>NC_141173.1:40140000-50140000 GCF_055505025.1 Bos grunniens
AGGTTCTTCTTAGTTATCTATTTTATATACAGCAGTGTATATATGTCAGTCTCAATCTTCCAATTTATCCCTCCATCCCCTGATAATCGCAAGTTTGTTTTCTACATCCATGACTATTTCTGTTTCATAAATAAGTTCATTTATACTCTTTTATACTCCACATATAAGTGATATCATATGGTATTTGTCTCTCTGTGTCTGACTTACTTCATTCAGGATAATAATCTCTAGGTAAAGCCACGTCACTGCAAATGACATTATTTCATTCTTTTATGGCTGAGTAACACTACATTGTATATAGGTACCATATCTTCTTTAACCATTTCTCTGTTGATGGACATTTAGGTGCTTCCATGCCCTGGCTATTGTAAATAGTGCTGCAATGAACACTGGGGTGCATGTATCTTTTCAAATTATGGTCTTCTCTGGGTATATGCCCAGGAGTGAGATTGTTGGGTCATATGGTAGTTCTATTTTAAGGAACTCCCATACAACATACTGTTTCCATAGTGGTTGTACCAATTCACCTTCCCACCAACAGTGTAGGAGAACTGCCTTTTCTACACATGCTCTCCAGCATTTACTGTTTGTAGATTTTTGATGATGGCCATTCTGACTGGTGTGAGGTGATACCTCATTGTAGTTCTGATTTGCATTTCCCTAATAGTGATGTTGAGCATCTTTTCATGTACTTTTTGGCTATCCATGAAATATAGCTACCAAATAACCTTTCAATTGGCAATAAAATGGTCAAATCAAGTACAGTTTACTCGTTTCTGAATTTTTATGTAGTTGCCAGACAATACCACACTCAAAAGTCATTGGAACTTTGTTAAATAATATTTAAATGTTTATTTGAGGCTATTAGACCAATGTTCTATTACAGAGCAAAGATGTTGTGAAAAAGGCCAAGATCAAGTGGAAATGGGGGTTGGAGCTCTCAAAACAGGGCGAAAGAGTATTTATCAGCCTTCAACTAACCACAGTAAGTCTTCCCTTTGGGTGTTTTCAATTGTAAACATTTTGTCCTTGTAGTCATTTACATCCATGTAGTTATAACATTTTTGTTTTACTTAATATGCAGGAAACTCTTTTTAAATATTAAACCTAACCACTTCTTCCAAGTGATTTACATTTTCCTTTGGCCATGCTGAGAAATGAGGATTTGTTCTTAGTATGGAGTGGTAAACAAAGAGGGTCTGGATGGGGAAACTGGAAAGCTGATTGTTACTTTTAGATATATATGTAGTTTACAATTTATTGTTTTTTAAAATTTGCATTTAATTTGTACTTTTATGGTCGCCTTACTATAACTGCTAACGGTTACACAGGATTTGAATTGAATTTGTATTTATGCTAACCACTTTGATTGTTACTTTATAAAAAAGATTTTCCTACCTGGTCTTTTTTTTGGATGTTTCTCTCTGTTAACATCAAACACACACATTCAAATAAGAGTGTACAAACGCACTCTAAAGTCTTTCTTTCTTTCTTGTTTTTTTTAAGGGAAAATGGACTTTATGTAATAGCTAACTTGAATCCTATAGAAGTGCCAACAACCTCAAAATCAATTCATTACATACATAGGTATGCCACTCTACAACAACAGTAAATATAGAAAAGTACAGTTCATTGAGAAATACTGTTAATGCCAAAGAGGTCCACTATGAAGTCATTAGCATTTTAAAATATCTGAATTTTATTACTAACATCTACATACATTTTAAAAACAGTATTGCAAATGAGAAGAAGATACAGCAGTATGTAACACGCTTTGCTGATTAGGGATTCTAAGCTGGTGCATTTTCAGAAGATATTTAATCCCTTCTTTATTATACATTTTTTGAAATCTATATCTCTTAAGACATTTAGCACATTGTATTGGAGAAGGAAATGGCAACCCACTCCAGTGTTCTTGCCTGGAGAATCCCAGGGATGGGGGAGCCTGGTGGGCTGCCGTCTATGGGGTCGCACAGAGTTGGACACGACTGAAGCAAGTTAGCAGCAGCAGCATATGGTGTTCTGGTTGGACCTCTATTTCTGTATGTATATTACTAGATGGAAATTATTGGAAGATAGAAAAATATTTTAGTTGTTTTAATATTCTCAGGAGCCTATGATAGTGCCAAGAACATACATAATAAACACTTACTTGGAATGGAGAGAATGTTGTTATTCCATATTTTAGATAGTATCTCTTCCATTGGAAAATATTTGCTCTTCAACAGAATTAGGAAACCCTGTGTAGATGTTTAGTCAAATTATATGGGAGGATTAGGGGTAGTTTTCTTTTCTTTTTTTTTTTTTTTTTACTATTTATTCATTTATTTGGCTGCACCAGGTCTTAGTTGCAGCATGTGGGATCTAGTTCCCTGACCAGGGATCAAACCTGGGCCCCCTGCATTGGGAGCTGAGAGAGTTAACCACTGGACCAGCAGGGAAGTCCCTAGTTTGCAATTTTTAAACCAAGTTTTACCATGCTGGATATAGTGACTGTGTCTTTCAGTTTCTCAGTTTCCATTATTAATAGTAATCATAGACTTGGAAGGGTCAGAAGAGAACAACAGGCTCTTTTATTTTTATGGTGTATAGCATAATCCATAACACCTTGGATTCTTCGTTATGCCATGTTAACATTTTACAAAAACAGTGCCAAGTAATAGATTCATTCAAGAATTAATATTTTTGGTCACATAATCTATGACAGAGGCAGGAATATACAATGGTAAAAAGACAGTCTCTTCAGTACGTGCTGCTGGGAAAACAGGACAGCTACATGTAAAATAATGAAATTAAAACACTTCCTAATACCACACACAAAAATAATCTCAAAATGGATTAAAGACCTAAATGTAAGATCGGACACTATAGAACTCTTAGAGAAGAACATAGAACACTCTTTGACAAGATCTTTTTTGATCTACCTCCCAGCATAATGAAAATAAAAGTAAAAATAAACAAGTGGGATCTAATTAAACTTAAAAGCTTTTGCATAGCAAAGGAAACCATAAACAAAACAATAAGACAGCCCTCAGAATGGGAGAAAATATTTCAAATAAAGCAACTGACAAGGGATTAATTTCCAAAATATGCAAACAGCTCATGTAGCTGAATATCAAAAAAACAACCCAATTAAAAAATGGGCAGAAGATCTAAATAGACATTTCTCCAAAGAAGACATGCTGCTAAGTCACTTCAGTCGTGTCCAACTCTGTGTGACCCCATAGACGGCAGCCCACCAGGCTCCCCCGTCCCTGGGGTTCTCCAGGCAAGAACACTGGAGTGGGTTGCCATTTCCTTCTCCAATACAATGTGCTAAATGTCTTAAGAGATATAGATTTCAAAAATGTATAATAAAGAAGGGATTAAATATCTCCCAAAAATGTACCAGCTTAGAATCCCTAATCAGCAAAGCGTGTTACATACTGCTGTATCTTCTTCTCATTTGCAATACTGTTTTTAAAATGTATGTAGATGTTAGTAATAAAATTCAGATATTTTAAAATGCTAATGACTTCATAGTGGACCTCTTTGGCATTAACAGTATTTCTCAATGAACTGTACTTTTCTATATTTACTGTTGTTGTAGAGTGGCATACCTATGTATGTAATGAATTGATTTTGAGGTTGTTGGCACTTCTATAGGATTCAAGTTAGCTATTACATAAAGTCCATTTTCCCTTAAAAAAACAAGAAAGAAAGAAAGACTTTAGAGTGCGTTTGTACACTCTTATTTGAATGTGTGTGTTTGATGTTAACAGAGAGAAACATCCAAAAAAAAGACCAGGTAGGAAAATCTTTTTTATAAAGTAACAATCAAAGTGGTTAGCATAAATACAAATTCAATTCAAATCCTGTGTAACCGTTAGCAGTTATAGTAAGGCGACCATAAAAGTACAAATTAAATGCAAATTTTAAAAAACAATAAATTGTAAACTACATATATATCTAAAAGTAACAATCAGCTTTCCAGTTTCCCCATCCAGACCCTCTTTGTTTACCACTCCATACTAAGAACAAATCCTCATTTCTCAGCATGGCCAAAGGAAAATGTAAATCACTTGGAAGAAGTGGTTAGGTTTAATATTTAAAAAGAGTTTCCTGCATATTAAGTAAAACAAAAATGTTATAACTACATGGATGTAAATGACTACAAGGACAAAATGTTTACAATTGAAAACACCCAAAGGGAAGACTTACTGTGGTTAGTTGAAGGCTGATAAATACTCTTTCGCCCTGTTTTGAGAGCTCCAACCCCCATTTCCACTTGATCTTGGCCTTTTTCACAACATCTTTGCTCTGTAATAGAACATTGGTCTAATAGCCTCAAATAAACATTTAAATATTATTTAACAAAGTTCCAATGACTTTTGAGTGTGGTATTGTCTGGCAACTACATAAAAATTCAGAAACGAGTAAACTGTACTTGATTTGACCATTTTATTGCCAATCGAAAGGTTATTTGGTAGCTATATTTCACTTAGGAGTGGTTCTGAAGTTATTTACTATCAACTTCTGTTAGTAGCAGCAGAGTGAAGGGGTCAAGTAAGTCCTCTTACAGATAATAATTGTGTTGGGGGAAAAAAACTTATTTAAACACACTGGGAAATGTTTTAAAACAGACAGAAGTAGGAGAGTTTTCTTCCCTGGTGGCTCAGACCGAAAAGAACCTGCCTGAAATGTGGGAGACCAGGTTCAATCCTTGGATTGGGAAGATTCCCTAGAGAAGGAAATGACAACCCACTCCAGTATTCTTGCCTGGAAAATCCGCATGGACAGAGAAGCCTGGCAGACTACAGTCCATGGCGTCGCAGAGAGTCTGAGAGACCAGCAACTAACACTTCCTTTTCCCTTTTATACCTGGAGAAGCTGAATCTGGAAGAGATAAAAATTACCAGTTTGTGGGCCTTCTTGAAGATCAACAAACTATGCAGATGCTGGGTGGACTAGTAAGGGGCCAGACTAAAAAGCAACAGCTGGAGAGGGGAAAAAAAAAAGCAACAGTTGGAAACTATATGAACTGAAAACAGAGATACCAGCTGCTACGTACCACAGACAGACAGACTTTGCAGTTTGAGTCCAGGCAAAATAACTGCCTCCTAGGAACAAAAACTCAATAATACTTGGAAAAACAAAATGGAGTTAAGAGTTGTTTCAAATATTATCTACAATGTTCAAGTATTCAACCTAAAATTACCAGACATGCAAAGAAACAGATACTAAATATAAATGGACTCTGAATGAACTTAGATGTTGAATTCAGAAACAAAAACTACAAAATGTCTATTATAATTATGTTAAAAGTATTGATATTAATGGATAATACTTTAAAAGTAAAATATGGAATTACTGAGTGAAGAGAGAGAGAATCTCAACAGTGAAATGTAAACTACAAGAAAATGGAAATTTTAGGGGCGAAAAGTACAATAGCTGAAAAAAATGCATTATGATAGGCTCATACGTAAGAAAGAATCTGGGAATTTGAAGACAAAAATTACCTAATATAAGAAAAGAGAAAAATAATACTGAAGGAGAATGAACAAAGTCTCAGAGATCTTGGAATGGAAATCTAGGAGATTTCCACTACAAGAAATCTTAAAGAAAGTTCCACAACTTAAGTCCAAAGGAAGGACTGAAACATACAAACGCACACAACACGCTGCTTTCTCATATTTCTTTATAAGATATATGACTATTTAAAACAAAAATTATAACAATGTATGTGCAGGAGTGCTTAGTTGCTTCAGGTATCTGACTCTGTGACTCCACAGACTGCAGCCCACCAGGCTCCTCTGTCCACAGAATTTTCCAGGCAAGAATACTATGGGTTGCCACTTCCTCCTCCAGGGGATCATCCTGACATAGGGATGGAACCCACACCTCCAGTGGCTTCTGCATTGGCAGGCAGATTCTTTACCGCTGAGCCACCTGGGATAGATGTATTATAATACATCTATAATACACATATGATACATATATGATACATAATATGATAACAGCACTAAAGATGGAAGTAAATGAAAATACACTACCATAAGATTCCTATATTTTATCTGAAGCAATTCCATATCAACTTAAAATACATTGAGATATACATTGTAATCCCTAAAGGTAGCACTTTTTTAAAAATGTAGAAATACAGCTTGAAAGCCAATAGAGAAATTAAAATTGATTACTAAAAATTACTTGATTAATGTAAAGGAAGGCAGAAGAGAAAGAACAGAAGAACAAGAGGCAGATGAGACAAATAAAACCAAATAGCAAAATGTCAGACCTAAATATGACCATATCAGTAATGATATTACAGAAAAAGAAAGACTCCAAGCAAATGGCAAAGACTATCTAACTGGATTAAAAAAAATCAAAAATCACTTATATCCTGTTTAAAGAGATGCAGTTTAAATACAAATACACAAATAACTTGGAAATAAAAAAGATGGGAAAAGATATGCCATGAATTAATAACCCTAAGAAGACTGGAATGGCTGTACTAATACCAGACAAAACAGACTTGAAGGCAAGTAGTTTTACTAGAAATAAAGAGGGATTCTAATGATAAAAGTCTCAACACATCAGGAAGATACAACAATGACAAATCTATATACACCTAATATAACAGAGCTCCAGAAACACAAGAAGGAAATTTGATCTCTACTTTACACCATATTTTTACTTACCTCAAAATGAATCATAAAAATGAAATTTGAAACTGAAAAGTATAAAACTTCTAGGAAAAAACATAGGAGAAAATCGTTGTTACCTTGGGTTAGGCAAAGATTTCTTAGACACAACATCAAAAACATAATCCATAGATAAACTTCACTTCAGCAAAATTAAGAATTACTATTTGAAAGACACTTTTAAGAAAATGAAAAGGCAAGCCATAAACTGGGAGGAAAGACTAGCAAGTTATATATCTTACCAAAAAAAAAAAAAAAACCCTGCACACAGATTATAAAAAGAATTCTCAAAACTCTTAAAAACCAAGCAACCTAATTTAAAAATAGGTTAAAAAGATTTGAACAATCTCTTCACAAAAGATATACAAATGGAAAATATTCATTTTTGAAAAGATGCTCAACATCATTAGCCATAAGGAAAATATAAATTAGAACAATGAAAAAAACCACACACACCTATTCAAATGGCTAAAATAGCTAATCATACCAAGTGTTGGTAAGGATGTTAGGATGTAAGGATGTCTGTCATACACTGCTACTGGGAATTTAAAATTGGACAATCATTTTGGAAAACTGAGTAGGGATTTTTTTTCAGCTAAATACATCCCTATTATATGATCCAGCCATTCCGCTCCCAGGTATTTACCTAAGAGAAACAAGAGCATATGTCCATACAAAACTTATCTACAGATGGTTTTGATTGTCTTATTTCTAACAGTCAAAAACTGCAAAGAGCCCAAATATCCAGAAATAAAGTGACTGGATAAACCAATTATGGTATGTTCATATAATGGAACATGCGTGCATGCGTGCTCAGTCGCTTGAGTGGCGTCTGACTCTTTGCAACCCCATGGACTGTAGCCCACCAGGCTCCTCTGTCCCTGGAGATTCTCCAGGCAAGAATACTGGAGTGGGTTGCCACGCCCTCCTCCAGGGGATCTTCCCCACCCAGGGATCGAACCCTCATCTCTTATGTCTCCTGCATTGGCAGGCGGTTCTTTGCCACTATTATCACCTGAGAAGCCCACATAATGGAATACTACCTAGCAAAATACCAGGAGTGAACTATTGATAAATACAACATGGATGAATACCAAAATACTCATACACAGTGGAAAAAAGGCAAAAAAGGAATATATAAAACATGACTCCAATTATTAAAAATTTCCTAAAAATATAAGCCAATATACAGGACAGGAAGCGTATCAGTGTTCACCTCGTTGTGGAGAGGGATACAGAGGGAGGGACTGTCAAAGACACCAAGAAACCTGAATGTGATGGACACGTTCATTATCTGGACCGTGGTGGTTGTGTCTCACTGGTGTATACATATGACAAAACTCATCAAATTACCTACTTTATTTCATGTCATACAGCTTATTTCATGTCAATTACACAATAATGTTGCTTTTAAAAAAAATAAGAGAAACCCTGTATTTATATGACATGGTAGATGTTCACTAAACTCAATTGTAATCATCATTTCAGGATAAACTGGAAGGAAAAAATAGAAACTATATGGAGGTTTTCAACAATAACAAAAAAACAGATGTCATAAAAAACAAACACACAAAACTGAGAGAACTAAAGGGAGAACTAGACAAATCCACAGTCACAGCTGTATATTTAACCACATCACTCTCAGTAATTAATAGAACAGGAATACCAAAATATAAATGTCTGGATGACAGCATCAAGCAGCATAACTGACATTTACAGAACACTATATCCAACACCAACTGCAGAAAGCTGTTTGCTCTGCCAGCGAAATTTTTAATCACTGATGAGGGTAGAGTTGGGTGGGGAAAGATGGAAGGAGAACTAACACATACAAAATGCCACTTAATCCATGCGCAGTGCCTGCATAAAACTGTCATCAGATTCTCAGGCAACATGGTGAGGCATTACGTTCATTTTATAGATGGGGAAAAAACAGATTAGAGGTATTTAGCAACTTGCCAAGGTTATTTATGCAACTCTGGTAAGATTCCAGGTGGAAAAAGGAATAAGAAAACATGCCCAAAGTCCTTCATTAAAAAACATCCACCAGACTTCCCTGGTGTGCAGTGGGTAAGAATCCGCCTGCCAGTGCAGGGGACACGGGTTCGATCCCTGGTCTGGGACGGTTCCACCTGTCGTGGAACAACGAAGCTCACGCACCACAACTTCTGAGCCCACGCTGTAGAGCCTGTAAGCAACTACTGAAGCCTGCATGCTCTGGCGCCAGGAGCCTCAACTAATGAGCCCCTATGCTGCAACTACGGAAGCCCACCTGCTGCAGAGCCAGCAAACCCAACTACGGAACCTGCGTGCTGCAGCCACTGAAGCCTGAGCTCCGCAAGACAAGGCACCACAATGAGAAGCCCACCCACCACACCAAAGCGCAGCCCCCACAACTAGAGAAAGCCCGTGGTGCACAGTGACAAAGACCCAGTGCATCCAAAATAAATATTAAAAAAAAAAAAACCCCAGAGAAAAAGGAACCCTCCTACACTGTTGGTGGGAATGTGAACTGGTGCAGCCATGGTGGAGAACAGTATTGTTGCTGTTTAGTCGCTAAGTCGTATCCGACTCTCTGCAACCCCATGGACTGAAGCACACCAGGCTTCCCTGTCCTTCATTCTCTCCCAGAGTTTGCTCCAACTCATGTCCATTGCGGTGATGATGCAATCCAACCATCTCATCCTCTGTCGCCCCGTTCTCCTCCTGCCCTCAACCAGAACATTATGGAGGTTCCTTAACAAATGAAAAACAGAGTTGCCATATAATCCAGCAATCTCACTCTGGCATATATCTGGAAAAACAAAAACTCTAATTAGAAAATGCACCCTAATGTTCACTATAGCACTATTTACAACAGCCAAGACATGGAAGCAACCTAAGTATCCACTGACAGATGGGTAATTAAAAAGATGTGGTGTCTATATATACAATGGAATACTATTCAGCCATAAAAATGGAAATAATGCCATTTGCAGCAACACGGATAGACCCAGAGATTATCATACTAAGTGAAGTAAGTCAGAAAAAGAAAGACAAATATTAAATACTATATCACTTATGTGTGGAGTCTAAAATATGATACAAATTTATTTACAAAACAGAAACACTCACAGACATAGAAAACAAACATGGTTATAAAAAGGGAGATGAGGTAGGGGAGGGATAAATTAGGAGTTTGGGATTATCAGATAAAAACTACTCTATATAAAATAAACAATAAGGTCCTACTACACAACCCAGGGAACTTTATTCAATATCCTACAATAAACCATAATGAAAAACAATATGAAATCTATATGCTTGAATATATATATATATATATCTGAATCACTTCACTGTACACCAGAAACTAACACCTTGTATAGTTTGATTTTTAAGACAATTAATTAAATAGCAAAGAAATGAAAGAATATGAAAGCAATATAAAAGATTAACAAAACTAAAAGCTGGTTCTTTGGAAAGATAAACACAATTGACAAAACTTTAGCTAGACTAACCAAAAGAAAAAGGACTCAAACGAGTAATACTGTAAATGTATATGCACAGCATGGTAACTATCAGTTAACAGTACTATATTGTACACTTGGAAGTTGCTATGAGCATAAATCCTAAAACGCTTACCACAAAAAATAAAAGTTGCAACCATGTGAGGTGATAGATGTGTTAAGCTATTTGTGGTGATCATTCACACTATGTATGTATATAAAATAAACACACTGCACCCTCAAAAAAAAAGCCAACCCACCAGGTACCATACTTGATGCTGATAAAAACTTATCCCACTTTGGAGAAGCTCACAATCTAACTGAATTACATTATGCTTTTCTCCAGATATATGACCAGGAGTAGGACTTCAGGGTCATATGGTAGCTCTATTTTTAGTTTTTTAAGGAACAGCCACACTGTTCTGCCTAGTTGCTGTACTAATTTACATTCCCAGCAACACTGTAGGAGGGTTCTCTTTTCTCCACACCCTTTCCAGCAATTACTCTTTGTAGACCTTTTGATGATGGCCATTCTGACTGGTGTGAAGTGATATCTCACAGCACTAAAGGAAAGAAAGAACTGTCTTAGCCAAATCAAAACTATCTCTGCCATTCCGTTTATTTTTATTTTTGTTTAATTTTATTTTTAAACTTTACATAATTGTATTAGTTTTGCCAAATATCAAAATGAATCCGCCACAGGTATACATGTGTTCCCCATCCTGAACCCTCCTCCCTCCTCCCTCCCCATACCATCCCTGTGGGTCGTCCCAGTGCACCAGCCCCAAGCATCCAGTATCGTGCATCGAACCTGGACTGGCATCTCGTTTCATACATGATATTTTACATGTTTCAATGCCATTCTCCCAAATCTTCCCACCCTCTCCCTCTTGAAAGGACAACAGCGAAAAAGTAGACAGGTAACCAAGTAAGGCCTAACATGGGTGCAACGAGATGAGTTAGAGCTCCATGAGAGGGACCCCTGCCCTGGTCCCCACATCAAACAGCACTGATACAGTCAGACTCATCACCCTGAACCGTCTTCCTTGTTCAGGCTTCAGAGAAGCACATCTCCACAGCCTTTGTCTTATGTCCAGGAAGCGAAAGGAGATTTCACCTAAACGTCATGAAGTAAGCTGTGGCTGTGCCACTGCCAAACTCAGACTGGCACCAGAGCGGTCTCAGATGCCTGCAGAGTAGGAACAGGAGAAGCACTCAGCTAAGAGGTAAGAGAAAAGCAAATCCTTCCTCTTAGCCCCAACACAATCGATTCTTTCATGATGAAGATTACTTCAAAGCAGTGTTGAGTATTCACTTTCTGTGCCATTCATGGTTCTGGTGCGCTAAGCAGCACGGTTGTCTTAACTCCTGGTGAATACATACACGTGTTGGTGAACCTGTAATATGAATGACACATGACACTGCTTATGCAGGAACTAACAGACATGGAACACTAGAACATTTCTGATTTTATTAAATTACTTAATAAGATTTTTAAAATTTTCAAAAATAAATCAAATTCAGCTATTAACAGTTTGTATTTCAAAATTAAAATTCTTGATATTCTGTATTTTGCCTTTTGATTTTTTTCTCTCATGTAACAATTTAAAAGAGATATAATTCACACACCATAAAATTAGATCTCTTATAAAAGTCAGTGGTGTTCAGTACATTCACAAAGTTATGCAACCATCATCATCCAATTACAGACCATTTTCCTCACCCCAAACAGAAACCCTGTACCAACTAATAGTTACTCCCATTCCTTCTTCCCCAGAGCCCCTGGTGACCACTAATCTGCTTTCTGTCTTTATAGAATTGCCTATGCCATTATTCTTGCCTGGAGAATTCCACGGACAGAGGAGCCTGAAGGGCCACAGTCCATGGAGTTGCAAAGAGTCAGACACGACTGAGAAATTTTTCATCATTCTGGACATAAGGGATTACCAGGTGGCGCTAGTGGTAAAGGATCTGCCTGCAATGCAGGAGACAAGAAATGCAGGTTGGATCCCTGGGCCAGGAAGATACCCTGGAGGAGGGCATGGCAATCCACTCCAGTATTCTTGCCCGGAGAATTCCACGGACAGAGGATCCTGGCAGGCTATGGTCCATAGGGTCGCAGAGTCGGACACGACTCAAGCAACTTGGCACACACACATTCTGGATATAAAACATGTTACCTTTTTTAAAAAAAATTTTAATTGAAGGATAATTGCTTTACAGAATTTTCTTGTTTTCTGTCAAACCTCAACCTGAACCAGCCATTCAGTTCAGTTCAGTTGCTCAGTCGTGTCCGACTCTTTGTGACCCCATGAATCGCAGAACGTCAGGCCTCTCTGTCTATCACCAACTTCCGGAGTTCACCCAAAGTCATGTGCATCAAGTCGGTGATGCCATCCAGCCATCTCATCCTCTGTCGTCCCCTTCTCCTCCTGCCCCCAATCCCTCCCAGCATCAGTCTTTTCCACTGAGTCAACTCTTCGCATGAGGTGGCCAAAGTACTGGAGTTTCAGCCTCAGCATCAGTCCTTCCAATGAACACCCAGGACTGATCTCCTTTAGGATAGACTGGTTGGATCTCCTTGCAGTCCAAGGGACTCTCAAGAGTTTTCTCCAACACCACAGTTCAAAAGCATCAATTCTTCAGCGCTCAGCCTTCTTCACAGTCCAACTCTCACATCCATACATGACCACTGGGAAAACCATAGCCTTGACTAGACGAACCTTTGTTGGCAAAGTAATGTCTCTGCTTTTGAATATGCTCTCTAGGTTGGTCATAACTTTCCTTCCAAGGAGTAAGCGTCTTTTAATTTCATGGCCGCAATCACCATCTTGCAGTGATTTTGGAGCCCAGAAAAATAAAGTCTGACACTGTTTCCACTGTTTTCCCATCTATTTCCCATGAAGTGATGGGACCGGATGCCATGATCTTAGTTTTCTGAATGTTGAGCTTTAAGCCAACTTTTTCACTCTCCACCTTCACTTTCATCAAGAGGCTTTTTAGTTCCTCTTCACTTTCTGCCATAAGGGTGGTGTCATCTGCATAGCTGAGGTTATTGATATTTCTCCTGGCAATCTTGATTCCACCTTGTGCTTCATCCAGCCCAGCGTTTCTCATGGTTTACTCTGCATAGAAGTTAAATAAGCAGGGTGACAATATACAGCCTTGACGTACTCCTTTTCCTATTTGGAACCAGTCTGTTGTTCCATGTCCAGTTCTAACTGTTGCTTCCTGACCTGCATATAGGTTTCTCAAGAGGCAGGTCAGGTGGTCTGATATTCCCATCTCTTGAAGAATTTTCCACAGTTTATTGTGATCCACACAGTCAAAGGCTCTGGGTATACATATATCCCCTCCCTTCTGAACCTCCCTCCCATCTCCCTCCGCATCCCACCCTCTAGGTTGATACAGAGCCCCTGTTTGAGTTTCCTGAGCCATACAGCAAATTCCCATTGGTGATCTATTTTACATATGGTAATGTAAGTTTCCATGTCACTCTCAACATACATCTCACCCTCTCCTCCCCTCTCCCCATGTCCATAAGTCTATTCTCTACGTCCGTTTCTCCATTCATGCTTCCATTTTTGTCTAGCTTCTTTCATTGAGTATAATGTCTTCAAAGTTCATCCAATTTGTAGGATATGTTAGTACTTTGTTCCTTTTTGTAACTAATATTTCATTTATGAATATACCACATGTCATTTATCCATTCATTGATTGACACCTAGATTGTCTCCTCTTTTCAGTTATTATGAACCGCACTACTGTGAATATTTGTGTACAAAGTTCTACAGGCACATATATTTTCTATGGGCACATATATTTTATTTTTTCCTTTGCTGCCTGTGCTTCTGATGTCATAGCTAGGAAATCACTGCCTTACCCAAGGTCATGAAGATTTATGCCTTATGTGCTCTTCTGATAGTTTTACAGTTTCAGTTTTTTAAGTCTTTAATCCATTTTTAATTAATTTGTGTACATGGTATGAGATAAAGAGTCCATATTCATTCTTAATGTGGCTGTCCAGTTGTTCCAACACCATTAGTTAAGTTTATCCTATCCCCCACTGAATTGTTTTGGCTTCCTTTGTCTTAATAATTTTTAATATTTAGGACAAAAAAAATCATATCATTTAAAAAAATTTATTTTTTAGTTTTACATACATAACTGTTACACAATAAATTGCACATAAAGTATTCAGTGAGAAGCTCTGACATGTATATGCTCATGCGACCACTTCTACAATCAAGACAATGAATATTTCTATCACTCAAAAAGTTTCTTCATGCCCCTCTGTAATTCTTCCCTCCTGTCACTTCCCATACAACACCGATTCATTTTCTGTCACTGTAGATTAGTTTTTAGACTTATTTACATGACTAGAATCATACAATATCTACTTTGGTTTATACTTTTACATTTATTTTTTTGGCCACGCTGTAAGGGATGTGGGATCTTAGTTCTGCAGCCAGGGATACAACCCGTGCTCCCTGCAGTAAAAGTGCTGAGTCCTGACCACTGGACAACCAGAGAATTCCCACATTTACTTTTCTCTTCGGTTGCACTTGGGTCTTTGTTGCTGCACAAGGGCTTTCTCTAGTTGCAGTGAGCAGGGGCTACTCTTCATTGCTGCGTGTGGGCTTCTCACTGCGGCAGCCCCTCCTGTTGTAGAGCACGGGCTCCAGGCACTCGGGCTTCAATAGCTGCGGCACCTGAGTTCAGTAGTTGTTGAACACAGTTGTTGTTCCACAACAAGGGCTTAGCTGCTCCTCAGCAATGTGGAACCTTCCCGAACCAGGGATGGAACCCATGTCCCCTGAATCAGCAGGCAGACTCCCAACCAGTCTACCACCCCTACATTTACTTCAATTTACATCTTTGTAGAAAATTATTCAAAGATTACAGTTGGAATACATTATTTTTTAATCCTTAAATCATCATAGACTGGGTCTTGTTACTAGTACACCAAAATATCTTTTTTTTTTTTTTCAAAATATCTTGAAAACAGTGGTTTTGCTGAAGTAAGATAAATAATTCTATAGAATAATTACATAGTAAGTTTTGAATATGTCTTTATTTTACTTTACTACTCCTCCAAACATTACAGGTCTATCAAAAGAAAACACTTTAAGTAATAACTGAATTGATAACTGAATTGATTGCATTCAGTTATCTTTGATATTTTGCTTTCAGTTATCTAAAGCCACAACTTTATATATTTCCTAGTTTTGTTGCTATGAAGGTTGTCAAGATACAGAGCATATCTTAACCATTTTCAGACATACGGTATGTAGGACTCCATTTGTACTTTAGAAGCAGGCTGGGTTGGCAACATTCTGTTTCTTCATAAGAGTGTTTATAATTATCTTTCAAAATATACAGGCAAGCTTTTGCTCTTTTCTATACACAGGTTCCTTCGTGGCTCAGCTGGTAAAGAATCTACCTGCAATGCAGGAGATCTGGGTTCGATCCCTGGGTTGGGAAGATCCCCTGGAGAAGGGAAAGGCTACCCACTCCGGTTATTCTGGCCTGGAGAATTCCATGGACTGTACAGTGAATGGGGTCGCAAAGAGTTGGATACAACCGAGCAACTTTCACTTATACATAGATTACATTTCACAGTAAAAGAAAGAGGAAAGGAAAAGGAAAAAGCATCTCAGAAGGTCACACCACTGATAAACACTCTACATCCTGGTGAACTTCCCTGGACAGTCCAGTGGTTAAGATTTGGTGCTTCCACTGCAGGGCGCAAGGGTTCGATCCCTGATCAGGGAACTAAGACCTGTATACTGTGCAGCCCAGCCAATGGGGGGGTGGGGGGGTGGGGTGCGGCGAAGAGGGGAAGAATGGGTGGAGTCACTACTGTTTACATATGAATTCAGCTTTTGGAGGAATTGAACCAAACCTACAGCTCTCCAGGATGTCACTGCCTGAGGCAACCAGGGAGGGGAGGGACCTTCTACACAGACCAACTCCAATACTATCAGAAGGGCTGGGAGGGAAACCAAGGGAAAGAACATCCAAGCAGCACCATGGTGGGCCAGGCACACAGCCAAGGGCTTTCCGCATACATATGTCATTTAAGCTTTGCAACAGCTCTGGCAGACAAGGATTATGGGCTCCACTTCACTGGGAGGAAAGCTAAAGCTCACAAAGATTACTTCTCCAAAAAGCCACAGAGCTGGTTAGTACAGTGCTGGCTCAGGGCCAGCTTGCTGAAGATTCATTCACCAAATACACCAAATTGACTGACCCATCAATGACAGAAGAAAGATCTAGGAATTGGAAAAACAAGCAAACCATCAAGATGAATAAGATGACCAACGAAGGGGTTCGAAGACCAGATTCTAGTTTCAGCTCCTTGACATCACACACCTCCCTGTCTGAAATACACTCCTGCCATTCTGTACCCCATTTATTTATTTATTCCAACTCTTACTAGGTAATAATTATTTTTTTAAAAAAAGCATTTGTTTCACTTTATGCTTACATAATGTGTACTCAGCTGGTAAAGAATCTGCCTGCAATGCAGGAGACCGCAGTTCGATTCCTGAGTTGGGAGGATCCCCTGGAGGAAGGCATGGCAACCCACTCCAGTATTCTTGCCTGGAGAATCCCCATGGACAGAGGAGCCCAGCAGGCTACAGTCCATGGGGCTCACAAAAAGTTAGACATGACTGAGCAACTAAGCACACGATGTGTACTGTATGCCAGGTAGTTCTAAGTGTTTATTTTTAACTATTAATCCATTTAATCCTCATAACAACCCTATAAGGAAGGCACCATTAGGATCCCCCTTTTACCTAAGGAACAGAGAAATTAATTTGCCTCAGATTGTGTGTGTGTGAAAGTCACTCAGTCGTGTCCAACTCTTTGTGACCCAATAACTATACAGTCCATGGAATTCTCTAGGCCAGAATACTGGAGTGGGTAGGCGTTCCCTTCTCCAGGAGATCTTCCCAACTCAGGGATCGAATCCAGGTCTCCCACACTGTAAGCGGATTCTTTACCATCTGACCCACCAGGGAAGCCCAAGAATACTGGAATGGATAGCCTATCCCTTCTCCAGGGCATCTTCCCGACTCAGGAATGGAACTGGGGTCTCCTGCATTGCAGGCAGATTCTTTACCAGCTGAGCTACTAGGGAAGCCCTAAGATTACACAGCTAGTAAGTAACCTAGTCAGGATTCAAACACAAGCAGTTGGATCATGCTCTTAACCACTATACATTGCTACCTATTAAAAAATAGATTATCCTGAAAAACAAAACAAAAACAAGATTTTTGCACCAGATTATACTGGTGGGAAAAAGATACTCTATTATCTTAGAGGACTCAAAACAGAGATGGGCAGGTGGCAGCCTGGATGATTGCCAAATGGAACTCAAGTCTGGAGTTGGTGGATAAGGGTGCACTGGCAGAAAGAGAGGTCAACAATAGCAGCAAACAAGAGTGGACTCTCTGCCCAGTAAGACTGCAGCCTCCCCAAGGGCGGATGTAATGCCTGTGTGTGTGTGTGTGTGTGTGTGCACACGTGCTGAGTCGCATCAGTCATGTCTGACTCTTTACAATCCCCTGGATTGCAGTCCACCAGGCTCCTCGGTCCATGGGATCCTCCAGGCAAGAGTATGGGAGTGGGCTGCCCTACCAGACCACAGGGCAGCTCAACACACTCAACAGGATGCCTGGTGCTGAGAGCCAACCAACTGAGGCACCCGAGAAAAGGCAGGGTCTCGGGGAACAGTGCCTTTTTCCAGGCACTATTCGCATGTAAACACAAAGGAAATGGCCACATTTCAGCAACAGGTTCACTGAAGACTGTCACACAAGCTTCCATACTATAAAAGAAAACCTCTACGTGAATTTAACAGGAAGTTCTGCCCCCCAGAAATCTCAGTGTGCTGACTGCACTGCACTGCAATTCATCTAGAATGCATTCTCCCTGACCTATACACACACACACATGCTCCAGCACCAACATGCACTCACGTTTTTGTTGTGACAAAAGTAGAGCGCTTTTGTATACTCTATACAAAGAGGTGCTTTAAAGCAAACTAGATATTCTGATACTGTGATGTCTCATAATTAAGTACTGCAGTTCATAACTCAAATGTAGGCTTCCATAATTTAAAGTGTGATGGTCTGAAATTAACATCAAACCTGATTTTGAAATTCTCGTTAAGTAAATTATTTTCCCTCAAGCAGATGGAATCCACTGTGCCAAGGTCCCTCTCTCTACCTCCCTCCCCTCCAAAAAAGTAAAATTTCAAAGTAATGATGGAGAAATGAAGAAATAATCTATCAATTGTCTCAGACCTTCTCCAAACAGGTTTAACAGGATTTCTACTGATTACTTTGTCCCATTGCCTTTCACTTACCTCTTGTCACATCCAAAAACCCAAGAGGAAAAGGGTAATTTGGATGGAGGAATTATCAGTAAACCTCCTGAATATGGGATTCCATCCTCAGGGTGCTTGGCTTTACATCATGGAAGACTTGAGGCCCAAGTGGCTAGTCTGTAGTTATACAAATTTGAAACTGAAAAATCACTTTGAATTAAACTGAATTTAAATACAGAGTAACAGCTTTATCACTAAAATAGTATTTGTCAAGTATGTACTTTGTTCTTCCACTCTGATAAAACTGGTTTTATAAACAATAAGTAACTATTAAAGCCACCACAAAAAGCAAAACATTGATAATTCTGACAAACCCTGATACACTGCCTGCTCACTAAAGCTTTACCCTCAGTTAAAGTACCATATTAGGTAGGGATTATTTTTCCTCTTTTCCAACACTGAACTTAACCATATTGCTAGTTTCACATGGCTCCAAATCACTGTATTTTTCCACTTCCCCTTGGCTCTCTTGGAAGCCTGACAGATTGCATGGAAAGATGAAGACTTTCCAAGGTCCAAACACACAGCTGCTCCTTCCAAGGCCAGCTCTAAAACTGACGTGGCTGCCTGGTAGGCATCACCCCAATCAATTATTAATGCCCTGTAGCCGTTTCACATTCCACTCTCCTCACTGGAGAGGCTTATTACTTAACTTAAAAACCCTGATAACATAATGTTAAATGAAAAATGAATATGTTATAACTATGTACAAATTATACACAAATAAACACAAGAACTGGAAGTGAATGTGAAAAAATAAGAACAGCTAATTTGCTAGGATAAAGATTTTTCTTGATTTATAAATTACTATTATTGTATTGTTTCTGCAATAAAACCACTAAAGAGGTAATAATCACAATCTGTCATTAGTTAAGCCCCCTTCTGTAAGGGATAACACATACTCTTTTGAAGAAACAGAGATTCTGATTTTCTCAATAAAGTGGTTTTTTTTTTTTAATTATTTATTTATTTATTTATTTATTTATTTTTAGCTGTGCTGGGTCTTTGCTGCGGCACATGGCCCTTCTCCAGCTGTGGCAATCAGGGGTTACTCTTTGTCGCAGTGTGTGGGCTTCTCTTGTTGCAGAGCACAGGCTCTAGGCACTCAGCTTGCAAGCCTAGTTGCTCCATGGCATGTGGGATCTTCCCGGACCAGGGATCGAACTCGTGTCCCCTGCATTGGCAGGTGATTTTCTAACCATAGACCACCAGGGAAGTACCAATAAATAGCCTTTCTTAATGGACTGCACTTCATATGCATACAGACAGAACTCTTCAGAATAGAGACACTTATTATATGGTCCATGGAATGAACTATATTCCTTTTTAAAACTAACTGGTATTCTCTTAGCTAGTGCCACTCCCCCCACTTCTTATCAGACCACTAAATAACCAATTAGTAACCGATAAATATATAAAAGCAGAGAAGGCAATGGCACCCCACTTCAGTACTCTTGCCTGGAAAATCCCATGGATGGAGGATGGGACCCCCTGCAGTCCATGGGGTCGCTAGAGTCGGGCACGACTGAGCGACTTCACTTTCACTTTTCACTTTCATGCATTAGAGAAGGAAATGGCAACCCACTCCAGTATTCTTGCCTGGAGAATCCCAGGGACGGGGGAGCCTGGTAGGCTGCCATCTATGGGGTCGCACAGAGTCGGACACGACTGAAGCGACTTAGCAGCAGCAGCAGCAAATATATAAAAGTGTGAAGAAGCGATTAAGAGCATAATCTCTACTCTAGAGTTAAGCATGAGTTTGAGCCCTGGCTTCACTGACCTGCTCTGGGACCATAAGCAGATTAATTAAACTCTCTCTGCCTCATTTTTCTCAAAAGTGGAAAGACCAGCACCTACCCTGGATGGTTCAAGAATGAGCAGAATAATGTAGGTAGAAAAGTGTATAACTAGCTTTCCATAAGTGAAGTGAAGTCACTCAGTCATGTCTGACTCGTAGCGACCCCATGGACTGCAGCCTACCAAGCTCCTCCGTCCATGGGATTTTCCAGGCAAGAGTACTGGAGTGGGGTGCCATTTCCTTCTCCATAAGCACTCAGTAAATGTTAGCAACTATAATAATTATATATGATTGAAACATTTGTTGATAATTATCATAGCTAAACAGATGGAATAATTCAAAGAAACTAACTTCTCAGGGACTAGAACCCTGTTCTGAAAAGAAAACACAGAAGTACGCCTGTTTCTGGCCTCGGCCAAGATGAGAAAATATACTGACGGAGCTTCAGACCACAGAGCCAAGGAGGCTGCATCGGGGTTGCGCTGCCTGAATTCACAGGGAACCTGGGAGAGAAGCGGTCCATGCAGGCTCCCTCAGGTGACCTCAAGAAGCCACAGTTTAAAATGCATCCCTCAAAAAAAATAAAATAAAATAAAAAATAAAATAAAATGCATCCCTCAGCTCTGTGCACAACAGAATCTTGCTTTTCCCTTCACTCCTGTACTCTCCAATCTCTACTTTCTATCCAGTGTTCAGAAACAGTCTCTTTACCCTTTCCCTCCACTCTCCACCTGGAAGGAATGTCTTCCATTCCCCTTGGACAGCTTGTTAGAGAAACAGGTAACAGGAAACCGTGGCGCTGGAGAGCTGACTCTGTGAGAACACATGATAAACAGCATCCATTATCAGATGAGGTGCCGACCAACCGAACACTGTGCAGTGCTCTAACTGCTTATCTGCTACATACTGGTCTTACCACACAGAAAACTGCCAGTTATAGGAAGAAAGAAATGTTTCGTCCATACCTTTGTCTCTTTCACAGCACCTGGTTTGGACTTGCCCCAACGTGTACACATCCCTTCCCTGCTCAAGACCCCACACTTCAAGACTCCCACATTTTTGTGGAGTTAACAAATAAATGAGTGACAACCTCTGAAGAGGATAATGCTACCTAATATTTACTGACTGTCTACTGCTTGCCTCCACCATTCTAAACACTTTGTACTCATTATCTCATTTAAACATTTCAACAATCTTATAAGGTCCCCCATTTTACATATAAGAATACGAAGCTCAGATTAAGAGCTAGGATTCTGGTCCAATCCGTAAATGTAAGAACATATTCTTAGCCATGGTGCTGCACTATCTCCAAGTCAGAGTTCTTTGTCTGTAATATGATAATAACCATGTCATCTCACATGACTTAACATGTTTATTATGAGGAACAAATATAAAAAAACAGGTTGGAAAACATAAAGTGGCTATGCAGATATATTACCATATCGTAAAATAGTCACAAACTGCATAGGATACATCTAATAGGTCAAAAAGAAACTCAATAAGCAATAAAATTATTTAATCTCACACTTCATCTCTGGCACAGCTGTCAGCAGCAGCATGAATCTGACACTCCAGGACACATTTTAGCATACATCAATGCATGTTCTCTCCACCTACCCTTCAGCTGCAACTGCATAATTATGAAATACAGGGAAGAAGCCAACCAAAGGATTAGTGTCCAAAAAAAGACCTATAAATACCAAGAAAATACTCCTGGCAAAGTCAGCTTCACCTTTATAACCATAACCAAATACCAACACATTGGTTCCTCATTCATCATGTGGAGTAAATGGAATAATTGAAGCAGTCTTCAAAATCTTAGTATCTCTGATTCTAGGACTCTAAGATAATTTTCACTAAAACAGTAAGTGGTTCTCATCTGTAAATCTAAAACTAAGGCACTACTGATTACAACTCTTAACATTTACAACAAATAGTATATACATATAAACACACGCCTTTTCATACTGTTCGGAAAATAGCTTACAAATAGCTGTGAAAAGAAGAGAAGCGAAAAGCAAAGGAGAAAAGGAAAGATATAAACATCTGAATGCAGAGTTCCAAAGAATAGCAAGACGAGATAAGAAAGCCTTCTTCAGCCATCAATGCAAAGAAATAGAAGAAAACAACAGAATGGGAAAGACTAGGGATCTCTTCAAGAAAATCAGAGATACCAAAGGAACATTTCATGCAAGGATGAGCTCAATAAAGGACAGAAATGGTATGGACCTAACAGAAGCAGAAGATATTAAGAAGAGATGGCAAGAATACACAGAACTGTACAAAAAAGATCTTCACGACCCAGATAATCACGATGGTGTGATCACTGACCTAGAGCCAGACATCCTGGAATGTGAAGTCAAGTGGGCCTTAGAAAGCATCACTATGAACAAAGCTAGTGGAAGTGATGGAATTCCAGTTGAGCTATTCCAAATCCTGAATGATGATGCTGTGAAAGTGCTGCACTCAATATGCCAGCAAATTTGGAAAACTCAGCAGTGGCCACAGGACTGGAAAAGGTCTTCATTCCAATCCCAAAGAAAGGCAATACAAAAGAATGCTCAAACTACCGCACAATTGCACTCATCTCACACGCTAGTAAAGTAATGCTCAAAATTCTCCAAGCCAGGCTTCAGCAATACGTGAACCGTGAACTTCCTGATGTTCAAGCTGGTTTTAGAAAAGGCAGAGGAACCAGAGATCAAATCGCCAACATCCACTGGATCATGGAAAAAGCAAGAGAGTTCCAGAAAAACATCTATTTCTGCTTCATTGACTATGCCAAAGCCTTTTACTGTGTGGATCACAATAAACTGTGGAAAATTCTGAAAGAGATGAGAATACCAGACCACCTGATCTGCCTCTTGAGAAATTTGTATGCAGGTCAGGAAGCAACAGTTCAAACTGGACAAGGAACAACAGACTGGTTCCAAATAGGAAAAGGAGTTCGTCAAGGCTGTATATTGTCACCCTGTTTATTTAACTTATATGCAGAGTACATCATGAGAAACACTGTACTGGAAGAAACACAAACTGGAATCAAGATTGCCGGGAGAAACATCAATAACCTCAGCTATGCAGATGACACCACCCTTATGGCAGAAAGTGAAGAGGAACTCAAAAGCCTCTTGATGAAAGTGAAAGTGGAGAGTGAAAAAGTTGGCTTAAAGCTCAACATTCAGAAAACGAAGATCACGGCATCCGGTCCCACCACTTCATGGGAAATAGATGGGGAAACAGTGGAAACAGTGTCAGACTTTATTTTTCTGTGCTCCAAAATCAATGCAGATGGTGACTGCAGCCATGAAATTAAAAGACACTTACTCCTTGGAAGCAAAGTTATGACCAACCTAGAGAGCATATTCAAAAGCAGAGACATTACTTTGCCAACAAAGGTTCGTCTAGTCAAGGCTATGGTTTTTCCTGTGGTCATGTATGGATGTGAGAGTTGGACTGTGAAGAAGGCTGAGTGACGAAGAATTGATGCTTTTGAACTGTGGTGTTGGAGAAGACTCCTGAGAGTCCCTTGGACTGCAAGGAGATCCAACCAGTCCATTCTGAAGGAGATGAGCCCTGTGATTTCTTTGGAAGGACTGATGCTGAAGCTGAAACTCCAGTACTTTGGCCACCTCACGTGAAGAATTGACTCATTGGAAAAGACTCTGATGCTGGGAGGGATTGGGGGCAGGAGGAGAAGGGGACGACAGAGGATGAGATGGCTGGATGGCATCACTGACTCGATGGGCGCGAGTCTGGGTGAACTCCGGGAGTTGGTGATGGACAGGGAGGCCTGGCGTGCTGCGATTCGTGGGGTGGCAAAGAGTCGGACACGACTGAGCGACTGATCTGATCTGATAAGCACATGCCATAAAATGTGCATGTACCTGTGTCAGAGTCAAGTCATAATTGCCACGCGTGTCTTCACTAAGAATGTATGATGTAAGTCAATCTATATGGAGCAAAAAAAGGAACAAGGAGTTTGGAGTCCAAAAATGCAGGTTTATGGCCTAGGTTCTCCAGGTACCTCCTTTTTGAGGTAGTCAATCTGAACCTCAGTTTCCTCAACTGTACAGTGAGGATGAGGATACTGATGATAATAATAGTAACAATACCACCACCATCCTACGTGTTGATCAAGTTAGGATTGAGGGTGTTATTTATGCAAAAATACACCAGAAAACCTAAAGCAGTGAACACACTTTACACTTTTTGTATAGTAGTTGGCAATTCTAACAGCAAATATCCAGTAAAGATAAAAACTTTTATTGATACTCAGGAATGAAGAGAGTTGCAGGACATACTTATTTAACCATAGAAATATCCAAAGAATTACACTCCCTTATTCAGGCTGTCTAGAAAGATCTCAAGTACAATTTGATGAGACATAGAGTAGTTTTTTAGTGAACTCAAGTCAGACAGTTTTTCAATGAGTCTTAATCCTAATATCTTCTTGTAAATGTATTCTGGTTATCCAGAACATACCTTTCTAGCAATTTCAAGGAAGGCAAGAGAGAACCACTCCATGCCCATACACATTTATCAAAACATAATTCAGTATTCTTGCCTGGAGAATCCCCATGGACAGAGGAGTCTGGCGGGCTACAGTCCATGGAGTCGCAAAGAGTTGGACACAACTGAGCAACTATTCACAGCACAGAACAGCGTTACCAATCCTACAAAGGCTTGCCCCAAAGTACTTCCATTAGCCCTGGAGATGAACCAATACTCTGTAATTTAATAACACTGTTTTTAAGGTTGATAATGTGAGCTTTAGTGCAGTTATAGAAACAGAAAGATCTTCAAATTAAAATGTCTCTGCAGATTTCATGATCTATTTAGATCTAGTTGAGGAATTTAGATACAAAAGTAAAGACTCATTCAGGGTTAAAATTAACTTCATTAATAAAAATTTAAGATACTGTAATAAGATACTTCTCTAGGGACTTCCCTGGTGGTCCAGTGGCTAAGACTCCATGCTCCCAACACAGGGAGCCTGAATTCTATCCGTGGTTAGGGAACTAGATCCCACATGCCACAGCTCAAAGATCTTGCATGCTGCAACTAAAAACTGGTGTGGCCAAATAAAAAAAAATTTTTTTAAAAAAGATACTTTTCTAACTATATTTCATCTTCTCCACACAGCAGTTCTAAGGTTAAAGAAGTATGACTATCTTTAATGAATTGCACTATTTAGCCATTAGCACTTATGAAGCCAAGCACCCCTAAAACTGATTTGCCTTACCAAGTTTATGATTAATCTATTCCCAGCTGGCTCAGACCAGTAAAGAATTTGCTTGCAATGCATGAGACTCAGGTTCGATCCCTGGGTCGGGAAGATCCCCTTGAGAAGGGAATGGCAACCCACTCCAGTATTCTTGCCTGGAAAACTCCATGGACAGAGGAGCCTGGTGGGCTACAGTCTATGGGGTCACAAAGAATCGGAAATGACTGAGTGACCAACACTTTCACTATTCAAAATTTTATTCCCTTTGGTGCCTCGTCTGACCTCAATCCTGTGCTAACAGAACATTAATCAACCAGAGTTTGATGACTAAGACTGCTGTCGTTGATAACATCGTTAATGTACTAAAATTGCTGTTGTGTAGATGTTATCATTAAGGTACAAACTCAGATTATCTCTCCAGGTCCAGATGAGCTCAAAATGTCCAGAACCATGGACCACCTGGGCAGAGAACTGTAAACTGAGACATCCTGTCTCCTGAAATCACAATTAAGAAATGTTACAGAAATGTCAGAAGACGATGACTAACCCCAGATGCTTTGTTCTTCCCTTTTAAAACATCTCCAACTCAAAGACCGAGCTGGAGTGGAGCTGAGGCTTGTCTCCCACCCCCATGCTTGGGGCCCTGCACTAAGCGCTTTTGTTGTTTGCCGTCTCAGTTGCTAAATTGTGTCCGACTCTTTTGTGACACCATGGACTGTAGCCCGCCAGGTCCCTCTGACCACAGGATTTCTCCAGCAAGAATACTGGAGTGGGTTGCCATTTTCTTCTCCAAGGGATTTTCCCAACCCAGGGATCGAATCTGCCTCTCCTGCACTGCAGGTGGATTCTTTACCGCTGAGCCACCAGTGCAGCCCCTGACTTCGCTGCAAATGACTTCTGTGGAGTTTGGCTTTCAGTGCCATGGGCACACAAGCACACTTTTGATTCAAAATCTTACTAATCAACAGAGGGGGAAATTTCCAGATAGTGCACAATGAACTAACTCTGACAGTTATTAATGGATGAAATTGCAGAGGTAGGAAAAACAAACAACTGATAAGCAGAGTTTATAAACATTTATTTTTCCTACAGCTAGTCTGTAAGAACATTTTCTACTACATGTCTTCAGAGACTTATTTTTACATCTTACTAAAGATCAACCTAAAAATTACCACCCTCTGCTACTCCCACTCAATAACTTAAGCCAGAATAAAGTTTTAGGGATACAACAAAGGAAAAGCACTCTATTGGGAAAAACAAAAATCTTTTTTTCAAGCAATAAGTAGAAAAGTCAGTTTCTCAGCCATCAACCAATCCTGAATAAATAGGTTCAGAATAAGCAGATAGAAGCAGATAAACTTAAGAGTTGAAAGCACAGAATCCTGTATATTTCTATGGCCAATCCCATCACCCAAAGTTTATTCGGGCTTCCCTCGTGGCTCAGCTGGTAAAGAATCTGCCTGCAATGCAGGAGACCTGGGTTCTATCCCTGGGTTGGGTAAATCCTCTGGAGAAAGGAAAGGTTACCCACTCCAGTATTCTGGCCTGGAGAATTCCATGGACTGTATAGTCCATGGGGTTGCAAAGAGTCAGACACGACTGAGTGACTTTCACTTTCATTCACTTTCAAAGCTTACTTACTTCGTGGCAACTAGGAAGCCCACTGCTAATCAAGAACCCCTCCACCTATACCTGGGGCTGAGATAACCCTGGACATAGAGCTCTGATTTTCTCTTAGGACTTCAGAGTGTGTGGTTTGCCCTAATGCTTCCTCTCACTGTGTCCTGGAGCAGAGCCCTGGAGCCCATGGGCTCCAGACTTTGAGCCCAAGTTATCCTCCAGCCCAAAGTTATCCTTTCCCACCTCCAACTGGATAACTTTCCTGCTGGCTTCTCATCCAGCCCTGACCCCAAGCTCTGGGCCTTTTTGGAGATTTAATAAAGGAAAAGGGGAGTGGGGAGGCGAGGTTTAAGCCAGAATCTCCGTCGATAACACAATGGAAATTGTACTGCTCTTTTTCTGATAAATGAATACCGCTGCCTTCTTCAGGAAGGCATTGACGTGAGAAAGTACTTTTTGAACTGGGGTCACAGAAGTTTGTATAAAGTAGGACAAAAACAAATCCAGCACCCCAGGGAAACCACCTCTGATACAGGACTCCGATTCAGACTCCTATTTGCCTCTTAGACCTAACAGCAGAACATTTAGGAACTTCTGGTTGTTGGTCTACTGGAATACAGTAGAATCATATGAGGTTACTACCAGCTGTAATTCTGGGGCTCAAATAGTGAACCAAGTAACTGACAGGGCAGTAAGTCTCAGCCAGTAGGTCTCCCCAATTTAGTCCTCACTAGACACGGAGGGAGGAGGCTAAGGTCAGACACAGACCCTTCTCCAGCGGGAGCCACACCTGAGCATGGACATGAATTACACAAGTGAATAAATAACTGATCCACAGGCCGAAAGAGAAAGCATTCTTTTATGCTGTAGTAATCTGAAGAGACTTCTCCGATGAAGAAGAAATGAAAATCCAAAAGTGAAGTCACTGTGGAAACCAGGCAGAGATCTGCCTGTTAGGATGACAGGTGGGAGGAACAGGCAAGAGTCTGAACAAATGCCTGATGGTAAACACACACACAGCGGGAGTAATAAGATCCAGCTCCAACTGGCTCCAAGATCATGCTGATCTTTTCAGAAGGAAAGTTAATATGCAACATGTGAGTAAAAGGCAAATGTGAAAATACTATGCTATGAACAGGTGAGGCGATGTTTATTTTCCGAATGAAATGGTTCTCAGCAATGATGAACTGGTAGCAAATAAAATACCAGCAGCAGGATCTAGTCATTATGCTCAGCATCCCTCTCCCAGGAGACGGCCAACAGTCGGCAACTGAGGGTGAACTCCAACCCAGCCAACAGCCAATAAAGAACCCTCCAGTTCTCCCCGGGAAGCAGGAAGCAGAAGCAATGCTGAGTGTGCTAAGGACGTGATAAGAACCCGGCAACGAGAGCGCTCACCTAAACCAGATGTTAAGTCTGCGTAGAAGAGCTGTACCTGAAGGATGGCAATCGTTTCCTGGAAGCTTTCAAGAGCACAGTGAGATAAAAGGGCCAGATTTCCTCCCTAGCAAGCCACTGTGGGGAGGGGAGTTCTCCCTGGTGTGCAGTCCAATGAGCATTAAAGTTTCTCTCGCTTGGAAAATCAGTGACTGAGTCCAGCCAGAATTGTAACTCCTTTCTGACAGTCAGCATACTGGGTTCCATCTTTAAAATCCCAAATCATCTCCTTTTTCTATGCAACTGAGGTGGGTTTCTAGGGAATGCCAAGAAGCAGACTAAAGGGGTAGAGTCAGGCCCAAGTTCAGGACATGTAAGAATAAGACACAGGAGGCTGTCAGTGAGAGGAGTGCATGAATGAAGGGCCAAATCTATCAAGACCAAGAGACTCAAAAGCAACAGTAAGGACAAGACATGGTCAAAAAGCTCAGGGGCTCCAAAAGTCAGAAACTATGACACTGCAGGCACAGGGACAAGAAAAAAATTCATTTTGGAGCAGAAATCATTCCTGGCATTACGTGCTCGTGGTATAGCCACCTGCTTACTATAGTGAAGACGTGTTCCTACAGAATTTACTGTGTATGGTAGGAATACAGTAAATTCAGGAGAATTATTCTTCTGACCAAAGAGCTTCACAGGTCCGTTTTATTGCACATCAGATTTCATGCATATTTGTATGATCCAGCTTGAAGAGAGAGCTTCCTGGGTGGCTTCCCTGGTGGCTATCTGAAACAAATCAACAGAGGCCACTGAAACCATGCAGTTACAAGAAAAGAAAAATAAAAATGTTTAATTAGTAGCATGAATTTTATCACTCTCTTTATGCTGTGCGATGCCAGTCTTAAATGCAAGTCTAAGAATGTTTAACTCATACACAGAATCACGAAGTTACACAATTCACACTTCACAGCCCATCCCCAGAAGGAACCTGGAGCTAGCTAGAAGAGATAAATTCAAGCCAGATTCAGGAAGGCTGGTTGGTAGGAGGAAGAGAGGATGCCTTGGGCATGTAGCCAAACCACCAGAAGCATTCCTCTGGGCACAAGGATACTCACAGAAAAGTGGGACTCCTAAGGGGCGGGTGGGGAAGGGGGTGGTGCTCTAAGTATATGCTCAGGTCTGATGGTTGCTGGGTTTTCCCTTCTTATCACTGACCAGACCAAGGCTCTGAGGAAGCAGAGCCAGGCATCTTCCCTGCCCTCTGCCCAGCCCCTGCAAACTGTGCTAAGGGATGCCCAAGGGTTGTTTAAACCTCCACACCTGGGCACAGTAGGCACCTGGATTGGGGATGGGCTAGAGGCTGACCCCCCAAATGCACCAGTGTGCTTCCAGCCTGGGGCAGGGTTGGCTCCCACCACTCCCCACGACACTGCAAGACGTAGGCACCTGACCCCAACCCTCCCTGAAACAGTACCCAGGCCACAGCAGGAGGTGCAGGGTGACAGCAGAACATAGGCCTCCTCCTCCCAACTTGACCCAGGCACCAGCCCCAGGGGAAGGTGTCAGTGGACATGGCTGGTAGCTGGGAAGGGGGAGCAGGGCAGGGCCTGAGGAGGCGGAGACGTGGCTACTCATGAGCCAAGGCCCCAGACCCCGAGCACGGGTTCCACTGTCCCACTGGACCTCATTTACAAAACAAGAGCAAATATAAAATTATTAAGAATTTGACATGCTGGCAGCAAAGCATTAAATGAAGCGTGGAACCCTTCTGAGCACAGAGCCCTGTGTGACTGCACAGGTCACATGCCCAGGAAGCCAACCCTGCCTGATTCTCTGCTGTAACATGAAGAAAAAACTCTAAAGGCCATTAGTCTGTAGCTTTCCATGAAGTTCCCTTAAACTATGCTTTAAATGGAAATGGAAGAATAACATAGAATTTCTCTAAAAACTATGTTCCTCCAAACACAATGAAATCTTGATAATGCTGCCAAAGAACTAAACTAAAAAAGGCCTGGAGGGTAACTAGGCTGCTTCAAGCCCTCCAACCGAATGAGGGAAGCATGTGTGTAATTATATCTTGTTGTTGCTGTTCAGTTGCTCAGTCGTATCTGACTCTTTGTAACCCCATGGTCTGCAGCACTCCAGGCTTCCCTGTCCTTCACTATCTCCCAGAGTTTGCTCAGATTCATGTCCACTGAGTCAGTGATGCTATCTAACCATCTTATTCTCTGTTGTCCCATTCTCCTTTGGCTTTCAGTTTCTTTTCCAATGAGTCAGCTCTGGCCCAAAGTACGGGAGCTTCAGCTTCAGCATCAGTCCTTCAAGAGAATATTCAGGGTTGGTTTCCTTTATGATTGACTGGTTTGATCTCCTTGCTGTCCAAAGGACTCTCAAGAGTCTTCTCTGAGACCACAATTCGAAAGCATTAATTCTTCAGCACTCAGCCTTCTTTATGGTCCAATTCTCGCATCCGTACATGACTACTGGAAAAACCACAGATTTGATTATACCGAACTTTGTTGGCAAAGCGATGTCTCAGCTTTTTATTACACTGTCTAGGTTTGTCATGGCTTTCCTTCCAAGGTGCAAGTGTCTTTTAATTTCATGGATGCAGTCACTGTCTCAATGATCCAATGAATGTTGGCAATTTGATCTTTGTCATTATATCTTACAGGTCATTATTTGACACATGAGTCATTTAAACTGGAGCTTTAAGAAGACAGTTGTAATGTATACACAAAATTACTTTGGCCACCTCATGTGAAGAGTTGACTCATTGGAAAAGACTCTGATGCTGGGAGGGATTGGGGGCAGGAGGAGAAGGGGACGACAGAGGATGAGATGGCTGGATGGCATCACTGACTCGATGGACGTGAGTCTGAGTGAACTCCGGGAGTTGGTGATGGACAGGGAGGCCTGGCATGCTGCGATTCATGGGGTCGCAAAGAGTCGGACACGACTGAGCAACTGAACTGAACTGAACTGAATAAACATTCCAAATATATTTTGAATAAATAAATGAACAGAAATATTTGACTAAACACTTTATATTTTTTTCCATTAGGGAAATAAAATTCCTACTTGCTTCATATCCACACACACACTCACACACACATAATTTAAAAATTATTCCCCACAAAATAAGCTTTATTTCAGAGAGGGTCAGATTATATCAGAAGTTCTGAAGAGTAAAAATAACCCTGACACCTAAAGATAGAAAATTGATTTGATAAAAGTCTTTTTTTTTTGGCCACATTACACAACACGTTAGATCCCCTGACCAGGGATCTAACCCATGCCCCCTCCATTGGAAGCATGGAGTCTTAACCATTGGATGGCCAAGGAAGCCCAATCAAATCAAATTTTTACTTAAAAAAAAAAATTAACCATTCTGCAGGGATTGCAACAACTCTAATATCCTGTTCAAATAAATACTGATAATCATCACTATGACATGATGGTCATCCTCTTTTCAAAAGGATGTCAAGTAACCTACAGTCCCTGTTGGTACATAGCATAAGTTAAATTCACCACAACCAGTGCTTAAAATGGTCCATGGGTGAGTACTGGTCCATCAACTATTTATTAGAAACTCATAACAAGACAACTGAGGAAACAAAGTATTTATAATTGTTTATAACAGTTTGAATGGGGAATTTTATGTCTGATAGATTTATAATATAAAATACAAATCCAACATTGTATGTCTGCTTTTCCTTTTTTTAGTAATTTTGGACTGGAGATACACACACAGTAATAGATTCCTGTTGGCATTTCACTCTACTTCCATTTACGGTATGAAATTTACACTGTGTCGAAATTCAACTATAGAAAAACATATGGAAAATGCAAAGACTGCCAGAGTTATCTGGCCCTAAGTAAGTCCATAGCCCAAGTTAAATCTCTACAATAGTGACATGCTGGAAAACTGACATTTATCAACTCTAACCTCTGGTGTAGGGGTCCATGTTTGTGTACTTGTGTTTATTTTAAAACAATGTGAATGACCATTTTTCATGCTGGTGTTATGCCAATGATTATAAGTAGACCCAGAGGAAAACCTCTTGATTATTTTTCCAAGAAAGTGAGAAAGTATTACACAGAAGAAAAGGAGAAATGAAAAAAATGCTTCATGAAACCCAAACTGGAGCCATTGGAAGAATAATGTCAGTGTGTTTCTCTGAATATCAGTGTGATTCTGCAATATGAAGACATGTACTAATCACCTCTTACAGAAAGAGATGCAAACAATACCATTATGACCACATTTTTAATATTTCTAAATATTTTGTTAGTTTTTATGATGGATGTTCCCATTAATACTACTTAATGGTTTAAACCAACTACATATTTAAAAACTGCCCCAATAAGCTTTAAAAGAAATTCCTTCATTACGGAAACTATGAATGTGGATGCATAAAATATTTGAAGGAAGACATGCAAAATGATAAAAATAGAGACCAGAAGTCCGACCAGTACCAGGGTTTCCAAACTAGTAAGGTTACAGCATTCTTTTTGCAGTGTTTTTTAGTTTCCAAAATTCCAAGTCCTAGATAAGGCCTGCATATGATTAATTTTCCCACAGCATTACATATATTCACCATAACTGTTTTGCTTTGTTTTCTTCCTGAGAGCCAGAGTTATCAGCAACAACCCATGGCACAGTGTGGTTCATGGAAATTATTTAAATACAAAATAAAGGTATCTTACTTTATTTAGCTTACTCAATTACACTAAGAGGTGAAGCTCTGCCTTTTTTTTTTCTTATATTAGGGTATCTACTGATAGCCTAAGCACATTTGTGTATTTGATTATAAAATCCTACACAAAATATTCAAAATTTGTCCTGCCAGTACATCATGGTTTCAAAATGTCCCAAATGCAAACAAACAGTAACAACAATTTTAAAAACACCATAAAGACAAAAAGCAAATAACAAACTGGGAAAAATAGTTTGCAACTCATATCACTGACAAATGGCTGAGCTTTTCAAGAAAGCAGAAATTCCTAAAAAAATTGGCTTCCCTGGTGGCTCAGGTGGTAAAGAATCTGCCTGCAATGCAGGAGACCCAGAGTTCGATCCCTGAGTTAGGAAGATCCCCTGGAGAAGGAAATGGCAACCCACTCCAGTATTCTTGCCTGGAGAATCCCATGGACAGAGGAGCCTGGCGGGCTATAGTCCATGGGGTCACAAAGAGTTGGACACAACTAAACGATTAACACTTTCACTTCCTAAAAAAAAAAAATTAAAAAAAAAACAAAAAAGCCAACGTCTCAGTAGAAAAATAGACAAAGGATATAATAGGCAGCTCTCAAAATGGAAATATAAATATGTGACTCTCCATATACAGAAGAAGATCCTCAACCTTACCTATAATTATTATTAAAATTACCCACATAAGATACCATAATGATTACCTAAATTGTCCATGATATAATTTTATCCAGAATAAGGAAAACATGTGATAGTGGAATACCATTATTTCACTAACTTACTGTTAACTAACAGTGCTGGTGCAGTTAAAGGTAAATTGTACACGCATTCTCATGCACTACTTTTGGGAATGTAAAGTGGCACCACCTCTATGAAGACAATATGGTAATTTTTATTAAAATTAGAAATACATGCCAGAAGGCCTATTATTGGGTCAATGATGAGAATCAATTTGGAAATTAGAGAAAGGTATCCATGTTCAATTTACTGAAGTTGGTAACTTATGGTTATATAAGAGGATATCCTTATTTTGAGAAAACACACATTTAAGTATTTAAAGGAAAGGGGCAATAATATATTCAACTTAGACTTAAAACAGTTGAGAAAAATGTACTTATATCTATATGCACATGCATGCAAACACAGAGCAAGAGACAGAAGAGAGCAAATGATAAAGCAAATGGAATAAAATGTCAGGAGACAATAAAGGGTTTACAACTGTTCTTTATATTATTCTTATAACTTTATTGCTAAATATAAAATTTTTAACTGTGTGAAAAAATGAAAAACCCTTTGACCCAGAACTTTCCCTTTTAGGATGTATCTACAAGTTTACCAACATGTGTTAATAATTTACATATACAAAAATGTTTATTATAACATTGTTTGGAAAAGAAAAAGATGGAAACCACCTATGGTCCAGCAGAGGGGCCCAGTTAATTATGGGCATCCATACAGCGGACTGCCACTGAGATGAACTGCATAATAGAGTGGCCACTAGCCACATGTGGCTACTGAACACTGGAAAATTAAACGTACACCTGATACGCAGTTCACTTACTGGAAAACCTTTAGGTATGTCTGAAAATGTTTATTGATGTGAGTCTACTTTTTCCAACTGTACATTTTAAGAGCTCTAAATACAAGATCAGCATCAAGCATTCAAATTGAAATGTGCTATAAAATGTTCAACACACAAATTTCAAAGACTTCATATAGGAAAAAAAGGAGTGCAAAATGGTAATCTTTTTACACTGATTACATAATTGAAATAAAGTATTAGGACCTCTCCTGGCAGTCGAGTGGCTGAGACTCCACACTCCCGATGCAAGGATGTAGGTTCAATCCCTGGTTGGGGAACTAAGATGCCGCATGCCACACAGTGCAGCTTAAAAAAAAAAAGGCATTAAAATTAGTTTTACCTGTTTCTGTCTACTGTGTAAAATACAGCTAGTAGAAGTTTTTGATTTACATACATGGCTGTGTTATATTTCTATTGGCAGTGCTGCTACAGAGCAGCCATCAACAAACTATTGCCTGAAGGCCAAATCTGCCCACTGTTCTTGTACAGTCCACAAGCTACAGCCTTTTACATTTTTAAATACCTAAAAAAACAAAAAAAAATCAAAAGCAGAGTTGTTTGTTATTCAGTCAAGTATGTCATAACAAATGAAAATTATATAAAACTGAAATGTCAGTGGCCAATAAAATTTTACTGAAACACAGCAATACCCATCACTTACATGTTGTATATGGCTGCTTGTACACAACAGCAGAGCTGAGTAGTTGTGAAAAACTCATTTGCCAACTCTTGCTACAAATGATGAAACAGAGTGAAGCATCTCTATGTGGTCAAAAGCAACACTTTTACCCTGTATACTTCCAATTAGAATCTAAAGGGACCTGTTTGTGGGTCCGTAGTATTAAGTTCAGCCCTCTTATCAGAATTCCTGGGCCCAGATAAGGTCTGTGCAGATGTGGGCCTTGGTTACCAAGGACAGACAGCCCACTCATGCCCCTTAATCTTGGCTTCAATTGGCCTCAGAGTCACAGCAATGTCCCGCCCCCATCTTTATCAGCAGGACACCCTCCAGTTACTGGGCTTGCCTTCGGTCTCACTCCTGTTTTGATGAGTTTTATTCCCTGGTTTCATCTTCCTGGGGCCCTGTAGTATCTTCTGGATGGGCACAAGGACACTGCCTTACTCAGATCTGAACCAGCTTCTCTAACTGTGTGGAGCAGGGGAGGAACATAAAATTAGGTGCGGATACCTATTCTCAGGGGCTTCCCAGGTGGCACTAGTGGCAAAGAACCCATCTGCAGGAGAGGTAAGAGATGTAGGTTCGATCCCTGGGTTGGGAAGATCCCCCTGGAGAAGGGCAGGGCAACCCACTCCAGTATTCTTGCCTGGAGAATCCCAGGGACAGAAGAGCCTAGCAGGCTATAGTCCATAGCGTCACACAGAGTCAGATGCGACTTAGCACACACACACGCTCCTATTCTCAACTGCTTTGAGCGCTTCACAGCTTTCTTCCTAGTCCTCCACAGTCAGCAAACACCACCTGAGATAAATCACCCATAGGTGCCAGATAGGACTAAGTGAATGAATAAAAAGAGGTGTAAAGCTACTGGAACTTTTATGAAATTCACATTCCACACTGTATTTTGCCTTTTACTATTAGCAACAGTTCTTTCAATTATAATTACATTTCCTAAAAAGAGAGCAGACTGTTAGCAAGAACCCCTACAATGTCAATGGTCTGAATAATAAAGTTCATCTGTAAATGTTTCACCCTGAGGCAACAAGATGCATTTATTATTTACATTTCTTCAACAACGTTGCATTTTTTTTTCACATTACTGTATTTTTTCTTTGGAAAATTGTCTGCTGATGTCGTTTTGCTGATGTTTGCTGATATCTGTTTTGAGGTGGTAGTGTTTGTAAAAACTAACTTAAGATGAGAATGACATCATACCCAATGTTCTGTCCATCCTGAAAGAGTGGCCCCTAAAATGTCAATCATTTGGCTCTGTTCTCTCTCCCTTTTCCTCCTTCTCTCCTTGGGGAACAGCATAAAAGACACTAGATTTGGAGCCCTAAGACGGAGGTTCATCGCTAAGTCCTTGGGTCTTATCTACTGACATATAAAGTAAAGGAACTGGATTAACTGGTCAGTACGCCTTAGATATCTAAAATTCTTTCACTCTATTTCTAATCCTTCCCCGGTTATCACCAGCCTCAATCTACCTATGATGACAAGATGATTTAACTGTGAGTTAATTATAGGACTCTTTCTTTGGTAGCCATAAATCAATCAGCAGTGACGTAAAAATCAAAAACAAGAAGTATAGAGAAAAAAGAAATGGTCTTTCATGCCCTCAGAAGTTTCAGTGTCTGTATAAATGATAAAATTAGTTAAGATTCTACCATCTCAGGGTCAGACTTTGGTTCTGTTCAGGATGTTAATGGCATTATTGCAAACAAATAGCTTCAGAGCAAATAACCAAATATTGACCAACCAGAACACAGTCCAGAATTTTGGTTTATTTGGTAGTGCAGAAGAATAAGCTAGTCACATTAGCTCTGATCCTCCCACTTCTTGTACCAATCCTCAATAATCTGATTTCCACACAATTGCCCTCAGCCAACTTAATTCTAAAAGGCAAAATTTAAATAATCAATTTGTGCCTTGCTAAAGCACTCTTGGTTTAGGTTTTAGTTTTATCATCAAAAGGGCCTCTACTCTGCATTTTCTAATATCCCCTATCCTAACATCTGCCATTTTCTTAGAAATTCAAATTTTTCTTTAAAAGATCTGGCTCCCCAACCAAAAACAAAACAGTACACTTTTTTTTAACCAACAGTGAGGGGAGAAATCCACTCAAAATTCTACTATTCTTTTTTTTTTTGGTCATCCTGTGTGGCATGCCAGATCCTAGTTCCCTGAGCAGGGAACGAACACGTACCTTCTCCCCACAATGGAAGCCGTCTTAACCACTGGACCACGAGGGAAGTCCCTACATTCTAATACAACTACTTCGTGCTTTTCCCGTATTGCCTACATCTTTATTCACATTCATGCAACTTTTTAGAGTCACATCATGTGACACATTCTGTTCTCACCAAAAATTTTCCATGTTGCTATACAGACATCACTATCATCATCAGTTAGCTGCAACATAACTCATAAAGTAGATCAACATCACTTATTTAACCACTTCTATATTTGAGGACATTTGATTCCAAAGTTTTACTTTTTTACAGTAATGGTATGATGAAGATTTTCATGCATAATGCTTTTTTCTTACTTAGGAGTCATTAGAAAAGATCCAAAGGAATGAGATTCTGGGTCAAGTGATGTGACTATATTTGGCATTTTTTAATAGACCCTGCCAAATCGTTTTTTCAGTCAAACAGTAAGGATTATTAAACATATAAGAATGATGCTAAAAATATGAGGACTTCCCTGGTGGTTCAATGGTTAAGACTCCACACTTCCACAGCATGAGGGGACAGGTTTTGATCCCCAGTTGGGGAATGTAAGATCCCACATGCAGTGTGGTACAGCCAAAATAAATAAATAAAACAAAAATGTTACAGGATATGAAAAATATTACCTTTTCATGGGTGTGGGAAGCAATGATCACTAAAGGTAGTATGATAAAACACACTACACTCCTTCAGCTCTTGATTCCTCAATGCTTCAGTCAGTTCAGTCGCTCAGTCGTGTCCGACTCTTTGTGACCCCATGAATCGCAGCACGCCAGGCCTCCCTGTCCATCACCAACTCCCGGAGTTTACTCAAACTCATGTCCATCGAGTCGGTAATGCCATCCAGCCATCTCATCCTCTGTCATCCCCTTCTCCTCCTGCCCCCAATCCCTCCCAGCATTAGAGTCTTTTCCAATGAGTCAACTCTTTGCATGAGGTGGCCAAAGTACTGGAGTTTCAGCTTTCGCATCAGTCCTTCCAATGAACACCCAGGACTGATCTCCTTCAGAATGGACTGGTTGGATCTCCTTGCAGTCCAAGGGACTCTCAAGAGTCTTCTCCAACACCACAGTTCAAAAGCATCCATTCTTCGGCACTCAGCTTTGTTCACAGTCCAACTCTCACATTCATACATGACTACTGGAAAAACCACAGCCTTGACTAGACAGACCTTTGTTGGTAAAGTAATGTCTCTGCTTTTGAATATGCTCTCTAGGATGGTCATAACTTTTTCTTCCAAGGAGTAAGCATCTTTTTATTTCATGCCTGCAGTTACCATTTGCAGTGATTTGGGAGCCCAAAAAAATAGAGTCTGCCACTGTTTCCATTGCTTCTCCATCTATTTGCATGAAGTGATAGGACCAGAGACCATGATCTTAGTTTTCTGAATGTTGAACTTTAAGCCAACTTTTTCATTCTCCTCTTTCACTTCCATCAAGAGGCTCTTTAGTTCTTCTTCACTTTCTGCCATAAGGGTGGTGTCATCTGCATATCTGAGGTTATTGATATTTCTCCTGGCAATCTTGATTTCAGCTTGTACTTCTTCCAGTCCAGCGTTTCTCATGATGTACTCTGCATAGAAGTTAAATATGCAGGGTGACAATATACAGCCTTGACGAACTCCTTTTCCTATTTGGAACCAGTCTGTTGTTCCATGTCCAGTTCGAACTGTTGCTTCCTGACCTGCATATAGGTTTCTCAAGAGGCAGGTCAGGTGGTCTGGTATTCCCATCTCTTTCAGAATTTTCCACAGTTTATTGTGGTCCACACAGTCAAAGGCTTTGGCATAGTCAATAAAGCAGAAATAGATGTTTTTCTGGAACTCTCTTGCTTTTTCAATAATCCAGCGGATGATGGCAATTTGATCTCTGGTTCCTCTGCCTTTTCTAAAACCAGCTTGAACATCTGGAAGTTCACGGTTCACATATTGTTGAAGTCTGCCCTGGAGAATTTTGAGCATAACTTTACTAGCATGTGAGATGAGTGCAACCGTGTGGTAGTTTGAGCATTCTTTAGCATTGCCTTTCTTTGGGGTTGGAATGAAAACGGACCTTTTCCAGTCCTGTGGCCACTGCTGAGTTTTCCAAATTTGCTGGCATATTGAGTGCAGCACTTTCACAGCATCATCTTTCAGGATTTGAAATAGCTCAGCTGGAATTCCATCACCTCCACTAAGCTTTGTTCATACTGATGCTTCCTAAGACCCACTTGACTTCACATTCCAGGATGTCTGGCTCTAGGTCAGTGATTACACCATCTTCATTATCTGGGTCGTGAAGATCTTTTTTGTACAGTTCTGTGTATTCTTGCCACCTCTTCTCAATATCTTCTTCTTCTGTTAGGTCCATACCATTTCTGTCCTTTATTGAGCCCAGCTTTGCATGAAACGTTCCCTTGGTATCTCTAATTTTCTTGAAGAGACCTCTAGTCTTTCCCATTCTATTATTTTCCTCTATGTCTTTGCACTGATCACTGAAGAAGGTTTTCTTATCTCTCCTTGCTATTCTTTGGAATTCTGCATTCAATTGGGTATATCTTTCCTTTTCTCCTTTGCTTTTCGCTTCTCTTCTTTTCACAGCTATTTGTAAGGCCTCCTCAAACAGCCATTTGTCCTTTTTGCATTTCTTTTTCTTGGGATGATCTTGCTCTCTGTCTCCTGTACAACAATGTCACGAAACTCCATCCATAGTTCATCAGGCACTCTATCAGATCTAGGCCCTTAAATATATTTCTCACTTACACTGTATAATTGTTAGAGATTTGATTTAGGTCACACCTGAATGGTCTAGTGGTTTTCCCTACTTTCTTCAATTTAAGTCTGAATTTGGCAATAAGGAATTCATGATCTGAGTCACAGTCAGCTCCAAATCTTGTTTTTGCTGACTGTATGAGAATATAATCAATCGGATTTCAGTGTTGGCCATCTGGTGATGTCCATGTGTAGAGTTGTTGGAAGAGAGTGTTTGCTATGACCAGTGTGTTCTCTTGGCAGAACTCTACTAGCCTTTGCCCTGTTTCATTCTGTACTCCAAGGCCAAATCTGCCTGTTACTCCAGGTGTCTCTTGACTTCCTACTTTTGCATTCCAGTCTCCTATAATGAAAAGGACATCTTTTTAGGGTGTTAATTCTAGAAGGTCTTGTAGGTCTTTAAAGAACCATTCAACTTCTGCTTCTTCAGCATTACTGGTCAGGGCATATACTTGGATTACCATGATATACCATGGTATATTGATACCATTCAATATCTCAAAATGAACAGAGATCATTCTGTTGTTTTTGAGACTGCATCCAAGTACTGAATTTCAGACTCTTCTATGATGGCTACTCCATTTTTTCTAAGGGATTCCTGCCCACAGTAGTAGATATAATGGTCATCTGAGTTAAATTCACCCATTCCAGTCCATTATAGTTCACTGATTCCTAAAATGTTGATGTTCACTCTTGCCATCTCCTGTTTGATCACTTCCAATTTGCCTTGATTTATTCATTCCAGGTTCCTATGCAATACTGCTCTTTATAGCATTGGACCTTGCTTCCATCACCAGTCACATCCACAACTGGGTGTTGTTTTTGCTTTGGCTCCCTTTCTTCATTCTTTCTGGAGTTATTTCTCCACTGATCTCTAGTAGCATATTAGGCACCTACCTACCTGGGGAGTTCATCTTTCAGTGTCCTATCTTTTTGCCTTTTCATACTGTTCATGGGGTTCTCAAGGCAAGAATACTGAAGTGGTTCGCCATTCCCTTCTCCAGTGGACCACATTTTGTCAGAACTCCTCACCATGACCGATCCTTATCATAAGCCTCTTATGATTCTCCATCAGAGGGCAGACAGACTGAAAACCACAATCACAGTCATAGTTTAATACATGTAAATAACTTTTTACATGATTAATATGTAAATAGCTGTAAATACTATATAAGGAGTTTCAGGCATGTGGTAGATTCAAGTTTTGCTTTTTTAGAAATTATGGAGTTTTTTTTTCTGAGTATTTTCGATCCACAGTTGGTTGAACTGGAGAATGCAGAACCGTTGACGTGGAGGGCCAACTACACTATACTAGAAAGTAAAACAGAACCCACTATACATAGGCTTTTGCAACTTGCTTTTTATGTAGCTTCTATATATACACTTTTCATTATGAAATATATACAGCATACAGAAAACTATAGGAACTCACCAACCAGCTTTATCTAATCTTAATGTTTTGCAATATTTGCTTTAGATTTTTAAAAACAGAACTGAAGCCCCCTGTGTAGCCTTCCATTCTCCTCCCCGCCCCTTCACAGAGATAAACTGCATGCTGAATTGGCTATGTATTATTTCTTTTATATTTTTATTGTAAGTATGTTTCAGTAAAATACATTTACCTTATTTAATTCCAAAATGAAAGCCTTTTCATACTATAACATCCCTAAAATTGGAATGTGTCTTACAATCCATAATAAAGCATTACATCACAATTTAATCTGCAGATTTCCCTTTTTGTCAGTATACCTACAATAGGGGTATGTCTCAGCATCAATAGGGTTTTAGACTCTATGAAATGCGGTAGTATTTTTTTCCCATTTTAATGAAACATGCTGCTGCTGCTAAGTCGCTTCAGTCTTGTCCAACTCTGTGCGACCCCATAGACGGCAGCCCACCAGGTTTCCCCGTCCCTGGGATTCTCCTGGCAAGAACACTGGAGTGGGTTGCCATTTCCTTCTCCAATGCATGAAAGTGAAAAGTGAAAGTGAAGTCGCTCAGTCAATTCCGACTCCTAGCGACCCCATGGACTGCAGCCTACCAGGCTCCCCCGTCCATGGGATTTTCCAGGCAAGAGTACTGGAGTGGGGTGCCATTGCCTTCTCCGTTAATGAAACATAAATTATATCAAATGAAACATTCTACAACTTCCTATTTTCATCCAGTACTACAAAGATTTCCTAATGTTGCAACATATATGCAGCATCTTTAAATGTTCTTAATTCATTGTTACACAACACAAAATTAGGAGTCCTTTAGGTAAGAATGGTAGCTAGTGGAAATGGCAACCGTTATCGTCAAATGTGTGTGCTTGGCTAAAAAACAGGGAGTGACAAGATGAAAATAAGAAAAAAAAAAAGGGAAGGAAAAAAGATAAACAGAAGGGGCTTGCTCGATGCATAAGTAGCTGGGGACAGCCGACGACTGCATAATCAAACATAATGATTCAGAAATAAAAATGATGACAGGAGGAACTATTCCCGGGAAACCTGTGCTGTTGCTACTTCAGAGCCCAGATGGAGAAGCAGCCTGCTCGTGTCAGCCAGGCAGCACGAAGACCCCAGACCCTGCCTGTACACAGCAAACTCTTCTCACTCCAGCATCAGGACAGGCCAGGCCACAGGGACAGAGACGAACAAGTGGCACTTACACAACAGGGACTGCAGCCTTAGTCTATTTCCTCTGCTTCTGCTCCTCCCTGCCCCTCCATCCCACCTCCTCCGCCCAACTTCCCTCCCCAGCTCATTTGTGCTCCTCCTTTCAATTACTTACTTGAGGAAGTGCACTTGAAGACCTATGTCCACTGACTGTCTGCTCTCCCACATACATACATACACACACACACACAATCACTCAGTGAAATGTCATAATAATCAATCAGGACTAAATCTTGCTGATGGGACATAAGAAAATTTCCATTACTAGGTCCTAAAGCCAAACTCCAGTTTTAACTTATTCTGAGTTTAAAAGGAAATAATAAACCTAGAGTTCCTAATAACTTTTTCTTTTCTCTTTCCGTATGACATAAAAATACCTTGATGGAGGCAGATTTTATTCCTAAGAAGAGCCTCAACGGCCAAATACACATACAGAGCCCTTACCCTTATCAGAAGACACACTGCCATGATTCTTATACAGATGTATTATACTGCAAATTAACACTTACATGTGTGTTTTGCCCCTTTATTTCCATTTAGCCATGAGCTTATGACACTACCTGATCTAACAGGAGCTAACAAAGCCCGTATTTACACATATTTCTTAAATAAAAGTATTACTGAATTCATTAATAAATGGAGCTTTTAATGAAAAATAAAATATATTTTTTATCTTTAACAAAGGTTATATTTTAAACTCTAGTGTATTCTTTTTCAGTTCAATCATGCTTTAATAAAATAAGACATAACAGAGAAATCATTGGGAATTACATGATAAGAGAATGGAGCCAAGCCTCTGTAATGACAGAAGGGACATTAGACGATTACCCCAAGCATTCACAAGCAAACCAACTGCTTCCTTCCCCCCATGAGATGCCTGAGAAAGCTTCATTTTGCCGTGAGTCCATCTTTGTTGGGAGTCCATCTCTGTCAGCCCACTGACTGGGGGACAGTTTACAGTGAGCAACAGAGGCAAGCGGTTTGTCTCAAGTGGAAGGCGGCCATCATACGTCTCCATCCGGACACTGTGAACGTGTGTGTTATGCCTTCTCCAGACTCTCGACCTTTCTCTCCTCACTACTGGCTTCCCTTCCCCAAGATCTGTCCCCTCAGTAGACCCCAGGAGGGTCCACCTCGGGATAGGAGACTCAGAAGCAGGGAGGATGAGGGGACAGCTGGATGCAATGGATCAAAGCCCAGGCTTTGGAGAAAGACAATCCATGAAGAAATCCCAGCTTCTTTCTGGGTCTTGAGCAAGGGGCTTCACCTTCGTGAGCCTCCCCTTCCTCATCTTAAAAACAGAGATATGACTATCTGCCTCACATGTGGGAGCTTTATTCTCTCAGTAAATACTTGTTGAAGAGAGAGACAGACTTAGAGAACGAACTTATGGTGGCCAGGGGGCAAGGGATAGTCAAGGAGTTTGGGGTGATCATGTACACACTGTTGTATTTAAAATGGATAACCAACAAAGACCTACTGTATAGCACAGGCAAGTCTGCTCAATGTCATATGGCAGCCTGCAGGGGACGGGGTTTTGGGGAGAATGGATACCTGTGTATGTTTGGCTGAGTCTCTTCTGTGTTCACCTGAAACTATCACAACATTGTTAATCGCCTATACCCCCCCAAAAATTAAAAGTTCAAAAAATAAATACTTGTTGAAGGCCAATCATGCAGGAGCAACAGAGCCAGAATGAGGGTGAGGCAAGCAAGGCATTTTCTCTGAGCACAAAATTTAAAGGGGCACCAAAACAGTCCTCAAGATAACTTCCTTTTTTATTAATTTATCTTTGGCTGTGCTGGGTCTTCATTGCTGCACTCAGGCTTTCTCTGGCTGTGACGAGCAGGGCCTGCTCTCTGGTCGAGGGGCACAGGCTTCTTGTTGAGGCGGTTCCCCTTGTCACAGAGCTCTGGAGCTCAGGCTCAGCTTTCTAAGTTGTGGGCACATGGGCTCTGTGGCCCCTCAGCATGTGGAATCTTCCCAGGTCAGGGATCGAACCTGTGTCCTCTGCAATGGCCCTCGGAGTCTTAACCACTGGACCAGCAGTAGGGTCCTCATAGTAACTTTTTTTTTAATTGGAATATTTTACTTTATTTATTTTTAATTAAAGGACAATTGCTTTACAGTATCATGTTGGTTTCTACCAAACATCAACATGAATCAGCCATAGGTTTACCCATTAAACTCTAGTGCATTTTATTTCATATAAGGTAATAGAACCAAACAGTCCCCAACCACTTTATTTCTTTCTCCAATACATTCTATCAGCCATAAAATCCACATGTATTCTGGTATTTTAGAGCATTCTGCAACTAAAGTTCCTGCTACTTGCTGACATATTTGAAGTGTGTTTGAACATAAATTATCGGAACATTCTTTCAACTTTGATTAACTCATTTTCTGTCAAGTTATCCTAATTAACCTACAGTCTTCAAGTTTTGGGATTACTGCTGCCAATTCTGTACAACCATTTGTTTAATGCATGGTCTGTTCCAATACCCTCCAAGGTGAAACTGCAAATATAAACCCTTTTTAATTTTTACTCATTAACTAGACATTGGAATGTGCCATGCCGTGTAATCTGTATTAATGTGTGAATACAAGTTTTGCCTACTTCATATGAAGCATTCAGAAAGAACTTATTAAACAAACTGTCTCAGTGAAGAAGGCCTCTCATTTGTTCAAAAACTTCACTGAACGCCTAGTATGTGCTAAGAACTGTGCTGGGCAGCGCGGATATAAGCGTAAACAAGGCAGACACAGATAGCTCCAGCTCTAGTAAAGAACACAAACATTTAACAATTACAGTCAAATAGTGAGAAAGCTACTGTCTCAACTGGTGCCTTGCATAGTACCTGCCAGGGTCAAGCTCAGTACATGCTGTTATCAACACCTCAATTACAGTCTACCCAGTGAAGTTTCCCTGTGTTAAGTTCATACACCCAAGTGAAGGAGAGAGATGACAAAGTCCTGCTTCAGATTAAAACTGTGGTACAGAGCACTATGAGTGTACTTAATGCCATGATGTGTACACTTAAAAACGGATAAAGGACTTCCCTGGTGGACAAGTGGTTAAGAATCCGCCTGCCAATGCTCGGGACATGGGTTTGATCCCTGGTCCAGGAAGATTCCACAGGCTGCGGAACAACTAAGCCCGTGTACCACAACTACTGAGTCCGTGAGCTCTAGAGCTCATGCTCCGTAACAAGAGAAGCCACCTCAAGAAGCAGCCTGCACATCACAACTAGAGAGCAGCCCCCCTCACTGCAACTAGACAAAGGCATGGGCAGCAACAAAGACCCAGCACAGCCAAAAATAAAATTAAAAAAAAATTTTAATGAATAAAATGGTAGCTTTTATGCTATATATATTTTACTACAATAAAAAAAACAGCACTTTAAAATCGTATTAGACTGATTAATCAGGTGAAGCTGATTCAACATTTAACAAAGACTCAGAACACACGAGTACCCTGGCCTCTCAGAATGCTGCATAACAGGTAGAGAGAAGAGGAAGCCATACTGCACACAGCTGAAAGCCGACAGAAAATGTGAAACTGTTTGGCTTCGATTCTGTTCCAACTTTACTGAACTGCTCAGTTCACCTGCTCTCCTCACCCCGCCTGGAGAACACAGCTGAGGGGTGGGGCGGCGGGGAGCCAGAACCTTAGATACAGGTTTCACTACAAATTCACAATTTCTAATTTTGGTTCAGTTCTCAGAACTGTTCTCAATCCTTTTCCTTATCAGTAATCAGCTCCCCAATCTTTTTCACTCTTAAATCTGCTGCTCAATCCCACAGGCCATAGTTAACACACGACTTCTCCTCAGAGGAAGCACAGGTCAGTGATTCTCACCAGCCCTACCTCCATCTGCTTCCGTTCTGACTTTCCTCTCTCCAGGCTCTCCAGGTCCTGAAGAGATGGCACCTCTGGCAAATGCACGGCGCAGCCCCACACCAGCTGTGCTCTGGATTCCCCCATCTGAGTCCTGCTCGTGAACTTATTCCATCAGTTAGCCACTTGGTAACTTGACCTTCTCCCTCTCTACAGGTTCTTTCTCCTCAAGCTACTCCATGTTTAAAAAATTGTTATCCCTGCAACTCCCAACCCTAATTCTCTTCCAGCCACCACCTTATTTCTCCCCTCCCTCCTTTCTTAGCCTGAACTCCACCCCTGCCTCCCATTCACTGCTCCACAAACTACAGTCAATCCCTGCTTCCTGCACACCCAGGCCAAGGAGTATCTGCTAGCTGAAGTCATCAGTCATTTCCCACTGACTCATTTCAAAGGACCTCCTTTAAAAAGGGAAAGAAAATCTCAGCCATATTTGACTCACTTGATTGGCAGTAAACCCACTCACCCAAAATCACCCAAGTGAAAAACCTGCCTTTCCAAAGTCCCTGCATGCTATTTCACCTCCTCATTCAGTCACACGCAAATACATATAAACACACAAATACATAGTATTATCTTCCTGTTAAATTTAAAAATACAGATAAGCATATAAAATAAAATTAAATAAAATAAGGTGCACAAGAGGCAAAAACGTATGTCCATACAAAGACTTGCACACAAATGTTCATAGTAACTATTCAGAGCAGGCATAACGTGGAAACAACCCAAATGTCCACCAATACGTGAATGGATACAGGCAAACAATGGAATACTATTCAGCAATAAAAAGGACTGACCTGCTAGTACAGTCGTCTCTCAGTATGTGAGAGTTGACTCCAGGACCCCAGCAGATACCAAAATCTACAGATGCTCAAGTCCCTTATATAAATAAAAAAGCATATACATATAACCTATGTACGTCGTCCTATATACATGCATTAACCCATCTCTAGGCTATGGCCCTGCAGGACTTTATGGGCCTTCCTGGGACAGACTCCTCCTGCACATCCTCTGCTTAGCTCCTCTCTGCAGTGCATTGATAACAGCATCTGATGCACATCTCCTGAGTTGTTTTACAGACCTAAAACCACTACCAAATGGAAGGAGTTAACTACTGGATGACCATAAGCACAAAGCCTCCAGATCTAACTGGAGCCTGAGGAATGAAAATATCAACCCCTATGACCCCACCCTGTTAACCTCACCATCACCCAATCAGAGAGCTGATCACACACCCTGGACCGTCCCCCTTTCACCTAGCCTTTAAGAATGCTTTGCTGAAACCCACAGGGAGTTCAGGTGCTTTGAGCACTAGCTCTCCTGGACTCCTTGCTCAGCAATAAATGCCCCACTTCCCTTCACTATAGCCTAGTATCAGTAGATTGGCTTCATGGCCTGAGGCGGGCAGACCCAATTTGGTCCAGTAACAGGTTATTTATAATACCTAATGTACATGCTATGAAAATAATTGCTGGCATGGGGTAAATTCCAGTTTTGTTTTTTGGAGCTTTCTGAAATTTTTTTTTCTGAATATTTTTTCATGTGGTTGGTTGAACCCAGGATACTAAAACCAGGGGTATGGAGGGCCAACTGCACACGCAACAATATGATTGAATCTCAAGAGCATCAAGCTGAGGGAAAGCTAGGCACAAAAGAAAACACTGTGGGATTCCATTTATAGAAAATTTTAGAAAAAGCAGAACTACAGTGACAGAAAGCAGATCAATGGTCGTCAAGGGCAGAGGTGCAGGGGAAGACTGACAGAAAAGAGGCCTGCAGGAACATCGGGGGGTGATGGAAGGCTCTGTATCATGACTGCAATGATGGTCACCTTACTGTCAGAACTCAAACTGTAGACTTAACACTGGTGAATTTTACCACATGTAAAATAGAGCTGCCTTCTAAAAATTAAAGTGAGTCTTCTAAAATACACCCTAGTTAAAATCTCTGTGTCTACATTTATTTTCCATAGTCCTAATTAATATTTTCAGTTCTATAGTAATTCAGTCCTATATAGAGTACTTATAATAATGTGTTTCTTATAATAATACAAATCCTCTGACTGGAAACATACACAGAATTGTTTTATTTCCAGAAACCTTATTAAGGCAACAATTTGTTACAATATGTGTGAACTTTGTTATTATTAAAATGGTAGTATCTTGATCACGGTAAATATGTAGCATGTCTCTGATTCCACTGGAATAGCAATTTCATGTACTCAGATAAAAAGGTTCTTTGGGAACCTCTTAAATGAAGACCGCAAACCCCAAAAGGTAAATACTGGCCTGCCTTTTAGACACTGTATGCTATGCTATGGTAAGTCACTTCAGTCTTGTCCGACTCTGTGTGACCCCATAGATGGCAGCCCACCAGGCTCCCCCGTCCCTGGGATTCTCCAGGCAAGAACACTGGAGTGGGCTGCCATTTCCTTCTCCAATGCATGAAAGTGAAAAGTGAAAGTGAAGTCGCTCAGTCGTGTCTGACTCTCAGCGACCCCATGGACCGCAGCCTACCAGGCTCCTCCATCCATGGGGTTTTCCAGGCAAGAGTACTGGAGTGGGGTGCCATCGCCTTCTCCATTCAGACACTGTACCCATGTGGAAAACACAAAACAAAGACTTCCTCCTTAACCTTACTCCCTTGGGATTGAAATATCTACTTTTCTTTATGCCCACCCCAACCTGAGTACCTAACATATATGATACTTTTATGTTGACTCCTTCAAAAAGTATTTAGTGCATAAATGGAATTACTGTCACCGAAAGACTCACTTCCTAAACAATCTATATTCAAACCAATTTTATGATGTTATCACAATTTCCCTAATCCTAGTAACCAGAAATATATACACAAGTTGCAAGCCTTAACCTGTTAAGGCAACCCTATTAATCCTTAGCTGGGGTAAACCTATGAACGTCTACTTGAAAACCACAAGACAGTGTATTATGTTCCTTGGTTCCACACAGTTTCCTGAGTTTCAAAAAGATCATGCTATAATGCAAGGGAGAAAAGGCTGAAGGCAACTAATTTCCATTCACTTATTATTAGTCTTAGAAAAGCTGATCAACTATGACAATTCTACTAACTCACCGACTTGCTTTCCAAAAAATTAAGGATATTTCCAGCTAAATACAGTAATTATCCAAAGATTAGTGGCCAGTGATTAATTTATCTTCTTAAGTGACCATAAATAATAGGGATTACTTTGCCTTGACATTTTCCATAACCCATTCTCAGTTGCCACCAGACACCCATAGTCATCATGATGAATTGGAGGAAGAAGACAAATTAATTGGATTAAGCATTACTTTCATCCGGTTTTTTTTTCCCCAAAAAGAGTAACAGTCTGCCTTTTGCTTTAAGTGTCTCAATATTTGTTTCCTAATCAAAACTACAAAAAATAACTACCACTAATTATATACCAACTCATTATAATTTTGTTAGCATACACATAACAAATGAACACTAAGTTATAGAAACCAGTGTATTTTGAAGTCAATACCAAAAAACACACACTGTTCTTTTGCTATTCCTAACCTTTGCTATTAGCAAATCTCTCTGGTGTGTTGGCATGAGATTTAAAAGACTATATGGCTTCTGTTTCTCAAACTCTGAGGAAAAAACACTTGACTTGGGACTTCCCTGGTGGTACAGTCAGTAAGAATCCAGTTGCCAATGCAGAGGTCATGGGTTCAATCCCTGATCCAGGAAGATTCTACGTGCCACAAGCAACTAAAACCTCTGCACTATAACTACTGGAGCCTTCGCTCTAGGGCCCAAGAGCTGTGACTACTGAAGCCCACGCTCCTAGAGCCTGTGCTCACAATGAGAGAAACCACTGTGATGAGAAGTCCACACGCAGCAAAGAAGAGAAAGCCCACATGCAGCAACCAAGAGCCAGCACAACCAAAACAAATAATTAATCTTTAAAAAAAATACTTGAGTTGGCCTCCCTTTTACCTACCCTCCCCACAATTACTGGGTGTCAAACTGACTTGTCAGCAGACCAGTACACTTCAGTTCACGCCAGTAAGCACAACAGCAGGCAAGCAAGGTCAAAATACTGCCTTAAATGCTGACACGTGCTTTAACACAGACCTTGTAAGTGAAGTCAAAAGGTACTAAAGATGAAACAGTTACTGGAAGGAAGGAGAGGGGATAGGGGTGTCTTGGCTTATAAAACAGGCAGATACCATCTTCTTGCACAACCATCAATTAAATTCCCTTTCACCCACTCCCTGCTTTTATTGGCTCTTCCTCCAGGGTCACTGTACTTCCAGCACCTTCAGCTGGGTTTCCATCACAAGAGAGCAATTCAGGACCTGAATTCTGAGAGATTAGAGCGCAGCACGTGAATCCACAACACGCCCACACACAGGGACTGGACCAACCTACTCAGTAACCAGAGTGTCTGACCCATCTCAGTGTGTTGTCCATCCAAAGCACTTTGACATTATCTTACGTGAGACTCACTGCTAGGCTGCGCGACAGGAAACAACGTAAAAAGAAACCGGCTTGCAGCCAGGCGCTCTTTTCCCTAAAAGCGAACTAACGCCACTTCTGGGCAGCAAGCACCACAAGACATATCCTCCTTGCAATCAAACCTCAGATGTCTGGTGTTAACATGCCACAGACAAGTCCTATTTCTTAAGAAACTGTATAATATATTCCACCCTAGTCCTAGTCAACAGAAAACTTAATTTCATTTATACTGCTTTTCTAGTTTTCCTAGATGAATTTTTTAAAGAGTGAGCCTACACTGTTTTCATTATGAACTGTAAGAGAGGTAGCTGACTCAGTTCCTAGGCTCAGAAGGCTGATCTACAAGATAACACCTTTCTGTTGAACAAGTTTTCCACCACTATCAATACTTTACAATTAGAATTATATAAACTAATGGAAATGATTCTAAGCTACTCTCACCACAGGCTCTTGGGTCTAGAACATCTGGAAAGTAAGACTTAGGGACCAGCTTAATTCACTGTATCGTTAATGTAGAAACAGCAAATGCCAATAGTCTCAGAAGTCATGGAAAACTGAATGCGGGGCAGAAACTAAGTCTTGGGACTAAGTTTTGAAAATACTTAAGATAATGATAATAAAAAATACAATCTAAACTTTCAAAAGTTGCAAGTCTTAGAGAAATCTAAATGCTGAAAAGATTTTAAGGATGAAGTTTTGTTACTTTTAAATAAGATGATTTCAATGGAAACCAACTAAGCTACCTAGGGGCAGCCTCTAAGGCTTCTTGAGACAGAATTTCTAAGTTTCTATTATTATATCAAATTCCTCTTAAAGACACAGGCTCTTTCCAAAGCTCTACCTCTGGCCTCAGCTTTGCTCTGACGCTCCAGGTTCACATTTCCAGTTACCTGCTTGACATCATCGCCTGATGTCCTCTGGTATTTCACAATCATGTCTAACAGCTTGAGTCAGCCTTTCCCTATCAACTCCTCCTCCACACGTTCCTGGTCCTGTCAGTGGCACCATCCAGCACTGTCTGCAGCATTTGTAGGGCCAAGTACAAAACAAAAACGTGGGGCTCCTAGCTCAAAATTAAGACACAGTCCCCAAGCGAAGGCATCATCCCAGTTTCCATGACGCTGTCCACACCCATCACTTGCCAGACTACTTGATCTGTCTTTTCAAGTGTCTCGCATCCACCCCTCCCTGCCCACTTCCATCACTGCGCTGGCTCTCAGCCAAGAGCTCTAAAACTGATGTTCCTCTTTCTTTCCCTCAGAAACCCAGTCATGATTCTCAAGGCATACTTTTCAGAAATCCTTAGAATCTCCCCATTGCCTATTAAATCACATCCAAACTTCTTAACTTGGCAGTTAAATCTTCCCATCCCTATTCTTTCCAGGCCTGATCTTCTGGGAGCTTTCCTCTACAAATCCTGGGCTCCAGCCAAACCAAATTCTTTGTCATTTATTTAAAGAGCCCAGTGTGTTGCTGAGTATAATGAACCTGGATCCTGACCCCAGAGACTGAATTCAAATCCACCCTCAGTTGCCCATCTGAAACATGAGGCTCATAAAAGCAATTATCCCACAGGATCAATAAAGCAATAAAAAACATACAGTAAGACATTTACTATTAGTGTGTACCCATCCCAGGGATGCCTATTCTGCTAAATCTGCTGAAGAAAATTACCAATCTTTTGAAGTCTTAACTCAAAAGCTACCTCCCAAATGCCTTCCCTGATCATCTCAGTCAGAAGCCATTTTGCCTTCCCCTAAAATCCAATACCACGTTTGCTGCTGCTGCTGCTGCTAAGTCACTTCAGTCGTGATTTTAGATTAGTAATTATATAATATTCTGGATACAATTATGCATATAAACACAAACATTCATCTATTATTTCTTCTGACCCTCCTTAAGTCCCTCTACACACCCCCCCCCCAAAAAGACATACATTAATAAGAATTCCATGTTGCATATCTGTGTGGGGCTTAGGTGTGATTAGCACTAGTCTTAGCAACTGTCCATCTGACATTAAATATCTCCATTTTGATCCAAAACAAAACGTGGTCAAATAATGTTGTTGTTGTTGTTGAGTCACTCAGTCGTGTCCGACTCCTTGCAACCCCATGGACTGTAGCCCGCCAGGCTCCTCTGTCCATGGGATTTTCCAGGCAAGAAAAACTGGAGTGGATTGCCATTTCCTTGATGTGATTTAAAATCAGTTCTCTGGGACTTATCTGGTGGTCCAGTGGTTAAGACTCTGAGCTTCCAATGCAGGCGGCATGGGTTTGATTCCTGGTCAGGGAACTGAGATACCCCAGGCTGCAGGGTGTGGCCAAAAAAAAAAAAAAAACACCTTTCTTCCTAATCTGTTCATATATGATTAACAAAAGATTTTCATTATAAAAATAAAATCAGTTTCATTTATCAGTTCTAGACTATTTCATAATTAACATTTTTATCTTGAGAAAAAAGAGACAAAACCTAACAATTACAATGAAAACTCCATATATCTATCATTTATTCCTATAAAACCACTTAATCTTAGGGCAAGTTTACTATTACAGTCATTAAAGTTAATATTCTAATGCTAATAGTTATTTTTAATATTAATATTTTTACTATTATAAAAGCAACACTGTTCAACAAAGCAAAACTAAGAGCTACAGATAAAACAGAAAGAAACCTAAAAGCCTGGCAGCGGGAGATAACTTCGGAGTTGAGGAATTGTTGCCAAGTTCAAGTGTTACAGTGCTATGCAACAACAAGGGCAACTTTCTGCCCCTATCTGCACTAAAACATCAATTAACTTTGTGGAATGCCCTTGTTTAAACAACCATTGACAAATGTGAATCCTCTGACATGCTGCCATTTGAAATTGGAACGTAAACTCAAAACTAATAAAAAGGATAATTAAACAAGATGAAAAGGTTTTCACTATTAAAACCAGTCACCAGACTAACCCACTTGATTCTGGCATTAATACCTATCTACCCAGAAAAGTCAATAAATACATCTGTTTAATGAGTAGTGGTTTTCTACTCTCATGAAACGTATTTCAGAATTGGTTTTTGGATCGCGTCTAAGTTGGTCACAAGACTAAATAAAGTTTTTACTTTCTGAACACATGCAGAGCACTGTTGATGCAATTTACTCCTCAGCCAAAAAACTGGGTAACAGCTGAACCACAGATCAATGCACCTTTCCCTGAGTTTTATACACTAATTTAACCGCTGACCTTTCATTTGGATTTAACTAATGATAGAAAAGCATGCCTTGAACTCAATTCAAAACTCCAGTTACCGATTCTCAAGTTGGGTGGCTGTAGGAGGAAGGCAGGCTGGTTCCCCCTTACTAATAAGAGCAGATCTAAGAGGCACACTTAGTTTTGAAAAGCACATTCACTATTATAACTGTCTTTAAAAACAAACAAACAAAAAAGAGTCCTAGGGAATTCCCTGGGAGTCCAGTGGTTAGGACTGGGCACTTTCACAGAGCTGGCCCAGGAACTAAGAGCCTGTATGCCTCGAGGTGCAACTAAAAAAAAAAAAAAAAGAATCCTAATTATAATAATGCCAGTAAAAGTAACGTGACAAAATCTTAGCTGGTGGAAAAACACAGAGAATGGCTTTATCTTCTGGGTATTGCTGCTAAGTCGCTTCAGTCGTGTCCGAATCTGTGCGACCCCATAGACGGCAGCCCACCACGCTCCCCCGTCCCTGGGATTCTCCAGGCAAGAATACTGGAGTGGGTTGCCATTTCCTTCTCCAATGCATGAAAGTGAAAAGTGAAAGTGAAGTCGCTCAGTGGTGCCTGACTCTTAGCGACCCCATGGGCTGCAGCCTACCAGGCTCCTCCGACCATGGGATTTTCCAGGCAAGAGTACTGGAGTGGGTTGCCATTGCCTTCTCCCTTCTGGGTATTAGGGAATCTCAAAAGGTAAATTACCCTTGGAGGGGAGTATCAGAATTTTCAAGGGCTATGAGAAGACTTTTACGTTTGGGAACAAAAGGGTTAGAAACACTGCTTTAGTCCACATACATTATTTCAAATATTTATTTCATGCGTTTCCCCATAATTAAAAATTAGTGAAATGCAATAGCCAAGAAATGGAAACAATCAATAAATACCCATTGACAGATAAATGCATAAAGGAGATGTGGTACATATATACAATGGAATACTACGGAATGATGCTGAAGCTGAAACTCCAGTACTTTGGCCACCTCATGGGAAGAGTTGACTCATTAGAAAAGACTCTGATGCTGGGAGGGATTGGGGGCAGGAGGAGAAGGGGATGACAGAGGATGAGATGGCTGGATGGCATCACTGACTGGATGGACGTGAGTCTGAGTGAACTCCGGGAGTTGGTGATGAACAGGGAGGCCTGGTGTGCTGCGATTCATGGGGTTGCAAAGAGTCAGACACAACTGAGCGACTGAACTGAACTCAACCATTAAAAAGAATGAAATAATGCCACTTGCAGCAACATGGACACAACTAGAGATTATCATACCAAGAGACATAAGTCAGAATGAGAAAGACAAATACCATGTGATATCACTCATATGTGGAATCTAAACTATGACACAAATGAACCTATCTATGCTGAAGCTCCAATACTTTGGCCACCTTATGTGAAGGTCTGACTCATTAGAAAAGACCCTGATGCTAGGAAAGGTTGAAGGCAGGAGAAGGGGACGAGAGATGATGAGACGGCTGATGGCATCACCAACTCAACGGACATGAGTTTGAGCAGGCTCCAGCAGACAGTGAAGGACAGGGAGGTCTGGCGTGCTGCAGTCCATGGGGTCGCAAAGAGTCGGACACGACTGAGCGACTGAACGAAAACAACATGAAACAGACACAGGGACATAAAGAACAGACTGCTAGTTGCCAAGGGGGAAGGGGCTGAAGGAGCAGTGGAGTGAAAGGTTGAGGTTAGCAGATGGACGCTTTCATATACAGAATGAATAAACAACAAAGTCCTATGCAACACAGCAAACTACATTCAATATCCTATGAGAAACCATAATGAAAAAGAATACTTTAAATATATAATGGAATCACTTTGTGATACAGCAGCAATTAACAACATTGTAAATCAACTATACTTCCATTTATTTTTAATTAGTGAAATGAAAAAAAAAGACTTCCAGCTGGGAATAAGGCAAGCCACCTCCTCAGTTCCCTGCTTCTAGTGCCTACAGGCAAGGTGGGATCCAGGCATTTTGCTGTTAATGAAGATGGCTTAGCTGAAAAGGTTTGCTCATACGCAGGTGGTACAGAGATGACTAACAGCACTGCTCTCCTCCATTAACCCAGTCCTGGGTGGTGCTGCTACCCAGTTCCCAGAAGGCTTGGAGTTGCTCCTTCTAAAACACTGCCAATAAAAACACCCACAGTTCCTGCCTGGGTGCCAACAGGCTAGGTGGGTGCTCAGAGCTGGGCTGAGCCAATTGTAGGAGCAAGGTCTGGGGTTCAGCTTGTTTTTGTTAAGGTTTATTTATTTCACTTCAAAATGAGACCAGATCTCTAGCTGGGTTATGATAACTCTAAATGGGATGGATTGGACGACTTCACAGGATTTCTGGTAGCCTGGGTAGGAAAAACTACGTAGGTTCTAGAGAACATTTAGGTAAACACACAGAAAATAGTTTCAAGGGGATAAAAGGCCAGGACTCCACATCTCGAGACAACTTTAACAGAAGGACAGATTTCTGTCCAACATTCAACTTAATGAATGTAAATACTGATATCACGTGGCCCAACCTTAAACTGTGCAAGTTGCGACTTTATTATCTATAAATGAGGTAACGACACACTACAAGGCTACTCTAAAAAATAAAATCAAGTAATGTATATGAAAACCCTTCCTTTATGGTCTACACAAATTATCACTTGAACAAATATGGGTTATCTTAAACAATGCTAGATCAGGATGAGTTGGAATTAGGTTCTCTGTCTTCCACTCTGAGCTGAATTCATAATTCATTTGAATTCATGCTACCCCCACAACATCCCATGTGCATCAAAAACATAACAACAGTTGTAAAAAAGCATTTTTTATCCCACAGCGGTGATCAAAAAAATAAACAGCCAGGCCATTTCACCAGAATCTTATAAGGACCAACAACCACACTAGAGAGAGGAAGTGGCACACACAGAGGCGAAGAAGCAAGGCAGATTTGGTAAAGTGCAAAACCTCCTCTGCCTACGCTGGAGTGTGAAGTCCAAGAACGGGGAGTGTCTTCCTTCCTTCCACTGGTGGTCAAGTGGTTAGGACTCAGTGCTCCCATTGCAGGGGGTCTGGGATCGATCCCTAGTCAGGGAACTAAGATGCCACATGCTGTGCAAGAAGGGAGAGCGGTGAGCAAGGTTACAGGGTCAGGCAAGGGCCAGTGCTCAAACGACTCTGGTTTTCCCAGAATTAATGGGTATCACTGATGGCTTTTAAACAGAAAAATGATATGGTCTAATGTTCTAGAAAAATCACTCATGTGTCTAAACTGAGGACCAGTAGACCCGTTAATGGGTTTTGACAGTAATTGAGGCCAAAAGTAATAAAGGCACAAATTAATGCACGGCACTAAAGGATAAGATGGGGATTGACTTATGAGGCATTAAGGAGGTAAACACAAAAGGACCTTGTCTGATTTAACAAAATAGGAAAGAGAAGAAATAAGAAATTAGGATGGAGTCCAGGTTTTTGACGTGAGCAACCAGAGGTGTTATACACTAAGAGAATTCAGAAGGAAGGCTACATCTACCCACAGGTGACCTGAGGTTTTTGACGGTACGTGAAAACACTATGTGGGGTGGCTAAAAAATGAGTTCATTTTAGTTGAGTATGATACACTTGGGGCTTCCTGGTGGCTCAGTGGTAAAGAATCCACCTGCCAAGGCAAGAGACTTGGGGAACTTATGATTAAAGACTGTGAGTATATTTGTATATGGTTATACAAGGCTGTAGTAATATGAGAGTGGGCTTCTCAGGTGGTTCAGTGGTAAGGAATCTGCCTGCCAACAGGGGACACTCAGATTCAATTCCTGGGTCAGGAAGATCCCCTGGAGAAGGAAATGGCAACTCACTCCTGTATTCTTGCCTGGGAAATCCCATGGACAGAGAGCCTGGCAGGCTGCAGTCCACAGGGCTGCAAAACAGTTGGTCACAACTTAGCAACTAAATAACAATATACCTGTGCATCCAAATAGAATTTTCTAGAAATAGGTAACATGGGTCCTGAACACAAAGAAATTTGGAAATAACAACCCCAAGATAGTGGTTTGAGCCACAGGTCATACGAGACACCCAGGGGAGGCAGGAAGAGTGAAGCAGGCACATGGCCTGGGACTAAGTCTCAAGGAACTGCCACATGGATGTAATAAGAACCGATACAACAAACCACATCAAGAGTACAGGATACAATTCCTTATAAAAGACACCTCAAAACCTCTCCCGAAATAATCCCTACACTATTTCTGGTTGAGTTGGTTCTTTTGGCAGTTAATTCTACTGATAAAAATCCCATGATAAAACACCACAGGAATACTCATATTGTTGTACTTAAGCAGAATTGACTATACACTCTTTATACTTTTCATGTTTTACACTTTTATGCTAAGGGCTTTATTTTGGTGGAAAAACCTGTTTGCATAACTAACCATTTCTGTGTTATAAGAAAGTTTCTAAATTCAGAAACATTCTGGAAATGGGAGTACGAAATGCTCATACCATGCTCATTTCTTTCCAAAATTCTGAACTATTTTTGTGGTCTAACAACTTATTTTAACAGGCAGTTTAGATTAATTCACGGAATATAAAGTTGAATGTTTTAAGATGGAAAAGAATGAAGCAAATTCAAGCCTCATAACATCTGCCATAAGAGAGTTTTCTTGGCTTTTCAACCTCTCTTTGAGTGCAAATAAGAGTCAGGCATTTTCCTTATAGTGGAAAATGTGTACAGTATGGGACCACGAATCAGATAATTTGTTCACTGTAACCATCTTAACAAAGCACCACTACTAAAAAACTTTCCTGTAACACAGAAATGGTTAGTTATGCAGACTGGTTTTTCCACCAAAAACAAAATCCTTTAGCGTAAAAACCAGACATAGAAGTTCAGTTCTGAACCATAGCCAAAACCTCCTGTAAGTTCAGGTGTAGCACACAACTGCAGTATGTATTTAAGTATCAGCGTAATATCAGTATGTAAATGCAAAAACTTTAAAAAAAAAAGAAAAAGAAACCTTTAGGAAAAACTGACTGACTTAAAAATTTCAGAGGTGCCAGAAAGAGTATGTTGAGGACTTCCCTGGTGGCACAGTGGATTAAAATCTGCCTGCCAATGCAGGGCACACAGGTGTGATCCCTTGTCCAGGAGGATTCCCCATGCTGCGGAACAACTAAGCCCGATCGCCACAACTACTGAGCCCGCACTCTAGAGCCACAAGTAAAGAGCCCGTGTGCTGCAACTCTTGAAGCCCGTGAGCCCTAGAGCCTGTGCTCTGTAGCAAGAGAAGCCACCACAATGAGAAGACCTCGAACCGCAACAAAGAGTAGCCCCCGCCTGCCGCAACTAGAAAAAGCCTACACCAGAGCCGCACCAAAGCAACAGAGACCCAGGGCAGTCAAAAGCAAATAAATGAATAAAGACCAAAAAAAAAGGCTATGTTGAGAGGTGCTGCAAGATGCATCCATCCCTCAATGCTACTAAAAATCCTACTTTGTGATTATAACTATCTAAAGAGCAATCTCCTTCCATATGGGAAAGGTAGAGTTGTATTAAAGATGATAACCAAAGACCTTTTTGATAGCCCATTTTCCTTTAAAACTACTGAATATTTTTAATACCTTGATTTGTACTTGGAATATCCAAAAGAATATGATAATGTGCACTGTTTCCCAAACTTATTTAACCACAAGACTCTATGTTAAAGAAAGGCTATTAAAGAACACATTCTCGGAATTACTGGAAATAGTAGGGGTCTTCTTGACTCAGCCTCTGTACCAGAGTGAATAATTTCTTCAAAAGAATATCATTAGTGACCTTAAATACTGATTCTGAAAACATACTTGTTTTAAATAGATGTTTCTAAATATCAACATACCACTAAAGTATTTTTACTTTTTCCAAGAAAGCAGATAAGTAAACTAGACTAATACCCTAGTAAGATCCCAGAGAGTGTTCTTTTAGAGCACTAAAAGAACCCTAGAATCTTTTTCAGTTTCATGAAAAAACTAAAAATAGGTTTTCCAATAATTATAATTTCTAAATTATAATTGTAAGTTGTAATTTCTAAGGGAAAACAATGTTCCAGTTAACTGTAGTTACCTGTTTTAGTTTTCCCAAAAGTGTCTGATCTCCCCCCACCTGGGCAAGAAGCAGGCACATACGAACAGATAAATCTTAGATGAACAGAGACAACTCAAGCTCATCTTGCTCCCTCTGATGGACCTTTCTAACACAGCAGTAAGTGCAAGGCATATCTCTGAATGCCATGTCATCAGCAGCCAGGATAACATGATGGGGCTGTGATGCACTCCACCGGAGTTCAGCTTTCTTCCCCTTTCCAAAGTCTTAATTTCACAAAATAAGATCTACTGCCACAGGGAAAGAGGCCATCAAACGTTTTTCCCAGCCTCCACCATTCGTGGGAATTTCCTTAGACTTTCAGCCTCTTAATCTCCCCAAGCCTGTGTCCTGGTATATTGCAAAGAGAAATATTCTATTTACTTTTGTATCCCACAGCAGATCAAAAGCTCCTTGGGGACAGCTGATCTTGTCTCTCTCAATTACCTCCTTCTATGCCCAGCACAGAGGGTGTCAAATACTGGGTAAACATTTGTAGTATGAATGAGAAGTAACATTAAGATGTGTAAACTCACTTATATCTTAGTGTGAATGAATTTCTCCATGCCTGTTCCTGAGAAATTGTGGGAGGATCATCAGTGGCGCAGAAAGAGATAAGAGAGCCTTGAAGAGAAAAAGTAAAGCCTGAGGAAGTCTCTTCTTCACTTAACATCTGGAAATACTGTTCTGCTATGGATCAGTCTAAAGGAGTCTGGTTCTTCAAAGCAAACTCCAGAGTCTGGCTTGAATGCCATAAGAAATTATCCTGCTTTCCAATGAACATCTCCCTATACTTCAAAAATCTTTTTTTTTTTTATTTTGGCTGCACCACTCGGCTTGCAGGATCTCAGTTCCCCAACCAGGGATTGAACTTGGAGCCACCACAGTGAAAGTGCTGAATCCTAATCACTAGATCACCAGGGAACTCCCAAAAATCTATTTCAATGAGACATTAACAACTGGCAATTGCTTACTGACAGCCAAGTGAGATCAAGAAACAGAGATCCTGATCTTTCACACTTCTTTTCTAACTCCAGAATTCCTATATAGTTATCCATTTCTAAAGCTTGAATTAATCAAGCATAAAGAATGATGCATTACCAGAATGTTATCCAACCCATGTAATATGATCAGTCGTTAAAAACCTAGCTTCTGGAGTCAGATAAACTTGAGGTTGAACCCTGGTGTCCACTGCTTACTTAATCTCCATAAGCCTAAGTTTCCACATCTGAAAAGAAAGATTAAATCGAGCCTATCTCATGCAGTCACACTAAGGTTTAAAATAGGAAAGCATGGAACGTGCTTAGCACTGGGCCTGACACATGGGAGGTTCTCAAGCATTGTTGATGGTTACGAACCATCGTTTGGAAACCTAGGTTCCCATTCCACCACCCTGTGCACCTCCCTGTGTAGCCTTGAGCTTCTAACTATGAAGAAGCTAATGAGCACGTGGAGACAGAATGAACTGACCTCTAATGCTGGAATTATCAATCATGAACAAGGTAATAGAAAATGGACCAAAACTTTGAAAAATTAAGTCTTAAATAATTCCACATCTGTTTTATGTTGTACCTGAAGCTAGCACACATTTGATCACAGATGATTCAGCATTAGAATATCAAAATAAAAAACCTGAAGAGTCAAACTTCAAAGCAAGCATTCTCAAACCCTTCAGTACCTGTTGTTGATAGACTTTATATGCAACACCTGTACGTATGTGTCTGCAAGAGAGTGCATGAGCAGAGGGAGATGGAGATGGACGGGGGAAGAAGGGAGGGAGGAGGGAAGCAAGAGAGACACTAAATGAGGGACGAGACAGAGAAAGGGAAGAAGGGAAGGCGAGGCAGAAAGTGGGGGGAGAAAGAGAAAGAGAAAGGAGAGCTGGCAGAAGGGAGGGAAAAATGGAGGGAAAGACAGAAAGGTGGGGGGGCAGGAATTTAAACATTAATTGGCGTAAAGGCTATCCAGTCTCCATTTTTTCACCAATGAGGTGACCTCAGACCTTAAAGTTTATCTGCTGTACATGTTTCACACATCAACCAAGTACAAGTACAGGCTGTTGTGCCATCTGGCTGGGGTGTTACACAGGGCCACTACAAGGGCACGGGCCCCTCTGCAGGAGTTAGATCAACAGCACCCAGAGCACAGGCTGGTTCTCAGTCAGCACTGACCCTGAGCCGCGCACCTGTGTGCAAGGGCACAACCAACCACCTACGGCAGTCAGGAAGACCAAGTCTTCACTATTTAACGTGCACACCTGCATACCTGTTTGTGTAGTACACACCCACACATACACAGACAAGACTGAAAAGCCATCAAGGCTAAGTAAATGAAGATATTCATCAAAACTGAAAATACAGAGTTTCAAAAAGTTGAAGAGAATGGGTCCCTGTGGCCTCCCTACCCTTCAGCTACCCAGAATTGGGCTATCGTTGTCACTGGGAATCTTTGGGACCAAAGAGAGAGAGGCTTCGACATCACAAAACTCTTGATTCCTGATGAAGCTACGGTCTCTCCGGCAACTGCTTGCTTGCTCACTCGCTCTCTCTCAAAAAAATGAGTTAGGAAGGAGAAAAAAAATAAGACTTTCCACAAACAACAATGGATCTACTCACCTGAGTTTGCAAAACCTGTGGTAGACAAATGAGTATTTTGTTTTGGTGTTCTGACTGCAATAAAAGTGTAATCCCAGGCAAGAATTTACTAAATGCTGAAAGAACTAGTCTTAAAATGTGGACTCTGAATTCTGCCTCAGTGCCCTTTTCTCTCCCAGATGCTGGCTACTCAGAGAGAAAATACACAAAGTTATTTTTGTTTACTACTGCATATGCATATCTATCCTGCCAAGCAAGTACATGATATTATATTTTGAACACTTTTGTACCTAGCTCTGTGACCTGAAGAACACAACAGCTTTAAAAGCTATTTAAGGAACAGAAATTCCAGGTTAAATATGGTACCTGATTCACATGTGCAAGGAGACAATGTACAAGAATATGCATGGCAGCACTGTCTATGGTAATTTTGAAAGTAACCTAAATGTTTATTAAAGAAAGAATGCATATAAAGTATAATATATTCATACAATGGAAAACTAGGCATTAAAATGTAAAGAATTTAAGCTACCAGCTCATATTGTTATGAGGATAAACTGCAAACACAACGCAAAGTAGAAGAAAAGATGCAGAACCACAGTATAATACTCTTTAATACAAGTCTTTAAAACTCCCAACATTACCGCTCCTTTAGAATTTGTTATAACAGACTAGCATATTTTTTTGTATGCACACTAAAGAGCTAAGGAAAACACACTAAAAATAATTGAAAATTAAAGTTAAAAAAAAAAGGACCATATGTCACTGTTGTTTAGTCACTAAGTCATGTTTGACTCCTGTGGACTGTAGCCCACCAGGCTTCTCTGCCCACAGGATTTCCCAGGCAAGAATACTGGAGTGGGTTGCGATTCCTTCTCCAGCGGATCTTCCCAACCCAGGGATGGAACCCGGGTGGGTCTCCTGCATTGGCATGTGGGTTCTTTACCACTAAGCCACCTGGGAAGCCCTCATTAACCACAGAGAGTTGCCCAAATGGCAAGGAGGGAGCATGTTTTAGTAATGAAAATCGCCTGGCCCTTTAAATAAGATATGTTTCATCACCATTCTGGACTCATTAAAACACTTTATTTCAACAAGCTTCACTTTTCTCCCCTAAAAGGGGTTGATAACGCCTGCCTCGCAGGATGACATGAAATAATGCATGTAAAAGACTTGGTAGATCAGGTAATAATCATTTAAAGGGAAAAAATGTTGAGTCTGCACCTTTTTCATCTAATTTGGTATATGATTAAAAATGACAAAGAACACAACAGGAAAAGGGCAACCCTTCACCTTCCTCTTCCCAGTCCCTGATCTGGCTGCCTCCTATGCTTTCTATATTTAGCAGAGTGACACCCCCCTTCCCCCACCCCCCCCCAAAAAAAACCCAGCACGAAACCGTGTTTCCTTCAGAACTCCCGAGTCCTTGCAATACAGATCTTTCATCTCGCCAACTCCGCCTCCCCCCACCACACACAGTCCTCTGCAGCGCCGGGGGCAGCAGAACAAAAACCCAACCGTCACGGTCACGAAAGAGATTGTAAAAATAACGGAGCGGTGTAACTAACTGGCTTTGGAAGGGTCTGTTTGTTTTCAAAAATTAAGAGAAAGTCTACCAGAGACTCAGCCTCTATCCTGCAGAAAGGGGAAGCAGGAAGATCTAAGCAAATAAGTTTTGTGACTTGTATCCAAATGAAGTCTCTACATCTGGATTCAACACAAAGAGAGGCGCACGGAGGCCCCGGGAGCGGCAGGGCTGCTTTTGCAATTGGACAGACCCACCCCTCACACCCTTTACACACACGGACCCGCAGGGGCGCACCAGGAGGCGCAGAAGCTCGCTCCACATGCGGGATGCATCCCGCGCCCATCCCCCGGGGCTGGCCGCGGCGGGCGCTGTGCCTCACCTGTCTTGAAGACCATCTTGTCATCGTCCTTGGACCCGAAGGTCTTCAGCATGGACACGAAGAGCACCCCGCAGGCGTTCTGGATGCCGAACACCGACCCGTTGCACCACATGGCTGCTAGCATCACCAGCCAACCCCAGCCGCCCTCAGGGGGCTCAAGGGGCTCGGCGCCCACCGACCCACCCAGCTCTACTTCCACCTTCTCGGCCGCCGCCGCCTCCGGGCCGTCTAAGGGTCCCGCGCCGGGCAGCGGAGCGGCCCCCGGAGGCGCGGAGCCGGGCGGCTGCGCCTCGCTTGTCCCCCGCGCGGCGGCGGGCTCCTCCTGGGAGGGCACCATGGCCGGGGGCGGCCCCCTCGGGCGCCGGGGAGCGCGAGGGGCGCGAGTTCCCGGCGGGCTCGCGGAGGAGCCGCCGAGTTGGGCTGGCGGGCTAGCGAGGCCGAGGCGAAGGCGGTGGAGCCCACCGTGGGCGGGCGACGGCGGGCTTACACTGGAACCTCCGGGTCCACAGCCCCACGCCCGGACTCAGCAGGAGGCCGGACCGCCAGCTCTTAAAGACGCCCCCCCCGCCCCACCCCCCTGGGGGCGTGGTCGACGGCGGGACCTGCCCCGGAATCTCCTGATGATTGGGCTTCGGGAGAACGCGGGGGGCCCACCCCCTCCCGCGGCGCGCGACCCAGGTGCCTGCGGGTGGCTATATCTGCGCGCGCGCCTGCCGCCGGGCCTCCTCCTCTCCAGCGGGGGTCACAGATGTGTAGGTCACCCCGCCAGAAAGTGTTAACGGAAGGGGCACGTCTCCTCCTAGGTGCAGGCTGCATTGGGTCATCGGGACCACAGAATGGGACCTTCTTTAGTCTCAGTCCGCTGACAGCCTGACCAGCAAACATTGTCCCTTTGTTTTCTTTTTGTTGTTGTTTTCTGGCGTTCACCTCTAATTACTAATTATAATACATAAGATATGTTATGCCAACTGCGGACTTAAAAAGGGAGTCAGGAAGATCAGAGGCCCTATTTAATTTCTCCTACATTCACATGTGATTTCCTATGAATACTTTGCATATTGAACAGGCTCATTTTGGAAGACAGACTCATATCAAAGTCTTCAAGAAACAAACGTTTTTGACAGACATCTAGAAAACATTACTTTTAAACTACAGCACAGTTGTTTGCACTTCAGACAAAAACTAGTACCTATATTCAACTTCTCTTGTCTCCTTAAAGCAAGGAACAACCATGTATGTAAAAGAAATGAAGATTAACTAGTTGTATAATATTGGGCACAATTCTTAATTTCTCAGTCACTCAAATTCTTAACTTCAAAGTCAAAATATGCTAATTACTTGATGATGGAGTCCCTAAATGAGTGTGATTGATCACATTTCTGCCCCTACCGGTTCAAAAACTAGTAGGAAGAAGTCCTAGGATAGAACAGGAGTGTCACATAATAAGTGTTACAATACATATACAACAAAGAGAAGTGGAATGGAGCCATTAAATTATCTTCAAAACATTAGAGAAAAGCTTCTACAGCAAACAGCCTTTGAGCTGAGCCCTGAATCATACTAGGAGCTTTCCTGGGCAAAGATAGAGGAAGAGTGTTCTAGGTAGAGAAGATAGCAGAAGCTAAGGGGAAGCAGGGTATGCTTGAGGAGCAGGGAACAAAAATCAAGCATAATATGTCTTAAGGATGGGATTAGAATGGTAAACGAAAGAATAGTCACACAAGTGCACAAAAATGAATGTACAAGGATGTTATTCCACACTATTGGAAATAAAAAGTGGAAGCAAAAACATGCATCTGTACTACATAACTACTAAAAGTTTTTAAAATTCACCTCTGTTGACTTTGAAAGTTATAACATTTTATTGAGCAAAGAAAGCACATCCACACACACACACACACACACACAAAGGTATGGGTTATAGCACAAAATATAAATATCCATGATCTATATTGATACAAGTAAATGATTAAGTACATAAGTAAAAGGGGGAATAAATACCTCCATGCCTGATTGTCTTTCACCTTTTTGGAATGGTGAATTCTCACTCTATCTTCAAGGCTTAACTCTAAAATGAAGTTACCTTTATCAGTTCTTCCTCCAGACTTCCATATTTTATTTAAACAGTTTTTGCAATCAGCTGCAGGGTGGTTTTCAGTCTCCTTAACTAGAGTAAGAATTTTTAGACAGGTCAGATGATGTCGCATGGAGCTTTGACCAGAGCACAACGCACAGTGTTGGGGCATAACAAATAATTGTTGAACCAAATTGAATTGAATTTTTTTAAAAAATTAAAGAATCACAAAGCATTCAGTTGAGCACACCAACTTGGTCCCATATTTTCAGGTGGAATATTTTCAATATTTTTTAAACAACATGAATTTGTTTTCCAGTTGTAAAAGTAAACATGCTGGCTTTAGCAGTTACCATAAAAAATAATAAAATTTTTAAAATGTATTATTGTATCACTCAAATAACCTCTTTAACATTTAATAGTTTTTAATTCTTTACATATTTATGGAAGATAGAGCATCCATTTTATAACTACCATTATCACATATTTCCCCTATAAAATATGGTATAGCTCATCCAAAAAATTATGAGTCTTTTTGCCCTTAATGAAAATTGCTTCATCCAAGATAATGAACAAAACATAAAGAAGCCCAACGAGATGAGACTTTGCCATAGGCCATCTTCAAAGGTCCATTCGACTTAGATTTGTACATCTGCAAAGTAATTTACCAGTTACTACATATTATGAATCTTCAGGATTTGCTCACAAAGCCACAAATCTACTGTTTCCTTATAGTCTTTTTGTTGTTGTTTTCATTTTTACAAATTATTTTTTTACTTTCTTTTTGGATGCATAGGTCTTGGTTGCTGCACGGGGGCTTTCTCTAGTCTCAGTAAGCAGGGGCTACTCTTCATAGAGGTGCATAGGCTTCTCATTGTAGTGGCTTCCCTTATTGCAGAGCACAGACTCGAGTTATGGCTCCCAGGCCCCAGAGCACTCGGGCTTCAGTAGTTTGGGCTCAAGAGCTCTATAGCGCAGGCTCAGTAGTTGTGGTTCACGGGCTTAGTTGCTCCGAGTCATATGGGATCTTCCAGGACAGGAATGGAACCCATGTCCAACGGGTTCTTATCCAACTTTACCACCAGGGAAGTGTCCTGTACTTTTAAATAAAATCAGAATTACAATGTTGTGGACTGACTCTTTACCTCCCTGCCAAAAAAAATCATATTGAAGCCCTAATCCCCAGTACCTGGGAACATGACTATATTTGGAGATGTGGCCTATAATAAAGGTAATTAAGTTAGAATGAGGCCATTTGAGTGGACCCTAAACCAATCTGACTGATGTCCTTATAAGAAGAAGAGATTAGGACACAGAAAGACACCAGTGAACGGCCATGTGAGGTCACAGGAGGAAGACAGCCATCTGCAAGTCAAGGAGAGAGGCCTCAGAAGAAACAAACACATAAAAAAGCGCTGCTGACACCGTGACCTTAGACTTCTAGCCTCCAGAACCGTGAGAGATAAATTTCTATTATTTGAGCCACCCAGTCTGAAATATTTTGTTATGGCAGCCCCAGTAAACTAACATACATTGTTTTTGCTGATCTAGTTACTAAGTCATGCCTAGCTCTTTGCAACCCCATGGACTACAGCCTTCCAGGCCCTTATGTCCCCAGGATTTCCCAGGCAAGAACACTGAAGTAGGTTGTCATTTCCTTGTTCAGGGGAGCAACACGAGGGATGGAACCCATGTGTTCTGCTTTGGCAGGCAGATTCTTTACCTGGGACCCCAGGGAAGCCCCAACTAAGAGACATAACTAAGAACAATTTTGTAACCTGCAATTTTTTACTTAAACCATCATATCATAAATAACTCCCTGTGTCATTACATATTCTTCAAAAATATATTTAGTGGCTAAATAGGATTCAACTATAGAAATGGACCATAATTTATTTAATCATTTCCTATCATACCTATACATATATAATGTATTTCAGGTTTTTCATCATTAAAAATAGCACTGCAATAAACATCCTTACACACAAATCTTTACCAGCATCTGTGATCATTTTTTAGAATACATTTCTAGATGTAAGAAGCATATGAATATTTTAAGACACTAAACATGTTGATAAATTTGAAAGCAACATTGTCAATTTATACTCTCACAAGCACTGTATAAGAATGCCATATTAGTGCCCCTCAGGAAACGGGGAATAATAGGATTATTTCCATTTTTTTAGCTTTTTGTAATTATTTTTAAAACCTGCCCATTTAAAATTAAAATGAAATCTCTTTATTAGTTTATTTTTCAAATCTTTGGTTATAAGTGACAAATATCATATTTACTAATCATCTGTATATCCTTTTTTATAAATACTGTCTTGATAGTCAATCTCCACATTTTCCAACAGGAAGATTGATGTTTTTCCTTATTCATGTTTACTAATGTTTCTTATATAGGTCCCATGCCTGTCTCATTAGGATTATTTTTGGGCATTTCACGTTCATGTTTTTGTTGCTGGTGATGTTGTTGTCACTGATTTTGTGAATGGACTTTTTTCATGAGAACTTCTAACTGGTTGTTGCTAATACAGTTCACTTCAGTTCAGTTCAGTCACTCAGTTGTGTCTGACTCTTTGTGACCCCATGGACTGCAGCACACTAGGCTTCCCTGTCCATCACCAATTGCTAATACAGTAAAAAGCGATTAAGTTTTTATTTTCACTCTGATCTAAATTTGACAACAAAGCATTATCTACTGGATTAAGATAATGCATACCAGCCTAATTAAAAAACATCCTTATCATTTTATAGCTAATGTAGATGCAGTCCTACATCTTAAATGGACACACTTTAATTGTGTGTACACATTTACCCACTTTAGATTCCTAATTGAAAGTAACTTCATTTCCTTTTTTCTAATGCAATGACTTCTTTCTTCAAGTATTTTATTTTTATATAAAATGTCTTTAAAAACAAAACACTGTGCATCAGTGTTTATGCTGTTGATTGTTCCATAAGCCTTCTCAAGCCCCTATTAGGGAATCCAAAACCAGGTTAAGAAGGCTGAATAATCTTCAGAGAAGATGTCTCTAAACTACTGTATGCTGATCTCCTCCAACAGAAGACACAGGCTATCTTGGAATATCTTGGAATCAGAAGATGAATTTCTGTCACTTTACCATCAGTGTGACCTTGGCCCAGTCACTTGCCTATCTGCAGGTCAATGTTTGAGACTTAAACACAATTCCTCAGGGTCTAACCCAATCCACCCACCCCACACTCCATTTTTCCATCATGACAGCACTACCTTAGTCATACCGAAGTTCATCTCAGATATGTTTTAGTATCACTAAAGAGGTTTGGGGAAACCCATTCTTTAGCAGCAATGTCTTTGCAAATATTTTGGAATGAGAATTGTGGATTTGATACTTAATCAGCTTCTTTCGCAGAGGATAACATTGTCCAACTCTACCCCAAATTGTAGGAGTGTGTCCTCTTGGTGGCCTCTGGTTCTGCATGCTTTGTCCATCTACACCAAGTGTCCCCAAAGCATGACTGCCCAACACAGATCTGTTGACTTCAGCATCCCGCCATTCACACCCTGCTGATGTTGAAGCATACTAAAAATGAAATTTACTGTCATGAGAAGGAAAAATATATTGATAATTTAAATTTGGTAACAGTAGTTCTTCTCCCTGTGGTACAATGGAATTTAAGAAGGTTTCTGAGGAAGGAGATTTGAAATCCAGCCCTGACCTCCACCCTTCACAAACTGCCAACCCATGGTCCCAAGACTGTTGAGATGAAGTGGGAAAATGACCAGGAGCTGTCTGTGACCTGTGCCTCCCTGTGAAGGGGCTGTGGCATTCTTGTTGCTGAAAGAATGTCCTTAGTTGTAAATGTTTCTTGAAATTTTGTATTCTTGGAATTATACGATATTTCTTCTAGAGAAGGGATCTTATTCTTTTGTTTAACTGTCTGCTTAAAGCAAGAGTCTCTTCTGAAGCATCATAGCAGAAACAAAGAGTATACGGCCTGTGAGACACTGTGTCCACATATAGAAAAGCCCACATGATGTCATGGAGTCCGCTGTGTAACAACGGGGCTCACGGTCACACCTCAGCCCCTCCTCTCACTCTCAGTGGCTGTGCTCAGCATGGGCTCAGTACAAAGACTGGCTGCTTGGGTTGAGGGTGTAGGATGGTGTCATGGAAACTGGTCCTCCGAAATCACCATGGAGGTAAATCCCTATGGAGTGCCTTCTGCAGACACAGGGAAACCTAAAACACCAGGCAGAAGGAACCGCAGGAATCATGATGTTTTCTAACCGTAATCCATAGTTAGAAACACATTCGATGTCATAACCCAATACATACACTCACAGACACACACACACACACATTGGAACAAAAATTTAACAAAGCAGTTTCTTACAATAGTAAGTACAGCCCTTCATTCTGATCTATTTTGTTTCATTGAAATAATCTACTGACAATCTACTGACAAAAACTCTAAACTGATTTTACAACCCACTAATGACTTTTGATTTGAGGTTTGAAAAACACTGATCCTGTCCAATGCTCCCATCTTACAAATGAAGAAATCTGAGTCTCAGAAAAAGGAAATGACTGACTATTCCAGAAAGACATACGTTTCCAACATGACAGTGACAAGGCACCAGGTCTCCTGATCGTGGTCTTCCCTCAGAACCTCCTATTACTGCTCCTGGCTTCATGGATAGAGATATAATGTCGCCTAACTCTATTTTAGAAACAAGAAAATAGTCCTCTATCAGACAAGGGATGAAGGGTCCTCCTTTCCCTCCCATCTGCCCTGGATGTCCCCCAGTGTTTTGGCTGCAGCAGGGGCCCCTGCAAGCTCTTTTCCCAAAGACCTAACACACCAGTGGCCCAGAAGAGAGATCCTTCCAAGGTCTCTGTGTCCCTCTAGTCTTATGCTTGTGGGGACTTTTTCTTTGAATTAGTTAGCTAACACCTGGAAAGAGTCATCTGAGAGCCTGTCCTTAGAAAGTTAAAATAAAGGATAGTTCCTTTCCTTGGGAAAAGATGGAATGTGGGGAGAATCCTTCAGAGAACCGGTCCGTAACTAACTCTGATTGATCAAAAGTTGTTTGGGGCAATTTGGCACTGTTTATGGAGAATCCATACCCCAAAGCACTTAGAGAAGAAAGACTGCACTGATTTGCCCTTGAGCAATAGCTTCCTCTGCCCTCTTGCCTTAAAGCCATTCTGTCTTCTTCTCTACTCCCCTTTGCCTAACCTGCCAGAGCCGCCTTTAAAGGGGATATATTTTTCAACCAGTAATTCCTGATAAGATGCACACTATCTTGTCCCTGTGTGTGTTAGTTGCTCAGTCGTGTCCGACTCTTTGCAACCCCATGGACTATAGACCACCAGGCTCCTCTGTCCATGGGATTTCCCAGGCAAGAATACTGGAGTGGGTTGCCATTTCCTTCTCCAGGGGGAAATCTCCCTGACCCAGGGATCAAACCCAGGTCTCCCACATTGCAGGCAGATTCTTTACCATGTGAGCCACCAGGGAAGCCTGAACACTATCTTAAATATGACTATTTAAAGGAATCAAGAAAACAGAAACAAAATCCAGAGCGTCTTTCTGTTATATTGGATTTTCCATAGGCAATACTTTTGAACGTGAGGAACAAGACTGTGGAGATATAAAGAGGGAGGAGATGGTTAAAGACAGACAAATTGACTACTGGTCATGAAAGCTTTTTTTTGGCCAAGCCCCATGGCATGTGGAATCTTCCCCAAGCAGAGATCAAACCCCTGTAGTGGAAGGGTAAAGTCTTAACCACTGGACCACCAGGGAAGTCCATGAAAAGTTTATGATTGGGAGGTTTTTACTTATCTTTTCCTAGCAAAAGATTGTGCAAACTCTTTTTGATGTGGTTTTGTGTTTGTTTTTTTTTCCCCCCTAGAGTTTCAAAACACTTCTCTTAGTTCTTTCTTCTCCCCAACCATCATCCCAGCCCATCTCCATCCCACTTTCAAACAATAATAACAAGATACAGTTTGAGATAAGAAGTCAGCGACAGAAAGCAAACTGCAGACTTGGCAGATCAGAGCTGGAGACCAGTTAATGCTGTAGAAAGTACTGTCTCTTGCTGCACAGAACCAATGCAGCTCCTGCCTGGCTCTCCGTAGGTGTTTCGTACATGCTGATAGAACAACTAATTAACACATACTGTATGAGAAAAACATCTATTTCTGCTTTATTGACTATACCAAAGCCTTTGACTGTGTGGATCACAATAAACTGTGGAAAATTCTGAAAGAGATGGGAATACCAGACCACCTGACCTGCCTCTTGAGAAATCTGTATGCAGGTCAGGAAGCAACAGTTAGAACTGGACATGGAACAACAGATTGGTTCCAGATAGGAAAAGGAATACGTCAAGGCTGTATATTGTCACCCTGCTTATTTAACTTCTATGCAGAGTACATAATGAGAAACGCTGGACTGGAAGAAGCACAAGCTGGAATCAAGATTGCTGGGAGAAATATCAATAATCTCAGATATGCAGATGACACCACCCTTATGGCAGAAAGTGAAGAGGAACTAAAAAGCCTCTTGATGAAAGTGAAAGTGGAGAGTGAAAAAGTTGGCTTAAAGCTCAACATTCAGAAAACGAAGATCATGGCATCCGGTCCCACCACTTCTTGGGAAATAGATGGGGAAACAGTGGAAACAGTGTCAGACTTTATTTTGGGGGGTTCTAAAATCACTGCAGATGGTGACTGCAGCCATGAAATTAAAAGATGTTTACTCCTTGGAAGGAAAGTTATGACCAACCTTGATAGCATATTGAAAAGCAGAGACATTACTTTGCCAACAAAGGTTCGTCTAGTCAAGGCTATGGTTTTTCCTGTGGTCATGTATGGATGTGAGAGTTGGACTGTGAAGAAGGCTGAGCGCCGAAGGATTGATGCTTTTGAACTGTGGTGTTGGAGAAGACTCTTGAGAGCCCCTGGACTTCAAGGAGATCCAACCAGTCCATTCTGAAGGAGATCAGTCCTGGGATTTCTTTGGAAGGAGTGATGCCAAAGCTGAAACTCCAGTACTTTGGTCACCTCATGCGAAGAGTTGACTCATTAGAAAAGACTCTGATGCTGCGAGGGATTGGGGGCAGGAGGAGAAGGGGATGACAGAGGATGAGATGGCTGGATGGCATCACTGACTCGATGGACGTGAGTCTGAGTGAACTCCGGGGGCTGGTGATGGACAGGGAGGCCTGGCGTGCTGCGATTCATGGGGTCGCAAAGAGTTGGACACGACTGAGCCACTCGACTGAACTGAACTGTATGAGAACAAGCAGAAGGTCTAAGGAAGATCAGCTCGGAAACTGGATTCCAGACTCCAGGAATGCAGTCAGGAGACCAGGAAGTACAATCAGCAGAGAAGACTGAGCTAGACTCGAAATTTATAGTCACAAGTTAGAATCAAGAATGGCAAAGAGCAGGCTTCCCTGTTAACAAAAAATGAATTTCTCCCATTATATGGCAAGTGTACTTATTTGACCAATGACAATGGATTGGCTCAGCCTAAGCTGGGGAATAGTTCAAAGAACTAGAGATATTGACTACAGAGAAGAGGAAAACCCAGAGGAAATAAGAAAATTATCTTCAAATACTGAAGAACTGTCATATTGTACCATGTGACTTAAGGGATAGAATTAAGCCCATGAGTTAGAAAAGATTCTAGCTTAAGAGAAGGAAAAACTTCTTCAGAGGCGGAATGGACTGACTCATTAAAGAATGAGCTGTCCATCTGGTGGGTGTTCAAACAAAGGCTGAGCACATGCCTTAAACACAGACATTAAAAAGCAAAAGAAAGAGGAAGAAAGGAGGATTCTTATTGGGAAAGAAAGGAGGTTATTTGTCAAATATATCAGGAAGGAGATATGAATTCAAATATGAATGAGCTGTTAGACATGATGATCTTTGAAACCCCTTGAAATTTGAAGAATCTCTAACTCCTCGGATTGGTTTTCAGCCACTGGGTGAGAAATTCAGAAGAGTATGGGGAATAGGGAAAGTGTACTATTTTGAGCAAGATCAGGTGGGAACTCATGAAGTGACATGGTGAGAGACTGCTCCAGGGAAAAAATGAGGAAGCAAGTGGATGATTAAGCAATTTAACTGGAATTTAATGGAGCAGAGGCACAGGGGAAAAAGGTGCAGGAGGAAAGGGGAATCTTAAGAAAAAGAAAGTCAAAGAGAAGAAAGAATTGGTTTGGGGAGAAAAAATGATATATACATGGGAGCTTTGTGATAAAAGGTACAAATAGAAGCCTCAATTTTTATTCTCCCTAACTCAACGAATGACCTAATAAGCACTTTTTAAGACAAGTCTGCTTAAATAGGAGTAGAAAAATGGAAATTGGGTATGTAACTAGGAGCTTGATAAAAGGAGAGACAAAAACAGATGAATGTGATGAATACAAAACATTACAAAGTTTTTTTAATTAATTTATTTTTTAATTGAAGGATAATTGCTTTACAGAATTTTGTTTTCTGTCAAACCTCAACATGAATCAGCCATAGGTATACATATATCCCCTCCCTTTTGAACCTTCCTCCCCATCCCTTCCATCCTTTATTACAAAACTTTTGAAAGAGCAAAGCAGGAACTATTTGACCACCCACAGAGCAAAAAGTGTTTCTTCTTTTATCACCTATTCAACCTCCACCCTTCAATAGTCTAACAAAAATAACAGAACTATTTTGAAATAAAGATTGTATTATTCTCCTCTTAGCTGCTTTAACAAGTTACCACAAATTTACTGATCTAAAACAACACAGTAGTTCTCATACAATTTTGGAGGTTGAAGGTCTGAAAGGAGTCTTCTGGGCTAAAAGCAAGATGATGTCAGAACTGATTCCTTCTGGAGGCTCCAAGGGAAAATGCGTTCTCTGTCTCTTTCAGCTTCTAGAAACTGCTGGCATTCCTTGGGTCACAGCTACTGCTGCTAAGTTGCTTCAGTCGTGCCGACTCTGTGCGACCCCATAGACGGCAGCCCACCAGGCTCCCCCATCCCTGGGATTCTCCAGGCAAGATCACTGGAGTGGGTTGCCATGGCCTTCTCCAATGCATGAAAGTGAAAAGGGAAAGGGAAGTTGCTCAGTCGTGTTCGTGTTCGAACACTTCATCACTTCAATTTTTGGCTTGTATAATCATCTCTCCTTTTCTGGAGAAATACAAAACATTACAGATTCCTCTCATAAGGACCCTTGTGATTATTTTGGGCCCATTCAGGTAACCCAGGATAATCTCACATTTTCAAAGTCCGTTGTACTATTTATGATAACGTATTCATGAGGACTTCTCTGGGAATCCATTGTCTACCATAAGGATGGTAAGCATCTGGTTTTCACAGTTAGAAACGTCATGTGAGCTTCTGAAACTGAGACCCCTGATCCGGCATTTTTAGGGCATGTTATTATTAGGGAGCCTGGTGGTAGAAAAAGCAATAATTAGGATTCCAGAAGACTGGGTCCTAGTTCTATCACTGCCATTAGCTTAGTTGTATGACCTTGAACAAGTCACTACCTCGTCTCTGGAATTCTCCTTGTCTATGAAATAAACTCTATCATTCTCCAGTGGGAAATTGCTGAACCAATGTCCTTGGCCCATTCTTTCTTCCTTGTGATAAAGGGCATACATCTTCCCTAAAAGTTAATAGTTCATTCACTGTTGCTAGGAAGCAAACCTTTCTCTTAGTAGCCGAGTGGTAAGGTTTCCAGACTAACTCTGGGGCACTTTGCGAAGCATGTCATGTCACCTAGTCTTTGTGATAGTATCAGTCTACACCTTGTGCATGTCAGTCGAGTCTCTTAAGAAAACAATGTTCTGAAGTTTATTAAGATAAGACCTCTGAACTCATGCGAATACAACATCCTGGGCTTGTGCTCTCACATAATATCTAAAACTATGACCTAAATACATATATTCATTTATTCAACGAACATTCATGGAGAACCTACCAGGTGTAAAGCACTGTACTAGGCTGATTCCTAGCCAACTCAGTTCTTGAGTATAATAAAGACTATTCTACCTAATAGATTAAGTGGAACACTTGAACATTACCAGTCAGCAAACCATTCAATAATGTCTGTGAGAACTAAACACAGGAAATAAGAACTCAAGTGCTCTGACCTGAAGTAATACCATATAAATATAATACATATGAACATGCCTTAAGATCAGGTTGCTTTTTTTTTTTGAGTTTTCATTTTCCTTTGTATTTATAATTTCTAAAAGAAGTGTCAGCCTCTACCCCTCTGCCTTTCCAGCTGCTGCTTTTTCTAGTAAAGCAATATAAAAGTAGAAATTTTTATCTTAGGTTCTGAGTATGTTTTCTGTTATAAATAGTATAATCTTACTTTTAATTTTAAAAGTATATGTGTGATTTTCCCTCATAAGATGGGATTTTGTGTTTTTTCTCTTTTTCGAGTATCTACATTTTCTAAATTTTCAATAATAAGCATTTATTTATCATATAAGGAAATATGTCAAACTGTTTTGATGCAAAATAAATAGATCCTGGCCACTTGTGATACATTGACCTTCAATGTAATTTTTCTGTTGGAAAACTTGGAGGTATATTATTTGGTGTTCACAGTGGTAGTACATGTCTGTACAATTTGATAGCTTTGAGTAATAATTACAGTCACAAAGCATTTATGAGATTGTAAGATTAAGTTTTGACTTCTCTCCAGCTCAATCTGGAACTTGGGGAATTGTTAAACTTCTCTGTACTGTGGTTTCTGGCCACATTTCACTCTGGGATTTTTTTTTTCCCTGACCTGGCACAAATTAAGAGGCATATGAGCTTTGATGGTCAAATAGCCTTTGAAAACTTTCTATTTATTGCATTTATATCTACTAATGGTCACTTTATGATATGTAAAAAAATTGAGGGACTTAATTTGGGGCAATTATTGTAAATCTCTTGAAACTAGCAAGTTACAAAACCTGACAAATTAATTGATTCCCAAATTAGATACTAAATCCTCGCTGCAGCTTCCTGAAGGTCAACCAGGAAAGACAGAACTAACGTAAGCACCCGCGTAAGGTTATAATTTAACCAGTGGTTCCCATTTGAGATGACTGCATTCTTACACAGAAAAGGAAATGTTTGTTCAACAGTTTTATCTGTTTTCTTTCATGGGATTTGAAGGAATTTACAATGTATTATTTTAACTTCAGCTACTTTCTTGAACAAACTTGAGGATAAGCCCAATTCACAAAGCATATCAAAGGTAGTAGTTTGAGGATAGGGTTGTACTCCTTTACTCAATCCCAAAGAGATCACGTCACTCGAAATCACATGGTTATAAGAAAAGGACACTTGAGAACAAGAAGATCCCAGTATCTGGAATAATCAAGAGGCCCTATTTGACTGAAACACACAGATCTCCTCTTTAGTTTTCAGCCCCGACAGTCTCCTGTTCCCACTTGTTGTTCAGCCCCCCTCCTTATTTTTTCATTCCACAGCCGTTTTTGAGCACCTGCCCATGCCAGTCACTGTATTAAATGTTGGAAGAATAACCAACACATTGCTGTGGGGGCCATTCACAAGCCCCTTTTACCATCGTTGTATCATTTGGCCACTTAATGTGAGCTATTCACAATGTGTGCCGAGACTCAGTCATCTTACATCATCTCAGACTTAGTTTGGTGCCTGCTCAGTACACCTAATGTTTGTTTAATGGATGCATAAATGTACACAAGGATGAGGAGTGAATATATAAAACCTTATAATCCTGGTTTATGCATTTTTTTCATTGGCTATCAAGCATTCATTCACTTCTCTCCTTAACTCTTTTTTCCCTTGGAAACGTTTTCTGATCCTTCTCATTCCCTTCTCCCTTGTACAGCATCTCCTAATGGTGCTCAGAAGCAACACCTCAACTCCCCAGAAATCCTTCAACCTTCTGTCCCTTGGCTGGGATCTTTGTTATCCTAACAAGCCCTGGGTGAGAGGACCCTGTGGGTCAGTCCCACTCTGGCCTCTTTTTGAAACAGATCACCTCTTCTTGTGTGGGGGATGCTGCACCATGTGACTTGCGAGACCTTAGTTCTCTGACCAGGGATTAAACCCAGGCCCTGGCAGTGAAAGTTCTGAGTCCTAACCACTGGACTGTTAGGGGAGTTCCCAGAACCAACCAACTCTTTATGAAGGTTTGGCAATTGGACTAAGACCCAAATTTTGTATTCTTATTACTGTTGTAGAATAATTTTAGTTGGGATAAAAATCTGTATAGATTTTCCTTGTTAGATTAGAAATCAAGATAGTAACATGTAAGAAATTTAGAAAACTGTGGTGGAAACCATAAGCTAAGCTCATGTACATTTAGCACTCAGGGTGAGGGCAACAGGCAAAATCAGGAAATAGATGGTGTTTAGAGATAGCTAAAAATATTTTAAGCAGTTAGCTACTAGCCTCACAAACAGAAGGGGGTGTGTATGTGTGTTTAAGTACCTTTTATATCCACCTTACCTGCCTCCTGAGAAACCTGTATGCAGGTCAAGAAACAATGGTTAAAACTGGACATGTAACAACGGACTGGTTCCAAATTGGGAAAGGAGTATGTCAAGGCTGTATATTGTCACTCAAGTTTATTTAACTTACATGCAGAGTACATCATGTGAAATGCCGGGCTGGATGAAGCACAAGCTGGAGTCAAGATTGCTGGGAGAAATATCTATAATCTCAGATATGCAGATGATACCACCTTTATGGCAAAATTCAAAGAGGAACTAAAAAGTCTCTTGATGAAGATGAAAGAGGAGAGTGAAAAAGTTGGCCTAAAATCCAACATTCGAAAAATGAAGATCATGGCATCTGGTCCCATCACTTTATGGGAAATAGATGGGGAAACAATGGAAACAGTGAAAGACTTTATTTTCTTGGGCTCCAAAATCATTCCAGATGGTGACTGCAGTCATGAAATTAAAAGACGCTTGCTCCTCAGAAGAAAAGCTATGTCAAACCTAGACAGCATATTAAAAAGCAGAGACATTACTTTGCCTGCAAAGGTCCATGGAGGTCTTTATTCCCCCTTTTACTTATGTGCTTAATCATTTATTTATATCAATATAGATCATGGATATTTATATTTTGTGCTATAACCCATACCTTTGTGTGTGTGTGTGTGTGTATGTGCTTTCTTTGCTCAATAAAATGTTATAACTTTCAAAGTCAACAGAGGTGAATTTCAAAACTTTTAGTAGTTATGTAGTACAGATGCATGTTTTTGCTTCCACTTTTTATTTCTAATAGTGCTGGAATAACATCCTTGTACATTCATTTTTGTGCACTTGTGTGACTATCTTTTGTTTACCATTCTAATCCCATCCTTAAGACATGTTATGCTTGATTTTTGTTCCCTGCTCCTCAAGCATACCCTGCTTCCCCTTAGCTTCTGCTATCTTCTCTACCTAGAACACTCTTCCTCTGTCTTTGCTCAGAAAGACAAAGACACAACAGGGCAATCAGGGAAGGAGATGCACTTTAATTGCTCCCCCAGCCAAGAGACCGGAGAGGGAGAGGGTGTGAGGTGAGATCCCAGAAGCAGGAAGAAGAGAGAGAAGGGCCCAAAGTCAGAGGAGGCAGTGGGGTTTATCCTAAGGATGAAGGAGAGCCATAAGAGCAGTGCAATGGCAGGCATGCCACATACCAGGACTGGAACAAAGCTAAGGTGAAACAGCCATCTCAAGAGGCACTGGAGTTACTAGCCACCCCCTTTGCCTCATTTATCTAGACACTACTGTAGAGGATTAGCTTTGTCATCTCATGTTTTGTTATTAATACTTTACTAGCCACTTTCCTGCAGAAGGCAATGGCACCCCACTCCAGTACTCTTGCCTGGAAAATCCCATGGACAGAGGAGCCTGGTAGGCTGCAGTCCACGGGGTCGCTAAGAGTCAGGCACGACTGAGGGACTTCACTTTCACTTTTCATTTTAATACATTGGAGAAGGATGTGGCAACCCACTCCAGTATTCTTAGCCTGGAGAATCCCAGGGATGGGGGAGCCTGGTGGACTGCCGTCTATGGGGTCGCATAGAGTCGGACAAGACTGAAGCAACTTAGCAGCAGCAGCAGCAGCAGCAGCCACTTTCCTGTTGGTAAAGATTGTGCCAGGTTTTCCCTAAATTACCACATTAAATCATGGTGAAAACTGAACCATCTGCAAGACTTCAAAGGCCTGCCTCCCTCAGCTCATCTACAGGATTATGTCTTGTTGAGCTGACACTCCCATAATGGGTCAGGAAGAGGGTCAGGTTGAGGGTCTTCCACAATAGATTCCACCACGAGGCAAACAAATGTGCCTGTAGATTTCGGTCAGGAGGAACCACGTATTCCTTCTCTCAGCATGTATTTACGGGCATTAGAGATGTGAAAACTAGTAGAATGCAGTCCCAGTCCTTGTGCTTAGTCACACGGGAGGGGATCTAATATATCAGATTCCAGTTCATATCTGCTGCCCCCTATTTAATCCCTCATCTCCATCCACAACCTTTATGCATTTCTATGATAGAGAATGGAAGAGAGAGCTGGGACACAGGGAAGGGGGAGAATTGCTCACGCCTCGTAAACACACCCCAGCACCATTGTGCATGAAATCAGGTGCAAATTGACATCCAGGTTGACCTATGGAGATGAGACGGCAGGCCGGGACATTGGCTACAAGCATGGGCTCTGGCATCACCCCGGCCAGGGTTTCCACTGGCCCACAGTGTGACTCCAGGCAAAGTACTCACCCTCTTTTAAGTCTTAATGTCTCATCTTAAAATGGGGGAAAATAGTACCTTCCTTACTGGACTGCTGTAAAGCAGTGGTATGTAAAGCATCTGTCTCGAAGCCTGACTACAATGTTTAATAATTGGTGGCTTTTCTCACCCCAGAGAATAAGAGAGGAGACCTGGATGTGGAGGCAGGAAGAGGTGGTTACCCTGGAGGTGTGGGAAAGGGAGTGGGCTGGCAAAGAGTGGGCCAGCCACGGTGCGCATGAACTGAAAATTCAGGCTTCCTCTGCCATCCTGTGCACATGTAAAGCCTCAGGTCAGAAGGGAGGTAAGCAGGGCATTGGCACCAGGGAGAAGCCACCCTTCCTGTCCCGTCCCACCTCTTCCTGCCCACACTACCACTAGCTGCTGCTCACTGAAGGCGGTGGCGGCACAGCTTCCACAGGGAGGAGACCCTGGGAGACGGATCTGTTCACTTGTCCTGTTAAGTTGCTCTCTTGTCTCCTTCAGCAGTTGTGGCCCACTTCATTCAACCAGTCGCACCGAGGAAAACAGACACCTTAAGTGGGCCAGAGGAACAGTGTGGCCCAGAACCTGCTGACTTTGCAGTCTTTATGTGCACCACAGTTATCAAATGTCTGCAAGTGTTCATTTGGAAGATACAACGACACCTAACAGGACATGTAAGAAAGAGCATTGGTGATTAGAGAAAGGGGCGGCAGAGAGAAGTGACCACATCCCATGGGTAGGCTGCGTGGAGCAAGTGACTTCTGAGTCAATGGAAAGGGAAGGTGTGTTTACCACAGGGTCTGTTTTGTCAAGCAGCTCTTACTGAGAGAGACTGAGAATTAGCCAGAAGAAAACAGGGTCAGAGATAGGTGTGTTTTAACACCAGAGTGACTTGGGCATGGGTATGGACTAAGAGACAGAGCAGAAGTGGTTGAACTAGTAAGTTCTCCTGGGCACTGTGGGGGAGCTGGGTGGGACTCAGCAGAGGAGCAGCGCGCCCGAGATGGGGAGAGGAGGTGAGGTCAGCTGTAAATGTAGCTAAAATGGAGGGGGAGCAGGTTTTTCATACTTTTGAAGGTTCTTGGCTTAATTTTCTCAGTGAAGCAGGGAGTCAACTCCTGAGACTGAATGAAGGAGGGTCCGTTGGCTGGGGCCTGGAGAGAGAGGTGAAGCTATGCAAGAATCCCTGAAGACTGTTGCCTGGGATGGAGGACCCAGCTGCTGCGTTGGAAGCAGAGGTTTTGTTAGGGTTCTAGACCTCAGGGGTGTGAAGTTTCTTTTAGCAAATGACAGTCTCTGCATCCCATAGAGAGAGGCAGACCATACAGTAAGATGGTAAGGGGTGGTAAGTTTCAGGTCATCCACTGTGTGTCAAGGCTGGACGGGAAAGTTGGAGGACATCAGAAGACTGGCACACTCAGACAAAGCCAGGAGCCAGTGCGACTGGAGGGCCCCCTGAGGGGAAAGAAGAAATAATGGGAGGGGAAGGACTGTGCTGAAAACAGGAGTCGGAGGAACTCTGTGCTGGTTTGAATAGTGTCCTCCAAAAGTCCATGCCCACCCAGAACTTCAGAATGCCACCTAACTTGGACATGAGGGTCTTTGCAGACATAATTAGTCAAGATGAAGTCGTAACACATTAGGATGGATCCTAAATTCAACGACTGGTGTCTTCATAAGAAAACAGAGTCACGGTAATACACACAGAGAGAGGAGAAAGTCTTATAAAGACAGAGGTAGAGACTGAAGTGACGCGGGTCTAGGACTCAAGGAATGGCAAGGATCGTCAGCAGCTACCAGAATCGAGGAGAGACATGAAACAGATTCTCCTTCAGGGCCTCTGGAAGGAACCCATCTGCCACACCTTGATTTTGGACTTACTTATTCTCCAGAACTATGAGAGAATAAAAATTTTTGTTGTGATATTTGTCACGGTAGCCCTAGGAAAAGACTACAAAGAGGAAGACGGTCATGGCTATAGAGTCGGGGTTCACGGTGGCGACATCCCCTCTCCCACTTCTGTGCTTTGCCATGACAGTGAGGAGAAAAAGGGCTGGCAGACATTAGAGAGAGCCAGTGAGGTGGACTCGGTGGGACCCGGGAACTCATTAGGTGATGGCTGGGGAGGGGAAGGAGACATGGACAAAAGGGGCAAAGAGGACTTGAAGGTGTCACAGCCAGTAAATGAGTGACCACCGACCTCCGTGTCCTGTGACTGGAACAGCCCTTCTCCCCTGGAAGGAGAGCATGTGATCTGAGAAGATTCAGGAGGCTGGGTGGAGGCTTAGGAAAGAAGTGGAGAAGGGGCCGTGCTGCCAGGTGACGAGTGAGTTTGTGGCGAGGAAGTGGAGATAATCAGAAGAGAGGACGTCATCCACAGCTGAGGAATGAACGAGAGGAAGGTCAGGTAGAAAAGCTGTGCTCTTTGGACATCAGTGTGGTTTGTCTACTAAAGGGTTACCTTGGACTCAAGAAAAATGACAGTATCACTGTCATTTTTTTCTCTCCCACCCCATATATGTATATTACATAAATATTAAATTGAACCACGTCTCTGCATCATAATCCTGGCTATTCTAACCTCCTACCTGAGTTGGTCACAGTGAAACAGAATTGGAAGAAAGCTCAAAGGAAAGAGCACATGGCTGTGCCCATGTGTGTGCGTGCACACGCATGTATGCATGTGGTGTGTGGTGAGGAGACAGGAAGTACTTAGAAACTGAGTGTCTCATCCCAACAATGTCTTTTGGTACACCGGTGTGGCTGATTTCTGGGAGGGTGGCTCCCACCTCTATCTGCCCCGACTCTGCCCACATGATGACCTCTCTCTCTGGAGGAGTGGCCATAGCACCCAGGAAGTCCTGGGTCTGGGTCTCCTCTTAGCAGGGGCTCAAGTTCCCTTGGAGGGGATCACCTCCTCCCCTGTGTTGTAGATCATGGCCAAGGCTGCGCCCGCTTCTTGTCTCTGCTGGATAAGGACTCATCCCTAATGTTGTGTTTTGTCTTACTCTAGCAGCAATTTGTTGTTCATCTTCATTATTTCTAAGTACTACCCCTTGGTCTACATTCCTGGCATAGAAACAAAGAACTGGTTAAAGCTAATACCTTGTTCTAATGGAACCTGGAGAGCAAACTCAGAGGATCAGTGTAGGCAACTCTTCCAAGAGCCTGAAAGCCATTTTCCTTCCAGCACAATCTTGATGCTCTCCTTGCCTCTGTTGGCTTAGACGGTTCTTAGATGTAATAGAATCCTCTTACTCCACTTGCAGCCTGATGCCAAGAAAGGATTTATGCTTATTTATCAAACCTTCACAAAGAATAGTTAAGTAGGATGAAAATTAAGCACAGAAGCAAATCAAAGCTTAGGTGTTTTATTATGCATACCGCCACCCACAGAGCCCAGGTCTGCTGATCAAGAGATAAAGCAGAAAAGGCTGGAGGGAAGAACCAGGTAAACCAATGAAAGGGAAGTTTCCTTTGCTCCTGTTGTCAACAGCTCTGTGTTGCCTAGTAAATTTCACAACATTTGAAGGCCAGTATAACACAGGAGGGATTCCCTGGTGGTTCAGCAGTAAAGAATCCGTCTGCAATGCAGGAGATGCGGGTTTGATCTCCAGGTTGGGAAAATCCCCTGGAGAATGAAATGTCAACTCACTCCAGTATTCTTGCCTGGGAAATCCCATGGACAGAGGAGCCTGGAGGGCTACAGTCAATGGGGTCACAAGGACTCCAACATAATTTGGCAATTAAACAACAGCAACAACATAATACAGGAGGAATACTGAAGAAGTGCAAACTTTTTATTAATTCATTCAATATTTTGAGCATCTATTGTGCACTGGGCATTGAGCAAGGAGAACGTTGGGACTATAAAAAAGAACACAATCTCTGTCTTGTGGTAGGGATTAACGTCTATACAAAGCACATAGGAGGGAGCTACAGTTACTGTCTGGGGAAGTTGGGAAGGCTTCGGGGAGGAGGTGATAATTCAGGTAATTCTGCAAGATGAATAGGAGACTGCTAAGTATTAGAAATAGCATGCACTAAAGTACGGAGCTGTAAAGAACATCTGTTGTTCACGGAACATTAAGTTGAAAGCTGTAATAATTTAGGTAGTGATAGGGGATGTGGCCAGAGACGGGCAGGCCTTCTACCAAACAAGAAATTTGGATTTTATCCTATGAAGGGAGCTCTGCTGGGAGTCTTTTAAGTCGGAGAGCTGCTTGGTGATAGATTGGACTAAACACTGGAAGGCTAAAGATGAAGGGTGACGGGTGAGGGTATGGAGGGAAAAGAAGAACTGGCAAAACAAAGGGAAAGAAAAGAGTCAAGTCAAACTGCCAAGATTCCTGGCTGGGCAGCTGGGTGGGTGGTAATGATATTAACAGAGCCGGGGAGTACAAGACAGCCAGCAGGTTTGGCAGGGAATCATCACGTTCACTCCAAACCTGTTTAATGCACCTTGGAGCATTCTGCAAAAACTCAGAGGGAGTGGACAGTACAAGACTACAGAGTGGGAGGTTGGGACTTGCAGTGCAGGCAAGGATACACCTACAAAGAGGAGGTCCACCCGCAAGTTGAGAATCAAGACAGGCACTACTGGGGACTTCCGGGGTGGTCCGGTGGTAAGGATTCTGCCCTTGCAGTGCAGGAGGCATCGGTTCAGTCCCTGGTCAGGGAACTGAGATCCCTGCATGCCACACAGCGAGGAAAAAAGCAATCAAACCAACAAACATGGGCACAGTATAGGAATTAAGTATGACATCCTGAGCTACAAACTAGAAAGAACCTGGAACAGTTGGTGATCCAGGAGGCTGGAGCACAGTAGATGGAAACCGCTTTAGGGAGCAGCGATATCCAGCCAGGAACACCTGACTCCCACACGCCCACTCAAGTCTGTGATGAAGTGAAGAAAATCCACCAGGTAGAAGGCACCTGACATCCTTCCTTTGTCTTTCTTTCTGACTCTGCCCAGTGCCCCTCGGGGCTCATCTCTGGTTCAAATTTACCTTTGTAGCCAGAAAGGGCATCAAGACCACAAGTCATGGGGAATGGACAGGTGAGTCCGTTCCTGGATAGCTCAGTTGCAACATGGAAAGGGACAGCAATTTACTCTCTTTGTTAAAAGATTTTTTTTTTACTATTATGCAATAAAAGATATAATAAAGGAAAATTTGGAAATAATGGGGGAAAAAAGGAGAGAATACTTAGTTTCAGAAATCACCATTACCCTTGTGGAACGTTTCCTTCCAATCTTTTTCTATATACATAAAGTGAAGAAGAACTAAAGAGCCTCTTGATGAAAGTGAAAGAGGAGAGCGAAAAAGTTGGCTTAAAGCTCAACATTCAGAAAACTAGGATCATGGCATCTGGTCCCATCACTTCATGGCAAATAGACAGGGAAACAGTGGAAACAGTGTCAGACTTAATTTTTGGGGGCTCCAAAATCACTGCAGATGGTGATTGCAGCCATGAAATTAAAAGACTCTTACTCCTTGGAAGAAAAGTTGTGACCAACCTAGATAGCATATTAAAAAGCAGAGACATTACTTTGCCAACAAAGGTCCATCCAGTCAAGGCTATGGTTTTTCCAGTAGCATGTATGGATGTGAGAGTTGGACTGAAGAAAGCTGAGTGCCGAAGAATTGATGCTTTTGAACTGTGGTGTTGGAGAAGACTCTTGAGAGTCCCTTGGACTGCAAGGAGATCCAACCAGTCCATCCTAAAGGAGATCAGTCCTGAGTGTTCATTGGAAGGACAGATGTTGAAGCTAAAACTCCAATACTTTGGCCACCTGATGGGAAGAGAAAATGGGACTCATTTGAAAAGACCCTGATGCTGGGGAAGATTGAAGGCAGGAGGAGAAGGGGATGACAGAGGATGAAATGGTTGGATGGCATCACTAACTCAATGGACATGAGTTTGGGTAAACTCTGGGAGTTGGTGATGGACGGGGAGGCCTGGCGTGCTGCAGTCCATGGGGTCACAAAGAGTTGGACACGACTGAGTAACTGAACTGAACTGAAGAGTTTTGCTTATTTTTTGGTTATTGCCAGCATATGTACTCTTGCCTGGAAAATCCCATGGATGGAGGAGCCTGGTAGGCTGCAGTCCATGGGGTCGCTAAGAGTCGGACATGACTGAATGACTTCACTTTCACTTTTCACTTTCATGCATTGGAGAAGGAAATGGCAACCCACTCCAGTGTTCTTGTCTGGAAAATCCCAGGGACGGGGGAGCCTGGTGGACTGCCGTCTATGGCGTCACACAGAGTCGGACACGACTGAAGCGACTTAGCAGCAGCAGCAGCAGCAGCAGCAGCAGATGATAAGGTTGTTAGATTTAATTTAGTGTTAGCATACATATATAATAGTTCATTTAAAATAGTATAAGCTATGTTTAGCACATATTTCATAAATACCACTTTTAATGATTGCATGAATTCCTTTGATTGAAACAATAATCTATTTGAGTCTTATAATATATACATAGTAAAAATTCAAAATGCAGTAAAGGTATACATGAAAAATAAGTCTCTCCCATCCCTATCTCCCAGCCCTTCAGTTCTCCTTAAACATAAAACTAGTTCCACTCTGTTGTGTGTTCTTCCAGGGATATTCTACATATATCCAAATATGCATTTATAAATAAATGTAAATAATATTCTTCTTTCTTCTCTCCCTAATGGCAGCATATTATATACAATGTCTGCAATTTGCTTTTTTCACTTATCAGTGTATCTTGGAGTCTGTTCCAAATTGCCAAATTAAAGCTGCCTTGTTCTTTTTATTAGAAAAGCAATTTCTTAGTAGGCAACAAAGGGTGGCTCTCCTAGGAACAGCGGGACCCTCCCTTGGGCCAAGGTGCCTGTCAGCCAGGTCTGCTCCTACGAGCCAGGAATGTCAAGTCTGATATTTCCATCTCCAATCCACAGGATAGGGTGACCCAGAAGCCAGGAGGCAGGAATGTTTCTCGTTAATGAATGGAGGCTGACTGGAAGACTGAACCTTGCTCCAGAAATGAGGCTGTTTTTTATTTCATGTTCATTGGCTTGTGAAAGCCCACATGCTCCAGGAAACCTCCCCGGGCCTCTCTAGCCATCAGTCTCTCCAGTAGATCAAAGGCAGATCTCTCCAGCAGATCTTCAGGGATGGCGTGACAACCTTGCCACAGACATCCCTCCATCTCCTGGCCACGGCTCTTTTCTCATAGTTTTCTTGAAATTTCCCAGTTAGAGGGCCAGCCTTCAGCACTAGATCTATCCTGCTAGTATTTTAAGGAGTCTTACTTTACTAACTCAATTAGTTCATGCATTTAATATTCAGAAAGATAACCAAAAATCTGAGAGGTTTGATAAAATAATAATGTTACAGGTCCTAAAAAAGAGGGAGATTATTGAAGAGAAATATGGACAGTGAGCTAAAGTATTTGTTGGAAACAAGATTTTCCTGTTTTCCTGAACTTCTAAGACCTCCCCCTACTCAGCCCCAGATAAACAGGAAGGGTGGATTTCTCATGTTCATAGTGCCGAGGGGACCCAAAGGGTCACACTGTGCAGCTCTTGATCTCAAGGAACCTATAATCCACTGTGTGCCAGGCACAGTGCCAGCACTATGAATAGATACAGTGAGGTGAGGAGGGGTTCATGGTCCAGATGGTAAGACAGATATCAGTCCAACAGATATCACTAGTGAGTGAAGAGTGGAGGCCCAAAGAATGATAGAGTTTGAGTTTTCAAACTGTGGTCCTTGACTCATTGGTGGATCATGAAAGCAAACTTAGCAAACGATGGATGTGATCGGTATCTTTTTTTTTTTTTTTTTGGCTGAGCATGTCTTTGTTGAGACATGCAGGATTTTTAGTTGCCTCATGTGGGATCTAGTTGTCTGATAAGGGATTGAACCTAGGCCTCCTGCATTGGGAGCATGGAGTCTCAGCTACCTGGACCACCAGGTAAGTCCCCCAGGATCTTTTTTAAAAAATAGTAGAATAGAATGAAAAATCCTAAAGCTTGAGGTACATATTTTGAACTCCACTTTGTGAAACTTTTCTTTTCCAGTTGCATATCAAGTTACACGTGTTTCAGTCATCCTTAAAAATGTATTTATTACTGTGGATTATGGGCATAAAGTTGAAAACAACTAACTTCACAGGAAAGAATGATTTATGTACTTGTGAGTAGCCAGGGGAAAATACCTCAAAAGTACAGGACCCAGCACTGAGTATGTGCTCAAAAATGTTTATTGAAGCTGTGCATGCTACAGGACTTTAAGCGAAGGCCAAATAAAGCAGAGTGGGCTCAATGACCCTAATCCTTGGGATCAAATGTAGGGGCTGCTGCTGCTGCTGCTGCTGCTGCTAAGTCACGTCAGTCGTGTCCAACTCTGTGCGACCCCATAGACGGCAGCCCCCCAGGCTTCCCCGCCCCTGGGATTCTCCAGGCAAGAACACTGGAGTGGGTTGCCATTTCCTTCTCCAATGCATGAAAGTGAAAAGTGAAAGTGAAGTGGCTCAGTCGTGTCCAACTCTAGCGACCCCATGGACTACAGCCAACCAGGCTCCTCCATCCATGGGATTTTCCAGGCAAGAGTACTGGAGTGGGATGCCATTGCCTTCTCCGAATGTAGGGGCTACTCAGGCAATATTTCTTATTTCTTACATCTGGGATCCTTCCAATTTGTTCCAAGACCATTGCTGCCATTCTAATGCAAGTCCTCATCATCTCTGGGCTAGACTCTGGCAAAGGCTCTAAACTGGTGTTCCTTCTCCCCCAGCCCTCTGTGCCAGACAGTAGTGTATTCAGCTCTAACAGGAATCCCTACCTCAGTGGTTTAAACAAGTAGGGATTTATTATTCACATGTAACAAAAAGTCTGGATATAGACTAACTAGAGCTTATATAAATAGTAGCTCAAGGGTGTGATCTGAAAACCAAGCTCCTTCTATCCGCCTGCTCTATATATCTTTAGCGTGAAACCTTCATCCTCATGGTTGCAAGATGTCTGCTGTACCTCCTGGCATTATATCCTTTTCCCAGATAGGAAAAAAAAAATGTAGAATAAAGAAACATACCTTTTCATCAGTAAAACAACAGCCTTCCCTGAGACTACTGATGTCCACTCAGTAGACTTCCAAATTATATCTCATTATAACCACTTATACTGTAACATATCCTCCCATGGGCTTCCCTGTGCCAAGGGAACCAGTGAGTTTGTGTTTTTGACTGAATACATTGAAGCCTTCAAAGAAAATACAGGGTTTTGTTAGTAAAAAAATAAAAATGATGTCTAAAATCATCAGCTACATCCTTTTTAACATAATCCTTGCTTCTAATCTTTCAATGGTTTTCCACTGCTCTAAAGAGCAAATCTGAAAGCCTTAATATTGCTGTTATGGACTGATCATGTCCCACCAAGCCCCCAAATTCATGTGCTCATATGACTAAAAGATAAACTAAGGCATATTAAAAATTTTAAGCGTTTATTTGAGTAAAACTCAGTTCGAATTGGGCAGCAGCCAATCTAGCAGACCGAAAGGAGCTCTAAGAAGCTGTACAAAATGAGAGACTTTTATAGCCCGAAGGGAGTAGGACCAAGGAAATTATACTAGGCAAAAAAGTGTGTTGGTTATTTAAGGTTACTTTACTTTAGGGGATGACAGGGGTCTCTCATGTAGACTATCTAACTAGTGCTGATCAGGCAATTTCTGACTCGTTTAAGATTCCATTTCTAGGAGAGATGAAACTGTAATTAAGTCTCAGTTTGACGACATGGGGTTTAGTACAAGCAACTCCACTTGGGGCCTGTTATTTTTTAATATCCCAGTAGACAGGGGCTTCCCAGGTGGCTCAGTGGCAAAAAATCCACCTGCCAATGCAGGAGACAAAGGAGACTTGGGTTCAATCCCTGGGTCGGGAAGATCCCCTGGAGAAGGGATGGCAACTCACTCCAGTATTCTCGTCTGGAAACTCCCATGGACAGAGGAGCCTGGTGGGTTACAGTCCATAGGGTTTCAAAGAGTTGGACACAACTTAGTGATTGAACAACAACAGTGTCCTTAGTAGAAGAGATTAATACATACAGAGACACCAGGGATGCATGGACACAGAGGAAAAGCCACGTGAGGACACAGTGAGAAGGCAGCCACCTGCAAACCAAGGAGAGAGGCTGCAGGAGAAACCAAACTGCCAACAACTCGATCTTGGAGGTGTTCCAGCTTCCATTTCTCCACTGTGACAAAATAAATTCCTGCTGTTTAAGCCACCTAGTTTGTGCTATTTTGTTATGGTAGCCTGTGATGTTGTGATTTATAATAAGAAATATATATTTGGTTTTCCTCCCCTTAATGGCACAGAGCTCCTAAAACCCTTGGAATTTTCAAAGTGATGAGTGCAATAAAGGTGTCTTTTGTTATGTTAATTAGGTGATTTGGGGAAGGCTCCTAGGTAACCTAAGGATCTGGGCTAGTTGCCAGGGGAACCAATCAAGGGATTAGAGGATTGGAAACTTCAGCCCTCTAAAGAGGAGAGAGGGGTTGGAGATTGAGCTCCATCACCAAAGGCCGATGATTTAATCAATCTTGCCTTTGTAATGAAGCCTCCATTAAAACCCAAAAGAACCGAGTTCAGAGAGCTTCTAAATTGGTCAACATGTGGAGATGCAGTGACTATTTCTCTCACAGAGCTTGGAAGCTCCTCACCCCTTCCCACACACCTTGATCTAAGCATCTCTTCCATCTGAGTGTTCTTGAGTTATATCCTTTCATGCTGCTGCTGCTGCTAAGTCGCTTCAGTCGTGTCCGACTCTGTGTAACCCCATAGACGGCAGCCCACCAGGCTCCCCCGTCCCTGGGATTCTCCAGGCAAGAACACTGGAGTGGGTTGCCATTTCCTTCTTCAATGCGTGAAAGTGAAAAGTGAAAGTGAAATCGCTCAGTTGTGTCCGACCCTCAGCGACCCCATGGACTGCAGCCTTCCAGGCTCCTCCATCCATGGGATTTTCCAGGCAAGAGTACTGGAATGGGTTGCCATTGCCTTCTCCACATCCTTTCATAGTAAGCCAGTAATCTAGTAAGTAAAATATTTCTCAGTGTTTTGTGATTGATTCTAGCAAATTAATCAAACCCAAGAGTGGTGTGTATGGGGGGTTGCACCTTGTAGGACTAAGCTCTTAACCTGTGGGATCTGAGCCTATCTCCAGGCAGATGGTGTCAGCATTGAGCTAATTGTTTCACGGTACAGAAAACAAAACAAAACAAAACCCACAAATCTTTAGAGAAGGGAATGGCAACCCACTCCAGTATTCCTGCCTGGGAAATCCCACGGACAGAGGAGCCTGTCAGGCTGAGTCGGACATGAGTTAGCGACTAAACGACAACAGCAGAAAAAAACAAAGCAAAACTCACAAATCCTAGGCCCTAACAAACTAATATAGTTGCTTAAAAGGCTGAGCATGATCTGGATCCCCACTAACCTTGGGCTCCCTTACTGTCTACCTTCCAGACGAGCTGGCTTTCTGTAGTTACTAGAACAGGTGAGCCCTGCTCCAGGCTCTGGACCTTTGCACGCACTGGTCCTTCTCCCTAGACCTCTGTTCCCCTGCTTTTTACATGACCAACCTCTTGTCCCACAGGTCTCTGCTAACATTTCACTTCCCTGAACAGCCCAGGTGACAGAGGTGGCTTCCTGATGTTCTCCATCCCAGGCCATGATGTGTTTCATAAATCTTATGAAAAGTATTATTACGATTTATAATAATTTTTTTGGTTTAGTTTTGCATGTTCTTTAAGTAGAGGATCTCAAGCTCCATCGGGGTGGGAAGATGTCTAGTTCCTACTTGTGTCCCTATGGCCTAGTACATCCTATAGCTTCCATAAATAATTTCTGGAAGAGTGAATAGGATGTAAGTTATCTGAAATTATCTGGTTGGTTAAATTTATTTTTAACCATGAAGAGCAAGCCTGGACTTCCTGGATGGAGGATGGGTAGCAGTTGTATACAATCACCACCCACAAATATGCTCTTGGGGTTTTGAAGGGAGTGGCACTCTCCTGCTTCCTTTAAGTCATTTAACACCTTTCACTGACCTTGCTGGCATGGAATGAAGATGATCTTCCAAGCAGGTTGTTTGTTAGTGGTTCTAGTAACAGCTTGGTAAAGGAAGTTAGAGGTAATTCCATGGCCTAAATTGGTAAGAATCTCATCAACAGCAGTGCACCCTCTTTCAACTCTGTGTCAAACTCAATCTAGTTCATTAAATGAAGACATACAAGCGTGTTCCCTTTCAAACAATTGAGCAACAAAAAACAAAACCCAAGCTATTTTAAAAGCTTTGTAGAAGGGAAGGTTATTCCAATCATCCCATATCACAAAGGCTGAACATCACAAAGGACTGTCAAATGGAAATTGGAACCTACTCCAAGTCTCTAAAACTGGGCCAGAAGTAAAAAGAGTCTGTTACAGTCTCTGCATCTAAGGTGAAATCTTAAGATGCAGAGCAGCAATTACCTTGACACACCTGGACATAAATCTCCTTGTCTGAAAAATTCATACCTAAAAGATTGTTGGAACAATGCAATATTATTTCAAAACATCCAAGGTTATGCAAAAGCAGTGAGACTAGCTAATCAAAAACAAAGATATAATAAGAGTTCCTGGAGTTCCGTTAATAAAATTTACCTCAAAAGGTATTCTGTACCAAAGGTTTCTGGGCCTCTGAACATGCTGAAAAGGAGCAAAAATATTATGCTTGCATGTTTTTGCTAAATGAATAAAATGTGGACTAATCCACATTAGAGTTGGCTAATCCTCTCAATAATTAGATCAGGACTTTACCTCTAAAGGACTTCCCTGGTGGCACAGATAGTAAAGAATCTGACTGCAATGCAGGAGACTTGGGTTTGATTCCTGGGTCAGGATGACCTGCTGGTCAAAAAGAATGGAAACTCACTCCAGTATTCCTGTCTGGAGAATTCCATGGACAGAGGAGCCTGGCAGGTTATAGTCCATGCGATCACAGAGAGTCAGACATGACTGAGCAACTAACATTTTACCTTTAAAAGAAATCCAACATTAGCTTTCCCCTTTTCTCATTATATAAACACAGGTGAACCTTATTTTAAAATACATTGTGCTCCTGGAAGAATGTATGCAAACAATATTTTTGGAACTAGAACCATATAATATCTAAAGATTCCAATTATTTTTAGGGCTCCTTATTCTGAATTTTTTTTAAAAATTAGTAAATGTGTTTGTAATGAAAATACTCACTTTCTAATTCTTCCATCTTTGTAAAAGCAGATTTTAGAGGCTCACACTGGTATGTCTTGTAGAGTAAAAATAGGATTATATACTATGATCAAACAGGATTTATCCTAGGAATGCAAGATTGGCTTAACCTTCAAAAGTCAATTAATGTAATATGTCACATTAATAGAATAAAGGCCAAACACACAGGATCATCATAACAGATGCAGAAAAAGCATTTAACAAAATTCAAGACCACTTGATAAAAACACTCAACAAACTAGGAATAGAAGGAAATGTCTTCAACCTGATATAAAACATTTATTAAAAAACAAAACAAAACCCACAGTTAACATCAAATCAGTGGTGAAAGACTGGCTATTTCCCCCTAAGATCAGAAGCAGGACGAAGATGTCTGGTGTCCTCATTTCTATTTAACATTGAGCAGGACATTCTAGCCAGGCAATTAGACAACAATAAGAAATAGAAGGCATTCAGATTGGAACACAGAAAATGAAATAAAGAAAAGAATTCCATTTATAATAGTGTCAGAAAGAATAAATACTTGGTACTAATTTTAATAAAAAAAGTAAAAGGCTTTTACACTAAAAAAGAAAGAAAGAAATAAAGAAACTACAAAGCAGCATTGAAAGAAATTAAAGACCTACATAAATGGAAAGATATCTCATGTTCATGGTTTGCAAAAATCCCTGTCAAAATCACAGCTGACTTCTTTGCAGAAATTAACAACTGATTCTAAAATTCATGTGAAAATTTAAGAGACCAGAAAAGCCAAAACAATCTTGAAAAAGAACAAAGTTTGAAGACACATTTCTCCATTTCAAAACTCACTACAAGGCAACAGTGTTCAAGACAGCATGGACTGGCATTATGACAAGCATATGGGTCAACAGAATAAAACTGAGAGTCCAGAAATAAACTCTTATATTTACTGCAAACTGATCTTTGACTAGGATGCAAAACTATTCAGTTGGGAAAGAACAGTCTTTTCAACAAATGGTGCAAGGCTGCCGGATATCCATATGTCAAAGAATGAATTTGAGTTCCCTATCTCACACAATACAAAAATTAACTCAAAATCAAAGACCTAAATGTAAGAGCCAAAACTCTAAAACCCTTCAGAGAAAACATAGGAATCTTTGTGACATTGGAATAGGCAATGGTTTCTCAGATATGACACCAAAACACAATCAACAAAAGAAAAAATTAATAAATGGGACTTAATCAAAATTCAAAATTTTCATGCTTCAAAGGACATCATCAAGAAAACAAAAAGAAAACTCACAGGATAGGAGAAAATATTTATAAGTCATGTATCTAACAGGGGACTTGATTCTAGAATGTATGAAGAGCCCATGCATGTATGCATGCTAAGTTGCTTCAGTCATATCTCTTTGTGACCCTATGGACTGTAGCCTGCCAGGCTCCTCTGTCCATGCAATTCTCCAGGAAAGAATATTGGAGTGGGTTGCCATGCCCTCCTCCAGGGGATCTTCCCGACCCAGTGATTAAACCCACAGCCCCTGCAGCTCCTGCATTGCAGGCAGATTCTTTACTGCTGAGCCACTGGGGAAGCCCATAAAGAGCTCACTGCTGTTGTTGCTCAGTCACCCAGTCATGTCCCACTCTTTGCAGCCCCACAAACTGCAACACACAAGACCTCCCTGTCCCTCACCATCTCCTGGAGTTTACCCAAGTTCATGCTCATTGCATCGGTGATGCTGTCCAGCCATCTCATCCTCTGACGCCCACTTCTCCTTCTGCCCTCAATCTTTCCCAGCATCAGACTTTTCCAATGAGTTGTCTGCTCACATCAGATGACCAAAATACTGAAACTTCAGCTTCAGTATCAGTCTTTCCAGTGAATATTCAGGGTTCATCTCCCTTAAGATTGACTGGTTTGATCTTGCAGTCCAAGGGACTTTCAGGAGTCTTCTCTAGCACCACAGTTCGAAGGCATCAATTCTTTGGCATTCTGCTTTCTTTATGGTCCAGCTCTCACAACTGTAAGTAACCACTGAGAAGACTATAGCCTTGATTATACAGACCTTTGTCGGCAGAGTTCATATCTCTGCTTTCAACACACTGTCCAGTTTTGTCATCATTTTCATGTCTGTGGGTCAAGAAGCAACAGTTAGAACCCTGTATGGAATAACTGACTGGTTCAAGATGAAGAAAGGAGTAGGACAGGGCTGTCTGCTGTCACCCTGCTGTTTAACCTATATTCTGAGCACCTCATGAGAAATGCTGAGCTGGATGAGTTACAAGCTGGAATCAAGATACACGGGAGAAACATCAACAACCTCAGATACCTGGATGATGCCACTCTAATGGCAGAAAGCGAAGAGGAACTAAAGAGCCTCTTGATGGGGTGAAGGAGGAGAGTGAAAGAGCCGGCTTAAGACTAAATATTGAAAAAAACAACTAAGATCATGGCATCTGGCCCCATTACTGCAGGGCAAATAGAAGGAGAAAAGGTGGAAGTAAGGACAGATTTCTTTTTCTTAGGCTCCGGAATCACTGTGGACAGTGACTGCAGCCATGAAATCAAATGAGGATTGCTTCTTGGCAGGAAAACGATGACAAAGAGCCCATACAACTTAGTAATTAAAAGACAAACAGAAAGCGGAAGCGTTAGTCGCTCTTAGTTGCCTCTGACTCTGTGTGACCCCATGGACTGTAGCCTGCCAGGCTCCTCTGTTCATGGAGTTCTCCAGGCAAGAATACTGGAGTGGGTAGCCAGTCCCTTCTCCAGGGGATCTTCCCGACCCAGGGATCCAACCCAGATCTCCCACATTACAAGCAGATTCCTTACCATCTGAGCCACCAGGGAAGCCCCCAAAGACAAATAACCCTATTGTTATATGAGGAAAGGATCTAACAGACATTTCTCCAAGGAAGATTTACCAACAGCCGATAAGTACATAAAAAGATATTTAACATCACTGGTCATCAGGGTAATGCAAATCAAAACCGCAATGCAAAGTAACTGTCTGAAAACAGCTTATGGTAACCTGTTATTTACTGGCAAAGAAGTATCTCCTTTTGTGGACAAATTAAATAAATTAAATAGCACGGAAAAATCAGAAATGCAAAAGACTAAATGAGACAACATTTAGTGTCCATTAGAAAAACAAAAACTACAAGTTTTGGTAAGAATGTGGAGAAATCAGAACATAGGATTAACACATAATTCACTTATATCATCCCTAGTAATATATCTAAAAGAATTAAAAACAGGTATTCATGCAAATACATGTACACAAACATTCACAGCAGCATTGTTTACAATAGCTAAATGGTGAAAATGATCCAAATGGCCATCAACATAAGAATGAATAAATAGAAAGGGGCACATCCATACAGTGAAATACTACTTGACAATAAAAAATCGATGAAGTACTGATACAATGTACAAAATGGACGAGCCTTGAAAACATCATGCTCAGGGAAAAAGGCAGTCACAAAGGATCCCATTTCATATGGTTCCAATTAAATGAAATGCCCAAATTAGGTAAATCCATAGAGCAAATACATTAGTAGTTATCTTGGCCTGGGGAAGAAGAGAGGAAATGGAGGCTAAGGAGTAGAAGGTTTCTTTTGGGATAATGAAAATGTTATAAAATTAACTGTAGTGATAGTTATGCCACTCTCCAAATAGTTTAAAAGCCATTGAATCATACATTTTATGACTGAATCATACATTTGAATCATACATTTTAAATGGATGAATTGTACAGCCTATGAGTTGTATCTCCATGTATCTATTTGAAAAATTAACACTAAGAACTTTTTTGAAAAAGCAAACTACTTCCTTGGAAGAAGCATTACTATTTCTAGTACTAAGACTGAAGAGACTAAGACAGGTGTTCAGAGAATGTCCTACAAGATGTGGTAAATGACAGTCCCGGCGATATCTTTCAATGCAACAACATAAGGATGTTCTTAGAATCCTCTTTAATACAGGATAGGGCACTAAAGAAAATGCAATTCAATGCTCTCAGGCTTAATAATCCAATGATATACTCTGGAAAAACAAACAGCCTGTGCATCTTTCAGGAGAACTTCTATAACTATTTTTTTCAGCCTTTTTCCCCCTTCTTTCCCATATTATCAATATTTACAAATATAATGATGCTCATTGAGAAAACTAGAGACAAGTGAAAAGAGAAAATAAAAATCACCCATAAGTTTACCACCTAGAAATGATCACTGTTAGCTTTTGAAGTTGGAGATAACCGGTATTGGAAAATAGTTGTTTAAAAGAAATTCATTTAAAACAAGAGACATTTCATAGTAAATCGTGTGTGGGATGGGGAAGAAAAGGTCTGATAAGAATATTATCTTAAAAAAAAACCCAAAAGCTGATAAAGATTTATGCAATTTATATTGCTTCTGCAAGTATGAGTGAATCAAATTTCCATTCTGGAGATGTGTAATTTTATGAACATATTTGTTTAGTAACAATTAGACAATCTTCATTTCATCATTTGACATTTACAGCACAATTCCATACAGAGCATTGCTGTTCATATATATATTTGAGGACTTTACTCATTTTTCCAATGGCCTAACTGTTGAATACTGAGTGACAGTGAGTTCAAGCTAGTATATCATGCAATGGAACCCTATTCAGTCACAAATGGACTGGAGTATTTATACATGCTACAACACGGGTGAACTTTGAAAACATTATGCTAAGTGAAAGTTAATCACAAAAAAACACATATTGTACCATTCCATTTACATGAAATGTCCAGAATAGGCAAATCTGTGGAGATAGAAAGTGGATTACTCAGAGGAGGGAAGAATGAAGAGTGACTGCTAATGGATACGGGACTTCTTGAGGTGATAAAAATGTTCTGAAGTTAGTAGTGATTGTTGTACAACTCTGTGAATATCCTAAAACTACTGATGTGTACATTTTAAAAGGGCGAATCTTATAATACATGCTGCTGCTGCTGCTGCTGCTAAGTCGCTTCAGTCGTGTCCGACCCTGTGTGACCCCATAGACAGCAGTCCATCAGGATCCTCTGTCCCTGGGATTCTCAAGGCAAGAATACTGGAGTAGGTTACCATTTCCTTCTCCAACGCATGAGAGTGAAAAACGAAAGTGAAGTCACTCAGTTGTGTCTGACTCTTCACAACCCCATGGGCTGTAGCCTACCAGGCTCCTCTGTCCATGAGATTTTCCAGGCAAGAGTACTGGAGTGCATGGCCATTTCTTTCTCCATTCAATACATGAATATATCCCCCAAAAGATTATACTCTCTGGCAAGTTCTTGGAGAACAGCTGTCCTCTGCTACTGGTAAATGAGTTGCCTTCTTGCACAAATTGAGGACCCTGAGGATGACCAGGGTTGGAAAAGTAGGCTATACCACATTCCCTAAAAGTGATAGGACCACAGCTTGAGGAGCCTGCTTGGAGAATTTTATCTTACTTCTATTCTTTATGCACTCTTCCCACAGCAAAGAAACTGCCAAGGAATTCTGCTGATGACCCTAAATATACTGCTCATTCAATAAGGAATTGATAATTGATGATATGCTTTATTGAATTGATATGACACAAAGCCATATAGCAGTAAAAACGTGCCTCACTCTTACCTGATTATTATAGAAACATCTAGACAAGGACTCAGGATGTGGTGGAAGGACGGAAGCAGCAAGTTTCTTATGGTGAGATGGTTTTCTCTTCCTCCCTGTCTTCCTCTTTCTTTCCCTTCTTTCTCCTCCTTTTTCCTGTTCCTTTATTGTTCTTAAGTTGGCACTGCTGCTGCTACTGCTAAGTCACTTCAGTCGTGTCTGACTCTGTGCGACCCCACAGACGGCAGCTCACCAGGCTCCCCCGTCCCTGGGATTCTCCAGGCAAGAACACTGGAGTGGGTTGCCATTTCCTTCTCCAATGTGTGAAAGTGAAGTTGCTCAGTCGTATCCGACTCTTAGTGACCCCATGGACTGCAGCCTACCAGGCTCCTACATCCATGGGATTTTCCAGGCAAGAATACTACAGTGGGCTGACATTTCCTTCTCCAGTGGATTTTCCCAACCCAGGGATCGAACCCGGGTCTCCTGCATTGCAGACAGACACTTTACCGTCTGAGCCACCAGGGAAACCCGAAGTGAAGAACTGACCAATTTGAAAAGACCCTGATACTTGGAAAGATTGAAGGCAGGAGAAAGGGATGACAGACGATGAGATGGTTGGATGGCATCACTGAGTTGGACATCGATGGACATGAGTTCAAGCAAGCTTCAGGAGCTGGGGATGGACAAGGAAGCCTGGTGTACTGCAGTCTCTGGGGTCGCAGAGTAGGACACAACTGAGCGACTGAAGTGGACTGACAGAAAGCAGATCAATGGTTGCCTGGGCTTAAGGTAGAAGGAGAATGGACTGCAGAAAAGCATAAGGAATTTTTTTGGAGTAATGAAAATGTTCCCATCTTTATTGTGCTAGTATTTTCATGGGTTTATACAAATACCAAAACTCACCAAATCATACACTTTAAAGGGATATACTTTATTGTACAAAAATTATATTCCAATTAAGTTGATAAGAAAAAATTTGTTTAGTGACTACCTTTTTTTCTCCCTGGCAAATCTCCACCTGATCTGGCAAGGTTTGGAGATTTTTCATCGCTCTTGTCACCATCTTCTGAACACAGTCCAGGTAGCTCAAGTTCCTCCAAGGGTGTGCCCAGAATTGGAACCAATGCTGCAAATGTGGTTTGAGCAGATTAGAGTACAGTGGGTCTCTGTTCTTCCACTTTTTATTACTGTATACTCATATCAGGCTTTGCTGTTTTCAGACTTTCTTGTCTATTTCAGGTATTCTATTTCAGTCAACCTGAATGTTGTACTTCTGTCAGTGCAGCTTAAATTTCTGTGGATCTTTCTGGAAGTCTGCTCACACTGACGACTGACATAGGATTTGTCCCCTGGGTCATTTCCCAACTGTCGAACCACATCTCTCTTATCCTAAAAATGTTCATATATATTTCCCCTCTAGGTACTGAACTTTTCATTTATCAAACTAAATTTGTCTTTTTGGCTTCAGGCCATATTCCAAGCCTGCCAAGATATTTTACATTTATGTCTTCTAATAGTCCCACTGCTTTGTCATCCACAAATGTGCCCTATCTTCATTCAAGTGGAAGATAAACTTGTTTAAGGAGCAAAAGTCAACAACAGAGCCCCGAGACTTGCCGACAAAGATTTCCTTTGTAGATATCACAGATTATTCATCATTCATCAATAGTCTTTGGGTACTAGTCCTTCAAATTGCTTTGAATCAGCCTAAATGCTTTTTCAGTTATATCACATTTCAAAAAAAATTAATGACAGGAAAACACAATTTGATACTGATTTTTTTTTTCTTTTTAAAAATATGGAACGCTTCACAAATTTGCGTGTCATCCTTGTGCAGGGGCCATGCTAACCTTCTCTGTATCGTTCCAATTTTAGTATATGTGCTGCCGAAGCGAACACTGATACTGATTTTAAGAGCAAGGTACCAGTAGCTAACCTTACTACTACTGGCTCATGACTGAAGTGGCTATAAAGGGCTTCTAAAGGGCTTGACAATATTTCTATTTCTTTATCTGGATAATGGTTATAACAGTACATTCATTTTGTAAAAATTCATTGCATTTACTTATCTGAATAATGCCCCATTTCCATTTGTGGTATCAATGGGAAATTAATGTGGTATTAATTTAAAAATTTTAACTTTAAAAAGTTTGTTTTTTTTAAAAAGCAGAACTCCAAATAATATAGTAAGATCATGTTCTTATTTTAAGAATCTACATTTTAAAAGTGATAAGATGCAGCAAAATGTTAATAGTATTCTGGGTGGTGAGATTACATGACTTTTCTATTCTTCTCTGCAAGTTTCTCTTCAATAATCAGAAAAATGATGTTTCTTATAATCAAGAAAAAAAAGTTTTATTTTATTATTATTGATTGATTTCTGGGCTTGTGGGAGCCTAGTTCTTCAACCAAGGATCAAACCCAGACCCCCGCAGTGGAAACTTAGAATCCTAACCACTGGACCACCAGGGAATTCCCAAAATTGTATTTTAAAGAAAATGCTTTCTAAATTGAAAACATATACAGTGTAAGGTATTGTTCTAGCATGATGCCTGGAACATAATGTTGCTGTTTAGTAAGTTATGTTCAACTCTTTTGCTACCCCACGGACTGCAGCCTGCCAGGTTCCTCTGTCCATGGCATTTCCCAGACAAGAATACTAGAATGGGCTGCCATTTCCTTCTCCAGGGAATCTTTTGGACCCAGGGATCAAACCCTTGTCTCCTGTATTGGCAGGCGAGTTCTTTACCACTGAGCCACCAGAGAAGCCCCTGCAACATAATAATGCTTGATAAATGAGTGAATGACCACTTCTGTATCTACCAGGCAAGGACTCCTTTCAAAAAAGCAATGTGATCAGTTAACACTCTCAGCTCCCAGGGAATTCATGCTGGCTTCTAGCAATGACTACCTTCTTGTCTGAGTAAGAGCTCACAAGCCACCTGTGTAATAATTCTTCCCAAAATGTTGCCAAGACCAAATCTGCCTCACTCTGCTTCCTCATAATTCCTTCAACATTAGCTAATGGTCCTTTTCTGGGATCAAGACTCCAGGTTCTTTCGATCAGCCTGGTGCTTTCCATATTACATCTCATCTACCTTGAGGTGAGGACTATGGAGCCCCACTTTGCAACCATGATGGCTCTGTTCCTCTCACTTCCTAAGCATGGAAATCACTTAAGAATTCTGCCAGCTAGTACTGTACCACTTGCCTTACGGGGGCTTCTTTAAAAATATTACTTGTCTTTCTACTGCTATGAGCACAAAACAAAGCCTCATTTATTTTATTTGCATTTCTTGAAAAACTAACACTTCTAACATTACTTAGGGAACCATACCAATAATTGGTATTGCCAACGGTTTTGACTGTCTTTAATTGGGTCCTTGTCTTTTTAAATCTTAGCTGAGGGCTCAGAGAGCATCAGGAGATGATGTCACTTTCTTTTAAGGCCGCAACTCTTGTCCCTAACACTGCTCTGCCTGCAGTGTTAGGCACTGCCTCCCACATATTCCACTCTTGAGGAGCTCCTTGCCATGTTAGCATTCTTTTTATTGATTTTTATATCTTTTACTTATTTAATTTTTGGTTGCACTGGGTCTTCACTGGTGCACACACGCTTTCTCTAGTTGCAGTGAGTAGCAGCTACTCTTCGTCAGGGTGCTCAGGCTTCTCATTTTGTTGGCTTCTCTGTTGCGGAGCAGGGGCTCTAGGCACGTGGATTCAGTAGTTGTGGCTTGTAGGCTCTAGAAAGCAGGCTCAGAAGCCGTGGTGCATGGGCTTAATTGCTCTGCAGTATGTGGGATCTTCCCGGACCAGCGATTGGATTCAGGTCCCCTACCTTAGCAGGCAGTTCTTACCCACTGTACCACCAGGGAAGTCCATGACTGATTTTTCAAAATTCAGCTTAATCTTTCCCCAAGGTCTCCCTATGCAGAGGAAGGTGCTGGGCATAAAACTCAAACTTGTGACTAGACTATGAGTCAAATGGATGGAAAGAGGCCTAAGAGGACAGCAATGGATTCTCATGCTCTTTCCTCCAGTGCCATAAACCCTAGGATTGCCTCTTAGCTCCGAGCCAGAGGCAATCAGATTGTTTTCTAAAGTGATGTCTCAATTCAGGTCTCTTTGCCACCTGCTTTGTCAGCTGACTCTGAGGAACTAGCTTCTAGCTAAGGGGTTGGGAAAATAAATTTCTCAAGTTGATGTATGTGAATCTTCCAAGTCCATTTTAAATGCACCTGCTAACACTAAACAGGTAGTGCTTTGCCCTCCAGAAACCTCTTTCTGAGCTTGCCTGCAGTGTTTCAGAGGGACAGAGGGGATCCCTGAACATAGCCTCTGCTTAAGCTCAACTCTGGCTCTGGCTGCAGGTCCTTTCCCCTGATCTGGCATCCAGAGACAGGGCCTCTGCAGCCCTGGGTTCCAGCTTAATGGGAAGGCATGCCTCATAGAGCCAACACTTGCCACTCTGCTTCTGTGAGCCTGTCTGAGCTTGAGGAATCAATTCCAATCCAGTAAAAGACTTAAAGCTCAGGGGCCTTGCTCCTTGCTTGGCAAAAGCCTTAACTGTTGAGTTCTAGAAGCTTTCCGATCACCACCACCCCTTTTTTGTTTTAATCTTCTTTAATACAGACTCCAGCCCCACTAACCAGCAGGGGCCTGTGGTCTCAGACCTTTCTTCCTGTGTTTAGAACCTACTTTCTGGTGCTCAGAGTGTGACAAGTCAGGGTGGGAGGTGAGAATGGATTGGGGGAGGAACAGAAGTTGTTTCAAGGAAGCACCAAATCAAGAAAATTAAATATGCTGAAAGGCTTACCTTATGTTTATGCCTTACTCTAAAACTTTTTCCCTAAGAATTTTGAACTGGAAAAGGTGCAAAATGACTTCAATTCAAGAAAGGTAGTCAAAATTTTCAAACATGGCATAATATGGTCCACTCTGGGTGGTATAGAAAAAAGTGTTATCTTTGCTGTTATTAAACTTGAACCATTCAAGTTGTTGGTATGAGAGGAAAACAATATACATATAAAAGCAAGTTGACTTTCTTCTCACAGCTGGCATAAACCTTGAGCCAACAAATCCAATTTAACTTTTTGTTCAAAGCTTATTTTTTTTTAGTAGGTTATGTATTTTTGTAAATATTTGGCTGTGCCAGATCTTTGTTGCAGCATGTGGGAACCAGTTCCCCAACCAGGGATCAAAGACAGGTCCCCTGCACTGGGAACGCAGAGTCTCAGCCTCTGGATTACCAAGGAAGACCCAACAGAAGCATATTTAAATGGATGTGAATAATATTCTACACAATTTCATAATGTGTAATGAATGTAATGTGTAATTTCATAATGAAATTGTGTATTCTATACAATTTCATAATTTCTAGTGTATATATATACACACACACTAGTATATATATATATATACACACTAGAATGTATCTGCCTTTCATGCAGTTATGAGATGTTTTGATGATTTCTATGATCCATTAAAAGTTCATTAGGATAATAATAAATACTGTGTATTTTTGTAGGCTCTTAATTTCATAATGGACAAAGTACTGATATTGAAATTTCATTAAAAAACAAACCTTCTCTTCTTGGTCAAATTTAGCAGTGGTTTGTGATTTTAACTTCTTCCGTTTTAAAACTTTTGTGAATCCGTTCCTGGCCTCACCTTTGGGTGGGGGAGAGGAGAAATTGGTAAAAATATAAATGAAAGGAAGAAGACATCAGAAGAAGCTAGATAACTGAAAACTGACTTGGGCTAAGTTCGCCTCCACCCGCTTCCTTTATTAATTTGGGTAATAACACCTCTACTTTGGATCATGTTCAATACCAAGAAAATAAATAGCATTTAAGTTATAAAAAGGAATCAAACTTCATGAAATTGTATATACCTTGGTATTAATATTAATATCCTAGAAAATATACAAGTTTTGTATTTAAAAAAAATAATAATCTGCTTTCCTCATCTATCAAAAACCAAATTTAAGTAAAACTTAGGACAGGCAACTTACCACCTTTACTGAAATGGATACATTTTCTCCAATTAGTGTATATTGTGTTCTAAAGTTCAAGGACAAATGGAAATTAAAATGCACTTCCCACAAAAACCATATAAATGGTGAATCAAGAGTTTCAGATAGTTGACAACTACAACAAAAAGTCTTTGAGTTAGATTTCAGTAATACTATGTAATATTCTCTTACGAAGAAGATTCAAAGACTAAAAAACTGCACAGGAAACAAAAGCTTGTAGTTTGTTGCTGTTCAGTAGCTAAATTGTATCCAACTCTTTACAACCCCATGGACTGCAGCATGACAGGCTTCCCTGTCCTTCACTACCTCTGAAGGTTACTGATTAAAACAACAAAACACTTAAAGACGTCACATCTGCAGAAAATGTGGTGATCTTTACACTGATTGGTTGAAATGCTGAGGTAGGTCTTCCTGATGGAGAGGGGTCAAGGTGTTATTGGACAGAAGGAACAAAACATGCCCACCAAACTGAGAAAATATCTTGAGACCCAAAAATGAGGCAGGACACTTCATACAACCAAGCGATCAGATTATAGGGTAGTTTACTTAGAGGGTAGGATGGGATGGATGACATCCGGAAACATTTGCAGCTGCCACTGGAGATTTTTATAGTTAACCTAGGGTACGAGGGTACGTGCTTGGAAAACAGGAAGTGCGTTCCAAAGTCAAGATTTATGAACGGGTAACTAGTCTCTTGGGTACTGGGAATACGTCAGCCAAGGTCTTCATTATTGTTTGGAGCCTAACAATACTAAAGAGTGCAGAGGCCACCTGGACCTAATGATCACTAAACAGTATCTATTCACTACAAAGCCCTTGACAACAGAGATTTACTACACAGTACAGCCCTAGGTAGGGTCAGTTGAAGGACAGGAGGCGCTGATGGCATCAGTTATACTAACAGCCATTCAATATGGCAGAGGGTCCTTCTTGTAAGTGACTGGTGAAAAGGGCCCATTGCTTTGCCTCCTGAATCACTATCTTCATCAGTGTTAGTTGGACCTGTCAGGCAGGGGTCAAGCGCTGGGCAAGGACTATATGCCTATCATTACTGATGCTCCTTTCATGACTCCCTTTCTCCCCAACTCTTGTCCATCTACTTGCAGATGGCAGGACATGAATCGTTTTAATTTAACCCTCTCTCTCCATTTAGACATAATCTGCCTACCTCAGGTCTAGATCTCCTGGAGAAGGGAAAGGCTACTCACTCCAGTATTCTGACCTGGAGAATTCCATGGACTGTACAGTCCATGGGGTCGCAAAGTTGGACACAACTGAGTGACTTTCACTTTCACTTTCCTTTTTTCAGGTCTAAAATTATGTAGTCTTGGTTAAATTTATAATCAAGGACTTCCCTGATGGCACAGTGGCTAAGAATCCACCTGCCAATGTAGGGGACACAGGTTTGATCCCTGGTCTGGGAAGATTCCACATGCTTTGGAGCAACCAAGCTCATGTGCCACAACTATTAAGCCTGAGTGCTGCAACTACTGAAGCCTGTGTGCCTGGAACCTGTGTTCTGCAACGAGAAGCCAAAAAAAAAGAAAAACAATGTATAATCAAGCAACAAGTGCACCTAAGTGATACTAACGCCCTCCTTTTTAAGAGGAGAGTATCAGCCATCTGGAAAGCGATGGGGAGAGAGAAGGCTAAGGAATGGGTTTACAAAAGAGAAAGGATAAAGAAAGTAAAACTGAGATTCCAGCTTTTGCTTAGTGTCAGCAAACTCACATAAATGCATGCACACATAAAGACATGGAGGAGCTCCTTGACATGGAATTGAAAACAAAAGCATTTCTACTTCATATAACACACCATGGTTTATGTACATTTCTTCTTGTACAGCATAATTGGGTTGTGTAAAGGAGCCTCTTTGCCAGGGACTCAATCAAGGAAACTAAAATTTACATTTAGGGAAAACAAGTTTGCAATACTAAGAATAGGAAGTAGAAAGCCTTTTGCCATTTTTCTAGGCACAGGGCCAGTCTTCAAGAAAATTTCAAAACAAGCTGTTTGGCTTTGACTTACTCCTACTCAGTATGTAAACACCCAGGGCCTCCGTGTGCCCTTTACCTAGGGCTACCTGGTACCCTCAAATGTCCTGTGCCTTAACTTACCATTCCCTCTTTTCTCATTTCCCCTTAGCAAAACTTCTTTTCTCTCTGAGAAGATGGATAAGGCTCCATTTAGTAGCAGAATCTCTTGAAATTAAAATAATCAAAATAAGGTAATATGTCAGGTAGTGGACATCTCAGAGATTTATGTTCTAAGACATAAAACTTAAAATCTCAAAATGAATCTCTGGTAGAATTTGAGGCAGAACAGGAAAGTCAGGTTGTAGGTATATGCTGGGAGATGGGGTCAAAGTTTCCAGGCAGCTCACACTAAGCATGTATACAGTTACTTTGGAACATTTATACTTTCCATGACTTCCTCCCTTTATCTAGGGCTTAACTCAAAATTCTCTAAAATACCACTGGTTGTTCTAGAGATCCTTCCTCACTTATCTACCCAATGAGACATGGGACATTGTAGGGGGTGGGCAGAGGGTAATGTCACATCATAGAAAGAAAAAGGCATACCTGGGTATAATATCTACAGTAAGATTGTAACTTTCAACCTAATACTAGTATGTTACTGTTCATAATGTATATAATATATATAGTTTAGGTAAATTATCAAGTTACAAAAATATACAATAAAATCTTATAAGAAACTCTGAAACAATGGATGCTTCATAATTCTCTTAAGACTACAATAAAAATGCAGTTATTGGCTAAATTCCATCAATTCTTTTTAATTCTCTTTGATTTGTTCTCCTCATCTTCTGCTTTCCTTTCTGCAGGTCGCTTCTTCAGCCCCTTCATTTTCCTGGTTTGTAGTTTGCTTAGGTCTTGCTTTTGCATATGAATTCTTCCATAAGTTGTACCAAAAGTATCATGAGAGATATTTTTCTTCTTCTTTGGCTAAGAAACAGTAATATATGAAAAAACAGTTGAGTCTACTATTATGAACTGATAAAAATTTAGTGTATAACAACTATCATTTAACAACTTCCATTAGTGAGAACCTTCCAATGATATGGAATCTATAGTCCTATAGGTCCTTTCTTCTCAAACTTAGGTATATGCAGATCACTTGGAGATCTTGTTAAAAATGCAAATTATAATTCAGTAGGACTAGGGTAGAATCTGAGATTCTGCATTTCTACAATTCCCCCGTAAATTATCAGGTCACACTGAGAAGCAACCTAAGAGACTATTCTAATAATCATTGTCATGCACAGAGAGAAGTTGTTTCGTTTAGCTTAAGGATTGTGACTATCATTTCAAATCTTTACTGGAATTCCAGAGATGCCATTTCTACTTGCTTTTTAAAACCATTCAAAAGTCAAAACACATTTTATGGAAGTATGGGTTATACATCTATGCTTGAAATTACATTTTCACAATGCCCAAAATGAGACCTATTTTTGCTGAAAACTGGCAGTCTTGGCTACCAGGAAGCGCTTGGCAACACTTGATGCTTGGTTTCTACAATTTTATTATCCTTTATGATTGGCTTATTTGCTTCTTCCTTCTTTTCTTTGGCTCTGAAAGTCTAATTTTATCTATTATATTGATCTGTTTATATATGTCCTTTAATATAATATGCTACAAACCCTTTTTGGAAAGAAGAGAGGAATATACAATTAAACATGGCACCAATCTGCAAGTCATGTACCTTCAGGGCTTTGGGCATTTTCATAGATAATTTATAAAGGTCATCTGATGCCAGGTGTGTCCGCCTCAGAACCAAATCCAACGAGGGTCCCATCTCTTCCAATTCAATCCGTGGTGTTCTACAGCCAGATTTCTTTAACAGCAACCTTTATGAAATAGCAAAAAGAAATGTTGCTTTGACTTTGATAATCAAAGTCCCACTCCTCCAAATATTTTTGTTCTAGAGAATTATGGTTCCATAAAATAACAAAATGTTTGGAAAGTCTAATTTTAATACTTTATATACAGATAGTCCTCCTAAGAAGTGGAATCTTTTGACTTCTTTATTTAAGGTTTATATAATTATATAAAAAATTTTAAGTGGATCTTTAAGACATTATATTTACATAATTAACAAATTCTTATTTCTCTAAGACCCATTCAGAATCAACTTTTCTCCAAAGCACAGACACTGATCTCTATAGGTTGGGATGAACGTAACAAAACCATGACTTTCTGGATACCACATGTATAAATAACCTTGGATCCGAAAGCATAAGAGGAATACAGTGGGGGGAAGAAGGGAGATTCATTTAATCCTTTTTTTGGGGAGTGACATCGTAAGAACTGCTCAAAGACTTGAAGGTTATTTGTGCTGAAAGACTCATATTCGTTATGGTGACCAGATCTCCACACAGAAAAGGACTAAATAATAATGTTCAGAAAAGGTGAGCCTTTTCACATAAAAGCCAGAATGAGAAAGAAGTAACAAGTGACACAGAGAAAAGAAAGAACAGAAGAGGAAAGCAGAGTAAGTAATACCCAGGAACAAGCAAATATCAGGAAGCAGGAGTGAAATGGGTAAAACCTTATTAAAAGTCCTGCGTCACATGAAGACAACCAACCAATACAGTCCACTTACAGGAAGTGCTTTTACTGGCTTCTGGAAGAGTCACAGTGATAGGTACGCTATATCAGACACGGTAGTTCACACTCAATTAAACAAGGCAAAAAGGAAAAACGAAACAAAAAACCCCAGAGCCTAGGATATGTAAAGAGCAGAAATGTTAAACAAAAACATACAAACATTAAAAGATAAAAGAAATGTTAGTATGGGGTTTGAAGGGAGCAAGCACAGGGAAAAAAAGAGCTTAAACAAGGGCCCTTAAGCCACTCTCCTCACGGGGGCTCTGGGAGAAGAGACCTGAGAGAAGGCCTGTCTCTGGCCTGCGTAGGGGAAAACATTTTTAGGAGCTGAAGATGGCTGACATCATGCCATTGTCCTTAATATTTCACTCAAAGCATACAGGGGCAGTGACCATGTGACTCTTTTATATCACAGGTTTTGATTTTTTATTCTGCAATCGCCTCTACATCTTTCATACCTCAAATAAACTGTATTTATCAGGCTGAACTCATATCAAGACTAAATCTTGGGAATTCCCTGGTGGACCAGTGGTTAGCACTCCTCTGGATGGGGAACTAAGATCCCTGCATGCCAAGCAGAGCAGCCAACAACAAAAGACATGAAAAAAAAAAAAAAAAGACTAAATCTTGATTAATATTTTGTGTTCAGTAGATTAACCTAAGAAATCAAGGAAGTCACATACATAAAATTTAAACGAAAAAAATTTCTGCCACTTAAAACGTTGCTGCTGCTGCTAAGTCGCTTCAGTTGTGTCCGATTCTGTGCGACCCCATAGACGGCAGCCCACCAGGCTCCTCTGTCCCTGGGATTCTCCAGGCAAGAATACTGAAGTGGATTGCCATTTCTTTCTCCAGTGCATGCATGCATGCTAAGTCGCTTCAGTCGTGTCTGACTCTGTGCGACCCTATGGACAGCAGCCCACTAGGCTCTTCTGTCCACGGGATTTTCCAGGCAAGAATACTGGAGTGGGTTGCCATTTCCTTCTCCATTTAAAATGCTAATTTCAGGTAAATGGAAAACCTGTCAATCCAGAACAGTTCATGGCAGGCCTGATGGAGTCAGATTACCCAAGGACCTTTTTATTTATGCAAGTGTCCTCCCAACAGAGTAATCTTTTGAGCAGTATAGAAAGTTAATAAGATTGTTTCCATGTAACTACATATAACTATATATGTTGCTACTTACTGATGAATTAATTATAGTGCCATACTAGACAGTATGTGTGGATGATCTTAATCACTTCATTGCGTATGCTTATTATTCTATTTCTACTTGATAGAAATAGAAGGAAACTTACTCCAGCTTTCAGTTCTCTGCATACGGTTTCTCGTGATAGAGCTATCATCTTTTCTTTTCATTAACAGAATTTAATCATGAAATCTAGAATCTAAAATCATTAAATGTTAATCTTTAAAAAAAAACAAACAACCATCTATTTACACTTTCTCAGAGGAAATGTATTAAGAGATTTATAAAGGATTTTTGTGATCATACTAAAGAAAATACATGAAGACTCTATTAAATATCAACTCTTAAAAAATAAAATTAAAACCATTTCCTTTACCCTCAATGCCATCATAAACAACGCACTTGTTTTTAAAGCAGACATTTTGATTCCAGGCTTTTGTATCTCCAGTCAAATACCTACTACTGCCCAGAATATTTACACCCCATGTAAATCTCCATCTCAGATCCTAACCTCAAGCTCTGCTTTTTGTTTCCCTATAAGCTCTAAATCAAACGTGACATTCAGTTCTGGGAGACTACATGGTACACGAAGCAGGGACACAAAGACAAACAGAACCCAGTTCCTTCCCTCTCGGATGGGTTTAGGCTATTAGACATGTGAATCGGTAATTTATATATTTATGCATGATGTGCCTATTTCTTGAGAAAGACTGGCATTACCCTCTTGTTTAAATTGTAATTTCCTTATTTTCCTCCCTTTCACATCCCTCTCTTCTGTTGACATTCTGTTTTCAGTACTTAAACTCCCTGCCCAGAATGTTGTTTGCTTTTTAAGGTATGCTAATACTTCCTGTTCTGCATATTTCTCCCCATAAAACCTACCCGATGCCATGGCAAAGGCATACATGGCAGTTATTAAAGATCTTCTGTTTCATACTAACAGTTCTGGCCCTATAGTGAACAAAATTCTCCAAGGAATTAATTATTATAGGATATACAGGAAGATGCCAGTAACACTATGATTTATTTCCCCAAAAGGTCAGGTCAAAATGTTTATTAATGTAATTTCATACTCACAGTTCTTTTCATCCAAAAAGCACAAAACCATTTTATAATCCTTACTCATCTTCACAAATTAATAAGTGTCAATATTAACTATTGGGGCTCCCCCCATGGTGCAGTGGTAAAAAATCCGCCTGCTAACACAGGAGACTCAGGTTTGATCCCAGGGTCAGGAAGTCCCCTGGGGTAGGAAATGGCAACCCACTGAAGTATTCCTATCTGGAAAATTCCATGGGCAGAGGAGCCTGGTGAGCTACAGTCAATGGGGTCGCAGAGTGGGATACGACCGAGTGACTGGGTACACACATTAACTATCACCTTAACTCTGCCTAAGGGCTGGCTGGAAGAGGGCAGGACACCCAAGAGCAGCCTGTGAGAATCCTGAGAAGCCACACGAGGATAGAAACTCTTTTCTGGCACATTCCTACCTCTGTCTGCACCTCTCTCTTTCTGAAAAAAGAATTACCCATCCCAGAGGTACCTCAGAATTACCTAAATGGTATCACTACACTTTGCAAAGAAAAAACAGAAGCCCTGAGAGGTGACCTGACCATGTTCTGTGGTGAAGGCTGGCACAGAGCTAGGTCACTAGGCTCAGAGTTGATGCTCATTCCAGGGACCACCTCTTCCTCTCCTAAGCAGAGCACAGCCCTAGGAAGCTAAGCTAATCCACATCGAGGGATTCTCCCACTAGCAGCTTGCTCTCAATCACACTGTCCATTTTCTATTTCAAGTAAATAGCTAACAGGTATTAGGGGATATAGATATGAAAACCTGGGATTAAAATTTTACAGCAGGGTTTCTAATTTTTAAAATTCAAATTTTTTTTTTTATTTTAATGGGAGATGTCATACTAACAGTGATTTCAACAATAATAAATTACTTCTTAAAGTAAGTGGATGGATGGTTATTTATAGTTACACTGTCAATTTATTCTTGTTCTTAAGTCTGATTTGCTAATTTTCTGTCCATTTTGCTTTGTTTTCTTTATATTTCTTTCTTTCTTTTTTTTTTAACAAATTAATCTTTCCTTTCACTAAACACAATTTTAAATAAAAAACCAAAGACTTTTGGTTGTGCCATGCAGCGTGTGAGATCTTATTTCCCCAACCAGGGCTTGAACCTACATACCCCAGAGTCTTAACCACTGAACCACCAGGAAAACCTCACTAAATGTAAGTTCTGACATAAGAGAATACTTTCTTCGAAACTGTTCACCATGAAAGAGTTCTAGATTATTGTTACTATCCATTTCTCTTTCTCAAAGATTTTTATCTTTACATTTTAGTTCCACTGTATTCCCAGGGTCTCCTTGTTTAACATAAGTTTTCAAAAAGATTTTATGTTAGTGATTTTTCATCTTTTATTTCTTGCTCTATAAATAGGAGTCATCTATTTTATATACATTTTTTTCTTAATATATGAAAGTGAAGTTGCTCAGTCGTGTCCAGCTCTTTGCGACCCCATGGACTGTAGCCTACAGGCTCCTCTGTCCATGGGATTTTCCAGGCAAGAATACTGGAGTGGGTTGCCATTTCCTTCTCCAGGAGATCTTCCCGACCCAGGGATTGAACCCGGGTCTCCCACATTGTAGGCAGACGTTTTACCATCTGAGCCACCAGGGAAATATATATATATAGATTTTATTGAAGTACAGTTGACTTACAATGTTTCAGGTACACAGCAAGGTGATTCAGTTATACATATACACATATATTATCTTTGAAATTATTTTCTATTATAGGTTATCACAAGATATTGACTATAGTTTTCTGTGCTATACAGTAAACCTTCATTGCTTGTTGCATATCTATTCTTTTTACTTAAAATCTAGCATTCTATTTACACTAGAATAAGTGGAGTCAAAATATCATAAATAGTTTAGTTAGGCTTTTAGTTCTTAAAAGTCCCAAAACCAAGTTTGGAAGTTCAAACAACAGACTACAAGGGTTTTCAATCTCAACTAATTATAAGAAAAAAAAAAAAAAGAAAACCAGAAATAGGGGTACCATTCATGGGGTGAAAAGAACTGAATATCTCTGACTCCATACACACTTGAAAAAAAGATGGAAATTACTGACCAAAAACAAAACCAGGTGAACATTTAGTTCATTTAGATGTTCACTGGACACAAGCTGGTCAATCAGGTATTCCATTATGACAAAAACAAAATTAAAACCATGGATGAAATGCTGAAGTCCACAGATAGTTGCACAAATAGCACATTTGCACAGAAGACACCGCCAACCCTGGGCTGTTAGCACTCAGGCTGCACTGCCACGGCACAGTGTAAAACAGACAACACTCTGATGTCAGTGTACAGGCAGTCTGTGGGAGTCAATGTATTCTTTAGGAAAAGTGTGGGCTCCATCATCAGCACTAGAACTTTATTTTAAATACGGGGGGGGAAAAGTCATGCTTATCTCAAAAGGCTCAGTTGTAATATGTCATTAGATTTTTAATGAAAACAAAATCAGCTTGTTCGGATTTATATTTATATTGTGTTGGGGGTAAGGTAGAAGGCCTGGGCTGGAGAATGAAGGTAAAATGAATCTAGTCATTAAATGTTCTTATTCCCATCAGACTCCATTTTTTAGACTCAGGGTTTTGAGATTTGCTTTAGCCGGCTTAAGACCTGTAGCTTGGTGCTCTAAGTCCAGTCAAGAAAAATAAGGAAATACTGTACAAAAGTAGGGCAAGTCAAGACTGAATACATGTTTTGAGCTCAGACAAAGTGTCCGAGGCTCCAGAGTCCTGGAAAAGCAGGGTTTCCGAGAGGCAGAAGTTAGCAGGGGAGTGACAGACCTGAGGACCAGCACAGAATTTGTCACTGCTATTTTGCAAACTCTCCAAATTTGCAAACTCTCCAAACTTCTGGTCAGACACCAATTCTCAGTTTGAGCTCTATTAAATAGTCACACTAAAATGCTAACCTTGATGATTAATAACAACATGTAAATGCACTTACTTATAGCTTCGAAAGTAAATCTTCCCATTCAGTGCAGTGAAGTGTAGAACATACTCTAAACCAGCCAGGCGGATATTTGATACCGTGGGGCCTCTGAAGAAATCTAAAAGCACACATTAGGTCGTTAAAAAAAATTTTTTTAAAGACCAACATACCTTTAAAATTCAGTTACAAATTAGCTGCATTCTAAATAAATGGAACTCTTTAATGTCTTATCTAAAAAAGGTAAGTAGCACAAAACTGATCCCTGAAAAATGTGATGGTCCCATCCTTCTATCATTTAATCTCATGACTATATTTCTGTGTTTAGTTCACTGAGCCATGTATTAGGTTGGTGCCAAAATAACCGCAGTTTTTGCATTGTTGAAACTTGGTGTTTGATATTGGAATACATTCTAAATAAATGTGGTTATACTATATATAATTTTAATGTGAATTTCCTGCTTTATGGTTTTCTGCTTATGATTTACTATTGCTGTTTATTTTATATTTATCCTAGACTATGGAGATGATGTTAGACAAAAAGCAAATTTGAGGGACTTTCTTATCCGAGTTCAAAAGGGGTCACAAAGCAGCGGAGACAGCTCACAACATCAACAATGTATTTGGCCCAGGAACTGCTAACCAACGTACAGTGCAGTGGTGGTTCAAGAAGTTTTGCAAAGGAGACAATAACCTTGAAGGTGAGGAGCATAGTGGTTGGCCATTGGAAGTTGACAATGACCAGTTGAGAGCATCATCGAAGCTGATCCTCTTACAACTATACGAGAAGTTGCCAAAAAACTCAACATCAACCATTCTATGGTCATTCAGCATTTGGAGCAAATTGGAAAGGTGAAAAAGCTCTGTAGGTGTGTGCCTTGTGAACTGACCGGAAATCTAAAAAATTGTCATTCTGAAGTGTCATTTTCTCTTACTCTATGCAACAACTGAAACATTTCTCAATCGGATTGTGACCTGCAAAAAAAGTGGATTTTACATGACAATTGGTGACAACCAGCTCAACGGTTGGACAAGAAACTCTAAAGCACTTCCCAAAGCCAAACTGGCACCAAAAAAGGTCATGGTCACTGTTTGGTGCTGCCTGTCTGCTCCACTACAGCTTTTCTGAGTTCTGGTGAAACCATTACATCTGAGAAGTATGTCAGCAAATCAATGAGGTACACTGAAAACTGCAATGCCTGCAGCTGGCATGGGTCAACAGAAAGGGCCCAATTCTTCTGCAGACAACACCTAACTACACGTCGCCAATCAATGTTTCAAAAGTTGCACACACTGCACTACAAAGTTCTGCCTCATCCAGCATATTCATGACCTCTCGCCAACCGAATACTACTTCTTCAAGCATCTTGACAACTTTTTGCAGGGAAAATGCTTCCACAACCAGCAGAACAATACAAAAAATGCTTTCCAAGAAGTTGACTCCCGAAGCACAGATTTTTATGCTACAAAAATAAACAAACTTATTTTTTGATAGCAAAAATGTATTGATTTTAATGGTTCTTATTTTGATTAACACAGATGTGTTTGAGCTACTTATGATTTAAAATTCACGGTCTGAAACCACAATTTTGTACCAACCTAATAATTTTTCAGTTTTGAAGTTCTTCTAAACCAATGCTCAGCACAAGAGTATATCATGTTTACTATGATTATTAATTTTTTAGAAAATGTAAAACAAGATATAAAATTTTAATCTACTAAGATAGATAGGTTAATATAGCAAAGGTCTATAAATATGGCTGTTCAAACTTTGACTATTAAATTGAACTAGTGTTTTTTATATGGTGGAGGCCACCAAGAAAACGTCAACAAAGAATCTCAACTATATGAGCAAAGAAAAGCAACCTAAAGTGTTCAAGACAGAAAAGAACCACCAAGATAAGAGAGTAGGTTGTTTTCTCAGAGTGGTAGTAACACCCAAGTGGCACATGAGACAACTTTAAATGATATACAGGCAGATATAATCTATAATGCATTATTTATGTTATTATATACCATTTAACATATAGAGTAGGAACATACAATTTCTTTTTAAAAAGAGAAATCAATATAAAGAAAAATCTCCAGTGAACAACACTATGGATACTACATGGACATGACTAAAGTTACAAAGATGACACATGAATGAAAAAAGTTTGGAAAATACATTAGTGAAGTTTGGTCACCTCATTCTACACTTAAGAAGACTGAACCTGAAGGAAGCTAAATGGAAATATACGAATAACATTCAGCTGAGGCAAGGTTATGCATAAAAAGTCATCCAACTTAATTACTTAGGAAGAGCTGCCACAAGACAGATGATGTCATGAACAGGAAATATCTCATATTCTGTCCCAATTGCAGCTACCCAGCACTTTTCTTCCGTCTTCCCATTAGCTCATAAGATGGGAATAATCTCCATGTGCATGGACATACATATCTTTTGTAGTTTGCCTTTTCCTTCTTATGGATAACTAAGAGAAAATCACATTGCTAATGTATATAAAACAGACATAAGCATGCCAACACATGTACGTAACACCTTTCCTTACTACCCCAAACAAATATTCCTCAGGGATACTTTTATAAACCAAATATACTTTTTAAATTCTGATCTAAAATTTGATCAGAATAATGACAAACTTTCTCATAATTTTACCAAACCCTGACTCTTTCAGTGGCCAAGTTAATAAAGCCCCACTCACTGTTGTGGCAGCATTACTGAAGTCAGAGTCATTCTGGAGAACAACATATGTAAATTCCAGTCTCCCCTGAAACAGCTTTTGCAATGCAAACCATACAGGCATGTGTTCATCCATAAGATTTTAAGAAAGAAAGAAAAAATGAAATGAGGTAGCAAGTTTTAAGAACATTACCCTTAGCTCACATCATACACAAAAATTAACTCAAAATGGATCATAACTCTAAATGTAAGATATGACTTCAACAATATATATAATATAAATTATAACAAATTATATATATGCATATATATATGAAAAAAGTCTTTGCAACCTTGAGATAAGCAAAGGTTTCTTAAACAAAACACTGCATAAACATACCATTAAAGGAAAAAATGGATAAAGTAGATTTTACAAAAATTTAAAACTTCTGCTCTTTAAAAGAAATCACTGTTTGCAGATGACAGGATACTATACAAAGAAAATCATAAAGATGCCACCAAATATCTACTAGAGCTTATCAATGAATATACACAGAAATCTGTTGCATCTCTATACACTTAACAGCACACTAGCAGAGAAATTAAGGAAACAACCCCATTAACAATCATGTCAAAAAGAATAAAATACCTAGGAAAAAACCTACTTAGGAAGGTAAAAGACCTATACTTGGAAAACTGTAAGACAACGGATGAAAGAAACTGAAGATGACACAAACACATGGACAGACACACTGTGTTCACGAGCTGGAAGAATCACGTTAAGACGACCATAATGCCTTATAGATTCCAATGCAATTGGATTCCTATCAAATTACCAATGGCAGAGAACTAAAACAAACAATTTTTAAATGTGTATGGAAACGCAAAAGACCCAAATAGTCAAACAGTTGTTTCATGTCCGGTTCTAACTGTTGCTTCTTGACATGCATACAGGTTTCTCAGACCAATAAGGTGGTTTGGTAGTCCCATTTCTTTTAAGAATTTCCACAGTGTGTTGTGATCCACACAGTCAAAGGCTTTCACCATAGTCAACGAAGCAGAAGTAGATGTTTTTCTGGAATTCCCTTGCTTTCTCTATGGTCCAACAAATGTTGGCAATTTGATCTTTGCCTTTTCTAAACCCAGCATGTACATCTGGAAGTTCTCAGTTTATGTACTGCTGAAGCCTACCTAGCTTGAAGGATTTTGAGCATAACCTTGCTAGGATGTGAAATGAGCACAACTGTACGGTAGTTTGAAAAATCTGAGAGTGGAATGAAAGCTGACCTTTTCCAGTCCCGTGGCCCCTGCTGAGTTTCCTAAAGTGAAAGAAGGTGTTACTCACTCAGTCGTGTCCGACTCTTTGTGACCACACGCACAGTAGCCCACCAGGCTCCTTTGTCCATGGAATCCCCCAGTAAAGATTACTGGAATGGGTTGTCACTTCCTTCTCCAGGGATCAAACCCAGGTCTCCTGCATTGCAGGCAAATTCTTTACCGTCCGAGCCACCAATGTGTCTTCTAACACCTTAGTTCTGTTTAACCAGGATAAAAACTTGCTTAAACAGAAGTAAGGGGGTTGGAGACAAATCAGTTAAGAGTCAGAAGGAAAGCCCCAGTTTGAAAATTTTTTCAATGGATCAATTCTAAGCAAAAGTAACACCTTAAGTGTGACTGTGTCCATGAGTAAAAACACTGGAAAAGGGCACAGTAGGTTGACCACAGTGTTGATGAGAAATACCAGGAGATTTGCAGTCAGAGATCAGATCAGATCCTGATTCTGCCACTTATTACCTCTTCACTCTGCACAAAAGTAAACTGGTCTCAATTTCTTCATCCACAACATGGGAATAATATTACCATAATGAATCAAGTATTTGCTTAATTTCTAGTGTGGTTACATTTGGAAATGAGGCCTCTATGGAAACAGTTCAGGTGAAATGAGGTATGTCATAAGGATGGGTCTGATCCCACAGGGTTAGTGTTTTGAAGAGGAGACACTAGAAAACTTCAACCTTTCTTTCCTCTTCTCCCTCCTTCCCTTCCTCCCCAAGGAAAAGCCTTGTGAGCACATAGCAAAAAGCCAGCAAGAGAGTCCTCAGCAGAAACCTGGACTCTTAGAACTGTGAGAAAATAAATTTCTATTGTTTATAAGCTACCCAGTCAGTCTATGGTATTTTGTTATGGCAGCCTGAGCAGACTCATAGAATTACCTTTGTAAAAGGTGTAGAAAGGATTACATTTAATAAACTATCTGACCTAATCTATGGTAGTTATTTTCATTATTATATGCTCAAACTACCGCACAATTGCACTCATCTCACAAGCTAGTAAAGTAATGCTCAAAATTCTCCAAGGCAGGCTTCAGCAATACGTGAACCGTGAACTTCCTGATGTTCAAGCTGGTTTTAGAAAAGGCAGAGGAACCAGAGATCAAATTGCCAACATCCGCTGGATCATAGAAAAAGCAAAAGAGTTCCAGAAAAACATCTATTTCTGCTTTACTGACTATGCCAAAGCCTTTGACTGTGTGGATCACAATAAACTGTGGAAAATTCTGAAAGAGATGGGAATACCAGACCACCTGACCTGCCTCTTGAGAAATTTGTATGCAGGTCAGGAAGCAACAGTTAGAACTGGACATGGAACAACAGACTGGTTCCAAATAGGAAAAGGAGTTCGTCAAGGCTGCATATTGTCACCCTGCTTACTTAACTTCTATGCAGAGTACATCATGAGAAACGCTGGACTGGAAGAAACACAAGCTGGAATCAAGATTGCCGGGAGAAATATCAATAACCTCAGCTATGCAGATGACACCACCCTTATGGCAGAAAGTGAAGAGGAACTAAAAAGCCTCTTGATGAAAGTGAAAATGGAGAGTGAAAAAGTTGGCTTAAAGCTCAACATTCAGAAAACGAAGATCATGGCATCCGGTCCCACCACTTCATGGGAAATAGATGGGGAAACAGTGGAAACCATGTCAGACTTTATTTTTCTGGGCTCCAAAATCACTGCAGATGGTGACTGCAGCCATGAAATTAAAAGATGCTTACTCCTTGGAAGGAAAGTTATGACCAACCTAGAGAGCATATTCAAAAGCAGAGACATTACTTTGCCAACAAAGGTTCGTCTAGTCAAGGCTATGGTTTTTCCTGTGGTCATGTATGGATGTGAGAGTTGGACTGTGAAGAAGGCTGAGTGCCGAAGAATTGATGCTTTTGAACTGTGGTGTTGGAGAAGACTCTTGAGAGTCCCTTGGACTGCAAGGAGATCCAACCAGTCCATTCTGAAGGAGATCAGCCCTGGGATTTCTTTGGAAGGAATGATGCTAAAGCTGAAACTCCAGTACTTTGGCCACCTCATGCGAAGAGTTGACTCATTGGAAAAGACTCTGATGCTGGGAGGGATTGGGGGCAGGAGGAGAAGGGGCCGACAGAGGATGAGATGGCTGGATGGCATCACCAACTCGATGGACGTGAGTCTCAGTGAACTCCGGGAGTTGGTGATGGACAGGGAGGTCTGGCGTGCTGCGATTCATGGGGTCGCAAAGAGTCAGACACGACTGAGCGACTGATCTGATCTATCTGATATATACATTAAAGTAGAATAAGAATTAGGAAATGAGGTTAAAATAAATAAACAATGACCATAGATGTAGATATGGCCACTAACACAGACAAAGGCAAAGAAGAAAAAAAGTAACTGAGGTAATTGAATTTACGATAGACTTTAAAGGAACACTAATTAAAACTAACCTATTACTTGATTCATTATCATCTTTATATACAAGAAGTTGTTTACTTTGTTGTTTTAGTCACTAAGTCTTATCTGACTCTTCCGCGACTCCAGGGACTATAGCCCACCAGGCTCCTCTGTCCATGGGATTTCCCAGGCAAGAATACTGGAGTGGGTTGCCATTCCCTTCTCCAAGGGATCTCTGCACCCAGGAATGGAACCCACATCTCCTGCTTGGCAGGTGGATTCTTTACCATTGAGCCACCTGGGAAGTCCCATAAGGAGTAGTCACACTTAAAAGTAACCATAAAAATAAGGATGGACTGGGAGTTCCCTGATAGTCTAGTGGTTAGGATTAGGCACTTTAACTGCCGTGGCCTGGGTTCAATCCCTCATTCTGGTTGGGAAACTAAGATCCCACAGGCCACACAGTGTAACCAAAATTAAAAAAAAAAAACAGGATGGACTGAATAGAAAAGCAGGACCCACTAAGATTAACTACAAATCTATATAATATTTAGGGCTTCCCTTGTGGCTCAGCTGGTAAAGAATCCGCCTACAATGTGGGAGACCTGGGTTTGATCCCTGGGTTGGGAAGGTCCCCTGGAGAAGGGAAAGGCTCCCCACTTCAATATTCTGGCCTGGAGAATTCCATGGACTGGATAGTCCATGGGGTCACAAAGAGTCAAACACGACTGAGCAACTTTCACTCACTCACACTAATAAAATATTTAAGGAAGCAAAAGAGAAGCAAAATTCAGAATGAGCAAAATAGATACCTGGCATGAAAATACTGAAGTTAACTTTTCTTTCTGGCCAATTACAAACAAAAACACAACTTCCTAACAGGAGAAAAGCCCCTGATAAATTCTCTTTACCTACTGCTCTACATTTGAACACACAACACTAACCAGGTTGCAAATCTGCAACTTTCTTATTTCTTATTTATATTAAAAACTCAACTCTAAGTGCCGGACAATCTTACCATCCCTCTACCTGTATTTCTTCTTTCCCTATGCCTTTGTGGTTTTTACTCCCTACTGCTCATCACTGCATTATTTGGTTATTCCTGCCATCTAGTGGAAGCACAAAATAAGAAGATAACCATTTAAACAAAAGCAACAAACCTCTGTTTCTAACAAATTATAAGTACTTCCCTCATTAATAGTAATTAAACATAAGAACAAGGAGAGAAAAGCTGGAAATCTGGGTGAATGCAATAGAAGTACTAGAAATCTTGGCTAAAAAAAAAAGTCCCTTGATGTTCCCAAATATGTAATATTCAAAGAAATATTGGTCCTTGTCTTCCATGTATGGTTTTTTTTTAAATCCATGGAAAATAGAGGTAAGAACCTAAAGTAAAGACTCTGCAAAGGAATTATTTACCATGGGCAGTATGAAGAGCAGAAGCAGAAAGCACAAGCTTTGGGTTTTGATTGTGTCTCACCTACTTAATAACACTTAACCTCTCTGAGCCTCCATCTTCCCACCTGTATATTGAAATATTACCAAACTCAAGAGCTTTAGTAAGGATTAAGGAGGTAATAGAAATACTTAGTTTTTCAAAAATAGCCATTATTAATAAGAGAAATGAGAAGTCCTGAAAATTGTATTCCCGAATAAAGTAACATGAAAGCAATGTGTCCGCCCACAAACCTTCTTCAGTTGGCTCAGACTTGTAAAGAGCATATATTTAATTTATTTATAAAATATATCCAAGCAACTTTTCAAAGTGATCTAGGGCAAATTAATGTAAAAACCCAAAAGAAGGGCAACCAAAAAAGTTAAGGCATAGTTTGTAAGAATGATATAAGAAAAGCTCAAATTGAACACATTATTTAAACTTAAAAAAATTCCAATGAGTATCAAAAGAGTATCTCTAGGAATAAACTAAATTACTTTTCAGAGTTAGAATACAGCTGTGGAGATGTGATCACAGAGTATTAAGTATTAGTAACCTTTAAGAAATCATAGAGAGCTTTTGTTGAAGTCTTCCCCGCCTCCACTGCCATCATGTCTAAATCAGAGTCTCCCAAAGAACCCGAACAGCTGCGGAAGCTCTTCAACGGAGGATTGAGCTTTGAAACAACCGAGAGTCTGAGGAGCCATTTTGAGCAATGGGGAACGCTCACAGACTGTGTGGTAATGAGGGATCCAAACACCGAGCGCTCCAGAGGCTTCGGGTTTGACACATACACCACAGTGGAGGAGGTGGATGCGGCCATGAATGCAAGGCCACACAAGGTGGACGAAGAGTTGTGGAACCAAAGAGGGCCATCTCAAGAGAAGATTCTCACAGACCTGGTGCCCACTTAACTGTGAAAAAGATTTTTGTTGGTGGCATTAAAGAAGACACTGAAGAACATCACCTGAGAGATTATTTTGAACAGTATGGGAAAATTGAAGTGATTGAAATCATGACTGACCAAGGCAGTGGCAAAAAGAGAGGCTTTGCTTTCGTACTCTTTGATGACCTTGACTCTGCAGACAAGATTGTCATTCAGAAATACCACACTGTGAATGGCCACAACTGTGAAGTGAGAAAAGCACTGTCTAACCAAGAGATGGCTAGTGCTTCATTCAGCCAGAGAGGTCGAAGTGGTTCTGGAAACTTTGGTGGCGGTCGTGGAGGTGGTTTTGGTGGGAATGACAACTTTGGTCATGGAGGAAACTTCAGTGGTCGAGGTAGCCTTGGTGGCAGCCGTGGTGGTGGCGGATATGGTAGCAGAGGGGATGGATATAATGGATCTGGTAATGATGGAAGTAATTTTGGAGGTGGCGGAAGCTACAATGATTTTGGCAATTACAACAATCAATCTTCAAATTTTGGACCCATGAAAGGAGGAAACTTTGAAGACAGAAGCTCTCTCCACCTATGGTGGTGGAGGCCAATACTTGGCCAAACCACGAAACCAAGGTGGCTATGGTGGCTCCAGCAGCAGCAGTAGCTATGGCAGTGGCGGAAGGTTTTAATTACTGCCAGGAAACAAAGCTTAGCAGGAGAGGAGAGCCAGAAAAGTGACAGGGAAGCTACAGGTTACAACAGATTCGTGAATTCAGCCAAGCACAGTGGTGGCAGGGCCTAGCTGCTACAAAGAAGACATGTTTTAGACAATACTCATGTGTATGGGCAAAAAACTCAAGGACTGTACTTGTGACTAATTGTATAACAGGTTATTTTAGTTTCTGTTCTTTGGAAAGTGTAAAGCATTCCAACAAAGGGTTTTAATGTAGATTTTTTTTTTTGTACCCATGCTGTTGATTGCTAAATGTAACAGTCTGATCATGACGCTGAATAAATGTCTTTTTTTTTTTTTTAATGTGCTGTGTAAAGTTAGTCTACTCTGAAACCATTTTGGTAAAGTACCCCAACAGTGTGAAGTTAGAATTCCTTCAGGGTGATGCCAGGTTCCATTTGAAATTTATTTACAACCTGCTTGGTGGAGAAGCTGTTGTCTTCAGAACCTTGGTGTAGTTGAACTGACAGTTACTGTGTTGTGACCTGCAGTTCACCATTAAAAGGGTCACCCATGCAAAGTCATGGAGTTTGTCTTATTTTTTTGGTTATTAATCATTGTTGGCACATCCTATGCAATATATCTAAATTGAATTATGGTACCAGATAAAGTTATAGATGGGAATGAAGCTTGTGTATTATCCATTATCATGTGTAATCAATAAAAGACTTAATACCTTCTTGAAAAAAAAAAAGAAATCATAGAGAACAATAATGCTAGCTTTTCAACAAAGAAGAGAAAAAGTGGTTTAAAATTGGTAAATCTAACAGCAATCTCAGGCAATAACTACACTGTATACTGGAATTTAAGAAAGTGACCTGTGAACACATAGAAAGGGATGTTGTCATTAGATAAAACATTAGGAATGAGTATTGTTCACTAAGAATCAGTCACCTATAAAACAACCTTAGGAGGTTTTTTGTTTTTGTTTTTAAATGGAAAAGGGAGGAAGGAAATTGGTGGAGGTCAAGAAAGCAAATTATATGGGATTATAGTGTGAAATACCTTGTGTATCAGACTAAGAGAAACTAACAGAGGTTTTTGAATTGGGAGTAGATGATGTATAATAATCTTTAAAATAGAACTTTTCAATTCTGTAAATTTAATAATGCCAATAATGATAGGAGATGGGTGCAAGAATGTAGTAAAGTGCAAAATGCCATATAAATAGGTTGGTACCAAAGTTACCACACTATCAGAAAGAAATAATGATCTATAGAGTATAATATCCCTTTAACTCTTTCTGTCTAATGGGGAATAAACAAAATAATGAAAAGGAAAAAGAGAGATCAAAAGAAAAAAGCTGTTTATCCAGAGTGAAGCTGCAACTGCCACCACCAATGAAAAGTCTTAGAATGCCTATTTGAGCTAACCTGCAAGTAAGAATTAAAATACTTACCAATAAGAAGACTTTTTAGTCTTCTGTAGTCTTCTGTTACATCAAAATCATCACCTGCAAATATTAACATGGGTTTTGTTCCCTCAGGACATTTACTATTCTAGGAAATAAAAAAATGTAATTATATAATTATCAAGTCTAAACTGTTTATATGCTGATTTTCAAGTAGTCAATATTGATAGCAACCCATTTTCATATTTTCTTAACTGTCCTAAAACTGTATCTATGAATACTGATTTTACTTACTGTTCTTGGCCCCACTGCAAGGCATGTGGGATCTTAGTTCCCCAACCAAGAATTGAACCTGTGACCCCTGCACTGGAAGCACGGTCTTAACTACCAGAATGCCAGGAAGTCCCTATGAATACTGATTTTAGACTTAAAACTAGAGTGGGGATTTTTTCATTTACACATTTTTTTAATACTAAAAAATATTTTTTTCATTCTACTTTCTTAGTATCAAATTAGTAAGTGATTAAAGAATGAGGTAAGCTACTTTCTATGCAAAGAATAAAATAAAAAGCTAAGCTGGAAAACAAACACATCCCTCTAACAGCCAACATTTCAGAGCTGAAATAAATTTAATTTCTTTGAATTATTTGTAACAATATGCTTTTCCTACTGTGTCATTTGTAGTATTTTAAAATGTCATTTGTTGTATTTTAAAATGAAAACTAAATAAACTACCAGCTCAACATTCATATGGGAAGCAATATGTTATACAAGCTACAGAAAATATGGGCAGTCCTCACTCAACAGAATCAAAGCTCTTACTATAAAGTGTTTTGTCTAGTTCTGGCTTTTCTTTTTCTTTTCTTTTTTTTTTTTTTTTTTGGTTGCACTGCATGGTTTGTGGGATCTTAGTTCCTAAACCTGGCATTGAACCCAGGGCCCTTGGCAGTGAAAGCTCAGAGTCCTAATTGGACCTCCAGGGATCTCTCTAATTCGAGATTTTCAATACCAAAAGGAATTGTGAATTTTTGTTTTACCAAAGTGAAAAAAAAACAAAAACCAAAGAAAAAAAATTCTTTAACTAAAGGATTAATTTAGGGAAGAAAAATGATTGTTGGTCTGAGCTTTCCATTGATCCTAATATCTCTACTCTGACACTAATCAAGGATTTTCCAAATTGGGGGATGAGGAGGTGATAAGACAACAAACAAACAAACAAACGTCCTCTGCCATTGGACCAGAGGTCATTTGTTGCTTCCAAGTTCACTATGGCCACTCTTGTTGACATTCTCTGCTTTCAACCTGAACCTGAACTGTCTACTTAGGAGATGGGCTAAGTCTGATTGAGGGCCTGAATAGACCTTCCAGGCCCACTGACTCTTCCATGTCCATCTGTGTCTGAAAAGTTAGTCAAAGTTAAGTCGCTCTGTCATGTCTGACTCTTTGCAACCCTGTGGACTGTAGCCCACCAGGTTTCTCGGTCCATGGGATTCTCCAGGCAAGAATACTGGAGTGGGTTGCCATTTCCTTCTCCAAGGGATCTTCCCAACCCAGGGATCGAACCCAGGTCTCCCGCATTGCAGGCAGACACTTTAACTTCTGAGCCACCGGGGAAGCCCTAACTAACCTTAAATTTTAAATCATCTCATTCCTTAGACTTATTCTATGCAGAATAACCATCCCTACAATTTTGATCATCTTAGAAAACAAGTTTCTAGAATAATCACTCTATTTCCTGGTAGTGTCTAATCACTTGTTGCTTAAGTGTTAACAAAAGCATGAAGCTTGGCAGTAAAAGTGGGCGAGTCAGAAAAAAAATGCCTGGTAAAGATGTCTTTAAAATGAGGAGGTAGAAATAAAGAGGAAATAAATCTGGAGAGAAAGTGCAACAAGCCATGCAACTTCAAAACAAACTAGAAATATAAGCTTGTATAATAACCAAATAACAGGTCATAGTGAAGGGGACTGGTTAATGGCCTATGTAAGGATTGCCAATGTAAGCACATTCTCATCAGTTAATGAATTTTATAGTTACGGATATGTTCCATGAGTGAAAATTTAGTACTCAATTTAAACGGTTCTTGTTAAGAACAAGCCTGCCAAACAGTAATGATTTTGTGGTCCAGTTTAGAAGCTACACAGCGACTTCCCTTTCCCTTTTCACTTTCATGCATTGGAGAAAGAAACGGCAACCCACTCCAGTGTTCTTGCCTGGAGGATCCCAGGGACGGGGGAGCCTGGTGGGCTGCCAGCTATGGGGCCGCACAGTCGGACACGACTGAAGCGACTTAGCAGCAGCAGCAGCAGCATAAAAACCAAGTTCTTTCTCATTTAAGCTACAAAACTGTATTCTTACTCTTCACCACAAGATGTCACTATTTCCCAAGAGCAACATAAAATGCTTATTTTAAAAAAATCAATTATCTTACCTTAATATCTTTAAGGGAGACAAATTTCTCAATACCTAATTCAATCATATCCAGCACATGGTAGTCATACATACGACCTAGAAAAAAAACACATTCTCTTTTATTTTTCCAAAAGAGCTGCCTTATATTCACCTACTTATCTGCCTCTTTTTTTTGTCCTTTAATCTCCCAGACATGTTCCTTCTTTCTTAAATTTTCAACTCCACCTAGAATGAACTGTTACAACCTTGGTCCTGTAAAGGATCTTAAAAGATCACTTAGCCAAACTTCCTTATTTTACAGAAGAGCAAATAAAAGTCCATGGAGGGTAATGAGCTTGCCATTGAGTCACTGACTGTGCCAATCCAAGTCTCAATGCAGAGCAAGGGTTTATTTTCAAATATGTTTATTACACAGGTATTTATTAGGAAAGGGTCACTTTATGTGAATAAGTATGATACTTTTTTTTCTAACTCTAATATTGATTTTAGGATATATGTTTTATAGCAAAAAACCTCTACAACTTGATCGAATGTGATATTAACATGCCCATCCTTTACCTGCAGACTGGTAGATAAATAAAAAACTAGCTTAGTGTTTACTGGTTACTCCTGAATACCATCATTCTGAGCCACAGAACTGACTCTATAAAAGTTTTAAAAAGTAAATGACATTTACCTATTACTAGATTATTTGGCCGCTTCTTATTATGGGAGCCAAACATGAATAAAGAACAATCTGACTTCTTTGAAAAAAATTCCTGTAAAACCAAAGAAATTCCATTAAATCAATGCATAAATATAAGAACTTTAAGAACTGCACTTCTCTGAAATAAAAGGTACTCAAACTGGAAGGGTAAAACTGTCATTATATGCAGAAGACATGATACTAAATACAGAGAATCCTAGAGTCCACATAAAAACTATTAGAATTGATCGATGAATTCAGCAAAGTAGCAGGATACAAGATTAACATACAGAAACATGCTGCATTTCTTTTTACTAACAAGGAAATACCAGAAAGGGAAAGTAAAAGAAAAAAAAAAATAATCCCTTTTTTATCGCATCCAAAAAAAAAAAACAACTTAGGAACAAACCTGCCCAAGCAAGTGAAAGACTTAAATGCTGAGAACCATTAAGACAGTGACAAGGGAAACTGAAGATGATTTAAAGAAATGAAAAGACATCCCACACTCTGGATTGAGGAATTAATATTGTTAAAATGGCCATACTATCCAAAGCAATCTACAGATTTAATGTGATCCCTATCAAATTATCCACGATATTTTTCACAGAACCAAAACAAATAATCCTAAAATTTATATAGGACCTATTTATAAAATTTAGGTCCCTATATGGAACTAAAGATCTAAAACTGCCAAAGCAATCCTGAAGAAAAAGAATAAATAAAGCAGGAGGCATAACCCTCCCACATTCCAGACAATACTACAAAGCTACAGTAATCAAAACAGCATGGTATTGGCACAAAAGCAGACTATGCATCAATGGAACAGAAGACAGAGCCCAGAAATAAAGCCACACACCCACAGTCAATAATCTTCAACAAAGGAGGCAAAAATATACAAGGGAGACAAGACAGTCTCTTTAGCAAGTGGTGCTGGGAAAGCCAGACAGCTGATGTAAATCAATGAAGTTAGAACACACCTCACATCACACATAAAAATAAACTCAAAATGGCTTAAAGACTCAAATAAAAGCAAAAATAAATAAGATCTAATCAAACTTACAAGCTTCTGCACAACAAAGGAAACCATAAACAAAATGAAAAAAGACAACCTATAGAATGGGAGAAAATATCTGCAAACAATGAGGCCAATAAGGGCTTAATTTCCAAAATATACAAACAGTTCATACTACTCAATAACAACAACAACAAAAAACCCAAACAATGGACAGAAGACCTAAATATTCATTTCTCCAAAGAAGACATACAGATGGCCAATAAGCACATGAAAAGATGCTCAACATAGCTAATTATTAAAGAAATGCAAATCAAAACTACAGTAAGGTACCACCTCACGTAAGTCAGAATGGTGGCGGTGTTGGTGGTGGTTTAGTCGCAAGTCATGTCAGACTCTTGCAACCCCATGGACTGTAGCCCACCAGGCTCCTCTATCCATGGAATTCTCCAGGCATGAATCCTGGAGTGGGTTGCCATTTCCTTCTCCAGGGGATCTTCCCAACCCAGGGATTGAACTTTAGTCTCCTGCATTATAGGCGGATTCTTTACCAACTGAGCCACCGGGCAAAATGACTATTATAAAAAAGTCCAGGGGACCTGCCTGGTAGTCTGGTGGTTTAGACTGTGCCTCCACTGCAATGGGTTCCATTGCATGGGTTCCAGCCATGGGTTCCATCCCTGGCTGGGGCACTAAGATTCCACATGGCACATGATGTGACCTGCAAAAATAAAAAGTCTATGAATAACAAATGCTGGAGAGAGTGTACACCATTAGGAATGTAAGTTGGGTGCAGCTACTATGCAAAATAGCATGAAGACTCCTTCAAAAACTAAAACCAAAGGCTTCCTTGGTGGTAGCTCAGTGGTAAGGAATCCACCTGCCAATGTAGGAGACAGAGTTCAATCCCTGGTCTAGGAAGATCCCACATACCACGGAGCAACTAAGCCCGTACACCACAACTATTGAGCCTGTGCTCTAGAGCCTGGGAACTGCAACTACTGAGCCCACATGCCTGAAGTCTGTGCTCCACAAGAGAAGCCACTGCAAACAGAAGCCCAAGCACTGCAACTAGAGTAGCCCCTGCTCACCACAATTAGAGAAAAGCTTGCGCAGCAACAAAGACCTAGCACAGTCAACAATAAATTAATTTTAAAAAAACCACCAGCAATAACTAAAAACTGAGCTACCATATAATCCAGCAATCCCACTGCTGGGCACATATCTGGAGAAAACTCTAATATGAAAAGATACATACACCCCAAAATTCATAGCAGCACTATTTACAACAACCAAGACATGGGAGCAACCTAAATGTCCATTGACAGATGAATGGATAAAGATGTGGCATGCGCGCACACACACACACACACACCTACACACACACAGTGCAATACTACTCAGCAATAAAGAATGAAATGTCATTTGCAGCAATACTGATTAACCTAGAGGTGATCATAATAACTGAAGACAGAGACAACAGCATATAACTTGTATGTATAGCCTAAAATATGACACAAATGAACTTATTTACAAAACAGACTCACACACAGAAAACAAACTTACCATTAACCAAATGGGAAAGAGGGTGGGGAAAGGATAATTTAGGAGTTTGGATTAGCAGATTCAAACTACCATACATAAACAACAAAGATCTACTATATGGCACAGGGAACTATATTTGATATCCTGTAACAAACCATAATGGAAAAGAATATGAAGAACATATATATGTATAAGTGAATCACTTTGAGGTATACCAGAAATTAACTCAACATTGTAAATCAACTACACTTCAATTAAAAAGAAAAAAAGAATTGTACCTCTAAACTAAAAACAAAATGTCCGTGAGTCTTTTCAGTGGAAATTAAAGAAGACATAATAAACTAGATAGGAATAAACAAAAGAAAAGGTCTTTATTTGCAGCTTTTTACTTAATTTTTTTTTTTTATTTGAGGTACTTAGGGAAAAGATGTTAAGTTTAAGACCAAAATGAAAACTGCTGCTGCTGCTGAGTCGCTTCAGTCGTGTCTGACTCTGTGCAACCCCATAAACGGCAGCCCACCAGACTCCCCCGTCCCTGGGATTCTCCAGGCAAGAACACTGAAGTGGGTTGCCATTTCCTTCTCCAATGCATGAAAGTGAAAAGTGAAAGTGAAGTCGCTCAGTTAAGTGTCCGACTCTTCGTGACCCCATGGACTGCAGTCTACCAGGCTCCTCCATCCATGGTGTTTTCCAGGCAAGAGTACTGGAGTGGGTTGCCTTTTCCTTCTCCAGTGCATGAAAGTGAAAAGTGAAAGTGAAGTCATGTCCGACTCTTAGCGACCCCATGGACTGCAGCCAACCAGGCTCCTCCATCCATGGGATTTTCCAGGCAAGAGTACTGGAGTGGGGTGCCATTGCCTTCTCCGAAATGAAAACTACTAGGTTAATAAATTTTAAAAGGCCATTTATTTTCAGTTATGTGGTTATTTTGGAATACCACATGAAGTATTCCATTACAGGACACACATGAATATACTACAGACTTATGTGAATTAATCAATATGGTGTTTTTGGATATTTATGAATGTACTCATGTGTTTACAAGACATTTAACTACTTTTCACTGCAAACTTCATCCATGCAGGAATCTTGCCCTAGTTTCTCCACACCATCCCAGCTGTGACTAGTTCCACTTTGTGTACCAAGCAAGGACTAACTGACAGTTCTATGATGTTCCTACCAGTGAGAGATTTTCTGCCATTTGGCTCTCAAAAGTATTGACTTCCATTACAGATTCGAGAGAGGTGGAAATATAGTTATGGGGTATCCTAGACAGTTTCTTCTACATTATTACCTATACTTTACATCCCACATATTGATACTTTGATTCAGTTTACAGAGATTCCCAATCTCAGCACAAAAATTAGATTGAATGTGTTCCAGTTTAGTTCCAGCACAGTTGGAAACGTTTCCTAAATTTATTTATTCATTTATTTTTGGCTTCATCAGGTCCTTGTTGCGGCACTTGGACTTAGTTGCCCCACAGCACATGGGACCTTAGTTCTCTGACCAGGAATGGAACCCACATCCCCTGCATCTGAAGGTAGATTCTTAGCCACCAGATCATCACGGAAGTCCAAGCTTCCTAAATTAATGGCAAATAATTAAAGAACATGTGAACCAACAATAATCCTCAACTTCTTTATTGAGTCCAAGACCTGAGGTATGGGCCCCTAGTTTGGTTATCATTCATTCCAGGGTTGAAAGAAGTAAATGGGACAAACAACTACCTACTTGTCTTTCTACTCCCTGTGTAGAGGACAGAGTCAGAAAGTCTAAGCATTCTGGCTTTGCCATTTACTATGGGATTGGTCAACCTTTCTGAGAATCAGTTTTATCATGTAAATCAAAGGCAGTAACACCTCCTGCAAAAATCTGCAAGAACCACATGAGATGTTATATGTGAAAGCAATTTACACTGGGTCTGGCACCAAACAGGTGTTCAAAATACGCTTGTTCAAAAAAAAAAAAAAGATTTTTGTTTTTACATTCTCATGTTAACATCCCAAAGGTTTCCATAAACTATCTTTCACATATATGTATATATGTGGTGTGTGTGCTAAGTCAGTCAGTTGTGTCCGATTCTTTGAGATCCCATGGACTGTAGCCCCTCAGGCTCCTCTGTTCATTGGGATTCTCCAGGTTGCCGTGCCCTCCTCCAGGGCATCTTCCCAACCCAGGTCTCCCACATTGCAGGCAGATTCTTTACTGTCTGAGCTACCAGGGAAGCCTATATATAGTACTTATCTGTCATCTTCTCCATAAACTCAACTTTTTATTAAAATTCTAGAGCAAGAGAAGTCAAATTATCTCCAAAAGGCCAGATAATAAATGTTTTAGACTTTTTTTTTAAATGATATTATACATGTTTCAATGCCATTCTCCCAAATCATCCCACCCTCTCCCTCTCCCACAGAGTCCGAAAGACTGTTCTATACATCTGTGTCTCTTTTGCTGTCTCTCATATAGGGTTATCATTATCATCTTCCTAAATTCCATATATATGCATTAGTATACTGTATTGGTGTTTTTCTTTCTGGCTTACTTCACTCTGTATAATAGGCTCCAGTTTCACCCACCTCATTAGAACTGATTCAAATGTATTCTTTTTAATGGCTGAGTAATACTCCATTGTGTATATGTACCACAGCTTTCTTATCCATTCATTGGCTGATGGACATCTAGGTTGCTTCCGTGTCCTGGCTATTATAAACAGTGCTGCGATGAATACTGGGGTATACCAGAATTGAAAGAAACATGTGTACCCCAATGTTTTAGACTTTTTATATACTTTAAAAAAAAAAAAGCTTTAAAAATGTAAAAACCATCTTAGCTCGTGAGCCTCACAGAAACAGGGATTCAGCCCACAGGAAGTATATTCCCCAGCACCTGGGCACACTTCCAAGACTGCAGTATAAGAAGTGTGCTACTGGGGGATGGGCAGTCAGGAGGAAATCAACCAAATTTCTAACATGACCACTGTTTCCACAACCATTTGGAGCTCTAGCAGTATGAAATTTATTACAGCCAATGAAATATCTCCTGTTTCTGGAAGCAGACGATCAAAGAGGGTAAAAGCCATAATTTCAAGTGTAAGAAAAAATGTCTTATCAACATTAGATTGAAAAAAAAATACAAAATGCTACAGATTCTACAACATAATATTTCTACACAGTGGTCACTCAACTAAAAGCACCATGGTATTACAAAATAAAACCAGCCCTGGATAAGTCATGTATGGAAGAGATAGGATTCTGGGCTAGACTTTTTATTACTTCCACGATCTCTTCAACAAATGACTGTGAAAAATTCAAGACTGTGATAAAAGAAACTTAATTAAAAAACAACATTTATTTTGGCAATATTTTTCTTAATATATTATAATTTTCACTGCAGTTAGATGCCACGTTAGGATAAGATGCTCAATTTCAGTTTTTTAAGTAATCATTGAGATTCTATTCAAAAACTTTTCCTATTAAATTCACTAACTAAAAGAACAAATGATGGGACTTCCTTGGCAGTTCAGGGGTTAAGACTCTGAACTTCCAAACCAGAGAGGGCACAGTGGGTTCAGCCCCTGGTCAGGGAAACTAGGATTCCACAAGCCATGCAGCAAACAAACAAATAAGACAAGCGATAGTATTCCTGTCAAGAGAACATAATCATGTTCTCATGTTTAGCAATAAATCAGGTAGTGTTCCCTGTTTTAAAAATATTTGAAAAAAGAAAAGTAAAAATTTTTTAAATCGAATTTGCATTATAAAAACATCCATAACAAACTTCCTTTGGACAATTCATTAATTATACACTTAAAGTATAATTAACTCTTTAAAATTCTATCAATATACATGCAGGCAATGAATACATACTATCCATAGTGAAGCATAAGATCTATAGTAATATTTTTGGAAATAAAAGTCTTATTCCCCCTGTACACTGCATCAAAATTTTGTAACGCAGGATGATTTCTAATTCAAAGTCATAAGTTAGGACTACTATTAAATTAAATGAATTAGGCTGAATAATCACTTGTATGCCCTCTTAAATCAGAGATTCTTATACTTACCAATGATGTCTGATCCTCAAATGGCCTTGTAATATTTTTCCTAATGTTAAAAAAAAGTGACTGTAATTTTAATAAGCAATTCACCCATAACAATAAGGTAATAAACAATAAGGTAATAATATTAAATAAAGATAATTATATATTCAAATGATCAAAAAAAGAAGCTGGAAGATATGTATTCATTCAAATATTTATTTAGTGCCAGGCACTGTTCTAGGAGCTAGGGATACCATAATACCATGTCAAATAAGATCCCTGCTTTCATGGTACATTCTAGAGGAAAAGTAAACAATTTCAAAAAGTTCTAACTGTTGTGACAAAAGTAAAACAGGGCACCATGTTAGTATGAAGAATGGAAAACGATTATTTGAGCTGAGACCTAATAAATAAGGAGCTAGCCATGGAAGAGTTTTGAGGTTAAGAGTACTCTAGGAAGAGGGAACCAAGAAAGAAAAGATTCTGAGATGGAAACAAGTTTAGACTATTCAAGAAAGAGAAAGCAACAAACATCCCTGGAGCTTAATGAACAAAGAGTTAATGGTGGGATATGAGGTCAAAGATGAAGACACGGTCCAGAAAATGTAGGGCCTTGCTGGTTCAGGTAAGGAATGTAAGTTATTCAAAGAGTAACAGGAAGCAAAGGGGGATTTTAGACAAGAGAGTGATATGACTGGATTCAAATGTTCTTTTTAAAGGGCTGCTCTGTCTACTATGTGAGGATGGAATGTAGCACAGCAAGGGTGAAGAGGTCAGTAAGCAGCTATCAAGTAATCCAGGAGAGAAGGAAAACGGTGGGCTGGACCAGCGGTGGCAGCAGTGGAGACGGACCAAGAGTGGACAGAGAAGTGTAGAGCTACCTTCCCATGCAAAAGGTTTGTTCAAACATGCATGAAGAAATGCTGCTAAGGTACACAAAAATCTAATGGTGCTGGTTGTTCGAAGGAGAGTGTGTGTATATTTATATTTTCACTGTATATTTTTGAATTTTTAGTCACGTAAATATAATACAGTTCATAATTTTTACCAATTTAAAGAGAAATAAAATCATATATACAACATGATCTCAATTTTGTTTAAAGGAAAAAACAGATGTATAGACACAAAACTACATGAGGAGAAAATATACACAGTGTTTATCTATGAGTGATTATTTACTCTTATCCCAATTATTTAAGATAAATATATATTACTTTTATAATCAATAAAAAAAGTATTTAGAAAAATGATGCCAAATAAATCAGGAAAAATTACTGCAGCATTTATGATTAATAGCTAAAAGCAATTCACAAGTAAATAGAAGACAGAAATTACAAAGAAGAAAAGGAGAAAGGCTCAAATGAAGTCTCTGGTATTGGAGTGGAATTGAAATTAGTAGTATGAACTCATGAATTTTTAGGACATATCAGTATCAACTCAGGGCTTTTTAAATATATAAATAAATATAAAATATAAACAAATACAGATGTGCATACATGCATAGGTTAATGTACCTATGTACAAGCTCTTGTCTGCTAGAGGACTGATGACACTCCAGTAGCAACTGAGCATACTTAATGCCCATATCTCTGTTTCTTAGTTATCTTTCTCTAATATATGGAACCAGGATTGATTCCACGGCTCTGGCAATGAAAACTGCAAGATGAGCCTAGAGCATCTTGTGATGCCAGAAAGGAAGTGCTCAAACACAGGGGCACTTTCAAAGGGCACACAGGCCAACCTGAGAGAGATTCCAATGGCCAAAGGGAGAACAATTTATCAACAAAATAAATCATGACAGCACTGAACCCCAAAGAACATAATAAATACATAGTCCACACCGACATAAATAAGTAATTTAAACAAATGAAGAAGAAGGGACTGATTTTCCTTACAGAATCTCAATTAATAATGTAGAGGGAATGAAGGGAAATAGAAAACCACTATGCTACTGCTAAGTCACTTCAGTCGTGTCCGACTCTGTGCGACCCCATAGACGGCAGACCACCAGCCTCTGCCGTCCCTGGGATCCTCCAGGCAAGAACACTGAAGTGGGTTGCCATTTCCTTCTCCAATGCATGAAAGTGAAAAGTGAAAGTGAAGTCGCTCAGTCGTGTCCGACCCTCAGCGATCCCATGGACTGCAGCCTACCAGGCTCCTCCATCCATGGGATTTTCCAGGTAAGAGTACTGGAGTGGGGTGCCATTGCCTTCTCCGAAAACCACTATACCACCACAGTAATCACTATTGTAGACAGGATTCACTGATGGATGCTAAAATGAATAAGCAAAAGTTTGAGGAGAACTAGGATTACTTGAAAACTTGCAAGTATCTCCTCTAAACGTCTGTTAATTACAAAGGGGAAAATATCAATAGAAACTTTATAGTGGGGAAATCTAGCAGACACCACTTTAATCAAATTTAACACCAGCAGTAAGAAGATATCAAGTATTCCTTGGTAAGATATACTGAAAAGGCACATCACTTTTGTGATATTACTGCCAAAAATGCACAATCTCAATCTACTCATAAGACAAATCCAAACTGAAGGATGTTTTACAAAATAACTGACAAGTGCTCATCAAAAGTGTCAAGGTCATCAAAGACGAGGAAAGGTTGAGGAATTGTCATAAATTGGAGGAGACTAAGAAGACATGACAACTAAACACAATGTGGGATCCTAGAAGAGGAAAATGATATCAATGAAAAAACTGGCACGAACCAAATCAAGCCTGTGATTAAAAGGTAAGTGTGTATAAATTACTGTCCCCATGTTCATTTCTTACTTGTGATAACTGTGCTATGGTTACAGAAGTTATAACATTAAGAGATGTGGGAGAAGGATAAGGGAACTGTACTATTTTTGCAACTTTTCTGTAAGTCTATTACTATTTCAAAGTAATACATACATGCTATGATTACAACTCTGTAAGAATGTTCAGTACAAATGAATACACAGATGGGAAAGAAACAAGTTTTGAAATACTCATAGCTATGTATATAAGGAAATGTAATATTTTTTAAATAAAATATTTTTCTAAGTCTCCCATAAAGTGATTGGTTGTTACTTTTATAATGAAACAATATAATTAAATAAGTAAAAGAAATCACACTTACTTTTTATACAGAATGCCATAAGGTTTCTTCAGTGCATACTGTAAAACATAATTTATAGCTTTCAAAACAAAACATATTGTGAAAAGCAGAGATAAAAGTGAAGCACTGTAACAGTCATTATGCAAGGTTATCCTAGCTCCTGAATCCTATTCTGATATCTTCTGCATGGCTCCCCTTTGATCACATATAATTTGCAACACAAGCTTAATATTCTTAGACAGGACTTTCCTAATTAAAAATGTCTATGCCTTTTCAATATTCCATCCAATTTAAATGATTCCCTTCACTTCCTTAAATTCTAGCTTCATTTAGCCTGCTCTCCTTTAACCACCCCCCGATTATTTGCAATTCCCCAGATGTATCATGCTCCTTCACACTCCCTTTGTGCATGAGCTTTTGCCTCAGCCTTGGAAGCCCTTCCCTTCCTCTTCCTTTTCCTCTTCTCATTTCAACTCCTTCAAAATGAAGCTTAACCATCATCTCTAGGAAGCCCACCCTGTGTGGCAGCCTTCATGGAATTTTAACTCAGCCTCCCATCCTACTCCATGACAGAGGATGAGAGGGTTGGATGGCGTCACCGACTCGATGGACATGAGTTTGAGTAAGCTCCAGGAGTTGGTGATGGACAAGGAAGCCTGGTGTGCTGCAGTCCATGGGATTGCAAAGAGTCTGACACGACTGAGCGACTGAACTGACTATCTGACTGACTCCCATCCTACTCCGTGCATACCTCCAGCACAGCACAGCATTCACAATGCTGTAACTTTTACTTGTCTGTCTCTCTCACTAAGCTCACTGAAGGGAGAGATTGTGTCTTATATAAATATTAATCCCCAATATCCAGCACAGTAGTTGGTATTGTTGGAAAAAATAAATGAATGTAATATGCAGTTAGCTCATTTTAGATATGTTCTTGAAATGTGAGGAAATCAAATTCCAGTCATTGAAATCAGGTGAAATTTACTAAGGGTGCTGTAAGGAAAACCAGTAGTCAGTACCTTAGCAAGGTAAACAACCTCCAACTTTAGCTTTTTTCTAAGGTTAGCATTTCTTAAGGCAAGGCAAAGTTTGCTATATATTTCTCAGCAGCCCAATTAGTATGCTAAAAACTTTCTAAAATGATTTCAACGCCATTTAAAAAGTGTGTATATACATAAATATACGTACCACATCTCTAAGCACTTGTGTTACTGTTGAATTTGCATTTCCCCCTTTAATCAACATAGCATTTTTAATATTTTCACTGAGTTTCGGTTCTCTCTTCTCAAGGAATCTCTTGGCTCTTTTTGTTTTGGGTTTTCTGTTGCGAAAAATCACAATTTGTAACAACTTAAGACATTTTCCTCATATTACAAAACCAAGACTTAAATGCAAATTCTTAAATATCAAAAAGATATTACATAACATTTATTAGTTAGGATTCCACAAAATCTCATTTTTGGGGAAATATTAATAAAATATATTCAGTTATTACTATTAAATGCATTAATTACATTTGGTCTTTAAAAAGACTTCCATTTTTATATTCCCAGCATTCTATTACTGTTTTCTAAATCTTTTATTAAAAAAAAACAAGGACTCAAGTGAATACTGTTGCTATTTTTACCCAATTATTTTTTCTTTAATCTTAAAGCAATCAAACCAGTACTCTGCACCCTAACACAATGAACAGCACACCAAATGCCAGTCAACTTGTGGGCACAGGGAGGCTAATTACTGCTTATCTTTCCTCCAGGTATAAGACCACAATGCCTGCCAGGAAGTATCCAATGTCCCACTCCAATATCATTGCTGATAAAGTCAAATACTACTGCCACCAACTGAAAATAATAACAACTGACACTTCATTATAGTTAGTCTATGAAGGCCTAATCTTTTACAGATGAGTCAGCTGATGTAATCTGTCCAAAGCCACACAGCTTGGCATGTAGGCCAATCTTCAAAATGAGCTACATTTAAAAACTCACCTAGACCAATCATCCTGCAAAATATGAAAGGAAAACAGGGGTTTCCCTGGTGGCTCAGAGGTAAAGAATCTGCCTGCAATGCAGGAGACCCAGGTTCGATCCCTGATCCAGGCAGATCCCACATCCTGCAGAGACACTAAGCCTTGGCACCACAACTGTTGAGCCCAGGAACTGCAACTACTGAAGTTCGTGTGCCCTAGAGCCTGGACTCCGCAGCAAGAGAAACTGATACAATGAGGTACCGGAGCACCACAACTAGAGAGCAGCCCTCACAGCAACAAAGACCTGGCACAGCCAAATATACACACGCACACACACATTTATACTATATATGGGAAACAAATTCATTATTCTGATTGTATTCTGTCACATCGAGTAGAAGGCTTTTATACAGTACGTTGTTCACCTCCACTTACACTACAGTGAGAATCTTGATTTTCCATTTGCCACCTACAGAAATAATTTCTCTTCTCTTAAATAACTATGATCCTCCCTTCCGGTTCCATGTACACTTTGGGAAGGAAAAGAAAAACAGAATACACACACACATACTTTACCATACAGACTTTTAAAAACTCTCCTCTAGATAAAATATCAAGCACATATAAAGCTTCTAACCATTTACTGGTTGATAAAGATACACATTATTTTTTAAGTCAAACCAAGAGAGATTCAGTGCGTCCATAACCCAATTAAGTGCTGTATGTTGCGTACTCCATGTGGTTTATTACTTCTGATTAACTAGCAACTTCATGGCAAATAGATGGGGAAATAGTGGAAACAGTGGCTGACTTTATTTTTGAGGGCTCCAAAATCACTGCAGATGGTGATTGCAGCCATGAAATTAAACGGCGCTTACTCCCTGGAAGGAAAGTTATGACCAACCTAGACAGCATATTAAAAAGCAGAGACATTACTTTGCCAACAAAGGTCCATCTAGTCAAGGCTATGGTTTTTCCAGTAGTCATGTACGGATGTGAGAGTTGGACCATAAAAAAAGCTGAGCACCAAAGAACTGATGTTTTTGAACTGTGGTGTTGGAGAAGACTCTTGAGAGTCCCTTGGACTGTGAGGAGATCCAACCAGTCCATCCTAAAGGAGATCAGTCCTGAGTGTTCACTGGAAGGACTGATGTTGAAGCTGAAACTCCAATACTTTGGCCACTCGATGGGAAGAACTGACTCATTTGAAAAGACCCCGATGTTGGGAAAGATTGAAGGCAGGAGAAGAGGACCACAGAGGATGAGATGGTTGGATGGGACCACCGACTCAATGGACATGAGTTTGGGTAAACTCCGGGAATTGGTGATAGACAGGGAGGCCTGGTGTGCTGTGGTTCGTAAAGGGGGTCGTAAAGAGTCGGACGCGAAGAGTCAGACACGACTCAGCAGCAGCAGCAAAGAGGAGGACACGACTGAGCGACTGAACTGTATGAACCAGCAACTAATGCAAACACCTTGTACGTTTTATTAGCTGTTTGTCCCCCAATGAGACAATAAACTAGTCTTACTCACCTTCGCAGCCCCCAGACCTGCAGCTACTGCTGCTGCTGCTAAGTCGCTTCAGTCGTGTCCGACTCTGTGCGACCCCAGAGACGGCAGCCCACTAAGGCTCCCCGGTCCCTGGGATTCTCCAGGCAAGAACACTGGAGTGGGTTGCCATTTCCTTCTCCAATGCATGAAAGTGAAAAGTGAAAGTGAAGTCGCTCAGTCGTGTCCGACTCTGTGCGACCCCATGGACTGCAGCCTACCAGGCTCCTCCATCCATGGGATTTTCCAGGCAAGAGTACTGGAGTGGGGTGCCACTGCGTTCTCCGCAGACCTGCAGAGTGTATACCAAATGTGCAAACACCCCTGAATTAATGACCAAACGAATAATTTGTCCTTTTGATTATACGTTAACCCAGGTAAACCGCAAAAAAAAAAAAAACGCACAGCAAATCACATAACTATTTAGGAGGTCGAGAAACACTTTCTGGACGAATTTAAAGCAGCGATTACCCAAGGATAACTCAAGAAACATGTACAAGTCGGGGAAAAAGAGGAAAAGAGCATCTCTCTGCGCTGCAACAAAGCCTTTACCTACATTCTCGCAAATAATCCTCACAGTTCAATGAAGAATAACTATTATAAACGCTACTTTACACAGCAAACTGAAATTCAGGGAGGCTAAATGACCCAACCACAAAGCTCTAAGTGGTCTGTCACCTAAATCTGTCAGATTCGAGGGCTGTGCTCAGAGGGCCTCACTAACACCTTTCTCATACATTTGCGGAAACGAAGACATTCCCAATTGTCTAGGATAAAAGCTGCCAAAGCCTTGGTGCCACCTCCACCTCGGGGCTCCCACACGCGGACTTCCCCGCTCTCCGTCTCTCCTCAGGCGGCACGAACAGAGACCCAAACCAGCTGCTCCATCCACCCGGACTGGCAACGGGTGTGAGAAAGGAGCATGGGCGGCAGAAGCGCTGACACTCCGTCCCGCTACAGGAGCCCTTTTGCGCCAACGTTACCCGGGGAAAGAACCCAGCGCACTTACACAACTCTATCCAAAGCGTCCATCTCTACCTCAGGGGACCCGGTGAACGCACGTGTAGCGCCGGCTTACGCGATAGGGCTGTGTGTTGGCGGAAGCCGAACCGAGCTTCCGGAAACGGAAGTTGCGCGTGACGCCACTTCCTGGGGCCGAAGTGGACTCCTGGAGATGCTATCGGCTGTGGAGGAGGGACTATGTTCCCTTGGTGACAGGTTTTTGCCTGGGTTCTTTTCAGAAAGTTAACGGTCGCTTCTAGGAGCTTGATGTACACACCTATGTATGATACTGGTCAGGGTTCTTGGCCTTCCCTCAATCAATAGAAATTGGAGAGGCCAGCGAAGAAATTAAAGCAAAGTTTTTGGGGGGCTACTGCGCCTGCAGGAGCGACTAAAACCAAGTGACAGGTTCCCTTGCTTGCTGAGAAGGGGGCGGGGCAGGTGAGCTGGTTCCTTATATGGCGTGAGGACACGGTGTGTACAGGGGTGGTCTGGAGGGGTGGCTCACCTCTTAGGTGGTGTTGAGTGCACTAGCATAGTTTTGCTTCCAGCGCTAAGATAAGTGGCAGTTGGGTTGGGTGTGTGTGTGTGTGTTTAATCTTGTCCATAAGTTGCTCCAACTGCCCATGCACATAGTTTTTTTAGTTTCTTATGGTTTCTTTGTATTTTATTACTGGAGGAGAAGAGACTTTTGTCCAGGTGCAAGCATTGCAGCACTGCAGGAAAAGGTCCCAGGCCTGAGCCTGTTTCATGTGTGTATCTGGAACCAGATATCCAAGGAACAGGTGTTATTCATCTGGGAATCCCCCAGGATGCTAGAAAGGTTGATGGAATGGTAGGTACTCACATAGTCACTAAAATGATCAATGTGCAATATGCACCCTTGACAAAACAGTGAGATCAGTGAGGTAGAGTTTATAACTGCCATGGTGCCCGGCACATAAAACGTGAGGAGGAAATAACACTAAGATCCTTACTTTCCCCCAGTGTTTCAATTGTATATTTCAGGTACCATGTTAGTCCTGTAAAGTGTACAATTTCTGTGGGTTTTAGTGTATCTGCAAAGATGTACATCCACCACCACTAATTCCAAAACATTTTTATCACCCTTCTCATAACCCAGTAGCACTCCCCACTTTTCACTCTTGCCAATGCCTGGTAACCTCTAATCTATGTCTCCATAGATCTGCCTATGGAGAAAATACCACATAAACGGATTCATACAATATGTGGCCTTTTTTGTCTGGCTTATTTCACTTACTGTGTTCCCATGTGCTCATGTTTATGGTTCACATGTGTTGTAACATGTATCAGTACTTCATTCTCCGTACATTAATTTCTTTATTTAGAACTGAGTAATGGTCCATTCTGTGGATATACCATGTTTGCTTATCCACTCAAAAATTTATGTACATTTGTTTCCACTTTTATAAAGATTATACCATGTTCAAGTTATTGTGTAGACTTTTGTTTTTAATTCTCTAGAAGTAGAATTGCACATGACCACCCTGTTTGACGTTTGGAGGAACTGTTAAACTTTTCTGCCTGCACCGTTTTACATTTCTATTAACCATGTAAGAGGGCCTGGAATTGGTTTTTCTATTGCTGCTGTAACAAATTACCACAAATTTACTATCATAACACAAATGTATTATGTTAGACTTCTAGAGATGGTTGCTCCTTGGAAGAAAAACTGTGACAAACGTAGACAGCATATTAAAAAGCAGAGAAATTACTTTGCCAACAAAGGTCCATCTAGTCAAAAGCTATGGTTTTTCCAGTAGTCATGTATGAATGTGAGAAGTGGACTATAAAGAAAGCTGAGCACCCAAAAATGATGCTTTTGAACTGTGGTGTTGGAGAAGACTCTTGAGAGTCCCTTGAACAGCAAGATCAAACCAGTCAATCCTAAAGGACATCAGTCCTGAATATTCATTGGAAGGACTGATGCTGAAGCTGATGCACTCAGTGCTTTGGCCACCTGATGCAAAGAACTGAATCACTGGAAAAGACCCTGATGCTGGGAAAGATTGAAGGTGGGAAGAGAAGGGGACAACATAAGATGGGGTGGTTGGATGGCATCACCAACTTGATGCACTTTGAGTTTGAGCAAGTTCCGGGAATGGTGATGGACAGGGAAGCCTGGCATGCTGCAGTCCATGGGGTGGCAAAGAGTCAGACACTGCTGAGTGACTGAACTGAGACCTCTGGAAACCAGAAGCCTAATTTTACAGGTCTAAAATTGTCAGTGGGGCTCCATTTCCCCTAAAAACTGGAGGGAGAATCTTTACGTCTTCAGGTTATATAAGCTGTTGCATTTCTTGGTATTCCTGTATCTTAAAAAGGCATTACCTGAACTTCTGTTTCTACTGGCATAACTTATTTTTCTCTGTTACTTGTTTGACTCCCTCTTATAAAACTCTTGCAATTACATGTGACCCAATTGGATAATCCACAATTATATCCCCCATCTCAAAATCCTTAACCTAATCATATAGCAAATTCCCTTTGGCCAAGTACAGTAACATATTCACAGATCCCTGTGTGTAGAGTGTGGACATGTTTTGAGGAGAGCATTATTCTATTAACCACAGGTTCCAACTTCTCCACTTATGTCCAAAATTTGCTATTGTTCATCTTTTTTCATCAAGCCATCCTACCTAGTGGATATAAAGTGGTAGCTCATTGTGGTTTTCATTTGTATTACCCTGATGACAAGTGATTTTGATTATCTTTTCATAGGTTGATTAACCATATCTTCTTCCAGAATAATGCTCAGATCCTTTGTCTTTTTATTGAGTTGCAGTAGTTTCTCATATATTCTAATACAAGTCCCTTATCTGATGGATAATTTGCAAATATTTTCTCCAATTGAATATAGGTCTTTTTTTCTAGTGTCATTTGAATCGAAAAAGTTCAATTTTGATGAAGTCCAATGTGTCATCTTTTTCTTTTGTTGCTTCTACTTTTCATGTTTTATCTAAAGGGCCATTTCCTAATCCAACATAATAAAAGATTTATACCTATATTTTCTCCAAATAGTTTTATAACTTTAGCCCTTACATTTATTTAAGCCATTAATCCATTTTAAAAAAACAATTATATATTAAAAAATTTATTTTTATATATTTGGCTGCACCAGGTCTTAGCTGACGCACTTGGGATCTTTAGTTGCAGCATGTGGGATCCATGGCATGTGGGATCTAGTCCCCTGATCTGGGATCAAACCTGGCCCCCCTGCATTGGGAGCAGGGAGTCTCAACAACTGGATGACTAGGGAAGTCCCTGTTGGTCCATTTTGAGTAAGTCTTTGTATATAATATGAGACTGGGGAGGGGCCCCACTTCATTCTTTTGCATGTGGATATCCAGTTGTCCCAGCACCGTTTATTGAAAAGATTCTCTTTGCTTCATTGTATTGCCTTTGTTCCTTGATCTAAGATCAGTTGACTATGTCTACTTCTGGCCTCTCTATTCTGTTCCATTGACCTATCTGTCTATTCTTTCAGCAATTCCCACTGTCTCTATTACTAGTTTTTACAGTAAGTATATTTTTTAACATCGTATTGGCTATTCTGAGGGTTGGCCTCTCCGTATAAACTTTAGAGTCAGTTTGACAATATCCATAGAAAACTTGCTGTAGTTTTGTTGGGACTGCATTGAATCTATAGATCAAGCTTGGAAGAACTAGTATCTAGAAAATAGGGCCACTTTTATACACACAAGGAAAGCTGTGCACACTGCTGCTGCTAAGTCACTTCAGTTGTGTCCAACTCTGTGCAACCCCAGAGACAGCAGCCCACCAGGCTCCGCCATCTCTGGGATTCTCCAGGCAGGAACACTGGAGTGGGTTGCCATTTCCTTCTCCAATGCATGAAAGTGAAAGTGAAGCCACTCAGTCATGTCCGACTCTTAGCGACCCCATGGACTGCAGCCTACGAAGCTCCTCCCATGGGATTTTCCAGGCAAGAGTACTGGAGTGGGTTGCCATTGCCTTCTCCTGCCTGAATAAATTCTGGGATTCTGTTACAAAGAGAAAAAGGAAGACCAGATATTGGGTCAAGTAATTAGCAGTCTCTCCACATACATATGGTAGAAAAAAATGTTTCTGATTAAAGGAAAGCTGAGACTAAAGTCATATAAAAATTGGGAGGATATACATGCTTATGGTTTGGAAATGCTTTTAATCGGGGTATGTTGTTTTCCAATTAAATAGGAAAAAGTTACAAAACTTATGGAAGGAAAAATTTTCTCATCTTAGAACATTAATTTTCTAATCTGTCAAAACAAAGTTATACCTCCAACAGTTGAGAGGTGTAATTTTTTAAAATTTTTAATTGGAGGATACTTGCTTTACAACAGTGTGCTGGTTTCTGCCACACAACGTGAACCAGCCATTGGCATACACGATCCCCTCCATCTTGAGCCTCCCTCCCACTCTCCCATCCCACATCTCTAGGGCATCACAGAGCACTATGAGATATAATTAATGTGAGGTGTGTTTATACCAGCATAAACCATATAAAATGGCTGGGTTTTATAGTCAGAAACAAATATTGGCAATTTCATATAGAACAACCTGTATCAAAGTTTGGGAATAACTTACTTTAAAAAATACTAGTTAAAGCAGATGTAGCTTATCACCATAATACTTAATTTTTAATTGGAGGATAATGGCTTTACAATGTTGTATCACTGTAGTAAAATGACTGTTACAGCTGAATTCCAATCATCTTTCTTCAGTGAAAGGAGTCAAATTACAGCTGGAATATCAGGAATTGTACCTTCGCCCTTAAGCACTTCTGAATTCTTCTGTTCTCAGAATTGTAATATCGATGTTGGTAGACTGGAAGATGTCCCCCCCCCAAGTATTTTCATGCCATAATTTTCAGTTATGCCTGTTTAAATTACATGGCAAAATGGACTTTGCAGATGGAATTAAAGTTACAGACCTTAAAATAGGGAAGTCAGCCAGATGTGCCCAATGTAATCAAATAAAGACAGAAGGGTCTAACATCCATAGGATGACAGAAGTAGCAGGAGAGAGTCAAGGACTGAGAGGAACTTGACCATGGTTGGCTTTGAAGAGAAGGAGCTATGAGTCAAGGAATGCAGGCAGCCTCTGGAATATGGGAATGGCTCTTGGCCAACAGCAAGGAAATGAATGGGACCATGATCCTTCAATTGCAAAGAACTGAATTCTGTAAACAACTGAATGAGCAATGAAATGGAGTCCCCCATCCCACCTCCAGAAGAGAAGTTCTACAAATACCTTGATTTTAGCCCAGGTGAGACCCATCTCAAACAGCTGACCTACAAAACTGTGAAAGACAATACACTTCTGTAGCTTAATACGCATAAGCCATTAAATGTGGTAATTTGCAATGGCTGCAACAGAAACTTAACTTACCTTAGTAAAACCTCCATTTTAAAGGACTCATCACATAATGGTCCCTATAGTCCTTGAAACCATATTTTTTAAAACTCATATTCGGTCCTTAATGATTCTAGTATATTAAACTACATTATAACTGGAAATGCATATATAGCTAACAAAAGTAAAAACTGTGAACTACAAAGTCAATTATTTTATATAAAAATTCTATAAAAAGTTCATGACTAGTTATTATGAGAAACATTTCATCTAGGAGTGATTTCTATGGCAGTTTCTTGAGTATCCATAAAAACAGACCCTTCTGTCTCAAAAGAAGGGATATCAATAAGAGGACCAGAATCCTCTATTTCCAAGTTCGGTGGTTTCTCCTGTTCAAAACTCAGGTTTGAATTGTCTTTCATTTGAGTCTCATGCTCTTCCAACTCCAAAGATTTATCTGGGTCTGGAGCTACAGCTTCATCCTCTTCATGTTGATGCAGAAAATTACAAATCATGTTGGGTCTATAGGAGAAATCATTCTCCTTAATTTGCAGCCATTCCACACCACCTAATAGGGGAGGGTGTGGGTGGGGTGAGAAACCAAGAAATACGAAAAAGGAATTTTAGTTACTTACAAATATTTTTAATTTAAATGTTCTTATGAATATTTGTCAAAATAAAACTCCAACTTAAAGAAAGGAACATGGTGCCTGAACCAACTGATAACAAATGTGTAATTTTCATCTTACATGAAGACCTTGGAAAGCCTATAAGGTATGCATTATCAAAATCACTACTATTCTAAGCCCTTTCTCCAGAGTCCAGTTCCCAGCTCATTCTGAGAGATAACTGATCTTCCACTGCCATCTCTTGTCTAGAAGAAAATTGTCACTTCCCTACAATTTTCTTCTTATTCAGTCAGCTTTCAAATACGGTGGATGATACCACTCTATCATCTTCCAAGTCAACATTTATGTGTCATTTTAAATTGAAGAATCCAACTGTGAAATAAGACACCTCTCCAAAAAAAATCCTTGAAAAAAATTTTTGTTCCTTTTCATCAGATCAGATCAGATCAGATCAGTTGCTCAGTCGTGTCCGACTCTTTGCGACCCCATGAATCGCAGCACGCCAGGCCTCCCTGTCCATCACCAATCCCTCAATGAACGCCCATAATCAAGAATTGCTTCAATAATGCTAGCCATTTTTTTCTCTTATCCTTTTGACCCTTTCAGAAAGCCAAGTATTTTCATAGATATTTAATTCCTATAACCCCAAGGTGTTTACTGTCATTGTCAAAGTTCCATTAGGTATCTGTAAGATGCTTACTCCTTGGAAGGAAAGTTATGACCAACCTAGAGAGCATATTAAAAAGCAGAGACATTACTTTGCCAACAAAGGTCCATCTAGTCAAGGCTATGGTTTTTCCAGTGGTCATGTATGGACGTGAGCGTTGGACTGTGAAGAAAGCTGAGTGCTGAAGAACTGATGCTTTTGAACTGTGGTGTTAGAGAAGACTCTTGAGAGTCCCTTGGACTTCAAGGAGATCCAACCAGTCCATTCTGAAGGAGATCAGCCCTGGGATTCCATTGGAAGGAATGATACTAAAGCTGAAACTCCAGTACTTTGGCCACCTCATGTGAAGAGATGACTCATTGGAAAACACTCTGATGCTGGGAGGGATTGGGGGCAGGAGGAGAAGGGGACGACAGAGGATGAGATGGCTGGATGGCATCACTGACTCGATGGACGTGAGTCTCAGTGAACTCTGGGAGTTGGTGATGGACAGGGAGGCCTGGCATACTGCGATTCATGGGGTCGAAAAGAGTTGGACACGACTGAGCGACTGAACTGAACGGAACTGAAGATATCCCAACCTATCTTGTCACCCTGTTTGAGCATCCATCTGTCCTATACCCCACCATAAACTAACTCTTCTGAAGCTGTTTGCTGAAACATCCTTACTGTTGATCCCCTATTTTTTCTCTATAAAGTCTCCCTCTTTCAAAACTCGATTAGTCCTTTCCCTCCAGCTCAGCTTCAACTACTGACTTCTGTTTTTAAAAAAACCTGTATTTTTTGCTTGCAATAACATTATTCTAAACATATAGAATAACATTATTCTAGGGTGGGAAGATTTGGGAGAATGGCATTGAAACATGTAAAATATCATGTATGAAACGAGATGCCAGTCCAGGTTCAATGCACAATACTGGATGCTTGGGGCTAGTGCACTGGGACGACCCAGAGGGATGGTATGGGGAGGAGGAGGGAGGAGGGTTCAGGATGGGGAGCACATGTATACCTGTGATGGATTCATTTTGATATTTGGCAAAACTAATACATTTATGTAAAGTTTAAAAAAAAAAAAAAAGAATAACATTTTTCTTAAAAAAAAAATTTTTTTAGTCACCAAGTTCAAAACCTTAAAGCCACCCTAAAGCCTACTCTGTTATTTAGCATAATACTTGGCACATAACAGATACTTAAAATAAGTTGAGTGAAATGGGTGTCGAATCGTAGACATCCATGTCTGTCTAAATGTGATTTACTTTAGAGTACAAGCTCCTAGAAAATAAGGACCACACCGTGTTCTGCTGACATCCAAGATGGTCCCCAGTGATCCTCACCTACCTGACACGCATGCCCCTGTGTCGTCCCCTCCCACACAGAATAGGATATAAAAGAAACGACAGAATGTGACTTCTAAGGCTAGTTCATAAAAGACATTGTGGCTTCTTTGTTCTTAAAAATCACTTGGTCTGGGAAAGCCAGCTGCTGTGTCAAAAGGGCACTCAAAATAGTAGTGTGAGGAGGGCAAGGCAGTGACGCCTCCAGCACAAATGCACCAGCCATGTGAGTGAGCCATCCTACAGCTAGATTTTTCCAGCCCTACTCAAGTCTCCAGATGACTATAGCCCAGTCAACAAAATGACTGCAACCTCATGAGAGACCCAAGCCAGACTACCTAGCTAATAAGCTGTTTCCAATTCCTGATTCATAGAAACCATGGGAGACAGTGCTTCTGTTGCCGTTGTTTTAAGCCATTAAGTTTAGGGGCCACTTTTTATGCAGCAATAGATAACCAGTACAGCCTTGAATAGTTGGTTGCTAATTTATTTGATTAAAATACACCCAAATTTTGCACTTCCCTGGTGGCACAGTGGATAAGAATCTGCCTGCCAATGCAGGGGACACAGGTTCTATCCCTGGTTTGGGAAGATTCCATATGCTGTGGGAGCAACTAAGCCCATAAGCCACAACTACTGAGTCTGCTGCAACTCCTAAAGCCCATGTGCCTAGAGCCTGTGCTCCACAAGAGAAGCCACAGTGATGAAAAGCCTGTGTATTGCAAAAAAGAGTAGCCCTGCTTGCTGCAACTACAGAAAACCCATACAAAGCTAATGAATAAATAAAAAGATGCATCCAGATTCTCCCAAAGATCTATTAGATTATTAAGACTAGAGCAAATTCTGTAACTTCCTTTAAGAAGAATATTTAAATGATAGTTAAGCAATTTGATATGTATCTGCCTTTCAAGTTCATTCTAGAACTTCAAGTGCCTCCTTCCTATTATTTTCAAAGTGTCTAAAAGAAAGGATAGTTGTGGAATATGTAAGAACAAAGATTTGTTATATAGTTACGTGTAGCTGGTATAAATTTCTAGATGATGAATGTACCTTCAAATATTTATTCTTTAAAATAAAATAAATCAAGCCATGAATATTCATCATTAGTGTCTTATTTACTAGTGTTTCAAATATGTCTTTGAGCAATAAGCCTTGTTTTTGGTGGACAAACACATTTATTTTGACCGTGTCCCACATTCCCTAGGGCAACAGAAAGAGGTTGGTGTGGTGAGTAATGGGCTTTTAAGCCATCAAGTGGTTATCTGTCCATCTCCACAAACATGTGCCCGCTACAGGTGCAAGAAACACCCATAAAGTCTCTAGTGTTGGATGACTAGCAACTGGAGAAGGCTAACTGGGTGTTTATTAAGAACTAGACTTCAGATTAACAACTGTGGTCTTAGAGTCCCTCCCTCACATACAAAGCCAGCTTCTTCCAGGCGTGAGCATCTTGGGGAAGGTTACTGCATCTCCCCAAAGCTCAGGAGATGCTGTGGGGGTCAAGAACTGCTACCATCATATCTTCTGCACTTACAAAGAAGTTTTAATGGTGGGGAGAGGAGTGGCTGCTGAATTCCTTGGGGTTGAAATCATGTCACATTGCTTGACAAACTCCTCACAATCGTTTCCAGCGCAAACCAGATAAAAATTTGTCATATGTCTCCAGTGCCCCCAGCTATATGAGAATTCAACTAAATTTTAAAATCTATCTTTGGTACTTTTTATGGAGCGCTCTCAATTTTCACATACTTAACCTATGACACATAGTCATTATTCTGAAGTACAAAGAACATCCTGGCAACAATGTGTCATAAAGCCAATACTGAATCATCTATTTTCAGAGAAATAAGTGAACTAACCTATGTTTTCTTCTCCTTCCTTTTTTTCTGTCAGAAGAGTCCTTGTCATGCTGAGCTTCTTCATTGTGTGGCATTTATATTTTAGCACAGTTTTATTACTGCCTTCTGCATCCACTAAAATACAAAATGAACACTATTATACTGCTTGATGCCTTCAAATAATCATGTTAAGTAAGCCTCGATGGTTCCAGTTTAGAGAGCTAAACTACTTCCTATCAAGATAATGCAGTTCAGTTCAAGATTTAACTCATTCCTCCTGCTCCAGCCACAGAGAAGTAACAGATTAAACACGTAAGAACTGAAGATACAAGTGAACTCAAAGACAACACTAATTTGTCTTTGGGTTTCTGTCCCAAAGTTAGAGTAACGCTACAGGTCTATTAGGTGCCAGCCCTGAAGTGGGAAAGCGGGGCCAGGAATTTGGGTTCATTGGGTAATGAGATCTAAAATTCTGTCGCTCAAAATGAAGCACCAAAGTCAGACACTACTTGAAGCCAGACTGGAGTGAGAACATACCCAATCAGGAGAGAAAGCTGAGGAAAAAAATTACTGTCCACCTGCTGCTTGGGGTCACAGCTTTATAAAAACTGTGGGTGTAGGCGGGAATGACGGATGAGACTCTATGCTAAGGATGTGAAGCACACTGAAATCCTGCAGAGCCTGCCACTGTGTGACTGACTGATACTACACTTCAGAAAGCAACACAGTGGTATCTATTAAGTTGACCCATGTGAAACTGGCACTATTCAGCCCAAATGTTAATTTCATATGGTTGAATCTAGTACACACACTCATCAATCTAACAGTTCCATTTCCAAGTGTATACCCAAGAGACATTTTTACATATATGCACAAGACATTTTTGTGGTGAGTAAATAAGCATAATTAAGAAAACAGGCTCTGGAGCAGACCATCTTAGTTCCAATACTGGTTCTGCTTCTATCCTGGCTCTGCTTCTAGGTCTATGACCCTGAGAATGTCTTTCTCTCTCTGTGCTTCAGTTTCTTCAAATATAAAATGAAGATAACAATGCCCTCTACCTCATAGACTTGTGGTGAGGATTCAGTACATTTATACATGGAACACTTAGAACAGTGCCTGACATACAGAAAGCACTCAATAAATTTTAGTAGTTATTAATAAAAATGGAAGCAACCAACATGTCCATTAATTGGAGAAAAAACTGCGGTACAGTCACAAATAGCAACAGGGAAAACATTTATATATATATATAAGCATGTAAAAAACTTCAAAACATATCTCTAATTGAAAAAAGATATAGAATGATACATTTATCATATGCTACAATTTATATATTAAGTGCGAAAGTATCCAGAAAGTGCTATTTATTGTCTGCTGATACATACATATGTAATATAAAATCAAGTGTAAGAAAGAAACACCAAATTCAAGAGAGTGATCACCTCTGAAGACAAGTGATTACCTCTGAAGACAGAAGGGAGTAATTTTGGAGAGGGATACACAAGGGGCTTCAAATGCATCTGGAATGTTTTTACCTACCTAGCCAAAAGGGAGAATTTGACACAGGTAGACAGTGGGTACATGAGATGTTTAACTTTAATATCCATCATATACAAGTATGTTTGAAATATTTCATAACAAAAAGAGTTGAGTCAGCATAGCAATCACTTACCATATTCAACATTTTCTTCAAATATAACACAGGTCCCAACAGTGTCTGCAGAAAAACATTAAGGCAACTTGTTGAAATAGCTACTTTCTCCAAAAGGCATATAAAAAAGGGAATTTCATCTCTCTGACATCCTCCTACCTTCATACTCTCCAGCAAAGACATAGCTGTCCACTTGCAGAATGGGTCTTTCAGTATCAATTCCCTACAACAGAATATCAGATCAGATCAGTCGCTCAGTCGTGTCTGACTCTTTGCGACCCCATGAATCGCAGCACGCCAGGCCTCCCTGTCCATCACCAACTCCCAGAATAGGACTACTAAAAAAATCATTAGTAAAAACAGCCTTGGGAGTGGGGGAAATGGGTGAAGAGGGGCTCAAATGATACCAACTTCCAGTCATAAATAAGTCCTGGGATGTTTAAGAACATCACGGTGACTACAGATAATACTGTACTTTATATCTGAAAGTTGCTAAGACAGTAAATCTTCAAAGTCATTGCCAGAAGAAAAAAAAAATTTGTAATTATATGTGTAGTGATGGGGGTTAATCAGACATTGCAGTGATTAATTCACAATACAGACAAATACTGAAAATGTTGTACAGCTAAAACTAATATAATTTTTTAAAAAAAATTGTTGTTGTTCAATCCTTCAGTCATGTCTGACTCTTTGCGACCCCATGGAGTGCAGCACGCCAGGCTTCCCTGTCTTTCAGCATCTCCCTGAGTTTATTCAAACTCATGTCCATTGAGTCGGTGATGCCATCCAACTATCTCGTCCTCTGTAATCTCCTTCTCCTCCTGCCTTCAATCTTTTCCAGCATCAGAAAAAGTCAGCTCTTCACATCAAGTGGACAAAGTATTGGAGCTTCAGCATCAGTCCTTCCAGTGAATATTCAGGATTGATTTCCTTTAGGATCAACTGGTTTGATCTCATTGCTGTCCAAGAGACTTTCAAGAGTCTTCTCCAGCACCACAGTTTGAAGGCTCAATTCTTCAGCACTCAGCCTTTTTTACTGTCCATCTCTCACATCTGTACATGACTACTGGAAAAACCGTAGCTTTGACTAGATGGACCTTGGAAGGCAAAGTGATGTCTCTGCTTTTTAATATGCTGTCTAGGTTGGTCATAGCTTTTCTTCCAAGGAGCAAGCGTCTTTTAATTTTGCGGCTGCAGTCACCAGCTGCAGTGATTTTGGAGCCCAAGGAAATAAAGTCTGTCACTGTTTTCACTGTTTTCCCATCTATTTGCCATGAAGTGATGGGACCAGATGCCATGATCTTAGTTTTTTGAATGTTGAGTTTTAAGCCTGCCTTTTCACTCTCCTCTTTTACTTTCATCAAGAAGCTTTTTAGTTCTTCTTCACTTTCTGCCATAAGGGTGGTGTCATCTGTGTATCTGAGGGTATTGATATTTCTCCCAGCAATCTTGATTCCAGCTTCTGCTCTATCCAGCCCAGCATTTCACATGATATACTTTGCATATAAGTTAAATAAGCAGGGTGACAATATACAACCTTGACGTACTCCTTTCCCAATTTGGTTGCAAACTGTTGCTTCTTGACCTGCATACAGGTTTCTAAGGACGCAGGTAAGGTGGTCTGGTATTCCCATCTCTTGAAGAATTTTCCATAGCTTGTTGTGATCCACACAATCAAAGGCTTTAGCATAGTCAATGAAGCAGAAGTAGATGCTTTTCTGGAATTCTCTCGCTTTTCCTATGATCCAACGGATGTTGGCAATTTGATCTTTGGTTCCTCTTCCTTTTCTAAATCCAGCTTGTACATCTGGAAATTTGCGGTTCACATACTGTTGAAGCCTAGCTTGAAGGATTTTGAGCATTACTTTGCTAGCATATGAAATGAGTAAAACTGTGTGGTAATTGGCACATTCTTTGGCACTGTATTTCTTTGGGATTGGAATGAAAGCTGACCTTTTCCAGGTCAGTTTTATAAAAAATATTTTTTATAAAAATTATTATTATAAAAACATAATTATTTATGTTTGGCTGTGCTGGGTCTTCGGTGCTGTGTGGGCTTTTCTCTATTGCAGTGAGCTGGGGCTACTCTCTAATCACAGTGCTCCGGCCTCTCACTGCAGTGGCTTCTCTTGTTGCACAGCATGGGCTCTATGGCACTCGGGCTTCAGGAGCTGTGGCTGGAGGGCTCTAAGCACTGGGCTCAGTAGTTGTGGCGCAGGGGGCTTAGTTGCTCTGAGGCATGTGGGATCTTCCTGGATCAAGGATCAAACTCTGGTCTCCTACATTGGCAGGTGGATTCTTCACTACTGAGCCACCAGGGAAATCTAGTATAATATTATATGTCAATTATTTCTCAATTTAAAAAAGAAAAGAAGGATTTCCCTGGTGGTCCAGTGGTTAAAACTCACTGCAGGGGGCACAGGTTAGATCCCTGGTCTGGAAACGAAGATCCCACCTGCCTGGAGTGGGCACAGTAGTTGCAGCCCAGAGGCTCTTTAATTGTGTCCTGTGGGCTTCAGTGGTCGTGGCACTGAGACTTAGCTGCCCCAGGGCATGTGGGATCTTAGTTCCCCTCACCAAGAATTGTACCCCTGACCCCTGCATCGCAAGGCAGATTCTTAACCAGGGAGGTCCAAAAACAGTGTATTTTTTTTTTCAAAATTTAATCTTCCATTTCAAAATGCACCCCCTGCCCCAATCGTTACTCTCTCCAGCCACACACGCAGACATCAGGCATAGTTGTTGATGCTGTCAACTACAAACTGGCACTTGCCAAGAGCACTGCCAATGACTGAACAACAAGGGCATCTGCCACCTGCCCCTGTGGAGACGGAACCCTGTGCTGCTGCAGCTGCTGGCCTTCAGCACCCCCTGAGAGTTCAGGGTGGAGTGAGCCACTGTGTGCTCCAGGGAATCTGGGGGGACAGATCTTTAGATAGATCTTTTCAGGAACTGATTTTATGATCTTAACCCTTGCATCTCCTCATACCTAGAAAAGCACTAAATCCCTTCATGGGGACATCAAATCCTTGTGACTAGTAGAAAACCTTTTGTAATATGAGTGCTTAATGGTACTGAACTCCCCCTTCACCAAAATCTTATATATGGACCCTTCCCCACTGTCTCTTTGGAGCAGTCTCTCAGAACTATCAGAGGTGCTGCCTCCCTGGCTGCAGTTCTCAGTTTGCCCCAAATAAAACTTAACTCTCAAGCTGTGCATCTTTTTTTAGTCGACAATGCTGTAGAAGTTGGGGATTAGTTTTCTCCTGGCTGCTCCCAGAGCTCCCTGTACTGTGACTGTCTCCAACAGTTCACTACTTTGTACACCTGGAATTAATCTATTTTAAGGGGATGCTTTTGAACTGTGATGTTGGAGAAGACTCTGGAGAGTCCCTCAGACAGCAAGAAGATCCAACCAGTCCATCCTAAAGGAACTCAGTCCTGAATATTCATTGGAAAGACTGATGCTGAAGCTGAAACTCCAATACTTTGGCCACCTGATGCGAAGAACTGACTCATTTGAAAAGACCCTGATGCTGGGAAAGACTGAAGGCAGGCGGAGAAAGGGACGACAGAGGATGAGATGGTTGGATGGCATCACCGCAATGGACATGAGTTTGAGTAAGCTTTGGGAGCTGGCGATGGACAGGGAAGCCTGGCGTGCTGCAGTCCATGGGGTCGCAAAAAACACGACTGAGCGACTTAACTGAACTAAAGGGGATGGGTATGTCACCATTCATTCTTGTTTTAGATTTAAGAAAACCTACAACAACCCACCAATTCTACAAGACTCACCAAAATCTTGCATTTATTTTCACATTTTGAGAGCAAGTCTGAATCAAGAATTCCTGATAATTCCACCATAACCAGCTGCTCCTGGTGGAAGAAAGAAGGGTTAACGCGTTAGCCTGTGAGAGTGCAGGAAGAGGCAGGCTAAGGAGAAAAGCCAAACACACACCCGAAGTGAAACGACTCCACTTTTGTGAAAACTAGGTCCTGCTTTCAAGGAGAGGAAGCGCGCTCCGTTAACGAAGGTAACCTCCCTCCTTCCACCTAGAACTTCCGTGTGGCCCGTAAGGCTATGGGCAGCTGCCTGCCGCCCCGCGCGCTCAGGGGCACAATCCCGCCAGGCGCCTCGAGGCCGCGCGCCGACTCCCTGCCCCGCACACAGCCACTTCCACCCCCGCCACCACCGCGCGGGCTTCTGCCGTGGCACTCACTGTTTCCTCCTCCTCCTCCTCTTCCTCCTCTTCGTCCCAGTCCACCCAACTCGGCTCCTTGGCAGCTGCCGCCATGCCGCCGCTCCTCGGCGCCGCCAGCGAACCGTGGGCCCCGCCCGCCGGGGCCGCCATCTTGAGTAAGGGCAGCAGCTCCCGCCCCGCAGCGGCTCCGGCTGCGGCCCGCCGCTCCTGCCAGCACGCGAGATGGCGGCTCCCGGGCCCACGTGGAGCTCCTTGTTCCTCTCCGAGAGCTGGAGCCAGGACCCTGGCTTCGGTCGGGCAGCTTCGGCGACCTAGGGAACCCTCGGAGTCCCGTCGCTGGTGGGACGAGCCCACTGGCGAGCGAGGCAGAGGAGATCAAGAAGGTGCAGGCAAAGAGGCCACCGTGCGCAAGGGAAATGGAGAGGCCTAGAGTATCCCCATCCTACATTGCTTTGAAAGAAATTCTTAATGTTGTGTAAACACTCATCCTCAATTCAAGTTCTCCCCGAGCCAAGCTTAGGGCACACTTCACTGCGCTAGGAAGTGAGCTTGGGTTTCAGGACCCTGCAAAAGCTGCAGGCTTCGCAGGTGGCGCTAGTGGTAAAGATCCCGCCTGCCAATGCAGGAGACGGGCGGTCGATCCCTGGGTTGGAGGCGGGCATGGCAACCCATTCGTGGACTGAGGAGCCTGGCGGCTGCAGTCCATAGGGTCCCATAGAGAGGGACACGATTGAAGCGACTTAGCACGCAAAAAAAAAAAAAAAAAAAAGATGTAGGAATGGCAGATGGAGATCTGATTGCCCTAAGCGCTGTAAGAGACAGACATTGGGGAATACTATAACCTCAGCTATGCAGATGACACCACCCTTATGGCAGAAAGTGAAGAGGAACTCAAAAGCCTCTTGATGAAAGTCAAAGAGGAGAGTGAAAAAGTTGACTTAAAGCTCAACATTCAGAAAACGAAGATCATGGCATCCGGTCCCAGTCACTTCATGGCAAATAGATGGGGAAACAGTGAAAACAGTGTCAGACTTTATTTTTCTGGGCTCCAAAATCACTGCAGATGGTGATTGCAGCCATGAAATTAAAAGACGCTTACTCCTTGGAAGGAAAGTTAATGACCAACCTAGATAGCATATTCAAAAGCAGAGACATTACTTTGCCAACAAAGGTCCGTCTAGTCAAGGCTATGGTTTTTCCAGTAGTCATGTATGGATGTGAGAGTTGGACTGTGAAGAAAGCTGAGCGCCGAAGAATTGATGCTTTTGAACTGTGGTGTTGGAGAAGACTCTTGAGAGTCTCTTGGACTGCAAGGAGATCCAACCAGTCTATTCTGAAGGAGATCAGCCCTGGGATTTCTTTGGAAGGAATGATGCTGAAGCTGAAACTCCAGTACTTTGGCCACCTCATGTGAAGAGTTGACTCATTGGAAAAGACTCTGATGCTGGGAGGGATTGGGGGCAGGAGGAGAAGGGGATGACAGAGGATGAGATGGCTGGATGGCATCACTAACTCAATGGACGTGAGTCTGAGTGAACTCCGGGAGTTGGTGATGGACAGGGAGGCCTGGTGTGCTGCGCTTCATGGGGTCGCAAAGAGTCCGACACGACTGAGAGACTGAACTGAACTGAAAGACTAAGTAACTGAGAAGCCAATGGTACCCCACTCCAGTACTCTTGCCTGGAAAATCCCATGGGCGGAGGAGCCTGGTGAGCTGCAGTCCATGGGGTCACTAAGAGTCGGACACAATTGAGCGACTTCACTTCCACTTTTCACTTTCATGCATTGGAGAAGGAAATGGCAACCCACTCCAGTATTCTTGCCTGGAGAATCCCAGGGATGGGGGAGCCTGGTGGGCTGCCGTCTATGGGGTCGCACAGAGTCGGACAGGACTGAAGCGACTTAGTAGTAGTAATTAGTAGAGACTAAGTAAAGTGAAGTTTCGAACAGGATTTTTCTAAAACTAACTTCACGGGTTTCTCTGATTATAAAATAAATGATGGTTGTAGAGAGACAGGATGATCTACCTCCATAGAGCATGAGAGTTAGGGTCTGATACTTGTCTGATTTTGCTGCATTATTAACTGCAAGGCTTTAGGCAAGTTGGTTTTTGTGAGGATTAAAAGAGATAATCCATGTAAAACAGATTTAGGCCATTGTCTGGCACATATTAAGCACTTAATATGCATTTAGTCTAGTCATAGTAATAATATTTACAAATTTAGAGTATTATAACTTTAAAAAAACATTTTTGGGGAATTTTCTGGTGGTCCAGTGGTTAGGACTATGCTTTGTCTGCGGTGGCCTTGATGGGGGAAATATGATCCCACAGGCCATGCTGTGTGGCTGAAGAAAATGAAAAACAAAAACATCTTCCTACACAGTTTAGCTTTCCAGCTTCTTTCTACATACACAAACACAATTTTTATTACAAAAATGTGTTCAAACTATACATCTGTTTCAAACTTGCTTTTCTCACTATATTTAGTATCATGGATGTTTTCCACGGTAAATATAGATCTATGTGATGGTATTTATTGATATTGCACACTTTAGTAAACATTTTTGTGCATTTTTACGCATTCCTTCATTAAATGAATGGATTTCATAGCTTTAAAAAAGTGGGAGAAGTATTGGACTTTTTAGAAGTTATAGAACTTAGAAGTTCTAGATCTGAAATGTAGTAATTGTGATCTGGCACAAGCTGCTGTGCTTTCTCATCCCCTGTGTTCTTATTTATTAAATGAAGATAAAATTATTCATCCTTACTGTATATTTTTTGTTTGAAGATTAGATTGTGTCTCAAACAGTGTTCTATAAGTTGAGAAATTAAATTGTCAGATATTATTGGGGTTCGGGGAGAATAAAAAGGAGAACAATCCAAGCTGAGGGAGCAGCAGAAGTGAAAGTCTGAGGGTCGAAAATACATTTTATGAGGTCACTGTAATGCCTCAGGATGTCCCTTTCAAATAAATAATGCTCATACTTCTAGTCAAGGTTATTACTGTTTACTATTTAAGACATAATTGTTAAGTTTATTTATTTGAATGGTTTATGAAATGATACGGACAGAGAAGGAAGCCTGCCATCCCTGTCTGCCAGCTCCCCTTTCCATTACTGTTGATCAGTCATGTCTGACTCTTTGTGACCCCATGGACTGCAGCACGCCATGCTTCCCTGTCCTTCCCTATCTCCCAGAGTTTGCTGAAATTCATGTCTGTTGAGTTGTTGATGCCATCCAACTATTTCATCCTCTGTCGCCCTCTTCTCCTGCCCTCAATCTTTCTCAGCATCAAGGTCTTTTACAAGGAATCGGCTTTTCGCATCAGGTGGCCAAAGTATTGGAGCTTCAACTTCAACATCAGTCCTTCCAATGAATATTCACGGTTGATTTCCTTTAGGAGGGCTCCCTGTTGGCTCAAATGATAAAGAATTCACCTCCAATGCAGGAGACTCACATTCAGGAAGACCCGCTGGACAAGAGAAGGGCTACTCACTCCAGTATTCTTGCCTGGAGAATTCCATGGTCAGAGGAGCCAGGTGGGCTACAGTCCATGGGGTCCCAAAGAATCGGAAACAACTGAGTTAATTTCACTTTTCCTTTAGGACTGACTGATTTGATCTTCTTGCAGTCCAAGGGATTCTCAAGTCTTCTCCAGAACCACAGTTCAAAAGCATCAATTTTTTGGCGCTCAGCCTTTTTTATGGTACAACTCACACACCTGTACGTGACTATTGAAAAAACCTTAGGTTTGACTGTGGACCTTTATTGGCAAAATGATATGTCTGCTTTTGAATACGCTGGCTAGATTTGTGATAGCTTCCCTTTCAAGGAGTATGAGTCTTTTATTTTCATGGCTGTAGTCACTGTCTGCAGTGATTTTGGAGCCCAAGAAAAGAAAATACATCACTGTTTCCACTTTTTCCCTTTCTATTTGCCATGAAGTGATGGGACTAGATGCCATGATCTTGGCTTTTTGTTTTTTTAATATTTATTTATTTAGGCTGGGCTATGTCTTAGTTGCTACATGCGGGGGATCTTTGGTCTTCATTGTAGCATGCCAGATATTTACTTGCAGCATTCAGTTCAGTTCAGTCACTCACTCGTGTCTGACTCTTTGCAACCCCATGGACTGCAGCACGCCAGGCTTCCCTGTCCATCACCAACTCTGGGAGCTTGCTCAAACTCATGTTCATTGAGTCAGTGATGCTATCCAACCATCTCCTCCTCTGTTGTCCCCTTCTCCTCCTGCCTTCAATCTTTTCCAGCATCAGGGTCTTTTCAAATGAGTCAGATCTTCCCATCAGATGGCCAAAGTAGTGGAGCTTCAGCTTTAGCCTCAGTCCTTTCAATGACCGCTCAGGGTTGATTTCTTTTAGGATTGATTGCTTTGAACTCCTTGCAGTCCAAGTGAATTTCTCAAGAGTCCTTTCTAACACCACAGTTCAAAAACATCAATTCTTTGGTGCTCAGCTTTCTTTATGGCTCAACTCTCACATCCATACATAACTACCGGAAAAGCCTTAGCTTTGGCTATACAGACCTTTGTCGGCAAAGTAACATCTCTGCTTTTTAATATGCTGTCTAGGTTTGTCATAGCTTTTCTTCCAAGAAGCATGCAGATTCTTAGTTGTGGCATGTGGGATTTAGTTCCCTGATCAGGGATCATACCCAGGCCCCCTGCACTGGGAGCTCAGAGTTTTATGCACTGGAACACCAGGGTAGTCTTCATCTTAGTTTTTTAATCTTGAGTTTATGCTAGCTTTTTCACTCTCCTCTTTCACTCTCATCAAGAGGCTCTTTAGTTACTCTTCAGTTTCTGCCACAAGAGTGGTATTATCTGCATATCTGAGGTTGTTGATATTTCTCCCGGCAATCTTGATTCCAGCTTGTGATTCATTCAGCCTGACATTTTGCATGATATACTCTGTACATAAGTTAAATACGCAGGGTGACAATATACAACCTTGTCATACTCCTTTCCCAATTTTGAACCAATCAGTATTTCCATGTCTGGTTCTAACTGTTGCTTCTTGACCTTCATGAAAGTTTCTCAGGAGACAGAAAAAGTGGTCTGGTATTCCCATTTCTTTAAGAATTGTCCACAGTTTTTGTGATCCACACAGTCAAAGGCTTTCAGGTAGTCAATGAAGCAAAAGTTGAATTTTTTTGGAATTCCCTTGCTTTCTCTGTGATCCACAGATGTTGGCAATTTGATCTCTGGTTCCTCTGCCTTTTCTAAACCCAAGTTGTACATCTGAAAGTTCTTGATTCATGTAGTGCTAAAGCCTAGCTTGAAGGATTGTGAGCAAAACCTTGCTAGCATGTGAAATGAGGGCAATTGTATGGCAGGTTGAACATTCTTTGGCATTGCCCTTCTTTGGGATTGAAGTGAAAACTAACATTTTCTAGTCCTATGGCCACTGCTGAGTTTTCCAAATTTGCTGACACATTGAGTGCAGCACTTTAACAGCATCATCTTTCAGGATTTTAAACAGCTCAACTGGAATTCCATCACCTCCACTAGCTTTGTTTGTAGTAATGCTTCCTAAGGCCCACTTGATTTCACACTCCAGGATGTCTGACTCTATGTGAGTGACCACACCATCATGGTTATCCAGGTCATTAAAACTTTTTGTATATTTCTTCTGGCTTCTGTATATTCTTGCCACCTCTTAATCTCTGCTTCTGTTAGGTCCTTACTGTCTCTGTCCTTTATTGTGCCCATCCTTTCAAGAAATAGTCCCTTGATATCTCCAATTTTCTTGAAGAGATTTCTAGTCTTTCCTATTCTATTGTTTTCCTCAATTTCTTTGCATTGTTCATGTAAGAAGGCTTTCTTATTTCTGCTTGCTATTCTCTGGAACTCTGCATTCAGATGGTTATATCTTTCCCTTTCTCCCTTGCCTTTCACTTCTCTTCTGTTCTCAGCTATTTATAAAGCCTCTTCAGACAACCACTTTGCCTTCTTGCATTTCTTTTTCTTTGGGCTGGTTTTGGTTACTGCCTCCTGTACAATGTTATGAACCCCCATCCATAGTTCTTCAGGTGCTCTGTCTACCAGATCTAATCCCTTGAATCTATTTATCACCTCCACATTATAATCATAAAAGATTTGATTTAGGTCATACCTGAATGGCCTAGTGGTTTTCCCTACTTTCTTCAATTAGAGCCTGAATTTTGTGATAAGGAGCTGATGATCTGAGCTACAGTCAGCTCCAGGTCTTGTTTTTACTGACTGTATAGAGCTTCTCCATCTTCGGTGGCAAAGAATATAATAAATCTGATTTCGGTATGGACCATTTGGTGATGTCCGTGTATAGAGTGTCTCTTATGTTGTTGGAATAGGATGTTTGCTCTGACTAGTATTTCTCTTGACAAAACTTTCATTTTGTACTCCAAGTCCAAACTTACCTGTTACTCCAGGTATCTCTTGACTTACTACTTTTGCACTGCAGTCCCCTATGAGGAAAAGGACATATTTTTTGGTGTTAGTTCTAGAAGGTGTTGTAGGTCTTCATAGAACTGTTGAACTTCAGTTTCTTTGGCATTAGTGGTTGGGGCATAGACTTGGATTACTGTGATGTTGAATGGTTGCCTTGGAAACAAACCAAAATCATTCTGTCATTTTTGAAGCTGCACCCGTGTACTTACTGCATTTTGAAATCTTTTGTTGACTACGAGGGCTACTCCATTTCTTCTAAGGGATTCTTGTCCACAGTAGTAGATATAAGGGTCATCTGAATTAAATTCACCCATTCCCATATGTTTTTGTTCACTGATTCCTAAAATGTTCACTCTTGCCATCTCCTTCTTGACCACATCTAATTTACTTTGATTCATGGACCTAACATTCCAGGTTCCTATACAATATTGTTCTCTACAGCATCAGACTTTTACCACCAGACACATCCACAACTGAGCATTGTTTCCGCTTTGGCCCAGCTGCTTTTTCTTTTTGGAGCTATTAGTAATTGCCCTCTGCTCTTCCCCAGTACCTTATTGGACGCCTTTTGACCTGGGGGCTCATCATCTGGTCTCATATTTTGTCTTTTCATTCTGTCCATGGGGTTCTCATGGCAAGAATATACCTCCAGTGGACCACGTTTTGTCAGAACTCTGCATTACAACCTGTCTGTCTTGGGCTGCCCTGCACAGCATGGCTCATAGCTTCACTGAGTTATACAAGCCCCTTCGCCATGACGAGGCTGTGATCCATGAAGGGATCACCTTTCCATAGGTAGCTGGGGTTTTTTGTTGTTGTTGTTGCCTTTTTTAAATTTTTTACCAGTTTCTTATGTATCCTTTCAGAAATACTCTATGTATTTTCAAAAACACATCTGTATACAAAAATCTATAAATTTTAATATTATAACGTAGCACATAGATGAAAAAACCATTCCCTTGGGAGGAAACAAGACCTTTTAGTATTGTCTCCATTGCCTAAAGCTTTGAAAATTAGCTTAAAGATTGAAACAGCTCTCAGACAGAAAAAAACCTTATTGAGCAGAATAACCTATCAGTGTCAGCTTTGAAAGAAGCCTTTTGGTGACTGGAATTTCCGTGACTTGCAACTAGAGTCCATTCTTAACACCTCCTCTCAGTCCAAAGAGATCATAAGACCCAGGTGCCAACTTTAAGAAACTAAATTACCTTTGCTTAAAAATAGGCAAAAAGAGAAGAGAGCTGCAGAGGATGAGATGGTTAGATAGCTTCACCAACTCAGTGAACATTAATCTGAGCAAACTCAGGGAGATCGTGAAGGACAGGGAAGCCTGGCTTGCTGCAGTCCATGGGGTCACAAAGAATCGGACAAGACAGCAACTGAACAACACCAGAAAATAGAATTAATAAACAATACATGTTACGTGTATAGAATGTAATCTTATTTAGCAATAAAAATGAAGTACAGATACGTGCTACAACATGGATAAACTTGAAAAGTACTCTAAGAATCCAGAAGGCCACATACTGGATGATTCCATTTATATGAGATGTCCAGTATTGGCAAACCTATAGATAGAGGAAATAGATCAGTGGTTGCCAGGGCCTGAGGGGAAGAGGAATTGGAAATGCCTTCTTTTGGGGATGATGAAAATGTTCAGGAATCAGTGGCGATTGTTGCGTGTTGCTGCGTGTACTAAACAGCACTGAATTGTATACAAATGAACAAACTTTATGGTATGTGAATTATATTTTAATAAAGCTGTTTTTTTTTAAGACAACAATAATAGAAGCACTAGTTTAAAACTGAACAGGGAAGCAAAAATTGCTTGTGGTAATTGCTTTTTACTGACTAATATGGAAGAGTTTCAATAATTTAACATTGGATATGGTTTACCAGCAGCTTCCCTTGTGGCTCAGCTGGTAAAGAATCCGCCTGCAATGCAGGAGACCTGGGTTCAATCCCTGGGTTGGGAAGATTCCCTGGAGAAGGGAAAGGCTACCTGCTCCAGTATTCTGGCCTAGAAAATTCCATGATCTATACAGTCCATGGGGTTGCAAAGAGTCGGACACAACTGAGCAACTTTCACTCACTCACTCCCCAATGGCTCAGCAGTAAAAGAATGCACCTGCAATGAAGGAGATGTGGGTTCCATCCCTGGGTCGGGAAGATCTCCTGGAGAAGGAAATGGCAACCTACTCTAGTATTCTTGCCTATATACTTTTATACTCTAGTATAAAATCCCATGGACAGAGGAGCCTGGTGGGCTACAGTCCATGGGGTTGAACACGACTGAACACACACATATACATGGTTTACCAGTGCACACAAGCTAAATATCAGCCCTCAGCAGTGTAACGTCCATGTTATACATTAGGAAGCTGAGTGTTAGAAAATCAGGAAACTTTACTTGTCTAACTCAGTCCTCTGTAGTCTGTTATCTTTTCTGAGAAACTGGGAAGCGTAACAGACCTGGTAGAAATGTCAGCCCTTGACTCAGGACAGCTGGGGTGGAGGAATGACATGGAGTATCAAACCTTACAGAGTTGAAAAGGGGGACAAAGAGCTCAGGGCGTCACACCTAATCGTGCCCTGGCATCTGTTCAGCAAGGTTTGAGTGCCATCAGCGGCCCTTGTTCTGTGAGCTTGCCCTTTACTGTGTTCGCCAGCTCTTTCTGCTTTGTTCTTTCTTATATTGAATATTTCCTTGTATGTGAGTTTCAGTTGCAAACTTGGATATATTTAAAAAACCAAACAAAAGATGTTTCTTTATTTTCTTTAAATCAAATTGAACTTAACTAAACCCCTGTCACAACAGGATGGCAGGAAATCTTAATCTCCATCAGTTTCTTCCCTTTTACACCCCCTTCCCTCTCATTCCTAGATCATACATAGTATTTGAAGAGATTGCCCCAGCCTTCAGCCCACATTGGTTACTCTGAGCTACCCGAAGTTGCAACCTCACAGATCCTTAAAATGCAGGGACTCTGTTTCCACAGAGCGCACTGCTGCTGTGATTTGGATGCTTAGTGGTTTAGCCTTTCTAAGCAACCCATTGGCCTTAGCACCTCTCCAGGGTGCTGCTAAGGGAATGAGGACCCTCCAGTTCACACTCCTTCCCAGCTTAAAGAAATCTCCATTTATTTCCTCCAGTTTAAAATAAAGGCATCTCTTCCCTTTTTCCTCTCAGACATCTAGCATAATTTCTTCAGTGAGCTCAGACTCTAACAATAGATGGGAAAAGCCTCAGTCTTCAACTAGCTTCAGCTTTCTTTCCTTTAGACATCCAAGACAAAGGAATACAAATGGCCCGGCTGCCGCTTGGAAGGGACCAAGTGGAAAAATGCAGTGTACTAGGATCTCCATAAGTTATCCTGCCATATTAATAAAACCTTTTGGAAGAAGTCAGACCTTGTCTTGTTGATTTTAAGAGTCAAAGGAGTCTGTTCACACCCTAAGTTAATATAGCCTAGGAGCTTGGGGGCTCAAAGTGCTCATTGAATAAGGATTTGGCGGCTGTGGCAATCCCAGTACCCTGGAGGTCGTGTGGTTTCTGGGGCATCTCCAGAAAGTGCGAGGTAGTGAGAGAAATAAAGGTAAACACCTGGATGTTGTTGACGTTCTATAAAGGAAGAAAGCTCAAAGTGTTCTAAGAAATGAAGTTCTGCTGCTAAGCAGTTACGGATAACAAAATGAGGGAAGATTTACAAGTTATATTAAAAAGAGCCACAGAAGAGACAAATTACATGGTTTTCTATAACTACAGTTGGAGCTAATAGAGAAAAAGCTATGTAATTTGGGAGGAGGGCAAATTGATCTTTAAAAAATGTGTATGTATCATGCATGGACTCCAGTTGCGGTGTGCAGGCTTAGTTGCTCCACAGCACGTGGGATCGTAGTTTCCTTAACATGGATCAAACCTGCGTCCCCTGCATTGCAAGGCATACTCTTAATCACTGGACACCCAGAGGAGTCCCCAGGATCAGTTGACTTTAATTGTAGTTAGTAAGAGGAACCTTACGAAAAAAGTTTACAAATATAATTTCTGAGAAACATACATGAGGTATCATGGTCAGTATTTAAAAGCCTGCCACTGCTGCTGCTAAGTGTCTGACTCTGTGTGACCCCATAGACGGCAGCCCACCAGGCTCCACCATCCCTGGGATTCTCCAGGCAGGAATACTGGAGTGGGTTGCCATTTCCTTCTCCAATGCATGACAGTGAAAAGTGAAAGTGAAGTCACTCAGTCATGTCTGACTCTTAGCGACCCCAGGCTCCTCCGCCCATGGGATTTTCCAGGCAACAGTTCTGGAGTGGGTTGCCATTGCCTTCTCCAGGAGCCTGCCACTAGGAGGAGACAAATGAACTAAAAATTGTTACTCTGCTCTTCTTCCCTTAGAACACATTTTCTAAATTAAGAGCTTGTATGAAAATTATATTTAGTAGCAGAATTCTCGGAGAAGGCAATGGCACCCCACTCCAGTACTCTTGCCTGGAAAATCCCATGGATGGAGGAGCCTGGTAGGCTGCAGTCCATGGGGTTGCTAAGAGTCAGGCACGACTGAGCGACTTCACTTTCACGTTTCACTCGCATGCATTGGAGAAGGAAATGGCAAACCACTCCATATTCTTGCCTGGAGAATCCCAGGGACAGAGGAGCCTAGTGGGCTGCCATCTATGGGGTCGCACAGAGTCAGACACGACTGAAGTGACTTAGCAGCAGCAGCAGAATTCTAGTGAAAGTCTTTAGAGAGTAGTAACATTTTGTCTTAAAAATGAACATTTTACTTAAATAATAGTTTACATTCCATTAGATTCCTTCTTTAAAATGCATCTCTTACTCTTTTTTAAAAAGATATTTGAAAGAATTTTTAAATTAATAAGTCAATGTATTTATTTTTGGTTGCACTGAGGCTTCATTGCTGTGCAAGGGCTCTCTAGTTGAGGTGCATGGGCTTCTCATTGTGATGGCTTCTCTTGTTTCGGAACACAAACTCTAGGCACATAGGCCTCAGTGGTTGCAGCATGCAGGCACAGTAGCTGAGCCTCACAGGCTCTAGGACACAGGCTCAGTAGCTGTGGTGCACAGGTTTAGTTGCTCAGCAGCATGTGGAATCTTCCTGGACCAGGGATCGAACTAGCGTTCCCTGCATTGGCAGGCAGATTCTTATCCATTGGGCCACCAAGGACATCGTCTTACTCTGTCTTAAATTAAAAAACTAAACCCTAGACCAGTGCCCCTCAAACTTCAGCTGCATCAGAATCACAGCAGAGGACTTGTTAGGGTACAGATTGCTCAGCCAGAGTTTTTGGTTCAGCAGGTCTGAGAAATAACACAGGACATAAAATATGCATTTCTAGCAAGTTCCCAGGTGATACTGATACTGTTGGTCTAGTGAACACATTTTGAGAACTACCGTGCTAGCTAGCGGAGAAGGCAATGGCAACCCACTCCAGTACTGTTGCCTGGAAAATCCCATGGGTGGAGGAGCCTGGTAGGCTGCAGTCCATGGGGTCGAGAAGAGTCAGACACGACTGAGTGACTTCACTTTCACTTTTCACTTTCATGCATTGGAGAAGGAAATGGCAACCCACTCCAGTGTTCTTGCCTGGAGAATCCCATGGATGGAGGAGCCTGGTGGGCTGCCGTCTTTGGGGTCGTGCAGAGTCGGACTCAACTGAAGCGACTTAGCAACAACAGCAGCAGTGCTAGCTAGATGACTGGAAAGTAAGCGACTTCCCAGTAACCAGATTCAGTTAAATATTGAGAACATAGTAATCAAAGCATTTCAGCTTGCAAAAAAAAGTAACTTAGTATCAGAAATAAGATTGGAATGATCATTTTTGGAGGGTTTTGAATCAAAAAAGCCATATATACTTAATTTGGTAGCCATATGGCACTACTAGAAGCTATTGGAATGCGTTTTAGGCAGTGATGAAGTAAAATGGTGCATGCCCGTGGACAGACAGAGGCCAGAGAGACTAGGTGGGGTCCATAGGGATTCTTTTCAAACCAGGAAACAGGTACCGTATATAAAGTCCCCATTAAATGTAGAGAATGTACTCAAGGCATCAATATGGCTCACTGGCAACTAACTAGAAGCTTCCTATAATGTTAAAGCAAAAATAGATGGATTTTGCAAAATCTGCCTAATTTTTTCAAGATAACAGGGTACTTCCGTGGAAGTCCAGTGGTTAAGACTCCACCTTCCAATGCAGGAGGCATGGGTTTGATCCCTGGTTGGAGAACTAGGGTTCCACATGCTATGAATTGCAGCCAAAAGTTTTAAAACAAACCAAAATAATAGGAGTCTACCAATAAATTTCTCCAAAGTGGGTAGAGAAAGATTTAAAAGCTGCTAAGAGTTACGTTCCCTAAGGGTACCCTCCTCCCCACCACTTATATATTTTTTTGCTGTTAGAGGTATTTTGTAGAAACATTTGAGAAATACTGGTGTAGATCAGAAGTGGTTGATGGCTTAGACCATCATGATGACATTCGTAGTGGGAGAAGTGTCAGATTTTAGCAAAGCCTATGATATGTGGCATCACGGACTTGATGGACATGAGTTTTCGTAAGCTCTGGGAGTTGGTGATGGACAGGGAAGCCTGGCGTGCTGCAGTCCATGGGGTCACAACGAGTTGGACACGACTGAGCAACTGAACTGTGATATGTGGTAGAATCTGTAGAACTTGGTTTCTAATTAGATAGAGTAGGGTGAGGGGTGGGCTTCCCTGATGGCTCAGTGGTGAAGAATCTGCCTGCAATGCAGTAGCTGCAGAAGACATGGGTTCGATTCCTGGGTGGGTATGGAAACCTAATCCAGTATTCTTGCCTGGAGAATCCCATGGAGAGAGGAACCTGGCAGGTTACAGCCCATAGGGTCCCAAAGAGTCGGACATGAATGAAGCAACTTGTGCACATGCATGCAGGGTGAGGGGAAGAGAAAGAACGGGAGCAGATAGAAAAATTGAAACTACTATGATTAAGAGCCTGGATGACTGGTAAAATGGGAATATGTGTATTTTACCTGTTTATTTTGTTTTGTTTTTAAAAGAAGAAAAACCTAAGGAGGAACTTGTATGAGGAGATAAATGTTGAGATTGGCTTTGGATACCAAGTTTAACTTTCTTAGAGTACAGTTAGGTGGAGCTAGTGGTCAGTAGTTGAATTGTGGTCATGGAACTTGAGAAGGTTTAAGAATTAAATTCTAGTCATCTTTATAAAAAAAAAAAGGAAGTTGAAGCTTTTTCCTAAAATCTGATCCTTTTATTCAGTCGCTAAGTCGTGTCTCTTTTCGAACCCATGGACTGCAGCACTCCCTGCAGCCTGGCATTTCGCATAATGTACTCTGCATAGAAGTGAAATAAGCAGGGTGACAATATATAGCCTTATCATACTCCTTTCCTAATTTTGAACCAGTCTGTTGTTTCATGTCTGGTTCTAACTGTTGCTTCCTGACCTGCTTACAGGTTTCTCAGGAGACAGGTAAAGTGGTCTGGTATTCCTGTCTCTAAAAATTTTCCACAGTTTGTTGTGATCCACACAGTCAAAGGCTTTAGTGTAGTCAATGAAGCAGAAGTGGATGTTTTTCTGGAATTCCCTTGCTTTCTCTATGATCCAACAGATGTTGGCAATTTGATCTCTGGCTCCTCTGCCTTTTCTAAATCCAGCTTATTCATCTGAAATTTCTCAGTTCATGCACTGCTGAAGCCTAACTTGAAGGATTTTGAGCATGGACTTGGTAGCATGTGAAATGAGTGTAATTGTATGGTAGTTTGAACATTCTTTGGCATTGCCCTTTTTTGGGATTGGAATGAAAACTGACCTTTTCCAGCCCTGTGGAAATGAAGAGGCCGTTAAGAGAAGGAAGTTTTAAAAAAACTCTCCAATTATGAGCCAGAGAGTCAGTTCAGAAGTATGGTATTTACAACATGAGGTATAGCCCCATTTGCTCTGTCCAGACAGATAAAAGCGTGACTAACCAGACCAATGGTTCTTAAATGTAGTCCCCAGACCCATGTGGTGAGCTTTACTCCGGATTCAAATGCAAATTCTCAGACGTACCCTAGACTACTAAACCAGAAAGGCTTGGGAATGAAGCCCGACAATTAGTAGTTTAACACCCTCTCCAGGTGATTCTGATGCATACTTATGGTGAAAATTGAGCTAGGTCAGAGTTTTCTTCCTTTTAAGAATTTGAAATGGGGTCTACAGAGAGGATCAGTCTGTTGGTTGTGGGAGAGAAGCTGAAAGTTGGTCTTAGAGACTATGAGTAAGCTGGAATTATGAGTAAGCAGAGCTATAACTAGCTAAATGAGGTGGTAGGCTGGTAGTCATCGAGACAGAGGAATGGTGACACCCTCTGGTTGGGGAATACTGCATTCCTGCTGCAGCCAAGAGTGACAGGTTAACCCAGTCTCTAGGCACGCATGGAATTTGTCCAGTTTCATGTTCATTTCAGTTCCCAATTGAAGCCCAATCATAATGCTATTCTTAGGTACCCATGATATTCTTATCTCTTTTTATTGTCATGTGCATCCTTAAAATAGATGGGCTTCCCATTACTTGAGATTTCCTGAGTGAGTCTGTGCTCCTAAAACATAAAAAGCTGATGCAGCTCCAAAACAGATGGAGAATAAGTTTAATAGAAATAGTTCCATTAATAAAACTTATGCATTTATTTTATTTCTTTTCTTTCTATATGCTTAACTATTGTTATGCATATGTCCAGTGGTTAAGTATATTCACACTGTTGTGCAACCAATCTCTAGAACTTTTTCTTTCCTTATTTTTTAATTCTTTTATTTTTGGACTTGCTACGTGGCTTGTGGGATCTTAGTTCCCTGACTACAGATCGAACCCGGACCACAGCAGTGAAAGTACCAAATCCTAACCACTGGACCACCAGGGAACTCCCAGAACTTTTTCGTTTTGCGAAGAATTGCTTTTTAAAGAACTAATTTGGGGGACTTCCTGATGGTTCAGTGGCTAAGACTTCATGCTCCCAGTGCAGAGGGCCCAGGTTTGACCCCTGGTCAGGGAACTAGATCCCACATGCCACAGCTAAGAGTTCGAATGCTAAAATTAAGACCCAGCACAGCCAAGTAAATAATTATTTTTTTAAATAAAGAACTAATTTTTTTTTTTATGAAATCTATTTTAATGCTCTCCCCTTTCCACCTGAAGCACTTCCCAACTTAACCATCAAGTCTGATGCTCAGGGTCATATTTGCAATTTTTGGTTTGTTTGTTTTTACTTCTCTTATTGGCATCTTTATTCAGGCAGTCACTCAGAAAAAAATGCTATTACTTTTAGTACCTTTAGTAGGAATATCTCTTGATCTCTCCTCATTTCCCTCAGCTACTTAATCCAGATCTAAATTTCCCACATTCATTACGATGTATTTATCTTTTCTGTTTCTAATTGTTTATGTGCTTCACATTTTCCATATTGATCTTCAAATAATAACAGTAATGAAATTCAAATAGAGTTCTAAACGTTAAAGGTTCTATCAACTGTTGGTAAATAGGGCAGCAGCCAAACTGGCACTGTCAATACCTCAGGACCCTAATTTGCCTGGATCCTTGCCCCCTCAGATTGTAAAAGATAGGTTGAATTAGAAGAGACAATCTCTAAATTTTCTCCATCCATGACATTGCCTAGACCATTTATATTTTTCTTTACCATCTTGATGGCATTTAGTCTATTTACAGAATATTACTTATTTAAAGAGCTTGGTCTTACAGAATTAGCGTTTTATTATCAATATATTTCAAAAAGGAAGTCAAAGTGCTAAGAACAAAATTGTTCAGTTCAGTTCAGTCGCTCAGTCGTGTCCGACTCTTTGCGACCCATGAATTGCAGCATACCAGGCCTCCCTGTCCATCACCAACTCCCGGAGTTCACCCAGACTCGTGCCCATCGAGTCAGTAATGCCATCCAGCCATCTCATCCTCTGTCATCCCCTTCTCCTCCTGCCCCCAATCCCTCCCAGCATCAGAGTCTTTTCCAATGAGTCAACTCTTCACATGAGATGGCCAAAGTACTGGAGTTTCAGCTTCAGCATCATTCCTTCCAAAGAAATCCCAGGGCTGATCTCCTTCAGAATGGACTGGTTGGATCTCCTTGCAGTCCAAGGGACTCTCAAGAGTCTTCTCCAACACCACAGTTCAAAAGCATCAATTCTTCGGCGCTCAGCCTTCTTCACAGTCCACCTCTCACATCCATACATGACCACAGGAAAAACCATAGCTTTGACTAGACGAACCTTTGTTGGCAAAGTAATGTCTCTGCTTTTGAATGTGCTCTCTAGGTTGGTCATAACTTTCCTTCCAAGGAGTAAGCATCTTTTAATTTCATGGCTGCAGTCACCATCTGCAGTGATTTTAGAGCCCCAAAAACAAAATCTGACACTGTTTCCACTGTTTCCCCATCTATTTGCCATGAAGTGATGGGACCGGATGCCATGATCTTCGTTTTCTGAATGTTGAGCTTTAAGCCAACTTTTTCACTCTCCACCTTCACTTTCATCAAGAGGCTTTTTAGTTCCTCTTCACTTTCTGCCATAAGGGTGGTGTCATCTGCATAGCTGAGGTTATTGATATTTCTCCCGGCAATCTTGATTCCAGCTTGCGTTTCTTCCAGTCCAGCTTTTCTCATGATGTACTCTGCATAGAAGTTAAATAAGCAGGGTGACAATATACAGCCTTGATGTACTCCTTTTCCTATTTGGAACCAGTCTGTTGTTCCATGTCCAGTTCTAACTGTTGCTTCCTGACCTGCATACAGATTTCTCAAGAGGCAGGTCAGGTGGTCTGGTATTCCCATCTCTTTCAGAATTTTCCACAGTTTATTGTGATCCACACAGTCAAAGGCTTTGGCATAGTCAATAAAACAGAAATAGATGTTTTTCTGGAAACATCTCTTGCTTTTTCCATGATCCAGCGGATGTTGGCAATTTGATCTCTGGTTCCTCTGCCTTTTCTAAAACCAGCTTGAACATCAGGAAGTTCATGGTTCACATATTGCTGGAGCCCGGCTTGGAGAATTTTGAGCATTACTTTACTAGGGTGTGAGATGAGTGCAATCGTGTGGTAGTTTGAGCATTCTTTTGCATTGCCTTTCTTTGGGATTGGAATGAAAATGGACCTTTTCCAGTCCTGTGGCCACTGCTGAGTTTTCCAAATTTGCTGGCATATTGAGTGCAGCACTTTCACAGCATCATCTTTCAGGATTTGAAAGAGCTCAACTGGAATGCCATCACCTCCACTAGTTTTGTTCGTAGTGATGCTTTCTAAGGCCCACTTGACTTCACATTCCAGGATGTCTGGCTCTAGGTCAGTGATCACACCATCGTGATTATCTGGGTTCTGAAGATCTTTTTTGTACAGTTCTTCTGTGTATTCTTGCCATCTCTTCTTAATATCCTCTGCTTCTGTTAGGTCCATACCATTTCTGTCCTTTATCGAGCCCATCTTTGCATGAAATGTTCCCTTGGTATCTCTAATTTTCTTGAAGAGATCTCTAGTCTTTCCCATTCTGTTGTTTTCTTCTATTTCTTTGCATTGATCGCTGAGGAAGGCTTTCTTATCTCTTCTTGCTATTCTTTGGAACTCTGCATTCAGATGTTTATATCTTTCCTTTTCTCCTTTGCTTTTCGTTTCTCTTCTTTTCACAGCTATTTGTAAGCCCTCCCCAGGCGGCCATTTTGATTTTTTGCATTTCTTTTCCATGGGGATGGTCTTGATCCCTGTCTCCTGTACAATGTCACGAACTTCATTCCATAGTTCATCAGGCACTCTATCTATCAGATCTAGGCCCTTAAATCTATTTCTCACTTCCACTGAATAATCATAAGGGATTTGATTTAGGTCATACCTGAATGGTCTAGTGGTTTTCCCTACTTTCTTCAATTTCAGTCTGAATTTGGCAATAAGGAGTTCATGATTGAGCCACAGTCAGCTCCTCGACTTGTTTTTGCTGACTGTATAGAGCTTCTCCATTTTTCTTCAGACCTTTATTAAACAAAGACACATTGGCACTGAAAAGATGGTAGTACCCTCACTATATCTGATGCTACTAAAACAGCAGATCATGTTCTATTCATCTGGTAAGAGGCCAGTTTCACATCAGGGAACAGAGAAGGATAAGGTTATAATTAAGGTTTAGACACATTTCACAATTTGTCCTCTTAAACATAAGAAACAATTATGTCTAAAGGTTTTGCTTAAAACCAGGAATAAGGGTCTAATTGTTGCCAACAATTTGTTACTACAAAACCCTCTTTTTATAGGGATGAGTTGGGCTTACAACAGGCCACTTTGCTCTCTGATTATGTATACTGAACTATATAGTCATGATGACTAATTTTCTACCCAAAGGTGCTTTGTTTGGAAAAGGCAACACTGGAAATTTAAATGCTTAAATAAATGCCATATATTATTGCTGACCCTCTGTCCTCTTTGGCCACTCAGAGCTCCTGTGGTTGTTTTAACCTAAGGTCCACTATATCCTTATAGGATCTCACAAATTCTGTTGCTATTGATGCCAAGGCAATCAGTATTCAACTGGAGATCTGGGCTGAATGAGCCCTTCAAGGTGACAAGGGAAAGGGTTTTCCTTAAGTACTGCAAGCATCCACTGTAGTTTACATAAGTGGGAAGGCAGTGAAATAGAAGCAAGAAAGAGAAACTTCTTAAAGATCTCTTTGACACTCTGCAATTTCACTCCAACTTCAGCAAAAAAAGAAACAGCTGACACAATAATCAAACTGCAGAAAGCAAAACTACATCCTTAGAGAGTTCAGAATTAGTCTTTTTAGATGTCTGATTTGATCCTTTGATTCTCCTTCATCCATAAGCAAATGCAATTTTATTTTCAATTCTCTTCTCACTCTGAAAGAAAATGCTTCACTGTGTTAGGGAGAAATGGAGGAGGAAGAGAAATCTTAGTTGAGCTCAGCAATTTTCAAATGAGCAAAATATAGACACGTTTTATTCTTTCACTCATTAGGGCACCAACATACTCTTTAGTAAATATCTGTTGAGGGAAAAAGCTATATTAATTATTCTTATTGCTAGATTTTTATCTACCATTGTTCAAGTCAGAAGATGCTACAATTTGAAAATGATGCTATCAACAATGATTATTATCTGCCTGAGTGGGTGTTGCTGAAAAGACCGATACTGGATTACTCTAGAGTTGCTGGGTGCGGTACACTATTTCCAGTTAAGAATTAAGGTTAGAAGGGCATCATGCCTGCAACTCACTCTCAAATGTCTTAGGAAAAAAAAGTGTATATATAAATAGAAATAAAGAAATATACTATATATATGCAATATTTTATAGTGAAGACTATCCTGGAGATTCTTCATATGATTCCTGCAACTTTTCTTGCAACTTTTCTACATATCTGAAATTATATTTAAAAGTATAATTGAAGTTCATGGAAGTGAAATATACTTTTGATGAGTGATGGAAATTTAGAATAATTTTTAATTGAGATATAATCACACACTGTAATGAAATAATTTTCTAAAAGAATTGATTCATTAAATCATCAATTAAGTGCTTCCCTGGTGGTGCAGTGGTTGAATCCACCTTGCAAAGCAGGGGACACTGATTCAATCACTGGTCCTGAAAGATGCCACATGTTGCAGGGCAGCTAAGCCTGTGTGCCACAACTACTGAGCCTGTACTCTAGAACCCATGAGCCACAACTACTGAGCCCTTGTGCCACAGTTACTGAAGCCTGCATGCCCTAGAGCCATGTTCCACAAGAGAAGCCTCTGCAAAGAGAAGACTCTTCACTGCAACAAAGAGTAACCCCTGCTCTCCACAATTAGAGAAAGCTCAAGTACAACGATGAAGACCCAGTGTAGCCCAAAATAAATAAATTAAAAGGAAAAAAATACTCCAAAAAAAACCCCAATTAAATTATGATCCCAAATTATTAAGAAAAACATATATTCAAAGAAACCATAAAATTCTATATATTATGTTTAACAGCAAAGCTTCTATTATAGTCTCATTAGATGAGATACTAGAAAATAATCTTTTATTCATGAGCTAGATTGTCAGAAATAACATCAAAAAGGTAAAATATCAATACATTAAAATGTTTGGACTTCAAGCAAAAATTTCATTATTTCCTCAATTTTATCCCTTTCTTAAGAGCAAAATTAACTAAACTTCACGTTTATTCCTGACCCAATCACTTATATGCTTAAGTAAGTCCCTCGACCTCTGTGGAGTTAGCCTCTCTATAAAAATTTAATGAGTTGTATCCAATTCTTAGATGTTTCTTCTAAGCATTAACATTCTAAGTTCCTGTTTACAAATTGGGGAAATAGAAATTGTAAGTAACTTTCTAGAAGTCACGTGATAGGAGAAAATTTTGAGTCCAGGGATTTCCCTGGCAGTACAGAGGTTGGGACTCTGCAGTTCCAGTGCAGGGTATGTGGGTTCCATCCCTGGCTGGGGGAACGAGACTCCCACGTGCCTTGCAGCCAAAAATTAAAAATTAAATAAATAAAAGAGTTCATTAATCATATCCAGTCTGGAGTCACAGGCTAACAAAAAGCCCATTGTTGAAAAACCGTCCTAAACTTCCCAGGCACACCTACTGTCAAGGACTCATCCTCAAGGGATCAGTTGCCAAAGCTCATCTTACCCTCTGAGCGAGAGTTATAAACTCTGGTTTGGTCTTGGGAATGCTTTCCCACCCACCAGAGACTGGCAAATGTCTTTGAGACAAGTGTAGGAAGGCAGAAGAGACCCCACCATTACGGTGCTCTCCACGGAGACTTGGGATAGGAGATGACTTGGCTGTAGGACTGTGGCTACAATAGGCTGTTTTGTTAACCTTTGCAGCTACCCAAACATTTTCTGGTGAGAAAACATGTTAGAGTCATTTGAATCTCTGCCCTTTTTATTTGATTTTAATTATAGGTAAGCTGTACAAAAGACTAAATACTGATCTCTGGCTCAGCAGCATGTGGTAAAAGATCTAAGCTTTCTTTGTGCAAGTCTGCCCTGCAACAAGGTGATATCCGGGCTTCCCTGCTAGCTCAGCTGGTAAAGAATCCGCCTGAAGTGCAGGAGACCCTGGTTTGATTCCTGGGTCGAGAAGACCCTCTGGAGAAGGGATAGGCTACCCACTCCAGTATTCTTGAACATCCCTGGTGGCTCAGAGGGTAAAGAATCTGCCTGCAGTGCGGGAGACCTGGGTTCGATCCCTGAATTGGGAAGATCCCCTGGAGGAGGGCCATGGCAACCCACTCAAGTTTTCTTGCCTGAAGAATCGCCATGGACAGAGGAGGCTGGCAGGCTACAGTCCTTGGGGTCACAAAGAGTCGGACATGACTGAGCAACTAAGCACAGCACAGCACAAGGCAATATCCTAGCCTGAAGTGTCTACTTCTCGGAAACAGAAAAGGAGAGGGGATAGAAAGGACAGACTCTGAGGGTAAGGTCTTCTTACAATAAGACAGGCTATATACAGAAATGTACCACTTTGTTGGAAAGTGATAAACATTGTTTATACAGCCAGGCTCTGTTCCAAGCACCTTACCTATATTGACTCATTTAACCCTCACGATAACTTTCAGCAATAATTATACTGTTCTTCCCATTTTGTAGATGAGGAAACTGAGATACGGGGAGGTTAAATAGTATGCATAGAACATACATTTAGTGATAAGCTCAGGCAATCTGGCGTCAAGGTTTATGCTCTTGACTACTGAGCAGGTACCTTCATGGGTCTTCATGGGTCTACCTTTTATTGGGCTGACCATAAAGTTTATTTAGGTTTTTCAGTAACATCTTAACAGAAAAATCCAAACGAACTTTTTGGCCACCCCAATACTTAGAGCAATGGTGCTCAGACTTACGGGAGCATCAGAATTATGTGAGGCACCTGTTCAAAGTGTGTATTTCTGGTTGTTCCATCTACCCACCCAACCTCACCCCTACAAGATTCTGTTAGGTCTGCGGCTGAAGAATTTCTACTTTTAAAGTTATTGATTGATTTATTTATTTGGCTGCACTGGGATCTTTGATCTTCTTTGCAGCAGGTGGGATCTAGGTCCCTGATCAGGGATCAAACACGGGCCCCATGCATTGGGAGTACAGAGTCTTAGCCACTGGAATACCAGGGAAATCACAAGAATTTCTGGTTTTAACAAGAATCCCAAGTTATTCTAAAATAGGTGGTCCAGTATCATATTGAGAAACACAGACTTAGGAAAAGAAGACTCTTTTTTTCAAAGGATAAAACTTTTTTTTTTTTTTTTGGCGATTTATTCATCCACTCCAGAAACAACTATTAAGTATCCACTATAAAATTAGAATTGTATTAATTATAAACTCTATGTATGTGTGAAATTACTTCAAATACTGGGTCCCTGCAATGAAAGAACTTGTACCCTTATATGAGCAAACACTAAACACAACGCATATTAATTCCTTTTAATAATACAGAAATATTTTCTGAACAGAACATGTGTCAGTCACTGAGTCAAGTCACTTCCTTAGAGAAGAAATAGTTAACAGTGAATGAGTAAGGGTCAGAACTGAGTGATTTCAGTTAAAAATGTTTATGGAGTACTGCATATGTTTATGGAGGAGTCCCAGTATAAAGACAGGTCACTCGGTCGAATCACCTACAACATAACCCTCAAAGCTGTTTGCGTTTAGAATGACTTTTATCTAGTTAAGACTTTTAAATTCTAGTTGTTTCCTTCAAATTCCTCTGAATTAAACAAGTTTTCACATTATTTAATTCATCCATCCATCCATCCATTCAACAACCTTAATGCCACAACACTGTGCAAAGAAGTCAAAAAATTAACTCAAGGCACTTAAAATCAAGTTGAGAAAACACACACACACACATACATGAACTAACAAATACAAAGCAGATGTGAGCAATATGATTTTAAATTGTATTAAAAGATAGAGTGAGGCATATTAAAAATGTTAAGAGTTTATTTGAAAAATCTATTCCAATTAGGCAGTGCTAAACTGGAATTGGTCAGGAGTGCTCTCTCCACAGAAGACAGAGCAAAGGACGGCATTCATTGGCTGGCTATAGCTTAAAGCCTTGCTGGTCGTTTGTGATTGGTTGTCCTTAGGTTTCAATTTCATAACCTTGAGGCACGGCACCAGGCTTAGATCTCTGATTGTTTACTTAGACTGCCACAGAATTAGAAGCACCTCAGGTTAATGTCCTTTTTGTTTAGTTAACTTAAGAGCTGCATAGAGAAATTGATAAGAAAAGTGGAAGGAGGGCCTGGTACATATTAAATGTTCAGTAAATGTGAGTTGAATGCATGAATATAGAGTAGGCTAGTCAGGACAAATTTCCTGGAGTAAGAGAAATAATAGGCAGAGACTAAGGAGCAAAGGTTAGCCTACCAGAACAAATGACATAAGCAAAGACCCAGTGGCAAACAGCGAAAAAAATAAAGCAGGATATAGAGTTTCAACAGTTTGGCTTGGTTGGAACAAAAACGTTAGTGGGTGAAAAAGTAGAGTGTGAGGTTTGATAAGGTATGGTACGTTCTGATACAAGCCAAACTGTTATAACAGATGAAAGCATCTGTAACACCCTAACAATTGGGGAGGCCTTACAAATAGCTGTGAAAAGAAGAGAAGCAAAAAGCAAAGGAAAGATATAAGCATCTGAATGCAGAGTTCCAAAGAATAGCAAGAAGAGATAAGAAAGCCTTCCTCAGCGATCAATGCAAAGAAATAGAAGAAAACAACAGAATGGGAAAGACTAGAGATCTCTTCAAGAAAATTAGAGATACCAAGGGAACATTTCATGCAAAGATGGGCTCGATAAAGGACAGAAATGGTATGGACCTAACAGAAGCAGAGGATATTAAGAAGAGATGGCAAGAATACACAGAAGAACTGTACAAAAAAGATCTTCACAACCCAGATAATCATGATGGTGTGATCACTGACCTAGAGCCAGACATCCTGGAATGTGAAGTCAAGTGGGCCTTAGAAAGCATCACTACGAACAAAGCTAGTGGAGGTGATGGCATTCCAGTTGAGCTCTTTCAAATCCTGAAAGATGATGCTGTGAAAGTGCTGCACTCAATATGCCAGCAAATTTGGAAAACTCAGCAGTGGCCACAGGACTGGAAAAGGTCCGTTTTCATTCCAATCCCAAAGAAAGGCAATGCAAAAGAATGCTCAAACTACCACACGATTGCACTCATCTCACACGCTAGTAAAGTAATGCTCAAAATTCTCCAAGCCAGGCTCCAGCAATATGTGAACCGTGAACTTCCTGATGTTCAAGCTGGTTTTAGAAAAGGCAGAGGAACCAGAGATCAAATTGCCAACATCCGCTGGATCATGGAAAAAGCAAGAGATGTTTCCAGAAAAACATCTATTTCTGTTTTATTGACTATGCCAAAGCCTTTGACTGTGTGGATCACAATAAACTGTGGAAAATTCTGAAAGAGATGGGAATACCAGACCACATGATCTGCCTCTTGAGAAATTTGTATGCAGGTCAGGAAGCAACAGTTAGAACTGGACATGGAACAACAGACTGGTTCCAAATAGGAAAAGGAGTATGTCAAGGCTGTATATTGTCACCCTGCTTATTTAACTTCTATGCAGAGTACATCATGAGAAATGCTGGGCTGGAAGAAACACAAGCTGGAATCAAGATTGCCGGGAGAAATATCAATAACCTCAGCTATGCAGATGATACCACCTTTATGGCAGAAAGTGAAGAGGAACTAAAAAGCCTCTTGATGAAAGTGAAGGTGGAGAGTGAAAAAGTTGGCTTAAAGCTCAACATTCAGAAAACAAAGATCATGGCATATGGTCCCATCACTTCATGGGAAATAGATGGGGAAACAGTGGAAACAGTGTCAGACTTTATTTTTCTGGGCTCCAAAATATCTGCAGATGGTGACTGCAGCAATGAAATTAAAAGACGCTTACTCCTTGGAAGGAAAGTTATGACCAACCTAGAGAGCACATTCAAAAGCAGAGACATTACTTTGCCAACAAAGGTTCGTCTAGTCAAGGCTATGGTTTTTCCTGTGGTCATGTATGGATGTGAGAGGTGGACTGTGAAGAAGGCTGAGCGCCGAAGAATTGATGCTTTTGAACTGTGGTGTTGGAGAAGACTCTTGAGAGTCCCTGGACTGCAAGGAGATCCAACCAGTCCATTCTGAAGGAGATCAGTCCTGGGTGTTCTTTGGAAGGAATGATGCTGAAGCTGAAACTCCAGTACTTTGGCCACCTCATGCGAAGAGTTGACTCATTGGAAAAGACTCTGATGCTGGGAGGGATTGGGGGCAGGAGGAGAAGGGGATGACAGAGGATGAGATGGCTGGATGGCATTACTGACTCGATGGGCGCGAGTCTGGGTGAACTCCAGGAGTTGGTGATGGACAGGGAGGCCTGGTGTGCTGCGATTCATGGGTCGCAAAGAGTCGGACACAAATGAGCGACTGAACTGAAGAAAAATATAATACAAACACAAGTAAAATGTACTTTATTTTTATTGTGTTGATAGTCCAAAGACTTACTAAAAAAGAAAAATCCCAGGTAAACTTACTGCCTTTTGTAGAAATGTAGTGTCAGTGAATATTTATCAAGCTCCTTTGCTATGTGATACTCTTTTACATATTCATGAATGTGGAAATAAGTTTAAAAGTTGATGCAATTTGATTAGTCTGCACTATGACTTATGAGGCTGTGATTTTTCTACAAAGATAATGTTTCTTTTCATACTTTGAATGATACAGGATAGCAGCTAGTTAAGGATAAGAGCTTCCAACATTAAACAAAAGTTTTCCAGTGTTTTAAAAAAAGAACATGACTAAGTAGTTGTCATTGGGATCTTCCTCTTATTTTATTTCGCCTCATTCTTTGTTTAAAATGACATGTTGACTGTAAGCAATGAACACTACTAAGTATCATCTAGACTGGATGCTCCCATGTTTTGTTTTTTAGTTTATATTTATTTTCTCAGGTATTAATTCAAACACCTGCTTTTTTTCAGGGAGAGGTTTTTAATTTTATTTTAAGGAGAGAGGTGCTTGCTTCAGCCTCACAGAACTTCTCTCACGATTCATTGCATAGTTTTCTGTATGGAAGTCTAGTAGGTTGAGAACACAAATGGGCATCACTGAGGGCTTTTCATAAACCTCTGGTAACTTCAGATAATATTTTACTCACATTATGCTTAAAATTAACAGCATCTATTTATCTCTCATGAACTTGTGTTCCATGAAACATTGCCCAGTATCTGATAAGCAATTGGATAGTAGAGGACTATGTGTTACTTATTACTGTGTCCTTCGGTGTCAAGCAAAAAACAGTACACACTGTAGAAAATTAATATATATATATGAACACATATATTTCTATTCAAAAGTATATGACCAAATTCATTTATTTATTAAAAAAATTTTTATTGGAGTATAGTCGATTTGCAAAGTTGTGTTAGATTCCTGTGTACAGCAAAGTGAATCCGTTATACAAATACATATATATCTCCACTCTTTTTTATTTTGGGGGTGTTGTTTAAAGTTGAAGTTTGGAAAAATATGTACTAATAAAAAATAATTTTAAATTTCTTATGTATTACTATTGTGTTACTTTGGAGAAGTAACAAAAGTTCTTTTTTAACTATCAGTGAAAGAAATGGCACACCACTAATGGGGATATGGGGATGGGCAAGCAAAACTTCCCAGAGCACTTAATTATATTAGTCTAACTTTCTGTCACCAGTGTCACATCCTGGGTTAGTCATGAGACAGAGAGTTTAAGAAATGTCTAAAAATGGCAAATTATAACAACACTTAACTATAAGTGCCATTATCATTAAAGAAATGAATGAAAGGAAAAGCCATGACTTTTAAGGAAGTTCTGTAGCAGACATCAGCTGTCTTATTTATAAAATGAGAAAAATGCATCAGATAATACTAAGATCCTTTCCACACAGCTTGCTTAATTCTTTTTCAGCAATAGAAAGGCCTCTTGACTGAGACAAGGAGTGGACAAAAATCAGTTCCTATGAAAATAATGGTGAGATAGAAAAATACATAGTGTCACCATTCAGTGATGCAAATGTGTGGGCTCCTAAAGCTCTGTACCAGACACTGTGACTCACCTGCTGTCAGCCACAATAGAGCATTTCTGCGAGAGTCTGCCCTTACAGGGGTTTACTATGTTCTGGAAATGGACTGTCCAGCAATGTGGCAGTTGGGAGCTTTTTGCTTCAGTGTGGAGTTCCAGCCTTCTGAGCTTCCTCTGTTCTGCAAGCTGTTTGTCCAGCGTTTCTGTGTTGGTGCCATCCATTATACTGTAACCTCTCGCAGGGCAGGGGCCACAGCCCATGCAAGTCTGTATCCCATTCTACCTTGCCCAGTGCTTTGCAGATAGTAGCTACTCAGTAAATGCCATTGGAATGATTTCTTTGTCTAGGGAATAATAATGAAACTGAACTCTTAAATGACAGTTCACATTAAAGAATATTCATATGGTATCTACCACCTAAAACGTTTGCTTTTTCTTGTGTTCATGAAACATGTGACCCTTTCTTCGGAGTCAGATCAGGTTCAGCTTTCTCCATGAAGCACTAACTGGTTGTTACAGCCTTTGACGATGGCTTCTTTTATATATATAGAATTTTATTTATCTTTGTCTATGCTGGGCCTTCATTGCTGTTCACAGGCTTTGTCTAGTTGCGGCGAGTGGGAACTACTCTTCGCTGTGGTGCACGGGCTTCTCATTGCGCTGGCTTCTCTTGTTGCACAGCACAGGCTTTAGGCACATGGGCTTCGTAAGTTGCATGTGAGCTTTATTTTTTTGTCCCTCTCAGGTGGCCAAACATATTAGGTCTCTATCACATTAAATTTTGAGTTTATCACAGGGAACAAGAGTTCAGTGTTTCCTTGTATCCTACAAGCTTGGTGCCTTCACAGTAGATACTAAATAAACATTTGATGATGATCTTGGTGAACATAATGATCAATAATAAGTAGTTTACTCTTAAGGGTTCAGATCAGTGTCTTATAGCAAACTCCAAATACTTCACTTACATGTTTTCTAGGAGGCCAGTGCTTTGAGAGTGAAAACTTTGCTTCTGTGTTGCTCCATACAGGCCTTCTTTCCAGACCTCTGCAGCCTGGCTCAGCTTGCACCCAACAGTAGCCTCCTCTAGATCTTATTGTCTTAGTTTTTCTGGAAGCCAAGGGATTTGAAGGAAGATCAAATGTTTGAAAAAAAATGAAAGTCAAAATATATTTCCATGAGTTAATTTTGAACATACTGTACAAAGGGTAACAAAAGAATAGACATTATAGATACTGCAGGTTGTTATTATCTAATAGGGTGCTCTGGATACACACAGTTGAAAATGTGTAAGAATGTATAATATATAAATGCAAATATAATGCATCATATATGAACAATTGTATCTCTATACTCAGAGCCAAAAGTAGTCAAAGAAGGCCTGATGGGGACTTCCCTGAATCCACCTCCCAATGTGGGGGACGCAAGTTTGATACCTGGTCAGGGAACTAAGATCCCATATATTACTGGGCAACTAAGCCCCCATGCCACATCTAGAGAGCCTGTGCACCACAACGATGACCCAACGCAGCCAAAATAAGAAGAAGGTCTGATGGAAGGAGAGAGGCAGAAAGAGGGCAGAGGAAGGAAGGGAGGGAGGCAGGAAGGGAGGAGGGAAGGAAGGAAGAAAAGGCGACATGAGAACAGGTCCCAGGAATGAGGGATGGTGCTATGTGAGGCTTTCGGGTAAGTGGGATGACGTCTGTGTAGTCTATTTAGCTGACCAGGTCACTGGAGTGGCTTTCCCACTCCAAAGCAGGTTAAAAGACTGGTAGCAAGAGAAGAGGTCAACTGAAAAGGGGCGGAGGCTCAGTGTAAATAGTGGACAGTGCCTATGATTTATGATGTCTATGTGTCTATGATTTGCAGATTTATGATGTATTCAAAGCAGTGCTTGAGGAAGGTGAATTGTGTTATAATAATAGCTAACGTTTATTGAACGCTTATATGCCAGATGCATATGTGTAAGCACTTTATATACTTGCCCATTTTATCTTACAGCATCCCTATGAAGGAGACACTGACATTTCTATTGTACAGACAAGGAAACTGAGGCAAAGATCTGTGAAAGTGCTTCTGAGTAGCAGATTTAGAATATGAACTTGGGCTGTCTAACTGTAAAAGTGGTGTTGCCATCCACTATGTGATGTGGCCTCTCTTTCCATAGAGCTCTTTACATACTTGACAGAGAGTTGGAGACTCCTAAGGAGGTTGTAATGGTCCGAGGCATATAGTGACTAGACTGAGCGTGGGCTATGATCACAGAAAAAGTGAGAAAGGGATGAAACTGAGAAAAATTCCCATTGGAGAATCAATCAGGGGAACTTTCCTGCCGATCTAGTGGTTAAGACTCAGCACTTCCAATGTAAGGTATGTGGGTTCCATCCCTGGTTAGGAAACTAAGAATCCATATGTTGTGTGGTGTGACCAAAAAAATAAAGTTAAAAATTTTTTTAAAAGAGAGATCCAATCAGACTTGGTAGATATACTTGAATATGCAGAAGAGAGCTATTAGGACGGTAAAGATGTTTGTTGTCTATCTGTATGATTTCAATCCAAAAGTATTTCTTGAGCACTTACTATGTGCCAGAAACTGTTACATGCTGGCGCGGGAAGAATGATTCAAATACTTGAAGTCCCTGCATTTATGAAGCAAGACTGTGTTATTAGTAAATAATATATATATAAAACAGCTATATATGTATAGACTAGAAGGATCACAATGAACTGATGACACTGGTTTTCAGGAGAGGAACAAAATGGATGCAGGGGCCTGAGTAGAAGAGACACCAGTGTTACACTTACTGGATTTTTACAACACATCACGTGTTACTGACTCAAAAGTTGTGATTATTTTTTAAAAACTGGAATAAGACATATATGTGTATGTGTGTGTCTGTGTTTGTGTATTTGCCCGTGTGTGCATATACTTTCTGGCATTTCATAGGAAGAACTAGCTAAACTGGATGCTCCTGGGGAGGGGAATTGGGCAGATGGGGAACAGTAGTTAGGGTGGCTTTTCACTCGACACTTTGGTATCATTTGCATTTTTATGATTCAGATATTGAATATATTATGCATATACAAGTATTAGTTTAAAAATTGAGTTTTAAAAAATGGTAAGCAGAAACCTAGGAAGAGAGGTTTTATACACAAAGGTCACACAAATTTTAAACATGTTTTCTATACTATTGTGCTTTCTCCAAGTTGTAACTTTACCAAACTTAGCATTCAAAGAAAAAGTGTGTGTGTGCACATTGGGTGCAGGTGAACCAGCAAAAACATTGGCATTTGTGAAAATAAGGGAACTGAAATATTTGGGCCTTTGGCTAATGTGCAAAAAACTTCTCAGCTATCAAAATTCTCTTGATAAGTTTTAAAAAAACGCCTGAGGCAGTTTCACTTGATACAACAAACACACTGTTGAAACAGGTTCAACTGGTGTCTAGCCTCCACCCATAGGCTTCAGGGGGTTTGTGCTTTCTTGTAGAACTAACCCTGACATGACAGGACTAGGCTTTAAATCTGGATTGATCTACTCAGTCCCAAACAGTTTGGATCATGAAACCCTTTTGTCTTTCACAGAAGTAGGATGGCCTAATTTGGTGAAGTCATGATTAGATTGGGCTTCCCTAGTTGTTCAGTAGGTGGTAAAGAATCCACCTGCAATGCAGGAGACCCCAGTTCAATTCCTGGAAGATCCCCTGGAGAAGGGATAGGCTACCCACTCTAGTATTCTTGGGCTTCTCTGGTGGCTCAGACGGTAAAGAATCCGCCTGCAATGCAGGAGATCTGGGTTCGATCCCGGGGTTGGGAATCTCCTACAGAGAAAGGAATGGCTACCCACTCCAGTATTCTTGCCTGGAGAATTCACAATGTTGTGTTAGTTTCAGATGCACAGCAAAGTGATTTAGTTATACATATATACATTCTTTTTTTCAAATTATTTTCCCTTATAGGTTATTACAGAATACTGAGTAGAGTCCCTGTGTTATACAGTTTGTCCCTGCTGATTATCTATTTTATATGTAGTAGTGTGTATATGTTAATCCCACACTCCAATCCCCCCAGTTCTATACAGTTTTATCACAAGTGGGTTCATGTAGCCACCACCCACCTTAAAATACAGAGTGGTTTCATCATTACAAGGTTCTCATTTTGCCTTCCTATAACCTAACCAACTTCCCACCCATGACCTTTATGTCGGTTTTTTTCATTGCTGAGTAGTATTCCATTTTTTGAATTTGTTCATTTACCTATTGCTGGACGTTTGGGTTGTTTCCAAATTTTGACTATTATGAATAAAGCTACTATAAACATTCATGTACAAGTCTTTGTATGAACATATCCTTTCACTTCTCTTGTGTAAATATATAAGAATGGAATGGCTGATTCATATGGTCGATATAGTCTCAACTTTTTAAGTAACTGACAAACTTTTCCAAAGTAGTTGTATCCACTAGCAATGTATGGGAGTTCTAGTGGCTACACATTCTTTCCAACACTCCAGCCTTTTATAAAATCAGTTTGGAGATACTAATTTACATACCATATAATTCACTCATTTATTTAAAGTATACAATTACATTGTCTTTACTGTATTTACAGAGATGTGCATCTAACAACATAGTCAATTTTAGAACATTTTCATCACCCCCAAAAGAAACCTCTGTATCACAATGAGGTCACTCCTTCAGTTCAGTTCAGTTGCTCAGTCGTGTCTGACTCTTTGTGACCCCTTGGACTGCAGCATGCTAGGCCTCCCTGTCCATCACCAACCTCTGGAGTTTACTCAAACTCATGTCCATTGAGTCACTGATGCCATCCAACCATCTCATCCTCTGTCATCCCCTCTCCTCCCGCCTTCAATCTTTCCCAGGATTTTTTTCAAATGAGTCAGTTCTTTGTGTCAGGTGACCAAAGTATTGGAGTTTCAGCTTCAGCATCAGTCCTTCCAATGAATACTCTCCCCAACCCTCTACACCAGTCCTATGCAACAGGTAATCTACTTTCTGTCTCTGTGGATTTGCCTATTCTGGACATTTTACATATGGAATCGTACAATATGTGGACTTTTGTGATGGGCATCTTACACATATTATAGTGTTTTCAAGGTACATCCATTTTGCAGCATGTGTCTATAATTCATTCCTGTTTATTCCATGGTATGGTTATACTACAAACCCACTCTTCAGTTTATGGATGTTGGGGTGAATTTTAGCCTTTTAAATTGAGGCCATTCTTATGGGTGTGTACTGACAGCATCACCAACTCAGTGGACATGAGTTTGAGCAAACTCTGAGAGATAGTGAAGGACAGGGGAGCCTGGCATGCTGCAGTCCATGGTGTTGCAAAGAGTCAGACACGACTTACAACTGAACCACAGCAGCAACTGATAACTCATTGTGATTTTTAGTTTGCATTTTCCTAATGATTAATAATGCTGTATGTCTGGAAAAGGTCTTTATTTTATTTGGTTTTTGAAAGATATTTTCTCTGTGTGGAGAATTTTCAGTTTAGAATTTTTCCTTTCAATCTTTCGGAAACGTTGCTCCACCATCTTCCAGCTTGCACTGACAACATATCTGCTCCTATCTTTATCTTTATCTTTGTTCCTCTGTAGGCCATGTATCTCTTTTTTCTCCCCTTGGCTGTTTTTAAGTTCCTTTTTTAAAAATCAGATTCTATGCAATTTATTGTTTCTTCATGTTTCCTGTGTTTGGGATTATTAAAATTCTTGGAACTATGAGATTTTAGTTACAGCCCATCTCCCTTCAAATATCTTTGCCCGTCAGGAACTCCAAATACATTTACATTTGACCTCTTGAAAGTTGTCCTGTGGATCACTGAGGCTATCTCTTTTTTTCTAGTCTTTTTTGGTTGTGTTTCATTTTGGATAGTTTCTATTGCTATGTCTTCAAAATTCCATCATGTGAATTACTTCTGGGTTCATTTTGATAGATTTTTCTCCTCAGCATGGTTGTATTTTCCTTCTTCTTTGCATGCCTGGTAATGTTGTACTGGATGACAGCATTTTTTGAGTTTTGTTCTGAGATGCAGTTACTTAGAAGCAATTAGACCCCTTGTAGTGTTTTTAAAAGGAGAATCCACAGTGTTAAGACCTGATAATTTAATAAGAAACAATCTGATCAAATTTCCTTCCAGGGCATGAAACACTTAGCTACTAGATTCTATCTTGGCTAGAAGCATACATTTATCTCTAACTTCTTAAGAAATAATGTTATGTGCTTATAATACCATACTTTATTCATTTTTTAAAAATATTTATTTATTTTATTGGCTGGTCTCAGTTGTGGCATGTGGGATCTAGTTCTCTGACAGGGATCAAACCTGGGGCCCCAGCATTGGGAGCACAGAGTCTTAGCAACTGGGCCACCAAGGAAGTCCCACCATATTTTATTTATAATTTACACAGGCAAAGTGGCAGAGATGGTGACTCTGACTTTATTAACTTTAATTAACTTTTAAAATTAACTTTATTAATGCTCAAAATGAATGAACTCTTAGGTGTAAGACATGATTGGCAATAAAAGACGGGCGGGAATTTGGGGGAAGAATAACATTCCTCTCACCAAATGGTACTTCATGCCCCATCTCAAACTCAGATTCTCTTCCTAAAATTTACATACTGCATATCTGCTTGTCTCAAAGCCTATGTCACTTTCTGCTAAGTGACAATAATCCTAGCTATTATTGATGAAAGTTGGATTATGTCTGGCAGTTTTGTTGCTTCCCTCCTCTAATATTTATTAAATGCTTACTATGTGCCACATATATAGTTCTAGGTACTTGGTACATTAGCTGTGACTCTGTTAAATAGCCCAAAATTTAGAAGCTTAAAACAACTTTTGTAAGTCCAAAATCTGGGAGCAGCTTAATTTCTTCTGGGTCAGGGAGTCATGATGTTGCAGAAAAGATGTTGTTGACCAGGACTGCAGTCATCTAAAGCTTGACTTGAGTCTAGAGAGTTTATTTCCAAGATGCTTTTTATGATCTTCCTTTGGAAGTGATACTCTATAATTTTTGCAATGTCGTATTTGCTGCTTAAAACCAGCCCCTATCAATGTGAGAATATAACTGAGGGCCATCTTGGAAGGTGGCCTCCACACGTGAGAAGTAACAAAACAGATAAAAAATCTTTGCCCTCAAAGTTCACATCCTAGTAGGAGCAGCTGGACAATAAATAATAACATGATAAATTACTTAGCACTAATGGAAAAAAAACTATAAAGACTAAGTGATATTAGGATTGCTTTGGGGTCTGTTTGCAATTTTCAAATAGGATGTGCACAGTAGGTCTTATTGACTTTGGGTGGTAAGAGAGTGAGCTATGCAGGTTACTAAAGGAAGGGCATTCTAGGGCACAGTGCATAGGTCCTGAGACAGAATCATGCCTGATGTGTTCTTGGAGCAACAGGGAGCCAGGAGTGGAGTGGAGCGGAGTGTGCAAGGGGAAAGTAGATGAGATTAGAGATGAGGGAGTCAAACTGAGTGAAATGGGGAACTACTGGAAGATTTTGAGCAGAGGGCTTTATATTTTTTTCATTCCCTCTTACTATGTCTTACGCTTCTGTTCAGTAAATGTTTGTGGATTGATTTCACTGGGAGCCTAAGTGAAAATGCTGACTTAAGAGTTAGATACTAATAGTGACAACTGCTGGATGACGGTTCCAAGGCAGCCAAAAGGGGAGATGTTTTGAGGCAGACAAAACATAGTGGAAACTTCAGGCTATACCACATAGCTAAAGATATTTTAGAAATACCATTAAGATAATTCACACACTTAAAAGAAGGTCTTCAGTCCCACTGTCTCATTTTTTTTGGACACAGATGAAGGAGGTTTCCTTTTATCTACTCTGACACTTGATAGCGTTTTGTCCTATGACCACAAGCAGTGCGTCACAAATACAGTGTCATTGAGTGACAATGTAGTGTTTTTAAAAGGAGAATCCCCAATGTTAAGACCTGATGATTTAATAAGAAAGAATCTGATCAAATTTCCTTCCAGAACATGGGACAGTTAGCTACTAGATTAGTGACTTATTGGTCATTATTTTCAGGTGCAAGAGAGGTTACATTGTGAAGCAACCACTTTAATTAGGTTCTACAATGATAATTATTTAAAATGGGATGATCTACTTTTCAGCTGTTAAGAGCTTTTTGTTCTAGGAAGTGAGTGTTGTTATACCCATTTATACATATTTTAATGTTTTATAAATGCCTAATAAATAAAATATTCAAAAAGTTACTGAGAATTATTCTGCCTTAGCATTAGAGTTCATCTCCTCAGGACAGGTGGTAATAGCACTCGAATGTTCTTTGAATGAACAACCTCATGAACAAGTGAGCTGTGTTGCAGGGTAGCATCTGCCTAAAATGCATTTGGATCCCTGTTTTCTTTATCAGAGTGGCATGACTTCCACAAAGGGAAATGATCCTCATGTTGCGTCTCACCTCCCCTGACCCCCAGCTTCTACGTTCTAAAGTACATAGAGAGGCTTCCCTGGTGGCTCAGTGGCAAAGAATCTGCTTGCCAATGCAGGAGACACGGGTTCGATCTCTGGTTCAGGAAGATGCCACGTGCTGCAGAACAGCTATTAAGCTGGTGCTCTAGAGCCCGGGAACTGTAACTGCTGAGCCCACACGTGGCAGCTACTGAAGCTTGCATACTTTAGAGCCTGTGCTCCGCAACAAGAGAAGCCACTGCAATGAGAAGCCCACACACTGCAGTGAAGACCCAGCATAGCCAAAAAAAAAAAAAAGTACAGAGCGCTATCAGCCCTACAAAGTGTCTGCTGACTCATATCAGTTCCGAACTGTTACTGCTTTGCAACCAGATAAGGACAGAAACTGAGGGCAGCGTTGTAAGAGTTTTTATATAATATTTGTCAGCTGAATTAATTTTTTTGAATCAAGCTGTATCTTTTTAAAAATTCATTTTCATAGTAATTGACTTACAGCAGTTTAAACAGCCATCCATCCATAAAAGATTGGAAATAAAAACTGTCCTTCAAAAATTTAACAAACACTATTCTAGATGACCCTTTAGCCCAGATACAAACAGAAAAAGATGTGGTGGTTCCCACATTAGTCCAGCCTTGTCTCTTTGAATGTGTGAATTCCACTGGCCTCTGAACCTGCCTGGTCTTATTGGAAACTTGGCCTCCATTCTATTTCTGCATCTGGTCTGAAATGTAGTAGGCTCAGCCCAGCGTGTCTCCACAGGCCTGTATCTGCCCAAAGGCAGCAATCTTCTAACTTCACACCGCTGTCCTGTGCTATAAACTATGATAGGTGGCTCCAGGGAAGCAGTGAGCAACAGCACGGACTTTTCTAGTAGATACTGTATGTACTCTAGTTTTATAACTTGCTTTTCTCGCTTCAGTTCAGTTCAGTTCAGTCGGTCTTTGCGACCCCATGAACCGCAGCATGCCAGGCCTCCCTGTCCATCACTAACTCCCAGAGTTCACTCAAACTCACGTCCATCGAGTCGGTGATGCCATCCAGCCATCTCATCCTCTGTCATCCCCTTCTCCTCCTGCCCCCAATCCCTCCCAGCATCAGAGTCTTTTCCAATGAGTCAACTCTTCGCATGAGGTGGCCAAAGTACTGGAGTTTCATTCCTTCCAAAAGCATCATTCCTTCCAAAGAACACCCAGGGCTGATCTCCTTAAGAACGGACTGGTTGGATCTCCTTGCAGTCCAAGGGACTCTCAAGAGTCTTCTCCAACACCACAGTTCAAAAGCATCAATTCTTTGGTGCTCAGCTTTCTTCACAGTCCAACTCTCACATCCATACATGACCACTGGAAAACCATAGCCTTGACTAGATGGACCTTTGTTGACAAAGTAATGTCTCTGCTTTTGAATATGCTGTCCAGGTTGGTCATAACTTTCCTTCCAAGGAGTAAGCTTCTTTTAATTTCATGGCTGCAATCACCATCTAGAGTGATTTTGGAGCCTTGGAGCCCCCAAAAATAAAGTCAGCCACTGTTTCCCCATCTATTTGCCATGAAGTGATGGGACTGGATGCCATAATCTTAGTTTTCTGAATGTTGAGTTTTAAGCCAACTTTTTTACTTTCCTTTTTCACTTTCGTCAAGAGGCTCTTTAGTTCTTCTTCACTTTCTGCCATAAAGGTGGTGTCATCTGCATATCTGAGGTTTTTGATATTTCTCCCGGCAATCTTAATTCCAGCTTGTGCTTCATCCAGCCCAGTGTTTCTCATGATGTACTCTGCATATAAGTTAAATAAGCAGGGTGACAATATACAGCCTTGACATACTCCTTTTCCTATTTGGAACCAGTCTGTTGTTCCATGTCCAGTTGCTTCTTGACCTGCATACAGATTTCTCAAGAGGCAGGTCAGGTGGTCTGGTATTCCCATCTCTTTCAGAATTTTCCAGTTTGTTGTGATCCACAGTCAAAGTCTTTGGCATAGTAAATAAAGCAGAAATAGATGTTTTTCTGGAACTCTCTTGCTTTTTCCATGATCCAGCGGATGTTGGCAATTTGATCTCTGGTTCCTCTGCCTTTTCTAAAACCAGCTTGAACATCTGGAAGTTCATGGTTCATGTATTGCTGAAGCCTGGCTTGGAGAATTTTAAGCATCACTTTACTAGCTTAACATGTTAAAAAAGTCTTATCATACCAATAGAGACCTATGGGTTTTGACAGCATCAACATATTTCAATGTACAATTATTTTTAAAATTTGTATTTATTATCATTGTGTTGTGCTGGGTCTTTATTGCCGTGTGCAGGCCTTCTCCAGCTGCAGCAGCTGGGGGCTACTCCCTAGCTGTAGGTGACAGGCTTTAGTAGTTGTGTCACACGGGCTTACTTGCCCCATGGCACGTGGGATCTTCCCAGACCAAGGATCGAACCCGTGTTCCCTGCATTGGCAGGTGGATTCTTAACCACTGGACCACTAGGGAAGTCTCTCAATGAATGATCATTTAACCAGTCTCTTACAGGCTCACAGGTTTGTTCTACTGTGTTAAGCAATTCTTTCAAATTAGAAGTGAATACATTGAACAAGTTTGCATAAAAGGTTATTCTTTATGAAAGTGCCTGTAATCTCACAGTCCCAGCATAGCAAATTTGGGTTCTTTTATCTACCTCTTGGCTCAATTAAATTCAACATATCCAAAAGCAACCCTGTTATCTCCTACCCCAGTCCTCCTCCGTCTCCCGAGTTGTCAGCAGAAGCAAGCCAGAAGACTAGATTGCCTTCTTTTTACCTCTTTAGCCTCATGTTTATATATTTTCTGTTTTAGTAATTTTACTGCATTAGTTGTAACATTTCTTACCTTTCCTCTTACAGGAGTCTAACCCATCTCTTGACATCCAGTCTTTACCCCCAGCCAAAATGGATTTCTGCAGTCCATTTTGAAACTCCCTCCAGGATTCTTTTTTGTTCCCTAGTCAAGTTTCTTCAGGAAATTATACAGGAATTTCCCTCATTATACAGAAATCTTTAGCTGAGAACAATTTCTGGAGTCAGCTATGATCTGCCAGTAGCTAGCACTTGGTGGAGGGGGGAGCTAAGGGGGAAATGAAATCCAAATTTAGCACCAAAGTATCCACTGGCAATCTTTCCAGCATCTTAATCATTTTCCCCACTTCTTTCCCTATGCAGTCCTTCACCTAAATGGAGATTCTTACTATTTCTGGAGCAAGCAATTCACCTTGATCTGTTTGAAAAAAGATCTGCTTCAGTTCAGTTCAGTCACTCAGTCATGTCCGACTCTTTGCGACCCCATGAATCGCAGCACACCAGGCCTCCCTGTCCATCACCAACTCCCGGTGTTCACTCAGACTCACGTCCATCGAGTCAGTGATGCCATCCAGCCATCTCATCCTCTGTCGTCCCCTTCTCCTCCTGCCCCCAATCCCTCCCAGCATCAGACTCTTATCCAATGAGTCAACTCTTCGCATGAGGTGGCCAAAGTACTGGAGTTTCAGCTTTAGCATCATTCCTTCCAAACAAATCCCAGGGCTGATCTCCTTGCAGTCCAAGGGACTCTCAAGAGTCTTCTCCAACACCACAGTTCAAAAGCATCAATTCTTCGGCGCTCAGCCTTCTTCACAGTCCAACTCTCACATCCATACATGACCACAGGAAAAACCATAGCCTTGACTAGACGAACTTTTGTTAGCAAAGTAATGTCTCTGCTTTTCAATATGCTATCTAGGTTGGTCATAACTTTCCTTCCCGGGAGTAAGCGTCTTTTAATGTCATGGCTGCAGTCACCATCTGCATTGATTTTGGAGCCCAGAAAAAAAAAGTCTGCCACTGTTTCCACTGTTTCCCCATCTATTTCCCATGAAGTGATGGGACCGGATGCCATGATCTTCCTTTTCTGAATGTTGAGCTTTAAGCCAACTCTTTCACTCTCCACTTTCACTTTCATCAAGAGGCTTTTTAGTTCCTCTTCACTTCTTTTGTTATTTAGTATATCCTGGAAAACCCCATGGACCGAGGAGCCTGGTAGGCTGCAGTCCATGGGGTCGCTAAGAGTTGGACATGACTGAGCGACTTCACTTTCACTTTTCACTTTCATGCATTGGAGAAGGAAATGGCAACCCACTCCAGTGTTCTTGCCTGGAGAATCCCAGGGACAGGGGAGCCTGGTGGGCTACCGTCTATGGGGTCGCAGAGTAGGACACGACTGAAGTGACTTAGCATAGCACAGCTATTAGCTCAAAGATGACCTCTTTCATTGAATCTTTCCTACCCGTCCTCCACCCCCAGGTAAGAGGCTTTTGCAGCACATGTCACTCTCAGATCATTATTTATATGTCTACTTCCTCTACTAGAATGAGATCCCAGGAGGGTGAGCAATTATGTCTTGTGTGTGTGCCTGCTAAGTTGCTTCAGTCGTGTCTGACTCTGTGCGACCCTATAGACTGAAGACTGCCAGGCTCCTTTGTCCATAGGATTCTCCAGGCAAGAACAGGAGTGGGTTGCTGTCCTTCCTCCAGGGGATCTTCCCCACCAGGGATCAAACCCTCATCTCTTCAGTCTACCTGCATTGGCAGATGGGTTCTTTACCACTAGTGCCACCTGGGAAGCCTGATTATGTCTTACTTACTTTTATATACTCATCATCTAGCACTATGTACTGAATCTTAATTCATATCCAGGATTTGTAGCTGACTAAACATTCATGCAGTTTTACCTAGTTAGTATAATAAACACATTTCCTTTAGAATTTTAATGTAATTGCATTGACAGTATGAGCAGATTAACCAGGACCCTAATTTTTGACATCTAGGTTGTTTCTACAAATGACTTTGTATATGGCTATCTACGAATTTTCTTCAAGTTAAAAATGCACTGCCAGATTATCCTCCCCAAGAACTATTTTCCAGGCTACCATCATTGAATTGGTATCTTTTTCCATTAAAACTTCACCAGCATTTATGTTCAGTCGCTCAGTCGTGTCTGACTCTTTGCAACCCCATGGACTGCAGCACCAGGCTTCTCTGTCTTTCACCATCTCCCAGAGCTTGCTCAAACTCATGTCCATTGAGTCGGTGATGCCTTCCAACCATCTCATCCCTCTGTCGTCCCCTTCTCCTCCCGCCTTCAATCTTTCCCAGCATCAGGGTCTTTTCAAATGAGTCAGTTCTTCCAATCAGGTGGCCAAAGTATTGGAGTTTCAGCTTCAGCATAAGTCCTTCCAATGAATATTCAGGACCGATTTCCTTTAGGATTGACTGGTTGGATATCCTTGCAGCCTAAGGGACTCTCAAGAGTCTTCTCCAACACTCCACTTCATAAACATCAATTCTTCAGCGCTCAGCGTTCTTTATAGCCCAACTCTCACATCCATAGATGACTGCTGGAAAAACCATAGCTTTGACTAGATGGACCTTTGTTGGCAAAGTAACGTCTCTGCTTTTTAATATGCTGTCTAGTTTGGTCATAGCTTTTCTTCCAAGGAGCAAGCGTCTTTTAATTTCATGGCTGCCTTAGGTTCCTATTTCTCCTTATTTTCCATGCTTTTAATCCCTGTCAAATAATGAGGGCTAAGTTGGGGGAAATGAGTAGGAGAGCCCATGCACATGTGTGGAGAACCAGGGTGAAGGACATCACAGGGTTAATGAAGGCAGCTAACTCCCAGAGTTCACTTCAACCTCCCTTACTACTTTTTTCTGGAACAAAATCTTTATTAGTATAGTTAACGTACAATATTATGTAATTATAGGTGTACAATGTAGTGATTCACAATTTTTAAAGGTTATACTCCATTATAGTTATAAAATACTGGCTATATTCTCTGTACAATATATCCGTATAGCTTATTTTACACCTAACAGTTTGTACCTATTAATTCCCTGCCCTGAAACTAATTGTTTTTGTAAATAAAGGAGGTGAAATAACTGAATCCCCAAGTTTTGAGTAGGTATTCAAAGGGAGACTTATTTGGAAAAGGTTTAGCTGAGGGACTGCTTAGTGATTAAGAAAATGAGCCAGAGTTTTGAATCTGGACTCACCATTTCTACTTGTGGAACCTTGGACAAGATACTTTGACAGTTTTGGGAACCTGTTTTTGTCATAAGGTTCCATTAACTAAATCCTCCCCAAGGACAGGAATAGTATGTTAACAGAATAAAGGAGACAAACCACATGGTCATTTCAGTGGATGTAAAACGTTGGGGAGGGGTGTCTGCCAAAATACAATACCCATTCGTGAGAAAAACAAAGTATAAACAGAAGTATTATATATAAAAGGTATCCATCTAGGCACCTACATAAAACCAACAGCATTCTTGATGGACTACTCTTCTTAAAATTGGCATGCACAAGCCTTAATAGTACAAAACCCATCTACCAATGCAGGAGACGTAAGAGATGTGAGTTCGATTCCTGGGTTGGGAAGATCCCCTGGAAAAGGGCTTGGCAACCCACTCCAGTATTCTTGCCTGGAGAATCCCATGGCAGAGGAGGCTGGTGGGCTGCAATCCATGGGGTCACAAAGAGGTGGACACAACTGAGCAACTTAGCATGCACACGCAAAGGCTGAGGCGAGGAAAACCCCTAGGGAGCAAAATCCAAGGATGCACTTACTCCCAGATGCCGACTTACACCACCCTGATCTGACCGTACTCCTTGAATTTCACTCCCTAGGTGTCTTCCCAACCTTAAAATAGTCACAAGCTGCTCTTACCATTTACACTCAACATATATTAGAGGTCCTAACAGGTAAACAGGTAAGAAAATAATTTTTCAAACCAGTAAGCAACACAGAGAACAGACTTATGGACATGGGGAGAGGGGAGGAGAGGGTGAGATGTATGGGAAGAGTAACGTGGAAACTTACATTACCATATGTAAAATAGATAGCCAACAGGAATTTGCTGTATGGCTCAGGAAACTCAAACAGGGGCCCTGTATCCACCTAGAGGGGTGGAATGGGGAGGGAAATGGGAGGAAGCTTCAAAAGGGAGGGGATATATGTATACCTATGGCTGATTCATGTTGAGGTTTGACAGAAAACAGCAAAATTCTGTAAAGCAATTATCCTTCAATAAAAAATAATTTTAAGTGAGCTTATTTATTAGCAAGTTCTCATGATACAAGAGAAAAAAATTTTAATTGTTATCTGTGAGTTATCAATTGGAAAAAAAACCAATTCCACTGATAGATTTTTACCAAAAAATCTTAAAGTTATGACAATCAAAATCACATAAAACATTATACCAAACATTGCTGAGAAAAAGACGACAGATGGATTCAACTCAATCCTAATCCATCATAGTGCCCATCAGGACTTTAAAAAGAACTACTCCAGACACTATTAGAAAAATGAAGACAGACTAGGAGAAAATATTTACAAAATACACCAAAAAACTGTATCCAAAATATATAGTTCCATATCTCATTAATGAAAAGAGCCAATTTTTAAATATACAAAGCTTTCATTCTAAGAATACAGTAATGGCTAACTGAACACATGAGAGCGCATACTCATTAGAGAAATGTAGATTAACACAAGATACTACTACACACTCAGAAGCCACAATGCTTGTATGAGGAAATGTTCATAGCAGCTTTATTAATATTTTCTCACAATGGAGAACCAACAAAATGTTCATTTAACAGAATAGCTAAACAAATTGTAGTACATTCATACAGTGGAATACTACTCGGCAATAAGAAATACATGGGTTCAACCTCTCAAAACGTTGTACTTATGAAAGCATTAAGTGATTCAATTTAGTTTCAGAGCTGGGATGGGGAAGGAAACCCTACTCTTTAGTGAAAAAAATCTGGATAGTAGTTAAACTACCTAGAGTAACGCTTCATTGCTTAGGTAGTGGTATAAGGGAACTTTCTTTGGTCCTGATGTGGCTGTGGGCCAAGAGTGTACATTCTTAAAACTTGTAAAAGATTTGTATGTATCAACTTTTTGTAAATCTGACCTAATGAGGTGTGTGTAGCAGATAGTTCAGTGTACCAGAGCAGAACTGAGGACTCTGAAGCTAGAGTGTGATGGTTCAAGAAGAAATTTGAGTATACATCCAATTTAGATGTTTAATTATAAATATCAACCTATTTGGGGGTCTTCTAACTCACGTGTGTTGTCAGTTGCTCAGTTGTGTCTGACTCTTTGTGACCCCATGGACTGTAGCCCGCCCGGCTCCTCTGTCCATGGGACCCTCCAGGCGAAAAATATTGGAGTAGGCTGCCATGTCCTACTTCAACAGCATATGGGACATCTCTTGACACTGCCAAAAGTTTTCTTCCAATCTGAGTTACATCACAAACCTCTCTGACTCTGCCTCAATTTCATCCTAGGTTTCTGGTTTGGGCACTCAGGAAAATGCTGGATTACAAGTAGTTTGAAGATGGTTCAGTTTGGGAATAAGAACTGACATTTCTCGCGTTGTAAAGGACTAACAAAGTAAATCCTAAGGAGCAAATGGACGTGGGGAGAAACTAGGGAAGTAAAACAAACTGATGGGGATCAACAGTGGACATGCCTGCAGTGGCCTTCTGTAGTCTCTAAAGGTAGAAATGGGTGGGTAGGAATTCAAAGGACTAACACTTCTTCCACTGTAACAAAAAGAGAAAGGCAGATGAAAATGTAAAGTTTGAAGGTGGGTAGCTGGGAAGTGGTGTTATCTGGCTAAGACAATAGAAGTCTTTTCTCTTTCATAGTGTGTCACATTTACCACATTCAGATTATGTCCCTGAATCTCATCAGTTAACACCAGGTGTTTGCCGAACTCAAGCCACCTGTCCCTATAAAAAAATCTGGCACTGTAGGACTGCACACACATTTAGCATCTTGCTTTTCTAAGATCAACCTTTTCTTTTTAGAGCTGGGCTCTGTGGCACTCAGGAATCTTGGTTCACTGACTAGAGAGCTAACCTGTGCCCTCTGCACTGGGAGCACAGAGTCTTAACCAATGGACCGCCAGGGAGGTCCCTAAGATCAACCCTTTTTAACTCAGATTTTGGACAATATTCTGATAAGCTTATTTTAAGAAAGATCTGAAGATAATAAAGATTCCAGTTTTTAGCTTATTGTATATGAGACTGAAGAACTGAAATTTCGCCAAATGATGAGATACGTATCTGCATGGCACAAAGATCAAAAGCTTTTAACTATGTTCTAGTTGCAAGAACTGAATTAAACTCTGCTCCCCACCCACCAGGAAGTACCTATTCCATAATAAATGCTGGAATATTCCATCTCCAAACTTTTCTAGTTCCAAACTCTAGCATTCTTATTCTACTTACACTTTTCCTACTCTGATGACCTGGGATACAGCCCAGATGATTTCCTTTCAGCTTCAGTTATGAAGCTACTATCAACAACAAACGTTTAAAACTGTTCTCCCAGAACTTAAAGATCTTTATAACATCTCCCATAACCTTAAAAAAAAACATTAAATATTGATTCCTTCAATTAATTATAAAAACTTTATATAGAGTCTACTATTTGGTCATGTATACTATTTAAAAAAATACATTGACAGAAAACTTTCTGAATGTCACTAGACAATGAATTAAGCAAACCTTTATTGAATTTTAAATTGTGGGTACAGAAATACATTCCAAGTGATTTATGTCCAACACCATGAAGAGAGAAATTATGGCACCAAAATTTTCCCTCCTCTATCATACATATTAGGATTAATTTAGATTACTAGTCAATCTATTTTTCATTTTTTTCTAGGCTTTGTTCCATACAAAATTTGTGCAGGTCTTCAACATGAAATAGAAATCTTTTAAATCTATTAGGGGAAGGAAAATCAGACCTCAAGCCAATAAATGTCATCAAATCTACTGGGACGCTGTTCAAGAACAAAATCCACTTTGAGCATTGGTCCTCATAATAGCACCAAAACATTAGGTACTGTGCGTAATTATAGAAAATCAGAATGATTCATTGATTGAAAGCTTCTTCAATGAAGCTTTGAATCAACAATGCGTTTAAAATAAAAGTCAAGTGTTCCAACCACTTGATTTCAAATCAAGCAGATTTTATGTTCAGAAACACTAAAAAAAAAGTGTTTCCATTATAAATACGGAAGGAACAAAAGCATCACTGCATCACTCCAGAAAGAATCAAAAATTGTTTGAGGACAAGAAGAAATACAAAATTGAGTCAACTTTGCTCTTTTATCAACTGCTTAAATGTCCATGTTAGCAAATACAGCTAAAAGATGCCAACTCTTTTATGCCTGTATTTTTAGGTCATTTCCCAGCAATGATTTTGTAATTTTGTGTGTAACGTTTTGTGGATAGCATTCTGCTGCACTGAATATGTCTGAATAACCTTAACAGTTCTCATTCATCACCTGATCCTATTCCATGGTGAAAGGAATACAAACAAGCAAGAGGAAAGTCAGAACACTATTACATGTAGCATAAAGTCATGGAACTTTTAAGTCACAAGATGGAAAAGACATTGACTCTGCTTTGAACCAAAGTTCATGGCATATCATTAACAGAAATTAGTGGAAATGGCTACGAAAGTAAAAGTTAAGGTGAATCATCTGACCTGACTTGATTTGTTGAAACCGATACCTTTATCTTAAATCTCGTTAATAAATTGTGATAAAAATGCTTTTGTACTACTGAGCAAGTTAATAACGACATGGTACTTATGAGAAGCTCATTTCATTTAATGGGGGACACCAAATGGCACAGTTTCCATACAGTTCTGCCAATATTCCCTAGTACCAATCTACGCCTTCTTTGCTAATCAACAATAGTTTATTCCAAAAGAGTGCATGGCAATGAAAAATGTCAAACTCCATTGACCTTAAAAGAAAATTAAGCCTAGGGTCTACCCCCGCCTTCCCCCTCTGGGGTATAGATTCGTATAAAACCCACAGTGTAAGTGTATTGCTTTATTGAGGGGGTGTGGTTGGGAGGGGAGACACCATGGTAACGGTAGGAATCCAAGTAATACAAGTACAGGAAGCAGTGTTAAAATATAAATACACAGAAGGGATAGTTTTCTTAGAGGACTCCACTCGTGGAAGAAAAACTTTAATTGCTGTTGCAAAAACATCTGTATGAAGTAGAAATTGGTTTCAATAACGTTAGTAGAGAATATGTTCTAGAAAGTGGAGGTAACTGGATGTAAAATCCTGGCAGCAATTAATAGAACAGTCCCAGATGGCTAGGCTGAGGCCAACACCTAATGAGGACGAAAGCCTTGTCTGTGGGGAATTTTGGATGACACCTGGAGAAATATTACACTGTGCGTAAACCAAATTGAATTGTTTTCACAAGTGTTGTAAAGTTTCGTATAGTAAAAGGTTTTTTCTACATGCACTTCAATTTCACAGCAAGAGTGGCATAGGATACCTAAACACAGAAGAGAGCATTCATGCAAGATATCTAACTCCTTGATATAATAATGCATACAATTCAAAATGATTACACTATCATTACATCTAGGGCTTTCTGCAACTACGAGGTGGTGGTTATGGAAAGCATGGCCCTTGGTATCAATATCTAAAAAGCAGCCACCACCTTCTTCTATGTGTGTTCTCTTTTTGCGTTTTTTCTTCATGTTTCTTAATCAACTCTGCTGTTGTTGCTGCTTCTTAGCAAAACTGGTAAAAACAAAATTGTAATCATTGAACAAAGCGCTCTGGCAATCAAGACGTTTAAAACCTTCAATCTTCTGGGGTGAGGAAAGCACTGTGCGACATTTAGAACTCTGGGGGAAAATGAAATTAACCATTAGCGTTTCCAATATGCAGTAATATTTTCAAACAAAGTATTTAAGACTGCTATTTTAGTCAGACTGTAGCACTGGGGGCTTCCCTGGTGGCTCAGAGTGATAAATAATCTGCCTGCCAGTGCAGGAGACACAGGTTTGATCCCTGATCCAGGAAGATCCCACATGCCACAGATCAAGTTAAGTCCATGTACCATGACTGAGCCCTTGTGCCCTACAGCCCGTGATCCACAACAAGAGAAGCCACCATTAATGGGAAGCCCACGCCCTGCAACGAAGAGTAGCCCCTGCTCTCTACAACTAGAGAAAAGCCTGTGCAGCAACGAAAACCCAGCACAACGAGAAATAAATAAATAAAATTAAAAAACTAAAACAACAACAACAAAACCAACCCCATGGAACTGAAATATTTTAGCTGACTTCCTAGGGGCTGGATGCAGTGGGACACTTTATGTCTTCTGGCACCACCATCCCCAAGGTCTATCAACAGGGAAAATAGATAGGATAAGAAGAGCTCACGAACTGGGCTAGATATAAAGTCTAATGATAGGCATAAAGCTTCTCATCTACCAAACACCTCAATTAGTAGTATCTCTGGTTATCTCTGGCTGATTATATGGCATCTCAGAATACATTTTATGACATGCCTCACTATCCTTATTTTCTGTCAGATTTTATTGTCGATGAAAAAAATGTTATTACCTGATTTACAAACAGGGTGGTCACAAATTTTCCTGGCTTGAAGACTTCCACAACTTTCCTGATCAGGTCATCATAGGAGGTCTGACTTAAGTTTGTTTCAAAGCTAACATAAGAAAATTCTGGTTCTGGAGTGATGTGAATAGTCCAATAAGTTCCCTTAAGAGAAATAGCTTTGTGTTAATAATGGAAAGGGCACACTTAAAGGTTTAAATTATTAAGCAAGATATTCTTACTTACATCCGATTTCATCCCATTCATTGAATACCCACAAGGATTGAACATTGTGGCATCAATGACAGAACCTGGTATCAGGTCACGAATTCCACTCTCCTGGGAAAAAAGCCAAAGACTGATTTAAAAGCAAATCTGGAAAAGAAATAGAGAATGAGCCAAAATATTTAGCTGCCAAGCAGGATACAGAATTATTATTGAAAATGCTTACACGAGTGACATCCTTTGCAGTAACACCATCTTTCATGTAGAACTGGTCCATAACTGCTGGGTCAAGCTCACTCATCAGAATTTCCAGGGTTTGATCTGGCTGATTGATTACCCTACTCTCTGGGAAATCCAAAGTATACAAGTACCTATATAAAAGTACAAAATAGTTTCTAAAAATGACAACTGCAAGTTTAAAAAGAAATCTTATATAAAACAAAAATTCCATCAGATTGGGTCCAACATACCAACAGTCAGAATTCATGCGTCCCATACAATATGCTGCTCCATCTGTTGAGGCAGGAGAACAAAAAATAAATTTAACAGATCCATCTGATAGCAAGTAGGCAGGATCCCCCTCCCCCTTTAAGAAAACATTTTATTGGCTGTCATTTAGAGATGCTCTTCAGCTAATAAGCCAGTCTGAATGGTGCTGAGAAAACTATGGTTTACTCTCCCCTAAGACTCCATCAGGTGATGGAGTTTGGTCGCCTATTTACCTACTCTCTCCAGGAAATGAAGTTATGCAGTGCGTCCTCCTTTCCATGGTGTTTCAAAGCCTCACTCAACAAAGTTAACAGCTGGTTGAAATTTAAACTAAATTATGCACGGCACCCTGATATAGCCTAGTATAAAGGATGAGGTAATAACAGGTAGGATGGAAATCTTTTAAAGATTTTCTTTTTCAAAATCACCCTTGTGAATGACTCTGCGCCAGGTTACTAAAATCATCTTAGGTTTTTAGCCTCTTCTAGGGTATAAGGGTGTTAGATTAGGTAACCTTTATTTCCCTGTCCTTGAAGCTCAAAAAGGAAGGTCTATAAATAAAAGCTTATATATATGGATAGAAGTAAATCTTGCCAATTTAGTTGAAGCGACACTACAAACTCACTTCGGTTGACCATTCTTAAGCCAGCTCAACTCCTGTACAGCATGGTAGACAGTTTCTTAACATGGACCAGTGTCTTAGCATGGGTTTATGAAGTCATGGGGCATTTTTCTGGATGAAGGGATCACAGCCTTCATACCCACTAAAACAGACATAAATGACAGCAACTGGCTAGAAGATGAGTCCTCCATCTGGCAGATGATCAGTTACTTGATTTTTTTCTCCCATCATTTCAACAGTTACACAAGAATACTCAAAAATTTGTAATCAGCTAAACTGATACATTTAACTTAACTATATATAGTGCTATGTTTGATACACAGGCACACACACACACAACACACACACATCCAACTTCAAGAAGCAGGACTCAATTCTACTTAAACTTACTTGGGAAAATTGCATTAAGGAACTCTATTTCTTCCTGGAAATTCCGGTGTGGGTACCCTTGGTGAGAAGGCTTCATGAAATTCTTACGAGAATAAAAGAAGCTCTAAAAGACAGACAGATAATTTCACACACAGAATTCTATCACCTTTCCTAAACCAATATACTATTTTCTACATATACATATCAAAACCAAAACTATCTCCACAAATATTCTTTCCCAGTGACACTTAACATATATTGTAGTGCTTTATGTGTGCGTATGCTCAGTCGTTCAGTTGCGTCCAGCTCTTTGCGACCCTGTGGACTATAGCGCACTTTGCTGGCTGACAAAGAAAAACGAAGGCCGCTGTGTCAAAGAGCAAGGTTTCACACCAATACCCATGAGTTAGTGTTATATAGAGACACAGAGTCCTAACCACTGGACCACCAGGGGATTCCCTAGGGCAGGAGTTTGTGAGCTTTAAAACAGGCATGTAATAAAAATTTTGTGGGAAAATATGTATTGTATATATTTAGTTTCAAAAGAGTGATCCAAAAATTAACATATTGCTCAATTTAGATCTTATAAGGATCAACAAAAACAGTTTTAGGTCCCAATGACAGCTGTCCTTTGCCCTAGGACAAATTGAGTAAATTATTTACTAATATTTACAAATTAAGTTAAATATTAAAATTCAACATCTTATCACAATAATTAAAATCCAAGTATAAAGTCTGATAGCATTCAAGAATTAACTGACTATTGCTCTTTAATACAATCAGTTCTTTATTATGAAGTCTAGATGATTTTCCTTGCTTTCCCTTCTTTTCTTACTTTCTCCACCATTCATAGTAATAATGTTAAAGAATTAACTACTGAAAGTATCTGGTTTTCTTTTCTTTCATTTTGAGTTTTATCCCAATTCCTTCTCTGGTTCCTCCACATTTTCTGTTGTCCATGAGTAACAGGCATTCTTTCTCTCCATAGTGTGAGTGTCCTTAGTCATTACAATTGAACAAGTATACAAATTTATTTACCAGGCACATCACCGAACTCTTAACGTTTATACCCGACCAAAAGGATAAATGTTTTTTTGACTACTTACTTGAATTGAGTCAAACCCACTGTAATCCCTAGCAAGTTTCAACAGGGGAACCAGTGCTTTCAGCAAGAGGGTGGTACCACATGTCTTCAAAATGAAACGTCTCTTGGAGACAAACATGCTACTCTCACTGCAGTTTAAAAGAAAGTCACAATATTATAACAATGTTTATGTACTACTGAGATGCTTAATCTATTATTATTGGACTATCATTTAAAGTGTAAATTTTTGGCTAATAATTTTAAACATTAAGTTCTCAAGGAAGCAAATAATTCTTCCTCTTCTATTACATGAAAGATCCCACAGAAACATAAACTAGGTATAAAGCATACTAACTCATTACACAAACCTTCTTTTACAGGTCAATTTTCCTCCACACCTAACCTAACCTAGGACACTTACTAAATTCATTCTTTACCTCGTCTTGAACTGCCTGCTCTCATGTGTACGTCTGTAACCATCTCATTACTTTTTACTGGATAATAAGTTCCATGAGGAAAGGAATGTTTGCTTTTACTATTATATCCCTAGGGCCCGGCACCTAATAGGCATTTGATAAACATCTGTATATGTCAAATATAGACTTAGTAAAAGCAGGCACCGTGTTCAATACAATAGCCTCAAGGCCCAAAATTCTATCTCTGTACCTAAAAAAGAACTCCATGGCTTTCCTCTCTTAAATAACAGCAATCCTATTTCTATGGTAAAGCTAATTTTCACTCTGCTTCAAGCTTTGATAGAGAAGCACATACTAAAAATAAAAGAAGTGAGGGCAAGGGAACAATGCCATTCAATCCTCTTTTACAGAAACTCCCTGCTAACTCCAGGGTAAAAAAGATGGCAGCCACCTTGAAGAGCTATTAGGTAAGACTTCAAAAACCCTACTGCCTAGGGACACCTGAAGTAAACATTTTATTTTACACCGTATTTTTTTTTAAAAAAGGTAAAAACAATTATAGAACCAGTATACAGAGAAACAATTAACTCTTCCACATAAAGTATGATTCATACTGAAATCGGTTAACCAATACTATTTCAGAGGACTTACCTGAGTACATAAGCTTCCTGCTTGTCAGTTTTTGTCACACTTATGATTGAACATTGCACATCCTTCAAAAGTATGTCCCACTCGGATCTATTATTTAACCAAAAAGAGGATGATTAATTTATAACAGTACTTGCCTACTCTCATAAAAATTACAAAAGTCTCACCATGATTTAAAATCATACTTTGTATTTTTTGTCTCATTCTTGCTCCACCTTCTCTTATGAATGATATGTTAATGAAGTAACTTTTGGAAGCAAGTGAGGTTGGACACTTGTTGCCAGGAAGGCCCACCTTGTGATTAGAAGGCTGGAATGTCTTATCCAGCCCCTGACCTATGGATGGGGAGAAGGGCTGGAGATTAAGTTCAATCACTATGCTGCATGCCTGCTAAGCTGTCCAACTCTTGGCAACCCCATGGACTGTAGCCTCCAGGATCCTCTGTCCGCTGAATTCTCCAGGCAATACTGCAGTGGATTGCTGTGCCCTCCCTCCAGGGGATTTTCCTTCTTTTATGAATACCGACATTTAATTTTCTTTCAAAACAATCTACATTGACATATACACCAAGTAAGATGGATGCATTTTGCTACAGCATGTTAAGAAGCAAACCAAAATCCAGGAAAGTATACTATGTATTTGCAATTTATTATGAAAAAGACAAATAAGACCCAAATAAGACATTTCTCCAAAGACGACATACAGATAGCCAACAAACACATGCTCAACATCACTAATTAAAAGAAATGCAAATCAAAACTACAATGAAACATCACCTCATACCCATCAGAATGGCCATCATGGAGGGGGTGTGAAGAAAAAGGAACTAACTCTTCTTGCGCTGTTGGTGGGAATATAAATCAATACAGCCACTATGGAGAACAGGATGGAGGTTCTTTAAAAAACTAAAAATAGAGCTACCATATGAACCGTGAACTTCCAGATGTTCAAGCTGGATTTAGAAAATGCAGAGGAACAGAGATCAAATTGCCAACATCCACTGGCTGGATCATGGAAAAAGCAAGAGAGTTCCAGAAAAACATTTACTTCTGCTTTATTGACTACACCAAATCCTTTGACTGTGTGGATCACAACAAACTGTGGAAAATTCTGAGAGAGATGGGAATACCAGACCACCTGACCTGACTCCTGAGAAATCTGTATGCAGGTCAAGAAGCAACAGTTGGAACTGGACATGGAACAACAGACTGGTTACAAATTGGGAAAGGAGTACATCAAGGCTGCATTTTGTCACCCTGCTTATTTAACCTATATGCAGAGTACATCAGGAGAAATGCCAGGATGGATGAAGCACAAGCTGGAATCAAGATTGCTGGGAGAAATATCAATAACCTCAGATATGCAAATGACAGCACCCTTATGGCAGAAAGCAAAGAACTAAAGAGTCTCTTAGTGAAAGAGGACAGTGAAAAAGTTGGCTTAAAACTCAACATTCAGAAAACTAAGATCATGGCATCTGGTCCCATCACTTCATGGCAAATCGATGGAAGTACAATGGAACAGTGAAAGACTATTTTGGGGGGCTCCAAAATCACTGCAGATGGTGACTGCAGCCATGAAATTAAAAGACTCTTGCTTCTTGAAAGAAAAGTTATGACCAACCTAAACAGTATATTAAAAAGCAGAGACATGACTTTGCCAACAAAGGTCTGTCTAGTGAAAGCTATGGTTTTTCTAGTAGTCATGTATGGATGTGAGAGCTGGACTATAAAGAAAGCTGAGCGCCAAAGAATTGATGCCTTTGAACTGTGGTGTTGGAGAAGACTGTTCAGAGTCTTCCGGACTGCAAGGAGATCCAACCAGTCCATTGTAAAGGAGATCAGTCCTGGGTGTTCATTGGAAGGACTGATGCTGAAGCTCAAGCTCCAATACTTTGGCCACCTGATGAGAAGAACTGACTCTTTTGAAAAGACCCTGATGCTGGGAAAGATTGAAGGCAGGAGGAGAAGGGGATGACAGAGCATGAGATGGTTGGATGGTATCACCGACACAATGGACATGAGTTTGAGTATCTCCAGGAGTTGGTGATGGTCAGGGAGGCCCGGGGTGCTGCAGTCCATGGGGTAGCAAAGAGTCGGACATGACTGAGCGACTGAACTGAACTGATGAACCAGTAGTCTCACTCCTGGGCATATACATATATATATCTGGAGAAAAATATGGCTCCAAAAAATATATGCACCCCAGTGTTCATTGCAGCACTGTTTACAATAGCTAAGACATGGAAACAACCTAAATGTTCATTGACAGAGGAATGGAAAAAGATGTGGTACAGGTATGCAATGGAATTATTACTCAGCCATGAAAAAGAACGTAATAATGCCATTTGTATCAATATGCATGGACCTAGAATTGTCATATTGAGTGAAGTCAGCCAGAGAAGAAATATCTAATGACATGCCTTACATGTACAATCTAAAAAGAAATGGTACAAATGAACTTATTAACAAAACAGAAACAGATTGGCAGATTTAGAGGAAGAATTTATGGTTAGGGCGGAAAGAACAGGGAAAAGGCATAGTTAGGGTGTCTGGGATCAGCATGTACACAATGCTATATTTAAAATGTATAACCAATAAGGTCGTGCTGTGTAGCACAGGGAACTCTGCTCAGTGTTATGTGGCAGCCCGGATGGGAGACAAATTCAATGGATACATGTATATGTACGGCTGCCTTCCTCTGCTATCCACCTGCAACTATCACAACATTATTAATCAACTATACCTCAACATAAAAAAAAAGTTTAAAAAAAAGAAAAAAAAACCTAAATTCCTACATGATCCTTTACTGTTTCTTAAAATGTCACCCTCAGGGTGAGTTATTAAAAATATTCATTTAACAGAATTATTCTGTTAAAGCACCAGATATATATATATATTCCACTTGAAATGTTATCTTATTTTAATCTACATAAGTGAAGCTTACTCATTTCATTGCTAATATCTTAGCTGTTTATAGAACCCATCCATAAACTTAAATATAGATTATTTTTTCAAATATTTTTTCCATAATACACTCTTCTGTCAATCTGACACAAAACGCTAAAATTTTTGACCAGGATTTGTTCATTTTCAGTGTCCATCTGAAATTTTTTCTTAACATTGTTCCAACTGAGCCATTCCTACTGATCTATCTTCAGTTCACTCACTCTTTTGTCATTATTCTACAAGCCCATCCAGTAAACTTTCTATTCCAGTAGTTATTTTTCAGTTTCATCTTCTGCTTCTTTGCTAAGATTTGTTATTACTTCTTATAGCATGGTTATGATAACTGCTTTTAAATCCTGACCTGCACCACCTTGAGGTTGAAGTCTACTAGACTATCTCCCTTTGAGGCAATTTCCTTATTGTTTTTTATTTTTACATAAGGAAAAATTTGTGATTGCATCCTGGATATCACATTATATGATTTTAAATCTTCAAACCCTATGGAGCATGCTGATTTTTAAAAAACTATGTTAGCAGACAGCTGAAATGGTTAAATTCAGTCTTCTTGTTCTTATCCAACTTCTATGTGTTAGGTTACTATCTCCATAATCTCCATGACAACGCCTAGCTCAATAGTTGGGGGGGAGAGGGGTGGGGGGGGGGTTGGTGAAGATGGCCTGCTTCTTGGTCCGCTGGCTAGAAAGCCCAGGCTTTAGTTCCCGGCTCTGCAGCAGTCTACTACAGGACTGCCTGAGCTACACAGCAAAGAACAGGGTAAAAAAAAGCAAAGCAATACAAAAACAAAAAAGGGATTTTCCCCACTCTCTCTAACCCAAAGGGGCCCCCTTCCATTCCTTGTCCACATTCCAGAAAAAGACCTAAGAGCTCAGTTTGTGTGCAGTTCCGGGTTTATGGCAGCTTTTGAGACCATCCCAGGAGATACCAAGAGAAAAAAGAAACAAACTCATGGATATTTCAGTGATGTTTTGAGTTTTGGCTTCCTTCTCCAATGCACCTAACTTTTACTTTCCAGAGTCCTCAGCTGCTGCATGCATTCTGTCCAGGGTTTCTAGATGCATTCAGTGAGAGTAGAGTGTGCTTACTCCACCTTGATGGAAACAAGAATCCTCCTGCACTCATTCTAGCATTGTTAATAAAGTCTGCAACCATACTCTTCCTCACCTAAAAGAAACCCTTAAGTAGTCAGTAGTTTTCAAAGTCATGGTATGAAAGGAACTGCTTTAAAACATTCTAAGTCAAACACAGTTGAATAGTCTATCAACCAAGTGATTATAAAAACAATCTAGAGAACTGCTGGCTCAAAAAATACAGGGCAGGAAAAATGTGACAGATTTAGAGTTGAAGAAGTCAATACAATGCTATCCATAAACATAAAGGGGAGAGAGAAAACAGTTGAGAATTTCAGCAAATTATTAAAATCACATTTTGGTAGAAAAATAAGCCCCTTATTTTTTTCCTAAATAAAGCTTTTTTGGATCCTAGCCCCACCCAGATCATGATAAATCTCTCAAATACTATGCTCTTTACAAATGATAGTACATGGACTGAATGATCTTAGTCACTCTGCCAGAAAAGTAATACATAAATGGCATGCCATATTTTATTTATTTTTAATCAGTTAGTTAATTTGTGGTTGAGCTGAATCTTTGTTGCTGCATGTGGGCTGTTCTCTAGTTGCAGCGCATGGGCTTCTCACGGCGGTGGCTTCTCCAGGTGCACTGGCTTTAGCAGCTGCAGCAGGCAGGCTCTAGAACACAGGCTTCAGTAGTTGTGGCTCACGGGCTTCGTTGCTCTGAGGCATGTGGATCAAACCCTTGTCCCCTCCATTGGCAGGCAGATTCTTATCCACTGTACCACCAGGTAAGTCCCATATTTTACATTAAAAGTTTTTAGTCTGTGGTTTAATAAAAATAGAACAAATTGAAGTGTTTACATGGGAAAACATACAATTAAGATAAGAGACTTCTATGTCATCTGACTGAGTAAGACTAGAAATGGCTAACTGGCTACTTTTTTTTCCCCCTGATTGGACCATTTTTAAAGCCTTTATTTCAATGTTGCTTCTGTTTTATGTTTTAGTTTTTTGGCCCCAGGGTATATGGGATCTTAGCCCCCTGACCAGGGAATCAAACCAGCAACCCCTGCATTGGAAGGCCAAGTCCCAACTACTGGACTACCAGGGACGTCCCGTATCCTTTTTTTGGGGGGTTGGGGGTGGCAAGCAGAACAGATTGTAGATTGGAAAAAGACAGTCTCTTGGGCAACTGGTGTTGGGAAAACTGGATCTGCACACAGAAGAATGAAATGGAATCCTTACCTTACACTGCATAACTCAAAATGGATTTAAACACCTCAATTAAGACACAAAACTATAAAACTCTTAGAAGAAAACATGGGGAAAAACTTTATGATATTGGACTTGGCAAAGCTTTCTTGGATGTTACACAAAAAACACAGGCAACAAAAGCAAAAATAGGCAAATAGAACTGCATCAAACTTAACTTCTGTATATCAGAGGAAAACATTCAACAGAGTGAAAAGACAAGGTACAGAACTGGAAAAGTACCTGCAAATCTTACATCTTATAAGAGGTTAATATCCGGAATAAATAAGGAACTCCAACAAGAAAAACAAATAACCTAATTTAAAAGTAAGCAAAAGGTCTTAAATAGACAATTCCCCTCCCCTCAAAAAAGATATACAAATGGCCAATAAGCACATAAAAAGATGCTCAATGCCACTAATCATAAGACAATGCCAATCACAATCATGATACCACCTCGTGCTCATTAGGATGTCAGATACCGAAAAGGAAAAATGGAAGAACAAGTGTTGGCAAATGCAGAGAAATTTTAACACTTGTGAATTACTACTGGTGAATGGATGGATGAAGCACAAGCTGGAATCAAGATATATCAATAACCTCAATATGCAGATGACACCACACTTATGGCAGAAAGTGAAGAACAACTAAAGAGCCTCTTGATGAAAGTGAAAGAGGAGAGTGAAAAAGTTGGCTTAAAACTCAACATTCAGAAAATAAGATCATGGCATCTGGTCCCATCACTTCTTGGCAAATCGATGGGGAAACAATGGAAACAGTGAAAGACTATTTTTTGGGGCTCCAAAATCACTTCAGATGGTGACTGCAGCCATGAAATTAAAAGACGCTTGCTCCTTGGAAGGAAAGTTATGACCAACCTAGACAGCATATTAAAAGGCAGAGACATGACTTTGCCAACAAAGGTCTGTCTAGTCAAAGTAATGGTTTTTCCAGTAGTCATGTATGGATGTGAGAGTTGGACTATAAAGAAAGCTGAGCGCCGAAAAATTGATGCTTTTGAAGTGTGGTGTTGGAGAAGACTCTTGAGTCCCATGGACTGCAAGGAGATCAAACCAGTCCATCCTAAAGGAAATCAGTCCTGAATATTCATTGGAAGGACTGATGCTGAAGCTCCAATACTTTGGCCACCTGATGCGAAGAACTGACTCATTTGAAAAGACCCTGATGCTGGGAAAGACTGAAGGCAGGAGAAGAAAAGGATGACAGGATAAGATGGTTGGATGGCATCACCAACTCAATGGACATGAGTATGAGTAAACTCCGGGAGTCTGGTGATGGACAGGGGGTGCTGGCATGCTGCAGTCCATGGGGTCACAAAGAGTCAGACATGACTGAGTGAATGGAACTACTGGTGAAAATGTAAAATGGTACAGCCATTATGGAAAAATTATGAACATTCCTCAAAAAACCATAAAAACAGAACTACCACATGATCTAACAATTCTACTTGTGTGTGTGTGTGTGTGTGTAAATAGTCCAAGACAGGATTGGGAAGAGCCATTTCCACATCCATGTTCACTGTTATTCACAACTGTCAAGAGAAGCAAGCAACCCAAATGTCCATCAAGGGATTAATGGATAAAGACAATGTGGTGTATGCAAAAAATGGCTTATGTGGCCTTAAAGGAAAGTTTATCACATGCTTCAATGTGAATGAACCTAAGAATTTCATGCTAAGTGAATCACACCAGTCAGAAAAGGATGAGTATCACCAGAAAAGGATATAGGTTTCCACTTATATAAGGTACTCATCTCACACATTCATATGAAGTATCCAAAGTAGTCAAATCATAAGGAAAGGTGACTGATAAAGGCTGGAGGAAGAGGGGAGGGGAAATTAACCTTTAATGGGTAGTTTCAGTTTTGCAAAATGAAAAGTTCTACAGATCTCTTGCACAACAATGTGAATACATTTAATACTGAATGTTCACTTAAAATGGTTAAACTTAATGTTAGACCTTCATTTTTTAATAATTATTTATTTTTGGCTGTGCCAGGTCTTCACGGCTGTGTACAGGCTTTCTTTAGTTGTGGTAAGCAGGGGGCTTCTCACTGTGGTGACTTGTCTTGTTGCGGGGCACAGGCTCTACGGTGAGTGGGCTTCAGTAGTTGTGGAACATGGGCTCAGCTGCCCTGTGGCATGTGGGATCTTCCCAGGCCAGGGATTGAACCGGTGTCCTTTGCATTGCAAGGCGAATTCTTAAACACTGGATCAACAGGGAAGCCAATGTTAGACTTTTAAAGAAGTAAATTATAGAGGGAACAGAATGCTGCTGGCAGATGCAAAAAACCCTTTAGAACAGTTTTGCTTTTATCCCTTGGATTCTACCCTCAGATATAGTGGGCCAGAAACTGTGCAGATGGTGCCTGGAAACCTGCATTTATTTAAAAGGCCTCCATGTGATTAGGTTCCTCTAACAGATTTCCTCCTTTAAGCAAAAATCTCTGATTTCAGGGTTATCAAGTAATTTACCCCAAAAGTTACCCAACTGAACTATTTGAACTTTCCTGAAGGGTGACCTTAGTCAACAGCCTGACTCATCTGTTTCAGACACTATTTATCACCTTGCATTCAGACCTCAACACCACAGCCAAGGTGGTAGCAGTCGTAAGAGCAGTCTGAGTCAAATGCATCCTAAAACATGAGATTACTCTTCAGCGAAGTCTAGGCTGACCAGAATTTAATTCAGATATCCAGAGAAATAAGCTTTCATCTTCTGTTCAAAGCAATCAACCCAGAATGCACTGTTAATTATAATCAGAGTAACTTAAGTTCTCCACCTCAAACTTTCACTGAAAAATTAAATTAGCATCATTACTGCTACATTGATTTATTACTTTCAATGTGTACCTCTCAAAAAAGGGTGGTTTGAAGATAGCAGTTCAAGTTTTTTCAAACTGCTGTGAGGAATGTATTGAGAAGCTTAATTCAATAGGAAGCCCTTCTACTCCAAAATATTTACCCTAAAAGGTTTTTGGCAAGGGGTTGTAAATTCCTTCAGTGTAAATTACTGATATTGCAATATGGTGCAATGATATAGTCAAGTAAGGCATGAGTTCTGGGAAAATTAATGCTGAGGTGTAATTTACTATTTTTGCAACTGCTCCCAGTCCTTTGCTGAAGATTTTATCATATAAAATTTGAGTGAAGGAAAGTAAGAATAGCAGAAAATACCAGTAGTCCTAAATGTCTTGCCCAATATTAACATTACAGATTGTAGTTTTCATACTTTCACATAGCTAAAATACATTTAGCTTTCCACAGTTAATAAACATTTACTCTTTACCTCCATTTACTACAATTTCCCATGTGAACCCATTTCCTTACTAAGAGTCCAGGTCTGTGATGAATTCTAAAGCAGAAAGGAAAGTCAATTTTAGAGCCCTGAAAGATCAAACTATCGTTCCTCACCAAAATTTCTTATTTTCTAACAGACTTCCTCCCCGTAGCTGCCATTTCTTTTAAAAAGGTTTTTGTCTGGTCCAGCATTTTAGTCCAGCAACTCTTAAGAAATTATAGAAACAGAAATAAAGGTCTATTTCTATTCAACATCATTTGAAATCTGAAAATTCTAGTAGAGAAACCTGCAGGTTAAACCTAATATACTACTCCCTCTTTTTATATTTCAACCTTAATTACTTTGTGAAGTAGTCAGTTTTAGAAAACATCACCTGTCTTATTCATTTGGATATCTGGACTATTGCTCTTCTCCAACATATTGTTAATCAGTCTTATTTAATCCAAGCCATGCCAGAAAAGATAAAAGCTTCTCAGTATTATGTACTTCATTCAGATTACACTGAAGGGAAATTCTACTAAGTGGCCTACAGGACAGTGGGAAATGTTAACAGACAGTGGGTTCCAGCTTGGAGTTAAAGCTTGGAAAGATGGGCCAATTTTGCTTCAAGTATGTTCTACTCCTTCATACCATATTAAAAAAATTCCAGATGGGCTGCAGATCTAAATATGAGAAGTAAAACAAAGTTTACAGGGAAAAAAGAACATCTTCATTACCTCCGGATGAGCAAAGATCATTTTAAACAAGACAGAAAAACCACGAACCATTAGTGAAAACACTGATAAATGAGACATTAAAATTATGAACTATTTTCTAAACTGTCATTAATAAAACGAAAAAGGAAACCAGAGGACAGAAAATGTTTGCAATATACATATTGGAGAGATAATTCATCTATAATATATTAAAGAACTCCTGCAAACTGAAAAATCATCCCTAAAGAAAAAGAAGTGGACTTGAACAAGCATTTCACAAAAGATAGCCAAATGGTGGATAAAGATATAAAAGGATGTTCAACTCCATTAGTCTGAAGGGAAATACACAGACCACTATACACCCACAAAACAGCTAAAATTAAAAAGACAACACAAATGTTAAATGAAGATATTGAGCAACTGCACCCTTATGCTGAATATATGCACCCTGTACCGTGTAGTCTCAAACTGTGTCTGACTCTCTGGACCCGGTGGACTGTGTAGCCCGCCAGGCGCCTCTGTCCATGGGGATTCTCTAGGCAGGAATACTCCAGTAGGTTGCCATCCCTCCTCCAAGGGATCTTCCTAACCCAGGAGTCAAACTCAGATCTCCCGCATTGCAGGCAGATTGCATTGCAGGCAGATTCTTTACCGTCTGAGCCACCAGGGAAGTCCAAGAATACTGGAACTGGCAGCATATCCCTTCTCCAGGGGAACTTTCCTAACCCAGGAGCTTTACTAAATACAGAAGCACTATATGTACCCTATGACTTAGCAGCTCCATTCCTCGGTGTGTGTATATCTAACAGGAGAGCATACATGCTGTTTACAAAAAGACATTTACACTAGTGTTCATAGCAATGTATTTGTATTAGCAAACTGGAAATTATTGATGTAAACAGTAGATTTGATAAATTGTGGTATATGGACACAAAAATACTATACAACACTGAGAACGAACTAAAAAAAACCCCAAACATAATGCTGACCAAAGGAGGCATATAATACATAACAAATGATTCCATGTTATAAAAAAAAACTAGGGAAAACCATGGTGTGTTAAAACTCAGGATAGTGGTGTTCCCTTAGCTGGAGAGCGGAATAGGTTATAATTGGAAGGAGGCACAGGGGGACTGCTGACTAGTTACATTCCTTAGATATGAAGGCTGGTTACATGATGGGATCAATTTGTCAAAATCTGAGATGTACTTACGACTTTCATAACTTTTATGACTGTAGCCTGCCAGGCTCCTCTGTCCATGGGAATTCTCTAGGCAAAAATACTTTAGTGGGCTGTCATGTCCTCCTCCAAGGGATCTTCCCGTCCCAGGAATTGAACCCTGGTCTCCTGCGTTCCAGGTGGATTACCATCTGAGCTTTGGCAGATTAGTATCACCCCTAAAAGTTCCGTCATGCCTCTCTGTAATCCACCATTCTCCCTTAACTCTCATCCTTTGCCTATCGTGTATGTATTTTCTGGTTTTATAGACATGAAATCTTATAGTATAGGACTTCTCATGGGGCTTATTATTGTTTGTTCTCCAGCACAATCATTTGTTGCGTGTGTCAATAGCAGTTCATCGTTCTTTTTTTAACTACCAAGTAGTATTCTATAGGATGAATACAGAGACTTGTTTTCAGTTCTGGAGCTATTGCAAAATAAAGCTTCTAAGAACGTATTCATGTAAAAGTCTTTGTATGGATATATTTCCTGTTCACTTGGGCAAACATATGAGTGGACTAGACTGGCTAGATCATATGAGAGATGTATTAACTTAGTGCTTCCCAGGTGGCTCCAGTGGTAAAGAACCTGCCTGCCAATGCAGGTGACATAAGAGATGCGGGTTCAACTTCTGGGTTGGGAAGATCCCCTGGAGTAGGAAATGGCAACCCATTCCAATATTCCTGCCTGGAAAATCCCATGGACAAAGGAGCCTGGCAGGCTATAGTCATAGGGTCACAAAGAGTCAGACACAACTGAAGCAATTTAGCAGGCACAGTAACTTATTAAGAAACTGCCAAACCATTTTCCCAAGTGGATACACTGTTTTCCATTTCCATCTGCAGTGCATGAAAATCCTGATTCCTTCACAGCTCTAGTCAGGGTGTGGTATCAAAATTATACAAACCCCAAAAGGAACTGTGATATGTGTTCCCTCTCTATTAACTAATTAGAATGTAATACTATGAATGTAAAGTATGAAAAAGGTTGGAATTATTTCTTGAATGTTAGAATACTCCAGTATAACCATCTGGGCCTAGATTTTTCTTTATGGGTGATTAAGTCAATTCATGCAGTGGTTATAGGACTATTAGGATTTCTATTTCTTCTTGCATCGATGTGGGAAGGTACTTTCCTAGGAATTTTCCTGTAATATGCTGCCTTTTAAATGTCTTTAGCATTGGTAGTGACGCCCTCTTAGGACATCTTAACTCCTACCATGCCCTTAGGTTTTATGTTTTATAAACCGTATAGTTATTTTATTCCAGTTTGTGAATGTCTTTTGACTGACTTTCTTCTATTTGCATTTTAGTGTAATTACTGAGGTTGGAGATGTGAGGCAAGTAAAAAGAAGGATTTTCTGGCTTCCTAACATTTATATCGTTAAATAAAAACAAAGCTACTAAAGATTATTCCATGGAAGAATTAAGGTTTAACTTCATTAAGCAATCTAAAGCTCACCATCTCTTCTACTTGAATAAAAATACATCAAATTGCTAGGGCACCATGTAATTTTAAATTGCCTATTAGACTATAATCTGAAATACTTTCTCCTCCAGCCTGGTTTGCTTAAAAACAAGGAGAAGAGAAAAAGATTCTGTCCTTAAGGTAAAGAATGGAAGATGAAGATTTTAAGGCTTACAGAGTGGTTACTATGTCTCAGACAGTTCTAAGTACTGTATATGTATTAACCCACTTAACCCTCACAATTACACCCATGAAGAGGTACCATTATTTTCTCCATTTTGGAAAGGCAAAAATATCAAACAGCTAGCTATTAGATGATGTTTGAACTCAAATCTAGACATGCCATAGGCAATGTACTAACCATTTCATTATGCATTACTCTTCTAGATGACTGATAACTCTTCTATGGGATTTAACGAATTCCAAGTATCTACAAAACTTACGACACTTAATCACAGATTCAACAAAACCAACATTCTGTCCCTGAAGGTATAATCTTTGCCATCACTTTAAGATCCATGCTGAAGCAGTAAAACAATTTCAGTTGATGAAAGTGCAAAAGTCGTTCTCGAACATTTAAAAGCAAGCAAGCTGCCTATTTATAAGCCTTTCTCCTCCTTCATTCGGATAACTAATTCTTAACCAAAAAAGCTTAAATTCAGGCGTTTTTGCCCAAGAACTCGGGGAGGAAACACTCCCTTCCCTTTATTAAGAACGGGTGCTAACTAACAAAGCTTCAACTCATTTAACGAGCCGGAGCAGAAAATTTTGTTATTCATTTTATGATTTGTTTTTTGCACATTAGTTCTTCCTGACAGTATTTCCTAGATAATCCTATCACAATCGTCTTACCAAAGGCATATCACCAACACGAGGGAGCTCTTCCATCTGTGAAATGGAGGAAATACTAAGCTTCCCCATATTTATAAGTAACTGCTTCCTAGAGTAGGGGCCATGTTACGACCTCTTAAGTGTCGCACAAAGCTCGAAAAATGAAACTGGTCACATTTTAGCTAACACGAGGTTTTCCTACGGGAGATTCCTTCAAGTGAGACCGCCTTAAAAGTCCCAGCAGCACGTGTCCGCCTAGATTCCCTTCTCCAGTTGCTTTTTGTCAGGAAAAGCGGCGAGCGCAGCCAACATTCCTGAAACGCCCATTGGCCTACACCCCGGGGCAGGCTCCGGGTCCGGCCCAGCAGCTCTTTGGTCGCTGCCTTTCAATGAAGCGGCCGCGCCGGCTCCTCCGCCTCAAGGCACACTAGCGGCACTTATGCACCCAGGAGCCTAGAATGACGAGAGATGTCTAGTGGTCCGAGCGCCCGGGAGGGGAAGCCGGCCCCGCCACCATCGGGGTCGCTCGCGTCATCTGCGCTGGGATCGAGACCACTGCAAGCCTTATCCTTTTCTGCGCGGTCGCCCAGCTCTCTCGCATGACTGCCCGGGGTGGGAGGCTGGAGCCCCAGATTCCTTTGCAGGATTAGGCATTAAAGGTATTATGTCCGAGCTCCGACCCGCCTCTAGCCCGTAAACGCAGGCTAGCCTCATTCCACTCTGGACTCCGCCGACTCGGTAACAGGTTACACAGCCCAAGGTCAAGAGACTCGGGCGCCAGCCTCGGTGGGCTCTCCGGCCGTCTTCCCGGGCAGCCCCGAAAGGGCTCTGGTGCAGAGCACATTAGGGCGGCGGTGCGGCCCAGCCACTGCGGCACAGCTGCTCCCGCCCAATCCCCGCCGCCCGGGCGCCACATGCTGCCAGCGCCGACCACGGGCGGGGAGGCCTGTTAGTCAGCCCCTCGGCCCCAGCCGGGCCGCCCCCCACCCCCCCCAACACACACCCCTTCCCGCCGCACGCGAGAGGACGAATCCGGCTCCCGATCCGCTCCGCTCCCTCCCTCCTCCACTCCCGAGGCGGACACGCCCGAATTAGCGCCTGACTAAGCCCGCCGAGCCACACCTGCCGGGAGGGAGCCCGCGCGGCCTCCACCTCCGGACACCCCACCCAGGGTCCCCGACCGCCAAATCTGGCCGATGGGGAGTAAGTCGGGAGGTGAGGGCCGCTAAACTACCCGGAACGGCGCTGCCCGCCGGCCCGCACGCCGCGCCGGGGACGTTACCTGAGCACGCGGCTGCGCCGGCCTCCTCCCCTCCCCCCGGGCAGCGCCCGGCCCGGCAACGGTGGCGGGAGAAGCTGGATCGGGCCCCGCGTGGACCTTTGGCTGCTCACCCCCAGCGCCGGGGCCCTTTCCACGACTGCCAAAACGACCTCCCGCACGCGGACCTGCCCCCACCTGAAGACTATGGGAACCCAACCCTCGGCCCCCAGCCTCAGGCTGGTGCCTCCCAGGCGGCGACAGTCCCCCAGACTCGACTGTGGGCGAGAGCCCCGAGCACCCACCTTGGGATGGTGCGAAGATCCCCAGATCCTTGGTTTGCGTCGGGTTGCTGCCTGGAGAACCAAACCTCCAGCAGTTTCTCGGTCCCTTCGAAAAAATGTGCAGCTTCCATCACCGTGAGACTAGCGAACAACCAACAACCACAGAAAATCAACTAAATTAAATCTCTTCTCCCGCCGCCGCCGCCGCCGCTGCGGATTGTTCCAGCTGTGTTACTAAAGTTCAGGTTCCTTTTTTTTTTTTGCTATAATTTTATATTAACTTTTTTTAAAAAAAGGATTAATAAAATTTTCCCGGCTTTGTGTGTGTGGGTGAGCGAAAGTTGAACGTGAGTCTGTTGGAAATAGAGGCAGATACAGCTCAGTCTCTTGTAGTCCGCTGTTTCCCCGTTAGAGAGAGTAGAGCGAGCGCTAGCTAATGTCGCCGGCCATACTGTGGGAGCGAGAGCACTGCGTGAGCACCGAATTTATATACCCCGGCTAATCCCAAAAGAACAGGAAGTGACGCAACGTCCCGCCCTTGCAGCTGATTGCTCCAGGATCCTGTCAATCACCAGCCGCCCAGTTGCGGCTGGCTGGCCGCCCGCCCGCTAGCAGCGCGGGGAGCAGCCAGCCGCGTTGCGGTTCAGGGTTCGGGGTGGCCGCTGGGCGGGAGTCGGCGATCTGTTGTCCTACTGGGGACTAAGAGCCTGGGGTCGAATGCGGAGTGGGTGGGAGAGCGGGGACGTAGGGAGGGAAGACTGTGTAGCGCTGCGTAAAGCAACTGGTTATAGCGGGGAACAAGGGTGGGTCCTCTAGAGAGTTGGCGGGGTTCGGCGGGGGCTGTGGCCACTGCTGGGATGGCGTGGTCGTTTTGATCCCGTGCACTTCGCCGATATTGCTGAGGTACTCGGCCATTCTCTTAAGTGTGCTTCCCCAAGGCGAACGAAGCCAGGCATTAAAACTCTACATTAGTCCGTGACGCACACGTTGCCAAAGGGTCGGATTAGAAGGCGCTTTAATTCTGATCACGCTTTAGCTGATGTGCGGATGAACGCAGTTCTCGGTCGATTTACACAATAGCCAGAAGCGTTGTCTCCCTATTCAAAAAGGGAAAAGCAACGTGGCGCCCAGCCTTGAAGGGCTCCGGCTTTTACCTACCTCCCACCATGTGGCTCGCCAAGCCTCGGAGTTGGCCGAGCTCAGTAGCTGCCGTGAAGCACTGGCAACAACGTGCTCAATTAGGTCAACTGGTGGGAATTTATTCTGCAAAACTGTTTCTAGAACCTGCTTTATTAAATAGAATCTGAAATTGGGGCGTAAATGGGTAGGGGAAAGAGAGGGGATTATATGAAATCATCTCTGTGAAACTCTTGAATATTGTGAAGCGCTATAGCATTTAAAGAATGGTCATTCAACAAAAAATGGTAAAAATTAAATATCTGAAATTGAGTGGAAATTAAGGATTCAGAGTGATGATCACTCGTGATTTAGAGTCATGAATCTAATTTCAGTGATCAAGTAAAATGAAAAAGTTATCAAGTAGTAGTCAAACAGTTTGACCCCAGGTGGCAAAATTGTGGTAACAAAGTTGTGACTTTTACTTAGAAATATGGGAGAAAAAAACCCAACCTGACATAAAAATCAGCACTGTTACCAGACAAAGGATTTTTCCTTATCATCTTTGCTGCTACGCTACGTCGCTTCAGTCGTGTCCGACCCTGTGTGACCCCAGAGACGGCAGCCCACCAGGCTCCCCTGTCCCTGGGATTCTCCAGGCAAGAACACTGGAGTGGGTTGCCATTTCCTTCTCCAATGCATGAAAGTGAAAAGTGAAAGTGAAGTCGCTCAATCGTGTCCGACTCTTAGCGACCCCTCCGTCCATGGGATTTTCCAGGCAAGAGTACTGGAGTGGGTTGCCATTGCCTTCTCCCCTTATCATCCTTAGAGAAAGACTTATTCAACTACAAGTGAAATAAGACAATGTTGTAAGCATGAAAAACTTAATGAAGAAGATGTAGTTTGAGTGTGTACTCTAAATTCCCTGCTGGGTAGTTAGTACTTGTCTTACAAGAACATGAATTTGTTCACATTTCTATGTCAAATCTGTTGAAAGAAACTTTTGTGCAGAAGGTGATACATACAGCTACTCTTGCCATGTTTTTAAAAGCATCCAACTCAGACTGGGGATTGGGACAAAAGATAATGACTTGCTCATTTTATTATAATAATAATTCAAAGAATGTGGTGGTTATACTTGGAATAAAGATAAAAGAGGTATTTATGTGTTTTACAAGCTATTCAATTATTTGATGGTTGCTTATTGAAATGAAGACTTAGTCTACTAAACCACCTCAAACACTAATTGTGGTATAAACATAATTTGGCTTGTAATTGCTTATAATTAGTTGCTTTTCCATTACTATTATGCTTTTTCCCAATGTAATTTTAAGTGAATATAAAAGTGCCAAGAATCTTGGCAAGGTAAGGCCTTGTTAATTTGATACAGAATAATTTAAATGCTGTCTACCAACTGAACTGATCTTTTGTAAAATATCTTTCTTAAGCATCATTACTGTCATGAAGGTCAAAGTCTCTTGTACTAATTACCAAGTTAGTCAGTTAATCTAACTATTTCACTGAACTTAATATGTCCAAAACACATCTGTCATTCTTTTATCATCAGCCCTGTTTCTATCATTGAAGATCTTTCCCACTTCACCAGTCTAAAAACAAAAAATTCTTAACATTTTTTTGCTTTGCACATGAAGGATTGCCTAAAGAACTTAAAGTGAGTCCCATCCCCCAGACCTTCTTAAGGCACCTCAAATTGTGCTCCTTATCCCTCATTCTCTTTAGTAATCCTTCTATTGAAATCTTATTGAAATTTAAAAAAAATCCTTACTTGATCCCACTTCTGCCTTCAGCTAACACCCAATTTTTCTGCCCTCCTTCACAGCAAAACTCCCTAAAAGACATGTCTATACTTTCCGTCTCTAACCTCATCTTTTCTTCAAACCCTTGAAATGGATATTTCTCAAAGCCCACATCTTGTCAAAGCTAGTGGCTCAAATAATGGTGTCAGTCCTCATTTAACTCGTTCAGTAGCTTGTGATACAACTAACTATACCCTCCTTCTTGAAACAATTCTCTCGACTTTTGTGACACATCTCTTCTTTGGTTTTCCTTTGACACATGTAGATCCTATCCAACACTCCAACGCCCTTGGCTTCCTCTCTGCTACTTCTCCATGTGCACTTTCTTCCTGAGTGACCTGCATGGCTTTGTGACATCCATACGCTGCTGCTGCTGCTGCTAAGTCGCTTCAGTCGTGTCCGACTCTGTGCGACCCCATAGACGGCAGCCCACCAGGCTCCCCCGTCCCTGGGATTCTCCAGGCAAGAACACTGGAGTGGGTTGCCATTTCCTTCTCCAATGCATGAAAGTGAAAAGTGAAAGTGAAGTCGCTCAGTTGTGTCCGACTCTCAGCAACCTCATGGACTACAGCCTACCAGGCTCCTCCGTCCATGGGATTTTCCAGGCAAGAGTACTGGAGTGGGGTGCCATTGCCTTCTCCATCCATATACTAATGACTTTCAAATCTGTATCTCCAGCCCAATCATCTCGTTTGAATTCCAGATCTTTGGGACACTTGCCTACCTGACGTTTCTGTTTGAATGTCTAATAAGCATCTTGAAGCTAATGTGGCTAAGACAGCCATTCCTTTTCATGCAAAACTTGCCTGCTCTTCACAAAAAGAAAAATAAAATACCCAGCTGTCCTCCATTCAAGCTTTCTGGCTGACCTCTCTGCTCTGCTCTTGTTTGTGTATGGTCCATCCTTCTAGCAGCAACTATCTCATTAAATAGCAGTTGCTCAAGCCCAAAGTTACCCTTGATCCCACTCTTTCCTGCTTTCCTACCAATCCAATCTATCATTAGCCTTGTTGATGATATTCCTAAAACATTTCAAGTGTTTCTTTTCTATCTTCACTACTACCTGAGTTGAGAACACTGAAATTCATTCCCCTGGACTACTGCAGTAGTTTTCTAAACAATCTCTCTTCTTACACTTTGGTCCTCTCAGATGATTTACCACTGAGCAGCAAGAGTGATTTTTTAAAGTCCAATTATGACACTTCTCTTATTTTAATATTATAAAATTCTCCAATGGTTTCCCATAACACTTAAAATAAAAATGCCCTACCTTAGCCTTGAAACCTCTATATGATCTGGTCCCAGACTAATTCTCCAAGCTCATCTCTACCATTCATTCTCTGTTCCCAGCCATACCAACTGTATGCCAATAAAAAAATTTTTTTAATAAAAATATAAAATTTGCATTTTCTGAGGATAAATATTTATAGAAATTCAGTTATTTTGCTTATTGCTTATGGTAAGGTTTTAAGTAGTATGTATGGGAAGTATGTTCTTTTGAATATTTAATTTATAAATTCTTAGAGAAAATTAGCCCTATTCTCCCCTCACCCCAGGTCTAAGGGTTAATAATCAGAAAGCAGAATCAAGTTTATATCCCAGAGTTTGGAGGCTTCTACTCAGTAGAAACGCAGTAGCTCAAGTGAAAGAACTCACCTACAGACATTTGAGGCTCATTTCAATTAAAAATAAACACAACTTGGTCTTCCTATGGTGAGATCCACAAGACCAGAAATCAATAGCTTACCATCTGTTTTGTGGTGCTTCACACTTAAATACTAATAGCCAACTATCAGTCATTTGAAGAAAGCCTTCAATGTTTGAAAAGAGACCAAAGTAAATATTAATAGGAAAAAAAGGAAAACAAAAAGGAAAATAATTATAGGAAGTAGAAACAAACTTCTAAGAAAAAAAGACCATAATTATACTCCATAGGGATGAGAGAAGATAGTTTATCCATAAAAACGAAACCAAACAAAAACGGAATACTAAATAAAGAAACATTCAAAGATGTTTGTTTGAAACAAAACAACAAAAATAAAAGAAAACAGTGCTTGGAAATTAAAAACAGGATAGCTGACAGTGTTTAAAAAAAAGAAAAAAAGGTGGGGGATAAATTTAATGTAGTCTCTGAGAAAGTAGGAAAAGCCAGAGTTGAAAGATAGGAGAGAAAAGATAGAACATTAGTTGACAAATACAAGAGTCCCCAAACTCAAATAATAAGAGTTCTAGAAAGAAAGAAGAGGGAGGAGGTGATTATCAAAGAAATAATAATAAAAATTTCAGAACAGAAGGACATTGATTGAAAGGACTCCCCTTTTACCTCATACAATTAAAAAAAAAAAAAATCCAGACCAAGATACATAATTGTGAAATTTCAGAATACTTTGGATAAAGATTTTAAAAGTTTCCAAGACCAAAAAAAGGGTCAAAATCAGAAGATAAAGAATCAGAGAGCACTGGACTTTTAAATAGTAACATTGGAAGCTTAAAGACAGGGGAGCAACATCTTTAAACTTTTCAGGAAAATGTATTTTTACCTGAGAACTCTATACCTAGTCTCAAGCAGTACCTAGACTGGCTTTTTTTCATTTTTCTTTTTTGTCAATTATTTATTCTTTTGTTGAGGTATAACTAACATATAACATTATATTAGTTTCGGGTGTACAATACAATGATTTTATATTTATATGCATTGTAAATAAGTCTAGTTATCATTCGCTACCATCAATAGTTACAAATAATTTCTTTTCTTTTATGATGAGGACTTTTAAGATTGACTCTTTAGCAACTTTCAAATATGTAATACAGTATTACTTTATTAATTATAGTTGCCATGCTGTACATAATTAGTGCCTTAGTTTCTTGATAGACACTGTGCTAAACTGAATGCAAAGCACTAGTAAAAGCAAATTGTTACTACAACTTATTATAACCTATTAAAAGTTAATTAACAAAAGCAAGTGATCCTTATAAACTATTAAAAATCTGAAGCCAAATGTGATTGTTCTGTTTTCATCACAGATACAATGGTATTATAGTTAGGGTGTGTGTGCATTCTAAGTCTCTTCAGTCATGTCTGACTCTTTGTGACGCTATGGACTATATAGCCTGTCAGGCTCCTCTGTCTATGGAACTCTCCAGGCAAGAATACTGGAATGGGTTGCCATGCCCTCCTTCAGGGGATTTTTGCTACCCAGGGATTGAACTGGTATCTCTTATATAACTTTCCTGCATTGGCCAGTGGGTTCTTTTTACCACTAGCGCCACCTGGGCAATGGAACCAAAATATTAAAGAATTAAGTTCTGTTCATGGCTTTTTCTCTTGTACTCTTCTTGTTTGAGAAAGACAATTAAAGGAATAATTGGATCAATAAACTATCAGTATTGATATGTTGGGCTTCCCTGGTGGCTCAGTTGGTAGAGAATCCACCTGCAATGTAGGAGACCTGGGTTCAATCCCTGGGTTAGGAAGATCTCCTGGAAAAGGGTATGGCAACCCACCCAGTATTCTTGCCTGGAGAATCCCCATGGACAGAGGAGCCAGGCGGGCTACAGTCCATGGGGTCACAAAGAGTTAGACACAACTGAGCAATTAAGTACACGTTGATGTGTTCTCTCTCTTAGGATGTCTTTGTTTGGAGCTTTAGAACAAAAGCTATTCTGGCACCTGGAAACAGGTTTTAGTTGGTTACCCAAAGCTTCCTCTCATCCTGGACACTAGAAAATTCCTTGGGAAACAAGTAGCCTTAGTATACCCACCTCCCATTTTTAATAGACTAAGCTATAGTTGCCATATACCAGAATCCTACCTTGTTTTGGAATAAGGAGAATATGCTGATATGATTAGACTCTTCTGTCTTCCATAGCCTGAACTTCCAACTTGAAAGAAACAAAAAAACAACTGAGAAAGTCCAACTTCCAACATATCCTGTATCTGGGAACTTGAGATAGTAATTGTTTCATTCTTACTCACATGCCCTCCTGGGAGAGTCAGCCCCACCCACAGTCCATGGTAGGGGCAGCCCTATGGGCATTAGACCTTGTCTCCTAAGCCACAGCTGATTGGAACAGAGGAGAACACCAGGTTTTTTTGTGTGTGTGTGATCAGTTGAATCTAGAGACCTAGATACTGAGTTTCTCCATGGAGGGTGTAGAGCATAAAGTGAGGTGGAGTCGGGACAGGCAGTCATTTTTATGCCTTATGCATGCAAATAAAGACAGAAAACTGGTCTTCAGAAATACCCCATAACCTAGATGTACCAAAGGAAGCAAAGATCATACAGCCTTAGAGAAAGAAAACAGTGGTCTGTCAGATATGACCATTTCTATATTTATGTTTGGGATCCATGAGATTTCCCTCTGGATTTCTAACTTAGTGCTTTTTACATGAATTAATTTAATATAGCTTCTTTTTGCTTATAACCAAAGAATCTTTGACTCGACAGTTGTTAAATATGCATTTTTGGAACCCCACACTTTTTCATTTTCATACCTCTTGTAACCCATGTTAAGTTGGTTGTGGGCATGGAAATATCAGAGAGGAGAAGACATTTCCTTTGCAATGTCCCATAGAAGAGATGCCTGGATCCTTCTAGTCACAGGGATTCAGAGCTTTTCAGCAGTTCTGGTAGATGCTAGAAGAAACCAGATGACCAGCCACCTGACTAATAACTTATATAATTGGATACCGTTTATCAATTTATAATTATGTCAAACTATAATTTGGGAGTAAATATTGTTATAAAGTTATTAAATGTGTTATGGTTTGTTATTATTTCAGTACTGTTTTGGAAAATAAATCTATTAAATCTTAGTTGCAGGTTCTTAACCATCAGTTTTTCTGTAGATTTAATACATACAGTTACAGGTTTTTGTTTTTTTTTTAATATTTTAAGTATTTATTTGACTGTGGTTGGTCTTAGTTGCCACATGTGGGAGCTAGGATCTAGTTCCCTGACAAGGGATTGAACCCAGGCCCCCACACTGGGAGCTCAGAATCTTAGACACTGAACCACCAGGGAAGTCCCCAGTTACAGTTATTTAAGTATACATGCACATTTTTAGAAGTTCTTCACTTACTTCCTTGGTCTCAGGATTCTTAAAATTCTGTTGAAAAATAAGGAATTTTGCAAAAAACAAATTGAATGTGATTAAACTATCAACCTTGTTAGATTTTATCTGCTAGAGAGAGCAGATTCTAAAACTATAGTAGGGGGATTTCCCTGGACTTCCCTAGTGGCTAAGATTCCACTCCCAATGCAGGGGGCCCAAGGTTCCATCCCTGGTCAGGGGACTAGATCCCACATATTGATACTAAGAGTTCACATGCTGCATTCTGTGTATAGTAGTGAACCCATGCAGTTCAAAATCATGTTGTTCAGGGATCAACTGTATATACTTTGTGTGTATGTGCTCAGTCGCTCAGTTGTGTCCAACTCTTTGTGACCAGGTGCCTTGGTCCATAGAATTTTCCAGACAAGAATACTGGAGTGGGTTGCCATTTCCTCCTCCAGGGCATCTTTCCGACACAGGGATCAAACCTGTGGCTTCTGCGTCTCCTGCATTGGCAGGCGGATTCTTTACCACTGAGCCACCTGGGAAGCCCAAGTATATACTTTCCTCACTCAGAATTATGATTAATTAATAATTAACACTCAAGGAGTATTTACTTTATCGACTCAGATTTACACTTACGTCTAAGGAGTTATATAGAAAGGAGTCATTCCTTTCCCTTTTGCACTCATTTATTTTCCTTTTCGTGTACCTTAGTGACTTACATGAAAGTGAATTGTAACTCATTTAAATTCTAGTCTCCAGTGTGAAATAGTTTATTGCTTAACTCAACAAGGCTCTAACCGGGAGTGTGAGAAGGGGAGTGTCAGCATTTCCCAACAGCAAGGTCTTTAGCAATTAAGGCGTGGTACTAAAGAGCCCCATTCCAGTAAAACATGTTCCTGCTCTGCATCTTCTACTATGCAGTAAACAAATACGTTTGTTCTAATCCTTAAATAAAGGGAAAAAACTAGAAAAAAAAAAAAAAAAAAACACTATCCAAAACCAAAAGTCATCTATAGCCTCAGAAATTTCCTGGACATAAACTATCAGTCACTGGATTTTCCTTCATCCCTGCCAAGTTCCACAGCCTCTGAGCAGGTTTCCCAACAGGAGATGAGAGAGGAGGGGCAGGCAAATGTTGCTAAGTAACACACAGGGTACAGTTGTGCAGTGGGCCTATCAGATGACACAATCTTGAGCTTTGTGCTGGTTCACAATCATTCCACGAAGTAATACAAGAGCTGCAGTATTATGTAGATACAGAGAGGCAAGATAGATCATTCTTAACCCCAATAGTTACTTCTGAAAGATCACGTAATTTAAGAAAGATACGGTTACTTACACCTATGAATTTTTTTTGTTAGTCTTATTTTTCCCTGGAACATTTTCAGGGGTAGGTATCATCTTTTCGTATTTGTGAATTAACAAATTAGTTCAATCACTTATTCATTCAACAACTATTCATCCAGTACCTATTAAAGCATTGTTACAACTTAAGTATTAAAATTGAGACTCACTGATATCATGAATTTTCTTTAGAAGTTGGTTATAAAAATGAAAAAGAAAAAAAAAGAGGGAAAAAGCATAAAGATCAAAATCAGCAATTCCTTAAAATATTTATTATTGTTGTATTTTATTTTTAAGCTTAGAATGTATGCTTTTATTTGATATGCTATGGGTTACAAAAACAGGTTTTTCCCAATTATTATGGAACTCCAAACATGAATAGCTACATAATACACATTGGAAAAGACATTGTTATAGAAGCATTTACCAGAATTCCCTTTTAAACAAGGCACTGTTTTGTAATCCAATTTATACACATTTTAAAAAGCATAGTATTGTCTAAAGTGACCTGTGCCTGTTATTTACTTATACATATTTATCCCCTATTCTATACCTAGGATAAGTTTACTTTTTTGGCGGGGGAACAAATTTATTATGCCTAAAATATATACACAATGCTAATATTTATTGAACATCTAATTTATACAACCTGGAGTGATGTTAATTACGCATGCTTTGTCTCCTTTACGTTTTAAGAAGTAGATACTGTCATCATCTCCACTTTACAGATAGTAAAACTAAGGTTAAGTAAATTGTGTAAAGTCATAAAGCTTGAGTTACCAGAAGCAGACCTGGGCAGTCTGTCTCTAGAACCCTCCCTATTAATCACTATACTATACAAATCCCCATTAGCTTCATTGTATTTACTGATCAAAATTTCATATGGTACATTGAGATGTTTCTAAGACTTAAGAGTGTTGACTAAAAAAAAAAAAATTAAAAAAAAAAAGAGTGTTGACTAGAGAACTCTATCTTCCCTCCATTCTTTCCCTCTGGTAATCAGAAGTTCGTTTTGAGTCTATGAGTCTGTTTCTGTTTCCTACACAAGTTTATTTGTGTAATTTCAGATTCTGCATACAAGAAATGTCATACAGTAATTGTCCTTCTCTGACTTACTTCACTTAGCATAACACTGATTCACTGAGTCTTGACTGGGCCCAGGAATCTCATTGCTAACCATCTCTTAGGTAAGTCTTACTATTTGGGGTAGGAAATCTCTCTGCTATGTCTGTTTTCATACATTCTCTTTGTCTTTGGCATTCTGAAGTTTCATCATGATATGACTAAGTATGGATTTTGGCTAGGCACAAGTTCTTTTTATTCTACTTAAAATTGATTGAGATTCTTGGACATGTGGATTAATGTCTGTGGTAGGCAGAATAATGAACCCTCAAAGATGTCCATGTCATAATCTTCAAAACCTGTGACTCTTAGGTTACTTGACATAGACAGATTAAGGTTGCAAATGAAAATAAGATTGCTAATCAGATGACTTTAGAGAGAGTATCTTGGATTATCCAGGTGGGCCCAATTTAATCACAAAGGTCCTTCATCATGGAAAAGGAAGGCAGAAAAGGAAGGGTCAGATATGAGAAAAACTTGACCTGCTGTTGCTACTTCTGAAGATGGAGGAAGAGGGCTGGGAACCAAGGAATACAGGCAGCCTCTAGCAGCCGCAGGGCTTCCCAGGTGGCTCCGTGATAAAGAATCCACCTGCCAATGCAGGATCCTCAGGAGATGTGGGTTTCATCCCTGGCTTGAGGGAATCCCCTGGAGAAGGGCATGGCAACCCACTCCAGTATTCCTGCCTGGAGAATCCCATGGACAGAGGAGCCTGACAGGCTACAGCCCCTAAGGTCACAAAGAGTTGGACACAGCTGACCAACTGAGCACACACACACACAGAAGCTGCAAAAGTCAAGAAAACAGATGCCCTCCTGGAGACTCCAGAAAGGAACACAGACCTGCCAATATCTTGCTTTTAGCCCAGTGAGATGCGAACTGGACTTCTCACCTACAGAATTTTAAGATAATAAATTTGTGTAGTTTTAAGCCATTATGGTATGCTAATTTGTTATTAAATACATTGTGGTTCAGTTCAGTTCAGTTGCTCAGTCGTGTCCGACTCTTTGCGACCCCATGAACCACAGTTGCCAGGCCTCCCTGTCCATCACCAACTCCCGGAGTACACCCAAACCCATATCCATTGAGTCGGTGATGCCATCCAACCATCTCATCCTCTGTCGTCTCCTTCTCCTCCTGCCCTCAATCTTTCCCAGCATCAGGGTCTTTTCCAATGACTCAGCTCTTTGCATCAGGTGGCCAAAGTATTGGGGTTTCAGCTTCAACATCAGTCCTTCCAATGAACAGCCAGGACTGATCTCCTTTAGGATGGACTGGTAGGATCTCCTTGCAGTCCAAGGGACTCTCAAGAGTCTTCTCCAACACCACAGTTCAAAAGCATCAATTCTTTGGGGCTCAGCTTTCTTTATAGTCCAACTCTCACATCCATACATGACCACTGGAACAACCATAGCCTTGACTAGATGGACCTTTGTTGACAAAGTAATGTCTTTGCTTTTTAATATGCTGTCTAGGTTGGTCATAACTTTCCTTCCAAGGAGTAAGCGTCTTTTAATTTCATGGCTGCAATCACCATCTGCAGTGATTTTGGAGCCCCCCAAAATAAAGTCAGCCACTGTTTCCCCATCTATTTCCCATGAAGTGATGGGACCGGATGCCATGATCTTCGTTTTCTGAATGTTGAGCTTTAAGCCAACTTATTCACTCTCCTCTTTTCACTTCCATCAGGAGGCTCTTTAGTTCTTCTTTACTTTCTGCCATAAGGGTGGTGTCATCTGCATATCTCAGGTTATTGATCTTCTTTCACCACTTCTGGAAAAATTTCAGCCATTATCACTTTTAATATTGCTTCTTCATTGTTTCTTTTCTTTTGGAACTCTAATTCAACGTATATCAACCTTTTAATTCATTTTTCGTGGCTCATAATTTTGCTTTTGGATCTGCTCTCTTTTATATTCTTTAGATCTATTTTCATGTACTAATTCTCTTTCCAGTTACATTTCTAATGATGTTTAACCTGATCATTAAAATTTTCATTCAACAATAACATATTTCCTTTTTAAAAGTCTTATTTGGTTCCTTTGCAAACTTCATTGGTCATTTTTTTAACATTTTCTTGTTTCTTATTCAAATTTTCAACCTTATTTTTTAATTTCTTTAAAGATAATAAACACACTTATTTTATATTCTGTAACAATCTAATATCTGAAGCTTTTCTATAAGAAAGTATTAGTCACTCAGTTGTGTCCGACTTTGTGACCACATGGGCTGTAGCTTGTCAGACTCCTCTGTCCATGGAATTCTCCAGGCAAGAATACTGGACTGGGTAGCCTTTCCCTTCTCCAGAGGATCTTCCTAAACCAGGGACTGAACCCCTTGCATTGCAGGCAGATTCTTTACTATCTGAGCCACCAGGGGAGCCTTCCTTAAATTGCTTCTAATTCATGGTACCTTGTTTTCTAGTGTGTTTTATACATTGACTTAAAGCTCGTGGTTCCTGTGGGAACTGTTTGAGGCTGGAGTTGAAGGATGTTCTCCAGAGAGGGACATCCTTTTGCTTATACTAGCTGCCTGAGAGTAGTACCAACTTAGGACAACTCTAATATAAATTTTCAGCATACAGTGTTTGGGACCACTTAGACATTAAGATGGAGAAGGCAATGGCACCCCACTCCAGTACTCTTGCCTGGGAAATCCCATGGATGGAGGAGCCTGGTGGGCTACACAGTCCATAGGGTTGCTAAGAGTCGGACACGACAGAGCGACTTCACTTTCACTTTTCACTTTCATGCATTGGAGAAGGAAATGGCAACCCACTCCAGTGTTTTTGCCTGGAGAATCCCAGGGACGGGGGAGCCTGATGGGCTGCTGTCTATGGGGTCGCACAGAGTCGAACACAACTGAAGCGACTGAGCAGCAGCAGCAGCAGACATTAAGAACTGTTAAAGGGTTGAGATTTTACCCTGCTATAGTTAGCCTGCCATAATTGAACGACTTTTAGAAGACATGTGACCCTTGGTTCAGAGACTAAGGACAGGTTATTACTCAAAGCAATAACAGTAGCCAGAGTGTCAGCATTTGTGTTGGTTCCTCACATCCCAATCCCCACAGGGCACACAATGTGGGTTAGGTGACATCTATACATGCAGTAAGTTGCATTATAGAAAAGGAACACTGAACTTATAGGACATGGATATTTTATAATGGGCAGAAAACATGCCTGCCTTTTTTTCACAGAGGTAGACATGGCTATCTTCCAAGGTTGTAAGTAAATCTGTCTCCAGAGGGAGATATTATCATTATCCTCCAAAACTATAAAAACTGTTGAAAAGATAGTCTGGAACAAAGACAGTTCCAGAAACTTAAGACAGTCATGAAGAATTCTCTCTTAAGAGGAGGTAGTTTTAATTGGGCCATGAATCTCTGCTTGTGTTTGCAAATTATTAGTATAGCTTTTCCTTCCCTTCTATCCAGAGCCAAGGTCAAGACTGGTAAGGTGTCCAAGTTTGTGTGTGTGTATATATATGTATGTATTTGTGAGAATCTCCTATTAGATACCCTACCTTGAAGAGGATTTTGGATTTGTCTTCTGTCCCTACATCCTTCGTGACCATCAGAACTCTAGTTCAAGTTCATCAGAATTTAGAAGATACTCCCCCATAAAATCTCCCTTATGCGTTTACCTCTCCAAATCCCTGCTTTCACTTGGCATTTGGCCTTTCTTAACTCTTTGCTAGTTCAGTAATGTATTTGAACAGATGTTTCTTATGTTCTATCCAGTTTTGTGTGTGTGTGTGTGTGAGAGAGAGGGTTATTCTGTGTCTCTAATCTCCCATACTGCCAGGATGGCTAAAATGGAGGGAAGATAATAATGACTGAAGTTCAGGGTATCATGAGTCATCTGTATGAGTGCTGGATTCATCCAGAAAGCTGGCAGGCTTAGACAAGAATATACTTAACCAACATGATTAGGAAATTGGGTTTTTCAGTTAACTAGATTTTTCCACTAGTTATCTGAAGAACTGTCTGCTCTGAGAGTAATATCACCCACAAAGGCTGGTATACACAGGAAGCAAAGCTTCAGTTTTCTCTGAGTTGTATGTAGTCACTGCACGCAGGTGAGAAACAGGAGGGAAAGGGGCAGGGCACAACCTTTAAAAAATAACATTGCTGTTGAAGATAAGACATAAACTGGTTAGAACTGATTAGACCCAAGATGGTGGAAGATTTGACTTCCAGTAGACCTTGAGCTTCATTATATGCTCATTGCAATACAGAAGCATGCTCAATCACACACCCTCAGGTGTCAAGACAGTTCCGAGGCTGACCATAAAAGAACAAAAAGTGGACGGTGGTCCAATACCTGGAAATCTCTATCCCTTCTTCAAAATAGATGGAATAATCCTCCCATTCCTTAGCCTTTGAAATTACTCCGCCCATATAAAGTAACCACCCTGTATTTGGGGCCTCACTTTCTGAGATGGCCCACACTCTGTCTATGGAGTGTGTATCTCCTTAAATAAATCTGCTTTAACACTTAGTTCTCAGAGCAGAGCCCCCTTGCCTGCCCACTTATATCCCTCACAAGTGTCCTATATTAACACAACTACTTCTTGCCTATCACTTTGTTTCTCACTGAATTCCTTCTGCACTGAGACATAAAGAACCTAAGCTTCAGCAAGTCCAGACACCAGGTAAGTGATTTTAATTAAAAGACAGTGGGTTCCAGATGCAGACATAGAGAACAAACTTGTGGACCCAGTGGGAGAAGCAGAGGGTGGGACAAATGGAGAGAATAGCATTGAAACATAGACATTACCATATGGTAAAATAGATAGCTAGTGGGAAGCTGCTGTATAATACACGGAGCTCAACACAGTGGTCTATGACAACCTAGAGGGGTGGGATGGAGTGGAGAGTGGGAGGGAGGGCCACGAGGGAGGGGAGATATGTAGACTTATTGCTGATTCATGTTGTATGGCAGAAACCAACACAACATTGTAAACCAATTATCCTCCAATTAAAAAATAAATTAAAAGAATAAAAAAAAAAAGACAGTGGGTTTGAGTCCCAGACTGTGGATTCAAGTTTCAGTCTGAGTTTTGGCTGGGTTTGAATCCCATCTGCGGCGCGATTGGGTTTGAGTCTCAGTGTGAAACTAGGTGTGTGGTTTCAGCTGTAGTCACTAATTATTTTGTTGGCAATTTTAGAGATGCTGCATGTATTCAATTTCATACTTTTGACATAGTAACTATTTAGTCACCTTTGACCTAGTAACTACTAGGTCACTGCAGGTGTTCAGACACTCTGAAAATTTGCTCCTCAGAGTGGCCCAGGATTAGCAGCATTGGCATCAAGACCACCTGCAGTGCAGATAGAAATGTAAATCTTAGTCCCCTGCCCAGCCCTACAAGAATCAAAATCTTCACTTTAGTCAGATCTTCAGATGGTTCATTTGTGCATTAATGTTTGAAAAGTACTGCCCTAGAAAAATACTTTAAAGGTATAGTTGCTTATGACTCTATCAGTAATAAAATTTGGAGGTGGTTATAATAGGATGGAGAAGGCATGGTTAAAACTGCAAGGAGATCAAACCAGTCCATTCTAAAGGAAACCAACCCGGAATATTCATTAGAAGGACTGATGTTGAAGCTGAAGCTCTAATACTTTGGCCACCTAATACGAAGAGCTGACTCACTAGAAAAGACCCTGATGCTGGGGAAGATTGAGGGCAGGAGGAGAAGGGGACACCAGAGGATGAGATGGTTGGATGGAATCACTGACTCAGGGGACATGAGTTTGAGCAAACTCCAGGAGATAGTGAAGAACGGAGGATCCTGGCATGCTGCAGTCCATGGGGTCGCAAAGAGTCAGACATGACTTAGTGACTGAACAACAAGAAAAGAATCAGAATCTAGGAATTCCCTGTGGTCCAGTGGTTAGGACTCTGAGCTTTCACTACTGAGGGTGCAAGCTGAATCCCTGGTTGGGGAAGAAAACCATGCTGTATAGCCAAAAAAAAAAAATAACAAATCAGAATCTGAGGTCCACTTCTAAGTAACAGTGTAACAGTCAGCGAATCACTTAACATATCTAAATGTGGGATCAAAAAAAAAAAAAGTGCCTATGACAGGGCCTTCCTGCTGGCTCAGTGGTAGAGTCCACCTGCCAATGTAGGAGATACTAGAAAACTTAATTTAGACAATCAGAGGAATACTTTATGTATCAGCTACAGGCAGGGATACTAAAACTTCAGTCAGAATTCTTCTAATTTCTATAGAAGGAAGAAATATTTTCTGGAAGAAAATATTCTTTTGTACCTACTAAGAGGGACCAACTCTTCATCAGGTTATATATATTATTAACTTTCTTTTCTCATGAGGTTCATTCTCAGTAAAATAAAGGTATATATATATATATTTAAAACCTCTGAACTTAAGCCAGTTGATGTCATGTTTTACTACAATTTTAAAATGAAAATATTAACAAATTAAAAAAATAAAATTAAAACATTAGCATAGAATTCTTATGAATTTACTAACAGTTTGAAATAAAACAATTTGAAATAAAAATGCATGATCAAAAATGTTTGAGAGATACTCTATATAAAAAAATTATGGCAAATTACCCACAGTCTATATACTATTGTGAGTTTTGCTTGTTTGATGTTTACTCCACAGTATGAATGGACATCCCTTCCTATTAATATGTTTCCTTATTGGCTCAAACAGTAAAGAATCTGCCTGCAATGTGGCAGACCTAGGTTCGATCCCTGGGTTGGGAAGATCCGCTGGAGGAGGGCATGGCAACCCACTCCAGTATTCTTGCCTGGAGAATCCCATGGACAGAAGAGGTGCAGTCCATGGGTCACAAAGAGTCAGACACGACTGAGCGACTATGCACACGGCACAGTGGCTCAGATGGTAAAGAACCTGCCTGCAGTACAGGAGACTAGGTTTGATCCCTGGGTCAGGAAGATACCCTGGAGAAAGGAATGGCAACCCACTTCAGTTCTAGCCTGGAGAATTCCATGGACAGAGGAACCTGGTGATACAAATTAGATTTATACCACTTAAAAAAAATATTTCATTTTAATTTTTTTGATCATGTCCCAAGACATGTGGGATCTTAGTTACCCAACAAGGAATCAAACCTGTGCCCCTGAACTGGAAGCACTGAGTTTGAACTGCCAGAGAAATCCCATAAACCATTCTTGTAAACAGCTATGACATAATCCACTGAAAGGATGTGCTATTATTTATTTAACCATATTTTAACTCTTTCTAATTTTTATCATAAAAACCATGGTCATGTACATCTTTGTACATATGACTTTGCACACCTGCCTGATTATTTTCTTTCTGTCCACTTAAGTTAGTGCTTTATTTTTTCATTCTCCATAGAATACTAACACTGTGATTTTCTAACACTGAATAGTCTGATATGTACCATTACAGCAAAACTTCCACATTCTGAAAGATTAGGATAAATACATCATCAAGGATATAACTAGTGCATTTACTAAAACATATCATAATGATAAAAACAAATGATCACACAATAATCTTCACATTGACATAAAATTGATATTGTCCCTGTTGAATAAATTTTGCATTTCATCTTTATTATGTTCTAATACTCTTACTGATTTATCTTAGTTTCAACTAATAAAGAATTAATATTTCAAACTGTTAAGACTGATCAGTGTCATTGCCTACATATATTGATCACCTGCCAAAGACACTAGCTTGCCTGATTACTTCTTTTCAAAACTGAAGTAAAGTCGACTTACAATATTGTCTTAGTTTCAGGTGTACAACACAGTGATTTAGTCTTATATATACATATATTTTTTTCAGATTATTTTCCATTATAGGTTATTATAAGATACTAAATACAGTTCCCTGTGCTACACACAAAATCTTTGTTGCTTGATTACTTTTTTGAAAGTTCTCATAAGTAGAATTGTTAAGTCAAAAGAGAAATATATTTAAAATTTGAGGGGTTCTGGGGGTCCAGTGGTTAAGAATCTGCTTGCTAATGCAGGGGACACAGGTTTGACCCCTGGGCCCAGAGGATCCGCCCACATGCCACGGAGCAGCTAAGCCTGTGTTCCACAGCTACCGAGCCTGCACTCTAGAGCCCATGCTCCAAAACTACAGAAGCCACTGCAGTGGGAAGCCTGCACGTGCAACGAAGAGTAGCTCCCACTCGCCACAACTAAAGAAAGCCTGTGTGTAGAATGAAGACCCTGCACGGCCGAAAAATAAAAAAATAAATACATTTTTAAATGCATATTGCCAGAATGCTTCTGAGAAAGTAATTTTGTTGTTTAGTCACTAAGTCATGTCTGACTCTTTGCAAATGGACAACGTGGACTGCAGCACACCAGGTTCACCTGGCCTTCACTATCTCCCCGAGTTTGCTCAAGCTCACATCCATTGAGCCTGTGATGCTATCTATCCACCTCATCCTCTGTCACCCCCTTCTCCTCCTGCCCTCAATCTTTCCCAACATCAGGGTCTTTTCCAATAAGCCAGCTCTTTGCATCAGGTAGCCAAATTGTTGGAGCTTCAGCATTAGTCCATCCAGTGAACATGCAGGGTTGATTTCCTTTAGGATTGACTGGTTTGATCTCCTTGCAGTCCAAGGGACTCTCAAGAATCTTCTCCAACACCACACTTCAAAAGCATCAATTCTTTGGTGCTCAGCCTTCTTTGTGGTCCAATTCACACATCCATACATGACTACTGGAAAAACCATAGCTTTGACTATAAATGGATGTTTGTCGGCAAAGTGACATCTCTGCTTTTTAATACACTGTCTAGGTTTGACAAAGCTTTTCTTCCAAGGAGCAAATGCCTTTTAATTTCATGGTTTCAATCACTGTCCTCAGTGATTTTGGAGAAAAGTATAACATTGCTCAATTTCCCTTTCTTTAGTGAAAATCAAGCAGCAATATTTGCCAATCATGAGAGGTGAAAAGTGATTCAGGAATTATTTAAGGCTGTGCTCTCAAAAGAAAGGGGGTGAGGTAAAAAGGATGAGTAGGAAAAAAGTTGTCAACCTGATCCCAAGGGGAGCACTGGAATATGGCTTGCCCTACAAGGGGACCGATTTTTTGTACTACACTATCTGCTGGTCATTAGTGGTGAGCCGCCTCTGGGCATATACTGTCTTGGATTAAATAGTTCCTTTTGTCAAGGGTCATTCTTTAGACTCTAGGGAAAGGAGAGCTGTGAACTTTTAGCTGCCAACACTCACAGAAGCTCCAGAATGGGTATACCCTCCTGTAGGGAATATTGGTGGCTGTAGTTGAGTTGTATCCCTTCAAATTCATGTCTACCAGAACCTCAGAATGTGACCTTATTTGATGAATAGCTCTTTGTAGGATGTAATTAGTTATAAGGTAGATGAGGCTCAGGATACACCACCTCAACATATGGCACTTAGCGTATTTTCACCTGAAGGAGTTTGAGAAAACCGCAGAAGTAGGAAGGTCATTGTGAACAATCCACCACTCCCAAATCAGGCCAAAAAACTTTCTTGTGAAAGGTGCCTTCCCTATATCTAGAGGAAGGGAGCATTCTTATCTCTTGAAGACAAAGGAATGCTGAGAAGAATGTGAAAAAACAAGCCTTACTAGTTTGTTCCCCATTTTACTATACTTACCCTATACACATCAAGTTATCATTCAGTCCAGTTCAGTCGCTCAGTCCTGTCCGACTCTTTGCGACCCCATGAATCGCAGCATGCCAGGCCTCCCTGTCCATCACAATTCCTGGAGTTCACTCAGACTCATGTCCATCGAGTCGGTGATGCCATCCAGCCATCTCATCCTCTGTCGTCCCCTTCTCCTCTTGCCCCCAATCCCTCCCAGCATCAGAGTCTTTTCCAATAAGTCAACACTTCGCATGAGGTGGCCAAAGTACTGGAGTTTCAGCTTTAGCATCAGTCCTTCCAATGAACACCCAGGACTGATCTCCTTTAGGATGGACTGGTTGGATCTCCTTGCAGTCCAAGGGACTCTCAAGAATCTTCTCCAATACCACAGTTCAAAAGCATCAATTCTTTGGCGCTCAGCTTTCTTCACAGTCCAACTCTCGCATCCATACACGACTACATAGCCTTGACTAGATGGACTTTTGTTGGCAAAGTAATGTCTCTGCTTTTCAGTATGCTATCTAGGTTGGTCATAACTTTCCTTCCAAGGAGTAAGCGTCTTTTAATTTCATGGCTGCAATTATCATCTGCAGTGATTTTGGAGCCCCAAAAAATAAAGTCTGACACTGTTTCCACTGTTTCCCCATCTATTTCCCATGAACTGATGGGACCAGATGCCATGATCTTCGTTTTCTGAATGTTGAGCTTTAAGCCAATTTGTTCACTCTCCTCTTTCACTTTCATCAAGAGACTTTTTAGTTCCTCTTCACTTTCTGCCATAAAGGTGGTGTCATCTGCATATCTGAGGTTATTGATATTTCTCCCAGTAATCTTGATTCCAGCTTGTGCTTCTTCCAGCCCAGCGTTTCTCATGATGTACTCTGCATAGAAGTTAAATAAGCAGGGTGACAATATACAGCCTTGACGTACTCCTTTTCCTATTTGGAACCAGTCTGTTGTTCCATGTCCAGTTCGAACTGTTGCTTCCTGACCTGCATATAGGTTTCTCAAGAGGCAGGTCAAGTGGTCTGGTATTCCCATCTCTTTCAGAATTTTCCACAGTTTATTGTGATCCACACAGTCAAAGGCTTTGGCATAGTCAATAAAGCAGAAATTAAAAAAAAAAAAAAAAGCAGAAATAGATGCTTTTCTGGAACTCTCTTGCTTTTTCCATGATCCAGCGGATGTTGGCAATTTGATCTCTGGTTCCTCTGCCTTTTCTAAAACCAGCTTGAATATCAGGAAGTTCACAATTCACATATTGCTGGAGCCTGGCTTGGAGAATTTTGAGCATTACTTTACTAGCATGTGAGCTGAGTGCAATTGTGCGGTGGTTTGAGCATTCTTTGGCATTGCCTTTCTTTGGGATTGGAATGAAAACGGACCTTTTCCAGTCCTGTGGCCACTGCTGAGTTTTCCAAATTTGCTGGCATATTGAGTGCAGCACTTTCACAGCATCATATTTCAGGATTTGGAATAGCTCAACTGGAATTCCATCACCTCCACTAGCTTTGTTTGTAGTGATGCTTTCTAAGGCCCACTTGACTTCACATTTCAGGATGTCTGGCTCTAGGTCAGTGATCACACCATCGTGATTATCTTGGTTGTGCAGATCTTTTTTGTACAGTTCTCCTGTGTATTCTTGCCACCTCTTTTTAATATCTTCTGCTTCTGTTAGGTCCATATCATTTCTGTCCTTTATTGAGCCCATCTTTGCGTGAAATGTTCTCTTGGTATCTCTGATTTTCTTGAAGAGATCCCTAGTCTTTTCCATTCTGTTGTTTTCCTCTATTTCTTTGCATTTATCTCTGAGGAAGGCTTTCTTATCTCTCCTTGCTATTCTTTGGAACTCTGCATTCACATGCTTATATCTTTCCTTTTCTCCTTTGCCTTTCGCTTCTCTTCTTTTCACAGCTATTTGTAAGGCCTCACCGGACAGCCATTTTGCTTTTTTGCATTTCTTTTCCATGGGGACTGTCTTGATCCCTGTCTCCTGTACAATGTTATGAACCTCCGTCCATAGTTCATTAGGCACTCTATCTATCAGATCTAGTCCCTTAAATCTATTTCTCACTTCCACTGTATCATCATAGATCAGATCAGATCAGATCAGTCGCTCAGTCATGTCCGACTCTTTGCGACCCCATGAATCGCAGCATGCCAGGCCTCCCTGTCCATCACCAACTCCCGGAGTTCACTCAGACTCACGTCCATTGAGTCAGTGATGCCATCCAGCCATCTCATCTTCTGTCGTCCCCTTCTCCTCTTGCCCCCAATCCCTCCCAGCATCAGAGTCTTTTCCAATGAGTCAACTCTTCGCATGAGGTGGCCAAAGTACTGGAGTTTCAGCTTTAGCATCATTCCTTCCAAAGAAATCCCAGGGCTGATCTCCTTCAGAATGGACTGGTTGGATCTCCTTGCAGTCCAAGGGACTCTCAAGAGTCTTCCCAACACCACAGTTCAAAAGCATCAATTCTTCAGTGCTCAGCCTTCTTCACAGTCCAACTCTCACATCCATACATGACCACAGGAAAAACCATAGCCTTGACTAGACGAACCTTTGTTGGCAAACTAATGTCTCTGCTTTTGAATATGCTATCTAGGTTGGTCATAACTTTCCTTCCAGGGAGTAAGCGTCTTTGAATTTCATGGCTGCAGTCACCATCTGCAGTGATTTTGGAGCCCAGAAAAATAAAGTCTGACACTGTTTCCACTGTTTCCCCATCTATTTCCCATGAAGTGGTGGGACTGGATGCCATGATCTTCGTTTTCTGAATGTTCAGCTTTAAGCCAATTTGTTCACTCTCCTCTTTCACTTTCAAGAGGCTTTTTAGTTCCTCTTCACTTTCTGCCATAAGGGTGGTGTCATCTGCATATCTGAGGTTATTGATATTTCTCCTGGCAATCTTGATTCCAGCTTGTGTTTCTTCCAGTCCAGTGTTTCTCATGATGTACTCTGCATATAAGTTAAATAAACAGGGTGACAATATACAGCCTTGACGAACTCCTTTTCCTATTTGGAACCAGTCTGTTGTTCCATGTCCAGTTCTAACTGTTGCTTCCTGACCTGCATACAAATTTCTCAAGAGGCAGATCAGGTGGTCTGGTATTCCCATCTCTTTCAGATTTTTCCACAGTTTATTGTGATCCACACAGTCAAAAGGCCTTGGCATAGTCAATAAAGCAGAAATAGATGCTTTTCTGGAACTCTCTTGCTTTTTTGATGATCCAGCAGATGTTGGTAATTTGATCTCTGGTTCCCCTGCCTTTTCTAAAAGCAGCTTGAATATCAGGAAGTTCACGGCTCACATATTGCTGAAACCTGGCTTGGAGAATTTTGAGCGTTACTTTACTAGCGTGTCATGAAATTAAAAGACGCTTACTCCTTGGAAGGAAAGTTATGACCAACCTAGAAAGCATATTCAAAAGCAGAGACATTACTTTGCCAACAAAGGTTCGTCTAGTCAAGGCTATGGTTTTTCCTGTGGTCATGTATGGATGTGAGAGTTGGACTGTGAAGAAGGCTGAGCACTGAAGAATTGATGCTTTTGAACTGTGGTGTTGGGAAGACTCTTGAGAGTCCCTTGGACTGCAAGGAGATCCAACCAGTCCATTCTGAAGGAGATCAGCCCTGGGATTTCTTTGGAAGGAATGATGCTAAAGCTGAAACTCCAGTACTTTGGCCACCTCATGCGAAGAGTTGACTCATTGGAAAAGACTCTGATGCTGGGAGGGATTGGGGGCAAGAGGAGAAGGGGACGACAGAGGATGAGATGGCTGGATGGCATCACTGACTCGATGGACGTGAGTCTGAGTGAACTCCGGGAGTTGGTGATGGACAGGGAGGCCTGGCGTCCTGCGATTCATGGGGTCGCAAAGAGTCGGACACAACTGAGCAACTGATCTGATCTGATCTTACTAGCGTGTGAGATGAGTGCAATTGTGCAGTAGTTTGAGCATTCTTTGGCATTGCCTTTCTTTGGGATTGGAATGAAAACTGACCTAACCCAACTCTAAGCCTATAATCATAAGGGATTCCTAAATCAAATTAGTTCTAGTGGTTTTCCTTACTTTCTTCAATTTAAGTCTGAATTTGGCAATAAGGAGTTCATGATCTGAGCCACAGTCAGCTCCTGGTCTTGTTTTTGCTGACTGTATAGAGCTTCTTCATGTTTGGCTGCAAAGAATATCAATCTGATTTCAGTGTTGACCATCTGGTGATGTCCATGTGTAGAGTCTTCTCTCGTGTTGTTGGAAAAGGGTGTTTGCTCTGACCCATGCGTTCTCTTGGCAAAACTCTATTAGCCTTTGCCCTGCTTCATTCCGTATTCCAATGCCAAATTTGCCTGTTACCCCAGGTGTTTCTTGACTTCCTACTTTTGCATTCCAGTCCCCTATAATGAAAAGGACATCTTTTTTGGGTGTTAGTTCTAAAAGGTCTTGTAGGTCTTCATAGAACTGTTCAACTTCAGCTTCTTGAGTGTTACTGGTTGGGGCATAGGCTTGGATCACCGTGATATTGAATGGTTTGCCTTGGAAACGAACAGAGATCATTCTGTCATTTTTGAGATTGCATCTAAGTACTGCATTTCGGACTCTTGTTGACCATGATGGCTACTCCATTTCTTCTAAGGGATTCCTGCCCACAGTAGTAGATATATAGGTCATCTGAGTTAAATTCATCCATTCCAGTCCATTTTAGTTCGCTGATTCCTAGAATGTCGACGTTCACTCTTGCCATCTCCAGTTTGACCACTTCCAATTTGCCTTGATTCATGGACCTGACATTCCAGGTTCCTATGCAATATTGCTCTTTACAGCATTGGACCTTGCTTCCATCACCAGTCACATCCACAACTGAGTATTGTTTTTGCTTTGGCTCCATCCCTTCATTCTTTCTGGTGTTATTTCTCCACTGATCTCTAGTAGCATATTGGGCACCTACTGACCTGGGGAGTTCCTCTTTCAGTATCCTATCATTTTGCCTTTTCATACTGTTCATGGGGTTCTCAAGCCAAAAATAATGAAGTGGTTTGCCATTCCCTTCCCCAGTGGACCACATTCTGTCAGACCTCTCCACCATGACCCGCCCATCTTGGGTGGCCCCACATGGCATGGCTTAGTTTCATTGAGTTAGACAAGGCTGTGGTCTGTGTGATCAGATTAACTAGTTTTCTGTGATTATGGTTTCAGTGTGTCTGCCCTCTGATGCCCTCTCACAACACCTACCATCTTACCTGGAAGTGCAGCCACTGCTTTTTTTGTCATGCCTCAAGGCATTCAGGATTTTAGTTCCTCTACCAGCGATTGACCCCATGCTCCCTGCAGTGGCAGCGAGGAGTCCTAACCACTGGACTGCCAGGGAAGTCCCAAAATATTTCTAAAAGACTATTCTGACAGATATAATAGAGGAAGCTGGAATCTTCATCTAAAAGGCTAGAGAGATGCAGGTGGTCTGCCATAAACCTCTGAGAAGTTCTGGGGCTGCTGGAATTGGCATACAAGGGAGTGCACCAACAGACTTAAGAACCGGGATGTTAGTTGGAGAATTGCATATAGGTCTGCTGACCCTCTCTTATTAGCGCCTTTCTTCCTACAGGCAAAATTGTCAAATCAAGGGCATCAGACATTTAGCCAAAAACAGAAGTGCTCTATTCTGAGAGGAGGGAAATGCTAAGCCTCCTAACATAAGTAGTAGCTCTGCAGAGGAAGATAAAGAGACAACTGATAAGAGGCATTAAGAGTCAATCTGCAGGAGACTTCCCTGGTGGCTCAGTGGTAAAGAATCTATCTGCCAATGCAGAAGACACAGGTTCGATCCCTGGTCCTGGAAGATCCCACATGCCCTGGGGCAACTAAGCCTGTGCTCTACAACTACTGAAGTCCCTGCATCCTAAAGCCTGCACTCCACAGCAAGAGAAGCCGCAACAATGAGAACCCGGCACACTGCAACTAGAGTAAAGCCCACTCCGCAACGTGCACCCAGCACAGCCAAAATTAAATAAAGTTAAAACAAAACAAAACAAAAAAGAATCAGTCTGCAAGGCAATGAGAGTCTAAAGTCAAAGGGTGGAAAAAACGGGGAAGTGACATGATAGCACTGGAGAAGAGGAAGGAAAATACCAGAGAGATTAAGAGAGAAAAATGAATGGAAAATACCCTCATAAAAGATCGTATCTTCAAGATTACAGAACAGGGACTTCCCTGCTAGTCCAGTGGCTAAGACTCTGCCATGCAAGGGGCCAGAGTTTGACCTCTGGTCAGGCAACAAGATCTCACGGGTCACAAATGTGAGTTCACATGCTTCAGCAAAGATGTGCTGCAACCCCGTGTGCCACAGTTAAGACCCAGTGCAGCCAAAAAATAACCCAAGAGAGATTACAGATCACATGCTAGACATTTCTATGGAAAAAACAGGACACTTAAAAAAGGTTAGGTAAAACAGTCTTAAAACACATCTGAACCACTGAATGTTAGACAATAGGTAATACCTTCATGGTTCTGAGGAAAATTAATTTTTAACTTGGAATTGTATACCTAGACCAAAACTAAAAAATATCAAATGTAAGAATGTGGAAAGCAACCAGTCTAATCCTGGTTCATTGAGAAACTCATAGCCCATTTGGGAAGAAAGACACGTAAACGTGATACACATAAGATAAGCAAAGTGTAGAGAGGTCTCACAGGATGTCATCATTATGAATGCTGCTGCTGCTGCTAAGTCGCTTCAGTCATGTCCGACTCTGTGCAACCCCATAGACTCCCACCAGGCTCCTCTGTCCCTGGGATTCTCTAGGCAAGAATACTGAAGGGGGTTGCCATTTCCTTCTCCAATGAATGAAAGTGAAAAGTGAAAGTGAAGTCGCTCAGTCAGGTCTGACTCTTCATGACCCCATGGACTATAGCCTACCAGGCCCCTCCGTCCATGGGATTCTCCAGGCAAGAGTACTGGAGTGGGTTGCCATGTCCTTCTCCACATTATGAATGAGGGGCACCCAAACTTGTCTCAAGGTAGGAGAAGTCTTCTTGAAAGAGATGATCCTGAGCTAAGCCTTAAACCATGAGGAAACAACTCAGTGAATCTCTTCAACAAATTTCCCTGACTTAGATAAGACTGTGTTAAGAGAAATTTTATTCATATTCAAATTTGACTTTCACATAGCTTAGAATCTGGTCATGACTAAGGGCATAAGTATTAAAAAAAAGTCATGACTTTGCTTACTATTCCCATCACATATTCACAGAACCTGATACACAAGATCTGCAGCTCAGTTCTCCTCATGACTAATCCATTGTAAGTCGGGCATACCCACATTTTGACTTGAACAAACTGTTGAAACCATCACTTTTTTCTTTCATTGAAGTTCTCTACCTATGTCAAATGAACTAAATTTGTAATGTTTAGATAAAACTTTTCAAAGTCCTTACTGGCATGTGATTAGGCCTTACTAATTTCTGGGTGGTTATCATTTATTTTTTTGTTTGTTTGTTGGAAACTTAGGGCAGGCTCCTTTCTGGTGTCAGGGAATAATTAATACTATAGAGGGGCTAAGAAGTTTAAAGAATGACTGGCAAAGTCATATTTGTGGACTTTTTCTTTTTTTGTATGTTTTCCTGAAAACACAGTAAGCCAAAGAAACGAATAAGGTTCCAATGTAGTCTTTCATGTATTCCTTCCTACTTGGAATTCATTTTTAATTCTTTTTTTTTAATTTTTAATTTTCTGAATAAAAAAGTCCCCTCAGCAATCAAAATGAATTAAGCATCCACGGTGAGACTGATTAACCTATTTTTAAATTTTTTTGTAGCATATTGTAGTTATCATATATTTGAGGACACCTGATATTTTTCTGTACATGAACTACCAAAACAAAGACAATGAAAAAGATTTTGTAATCTGTCTGGAGAAAATTCTAATCTTTAAGGATCAAATTTATTCACCATGATGTTTTAGTTATTAGAATAGAGAGATTCAGCTAAAAGATAAAGAGGGAGTGTTTTAGTAACATTCTTGTAGTTAGATTCCCCTTTATGAAAAGAAAAAATGTAAATTAAAAGCCCTAGTCTGGGGATGGGAGAAGGCAATGGCACCCCATTCCAGTACTCTTGCCTGGAAAATCCCATGGACGGAGGAGCCTGGTAGGCTGCAGTCCATGGGGTTGCTATGAGTCGGACACAACTGAAGCGACTTAGCAGCAGCAGCAGCAGTCTGGGGATACCAAAAAGTCCCTCCCACGCCCACTGATTGCGATGTAGTCAAGGACCATTTTCTTCTCCTTTTCAGGATGGGGGTTTCCCTCGTAGCTCAATCAGTAAAGAGTTTGCCTGCAATGCAGGAGACCCGGGTTCGATTCCTGTGTTGGGAAGATCCCCTGGAGAAGGAAATGGCAACCCACTCCAATATTCTTGCCTGGAGAATCCCATGAACAGCGAAGCCTGGCAGGCTACAGTCTATGGGGTTGCAAGAGTCGGACAGATGGAGAGACAGACAAAGACAGGGTCAAAACTCAGGCTGTGTCCTGGGTTAAATAGTGTCTCCTCCAAACTTCATGGCCACCTGGAAGCTGAGTGTGATCTTATTTTGGAAATAAGGTCTTTATAGATGTATCCAAGTTATGATGCAGTCATACTGTATTAAGGTTTAGGCCATAATCCAATGACTGATGTCCTTTTAAGAGGGGAATCTGGACACAGACACAAATGAATGAAGAGCATGATAAGAAAGAGGCAGAGATTGGAGTTATCCTGCCACAAGCCAAGGATTGTCAAGGATTACTGCCAACCACCAGAAATGAAGACAAGAGGCATGGAGCAGATTTTCCCTCTGGGTCTCTGAAAGGTACCAACCTTATATACACCTTGATTTTAGACTTCTGGCCTCTAGAGTTACAAGAGAATAAATTCTTTTCTTTTTAAGCCACTCAGTTTACCGTAATTTGTTAGAAGAGTGCCAGGAAACTGACATAGGCATGAACCTCTTCCTCCACTGGATCAGCACCAGATGGGCATCCCTCTCTTGATCTGGCCTGCATCCTCATTCCAGTAGGTAGAGAGGTCTGATTCCTAATCCCATAGCCTCCAATTCCTCTTCTTCAGCTTCCCTGGCACTGACTTTGTACTCAAGAGTCTAGAATCTGTTTCCCCACTAGCCTTTAAACTTGAAGCTTTATTCCCAGACTTTAAAATCAATGTTTAAGTAAACTAAATATGCCTTTCAGAAGAGTAACAGGTATTTACATAGCAGCTAATACTCTGAAACTTGACTGACTAGAGAACTGCTGCTGGTTGCGTGAAAACAGCAAAGGCAAGGAAAGCCTCTTACATATACTGAGAAAATGAACATCTCAGTGGCAGTGGCAACTATAAATTCTGTGTATTTCATAAGTCCTATGGCTCAGATGGCTTCCCTGGTGGCTCAGATGGTAAAGAATCCACCTGCAATGCAGGAGACCTGGATTTGAACCCTGGGCTGGGAAGATCCTCTGGAGAAGGAAATGGCAACCCACTCCAGTATTCCTGCCTGGAGAATCCCATGGACAGAGGAACCTGGTGGGCTACAGTCCATGGGGTTACAAAGAGTTGGACACGACTAACAACTTTCACTTTCATAAGCCCTGTGACTCTTCTATGCACTGAGAAGGGGGACCTAGTGACTGATATCAATCAAATATGAAGGAAACGAAAACAGACATGGTAACTTTAACATATAAAAGTAGAGTCAATGACAAAGAGGATGAATGTCTCAACGGGATAATTTAATCTTGATTTCGCTCAGTTGTGTCTGACTGTTTGTGACCCCATGGACTATACAGTCCATGGAATTCTCCAGGCCAGAATACTGGAGTGGGTAGCTGTTTCCTTCTCCAGGGGATCTTCCCAACCCAGGGATTGAATCCAGGTCTCCTGCATTGGAGGTAGATTCTTTACCAGCTGAGCTACCAGGAAAGCCCAATGTACACTAACAATACTTGGCAGTGCAGTCTATCCTCTATTGTCTTAGAGACCTGGGATTAAATTGTATCACTGACGGACCATACAAATTATCCTCCTGGAGCCTCAGTATTGTTATCTGTAAAATGGAGATAATGCATAACTTCCTCACAGAGTACTCGTTAAGGATTACATTAGCTAGCTTATATAAAATGCCTGCTGCTGCTGCTGCTGCTAAGTTGCTTTAGTCGTGTCCAACTCTGTGCAACCCCATAGACGGCAGCCCACCAGGCTCCCCCGTCCCTGGGATTCTCCAGGCAAGAACACTGGAGTGGGTTGCCATTTCCTTCTCCAATGCATGAAAGTGAAAAGTGAAAGTGAAGTCGCTCAGTCGTGTCTGACTCTTAGCGACCCCAAGGACTGCAGCCTACCAGGCTGCTCTGTCCATGGGATTTTTCAGGCAAGAGTACTGGAGTGGGGTGCCATTGCCTTCTCCGATATAAAATACCTAGGATTCAGTAAACAGTAGCTCTCATTCTCACTCTACTTACTTGCCAAAGATTGTCATTTTTTTCCTCAAGCCACCTGCCCTTACTCCCACTGATTCTTTTGTCCTCTGCACTTGATCGTGCTTCCCACATCATATAGAAATGAAAAGTACAGATCTTCCTCAGTTTACGATGGGATTATGTCCCATAAAAACCCATCGTTAAATTGAAAATAAAATGAATTTAATACACCTATCCCACTGAACATTAGAGCTCAGCCTGGCCTACCTTAAATGTGCTCAGAATATTCACATTAGGCTACAGTTGGGTGAAATCATTGAATGCAAACCCTATTTTAATAGTGTTGAATATCACCTGTAATTAATTGAATATTATACTGAAAGTGAAAAACAGGATGGCTGTAAGTGTATTGGTTTCACCTTTTTTTCCTCCACTAGCTCGTCTCCTTCAATATATGAGAAGTTCCTTCCTCTTATTAAAAACAAACTAATAACAAAACAAAACTCTGAACTTTTCTTGACTATGGTAGCTACAATCCTAGCTTTCTCTTACCTTTTTTAGCCAAGTTCCTAAATTTTTCATTTAAATTTTATTTACCTTTTGGAAAAACATTACATGAATCAAAATTCCAAAAGGTATGCAGTACAAATTCTCCCTCCTGTCTCTGATTCTCAAGCAGTTTTTCTCCCCTGATCAGTTTCTTGTGGTCCTTTTAGAGATAAGTCATGCCTATATAAGCAAGTATATATATATTTTTTTCTTTGTTTAAAAATGTTATCATATTAGGGACAATCTTCTAATTCTTGCTTTTTTTCCATTTAAAAATATATATTAGAGGTCTTTCCATTTAATTACCTAAACAACTGCCTCATGGTTTAGGTCTTCTGAAAAGCACATGATGCCAAGATACAATTAGACCTGTAAGAGACTTATTGGAGGAAATGCCTATGTGAGTGAGAAAGGAGGGAGCTGAAGGAGCTGTCAGGTCCCGATGATCTGCTCTTGTGAAGGAGAGCGGGAAGGAAGGAGGGTTGGGTAGGCAATGACTCAGACTGCAACACAGTTCTAAGAAAGTTTCAGATAGGCTTAAATCTGAGGAGTTTTTAAGCTAGAGTCACTTTCAGAGGAACCTGGCATCTTGCACGAATGGACCTGTCTCAGTATCCTGCTATGTTCAGTCATAGGCTAGGAGCAATTGTTGGGCACTGTGAGCTTACTGCAAATGCAGTGGTAGATTCAAAGCTTAGCAGCTGGGGCCTTCCTGCAAGGAAGAAATCAGAGAGGCACATTCATAGCTTTTACAATACTTTTAGGGCCTTATAATAATCCATTGGTGCATGTACTATAATTTATCCATTCTTCTTCTAATGAACATTTTTGTTGTTTCCCAGTCCTTTCCTTGGAGAAGGCAATGGCAACCCACTCCAGTACTCTTGCCTGGAAAATCCCATGGATGGAGGAGCCTGGTAGGCTACAGTCCAAAGGTCTCGAAGAGCCAGACACGACTGAGTGACTTCTTTCATTTTTCACTTTCATGCATTGGAGAAGGAAATGGCAACCCACTCCAGTGTTCTTGCCTGGAGAATCCCAGGGACAGGGGAGCCTGGTGGGCTGCCATCTATGCGGTTGCACAGAATTGGACACGACTGAAGCGACTTAGCAGCTTAGCAGCAGCAGTCCTTTCCTAGTAGAAACAATGCTCAATGAATAACCTTAAGGTATATCATCTTGCACACATAGGGAATTCCACAAATTGGGCTCTTGGGGAAATACACGTTGAGATGGAGATTAACATGAGATCAGTTAATTACAGAATGTTGATGAGATCAATACTTCTGGAAGGAAAAGGAAGAAAGCTGGATGGGGGAGACTGACAAATTGGTCTAGGATGCATGCTCAGTGATGGCCTGAGTCAACCCAACTTGGCTTAAGAGTCTTCAATGGCTTTCGACTGCCTATAGAATGAGGAAATCTAAAGCGTCCACTTACTATATATAACTCTTCATAATCTGAACTTTTGTTTATCTCTCCAGTCATTTCTTAACCAACCCCTTTTCCTGCCTTAATTAATCTGTAATGTTCAAGCTAGTTGCATTGAATATATTAGGTTCTCTCATGATACATGCACATGCCATTTTGCGAGAAAAAATTCTCTGTTCTTTACTTCTCCACTTGTTCTCCACATAAGATTCTTCAAATTTTGGCGAAAAAGCTACCTCCTTCATGACGCCTACCCTAACCCCTCCGGAAGTCCTCCTATTCTATTGCTCTTTGTAGCCACACAGTTTGTTTTTAATTTGCTTGCATGTTTATTACTTCAATACGTTTTAATCCCTAATGAAAAAGACCAGTTTTCAATCTGGTATCTCCAGCACTTATGCCGGGAAACAACAGAAACTCAGATACTTCATGATTTACATCAAGATCTGAGGAAGTTTCCCAGGAAACTTTGTAATAAATAAACGGTCCTCTTTCCTCCTCCCTCCAGGTTTCCAGGTTTCCTCCAAAACCTAGCAGGCAGGTCACTATTAACTTTCCTTGCCACTTCAGGTGGAATTGGCTATTTCCTCCTCTGCTGCTGCTGCTGCTAAGTCGCTTCAGTCGTGTCCGACCCTGTGTGACCCCATAGACGGCAGCACACCAGGCTCCCCCATCCCTGGGATTCTCTAGGCAAGAATACTGGAGTGGGTTGCCATTCCTTCTCCAATGCATGAAAGTGAAAAGTGAAAGTGAAGTCGCTCAGTACCAGGCCCCTCAGTCCATGGGATTTTCCAGGCAAGAGTACTGGAGTGGGGTGCCATTGCCTTCTCCTCTATGTAAGTCCTATTCTAGCACTAACCAGGTTTAAGATTGTATCACAAGCATCTGATACATTTTATGCACGAGACTTTCTTGAACATTCTAGGAAAACGTCACTATTATGCAAAAATCACACAAAACCAAAAACCCCTCAACAGTCCAATCCAAATGATTGTTTTCAAACGCTTCATCCCGCAGATACTTTTATTGTCCTTAGACAGATGGCCAAAACCTTGGTACATATGCTATGAAGAGACCATGATTAGAATGCTAAGAAAACGAAGACTTGCTGCTGGGGCGCGAAAGTTCTCTAGCTGATGACTAGGAGGAAACCGCTGAATGTTCAGCTTTTGAAATACGGTTTTTGCATAGCAAAGAAAAAAGATTAACCTATCAGGAAGAACCGAGCACATCCAATTACCAATCAAGAGCCGGAAAGAAGCCAAAGCCAGGGGATACCCACGTATCAACGAGAACGTCATTCTCTCTTCTTCGCCAATGAGCAGTCGGATGGGGCGGGGCAAGAGGCGGTCCAATGGCCATAAAAAACAAACAACAATCTTCAGTACAACTACCCTAACCCCAGTCCTTGCCTAGCAAACCTCTGGAGCAAACTCCTGGGCAAGGCGCTTGTTAAATACTTTCCACTCTCCTTCTCGCCCGGGGACAGTTTTAATAGAATACTTTCCTTACATCAGAACAAGGGCCTTCTTTCCACCAGCTCCCACAGATTCGCAGAAACCACACTTCAACTTTGCGCTTTCTACCTTCTCAGGAACTGGCAGTCCAGCGCTACCTGAGGTGGGGCGACCTTCGTGCGCAGGCGTACATGCCTCCTGGAGGCGGGGCTATAGCGACCCATGTCAGCATGGGAGTTGTATTTCTTTCGGCCGCAAAACTCAATTATCTCGGAGGCAAAAGGAACTACATTTCCCGGGAGTCTCCGTGACTGCGGGGCGGGCGGGCTGATTCGTTAATGAGCTCGAGGAAGCCGCGGCGCGGCCCACCAGGTTCCAAAACAAGGAAATGAAGGGGGGAGGCGGGACTGGGGGTGCCTGCGGGAGCTGCCGCCGCCGCCGCCGCCGCCGCGGAGGAGGAGGAGGTGGAGGAGGTGGCTGCAGCGGCCGCCGAGAAGTCCCTTGCTGAAGGCAAATCGCAGGGCGGCGGGCGGCGCGCGCGCGCGCGCGCCCGAGAGGTGGCTGTTGGAGAAGTGGAGCGGCGGTCGCGGGGGGAGGAGGAGGAGGAGGAGGGACTGAGCGGCGGCGGCCCCCGCGTCCCGGTGCCTCTATGGGGAAAGCAGACAATGGATTATGATTTCAAGGCGAAGCTGGCGGCGGAGCGGGAGCGGGTGGAGGATTTGTTTGAGTACGAAGGGTGCAAAGTGGGACGCGGCACCTACGGGCACGTCTACAAGGCGAGGCGAAAAGATGGGTAAGAGCAGGGGCGGGGGGAGAAGGCTTGCTCGGGTCCTCGCCCAGCCCGCGACCTCGCGGGATGGGTGGGTCGAAGCCCAGTCGGGCCGTGCCCGGGCTGGGGGCGAGGCGGAGGTGGTCTCGGGGCTGCGTCCCGGGGCAGACTCTCAGGAACGCGGGTTCTGCCAGACCCCAGCGTCGCGCCCGTCGAACTCCCGCGGCGCAGCGTGGTTGGGGGGCGTAGGTCTGGTCCCGAAGGGCGCTCTCCGCGTGCCAGGAGCTGGCGGCGGGAGTCGAGTTGGGACCTCGGTTGGAGGTGGAGTTTGGGGCGGGGGGGATGTCTGGTCTCCAGGGGAGACGCTGAGGGCTGGGAGAGCTCCGCCGAGGAGTTGCCGCTCCGGCCCTGGGCTGCTGGTGACGGTCGTGGTGGAACTTCCAATCGGCTGAGCGCCTCCCGGGGGCGGCGGTTTGAAACCTCGCGGAGGAGTCTGTCGGGCCGCCCAGAGCGCCTGGGTCCTCGCCAGCCTCATCAGTGTGAGCCGTTGGGCACCTTGGCCCTGGGGGCTAGCCAGCCCGCTGGTCCCTCGGCGCGGTCCCTTCTGTCCCTGTCGTGTGCCTGGCGGCCACTTCTTCACGCCGCTTCGCCAGGCTGCGAGTTCTCTTTCTCCGATTCTCAATTTCCAGTTCCGCGCCTTCCCCTCGAATGTAGGACCTTCTGAGAGAGGAACCGCGTTTTACTGGCAGAACTTCCGAGTTGGTTCTTGTACCTCATTTCGCCGCACCTTGGGTATTCTTACGTACTCCACTGCATCCTCTGCCAGAAGACTGCGTGCTGAGGTTTATCGGGCACCTAGATTATCCAGAACGGAATTCGAGTGACACAGTGCTGGGCCTGAATCTTTGTTTTCGTGGCCTGAGATAATTTTAGGGACCCCTTAGTAAGCTCTTACTGATTGTTCTCTTAGGAGAAGAGCTGGACGTTGTATTGAAAAACGCCTGTCCTTAGTCCTGGAGGGCACGAGGCTCGTACTCCAGGACAGGTGGAACCAGTTCCCTGCCTGAGAAGCGTGGGTTAAGTCAGTCATCACCTGAGAGCCCATCCTGGCAGGAATTCCCCTTCCCCAGAGTTAGGGAGCCCAGGAACATCTGCCTATCCCGCTTAAACTTTAAAGACGGTCAAACTATGTGGAAGAGAGTTTTTAGGATCGTAGCGAAACATTTCTGAATGAACTGATTATCAGCCATAACGAAGATGGAAAGATCTGAAGTCCTACTTATCGTTCTGCGCACGCTTTTGTAATTGACATGGCTGATCGATGGACTCAAGGATCAAAGTAGTAGTAGTATGTGGGTGTGTGTGTGCGCGCTTGCTTACTTGCTGATTTCATACGGGGAAGGAGCAAGCACAGCTTTATAAACTTTTATCATGAAGGATGGTGAAAACTACAAGGTACTTTGCAAGCGTAAAGGATTGTTATTATTGCAAATAACTTTTTTCTCTTGTTATAGCTGAATGGGCCCCAGAGTATTTAGTTGTTTGTAAACTTTTCTCATAATTCCTTTAGTTAATTGCCAGGTGTCCTTGAATTAATATCTTGGAGTGCGAAATACTATAATTGTATTTTGTTTTTTGGAATATTTATGCTGCTTGTTATACTGGTGTTCCTGTGGGAGTCTTAGCAGATATATTTGGGGAAAGAACATCTAGCTTTTCTGTTTGGACGATAGTGTTACAAGACAAATCAGAGGTGGTGTTTTTCATATTCCTCATGCTAACTTCTAATATATTTGAACTGGAATTTTTAAAATGTATTTTAATTTTGTTGTTAAAAAAGATTAAAAAATTTTTTAAGCAGGCAACTTTTGAAAAAAGTTAAAATTCTGCTTCTGAATTGTATTTGAATAGCACAGGCTACAACACCGAATAGATTATTTAATTCCTGCTTCTATTCTTTTTGAATATTTTCCCCTCTAATAAAATTTTTGATTTGAATACACTTCCTTCTTGAGTGATATTTGATTAGAATTAATAAAGCCTCTTTGGTAGAGTAAGATCAGTTGGTGTGTCTTCAAAATATTATACTTAAAACTGTTAGGATCTGAAAGCATTAGTTTAAATAAAAATTACATGTAAGAAAAATCAATATAAAGACTTTTTTCTTAGACAAAGAGTCTAGTTGAAATTTGAGGCTTTATAGTGAACACCCACATCTCTTGTGGCTTGGTAGCAAGATTAGTTCTGTGTTCATTGATACCAGCTGATTTGAAAGAACAGAAAGTTTTTAGTGATGACTCTAAACTGATACAGATTTGCATCCTAAAGCATTTTACACTCTGATCATGGTAAATTACAGTGTAGCTCTTTCCAGAACTTATTTTGGTTAACTCAGAAGTATAATGCTATTTTAGGGAGCAAGAGAGAAATCACATGAGTACCTTAAAGAGGAACTATTCTGGTGTATATAATGTAGCATATAGGCAAAAAATTGTTCAGGTCTCTAGAAGAAACACTAGAAGAAGTAACATTCATTAGAAAAGCTTCTGGTTATAGTTCAATAGTAGAGTTTACAAAACCATAGAATGTTATTTCCTTTGAAACATGACTTTAACTTAGGCCCTGTTAATTATGCTACATAAATTTGTAACAGAATGGAGATGCAAGATTTACAACTGGGTTTTTCACGTTTAATAAAAATGAGATTTGTTTCATCTTTTTGTTCTGAAGGAAGGGGATTTTTTTTGACTCTTTGACTCAACTTTTTTTTTTTTTAATCAGTCATAAAAGTTATTCTTGAAGAGAAACTAGACTATTTCTAGACTTTATGAGCAAGAATTTGTAGTACAGTTTTTTTTTCAACATTAAGAAAAACTCATAACAGTATGGTTACAAATCTCAAGACCACATTTATCACATTTGAAACACTTCTTGTTTTCTTTGATAAAGGAATATTGTTAAAAATGTTCTTTTGTAAGAGATTCAGGCAAATACAGTTCCATACTAGCGTTATGTCTGAAAACTGTTATACCCAACAATAATACCATTCAACTTTGCAGACATTCATTTAGCTCTTTGAAACCACTCCAATAAAAGAATGCTCCTTTTTGGGGATATTTTGAAATACAGTAATTGAAAGTGAAATGGCTGACAGAGCCATCTTACAGAGTTTCAGTTTTGCCTAAGGGTTTCAGATGAGAAGTAGTTGGTAACTACATGTCTTAATGTCTGTCATGAAATCCTTCACAATAAATGTAATCAGTCCATGTAGATACATTTAGGTAAATGATAGGTACAATAGTGTCTGCCTATTTTTGATGGGTTTTTCACATTAGTTTGTAGTTAATATAGGGGATAGTATTTGCGTTTTTGGAGACCTCCCAAAGATTTAAGATACGTTATTAACGATCATAATATTTTAGAACTTTCAAAGATTTTAGGTAATCTAGTCTAATTTCTTTTTACAAATGAGAAAACCAAAGTTTTAAGAGATTGTCATGCCCATAGTTTTGGCAAAGACAAGCCTATATTCCTGGTTTCTTGAATCTGAGTTCCTGCATTTTCTAATGTGTTTTCCCTCCTAATACCTTGGGAGAAAAAGTGAAGAAGACCATATTGCTTCCAGTTTTGACTATCTTTTTGTGTAAACTTGCCATGCAAAAGATAGTACATCTATATTGAAAAAATATGGACAAGGGAAAGTGTCCCATATGAGGGGCATTTTAAAAAAGTAGACGTTCAGGCCAGTAGATGCTGCCTCATGTAGTTGCTTCTCTTCATCTGGTTTCTCTTCATCTTCACTATCATCGGCTTTGACCATCATCTCTGATTTGCACGATAGCCGAACTGGTCTCTGCCATTAGTCTTTTCTCACTGTAGTCCTAGATCCAAGTTGCTGCCAGTGTTACTTTCCTACGAAATAAAATCAATCATGTCGTATCTCTTCTTGGAAAACTGTACATTCTCTGTGGCTCATCTGGTTCCATCAGATCTTAATTCCCTAGTTTGGCATGTAAAAACCGTTTGCATTTGGATCCTAAAGTCTTTAGTCTTTACAGCCTTTATGCCTGCCACCACCTCCCTCCTCTTTCAGTGTGTTCAAGCCATATGCTTCTGTAGCATTCAACTGCTCATATTTTTCTAGGATTTGCTAAGTCCTTTTCATGTCTCATTTTGTTTTTTCTATACTCAAGCCAAAATGGTGTTGCTCTGTGATTTCTCTCTTCTCTTTCCCCCTCACACAAACCTGGGAAACTCCTGCTCACAGTTCAGTACCCAATTCAAATAGCTTTTCTTTAGAAGTCTTCCTTAGTCACCCAGTGTACTCATCTGTGTTTCTGCCCCTCTTGTTCTTGTATGTATAATATCACTGTGATATTAATCTGTTCTGTAAACTGTTAGGTACAAATGGGTCATTGTCATCCTCCTGTCCCCACCTTGCATAGGGTAGAGCATGTAAGAACGCTCAAAAATTGCATTAAAATTTAAAAAATGCCCTAAATTGGAAAAAATATATATTTTTTCTTTTCAGGTAAACATACTTAACCTATGTTTTCAGTATTTGTTTTGAAAGCCTGAAATATAGTGATATTACATGAGATAAGCAGTTCAATGTAAATATTTCTATAGCATTAACTAGGTCCAGTGTAATTTTTTTCTCAAAGAAATTATATACTGTTTTTCAAGATAGTCCAAACATTTCTTTTAATAGATTGATAAGTAATGTGGGTAATTTTTGAATTATTGAACATTTTTCCCCCTCTTAGGCCACCTCTTCTAAAATTGCTAACTGTAGGAATCTGTCTTCTGTGCTTTTACTATCGGTTTTATAGAGAAGCTTAGAAAATGTCAGCATTCAGACATTTTAGGAAATTTTTTGATATGGATTCATGTTAAAAAATTAAGTACCTTTAGCACTTAGCAAATAAGGTGACCACGAGCTTGTTTAATTGGTTCTTCATTTGTGCACTTCAGGCCTTCAAAACTTTGTTTTTGAGGCCCAGAGGGAATACTCTTTTCAATGAAATTTGATTGTCCAGAGCAGTGGTTGACAAACTTTTCCTTTAAAGAGGCAGAAACTAAATATTTAGGTTTTGTGGACCAGACCATCTATGTCAAAATTACTTGAATCTAACATTGTAGTGCCAAAGTATCCACAGACAATGTATAAATGAACACAAATTAAAATGTCTGTGTTCCAGTAGGAAAAAAACCAGGTAGTGGGCTGTATTTGGCCCACAGGCTATAATTTGGCACCCCTTAGTCTAGAACAGTGATGTCCAATAGGATTTTCTGCAGTGATGAAAATGCATCTGTGCTGTCCAGTAAGGCAGCCGCTAGCCACACGTGGCTCAAGAAAGGTGGTTAGTGTGACCAAGAGACTGGCCAGTAGCAATGATACTGGACTTAGCAGGAAAGAAACTTGAGTTTTTTTTTTTTTGAGCAGGTGGCTTAGCAACAGTTCTTAAATCCATGAAGTGACCTTTCTATGAAAATGAGTGACAGTGTGAACAAATGAAATCAGAAGGTTTGGGTCTTTTCTTTCAAGATAGTAGAAGAAAATTTGAGGCTGAAATAATTTGATAAAGCAAACAAGTACTTGAACTGAAAAGCTTTCAATTTATGAGTGGAATCAAGGATAGTTGATTACTTTTAAAACAAGTGTTTCATTAAAAAAAGTGTATGTATTTAGTAGTAAATGCACACGCATAAAAAAGATTATACAATCTGGTTGCCAGCCTTTATATTTTACCAAATCGCTGTAATTTGTGTACGTTCGATGAGTTTGTTCCAAGCCAAAAAAAATAACGTTTGCACGATGTATTGGAAGTTTTCCTTTTCCCAGTCACCCTTTTCCCTTTCTCAAGGCAGCCATTCTTGGTTTTCCTTTTTAGAGAAATTTTCTTGGGAGTATGTGTGTTTAATAAGTTGTAGTGTGCTTTAAGTGGGATTTCCAGGTGGTTCAGTGGATATCAGTATGGATGAATTAAGAATTTTTAGTTTTGTATACTGTATTTTGAACTGGATATGCTGGATCAAAAATTAATATATGATGTTAAATTATATTTGTTTTTTTCAGAATTCTCAAGTAGTGTAGTGAAAGTTGGACATCAATATAGAAAGCTTGAAGGGAATATATTACAATTTGGAATTTTCTTGGTGGTAAATGTCTAAGAGTATTTGACTAATGTGTTTTTAAAGATCCACTTATTTCTTTACTTGTGATACTGTGAGTATATAGTTTTGTGCAGCGTTGGATTCCAAAATAAAGGTACACAGTCTTTGCTTTTTTCAAAGAGCATTATAACATTTTGAATTACCAACGTGAGTATTTCTTTAAAAACAGGTAGTTTTTAAGGTCTAGAACCATAAAGAGGTAGCTGAGAGAACTATTTAAAGATTTTTGTCCGTTTATAAATAGCAGATAGTCCAACACTTCCTGTAATAGCCATTTTGAGCATGCATTGTGCAGGATAAAAGAGAGTCTCCAGAGAGAGGACAGGATGTAATTCAAGATACAAGTGTGGAGCAGTAGTTTTTTATTGAGGGTTTAGTTCTTATACAGAAGTGGGTAATGGATCACAGAGAAATAAAAACCTGTAAAGTTCTCAAACAATTTATGTCTCTATAAAATATCTTTAATTTCTAATAGAATAAGTCTTTCTAAGGGAAAAATATACCCTCCTTTATAGAGGTTTGAAACTTATGTATTTTCAATTTAAAGAGATTATTTCAGTGAGACTTTGGTAACTGATCAGTTACTAATATGAATATGATTAGGATATGACCATGTAGGCCAGCTAATTTTGTTGTGTTTTGTGACCACAGACCAAAGTCCTGTCATGGCAAACTATTTTACAGCTATTTATAGATATTTACATTTGAACAGAAAGGTAAGTCTGTGGCTGCTGGAAAAATAAGGTAAAACTTTCCTCATAGAGGGGTTAGTTGTATCTTTCTGTAGAAAAGTAATTTTTTATTATGATTGTTAAATAAATTCACTTGGTAAAAAACCTAAGCAGTTTGAGGCACAAACTGTGTTGCTTTTTACAAAAGTTAGTTTCCTTTTTCCGCTTTCCCTTTTACAATTATATTTGCATTTTAAGAGTCTTAGACACTGAGCGAGTCCTATTGTTTTGGATTATAGTGCAAATTAAAAAAATCTTTTTGACTTTCTTTTCTTCTGCATATATGTAATTTGAGCTTGTGTAACTTAGAAAACCAGAGTTCTATTAAGTTATTAATATTAAGTTCTATTAAGTAATTTCTCAGCAGTCTTTTCATATTTATAGTATGTTTGTATCAAAGTAGAAATATTTTTTTTGTGCTATTAAAATTTATCAAGTAATAATTGCAGACGAGTAAAAAACAACTCCCAACAATTTATTGCTATGTAAAATGAAGACTAAAAGCCTCCTTCTTACTGTCTACTCCCAGCCCCCTTGACTTCTCAGAGATAACCTGTATTGACTGTTTCTGTTTTAAGTTTTGCTGATGCTTCCCATTATAACTCTAAGAAACGTATGTATAATTCTGTCTTGATTTATCAATTTTAGGCAGTGTCTGTTGACTTTCCTAGAAAAGCTGGGCAATTTTGTGAGATTTCACTATCTCATCTTTTCTCTTTTTCCATCTCAAGCTTCAAATTTATTACCTTTGTTTAAAGATTTTTGTGAGTTCTTTTATGACTTTGAAGTGTAAACTTAGATGTCTTTAATTTTTTAGTTTGTCAACTTACATGTTATCTGTGATCTTCCTGATATGAATGTTAAGGAAAGTAACAAAATTTTTTCCTGCTCTTTTCCTCAGAGTCCTGGATTTTTAAAGTATAATTTTTATAACTATAAGTTATAAAGTTTTTAAGTTTTATAATTTTTATAACTTCCTAGTTGATCCACTGCTTTTTGTCAATGGGTTGATTTTTTAAAAGTGAACTCTGGAAACCACTCAACAGCTTTAAAATATTATGATTATGGAATTTATTGCTGAATTAATTAGCATACTGAGACCCATAGGGAGGGAAATGTGGACTTGTGTACCAAATAAGTGCTGCTTGCAACAATCTTCCAAGTATCAATGCCCAGTGGATCTTCTTCTTTTGCCCTTTCTTCAAGTCTTTTGGGTTGTACTCAGCTAGCAGTTTTTCTTTATATCCTGTGGTTGGTTTTTCCTGGATTGTCTTTTGTTGTTGTTGGTTAGCTGAAGATATCTTTTTAATTAGCTTTTTCATATAGGATGTGCAGATTTTTGAGTTCTTGCATATCAGATAATGTTTTTTTGTCCTCATACTTTATTGATTGTTGGGCTGAATATAGAATTCTATATTAAGAAAATTTCTTTTTCTTAGAACCCCAAACTAAGCTTCATGGCTTTTGGCATTTCTTGTTGCTCATGGGAAGTTTCTATATTAGAAACTTGGTTTTCTCCTCTCTCAGCGGTTTTCACTTATCCATGAATTCTAAAGTTTCACCAGAGTCTGTGTAGAATGTGTAGATCTTTTTTTTCCTTTCCATTTATCTAGCTTTGTTTCTTGTGTCTTTTACAGATTATTTTTTGAATAGATGATCTGTGAACATAGTTGAACTTCAGAAGTTAAAAAGTGGTATACGGTGGCTTTAGTTTCATCTTGCTACCTTCACTCCTTCATTGCCATTTTCCAATCCTGCTAGTTTCTTAAGGATCTTTTAAGTGGGCCTTTCTTTTCTTAGGTTTAGGGCAATTTTTATTTCCTGTTATTTAGTTCTTCTCCTTCTGTTTCCACTTTTGTTCTCTTCTTCAGATATGTTTATTAAGAAATGTTGACCTTTTATGCTCTTATCTTCCCTGTCTCTTAAATTCATTCTCAAAATTTTCAACTCCTCCTCTCTATAAGACATTTGAGAAGATTTACTTTATTTAATCTTCTAGATTACCAATTTGGTCCTCAGTTGGGGTTGCTATTCTTTTGTAAAAATTTTTATTTATTTATTTTTTGGCTGCACTGGGTCTTCATTGCTGCATGGGCTTTCTCTAGTTGTGGTGAGTGGTGGCTACTTTCTAGGTGCACTGCGCGAGCTTCTCGTTGTGGTGGTTTCTGTTGTGGAGCTCAGGCTCGGTGTGCGAGGGCTCAGTAGGGATCTCTGAAAGGCGAAAGGGACCAGTAGAAAGGTCAGTTAGCAAAGACTGACACTTTTTTTGGCCTCGCCACATGGCTTGTGAAATCTTAGTTCCCTGACCAGGGATTAAACCTGGGTCCTCAACAGAGAAAGCATGGAGTCCTAACCACTGAACAGCCAAATAATTCCCAAGAGGACCACTTTGAAGTCATGTGGTAGTAATTTCTCAGTAACATTCATCTGTTCTCTATCCAAGTTTCCATCTGTCCAGTCTTCATCTACCTATCTTTTAGCCATCTGTCCTTTATCTCTTTTCACCTGTTTTCCACTTTTCTGGCTTTCCATTCATTTATCCATCCTTTACTGTTTATTGTTTGATTCCTTTCTATGAGCCAAGTATAATGCCATAGGTAATGAGGATACAAGAGTAAATGATATGTAATCTCTGCTGCAAAGACTGAAACTGGATATATTCACAATAATGTACTAATAGTTGATTGTTGGAATGAAATTTGGGTTGAGAGGAAGACATTTGAAAAGAGATGTGAGAGATGAGGGTTCAGTCCCTGGGTCGGGAAGATTCCCTGTTGGAGGGCATGGCAACCCACCCCAGTATTCTTGCCTGGAGAATCCCATGGACAGAGTAGCCTGGCAAGCTACAGTCAGTGGGGTCACAAGGAGTTGGACACGACTAAAGCAACTTAGCACACTCGGGAGAGAGCAAATTAGCCATGATGGCATGGTCAGGCTCTCTTGCCCCACTGCCTCTTGCTCTTGCCCCACGTTTTGTAAATGACTGTGTAACAGCTGAGATCCTTTACAGCACTGTGCATGCGTGTCTTGAGGTACTTGCTTGGTCACAGGCTACTTTGTGCTGTATACATACATGAGCTCCACCTAGAAAGTGGCGGCATTACTGCTGTGTCACAGCTGTGTCTGTTGGGTCAGCCACGAGAGGAGAGAATATAGCGTGTCTAGTGCTATGGCTGCTGTGTCAGCCAGGAGAGAGGTTGTGTCGTGTTAGGTTATGCTACGGTTGCTGCATCTGCCAGAAGAGAAAAACTTGTCTGCGGTTCCTACAGCTTGTCGAGTCTTCTTCCAGCCTCTTAGTTCGAGCCTTGCCTACCCTGGGTTCAGCAAACAGTGTGCACAGTGAGACACAGCAAGGCAGTTGGTGTCACGAACAGGATGAAGAGCGATACACATACATACTCTTAGATTATTTGAAAAGTATCTACGTATGTTTATTTTACTATGTATATACTATCTATTCTAAAGAATAAAACATTTAAGAAATAGAGTGTATATAACTTTTATTATTGGAAAAAGGCAAGTATCTTTTAAAAACAAAGCAGGTTTTATTTTCTTATAAGTCAACATGTTAACAGAAACCCCATATGTGTTCATTAAAGAACAGTTGAGGGGGGATACATTAGAAGTTTGGTATTAATATATACACGCTGCTGCTGCTGTCGCTTCAGTCATGTTCGACTCTGTGCAACCCCATAGATGGCAGCCCACCAGGCTCCCCCGTCCCTGGGATTCTCCAGGCAAGAACACTGGAGTGGGTTGCCATTTCCTTCTCCAATGCATGAAAGTGAAAAGTGAAAGTGAAGTCGCTCAGTCGTGTCCGACTCTTTACGACCCCATGGACTGTAGCCTACCAGGCTCCTCCGTTCATGGGATTTTCCAGGCAAGAGTACTGGAGTGGGGTGCCATTGCCTTCTCCGAATATATACAGGCTACTATATATATAAAATAGATAACTGACAGATACCTACTGTATAGAACAGGGAATCATATTGAGAAACTGATAATAATCTATAATGGAAAGGAATCCAAAAAAGAAAAAATATAAATTACTTTGCTGTTCACTTGAAACATTGTAAATTAACTATATTTTCATTTATTTGTTTATTTTTGGCTGCACTGGGTTTTCGACGCTGTGTGAGCTTTTCTCTAGTTGCAACACGCTGGGACTGCTCTCGAGTTGTGGTGCATGGGCTTCTCTTGCTGCAGAACTCAGGCTCTAGATGCATGGGTTAGTAGTTGTGGCTCACAGGCTCTAGAGCACAGGCTTGGTAGTTACAGTATGGGCTTAGCTGCCCCATGGCATGTGGAATCTTCCCCAACCAGGTGTACAGGTAATATAGATATACAGCCAAGTGATTCAGTAATACATATGTGCTTAGTCACTCAGTCGTGTCCAACTCTTTGCAATACCATGGACTGTAGCCCACCAGGCTCCTCTGTCCATGGGATTTTTCAGGCAAGAATACTGGAGTGGGTTGCCATGTCCTCCTCCTGGGGATCTTCCCTAGCCAGGGATTGAACCTGCATTTTCTGTGTCTCCTGCATTGCAGATGGATCCTTTACCCACTAGGCCATTAGCAGAGCCCCTCATTTATACATATATTCATTTTTAAGATTATTTTCTCATATAGATTATCACAGGATATTGGGTGAAGTTCCTTGTACTGTACAGTAGGTCCTTGTTGGTATTTGTCTTGTATATTGTAGTATGTTGGAGAAGGAAATGGCAACCCACTCACTCCAGTGTTCTTGCCTGGAGAATCCCATGGACAGAAGTGCCTGGCGGGCTCCAGTCCATGGGGTTGCAAAGAGTCAGACATGACTGAAGCAACTTAGCATGCATGCATGCATAGTAGTGTGTATGTGTTCATCCCAAGCTCCTGATTTATCTGTCCCTCCCTATCATGTTTCCCCATGGTAACTGTAGGTTTGTTTTCAATATCTATAAGTCTTCTTCTGTTTAGTAAATAAGTTCATTTACATTTTTTAAAAATTAGATTCTACATTTGAGTGGTATATATATTTGTCTTTCCCTGTCTGACTTCACTCAGTATGATAATTTCTAGGTCCATCCATGTTGCTTCAAGTGGCATTATTTCATTGTTTTTTATAGCTGAATAATATTATGTTGTATGTGTTACACCATATTTTCTTTATCCATTTGTCAGCCAGTGGAAACTTGGGTTGTTTCCATGACTTGGTTGTTGTAAAGAACACTGCAGTGAGCATGGCGGTACAGGATATTTCTTTGAGATAGTGATTTTGTTTCCTTTGGAGATATACCTAGAAGTGGGATTGTTGCATAATCTGGTAGTTCTGTTTTTAATTTTTAAAAAATTTACTTATTTTTGGCTGTGCTGGGTCTTTGTTGTCTCTAGTTCTGGCTAGCAGGGGTTACTCTCTAGTTGTGGTGCACGGGCTGCTCATTGTGGTGGCTTCTCTTGTTGCAGAGCACGGGCTCCAGGCCGTGTGGGCTTCAGTAGTTGTGGGTGCCAGGCTCTGGAGCACAGGCTTAATAGCTGTGGCCCATGGGCTTAATTGCTCCAGGGCATGTAGGGCATCTTCCTGGATCAGGGATTGAACCCTTGTCTCCTGTATTGGCAGGCAGGTTCTTGACCACTGAGCCACCAGGGAAACCCTGTTTTTAATTTTTGGAGAAACCTTCATACTGAAATTGTTAGGTAGGTATCTCTTTGGACCTGGTGGTGCCATGAACAAATTACTAAAATACCTAGAGCACTATGAATGAAGTTGGGATCCTCTGGCTTAAGGTATGATTAATGTTTATACATATTATCCAGTTTCCTTCAAAGACTTGATTTTGGGTGGATATCTGTGTTAGTCTGTCATGTGGCTATTTAATGCTTTAGTTAGCACTTTCTAATTATTGAACATTTAAGTTCTTTCCAGTATTTTGATAATATAAATAATAGTAATAGATGTTTCCATATATAAATCTTAGTCCATGTATCTGATTCTTTTTTTTTTTTTTAAATAGAGTCAAAAGGCGTAAGTTGTTTTAAGGCTCTTAATACATTTATCTCTTTTTTTAATAGGGAAAGAGAACAAATACGTTGAGATGTTCCAAGGACCCTCTGAAAATCTCAAAGTTAGTTGGAGGTCAAAAATGCTTCATTTAGAATTCAGTTTCAGGGAATTTGTCGAAATATCAAAGGTTTTAAACACTTGACTAAAAATGATTCAGATCATTATGAAAATTATCCATTTAACGCAAGTGACAATTAAGGATTTTCAAAGGCAAATATAGAAGACCGCATAGTTCTGAGCAAAACTTTAATATCAAGAAGAATTAGGTTTGCTAATTAATCAAAGACATGTGATAAAGATAGTATGAGACAGAGGAAATTATCTTGATAAAACACAAAATTGTTACTTTCTAGACAGATTACTTAGAAAGGAAAAACCTTCATAGTAGTTTATCAAGAGTGACCCTTAGTACAATAAAACTTTGCCTTTTTAGCAAATGAAAGAAGATTAAGTTTTAGTTTTATGTAAGTAGAGTATTGGTATTAAAACTTATTTTAAAAACTCTTAGAATTACAGTTCAGTTTTTAGCCAGTTTGATCACACAAGATTCCTGGTCTCCCTCCCTGTCTCCCTCCTCACTTCCCTCTCTCTCTCTTCAACTTCTCTGTCCATAGTTTGTCCCTTATTTTCTTCTTTCCCGTACTGAAATAGCCATCTTTACTTGAGGACATTACCTTCTTCCCTCTTAACAAAAATACATCTCCATTACTCACGTGTTTTCTTTTTGAAAACACACATCCTACTTGCCTTGCATACAGAGATATTTCTCTTATTTCTAGTCATTTTGAATTATTTATATTTTTAATTCTTAAAAATTAAGGTTTTTTAATTCTTAAAAATCTGATTTCTAGTTAAAATTAAGTAAATAGTTGTGAACTTTTACTGGCAAATTTGTGAATACATTTCATAATTTCTTAAGCATATTTCTCATATCAATGTGGCACAAAATATGTTTAATAGAAGACCCAAATATTTTTAGTTCCTTTGTGAAAGGATGTGTTCAGCAATTAATGTTTTAGTATTTTATTTTCTTTGGGAATGATCTAGATAGTCAATAAATAGCCATCATTTAACTTATCTCAGTATAACTTTAAGGTTTCAAGTAACCAAAAAAATTTTGAAAAGTATTTTTAAGTACACATACCATAAAAAAAAAGTATTTTTAAGTACACATACCATAAAGCACAATTATTATTGGAAAGTTTACTTATAAAGCTTATCTTAGATCTGTTTTATGTCTCTTGTTCTTAACAATTATGTTTAGATTACTCATGAGACTTGCGTAAGACATTAATAGCTAACCATTATCTTAAGTTGATAGATTCTTGTTGATTCTGTAACAGAGATAGCATGAACTTGACTTTTGTTAAATCTTGGTAGAGTAGATTTTATATTTCATGTTGATAACTCTAAGATCTTGCCTATATGAATTAAACCAACAAACACACTGGCTTTAAAAAATTTATTTATTTATTTATTTTTGGCTGTGCAGGGTCTTTGCTGCTGCTCAGGCTTTTCTCTAGTTGTGGAGAGAGGAAGCTACTCTCTAGTTATACGGGCTTTTCATTGCGGTGACTTCTCTTGTTGTGGAACACAGGCTCTAGGGTGCGTGGGCTCCCGGCCTCTGGAGCACAGGCTCATTATTGCCGCGCAGGGGCTTAGTAGTTCCCAGGCATGTAGGGTCTTCCTGGATCAGGGAGCCAACCCGTGTCTCCTGCATTGGCAGGTGGGTTCTTTATTACTGAGCCAGGGAAGCCCTGGACTGGCTTTTATTTACTAAAGATTTATCCTGGATCACATGAACTTGTGAAAAAAAAATGAGTTTTTGTATTTCTGACAGTATACTTGTTTTATATAGCACTTGTTTGTTTTTAAGCCAGCTAAATCTTTTCACAGATAAATTTTAGCAATATCATCTGAAGATAAGAAAATACCCCACACATAGACATTCATAAACATTTAGACTGCAAACAGACCTTACAGTTTCTGTTCCAGCATTTTAGCTATGAGATAGGTATGATAATGCAAAAATAGAAATTAGTAAAAGAACGGTTGGGTCCATGTTTTGTTTCTGGTAGATGGAATGAATTCAGGGTACCTACTCAGAAGCTTACACTTTTTACTAACATGGACACAGTTTTTCATTCGCCTGGTTTTCAGATAGCCTTTCATTCCTCTTTTTTTCTTTACTTTTGGTAAGAACTACCTCTTTGAAGTTTCGTTTCAAAGACAGGACCTTCAGTTTCTAGAGAAAACCAGGTAGAACATCTGTATCTCAAAAGCGCAGAGAAAGAATGAAAGTTCCTCCTAAATGGACTTTTGGTTCCTAAGGGGAATTTTAATAATAAACTACAAGCTTCCTGATGAAGGTGAAAGAAGAGAGTGAAAAAGCTGGCTTAAAGCTCAACATTCAAAAAACTAAGATGGCATCTGGTCCCTTCACTTTATGGCAAATGGATGGGGAAAGAATGGAAACAGTGACAGATTTTATTTTCTTGGGCTCCAAAATCACCGCGGATTGTGCCTGAAGCCTTGCAATTAAAAGATGCTTGCTCCTTGGAAAAAAAGCAATGACAAACCTAGACAGCATGTTAAAAACCAGAGACATCACTTTGCTGATAAAGGTCTGTCTAGTCAAAGCAATGGTTTTTCCAGTAGTTGTGTATGGATATGAGAGTTGGACCATAAAGAAGGCTGAGCACTGAAGAATTAATGCTTTTGAACTGTGGTGTTGGGGAAGACTCTTGAGAATCTCTTGGACAGCAAGATCAAACCAGTCAATCCTAAAGGAAATCAACCTGAATATTCATTGGAAAGACAGATGTTGAAGTTGAAGCTCTTAATACTTTGGCCACCTTATGCGAAGAGCCGACTCATTTGAAAAACCTCTGATATTGGGAAAGATTGAAGGCAGGAGGAGAAGGGATGACAGAGAATGAGATGGTTGGATGGCATCACTGAGTCAATAGACATGAGTTTGAGCAAACTTCAGGAGATAGTGAAGGACAGGGAAGCCTGACATGTTGCAGTCCATGGGGTTGCAAAGAGTCAGACACTATTGAGTGATTGAACAGCAAAAGTCTTTTTAGATGAATAGGGGAGGTTTGGAGATTTGAAAAAAGATAGACTTTGAATTTCTTCTTGAGCTGCATTTTCTGTTCTTATAAAGACTCAATTTATAAGATGAGGACAGTTACTTTTTAATTCCTTGAAGAGTTAAAGAGAGAAAAAGAAGTTGCTCAGTCATGTCCGACTCTTTGCAACCCCATGGACTGTAGCCCACCAGGCTTCTCCAACCGTGGAATTTTCTAGGCAAAAGTACTGGAGTGGGTTTCCATTTCCTTCTCCAGGGGATCTTCCCGACCCAGGGATCAAACCCCGGTCTCCCGCATTGCGGGCAGATGCTTGAAGAGTTAAATTGCAACCAAAATGACTTCAAAAGAGCTGATCTATCCATCCGTCTGGCTTTTCAATTTGCTTCCTTTTGTCAGAGAGAAGATCTTCAACTGAGATAGCAATCAGAAGATTCCTGTGTTCTAGATCTAAGCCTGTTTGTCTTTGGAATATTTCCTACCTCTCTGGGTCCATAGTTGCGTTTCATATCAGCTTAGGGGAGAAGGCCTAAAGTAAAGTTTCTGTCAGGCTTTGAGTATCAGCTTACAGTTTGGCCAACTTCTGACCAGAGAGCTACTTAAAAAAAAAGTCCTTTCAAATGTCTTACCTGGTTTCAGTCGAGACAAACAGTAAATATTCCTGGCAGTGTTGGATAACCCCTTAGACTCGAGGCATCTCCAAAGATGGTGCAAAATACACTATCTTCTCAAGACCCTGAGTCACTCCCAAAGGTAGCCAGAAGAACGAACGAAAGACTTATACAATCCTCAGGACCCAGAAAGACATACAAGAAGGCAATAACTGTCTCTAGGAGAGGAAAGATTAATAACCAGTGGGTCTGGATTTGGAAAGGAAAGGATGACATTAAATTTTACCTTTCTCAACTGGGCACTAGAAACATGTTCAGGAGAGGTGATTCTGGCAAGAATTCTCATCCTTTGCCAGCTTCTGACAATTTCCCCAGGATCACATCTGTAGGCTTCAGAGTGGATGTTAAAGTAAAGAGTGTATCTTTGATGTCTACCTGGATTTGGCAAGGTTTTTCATTAATTTTAGTTTCCCACTGGCTGTTTAAGGGAAATAACCAGAAAATCCCTCAGAGTCTTGTCAACCCTGAGAGAGGCCTAGCTGGGGGCCCTCCTTGAGGGTAAATATGGGGGTGTTTGTAAGGCCATTTATTGGGAGATTTTTGTTTATGGTCTTGTAGTCTCTTCATAGTGGAAAGATGATTCAGACAGAGGATGAATTAGTTGAATGAGTGCTCAAGTAAAGTAGGGTAGAGTGGGGTAGTAGGAGTCATGTCAGTCTTGGGGTGGTGGTTCAGTTGCTGAGTCGTGTCCCACTCTTTGTGACAGTCAGTCTTGTAGTCTTTTGTTTTAGGTGCCTCTTGTGTCTCTAATTTTTCATTAGCATTTTACAGAGAATCTTTTAATGAAGCTATTTAGAATCTTGAAGCTTTTTTGAGGCTTCTGCACGCATCCTGTTCTGTTTGCTTGCTTTGCAAGTTCTTGCTTCCAGGTGCACCTTTTAAATGGATGATCTTGTTTAGTTGGAATATCCTCCTCAATGGCCATTGTAATTCTAGGTTGTCTTTGTAAGATTTTGCCATTTTCCTAGATATCAACAGCTTCCAGGACCACAGTTCGTAGAATTAAAATAAGCAATTGTGTCAGAAGGTGGTGTCCTCAGTCCTTTGAACCTTGAGGATTCCATTTAGCTATGCTTTAGGTCTGTAGGAGCCAAATTAATACCTGACAGGAATGTGCTGCTGGGTTGGGGGTGTGTGATTGATGTTTTAAAGTGTATCTTGTTGCACAGTAATTTTCTTGAGATTGGTGGGTGAGCTGGTGTTAATCTAAGCTCTTCCATGACCATCTTATTCCAGCATGAGTCTCTTAGAGTTTGGTGGTGAGTACTGTGACAGCTTTTAAGTATCTGTCTTGTACTCATCAATGTTGTCACTTTGGCTTCTGAGGTTCCCAGTCACAGTATATATGTTATTCCTTGACCTCATGTGCATAGTAACAGAAACTAACAGTAGCCAAGGAAATGGAACTGTGGACACCAGCAGTAACCAAAGAGATGGCATTGTGGACTTGTCAAGGGAAGGCCTTATGTGTTCCTAAGTGGAACCATTGGTAGTTGCTAATGTAGAATTTTGAAGTGAACTAGTAAATCCCAACAAATGGGCACTGTGCACTAACCAAGAACTGGAAAGTCACATTCCAAGTGGAACTGTTTGGAAGCTCAAACTGACCCCCTCAGCTTGGACTCAAAGGATTCACAAGTACCAATGCCTTTGTTTCTCATCCCCAGAGTCGGTAAAAATCTCCTTTGGATCCCATCATTGCCACCAAAGTGTTTAAAAGCAAAATTCAACTGAATATATTTTAAAGATCTTACTGGATTTATTCAGTGATTCAAGAATTGAGCAGCATTCAGTCTTAACAGAAAGGTGTGCCAAGGGGCTATACAAAAGGAAAGAGCTCTAAGCAGAAGGGACCAGGAACAAGGAAGTTATAGTAGACCAAAAGCGGATTGGTTATGGAAAGTGGAATGGTTATGGCAAGGTCACATTCCTTTAGGAGATGGCAGAGATCTTTAAGGCAGATTATCTAACTAGTGCTGATCGAGTGATTCTTGATTGGTTTAGCATTCCATTTCTGAAGGAGACCAAAACTGTAAGTCTCAGTTTATTACCATGGGACTTAGCAAAAATGACTCCATTTGGGGCCTGTTGTCTTGTTTTTTACAAAGCTTAGTAATCACCAAAGGGCTTAATGATAAATATGGTTAATGAATCATCATTGTCTCTCACACTGTGTAAAGACTTTCCATAATTAACCAAATTTTGTAGATCTTCAAGTTCATATAAATATAAAAGTTTAAAATTAAGGTGGATAAAGATGTGTTTTTAAATAAAGTTATATTGCATCATGGGAGTCCTTATCTTTTTGTACAAATGATAGGAAAATGTAACAGAAATTTGGTGCTTTTAGCACCAAAGAATAGAAGTTAGACATGTTAAATTTTACGTGTGACCCTTGCTCCATGCCAGCTGACTAAGCTTTTCAGACTAGTTTATTGAGGTTGCAAATTCACTGCCTTTATCAGAAGGATATTTTCCAGTCACAAAGGCCCTTAAATAAAGTACTTTGGGGCTCAAATGATTTTTTTAAAAAGTCTATTCCTTCTTAAAGAACTATGTGAATTTTCCTTTCTCACAGAGGGATTTTTACTTCAGATTCTCAATAAAGATACATGTAAATGAAAAGCACAAGTATAGTATAAGGAAAACTTGAAATTGGAAACCCATATTTCAAATTTGGGCTAATACTCTCTAGCTATGGTGTTTTGGTTAAATAATATATCTGAACCTCAGTTTCTTTGCCTGTAAAATGTATATGATGATAAATTACTCTCATATGGTCTCTATGAGGAGTAATTAAATCATAATGTATAAAAGTCCTTAGCAAAGTGGTTTATTTTTTTCTCCAAAAATATAAGGGGGTTTCCGTGATAAATTTCCCTGCAGCTTAAATTAGCAATAAAAAGGGTAGGTATTGAGTAAAAATTACAATCACCTGGTGGTTTTGAAAATGAGGATTGACCTTATTAGGTTCAGTAGGAAGATAGAATTTTTTTCTCCACCTACAATTAGTTGTTGTAAGAAACTTTATTAGAAAGAAAAAATGCATTCCGTGATGGGCTATTTTACTTTAAGCCTTCAAACTAAAGAAAATAGATTAAAGAGGAGAGTCTTAAGTTTTTTAATTAAAAATTTCTTCTTATAAGTAAAACATGTTTAAGAAAAATTAAAAAAAATAAGTACACACATATTTTTAGCTATGAGATAATGGATGTATTAACAACCTTATTGTGATAATCAGCAGTATGTATACATAAACTGTCATATTGTACACCTTAAATTTATATAATTTTCAAAGCTGGAAAAAATAACCAAAAAGGATTAAAATAGATGAACACTATGAATGGTGTAGGATATATTTTTATACATATTTTTGTGGGCAAATATATGCTTATATTTTCTCAAGAATGTGATCATGTTCTACATGACTTTTGGTATCTTGTGTTTTCTATTTAACATTGTATAATGGATATGGTCTCAATTCATTAAATACATTTTTTTCAGCTGTGGTTTAACTGTTTCCATGTACAAGCCTTCGATCAATTAAGTATCAATTATATGTAGTTATGCAGTTATTCTTGAGGATATGGGTTAAAAGTCTGCTTTCTGACCTTTCTGCAGAAAGTCACTGTTCTGTTTTTTATTTTTCTTTTTTATTCTATGTTTTTAATGACTATGTTTCACTGTATAGAGGTGCCATTATTTGTTTAACCAGTTTACTTTGTTGATTGATGCTTAGGTTGTAACTTTTTATTATTCCAAGTAGCACTGTGATCAATAGACACTTAGTTAAAACTTTTTCTGAGAAAGGGAACTTTCTCAAGGGAAAACTGTAAAGTGAAAAGATGAGCATACATAAATCAAGCTGTGCTTAACAATATTTGACTTTAAAGTGGAGGTCCTGATTAGGAAACTTCAAAGTTAACTGGTGTTTCCTAGTACTCCCCAGTATTCCTATATTGATCTGCATAAAGTTGGGGTTTTAAGAACTATACAATTTAATTAAAAATTTAAGTATCTCTTTTTAGATGTGCCTATAGGTAGCAATCAAAAACATAACATAAGCTTTTAGAACTTCATGGAATCTTATATCTTGATCAAATTACTTGCCTTAAAAGAACAGAAATTTTAAAATACTTCCCTTAAGATTCCATAGTATGTTTCAGTTTCTAATATATTAGTATCCTTGTCTAATTCCTACCTAAACACTCTTATCTGTAACAAGATGTCTAATATAAAGGTAATGAGAACTGTTTGCCTATGGGACATCCATGATGATTAATGCAGAGACTGATAAAGGCAAATTAATTATTGTCAGTTGTCAGGATGTACTTTTCTGTAAATTTCTAAGGTATTGATTGATAAGTTACTGTATTTTTCATCATTGAAATATTTATTTAGGTCCATTGTAGTGCAGAGGTTTTTATTTTTTGACAGTTCACTGGTTTTAGTATATTCATAGAGTTGTGTTATCGTTACCAGTATCTTATTTTAGAACATTTTATCATCCCCAAAAGAAGCCCTTTACTCATTAGCAGTAGTCTCTATTTCCCCATTCTTCTTGCTCCTGGAAGTGAAGTGAAGTCGCTCAGTCGTGTCCGACTCTTTGCGACCCCATGGACTGTAGCCTACCAGGCTTCTCCATCCATGGGATTTTCCAGGCAAGGGTACTGGAGTGGGTTGCCATGCTCCTGGAAAGCACTAATCTACTTTCTGTCTCTAAGGATTTATCTAATCTGGACATTTCATACAAATGAAATCATACTATATGTATACTATCTACTATATAGTATGATTTCATATAAATAAATCATGCTATATTTATTTCTAACTTGTTTCACTTAGCAGAATGTATGAGTACCTCACTCTTGTAAGTGGCTGAAGAATATTCTATTGCATGGACATACCATATTTTGTTTATGCATTCATCACTTTGGTTGGTTCCACTTTTTGGCTATTGTGAATAATGCTGCTATGAACATTTATGTGGAAGTTTTTGTTAGACCATGTTTTAAGTTGTTGGCTATATACATGTGAGTGGAATTGCTAGGTTGTATGTTAGCTCTATATTTAACCCTTTTGAGGAACTCTTGATACCAACTGTTTTGCAAAGCAGCTGCACCAATTTACATTTCCAAATGCAATGTGTGAGGGTTCCAATTTCTTTGTTAGAATTTGTTTTTTGTTTTTTTTTTCCTTATAGCCATCCTGCCTTGCCTGTGTGGTTAGTCATGTCTGACTCTTTGCAACCCTGTGGACTGTAGCCCACCAGGCACCTCCATCCATGGGGATTCTCCAGGCAAGAATACTGGAGCGGGTTGCCATTTCCTTTTCCAGGGTATCTTCCCAACCCAGGGATCGAACCCATGTCTCCTGTGTTTCCTGTGTTGCAGGTGGATTCTTTATCTGCTGAGCCATTGGGAAGCCCCTTTAACCATCCTAGTGGGTATAAAATGGTATCACATTATAGTTTTGTGTTTCCCAAATAACCAATGATACTGAGCATCTTTTCATGTGTTTTTTGGGCCATTTGTGTATAGTCTTTGGAGAAATGTCTGTTCAAATCCTTTTCCCTTTTAAAAAATTGGGTTGTCTTTTTAGTCTTTGTAGTTGTTGAGTTGTAAGAGTTTTCTGGATACTAGACCCTTGTCTGATTTATGATTTGCAAATATTTTCTCTCATTTTGTGGATTGGTTTTTCACTTTCTTGATGATGCCCTTTGAGGCATAGAAGGCTTTAGTTTTGACAATGTCCAATTTGTCCTTTTTGTTGTTGCTTATACTAGAAAACTGCTGCTTGATCTTAGATTGTGAAGATTTAATTCTTTGTTTTCTTCCAAGAGTTTTGTAGTGTTAGGTCTTTTTTTATCTGATAGTGTTTTTTCTTTTTTTAAAGAAATTTTTTTAAAGTAAAAGGACATGTGACAAAATTTCCAGCCTTTAAGGATTTATAATATATTTGGCTAAATTAAAAATATATGGTGAAAAAAGATAACTGGCAATATCATTCATTCATTTATTTGACACTTACTGGAAAACCCTATGTAGGAATTAGGAGTGTAAGGATAAAAGACATAGATCCTTTTCTTATAATCTAGTGAGAGAATGAAAGAGATTACAGTACAGGGCTATAAATTCTGTTTTCCAGGTATACACAGGATGCTGAGAGGGTGACCAGAAAAGACAATGAATTGACCTAGGAGTGTACAGGTGATTTGGAAAGCTTTCAAGAACAAGGAAAGCTATGATAGCTGAGTTTTGAGGGATGAAGAGTGAGCCAGAGTAGTGATTTTTAGTAGAACGAGTGGTAAATATATAGTGTAGAGGTGGAAGGAATAATAAACTCAGAGATCTAGAGATTTTGGGTAAGATAAATTCTAATTGTGTATTAAAAAAAATTTTTTTTTAATACCTAGAGCAGAACCAGGAAGGTTTAGGGTCTGAAAACTCTATAGAAATGGGGGTAGTGATGTTTCCTTATGAGTTGTGAGAAATAAAGGAGATAATGCTTTTGTACTATAAATAATATATGTGTTAATCCAATTACCATTAATTTTCTAGCATGAGTTTTTGATGATTGTTGGCTCTTTAGTATCTTTATTTCTAGGATGTCATGAAGTCCTTAACAAGTTGTTCCAAACTCCTTAATTAAATACACAGTGCATGTTATAAAGAAATGGTTGTGCATGATTTAAATGAGGAAATAGTAATTATGGAGATGTGAAAAGCAAGTATTTAAAATTGACTATGGTTTTTAAAAATAGTAATATAAGTTACGCAATTAGGAAAAGTAATTAGGTAATAAGGAAATAAGGAGAAAGTAAGAAATATTCAAAACCCCACCACTTTAATATTAAGAAATTAGAGATGATTGCTTAATATTTTGGTTCATTTCCCTCCTGACATCTTTTCATCCATTTGTGGTCTGTACACAGACACACATACTCACTTAAAAATTTACAGAAGTGCGATCATCCTATATATGTGGTTTTAATCTGTTCTTTTTTTAAACCTAAATGCTATGTTTGGTTATATCTTTCTGTGTTAGTAATATAGATTTATATAATCACTTTGAATGACTTTATGGTATTCCATTGTTTGTATTTTACTGTTATTGATAAACATTTAGGTTGTTTCTAGTTGTTTTTTTTTTATGATAGTAAATAATGCTTAGCATATTTGCCCACTTGTCTATCTCTTTAGCATAAATTCTTAGAAGCAGAATTGTTGGATTACAGCATATGCTCATTTTGAATTTAGGAGCATATTGCCACACCTTTCTCCAAGTAGGCTGACTTTACTTACACATCTATCAGAAGGACATAGTGCTGCTTCTTTCTCCTTACTCTTGCTCACGTTAGCTTTTTTCTGTTTATCTAGTTGACAGGCAGATGATATTCTGCTTTTATTTAATTATTCAGTTCAGTTCAGTCGCTCAGTCGTGTCCGACTCTTTGCGACCCCCTGAATCACAGCATGCCAGGCCTCCCTGTCCATCATCAACTCCCAGACTCCCTGTCCATCGAGTCAGTGATGCCATCCAGCCATCTCATCCTCTGTCGTCCCCTTCTCCTCCTGCCCGCAATCCCTCCCAGCATCAGAGTCTTTTCCAATGAGTCAACTCTTCGCATGAGGTGGCCAAAGTACTGGACTTTCAGCTTTAGCATCATTCCTTCCAAAGAAATCCCGGGGCTGATCTCCTTCAGAATGGACTGGTTGGATCTCTTTGCAGTCCAAGGGACTTTCAAGAGTCTTCTCCAACACCACAGTTCAAAAGCATCAATTCTTTGGCACTCAGCCTTCTTTACAGTCCAACTCTCACATCCATACATGACCACAGGAAAAACCATAGCCTTGACTAGACGGACCTTTGTCGGCAAAGTAATGTCTCTGCTTTTGAATATGCTATCTAGGTTGGTCATAACTTTCCTTCCAAGGAGTAAGCGTCTTTTAATTTCATGGCTGCATCTGCATGTGATTAATTTCACCATCTGCAGTGATTTTGGAGCCCCAAAAAATAAAGTCTGACACTGTTTCCACTGTTTCCCCATTTATTTCCCATGAAGTAATGGGACCAGATGCCATGATCTTTGTTTTCTGAATGTTTAACTTTAAGCCAACTTTTTCACTCTCTTCTTTCACTTTCATCAAGAGGCTTTTTAGTTCCTCTTCACTTTCTGCCATAAGGGTGGTGTCATCTGCATATCTGAGGTTATTGATATTTCTCCTGGCAATCTTGATTACAGCTTGTGCTTCTTCCAGCCCAGCGTTTCTCATGATGTACTCTGCATAGAAGTTAAATAAGCAGGGTGACAATATACAGCCTTGACGTACTCCTTTTCCTATTTGGAACCAGTCTGTTGTTCCATGTCCAATTCTAACTGTTGCTTACTGACCTGCATACAGATTTCTCAAGAGGCAGGTCAGGTGGTCTGGTATTCCCATCTCTTTATTATTTTATAACCAGAGAGATTGAATGTCTTCATTTGTGTATTGGTTCTGTGTATTCATCTTTGGAGTATTTTGTCCTTTTTTCCAACAGGCAGAATTGTATGGTGATTCCGATTGAGCTTTGAAGTTTTATCTGAATTCATAATCCCTGTTATACCATTTATTAGCTGCGTGACTTGGGCAAATTAACCCTGTGTCTTAGTTTCCTCACATGTAAAATGGGGAGTATAGTAGTCCTTAGCTCCTAGGATTGTTGTGGGGATTGCATGACAGGTGAAGTGCTTGCATCATTGTCTGACAGGTAAGCACTTCTACTAATCTTTGCATACTTGGGTATTTCTATAGGATAGGTATAGAGTAGGAGTGTTTAAAAGTAGATATCACCAAATTGCTGTCCTAAAAAGTTGTTTGTTCTGTACCCCAAACAGCGTAATAGTGTTTTTAGAATCATATCAGTATTATGATTGTATCCAAGCTCTCTGTTTCAATGATCTGTTTCTGTATTCATCTGTATTCTAGAGAAATCAAAAGATTTGTGTATAAAAGTGTATGTTTTTCTACCTTTTTATTGAAAAATTTCAAACATACAGAAAAGCTTGAAGACTTGATTCTGTGATCACCTGTATATCCACTGTCTACATCAGGACACAGCAATTTTTTTTCCATAAAGGGTCAGATATTTGCTGTACTTCTGTAAAGGGCCAGTAAATATTTTAGGCTTTGGAGGTCACATAGTCTCTGTTACAGCTATTTGACTGTGTAGCTGTAGAGAAAAAGCAGCTGTAGACAACAGGTGAATGAGTGGGCATGGCAGTGTTCTAGTAGGTTTATTTACAAAAACAGGCTCAGCTGGATTTGGCTTGGGCTGTGGTTTGCCATCCTCAAGTCCAGATTAAATCGTTAACAGGTTGCTGTATTTGCTTTGTCTGTAAATATGTTGGTACATACTTAAATATTTTTTCTGAACCACTTGAAAGTAAGTTGCAATCATCATGCACTATACGCTTTAGTATTTTAACATGCATCTCTTAAACGCATTCTTCTGCATAGCCATAATTCCATTATTATAGCTAAGAACCTGTTCTTTTTAATAAAACTTATATAGTGTAACACAAAAAGTATGAAAATCCTTAGATTTGCTCCTTAGCTACTGCAACCTGTTAAGCTTTTTTTGTCCTCACCCCTCTTTCCCTAACTTTTCTTCATTTATTTCTCTAGGTAGAAATGTGTATTGGGTAATGCTGTTTGCTGGTTTCATTTGACCCAATTGCACAATCAAATGAAAGGAATGTCTTCTTTTTTTTTCTTTCATGTGTTTGGTTTATATTTTTAAAAATCTGGGTTTTGTGTCTGTTTTATGCAGTTTGAAAGAGAATTATATGTAATTTATAATTAGAAGAAGAGATCTCATTAAGTTACATACAGTCTCTGTAATTTCCATATGGTTGTTTGTACTTGTTTACATAATATAAGAAACTGAAGGAAGGTAAATCCAATTATGTGCTTTGAAAAAGTGGCCAACTTTTGAATTTTCATGCTAAAAGAAGGAGGGAAATAATATAAATACTTGTACTATTTTCCAGTTTAACTTTATTATGCCTTTACTTGATAAAGATTTATAACACTTGAGATATAGCTGTTCCACTCTCCAAGAAGTTGTGCTGAAGATTTATCCAGGGTACTTGACCTGTTTTTCTCTACTCTTCAATCCCCCTACCCAAATTTAGCACGCTGCATCGTGCCTCTTCCCATGTCATCTCTTAGACTATGGATGCAAAGTGCCGTCTTATTTATCCTTTTAAAAACAGCAATTTCTTTCTGGTTAGAAGGAAAGAATTTAGTGTGTTGGTACAACTGTGGGACTGTAGGCTACAGTTAGAAATTATGTGGTGCACGATGAGGTAGATAAACCTGTTTTTTCTTTAATGACATAACTGTTAGTGGGCGCTTCCTGATGGGAGGGACTGGCTGTGGGGAAAACTGGGTCTTGCTCTGTGGGCAAGGCCATGCTCAGTAATTTAAATTTAAAGATTTAAATTGGATTAAATCTTTAATCCAATTTCTGCTGATGGGTGGTGCTGTGTTCCCTCCCTGAAGCCAAATGGTAGGATAATGGCAACCTCCTCCAAAAGGACTTATGCCAGTCAGTGTCCCTGTCCCCACAGCAGGCCACTGTTGACTCATGCCTCTGCCAGAGACTCCCAAACACTCATAGGAAAGTCTGGCTCACTCTCTTGTGGGGTCACTGCTCCTTTCTCCTGGGTCCTGGTGCGTACAAAATTTTGTTTGTGCCATTACTTCACCAAAAAAGTCTGTGTAGTCAAAGCAGTGGTTTTTCTAGTAGTCATGTATGAATGTGAGAGTTGGACAGTACAGAAGGCTGAGCACCAAAGAATTGATGACTTTGAATTTTAGCACTGAAGAAGACTCTTGAGAGTCCCTTGGACAGCAAGGAGATCAAACCAGTCAATCCTAAAGGAAATCAACCCTGAAAATTCATTGGAAGGATTGATGCTGAAGCTGAAAGTCCGATACTTTGGCCACCTGATGGGAAGAGCCAACTCACTGGAAAAGACCCTGGTGCTTTGAAAGATAGAAGGCAGGAGGACAAGGGGACGACAGAGGATGAGATGGTTGGATGGCATCACCGACTCAATGGACATGAATTTGAGCAAGCTCCAGGAGATGGTGAAGGACAGGGAAGCCTGGTGTGCTGCGGTCCATGGGGTCGCAAAGAGTCAGACATGACTGAGCGACTGAACAACAAAATTAGTGAGAGGCAGTTTGATTATTAGGAACAGACTCAAGATTATTGTTATATTTCTGTATTCCAAATGGAGGATGCTTCCTCTGTGTATAAAATTAGGATATTAAGGAACATAACAGTAAGTAATTCAGGATGGCTAAAGTATTCAGTATGTACTAGGGATGGAGGTTAGAAATATGTCAGAGAAAGGCAGAGCAGGGTTAGCCTGTGCCTGGCTCAAGAATGTGGCCTTTAACGTGATGTTAAAGTGGGATTTTGGATTCCAAATGGAATAGACTTTAATAGTTCCCCCAAATGGAAATAATAAAATTTTTTTCTGATTGTAAAAGGGCACTTGCTTGTTATAAAATGCAAACAACACAGAAATGTAGGCATTCACTAGAGATAACCACTGCTGACAGTTGGGTGTGTAGCCTTGTTGAATGGAATTTCATGATTAGTTTTGTAGCAATGTGGATGGTGGAGAGGACAGGAGAGGGGGGAGAGTGAAACAGGAGGCTATTAGAGAGTTCCAGGTGAATGAAACACGAGGCGGACCTACTTCTTAGAGGCGGCAGTGAGGGTGGAAGGAGGGTAAAGCTGCATTTGCAGCATTGGTTGGGCCTGAAGATGGCCGTACTCAGTGGGCTCGGTCAGACAGAGAAAGGCAAGTACCACATGATACCGCTTATATGCCGAATCTAAAAAAAAAAAAAAGAACAAATAGACTCATAGGTTTAGAAAACAAACTTAAGGTTAGCAAGGGGAGAAATGGGAATGGGGAGGGATAAATTAGGTGTTTGGGACTGACATGTACAAACTACGATATTTAAAAGAGATAACCAACAAGGACCTACTATCATGGATAACTCTGCTCAGTATTCTGTAATAACCTAAATGGGAAAAGAATTTGAAAAAGAATAGATATATGTATATGTAAAAGTGAGTCACTTTGCTGTACGCCTGACACTGACACAACACTGTAACTCAATGATAGTCCAGTATAAAATCAACATTTTTTAAAACGGGACAAAGCTAGGAGGAAGATAAAAAAATATTTAGGGGAGAGGTGGGATTCAGTGATCAGTTGGATGTGTGGGGGTGGGGAGTCTTCACACCTCCAGAATGGCCAGAAAGGTAGCTGAGTAGATTGCCAGAATTTGGGTCCAAATTGTGGGGTCATTGAGGTGGTATGGAGAAGGCAATGGCACCCCACTCCAGTACTCTTGCCTGGAGAATCCCATGGACGGAGGAGCTTGGTAGGCTGCAGTCCATGGAGTTGCTAAGAGTTGGACATGACTGAGCGACTTCACTTTAACTTTTCACTTTCATGCATTGGAGAAGGAAACGGCAACCCACTGCAGTGTTCTTGCCTGGAGAATCCCAGGGACGGGGGAGCCTTAGTCACACAGAGTCGCACGCGATTGAAGTGACTTAGCAGCAGTAGCAGCAGCAGCAGCAGCAGCTGGGGTGGTATAAAAGGAAAAATAGCAGTTTTTCCATCTGCATAATTCCAGAGTGGAAAGTGTATCTTTTGTTCTTATTTTCTTCTTGTAGTTACAAGTTTGTTTAGAAAGGGAGTGTAAAAGTAAGAATTCTGTTTTGACAAATAAGAGCTATTATATCATATCCTTTTCTCCTAATTGTGTTTTTCCCTTAAATTATTAATAGTTGAAGATAGGAGTTTCCTTTAAGAACTTGCTTCTGTTTTGGTGTACAACTGTAGCATTAGCTTTTATATTTCACAGATTCCTGTTGGAATCTTTCAATTTTAATTCTGAGGAATTGGGATCAGAGTGCGGTGAGAGAGGCTTTTGGGCAAGTTGTTGGCAGGGGTTCTTTGACCCTGAATTAAGGATAGTTTGGGTCTCTGAGTAGGATCTGACTTTCACCAGGTTTTGCTGTGTGTCTGGCTGTTGGGAACAGGGCTATAGAATTCAGTGGGAAACCTCTTCTATGTTGTATAACAGTATGCATAGCAAGGCAGTATTAGCGTGGACTCGAAAGCTGAGCACCGAAGAATTGATGCTTTTGAACTGTGGTTGTTGGAGAAGACTCTTGAGAGTCCCTTGGACTGCAAGGAAATCCAACCAGTCCATCCTAAAGGAGATCAGTCCTGGCTGTTCTTTGGAAGGACTGATGTTGAGGCTGAAACTCCAATACTTTGGCCACCTGATGCGAAGAGCTGACTCATTGGAAAAGACCTTGATGCTGGGAAAGATTGAGGGTAGGAGTAGAAGGGGACGACAGAGGATGAGATGGTTGGATCGCAACCTTGATTCAATGGACATGGGTTTGGGTTGACTCCGGGAGTTGGTGATGGACAGGGAGGCCTGGCATGCTGCTGTTCATGGAGTCGCAGAGAGTCGGACACGACTGAGTGACTGAACTGAACTGAACTTGAGTTCTGGGAGCCAGTGAAGGATCTTCAGTATCCAGGTAATGAAAAGATGATTGGTGGCTTAATGTCTGGGGGCTACTGAACTAAGGCATTTGCCTTTGGTCCTGGGTGAGAAAGGCATGGGTTGCTGATGCCAACCTCTTTTGTTTTCAGATAGGATTAAACATGAACTTTCATATAGATAAAATTTTCTGAATTTTTAAGTATTCCCGTAGGAGGAAATTTAATACTCTTTTGATTATTCATCTTTGCATTAAACCATCCTCCTTGTCAGGAGCCTTTATCTAACTGAAATGCCTTGTGTCACCATTTTGGGGGCGCTTCTTGTTTAGTTTTATGTTACGTCCTTTCATGAACCTCTTAAAAAGAATTGCCTGAATACACACACTGTCATAATAATACATCTCTTTTGAGGTTTGAGAAGATCTGGGTATGGATTGTCGAATCCCAAGATCACAGCATTACATTAATTTTTTCCCTAGAGTTATTTTCTTGTTTAGACTCTGTTATTCAATATGTTTACTAACCTTTTAATGGATGTAGTTACTCATCTAAGGTATTACTCTAAATATTATGTGGTGAGAAATAGGCAGGGTCACTGATTGGGATTGTTGAACATAGAATTTAGGAGAGACACTGTCCCCTGCAGTGTATTCTCTTACTTAATACTGGAGGGAATGAGAGAAGATTGTAATGAGAAAGATTTATTCTGGAATTTTGCTGTTAGTTTTTATTTATGCTTTAAAGCTTATTTCAGAAAGTTTGAATTTTGATTCTGTCAGTCATGCTCTTACATCCTCATCACTTAAAAACTGGCTTCCTTGTAACTCAGCTAAACTGTTGTAAATAGTGATGAAGCATATGGAGGCTAAGTTAATTGGTGAGTTATTTATCGATAATTCTCTCTTGGCCACTATATTTTATGTTTATATCTAAAAATTTAAGAGCTAATATGTAATGAATATCAGTTGTTAGAAGCAGATATTTCTGAGGTCAGAGCCTAGCTATTTAACAAATTATGTACTTCTTAGCCTTTAAAATGAGGTTAAGAACTATCTCATAGAAACTTTATGAGGCTTGAAAGAATTAAATATAAGGAACCTGATACAGGGCTGTCTGTGCTGTGCTGTGCTCAGTTGCTCAGTTGTGTCTGACTCTCTGTGACCCCATGGACTGTAGCCTGCTAGGCTCCTCTGTCCATGAGGATTCTCCAGGCAAGAATACCAGAGTGGGTTGCCATGCCCTTCTCCAGGACAGGGCTGTCCAGTGGGCACTAAAATTAAATCTCTCCTTTTCTTAATTTTCATTTTTCCTTAAAAATCTAAATGCCATCTCTTCTAAGGTTTCTCATATCATGTCTTCTAATGTATTCTTTGATATCAGAATTTTTGTGATTGGAAATGGAGGCAAGAGTGTGCCTTTAAGTGTTTGAGAACATGAAATTTTTGAAGTGTTTAAGAATGGCCGTCTCTCTGAACTTCACTGACTCACCCAACAGTTACTGAATTTGCATTCTAGACTCTGTGCTAAGGGTTATGGAAAGCCAAAGAATTACTGATGGTCTTTGTCCTTAGGGACTTTGACTTTAGTGACAAAAGCAGATAAGAAAACTAAAATTACCTTATAATTGGAAAGGACAGTAGTACCTATATAAGAAAAGTTCAGTTCAGTTGCTCAGTCGCGTCCAACTCTTTGCAACCCCATGGATTGCAGCATGCCATGCCTCCCTGTCCATCACCAACTCCCAGAGTTTACTCAAACTTATGTCCAATGAGTTGGTGATGCCATCCAGCCATCTCATCCTCTGTCATCCCCTTCTCCTCCCGCCTTCAATCTTTCCCAGCATCAGGGTCTTTTCAAATGAGTCAGTTCTTTGCATCAGGTGGCCAAAGTATTGGAGTTTCAGCTTCAGCATCAATCCTTCCAATGAACACCCAGGACTGATCTCCTTTAGGATGGACTGGTTGGATCTTCTTGCAGTCCAAGGGACTCTCAAGAGTCTTCTCCAACACCACAGTTCAAAAGCATCAATTCTTTGGCACTCAGCATTCTTTGTAGTCCAGCTCTCACATCCATACATGAAAAGTAGTCAGCAGTAAAAGTAGGAAGAGTGTCTATTCATATTTGTTGCACAAATGTGTTGTCTGTACCTATGTATGTGATGGGTGCAGTAAGAAAGCTTTTTGTAGGAGCTGAGGCTTGAGGGATGGATAGAGAAAGGTTTAGGAGAAGGGTATTACAAGCAGCTTGTGCAAAGGCTACAAGTGGTTCAGTTTGTTTCTTTTTTTTTTTTTTTTTCAGTGTAGGCAAAAGTTTTAGTATACCTTTCATAGTAAATGATACAATATACTTAGGAACCTTTGGGATTTTGACAATTTAGATGACACAGTTAATAAAGTTAATCTAATGGCATGGATAGTGTACTATATCCTAAGTGCAGAATACATATTTTCTCTTTCTTTTTATCATATCACCAGGGGCTTCCCTGGTGGGTCAGTGGTAAAGTCCACCTACCAATGCAGGAGAATCAGTTTCCATTCCTGAGTTGGGAAGATCCCCTGGAGAAGGAAATGGCAACCCACTCCTGTATTATTGCCTGGAAAGTTCCATGGACAGAGGGGCCTAGCGAGCTGCTGTCCATGGGGTTACAAAATAGTCAGACTTGACTTAGTGACTGAAGAACATCAATGTATAGGTACGAAATTCTTTTTTCTTATGATGAGAACTTTTAAGATCTATTCCCTTAGCAACTTACAGATATACAATACAGTATTATTAATGATTGTCACCATCCTACATGTGGTTCTTTATGGCTGGAGCTTAAGGCTAAGGTAAGGCTTCAGAAATAAGTAGAGGCCGAAGAAGTTATGAAAGGGCCCATGTGGAAAGATAAAGATTTTGACAGTTATGATTTGCATGTTAGAAAGATCAGTGATCAGTCCCCTTTAAGTAGCTTTCCTGAAAGTCCCATCCAGTGACTTCCACTTCTAGCTCACTTACCAGTCCTAGCAGTGAGGAAGGCTAGGATGTATAGACCCTTGCTTGGGTACATGCTGCCTAGAATAAAACCAGGATCTGTTACTAAGGAACAGGAAGGGAGAAGAGGTATATGGTAGGCAGCCATGTATATGGTATATGTACCAGGTATATGGTACGTGTGCAACAAAAAGGATTGAGAACAGAAGTAGGGAGACCAATTTAATATAATACCTAAGTAGTAGTACATGTATAATGTCTTACAAAAGAGATTTGACTGACATTCTTAAAATATGAGAATGTAATCTTTAAGCTCTTCTGCTGGGAAATCTAGAGGATTTAAACCGTTATTTTGTTATAAGAACTCTTAGGTTCTTGGAGCAAAAAATTATGCTTTAATTATTTTAACCTTTTAGTTAAAAAGTTTCTTTTTCCAATTAAACATTAGTAAAATTAAGTTGTTGCTTAGTCACTAAATTGTGTCTGACTCTTTTGAGACCCCATGGACAGTAGCCTGCCAGGCTTCTCTGTCCCTGGGATTTTCCAGGCAAGAATACTGGAGTGGGTTGCCATTTCCTTCTTCAGGGGATCTTCCCAGACCAGGGATCGAACCCGCATCTCTTGAATTGGTAGGCAGATTCTTTACCAATAAGCCACCAACGAGTACTAAGGAGATTAACATTGGTAAGCACGGCCTTGATAGAAATCACTTTAAATATATATATATATATATATATATATATAGAGTATACTTTTTTTAACCATATAGCAATCATACATTAAAAAGGGATTTACATTAGTTTTTCTGGAAGATGAAATAACACATAATTTTTTTATACATATCTTTTTGGATGTTATACAATTAGCACCTATTACTGTTTTAAAGAATTGTGATGACATACGTGTATATAAAATAAAATTTACCATTTTAATCTTTTTAAGTATACAGTGATGTTGAATGCATTATTTGTGCCACCATCACTTCCATCTATCCACAGAATTCTTTTCATCTTGTAAAACTGAAACCCTATACCAAAGAATAACTCCCCAATTTTCCCCTTTACCCAACCCATAGCAAACACTATCCCACTTACCTGCATTGGCAGGTGGATTCTTTACTGCTGAGCTACCTGGGAAGCCCCTACTTTCTATTTGTATGAATTGGACTACCCCAGGTACCTCTATCGGAGAAGGCAATGGCACCCCACTCCAGTACTCTTGCCTGGAAAATTCCATGGACAGAGGAGCCTGATAGGCTGCAGTCCATGGGGTCGTGAAGAGTCGGACACGACTGAGCGACTTTACTTTCACTTTTCACTTTCATGCATTGGAGAAGGAAAGGGCAACCCACTCCAGTATTCTTGCCTGGAGAATCCCAGGGACGGGGAATCCTGGTGGGCTGCCCTCTATGGGGTCGCACAGAGTCGGACACTACTGAAGCGACTTAGCAGCAGCAGCAGCAGCAGGTACCTCTATAAGATGGATCATGCACTATTTGTTCTTTGGGGACTTCCTTATTTTATCTAGCATAATGTCCTCAAGATTATTCTATGTTGTAGTAATGTGCAGGCTTTTCTTTTTCAAGAAAAGCTCCACTGAGTGTGTATGTGTGTGCGTGCGTGTGTGTGCGTGTATGTATGTGTATGTGTATATATCTTGTTTATCCATTTATCTGTCAGTGAAGAGTTGAATGGCTTCCACCTTTTGGCTATTGTGAATTCTGTTATGAACGTGAGTGTACAGATATTTCTTTGAGAATCCTCACTTTTAAAACTTTTTGCTATATACCCAAAAGTGGCATTTCTGAATAATCGTTCTATTTTTAATTTTTTGAAGCATTGTCATACTGTTTTCTATAGCAACTGCACCATTTTACATTCTTACCAACCGTACACAGGGGTTCCAGTTTCTTCACATCCTTGCCAACACTTGTTTTAGTCCTTGAATTTTTTTTTTTTTATAGTATTAATAGCTGTCCTAATGGGTATGGGTTAGTATCCATTTTATTGAATTTTTTTTGAAGGTTTAAAAATATGAAAGTGTGAGTTTAGTGTAATCATATGGCAGTAAGTCTTAATAAATGGAAATGGAATCACTCAATTTTGCTACTCTAATAAAAATATTGTTTGAATGTTATTTGGATATATGTTCTTCAGTCTTTTTCAGGCCTTTAAATTTTTTTTGAATTTTTTTTTTTGGTTTTATGTTGTAAGCATTTCTCATTTTTTAAACATGTTTTGTACAACCATCATTTGAATTTTAATTTTCCAAGGAAATGTTGCAAATGCAACGTGATTGAATACTTAAGAACATTTTGTAATTGTTTTTTATATATAGCTAAGTGCTTGGTTTGTGTGATTTTAATTTCATAGAAGACTGGATGATATAGCGACTAAAAGTGTAGTCTAGAAGTAGGCAGTCTGGGTTTGAATTGCACGTCTGCCACTTCAGGCTGTGTACATTTAGGCAAGTTTCTTAAGCTCCCTGTGTCTCAATTTCTTCATCTGTTAAGTGAGGATAATAACAGAACTTATCTCAAAGTTGTGAAGACCAAATGAGTTAGTACTTGTAGATCTTTAGGACAGTGACTAGCTCATCATACATCCTGTATAAGCCTTTTCTGCATAATTGTTTTATTAGGTGAGATCGTATCTCTTTGACTTTTAAAAAATATATGCGATATATAAGAAGTTACTGTGTCTTGGGTCTTTAGTTTAAAATGTCACAAGCACTGACTTAGAGGAGGGTGTAGTCTATTAAGGTTGTTTTGGGAGTTAAGAGAAGGTACATCTGAGGCAGATAGTGCTGGGCAAATTGCTGAATTAGTAACATGATATAACCATCTTTTGGGAACTGTGACCTTCTGGCAGGCATTTAGCCTTGTCAACTACTTTAGGCTCTTTTGACCAGCTCAGCCCTTTTGCTTTGCATCTTTGGGTTTCCTTGCCCACACAGCTCCCCAGATTTCTTGGCTTGGCACTTTATGTTTCCTCTGTTGCTGTTTAGTTGCTAAGTCGTGTCTGACTCTTTCGCGACCCCATGCACCGTAGCCTGCCAGGTTCCTCTGTCCGTGGGATTTCCCAGGCAAGAACACTGGAGTGGGTTGCCCTTTCTTTTTCCAGATAGTCCCTCTGTTTCTTAGTTAGCAACTTTTGTTGTTAATTTATGTCAAATGCACGATATAAAATTTTTGCAAAATGTAACATTCTGTGATTGTAATACCACATTTCATTTCATTCTCAGTAGCAGTCTGAGAGAGTAAAGTCAGTACAGGTTGGAGAGGTAAAGTCCTCATTGAACAACTCTCGTTATATTGAGAGATTAAGTGACCTGTCTGATGTCACAAAGCAGTTAAGTGATTTAGCTGGAACTTGAATTCAAGCCACCCGACCTCAAGGCAGTGTTTCTTTCTTTACATATTATCATGTTTTAAAAGAATACTTTTCTTTTTTTCCTAATTATTTGATAATATTTTAAATAATTTTTCTATATTACATAAAGATAACATCCCTCCCTCTTTTAAATTTAATAGCTAGTAAAATTTATCTGACTCCTTTTCTCATATACCAGCTGCATTTTGTAGTCCTTAAGCCCAGAATCAGTAAAGAATGAGATGAAATCTGAGATCTATGTATTTTACCTGATTAAGTTCTTAATCTTTTACATGAATGTTTTCTGAAAAGAGTTTCATGTTTCGTGCTTGTATTTATTTTATACTATTCGAACAAGGTAGATTTCCCCCATACTGCCTAGCATATGTAGTATCTGGCTCATTTCAACATTGCTGTCAGACTTAAATCTTGGCATTAGAGTATCTTTACAGTCTACTTTTCCCCTTCCCTCTCTGCAGATCTGTTTTTAATTATTTTTCTTCTATATTCCGAACAGTCTCTGGTTCTAAGAATGTACCTTGAGCTGTCGAGTCTAGCATAGTTCATTATGTGAAGTATATTTTTCTACTTAATTTTTTATATATTCCTTATATTGGCTCTCTCACGTGATTTTAAAAATTTGTTGTTAGGATTTTCGATAGTGTAAATCACCTGTATTGGTGAGAATTATAATTAGTTAACTTTTGAATTACAATTTCATCTTTTAGAATTATAATTAGTTAACTTTTGTTTTTTTCCCCCACATAATTAGTCATGTAATGTATACTAAACTCTGAATGATATCAATATATTATTGATTTATTCATTGTCAAATCCCAAATCTGGTTTCCTTGGCAGACATATAGACTTGTGATAGGCATTTGGCATTTTGTGTTTTGGGCAGTGTGACTTTAAATCTACATAAACTTCTCTGCCTTTTGCCTCTGCTGTGTTCATAGATTCCAGGAGGGCTTCGTGTATGGACCTCAAGCGTTGGAGGTAGCAGACTTTTCAGCAGAAGGTAAAGCAGAGTGTTGCCTTCTGGTGTCATTGTGTGTGTGTGCTGGGATGGGCATGGGACAGGTTCCAGAGCTTTGCACAAATGTCATCACAAAATAATTTATAATGGTGCTTTTCACAAAATGTAAAACCAAGCTAATACTTGGAAATTTTATTCAGTATTACTAAAATACATAAAAAGTAGAAAAGTTTGAATAGAACTCCAGACAAAATTTCAGTCTCTCTGCTGTTAACTGAAGAGGAAGAATGTATAGTGCATGCTATCTAACTTTCTCAGACTTAGTTTTACTATGAGTTCTTCCTGGGAAGGTGTCCAAATCATTATTCATATGCTGTATTCTTCCTTGCTGCTCCTTTTACTGAAAGATTGCTTCACAGTAAATAGGCAGCCTCGTTGGTGACTCATGACTGGAGGACAGACATTTTTACTCTAGGTCCCATGTGCCAAAAATCTTTGTTTCTAACACGCTAATTACCTCTCTTCAGAACTTGTTAATATGCTCTTCTCTCAAGTTAGTTCTTGTTTCAGTAGAGAAACAAACACATCCCACTCATTTGTAAAATATGTTTTTATGGAGACCTTCTTAATGAGTTATTTTTAAGAAAATAATATGACATAACTTTCCTGGGTAATGCTTCTTTGATTTTTTAAAAAAATACAAATATTTTGCCATTTAGGTGCCAGATGTTATAGATATTACTTTCTTTGAATTTATGAAACCATTTATGAATTTTATTCAGATGATACTTAAGTGCAGGTTTTTTTTTTAAAGACCTATAGCAGCTAATAATGTTGCATTCTTAAACTTAATAAGTTTTTAGATATATTCCTAATGGAATTAGAGGAATGGTTTTCTTATATCTTCCTGAAATTATATTTGTATTGCTATCAAGTGGCTGCATCTTATACTTTTTTTTTTTTGCATTTTATACTGTATATTAAGGACATACACCTTATGTGATATGGGGTATTTAGTAAATAGCTACTCTGTGCCCTCCACAGAGTCTTTCCATGTTATAGTCAACTTAGTTTCACTATTTCATTTTTTTCCTATTCAGAGATACTGCTTTCCTTAGCTAGAAGAGTTTCAGGCTGTTTATTGAGGTTAGCTGCAATTTTACCACTGAAGCCCTTTCTCCTTTCTTTGGTTCTCTTCACTGGCCATTTGGAGGATATTTTGTATTTACCAACAATAGATTGGAAGTAATTTCTTGAAGGCCCTTTCATACTTCATTTTTAGGCTAGTCCGCTGTTTTCACTGCTGTTGAATTATGCAGCCTTCTATTTGTTTAGCTAATCTTTCTCTGGTGTATTTTGTTATCAGTTGAGTATCTCAATAGATTTTCTAGTGACTAACATAGAAAATGTAAAGTAAACTGCTCGTATCAAGGCACAGAAAGACTCTTCCCCAGGTCCTCATCTCTACAACTTCTGTGAGAAGGATGTGATGAAATGGTTACAAACAGTAGTTTCTCAAAGATAATTTATTTTTTAGAGCTGTTTTAGGTTTACAGAAAGATTAAGTGGAAAGTAAAGAGAGTTCCCATATGCCCCTTTACCACCTCAACCTCATTCTCCCCACACCCCATCTCCCTGTGACTAACATCTTGCTGTAGTGGTATGTTTGCTGCAATTGAACCAGTAGTGTTACATTATTATTAACTAAATCCACAGTTTTACCTTAAAGTTCACTCTTTGTGTTGTATATTTTATAGGTCTGACAAATATATAACATGTATCAACCATTACAGTATCACGTGGAATAATTTTACTGCTCTAAACATACGCTGTGTTATAGGAGAAAGGGGCACAAGAGGATGGTCATGTCACAAGTCTTGGGCAAGTCCCTGGAATGGGCAGCCTAGTGAGAGTCCTTGGCTTTGTGCAGGAAAGAATTCAAGCCATAGTAAAGTGAACACAAGTTTATTTAGATACATATTCCATAGGCACAATGTGAATGTCTCAGAAAGCAAGAGTGGCCCCTCACTGTGGGCAGTTTATTTCTATGGGAAAAAGTGGGAAGAATATTCTAACTATCTTGGATAAGGGTTGGGGATTTCTGGGAATCAGCCACTACCTACGTTTTGACCTTTTATGGTCAGTGTCTGAACTGTCATGGTGCCTGTGGGTGTATAGCAAGGCTGTATAGTGAGGCGACAGGTAGACTGGAAGTAGAATCTTCCTCCGTCTTGGGGCTAGTTGGTTCTAACCAATACTTGTCATATCCCTGTACGGCTGTGTCATTCTTTTAATGGTTGTGCCCTGCCCCCTTCCGTCCTCTCTCACTTGTGGTCCATCCATTCATCCCTGCCTTCCTTCCTTTGAGCCCCCAGCAAGCACAGATATTTTTTTGTCTATATAGTTTCCTCTTTTCAGAACATCATAGTTGTATAATGTAGTTTGTAGTCTTTTCAGTTTTGCTTCTTTCACTTAGTGGTAAGCATTTAAGCTTCTTCTCTATGCCTTTCCATGGTTTGGTAGCTCATTTCTTCTTAGTGCTGAATAACGCTGCATTATCTGGGTATACCACAGTTAATCTATCCATTCACCTACTGAAACACATGGTTGCTTCCAAGTTTTGGCAGTTATGAATAAAGCTGCTATAAACGTTCATGTGCAGATTTTTATGGGGACACAAGTTTTCAATTCATTTTGGTGAATGCCATGGAGTGCAATTGCTTTATCATATGAAAAAAGTATGTTTACTTTTGTAAGAAACTGTCTCTATTATTACCATATCAACTTGAGTTTGTCAATGTCCACAAAAAAACTGGTTGGAATTTCGATTGGGACTATGTTGAATCTATAGATCAAATTGAGAAGAATTGACATCTTGACAATTTTAGGCCTTCTTTGCTATATACATGGAATATCTCTCAGATCTTTTTTGATTTCCTTTTTCAGTTTTATCGTTTTCCTTGTATAGACCCTGTACATGTTTTGTTAGTCATAACTAGGTAATTCATTTTTGGACCTGCTGTTGTAAATGTTAAATTGTGTTTTTAATTTCTAGTTCCAACTTTTCATTGCTGGTGTATAAGAAAGTATTGGCTTTTGCATATTAACCTTCATCCTGCAGCCTTGCTATAATTGTTTATTTGTTCCAGGGGTTTGCTTGTTGTTCTTGGAATTTTCTCCAAAGACAGTTATACAAATACACTTTTATTTCTTGCTTAATCTCTGTAATTTTAATTTCCTTCCACATTTTATTGCATTGGCTAGGACTTCCAGTATGATTTTGAATAGGAATGGTGAGAGCAGATATTCTTGTCTTGTTCCTGATCTAATTGGGGAAGTCATCAGTTTTTCTTCATGAGCTATGATAACCACAATAGATTATCCTAATCAGGAGTATAGAAGATGTAAAGTATTGCTTATATCAGGCCACAGGAGGATTCATTCTCCCTCCCCACACTCCCTTTCCCTCACCTAAACTTCTTTGAGAAAAATAGGATTAAATTGATCGTTATAAAAATATTTTAAATGAGGGAATTAAGGCAGTTTTAAGGGGAAGACAGAGGATGAGATGGCTGGATGGCATCACTGACTTGATGGGAGTGAGTCTCAGTGAACTCCAGGAGTTGGTGATGGACAGGGAGGCCTGGCGTGCTGCGATTCATGGGGTCGCAGAGTTGGACACGACTGAGTGACTGATCTTATCTGATCTGATGAATATTACTTAGTTCCTTTACTCTCTTGTGAACTTCTGTAGGTTTCAACTTCTATGAAATTGTGAATTTCAGTATATTATTACAACCCTTGTAGTGTCCAGTATGCACTACAATTGGCATAACTATTTGTTGAATGGAAAACTTAATTTTTAGACTCTTAACTGTAAACCTCTATCTTATTAGAAAAGGCAGAAAACCGATAGCATTAGATCTCTAATATATTCAGTCAGTCAGATACTTGACAGTTGCAAGGTATCGTGATGGCTACAAAAGATACAAATAATAATGATACCTCCTCTCAGAAAACTTATTACCCGTTTAGGAAAGGTTAATTTCAAATTTCATGTTTCATTTTTGCTGATATGCATTTCTCAGAAGCTCTTATTTCTATATTTCTTTTAAGCATTCCAACTGAAATATCTGTTTGTGGACTTCTTGGGTAGAAGAAGTGGGTAGTGGACACTGTGCTAGATATTTTACATATATGATCTCATTTATCTTGAAAATTGTGCAGTGTTATTATTTTCAATTAACAGTGTAAAAACTGGTAATATGAGACTATGCGTAATTTCTTTGTTGTCTGATTTAATATATTAGGTGTATAATTCCATACCTTAAGCTCTTTAAATCACATACTGTGAAAAAGTAACTTTACAGAGTGGTATATGATGAATGTCGGGTGTATAGTATAGAAATGTGCTTGGTGAACACAGAGAAGAAAGCTTTGACCTCAGAATAGAACTAGTTCATAAAATTTCTGGAAAGCTTGACCTTGTCTGATGGATCGAAGACTAAGGCAAAGAGAGATCAGGAAGATCAGCCAATGTAGAAAAGACTGAGGGCCAAAAAGAACAAGTATTTTGTGATTTGACAGTGTAATATAAAAATGTAAAAATTTCTACTGTTGTAGTAAAAGAAATAGAACAAATTTTGTCTATTATCTTAAACAAGAACTACTCCATTTTTCTCTTAAAGTAATTTCCACTGAGTTTGCTTATTGTTTGTTGAAGACGAGAGAATAGATCACAGAACCACTGTGTAAATCTCATGTCATCAGTTGCCAAGGACGTCTTTGTCTGCTGAGTTCCAGTGATCAGTACAGCAAGTGCGGAGGGATTAAAAGCATGGAGGAAAAATGGAAGATCAAAGGAATCCAAAATAAAGGACTTTCCTAAAGTCAAGTGTATTTTATTTAGTCTTTTCCCGTATCTCAGTGGTTAAGTACCCCAGAAATTGCCTTTAACATGCTAAAATTTGTGGAGTTGCAATGGTGTCCTTGCTTTCAGTGAAGTTAGTGTATTTTTGGGAAGACCAGAGTATGGTTAACATAATTAGAAACCACTCAGCCGTGGGCTTCCCTGGTGGCTCAGTTGGTAAAGAATCTGCCTACGATGCTGGAGACCACCTGCAATGAAGGAGACCTAGGTTCAGTCCTTGGATAGGGAAGATCCTCTGGAGAAGGAAATGGTGACCCACTCCAGTAATCTTGCCTGGAAAATCCCATGGACAGAGGAAACTGGAAGGCTACAGTCCATGGAGTCACAAGAGTTGGACATGACATAGCAACTGCACCATCACCACCAGTCGTGTTAAGCACCATATAATGTAGACTGTTAATACTGTGGGGTCTTTCTCCTTAAATAATGTTCTTCAGGGTTCTCTTCTCTTTGCTATTCTCATAATTTTAATTTCTATCTATTTTCACACTCTGTCCTAGCCCATGTCTTCCTTCTAAGCAGTAGATTTATCCAAATGCCTTTTGGACATCTTCATTTAGACAGGACCACAGTGCATTCAGCTTCAACTTACAAAAGCTTTTGTCTGTTCTTTTTGACTCGGTGTATGGCACCCAGTTGACCAAGTGAAAAACTGACCCTCATTCTTACTTTACTTCCTCATTTCTAACCACATGTTCTGTTGATCAGTTCAGTTCAATTGCTCAGTCATGTCAGACCCTTTGCAACCCCATGTACTGTAGCATACCAGGCCTCTCTGTCCATCACCAACTCCCAGAGCTTGCTCAAACTCATGTTCATCGATTGGTGATGCCATCCAACCATCTCCGTCGTCCCCTTCTCCTGCCTTCAGTCTTTCCCAGCATCAGGATCTTTTCAAATGATGCAGTTCTTTGCGTCAAGTGGGCAAAGCATCAGTCCTTCCAATGAAAATTTAGGACTGACTTCCTTTAGAATGGACTGGTTTGATCTCCTTGCAGTCCAAGGGACTCAAGAGTCTTCTCCAACACCACAGTTCAAAAACATCAGTTCTTCGGCGCTCAGCTTTCTTTATCGTCCAACTTTCATATCCAAATATGACTACCAGAAAAACCATAGCTTTGACTAGACAGAGCTTTGTTGGCAAAGTAATGTTTCTGCTTTTGAATATGCTGTCTAGGTTGGTCATAACTTTCCTTCCAAGGAGTAAGTGTCTTTTAATTTCATGGCTGCAGTCACCATCAGTGATTTTGGAACCCAAGAAAATAAAGTCTGTCACTATTTCCATTGTTTCCCCATCTATTTGCCATGAAGGACCAGATGCCATGATCTTCCTTTTTTGAATGTTGAGTTTTTGCCAGCTTTTTCACTCTCCTCTTTGACTTTCATCACGAGGCTCTTTAAGTTCCTCTCTGCTTTCTGCCATAATGGTGGTGTCATCTGCATATCTGAGGTTATTGATATTGTTCCCAGCAATCTTGATTCCAATTTGTGTTTCATCCAGCCCGGCATTTCACATGACGTACTCCGCATATAAGTTAAATAAGCAGGGTGACAATATACAGCCTTGATATACTTCTTTTCATATTTGGAAGCAGTCTTTTGTTCCATGTTCAGTTCTAACTGTTGCTTCTTGATCTGCATACAGATTTCTCAGGAGGCAGGTCAGGTGGTCTGGTATTCCCATCTCTTGAAGAATTTTTCACAGTTTGTTGTGATCCACACAGTCAAAGGCTTTGACATAGTCAATAAAGGAAAAATAGATGTTTTTCTGGAATTCTCTTGCTTTTTCTGTGATCCACTGATGTTGGCAATTTGATCTCTGGTTCCTCTGCCTGTTGATACTGTTTCCTTATCATCTTTCAGATCCATCTACTTTTGTTTCCTCTGCCACCATCCTAATTTTGACTGTAGTCATCTCTTAAATTACTGCAGAGGTCTTCTGTTTATTTAATTAATTTTTATTGGAGTATAGTTGCTTTGCAGTGTTGTATTTCTGCTGTGCAGCAAAGTGAATCAGCTATATCGCTCTCCCATTTTTGGATTTCCTACCCTTTTATGTCACCATAGCAGAGACCTTTTAATGTTATTCTCCCTGTTCTCTCCTCACCTCCTACCTATTCACAAAAGCACAGTTTGCTTAAAATCCTTTTCTTCTTGGGATGCAGTCCAGTTTCCTTAATGTGGCTTACCTGTTCTGTTTGAACTGGCCCTGCTTGGTTTTCCTTCAGCTTTATCTTGCTTTCCCCTTTCTAAACCAGCTGTACTAAAGTTCACATGCATTGTTCTCTTTTGCCTCTGAGCCTTGACACATTTTGTTCCTTTTCGCCAGTAGGGGAGAGAGAAGACATGAAGCTGTAGTGACCAGAAGCACTGACTCAGGTGAATCTTGGATCTGCTCCTTAACTAGCTGTGTCATCTAGAATGATCTAACCTCTCTGCTTTCAGTGTCCTCATTTGTAACAATGGAGAGAGTATAGTACTAGCTCCTTGGCTTGTTAATGAGGATTAAAAGAGTTAATGTAGTTGAGGTTCTAAGAATTGATGCCTACCTCATACTGAGTACTATAGAAAAATAGCTATTTTTTATAATTCTTACTATAAATGTGTTGGGATAGTAGACAGCATAACTTTTTATATTTTAAAGATGATTTAATGACAAATATGCTTTTTTCCCCTTCATAAATTACAAGTTGATTGGCTCATTATTATTGGTATTTTTGTTCTTGGCTGGGCAACAGCTTCCTTTTTCTAACCTCTTGTTTTTCAGTTTTTTAGGTTTTTAGTGACTAGAATTTGATCTTAGGTTGACTTTCCTGTGAAATGGATCATCTGACATGGATCATTAGGTCTACCTGAATTTTTATACAAACTAATCCAGGTCAACCTATATGGAAACTAAAAGAAAATTAATTCTTAATAACTAATAGCTGACTTTTTACTTCATGATATATGTCATGTTGATTTAAGTTTCAGGTAAAATCCTTTAAAGGAATTCACTTTTTCCATATTTCAGATTGTGGATTATAATGGTTCAAATGGTTTGAATTCTAGCAAAGATACTATGTTAGGAATAGACTCTCTGAAAGGAAGAACTCTGTTTTTCTCGGTATTCATAATTCTGCTTACACTGAATACTTCCCAGAATACTTCTGACACCAGAAATGTACAGGTTTTTTTCCCATACTGACCAGTTCTCAGACACCAGCTGGGAATCCTACGATTTAACTCAGTTTCGACACTAATTGCTCAGAGTTGATACAGAGCCAAGATTAAGGGCTTAGTCCCACTAGACTGCCCCTCTTCAGATGCCGGTGGCAACTGATGGGTCCCCAAGTTGCCCACAACCTCTCACTCAGCTACCAACTAGAGGTTCCCGCGACTCTCTCCTCAGGTTCAGTCATGTACTAGCATGGCTCATAGAACTCAGGAAAACAGTTTACTTACTGGGTTACTTGTTTATTACAAAGGATATATTAAAGGATACAAATGAACAGCCAGATGAAGAATATATAGGGTTAGGTCTATGTCTGGAAGTGTCCCAAGCACAGGAGCTTATATTCCTGTGGAATTTTGGGATGTGGCAACCGCCCGCCCCTCCCCAGCAAGTGGATGGGTTCTTATTCACTAACCCAGAAGCTCTCTGAACTCTGTACTTTGGGGATTTTTATGGAGGCTTCATTATATAGACATGATAGATTAAATTACTGACCATTGGTGGATAATTAAATCCCCAGGTCCCATTTGGGTTGGGGCAGCAGTAGGGGACACTGAAAGTTCTAATCACCTGGTTTGTTCCCCTTGCAGCCGGTCCCCATCCAGGGGCTATCTAGGGACTTTCTGAAAATCACCTTTATAACATAAACTCAGATGTGGTTGAAAGGGGTTTGTTATAAATAACTGAAGAGCTTCTTTGATTTTTATCCTTCTGGAGATACTCCATGAGTAAAAAAACGAATAATATAATAAAAGATGCTCCTATGCTCTAATTGCTTAGGAAATTACAAGTATTTTAGGAGCGGTGATCCAGGAGCCCTGGAGGAAGACCCCACAATATGTTTCTTACTCTATTACAATATCACATTCTCTATTATCATGGTACTTAAAATCAGCCAGGAGAAACATGCAAAAACTTAAATCTTATCAAAAGAGGATTCCTCAGTGGTCTAGATTTGGCTGAACTTGTAGTAATACGGTGAAAAATGTGTATGTATTTAAATTTTAAATGTTGATTTTGATATCTTGCTAGTTTCTCTTTTGAATATTTGTTTTTCATTGATACTTACAATTTGATATAACTTTGTGAAGACTGACATCTAAAAGTGTAACTAAAGAAGCTGGTTGATGATCTAGTTCTTTCTGTTCTGATGGTGCTAGACTAGAGAATGACAAAATATTGATACTTTTCTTCTCTCCTAGGAGATTGTTGCTTTCTGGTGAAATTTTAAATATGCATATGTTTCCAATAGATACCGGTGTTTGATTCTTACTGTCATTTGAATTTTATTCCCCAGAATATATTTTTTTTTATCTTTAGGATATACATTTTTAAAAGAAGATTTTCCAGATTTTCTGTTATGCTGAAAATATTTTTTAAGTTGATCAAAGCTAATAAACAAGTTTATTTCAGTGCAACAAATGTTTAGTTTCTGCTATTTGTGAGGTACTTTGTTAGCTCCTAAAAAATATACAAAATGAGTAAGATATTTTTTCTCCATCTCCAAAAGAGGGAGGAGACTATGAGTCAATTTTAGGTAAGTGTAATAACAAAATAGAATTTGTACAGTTTTTTTGTTTTCCTTTGAGAGAATTTTGAACAGAATCTTTGCTCTACTAATCATGCTCTTTCAAAACATCAGCAACTGTTGATATGACCACCTCCTTTCCGTTCTTTCCAGTTTGACTTCCCTTCTGCATTTGATGCTTTTGCCACTTACTTTTTGATACTGTTCTTTGGCTTCTATATACAATTTACTCTTTTTCTTTTACTTCTCTAACTACTGTTTATTAGTTGCTTCCCTCCTCGGTTTTGTTTTTTTTTTTTTAATTAAGAAAAATTTTGTACATAAATAAGGGAATAATTACATTATTTGAAAATTCTTTGGGTTTAGTCAGAATTTGCAATAACCCCATGAGTGCAGTGAGTCCGGTTTAATTATGCCATACAGCAGTCTGTGCCTAGTTTCTTCGGTTTTACCATTTATGGTTTTATAAAAGCTATCCATATGGGTCCACTTGGTTTGGACTCATAGACAAATTGGTCTCCAGCCAGATACTCCATCTTGTTATGTATCACACCTCTCCATAGAGCTGAAATGCTCCCTTAAAGAGAAACTTTAAAAAACCCCACAAACTCCAGTTTAGATTTGGCAGTCACTGTACTATGGTGTTTGAGTATTTTTGACTTAGCAATAAATAGTGTTTAAAAAAAAAAAAAGATTTTATAAAATCAGAGATGTTCAAAGTTCAAACTCTAGAACAATAATACCCATATAAGCTCCATCTAGGTTTAGCTGTTATCTTTTTTGTATGTTTTTTTCTCTTACCCTTTTTATATATGTAAATTATTTTTTGTTATCATAGAACCATATGAAATTAAGTTGCCACTGTCATGACATGGTACTCCAAAATACTTCTATATCTCCTAAGAGTAAAGATATTCTCCTGCATAACCATGATGCCATTGTCCTGTGTTTAAAACAAGTAATTAAAAAAGAAAATTTACCACGGTAAAATAATATATAATATCTAGTCTATGTTTAAAATTTCCCAGGTGTCCTGAAAATACATTCTTATAGCTATTTTTAATGTGAATCACAATCTAGCCAAGGTTTTCATGCATAATTGCTTGTTACATGTCTTGAGTAGACTGATTCTCTGACCTTTTTTTTGAGTCCTTTTTGGTTTGTTTTTATTTTTTAGAAGGCAGACCAATTTTCTGGTAGTGTCTTACATCTAGATTTGCCTGTTATCAAGGACCCTGATGTTTCCTACAACCTGTTGAAGAGTGGCATTCAGTAGAGACGGGCCTTTGAACCCCTGTGGCTTTGCTACTGTGAATAGGTTATGAGTCCCATTATTAATCATCTTAAGTTCTTTGGCCACTGGTGAAATTTGGATCAGCGAAAGCCCATGCGTCCTTTCGCCTCCACCCATGAGCATTGTCAGTTTACTCTGGTAAACAATATACATGTTAGCATTAGGTAGGTGCCAGGCTGAAGGTGAAGTTCCAGTACTTTGGCCACCTGATGTGAAGAGCACACTAATTGGAAAAGACCTTGATGCTGGGAGAGATTGAAGGCAAAAGGAGGATGAAATGGTTGAATGGCATCACCAACTCAATGGACATGAGTTTGAGCAATCTCCGGGAGATGGTAAAGGACAGGGAAGCCTGGTGTGCTGCAGTCCATAGGGAGGCAAAGAGTTGGACATGACTGAGCAACTGAGCAACAACAACAGGATGTGAAGAGCCCAGGCCACCACCTTTCATCTCTTTTCTTCTGTATTCTTTCTCTTTGTGGCCACGTTTACTCCTCTGATTTTAACAGTTGCCTGTGTAACGAAGTTTTCTAGATTGCACTTTATTTCCTTTTGTTCATCTTCTCCTGGCTATCCAGTAGTCACCCTAAAATTTACACTCCAAAATGAATTTATTCTTTACTTGCTAACTGGCTCATTGTCAGTACTGTGCTCTGTGTGAGTCAGTGGGAGTAGAAGGTATAGTGTAACTAGCCTTGCTTTCATTGAGACAACACACCGACTGGAAACCTCAGTCTTCAGCTGTTTCTCTGCTTAGCACTCTCGTTTACATGTACACATATGTGCATATGTATTTATTCATCAAATACTTCTTTAAGTACAATGTTTCTATATATATTTGGCCACAGTAGATAAGACTATATCTGGATGGCCTCTTGAATGGATTCCTTCCATTCTTACCATATTTATTCTAATTTTGGTCTTCATCAATCCTTCCTAGAACTTTTACAATGTTCTCTCTACCTCTGGCTTAAACCCTGTGATTCATTCTACATTCTGTCTTATTGAGAATACTTGCTTGATCATGTTTCTTCTTTTTTTTTTTTTTTGATCATATGTTTCTCTTGCTTGAAAACCTCTGATGGCTTCCCATATTATACAGGAAAAATGCTATCTTTTTAGCATATCATACAGGACTATGCTAATTCCATCTTCTTTGCTCTTTTTATGTATTTCTTCATGTTTTGGGTTCTAGCTATACCTGTCTTCTGCTGATTTCTTGAGTATAATGTGGATTTTACTCTTCAAACTTTGTTCATACATTTCTGGTGTCCATAAGGCTCTGACCCCTCTTCTTTGTTTAATGAAATCCTGCTTATGTTTCAAGGTCAGCTTGGAGTGTTCCCTTTGAAAATTATTTACCTAATATCCCTCTATCTACTCCCTGCACCAAACCAAACCCTTAACATTCTTTTCTGATGTACTTTGCACATTTGTCTGTTATAGTGCTTATCAGATTGTATGCCTTGCTTTTGTGTTTCTCAGTGTAAAGGTTCACAAGGGAAAGAATCATCTTGTTTTTTCTTCTGTTCTTAGAGCACAAAGCTTGGCACATAGCACATGCTTGGTAAAGCATTTCTGAAAGGAAAGTCTGACATTCCATGTTACTTTACTTTCTGTAGCAGGTGAGTCTAATTTGAGATTATGAGTTCTCAAAGGAAGGTGATAGTTTATATAAAGTAATTGGTTTACACTAAATATCTGCTAATGATTGAGTTTAGTTCAGTTGCTCAGTCGTGTCCAACTTTTTGTGACCCCATGAACCACAGCACGCCAGGCCTTCCCGTCCATCACCAGCTCCCAGAGTTTACCTGAACTCATGTCCATTGAGTCGGTGATGTCATCCAACCGTCTCATCCTCTGTCGTCCCCTTCTCCTCCTGCCCTCAATATCTCCCAGCATTACGGTCTTTTCAAATGAGTCAGCTCTTTGCATCAGGTGGCCAAAGTATTGCAGTTTCAGCTTCAACATCAGTTCTTCCAATGAACACCCAGGACTGATCTCCTTTAGAATGGACTGGTTGGATCTCCTTGCAGTCCAGGGACTCTCGAGTCTTCTCCAACACCACAGTTCAAAAGCATCAATTCTTTGGTGCTCAGCTTTCTTTATAGTCCAACTCTCACATCCATACGTGACTACTGGGAAAATCATAACCTTGACTAGACGGACCTTTGTGGACAAAGTAATGTCTCTGCCTTTTAATATGCTGTCTAGGTTGGTCATAACTTTCCTTCCAAGGAGTAAGTGTCTTTTAATTTCATGGCTGCAGTCACCATCTGCAGTGATTTTGGAGCCCAAAAAAATGAAGTCAGCCACTGTTTCCATTGTTCCCCATCTATTTGCCATGAAGTGATTGGACCGGATGCCATGATCTTAGTTTTCTGAATGTTGAGCTTTAAGTCAACTTTTTCACTCTTCCTCTTTCACTTTCATCAAGAGGCTCTTTAGTTCTTCTTCACTTTCTGCTATAAGGGTGGTGTCATCTGCATATCTGAGGTTATTGATATTTTTCCCAGCAGTCTTGATTCCAGCTTGTGCTTCATCCAGCCCAACATTTCTCATGATGTACTCTGTATATAAGTTAAATAAGCAGGGTGATAATATACAGCCTTGATGTACTCCTTTCCCAATTTGGAACCAGTCTGTTGTTCATGTCCAGTTCTAACTGTTGCCTCCTGACCTGCATACAGGTTTCTCAGGAGGCAGGTCAGGTGGTCTGGTATTCCCATCTCTTTCAGAATTTTCCACAGTTTGTTGTGATCCACACTGTCAAAGGCTTTAGCATAGTCAGTAGAGCAGAAGTAGATGTTTTTCTGGAACTCTTGCTTTTTCGATGATCTAATGGATGTTGGCAATTTGATCTCTGGTTCCTCTACCCTTTCTAAATCCAGCTTGAACATCTGGAAATTCACAGTTCACGTAATGTTGAAGCCTGGCTTGGAGAATTTTGAGTGTTACTTTGCTAGCATGTAAGATGAGTGCAATTGTGCGGTAGTTTGAGCATTCTTTGGCATTGCCTTTCTTTGGAATTGGAATGAAAACTGACCTTTTCCAGTCCTATGGCCACTGCTGAGTTTTCCAAATTTGCTGGCATATTGAGTGCAGCACTTTCACAGCATCATCTTTTAAACTTAACACTTAAATATTTGTTTATTTTTGTCTCCGCTGGGTCTTCATTGCCGGGTGTGGCTTTCTCTAGTTCTGGTGAGTGGGGGCTACTCTCTAGTTGTGGTGCATTGGCTTCTCATTGTGGTGGTTTCTCTTGTTGCAGAGCATGGACTCTGGGGCACTCAGGCTAAATAGTTGTGGTGCATGGGCTTAGTCTACCTCATAATGTGTGGAATCTTCCTGGACCAGGAATTGACCCATGTCCCCTGCATTGGCAGGTGGATTCTTAACCACCGGACCACCAAAGAAGCCCCTATTTTTGATACCTGAACCCAAAAGCATTACTGCAGATATGTTTGTTTTAATTAAAATCACTTCTGAGCAGTAAGAATTTGCCATAAATAGGAGTTTCTGAAATTTTATTATTTTAGAGCTTTTAAAATAGTAAATGTTTATCTGAATTAGAATTCTGAATGAAACAAATAGTATAAAATGAACATTGTTTAGAGTAAGAGAAGTATATTAATAAATCAGTTTTAAGAAAAGAGATTAAATAAAAGTGGTCTTTCTAAAGAATGGAGGTTAAAAAATAGTCAGATTTCCATGTTGCAAGGAAATACTGGACTTGAATAAGGGAGACTTTAACTGTACTTTGGTGATGTTTAGAGAATGAGTAGGTGAAATATATGACAGATGAAACATAAAGAAGGTGCTGGTGTTATTTGACATTATTTGTTAATAAGGGGAATACAAAATAATAACAATACCCTGTGGTGGTGGTGGTGGTTGTTTATTTGCTAAGTCTGGTCTGATTCTTTGCAACCCCATGGACTGCAGCACTCCAGGCTCCTCTGCCCTCCACTATCTCCTGGAGTTCGCTGAACTTCATGTCCATTGAGTTGGTTAACCCTGTACAAGACTTTTAATATTTTAGAATTATTTTTGAAGGAATATTGTAATTTAAGTTAAAAATCCTGCTAATTAACAATGCTATGGTGTTGAATTTTATGGCAAGTCAAATGATATGACGTCTGGGCTTTGTTTGAAAATAATCAAGAAAAGTGGAAGTAGTAGGAATAAGACTGGCCATGTGTTGGTAATTGTTGTAGCTATATGATAGAGTATCACTATCATTTATTTTGTAAAGGGTTTCCAAATAAGGACTCAATACTGAGTGAATATAGAGTGATATTGAGTAATTCAGAATTACCAGTGTAAAACTAAATGATACTTCTTTAGTTTTGTTTTCCAAGTTTTTATTCCATATTGTTTTGTTCTTCTTTTTCTATGAGATATGGAAGCCTCTTAAATTGCTAAGCCAAATCATCACATATTGAGGGAAAGAGATATAACATTGATTTATGGCAGCATTCTTCTTGAATAAAACAATTATTGACAAGCCCACAGCTAACATCATACTCAGTGGTGAAAAGCTGAAAGCACTCTAAGATCAGGAATAAGATGAGAATGCCCACTCTCACCATGTTTATTCAGCATAGTTTTGGAAGTCCTAGCCATAGCAATCAGAGTAGAAAAAGAAATAAAAGGAATCCAAATTGGAAAGGAAGAAGTAAAACTGCAGATGACATGATAGTCTCGGCAGTTTTACTGCAGATAGTCTAGAGACAAGATGTCTCTAGAAAACTACTAGAGCTCATCAATGAGTTCAGTAAAGTTGCTAGATTCAAAATAAGTACCCAGAAATCTTTTGCATTTCTATACACTATCATCAAAATACTAGAAAGATGAATTAAGGAAACAGTTCCATTTACCGTCGCAACAAAAAGAATAAATACCTAGGAATAAACCTACCTAAGGGGGCAAAAGATCTGTACTCCAAAATCTGTCAGACACACAAAAAAGATGATGCATGTGGAGAGATAAACCATGTTCTTGGATGGGAAGAATCGGTATTGTTAAAATCACCATACTGCCCAATGCAGTCTACTGATTGTATGCCATCCCTATCAAATTACCAATAACATTTTTCACAGAACTGGAACAAAAAATCTAAAAGTTTGTGCAGAAACACAAAAGACCTTGAATAGCCAAAACAGTCTTGAGAAAGAGTACTGTATTTCTGGTGATTTCATTAATTTGAATTATGTTCTTAAAGTTTGGCAAAGAAAAAGGACGAATTCATAGAATTGTTTGTTTTCTTAAGGGATGTGAGACAGAAGTTCAGAAATTGTTCTTTCTTCTTCCTGTTCTCTTTTTCTCCTTTCCTCATTCCCATGTTGCCTCAGTTTCTTTTTGAGGTGCCAAAAAAATTATCTATGTGCTGCTTCCTCCAATCCAGTATCACATCTGTGGGCTCAAGTCCTTTAAATCTGAAACTCCCTCAGTAAATTTTTTTTTTTTTTTAACTGAGGTATATTGACAAGCAATACTGGTTCCAGGTGTAAAATACTGTAATGATTCAATATTTGTATATATTGTGAAATGATCACCACAATAAGCCTGTTAACATCTTTAGGGCATCTCCCTTTTGGACTTCTCAGATATTTTATTTTTGATTAGAGTTTTTCTTTCTAGCTAAAAGAAAGATTTACAAGCTGAAGAATCTTCAGAGATGTGACCCGAGTCTCCTTAATGGTATCATCCCCTGCATCAACCAAGCTCAAGAAACCCAGACTTATCCTGGATTCAGACTTCTTAATTTTCATTATTTGTTCATTTGGTCCTGCCAATTCCTCTTCTAAAATGACTATCACAAGTATTCCTTCTTTTTGCCAGTCTTACTATTGCCATTCTGTTTTGGAGAATGTTGTGCTTGGAAAGTTTCATCTGAGATCTGCTTCTGGCTGCTAGCCTAGCTTCTTCATTTTCATGAGGAGGTTTTAACAGGATTGTCGTAAGCCCCTTTTGGAAGCTAACATTCTGTTACGCTGATCCAGGGTCTTTCCTTGTCACACTTTCATTGCAGTAATCTCCTAGTTGTTTTCCATACCTCTAATCTCAGTCCTTTCTAATAAGATTAATCTTTGTACATAACTTTGCTTGCCATTAGGATAAAATCTTATATTTACTGGTCTCTATTCATGTTATCATTTTTCTGCTTAGTTGTTATTGGCACAATTAGACAAAATGGAAGTTTCACCCATCTTCATAGTCTTTCTCTCCTTCACCTACATAATCAAATTAGTTACTAAATTCTGTCACCCCTAATGTTATTCAGTTGCCAAGTCATGTCCGACTTCTTGTGACCCCATGCACTGCAGCACGCCAAGCTTTTCTGTCCTTCACTGTCTCCAGAGTTTGTTGAAGTTCATGTCCATTGAGTTGGTGATTCTATCTAACTAACTCATCCTCTGCCACCCTCTTCTCCTTTTGCCTTCAGTTTTTCCCAGCATCAGGGTCTTTTTCAGTGAGTTGGCTCTTCACATCAGGTGGTCAAAGTATTGGAGCTTCAGCAGCAGTGTTTCCAATTCATATTAAGGGTTGATTTCCTTTAGGATTGATTAGTTTGATCTTGCTGTCCAGGGGACTACTCAGGAGTCTTCCTCAGCACCACAGTTGGAAAGCATCAATTCTTTGATGCTCAGCCTTCTTTATGGTCCAACTCTCACATCTGTACATGACTACTGGAAAAACCATAGCCTTGACAATACGGACCTTTTGTTGGCAAAGTGCTGTCTCTGCTATTTAATATGCTGTCTAGGTTTGTCATAGCTTTTCTTCCAAGGAGTAAGCATTTTTTAATTTCATGGCTGCAGTCAGTCCATAGTGATTTTGGAGCCTAAGAAAATAAAATCTATCACTTGCCACTTTTCCCCCTTCTATTTGCCATGAAGTGATAGGACTGGATGCCATAATCTTAGTTTTTTGAATGTTGAGTTTTATGTCAACTTTTCCACTCTCTTCTTTCACCTTCATCAAGAGGCTCTTCAGTTCCTTTTCCCTTTCTGCGATTGGAGTGGTATCATCTGCATCTGAGGTTGTTGATATTTCTCCTGGCAATCTTGATAGTGATTTATCCAACCCAACATTTCACATGATGTACTCTGCATATAAGTTAAATAAGCAAGGTGGCTATATACAGTCCTAACATACTCCTTTCACTATTTGGAACCAGTCCGTTGTTCCATGTCCGGTTCTAACTGTTGCTTCTTGGCTTGTGTACAGATTTCTCAGGAGGCAGGTAAGGCTGTCTGGTATTCCCATCTCTTTAAGTATTTTCCACATTTTCTTGTGATCCACACAATCAAAGGCTTTAGCGTAGTCAATAAAGCAGAAGTAGATGTTTTTCTGGAATTTCCTTGCTTTCTCTGTGACCCAACAAATATTGGCAGTTTGATCTGGTTCTTCTGCTTTTTCTAAACCCAGCTTGTACATCTGGAAGTTCTCGGTTCATGTACTGCTGAAGCCTGTCTTGAAAGATTTTGAGAATAACTTTGTTAGCATGTGAAATGAGTTCAATTGTATGGTAGTTTGAATGTTCTTTGGCATTGCCTTTCTTTGGGATTGAAATGAAAACTGACCTTTTCCTGTCCTGTGGCCACTGCTGAGTTTTCCAAATTTGCTGGCATATTGAGTGCAGCACTTTCACAGCATCATCTTTTACAAATTGAAATAGCTCACCTGGAATTCTACTATGTCCACTAGCTTTGTTTGTTTTAATGCTTCCTAAAGCCCACTTGACTTTACACTCCAGGATGTCTGGTTCTAGGTGAGTGGCCATACTATCGTGATCAACTGATTCATTAAGACTTTTTTGGTATAGTTCTGTGTATTCTTGCCACCTCTTCTTAATCTCTTCTGCTTCTGTTAGATCCTTGTTGTTTCTGTCCTTTATTGTGCCGATCCTTGCATGAAATGTACCCTTGATCTCCAGTTTTCTTGAAGAGATTTCTGGTCTTTCTCGTTATATTGTTTTCCTCTATGTCTTTGTCTGTGTTCACTTAAGAAGGCTTTTCGTGATATTCTGTGGAACTCTGCATTCAGTTGGGTATACATGCATGCATGCTAAGTAGCTTCAGTAGCGTCCAACTCTGTGCGACTCTATGGACTGTAACCCGCAAGGCTCCTCTATCCGTAGGATTCTCCAGGCAAGAATACTGAAATGGATTGCCACGCCTTCCTCCAGGGGATCTTCTTGACCCAGGGATCAAACCTGCATCTCTTAAGTCTCCTGCATTGACAGGTGGGTTCTTTACCACTAGCGCCACCTGGGAAGCCCTTAGTTGGATGTATCTTTCCCTTTTTCCCCTTGCCTTTTGCTTCTTTTCTTTCCTCAACTATTTGTTAAGTCTTGTCAGAGAACTACTTTGCCTTCTTGAATTTCTTTTGCTTTGAGACGGTTTTGGTCCCCACTTCCTGTACAGTGTAATGAATCTCTGTCCATAGTTCTTCAGTCACTCTGTCTACTAGATCTAATTCCTTGAATCAAATCCTCACTTCCACTGTATAATCATAAAATATTTGATTTAGGTCATACCTGAATGGCCTAGTGGTTTTCCCTACTTTCTTCAATTTAAGTCTGAATTTTGCAATAAGGAACTGATGGTCTGAGCCACAGTCAGCTCCAGGTCTTGTTTTTGCTGACTGTATAGAGAGCTTCTTCATGTTCGGCTGCAAATAATGTAATTAATCCGTTTTCAGTATTGGCCATCTTGTGATATCTACATGTAGACGTGTCTCTTGTGTTTTTGGAAGAGAGTGTTTGCTCTGACCGGTATGTTCTCTTTACAAAACTCTGTTAGCCTTTGCCCTGCTTCATTTTGTACTCCAAGGCCAAACTTGCCTGTTACTCCAGGTGTATCTTGACTTCCTTCTTTTGCATTCCAGTCCCCAATGATGAAAAGAACATCATTTTTGGTGTTAGTTCTAGAAGGTCTTGTAGGTCTTCATGGAACCAGTCAACTTCAGCTTCTTTGGCATTAGTAGTTGGAGCATAGATTTAGATTACTGTTGAATGGTTACTGTTGAATAGATTACTGATGTTGAATGGTTTGCGTTGGAAACAAACCAAAATCATTCTGTCATTTTTGAGGCTGCACCCAGTACTCCATTTCAGAGTCTTTTGTTGACTATGAGGGCTACTCCATTTCTTTCTAAAGGATTCTTCCCCACAGTAGTAGATATAATGGTCATCTGAATTAAATTTGCCCATTCCTGTCCATCTTAGTTCACTGATTCCTAAGATGTTGATGTTCAGTCTTGCCATCTCTTGTTTGATCAAGTTCAATTTACCTTGATTCATGGACCTAACATTCCGGGTTCCTATGCGATATTGTTCTTTACAACCTTGGACTTTCACCATGAGACACATCCATGACTGAGCATTGTTTCTGCTTTGGCTGAGCCTCTTCATTCCTTCTGGATCTTTTAGGTATTGCCCTCTGCCCTTCCTCAGTAGCATATTAGACCCCTTCTGACCTTTTTGCTCCTCACTGTTTACATAAGAAGTACACGTTATTTTGTGGCACTTCCTTGGTTCCTTCCCTCTTCTTTTCCAACCTAATCTCGTCTCTTGCCCTTTGTCATAGTGCCCTCAGCTTCCAGCTATACTGAATACCAGCTCTTTCCTGAATATGCCTCTGTTAGTTTTTTCATGCCCTACTTCTGCCTGAAATTCTCTGACCCTCCCATCATCCCTTCTCTTTCCAGGAAACTCTTCCCTCAAAGGCATTACTCTGTAGTTATCTTCCTTAAATACCAGTGGCATTTTCTCTGTGCTTATAGTGCATATATCTTGGGCACAGAGGCAGTCGTATCAGAGTTATCTGTTTATGTTTCCTACTCACTCAAAATCTCTTTCCAGGTGGGTTGTGAACTCTGATATCTAGGGTAGCTAGTCTCTAATTTTGTTCATCCTCAGAATTTGGCACAGTGTTGGAATGTAAAATATTGACTCTGCGTTTGTTTGTTGCTTGATGTAAAATAAAATAGTGAGGACCTTCTGTTTTCCTTTGAAGCAAAAAGAATTTTAACCCTGTAGTTTGAAGACTGAAAAATTTCCCTTGACTTTGCTTGCGCCTGAATTCCCTCATCTTTTTTTAAAAAAATTTATTTTAATTGAAGCTAATTAAAATATTGTGGGTTTTGCCTCCCTCATCTTTTCTTAAAAGAGTCTTCTAAATTGTTTGTCTGTCATACATTCTTGGGACCAAAGATGGCCCAGGCTGAGCTGGACAGCTGGTAGTATTATTGATAGGAGCCAGAAAGCCCTGGACATGTCTAATTATAACAAGTGAGGTTTGGCCAAATCTTAACTGCACTCATGCATACAGGCTGTTGAATGATTCTTCAGCTTGCTAAAAGTGACTGGTTGCTGGATACCAAGTTTGAGCATTTCTGAAAAATATAAGACTATGTTTTTCATTAAACTGGTTCCTAATATTTCAGTCAAAAGATGAACCTGCTTCTTGAGGCTTGAGAAGTTCTTCCCTGAATTGCATTTAAAATTTCCCATTGAGCCTAGTTTTCTAACTGGGATAAAGCTTTCATTTTAAGGCTGCCATTTCTACAATTTGCACAAGTATGTGCTTCTTATTTTTTTCTACTATCTCTAGAATTGCTTGCATCAAGAGTTTTCCAGAACATAGTGTCTCAGATGGAAAATGTAATAGAATCCCAGTCTCTGCCAAATTAATTTTTCTATTTTGTTGTTATATAATGTTCCCATTGAACAACTTTGTGTGTGTGTGTGTGTGTATGTGTGTGTGTGTGTGATGAATGCTGAGAAGGAAGCTGGCATGCTTTTGATACAAATTGCAGATGTATAGGAGAAATGTCTTAAAACATTTTTTTTTAATTTATTCTTTTTGGCTCTGTTGCATGGCATGTGGGATCTTAGTTCCCCGATCAGGGATCAAACTTACACCTCCTGAAGTGGAAGCTCAGATTCTTAACCACTGGACAACCAGGGAAGTCTCAGGAGAAATGTCTTTAAAGCATTCTGTATTAAATAAAACCAGGTTTATACTATATATTTACTTTTAATTCACCTGGATTTACTTAGTAAACTCCTTTAATTATTTTCAATGTGCAGTTGCTCTAACTGTAGTATCTAATATACACTAAAATTTAGCAAGCAGTTTCCCTGAAGGCTTTGGAATTACTTTGTCTGTCTTTATTATAGTTAATAATAACTTCTTTTATTTTAGAAATAAAATAGTTTTAAGAAAGAATTAAGCTGCCTCTAAAAACTAGGTCATCATAGCCATGGAGGCCAGGTTCACCTGAGTTTCAGCCTTTTCAGGTAAAAGAGTAAATTATACCTTTATGATACTTCATATTATCTGTGCCTGAAACATATGAGCTGTGTGGTATGAATTTTCACATGAATCCTGGAGAGGGGCTCTCACATGGGATGGGAGCGATGAAGCTTCTGTGTCCCTTGTGCTAGTCATCAAAATACTTGTGGGCATTGTGGGAAAGGACAGATCTTCAGTGTTCATAACTAAGGTATTGGCATCTGTCCACAGATTGGCATTGACATAGTGCAGTGATGAAAGTGAGTCCATATGCCCTCTGGGTTTCTGCCAGTTCTTCATATGGTGAACCTCAGAGGTGCCACATCATCATTTTATCATCTACAGTTAACATAGAAGAGAACTGGTAATCATGTATGCATCTTCCTTCATTCTCAACACAAAAGCTGCAGATAAGCCTCAAGTCTGCAGATCTTTGAGTATTTTATTAATTCAGCAGATGGAAGTTATATTTAAACTTATTAAGTGAAATAATTACTGGGTTTGTTCATAGATCCTATCCATATAATTCAGAGCAAGAGGCCTATGTTTCAATCTATTCTGCTCAAGCTTTCAAATTCCTTTGACAGCCTGGATGTGAAATTCAAAAGTCATTAATGTGATGTGTTAATTTTGCACTTTTTGACTTACTGCAAAAATCTTATAGTTTCCATAGCAACAATAACCTATCCAGATTGTGTAATATTCTTTACAGTATTAAAAATAAAACTATGCAATTACATGAGCTTCTGGAGCACTTCATTTAGGGAACTGAGGATTGGAATATTTCTTTAAAAAGAAAAGTATAATTTCATGTGAAGATTTTGTCAGAAATAGTTTTTAACTTTAGGAATTTATTTAATTAAATACTTAGTAGTAGATACCTGATGGTAAATTTAATTACTGATTGTGTGAAATTTGCATTGTAAGCATTGTGTTAAGCATCGCAGACACAAAACGCTTTCACAGGCATACCCACACGTATTTTCAAGGTAGGGGGGATATTTGGCTTTAATTACATTCAGTCACCTGCTGCTGGTGTTGATACTTCTTAGTGGCTTGTCGGGGGTCTGAAAAACGTTTAGTTTTATGTTTGGAGGAAACAGGATAGAAGAAAAGGAAAATGGGATCACCTATCTTTGACGTTGCTCTTTAAAACATGTCTGAAACATGCCTAAGATATTACTTTGAAAATACTAAAGATTATTTTAATAGTCAACTGTTTTCAAAGCGTCAAATTACTTTTTTTTCTTTTCCCCTCTAATTTAAGAGACAATATGATACTAGTACTAAAGCTGGTTAACATAACTTTCCACATCTTAACACAACTGTTTTTCTTTTTATGTATCACCTTCAGTGGTCTTCAAGCCTGGTAGCTCAGTTGGTAAAGAGTCTGCCTGCAATGCGGGAGACCTGGGTTCAATCCCTGGATTGGGAAGATCCCCTGGAGAAGGAAATAGCAACCCACTCCAGTATTCTTGCCTGGAGAATTCCATGGACAGAGGAGCCTGATGGGCTACAGTCCATGGGGTCACAAAGAGTCTGACATGACTGACTGACTAACACTTTCACTTTTCACCTTCAATATATTCACACACACTCGTATATCTGAGTGTATTTTTTTAATACAGTATAATTTATATATTTTCTCAGCAGTGTATGATAAACATTTTCATGTTTCTAATGATTTTCATGATTATCATTTTAGTAATTGCAGAGCAGTCTGTTGACATGTGGTACAAATTCTGTTTATCAAAATGCTGCTTGTTTCCTGAATGGCATATATTGGAAGAAAAATGTATATAATATTCAGACTGTTGGAAAAAGTAACCGTAACTCAATTATTTGCCCAAAACACAGATGATTGTGAAAATCTTTAAAATGCACATGAAATGATGTTTTAAAATGCATATTATGAATACACTCTTAAACTGCTTTATCTGCTAGTAAACAGAGTGGGGAAAATGAGCAATAGGTAAGTAAGACGTTGAGGCACTACTGAGGTACTATCATTTGACGAAATCTTTATGATATGATGATACAGTGTTGAAGCTCTAATATAATCAAAAGGCAAAACTCAGACGGCATGGGTTATACTCCTCTTGTCAGAATAACCAATGATAGGACTCACATTTGTTACATTCAGCTGGGGCCTTGCTTTGGCTGGTCGTGTTGTTGGTACTCTGAAGATACCTCATTGCACTGGACACTCATTGATACTATTTTTATGGATGGTATCCCCATTATTGAGCCGCTGTCTTCCCTTGGTTAAGCACCCTGGTAACTACTGACACCAGAGTCTCCCAGAATTCCTAATCCTACCTCCATTAATTGGAAAATTCACTGTAACTACCAAGTTTTTCCTAGGGATCTTGAGAATGAGGTGTTGGTGGCTAGTTTTGAAGTCTTTCCAAGGCTTTTGGTTGAGGTCTTAGGGCTTTTGAATGTTGCCTATCCTTGGTGAAAACTAGTGTGCCTCAGTGGGTCAACAAGGCTTCCCTGGTGGCTCAGATGGTAAGGAATATGCCTGGATTGCAGGAGACCTGGGTTTGATACCTGGGTTGGGAAGATCCTCTGGAGGAGAAAAGAGCAATCAAGTATTCTTGTGTGTAGAATTCCATGGACAGAGGAGCCTGATGGGCTACAGTCCATGGGGTTGCAAAGAGTCAGACACGACTGAATGACACACACACACACACACACACACACACAGTGGGTCAACATTCTTCTATAACTCCTCCATTTATTACATGGGTCTTATACTGTGAAATTATTTTGAATAAATATAGAAGTTTACATCTGTCATTTATTTTTAAATTAATGTTTATAACAGAATGCTTTCATAGACTCCAGATAATTAAGACAGTAGAATTATCTTACAATATGCTTGAGTTTATATTTATGCTTGTTTACTTTTTGAAACTCGTGTTGTGTTTAGTATCCTGTTCATTTCAATTTTGTAGTTTGTGTTTTGGCTCTATCTAATGTTTTCATTGTGACATGAATTTCTTTTGATATTTTACATTTTATAATTGAAATGTTACCAGAAATAATAAGCAATGCATGCATAGTGAGTGTTTACATATCACTGAGGCTGGTACATTTCATTTTTCTTATAGTTAAAATTTTGAATCTGAAAATATATAGAAATAAATAATATTTTTTGTTCCTATGCAGAAAAGATGAAAAAGAATATGCATTGAAGCAAATTGAAGGCACAGGAATATCTATGTCGGCTTGTAGAGAGATTGCAGTAAGTGGACATAAATGTTATTTATTTTGTTATTTATATTCGGTGATGATATTAATATAAATGTTTCATTAATATATACAATGCATGGTTATTTCAAAGATGTTAGTTTAAGAAAATTTTCTATGAGAAAGGTTGCATAAACTTTTTAATTACTTAAAAGTAGTCTTTGAACATTCTCTTAATTATATTTAGGATTTATAATCTTAAGAATACAGAACTGAATGATTTTTTGAATTTATTTAATTTATAATTGAGTATAACTGTTAAATTAGTAATTAATGTCTGTCTTTCCTGTAATTTTAGGACTGATACATGTCTTTATAGAGAAGGGGGTGATACTGTTAGATAGTGTGCATATTAAACATTTTCTGAAGAGTTCATGTTTTAGTGTTACATTTTGCTAGTTGCTAAAAAAAATGACTATCATAATAATAGGATAATTGCTTAAAGATCATTCTTTTTTTTTTATCTTTATATGACACACCTGTACATTTAAGAAATGATTGTCCATAAGAACACCTAACATTTCTTGAGTATTTACCAGGTACTATGCTTACTAAGTGCTTTTAAGTATTAATTTAATTTTCCTAACAATCATATGAAATAAATACTTTTAGTATTTCCATTTTACAAATCAGTAAGCAGAGGCAAAATCCTAATTATGGCTTAGAAGTCTTAATATTATATTACCTTATTTTAGTTCTTCAGTTTCTTATTTTAGTGCTTTAGTTTCTTATTGGGCCTTTATCATGATATCACCAATCTATTAGGAATTTCTGTCTCTAAATTATTAAACATATTGTCCATATTCATTAGGCATTTCTGTCTCAAATTTGGTAACTATCTCATGTTTTACTCACAGCTCCTTATTTGTAGTTCACTCACATTGAAGCACTCCATCATCACTAATGAGAAAATAAATAGTGCAAAGAGCACACGAGGTGGGATTTCTGTAGACCTGAGTGTCTGTTTGCCTTTGTGGTTTAAACTAGCTGTGAGTCTCAGTTTCCTTATATTGAAATAAGGGAACTATAAGATCCCTTCTACTCATAAATTCTTTGATTTCAGAATGGGAGCTTCTCACTAGGCTGTGTACACTTTGGGGGTAGGGACCTTGTCTTTTTGTCCCTAGTTTCTTGCATAGTACCTGGCACATAGCAGGTGCCCCATAAATGCTTGTTGAATAAATTAATGAATAAACAACAAAGTTCTATATAATCCTTAGTTTGCTTTAGAATATAAATTTATTGTTTAAAGTGTTCATTTTGTCATTTTTCCATTAATTATAAATTGGTAATGCCCTACCAGAGTGAGCATTTGATAATTGATTTTTAACTTGCTAAAATTCATAGAGTATTATTTCAACCAATGTGAATATCACTGGTTTGCAATTTTGCTAGAGTTCTATAATTTAATACAGCATTAAGTCAGTGTCCATGAATTAATTGGGTAAATAGCTGAATTTAAGGTATTGATTATTAGGAAATGAAAATCTAATTCTAGATATCTTCTGAGGAATCCATGGATTCCCTTTTCTCAGCATCCCCACTAACATTTGTTACATCTTGTCTTTATGGTGGTAGTTATTTTAACAGATGTGAGGTGATATCTCACTGTGGTTTTGATTGTATTTCCTTGACGATTAATGACATTGTGCACTTGATGTATCTGCTGGCCATCTGTGCATCTTCTTCTTTGGAAGAAGTCCTTGTTCAGTTCCTTTACCCATTTTTGAATTGAATGATGATATTGATGCTTTTTGCTGTTAAGTTGAGTACATTCCTGATATGTTTTGGATACTAACCACTTATCAGATAAACAGTTTGCAAATAGCTTCTCATACTTTGTACTTCTCATACTTTCCTTTTTATTTTGTTCATTGTTTCTTGTTGTGCAGAAGCTGACAAAACGTAACTCTGAAACTCATTTACAGTCTTCATATTTTTATTGAGGGTTTGCTTAGTAGAACTTTAGAAAGTATGCAGTTTCTGAATTGAATAATTTTTTATATTACCTGGATGACTTAGCCCCAACATGATAGGGATTTCGACATGAGTTTAACATGTATGTTGCTGCATAGTGGCTAAGTGCATACATCTTTGTACATTATAAGCTCACAAACATAGCTTTGTAATTATTGCTTAATGCAGTTGTCTTTTAAATCACATAGAAGAAAAATAGTTAAAATATACTTAATGCTATTTCTTCTATTTACTTATGTTGTTACCGTTGCCAGTGATCTTTATTTTATGTGTAGATATAAGGTACTTAAAAGTCCTTTCATTTTAACCAAAAGTCTCCATTTAGTATTTTTTTTGTAGCGCAGATCTTCTAGGAGTGAATTTTCTGTTTTTGTATTTAGGAATATCTTAATTTCTTCTCTTTTTCTTTTTATCATTTGTTTCTCCTTTGTTTTTTGCAGAATAGTTTTGCCACATATAGAGTTCTTGAATGACAGTCTTTCTTTTTTCACTTTGACTATGTTATCTCACTGCCTTTTGGCCACCATGGTTTCTGATGAAAAGTCAGCTGTTAATTCATGAGAATCTCTTGTATATGAGGAGTTATTTTCTTGGTACTCTCAAGATTTTCTTTTTGTGTTTGTCTTTTGACAATTGGACTATGATAATGTGTAGATGTGAAATCTAATTGGAGTTTGTTGTTTCTTGGGTGTAGAGAGTAATGTTTTTCATCAAATTTGGGAAATTTCCAGCCATTATTTCTTCAGATATTCTTCCAGACTTCTCTCCTCTCTGTTTGAGACTGCCATTATGTGTATGTTTTCAGTCTTGATGGTGTCCCAAAGGGCACTGACGCACTGATGATTTTTGCTAATTCTTTTTCTGTTTATTGCTTAGACAGGATACTTTTAATTGCCTGTCTTCATTTGCTGATTATATCTTTTGCCAGCTCAATATGCTCCTAAGCCTCTCTCCAGTGAAATATTCATTTTAGTTATTTTACTTTTCAATTCCAAAATTGCTATATGGTTCTTTTTTCTTTGAATAGACTTTATTTTTTAGAGTAGTTTTACGTTTACAGCAAGACTGAGTAGAAGTTCTAGAGATTTCCTATACACTCCCTACCATCACACATGCATAGCCTAACTCATTATCAACCTCCTCCACCAGAGTAGTATGTTTGTTATAATTGATGAACCTGTGTTGATACCCAAAGACAATAGTTTACATTAGGGTTCACTCTTGGTGTTGTATATTTTATGGGTTTGGACAAACGTCTAATGACATGTATCCACCATTATGATATCATGCAGAATAGTTCCCCTACCCTCAAAATCCTCAGTGTTCTATTGATTCATCCTAGACCATCCACCTCCTCAGGTAATCACAGATCTTTTTACTGTTTACATAATTTTGCCTTTTCCAGAATGTCATATAGTTGAAACCCTATAGTATGTAGCCTTTTGAGATTGGCTTCTTTCACTTAGTAATAGGCATTTAAGATTCATCCATATCTATCATGATTTAATAGCTCATATCTTTTTAGGACTGAATAGTATTCCATCATCTGGATGTATTACAGTTTGTTTACACATTGATTTACCAAAGTACATCTTGGTTGCTTCAAAGATTTGGCAGTTATGAGTACAGCTGCTGTAAACCCTGTGTGTTGGCTTTTGTGTGGACATAACTTTTCAATTCCTTTGGGTAAATATCAAGGAGCAGAATTTCTGGACTGCCTGGTAATAGTGTGTTTGCCTATCTTCCTAAGTGACTAGACTCAGCAATGGGTGAGAGTTTCTTTTGCTCCACAACCTTGGCAAATTTGTTGCTGTCAGTGTTCTGGATTTAGTGTTCTAATAGGTTTGTACTGATATCTCATTGTTATTTAATAAAACTGTGCTTTAGCCATTAAGTCGTGCTTGTATGGCTTTAAGAGCTATGCGATTAGAGTCTTTCAGATAGTTCCTGGACATACCCACAGCTTTGCATATGGACATGGTTACAGTCTTTACTACCTAGTTCCATTTATAGAAAATTCTAGAAAGTGCGCACTAATCTGTAGTGGTGGACAGTTGATCAGTGGCTGTGTGCGGGTAGGAAAGAAACAGGGGTGTATTACAAAGGAGTATGAGGAGCCTCTTGGAGGTGATGTAAATCTTCATTATTGTGATTGTCATGATGGTTTCATGGGTTTATATCCATAATAAAACTTGAAGATGGTATACAGTTATACCTCAGTAAATTTGGGGGAAAATCAATAAAGGTGTATGAGATTATTAGTGGGTCAAGGGTCGGTTAAAGAGGAATTTATAAGATTTTGTGGATCACAAGACAGCTGGAGGGATTGGCCTTGAATAGGAAATGGAACAGATAGTTTATCCTCTGAAACTACAGAGGCAGAAGAAAGGATAATGTCAACATTAGTCAGTTTACTAGGGAGATGATGAAGTAGGTGCATTCTTGTGTGCCTCTCTTTGTGTGTGTGGATCTTAAATGATGAGTGTTTTTAATTATTGATGAAGGCTCTATGAAAATTTGCTGATCAAAGATAAGATTATAGAAGTGTTATAGTCTACCTAAAGTAGGAGACCAGTCATGTCACTAGTCTGGCATGACTGTGTTGTTTTCTTTATTATAGGCCCAGTATAAGAAGGGAGAATTAGAGTTTTTCTGGTTGATGAGGTGGAAGGACGGACAATGTAAAGCGGTTGAGAGTCAGAGAGGTTAGGAGGGACTGATAGGTTGGGGAGAATGTAGACAACACCATAAATTAAAAAGCAGATAAAACTTGTTCTTTGCCTTTTCCTTCTATGTCCCATAATATTATGCCTCCTGGAATTTTCTAGTTTATATACAGGCACTTAGATAAGAGGCGTTTGATTTGGAGAAGATTAGTAACATTTCATTCATTACTCTAAAATGATGGGACTGTGATTAAGACACCTTCTGAGAGCAGAGTTGGATGATGAGTAGAGAAGTCAGAATTTGTAACCATGGAATGAACTTGAAGAATGTGTACAGAATGGGAGGATGTTTAAGAACTAGAATGAGGGACTTCCCTAGTGGTACAGTGAATAGGAATCCACTTGCCAATGCAGGGGACAGGGGTTCAATCCCTGGTCCCAGAAGATTCCACATGCCTCAGAGCAGCTAAGCCTGTGCGCCACAATTACTGAGCCCTCATTCTAGGGCCTGCGAGCCACAACTAAGAAAGCTCACGCTCTATAGAGCCTGTGCCCCGCAACAAGAGATGTCATTGCAATGGAAGCCCCACACATTGCAACGAAGAGGAGCCCCCCACTCACCGCAACTAAAGAAAGCCCACACATAGCAACAAAGACCCAGTACAGCCCAAAATAAAAGAAATAAATTAAAAAAGAAACTGTCATTACTATAAATAAACTAGAATGCATTGCTACCTCAAGTCTCACTAATAAAAGTCATTTCACATTTTAATTTCATTTGAATCTTATTGACCAGAGGTGAATTATAATACCATATCTTTATACAGTGCTTTACAGTTAACAATATACCATAACAAGGAATAATTCTGGGTGATGAACATACTAGGAGCATGTAAACATGAACCCTTTTAGTCTGAGATTACAGGGGAGTTCTAATTTGATGTTTTTTACATTTGTGGCCTGTGTAATCATAAGGTTGCTAGGCTGGAAATGTGGTAAACAGCATTAATTCTGATCCCATTTGTTTCCTGATTTTACAATTCAAATATGTTTATTATAAAACTCTCAATGTGGAAAAAGCATGTTAAGAGCATCTGTTACACTAACACTTAGAAATAATCACTATTATTAATATTTTGTGTATGGTCTTCTAGACTCTTTCCTTTATAAAAAAACTGAAGTTTTTTTCTGTAAGAGTGGAGAGTCCATTATTTTTTATAAAATGTAATTTCATCCATGGTAATACAAAGCTAAATTTTTAACTATCAAAATAATAATCATGCTAGTTCTGTGGGATATAAGAAAGATTATAAGATCTAACTCCTGAGTACTTTTCAAAAGATTGACACAGTCCCAAAGAAAGTGAAGATAGACTGAAAGGAAAATTAGTCAAAGGGAATAGGGTGGAGGGCATAGATTGAAGAAGGAAGAGAGAGAAAACCTCACTTCACATCAGAGTGCTGTCTTCCTCAGTTTTGGCTTGAGAAGCCACCGCCTCAGACCCCTCTGCCCAGCTTAGCCCAGCGTGTGTCCACCAGCATCCCAGCGTGGATGCTCCCATGGTGACACGTGGCCTCAGCTGTCATGGACTGTCACTTGCAGTCTTTCTCATAGCACAGAGCAGGCAAGGTAGAATGGCAGTTAAAAGATTATTTGCTACGTTTTTTTTTTTTCCCCTCTTTTGCCACCATGGTGGTTTAGCAGGCTGCTATGTCAATATCAGTGGAATGCTTGGAACTTCCCCTTGTCTTCAAGGAATAAGCCCCCCCCCCCTTTTTTTTTTAATTTATGAAGGGGAAATGATAAAATATATGTTTGCTGTAGATACCTTGAGAACTATAAACTGTCTATAAGCATGGCTCTAATTCTTACTAATACTTTTCTAAATGTTTTTTTTTTTTTTTTTAAATTTTTGGCTGTGCTGGGTCTTTGTTGCTGCGTGGGCTTTTCTCTGTAGTCCCAGTGAGTGGGGGCTACTGTCCAGCTGTGTTCCGTGAGCTTTTCACAGTAGTGATTTCTCTTGCTGCTGAGCTCGGGCTCTAGGGCACAAAGGCTTCAGTAGCTGTGGCTCAAGGGCTCTAGAGCACAGACTCAATAGTTGTGGCCGGGCACGTGGGATCTTCCTGGATTAGAGATCGAAGTTGTGTCTCATGCATTGGCAAGTGGATTCTTTACCACCAAATCAGCAGGGAAGCCCCTTACTAATACATTTATTTTTATCAACCTTAAAATTATTTTGTTAAATTTCATAAATTGAGAACTGCCTGTTTATTCTCATTTAGATTATTTAATTATATCTCAGTTGCTTTTATGTTGCACTGAATGCAAATTTTGCTTTTAACATGTGTTCAGTTTTATTAGAGTGTATAGATTTGTGGAAATACACCTGTGATTCAGGTAATTTACCCTTTCTATGTCTGGGACAAAATCAAAGTATTTTTGTGAAAAATATTAAAGGTAGAAAAAGTTTTCTTTTTTCAGTAGGCTTTAAACATGATCTTTAATAATTATTTTCATAAAAAGTTTGCATGATTTTGGAGACTGGAACTAAATCATATATGAAATCATCTTTGAGCAAAAATCTGTTCTTTGGTATAATCCTTGTGTTTGCCTTAGAAACAAACAGAAGTTTACTCTTGGGATTGAAGATTCAGGATATATATATATTTTTCTTCTTTAAAATGTGTGTGTGTTTTTTCCCCTTTTCATTGGACAGTAATAGTTACTACTTTTCTCATTAATATATTTAGTTTCTTTGGCATTTAGATATATATATTCTTACTGACTCATAATGAAAAGTGAAATCTTGTATGAGTTGGGGAATGATTTGGGATTATTATAGGATGAACCTGGGAGATGCATATAGAGTCAGCACATAGGGAGGGACCAGCATAGGATGGAAAAGAAATCTTTTTAAAAGCTAGAAAGGGACAAGGGGCAAGTAAAAGGAGTTAACCAGCAGACAGATTCTCTAGTCCTCTGGTGTATCTATCTATCTTGCTATAGATGTTAAGTTTTGAGTCTTTTAAAAGTTATTATTGGACTTCGCTGAAGGTCCAGAAATTAAAACTCTGTGTTCCCAATGCTGGGGGTATGGGTTTGATCCCTGGTTGAGGAAGATCCTTGCATGCTGTGTGGCATGGCAAAAAAAAAAATAAAGAAAGAAAGAAAATGATTTGTGTGAGTGCATGCATGCCCCTTTTGGAGTATATTTCAGGTTGCTTTGTTTCCTCTGAGAAGACTAAGTGACCAATCTTTGTATTCTCAGAAGCAGATTTAAATACTGTGCCATATGTAGGTATCTAGGGTTTTGTTTAAAGATGGCAAAAGTGAGAAGGAACCGTGAGAAGAGATAATACTGTTTTTGCTCACCAGTTTCTCATGTGTGTGTATTTGCATGTGTGTGTGTGTTACTGTGAAGGAAGATGGATTGATGTGGTAACACTAGTCACAGAAGTAACTCAAAGCTCTCCACTTCCCTCTTTCCCAACTCTAGGGGAATAGACTAGTTGGTTAAAGTAGTACCTTTAGGCACCTATGGTTGCTGTGACTCCTTTCTCTCTGCCAAGAACTGGTAGGTTATCGTCAAAGAGTTGACTGTGTCAGTAAATCCCTCCCTACTTAAGAAAATCAGTTATTTCAGTTCTCTTAAAAATATGAAAATGATCAATTTCATATTCCTGCTCTGATTAGATTAGATTTAATTGACTATTAATTCCCTATTTTTAGTGTTGTTTCTCTTTGTCTTGAATAATTTTGAAGCAAAAGTATGCTGATGATATAATGCAGAGTAAAGAACTGAAAATAAATCTGACAGTATTCAAAGGGCTTAGCTCAGAACCTGAAAAATATTAATAAATGCACAGTAAATGTTGCTTTATTATATTATTCGTAATAACTTTATCCTATTTAAACTGTAATAAAAATATAATTTTTAGTTAAAATTGTTTTCACCAGTCAAAGTAAATTACTTTTAGCATCTATACATTTCATTTTTAAGGTGTATTATTATAAAAAATAAAGTATATTATTATAGAAGGTACTGAATTATACAGTTTAACGTAAATTTGTTAATTCTAGATTCAAAATAAAGGATTGATATGGGAAAATAAAGTACTTATTTTAAAAATGTGCCTTAGGCTTCAGGTTGTAAAGTGGGAGAGAATATGGACTTGAATATCAGATAGACTTGATGATGTATCTGAACTTCACCCTTTTTCCTCCATATCTTGGGCAGGTTGCTCCTAGATGAAGCCGTTTTCAGGGGGAATGAGGCTGTATCAGTTTTGCTTTGAGGGCTGGCAGTGCCAAGGAAGCAGGCCATGTGGCAAGCCACAGATTGCCCCGACTCTCAGAATCCCTGAGTGTCTTCACTTGCTAATGTCCCAGGCCATTCTCAGCTTCACCCTCTAACCAGAATCTCATCTCATGGAATGTTTGACAAAGCACACCTTTCCATATATGTTCAGGAGTCGTATCATTTTTTAGGAGGGAGGAGTTGCCTGTGAAAGGTGAGTCTGACCCTTGCATATATATTAGTGGTATATGCTGCATCTAAGCTCTTGGATTAAAATATGGCTAATTTCTACTTTTATTTCTAGTTCACCTTTCATATTCCTTACTCTGATTTATCTGGATTTGGAATTCAGTATCATTCTCAATCTGTGCAATTTCTCTTTTTCTTTTTTGGCCTAATTATTACTCCTATAAACCAACTTCAACATACCTGATTTTTGTGAACCTTAGTTTATTCACATCTAAAATTGACTTAATAGTTCCTAATTTCGCAGAATTGTAGTAAGGATGTATGTAAGCCTCTTGACTCATAATCAGTTCCCAGTGAAAGCTTAGTTTTCTTCCTTTCTCTTAAGTTGAATTCGTTAGTGTCATAAAAAAGTAAATTGTGGGCCTCCTTAGCTTAGATCAGTAATAATAAATAAGAGGCCAGGAAATGTGTTTTAAAAATTTAGTGACTTTGCCCTGGTCTTTGAATGTTAAATTACATTTAAAATGTACTATAGCAGCAGATACAGTTGTTCCTCCACCTCAAATATATCAGTCAGTTAACAGATACTGATCAGTGCTTGTAACACATAGTGTTGCTTGCTGAGAGAATAGTATTTTCAGTAAGGTGGCAGTCTTTTAAAGTCGGTTATTTGGAATGTGAAATACTTTTTTCCCTTAGGAAACATTGATATGAATGATGCCTAGCTTAACTATCTACCCCACCAAAACTGGCCTCCCCCACCATTTTTGGCCTGTGGGTAACCATGGTACTCTAGTGTCATCGTACTTGAGGACTGATAATAACATTGTCTCTATGGAGAAACACATTCAGAATTAGAAGCATACACCTTGCCTTGCCATAATTTTTAAAATGAGAATAGGCTCTTCAGATCCAGGTCACTAGGGAGATAAGTTGTGTCACAAGATAGGTAGGTGGTTTTATGGCAACCAGAGTTGGAACGGAAATTGTGTTATCCAAGCAGTGGGAATTGGGAGCTAGGTCTCTACCTGGGGGAGAAAGAGTTGGGTTATAGTTAGGGCAGGCTGGCAGACCTGGGAGGCAGCTGGTTGAGTTTCAGGTAGAAACCAGGAAAACGAGGAATGGAGACACTTGGCCACTCAGTAGCCGTCTGGAGTCAGTGGAGCTAGCTAGTGGATAGGGTAATCTAAAGTGATACGGATCATGAACACGGAAAGCCTGTAATTAGGATTTTGGTATTATAGCAAAGGATTTAGCATATTTGGGGAAAGAAGTTTAGTTCCTTCAAGTATCAGTGGATTTATCATAATGAAATAATCTCACATATTACTCTTCTCTTACTTTGGCCTCACATGACCTCTGGTGACACAAACTGTTCACATTTTTAGTATAGATCTTTGACTTAATAAACAAAACCCAATCAGAACAGTGCACAGTCAAGATAAAGTAGAACTTCAACAGATTACAAACAAGAGAATAGTCTGCATTTTTAAAGGATGAAGATTATAGTTTAAAAATAAATAATTGTATTTTATTAACAATGGGCAGTTGTATATTATTATAACAGGACTGAGATAAGATGATAAAATATAGATATTGGTTTACAAGTTTACTAGTATACTCAGCAGCTTGGTGATTTCAAAGTTTGAATGGGCTATTTGTCTAATTGTCTAAAGAATGTTCTCATTAATTGGCAAATTCTTCAGTTTGTAGATTTTAGTGTTGTTAGATAACATAGCATTCAGATAATTGAAGGAAATAAGTATTTAAAACAAAATGACTGTCAAAGGATTCTTTTGTTGTCATTGTTTTAAAATTTATTTATTTTTAATTGGAAGATAATTGCTTTACAATACTGTGTTGGTTTCTGCCATACATCAGCATGAAGCAGCCATAGTTATACATATGTCCCCTTCCTCTTGAACCTCCCTCCCACCTCCTACCCCGTCTCACCCTGTAGGTTGTCAGAGCACTGGGTAGAGTTCCTTAAATCATATTGCAAATTCCCACTGGCTGTCTGTTCTACACATGGTAATGTATATGTTTTCAGTGCCCCGCTGTCAATTCGTCCCACCCTCTCCTCCTGCCACCCCCACCCCCACCGCACTGTGTCCACAAATCTGTTCTGTATGTCTGTGTCTCTTGCTGCACTGCAAATAGGTTCATCAGTACCATTTTTCTAGAGATAATGCTCAGTATTCTTGACAGCAAAATAATATCAGAAAAGAAAGATATTTGAAAATCTTATTTTCAGAGTAGTAAGTAACTGAGGTTTAGGTATAAACTGGATTTTCTTTTCTTTTTTTTATTTATTGACATATAGTTCATTTATAGGTACAGGCTGTTTTGTCACCTTTTTTCTCTATAAATACTAATTTTTTTTTAAAAGTGCTTTTTCTTTTTTCCCTGAATTGCCTGCCTGTCTTTTGTTTTCCTTTCAACTTGCTACCTGTTTGATTAATAAGTTTAACTTTATTAATGGTCTTTGGATGTTCCTGACATGGTTTTCAATTTAATCCTCCTCAGAAAGAATTTTTAAAGTCAGAGTGTTTTAATCCAGTAGAAAAATAGGCTAAAGAGTTAAACAGGAACTTAAAAAAATTTGAAACATTAATAGCCAATACATAAAAAAAGATGCTCAGTTATACTAATGATCAGAAAAAAAAATAAAACCACAATAAGATATATTTTTTGCTCTCCAAGTCAGTAACGGTAACTGGCAATGATGTAGAATATTGGGGAACTGGCATATAGTGTTAGTGGAATTGTAAATTATTATATTGCAACCCTGAGGAGAACAAGTTATTTACCTAAAAAAATTAGTATACCTTGTTACTCAGTAATTTCACTCCTAGACATCTATGCTATAGCACTGTTTCTCAGCCCCAGTGGACCCAGTCCCCTGTTTTATAATAATTAATCTCCAGTCCCCTTTACCATCCTGAACTGAAATTCATAGATGATGTTCATAATTTAAAAAATCATTATAATGCCTTACTTTATTATAACAGAAAATAATTTATAATGAAATCATTTATTTAAATATGTCAGAATCACACATTTTTATTATATCTAAATGCTAATCAAGTCATAGATGCATGCCACTGTTGGCCATGTAACTGAATTGATGCTCAGTGTGTGGTTTGGGTAGTGATGCATTACTATTTTGTGTGTGTCTTTCTCTAAGTCTATACTGTGGTACATGTGAATCGATGAACTTGTGGCTTCACAATTCAATAGGAGATCCTGAAGAGAGATTTCAGGTGTTTCCCAGATTCTTATCTTGAATTCAAAACACTGAAGCTTATTATTTTGCTAAGTAATATTTTTATCCTATCATTTTATTTTTCATTTTATTTCTTTTTCTTCTGTTGCTTAGCCTATTTGTTGTTTTCTTATTTTTTTCTTTATGTCTTATGTAAATATTTTCGTTTTTCCTACTATTTGCCAAAAGTAGGCCTGTCCCTTGACTGTAACTGTTTGTGACTCCACGAAGAATGTCTGTACTTGTTTTATCTGTTTTTCTTCTTATTTGGGACTGTCTTACTATCTATTCAGTTATGCATGGTATGTAGGTTAATACTCAGATGGTATGTAGGTTCATATGTAGGATTTCCCCTGAAGCATAAGGAAATTTTTTATTATATAAATAATAGCTGAACTGAGTTATTAATTAATAATTTGAAATGCTTTCATTTTCCTGTAAAACAAAAGTTAACAATTCAGTGGGCTTTATGGAGTTGAGATTATCCTTGTTGTGGGTTTTTTTTTGATTCATGCCTGTTGTTTTAGTCTCTAAGTCATGTCCAACTCTTGTGACTCCATGGACTGTAGCCAGCCAGGCTTCTCTCTCTATGGGATTTCCCAGACAAGAATATTGGAATGGGTTGTCATTTACTTCTCCAGGGGATCTTTCTGACCCAGGGATTGAACCTGCGTCTCCTGCATTGGGGCAGTTTCTTTACCGCTAAACCACGTGGGAAGCCCTCGTTGTTTGTATATTAGCATTTTAAAAATAGTGTAGATTGTCTTTGCCTTTATAAAATTAAGGTCAGGGATAATATCTGATATGTTCACTTTTGAGTCCTTGGGTTCTATCTAATACTGTGCTTAGAACAAAGTGGGCCCTTAATATATTACTTAATAAATGAAATAGTTTATTTGAATTAGTTATTTTAACAATATTAACAATGGTTAATCTTGTTGTTGACTCCTAATGAAGTCAGAAATAGAGGCATAGTTACCCATAGCAAGGCTCACCTTATACTAGTAAGGAGCCTTGCTTCACATCAATGGAAGCCCGTTTCCCTAGCTATTTAGTTCCAAGACAACTACCTCTCTATTTCTGGGACCTAGTTAGTAACCCTGCTATGTGGGTTAACTCAGTGGGTGCATATCTCCAAATTAAAAGAAACTCTGAAGAATTTGTTTGCCATTATTCTTTATCTTAACGTTCAGTTCAGTTCAGTTGTGTCCAACTCTTTGTGACCCCATGAATTGCAGCACGCCAGGCCTCCCTGTCCATCACCAACTCCCGGAGTTTACCCAAACTCATGTCCATCGAGTTGGTGATGCCATCCAGCCATCTCATCCTCTGTCGTCCCCTTCTCCTCCTGCCCCCAATCCCTCCCAGCATCACTTTTCCAATGAGTCAACTCTTCGCATGAGGTGGCCAAAGTACTGGAGTTTCAGCTTTAGCATCATTCCTTCCAAGGAACATCCAGGGCTGATCTCCTTTAGAATGGAGTGGTTGGATCTCCTTGCAGTCCAAGGGACTCTCAAGAGTCTTCTCCAACACCACAGTTCAAAAGCATCAATTTTTCGGTTCTCAGCTTTCTTCACAGTCCAACTCTCACATCCATACATGACCACTGGAAAAACCATAGCCTTGACTAGGCGGACCTTTGTTGGCAAAGTAATGTCTCTGCTTTTCAGTATGCTATCTAGGTTGGTCATAACTTTCCTTCCAAGGAGTAAGCATCTTTTAATTTCACGGCTGCAATCACCATCTGCAGTGATTTTGGAGCCCCCCAAAATAAAGTCTGACACTGTTTCCACTGTTTCCCCATCTATTTTCCATGAAGTGATGGGACCAGATGCCATCTTCGTTTCTGAATGTTGAGCTTTAAGCCAACTTTTTCACTCTCCTCTTTCACTTTCATCAAGAGGCTTTTTAGTTCCTCTTCACTTTCTGCCATATGGGTGGTATCATCTGCATATCTGAGGTTATTGATATTTCTCCCGGCAGTCTTGATTCCAGCTTGTGCTTCTTCCAGCCCAGTGTTTCTCATGATGTACTCTGCATAGAAGTTAAATAAGCAGGGTGACAATATACAGCCTTGATGTACTCCTTTTCCTATTTGGAACCAGTCTGTTGTTCTGTGTCCAGTTCTCAATGTTGCTTCCTGACCTGCATATAGGTTTCTCAAGAGGCAGGTCATGTGGTCCGGTATATCTTAGTGTAAAAGTATCTTAGCAGGTATACTAAGCAGATAGATATCTGCTTAGTTTGAGTAGACATTTAAAATTATCAACAAATATATATTTAGTCCCATAGGTAATGGTTTGAGGGAGGCAAATTCAGTGATGGTAATAAGAAGGATGAGTTTGACAGATTGAAGTTCCTATCCTAGCTCTTAATACTTAGTGGCCCTGTAATCTTGGATAAATTACTAATCTCTCTTCATCTGTAAAAACAGGGATAATAATATTATTTACTTAACAGGGATTTGGAAGATCAAATGAGCTAATGGATGGAAAGATTTAACATAGTGTCCAGTATATATGCTGTGTGCTAGGCTCTGTAAGTCTGTTGGGGAAGATAGTTAATAAGCAAATCTTTAAATAAACACATATTTGCACAATTTGACAAGAGCTAAGGAAAAGCACGTGGTGGAATAACTAGAGTATATTAGTTGATCCCCCAAGGAAGCGATGCTCATGCAGGGTTTGAAGGATGAGTAAGCACTGACTAGGCAGAGAAGAGGGAGCTTGTGTACAAGCATGAGGCAGCATGGCACTTTTGAGGGTACAGAGGATGCCAGGGTGCCTGGAATGACAGGTGAGGGTGAAAGTGACCTAAGAGAGAAAGATTCCTTAACAGCACCAGCACTTGCAGCTGTGTAGTCTATGTGGAAGATTTGGGACATGAGCAAATTTGTTTATTTTTAAATTACTGCTCTCATCTGGTGTCAACAGATGAGAGTGGAGAAGAGGAAGAAGATGTAGGGAGGATAGTTAGAAAATTATCACAGAAGTCCAGTCTACAGGAGGTAGAAAGAAGTGGAAAAATTTGAGATACTTCTGAGGTCAATTGATGTGGGCCGTAAGGAAGAGAGAGATGGCTTAGAGTTTCTAGATTTCTCTGGCTCTAATAGCTAGTTTAGTAGATGGTGATGGCTTTTTTTGAGAGGGGAATCCTGGAAGAGAACTAAGTTGCAGAGGGGAAGGAGGGATTTTTCTTTTTAAGATGTTGAGTTTGAGATGCCTAGAGGAGGAGGAGGGAGAGGAGACAAGGACAATCTGGATGGTGAAGATGATTGTACAACAGATTGTAAAAATAATATGGTTCTTTCCCTCACTGAGCTTGTATGTTGGTCAGGGAGTTAAGTCACATTTTCAAGTGTAATTAGTACTATGATGATGTGAATGAATACATTCTGAAAGAATAGTACAGTAAGTGGAGTGAGGCCACTTAGGACAGGCATTCTCAAAGTTTCATAGATTAAAAACAAAAAAAACCAGTTAAGTGGGCTTTAAAGGATGAGTAGTGAGGAGGGGAGAGGAAAGCATTACAACAGTAAATGGGGAAAAGGTCAGTGGAAAGAAGGGAATAACAAGGGTCTGGGTGGTCAGTTAACTATTAACAGTTCAGTATTTGTCACAGCTCAAAGAATTTTTGGTACCTAAGTTTGATATCCCTCATGAGGAATTTTCTTAAATAGCATAATTCTATCTTGTATGGTTCTGCCTTTCCTATTTATTGGATAGTTCATACTATTTAAAGTCTGTATTATTAATATATTGTTGACTTACATGCTTTTTAATGCTGTTTAGATGTGCTGTAGTTATCTTTCCAGCCCTACATTTTAAGTGGGAAAATATGAGAGTACATTGTAGACTTGTATGGAATTATGCAGATGCAAATTGTTATTGTTATGAACTCTTCCATATATTCCATTTGTCACTCTCCAGAACCTAGAAGTAAATATTTTCTGTAGCAAAAGGACCACAATCAGTGGACTTTTCTCTCCTAAATCTTTGTCTAACTTTGGGGTCTGAAGAGCCTATTCTTTTCAGGCAAGGTTCATTTTGAGAGTATTTAGTACTCTTTCTTTCCCACTTAAGTATGGTTTATTTGCTATAAACAAAAATATAGTTGTCTATTACTACAGGTAGACTTAAGCCACTAGTTTAAAGTATTTTTCTAAATTACCCAATGAAGGGAAAAAATTACCCATTAAGGGAAAATTTTAAAAATTTTTTAAAAATTTAAAAATTCTAAATTACCCATTAAGGGAAAAAATTAGGTATCTCTAATTAGGTATGGAACATCTTAGGCTCTTCCTCTTTTAATTGATTCGCCCTGCCCCATTTTCTTCTGGCCTGAGCTTAGAGAACATCCGTCCTTTGATTCTGAGGGCTTTGCCGGATTATGAGTGGGGATGGTCCTTTAGTAGTTGTACCTCATGTCAGGATCCCTTTCTTTAACTGTTGAGAGAAGGACCTCATAGCATCTGTTTATTCTTCCTCTAAACAGCTGGAATTAATTTGGCTTTGTTAATACTCTCCTGTTAGCTCTTAAAGTGTCTCCTAATACTTTCCCTCTAAAGTACAGAATGGAAAAAGTTTGCGAAGCTCTGTTGCAGCATGATTATAATAGTTGTATTGCAAAATACTAGGATGATCTTTTCCTCTTTTCTTTTACCTCATTGTTCTTTGAAGCTACTGGTGTTTTAAAATGATATTAAAATATTGTTGTCATAGCAACACCCTACCAATTTCTTATGGCAACTACTATATCTTTTACAAATGGGGTTGAAAAAAACAAAAGCTTTCTGAAAGAGTTTATTTATAAAATCAAGCCAACAGAATGTAACTTTATTTTTTTAAAAGTATTTTTAAGCAGACTGTAACAAAGAATTTTACATATTGATGTAAAGTGAGCTTTCCAGTGAGCTTTTTAGTTATGTAAAAGTTCACTTTTGAATTTGTCTTAAATCTATTTTCCCCTCATATTAGACTTGAGCAGTTTAAATTAAAACAATGAAATCCTGCTAAATTTCAGTTAAATAATTCCTAAAGTTCTACTTAAATGTAATACTTGTATCCAGAAGTTTATAGGCTGCTTATGAGACTGTTAGAGCAGCCCATAATACCCTTATGGGGATGTTCTAACCTCTTAAGCTGCACTGTGGATTTTGTTCCAGATCTGTTCTTCTGATTTATTTATTTGGTCTATCAATTTTGTAAAGTAAATGTCAAGATATTTTAAATCTTTTTACATTTAAATTATATTACCCATTTTAAGCTGCTTCTTACTATCACTTATTATTGATCTTTAGTAATACTCAGTTTCATCTCAGCATTTAATTCATTATTTTTTCAAGAGGATTTGGGAGAGACATATTTATAATTAAACTTGTTTTTCTCTAGTTACTTTAGTTTTCTCCCTCATAGTTTGGTTTAGTTTCTATTAACTCAGACTTTTTGGCTTTTTCTAGATTCCAAAAGCACAAACTAATTCCATGTGTTCTAGTTCGGCTGCCATTCTTTTTCGTTTCCATTCTTGATGGGATTTTTGAAAGCTATGAATCCATAAGAAATCCTTTGAAGCTATCATAGATTGTATTTTATGGAAATTTTACTTAATGTACTTTAATCACTGGTTCATTCAATAAATTCCAGATGGTAGAGCTACAACAGTGAAAAAAACATACAATAATAATTCTGTCCTACTGTAGCTTACTTGGTGGATGGATATCAGCCTGAGACTTAACTCTTTCGAAGGCTTTTGTCAAGACCCTTTGCATTTGCTTACCTGACGCTACTCATCTCTGTATTCACAGTGCCATTTTCAAAGACTCTACTGGCGGATACCATCTTTATCTCTGTATAATTTGGAATTCTAGGTGATTGTGTATATGTCATTAACAGCTAGATGCTTGTATATTAATACTCCCTGATTTTCCACTATAGTTTCATATTTAATTCAGGCATGTAAACCAAAAATTTTTCTTGTCTAGCTATGGATCTTCTTTAATCTATTTGAAAGGAGTTTTTTATATAATCAGTTCAGTTCACTTCAGTCACTCAGTTGTGTCCGACTCTTTGCAACCCAAGCCTTCCTGTCCATCACCAACTCCTGGAGTTTATTCAAACTCATGTCCATCAAGTTGGTGATGCCATCCAACCATCTTATCCTCTGTCATCCCCTTCTCCTCCCACCTTCAATCTTTCCCAGCATCAGGGTCTTTTCAAATGAGTGAGCTCTTCACATCAGGTGGCCAAAGTATTGGAGTTTCAGCTTCAACATCAGTCCTTCCAATCAGTCCAGTCCAATATTCAGGACTGATTTCCTTTAGGATTGACTGGTTTGATCTCCTTACAGTCCAAGGGACTCTCAAGAGTCTTCTCTAACACCATAGTTCAAAAGCATCCATTCTTTGGTGCTCAGCTTTCTTTATGGTCTCACTCTCCCATCCATACATGACTACTAGAAAAACCATAGCTTCGACCTTTGTTGGCAAAGTAATGTCTCTGCTTTTTAATATGCTGTCCAGGTTGGTCATGGCTTTTTTTCCAAGGAGGAAGTGTCTTTTAATTTCATGCCTCCAGTTACCATCTGCAGTGATTTTGTAGCCCAAGAAAATAAAGTCTGTCACTGTTTACATTGTTTCCCCATCTATTTTCCATGAAGTGATCGGACCAGATGCCATGATCTTCCTTTTTTGAATGTTGAATTTTAAGCTAACTTCTTCACTCTCCTCTTTCACTTTCATCAAGAGGCTCTTTAGTTCCTCTTTGCTTTCTGCCATAAGGGTGGTGTCATCAGCATATCTGAGGTTACTGATATTTTTCCCAGCCATCTTGATTCCAGCTGTGCTTCATCCAGCCCAGTGTTTCTCATGATGTACTCTGCATAGAAGTTAAATAAGCAGGGTGACAGTATGCAGTCTTGATGTACTCCTTTCCCAATTTGGAACCAGTCTGCTGTTCCATGTCTGGTTCTAACTGCTGCTTCTTGACCTGCATACAGATTTCTCAGGAAGCAGGTAAGATGGTCTGATATTCCTATCTCTTTAAGAATTTTCCACAGTATGTTGTGATCCACACAGTCAAAGGCTTTGGCATAATCAATAAAGCAGAAGTAGATGTTTTTCTGGAATTCTCTTAATTTTTCTCAAATCCAGCTGATGTTGGCAATTTGATCTCTGGTTCCTCTGCTTTTTCTAAATCCAGCTTGAACATCTGGGAGGTCTTGGTTCACGTACTCTTGAAGTCTAACTTGGAGAATTTTGAGCATTACTTTGCTAGCATGTGAGATGAGTACGACTGTGTGGTAGTTTGAACATTCTTTGGCATTGCCTTCCTTTGGGATTGGAATGAAAACTGACTTCGCAAGGATTTTTATTATTTCCTTTTAAATCTGGTTTGTTTAGAATGTTAGTGTATTTTCTTAGCTTTCGCAGTAAATGACTGCCATCGATTGTAGACTATATATATATATATATATAAAAGACTTAGTAGGATTTATCAAGTTTTGTTAGTCATTCTAAATAATGCAAAGATAATACTCAGCAGGGGAAAATATCACAATTTATATGAGCAGTTTATCTAGGATATGGGCCATGATTTTGTTGTTATAATTTCTGTGGGACTTATTTAAGGTTGAAGTATAGGGATTTTCCTGGAGGCCCAGTAGTTAGGACTTAGTGCTTTCGCTGCCATGGGCCTGAGTTTCTTTCCTGGTTGGGGAACTAAGATCCTGCAAGCTGTGCAGTGTGGCCAAAAAAAAAAAGTATATTTAAAAAATAATATTAAAGATCTTTAATGTTAGTTGTGAAAATCAGGAGTTGCTGTTAATAGTATGATTTATGGGAACCCTCCTACACTGTTCGTAGGAATGTAAGTTGGTGTGGCCACTGTGGAAAACAGTATGGAGTTTTCCTCAGAAAACTAAAATTAGAACTACCATATGAGTCAGCAGTCTTACTCCTAGGCGTGCAGTTGTGCATGTATGCTAAATTGCTTCATTCTTGATTGACTCTTTTGAGACCCTGTGGACTGTAGCCTGCCAGACTTTCTGTCCATTGGATTCTCCAGGCAAGAGTACCGGAGTGGGTTGTCATACCCTTTCCAGGGGATCTTCCCAACCCAAGAATCAAACCTCTTATGTCTCCTGTATTGCAGGTGAATTCTTTACTGCTGAGCTACCAGGGAAGCTTGCTTCTAGGCATATATCCAGATAAAACTTTAATCCAAAATGATACATGTACTCCTGTGTTCATAGCAGCATTATTCACAATATCCAAGACATGGAAACAACATAAATGCCCATCAATAAATGAATGGATAAAGAAGTGGTACATATATACAGTGGAATTCTACTCAGTCATAAAGAATAAAATAATGCCATTTGTAGCAACATGGATACAATTAGAGATTATCATATTAAATGAAGTAAGTCAGAAAGAAAAAGACAAATACCATGTGGTATCATTTATATGTGAAATCTAAAATATGACACAAATGAACCTATCTCCAAAACACAAACCATACCATGGAATAGAGAACAGACTTGTGGGTGCCAGGGGGAGGGGACTGGGGCAGGGATGGGTTGCGAGTTGGATGTTAGCAGGTGTAAGCTATATAATATATATTAATAGGATGGATAAACACAGAGAACTCTATTTGGCATTCTATGATAAACTGAAAGTGAAAGTGTTAGTCGCTCAGTCGTGTTCTACTAGGAATGAGATTTAATTTCCCCATCTGAGATAGCTGTTCCAGTTAGAGTTGCAACTGAACACCTAGTCCAAAACGTAGAGGCATAAAAAACCTTTTTTATTATTTATGGATTCTGTTGAGTTGGGGACTCCAAAAGGGCACAGCAGGGATGGTTTTTCCAGCTGTATGATGGTTGGGGTTTCAGTTGGGAAGACTTGAAGGTTGGGATCAAGTGCTGGGGCTGGAATAATTTGAATAAGCACTTGATAATTTGAAGGCTTGTTCACCACCATGTCTGGTGCTTGGGCGGGGAGAACTTGAACAAGCTGGGACTGTTGACCTCAGTGCCTACCTGTGGCCTTGCTTCTGCATGGCATGGTGGCCTCAGAAAGCTGGGCATTGTTACTTTCACTCACTGCGTTGGTGGTTCCAGCTGAGGCACTTACACACCTGAGTGTGTCACCTCTTGCTGGGAGAGTTCTGCAGTTTTAGAAGACCATGTGGTACCAGAGTTACTGTTGTGGCCGTCTTGGAAAACAACATTCTGCCACAACAGTCAGGCCCAATACTTGCCAGTTTTTTTCTTTGTTTGTTTCAGATCCATATTTTATGGCTTGAGAGATAAGAAATCAGGAATTCTTTGCTCATATCCCTGAATAGAGTTTAAGACTTTAGGAGTTTGTGAACTGAATGTTGAAAACAATTTTTTTTAAAGGTTTTTAAAAAAATGTTTTTCTATTACTTTGAAAATTGCCTTTCTAAAGTCTTTCTTCCCCTTAAAGTCAAAACTGCATAGGTATTTTTTCCCCCTTCCCTTACTTTAAACAAGTAAATGGATCATTAGTGTATCCCTTTAAATTGTGTGTAGTTTTCATTGTTGCTGTGTGTATAGGAGACTATATTGAACGGTTTCCCATTGATAAGAATCAATGAAAATGTACCATGTCTTATTTAAGCAGAGTCAAGTTTAGATGGAAAAAATACTATATTAAAAAAGGAAAGGAGAAAAGAGAAACCAAAAAAGAAAGTTGGACAAAACTTGCGTGTTTTTTTGTCTTAACTATAAAAGGTTGAGGGTGCAGGCATACAGAACTGTGCTTTTGCTTGTCTGACAAAGTTCTTGGTAACAGAAGCTGGAAGCCTACAAAGCTCAAGAGGCCCCTAAACCTGCCCAGATAGAAAACTTACTGGATAGTGTGAATTGTTTTGACAAGAAGGTGGCTTAATTTGAAAAGGCTGGAACCTTACCTCAACTTGGAATTTCCCCAACTCACAAGCCTTATCTTACAAAATCTTGTAAGCTAAAGTAGCAGTAAGATTGGAGAGGCCTAGGTGAAGCTCTCTGAACTCTGGATGGTTCGTGACCAGGAGCGGAACATGAGGACCTCTTCTAGAATCATGAACATTTTTTCCTCATAGTCTTTCAAACAAGGCTTTAAAAGAGTCAGCAGTTACTCTATTTTCTTTCAGCATGTAGCCGAATGAATGCTGATGATACTTAGTGAAGCTAGTTTCTCTTTTTTGTCCTTTAAGAGCGTGCTGATGCCATCAAGAATTCTTGTTTGTGAGCTCGTTTTGAATACTGGAAAGACCATTGAGAGATAAATTGGTGAAAAGTGGCTTGCCGTCAAAGCTGCTGGAGTACCTGGTCCCACATCTGGTTTTGCTGTTTTGGTGAAGGAAGAAGCTCCCATAGTTCTCTATGAATCATTGCTTTTACATTAGCACTAGAGATTCTGCCAAGTATTCTGAAAGAAGTCTTGTCCAGTGTCTTGAAAGTCACAATTTATCCCAGTCAGGGCCTTGAATCACTGCCTTGTCAAGAGCTTCTTTTGAGAAATAGGAGTGGAATATAAGGTTGTTTTCTATTGCAGAGAAGTTCATTGATTCTCCAAAGAACAAGTCTCAAAGCACTGGGGAATTCAGATTCCATTTGCTGCTACACAGCTTCATGAATCGGGATTTTCAGAACACTTGTAATCTATCAGATTGTTAAAATCACTGGCCTGTTAAAAACCATTCTGCTTACTATTCTAGCTCTTTATTCCTAAGAAATAGCAACAGCCTTCTAATTGAAATGCATTTGTGTGGAATTATTATTTTTAAAAATTATTTTTTATTGAGTTGTAGTTGATGTACAATATTATATAAATTTCAGATGTACAATACAGTGATTCACAAATTTTAAAGTGGAAATATTTTTAGTTCTCTTAAATTTAGTATCTTTTTCTTGTCTAAGCATCCTTTTTGGATTGGGAAAATTTAATCTGTTTACATTAATTTGCTTGTTTGTATATTTAGATTTATTTCTGTCTTATTCTCATGTTTTCTAGTCTCATGCATTGATTTCCCCATCCCCCGTTCTGACTTCTAAAGTATAGATTGAGTTTTCCTTGTTTCCTTTTTTTCTAAACTTCTGATTTGGAAATAACTTATATCCTTTCTGGGCTTCCCTGGTGGCACAGATGGTAAAGAATCTGCCTGCAATGTGGGAGACCCAGGTTTGATCCCTGGGTTGGGAAGATCCCCTGGAGAAGGGAATGAATGGCAACCCACTCCAATATTCTTGCCTGGAGAATCCCATGGACAGAGGAGCCTGGTGGGCTACAGTCCATGGGGTTGCAAAGAGTAGGACATGACTGAGTGACTGCAGTTACACTTTGTATCCTTTCTGATTAGTAATTATAATTACTCTTGCATTTTTACATACACAGTTGACTTAAATTTTCAAGTTTTCCCAGCTTCCTCCAAGTATAAGGATGTTAAAACTCTTTAACTCAGTTTTCTCTCTCCTATTATTTGTTATTTTCTTCTACCTTCTTTTTATTTAACCACTGCACCACCACCTCCTACTCCTGCCCTGTATATTTTTAGTTTCTTTACAATCGGTTTATTTCAGTTCATTTCAGTTCAGTCACTCAGTCATGTCCGACTCTTTGCAACCCCATGAACTGCAGCATGCCAGGCCTCCCTGTCCATCACCAACTCCCAGAGTTCACCCAAACTCATGTCCATTGAGTAGGTGATGCCATCCAGTCATCTCATCCTCTGTCGTCCCCTTCTCTTCCTGCCCCCAATCCCTCCCAGTATCAGAGTCTTTCCCAATAAGTCAGCTCTTTGCATCAGGTGGCCAAAGTACTGGAGTTTCAGCTTTAGCATCAGTCCTTCCAATGAACACCTGGGACTGATCTCCTTTAGGATGGACTGGTTGAATCTCCTTGCAGTCCAAGGGACTCTCAAGAATCTTTTCCAACATCACAGTTCAAAAGCATCAATTCTTCGGCGCTCAGCTTTCTTCACAGTCCAACTCTCACATCCATACATGACCGCTGGAAAAACTATACCTTGACTATACGGACCTTTGTTGGCAAAGTAATGTCTCTGCTCTTTAATATGTTATCTAGGTTTATTTAGATTTACTTAAATAATTCTTTTTTGGTGCACACTCCTTATTGAGGTATATTTTTAGTGTTTTTTCATCAAGGTCTTGTTTAATGACTTTTTTTTTTAGTCTTCAACTGAAAATGTCTATTTTGCCCTCACTTTTGAAATAGAATTTAGCTGGATATATAATAAGAAGTTAATTTTTTCAGCACTTTGAAGGTTTCTCCATGGTCCTTTGGCTGATGTGATGTTTGCTGTCACTGTAACATCTTGCCTTTCTGGATAATCTGTTTTCTCTCTGATTTTGAGGTTTTCTCTTTGCCTTTGATGTTTTTTACGTACTGCATAACTCAAGGCCCAGGACAAGCAGCAGACTTCTTACTGCTTTGCCAGGCCAGTGGAGGAAGCTTTTCTAGTCCCCTTTTCACCACTTCTCACTGTCATTCTCTCTGGGCTGTGTCGGGGAGGATCATTCCAGTGCCTCAGACTTACACACCTAGATAGCATCTTCTGTTTTTGAGGGGGAATTTAGAACCCCAGTTCCTAGGGCCATATCCCGGTCTCAAATCCCCATGGGCTTTTCGTATGAGCTTATTCTTTTGTCTCTGATTCAGTTTCTCTCTTCAATCCTGGCACCTGGTAATTTCCCTTTTTGTCTCTTCACATTCACCATTTAAAATGTGTTCAACAGGAGGAATCAAAAAAATGTGAGTCTTGAAAACAAGTTATTTTCTAATGGAACTGAAGACTTTTGAAATGAGATTTATTTCTCCATCTCAGATTTCCAGAGTGCTATTGTAAATGTTAGTTGAAGTGTATAATATGAACAGAGCTCTAAGTTCTTATTGATTGATTGTCTGCTTTATTCCACCAGAGGATTTAAAAGGCTGTTTTGAGAAATACATAGGCTTTGTGGAATGCTACACTTGAGCTCCAGTTCCCTGTTTAACATGAGTGAGTCTATCAAAGCCTGCAGCTATCCTAGGCCTATCTGATTAAATATTCTACAAAGATTATTTAATACTCTTTAAATGTGTCTTTCTGTAGGAAGACTCTTTGCCATGATCTGAGATAGTGGTTCTCACAGTGTGGTTCCTGAATCCTCAGCACCAGGCTTACCTGGGATCACATAGTAAACACTGTTCCCAAGCCATTTATTAGATATTCTTCTTTAAAAAAATTTTTTTGAAGTATAGTTGCTTTACAGTGTTGTGTTATTTTCTGCTGTACATCAAAGTGAATCAGCCATAATTTATACATGTATGCCTTCTTTTTGGATTTCTTTTACGTTGAGGTTACCACAGAACATTGAGTAGAGTGCCTGTGCAATACAGTAGGTTCTTATTAGTTATCTGTTTTATACATGGTGGATATAGGTCAATCCCAGTTTCCTGATTCATCCCACCTCTTCTTCCCTTCCTTGGTGTCCATGTTTATTCTCTATATCTGTGTCTCTATTTCTGCTCTGCAAATAGATTGATCTGTATCATTTTGTATTAGTGTATGATATTTGTTCTTCTCTTTCTGATTTGCTTCACCCTGTATGATAGTCTCTAGGTCCATCCACATCTCTGCAAATTTCATTCTTTTTTATGGCTGAGTAATATTCCGTTGTATAAGTATGCCATATCTTCTTTATACATTCCTCTGTTGATGAACATTAAACTTGCTTCCACGTCCTGGCCATTGTAAATAGTGCTGCAGTAAACACTGAAATGCATGTGTCTTTTTCAGTTATGTTTTTTTCTGGGTATATGCCCAGGATTGGAATTGCTGGATCATATGGTAGTTCTATGTTTAGTTTTTTAAGGAACCTCCACACTGCTTTCCATAGTGGCTGCACTGATCCACATTCCCAACAACAGTGCAGGAGGTTCCCTTTTCTCCATACCCTCTCCAGCATTTATTGTTTGCACATTTTTGATGATGGCCTAGGTATTCTTCTTTGTCATGATTTTCAAATTAAAGTTTGATAAAATGCTTGAAGTCATAGGTGGTTCAGTGATGGGTACTTTTTATAAATAAATGAAGTATGAGTTTTATGACTTGATTTATTTATTTTTTATATCCAGAGAGAGTGCTTTTAATTCTACTGTATAATATCATGGTAAATACTCTGATAAAAATGATAAACATGTTGGTAAATTTGTAATTACAAATTTGCTTGAGTATTACTTATATTTAAAAAATCCTTAAAAGTGTTAGATATGGAATTAAGGAAACATTTTACTTTCTGTAGATTAATTACCTTGTATACATTTTTCATTATCTGCCTATCCCAAGCTCAGAAGAGAAGTTACAATATTACTTATGTAACTCCACTTGATGGTCCCCATGGATTAAAAACACAATTAGCATTGTTATACTTCCTTCCATAGAGAAAATGTATGCTTTCTTAGTAAATGTAATATGCTTTTGTTCATGAAGAATGTGACCAAGTAGTGCCAACTATGTTAGGATGCTAAAATAAAAGCATTTACAATCCAAAAACACCTTAAAATTACTCTTACGAAAGAAAGATATTCCATTGTTTTTGGTCGATTACTTAATCATATAAAAATGCTGTTAGAAACAAACAACATAACATTTCAAGATTCAGAGATTTGATGATGGTTTAAATAAAGTTTTTGCCAAGGAACTGAATACACAAAATGAATGACAGCAGCGTTGTAAAGATAAGTTAGATACCGTGAAGTCAAAGCTGCTGTGAGATCCCGTTTCATATCCACTGGTATAGCAGCAACAATAATAATAAAATGGAAAGTAATAACTGTTGATGAGGACATGGAGGATGGAACCCTCGTACATTGCTGGTGGGAATGTAAAATAGTTTAGATGCTGTTGAAAATATATTGATGGTTATTCTAAAAGTTAAACATAGAATTAAGATACAATCCCAAAGTTCCACTCCTATATATATACCCAAGAGAACTGAAAACAAATGTTCAAAGAAAAACTTGTACACAGATGTTTATAGTTGCATTATTCATAATAGCCAAAATATGGAAACAACTCACATGTCTAACAGCTGATGACTGGATAAACAAAATGTGGTATCTTCATATAGTGAGTATTATTCACCTATAAGAAGGCATGATGTACTGATACTTGCTGCAATATGGATGAACCTCAGTAACATTAAGTGAAAGAAGCCAGACACAGAGAGCCACATATTATATGAAATGTCCAGAATAGGCAAATCCATAGAGTCAGAAAGCAGATTAATGGTTACCAGGGGCTGGGAGGAGGGAAGAATGGGGAGTAATTGTGTAATGAGTATGGAATTTGTTTTGGGAGGATGAAAATATTCTGGAATTAGATGGTGGTGATGGTTGCACAGTACTTTGAATGTACTTGAAGTCACTGAATTGTATACTTTATAATGATCAAGTATGTGTTATATAAATTTTAGCACAGTAAAAAAAAAAGTATATTCAGTATGATTATAATGATTATAATCCCTTTCTTGGTAAAGTATTACCAAAGTAGAAATTTTAAAATTAAAAGAAACTTTATTTCAACATTGTTATTTTGTGCTTATGAAATTTACAAAACATTATGATTGGTGAAAATATTTATGAAGTCAAATTAACCTTCTTTTAGAGCTATCACTTAAAGATATGCCTGTTTTGGGCCTTATTCACAGGAGTTTTGTGAGGTACAAAGAACCTTAGAATGGCTGTCTTATGTGGGGTATTGTGCCTCGTCCATGGATTTTTTTTACTAGCCAGCTCTCTTTTCAGGGATTAACAGTGTCTCGTGACCTTCTGTCCTTTACTTGCTAAAAGTTACTCTACATCTGCTTGGTTTCCTAATGTTCTGAGCTTCATGCGTGCCTTTCTGACATGAAACTGTATTCTTGATTAGCACTGACCTAGCTCCCTTGTTTCCTGCCACTGTGGATAAACATCTTATTTATCTTGCTTCCCCATGGTCCTGTTCACTTACACAGATCCATGTGTTTCATCATCTATGCTTCCTCTGCCTTACCAAGAAAACCTGGGTAGCAAGGACCCTAAAGTCAGGAATAAGAAAGAGGGGAGAATGAAAGCTAATAAATCAAAGGCCCTGTCTTCTTTATGAAATCTGTTAGAAATTGTCTGTAGATGATAGCATTGTGGTTCCACATAGACCTTTGATTTCAAAAAAGCCAATGTTACTTAATATTTATTGTATGGCTTATCTAGTAAATTTTTTAAAAAATTTTAATTAATTATTTATGGCTGTGCTGTATCTTTGTTGCTCTGTGGGCTTTTCTCTAGTTGCGGAGCGGAGGCTTCTCATTGTAGTGGCTTCTCTTATTTTGGAGCACGGTTGTGCCGGGCTTCAGTGGTTGTGGCTCCTGGCCTCTAGAGCACAGACTCAATAGTTATGGGACAGGGGCTTAGCTACTCTGCGGGTATGGGATCTTCCTGGATCAGGAATTGAACCCGTGTTTCCTGCACTGAAAGACTGATTCTTCACTACTGAGCCACCAGGAAAGCCCTTATCTAGTAAATTTATGTTTCTACTCAACATAGAACATGTGGTTGTCTGGAGAGTAGTATTTCTCTCCCAAATTATGTTCCACTGAATAGTGATACCCGCAGATAACATGGGAAACTCTGCTTTAGACAGGGGAGGAACCGTGTTCAAATATCTTAGCAAAGGTTGCTGGAGGCCCATAGCATACCTCAGTATGGTAAGGGCTAGAGATGTAAGCTAGAGACATTACTTTGCCAACAAAGATCCATCTAGTCAAGGCTGTGGTTTTTCCAGTGGTCATGTATGGATGTGAGTTGGACTGTGAAGAAAGCTGAGTGCCGAAGAATTGATGCTTTTGAAATGTGGTGTTGGAGAAGACTCTTGAGAGTCCAATGGACAGCAGGGAGATCCAACCAGTCCATTCTAAAGGAGATCAGTCCTGGGTGTTCATTGGAAGGACTAATGCTAAAGCAGAAACTCCAATACTATGACCACCACATGCGAAGAGTTGACTCATTGGAAAAAACTCGGATGCTGGGAGGGATTGGGGGCAGGAGGAGAAGGGGACAACAGAGGATGAGATGGCTGGATGGCATCACCAACTTGATGGACATGAGTTTGAGTAAACTCCGGGAGTTGGTGATGGACAGGGAGGCCTGGTGTGCTGCGGTTCATGGGGTTGCAAAGAGTTGGACACGACTGAGTGACTGAACTGAATATAGCTATCAGTGTCTTACATTAAGAGCGTCAGTTGGGGAGACACTGTCTCAGGGCATTGCAAATCTGTACAACTGTAGTTTTTTTTTTTTTTTTAAAGCTACTCTTATCAGCTGGTACCAAAAACTACCCATGGATCATATGATCTGTTGAATAAACTTCAGTTCAGTTGCTTGGTTGTGTCCGACTCTTTGCGACCCCATGGATAGCAGCCTGCCAGGCTTCCCTGTCCATCACCAACTCCCAGAGTCCACCCAAACTCATGTCCATCAAGTCGGTGATGCCATCCAACCATCTCATCCTCTGTCGTCCCCTTCTCCTCCTGCCTTCAATGTTTCCTAGCATCAGGGTCTTTTCAAATGAGTCAGCTCTTTGCATCAGGTGGCCAAAGTATTGGAGCTTCAGCTTCAGCAATCAGTCCATCCAATGAATATTCAGGACTGATTTCCTTTAGGATGGACTGGTTTGATCTCCTTGCAGTCCAGGGAACTCTCAAGAGTCTTCTCCAACACCACAGTTCAAAAGCATCCGTTCTTCAGTGCTCAGCCTTCTTTATGGTCCAACTCTCACATCCATACATGACTACTGGAAAAACCACAGCTTTGACTAGACAGATATTGATTGGTAAAGTAAGTCTGTGCTTTTTAATGTGCTATCTAGGTTGGTTGTAGCTTTTCTCCCAAGGAGCAAGCATCTTTTAATTTCATGTCTTCAGTCAACATCTGTAGTGATTTTGGAGCCCCTAAAAATAAAGTCTGTCACTGTTTCCCCATCTATTTGCCATGAAGTGATGGAACCAGAGGCTATGATCTTAGTTTTTTGAATGTTGAGTTTTAAGACAGCTTTTTCACTCTCCTCTTTCACTTTGATCAAGAGGCTTTTTAGTTCCTCTTCACTTTCTGCCATAAGGATGGTGTCATCTGCATGTTGATATTTCTCCCAGCAATCTTGATTCCAGCTTGTGCTTCATCCAGCCCCGCATTTTGCATGATGTACTCTGCATATAAGTTAAATAAGCAGGGTGACAATATACAGCCTTGATGTACTCCTTTCCCAATTTGGAACCAGTCTGTTGTTCCATGTCTGGTTCTAACTGTTGCTTCTTGACCTGCATACAGATTTCTCAGGCGGCAGATAAGGTGGTCTGGTATTCCTATCTCTTTAAAAATTTTCCACAGTTGGTTGTAATCCACACAATAACATAGTCAAAAGCTTTGGCGTAGTCAATAGAGCAGAAGTAGATGTTTTTCTGGAACTCTCTTGCTTTTTTCAGTGATCCAGCGGATGTTGGCAATTTGATCTTTGGTTCCTCTACCTTTTCTAAATCCAGCTTGAACATCTGGAAGTACTCGGTTCACATACTGTTGAAGCCTGGCTTGAACAATTTTGAGCATTACTTTGCTAGCGTGTGAGATGAGTGCAGTTGTGCAGTAATTTGAACATTCGTTGGCATTGCCTTTCTTTGGGATTAGAATGAAAACTCACCTTTTCCTTGGTGTTGGTCTTGATCATTGCCTCCTGTACAATGTCACGAACCTCTGTCCATAGTTCTTCAGGCACTCTATCTATCAGATCTGATTCCTTGAATCTATTTGTCACTTCCACTGTATAAATGTAAGAGATTTGATTTAGGTCATACCTGAATGGTATAGTGGTTTTCCCTACTTCCTTCAGTTTAAGTCTGAATTTGACAATAAGGTAGGAGTGCATGATCTGAACCACAGCCATCTCCCTGTCTTGTTTTTGCTGACTGTACAGAGCTTCTCCATCTTCAGCTGCAAAGAATATCGTCAGTCTGATTTAAGTATTGACCATCTAGTGATGTCCATGTGTAGTGTTGTCTCTTGTGTTGTTGAAAGAGGGTGTTTGCTATGACCGGTGCGTCCTCTTGGCAAAAGCCTTTGCCCTGCTTCATTTTATACTCCAAGGCCAAACTTTAATAAACTTACTGTACATATATTTAGTTAGCCTATAAATTCTCCATCAAGATATATCTTGTTTTTTTTATTTTTTATTTTACTTAAAAGCATCAGGTGGTTGTCTTTCAGTGATTTTCTTGCTCCTTCTTACTTAATCATACTGAAATATTTTTTTGAGGGAGTGGATAAAGCACTAGGACTTTCCCAGTTTTAATTGGTAAGTAAATTTGCTTACTTACCTCTGTTAAAGCTGTAGTACATAAAAGTCTATTTGTGAAAGCTGTAGATCATAAAAGTCTATTTATTGAACTGGGTATAAAATGTAAGACTTGTGTAATTCAAATGCTCTTTGAAATCCAAATCATGTTTTCATTTACTTAGCATTTTTGTCAAGACAAGCCCTTCTTTTAAAAAGCAATTAGCCTTGTGTGCAGAAGGTGTAATTAATAAATAGGTATATTTCATTACTTCGTTAATCCTTCCCTATAGCACATAGCTGGCATTCAGTGTTTATCTATTAGCATATAAATATGTAGACACTAATATTACATAATATATCCCTAAGACACCTATAATAGGTATCATTTTTTTCTCTTTTCATTAAGTTTAATTGGTGTAGGATTTTAGCTTTAAAAAGCTTCAGCTTTTTCATATACTTGAATTTCTTTTCTCTGTAAAATGCCTTGCATTTCTTACATTGTCTTTCTTGCTTTTGAGAACTTCACAGGTTATAGTGGCCACCTCTAGCAGTCATAAATTATTTTTAAACTCTTATTATAGACAGGATAAGATTAGATCAGATGCCCTTTTTTTTTTTTTTTTCTTTTGTTTTTTGGATGCAGTACTTAAATCTAGTGGGAAGTGAAGTCTGCAGCATTGTGGACTAAATTCCTCTTGTGTGTTTTAGGGGTGTATTATATTTCTATTTAGACCTGCTCTATCTTTTGACTGGTGACTCAGGGCACTATTAGAGTTGTTTCTATGTGGTTGGCTCCTCATCCCATATACAAGTCAGCTGGGTCTAGCAGTCATAGAACATGGTGGTTCAAAAGCTTCTTCCACATGAGCTAAAATGACTCCCAGGTGAGCTATTGAAGAGCCAGAACGGATCATCCTTCACAAGACAGTTTTGGCACTGAGATGAAGCATAAAGTGAAGGCTTATATAACAAAGCTGTTTTTGTTTGAGTTGGCTTGAAGACTAATCTTGTTTGTTTAGAAATTAAAGTCCTTGTATTGTTTTTGCTTTCTCTAGTCACAAGCAAGCTTTCTTCTTAGGTGGTGTCTAGTATGTACTTTGCATTGTTAAATATGATCTACTAGTTGTATGTCATGGGCTTTCCAGGTGGCTCAGTGGTAAAGAATCAGCCTGTCAAGCAGGAGATGCAGAAGATGCTGGTTCAGTCCCTGGGTCGGAAAGATCCCCTGGAGAAGGAAATGGCAACCCACTCCAGTATTCTTGCCTGGGAAATCCCATGGTCAGAGGAGCCTGGTGGCCTTAGGACAGTCCATGGGATCACAAAGAGTTGGACAAAACTTAGCAACTAAACTATCAATTTCATATTGCAAGGTAGTGATTCACCTTTTATACTCTTACCAGTTTTCTGTTGAAAGAATCCAAATGGTAGAATTCAGAACAGTTTATTTTACCCTTGGAAAATTAAAAAAGGGCCTCATTCCAAAGGATCATCATACTGAAGAGCTTTGGTACAAAACAGTAAAACCAAGAGCAGTTAGGGCGCACATCACCTTCCAGTTGTCAGCCAGGAACATGCTGGTCAAGGTTGGTCAGACAGCCTGCCCCTCCATATAAACCTAGTAACATGTTCAGGCTGGGAGATAGGGCTAGAGAAAAGAATAGGAACAGTGATGTCAGTAGGTAAATCTCAATCTACTAGCCTAGGGGAAGCTGCAGAAGGAGGGAGCTGACGCTCAAGACCCATCCATGTGCCGCAACTGTAGGATCAGTGCAGAAGTCACCGTGGAGGGTGGTCCTCAAGAGTAAGTGGGTGTAGAGGGGCTTCCTACCCCAACCAGCTTCACGTTAAGAGGTAGAACAATGATCTTCATGATCTAGAACATTCTAGACCAGCACTGTCAAGTGGAACTCTTCGCAGTAAGGGAAATGTTAAATATCTGTGCTGTCCAATATGGTAGCCACTAGTTGTAGGACTTTTGAGCACTTGAACTGTAGTTAGGAACTGAATAAGTACTAAAAGCCTTAAAAAGAGCTTTTCTCTTTTGGTTCTTTTTATCTTATGGAGTTAATTAGACAAGTGTACAAAACTATTTATCATAGCATTATTTATAATATTAAAAAGCTTGTATTGGAGTAACACAAATGTACAATTTAAAGCAGTCTATTTGATAACCAGATAGTGGACAACTGTGTAGCTGTTAATAATGCTGATATAGATAGACATTTATTGACAGAAAAGTTGTTTCTAATATGTTAGGTGGAAAAAAGTTGGTTACAAAACTGTGGTTAGTGTGTTCCTATATTTTGGTGTACATATTAGCAAATATTATGTGTATGTGTTACCTGCACATGTACATGGATAGGATCTGGAACCTAGGCATCAAAAGGTGTATCTTAATACTTGTTCTGCCATCTATTACCTTTGTGACTTTGTGTAAGTTGCCTAACCTCTGAGCCTCCTTAGGGTTTTTATATATAATAGTTACCTAGCTGCGCCAGGTCTTAGTTGTGGCATGTGGGATCTTTGATCTTCCTTGTGGCATGTGGACTCTTCGCTGTGGCCCGTGAATTCACTCCTGTGACACGTGGGATGTAATTCCCTGACCAGGGATTGAACCTGGGCCCCCTGCCTTGGGAGTGTGGAGTCTTAGCCACTGGACCACCAGGGAAATCCCAAGCCTCCTTCATTTTTCTACTGTGAAAGAGAGGGAGAAACAGTACCTATCTCATTGAATTCTCTTAAAGATTAAATGAAATAATGTGGCTGAATTACTTAGCTTAGTTCCTGTATAATTCTGTGATAAGGTCATAATAAATGGCAGCTTTTTCATGGTCATACTGATTGCTATTATTATCTCATGTGTGTGTGCACAGGAGAAAGTTTAGGAGGTACATATCACAGTATTACCAAGTTGTCTTTGGTGGGATTACAGGTGATTTGTATTTTCTTCTTTGTGATTTTCTGTGTCTTCTGATTCAAATCTTGAAATTGAGCGTATATTAATTACCTTTACAATTTAAAAATGTTTCAAACTTTCTGTGTCATTAACATAAGACATACCAGTTAAGCAAAAATGACTTATGGAAAAACCAAAAGAGTTCCAGAAAAACATCTATTTCTGCTTTATTGACTATGCCAAAGCCTTTGACTGTGTGGATCACAATAAACTGTGGAAAATTCTGAAAGAGATGGGAATACCAGACCACCTGACCTGCCTCTTGAGAAACCTATATGCAGGTCAGGAAGCAACAGTTAGAACTGGACATGGAACAACAGACTGGTTCCAAATAGGAAAAGGAGTACATCAAGGCTGTATATTGTCACCCTGCTTACTTAACTTCTATGCAGAGTACATCATGAGAAACGCTGGACTGGAAGAAGCACAAACTGGAATCAAGATTACCAGGAGAAATATCCATAACCTCAGATATGCAGATGACACCATTCTTATGGCAGAAAGTGAAGAGGAACTAAAAAGCCTCTTGATGAAAGTGAAAGAGGAGAGTGAAAAAGTTGGCTTAAAGCTCAACATTTAGAAAACGAAGATCATGGCATCTGGTCCCATCACTTCATAGGAAATAGATGGGGAAACAGTGTCAGACTTTATTTTGGGGGGCTCCAAAATCACTGCAGATGGTGATTGCAGCCGTGAAATTAAAAGATGTTTACTCCTTGGAAGGAAAGTTATGACCAACCTAGATAGCATATTCAAAAGCAGAGACATTACTTTGCCAACAAAGGTCCGTCTAATCAAGGTATGGTTTTTCCAGTAGTCATGTATGGATGTGAGAGTTGGACTGTGAAGAAGGCTGAGCGCCGAAGAATTGATGCTTTTGAACTGTGGTGTTGGAGAAGACTCTTGAGAGTCCCTTGGACTGCAAGGAGATCCAACCAGTCCATTCTAAAAGAGATCAGCCCTGGGATTTCTTTGGAAGGAATGATGCTAAAGCTGAAACTCCAGTACTTTGGCCTCCTCATGCGAAGAGTTAACTCATTGGAAAAGACTCTGATGCTGGGAGGGATTGGGGGCAAGAGGAGAAGGGGACGACAGAGGATGAGATGGCTGGATGGCATCACCGACTTGATGGATGTGAGTTTGAGTGAACCCGTGAGTTGGTGATGGACAGGGAGGCCTGGCGTATAGCAATTCATGGGGTTGCAAAGAGTCGGACACAACTGAGCGACTGAACTGAACTGATGTGACTGAAAGATTTATGAGTTATAGATTTCGTCACTCTTTTTAGAACTGTAACAACCATTTTTGTGGCTATAGAAAATCTGTAAAATTATGGCCGATGGAAATATAGTAATATAGTTGAAACACATTCCTGCACGTAGAATTATAGTTTTAATCACATTTAAATCTGGGAAGAAACATAGTATACACTGAGTTACGTTTTAACCTGCCTCCTTCATAATCAAAGCAAAAAATGTACATTTATTTCTATTTGGAAATGTTTCTGTTTTGTAATTGCTTATTTCTAGGGCCCAAATTCAGTAGCTCTAATGGTGGATTGTTGGCAAAGCAATAGATACCTAGTTAGGGTGTTGCTTTGGTGGATAGTCTTGAATTTTGTATTTATAAAATTTTTGACAAGTAGTCTTTTATACTTCACTTTACTTAGAGTTCATGTTACATGTCAAGTTCTGTCCTAGGCTCTGGGGAATAAGATGAATGAAAAAGGAGGATTCCTGCCTAGAACAGTGTCTGATCAGATTCTGTAAAACAGTGAGATGGTATAAGTGGTATGATAGAGAGATAAGTAAGAATAGTAAGGTATGTCAAAAACCAAAGTCTGCATACTCAGTAAAACAAAGCAGAAAGATGAGTTTATTGTGAGGCTTCAACTTGTAAACTGGGAAACTCAAGGCTATGGGAGCAATGAGTTCTGAGTTGCTCGTAGACTAAGGAATTTTTACGGGATAAATGTGAAAGTTTTTGGCTTTTTCAGTTGATTCGTTGCCTGGTGGTTTTCTTTTTTGACTTTGGATGGTTGGCTGAGTCATGTGAACAAGAAAGTCCAGGAATGGCATGAAAGACTTGGCACTTGGGAATTGGCTGGTGTCCTCCATTGATTTCTGATAGGAGCTATAAATTCCTGTAAGTCAGGTTGCCTTTTTACTTACAGTGGATCAACTTGGGTTGATCAACTTCACTTTATCTCTGTATAAGAGACTCTGTTTTGTTTTGGTTCTATAGGTACTAATGAAGAGTGCTCAGCTGTATGTTGAGAGAGGGTGGGTGGTGGGCAGAGAAAGATAAAAAGGGGCTATCAGGAAAAGGCTTCAGAAAGGACAATATGCTTGAGCTATTAATAAATCTTGAAGCTGAGTATATGAGCATTTACAGATTGGTGGATTACTTTCTGGAGTGAAGGTATGAGGCAGCGTGGTGCATCAGGTAGCCTAGGGGTGGTTTGGTGTGGCCTGAGGTAGAATGCAAGCGAGAGGCCAGCCAGTGAGAAAGCAGGAGAATCAGGGCTGTCCAGGAGCGTCAGTGCTGATATTTTCAGGAATATTTTTAGGATAAGAGAAACTGCTGACAAAGTAGCATTATTTTCTTTGATCAGATCTTTTTAAAAAAGTACTCACATTTAACAGATTGTGTAGATTTAGAACTGAGGAGTTCTGAACCATGGGAGTTCATGTGAGATCACGTTTTTTGTTTTTTTATGTGAGTGGATCTTACCATATCACTACATTGACAACTGAAACTATGTTAGGAGTTCCTGACTTGAGAATACCCTTCCTGAAGGATCTTTCAGCTCCTTCTTCTTCTTTCCCTATTGTCTTAGTTCTTCCCCCTCCTTACCACCTCAGCCTTACCAACCAATGACTTTCACAAGGTCTTGTTGCCACTGTTATAGGGACACCTTTAAAGAATTTGTGGGTTTACAAGTTAAGGAAGGGAAAGAAGTTGGAAAAAGATATCTGGGTTTAATAGTTGATTTTGCCATGCTGACTTGCTCTTAAGGAGGCCATTCTGTTCTGTATCATAATCCTATGTTGCTTGATTTGGTTTTTTCCTATTCTTTTTAAAATATCAAATCTTCAACCAATTAGATATTCATTTGGGCTAATGTTAGCAAAAATTCTAGAAAGGGTCGTAAGTGAACATCTGAGCATTCCTTCCCTATGAATTTTTCTGTCTCCATATTTAAAAAATATTGAAGTCTTACCTATTGTAACAGAGCAAAACATATAAAACCACCTCTCTGAGCCATTTGTGCCCCTCTATTCATAGCCAAGTGGTTTCTCCTCACCAGTGACTATCAAGGGCAGCCTGGCTTTTATTGTTATCTGGCGTTGTTTCTACCTTTCACCTTGGTTCAAAAAGTACGGATTGCCCACCACATGATTGGCCTTGTTCTTCTCCTTGCAGTAAATAACATAAGGCAAGCATGATATCTGTCCTCATGGAATTTATAGTTTCAGTGGAGAAAACTGTTCCTTTTAAGCTTCCTGAATACCTCTGATAGAAGTTGACAAATCAATAGACATTTCTCTCAACAGTTGAAATCATGATCTGTTTTCCCTTCTGAGAGAAAGGAAATTCTTTTTGGGTTTTACAACTGTACGTATTCTTTCCTGGGAGAAGGCAGCTTCTACTTCTTGAGCACATATTTTGAGTTTTTGTGTGAGCCTCTTTCTCTTAAATATCTCTTTTGCAGTTCCTTAAATTTTTTTTTTCTTTTTTTCTCCCCTCAGAATAGCTCTCTGCTAATCAACCTTCTCATCTTCTGATGAAAACATTTCCTAGCAGTTTCATCTCTATGCTGAAAAGCTGGCAAGGGTAGTGGAGGAGGGGGGTGGATAAAAGGGAGAAAAAGATAATGGAAGGCAAGCAGTAAACTGAAGTTAGTAAAATTAAAAAGCAAGCTTTCTGTGGATGCTCTGGCTGCACAAAATATCTGATGTGGTTGCCATGTTAGTGAAAACAGTCTTTTTTTAAAATTTAATTTTTATTTTATATTGAAGTAAAGTTGATTTACAATTTGCGTTAGTTTCAAGTGTATAGCAAAGTGGTTCAGTTATACATATACGTGTATCCATTCTTTTTCAGATTCTTTTCCCATTTAGGTTATTACAGAATATTGAGTAGAGTTCCCTGTGCTATACAGTAGGTTCTTATTGACTATTTTGTTTATAGTAGTGTGTGTGTTGGAGAAGGCGATGGCACCCCACTCCAGTACTCTTGCCTGGAAAATCCCATGGACGGAGGAGCTGGTAGGTTGCAGTCCATGGGGTCGCGAGGAGTCAGACACGACTGAGCGACTTCCCTTTCACTTTTCACTTTCATGCATTGGGGAAGGAAATGGCAACCCACTCCAGTGTTCTTGCCTGGAGAATCCCAGGGACGGGGGAGCCTGGTGGGCTTCCGTCTATGCGGTCGCACAGAGTTGGACACGACTGAAGTGACGCAGCAACAGCAGCAGTGTGTGTGTGTTAATTCCAAACTCCTAATTTATCTTCCCCCGTACCTTTCCCCTTTAGTAGCCATAAGTGAAAACACAGTCTTTTGATTTCATTCCCCTGCAGTCCTTTAATTTTACTTAATTTAGGTACTGGACTATGTTCTGAGTCCTAGCTAGTCATTTTGTAGTTATCTGCCCTTATCAAACAGGCGATTGGGCAATAAATTGCAACCAGAACAAACACATCCTTCGACACCAAAAAACACACAAAATACATGCCCTCATGATTATTGTACATGCTGTACTTGTATCTCAGCTATTTGATCTTTTGTCATCATTGTAAAATTCTGAGATAGCCTAGCATTTTTAAAAGTCTGTTATTTAACTTTGTATCTACTTTTGTGAAATGTCTATTCAAATTCTGTACCTACTGTTGAAGGGTTTTTCTTTTTTTCTTAATGATTTTTCATAAGCTCTTTAAATCAAGCAAATTAGTCCCCTGATGGCTTACAGTTTGGTGATATTTTCCAAGTTTGTTGTTAGCCTTTGTTTAGAATATGTTTTCTGTACAAGATAGTTTTATAGTCAGATTAATCCACCTTTTCCTTGTGGATTTTATTTAAAAGGAGCTTTCCCTAAAGTGGATGTTTAAGTTTACTGAAGAGTGGAATCAGAATTTATGTTGGAGAAGAACATTTCAAAGAGGACAGTCTAGTAATTTTGACATTTTATATGTTCATTGTAAGGAGCCTTGAGTAGACATTAAATCTCAAAGCTCCAAAATCATTCCAAGAAAGCTTACTTTAAGATTAATTTGTCCTTTTTGCATATGTGCTCTGCTAAACACAAAATTATGGAAAATGATAATATTGTGAACTATTTTAACTATTATAGTGATTTCTAGTTTTTTCCTAATCATTGTTTAACATATTTTCATAAAAACCACATATGTCAGTCACATTGTGGCTCTTTTAAAAAATTAAAGTTACACTCAAAAGAAATAGAATTTATTGATTAAATCAAATAGACCTTTAATATAAAAGAAATAATTTATTTCATTGTGGAAACTCATCCCCCTCAGTGTTTTCCCATAATACACATAAAGATTTCTTAGCAGAGTAGGAAGGAAATAGTCTTTCCATTTAATGGAAACAATGTAGGGGACATTTCCTGAGTTATATTTTGCTCAGATCATTTAGTAGCTTTCCTTATTACTGTTGTGAAAATTCCTGTGAGATCTTCAGGAACTATAAATGGTTAATTTATTTGAGCCTTGACTTTACTGCTTTTATCTTCTCTAGAAGCACAGTGATATGAAATATGTTGAATTATTGGTACTGGTAATTTAGCCATTAATACTTAATCAAACCCATACCTATAAATTGTGTTAGTACATTTTCTTGAAAGATCTGGGGTAGGTTGTCTGACAATTGATAATGCCTGTCATTGTGAGAAGTGGAATATCTAACGTGTTATTAGATAAGTTACTTAAGAAAGAAAAAGTCCTACCTTCTCCCTATACATCCTCAGTCAGCACCTTCTAGGACCTGGGGGTGGGAGGGAAGAGATGAATGCCAGGGCTACTTGGTTGCCTGGTTTTACTAAAGAAAGTGGAAACTGTACATTTTTAGAAATGTAAGTTATGAAAATATGAGTTAGAGGTAATACCAGGTAACTTGAGAGTATACTGACCTAAACATAAGGTTTATCTAGGATAAAACTTGATAAAACTACTACTACTTTATTTTGCTGAATTAATTAATTACCAATTTCAAGTTATTTTTTAGGCTTATGAAATTTCTTGAACATTCTTACCTAATTTTGTTTGAAAGTTTCTTGTTGATAAAAAAAATAATGGCATTTTTGAAAACAGTATTCTCTCAATGTGGAATAAATGTCATGTAACCATCGTGTTGGAAATCACTTCTTGTACTATTGTTTTCATTTTCTTATTCAACAGAACTTGTTGAGTGCCTACATTGTGCCCAGGTCCTGTGTTGTAAGTGGCTTTATAAATATTCATCTGAAAAGAAGAAGAGCTCTGTTATAGATCATAGAAGTCTGCCATGGCAGATTTAGAATATAGAGGGATTTCATTTGACACTTGCTCCTAGAAGATGAATAGTAGAGGAGTTCTTCGATTCAGTGTATTCATGGCCTGATGAGAATGTCTGTTAGTACACTCTTCTTGCTGGTTGAATCTCTGTCATTCTCCGTTCTCTCTTTCCAACAAGCATACTTCATTAGGAGTACCTTCTCTGATTTTCCAGACTAGGTCATGTCTGCGTATATGCCTATTCTGTATTTTTCTTAATAGCCTCATCGTGATTATAGTTTTAAAATTTGATTAATCTCTTAATCTGCTTGTCTCTGTTAAGCCATTAAGAGAGGCTTAACAGAGGCTCCCTGTGCCTGAAATTTGCTGGGCACTTAAATATTTATTAATGAACTGTGACTTTTAAGTCATTGCTACCTGCTGGGTATCTTCCAACATGTTTTTGCTTCATCTCCACACCCCAGGGCAAGGTTTTACGGGAGATGATAGGTAATGGGCAGAATTCTGTGCAGTGGAGACCTTGGGAATCCGATCGAGATTGTATAGGGAGTATTCCGAAGGTGAAGGCCGCAGTGTATGTCAGTTATGACACCCACTTTACTAGGGCAAAGTTCACTGTTCCTAACCTGGGTCTTATCTACCTGCCTCATCTTTGGTTAAAATCTTTACAATCTAGTTTTATCTTGAATCTCAGGTTCTCCCCCTGTCAATAAATTATTTATAAGAAAAATAGATTTAGCCTTTGGCATGCATGCGTGCATGCTAAGTCGCATCAGTTCTGTCCGACTCTTTGCAACCCTGTGGACCGCAGCCCACCCAGTTCCTCAATCCATGGGATTCTCTAGGCAAGAATACTGGAGTGGGTTGACATTTCCTACTCCAGCCTTTGCTGTAGATAGTCTTAAATGTTTTATTTCCAGGTTTAACCTTTGGAGCCATTCAAGATTTTAGGATGGGAGAGTTAACATTATTAGACTTCTTATTTTAGTAAGATATTTTGATTTCAATGCATGGGATGTAGTAGGTGATATGCATGTCAGTGCATGAGGAGATAGTTGACAGGTCCTCACTCAGTTAATTCAGCCAGCATTTGTTGAATACCTACCCTGTGTCTGGCTTGTTGACAGGGGAAATGTAGAGATGGAAGATAGTTCCTACATACTAGAACCATACCAGTTCGATCAAACCAGTCAATCGTAAAGGAAATCAACCCTGAATATTCACTGGAAGGACTAATGCTGAAGCTCCACTACTTTGGCCACCTGATGCAAAGAGCTGACCCATTTGAAAAGACCCTGATGCTGGGAAAGATAGAAGGCAGAAGGAGAAGGGGACAACAGAGGACGAGATGGTTGGATGGCATCACCAACTCAATGGACATGAGTTTGATCAAGTTCCGGGAGATGGTGATGGACAGGGAAGTCTGGCGTGCTGCAGTCCATGGGGTTGCAAAGATTCAGACACAACTGAGCAATTGAACAACAGCAAAGAACCATGTAGTCTATTGAGGCAGGGCTCAATAATTAAGCTATGTACTAATTTAATTAATGTCGTGTTCAGAGAAATACAGTATGGAAGGAACACAGGAGAGGTAACCACTGAAACTAGGAGTTTCAGGGGAGGCTTTTTAGAGGCAGTGATAAACCAGTCCTTTCTAAAATGCAAGTAGGGGTTAATCAGGCAAAGAGGATAGGAAAAATCTGTCCAGGCAGAGACAAGAGCACATGTGTAAATACCAGTTAAGGGTTTATTTAGATTATCAAGGTGAGAATTCCTGAGTGATATTTAAAAGATGTCATATACAGCACTTGAACACTGATTGGTTTTAAGGTTTTGCTTGCCTTGGTGACTGGGACATACTGATGTAATTCTGAGAACAGTGGACCCACCAAGAGGTAGAGATGAGTGAGTGATATTCAGTTTTGGATCTGTGGTTTTTGAGGCACAGTGGGATTTCCATATGGATTTATGAATGCACAGTTGGAAACTAGTGTGAGTTTAAGGGTGAGATGAAGGGTAAAGATTGAGATTTGGGATTCTCCATAGGAGTCGTGGCTAAACCTCAGGTACATGGGTAAGATATCAAAAGAGACTGCAGAATAGAAGAGAAGAAAAAGAAGAGGACTAGAGACAGAGGAGAATAAGAAAATTCTTTTTTCCTTTTTAAGGCAGGATCTAAATAAGGAGTTTTAAGTTAGTTTATTTTTTCTCCTCATTATATTTCAAGGAGAAAAAAAGAATAAATGAGGAAATACACATTTGTTCACATTTATTGAAACCCTAAGACATTAAAAATATGCCTAAAGTCAAAGATAAATTTAGTTTTGATCATTGTGAAGGTAGGGAACATTTTCGGCAAGATCATTGAAGCAAGAAAAGATTTTCAGATAATCCCTCAGTGAAACAGAATACTTCTGAGAATTCCAGATAATTGAGATTTTACTTTATTAGCTCTTTATTTTGAATTGCATCTGTTTTTTCAAATATTTTAAGTTCATATATTCAGAATGCTATTGATTTATAAGAAGTGTATTCCATTTTCTCATGGAATACATTGCATAAAAGGTTAAACACTCACACTTTTAAAAGAACATATATGTAATCATAGTCACAGAATGTAAACTTCTTATTTATAAGAAGTTATACAGCTTATACAGCTCTCACTTGGTTTCAGGTCTCTTTCTCAGACCAAGTACTTAAAGTCGGAGAAAAGGAAACTAGATTGTTGCAAAGTGTAAAGTGAAATGACCTTATAACTATACTGTATAGAATCTACTGGAGTCTCAGGCACTTTGGGAAGGAGATGCGATGGCAGGAGGTGGTATAATGGCATTCCCCGTCGCAGCATCTCTCTTGCAAACAAGTATCTCTGACTGCCTGAAGTGCTTAGCCTTTCTCACTTACGTACAGTAGTAACAACTATTGCTTATCATGAACTTGTTGCATGCCATGCATGGTACATGTATCATCTCATTCAGTCCTCATAACATCCTTGCCAGGAGTGGTTGGTGTAAGAATAACAACTGTAATTTGCCAAATATTTAATATTTTCCAAGCGTTGTGTTTGGAGAAGCCAATGGCAACCCACTCCAGTACTCTTGCCTAGAAAATCCCATGGATGGAGGAGCCTGGTGGGCTGCAGTCCATGGGGACGCTAAGGGTCGGACATGACTGAGTGACTTCACTTTCACTTTTCACTTTCATGCATTGGAGAAGGAAATGGCAACCCACTCCAGTGTTCTTGCCTGGGGAATCCCAGGGACGGGGGAGCCTGGTGGGCTGCCGTCTATGGGGTCGCACAGAGTCGGATGTGACTGAAGCGACTTAGCAGCAGCAGCAGCAGCAGCAAGCATTGTGTTATTTAATGTACATTCATTTAATCCTTACAGAAACTATATGTTTGTCAGTAGATATTTTTATTCCTCCATGAGGCTCAGAGGGGTTGAGCAACTTGCTTTATGTCATACAGCTATGGTCAGGGCTCAAACTCAGGTCTCTGAATTCTAAAAGCTGTACTCTTTGCATTATACCTGCTATCTCACTATTAACTTTCGTTGGGTGGTGATGGGGAACACCGACCTCCTAGAACCTTATGACAAGTACCTAAGCAGTGTCAATAGAATAAAAGAAAGCAAACAATTTAAGGCCACCTTGAACCAGGGCTGGTGTACTGTTTTCTAGACCCCTCTTCAGAGTGTGAGTGCCACCTGCTGGAAGGTTGTAATGTTTCTGTGTGCTTGTGGAGTCCTGAGAAGGTTGCCACAGGTGTGAAAGTGTCAGGTTTCAAAACGCTAATTCTTAAATTTCAGTTCAGGAATGCTAGGGCATTTTGAAGTTAGGTGAATCTCCTGTTTGCCATAAAGTTTGTTTCCTCTTTTATCTTCTTTTTTTTTTTTGCAGAGAGGGAAGGGTTACACACTTTAAAAAAAGATACACTCAATGAATGCTTTCTAAAATAAAGTTTTCTAAAAATAAAGATCAATGGTCAAATGAATCATACTGTTACTTATAACAGATCAAATAAGAATAAAAAATTGGAGTTACTTTGAGATAAGTGAGTTATTGAAGTTTATAAGAGGACCCTTTCCATTTAGATACCCTGAAAAAGGAATCTGGAAGCCCTGGGGGCATCAGAGACTTAGAGAAAAGAAAGTACAGATGAAAGAGGAAGAAAGATGTATGGATAAAAATACAAATGGATTCTGTAATTGTTAGTCTAGCACAAGGCTCCCCAAATGGAGTCAGAATTCTAAATAGTGCTTTAGAGAAAAAAGTTTAGGATTATAGCTTTAGATTGTTTAGGACAGTGAAAAGTAGACACTTTTTATAGTCATTTAGATGCCCGCATGGAAGGGGGACCAGATAAAGTCTTGGCATGCCCCCTGCACGTTCTTCATTAAGGCTCCTTTGGGATCATGTTAGTGCTCTGTAAGTGTCTGGCACAGGAGATGTTATGACTTACTGTGGCACTTTCACAGGAAAATCATGCTATACTAAACTGCTGTTTGTGTGATTAAGGCATATTTATAGTTGTATGAGGTCATGTTGAACAAATATCTGTGTGACAAGAGATTAAAGTTCATTGGTAAAATCTGATATTGCCAAGAATTTGGGGAAGTACAAGTACAAGCATCTCCTTTCTTTTATCCCTTCTCAGATCAACTGTATAAGAAGCTTAGCTTGCATGATAGTATCTTATCTTAGCAGGTAGAATTCTGCAGAGAAGGAGCTGTTGGTGTGTGTGTGTATGCATGTGTGTAAAACATAAAGGTAATGCTCATTATAGAAAACTTGTAAAGTAGAAAAATAGGAAGAAAGAAAAAAATCACACATTCACTATCCAGAGATAATTATATTAATGTTGTGGTATATTTCCTCTTTTATAAATGTATTTTATATTTTGCATATTTTATTTTTTTTAATAGAAAAGCATACAAATTTTATTTGATGTTAAGCTTTGTGTGACACAGGGGCCTTCCTAGAAGTGAAAATGCCAAGAAATGGGTAGGCCTGAGACCTGATATGCCATTTTTAACAAAGAGCAATTAATTGTAGGGACGTGACAAGACAAAGGAAAGGGTTTAAGACTTGGAGGGGCTGCACAGTGTGGGAAGGTGAATATGTAGGGGAAACCAGTGGAAGATAAGGGCTGTCTTAGCATAGTTTGTCTGTGCTGGTCCAGTGCAGTGCCGACTTTCTGTCTTTGTCATGGTCGTAAAACTTCCCTGGGAGAGGGGATTTATGGCAGTCCTCAGTTCTTATTGTCTACTTTTAGTCAGATAAGGGAACCTCCAGGACGGCTTCTTTCTTCATCTCTTGAACCACACATGCCTTCACTGCATACTCACTCTTATGCCAGAGTGTCACATTTTGGGCTGGTATGTTCTAATCCCCTTCACCTTCCCCCCGAATAAAAGATGAAATTTAGATCTGATGAAGGCGAAGAAATGGGAAATTTTGTTCCAGCTTGCCTGGTTGGGGGTGGAGGGGGGACACACTGTTTCCCTTTCTTAAATTTTTTTTTTTAAATGGAAGTATATTTGACCTACAACACTATCTTTGTTCCAGGTGCACACCATGGTAATTTGATATTTCTGTATGTTGCAAAATGATCACGCCATAGCCTTTTTATATCACATCACAGTATTATAGCATAAGTCCTTTTTCATGTATTTTAAAACTCTTGACATATATATTTGAGACTGTGATATATGGATATACCATAATTTACTTATCAGTTTTTTTAGTATTGGCCATTTGTGTTGTTTACTGTTTTTGTTTATTTGTTCCTTCAGTAGATAGAGAATGCATTTGTGTGGCATTTGTAGCATATTTATTTTTTGCTAGCCTTGGAAGTAATCACTGATTTGATCAAGCTGTTTCAATTCCTCAAGTGTCTTCCTTTGTTTCCTGTTCTTTGTATCATTTTCTTCAGGATTTTGTAGCATTTATTGCATTCACAGCCCTTTTAAGGAATACCCTCATAGTACCCCTTTGCTTTTCCAATTCTATACCAGGTTAAATATCTCACCCTGAGCCATTAAGAGCTATGTTTCTGTTCTTTACATCAAGCCAGCACCCTTATACTTTTGCTAAGAGTGGGTGCTAGTTGAGAGAACAATTCCTTTTTAAGCCTAAAGTAAATGTAGCTTGTGGAAAGTTTGAGTCCCTAGAAGAACTATGTTAGACACAGTCTAGTCAACTTATTAAAAAGACAAAATCATTCAAAATGCCTTTTGAAAAGATAGCAACGTTTTATAATATTCCAGGCTACTTACTGCTTGATTTTTGTAAGAATCAGGTACATTCAGTAGATTTAATTCTTTCAACAAATATTTATTGAGTACTTACTGTGTGCTCATGACCATATTAAGCCCTAGGAATATAAAACCAGCAGAAACTTTGCCTTCTTGGAGCTTGTATGTTAATGGAGAGAGACACACAATAAATAATATAAAATAAATAAACAATACCTAGGTCCCCTACTCCTTAAATGAAGCCTTGTGAACAGATGTATTTTCAATAGTTTTTTTTTTTTAATTTTAGAAAGATAATATTGTGTGTGTGTGTGTGTGTGTGTATATATTACCTAATACCAGGGGGAATTCTGATGCACCAATCAAATCTAGTAGTTTCTCTTTCATATTAAAAGAATGAGCATTTGCACTCAGTTGGATAAATAAAGACTATAGCAGCTTCATGTTATTGCTAATGAGATACATCTGTGAAATGAATATTAAAGAATAGTTTTCAAAGCAGATAAAATTATGACTGATATAAAATGAGCACATTTTAAAGATTTTATGTAACTTACTAAATGAAGGAACCTAGTAGAATTATAACCTGTTCAAAGAAGAATCTGTGAGCTTCCCAGGTAGTGCTGGTGGGAAAGAACCTGCCTGCTAATGCAGGAGACATAAGAGATGTGGGTTCAATCCCTGGGCTTGGAAGATCCCCTGGAGGAGGAAATAGCAACCCACTCCAGTATTATTGCCTGGAGAATCCCATGGAGAGGAGCCTGGCAGGTTATAGTCCATAGGATCACAAAGCCTCATTCATAACTGAAGTGACTGAGCATACAAAGAAGAGTCTATAGGACAGATAAATTTGTAGATCAGGAATATTAAAATGATGTCCAATTTAAGGTAACTTTAGCATCTTCCACAATGGGAGAGTGAATGTAGATAAGCAAGAATTATTCTGTGTTATCATCAGTTATCTATAATGTACAGAGTTGTACAATAGCTTCCATAGCATCAGAATCAGATAACCTGAAAGAATGTGCCTTTCTTTTTCTCCATTGAAGTGTAAAAATTTTTTTCCTACCCGAGTTACTAGAAAACTTTTGGTTTTCTAAGCTCTCTAGAATTATACCTAAGGGATATAGAGCTATATGCTATGTTCAGTAGTGATAATACTTTGCATAAAAATAAAGAAGCAGAGGGGTGGTTATAATTTTAAATAGAAGGACCAGAAAAGACCTGAGGAGGATTGAGAACTTTTGCCTGAGTAACTGGAATGATGGAGTTGCTATTAACTGAGGCTGGGGAAGAGCAGTTGGGGTAGAGGGCAGGAGAGGTGAAGATGACAACCTCAGTGTGACTTTCAGATGTTCAAGTAGAGATGTTGAGGCATTTTAGATATATATACATAGCTGGACTTCAGGGAATATGCGTTGACTAGAAATAAACGTTTGGGAGTTAATGTGTATAGGTGACATTTAAAACTTCCAGACTGGATGAGATCACTTAGAAAAGCTCCTTCTACATGCCATACCTTGTGCTAGTTCCTGTAGAGATAAATTTAAAATTGTCTTTGCCCTCAAGGAGCTTATGGTCTACCAGGGGAGGCAGATGTAAAGTTAAAACAGTATAAAAGTATATCAATACAACTATACATCAAGTACACATAATTCGGTAAAGTCATATCTGAGTCATCCTAAACTCCATCACCCTCAGAGTCGCTTGTTCAGTGGCCCAGCCATCAGACATACACAGAAGAAAGTCACAGCGTGGTACCTTTTATATCAGCTGGCTTCTCCCCTAACCCACTGCACCCAGCATGTTTCTAGTGATACTGGAGAACCTCACTGTAGAACTGTAGAACTGTAGAACCTCACTGTAGAACCTCTCCTCACTGGAGAACTGTGACAGTTCTGCATGGCCTGTAAGCCTCCTCATTATTTGGCCTTTGCCTTATTGCTTGCTTTAATTCCTCAGTTCTGTCCCTAGTGACAGAGATGATCAGTTTTGTATTTTTTTTATTGCTGTATGATTGATGTACAATATTATATAGGTTACCAGTGTACAGTATAGTGATTCACAATTTTAAAAGGTTATACTCCATTTATAGTCATTATAAAATTTTGGCTGCATCCTCCGTGTTGTACAATACATCCTTGTAGCTTATTTTGCACCTAATAATTTGTGCCTCTTAATCCCGTATCCCTATATTGACCGCCCCCTCCATTGGCTACCACTAGTTATTCTCTTTACCTGTGAGTCTGCTGCTTTTTGTTATGTTCACTAGTTTGTTGTATTTTTTAGCTTCCACGTGTAAGTGATGCATACAGTATTTGTCTTTCTCTGACTTATTTCACTTAGCATAATGCCCTCCAAGTCCATCCATGTTGCTGCAAATGGCAAAATTTCCTTCTTTTTTATGCTTGTAGTCTGTATTTTGAAACACCATTCTGATTGTAGAGTGAAAAATGAATGCGGAAAGGGAATAAAACAAACATAGTTTGCTATTTCTTACTCTTTGCTTGCCTTCACATTGATATTTAGTCATTTATAAAGACCTGTAGGGTTGGAATTCTCTGGTGGTACAGTGTTTAGGACTGCACGCTTTCATTGCAGTGCTTATGGGTTCAATCCCCGGTCAGGGAACTAAGATCCCAAATACCATGTCACATGCCCCCTGCCAAAAAAAAGACTGGAAGGGTAGAAAAAGTGTAATAGGTATGCAGAAATTGCAAGTGTATATTGCTATACAGTGCAATTTTGGGGATTAGGGGAAATTTTCTAGTAAATGCATGGTGTTGCAAACTTTACCCTCTTCCCTCCTGTATTTCATAGAAAAGGTAACCTGAATGGCAATTGCTAAAAACAAAAATCAAATATAAAATTACTATAGGATCCAGCAATTCTACTTTTTGAGTATATTTAAAAAATTGAAAGCAAAGACTCAAATAGATGTTTGTATATCAGTCTTCAAGGCAGTGTTATTCATAATAACCAAAGGTGGAATCAACCCAAATGTCCATAGGGTGATGGGAGGGATGCATGAATAAGCAAAGGTGGTATATGCATACAATGAAATATTATTAATATGTACCCTTAAAAAGAAAGGGAATTCTTTCCTACATGGATACATCCATACAACATGGATGAATCTTGAAGACACGTGAAGTGAAGGAAGCCAGACACAAAAGAACAAATACTGAACAATTGCATTTATATGAAGTAGTTGGCATCTTCAGATTTCTAGAGACAGAAAGCAGAACCGGAGGAGATGGGAATGGGAGATACCGTGTGTCATGGGACAGAGTTCCAGCCTTTTCTTCTCTAGAAAAGGCTCTAGAGAAGGGATAGAGTGGCGGTTCTGAAACACAGTGTACTTAATGCCACTGAGCTACACACTTAAAAATAGTTAGAATGGTAAATTTTATGTATATTTTACCACAAAAAAGTGACCTGGAAATACCTTGGCGTTGTAAGAAAGAACCAGAAAGGTTTCTATAAACTAATACTGTGCTGAATAATGAAAGATTTATAAGAAAGTAAAACATAAGTGCTATCTTTTGTGTAAATATTCATACTTGCTTTCATTTGCATAAATAGTTGGAAGACTCACCAAGCAACTAAAAAAAGTTCCTTCTAGGAGGGAGGCCAGCCTGTGGTCCCTTGGGGAAGGAGTGGTGATGAGGCATTTCAATGTGTTTCCTTTAACGTACATTTGATTTTTGAACTGTGTAGATGTATTACCTATTCGAAATAATGTTTAAACATGGAACTTAAGGTGGATTCACTGTAGAGAGATCAGTAATTTGTAGTCACAAAAAACCCTAATTTTTTAGAGGTGTTGATTAAATACTGCTACATGTGACATACCCTCCCCCAGACAGATGGAGTCCAGGGTTCAGGGGTCTGTGCCAGTGTTTGGTGTTTTGGGAGCTTGGTTTAGGTACAGAAGTGTTTTACCTTCCTTTCCCCTGCGGGCAGGAAAGAGGACATACTCTGGGTAGACATTTAATAAAGTCAAACTCTCTAATATTTTTCTCTGCCTCGTTGATCTGTTTGTATGTCTGTCTTCCCTTCTACATTGTGGGAACAGATGACAAGGACTTTAGCTGAACTGGAAAAAGCATGGACTTTGGAATCAGGCAGAACTATTTAAATCCAAAGCTCTTCTCTTTCTAATGTTTGACTTTGGTCAAGTTATTTTTTTACACTGAACCCGAGCTTCTGTGTGCATCATAGGGTTGTTGGAAGGATTAAGTGAGAGAAAAAACAGGTACATGCAATCACCTTGCGCATAGAAATTATTCAGTAGGAGCTTTGTCCCCTCTTCCTTTGTGTATTTTCCACGGAGCTTTACATTTAAAAGGCGTTTGAAGTGTTTAACAAATTGAGTGTGTTTATACCTATTAAGTCTGAACCCTGGTTAAGGACGGTGTGAGGCGGGCATATTTAGAAGACTTCCACCTTGAACAGCTAATGTTATTGTTGATAAACATTTTATCAAGCAACTGCCTGTTATGGGCCAAGAACTAAGTTTTCACTTGCTGATATGGTCTGTCTTTCCTTCTTCTTATCAGAGTCCAGCTTGAAGCTTTCTGCTTTGTGAAAGGCCTAGTCGTTTCTCTGTTTATAGGACCTCTTTTTCATACCAGTTTTATCAGTGGGTTTGAGACTCATTCTTTTACGCTCAGTACTCTTCTGTAAAACCTGTCTCATGTTCTCGGCATGGGTAAGTTAGGGATTGTTAAATATCTTTCTGCCTTTTGTCAAATTGAGCACATACTATGCTGGAGTGGATATAAACAGTATTCCTGCTTCCCTAGCAGCCTTTCCTCTAGTTTAAAAAAAAAAAATTACACACATGCCAAAATACACTTCATTATTTAGCAATATGATATTACTTTTGTTTACTATTTTACATCTTACCATGTAAAAGGATCCCGTTTTCCAAACATACATATTACAGAGAAAGGATTGGAAAGAGATGTACCAAGATGTGGACAGAGTTTATCTCTAAGTTATGGTATTTGGGTGATGGTGTTGCTTTTTTTTTTTTTTAACGCTAGTTATCTGGATTGTCTAAATTTTCAAAAATTTCACTTTGAAGTTATGGGAAGTACATTATTCTCTGCTAACAGAATACTGACCCTTCTCTTCCTCTTGCCTTCAGCTTTTGCGAGAATTGAAGCATCCTAATGTGATCGCCCTGCAGAAGGTGTTCCTTTCTCACAGTGACAGGAAGGTGTGGCTGCTGTTTGATTATGCAGAACATGATTTATGGGTAAGTCTAAACTCACTTTATTTTTAGGATAATAATTTTATATAGGTATGAAGAATAAATGTATGTGCTCCATACTGCTAATGTACAGAAAGGAAAACTTGCTCTGTTGACCATAGTTTCAAAATAAATATGCTAAAGGTAAATTTTGATTTAAAAGAATTAGAGCAATAAACATTAACATCCTGTTTTATAGTATTTGTCACATTCAGAAATTTCACTTCAAAAAATGTTCCTGAGTGGGAGATTGTAGTTTTAGGTAATGAATGGCAGTTTCCTAATATGTTCTAGGGAAATTACTTTCTTTTGCACTGTACACATATTTAACTGTTCATATTTAACAGTCATGTGCTTGTGAATAGTTTTCCTCTCTAAGTGAAGGTCCTGTCTTGCAGCATTTTGCCATTTAAAATTCACCCCACCAAATAAATATGTACAGGTCTGCAAATATTAGGGTTTTTTTTTTTTAAACAATATATAAAAGAAGCCAAAAATTCTAATTTCACATGTTTAAAATTAGGAATCAAGTCATTTAAACATTTTATCCCAGGACCTCCCAAAAGTAAAAAACAAATTCAAACTTGGCGGTAAGTTCAAACTTTGGATAATTAAATTTTGATTCAATAGAATGTGGTTTGTCATTTTTATAAATTATAACTCTTTTCAAGAATAACTTTAACAGACTAATAGGTCTTGAAAGAAATTTCCTTATAGCAGATATTGACAAGAACCTCTTCTGTCACGGATATCTAGTACCCATGTTGGCATGTTTTGGGCAAATGTTGGATGGAGATGGAGGTGGATGTGGGATTGCAGGGGGCAGATGGAATTTCTTTCCCTTCCACAATATACCATGTGTACATAAAAATTTGGATATGATGATTCAGTTTATATTTATTTCAATGCAATTGAATTCCCCATTTTTCTCTTCCTGCTTGTGTCTAGTGATTTGCTATTTACTATTGACTACTAAGACTATATCCTAATTTCATTATGTAAGGTGGAACTTTCCAATAATTCTGATATACATGCAGTCAGTAATGTTACCCAAATGCACTAAGTACTAACTTTATTTTATAGAACAGTAAAGATTTACAGAGTTTTTTTCCCTTTCTGTCAGTAGAGAATACAATTAATGCTATTTTAAGGCAGGTTTTAAATTATAAACCCTTTTTACTTCTTGGTTTTACTTAATGCAGATCTTAATGGTTTCAGTAAGTCATCACAACAACCACATTAATAATCTCACATTCACCCTCAATATAGATTCTGTTTTGGTTTGAGCTTATTATTTATTTTTCTTTGTGTTATTATTGGCCCTTAATACGTAATCTTAAAATGTACTTATTGCAGCCTTTATTGTGTTTTGTTGACATAGGCAAAGACTATGTTACTCTAATACATATTTTCTAATTTTTAGCATATTATTAAGTTTCACCGTGCATCAAAAGCAAATAAAAAGCCCATGCAGTTGCCAAGATCTATGGTTAAATCATTACTTTACCAGATTCTTGATGGGATCCATTACCTCCATGCAAATTGGGTGCTTCACAGAGATCTGGTAAGTATGTTTCTTTTAAATTGATCAATGTTTTCTTCTCTCCTTATAAAAATAACTTTTCTTCTTGGTACAGTTATGATGAACATTAATTATAGAAAAATTTGAAAATGCACATAAGCAAAAAGAAGGAAATAAAAATCACCCATAAGCCTATGATCAAAAGATTACCATTATTAACTTTTAGTGTATGTTCTTTCCTTGCATTGACACACAACTGTAAAATGTCAATGTGGTTTTTAACAAATGACCTGCATAATCTTCATGAGATGGCTGTATGTAAAACAAATACCTTTTAATCCATTTGTTTTTCATAATTTTGCTTACTGTTAGTAAAAATGTTAATAATTAAAGACCGAGTTCGTATTGTTTTCAAAGCTAAACTGAAATAATGACATTGCATCCAGTAAGTAGAATTAAGTAAATGAATAAATCTAACAGGGGAAATATACTTATTAGGCGTATTAACCACAATTCAAATATTTGATTTTACTTTTTTACTCAGCACACACATAACAAAAATTTATTAACATCAAATTATATGTTACACATCTTTTCATTGTTATCTAAATTTAGTTTATGTTGATGAAATTCTTTTGTTTGTTCTTAAGAAATATGGGTGCTGAATAGCTGTAATACCCATGAGTTTCTAGTTGGAAGTTTTATTTTGCTTAGGCTTTTGGAGATTCTAGGGATATAGTAGGGATAAATCTAAGTCGACTCAGTTCTTATAATTGAGAGGAAGTATTTATTATAGAAAGGAATGGTACCTTGTCACTTAGACCTAGTCTTCTGACTTGAGCATCTCGTGATATGGCATTTAAGTTAAATTGGGGCCAAATGGCAGCACAGAGCTGCATTTACCATTTCAACAGAAGCATTTCACCTCATAATTTTAAACTGAGGTTCTCATTGCGTTCCACGTATCTGCTTTACTATTACCTGTGAATCAGCATGTATGAAAATAATTCTTGGGTACATGAAGTTCTAGGTCAAACCCTCCTTCATAAATGGTTTTAGATTTTAATTTGCTACTTAATATAGCCTATGTGAGTTATATTTTTGAGGTCATATTCACGTTTGAATCATTTATCAGAATCCTTTGCTGAAGATTAATCTCAACTCTTTTTTCATAAAATTGTATATTTCTTCTAAATAGGATGTGGTGTTAGTGTGTTAGTCGCTCAGTCCTGTCCAACTCTTGGCAGCCCCATGAACTGTAGCTTTAATGAAGATTAATCTCAACTCTTTTTTCATAAAATTTTATATTTTTTCTAAATAGGATAGTTCAACACATTTTATTTGTGATGGCACTACCTGCATATCCAGTAGTACTAAAACCTGATTTCGCCAGGATTCAGTTTTCACCCACCCAAACTTGCTGCTGCTTTAATGTCCTCTATCCTGGTGACTCAGATGGTAAAGAATCTGCCCACAATGCAGGAGATCCGGGTTCGATCCCTGCATTGGGAAGATCCCCTGGAGAAGGAAAGGCTACGCGGTCCAGTCTTCTTGCCTGGAGAGTTTCATAGACCGAGGAGCCTAGTGGGCTACAGTCCATGGGGTTGCAGAGTCAGACACACTGAGCGACTAATACTTACAGACATCCTGGTGATGGCACAACCCTCCTTCTAGCCTAGAAACTTCTTTTACCACTTGCAGGCCCTTGTACTCCACATCTGGAACGTCTCTGGTCCTGCCAGTCTCCCCACTGAAATCTCTCTTCCATTCCTCTGTTTCCATTCCTAGTGCCTCATTCCTAGTTCAGGCCTTTACTATCCTTTTCTCGTGGGATGGTGCTAGCCTCTTGTCTCCTTGTCAACCATCCTTTTCCCTTCCAGTCCACTGTAGACCTTTAGAATAATTACTCAGTCCCTGCTCAGGAACTTTGAAACAGTTCCTCACTGCTTAGAGACTAAAGCTCTCATTCCTTTTTTGGCTTCTGAGGTCTTGTCAGGTATACCTATAGCTGCCTTTAAAATTTTTCTCCGATATCCCTATAATCTCTCACATGCAGTATACGGTTGAACTACTGATTATTCTTTAGATCCTCCTGAGATTTCCTGCCTCAGTGGCATTTATTTCTCTTGTCTTAAAACACTTTACCCTGTCTCTACATATTCAGATATTACCTGTTCTTCAGAACTTGCACAAATGTTAAACTTATCCTCATATCCATCCCTACTTGAAAATAATCTGTCCTCCTTGTTGGTTACTGTTATACTCCATCTTTGCTCCTCTTCTGGCATTTGTCTGTTAGCACTATAGTAATTTATATAGATGTCTAGAAGATGTTCTAGGCCATAAAGTTATTGAGAGAGTGGGGTCAGTGGTTCATTTTGGTATACTACTGCTCCGGTATACAGTAGATACTGAGTGAAAATTTCCTTCGGAGAAGGCAATGGCACCCCACTCCAGTACTCTTGCCTGGAAAATCCCATGGACAGAGGAGCCTGGTAGGCTGCAGTCCATGGGGTCGCTAAGAGTCGGATGCGACTGAGCAACTTCACTTTCACTTTTCACTTTCATGCATTGGAGAAGAAAATGGCAACCCACTCCAGTATTCTTGCCTGGAGAATCCCAGGGACAGAGGAGCCTAGTGGGCTGCCATCTATGGGGTTGCACAGAGTCGGACATGACTGAAGTGACTTAGCAGCAGCACCAAATATTTCCTTAATGAATGAGTATCAGTAAGAATATTGATTATTACAGCATGTTTTTTTATTTCCTTGTATTAATATGTGCAAAGCATGGACTGGTGAGGACAGTACAAACATAACTATATCAAGACCTTCTTAGGAATTTAGTTTGAGAGAAGAAATATAACATGTACGCAAACAATTATACTACAAGACAGATGAGAGAGATTGTGATCATGGCAATGTGAGAAGTACAGACTAAATGCTACTCAAGGTTAAAAGAGGTTCTGAATGGGGGGATAAGGGAAAGCTTCAGAGGGTGCCATTTAGAATTTAAAGAGAGATTTGGGAGACGAGGGTAACCTGATGGAGTGTTGGATGTGACATTTCTGCGGGGAGAAAGCACTTGAATTATCTCAGAAAGAATGTGTATTTCTGTCAGGTTCAGAAATGGATAAGCTGAATTAGGGTAGTATGAAGTCAGGCTAGGAAGATAGGAGTTGGAGCCTGATTGAGGAAGCCCCTAAATATCAGGCTAGGGAGTTCGTTTGTTTTTAAGTACTGAAAGTTTGTAAGCAACAGAATTAAGGGTTTTTTTCCTGATTAAATTATTATTCCCTATTAAAGAAGCCACCACTGATTATTATTACCTCTTACATAGCATGGACTAGATACACACACACACACATACATATATATACATACATATACACTCAATATATATATTATATATATTAGTGAATTATAGTTGATTTGCAGTGTTAATTTCTGCTGTACAACAAGGTGATTCAGCTACACATACACTTTTTTTTAGTATTCTTTTCCTTTATGGTTTATCATGGGATATTGAATATGTTCCCTGTGCTGTAGGACCTTATTGTTTATCCGTTTTACGTAGACTAGCTTTCATCTGCTAACCCCAGCCTCCCATTCCATCCTTCCCCCAACCCTCTTCCCCTTGGCAACCACAAGTCTGTTCTGTATGTCTGTGAAACTGCTTTCGTTTCATAGTTAGGTTCATTTGTTTCATATTTTAGATTCTACATACAAGGGATATAATGCTGTGTTTGTCTTTCTCTTTCTGACTTAATTTCACTTAGTATGATAGCCTCTAGTGGCATCCATGTTGCTGCAGATGGCATTGGTGTTTCCTTTTTTATGGCTGAGTGGTATTCCATTGTATATATGTGCCGCATCTTATCTATCTCTTCTTGTCAGTGGGCTTTTAGGTTGTTTCCATGTCTTGGCTGTTGTGAATAGTGCTGCTGTGAACATAGGTGTGCATATATCTTTTTGAATTACAGTTTTGTCTGGATATATATCCAGGAATATATCCAGACAAAACTGTAATTTCCAGAAGTTGGATTGCTGGGTCATATGATAACACTATTTTCAGTTTTTAAGGAATCTCCATACTGTTTTCCATAGTAACTGCACCAACTCACATTCCCACCAACAGTGTAGGAGGATTCCCTTTTCTCTGCATCCTCTTCAGCATTTGTTATTTGTAGGCTTTTTAATCATGGCCATTCTGACTGGTATGAGATGGTACCTCACTGTAGTTTTGATTTGCATTTCTCTAATAATTAGAGATGTGAAGCCTCTTTTCATGTGCCATTGTGCCATTATTGGCTGTCTGTATTAGCATGGACACAGTATTGAATTCGTGTTCTGAATGTGGTTCTGACCGAGTATAATATTTGTTTATATTTTACCTGTACAGTCCCCTAGTGCCTCTCCTCCTTAAATAAGTAACTCTAACAAGATTTGAAGCTTTAAACCAGTAAGAATAGAGTCTTTGGTAGCCTCCTTAGTTCTTTCACTGATTGTGAGGCCTGCTATCTGGACCATATTGTTGTACTGTCATGGTTTTGCCAAAAAATTTTCTGGAATAGATTTAAAACCATATGTTTACTTTATAGATACATTCTGCAGTAGATATAGAAATATGAATATGGTTAAAAGGGATATGATGGAGACTTTTGAAAAACTGTTTTTTTGTATGAGCTTAAGAGTAGAGTTGCAGTTTTAGTCAATGAGTAGGTTTTTTAAATGCTTCATTTCCTACTACTGTAGGAAATTTGGGTTTATACTGTTAGTCACAACTGTTTCAGAGTGTGTACCATCTCTAAATTTTAATTTTGTGTGAGAAATGTAGGAAATTCATACAATTAAAAGTGTTAGAGTAAATATAAAACTGCAGTGTAAAGGTATATCTCAACAAATTAAAAAAGTAAATAAAAACCAGTGTTTTGGACTTCACACATAGAAGTACATCAATGGGGTTGATGTTTTTCATTGTGATTGAGTGCATATCTGGAAAAATAATTATGTCATTTGGGTCCTAGAATGTAATACAGAAATAGAGAATTTAAATAAAGTCATCAAAAGTGTTACTTACATTGAGAAATTGTTTTAAAAGGAAAGGAGAAAAGGAGCTAAATGTATTCAACTTAGCAAAGAGACAGTAAAATAGAGACATAAGTCTATAAATATTTGGAAGTTGTAAACACCAAGGGAGGAAAGATGTATTTTAATTTTACAACAGGATATTGCCAAGAGTAAGAAGATGAACTATAGGATGACTCATTTTTATGACATTATTATTCTGGTAGCCTGGAAGAATGCCAGGATATAGTTTATCTTTTTATCAAAATTATGAACTTCTTGAGAGCAAGAATCAGATCTCACTAATTTTTGTATTCCTAGTGTTGGCGTAATGTTTGTACTCATAAGTTACTTGAATTTTAGCAAAGCATCTGGCAATTGCACATTATTCTTTAGCAAAGGTAGAGAAATGTGGGCTAAATGGTAGTATTGTTAAGTGGATTTATGGCTCCTTTGTTACAGAATCTTGCTACTGGATCAGCGGCATAAACTGAACTATAAGTTAAACTTTTTTTTTCCCTTCATATCTCTGTGCTTAGCAGATGATAAATGCTAGGTCTTTATTAAATGAAGGATTTGAATGAATGCTCTAGGGTTCTAACCCTAGCTCTGTCTTTTAAAAAATATGGCAGTTCCATTGCAAAATTCTAACTTGAGTTTTATATGGTAATTATTCTTCACAATAGTGGGCTAGTAGTGGGTCATTTGAAGTTCACAGGCACAAATAGCTAGTATATGGTATGCAAACATGGTACGTGCAAGTTTTTGTGAGATCCAGTTGGAGAAAATAATTTTACATCCTGTAATCTTTAGAGTTTTATTATTAACTAACCATCTATGGAACAGTTTTGGATTGGTATAAAGTTACTTCCGTTTCAGACCTAGAAAGTGAAAGTATTACTCGCTCAGTCGTGTCCAACTCTTTGTGACCCCGTGGACTGAAGCCCACCAGGCTCCTCTGTCAGTTAAATTCTCCAGGGAAGAATACTGGAGTGGGTCGCCATTCCCTTCTCCAGGGGATCTTCCTGACCCAGGGATCAAACCTGGGTCTCCTGCATTGTAGGCAGCTTCTTTATCATCTTGAACTACCAGTAGGCTCGGTTATAGCCCTGAAGACATTTATTCTATTAGAGTCACAGTTTTCTTAAGTTAATCGTGAAAGTGACAGCTCATTATTTTTGCTGTATTCTGTTCATTACAAGTCACTAGGCATAGCCCATGTTTGTCCTCCCTGGTGGCTTGGTAGTAGAGAACCCACCTGCCAATGCAGGAGACACGGGTTCAATCCCTAGGTTGGAAAGATTCCTTGGAGGAGGAAATGACTACCTACTCTGGTATTCTTACCTGGGAAATCCCATGGACAGAGGAGCCTGACGGGCTACAGTCTATGGGGTTGCAAAAGAGCTGGACATGACTTGGCAGCTGAGGACACAGGCACAGCCATATTCAACAGGAACAGCTACATAAGAGTGTGTGTACCGGGGGTGGGGATGATTGGAAACTATGTCTGAAGCTGCCTACCGTAGGTCTGAGAGACTTTTAAATGATGTTTGGATCCTGTTATTGTCCTTTTTATTTAGTTAAAATACAGTAAAGAAAATGCAAAAAGTCCCCTCCTTTCATATACAGCCTCTTCCATGTATAAAAGCTACTTGCGTAGTAAGAATTTCAGGATAGTTCTAGTTCTAAAGAGTAGTGAAACATTATAAAGTACCAATTATTCCTTCCCTCTTCCATTCTTCAGTGATTTACTTGCAGAATTTGGTATACATTCCTTACTTTTGCCCTCCTCGCCTCTCCCATCACTCTTTCCCCACCCTGCTATTAGATCACAAGTTTAATCCACGTAAACCTAGAGGGTGTGTGCAACTGAGATCCAGGATTTTTCACTTTGAACATACTGAGAGGTTCTTTCTTTGTTATGCAGTCTGAGGCATATTCTTATCACTAATATTAGTACCTATTATTATGTTTGTTTTTCTTTTTCACTCATTTATGTAAAGCAATAGCAAAAATGCAAGGAAAAACTTAAATGATGAAAAAACATTGTTTTCCAAGGTTGTTCATGCTGTTGAGTTCTACCAACTAGCTGACAAGCAGTAAAAGGACAGCGTGAAATATAGTCCTTTAGCCAAAAAGAGCATTTGAAGACTCTTTAGGAACATCATTACAGGAAAGTGCTATATATGAAATCAAAGATGTCTTTCTGTTTTCTACTCAACTGGAAAAAAAGTGCTGTGCTGTTCTTCTTTGTGAAAGTTTGATTAAAATATTAAATGCTTGGTTGTTGGAGAACTGTCTAGAAAATCTCTCTGTGCCTCACAGCTTCTCTTTGTATCTTGTGTGACAAGGAGATGCATCAAAGTCTTTAATTTTGCCTATGCTAAACAGGGCCCAATAAGGGAAATGTTTATACTCCAAAGAAACCCTTAAAATCTTACTGTCGCCATCATTTCAGCATTTTGTAGGCATTTTGATAATGTTTTAGAGTTTTAGCTTTGGTCTTATGGTATGGGAGCTTTGAGATCCTAGATTTTAAAAAAAAATTATTTCTAAGATGGTTAATCTTGCTCCTCAAGCCTTAGTTTATTCATTTGTGAAATGGCAGTGATAGGTGCTTTACATGGCTGTTGAGTCTGTAGTGTTAGCTCTAGAGTTCCTGAATTCCTGATTTTCTGAAGAAGCTTCTTCCGTACATTCTTCTGAATATCATCAGCAATCCAGTATTGCCCTTGCTTTTAACTGCTTTCTTCTCTGGAATTCCTTTAGCCTGATGCTCTTCCTAGTCCCTTCTGGTTTACAGAGTAGAGCCCTACTATAAATATGTGAAACATGCTTCTTGGTATTTAAAAAAAAAGGTAGGCCATGTTTCATCTGGTTTATATTTAAATATTGCTAATATTTTTTGCCAAGTCTTGTATTTAAGAATACAAGAAACTTGCTTAAATGAGATCAAAGTTAGTGTTTCACATAACTTTTCATTCAAACAATTCCATGTTAATCAAATGACTATTATTTTTCATTTGATTTATTAAGAATTGTGACAGAAAGTAGTATTTATTTTAATATGATTTAATCACCCTAATTTCTTTCAGAATGCAGAGCTAACAATGAAAAAAGTTAAATGTGGCCTGTTTATTCTAACCTGTAATTTTAGGTGATTCTGGATAGTCACAGATCTTGTCACACTGAAGATTCACACTAGGGCTTTTGTGGGTGACCTTTGATTCCTTAGAGCTAGTCCTCCACGGTCAGTGGCTCAGCTGCTCCTGACGGCAGTCTGAAGGCCTTTGACTGTGGTGACGCCATCTGTGTGCAGTGACTCCTGTCCTGCTCCCTCTGTACAGCCCTTGTGAAGATAGGTAAGGGAATGTTTCTTACAATACTCTGGATCCTGCCACATATATTTCACAAATGTAAGAAGAGATTATTGAAGTGCTTTCTAGATGTGGGGCTGCAATTCATTTTGGCATGTCAGTTTTTCCATCATCCATACCCATAGCCTAGTCACTGGAGTTTCCAGCAGAGTCCCGTACATCTTTCGGTTTGAGTGAGAGCATAATGCTCTACCATCTGTTGCACAGGCAGGTGATACATACTAAGAATCACACTTCTTAGAAGGTCAGCTTCAAAGGGGACATGGTTTGACTCTCAGTGGCCTGTGGGTCAAGATTCTTTTGATGATCGCTGAGTTCAGTATAGTTTTATTGCCTACACTCACAAACACATGATATAGAAGGTTATTTGCCAAGTTAACTTCATAGTCCCTAAAAGAGTATATAGTCAAGATATCTTCCACAGTGACGGCCATGGCAGAAACTGGTGAGGAACCAGGGCATACAGAAGGAGCCGCAGTACTTTGAGTCCTATGTTTAAAACTGAAGAATTAATTCAGGCATACTGTTTTATTAATTTTATTGAAGTAGAATTTGTATACAATAAAATGCACCCATTTTAATTACAAATTGATGAATTAGGACAAATATATATACTGCCACGGGCATTCTTTTTTTTATTATTTTTTTATTGAAGTATAATTGGCTTGCAACACTCCATTGGTTCTAGGTACACAACATAATGATTTGATATTTCTATACATCACAAAATGATCACAATAAGTCAATAGCAAATTTAGGGCAGTTTTCAAAGACCAAAGTCACCATACAAAGTTATTATAAAATGTTGACTGTATTCCCCATGATTTACTTTCATTCCCATGACTTATTTGTTTTGTGACTGGAAGTTTGTGCCTCTTAATCTCCCTCACCTATTTCACTCATCCCCTCCCACCCCTCCCCTCTGGAAGCCACCCGTTTGTTCTCTGTGTCTCGGAGTTTGTTTCTGTTTTGTTATGTTTGTTCATTTGTTTTGCTTTTCATATTCCATATATAAATGAAATCATTTTGTATTTGTCTTTGATTTACTTCACTTAGCATAATACCTTCCAGGTTCACTGATATTGTTGGAAATGCAAGATTTTATTCTTTTTTGTGACTTGAGTAATATTCCATGGTTTGTGCGTGTGTACACCACATCTTCTTTATCCGTGTATCAGTGGACACTTAGGTTGCTTCTATATCTTGGCTATTATAAATAATGCTGCACTGAACATAGGGGTGCTGATATCTTTCTGAATTACTGTTTTTGTTTTTTTCTGAAAAAATACCTAGGAATGGAACTGCTGGATTGTATGCTATGCTAAGTCACTTCAGTCGTGTCCGACTCTGTGCGACCCCAGAGATGGCAGCCCACCAGGCTCCCCCGTCCCTGGGATTCTCCAGGCAAGAACACTGGAGTGGGTTGCCATTTACTTCTCCAGTGCATGAAAGTGAAAAGTAGAAGTGAAATCACTCAGTCATATCCAACTCTTAGCGACCCATGGACTGCAGCCTACCAGGTTCCTCTGTCCATGGGATTTTCCAGGCAAGAGTACTGGAGTGGGTTGCCATTGCCTTCTCTGGCTGGATTGTAAGAGATGTAGGTTCAATCCCTGGGTCCAGAAGATCCCCTGGAAGAGTCCATGGCAGCCCACTCCAGTATTCTTGCCTGGAGAATCCCCTGGACAGAGGAACCTGACAGGCTGCAATCCACAGAGTTGCAAGGAATTGGACACAACTGAAGTGACTTAGCACACACGCATGCAGATACCAAAGAAGGGCCTGATCATTTAGCTGTGAAAGATTTAAAGACCCAATAGTGGGTGGGAACAACAGGGGTTAGCAAATGACATTTACCTCTTAAGTCAGTGGCAAATTCAGGGTAGCTCTCAAAGACCAAAGTAAACTAAAGGTTTTAGTTTAATACAGCACAATAAACATTATTAAGAGCTATTTGCACCTGATATTATGGATTGAACAGATACAGATGCTCTCATTAGGTAGGTCACTTCCAAGCCTTCAGATCTTGACTTTGGTCAAGACTAGACTCTTGAGAGGCAACTGAGACTATGCTTCCAAATAAAATTAAACTCAGTGCATTAGTTTCCTATTACTGCTGTAACAAATTGCCACAAATTTAGTGGCTTAAGACACACAAAGTTTCTTAGAGTTAAGAAATCCAAAATGGGTCTCACTGAACTAATAATCAAGGTGTTGGCAAGGCTTTGTTTCTTTGTGGAGATCCTAGGGAAGAATCTGCTTTCTTGCCTTTCCTGTCCTCTTGAGATCACCTGCATTCTTTGATCTTGGTTTACTGCCTTTTAGCTTTGAAACCAGCAATGGCTGGTCGAGTCCTTTTCATTGCTTCACTCTGATGCTGATTCTCCCCTGCTTTCCACATTTAAGGATTATTGTGATTCCATTGGGCTCACCTGAGCAACCTTATTCTATTTGCTACCTTAATTCCTTTTTGCCATGTGGTATAACATAGTTACAGGCTTCTGGAATTAAGACGTGGACATCTTTGGGGGTGAGGGCAGGCCACCATTCTGCCCACCGCAGGCAATATCACAGCTCATTTGGGGTGTTTCATCTAGAGCAAGGGTTCAACAGCTGCTGTCAGAACTGCCCCATGCAAAGGGCATCTTCACCTTCTGATCTGTGAGGAAGAGCGAAGAACAAGGATCATTAATTTATTCATTCTTGCTACCTACCATGCAACTCTCACAAGTATTTGTTTTGGTCCTTGTGTTGTAGATGTGGGGAATACAGTGGTGTGCAAAATGAACAAGAAAGGTTCCTAAACTTGATTTTAGACTAGGAGGGAAATAGACATTAAACAGTCACATGACTAAATATATGATAATTTGAAAAAAACCTGTGGTAAGTTCAATAAAGGAAAAGATCAAAGTGCTGTGAGAGGATTTAAGGTGTGAACTGACCTAATCCAGGAGGTCAGAAAGTCTTCTTTGAAACTGGTGTTTGAGCTGAGCTGGAAAGGATGAGGTAGGAGTTGAGTGGTTGTGTGGCATGTGCAAAAGCCCCTGCCCACCACTGACATTCTATTTGAGCAGCACTGTAGGATGATTCAGGGCTTCCCTGGGGGCTCAGATGGTAAAGAATCCACCTGCAGTGCAGAAGACCTGGCTTTGATTCTTGAGTTGGGAAGATCCCCTGGAGAAGGGAATGGCAACCCACTCCAGTACTCTTACCTGGAGAATTCCCTGGTCTGAGAAGCCTGGCGGGTTATAGTCCATGAGTTTCGAAAGAGTCGGACACAACTGAGTGACTGACACACACACACATACAGGATGATTCCGATCCCTTGTTGGGAATGGCAGTATCTTCATCAAGAGGGGATCTTACATTTAAGGACTGATGGTTCATTTCACTAGGAGATTACTTATGATGGTTATTTTGTGTGATTATATTTTTACCTAAGTACCATCAGAGTAGAAGTCTTTTCTTGGTGAGCGCTGCAAGCCAATTAAGTATTGTTCATTTGCCATGTGTGCTTTTGTTCTCATAAGCTTGGCCTAGAGCGCACCACTGAGAGACTTGGGTTCTAATCCTGGGTCTGCCACTGTGTGGACAGTGAACTTAGTTGAGGTTGGAGGTTTTGTTTGTTTGTTTGTTTTCTTTGCATTTCTTCATGAGTAAACTGAGAGGGCTCAGCTTCTTAATTTCTACCTCTGACATTCTTAATTTCTCAAGGTAATAAGACTGAATTCTTTGATTTGAATATGAATGTCACAAATGTAAAAAGAAAACTACTTTCTACCAGTGTTGCTTCTCTGCAGATGGATTGTAGTAGTTAATAAATAGGATAGCATCTGAATGTCTTTGTGGCTTTATTTCCTGGCCTTGCTGTCAATGTGGAATATATCTTGATTATACACTGTTGGTGACCTTGAAGTTACTTAGGTAAATAGCCTTCTGGATACATGTGTTTGTCTTGCATTAAGCTTTTTATAAAGGCTGCTTTTTATTGGTTCTTGTTAGAGAAAAGAAAACCTTATCTCTGCTGTTCAGGCCTGTGACCACTCCTAAAAGGCAAAGACAAAGAAGTGCATTGTTCACTGTCTTGCAGTGCTGGGTTGGCAGCTGTTTACCATGAATACCAAGGTTTAATTAACAAGGATGCCCGTTACCTCTAGACCATTTTAAAGTAAAATGAAATTAATCATAGCATTTAATATTATAGACTGCTCCCATTTTAAGACAGCCTGCATCTTGTTATAAATACATAGTTTCTAACTGGGAAGGAATTTTTGCTTAGAAGTGGCACTTTAAATTGTGGTTAGGTTCTCTTGAATACAAAGGCCTATTTAACCCACAATACACTGAAAGTATGACACTTACAGAATTATGGAACCTAATGCCATTTTCCTGGATTTCTGTGGGAGAAGTACCGGTTTTTAGATTTAGAGTATTTGCTTTATAAACACATTTCATCCTTCTAAGGTGTTCCAGACAGTAGGCTGGGCACTGAGACTACAGGCACAGATGAAATATAGTCCCTTTCCTAATGAATGCATGGGGGTAGGGGGAGATACACATAAATGGATAATCATAAAGGAAATTTCTTTTAAAAAAGAAATTATAAGGTATATTCAGGGATCAGCTATGTACAAGATGCTGAGAGCACAAAAGAATACATAACCAGGGGCTCTCCTGGAGGACTCACACTGAGCTGAATCTGAAACGATGAGGAGAAATTTATAAGAATGAACTGGGGGGCCGTGGGTGGGGAGAGCATTCCAGGCAGAGGGGACAGCATGAATAAGGGCATGGGGTAAGAAACTGTTAGTCACTCAGTCGTGTCTGACTCTTTGTGACCCCATGGACTGGGGCCCGCCAAGCTTCTCCATCCATGGGATTTTCCAGGTAAGAAGACTGGAGTGGGTTGCCATTTCCTTCTCCAGGGGTAAGAAACTGGGAGCACTTTAATATTACTGGTGCAAAACAAGAAGTAGTGAAAGAGGAGGAAGGAGAGAGAAGTGGGCACCAGATTACAGTAGACTTAAAAATTTTTTTTTTTTAGGCTGTGCTGGGTTTTCATTGCTGCACGGGCTTTTCTCTAACTTGGGGGAGAGAAACTACTTTCTAGTTGCCATCTGCAGGCTTCTCATCGCAGTGGCGTCTTTTGTTGTGGAGCATGGGCCCTAGGGGGCTACATAGGTAGCGTTAGTGGTCAAGAGCCCACCTGCCAGGAAGGGGTCAGGAAGATCCCCTGGAGGAGGGCATGGCAACCCACTCCAGTATTCTTGCCTGGAGAATCCCATGGACAGAGGAGCATGGCAGGCTACAGTTCATGGAGTCACAAAGAGTCAGACACAACTGAAGCAACTCAGCACGCACGCATGCACGCCCAGGTTCCAGATGCTGGGGCTTCAGTAGTTGTGGTTCCTGGGCTCTAGGGCACAGCCCCAGTGGTTATGGTGCACAGGCTTAGTTGCTCTGGGGCATGTGGAGTCTTCCCAGATCAGGGATTGAACCTGTGTCTCCTGTTTTAGCAGGCAGGTTCTTTACCACCGATAGAGAAGAGAAGGAAGTGCATGAAGGACAGATGTGGTGGTTTAGTCATTAACTCGTGTCTGACTCTTTGCTACCCCATGGACTGAAGGCCACTCTGACCATGGGATTTCCCAGGCAAGAATACTGGAGTGGGTTGCCACTTCCTTCTCTAGGGGATCTTCCCAACCCAGGGATTGAATCTAGGTCTCCTGTATTGCAGGCAGATTGGGGATGCTAATAATAGATCATGTGTGTGTGCTCAGTCCTGTCCAGCTCTTTGCGACCCCACGGACTGTAGCCTACCAGGTTCCTCTGTCCATGGGATTTTCCAGACAAGAATACTGGAGCAGGTTGTCATTTGCTTCCCAAGGGGATCTTCCTGACCCAGGGATCTAACCTACATCTCCTGCGTTGCAGGTGGATTCTTTACCACTGAGCCACCAGGGAAGCCCAGAGAGGAGGAGATAGTAGATAAATCTTTAGGAGGTAAGATAATCAAACCTGAGGACTGATTAGATTTGAGGAATAAAGGACAGGTGCTCAGACTTCTGTTTTTGTTGACTGAGTGACTGAGAAGGGGATACCATCAGAGAGGTAGGGAAAATTCAGTTTGAACATGTTGAATCTGAGATGGTTGTGGAGATGACCAGCATACAGCTGACATATCTCTAGATATATAGGGACTCAGAGGAATAGATTTTGGAATCATTGGCCATGAGTGATTATTGAAACCCTGGAATAAAGTAAAATTAGGACTTAAAATGTGTGTTCAGAAGTGAGCTTGGCATATTTCAGGGTAAGTGTTAATTCTAGTTTCTTACAGTTTCCTTTAAAATGTAGAACTTGCCTATCAAAGGACCATGATTACTGACCATTGGCAATTTTCACTCATTCATTTATTTGTTCATTCATCCAGCAAATCAACAGATACATAAAGTGGTGACAGAAATATCTTCCCTGCTTTTTAGGAGGTTGCAGTCACAATAATCAGATACTCTATATTTTTAAAACAATTACTATCAAGTTATTTTAAAGGGTAAATGTATGATAAGACTGATGCTACTAGCAATTGAGTGTTATATTTCAGAAAAAAAGCATTTTTTTGCCCTGTTTGTTGCAACACAGAATCTTGTTTGTTCAAGGTGAACAATGGAGAACAGTGTAAACAAAGGAACATAAACTGAGGATTTTCTCCTGGGAACGTACTTCTGTATCAGATGTGACGAGAGTCGCGCCACTTCTGTATTTAAAGAAAAGAATAGTTGTAGCCACTAATATTAGGCTAGCACTGTTCATTGTTCAGAAACTAGTCTGATTGATATCTGATTGGTTTTTCCTGTCATTCAGGATTGTAGACAATTGTGTTTGTGTTTTTCTGTCTTCTTTATTGGTACTGATGAGAGTCATCTTGTGGGTTTCTTATTTTTGTTCCAAATGTCCTGGGGTAGGGAATGTAAAGCAAATTAATAGGATAAATTGTATATTGTTAGGCTGTTCTATTCATGATGTGCCAATTAACTGAAATAAACTTAAGCCTGTGAAAAACAATTGATTCTATAAAAGGAAAAAACCTATCTAAGATACACGTAAAACATCATGAATGTACATTCAACAATTAACTAAATTCTTGTAAAATGCAGATATTTCAAGAAAAATTTCTGAGTAATCATATGGTTTATCTCATTATTTCCCTGACTTTTGCCTCTTAAATACAATTTAACTAAAATGAACCTTGCAGCCTTGATTTGTCTATCCAATTTTATTGCTGATAAGTTAAATACGAGGTTTCCAACTCCTGCCATTTTTACTGTTTCTATGGTAACTAAAGTGTGCAAACCCAGCAGTATCACTTTCTTTCACAGCTGGCATTTTGTGTTCACAGTAAGAAGAGGGGTTTTAGTACAGCATCGTCTGTGTTAATTGGAATGTAACTAGGTCAGGACCGTTTTGGTATCCTCTTTCCATTCTTTCAGGTTTATGTGTGGGGGTGTGTGCATGAGCTGCAGTTTCCTTTGTTTTTTTTTTTTAATAGCATATACCTTCAGTTAATTAATCACTGTCAAAGTTAGTCTTTTAAAAATTCAGCATAATATCTGTAAACACACCTGAGTGTGGAATCTTGAGGGTTAGATGGAGTTGTTCCGAGACGTGCCCCCAGCCCTGTATTTCTTGAGTAATTCTCCTAAAAAAAAAACCCAGGGAAATTGATGTGAAAATGCTTTGAAAAGTTAAAAGCATCTTATTTTTGTTTTCTTATCCATTATGATTTATGACAGGATATTGAAGATCGTTCCCTAGGTTAAATGCATTTTCATGGGTGATCACATTATTTTGTTGTTATTTTCAAACATCAAATATCTTATGACCTTAACAATTAGTTACCTATTCTAAAGGGGATAGTTAATCCCAGTTAAGAGGTGTGCATTTCAAAATGATTCCCTCTGCGATTCCAGATTTTAACTTGACTACAGGAACCCTTCTCTGTGGATACTGCCCAAACTCTGGGTTTCTTAGCCTGTACAAAAGAGCTGACAGTCACTGCTCTCCCAAACCATGTCACCACTTCTGCCCTCATCTCAGGCTCTATCTACATGGAGATCCCACACTCACAGCTTCTCTGGGCTTCCAACAGACGTGTCAAAATCATTCTCTACTGACTTCAGAACTCGCTAGATCCTTGTCTCTCTCTCCTTATCCTCATTCCACTGTGCTGCTCCTGTTCGTATTCCCTGTTTCCGTATAGCACAACTACAGAACTTCTAACCAGAGTTAGCTAACAGTGATCAAGACTGGCTTCCTGGTTTTCTCCCATTCAGCAGCTCATAATCTACTTTCATTTCGTCTTTTTTTTTTTTTTGACTGCACCGCAGGGCATGTGGTGTGGGGTCTTAGTTCTCTCATGAGGAATTGAACCCATGTCCCCTGCAGTGCCTAGTCTTAACCACTGGATCGCCATTTTCATTTCTTATGTGAAACAATTTTTGTTCCTTTGTCACATACTTTGTATTTTTATCTTTCCTCTTTATTTTTTTTTTTTAAAGGATTTAAGCTCAAATTTTAGGAACTGCAAATAATGTAACAAATGGTACATAAATACTTGATACTTTTACAATTTTAAAAACTGTTATATCCCAGAGATTGCCATTCTCACTAAGGCCTTGAAAAATGTACTCTAAATCTCCCTTTACTGGGCATTCCACACTTTCACTACTGAGGGCCCAGATTCAATCCCTGGTTAGGGAACTAAGGTCCTGCATGCCACAGAGCATGGCAAAAAAAAAACACCAAACCTAAATTTGCCTTTGCCTGTTTCCCGCTTATTTGGGTCTCATTTACTGCAGCTACCTTCTGTAAATGCACAGACATTATTTTTTCTAAGTCACCAATGACCTTCTGATTGTCTCTAAGTTGCCTCTTCTCAGCTTGCATTCTGCTGTTCCTGAAGACCATCTTTTCCTTTTTAAGCTCTTAGCTTCTAGAAGCCTATGCTACCTTTGTTTTCTTACCTTGGATGCTCCTTCACTAGTTCTTTTATTGGCTCTTGTTCTTCTACCCTTTATTCCTCTCAGCATTATTTTTTTTTCTTATTAAAAATACTTCTTCTCTAATTACAAATACCAAAACATACAAAGTCAAACATTATGGAAATATATAATATAGTAGAAAATAACAATCTCTCCAAACCCTGCCATCAGAGATTGAACAGGACACACATATATCAGTTCAGTTCAGGCGCTCAGTTGCATCTGACTCTTTGCAACCCCATGGACTGCAGCACGCCAGGCTTCCCTGTCCATCACCAACTCCCGGAGTTTACTCATACTCATGTCCATTGAGTCGGTGATGCCAGCCAACTATCTCATCCTCTGTCGTCCCCTTCTCCTCCTGCCTTCGATCTTTCCCAGTATCAGGGTCTTTTCAAATGAGTCAGTTCGTCGCATCGAGTGGCCAAAGTATTGGAGTTTCAGCTTCAGCATCAGTCCTTCCAATGAATGTTCAGGGTTGATTTCCTTTAGGATGGACTGGTTGGATTTCCTTGCAGTCTAAGAGATTCTCAAAAGTCTTCTCCAGCAGCACAGTTCAAAAGCATCAATTCTTCGGCACTCAGCTTTCTTCACAGTCCAACTCTCACATCCATACATGACCACAGGAAAAACCATAGTCTTGACTAGACGGACCTTTGTTAGCAAAGTAATGTCTCTGCTTTTGAATATGCTATCTAGGTTGGTCATAACTTTCCTTCCAAGGAGTAAGTGTCTTCTAATTTCATGGCTGCAGTCACCATCTGCAGTGATTTTGGTATCCAGAAAAATAAAGTGTGACACTGTTTCCACTGTTTCTCTATTTCCCATGAAATGATGGGACCAGATGCCATGATCTTCATTTTCTGAGTGTTGAGCTTTAAGCCAATTTTTTCACTCTCCACTTTCACTTTCATCAAGAGGCTTTTTAGTTCCTCTTCACTTTCTGCCATAGGGTGGTGTCATCTGCATATCTGAGGTTATTGATATTTCTCCCAGCAATCTTGATTCCAGCTTGTACTTCTTCCAGCCCAGCGTTTCTCATGATGTACTCTGCATAGAAGTTAAATAAGCAGGGTGACAATATACAGCCTTGATATACTCCTTTTCCTTTTTGGAACCCGTCTGTTGTTCCATGTCCAGTTCAAACTGTTGCTTCCTGACCTGCATACAGGTTTCTAAGGAGGCAGGTCAGGGGGTCTGGTATACCCGTCTCTTTCAGACTTATCCACAGTTTATTGTGATCACACAGTCAAAGGCTTTGGCATAATAAAGCAGAAGTAGATGTTTTTCTGGAACTCTCTTGCTTTTTCTATGATCCAGTGGATGTTGGCAATTTGATCTCTGGTTCCTCTGCCTTTTCTAAAACCAGCTTGAACATCTGGAAGCTCACGGTTCACATACTGTTGAAGCCTGGCTTGGAGAATTTTGAGCATTACTCTATTAGTGTTTGAGATGAGTGAGATTGTGTGGTGGTTTGAGCCTTTTTTTTTGGCATTGCCTTTCTTTGGGATTGGAATGAAAACTGACCAGTCCTGTGGCCATGAGTTTTCCAAATTTGCTGGCATGCTGAGTGCAGCACTTTCACAGCATCATCTTTCAGGATTTGGAATAGCTCAACTGGAATTCCATCACCTCCACTAGCTTTGTTCGTAGTGATGCTTCTAAGGCCCACTTGACTTTGCGTTCTGGGATGTCTGGCTCTAGGTTAGTGATCACACCATCGAGATTATCTGGGTCATGAAGATCTTTTTTGTATAGTTCTTCTGTGTATTCTTGCTACCTCTTCTTAATATCTTCTGCTTCTGTTAGATCCATACCATTTCTGTCCTTTATTGTGCCCATCTCTGCATGAAATGTTCCCTTGGTATCTCTAATTTTCTTGAAGAGCTCTCTATTGTTTTCCTCTCTTTGTACTGATCTCTGAGGAATGCTTTCTTATCTCTCCTTGCTATTCTTTGGAACTCTGCATTTCAGATGGGTACATCTTTCCTTTTCTCCTTTGCTTTTTGCTTCTCTTCTTTTCACAGCTATTTGTAAGGCCTCCTCAGACAGCCATTTTGCTTTTTTGCATTTCTTTTTCTTGGGGATGGTCTTGATCCCTGTCTCCTGTACAATGTCACGAACCTCCATCCATAGTTCTTCAGGCACTCTGTCTATCAGATCTAATCCCTGGAATCTATTTCTTACTTCCACTGTATAATTTTAAGGGATTTGATTTAGGTCATACTTGGTCTAGTGGTTTTCCCTACTTTCTTCAGTTCAGTTCAGTTGTTCAGTCATGTCTGACTCTTTACAACCCCATAGACTGCAGCATGCCAGGCCTCTCTGTCCATCGCCAACTCCTGGAGTTTACTCAGATTCATGTCCATTGAGTCGGTGATGCCATCCACCATCTCATCCTCTGTTGTCCCTCTCCTCCCACCTTCAATCCTTCCCAGCATTAGGGTCTTTTCAAATGATTCAACTCTTCACATCATATGGCCAAAGTATTGGAGTTAGTTTCAGCATCAGTCCTTCAAATGAATATTTAGGACTGATTTCCTTTAGGATGGACTGGTTGTATCTCCTTGCAGTCCAAATGACTCTTTAAGAGTCCTCCAACACCACAGTTCAAAAGCATCAATTTTTTGGCACTCAGCTTGCTTTATAGTCTGACTCTCACATCCATACATGACTATTGGAAAAACCACAGTTTTGACTATTTAAGTCTGAATTTAGCAATAAGGAGTTCATGATCTGAGCCACAGTCAGCTCCAAATCTTGTTTTTGCTGACTATAGAGCTTCTCCATCTTTGGCTGCAAAGAATGTAATCAGTCTGATTTCGGTATTGACCATCTGGTGATGTCCATGTGAAGAGTCTTCTCTTATGTTGTTGGAAGAGAGTGTTTGCTATGACCCGTTCTCTTGGCAAAACTCTTATTAGCCTTTGCCCTGCTTCATTCTGTATTCCAAGGCCAAATTTGCCTGTTACTCCAGATGTTTCTTGACTTCCTACTTTTGCATTCCAGTCCCCTAGGACATCTTTTTTTGGTGTTCTAGAAGGTCTTGTAGGTCTTAATAGAACTGTTCAACTTCAGCTTCTTCTGCGTTACTGGTCGGGGCATAGACTTGGATTACTGTTATATTGAATGGTTTGCCTTGGAAATGAACAGAGATCATTCTGTCGTTTTTGAGACTGCAGCCAAGTACTTTGCTTTGGACTCTTGTTGACTGTGATGGCTACTTCATTTCTTCTAAGGGATTCTTGCCCACAGTAATAGATATAATGGGCATCTGAGTTAAATTCATCCATTCCAGTTTTTAGTTCGCTGATTCCTAAAATGTCGACATCACTCTTGCCATCTCCTGTTTGACCAGTTCCAATTTGCCTTGATTCATGGACCTAACATTCCAGGTTCCTATGCAATATTGCTCTTTACACACACACATAATAAATCATGCAATTTGTAAAAATTATGGATAAGACAGAAAGATAACAAAATGATGCTTATTCTAGTTATGTAAAACCTAGTCTTTCCACGTCCCCACATTGTGATGGGCAGCTCCCTCTAACCTTTGCCTTACCCCTTCTCTGCTGCTCTTCTCACATGGACTCCAACCACATTGACCCTTTTGCTTTTTCTCCAGTTAGCCAGCCTGCCAGCTCACCAGTGTTTTTCCTGACTGCTCCAAACAACCATGACCTTGGCCTACTGGTAATCTTACTGCAGCCCTCATAACTTTCAGAGCACAGGCCAGACGTGGTCAAGAACCTATCCAGTTCTGGTACCGAAATGACTTGTGCCAAAGCAGAACCATTGGGAAGAGCAGGCCAGCCCTCCCTCGGGCTTCCTTCTGTTTAGAATCATCAGTGCCGTATCACTCTATTCTGCCCAGTACCCACTGTCCTCCCTGGTGTGTCTGCAGTTCACCCGTCTTCAGGCATTGAACTGCTCTTCCCTTATTACTGCACTTCTGTCAGGTCTTATCCCAAATATGACCTTCTCATGGAAGTATTGTCTAAGTAATTTAAAAGAATGCTTGCTAAGTCACTTCAGTCGTGTCCGACTCTGTGTGACCCCATAGACAGCAGCCCACCAGGCTCTCCCATCCCTGGGATTCTCCCCATCCCTGGTGTTCTCCACCCCAGAACACTGGAGTGGGTTGCCATTTCCTTCTCCAATGCATGAAAGTCAAAAGTGAAAGTGAAGTCGCTCAGTCGTGTCTGACCCTCAGCGACCCCATGGACTGCAGCCTTCCAGGCTCCTCCATCCATGGGATTTTCCAGGCAAGAGTACTGGAGTGGGGTGCCATTGCCTTCTCCGAAAGAATGCTTAAGTAATGTTAAAAATAACACCCTTCTAACCCACTGTCATCAGTACCTTATCCCTATTCCTTTACTTTTTGTCTGTATTATCTTAGTGTATGATAAACACAAAAAGAATATTCGACAGATTTGTATGTACCTTATTACATGGTGAAACAGTCGAGAGCCTATCACTTAACCCAGTAACTGGAACATTACCAATAGCTTGTTTCTGTTTTATCTTTTCCCCCTTATCCTGTCCCGCTTCCTCCCAAGAAGTAACAAAACATCCTGAATTTGGAACCTATCATACACCCCTTCAAAAGTAATAGGTTTATCACATTTGTATATATGCCTAGACAGTACATTTTTAAGCTATTTTTTAGCTTTGCTTGGTTTTAAGTTTTATGAAAATGGCATCCTGCTATATATAGTCTTCTGAAATGTGCTTTTTTCCCTTCAACATAGTGCTTCCAAGATCTGAACATTTTTTACCTTTATTTGTAATTCAGTGATTTTCACTGCTATTTTTAAAATTCATTGTGTGACTCTATCACATTTAATTTCTCCATTTTCCTATTAGGTAGAAATTTGGGTTGTGTCCAGATTTTTTTTTTCTTTTTTGAGGATTACAAAATGCACTATGGATATTCTTTAGTGTATCTAAAAAGGGAATTACTCAATTGAAGGGTATGCAATTGTTCAGTTTTGCAAGATGATGCCAAATTGTTTTCCAAAGAAGTTGTACCAGTTTATTCTCCCACCAGCAGTATACTGGAATTTCCCCTGACCTATTTCCTACTCAACTGTTCTTAATTGTTAACCAGTCTGCTAGGTATAATAAAATGGTGTCTCAATAGGATTTTCATTTGCATTTCCCCCATTATTGATACGGTGTGGCATCTTTTCATATGCTTAGTGGTTAAACTGTTTTCTTCTTTTTTAAAATTCCTGTGCAGACATGTTGTCCATTTTTCCCTTATGTTGTTTTTCATCTTGATTTGTAGAAGTTCTTTATTCTGGATACTAAACCTTTGTGGCTGATCCATGTTGCAAATAGTTCTGCCTGTTTGTCTTTTTATTTTCCTGATCTTTGGTGATTGGAAGTTGCTTTAATTGCCAAGTTTATCAGTCCTTCCTTTTATGGTTATTCTTTGTGTCTTGTTTAAGATATTCTTCCCTACTTTAGGGTCAGAAAGATATACTCCAGGTTTTTATTTCCTTCAGTTTTAAAGTTTTGTTTTTCACATTTAATTCCTTAATCCTCCTGAAATTACTGTATATATGGTATGAGGTGAGGATTTGTTTTACTTACTTTTTCCCCATTTGGATAACTTGCTATGCCAGCACTGTTTATTGATTAATTCTTCCATTCGCCACTGATCTGAGGTTCTTATTCTCTCAGTTCTCCATTCTCTCCCATTGATCAGTCTTATCTATCTCTGTAATTAAAACATAATGTTTTAATTACGATAGCTTTAAAATAAATCATGAGCCAGATTCTTCTCTTCATCCCCTCCTTCTAATACCTTGTGAATCTCTTGGCTATTCTTAGCTGTTTGCTCTTCCACATACATTTTAAAATCAGGCTTTCAAGTCCCGCAAGGAAACTCTGATGGAATTTTGATGGAAATTGTATTGAATATATAGATAAGTATGGGAAGAATTGATGTCTTTACTATATTGAGTCTTCTTATGTATAAACATGAGCTCTTAATTTATTTAGAACTTCTTAATGTCATTTAAGATAAGGTTTCAAGGTGTTCTATATAAAAATCGTATAAATCATTTGATATATTTATTCCTAGGCATCTTACAGGTTTTTGTTTTGTTTTTGCTATAGAAATGCTGCTTTTGAAAAACTGTATCTCCTACCTTTTTTTTCATGACATATAGAAGTACAGTTGACTTGTTCATACTGTTCAAGTAGCCATATCTCCTGTTAAACTTTTTTACTATTGCTAATAATTTGTCTGTAAATACTTTGGGCTTTCTATGTAGATAATTATATGACCTGAAAATAACAGTAGTTTTGTTTCTGCCTTTCTAATGCATATGTCTTTAACTATTGTTTTATAGTACTGGACTTATGTTGATTTCAAAAAAAAGCTGAAAGTAAAAGGCTATTAAAAGGTATAGCACACAAACTGCTAAAAGAATCAACTACAGTAGTGTTATATAAAATAGCTTTTAAGACAAGAGCATTATTAAGAGTGGGCTTCCCTGGCAGCTCAGTTGGTAAAGAATCTGCCTGCATTGTGGGAGACCCAGGTTTGATCCCTGGGTTGGGAAGATCCTCTGGAGAAGGGAATGGCAACCCACTCTAGTATTCTTGCTGGAGAATTCCATGGACAGAAGTCAGCCATAAAACTAGATGCAGAAATCTCTTGTATTCTCCTTATTATTTTTCCACGGTACTGATCAATACTGATGTACTGTATATTTGTTATTATCCTTTTTTCCCCACTGGAATATAAGCTCATGAGGTTAAGGATTTTGCCTGGTTTTGTGTAGTATGATATCTCTAGGATCTAAATTACTGCTAGATGCTCAGTCGGTATTTGTTGAATGAATGACTATGGAGGGTAGAGAAAGTGGTGCAAAAAAAACAATGCCAAATCTTGAGCTTTTACCTTGAAATGCTCTTATATGTTCCCCCATGACTGTTGTCACAAGTTAACTTTTCCCCAGTTGTAGTCCACTTCCGACTGGCTTCTGTCTTTACTTCGTGGTCCATCTGTCTTTTCCAGTTCATCCTTCATAATACTACCAGAATTTTTTTTTCCTAAATATTGATCTGATTATCTCAGTGTCTTGTCTCAGCTCAGCCTATAGAATAAATTGTAGTTTCTCTAATGTGACATTTATTTCTTCACTGAGCTTTCTATGCTCTAGTCACATCATACCACTTATAGGCTCTTCAGCATGCTATGTCTGTGGGTTTTCTTTGTGACTGTGCTCTTAACTTTTGGGTTCTCTGAGCCTGAAAGTCATTCTTTTGTTTATGCTTATCAAAATCTTAGTCATTCTTAAATTCATCTAAAGTCATTTCCTTCCTAAAGACTACCCTGATATTCACTGAGAAGAATCATCTAATCCCAGCAATTTCTTTTGCTGTTTTGGCACTTTCTGTAATCTGCCCTGTACTCTAAAAAGTTATCTCTCTTTCCCTACTAGCTATTAAGCTCTTTGAAGATAACGCTTCATGTTTTATTTTTCTTTGTTTCCCGAAAGTCTGCAATATAGTGTTTTATACATAATGGAGCTTTGATAAATAGTTGTCAGACTTATTTTGAAGGTTTGGTTTTTGTCTTATGCTGTTTTTCTCTTTCTGCTAACTAATCATGTCTCATGTCTTCAATTATCACACTCCAGTGACAATAAACTTCAAATCTGAATCTTCCTATTTCCACTGTCCAGACTAGTGCGACCAGGCCTCTGACACAACTCCATGTGTCATCTTCTCTTTCTTGTTCCCCCTCCCAAATCAGTACCTCTCATAAATTTCCTATCACAAAGACACCATTCTTCCAGTCACATGACCTCAAAACCTTGGTGAAATCTTTATCACCCTTTGTCTTCTGCCTTCAACTAGTCAGTAAGTCCTGTTAATTTCTCCTTTAAAATGATCCTCAGCTCCATAACTCCGTCTTCATTTCCGCTGAGCAGTCCTTGGGTGGAGCCCTTATGACCCATACCCAGTTCTGACACCTCCCCCTTTCCTGTGCTTCCTTGGTGGCTCAGCTGGTAAAGAATCCGTCTGCAATGCAGGAGACCCTGGTTCAATCCCTGGGTTGGGAAGATCCCCTGGAGAAGGAAAAGGCTACCCACTCCAGGACTCTGGCCTGGAGAATCCCATGCGCTGTATAGTCCATAGGGTCACAAAGAGTCGGACATGACTAAGCGACTTTCACTCATACTTCCTGTAATCTCGCCACCTGTAATATAAAGATCAGATTACTTCACCTGGCGTTTAAGACAATGCAGGGTCTAGGTTCATTCTGCTGCCTATGACATTTGTCCTCTGCTTTCTCTCAAGTCAGACTTCTTACTTTCTCCCAAGCTTATGTCATTACCTTTCATGTGCTCTACTGTGCTAGCTCCTGCTCATTTTTCAGGATCTGGATAATGGACATCACCCCTGCCCCCCACCTTTAGTAAACATTTCCCTTAACAATGGAAACTAATCATTTCCTCCCTGTTCATTTTTATTTTTAGTGCTTATTGTTTTCATTGAGACTTTAAAAAGAGCCAGCAGATTGGAAGAGATCTTAAAAGTAATCTAGTTTAACCTCTAACCCAAGACCTCAGTCTTCTTTATAATTCATAATTAGCATTAGCTTCTAGTATTACACAAAGCTTCTGATATTTCTATTTATATAGTGAACATCTGGAAGTTAGGAATTTGGTTTCATGTGCTTTTATTTTTCCCTTTAGTTCTTAGTATGGTTCACTGTCCTGGAAGATACTAAAAATATATTCATTGATTGAATAAATGAATCATAAATTTTCTCTTCAGAGAATTTACAGAGGACGCTTACTTGCCCAAAAGCCTCTCTGCCTTCAACTAGTCACAAAATCCTGTTAATTTCTCCTTTAAAATGTTACTCAAATGTCTACAAATAAGAATGACTTTTTAAAAAGTCTTAAAAGATGGTGGATACATTTTCAGCCTACCCTTTTCTTTATATGGCTCTGTATTAGCCTTGACTTTTATTTTCTTTCTTCTTGAGATTATACTTGGAATTTCACTTTTGCATGAACTATAAGGTATATGAATTTTAATGGAGTCTGTTGAATGTTGACCATGTTTTCCTACAGTAGTTCAGAACTATTTAGCAAGAAATATTCCACTTGACTCATTTAAATGAAGGTAATTATCTATTGTGGCTGGGAATTTATATAAAAATTTTCAACCACAAAAGCCCTTTGTTGTGGGCAGTAATAGAACAGCTTATAATTTGTAAAGGTTTAAAAATTATTACTAGTCATTACTTCTGAGGGGTAAATAGAAATGATAGCTTTAATTCCTTTGTGATTATTTGTATGATACAATTTTGAAAATAAGATGTTTCTACAGCAAGGATGTTTTTGGAAAGTTAGTGCTAACTTCAAGTATGTCAAATGCTTAATGTAGAGGGTACTTGCTATTCAATTATAGTTTTGATGAAAATCCAAAAGTGACATTTTCATATTATAAGAACTTTTTTCCATTTTAGAGCATGTCAAAAGAATATAGTAATTTGAATGCTCTATTTTTATTTCTAGAAACCAGCAAATATCCTAGTAATGGGAGAAGGTCCTGAGAGGGGGAGAGTCAAAATAGGTAGGTAATTATTTCTAAAATACCTTATTAAGAAACTAAAGTGACTGCAAAGATGGTTTCCCTTTTTAATACTCTTATTTAAGGAATTTTAAAATTAATTCCTCATAATATTCATAGACAAGATGTTGGGAAATGTAGGTAGTTTATAAAATCCCTCAGATTTATTCCCAAAATAAGGTTCTATAATTCTAAGCTGAGGCAAGCAAAAATTCATTCCCATCCAATACTCCAAGCATGTGTTTCTGCTACTATTACTGTAATGCTACTATTACAGTCACTCTAAACATAATCCCGTGAATCTTACTTTTGTCTCAGCTTTACCAAATGTTGTTTCCCGGAGTCCATCCTTCCCACCCTGACCCTGATTTATACACACAGATCCTCCCAGACACCTCCCTGCCCTCCCCTCTCCCTGCTGCATGTCTTGTGCCAGGTACCAACATATCTTTTCCAAATGAATATATATGTGTATAGACTCTCACTTGCCAGTCTTAGATTAAGGCACTGGCAGAAGTCTTGTTTCTGTACTAAAAATTTCTCTGCAACCTTGAAAGTTCTAAAAGAAACTGGTATCATTTATACCTGTGACATATTTGGGGAGAAAATAAGCTGAGAAATGCTTTATTCTAAATTTTTTTATAATAGAACTTACATTTATTCAGTGTTCAGTGCTTTTAAGAAAGATTTTAGAGTAAATTTTATCAAGCTGCTTTCTTTGCTATTAGAATTTATCGTGCTAGAAATGATCCAGAATTGTGCTAGCTTTGCCTGCTGCAAATTCATTCTGTCCTGCCCCAACCAAGCACGCCCTGCTGCCTGGTCTTCTGCTTCTTCCGTTAATTCACTAGCCCAATTCCTGAAGAAGCTGTTCTAAACCAACTTTTCTTTCTTTAACCTCTACTCTGAGTTTGAGATTGAATCATAAAAAAATTCTGTTGATGTTAAGAACCGAGTGTCTGCTTTCTTTCCCTCTCATCCCCTTTCTACCCTTCCTCACTGGTTTCTGTTTCACCCTCACACTTTTATCGAGTACCAAGTTTTTGCTGGTCACTTGGGAAGTAAAGGATGGTCCTCCTGTGGGGGACACTAAAATGGACACTTTGGTATGCCATCTCATTTGTTTTACACAGCCACCCTCCGGTAGGTACTGCAGATAAGTAAAGCTGGATTTACAGAGGGGGCAGCTTACTCGGCCTTTCAAAGGAGGGACTTGAATTCCAAGTCTGGGGGTTCTTTCACAAAACATTGCTGCCTAGTGATAGCAAAGCTATCTGGTATGACCTGACTGACCACCTTTTGTCAGCACAGCTCTGCCTTTGAAGCAGCCTCAGAAGCAGTCTGTTTCTCCTCAGTCCTATCCCGTGTCCTTCTAGCTTCTAAATACCTTCCTGCTGTACTTTAGTCCTTCTAATTACAGTTTTTCCGTTCTTTCCTTCTCAAGTTTCTCCTCTTCACCTTTAAACACTCATAATCCAATTTTAACATAAATTTTCTCATATCCATTTTGTTTTCTTTACCATTTGTTCAATTTTTCCCCCTTGTTCCTCTACTTCTAAAATCATTTACATATTAGTTTCACGTACCCTAATCTGTTATTATGTTATTTTTTTTTTCCTGACATCAATTCTGTTCCTCTATTGAAACTGCTGTCTACAAGGCTACCTCTGGTCTTTATCTTACCACGTCAGTAGCCTGTGTTTAGTCTCCGTTTTCCTTTTTACTGCCTTGTCATTTGTTCTTCTAGCTAGTCTGGTGGTGTGAGTATCTTTATTTTGGTCTCTGTGACATCACATAATTCTGTTTTTCTATTACTTTTGCTGTGACTTCTGCATTTTATTCATTCTTATCTCTTATTCCTACTAACCTTGTTTCAAGACACCCTAGGCACTGGCTCGAGACATGGCCTTCCTCTACAGTTACTTCTTTAGGTAATTGATAAGTTATGGCCTTAAAATTTTGGGTTTTATGAAAATGATTTTAAGATCTGGATCTCAAATTCTGTTCTCTCACTCTAACTCTCTATTTGGATGTCTTGGTGGCAACCTATATTCCATTAATTCCAAACCAAATTCATCATCCTCATCTTATACTCTCCAATGCTGTCATCATATTTATCCCAGTCTTCTCCTTAGTCTCCCAAGTAGCTCTGCTACTCAACATGAATTCTGCATTCTAGCCAGGCCAGTTAGTTGCCTTATTGTTAAGAATTTAGGATTATAATTCTACCCAAGATTAGAGAGAAAGTCAGGGTTAAAAGTAAACAACAATTAGTATTAAAGGTCTGGTGGACAGTTACAGTTAACCTAGTTGATTAAATTGATTTTCTATTTTGTTTTACTAGCACCTTATTTTTTCAAACAGTAATGCTTTGACATCTATGCTTAGCACTTTAATATAGCTCTCTTTTGATTGAAAGAAAAAGCATAGTTGACTGAAAACACATCGTGCCCTCCCTGTACCAGAGGCTTCCACTCCCAGCACCGGGACCCGCGGGCCTCTCCTAAAATGCTCGTTGCCTTCTTTACTGTTCACAGTGGTTCCTCCTTCAGAAGCCAGCTCGCGTTCCACTTTCCATATAGTCCACTTCTGCAAATGTTTATCAGACATTGTTCCAGATAAAACCATGGAGACACAATCTCTTGCTGCAATAAGACTCTTTGAGTCTAAGAGAAACCAGTAGCAACTTTCCTTTTAGTCTTACAGTACTTACCCTTTTTATCTACTCTATGAATGAAAAGTCATCTCACCTTTATGTAAGCTCCTTGAATGTAGACGTTGCCTTCTGCTGCTTTTCTGTCGATACTAATCAGCACCCACACCACAATTTTACTACCTCTGTTGAACTGAATAATTTAACTCATATCCAACTTTAGGAAAATAGGTGTTAGTAACATTTAGGCTAGTTACATTTAGTCTAAATTACTAATCATTTGAAAAATGGTTTGAAACTCCTTTGAAGTTCATACAATAGATGGGAATTATTTTAAAGAGTATTGTTTCTCTGGGCTTGATTTCATTTTTCAGTGAATTGATGTGGCTTACATAAAGCTAAGAAGGTAGAGAATAAGGGGAGAAATATTGGCTTTAGCCTTTACTTAAAAATAGGAGCTTTTCAATGGAGGGAAGAGTATTCCATCATATTACTTTGCCATCAACAACAGTCAACAGCTGTTCAATATATAAAGCAGTGCTTTGAGGTAGGTGTAATATTGGTAGACTGGTTTTGACTATTTTTGTTTGCTATAGGGAATTTTGGTTTAAAAAGTGTAGGCATCAGCACAGGCATCCTTGGATAGCTTTATTTTTTAAGACCTATGTTCTCCAAAGCATTCTCAGAAAGTTCTGTAAATTAGTCAAACTCTAAAGAAATAAAATCACTGTAAATTAAAAGTTTAATGCATATCATAGCCTATTGGTTCTAGATTAAATGATACTCTATAGTTGCAACTTTAATGTACTACTCGTGCACTGTATGATACACGAGGGACCATTATACAATCAGAATATACTGTATGTATCACCTACTTCAAATTATAGAGGCTTATATTTGTGATTTTTTTTACCTTTGTGACATGCAATTATCGTATGTATAATTCGTTGTATATCAGATCCATGGTTAAGAACATAGCTGCTAAATTATAACATGGTTTTTGCTTGAGTAGTGGCATTTTTACTTCCTATCCCTGTGACTTTGGGCAAGTCATGGAACTGCTTTGGGCCTTAGATTCTTCATCACAGAAGTGGGGGTAGGAGGAGAATACTTATTAAACCAGCATTCTTATAAGGATTAAATGAAGCGATAAATGATGTATATGAAAATCATTTGTAAGCTCTGAAATGCTTTATAGATATATATTCTTTAGGAAATCTTAAGAAAATTAGATAGTAACCAGTACCTTATTATATCAATAGTAATAATCTTTTTACTACTTTCGTAGACCTCTAATATTTAAATTAGTTAGCTTTGATATAGAGCTTTGTTAAATGCTGAGTTGTAACAAATTCTTTTACATATTCTATATATGTTCTTGAACACATGTATGTGATGTTCTGGTAACTATACAACAGCTGGCTCTCTGGGGGAAAAAAAGTCACCCCAGTTTATAGCATGCACTGTTTTTTGTGATGTAAATACTCCCACCATAGCCAATTTCAAGCCACAAACATGACATTACTGAACACTGTGTTGGGAAGATACTTAAAACAGCTCTCCTGAGTCCATAAAAGCCAACTCCAGCACAGGTTGAACTAAGATAGACTCAAGATTTTAGATATATAGGCATACAGAAGTCATAATCATGAAAACTTTTAGACTTTATTTTAAAAACATACATAAATATTATTCTGTCTCTGAAAGCCAGGAATCTGGAACTAGACCTGGATTTTTATTCTGACTCTCTACTTACTAATTCTGTGACTTTGGACAAGGCAGAGTATCTCTAAACCCTCAGTCTCTTCATCAGTCAAATAGGCACAATAACAGTATCTCCCTCAGAAGGGGAGACCTGGTGCTGGTACAGACCACAGGTTGGAAAGGATTGCTTTGTAAGGTTAGTGGCTCTTGTCATCATGGTTATAATAGCGTGCCACACTGAGTTCTTATTAATTGATTTTATTTTTTAGCTGACATGGGCTTTGCCAGATTATTCAATTCTCCTCTAAAGCCACTAGCAGACTTGGATCCTGTAGTTGTGACTTTCTGGTATCGGGCTCCAGAACTTTTGCTTGGTGCAAGGCATTATACAAAGGCCATTGGTAAGTTAGTGTGAAATGGTTTACTTGTAATTGGTAAGTATTATATCATTATTGTATGATACTGCATTTATGATAAATACTAAATGGCATAATAAAGCTGCTTTGTAAAAGCCACTTTGTATGGCTTTGTAAAAGTCCTGTTGTCATTATATGCCCAGATTTTATATTCTTGTAGCTCTGGATTTTCAGCTGTTTAGGAGAATATGATTCTTTTTTTTTTTTTTAAGAAAGCATTTTCTTTTTTTAATTATTTATTTTTAATTGGAGGGTAATTGCTTTACAATGTTGTGTTGGTTTCTGCTGTGCAACAGTGTGAATCAGCCATCAGTATACATGTATCTCCTCCCTCTTGGGCCTAAAAGAAAGCATTTGCTTTCAGAGAATACAAGTGTCTGATCTTGTTATGTTGCCTAGAAATGATAAAATGCAGATTTTGTTTTGCACCTACCTACTATTGATCAGAAGAACTGGAGAGAGGTTTAGAATTTTCTTCACAAAAAGAAAAACAGAAAAACTGAAGTAGTGTAGTTACTGGAGGGAGCCCCTGCTATTTGGGAAAAAGTTAATCAGTCAGTCCTTTCCTAAGCAAGAAACAATATGACTAATCCTTTTCTCTTGCCATTATAGTTATCAGAATGGCAGTTTCTCCATTAAGGTAGGAAATAGAACCTGGGTAGACTAGCTGTGCTCAGCATCTTGCCATCTCACCAAGCGTAAACGCTGAACAAGAAAACCTGTTAAAAACACAATCTGTAGGATTTAAAGTCTGCTTCAGAACAGAGGCGTCAGAGATTTCGCTGCCTGGCCCTGTAGTGTCCTCACAGGGCCCAGCTGCCAACTGAGGGAGTCGGGAAGAGAGAGCTGCCCTCAAACCTAGGTACTGCTTTAAAAGAGGTGAAAAGAGAAGACAGGGAGGGAGGAAGTGGGGCCATTAATGTGAAGGCCTAGTTCTGTAAGGTACCTACATTTTGCTCAATGTGTTTCTTTAAAGTTTCCATTTCTTGAATTCTCTTTACTTGTATTAGACTAATTTTGACTGCATTTAGCTCCTTTGGTCAAGTTCTATTTGATAAAGACACTTAAATTATAAAATTATTAAAAATAGACAAGCACAATCCTTTCTCTGTTAAGCTTATGAAAAATCTGAAAAGAGCTATCAAAGAGTTATCAAGGAAGTTCTCACATTTGAAGAGATCAGACTCATAATTAACCTCTTCATGGATAGAAACGGAAACAAAAATTAAAATATGGTAATGTCCTCATTCATCAGGAGGTCTGATTTCTACAAAACTTAGATACCCAGGACACATTTATACTTCCTTTGTCTAGGGATTGAGACACTAGCACAGTGTGGAATATTGTTAATTCTTCATAAGTACTACTGAAGGATTTTGTTAAATTAGTGAAAAAGACTATGAGTGGCCACAGCACCATAAGGAAAACCATATGTGTTTGATAGTAGAGGCATGTGAGACTGACCTCAGACCCATCCCCTGGCAGCTGAGCCTGTAGTAATAAGACCCCTGACCAGAGGCTGTCACCGTTACAAGCCAAGGGCAGTGGCAGCTGTCTGTGAAGGTGGGAGAACTTTTTTTGATACGAAAAGTAAATGGAAGGGATAGAGCAGGGGTCCCCAACCTCTGGGCCGTGGACTGATACCTCCTGTCAGATCAGCGGTGGCATTAGATTAGAAATAAAGTAAGCCAGAAAGAAAAACACCAATACAGTATAATAACACATATATATGGAATTTAGAAAGATGGTAACGATAACCCTGTATGCGAGACAGCAAAAGAGACACAGATGTATAGAACAGTCTTTTGGACTCTGTGGGAGAGGGTGAGGGTGGGATGATTTGGGAGAATGGCATTGAAACATGTATATTATCATATGTGAAACAAATCGCCAGTCCAGGTTCTATGCATGATACAGGCTGCTCGGAGCTGGTGCACTGGGATGACCCAGAGGGATGGGATGGGGAGGGAGGAGGGAGGGGGGTTCAGGATGGGGAACATGTTTATACCCATGGTGGATTCATGTCAATGTATGGCAAAACCAATACAATATTGTAATTAGCCTCCAATTAAAATAAATTTATATTTAAAAAAGAAAGTGCATAATAAATGTAATGCGCTTGGATTATCCCATCTCTGGTCCATGGAAAAATCGTCTTCCACAAAACTGGTCCCTGGTGCCAAAAAGGTTGGGGACCACTGGGAGAGAGCAGTTCTTAAAATAAGCCTGACTCTGTTTCCATTCCAGTGGGTGCACTGAGGGGCTTTATTTTTGAGACATTTACCATTATGGTTGCTTCTTCTGGTATTAGTTCTCTCTCTTGAGAACAATAAAATCTAGACAATCTCAGAAGGTACCAGAGGCTAGGAAGGGGCCAAAAGTTAAGACAGAGAAAAGGGGAGTGCTAGCTGGGAGCAACAGTTGGTGCTTTAGAACAGGGCTGGTGGTGAGATAATGCCAGGCACAGGGTGGGAGTACAGGATGTGATAACAGCAGAACCTCCCGTGCGCTGGGTTCTTACCTAGCACTGTGCAGTCTGTGTCAGAAGGGAGACTCCAGGAAGAAAAGGAAGACTCAGCCAGAAACCTTGTTAAACAAAATGACGCCCCACCAAAGAATGTCTCACTTTCAGAGATTGCTAGCAAACCCACAGCCTGTGTCTAACATGTCCCTCTGGTGATTCTGCTGTGTGTGGTCCCCACACTTTGAGAAGTATAGTTCTATGAATATTTTCTGATTAACTGCTCTACTGTTGTAATAAAAAATAGATGTGAGTTTTGGAAATAAAGGTAATTGGGTATGAACTGGAAACCAACTATATTTCTAATTTCCTCAGGGTAAGGAGAACTGAAATTGAATTTTAACCAGCTTGTGACTTACTAGCTCAGTAAAAATGAGACTTAGCAATTAAAGATAAAAACCTAATCACTGATTTCTAATTTTAGTCATCCCAATTATTTATTCTGGATAGAAGTGAGGAAAAAAGATAGAAAAATAATAATCCCCACATTAGTTAGCTTATGTATTCATAGCAGACATAAATATACAGTTACTCATTCTTAGAATTCTGTGTACCTGGTTCATATCAGAAATGAGTATTATTTCTATTCAGAGCATATAAAAGAGAGTTTTTTGGCATCAGTGAAAATTTATGAAATGAGATTTAGCCCAGGAGGTGAGTGGTGGTGGTTTTGGTATGTGTGAGACACACACACACACGGGGAGTGGGGCAGGGGGAGGCAGGGAGGAGAGGGGAGAGGAAGAGAGAGAAAAGTACAAGTCATTGATAAAGGAAAGAGCTGAGAAATGGGTATAGATGGTGCTGGAGCCAGGTGATCATTTAAAATTAGATGCTAATATGAGGCAAGACACCCTAGAATTTAATACTGCCCGCTACATTGAGGTTCCTCCTCTTAGCGGTTCTTCAGGAAATCTAGATACAGGCCCCTGTCCTTGATTAGAAGGCAAACCAGAAACTGTGTGGCCAGCAACATACAGTAGTTGTCTCCATTGACTGCATAGTAGAGGCAGCTTCAGGAAGACTTGGGACAGTCAGAGGCTGCCATATCAGGGCCAAGGGGACAGCCAACATGACATGGCAGAGAAAAAAATGACAAAGTAGACACTGAACAGTATTATTATTCTCCTCTTTAGTGATGGATTTTCATAATGAGGATGATTAAGTTATATTTTATAGCCTCTTAAGATGGCAGGTAATAATGTAATAAAAATGGTTATTGAAAGGATATATTCCCATTATCCGGAAGGCTAACTTGTGTGGAAGGAGACCATTCCTGAATGGAGTCAGATACATGAGACATTACTATATATGTAATAGTAGAATGTAGAATAGTAGAATGGGATTGCTATGTTTAGAAGACTTCTAAACACTGTACTTTTCTATGCTATCCCATAGTCTCTGTGTTATTAACTTTAAAAATACTTACTAAGTGGCATTAAGTGGGAAAGTATGAATATACATCTCACAAAAATTAATTCACATGTACATTTGGCAAAGCATTATAAATATTACAGTCTTAGAATCTAGATTAAAACTATAGTTTTTCAATGTGTAAAATCCAAGTAGAATCATCTTTACCTGGTTATTTGAAGTAGTTAATAAAACTCTGAAAGATGCCTCAGTGTATCTTGGCATGGTGGAGTTGGGGCAGCATCTAAGTGAGTATGTTCAGATTACTTCTCTTTACTGGTGTTATGTAGTACTTGTATATACTTGTATTTATCAGCTTCTAGAAATGGCAGCCCACTCCAGTATTCTTGCCTAGAGAATCCTGTGGACAGAGGAGCCTGGTGGGCTGCTGTCTATGGGGTCACACAGAATCGGACATGACTGAAGTGACTTAGCACGCATGCACGTATTGGAGAAGGAAATGGCAACCCACTCCAGTATTCTTGCCTGGAGAATCCCAGGGATGGAGGAGCCTGGTGGGCTGCCATCTGTGAGGTCGTACAGAGTCAGACACGACTGAAGCGACTTAGCAGCAGCAGCAGATCTTACCACTTCTTGAAAAAACTGTAGGTGGTATCTTTCAGACAAAAGTTGAGCTTTTCCAAATTATTTTGTGTAATCTGTACCATCTAGACCGACAACTCAAAAATTCTAGTCGTTATGTATTTGATTGCTTTAAAGAAACATATCACCATACCTGATCATATTATTTTATTCTATCACATCTTGAGTGTTATGCCTTGTATTAGATTATCAGTTGAATGCTTCAGCAATTAAATTATTAATAGTGGTTAGAAAGGCTTTTGTCTAAAGGTAAAGAAAACTTATTGCTTGCTAAATTGAGTTCCCCAAGTTTATCTTGATCAGGAAATTTACAAGTAAATGTTTTTTATTTGACTTTCAGTCTGTTATGTGATGGTATAGCTGTGCTGTGTTCAGTCGCTCAGTCGTGTCCAACTCTTTGCGACCCCATGGACTGTAGCTCTTCAAGCTCCTCTGTCCATGGGGATTCTGCAGGCAAGAATACTGGAATGGGTTGCCATGCCCTCCTCCAGGAGATCTTTCCAACCCAGGGATCACACCCAGGTCTCCCACATTGCAGGCAGATTCTTTACTGTCTGAGCCACCAGGGAAGCCCAATGATATAGCTATTTCATATCATATATGTTTTCTTAATATACTTACTGTATTCACTGAAAAGTTTTAAAATTTATTTGGGGAATTCTTTTCTTTTTAAAAGCTATACTTAATATGCAGTTTTATATTAAGATATATGACATATATAATTTTTATATGTTGCAAAATAATCATCACTAAGTCCAGTTACCATCTGTCACCATTGTAAAGTTATTACAATACCATTGACTTTATTCCCTTTGTGTACATTTTATCCCTGTAACATCCTTGGAAGTTTGTACCTCTTAAGCTCTTTTACCTATTTCATCCATCTGCCTACCTTGAAAAATATTTTTATATGTAGGTTGTGATTATACCAAGAAATTATAACCAAAGAAATATAATAAATATGTACAAAAAGTTGTTTTTCTTCCTTCATAGATATATGGGCAATAGGTTGCATATTTGCTGAACTGTTGACTTCAGAACCTATTTTTCACTGTCGTCAGGAAGATATAAAAACAAGCAATCCTTTTCATCATGATCAACTAGACCGAATATTTAGTGTCATGGGATTTCCTGCAGGTAATTTTTTTTTTTTTTTCCAAAATAATACTTGAGTCATATTTCAAAAACATTCTTTTTGAAAAGGATATTTTAAGTATTTTTATGTATATTTTTAAGCTAAAATAACTAGATTTTTGATAAGTGACATTATTTCCTATAACAACATTCAATATTTTATTTTGCCTAAGATAAAGACTGGGAAGATATTAGAAAGATGCCAGAATACCCAACACTTCAGAAAGACTTTAGAAGAACAACGTAAGTAATACCATATTACATACAAGTAACATCCAGTGCGAATGTTTAAACTAATCCTTTTAAAAACCAGATAGATTATTGTTTAAACCAGAAACTTAGATGTTAGTATATTAATTATGTTTATGGATTTAAAGAAGATATTTCAAATGCTGTTAATGTATATGCCAGGCTCAGGCATATATTTATTTAAAAACTTTTAATAATTTAAGGGTCAATAGACAGTTTAAAAGTCTCTTCCGTTTAGCTTGGAAAGGGGCTCAGTTCAAGGCCTTAATGGTAGTTTTGTCTTTATCTGTGTCATGAGTTGTGTCTGAAATGCTGGGCTAGGCAACCAGCAAGGGTGGCAGGAGGAAGAACACATGGCTAGGATCTGAGTAAAACTAACTGGTGGAATGTCTATGCTGAGTGGAAATGAGAGGAGTTTGTTATAAATATGTGCACCTAGAGGAAAAGGTGGAAGAGAGTCTCGTTTGGGAAATGTAACAGAACAATTTCAGGACAGGAATGGCTTGTAGGAACAGAAGCAGACATGATAAAGCAGCAGCTAATGGCACTTGATCATTTGGGGCCTCTCTTTCACACAGTCCTAGGTAGGGGTCCTTGCCTCCACGCAGCTCCTAAAGAGAGTGCTGACATTGCTCAGGTGTCTGAATTGGGCTCTCTTCTCACCCTAGACATTTCCCTAGACAGTCTCTGTGATTTTGATGGCTACAGCGTACCAGTTATGCTGGTGGCTCCCAATTTATACATTCTACTCTGACTTCCTTTCCAAGTTTCAGACCCATGTATCTAACTGCTTTTTGGAATCCCAAATTGAGTGTCCCATAAATACTTCAAAATACATGTCCCAAACTGAGCTCATCATCCATCCTCCTAAACTTTTCCTCCCACTATATTCCTTATCTTAGGAAATGGCTCCATGATTTACCTAATTGTTCAAGCCAAAGACCTTAAAGATGTCCCTGATCCTTCTCCTCTCATTGTCTTCCATTTTATCCCCTAGTGTCCAAACGATTAGCAAATCTAGTAAATTCTTTGTTTCAATATCCTTCAGATCTCTGTATTTCTCTCCATCTACCCTGCCACTATTATAGACCAGACTACCACCCTCTCTCTCACCTGGGATCCTGCACTAGCCTCATAAGTGGTATTTCTACCTTCAGTTTTCATTCTGACTCACTGCCTGTTCTGCAGTCATTGCCAAAAGCACATCTGAGCTTGTCAGTCTTCACGTTGCTTTCAGTTTTTAAATATGGCTTACAAAAGCCTGGGCATCACCAAATTTATCTCCTAAACCTCTGTCCACTTTGTACTCTGTGGGCTGCACATCATAAATTTCTTTAAGATCCTCAAAACCCCTGAGCTTTCTTGGACCCCTGGATTTTTACACATGCTGTTCCCTCAGGATATATTGATACCATCCTCCCACCCATTTCATCAGATAACTCCTATTTATCCTTTCTATCCTGATGCAGTCTCCCGTTGCCCTTCTAGTCAGGTGCTCCCCCTCTGCACTCCTGTGGCATATCCTGAGCTGCTTCTCTCAGCACACATCACTTTGCTCGACAGTTGGCTTTTGAACACTTATCTGCCTTTCCCTCTAGAATATGGATCGTGCCCATTGTAGGCACCGTTAGAGGCATCTCCAGGGCCTGGTATATGGTGCATGTTCATTAGTTACTTGTCAAATGGGTATTAAATGAAAGTGGTTCAAGTAATTGAAGATAAGCTGGTAATATAAAAGAGAAAATTAATTAAGACACAACGTTTTATCTTAGTATTTAAAGGCCAAAGGAAGAGTTTTACATAAAATGATAGTATTTACAATAACCAGAAATAACAGGAGAGAAATTTAGAAAGATAAATGACATTTAGTTAAAAATTAACAGAAAAAGATAAGAGCCCATACTTTCTAAGCAAACAATTTTATCCACATAAAAGCTGCCTACTAATACATAACACAAAAAGGAATTTATTAATTAGCTAAATATAATGCAGTTTACATACAAGTCACTAAAGTATAATAAAAAATTCCAGATAATATTATTTCAAATGACATTAAAAAATAAATAGCTTGTTTTCATTATATCAGATAAAAAGAACCAAAAAAATTACTCTTGATGTGAATTGTGAAGGGTAACAATAGAATTTTTTCTGTAATCTTTCCAAAGTGTCAGCTCTTGTTAGCTCATTAGGAGGCAAGGTGAGAACAGAATTAAAAGGAAATAAGTTGACTTTAAAAATTGAATGTTTGAATAAACATGCTGATAAAATGCTTTATAATGTATATAGAGAGTTTGAAAATTGTTCAGCTCCTAAACTGTAGTAAATCTAGAAGAGGATAATACAGAAAATGACAATTTATCTTATTTGTAATATTAGGAAAAATAAGAAACCACAACGGGAATCAAGCAATAGGATTTTTCAACTTCAAGACCTTTTATATTATGATAGGAACAACTTTAGGATCGGGAGTTAACTCAAGAAATCAGTTGATTCAACATAAAGATCAAAGCTATGTTGACGGACTCCATTTTAAGTTAATATACATGGCAAAGATTTTCTTAAAAATACCTGGTGTTGGCAAGGGCATAATAAAATGGGCATCCTTACTTATTAGCTATTGGGGAGAATGAATGCTTCTCAGACATTAAGGTATCCACAGATCACCTGGAGACCTTGTTAAAGATTCTGATTCAGAATCTGGAATAGGGCCTGAGTACCTGCATTCCTAGTGCAGGCTTTCTGCTGCCCATGCTGCTGGTCTGAGGGCCAGGTTCATGTAGCAAGTTCTAGAACACACAAAAATGGCTTTGGCATGTACTTACCCTTTGACCTAATAATTCTAAGACTTTATCCTGAAAAAGCGTTAAAGCAGCCACACATAGCTAAGATGAGGCACCTCAAGGCTTTCATAGAGATTAACTAACTGCCCAAGATCACACAACTGGTAAATGACTGAGTCAGGGTCTGGGAGGGGCCTCTGATTCTCACCTGCCATGCAGTCTTGTCCCGCTGAATGTGTACCAGATTTACCTACAAGGATCTGTACTTTCTAGCTGTTGTGAAACAAGCGTCATTAGTAACAGTAGAAAATGTTCAACCAGTACAAATAATAAGCTTAAAGAGCGTTTGGCAAGAGAAAACGCTTATAAAACAACATTAAGAAAAGGACAACTTATGTATACTATGATTCCAATTTTATAAAAATAGAAATACTTCTTTGTGTGTATATATATGTATGCACAGAAAAAATGCCAAAGGAAAATTATCAAATCTTGATGCTAGAGTTTTTTAAATTGCTTCATAGCTTGATTATGAGTGTTTTCAATTTTTTCTTTTATACTTTTTTATATTCTCTAAATTTTCTACCATAAACATATATTACCTATTTCTTGAACTTTTAAATTTGAAATATTTCATATGTAGGAAAGAATATACATGATGAAAACATGTAGTCTATTTAGAATAATAAAATGAATACCCATTTACTCACCCCTCAGCCTGAGCAGTTGATATCCTGATATAGAATATGTACATAGGAAGGAATTGCTGGATCATAGGATAGTCACATTTTCAGCTCTAATGGTTAATGCATTATTATTTTCCAAAGTAATTCTAACAGTGTAAACTCCTACATGCAGTGTGTAACAATTCTTATTTCTTTTTTTACACATTTACCAACATTTGGTTTTGTGTTCCTTTTTAATCAGGAAAAAAAACCCAAAAACAATGGCTTAAATGAATACATACCTCATAGGAAAACCAACCTTGGGACCTTCCATTAAAAGATGTCAATTGTGTGAATGTCCTCAATAGTGTGTGGATGTCATGTCTTTGCAGGTACGCCAACAGCAGCCTCATAAAGTACATGGAGAAACACAAGGTCAAGCCTGACAGCAAAGTATTCCTTTTGGTAGGTGCATCTCTCCAGAGTGGGAAGGTGATCCTTAGCATAGCTCTCACCCCACCCCACTTACCGTGAAATTGTCCCAGCTCTTCCTCCTCTTCAGGAAAAAAAGAAACTGGTGGATGTTGGGGCAAAATTAAATCTTTTTCCTTTGAGACATCACCCTTGACTTTTAGCCTTGTTTCCAGTGGTTTACCAGTAAGGGAAAAAAAAATTCTAAAACGGCTTTACTGCTAATCATTTCTGTCAGTTTCACATAAATGTGTGTGGTGTATGAATAAGCTAGCACTTGATGTTAATTCTGTTAGACATTAACACCGTCAGAACATTGACCTGGAAGCAAACTCATGTGCTGTCAATTTCTTATGTGTTGCTCTAGCTTCAGAAGCTCCTCACGATGGATCCAACGAAGAGGATTACCTCCGAGCAGGCTCTGCAGGATCCCTATTTTCAGGAGGACCCCTTGCCGACATTAGAGTATGTGTCCTTCCTTTTCTGTGCACTTTGCTCCAGGTTGAGGGTGTGTGGTGGCGGCTAAAGGCAAGGGAAGCACTTGTTACTCGAGCCTTTTATTTCCTTGGTTAATACCACCTCAGGGAAAAACTAGTCGAGAGGTCCTGTATTTTGAAACAGGCAAAGCTGTAAAGAGGTGTGAATGAAAACAAGTTTACGGAATGGTCATTAATCAGTTTTACAGACAAAAACTAAAGCTGAGAACAGATGGGACTTTTATTATAGATCGGTCAGCCAGAACAGTTTACACCAAACCAGTAGGGAACTGAGCTTTTAAAATTCTGTGTCTCTGCTGCATTATTATACCCCTCCATTTCCCCATCCTTATTATACCCACAGATATAGATTGTGCTTGGACTTACTGATATTAGAGGTACAGCTTTTCTTGAGAAAAAAATTACTTTCATTGTTGAAGCAAATACACAGTCAGCTCTTTTTAGTGCTGATGAAGTGTGTGTGGAGAAATTTCTGCATTACATACGTCAACTAGCTAAACGCAGTTTTAAGATTTGTTATTAAAAGTGGCAGTTTTACCAGTGTAAAACTTAGATGACAAATTGTTCTTTTCTTATTGCTTAAATTGTGTTGAGAGGCATACCAGCCACAGATGAAGAATAGGAAATAAGAAAAAAAAAAAGTGGAATTTTAAATGCACAAGGTCAATCATATTATAGATTTTAGGTCATGACATGTATTTTTTTTTTTTCCTTCAATGATTTGTAGTGTGTTTGCTGGTTGCCAGATTCCATACCCCAAACGAGAATTCCTTAATGAAGATGAACCTGAAGAAAAAGGTGACAAGGTATAAACTGCACTTAGGGAAGGATAAATGTAGTCATTCCTATATATTTAACTGCATTTTATTTAATTGTGTATTTACTTTATTGTACTCTGCAGTTTGAAATATGCATTCACAGATAAATGAACTTCCTGATTTGTTTTACAGTCTATTTTATTCCCTGATTCTTGATTCTTGCTTTTGTTTGTTCAGTGTCATTGCCATCATTTTATGCAGGCTGCTTTTAAAGCATCACTCTGTGCTTTGCTTTGATTGTACTGACTCCTCCCCACACAGCCCTTCTTTTTCCAAATTGACTGAAACGACTGTTAGAGCTGTTTTAAGGAGTTGCTCTTTCCTCTGGGCCTGCGTCTTCAGTGGGATGTCTGTCCCTGACAGGAAGGATTACTGTGCAATCTAAATGAACTTCAGAGAACGAGTCCTCTTTGGGGCTCTGTACTCACCTGTGGGGGTGCTGTAGTCCCTGGCTGCTCCATTCTCCAGGCATGCCAGTCACTTTGGTGTCCCACATAGGTTTCTCCCCAGGTTGGCTGACAGTCTCATATGCATATCCTACAATGACAGGCGTGATTTCGTTCCATACCAAGCTTGCCATTTTTTTCTCTTTTCATAAGAACCAGCAACAGCAGCAGAACCAACATCAGCAGCCCACAGCCCCTCCACAGCAGGCGGCTGCCCCCCCGCAGGCACCCCCACAGCAGCAGAACAGCACCCAGACCAACGGGACTGCGGGAGGTGCAGGGGCCGGGCCGGCCGGAGCAGGGCTGCAGCATAGCCAGGACTCCGGCCTTAACCAGGTGCCTCCCAACAAGAAACCGCGGCTGGGGCCTTCAGGCACAAACTCGGGCGGGCCTGTTATGCCCTCAGATTATCAGGTACTCCCCTCAATGCTGTACTTTTTCATGTTGACATACCGTCAGAAAACAGAATGCAACTGAGCAAATTTTAAAGGTTCATTGGCTGCATTCAGTGATTCATGTATCAGGTAGCAGCTCATATAGCATATAGAAAAAGGCTCTGATGAGCTGTACAAGATGAAAGACTTCTGGACTTCTATAGGTAGAAGGAGGTGGGACCGGATGTTACTTTAGCAGAGAGCTGATCATGTCAGGCCAGGGCACCTTCCTCTGGGGACCACAGGAGTCTACCAGGTAGATTACTTCTCAAGTGCTGAGCAGAGATTGCAGACGGACTGGGGAAGAGTACATTCCTGGGAGGGGCTGAAACTGCAATTAGGTTAGGTATTAAGTCTCAGTTTGGTTACATGGGCTTAACACAAATGACTCCATTTTGAGTCTGTCGTCTCTTTTTTTAGCAATACATTTTATGAAATGTTAAGTATACATATGGGCTTTCCAGGTAGCTCAGTGGTAAAGAATCCGCTTGCCAAGCAAGAGATGCAGGTACCATCCTTGGGTCGTGAAGATTCTCCTAGAGAAGGAAATGACAGCCTACTCCAGTATTCTTGCTGGGAAAATCCCATGAACAGAGGAGTCTGGTGGGCTGCAGTCCATGGGGGTCACCAAGAGTCAGACACGACTGAGTGACTAGAGAACAACAATACTTAAAATAGATCCTTTTAGAAATAAGCAGTACTTAACTCTAAAGTTTGATTTTACAGTTCTAATCTTTCTAGGGCATTATATGAAAATGAAGATTTTTGTCATTTCATGTAATTGCAAGATATTTTGTTTCTTGTTTATCTTACAACCCTGAGGAGGGAAGGTGAGGTAGGCAGCTCCTCCTCAACATTTCTCATTTTACCCTTCCATCTGTCTGTTGGGTTTGGGTCAGAAAAAGACCCCTAGATAAGCAGTTGAAAGGGAGAGGAATGGTGCCTTACAGTGAACAAAGCAAGCAGCACACTTCAGAAGGATTTGCCATCACTGGGAGGAAATAATCAGTACATGGCCACATGACAGAAGAGAGAGGGACCAAGACTTGTCAGGAATAACTGTTAAATCTCACAAGAAATAATTTTGAGACAAGAAAATACATTTGTTGAGATTCAAACGAAAACTACAATTGTATTACCATTCAAGAAATTAAAGGAAGAAACCCTAAGGATTGATGTTTGGAGAGACAGGTAAAAATACAGGTGAAAACCGTAGGGAATCTTGGGGGAAAAAAAAAGTTTTCAAGGTAGTAACAAACTTAAGATCTAAGAAGGGAAACAAAAAACTTTAAAAAAAGGTTTAGAACCACAGTCCCTCAGGGAACTGGTGGAGAAGGAGCATGTAGGAGAGAGATAATAGAAAACAAAACCACAGGCAACGAAGACATAAACTCACTGATTAGGAACTGGAAACCAGAGAAACGCTAACAAGAAAGACATAATAAATAGCTGTTTAAACTGGCTTTACATTTTGAATATCTCAACACAACTACTTTGAAAACTTCTCTTGGAAGATTCCCTGTAAGCAGCAGAGTATATAAAAGCACTTCCACTGGTTCCAATTAAACTAATCAAGGCATCAGTTTGGTCTGCAAAGCAGCTTGCTATTTGGGTAGTAGTCATGAACGTATGGAGAAGGCAATGGCACCCCACTCCAGTACTCTTGCCTGGAGGATCCCAGGGACAGAGGACCCTGGTGGGCTGCAGTCCATGGGGTCGCTAAGAGTCGGACAAGACTGAGCGACTTCACTTTGACTTTTCACTTTCATGCATTGGAGAAGGAAATGGCAACCCACTCCAGTGTTCTTGCCTGCAGAGTCCCAGGGACGGGGGAGCCTGGTGGGCTGCCGTCTATGGGGTCGCACAGAGTCGGACACGACTGAAGCGACTTAGCAGCAGCAGCAGTAGCAGTAGCAGCACGAACGAATTTGAATTTTACTATAAAGTCAGCTTTCCCCTAACATTAGTTTATTCCTATTGTATTATATGAGCAACAAACCTTTATCATGTACTAGTGCATCTTGGTGTCTCTGATTATGTTATATTAGACTGATTATAGTCAGTCATGGACAGATTACTTAACTGTATTTACTCCTTTCAAATCTAGGAGTTCTTCAAATGTTTTTCTTTGTCCATACTGAGCTGTCTACTTAAAAATAAACCAGCATATCTATGACATGGATAGCTTTCTCAGCTATTTAGTTGGAAAGATTAGCATGAAGGGTGAGGGTGAGAGACCTCTTTGCAGCTCTCATAGTATCAGCACTGCTGCTGCTGCTGCTGCTAAGTCGCTTCAGTCATGTCTGACTCTGTGCAACCCCACAGATGGCAGCCCACCAGGCTCCTCTGTCCCTGGGATTCTCCAGGCAAGAATACTGGAGTGGGTTGCCATTTCCTTCTCCAATGCATGCATACATGCTAAGTCACTTCATTTGTGTCTGACTCTTTCCGACGCTATGGACAGCAACCCACCAGGCTCCTCTATCCACGGGATTCTCTAGGCAAGAATACTGGAGTGGGTTGCCATTTCCTTCTCCCACATTTGTTCTTTATCCAGTATGGAGGAGCTATTGTGCAGAGTCTAATCTGCTAAAGTAAAAGCAGTCACAGGCAGCCTAACAACTGTAAGCCTTGTGAATGGAAAGAACATTTTTTTTTTTCCATAATAAACTTACAATAAATGTTGTTAAGATTTGTCAAGGCTTCTTACAATAATACGACTAAGAGTTGTGTAACAAAGGAAGGAATTAAGTGGCATTATTTTTAACCAAAACTATCTTATTGCCCTGTTTTCTTGGACCAGATGTTGCAAGTCCAGTTTGGCTGCCTCTCGTGCACTGAGTGGGGCAGCCTTGCTGATTTGTCCTTCATTAAACCCGCCAATGCCACCTCAAGGTCATTGACATTTTAAACTCCCAAGTAATAGCTTTATTGGGCTTCCCTGGTGGTTCAGACGGTAAAGAATCTGCCTGCAATGCAGGAGACCTGGGTTTGATCCCTTGGTTGGGAAGATCTCCTGGAAGAGGGCATGGCGACCCACTCCAGTATCCTTGCTTGGGAAATCCTGCAGGCAGAGGAGCCTGGCGGGCTACAGTCCGTGGGGTCGCAAAGAGTCAGATACGACTGAGCGACTAACACTTTCACAATAGCTTTATTACATAGGATCTTGTCATGCTTTGCTCACAGGAAGAACCAGTCTTCTGGGCAGAGCCAAAGACACAGCTGCAGTTAACCAAGCACTGCTTATAGTTAACCAACCACTATATTCTATTTCTATAGATGAATTTTTCTTTTACGTATTTTTTCATATTTGCCCTTGATACCATGAAGATGAATGTTTCATTTAAGGTAATAAAAATACACTTAATTGAAATACATTTGTCGTAGCCTTCTCGAGGAAATTTTCACATACAATTTTTTTTTTTTTTTTAATTCTAAATGTTATCTGAAGTTGATTTTTAAAAAAGCACCTATTTGCTGCTACCTTGTCTTGCTTTGTCAGGTAGGTGGTGCTGCTGAGGCTACTCTAGCCTCTACCTGAGGAAACTCTCTTCTAAAAACGATTTCTTAGTCACAGCTTTGTTATTTATAATGAGAAAATTAACAGCACATCAGTATACATTATGAACACCACCGGATCAAAATGCCAAATTGATTCTTCCTGTTTGCAAATCTCAGTTATGCAAAGAATCTCTAACCAGAATTAGTCAGCATCAATTTCCCCTCTACCTCTCATTGCCCGTGTAGCTTATCTTCCAAAGACATCCAGCCAGCTTTTGTGCATGCCAGAACAGTGGTAGCAGGCTATGAGGTGAAATCAGCAAAACATACTGACACATGGAATTAGCTGTCAGCTACCATGGGTCAGAACCCACAGCCCTCTGTGTCCTATTGCGATGAACATCTTGAGCTGCTCTCGTACCCCATAGGTCATCCCCTTTTCCTGTTTGCTCTCCTAGCACTCCAGCTCGCGCCTGAATTACCAAAGCAGCGTCCAGGGATCCTCTCAGTCCCAGAGCACACTAGGCTACTCCTCCTCGTCTCAGCAGAGCGCACAGTACCACCCATCTCACCAGGCCCACCGCTACTGACCGGCCGCAGCCCAGAGCACAGACTCCAGCAATATGATGTCTGCATTGAAGAGAACCAAAAATGCAAGCTCTGATGCTGCCAGCCACTTAGGAGGAGAACTATTTACAGAGCGTTTTGCAAGACTGACTGATGTCTCTTCTTTAGTGACTTAAAGAAGATTTTTGTGAAGTTTCCCCAACAGCCTTTCCCTGCATGTGTTCCATTGTGACTTCTCTGATAAAGCGTCTGATCTAATCCCAGCACTTAACTTCTGTAACCTTCAGCATCTTTGGGAAGGATTTCCTGGTGCACCTTTCTCATGCTGTAGCAATCGCTATGATTTATCTTTTCAAAGCTCTTTTATTAGGATTTTAATGTTTTGGAAACAAGACTCCAGTGGTGTATAGTTTTATACTTCATGAACTGACCTAGCAACACAGGTAAATATGCACCTTTTAAAGCACTACGTGGTTTTCACAGAATCTAACTCTTTTGTTCATGGAAATCTTAAACAGGAACTGTTACTGTCCCAAAGTACCTTACTATTACATTTTTATTTATCTGGTTTCAGGGAAGGTCTAGTAAAAAGACAAGTGGTGGGACAGTGGGAACCTGCAACCAAAAACAGCCTAGATCTTTGCAGTTACTATGCTTTATGCTATGAAGAACTAAAACATGTGGTAATTTTTATATAATCCTTCATATGGAACTTAGTTCCCAGAATCATCTTATTCTGAATAGTATTCAGTAATTAAGAATGATAATTTTAAACTTCATGTAGCTTAAGTCTACTTTAAAAAGGGTTTCAAGAGCTTTGATGAAATACAGTCCTCTGGTGACCCACACCAGAAAACTGAAGAGAGTATTAACTGCACTTGGATTTCTTTAAGAGTAATGCTGATCAAAGGATGTATTGCTTCCCTTTGAAGGAAAAGCTTTTCTTGTGTATTGTACATATAGTTGGCTTCTCTAAAGAACTGTTGGTTTCTTCACATCTGGGTCAGCTTGAGTAACTTTCTTACATAATCAAGGGTACTCAAATAGAAGCCTGCAAATTAATCTGCTTTTAAAACAAAAAGCAGTGTTCTCCATTTGTATTTGTGTTAGACATAGAGTGACTATTTTTAAAGCATGTTAAAAGTTTAGGTTTTGTTCATGTTTCAAGTATGTATGATGTATGCATAATTTTGCTGTTATTACTGAAACTTAATTCTATCAAGAATCTTTTCATTGCACTGAATGCTTGCTTTTGCCCCTAGGAGAAAACTTAACAATTGTGCCTAAACTATGGGCAGATAGTATACGACTATATTATCTAAGTACATATTTACATTTCTATGATCTATGAATTAGAGGCTGAGTTTGCTCTTAGCCAGTGAGTTCTTTCTTAGCCAACATAAGGAAGCTCCCCAGAGTCCCACAGAAATGTAAAGACTTGAGCTTCCATCGTAATGTAAGGGGCAAGAAATTTGTGTTCTTCTAAATGCTACTAGCAGCACCAGCCTTGTTTTAATGTTTTCTTGAGCTAGAAGAAATAGCTGATCGTTGTTATATGCAAGTTATATGCATTTTTTTACTTTTCCTTGTGAACTTATCTACCTGGTTATCTACTCTGGGTCCATACACAAGTAAAATAAGATTTTAGACAGAAGCCAGTATACATTTTGCACTATTGATGTGATACTGTAGCCAGCAAGGACCTTCCTGATCTCAGCATAATAATGCTTATTAATAACAAAGACTGTGTAGGGATGCTGATGAACACTGAAGATGAAACAGTTGACATGCTCCACTGGAAGGAATTTGATTGTCTCCATGGTGATTTACTGCTTCCGCTGTTAAAAATGAGAAATTAGTAGCCCTCTGCATAATGTAGCTACCTGTGTGAAGTTCTGTCCTGGGCCCTGAAGCCTCAGTGGCATCAGATCCTCACAGTACCCTCCCCCTGTGCCCAGCATCATGCTGGGGGAGATAGGAAGGGCAAGACATACTTCCTGTCCTTGAAGAGCTCATGACTGAGTCCATGACAGGAAGCGTTCCTGGGATGACAGGCTTATAAATGAAACCATCTTAGAACATGAGGTCTCTTCGTCTACTTCTAAACCCTCTTGAAGAGAGTTATCCCAAATTTTGCCCTATAATAAACAAGTATCATAGAGAGGTTTCTTTGTTTATCTACCTTCAAGAAAGCCAACAATTAAGTATCACCACAGGCATTAATATATATTTGAAATGTTTACAGCAGCCTTTCAACAACAATTGGGTGGCCCTTGTAGGCAGAACATACTCAACTAAGTTGAGTTTGTAGGAAATTACAGTGAAAAGATAAGCTCTGTTCCTGCCCTTGAGCGGGGCATACATTTAATAAAAGACAAACCCAAATATGCACATGAATCAAAATATCATGCCCTTTAATACACTTTGATATAAGTCATTGTGATACGTGCTTATGTGATCACAGGACTACCCTGCTTTCTTTGCATGTAGTGAATTTTAGTGGCAGAACTGATACAGAAACTGGTGGGGACTTTATCAGTTGTTCCCAGTGTTCTTCACACAGGGTCTAGCCAGACATGCCCATTACACACGTGACTCTTTCTGGTCACTGCACCGGTACTAGCGCTTTCCTCCTGTGGTCTTGCCTCAGAGTTGGTGATGCCCACTGGTGCCCATTACCCTTTGAAATAATTTTGGTTCACAATTTCCTTTTCCTTGTAAAGGAGAACAAAGCCTTTAACATAGGCATGGGCCCTAAAACTGTGGGCCCTTGAAGGAAACCTGTGAAGATTTTTGAGGTTAAAATTTACTTTCGTGTTCCCCAAATAACCACATTCCTCTTCAAAAATTTATTACGATCGGTGTCCCCTGAGAACGCAGGGTGAACATCCAAACCAGGGGAAGTTACTGAAAGGAGGGGAGGAATCAAAGCAAAGGTTTTCTGCATTTCATATTACAAATCAGTTTTTGAGTTAGCTTTTTGTTAAGGTGTGTATTTAGGAAAAAGTATTCTCGAGTTTCAGGACAGCTGAGCTCACAGGTAAGGCAGCCTGGCGGCAGGACGGACACTATGAGGCTGAAACAATCCTTAAGATGAAGCAGATCATGCAGGAACATACAAAAGCCAAGGACGTGTATATTTTTATATCTGTGTGGTTTTAAAACTTTAGTACTTAGAATTTTGGCCTTCTGCACTACTCTTTTGCTCTTGTAAACACAATTTACATTTAAGAATGGAAAGGGATGACATTTACTTACGTGTTCACTGCCTCATTCCTGAAGAAGCAACTGCTAGTTGTATGCCTGTATAATGATGCTCTTTTCTCTGCTGAAGAGAAGAAATAGTTGGACAATAAGACTTGCAGCTTAATCTGCTTGGAATGCTTGTGTGTGACAAACTGTCAATGAAGGAACAGTCTACGAGAATTACAAATGCTAACCTCTGTAATGGTATCTTTCTGGGGAATGGAGAAAGGCAGTGAAATGGCAGACTAAAGGAAGCTTGAAGGACTCAAGTATAAATAATATTTTATATAAAACATAGCTGTTTAGGTTTCCTTAATCTTCAAGAATAGTCACAAATATCATAAGGCAAAGTTCATTGTTTTAGGGTTTTTTAAAAATGTGTTGTACCTAAGGCCATACTTACTCTTCTATGCTATCACTGCGAAGGAGTGATATGTATGTATTATATGAAAAAAAATCCTTAATGCACTGTTATCTCCTAAATATTTAGTAAATTAATACTATTTAATTTTTTTAAAAATTTGTCTGTGTAGACACTAAAAGTATTACACAAAATCTGGACTGAAGATGTCCTTTTTAACAACAATTTAAAGTACTTTTTATATATGTTATGTAGTATATCCTTTCTAAACTGCCTAGTTTGTATTTCCCATAATTCCTCTATGTGAAGTGTACCTGTTCTTGTCTCTTTTCAGCCATTTTTCTGCACGCATCCCTGTTTGTACGACTTTAGACATGACTGTGTATGCTTTGCCACGCCCTGTGAGGTGTGCATTGAAAGCCGGCTGCCCCCAGCGGGGCCTGCTCCCCGGGTGCAGGACAAGCTTGCAGCTTTGGAGCCAAGTGTTTCTCGCTTTTGAGTTTTCCTGACATCCTTCTTGAAATGACTGTTAGAAATGAATTACATTGCATTTATTTTATATTCTTGGTTGTAATAAAATTTAATTGACTTTGTGTCACTGTGGATTTTTTAAGTGTAGGAAAAACTCTTGTTACAACAAGTTTTAGTGTTAAAATCTGATGTGTGTGCCTCAAAGCTTTTCAGATTACACTTGTCCTGCAGAGATGCAGAGTCTCCCTGTGAGCTGCAGTATGTTATCTTATTTAGGATGCTTATGATGTCACAAAACCAAAGAGGCAAGGCTTGCAAATACCTCAGAAGCAAAATTACAGTTTTTTAAACATCTCTAGGGGAGATACCCTTTTTTTAAAAAAAAATGAAATTTAGAAAGGTGTTTTAGAAAAAGCAAATAGCGTTTTGTGGGAAGATGGCCCTGGAAGTTTCTTTTCTGAGGACATTATGTTGTGCCTGGCTGCCCCCTCCTACAGTTTACCTGATGAATCGTCTGTGGTTATTCCAGTGGTTAAAGGCATCGTGGAGTGAACTGAAGAATGTTTAAGTGACATAAGCATTCAACATGAAACGTGAACTCTGGGACTTCCTTGGTGGTCCGGCGGATAAGATTCCATGCTCCCAATGTAGGGGGCCTGGGCTTGACCCCTAGTTGGAGAACAAAGATCCCACACGCCACAACGAAGCCTGTGAACCACGACAAAGATCCAGTGCAGTCGAAATAATAAATTTAAAAAATCACTCTATTTAAAATAGATATTGCTTCACCACTTGACACAGACTCTATATTTAACACTGTGACACACACAGGGTAGAGCTTCTCTTGGGGAACAGTTTTTGACCACAGCTGCCTTTCTAACCAGCCACCTGGGTAAGAGAAAGTGGATGACTGTGCAAACCCCTTATCACTCCTGGGAAAATAGCTCGAAGGTATCGGGCTATCTCCCTAGCCAATTGTAAGTTCTTTGTGGACAAGGTCTGGGTTTTATACTTTCACTCCCAGCACCTGGCATGATGCCCAACACAGCAGATAATATGGTGAGTCCTTAGCATCAGCTTTGTTCATTGACATACGATTCCTTGATACGCCATATTTGTGTATGAACAGGGAGATGAACCTATATATTTTTGTTCTGTGAATAAGGAAAAGGCATTTCTTTTTTATTTATCTGTTGTTGAGGTATAGTTGAAGTACAATATTATATAAGTTTCAGGTGTACCACACACAGTGAATCATAATTTTTAAAGGTTATACTCCATTTATAGTTATTATAGTGACTTATTTCCTGTGTTATACAGTATATCCTTGTAGCTTGTTTATTTTATACAGAGTAGTTTATATCTCTTAATCTCCTACTCCTATCATGCCCTTCCCCCGTCTCTCCTTTCTCCACTGTTAACCACTAGTTCTCTGTATCTGTGAGTCAGTTTCTTTTTTTTTTTAACATTCACTAGTGTGTTGTATTTTTTAGAGTCCACATATAAGTGATACAGTTTCTCTGTCTGACCTATCTCATTAAGCATTGTTGTTCAGTTGCTAAATCATGTCCTACTGTTTGCCAGCCCATAGACTGCAGCGTGACAGACTTCCCTCTTCTTCACTATCTCCCAGAGTTTGCTCAAAATCACGTCCATTGAACTGGGGATGCCATCCAATCGTCTCATCTTCTGTTGTCGCCTTCTCCTTTTGCCTTCAGTCACTAAGCATAATGTCCTCCAAGTCTATCCATGTTGCAGATGGCAAAATCTCGTTCTTTTTTATGGTTGAGTACTATCCCATTATATATAAAATACAGAAGGGGATATATATTATATATATATACATCCATACCATCTTTATTCCTCTGTTGAAGGACACTTACATTGCTTCCATATCTCAGCAATTTTAAGTAATGCTGCTCTGAACATTGGGGTGCATATATCTTTTTGAATTAGCATTTCCATTTTATCTGGAAAGATAGGAGTAGAACTGCTGGATCATATGGTATTTCTATTTGTTAGTTTTTTGAGGAAACGCTATACTTTTTTCACAGTGGCTGCACCAATTTCCATTCCCACCGACAGTGTACAGGGTTCCCTTGGGGCATTATTTTCTTAAAATAGGTTCATATCTTATATTTTTGGTTCCAAAGTCATAATATCACTCTAGAGGAACAAATAGTTCAAACAGCATTTGAGTAAAAGATTAAGCCAAGTTAGCTGTCTTCTTTAGAAGCCATCTTTCCTTTGGTTCTTCAAGAGGAGGGCGCCTATATTAAAACCTCACATAGCATTTATCTAGCAGGTAGTAGAAAGCCAGCTTGGACAAGCAACACACAAAACAGGAACATTTGTTCATTTGATCTAAATGAGAGAACAGAACAGAGGGGAAAGAAATGAAAATACTGGCCTAAAACATTAATATATATTTAGCACAATCCTTCTGACTTTTCACTTTCTGCTCTTCAGGCTTACAGAATTTTTTTCACACAAAGAAGCTATTAAGGACTGGATGTTTGTGTCCTCCCCTGATTTTTATGTTGAAGACCTTATCCCCAGTGTGGCAGTATTGGAGATGGCATGTTTGTGGACGTTAACCAAGGTTCAGTGAGGTCACACAGGTGGGCCCAGATCCAATAACATCGGTGTCCCAGTAAGAAGAGGCACTAGGGCGCATGCACAGGCTCTCCCTTCTGTCGCCCTGCTCCCTCCTCCCTCCTTTTTCTCCTCCCTCTTTTTCTTCCCTCCTTTCTCTCTCTCCCCCACAACCCATCTTCCCACCATGTGAGGACACAGCAAGAAGGCAATCATCTGCAAGCCAGGAAGGCAGTGTTTACTGAAAACTTGACTCTGCCAGACTGATCTTGGACTTCACAGCCTCCAGAACTCAGAAAATAAATTTCTGTGATTTAAGCCACCCAGTCTATGGTATTTTGTTACAGAAACCTGAGCAAACTAATACATACTTTGGACCAAGAAGTGGGCTGTGGCAGTAACAAACATCTAAAAATATAGAAGGGGCTTCGGAACTGGGTAGTAGGTAGAGGCTGGAAGATGTGTGTGCTAGAAACATAAAAGGTCAAGGGCAATTCTAGTGCGGGCTCAGAAGGAAAGAGAGCCGAGGGAAAGCTTCCGTCTTCTTAGAATAAAGAGTGTAAGTAATCAGGAACAGAATTCTGGTAGGAATATGAACATTAAAGACCATTCTGGTGAGTTCTCAGATGGAAATGAGAAACAGGAGAAAGGAAATTGGAAACTGAAGAAGCAGCAATCCTCGTTACAGAGTGGCAAAGAACTCGGCTGAACTGTGCTCCAGTGTTTTATGAAAAGTAGAATTTTCGAGCTATGAAATTGCTCTTAAAAGATCTCTCGTGTGGTGGTGGGGGAAATGGACACAGAGTATGGTAGAAGGAATACTGAGAAGGAAGAAGACACACTAAACATTTCCGACTTTTGCCTTCCTCGGGTCTTGTCCTCTGCATTCATTCTCTTGTATGCATTGGTTGGTCCTGGGAGTCCCTCTTTGAAAGATCTGGTCCTTCAAGAAAATGCTAACATGTAACAAGCTTTTCTTTTGGTTGTAAGATTAACCTAAATTAATTGAAACCTACAGACCTTAAATTATAAACAAGATGTTCAAGATGTGACTGAATTCAGCTGCAGGTGCCATATTTTAGTTGTATGACTAAATACCTATTGACATAACTCATAAGCAGCACGATGAAGACATCGTAACTATACAGTTCAAAGGACTCTGAGAACTTCCTAGGTGCAGCATGTGTGCTCAGCTGTGTCCGACTCTGCAACCCCATGGACTGTAGCCTGCCAGGCTCCTCTGTCCATGGAATTTTCCCAGTAATAATCTTGGGTGGGTTGCCATTTCCTACTCCAGGGGATCTTCCCAACCCAGGGATCAAGCCCTTGTCTCCTGCATTGGCAGACAGATTCTTAGCACTGAGCCACCTGGGAAGCCCATATATCCTTATAACAAAGCCCAAATCAAGAAGCAGGACACATTCATCACTCCAGAAAATTCCCTCATTCTCCTTTCTAGCTAATACCCCACACTCACAAAGGCAACCACTGTTCTGTTTTCTATCACCAAATATTAGTTTTGTCTTTTTAGAATTCCATTTAAATAGAATCATGCAGTTTGTACTCTTTTGTGTCTGGATTCTTTGGCACAACATCATGTTTTAAGATTTACCCATATTGGATATATCAGCTTGTTTCTTTTTATTTCTGAATAATATTCCATTGTATAACTATACCACTATTTAGTCATTTGTCTGTTGATGGACATTTGGGGATCTTTCTGTTTGGAGCTACTGTGAATCATGCTACTATAAACTTTTGTATAAGTTTTGTTGAGAACATATATTTTCATTTATTTTGTAGAAAGAATAGTTAGAAATGGAATTGTTACATCATAAGATATATTTTCTCTTTAAAATAAATTGCCTAAGAGTTTTCTAATTTTATGTAATTTTCTACTCTGAGTAGTTCATGAGAATCCAGTTGCTTTGAAATTCAGTAACATTTAATATTGTCAATCTTCTTGTAAGTTGTACCAATGCTTTCTTATGTCAGTCTCCCAAATCAATAGAAATAAGAACAAACATTAACAACTGGGACCTAGTCAAACTTACAAGCTTTTACACAGCAAGGCAAACCATAAACAAAATGAAAACACAACCTACAGAATGGAGAAAATATTTGCAAATGATGAGACCAACAAGGGACTAACTTCCAAAATATACAAACAGCTCACAACTCAAAAATAAAAAACAAACAACCCTATTAAAAAATGGGTAGGAGACCTAAATAGACATTTCTCCAAAGAAGGCATACAGATGGTCAATAGGTGCATGAAAAGATGCTCAACATCACTAATTATTATTAGAGAAATGCAAAGCAAAACTACGAGGTGTCACCTCCCACCAGTGAGAATGGCCACCATCAAAAAGTCTGCAAATAATAAATGCTAGAGTGGACGTGGAGGAAAGGGAACCCTTCGACACTATTGGGAGGAATGTAAGCTGGTACAGCCACTACAGACAAAAGTATGGAGGTTCCTTAAAAAACTAAAAATAGAGCTACCATATGACCTAGCAATCCCACTCCTGGGCATATATCTGGAGAAAACGGTACCTCAGAAGGATACATGCACCCCAGTGTTCACTTTAGTACTATTTACAATAGCCAAGACATGAAGGCAACTTAAATGCCCATCAACAGAGAGATGGATACAGAAGATGTAGTGTGTGTGTGTGTGTATATATATATATAATGGAATATTATTAAACCATAAAAATAACCAAATAGTGCCATTTGCAGCAACACAGATGGACCTAGAGATTGTCATAATGAATGAAGTCAAAGACAGATATCATATGATACTGCTTATACATGGAAATCTAAAAATAAGGGTACAAATGAACTTATCTACAAAACAGAAAGAGAGTTTCCGAAAACAAAAGCAACCTTATGTTTCTAAGGGGTAAGCAGGGGAGGAATAAATTGGGAGGTTGGGATTGACATATACACAGTACTATATGTATATATAAAATAGATAACTAATAAGGACAGAGTGCATAGCACTGGGAACTCTACTCTGCAATGACTTATACAGGAAAAGAATCTAAAAAAGAGTGGATGTATGTGTAACGGATTCACTTTGCTGTACACCTGAAACTAATACAACATTGTAAATCAACTATATTCTAATAAAAATTCAAAAAGCAAAAACCATGCTCTCTTCTCAAGGTATGATTAATATGATTTGTTTTACTCATGATATGTTTACATGAATCTTAACTAGTTTAAAAAACTGGGCTGAAGACCTAAATAGACATTTCTCCAAAGAAGACATACAGATGGCCAACAGGCATATGAAAAGATGCTCAACATCGCTAATTATTAGAGAAATGCAAATAAGAGCTATAATGAGGTACCACATCAAGCCAGTCAGAATGGCCATCACTAAAAAGTTGACAAATAACAAAAGCTGGAGAGGATGTGGAAAAAAGGAAACTCTCTTACACTGTTGGTAGGATGTTAGTTGGTGTAGCTACTAACAGTATGGCAGGTCCTCAGAAAATGAAAAACAGAATTAGCATATGATCCAGCAATCCCATTCTTGGGAATATATACAGACAAAACCGTAATTCAAAAAGATACATGCACCCTCCACCCACTATGTTCATAACAGCACTATTCACAATAGCCAAGGTATGGAAACAATCTAAATGTCATTGGACAGATGAATAGATAAAGAATATGTGGTATAAATACACAAGGGAGTATTACCCATAAAAAAGAAATGCCATTTGCAGCAACATGGATACAACTAGAGATTATATGTAAGTAGAGATTCATACCAAATGAAGTTAAGTCAGAAAGACAAATACCATATGATATCACTTATATTTGGAATCTAAAATATGACAGAAACCATAATGGAAAAGAATATATAAAAATGAATGTATTATTATATGTGTAACTGTATCACTTTGCTGTACAGCAATAATTGACATTGTAAATAATCTATACTTCAATCAAAATATATTAAAAATATCATCAATCTTTTAAAAAATTTTAGCAATTCTAATACATATGTACTGGTATCTCAATATGGCTTTAATTTGCATTTCCAAGCTGACCAATGATGTTGAACCTTTTTTCAGGTGCTTATTAGTACATGAAAGATCATTAGTATCATCAGCCTTCTGTGTAGTGTCTAAGGCGTCTTTCTACTTTTAAGGTGTTTTATGCATTCTTTACATATTCTGAATATAAGTCCTTTGTCATATACATGCATCACAAATATTTTTTAATTTTGATGAGGTCCAATTTTTCCATTTTTAGTATGTGTATATATATATCCTAAGAAACGCTTGACTACCCCAAGGTGTGAAGATAGTCACCTCTATTTCCTTCTAATAGATTTTAGTTTTAGCTCTTTTCTCTGAGCCACCTCAAAATAATTTTTGTGTAAGATGTGAGGTCAAGGATCTTTTTTCTTATACAAATATCTAGGAGTAGGGAGAAGCAATAGGAAGTAAATTAATACAGGACATCACGGTACCAGTGTGCTGACCATCCGTGAGGATGACAGACACAGAAGCAGCGGAGATTTGTAGTCACCCCAAGGGGTAGCTTCAAAAGCGTTTGAAGGGGGCTCCCCTGGGGGCCTAGTGTTTAAGAATCCACCTTGCAATGCAGGGGACACTGGTTTGATCCCTGGTCCAGGAAGATCCCACATGCCTCAGGGCAACGAAGTTCATGGACCACAACTACCGAGCCAGCACTCTAGAGCCCTTGCACGGCAACTGCTGAGCCCATGTGCTGCAACTATTAGAGCCTGTGTGCCTAGTGTCCATGCTCCCCAACGAGAGAAGCCACTGCCATGAGAAGCCCACACACTGCAACTAGGGAGTAGCCCCCACTCGCCGCAACTAGAGGAAAGCCTGTGTGCAGCAACAGACTCACCACAGCCATAAATAAATACATCTTAAAAAAAAAAAAAGAAAAAAGTGTTTGGGGGAAGCCAATTCCCAACCTCAACATTGTTTAAGAGGGAATACCTTTCTAATGTCCAAGAGCAGAAAAGGGCTTCCCAAGTAGCCCACTGGTAAAGAATCCACCTGCCAATGCAGGAGGCTCAGGAGAGGCAGCTCCTGTCTCTAGGTCAGGAAGATCTCCTGGAAGAGGAAATGGCAACCCATTCCTGTATTTTTGCCTGGGAAATCCCATGGACAGAGGAGCCTGTGGGGCTACAGCCCATGGGGTCACAAAGAGATGGACATAACAGCACAAAATCCTTCCTAATGTCCAAGAACAGAAAAAGCTTGATTAACAAGGGTCCCCATGGGACTTTTTTGGTGGTCTAGTGGCTAAGACTCCATGCTCCCAATGCAAGGGGCCCTGGTTTGATCCCAGATCAGGGAACCAGATCCTTACATGCTGCAACTGAAGATCGAAGATCATGTATGCTGCAACTAAGACCCAGTGTGGCCAAATAAGTAAATAAAAAGACAACTGATATTCTAAAAACAAAACAAAACAAGGGTCCCCATGAGTTGATTCCATGATGTTTCCCATTATATTCTCATCTCATTGCAGAAAAGAACATAGACATTGAGCTGGTTAAATTTCACAAGACTAATGCCACTTGTGATCCCTAATAACTGAGTTCTAACATTCACCACATCAGCCATATCAACAAGGTGCAACAGAAGGAACACGAATTTTGGAGACAGACTTAGGCTTGAAATCTGGCCCTTCTGCCTTTGCTGCAGTTCATGGGGTCACAAAGAGTTGGACATGACCTAGTGACTGAACAACAGCAACTGCCTTTGAACTGTGCAGCCTTGGATAAGTTACTGAAACTTATTTTGTTTTCTTATCTTTTCTTGTTTTATTATCTATAAAATGCCAAAAATAGCATCTATCTCAGAGCTTAAGGATTAAATAAGAAATATGTGTTGTGCCCAGCAGATGCCTGGCCCATAGTAGACTCTCAATAAATGTGCATTCTACTGTTTTTCTCTTTCCTCTGCAATTTCTATGTGCTTGAATATGTGTTTCTAGTGTAAATAATATGTTTAATACCCTTTATTTCATTCATTTGATGGTCTATCTTAAGACAGAAGATGACATCTACAGATTTCCTTTTCTTGGGCTCTAAAATCACTGCGGATGATGACTGTAGCCATGAAATTGGAAGATGATTGCTTCTTGGCAGGAAAGCTATGACAAACCTAGACTGTGTTAAAAAGCAAAGAAATCACTTTGCTGACAAAGGTCTGTATAGTCAAGACTACAGTCTTTCAAAATTCAGACTTAATTGAAGAAAGTAGGGAAAACCATTAGGCCATTAAGCTATGACCTAAATCAAATCCCTTATGATTATACAGTGGAACTGACAAACAGATTCAAGGGATTAAACCCGATAGAGTGCCTGAAGAACTATGGATGGAAGTTCATGACACTGTTTGGGAGGCAGTGATCAAAAGCATCCCCAAGAAAAAGGAATTCAAAAAGGCAAAATGGCTGTCTGAAGAGGCTTTACAAACTGCTGAGAAAAGAAGAGAAGCAAAATGCAAGGAGAAAAGGGAAGATATACCCGTCAAAATGCAGAGTTCCAAAGAATATCAAAGAGAGATTAGAAAGTCTTCCTAAGTGAAAAATGCAAAGAAATAGAGGAAAACAAAGAATGGGAAAAACTAGAGATCTCTTCAAGAAAATTAGAGATTCCAAGGGAACATTTCATGCACAGATGGTGTGCACACAATAAACGGCAGAAATGGTAAGGACCTGACAGAAGCAGAAGATATTAAGAAGAGGTGGCAAGAATACACAGAAGAACTGTACAAAAAAGATCTTAATAACCCAGATAATCACGACGGTGTGATCACTCACCTAGAGCCAGACATCTTGGAGTGCGAAGTCAAGTGGGCCTTAAGAAGCATCACTACAAACAAAGCTAGTGGAGGTGATGGAATTCCAGCTAAGCTATTTCAAATCATAAAAGGTGGTGCTGTGAAAGTGCTGCACTCGATATGCCAGCAAATTTGGAAAACTCAGCAGTGGCCACAGGACTGGAAAAGGTCAGTTTTCATTCCAGTCCCAAAGAAAGGCAACACTAAAGAATGTTCAAGCTACTGCACAATTGCACTCATTTCACATGTTAGCAAAGTAATGCTCAAAATTCTCCAAGTCAGGCTTGAACAGTATGTGAACTGAGAATTCCCAGATGTTCACACTGGATTTAGGAAAGGCAGAGCAGCAGAGATCAAATTTCCAACATCCATTGGATCAAAGAAAAATCAAGAGAGTTTCAGAAAAACATCTACTACTGCTTCAGTGACAACATTAAAGCCTTTGACTGTATGGATCACAACAAACTGGAAAATTCTTAGAGAGATGGGAATACCAGACCACCTTACCTGCCTCCTGCAAAACCTGTATGCAGGTCAAGAAGCAACAGTTAGAACTGGACGTGGAACAACAGACTGGTTCCAAATTGGGAAAGGAATACGTCAAGGCTGTATACTGTCACCCTGTTTATTTAACTTATATTCAGAGTACATCATGTGAAATGCTGGGCTGGAGGAAGCACAAGCTAGAATCAAGATTTTGGGGAGAAATATCAATGTCAGATATGCAGATGACACCACTTTTATGGCAGAAAGTGAAGGGGAACACTAAAGAGCCTCTTGATGAAAGTGAAAGAGGAGAGTGAAAAAGCTGGCTTAAAACTCAACATTCAGAAAACTAAGATCATGGCATCTGGTTTCATCACTTCATGGCAAATAGATGGGGAAACAATGGAAACAGTGACAGACTTTATTTTGGGGGGCTCCAAAATCACAGCAGATGGTGACTACAGCCACGAAATTAAAAGACGCTTGCTCCTTGGAAGAATAGCTATGACCAACCTGGACAGCATATTAAAAAGCAGAGGCATTACTTTGCCGACAAAGGTCTGTTAAGGCAAAGCTGTGGTTTTTCCAGTAGTCATGTATGGATGTGAGAGTTGGACCATAAAGAAGGCTGAGCGCCAAAGAATTGATGCTTTTGAACTGTGGTGCTGGAGAAGACTCTTGAGAGCCCTTTGGAAAGTAAGGAGGTCAAACCGGTCAATCCTAAAGGAAATCAATCCTGAATATTCATTAGAAGGACTAATACTGAAGCTGAAGCTCCAAATCTTTGGCCACCTGATGCGAAGAGCTGACTCACTGGAAAAGACACTGATGCTAGGAAAGACTGAAGGCAGGAGGAGAAGTGGATGACAGAGGATGAGATGGTCACTGACTCTATGGACATGAATTTGAGCAAACTCTGGGAGATGGAGGACAGAGAAGCCTGGCATGCTGCAGTCCATGGGGTCGCAAAGAGTTGGACACGACTGAGCGAATGAACAACAGCATGGTCTTTCCAGTAGTCGGGTACAGTTGTGAGAGCCAGGCAATGAAGAAGGCAGAGTGCCGAAGAATTTATGCTTTTGAATTGTAGTGCTGGAGAAGACTCTTGAGAGTCCCTTGGAAAGCAAGGAGGTCAAACCAGTCAATCTTAAAAGAAATCAACCCTGAATGCTCTTTAGAAGGACTGATGCTGAAGCTGAATCTTCAATACTTTGGCTACCTGATGTGAACAGCTGACTCATTGGAAAAGGCCCTGATGCAGGGAAAGACTGAAGGTAGAAGGAGAAGGGGGTTACAGAGGATGAGATGGTTGGATGGCATCACCAATTCAATGGACATGAACTTGGGCAAACTCCAGGAGATGGTGAGGGACAGGAAGCCTGGCATGCTGCAGTCCACGGGGTCGCAAAGAGTTGGACATGACTGAGCGACTGAACAACAACCACAACAATGACGACATCTTCATCTATATAGACTACTAGGTTAGTCACTTGCAGGTCAAGAAGGACACCACCCTTCATGCCAGGGAGCACTCTTACAAGCAGAAGGTTATGTAACAGGCATCCGGGTTCAGCTTCTTTAATGAAACTCTACTAAAAAATGGACATCTTTTTTTTTTGGGTGGGGGTGTTAGTTCTAAAAGGTCTTGTAGGTCTTCATAGAACCGTTCAACTTCAGCTTCTTCAGCATTACTGGTTGGGGTATAGACTGGGATTACTGTGATATTGAATGGTTTGCTTTGGAAACGAACAGAGATCATTCTGTCGTTTTTGAGATTGCATCCAAGTACTGCATTTCGGACTCTTTTGTTGACCATGATGGCCACTCCATTTATTCTGAGGGATTCCTGCCCACAGTAGTAGATATAATGGTCATCTGAGTTAAATTCACCCATTCCCGTCCATTTCAGTTCACTGATTCCTAGAATGTCAACATTCACTCTTGCCATCTCTTATTTGACGACTTCCAATTTGCCTTGATTCATGGACCTGATATTCCAGGTTCCTATGCAATATTGCTCTTTACAGCATCGGACCTTGCTTCTATCACCAGTCACATCCACAGCTGGGTATTCTTCTTGCCTTGGCTCCTTTTAGAACTAACACCCCAAAAAGATGTCCTTTTCATTATAGGGGACTGCAATGCAAAAGTAGGAAGTCAAGAAACACCTGGACTAACAGGCAAATTTGGCCTTGCAATACGGAATGAAGCAGGGCAAAGACTAATAGAGTTTTGCCAAGAAAATGCACTGGTCATAACAAACACCCTCTTCCAACAACACAAGAGAAGACTCTATACATGGACATCACCAGATGGTCAACACCAAAATCAGATTGAGTATATTCTTTGCAGCCAAAGATGGAGAAGCTCTATACAGTCAGCAAAAACAAGACCAGGAGCTGACTGTGGCTCAGACCGTGAACTCCTTATTGCCAAATTCAGACTGAAGTTGAAGAAAGTAGGGAAAACCACTAGACCATTCAGGTATGACCTAAATCAAATCCCTTATGATTATACAGTGGAAGTGAGAAATAGATTTAAGAGCCTAGATCTGATAGATAGAGTGCCTGATGAACTATGGAATGAGGTTCGTGACATTGTACAGGAGACAGGGATCAAGACCATCCCCATGGAAGAGAAATGCAAAAAAGCAAAATGGCTGTCTGGGGAGGCCTTACAAATAGCTGTGAAAAGAAGAGAAGCGAAAAGCAAAGGAGAAGGGGAAAGATATAAACATCCGAATGCAGAGTTCCAAAGAATAGCAAGAAGAGATAAGAAAGCCTTCTTCAGCGAACAATGCAAAGAAATAGAGGAAAACAACAGAATGGGAAAGACTAGAGATCTCTTCAAGAAAATCAGAGATACTAAAGGAACATTTCATGCAAAGATGGGCTCGATAAAGGACAGAAATGGTATGGACCTAACAGAAGCAGAAGATATTAAGAAGAGGTGGCAAGAATACACAGAAGAACTGTACAAAAAAGATCTTCACAACCCAGATAATCACGATGGTGTGATCACTGACCTAGAGCCAGACATCCTGGAATGTGAAGTCAAGTGGGCCTTAGAAAGCATCACTATGAACAAAGCTAGTGGAGGTGATGGAATTCCAGTTGAGCTATTCCAAATCCTGAAAGATGATGCTGTGAAAGTGCTGCACTCAACATACCAGCAAATTTGGAAAACTCAGCAGTGGCCACAGGACTGGAAAAGGTCAGTTTTCATTCCAATCCCAAAGAAAGGCAATGCCAAAGAATGCTCAAACTACTGCATGATTGCACTCATCTCACACGCTAGTAAAGTAATGCTTAAAATTCTCCAAGCCAGGCTTCAGCAATACATGAACCGTGAACTTCCTGATATTCAAGCTGGTTTTAGAAAAGGCAGAGGAACCAGAGATCAAATTACCAACATCTGCTGGATCATAGAAAAAGCAAGAGAGTTCCAGAAAAACATCTATTTCTGCTTTATTGACTATGCCAAAGTCTTTGACTGTGTGGATCACAATAAACTGTGGAAAATTCTGAAGGAGATGGGAATACCAGACCACTTGACCTGCTTCTTGAGAAATTTGTATGCAGGTCAGGAAGCAACAGTTAGAACTGGACATGGAACAACAGACTGGTTCCAAATAGGAAAAGGAGTTCATCAAGGCTATATATTGTCACCCTGTTTATTTAACTTCTATGCAGAGTACATCATGAGAAACGCTGGACTGGAAGAAACACAAGATGGAATCAAGATTGCCGGGAGAAATATCAATAACCTCAGATATGCAGATGATACCACCCTTATGGCAGAAAGTGAAGAGGAACTCAAAGCCTCTTGATGAAAGTGAAAGTGGAGAGTGAAAAAGTTGACTTAAAGCTCAACATTCAGTAAATGAAGATCATGGCATCTGGTCCCACCACTTCATGAGAAATAGATGGGGAAACAGTGGAAACAGTGTCAGACTTTATTTTTCTGGGCTCCAAAATCACTACAGATGGTGACTGCAGCCATGAAATTAAAAGATGCTTACTCCTTGGAAGGAAAGTTATGACCAACCTAGATAGCATATTCAAAAGCAGAGATAGTACTTTGCCAACAAAGGTCCGTCTAGTCAAGGCTATGGTTTTTCCAGTGGTCATGTATGGATGTGAGAGTTGGACTGTGAAGAAGGCTGAGCGCCGAAGAATTGATGCTTTTGAACTGTGGTGTTGGAGAAGACTCTTGAGAGTCCCTTGGACTGCAAGGAGATCCAACCAGTCCATCCTAAAGGAGATCAGCCCTGGGATTTCTTTGGAAGGAATGATGCTAAAGCTGAAACTCCAGTACTTTGGCCACCCCATGCGAAGAGTTGACTCATTGGAAAAGACTCTGATGCTGGGAGGGATTGGGGGCAAGAGGAGAAGGGAACGACAGAGGATGAGATGGCTGGATGGCATCACTGACTCGATGGACACAAGTCTCAGTGAACTCCTGGAGTTGGTGATGGACAGGGAGGCCTGGCGTGCTATGATTCATGGGGTCACAAAGAGTCGGACACGACTGAGTGACTGATCTGATCTGACTAAAAAATGAGGCACTACTTCACTATGTTTTGGTAGATTTACCCATCATCTCCTTTTTTCTACCTCAACAAGAAGTTCATTAAATTGTCTTTCATACCACTTATACCTATAGCTATACCAATGAGAGCAACTGTCATTTCTGGACAAACAATTGCAATATGAAGTAGAAACCATCTACCCAGTCTGGATCCAAAAAGTACATCATTCCTCCACTTCTCCAATGCAGTTCTTGTGAATTACTTCCAGCTCCTGAGTGATCAGATCTCAAAAAGACATGGTCCAGAGATATGTAACACTCCTAACTATCAATACTCTTGTACCATTCACATGCGAAAGACTGCAGGAACAAAAAGAGCTCCTGAGTTTTGCCTTTTAGTCCCTGTATGCTGGGTTTGGAAGGTCTGGCCCACTAAGGGGTGAGGGGGAAAGAGATGAAGAGGAAGAGATGCTCTCTCTGTGATAGTACAAGGAGTTGTTCTGAGAAGAGCAGCCTGTAGTGGGTGAGCCTGGCTGTTCCAGCACCCCAGCCTGCTGGTCAGTGTTCTGGCAGAAAGGCCTGATGGAGTTGAAGTGGTTTGAGCCCAAACTCCTATCCAATAAAATAAAGTTCCCTTCCAAAAGGTCCTGCACTTAGGAGAAACTGCTAGAAGCATCATCCAAATTGAGCAAGGCATGAGCAACGAAGCCAAAGGGAAGAACAGGTCCAAATGAAAACAGGGGAGGGAGCAGAAGAGGTGGGTCCAGAAAATCCAAAGTAATTTTCCCCCTAATCTATTCATAGAAACTAAAACATATCTCAAAATCTTTTCTAAAAACCCCCACTTTCTTGATGTACCAATGGTTTAAAAAGTTTCACATATTTTTCTATATAAGAAACAGATTTATATTTGCTTCTCTACTCACACTATGTATATAAAAGCTCTTTTGGTATGAACAAGGAGCTTAGCATTGACTGTAATATAATGTATGTGTATAATTACTTATTTGTAATTCATAGAAAGAAGACAATCCAAAAGAGAACCACAAGTTAAGCAGGGGTCCCTGCCAACTAAATTATGTTAACAGTTCTTTTATGATGGTTTGTAACATGTTCTTTGTTTCTAGTGAGGACTAGAAATAGGAAAATAACCTTTTAAGCAGAAATTCAAGGTGGGTCTCATGTAGCCTTAATAATATCTGGTGACTTTCTTCTGAAATTTCCCTATATCATTTAGCTATCCTATTATTTTTAATGTTTGGTCTTGTATCTTGACACCAATTAGGTAGTGCACTTGTTAAAGCAATGACCATGCTTCTGATTTTGTTCACCTTTGAATCTCCCAGGGCCTTGTACATATAAAGAATGTCCAAGTATATTGTTAAGTGAGCAGGTTGGGCACATGGAACAACTTTCTAAGTTGAAAGTTCTAAAATTGGTTAGTGGCCTAAGTGAGGCCACCTATTCTTATTGTTGGACACTATTAACCCTGGTGGCTCCAACGGTAAAGTGTCTGCCTACTATGCAGGAGACTTGGGTTCAATCCCTGGGTTGGGAAGATCCCCTGGAGAAGGGAATGGCAACCCACTCCAGTATTCTTGCCTGGAGAATCCCATGGACAGAGGAGCCTGGTGGGCTACAGTCCATGGGGTCACAGAGTCGGACACGACTGAGTGACTTCACACACACACATTAACCATCATGTTGCCCTTGGGTGGCCTAATCCATGTGACTTGCGTAGTCTCTTTGCATTGTTCTTTTCCCTGTGTTCTGCAGGAACACAAAATAATAAAAAGGCTGGACATCTTATCTGGAACTCACCCTAGCCAACAGAATTAACTTTTGTTTGCTCCAAAGACTAAAGAATGAAAACAACGGATCTCGAATCTAGATCTTTTCACAGATCTAGTTTCAGCAAACAAGTCAGTCTCAAGCCCAGCCCAGCCACCGCACCCTCTCTAATTCAGAGAAGCGAACAAATGAATTCTGCAACGTTTTAATCCTCTTTAAAAAAGTAGGAAGATACTCCAAATTAAAGCCGTCTAAAATTCTTCCCATGTACCTGCACAAAAACTTATTGACACCTAACTTAAAATATTGTTACCAAAACCAAATGAATATCCAGTATTCAATCCAGTGTCTCACAAACAGATGTTTCATGGAACACCACTTCAAAGATTTAAAAAAACAGAAGTTTACATGGTGAAATATGTCTGAAAAAAATCTGGGATAAACTCAAAGTACAGGCTTTCTCAGAGCCTTTAATATGCTGATGACATTGTGAATTTCTAGGAAGTGATATAATGCACCCTTTTCCATGTTTATTGACCAAAGAACTCCTTTTTTCCCTGCACCTCCAAAGAATGCTCAACAGAAAACAATTTGGAAATCCTTATGGTTGCCTCCTCCACAACTTTGCTCTGCTTCTCCTTGCTGTCAGCAGCCTGACTGGTTCATCTCAACCACTCTTTCCATGGTGACTAAGACCCTCCCCTCAGACAGTGATTAGACCAAACCCAACACATTTGATCTTATCCCCTTGGTTCAAGCATGAGCATGTCATACAAATCTGGCTGATAAAATCTGAGAGAAAATCTTTTGAGGAGTTTTCTCGGAGGATTTCTCTCAAATTAAAAAAAAAAAAAACCAAGACAATCACATTCCTTTTTCTGTGTCTGGGCTTCTCTGTATGAGCTGGCAACTGTTGCCACATCTCAGGATCACAGAGGGAGCCAACTTCAGAGGCTAAGCTGAATTGCCCAGGATCACTGAGAAGAAAGAGGGAGACAGCCAGGATCCTTGAGGGCAGTAAATCACTGATTTTACCAGCCCAGGAACTGTCCTGTCTTTGGAATTCTCTTCTGGGACATTACAGAAGTCCTTATTTTAAAAGTCAGCTTTAATTGTTCTATTTTCTTAAAAAGTATTTGCAGTCAAAAGCATCCAGATATGGGGGTCTAACTAGTTAGAGCTTGAATGCCACTGGTACAAGTATGGAACATTTAAAATATGTGTTGCTGCTAAGTCGCGTCAGTCGTGTCCGACTGTGTGTGACCCCATGGACTGTAGCCTACCATGCTCCTCCATCCATGGGATTCTCCAGGCAAGAGTACTGGAGTGGGTTGCCATTGCCTTCTCCAAAATATGTGTTAGGCAATGTTGATTGTTAAAAACCAGTAGCTTACTTCAAATTAAGTATCTCCTATCATGATTACTGGGCTTTTCAATCTTTATATTTAAATTAATGACTCTACTATCAGCATTTTTAGTGTCACTAAATTAGAAAATTAAACATTTATTCCTTAGCAGCGGCAACAGGCTATGATGATAAACTATCATCAGAGCACTGGAACAATAAAATCCGTAACTAACCGATGAGACCCCTCTGAGCCTCTCAGGAAGCAGAATGTGCATAGCAGCCCGTGTCTCTCTGTGGTCGCCTGGCATGGGCTGCACCATGCGTGGGCTGACTGTTCTCCCTTTTGCATTCAACACATTTGTGTAGCATCCTCCCTGTGTGCAAAACTCTGGGCAAGATTCCCTTTCCCTGTCCTCCAAGCCCTACTTCCTTCTGAAAGTCCTATTTGCATCTCATTTCCGTGAAACCTCCCTAATTCCTGCAGCTTCCACTAAGCAACCTTTCAAAAGAATTCTTCCAAGACCTAGTCTGAACCACTTCCTTTGGCATTAAATTGTACTCACCCTGTATTTTCTCAAATCAGTGTTCTATCTGGGCCCCCCTGTGGAATGAAAGTAGTAGAGAGAAGATGGAGGTGATAAGAATACTGTCTAAGTTGATGGTTCTCAAGTCTGTCAGACCCAACACCTCCTTTTATATGAAATATTTTTGTAATATCATTTACCTATTATGAAATTCACAGATAAGGTAACTGACCTATACATATAACTTCAAAATATATCAATACAATGCTCTAGACATAATCAATACAATGCTCTAGACATAGTTTAAAAGAGAACAGTGCAGTAACTTATGATAAAGTAATATCTATCTCAATATGTAAATGACTGACATGATTATACTGCGTTAGAAGCCACAGTGAATTACAGAGAAAACGCAGACTGACAGAAGATGCTGTTTTACAACTCAAATACCACACACCACGGTATTAGTGATGTGACTTTATGAAAGGATGTACAATATTTGCTGAGGTTAAAAAAGAAAAGCCAAAATACAACTTACTTTGATATATGTGGTAGGCTCATTTCTAGAATTTTGTTCAGTTGTGTCTGACTCTTTGTGACCCCATGGACTGCAGCACACCAGGCCTCCCTGTCCAACACCAATTCCCGGAGCTTGTTCAAACTCATGTCCATTGAGTTGGAGACACCATCCAACCATCTCATCCTCTGATGTCGCCTTCTCCTCCTGTCCTCAATCTTTCCCAGCATCAGGGTCTTTTCAAATCAGTCAGTTCTTCGCATCAGGTGGCAAAAGTATTGGAGTTTCAGCTTCAACATCAGTCCTTCCAATGAATATTCAGGACTGATTTCCTTTAGGATGGACTGGTTGGATCTCCTTGCAATCTGAGGGACTCTCAAGAGTCTTCTCCAACACCACAGTTCAAAAGTATCAATTCTTCAGTGCTCAGCTTTCTTTATAGTCCAACTCTCAAAGCCATACATGACTATGGGAAAAAACATAACTTTGACTAGACGGATGTTTGTTGGCAAAGTAATATCTCTGCTTTTTAATATGCTGTCTAGGTTGGTCATAACTTTTCTTCCAAGGAGTAAGCACCTTTCAATTTCATGGCTGAAGTCACCATCTGCAGTGATTTTGGAGCCCCAAAAAATAAAGTCTGCCACTGTTTCCCCATCTATTTGCCCATGAAGTGATGGGACTGGATGCCATGATCTTAGTTTTCTGAATATTGAGCTTTAAGCCAACTTTTTCACTCTCCTCTTTCACTTTCATCAAGAGGCTTTTTAGTTCCTCTTCACTTTCTGCCATAAGGATGGTGTCATCTGCATATCTGAGGTTATTGATATTTCTCCCAGCAATCTTGATTCCAGCTTGTGCTCCCTCCAGCCCAGAGTTTCTCACAATGTACTCTGCATATAAGTTAAATAAGCAGGGTGACAATATACAGCCTTGACATACTCCTTTTCCTATTTGCAACCAGTCTGTTGTTCCATGTCCAGTTCTAACTGTTGCTTCCTGACCTGCATACAAATTTCTCAAGAGGCAGGTCAGGTGGTCTGGTATTCCCATCTCTTGAAGAATTTTCCATAGTTTGTTGTGATCCACCCAGTCAAAGGCTTTGGCATAGTCAATAAAGCAGAAATAGATGTTTTTCTGGAACTCACTTGCTTTTTTGATGATCCAACGGATGTTGGCAATTTGATCTCTGGTTCCTCTGCCTTTTCTAAAACTAGCTTGAACATCTGGAGGTTCATGGTTCACGTACTGTTGAAGTCTGGCTTGGAGAATTTTGAGCATTACTTTACTAGTGTGTGAGATGAGTGCAATTGTGTGGTAGATTGAGCATTCTTTGGCATTGCCTTTCTTTGGGATTGGAATGAAAACTGACCTTTTCCAGTCCTGTGGCCACTGCTGCATTTTCCAAATTTGCTGGCATATTGAGTGCAGCAATTTAGCATATATTAAAACTATGGAAAAAACACTTTCTGTTTATATGTAAAGTACATGTTGTTTAACATGTAAAATGAGTCTGGTTCTATGTTCAAATAAGTATCAACAGGTTTTTCACCTAATGAATGACTGAAAGGATATTCAAAAGTTGCAAGGGATACAGGACAATTCTTCATGTGGGGCACAGTCCTGCACATTCTAGCAGGTCCAGCAACTCTGGCCTTTATCCACTGCAGGCCAGAAATATGCCCCAATCATTAGATAACCCCTAAAATCCCCACAAATAGATTCAAGGGATTAGATCTGATAGACAGAGCGCCTGAAGAACTATGGACGGAGGTTTGTAACATTGTACGGGAGGTGGCGATCAAAACCATCCCCAAGAAAAAGAAACGTAAAAAGGCAACGCAGTTGTCTGAGGAGACCTTACAAATAGCTAAGAAAACAAGAGAAGCAAAAGACAAAAGAGGAAAGGAAAGATATATCCATCTGAATGCAGAGTTCCAGAAAAGAGCAAAGAGAGATAAGAAAGCCTTCTTAAGTGAACAAAGCAAAGAAATAGAGGAAAACAATAGAATGGGAAAGACTAGAGATTTCTTCAAGAAAAGTAGAGATAGCACAAGAACACTTCATGCAATGATGGGCATAATAAAGGACAGAAATAATATGGACCTAAAGGAAGCAGAAGATATTAAGAAGAGGTGGCAAGAATACACAGAGTAAGTAAGTAAGTAAGTGTTAGTCGCTCAGTCATGCCTGACTCTTTGCGACCCCATGGACTGCAGCCCACCAGGCTCCTCTGTCCATGAGATTTTCCAGGCAAGGATACTGGAGTGGGTTGCCATTTCCTTCTCCAGGGGATCTTCCCAACTAGGGACTAACCTGGGTCTCCTGCACTACAGATTCTTTAGCAACTGAGCTACAAGGGAAGCCCAGAATACACAGAATGGTACAAAATAGGTCTTAATGACCCAGATAACCACGATGGTGTGATCACTCACCTACAGTCAGATATCCTGAAGTGTGAAGTCAAGTGGGCCTTAGAAAGCATCACTACGAACAAAGCTAGTGGAAGTGATGGAATTACAAACGAGCTATTTCAAATCATAAAAGGTGATGCTGTGAAAGTGCTGCACTCAACAGCCCAACAAATTTGGAAAACTCAGCAGGCACCACAGGACTGGAAAAGGTCAGTTTTCATTCCAACCCCAAAAGACGGGCAATGTCAAAGAATGTTCAAACTACTGCACAGTTGTGTTCATTTCTCATGCTGGCAAAGTAATGCTCAAAATTCTGCAAGCTAGGCTTCAACAGTATGTCAACCGAGAATTTCCAGATGTTCAAGCTGAATTTAGAAAAGGCAGAGGAATCAGAGATCAAATTGCCAACATCTACTGGATCACAGAAAAAGCATGGGAATTCCAGAAAAACATCTACTTCTGCTTCACGGACTACACTAAAGCTTTTGACTATGTGAATCATAACAAACAATGGAAAATTCTTAAAGAGATGGGAATACCAGACCACCTTACCTACTTCCTGAAAAACCTGTATGCAGATCAAGAAGCAACAATTAGAATTGGACATGGAACAATGGACTGGTTCAAAATTGGTAAAGGAGTACACCAAGGCTGTATATTGTCTTATTTAACTTCTATGTAGAGTACATCATGAGAAATGCCAGGCTGGATGAAGCTCAGTCTGGAATCAAGACTGCTAGGAGAAATATCAATAACCTCAGATATTCAGATGACACCACCCTAACGACAGAAAGTGAAGAGGAACTAAAGAGCCTCTTGATGAATGTGAAAGAGGAGAGTAAAAAGGCTGGCTTATAAATCAACATTCAAAAAACTAAGATCATGGCATCTAGTCCCATCACTTCATGGCAAATAGAGAGGGAAAAAATGGAAACAGTGACAGACTTTATTTTCTTGGGCTCCAAAATCACAGCAGATGGTAACTGCAGCCATGAAATTAAAAGACATTTGTTCCTTGGAAGAAAAGCTATGAAAACCTAGGCAGTGTATTAAAAAGCAGAGATATCACTTTGCTGAGAAAGGTCCGTATAGTCAAAGCTATGGTTTTTCCCATAGCCACATATGGATGTGACAGTTGGACCATAAAGAAGGCTGAGCACTGAAGAATTGATGCTTTCAAATTGTGCTGGAGAAGACTCTTGAGGGTTGTTTGGACAGCAAGCAGATCAAACCAGTCAGTCCTAAAGGAAATCAACCTTGAATATTCATTGGAAGGATTGATGCTGAAGTTCCAATACTTTGGCCACCTGAAGAGGTGACTCACTGGAAAAGGCCCTGATGCTGGGAAAGATTGAGGGCAGGAGGAGAAGGGGATGAGAGAGGATGAGATGGCTGGATGGCATCACCGACTGAACGGACATGGGTTTGAGTAAACTCCAGGAGACGGTGAAGGACAGGGAAGCCTGGAGTGCTGCAGTCCATCAGGTCGTGAAGAGTTGGACACAAATGAGTGACTGAACAACAACCACAAAATCCCTACAAATTTCTAAAAAGCCCTCTGGGAGGTACTGGTTCTAGGGAGATCTGCTGAGCCAAACCAAGGCCAGCTAAAGATGGGATTATTATTAGATAATCCAGAATTTTACCCTGGGCTTTAAAGGCCTTCAGAGCCTGAGTTTACCCTACACTGCCAGTTGGCTGGTTCACTGCGATGGTTCTCAAGGGGGTGTTACAGACCCACCAAAGGAGGCAGCAAGCCAGGTAGAGAGAAGGGCAGCAGGAGGTGGGCGGTCTGCTTCTTGCTCAGGTGCTTCCATTCTTCCCATTTACCTGGTGAGTTCCAGGTATTCTGTTTGAACAAAGCAGTCCTCAGTTTTAGGAGGTAAATGTTATATATGTTTTGACAGTTTTCTCCAGATTTATAATTTCTGAGAGAAGATGTGTTGACCTCCTCACTCCATGCTGTAAGTGAATGTCCCATTTTTTTTTTTATACAATTTCTACTTCCTTATTGAGACTCACTATATATTCAGTCACTGCCATCAGAGTTTCCTTTAATTCTTTGAACTTATTCATAATAGCTGCTTTGAAGTCTTTGCTAACTTCTGAGCCCACTCAGAGTCAATGAGTTCTGCCAGTTACTCAAATCTGAATCTCACACCTCAATGTTTGATCAGCACATCTGCTCCCAAAACTTCATGGGAGGGACTTCCCTGGTGGTCCAGTGGCTAAGACTCTGTGCTCCCAATACAGGGACCCAGGTTGGGTCCTGGTCAAGGAACTAGACTCCACATGCTGCAACTGAGAGTCAGCACAGCCAAATAAATAAATATTTAAAAAACCCACAAAAAGCAAACTTCATGGGAAGCTATGTCATTGTAATCAGTTACCTTTAAAATTCACCACAAGAAATCCCTGTCCAAGGACAAAAACCTCTAAGGCTAAGGCTTTACATATCAACTCCTATTTTCCTCTGGGGTTGGAATGGCTTTCTCTAGAGGGAGGAAGACATATGAACCATGGCTGAGTAGCCTGGGTCAGTGGTCAGGGTCTTTCGGAAAAACTGCAATGACAGACGTCCATCCCTAAGGAGGAAAGAGTGCTCCCTAGTTGGCACAGCTTCCTCCTGCAGGCGGCCCATGAGGAGCCACAGTGAGCCTGGACACAAAGGTTCCCTGATTTCAAGCTCAACAGGCTGCAAATTATGATCCATTTCTATTCAAAATACTTCTGACACCCAATACTTCTGACACTAGGTTTTTGAGACCAAGCAATTCTTCAGTTTTCTGCAGACATAAACTGGGTGTTCTACAATTCAATTCTGACAGTAACCACCTAGAGTTGGTGAAATCCCCACAGTTTGAGGGCTCAGTTCCACAAGACTGTCCCCACTTCAGAGTGAGTTTTGTGTCTGTGATCAGGTTTGATAACGTGCTAGAACAGCGCACAGAACTGTTATTTACTATTACTAGTTTCTTATAAAGGATACAATGCAGGAACAGCCAAACAGAAAAGATGCACTGAGCGAGATGTGCTGGAGGGGAGGAAGGGTGGGGGCTGTGACGTTTCTGCGCCCTCTCTGGCACCTCGCCCTCCCAGCATCTTGATGCATCCCCCAAGCCAGAAATCCTCCAAACTCTGTTCAGAAGTTTTATGAAGGTTCCATTATAGAGACACATTGTTTAAGCCATTGGCAATTGGTGATTAACTCACTTTCCAGGTTCCCTCCCTTCCCCAGAGGTTGGAAAGTAGGGCTGAAATTATGCCTTGGTTGTTCTGGTGATGAGTCCTTATCCTGAAACTATCTCAGCACCCTCAGCCATCAGTCACCTCATAGTATACAAAAAGACACTCATCACCCTCAAGATTCCAAGAATCTTAGAAGCTCTTGTCTCAGGAACCGGGGACTAAGACCTAGCATGAGAACAAAAGATGCTACAACTGCCCATATCACTCAGAAAATTACCAACACAAGGGCTTAGGAGCTCTGTGCCAGGAACTGGGGATAAAGACCAAATATATATACATCTATTACATCACACGATCACACTGATGTATTCACCTCACAGTTGGATGCCCAGGGAACTCAACTCCTTGGCTGAATTCTGGTTCCTGACTGTGCCTGGGTCTGTCTTGTTTTTAATCTGTCTTATTAGCCTATCCTTTTCTGTTCTTCCATGGCTGACTCACCCCAAGCCCCATCTATTTATTGGATACTGAATATATTCCATCTGGCATTTAAAATTTATTTAAACATTGAATATATTCCATAGAAACTTCTGGGCCTGGGAGCTATTTGTAAATATCTCCTCCTTGATCCACTGACAACTTAACCTCATAGAAAAATATTATTTCTCACATTTCTAGTTCCCAAGGAAGCTTACCTGAGTCTCTAGGTGCAGACAACCTCCCCATCTGTATGATGAGCCTCGGAGTGGGCACAACATAGATTTGGGTCAGGCAGACAGTGGGTTCTAGCTCCTCCTGACCGGTTGTGTGTGTGTCCTTAGGTGGCCAGTTTCTCTCTCAGAGCCTTGCGGACTAAACTGTGAAATGAGGATCATAGTACTTACTTCATAGGGCTAATGCAATGACCAAATGAGCTAAGGTATTGTCAGCATCTGGCTGAGATGTTATTGATAAACGCTGTTGTCTCTTTGCTCTCTTCATGGCGGGGGGCATATTTTCTGTGTAACTCCTACAACCTCTAGACCAGTGCTGCCAGTTGCTGATGCCAGCTGCTGCCCAGTAAATATTTGTTAGGGAAATTACCTGCTGCTCCTCTGTTTTCCTGCCTTTTTTTGTTGGTGATTTTCACACTGTGCTCAGTGCAATCTTGGTGGTTCTGAAGAGGTGCCCAAGAGCCCAGGTGGGTCAGGACATGTGAGAACTTATAAGGGTAAAAAATAAAGAGGGAGTATTGGGTTCTAGGACAATTCCCATGTTAGCTCTGCCAGTTTACACTTTAAATTGATTTGGAAACTATATATGTGTGTGTGTTTGTGTGTGTGTGTGTGTGTGTGTGTGTGTGTATACACATGTGCTGTGTTCAGTCGTGTCCAACTCTTGGCACACACACAGTTTTTTTTTTTAAAGAAAGGATTTTGTGGTTTAAAGCTTGAACATAATTGCCTTATACTTTGACTAACTTAGAGGAGGAACTTAGTTTTACAAATGACACAAATGCCTGTATCTTTATTCTCCAAAACATTAGTCACTATAATCAAATCAAATTAAAAAAATTCAATTTAGTTCCTCAGTTTTACTAGCCACATTTCAAGTACTTAATAGCTATATGTGACTAGTGGCTACTATTTCAGGCAGTACAATATGAACATTTCCATCACTGCAGAAAGTTCTATTAGCGCTGCTGCTACTGCTGCTAAGTCACTTCAGTCGTGTCCAACTCTGTGTGACCCCATAGACAGCAGCCCACCAGGCTCCCCCATCCCTGGGATTCTCCAGGCAAGAACACTGGAGTGGGTTGTCATTTTCTTCTTCAATGCATGAAGGTGAAAAGTGAAAGTGAAGTCGCTCAGTCGTGTCCAACTCTTAGCAACCCCATGGACTGCAGCCTACCAGGCTCCTCCATCCATGGTGTTTTCCAGGCAAGAGTACTGGAGTGCGTGCCATTGCCTTCTCTGTCTATTAGCGCTGGTCTGTGGTTTATATTAATTGACAGTGGCCATGCACTGTATGCCACAGTATGTTTGTAGGCTTAAAGGGTAAGCTGAGCTGTCCATAGTTGCAGGTTTGGGTCCTGCTATTAACTTGCCAGCTAGGCTGGTTTCAGGTTCCCTCAAATGTACCAGGGAGATCCCGGCCACATCAGAGATTTCCACCCATTTTATCTCCTTTGATTGTTACTTTGTTTTCTCAGACCCACACCCAGGTTTAAAATAAACTTCTCTATTAGATAATAATCGGCTTACCCTCCCACTTTTGTTAACCAGTGCTATTTATAACTACCAACAAAAACCTCTGACAAGCATAAGATTACCAGAATTCTTATTTTGAGTGGAAGTGATTCCAGTCCAAAAGTTAGATAATGGGATGTGGTGGTTAGATTAGCCTTATCTCTGATCATTATATAACTTCACTGAGCAGTTTTTTAAACTTTGAAAATAATGTATGATGCTCCTCCCTGTTTCTATTGGGCTTCCCTGGTGGCTCAGACAGTAAAAGACCCACCTGCAATGCAGGAGACCTGTGTTGGGAAGATTCCCTGGAGGAGGGCATGGCAATCCACTCCAGTATTCTTGCCTGGAGAATCCCCATGGACAGGGGAGCCTGGCGGGCTACAGTCCGTGGGGTGCAAAAGGTCGGACATGACGGAGCAACTAAGCACAGTCCTGTTTCTGTTACTACCTTCTCCCACTCTTAGGGCTTTAAGGTGCTTAAGTTAGGAGTCTTCTGACTACATGATCACTTAATATTTCTTTAAATTTTCAAAGAGCTTCTGGGTCAAAGGAGGGAATTATCGCAAAAGTTCAATTTGGGAATTTAGAAAATCAATAAAAAGAAGCCAAATTATCAAATGCGTGAATCAAACTAAAAACCTAGAATAGTTTGCCTTCTCAGTGTAGGGAACAAGATGTACAGTGTGATTACATTTTAAAAATATATATTGGGCAAGACTTCTGGCTGTAGGATGGCAAATTCTAATGCCCAAAGAAACAATTTCAAGGCTTTGGAAATCAACCAAAGGGAAACAAGTCGAGATACATTTTGTCATGAAAAGCTGCTAAAGTTTTATGAAAGAATGTTGAGAGTCTGTGACCTTCATGGCTGGAGCTGCGTTTTCCCCTGTGTCCCCAGCACAAATAGCCTGGTAATTTTATCAGGGCAATACTGGTTGTGAAAACCAGCAGCCTCACTATCAGAGGTGGGGTGAATTTGACTCGGATGGAAGGTGAAAACCCACAGCCAGCAGTGTTGTCAATAAAGGCAGCAAACTCAGTAGGAATTGAAAAGTAAAAGTCATAGCTCTGCTAGCCTGAAATTGCAGTTGTGGCTGCGGTGAGCAGCTGACCAGCCAGAAATGTAAAGCGGAAATCCTGGAAATGAGAGAGCCATAGAAAAACTATATCATCTCCCATGCATCCCTGATTGTCCAGGAAACTATACATATGTACAGGGGAGAGTCAAGAGAGCCTGGAAGTAAGTATAACTTAGGCAGCCTGTCTGAACTTTGAGTGAATTCCTCAACCCACACACAGATCCATCAGCAGAAAATGGGTTTTATAAACTTAAGGTGTTTGAGCACCATCTCTGCCCAATTGTAACAGGAGGGAAAGGGAGCAGGCATAACTTTTGAAAGAATGACAGACCAAGGACACAACACAAACCTATTGGAATTGTTAGGTAGGCAGAATAGGGAAAAGGAGTCCAAAATGGTGGTGGCTAAAAGACAAGGAAGGTCAAAGGAAGGTCCGAACACCAGAATGAAGACTTCAGGCAAAACAAACAGCACTCCTGGCTAAGCCCAGTTTGCATAGGGCAGGCCCAGGTGGAGAAAAAACATATAAAAGGAGGAGCCAAAGTGCTCTCTCTCTCTCTCACTCTCTCTCCTTCCCTGTGCGCTCCTCCACTCTCTTCTCTTCGAGTCTTTGGGTTAGCATGCCCTCACTCTTCGAGGATGGATTATCCTGCTATCTTCTAAATAAAATAGAGCTGTAACAGTGATTTGCCTAAGAGCTATAACACAGTTTGTCCAAGACCCAAGAGCTGTGACGTGCCTACGGCTTTAATGTCTGTTGCTGCAAATCTTTGTTGTGACGAGACAAAGAACCGAGGAACATACACTCACGTTACAGAATCAAATGGGTCCAAGATGGCAGCAAGTCGACTTCTATTAGACCTTGATCCTCAATCACCAAGCTAAATGACACACCCACAGGTGCCATGACAGTTCCAGTTCAGTTCAGTTCAGTTGCTCAGTTGTGTCCAACTCTTTGCGATCGCAAGGACTGCAGCACACCAGGATTCCTTGTCCATTATCAACTCCCAGAGCTTGTTCAAACTCAAGTCCATCAAGTTAGTGATGCCATCCAACCATCTCATCCTCTGTCATCCCTTTATCCTCCTGCCTTCAATCTTTCCCAGCATCAGGGTCTTTTCCAATGAGTCAGTTCTTCGCATCAAGTGGCCAAAGTATTGGAGCTTCAGCTTCAGCATCAGTCCTTCCAATGAATATTCAGGACTGACTGGTTTGATCTCCTTGATCTCCAAGGGACTCTCAAGAGTCTTCTCCAACACCACAGTTCAAAAACATCAATTCTTCAGTGCTCAGCTTTCTTTATGGTCCAACTCTCACATCCAAACATGACTACTGGAAAAACCATAGCCTTGACTAGACAGACCTTTGTTGGCAAAGTAATGTCTCTGCTTTTTAATATGCTGTCTAGGTTGATCATGCTTTTTTTCCAAGGAGCAAGAACCTTTTTAATTTCATGGCTGCAGTCACCATCTGCAGTGATTTTGGAGCCCAAGAAAATAAAGGCTCTCACTGTTTCCATTGTTTTCCCTCTATTTGCCATGAAGTGATGGAACCGGATGCCATGATCTTGGTTTTTTGAACGTTAAATTTTCAAGTAGCTTTTTCATTCTCCTCTTTCACTATCATCAAGAGGCTCTTTAGTTCTGAATAAATCACTTTTTACCTATCACTCTGTCTGTCACTGAATTCTTTCTGTGATGAATCATCAAAAACCTGAGCTTCATTATGTCTAGAGTCCAGAGTTGCACCAATATATTACCTAAAATGTCAAGATTTCAACAAAAATTATAAGACATGTAAAGAAACAGAAAATCTGATTCATACTCCAAAATGAATGATACATACTCAGGGAAAAAAGCAAATAGAAACTAACTCTGTGCTACTAAATAACCAAGAGATCACTGAAGAAATCAGAGGAAATTAAAAAATACCTGGAAAAAATGACAATGAAAACACAATGACCCCAAACCTACGAAATGCAACAAAAGCAGTTCTAAGAGGGAAGTTTATAGCAATACAATTTTACCTTGAGAAATAAGAAAAATCTTAAATAAACAATCTAAACTTACACCTAAAGCAATTAGAGATAAAAGAACAAACAAAATCCAAAGTTAGTATAAGGAAATATCAGAGAAGAAATAAATGAGATAGAAATGAAAAAAAAATAGCAAAGATCAACAAAACTAAAAGCTGGTTCTTTGAGAAGATAAACAAAATTAAGAAACCTTTAGCCAAACTTACTAAGAAGAAAAGGGCGAGGACTCAAATCAATAAAATTAGAAATGTAAAAGGAGAAGTTACAACTGACACTGCAGAAACACAAAGGATCATAAGAGACTACTACAAGCAACTATGTGCCAATAAAATGAACAACCTGGAAGAAATGTACAAATTCTTAGAAAGGTACAACCTTCCAAGATTGGACTAGGAAGAACAGAAAATAGGAACAGAAAAATTACAAGTAATAAAATTGAAACAGTGATTAAAAATCTTTCAACAAACGAAAGTCCAGACCTGATGGCTTCACCAGAAAATCCTATCAAAAATTTAGAGAAGGGCTAAACTTCTTAAACTCTTCCAAAATACCGCAGGAGGAACACTGCCAAACTCATTCTGTGAGGCCACCATCACCCTGATACCAAAAACAAAGATATCACACAAAAAGAAAATTACAGGTCTATATGGCAACCCACTCCAGTATTCTTGCCTGGAGAATCCCATGGGCGGAGGAGCAGGTAGGCTACAGTCCACGGGGTCGCAAAGAGTCGGACACAACTGAGCAACTTCACTTTCACTTTCATCACTAATGAATACAGACACAAAAATCCTCAACAAAATACAAGCACTCCAAATCCAACAACACGTTAAAAGGACCATACATCATGATCAAGTGGGATTTATCCCAGGGATGCAGGGATTCTTCAATATATGCAAATCAATCAATATGATACACCATGTTAATAAGTTGAAAAATAAAAACCATATTATCATCTCAATAGATGCGGAAAAAGCTATTGACAAAATTCAATACCCATTTATGATTAAAAAAAAACTCTACAGAAAGTGGACATAGAGGGAATCTACCTGAATATAATAAAGGCATATATGATAAACCCACAGCAAACATTATTCTCATTCCTGAGAAAAAAGAACGTCCTCTAAAATAAGGAACAAGACAAGGTTACCCACTCTCCCCACTATTACCCAAAATGGTTTTGAAAGTCCTGAACACAGCAATAAGGGAAGAAAAAGAAATAAAAGGAATATAAATTGAAAAAAAATTAAAAAAAAATAAAAAGGAATATAAATTAGAAAAGAAGTTAAACTGTCACTGTTTGCAGATGACACAATACATACATAGAAAATCCTAAAGATATCACCAGCAAACTACTAGAGCTAATCAATGAATTTAGTAAAGTCACAGGATACAAAATTAATACATAGAAGTCTCTTGCATTCTTGTACACTAAAAACAAAAGGTCAGAAGGAGAAATTAAAGAAACAATCTTATGTACCATTGCAACAGAAAGAATAAAATACCTAGGAATAAAACTACCTAAGGAGGCAAAAGACCTATACACAGAAAAACTGTAAGATACTCATGAAAGAAATCAAAGACAACACAAACAGATGGAAATGTATACCATGTTCTTGCATTGGAAGAATCAACATTCTGAAAATGATTACACTACCCAAAGCAATCTATGATTCAAAGCAATCCCTATCAAATCACCAATGGCATTTTCCACAGAACTAGAACAAAAAATTTTACAATTTGTTTGAAACCACAAAAGACCTCGAATAGCAAAAGCAATCTTGAGAAAAAGAAAAAAACACAAAAACAAAAACAGAGCTGGAGGAATCAGGCTCCCTGACTTCATACTACACTACAAGGTTACAGTAATCGAGTCAGTATGGTCCTGACACAAAAAGAGAAATATAGATCAGTGTAACAGGACAGAAATCCCAGAGTAAACCCATGCACCTATGGTCACTTACTCTATGACAAAGGAGGCTAGCACATACAATGGAACAAAGACCCTCTTCAAAAAGTGGTGCTGGGAAAACTGGACAGCTACATGTAAAAGAATGGAATTAGAATACTGTCTAACACCACACACAGAAATAAATTTAAAATGGATTAAAGACCTAAATGTAAGGCCAGCCACTATAAAACTCTTAGAGGAAAACGTAGGCAGAACAAACACCCTTTAACATAAATCACAGCAAAATAGTTTTTGACCAACCTGGAGTCATGAGAATAAACAAACAAACAAAAAACACAAATGGAACCTAATTAAACTTAAAAGGTTTTTCACAGCAAAGGAAACCAAAAATAAGACAAAAAGACAACCCTCAGAATGAGAGAAAATACTTGCAAACAAAGCAACTGACAAAGGAGTAATTTCTAAAATATAAAAACAGCTCATTCAGCTCAATTAAAAAAAAAAAACAACCCAATCAAAAAATGAGCGCAAGACCTAAATGGACATTTCTCCAAAGAAGACATACAGATGGCCAACAAACACATGAAAAGATGCTCAGCACCACTAATTACTAGAGAAATGCAAATCAAAACTACAGTGAGGTATCATGTCATCCCAGTCAGAATGGTCATCATCACAAAATCTATAAACAACAAATGCTGGAGAGGGTATGGAGAAAAGAGAACTCCCTTGCACTGTTGGTGGGAATGTAAACTTATACAGCCATTATGGAGGTTCCTTAAAAAACTAAAAATAGAACTATCATGTGACCCAGCAATTCCACTACTGGGCATATACCCAGAAAAAAACATAATTCAAAAAGACACATGCACCCCAGTGTTCATTGCAGCACTATTTACAATAGCCAGGTCATGGAAACAACCTAATGTCCATCAAACAAAGAATGGGAAAAGAAGATGTGGTACGTATATATAATGGAATATTATTCAGCCATAAAAGGAATGAATTGGGTCATTTGTATAGACATGGATGGATCCAGAGACTGTCATGTAGAGTGAAGTAAAAAAGAGAAAAACAAATGTCGTATTCCACACAGATATGTGGAATCTAGAGAAATGGTATTGACGATCTTATTTGCAAAGGAGAAATAGACACACAGACATAGAGAACAAACATATGGATACCAAGAGGGACAAAGGGGTGGTGAGATGAACTGGGAGTTGGGATTGACATGCACACACTAGTGGTGCTCTGTATAAAATAGATGACTAATGAGAATCTACTGTATAGCACAGGGGACTCTACTCAGTGCTCTATGGTGACCTAAATGGGAAGGAAATCCAAAAAAGAGGGGATATATGTGTACGTATAGCTGATTCACTTTGCTGTACAGTAGAAACTAGCACAACATTGTAAATTAACTATACCCCAATACAAATTATGGTGGACTTTCCTGGTGGCTCAGATGGTAAAGCGTCTGCCTACAGTGCGGGAGACCCGGGTTCAATCCCTGGGTCGGGAAGATCCCCTGGAGAAGGAAATGGCAACCCACTCCAGTATTCTTGCCTGAAAAATCCCATGGATGGAAGAGCCTGGTAGGCTACAGTCCATGGGGTCGCAAAGAGTTGGACACGACTGAGCGACTTTCTTTCAATACAAATTAGGGGGAAAAAGAAAGAAGGTAACTCTGAGTGGGCCCAAAAATCAGATTTAACAAGCGAAGACTTTAAAGTAGCTATTATAAATATGTTCAAAGAACTAAAGGAAACCTTGCTTAAGAATTAAAGGATAGTGTAAAGGCAAAGATTCAACAAATAGAGAATCTCAACAAAGAAACAGACGTTATAAAAAAGAATCTAATGCAAATTGAGATAGCCAAAATTTAATAATATATGAGAGAAGGTCATAGAAGAAAAATCAGTGAGCATGAACATAGATGATTAGAAATTACTCAGTCTTAAGAACAGAGAGGAAAAAGATTAAGGAAAAATAAGTAGAGCCTCAGAGACTGCTGGGATAACAATGAGCACATCAACATACATGTTATTGGAGTCCCTGAAGGCTATGAGAGAAAATGACAGAAAAATATTCAATGACATATGGCTGAAAAGCTCTCAGTTTGATGAAAATAGTAATCTACAGACCACAGAAACTCAACACACCCCAAAGAGAATAAATAAGAGATCCAAACCTAGACACATCACAGTCAAGTTACTGGAAGCCAAAGACAAGAGAAAATATCGAAACCAGTTAGAGAAGATGACTCACCATGTACAAGAGAACAATATGATTAAGGACTGATTTCCTGTCCCAAACCACAAAGACCAAAAGAGGACAGAATCACATATTCAAACTGCTGAAACAAACAAACTTGTCAACTAAGAGTTTTATATTTAATAAAACTATTCTTTCATAATTAAAATGAAATAAAGACATTTCCAGGTGGAGACTGAGAGAATTTGTTGCTAGCTGACCAGCTTGACAAGAAATACTACAGGAAGTTCCTCAGGCTGAGAGGCAGTGGCACCAGATGGCAACTTGAATCCAGAGAACAACAACACAGGAAATTATGGAAAACATATCAGTAAATGTAAAGTACTTATAAATATATTTCTTATCTTAATTTCTGTAAAAGTCATATAACGTTTTGTAAAGCTATGATTATAACACAAGTTTTAAGCTTATTATACATATATGTATAATATATAAATAACAATAGCATAAAGGAAGGGTTGAAATGGAGTTATGTTAGAGCAAGGTTGCTGTATTTTACTGGAATTAAGTCAGTATTAACATGAACGAGATTGTGACAAGAGGTATATTTTAATCCCTAGAGCAATTATTAAAAAAAATATATTTTTAAAATAGTTTAAAAATCAGAAATAAAGATGTTACACTTAAAATATTTGTGTAACACACAAGACAGTAAAAGGAAAACAGAACAATAAAAACTCCTGCAATATATAGGAATTAAATAGCAAAATTAAAGACATAATCCAATCCTATCAATGATTATATTATATTATTAATCATTCAATGAAAAGGCAGAAATTCTCACATTAGCTATAAAACACAATTCAAAGATAAAAAATAGAAGGACAGTAAAAAAAATTGAAAAATATTTATCCTGTAAGCAGTAACCATAGGAGAGCTGAAATATCTATATTAATGTCAGACATATGGACTTTAAAACAAGAAATATACTGGAGGCAAAGAGGTATTTCATAATGATAAAAGTATCAATACATCCAGAAGATACAATAAGTGTGTATATATACCTAACAACAGAGTCCCCAAATATATGAAGGAAAAATGGGCAGAACTGAAAGAAAAAATAGACAATTCTATAATTAGAAGGCGATGGCACCCCACTCCAGTACTCTTGCCTGGAGAATCCCATGGATGGAGGAGCCTGGGGGTGCTGCAGTCCATGGGGTCACACAGAGTCAGACACGACTGAAACGACTTAGCAGAGATTCCAATATCCAACTTTTGATAATTGACAGAATAACTGGATAGAAAATGAATAACAGTAGAGAAGACTTAAACTGAGCAGAACACACATTCTTTTAAAATGCACATGAAACATTCTCCAGGATAGGTCGTATGCTAGACTGAAAAGTAAATCTAAATAAATTTTAAATGACTGAAATGGTGTTAGAGATCACAACAGGAAGAAACTTGGAAAATCTCCAAATATTTGGAAGTTTAAACAATGCACATCTAAATAACCCATGGACAAAAAAAGAAATTATAAAGGAAATTTTAAAACATGAATTTAAAATAAAATACAGCTAGATCAGTGGTTGAGGGAACTGATAACACTGAAGCTATATTAAAAAAGAAATACTGCAAGTCAACTACATCAATATTCATATTACAAAATTAGAAAAGAACAAATTAAACCTTAAGCAGAATAAAGGAAATAACAAAGATTAGTATAGAAATCAGTAAAACAAACAAGCAAAAAACCCAACACAGACAATCAGTTCAATTAAACCCAAAATAGGTAATTTGAAGACTAAAAAAAAAAAAAAAAAAAAAGATAAACCTTTAGCTAGAGTGATTAAGGAAAAGAAAGCGAGAAGACAGAAATTATCGAAATCAACAATGAAAAGAGCGGACATCACTCCCAATCTGATAAAAATGAAAAGAATTTTAAGGGAATATCATAAAAGACACAAATTACCAAAACTGACTCAGGTAGACATAGAAATTCTGTATAAAGCTATAACAAGTTGTAGTTTAAAACTCTCAGTAAACTCTAGGTCTAAATTATTTCACTAGTATAACTATAAATGGAGTCAGGAAGCAACAGTTAGAACTGGACATGGAACAACAGACTGGTTGCAAATAGGAAAAGGAGTATGTCAAGGCTGTGTTATGTCACCCTGCTTATTTAACTTATATGCAGTGTACATCATGAGAAATGCTGGGCTGGAAGAAGCACAAGCTGGAATCAAGATTGCCGGGAGAAATATCAAAAACCTCAGATATGCAAATGACACCACTCTTATGGCAGAAAGTGAAGAGGAACTAAAAAGCCTCTTGATCAAAGTGAAAGTGGAGAGTGAAAAAGTTGACTTAAAGCTCAACATTCAGAAAACGAAGATCATGGCATCTGGTCCCATCACTTCATGGGAAATAGACAGGGAAACAGTGGAAACAGTGTCAGACTTTATTTTTCTGGGCTCCAAAATCACTGCAGATGGTGACTGCAGCCATGAAATTAAAAGACACTTACTCCTTGGAAGGAAAGTTATGACCAACCTAGATAGCATATTCAAAAACAGAGACATTACTTTGCCAACAAAGGTTCGTCTAGTCAAGGCTATGGTTTTTCCAGTGGTCATGTATGGATGTGAGAGTTGGACTGTGAAGAAAGCTGAGCGCTGAAGAATTGATGCTTTTGAACTGTGGTGTTGGAGAAGACTCTTGAGAGTCCCTTGGACTGCAAGGAGATCCAACCAGTCCATCTTAAAGATCAGTCCTGGGTGTTCATTGGAGGGACTGATGTTGAGGCTGAAACTGCAATACTTTGGCTACCTGATGCGGAGAGTTGACTCATTTGAAAAGACCCTGATGCTGGGAGGGATTGGGGGCAGGAGGAGAAGGGGATGACAGAGGATGAGACGGCTGGATGGCATCACTGACTCGATGGATGTGAGTTTGAGTGAACTCCGGGAGATGGTGATGGACAGGGATGCCCGGCATGCTACAATTCATGGGGTCTCAAAGAGTCGGACACGACTGAGTGACTGAACTGAACTGAACCTTTAAAAATTGTGAATCACCATATTGTATACCTATAACTTACACAATAATATTTTAAATCAACTATATTTCAACTAAAAAACAAAAACAAAACAACCTCATCTAGGTACTGCTCTGAGGAGGCTTTCCAGATGTAATTAAGACCTCAACAATTAACTCTAAGACAGGGAGATATTCTCAGTGGGTCTGATAGAAACATATGGGTCCTTAAAAGATGGTAGCCTTTCCCTGGTGAGCAAATTTGGAAGCATGAAGAAGAATTTCACACGAGGAAACAGTACAGACTGAACTGTGTCTGTCCCAAATTTTCTATGCTGAAACCCTAACCCCAATATGACTGCATTTGGAGACAAGGCTTATAATAAGGTCAATCAGTTCAGTCAGTTCAGTCGCTCAGTCATGTCTGACTCTTTGCGACCCCATGAATCACAGCACGCCAGGCCTCCCTGTCCATAATAAGGTAATAAAGGTTAAATGAGATCACAAGTGTGGGGCCTTAATATAACATAGTTAGTGTCCTTATAAGAGGAAGAAACACCAAACAATGTCCCTCTCTGCACACTTACAGAAAAAAGGCCATGTCAGGCCACAGCAATAAAGCAGACATCTACACGCCAGGGAGAGAGGTTCTCACCAGAAATCAACCCAGAAAGCACTTTGATTTTGGACGTATAGACTTCAGAACTGCAAGAAAGTAAAAATTTCCTTGTTTTAAGCAAACCGTTCTGCGGTGTTTTATTGTGGCAGCCCTAGCAGACTACTACAGAAAGATTCTCCACTGCAGGTTTCAAAGACTGAGAGGGTCATGTGACCAGGAGTATGGCAAGCGGCCTCCAGCTGATAGCCATCAAGGACACAGGGCGCTCAGTCCTACAGCTGCAAGGAATTGAGTTCTGACTCATCAATTCAGCTCAGAAGAGAACCTCAAGATCCGAGGAGGACACCTAATAGTTTTTGGCCTCATAAGAACCAGAGCACAAAACCCAGTCACACCACACCCAGATGTTTCTCAAACAGAACTGGGAGTTAATAAAGGAGTTTTAAGTTGCATAAACAAACAAACAATTTCACTGGTAAATTCTACTCACATTTAAGGAAGAAATAATACCAGGTCTACACAATCTTTTCCAGAATAGAGAAGAAAACACATCCCAAACTCAATTTATTAGGGCAGCATTACCCTGATGATAAGATGGTTGGATGGCATCACCAACTCAATGGACATGAATTTAAGCAAACTCCCAAAGACAGTGAGGGACAGGGAAGCCTGGCATGCTGCAGTCCATGGAGTCGCAAAGAATTGGAGAAGACTTAGGCACTGAATAACAACAAACCCTGATACCAAAATTCTAACCAGCAAAGCCAATTAACAATTACCAGGAAATAAAAATAGAATCTGGGTAATAAAGTCTAACTTTTTTTTTCTTTTCCTTTTTATTTCTTCTGGTTTCACTTGCTCACAGGGTACACCGTGCAGAGAGGCCTTCCACCCAGAACTTCAGACCAGGGTTCCTAGTGTGAGACACCTGCAGCAGACAGCTTAGCTCCGCAGGCTGTGTGCAGAGACATTTCATCTGTGCACTGCAATCTAGAGCGCAAGCTGCACAGGCTCCAAGACTGCCCCCTCCCCAGTTAAGGAGAAGCCTATTAAGTAGACTGGCCCACAGTCTATGAGGGAGAGCCTGTGCTCTTGAGTGCAAGCTTGTGCTGAAGCAGAGGTCAAATTGCCAACATTCATTGGATCATAGAGAAAGCAGAGAAATTCCAGAAAAACATCTACTTCTGCTTAAATATCTACGCTAAAGCCTTTGACTGTATGGATCACAACAAACTATGGAAAATTCTTGGTGTGTGTGGAAAAATCTTAAAGAAGTGGGAATACCAGACCACCTTACCTGTCTCCTAAGAAATCTGTATGTAGTTCAAGAAGCAACAGTTAGAACCAGACATGGAACACGGACTGGTTCAAAATTGGGGAAGGAGTACACCAAGGCTGTATATTGTCACCCTGCTTATTTAACTTCTATGCAGAGTACATCATGAGAAACGCTGGACTACATGAAGCACAAACTGGAGTCAAGATTGCTAGTAGAAATATCAATAACCTCAGATATGCAGATGACACCACCCTTATGGCAGAAAGTGAAGAGGAACTAAAGAGCCTCTTGATGAAGGTGAAAGAGGAGAATGAAAAAGCTGGTTTAAAACTCAACATTCATAAAACTAAGATCATGGCATCCGGTCCCATCACTTCATGGCAAATAGAAGGGGAAAAAGTGGAAGCAGTGACAGTTTTTATTTTCTTGGGCTCTAAAATCACTGAGGATGGTGACTGCAGCCATGAAATTAAAATACACTTGTTCCTTGGAAGGAAAGCTATGATAAACCTAGACCGCGTATTAAAAAGCAATGACATCACTTTGCCGACAAATGTCTGTAGAGTCAAAGCTATGGTTTTGCCAGTAGTGAGATGCTGGACCAAAAAGGTGTGAGAACTGGACCAAAAGGAAGATTCAGCACCCAAGAATTGATGCTTTTGAATTTGTGGTGTGGGAGAAGATTCTTGAGAGTCCCTTGGACTACAAGGGGATCAAACTAGTCAATCCTAACAAAAATCAACCCTGAATATTCAATGGAAGGACTGATGCTGAAGCTAAAGCTCCAGTATTTTGGCCACGTGATGGAAAGAGCTGACTCACTGGAAAAGACCCTGAAGCTGGGAAAGATTGAAGGCAAAAAGAGAAGAGGGCGGCAGAAGATGAAATGGTTAGATAGCATCACTGACTCAATGGACATGAATCTGAGCAAACTCTGAGGGATAGTGAAGGACAGGGAAGCCTGTCATATTGCAGTCCATGGGGTCACAAACAGTTGAACACAACATAGCAACTGAACAACAACAACTTCTTTGATTAAAGAATAACTTTGCTTTGCTTCTGAACCAAATTCAGTTTTGTTCTAGTGGCATGAAGGACACAGGGCAGAAGGACCCTTGCTGGAGACCGACATGAGAGGGCAGGTAAAAAAGCTAGAAAAAGATATTTCAAAAAATCAAACTACAGACCCCAATTCCACATGAACATACGTGCAACGATCCTTAACAAAATATTAGCAAATCAAATCCAACAGTATAAACAAAAGGATAATACATCACAACCTAGTGGATTTTATCTAAGTAATCTACATTATGAAGAATAGTTGTGTCTGGATCCTGGAATGATGGGTAGTTTATTTTCCTCTTAAATTTCAATAATGAACATAGCTTAATTCTTCAACAAGAATTAAGATATTCTTATTTTAAAGAAAATACAAAGAATGTTCCTCCGGTATTTCCTGTGTAGATAGGGAGGGGAAGAAACACTGATTTGGGTGAAAGAGTCGTAAAGTATAAACATTTCTCACTCTCTACGAAGTAAAAGATGAAATAAAATTATGAAACAACAAAAAAATAGTAAATAGTAGAGAGATATTTACTGTATGACGCCCCCTCCTTCTTCCCACAAACAGCCAAGAAGGAGTTAAGGAGAGTTCTCAGTGAAAACCAGGGGCCTCTCAACACCCCTAGCCGTTCCCTGCATGGAAATGCCTTTGCATGTAAACAAGAATCAAGTTTTGTAATTTGGTGGTATTTAGCTCTTCTTTGGAGGAAATGTGATGATGAAGTCATCAAAGAGGCAATTTTTTTAAATGGCCTGGCATGTGCAGAGAAGAGAATTTCCTGAGTACTAATGCATTCCCTGTTCTTAGCAGAGACCTTGAACATTTTTATAAGCAAAAAGTTGCTCCAGCACCAAATACTGAAAAAGGTTATTGTGCATTTGAGAGGGGCAGTCTCTGCTGATGAGAGACTGGAAGTGGCCTACCTCTGAAAGCGCTGCTAGAGATGTAAAAAGTAATTTTATGTCACTTATATCTTGTCCTGCAGTTTGCAGAAGGAAATGCCAGTTGATAAACAGAAAAATTTCTCTCCTTACTGATCTCCTTTTTCCCCCCGAAGCTCTGGCTCACAGCTCTATGACACCGTTTCTTCTCCCTGAGTCTGGACCAGAGTGGACTTGTTTGGAGAATAAATCTTGGGACATTTGAAGCATACCCACTGAGCTGGTGCTGGTGAGCAGCAGGATTCTACCCCTGGGCCTGTGATGTGTGGGATCCCTCTCTACCTGTGTCCCAAATTCTCTTAACAAAAAGCAACCACTCACACTAGACAGAAGGTCCAAAGTGCTGTAACTAGGAAACGACAAGTTGGGCTGGTAGTCAAACTAGAATGCAAGCGACTGATACAGAGGTGTTTCAAAGAGCCAACTACCGAGAGTTCTGGGTCCCACGGAGGAGGAAGGGAGGTTTCCTACAGGATTTCTGCCCACACTTGGAAGCCAGCTCTCCACCAGATCTGAAAACTGCTTCTATATTCTTGTCAAAGAACAGCTTTGGGTCCTTGGGGGTTCTAGGCTAAATAACAAATACCCAAGAATTCTATGATGCAACATGGCTGACTTCATACAAATAATTACCAACTTGCAGCTCTCATTCGGGGCACATAAAGTGCCAGAAGCACCAAACATAGGACATCCCTAATCAAAAAAGCAAAGGCGCCAGGCCCAGTTACCTGAGGGCTTCCCAGGTGGCCAGGCGTAAAGAATCCACCTGTCAGTGCAGAAGACACAGGAAACTTGGGTTCGATCCCCAGGTTGGGAAGATGCCCTAAAGAAGGAAATGGAAACCCACTTCAGTATTCTTGCCTGGAGAATCCCATGGACAGAGGAGCCTGATGAGCTACAGTCCATGGGGTTGCAAGGAGTCTGACTTGGATACCTTTGGGGGCAGGTATTATTTTGCCTAATACAGATGTTAGATAAACAATGTGAGTCTCTGACTGTCAAATTTCACAAACCATTTAAACAAGCAAGCTGTTCTGGTCATCCGTTTCTGTGTAATGAACTCATTCTCAAACTCAGTGGCTTAAAACAACAAAAATCATTTATTTCCCTCACAAACCTGTAATTTGGGCAGGGCTTGCTGGGGACTCATCTTCACTCCATGTGGTATCAGCTGTAGCAGTTCCACTGGAGCCGTGGGGTCCACTTCCAAAAGGGTTCACTCAATTCCGGGCAAGTTGGTGCTGGCTATCAGCTATGAGTTCACCAGTGTTATTGGCTGAGGCGTTGATTCCTCTCTCCCTGGGCCTTTTCTTATGGCTGCTTGGGGTTCCTAACAGCATGGCAGTTGGGTACCAAGAGGCTCAGGAAGAAGCTGCAAGGCTTCCTATGACTTTGCTTCAGAAGTTCTTGAATGTCACATTGACTGCATTTTTAATAAAGTAAGTTTATTACTTTATATACATTTTTAGCCGAGCAAGTCACCAAGGCCCTCCAACATCCCAAGGGAAGCAAATTAGATACACCTCTTAGTGGGAGAATTGCCAAAGAATTTGTGACCGTCTTTAATCTACTACACACACACACACACACACACACACAAAAGTGGAGGAAAAAACATAGTATTGTCATATTTTATTTTGATAAATAGGAATATGAAAAAGCAAAACCAAGCATGTTATCCTCTAGTGTATTATCCAATCTGTCTTTTAAAAATAGAATTTATTTATTGGCTACACTGGGTCTTTGATGCTGCGAACAGACTTTCTCTAGTTGCAGAAAGCGGGAGCTGCTCTCCAGCAGTGGTGCACAGGCTTCTCACTGCAGTGGCTTCTCTTGTTGCAGAGCACAGGCTCTAGCACGCTCGGGCTTCAGTAGTTATGGCACACAGGCTTAACTGCTCCATGGCATGTGGGATCTTCCCGGACCAGGGATCAAACCTGTGTCCCTTGCATTGCAAGGCAGATTCTTAACCACTGGACCACCAGGGAAGCCCCCAATCTGTTTCTTAAAACAAAGTATCTTTCTTCTACCAAAAATATAGGAAGGACATGGTACCAGAAAAATGGCAGTTCTTTAAAACTGAGCAGGTTTGTTTAGTGAAATCTCTATGCTATACTTGTTTCTCACATTTCAGCTTAGGTAGAAAACTAGGTCACGGGTAGGGCGTCCAGATGGGCCTTGGGAAACCACCAGGCATAAGGCACGAGGGCCTCTGTGGTGCAGAGCAGCAACCCACTACTGCCTCCTCGGCCTGGTTTGCAGCCAGACTATCGACAACCCCACGTCCTGCTGGCTCCGGGGCCCTACTGCCCTGTTCTATTTCCAGTCCCCAGGGAGCTGCCAATGGACAAGTGGGCAGAGGGATCTGCCTGTTGTCTGAGGTTTGCCTTGGGGCCTCCATAACAGGGCTTTTTTTTCTGGCAGTGGCAGGCTTGCAGGCCCCATCTTGAGCTCCTTCCAGTGCGGCTTTTGCTCTGTGGGCTGGGCTCTTCTGACTCTGCAGCCTGGACAAGGCAGTGATACAAGTGGCCTGGGACATGGGAAGCCGGCCTAAGACCGCTACCTTCACCCCATCTGAGTTGATCAGAATCCCCTGGGGAAGGTTTTCAGGACCAGCCTCTGCCCTCTGTGAAACCCTGACACCTCCTGGGTACCATGGTGTCTCCAGGTTTCACAACGGAAAATTTTGAACATTTTTTTTAGATCAACAAAGGATCTTTACTTGGTCTTCCGAGAGCAAGGTTGTGGAGGTCTCTGAGCCAAGTCAACACTGTGTTTCTGCCTCTCCCACCACAGCCAGACACAGGAAGGGCACAGGGCCTGGCGTCACTGAGGTGGTCCTTAAAAGGATAAGGGAGGTTGACCGATGGAAGGAAATCACTTGCTCACAGCCTGTTCCTCAGGTGGCTGAGGACTGATTTCTCCAGTGTCTCTGACCTGCACAGAGATGCAGGGAGCAGGGACAGCCATACCCTCTGTGTCAGAGCCTCTCTCCAAGGCCTCAGTGCTGCAGGGAGTGGAAGCCTGGCTCACTCACTCCACAGACAGCAAAGTAGGACATTCCCATAGTTCTCAATGCAGAGTGAGAGGCTGTGTTTACTGTTCACCTTACTCCTTTTAGGCATATAGTTCCCTCCTAGAGAAGTGAACTCAGGTTGGACTCCTATAATTAAAGTGTTTGTTGAAGTGCTCAGCAGTAAGGCCAGCTAAGAATCCCAGGACTGGAGATATAAGAAACATAGCCAACATTCCATTCACAAGTCACTCGGCTTCTTGTACACAATTAGCCCATAACACAAGTTTGTTTTCAAAGGAAGGAAAACAGAAAAGAGGGTAACAGTCATTCCAAGGAGAAGTCCTGGAAGGAGGCATCTCAGCAGAAGCAGTGGTCCCCTGCCCGGGAGTAGGTCCATGATAAACGGGAGCAGGAAGAAGTCACCCTCGGCTCCGACAGAGCCTCGGGGAGCTTGCCCCACAAGGCTCTCAGCGTTGTGGAATCGGGTCCTCCAGTGAAGAGGCTTTGAATCTACAGGCGCAGTGGTCTCTGTTTAAGGAGTCTGCCAGCGGTGTAAAAGTTACACCCTAGGGTCTTGACACTATCCTTCTGTCCAGTGAAATCTTTCTGCAAATGCTACCAAATAAATTCTTTATCTAAAGCAATGCTCTTAGTTTATCACTCTAAGATGCTCGCAGTCCTACAGCAGACATTTCAAAACAACTAACATTCAAGCTCACGTTGGCCACTGTGACTTCATTTTGAACTACTTAATCCTATGTTTTGCACAAAATGAGTAGGAGTCATAACACAAAAGAAATCACATCACAGCATACAGGTGTTACTGGAGTAAAACGGCAGACTAGAAACCCGTCATTGTCTATTCATGTACCTTGGAAAACGTCTTGTTTTAATGACAGGTGTGGTGAGGGGGTGAAAGCGCACCCCCTCGGGTGTTTCTCAATATGGGACATCCGGAGCAGGGTCGGGGGTCACCCTTCCCATCTAGTGAGGTCTCTAAGAAGCAGGTCAGCGAGCACAGGCCGGTACAGAGCCCTCTGTTTGCAATTAGCACAGAGAGCCAATTCAACAGCCCACAAAGCTCATCTTCCATAATAGTCCTAATTAGAAACATTATACATAAGGAGGGGAAACAATTTACACCGACTATAGTATGAGCTCATGGCAACAGAGTTGTTTGTTTCTTAACCCTGAGGCTATAGACACACACGTCTCAAAAAATAATGCATATGTATTTTAAAGCCTGATATTTTCAGACACTCTAGAAAAATGTGGCAGCAGCAATATGCTGTGGCAAAACAGGCTCAGTGCCCCACCTTTACTTCCTTTGCTCTCTGTGTTGCTGAGTGTTAGGATTTGTCAGGAGCTTAGTACTAAAAAAAAAAAAAAAAATTTACGACCTGTTCTTTCTTCTCTCTTCTTACATAACCTTGAAATTTAAACATCTTTCTGTCTGCTTTTTGTCTTTTTTCCGCTGGGCAGACTCTGATGATGTTTCCCTTGCTTAACGGAGCAGAAATCAGCATGCGTTTCTGTTTAGCAGTGATGCTGCCTGGAGGAACAGTTAAGTCAGCACGTTACTTGCGTTAACACTGATATTACTTCACTGTTGCTAGGGGAGCCAGAGAGAAAAGACAAAGAGCATAAACCACAGCATCTATTTCACTGATACGCTGCCATCAACATTCTTCTCTCCCCTCCTTCTGAGCGGGTTTTTGTCTTTTAATTTTCTCTGCAATTTTTCAGTCTGTAGAAGTGGAGTGGAATTCTCCCTTCTGGCTTTGAGAGATTCACAGGGAATATGATCCAAGCCTCACCTTCAGTACAACCCCATCCCCCATGCCTCTTCTTTTTCTGTCTCCTGCTCCTGTTCCCTGACTATACCCACAATAGCTGGTGCATAAGTGCATGGTCTGTGGGTCTGCGTTGCCTGGGTTTGAATCTTGGCTCTTGGTCTTGTGATCTTGGGCCACTTCCTTAACCTCTCTGAGCCCATTTCCTCCTCTGTAAGATAGGGGATATGCTGGTCCCCTCCTCATGGCATTGTTTTCAGCATTAAATGAGCTATTGCACATGTAAAGAGCTGAGAATAAAGTAAGGATTTGATAAATACTGTTTATCTTATCATTTATATTCTCATAGCCTTCTAGATTTTCTTGGAAGCTGGTCCTTGGCAAAATTGATAATGGAGAATAACAGTGTGTCCAGAGTACACATAGTTCATTAGACTCCATATGATGAATACCATTTTTAACTAGCACACCCCCCCCGCCCCCCCACCGCCCCAAACTGTGCAGAACATAAGAAATTGTTTATGGTTTGGAAAGCACATCAGGACCTTCCCATGTTCTGGGGGTGCCACCTTAAAAGGTCTGGGGAGCATTCTACTCTCCTCATGAAGAGGCAAAGACCAATCAATGGAGAAAGCACCCCAGCCCCTCTGTACCCTGTGCCCTCCTTCCTGCCCAAACTGAAGCCTTTTCACATGGGCTGGATAAAAAGTCTTGAGAGGCACCACCTCAGGCTGTACAGGCAGTGTGGGAGTATTAAATAACATCCAGTGAATCTGCCTTTAAGACAGTAGTTGAGATATTTCTTCCTTTAGTTGGATACAAGGTATACTTTGCCATGAAGTTCTTTTGGAGGAAACAGTTTAATTTTCCCACGGTTTTATTTATGCAGAAAATGTTCCACTTTCAGACTCTGCTTAATTCAACAATTTCTGAAAATTTACGAGTTTACAAAAGAAGTTAAAATAATTACCAAGGTATGGTATAGAGGGATGGTTTATTGACCACTGTAACATATCTTTATAGGCACATATTGTATGTTTCCCCAGGACTTTGCTCTGGCCCCATCTCCTCCTTTGCCCAGGAGCCTGGCTTAGCTCTGGCCACTGAGGAACTGCTAGGAGAGAGGTGAAAAACTACAGCTGAGTGGCTCAGATCGTTGCTCGAGCTTTGAACCAAGGAGCAATTGTAAGTAACTCCAAACACTGATGCTGCACTCACAGCACAAAGAGAAGTTCCGTTCCTTTGTGCTGCCTGGAGCCTTTGCCAGATCTTAGGTCACGTTGCCCGGAACCATGTGGTCCTGCAGTGAAAGGTCCCATTGTGACGACTAATCAACAAGGCAAAGCCAAGGTTGCCTCGTGTATCAAAACCTGGAACGGCCTGACTATTTACGTGCGGAGAAGTGTGTGCTTAGTATTGTGTTCAAGTAAATGGGGAGGGGGCATTTCCTTTAAAAATACTAAAAGCAAAGAAAAACAGCTACTAATCTGCTCAGTGTCCAAATGGAGCCTTTTTAAGTGACCTGAAAAATGGGCTATTGCTTTCATTGTTTCCTTCCTTCTTCCTCCTCTTTCTCTCTGACACTTGTCTGCCTTTCCAAAAACTTCCTCTCATAGTGGACTCAGGTCCCTGTTGGGAATTTTGCTCTACTGCATGGATGAATAAGTAAAACAGATTACTACAAGTGCTCTGAAAACATGGACAAAAAGACTTGGAAAAGTTTATGATAGAAAATTCCAGCAGGGTTTGGAGTAGTTCTTGTGGGTAAATGATGTAGTGAGCTGAATGCATATTAAAATTCAACACATTAAGAGCTGACTATTTTACACTTAAGCACATCATTTTTCAGAGGTGGGCATCTTGAGTGCAAAATCAAGACCTTAGCCCTGTCTGGGTGATCCAGTGAAGCTGTCTGTTCCCGTTTCCTTGTTTACAAGATGGTATTTTGGCTCCGATGATCTTCAGGCTCCCTTGGGAAGTGTTTGGGGCATGAGCTCTCTGCCTCTTCCTCTTCCTGGTTCTGAGATTCCATGATAATATCCTTCAATTATTCTAGGAGACTGACTCGATAGAGAACATCTGGAGGGAATTGAAGCCTCTACATTATCAACGTAGAAACCGAGGTAAGGGGCCAACACTGAAGGCACAAAAAACAGCAAATGTTGAAATGAGGAAGATAGTGAGACGCTGAGAGCAACTTGACTTTCTCTTTGACACAAAGGAGTCTTTATTTGAAGTTAGTTTTTTTCCTTTTCTCCCACGAGCTTACTTCTTTGAAAACAACTTCCATCAGAAGTCAGGAGACCTGGCCCAGTTCAGAGTCTGCCACAAACTTGGGCAGCTCCCTTCTCCCACCTCAGTTTCTTCCCTGGTAAATGGGAGGTATGGACTTAGATGACTTCTAAAAAGCCCACCTAAGAGCTAACATCCATGATTCCAGGAATTCCAGAAAATGCACACTAAAATCTAGGTTTGGAATCAAGTGAAAAACCCGACCAACTGTTTGAATGAAATGATTTTCAGACATTGGACAGCAGGCAGTACATGACAGTGATTTGTGAGGGAGCGGGGGCAATGAGGATTACCCCTAGCTTACTGCCTGGAGAGAATTTCAGGCCATAGCATTCGGAAAGGGAATATTGGTGGAACCCAGAAGTATTCCTTAATAGGGAAGATGCTGTTGGGATCCCAAGGAGACTAGTGAAGTTAGAATTCACAGAGTGGAATATTGGAGAAGACAGCTACACAGAGAATGCTGGAGTTCTACAGAACTCCTTTGAGTCTTCAGATGTATACTGATCAGTGGATGCATATAAGGGAACTACATGAGGCCAGGGAAAGAATTATCCAAAAGGATTAGAGGGAACAATCCCTAGAGATCACAAAGGACAGGGAATGCAGCCCTTTCCCACCAACCAGGGTTGAAAATCTTATAATTAGTGGGGCACTGAGTAAAGTACTTAGAAGGGTATTGCCTCAGTTGTGGGGCCTTAGACTAAACCTGTTCTGGTCCTTTTAAGCTTAAAAGAAAGACTTGAAAGGATCAAACTATTTCCAAGTAACTTTTTTTTTTTTTTTCTTCCAATTTTATTTTATTTTTAAACTTTACATAATTGTATTAGTTTTGCCAAATATCAAAATGAATCCGCCACAGGTATACACGTGTTCCCCATCCCGAACCCCCCTCCCTCCTCCCTCCCCACACCATCCCTCCGGGCCGTCCCAGTGCACCAGCCCCAAGCATGCAGCATCATGCATCGAACCTGGACTGGCAACTCGCTTCCCACACGATACTTTACATGTTTCACTGCCATTCTCCCGAATCTTCCCACCGTCTCCCTCCACCACAGAGTCCATAAGACTGTTCTATACATCAGTGTCTCTTTTGCTGTCTCGTACACCGGGTTATTGTTACCATCTTTCTAAATTCCATATATGTGCATTAGTATACTGTATTTATGTGCCAGAACAACACTCAAGAATATTTTAAAATACTGGATTTCCCAGGTGGCATAGTGGATAAGAATCCACCTGTCAATGCAGGAAACATGGGTTCAATATCTGGTCTGGGAAGATTCCACTTGCCCACCACAACTACTGAGCCTGTGTGTTGAACTATTGAAGCACGTGTGCCTAGAACCTATGCTCCACCACAAGAGATGCCACTACCAAAAGCCTTGCATTGCAACTGGAGAGCAGCCCCTGCTTGCTGTAACAGGAGAAAAGCCCACACAAAGCAACAAAAACCCAGCATAGCCAAAAATAAAATAAAACGAATATTTAAAAAATATTGAACAAGGTAAAATTCAAACAAGGGAAATTTGAAAAAAATTAAACCAAGACGCATCATACTCAAATCTCTCAAAACCAGTGATAAAAAGAGAATCTAAAAATGGAGGAAATTTTTATGACATAAAAAGAGGAACAAAGATAAGGATGATATGAGAATTCTTGTCAGAAACAAAGCAAGTAACAAGACAGGAAGAACAATAATCTTGGAAGTACAGAAAGAAAAATATTCTCAACCTATAATTCTATACCCAGCAAAAGTATCTTTCAAAAAAATGAATGCAAAAGAAAGACTTTTTAAGACAAAAACTGAAATAATTGATCCCCAGTAGACCTGTACGATAAGAAATGTTAGAGAAAGTCCTTCAGTTTGACATAAATCATAGCAATATTTTCTTGGATCAGTCTCCTAAGGCAAAGAGGTAAAAGAAAAAAAAAGAGAGAGAGAGACAGACCTAAGAGAGAGAGACAGACCTAATCAAACTTAAAAGCTTTTGCATAGCAAAGGAAACCATCAAAAAAACAAAATGACAACCTACAGAATGGAAGGAAATATTTCCAAATAATGTGACTGACAAGGGGTTAATACAAAAAATATACAAATAGCCCATACAACTCAATATTAAAAAAAAGGCAAAACAACCCAGTCAAAAAATGAGCAGAAAACCTAAATAGACATTTTCCCAAAGACAAAGAGATGGCTAACAGGAACGTGAAAAAATGTTCAATAACTGTAAATCAAAACCACAATGAGGTATCAATTCACACCCATCAGAATGGCTATCATCAGTTCAGTTCAGTTCAGTCGCTCAGTCGTGTCCGACTCTTTGCGACCCCATGAATTGCAGCACGCCAGGCTTCCCTGTCCATCACCAACTCCCAGAGTTCACTCAAACTCATGTCTATCGAGTTAGTGATGCCATTCAGCCATCTCATCCTCTGTCGTCCCCTTCTCCTCCTGCCCCCAATCCCTCCCAGCATCAGAGTCTTTTCCAGTGAGTCAACTCTTCACATGAGGTGGCCAAAGTAATGGAGTTTCAGCTTTAGCATCATTCCTTCCAAAGAAATCCCAGGGCTGATCTCCTTCAGAATGGACTGGTTGGATCTCCTTGCAGTCCAAGGGACTCTCAGGAGTCTTCTCCAACACCACAGTTCAAAAGCATCAATTCTTCGGCGCTCAGCCTTCTTCACAGTCCAACTCTCACATCCATACATGACCACTGGAAAAACCATCACCTTGACTAGATGGACTTTTGTTGGCAAAGTAATGTCTCTGCTTTTGAATATGCTGTCTAGGTTGGTCATAACTTTCCTTCCAAGGAGTAAGCGTCTTTTAATTTCATGACTGCATTCACCATCTGCAGTGATTTTAGAGCCCCCCAAAATAAAGTCTGACGCTGTTTCCTCTGTTTCCCCATCTATTTCCCATGAAGTGATGGGACCAGATGCCATGATCTTCGTTTTCTGAATGTTGAGTTTTAAGCCAACTTTTCCACTCTCCACTTTCACTTTCATCAAGAGGCTTTTTAGTTCCTCTTCACTTTCTGCCATAAGGGTGGTGTCATCTGCATATCTGAGGTTATTGATATTTCTCCCGGCAATCTTGATTCCAGCTTGTGTTTTCCAGTCCAGCGTTTCTCATGAGGTACTCTGCATATAAGTTAAATAAGCAGGGAGACAATATACAGCCTTGATGTACTCCTTTTCCTATTTGGAACCAGTCTGTTGTTCCATGTCCAGTTCTAACTGTTGCTTCCTGGCCTGCATACAGATTTCTCAAGAGGCAGGTCAGGTGATCTGGTATTCCCATCTCTTTCAGAATTTTCCACAGTTTATTGTGATCCACAGTCAAAGGCTTTGGCATAGTCAATAAAGCAGAAATAGATGTTTTTCTGGAACTCTCTTGCTTTTTCCATGATCCAGCGGATGTTGGCAATTTGATCTCTGGTTCCTCTGCCTTTTTAAAACCAGCTTGAACATCAGGAAGTTCACAGTTCACGTATTGCTGAAGCCTGGCTTGGAGAATTTTGAGCATTACTTTACTAGCGTGTGAGATGAGTGCAATTGAGCGGTAGTTTGAGCATTCTTTGGCACTGCCTTTCTTTGGGATTGGAATGAAAACTGACCTTTTCTAGTCCTGTGGCTATCATCAAAAAATCTGCAAATAACAAATGCTGGAGAGAATGTGGACAAAAGCGAATTGCAGCCACTATGGAAACTAAGTATGGAAGTTCCTTAAAAAACTAAAAATAGAACTACCATAAGACCCAGCAATTCTACTCTTGGGTATATAGCCAGAAAAAAACAAAAACACTAATTTGAAAAGATACATACCCCCAGTGTTTATAGAAGCACTATTTGCAATAGCCAGGACCCGGAAGCAACCCAAGTGCCCAATCAACAGACTACCAGATTAAGAAGATGTGGTATATGTGTATGTGTGGAATATCACTCACTCAGCCATAAAAAAGAATGAAATGCTGCCATCTGCAGCAATGTGGATGGACCTAGAGAATATTATGCTTAGAGAAATGTCAGAGAAGGACAAATGCTGGATGATATCACTATATGTGGAATCTAAACAAAATAATACAAACAAATGTATATGTAAAACAGACTCACAGATACAGAAAAACAATGGTTACCAAAGGGGAGAAGGAAGTGGGGAGGGACAAATTAGGGATATAGGATTAACAGATTCAAAGTACCATATATAAAATAGATAAGCAACAAGCAATTATATCCATTATCTTGTAATCACCTATAATGGAGTATAATCTGCAAAAATATTAGATCACTATGTGGTGTACCTGAAACTAGCACAATTTTGTAAATCAACTATATTTCAACTATATTTTATATTTCAAAAAAAAAATAAAAAGAAAATTGTCTTTCCCCCACAGGTATAATTACCTCCATGAAGGTGCTTTTTCATCTTAGTACTCTGGTCCCCAGCAGTGAGTGAGGTGCTAATGAGGCCAGGGAGGCACTCAGGACAGCCTTCCACTGTCACCACCCTGCTCCTGGTGAGCTCACTCCCAGCACACCTGGTGCTTGGGCTGCAGTCTGTTTGCCTGGAAGGAAAACAGGAGAGGGTGATGATGGGCCCAGTGACTAAAGTCTGCATGTGCTATGTGCCCCTTTTCAGCAGAGGGGAGGCTTCTGGGGCCAAGCTCAGCTTTGCAGCTGCAGTCCAAGTCAGTCCCAGAGGAGGGTCACAGGTGGTGCCTCTGCCTGGGGATGGGCTGGAGGCCCCCTACCTGGCTCTCAGGAACAGCTCCTGGTAACAAATCAGCAGTAGCTGAGCTCTACCCTGGTTGAAACCTTGACACTGGTTATTTTTTCTTTTTCATGCCACAAATAATACATGTTTTTAGTAGAATAAATTAGAACATGAGTTCAGTTTAGTCACTCAGTCGTGTCTGATTCTTTGCGACCCCATGAATTGTAGCACGCCAGGCCTCCCTGTCCATCACCAACTCCCAGAGTTCACCCAAATTCATGTCCATCAAGTCGGTGATGCCATCCAGTCATCTCATCCTCTGTCGTCCCCTTCTCCCCCTGCCCCCAATCCCTCTCAGCATCAGAGTCTTTTCCAATGAGTCAACTCTTCGCATGAGGTGGCCAAAGTAATGGAGTTTCAGCTTTAGCATCAGTCCTTCCAAAGAACACCCAGGGCTGATCTTTAGGATGGACTAGTTGGATCTCCTTGCAGTCCAAGGGACTCTCAGGAGTCTTCTCCAACACCACAGTTCAAAAGCATCAATTCTTCGGTGCTCAGCTTTCTTCACAGTCCAACTTTCACATCCATACCTGACCACTGGAAAAACCATAGCCTTGACTAGAGAGACCTTACTGTTTGTCTAAAAGTTATCAATGTTTTTGGTCATGTCTTTGAGTCTCATATCTTTGTGGGGCTACTGTTAATATATATTTTTGCAATTAAATTTGTTTTCCTCTTATTAATCTCTTTCTTATTACAGGGGTTCTTCAGCAAGAAACTAGAAGGGTGGGGGGAAAATATTTATCCTCCCCTACACAAGTAACTGAACTTCTGTGATAGAGGAGGACCTTGATAGAGAACATAGAGAAGGTGGAGGAGAAGAAGAAGAAGAAGAAGAAGGTGGAGGACAGGAAGAGGTGGACCTCATCAATTGGAGAAGCTGCTCCTGTCCTTTCCCCCCGTTAACTTATCTTACCCACCCTTTCCCTCTTCAGGTTCCCCTCTTCTCTCTCTCCTCTTTCACCCTTTAATTCCTTCATGCTTTGCCCCTTCTGCCATTTCAGTCTGGACTTTCCCCTCTCCTGTGCTCAAATTACATACTGTTTTGGGCTTTGAGCTCTCTCCATTGCTCAGCCTGCCTTCCTTTGTGCCGGCTTCCTGACCAACTGCCATGTGGTGACAAAAGGGCTGCAGCAGCCTCAGCGTCACACCCTCTTCCGTCTGTCTACTGCAGGAAAGACAGTGTCTTCCCAGGGGCTCCTCAAGTTCTTTTGTGACCCTTTCATTGGATTGACATAGGTCACATGCTCTGAGTCAATGACTGTGGTTAGAGAATGTGATATTTTGATTGGCTATCTCTGGGCCACTTGTTTCAGTCCTGGAGTTGGGGGTGAAGCCTCAGCCAGTCCACAGGAGCTAAAAGTCGAGGAGGGAGACCCTTAGATGAAAATCAAGCTCTGTTCTGGGAATCAAGGTCTATGATGGGAACATCTAGCACAGGAAATAGTGAAATGCTCCTTGCATTTTATTTTGCTTTTAAAAAGGAGTGATCAAAAGAATACTAAATAAATAAGAATATTAAATGGAAACAGATCTAAAGGGCACACAGTAGCCTATCTAATAACATTTTTTTTTTGTCTTTAAAGAAAAATTTCTCATGTGTCTTATAAACACAATGGATTTTACTTGAACCAGCTAGTCTTCCTCTTCACCCAAATTTACAGTTTTAAAAATAATTTTACTATAATGAGAACTTTTTCAATGCCAGGTCTTGAGCTTTTATTTTTATAATAATAATATTTTTAATCCTTATAACAATTCTGCAAAGTAATCTTAATAATCCCATTTTATAGATGAATATGCTGAGGCTGAAGGCAGTAAAATACTTCTCCCAGGTGACACAATTAGTAGCTCCCACCAAGGGATTCAAGCCTAGGTTGTATAAACCAGAATATCTTAGACCAGAAAACATAAAAGTTCCCTAAACTTGTGTTTAGTTGAATTTTTGAGGGCTTTTAGTGCTCAAAGGGCTTTTGAGTCTCGGAAGCTGCAGCCTCAGTTTGCTTTTGAACATCCCAAAGGCCACAGGGGCAGAAATAGCATTAAGTGGAGATGTAATCCAAAAGAAGAGTCTAAAATTTCAGATACTGTATATACAGAAAGATAACTGTGCTTAGTCACTCAGTTGTGTCCCACTCTTTGTGACCCCATGGACTGTAGCCCGCCAGGCTCCTCTGTCTGTGGGGATTCTCCAGGCAAGAATACTGGAGTGGGTTGCCACGCTATCCTCCAGGGGATCTTCCCAACCCAGGGATTGAACCCAGGTCTCCCGCATTGCTGGCAGATTCTTTACCGTCTCAGCCACCAAGGAAGCCTGAAAGACATACCACTTGGGTCTTTTCAAATGGATTAAAGGATGCCACACCTACGTTTTCCAAAAGGGCTATTTTCTTTTGGTGTGCCTGGACTGATGAGGTGTGTTGGGGGGATTCTTAGAAACATTCTGATGCCATCTCCTGGTACAGTCAAGGGCTTGGGTACTGAAATACAGGAGAAATAAGCACCCATTGAAGCACCTTAAGGTCTCTCTCCCCTCTGTTCCTCCAGGGATTTCTACAGGATAAAGTTTCCTTTTAATTTCTGCATCACATCTTTAGCACAGTTTGACTTCTTGGAACTCTTGGTCACAAGATTTCAGGTTTGAAGTGATAGCTTTTGTTACTATCTTATCTGCTACCAGAGTCCCTTTTCTGTTACAGAAATTCAGAGCAGGAAAGTTGATGCTTTCCCCAACAGGTGAGTCACTAAGAAAATGTTTGAGTTCTCAAAAGGTGATGGTTCTACTCCAAGCTGGTGAATTTCATGAGCAAACAAAGCTCTGTTTGTAACCCTATCAGATAAGAATAAGCTGCAGTGTGCTTTCTGTTTGGTACAGGAAATAGGAGGTGGGTGATTCCACTTTGTGGAATTTGGCAATCTTCTCTTTGGTCAGTATCTCTTATTTTGTTACTCATATTTTAACGAAAAGAAGAGAGGTCTTTTAAAAGACTATGAAACCCATATTTTGAATGGAGATAGGTAAGGAAGGAAGCGTGGGATGTGTCCAGAGGTCAGACAGTTCATGTCTTTGGCTGGAGCAAAGGGTGTGTGGCGGTCAGGAGAGTCAGCACCAGTTCAGGGAGGACCTTCGAGGCTCGGCTGAGGAGGTCAGGCTTTATTCTCAAAACAGTGGGAGCTACTGAGGATTTCTAATGAGAACTGCATTTTAGGGAGACTAGTGTATTAATCATGTGTGAAATGGAGTGGAAGATAGATAGTAGACACAGGGAAACCCGAGAGAGGTCCACTATCATCTCCCAGGCTAAAGAAGGGAAGCAGGGAATGCAAAAGATATCATGGGAGTAGGGTGAGGTGGCAGAGCTACAGCAGAGATAAAAATTACAGAGTCAGAATGTATATGGAGGGCAAAGATGGTGCCAATATTTCTGCACTGGGTGAGTGGGAAGATGGTGGTGACATGGAGAGATGTGGAGAGAATATACGGCAGGGGGAGCATAGGTTTGAAAGAAAAGATCATTGAGTCTCCTTTGGGACGCAATGAGTTTGAGGTGTTCATGGGACATGCAGGTGGAGATCAGAAGATGACAAGGCCTTGGAGGCTTAAGCTATTAGCTAAGCTTTTGGTCCAAGCTTCAGCTTAAATGAGCTATCTGAATTAAGGAGTTGGTTGAAGCAGTAACATTGGATGAGAACATGGAAGGAACCAAGCAAGCAACCAAAGCTAAGGGGCACCAGGCAGGTCCTTGAAGACCCTGCCTCAGGGAGCAGTTGGAGAAGGGCTTAGATAAATTGTTGAACAGGAAGAGAGCAGGGGTCTGGAAAGCTGAGGAAAGAGATTTAGGAAGGAAGTGGTCAGTACTATCCACTTTGGTGAAGGGGCTGAGAAGGTGGAGAATGGAAGCTGGTGATCTTTGAGAGGACAATTATTAAGAACAGAAGTGTGAGTCAAAGCACAAAAAACACGCTGAAAATTACACTGGGTGTAATTAATGTGACTGTAGTAGTATAATGTAATTGAAATATAACATTTAGTTAAATTGATAACATAAATAATTTTTAAGTGTTTACTATGCATGTGTGCATGCAGAGTCACTAAGCTGTGCTTGACTCTTTGTGACCCTGTGAACTGTGGCCCGCCAGGCTCTTCTGGCATGGAATTCTCCAGGCAAGAACACTGAAGTGGATTGCCAGTTCCTCCTCCAGGGGATCTTCCCACCCCAGGGATTGAACCTGCGTCTCCTGTGTCTCCTGCATTGGCAGGTGGATCCTTTACCACTGGGCCATCTGAGAAGCCCAGGTGTTTCCTACACACTCAGAAATTAAATTTAAATGTAATAGTACATTTAAATATGGCTTACATGGCAAATTTCATGTCATATTTTACCACAAAAAAAGTAGGAGAAAAATTTAAACATTTCAAAAGTTGTATTATTCTCTACACTTTTCCTATGCTTGAAATATATCATAATAAATTGCTTTAAAAAGTAAGTGGAGAAAAAATTAAGTGGTAAGTCAGAAATGGATGTAGCAAATACAGAGTACTCTCTAGAGGAGTTTGAGAGCTGAGTGAAGGAAAAAAGGATGGATGACAGGGCTTGACAAGGATAACGGGATAAAAAGAATTTATTTTTCTTTTGATGCGGCAACTCGGACATGTTTCTAGATTTAGTACGAGGATCCAGAGGCAAGGAGAGAACGAAGATGGGGGTGGGGGTGGGCATGGAGTGGGATGAGTGGTGATATTCCAAAAGATATGTCTATGTCCTAACTCTTAGAACTATGAATGTGACCTTATTTGGAAAGAGGGTCTTTGCAGATGTAATTAGAGGATCTTAAATTTAATCTGGATTATCCCAGTGCATCCTAATCCAATGACAAGTGCCTTTATAAGAGACAGAAGAGAAGACACAGAGAGAATAGGAGAAAGCCATGTGAAGACAAAGGCAGAGATGGGGGTGATGCAGCGTCTGCGGAAGAGTGCCTGGTGTCACCAGAAGCTAGAGAGGCGAAGAAGGAGTCTTCCCTAAAACTCCTGGAGGCAGCATGGCCATGCCCACAGCTTGATATCAGGCTTCTGCCCTCTGGAACTATGAGAGAATACATATCTATTGTGTTCAGCCCTCATGTTTGTGATTATTTGTTACACAGCCTAGAACAGTAATATAGGGGTGGGGAGGGCCTTTGGCCACAGTCTGGTCCTGAAGCAGACCTGGGGCTGGGTCTCAGGCATTATAGTGTTCTACGCCCACCCCGGGGCCAGCGCAGGTAGGTGCTCGGTGATTAGTAAAGAACCTTTGGGATCATATAAGCAGCACAGGATTTCATACGCAGAAATAATTTTCCTTTGTCTTCACATTTTCTTCTCTCTTTCCCATTCAATCTTAGGAAAAATCAACAAAGATTTCACAGTACTAAAGTCTTTCTCTTGCACCTTCCATCTTTTCAGCTATGACAGTGGACCCAGCATGGCCCTGGGGTTTCTAGGGGAAACCCTTCCTGGGTGCTTACAGCTCCTGACAAGTGGAGCCAGCGCGGCCCTGTGGGTTTCTAGGGGAAACCTTTTCTGGGAGCTTACACCTCATGCTCCTTCACACAGACCATGTGGCTTGGGGGCTTGTGATCGAGCTGGGCAGCAGGTGGTGAAGGGGAGAGCTCCGGGGAGGCCTGGAGACAAGCCTTCCCCTCATAACCGCTATGTATATTAGCTGCTGACAGACCATCCCAATCCTTCCAAATTCCAGTGACAGAGAGGGCTTCATTGAGGCACCTAACAACCAGAGAGAGCTGACTGTCCCTTTAGTCAACTCTCTTTGGTGTTTGAACGAGCCATTTATTCCTAGCCCAGCAAAAGCTGATGGATATGGTGGAAAAGCCTTTCCCAGGGAGAAACTAGAAGACAGAAGCTTATAAGTTACCTGAGGACAGGAGAGACTGTGCCACACACGTGAGCCTTACATGCTGGAGTCCCATGCACACAACAGATGCCCAGCAATGTCTTTTGTTTTTCCATCTATACAAGAAACTTCACTTTTTTAAACTTAACCCATATGCCACTCTACTTCCCACATGGAATATTTCATCATTACAAAACTACCAAAGTAATTTAACAATTTTTTTTTTTTTAAGCAGGCTTTACTGAAGAGCTTTTGGCTAAGACCTTTGAATCTGTGCCCTTGAGGGGCTCCAGGGCAGGACTCCAGCAGGGTGGTGTAAGACTTACTGTCCTGACGTGGGTGGCAGTTGTTAGAACAGGGACTGTTTCATTTTATTAACAGAGTGAAGCATGCTGTCAGCAGGCAGCAATAGACACAGTAAAAGATGCAACCAAATCTGACTCTGATCCATCCTGCTCTAGCCACAGGCAAACTCTTCCCCTTTATGGGTTCTCTAGGAGAAAGATGAGAATGAGACCAGGAGAGTCCCCTCGAAGAGGAATTACACTGAAGTCAATCTACTGCGATCCGAACATTCTGTCGCCCTAAAACTGCCCCTAGCACTGTTTTCTAAAAGCAGAATGCAGTATCCAGAGGGTATCTTGAATTCCACCCAAGAGATTTAGTTTTTGAAGAGCCTAAAAGATTCCCAGCATATCTGTAGGATGAGTATGAGAGCCAGATTCCAGAGGTTATATTGTCCGTGGGTGCTACCCTGCTTACCAAGAATTTAAACATTCTTACCAAGAAATAAACGTTCGTTCAGCTGAAGTAGATGTATCTAAGAGGCAAACCTTTCTTAAACCCCACTAACGTACAACCTCAATCCACAACTGGATTCAATTACCGCATGGAAAGAAAGGCATTTTCTCATAAAGCCGCTCTGTTTCCGTGTCTGGCTGCGAGCGGGGTCAGCCATGACAAAGACAAGCCTGTGCGTTGTTTTTGGTTGTTTTTCTTTTCAAGCTCTTTCGCTGGTACTGCCAGGCCCCAAGCTGTTTGGATCAGTTATGTGGGGGCAAGTTTACTTGTTTTGGCTTTCAGCCTTTCTGTCCAGCGTTGAAGATAGAAGAGCAAGCTTGTGACCTATTGATCAGTGGAACTGATGGGCTACCCAGCAGGACCCAGTGGTTACACCATGCCCACGTGCCCCTCAGGTGCAGCACTTGTGAGGAAGGTCAAAATTCTAAGGAAGGAGTGTGGGGGAGACTGTAGGGGACCTAGAGGGGTCTAGCATAAAGGAGTCTGAGTGCTACTGTTCTCAATTTTTTTTCAAATATTAATATTAATAATAATATATAACATAGAGAGTGCTTGCTATGTGCTACTCCCTCCTAAGAGCTTTACATATAGTAACTCACTCAATCCTCCCAACAAACCTCTGGAGTACTATCATTATATGCACTTTACAGATGGGAAAATTGAGTCACAGAGAGGTGACATGATTTTCCCAAGGTTACACAGTAAATGGCTCAGAGCCCAGACCCTTGATCACTACATTGTCAAAGAGGAAGTTGCAGAAACTTAAAAACCATCATTGGTATTTATTTAGCTACTAAGCACATATGCAGCATTCTTAATTCAATCTTTGCTTCAATACACTCAAAGGTACTTTGTATTGCTATATGCACATTTTAAATCATAAGACCCAGGAGACCCATGTGGCCCAGCCTGCCTTGGGGCAGAGAAGAAATGATTCTTATGGAAAGCCAGTGAGCTTTCATAAGAGATACTGCACCCAAAGGAGGTGAAGGCCAATCACTCAGCTGTCTTATCAGCAGCTCAAGCTTCTTGCATGAACTTGGCTCTCTGATAGGAAAATCTGGGACTTCTGACTGGGAATGAACACGGGCACAGTCCAAGTTTCCAACCATCAGCTTAGTTCATTATGACTGGTATCATTTTGTTGCCTCTTGGTTCCAAATTTACTCTTCATTACTTGCTTGACAATAGTGGAAAAGCAGTTCTCTTTGACAGCTAATGTGGTGTTAAGTTGCGTCGGCAAAGGGTCTTGAAGGGACACTGTGAGAAGTGGCTTTCTTCCAGGTTCTAGTACACTGGGTCATTAGGAACATGCAGTGGGCATGGCTTTCCCTGCAATGACAGGTAGCCACAGCAGTAGTGTCTTCCTGTGGGCAGCTTCTCTGGGCATCTCCCCGTGAATGACTTCTGTTGGAACCTCCACAGGAAGCTTCTTAATAGAATGCTCAAATGGGCACCCCATTGGGTAGCTTTGCAGTGAGTCTGGGGCCCGGTACCCCATTCTACGGATGGCTTCCTCAGCAGTCCAGAGAACAGGTTTTGCAATGCTTCACCAATATGGCCCCCGATGAACTTTTCTACCATCCAGGGAATATACCTGGACGGGCATACTCTCTCCATTGAGGAGGTACAGACCTCGACCCTGAGAGGAGGCGACCTCTTCCTGAATGTTCTGTCTCAGTCCTAGGGATGATAGCTGCTCCCTGTGCTTGTATTCCTGTTTTCCTTTAGTGTTACCTTTACCTCTTCCAATGCTGAGCCAAATTCATGGTTACTCCAATTCCCTTTCAATAATCCTTTATGGTAAACTTTCTTTGTAGAAGTTGCTGTGTGATTTCTGTCTCCTGTTTGGACTCTAGTATTAATACATTCACTGTATTTTTTAGTCCACCCTTTAAAATAAAAATGTAACCTCCTTTAAGAAGCACGGAAGAAAAAACATAAAAACACTTGCACAGTAAATACTAATGCTTAAGTAAAGATATTTACCGCTAAGTTACAAAGCTCTGTATCCTCTTTCAACTCTTAGTTCTATATCTGCATGATTCTTGAAAGTGAAAGTGAAGTTGCTCAGTCGTGTCCGGCTCTTTGCGACCCCACAGACTGTAGCCTATCAGGCTCCTCTGTCCATGGGATTTTCCAGGCAATAGTACTGGAGTGGATTGCCATTTCCTTCTCCCGGGGATCTTCCCGACCCAGGGATTGAACCCGGGTCTCCCGCATTGTAGACAGACGCTTTACCGTCTGAGCCACCAGGGAAGTCCCTGATTCTTACATAGTTGTAATCCTTGAACACAACCAAATCTGTGTTCTATGTTCACCAGTTTGACATTAAACACTTTTGTGTAGTCCCATGTAGCCACTGTCCACATACTCTTGTGCTTATTATCAGTCATGGCAATATAATATTTCATCTTTTTATATGCTAAGATTTGTTCAGCGTGTTCCCGCATTGGACACTCGGGTTGGTTCCTGCTTTTCCATGTTACAAAAAGTACAGAAATATCTTTGTGCAAGTTGCATCAATGTTATGTAATTTTTCCTCCTGTCTCTCCCTTTCTCCTTTCTCTAACAGCTGGGCTCACACATTTTCCCACTGGTAGACAACAGATTACAGGAACAGAGGAGAGAAATACGGGGGAATATCTGCTCATGAAGGAGGATGGAGCTTTTACTGAAGTAAAGGCTTCAGGAAGCAACAGATGCTTGGCTTACTCAGGGAGCAACTCCTGCCAGCAAGAGACCTGGGTCTCAGTGACAAGGGGCGATAGCTGGCTGGAGTGGGACACACTGAGAAGAAAGTCCTTCCAGAGACCAAGGTTGCCTTTTTCTTGGGTCTCTCATATTGTAACTTGTGACTAATGCATTAGTCATACTGAACACGTGGAAACTACACAATATATACTAGAAAAACATTTTAGTTCTCAAGAATAGCCTCAGAATCAGACAATACTTGAAGTAATTGAGAGTGGGAAGCACATTGCGATTATTGCTCTCTGACATTTTAAACCACCAATAACTCAATTGTTTCCTGAATTCCCAGAGAGTCAAGGAACACGAAAAACCCTCTTTGTCATACAGCTAAGTAAATGTTAACCTCATACTTAAATCTTTTTTTTTCTCACAAAAAAGCATTCCTGGAAGGGTGCCCCAAAAGGAGCTTAGGCATAAGCGCTCACCATATGAGGTTCATATATAATGCTTATCTGAAGATGATTTCACATCCATTCTTAAAAAATACTTTTGCTGTACATGCATTTCTCAGTTATATTCTCTTGTCACTTTGAAGATACTGTTCTAGTTTTCTGGGTTTTGTTGCTGTACAAAGATGTTGGCTGACAACCGAATTATTTCTTTGTAGATGATTTGTCTCTTTTTTTTCTGTTTCTTGCCTTTAAGATCTTCCTTTTTGAGCTTAGCATGCTGCAATTTTACTACAATGTGCCTGGGTACAGATTTTAAAAATTGATCCTGCAAGGTATACATGATACTTTCTGTGGATTGATACTGCTCACCAGTGGAGCTTCTTGTCCTTTATCCCTTTGGATATTGCCTGGTCATCTATTCTCTCTAGTCTTTTCTGGGACTCTCATGATCAATATATTAAATCTCAGTCTCTCTTCCAAGTCTTAACCCCTCTTTCATATCTTCTATCTTCCTGTCTCTCTCTACTATATTCTGAGCAATTTCTTCAGACACGCTAGTTAACTGATTCTCTTTTGAACAGTGTCTTTGTTGCTATTTAGTTAGACTCTTTTGCAGCCCCATGGACTGTAGCCTGCCAGGCTCCTCTGTGCAGGGGATTTCCCAGGCAAGAATACTGGAGTGGGTAGCCTACTGTTTAATCTAGCCATTGAGTTCCTAATTTCTACAATTATATTTTTCATTTATAAATGTTTTACTTGGCTCTTTTTCAAATCTGCTTGGGAAAGACAAATTTCACAGTTTCTCCGTACTTGAACACACTTAATGATTCCATCCTGGTTTTCTTTAAATCATATGCAGTATTTTAAACTTTGCATTTAATAATTCCAATACCAAAATCCTAGGAGTATAAATGCATTGCTTGTTGCTTCTGCTTTGTCTTTCCTGTGGTGGCTCTTTTCCTTGGTGTTTGGCCGTCTTTGATTTGAAACTCACTTTGCTCCACCTGTGGGCCTCCTAAGAGCCTCCCTTGGAGGCGTTGACTCCAGCAGAGGTCTCCCTTTGCTTCCTCCAAGACCTAGAAGGCCAAGCAGCCCCCTTCAAGGGTCAGGGCTTAAAGCAGGAGACTTAGTTTGGCCTTTGACCCTTGTGATGTGTCTAAGGCTTAGTGTTTATTTTGCCATGTGCTTCCCACCTCCTGCTTAAGCATGATCGCAGCTCATGGCTCACTTCTTTAGACTCTCAAGGGTATCTTTGCTATCTGCAAGCTCAGCAGTACACATTAAAACCACGCTGTATTCAGGATCTAATTGTATTGTGGCAGGAGGGTCTTCAGAAGATTGGCTCTGCTGTAATGCTGGGAATGGGTGGCGTGTATTCATGATATTCAGGGCATTCAGACACAGCAGCACAATATGCACAGGCTGCAGAAGACCTGGTTTGCACTTCAAATTTTAAGACACTACAAAAGATATAAAAGAAAATCTCAAAGCTCTCTGTGCCTTCATATATATGTACGTATGTGTATGCATGCATATATGTATAACACACACATATACTTTTGTATATATAATAAAAAAGAGACCGGTGAAGAGCTGATACCTGAAGTATTTGACTTCCTTTACAGAGCTGAATTGGTATTCAGAGTGGGGTAAATAGAGGCCCCAAGAGGGAATCAGTAAGACCTTATCTTTGAGTCTCTATTTATAAACCAGATCTTGCCCTACTGGTATTTTATCCCTTTGGCTTCATAATTATAAGACTTAGCTAGTAATTTTCATATGAATATCCCTTTTGAAAGTTCCCTATAATTTCCTTATTTACAAGATGGGTGCTCATTAGAGTCCTCCTGGCTCTATTGGGTGAGTTTTATCCGTAGACAACAAACGGATGGACCATGTCATTTTCTCTGCTCGATGATCTTGTAGTGAAGGATGCTGAACTCAAACAACAGCTTAAAGAGATGCACCTTGCTTCCTACTTCTGCATGCAAAATTAATGTTTTTCCCTTTCAATAGGCACTTTCTCAGAAGGTTTTGAGAGGACTGGTTTCTGCTTTCATCACTAAAGTCTCCTTTGTTTGGGGGCAAATGGATACTTGTATATGTATGGCTGAATTCCTTTGCTGTCCACCAGAGACTATCACAACATCATTCATCAGCCATACTCCAGGACAAAATAAAAAAAAAATTAATAAAATCCCTCTGATGTGCATCCATCCTCCCCCTGGTACACCAGAGTCTGCCTGGCTCTGCCTCTGCCCAGCTCTGCGGCTCTCTACTGAACTTTGTAGTCTTCTCTAGTCTTCCAACGGAGAAAGAAACGGCAAGCCACTCCAGTGTTCTTGCCTGGAGAATCCCAGGGACGGGGGAGCCTGGTGGGCTGCCGTCCATAGGGTCGCACAGTCGGACACAACTGAAGCGACGCAGCAGCAGCAGCAGCAGTCAGTCAGTCTTCCAAGCAGAATGATCTGAAACAAGGCTTGCTTCTGGGTTGGGAATTAGTTGAAGAAAATCTGGGCTCTAAACAAAATCCACATTTAAAAGAGTGCGTCTTTTCTTTTATTGGCTTTTGCTCTAAAAAGCAAAGGCTGAAAAACAGCTGTTAGTTGTTTATACAGTATTTTTTATTTAAGTGTTAGACAATAGCTGTTTTCTTCTCCACTTAGAATGGCACATTTTTTTCTCAGGCCATTTAAGTCTTCTCTCCCGGTGGTCACAAGTATTGGTATGCACCTCCACCCTCTCCCTAGGTTTCTGGAGGAGATTAAGCTTTTACGTTTTGTTTTTTATTTTTCCTTCAGTTTCTGTTTTTTTGTTTTGAAGTCTGACTTGGGTTTCTCATGACAGATGGCTGAGTTTGGTTATCAGGTCAGAATGTTGCAGGTCACTTTTGGCGTCAACTTGACACAGGTACTCACAGCAGACACTCTAGAGAAAATTTCTTTAGTTTCAGAGTGTTTGTGGCTAGATCACATGAGCAGAATTAGATATGGACTTACTGATGATCATCTGTTCTTGAGCCCTAAATATTGCTGGATGGTTTCCTCTGTTTGTAATTCAGAAGATGATTCCTGCCATTCTCCACTTTCTTGGACATTTTCTAGGGATACCATCCTTCATCATCATCCCCACTATCCAGAGCTAAGCATCACACCATGGGCCAGGCTACATCTAATCCAGTTTCCAGACCTGGTAAATTCTTACAAGGCGTCATCCAAGAAGCACTGCAAGCTTGTTGAAATAAAGATGCCCATGGATGAGAGGCGATCTTCGTGCTCTTCACTAGGACACCAGGTATTTGCAAATCCGTGATGATACTGCCACCTCCAATCCCTTAAAAACCCCCTAAAGTTACTCCTCAATCTCACTTTCTGTCACATATAATTAAACAATATTTGCTCTTATTTAATAAGGAATAACACATTATGATCTTTTTCTCTTAAAATAAGTGGTCCAAAATCAGATATTAGAAAAAAGTCCCCATGTATACAACACCAAATACTAGGCTGCTGCTGCTAAGTTACTTCAGTTCTGTCCAACTCTGTGCGACCCCACAGACGGCAGCCCACCAGGCTCCCCCGTCCCTGGGATTCTCCAGGCAAGAACACTGGAGTGGGTTGCCATTTCCTTCTCCAATTACTAGGCTTGTAAGTCATTATTTCAAAAACAGGATTTGTGATAAATAATATCCCCCTTTGGGAGATGTAAGTTTTTGATATATTAAAGACTCTGAGAAGTCCTGTAGCAAAGAAACTTTATGAAGCTGTTTTCATGGGACAACTCTTAACCTCTCTCAGGACATCCACTGTGAAGAACGGGTTGTGAAGTCTGTCTTGAAATTCATGTTGTCGGCATCCTCACATTCTGCTTGGCAGCTCAGGCCTAGGAGTCCCTGGGAATCCTGATCTCAGTCACCCTATTCTACTGCTGCCAGCTCTCTGCAAACCTCATCAACTCCCTTTGCTTATGGGGCAGGTTCAGATCAGGACCAACCCCCGATAATGATATCAGTCAGACTCCCACTGACTACCTCAGAGGCTTGAACTAAGAGGAGAGAAGTACCCGCGGTTGACTAGAATCGGCCCCTCTCCACTGCTGTCTTCACCTGCCCTCTTCCTTACTGGGGGCGCTTCTCCCATGCAGTACATCTGCTTCCGTTATTAACCACTGTATGGCTTGCCTGCCGCCTTGTCCTAGGTGGTGGACAGAGCTGTGATTGGTGTGAAAGACAAGGATGAACCACAGCACCCTTACAGAAAGGGACAGGTATTCCCAAAATACAGGAGTATGGGCATTTACCCTGAATCACATTAAGGCTGGCATGGAACATGAATTCTAGATTGAAAAGGGCCTGGCAACCACAAAGAAACACATGTGACTTTGCAAAGGGAGAAATGCAGACAGTGACTAGGAACACTGCCTTACACCCCCACAGGTGCCAACTTCCTGAGTGCGGAGGCATCCATTTCAGACCAGACATCAGAAACCTTTGTAAAATCATGTGCCAAGGTTCTGCCCACTCTCCCTGCATCCAGGCACAGGTTAGGGGGAGCAGAGGGGCAAGATGGAAGAGGAGGGAATAAGCACATTCTCACATGCCACTGTGACTTCTCACAGGAGAGTGACTTTCATCTGTCAATGAAATCTGCCTCTATCATGCTTGCCATGCACGCATGCCACAGGGTGCATGCAGTGTTAGGCAACAGGTTTATTTAGTTACACTCATGCCCACATCCAGTGTACATGCCAGGAGAAAATGAAAAGCTAGAAACTGTTTGCATAACAATAATTAGTTTCATAGCTAAGTTATACACAATAGTGCTTTCAGCTATTTTGTTACCAATCTGCCCCCAGGAGCAAGTAAGGCTGATAAAATGTTTATGGGCTAGTAAATTTTTTTCTACTAATTTGCAAGGCTATAATAAAACCCATGAACTTGATGGCCTGCAGGAAACATAACAAGAACTGGGAATGTACAGTAATTTGGAGCTAGAAGGCCTCTTAAAGTCCTACAGGAAATGACTCCCAGAAAGGAGATGAATCACAGTATTTTAAACAGAGAAGAATGATGCTAAGTTTGTGCTTAACCAGTTACAGCCTGGGAAAAGACCTTCCAGAAACAAATGGTGGAAGCTTCCTGCTTTCAATTATTCTTGCTTTAAAGAAAATTAATTCAAATATACAAAAAACGATCTTCAAATGAAAACAATGAATGGAGCACAGTTTATCCTGCCTTGTAATACTAACTTATAGGACTGCAAGTTTTTTTTTCTGCAATATACACAGTCACACTGCGCCCTCTTGTGGCAGAAAAATGATTACAACCAGAATATAGAAGACACACCCTGCTGTAAACTGTTCAAAGGAAAAGACAGTTTGCAGAAGGTGGTTGACAAGAGAGTCACTGCTGGGGCACCTGAGAGCATGGACATTTGAGTGGGACTGTTCTTGCACGAGGGGAGCTGCAGTTGAAAGGAATCCTAACGTCTTCACAGATGCAAGGAAAAACTCATCACAGAAAACTGAGTTTTAATTTTCTGTTTGCTATTAAAGGCTTAACCATTTTAACATTTTACAGCTAGCCCCATCTATAAATAACAATAATTGCTACCATGTAGCAAATGTGACAGGCAGTTTGCACACATCACCTCATTTCGCCTCAAAACTATGAGGTTATATAGGGAAACTGGAGCTTGGAGATAGGAAGTAATTGTTGTGTGTTTACCCAGTTAGTAAATGGCAGAGCTGGGATTTGAATGAATCTTCCCAATTGCATAAGCCTGCACATTTCCCACTGTGCTGACTTGACTCTAACCAAATATTTCTTGAGTACTTAATACATGTGAGACACTGCTGCTGGGTGCCCTGGGACTTACTCCCCATTCTTCAGGAATTTATGGCCTAAATAGGGGATTAAAAACATACATGGAAAAGAAGCCACCATACAATGCAGTGTACAAGGACCATCTATGTAGAACTAGTTTTTAAACAAAAGATCTGTATGGTCATGTACATTTTCTCCATCAACTTCAATAGCTTTTGCTATTGCTTTTGGCCTAGAAGTGGCTCACTTCTAACCAATAGAATATGGCAAAGTTGATGGGACGCACATGAGTATGTGTGATCATATGTCTGTTACTTCAGATTTTAGCAACCACTTTGCTACAGTCTCTTTCTGGCTTTGAGGAAGCAAGTGATCATGCTGTGAAACCCTGTGTGGTGAGTAACAAACTATGGGCATCATTTAGCAGCAGAGGGTGGCCTCTGGCCAATAGCTAGCAAGATATGAAATTCTCAGTCCTACCAGAAAATGAATTCTGTCAATAACTGTCCCCAGTGGAGCCATGAATGAGGTCACAGCCTGGAAACAACCAGAGGTCACGTCTGGTCACAGACGTCTTGACTGCAGCCTTGGGAGACTCTAAGCTGAGGTGTCACCTACCCATTCCTGGACTCCTGTGTTAGTCATTCAGTCATGGCCAACTCTTTGTGACTTCACAGACTGTAGACCCCTAGACTCCTCTGCCCATGGAATTCTCCAGGCAAGAATACTGGAGTGGGTAACCACTCTCTTTTCCAGGGGATCTTCCCAACCCAGGAGTTGAACCCAGGTCTCCTGCATTGCAAATGGATTCTTTACTGTCTGAGCTACCAGGACTCCTGACCCACAGAAATAGTAGGTAACAAAATGTATGTTATTTTAAGCCACTAAGTTGGTGTCAATATTGTTGCTCTGCAATTGATAACTAGTACAATTATCTTTTAGAAATTTTATAATTTTAACTCTTAGGTTTAGGTCTTCAATCTATTTGCAGTTAATTTTTATAGAAGGTGCGAGGTAAGGATCTTTCTCTTTTTTTCAGTTTCTTTTTTTCATATGGCTAATCCAACTATTCTATCATCAGTTGTTAAAAATACTATCCTCTGCCCACTGAATTGCCCTGGGATCTCTGTTAAAAGACACCTGACTGTACATATGAGAATCTATTCCTGAACTTTCTGTTCAGTTGTTCTAGTTACCTTTACACTAATGTACACTGTCTTAATTTCTGTAGCTATGTAATAATTTTTACATTCCTGTATTTGTATAAATAATTCCTAAACTCCTTCAACTTTGTCTTTCAAAGACTTTTGGCTATTCTAAGTGCTTTGCATTTCCATGTAAACTTTAGAAAGCAGGTTCATCACAATGCAAGAGCACCTCCTTTGCTTGCCCTGTTGCCCTACAAGTACCACAGCCTCTGCCTTGAGCTTCCTCAGCCCTAAATTACTTACCTATGTCTCACGATTTCAGGGGACACACATCAAGCTCTTTGAGAGGTTTCCTGGATGTTCCTCTTATTAGGGTCGTGAGAAGGTGCCATTACCTTTGGAAGGTAGTAGCCATTCTTGCCAAGAAACCCTTTCCACCAGCCCACTCAGTGGAGTTCCAGGTGGAGAGTCACTGGACTGCTTTATGTCTCCAGTGTGGGTTGTATTCCTGCCCTGCTGTGTTGAACATCTTCATCCTGGTCTGTCCCAAAACTTGTTTTGTGTGTCTGCTGCTGCTGCTGCTGCTAAGTCGCTTCAGTCGTGTCCGACTCTGCGCGACCCCATAGACGGCAGCCCACCAGGCTCCCCTGTCCCTGGGATTCTCCAGGCAAGAACACTGGAGTGGGTTGCCATCTCCGTCTCCAATGCATGAAAGTGAAAAGTGAAAGTGAAGTTGCTCAGTCGTGTCCGACTCTTTGCGACCCCATGGACTGCAGCCTACCAGGCCGCTCCGTCCATGGGATTTGCCAGGCAAGAGTACTGGAGTGGGGTGCCATTGTGTGCCTGACAGTTATCATATCTTTGCATCTTACTCAAACCCCCAATTTAACATTTTGTTATACATTTTAGATAAATTATAAAACATTTAAATAATTTCATCTAGCATTTTTTGTTGTTTTATAGGAAGAGAGTCGTCCAGGGAATCAAGTGTGCAATACTACCAGAGACAGGAAAGTGAAAGCGTTAGTTGCTCAGTTGTGTCCGACTCTTTGTGACCCCATGGACTGTAGCCCGCCAGGCTCCACTGTCCATGGAATTCTTACTTGGAGAACTTTCTTACTTGGAGAGGTAGGAGAAATAGAGGAGGACTTTGCCTTCTGAATATAATGGAAGGAAGAGAAATAAATGCTCAGAACCCAATAAACCTGAATTTTTCCAAGTTCTTTTCAACCCTTAAAGGCAGCTCTTGTTAGCGCTAAGCCCCAACTCCCAGCTGGGCAGTGTTATGCAGCAGCATTTAAATGAGAGATGAGCAATCCTAACCACATGCTGGTTCTGAGGCAGTTTCATACAAAATAACTACATAAATCCAGGTGAGCGCTTGTTAAACACACAGTTACACACCCACGGAGCTGGGCTGAACACACGTAGGCAGAAGGAAGCACGACAGGCATGGTTTCTTAGGATTAATAACACGACTATCAAAGAAACAGACGATCTCCCCTCTTGTCTTTTTTTAAAAAAGACCAATATTTATGCTGAAATGTCTTCACAGATTGGGGCACATTTTTATTAAAACAAATTAATACACCACAGATGTAGTATATATACATATGTACACTGGCTTGGGCCAGTATTATTTGTTATAAGCATGTAGCACAAATCCAAGGAAAAAATTCTGAACTAGTATGTATATAGTAAAGGTAGCATTTGATCAGTGGAGAAAAAAATGGATTAGTCAGTAGATGGGCTTGAGACAATTGGCAATCATTTGGGAGAATGTAGTATCCTAACCTCACTCTTTATACCAATAAAAATTTCCAGTAAAGATTTATATATATAAAAGAGTAAAAACATAAACCAACCAGCAAAGCTTAAAATGCCAGAAGGAAACATATATATGTAAGTATGTGTGTGTCTTTGTGCATGTACACATACATAAAATCATGATCACAATTTTGCAGCACCCAAGAATGTTAGGTGAAAAATAAATGTCTCCTTTCTGCCCTAAACCTCATGTTCTATTTCTCAGGAGAAACCAATTTATCAGTTTCTTGTGTAAATATTCTGTATATATTTAGGCATATGTATTAGGGCTTCCCTGATGGCTCAGTGGTAAAGAATCTGCCTACAATGCAGGAGACGCAGGAGACACAGGAGATGTGGGTTTCATCCCTGGGTTGGGAAGATCCCCTAGCGGAGGAAATGGCAACCCACTCCGGTATTCTTGCCTGAAATATCCCATGGACAGAGGAGCCTAGAGGACTACAGTCTAAAAGTATTTCAAAGAGTCAGACACGACTGAGCGACTGAGCACATACATGTATACCTTTTATTAAAAGACATTCATATTAGACAAAAAGAATCCTATTCACTTTTTCACATTATATCTTGAACTTCTATTTAGTATATATTGTTCTACTTATTCATTATTAATGACTGCCTAATATTTCCTTGACTAGATGCACCATAACTTATTTAAGTACTTTCCTAAATTGCTTTTTTCTCATAGCAAAATGTTTTCGAGGTCTCTCCATATTTCCCACATTAATCAAACTCACTTCCCTCCTGTTGCGTAGTATTCCACAGTAGGAATATGACACAATTTACCCACTGACAGGTTGCTTCCAATTTTTCTCTGTAACAAACAATAGAATTTCTAGTCCATGTCCTCATGTGAGAGTTTCTCAAGGGCAGCAGTCCTCATATTTTCAAAAGATCACACTGGCTGTTGTGCTGAGAACAGACTTGGGTCTAAAAGCAGGGAGACTGGTTGGGAGGCCACTGTAATAGTCCAGACTAGTGGTTAAGTGGCTTAGTGGCACCAAGAAAGGTGAATGGTGGTGACAAGTATTTGGAATGAGGTACACTTTGGAGGTAAAGTAACATGACCTGCTGATGTTTAGACATAGAATATGAGAGGAAAAGAAAAGTCAAAGAAGATCCCAAAGTTTGGGGCCCAAACAACTAAGAGATTAAAGGTATCATCACTAAGATACTCATCTCTGGGGGATGAGCAGCTTAAGGGAGAAGATCAATATTATGAAATCTGTTTTGAAAATATTAAGGTTGCCCATCAGACTTCCCAGTGGAGATGTCAAGAAGTTGGAGTTCAGGTAAAAGCTCGGCACCAGAGATATTGACTTGTGAGTCGTCAGTGTATGGATGCGATTCATAAGGATGATATCTAAAACCAAGATACCAAGACAAAGTGAGTGCAGAGAGAGAAGAGGTTCATGGCTCTTCTTAGAGCATTCCAGTATTAGAAATTGGAAAGATGAACAAGATCTAGAGAAGGATATTGTGAAGGAATAGTCATCAAGATGGGAGGTGACCTGGTTTCCAGTTCGATAAATACTGCTGGTAATGATCCAGTAATATCAAGACTTACAATTGACTACAGGATTGACAAAGTGGAGCTCACTGATGTGGGCAAAAGCTTGACAGGATTGGTATCAAGAGAGAAAGGGAGAAGAACTGAAGTCTCCTGGAGGAATTTTTCCTTAAAAGGGAGCAGGAGAAAAAAGGGACATTAGCCTGAAGGGATGTGAGACCAAGTGAGGATGCTAAAATCAAGATATCACAACCTCTTATAAAAAGCAGACAGGAGATCCCAAGTAGAGAAGGGAACTCAGAAGAGAGAAAAGGTAACTGTATGAGCAATGTTCCCAAGCAGGTGAGAGGAGATGGGTACCTCCCACACACATTGCCAGGCTGCCTAAGTTAGAAGTTTGTCCTTCATGTGGTGGAAAAGCAGAGTATGTGGGATAAATGAATAAAAGGAGAGAGATTATATGTGGTGCAGGGAGTGAACGTTCTCTATTAATTTTTCTCTGTTATGTTCTCAGTGCAATAAGAGTATACAGTCAGCTGAGACTGAGGCTGGTTGCTTGAAGACAGCCACCCAAGACATGAGTGAGAAGTGTTGCCTGCAACGGAGGGCAGCTGGTCAAACTGTGCCATTAAAGATAAGGGAATTTGCAAGTCAAGACCATCATGCCTACCAGCCAGGCCAAGCAGGCTGGTATAGTGTCTTAGAAAATGAAGGAAGTTTAAGGCCAGCTGAGTGGGAAGGGGTTGGGGTGGCTTTACTGAGCAACTCAGTTACCTTCTGTGGCACGCATTTCCTCAACAAACACTGACGGAGAGCCCACATCAGACCAGGAGGTCAAGATAGACCCCTTATGGATCATACAGCCTATGAGGTATACTTTTCTGTAAGAATAGGTCTCAGTTTTACCCTTGCTGTAATAGGGGGATAACAGGATAGTCTCAGGTACCTGGTGGGGGTAGGTGGAGGGAAACGAGGCTGTGAGAGCTGACGAGTTCATGTGCAGGGGGATGGGAGGCAGCATGCATTTTACAACTTGGAACAGACTTCCTCCTTAGGCTCCACTCTCCTTTTTACCTAAGTCATGCAGCCATCAGCTTGCTGGTGCGGTCTTCAACAGGTGTCTTAATTTATGGGCAAAGTGCATCCTGGGTGAGGTGCTCTCTGAGGCCCCGGCCAGAGTGCCATGATTCTGCCACAGAACCTATTTTTCCATTATGAGCAACAACCAGGGAAAGCGTTTTGAGAAACTGCTGAAATGAAAACCCACCCCAAATATTAACTGTTTTTGTAAGCTTCTCAATTTGAGGAAGGAGACAAATGAGCTCCAGCTTAGACAATTTGCCTCTTCTTTATGCTTTGAGACAAAGATTATAACAGGAGTATGATAAGCAGCTTGACTTTGTCGCCTGTAAACGCTTCAAGATAACAAAACTAGCAGGAACAGAGAGGGGTAAGCCCTGTATAGGGAATAAAGAGGCCACCTATTTCTCATTCTCAGGGTCAAGGAGAACTCCCAGACCATATAGGCACAGGAGGGTTCCTCAGGGGAGGGAACAGTAGGCCATCACATGTTTTGTTAACCTCCCAGACACCCTCACACTGGAATCCATCTTGGCTAAAAGATGAACACACACATAGAGCAGGGCCCTTAGTCAGAACAAATATGGACCTGGAGCCAGACAGAGCAAGATGATTGCAGGAACTCTGGAAAACTGTCTCCATTTAAGTGATTTAAGTCACCCCAAAGGTGCGACTCTGAGACCACCCAGGTGTCTATCCGCATGTATCTTTCTCTTAATAAACACTTTATCTGTTTTTATGTTCCATCTCTTTGCTAAAAATAAATTTTTTTAAAGAGAAGACAAGAGCCAGGGCTCTGCTTCTAGCCACCAGCAGCTAGAATTTGGCATTCTCACCGGCACAAGTCCGGTTTGCTTCCCACTCAGGGAGCTGAGATTCTGTTTCAAACTGCCACACACAATGCCCACCCCCAAGATCAAAGTCATCCTGCCTCCTTCCTCTTTTATGGTTCCAGGTAAATCCTAGAAGGCCATCACTGAATGAACCACAATTGTAAAAGATACGCTAAAGCTTAGTGGGCTTGGCCTTTTCGGCTTTTTAGGTGGTAAAAACAAAACAGTGTATTGGGCTCTGCTCTAAAGCAATTCCATTCCAAATGCAGCTATTTCGGGGGCTTCTTTCTGTCATCATTGCCAACAGAACCACACTGACCTCACACGCTTTGAAAATGACCGTTGGTTTCTCTACGCTACAGAAAGCCGTACAGAATTTTCTATCTCAGATCTATCACTGTTTTCCCATGGCACATTTACGCCTCAAAGTTGCATTACCTAATGCTTATCGCGTGCTACGGTTTCTGTTTACTTCTTTGAAATGCCCTTTCTTAATGGATTTTAAGTAAACACCGCTTTTAGTTAATTAAGCTTTTCCCTACCATTTTTTCATCTTTACACAGATTATTTCTCGATTCCACTGTAAACAAAGCAGTACTAGGTAATGATTAATTTTAGGCAACCACATCAAAGGAGCCACGTAACCTTTTCCCACTAAGGGCTAATTATTAAACACTTGTTAAAAGCAGTAACAATCTTTTTGTTGTATTCTGACATAACAAATGTTTTTATTTTCCCATATCCTTCTATGGCTCAATTATATTTATCACACAGTGCTAGAAATTAAGTAATGACTCTAAATTCCTTCTGCTAATGGAGGTGTAAAAATGTTACCAGCCATATCAGCACAAGGGGTGTTGCAGCCCTCAGGCAGCTCCTGCGGCTCTGACAGTGAGCCATGAGGGAACTGACCATGGAGACAAACGGGCTGTCTATTGCCAAGCCCTCAGCCACTGCAGCCACCCCTCAACGGTGTACCTTCCAGGCACTCAGGATGGGAAAGAACAGGATACTGGCCTAGAAAGCTAAAGTGTCAATCGAAGCAATGATTTCAGTGAACCCAGACTCTTGCATCTTTCCATACATAAAAAAATACTAAATTCATTAACTTGAGCTATCCTGGTTTTCTTTAATTAACTAATATTTTGATGTACTGACTACTTGGTCTTTGTTGCAAAAATTCCTATACACCCTGGCTTCTCCCTTACCTCTTTGGTGCAGTCCCTCAGAGCTATGTTCAGAGGTTACCTCCTGGGCTTGAAGTCCTCAGAAAGTCTGTCTCATAAAATACAATTCTCAACTTTTAGGCTGTGCAATTTTTTTTTTTTTCCAGTCGACAGAGGGAATGTCTGTGTGACCACACAAACCACTCTATATTTTGCAAGCTGGGATAAACCCTTGAGCAATTTTCTTCCGCAGCTGAGGTCCACCTATCCCTAAAGCTTATTATGAGCTTTTCTTATATCTCTGTATAAATTAGGATTCTATGTCCCCAGTAATTCAAAGTAGCTTAAATAATAAAGAGAAATATCAGGTTATATAACAGAAGAGTCCAGAGGTAGTTGGCTTCAGATAAGGTTTGGTCTCATAAACAATGTCATGAGGAGAAAAGGATTTTATAGACTGTCAGAACATTCAGGGGAAAAAAAGTTTAGTTTGCAGATTTCATGAGTTTTCTTTTTTAATTAGTCAGCTTTTTGAAAATTATAAGGTATTGTGACTTTTCTTACTCTAAATATTATAATTTTGTATTTGTAACCTTTGTCCTCTAAAGTGGTTTCTGCAAACTGTATAAACTTCAAGCTTCACAAAACGTGAATCTGGCCTTCCTGAAGAGAGGGCAGAAGATTGCTTTCAGAAGAAAAAATTTTATTAAAATGAAGGTGAAAGGACATTTAATGACAAAAACATAACCACTGAAGTTTTAAATCCGTTTTCAACTTTCTTTTTTTCTTCTTTAAAAAAATTTTTGGCTGCACTGAGCAGCGTGTGGGATCTTAGTTCCCTGACCAGGGATGGAACCGCACACCCTGAAGTGGAAGGTGGAGTCTTAACCACTGGGTTGCCAGGGAAGTCCTTGTTTTCAACTTACTTAGCTTTCAATTCTGCCTATATGAGTCTGATAAATGTTTTTACTGGTAATGAAGCTATTTAAAAGCAGGGACTATGTTTTAAGACCTTGTCTGGCTGTGCCTCCAGTGATCAGTGAAGTAATCTGTATGTAAAAACATATTGGTTTGCCATTCCCTTCTCCAGTGGACCACGCTTTGTCAGAACTCTCCACCATGACCCGTCTGTCTTGGGTGGCCCTATAAGGCATAGCTCATAGTTTTATTGAGTTAGACAAGGCTGTGATCCATGTGATTAGTTTGGTTAGTTTTCTGTGATTGTGGTTTTCATCCTGTCATCTGAGCGCCAAAAAATTGATGCTTTTGAACTGTGGTGTTGGGAAAGACTCTCGAGAGTCCCTTGGATTGCAAGGAGATCCAACCAGTCTATCCTAAAGGAGATCAGTCCTGGGTGTTCTTTGGAAGGACTGATGTTGAAGCTGAAACTCCAATACTTTGGTCACCTGATGCGAAGAGCTGACTCATTGGAAAAGACCCTCAATCTGGGAAAGATTGAGGGCAGGAGAAGAGGATGACAGAAGACGAGATGGTTGGATAGCATCACTGACTCCATGGACATGAGTTTGAGCAAGCTCCAGGAGATGGTGAAGGACAGGGAAGCCTGGCATGTTGTAGTCCATGGGGTCACAAAGAGTTGGACACGACTGAGTGACTGAACAGCAACAAAAACATATTGACTTGCTAATGTTTCTTTCCAGTACTCTGATTCCAAAATAATTATACTTTCTTTTTATTTGAACAAATACAAAAGTCCAAGCTGGAGGAGTCAAACTATATAGACATACTATGCTTATAGTATGTCTATGTTTATAGTTAAACTATATAGATGTACAGTATGTTTATAGCACAATGACCTAAGCCTTGTCCATGGACTTACTTATTTGGAATAATTATTATCTATTTGTTGAAACAGAGCTTTAAATAAAGGAAGAAACCTTGCCTGAGGTAAGATTCTTAGTAACGTAAGAAGCATTAAATATAACCATGTTTTCTACATCCTTAAGAGCATATGTTTATTTTAGAGGTTGCTCTAGAAAAAAATGCATTTTAGGAAAGAGTTCATGTGAAATTACTCAGGAAGGAAATACTTGAATTATACTGTTCACACTGGCCATTCCAGGAGAGATTTGGAATTTATGTTTCGTCACTAACTAAAATTCATCCTCAGTGAGAAAGTCTGTGAAAATGAATTTGGTCAGCTTTGTCTAGAGATCATTGTCATCGCTCTAAGAGAAGATCCTGTGGCCTCTGTGGCTTCTTCTAGAACTTCATTTTTCAGTGATGTGTGACACTTGTAGTTCAGTTCAGTCACTCAGTCATGTCCGACTCTTTGCAACCCCATGGACTGCAGCATGCCAGGCCTCCTTGTCCATCACCAACTCCCACAGTTTACTCAAACTCATGTCCATTGAGTTGGAGATGCCATCCACCCATCTCATCCTCTGTCATCCCCTTCTTCTCCCACCCTCAATCTTTCCCAGTGTCAGGGTCTTTTCAAATCAGTCAGTTCTTCGCATCAGGTGGCCAAAGTATTGGAATTTCAGCTTTAGCATCGGTCCTTCCAATGAATATTCAGGACTGATTTCCTTTAGGATGGACTGGTTGTATCTCCTTGCTGTTCAAGGGACTCTCAAGAGTCTTCTCCAACACCACAGCTCAAAAGCGACACTTTGGTACATTATTAAATAACACAGTTTTAGGCTTCTTGGGATCTATGGGGACAAACGCAAACAAACCTGCCGTTATCTTTTGTACTTTTCCTATTTGCCAAGTCACCTCTCTCAGCACAGCATCTTCATTGGTGAAAACAAGAGTGTTGTTCCAGAATGATCTCTGAGGTCTAAGCAGTTGTGACATTCTGTTATTCTAGGATCCAACTCTCTATATTTTCAGACAAATGTTAAAGTCTTGACTAAATGGGAAATAGTTTCCTGAAACTGAGGGAATCTTCTTCAACTTATTGTGAAGGTTCTGAATTTAAACATTTCTGGGAAGTAGTAGTGTTTTCCAAGATTTCTGAGAAAGGAGAAGACTTTTCTTTCCTCCTATCAGTTACACCTTGCCTCAGAAGTCATCTTGGATTGGAAACATTTCTAGAAGTGGTTGAAAGGCCTCAGAACCACTTGGGGGTTTACTAAACACAGACTGCTGGTTCCCACTCCCACGCTATTGTTCAGCTAGTTTAGGGCCTAAGAATGTGACTATCCCACAGGTTTCTAGGTAATGCTGATGCTGCTGGCCTGGGACCAAACTTAGAGAACCAATGGTTTATAGCATTCACCCATTTAGTAGACCCTTTGAAGGGTAGAGAAAATTTAAGGTCTCTGGCCATTAAGTAGAAGGAGGTCTACATATTCTTGTCTCTCTAAGAACACCTCCTTTCTCCCTGCACTGTGCCTCCCACCGACCCAGGCCAGAGGGAAAGCTGTGGTACTAGGCAGGCTAGCCAGATGGCAGATGCACAGTTTCCACTCACTTGACTGAAGTATGGGTGGGGACTAGACAATACTTTGTTTTCACCAGTGGTTTATACTGGGAGATTTCTAATTTTAGTGGACTGGAGCCAGGTAGCATTCCTGACCTTCCATCCAGTTAATTATAAAAAGAGTCTTGTTTAATCCCCTAATATGGTTTTTTATCCATCTATTTATCTTCCCAGTCATTCGCCTAAATACTTCCTAAGTACCCTAGAAAAATTGGATGTAAAAAAAAATAAATGTAAACAAAAAGTTGAAAACATCCAAAATTAGCCTGAGAAAACCACTTCCAAATCCATAACTTCAGAAACAGATTACAAAAATGTGATCATATTGCTGTGAAACATGCATCACCATCTACTGTGAACATCTTTCCATGTTAATAAATACATAATCACATCATCATTTTAATATGATATACTAATATTATATAGTATTAATATACAATATATAAGTAATTATTTCCTAGTGTAAAAGATTAAGACAATCAGGAACATATGAAAAAAAGAGTCTTATTCTGAGAAAAAAGAACAAAGCTGAACTTCAGACTATACCACAAGGCTATAGTAACCAAACAGCATGGTATTGGCACAAAAACAGAAATATGGATCAATGGAACAGAACAGGGAGCCCAGAAATAAATCCATGAACTTATGGTCAATTAATTTACAACAAAGGATGCAAGAATATACAATGGAGAAAAGACAATCTCTACAAGTGGAAAATCTGAAAAACTTCACGTAAATCAATGAAATTAGAACACTTCCTCACATCATATACAAAAATAAACAAAAAATGGCTTAAAAACTTAAATATAAGACATGACACCATAAAAATCCTAAAAGAGAACATAGAACATTCTTGGACATAAACCATTAGCAAAATTTTCCTTGATCCATTTTGTAAGGTGAGAGAGATAAAAGAAAAAGAAACAAATAGGACCTAATCAAACTTACAAGCTTTTATACAGCAAAGGAAACCATAAACAAAATGAAAAGATAGCCTACAGAATGGGAGAAGATATTTACAAATGATCGGACCAACAAGAGATTAATTTCCAAAATATACAAACAGCTCATACAACTCAACAACAAAAACACACAACTCTATCAAAAAATGGGCAGAAGACTTAAATAGTCATTTCTCCAAAGAAAAGATACAGATGGTCAACAGGCACATGAAAAGGTGTTCAACATCACTAATCATTAGAGAAATGCAAATCAAAACCACAATGAGTTATCACCTCACTTCTGTCAGAATAGCCATCATCAAAAAGTCTACAAATAATAAATGCTGGAGAGGGTGCAGAGAAAAGCAAGGCCTCCTATACTGTTGGTGGGGACATAGATTGGTTACAGTCACTATGGAAAACAATATGGAGATTCCTTAAAAACATAAAAATAGAGCTACCATGTGATCCGGCAATTACACTCCTGGGTATATACCTGGGAAGAACAAAAACACTAATTCAGAAAGATACACGTGCCCCAATGTTCACAGCAGCACTACTTACAACAGCCAAGTAGTAATACATGGAAACAACCCAAGTGCCTATCAACAGACAAGAGGCTTAATAAATGCAGTGTTCATATATAGTGGAATACTACTCAGCCATAAAAAATAATGAAATAGTGCCATTTGCAGCAAGCTGTATGGACCCAGAGATTATCATACAAAGTGAAGGAAGTCAGAGAAAGACAAATATCAAAAGATATCACTTATATGCAGCATATAATATAAAAATAATACAAATGAATCTATATACAAAACAGAAACAGACTCACAGGTGTGGAAAATAAACATGGTTACCAAAGGTGGGGGGAGGGATAAATTAGGAGCATGGGGTTAACAGATACAAACTAATATACATATATACATAAACTATGTAAGCAATAAGGATTTACTGTACAGCACAGAAAATTATAGAAAATATCTTGTAATGTATGTGCATGGTAAGTCGCTTCAGTCACGTCCAACTCTTTGCAACTACGGATTTTAGCCCTCCAGGCTCCTCTGTCCATGGGATTCTCCAGGCAAGAATACTGGAGTGGGCTGCCATTTCCTTCTCCAGGGGATCTTTCTGATCTAAGGACTGAACCGGAGTCTCTTAGGTCTCCTGGAATGGCAAGTGGGTTCTTTACCACTAGCACCACCCAGAATATAATCTGCAAAAGACCCCTACTGAATTGCTATGCTGTACATCTGAAACTAATACAATATTGTAAATCAAGTAGCTGCAAAGTATTTTATTATACAGAAAACACCATAATTTAACTAGTTCCCTGTGAACGTCTAGCCTTTAAGTTGCTTCCTCTTTTGCCTCTATAAGTAACACTATATTGAAAAATTTTGCCTATAGACAATTGTACATTTCTACGGTTATTTCCTCATTTTAATTTTAATATCCTTGTGTTTATGAGAGTAATGTATATTTATAAAACTTGGAAATAATAAAAGCATTTTTTATCTGAGGCAATTATGACCAAGAGATGGTTAATTAACTGAAAAAGTTGATAAAGCAAGGAATTAAAGCAAAAAGAGAGGAATTTTATGAAAGATTCAGATCAATCTTTCAGATGAATTTAAAGCTATTTAAACTGTTCCACACTACAGAAAGGAAACAAAGTATCCCAATTATTTAAATTAAGCTAAGATAACATTGATAAAAATATGCAACAATTACTGCACAAGAAAACTATAGATCAATCTCACTTATAAATATCAAAACAACAATACAAATGAGTATCAGCAAACATGTTTCAGTAGCACATTAAAAGAACAATAACATTAACATTTAAGAATCAGGAGTGCAAAGATTATTCAATACTTGGGAATCTATTATTACGAAAGGAGAAAATTAATATTATCTTTTCAATAGGTACTGAGAAGGCATTTGAGAAAATTCAATATCCGTTCTTGATACAGATATAGTAAAGTAGGACTTCCCTGCTGGTACAGTGGAGAAGCATCCACCTGCCAAGGCAGGGGGCACAAGACTGCATTCCTGGCCAGGGAAGACTCCACATCGCTCAGGGCAACTAAGCCCATGTGCCACAACTACGAGCCCACCTGCTGCAACTCCTAGAGTCTGCGCGCCTAGAGCCTGTGCTCTGCAACAAGAGAAGCACACGCACTGCAACAAAGTCCCTGCTTGCCACAACGAGAGGAAGCCTGAGAGCAGCAATGAAGACCCAGTGCAACCCAAGATACATACATACAAAACTTAAAAGATACCATAAACTAGCAATAGGTGGACACGTTCTTAAAACGGCTTAATATATCTATCTCAGTCTAAAAACTAGTAGTGAGCTTAATAGGGAAACAATACACATTTCCAATAATATCAGAAACAAAGCAAGGGTGTCTAGTGACACTGCAATTATTTAACATTATTTTTCAGGTACTAATTCAATTAGATAAAAGAGAGAAGCTAGAGGTATATCTATTTTTAAACAGAAGAGCTAACATTCACTACCTGCAGGTGAGGTAATTGTATACCAAGAAAGGTTAAGAAAGTCACATGAAAAATGACGTCAAACAATATGGGAAGTAATTTGGCTTGGTAAAAAACAAAAACACCCAACAGAAAGAAACAGCCTTTTAAATAACAATAATCAATTAGAGGATTTAACAGACCTTATTTGTATTGTAACTGAAAAAGTAAGTTAAAGAAAAATCTTTTTCTTTTTAATTAAAGAAAAACTTAGGGATACAAAAGAGAATGTGCACAAATGAAAAGGCAAGTTCTGCTTTTGAGTAAAAAAGGTCAACACTGGGGTCATGTCAACTTTCCTTACTTTGTGGCAATCTCAGTAAAAATGCTTTTAAGGAATTTTTTTGATACCAATTTAGATGCTTCTCAAGTTAATATGAAAAATAAACAGACAAGAAGAGCCAAGATACTTGTAAAAGAGAAGAGGAAAACCAACCCCGTATTAAAATATTATAAAGTAATAACAATTTACACAGTGCAGTGTTGGCATATGATAGGCAGCTCAGTGGAACAAAGTCTGAAGCCCCAGAATCAACCTCACGGCTCATGTATGACTCTGCATATGACATTTACTATTGTTCTGGTATAGGATAAAGGTGCAGTTCAAACAAGAGGAGAAAAAATAAATTATTCAGTCAATGGCATTGGGATAAATTCAGTAACTCTCTGGAAACACACTAAGTTGGATCCATACTTCATATATCACACCAAATAAAGTTCGGGTGTGTCAAAGACTTAACTATAAGAAGTAAAGAGAAGTAGAAAAAAGTATGGAGATATTTTCATCTTGGAGTAGGGGAATTTTCTATGATATGAAACCTAGAAGGCTTGAAAAAACATTTGATAAATTGGACTATATAAAAATCAAAAAGTTCAGTATGACAAAACTCACCATAAGTCAAAATACAAATCAATGGGTGGGGGGAGGCAGGGTTTACAGTTCTTATCACACATAAAAGTTTTATTTTCCTGTTGTAATAAAGAGCTCCTACAAAACTACCCACCTAAATACCTAAAAAAGAATGTGAATTGTTGAAGGAAAACATCGAAGATTCTTAAGTATATGAAAAGATACTCAATTTCACACATAAGAAAATTCAATAAAAGAAGAAAACCTTAAATAACTAAAATTTTATAGGTCATTTTGCTCAATCTCATAAATTTGCTAACATACTGTGTAACTGAAAGTGAGGGAAAATGAGAATTATTACACATACTGAATGGAGTGTAAATTGGCACAATGACTCTGAAGGACAATTTGGCAATGTCTATTAAGATTACAGATATGAATATACTTCCACCTAGTAATCACTTCTAGGAATTTAGCCAACAAATAGGTCTCATACGTGCAAATGATTCACTGCAGCATAATTTGTAATTATGAAAAACAGGAAACAATCTAGTGTTCAGCAACAGAAGTTTGGTTAAATGAACTATGGTATAGTCATATAAAGGAAAAAAATGTCAAGCAACTACTGAAAAAAAGAGATATAGTGACTTGGATTATTCTTCAAGATAAAGTATGGCAAGGTACAGAACCATTTGTGTGGAAAAAGTAAGGAAATGAATAAATATATTTATTGTCGATTGTTTATGCATAAAATATTTTTGAGTGGATTCTCGGTATCTTATGACTAGACTAGATGCCATAGCCTAGATGGCTTAAATAAGAGAAATGAATTTTCTCACTGTTCTTGAGGCTGAAAGTGTGGGGAACAGGGTGTTGGTAGTCAGGTTCTGGTGGGACTCTCTTCCTGGCTATAGATGGCTCTCTTCTCCCTGCATGCTCACAAAGCTGAGAGAGGGTAAGCTCTCTGCTGTGTCTTCTTATAAGGGCACTAATCCCAATATGGGGGACTCTACTTTCCTGATCTCATCAAAACCTAACTATCTCCCAAGAGCTCTATCTGTAAATACTGTTACATTGAGATGGAGGTAATTAAGGTTTCAACATATGAATTTGGGGGGATACAATTCAGTATTTGATAATAATTACAATTAAGTAATTGATAATAGTTGTCTCTGGGCCCAGGGAGGGAAACAAGAGCTACGGAATAGGACTATAAAGGTGATTTTTCACTGTTTGTTTTTTATACCTCTGTAATTCTCCAACACCAACTGGGTGTCCAACAATTTCATTCAATTCTAATAATATTAATATTTACCTGGAGTTAGCATCAGATCCCACAAGTTCAAGGGCTCAGTTCCACAAAGCTGCCCCGACTTCGGATGCCAATCACAAGTCCTGGGCCACTAGAACTTCTGGCCAACCAGCTATAAATCGGGGGTTCCCATGACCCCCTCCTTGGGTACAATAATTTGCTAAAATGGCTCACAGAACTCAGGAAAACATTTACTAGCTTAGTATAAAAGATGCAAATGAACAGGCAAATGAAGAGACACACAGGCGAGGTCCAGAAAGGTCCTGAGTGCAAAAGCATCTGTCCTCATGGAGTTGGGGTGCCAGGTGCTTGTGTGCGTGCTTAGTCACTTCAGTCATATCCAACTCTTTGTGACTCTATGGACTGTAGCCTGCCAGGCTCCTCTATCCATGGGATTCTCCAGGCAAGGGTACTGGAGTCGGTTGTTATGCTCTCCTCCAGGAGATCTTCCTGACCCAGGGAATCGAACTCACAGTTCTTACATCTCCTGCAGTGTCAGGCAGGTTCTTTACCACTAATGCCACCTGGGAAGCTCTGGGTGCTGGTGGCTCAGTGGTAAAGAACCCTCCTGCAATGCAGAAGACACGGTTTCAATCCCTGAATTGGGAAGACCCTCTGGAGGAGGAAATGGCAACTCACTCCAGTATTCTTGCCTGAAAAATTCTACAGACAGGGAGCCTGGTGGGCTACAGTCCATGGGGTCCCAAAGAGTCAGACACAACTGAGCACACAGAGCATCCTCCCAGCACGTGGATGTGCTCACCAACCTGGAAGCTCCCCAAGCCCTGTTTAGGGATTTTTATGGTGATTTCATTGCAAGGGTATGATTGATCAAATCACTGGCCATTGGTGACTGAATTCCATCTCTAGCCCGTCTCCTCAACCCTCTGCAGAGACTGAGCAGGGGTGGGGTGGGAGTGACGTTCCAACCCTCTAATCAAGGCTTAGTCTTTTTGGAGGCCACTCCTGATCCTGAAGCCACCCAGAGGTCCATGAAGACTCACCTAATGAGCACAAACTCGGTTATGGTCAAAAGGGGCTTGTAGTGAATAACAAAAGACACTCTCTGTCACTCAGAAAATTCCAAGGGTTTTAGGAGCTCTGTGCCAAGAGTGTGTGGAGAAGGACACAAAGACCAAACATAATTTCCTACAATATCATAATGAATTTTGAATTTTGATCTACTTATACACAGGCACATACACACTAAATAGTCTTAAAACATTGGAGCTGGGGGAATGCTCAAGAAGCCTGAGTTAACCAAGTTCACCTAACTTGTGAGAGTTAGACCTGGGCCTCAGATTTCCTTACTTCTATTTAAAGATTCTTTACGATAGTCATGATTATTTTTAATTTCTTTGAAGATGTTAGCTGCTTTTGTGACTTCAAGGATCTGACATTTCTAGTTTTCATATTTTAAAAAGATGAGTCCTCCAGACTTTGGGGAAATGGGACACTTGAGGGAGATCAACATTCATGTAGTTTTTCTCCAATGATCAGTGCAAGACATAGTATACAGAGACAGCTATTTATATTATGCAGATTGGAAAAGACTTGGAAACTGTCCCATCCAAAAATGCTCTTTACTGCTCTGTTCAAAGACCTGAAATAAATCCTATTACTGTAAACCTCTTAAGAGCAATGCAGATATTTCTAAGGGAGGTACGTCCACACTCTGAATAACCATTACTAACTCTTGAAAAAATGAATTTATTAGGTTCCTACCTCCAGGTCAGATTTCAAGAGCAAGTTCCTACAGGAATGGGACTAAGGATAATAAATTTTGGTAAAAAAGAAACTTCTAAGGATCAGTTTAATCATCTGTAAAATGAGTGAGCTGGACTGGTGTGTCTGCAGACTTTCTTCCTACAGGGCTCTGCTAAATACCTTATTTCATTTATTCCATGGAAAAACTGGGATATGTGGGAAAGTGGGGGGGGGTTGTTTTTCTCACTTGTCAGATAATGAAACTGAGGCTCAAAAGAGGTGAATCTCTTGTCCAAGATCACCAGCCAAGGATTCTGCTTTGCATGATTATTTAACTCCAGGTTCAGTGACCTTTCCACTGTATCATACTTATTCCTCCATCTTTTGAACCATATTAATGGTATGGTGCTGGGATTCAACACTTAAAGATGAGGCTCCTGCCCTGTTGGGGTCTGCAGCCGTTCAGATCAGATCAGTCGCTCAGTCGTGTCCGACTCTTTGTGACCCCATGAATCGCAGCACGCCAGGCCTCCCTGTCCATCACCAACTCCTGGAGTTCACTCAGACTCAAGTCCATCAAGTCAGTGATGCCATCCAGCCATCTCATCCTCTGTTGTCCCCTTCTCCTCCTGCCCTCAATCCCTCCCAGCATCAGAATCTTTTCCAATGAGTCAACTCTTCGCATGAGGTGGCCAAAGTACTGGAGTTTCAGCTTTAGCATCATTCCTTCCAAAGAAATCCCAGGGCTGATCTCCTTCAGAATGGACTGGTTGGATCTCCTTGCAGTCCAAGGGACTCTCAAGAGTCTTCTCCAACACCACAGTTCAAAACCAACAATTCTTCGGCACTCAGCCTTCTTCACAGTCCAACTCTCACATCCATACATGACCACAGGAAAAACCATAGCCTTGACTAGACGAACCTTTGTTGGCAAACTAATGTCTCTGCTTTTGAATATGCTATCTAGGTTGGTCATAACTTTCCTTCCAAGGAGTAAGCGTCTTTTAATTTCATGGCTGCAGTCACCATCTGCACTGATTTTGGAGCCCAGAAAAATAAAGTCTGCCACTGTTTCCACTGTTTCCCCATCTATTTCCCATGAAGTGGTGGGACCGGATGCCATGATCTTCGTTTTCTGAATGTTGAGCTTTAAGCCAACTTTTTCACTCTCCACTTTCACTTTCATCAAGAGGCTTTTGAGTTCCTCTTCACTTTCTGCCATAAGGGTGGTGTCATCTGCATATCTGAGGTTATTGATATTTCTCCCGGCAATCTTGATTCCAGTTTGTGTTTCTTCCAATCCAGCGTTTCTCATGATGTACTCTGCATATAAGTTAAATAAACAGGGTGACAATATACAGCCTTGACGAACTCCTTTTCCTATTTGGAACCAGTCTGTTGTTCCATGTCCGGTTCTAACTGTTGCTTCTTGACCTGCATACAAATTTCTCAAAAGGCAGATCAGGTGGTCTGGTATTCCCATCTCTTTCAGAATTTTCCACAGTTTATTGTGATCCACACAGTCAAAGGCTTTGGCATAGTCAATAAAGCAGAAATAGATGTTTTTCTGGAACTCTCTTGCTTTTTCCATGATCCAGCAGATGTTGGCAATTTGATCTCTGGTTCCTCTGCCTTTTCTAAAACCAGCTTGAACATCAGGAAGTTCACGGTTCACATATTGCTGAAGCCTGGCCTGGAGAATTTTGAGCATTACTTTACTAGCGTGTGAGATGAGTGCAATTGTGCGGTAGTTTGAGCATTCTTTGGCTTTGCCTTTCTTTGGGATTGGAATGAAAACTGACTTTTTCCAGTCCTGTGGCCACTGCTGCGTTTTCCATATTTGCTGGCATATTGAGTGCAGCACTTTCACAGCATCATCTTTCAGGATTTGAAATAGCTCAACTGGAATTCCATCACCTTCACTACCTTTGTTCATAGTGATGCTTTCTAAGGCCCACTTGACTTCACATTCCAGGATGTCTGGCTCTAGGTCAGTGATCACACCATCGTTATTATCTGGGTCGTGAAATCTATTTTGTACAGTTCTTCTGTGTATTCTTGCCATCTCTTCTTAATATCTTCTGCTTCTGTTAGGTCCATACCATTTCTGTCCTTTATCGAGCCCATCTTTGCATGAAATGTTCCTTTGGTATCTCTGATTTTCTTGAAGAGATCCCTAGTCTTTCCCATTCTGTTGTTTTCCTCTATTTCTTTGCATTAATCGCTGAAGAAGGCTTTCTTATCTTGTCTTGCTATTCTTTGGAACTCTGCATTCAGATGTTTATATCTTTCCTTTTCTCCTTTGCTTTTCACTTCTCTTCTTTTCACAGCTATTTGTAAGGCTCCCCAGACAGCCATTTTGCTTTTTTGCATTTCTTTTCCATGGGAATGGTCTTGATCCCTGTCTCCTGTACAATGTCACGAACCTCATTCCATGGTTCATCAGGCACTCTGTCTATCAGATCTAGTCCCTTAAATCTATTTCTCACTTCCACTGTATAATCATAAGGGATTTGATTTAGGTCATACCTGAATGGTCTAGTGGTTTTCCCTACTTTCTTCAATTTCAGTCTGAATTTGGCAATAAGGAGTTCATGGTCTGAGCCACAGTCAGCTCCTGGTCTTGTTTTTGCTGACTGTATAGAGCTTCTCCATCTTAGGCTGCAAAGAATATAATCAATCTGATTTTGGTGTTGACCATCTGGTGATGTCCATGTATAGAGTCTTCTCTTGTGTTGTTGGAAGAGGGTGTTTGTTATGACCAGTGCATCTTCTTGGCAAAACTCTATTAGTCTTTGCCGTGCTTCATTCCGTATTCCAAGGCCAAATTTGCCTGTTACTCCAGGTGTTTCTTGACTTCCTACTTTTGCATTCCAGTCCCCTATAATGAAAAGGACATCTTTTTTGGGTGTTAGTTCTAAAAGGTCTTGTAGGTCTTCATAGAACCGTTCAACTTCAGCTTCTTCAGCATTACTGGTTGGGGCATAGACTGGGATTATGTGATATTGAATGGTTTGCCTTGGAAATGAACAGAGATCATTCTGTCGTTTTTGAGATTGCATCCAAGTACTGCATTTCGGACTCTTTTGTTGACCATCATGGCCACTCCATTTCTTCTGAGGGATTCCTGCCCACAGTAGTAGATATAATGGTCATCTGAGTTAAATTCACCCATTCCAGTCCATTTCAGTTTGCTGATTCCTAGAATGTTGACATTCACTCTTGCCATCTCTTGTTTGACCACTTCCAATTTGCCTTGATTCATGGACCTGACATTCCAGGTTCCTATGCAATATTGCTCTTTACAGCATCAGACCTTGCTTCTATCACCAGTCACATCCACAGCTGGGTATTGTTTTTGTTTTGGCTCCATCCCTTCATTCTTTCTGGAGTTATTTCTCCACTGATCTCCAGTAGCATATTGGGCACCTACTGACCTGGGGAGTTTCTCTTTCAATATCTTATCATTTTGCCTTTTCATACTGTTCATGGGGTTCTCAAGGCAAGAATACTGAAGTGGTTTGCCATTCCCTTCTCCAGTGGACCACATTCTGTCAAATCTCTCCACCATGACCCACCCATCTTGGGTTGCCCCAGGGGCATGGCTTAGTTTCATTTAGTTAGACAAGGCTATGGTCCTAGTGTGATTAGATTGACTAGTTTTCTGTGAGTATGGTTTCAGTGTGTTTGCCCTCTTGCAACACCTACCATCTTACTTGGGTTTCTCTTACCTTGGGCATGGGGTATCTCTTCACGGCTGCTCCAGCAAAGCGCAGCCATTGCTCCTTATCTTGGACGAGGGGTATCTCCTCACTGCCGCCCTTCCTCACCTTCAATAAGACAAATATTAGCCACATCATCACCTCCCTGCTAGAGAGAGAGAGAGAGAGAAGGAGAGAGGGGGAGAGAGAGAGAAGGAGAGGGAGAGGAGGATGGAGAGTTGGGAGCGGGGATCAGCAAAAGCATCACATAAGAGGTATATCACTGAAGCTGAACTAGGAAGGATGAGCAGGTGTTTGGTATAAAGAAAGGTTGCGCCAGTGCTCTCAGGTGAAAAGACTTCAACTTAAAACGGAACACAAGGTGCTCTGTCAGTTTTCTGCCGCAGACAGGCAGAGAGAAACTGTGGGCAGAGGGGCCTTTCAACCTCTTTTGGATAACATCATTTGTCATCCCCTTGTTCAGGTCTGTGCCTGATTGTTGAGGGTCATAGACTCCTTCTAACTGGCTCCTCTGCCATCACTGTGCTTAGTTGTTCAGTCGTGTCCGACTCTGCGACCCCATGGACTGTAGCCCGCCAGGCTTCTCTGTCCAAAGGGATTCTCCAGGCAAGAATACTGGAGTGGGTTGCCATTCCCTTCTCCAGGTGGTTTTCTGAACACAGGGATCAAACCCAGGTCTCCCACATTGCAGGCAGATTCTTTACCATCTGAGCCACCAGGGAAGCCTCCTCTTCCATCCCTATGTGGTCCTTTATTTAAAGGGCTATATTATGAAAGAAGATGGAAAGTGACAGACAATGCCATAACTTTTTCAGTTGCTTAATACTTAGTTTTACTTCCCAGATTATGGTGTAGGGGATTGGAAGCCCTCTTGAAGTTTTCACAAGACTCAGTAACCCACCCAGATAACAAGTGAAAGACAAGAACAAGTTTTCATCATTGATCAAAAAAGAAATCCATCATGACTACAGCCTGGACCAGCTGGAGCTTTGGGTGAGGGCTTCTGGAGCAGGTTGCTACCTGATGGTTTTGAGACACCTCATTGTGCAACCCTCCCCTTAACATCCCAGTCTCATAAGAAACATACTTCAGAAGCCGAACTAAGAAGTATCTTTCTTCCCTTCCTCAGACTTGCTTCAAAAAACAAGTTTTGACCACTTTGGTTAGTATCATGCTGACATACAACTGCCTCCAAGGTGTCAGTGGTTCTCTAGCTCACTTACAGACCTGAAAACACAAACACACACAGAGAGACCTCTTGCACTTCCTTGAGTGAAATCCATCTTTTGCTACATTCTTTACATTTCTAACACAGACAAAATACTAAGGGTTCCTGGTCAAAACTCCAGTTCATTTCATGCTCTTAGAAGAGACAAAGGTTATTCCAAATCTTCTGCAAGTTCTACAAATGCCTTTTGTTTGCTTGCTTGCTTTTATGGTAAGACGGGAACACTGCATTCACCTGAATCTTTAACACATTGCGATTGTTTATAAATCAGTACTTTTAAAGCTACTCCAGAAAGAGTCCTTGGTGGGTGTGCAAGTGAAATATACCCAAGAAAGACTGTGCTGTGTACGATAAGAGAAAATTACATAGCTCCTGAAAGAGAGAGGGAAGGGAGGGTTAAGGCAAAAAAGAGGAAGGAGGAAAAGAGAGGAATCTGAGTGGCCAGGCCACCATCTTCCCTGTCAACCAGGTTTATAACCTCAGGGACTGCTCACCTCCTGACATTGATGTGCCCTCCCCAGGCAGTCAAAACCTGCCATTCTTCCTTCTCTGCCATTTAAGTGGTAATTCCCTTCATTCTGTTCCTACCATCACATCTGTAACCTGGATCCTCAACACTGAACTCAGAATATATCAGCTTCCCAGCTGACCTTCCTACCACCAAATTCTCTACCCTCTGTCACACTCCCACTATCAGACCAATCTTCCTAAAACATTTTGTTCACCATACTGGACAAAGGTTTCAGTGGCTCACCACTGCCCTTTAACTAAAACTCAATCATTTTAGCCTAGAATTCAAGGCCTCATGTGTGTGGCCCTAACTTGTCCTTTTTGGCCTATCTTCATAGCATTAGCTTTTAGTAAACACTTACAAGGATCAGGCACTCTGTTAAAAGCTTCTAAATGTTGTTTGTCCTGTTGGAATCCCTTTCCAGGTAAGACGTTATGACCCCCACATTTGTGAGAACCTGTCGGTGGCCATTGTGGGGGGGCTGAACGTGTGATGCAGCCCAGCCAATCAGAGCATTCGTCCACCAAAGGCCAGCCAATCAGAGCATTCTCTGCCCCTAACAGGCCAACCAATCAGAACATTCTACTCGCCGTGTCTCTCCTCACCGCACCCCTGCCCCCAACCCATCTCCAAGCCCAGCTGTAGGAAATTTGAATTTTAGGTGTGGGAGAGAGTGGGTTTCTTTCTTCTGGAGTTAAATCTACACAGAAAAGCAGAAAAGAGAAGAGAGAAAGAATGACAGAGGAGGGGGAAGCCTGATGATATCGTTTGTCCCTCTGGATCCCACCACACTGGAAGCTAGTTCTATATCTGGACTTTTCCCATAAGGAGTCAAAAAGTCCCTTCCTTACTTAAGCTTGTTTGAGTTAGGTTTGCTGTTATTTGCAACTGAAATGTTGATTAGAGCCCTTTACAGGGCTCTGATTTAACCCTTAACTCATTTAACCCTCACCACAGCCCCGTGAATTGGGACTGTCACTTTCAACCAATTTGATGGGGGCAGTGACACCAGAGAGATGTGACTTGCTGGAGGTCTCACAGTTTTTAATGTGGAGATATTTTCAACCATGCCTTTAATGGTGTCTTCTAAGACCCTTCAGGAAGACATGCCCTGTGTTTCTGTGTGCCAGGCACCAGGCTGAGCACCACACAATTCTGCCATCCCATCTGCTGCTGTGCTGCACACCAGGACCTCACACAGGTCCTGACTTTTTACACCTGGATCTTTACTCAGGCTATTTTCTCCACTTCAGATATGCAGATGACACCACCCTTATGGCAGAAAGTGAAGAGGAACTAAAGAGCATCTTGATGAAAATGAAAGAGAAGAGTGAAAAAGTTGGCTTAAAGCTCAACATTCAGAAAACTAAGATCATGGCATCCAGTCCCATCACTTCATGGCAAATAGATGGGGAAACAGTGGAAACAGTGGCTGACTTTATTTTGGGGGGCTCCAAAGTCACTGCAGATGGTGAATGCAGCCATGAAATTAAAAGACGCTTACTCCTTGGAAGGAAAGTTATGACCAACCTAGACAACATATTCAAAAGCAGAGACATTACTTTGCCAACAAAGGTCCGTCTAGTCAAGGCTGTGGTTTTTCCAGTGGTCATGTATGAATGTGAGAGTTGGACTATGAAGAAAGCTGCATACTGAAGAATGATGCTTTTGAACTGTGGTGTTGGAGAAGACTCTTGAGAGTCCCTTGGACTGCAAGGAGATCCAACCAGTTCATCCTAAAGGAGATCAGTCTTGGGTGTTCGTTGGAAGGACTGATGTTGAAGCTGTAACTCCAATACTTTGGCCACCTATGCGAAGAGCTGACTCATTTGAAAAGACCTTGATGCTGGGAAAGATTGAGGGCAGGAGGAGAAGGGGATGACAGAGGATGAGATGGTTGGATGGCATCACCGACTCAATAGACATGAGTTTGGGTAAACTCCAGAGGTTGGTGATGGACAGGGAGGCCGGGCATGCTGTGGTTCATGGAGTTACAAAGAGTCAGACACGACTGAGTGACTGAACTGAAGTGAACTGAGCCTGGTCCAACTCTGCCTGGCTATATTTACTTATCCTTCAAATTTGAAATCAGATGTCAGATCCTTCTAGAAGTCTTTGAGGTTACCCCACCCAGAAGAAATTACTTCCTCCTTTGAGTTTTAAAGACTTTGACTTGAACAGGGGGCAAATGGGTGTCTTCCAGAGCTTACTGCCTAGTAACTTGTGGGCATTTCTTATGGACCTTCAAGGACTGGTGGTTTGAAGTCACCAGATTTCCACTCCAGTCATTTCAATGGTAACTCTGCAAAAGCCACACTTTTTTTTTTTTTTTAACCATACTTTTTTTAAACAAGTAGTGCCAGTGTTGTCATGAGCAGTAGCTTTAGAGTAAGACCGGGCTACATTGGCACCTGGCTCTGCAACTCTCAAGCTTGGGCAACCTTAAACAGATTGCTTATTCTCTGGGACTCACATTTCTTACCTGAGTATGAGGATGAGAACAACTTTGATCTTAGAGAGATATAAGAAGTAAATGAGATAACCAACATTAAGTTCTTAGCATAGTGCCTGGCATATAGCATATATATCTATTTCTATATCTATCTATCAAATTTTTATGTAAGGGATCATACCTTCTACTCATGTTGCCTCCACACACAGAGCAGAGACAAATAAAACGTATATTTACTAAATGAAGGACCAATCTTACAAATAGCCACTCCCTTAAAACTTCTCCCAGGCTTCTACCGAAAATGACCAATAGCAGGTGCTTGAGGAAATGAAAGAGAATTGGAAGAAGCAAGCTGGGATAGAGGTGGGGAGAAGGAAGAGGGAAATGGTGGTCAGGAAATAAAAGCCCCTTCTAAGAAAGAGTATCCTAAGAGCAGTGAAGGTAATCAGGGTGAGCAAAAACCAGAATTATTTTTGTTCCTTAGACTACCCCCCGCCATCTCTTACTTGTCTTCTCTCAGTGGATATCAGGTGAGATAGCCAGTGACATAGGCTCTAGTATCTTTTGAAATTGTGCAGCATTCCCCCTTCAGTCCTCCTCTTGTAAGTGGGCACAAGGCAATTGTGCTGCAGTAGTTACAGCTTTGGAGAAGCCAATGGCAACCCACTTCAGTACTCTTGCCTGGAAAATCCCATGGACGGAGGAGCCTGGTAGGCTGCAGTCCATGGGGTCGTGAACAGTTGGACACGACTGAGCGACTTCACTTTCACTTTTCACTTTCATGCATTGGAGAAAGAAATGGCAACCCACTCCAGTGTTCTTGCCTGGAGAATCCCAGGGACGGGGGAGCCTGGTGGGCTGCCGTCTATGGTGTCACACAGAGTCGGACACGACTGAAGCGACTTAGCAGCAGCAGCAGCAGCAGTTACAGCTTACAGTGCTTGCAGCTGCAGCAACTTCCTGATCTCTGGGCTGCAACTATGGTGGTGTGACCTTGAAACAAATATTCAGGTTGTGGCCCCTGACTTCTCCTCCAGCCCTTCCAATAATATTGAAAGTATACAGTCCCTTTTATTGTATCCCTCTCTTCTTGAAATACGTAGAGAGGTTTTTGTTTCCAGCACTAACTTCTGCTCAATACATGTAATATATTTAAAACAAGCATATTAAAGTTAGTTTTAAATGTTAGTCAATTTAAAGTTTATTTTAAAATATGTTTATAAAATTATGATATATAGATAAACGGTCACTAATGGCTGTATACTAAAGAAAGGACTTGGAGCTTCATTTTATTGTCATCAAGAATCTGACATCGAGCAGCAGCTGAGCTGTGTCCTGAAGAATTCATTGATTTGGCCAGAAAGTGGGGTGCTGGGGTGAGGTCAGCTTGGACATATACATTTGGGAGTCATTAGTATTAAGTTTTGAAAACCAGAAGACTAGATCATGGGTTTGCAAATCCATGCAAACTTTTTTCTGTAAAGGGCCAGATAGTAAATATTTTAGGCTTTGTGGGCCAGTCTGTCACAACTACTTAGGTCAGCCATTGTAGTTTGAAAGTAGTTATAGATAATCTGAATGAATGAATGTGACTATGTTCCAATAAAAGTTCATTTGTATAAGCAGGTGGCAGGCCAGATTTAGCCTGTGTGCTATAGCTTACCAGCTCTTGGACAACACGATGCTACTCGGGAAAGTGTAAAAAGAGACAAGAGAGCTCAGAGTCCTGGGGTTCTCCAACACTTAGGGAAAATTGAAAGAGGAAAATCAAGAGGTTAGGATGGCATACATGCAAAGGAAGATGTTTCAAGAAGGACAATATGATACTGTGGTGCTAGTAAACATTCTGAAAGATTTTGAAATGCCCTCTCAAAAAAAAAAAAAAAAAGAATATTTGTTTAATACCCTTTCTTAGGGTTATCTTCATATTTCATAGTATTTGACCTTTTTATAACTTTGTAAGTTGTCAAAAACTAATAATGCAATAATTCTTGTTCATAGAAATGAATTGTTTCCTGTGGAAAGCATTGATAGTGTTGGTGGTAATGGTGAAATGCATTTACTCTTTGGATAGACCATTTCTGCATCTATTTGTAACTTGTTATAGCATTCCTTATTGCTTTAAAACATGGATTTTATTGAATTCTTCTTTGAACTGATTGTAATATCTTATTAATGTTCTTATTAAATAATGAGTAAAATAAGATCATTGATAAGTGTTCATTGTATATTTGTATGTGAGCCATGGTTTTAATAACTTTTTTAGCGGTGGAGATTGGGTAAAATAAAGATTGAAAATTGACCATTGAATTTGGCAACACAGGTCATGGCGACTTTAATAAGTTACTTTGGAGGAAGGAGTAGTAAAAGATTGGAGTAGATTGCATAAAACTGTAAAAATAAAGACATAGGCACAGGGAAAATAAATAGACCAATGGAACAGACTTAGAGATTACAGAATAAACCCAAAGGTGAATAGAAACTTTATAGATGACAGAGGTGGAAATGTAGTGAAAAGGATGGAGTTTGTTCAATAAATGGCGCTGGGACAATATTTTACCAGTATGGAGAAGCCAAAATTGAAACTTCGTGTGTGTGCTAAGTGGCTCTAGTTGTGTCCAACTCTTTGCAACCCTATAGACCATAGCCCACCAGGCTCCTCTGTACACAGGAGAACTGAATCTTTACCTCAAATCAAATAATCTGTTCTAGTGGCTTTAAGCCTTACATAAGAAAAGCCAAAGGCTAAAACTTTCAGAAGAAAATAGAATATTTTTTGATTTCATGGTAAAGCCAAACATTTTAAACCAGGTGCAAAATCACAAGCTATAAAGGAAAATATTTATGAATTTGACTTCATTAAAATAAAAAATACCACTTCTGATCACCAAAAAACCATAAAGAGATCGAAAATACACTTATTTCCAGTGCTTAACTGACAAAGGTATCTGGACTATGCAAAGAACTCTTACAAATCAAAATAAATAAAATGAATCTGGTAGGAAAATGTGCAAAAATATGAATAGGCAATTCTCAGGAAAGAAAATCCAAATGATCAATGAACATATGAAAAGATGTACAACCTCAGTACTAATAGAGGAAATGCAGATTAAAACGGCAGTGCAATACCATTTCACATCTCTGAAACTGACTAATATTTAAGAGTTTGATGAGCCAAGTATTGGTAAAGAAAGGTACAGGGAAATTACAAATTTTATACTCTTCTGATTGGAAGTCAAGTTGGTGAAACAACTTTGGAGAGCAATTTGGCAATAGTTGCTAGTTGATGCATGTACTTCACTACACAACTCCATTCCTAAGAATATACTTTGGAAAAACTCCAGTATATGCACATAGGGACTCTTTACAGCAGCATTGCTATAGTAAAAAATCAGAATACAATCTGCAAGTCCATCAATTAGAAAACTGTTAAGTAAATTGTAATCTGTTGGAACAATGGAGTACTAAATAGCAAAGAAAAAGAAATGGACTAGTTGTTGTTTAGTCATTAAGTTGTGTTTGACTCTTTTGCAACCCCATGGACTGTAGCTCACCAGGCTTCTCTGTCCATAGGATTTTCCAGGCAAGAATACTGGAGTGGGTTGCCATTTCCTTCTTCAGGGGATCTTCCTGACCCAGGGTTCTAACCTGAGTTTTCTGCATGGACAGGTGGATTCTTTATCAATGAGCCACCAGAGAAGCCCACATTCGGGTAACCAAGTTGGTATTTGCAGAGTTGGAGAATTAGATGTTGGTATGAGGAAAACACCCACACATTTCATGTCAGAAGTGTTCTATGATATATAGAAAACTATAAAACACTGATGAAAGAAATCAAAGATGACACAAATAGATGGAGAAAATACCATGTTCATGGATCGGAAGAATCAATATAGTGAAAATGAGTATACTACCCAAAGCAATCTATAGATTCAATGCAATCCCTATCAAGCTACCAATGGTATTTTTCACAGAACAAGAGGGCAATGGCACCCCACTCCAGTACTGTTGCCTGGAAAATCCCATGGATGGAGGAGCCTGGTAGGCTGCAGTCCATGGGGTCGCAAAGAGTCGGACACGACTGAGCAACTTCACTTTCACTTTCCACTTTCCACTTTCATGCATTGGAGAAGGAAATGGCAACCCACTCCAGTGTTCTTGCCTGGAGAATCCCTTGGATGGAGAAGCCTGGTAGGCTGCAGTCCATGGGGTCACACAGAGTCGGACATGATTGAAGCGACTTAGCAATTAGAACAAATAATTTCCATAATTTGTGTGGAAACACAAAAAAACCTTGAATAGCCAAAGCAATCTTGAGAAAGAAGAATGGAATGGGAGGAATCAACCTGCCTGACTTCAGACAATACCACAAATCTACAGTCATCAAGACAGTATGGTAGTGGCACAAAGATAGAAATATAGATCAATGAAGCAAAATAGAAAGCCCAGAGATGAATGCCAGCACCTGCGGACACCTTATCTTTGACAAAGGAGGCAAAAATATACAATGAAGTATAGACAATCGCTTTAGCAAGTGGTGCTGGGAAAAGTGGTCAACTACCTGTAAAAGAATGAAACTAGAACACTTTCTAACACCATGCACAAAAATAAACTCAAAATGGATTATAGATCTAAATGTAAAACCAGAAACTATAAAACTTCTAGAGGAAAACATAGGCAGAACACTCTGACATAATCACAGCAAGATCCTCTATGACCCACCTCCCAGAGTAATGGAAATAAAAGCAAAAATAAACAAATGAGACCTAATTAAACTTAAAAGCTTTTACACAATGAAGGAAACTATAAGCAAGGTGAAAAGACAGCCTTCAGAATGGGAGAAAATAATAGCAAATGAAACAACTGACAAAGAGTTAATCTCAAAAATATACAAGCAGCTCATGCAGCTCAATACCAGAAAAACAAATGACCCAATCAAAAAATGGGCCAAAGAACTAAATAGACATTTCTTCAAAGAAGACATAAAGATGGCTAACAAACACATGAAAAGATGTTTAACATCACTCACTACCAGATAAATGCAAAATCAAAACCACAATGAGGTATCATCTCACGCTGGTCAGAATGGCTGCCATCAAAAAGTCTACAAACAATAAATGCTGGAGAGGATGTGGAGAAAGGGAACCCTTTTACACTATTGGTGGGAATGCAAACTAGTACAGCCACTATGGAGAACAGTGTGGAGATTCCTTAAAAAACTGGAAATAGAACTGCCATATAACAAGCATGACCATCCCCATGGAATAGACCATACCCTTGGAAAAGAAATGTGAAAAAGCAAAATGGCTGTCTGGGGAGGCCTTACAAATAGCTGTGAAAAGAAGAGAAGCGAAAAGCAAAGGAGAAAACGAAAGATATAAGCATCTGAATGCAGAGTTCCAAAGAAGAGCAAGGAGAGATAAGAAAGCCTTCCTCAGTGATCAATGCAAAGAAATAGAGGAAAACAACAGAATGGGAAAGACTAGAGATCTCTTCAAGAGAATTAGAGATACCAAGGGAACATTTCATGCAAAGATGGGCTCGATAAAGGACAGAAATGGTATGGACCTAACAGAAGCAGAAGATATTAAGAAGAGATGGCAAGAATACACAGAAGAACTGTACAAAAAAGATTTCACGACCCAGATAATCACGATGGTGTGATCACTGACCTAGAGCCAGACATCCTGGAATGTGAAGTCAAGTGGGCCTTAGAAAGCATCACTATGAACAAAGCTAGTGAAAGTGATGGAATTCCAGTTGAGCTATTTCAAATCCTAAAGGATGATGCTGTGAAAGTGCTGCACTCAATATGTCAGCAAATTTGGAAAACTCAGCAGTGGCCACAGGACTGGAAAAGGTCAGTTTTCATTCCAATCCCAAAGAAAGGCAATGCCAAAGACTGCTCAAACTACCGCACATTGCACTCATCTCACACACTAGTAAAGCAATGCTCAAAATTCTCCAAGCCAGACTTCAGCAATATGTGAACTATGAACTTCCAGATGTTCAAGCTGGTTTTAGAAAAGGCAGAGGAACCAGAGATCAAATTGCCAACATCTGCTGGATCATGGAAAAAGCAAGAGAGTTCCAGAAAAACATCTATTTCTGCTTTATTGACTATGCCAAAGCCTTTGACTGTGTGGATCACAATAAACTGTGGAAAATTCTGAAAGAGATGGGAATACCAGACCCCCTGACCTGCCTCTTGAGAAACCTGTATGCAGGTCAGGAAGCAACAGTTAGAACTGGACATGGAACAACAGACTGGTTCCAAATAGGAATAGGAGTATGTCAAGGCTGTATATTGTCACCCTGCTTATTTAACTTCTATGCAGAGTAAATCATCAGAAACGCTGGATTGGAAGAAGCACAAGCTGGAATCAAGATTGCCGGGAGAAATATCAATAACCTCAGATATGCAGATGACATCACCCTTATGGCAGAAAGTGAAGAGGAACTTAAAAGCCTCTTGTTGAAAGTGAAAGAGGAGAGTGAAAAAGTTGGCTTGAAGCTCAACATTCAGAAAACTAAGATCACAGCATCTGGTCCCATCGATTCATGGGAAATAGATAGGGAAACAGTGGAAACAGTGTCAGACTTTTTTTTTTTGGCTCCAAAATCACTGCAGATGGTGATTGCAGCCATGAAATTCGAAGACGCTTACTCCTTGGAAGGAAAGTTATGACCAACCTAGATAGCATATAAAAAGCAGAGACATTACTTTGCCAACAAAGGTCTATCTAGTCAAGGCTATGGTTTTTCCAGTGGTCATGTGTGGATGTGAGAGTTGGACTGTGAAGAAAGCTGAGCACCGAAGAATTGGTGCTTTTGAACTATGGTGTTGGAGAAGACTCTTGAGAGTCCCTTGGACTGCAAGGAGATCCAACCAGTCCATCCTAAAGGAGATCAGTCCTGGGTGTTCATTGGAAGGACTGATGCTAAAGCTGAAACTCCAATACTTTGGCCACCTCATGCGAAGAGTTGACTCATTGGAAAAGAATCTGATGCTGGGAGGGATTGGGGGTAAGAGGAGAAGGGGATGATAGAGGATGAGATGGCTGGATTGCATCATCGATTTGATGGACATGAGTTTGAGTGAACTCCAGGAGTTGGTGATGGACAGGGAGGCCTGGCATGCTGCGATTCATGGGGTGGCAAAGAGTCAACTGAGCGACTGAACTGAACTGACTGATGACCCAGCAATCCCACTGCTGGGCATACACACTGAGGAAACCAGAATTGAAAGAGACATGTGTACCCCAGTGTTCATTGCAGCACTGTTTACAATAGCTAGGACATGGAAGCAACTTAGATGTCCATCGACAGATGAGTAGATAAGAAAGTTGTGGTACATATACACAATGGAATATTACTCAGCTATTAAAAAGAATGCATTTGAGTCAGTTCTAATGAAGTGGATGAAACTGGAGCCTATTACACAGAGTGAAGTAAGTCAGAAAGAAAAATACCAATACAATATATTAATGCACATATGTGGAATTTAGAAAGATGGTAACAATGATCCTAAGTGCAAGACAGCAAAGGAGACAAAGATATAAAAAACAGTCTTTTGGACTCTGTGGGAGAAGGCAAGTGTGGGATGATTTGAGAGAATTGCATTGAAACATGTATATCACCATATGTAAAATAGATGACTAGTCCAAGTTTGATGCATGAAATAGGGTACTCAAAGCTGGTGCACTGGGATAACCCAGAAGGATGGGATAGGGAGGGAGGTAGAGGAGAGTTCGGGACAGGGGAATACATGTACACCCATGGCTGATTCATGTTGATGTGTGGCAAAAACCACCACAATATTGTAAAGTAATTAGCCTCCAGTTAAAATAAATAAATTAATTTAAAAAAGAGAAGTGTTCTATGGGCAGAAACAGATCCTAATACTTTCTATTCCTGGTTTGTTGAGTGTTTTTATTATGAAAGGGTGTTCGGGTTTTTGCCAAATTCTAATTTTTTTTTGGTATCTATTGAGATGATTATATGGTTTTTCCTTTTTAGTTTGTCATTATGGTGAATTTTATTGATTGATTTTTCAGATGTTAAATGACTCTTGCTTTCTTGGGGTAAACCTTACTTGGTCATGATGTATTGTCTTTTTTATATAAAGATGCATTCAATTTGCTAAAATTTTGTTAAGAATATTTTATATCTATGCTCATGAGGTATATTGGTTTGTAGTTTTCTTATGTCCTGCCTGGTTCTGGTATCAGGGTAATAGAATGAGTTGGGAAGTATTCCCTACTCTTCAGTTTTCTTGAAGAGTATGTGTGTGCTGAATAAGTATTGTTTCTTTCTTAAATGTCTGGGCCTGGGGTTTTCTTTGTGGGGAGTTTTAAATTATTTATTTATTCATTTTTGCCTGTGCTGGGTCTTGGCTGCAGCACATGGGCTTTCCCTAGTTGGAGTGCAAGGTCTCCAGAGCGCGAGGGCTCAGTAGCTGAGTCTTAGCTGTGGCTTAGCCCCACGGCATGTGGGATCTTAGTTCTCCTACCAGGGGACTGAATCCATGTCTCCTGCTGCTGCTGCTGCTAAGTCACTTCAGTTGTGTCCGACTCTGTGTGACCCCAGAGACGGCAGCCCACCAGGCTCCTCCGTCCCTGGGATTCTCCAGGCAAGAACGCTGGAGTGGGTTGCCATTTCCTTCTCCAATGCATGAAAGTGAAAAGTGAAAGTGAAGTCACTCAGTTGTGTCCGACTCTTAGCAACCCCATGGACTGCAGCCCACCAGGCTCCTCCGTCCATGGGATTTTCCAGGCCAAGAGTATTGGAGTGCGTGCCATTGCCTCATGTCTCCTGCATTGGAAGGCAAATTCTCAACCACTGGACCACCAGAGAAGTCCTTGAAGGAAGGTTTTCAACTACACATACAATTTCTTTAATAAATACAGAGCTGTTTTGGTTATCTTTTTTTTGTTTGTTTTCTTGAGTGGGTGTTTGTAGTTTGTGTCCTTCTAGGAATTTGTTCTTTTTATCTGTGTTGTGCTATTTCTATTTGCTGTAATCAGAACAGCAGAGCTATTTCCCCATAGTTCTCCTTGCCCCCAACCCCCCATATCTTTTCCAGGTAAATCTCCTATTGGTGCTTTGAAACAATATAGGGTCTTGACTGGGCCCTGTGGTTCCCATCTTTCCCTCCTAGGGTCAGCTTTTGCCCAAACTTCTCACTCTCACTCTGTCCTCCTCTCCCCACCACTTGAACCTCCCAAGCAACCTTTGCAAGCTTAAGACTTTCTGGTTAGCAAGAATCTACCCAATTATAAAAAAAATCCATTCCAAATTGCTTATTATTTAATGGATTAATCATTCCAGTAGTATTTGCATTTCAAAAGAAAATAGAATTATTCATAGCAAAAATAAATCTTTAATGGTGTTATTTCCGGCTCTGTGGCAAGTAGGTGAGGGAAGTACTTTGGGTGATGGGCTTTCCTCTCTTTCTAGTGTAAGTTGGCTCTTTTCGCTATTCTTTTTGTTTCTACCCAGGGAGTTCCCTTTGCCCTTCGGTTATGACAAGATGTTTCACACAGTTCTGCAAGATCCTGCCACTTCTCAGGGTCATCAGAATCCATTCTTTGTGCTCTGCTCTTGTAGGCCCCAAACGGGTGGACTTCTCTCAGAAAACGATGTTTGTGCCCAAGAGTGGAGTCTGCGTTCCCCACCTTGGGCTGCCGGGCGGACCACCCTTCCCAGGCACCGGCGCGCCTCTCGAGAGCGGCGACCGAAACAGACGCGGTGTTAAGGGTCTGATGGGGCGGCGGGGAGGGCGCGGGAAGTGGCGGGTCTGGGGATGGGCGCACCGTGCCACCGCGGGCTCCGGGAGCACGGCGCGCCGCGCAAGAGGCTGCGGCGGCGGGGACTCGCTAGAAGGGAAGACAGAGGAACAGAGCCTGGCCCCGCGCGCGGCTCGAGCCCTTTGACGCGCGGGAGACGCCAAAGCCGGGGCGGGCGGGCCGGCGGGGGCCGGGCGGGGCGGGGCAGGGCACCGCTGTGCCCGTAGTCCCCGGCACTAGGCGAGCTTGGCGCGTCCCGCTTCGGAGCGTGGTGCACGGCGGCACCATGGGGTCCAGCAACTTGGAGCTGATTTTTGACAGCGTAGGGCACTTCGGCAGGTAGGGAGATGGGGTAGGGGTGGAGAGGGAGGACGGTGCCGGGGGAGCCGGAGCCACGTGGGTGGAGGCGCCGGTGGGGTCTGTTTCTTTCCGTTGCGGTGGGGTTCTTGCGCGCGCAGAGCTCGCGATCCGAACACATCTCCCCACCCCTCCTTTCCGGGAAAAGTCCGGAGGCCTGGGTCTTGATTCTTGGCCCCGGACCAGGGCCAGTTCGAGATCCTCTCGAACTCTGGCGGCCGGACGCCCCCAGAGCGAGCCGCGGGCGCTGGGGGCTCGCTTCGGGAGTGGTGTGTGCGGGGTCCCCCGGCGCGCCCTCTGCCGGTGCCGGAGTCCGAAGCCCCGGCTGCAGAAGCCAGGTCACAGGAGGAACGCCTGTTCTTGGCAGCTCATTTCTCTTATCTGCCATATGGGCTCCTCTTTCACTTCCCCAGACGGCTGCTGTCCCGCCCCAACCCGTGGTGGAGTCTCCTTCAGTGCCTGGCAGGTATTGAATTGCTCTAGGAACAACCGTTTAAAGTTTGTTCGTTCTTTTTCTGTGTGTGTGTGTGTGTGTGTGTGTGTGTGTGTGTGTGTGTTTTCGATTTATGGAAACCTAGTATGTGCCAACTACACAGTGCGGAATCTTACAAAGGGGTGGGGGTGAATCCTTATTTTAATGATTGGGAAACTGAGGCTGGGTCAAGGACCCACAGCTACTGCAGGGTGGGACCTAGGTTTGACCTTTGTATGATTGTCACCCTCTTTTCATTTGTCAAATTAATTAAAAAAATTTAAAGTGTATTCATTCATTTATTTATTCATTCATTCTTGGAATACTACTTTGACCCAGAACGTTTTGGGAGAAGGGGTAGCTGGGCGAGGAGCCATAGAAAGTGTGGATCCAGAGGTTTGGGGCTCAGTCTGAATCCTGGCCTGCCACTCACTGCTAAGGTGACCCTGGGAATACTGTGTCTCAGTTTCCTATGCACAAAGTGAGAATTATAATCATTCCTGCCTTTAGCTCCCTTCCACGCTCGTGATGAAGAGCTGGTGCTGTGCTGTTCTCCAGGGTGAAAAGTTGCACAGATGTTGGTTATGATTCCCAGTGTCCACAAGAAAAGAGTGGTGAAGCAGGCCGGGAAGGGGCAGGAGGCCCCAACTCTCCCCTACTTCCTCCTGATACCTGCATTATTGAATGTTCAGTTGTGCCCGGCTCTGTCCTAAGTTTTTTGTACATGTTACCTTCTTTTACCTTCACCGCAGCCCTTTGAGACTAGTGGTAATCACTCTCATTTTACACATGAGGAAACCAGGTCTTGCACCTAAATCACAAATCTTAGTAGCAGAGCAGAATTCGATGTCGTTGGATGTCCATTGGCCTCCGCAGCCCATGCTGTCAACTAGATGCTCTCCTGAGTGCAACCCTGGGATTCAGCCAGGTCCTTCATTTATTATCTCATCTTATCTTCCTTGAAGCAGAATAGCATAGGGATTACAAAATCAGCTCTGGGAATGGATGTCCAAGTTCCAATCCTGGCTTACCACGTATTAACTATATGGTCTTGCGCATTTGACTTACCACTTCCTCATCTGTAAAATGGGGGTAATGATAGTACTACACATGTTTGTTATAAGGACTCCACATGCAGCTCTCATTTCATCCTCATGATAACCTTAAGAGGTAGTAGTTACTAATACCATTCTTTCCCCATGTATTTTAGGGATTAATCACCATACTCAGGAGCTGTAACAAAGAGACCCCTCAATTGGATTTTGTTTCTGGTAACTGTCCAGGGCAGTTGTGCTCCATGGTGTCATCCAGGGACCCAAGTGGGTGAGGCAACTCCACCATCCACAGCATCTGGGGCCGCTGCTCCGTGTCCTCACCCACATGGTCAGATGTAGCTCCGTGTGGTGGGAGAAAGGGAGAATGGGTCTGGGGAGACAGCTCTTAGCCAGTCACAGTAGAGTATGCAAATCTTATCATTCTGTAAGTTATCAATAAATCATGACTATTATTGTTACCTGAGTCCCCATTCTGGTAGGAAAGGTAGATTGGGAAAGCTACTTATAGGAAGGAAAAGGGTAACATGTCAATGCTTATAGCAAAAGGTGAAAATAGTGTGACCATATCATAGCAGCCCATATTTTCTCTGGCATTCACTCTCATTGGTCTCTTTATTGTCTATAAATAGAGAGGGAGGTTATCGTGTATTGTTATCTAGTCTTAAGGAAACCTAGCGACAGTGTTAAGTAGAAAGCCCTAATTGTCTCTCATTTCTCACTGGTCATTTCTAAGGTGAGGAAACACTGTCCAAATCACCTTTAAAAGAGGAAAGCAGGACACCTAAGAAGAATTACGTGTTGTTCAATACAAAATACAAGTTTGTATTGAAGTTACAAACTCTCCACGGTTTAAGCCCCATGTCAGAGGGAATTGAGGAAACTGAGATTCAGGAATAGTGTTGAGGGAACTAAGAGCCTGGATTTTTGAGTTATCTTGGAATAAAGACAGAGAGAGTTTAAAATTTCAGAGTTGGAATGATGAGCCTGTGGCTGACTTAGATGTATGGATATAGGTGGTGGCTTTTTTTTTTTTCAGTCAGTATATGACCCTTTACCCACTCCAGTGTTCTTGCCCGGAGAATCCCAGGGACGGCGGAGCCTGGTAGGCTGCCGTCTATGGGGTCGCATAGAGTCGTACATGACTGAAGTGACTTAGCAGCAGCATATGACCCTTTTAGGCTCTTTTTTGACTTCATCTTATGAACATCATAGTATCTAACACTTACACGTACATAAAGGGTAAGGATCTTGCCCAAAAGACCCAGGTGGTAAGTAACCGGAGACAAGCTTCAAACCTTGGTAGTCTGGTTCTGGAGTCCATACTGTTAACCACAGTGGTATAATACTAGTTATGTTTTACTGTGGGCTACCCAGGTAGTGCTAGTGTTAAAGAACTTGCCTGCCAATGTAGGAGACATAAGAGATGCAGGTTCAATCCCTAGGTGGGGAAGATACTGAAGGAGGGTGTGGAAGCCCACTCCAGTATTCTTGCCTAGAGAATCCCCATGGACAGAGGAGCCTGGCAGGCTACAGTCCATGGGGTCACAAAGAGTTAGACACGACTGAAGCGATTTAGCACATACACAGGCATGTTCTATTATATAGAATGATATCAATCTAGGACTGAATGTAATTTTTTTTACCTGTCACCCAGATAGCATAGGTCTGTTTCCTGGAGGTTCTGGTCATCTTTCTTTTACTTACCTCTGGTTTTCCTGTCTATTCTTTTTCCATTAGTGTTTCTCTTGGCTGTGGGCATAGTGATGTGTTGTGTCTAAGTCTGTTGTTCTGAAGGAGCCTTGGGCTGGGTAGACACTTGGTGGACAGCAATCTTTATAAGGGAGAAAATGATTTGTTAGAATGCTAGACACCTAAGGAAGTAGGATTTTCTTTTTTTTAGGAAGTTATCCCTGTGACTTCCCTGGTGGCTCAGGTGGTAAAGAATCCTCCTGCAACGCAGGAGACCTGGGCTTGATCCCTGGGTCGGGAAAATCCCCTGGAGAAGGGAATGGCAACCCACTCTAGTACTCTTGCCTGGAAAATTCCATGGACAGAGGAGCCTTGTGGGCTACAGTCCATGGAGTCACAAAGAGTCAAACATGACCAAGAGACTAAGCAGAGCACATCCTTGTGACAGGAAAAGGGAAATTTGAACTGAAAGTGTACTTAAGACCTTCTCAGCACCTGTGGGCGGGGCAGAGAAGACAGATCCTAGCTTCAGAGGCCTGCCAGGGGAGGTGCTCTGTTGGGGGGACTGGGTGTGAATGGAGAACGTGAATAGAGAACTCGTGCAGCTCTGTGGAAAAAACTAGTGACTACCATGGGGTTCAGGCTGGCTGGGGAAGGAATGAGGCCAGGAAGGTGGCAGTAAACCAGAGAAGCTGGTGGGCGCCAAAGGCTGGAGCCCCGAAGAGTGCCGGGGATGGGGCCAATGGGAGGGGCTCGGGAGCTGGGAGGATGGGAAGCTGTGGTCAGACAATGTGAGTTTTGCAGCAGGGAAGCCTCTCCAGGTGATGAGACTACTTAGGTACCAAACCTAAATGCCTCCAGGGGCAGGCAGGTAAACTTCACAAAAACAAAACAAACTTCACACACAAAAAAATCTGTTTGCTCTTTGTGGGGACTGTGTCGAGTTTGAGCACTGGAATTTGTGAAGTGGGGAGGAGTTGAAGTATAAAAATGTATGTCATATATGATGTATGTTACCTTCTCAGTCATATTCATAGGGTTGTCGTTATGGGATGCCTCTTAGGTCCCTAACAGGATTTGGTTGCAAATGGTGATTGTAGCCATGAAATTAGAAGACGCTTACTCCTTGGAAGGAAAGTTATGACCAACCTAGACAGCATATTAAAAAGCAGAGACATTACTTTGCCAACAAACGTCTGTCTAGTCAAGGCTATGGTTTTTCCAGTGGTCATGTATGGATGTGAGAGTTGGACTGCGAAGAAAGCTGAGCACCGAAGAATTGATGCTTTTGAACTGTGGTGTTGGAGAAGACTCTTGAGAGTCCCTTGGACTGCAAGGAGATCCAACCAGTCCATTCTAAAGGAGATCGTCCTAGGTGTTCTTTGGAAGGAATGATGCTAAAGCTGAAACTCCAGTACTTTGGCCACCTCATGCGAAGAGTTGACTCATTGGAAAAGACTCTGATGCTGGGAGGGATGGTGGGCAGGAGGAAAAGGGGAGGACAGAGGATGAGATGGCTGGATGGCATCACCGACTCAGTGGACGTGAGTTTGAGTGAACTCCGGGAGTTGGTGATGGACAGTGAGGCCTGGCATGCTGCGATTCATGGCGTCGCAGAGAGTCGGACATGACTGAGTGACTGAACTGAACTGAACTGATTCCTTTATTCAAGCTAAGCATAATGGAGACCCTTCTCCGTTTTTGCCTATGTGTGTGTGTGTGTGTGTGTTTTAGCCCATAGGTCAGCTATAATAACTTGTTTCTTTTCCTCTCTCTTTACAGATACCAAATATTCCTCTATTTTATATGTGCCTTCCAGAATATCTCTTGTGGTATCCACTACTTGGCTTCTGTGTTCTTGTCAGTGTCCCCCCAGCATACCTGTAGGCCCCCAGGCAATGTGAGTCAGGTTCTTTTCCAAGACCTCTCTACTTGGCAGTTGGAGGACATCTGGACCCAGTTCTCCGTAGGCCGTGAGGATCGCATTCTCGTGCAGCTGCAGGATGGGGAGATCTGGGAGCTTACCAGCTGTCAGAGGTTCCGGAGGGATGACCAGTCGAGCCTGGACTATGAGTACAGCGGCCAGAAGAGCAGCTTCCCTTGCTTGGATGGCTACATCTACGACAGAAGCAAGTGGCTCAGCACTGTGGTGACCCAGTGGGACCTGGTGTGTAACCGAGAGTGGTTTGGAAGGCTGATCCAGCCCACGTTTATGTTTGGAGTCCTGCTGGGAGCAGTGATCTTTGGCTACCTCTCCGACAGGTAACGTGAAGTCTTTTGTATTGTTTCATCCATCCATCAGTGTAGGGTTCGTTTTCTCATCTCATTGTCTTAGGGGACAGGGAATTATGTTCAAAACTTTAGTCATTTTCATACTTCCTATCTAAATACGTACTTCTTTGCTGATCTGGTATTTAGGGACACAAAATAACATTAAGGGGATGGGTTCTGAAGACAGTCCGCCTGTGTTCTGCCATTAGCTGTGGACCTTGGCTCATTGCCTGACCTGCATTTCAGAATCTTGTGTGTAAGCTGGCAATGAAAATAACAATACTCGTCTCAGAGGGTTATTGCAAAATTAACACAGAAAAAGTACCTTGGACATATAACCACTCAGTAGCTACTGGTTATTACTTTGAACATTTTTTCTTTAAATAGACTTGCTTTTTAGGAGGATAGTCTGGCCTTATGCAGTGATGTCTATGAAATTTTGTGATGTAGCAACCAAATTTTTAAAAAATATACTTTAAAATGAACATATAGCTCTTAAAATAAGGCAGAGTTCGTCTGTGTATGGACATGGACCACACTTTTAGTGCCTGTCCCAGAGCACAGAGATAAACTTATTTATTTGACACCATAGTTGTGAATTTTACAGGCATGTCCTGGGCACTGGGAACCTAAATACAACTGATTAGGTCGGAAATCCCTGCCCTCAGTGTGTGCTAGTCACATGGGACCAACAAACACATCGAAAGAAAAATTACAGGGCTTTGTTGTGTCTGGGGCCACATTAGAAGTGAAGGCCATGGAGACAAGACTACTGCTGCTAAGTCGCTTCAGTCGTGTCCAACTCTGTGTGACCCCGTAGACGGCAGCCCACCAGGCTCCGCCGTCCCTGGGATTCTCCAGGCAAGAACGCTGGAGTGGGTTGCCATTTCCTTCTCCAATGCAGGAAAGTGAAAAGTGAAAGTGAAGTCGCTCAGTCGCTCATAGCCTTAGCGACCCCATGGACTGCAGCCCACCAGACTCCTCCATCCATGGATTTTCCAGGCAAGAGTACTGCAGTGGGGTGCCATTGCCTTCTCCACTGTGGAAGCCTAAAGGGAGGAGGACCCAAGTCTTTCCCCCCACCTCCCACATCCCCTTCAGGAGATGGGGTTTGAATAATGAAATTGCAACAGAAGTGGAGTCTATTAGTAAAATAGTTATTATTTGGTGACTGAAGTTACCATTTCAGTTTTTAAGAATCTTCTGCTTCATAAACTTCCTGGGAAGGATGGAAGTTGGGTTGTCAGTGGGGAGAGGAGCAAAACAGGAGTCAAGGAGATAGGTAGTCCCTTTTGGAAAGTCCATCAGTGAAGGAAATGCAAGATGCAAGGTGGCTACAGGAATGATGGGGATCCAGAGAAGGTTCTTGTCTTTGGCTAGAAGAGACTTCAACTGAAAGGGAGGAGTCAGAGGAGTAATTGGTAGAAGTAATTGGTAGAATAAGGCCTCAGAGGAGATGGGAAGAGACATGATCCAATACAAAGATTGCAGAATGTATTTGAAGAGAAAAGGGTGTGTGTCTCTGGACAGGAGGGAAGGAAAAAAGGCTGCAGGCAGCAGCAGGTCTTGTTGGCAGCTGGGCAGAGCAGGAAATTGCAGAGCTTTCTCTTTGATGTTCTCTGTTCTCTGCTCACCATCAAGAGAGTTGCTCATCTGTTACAGAGAACAAAAACGTTGTGGGTAGAAGAGGGATGGATGAAAATAGTTTAAAATGACATTCAGGGCTCAAATGAGATTGGGAAACCTTTATATGTAGGGCCAACAATCCCTGCTAGTGCCCATGGGAGCAGAGCAGGCTGAGGCTGTGAATTTGACAGTTTCCAATTTGCTTACATACTCTCTGCCACAATGGGCAAACCTGTTGCTTAGAATCTCAGGACTGTATTCTTTTGCCTTAAAATGATCTGTCAGGGACTTCTCACAGGGAGAAAATATTTGCAAATCATATAGCTAATGACAGTCCAGTATCTAGAATACATAAAATACTCTTATAACTCAACAATAAAAACACCAATAACCCAATTCAAAAATGGACAAATGATTTGGATGGATATTTTGCCAAAGAATATATACAAATGGCCAATAAGCACATATAAAAATGTTCAACATCAATAACCATTAGGGAAATGTAAATCAATACTATAGTGAGATACCCCTGGTCACTAGAATGGCTGTAATCAAAAAGATAGTTAATAACAAGTGTTGTCAGTAACAAGTGTGGATATGGAGAAATTGGTGGGATGGTAGAATTAGGGCAGCCACCCTGGAAAACAGTTTGGCAGCTCCTCAAAAATTAAACATAAAGTTAGCATATGACCCAGCAATTCCACCCCTAGGTACATATCCAGGAGAATTGAAAACATAACTTGACATAAAATCTTGTTCACAAATGTTCATGGCAGCATTATTCCCTATAGCCAAAAAAGTGGAAACAATGTCCAAATGTCCATCTAGGGATGAATGGATGAACAAAACATGGTATAGCCATGCAATGGAATATTGTGTGTTAGTTGCTCAGTCGTGTCTGACTTGTTTGTGACCCCGTGGACTGTAGACCACCAGGCTTCTCTGTCCATGGAATTCTCCAGGCAAGAATACAGGAGTGGGTTGCCATTCCCTTCTCCAATGGAATGTTACGAGTCATAAAAAGGAATGAAGTACAGTAACATGGATGAACCTTGAAAGCATAATAAAATAAGCCAGGTCTTATAGTGTGCAATTCCATTTATATAGAATGTCCAGAAGAGGCAACTCTATAAAGACAGAAAGTAGATTGTGACTGTCAGGGGACAGAGGGAACAGAGAATAAGAAATGATGATTCCTGGGTGCAGAGTTTCTTTTTGGAGGGATGAAAATGTCTTGGAACTAGATAGTGATGAGTTGCACAACTCTGTGAATCCACTAAAAAGCCACTGAATTGTATACTTTAAAACTGTGGTCCCCAGCCTTTTTGACATCAGGGACTGGTTTCATGGAAGACAATTTTCCCATGGACCAGGGAAGGTGGGGGACGGTTTCAGGATGATTCAAGTGCATTATGTTTATTGTGCACTTTATTTCTATTCTAATGCTGCTGCCGATCTGATCTGACAGGAGGTACAGGTCTGCGGCCTGAAGGTTGGGGATCCCTGCTTTAAAAGACTGGATTTTATATCATGTGAATTACATCTCACTTTTTAAATCTGCAGGCATGTAATTGTTATTTGTTTGCTTTTTAAAGAAGGAAATACCCTTCCTAATTATGAAAATATAGGGCAAATAGGCAACTTATTCTACTAGCAGAATGTCGCTAGACTTCTGTTTTTAGAGGGACTTGTTAAGAGTTGCCTCCCCCTTGGTGGGCAGAGCCAGCCCAGCAGGGAAGATGACCCAGCAGGTAACAGAGCATGTCCTGACAGGGAAAGGACAGATCTTCCCTCTCCTTGGTCCTTTGGGGACCACCCAGAGTGATCGTGTGTGTATATTCGCAGCTCAGGTGGAGACTTGGCCACTGAAAAACTGGCCTTTTGAAAAAATTGTGTGTTAACTCATGATTTACCCAAAGTAAATAAGTCAAATACATAAGCTACTAAAAATATAGGTAAAATTTATCTTTCTTGAATTAGAGTGGATGTTTTAAACTGTTGCAGCCACACCTTGCTCCTTCCACTGTGTGATTCTTATTTTTCAGGGCAGGAAGACGACTTGTTTTGTGGGCCTCAAGCACCGGTGTATTTTTGTTTGGCATAGCGGCGGCATTCACATTTGATTATTACAGCTTCATAGTCGCACGCTTTCTTCTTGCTATCGTGAGTTGGGTTGTTGTTGGGGTTTCTGTTTGTTTGTTTGTTTTTGCCTCTTTAATTCCACTGCAGTATTTTTATATTAAACCTTAACTCTCTTAGTTGTGCTTATTGAGAATCTAGTGAGATAGAGATCAAGGACTAATCTTTGTTCACTGCCCAAGTCTTTCTGTAGAATATTAGTGCCCTGGAGAAGGCAATGGCACCCTACTCCAGTACTCTTGCCTGGAAAATCCCATGGACGGAGGAGCCTGGTAGGCCGCAGTCCATGGGGTCGCTGAGGGTCAGACACGACTGAGCAACTTCACTTTCACGTTTCACTTTCATGCATTGGAGAAGGAAATGGCAACCCACTCCAGTGTTCTTGCCTGGAGAATCCCAGGGACGGGGGAGCCTGGTGGGCTGCCGTCTCTGGGGTCGCACAGAGTCGGACACAACTGAAGTGACTTAGCAGCAGCAGCAGCATGCTTAGAATGGAAGCTGTTAAATGAAAAATTGTTGCTTAGCAGGCTGAAACATTTCATTTGACTCTGTGATCCACATTCTGTGCCTGACATGTGATCCACATTCCACCATTACTAGCAGCAGGGATCTGTGAGACATCACTTCCAGTTGGCAGTTTACTGGGGATTCTGGCCAACTGTTGTTGTTGTTTAGTTGCTCAGTCGTGTTCAACTCTTTTGCAACTCCATGGACTATAGCCCACCAGACTCCTCTGTCCATGAGAATCCCATGGATTCTCCAGGCAAGAATACTGGAGTGGATTGCCATTTCCTCCTCCAGGGGATCTTCTTGACCTAGGGATCGAACCCTCGTCTCCTGCATTGGCAGGCGTATTTTTTACCTCTGAGCCACTAGGAAGCCCATTCTAGCCAATACTGTAAGGCAAAAGATAGAGAAGAGACAGGGAAAACAAGAGGAAGAGAGGAAAGCACAAGGGGACAGAAAGAAAAAAAGTCATTGTTTATACCCACTACAAATAATAGCTACCAATTATTTTACTTCTGAGCAGTTATGTCAGTCTAAATGTATGCATGAGCCAAACAGACAGTTAAGGCATATTGTTAAGAATGTCATTTGTATAATGTGCAGGAAGGGTGAAAACAAAAGCTTCAGACCTTTTTGTTCTGGGGAACAGGAGAGGATAGTGGAAAGGGCATGTGTTTGAATTCCAGCATTGTCATATATTGGCTTCTCGGCTGTGTGACCTTGGGCAAATGCCTTATCCTCTTTGAACCTTAACTTCTGATCTGTAAACTGTAGAAAAGAATACCTATTTCACTGGGTTGTTACCAGGACTCACTTGAGATTCAGGGAAATGTCTGCAGTTCAGTACCTGGCATGGAGTAAAGCTGACTGTTGCTGGAAGTGGACCAGGGAGTTTCCACACTCAGCGAGGCTTCCGGACAGGCTCCACACTACCTCACAGCAGCAACAGCGATTCTCTTTGGAGGTCACTGTTCAAGGATAACAGAGTGAAGTTTTCTCTTCTGGAGGAGCTTGTGATCTTGCTGAACACAGAGCAGGGCATGCATCCCCTCTCACCGGAGCAGATGACCTAAGGGTGTGGGGAGAAGCCAAGGACTTCAACCTCAGAAGAAGAGGTCACTGTGCCCCCTCCAAGGGCAATGTGGTATATTCTCTTTTGGAGTCCTCATCAACAGCTAGGAGGGGCCCCTAAGAAGCCACACTTAGATGGTCAAGGATAGAAGGATTCATTAAAAACAATTTAGGAGATTCGAAGGTGTTGTATCTTTAAAAAGTGTAATATTTTGGGGAATGCAGAGAGTTTTTAACACAAGAGATAACAACCAGCATTTCTGTCTCCACTAAGGACAGAATAAGAGGAAATGACTCTGTAGCTTCAGGGTGAGGTTTGATAATAGACCTTCTGGTGGGAATGATTGTACAGCAGAGGCAAAGATAGGTCTTGAGAGAGTGTGGAGTCCTCTTTTGGAATAATTAAGAGAATAATTCTAAAATCTTCTTGGTCTTGCGAAATACCTTGAGTTGATTTCCAGAGCCAAGAAAATCAGACAGCCACCCATAGAATAAATACTTCTGTAAAATGTGGTATTAATTTTCTGTGGCTCTTTCCTTTGGTTTTTATGGGAAATATATTTGTGATGCAATTCTGATTAGGGAAGATGCAGGCAGATTCATTTACTCAGCATATTTATTGATCTACCTACAGTCATGCTAAGTAAACCTGACCAGGATGTTTCAATAACCCTATAGTGTAGCAGGAAGGCAAGATGCTGACGGACCATTGTAAAAAATCCATACAGTGTTGACAGTAAGGACCAGCAGTGGGGGGAGGGGCTCCACACAGTGGGGGATGGGATGGGGAGTCTAGAGAGTCAGGGTCTTTTTAGTCTGAGGGATAGGTGAGAGAAGAACCTTATAGGCAGAGGGAGTAGCAAGTGAGAAGGCCCAGAGATGTGAAGGAACTGAAGGTCTACATACCAGGAGAATAGAGAGGAGGTGAAATGCACGGTGAGGCTGAAGGAGAGAGAGCTGACTAGGCAGACCTTGTAAGATGACAAAGGGTTTGCCTGGTTTCCTAAAGGTAATGAGAATCCTCTGAAGGGGTTCGGTGAATTCAGTGGTGAAGTGGTCATTCTGACTGCTGTGTCGGAGGTGGGGTCAGGGTAGATGTGAGGAATTGAGTATTATTACTGGAGGTGACAGGTGCAAATGGGATCAAGGAGTCTTTTGGAATTATTCAGGCAGTTGTGCATAGATTGTTTGAACCCAGTGACAGAAGTAACTGGTAAAAGTGGGAGGGAACTCCGAAAGAACTGGCCTTGAAAAAAATATCTTGAGGACTGATGTTATAGCTTACCTTAGTGAGGAATTAAAGGGGAAATTTGTAGTGTTTGAAGGTTTAATTTTACCAAACCACTGGATTCTTCGATATGGGAAGCCTCATTATCAGGCTTCATTATCTGAGTCTTGCAATTACAAGGTTGCATGGGGAAATAAAAGCTCAAAATGTGCAACTGACCATTCATACAGTCATCCCTATCAAGCACCTCTCTGCTTACTGCTACTGGGCTAACCTCTTTCCAACTCTGATGCAAAATGAAATTGCAGATCTTACAAAAGATGCTAAGCTACAAAAAGTCTTTGAAAGCAGCGGGAGAAAACTGCCTGAATGCTACACAGATCCCTTGACCAACTGGGACCTGGTAGAGATAGACCAATTAACTTTTGAAGAAATGATATCCATAAAGATAATGACAAGACAAGCCTTCAAAAGAGTATGATTTGAATATCAAAGGATTAAGAGAGGACTTTGGGGAAGTCAGTGGTACCCCAGAATAATTTTTCAAAAATTAATTTTATGATTTAATTTATATTAATAAAAGTCAAATGTGAAATAATTTTGTAGAACTTCTAGTCCTTTCACCACCACCCTCCTCCACAAAAAAAATCCATTTGTTTCATTCTTTGTTTATTCCCTGAGTAGTCACATAGTGTTATTATAATCTGAATTTTGTTAAATTTAATATAGGCCTGCTTTTAAAATAAAGTTTTTCCTCCATTCTTTTTAATGTTCTAAAATGCATATTATATTATTTACCATCATAACTATTTTAAGTATTTACAGTTCAGTGATATTAAATACATTCATACTGTTGTACAACCATCCCCACCATCCAACTCCAGAATTCTTTTTGCCTTGCAAATCTGAAAGTCTATATTCATTAAACAGTAGCTCCCCATACTCCTTTCCCCCCCAGCCCCTAGCAACCACCATTCTACTTTCTGTCTCTGTGAATTTGACTACTCTAGATACTAGGCCTGATATAAATGGAATCATACAATATTTGTCTTTTTGTGATTGATTAGCTTATTTCACTTAGTGTAATGTCCTCAAAGTTAATTCATGTTGGAGCATATGTCAGAATATTCTTTTCTTAAAGCTAAATAATACTCCATTGTGTATTATCTATTCATCTGTTGATGGATTGCTGTTGATGGGAGCTTGGATTGCTTCCATATTTTAGCTACTGTGAATAAATAAGTGTAAAAATATTTCTTTGAGATCCCACTTTAAATTCTTTTGGGTATATTCCCATGGGATTTCTGGATCATAAGGCAATTATATTTTTAGTTTTTTGAGGACTCTCCATACTGTTTTCCATAGTGGTTGTACCATTTTACATTTCTGCCAACAGTGCATAAGGGTTCTGATTTCTCCATATCCTCACCAACACTTACTTTATTTTATTTTATACTAGCCATCCTAATGTCCATGAGGTGGCATATCAAATCATGATTTTGATTTGCATTTAACCTAATGATTAGTGATGCTGAGCATCTTTTCGTTGCTTAATGGCCATTCCTGTATTTTCTTTGGAGGAATCCAAGCCCATTGTTGAATTTGATTGTTTGTTTGGTTAGCAGATATTTGGTCCTATCCAAACCATCCATAAGACATTTGGTCCATGCCAAAAGGTAGTTGATATCTGATCTTATCCAAAACCATTTGGCTTAGACCAAATATACTTATAGGTCTTTTGGGTAGGACCAAATTTCCAGGACCTTTTGGTGTGGACTGAATGTTTTATGAATGTTTCTGACAGGACCAAATATCATGTAAGGTTTTGTTTTATTGTTGAGTTTTAGAAGTTCTCTGTGTATTCTGGATATTAGTCTCTTATCAGATATATGATTTGCACATCTCTTGTTCCATAAGTTGCCTTTTCACTCCACTGATAGTGTCTTTTGATGCAAAGACTGTTTTGAATTTCCCCGAAGTCCAATTTGTCTGTTTTTTGTTGTTGTTGTTGTTGTTGCATGTCAAAATGAAATTTTAATCAAATCTTTTTTCTTCTCACTAATTACTATATAAATGGTTTTTTCCCATTTAGAATTTAGGATTTAATAAAAAAGGCTTCTATGTATAGATAAATTAATACACATATTTGCAGGGACCTGAGATGTAAATTCACACTGTAAAGGAAATGAAGCAAAAGGCAGTGTCTAACATTTATATCACACAAAACCACTCAAGCTTTGCCTTTTGCAGTAGACAGGGTGTGGGGAGATGAGAGGACACGTTTAAAGAAGAAGGATGGATTGGATTAAATTCCATTGTATGAATGTGATATGGGTTTCAGAAAACAAAGCTTTCTTTTCTTTCTGGTGTGATTTGTAGAGGGTCAAACTCCTTAGTAGTTATGTGTGTGACCTTAAATCTGGCCCACCCTCCCTGCTTTGTTTTGCAGTCTGGAAGTGGCTATCTCGTGGTGGTGTTTGTCTATGTGACAGAATTTGTCGGCATGAAGTCTCGGACGTGGGCGTCCATCCACTTGCATTCCTTTTTTGCTTTTGGAACCATGGTGGTGGCTTTGACGGGCTACTTCGTCAGGACCTGGTGGATCTATCAGATAGTCCTCTCCTCCGTGACTGTCCCCTTTGTCTTGTGCTGTTGGATGCTCCCAGAGACACCTTTTTGGCTTATCTCAGGGGGAAAATATGAAGAAGCACAAAAAGTAATTGATACGATGGCCAAGTGGAATAGGACGAGACCCTGTAAACTGTCAGAAATTTTGTCACTGGATCACGATGGTTCTGCTGGTAATAAGCCCTCTCAAGTTGAGAAGCACACCCTGTCAGAACTGTTTTATGACTGGAGTATTGGAACAAGGACACTTATTCTTTGGCTGATTTGGTTCACAGGGTGTTTGGGGTTCTACACCTTCTCCTTGAATTCTGTTCATTTGGGAGGCAGTGAATATTTAAATCTCTTCCTTATGGGTAAGTGGTTAAACTATATTAAGTGTAGCTGCGAAGTGAAATTTCTACCAAGTTTTGAGAGTGTTTCTATTGTCTTTATTTCTACCAGGAACAACACTGCCGGCTATGTCATTATGGTCTTTTTTAGTATTTTGTGTGTGTGTGTGTGTGTGTGTGAGTAGCTCAGTCATGTCCAACTCTTTGCGACCCCATGGACTGTAGCCCTCCAGATACCTCTGTCCAGAATTTTCCAGGCAAGAATACTGGAGTGGGCAACCATTCCTTCTCCAGGAGATCTTCCTGACCCAGGGATTGAACCTAGGTCTCCTGCACTGCAGACAAATTCTTTACCATCTGAGACACCAGGGAAGCCCCTTTTAGTGTTACACAGGTATATATTTTCTTTTAAAAAATGCAAAATTGAAGACTTGAGTCCCTCCTTCCTTTCCTGCCTCTTCTTGCTTACTTCCTTCCTTTAAGCCCATTGCCATCCCAGAACTGTAGTTCAGAGGTACCTTCTATAACCTTTGGCCTGTACTTTCAGATTTCTTTTTATGCATCTCCATACATTTGTACAGATAAATGTTTTATATTTTAACATAAATGAGATTATTCACTACATATTGTTCTTTGCAAGTTTCATTCCTTTTAAAATTCAACATGTCTTGGAGATCTTCTGGCATCTTTCTACCTTCTAATTTAGGAATTTTAGTCAGTAAAATAACCTAAACACATGCAACTGTAGTTTATGATGTCATGCTTCTTTTAATTCAGTGGCGGGTTAAAATAGCTCTGAAGCTGTGATAGCCTGAGCTGAGTGTGACTCCTAACCAAATTCACACCAGACATGAGAGAATTATCAGAAATGCATTTGTGCAGCTGGTTATTTCTGTGTAGGCTACTTGCATTTGATATCATCCCCAGAAAAGTTTGCTTTAAAATTGTTATACATAAATATCATCCTTTCTCATTAAAGTGCTCTGATGAGACACCTGTTTTTGTTGATTCTAGCACAAAGAAATTATAAGTCATTTTAAGAAAAAGAACTACTCTTTTTTGAGAGGGGACAGACCAACAAGTTTATAAAAAGAGCCCATCTTGACTTCAAACACATTTTATGAACAAGTGAACGCATTCTATGTGTCAGTTTGAGAAACAGGGATTGAACCCGGGTCTCCCGCATTGTAGGCAGACGCTTTCCCATCTGAGCCACCAGGGAAGCCCAGTATTTCTAGAACAGAGCAGCAAATGGTAGCAGAATCAGGTGGGGTGGGGTGTGACATCGGGAAGTTTAGGAATGCTGGGGTTTTAGATCTTTATGATATAGTCTGTTCAATTTGATGGAGATGTATCACTTCTCAAGGAAACAGGCAATCTCATAAATATAAAAATGTTTCCAAGACAAATAGCATTGTTTTATAGCCACTGGGCTTCCCCGATGGCTCAGGAGTAAAAAAACCTACCGACAATGCAGGAGACGGGGGTTTGATCCCTGGGTCGGGAAGATCCCCTGGAGGAGAGTATGGCAACCCACTCCAGTATTCTTGCCTGGAGAATCCCATGGACAGAGGAGCCTGGTGGGCTACAGTCTACGGGGTTGCAAAGAGTCAGACAGGACTGAAGTGACTGAGCACGCACATAGTCTCTACTGCCTTTGCTTTTTTCATGTCATGACCCTTGCCAGTAGCCCTCTGCTTGTCAAGCTCTTCTAGTCAGTACTTTTGTGCTGTGCAAATTTTGAAGAAGTTTTCAGCTCCTGAGATGGTCAGGGGATTTCAGTTCAGGTTTTGTGCTACTTGCAGGTGATGAATGCTACAGTAGCCTCAGGACACACGTTTGGGGTTATATGGAGATAGGATCAGAATGGGGTCTGAGTGATTAGAGAGATTATACATTATAAAAGTGAAGAAAATAATGGCACATTGTCCTAATCCCAGAAGGGTTCATTGGTTGCACCATTTCTAGCCCATAGTCAAGTCAAAAATATAGACGCGGCATCTCTACAACAACTCAAGAAGAATCAAGGTGAAATATACTTGACAAGGTCTCTTCAGCTTTCCCAGTAGCTGTGCAGCTTTGCTGCTGCTGCTGCTAAGTCGCTTCAGTCGTGTCCGACTCTGTGTGACCCCATAGACGGCAGCCCACCAGATTCCCCATCCCTGGGATTCTCCAGGCAAGAACTGGAGTGGGTTGCCATTTCCTTCTCCAATGCATGAAAGTGAAAAGTGAAAGGGAAATCGCTCAGTCGTGTCCGACTCTTAGCGACCTCATGGACTGCAGCCTACCAGGCTCCTCCGTCCATGGGATTTTCCAGGCAAGAGTACTGGAGTGGGGTGCCATTGCCTAGGCTCCAGGAATTCAACTGGTGGCCTTGCACACAGTGCTGGAGAGAGGAGAGCCCTGAGTCAGACGTGGAGGGAATCACACATGAGGGAGGGAGGTGGCAGGAAAGGCTTGGCTCCCAAAGACCAGTCCCTGAGCTATCACTTACTCATTTGGCTCAAGTCATTTAGTGTTGGGAATGATTGAAGGTGGGAGGAGAAGGGGATGACAGAGGATGAGATGGTTGGATGGCATCACCAACTTAATGGACATGAGTTTGAGTAAGCTCCAGCAGTTGGTGATGGACAGGGAAGCCTGGCATGCTGCAGTCCATGGGGTCGCAAAGAGTTGGACAAAACTGAGCGACTGAACTTGGAGAAGACAATGGCACCCCACTCCAGTACTCTTGCCTGGAAAATCCCATGGATGGAGGAGCCTGGAAGGCTGCAGTCCATGGGGTCGCTGAGGGTCGGACATGACTGAGCGACTTCACTTTCACTTTTCACTTTCATGCTTTGGAGAAGGAAATGACAACCCACTCCAGTGTTCTTGCCTGGAGAATCCCAGGGACGGGGCATCCTGGTGGGCTGCCGTCTCTGGGGTCGCACAGAGTCGGACACGACTGAAGTGACTCAGCAGCAGCAGCAGCAGAGCGACTGAACTAAACTGACTAATTTAATGTTAGTTGGAAAGTGGAGGTGATAATCCAGGCCTATTCCTAGGAGGTTCTTTTGAGAATCATTGTTTTATTTGATCTTGAAAAGTCCTTAAAAAAAAAAAAAAGCAGAGTAATAGATGAACCTACTGTTTGGTCCAGATGCACCAGACCTTACAGCAGGGTCTGTGAAGGGGAGGCATTTTCTCTGGAGTTGTTTATTTCTCATGTTAATGAAGAGAAGGTCAAGGCTATGGTTTTTCCAGTGGTTATGTATGGATGTGAGAGTTGGACTGCGAAGAAAGCTGAGCGCCGAAGAATTGATGCTTTCGAACTGTGGTGTTGGAGAAGACTCTTGAGAGTCCCTTGGACTGCAAGGAGATCCAACCAGTCCATCCTAAAGGAGATCAGTCCTGGGTGTTCCTTGGGAGGACTGATGCTGAAGCTGAAACTCCAGTACTTTGGCCATCTCATGTGAAGAGTTGACTCATTGGAAAAGACCCTGATGCTGGGAGGGATTGGGGGCAGGAGGAGAAGGGGACGACAGAGGATGAGATGGCTGGATGGTATCACTGACTCGATGGACTTGAGTCTCAGTGAACTCCGGGAGTTGGTGATGGACAGGGAGGCCTGGCATGCTGGGATTCATGGGGTCACAAAGAGTCGGACATGACTGAGCGACTGAACTGAACTGAACTGAATTGAAGAGAAGGGAGACTCATCTCTCCAGAAGGGCTCAGAATGTTATTTTTTGTCTTTGCCCAGCCTTTTTTTTTTCCTGAGCAGCTGCAGCAGAGTTTAATTTCTGATGTACTGCTAACTCAGGAAATATGTATCCACCGCAGTGATATGTTCCCAAAGCCACAGAAGACATGGAGACCCAGACCTGCCAGTCCAGGTGCTAATAGCATTCTGTGGTTAAACAGGCAAGCGCACACCAGCCCTCAAAGGCAGTGGTGGGTAGCGTCCTGAGGTTAGGCAAGCTGTAGAGTGTCGAAAGAAGGGACCTTTCAGTTACGTGGACAATCTAGGCTAATAAGCAGTGACAAGTTCTCAGAGGCTACTGGGTTTGCTCAGTTTTGCTGAGAAATCTTGCTTGCTCCCTGTTGTGTTCTGGGTGATAGATGTAAAGCTTTTTGGTTCTGGATCTAAGATTCAAACTTTGGTTCTTCAACGGAAGGGCTTTTAAGTCAGTTCCGGACTTTGTTTTTTGTTGAGGGGGAGTAAAAGGAGATCCAAGACAAGGTCCTTGCTCAGTGGGGGATTCATATTAGCTTAACTTTTAGGTTTAAAATCCATCAAACAGTTATCATTACTTTATGTACCTAGCTGCACTGAATTTTCTACCTTAATTTCTAAGTTCGAAGTTACTGATACAAACATTTCCCCATAGTTCTGTCAAGCAGAAGAGGCCAAAGATCAGAAAAGATCAGTGTTGGCTATTAATTTACATATTTGTTCGTTCCACTGCCTTGCCCTCCAGGCACTGTGCTGTGTCCTGGGAGCTTCCAGCCTCACTGGGGATAAGATTCTGAGGAGAGATGCTACGTGCTAAGCAGATTATGTGAGCATTAGTGCACATCACAGTAAACATTCTCCCCACTCCAGTGAGTTTAAAAGTCATGGGCCTTGCTGCCTCTTAGGTAGTTGTTAGATAGTTCTTAGAAGTCCGTGAGATCAGAGAGAAGGCTGACCGTTCCACTGGGTTAGAAGGCAGGGCCCCCCTGTCCAACTGGATGCTCTGGCTTATAGAGATGTGTCATTTTGCTCTGTCACAGGTGTAGTGGAAATTCCTGCCTACGTCCTTGTGTGCTTGGGGATGGACCGTGTGGGGAGAAGAAACATTCTGATTTTCTCCCTTCTGTCAAGCGCAGTGACCAGTGGTGTGATTATGGTGATCCCCAAGGTGAGTTCTTTTATGTTTTACTTAGGGAATGGTTAGTTATACTGTGACAGTTTGATGGGGACATTTTCAGCTTATGAATACGAAGATGAAATAAGACATAGGGATAGATTATATACATAATATTTTAAATGTTTTCTTTAAAAAAACCCATTCCTTCTCTGTTATAATAAATAGTAGAAAATTTAAGGGAAAAAGAAATGTGGGAGTTGGGGGCGAAGCCCCAAATCCAACTTCTCAGAGATGGTCAGTGTTGTACTGTGTAAACATGGTCATCTTGAGTGAGGAGAGTAGATTGCACTTTGCAGTGAGTATCGTCATCTTAAACTTTTATTCATTCATGAAAGTTCTATCCAGCATCTAGTATGTACCAGATTCTTTTCTAGGTACCGAAGACGTGCAGTAAGTCAAGTTTCTCTGAGTAAAATGAAGAAAAACAAAATTGAATGAGGGATGGAGAGTGAGTGTGTTTGGAGGGGGAATGCACATGCGTACTGTTATTTTATCTAAAGTGGTTGAGGATGGTGTGCCTCTCAGAGAATGTGACATTTGATCAGAAATCTGAAGGAGCAAGGGAGTCATGGGGACAGATGAAAGATACTATGAGTCTTATGTTCAGAATTGTTCCAGTTTAAACAGTCTTGTTTTTCACTGTGGTAGGTTAGTAGTTTCCAAGTTCTATTGTGCGTGTATTTCCCAAGGATCTTGTTTCTAAGAATGTAATTTCTTAGTGAGAAACAGTGCCATAAACTACTGAAATGACTTCCTCATTCCTGTATTTTGGCAAACTCTTTGGCCTAGAATACCTCTTGCACCCAGAAGAACTCTTCCTTTTTTCACCCCAAATGTTACTAGAACCTGTATTTTCATTCTCAATATAGAAAATATGGTCACTATAACAATACTTTAAAATAATTTATATTTTATATATATAATTATAGTGATTATATAATTATAAAGCAATAGTATCTCAACATTTAGATCAAGGCATCTTAAGTTTTGTATATTGTTTGAAATCTAATTTAAGCTAACCAGTGACTTCCTTTTATGCTTCACTTAATTATCAGTGAATTGGTGAATCAAATATGCTATGGATTGAAAATTCCAGGTGATTGATACATGCAACTGATTCACATTAGTTAAAGTTACTTAAGACTTGGAGGTCTCTGCCACTTTGAGGGAGCTTCATCCATACCTTTTTTGCATGTGTTTTAAAGCAGCTTGCAGTTATATTAGTTGAGTTGATGGCAACTGTCTTTGAGCCAGTGAGGATTTAGGGGAACCCTAGAACCTTTCACCTCTACAGTGGTTAAGCCCCAGCAGTAATGTGGAAGACCGGAAAGTGGCTGATGGCATTTCTAGAAATAGAGCACTAACCCTTAATCACAAAAATTTCCCCTCTAATAAAACTTCTCTCCAAATGGTAATGTCAACACAATACAATTTTTCTGAGTTCCATTAATTCATTCAACAAACACTGAATGCAAAGTAATGACGGTGATAGAAGACACTGGCTGCTTAATACAGGCACCCCCAAATCTCAGTGAGTTCACATCATAGATGTTTATTTCTTGCTCACAGAAAGTTTGATGTGGCTCCTCCCTGGTGGGTGTAGGGGTGGTGAAGGGGGTGTTTGGCTCCCTGGAGCCACTCAGGAACACAAGTTGACAGAGGTACTGCCACCCCTAATGCATGAACTCCACGGTCACCTGGGTCTCAACACCCAGCTGGCAGACAGGGGAGGAGAGAAAAGATGGACTGTGAGACGTCTCTGAGAACTACTTCAGGAAGTGGAATACATCAAGGATGACAGCAGAAACTATCTGGGAGGCTCTTATTCCACAGTGTCTCTTCCCAAATGGCTTTTCTTTGTTGGTAATTTGTAATCTGCTAGGCAGAGGAGGCACAGTAAAACTTTTCTCTAAATCTCATAAAGAGGGAAAGCTTTTGCAGACCATGAGCAGAATTTACAAAATAGATTCAAACAAAAATGAAACTGTTCTGAAAGACACCAGAGGATGAGAAAGTTTTAAGTAATAATTTTGAGGATTTTCTCTTTTTCTTTTAAAAATATTACTTGATGACAAAATGACGGTCTATTTTACCAATATATACATTTTCAGGATTACCATGTTTGGCTAGTGGTGGCAAGTATGGCTGGAAAATTTTTCATCGGGGCAGCATTTGGCCTTATATACCTTTATACAGCGGAGCTGTATCCAACCATTGTAAGGTAAGAGTTACTTATTTTTGTGTTGTTTTCTTATTATCTTTCACTTATGTGTCATATCCTTACATTCAGTCTCTGAGTATAAATGCCTTCTTTTTGTAGAAGTAGGGGAACTCCGAGATGTGGGAAGATTACATGATGATGCTAATTCTGAATCAGAGGCTTTGTCTATACGTCATTAACAAGGATATTAGAGAATTTGTTTTGAAATAATGCTGCTGCTAAGTCACTTCAGTTGTGTCTGACTCTGTGTGATCCCATAGACGGCAGCCCACCAGGCTCCCCCACCCCTGGGATTCTCCAGGCAAGAACACTGGAGTGGGTTGCCATTTCCTTCTCCAATGCATGAAAGTGAAAAGTGAAAGGGAAGTCGCTCAGTCATGTCTGACTCTTTGCGACCCCATGGACTGCAGCCCACCAGCTCCTTCATCCATGGGATTTTCCAGGCCAGAGTACTGGAGTGGAAATAATGCTGTATTGTCCTAAAACCATTTAAAATCTCAAACACCGTTGACTTACACCGACTCAGGGCTAATGTTCTAAGGACATGTCTCTTGGTGTCCTGATGTCAGTTGTGTCAGGGCTGCCATAACAAAACACCACAGATTGAGGGCTTCAAACAATAGGAGTGTGTTTTCTCATGGTTGTGAAGATTAGAAGTCTGAGATCAGGAGTCTGGCATGTTTGGTTTCTCCTGGAGCCTCTCTCCTAAGCTTAGTAAGAGATACTTACTCATGTTGAACGGCTTCCCTGGTGGCTCAGATGGTAAAGAATCTGCCTGCAATATGGGAGACCTAGGTTTGATCCCTAGGTTGGGAAGATCCCCTGGAGGAGGGCCTGGCAACTCACTCCAGTATTCTTGCCTGAAGAATCCCCATGGACAGAGGTGCCTGGTGGGCTACATCCCACAGGGTTGCAAAGAATTGGATATGACTGAGTGATATCATGTTGGAAGCACATTCTTTGCTTCCTACTAGAAATTCTATTGGAGAAGGCAATGGCAACCCACTCCAGTACTCTTGCCTGGAGAATCCCATGAATGGAGGAACCTGGTAGGGTGCAGTCCGTGGGGTCACTAAGAGTCGCACACGACTGAGCGACTTCACTTTCACTTTTCACTTTCATGCATTGGAGAAGGAAATGGCAACCCACTCCGGTATTCTTGCCTGGAGAATCCCAGGGATGGCGGAGCCTGGTGGGCTGCCGTCTATGGGGTCGCACAGAGTCGGACACGACTGAAGTGACTTGGCAGCAGCAGCAGAGATTCTATAGTTGTCTATAAATAAGTTTTAAAGGAAAGTACATTAAGATATTGCTTGACTTTAAAAAATTGAAATAGAATGATCCATAGATATAAATCTTTTGGTTTCCCAAATCCCCACTTCCTATTCTAAATAAACTTCAGCTGTAGAGGACTGATGTTATCCTTAGTGTTAGACTGAATGAGTATCGTAAGAGCTTCATCTGCATAGCTGATGAAGACTGGTTTACCTTTCTTTTGTCTTGAATTATCTGTGTGTTTGTAGACACTGATATTTCACAGAATGTGAATATAAATCATGAACATGTGTGCTCAGTCACTCAGTCATGTCTGACTCTTTGTGACCTCATGGACTGTAGCCTGCCCGGCTCCTCTGTCCATGGGATTTCCCAGGCAAGGATACTGGAGTAGGTTGCCATTTTATCTTCCAGGGGAAATCATGAACAACTCTTGAAAAATTAAAGTTAATTTCCAAGTATATTAAGCTGACTTAAGCTTTAGTATTTATTCCCTGTGGGGAGGGTGGACGGGGATCTGGGCAGCTGTTCTCTCACTGTCTGTATCACATGTCCCTTGTCTTCTGTTCCTGCTGCTGTCTTAATTCTCTCTGTGTTTCCAGGTCGCTGGCTGTGGGGAGTGGCAGCACGGTGGGCCGTGTGGGAAGCATCGTGGCCCCATTGTGCATTTATCTCTCCAGCGTTTGGATCATCATGCCACAGGTGTTCATCAATTTATAGAACTTGACTGAGATAGCGGTGAGGCACAGCAGCCAACTGCCTTCTATATTTTGATTTATTAGGCTCCAACTTATAATTTGGTTTGGGGATTTCTAGCATCCTTGTTCGGAGAAGGCTATGACACCCCACTCCAGCACTCTTGCCTGGAAAATCCCATGGATGGAGGAGCCTGGTGGGCTGCAGTCCATGGGGTCTCGAAGAATCGGACACAACTGAGTGACTTCACTTTCACTTTTCACTTTCCTGCATTGGAGAAGGAAATGGCAACCCACTCCAGTGTTCTTGCCTGGAGAATCCCAGGGACAGGGGAGCCTGTAGGGCTGCCGTCTTTGGGGTCACACAGAGTCGGACACGACTGAAGCGACTTAGCAGCAGCAGCAGCAGCAGCAGCAGTATCTTTGCTACAGCTCATCAGTTGTTAAGTAGGGTGGTGGTTGCTGTTTCTCTTGTTTGTTGATTGCCTTCCCCCCTCTCCCCACTGTCAGCTGTTAATTGCAACTCAAGTAGGCTCAAGTAGGGCCTCTCCTCAGCACATCACAAAGCCAGGAGCTCTGGTCTCTGGTCTCTGAGCCTGTGCTCCTTCATCGGGATCCGCCGACTGCCTCCCACCCCAGCCTTTGTGATGTCTAATCAAGGCCAGTTCTGGAGGCTGCTGCTCCTGGAAGAATCTGGTGGTATCTGGTGGAAAGGTGTAGGGGTGTGTGGTTTGCAGCTTATCTGAAACTTGAGGGGCTCTTCCTGGTCGGGGCTGCCTGTGTGCCTCCTCTGGGCGCTGGCAGTGTGAGCTATTCACCTGCTTATGAAGCCTGAGGGCGCTTCTGCTCAGTTTGCAGATTCCCTCCTGGCCCGGTGGTGAGTTTGGGAAGGCATACAGAGCACTGTTACACAACCGGGGCAGGAGGAAGACAGGTGACGGGAGTTGAGGGGCAGGGAGGTGGGGATGGTGGGGGTGGCTGGAGGTGCTGCAGTGACTCCTGGGGGAGCCCCGGGGGTGCTGGTCCTCTCCCTCCTCCTCCAGGCTCCCTTTCTGGAACTTCCTGCTTGGAGCTCTCTCTAGGCTGTTCGCTCTCTGTCGTCTCTTTGTTTTTCTGATTGCCTCACTCTCCAAGAGCCATCCTGGCTGTCTTTCCCAATCGCTGTGTGGATAACTGCTCCTGAGTGCTGACTTGGCTTCCAAGCTGCAGACTCACTAGTCCTGTGGATATCCTCCCTGGGCATCTTATAGCTTCACCATTTCCCAAACCCAGCTGGCTCCTCGTTCTGTCTCCACCATGAGGTGGGAGTTCTTGGCCTCCCACATGACACTGGAGCGCCAGCTTTTATCCCCGCCCACCCCACTCCTCTCAATCCATGACACCAAATCCTCCTCGCTCAAAACCTCCCGATTCACCTGCTTCCAGTCCAGCTCCTCATCACTGCCTGCCTCCCAGGTTCCCTCCCCTCACTCTACCCCCACCCCCACCCCCACCCCATCAGGGTAGTTTGCTGAACCCACAGCTCCAGTCCAGCTGCCCCTCACCTTCAGAACAAACCCCAGCTCTGCCTGATCCTCACGTCCTTTCCAGATTGACCCCTCCCCATCTTCCCTATTTTGTTTCTTCACACACTTCCTCTGCCTCTCCACACCCACCCTGCTCTCACTGATACCCTGCCCCACCTCCTTTGCTGGAACATCCCCTCTGCAGAGAATGCTTCTTGCCCACCTCCCCCAAGCTTTCATGTACCTTTTTTTTTTTCCCTTAAGAGAAAGAGACCCCCTTTCCACAGACTTTCTGTAACTATACAAGTTAAAACCAGGAAAACTGATGGGGCTAATTGACTAAACCAGGACCCCCTCCTGTGGAGGAGGGAGGGACAGGCTTCTGGGGTGCGAGCAGTGTTTTCTTGTGGGTGATCAAGACCATGATATGTTTGCTTTGTAATTATTTCTTTTCTTTTCAAACTTTAAACTTTTGTATTAGGGTAGAGCCTATTAACAATGTTGTGGTAGTTTCGGGTGAACAGTGTAGGGACTCCACGTACATATACGTGTATCCATTCTCCCCCAAAACCCCATCCAGGCTGCCTCATAACATTAGCAGAGTTCCATGTGCCATACAAAAGGTCCTTGCTGGTTATCCATTTTAAATATAGCAATATGTACTATAATTATTTCTTAAACTGTACATTTGTTTTATGCATTTAAAACGTATATTTTATGGTAGATAGGTAGATAGATATAGACCTTTTTTTTTTTTTCCTTTTTAAGAGGTAAATCCAAGAACCATTAGGACCCAGGCTGCCTCAGAAGCTGGCACTGCATCTGGGTCAGAACCGTGAAGGGCTCCCAGAACTGGAAGATGCATTATGGCTGCAATTTCTCTCCAGTACTCCTAAGAGGTCCCTTTCACAGCATCTTCCCAGGTTTGGCAGAGAGCAATTCTCCTGGATGATGGTGTCCTGGAGCTTTAAGTGGCTGTGACTTACACAGCTGGGGAGCTGAGACCAAAACTGGTCCCACTTGCTTTGTTTCCAGTTTGTCCTCCTGCTCTGACTCTGCCGGATGACTAGTGGGGGCTGAATGCTCTAGGGGTGTAGATGAGGCAGCCCCCATGTATTGATAGCTTTTAGGACACGGAGCAAACCCCACTTCTTCAAGAAGGCCACCCAGACCCAGTGACCCAATCTCCCTCTTTCCCAGGTCCGCATAGCATTTTGTGTGTACCCTTTCCACAGCCTACTGTGGCACTTTGGCTGTAACATTTGCACGTCTTTGTCTCCCATTTAAACCGTTGAACTCTTGCAGAACAGGGCATTTTGTATCAACACAATTGGGTCCAGTAAAGCATTTCTCTTACTTTGTTTGACATTCATGTTATAATTTATAATATTTAACATTTTAAATGAGATACACTGGCTTTTATAATTTAGATTTGCCCTAAGCAACAATAACAGTGAAATTATGGGTGTTATACTAGTTACATGGAGAAGGTAATGGCAACTCACTCCAGTATTCTTGCCTGGGAAATCCCATGGACAGGGGAGTCTGGTGGGCTACAGTCCATGGGGTCGCAAAGAGTCAGATACTACTGAGCGATTAACACACATGCATACTAGTAATATGTGTTATACACTAGCAAAATCCTACAAGTAATAAATTGTTGGAGATGACCTTAAAAAAAAAAAATCATTGTGCACCCACAGGTGGTATGCATCTACTTTTTGGGAATCATTGGTTCAACATGTTTCTCTCTTATGTCTCTGCAACAGGCACCCAGTCAAGTGTGCTTAAGTCGCTCAGTCGTGTCCAACTCTTTGCGACCCCATGAACCAGAGCATGCCAGGCTTCCCTGTCCATCATCAATTCCTGGGGTTCACCCAAACCCATGTCCGTTGAGTCAGTCATGCCATCCAACCATCTCATCCTCTGTCGTTCCCTTCTCCTCCTGCCCTCAATCTTTCCAAGCATCAGGATCTTTTCAAATGAGTCAAATCTTCACATCAGGTGGCCAAAGTATTGGAGTTTCAGCTTCAACATCAGTCCTTCCAATGAACACCCAGGACTGATCTCCTTTAGGATGGACTGGTTAGATCTCCTTGAAGTCCACGGGACTCTCAAGAGTCTTCTCCAACACCACAGTTCAAAAGCATCAATTCTTTATAGTCCAACTCTAACATCCGTACATGACCACTGGAAAAACCATAGCCTTGACTAGATGGACCTTTGTTGACAAAGTAATGTCTCTGCTTTTTAATATGCTGTCTAAGTTGGTCATAACTTTCCTTCCAAGGAGTAAGCGTCCTTTAATTGCATGGCTGCAATCACCATCTGCAGTGATTTTGGAGCCCCCCAAAATAAAGTCAGCCACTGTTTCCACTGTTTCCCCTTCTATTGCCATGAAGTGATGGGACCAGATGCCATGATCTTCGTTTTCTGAATGTTGAGCTTTAAGCCAACTTTTTCACTCTCCTCTTTCACTTTCATCAAGAGGCTCTTTAGTTCTTCTTCACTTTCTGCCATAAGGGTGGTGTCATCTGCATATATGAGGTTATTGATATTTCTCCCAGCAATCTTGATTCCAGCTTGTGCTTCCTCCAGCCCAGCATTTCTCATGATTTACTCTGCATAGAAGTTAAATAAGCAGGGTGACAATATACAGCCTTGACGTACTCCTTTTCCTATTTGGAACCAGTCTGTTGTTCCATGTCCAGTTCTAACTGTTGCTTCCTGACCTGCATACAAGTTTCTCAAGAGGCAGGTCAGGTGGTCTGGTATTCCCATCTTTTGGAGAATTTTCCAGTTTATTGTGATCCACACAGTCAAAGGCTTTGGCATAGTCAATAAAGCAGAAATAGATGTTTTTCCAGAACGCTCTTGCTTTTTCCACAATCCAGCAGATGTTAGCAATTTGATCTCTGGTTCTACTGCCTTTTCCAAAACCAGCTTGAACATAGGGAATTTCATGGTTCATGTATTGCTGAAGCCTGGCTTGGAGAATTTTGAGCATTGCTTTACTAGCATGTGTGATGAGTGCAATTGTGCGGTAGTTTGAGCATTCTTTGGCTTTGCCTTTCTTTGGGATTGGAATGGAAACCAACCCTTTCGAGTCCTGTGGCCACTGCTGAGTTTTCCAAATTTGCTGACATATTGAGTGCAGTACTTTCACAGCATCATCCTTTAGCATTTGAAATAGCTCAACTGAAATTCTATCACTTTCACTAGCTTTGTTCATAGTGATGCTTTCTAAGGCTGACTTGACTTCACATTCCAGGATGTTTGGCTCTAGGTGAGTGATCATACCATCTTGATTATCTGGGTCATGAAGATCTTTTTTGTAGAGTTCTTCTGTATATTCTTGCCACCTCTTCTTTATATCTTCTGCTTCTGTTAGGTCCATACCATTTCTGCCCTTTATTGAGCCCATCTTTGCATGAAATGTTCCCTTGGTATCTCTAATTTTCTTGAGGAGATCTCTAGTCTTTCCCATTCTGTTGTTTTCCTCTGTTTCTTTTCACTGATCACTGAGGAAGGCTTTCTCATCTTTCCTTGCTATTCTTTGGAACTCTGCATTCAGATGCTTATATCTTTCCTTTTCTCCTTTGCTTTTTGCTTCTCTTCTTTATGTTCCTCATTAACAGAAGATGAAAGTAGAAAAGATGTTTTTAAAAAATAAGCCAAGACACATAGAAGAAGATAGATAAATCTATAAAAGCAAACTGCTATAAAGTCACTAAAACCAAATAAAGATTTTTTTTAAGGATATCCATAAAGATCCATTACAGACTATAAAGTTAAAAGGGATTTTAAATTTTATTTAACAGCTACTCTAATAGTGCTTGTTATATGACAAGCTCTATTTCACCTGCTTTACGAAAAGCAGTCTTCACAGAATGTTGTTTTTGTTCAGTTGCTCAGTCGTGTCCGACTCTTTGGGACCTCATGGACTGCAGTACACCAGGTTTCCCTGTCCTTCACTACCTCCCAGAGTTTGCTCAAACTCATGTCCACTGAGTCAGTGATACCATCCAACCATCTTTTCCTCTGTAGCCTACCTCTTCTCCTGCCCTCAAGCTTTCCCAGCATCAGGGTCTTTTCCGTTCATAGAATGTAGGTGCTGTTTTTGCTATCACTATTTAAATGACATGTTCTGTGCTGTGCTTAGTCGCTTAGTCATGTCTGACTCTTTGTGACCCCATGGACTATAACACGCCAAGCTCCTCTGTCTGTGGGGATTCTCCAGGCAAGAATACTGGAGTGGGTTGCCACGCCCTCCTCCAGAGGATCTTCCCACCCCAGGGATTGAACCCATGTCTCTTACATTGCAGGTAGATTCTTTACAATCTGAGCCACCAGGGAAGCCCTTAAATGACATACCTGGGTTCAAATCCAAATACCATGCCTTTTTCGTAGGTTAAACAAACAGTCCTAAAGGGGGTGCAGAGAAAAAAGTTCTTCCACTTTGACCCTCATGCCCCCTCCCCCAGGACCACCTCTGTCATCACGGTCTTGTGTGTATTTGCAAAAATATTCTGTGAATGTGCTTCCTTTGGATGTAGCAGATGTAGCTTGTTATTTTTAATGAGTAAAAAATAAATTATTAAATTTCTCATTAAGCTTATTTATGGGTGTCAAACTGCCCAGGGAGCCAGTATTTTCCTTTGGAGGAATAGACGTAATCATCTAGAAGATAAGTTTATATTTTCTCTTTCCAGAAGAAGTACATGAGCATCATTCCTTCTGTTGCTTTTATTTTCAACCACTATTTTTAAGTAATCTAAGGGAAAAAGTGGACATCTAATTCACATAATCTTTGTATTTGTGAACTCATTTGGCAAAGGTTGAGTGTTGATTTTGAATTAGGTGATAAGGAGCAGGGATGAAAGAAACAGCATTTGTCCTGAAAGATTTCCAAACTGGTGTGGAAGGCAGAGGTCCCAGAGAAGAGGGCTGGGGTAGGGAATGTTGGGGTTATGGGGTTGCAGGAGAGGGCTACCAACCCAGCTAGGGCCAGAGGAAAAGTTTCCTGCAAGAGGGGCCTTTCATCTGTGTCTGGAGGGGCCGGTGAGAGTCAGCCAGGTGGAAGAGGAGATAAGGGAATTCCATGCAGAGGCAACAGAAAGGCAAAAACTTAGAGGGGAAAAGAAACATGGCCAGTTTGCGTCTGGGTGCAAGCATTGCTGCCAACACCCAGGGTGGTGTGGGTGTCAGGAGGTAAGGGTGAAAGGATGCAGGGATCTCAAAGGAGGTCAGAATATCGGACTAAAGGCGGGTTGGAGCGGACAGGATGGAAAAGTGTTACCCCCTGGACCCGTGACAAGTTGGGTATGGTGGAGGGGGACAGCAGGAGGGGTGGAAGGTTGTTCTCAGGTCTGTAGGGGACTCTAGGAGGAGCAACAAGGCTGAGGTGGGGAGGAACAGTGCACTTGAATTGTGGGTGAGGAGTGGGAGGTGCCTGCTTGATGGCTGGGGAGGGGGCAGCGGGGTGAGGGGCAGGGGGGAGGCTGGTGCCTTTACAGGTCTGGAACTCCGAGGGGTACAGGCTTGAGAATCAGCTTATGATGGATGAGGGAAAAGGGAGGGAGACTGAAGAGCAGAAGCCTGGAAACAGTGGCATTTAGCGCCAGATGGGAAGAGGGGTTCAGGGCAGAAACTGAGGGGGCAGCAGGGGAGGTGACCGGGACCCCAAAGGAGGCAGGGAGGCGAGGAAGGCAGAACGGCTCCCAGCTTCCGGCTGTCAGGTTTGGCAGCTAGGAATCTGTGGCCTGGGAAGAGCAGCGTCCATGGGTGTTGGGTGGGGCCATGCTGCTGGGGGTGGGGGAGGCGGGGGCGGGCAGGATGGAAGGAGAAGCAGGGACTGCTGTGGAGAAGATGGGCGGGGGCTGCAGTGGATGTGGGCTGAGGCGGAGAGCCTCTTGCTTGTTTCAGAAGATAGAGAGTAGTAATGACAGCTACTGTTTATTGGCTCCTCAACTGTTACTGTTTTAAGTGCCCTAAATGTGTTATTTAATTTAATCCTTTCAACAGTCCTTTGGGGGCAGGTAGTATTATTTGGAGAAGGCAATGGCACCCCATTCCAGTACTCTTGCCTGGAGAATCCCAGGGACGGGGGAGCCTGGTGGGCTGCCGTCTCTGGGGTCTCACAGAGTCGGACACGACTGAAGCGACTTCGCAGCAGCAGCGGCAGTATTAATTATTTCTATTTTACAGATAAGGAAACTGAGGAGCAGAAAAATTAAGTCACCTGCCCAGGGCCATACAGGTAGCAAGTACAAGTTCCCAGGCAGAGTGGGTACAGAGATTGTAAGAAGCTCAAGAAATTTATTTTTACTGAGGGAAACTAGCCAGTGGAAAGGAAAAGATCAAAAGTTTGTGAGAAAGAAGGGAGATCTATTGATGGGGGAAGACCCCGCCCCTCCACCGCCCTCCCCCAGGAGAAGGTGAGAGGGGACAAAGGCTCCTCCTGGTCAGGGGGAGGGAGAGGTGGGATTGAGGGGGTTGTTGGAGTGCTTGTGTGGGGTAGCGAGGGCTGGCCATAGGGATGGGGGACCTGCTTGGAGTGAAAGGAGAGATGCAAGGTTCTGAGTTTATTCAGTGCCTGACTATTCTCACTACTCACTACTATGCTTGCTCCTTGGAAGAAAAGTTTTGACTAACCTAGACAGCATACTTTTCAGCAGAGACATTACTTTGCCAGCAAATGTCCATCTAGTCAAGGCTATGGTTTTTCTAGTGGTCATGTATGGATGTGAGAGTTGGACTATAAAGAAAGCTGAGCACCGCAGAATTGATGCTTTTGAACTATGGTGTTGGAGAAGACTCTTGAGAGTCCCGTGGGCTGCAAGGAGATCCAACCAGTCCATCCTAAAGGAAATCAGACCTGAATATTCATTGGAAGGACTGATGTTGAAGCTGAAACTCCAATTGTTTGGCCACCTGATGCAAAGAGCTGACTCATTTGCAAAGACCCTGATGCTGGGAAAGATAGAAAGCAGGAGGAGAAGGGGACAACAGAGGATGAGATGGTTGGATGGCATCACCAACTCAATGGACATGAGTTTGAGTAAACTCCGGGAGTTGGTGATAGATAGGGAGGCCTGGCATGCTGCAGTCCATGGGGTCACAAAGAGTCAGACACGGCTGAGTGACTGAACTGAACTGAATTGAACTGATTCTACCAAGTTAAAAAAGAAAATCCAGTCTTGTCTTGAATTGTCCATTTGATTCTATTTCTTGTTTAGACTTGTTCAGTGTTTTTCAGACCCTGACAGAGGTCTCTCTTGGGATTTCTACGTCCTTTGTAATATCACTTTAAATTCTGTTACTGTTTCTTGGCTTACTCATGCATTTCTGGAATTAGGTTATCAGTGTTTTGCAAAACAAGTCAAGAACTGTCTTCCCAGGTCACATCTGTACCTGATGTGGCCTCATGTCGTGTCTCAATTTACACTGTATCTCAGAGACTATAAAAGCACCAAACATGCAGATTTATCAGAAAGCCTATGCCTTAATTTATTTTTATGGGCTCTTCTCAGTACTTTTTGCTAAAGGAGTTTAAATTATGTAAAAACAAAGTTTTTACAGACTATAACCAGATTTAGTTCTAAAACCCACCCATATCTTCATAGTGGTCAACAGAGAAGAGATATACAGACTTTAGTTTTTTAATGTGATTTGCATTTTTGAAAGCAAACACCTTGGTGGTAGTCTAAAAGGTTGCCTTTCATGTGTCAAAACCTGGAAGGTAAAGAAATACTGAATTTTTATAAGAAATCACTTGGAAACTGTCGTTCAGTTCAGTTCAGTTCAGTCGCTCGGTCGTGTCTGACTCTTTGCGACCCCATGAATTGCAGCACGCCAGGCCTCCCTGTCCATCACCAACTCCCGGAGTTCACTCAGACTCACGTCCATCGAGTCGGTGATGCCATCCAGCCATCTCATCCTCTGTCGGCCCCTTCTCCTCCTGCTCCCAATCCCTCCCAGCATCAGAGTCTTTTCCAATGAGTCTAGTCTTCACATGAGGTGGCCAAAGTATTGGAGTTTCAGCTTTAGTATCATTCCTTCCAAAGAAATCCCAGGGTTGATCTCCTTCTGAATGGACTGGCTGGATCGCCTTTCAGTCCAAGGGGCTCTCAAGAGTCTTCTCCAACACCACAGTTCAAAAGCATCAATTCTTCAGTGCTCAGCCTTCTTCACAGTCCAACTCTCACATCCATACATGACCACTGGAAAAACCATAGCCTTGACTAGTGGACCTTTGTTGGCAAAGTAATGTCTCTGCTTTTCAATATGCTATCTAGGTTGGTCATAACTTTCCTTCCAAGGAGTAAGCGTCTTAATTTCATGGCTGCAGTCACCATCTGCAGTGATTTTGGAGCCCCCCAAAATAAAGTCTGCCACTGTTTCCACTGTTTCCCCATCTATTTCCCATGAAGTGATGTTCCCCCCACACAAAGTAGCAGCTAGTTTCCATTGCCTCTGTTTTGTTTCCCCCTAAATGCTACAGATTTTGGTTCATTGAACTGTTCATTGGTGCATGCATGCATTTATTCAGTCCCCACCATTTACTTATAGCGTGTCCATTATTGCGGGCAGGAGCAGGGTTGACTAAGACAATCCCTGACCATCAAGTCCAAATCCAAGATGCTGGGTTCTCCCATGAGGCTCTGGAGCCTGGCAAGCCAGGGCAGGGAGTTTTTTTTCTTCAGTGTAGCTCCTAGGACTGTGCCTACAAGAGTAATAATGCAGGCAGTAACTGGGATTTATTGAGTAGGTGCTCCATGGTGGTTGATGAATGATCAGATTAAGCTTAGTCAACTAATTAAAAGTAACCAAAAAGGTCATCAGTTCAGTTCAGTCGCTCAGTCGTGTCTGACTCTTTGTGACCCCATGAATTGTAGCACGCCAGGCCTTCCTGTCCATCACCAACTACCGGAATTCAAAAAGGTCTTACTGAGAAACAAAAATGCCAGCTGTTATGTCAATTTCAATTCTATTGCCCTCTGAACAAAGTTCAGAAATGATTATTCTCTGAAGAGCACATTTCTTTCTGGATGTGTCACTTTTGTTTTTTTTTGCTTCCTTCTAGTTGCTTGTTGGCACTTTGGCCTTAGTGAGTGGAGTTCTAACATTCTTGCTTCCGGAAACCCTCAGGAGGCCTCTGACAACTACTTGGGAAGAGACTGAAAAGGAGAGCAGTTCAGGCAAATTACTTTCCACAACCAGTAATACTGTGTTAGAAAATGTCACAGTGGAGAACTCTGAGGATTCTAGTCTTAATAAATAAACGGGCCAGAAGTGCTATCCAGCACCCAAAATATTGTTTAATGCTTTTGTATTAGAGGAACATTATTCTCATCTCCTACATGTCATGTATATGTGTCTTTTTAAAGTTTTTGTAAGAAAGTTTTGAAACAGTTGTTTTGTAAAAGTAGAAGAAATAAAACACAGGATGAGAATTCTGTTTTTTTTATACTGCTTTCTTACTGCCACAAAATACTTTTCCGTGTTTGTTCTTCTGTGTCATTAATTCTTGCAGGACTGAGGGACTGCTACACGGCTCCCTTCAGTATTGGGACCCCCTCCCCCCAACACCTGGACTGTTGACTGGGAGGAGGGGGCATGTGAGAGTGTGTTTCTTTTGACAAAACCACTTGCTGATTCTATTTATGATATTCCTTCCTCTCTTAGGAGAATCATAGCTCTAAATTCAAGTCTTATTAAAAATGCTCCATCAAAAAGCACTTGTCTAACTATAAAAACTATAGTTATCTTGCTTTCCAGCACCCCGAAGGCTTGAATGTACAGACAAATGTACTTACGTTTGGTCTACTTAAGGGACTCACACTTGGTAGGGGCCAGGAGTGAGTTTCCTTGTCTGAATTTCCTATTTTTCCTAAATTTACCGATTTCTCCCCATAGGTCTCATTCCTTGTGCATAGAAGCTGTGGCATTTTGGTGTTACAAAAGTATTGCAAATTTTTTTAACTTTCTAGATCATCTAGGAAATTGACATCTGGATGTGTTCCCAATATAAAATAATTTTTAAGTATTGTTACCTTTTAAAAATAATTTATAGAAAGGTTTTACTTTCTTTTAAACTAATAAATTTTGTTTCCTTAGCTTCACTTATATTTTGCAAAAACAGTGTAAGATCCTAAACATTTCAACTGCAGAAATATGGCATATGGTATTATCTATTATAGGAGTATGCATTCCATATAAGTTGCACATAGGTTTGGGGTATTTTCTTTACTTGGGTTTCATCAGAAGTTCGTAATTTTTGTTTTCTTTGCTCTTGAAATTTAGCTGTTGGATACATCTTATGTCCAGTATATTAAAATTAAGGAAGCATTAGTGTTATCTGTAGAGGCAAGTGAAAGAAAGATTATGACAATTGTAAAGGAGTACGTCAAGGCTGTATATTGTCACCCTACTTATTTAACTTATATGCAGAATACATCATGAGAAACGCTGGGCTGGAGGAAGCACAAGATGGAATCAAGATTGCCGGGAGAAATATCAATAATCTCAGATATGCAGATGACACCACCCTTATGGCAGAAAGTGAAGAGGAACTAAAGAGCCTCTTGATGAAAGTGAAAGAGGAGAGTGAAAAAGTTGGCTTAAATCTCAACATTCAGAAAACTAAGATATGGCATCCGTTCCCATCACTTCATGGCAATAGATGGGGAAACAGTGGAAACAGTGTCAGACTTTCTTTTTTGGGGCTCCAAAATCACTGCAGATGGTGATTGCAGCCATGAAATTAAAGGACGCTTACTCCTTGGAAGGAAAGTTATGACCAACCTAGATAGCATATTAAAAAGCAGAGACATTACTTTGCCAACAAAGGTTCGTCTAGTCAAGGCTATGTGCCGGGGTCCAGCCCCAGCAGGATCCAGGGTTACCCTCAGGATGACAGCGTCGGGAATAAGAGAGAAAGAGAGAGAGAGAGAAAGAATGACACGGGGAGACCAAGCTTCGGTGAACGAGGCCCATAACTATTTTCAAAAGGAACTTTTATACCTTGACTTGTACATAGAGGGAAATGAAAGATGCAAAGTCATACAGAGTCAGCCCAAACATTACATCTGTTTTGTCTTTATCGAAACCAGGATTTTTTCTGCATACCTTTCCCATAAACAATGTTGTGTACATTATCTTCTGGCCTTGGAGGCCTGTGGACATTTTATGACTCTTTTTTGATAAAAGCTGCTCAATAAGAAAACTTATTTTCCCTTGAAGTGTTTTTTCTTTATATTTCTAATCTATGTCAGCCTCAGAAAGTGCTAAACAGAGTTACATTCTCAGGGAGCAAAGGTGCAGTGAGTTACAACAAAGAACCAATTAGCTCAAAGGTCTGATGTGGTTAATTCCAAGGTTGCTACTTGTTTTTCTTACATTCCAACTATGTTAACCAATACACTCCCAGGTGCACAATGGATAAGAGATATGGGAACTTGGCAGCAAGCATTGGCTCAACAATGAAATCCTACACCAGCACTACTCTAATAGTTTTTAACTCTTCGAAAGGCTCTATATTTTTAGAATGTTTTAGGCTTCCCGTGTCTCTCATGGTTGGGAGGCTGTGAACAATCACATGCGTAGCTGCAAGAATCTGGATAAACCTGTCAGGCAAGCTAAAAGCCATCACAGGGGTTTGAATTGAAACACTCCTATCATGCCCAGGAGACCTATTAACTAAAGCCCTAAGTTGACTTTTTCCAGAGAAAGGTGGTCGGGGATAGCCCCCTGTTAATGTCAGAAGAGTTGGTGAAAGGCACAAAATAGTAAGACAGACAGATTCTGGTTTTGGGGTAGATGCTCGAGCAGATCCAGGGGGTCCCTCGAGTTCTGATCTGCCTTGCTTGTCAGATCTCTTCCACATGACCTTGTCATGGGTGGGATCTCCCGTGGTGGCTCCCGGCAGCTATGGTTTTTCCCGTGGTCAAGTATGGATATGAGAGTTGGACTATAAAGAAAGCTGAGCGCCGAAGAAATGATGCTTTTGAACTGTGGTGTTGGAGAAGACTCTTGAGAGTCCCTTAGACTGCAAGGAGATCCAACCAGTCCATCCTAAAGGAGATCAGTCCTGGGTGTTCATTGGAAGGACTGATGTTGAAGTTGCAACTCCAGTACTTTGGCCACCTGATGAGAAGAGCTGACTCATTGGAAAAAACCCTGATGCTTGGAAAGATTGAGGGCAGGAGAAGAAGGGGACGACAGAGGATGAGATGGTTGGATGGCATCACCGACTCAATGGACATGGGTTTGGGTGGACTCTGGGAATTGGTGATGGACAGGGAGGCCTGGCGTGCTGCGCTTCATGGGGTCGCAAAGAGTCGGACACCACTGAGCGATGGAACTGAACTGAACTGAGAGATACTGTAGTTTAAAAAAAGGGATTTGACTTGAGTTATTTAGACTTTTTATATTAATTCAGTTCCCTGGATAATCACTCAATTATTCACTTGGCCTTTCTGCTTGTAAAATAAGAATAAAAAACTTTTTTTCCTTTTGTGAAAGAAAAAAAAAAACAGATAGGAGGATATGAGAAGAAAGGAGGAAGACATTTTATAATCCTTTCTGTCGTCTTATTTTGTCTCCCTTTCTTTTATTCCTTCAAACTCAGCCTGTTCTACTGTCATTTAGTTTTCATTTTAGTTAATATTTGATATTTTATTGACTTTCTTTTTTTGTTCTGGGTTAGTTTTCTAGGTAAAGTACCACAGACAAGGTGATTTAAACAATGGAAATTTATTTCTCACAGTTTTAGAGGTTGGAACTCCAAGATTAAGGTGTTGCCAAGGTAAATTTCGCTCTGAGGCTTCTTCTCTTGGCTTGCAGGCAGCCACCGTCTGGCTGCGTGCTCCTATGACCTCTTTTGCTCTTGCAGAGAAGAGTGACGGAGGGTGGTGGGGGAGATAGAGCAGGTGTTTTGTTGCCCCACCTTATAAGGGTACTAATCCCCACTCTCATTACCTCGTTGAATTCTACATTTCGTCCATAATACTCATGTGTGTGTTTGGTGTATGCACACAAAGTCACTTCAGTCATGTCCGACTCTGCGTCCCTATGGAACGTAGCCCCACCAGGCTCCTCTGTCCATGAGATTCTCCAGGCAAGAATTCTGGAGTGGGTAGCCATGCCCTCCTCCATGGGATCTTCCAGACCTAGGGATCGAACCTGTAGCTCCTGCGCCTCCTGCATTGCAGGCAGATTCTTTACCTTTGAGCCACCAATGTCCAGTCCAAAAAAAACCCATCACATTTTGCACTGGCAGTGGATGCAGGGAATATAGGCTTGGGGCTCCCAGCCCAGTGATGGCAGTGACTGATCTCTGGGTAATTTCTCCTCCATTTATTCCACCAATCCTTCCTATACTTTTGTAGCTAATGCCCTATATTCAATTTCTCCTTACTTGAAATATCTTAGAGTTTTCTGTTTTCCTATTTTCTAATTACTTTCTACTGCTTATTGCATAACATAAAGGAAGGTGCTTGTATGTTACTGTCTCAACCTTCATAAAAAGTGTTACTAACTCCAAAGGAAAAGAAAACACACAGCATAACAATTCACACATATTAGTCATAGAGAAAGCCAAACACACTTTGTTCCTCTAGCATTTCTTAATATGTACAGCTTTCTGATTTTATACTTAAAAAAGAATAATGTTGTATGTCTGTAATAACGTGTGCTCAGTTGTGTCCGACTCTTTGTGACCTCATGAACTGTAGCCCACCAGGCTCCTCTGTGCGTGGAATTTTCCAGGCAAGAATACTGGAGCGGGTTGCCATTTCCTACTGTAGATGTTTATAATCGTTGGAACCTGGCTGTGTATGTAGCACATCACATCTATCTCTGGTTGTAAACATTTCAAGGAGCACTTTACCACAGACTTGGAAAGCTCAGAGAAGAGCCCACATACTAGTAGGTAAACTTCAGGCAGGTGACCTCATTACCAATGGAGGCATGTGGATAAAACACAAAACAAAGTAAACCTGGCCATCAGCCTTCTCACTTGGGCAAATCAATTTCTCTCTGCTTCGGTATTTTCATTAGAAAATTCGGGATCATATTAAAACGTCACTTCTTTATCCACATATCTCCACTGCCCCTTACATGTCATTGCCTGTTGAGGTCAAGTCGATGCATGGACCACAGTTATGCTGAACTGGTAATAAGGTCACCAGAGATACTATATATCTACATCATTTAATGCCACATTGCACAGCCCAGATACTGTACTGTGCCGTTTCTCCATGTGCTTTGTATGATTCCACCATGCTGTCAAGGAGTGTGGCGGGCGTCCTGTCCAGCCTTGGTCTTGGCCAGTCAGCATTTGGAGCCTGTCATGCTGTCCCTGTTCTGAATCAATTGTGTCCTACAATATACGTTTCTCCCTTGAGGACTCGCAGTTTAGATGGTTCTGGTGGTAGTTTCGGCCCGTAATAGCTGCAGTGAAGACTTGTGTGCTCAGTCACTTCAGTTGTGTCCAACTCTTTGTGACCCTGTGGACTGTAGCCCACCAGGTTCCTCTGTCCATGGGATTTTCCAGGCAAGAATACTGGAGTGGGTTGACATTTCCTTCTCCAGGAGATTTTCCCGACTGAGGGATTGAACCTGCATCTCCTGCATTGCAGACAGGTTCTTTACCCACTAAGCTGGGACGCCTGCAGGGAAAATTTGCTGTGAGGCCAGTAAAGCACAAATTTCAGACTTAATTCCCTCACTTGCACACGCTTTTGAGAAAGACCTTAGCAATCATTTGGTCGTAAATCTTGGTAAATTTTATAAATTTTGCAAAAGTAATATATAGTAACTGCAATCAGTGAAGACTGCTATCTCTTTCCACTCTTTTCCTTCTGTAATAGGTCATCTCTATCAGATGGCATCAAAGTGGTCACAGGCATTTTTTTCTTTAATGATTTTGTGTATAGACATAAAAGAGAGCTTTTAAAACTGTAGAACTTCAGACCCCTCAAAAGCTGAATCTGTCCTCCTCCCCCCACCCCTCCAATCTTTGTTAAAAGCTATGTTGTTAGGTGTAAGTTCATATTAAAAATATACTCTGAATGTATTTAATTGAATGGTAGGTTCTGAGGGACTGACTTGTCCCCTTTTGATCGGTCTTATCAAGTATAAACTTACCACATACTCAATACAAAGAGTTCATTCTATAAAATGGCAATATGCAAAGAGGGTTACTTAGATTCTTGTGGGTGGTTAAGAGGAACTTTTCTTATTTAAGATTGTGAATGCTGACTTAGAAGCCACGGTAACTATGGCTAACGATGGTTACTCCTCCAACTGAGTGTCTGGGAGTTGTAGGTGTTCATGTCTTATCTGAATTTTCCAGAAGTCAGTAACGACTGCTCATTTTATCTCTGAAGTCCACACTGCACCAGTATATGATGACAATTTCTAGTTCCCTAAAGTAACTCCATCCTCTTCATTCATTCCCTGCCTCTCCCTGGGCCCACCTACCCCATTAGGGACCAAATGCCAGAGATTTTCTTGGATGTACAGTTAAGCCTTAAAAATCTTATTTATAAGGAAGAAAGAGTTCAATCATAGACTCTGCTTTCCTTCTGTGTCCAAGTCAGAGCTAAGCCAATGTATCAGAGGCTTGAATCTCCCTAAACTCACCCCTTCCATGCTTTCCTGCCCTAATCTGCAGCCATACAAGGCTGAATCCCTGGTCCCATGAGCCTCACTTCCTCAATAGCCTCCAAAGAATTGAAGTTCTCTTGGCTTAAAGGCCTTGATTTCCTGGAAAACTAACACACCAGCAAGGCTAACATGTCTCAAGCAGTGCAGGAGGAACTGGTGGGCAGGGAGGCCCCCAACACGCTGCACAGATGAAGCTCCGGCGACCTCCAGAGCCCAAAGTACATTTGGGCTGAAAAACTGTTGGGCAGGAGTGTGAAGCTGACCTCACCTACAGTCTCAGGGAGATCACATCACCCCCTGGACCTCAGCCCCTTGGCATCCGCATGTCTGTGAGTCTATTTCTGTTCTGTAGATAAGTTCATTTGTGTCATGCTTTAGATTCCACACAAGTTATTTTGTATGATGTTTGTCTTTTTCTAACTCACTTTGTTTAGTATGATAATCTCTAGGTCAATCCATGTTGCCGCAAATGGTGTTATTTCATTCTTTTGGCGGAGTGGTATTCTACTGTATATATGTACCGCATCTTCTTTATTCACTCCTCTGTCACCGGACATTTGGGTTGCTTCCATGTCTTGGGTATTGAAAATAGTGCTGCTATGAATACAGGGGTAAATGTATCTCTTTAAATTATAGTTTGTCTGGATATATGCCCAGGAGTGGGATTGCTGGATCATAAGGCTACTCTGCTCTTAGTGTTTAGAGACTCTTCCATACTGTTCTCCCTGGTGGCTGCACCAGTTTACATTCCCGTCAATAGTGTAGGAGGGTTCCCTTTTCCCACACCCTCTCCAGCATTGGTTATTTGTAGAAGGAATTTTGAGCAGGTGCTCAAAAAATTTATTTCATTTCTATTTTCAGATGGGGAAAATGAAACTCAGAAGGTGGCTTGTTCAAGGTAAAACAGACAGGTCTCCTGATACCAAAGTACGTGCTTTTGTTAAGAATTTGAACCTTGGAATCTAACACTCATATGAAATTTTGCCACTAAAGAGACTTTGAGACTGTCCTTAGTCTTTTGGAGCCTCTATTTGCTCATCTATAGAATGGGAGTACTATTAATAATACCTCACAGGCTGATTGTGTTATATGGTGTCATGCATGTGTCTGGCAAAGGGTTAATGCTAAATACATATTAGTTACAACATTATTATCACTATTTCGACACTTCAAACTGCTTCCCTGTAAACAAACCTGTTGACTGTAAAGTGTCTACTGCACATGGACACTCAGCAAATATTTGAATACATGGGCAAAAACAATCATTTGATTCTTATCCTAGATTACCTTCTGAATCATTTTTCCAGCTGCAATCAGGTCATCAACTTGATGATCAACAAACATTATTCTGCCCTCACGCTCCACCCTCCCCTCACTCCCCCCTGCACCAGCTGACCCAGCAGAGCCAGGCACCAGCGGGAGAGGGCAGCCAACACTGCTGGGGAAAACAGTGTCTGCTTCTAGTCGGGACTTGCTGGAATCTGGACAGGTTCACCCCTTATTTGCCACGCTTACAAATCAGCTGGAGAAATACCAGATATGTGGCAAGGCAGAGGGTTTGTAAACTAGAAAGAGAAGGGCTGCTAAGCGTGGACTAGCCAGGGGACAGGCAGAGCTGCAGTTCCACGGGCGAGAGGAGGTCAATTGCTCATTTCTCTGGAGAATAAGTGACAGAGACACAGGCGAATGGGCCAATGGAGGTTCAGCATAGAGGGAATGTCCTTAACAAACTCCCCAATGGGAAGCAGTTTTGCTTTTCCTGGCCCTCAGGGCGCTAGACCAGCCACTAGCTGGGAAAACAAGCACTGGTGCCAGAGCCTTCTGTGGGTTCCAAGGCTGCTTTTTCAGAGACAGGTACTTGAATCCTCCCTGCTTTCGGCTCAGGGGTGGTTCTGGACCTACTCCATGAGTTTGGGGTGTGTCTCCGTGGGGTCAGGTGACAGTGATTCACAGGTCACTGGGCCAGAAAGTACCTACCTTGCTGGGTCATTTTTTCTTTCCTGGTAGCTGGATATTCTCAGCCACGGGTTACTTTCCCTCTCAATTTATTTGAGCTATTTTAAGAAAGTTTCTGGGAAGGGGAGGCCATTGTGAAATAAGAAAGCTGGTAAGGGGACAGGTGTCTGCCTTCTGCCTCTGGGGGACATGCACGGGGCTACGCTCCAAAAGCTTGCCCCTCACATGTGGGTCTGATGCTTGCCCGGGACCCGTCTCTTCCCTCTGCCCTGGCAATCCTGTTCTTTCTCAGCTAGCCAGCCCACTGGGGAGCAATCAGATAAACATATGGCTGAGGAAACCGCATAGTGCCTGAGAAACCAAAATAACATGCACTAAACCACATTGGAAGACTCTGATATCTCTCAGTGCCAGAGACCTTCAGAGAGAGAAAAGAGCACTGACTGCCTTTGCGCTGCTCACGGTGAAGGAGCCACCCAGCACCCTCCTGAGAAAAGGTGAATTTTATGTGCAGGTGGCCATGATTTGTACCACGTGACCTGATGCCCTGGCTATTGCTGATTGGATAACGACGGGAAATCATGCCAAGGAAGATTTAGAGCCTCTCTCAGCCCGATAAACTGGGCTGGGGCTAGAGCTTTGTTTAATAGGGATGATGACGACCAACTGGACTAATTGCATTTTTTTCTCTCTGGAGTTCCACCTGAGACCTATTAGGGGAAGTTAGCAAGAACCAGAAGTGGAAAGATAAGCAGGGAAGCATAGGAGGACTTGGGTGCTGACAGTGGACAGGGCTCAGTGGACTCCTGCTGCTAAGAGGTGAGGGGTTGGGAGGGCTTTGAGCCCTCATCAGTCCTCTGGTTTCTACCCTGGGAAGAGAGTATCAGGATGCCCAGCCCAGGCCCTGGACATCTGTCTCCTGTATTTCCATAGGGACTCTCAGAAGAAGTCTCCTTTATGAGACAACCTCAGTGCATCCCTTATTTACCACCTGCAAGAGCTAATAAAAAACTCTCGTGGCCTGGCTTAGAGATGAAGGAGTTGAGGCAAGGAGCCCATGGTCGTGCCCCAGGTTATAGAATCAGAACTCAAATCTGTGAAGGAATCCAGGCTCCTTATCTGGAAAGCCTGCTCTTAGAGGGTGAGATTTGAGGACTGGAATGTTGGAGAGAGTGGAGGGTTGGGGTGTGGGTGAGGGGGGTTGGTTTCCAGTTAAGAGTGAAGAGCAGGAGAGGAGATGTTGGGTTCGGTGGTTCAGACCTGGTGTCACATCGTTACAATTAAAAAGCAGTTTGTAAACAGTAAGAGCTGAGTTCTAAATTGCCTGTGAGCCACGCCCTCTCAGTGGCTGCTCCTCAGGAGGTCTCTGGGAGCAGACGCAGCAGTCCTGCTGCTCTCGTCCACCTCGCTGACTTCACCAACCTTCCCTTGGCCGTGCCCACAGGGAAGGTGCTTTAGGAATCAGCAGAAATCTCCTCCCAAATGCAGACGTACTTGCCTGTCCTGTGTTCTCAAGACAACTCCAGGCTGGTTTGGGGCTAATGTCTAAACTCCATGGAGACCTGCTTGCCCTCACTTTTAATGGGAAGAGAGCTCACAGGAGCTTTCTTTATCCCATGAGAAATGCTGGCAGGAAAGGTCAGATTTGAAGAGGCTGTGGACCTAGGGAAAGAACTCTCAGGGCCAAACTTTGTTCTGGATGGAATAATTCTTTTTTTTTTTTTTTTTCTTTTTTGGCCATGCTGCATGGCTTGCAGCATCTTAGTTCCACAACCATGAATTGAACCCATGTCCTCAGCAAGGAAAATATGAAGTCCTAACCACTGGACAATCAGGGAATTCCCAAGGATGGACTAATTCTTAAAACAAGGTTTTGCAGCTCATACTTTGCCTCCTCACAGGCCCATGGATACAGTACGGATTGCAGTTGTGGGGGCTGGCGTGATGGGGCTTTCTACTGCTGTGTGCATTTCCAAAATGGTCCCAGGATGCTCCATTACAGTCATTTCAGACAAATTCACCCCTGAGACCACGAGTGATGTGGCAGCTGGAATGCTTATTCCTCCTACTTATCCAGGTGAGAGAGGGATTTTTGCTTATCTGTCAGATATGATAGATGTGAGATAGAATGGTGTTGATGTTGGTTGACTGCCGTTTACAAAGACAGCTGGACATTTGTGTAAGTGTAACGTGTGCCTTTGACATCTTGTTGGTTCATCTGTTAGGAAAGATTCAGTTATGTTGCAGGATAGAAAGAACCTCCAAATCTTAGCAGCTTAAAAAGCAAAGGTTTATTTTTCTCTCATACTATATGTGGATTGAATATCAGCAAGGGTTCTGTTCAGCACCCAGGGGCCTAAGCTGATGAAGCAGCCACAGTCTTGAAGGTGATCAAGCCTGTAGCTGGGTGGGTGAGAGCTCTGGGACTCCTGCCTTAGCAATTAAAGGTTCTGATCAGGAAGCAACATTCATCACTTATGATGACAGCTCATTGGCCAGTGCTAGTCACATGCTCCCACTCTTCAGAAGGAAGCCAGGAAGTACAATTCTATAAGGCTCCTAGAAGGCAGACAGACAGAAGCATTTGGTGAACAGCACTAATGGCTGCCACAGTTGGTAACTCTAAATCTTTCCACTGATAACAGTAATAACCATCAAGTCAGAAAATACTTGTAATGGGACTAACATCCTCACTTCTAAGCCAGTATAAAAAAAATTGGTCAATATGTATTCAGGACTAAAAATGCATTAATTTTTAAAAACATGTCCATGCATCTTTTCCATTTTGTATTCTTCATAAGAAATGGGAGGAGGAGGAAACAGAATTTAATAGGAAACAAAACCACTTTGCAACTAATGAAGTTTATACCCACTGTCTCCATTTCCTCATTTCCACTCTCTTTTCTCCCCTTTAATTTTTGTTTTTGTTTTTGCATCAAGGTTATACGAGCACATAGTCTAAGTAGTCAAATGGTTATAAGTTATTATCACCCCCCACCCCCAACTGCCCCAGCAATCTGGACTATGAATTGCCATGTCCATTTAATCCAGAAACTTATGTCTCCAGTCCAAGGTACAGTCTCTGAGTTACCCAACTGCTGACTCCTCCCTCCTGCTATCTCTGCCTCTCTTTCTGGAATTGCTGTTATGCTGGGCCTCCTGGTTGGATCCTCCATACTCTTAGCTTTTTTCTCTTCCTATTTCTATTCCTCTTTTTATTTACTTTCTAGGAGAATTTTCTCAGTTTTTTCTTTTCCCTTGCTGTTGGATTTATTATTTCTCATATAGCATTTTAATATTCCAAAGCTCTTTTTTAGTCTCTAAATTTCCCTGTGTTCTAACATACTATTTATGTTGTATGGTTGCCATCTTATCTTTCTGAAGACACTAGTCATGGTTTTAAAAAAGTTTCTTCTCCCTGCACAGTTTCTGTTGTCTCCAAGTTGTGTTTTTTATTTGATGTGCTCATTTTTCATGTTACAGGTTTTCCTTGGCTTCGTGGTCATCTTTACCTGTCTGTTGACATTTAGGAGCAGGGTCCTGACAGGAGTTTCTGAGCCTTGTATGGCGCTTGTTATCTTGAGGCTCATTGCACTGGGATGGGGGAGCTGTTTGGTTGAGGAACCTCTGATGTCACTGTATTTAGTCTTTCTTCTTGTGTAGGTCATGTTCCCCAGAGAAGAGGCTTTCTGTCTCCTGGCTGGGGTGGGTGAAGGCCTGGCTGGCAGCATTCTAGAAGGAGGAGGAGAAGCGGTCTGGGGTCTTAGCATCCAGTTTGCATGTGTTCCCTTAACACTCTTGTTTTTACTATGGTATCCTGACTTTTGTGCTTAGGGTTCCTACCCCCAAGCCCCCCCTGTTTCACCTAACAGAGAATAAACCCATCTTCTGCCAGGGTAGGAAGGGCTGTGACCTCAGCACTGCCATCTAGGAACTTGGCTTTGTCAGCAGCAGGTGCTGATGTACCTCCTAGGAGCTGCCTCACAGGAAACAAGCACAGGAGCCTGGTGTGTGTACAGAATGCTAGTTCACTCTGGACACCTTTCTTGTGACCAGAGTCCTGGTGTCCATTTTCCAGGCATTTCCTTGCTGTGTCAGGACCAGGTGAGTGGTGAGAAGGCTGCCCAATAATCATGGAATCATCTTCAAAGAAGGAGGCTTACCTGGGAGATCATTCAGTCCATGGAGGCCCAGCTTACCCTTTGACGGGGTGGTCAGGGCCCCTGGATCAGGGTCTTTCTCTCTAGTGCTGCTGATAGACTTTGGTTTTCTCCCTGAGCTTCTTTTGGACCAGCCCCAGTGATGTCAATACTATATGGGGACCATCCTGTTCCATAGGGTTTTTATAAAGATTAAATGGGTTAATACTTGTAAAGCATTTAGAACAGTGCTGGGACACAGTGTTATGTTGACATTTCCTTTTTTAAAATTAATTTATTTAATTGGAGGCTAGTTACTTTACAATATTGTGGTGGTTTTTGCCATACATTGACATGAATCAGTCATGGGGGCATGTGTCCCCCCATTCTGAACCCACCTCCCTCTTCCCTCCACCCTCTTCCCTGCCCCCTCCCCACCCCATCCCTCTGGGTTGTCCCAGAGCACCGGCTTTGAGTGCCCTGCTTCAGGCATCGAGCTTGCACTGGTCATCTATTTTACATATGGTGATATATGTTTCAGTGCTGTTCTCTCAAATCATCCCACCCTCGCCTTCTCCCACAGAGTCCAAAAGTCTATTCTTTACATCTGTGTCTCTTTTGCTGTCTTGCATATAGGGTCATCATTACCATCTTTCTAAATTCCATACATATGCATTAATATACTATATTGGTGATTTTCTTTCTGACTTACTTCACACTGTATAATAGGCTTCAATTTCATTCACCTCATTAGAACTGACTCAAATGTATTCTTTTTAATAGCTGAGTAATATTCCATTGTGTATATGTACCACAACTTTCTTATCCATTCGTCTGCCAATGGACATCTAGGTTGCTTCCATGTCCTAGCTATTGTAAACAGTGCTGTGATGAACATTGGGGTACACGTGTCTCTTTCAATTCTGGTTTCCTCAGTGTGTATGCCCAGCAGTGGGATTCCTGGGTCATATGGCAGTTCTATTTCCAGTGTTTTAAGGAATCTCCATGCTGTTCTCCATAGTGGCTGTACTAGTTTGCATTCCCACCAACAGTGTAAGAGGGTTCCCTTTTCTCCACACCCTCTCCAGCATTTATTGCCTGTAGACTTTTTGATGGCAGCCATTCTGTATGTCGACATTTTCTACTGTCAATACTGATAGTCTGGCTACAGTTTTCTTTTACCAGCACTTGAACATGAATTAGGTCACCAGATTTGTTTTACTCATCATTGAACTGGGATTGTCTGTTCTTTTGAGATGACTTTTGCAGTGTGTGAGTAGCAGTCACTGTTTTGTGTCTTCAAGTTTGGAGTGGGAAGGGAGGGTACATTTCAATATATCCTCAGATCAGATCAGTCACTCAGTCGTGTCCGACTCTTTGTGACCCCATGAATCGCAGCACGCCAGGCCTCCCTGTCCATCACCAACTCCCAGAGTTCACTGAGACTCACGATTGTTGGGGTGTAATCCATATGAGGTCTAATTCAGTTCTTTGTGGCTTATTTTTTAATTTCCTCCTTATTTCTGAACCATTAGATCCAGTCTGCAGTTTTGAGAATGCATTCACATGGGCACTTATTTAAAGACAATAGCAGAGATCCACTAGTAAAGAAACATTTCCTGGCTCCTGAACAAGTGAATTGCTTTAAAGCCTACTAAGGAAATGCCCCCATTCACTTGGAAACAGGATGCCTCCAGGGGCTTTTCATCTCTACTTTCAGTGAGCTCTAGGGACTTCTCTCCAAGCAAAGCTGACCCAGGATCCTCTGCTCTGCTGCCCTTGTCTGCTCGGTGGCTCCCCTACATTTCAGCCCCTCAGGATTACTGTTCCTCAGTCCCTGTCCTGCCCCTGGATTCTCTTTCATGACCCTCCCTCAGGGTCAGATGGCCAAATACTCCATCCATAGATTTGTCTACGCTTCTGGGTCAGGCTTGCTCTCTGTGCCTACACTGGGCACTATTATTTTGAGGCTTGAACCCTGATCCTGATTTCCTCCCTGGCAGGCCTGGAACCCTTCCAGAAGCTGTGTCCAGGTCCAATCCTGGACAAGGATGCCTGGGGGGTAGGGGACACTGGTCCACAGGACTCTGACAGAGAGGAGGTTCCTGGCGTAGTCCCTGCATACCCCTGGTGACCCCAGGAATGCTGCTCCAAGCTGGTCTGTGATTCCATGGAGGGGGATGGAGGTAATGGCAGCCTTGGATGGGGCTGTAGGGAGCTTAGTTTCACAATGCAGGCCTCCTCTCCTTGTATCAGGAGGGTGAGCAACCTGGGTTTCCCACTCATATGCTGTCTGTTCTTCGACCTGGTTGACCTGGGCTCCAAAGATCTCCCCTTGTCTCCTGCTGTGCTTTCAGCTTCCAGGAAAGAGGCCCTATGTTATTTCTCTCATCATCTCAATGGTGTAGCCAGCTGCTTGCCTCAGCCAGATCAGCTAACGTGGCTCAGGTTGGTTATGGACATTTCTAGGGCCTCTGGAATACGCTGAGTGCCAAAGACCCCTTTGCAGGTGGCCTGTGTATTAGACTTTTCCCTCATTGGTTGATTTCCCCTCTGTTGATTAGTCATTATATGAACTGAATCTGATAGAGCATGTCAACATTCAAAACTTCGGTCATCGTTCACCACAATGTGGTACTTTATCTAAATGTTTCTCCCTGCCTTTTTGGTTTTTGCCAGTTTGTAGAAAGAAGCTTCTCTGAAGCACAGTCATTGTCATCAGTTCCCTTTTTGTTCTGCTTTGCTTTTCTCCACCATCACAGACACACCCATTCAGAAGCAGAAGCAGTGGTTCAAAGAGACCTTTGATCACCTGTTTGCAATAGTCAATTCTGCAGAAGCTGAAGATGCTGGTGTTATTTTGGTGTCTGGGTAAGAGAGGAAATCTGAAATTATTTTGGAATTTAGAATGATCTTAACACACTTTCGAGTTTAACAGAAAATATTACTGAGTACCTGCTGTGAGCACGGGGTAAATGTCTGAGACATAGAGGTAGACTTATCCGCCAGGGCGTAGGCAACATGGATCTGGATCTGGTTTGAGTTCAGGAGAGAGAAGAGGGCTGGAGATGTAGCCTTCTGAATGTTTGGCCTGTAGATGAAAAAAGGGAAGTGGGTGATCTAGTACAGGAGAATTGTTCAGCAAACAATCTTTACATCTTCCACAGGACCTGTGTTGAATGAATCACTTAGAGATATAAATTCCAGTACCTTAATGACCACACCATTAGAAACCATGTATAGCACTCAAATGATTTTCCTTGCTATTTTAGAGCAGCCATGCTTTACAACATTTATTCCTATTGATGTAATGAACCCAATACTTATAAATCCAAAGATATGCCTAGCAGCTATTGATAGTATGATTATAGGCTTCTTATTAACAGCTGATATCATTCCACTTCATCAGCTCCAACCATGACTTAAGGATACAGGGTATGACCCAGCAATCCCACTGCTGGGCATTCACACAGAGAAAACCAGAACTAAAAGAGACACATGTACCCCAGTGTTCATTGCAGCACTGTTTACAATAGCTAGGACATGGAAGCAACCTAGATGTCCATCGGCAGATGAATGGATAATAAAGTTGTGGTACATATACACAATGGACTATTACTCAGCTATTAAAAAGAATGCATTTGAATCAGTTCTTATGAGGTGGATGAAACTGGAGTCTACTTTACAGAGTGAAGTAAGTCAGAAAGAAAAACACCAATACAGTATATTAATGCATATATATGGAATTTAGAAAGATGGTAAGGATGACCCTACGCACGAGACAGTAAAAGAAACACAGATATAAAGAACAGGCTTTTGGCCTCTGTGGGAGAAGGCAAGGGTGGGATGATTTGCAGGAATAGCATTGAAACATGTATATTACCATATGTGAAATAGATTGCCAGTCCAAGTTCAATGCACAAAACAGGGCACTCAAAGCCAATACACTGGGACAACCCAGAGGGATGGGATGGGGGACACATGTATTCCTGTGGATGATTCATGTCAATGTATGGCAAAAAACTCCACAATATTATAAAGTAATTAGCCTCCAATTAAAAAAAAAAGGATACAGGGCTTCACCTAACAAATCCTGGCCTTTCTTATCAATGACTTTATGTGATCATCTACAGTTTCACTCATAATTCACACCCCTGTCTCCTGCACTCCGCTCATTGCTTATTCTAACTTATATATTTTGTTTGAAATTGAGGCCAACATTTAAACTTTTGATGATTTGTTTACAGTTTATGTAAAGCATTATGCAAAACAGAAAAATCTTTCCCCCAGATGCTGCTGCTGCTGCTAAGTCGCGTCAGTCGTGTCCGACTCTGTGCGACCCCATAGACGGCAGCCCAACAGGCTCCTCTGTCCCTGGGATTCTCCAGGCAAGAATACTGGAGTGGGTTGCCAAATAAGAAAAGCTGGGCAAGAGCTTTTTAGAAAAAGAGAGTTAAATTCAATCTTTAAAAGACACACAGCTTTTTAAATGTCTTATTCCAATGCCTGCCCTCCCCCTACCCCAAACATTTTAAATTTAGCTACTGAATAATATGAATCTAAGTGAACAGAAAAATAGATTTTATTTCTCTGTACGGGCATAAGAAGTGTGTTTTTAAAATGCTTTAGAGAATGTTACATCGGTTTTACTAGAAATCTCATAAAACTTCAGGAAATTTTTCCACTTAATGTGTTTGAGTTGGCAGATATTTCAGAGTATTCCTACTGAAGAAGTGCCATACTGGGCTGACGTGGTGCTAGGATTTCGAAAGATGACCAAGGATGAGCTGAAGAAATTCCCCCAACATGTGTTTGGTCATGCTTTTACGACACTCAAGTGTGAAGGCCCTGCCTACCTCCCATGGTTGCAGAAAAGGTTGGTTGAAGTAGACTTTACTGCTTCTTTTGTCTGTCCTACCCACAAATACATTCATACCTTCTCATAACATAGAGACTAAATTCTCTGTTGTGCCTCAGAGCTTCTGTGCACTGTGCCTTGTTGTGTATCAACGGCTGGGGCTTAGTAAACAGTCTGTGAGACACTGTGTCACAAGGAGTGAGTCACACCCAAGTTGGTAACACGTCCATTTTCTGCTTCCCTGTGCATCCTGATGCAGGGGTTGGTCCCTCTCTCCCCACCACTAAGACCCCCTCACTGAAACAGAACCTGTTTCCTCATCTATAAAGTGAGATATTTGGAGAATATGCTTCCAGCTATTCTTTAGAGAATCTTAGGCTTATTATACATTATTTTTGAATTTTTTTCTCATTAATGAAAAAGAAAATAACTCCATTATTTTATTTTGTTATTAACAAGGACTTTAAAACTGAGGGCTTATCTAAATTAGGTAATGTCTTCCTTACCAAGTTCAGCCCAAATTCCAAGAACTTGTATTTTGGCTTGGTTTTCAGGACTTCCTGTTCCAGTTGGTTAGGAAACACATCAAGGGTATCATTATTTAAGACACATTAATAAATCTCTCTTGTTGCATCTGGAAATTGTAAGCATGTTGAGGGTTGTGAAACTGGCCCTTTCAGTGCCTGAATCTGTATATTTGGTAGATGCATAGGGATAATGCAAATTATTATATAAAAGTTGGAAAAGTGACTTGAGGTAAGCAGTGGCAACAATGACTTAGTCCCAGATGTAGGATATAAGATAATTAAATGGAATAATTAATTCCACAATTCTTTGTTGAGCTTCTGTGTATTCCTAGCACTGTACTAGAAGCTAGTCAGTTCTACTGAGGGTGATGGTGTATGTGTGTGTACGTGTATTGATATACATGTTAATTAACAATTACAGTAACATGTATGCTGAGTGTTAAATACAAATTTATGAGGGTGGATTGGGAGCACAGAGGAGGGAACCTAAGTCTGTTAGGCACACGTTGGGAACATCATGATATATTTTTGTAGCTTTGTAAGTGCTCATCTCACTTTTACCTCTTAGCAATTTATATGGGACTTTTTTTTTTTTTTTTTAAGTTCCAGTTTCATAAAACCTACACTTTTGTGCCTTGTTTGCTGGCCCATAAACCCCTGTTTATATGTTAAATTTAAGCCACTGTATATCAGCTAATAAATGAATATTTGAGCCATCATGTGATGGAGTTACCCATCAGCCAACATTCCAGTTTTCAGGGCATCACCATCTTTTCTGAGTGGCAAGGTTAGATAGTGTTGCACTTTTGTCTTTATGAGAATACCTAGAAAAAGAACTTTGGAAGTGCCAATGCTATTGATACCTAGTTAAGGTATCATTTATCTTATCTTAATAAAATTAAGGGGAAATTATTAGGCAAGCCAGAAGTTACAGAGCTTTACTGTCAATATATGCATATTTATTTTGGGCCACACTCAACTAGTTTCACATGAGAATGTATATTACCTGAACAATTTGTTCTGCCTACTTCTAAAGTATCACCTTCTAGAAAACTGACCCCTTATTTCCATTATAGCTTTATTTTCAGTACTAACTGTGGGATCTGAAGGCCTGGGGAAAATCCTGATATCCTCTCATTAGTTGGAAGCCTGCTGTCAGCATTTTGCTTTACTTAAAATAAAAGTGGTACTTTGTGCCAGTGGGAGCCACCTCCTGACTGCAACACCATCGGGCCTGGTGACCAGCCAGCTGGGGTTCGTGCCTTGGAGCACGCTTCTTCCTGTCTGGTTTTAGGTGACAGAGTCAAGGTGAAGAGGCCCAAGGGGCTGCTTTTGCCCCAGAGAGTCTTGGGGAGGCCTTTTAAGGTCTGTTTGTTTGATACACACCTCAACCAGTAACAGTGGGTGGGAACATGAGTGCCTCGGGCAGACAGTACACACGTCTGCTGCAGGAAAGCCATGAGGAGACCCTTGTCCTAGCCGTCCCCCCGCCCACCGCTTTGACCCCTCTAGGCCTGTAATACCTCAGGCTTCCGCATACCGCCCCCTCTACCCCAGTGAGGGGGCATGTAGGGGCCTCCTCTCTGTAAGATTAGCTGTCCCCCCTTCCCTCAGGCCCTGGCATCTGACCAGAAGGCCAGTGTAGAGGAGGAGGAGGGTCATACCTGAGGAAGACTTTGTAGGGCTGGGACTCCTCTAAGCCCAAGGCAAACCTCTAGAATCAAGGACCTCAGGCCAAGACGGAGCCTGAGCCATGTTATGGTGAGGGCGTGGGGTCCTGGGGCTCACTCTGTAGGCTGCCACCCACTCTCCACCACGGGGATGACCCAGCTGGGGAGCCACACAATCCCTGCTTGTTCCTCACGCCCAGGGTCTGTTCTATTGCCTCCTACACCCCTGCCACACAATGCGAGTGTTCAGCCTAAAGCATTCTGACTCAAAAAATGGGCATTTCACTCAGCAAGCCACACAACAATGCCTTCAGTCTAAGCTCTATCCTTCTGAAACAATATTAATTTCTAGGAAAGAAAAAAACTGTTCTTAACCGCAAATTAGATCTGTAGTGTTTTTCAAAGAACAGAAGAAATCATCTCCTCAAAAAAAAAAGTATACCCAGTAATACCCAGAACAAACAAATGAACAAAACCCCCTGAAGGTTAATCAGTCATGCAGATCATGTTTTATATCGTTGGCCAGTGGAGTCATATTCTGCTGCTTTGTACTTGCCCTTCCAGGAAATGAATCATAGAGGCACGTCAACTGAACCTGTCTCTTCTCCAGGCATCCTACTTAAATAAATCATCCCAGCTGGAGCAGGATGGTCCTGTCTTGGGCGGCATTCAGAAAGTGGGTGCCCCATTTCAGTGCTGGGGGCCCTGTGATTCTGGTGCATTGCCTCCTTTCCAGGGGGCCGTGCCTTAATTCCGGGGCCCAGCACTGAGCACAGCGCTAACTACACCTTCTCTCTCCTCTATGGAGTCTTCTCAGTTACTTTCCAGTCTCACATCTCCTACAGCTTCTGTTCTCCTGCTTGGCCTGACTGACAGCAGAGCCTACACCACTCCCTCGGCAGATGGACAGAAATGTGGATTGTACATCAGGCAGGAGTCTCTGCCTTACAAATGTCCAACTTGCAAAGGTCCCTTCCTGCTCACAGTGGACTCCTGCTTCCCCACATCCAACATACCCTGTGCCCGCTAGAGCAGTCTTCCTTTTACAGGGCCCTAGGCTGCGGTCCATGGGGTCTCGAAGAGTCCGACATGACTGAGCGACTTCACTTTCACTTTTCACTTTCATGCACTGGAGAAGGAAATGGCAACCCACTCCAGTGTTCTTGCCTGGAGAATCCCAGGGACGGGGGAGCCTGGTGGGCTGCTGTCTATGGGGTCCCACAGAGTCGGACACGACTGAAGCGACTTAGCAGCAGTAGCAGCTTAGCAGAGAATTCCTCCTTCGCCCAGCATTGGCTGCTGGCCCCTAACCAGACAAGCCATGGGCAAACATTGGCCTCAGATAGAGGTCTAGTGTGAGCAGGTTTCACCCCGCCCCCCGCCCCCTCCAGGCTTTCTCCCTGGTTATGCAAAGATGAGGTGGAAGGGCACCAGCCAGAAAAGTGGAAAATGATGTTTATTTTTTCTGACGATGGCAACAAGGTTAGTAGGGAAGAGATGTGGGGCAATGGCCTTGGGGGCTTCCACTGGGCCTCCAGTCGCTGCCCTAAGACAGTTGCAGGAGGAAAACCCCACCTGCTGGACTGACTAAGGGTGCCCAGCTGCTCCCCTCTGGACCACTCTGCCCACAGAAACCTCAGGTCTCCTCCATAAAGGGACCAGAAGCTGCTCTGTGCCTGAACAGGGCTTAGGTCAATTAAAACAGACAAGTTTGTGGCATGGACAAGGTAGAGATGGATCTTCTGAGAAGTGGTAGATAGAATTTATTTCCCACTTATCACAGTTTATTTTATTAGAATATGCATTGCAACACAATGAGTGAGCAGTAGGGATTGTTCATCGGATGAGGTTAAAACTTTCAGGTTAAAATTAGAGTATATATGGAGAGAGAGTTATATGCTATATATTTAATTGCTTTGTAAACCTAAAATGCATTTAAAAAATTCTAACTGTGAGAAGTTATTTTAAATATATTAAATATATTTATAATATATTAAATATATTATATTATAAATAATATATTTATATTCCTGACACCAGAATATATATGTTATGTATCATATCATATATATAATGTATAATTTATATAATATATAATGTTATATTATATATTATAAATATAATATATAATGTATATTATGTATTATAAACATAATATATAATGTTATATTATATATTATAAATATAATATATAGTGTACATTATGTATTATAAATATATAATGTTATATTATATATTATAAATATAATATATAATGTATATTATAAATATATTAATAGCTACATTGCATTTCTAAGAATAAACAGTGGATTTTCCCCATGAATCTATATGCATAGCATTATTTGCCAACTGAGATTTTCCATTAGTTTTTTTCTCCTCGTCTTCACACAAATGGACTGAAAATAGTTAATTTTCTGATTGCTGTTAGTAAAATATCCTGTTTCAGGCTTGAAGCAAGGATGCCAATGTGGTACCACTCTCGATCTGTTAGGATTCTTCAAAGAAGCAGAACCAATAGACTATATATATACATATATATATTTAAAGAGATTTACTATAAGGAATTGGTTCACACAGTTATGGAGGCTGAAAGTCCTGAGATCTACAGGGTGAGTTGGCAAGCTGGAGACCCAGGAGAGCCAACGATGTATGGTTCCATCTGAAGGCTGGCAAACACCGGACCCAGGAAAAGCCAGTGTTTTAGCCTGAATCTGAAGACAGGAAAAAGCTGACATCCCAGTCTGAACGCAGTTCAGCAGAAGGAAGGTCAGCCTTTTTGTTCTGTTCAAGCCTTCAACTGGTTGGTTGAAACCCACGTGAAGGAGGGCAATCTACTCTACTCAGTCTAACATGTAAATATTAATTGTATCCAAAATATAGTCATAGAAACACCCAAAAGAATGTTTGGCTAAGTATCTGGGTACCTCCATGGTGCAGGCAAGCCAAAGCATAGAATTAGTCATCATATACCCAAACTAGGATTTCATACTGTCTTCAGTATTACCCAACATTCATGTCAAGTTCACTAAGTATTGGGTGCTGAGCTGGGTCATAGGTGTAGTGAGAAGCGTAAGACACTGTCTCTCCTCTTGAGAAATTTTTGGTTTATTGGTATGGGTCTCCTATATCTTGTGAAGCATGTGCGTGCTCAGTCGCTCAGTTGTGTCTGACTCTTTGTGACCCCATGCACTGTAGCCCACCTGGCTCTTCTGTCCATGGGATTCTCCAGGCAAGAATACCAGTGCTGGTTGCCTTTTCCTTCTCTAGGGGATCTTCCCAACCCAGGGGTTGAACCTGAGTCTCTTGTGTTTTCTGCATCGGCAGGCAAAGCTGATTCTTTACCAGCTGAGCCACCAGGGAAAGCCCCTGTGAAGCACTGTCATGCCCATTATTTCATCTGAACTTCCCAACCATCTCTGAAGCAGGCAAGGGAGGTGTCACCCCTATAACCCAGATAAGGAAACTGAGGGTCAGAGAAGTGAGATGAGTTGGGCAAGACCTCAAAGCTAAGCTAATGTGAGGCAACTGGGACCTAAATCCCCTGGTTTCTGATTTTACATCACCTCTCACGTGGAACTTCCTTCATTCTGCCAAGCACTTACACTTCTGTCTCCCAGCTCCTTTGTCAAACTTGAGGAAGGGCACTTTGCCTCTAAGCAGTACCTTGAACACAGGCAGTCAGTCTGCATCTGCTGTACAGAGCTGCTGACAGTCTTCCTCTCCTATTAAGTCTTCTATATTCTACAAGTGACCTATGAATAAGATTGTTATTGTTTCATAGGTACATAGTTTCAGTTTCACAAGATGAAAAAAGTTCTGGAGTTGGATGATGGTGGTGGTTGCGCAACAATGTGACTGTATTAAACTTAACACCCTTAAACTGTACACTTCAAAATGGTCAAAATGGTGAATTTTGTGTTACATGTATTTTACTACTATTAAAAAAGATCATAGAACCTAGATGAACTATTTCTTTTCATTATTGACGACTTGGTCTGAAAAATCATTACCAGCCACAACTGTTACTTAGTCCATCAACTGTAAATATTTTGGGTTCCTCTCATGCTGGCATCCCTGTGGGAGATGTAAGTGGGGGACAGTGCATGTGAGCCTAACCATCTTGTTAGGGAGATAAGGGTATCACAAAGGAACATGCGAGAGTTAACAATATGAGACAAAAATGTTGGAGGTGGTAAATCTAAGAGCTAAATAAGTGGCATAAAGCAAAAGCGCTTGGGTATTTTAAAAAATACATCAGGTTAACCTGATATTTATTTAGCATCTAGAATAATATAGGGCTTCCCAGGTGGTGCAGTGGTAAGAACCTGCCTGCCAAAGCAAGAAACACAAGTGGGATCCCTGGGTCAGGAAGATCCCCTAGAGTAGGAAACGGCAACCCACTCATGTATTCCTGCCTGGAAAATTCCTTGGATAGAGGAGCCTGGCGGGCTACAGTCCATGGGGTCTCGGAGTAGAACATGATTGAGCACACAGGAGCATGAGAATGATATAGAAACTCCATTAAATATAAAAAGGATCAAGCATCTAGTTTGCTTTGCGTTTCTGAAATAGGTTTTTATTTAGGTTCAACTTTAGGAACCTCTGGTTTGCAAGGATGTGAGACACTCAGATAGAGTACCACCTGCTCGGGCCCTGGAAGCGCTGGAGGTATTTGCTCATTGGACGGTCACCTCAGTTTTGTTTCTGAATTCCTGTCTGTCACTTCTGTAAGGGGTTGAGCAGGACGCTGGTAAGGCTCGCCTCATGGTCTCTTGTTCTCCTTAGGGTAAAAGGAAACGGGGGCCTGATACTCACCCGACGAATAGAAGACCTGTGGGAGCTTCACCCGTCCTTCGACATCGTGGTCAACTGTTCAGGCCTTGGAAGCAGGCAGCTTGCAGGAGACTCAAAGATTTTCCCAGTGAGGGGCCAAGTACTCAAAGTGCAGGCTCCCTGGGTCAAGCACTTTATCCGAGATAGCAGTGGGCTGACATATATTTACCCTGGCATATCCAATGTAACCCTGGGTGGCACTAGGCAAAAAGGAGACTGGAATTTGTCCCCAGATGCAGAAATTAGCAAAGAGATTCTTTCCCGATGCTGTGCCCTCGAGCCCTCTCTCCGTGGAGCCTATGACCTAAGAGAGAAAGTGGGTTTGAGGCCCACTAGGCCAGGCGTACGGCTGGAGAAAGAGCTACTAGCTCAGGACAGCCGGAGGCTGCCTGTGGTCCATCACTATGGCCATGGAAGTGGGGGCATCGCCATGCACTGGGGCACTGCTCTGGAGGCCACCAGGCTGGTGAACGAGTGTGTCCAAGTCCTTAGGACTCCTGCTCCCAAGTCAAAGCTGTAGGTGACCCGAAATGATAGCAAATGGCCCCAGAATCTATTAATCAAAATGTAACTTAAGTACCAGAAGAGATTCAAGTAACTTTTCTGTTGAATGAAAGTTTAATTGGACACGATTTTGTTTTCAAAATTAGAATTGATGCAATAGGTATCAGTAGACTTAAACCTACTACTGATCTAACTTAGTACTAGTTAGTACTAGCTATGACATAGGGCGTTAAGCTCTATTTTTGTTTTTAAAAAAATACTTGCTATAAATATTTCTTTTAAATCTCAGGTCCAAGGATCTAAGCTAATTCACACGGATGCAAGAATTTTGATATATTTTTTTGGCTTATAAATCCACAGGAGGAGATAATGTATGGAAAACACTTAACTCACTGTCAGTTGCAGAGCTGCCGTGATGCTCATAGGTTGTAGTCAAGTGAACACTATAATCCTTAAAAATTACACGGCGATATACAATTCAGGCTCATTCCACTTAGTGGAAGACAAAGGATGAATCCTGCTAGTGTTAATGGCAACCTCTACTTCCCCTCAGCTGGCAGATGGTAGAAGATAGTGATGATGTGTTGCTTACAGGTGTGGCATCAACTCAATTGCTGTCTGGGGTCAGCCACCTAAGGGGTGTACTTTCCATTACCACAAATAATTGAGAGGTGGCTTACTGGGTGGTTGACTTTGCCTAAGCATTTTTGAAGATTGAATTTCATGTGCAGCCAAAGAGCTAATTTGCTAATTAAGATGGAACAATCACTCTGAATGAAATATAACCGAAGAGTTTTCTGCAAGTTGTTAAAAAGTACTGAGGAGTGGGAGTATGTCTCATGACACAATGATTTTGGAATTACTGAATTAATAAATCTAATCTGGATTCTTGGCTTGGTCTTTAATCCGTTCATGTGTGTTGTGAATACTCATGAGGGTTTTTGGCTGAGTGAATGATAAAGGAGATGCTATTCATTAAGATAAGGAAGCTTAGGAGAAATATATGAAATTTTTTTTTAGTGAGAATAGTTTGTTTTATTTATTTTTTAACATTGGAGAATCTCTAAGTTTGACTAGATCTAATTTAAATATAGGGCCTAAATAGTTGTAATAAGATGTAATGCGTATGGTGTTTATGCAATAGTTATTGTCAAAAAGGTGTATGAAAAGTGTATATATGAAGATCAAAAAATATATGTAATTCTATTTTTAATTTTGGGGGTATATTTCTCACATTTAGTAACAATAAGTTCTATTTTAGACATCTTGAGGGGAGTATGGGGTTGGCAAACAGCATGGGAAAGAGCCCCCAGCACAGCTCCATTCTTGTTGTTTTGTTCATTGAACTTTTGTATGTGATTTTGTGTGGGAAAAAAAAAAAAACCTGTGCTGGAAGAGACAAAGATGGAGACAGAGCATGCACGCCGTGCTCTTGATCACCCTTGCAGTAATGAAATTCCCAAGTTAAATCAAGGGTGGATTCTTTTCTATGTATTTCCATCAGGGGGCGTTGTTGTATCAAGTTCAGATATAGTGGTACGTTTGAAAATTTAGAAATGGTTAGAAATAAAAATTGGATATGGAGGTGTGTGGAGTATGTGGGTGATTCTTCTGAGGTTTTAGAGTTTATATGCTCAAACTTCAAATTTTTTTGAATTTTGTTTAGAGTATTTGAGAAATGTACAAGCTCAGATGGACTGAAAATACACACATACACACACACCCATCCATATACACACGTGCACTCACTACACATGATCTGTGAGAAATAATATGATAAAATGGTATTTTGAAGAGGGCATTTAACAACTTTTTAGTGGTTAAAAATGAAAATGATGGGACTTCCCTGGTGGTGCAGTGACTAAGACTCCGTGCTCCCAGTGCAGGGGGCTCTGCTGCAACTAGGAGTTCCCATGCCACAGCCAAGACCCGATGCAGCCAAATAAATAAATAAATAGAAATATTTTTTAAAAATGAAAATGCTCAGAACAGGTAGATTTTGGTCATTTTTACAAGTCTTAAGTGTACTCTTAAGTTGTTCCTTATGCCCACCGTTTAGATCCTGCAGCATTTTCATTTCCTGTAGGTAGGTTCATACTCTATGATTATTGCCTATTTGCAACAGTCTAAGCAATTACTCTAATTTAACTCTTCATTTTATATTCCTAAAGCCTAACATTATAAGACTGAAAAATTAGAGGCTTCTGGAGAAAGTGGTCATGGCTACATGCCCTGATTTCATTTTTACTAACTATTAAATATGTGATTCTTCTCTTAAATGTTTGTTTATTTTGATCAGTTGCTGGGTTGCATGTTATAGTCACCTGGGAAATTTTGAAAAACTAATGATTCAAGCCCTTCTCTAATAAATTAGCATCATTGGGGTTGGGTGGAGCTCTGGCATCAGTATTTATTCGTAACCCACAGAGTTCTATCCAACAGCTGGGACAGAAGGTTATGAGTACTGCCTCATTCCTCTCCTCATTGGGCTCTGTCACTACCGTAACCACTCTTCTCTCCCTTCTTCCTCTGCACCTTGGGGCACTGAGCTAAGAGTGATGTGCTCACATAAGCAGGTATGTCCTTAGACACGCCTGGGCAAGGTAGCAGGAATTATCTGTTTCTCAAAGTGGCTCTCTAGAAATTCTGGGAACCGTCTTGCTCGCTGTAGCTCAGCTGCTCAGAGACAGCCATCTGCTCAGAGACAGACAGTCTCTCTGAATGAGAGACTGAATATACAAATGAACAATGGCCAGACTATATATAAAGGAACTCTGATCCATGGCCTGCAGCAGCTGGCCCAGGAAGCCACCTTCTTCTTTATAATCACCAGCGAGGGAGCCAGTCTGCTACAGGTCAGATTTGTAAGATGCTAAATTGCTGTCTCTTGTAACAATCCAGAAAGCTTAACAATCATTTCTGGAACAATTGGCTCCAAATGGTCAGTACTTGGTTAATAACTGACAGTTTCCCTAAAATTTGTCCTGTTTTCAACTTAGGACCAACCAGAGAAAGCCAAATACACCCCTATCCAATCACGCAGGATGCCCCTCTTTGGAGAAAGGCATATGTTTAAAACCTTTTTATTATGTATTGGAGAATAGCCAATTAACAATGTTGTGATAGTTCCAGGTGAACAGGGAAGGGATTCAGCTATACATAAACATATATTCATTCTCTCCCAAATTCCCCTCCCATCCAGGCTGCCACTTAATATTGAGCAGCATTCCATGTGCTATACAGTAGGTCCTTGTTGGTTATCCATTTAAAATATGGCAGTGTGTACATGTCTATTCCAAACTCCCTAAGTATCCCTCCCATGCATTCTTCCCCCAAGCAGCCATAAGTTCTTCTTTAAGCTTGTGAGTCTCTCTGTTTTGCGAGTAAGTTCATTTGTATCATTTCTTTTTAGATCCCACAGGTAAGGGATGTCATATGATATTTCTCCTCTGACTTGCTCCACTCAGTATGACAATCTCTAGATTCATCTATGTTGCTATAAATGGCATTATTTCATTCTTTATAATGCTTTTACTTTTTTCATTGCTGCGCAGGCTTTTCTCTAGTCGCAGTGAGCAGGAGCACCATAACTCTGTAGTTATGGCGCACACGCTTCTCACTGTGGTGACTTCTCTTGTGTAGTATGGGCTCTAGGTCAGCAGTTGCAAAGCCTGGGCTCAGTACTTGCGGTTCCAGGGCTCTAGAGCACAGGCTCAGTAGTTGTAGTGCCTGGGGTTATTTCCCCTGTGGAATGTCAGATCTTCCTGGATTAGAGATCAAACCCATTTTCTCCTGCATTGGCAGGCAGATTCTTTACCACTGAGTCACCAGGCAGGACCTGAGGATGCTCCACTTCTTAATAGCCTGCCAACAGCTTCTGCACGCCCGGAGCCTCTATTCAGGGGATACCTGAAGTCTTCTCTTTCGTGACTAAAAGACTTTCCCACACTTCTGCCTTCCTTGGAGAGACGGTGACTGACTCCCTTGCTATAGCAAGCTCTGAATAAATAGTCATTGTTTTTCTCTTTTGGCTGGCCTTTTTTACTGTTTGTTTACACAAAGATTTCCTGTTTTGTAAGTTGAAGTCTTAGATCACTATGCTAAGGCCAAGAATGGGCCCCCATTTTCTATTACAGTCCATTTAAAACTTTTTCTGAACATAGAGAACAACAGATTTCCCTCTCAAATCCCCTTCTTCAAGTGTCTGACATTTGTGGCTGAGCCAGGACCTGCTGTGCCTGTGACCCCGAGGGATACAGCAGCTTTGAGGGTACTAGCATGTACGTACGATGCTTCTTCAGCAGACAGAGTTTATGTACAGACTTTGAGGATTTTATTTGCTTTGCAAGAAAAGAAGTTAAGCAGAAAGGCCATAGTCCAGTAGGACATGGTTATACAGAAGAAAGGCTATTTAAAAAAATGATATAGATTGTTCCTTCTATTGAATGTTAAAGTTTAAGTGTTAGTCACTCAGTCTTGTTTGACTCTTTGGGACTGCAGGGACTGGGGCCCACCAGGCTCTTCTGTCCTTGGAATTCTCCAGGCAAGAATACTGGAATGGGTTGCCATTTTCTCCTCCAGGGGATCTTCCTGACCCAGGGATTGAACTCGTGTTTCCTGCATTGCAGGCAGATTGTTTACCATCTGAACCACCAGGGAAAGTGAAAGTGAAGTCGCTCAGTTGTATCTGACTCTTTGAGACCCCATGGACTGTAGCCTACCAGGCTCCTCTGTCCATGGGATTTTCCTTCTTGAACCACCAGGGAAGCCACAAATAAACACACCCTCTTGGCCTGGAGATGCCAGGGATTGAACCTGGTCTCATGCGCTCTACCACTGAGCTACATCCCTGTTTATGCATTCAAACCAACTGATAGTCGAACCATCATTTTTCTCAATCCATTAAGAGCTTTTAGCGAAAAGGAAGAAGATGATGGTGGGACCTGTGTCCTCTGGGAGTTGTAGCTCTGGGAAACCTGTTTCAGGATTCTGAAACAGATAGTTGAAATGAATGTAGCAACACTTACACTATTTTTTTTGATTCCTCTCATCTTTCTTCTTGAGAATGTAAATGATGAAACCTATTTGAAACCTATTTCCTCTGGGTATCATTCACTTACAAAAAGCCAGTGGAGATGTTTAAGTCGTCTCTTTCTTCCTGAAAAATCTCTGCAGTTTGCCACCAGGCCTGGGGGCTTTATTATCCTAAGCGACTTTGCCATCTACAAATCACCGCCCTAAGTAGCTAAAGGGAATGAGTTAGCCAGAGCTCTGAAAAAGTGTAACCAGTGTTTCTTTAATATTAGTAGAAAAATTGACTTCTGCCTGGGCAGGGTACCTGTAGACCTGCCTCGCAGTCATGTTACCTACAACTCCACCACTCAGAGCCTAAATTTCCCTTGAATTACAGTTTTTACTCTGATGGTGTCACAACACAGACACCAATCTGATACCTGATTCTAAGATATCAGTCTACCCTAGAACTTATCATGCATCCTAGTATTTCTCTCCCATACAAAGCCAAGTGGTCTGACAATGGAACTAAGCTAATGGAATATTGTGATGAATATTCTAAATGGTTTACCTGCTCTACTCAGGTCCCCTTTTCTGGGAAGTCTACTCAAACCTGAGAGTTCACTATCTGGGCAGAATCCCTGTTACCCTGTCTCTCTGGTTATAGTTAATGGATCCGAGGAAACTTTTGATTACTTTTAGGTTCAGTTGCAAGTAACAGAAACTCCCCCAAAGCGAAAGTGAAGTCGCTCAGTCATGTCCAACTGTTTGTGACCCTGTGGACTGTAGCCCACCAGGCTCCTCAACCCACAGAATTTTCCAGGCAAGAATTTTGGAGTGGGTTGCTATTTCCTTCTCCAACCAAGTAGTTGCTTAAATAAGATGGGCATGCATTTCTCTCTCACTTGGTAGAAGCCTGGATTTAGGCAGTCCTGGGTCGCTGTGGGAACTTTATCAGTGATCCAGGCTCTTCCTGCTCACATTCTGCTGTTTCAAGGGTGTGGCTCCAAGATGTCAGTTGGAGCTCCAGTTATTCCATCATCACATCCACCCCCAAACTTTCCAGAAGACTCACAATAGTTTTGCTTGTATCTTATTGCATAACCCTACACTAGATTCAAGTGAATCTGGGGGTGTAGTCTTTTGATTTGGTGAGCAATGTAAAAGTTAAGGTTTCAGCAGGCTCTGTGAAAAGTATCAAACTATAAATTGGATTAAGCTAGTCAGATTCTTAAGAATTTGTACCAAGGGATTCTAAATCTTGATAATGGCATGCTCTGGAGACACATAGACTTGGACCAACAGTGCAGATTGTCCAGGTTTATGTAAAGGAAGCCAGGCAAGAGGGAGGAGACAGATACAAGCAGACAAGGTGAGAAGGAAGCCCAAGGGGACATGTGCTTCTTGGGAAGCATCAGGAATGACCCAGGTCCTGACCCAGTTCCATTTCTCGTGAAGTCTGACTTCATGAGACTGACTTCATGGGACTTCAGAACTGACTTCAGGCAGTTCTGCACTCCTCAGAAACCTCATGGTTTTAAAAACTGCTTTTCAAACATTATGGTATTGAGAAGAGAAAGTGGGGACTTCCCTGGAGGTCCAGGGGTTAAGACTCCATGTTTCCATTGCAGGGGACACCGGATTGATCGCTGGGGAATTAAGATCCCACATGCCCTGCAGCAAAGCCAAAAACAAAAAAAGATGAGAAGAGGGATGGAAGCTGGAGGGTTTCAGATTCCTCCCCAAAGAAGTTATTTTTCCTGGAGCAATTAAGGATATATTTTATAGCTATAACAATAAGATCTTAATGTAATGAAGCAAATCCAGCATTTGCTGAATTCTATCTTTTACTTAAAAATTTTGTCTTCTTTTCCCAAACAGGGACATTTTACATATCCTTATATCCTTATCTCCTTTATAGTTGTCATCACCCATTGTTAAGATAGACAAAGTCGAAACTACTCAAACAAAGCTCTTGTGTTCTTACATTGCTGCTATCCTACCTTCTGAATATATTATCAGTCCCTGGTCAAGATCATATTATAACCAATGGTGTTCTTGCTGTACTGTGCTTAGTTGCTCAGTCATGCCCAACTCTTTGTGACCCCATAGACTGTAGGCTGCCAGGCTCCTCTGTCCATGGGGATTCTCCAGGCAAGAATACTGGAGCTCTTAGTGATGCTTATTTTTTCCTTTAGTTATTATAATTGAATTAAGGCCAATTTGTATGACTGTAGGAGTAATACCTGTATTTCATTTCCTGTCCGTGGATTCTGTGGGGAAGTAGTTTACCATAATCTGCCTTTCTCCTTGAACCCATTAAGTAGATTCTTTCCTTTCAACCAAAAACTTTTATCTAAGTCTTCTTATGTAAAAAAAAAAAAAATTAGTGGATTTCTGGGATGAGAAAACAGATTTATACTAGCCACTAGACCAGGGGTAGCAAAATGCTTTGGTAAAGGGTTCAATAGTAAACATTCTAAGCTTCACTGGCCATGCAGTCTGTATTGCAGCTTCCTCATCTTTGCCACTATAACCTTGGAGCAGTCAGATTATGTGTAAGCAATGGTCATGACTACGTACCCATAAAATGCTATCTACAAAAGCAGGTAGAGGGCCTGATTTGACCTAAAGGCTGTAGTTTTTGCATGGTGGCAGTGATGGTGCAGAAGTGTGGCCAAGAGGAGCTACCCTACGTCCAAGGTCAGGGTCGGTGGCTGAGAGGAGCTACCCCACGTCCAAGGTAAGGAGCAGAGGCTGTGATTTGCTGGAGCAGCCGTGAAGAGATACCCCATGTCCAGGGTAAAAGAAACCCAAGTAAGATGGTAGGCACTGAGAGAGGGCATCAGAGGGCAGACACACTGAAACCATAATCACAGACAACAGGCCAACCTGATCACACGGACCACGGCCTTGTCTAACTCAGTGAAACTAAGGCATGCCGTGTGAGGCCACCCAAGATGGACGGGTCATGGTGGAGAGGTTTGACAGAATGTGGTCCACCAGAGAAGGGAATGGCAAACCACTTCAGTATTCTTGCCTTGAGAACCCCATGAACAGTATGAAAAGGCAAAAAGATAGGACACTGAAAGATGAACTCCCCAGGTCTGTAGGTGACCAATATGCTACTGGAGGTCAGTGGAGAAATAACACCAGAAAGATTGAAGGGAAGGGGCCAAAGCAAAAACAACACCTAGTTGTGGATGGGACTGGTGATAGAAGCAAGGTTCAATGCTGTAAAGAGCAATATTGTATAGGAACCTGAAATATTAGGTCCATGAATCAAGGCAAATTGGAAGTGATCAAACAGGAGATGGCAAGAGTGAACGTCGACATTCTAGGAATCAGCGAACTAAGATGGACTAGAATGGCTGAATTTAACTCAGATGACCATTATATCTACTACTGTGGGCAGGAATCCCTTAGAAGAAATGGAGTAGCCATCACAGTCAACAAAAGAGTCCGAAATGCAGTACTTGGTTGCAATCTCAAAAACGACAGAATGATCTCTGTTCATTTCCAAGGCAAACCACTCAATATCACGGTAATCCAAGTCTATGCCCTGACCAGTAATGCTGAAGAAGCTGAAGTTGAACGGTTCTATGAAGACCTACAAGACCTTCTAGAACTAACATCAAAAAAGATGTTCTTTTCATTATAGGGGACTGGAATGCAAAAGTAGGAAGTCAAGAAACACCTGGAGTAACAGGCAAATTTGGCCTTGGAGTACAGAATAAAGCAGGGCAAAGGCTAATAGAGTTCTGCCGAGAGAACACACTAGTCATAGCAAACACCCTCTTCCAACAACACTAGAGAAGACTCTACACATGGACATCACCAGATGGTCGACACCGAAATCAGATTGATTATGTTCTTTGCAGCCAAAGATGGAGAAGCTCTATACTGTCAGCAAAAACAAGACCGGGAGCTGACTGTGGTTCAGATCATGAACTCCTTATTTCCAAATTCAGACTAAAATTGAAGAAAGTGGAGAAAACCACTGGACCATTGAGGTATGATGTAAATCAAATCCCTTATGATTATATGAAGTGAGAAATAGATTTAAGGGACTAGACCTGATAGACAGAGTGCCTGATGAACTATGGACGGAGGTTTGTGACACTGTACAGGACACAGGAATCAAGACCATCCCCAAGACAAAGAAATGCAAAAATGGCTGTCTGAGGAGGCCTTACAAATAGCTGTGAAAAGAAGAGAAGTGAAAAGCAAAGGTGAAAAGGAAAGGTATATCCATTTGAATGCAGAATTCCAAAGAATAGCAAGGAGAGATAAGAAAGCCTTCCTCAGTGATCAATGCAAAGAAATAGAGGGAAACAACAGAATGGGAAAGACTAGAGATCTCTTCAAGAAAATTAGAGATACCAAGGGAACATGTCATGCAAAGATGGGCTCAATAAAGGACAGAAATGGTATGGACCTAACAGAAGCAGAGATATTAAGAAGAGGTGGCAAGAATACACAGAAGAACTGTACAAAAAAGATCTTCATGACCCAGATAATCATGATGGTGTGATCACTCATCTAGAGCCAGACATTCTGGAATGTGAAGTCAAGGGGGCCTTAGGAAGCATCACTATGAACAAAGCTAGTGGAGGTGACAGAATTCCAGTTGAGCTATTTTAAATCCTGAAAGATGATGCTGTGAAAGTGCTGCACTCAATATGCCAGCAAATTTGGAAAACTCAGCAGATCCAACCAGTCCATCCTAAAGGAGATCTGTCCTGGGTGTTCATTCGTAGGACTGATGTTGAAGCTGAAACTCCAATACTTTGGCCACCTGATGCAAAGAGCTGACTCATTGGAAAAGACCCTGATGCTGGGAAAGATTGAGGGCAGGAGGAGAAGGGGACAACAGAGGATGAGATGGTTGGATGGCATCACTGACTCAATGGACATGGGTTTGGGTGGACTCCGGGAGCTGGTGATGGACAGGGAGGCCTGGTGTGCTGCAGTTCATGGGGTCGCAAAGACTGAGCAACTGAACTGAACTGAACTGAACTGTAAGTTTGCTCCACGCTGAACTATAAACTGCATTTGGGCAGGGACATATCTGATTTGTTTAACAGTTTATACCCAGCTCCAAATACCAGGTCTGTTGCTCGGTAAACATTTGACTTGATGAGTAAACTATCAATGTGACAACAAATGACAGATTATTCCATCTTAAATTTGAAAAAGAAAGAAACAAACAAAACAGTCTCTCCTGTTGGCTTTCTGACTGATTTTCCTTAAAAATTGTGAAAATCTATGTACTACTAAAATCTCACAATTTGAGAATACCACAGAGAATACATTCATGGCCTGGATTCTCAGGTGACTGAATTATGTAACCAACTATAAAGACTAGGATGAAGAGAATTTCTTAGGAGCAAAGCAATAATGTTTGTGCCCCTAATGGAGTCTGTATATCTCTGGACATTCTACTATGTCTATGTCTGTCATTCTACTGGACAAAGGTTTTGTCATTATGGAACTTACAGTCAATTGGGAGTGGGGTGTATGTGGTTGGATCCAAGCAGACCCCAAACACAGAAGAAGCCCACGTGCCAATGCAGGTAGATGTAAGAGACACAAGTTCAGTCCCTGGGTTGGGAAGATCCCCTGGAGGAGGGCAACCCATTCCAGTATTTTTGGCTGGAGAATCCCATGAACAGAGGAGCCTGGTGGGGCTAACATCCATAGGGACGCAGAGTTGGACACGACTGAAGTGACTTAGCATTCAGCAAGCTCCATGAAGAAGTGGCCCAGGTGCCCATGGTCTCCACTCCGGCTACACTGCCTTCTCTCTCCCAGGCTGCACTTGTGAACTCAGATGCAGTCCTGTATGATCAGTGGAAGAGAAGACTCGGGTGTAGTTTACAGATGGTTCTGTACAACATGCAGGCACCCTCCAAAAGTGACAGCTGCAGCTCTATGGCACATTCTTGGAAGAGCCTGAAGGACAGTGGTGAAGTGAAACTCTCCAGTGGGCACAGGTTTGGGCAGTGCCCCTGGTGGTGTACTTTGCTTGGAAGTACACCTGCTTAGAAGGGACCACCTGCCTTGGGTCCCTCAAGCCTCTGAATCAACAAGGCAAATAAGGGAGTTCCGGTGTGGACTGAGGTGACTGAACCTGACTACTATGGGGAAATTGGACTTCACAGTGGAGGTAAGGAAGTACAGGAGATCCCTAGGGCAGGTCTTAGTATCAATATCACCATACCCTGTGATTAAAGTCAATGGAAAACTATTAATTCAACAACCCAATCAAGGCAGGACTACTAATGGCCTAGATACTTCAGGAATGAAGGTTTGGGTCATGCCAGCATGTGAAGAACTACAACCAGCTGAGGTGCTGCTGAAGGTAAAGGGAGTACAGAATGAGTAGCTAAAGAAGGTAGCTATAAATTCCATGTGACCAGTTAATAGAAACAAGGACTGTAATTATCATCAGTATTCCTCTTTATTTTGTTATGAATATGTTTGTGTGTATGTGTGTGTACTATTTGCAGCACAGTAATTAATGTTTATGGTTATTTTGGGGGGGTCATTGATAAAAAATAAATTGCATTTTTTTTTTCATTCTTTATTTTTTTGAGGCTGGGAAAAGTGGAAAAAATGTTTCACAGAGAATAGTTAAAAGAAATGTGTTTTCATACTTCAAGATTAGCCTTCAGTTTAATTGGAACTTCACTAGTCAGGAATACAATGTAGTACACTCGTTACAGCCCTTTTGAGCCAGGCCCCAACATGAGTCCTTTTGTCCACTGTCACTGGAGCCAATAGAATGGGACTGAGTTCTGTTCAGAAGTAAAGGAAAGCTCCGAACAGAGAATGGAGAGCTGCAAACCTGTACTGAAGCACAAGCTCCTGCTATGAGCCAAGGGCGGGGCTGTGGGGAGGGGAAGGGGCAGAGCTCTGCAGGGAGGGTGCAGCTCCCGGTCATACCCATAACTGCACAGGGCTATGGTGTCTCTGCACTCCGGGAGCCACTGCCATCTTGGATTCAGGTGGTGTGTGTGGCCGCGTAGCTGAGGTGTTTGAGGCAGACATTTTACACTAGGAACTTGATTCTGAAGTGACGGGTGCGAAGTCTCTGCACACCATACTCTATGGGCAAATGAAACTAGACAAAGCACAAAGTGGGGGGCAGGTGGAGCGGAGCAACGTTAGACTTTATTACCAATATATTTTGGGGGAATTGTTATCGGGCTTTCATAGATTCCGTGAATTGGTCAAAACTCATTCTATGTCCTTATAATGTGTTTTTCTGTGAAATAGAGTCTTGAAAGTTAAAAACTACATTTCCGGGGAGAACAAGATGGTGGAGGAGTAGGTGGACATGGAGTATATCTCTCTCCATGGATACATCAGGAATATATCTTCAGACACAGACGTGCATGCACAACACTAGCTGAGAGTGGACAGGAGTACCTAACCAGCAGGAAAGAATATATAGAAGCGTGCAAAACTCAGTAGGACAAAGGAACTAGGGGAAAAAACAGGAAAGTTACTAGGACTGGACCTGCCCTTGGCGGGTGGGGGAACTGAAGCAGGGGTATGATCCCCACATTGGGGCAATTGTCTGAGTCAGAGGAGAAACATTTAGGGTTGAGAATGAAACAGCTGATCTGTGGAACAGATCTGTGGAACAGCCTAAATGGAATGAGAATCAGACAGTCCTTGCTGCAGCCATACGTACCCAGGACAGTGATGCAGGTACCTAGAAGGCAAAGCAGCTGGGGGCTGGAGTGTAGGGATTGTGGAGCAATCACAGGGCAAGGCCTGCTGTTGGCTGTGGAGAGACAGACGGAGGGGACATGAGGGAGGAGACTGAGGTGGGAAATGCCTGTGGAGGAAAGCCAGGCAGCCATGGAAGCAAGGCAATACTGCTGAGTCATGCATAGGGGGTAGAGCTATCACCATAGCCTCTCTCTTCCCACACGCAAGCATCAGCAGCTGAACAGTAGAGAGGCTGGCCCATCAAGTGCCTGAGGCAGGGAACAACAGAGTAGGACCCCATCCAGGGTGCCCCTTTAAGTGGCTGACTTAACGATATACAAAGTAGGACCCCAGCCAGGGGCGCCCCTCTACCTGCCTGATGTGTTGAACAACAGAGAAGGACCCCAGGCAAGGGAGCCCTCTAAGTGTCTGAATGGGCGGAGCTACAGAGAAAGACTAGCCAAAGAGGCCTTCTGATCACCAGCTACCAGAAGCTCGAAAAAAGACTGATAGGGCCATAACTCGTGTAGCTGAGGCAGTCCGTGTCCCTGAACACTTGCTCCCCATGACCAAGCATGTGTGCCACCGTCATACTCAACCCTCACTGGGGCAGAGCTGCCACAGGCAAAAAAAAAAAGTCTTGCATCTGTGCATGTGGGGTCATTTTGGTTGTATCCAACTCTTTGTGACCCTGTGGACTGTGGCCTGCCAGTCTTCTCTGTCAAGGGTGTTCTCTAGGGAAGAATACTGAAGTGTATTGGCCAATACTTGTTGCCATACCCTTCTAGAACACTATATTTCCTGCTGCCCTAGCTGCCAACTCCCCTGAGTACCTGGTGCTGCCAGAACCCTTGTGACCCAAGCAGCTGTACCACTCTGCACCTGGCCTTCACTGGGGCAGACCCAAGTCCTCCAGGGCAGCCTCAGGAGCAAACCCCAGTGGACAACCCACATTTTGTGAAAGCGAAATCTCTCAGTTGTGTCCAACTCTTTGCGACCCCATGGACTGTGGCCTGCACCAGGCTTCTCTCTCCATGGGATTTTCCAGTCAAGAGTACCAGAGTGGGTTGCTATTTCCTTCTCCCACATGCAGAGGTGGAAATAAAACCACAATTGAAACCCAGGGGCAGTGCGGCTAAGGAAGAAGACCCAAAACCTTCCCACCAGCTGTACAAGCTGCAGATTAAATCCATATGATCAACTAGGCAGACTCTGCGTCTATGGAATATATAAAAGGACATTGAGAGCTCCTACAAAAAAAAAAAAAAAAAAGCACTAGTTCTGATAGCTGTGGACATTGGAGACAAGAACACATAGGAGTCTGACCAGATTAGAATCTGAGCTGCCCCCACAGAAGGTCCACAGACCAGCACAGTGTTGGAGAGCATCCTAGGGAGGTAAGGTGGACTGTTACTCTCAGCGAGGGAAAGCATCCTGACAGCAGTGACTCAAGGAAAACATTTATTATTCTTATGTTTTGACTTATTCTGTAGTTTGTTTTGGATTTTTTTCCCTTCTTTTTCTCCTTTTTACCCCCTCCCCCTCACCACCATTGTAGTTGTCCATTTTATTGGCATTATGAAATCTGATTAAGCTTTTGAGTTCTTTTTAATCACACTTTTTATTGTTATAAACCTCTGCTTCTATGTTGGGCTTTTGCAGTTCTGGGCGTTTTCCCTTTTTTTTTTCTTTCTTTCCCCTTCCTTTCTTTTTTAATTTTTTTAAACCTATTATTATTGTTTCTACATTTATTCCTTTGTTTGGCTTTCCTACTGTTCTTTCCCCCTTGCAGTTAATTTTTAATGTATATAAATCTTACTTATCTACCTCTTTTTAACTTTGCATATCTAGTCTTTCTTTCTTTTTTTTCTTTCCTTTCCTCTCAACATATTTGTTAGTTTTGTTTTCATTGCTTTATTCCTCAGTTGGCACCTTGCTTTAGTTTTGTTTTCCAGTTTGTGCTTTAGTTAGTTTTGTTCTTAACTGGTAGATATAATTTTTGGTTCCCTTTGTTCACCAGGTCAACCTACTGTACTTTATTTTTGTTGGACTGTTTTGGTTTTGCTATGGATGTATATATATGTGTGTATATTCCATTATTTTAATTATTATTTGCCTGATTTTTAAACTGCCATCTGTCTGGGGTTCATCTTTGGTTTCTTGTTTTTGGGTATACGTTTTAATCTCACTTAATACCATAACAAACCACTTGTGGAATCTTCGTTCCTGACCAGAGATCAAGCCCTGAGCCTTTGGAGTGGGAGCACTGACTCAAAACCCTAGGCTACCGGAGAACTAACCCTAGGGAGTATCAAATAATGAGAGCTCCCAGAAAGGAAACCACTTGAATACAAGACCCGGCATCATCCCATCACCAGTAGTACCCTGTGCAGGAAGCTTCAAACAGCAAACAAAACAAAAATGCAAACCCAATCACCAGCAGACAGGATCACCACCTCACTCAGCCTTGCCCATCAGAGGAAAAACAAACAAACAAACAAACAAAATTCAGCATAAATCTCACCCAATATGAAGCTTAAACAAACCACTGCACAAAACTTAGGAGGGGGCAGAAACCAAAAGGAAGAAAGAATTCAACCTTGAAGATTGCAAAAAGGAGACCTCAAAAACAATAAGTTAAAAAAAAAATAATGAAAAGGCAGAGAAATACCACACAAATGAAGGAACAAACTAGAAACACAGAAGTCCAAATAAATGGAAAGGAAATAGGCAAACTACCTGAAAAAGAATTCAGAATAATGATAGTAAAGATGATCAAAAATCTTGAAAACAGAAGGGAGAAAATGTATGAATAAATTAACGAAGACCTAGAAAAATTAAAGAATAAACATATAGAGACAAACAACACAGTTACTGAAATTAAAAATACTCTAGAAGGAATCCAGAAGGAATGATTATTCCCTGGTGGCTCAGATGGTAAAGCATCTGCCTGCAATGTGGGAGACCCAGGTTCAATCCCTGAGTTGGGAAGATCCCCTGGAAAAGGAAATGGCAACCCACTCCAGTATTCTTGTCTGGAAAATTCCATGGGTGAAGGAGCCTAGTGGGCTACAGTCCATGGGGTCACAAAGAGTCAGACATGACTGAACTTCACTCACTCACTAGAAGGAATCAATAGCAGAATATCTGAAGCAGAAGAATGAATCAGAGAGCTGGAAGATAAAATGGTGGAAATAACTTCTGAAGAGAATAATAAAGTAAAAAGAATGAAAAGAAGTGAGGATAGTCTCAGAGACCTCAGGGACAATATCAAATGCTCCAACATTCAAATTATGGGGGTCCCAGAAGAAGAGAAAAAGAAAGGTATGAGAAAATTTTTGAAGAGATTATAGTTTAAAATTTCCCCACCCAAAAATGGAAAAGGAAATAGGCAATCAAGTCCAAGAGGTGCAAAGAATCCCATACAGGATAAACCCAAGGAGACACATACTAATCAAACTAAAAAAGATTAAACACAAAGAAAGAATACTAAAAGCAGCAAGGGAAAAGCAACAAGTAATATACAAGAAACATTCTGCTTTATTGACTATGACAAAGCCTTTGACTGTGTGGATCACAATAAACTGTGGAAAATTCTGAAAGAGAAGGGAATACCAGACCGCCTGACCTGCCTCCTGAGAAACCTGTATGCAGGTCAGGAAACAACAGTTAGAAATGGACATGGAACAACAGACTGGTTCCAAATAGGAAAAGGAGTATGTCAAGGCTGTATATTGTCACCCTGCTTATTTAACTTCTATGCAGAGTACATCATGAGAAACGCAGGGCTGGATGAAGCACAAGCTGGAATCAAGATTGCCGGGAGAAATATCAATAACCTCAGATATTCAGATGATACCACCCTTATGGCAGAAAGTGAAGAGGAACTCAAAAGCCTCTTGATGAAAGTGAAAGAGAAGAGTGAAAAAGTTGACTTAAAGCTCAACATTCAGAAAACGAAGATCATGGCATCCAGTCCCATCACTTCATGGGAAATAGATGGGGAAACAGTGGAAACAGTGTCAGACTTTATTTTTTTGGGCTCCAAAATCACTGCAGATGGTGATTGCAGCCATGAAATTAAGAGACACTTACTCCTTGGAAGGAAAGTTATGACCAACCTAGATAGCATATTCAAAAGCAGAGACATTACTTTGCCAACAAAGGTCTGTCTAGTCAAGGCTATGGTTTTTCCAGTGGTCATGTATGGATGTGAGAGTTGGACTGTGAAGAAAGCTGAGCGCCGAAGAATTGATGCTTTTGAATTGTGGTGTTGGAGAAGACTCTTCAGAGTCTCTTGGACTGCAAGGAGATCCAACCAGTCCATCCTAATGGAGAGCAGTCCTGGGTGTTCATTAGAAGGACTGATGTTGAAGCTGAAACTCCAATACTTTGGCCACCTCATGCAAAGAGTTGACTCATTGGAAAAGTTCCTGATGCTGGGAGGTATTGGGGGCAGGAGGAGAAGGGGATGACAGAGGATGACATGGTTGGATGGCACCACCAACTCGATGCACATGAGTTTGGGTGAATCCCGGGAGTTGGTGATGGACAGGGAGGCCTGGCGTGCTGCAATTCATGGGGTCACCAGGAGTCAGACATGACTGAGCGACTGAACTGAACTGAACTTAACTGAACATACAAGGGAAATCCCATACATTTAACAGCTGATCTTTTAGCAGAAACTCTGCAGGTCTGATGGAGAAGGTGATGGCACCCCACTCCAGTACTCTTGCCTGGAAAATCCCATGGATGGAGGAACCTGGTGGGCTGTAGTCCATGGGGTTGCTAAGAGTCGGACACGACTGAGTGACTTCATTTTCACTTTTCACTTTCATGCATTGGAGAAGGAAATGGCAACCACTCCAGTGTTCTTGCCTGGAGAATCCCAGGGACGGGAGAGCCTGGTGGGCTGCCGTCTATGGGGTCGCACAGAGCTGGACACGACTGAAGCAACTTAGCAGCAGTAGCAGCAGCTGCAGGTCTGAAGGGAATGGCAGGATACATTTAAAGTACTGAAAGGGAAAAATCTACAAGCAAGATTACTCTAGCCGGTAAGGATCTCATTCAAAATTGATGAAGAAATCAAAAGCTTTTCAGACAAGCAAAAGTTAAGAGAAGTCAGTACCACCAAAGCAGCTTTACAACAAATGTTAAAGGGACTTATATAGTAAAGAAATACAAGAGAAGAAAGAGATGTACAAAGTCAAACCCCAAACAATTAAGAAAATAGCAATAGGAACATATATACCTATAATTACTTTAAATGTAAATGTATTAAACTCTTCAACCAAAAGACACAGACTGGCTGAATTAATACAAAAATAAGACCCATATATATGTTGTCTACAAGAAACCTACTTCAGACCTAAAGACACATATAGACTGAAAGTGGGAGGATGGAAAAATATATTCCATGCAAATGGAAAGCAAAAGAAAGCTGGAGTAGCAATCCTGATATCAGACAATATAGACCTTAAAGTAAAGAATATTACAAGAGATAAGGAAGGACACTACATAATGATCAAGGGCTCAATCCAAGAGGAAGACATAACAATTGTAAATATCTATGCACCCAGCATAGGAACACCTCAATACATAAGACAAACACTAACATACATAAAAGGAGGAATTGACAGTAACACAATAATAGTAAGAAACTTTAACACCCCACTCACACCAATGGACAGATCATCAAAACAGAAAATTAATAAGGAAACACAAGTCTTAAATTATACATAGATGAGATGGATCTCATTGGTATCTTCAGGACATTACATCCAAATGCAGAAGAATATACTTATTTTCAAGTGCACACGGAACGTTCTCCAGGATAGACCACATCTTGGGTCACAAATCAAACCTCAGTAAATTTAAGAAAATTGAAATCATATCAAGCACTTTTTCTGATCACATTGCCATGAGAATAGATATCAATTATAAGGGGAAAAAAAGCATAGAAAACACAAACCCATGGAGATTAAACAATACATTTTTCAATAACCAACAGGTTACTGAAGAAATCAAAAGGGAAATCAAAAAATTTCTATAAATAAATGACAATGAAAACACAACAACTCAAAACCTATGGGATGCAGCAAAAGTAGTTCTAAGAGGGATGTTTATAGCAATACAATCCTACCTCAAGAAAGAAGAAAAACATCGAATAGACAACCTAACTTTACAACTAAAACAACTGGGAAAAGAAGAACAAAAAAACCCCAAAATTAGCAGAAGGAAAGAAATCATAAAGATCTGAGCAGAAATAAATGCAAAAGAAATGAAAGAAACAATAGTAAAGATTAATAAAACTAAAAGCTGGTTCTTCGAGAAGATAAACAAAATTAACAAACCTTTAGCCAGACTCGTCAAGAAAAAAAGAGAGAAGAATTGAATCAACAAAATTAGAAATGAAAAAGGAGAGGTTACAACAGACAATGAAGAAATACAAAGGATTATAAGAGACTATTATGAACAACTATATGGCAATAAAATGGATAACCTGGAAGAAATGGACAGATTCTTAGAAAAGTTCTATCTTCCAAGACTGAACCAGGAAGACATGATACTATACGTAGAAAAGCCTAAAGATAGTATCAGAAAATTACTAGAGCTAATCAATGAATTTAGCAAAGTTGCAGGATACAAAATCAATACACAAAAATCACTTGCATTTCTATATGCTAACAATGAAAAATCAGAAAGAGAAATTAAGGCGTCAATCCCATTCACCATTGCAACAAAAAGAATAAAATATCTAGAAATAAACTTACCTAAGGAGATAAAAGAACTGTACACAGAAAATTATAAGACACTAATGAAAGAAATCAAAGATGACATAAACAGATGGAGAGATGTTCCATGTTCCTGGGTAGGAAGAATCAATATTGAGAAAATGACTAAATACCAAATGCAATCTATAGATTCAATGTGATCCCAATCAAACTACCAATGGCAGTTTTCACAGAACTAGAACCAACGATTTCACAATTTGTATGCGAACACAAAAGACCCAGAATAGCCAAAGCAGTCCTGAGAAAGAAGAATGGAGCTGGAAGAATCAACCTTCCTGACTCCAGATTATACTACAAAGCTACAGTCATCAGACAGTATGGTACTGGCACAAAAACAGAAATAAAGACCAATGGAACAAGATAGAAAGCCCAGAACTAAACCCATGCACCAATGGGTACCTTATTTTTGACAAAGGAGACAAGAATATACAATGGGGCAAAGAGAGCCTCTCAATAAATGGTGCTGGGAAAACTGGACAGCTACATGTAAAAGAAAGAAATTAGAACACTTCTTAATACCATACGCAATGATAAACTCAAAATAGATTAAAGACATAAGTGTAAGACCAGAAACTATAAAACTCTTAGAGGAAAACATTGGCAGAACACTCAATGGCATAAATCAAAGTAAGATCCTCTATGAGTAATGGAAATAAAAACACAAGTAAATAAGTGTGACCTGATTAAACTTAAAAGCTTTTGCACAGCAAAGGGAACTATAAGCAAGGTGAAAAGACAACCCTTAGAATGGGAGAAAATAATAGCAAATGAAACAACTGACAAAGGATTAATTTCCAAAATATACAAGCAGCTCATACAACTCAATACCAGGAACACAAACAACCCAATCAAAAAGTGGGAAAAAGATCTAAACAAACATTTCTCCAAAGAAGACATAGAGATGGCTAACAAACACATAAAAAGATGCTCAACATCATTCATTACTAGAGAAATGCAAATCAAAACTACAAGGAGATATCACCTCACACCAGTCAGAATGGCCATCATCAAAAAGTCTACAAAAAATAAATGCTGGAGAGGGTGTGGAGAAAAGGGAACACTCTTGCACTGTTGGTGGGAATGTAAATTGATACAGCCACTGTGGAAGACGGTATGGAGATTCCTTAAAAAACTAGAAATAAAAGCACCATATGACCCAGCAACCCCACTCCTAGGCATATACCCTGAGGAAACCAAAATTGAAAAAGACACATGTATCCCATTATTCATTGCAGCACTATTTGCAATAGTTGGAACATGGAAGCAACCTAGATGTGCATTGACAGATGAATGGATAAAGAAGTTGTGGTACATATACACAATGGAATAGTACTCAGCCATAAAAAGGAACACATTTGAGTCAGTTCTAATGAGGTAGATGAACATAGAGCCTGTTATACAGAGTCAAGTAAGTCAGAAAGAGAAAGATAAATATCATACACTAACACATATATATGGAATCTAGAAAAATGGTACTGAAGAATTTATTTGCAGGGCAGCAATGGAGAAATAGGCACAGAGAATAGACTTATGGACATGGGGAGAGGAGAGGAGAGGGTGAGATGTATTGAGAGAGTAACACGGAAACTTATATTACCATATGTAAAATAGATAGCCAACAGGAATTGCTGTATGTCCCAGGAAACATGTACACCCATGGCTGATTCATGTCAATGTATGACAAAAACCACTACAATATCATAAAGTAATTAGCCTCCAATTAAAATAAATAAATAATTTTTTTTTAAAAAAGGAAACCCAAAGAGGGACTCTGTATCAACCTAGAGGGGTGGGATGGGAAGGGAGATGGGAAGGAGGCTCAAAACAACAAAATTCTATAAAGCAATTATCCTTCAATTAAAAAATAACTAAATTAAAAAAACAAAAAACGAGCTACATTTCCTTGGGAATTCTCTGGTGGTCCAGTTGTTAGGATGTGGTGCTTTCACTGCTAGGGCAGGAGTTGCATCCCTGGTCAAAGAACTATGATCCCACAAGCGGCTTGGTATAGTAGGGGTGGGGGAGGGGCAGACCTACATTTTCTAGACTGTCTTACAGCTAGGGTGCCATATGTGGTTTAGATTCTTTTGAATTTGTGTATTTGCATGAAGCTTGGATTTGAAACTGAGTTAAGGGTGGGAAGAGGTAGGGCCAGAAACAACCAGCTCTGCTGGAGTAGATGGTGGCAGAGGCATCATGGTTCTACATTGGCCACTTTCTGGTTCTGCTGCATCTGACAGCAATGGCAGATGCTTTTTCAAAATTGGCAGAGGTAGTTGGGTGTTGTTCTTAGAAGCTCAGTTAGTACCCATTTCTCTGCCTTTCCGTTTTCTGCTTAAAGTGTAGCATCTGTTGTCTTCAAGCTATATACCAACCATGCCAGGTGCCTGAGAAGCTATATTCTTCACCACCCAGTTTTCAGTGCATAGAACCATGCAGTCCAGTAACCAAGGTTAGGTTAGCCTGTAAATAGAATAGGTAGCCCCCAAATCCAGTGACTTCAGGGGATGTCCTCTGTTCCCTGAGTTTACTGACCTCAGATTTCACCTGAAATTCCAGTCTTAGGATTTCATTTCTTTAGTTTAAAGCCTCCTTGTCCCCCTCCCCATGCCCCCCTCCCCCACCCGCCCGGCTCCTCTAAGCTATTCCTATGTGCATCACATCCGTGTTGGACTTTCTCTTATTGTATACAGTAATCTTTAACATTAATGAAATTTCTCCTCTGTGTTCACTAGTGATATGTTGTGGGAGTAAATATCCATGAAGGATGGGCAGGGAAGAATATCAGAGTCAAAAGGAGATGCTAACAAAGTAAAATTATTTGGGAAGGTGTAACTCCTTAAGCAGATGTTATTGGTTTTCACCTTAATGTGCATGAGTTATTGGTCTCAGTTGATTTCTGGTTTTTATTCTGTAGAGCTGGAGCTGAGGAGAGTCATGGAGTAAAAGGTGAAAATGCTTGGGAAATCCACATTTCTCGGGTCTCTTCTGGAGTTGGAAGTGTTTGCTACTTAGGGGGTTGGTGTACAGAGCATGGAGATATTGAAGATACATTTGCTGAGAGTAGGCATGCCTTTATTCTTTAGAGCTTAAGTTAAAAAACAGTATATGCTGATATGGACAGATGTGAAGAGGGTGTGTAAACAGTGGGCAACATTTGCTAGTTCTTATACTTGGAAGTGGGCTTCCCAGATGGTGCTAGTGGTAAGGAACCCGTCTGCCAATGCAGGAGACATAAGAGACATGGGTTTGATCCCTGAGTTGGGAAAATCTCCTGCAGGAGGGCATGGCAACCCACTCCAGTATTCTTACCTGGAGAATCCCATAGACAGAGGAGTCTGGCGGGCTACAGTCCATAGGGTAGCAGAGTCAGACATGACTGAAGTGACTTAGCATGCACACATACTTGGAAGTAGGTCTTCCCTGGTGGGTGGTTTAGTTGCTAAGCCATGTCGGACTCTTGCAACCCTATGGATTGTACCCCACCAGGCTCCTCTGCCCATGGGATTTCCCAGACAAGAATACTGGAGTGGGTTGCCATTTCCTTCTCTAGGAGATCTTCCAAACCCAAGTATCCAACCCAGGTCTCCTACATTGCAAGTGGTTTCCTGCATTGCAAGTTTGATTCCTGGGTCTGGAAGATCCCCTGGAGGAGGGCACAGAAACCTACTCTAGTATTCTTGTCTGGAGAATCCCATGGACAGAGGAGTCTGGCGGGCTACAGTCCATAGGGTCACAAAGAGTCAGACATGACTGAGCAAGTGAACACACACAAACACACTTGGAAGCACACAAAGGAAAATGTGTTTAGAGGAAAGGAAGGGAGTGGGTAATGGGAGTGTTCCTACTCAGACAGGGTAGAGCTGCTGGGATTTCTCTTCTGACTAATCCAAGAAGGGTTTGGAGTGGGTAGTACAATTCTTTTTTTTTTGGTCAGTCACATATTAAATACTTTTGAGCTTCAAGTGGAATGATTTTAAGAAGCGATTTAGAGGCAAGGTAACTCACTGGTTGGTCAGCAGAATCCTGGGCTTTTAATGGGAGAAGGCTGTGAGATGGGATCATTATGACTATTTCAAAGTTTCAACGAACAAGTTTATCCACAAAGCATTTCTCCAGTCTTTCCTAGGAGAATTAGAAACACTTTCACAACTATCTAATTTTAATCTCTTCAACATCCTTGTGAGGTAGGTAAGAAATATTTTTGCACTTTTTTTTTAACAGATGATAAAATTTCATGACAAGTAGTTTCCAAAGAAACCACGTGGGGCCAAAGTGTGAAGCCAGTCCGAACAGTCAGTCTTCTGATAGCAGAGCTGTCTTTCCTGTTGCTGAAGCATCTTGTTCAGCAAGATAAACAAGATGATTGTCCTTTCTTATTTCTGTTCTGATCTCATGGCTATCGATGGCCTTCAGAGTGGTCATGCAGGGCTTTCGTTATGGTTTAGTCACTAAATCGTGCCTGACTCTTTGCAACCCCATGAACTGTAGCCCGCCAGGCTGCTCTGTCCATAGGATTTCCCAGGACAGAATACTAGAATGGGTTGCCATTTCCTACTTCAGGGGATCTTCCTGACCCAAGGATCAAACCCACACCTCCTGCTTGGCAGGCAGATTTTTTACCACTAAGCCACTTGGGAAGCTCAATGCAGGGATTCAGTTCAGTTCAGTTCAGTCGCTCAGTCGTGTCCGACTCTCTGCAATCCCATGAACCGCAGCACACCAGGCCTCCCTGTCCATCACCAACTCCCGGAGTTTACCCAAACCCATGTCCATTGAATCGGTGATGCCATCCAACCATCTCAACCTCTGTCATCCCCTTCTCCTCCTGCCCTCAATCTTTCCCAGCATCAGGGTCTTTTCCAATGAGTCAGCTCTTCACATCAGGTGGTCAAAGTACTGGAGTTTCAGCTTCAACATCAGTCCTTCCAATGAACACCCAGGACTGGTCTCCTTTAGGATGGACTGGTTGGATCTCCTTGCAGTCCAAGGGACTCTCAAGAGTCTTATCCAACACCACAGTTAAAAAGCATCAATTCTTCGGCACTCAGCTTTATTTGTAGTCCAACTCTCACATACATGACTACTGGAAAAACCATAGCCTTGACTAGACGGACCTTTGTTGGCAAAGTAATGTCTCTGCTTTTTAATATGCTGTCTAGGTTCATAACTTTCCTTCCAAGGAATAAGCGTCTTTTAACTTCATGGCTGCAATCACCATCTGCAGTGATTTTGGAGCCCCAAAAAATAAAGTCAGCCACTGTTTCCACTATTTCCCCATCTATTTGCCATGAAATGATACAGGGATTAGCATCAGCCTATAATGGGTTCATAAGAGTGTTAATTATGAAGGCTTTCCTCTGGATCTGAGAGTAGACTGTGCATAGAATATGCTTTTCTTTTTCTTTTTAATTTTTTGCTGGGTTCTTAGAGAGGTTTCAGAGCTACAGAAAAATTATCTGGTACATGAAGCTGTAGAACCTTAGGAACTTTTATTCAGCAGCTCAAAAAGCCTTTCCTGGAGCATGAACTCTAATGAAAGGCAGAATTAAAAGAAAAGACATGGCTAATCATTATCTTCCTACCTTCTATTATTGTAGAAATAATTCTATTGATCTGCTCCGCTAAGTTTTACCCCGTCAGTAACAAAGACTTAATTTCTAACAACAGCGGATGAATAATAGACGAACAGCCAATTTATGCTGGGATGTTAAAGCCTGAAAGATAATGAAACCTCTCCTCTTTGTTTAAAATAGGATTTGAAACAGGCTACATAAAAATAGCTGTATATCATTAGAGCTTGGTGGTCAACAAGATAGAGACCTTTGTGTTAAAGGGAATTTTCTCTTGTTTTAAAGACAGATTGTGGATTTAGTTTTGATTTTTATTTCCTATCAATGAAACCTTAAGATATTTCCTTTTCATATTTAATTTCACTGTTAAGAAAAGCTTAGGGCTGAAAGACCCTTGTGAAACAACACCCTTTTGCTTTTAAAGCAGAATTAGGCAAATTGAAGGATTTGATTGGTCATATAGATGCCTACAGAGAAGGCAATGACACCCTACTCCAGTACTCTTGCCTGGAGAATCCCATGGACGGAGGAGCCTGGTAGGCTGCAGTCCATGGGGTCGCTAAGAGTCGGACACGACTGAGCGACTTCACTTTCACTTTTCGCTTTCTTGCATTGGAGAAGGAAATGGCAACCCACTCCAGTGTTCTTGCCTGGAGAATCCCAGGGACGGCAGAGCCTGGTGGGCTGCCGTCTATGGGGCCCCACAGAGTCGGACACGACTGAAGCGACTTAGCAGCAGCAGCATCATAGATGCCTAATGCTCACTAGTTCCCTTTATGCTTAAATTGAATGCTGGAATACGACTGCGTGACTTGCAAACTATTTTCATTATCGTCCACCAAATTTAGGAAGGTTCTCATCTAACGTAATAAATATACAAAATCAAGATTCACTTAAAACTTCACTAGTGTTGATTTTAAGAGCTTCAAGAAAGACACATGAGATGTACGACGAGGCCACTCTCAGTGCATTCTGTGAGGCTGAAAAAGTGAGAGGATTGGTTCTGAAATAATTATGCTATGCCATTATTAAATTTCGTGTGAAGAAAATGTATAGTTGGACAATGACCACTTAATTTTCTTAGATCTCTGGGTTCAAATCTTATAAAATTCTATACATTTCTAAGTGTGTGATCTATAGTAAAGAAAGAGGTCCATTCCAGTCTTGGGTGATAAGGAGTAGAGAAAGACCTAGAAAAGCACTCTGTTTTTGTACTCAGCATTTTATGTTCTGAAGATGTAGAACAAAACTTTTTCATCATCGATGTATCTGATGTTTTGTGTTTTAATGTTTGGTACTGTTTTAATCTTGAAGTATACAGATGGGGGTTTGGGATCCACAATCAGTATTCTTGAGGTTTATGAAAGTCTTAATCAGGCTCTACCTTAAACCTATACCAGTGTCTTCTGCTCAAAAACCATCAATAAATTCCATTTCCAATGAATAAAATCCCAACTATTCAGCCTGCTTCTTTCCAAAGCTTCCCAGGACTGTCCCGTCTCTAGGACATGGTGAATTAGCATGACGAAAGGTCCAGAGACAGGAAAGCAGAGGGGGTGTTTGGGGTGTAGCCAATGGGGGCTCCTGGCTGGAATGTGGGGAGCCTGAAGGTTGGGTCCATTTTTACCAAGTCTGGTATCAAAGGGTTCTTTAAACCCTCTGATACACTTATTTTACTGAACTCCTTTTTGTGCCAGAGACTGGTTAGAGCAGGGAGGCAAAAATGAATAATTATCATCCATGTCGCCATCCCTGCCTCTACTGTAGGACTTAGACTGGTAAAGAAGCCCTGCAGAGGCAGTTAAGTGCTGTGATACCTGATGGGCCAAAGTTATGGCAATAATGGGAATTTGTTTCCTGGTGTTTACATACTATTTCCCCACATTAAAGGCTGAATTAAAAACCCACAAAGACATCAAAATAAAAGCTGCAGCTATTAAAAACCCATTCCAGTGACCTCATACTTTGTGGTTGAAGCAGCTAATGGTAGCTACACACCCGCAAGTATTAGCAAGACACAGAAACTTGTCCCCACTGTTTGCAGTCCTTTTCTTTTCTTTTCTGCCGGCTGCCTTTTGTGACGGGAACTATTTCTCCTGTGTTCTCTCCTAGCAACAGCAACATTCTTTAAGAAGGCATTTGTCTCCCGCTCTGAGCAACTGTCTAAGTCACTGGGGAAGAGGGGTAGGTGGGGGCGGGGCTGGTTGCTGTCCTTCTGCTCCCTCCTGGGAGAGAGCTGCTCTCTGGAAACACTCAGGAGGCTTCTGCACTGTGAACATTCCTGAAGGAGGTGTGGGGAGAGGTGTGTTCTGCAGTTGGGTTGGTACCTGCTTGATGGTGCAAACTATAGGCAAGTGTTTGGGGACCAGGGCTGTGGCTGTTCTGAGGGGCTGGTGAAAAGCAGTCAGAGATGATTGAGCTGGCGCAATATGAAGAGCATGCTTTAAAGAGAAAGTGTAAAAGTGAGCAAGCGAACACAGTGAGAGAGTTAAGGGGAAACGGTGGTGTGCGTCCATGGCACACCAAACCCATAGAAGTTAGAAATGAAAGGAAGATTGGACACAGCTTACAGTACTGCAGGTTGAAGTGGGAAGGAAAAGACCCACTAGTTAAATTGCATCAGTGTACTTTCCGAGAAACAAAGGAAACCTTAGGAAGATACACCCTGGCTGTGGCGATTCTGAAAGAAAAAGACAATGGGCCTAGGTGGTGACACCAGAAGCAAGTGGTTCTCATTTCCCCTCTTATGCCAGTAAAGACTCAGTAAGTTCAAGCCCCAAACGAACAATCCAACCTAAAGGCAAAAAGAATATAAACTAGTGCAAAACTAAAACAAAAGTCCTTTCTGACTTACTATGAAGTAACACATTACATATGACAGGAATTACCGTAGGCCAGGAACACTAGGTTCTTTAAATACATTAACTCATTTAATCATCCCAACAACTCTATGAGGAAGTTACTAGTATTATCTCTGTTTTATAGATGAAGAAACTGAGGTACAGAGAAGTAAAGTAACTTGCACAGGGTGACATTGGTAGTGAGTGGCTATAAAGAAAGCTGAGCGCTGAAGAATTGATGCTTTTGAACTGTGGTGTTGGAGAAGACTCTTGAGAGTCCTGTGGACTGCAAGGAGACCAAACCAGTCCATCCTAAAGGAGATGAGTCCTGAATCTTCATTGGAAGGACTGATGCTGAAGCTGAAACTCCAACCCTTTGGCCACCTGATATGAAGAGCTGACTCATTTGAAAAGACCGTGATGCTGGGAATGATTGAAGGCGGGAGGAGAAGGGGACGACAGAGGATGAGATGGTTGGATGGCGTCACTGACTCAATGGACATGAGTTTAAGTAAGCTCTGGGAGTTGGTGATAGACAGGGAAGCCTGATACTGGAGTCCACGGGGTTGCAAAGAGTCGGATACAGTTGAGTGACTGAACTGAACTGAACGCTTAGATTAGGGTCTTCTGCTTCACCTGGTCTTTTGATCTTCACCTCATCTTTTGGCTTTGTTTCCTTTACCTGTCTTCCTGAATCCATCTCTCTTTAACTCTCTGGAATCCTTCAGTGAGCTGAAGGGCATTGTGTCCCAGTAAGGGTTTTGCAGATTTCTAGGTGCTATCATTTAGTTAGAGAAAGCAAGGAGCAGCTTTGCCCGTACAATATTCCTGTGGGTGACTCCAGCTCCTTTTCCTTTCATTCCAGAGCTCTGAGAAATTCCCAGAGCAGATAGGGGAAGAAAACTCTCCTCTTGGACCCCCTACATCTTCCCATCAGGTGTCATGGGGAAGAAAAGAACAGCAGACAAGGGATTTTCTGAGTTTTGAGTATCAGGACCCTTTGTCAGTGCCTAACAATTTGTTAGTAACTATACTTAGAGGATTGAGGGAGAACATTTGCACCCACGTGTTCGTTCAGTTCAGTTCAGTTGCTCAGTCGTGTCCAACTCTTTGCAACCCCCATTGACCGCAGCACGCCAGGCCTCCCACAAACTCCGAGTTTACCCAAACTCATGTCCATTGAGTTGGCAATACCATCCAACCATTTCATCCTCTGTCGAGCCTCTCAAAATAAAGTCAGCCACTGTTTCCACTGTTTCCCCATCTATTTCCCATGAACTGATGGGACCAGATGCTGTGATCTTAGTTTTCTGAATGTTGAGCTTTAAGCCAACTTTTTCACTCTCCTCTTTCACTTTCATCAAGAGGCTCCTTAGTTCTTCTTCACTTTCTGTCATAAGGGTGGTGTCATCTGCATATCTGAGGTTATTGATATTTCTCCCAGCAATCTTGATTCCAGCTTGTGCTTCATCCAGCCCAGCATTTCTCATGATGTACTCTGCATAGAAGTTAAATAAGTAGGGTGGTAATATAGAGCCTTGACGTACTCCTTTCCCTATTTGAAACCAGTCTGTTGTTCCATGTCCAGTTCTAACTGTTGCTTCCTGACCTGCATACAGGTTTCTCAGGAGGCAGGTCAGGTAGTCTGGTATTCCCATCTCTTTCAGAATTTTCCACAGTTTATTGTGATCCACACAGTCAAAGGCTTTGGCATAGTCAGTAAAGCAGAAATAGATGTTTTTCTGGAACTCTCTTGCTTTTTTGATGATCCAGTGGATGTTGGCAATTTGATCTCTGGTTCCTCTGCCTTTTCTAAAACCAGCTTGAACATCTGGAAGTTCACAGTTCACATATTGCTGAAGTCTGGCTTGGAGAATTTTGAGCATTATTTTACTAGCGTGTGAGATGAGTGCAATTGCATGGTAGTTTGAGCATTAATCTCCCTGCTACAAATCACTTTGAAGTCAAAAAGATTCCTGGTTGAAACTTTCCTACAGTTGGAATGAAAACTGACCTTTTCCAGTCCTGTGGCCACTGCTGAGTTTTCCAAATTTCCTGGCATATTGAGTGCAGCACTTTTACAGCATCATCTTTTAGGATTTAAAATAGCTGGAATTCCATCACCCCCACTAGCTTTGTTCGTAGTATTTCCTAAGGCCCACTTGACTTCCCATTCCAGGATGTCTGGCTCTAGGTGAGTGATCACACCATCGTGATTATCTGGGTTGTGAAGATCTTTTTTGTATAGTTCTTCTGTGTATTCTTGCCACCTCTTCTTAATATCTTCTGCTTCTGTTAGGTCCATAGCATTTCTGCCCTTTATTGAGCCCATCTTTGCATGAAATGTTCCCTTGGTATCTCTAGTTTTCTTGAAGAGATTTCTAGTCTTTCTGATCTATTGTTTTCCTCTATTTCTTTGAACTGATCACTGAGGAAGGCTTTTTAATCTCTCCTGGCTATTCTTTGGAACTCTGCATTCAAATGGGTATATCTTTCCTTTTCTCCTTTGTTTTTTGCTGCTCTTCTTTTCTCACCTATTTGTAAGGCCTCCTCAGATAGTCATTTTGCTTTTTTGCATTTCTTTTTCTTGGGAATGGTCTTGATCCCTGTCTCTTGTACAATGTCACGAACCTCTGTCCATAGTTCATCAGGCACTCTATCAGATCTAGTCCCTTAAATCTATTTCTCACTTCCACTGTATAGTCGTAAGGGATTTGATTTAGGTCATACCTGAATGGTCTAGTTGTTTTCCGTACTTTCTTCAATTTAAGTCCAAATTTGGCAATAAGGATTTCATGATCTGAGTCACAGTCAGCTCCTGGTCTTGTTTTTCCTGACTGTATGGAGCATCTCCATCTTTGGATGCAAAGAATATAATCAATCTGATCTCAGTGTTAGCCATCTGGTGATGTCCATGTGTTCATGGACACCTTGTAATAACTGCTTCCAACCTTCTACAAGCCCTTCATCCCCCTCAACCATCACCATGGCCTAGGAATCTCCATGTCAAGGCGTCTAAAGATTTTATCACAGACTACCTAAACCTTGTTTAAAAAAGACTTTAAGAACTCATCTCTGACTTACTCTCTGGAGGTGGGGCTTGTAAACCTGCATTTTAAATAACTCCCAGGTGGTTCTCACTCACACTTAAGTTTGAGAGTCTCTGCATTGTGATCTGAAAGCAGTATAGTTAGTTCTTCTGCTCTCTCTTGGGCTAGAGTGGTGATGTGATGAAAAAGCAAAATGACTTTTGACCTCAGGATTTTTAATATATTCACAAGCTAAGTTGAAATGACAGAGCCCTGAGATGTTTGCCTTTGGGCATGCTGTGCTTCACTTTATCCTGTCAGTTCCCTGGTGATCTTTTCTGACCTTAAAAGGCTTTTTAAGCCCTTGACTTTAGGAAAGTTTCAACCAGGAATGTTTTTGACTTCAAAGTGATCTGTAGCGGGGAGATTATTTCTGGCATGTGTCATAATGATAAGATGAGCTGAGAGTGAGAGAGGGGAAGTGCTCCCAGGTGGTCCTGGTCCTATGAAACAGGGAGTGTTTTGATCATTCTTAACTTAAGCTGCTTTACTGTCACAAAATCCAGGAATGTCTCATCATGAGAGTTGATGTCCATAAATAAACCTATCTAACAACGCTTCAGATATGTTTTCAGAATCCAGGAAAGTGTCTGTGTGTGTGTGTGTGTGAAGTCTTTTATGAACTTCCTGTCCAGGCCTAGAGCTATCAGGCCTCATAGATTTCACCCTGTCTATACACGTCTTTCCCCCAACACACATGTTTCTTTTTTTTTACCAATGACTTGGGTGAAGCATTCCCTGATCCTTCCCAAGTTCCTTGATGGGAAAAGGAACCAGGTTGGAAATATTACTCGTGAGCCATCCAACATGGATTTGAGTATGATAAATTCTGGGAGACAGTGAAGGACAGAGGGGCCTGGTGTACTGCAGTCCACAGGGTTGCAAAGAGTCAGACATGACTTAGCAACTGAACAACAGCAACAACTTTATTGGTTAGGGTGGATAAGCACCAGGATTTGCTGGAGGAAATGTATTTTCTTGGGTCTGATTTCAGCAGGGTTGCTTGTAGTGTCTGTTGTTTGTCGGCAGTTCTAGGCCCATTCTAGGTCCACGAGGTCTGATTCAGGCCCATTCTGAGACTGTAACTCTGGCTGGAACTGAACCCACATGGCCAGGACTCCAACCCATCCAAAACCAAGCTTTGGACTTGAACCTATAGTCTTTTAACTGAGATCACATTTGGTTTCAGGACATAATGAAGCTCAGGTTCTTGATGTCTGATCACAAAAAAGAATTCAGTAGGAGACAAAGTGATAGGTGAGAAGTGAATTTATTTAGAGAGAAACACACTCTACAGACAGAGTGTGGGCCATCTCAGAAGGTGAGAGTGGCCCCCAAATATGGCCTGGTTAATTTTTATGGGCTGGGTAATTTCATAGACCAATTTAAGGGTTTCCCTGGCGGCTCAGTGGTAAAGAATCTGCCTACAAATGCAAGAGACGTGGGTTCCATCCCTGGGTCGGGAAGATCCTGTGGGGAAGGAAATGCAGCGCACTCCAATATTCTTGCCTGGGAAATCCCGTGGACAGAGGAGCTTGGTAGGCTACAGTCCATTGGGTTGCAAAAGAGTCTGACATGACTTAGCAACTAAAAGAAATAACGATTATTTCGTTATTGGATTATTCCAACTATTTTGGGGAGGGGGGTAGGGATTTCCAGGAACTGGGGCACCTCTCACTTTTTTATTCTTAACAGTTGGCCTCAGAACTGAAATAGTGCTGGTGGATATGTCACTTAGCTTGCTGACGTGTTGTTCAGTCACTAAGTTGTGCCAAACTCTTTGTGAACCCATGGACTGTAGCACTTCAGCATCCTCTATCCTCCACTATCTCCCAGAGTTTGCTCAAATTCATGCCATTGAGTCAATGATGCTATCTAACCATCTCATCCTCTGCTTCAATTCTCTGAGTCATTGATGCTATCTAACCATCTCATCCTCTGCCCCCTTCTCATTTTGTCTTCAATCTTTCCCAGCATCAGGGTCTTTTCTAATAAGCCGGCTCTCTGCATCAGATGGCCAAAGTACTGGAGCTTCACCTTTAGCAACAATCCTTCCAATGAATATTCAGAGTTGATTTCCTTTAGGATTGACTCGTTTGATCTTCTTGCAGTCCAAGGAACTCTTAAGAGTCTTCTCCAGCACCACACCTCCTGTGTAGAGGAAGGATAAAGCAAGTCCAAACTGCTTGAGTAAGACAAACACCAAGAATGAGAGAACACAACATTAGGGGATCCAAAAGAGGCAGGAAAGAGTTCTTTCCCAAGCAGGCCAGGGCACAGAGACATCCTCTGGGCATTTTCCATAAGACTAGCCCAGAGCCAACTTTATTAGGCTGTAGACTGGGCAAGAGTGTGATTTTTAGACAGAGCTCCCAGCCCCAAAGAGTGGTTCCAATGTCTGTCATTCTATTATACTTTGTTTTTCTAGGTCTTTAAAGTTTTCATCTTGATGATTTCTTTCTTTAATGTGGATACTTCTCATGAGGCCTAAGTCATACTGAACTAATATCTTGATATTTAGCTACATCCTTAGGGTGGAGAGGAGGAAACTAATTGACAGTTCAGTGTACACAATCCTATCTAAGCTGAAGCTTGAGATGGGTGTTGAAAGGGAAATAAAGTGTGTTTCAAGTGTAGTGATAGAAGTAGGAGGGAACTAAAAATAAACTGATTAGTTCATCTTAGAAGCTGGCTCAAGCTATCCTTTGAGGTTTCCCACTGATAACAAAGGAGTATTTGATGGGCTTTAAATGGGATTAATGCAGTCTTTTTTGATGGACTGAAAAAATTAATAATAGCCTTTCACATTGAAAGACTTTCAATTTTGCTTTTACTTAGCAATTCTACTCTTAAGAATTTAACATGATAAAATAATTATTAATACTTTGGTTTATTTGGTTTATTATTCACTCTTCAACAGTTATTTATTGAGCACATACTACATTGCCAGGTGCAGTTCTAAAAACTGAGGTTACAGCAATAATCAAAGCAAACAAGTCCCTGACCTCTCGGAAGTCTCTTCCAACTATGTTGGAAGAGACAGGTAATAAGTATGGTGTTACCAAATCTCATTGACAGTTTTCAGCCCACATTTTATTGGACTGCTCTGTGTTTTTCTTCTAGAAATACTTTTTTCACTTGGTTTCTGGGACACTACATTCTTATTTCACTGACTCTCTCCAAATCTTTTGATGGAGTCTTCTCATCTTCCTGACCTTAAATTGGTCATCCCCAGAGCTAAGCCTTCAAATATTTCTTCCCTCCCTCTCTCAACATCAATATACTGATGATTCAAATTTATATTCCCAGGCTTCACTGTACCTCTGAATTCCAGTCTTTCAAATCCAACTGCCTACTTGACATCTCCATTTGGATGGCTTCCCAAATATAATATGACCACAAAAATCAAACCCTTGATTTTTCACCCCACATGACTCTTACTGAGCAGGGTGATTATTGAGCCTTTCCCTTCATTTTTGGCAACTTCATTTTTCTAATTACTCAGGTAAAACCTTGAAATTATCCTTGACTTCTTTCTTTTTCTCACTGTCTACCTCTGACCCATCAGACTTAGCTACAAAGATGTCCATCACAGCATTGTTTAGAAAATGAAAACCTGACAATGATCTAATCATTCAACAGTGAGATTGGCTAAATTATGGTACATGCAGCCATTAAAGATGATGCTCTAGGTTAACAGGTAAATATCTAAAGACATTTCAATTATGGAACATTTCAAACATACTCAGTAATAGAGAGCTGAGAATCCCCATCACCCAGGTACAACAATCATCAGCCCACAGACATTCTTCCTTCATTTACATACCTGCTTATCTCTCACCTCTCCATTGGATTGTTTTTAAGCAAATCCTAGACATCATCTTATGTATTATATGATAAATTACACATTTAAATATGATTTACTATAACCCTGACCACATGGAAACAGGGCCTCACCTGTACAGTAAGAAAGTTGTACATCTTATTCCAAACAAGTATTGGTTTGTCTGGTATTTTTAGAGCTTTACTCTGTTGAAGTGATTCTCAGCTAAACATGTCTGTTGTAGCCTTGATAAGTATTTCCACTTTTGTTATTTATTAGTGGTATCTTGTTTTGAAGTGTCAAATGTTGTGACTAAAGTAAAATATCATTGTAATTTAAAGTGAAAAAAAAGATTTAAATATTATATAATTATATATTAAATAATATATTTATTATTTAACATATGTAAATATTAATATTATGTTACAAAAACAGATTATAAAGAAGCACAAGTTCACTTTTGTTTTATATGTATATATTGTTGTTGCTTAGTTGCTAAGTTATGTCCAACTCTCGCCATCCTATAGACTGTAGCCCCCCAGGCTCCTCTGTCTATAGGATTTCCCAGGCAAGAATACTAGAGTGGGTTGCCACTTCCTTCTCCAGGGGATCTTCCTAACCCAGGGGTGAAACCCATATTGGCAGGTAGATTCTTTAACACTGGGCCACCTGGGAAGTCCATATAGTACATACTATATACACAGCTTCCCAGGTGGCACTAGTGGTAAAGAACCCATCTGCCAGTGCAGGATACATAAGAAATGAGGGTTCCATCCATGGGTCGGGGAGATCCTCTGGAGGAGGGCATGGCAATCACTCCAGTATTCTTGCCTGGAGAATCCCATGGATAGAGGAGCCTGGCAGGATACAGTTAATAGGGCTGCACAGAGTTGGACACGACTGAAGCGACTTAGCACACATGCACACACATATGATGTGTATATGTGTGTGTATGTGTGTGTATATATATATATATATACACACACATATATAGTATTGGGGCTTCCCTGGTGGCTCAGATGGTAAAGAGTCTGCCTGCAGTGCGGGAGACCTGGGTTCAATCCCTGGGTCGGGAAAATCCCTGGAGAAGGAAATGGCAACCCACTCCAGTATCCTTGCCTGGAAAATCCCATGGACGGAGGAGCCTGGCAGGCTATATATAGTCCATGGGGTCACAAAGAGTTGGACACAACTGAGCGACTTCACTTTCACTTTCATATATTATATGAATAGGAAAAAATCTGACAGGATAGCTATATCTGGATTGTGATATTATGAATTATTGTTGATATCTTCTTTCGCTTGTGTATATTCTCCACAGTGAACAGGTATTACATGGAGAAAAGAGAATGGGGTTTGGGGGAAGATGTTAATGATAGCTTTGTATCTTTCTAAATTTGATTAATTGAGGTTGGTTACTTCACATTGTGAAACAGAAACAACCACCTAGCCGAAGTAAGGATCCTAGTTAGTCAGCTTCTGTATTCTCTCTGGACAGCCTCTAATCAAATGTTGCTACATTAATATCCACAGCTACAGTTGTTCAGTTGCCAAGTCGTGTCCGAATCTTTGCGACCCCTTGGACTGCAGCCTGCCAGGCTCCCCTGTCCTTCACTATCACCTGAACTTTGCTCAAATTCATGTCCATTGAGTCGGTGATGCTATCTAACCATCTCATCATCTGCTGCCCCCTTCTCCTTTTGCCATCTATCTTTGCCAGCATTGGGGTATTTTCCAATGAGTTGGCTCTTCGCATCAGATGGCCAGAGTATTGGAGCTTCAGTATTAGTCCTTCCAATGAATAGTTAGGGTTGATTTCCTTTAGGGTTTACTGATTTGATCTCCTTCCTGTCAAGGGGACTCTCAAGAATTTTCTCCAGCACCACAATTTGAAAGCATCGGTCCTTGGGCACTCAGCCTTCTTTATGGTCCCTCTCTCACATCCGTACATGACTATTGGAAAACATAACTTTGACTATAATATGGACATTTGTTGGCAAAGTGATGTCTCTGCTTTTTAATATGCTGTCTAGGTTTATCATAGCTTTCCTTCCAAGGAGCAAGTGTCTTTTCATGGCTGCGGGCACTGTCCACAATGATTTTGGAGCCCCCAAAATTAAGCCTGTCACTGCTTCTACTTTTTCTATTTGCAGTGGCTACAGTTGGGTTTCTCAACTTCAGCTCTATTGACGTTCTGGAGTGGATAATTTTTTGTTGTGGAAAGCTATTGTTTTCACTGAAGGGTGTTTTGAGGTATCCCTTGTCTCTACCCATTAGAAGCCAGTATCATCCTCCCTTGACTCTCACCGGTTGTAACAAAATGTCTTCAGAAATGGTCATTTGTCCTCTAGAAGGCAAAATTACCCCTGGTTGAGAACCACTGCCCTGCAAGCAGCATGTGTATAAATTGAAATATATGGTGTCTAGGAGATTAGCAGTAAAAATGTCCTGTTTCACTCGTTTTTGTTGGCTGAAACCTCAAGGAGGATGTAATTTATGATCCAATGAATGCTGCTTTTGTGGTGTATTGACCTCCATATTTAATTAACCAACCTACAAGCCAGTGGTTAATGATTATCTGCATTTTGGAAACATATCCATAAACGACTGAGACGAGTTCAAGTCTATAACAAAAGCAAAGGTGAAAAATTGCTTGTCAGCTCTGTGAGTGATCTTTAGATTCGTCTCTCCAGACTACCAACTGATGCATTTCCTGATTCATTACCATCAACAACACATGGAAATACTGGATATAAGTTTAAAATAGGAGATTCCTTCCTAGAAAATTAATGGTGCTACATCCATATAAACTGTTCCTTTTTATTAATAATAAACACATAGAGACAGCTGTAAAAGATAGGAGAAAAGGGCCTTTACATAGTACATTTTATTTGGATAGTAAATATGCTCCCCCCATAATGGAAACATTATTAGAGAGCCATAGACATGAGATAAGGGAAAACATGAGGTCATTTTGCCCATTCTCTTCAAGGGCTACAGTGTTCTGTGTTCCTCTCCTCCACTCCTAGTTCAGAGTCTCATTAAATATCCCCATTTTAATATTATAGGATACTCTTCATGTTTCCCCTTGAAGAATTCAACAGATAGGCAGAAGGTATAAGTTAGTGGTATCATAAGCTTCAAAAGATGACTTCTTTTGTTAGTGACACTATGTTGGCAGCATAGAAATTAAAACTTCTAGGAAAGTCTGTATCAGACATTGGTGATCCACAATCACAAGCACAAGACAAATCATATCTTAAACAGCTTCACACAATTACATAATTTAAGAGTGCAATTGTATATGGAATTTAGAAAGATGGTAACAATAACCCGGTGTACGAGACATCAAAAGAGACACTGATGTATAGAACAGTCTTATGGACTCTGTGGGAGAGGGAGAGGGTGGGAAGATTTGGGAGAATGACATTGAAACATGTAAAATATCATGTAAGAAACGAGTTGCCAGTCCAGGTTCGATGCACAATACTGGATGCTTGGGGCTAGTGCACTGGGATGACCCAGAGGGATGGTATGGGGAGGGAGGAGGGAGGAGGGTTCAGGATGGGGAACACATGTATACCTGTGGTGGATTCATTTTGATATTTGGCAAAACTAATACAATTATGTAAAGTTTAAAAATAAAATAAAATTAAAAAAAAAAAAGAGTGCAATCGAGGGATCTTGAGTTTTAGTGGTTTCTAGCAACTGTTGGGTACTCCTAATTCAGAGAATACAGTGTAAGATAAATATCTTAAACAAATATTGTTATATTTTCTAATATTTTGAGGCATCTCTGGTCTCTCCCATTAGGTGCCAGTAGGAGAAGGCAATGGCACCCCACTCCAGTACTCTTGCCTGGAAAATGGAGGAGCCTGGTGGGCTACAGTCCATGAGGTTGCTAAGAGTCGGACACCGCTGAGCGACTTCACTTTCACTTTTCGCTTTCATGCATTGGAGAAGGAAATGGCAACCCGCTCCAGTGTTCTTGCCTGGAGAATCCCAGGGACGGGGGAGCCTAGTGGGCTGCCGTCTATGGGGTTGCACAGAGTCGGACACGACTGAAGCGACTTAGCAGCAGCAGCAGCAGCAGCAGCAGCAGCATCCTCCCCTGACCCTCACTGCTTGTAACAAAATGTCTTCAGAAATTGCCAATTGTCTTCTAGGAGGCAAAATTACTTCTTCCTTTGGAATCAATGCTTAAAGCTTGTTTTTCATAACATCCAGAGTTTTCTTTAATGGTAATTAATAAAAATAATCACTATTAATTGAATAACTTCTATAACCATGCATTATATAGGTATTGAACATTTAATTTTTATGCAATCTTTGTAATCCTATGAGATATATGTCTATTTACACATGAGAAAACTGAGACTCACAGAAGCTATTTTGCCCAAAGTCTCATGGTTTCTGAAAGGCAGGGTCCTGATTCAGCACACCTGATTCAGTTCAAGTGTAACACCACAGCTCATGTTGTTTAAGTAGTCAAGGGATGTGATGTTTTGTCTGAGAGTTTGTGTCAGGAAAAGTGAACTTGATCGGTATCTTTAAAACAGAGCCTATCTGTAATAGCCAGAGAGTTACATCTAGGAAAACACCAAAATTCAACCATAATGAAACCCACAGGAGCCTGAGGACCTAGAGTGCTCAGAGAGTGGACTGTATCAGGTGGAGAAGTTTTGTTACATGCAGAGAAATAGCCCAAGTGCTTTGTGCAGTGACAAAGATTCAATTGGGTCTTTCTTAAGCCAGAAGGATTTTAGAAAGGAGGGCTCCTTATGGAAAATTCCTGAAATTGAGACGGAGAGTGTAATTTCCCACCTAGGGGCTGCGGGGTTCCATATTTGTTCTCTGTTGTTCATGCTATAGGCTGTCCATGGGGTCAAGAGTCAGACACAAGGGAGAGACTGAACAACAACAAATAGGCTGTCAAAGGCAGAGGGCAGGTCAGCAAGGGTAGTCTGACATAAAAGCATGGAAAATGAAAGCATAGAGGATGAAAAAATATGCCACAGCTAAAGAAAACAAACTCAAACCCAAACCTCAACTGGGTTGTGAGAAAGAAGTCTACTCACAATTGAAAAGGAACAGTCAACCCTGGACTTCAGGCTGTGAGCATTCAGCCTGATTAATTAAGGTCAAGGTGGTGATGGAAATACCAGCTGGGGAGCATTTTGCTGAAAGATAAATTTGTTCCTCTGTATCTCTGCAAGACAGCAGGGAGGTGTGTGTTGGGAGCTAAATTAATTTGATTTACATCATGCCATGGTAACTTCTGTTCTCTCTCCCTGCTGTCAGATGTCTTAGCTGGCTTTTCCCCCTCCTCCTTCACCCCCACACATTTCGTAACACGAGGAGAAAGCACGGGTTGGCTTCAGGCAAAATTTAGAAATGGAATAACTTTAATTTGATTATTCTGCATCCAGCGCTATTCTGTCCTCCCCCTTTCCCTTCTTTCTTGAGGGAGAGAAGTTGTAAACCTGAGCATATAAGTGTGATGTATTTTTACAATGTGCTTCATGGCACAAGCTGCTTGACAATCGGAATTTGTTCCTTGCAGCAAAACCTGGCAGCTCACCTATCCTCCTCCTGTGTTTCTTCAACAACACTAGTACTAGAAAATGAAGTTATGGCCCAGGATCCCGTTAGGACTCTGCTTTTTCTGGCCATGTAGTTTTCAGGCTCCGGAGCCTGGGCTGGAGGGCGCCTCCTCGGGGACCCTCGAGGTGGGGCTGGGCCCGGAGTCTGGCTCGGCTGAGCCGCCTGCGTCCCTGGGACCCCGCCTGGCCCGCCGTTCCGCGCGCCCTTGCCAGCCGGGCTGGATAAGGTTACGCCGAGGCTTCCTTGAACAGAGGAAGAGAGGCGGGTCAGAGCCCGCGCCCCGGCCCGCGGGGGAGTTTCCACAGTTGGCAGCTCGGGCCCGCGGGGCCACATCCCTGCTGCGGGTGGGCGCGTGCGGGCGGCGGAGGGGAGCCCCGGGCCGGGCCCGGCCCAGCCCTCCATGGCGCGGGAGAGGCTGCCCGGGAGGGGCTGCTGTGCCCTGCGCCGCTGTCTGCTCGCCGCCGCTCTGCTGCTTGGCCTGCGGCTCTGCGCGGAGCTGCAGCGCGCCGGGCCCCAGCCCCCAGCCCTCAGCCCCCCGCCAGGCCAGGCCCCCCGACCGCCCGGGTCGCACCTGCAGCCCGCGCCCGGCCAGCTGCGCGGCGCCAGCCGGAGGCAGGTGACCTACGTGCGCAGCGGGCGGCGAGCGCCGGCGGGGGGCAGCAGGAGTGGGACGCCGGAGCCTGGCTGCTGCGCCCTGCGCGGGCGTCCCCGCCTGAAGGTCAGTTGCAAAAGATGCAATCTTGGTCTTTAGACCGGGATCCCCCTCCCGGACTCGCTCCAGAGCCCTCAACTCCAGGCCTCCGCGGACTGCCCAAACTGCGACCTTCAAAAAAAAAAAAAAAATCTTCTGCTTCCTCTCTCACCTCTGTGCTCTCTTAAGCAGCACCACTGGTGGCATCCTTTAATGACCAGATACGATGAAGTGGGAGCTGGGTTCATTCAATAATCAACCAGTATTTGCTGAGCGTTCACTGTGTGCCAGGCCCACTGTTAGGCGGGCATCCAGCAGCGAAGCGCCAAGCCCTGCTCTCAAGGAGCTTACTTTTTGCGGGGAGGAGGGGAAAGGGCGTGAGCAGTGGACAAGGCAAGGGAAAGAAAGGAGTTCTGGTTTTGTTTGTATTTTCTGCTCTCCCGGTTTTCTCCGTGAGGCCTGCACAAAGCTGAGTAGGTAGCCACTGTGAATTGCTTTTCCACTCTACCTTCATGGCAGTGATGAAGATCCACTCAGTCGAATTTTCCTTGAATTCCACCGCAGACGTCGTCGGCAGGGTGGTGAGCGGAGGGTGAGAAGTCCAGCCCCCAGCACCACTTAATGGAAAATTAATTGGACCTGGAGGACTGAAGTAATAACTCGGATTTGTCTTAGAACACAGTGTTGGGCTCCCTACCTCATTAACTTCTCGGCTCAGGCATTGAGTAGTTATTTTATTCAGTTTTGACCTCTTGAGTTTTAAGCCTCTGGCCTCCTATCCACCTCTTGGAGCTCAGTAATTTACTTGGTACTTGGGAATGAAAAGATGAAGAACTGAAGGTCTGAGCTTGCCTGGTCTTTATACATCAACCCTAACCACATCCTTTGGGGCAACTTCTTTTGCCTCGCTTTTCTTCTTTTCTTTTAAACATCCCCCTACTGGGGAGAGAGAAAAACTCTTCCTTGGACGCTGCTGCTTTCTTTAACTTCTAACCTACTTTTCAATGGCACGTCTGCCAATTTCTTCTACTGTTTTCCTTTCTCTCACTTCCTCTTCAAGCCTTGACCTCTGTCTTTCCACACCGCTGCTGTCCCTGTCTAATCCATCAGTGTTATCTTCCTGGATTAATTCAGACATCTATATCTGAAACCTCATTTCCTATATTAAGTCTTAATTTGCTCTTCCAGAACGATGTAGTCACTTCCTGCATTCTTCTAATGCACTACCATGTTTTGCCAAAGGCTTTTAAACACCCTTTTGCCAAGGGCTTACCAGAACAATCCTGATGACCATGCTGCACCAGGGCCTGGGGGCACAACATGAGCTCAGGGTCTAGTGGGGAGGCCCAGAGCACAGACATCCAATAATGTGACAAACGCTGTAATTAAGCTCTGAACTCTGCTTGAGGAGTCAAGAAAGGCTAACCTGGAGGGGACATTTGACTCAGGACTTGATATTGCTTAGGAGTTCAGGTTCTTTTGTCCCTCTGGATGTTCTCAAATGTTCCATCCTGGGCACCCCTAACGCAACCTTGCACTTGCCATTTCACATCTGCTCTCAGCCTCCATTGCTTCTCTTTTACCTGTTGAAGAATCTTTCTTAAATCTTAGCTTCCACTTCAGACAATAGAATCGATAACTGGAGCCTCAAATGGAAAGGTTTGGAATGCATAGACTCAAAGGGCCTCTGGAGGGCAAGTTCACATCTGCTTCCTTTAGGAGGCTGCTGTAGTGATTCCTGCTGGAGACAGTGGTGACTTAGAGTGGTTTAAGTGGAGGTGTGGGAAGTGGTCCAACATTGGATATATTTTGCAGGAAGATGAGAAAGGAGTAGTTTTTGTTGTTTTGTGTTTTCGGGGGAGTAGATGGAAATCAGGAGTTTTGTTTTAAACATCTTGAGTTTGAGTTATCCTTTGGATATCCATATGGAAATGTCACATAGGCAGTTGGACATAGGAGTCTGAAACTGGAGGAAATGTCCAGGCTGAAAATAAAGATGTGGGAATCCTCCGTGTACAAGTGGCTCTTTCAAAGCTGTGAGACTACAGGAGATCATCTGGGCAGTGAGGGTTGCTCACAAAGACAGAGATGCAAGTCTGAGCCCTGGGACTCAGTTTTAAAAGTAAACTTTAAAGTAATTTAAATTAAATTTAGTAAATTTAATTTAAATTTTAATTAAATTTAATTTAAGTTTTAATTAAATTAAGTTTTAAAAGTAATTTAAAAGTAAATTAAAAGAAAAAAATAAAAGTACATTAAAAAAAAGGAAATATTTGCATAGAACCTTACATGTTGTAAGCATTCAATAGTGGTTGCTTTAATTTTCACTAATCTGTCCCAAGTCTTTAGCCTCAGCCGTTCCCTAAATATCATTTGTTATAACTTCTTTCCACTCCTTTGGTTTATGCTGATTCTTTTACCCCCATCCTATGATTCATGCCCTTTCCATCACTGAACATTCAGGTCAAGGACGGTGGCCCAGAAACCTTTTTTCATCATTCCTACTTCCTTGCTAATCTTTGACCAGTTTGGGAGACAACATAAATGCGTTCTGATTTGCGAGTTGCTTTGTATGTGTTGTGACCTAATAATCTATTTTAGATTGAATGTTTTGTCTGTGCAGTTGTTCATGATGGAAAGGATCACATTTCCTAGTGACCCTTAGTAAATGTGTATTCCCAAGACATCAATAAGTAAAAAATAAGAATCTTATTATTTCAACCTATTATGTGTAATTGTAAATGTCTTTGGTTAAAAATATATAAGAAATAATTGAGTGAACATAGAAATTAAAATAACTATTTTTTAAGTATTGTTTTAGGTTTTATTTAGCCTCGTAAAGAAGAAAATTTCCCTGGATTTTCTTCCCCCTAGCTAGTTAGTTATTTTCATATTTTCAGGATATACAGTATTACTTTCCCAAATTCCTAGATAGTGGGAATCTTGGCTTTGTTTCATTTTTCCACTATTTCACAGTCAAATTAAAACGCTCCTCCAAAGTGGAAAGAGCAGCTATCTAGTCTGTCCTCCCAGTTTAGGGAGCAGAGTGGGATGTCCCCTACCTCTCCAGGGATAAGTCTTGTTCCTTTTTAGCCTCGCGTTGAGATAAGGTGAAATATAAACTGAATGCACAGTTAATTAATATAATAAATTTAGAAGTAATGTGTTAAATTCCTTGAATCCTATTTTATTTAAATTTTGTTTGTTGGGCATAATGATAAACAATATTATTTAGGTTCTTGGATACTTTGCTGTAGGCATCTACCAGATTGGTGAAGGAGAAAAAGTTCCATTCTATTTTGAGGATGGCTTTCTGGGTGAATGAAAACCTGTATGAAATAATTGGGTTGCCAAGTGTTTCTTGTCAATGTGCTTCCTTTGCAGGTGTTAGAGGCACAAAAATTCAGCAATTATATTGCCACTTTAATCATAGCTTATGCTTCTCTTAAAGCAAATAATCTGTTATAAAAAAGAGAAATGTGTAGTCCCCATGTAATTCTTTTCCTCTTTTCTTATCCTCTTCTTTCACCAAGCTATACAAGAAATAGTTCTAAATATTAAACCCTCTTTCACATCAGAGGTTCCAATCTTACAGCATTATGAAATGAGGGCAGATGATACATGGTGGATAAACACTGCCCTGTGGGATTAGGACTCCCCTAGAATCCATACATTTTTCTATATTACAGAAACTTTAAGCATACAAATATCACTATGATTCTTTTTTATTCTTTTACTTTCTCTCTGTTTTCTGTGTTTGTTTCTGGTTTCTCTTTCTTAGATATTTACTATGATTACATGGCTAAAGTTCTTCTGGAGGACATAAATAGAGGACTAATGATGGTCTCCTTGATTATACTTTTTTCTACAATCTTGGGTAGATGTTTCTTTTACAAGTAGGGAATCTACCTGAAAGCAGCAAAATATATGGCTAATATGCCCAGGAGAAGTACTGTTGACAAAAAAATTAATCAGTAGTCAATCTGAGAAAGAAATGGAAAATTTTACTTGAACCAAACTGAGTACTATAACTCAGGAGACAATCTCTCAGAGACCTTTGAGAACTGCTCCAAAGAGGTAAAGGGGGAGGCCAGTATAAGCGATTCTCTAGAAAGGGTAGTGCAGTCAAGCACACAGCTTGATGGAGAGTTACTGTGATTCATAAGTAACATATCTTTAAAGGTTTTAGCGCTTTTCTAAGTATGGGTTCATGAATTTTCTCCTGAAAATATCTATCTGAAGGCCTATCTTTTCTTAGAGCACAGAATGCCTTATCCTGATTTTGTCCTGAGTTCCAGGGTATTGTAGGTCAGTGAATGTAGTGGCTAATGACTTGATTCTTATAGAACTGGATAGTAGACAACAGTCTCTGTTTTACAGTCCCCTCCCTTTTGGTCTTAATTTTGACCAAGGTTTGAGAGGCATTTCACGACCAACTTGTCCCAAGGCGCTAGGAATGCTCATTCCTAGGTCAATCAGGGATTTCATTGATAGGCTGCTCAGTGCCCTGTTACTGCACTTGGCCCTGTTAACAATAGTCAAAAGCCTCTGGACCATCTGTTTTACTAGTCAGTTATGGTCTAGGATGTCTCTTGTTGCATCTTCTTATATCTAAAGTTACACTGTTATAATCTTTGATCTTATAGGACAATATATTTGGTCAATTGTTTAAGCTTGCCTAATCATCATTAATTTTATTGGAGGCTCCATCACACATTTGGTAGTATAAGAAATAATAATCTTGTGAAATAGGTAGAATATAAATAATATAGCTAGTAACATTAATAAGGTCCTAAGTGAGTATTTAAGGTAAGAATTTCCATTAAGGGAGGCCCAGTTCTCTCCAGGTCACCTGACCCAGTCTGTTCTGTAGCAGTTGCTCTCCTTTCAGTTCAGTTTAGTTTAGTTGCTCAGTCGTGTACAACTCTTTGTGACCCCATGAACCACAGCATGCCAGGCCTCCCTGTCCATCACCAACTCCTGGAGTTCACCCAAACTCGTGTCCATTGAGTCGGAGATGCCATCCAACCATCTCATCCTCTGTCGGCCCTTCTCCTCCTGCCCACAATCCCTCCCAGCATCAGGGTCTTTTCAAGTGAGTAAGCTCTTCGCATGAGGTGGCCAAAGTATTGGAATTTCAGCTTCAGCATCAGTCCTTCTAAAGAACACCCAGGACTGATCCCCTTTAGGATGGACTGGTTTGATCTCCTTGCAGTCCAAGGGACTCTCAAGAGTCTTATCCAACACTACAGTTCGAAAGCATCAATTCTTCGGCACTCAGCTTTCTTTATAGTCCAACTCTCACATCCATACATGACTATTGGAAAAACCATAGCCTTGACTAAAAGGACCTTTGTGGATAAAGTAATGTCTCTGCTTTTTAATATGCTGTCTAGGTTGATCATAACTTTCCTACCAAGGAGTAAGCGTCTTTTAATTTCATGGCTGCAGTCACCATCTGCAGTGACTTTGGAGCCCCAAAAAATAAAGTCAGCCACTGTTTCCCCATCTATTTGCCATGAAGTGATGGGACCAGCTGCCATGATCTTAGTTTTCTGAATGTTGAGCTTTAAGCCAACTTTGGGGAAGTGCTAAATTGGCATTGTACATAAAGTTACCAAAAAGTCTGTGTGTATAAGCTGAGTGGTGGGTCATCATGGCATTTTACAGGATTGAGAAAGGAAGGTTGCCTTCTAAGAAATTACGTGGCTAGCTCCAGAAGAAAAAAAAATAAGCTTTCTGGTTAAGCTGATATTTCTGCCATTGGGGTGGTCTGGTTAATGCATAATGCAGGTGCACAGTGCACACTAGAAGGGAGGGAGGAGGTCCAGACGGGCAGAGAAAAAAGTTTATTTAAATTTTTCTTGTCTTGCCTTAAAATATAAATTTTGTTTCATCAGAACTCATACAGGAGCAAAGCTTCCTGAAGAAATTTCTTCTCTCTTATCGGAGATATTTTGCTTGACATTTAATATGTTGGATAGAAAAGTGACTTCTGAGTCACAGAGCTACAGAACCCAGCAAAGTGCTGGCTTGGTTTGTTAGTTACAGATCCTTTGGAACAGTGTGTCAGGGGGGAAAATGCTGTTTCCTCTTCTCCTGAAAAACCATATGGCAAGATTCTGTCTTGTCTTCATCACTTCTTGTCATCCTCTTAATTTTCTCATTCCATGATTGTCTTCAAGAAGAATGAGGAAAAATGGCATAGTAGGCCCTTGATATATCCAACTGCCTTAAACATCATTATTCTTTACAAAATACTTGAAGGTAGGTTTGAATTGCTTGTAAAATAAGGCCCAGCAGTAGTTTCCAGCTTCTTTAGGCTTCTGCTATTTCCCTACACGTCTGTCCTTCAGGAGCAACATTCATTAATCCTCTTACATTGTCCTCAGGAGGCACAGCATTTTCATTTTAAACAGTCGTTGAGGGTAATTGAATGGATTCCAGCAATATGTGGGTGTGAAATAACACTTGCTTAGTTTCGCCAAAAAAAAAAAGCAGGTTCTGATGAAAACTTTGATGGAGAGTAGGCTTCTGCACTCCTTCCAAACCTCACAGCTCCTCTGAGAGCATTCTGTGGGCAAAAGAACTGCTAATGGAGGCCCCACTGTTTTTCAACAATTGGTGGTGGAGATTTTAGGTTTTCTGTGTGCAATTTGTCCAGTTCATTTTCTCCAAGAAACAAGAAGCCTTATCAGTTTTCTCGAATTGGATTTCATTTTTGGTCTGTAAAGAGAATCAGAGCTGTGTAGTTCAACTGGAGACTGGTAGACATTTGATTTTTTTCCATCTGTGTTATGACACTTTCGGAGTCCTTGTGCTTAGAAGTAATTTGGCTCTTTATTCTGTGATTCGTAGGAAGTAACAGGTGCCTGCTTCATTACCATGAGACTCACATTAAGGCATATTATCTACCAGCGTTGATAAGCTTCTCTTAAAAGCAGCCATTGAGTTCTTTTAGATACCTCACATCAATCGTATTAATGACCTGTAGAATTTTCTACTAAAACAAGGAGGGAAAATTTGCTGTCCAAGAAGCACTTTTATCCTACTCAAATGATTGAAACAAAATTGACTTTTATGAGCTTTCTAGTCTATGACCATATGTAATTTAAACTAAAAGCAAAGTGGCCTGTTAGTTTACGACTCAAGGAGGTAAATTGGGCCTGTGAAGAATTTTGTTTGGGCCACACAGTGTTTCAAGTAACTAAACATAAACATCTTCAGATGCAGCATATAGTGTCCAGTGGAGTCCAGTTCGGCACTGTCTGCCTTCATATTATCTGTCTGATCTGTAAAGGCATTTGAAGTTTCAACCCCTGAGCCAGGTGTCAAAATTTGCAACTACTTTTCCTAAAAAGTGACAAACAGGTTAATGCTGCTAAGCTCAGTGGCAGCTTGGTACATAAATACTGAATACACAGAAGCTAAGGATCCTTTTATGTCATTCCTAGTCAAGAGAGTTCAGTAACCTAAGGCTGGAATTGGCTACTGGGGAGAGTAAGGTTTAGGGGAGTATACTTAGTTGATACAACATTCTTTTGGTTATTAAAAAAAATACTGGGGCCTAGCTTAAGCAGAAAAAAAAAAGAATTTATTGAGAAAATTTCGGAATTTATCACTGAATTGTAGGAAGAGGTAAATGATCATGATGTTGAGGAGAGAAGGAATAAGGTTACTCTGGAAATCTCAGCTTTCCTTGGCCTTCTCCCCACCGTGCCACCATAGTGAGACTCACCTCCCTTGACTCCTGGGCTGGGTCCATTAGATACTCACGCTGGGTCAGCCAGTACTAGCCACAGGCCACAAACCTAGCCCAGTATCCAAACTGCACCTCCCCCTCCCCGTCCAGGGAGCCATTCTTAGAGAAAAGAAATTTTCTGAGTGCCATAGGTCTTTTTTTATACATAATAATCTCAGAGCTTAGCCTCTGTGCCTTTCCCTTTGTGTATTTCTTTATTGGTTAACAGTTTCTCTATTTAGAACTGTTAGAGATAAACTTGGAGAAGGCGATGGCACCCCACTCCAGTACTCTTGCCTGGAAAATCCCATGGATGGAGGAGCCTGGTAGGCTGCAGTCCATGGGGTCACTGAGGGTTGGACATGACTGAGCGACTTCACTTTCACTTTTCACTTTCATGCATTGGAGAAGGAAATGGCAGCCCACTCCAGTGTTCTTGCCTGGAGAATCCCAGGGACGGGGGAGCCTGGTGGGCTGCCGTTTATGGGGTCGCACAGAGTTGGACACGAATGAAGCAACTTAGCAGCAGCAGCAGAGATAAACTTATTTCCAAGTAGCACTCATCAATAAGTTGGTAACTTGTGCATACTTCTGATTTTTTATTCAGTTTGGCATATATACACAAGATATATATCTATGCAATGTTTTTCTTTTCTTTTTAAGTAAGACATTATTTGTGAGGACTTTTGTGGAGAAGATGAATATCATCAGTATTCAGCTCATGATCCCCACTAGGGTTCTCAAACCAAAGTTAGGGTTTTATGTTCTTTGTTTGATTCTTTTGTCTGTCAGTTCAGAGAGTTATTTTGTAAAAAAAAGATCTGAAAAATTCTTCAGAGCATCTGAATATTTACAGTCCTCTTTGCAATTAGTCTGGGATTCTTCAACATATGATTACTTCTGTATCAAGGCTGTAATACAGATCGCAAATGACAGCACCCAACTGAAGCTAGTGAAAGCAGGGATTCACTGGAAGGTCACTTGGGTAGAATTGAAGGAAGACCCGCAGAAACCAGAACAGCTCTCAGAACTTGATTATGGACTAAAATGAGTATTGAGGACATTGGTTATCCATGTTACCCATTTGTGGTGGTGATTTAGTTGCTAAGTCTTGTCTGACTCTTGTGACCTCATGAACTGTAGCCCACCAGCGTCCTCTGTACATGGAATTCCCTAGGCAAGACTACTGGAGTGGGTTGCCATTCTCTTCTCCTCTCCAGAATTACCTATTATCAAATATATAATGGGTATTTGAGCTTTCCTCATAGCTCATTTGGTAAAGAATCTGCCTGCAATGCGGGAGACCTGGGTTTGATTCCTGGGTTGTGAAGATTCCCTGGAGAAGGAAATGGCAACCTACTCCAGTATTCTTGCCTAGAGAATCCCAGGGATTCTGTCAGACTACAGTCCATGGGGTTGCAAGAGTCGGACATGACTTAGCGACTAAACCACCACAACCAGTGGGTATTTATCATTCTTCTAGGCCATACCTTTGAATTCCCTTCCTGTGTTTGAGGAATTCTCCACCTTTCTAAGAAAAAAGGTAAAGAATAAATTTCTTTGGCTCTAAGGAGCATTCTTGTGACCTAGGCGTCACCATTCACATACACCTTCATGAGAGTTTGGATTGGACTTTAGAGACTTGAAGAAGCAAGTTTCAGCACAAGGACCACAGAGCCTCTGGTTCTAGTGGAGGCATCCAGTGCCAAGGGTGGTGGAATGAACAGTGGTGTCTGTGCCCAGTGGTGGGGCAGTGCAGGCTACACTGGTGCCCTTGCTGGTATTCCTCCTGCCCTTGAGATTCTGTAAGCTAATAAATCTTTAGTCAATTCCCTTTCTACTTAACTAGCCAGAGTGGTTTCTATTGTTTACAACCAAGAACCCTGGCAGATCAATAAATTAGAGTTGGCAGTTTGGAAGGTTACAACTGTAGCTTTCCCTCTTCAATTTTGCTTGCTCTATTTAATTCAGATTTTGGAACATGATGATTGGGGTCTGAGTAACTATGGGCTAATGGACCTTTCCCTGACAAGATAATAACATTTAGTGCTAGATACTAAATCATACAAATCTGCTAACTTATCACTAGAGACACCAAGTTCTTTTTCATGGCGTTCTTTTGGGTATCTGGCAGCAGAGGCCAGTTTATGCTGTGATCACAAACAACCCTCGAATCTCAGGGCTCTTACTGACAAAGGTTTGTTTCTTGCTTATGCTGCGTATCTGTTGCGGGTTGGCAGGGGTGGGGCGCTGCTCTGTGCTGTCTTCATCCTCTCTCTAGACCCCAGACTGGAACATTGCCTGTCACCTCGGCAGAGGGATAACTGCTTTGGAGGCTCTTGTGTGGCATTTTTAACTGTCCTGGCCAGAAGCCAGACTTAGCACTTTGCTCACATTCTAATGACTAGAGCTGGTTGCTGGGCCCTACCCATGCAGGGGGCCTGAGATCTGTCATGTGCTCAGAAGTCAGAGAGCAGGAACTGTTCGGTGAGTAGCACTTATGGCCACCACACTATGGTAACCCTTCAATCATCTGTATCTAAATGGACATCATCTAGGTCATGTCTCATGCTCCCTGTTTCCAGTGCCTCGCTGAATCTGCACATTTGGCAGTATTGAATAAAGCATGGGAGGCTCTTTTCAGGGGGCATAGATCTAAAATGAAGCAGACGCCTGAATTTAGCAGAACAGTGAAATAAAACAAGACGCGATTTACATCTTATAAACAGTGCTGTAGCATGTCCTGGAGTTTGTTAAGTACAGTGATTCTCGTTGACATTGTTTATTCTATGTGTAGAGCAGTGATGGGGTGATGATCTGTAGGTCTTTTTTTCTGGGGAAAAAAAGGCAAGTTATTTGAATAAATAAAACCATAAGTGTAAATGAAACAAAGGCCTCTAGTGAGGTGAATCAAGCATTTCGTGTTTAAAATGCATCTTCATGGCAATCACTTACTTATTTTTGGTTAGAGCAAGCTGAAAGGCTTCCAAGCATGTTTTCAGAATCTGGTCACAAATCAGAGACAGTATTCATGTTGTGTAGTGTTTGTTATTGCACACAATAAGACAACAAGTATTTTTAGTTTATTGTTCATATACTTTGAGTTGTTGTTATTGCTGTTCAGTCACTAAGTCATGTCTGACTATTTGACCCCATGGACTGTAGCATGCCAGGCTCCCCTGTCCTTCACTATCTCCTGGAGTTTGCTCAAATTCTTGTCCATTGTCTGTTGACCCCTCTCCTTTTGGCTTCAGTCTTTCCCAGCATCAGGGTCTTTTCCAATGAGTTGGCTCTTCGCATCAAATGCCCAAACTATTGGAGGTTCAGCTTCAGCAACAGTCCTTCCAATGAATATTCAGAGTTGATTTCCTTTAGGATTGACTGGTTTGATCTCCTTGCTGTCCAAGGGACTCTCAAGAGTCTTCTACAGCACCACAGTAGAGCATAACAAATCAATTAAAAATCCTAATTAGCAAAAACACATACCCGTTGAGTGCAGAATGATTTGGTTACGTATGAAAGGAGGCCTCTTCATTCAGCAATTTTAGGGGTAGAATATGGAGAAGCCAAGTAACACCTGAGGTCCTAGGGGACTTATTTACATGGATTTGCAAATGTCATGAAAACTTTTTATTATCATGCATCCTCACCTATAAGAGGGGCTCATAATTTTACACTTGATGTCAGAAGTTTAAATTCTGCTCCCCTTACTTATTGAATGTGGACAAGTGACATACCCTGTCTGAACTTTAGTTTCTTCCTCTGTAAAAAGTTAGTACTTAACTCATGAAGACTAAAGGAGAGTGTGTAGGTGAAAATGCCTGGCCTGTGAAAATAGTTCTGTAAATTAAGTTGTCTCTGTTCAACCTTGTATTGCTGTGATGCTGGCTCCTGAACAGCAAACACATGTAGGCCCATGTAACTGGGTAGTATGAAGCACAATATTCATTGAAATTTTTAATATTCCTTTTATTATTCTTGAAATTTATAGCATATATAATATGCTTTGCTGTCAATATTTCCAATGCTGAAAAAATCTTAAGTAAAAGCTGGAAATAAGCATTAACTTTTTGTTAGCATTTTAATTATAAACTTATTCCTCATGTAAGTCATTTATTATAAAATTGCTAGGGCTTACCTGTTCCTATCAGTTTGTGATTTTTTTTCCCTCAAAACCAATTATAAATATCATTTAAAATATTTCCGTTAAATAATTTTGGCCTGTGTTAGGGTTGACAGTATGAAATGTGTTTCCAAGCTTTTGGAATACAATTTTCACTTAAAAGGATGCTTACAACTCGCCTATTTAATACTGCCACTTACTATAACTCTGCTACTTCTTTACTTTAGGGGAGTCCACTGGAGTAATTGTGGGTTAAGGAGCTAATAATTTCTCTGTTTTTCCGGTTCCATCTTCCACGTTTTAGTCTAATAATAAAGTGCATATTATTATACTTGGCACTTTATATTCATTTAAAAGACAAACTCAACCAACATGATATACTAAATCTAAGTACAGACCCTGCATATCATATTTTGCATACTATAAGGACTTCAAAATACTTACAATTAAAGTGAGGTGTTAGGGGGCCACTATGCTAGTATCCTTCCATTTAATTTTCACAAAAAATCTGTGAGGTAGGAATTGTCTTCATTTTTCAGATGAGGAAGCTGAGGCTCAGAGACATTAATAAATGTGGGTAAGACATAGCCAACGATGAGATGAAGGTGTAAACTCAATATCCATGACTCTCAATTTGCCCACTGAAAAGGGCAACGGACAACCAAATCTCATGTAAGGTAGATCATTTACTACCTGAAAATTAAAATCTTCTTTTAAACAAAAGACACAAAGTTAAAAGGTAAATCATAGGCTGGGAGAGAGTATTTGCAATGCATATCATGAATAATGGCTTCCCCAATGGCTTAGTGGATAAAGAATCCGCCTGCAATGCGGGAGACACAGGAGATGCAGGGGGTTTGATTCCTGGGTTGGGAAAATCCCCTGGAGATGGGCATGGCAACCCACTCCAGTATTCTTGCCTGGAGAATCCCATGGACAAAGAAGCCTGGTGGGCTATAGTCCAAAGGGTTGCAAAGTGTCGGATATGACTGAGCGACTGCACACATACATCACCACAAATAAGGGGTTAATACCCTAAAGTTTTTTAAAAAACAATAAGAAAAAAAAACAACTCAACAGAAAAACAAACAGTCTTAACCAGGAATTAACAGAAGAGGAAATCTGAAAGACTAATATGTAAATATATATATTATGTAGATTATACATATAGCATATATAATTACTAGATAATATATTATAATACAGTTATAATATGGAAAGAGAGAGGTGAGTACAGAGAGATGATAAATCCTACCAATAAGCAGAGGAAGCAAATCAAAGCACAATGGGATTATATTTTACTCTCCCCCAAGTCACATTGGAAAGAGTATACAATGTCTGATAAAATGAAGAATGAAGAATATTGAGGAAAAGGAACTCCTTACTAAACTACTTTATCCAAAGTAGCTCCCTATCCTGGTTGCTCTCCTGATACCTCCTCTTATATTCTCTGTGGCATCCCCACTCTCTGACATTTTTTCTTTCTCTAATTCTTGTTTACAGTTGCATCCCCTATAAAGGTGGGGGGGGGGGACTCATGTGTCCTGGTCACTAATCTATCCCCAGAGACTATGATAGAACCAGCATAAAGCAGGTGCTTAGTAAATAAGGCTAAAAAATGGTTATTTCAATCACTGGGGTAATAGACCAGTGTGTTTGAGGAACATTTGGATCTTTCAAGAGCTATTCCAAGACCCCCTCCAGATCTCTAATTTCTGGATCAGGATTTTACACCCAGACTCTTGGAAGAGAGCTCCCAGCATTGACTTTGCTTCAGACTATGGTACTGCAGAGATTTGGAGCCATATCCAGGCTGTACCCGTTTTGTAATGGCCCATGAGTGAAGAATGGCTTTTATAGATGAATATTTGCAATTGATATGATGTTAGGAAACACTAACTTTGAACCCCAATGAAGCAAAATGCTATCTAAAAATAGTATACTATATTACCAAAAATGTTGTACAGTTTTTATTATATTTTGAATTTCATCAATAAAAATGTAGAAATTTGTCTTCTCATTATGTAAGAATCTATTTAATATCCTTGATTTTGCCTCTTGGCTCACAAAGTCTAAAATATTTACTATTGGACTCTTTACAGAAGACATTTGCCAACTCCTGCTCTGGGAGTAGCCTCAGGCCCACCTAACTAGACTAAGATTGTGGGGGAGACCATTGACCTACCGTGGCCCCAGTCTAGTCCTCAAGACCCTTGTGCTAGAGTTTTGCCATCTGCAGCATGAGAAGAATGGGCCGAGGCTTTCCGCAGGGGTACTGAAGACATGCTTTAGTCCTCGCTAATCACTCATGGGAATGTCATCATAAAGTCACCCAAGGTCTTTGTTTTGAGGCCATTTCCAGGCAGTGAGTGTTAAAATAATTTAAACCCTGGTGTTTTCCTGTTACCCACACATATATAATTGTTCAGATTTTATTATGACAGTCAGATGAACCCTTTTTTTCCAGCTCTGAGTTCACTCTTCGTTTAATACTTAAAATGGTTTGAACTGTGTGCTGTGAGAGACCCAGTATTTTCTAGTAATATCTAGCATTTAAATTTTCTGATCACTCACCTAGTTAAATATTTCACCTCTGGCCACTGCCATCTCCTCGGTGTTTTGCACTGCCCACTTCTTTTAACCCCTAGAATGATCTAGGCATTACTGATAGTCTCAGGGTAAGAGAGGGAGATGTCAATGAAGTTCAAAACAAAAATCAACATAAAACTGATTCAGGATTTCTTGCCCATTGTGAATCTCTTACGCTGTCTTTTCTTCTTAGGCTCCTAGACTATTGATCTTGCCTTCTCTTATTTACACATCAGTCCCTTTCTTCCATTTTTCAAGCCTTCAAAGCATCACTCCCCATCCAATGCTCTTGAGCTTACAGCAAACAAATCCTAAATGTATGTCATTTTCTTACTTAGGCAATTTAGTTTTCTCCTCTGCATCCAGGCCCAGCATCGGGATGAATTAAGCCACTCTGGCAGGAAGGCAGAATTGGTTGCAATCAGTGTTGATTTTCAAAAATCAAGTTTCCTACATGCTCTGTATGATTAGACAAGCCATATAATGTGCTCAGCATAGTGCCTTGGATGTATACGGTTAGCACTCATTACGTGTTGACTGTGCCCACTTAGGTCCAGTGCTGTTCCCCTCATCCTGGCTATGGCTACTGCTGTTTTGTGATGTAGGGGAAATATATTACTAGTGATGTTTTGGGAACAGTAGTATATTGCTTCATGCATATCTTCTTTTTCCCTTCTTATGCATCTTCATTACTTCCTTTGGCTTTTGGGAACCCTGGTGAACTGTATTTCCTTCTGTCTGCCATGGAAGGTAGTTTACACAGAGTGCTAACATGAACTTTAGGGTTCAAGAGCACCTAGAAATTACCCATCTAGGTATATACCCAAGAGAATTGAAAACATGTTTGTACAAAACTTGTACATGTCCTGATCCATGCTACAGTGTGGATGAACCTGGAAAATACTGTGATAAGTAAGAGAAAAGAGCCCCAGAAGGCCACACATTGCATCACTCCATTTTAATGAAATAACCAGAATATGCAAGTCTATAGAGGCAGGGAATGGATTAGTGGTTGCTAGGGGCTGGAGAGTGGAGAAGGCAATGGCACCCCACTCCAGTACTCTTGCCTGGAAAATCCTATGGACGGAGGAGCCTGGTAGGCTGCAGTCCATGAGGTCGCGAAAAGTCGGACACGACTGAGCGACTTCATTTTCACTTTCATGCATTGGAGAAGGAAATGGCAACCCACTCTAGTATTCTTGCCTGAAGAATCCCAGGGACAAGGGAGCCTGGTGGGCTGCCGTCTATGGGGTCGCACAGAGTCGGACACGACTGAAGCAATGCATCAGCAGCAGCAGCAGCAGGGGCTGGAGAGAGGGGAGGGAAAGTGGTGAATGGGGAATGGCTGCTACTGGAAATGTTTTTTTTTTTTTTTTTTTCAAGGTGATGAAAATATTCTGGACTTAGTGGTGATGGTTGCCTAATCTGTGTATATATCAAGTGCCACTTAATAGTTCACTCTAAAAACAGTAAATTTTATGGTGTGTTAATTATATCTGTTTAAAAATATTCTCAGAAACCCATGGAATGAATGGCAGGTGTGAAACCACATGTTTTGCTCTGTCCAGATAAAGATAAACTAACTGTGCAATAGCCCTGGAACCCAGTCTGATGGTGCTCACTACTGGGCATGGGCACACTCAGTAGAAAGGTGGAGCCCACATGCTTGCTTTCCTAGGAAGCACCTGGTTTGGTGTCTCAGTGTGGTTACCTGACTACTGGTGAACTGGCTGGTGCTCACTCTCTCATCAGTGCCCCAAGCCTGGAAGATGTATTGTAGTATCAGGCACATACAGCCCTACGTTAGGAATGCAGGAGCTGGCTGTTTGCCAGATAAAGGGGATGCCCCAGCTGCCATTACTGTGAGCTCGCTGGGCTCTTAGTGCATCAGTTTTTTGCATAGAGTCAGAGTACCAAGTGTTTGTCAAAAGAAATGGTCAGTCACTGGTCGGCCCACTGCACCTCTCCTATGAGTGAGTGCTTCTGCTTAAGGACTTCAGCTCCCTTGGCTCTTTCTTTTTCTTGCCTTCGTTTTCACCCAAAGGACACTTGTCACCTCATTCATGATGACTTGTGTGCAGGACACATCCTATACGTTTTGGAGGGCATTTGTGTTAAAGAGAACAGCAGTTATGCTAATATCTTACTTGTATCACTCTCCCCAGCTTCCACAGGCTTGCTCTGATGTTATTCTACTGGTTCTCATAGTATCTTAATGAGTGAGGTTCTGTTACTTTCATTCCATCAAGAAGAAATCTGCTTAAATAATTGGTTTCAGGAAAATAGAATTATACCCCAGGTTGACTGAGGTCATATTTAGTATAGTGTTTACTATGTGCTGTGACTACCTCCATGCTGAAATCTGTATCTCAGCAAAATCTGTTGACAACTGTAGATGTGAAGTTTGATACAAAGTCTTCTTAGATATTTCCCAAGTCAAATAATGTATTTTAAAGCTTACTTTTAGCCATTTTGTCAGGTTGGGATTTCAAGCATGCCTTGCATTGCTTAAGAACAAATTTGAACTGATTATATAATTATGATAGGGAATGTTCTTTTGAATAGTGAATATTCATTTTGCACAGAAATAGTAAAAAATGGCTTATTTAACTAATGTGCACTTAGAGGACATAACCTCAATCAGGAGCAGACAGCTACATCAGTTTTGATACTGAAGTGCTTGAATTTATTTGGGTACCCTGGATACAGAGAATTGTTTTGGAAAATCTGAGTGCCTAGGCCTTCCTCCTGGACAAAGAATGTTCTTATTTATAAAACCAAACCGCCAGCACAGATTGGAGCCTATTTAACACATACAATATAGTATCATTCCTCGTTATAGTGATGTGTCAAGACAAGGAACAGGAAAAAAAAGTACTATCTCTATGTATGATTTGTTACTTTAAAAATATAGGCAAGCCAGGATGCTGTTAATAAAAATAAAGACACATATGTTTGGTCAAGTTATTAGCCTAATATGAAAAGCAGATCAAAAGTGCTTGTAAGGTTTAAAAAATTTTTTTTAATAACAAAGTCATATAGGAATGGGAGAAATGTTGTAAGGGAAATTGGAAAGTTAATTTTCCCTGTCTTTTATCAGATGAGTTTTTAGATTATAGTTATTTTGAAACCAAAAAATTTCAGTTTAAAAATAGAAGTGAAGAAATAGGAACAGATTGGAGTTTGGAGGGAAAAAAACTAAAGCAAAAAAGAGAAATATAACAGGAAGTCTCTGTACAGGGAATGCTTGTGTTCAGCTTCTTCTCAAATTTCCTCTGGTTTATGTAGACAACCAGATTGGTGAAGGCTTGAACTGAGTTCAGAACAATGAATCTTCACATTCTTTGAATTATGAAAATTTGATGAAAACAATTAGATGAAAGCTATGGATAAGTGTTCCAGAATACTGAACATCTGTTTGCAGACACATTTGTTTACAGTTGATTTCAGGGGGTTCACGGACCTCAGAAAAACTCTTAACGTGAGAGGGAATCAGAATCACTCATAGGGGTTTTCAGAATACGGATGCCTCAAGCCCCGCCCCTGCCACCTCAGGCCTCCTGTGAAGGACCACTCCCTCCCTTGGGAGGCTTGAGTGCTGGGTTAAGACAGGTTCAGCTATGATTTGAATGGTTGATTCCTGAAGTTGGGAGTAGGTATTTTAATAACTAGTGTTGGTCTCTAACTGAGAGGTGTGCTTGTGTTATGGATGGGCTTTTGTCTGCTGTAATCATCTCAACTGGGCTGAATCCTCAGGAGGTAGAGCTCAGAGTCCTGGTTAACAGCCTGTGGAGTTGGCACTAGCCCAGGCCTGCCCTGGTGTTGAGATATGTGCTGAGAGGTGCAACCCTACTGATGGCCTATTCAGCTCTCCTGGGTCTCAAGCTACATCTTAAAGAAGAGCCCCATGGTTTGTTTTCAGAATTGTAGCCAATGGTTCCTCCCTGTTATTGATTTTTATGTCATTTCATTTGTAAAGTCCTTGTTCTATGCTAAATGCTAAAAAATTTTAGCATTGTTAAAATTTTATAGCTTCTTGAGAAGCTATGTTTATTATGTTAGAGTTCATCTCTTCCAGTCTTCTGCCTTGTCCACAGTCCTGCTTTACGTTTACATTTCCTCAGCTATGCACCAACATTAGTCCAGCATCTAAGTTAATTGGTAATGTTGCACTCTCTAACTATGCACTTATGGAATCTCTACAACCATAAAATTAGCAAGTGGACCTGTATACATAGTCATCAATTCACAGTAATCGGTCAATTACATAGACGGTGGTTAAAATAGAGAATAGTATACGCACAGTCCATTTGAACTTAAAACATATGCAAGTGCATTTGTTGGCCAATCTTTGGCTGTGAGTATGTCCCCTTGCTGGAATTCTTGGAAAAACCCGTTTGAACTGTATCACCAACCATTTCCAGTTTTGGTTTCTTAAGTAGAGCAAGAATTTGACACTTCTGAAGCAATCTGAGTGCAGAACACCTCTAGATTTTAGGGATTCTGTTATTCTTTTTTACAGTTACTTCACCCATGCTTAACGCAACAGTATTTAAAAATAGCACCTAGCTTTTTCTCAACTTGGTTTCTATAGAAAAGAGAACCCGTTTTCTTTCTGTGTACAGATTTCATCATTTTACCTAAATTTTAACGAAATGATGTAATTTCAGTAGCTTGTACAACTGACATAAACTGGTTTGGGAACAAATCAAATGACTCCTGGTAAAAATATGACTAAAGTGGTAGCAGCAGGAGTGCACAGGTAGAGAAAATACTGTCAGTTCATCTGACAAGCTGGTGTTGCACAGACAGATTAAGGGTGCTTCTGCTGTAATATATGCTGAAGACGAAACCTGTGTACTACGTTCTAAAGTATGTTGGAGTTTATTTATAAAGTGAATTCCTACAATGAGGAATTCCGTTACTTTTAAGAGGATCTACACAGCATTGCTGTATAGACTGAATGAGTAAAACTAGATCAGGTCAATTATGAGCAGAAGGTCAGTCTCTGCAAGGCTTTGTGGGATCAAACCCCATGGCAAACATAGTTTTCACCTTTGTGCTGTGCTTAGTTGCTCAGTGGTGTCTGACTCTGCAACCCCATGGACTGTAGCCCGCCCGGCTCCTCTGTCCATGGGTATTCTCCAGGCAAGCATACTGGAGTGGGCTGCCATGCCCTCCTCCAGGGGATCTTCCCAACCCAGAGATCGCACCCAGTTCTCCCGCATTGAAGGTAGATTCTTAACTGTCTAAATCACCATGGAAGCCTGTTTTCACCTTTACCGAGGCATTAACTTTTCTGCATTTAACAAAATTTATAGTAACAAATATTTATAGTTTCAAGGCTGCACGCCAACAATCTTTAGAATTATGAAAACAAACTTTCTATTTTATAGAAAAAAATCTGTGCTCTTTTTAACAAATAGATTTGGATAAAACCTAACTTTATGATTTCAAGATATAGAATATATGCAGATTTAACTTAAATTTTATAACCAATATGTAGATATTTATTAGCCTTTTAATATACTAAAACAGATGTTAATTTTTTACCTTCATAATCTCTAAATATTTTTATTGGAATATAGTTGATTTACAATGTTGTATTAATTCCTGCTGTACAGCAAAGTGAATCAGTTACATATATATATATATATATATATGTATGTATTTCCACTCTTTTTTAGATTCTTTTCCCATATAGGTCATTACAGAGTATCGAGTAGAGTTTCCTGGGTTTACAGTAGGTCCTTATTAGTTATTTATTTTATATATAGTAGTGTGTATATGTCAATCCTAATCTCCCAATTTATCCCTTCCCCGCTTTTTCCCTTGGTAACCGTGTTTTTTTTTTTTAACATCTGTGACTCTTTTTCTGTTTTGTAAATAAGTTCATTGTTATCGTTTTTTTTGGATTCCACATATAAGTGATATTATTTATTTGTCTTTCTCTGACTTACTTCCCTTAGCTGTGATAATCTCTAGGTCCGTCCATGTTGCTACAAATGGCATTATTTCATTTTCTTAGTGGCTAATATTTCATTGTATATATGTACCAAAACAAATGTTAATTTTGAATGAAATATCTTAAATTCTCAACAATGCTTGTTTTCTTTCTTTCAAAATGCTTTCTTGGAAACTTTCCCGGTGAAGTTCCAACTTCCCCAGTGATTAAGACTCTGTGCTTCCAATTCAGGGGGCACGAGTTCAATCTCTGGTCAGGGAACTAAGATCCTGCATGCCCAGTGGTGCAGCCAAATAACAAACAAACCCACAACAACAGTAAAAAAAAATAACAAAAACAAAAAACTCCCCAATGTTTCTTAAAGTTTCTCTCAGAATTCCTGCTAAGCTACTTGTCATCTCTTTTACTTGAATTTGAATCAAAGACATTTAAGTTTGATAACAATTTATTTCCACTGAAATAAATAAATAGTATTTATATTTAGCTAGATTAAGATATTACTGTAAGTACCTGCTAGTAAATTTCCCTACTTTCTTCCAAAGTAGTATAAAAAAAAATTATCCTTAATCCTAAGCATTGTATTATGTTCTTTCCTCGCTGGCATTTAAATCAATGTAAAAACGTCTCTTGAAATCACTTCTGTGGGGGACTGCAAAAGAACTAAAACACACTGTGTCCTCACAAGGCTTGTAATCTGGTTCTAGAAACAAGATTGACACATTTGAAACAAATTATATCAAACATCTGTTGTTGTTATTCAGTCCCTGCATCATGTCCAACTCTTTGCAACCCCATGAGCTGCAGCACGCCAGGCTTCCCTGTCCTTCACTATCTCCCGGAGTTTGCTCAAACTCATGTTCATTGACAGTGATGCCATCCAACTATCTCATCCTTTATCACCCACTTCTTCTCCTGCCTTCAGTCTTTCCTAGCATTAGGGTCTTTTCCAGTGGGTCGGTGCTTTTCCCATCAGATAGCTAAAGTATTGAAGCTTCAGCTTCAGCATCAGTCCTTCCAATGAATATTCAAGGTTGATTTTGTTTGATCTCCTTGCTGTCCAAGGGACGCTCAAGAGTATTCTCCAGCACCACAGTTTGAAAGCATCAATTCTTCGGTGCCCAGCCTTCTTTATGATCCAGCTGTTACATCCATACAAGACTACTGGAAAAGCCATAGCTTTGACTATGTGGACCTTTGTTGGCAAAATGATGTCTCTGCTTTTTAATACACTGTCTAGGTTTGTCATAGACAAACCTATGACTAACAAACATCTGATTAGTTATAAAATGAGAAGTTTAAGCAATAGTTGCTGAAGCACCTGCTTTGCATAGTTTATTTTGTGTATAGTAGAGGCTTGAGTGGAGAAGGCAATGGCACCCCACTCCAGTACTCTTGCCTGGAAAATCCCATGGACGGAAGAGCCTGGAAGGCTGCAGTCCATGGGGTCACTGAGGGTCAGACACGACTGAGCGACTTCACTTTCACTTTTCACTTTCATGCATTGGAGAAGGAAATGGCAACCCACTCCAGTGTTCTTGCCTGGAGAATCCCAGGGATGGGATCGCACAGAGTCGGACACGACTGAAGTGACTTAGCAGTAGCAGCAGCAGAGGCTTGAGTGATTAAGAAATTTGGGAGAAGTATGTGGGACTAAAACTGGATTCTGATGAGTAAGTGGAATTTGAACCGACTGGGGAATAACAGAGAGAATTTTGGTTAGGAGGAAAGAGGCCTGGCCTGACACTTTAGGGACAAGATGCTCTCAGGAAACAGACTAAAGAGTAGGATCTGTTTGTGTCCTTCTGGTCTTTATCTGAGCATTTCCTAGTTTCCCTGAATCTTGTCCTGGCAATGGATTGTCTTTGGTTACACTTCTTTTCTTTCCTTATGGGAGAATCTCCATAAGACCAATGGTCTGTTCTAGCCTATCATCCAATCCCTAATGCCATGGCACTGGAAAGGGTGTGGGGATACATTTAGAATTATGATAGCCATCTTTTACCCGGTGCCTTTTAGGGACCTGTATCAGTCAGGATAGGCTAGGTTATGCAGTAACTAACATCCTCAAAATTTCGGTAGGTTAAAAGAAAAAATATTTATCACTCATACAGTGTTTTCCGTGTGGGTTGGTGGGAATGAGAGGCATGATCTCATCTTCTTGCTATCATTCTGAGACTCAGGCTGCCCTTGTCTCAACTTGGATATACCATTGTCATTCATCAGAAAGGCCTAAATCTTTTCTAATCCTTCTGTTTAACTCACTGAATATTTGTCATGTATGACATTTGCAGAGCCACTGGAGAATTTTCTAATGTATTCCACATCTTCTGGATAAAGAATTTCCTGAGTTTGTTACCCATTGCATCAGTGAGTGTGTTAGTACAAGACACCCATTGTGGTTTTTACCTGGGAATCCCTTCTAAGTTGCTATTGGGCATACAGTGTCTATCTTAAGAGGAAAACTAGACATGGCGAAGATGAAGCACTTGAACCTGGGATGGAGGCGGCATCGTCTAGCAGAGCAAGGATGCAACTAGCAGCCTAGAGCCCTGCCCCCTCCTACCTGTGTGGCTTCTGTGTCTCTTCAGATCTCTGAGCTTCATTTTCTTCACCTATATTATTAATATAAAGGAGTTGGTCTAGATCACCCTTAAGTTCTCTTTGAATACAATGATTCTCTGCTACTATGAAACAAATAAAATTTAAGGCTAGAGGTAGTTTCTGTCCCCTGTAGTCTATAACCTGTTTGCTTTTAAAGCTCTTCCTTGTTGATGGAAGTTTGTTTGTTCTTTGATGCAAGAAGGTGTTAGTCCTCCTTTCCCGTACATTTGAGAAATATAGTCAGAATTTCTCATCAGCTAGATCGGACAGTTTGTCCCCTTTAGTCTTGTTATTCAGTCTGATATGGGGAAAGGGGACAGGGCCGAGGTCAGATAACACTTTCGGAGCTTCACTTCTAATCTTGGAGAGTCCCACTCTTGTTCGCCAAAGAATTCTCAGTTCAGAGTCACAAACCCGGCAATAATTGACCTCTGAAGAGGTCTGCTTTCTTCAGCAATTCTTCATGTTCCCGAAAAGGGCCACTTAATGATAAAGACTGTAGATCTTTCCTTCCATTTAGGGTTGAAGCTTAAAGTGCTTTTGGTTCCAGAGTTGTCCAGCCAGCTCTCTCTCTGCCTTGTTTTATACTGCTGGCAGCCTTCCACAGATGAAAAAGAAACGTTTATTGGGCTGGTTCTACTTGTCAGGCACTATAACTTACAGTGCACTCAGACAGAAAAATGTTCTATAAATATAGAATCATGTGAGGAATGTCCCAGAACCAGAGTCTTATCTTTAATTGCCAGCAGGATTCACTCAGGCTACCAGATACTGTATCATAATCAAAAAGACCAAGGCCAGAGAATGGCAATATGGACAATATGAGACACAGACAATATGAAGATGACAAGTTAGTTAATAATGAATGAGCATACACTTAAAACTGAGAAATGCATATATGTATACATACACACGTACAAACACACATACATATGTTGTGTGCAACCGATGGCTTATATACAGGGGGATGTGACAGCCTCATCAGGAAACTGATGATACCCTTGGACCAAGTGTGTGATTTTTCTAGTGTCCTGAACCCACTTTCTTTTCCCCTCACATTCACCCTGGCTGTCCTCCTCATGGCAGAGCACCTTGTCTTGCTTGCTCCATCCTTTTCCAAAGAAGACTGGATGATACCCAGCATCATCCAGCGTCACTGGGTGACTTTCAGGGACGGCTTGTGTCCCATCCATGTGCTGTGCCACGTGCAGCTGCTCTTCCCCACATCAGCCTGCAGGGTGGCCATTGGATGCTGCAGCTCTGCACCTAAGATGTGGCCTCTGGGATGCATTCTTTTTGCCATGCATCCCATCCCACTGCACTTGGTGATGCTGGGTGACACATTTTAATTCTTTGTGGTAATAAGAATCATGCCTTGTTTAGGCCCTGGAACTCAAACACTTTCCCTCTGAAACTGCTCAGCAGCACTGAGCTTTACCACTGACAGGCTTTCCGCTCAACATTGTGCCACAGAAGCTTGTAAGAGTCTCCGAGGCTGAGAGGCTAAGGTGGCATCTGTTTGTCCGTGACTGCCAGCGGCAGGATCAGACTGAGGGAACCTGTGGAGAGACTTGTGGTTTGGCACGAGGTTGAGGACTCATGTGGGCTGAGAGCCGCTGAAGAGTCCTGGGTACCACTTTATGGACAACCCTGGGACCTAGGTCAACGTGTCGGGAGTATGGAGATTTGCTGTGCAGCTGTGAGGGGAGAACCCTTTTTCCTCTCATGCCCCCCTTTTCTAGTTTTCCTTCTCCATTCTTCTCCCCACCCTCTGCTAACTCCACATCTCCTTTGGCTTTGGCAGCTACTCAGGATCCGAGGATCCTTGAAATGGGTTTATAGGGGTCTTGCAGACCTTCCATCCTGAGATGATAATGTTTTTGAAACTGGTAAATATTTGGGGGATATTAACTGGCTGGAGTTTTCAAACTAAAGTAAATCCATGATTCAGATGATGTTAAGCTTCTAGGACTTTGAATCTCAAGAGGTGTAGGTAACTTATATGTTTTTAATACAGTGTGTGTGTGTATATGTGTGTGCACTTGCACATGTATAAGGGAGAGAGAATTCTTAAAAATGTGATAGATGCTGTTTCCACATTCCTATTTGCTTTCTTAGACAAACAGTCTTCTATACTTTTACTTTTGTAAGACAAATGAAACCCTTCCTTTACATGGTTGATATGTAACCCTGGTAAGATCCATGATTGATGTTTGAGTACCACTGTGTATGCAGTTGTTATATAGTTTCTCCATCATGAAAACAAATAAAAACCTCTGCATTTCACTGAATCTACTCCAGGAGTTTGGCTTCTCTTTCTATTGTCCTATGATAAAAACCTAAAATACATTATATGTTTTATTCTCTTCACTACCCTTTTCTGTGTATCAGTCTCACCCAGACATGAGCTATTTTGCCACACACAGAAAACATAGTGAATTTAAAAATGTCAGTTTGAAAACGAAACCCAACTCAAATTTGGCATTTCTTTCCAACTTACCAAGATAACTTAGAGAATAAATCTAGAGCTGAGAATTTATTCCTTCTTGTCCTTTTATTTTATTTAGAAAAATTTCTTCCTAAAAGTTATCAGGGCCTGCTTGAATGATAGTGCATTTTTTTCTCGTCAGAGTTGATTTCATTTCTGGTTCCCTTGCTTCCCAGCCTACACTCTGTGTAACGTTGCAGAGGCGGCAGATTGATGGGGAAAGGATTCAGAATGTGCTCTGGATTGGGGTTTCAGTGTGTGTGCTGTCTGCTGCCAGAGACATTTAGCAGATGGACTTGGGAAGGTGGGACTGGGCCTGGATGGGGAGGGGGCCTCAGGGTAAGAAGCGCTTTATGAGCTGGGCTGGCTCTGCCTTCTCCATTTAGCCATTAAGACCCTGGCCCACTATGAAGTCTATCACCAGATAAAAGAGACTCAGCTTTTGCTGTTGTTGTCTTTCACTTTCAGCAGTTTGATTATGATGGGTATGGGCGTGGATTTCCTTGTGCCTTTCTGTTAGGGGTTTGCTGAGCTGCTTGAATCTTTAGGTTTATATCTGTTGTCAAATTTGGGAATCGTTTAGCCATTGTATCTTTAAATATTTGTTTCTGTACTGCATTCTTTCTCTTTCTCCTCTGGGATCCCAATAAGTGAGTGTTAGACCTCTTGATATTGTCCCACTGGTCCCTGAGGTTCTTTTCATTTCTTTTTCAAGTCATTTTTCTCTTTGTTGTTCAGACTGGATACTCTCTATTTATCTGTATTCAAGTTCACTGACTCTTTCTTGTGATATATTCTTTCTGCTATTGAGTCCATCCACTGAGATTTTTATTTTGGTTATTGTATTTTTCAGGTCTAAAATGTCCTTTTGGCTCTTTATATATCCTGTTTCTTTGCTGAAACTTTCTATCTTTCCATTGGTTGCAAGAGTGTACACTCCTCTTACTTCTTGGAGTGTTCTGTAATACTTGCTTTTAAGTTTTTGTCAAATAATTCCAGGATCTGTGTCACGTCATTGGCATTTGTCGATTGTCTTTTCTCCACACCAATTGGGATTTTCCTGATTCTTCAAATGCTGAGTAGTTTTGAGTTATATCCTTTTGTGTGTATAATATCATGGAGGCTTCTGTTGTTGTTCAGTTGCTCAGTCATGTCCAACTCTTTGTGACCCCATGGACTACAGCCTGCCAGGCTTCCCTGTCTTTTACCATCTCCCAGAGTTTGCTCAAACTCATGTCCATTGAGTTGATGATGCCATCCAACCATCTTGTCTTCTGTTGTTCCCTTTCCTTCTGAGTCTCTGAGTTATGTTTAAATACTATAAATAATGTCCATATATCAATATTTGTTTTTCCACGTAGTTGAGCTGGTTGGGTTCAGGTCTCAAGGTCCAGCCAGCCTTTTATGAATTAAGATTTCACTATCAGTTGTCAGTTATATTTTTAAAATTTTGCAGTGTTCTTTGGATCTGTCCCACATGCATTACACCCAGTGGCCAGACTCGGACCTGGTGGAGGTCTGTCTATTGGCGGTTCTCCAAGTCTTTGATATGCTAACAGATGCACATGCGCATGCACATATCTAGGTGTCTGGGGATGGGGGAGGGGATTGGTTCTAGCACACCTGCAGATAAATCAAAATCTGTGGATGCTCACTTCTCATACAGTGATGTACTACCATTGGCCCCCGGTATCCCCAGGATTCTGCATCCACAGATATTGAAGTGAAAGTGAAAGTAGCTCAGTCGTGTCGAACTCTTTGTGACCCCATGGACTATACAGTCCATGGAATTCTCCAGGCCAGAATACTAAAGTGGGTAGCCTTTCCCTTCTCCAGAGGATCTTCCCAACCCAAGGATTGAACCAGGTCTCCCACATTGCAAACAAGTTCTTTACCAGCTGAGCCACAAGGGAAGCCCAAGAATACTGGAGTGGGTAGTCTATCTTCTCCAGCTGCTGCTGCTGCGTCATACCGGTTGTGTTCGACTCTGTGCGACCCCATAGACGGCAGCCTACCAGGCTCCTCCATCCCTGGGATTCTCCAGGCAAGAACACTGGAGTTGGTTGCCATTTCCTTCTCCAATGCATGAAGTGAAAAGTGAAAGTGAAGTCGCTCAGTCGTGTCTGACTCAGCGACCCCAGGGACTATAGCCTACCAAGCTCCTCCGTCCATGAGATTCTCCAGGCAAGAGTACTGGAGTGGGTTGCCATTGCCTCCTCCATCTTCTCCAGCAGATCTTCCCAATCCAGGAATTGAACCAGGGTCTCTTGCATCGAAGGTGGATTCTTTACCAACTGAGCTATCAGGGCTGATATTGATATTGAGGGCTGACTGCATTATCTAGTTCCCTGTGTTTCTGAACCTCTGGCTAGAAAGGTTAGACTTTAGTTACAACACCCTTCCTGTGACTATATGCAAGCCCAAAGTCAAGCTGTTTGAGAAGAGAGAAAATACTCAACGAGGTTTTTCCCCTGCCCTCTTGGGGCCACAGCTTCAGATCAGAGAAGAAATTTCCCTTTCCTAAGAGTTTTAGGTGCTTGCAGACTCCTGCTGTGGCTTCCACTACAGTGGGATTGCCTGGGAGTTGGGGTGCTATAATGGAGGAAAGGAAATACAAGAAGAGGGGTAAATAGGGAATCCTCCTACTTTCTCTGAGCATTAGGAGACCCTTCCCCCCTTGAGCCTGAGCTAGAGGGCTTCTCTGGAGCTCTTGGTCTGTGCAGATGTCTACCTGCAGTGTGAGACCACCTTGAGTGGGGGCACGAGGGGGATGCCAGAAGAAAACCAGTGGTGCCCTTACTGCTGCTTCCTGATACTTTGAATTCTGGTCTTCTTTCCCAGCCCGCCTGCCAGTATTTACTTTTCAGATTTCTCAAATAGCTGCTTTGATGCATTCTATCCGGGTTTTATTGCTGTATTCACTGCCAGACACAGGGTGAGGGTGTGCTTACCCATGTTATCCAGAACTGAAACTGAGATTTTTTTGGTAACAAAATTTTTGCATGGGGAACCTGAATTTTAAACGTGTGTAACTGACCCTTACTCTTTCTAAAGCAGGGCCCATTCTGAGAGAAAGATCAGTTACATGAAGCTGAGGGGAGGGACATGTGAGCTGCCACCCCAGAGACTCTTGAGAATCACACTTGAGTGAAGTCCTAAAAACTATGATTATCCCAGGGCGTCCCAGAAAGGCAGTGGCTGGTGCTCACACGCTCCCCGTTGTGTCTGGATGGCTGCTCTGTCCAGGTCCCATTCTGTGCCTCCCCCTCCCCCAACAATTCCCCCAACTCCCCTTCTCCTTCTAAAAAGGAACAATTTCCTTCAATCTTTGTTTCCTGCCGGCTAACAGATGCTCTTAATTAGCACAAAATTGCTAAATAAATAGATTTTGCTTGTTTTGAGTTTGTTTTTTTCCAGAAAGCTTAGGCTTTCCAACATTAACTCATTGCACACTCTCAGCGTATTGTTTAGTTTGAGTCAAGGACTCACAACCTTGTTCTTTTCCACAGGCACAACCATAATGCAGAAAATCAATTGTTAGCTATCTCCCACAACAGAAAATTGCTGTTTCTAAAACCTTTCAAGAGCTTACTAGCTGTGGGGAATGTGAATTTGAGAGTACTGAAACTTGGCAAAAATACCCCAGACACTCTACCAATTATCAGTCACAATAAAGAAACTGATCATTTAAATCACTTATCATACAATTTCATCCCCAAAGAGCTGTAGCATTGAGACACAGAGGAATGGACCATTAGACTCTTTCTTTGTTTTTTATTTCAAAAGAAAGTAAAAATATGTATGCTTGTCTAAAACTTGCTTGTACAACTGGTGGTGGTACTGTTGCCAGTCTGACCATTTCTGTGTGGCCTACGTGAGGTCATTCATGGGTGTGGGAGAAATGGCTTGTGAAGAAGGAAGCTTTTATGCCAAATTTCAAGGCAAAGAAAGCTTTTGCACAAGACAGAATCCATGATTCTCTTTTCAGGTCATGGGTGGGTTTGCTTTTATATGTATACATATATTTTAATGCAACCAGTTTTGCTTGGGGCTTATGGTCTTGAATTAATATATTTCTATTATGTGCATATGTGTAGGCTGGTAGGCAAAAGAGTATTTTAAAAGATTGCTTTATTTTTTGCATTATCTTTTAATAGTGAAACCTTGGAATTCAGTTTCTTTGGCTTGAAAGAATCATTTTCTTTATCCAGAAACAAATTTGATGCTGAAGTCATAAATTATAAAAATATGTGAAAGCCTCACGGTTGTGCTTGTTGCAGTTTTTTGAGCCAGATCCATTATCTCTGTGCACTGACTTGGGCTGACTCAGCGACTGCTTTTTACCCTTTGGGAAGAGACTCTCAGATGTCTGCAAAATAGCCCCCAAACAACATGAGTTAGCTGTGTATAGAATCCTTTGCTTAATGTTAATTTTTTGGAAATTTTTTCTATATAATCAAACCATTTCCCCTCGTTAGAGGAAGCCAGTTCACTTTGCAATGCATGTTTCCTGGAGGAAGAACCAGATAAATCCTTCACAGACAAAAGTGGGTGGGGACTGCTTCCTTTCCTCTGAAATCTGGGTCCCTGCCTTTCCTGGGATGCTTATCTCTGTTGAAGGAGGTGCTCCTTTGTATGAGTGGCCTCGTGGTTTATGTATGGGGCAGGACCACGGATTGCAAAGGAATTGAGCAACCCCCTGGCTCCACCCCTGCAAGGGCTCAGGAGCCTGAGCACTTCTCTGTGGCAGCACATTGTGGAGGCTCCATTTGACACCAGCTCAAGCCTGTTGGGGACAGATGGATCTGCCCCAGTCCCCAGTGACAATACCTCCACCACCTTCTGCTTAAGCTGCTCCTTTACTGATCTGAAGAGGAAGTGGAGGCAACAGAGGGGACCAGGAATCTACCTTCCCACCCCCTGGGGGTGGGATGGGGGTAGCCTTGTCTGGTCACTTGATATTTGGAGCACATGGATAACAGTGTACTTTGGCATTTAGGGAGTTGTTTGGGGGAATTGTTTCTTTTTAAAAGGAAAAGACTTTTTTTTTTTTGCCTTGTTGTAGTAAACAGTGTTTTAAGGTGCTCCAAGAATTCTGTTTGTGGGACTTCTTTTTTGTTGTTGTTTTCTTTGTTTGTGGGATTTCTGATGGACAAATATTGATGTGTGCACTAGAGAATTAAGACAAATGATAATTGAAAGAGATGATAAAAGCTAGTGGTTTCCTTGGGGAAATAATCACAAATTGCTGTCAGGCTGATTCCAATGAGAACATTACTTTATGTGAAATGTTTTCTAAACAGCTCAACCAAAGCGTTAAGCCAGAGCACTTTTGAGGGCATCTCTCTGCTGTATATTTCTATTATATCCCCACCTGAGACCCTTCAACTTATTCACCGTTCCAGCTGTCGTGTTTAGCTTTGTCATGGTCAACACTCAGTGGAACTGAGAAATATCAGATAGCAAGATGGATATAGTTTGTGGATTCTTAATATAATTGTATAGTTTTATCATATTGAGTCACCCCCCCCATAGATTCACTATTATTGATCCAGAATGTTACCTTTGTGTGTTAGCCTAGGTTAAGTGCTTCTGCTATGTTTAAAGTGTCTCTTTAATGAGAATTTTGGGCTTCTCACATTGGAGACTGCTTCCCATGATCTATATTTGTATTTTCCGGCATTTATTTTGGATTGGCACTTGGATCCTTCACCTCTCTTGTAACACCATTGTGCCTATAGAGGTTTCAGTCAGAGCTCTTGTGGAACTTTGTTGCATTTATTGGTTTACACAGCTGTGTCCTATATTAAATTGTAACCCAGATCCTGGCACAAGGCACAAATGACCACTGAATGAGTGAATGATTCCCTGGTCAAGTCTCAATGCCTCTTTCCAAAGGATGCTGTGTGGGAGAACTTCCACTTGCCTTTCCAGGCCCACTCTCCATCTTGATCCCCTACTCTGTGCCCCAGCAGAGGCTGACCTGTGGACCAACCACAGCCTCCCGCTTCTTTAGCTTCTCCTTCCATTTGACAGTTAGGGTGAGTATGTACTTTCATAGGACTGTATGTGATAGGGTTGGCTGTAATTCTATCAAACACCTTCTCCATGCAGTTTCCCTCTTTGGGTTCCACAAATTTCCCCCCTCTCCTGCTCCTTCCTGCTCAGGATTTGGAAGGGCTCCCTGGTGCTACCAGCCACAGGTATTGCATTACTCCTTATTAGTTTCCTAAACTCTTTCTTCATGAGAAACATTGGGCTGGACGAAGCACAAGCTGGAATCAAGATTGCTGGGAGAAATATCAATAACTTCAGATGCAGATGACACCACCCTTATGGCAGAAAGTAAAGAAGAACTAAAGGGCCTCTTGATGAAAGTGAAAGAGGAGAGTGAAAAAGTTGGTTTAAAGCTCAACATTCAGAAAACGAAGATCATGGCATCCGGTCCCATCACTTCATGGCAAATAGATGTGGAAACAGTGTCAGACTTTATCTTTGGGTGCTCCAAAATCACTGCAGATGGTGATTGCAGCCATGAAATTAAAAGATGTTTACTCCTTGGAAGGAAAGTTATGATCAACCTAGATAGCATATTAAAAAGCAGAGACATTACTTTGCCAACAAAGGTCCGTTTAGTCAAGGCTATGGTTTTTCCAGTGGTCATGTATGGATGTGAGAGTTGGACTATAAAGAAAGTTGAGCACCAAAGAATTGATGCTTTTGAACTGTGGTGTTGGAGAAGACTCTTGAGAGTCCCTTGGACTGCAAGGAGATCCAACCAGTCCATCCAAGGAGATCCAACCAGTCCATCCTAAAGGAGATCAGTCCTTAATATTCATTGGAAAGACTGATGTTGAAGCTGAAACTCCAATACTTTGGCCACCTCATGCAAAGAGCTGACTCATTGGAAAAGACCCTGATGCTGGGAAAGATTGAAGGCAGGAGGAAAAGAGGACGACAGAGGATGAGATGGTTGGATCGCATCACTGACTCAATGGAGATGAGTTTGAGTAAACTCTGGGAGTTGGTGATGGACAGGGAGGCCTGGCGTGCTGCAGTCCATGGGGTCGCAAAGAGTTGGACATGACTGAGGGACTAAACTGAACTGAAACTCTGCCTGCACCTTTGTAAATAGTCTCTCTACTAAATTCTTCCCATCGTATCCTGCTGGGACCTGACCGACATTTCCCAGCTCACCCAAGATAACAAAGTTCTTTGTAACCTAGATATCATAATCTGTGTCTCTTGCATTATTTCAAGTAAACACTCTCTTCTAGGATGGTCTACAACCAAATCAGAGTCAGATAGAGCAGGGGTCAGCAAGCTCCAGCCTTGCAGGCCAAATCCAGCCTGCCAGCTGTTTTTGTAAACGGAGTTTTATTGGAGCACAGTCCTGACCATTTGTTTACTTACTGTCTTTGGCTGCTTTTGAGCTACAACAGGCGGTGAGGAATTGCAGCAGAAACTGCATGGCCTGCAAAGACTGAAATATTTGCTGTTTGATCTCTTATAGAAAAAATTTACAGACCCCTGATTTAGAGGAAAACCATAACGTGAAAACTTTATTGTTTTCATCAAATGGCTCCTGGGTCAGGCACTGGGGTACTTGTCAGGATCCCATGAGACTGACGTGGGGAGTTTGAAACCCCAGGCCTGGACAAACTTGCAGGCAGCTTTGTGTTGCTGTGCTGACAGCAGCAGCAACCTGGAAAGTCACTCTTCGTCATTAGACGCAAAAGGAGTGTAACCAAGCAAAGCTAAGAGGCATTTGTCTGTAATTTATGATTTCATAATTAATAATTCCCTGGAAAGAATGGCTTTCCCTAATGTTTCAGCATTTCTCTATCAAGCTTATTTTGTATATATCTGTCTCCCCCACCAGACTGTGAGTGCCTCTCAGGAAGTTCTGGGTTTTATTCATATGGGTGCCAACTAGTGCCTGGCACAGAGTGGCTGATGCTCAATAAATATTGTTTGACCAAATGGTAATCAACAACTAACTTAGAGAAGAAAAAAAGAAATAGCGGGGTGGGAGTCATTAACTGGGAAGATTTATTGCTTAATGTTCTCAGACTCTCTCTGGCTGGAGTCTCTGCCTCCTCAGCCTTCATAAACAAGAACAGCTATATGAAAAGCCTATTTCCTAAGAAAAGGTGCCCCTCAGGGCAGACTGACTATATAATTTGCAGGGCTTAGCACAGAATAAAAATGTTGAGCCTCTCGTTTAAAAATTAAGAGTTTTAAGACAGTGTCAGCACTGAGACAAACACAAGCACATCTAAGAATGTACAACCTGCGTGCCTACGAAACTGGCCCTGCGCTGAGGATTCCTGAGGACGAGGCAGCCTGTGGGTGATCAGTGAGGGTTCTTTCAGTCCAGAGGACTGCAGGGTGCTCCGCCACTATTTGTCTGGCTGCTGAGACTGTGGACTCTCAGGACTTGGTACAGTGATATGAGTCTTATAATGCCTAACCTGGAATAATGCTTTATCACTTACATAGTGTCTGCATTTATCTCAGACCCACATGCCAGAGTGTACTGTGCTTCCCCAAGCCCACACATTTGGCTTGACACTGACTAATCAGCTTGGCCTTCATTCTTCTTGCTATCTGTTTAACCCCAAGTCACCTAGGCCACCCCGTTTAGGGGCAAAAATATATATATGTACTAAAGTGCCCCGTTTTCAAGGCAATGCCAAATAATGTACCAACTACCACACAATTGCACTCATCTCACACACTAGCAAAGCAGCGCTCAAAATTCTCCAAGCCAGGCTTCAACAGTACATGAACTGTGAACTTCCAGAGGTTCAAGCTGGATTTAGAAAAGACAGAGGAACCAGAGATCAAATTGCCAACATCCACTGGATCTTTGAAAAAGCAAGAAAATTCCAGAAAAACATCTACTTCTGCTTTATGGACTATGCCAAAGCCTTTCACTGTGTGGATCACAACAAACTGGAAAATTCTTCAAGTGATGGGAATACCAGACCACCTGACCTGCTCCTGAGAAATCTGTATGCAGGTCAAGAAGCAATAGTTAGAACTGGACATGGAACAACGATCTGGTTCCAAATTGGGAAAGGAGTATGTCAAGGCTGTATATTGTCACCCTGCTTGTTTAACTTATATGCAGAGCACATCATGTGAAATGCTGGGCTGGATGAAGCACAAGCTGGAATCAAGATTGCTGGGAGAAATATCAACAACCTCAGATATGCAGATGATACCACCCAACTTATGGCAGAAAGCAAAGAAGAACTAAAGAGCCTCTTGATGAAAGTGAAAGAGGAGAGTGAAAAAGTTGGCTTAAAACTCAACATTCAGAAAACTAATGGCATCTGGTCCCATCACTTCATGGAAAGTAGATGGGGAAACAATGGAAACAGTGACAGACTTAATTTTTCTGGGCTCCAAAATCACTGCAGATAGTGACTGCAGCCATGAAATTAAAAGATGATTGCTCCTTGGAAGAAAAGCTATGACCAACCTAGACAGCGTATTTAAAATCAGAGACATTTCCTTACCAACAAAGGTCCACGTAGTCAGGGCTCTGGTTTTTCCAGTAGTCATGTATGGATGTAAGAGTTGGACTATAAAGAAAGTTGAGCACTGAAGAACTGATGCTTTTGAACTGTGGTGTTGGAGAAGACTCTTGAGAGTCTATTGGACTGAAGGGGGATCCAACCAGTCAATCCTAAAGGAGATCAGTCCTGAATATTCATTGGAAAGACTGATGCTGAAGCTGAAACTCCAATACTTTGGCTACCTGATGGGAAGAACTGACTCACTGGAAAAGACCCTGATTCTGGGAAAGATTGAAGGCTGGAGGAGAAGGGGACGACAGAGGATGAGATGGTTGGATTACATCACTGACACATGGGCGTGAGTCTGAGCAAGCTCTGGGAGTTGGTGATGGACAGGGAAGCCTGGTGTGCTGCCGTCCATGGGGTTGCAGAGTCGGACGTGACTGAGCGGCTGAACTGAACTGAACTGAACAGAAAGTGCCCCAGTACGTCTGTTTAGATGTTTCTTTTTGGGTGACAGACAGTTCTTGCCATAAAACCTGTCTTTGTCTCCTGTGGCTGCTGTCACAAAATACTACAGACTGGGTGGCTTATAAGCAACAGAAATTTATTGCTCACCGTTCTGGAGGCTGGGTGTTCAAGATCAGTGTGCCAGCATGGCTGGATCCTGGTGAAGGTCCTCTTTCAGGCTGCAGGTGGCTGCCTTCTTGCTGTGTCCTCACGTGGTGGTAGGGCCCAGGGAGCTAGAACACTAATCCTATTCATGGAGGCCCCACCCTCATGATGTAAGCACCTCTCAAAGTCCCGCCTCCTAATATTATCACATTGGGCATTAGGATTTCAACACAGGAATTTTGGGGGTGGGGACACACATCCAGACCATTGCAATGTCTGCCTGGAGAACAATGTGTGTGCATGATCCTTGTTTTGGCCCCAGAACCCTTTCTGCAAGGTGGTTGGGATGGGCTCCTGAACCCGACTTTATGGTGAGGAGGGGGACAGGGGAGGGCTGTGTACATGAATGATCCCCAGAACCCTCCCCTGCCCCCTTCCTCACCATAAAATGAGGTTTGGGAGCCCATCGTAACCACTTTGCAGGAAGCTCTGTGCCAAGACTCCCAAAGTCTTTCCTCACATGAGATGTTCACCCTGCCATCTGCTAGGGCTTCTCCTTGCCCAGGCCCCTGCCCTTCCCCATCCTACACCCTGCACCGTACTCTGCCCTTGGGATCACAGTGAGTCTCCTGGAGGTTTCCGGTGGTGACCACTATGGTGGGAAACTTGAGCTCTAGAAAGGATTTCATGACTAGAGCTTCCTTTTGACTGGAGGTATCCCCAGTTTTGATTCTTCTAGATCACCACTACTTTCCTCCAACCCTTCATCTACTCTACCCTTGCCACAAAAGGAGGCTTAGTGTTCTGATCACTCCACTCCTGGGAGCTCCTTGCATCTTCTGCTGAAAGTTGGAGGTTGTCTGGCAGTGCTAGAAGGCCACCACTGCCAGCCCTAGTGGTGCAAGCTCCAAGGTCTGTTGGCAGATGCATGGTGCAGACGACAGGGGCACTGAGGTCTGGAATACCCAGTGGCACCCCTTGTCCTCCCCCGCATTTCCCTCTGCTAGGAGCAGGGGGTACCCAAGCACCCTGAGGATTCAGGCATTACGGTGTCATGACAACAGAACAGGCCCTTAGGAGGCACCTATTTCTAAAGCTGTAACCCATAGACCGTGGAGGTTTATTCCACAATGGGGAGAAGTTCCGGCTAATACAGAGCTGCAATTGAGAGAGCCTGATGGGGTCAAGTGGAGTTTGCCTTTGATCAGAAGCTTGAGACAGATATCCCATCTGGCTTTTGCAGTCTCCTGCTAAAGCTGGTAGCTGGGCTTTCTCAGGCCTCATTTGTCTCCCTGTGACTGATGTGGCCTTCATGCTGCTGCTGCTGCTGCTGCTGCTAAGTCGCTTCAGTTGTGTCCGACTCTGTGTGACCCCAGAGATGGCAGCCCACCAGGCTCCCCCGTCCCTGGGATTCTCCAGGCAAGAACACTGGAGTGGGTTGCCATTTCCTTCTCCAATGCATGAAAGTGAAAAGTGAAAGTGAAGTCGCTCAGTCGTGTCTGACTGTGACCCCATGGACTGCAGCCTATCAGGCTGCTCCGTCCATGGGATTTTCCAGGCAAGAGTACTGGAGTGGGGAGCCATTGCCTTCTCCGGCCTTCACGATGGCAGCCCCAAACCACCTCCCTGATGCTCAAGAGTGGCAGTGTTTGTTTTGCAGGCGGCAGTCTTACCTTCCTAATACTCTGCACCCTTCCCACCCCCCACCCTAACCTCCTGATCCTTTTCATACTAACCTATGTTTTCTCCTTGCAGGGTCCCCGGTGGCAAATAGACCTCCAGCCTTGGGCAGGCCCTGCTCGCTCCCTGGATGAAGAAGCCTTGAGGTTCCTGAGATACATCAGCACCATTCAGGTTGTGTTTCAAGCACAAGTGGGTTTGGAAACTGTAAAAGATGCCAGCTGCCCCTTTTAAAGGATTTGTCAATAAGGGTCTGGGAAGTTTCTCAGTGCCTCCTGATAGATGCTTGATAGGGACAGTTTCTGAGGCCTTACTGCTTAAATATATCTGCTCACCTAGAGGCAGATAATAGGTGCCTTCCATCTGCTTTGGCATCTTATCCCTTCCAGGAGTATCATCACCCCGAGATGTTTTAATGATTCATTGCAATGTGTTTTAAAGATCCACTTTAGAAAATTGCTTTGGGAAACCATTTGAAGTGACAGATTCTTGCCCCTGAGTAGGCAGTCCAGTGTGTCACAAACCAAAACCATCATCTGGAGATTCAAGTCCCAGTTTGGAGAAATCTGCCTTTTCACTTTTCTGCCACAGAAGGTTGGCAGACAGAGACGCGTTAGGCCAGAGAGCCAAGGAGACTTCGCAGGCAGTCAGAAGAGAAGCTAATGAATCCGAAGGCTCTCTGTTCCTAGGGCCCTTTAAATCATTACTGAGCACCGCCTTCATTAGTGACTTAACGCATTGTGGCAGCTCCTGCCCGGTGCCCCGAGCGGGCAGAGACTCTTCATTAAGGAAAGTCTATGGCTCTTGACACATTAATCAGGAGGGTCCATTCTCCAGTAGCCTGATCCTGAGGAAAGAGAGATGGAAAAGGAAATCAAGGCCTGAGGGAAACTTCTCCCTGGACTGAGAGTGCTAGTAAATTAAAAACTCAGACTGCCTGTGAAGCTGCAGCCCTGAAAGCCGTACTGTGGAGCTGTGTGGTACTGAGGGGTCCCCGGGCCTTTTGATCTCCCTCAGCCCACTGGCTCTTGACATCCCACTCTCTCTGCCCAGCCTCACTGGCGGCCAAGCCCATTTTTCATCCATGGAGGAACGTATATTTCTGGAATTTTAGAAGGCTAATTTAGGGGTAAAAAAAATTTCATTTTTCATATGATGCAGTCAGACAACCAGAGATTTCAATACTTGTCACCTAGACATGGAAGTAAAAGCTTGTTGAATTCATCATGAGTAATGGGATGATAAATTGGTCCCTGTGCTTTACATAATTTCATCTTATTTTGCTGCTGCAAATTAATTTGGTGGACTTACACTGACTTAATTAAAATACTGAAGTTTTAATTTTATAGTTTGGTTTTACATAAAGAATAAGAAACTAGACCTCTTAACTGTGACTTTAAGAAGCCCTTAAAAGCCCCAGAGAAAGGTGTTAAAAGTATGAGTTGAATTTGAGAATGGTGGGCTTAACCCCCTGCCCCACCCCCCTGACACACACAAAAATTGACCATGTGAAAGCCTTGAAATTCCATTTTATATGTATTTCAGGTTAATGTTCTGTAACTTATAAAAGGCAAATTAACTTAGAAGAAGCTCTTGAGGCATGAAAGCATCATTTCAAGTCCCTCTTCAAGTTTTCCCATGAGTTATGGACTGAGAGGGAAAAATGCTTTTAAAAAAAGCATCCTGTGATGTGGTCTGATGTTGTGATCCTGGGCAATTTATTTTGCTTGTCTGGTCTGACTGTTCTGATCTTGGAAAGGAAGAGATTGTATCAAATTATTTCTAAGGTCCCTCCCAGCTCCGTGAGCTTTTACCATAAGACTGGTGTAGAATTATTATTAACCAAGTATTACCGAACACCTACTCTGTGCCAGAAATGTAGGCCTTGGAAATAGTCTCTGCCTTCAAGTGGCTAACAAACTAGTTGGGAAGGTAGATAAATGGACATATAATTATTATTCACCGTCAGAAGTATAATAATAGAGATTTCGTTGTTGAAGCTCACTAGAAGGCTTTGCATCCTCTAGAAGGCACTAGATAAAGTTCCAGACCTCACAATGGTTTTGTAATCAGAGATCATTTTAACAGCTAAAGTCCTGTGCTTTTGTGTGCTTCTGACTCACTAGCCCAGGAGGTGGGAGCTCATCAGAGATGACACTAACTGGTTTAATCAGAATCCCACTAACCAGTGCTCCCTCCTCTTTTCTCTGTAGTGCAGAGATTTTCAGCTGTGTTGGAACCTTGTGCCTCTTTTAGAACTCATCTTGACAATGAAAGCCTACAAAACTGGCAGAATATTAGAGTCCCTATTACCTAAAATTTTCACAGTTAGCAGTAGTGAGTCATAATGGACAAGCAAAAAAAAAAAAAAACCACAACAATAAGCCAAAAAACCCTCTGTAGTTACTTGAGCACATTCCACCTCCATCCTCTTATGCTGGCTTAATATATATATATATATTTCCCTCAAATCCATATTCAGGCTTGTACAGCAAAACTTAGCATTTGATATGTTCATCATTGATTTATTCATTCATCAATTCAGCAGACATTTGTTGAGTATTTGCTCTGAGGAAGATACGGTGTTAGGCACTGGCTGGGATGTCAAACTTGAATTAAATACCCCCACACACTGGTAAACAGCTAGGGAGCAAGAGAACTGTTGTTCTTTAACAGAGTGGACAGATAGGTGGGTAAGCTTCCCCAGGCCCAGGGAGCTTGGGAACAGGAGCACAGGGCATGGGACAATGTGACATTAGACTGTGGTGGGGAAGGTGCCCATGGACTTGTGCACTGCGGTGACCTTAAAGGTGTGGTTGGGGACCTGCATTTTTTAATGAAACACCAAAGGATATGGTATTTGGTTAGAGTGGGCAGAATATCAGATTCAGTTTTAGTAGGTATTGTTTTCTAGTGTGAAAGGCTGTGATTGCATCTCTGAGTTCTGACATAGATGATCTGCTGCTCATAAGAAATGGTTAAATCAGAAACCCAGTGCTCTGTTCTAAAGGAAAGCTCCAGATTCAGCTTTTTATGGCAACCCCCAAACCATATGCCTTCAGGAAGCATGGCTTGCGGTACAAAATTAATATAAGCACCAGTTGCTGTTTTTTTGTTTTTTTAAAGTATATTTTAAAGTCAGCCTATCTATCTATCTATCTAATCATCTACCCATCTAACTGTTTCTAAGAATGACATAAGAACCTACGGCTCTGGAGATTCAGATTTTGCACATTTATTAATAAAACAATAGTTTCTATTATATTTACTGCTACACACACATACACACACAAATTTGGATAAGAGCAACAAAAATACAACTCTTTCCTTGATATTTTACCTTTCAAAATAATGTATTACATTAACATACAATTTGATTATTGAAGTGATTCTTGCCAACGTACCCAAAATTTAAGGGCTCCCTTTGCCAGATTCTGGTTATGAGTTGGCAGAAATGCTATTTAGGCTTTTGGGATACAAAATGAAAGGAAAATAAATTCAATCTCTTCAAGTTAAATTAACTAAAAGGCATTTCAGGAAACACTTTTTTTTTCTTGCAATCTGTTTTCCTTTGTCCAGGTTTAATTCTTTTTATTTGGCTAAAATTACAAGGGGAATTGGAGGGAGAAAAAAACCCTATATTTACCTAAATTAGAGCTTAGCTAGGACTTACTGCTCTCATTGGTTTTGCTTGCAAGTGACTTCACTGAAGCCCTGGACATAAATCTCAACAAGAAAGTTTGAAAAATCAATATTTAATTAGTTTTTAGGAGCTGAATTTTACTGAGTACTCCTAGTTGTTTTCAAAAGTTAATGTCTATAAATGAGATGATTAATAAATGGTTAAAATGGAAAAAAACAAAGAAAGCAAAAACAACACCCAGTGTGGATGTGACTGGTGATGGAGGTAAAGTCCGATGCTATAAAGAACAATAGTGCATCGGAACCTGGAATGTCAGGTCCATGAATCAGGGTAAATTGGAAGTGGCCAAACAGGAGATGGCAAGAGTGAACATCAACATTTTAGGAATCAGTGAACTAAAATGGACTGGAACGTGCAAATTTAATTCAGATGACCATTATTTCTACTACTGTGGGCAAGAATCCCTTAGAAGAAATGGAGTAGCCCTCATAGTCAACAAAAGAGTCCGAAATACAGTACTTGGGTGCAATCTCAAAAAAGACAGAATGATCTCTGTTCATTTCCAAGGCAAACCATTCAATATCACAGAAATCCAAGTCTAAGCCCCAACCAGTAATGCCAAAGAAGCTGAAGTTGAATGGTTCTATGAAGACACACAAGACCTTTCTAGAACTAACACCCCAAAAAGATGTCCTTTTCATCATAGGGGACTGGAATGTAAAAGTAGGAAGCTAAGAGGTACATGGAGTAATAGGCAAATTTGGCTTTGGAGTACAAAAAGAAGCAGGGCAAAGTCTAACAGAGTTTTGCCAAGAGAACGCATTGATCATAGCAAACACCCTCTTCCAACAACACAAGACAAGACTCTACAAATGGACATCATCATATGGTCCTACCAAAATCAGATTGATTATATTCTTTGCAGCCAAAGATGGAGAAGCTCTATACAGTCAGCAAAAACAAGACCGGGAGCTGACTGTGGCTCAGATCATGAACTCCTTATTGCAAAATTCAGACTTAAATTGAAGAAAGTAGGGAAAACCACTAGAACATTCTGGTGTGACTTAAATCAAATCCCTTATGATTATACAGTGGAAGTAACAAATAGATTCAAGTGATTAGATCTGATAGAGTGCCTGAAGAACTATGGATGGAAGTTCATAACATTGTACAGGAGGCAGTGATCAAGACTATCCCCAAGAAAAAGAAATCCAAAAAGGCAAAATGGTTGTCTGAGGAGGCCTTACAAATAGCTGAGAAAAGAAGCTAAAGGCAAAGGAGAAAAGGAAAGATATACCCATTTGAATGCAGAGTTCCAAAGAATAGCAAGGAGAGATGAGAAAGCCATCCTCAGTGATCAATGCAAAGAAATAGAGGAAATCAATAGAATGGGAAAGACTAGAGATCTCTTCAAGAAAATAAGAGATACCAAGGGGACATTTCATGCAAAGATGGGCACAATAAAGGTCAGAAATGGTATGGACCTAACAGAAGCAGAAGATATTAAGAAGAGGTGGCAAGAATACACAGAACTATACAAAAAATATCTTAATGACCCAGATAACCACAATGGTGTGATCACTCATCTAGAGTCAGACATCCTGGAATGCAAAGTCAAATAGGCCTTAGGAAGCATCACTATGAACAAAGCTAGTGGAGGTGATGGAATTCCAGTTGAGCTATTTCAAATCCTGAAAGATGATGCTGTAAAAGTGCTGCACTCAATATGCCAGCAAATTTGGAAAACTCAGCAGTAGCCACAGGACTGGAAAAGGTCAGTTTTCACTCCAATCCCAAAGAAAGACAATGACAAAGAATGTTCAAACTGCCACACAATTGTACTCATCTCACACAATAGCAAAGTAATGCTCAAAAATTCTTTAAGCTAGGCTTCAAAAGTATGTGAACCATGAAATTCCACATATTCAGGCTGGATTTAGAAAAGTCAGAGGAACCAGAGATCAAATTCCCAACATCTGCTGCATCATTGAAAAAGCAAGAGAGTTCCAGAAAAACATCTATTTCTGCTTTATTGACTATGCCAAAGCCTTTGACTGTGTGGATCACAACAAACTGTGGAAAATTCTTCAAGAGATGGAAACACCAGATCACCTGACCTGCCTCGTGAGAAACCTGTATGCAGGTCAAGATGCAACAGATAGAACCAGACATGGAACAACAGACTGGTTCCAAATTGGGAAAGGAGTATATCAAGGCTGTATATTTTCACCCTGCTTGTTTAACTTATATGCAGAGTACATCATGTGAAATGCTTTGCTGGATGAAGCACAAGCTGGAATCAAGATTGCTGGGAGAAATATTAATAACCTCAGATATGTAATTGACACCACCTTTATGGCCGAAAGCGAAGAAGAACTAAAGAGCTTCTTGATGAAAGTGAAAGAGGAGAGTGAAGAAGCTGGCTTACATCCAGTCCCATCACTTCTTGGCAAATAGATTGGGAAACAATGGAAACAATGACAGACTTTATTTTTTGGGGCTCCAAAATCACTGCAGATGGTGACTGCAGCCATGAAATTAAAAGACGCTTGCTTCTTGGAAGAAAAGCAATGACCAACCTGGAGAGCATATTAAAAAGCAGAGACATTACTTTGCTGATAAAGGTCCATCTAGTCAAAGCTATTTTTTTTTCCAGTAGTCATGTATGGATGTGAGAGTTGGACTATAAAGATAGTTGAGTGCCAAGGAATGGATGCTTTTGAACTGTGGTGTTGGAGAAAACTCTTGAGAGTCCATTGGACTGCAAGGAGATCAAACCAGTCAATCCTATAGGAATCAGTCCTGAATATTCATTGGAAGGACTGATGCTGAAGCTGAAACTCCAATACTTTGGTCGCCTGATGGAAAGAACTTATTCTTTTGAAAAGACCCTGATGCTGGGAAAGATTGAAGGCAGAAGGAGAAGGGAACGACAGGATGAGATGGTTGGATGGCATCAGCAACTCAATGGAAATGAGTTTGAGTAAACTCCGGGAGTTGGTGATGGTCAGGGAGGCCTGGCGTGCTGTGGTCCATGGGGTCACGAAGAGTCAGACATGACTGAGAGACTAAAATGAACTGAAAATGGAAAAACTTCTGTGTTATATGTTTGCACTAGGAGAGAAAAGGGGAACAATAACAGATACTGAATGGAAAAGAATGTTTTTCCAACAGGGATATCTGAACAAGAGGAAGTCTGTGGGAGAAGAAAGTGTTAACTTTAATAGGATAAAAGCCCACTCCCTAAGGGTCATAAAGGAGGAGCAGCTGAGCCTCAATGCCCTGAATCTTGACCATTAATATTTACCTGGCTCTTGGGGGGCCTCTGGATAACGGTACTGTCACCTCTCTGGCCCCTTGTTAGGGGCAAGGTTGGAAGTGCTGCTGTTTTCAGTTGAAAGCTCTAGCTCAAGCATAGCCTCTTCCCTTAATTTGCTAAGGCACGGGTGAGGCCAATCTGGAACGTTTCTGTGGAGCTTTGCAAAAGGCTGCCAGGAAACTCTCAGGACCTCCTGCATAAGAATCACCTGGGAGAGTTTATTAGAGTGCATGTTCACATGCATAAGACTCAAGGATTCTGATTTTATAGATATGGAGTGGGACTCAAAAATTTTTAAGTACTCCCTCATCTTTCAGGATGTAGGTGGCCACACCTTTAGAAATATGGTGGGAAAGGCTAGATATTGTTCAGTTGCTAAGTTGTGTCCAACTGTTTTCAACCTCTTGGCTTGCAGCCTGCCAGGCTCCTCTATCCTTCACTGCCTCCCAGAGTTTACTTAAATTCATATCCATTGAGTCAGCGATGCTATCTAATCATCTCATCCTCTGCTGCCCTCTTCTCCTTTTTCCTTCACTCTTTCCTAGTGTCAGGGTCTTTTCCAATGAGTAGGCTCTTCACCTCAGGTGGCCAAGGTATTGGAACTTCAACTTCAGCATTAGTCCTTCCAATGAATATTCAGGACTGATTTCTTTTAGCATTGACTGGTTTGTTCTCCTTGCTGTACAAGGGATCCTCAAGAATCTTCTCCAGCACCACAATTCATAAGCATCAATTCTTCGGCACTCAGCCTTCTTTATGATCCAACTCTCACATCCATACCTGACTACTGGAAAAAAGACAGCTTTGACTATCTGGACCTTTGCTGGCAAAGTGATGTCTCTTGTGTTTTAACACACTATCTAGGCTTGTAGTAGCTTTCCTTTTAAGGAGCCGAGTCTTTTAATCTCATGGGTGCAATTATCATCTGGAGTGATTTTGGAGCCCAAGAAAATAAAATCTGTCACTCCTTTCACTTCTCCCCCTTCTATTTTGCCATGAAGTGATGGGAGCAGATGTCATGATCTTAGTTTTTTGAATGTTGAATTTCAAGCCAGCCTTTTCACTCTTTCACCTCATCAAGAGGCTCTTTAGTTCCTCTTCACTTTCTGTCATTAGAGTGGTATCATCTGCATATCTGAGGTTGTTGATATTTGTCTTGGCATTCTTGATTCCAGCTTATGATTCATCTAAGCTGGCATTTCACATGATGTCCTTTGCCTATAAGTTAAATAAGCAGAATGACAATATATAGGCTTGTCTTACTCCTTTCCCAGTTTTGAACCAGTCAGTTGTTCTGTGTCCAGTTCTGATTGTTGCTTCTTGACCTGCACACAGGTTTCTCTGGAGACAGGTAAGATGGTCTAGTATCTTTAAGACTTTTCCACAGTTTGTTGTGATCCACACAGTCTAAGGCTTTAGTGTAGTCAATGAAAGAGAAGTAGATGATTTTCTGAAACTCCTTTGCTTTCTCCATGATCCAACAAATTTTGGCAATTTGATTTCTGGTTCCTCTGTCTCATTGAAACCCAGTTTGTACATTGGGAAGTTCTTGGTTCACATACTGCTGAAGCTTTGCTTGAAGGATTTTGAGCATTACCTCGCTAGCATGTGAAATGAACTCAATTGTATGGTAGTTTGAACAGTCTTTGGTATTGCCCTTCTTTGGGATTGAAATGAAAACTGACCTTTTCCAGTCCTGTGGCCACTGCTGAGTTTTCCAAATTTGCTGGCATATTGAGTGCAGCACTCTAACAGCATTATCTTTTAAGATTTGAAATAGCTCAGTTGGAATTTCATCACCTCCACTAGCCTTGTTCATAGTAATGCTTCTAAGGCCCATTTGACTTCACACTCCAGGATGTCTGACTCTAGGCAAGTTATTGCAACATTGTGGTTATCTGAGTCATTAAGACCTTTCTTGTATAGTTCTTCTGTGTTTTCTTGCCATCTCTTCTTTTTTTTGGGGGGGGGACATGAATACAGTGGGTTTTTTTGTTTTATTGTTTATTAGATAACAATACCCTCAAGCCCTTTATCATCACCATCAAGGCTTAGAAATAATTCCTAAGTAAAGTTGACAAAATCAGAATATTTTAATATATTTCAGTGAAAACAAGCTTGGAGGTCAACTAAAAAGGCCACTGTCAAACAAACACAAGGAAGTTACCTGTCAAATTTTCTCCTGGGGGAAAAAAATACATCAGAATAGGGAAAAAATCGATACACAACAAGAAATGCCCAACAATTAGTCGCTAGAAACATGCAAATTAATTATACTATTTGTCAATCACCAAATGAATACTTGAGACTTGGGATGTTTTAATCCAGAAACTTAAAAAGTAAAAATGTTACATACCTTATTTAACAGCATGAAAAGTAATTTCAATAGTAACAAAAACTAATTGAACTAAGAACAGCTACTCATCTCAGTCAATTAATCTGTGTTTAAAGTTTTGATTTGGGCTTTTTTGTTTCTTTTACTATATTCCAGGAGGGACATTTTGGATATTTTATAAATGGCGAGTCAACATAACCAATGTTATTAACACACATGCTACTAGGCTAAAATCTCCGTATCTCAAAAATAAGGTTTGCAAGCATCAGTGGACAAGCCAAAGTTCTTAGACATGGACAGGTGAAGACATGGGCCATCACGATGCTTGATGCTGAGTATGGGATTATGGTCTTGTCACTCAAAAGCAAAAGAAACGCAGCTCTGTACTATCACAAACAGCATGAGTCTCCACTGACAGCGATAAAACTTAAATTCTGCTTCACGATAACAGGAACTTTTTATTTACCACCCAACACACACCGTTATGCTGAAAGGGCAAAGCCCAAGAAAATAGTTTTACAAGATGATTCTTTTAGAATTACATTACTTGGATAAAGTAAATGTTATTAAAACCAAATCTTCTGCATATCAATTACATTTCTACATGGTACAATAAAAATCTGTTAATAGTAAGAACCAGAAACTGACAGAAGTACATTTTAAAGTCTAGAAGCAAACACAAATTAGCAAGAAATTAATAAGTTTATCCTGGAATGGAAGGTTTCGGAGGGCAGAAACCATGACTTTTCATTCTGAAAAATCATACAGAGTGAAGTAAGTCAGAAAGAGAAAACCAAATACTGTATATTAAAGCATATATGTGGAATCTAGAAAAATGGTACAGTATGGACACCAAGGAGGTGAAAGAAGAGGTGGAGTGAATTGCAATTGAATCAGATACACTACCATGTATAAAGCAGCTAACTAATGAGAACCTACCGTATAGCACAGGGAATGCTACTCAGTGCTCTGTGGTCTTCTAAAAGGGACGGAAATACAAAACAGAGGGGTAAATGTGTATGTACAGCTGATTCACTTTCCTGTACAGCAGAAACTATACCACACTGCAAAGCAATTATACGCCAATAAAATTTTAAGTTAAAAAAAATCTAAAACAAAACAGTCCATTCTCCACTTCCAAGAGTAAATAAATGCCTGTGCCTGCTTGTTAGGTCACTTCAGTCATGTCCAACTCTTTTGCAACCCCATGGACTACATAGTCCACCAGGATCCTCTGTCCATGGCACCCCCCAGGCAAGAACACTACAGCGGGCAGCCACGCCCTCCTCCATGGGATCATCCCAACCCAGGTGTCAAACTCATGTCTCTCATGTCTCCTACATTGGCAGGTGGGTTCCTCACCACTAGTGCCACCTGGGAAGCCAGTAAATGGCTGTATCCTACTCTATATAATAAAGTACATTCCCACAAAAGTTGACTTTTAATTTTTTTATCTTGGGTGGATTCATTTTTCTATTCTCTGATGTGGCCCAAGTGTCACAAGCTGTGCAGTGCATTGCCCCCAGCATCTCTGACTTTGGAAATCCAGGCAGTTCCTTAGAGCACCATGCAGCCTTGGATCTACAGCAGGTGGGGTCACAGCATAAGCCAAGAAGAGAACCCAAAATCCAGGGCAATTCAGTCGGAGTCAAACGCCTATGGGCTTCTCAGGTGGCTCAGTGGATAAAGAATCTGCCGGCGATGCAGGCGACGCAGAAGACACAGGTTTGATCCCTGGCTCGGGAAGATCCCCTGGAGGAGGGCATGGCAACCCACTCCAGCATTCCTGCCTGGAGAATCCCACGGGCAGAGGAACCCGGCGGGCTGCCATCCACAGGATCGCAAAGAGTTGGACATGAGCGAAGCGACAGAGCATGCACACACACGTACAAACGCCCGCACTGACCCCTGCATGTCATGCTCTTCAGTGCTTCAATCTCACGCTGCAGCTAAAAGAGAAGGGTTCCTACTCCCATGACTCTCGAATTGAGGGACTTATAGCCCCAGAGATGGTGAGCCTATTTGGATTTTCTGTACTTTCCCTGAAGACAGACTCTTCTTTCATGGATGCATATTGTGTCCATGTAAGGCAGTGACTCCTTATAGCCATGTTCCTTTCCTGAGGATTGAACCATGATTCCTCTTCTAACTGGATATTAGGTACCTTTAAAATGTTCACCTTCCTTAAAATTTCTGGAACCACATTCTGACAGACTGCAATCCTCTTTCTATAGATGATCCCTGTTGACACATCTTTTCTTTCCTCCACAATTTTTACAGAGATGACATTTTTATCCATGGGGTTTGGATACTTGTCCTGAAGGATCCCGGATGAGCCCCCAAGATGAAAGGTTGTTGTTGAATCACGCGAATACACCGGGATTCTTGGCCCCCGGAGGAGAAGAATTCAATCCGGGGCCAGAGACGAGGCTTGATCGCTCAGAGCTTTTGTGTAGTAAAGTTTTATTAAAGTATAAAGGAGATAGAGAAAGCTTCTGACATAGGCATCAGAAGGGGGCAGAAAGAATACCCCCATCTCTTCTTAATCTAGAAGATTAAGAGAGGCTAGAGTTAGGTGTAAACGGTATTGGGAGGATATGATGAACAAGCAGCTGTTGACATCCCTGTCTTTTGGAGGTTCTCAGGGAGGGTCGGAGAAGGCAATGGCAACCCGCTCCAGTACTCTTGCCTGGAAAATCCCATGGATGGAGGAGCCTGGTAGGCTGCAGTCCATGGGGTTGCTAGGAGTCGCACACGACTGAGTGACTTCACTTTCACTTTTCACTTTCATGCATTGGAGAAGGAAATGGCAACCCACTCCAGTGTTCTTGCCTGGAGAATCCCAGGGACGGGGGAGCCTGGTGGGCTGCCGTCTCTGGGGTCGCACAGAGTCGGACACGACTGAAGCGACTTAGCAGCAGCAGCAGGGAGGGTACATAAAAAGAAACAATAGCAAATGGGATCATCATACCACTTTAATAAAGATACCCCAGGAGGCTACCTTAGAATAAATGGTTCAGGCTTAGGAGATCCAGGCATGCCTTTGGGACTCACCAAACTGCCCTGGGTCTAACTGACTGACTGCAGGAGGTTGGGCATGGAACCGAGTGCCAAAGAAGTTTTAAGGCATCACAACATACCTACTAGTAAGAACAAGCTTGATGAACACTGAGTTTTGACTATTAGATTAGCACCCTCTCCTTTGGATGGGTGGGTAGGGACAAGAAGTGGAAGGCAGTGGCATACTTTCCATTTATTTGTGGGAGAATAGTAAGAAATGAATTCTACAAATTGACATGTTGACAGATCCAGTTAATAAATGTGCTCTCTACTAGTTGCTTGGGAGAAGATTCAATTCCATTTTCTATTATTATTTTTCCTTTGAACAGTGATTGCAGATTGAGAAGTAGAAAAAAACTGGGTTGAGGATGTTGACAAAAATTAGTCAATAGTCAGTCTGAGGAAGAAATTGAAAATTTTATAAGCCAAACTCAGAATTATAAGCTTGGAGATGGTCTCTCAGCTTCTGAGGACTGTTCTGAGTGGGGAGGTTGGTAGATATATGATTTTGACAACAGGGCATGTGCCTGTTGCAAGCACACATCTTGGCAGAAAGTTACTATTAATAGTGAAAAACACATATATTTTAGTTAATGGTTCTAGTGCTTTTCGTAGTATGGGAAGATATAGGAAACTGGATCCAAACATTTTCCCCTGAAAATATCTAACTATCTGAAGGCCTATTCTGCCAGTTTTTCCAGAGCACAGAATGTCTCATTCTGATTTTTGCTCTGAATTCCTTTCAGGGTGTTTTGTAGGTCAGTGACTGCAGTGGCAAATAACTTGATTCTTGTAGAACTATATAATGAATAACATTCTTTATTTTACAGTCCCTTCCCTTTTGGTCTTAATTTTGACCAAGGTTTTGGAGGCATTTCATGGCAAGCTTGTCCCAAGGTACTAGGAATGCTTAGTCCCAAGTCAGTCAAGGATTTCATTGTTAGCCTACTCAATGTGCTATTACTGGACTTGGCCATTAACCTCTGGACCATGTGTCTTACTAGTCCATTATGGTCTAGGAAATGCTTACTTCTTGTTTTATCTAGAGTTACACTATTATAATCTTTGATCTTATAGGACTATATATTTTGTCAAAAGTTTTAAGTTGCCTAATCATCATTACTTTTTTTGGAGGCTCAGTCACACATTTATTAGTACAAGAAATAATAATCTTGTAAAATAGAATACAAGTAATAAAGCTAGTAACATCAATAAAGTCCTACAGACGTATTTAAGCTAACTTCATTGAGGCCCAGAATCTCCCCAGGTTACTTGACCCAGTCTATTCTGCACCAGTTGCTTCTTTAAGGAAAATGATATATTGGCATTGTACATAAAGTTCACCAAAGATGTCTGCACATACAAGGTGAGTGGTGGATCGTAAAACTTTATGTTGAAATTTTTATTGCCTTAAAATTTGAATTTTTGTTTCATCAAAAGAAAAGTACAAATAAATATTAGGATTTCACTTTTTAAACTTTTCTATAAAAGCTCCAAATTCTAGCAAGAAGCTCTCTCTCAGTCATTGATAGTGCTAGGATGATTTTGCCAGGTCAGCCCTGCTGCTGCTGCTGCATCGCTTCAGTTGTGTCCGACTCTGTGCAACCCCATAGACGGCAGCCCACCAGGATCCTGTCCCTGGGATTCTCCAGGCAAGAACACTGGAGTGGGTTGCCATTTCCTTCTCCAATGCATGAAAGTGAAAAGTGAAAGTGAAGTCGCTCAGTTGTGTCCCACTCTTAGCGACCCCATGGACTGAAGCCTACCAGGCTTCTCCATCCACGGGATTTTCCAGGCAAGAGTACTGGAGTGGGGTGCCATTGCCTTCTCCAGGCCAACCCTAGATTACAGCAAAAGTAAGGGAGACACTGGCTCCACATAATATGCTGTTTTCAGATTAACATTTTGGAAAATAAATTAAAGAATTTAGCAAGCCTAGAATACCTTCTTAAGAAAGAAATCATTTACCATTATGTTTTCCAATGAGTTAAAGCAACGAAACTCAAAACATCCTTTGCCTCTGGAGTGGTCTGTTGTCTGCGATGTGACAGCAAGAACTGCATGATTCATGGGGCATCATGATGACTATGAGAGTTTTGAGGCATTAGAGGGAAACACTGTTGTTCAGTATGATAAATACCTTGGCCACAGAACTTGTTTTCTTTCGTTCCAACAGCCTCAGCCGTGCATACTGTGCCAGGCTCAAACACAAGGCAGAATTCCTTGTGAAGTATATTTACTTAGTGTGCATTTGAAATTAGAAACTGGCTTCCTTCTGCTTGACTTAGATGCATGTTCCCTTTGGTTTTCTTATCTAATTTTGATGGATGAGTTAAGAGAGGTGCTTTGGCTAGATCAAGAAGAGCCTCCTTCCCATCTGGGGCTCTTGCCCATCCCTGCTGCTGCTGCTGCTGCTGCTAAGTCGCTTCAGTCGTGTCCGACTCTATGCGACCCCATAGACAGCAGCCCACCAGGCTCCCCTGTCCCTGGGATTCTCCAGGCAAGAATACTGGAGTGGGTTGCCATTTCCTTCTCCAATGCATGAAAGTGAAAAGTCGAAGTAAAGTCGCTCAGTCGCGTCCGACTCTTAGTGACCTCATGGACTGCAGCCTACCAGGTTCCTCCGTCCATGGGATTTTCCAGGCAAGAGTACTGGAGTGGGGTGCCATTGCCTTCTCAGGAGCCCATCCCCGCAGGAGGAAGCTTATTGGACCTGTATCACAGACAGTACTATCTTGTTAGTCAGGGCTTGTATTGTTCTCACTTGACCTCTGATCAGTTGTTTACCTTGATTAACACATGCTACCTTTTTGGAACATGTTGGCCTAACCTTGTCTAAGGAGTAAATAATCTTGTGTTCTTCTAAGATCCATGCCCTCAGCCATATCTCACAACTTCTAATAGGAATGCTGTGAGTAACAGACCTCTGTGGTTTGGGAGCACTGTTCTCCACGTCTGGAATGCTTCTTGGTCTCAGCCTCTTATTCAACTTCTGTTCCTCCTCCAAGACTAACACACCCCTGTAGAGCCTTTCCTGGCTTCTTCTCTCTGCCATCCTTGCTCCTGATTTGTTGTCCTCTGTATACTCTGTGCAAAAGGCTATAGTAGTTTTTTTTTTTTTTTTTTAATAGCAGTTCTTAACTTCCCTTCAAACCTCCCTCTAATCTCCATGAGGTTACCTATAATCTAGTATTTGAAATTCCTCCAAACATTTTACAGCAATCCTGTGATTCCCTGGGGAGGGGGCGTGGTTATCAGTGGAGAAGGATATAACTCTCCCGTTATGGTTTTCAGTGACCAGGAAAGCAGTAAGTCTCTACCTGCCATCTATCATCCAGTACTTTAAATTATTCACATTGATTTCCAATCCTTACAGATTGAGTGTGATCACATGAGCACAGACAGCCTGGCTACTGACTCCAGCCCTACAAAAAAGCCCTGGCCGGTCTGTCTTGATGACAGGTTTGGCTTAGTTCATCAAATCCGCAATAAGCAGTGCCGCCTCTATTCGTTAGGGTAAGTACATTTTATAGCCAAAAAACAAAAAATGCGCCTGTAGGAAGACAAGGTTTTTTCAGCAATACAAATTATGAATGGTTGCAGGGTTTACCAGGTGCTCTGCTTCTTTCCTGCCATCATTTCAGACTCCTCTGTGTTATGTAACCTTAGCACTTGCAGAGCACCAATGGCCAGGGCCACTGTCTCTCCCATTCTGTTGGTAGTAAATTGACAACTTCCATTTTCAGCCTAATGATGATCTCCTTGGTGAAGACAGTGATTCTCAGCTAGGATTAGAGCATTCTTATGAGAAACAGAAAAATATTAAGAATGCCTCTAGAAAAAAAATAACGGTGAGTATATTAGAAATTTTATACATAATTATGATGAGTGATCCAGGACAAATGGCCTCTGTTGGAATTTTTTTTGTTGTTTTATGTGAATGGTAAATATGTGTATACTTTTAGACTAATAAAAATAAAAAGAGGAAGCGTCTGTGAAAATAACAAGGTTTTGTCAAAATTGGGGGAGATACTGATATTCAGTTGTTCAGGCTGAAAATCACCTAAATGTTCAAATAGATTTGGAGGGCTTGTTGTGAAAGGGTACGTATAAAATAATGAGACTATTTACTCAGTGCATCAGTATTCATATAAACAGTCCTGAAAATTTACAAATTATATATATCTCACAAAAAATAAAAGGCAAGAGAGGGTTATTTTTGTTTGGAATACCCTGTTGTGTTGACTCTAGAAGCTGTGTGGTTAGTTTCTCAGGCAAGATCCCTGGAGTCCTTTACAAAATACTGGGGACCCTCACAAGTGTCATGCTTGTTCCTCACCAATAGGTTTCATCTCCTCTGTAGTTTACATTCAGGCTCATGAGTGACAACTGCTAACCAGATTCTTAGATGATGAGGGTTCAGAGCCAACGTTTGGGTGATACAGAGGCTCACCCAAAGGTGCAAATTCCATAGAGGATCACGATCACTGTCAAACTTTACCAAGCAAGAATTCTTAATTGTAGTCATTGTGGATTTAAAAAACAAACAAACAGAGGTTTCAAATAAGAGTCTCAGGATAATGGAAACATTCTTTTATGGGTTAAATGAAGAGCCATGGTGTGTATCAGTGAGGCGTGGTACACACTTCAGTTCAGTTCAGTCACTCAGCCGTGTCCGAATCTTTGTGACCGCGTGAATCACAGCATGCCAGGCCTCCCTGTCCATCACCAGCTCCCGGAGTTCACCCAGACTCATGTGCATCGAGTCGGCGATGCCATCCAGCCATCTCATTCTCTATCGTCCCCTTCTCCTCCTGCCCCCAATCCTTCCCAGCATCAGGGTCTTTTCCAATGAGTCAACCCTATGCATGAGGTGGCCAAAGTATTGGAGTTTCAGCCTCAGCATCAGTCCTTCCAATGAACACTCAGGACTGGTCTCCTTTAGGATGCACTGGTTGGATCTCCTTGCAGTCCAAGGGACTCGCAAGAGTCTTCTCCAACACCACAGTTCAAAAGCATCACTCTTTGGTGCTTAGCTTTCTTCACAGTCCAACTCTCACATCTATACATGACCAGTGGAAAAACCATAGCCTTGACTAGATGGACCTTTGTTGGCAAAGTAATGTCTCTGCTTTTCAATATGCTATCTAGGTTGGTCATAACTTTCCTTCCAAGGAGTAAGCATCTTTTAATTTCATGGCTGCAATCACCATCTGCAGTGATTTTGGAGCCCCCAAAAAGAAAGTCTGACACTGTTTCCACTGTTTCCCCATCTATTTCCCATGAAGTGATGGGACCAGGTGCCATGATCTTAGTTTTCTGAAAGTTGAGGTTTAAGCCAAATCTTTCACTCTCCTCTTTCACTTTCATCAAGAGGCTTTTTAGTTCCTCTTCACTTTCTGCCATAACGGTGGTGTCATCTGAATATCTGAGGTTATTGATATTTCTCCTGGCAACCTTGATTCCAGCTTGTGCTTTTTCCAGCCCAGTGTTTCTCATGATGTACTCTGCATATAAGTTAAATAAGCAGGGTGACAATATACAGCCTTGACATACTCCTTTTCCTATTTGGAAGCAGTCTGTTGTTCCATGTCCAGTTCTAACTGTTGCTTCCTGACCTGCATATAGGTTTCTCAAGAGGCAGATCAGGCGGTCCGATATTCCCATCTCCTTCAGAATTTTCCACAGTGTATTGTGATCCACACAGTCAAAGGCTTTGGCATAGTCAATAAAGCAGAAATAGATGATTTTCTGGAACTCTCTTGCTTTTTCGATGACTCAGCAGATGTTGGCAATTTGATTTCTGGTTCCTCTGCCTTTTCTAAAACGAGCTTGAACATCTGGAAGTTCACGGTTCACGTATTGCTGAAGCCTGGCTTGAAGAATTTTGAGCATTACTTTACTAGCATGTGAGATGAGTGCAATTGTGTGGTAGTTTGAGCATTCTTTGGCATTGCCTTTCTTTGGGGTTGGAATGAAAACTGACCTTTTCCAGTCCTGTGGCCACTGCTGAGTTTTCCAAATTTGCTGGCATATTGAGTGCAGCACTTTCACAGCATCATCTTTCAGGTTTTGAAATAGCTCCACTGGAATTCCATCACCTCCACTAGCTTTGTTTGTAGTGATGCTTTCTAAGGCCCACTTGACTTCACTTCCAGGATGTCTGGCTGTAGATGAGTGATCACACCATCGTGATTATCTTGGTCGTGAAGATCTTTTTAGTACAGTTCTCCTGTGTATTCTTGCCACCTCTTCTTAATATCTTCTGCTTCTGTTAGGTCCATACCATTTCTGTCCTTTATTGAGCCCATCTTTGCATGAAATGTTCCCTTGGTATCTCTAATTTTCTTGAAGAGATCTCTAGTCTTTCCCATTCCGTTGTTTTCCTCTATTTCTTTGCATTGATCACTGAGGAAGGCTTTCTTATCTCTCCTTGCTATTCTTTGGAAGTCTGCATTCAGATGCTTATATCTTTCCTTTTCTCCTTTGCTTTTTGCTTCTCTTCTTTTAACTGCTATTTGTAAGGCCTCCCCAGACAGCCATTTTGCTTTTTTGCTTTTCTTTTCCATGGGGATGGTCTTGATCCCTGTCTCCTGTACAATGTCACGGACCTCCGTCCATAGTTCATCAGGCACTCTGTCTATCACATCTAGTCCCTTAAATCTATTTCTCACTTCCACTGTATAATCATAAGGGATTTAATTTAGGTCATACCTGAATGGTCTAGTGGTTTTCCCTACTTTCTTCAATTTAAGTCTGAATTTGGCAATAAGGAGTTCATGATCTGAGCCACAGTCAGCTCCTGGTCTTGTTTTTGCTGACTGTATAGAGCTTCTCCATCTTTGGCTGCAAAGAATATAATCAATCTGATTTCAGTGTTGACCATCTGGTGATGTCTATGTGTAGAGTCTTCTCCTGTGTTGTTGGAAGAGGGTGTTTACTATGACTAGTGCGTTCTCTTGGCAAAACTCTATTAGTCTTTGCCCTGCTTCATTCCATATTCCAAGGCCAAATTTTCCTGTTACTCCAGGAGTTTCTTGACTTCCTACTTTTGCATTCCAGTCCCCTGTAATGAAAAGGACATCTCTTTGGGGTGTTAGTTCTAAAAGGTCTTGTAGGTCTTCATAGAACCGTTCAATTTCAGCTTCTTCAGCGTTACTTGTTGGGGCATAGACTTGGATTACCGTGATAGTGAATGGTTTGCCTTGGAAATGAATAGAGATCATTCTGTCTTTTTTTTTTTTTTTTAATTTTTTTTTAAACTTTACATAATTGTATTAGTTTTGCCAAATATCAAAATGAATCCGCCACAGGTATACAAGTGTTCCCCATCCTCAACCCTCCTCCCTCCTCCCTCCCCATACCATCCCTCTGGGTCGTCCCAGTGCACTAGCCCCAAGCATCCAGTATCATGCATCGAACCTGGACTTGCATCTCGTTTCATACATGATATTTTACATATTTCAATGCCATTCTCCCAAATCTTCCCACCCTCTCCCTCTCCCATAGAGTCCATAAGACTGTTCTATACATCAGTGTCTCTTTTGCTGTCTCGTACACAGGGTTATTGTTACCATCTTTCTAAATTCCATATATATGTGTTATTATACTGTATTGGTGTTTTTCCTTCTGGCTTACTTCACTCTGTATAATAGGCTCCAGTTTCATCCACCTCATTAGAACTGATTCAAATGTTTTCTTTTTAATGGCTGAGTAATACTCCATTGTGTATATGTACCACAGCTTTCTTATCCATTCATCTGCTGATGGGCATCTAGGTTGCTTCCATGTCCTGTCTATTATAAACAGTGCTGCAATGAACATTGGGGTACATGTGTCTCTTTCCCTTCTGGTTTCCTCAGTGTGTATGCCCAGCAGTGGGATTGCTGGATCATAAGGCAGTTCTATTTCCAGTTTTTTAAGGAATCTCCACACTGTTCTCCATAGTGGCTGTACTAGTTTGCATTCCCACCAACAGTGTAAGAGGGTTCCCTTTTCTCCACACCCTCTCCAGCATTTATTGCTTGTAGACTTTTGGATCGCAGCCATTCTGACTGGTGTGAAATGGTACCTCATAGTGGTTTTGATTTGCATTTCTCTGATAATGAGTGATGTTGAGCATCTTTTCATGTGTTTGTTAGCCCTCTGTATGTATGTATAGCCCTTTGGAGAAATGTCTATTTAGTTCTTTGGCCCATTTTTTGATTGGGTCATTTATTTTTCTGGAGTTGAGCTGCATTCTGACGTTTTTGAGATTGCATCCAAGTACTGCATTTTGGACTCTTTTGTTGACCATGATGGCTACTCCATTTCTTCTAAGGGATTCCTGCCCACAGTAGTAGATATAATGGTCATCTGAGTGAAATTCACCCATTCCAGTCCATTTTAGTTCGCTGATTCCTAGAATGTCGATGTTCACTCTTGCCAGCTCCTGTTTGACCACTTCCAATTTGCCTTGACTCAGGGACCTAACATTCCAGGTTCCTATGCAATATTGCTCTTTACAGCATCGGACCTTGCTTCTATCACCAGTCACATCCACAACTGGGTGTTGTTTTTGCTTTGGCTCCTTCCCTTCATTCTTTCTGGAGTTATTTCCAGAATATTTTTGGTGGTACACAGTAGGCACAATATATATATTTGCTACATAAACATTGCCTGAGGTAAGAAGACTCAAGAGGGAAGCTGGTTCTGCCATGAATTAAACTAGGAGGCTAAAGATTAGGAAATGAATTGTTTAGCCAGTTGATTAGAACAGAGCTCTTTTTTTCTTGGAGCCCACCAGCTATGCTGCAAGATTGGAGAAAGAATGGGAAGTTGTGACAGTAGAGTTTATTTTACATCATATTAAAAATGCATGAAAGTAGGTCATAAAAATAATTGCATAGTTCTACATGCAAATTAAAAATCTCAGCTTGGTCCTATTTTCTTGCTCCAAACTGCCTGTATGTTTTGCTTAATATTTTACACCCTGGAATAATTTCATTTAAAGCATATAACTGAGTAAAACGAAACTGGGAAAGCTGTTTTGGGGGAAATTTTTCAAGTTCCTTTTTGCTTTTCTTATATTTCAAAGCCATTAGATAAAGTCGTTCTGGTGTAAAATTTCAGATTATTACATATAAAAGGTAGTTTCTTATTTTCATTTAAATGTTCACTATTCAAAATCAACTTTGTAAAGAGCAGATAGGAACAGTTCAATTCTACTGGGAAAAGAAATGGATTGGTTTTAAGGGCCAACATTTGATTCAAAACCTAACAATGCTTTAATTGAAAACTGGAAGAAAATATTTCTTATGCCCTAAAAAAGAATGCTTTGGATTATGGGTGTTTATGTTGATTGTATTATTACTCAGGATTGAGAATCTTCTCAGGTGACTTGTTTGCTTCAGTTCAGTTCAGTCGCTCAGTCGTGTCTGACTCTTTGCGACCCCATGAATCACAGCACGCCAGGCCTCCCTGTCCATCACCAACTCCTGGAGTTCACTCAAATTCATGTCCATTGAGACGGTGATGCCATCCAGCCATCTCATCCTCTGTCATCCCCTTCTCCTCCTATCCCCAATCCTTCCTAGCACAGGGTCTTTTCCAATGAGTCAACTCTTTGCATGAGGTGGCCAAAGTATTGGAGTTTCAGCTTTAGCATCGGTCCTTCCAATGAACACTCAGGACTGGTCTCCTTTAGGATGCACTGGTTGGATCTCCTTGCAGTCCAAGGGACTCGCAAGAGTCTTCTCCAACACCACAGTTCAAAAGCATCAATTCTTTGGCACTCAGCTCTCTTCACAGTCCAACTCTCACATCCATACATGACCACTGGAAAAACCATAGCCTTGACTAGATGGACCTTTGTTGGCAAAGTAATGTCTCTGCTTTTCAATATGCTATCTAGGTTGGTCATAACTTTCCTTCCAAGGAGTAAGCATCTTTTAATTTCATGGCTGCAATCACCATCTGCAGTGATTTTGGAGCCCCCAAAAAGAAAGTCTGACACTGTTTCCACTGTTTCCCCATCTATTTCCCATGAAGTGATGGGACCAGGCGCCATGATCTTAGTTTTCTGAATGTTGAGGTTTAAGCCAAATTTTTCACTCTCCTCTTTCACTTTCATCAAGAGGCTTTTTAGTTCCTCTTCACTTTCTGCCATAAGGGTGGTGTCATCTGCATATCTGAGGTTATTGATATTTCTCCCGGCAATCTTGATTCCTGCTTGTGCTTCTTCCAGCCCAGCGTTTCTCATGATGTACTCTGCATATAAGTTAAATAAGCAGGGTGACAATATACAGCCTTGACATACTCCTTTTCCTATTTGGAAGCAGTCTGTTGTTCCATGTCCAGTTCTAACTGTTGCTTCCCGACCTGCATATAGGTTTCTCAAGAGGCAGGTCGGGTGGTCTCATATTCCCATCTCCTTCAGAATTTTCCACAGTGTATTGTGATCCACACAGTCAAAGGCTTTGGCATAGTCAATAAAGCAGAAATAGATGATTTTCTGGAACTCTCTTGCTTTTTCGATGACCCAGCAGATGTTGGCAATTTGATTTCTGGTTCCTCTGCCTTTTCCAAAACCAGCTTGAACATCTGGAAGTTCACGGTTCACGTATTGCTGAAGCCTGGCTTGGAGAATTTTTGAGCATTACTTTACTAGTGTGTGAGATGAGTGCAATTGTGTGGTAGTTTGAGCATTCTTTGGCATTGCCTTTCTTTGGGGTTGGAATGTAAACTGACCTTTTCCAGTCCTGTGGCCACTGCTGAGTTTTCCAAATTTGCTGGCATATTGAGTGCAGCACTTTCACAGCATCATCTTTCAGGTTTTGAAATAGCTCCACTGGAATTCCATCACCTCCACTAGCTTTGTTTGTAGTGATGCTTTCTAAGGCCCACTTGACTTCACTTCCAGGATGTCTGGCTGTAGATGAGTGATCACACCATCGTGATTATCTTGGTCGTGAAGATCTTTTTAGTACAGTTCTCCTGTGTATTCTTGCCACCTCTTCTTAATATCTTCTGCTTCTGTTAGGTCCATACCATTTCTGTCCTTTATTGAGCCCATCTTTGCATGAAATGTTCCCTTGGTATCTCTAATTTTCTTGAAGAGATCTCTAGTCTTTCCCATTCCGTTGTTTTCCTCTATTTCTTTGCATTGATCACTGAGGAAGGCTTTCTTATCTCTCCTTGCTATTCTTTGGAAGTCTGCATTCAGATGCTTATATCTTTCCTTTTCTCCTTTGCTTTTTGCTTCTCTTCTTTTAACTGCTATTTGTAAGGCCTCCCCAGACAGCCATTTTGCTTTTTTGCTTTTCTTTTCCATGGGGATGGTCTTGATCCCTGTCTCCTGTACAATGTCACGGACCTCCGTCCATAGTTCATCAGGCACTCTGTCTATCACATCTAGTCCCTTAAATCTATTTCTCACTTCCACTGTATAATCATAAGGGATTTAATTTAGGTCATACCTGAATGGTCTAGTGGTTTTCCCTACTTTCTTCAATTTAAGTCTGAATTTGGCAATAAGGAGTTCATGATCTGAGCCACAGTCAGCTCCTGGTCTTGTTTTTGCTGACTGTATAGAGCTTCTCCATCTTTGGCTGCAAAGAATATAATCAATCTGATTTCAGTGTTGACCATCTGGTGATGTCTATGTGTAGAGTCTTCTCCTGTGTTGTTGGAAGAGGGTGTTTACTATGACTAGTGCGTTCTCTTGGCAAAACTCTATTAGTCTTTGCCCTGCTTCATTCCATATTCCAAGGCCAAATTTTCCTGTTACTCCAGGAGTTTCTTGACTTCCTACTTTTGCATTCCAGTCCCCTGTAATGAAAAGGACATCTTTTTTGGATGTTAGTTCCAAAAAGATATTGTAGGTTTTCATAGAACTGTTCAACTTCAGCTTCTTCAGCATTACTGGTTGGGGCATAGACTTGGATTACCGTGATAGTGAATGAGTTGCCTTGGAAATGAACAGAGATGGGGAAGGCAAATAGCCAACTGACAACATCTCAGTTGATGCTGAGGGAAGAAAGAGACCCAGGCCACAAGTGGTGGTTCTGAAATGAAGCAGAAACATTTGGGAGTGTTGGGAGAATTGTGAGGTAGATGGGCTGGGCAGGAGGCAAGTGGGTCATGGTGCTCCTACATTCAGGCCAAGCTCTAAGCCCCAGGGCTGCAGTAGCAGACCATCCAAGCCACTGCTGTGCTTCACCATTCCTATCTTAACTGAGCATAATGAATGAAGCTGCAGCTGGAGGTGACCTTCTAGGAGTGTGAGGAAGAAAGAATCTCAGGACATACTGATCAGAAGGCAGAGGCTGAATACCCTTCTCTGATCTGTGTCCTACCTTTCTTCCACCTCCAAGGAATGAAGGAGGTATCACCTCTACATTCTCTCTAATGTCTGAAATTTCTTTACTAGGAATCAAAGCTTTTTATTCTGCAGTTAATGTACAAGAATTTTTCTAGGAGTGTACTCTGAGTCAAGTTCAGTTGAAAATTTAAAGCAGATCCATTTTAGTTTTGAAAAGGGATAGAACAGATAGGGGAGGGCCCTGAAAAGAAAGGTTATGTTATGGAGAAGGGGAAAGAGAAGTTAAGTGAGAAGAGGCTGTGCGGTTGCTTGACTTCAGATGGGGTCTGCCCTGCAAGTCTTCTTGTATATGAGGTGGATGGGTGATGGTGGGGAGATGGGGTAGAAATGAAGATGGTAGCTAAAGTCAATTAAGAAAAATCACCTTTTAATCCTTTATATCAAAGATTATATTTCGGGGGTAGGAGTGGGAGTAGAGGAGAAAATTTGAGAAGGGATAAATCTTTTTTGCCTCTTCTTTAGTTTTCTGACATGATGTACCATTTGGTTTTAAGACGTAAATTCTCAGCATGAGACAAGAAAACTTGATATGTGGTTTAGGCAACAAGAGCCAATATCTTAGGCAGAAAATCTGGGGCTTCTGGTTACCCTGAGCCTTTCAAGAGGAATGAATGAGCTCTGGAGCCAAAATTTCTATCTTTTAATAGTTTAATTAACACAGTAAGAGCTCATTTTTTATATGAATGAGGAATTAGAAAATCATGTTCCCAAGGACTCTTTTTAGACAATTTTTTTCCCTAATCATCTTCCCCATGAAATTTTAATGCTATACACTATATCTATTTATGTAACATATATATTATCTATACTTTAAACATATACTTCAAGAATCAATCCCCGCTCCTCGCTTAGGGATGATATCATTCCTGTTAAGAATATATGTTTTAGATGAAATTTTGGCATTTTATGCAAGGTTATTTAATAAAAATAAATAATTATAAAATATTTTTATCCACTATTCATTGTCATTTATGCTTTGGAAAACCTATTACTTTCTCTCTGACAGTGGTAAAAGAATCCTCCTGCAATGCAGGAGATGCGAGTTTGATCCCTGGATTGGGAAGATCCCCTGGAGGAGTGCATGGCAACCCACTCCAATATTCTTGCCTGGAGAAACCCATGGACAGAAGAGCCTGGCATGCCACAGTCCTTAGGGTTGCAAAGTCAGACACGACGTGGTGACTGAGCACACACAGTTACTTTCTCTCTAGTAGTTGGCAGTTTACAGATCTAGGTGATTATTTGTCCAGATTGTCTGGTTCCTGCTGGAACGAGGAAAGGATGACTGATACTCCTGGGGAAAATACAAATTGTCTTACTTCTTCCAACCTTTCTGTCTTCAATGATGAGAGTTAAAAACTTTCCCTATATATGGTCTTATTTTTTTTCTTTTTAGTTTATTAAACAGCTTTATATTGAGATATAATTCACATACCACACAATTCATCCATTTAGGGTATGATTCAGTGGTTTCTAGTCACTGCAGTCAATTTTAGAACATTATCATCACCCCAAGAAAGAAAGGCCTGTACTCAGTAGTGGTCACTCCCAATTTCCTCTTACCAACTTCCATCTTTTCATCTCCCACTTCTAGGCAACCATTAATCTATTTTCTGTCTTTATAGTTTCACCTATTCTGGACATTTCATATAAATGGAAGCATTTAATACGTGGTGTTTTGACTGATTTTTTCATTTAGCATAATACTTTCCAGTTTTATCCATGTTATTACATGTATCTGTACTTCATTCCTTTTTACTGCCAAATAATATTGCACTGTATGGATATAGCACACTTTATTTATTCATTCATTAGCTGATAGACGTTTGGGTTTTTTCCACCTTTTGGCTACTATGAATGATATTGCTATGAATGCTCATGTATGGATTTTTGTGTGTGGACATATGTATTCATATCTCTTGGTTATATACCATTTTATGTTCCCACCAACAGTGAATGAGGGTTCCAATTTCTCCATATTGTCATCAACACTTACTATTATTGGTCTTTTTGTGTATAGCCATCCTAGTAGCTGTGAAATGGTATCTCATTACAGTTTTATTTTGTTTCTCCTACTAGTTAGTGATATTGAGTATCTCTTCATGTGTTTATACTCTGAGTTTCTGCATTTTAGGGAACATAAAGGACAGTTACCCTAATACTCCTAGAAATATTTTTAAAAGAGTAATCAAGGATTTTAAAGTGCCACATATATCCCTTCTGTATAAGGGTATCTGTATCCCATACTGATACCCTTCAGTAGCATCAGAGGGCATGCAATTGCCAGTACTGTAGCTAGTCCAATGGACACTTTTACGCATGTGGGAAAAGGCAGCTCCTCCCTCAAGAACTTTTACTACCATCTGTTGGATAATCATTATGATGACTAGGAGTGGTGCCCCCTAGAGTTGTTTAGTGTACAACCCACACAACTACACTTAGGGATCCTGGTTGTTGCTCTCTGAGGAGGGCTAAGATGGTTATTCTGTTATTCTGTTACCTTTGGGTATTTAGCCCTATAATTTGCCCTTTCCTCCCTTCCTGTTTCTTCAACAAATCCCTCAGATTTGACAACCCTTCTGTGCTGAAGAGTTTGTTGTGATCTCAAACCTTTATGTCAACATATATGGAATAATATTAATATTTGTTAATATAAGCCGAGTTATATAATTTATTCTCTCCTCCATATAGAGGGATAGGTTACAATGTTTGTGAAGGCTTATATCTTTGAATATACGTATTGACAGCTTACCTGTTTCAAAAATGGCTTGTAGCAGAAATTTCTAGTTGTCCACCAATATTCATTGTTTCATTCTTCTTTGGTAACAGAACCCCAGAGTTTAGCAGGGCACACAGTCACCTTGCCAAAGATTTCGTATTCTAGACTTCCTTGCAGCTGCAAGGGGCCATGTGACTAGCTTTTAGCAATAGGATATGAATGCAAGTGATAGGAGCAATTTCTAGGCCATGTCACGAGGAGGAAAGGATGTGACTTTCACCTCCCCTTTTACTTTTCCTGATAGCTGGAGTGCAGTTATGTTGGCAGGAACTGGAACAACTATCTTAAACCTTAAGGTAGAAGCCATACCATCATGATCTGTATTTATAATATACACATAAAATATATATTTAAAAAATGTCTGTAAAGAAAAATTTTTCCACAGTGAATTCTCTTTTCAGTTAAATAAGAGCAGAAAATAGTTTCCTTATAGACTAAATACATTTTTGGTATAAATAATAATTTTATTTTAGTTTATTATAGATATTTGTTCAAAAATATTTCTTCTTTACTACTTATGAGTTTCTCCAGATCAAGCATCAGGTTAATTTATCTGTCTCTGGTGTCTAGTGTAGTGTCTTGAACATATAAAGTGTTAAATGTTTGTAAATATACACGAATATCTCAGTGAAATATAGCCCATTCCATGTCACATTGGATATTGGACTGTATATTCTGGCACTTCCAGGCCCTACCTAATAGTTTTCTTTCACTTAGTGCAGCATTTTGTAGGTTTATCTGTCATCATTCATTTATCCCCTCAGCACTAAGGATTCAGAAATAAGCAAGATTGACACAGTCCTTTACTTTATGTAGCTTTATTGTCTGCTGCTGCTGCTGCTAAGTCGCTTCAGTGGTGTCCAACTCTGTGCGACCCCATAGATAGCAACCCACCAGGCTCCGCCGTCCCTGGGATTCTCCAGGCAAGAACGCTGGAGTGGGTTTCCATTTCCTTCTCCAATGCATGAAAGTGAAAAGTGAAAGTGAAGTCGCTCGGTCGTGTCCGACTTTTCATGACCTCATGGACTGAAGCCTACCAGGCTCCTCCGTCCATGGGATTTACCAGGCAAGAGTACTGGAGTGGGGTGCCTAGCTGACAATTTTGTAGATCCCCAAGTTCACAAATATTCCTTCCATAATTCTGTGCCCTGCGCTTATTTGCAGTGAGGTAGAGTGTAAAGCGCACATGCTTTGGAACTGCCTGGATTGAATGTGAGTCTTGCCTTTGCCCCTTTTGGGTCACTTTTTGCATCACCTATCTATATCAAATTTGTTCCTGCTTTTGCTTTTTACTCCTGCCACAAACTTGACTAATTTAAACTAAGCGTGAAGAAGTACCATTTTGAATAAAGGAAAATAAGAATTACAGGCATTGATTAAATAAATGTAGTTTATTACTTTCCAATACAGTGCATATTATATATTTAAATTAAGTGGATTTTATTCAGTAAAGGTAGCATAACAAAAAATTTGCAAATTTCAGTAGTTTCATGTTATTTAGTATATCACCCAAAATAGTTCTTCGTCATCTAATAACTAACTTACATATGTATATGTGTACTTATGATATTTCTAATAGAGAATCCTTGTACATGTGTAGAAAATTTCTGGAAGGATACACAAAAAATTGCTAAGTGATTATCTCTGGCAATTGATGGCTAAAATTCTAGTAGTAGGAAACTTTTACTTTTTGTTTTATATATTTATGTACAACTTGAACTTTTTAAAGTGCATTTGTTATTTTTTTAACTATAAGAAATGAGTTTAAATTGAAAACATATCAATGTATAATATAATGCTTACTAAAAATTAGTTATACAACTGTGTATGGCTATTCTTAAAATTTTTTGAGGCCTTGATTAAAATATATACATGTTTTACAGTGGAAGATCTTTTCTTGAACTGATATTCTGAAAATTCAAAGAGAAATAAATCATTCACATTTATTTACTCTAGACTTTATCTACAAATTATATTTAATGAGTACTTTTTTGACTAGTGTTTTGATCTCTTAGTAAAACTACCAAACTTCCATTTTTCTGTCGAGTTCCATATTTCCATGAAAACACAAGTTTGCTCACCTAAATTTTGATAAATTCAATTACATGAAAAATCTTTTGGGACAGGTGATTTCTATAACATTCTGATCTATATAGAAACAAATCTGACTACTAAAAAATGCTTTGTAGTATCTCAGTTCAGTTCAGTTCAGTCACTCAGTCGTGTCTGACTCTTTGCGACCCCAAGAATCACAGCACACCAGGCCTCCCTGTCCATCACCAACTCCCGGAGTCTACCCAAACCCATGTGCGTTGAGTCGGTGATGCCATCCAGCCATCTCATCCTCTGTCGTCCCCTTCTCCTCCTGCCCCCAATCCTTCCCAGTATTAGGGTCTTTTCAAATGAGTCAACTCTTCACATGAGGTGGCCAAAGTATTGGAGTTTCAGCTTCAACATCAGTCCTTCCAATGAATACCCAGGTCTAATCTCCTTTAGGATGGACTGGTTGGATCTCCTTGCAATCCAAGGGACTCTCAAGAGTCTTCTCCAGCACCACAGTTCAAAAGTATCATTTCTTCGGCGCTCAGCTTTCTTTACCGTCCAACTCTCACATCCATACATGACCACTGGAAAAACCATAGCCTTGACTAGACGGACCTTTGTTGGCAAAGTAATGTCTCTGCTTTTCAATATGCTATCTAGGTTGGTCATAACTTTCCTTCCAAGGAGTAAGCATCTTTTAATTTCATGGCTGCAATCACCATCTGCATTGATTTTGGAGCACCCAAAAATAAAGTCTGAACTGTTTCCACTGTTTCCCCATCTATTTCCCATGAAGTGATGGGACTGGATGCCATGATCTTAGTTTTCTGAATGTTGAGGTTTAAGCCAACTTTTTCACTCTCCTCTTTCACTTTCATCAAGAGGCTTTTTAGTTCCTCTTCACTTTCTGCCATAAGAGTGGTGTCATCTCCATATCTGAAGTTATTGATATTTCTCCCGGCAGTCTTGATTCCAGCTTGTGCTTCCTCCAGCCCAGCGTTTCTCATGATGTACTCTGCATATAAGTTAAATAAGCAGGGTGACAATATACAGCCTTGACGTACTCCTTTTCCTATTTGGAACCAGTGTGTTGTTCCATGTCCAGTTCTAACTGTTGCTTCCTGACCTGCATACAGGTTTCTCAAGAGACAGGTCAGATGGTCTGGTATTCCCATCTCTTTAAGAAATTTCCACAGTTTATTGTGATCCACACAGTTGTGGTATCTATTGCTTCCCTAATAGCTCAGTTGGTAAAGAATCTGCCCACAATGCAGGAGACCTTGGTTCAATTCCAGAGTTGGGAAGATCTCCTGGAGAAGGGATAGGCTACCCAATCCAGTATTCTTGAGCTTCCCTTGTGGCTTAGCTAATAAAGAATGTGCCTGCAAGGCAGAAGACCTGGGTTTGATCCCTGAGTTAGGAAGATCCCCTGGAGAAGGGTACCCACTCCAGTATTCTGGCCTGGAGAATTCCATCGGACTGTATAGTCAATGGGGTCACAAAGAGTTGGACGTGACTTAGTGACTTTCACTTTTACTATTGCAACTCTTGGATTTACATTTAATGCCAGGTTTGTCAGTTAGCTATTGCTGTGTAACAAGTCACTCTAAAACTCAGTAGCTTAAAACCATTATTTATTATTGTTTATATGTCTGCAAATCAGTTGAATTTCAATCGATCCAGGTTAGGTTCAGCTGAGAGACTCTACTTCAGGCTGAGATGGCTGAGGGCAGCTCTGTGTTTCATAGAAGGTCAGTGGATTGTCTGGGGCAGCTCTGCTTCTTGTTTTTAGTTTCTTTTCTGAGCCCAGCAAACTATCCAGTATGTTTTTTTAATCACAATAATGGTACAAGAGAGTAAACTAAAGTGCTCAAAGCCTAGGATCAGGACTAGCATCATGTCCCTTTCTTCTAAAATGCAAGTCACATAGTCAAGCCAAAAAATCCAGGGGCAAGAAAGGACACTCCATCCATGGTGAGCATGGCAGTAGTGTGGATGAAGGGGTGAAGAGTTAGGCCCAGCAAGTCAGCTTGCAACCCCAGATTAGATAATGAACAAACTGGGAAAAAGCTCAGATAGAGACTATGGTGGTCTGAGCTGTGTGGGCTCAGGAGGAGGTTCAATACAGGAAACAGGATCTCTTGGGTAGAAGGAATGGGAGTGTTTGTGAGAAGAGTGCTGAATCTTTTTCTAGCCAAAATTGTCAAGTGAATTAGAGCTGAAGAATAGCAGAAGGCTGATATGACATGGGTCCAATGAGAATGAAGCGATGTAGTGGGAATAAAGGGAAAGAAAGAACAAGGCAAATAGAGTATTAAGAATGTCTAGGTGGAAGATCTCTGTACTGAAGACTTATTTTGGTTAACTAAATTGTCATCTAATGAGCTTATATATTTCCAAATGATAAAATAGTCTAAAATAGTAGAGTCTAAGAGAATGATGCATTTCTGCACTGGGTTCAAGATTGGCCAATGCATTACTGGTACTTGGCGATCTTGGTATCTTTAATCACATCTTTTGGGCACATTTGGGCAGAAAAGTCATACTTACTATTAAAAAAATCATCCTCTCTTGGTTAATTTAATGTTTTTCATTCAAAATAATGATTTAATCAAAGCTATGAATCTTACATCACTAAGTAAGAAATATTTCTCAGTAAATTAGAAATTTGTAAGTATATGAATATTCCACAATGTGTTACCTAACTGGGTGCTTAAGTACAATTAATTCCAAATTTCTTCCCCTCGCTTGAGTGAATTGAGGTGATATACCTCTTTTGCTTCTTGAGTACCAGATTCAGTAGAACCACAGACGTCTGCCTTTTTTCTTTAACTGTGCTATTTAAAATACACCCCATTTCTAAAGAAAGCAGCTGTTGTTTTAATTCAAACTGCATGCACAGCACCATGGCCATCACAAGGAAGACAAATTACCTTGTTAGCAGAATGCACCTCTCCCTAAGGGAACTGATGCTTGGACTTTTTATTTTTGACATATTCTGAGAATATCTTCTGAGACGACTAGATAGTCTTTGTTTCATTGATACTATAGCTTATATCTTTAAAAAAATCAATTTGATATGCTTTTACACGTTTGAACATGTGATTCTCTAGTCTGCATTTGGCACCTAATTTCTCTCTTTTATCCAGAAGCTTTTAGCGTTAATGCTTTTTGTGAAGGAAGGTTTATTGAATGTGTATAACCAGCCATGTTCTAAAATAGGAGAAGGCTTGATATGGCTAAGAAAGTTGGCCTCGGCACTATCGTTTCTGTCAGTTAACACTTTTTGTTCATTATATTTTTTTTGTTACTGATTTCTGTCCTCTTTCTTTCAGCCTAGGAAGTGATGATACCCATTTTGAGGTTGGCATGGCCAGCAATGGATGTGAAGTCCATCGTTTTGATCCTAGTGTTAAATCAGCTCATGTTCTGGAAAGTGAGCGTCTTTGGTTTCACCGTTTGTCCATCGATTGGCGGGACCCCCATCCAGCTGTTGCTGCCCAAAAGCCGTATGGCAACACCAGAAAACTGGGAGCCATTTTGAATGAATTTGGGCATCACAAGGTCAGATGTTTCATTTGATTTCATAGTTAAAGTGAACAAACTCATAAGCTGTTAGCTTGTTTTTTTAATGCAAATCAAGGATTGGATAGTTGAAAGTTCAGTTTTAACCTTATTATTATTTATAGAGTCTGCTCTGTAGATATAATATTTTGGCAAGGATAGAGATATTTAAATTGATTTCAAGGTTTTAGTTGCTGTTGAGTAGTGCTTAAGGTTTTGACCAAGACTCAGCAAGGAGAATAAGAAACTAACTCTGATGGTGGGCTCAAGAGTACCGTTTCCATTTGGCAATTGATTTTAAATTTCCAGACAGAGCAAACTACTTATATCTGCTTCAAATACAAAAAGTAATCAGAGCCAGGTTTATGTTTGATAAGAGATTGCTTGTGTATCATGTTTCTCACTGTTGTAACAATGATTTTGGGTCTCCAGGCTCTTAAAGGTCAGAAGATATGTGTAGCTTTGATTAAAATGTACTTTGTAAAACTGAATGGATATTATGTGTATTGCAACTGATACAATTATATCAAAAGATGTCAAATCTCTATAAATATTGTATTGTGAATGGATAGCAAAAGGAAACTTTATCTTTGAACTGTGTTTTTTGAAAGCAGTTTTTAGTGTAAATGTGACCAACCACATTCTGTACGTAGATGCTAGAGAAATTCTCCTGAGTGTAGTTGTTTTGCATTTGATTGGCAACCCTTCTTGGGCTTAGCCTCCCTTGGCTTATTATCCCCAGAGATGGCATGTAATTTAGGACATGCCAGAATGGGTGTTCCTGAGACACAGTATATATATGGAATTCAATTTTAAACTTGAATTGGCTGCTTGATCTTTAATAAAAAGACTTCCTCTGCATTGTTCTTTTTCCTTCCCTTCCCCCTCTTCTTCAGCCTCCTCTTTTAAAAAAATCCAAAAAACAGAAAAAACTTTCTTTAATTGGACAGCAGGAACTTCTTCAAGAACAACTTCAAAGAATTTTGTGTTCTTTTAACATGTGTTTTGAATTTTGTGTTTGTATTTTGATTTGCCATTGAGAGAAACTAGCATGGTAGTAGTTAGGAGCCTTAATGAAACACATATAGGAGTTTGGGGATAAAAATCTTTGAACAGAACCCAAAGAAGTGAAAGCATTTTTCAGAATATTATTTTGTTTTTGCTGTTTGTTACCTTCATAGATGGTTTTTTTTTTTTTTTTTTGGTGGCTGAAGATTATTGCCTTGACCCTTTGACATGTCAACTCTAGATTGTTCAAAGAGCTAACTACTCATTCTTTGCATTCATCTAGGAGTCTTACTGCTCCGCCTTCATGCTTTTTATACCCTGGTCCTCCACCCCCATTCTTCAAAGAAAAGACTGAGTGTCTAGAGGTGAAACACAAAGCCATTTTGCTTTTTTTGATAATATTTTAGCCAAAGATTTGGTAAATGTGAGGCTAAAATGAGACTTCAAAAAGTGATCTGTGGATATAATTTATCTATGCCACATATTGTATGAAAAATGTCTACGAGGTAGGCACCTGAATTGTTTCACTCCATGGGAGCTGCAGTGGGCAAACCTTTATGCTGTAGATAAAATATCATGCCTCTTATAACACTGCTTCTCACACAGAAGAAATATTTACAGAGACTCCTAAAAAGGAAAAATGTTTTAAAGGATTTTTTTTATATTCCTAGGGCTATTATTTTTATTGAAAACACTAATAATGACATGTAAAAATTATTAAGGTGGTAATTTTATGTTATGTGCATTTTACCACAAAAAAAAAAAAAATGGAGGAAAGAAAACCCCATAAATAATGAAAGTGATCTGGCTCACAATTGCCATGTATGTATTTTCCCCTTAAAAAAAAACATCCCTTGTTGAAAATTTAAAAGATACTGATATTCTTTCATAAAGATTTTTTTTGGGTAAATGCTTTAAAACAAAAACAACAAAATCTAAAGCCATTGGTGAATGATTGCTTCCATTAGGAACATGCTTCTAGGAGCTACGTGGTGCCAGATAAAAGGAAACCTCGGTTCTGGCCTGCAGCAGACAAGGTCGGTTTTCATTTTTCAGCATGTGTACAGACCCTGATAAATAGGATGTATCTCTGGCAGGGAAAACAAATAGGAAAAACACACTAAAAAATGTCAGTGTGTTTGCCTTGCCTCCTTCACTTATTTTTCCTGAAAGTGACTATAGAAACCAAAGGGGTTTTGTTATTTTGTTTTCACTTCATGACTTTAAAATATCTCATATAGTTTTGTGATTTTTCCATTTTAGGCGGTTATTTTTCTTATCTTTAATACCTAGATTCTAGTCACTCAGGCAAAAATGTAGGCAAAAATGAAAGGCAGAGTCTTAAGATGGTGACAGTAAGATGCATATGGCTTTCATACTGCTTTTAAAACTCTCTGGTAATTTTAACTTCAAACCGTAAATCAAAAAACCTTTCTAAAGCATCAAGTGAGAAGCAGCTGCATCAGCAAAAGCATGTGCATGAGAAGCCCAGTCTGTCAGGGAATAATATCACCTGGATTTAGCATTATTTGGAATGATTAACTGTCTGCTTTTGGCTGAGTGCTTATTGCTGTAACTATGCATCCAAATTTTTCCGGAATGTGATTAGAAATATCGAATCTGAGGTTTCTGCTTATATTAATCATAAGACTTTATTACACAGAGTATCCCTAAATGATCCAGGCTGGTTAATGAGAAATTATTTTCAGTCATAATCATGCTGATAATAATATGAATAACAGGACTGCATTAGAGCTTACCTTTGTAAGACTCATTACTCTAGGTTTGAGGCATGGGTTCTCAAGCAAGTCATTTAACCTTTCTGGCCCTCAATTTGATTGTCAATAAAATGGGGACAATGATACTACCTAAATGGATTGTTTCTGAGAATTAGAGCAGAGAACACAGGGTGAAAACTTCCAGCAGAGTGCCTGGAGTGAATTTGTCATTTGATTGTAAATTGAAATTATTTATTAATAATTTCAGTAAGTTTTTTCATTAATTTATTTTTTATTGAAGGATAATTGCTTTACAGAATTTTGCTGTTTTCTGTCAAACCTCAACATGAATCAGCCATAGGTATACATATATCCCCTCCTTTTTGAACCTCCCTCCCATCTTCCTCCCCATGCCACCCCTCTAATAATTTCAGTAAGTTTTTACTAAATTTTATAGAAGCTTTTTTACCTTTCTTTGTTCCAGGGAAAATATATCAGTGATTTCTCTGGAAATTGCTAACTGCACCTAATGCTAGTTACGAGTTTTTTTTTTTTTTTTTTTTTTAATGAAATCTTTGTGTGAAATTGAAGGGAATTGGTCCTCCAGATTTGGTCATAGACTATTCTTGTTAACTGACTCAGGGCACCAAACAGCTTTGCTGGTGATTGTATAGAAAGTAAATACTGTGCTGTATGCAAGTGAAAGAAGCTGCTGAGAAGTAATACAGAGCTGATGTAGACCTTGTGGCTGGGGATACCAGTCAGGTGATGAAGCTGGAGCTGGACTTCCTGCCTGTTCAGCCCTGGCAGGTAAGTCCTCCCTTACCCAGGACTCTGTCCCCAAGGTTGTGTGTTGCCTTGGACTCTGAAGGGAATGCCACTTTCTGCTTCCCTGGGCAGAGAGCCTGCCATTAATTACAAAACAACAGTTCTGTTGTGTGGTTGGTGCTGTGTTTAAGAGAATACAAACTTTGAAATTAAACCACAGAAAGATTCCCTTTACTTCTTGCTTATCGAGTTTGCACATATAAGCAATATGTCGATACTCCGCTACCCTGAAATGCTTATTAGGAATACTGTTCCTGCTTTGGTGTTGGAAATGGAAAATGATAGACACTTTCAGGAAAAACATTCCACCATGTGTATATATTATGTCTCTTTTTATTTCTAGAAATCCCTTTTGCCTTAAGTTCTGTTTTGTCTGCTGTTGATTCTGCCATACAAACTTTTTTTGGGGGAGGGGGGTTAGTTTTATATGAAATGCTATTATAGAGTCCTTTATTTTCATATTTTTTAGATACAGTTTTAGTTTGTGTACAGCCTGTTGTTATTGTTTTCCAGTCAGTAAGTCGTGTCTGACTCTTTGTACTGCAGCACGCCAGGCTTCCCTGTCCTTCACGATCTCTAGGAGTTTGCTCAAATTCATGCCCATTGAATCAGTGATGCTGTTTAACCATCTTATCCTCTGCTGTCACCTTCTCCTCTTGCCCTCAGAAGACCAGCATCAGGGTCTTTTCCAATGAGTCAGTTCTTCGCGTCAGGTGGCCAAAGTATTGGAGCTTCAGCTTCAGCATCACTCCTTCCAATGAATATTCAGGGTTGATTTCCTTTAGGATTGACTGGTTTGATCTCCTTGCTGTCCAAGGGACTTCAAGAATTTTCTCCAGCACCATAATTTGAAAGCATCACTTATTCGGCGCTCAGTTTTCTTTATGGTCCAGCTCTCACATCCACACCTCTCTACTGGAAAAATCATAGCTTTGATTCTATGGACCTTTGTTGGCAGAGTGATGTCTCTGTTTTTTATTTATTTATTTTTTTAGAATTAAAAAAATTTTTTTTTTAATTTTACAATATTGTATTGGTTTTGCCATGCATCAACATGAATCTGCCCCGAGTGTACACATGTTCCCCATCCTGAACCCCACCCCCTTCCCTCCCCCTCTGTTTTTTAATATGCTGTCTAGGTTTGTCATAGTTTTCCTTCCAAAGAACATCTTTTAATTTCATGGCCAAGTCATCGCCCACAGTGATTTTGGACCCTAAGAAAATAAAATTTGTCACTGCTTCCACTGTTTCCCCTTCTATTTGCCATAAAGTGATGGAGCCGGATCCCATGATCTTAGTTTTTTGAATATTGAGTTTCAAATCAGCTTTTTCACTCTCCTATTTCACCCTCATCAAACTGCTCTTTAGTTCCTCTTCACTTTCTGCCATTAGAGCGGTATCATCTGCATATCTGAGGTTGTTGATATTTGTCTCGGCAATCTTGATTCCAGCTTGTGATTCATCCATCCCAGCACTTCACGTGATGTACTCTGCATATTGGGATTTCCTGATAGCTCAGCTGGTAAAGAATCCACCTGTAATGCAGGAGACCTGGGTTTGATCCCTGGGTTGGGAAGATCCCCTGGAGAAAGGAATGGCTACCCATTCTAGTATTCTGGCCAGGAGAATTCCATGGACTGTGTAGTCCATGGGGTTGCAGAGTTGGACACGACTGAACAACTTTCACTTTCACTCTGCATGTAAGTTCAATAAGCAGGGGGACAAATATACAGCCTTGTCATACTCCTTTCTCAGTTTTGAACTAGTCTGTTGTTCCATGTCCGATTCTAACTGTTGTTCCTTGACCCACACACAGGTTTCTCAGGAGACAGATAAGGTGGTCTGGTATTCCCATCTCTTTAAGAATTTTCCACAATTTGTTGTGATCCACACAGTCAAAGGCTTTAGCATAGTCAGTGAAGCAGAAGTAGATGTTTTTCTGGAATTCTCTTGCTTCTTCTATGATTCAGCGGATGTTGGCAATTTGATCTTTGGTTCCTCTGCCTTTTCTGAAACCAGCTTGTACATCTGGAAGTTCTTAGTTCACATAGTGCTGAAGCTTAGCTTGAAGGATTTTGAGCATAACCTTGCTAGCATATGAAATGAACACAATTGTATAGTAGTTTGAACATCTTTGACATTGTCCTTCTTTGGGATTAGAATGAAAACTGACCTTTTCCAGTCCTCTGGTCACTGCTGAGTTTTCAAAATTTGCTGGCATATTTACTGCAGCATTTTAATAGCATCATGCTTTAGGATTTGAAATAGCTCAGCTGGAATTCCATCACCTCCACTAGCTTTGTTTTAGTAATGCTTCCTAAGTCTCACTTGACTTCACACTCCAGGGTGTCTGTCTCTAGGTGAGTGACCACACCATCATGATTATCTGGGTTGTTAAGTTCTTTTTTGTATAGTTCTACTGTGTATTCTTGCCACCTTTTCTTAATCTCTTCTTCTTCTTCTAGGTCCTGGCCATTTCTGTCTTTTACTGTGCCTATCTTTTCATGAAATTTTCCCTTGATATCTCCAGTTTTCTTGAAGAGATCTCTAGTATTTCACATTCTATTGTTTTCCTCTATTTCTTTGGATTGTTTGCTTAAGAAGGTTTTCTTTTCTCTCTTTACTATTCTCTGGAACTCTGTGTTCATTTGGATATATTTTTCCCTTTCTCCTTTGCCTTTCACTTCTCTTCTTTCCTCAAATATTTTTAAGGCCTCCTCAGACAACCATTTTGCCTTCTTGCATTTTTTTTTCCCTTTGGATGGTTTTGGTCATCGCCTGCTGTATAGTGTTATGAACCACCATCCATAGTTCTTCAGGGACTCTGTCAGATTTAATCCTTTGAATTTATTTGTCACTTCTACTATATAATCATAAGGGATTTGATTTGGTCATAATGGAATGGCCTAGTGGTTTGCCTACTTTCTTCAACTTAAGCCTGAATTTTGCAGTAAGGAGGTGATAATCTGAGCCACAGTCAGCTCCAGGTCTCATTTTTGCTGACTATATAGAGCTTCTTCATTTTTGGCTGCAAGGAATATAATCAATCTGATTTTGGTATTGACCATCTGGTGATGTTTATGTGTAGAGTTGTCTCTTGTGTTATTGGAAGAGCATGTTTTCTATGACCAGTGTGTTCTCTTGACAAAACTCTGTTAGACTTTGCCCTGCTTTATTTTGTACTCTGAGAAGAAACTTCCATGTTACCCAGGTATCTCTTGACTTCCTGCTTTTGCCCTAAACATACTTAAAATTTAGTCAGACTGTTCAACAAAATTAATTTACTCTCTCAATGAAGTAATGTTCCAGTTATTGTTTTGGTTGGCTGTTTTTCATCATTTGATTTTGTGTGTATTTTCAAGTTCAGTCTGTTAGCTCATTTTCAGTGGAAAGTTTTTGGTTTGGTTTTGCTTTTTTCTTTACTTTTTTGTTCCACCCTTCTCTGCCTAGTGATTTTACAATAGCCTTCAGGACCCGGTCTTATATGAGCATCTGGGGGCTCCTGCTTCTTCAGTGTTAATGGGAATATCCAGTTACTGAATCGTCTGGACCTGGCTCATTTGCTGTTTGTAAGAGTGAGTTTGTCTTCTCTTACTTCCCTAGACCAATGACTAGTTTTAAGCCATAGCCCCAGTTAGTGGTTTTCAGCAGTTTATTTTGGTCTCCTTTCTGAGTCCAGGGAACTCCACTTCAGCCTTTGGCTTGAATCAGTGAATGTGGCTCAGCTGCTTTGTCATGGAAGTACTTTTAGTTTCTGTTCTTTGTAGGAGATGCACCCCAGGACCTCTGCTACCTGCTTTATGGCAGAGCCCAGTATGTCCCGGCTTCAGTCCTGCTTACTGCTCTATGTTCTGGTCCCTGGAGATGTTCACCTTGTTTTTGAGCCCTGCTTTGATCTTTCTGTCCCCTCCCTCCCTTAGCATTCTCTTTTTTGCTTTGTGTTTGGTACAACGGGGAGGGTGTGCATCTTGCCTTCATTTTTTTTTTTTTAACTGATTCACCTTCCTTCCTTAGAATTACCTACAGAAATAGTATCTACCAACTCAATAGTCAACTGTTCCAGTTGTTTTCCTATATACATTAAAAATGCCTTAATAAAAGATTTTGAAATGCTTATTTATATTGCCTCCAATCATATTCTGTACCAATGTTTCTTGTATATTATTATGTATGTGAACCACCTGGAGAATCTAATGAAAAAGTAGATGTTGACTTAGGAGGTTTGGGGTGAGGTCCGAGACTCTGTATTTCTAGGACGCTCCCAGACAATGCTGATCCTGCTGATTAGGGACCATACATTGAGTAGCAATGTCTGCACCACAGTCTGAGAAACACAGGAGCAGAGGGTATTGACAGTAAATGTCATCGCTCGGACCCGAGCCTCTCTGTGCTCTCCGATGTCCTCTCGCTCTAGCCTGAGTCCTTACCCAGGGTGGAGTGAGGCACATCCATCCTCCAGGTCATTTTCTCCCTATGCCAGCCTATTATACCAGCTTTCTGTACTAGACATGCTGTTTTTCTGGGACAAATTTTTTCTCAGGAGAAATTTTTTCTTCTCCTTCATGAAAATGTCACCTGGTCATCTGCTATACCCGTGCAAGGCCCAGACACACCTGAGTCCTAGATGGCTAATGGCATTAGCCTGCAGGTGGACTTCTGCTTCTCAGGCGTGTGCTCCCATCTAAACTGTGTATCCAAGATACCCTTTGTTGTATATCGCCCCATCCTGACTAGTGAAGTGCTCAGGAAATATATCCTTGTCCACCTGACTTTCTCCCTGGTACCTTTCTAAATAAAACAGGCAGGATATCAAAATTTGAATAATTTTCCTTTTCCTACAACCTACTATGGAATTAATCAGTAGCAGCATGAGCATCCAGAGGCTTTAGTCACTGATATTTCAAAAGAACATTTGGATGGAAAACTGCATGGAAACAAGATATGCTGTGATAAAGGTAGAAGTCCAGGTGATTCTTTTACGGTCCAGAGGAATCTTAGACTTGTTTATAGTCCTTTTATTTCAAAGAGAGATGTGTATCTTTCTGTGTATTTGAAGGCAACTTCATCTTGCAGAATAGCTATTATATTTAATCATGATGGTGCTGTGTTTCTGTGAAATAAGCCAGTGGCAATTTAAGAGTAATGAGTCATTCATGGTACTGAATTGCGATTTGAAATGCAGAGACATCTTTCTTCCTCCATCAATCTGCAGTGGACCCTAAGGACAAGTCGTTCTGAAGATGTGAGTCGAGAACTTTGTGCACTCAATATTGAGGAAACGAGTTTTGGGTTTTTACCATATTTACTCATCTATAATGGTGAGATTTGCTGTGAAACAAAAAGTCTTGACTCTTCTTAATGATTTTCAAACCACTCAGTGAATCCGGATTGAGCTACAGTTTTTGTTTCCTTAGATGTTCTCTCCTTTGGTTTCCCTTGGCCAAAAGCCATGACTGGAAAGATTGTGTGTGAACAGTGCTCTGGAATCTGGAGACCCACTCTCACCTGTGTAACTACAGGTTCTCAGATTTCAGAACACCAGAAAACAAACCAAAAGTAACAGTAACATGCCACAGAGAATCCAGTCTTCTTAAGGGACCTTGACTCAGATGTCAGACCCAGGACCAAGCTCAGAGATTCTGATTTAGCTAGTCTGGCATGGAGCTCAGGAAATCTGTATTTTTAACCAACCCCACCCCATTCTACCCCAGGTGGTATGAAGATCACCGTTTGAGAAGCCTCCATGGATAGAGAGGACTTCAGAAGCTCAGCTTCCATTTGCAAATCGCTCATCCCCTGCTATGCATAGGATGCTTTAAACAGGAAGGGGGTCCAGATCCTGGCCGTCAGCTTTGGGGGCCACTCCCTGGCTCCTCACTAAGTCTCTGTGGCCTCTGTGCCTTAGTCTTCCTTATTGTAGGGTGAGTGGTACAGATCTCTGCCATTTGAGAAGACTGTCCAGCAAATAAACTGATGCTGGTGATAGAGATGAATGAGGGGTATTCTTGGAGCCAGCTTTGGGACTTTATTTTATAGAGCATTGTGACTGACTCTCGCTCCTTCAAGACTTTCCGAGGGACCTGTTATTATTACCAAAGAGGAAGATTTCACATATGGAGGAAATTAGCCTCCAGAGAGCCGGCATTTGTTTTTCTTTGTTGCTGTGTACCAAGGTTGGCACATTTGTCTGAGAATCTTGCCATTTTGACAACCTTTGGGGAATGAGAGCTAAGTGAATCCTGAGGGAGGCGAGGGAGGCTCTAAGCTCCAGGTGCCCATAAAGGTTTCCTTTTTCATGACTCCTTTCCTAACAGTAGGTCGACAGAGGAATGTTACTACATTTGGCACTATGCAGCTCAGATTCACTAGGTCAGGCAGCTTGGCAAGTTACTTTATGTGTGTTAAAAAATGCTTAATGCCTTTTGACAGTAAGAGAGCCCCAAGAAGTTGCTATCATATTAATGAATCCTCTGAGGGAGAGATTCCTGAACAAATCTGTGAGGTCACACCCAGGTTGGTGATTTCTGCCTCAGGAGCACAGCTATGTCAGCCTCTGAGGTGCCCATGCATAATAAACCACCCATGAAGCTGGCTCCAAGTGCTTGGGGAAAGGTGGTCACGCTTTTAGTTGGAGGTTAGCTGATTTCTTTTTCAGCTGTGAAATATTAGAAAAGGAAATTTTCATTTGCCACTTTTTAGTTAAAAACATAAGGACCTTTTTAAAAAACACAAATTTCCTAGCATGGAGTGGCATTCAACATTTTTGCAATTAAAATGATAATGAAACATTTCTTATAAGAACTTCTCTTTAAAATCAGTGTGATAGGTTCACAGCACAACATTAGAAGGAATTATGTAAAGCAGCCTCTCTGTTCCAAGTTTTATTTTAAGATCTAATTTATTCCAGATTCTGCGGGAAAAAACCATTCATGTGACAAGCCTGCTAACAGATGTCAATTTAGTTTTATAGCACATGCCTGCACTTCAGAGTCAGAAAATGGAGATTATTCTTTTTGCCTCTGTTTATTACATGGTGCAGCTTCATAACATTATGCCCTAGAGGACAGCTGATTAATAACCTAGAGGCAAGCAACTTATCACCTGCTTTCCTCTTCTGCAGTGTTGAGTGTAAGCTTTATTTCATATTACCCTTTTGGATTAAGAGAGGAGCTATAAAAAGCAAAGGTGACAGAAAATGGATTTTTCTATTATAATATCATGTAGGTCAGAAGACAGATTATATTGTAGTGAAGAGAAATAAAAGAAAAAATAAGAATTAATCAACTGAATAGAAGTGAATCTATTTTGTGGTGTTGGTTGATAAAACAAAGTAATTCTATGTGAAAAATGTTATGTCAAAATCAGTCATAGCAAGAACTTTCCACTTCATATATCCAGGGCCCATTTCTCAATATTTACATGGCATAGTAATTATTGGTTTATATGTTACACTTCTCTTCACATTCCCATCTGTCCAGTCCATCCATCCATTTATCCATTCCTCCATCTGTCTATCTAATAAATATTAAGCATCTTCTATATGCAAGGATTTGTGCTTAAATAATAAAAATATAGGGACAAACAAGTCTTTTGTTAATTAAAAATTGTTTAAAATTGTAGTGATGTGCAAGGGATGATGCTGTAAAAGTGCTGCACTCAGTATGTCAGTACATTTGGGAAACTCAGCAGGAGCCATAGGACTGCAAAAGGTCAGTTTTCATTTCAATCCTAAAGAAGGGCAATGCCAAAGAATGTTCAAACCACCATACAATTGCGCTCATTTCACATGCTAGCAAAATTATGCTCAAAATTCTTCAAGCTAGGTTTCAGCCTTCTGTGAACTGAGAACTTCCAGATGTACAAGTGGGGTTTAGAAAAGGCAGAAGAACCAGAGATCAAATTGTCAACATTTACTGGGTCATAGAAAAAGCAAGGGAATTCCAGAAAAAACATCTGTTTCATTGACTATGCTAAAGCCTTTGACTCCGTGGATCACAAAAAACTGTGGAAAATTCTTAACAAGATGAGAATACCAGACCGCTGTACTTGTCTTCTGAGAAACCTGTATGCAGGTCAAGAAGCAACAGTTAGAATTGAACATGGAACAAGAGACTGGTTCCAAATGGGAAAGGAGTACATCAAGGCTATATATTGTCACCCTGCTTATTTAGCTTATATGCAGGATACATCATATGAAACATTGGTCCTGGATGAATCACAAGCTGGAATCAAGATTTCAGGGAGAAATATCAGTAACTTCAGATATGCAGATGATACCACTCTAGTGGCAGAAAGTGAAGAGGAACTAAAGAGCCTTTTGATGAGGATGAGAGGAGAATGAAAAAGCTGGCTTGAAACTCAACATTTAAAAAACGAAGATCATGGCATCTGGTCCCATCACTACTTCATGGCAAATAGAAGAGGGAAAAGTGGAAGCAGTGACAGATTTTGTTTTCTTGGGGTCCAAAAGCACTGTGGACAGTGACTGCAGCCATGAAATTAAAAGACGCTTGCTCCTTGAAAAGAAATCTTTGACAAACCTTGATGGCATGTTAAAAAGCAGAGAGATCATCAGAGAGTCTGTGTAGTCAAAGCTATGGTTTTCCCAGTAGTTATGTATGAATGTGAGAGCTGTACCATAAAGAAAGCTCATGTTTACGAATTGTGGTGCTGGAGAAGACTCTTGTGAGTCCCTTGGACTGCAAGGAGATCAAACCAGTCAATTATAAGGAAGTCAACCCTGACTATTCATTGGAAGGACTGATGCTGAAGCTGAAGTTCCAATACTTTGGCCACCTGAGGTGAAGAGCCAGCTCATTGGAAAAGACCCTGATGTTGGAAAAGATTGAAGGCAAAAAGAAAAGGGGGCAGCAGAGGATGAGATGGCTAGATAACATCACTGACTCAGTGGACACAAACGTGGGCAAGCTCTGAGAGAGAGTGAAGAACAGGGAAGCCTGGCGTGCTGCAGTCTGTGCGGTCACAAAGAGTCAGACATGACTTAGCGACTGAACAACAACAATAGAAAATTTACTATCTTAACTATTTTTAAGTAGTGCTGAGTATGTTCACATTGTTGTGAATCTCTAGAACATTTTCATCTTGCACAACTGAAACTTTACACTCATTAAACACAGATTTCCCTCTTCCCCCAGCCCTTGGCAACCACCATCCCACTTCCTGTTTCAATAAATGTAGCTTTGCTAGGTGCCTCTTATAAATGGAATCATACAGTACTTTTCTTTTTGTGACTGTTTTATTTCACTTAGCATAATGTCCTCAAGCATCATTCATATTGTAGCATGTTTCTTTCTTTTTAAAGCTGAATAATCCTTTCTTTTTAAAGCTGCATAATCCTTTGTATGTATATACACAATTTTATTTGTCCCTTTATCTGTCAGTGGACAACTGAGTTTATTTCACCTCTTGCCTATTGTGAGAATGCTCACAGTGAGTGTGCAAATATCTTTTCAAAATCCCGTCTCTAGTTCTTTTGGCTGTAGACCCAGAAATGGAATTGCTGGATCCTGTGGTAATTCTATTTTTAAATTTTTTTGAGAAACTGCCATACAGTTTTTCATAGTGGCTGCACCATTTTACATTTCCATGAACAAGTATCTTAAGATTTAACACATGTCTAAAAAGACAGAAATATGATCCTGTAATGAGTGCTATAAAGAAGTGCAGTGTTCTATGGGGAGTGTTTAATAGAGAAATCCAATCTAATATGCCATTTATTTTTGTATTCCTGATGCCTACAGGTGGAGCAGGGCATGGCAACCCATTCCAGTATTCTTGCTTGGAGAATCCCATGGACAGAGGAGCCTGGTGGGCTACAGTCCATAGGGTCTCACAGAGTCAGACGTGACTGAAGCAACTTAGCAAGTGTGCATGCGTGCACACACATATTGTCTATAGTGGGAACTCCGTAAGTGGTTAGTGGGTGGGAGAGTAGGCCCTGGAGACCATTGGTGATTAGGCCCTTTTCCTTTGTTTCCTTCCTGCTATTCAGCTGCCCTCTGTTCTATGGGAATGGGAATGGAGGTCAGGGAGAGCATTTGTTAACAGATTACTAGCTTTTTCTTGGCTGCCTCTACTGCTCTTTGGTGAGATTATGGAAAACATTTCCCCAGTAATGTTCTTTTTCTTATTCTATGCATCGTCTAATATTCAGAGATGTTGAGATGTTGCCACCAGATATGTCCCTGCCTTTTCTTTGGGGGAGAAAAAGAAAGCTGCCTGAGGATGTCAGATGAAAATGTAGTGGTGTTTGGGAGTCATGGGGTATTCAGGGAGAAATGTTCTTTCTATTCTTAGAACACTGCCTCTATTCCCTAAAGAATTTTATTCTATAAAGATAGCAAGAGGGCCTCTCACTCATTTTCTCATTCCACTAACATTTTGCTCAATTTTGTGCTATTTATAGATATTTTGAATTGAAATTTCATTCTTGAGATTTTTCAAGGAGATTTCAGATATTTAAGATTATATAGGCATTTATATTTGGAGATAAACTTCTGGTTTTTGGTTTTACAGATGGAATCTGTTTATCTTATCCCTAAACCAATGAAAGACATGGTTAATATTCTGTCCAGTTTTTAATTTTGCTAGCAATTGAGGAAGAGAAAGAAGCTGGCTGCCAAAAGTCTTTGGCACAGCTCTTTCCTTAGAAACTTTGTATTGGTTTTATTGTTTGCTATGGCATCATTCTGATGTACTAGAGAGATCCAGTTAGATATCCAGGGGTGTTCTCCCAGTTGCTCTGATCACAGTATTTACATGGAAAACAACATTGATGACATTTTCTGAATGCTGTTTGAGGGTAGGTGGGAGTTTGGGCCATGTTGCCCTGTGGGGAGGGGTCACTGGCTCTCAAGCCCAAAGGACCCTGATACCAGCCTTTTCTCTTGTTGGTTGTGTGAAAGACACAAGCAGATTAAGCCCTCTGAGCCATGTTTTATTTTTCTGTAAAACGAGGATGATAGTACCTTTTATGTGAGATTGTTCGTATTAATGACAGAAGATCTATGAAGAACTTAGCACACAGTGTCTGGGCAGTTGATCCCCAGATAGGGGCTGTTTATTAAATAGTTACTGGGTTGAATAGATTGGAATTGCTTCCCTAGTGGCTCAGACTGTAAAGAATCTGCCTGCAATGCAGGAGATCTGAGTTTGATCCCTGAGTCGAAAAGAGAAGGAAATAGCAACCCATTCAAGTATTCTTGCCTGCAGAGGAGCATGGCTGGCTACAGTCCATAGGGCTGCAAAGAGTCAGACATGACTAAGCAATTAACAGTTTTTTAGGAGCTGTTTTTTAAATAGTTATTGGGTAGAATTGATTTGAATTATTTTAGGCCAATTTTCAAGTACTTAGAATGGAGTATTATAGCATAGATCATTTGGTATATTCAACAGGCAGGGAACACAGCCCCACCCATCAACAGAAAGTTGGATTAAAGATTTACTGAGCATGGCCCCACCCATTAGAACAAGATCTGAACAAGTTTTCCCCACAGTCAGTCTCTCCCATCAGGAAGCTTCCATAAGCCTCTTATCCTTTTCCATCAGAGAGCAGACAGAATGAAAAGCCCATCACAGAAAACTAATCAAACTGATCACATGGACCATAGCCTTGTCTAACTCAATCAAACTATGAGCCATGCTGTGTAGGGCCACCCAAGATGGACAGGTCATGGTGGAGAGTTCTGACAAAACGTGGTCCACTGGAGAAGGGAATGGCAAACCACTTCACGATTCTTGCCTTGAGAACCCCATGAACAGTATGAAAATGCAAAAAGATATGACTCTGAAAGATGAACTCCCAGGTCGGTAGGGGCCCAATATGCTACTGGAGAAGAGTGGAGAAATAACTCCAGAAAGAATGAAGAGACAGAGCCAAAGCAGAAACAACACCCAGTTGTGGATGTGACTGGTGATAGAAATAAAGTCTGATGCTGTAAAGAACAACAGTGCATAGGAACCTGGAATGTTAGGTCCATGAATCAAGGTAAATTGGAAGTGGTCAAACAGGAGATGGTAAGAGTGAACATTGACATTTTAGGAATCAGTGAATTAAAATGGACTGGAACGGGCAAATTTAACTCAGACGACCATTATATCTATGACTGTGGGCAAGAATCCCTTAGAAGAAATGGAGTAGCCCTCATAGTCAACAAAAGTCCGAAATGCAGTACATGGGTGCAATCTCAAAAAAGACAGAATGATCTCTGTTTGTTTCCAAGGCAAACCATTCAGTACCACAGTAATCCAAGTCTAAGCCCTAACCAGTAATACTGAAGAAGTTGAAGGTTAACAGTTCTATGAAGACCTACAAGACCTTCTAGAACTAACACACAAAAAGGATGTCCTTTTCATCATAGGGGACTGGAATGCAAAAGTAGAAAGTTAAGAGGTACCTGGAATAACAGGCAAAATTGTCCTTGGAGTACAAAATGAAGCAGAGCAAAGTCTAGCAGAGTTTTGCCAAGAGAACGCACTGGTCATAGCAAACACCCTCTTCCAACAAAACAAGAGAAGATTCCACACATGGACATCACCAGATGGTCAACACCAAAATCAGATTGATTATATTCTTTGCAGCTAAAGATGGAGAAGCTCTATACAGTCAACAAAAACAAGACCAGGAGCTGATTGTGGCTCAGATCATGAGCTCCTTATTGCCAAATTCAGGCTTAAATGGAAGAAAGTAGGGAAAACCACTAGACCATTCAGGTATGACCTAAATTGAATCCCTTATGATTATACAGTGGAAGTGACAAATAGATTCAAGGGATTAGATCTGACAGACAGAGTGCCTGAAGAACTATGGACGGAGGTTCATGATATTGTACATGAGGCAGTGATCAAGACCATCCCCATGAAAAAGAAATGCAAAAAGACTAAATGGTTGTCTGAAGAGGTCTTACAAATAGCTGAGAAAAGAAGAGATGCTAAAGGCAAAGGAGAAAAGGAAAGATATACCCATTTGAATTCAGAGTTCCAAAAAATAGCAAGGAAAGATAAGAAGGCCTTCCTCAGTGATCAGTGCAAAGAAATAGAGGAAAACAACAGAATGGGAAAGACTAGAGATCTCTTCAAGAAAATTAGAAATACCAAGGGAACATTTCATGAAAAGATGGGCTCAATAAAGGACAGAAATGGTATGGACCTAACAGAAGCTTAAGATATTACGAAGAGGTGGCAAGAACACATAGATCAGATCAGTCTCTCAGTCGTGTCCGACTCTTTGCAACCCCATGAATCACAGCACGCCAGGCCTCCCTGTCCATCACCAACTCCCAGAGTTCACCCACATCCATCGAGTCAGTGATGCCATCCAGCCATCTCATCCTCTGGCGTCCCCTTCTCCTCCTGCCCCCAATCCCTCCCAGCATCAGAGTCTTTTCCAATGAGTAAACTCTTCACATGAGGTGGCCAAACTACTGGAGTTTCAGCTTCAGCATCATTCCTTCCAAAGAAATCCCAGGGCTGATCTGCTTCAGAATGGACTGGTTGGATCTCCTTGCAGTCCAAGGGACTCTCAAGAGTCTTCTCCAACACCACAGTTCAAAAGCATCAATTCTTCGGCGCTCAGCCTTCTTCACAGTCCAACTCTCACATCCATACATGACCACAGGAAAAACCATAGCCTAGACTAGAGGAAACTTTGTTGGCAAAGTAATGTCTCTGCTTTTGAATATGCTATCTAGGTTGGTCATAACTTTCCTTCCAAGAAGTAAGCGTCTTTTAATTTCATGGCTGCAGTCACCATCTGTAGTGATTTTGGAGCCCAGAAAAATAAAGTCTGACACTGTTTCCACTGTTTCCCCATCTATTTCCCGTGAAGTGATGGGACCGGATGCCATGATCTTCGTGTTCTGAATGTTGAGCTTTAAGCCAACTTTTTCACTCTCCACTTTCACTTTCATCAAGAGGCTTTTGAGTTCCTCTTCACTTTCTGCCATAAGGGTGGTGTCATCTGCATATCTGAGGTTATTGATATTTCTCCCAGCAATCTTGATTCCAGCTTGTGCTTCTTCCAGTCCAGCGTTTCTCATGATGTATTCTGCATAGAAGTTAAATAAACAGGATGACAATATACAGCCTTGACGAACTCCTTTTCCTATTTGGAAGCAGTCTGTTGTTCCATGTCCAGTTCTAACTGTTGCTTCCTGACCTACATACAAATTTCTCAAGAGGCAGATCAGGTGGTCTGGTATTCCCATCTCTTTCAGAATTTTCCACAGTTTATTGTGATCCACACAGTCAAAGGCTTTGGCATAGTCAATAAAGCAGAAATAGATGCTTTCTGGAACTCTCTTGCTTTTTCCATGATCCAGTGGATGTTGGCAATTTGATCTCTGGTTCCTCTGCCTTTTCTAAAACGAGCTTGAACATCTGGAAGTTCACGGTTCACATATTGCTGAAGCCTGGCTTGGAGAATTTTGAGCATTACTTTACTAGCGTGTGAGATGAGTGCAATTGTGCGGTAGTTTGAGCATTCTTTGGCATTGCCTTTCTTTGGGATTGGAATGAAAACTGACCTTTTCCAGTCCTGTGGCCACTGCTGAGTTTTCCAAATGTGCTGGCATATTGAGTGCAGCACTTTCACAGCATCATCTTTCAGGATTTGGAATAGCTCAACTGGAATTCCATCACCTCCACTAGCTTTGTTCGTAGTGATGCTTTCTAAGTCCCACTTGACTTCACATTCCAGGATGTCTGGCTCTAGGTCAGTGATCACACCATTGTGATTATCTGGGTCGTGAAGATCTTTTTTGTACAGTTCTTCTGTGTATTCTTGCCATCTCTTCTTAATATCTTCTGCTTCTGTTAGGTCCATACCATTTCTGTCCTTTATTGAGCCCATCTTTGCATGAAATGTTCCTTTGGTATCTCTGATTTTCTTGAAGAGATCCCTAGTCTTTCCCATTCTGTTGTTTTCCTCTATTTCTTTGCATTGATCGCTGAAGAAGGCTTTCTTATCTCTTCTTGCTATTCTTTGGAATTCTGCATTCAGATGTTTATATCTTTCCTTTTCTCCTTTGCTTTTTGCTTCTCTTCTTTTAACTGCTATTTGTAAGGCCTCCCCAGACAGCCATTTTGCTTTTTTGCTTTTCTTTTCCATGGGGATGGTCTTGATCCCTGTCTCCTGTATAATGTCACAAACCTCATTCCATAGTTCATCAGGCACTCTATCTATCAGATCTAGGCCCTTAAATCTATTTCTCACTTCCACTGTATAATCATAAGGGATTTGATTTAGGTCATACCTGAATGGTCTAGTGGTTTTCCCTACTTTCTTCAATTTAAGTCTGAATTTGGCAATAAGGAGTTCATGGTCTGAGCTACAGTCAGCTCCTGGTCTTGTTTTTGCTGACTGTATAGAGCTTTTCCATCTTTGGCTGCAAAGAATATAATCAATCTGATTTTCATGTTGACCATCTCAGAAGAACTATACAAAAAATATCTTAATGACCCAGATAACAATGATGGTGTGATCACTCACCTAGAGCCAGACATCCTGCAATGGGAAGTCAAGTAGGCCTTAGGAAGCATCACTATGAACAAAGCTAGTGGAAGTGATGGAATTCCAGGTAAGCTATTTCAGATCCTAAAGGATGATGCTGTTAAAGTGCTGCACTCAGTATGCCAGCAAATTTGGAAAACTCAGCAGTGGCCACAGGACTGGAAAAGGTCAGTTTTCATTCCAATCCCAAAGAAAGGCAATGTCAAAAAATGTTCAAACTGCTGCACTATTGCACTCATTTCATACATTAGCAAAGTAATGCTCCAAATTCCCTAAGTTAGGCTTCAATAGTATGTGAACTATGAAATTCCAGATGTTCAAGCTGGATTTAGAAAAATCAGAGGAACTAGAGATCAAATCGCTAACATCTGTTGGATCATCGAAAAAGCAAGAGAGTTCCAGAAAAACATCTTTTTCTGCTTTATTGACTATGCCAAAGCCTTTGACTGTGTGGATCACAACAAACTGTGGAAAATTCTTAAAGTGATGGGAATACCAGACCACCTGACCTGCCTCCTGAGAAATCTGTATGCTGGTCTAGAAGAAACAGTTAGAACTAGACATGGAACGACAGACTGGTCCCAAACTGGGAAAGGAGTACATCAAGGCTGTATATTATCACCCAGCTTATTTAACTTATATGCAGAGTACATCATGTGAAGTGCTGGGCTGGATGAAGCACAACCTGGAATCAAGATTGCTGGGAGAAATACATATCATCATGTCATCAGATATGCAGATGACATGACACTTATTTTCAGAAAGACAAGAAGAACTAAAGAACCTCTTGATGAAAGGGAAAGAGGAGAGTGAAAAAGTTGGTTTAAAACTCAACATTCAAAAAGCTAAGATCATGACATCCGGTCCCATCACTTCGTGGCAAATAGATGGGGAAACGATGGAAAGAGTGAGAGATTTTATTTTCTTGGGCTCCAAAATCACTGCAGATGGTGACTGCAGCCATGAAATTAAAAGACATTTGCTCCTTGGAAGAAAAGCTATGACCAACCTGGATAGCATATTCAAAAGCAGAGACATTACTTTGCCGACAAAGTCTGTCTAGTCAAAGCTATGGTTTTTCCAATAGTCATGTATGGATGTGAGAGTTGGACTATGAAGAAAGCTGAGTGCTGAATAATGGATGCTTTTGAACTGTGGTGTTGGAGAAAACTCTTGAGAGTCCATTGGACTACAAGGAGATCAAACCAGTCAATCCTAAAGAAATAAGTTCTGAATATTCATTAGAAGGACTGATGCTGAAGCTGAAACTCCAATACTTTGGCCACCTGATGTGAAGAGGTGACTCATTCATTGGAAAAGACCCTGATGCTGGGAAAGATTGAAGGCAGGAAGTGAAGGGGATGACAGAGGATGAGATTGTTTCGTGGCATCACCGACTGAACGGACAAGAGTTTGAGCAAACTCTGGGAGTCGAGGTCACAAAGAGTTGGACACGACTGAGTGACTGAATGGAACTCAACTGAAGTGGACTGCAAGGAGATCAAACCAGTCAATCTTAATGGAAATCAGTCCTGAATATTCATCGGAAGGACTGATACTGAAATTGAAACTCCAATACTTTGGCCACCTGATGCGAGAGCTGACTCAGAAAAGACCCTGATGCTGGCAAAGATTGAAGACAGGAGGAGAAGGGGACAACAGAGGATGAGATGGTTGGATGGCATCACCAACTCAGTGGACTTGTTTTGAGCAAGCTCCGGGAGTTGGTGATGGACAAGGAATCCTGGTGTGCCGCAGTCTATGGGGTCGCAAAGAGTTGGACACAACTGAGTGACTGAACTGAATTGATTGCTCTCCTGCTTTCCTAGTGATATTGAGGGTATTTCCAATAAGCCAACCATTTACTCCAGAAATTGTTAGAGAGTCAGTATTCTGGATTGGATTTTGGAAGTGTTTAGAACAGCAGCAGTGTAAATCTGATGTCCAGACACCCCTTCAGTGTCCTTGGGATTTGTCTTTCTATGGTGATAGCAATAAATATGAATGGTGTGCATTTCAAATAGTTCACCTGCTTCATGCCCATTAGTAGAAATCTTGTAATTCAGTCATTTTTCCCATGTCCATCTCTTGGGTATAAGCCCCATAAACTTATGAGTATACTGTTGTGGAATCATTTGGGTGGTGAGTATTAATGTCTTCCAATGTATTTTATATAACAACAACTCTTTAATACTTGTGACTATATTTGTCTTTTGACATTTAGATTCCTCTAGGTTGATCTTATGGCAACCCACTCCAGTGTTCTTGCCTGGAGAATCCCAGGAATGGGGGAGCCTGGTGGGCTGCCGTCTATGGGGTCACACCGAGTCAGAAATGACTGAAGTGACTTAGCAGCAGCAGGTTGATCTTTCTCTCTCTCAAACCCTCTGTTAGGTAATTTTGACTCCTTTTTGGAGACATATCAAGTATAACACCTTGTTGGGTGAACTAAGTTCTAAGGAATATTCTTAACAACTAAATTTTCTAACTAAATAAAAGAGGTTCTGTTTCCTACCCCTGTCTTTATTGTTCTTCTGCTGTGCTAGGAACACAGGGGAATACTTAATACTGTATTAAGTATAAACAGGTCATCTGCTGTGCAAGCTCTCAATTCAGTTTTCTACTTCTTCATTTTCCACCACTTTTCTATGAATACTCTATGCTCAAATATAACTAGTCAATTTCATTTCCAAGTTATCAAAACTACCTCATCCCATGTAGCTTCAGTCACAATTCCTTTTATCATTAATATTTTCTCTGTATCTGAACAAATCAAAATTTCACTCATCTTTCAAGACCTATTTCAAATGCTGTCTCATTTCCAAAGCTTTTCTAAAAACTATTTGTTTTAGTGTTTTTTAATTATGGAGATGACATATGTTCATTATAGAAAATCTAGATTACAGAGAGTACAGAAAGTAAAAGAATGAAAATTAAAATCACCTTTCATTTTACCTCTAAGATATATACATATAGTCATTTTTTTCATATTATTCTCCCTATTGTATATGTATTTTAATAAAATTAACCTGGCATCATACTCTATGTCTGCATCTCTATTCCGGCCTTGAAAATAGATTCATCAGCACCATTTTTCTAGATTCCACATATATGTGTTAATATATGATATTTTATTTTCTCTTTCTGATTTACTTTGTGTAACAAGCTCTAGGTTTGTCCACCTCAGTTCAAGTGACCCAGAGTCATTCCTTTTTATGGCTGATTAATATTCCATTGTACATACACCACAACCTTTTTATCCATTCTTCTGTCAGTGACACAGCAGGGGAAGAAGAGGGTGGGGTGAACTGAGAGAGTAACATCGAAATACATACTTTACCGTGTGTGAAATAGACAGCTAGTGGGAAGTTGCTGTATAATACAGGGAACTCAACTCAACCTGGTGCTCTGTGATGACCTAGAGGGGTGGGAGGAGGGTAGGGTGGGAGGGAGGAGGAAATACATGTGCACTCATGGCTGATTTACATTGTTGAATGGCAGAAACTAGCAACACTGTAAAGCAACTATCTTCCAATTAAGCACATAAAAATGCATGAGAAAAAAAATGGAATTACGCTGTGTATGCTATTTTGTAATCTGCTCTTTCATTATTGACTTTATTTTTTTAGGGTAGTTTTAGGTTCATAATAAAATTGGGCATAGGGTACAGAGATTTCGGTATGCTCCCTGCCTCCATACATGCATAACCTCCCGCGTTATCCACACCCCCCACCAGAGTGGTCCATGGTTTGTAATTCAGTCTTGGTGTTGGGCAAACATAATGACATGTATCATTATTATGGTATCATACATAGTATTTCCACTCCCCTAAAAATCCTGTTTCCATCTATTCATCTCTCCCATTGCCCTCTCACCCCTAACTTCTGGCAATCACTGATTTTTTTATTGCCTCCATAGTGTTGCCTTTTCCAAGATGTCATACAGTTGGAATCATACAGTATGTAGTCTTTTCAGATTGACTTCTTTCACTTGGTAATATGCACTTAAGTTTCCTTCATGTCTTTTCATGCCTTGATAACTCATTTTTTTGGTGTTGAATAATATCCCATCATCTGCATGTATCACAGTTTATCTATTCACCTATTGAAGGATATCTTGATTGCTTCCAAGTTTTGGCAATTATAAGTGCAGCTGCTATAAGTATCCATCTGCTGGTTTTTGTGTGGAGACAAGTTTTCAACTCTTTTGTATCTTATAAAAAGAATATGTTTAGTAGTGTATGAAACTGCAAAACTGTCTTCTAAAGGGGCTGTGAAAGTCATTCCGTCGTGTCCGACTCTTTTCGACCCCATGGACTATAGTCCATGGAATTCTCCAGGCCAGAATAAAGAGGCTGTACTATACCATTATATATTCCTACTAGCAATGAATGAGAATTCCTGTTGCTCCACACCTTCGACATCATTTAATGGTATCAGTGTTCCAAATTTTGGTCATTCTAATAGGTGCATAGTGGTATCTGATTGTTTTTTTTTTTATTGTTGTTTTAATTTGCATTTCCCTGATGAGTGACATATGATGGGGAATATCTTTTCATATGCTCATTTGCCATATGTGAATCTTCTTTGGTGAAGTATGTATTATGGTCTTTGTCTCATTTTTAATCTGGTTGTTTGTTTTCTTATTGTTGAATTCAAAGAGTTCTTTATTTTTGGATGTGTCCTTTGCAGATATTTTTCCCAGTCTGTCACTTATCTCTCTTCTCTTGACATTTTCTTTCACAGAACGGAAGGTTTTAGTTTTAATGAAGTGCAGCTTATCAATTATTTCTTTCATGAATCATGCCTCTAGTGTTTTATCTAAGAAGTCATTCTTACATTCAAGGTTATCTAGATGTTCTTGTATGTTACCTCCTAGGAGTTTCATAGTTTTGTATCTTACATTTAGGTCTGTTATCCATTTTGAATTTATTTTTGTAAAGAGTGTAAGGTCTAGATTCAGGTTTTTGGTTTTGTTTGTTTGTTTGTTTGTTTTTGCAGGAGATGTCAAATTGTTCTCATACCATTTGTGGAAAAACTATTTTTCCCCAATTCTGTCCTTTGCTCCTTTGTTAAAGATCAGTTGACTATATTTATGGGGGTCCATTTCTAGACTCAACATTCTGTTTCATTTATCTATTTGTCTATACTTTTGTCAACACCACACTGTCTTGATTGTCATAGCTTTATGTGCTGTGCTGTGCTAAGTCACTGCAGTCATGTCCAATTCTGTGCAAATGTATGGACTGAAGCCCACCAGGCTCTTCTGTTCATGGGATTCTCTAGGCAAGAATACTGCAGTGGTTTCCCGTACTCTCCTCTAGGGAATCTTCCTGACCCAGGGATCAAACTCACGTCTCTAATGTCTCCCTGCATTGGCAGGTGGTTTCTTTACCACTAGGGCCACCTGGGAAGCCCCCACCATAGCTTTATAGAAAGTCTTAAAGTCAGTTAGTGTTCATCATCCAACTTTGTTCTTCTCAGTCAATATTACATTGGTGATTCTGGATTTTTTTCTTCTCCATTTAAACTTAAGGATCAATTTATTGACAAAATAAATTGCTGGGGTTTTGGTTAGGGTTACACTGAATCTATAGATCAAATAGGGAAGAACTGACACCTTGAAACTGTTGAGTCTTCTAAGCCAGGAACATGGAATATCTCTCCATTTATTTAGCTCTTACTGGATGTTGCTCATCAGAGTTTTGTGGCTTTCCTCATTTAGATCTTATACATATTTTGTTGGATTTGTATTTAATTTCATTTTGGGAGATGCTAACATAAGTGGTATCGTGTTTTAAATTTCAAATTCCACTGTTCATTGCTGGTATATAGTCTTATTCACTGGACCACCAGGGAAGTCCTTATAATTCCTTCTATATATTGTTGGGTTTGATTTGCCAGTCTATGAGCAATTATGATTTTATCTGGCAGAATATCTGTGGAGCTAGAATGGGTATAACCAATGGGTGACCAATTTATGACTTCATAAATATTGAGTGACTAGTTTTCATCATGTGTATGTTTAGTGACAATTTTAATACCTCATGTATATTTAATGTTTAGTGACAGTTTTAATACCTCACGTATATTTAATGTTTAGTGACAATTTTAGTGTTTACTCAGCATTTCTATCCCTTCCTATGTTCAACACATCTGTATATTTTATTTATGCCTAATGATCCCTGGATCGGGAAGATCCCCTGGAGAAAGAAATGGCAACCCATGCCAGTATTCTTGCCTGGAAAATTCCACGGACAGTGGAACCTGTCGGGCTACAGTCCATAGAGTCACAGAGTCGGACACTACTGAGTGATTAAGCACACACAATGTCTCATAAGTTACTTATCTGTACTTAGCACATATTACAAATTCACCTAAGCCATTTGACTTCTCATTTTCTGTAGCAGAATTGAAATTCTCAAATAAAACAACAAATGCACATTACTAATTTAAAGTTTAAAATTGATAAAATTGTGTTGATTAATTTTTTTGGTCCACTTTAGCACTTAAGTGTTCAAACATCCCCATTCAGTGTTCCACAGGAGCCTGAGACAGTCATTAATAAGCCATAGAATTAATAATAAAAAATTGAGGGAGCATAGTGAGGTATTTCACAATTCTATAAAATCATTCTGAACTTCACTCTTGTGGCACTGAAATTATTCAATAGTTTTAAAAGACAGAACTGGGTATATGCACTTATCTTAGGACCCTCCGTGGAAATTGTTTTTGTTTTTTAAAAGCAAGATTTCTTATATGAATTTATTCTCTTATCAATCAAATCCTTTAAAATTAATCTGCAGAAAAAATTATTTTGGCATATTTTTAAACCCCATTGTGCCCAAGACAGTACTTTCTGACAAGTAGGAATTTTTTTCCTGTGGTTAGATTCTGTTTAATTGAGACCTTGCTATTCAGCTAATGACTATCATTTCAGATACGGTTGTACTAGAAGGTCTGTGTTTGAGGTACAAATTCTCTGGCTTTAGGTACAGGACAATAAGGATCGTAAAATTTCATAGAAAATTGAAGTTGCTGAATCACAGTCACTCCCTCCTTTAGCCATTGGTCTCAGTTTCTTACCTAATCTAGGTTTTGTCGTGAAAGTGAAAGTATTAGTCACTAAATTGTGTCCAACTCTCTGCAACCCCATGGACTGTAGCCCACCAAGTTCCTCTGTCCATGGGATTCTCCAGGCAAAATTACTGGAGTGGGTAGTCATTTCCTTCTCCAGGGGATCTTCCCAACCCAGGGATCGAATCTTGGCCTCCTGCATTGCCTGTGGATTCTTTACCATCTGAGCCACCAGGAAAGCTATAATATAGGTTTTAATACAAGCTATTTCAAAGAGGAAAGTAAGGAGATAAAGTTTAACCTCATCTAGTTTTCTTGTAAAAATTGATATGTGGAGAGGCCAAAAGCATGAGCAAGGGACGCAAACAGAAGGAATATTCTACCCACTGGAGGTTCTACTCTCAGAATGTCCTTTTTTCATTTAATAGACAGGGAACCAGAAATGAAGGACCCAGCACACTCGGTGAAATAATTACTTAGGGCTCATAGAGTTACAGGCAGTAGAGGGGCAGGGATTTGGCCAGCAGTGTGATTTTTACATAAAACAAACATGTGCTCATGTCATGGATAGCACTTTCAGTAAGCTGGCATGGCAGTTTACCCAAACTTTTCTCTCTCATGGTTGGGTCTACGACAGACAAAAATTGAAGAACTCCATGTACAGAAAACCAATTATCGTTCTTTTTGCTTCTCACACATTATTATTAAGGATATTCTTTTATTAATGCTTAGGGGAATGTCAGAATAATTTTGAATGGTTTAGTTCAGACTAGATTATTCCAGTTTATGTCATTTGACATGCTCAGATAAGTGTATTTAATTAAGGCAAATTCACTTATTTTTAAGAAGACTCCATATTCAGTAATCAAAATGAAGATATTATGGATAAGAAAATCTCCTATCCAAGTAGAAGAATGTTAGTGTATTGGAACAGCAAGATATATTATAGGAACTTTAGTTTTCTATAACATTTCCTGACAAAGATTCCTGAACTGTAACTTAAAATCGACTTTTTGAGGGAATTTTCCATTTAGAGTGGATTTAAAAATCATAGGTATGATATAGGGTAGCAGTTTCCAAGAAATTATTGAATAGCAAAGAATAAATGAATCCTGTTCCCTAGGCAACCACATGGAGGGGTATAACATCCCTCACGCTCCTGAAATGAAGTTTAAAGTTGCTACTATTTTGGGTTTTGGCTTCCTCTGAAAATGGCTTTTATGCCTTGAAATTTTTTTTTATATAATGAAGTTTGAGCCTGTTCCAACTCTTCTCTCTGTAACATTAGGCTTGTATATAACAGCCTCTCTATCCTTTGATCTCAGCATGTGTGACTATAAGAGGAATGGCCACCCTGGAAATCAGATCAAATTGGGGGATGGAAACTCGTACCATGAGAAGTGAGGGTAGAGCAGAGTCATTTCTAACCATTCAGCAGGCTTTCATAATTTCAGGAAGAAAAGTGCTCTGGGGTTTTCTGATTCACACAATCTTTTATGGCTTTTTTTTTTTTTTTTTTAAGCTAATATGTTATAGGATGCTCAGCTTTTTTTAGGAAAAAAACATTTTAATGTTGAGATGGGTGCATTTCTTATTTTTTCAATAGGTTTTTTGTGTGAGTGCCCAGTGCTGTCTATTTGGGCATTTTATCTCCTATGTGAGTCTCCCAATGTTGACATCCTTTCTCATCTGTCACTCTTTTCTCAACCCTTGTCCTCCTTGCTCTCCTGCCCTAAATCAGTTTGTTTTTTAATGACTGCTTTTCACCATACCAAAAGTGTATATACTGAGTGATTGTGATCTTCTGAGCACTGACCCTCTAGGGAAGGTACACTGCGAAATCGCATATAAGCCTGGTATGGGCAACATTTTAGAAATGGGAGGTCTGGTTGCTGACACCATCTCTTCCATCTGGTGGGGCTGGTGGGGTCTAGTGACCCAGAAAGTCCAAGGGACTTCAGGAATGCCTTCCAATAAAAAATACCTCCTCAGTATTCTGCTAGTTAGATTCACTTGAGTTAATTAGCTAATCTTTTAAAAAGGCCTCTCTCTCTGTAAGACTGAGCCTATTCTTGTCCAAACATCAACTTCTTAAATCATATAATCTTATTTGTTTCTCAAGTAGGTGGCTCATAATTCTTGACTGAGGGAGTGGAAGTTGGCCCAGATGGAAAAGTAGGAAATTTTTGTTTCTGGTTTGGTGAATGTTCTGTAGCAAAGAGCTTTGTCCAGCCTGAGGGCATTTGAAAGTGAATGCTGTGGGTGTGAAGTTAGAGGAGGTGAGAGAGGAAAGCAGGAGGAGGGCAGGAAGGAGAAATACTTAGGTATAGATTTCCTTCTTTGTCATTTCGATTGAGGCTGTAGACGTGCCCATCAGAAATTTCTTAGCATGCTTTCCTTGTGCAAGGCGGCCATATGTTGTTAATGCTTGTTATGTGCTAAGCACTCTGAAATATTTCGTATTCCATGCCACAGACAAAGAAAGCCTGGATTTTTGTTGTTGTAGTTTACTTTTGTTGGATACTATTGAACACTTTTTAGGTATTCACTAAACCCTTTTCGAGGCTTTCCTGTAAATCAGGAAATGAATTAGCAATGATGAGCAGCAATGATGAGGGTCCTTGCCCTTCATTGTCTCTATGGGGAGACAAACATTTGTGCAAAAATTATCTAGAAATATGCTAAGATCTAATGCAAGAGAAGCAGAAGAGAGAAGCATAGCTCCTTTTTGTTGGGGGGTCAGGGAGATATCAGCTCCAGGTACATGGAATACAGGGTTTCCCTGGTGGCTCAGCAGTAAAGAATCTACCTGCAATGCAGGAGCCACAAGAGACTCAGGTTTGATTCCTGGGTCAGGAAGATCCCTTGGAGGAGGGCATGGCAACCTACTCCAGTATTCTTGCCTGGAGAATCCCATGAATAGAGGAACCTGGCAGACTATAGCCCACAGGGTCACAAAGAGTCAGACACGACTGAAGCAACTTAGCACACACACATGCAGGGAGATCACAGAAGAGATGATATCTTAGCTGGCTCTTGGAAGTTGAATGGGGAGTTGTCAGAGGCAGGAGGGAGGGAAAATAATATTTGCAAGGATGGAGACTTGAGAAGGAGAATCGTGAATTGCAAAAAGGTAAAAAATTCAGCAGAGCTGGCACAAAAGGTGATCTGCGGAGAGAAGGAGGATGTGAGGCATAAAAAGGAAGTTAGGTCCAGGCTGTGAGGGACCTAGTGAGCCCTATAAAGAAGGCTGGATTTCATTTTATAGGTATAGGGAGCCAGCAGAGGCCCTGAAACAGGGGACTTAAATAATTAAGTTTTAAGTTAGGCAGATAATTCTGGAAACATTGTGGAAGGTGGACAGTTCAAGGCTGTGATCTCTTGAGAGCAACCATAATTAGAAATATTAGGCAAGCAAGTATTAAAAAGATTGATAAGAGTCAGTGCTGGTGAAGGTAGCATCAGTCAGCCTTGGCATTTTAGCAATAGCTATCATACCTATCAGTCTCTACCAAAACTTAAAATGTGGGCAGGAATAAGGAACTTTTACTTTTTGTTTTATACATTTCTGTCCCAGCTGCATTTTTAACAACCATTCTAATAAAACAAAAATTTTTTTTTAAAAAGTCAAATCCCACTGCACTAAAATAAAGCCACAGCACAAAACATTTTGAAACTCTATTTAATAATTCATTTTAAAAGAAATATTCATTACTAAAACATTTTAAAGTTGCTCTGGGGCTTGCTATAAACAAATTTGAACTAGGTTTTTGTCTATGAAGAAAAGAGAAATAAGTCACATTACCCAGAAATAATGAAAGCTGGTTTTGCATTATCAACAATTTCTTATTTTCCTCCAGGGATCTGACTAATCCATATTATAGATAACTCAAAATAAATATTTGATATTTAGCTATGAAATGTGTACTTATAACTGCTTTTGAATGTGAGTTTTAAAATTACCCCATAGATAACTGAGAACTGACTTCAAAAAATATACAAACTTTATAGATTTTTTTTTTTTTACAATAAACTATGGTCTCTCTTTTCTTGATCCTTCCCTGTAATTTTTTTTTTCAATTTCAAAAGTATCTGGGTGACAACTTCTAGCATATAGATCAAGAAGCTCACAATTGATATATTAATAGTTCATCATTCTCAGTTTTTTAAAACAACAAATTAAGGATATATGCTCTTAACTAAAGACTTTAAGAAGCTGTTTTCATCATGAATTTATTAAACAGCCAGTCACTAAGGAACTCAACTGAATTTGGTGATGCACTTCAAAAGAACCAAGATGGTACTACTCTACCTCCCCTTATGAGAAATAAGACAATTAGACTACCTTTGTCTCCATTTAAGCATGTATGGAAAATACTGGTATGAGGATCACTAATAACTGAAGGAATTTGAACTTGCTAAGTAAAATGTTTTTGTAAGAGTTTTGGTTTTCCAGCAAGTTTACATGTTATTACTACATTATTCAGAGAAGTAGCCAGTAGGCTGTCATTCTGTTAACATGATTCAGATCTATCCTTGATGCCTGAAATATATCTGCCTGAAACCACCCACTCTCTGAAATATAGAGCATCCATTTTAGGGAAGTTGTTCATGATTACAGGTTAACAACAGACCGGCCGCCAAGCTCTGCAAGTGGTGTACACACGTTAGGTAAATGGCACCCTTTCTTTTGTTTCTATTGAAAAAATTCCATCTGGAAAGCTCCTCCAGCTCTGAAAACACTGCATTGCCTCATGGCTGAAAAAAGACGAATAAGAGGATAGAGAATCCTAGGAACTTCGTTTTTGAAAAGTATAAAAACAGCCACCACTGAAATCAGGCAAGATGATGAAGTCCCTTGTTGACAGCCCAAAAAACTTTGATGATTACTTCCACTCTGTCTGTGCTGGGTCAATACACAGGCTTAAAAAAATCTATTATATGTATTGATTTCTTTGATTCAGTTGGAAGTGTATAGATTTGGATGATTTTCAAAGATGATCATCTATCAAATGTCCCACATGTCTATTGATAGCAAACAAAGTATTAAAGGCATCTTTTCACTTTAACTACTGGACAGCCATTCTACTGTTTTTCTTGTTGTGTGACTGAGAAATAAGAAAAGATTTTAGGGCTGTTAGAAAGGAGAAATCTCAAGTAGAAGTCCTCTACAAGGCACATGGCAGTTGGAGGATTAAGCTGAGTCTCCTCTCTCTCCTCCTTCTCCTTCACATCCTCTTCTTTTGCCTCCTCCTTGTCAAATAAGTGAGGCTCTCACACACTTTTATCTTGATAAAAGTTTAAATGACTCCTCCACTCCTCTGTATGTGCTGTGTCTCTTCCTTTCTTTTGAATTTGCAATCTTTCCTGCTTGTGTAATTCAGAGATTGCCTGATGTAATCAGTAGACATTATAAAACATGAAAAAATACAGATTTCTTACTAAACTCATATTAGCATGAAAAGATAATGACAATTCTTTTTTTTCAGTAAGGTCAGCTCTCATCACATAACTCTGTGGAGGGTCAACTGAATGGGTGCATCTTCACTTCTATGGCGCAAAAAGTCTCAAGACAGCCCAGTGAATTATGCCTAAGAAAAGTCTGGGCTATTTACAGATGTCTCTAGAATGTTCCAGTCAAACTGTTGAAATGACCTTTGCCTGAAAAAAAGGGGCTCCATACATGAGGATTAAGCAGATGGTCTTTTATTTTTTTTTCTAACTTCTAATTATTTTATTTCCAATGAAAGGCACAGGTGTCAAAGTCTTAAGGACTGTGGGCCTTTATTTAGTGCTCTAAATCTTGTTTTTATCTTTTTTTTTTTAATTTTTTATTCCTTTATTTCTCATGTGTTCCCCATCCTGAACCCTCCTCCCTCCCCATACCATCCCTCTGGGTCGTCCCAGTGCACCAGCCCCAAGCATCCAGCATCGTGCATTGAACCTGGACTGGCATCTCGTTTCATACATGACATTTCACATGTTTCAATGCCATTCTCCCAAATCTTCCCACCCTCTGCCTCTCCCACAGAGTCCATAAGCCTGTTCTATACATCAGTGTCTCTTTTGCTGTCTCGTATACAAGGTTATCGTTACCATCTTTCTAAATTCCATATATATGCGTTAGTATACTGTATTGGTGTTTTTCCTTCTGGCTTACTTCACTCTGTATAATAGGCTCCAGTTTCATCCACCTCATTAGGACTGATTCAAATGTATTCTTTTTAATGGCTGAGTAATACTCCATTGTGTATATGTACCATAGCTTTCTTATCCATTCATCTGCTGACGGACATCTAGGTTGCTTCCATGTCCTGGCTATTACAAACAGTGCTGCGATGAACATTGGGGTACACGTGTCTCTTTCCCTTCTGGTTTCCTCAGTGTGTATGCCCAGCAGTGGGATTGCTGGATCATAAGGCAGTTCTATTTCCAGTTTTTTAAGGAATCTCCACACTGTTCTCCATAGTGGCTGCACCAGTCCGCATTCCCACCAACAGTGTAAGAGGGTTCCCTTTTCTCCACACCCTCTCCAGCATTTATTATTTGTAGACTTTTGGATCGCAGCCATTCTGACTGGTGTGAAATGGTACCTCATAGTGGTTTTGATTTGCATTTCTCTGATAATGAGTGATGTTGAGCATCTTTTCATGTGTTTGTTAGCCATCTATATGTCTTCTTTGGAGAAATGTCTATTTAGATCTTTGGCCCATTTTTTGATTGGGTCATTTATTTTTCTGGAGTTGAGCTGTAGGAGTTGCTTGTATATTTTTGAGATTAGTTGTTTGTCGGTTGCTTCATTTGCTATTATTTTCTCCCATTCTGAAGGCTGTCTTTTCACCTTGCTTATAGTTTCCTTTGATGTGCAGAAGCTTTTAAGTTTAATTAGGTCCCATTTGTTTATTTTTGCTTTTATTTCCAATATTCTGGGAGGTGGGTCATAGAGGATCCTGCTGTGATGTATGTCAGAGAGTGTTTTGCCTATGTTCTCCTCTAGGAGTTTTATAGTTTCTGGTCTTACGTTGAGATCTTTAATCCATTTTGAGTTTATTTTTGTATATGGTGTTAGAAAGTGTTCTAGTTTCATTCTTTTACAAGTGGTTGACCAGAAAGGAACTAGAAAAGGAAGAAATGAAGAACCCTAGGGTTAGTAGAAGGAAAGAAATCTTAAAAATTAGAGCAGAAATAAATGCAAAAGAAACAAAAGAGACCATAGCAAAAATCAACAAAGCCAAAAGCTGGTTCTTTGAAAGGATAAATAAAATTGATAAACCATTAGCCAGACTCATCAAGAAACAAAGGGAAAAAAATCAAATCAATAAAATTAGAAACGAAAATGGAGAGATCACAACAGACAACACAGAAATACAAAGGATCATAAGAGACTATTATCAACAATTATATGCCAATAAAATGGACAACGAGGAAGAAATAGACAAATTCTTAGAAAAGTACAACTTTCCAAAACTCGACCAGGAAGAAATAGAAAACCTTAACAGACCCATCACAAGCACGGAAATTGAAACTGTAATCAAAAATCTTCCAGCAAGCAGATGGTCTTTTAAAGCAAAACAAAAACAAAAACTCCCCATTAGAAACAAATTTCAGAATTATATATACTGTTTGATCTCAATTCTTTTCTCAGAAATATAACCAAAAAGTGTATAGTTAATTCCACCTCAGACTGGGTTTTTGAACAATTTTTTCTTCTTTATATCTTTCTGTACTTCCCCAATTTTTAACAATTGAATGTCTTATTTTTATAAACACAAACAAACAGCATCCCAAATTATTGTCCTCTAGACAATGGAGAGGCTTGAGGTAGATGGAATATCATATATTTGTTTCTTGGCATATTAGGGTTCAAATTTTTTTTTTTTGGACAATTTAACATGTGACATGGTATTGGCTGTAGACCTGGCCCTTTTGATCAGACCTGAACCTGAAATTAAGAATTAAAGGGAATTCACAACCCTTCTTTGGTGTGGAGGGGAAGAATTAATGGGAGGAAATCCCTCTTCAGCAGGAGCAGCAGTCTAGTGGCTGTTGTTTCAGTCTCCACAAATGCAAATGGTGGTTTTCTTCTTATTATGTATTTATATTAATTTGTATAGAACATTATAAAACATGAAGTGGCAAAGAAAATGCCCTAGCCCTAAGTTATGCCTTTTGGTCTTGCAAAAGTTATGAAATGAATATAATGACACTGTTACTATTCTAGAAAAATACATGGAACAAAGGGAAGAGGGCACTAGTTCTAGTGATAAAATAAGCTGAAACTGCTAAAATGTGGGTGCTTTGGCTAAAGGCAGGCCTAATTGCTGTCTTTGGTGGCTCAGACAGTAAAGAATCCACCTACACTGTAGGAGACTTGAGTTCGATCCCTGGGTTGGGAAGATCCCCTGGAGAAGGAAATAGCTACCCACTCCAGTATTCTTTCCTGGAGATTTCCATGGACAGAGGAGCCTGGTGGGCTATAGTTCATGGGGTTGCAAAGAGTCAGACATGACTGAGCAACTAACACTTTCACTTCACCCCCAAGAATGGCAGCAGGGGGACCATGCACATGCTGGGAGCTCAACAAAGACATATTAGATTAATAAGCACTCCATATGTGGTTTCCTCCTATCTGTCATTTTTGCAAGTTCAGTTCAGTTCAGTCGCTCAGTCGTGTCTGACTCTTTGTGACCCCATGGACTGCAGCATGCCAGGCTTCCTTGTCCTTCACCAACTCCCAGAGCTTGCTCAAACTCAAGTCCATCAAGTCTGTGATGCCATCCAACCATCTCATCCTCTGTCATCCCCTTCTCCTCCTGCCTTCATTCTTTCTCAGCATCAGGGTCTTTTCCATTGAGTCAGTTCTTCCATTCAGGTGTCCAAAGGATTGGAACTTCAGCTTCAGCATCAGTCCTTCGAATGAATATTCAGGACTGATTTCCTTTAGGATTGAATGGTTAGATCTCCTTGCAGTCCAAGGGACTCTCAAGAGTCTTCTCCAACACCATAGTTCAAAAGCATCAATTCTTTCAAAAGCTCAGCTTTCTTTATGGTCCAGTTCTCACATCCATACATGACTACTGGAAGAACCATAGCCTTGACTAGACGGATGTTAGCAGAGTAATGTCTCTGCTTTTTAATATGCTATGTAGGTTGGTCATAGCTTTTCTTCCAAGGAGCAAGCATCTTTTAATTTCATGGCTGGAGTCACCATCTGCAGTGATTTTGGAGCCCAAGAAAATAAAGTCTGTCACTGTTTCCATTGTTTCCCCATCTATTTGCCATGAAGTGATGGGACCAGATGCCATGATCTTAGTTTTCTGAATGTTGAATTTTAAGCCAACGTTTTCACTCTCCTCTTTCACTTTCTTCAAGAGGCTCTTTAGTTCTTTGCTTTCTGCCATAAGGGTGGTGTCATCTGGATATCTGTGGTTATTGATATTTCTCCCAGCAATCTTGATTCCAGCTTGTGCTTCATCCGGTCTGGCATTTTGCATGATGTACTCTGCAGATAAGCTAAACAAACAGAGTGACAATATGGAGCCTTGATGTACTGCTTTCCCTGTTTAGAACCAATCTGTTGTTCCATGTCTAGTCCTAACTATTGCTTCTTGACCTGAATACAGATTTCTCAGGAGGCAGGTAAGGTGGTCTGGTATTCCCATCCCTTTAACAATTTTCCAGTTTGTTGTGATCGACAAGTCAAGGGTTTTGGCATAGTCAATGAAGTTGAAGTAGATGTTTTTCTGGAATTTTCTTGCTTTTTCTATGAACCAGTGAATGTTGGCAATTTGATCTCTGGTTTCTCTACCTTTTCTAAATCCAGCTTGTACATCTGGAAGTTCTCTGTTCAAGTACTGCTGAAGCCTGGCTTGGAGAATTTTGAGCATTACTTTGCTAGCATGTGAGATGAATGCAGCTGTGCAGTAGTTTGAACATTCTCTGGGATTGGGATGAAAACTGACCTTTTCCAGTCCTGTGGCCACTGCTGAGTTTTCCAAATTTGCTAGCATATTGAGTGCAGCACTTCCAGAGCATCATCTCTTAGGATTTGAAATAGCTCGGCTGGAATGGCATCACCTCCACTAGCTTTGTTCATAGTGGTGCTTCCTAAGGCCTACTTGACTTCCCATTGCAGGATGTCTGGCTCTAGGTGAGTGATCACACCATCGTTGTTATCTGGGTCATTAAGATATTTTTTGTATAGTTCTTCTGTGTGTTCTTGCCACCTCTTCTTAATATCTTAAGCTTCTGTTAGGTCCATACCATTTCTGTCCTTTATTGAGCCCATCTTTGCATGAAATGTTCCCTTGGTGTTTCTAATTTTCTTGAAGAGATCTCTAGTCTTTCCCATTCTGTTGTTTTCCTCTATTTCTTTGCACTGATCACTGAGGAAAGCCTTCTTATCTCTCCTTGCTATTTTTTGGAACTCTGAATTCAAACGGGTATATCTTTCCTTTTCTCCTTTGCCTTAAGCTTCTCTTCTTTTCTCAGCTATTTTGTAAGACCTCCTCAGACAACCATTTAGTCTTTTTGCATTTCTTTTTCTTGGGGATGATCTTGATCACTGCCTCATGTACAGTGTCATGAACCTCCATCCATAGCTCTTCAGACACTCTGTCTATCAGATCTAATCCCTTGAATCTGTTTGTCACTTCCACTGTATAATCATAAGGGATTTGATTTAGGTCATACCTGAATGTTCTAGTGGTTTTCCCTACTTTCTTCAGTTTAAGCCTGAATTTGGCAACAAGGAGTTCCTGATCTGAGCCACAGTCAGCTCCTGGTCTTGTTTTTGCTGACTGTATAGAGTTTCTCCATCTTTGGCTGCCAAGAATATAATCAATCTGATTTTGATATTGATCATCTAAAGATGTCCATGCGTAGAGTCATCTCTTGTGTGGTTGGAAGAGGGTGTTTGCTATGACCAGTGACTCTATATGACTCTATAACAGAGTGTCTTGGGAAAACTCTGTTAGCCCTTGCCTTGCTTCATTTTGTACTCCAAGGCCAAATTTGCCTGTTACTCCAGGTCTTTTTGCAAAGGGAAGTGTAAATCTCTCTCCACAGTATCATATTTAGTGCTTGGTTTCCTTAATATTGTGAGGGTATAAGAATATGGTGTTACGAAAGCCTTTTTTTGATGAGAGACCCAGTTAGATTCCTGATTCCACCACTTACTAGCTATGTGCCTTGGGTTTAACTTCTCTGAGTCTTGGAACTCAAATTTCTATGGAAACTGCTTGGATTTGGTTTTAGCTTTACCCCTTACAAATTGTGTGGCCTACCTACATCTCAGTTTTCCCATCTGTAACGTGAAGATAATCAAATGCTTATTTCATTTGTGTTGGGGATGAGTTGGGGGCATTGCATGAGAAGCGCTTAGCATGCTGCTTGGGTGGACACATAGTAAGTATTTAATTAAAGTTGGCTATTACTTTTTTTGTTACCAATAGATATAAGATAGAAATCTGTGTTTTGAGGGATGGCACATCTAAGGCAAATGTTACGGGCTTTTAAATAATATCCAGTGAGAACCAATGAATGGTTATTTCTACATTGTTGTCTTAACATTTTCCCTAAGATGAAGCTTCAGATGCAATCTGTATCTGAATATCTAGCAGATTTCTTTGGGTATTTTAGGGGTAATTTCCATATGTGATGGTCGGCACTGATATTTCTATGTATAAAGTTTTTTTCTCCCCTCATTGTAATTGCTACATAAATTTAGCAGGAAGTTAAAAACTGATACTGCTTGAATTTTTTTCTTATAAGTTTTTAAAAAACCTTTTCATTTTTTCCTTTATTTTCTGGCTTTTAGCTATACATGTATTTATAGTTTGTTATCACTTAATCCTCTCTTTTCACTTGAGTTGAGAACTGTACATATATCTTGATTATAAGGAGAAGTGATTTTTACCTAATTCTGTATTTGCAATTTCGTATTCTTTTTTTAAAGATGGTCCTCAAATAAAACAAGCTTCAAGCTTCACAAAACCTGATATACCCTAATTATGTTACACTTGTTTTGCAGATGAAAGACTTGACACATTCAACTTGAAATTGCCTAAAGTGAATGTTATTATGGGAACATTATAAGACTAAAGATACTTTATTTTCTTGTTCCACTTGTTGTTCAGTCACTCACTCATGTCTGACTCTTTGTAAGCCCATGGACTGCAGCACGCGAGGTTTCCCTGTCCTTCACCATCTCCGGAAGTTTGTTCAAACTCCTGTCCATTGAGTCGGTGATGCCATCCAACTGTCTCATCCTCTGTTGTTCCCTTCTCCTGCCTTCAGTCTTTCCCAGCATCAGGGTCTTTTCCAATGAGTCAGTTCTTCGTATCAGGTGGCCAAAATATTGGAGCTTCAGCTTCAGTATCAGTCCTTCCAATGAATATTCAGGACTGATTTCCTTTAGGATGGACTGGTTTTATCTCCTTGCAGTCCAAGAGACTCTCAAGAGTCTTCTCCAACATCACAGTTCAAAAGCATAAAATCTTTATCTTCTTGTTCTACTTCAGGCCTGACTAAATTTTGCTTTCCTTCTTCAAGGAAAAACATCTGTTCTTTCAGTAAAAACATACAGATGTGTAGAATTCATTGAATGGTCAAAATAAGTCAGTATCTGGCTTCTTATGCATATACTACACTTTCAAATGTATAGAATAGATAAAGAAGAGTACTAACTTCATTAACATGATGCCTCAAGCCTAGATTTTTTAAGGCTAAAGGAACTGATCAGGTGTGATTTTTGCAGATCTGTTTTGTTAATGCATTGTAAATTTCTGGGTTGAGAGAGGAAGGGAGAGTGCAGTGTAGTGGTCATGAGAATTCTGAAAGGAGAGGAATTGCCATGGTTTTGGAGTATAGGAGGAGGAAATAAGAAGGAAATAGGTAGGGGATCTACAGGAAGAGTGGCAATTCCAGAATTAGAAAATTGCTTACTAACTCAGTAAGTGATGAATAAGTTAACTTCTAACAGGCATGGGTTGCTGGGCTGTTTCACTGCCACTAAGTACGTCTTCACAGAAGACTTCATCTCTAAGTAAAATTTCCACAGGGGCAACAACAGCTAAGAATACCATAATAGGTTGAATATATTTAAAATTAGGTTAATTTACATGTGAAAAAAATTATATTGGTTTAAACAGTAGGAAAATTGTCTTCCTCTCACATAAGAGAATTCTAGAGGTAGGTAGTACAAGTCTTGTATAGAGACTCCATAGTCCTCAGGTATCGAAACTTCATCCAGTTCTTCTTTCTTCTCAGGGTGTAAGCCTTCTCCTCATGGTCCAGTATTGCTGCTGCAGCTCCAGCCATCACATACTCCAGGCAAAGGGACAGAGGAAACACTAAGTACAGCCTTTTCCTTAAAGGGAACTTACTGGAACTCCCACATGACACTTTTACTTTTATCTCTTTGGTCAGATTTTAGACACACAGCCAAAAGAGAGATGAAGAAATATAGTCTTTTATCTGGGCAGCAATGTGATCAACTGGAAATGATGGTTTTGTCATTGAGAAAGAAGAATGAATAGTTATGTGGGCAAGTGATATCTCTGCCATGCTATAGTTCCCTTTAAATTAAACAATAGTATATGTTGCTATTTTTCTCTACTAAGAGGAAAGCATTTTATGGGATATGAATTTGTATTAATGTTCTTAGTGGTGAGCTGGTATTGATCAGAAGCAAATTTAGAAAACGCCAGATTGTGCTATTCCGGGTACTTCTGGTGCAGAGTGATTCTTGGCAGAGAGAGATCTTGAGAGAAGAAAGGAATCATGCTTTGTTCTCAAATATTGTAGCAGTCATTAAATAAAACACTTCACTAGTCCTTAAGTCTCAAGGAAAATGAAGCTTAGAGTTGTAGACTTGTCTCAAAGCTGTATTAATGTTTGATGAATGTTAATGGGGATGTGTGTGTGTGTGTATGTATATTGTATAGATGTATCTAAGACTCAGAGCAGAGAGTGATGTTTGAGATGTAGAATATCTGCCACTGATGAATTAATTTGTGATCTTGGACAAATCACTAGGCTTCAGTTTTCCTTGTCTAGAAAATGAGAAAGTTGGACCAAATGTTCACATATAGCTACTAGCTCTAATCTTCCAGAACCTGGATCCTCGGAGGTCCCTTTAACTGTTTGTCCATTCACCTATTCATCCACCTCTCTATGTATTCATTTTTTCAGCCATCCACCCATCATCTATTTTTGATAATGCCTGGTAGTGAACTAGAAGCTAAGGGTTCAAAAATAAATAAGTTCCCTGGTGGTCCAGTGACTAAGACTCTGTGCTCCCAGTACAGGAGACCTGGGTTTGAGCTCTAGTCAGGGAACTAGATCGCATATGCTACAACTAAGAGTTTGCATGCCACAGCTAAAGATCCTACAAGTTGCAACAAAGATCTAAATGCCGCAACTAAGACCCAGTACAGCCAAATAAATAAATAAGTATTTTAAAAATATACAAACTAAAGATTATAAAAAATAAGTTAATGGCTTCATGCAGCTTAGTGTTCAGTCTAGGGCATAAGAATTCTACCTATTTTGCCCATTGTCAGATGGAAATGTAGTTGAAACTATTTTCAATTTCACCTGCCAATGTGCTGTATAGAGATGATTCTTAACTATCATGTTTGAAATATCTCTGTATATTTCCTGTACAAACCTTTAATTCTATCCCTGAGTTATCTCCCCAAACATAACTGCTACGGTGCAGACAAGGCACATTTTAATGTTAGATTAAACATAATAATGTTAACTGAGGGGAGGGGTGTGAAGGGATTATGGACTACATTAAGAATTGGTAAAATTAATAGCTAACACCAAAGGAGCACATACTCTGTGTTAGGTGCTGTGCATGGTGAGTTATGTACATTTCTCCTTTAATCTCAAGAAAGCCCTGTAGTAGAAAGCCTGTTGTTTTCCTCTGATCCATGGGATAAGGCAACTGGCCTCAGAGGCAAGGTCCCAGGAACTTCAATTTTCATAGAAAAGTGCTCATGGGCATAAACACACATTTTTTTGTACACAGTTTCAAGGAGTTACAAGCCTCACCAACACCTTGATGATATGTTTAGGAATCCCTGAGCTAACTGTATGCTAATTAAGGAAACAACTGTTGTTGGGGAAACAACTGGTGTTGGGAAAACAACATATACCTTCTCAGGCCAAAGATTACCAGCGTGTAGATACTTTCTGCATGTGCTTATGAGGTCAGTTCAGCTCAGCCGCTCAGTCGTGTCCGACTCTTCACGACCCCATGGACTGCAGCACGCCAGGCCTCCCTGACCATCACCAACACCATTACTCAAACTCATGTCCATTGAGTCGGTGATGCCATCCAACCGTCTCATCCTCTGTTGTCCCCTTCACCTCCTGCCTTCAGTCTTTCCCAGCATCAGGGTCTTTTCCAATGAGTCACCTCTTCACAACAGGTATCCAAAGAATTGGAGCTTCAGCTTCAGCATCACTCCTTCCAATGAATATTCAGGACTGATTTCCTTTAGGATTGACTGATTGGATCTTCTTGCAGTCCAACAGACCCTTCAAGAGTCTTCTCCAATGCCACAGTTCAAAAGCATCAGTTCTTTGGTGCTCAGCTTTCTTTATAGTCCAACTCTCACATCCATACATGACTACTGGAAAACCCATAGCTTTGACTAGATGGACCTTTGTTGGCAAAGTAATGTCTCTGGTTTTTAATATGATATCTAGATTTGTCATAGCTTTTCTTCCAAGGAGCAAGCATCTTTTAATTTCATGGCTGCAGTCACCATCTGCCATGATTTTGGAGCCCAGGAAAATAAAGTCTCTCACTGTTTCCATTGTTTCTTCATCTATTTGTCATGAAATGATGGGACCAGATGCCATGATCTTAGTTGTGCTGAGGTCAAGTCCTTTGAAAACCATAAAAACTCAACCAATGTCATCAGCTAAGTCCAGTGATTCTCAGTATTGTCTAATGGTTCTCAAAGTGTCATCCTTCAACCAGTGACATCACTATCAGCTGGGGTCCTGATGAAAATGCAAACACTCGGGCCCCACTCCAGATCCACTGAATCAGAACCTGTGCGTTCACACCTCCCCCCGTCCCCGCCCCAACCGCTGGCCTCAGCTGATTCATGTGATGCTCACTTGATGTATCTGATGCATGTGATACTCTGAACAGCACTATCCAATAGAACTTTTTATGATCTTGGAAATTCAAGCAGTTGCCTGGTGCTTTCCTTGTTGCTATCTGACTCTGTTCTGGGCCAGGTCCCTTTTTGCAACTTCAATCCTGCCTAAATTTGTTCTTGGTTCCTTTCTGTTGCATGTCACCAGTAGACCTCTGACTTTTTTTTTTTTTATTGATGGATAATTGCTTTACAGAATTTTGTTGTTTTCTGTCAAACATCAACATGAATCCCCGCTGACTTCTTTACGTGTCACTGGCTCACCCATTTCTGTCCCTGACCTACGTTTCTGCTGCTACATGTTATCCCAGTCCAGAAGTTTCTCGCCCAGCAGCTTCAGGTTAGCTCCTTTGGAATAGGCTAGATATTTGACAAAATAAGTCTTTGTTTGTAAATGTTTCCCTAAATTCCTTTAAAATTCATTTACAGAGTGTTGCTCCCTGTAGAGGTCACTTCTGTGAGCTGGTTACTACATAAAATTATTTTCTTTTATTATTAGTTCAGAATTGGTCCTACATTAGCTTAGAGTGACCCTTCATATTTCCTGTACTATGCAGGGCAAGTCTTATCTCCCATTTCTTAGTGGTAGCAGATATTCTGTAATGTTACATTTTTTCCAACGAATGGTGATAATGGGGCCTGATTTAGTGTGTTTAAATTCTAAGGCTCTTAAAGATGTTTTTAATCCTCTTGTTCATTTAAGATGGATTAATTTCTTCTGTTTTTTTTACAAAACATGATCCTCTTTCTAATGTGTTCATTCAGGTTTTAATTTTGTAGGTGCAGAGATATATCTTGCTTTAAGAAGATGCTATTTAAAAGCCTGAATGTGCCTTGCTTTAATCATTAAATAACTTTTCATAATTAAACTAAAAGAGGTTGTATTGATAAAATAATTTTAAAATTATGATTGAATATTGACCTAAACCACAGTGAGTATGGAGAATGAATATAGCATTTATTTTTAGGGTGGTAGGTAATTGCTGATAGATTAATATTAAAATATTAAAATTTGTGAATTTTAATTTTAATTTAAAATATTAAAATTTGTGAATAACTCAGTGAGTAGTTAAATCAGATCAGATCAGTCACTCAGTCGTGTCTGACTCTTTGTGACCCCATGAATCACAGCACGCCAGGCCTCCCTGTCCATCACCAACTCCCGGAGTTCACTGAGACTCACGTCCATCGAGTCAGTGATGCCATCCAGCCATCTCATCCTCTGGCGTCCCCTTCTCCTCCTGCCCCCAATCCCTCCCAGCATCAGAGTCTTTTCCAATGAGTCAACTCTTTGCACGAGGTGGCCAAAGTACTGGAGTTTCAGCTTTAGCACCATTCCTTCCAAAGAAATCCCAGGGCTGATCTCCTTCAGAATGGACTGGTTGGATCTCCTTGCAGTCCAAGGGACTCTCAAGAGTCTTCTCCAACACCACAGTTAAATAAATAATAATTTAAAAAATAGAGCCTAATTCCAAAACTCAATTTCCACACTCTTTTTCAGGAATCTGTCTTTTACAAACTGTGAGATATATCTGTAAATGCCATATACATAGTATATGATTCTGGCTTCAAAACCAGACTGCGCATGTTAAAAGCAAGCAGCTGTGTTTGTAGGTCAATTGTGGCACAAATGAAAGAAGTCCCTTGTTCTGTGTTAGTTGATTGATAAGCTGTGTGGTTAATATTGACATTTTATTGGTGTTATGTAGTTTTGGCTTTTAGCCAGAGATTTTGATTAATATAATGATTAATTAGGATGGCGATTATAAAGGATGGTAAGACACTTGCTCCTTGAAAGAAAAGCTATGACAAACCTAGACAGTGTCTTAAAAAGCAGAGACATCACTTTGCTGACCAAAGTCCGTATAGTCAAAGCTATGGTTTTTCCGGTAGTCATGTATGAATGTGAGAGTTGGACCATAAAGAAGGCTGAACACTGAAAAATTGATGCTTTCAAATTTTGGTGCTGGAGAAGACTCTTGAGAGTCCCTGGAGATCAAACCAGTCAGTCCTAAAGGAAATCAACCCTGATATTCATAGGAAGGACTGCTACTGAAGCTGAAGCTCTAATACTTTGGCCACATGATGTAAAGAGCTGACTCATTGGAAAAGACTCTGATGCTGGGAAAGATTGAGGGCAGGAGGAGAAGCGGGTGACAGAGGATGAGGTTAGTTGGGTGGTTTGGTGACATCATTGACTTAATGAACATGAGTCTGAGCAAACTCTGGAAGATAGTGAAGGACAGGGAAGCCTGGAATGCTGCAGTCCATGGGGTCACAGAGTCAGACATGACTGAACGACTGAACAACAATAAATAACCAGTTTGAAGCTTTAACGCACATTTTATGGGTGGAAAAGAGAATCTATCTCCTTTTAAAGGTTTAATATGGAACAATAGGGAGCTTCCCAGGTGGCACTAGTGGGAAAGAACCATGCAGGAGACCCAGGTTCAATCTTTGGGTTGGGAAGAACCCCTGGAGGAGGGCAACCCACTCGAGTATTCTTGCCTAGAGAATCCCCATGGACAGAGGAGCCTGGTGGGCTACAGTCCATAGGGTTGCAAAGAGTCGGTCACGACTGAAGTGACTTAGCATGCACACACGCAGCACAATAGATAAAGCGTTTTCATTAAAATGTTTTAAATAAATTTTATATAAAGACAGTTTAACATATACTTAGTTAAAATTGATTTGCTTGTTTTTCTCTTCTTTAAATGGCATGCAGTTTTTTGTCTACTCTAGTGAATCACCGGGACATAAAAACATAGGTTTGTTTAGGAATGCTCCAGAGTATCATGTGGCTTTAGGGTAATATAAACAAGCCAGTGATGGCCTAACTAATAACAGTGGAGGGGATTTTTGTGGTGTGTCTGTCTGCACAGATTCCCAGTCTTAGCACAATCTGGTTTGTCCTCAGTTTCTCGAGAGCAGTGACAGGAAGGGGCTACTGGTTAGTAAAATTATTAAGAGTGTAAACTGTGTCTATGTTTTGAACCTGCCAGTTCTCTTCTGGAAGTATTCATATTCTAGGGAAAGAATTGAACAGGCTTAAATATTTAGCTGCAAGTTTATTGAACACCTCAGTTGACAACATCATCCAATTGGAAAGAACCTAAATGACCATTAGAAGGGGGATTTGATTAAGTAAATTAAACCAATATCAGATCAGATCAGATCAGTTGCTCGGTCGTGTCCGACTCTTTGCGACCCCATGAATCGCAGCACGCCAGGCCTCCCTGTCCATCACCAACTCCCGGAGTTCACTGAGACTCACGTCCATCGAGTCAGTGATGCCATCCAGCCATCTCATCCTCTGTCATCCCCTTCTCCTCCTGCCGCCAATCCCTCCCAGCATCAGAGTCTTTTCCAATGAGTCAACTCTTTGCATGAGGTGGCCAAAGTACTGGAGTTTCAGCTTTAGCATCATTCCTTCCAAAGAAATCCCAGGGCTGATCTCCTTCAGAATGGACTGGCTGGATCTCCTTGCAGTCCAAGGGACTCTCAAGAGTCTTCTCCAACACCACAGTTCAAAAGCATCAATTCTTTGGCCCTCAGCCTTCTTCACAGTCCAACTCTCACATCCATACATGACCACAGGAAAAAGTTGTTAAAAACACAAGTTATAGACGGAGGCTTCCAAAAAAATTTTTTTTCTTAGCAGGAAATCTCTTTATCAAGCACAAATTTGCAAAGGATTCTAAGCATATAAAAGAGAGAAAAGGGGAGCTGCTCCTGTTGAACCAAGGTGGAGGGTCTGTTCCTCCCCCGCATCTGCCTCAGTACTGCAGGGGCCTCACTCACCTGCATCACATTCTTATGAAAGCTCCCAGGGACACTGTTTGAGAGAACGTTTTAGTTGAAAATGTGTTGGCCTGAAAAAATATTCATGGTCTGTTACATTAAAAAGCAAATTTAAAACAGTATAATTCTAATTTTATAAACAGCATGTGTATCTGAATTATTCCCATGTAGGCTGTAAACTGTGTGTTTTGTGCGTGTGTGTGTGTGTGTGTGCGTGTGTGTTGAAGGCAAAGAAAAATGTCTTGCAAGAAATATACCAGGTGTTTTTAAACTCTAGATCACAGGTATTTTAATTCCTTTTCTTTTTGCTTATCTTTAGCTTTAATTTTTATATAATGACTTTGTACCTTTTTTAAGGTTTATTTAGTTTTGGTTGTGCTGGTCTTCACTAATGTGCTCAGGCTTTCTCCAGTTGCACTGAGTGGGGGCTACTCTTCCTTGTGGTGCACTGGCTTCTCACTGCAGTGGCTTCTCTTGTGGAGCACAGGCTCCAGGCGCACGGGCTTCAGGAGATGCAGCTTGAGGGCTCTAGAGTGCAGGTTCAGTAGTTGTGCTGCATGGGCTTTAGTTGCTCCAGGGCATGTGGCATCTTCTGGTGAAAACGTGAAAGTCTTAGTTGCTCAGTAGTGTCCAACTGTTTGCAACCCCATGGACTGTATCTCGCTCACCAGGCTCCTCTGTCCATGAAGTTCTCCAGGCAAGAATACTGGAGTGGATGGCCATTCCCTTCTCCAAGGGATCTTCCCAGACCAGGGATCAAACCTGTGTCCCCTGCATTGGCAAGTGGATTCCTATCCACTGTACCACTAGGGAAGTCCCGTACTGTTGTAGTTGTTGTTGTTTTATAAGAAAATATTTTTGGTTAAATATACATTAAAATCTAGAAGTCACAGCTTTGGAATATATAGTATTTGACACTATGCAATTAACTTTTAACATTTCAAAAGAAGGTTTGCATAAATGGCACTTGGTCTCTGTTCTAGTTATCTCCTGCTACATTATGAGTCACCCGCAAAACTTAAGTTTTTTAAAACAACAGTAATTGATCATTGATCTCTCCCAGTTTCTGGGGGTCAGTGTTTGGGGAGGGCTTTTTTGGGTGGTTCTGGCTCAGGGTCTCTTGTCAGGTTGCAGTTGGATGGTGGTTGGAGCAACTGGGGTCGGTCAGGCATCACTCTCTGCAAATTGATTCAGAGTCTCTTTTGTGTGGTCTCTCTGCAAGGGCTAGTTTGGGCTAGTTTGGACTCATAGCATGATGGCCTCAGGGCACTTGGACACTGCCTTGTGGCTGAAGTTTTTAAGACAGAGAGTATCAGTGAACAAAGCCTGTGCTTGGGTATCATCACCTAGAGTCACTTCTACCATACTTTAGTAGTCACTGGTCACGAGTCCATCAATATTCAAGGGCAGGATCACAGAACAGGATGCATAATTGTGGAGCTGAGTACAAAGTGAAAGTGTAGGGTCACTTGTTCAAAACATATTAAGAAATTCAAGTCAGCAAGAGTAGAGCATGAAACCAAATGTTGAGCCCTTCTAAGTGTGGGGCCTGGTGTGACTATGCAGGTTGCCCACCCCAAGAAGCCATCCTTGGGGAGGGAACATCAACTTCATCTGTTGGTGGGAGGAAGGTCAAGGCCATATTGTAGAAAAGCATGTGAGATGGGATTTAATGGTGAGACCATCTTTGCAAAATAAAATCTGCCACAGATTTTAATCGCCTTCAATTAATGTGAGGTGGCTCACATTTTTACCACCCAGCACTGGAGTTAGCAGTTAGTTATGGAGGAAGACAAACCTAGACAGTGTATTAAAAAGCAGAGACATCACTTTGCCAACAAAGGTCCATATAGTCAAAGCTATGGTTTTTCCAGTAGTCATGTATGGATGTGAGAGTTGGACCATAAAGGAGGCTGAACACTGAAGAACGGATACTTTCGAACTCTGGTGCTGAAGAAGACTCTTGACAGTCCCTTGGACTGTAAGGAGAATGAACCAGTCCATCCTAAAGGAAATCAGTCCTGAATATTCATTGGAAGGACTGATGCTGAAGCTGAAGCTCCAATACTTTGGCCACCTGATGTGAAGAACTGATTCATTGGGAAAGACCCTGATGCTGGGAAAGATTGAGGGCAGGAGGAGAAGGGGATGACAGAGAATGAAATGGTTGAATGGCATCACCGACTCAATAGACAAGTCTGAGCAAGCTCTGGGAGATGGTGAAGGTCAGGGAAGCCTCGCATGCTGTAGTCCATGGGGTCACAAAGGGTCAGACACGACTGAGTGATTGAACAACAACAGTGGAGGAGGAGGAACTGCTGGTCTTCTCCAGCAGCTGGCCTGCATCAGCAATAACAGGGATGGATTTTAAAACTCTTTCTGAAGAGATACTGGTTGCTTCTAGATAGTGTACAGCAAAAGTACCTGTTTTATATCTGTTATGGACTGAATTGTTTCCCCACCAAAATTCACCCTCAATATGACTGTGTTTGGTGACAGAGCCTTTAAGGAGGTAATTAAGGTTAGTTGAAGTTGTTAGAGTGGGCTGCTGTTCTTGTAAGAAGAGGAAGAGATAGCAGGAGTGCTCCTGATACAGAGGAGAGGACAATGCCCTCATTGTCCATGTGAGGACAGTGAGGAAGCAGCCATCAGCAAGCCACGGGGAGAGGCTTCCGGAGAAATCAAATCTGTTTACACTTTGATGCTGGACTTTCAGCCTTCAGAACTGTGAGAAGACAAATTTTTGATGTTAAGCCACTCAGTTCGTGGTATTTTGTTATAGTAGCCCTAGTAGACTGACATAATATCTAGGACTTATACATATACTTGTTCTTTTCAGAATTTTCTTTATTAGTCATCCTTAATTCATTGGATATCCCAGATTCTCTGTCAGCTTCCAAAGAAAGCCAGATCTAATAGAAAATGCCATGTTTTAATTAACCTGCCTTTTTTGGGGGGAGGAGGGGCCACACTGAGTGGCTTGGAGGATCCTAATTCCTGAATCAGGGATTGAACTCAGCCTTTGGCAGTGAAAGCATGGAGTCCTAACCATTGGATTGCCAGGGAATTCCCTAATGTCCTTTCCTTAATAATATTCTGATGACTAAATGCTTTATTATTCAGTTTTCCTGGAGTATTGCTTGTGTCCAGTTAAGGCTCATGTCTATGGTAATACTGTAGTTCACTCATGGATTTGTATATAAAATAATATTTTTTTCAAAGATTGAAGTCAAGTATATGCAGACATGGCCATGAACAACGACCATCTCACTCTTTCTATGTATGCCACTCCTCCTCTCAAAAGGGGCATCTGTTTCATCTCCCCTTGAATCTGAGCTAGCCTTGTGGTTTGCTTTGGCCAATAGAATGCAGCAGAAATGACGCTGGTGATTTCCAAACCCAGGCCTTTAAAGATGTTGCAGCTTCCACTTTTGCCCTCTCGCTAGTCTGCAGGCGTGTAACAAAATCCGCCTACCCTGCTGGAGGGCCCTCTTGAAGGGGAAAAGACTCAGGTGGGGAGTGTAGGCATGAGGAAGCTGACTACTTGAAGGAGTTCTAGAGGAGGGAAAGGAATGAGTTAGGGAACAGGAAGGCATCAAAGACAAGCTGCACCTGCTAGGCCTCATTGTGTGGCTGAGAAAGACCCGGGGATTGAAGCATAGGGGTTTTATGATGGTGGTTTTAATTGGCTTTGGAGGCTTACTGATCTGCTTTAGGTTTGACACTTAGCAAGACTGGAACTTTCAGTGTTGGCTGGGGTAGGGACGGACAGGATAACACCCACAGTTCCCTCAGATAGCTGCTGGCGCTTAGATCTGTGGTACAAGACACTTTCCCTAGGCACTGGCCCCGGGAAATGGGCTCCTGAACACATACTACCTTGCCAAAGCTCTATAGCAGTAGCAATCCCCCCCACTCACCCCCGCACAGCCACATGCATATGCTGAGGTCGAAACTCCTAGCTCCTCAGAATGGGATCTTAACTGGAAATAGGGTCAGGGTCAAGACAGACGATAATTAGTTTAAGTGAAGTCATAATGGTGTAGGATGGGTCCCTAATCCAGTATGACTGGTGTCCTTATAAAGGGGAAATTTGGACTATAGAAACAGGAATAACATTGTGTAAGATGAAGACAGATCAGAGCCATGCAGAGGCCAAGGAATGCCAAAGATTTCCAGCAAACCACCAGAAGCTATGAGAGGGACATGAAACAAAGCATCCTCTATAGCTCTCAGAGGAACCAACACTGTTGGCCACTTTGATTTTGGATGTCTAGTCTACAGAACTCTGAGACAGTAAATTTCTGTTGTTGAAGTCACACAATCTGTGGCACTTTGTTATAGCAGATCTAGCAAGCTAATAGTTGTGCCAATAAACTTTACCACCAACCCCCCTTTCCTCTCATCTTTGCAGTTCTGGGTGGATGAACACAGGATAAACTTGTACCCATGAAGTGGGAGCTGTCAGATAGCCTCACATCTTAATCCAGTTAAAATTAAAATTCTCATTTCCTCAAGAAATTCTATTAAAGGTGATTTATTATATATTTCAGGCACAAAGGAAAGGAGGTAACTTTGATGGGACCTCTGAAGTTATGCTAAGTAGGCTGCTTCATCTACTTTCTTTGAGAATATGTCTGGTTATTCCAGAGTTTACAGAGAGCTAACATTTAGTTGTTTTTTTCAAGAAACCTGATTTAACCTAACTGTATTAGGATTGGCACTTGATTATTCTGATATAATAATTTGCATGATTTTTAGTGCCATAATTGTTGAAAGCTGATATTAAAATGTTAAAAGTGGCATATCTTATTCAGAGATGTTTAGCACCTTATAATAACAATAATATTGGGTGCATTATGCAGTAATAATGGAAATTACACTTGCAAAATTGTTGTGGTAATAGAACATTCTAAAAGGCAAGAAATAGAAAAAGCACCCTGGAAGAGAAGACCATGTTTTATTCATGGCTTTTTGGCTATCTGCGCTCCGAGGCTGGAAGATAGGAAAGAGCTGTGGCCTCCTCAGTACTGTGTTCTCCCTGGGCTGCATGGTCGAGATCAACTTATATCATTCTGATGCTGCTGCTAAGTCACTTCAGTCATGTCCGACTCTGTGTGACCCCATAGACAGCAGCTCACCAGGCTCCCCTGTCCCTGGGATTCTCCAGGCAAGAATACTGGAGTGGGTTGCCATTTCCTTCTCCAATGCATGAAAAGTGAAAAGTGAAAGTGAAGTCGCTCAGTCGTGTCTGACTCTTAGCGACCCCATGGACTACAGCCTACCAGGCTCCTCCATCCATGGGATTTTCCAGGAGAGTACTGGAGTGGGGTGCCATTGCCTTCTCCAATCATTCTGATAGAAATGGAGAATTCTATCACTGGATTAAGAAGCGGGTGGGGAGTGTGGTCACATTTGAAATACTTTTTGTAAATGAAAATTGAATTTCTAAAGAAAGCATGCATTTACTATGACTTAACCTAATTATTTTTTCCCAGTTGCTTATAACTTTTGATTAATAGCTTATTTTAAAAATATGTTTGGAAAGAATATGTTAGGTATGTTGGTGGCTTATTTAAAAAATATGTTTGGAAAGAATATGTTAGGCATATTCCCCTATAATTCATCAGTATAGTTTTTAGGTCAATTTTAGGCTGATTAACTTTATCCTGCCCCTTTAATACTTTAATTTTTATAGATCACATTCAATATATTCAAACTCAGAGAAAGTCATGGTGAGAAATGAATCTATAAAGAAACCTAAGAAATTCTTCACTGTGTGAATTGACACAACAAATATTGGCTTTGAGTTTTGGATATTTTCTGTATAAATTAGAAAATTTTGTGAAGTTTTGATTTAATGTTTCTTTCAGCAGCTTACTTATCCTAATTCAGGAATATTCTGCTTAAAACTTCAAAGATTAAACAAAGCCAAGGGATGCACCAGGGCAGCAGAAATGACAAAAGAATGAATTAGCTCTGTTGTATCCAAGTCATGAGAATTATTCCAGCCTTGTGTATGTTCACATGGAACCTTTTCTAAAAGGTCAGTTCCTTTTAGAAAAGAAGATTGTTTTTGTCTTTTTTTAAACTTTTTCTCTTTGATTTTAGAACCATTGAATTTAAGAAAAAAAGCTGGTTTATGGATATCTAGGCAACCCACTCCAGTGTTCTTGCCTGGAGAATCCCAGGGACAGGGGAGCCTGGCGGGCTGCTGTCTATGGGGTCACACAGAGTCGGACACGACTGAAGCGACTTAGCAGCAGCAGCAGCAGCAGCCTTTTCCAAGGCCTCTTGATAGTCTTGGGGTTGTTACCGTCACTGTTTCCCTGGTGGACCAGGAGGTACTGTTCAAGGCAAGAGAGTGAAAGCCTTTCCTGACGGGTCTCAGGATGCAGGGCAAAGATCATTTTCTTAGAGCAATTGTATCTAAACTCCATGTTAACTTCTCCAGTCAACTCTGAAATCACATAAGGAATTTTACCACTGGCAGCCTCATGTCTCAGCTGCAAATGAGAAACTTGTTAAATAGACATGCCCTGAGAGAAAGGAGAGGCTGGGGCAGGATTGGTCTTGGTTCTTGTCTATTCTTCTGAAAAGTCACTTTCAAGGCAGGACTTTGGTAACTTCAGTTGGCAGCTTCCTGAAGAGCTGTTTGGGGTTTTGTTGTCACCTCTTGGAACTATAGGCTTTGTTCTATTGCAGTGATTCCCTCCATCTTAATTATTCCAGTTTGTGTCTGAATGTGCCAGCCTTCTTCTGTGTGATCAAATTATCCCCTTTACTCCCCCTTCCCCCATTTCTTGGCAGCAGGAAAGTCCTTTTTACCAAATCCTTGCCTACCTAGAGGGCTGTTTTGCTGAGATAATGTATTTGGGAAAGTGATTCTTTAAGCTAGAAAATGCTCTGCTTTCCAATGTAAAACGGTGATGCTGGTAACAATACTTGGACTCAGTGACCCTTACTCCCTCTCCAATAGCACCTTATTTTCCAAACCAAAAGCCTTTTAGGAACTCTGATTTACCATTTTTCCTTTTGTGGTTTATGGGAATTCAATATCATGTCATGATTAAGAACATGGGCCATGTAAACAGACTTAATTCATGTTTCACCACTGTCTCTTCAACTGTGTGACCAAGGATGGGTTACTCTCTGAGCCTGATTTCCTCAGCTTTAAATAGGGATACACCCTTGCAGAATTGTTGAGAGGAGTAAATGAATATCACAAGGTGAAGCACTTAACATAGTGCCAGGATATAGAAGCATTTGGTAAGTAATTAGCTTTCATTGCTTTCTGGAGGTGTCTGGTATTCTGTTATTCTAATGGATTTTGTGCAAAGCCAGCAGAAAGGAGATCCTTCTCATAACTTAATGGCAAACTCTCTCCCATTTTACTTTTCATCCTGTATTCCATCTCACCTGGAATGTGAACTTGTGTTCATTAAATGAACAGGGAATGGTTTTATTAATTTTTTCTTAGAATGCTATACTGACATATACTTTTTTAAAAAGTCACGGAATACTGTTAATACTTTTTTTTTTTCCAAGTCGAGTATTCAGAGAGCTGAGAACTCTTCCCCTAGCTTTCAATCCTGATGAAATTGGTGGGGGAAAAGGGGTTGTCAAGGTTTTTGAGGTGGTTTCTATAGGCAGTGGCCCTCTGCCAGTCCTTCTCTACAGGCCACCATTCTGCCAGGACTGAGTTCCCCTAAGCAGCATATTGGTTGCTGGGGAGAAACTGTGGACATGGAGATATACATGCGCCAGCATTTCCTTCTTGGACATCCATGCCCACTGGGCAGAGAGTAAAAGGGTCCATCATGATTTCTGGCTGCTATTTCATTATTTGTGTGTGGAGTGAGGTTAGAGAATCATGTCATAAGTGGCCATTTGAAAAAGACTTCTAACTCTAAAATTTGAAAATTTCTGCTCTTTTGGGAAGCAGCTATATAGTGATGCTCCTGATAGCAATGGTATTTTTAACAATGTTTACTGACTCTGCTAATCTCATTTCATCATTTTGTTACAGATTGATGTTCTCAAAGCAGATCTGGAAAGCGCAGAATGGAAAGTTTTGGAAAATCTTATTCTGGAAGATGTCCTCGAGCAAATTGGACAGCTCATCTTTGAGATCCATCTCCACTGGCCCGGGTTTGAGGTCAGTGGCAGTGACAGCAGTGTTGTGCGGTTCTGGTACAGCCTCCTCAAAGAGTTAGAACTACAGGATTTCAGGCTTTTTCACAGCTACAAAGATTTATCTAAACCTCAGCTTTTCCTGAAAAAAGATATTTTCAATGCGAGTAGCTGTTATACTCTGGGTTGGGTGAATACAAGATGGAAATAGGACACAGGATCTCATCAAGAACTCAAGGAAATATTTGCAGCAGGGAACATGTCCATGATTCTAGTTATTGGTTTACTTGTCTAGTCTCCCACTAGCCTGTGACTTGCTTGAGGCAGAGGTTGTGTTATTACCTTTGTAGTACATGTAGCTTAGCACATGGTAGGGAAACAGTTAATACATGTTGAGGGGACAGACATAGGCGTCAATCTCCATCTGCCCAAACCTAGGCTCTTTGCCTATTTGCCTCCAACAGAGTGGAAATGCTTGTCTTTCCTCACCTCAACTTGGAAGATAATCCCCCATTTATCTCAGTTTTCCCTAAAATTAATTATGTATCTATAAACCATGAGTTCACCACCATGAAAAAGAAATTATATAACATTTCTATTTTTACTGGGTTGATGAGATCCTTAAATATGTAGCCTGCTGTTTAAAATAAGGCCTTCCATTTGGTATTCACTCACCTCTTTCAAGGATTTTCTTGTTCACTGTGTCAATAACATTCTTTACAGCCTTGTAGATTTCCGTCATTCCTCCTCAACCTTTGCTGAGGCCATGCTGTGACTTTATAAGAACCACTGATTCTGGTTTCTATGAATGCAGACACACCAAATTCTGTGACTGAGTAAGAAAGACTAAACTATCATGTTCTTCAACTCAGGATTCTTTTTATGTTCAGCCTAAATCCCCTCTGTTCCCATGAAACTAAATACAAAACAGATTTGAGTGTCTTCAAACCTGATTTCTCAACTACAGACTTGCCTATGGTGTTATTTTTTTATTTAATACATTATCTCCAAAGTCAAATGAGATTTTCCTTTCTGCCAATTGACATTCATTGTAAGCCTGTGGCCTGAGGGTCAGATTCTCTCTTTTTCCTGGGACAGATACAGTGTGGTAATACCAAACACACTGTATATATTTTATATTTTTTAAAAAATTAAGCAGAGAATTCATATTCTCAATAGTTTGAATGATCTCCAACTTTTCCGTCTACAGGAATTAGACATTTACTTCTATAAATGATTTTCAAAAATCCTATTTCAAATAAATTAATTAAATAGTATAAAAATAAATTATTACCTTTGATATATTAAATACATCTTCTGGCATTTTCTATATCCCAAGAGAACAGTAATACATACACTGTTTAAGAAATTTGGGGAGAGCATAGAGTACTGATTACTGCTAGACCTTAATTCCTTATCCCCATTGTTTTACCTCCTTCTACTCTAAACATTCCCTGGATTGGCTTTTTTGCTTTTTGCAGTGGTTTGAAAATATCATTCCTCAGGTGAGAAGCCAAATATAATAGAGTTATATCATCTGACTAACTTGACTTCAAAAGAGAATAAGACTTTCTGAATTAGTAGTGAAGATTTTTTAAAAATATAAATGAGGTTTTTTACATTAAAACTTACAGGACACTAACAAAAGTCATTGATGTGAGAGGGCCAGCTTGAATAAGTTAGCAGTTTAGTTGCTTTCAATGTCCCTAGTTGCTTTCAATGTTTTGTACTATTTCAAAAGTACAAAAAGTCCATAAAACTCTAAAGTGGTTTATCTTGTTAGTTTGCATGGTATAGCCTCCAAAACAAAGTTAACTTTAGTCCTAATCCTGTTTGGATTATATCATAAATTGCCTTTCATTTTTAATAAAAATTTTATATATTAAACACAGTAGATCTTTTTAATTTAAACCTTTTAACCCTTCTTGTACACCAAGGTATGAGGTATACTGCTTCCCTGGTGGCTCAGCTGGTAAAGAAATCTGCCTGCAATGCAGGAGATCCAAGTTTGATCCCTGGCTTGGGAAGATTCCCTGGAGAAGGGAATGGCTACCCACTCCAGTATTCCTGCCTGGAGAATTCTATGGACAGAGGAGCCTGGCAGGCTACCATCCATGGGGTCATGAAGAGTCAGGCCTGACTGAAGCAACTAAGCACATGAAGTATACTAAGTGTCTAGTATGATTAGGTTTTAGATGTATTCATACTCATACCAAGGTTCCTAATTCATGGTCTTGAAGAGTAAGAACATTACTGAAAGCTCCCTTTGTACAGCTTAAGTTACCACTTATTCCAGATTGGTGGTACAGAACATCGACTTCATCACACTATATCTATCTATATATGTATCTGAAGCAAGAATGGGTGTACTGTTGAGAAAAAAATAAAGACAAACTCAAAATAAATCACAAACACACCCACCCACACCTACCTACTTAGGCAGCCTGTTCAATAGTTATTTGTACTTATTTTATGCTTTTTTCTACGACTGTCCTTCATTCCCTTCATAGATAGTTTGAAATTTGTGATGAATATTCTGACTGTTGCTATGGTTTCCCTGCCTCTAGAATTATTATGATTATTGTGTGGGCCAGGGTTTTTTAACCTGAGTGTTATTTCCATTTGGGTTGGATCATTCTTTGTTGGGGGAGGGAAGGAGGGCTATTCTGTGCATTGTAGGATGTTGGGCAGCATCCCTGGCCCTCACCCTGGAGGCCAGGGCCACCACAAAAACGAGACAAACAAAATGCAAAAAACAAACAAGCAGAATCAAGAGCTGCTATTTTCTTAGAGCTTACTATGTGCCTAATACTGTGCATAGATTATTCCTAATCCTCCAAACAACAGTATAAGAAAGTGCAGTTTTTCCAATTACACAGGTAAGGAAACTCTGAGAGGTTAAGTAGCTTATTTAGATTATTCTAATGGTGGAGTAGTTCACATCTCAGCCTGTCAGATCCCAAAGCCCATGCAGATCCCTCCACAGGGCTGCTTCAATAGCATTTGACAAATGCAAAGACACATTTTTGCCTCCCGGTTAGTAAATGGGAAGAAAAGTCTACTAATATACCAGGACCAGACCTGCAGATCTGTTAGAGTGGGGATCATTTTTGTAGCAGGCAGGTTTAAACAATCTATTCAATTAAAATTTGTCCACCAAATGGAAGCTTACTGAAAAATATGGGGTCCCAAAATCTTCTCTGACAATATATTCAGGTTGCCAAAAAGATCTTGCAAGGCTTGGAAGTGACTCTTGGCCCTGGCTGGTCCCACATGGCTCCTGGATTTCAAGAAGGGCCCAGTCACTTGGAAGTACAGCTTGCATTTCCTTTGTTTCAAATTCGCCTTTGATGTTCAGATATATGAACTCAGATGTGAATATCTGTGACACACATCTCCTAATTAACTCCTACCAGAATTAATAAATGAATCTGAAAATACAAATTTAATAATGCTCTTATCAAATGATTCTGTTTTAGACGAAAGACATATGAGGATGTAAGAGAGTCAGAGGTCAACCTTTAGGCACAAAGTCTATGTCACAATCTGAGATTAAAGTAAAAGAAAAACAATTTTCTCACTCTCCTTTTTCTTAGAATGATTGTATTTTATGTAGTTATAATAGGTTATCAATAAATATCTGTAACTATTTGACATGTTCAAATAAAGGGAGCCAGGAAGACATAAACAAACTTCTGTTAGACTAAAGGTCCACTAGTCTTTGCATCAGGCTAGAACAAAAGCAAATTTATGAATTTACAGTGTTTAGTTCAAATCAGTTATTCATGTAAGCATTTCTGCTTTGGCTATAAGATTGTATTTATTATATAGTAAATACCATGCAAGATTTGTGTTTCCTAAATACTACATGTTTGGATTTTGTAAAGCTTGAATTAATACCAGGGAACCAGCCTCATCATATTTCTCCAGATGAAAAATGAAAGCCTCATTGATAATTCTATTGCTACTTGACCATACAGTGGTACCTACAAGCTCAATTATGTAATATAATTCTCTTCTTTTAGCGATAAGTTTATGTTTGTCTTTAAGCAATAACATAATTCTTTTTTGTACCTGCCAGTTGCTGGTTCTTTGTGAATTCAGTACGTTTAATTATATGCTAAAATATGTTCCTGTTTCTCACATTTAAAAAGGTATTTGAACTTACCACATGAAATTGTAATCCAAAGATTCAATATATTCTTAAACTGCCTACATTTAGAAATTATAGAAATTATTTTATTGTATTTCTGTCCTTAAGTAAATCAAGCAAGCTAAATATTGTCACATTTTATGTTAAGCACAATACAGGGAAATACGAGTGCTCAACAAATACCTGTTAAAACTAACGCTGTGTTAAACTAGCAGCTTCATATTCTCATAAAATATTTTAAGTTTTTCTTAGTGATAGCTTTTGTGAAATAAGATTGTCTGAAATAGTAAGGGATTTTTTTTCCTGCTAAGTTTAAATTCTAGACTATTTTAATAGAGAAGCTTAGTATGTATATGCTGCTGCTGCTGCTAAGTCGCTTCAGTCATGTCTGACTCTGTGCGACCCCATAGACGGCAGCCCACCAGGCTCCCCCGTCCCTGGGATTCTCCAGGCAAGAACACTGGAGTGGGTTGCCATTTCCTTCTCCAATGCATGAAAGTGAAAAGAAAGTGAAGTGGCTCAGTCGTGTCTGACTCTTCGCAACTCCACGGAATGCATGCAGCCTACCGGGCTCCTCTGTCCATGGGATTTTTCAGGCAAGAGTACTGGAGTGGGGTGCCATTGCCTTCTCCTAGGTGGGTATATATCATATAATATCCAAAAGTCTAAGTGAGTTCTATAACATTAGTGAGAAACCACAATTTTGTATCAATAAAAATAAGCTATCTGTACAAGAAAATATTATTTTTCAAGGATTGATGTCAAATCAAACATTGTTTCCTCAGGGACCCCCCCTTATTGAAGGCCCCCAGTTATGTTCCCTACAATGTCTTCTGGGCTTCCCTGATGGCTCAGCAGTAAAGAAGCCGCCTACAGCCTGCAACGCAGGAGACGTGGTTTCAAACCCTGGGTCAGGAAGATCTGGAGAAGGAAATGGCAACGCACACCAGTGTTCTTGCCTGGGAAATCCCATGGACAGAGGAGCTTGGCGAGTTACAATCCACTGGGTCTCAAGAGCTGGACACGACTGAGCGACTAAACCACTACCATCACCACAGTGTCTTCTGTGCTCCCCAGCTTCACACTCCGTTTACTTTCATGAGTCTGCTTATGTGATGACTTTCCCTCCATGAGGGTGGGAGTCATGTCTGTATCCCCAGGGCCTACCATGGGACCTGCTGGGTCAAATGTGCTCCATAAATATTGTTGAATATGAATATAAAGAAAGCTATTTCACATAGGATTTTTTCAGTGAGATTATTTCATCATTGTCATTGACTTTTTTTCTGATATTAAAAATATCTTTGGAATTTAGATGAATCAGTCTCTGTCTTTTTGGTTAATTTAAAGCACAAGTCCTTTTCTTGACATGGTTGTTTATTACACTACTTGCAGTAGTCCTCATTCCTGATTAAAGATGCTAACCTGAAGATCTTTCTTGACCTTGGGGACTTGAGAGCTATGTAATAATTGAATCAAATAAGTACGATAATAATTAAAGGCTCAAGTATTGTTAGAAGTTATCCTAGGATACTAAACCTCAGTCTTCTTTTCTCATTCCTCATTCTTTTTTTTTTTAAACAGAGAACAACTTTTTAGAGTCACTGTGTTAGATCACAACTCACAGTACCATGGAGAATATTTTTCAGTTTATGAGAGAAAGAAAAGTATGATGATGTAAGGCTACTTCTGTCAAGGGCAGGGGCAGGCATTCCTATAAAAGTGATGAAAACCACAGTGGTTTTTTAGGACAAAAAATATTAAGATAGTTTTTCAAAGAGTAGAAAGGAGAGAGAGCATATTATGTTGTCCAGGCTATTTGACTGAAGTCAGAAAAGTCCTTCCCACCACAGTTAACCATTTGGTCTAACTCTAGTGGAACAGGCTGTTAGAATGCCTTTTAGTTACAGGTTCTGTTTTACCAAAGGAGGAAATAAACACAGTCTATTAACTACCTCAGAGAAAGCAAGCTGGAAGCCACAAAAATCACGACACAAATATGACAATTTTAAAATACACAATTAAGTGGAAGTATGTAGAGGAGACAGGATAGCAGGATGAAGGGAGAAAGATTCTGACACTGCTGCTAACTAGCTGTGTGATACCAAGCAATTCATCACCCTTATTGGCCTATTTTCTTATCTTAGGTTGGAATATTTGATTTCTAAGGTTTCTTCTAGTTTAAGAATCTCATTCTTCTAAGATTTTTGTGATTAGAGAAGGCTTAGAGGGTGGTTAGGTAATTTCTTGATTTGTGTGCTATAAAAGGGAAGTCTTAGGATAAATTCAAGAGAAACCAAATGATATGTTTATTCACAAGAAAAGGCCTAGATTAAAGATGAATTCGTTATGATGGCTCTCCAGTCAACAAGTGAAGTACCCTTAGGTAAAGTACCTTTTTAGGCAACACACTTAAGCTCCCAAGATTCTAAAAACCAGAATGTTTCAGACTGCACTTGTTTATACTTGTTTTTAGAATGTTCTAACAAAAAAGTGGCAATATTCAAAGATACTAGATTAAGGATGTATTTTCATGGTGATCTTTCTGTTTATGTATATGTGTGAATATATATGTATGCATGTGTATAGACACATGCGCGCACACACACACACACACACACGTTTCTGTATATATATGAATGCCCAAGAAAGAAAAACCTTCAGACACAAAAGGTTCAGAGGGACCCTAGAACCTGAGAGGCAGCAGGAACCTACACTGCAGTGGTCTTAAGAGTTCAGTATAACAGTTAAGGGGCCAGGGGCCTAGAGCATTAGAGATAAGGCTTGTTGTTTGGCGGGACAGGATTGGAGCTGATAACCTGTAGCAGTGGGCCCTTTGGAGGGTGACAATCTCAATGGAAGAGGGTTCTAATAAAGGACCTCTATCCCCTTCTTGCAAGCACAAGGAAGTCTACCCTTCCTGTAGCTCTGTAGAAAATCAAAGTTTGTTCTAAGAATTTGAAACCTTCAGTCTAAGAAATTGAATTTATAATCACATGGTTTGGAAATCCATTAGCTGAAAAATTTAGATAAAAAACTGGTTCTAGGGGGTGCTGTCTCAGAGCAATCTTTTGCTAGGTCATTCATTTACCCAATGGTCAAGTAAATATTTGATAACATGAATTTTGAGCCAAGTGCTATGATGGAATCTTCTTTCCATTGGCTCCTCTCTTCTTCTTAGGTCCCCTTAGTATTTGCCTTTTTTATACTGTATTTCATCAGTAATTTTATGATCCATTAAGAAAGAATGCTGCCAATTAAATTATGACACATCACTGATTTTAAAATATAGTTCTATTTCAAAGATGACAAAAATGAGAAAAACATGCATTGTTGATGAAAAATAGCATCAGGTTTCCCTAGGTCTCTTTGAGACCCAAAGTTAATACTGCTGATGGATATTTTGACCTGGATGGCACTTCACACTTCCCTCTCCATACCTGAATTCATTATGGTTCCCTAATCATCCACTACTTTCTTCTGAATTCTGTATCTCAGTAAGGGGCACCATCTCCAGGTAGTTCTTAGTCCACATTATGAGAAACAGTATTTTTCAAGTAGAGTCTCTATAATTGTTGCTGGTGTTGCAATTCTTACAGCTACCATAGGGTTTGTTATATCACTGTCCATGTTTTCTTCCAGGTAATTAATAGCTAAGAACATCAACCAGCCTCACAGAGCATCCTCAAAAATCACTCTATACTTTCATCCTTAGAGAAATGCCTGTTTGATACTACTCCATGTTCCTTATCTTAAAACTGGCTCCTTATTAAGGACAAAATATTCCCAGCTTGTGCTTCACTATGTAAATATTCATTAAATTTTCTACCAAAGCATCATTACTATCCTTAACTTTTAGGAAGGAAATCTGTCCTGGGTGTGACAAAAGGGTTGCAGTGAGGAAAACGAGCCAGATGGTAATCACTTATTTTCAGTCACAATATGATCTTGAAATTTTTAATGCTGGAAAAGAACCCCACACATTTGTGTACTCTAAAATAGGTGCAATCAAGACTCAGTGGCACCAACTGAATAAATATAGACTGTGTTAAAACTTACTCTGTGTGCTCTGAGGGCATTGTCCTGTATTTTTGTCATTTATTTAGGATAAGCCCATTAATATACTATACTCACCTTTAAAGCATCATTTCTCCCCAGAAAAATCAAAGTGAAAGTGAAAGTCGCTCGGTCGTGTCCAATTCTTTGTGACCCCAAGGAGCCCATGGAATTCTCTAGGCCAGAATACTGGAGTGGGTAGCCTTTCCCTTCTCCAGGGGATCTTTGCAACCCAGGGATCAAACCCAGGTATCCCGCATCGCAGGCGAATTCTCACCAGCTGAGCCACCAGGGAAGCCCAAGAATACTAGAGTGGGTAGCCTTCTTTCTCCAGCGGATCTTCCCGACCCAGGAATTAAACCAAGGTCTCCTGCATTGCAGGCAGATTCTTTACCAACTGAGCTATCAGGAAAGCCCAGAAAAATGACCCATTTAAAATCTGCAAATGGTTTAATCTGGTGTCTCAGAGTTGAGACTCAAAAGGAGACTAAGAACAAAAATGTTGATAACACTTTCTACAAAAATGCTTTATTTAAAAATACCATCTTTTTAAAAAAAGAGACAACTTTTATATACAGTTCCTTAGTTTAGAAACAGTTAAAAACACAATAAAATAAACCCAGATTTAGAAGTTATGATTTGTAAAATACATAATACTGGTCCTGAACAAGACAGTTCAAATGTATGATTAATTCTTTGTCCCATCACATTTCAGTAATTCACATTTGTTAAAACCAGTGGTTGGGACTACAGAAAAGCTCCTGATTGAATTTTTTTCCTCTTCAGGAAATGGCAGCCACCCTTCCCAGCAGATCAAGAAGTAGAAATGGCAGCAGCAAGGCAGTGTATTATTTGAGTGCTGTGTCCAAAATACATCTCTACAGCTTTTATTCTCTTTTTAAATTTTATTTGAAATTTATATGTGGCTATACCACCTGGTCATCTATACCAGGTCTTTTTAAATTTTAATGTTTAAAAATGGAAGTTCGAAGGGCACCGAGTATAAATTGCTCTTGATAGCACAGGACTCAGGGCTAATGAGTCCTAGGATATCAACACTCAACAAGATTCTGGTCTCCAAGTCAGCAGTCTGAGCAGCTATGAGCCAATCTTTTATCACGTGGCACTGAAATATTTCACACTACATTCAAATATCTGATATAGATTTGTAAAAAAGAAAAAAGAAAGGAGAAATGGCTTGTCAAACTAAAGTGCTATTAGCTACTATATTTAAGAAGCTATCTTGATTTCACAATCTGAAGTTAAAAAAAAATCTTTTTTAAACCAATCACAGTCCTTGCTTCTCAAATTAGGAACCCATCTTCCCAGAGTGTCAATTTTACCCAAAGATTTGGAAAGAAGTTTAACATTTTTCTAATCTTAAAAAGTTCTATTGAATATATTCATAAGCAAAATCAGATTAGTTTTCAAGATAAAACATATAGCTTCAAAGAAATTACAGGCTGACATTTTGAACTATGTTCTCACACCCAATCTCCTATGAGGAGTATTTCAATAGTAACTTCTGTGAACAGTGACCTAGGAGACCCTGATTTCTGAAAGTGTAGCCAGGTCCTTACTGGACAGTAAATACAAATACAATTCAAAGTCTTGATTCATTCTCTTGAGTTCCATTTTCAAAAATAATGTGATTCTCTGATTATATATAGTCCTGTCTATACCGATCAAGAAGAAAGCCAAGGAAAGAACTCTGGACTGATTTTTATTTTACACTGTTTAACAATTAGAGAAATGTTGCAGTCAGAGAAGATTGCTGGCTTACAACTAAGCAGACACAACATAAGTAATAAAAAAATAATGGAACTCCTGAATCCAAAAGATTAGAACTGACCCATGGGAAATAATGGGAACAGTAATTGTGGGTGGTTTCTATCCTTCTTTTCAGATTCACATTAAATCATATCATCCCTGTTCTTTCCTTTCTGTTGAAGAGGTAATCCATTAGGGATTCCTTCTCAGCTCCTAAAAGATCCTTTTAGTACATCATGGGGGTAAACCCAAACCGCCTGCCAGCAATAACCACCTGTCAAATGTAAAGTCAATGGTCATTCTCTGTATAAATAACATCTATAAAGAACAAAATGAAGTTGCTAATGAAATTATATGAGACAAATTTACAAAGTTTTTTTTTAAAACAATGGTTCAACTTCACAAGACCATGTAAGAAAATCATAACCTGTAAATCAAGTTGTCATCCAACACCTTTAATAATTAAATATAGTTAAATATGATATTGGATCAAAAATGATCCTAGATAGTTTAAGGATTAATCCCATTAATCCCACAATTTAATGAGACCATCCCAACCACAAGTTATGACTTTAGATGTTTCATGAGGATGCCACACTGCACCTATACACACTTTATCGTGAGCTTTAAATCTACTGTAGAGTTTTGTGGTCTTCCAGTCCCAGATGTTTAACTTTCCATTTCCATCTCCTGAAATCACATAGCTGTAATGAGAAGAAAAATAAATTCAAATAATTTAAGCACCTTAAAATGGTAAACAAGATGAGGAACAGAGAAAGAGTTTATATTTCTTACTTTAACATAAAAAAAATCAATGTGACTGTATAATATTTGAATAATAAGGTAGTGTATAAAGCATCCTATAATTTAATCTTCTATCAAAAAACCTCCCCATTGAGTGACCAGTCTAAGACAGAAAAATTACTTTCAACTTGGAAAAGTGGGAGACCCATGGGCCACAGTGAATGCAGGATCACAATCACTCTCTAAGACAGTCAGAAACAGTGTAAGGGGGTCAATTTCACACACATGTAGACCGTGCACACACATGTAGACCATGCACACACATGTAGACCAAGCACACACATGTAGACCATGCAAACACATGTAGGCTCATTCAACTATCATCTTTGTAATTATTTTTGGCTCCAAAAGCTTCTGAATATGTCCAATACTCATTCAAAGGTAGGAGTCTAAGTGCCAATTACCAGGCTAAACATACAAGGTTACAGGAATTTATGAATTAGTGACACCCATATATTTTAGCTAACAACAGTGGAATGAATACAGAGTTTCACTCTTAGAAAGGCTCTAGGCTTCAAAAATCTAGTGTGACTGAGAAACATTCAGAGGCTGGATTTGAGGTTTTAGCACAGAAAAGCTGTAGTGAAGTTGTTAACTTCAACCCCACAATACAGGATTAATTCCTCTGGGGCTCATTGAATCATAGCAATATAGTGATTATAGTCCTCTCAGCCTTGCTTAGAAAAGGAGAAAGAAAGAAAGATATTGCCTATATGGACAGGGTCTCATTATGTGCTTAAAGGGCACAGAACTAACAATGTAGAGAGATATACTGAAGAACTTAAAAAAAAAAGCACCAAATATAACTGTCTTAATTTGTTCTTGTCTTTTATCTGGCATTTAGACAATCTGAACAATTCTCATACAATTACATATATAAAAGTGATTTGTACAGTGTTGCTATTTGTATAGTAGTAGTTTATATCATCATATATGAATACGGGAATAAATGAGAAAGTTTAAACTTACCTCATGTCTGGTGAAAAGTCTACTTGACAAGCATAGCCTGCTACCATATGGCCCTTAAAAATTTTCTTCTTATTCAATCTAAATCTGTTCTGTGCTCCAAAAATTAAGATTTGGTTGTCCATTGATTGGCACGCTAGCCATTTCCCTGTAAATTCAATAAATGAGACATTTTAGAGGAAGACTGAAAAATTTAAAAAGACTTTTATTTAAGTAGGTTCAGTCATTAATATTATTTTGTTTCTAACCACTATATAATAATAGGAAAATAAATTTACCATACTGCCTGTGAAGTGTTACAGATTTGTTGAAAGTGAGAAATATTTGTATTTAATAGAGTAAGGGATTTTGCTCATAAAATCTTGTATCATTTAGCATTTTTCCTATAAAAGCTTTCTTCTGTTTAAATAAGGATATACAAAAACTTCCTGAGTTTAGCATTAATAAAACAAAATTAAATTTTAAGAAATGAAATGAATTTGTAATAAATATAAATAATAGAACCATGGAGAGAGAAAGACTATTTGTGTTAACTACAGAAAGAGGAAAGATGAACTCCAGGTGAGAAAACCTAGGATTATTAAATAAAACTGTACAAAGATATGATAAAAAAAATCTTTAGTAACTTTAATAAAAAAAAAATTAAGTACAACAATTTTAGTAATACTGTAGTAACACAATGCTTTTTTAAAAAGTTTTATTGAAGTAATAGTTGATTTACAATGTAGCATTTAATTTCTGCTATATAGCAAAGTGACTGATAAACATATATTCTTTTCCATTATGGTTTATCAAAGATATTGAATATAGTTCCCTGTGCTATATAGAGGACCTTATTGTTTATCCATTCTATTATATAATAGTTTGTATCTGCTAATACCAGACTCCAACACCCTCCCCACATGTCCCTTGGCAACCACAAGTATGTTCCCTATACCTGAAAATATGTTTTTGTTTTATATATATATATTCATTTGTGTTCTATTTTAGATTTCACATATGTGTGATATCATATAGTGTTAGTTTCTCTCTTTCTGACCTACTCCACTTAGTATGATAATCTCTGTTGTTATTTAGTCACTAAGTCATGTTCAGCTCTTTTTGAGACCCCATGAACTGTAGCCCACTAGGCTACTCTGTCCATGGGATTTCCCAGGCAAGAAATACTGGAGTGGGTTGCCACTTCCTTCTCCAGGGGTTCTTTCTGACAAAGTCTGAACTTGAACTGAGCCACCAAGGAAGCCCATGATAATCTGCAGGTCCATCCATTCTGTGCAATAGCATTATTTCATTCCTTTTTATGGCTGAGTAGTATTCCATTGTATATATGTACCACATCTTTATCCATTCATCTGTCAATGGACATTAAGGCTGTTTCCATGCCTTGGGAATTGTGCAGCCATGAACACAAGGGTGCATGAATCTTTTCAAAATACAGTTTTGTCTGGGTATATGACCAGGAGTGGGACTGCTGAATCATGTGGCAACTCTATTTTTAGTTTTTTGAGGAAACTTCATACTGTTTTCTATAGTGGCTGTACCAATTTACATTCCCACTAATAGTGTAAGAGTCACCTTTCCCTCCATACCCTCTCTAGCATTATTTATAGACTTTTTAATGACATCCATTCTGATTGGTGTGAGGTAGTACCCCACTGTAGTTTTTGATTTGCACTGCTCAAATAGTTAGTGATGAAGAGCATCTTCTAATGTGCCTATTGGTCATCTGTATGTCTTGTTTGGAAAAATGTCAATTTAGGTCGTCTGCCCATTTTTTTTGATTTAGGCCACATTGCTTTCATCTACCTAGGATTCACCAAAACCACTAGAGTCTAAACTGAAGTATCTTTGTATCCTATATGTTATAGACATTATAAAGGATGACCCTAACAATGTTCATAGTCAGACTAAGTAAGTGGCCTTGTTCAAGATGGGCACAGTATTGGTGACAGATGGTTTAAAAATACACTGTATGAAATGTAGGTGCACAAATGTGACTGTATACAATATGGTGATTATCAGAACAGCACCCTGTGAGGTTGCTCTTCTCATAAAAATCACAGGACACTTGACAATTGTCCACCGATTTGCCTATGGTAGATGCTTCGACTGGAAGAGCAAACTCTTGCTCCCTCTTCCTTGCTCTATTCTCACAGCAGCTACATGAGCTAACAGTGGCTTTGATGACCATGCTGCCCAAACATCAGGTCCTCCACTTTAATATCCTCATGTAAAATTATATCAGTATATCTGGAGTACTCATACTTAAAAGGCCATGAGTTACTGAATAGAAAACAGTATTAAGCAGACTTATCTTTTTAATTTTTGTCTGAGAAAATCTTTTATGGTGAATTGCTAAGGTGTTCTCATATAAGGAACCAGAACAAAATTACCTATTCCCCAAAAGAAAAAGAGCTCACAGTAAATCACTAAATGAGTTGCTGAACATGATTCTGTTGGAAGAATTATTAAAAAAAAACAAACCCAAAACCCTGATTCTCAGATGGAAATCCTTAGATGCTTGGGCAATGTTGCAAATCATTGTTTCTTTTATTTTTACCTTTTTTAAAAAAAAACAAGAGAATGGGTGAGGTGACTCATACATGAAAATCAGTGATTATTTCTAATATACAAGTATGGCACTGTGACAGACCTCCCCCAGGAGGGAATGGCCAAGGCTCTTTTGAAAACAAAAATCACACAGTGTCTTAGAAGCTCATTTAAAAACACTGTAACTACTAACTCACCGTTTGGAGACAAAGTCACTGCAGGCATTGAGTGCATACTGGGTTCTGCTATATACTTGAAATCCACAGGGATATCCCTAAAAATTAAAAATAACATATCAGAATAGTAACTTTTAAAAGTACTTTTAGAATAATCTCTGAAACAAAGAGATGCTCTTGAAATTATATATTTAAACTTTCATGAAACTTCCTGGAGGAAGGAAAACCACGAAACGACATTCTATTATTATAAAGCTTTTACTTATACAAATGACTTTCCATGATAATTACAAGTGTCAGTGATTTAGTTTTCTACTGCTATTTGATTTTAACTTTTCCCTTTATGTTAAAAAATAATCTGTTATTATAAGTTCTCTAATAATGAACTCATCTAAAAATGTACCATGGTAGACAGAAGCAAGACGTCTGAGGCAAGCCTGCACGGAAGTATTCTTTTACCCGCCAATCAACCATAACTCGGCACTCTGCAAGCAGGTTCAAATGCTAAAGAGCCTTCAGCAGTGCAAGTAGATGGTAGGCAAAGCCGCACAGGGATCTGCAAGCAGGCCGAGCCCATCCAGAAATCTCATAATTTCTGGCAGATTAAGCACCTGGACATCTTCTATTTTCAGCTTACATGTAAAGTATTTCAAATGTGTACAGTGTAGGAGAAAAAACATTAAACATTTTTTATGAGAATAAAAGATTACAAAATAAAAAAGAATAAAATGAAAACAACAAAAATTCAAAACTAGTCAAATTCAAAACCTAAATCTAAAACCATCCAAAGTTCTAAGTGTCTTTTCATTTTTAATACTCTCCATGATTAAAAAAAAAAAAATTCAGTAGTTCTGAAGGATTTTGATCTTGCTGCTTTTCATGAGACATCAGAAATGTTTTTTTTAATAATGTGTGGGGAATGTAATCTGATGAATAATACGGAATATAAAGCACCAATTTCAATTTCAAACTATGGTTCAAGTTCAAAGACTGATTAATTAGAAAACAACAAAGACAATAATAATAATATGCCTTTTAACTAAGGATCTTCTGTATCCATCTATCACCCCAGAAGAAGTAAACAACTAGAAAAAACTTCTGTCACAGTCTTTGTTGGAGGAAAATATTTTCTGGTATAACCTGAGGAACAGTAAGATTTATCAAATCTCAAACCCTTTATATCTCTAAATAACAGTGAGAAGTGACTTCAAAATGATCCAAATATATTGAGACGAGCTTAATCTTAAAAAGGTTCAACTGCTTTTCCCTTCTCATATTTATTATTAGTAGCTGATAATTTTATAACATGGTTTTAAAAAATAAGAGCATTTTGTAAATTAAATTAACAATACTTCAGGTTCATTATCAATCCATGTTTTACTAAAAGTAAACAAAAAAATTTAAACAGATCCTTTATTTCAAGGACTCCTGATACAATGAGCTCTACAACAAGAGATTCTCTATATAAACAATCTGAACACCTACGAACTTCATAATTACTAGTAAAAATGCTAGGTGTAGTTCTATTTAATAATACTGTATTCTAATTAGAAATTATAAATCAGTATAATAAGCTTGTTGGACTGTGAAGAAAGCTGAGCACCGAAGAATTGATGCTTTTGAACTGTGGTGTTGGAGAAGACTCCTGAGAGTTCCTTGGACTGCAAGGAGATCCAACTAGTCCATTCTAAAGGAGATCAGTCCTGGGTGTTCTTTGGAAGGAATGATGCTAAAGCTGAAACTCCAGTACTTTGGCCACCTCATGTGAAGAGTTGACTCATTGGAAAAGACTCATGCTGGGAGGGATTGGGGGCAGGAGGAGAAGGGGATGACAGAGGATGAGATGGCTGGATGGCATCACTGACTCGATAGACATGAGTCTGAGTGAACTCCAGGAGTTGGTGATGGACAGGGAGGCCTGGCGTGCTGCGATTCATGGGGTCGCAAAGAGTCGGACACGACTGAGCGACTAAACTGAACTGAACTGAATATGCCACAAACAGGGCTTCCCTGGTAGCTCTGCTGGTAAAGAATCCGCCTGCAATGTGGGAGACCTGGGTTCAATCCCTGGGTTGGGAAGATGCCCTCAAGGAGGGCATGGTAACCCACTCCAGTATTCTCGCCTGGAGAATCCCCATGGTCAAAGGAGCCTGGCGGCTTCCAGTCTATGGGGTTGCAAAGAGTAGGACACGACTGAGTGACCAAGCACAGCACAGCATGTTACAAATAATCTTCAGCTTGGAAATGAAATCATCATCAAAAAAAAAAAAAACCTAACAAAAATGTATGACATTTTTAAAGATAAAAGAGTAGTGCCAACCTCTGAAATTTTCTTTTAACAAAAATAAATGCCTTTGGGAGAAAACATGCCTATGACAGCTCATGATATAGGATACCACAGGATGCTCAATATCTAATTACATCTCCTGTTCTTCTTTAAAACTGTGTAACAGGCTTAGTTTGTATGATATTGTTTAAGAAAACCAACTTTCCTTTGGATAAACCAGGAGGATGGATATTATGCTAAGTGAAATAAGTCAGACAGAGACAGACAAATACTACATGGTATCACTTATTTGTGCAATCTTTAAAAAAAATAAAATCAAACTCACAGAAATAGAGAGTAGATGGTGGCTGCCAGGGGATGGGTGGAGGGGTGAGTAGGAATTAGGCAAAGCTAGCAAAAGGGTGCAAACTCTTAGCTGTAAGATGAATAAGGTCTGATGTTCTAGTGTATACCATGGTGGCTATTATTGATAATACTGTACTGCATAACTGAAATTTGCTAGGAGAGTACAAACTAAGTGTTCTCACCAAACAAAAAGTAAATATGTGAGGTGATGGATATGTTAATTAACTCAGTGTGAAAGAGTTAATTAATTCTTTCACACTGTATATCGAATCATTATGTTGTACACTTTAAATACATTATAATTTTACTTACACCTCAATAAAACTGGGGAGAAAAACAGAAGAGAAAATCTCTAGAACTAGATTGATCTGAGTTTTAAATTCTGGCTCTTTCAAGTTTCTTGGGAACTTGGGCAGATTACTTAATAATATATCTCAGTTTTCTTATCTAAAAAACAGGAAAAGCAAATATACCTGTCTCATAAGATTACTTGCCCATTAAATGAAATAGTTCAGGCAAAATGCTTAGTGTGCCTGGGACACAGAAAGAGCTCAATAAATATAACATCATTAATAATTATGACAATAATGATTTTCTTATATATCTAGTCTGTGCCAGGCACTGTGCTGGTGTTGGAGGCAGATGGCGAGTTGAGGCAGTTCTTTCTCTCATGGTTAAGAACTTGTCAGGATACAACACTGTAAATAAACTATACTTAAAAAATACATATATACCCTACGCCCCATTAAAAAAAAGAGGAATAAATAAGCAAGCACTATTAATAAAAAGCTGTGGGAAGCAAAGGGTTGTTTGTGTGGGATGATAGCGAAGAGGCACCTAATCTCATGTGAGGATTGGTTAGGAAGGCTCTAACAGCAAGTGAGAATTGAACTGAAATCTATAGGATGTCATCATTCATAATGAATCAGTATTTTGACTCTTAGGAGTATTTCTTAATATCTGAGAAGGGAAAAAAGTCTGTTAACATTTAATTTAATCAAAATATTTTGCTCACCAATGCTCTAATTTAGGAAACACTCACAAGTGTTCTAAAAGCCCTGTAACTGGTGTGTATCATTTAAACAGTTAACAATTTCTTTTATACTACTTCACATTTTCAAATGGAGCTGAAAATACCATCCAAAGATACAAACACCTGAAAGTCACCTGAAAGTTTAAATATAATCAAACTGTTAGAGTACATAAAAACAAAACAGTTATATGTATGCTAAACTAACTACTTTGTTGTACAAATGGTCTAAGGTGGCCCATATGAAATGATGTCTTAATCGGGTCCTCAGCATGTAACATCATTTCTGAAGTAGGAGAGATCTTAGTTAAAAGATAGTCTCAAATCATGGACCTTAAGAATAATGCTAAGACTTTAAGAATAATGCTAAGACTATGTATATAGTAGTCAACTCTCCATTAATTGGAGGTAACGTGGAGGGAGTGTGGGAGAAACTGAAGTTAAATTACATTAAGTCTTCAATTACCCAAACTGTCCTGATGTGTTTACAGATGTGCTCAGGTACTTCTCTGGTGGCTCAGATGGTGAAGAATCTGTCTGCAATGCAGGAGACCCAGGTTTGATCCCTGGATCAGGAAGATCCCCTGGAGAAGGAAATGGCAACCCACTCCAGTATTCTTGCCTGGAGAATCCCCAAGGACAGAGGAACCTGATGGGCTACAGTCCATGGGATCACAAAGAGGTGGACACGACTGAGCGACTAATTTTTACTTTTCACAGGTCCCCAAACAGACTCAGTTTCCGGAGGAAACTGATGCCTGTAGTTGAAGACATCTCACTTCCTACAGCAGAACAACTTCTGGGGGTAGAAAGACACTTTCTAGTCCTTGAAGGCTGTAGCCACAGTTCGGCTATGTCTTATAAGTAACTATAAAAACAAGCTGGGTTCCAACCAAACATTCACTCTGACAAAAAGATTATTATGTACTACTTTGAAAATCGATTATAAAACATGATCTATGATAGATACTTAGTGACATTATTATTTCTTGACTTTAGAAAACTGTTTTTTTTTTTCCCTCTAGGAAAGCATAATTAACCAATATATTCTGATTATACTCTACAAGTAAAACATTTGTATTCTACCATTATAGGCTATGAACAGCAGGACATAAGGATGATGACCTAGGGCAAGTTTTTGAGTAATCAAAATGCAGATGTTTAGAAAATCAAGAGATTTTAAAATAGTTTCTTATTTTCTAAGGATAGGATCTTATACGCAATCCCTAGCATAAGCAATACAGTCTATATGTGTATCATCCCTACTTTTTGCAAAGATGAACAAAATACCTAATAAAGAATGTAAGACAGCACTATATAAGCTTTTAATTAGTATTAGAAAAATGACTCAAAATACATATTCTTTAGATAGGTTAAAGACTATGAAAAGTAGTGTGCTTAAACTTTAATTTTCATATTCTGGAGACTTGAATAGTTAAAACAATTTGATCGACAGGCCAGTGACCACAGTTGTGAAAATATTCAGATTGTTGTGTATTATCAGGCTTTCTCTTTGGCTACAAAATTTCAAGTTGTTTGCTTTATATAAATCAGATTTTTACTGATAAAAACTCACCATTCCCAAACTCTTAGGCTCTTATCATCAGATGTGCTTACAAATCTCCTATTCTCATCGACAAAAACAATGGTGTTGACAGCTCCCAAATGCCGATCATATTCCTGCACAATTTCTCCACTTCGAATGTCCCACTGTATATCAAATAAAGGAAAGGGCAAAGACAGAAGTAGAGCAGACTTATGAAAGCAAAGGTCATAATAATGATAAATGGAGAAGGAAAAGAAATCTCAATATCATCTTTTTTTTTAATTTAATTTTTTAACTTTACAATATTGTATTGGTTTTGCCATATATCAACATGAATCCTCCATAGGTATACACATGTTCCCCATCATGAACCCTCCTCCTTCCTCCCTCCCTGTACCATCCCTCTGGGTCGTCCCAGTGCACCAGCCCCAAGCTTCCAGTATTGTGCATTGAACCTGGAGTGGGGACTCATTTCATATATGATATTATACGTTTCAATGCCATTCTCCCAAATATCATCTTTTTATACATTTACTGCTTTCTGCTAAGACTAGAGCATCAGCAGACCCTAAAAAGTAGCAAACATTAAACAAGTTAATATTCCTTACCAGTCCCTGATACAATGTAAAGCTCAGGAATCTTAATAAAAATATTATGAAAAGACTTACTTGCACAATCTTCTTATCAGACATCCCAGCCACAAACAGATTTTGCTTATCTTCATCAGGATTAAATTTGACACAATAGGGTACTTTTCGGTTTGTAAATCTTGATATACACTGTCCTAAAACCAAAGACCCAAGTTAAAGTAGGTAAAATAAATTTGACCATTTAAAGACAACCTTGGAATTAAGATCTAGAGATCACTTGCTAATAAACTGGAGAAATGGCAGCCTGTTTGTTCTTTACTGCAAACTACATTGTTCCTTTCCATGAATTTTTAATGATTAAAAATAATATTTTCAAAAGTAAATCTGTATCATCAGTTGCAGAGCAGACAAAACTCTCCAGGTAATTAAAACATGCAGTAAAGAGTTGAAGACCACTGCCGAAGAGGTTAAGAGTATGGGGTTTAGCATTAGAAAGATGTTGGTTTAAATCCAATTTGACCATTACTAGCTGTGTAACCCTGGAAAAGTTACCTCTTAAGCCTCAGTTTCCTCATCTATAACAATATTTAAATTCATAGTGAGTGATAGTGTTAGGGCTGAACAAGATACTGCATATAAGTGCTTAGTATAATGCTTGGTAAACAGTGTTTAGTAACTATTAGCTATTTTCTTTATCCTTAAAACTCAGTAGGATGAAAGATGGTTCTCTGATTATATAAAATCACACTAGCCACAATGTGCTAATGTAATCAGTACATCTGTGAATATATAAAACCAATCTGCCCATGGAAGTTTAGACCTACATTTTAACTAATTGGGACAATTAAATTTAATTCTGTTCATCACGTATTTATTGTGCTTCTATTATTGTACAATGCAGCATGGTAGGTTATGTAGGGGATAACCTAAAGATCAAATACATAGTCTATGGAAAATTTCAAATTTCCTTATATATCAATATATTTGCTTTATAAACTGTATTTCATGGAAAGGAAGTTTCATACTGAAAGAGCTACTTTTACAGCTCAGTTTCAACTTTATATACATTTTGTGGTATTAGCTGATGGCCAATGATATGAGAATCAGCAGTTAGAGAAGGTACCATTTTGGCACAGAAGACCACTCACATTGTTCCATTTAAAAGAACTAATTTCTAAGGTAAATATGTGTTAGTATAAGTGAGCTCTTACCTGTCTCAGTGTCCCAGAGCTTAAGATACCTGTCATAAGCTGCGCTGAGGAACTGTGTTCCTGCAGTATTAAAGCAGATGTCCCTAACAGCTTTACTGTGACCTAAAGGCAGAGACAATAGAAATGGAAGTGAGGTGAAGAGTCTTCATTTAAAACATAAGCATCATAAGACAAACAGCATTAAATAGTGTCTTCCAAGCCACGCTGTGAGTCAAAATCACTGGAACTCTACCTCCTGATTTACTGACTCAGAATATGTTATGTGTGGGCTACAGAATGTAGGTGTTTTCCCTCCCTTTGAAAAGCTCCTTAGGTGATTCTGATGCATAACATTTAAGTAAGAATCAAGAGAAAAGATCTAACTTTGTTTTAAAAGGTCTCTCATGGCACTCTCTTAATAATGTAATACATAAAGCTGATGACTGGTCAAGAATCTAAGAAAACGTAACAGTCCAATTATTGCCAATGAAAGAGAAATGACTGGTGACATTTTTAAGGTTCACTCTGAAATTACTAGCCAAGCTGGAAGTGAAAACAAAGTGACCTAAAGCTGATGTTCATGAAAATTGTGGCCTCTGTTCAATAATTGTGTATTTCTGGGATTATATTACTGAATTTCATAGAAGTGGATTCAGCATCTCATAGACTAAACGTTTTTAAAAACAAATATTAACTACGTTTAGTTTTAAAATGGCATTTGACAATAAATTTATTTCAAGGTGCTTTGCTTAGAAATCAATCTTACTGGACCAATCAACTCTTTTGAAAGTTATAGGGGTAAATAAAATGTGACTAAATGAAAGCAGAAACTTTCCTATTTTTTACTATCCCACTATGACCAAGACAATTGTACAAAATGTGCATGGCACAAATGGTCAACAGGAGCCCTAAATCACCACCACCACTGCTGACCTCTCGTCATGGCAAGCAGGCATTCTTTCCTACAGCAGGAGTCCTGGTCAGAGCTGTTATCATCTTTCTAAGTAGGAATTTTCAGTTTTCCAGTGAAAAGCAGCAAGAGCAGGGGGGACAGACGAGGACCAAATCCCCTACATCACAGGAGACATTCCTGTATGCTGCCGAGAGCCTTCCCAAAAGTCTTCTGGGCTGCCCTGGCATCTCGGACAGTATTTATTTGTGCAATGAGGCCCTAAAATCGTAACAAAGCACTACAGAATGGACTCCCACTTAAATCTAAAAACAGAGCCAATATAATTCAAATACCGTTTAATTTCGGTATAGTTAAATTGGAAATGTAACCAGTCTTCATGCAAAATCTGACAAAGACAATCTACCAAAAGGCTAGTCTGCCACAAAGCTGTCCTCTTTTTGGTCTACTTTCCTTCAAGGAGTTCTCTCAACCTTTTCTTTTTACCTGTGTTTGCTGCCAATTCCTGGCCTCTCTTGAAAGCTCAACATCTGGCTATCTAATTGCTTACAAGACATTTTCATCTCAATATCTCAAAAGCAGCTCAATTTCCCTGAGTCTGAAACCTTATAATCTTCCTAAGATGAATGGCACCACCATTCATCCAGCCACCTGGATTTCCACCTCACTCTTTTTACACTCACTTCTATGCGGATGCTACCACGCTTATGGCAGAAAGTGAAGAGGAACTAAAAAGCCTCTTGATGAAAATGAAAGAGGAGAGTGAAAAAGTTGGCTTAAAGCTCAACATTCAGAAAATTAAGATCATGGCATCTGGTCCCATCACTTCATGGCAAATAGATGGGGAAACAGTGGAAACAGTGTCAGACTTTATTTTTTGGGGCTCCAAAATCACTGCAGATGGTGATTGCAGCCATGAAATTAAAAGACGCTTACTCCTTGGAAGGAAAGTTATGACCAACGTAGATAGCATATTCAAAAGCAGAGACAACTGCCAGGCTATGGTTTTTCCAGTAGTCATGTATGGATGTGAGAGTTGGACTGTGAAGAAAGCTGAGTGCCAAAGAATTGATGCTTTGAACTGTGGTGTTGGAGAAGACTCTTGAGAGTCCCTTGGACTGCAAGGAGATCCAACCAGTCCATTCTAAAGGAGATCAGTCCTGGATGTTCTTTGGAAGGAATGATGCTAAAGCTGAAACTCCAGTACTTTGGCCACCTTATGTGAAGAGTTGACTCATTGGAAAAGACTCTGATGCTGGGAGGGATTGGGGGCAGGAGGAGAAGGGGATGACAGAGGATGAGATGGCTGGATGGCATCACCGACTCGATGGACATGGGTTTGGGTGAACTCCAGGAGTTGGTGATGGACAGGCAGGCCTGGCATGCTGCAACTCATGGGGTTGCAAAGAGTCGGACACGACTGAGTGACTGAACTGAACTGAACTAGTTACTAAGAGCCACTGCTTTTATTTAACTCTTCATTGTTCCTTTCCTCTCTTTCTGCTGCTTTAGTTCTGGCTCTCATCATCTGTAATCCAGACTAATGAAATAACTTTGTAAATCATTTTTTTGTCTCCAGGTCTGCCCCACCAAAATATCCTCTATACTGCCATTGTGATCTTTGTAAACTTCAAATCTGATCATGATGCTTTCCTGCAAGAGCTGTTCAGTTGTTGGCTTCCAAAGACCCCCAAGACAGACCAAAGGTCTTTCACACTCTGCCCATCTCCACTGCTTTTCTCCCCGCTCACTGTATTCCTCATGCTATGCAGTTCTCATATCACTTCTGCTTCAGCTTCTGTTGCTCTCTCTTCCTAGTTCTTTGCTTACATGGGAGACTTACCCCTCTTTCAAGACTCACTCAAGTCTGCTAAGGCTTTCCTTCACATCAGCAGCAAAATCAGTAGTAGTAAAATTACTGTTGATGATGTTACTGTAGTTTAAAAAGTCTTTCCGAACAGATTTATAGCCAGAGAGAAAAGAAATATTACCAATAAATGTTCGCAGACAGCGCCTGTCTCCATAAACCTCCCATAGCTAGAGGGGAAAAAAAAAACCAACACATAGAAACGTTAAATTTAATACAAGGCTTTGATAAAATGACAACTTTTAACCACTAACAACAGTCATACGCCAGCTATGTGTGTGTACAGGGAACTTAACCAAGGCATTACATATCATTAAACACATTGTTTGGTGCTATTGCCTCAGAAGGTAAAGAATCACCTGCAATGCAGGACACCTGGATTCGATCCCTGGGTAGGGACGATCCCCTGAAGAAGGGAACAGCAACCCTTTCCAATAGTCTTGCCTGGAGAATTCCATGGAGAGAGGAGCCTGGCAGGTTATAGTCCATGGGGGCCAGAGTCAAACACGACTGAGTGACGAACACTGTCACTTTTTGTTTTTTTCACTTTTGGTGCTATTAGTCTGTGTTACACTATCTGGATTACACATATACTCGTGCACATGGATGTATAAACACTTCAAACTCTGAAATTAAGAGAACTTAACTTACATGGAACTTATACAGGTGCTTTTCATTTTCTTCTTCTTTTCTCTATTTGACATTTTCTGTGATGAAAAGTTTCTACTTATGTAATATTATAAACTAGCTTTAAAAGAATTAAATGTTATTAAAACTGCCATGTTATAACATTTTGGTAGTGAAAAGTTTTTTTTTTTAAACTCTTCTGAAGTATTAACTATTATAAAAGCTGTTATGAGTGCTTGCTTTGGCAGCACATATACTAAAAGCTGTTATGAAAATGAAAATCTAGACTAAAATGTAACAAGCTCATAGATCTCATTACATCTACAGCGAATTAATACAACAGCTTTGAAACTACCTTTATTCTTGCCTGCCTCAAATCCAGTCCTACACAGTGCTGCTAGTGATCTGAAACAGAAAGCACTTCCTGGCTACCCAGTGCCTGCAGGGTAAAGCCTCAGTTCCCGCAGCACACCAGGAAAACACGCCTGGACCTGGTCCCCTGTTATGACTGTAGTCACTCTATGCCTCTCAGAACCTGCAGTTTTCAGCACACACAATACCGATGCATTCTATTTACTCCTCTCAGACATACTCTACTCCCTGTGTCCACTCCCCCCAACCCATCCCTTACTTACACTTCCTGGTGGAGTATGCCTCCTCTCTGAAATCAGAACACCTCCTCTACACGGATCATTTACAACATAATGAAATGATCACCATAACAGCAGGAACAGTGCCAAAGTAATTTTTTATCCTCAGTCCCTTGTAAATAATAGGTACCTAATAAATGTACAAAAAGTGTACCTAGACATGAACTCAATTGAATTCTATGCTGGTCTAACTAGGCAAATAGAAGGCTTTAATCTCAATTAACACAGTCTGTATAAATTGAAAGTTAAAGGAAATGAGTCTTGCTACTCCAAGCTGCTGGTCTGTCATTTTAAACCACTAAGTCAAGACAAATGCCTAAATTGTTGCTCTCATAAAAAAATGCTCCCTTTATATTAATATATTGTTACTACCCATGAATTATTTACAAAGGATAAAATTTTCATGAATCAACTTTCCAAGACCACTATAGGGTTGATATTTATTGACCAGTATAATGATCTGGACACAGAAGACATATAAAAGATAAAAACCATTCGACCAGATTTAAGTTTTTAAAAGGCTTTTCCCATATCAAATTGACATATATTGGCAACTGAGTTTTTTTTCTACCTCACACTATTGCTGAACATCAACTAAGGTAGACCTTCCCAAGACTATATAAAGTGGGAAAAGAGGCTGGGAGCAATTCTGCTACCAGCATTTGGAAGAAAAAAAGAGTGAATTATATTATTTACTCTCTAAAAATGGGATTTCTATCAGATATCCTCTCTACCTCTAAGGTACTGAGGAACAAATGAACTCCGTTACATATCCAACACCTCTATAAAAATGCATTATTGGTGATTAAATATTCATGTGCCTAAAGCTAACGTGAGTGATTATGTTCTAATCAGCTATCTAAGCTTACAAAGAGCCTAGCCAATTGGACTACAAAGCCATATCTGAATCAACATATTTCATAAACATGCTGCATAAACTGCTGCATTCACAGAGCTTAAGAGAAAATAATTAGCCTCTAATTGCCTAACAAACTCAGATCTATTTATAATTAACCAAATAGATTTAACCAAAGCACTAGCTTTGTAGCACTTCTACTCTATTACTGAAAACTCACCTTAATTTTACAGTCCATGGAACAAGAGAGCAACAAATGGCCAGAGAGAGGAAACAATCTGACTGCACTGACGCCCTGTAAAAAGGTATTGCAGTTATCAATCAGAAGCATTCCAAAGCTCAGCTAAAATTAAACAAAAGGGAAAGACAGTGTATTTTTAAACCACATAATTTACTACTTTTTTTTTCATTTTAAAATTCATACCCTGGAATAACCTTCAGAAGTATTCTAAGAGCAGCCCTTATTGACACTAAGCTTTTCAAGCCTTTTTGAACCTTCATCAGTGGCTCCCTCACCCAGGGGAATTCTGAGTCAATCATGTTGCTCATGCCCTCGCTCCTCTTCCTTCTTTTACTTAGTTCCTTTCTTCTTTGCTAAGAGCTGGAAATTATCAGTTGGAATAGTGAATACGACAAAGAATAGTAACATCAAAGTTTTCAAGTGCCTTGTCTCTGCATTACTTTAAGTATTATCATAGTGTATACACCAGGGAGCATCTAGTCTTTGAAGTGTGATAACCCCAAGAGCTAAGGCAAAATTACTGAGACTTTGGTGCTAGTATCAGCCCACTACTCACTGAGTTGGTGCCCAACAGGAAGCAGATAATGGCAGGAACTTGGAAGCGAAGGCCTAGGCTAACATAAGGGGGTAAGACACCAAATCATGAATGCTTATGTCATGACCCAATCAGATGACCCTGAAGACTGAGTACTCACTTGTGACTCACATGTGTTAGTACCTCCAAAGTGACTCCAGTTTATCTTTAATGACTTCCTTGCTCTATCTCCCTTCTCTACATCTTCACTAGAAATACTGAATGTCCCACATCAACAGCTGAAGATTTATGTTGGCTTCACTGTTATATTAATGCATTACAACAAATAAAAACAACTAATTCATTTACCTTTGTGTGTCCAGACCACACATGAATTTGTTTTTTGGGAAGATAACATTTCTCAGGTGGCACAGTTGACCGCAGATTAACACCAACATCCTGAGGTATGTGAAGATAGGACCTGCCTTGATAGTCATACATTTCTTTAACTGAAACAAGAAGGCAAAAGAAAGCAGTGAACAAATAAAAGCTGTAGTTATGAAATCTATATTCTTAAAATAATAAACACTTGGTTCACAAGGATATCACTGCATATTAAAATTTAGGTAATACTATTTTGATGATGTTAAGACCAAGAGACAGCTAAAATTTAACTGCCTGAAATCACGGCTATTATTTCAATCAGAGGTAGTATTTTGGAATCCCTAAATTTCTAGAGAATATCAAACCTTTAAATAAGCTCTTACTTCCTTTATCCAGTTTTAGTAGCGTGTACAAAAGACTCTACTGCAGTATAATTATTGAGAGAAGAAAAGATAACACTTGGGCATTATGAGTCACTGGCAAAGAATCAGAAGCAAAACAGGATTAAAAGGAAGTTAAAACAAAAGTATATAAACTATCCTTTTCCCTGTTTTCCTCCCTTATGCCCTTCCAGGTTCCTTTTCCAATCTCTTTTCTACTTTCAACTAGATTTACAATGAAGTCACATTTGAGAATTAAATGACATAGTATAATATGTATCAAAGCATTTAGTAGCATGCTCCACAGAATAAGTACTCAATAAATGTTGGCTGTTATTGTTATTATGGCTGTAAGCACACAGTACTAAACAGACTCCTTAGAGATAAAACGAGAGCTTGAGAAACTAAAACTAAATATGACCTTATTAAATATATATTTGATAAGTGGTATAACATTAGAGTAATCAATACTATCTGAACTGGATTATTCTTTATAGTCTGGTAACCACTACATAATTTCCCCAATATAACTAGTTAGTAATAAACCAGGTAGTCTAGAATATTTATAATTTATTTTGGTGAATATGTATTTCCTTCTGCAAATCAAAATAAGTATGAGCATGTAAATCTCTAATCTACTTACCTGAAAAACAAAGTTTATTCTTTAAAAGTGTTATTTAGTAACATACCTGTGATCATACCTGGAGAAAATTTGGCTTGGTTAAAAAGAAAAGGTTAAAATGACTGGGGTACTAATTATATGCCAAAAAGAGTCAACTTTATCTTAAGGAAGCACAGATTGTGAACCATAATCTCCTTTATCTATCTTTAAAAAAAATTCATTAGTACTTCAAAAAAATAATCTGTGGCCATCTCTAATTATAACACAGAGGAGTTTGCTATAATTTCTTTGGGATGCAAATTGTCCAATATAATTCTTAATATAATGATTCCCAGTAGCTGATTAGTAAAGGCAATTAATATATGAACAGAGAACAGAGTAAATATCTGAAAGTTTATCACAAAAAAGAAGAGGCATAAAAAATATATTACCATGTAAGATTGTCTTTTCCTCTCCAGGTTTCTCTTCTTCCTGTTTGCCTTTCTTCTGCCTCTTTGCTGTAATTTCATCCAATTCTTTTTGTTCTTCCTAAGGAAATTAAGGAGTGAATTTTTAAAATGGATGTTCCAGAACCCCATCCTGGCCACTGCTGATCATAAATGCTTTACAAGGAGGTGCACTTTTTTGGTGAAGCAATAGCTGCAAGTATATCTCCCAGGATAACAATCTCAACTCTTAGGCAGATTACAAAATGGCATTAAACACACAGTGTTTTTGAACTTTTAAACTCATTTAATACAAAACCTCTCCTTCTAGAACAGCTAGGAGTAATTTAATGTATTACGATAATTATGTAAGTGAAAAAAATGAGGTAATTAGAAAACCTAGTATATACCAGAAATACAGTGAATTTGAGTAAACAATGTTCTTCATAAACAGCTTTTAATAGTCATAAGGATATAAGCAATGACTACAGATTTGTGACACAACTTTTACGGGAAGAGCAGTAAAAGGAAGTGGGTGGTGGTGGATAGTCGCTAAGTCATGTCCAACTTTTGTGATCCCATGAACTGTAGCCCACCAGGCTCCTCTGTCCATGGGGTTTCCCAGGCAAGAATATTGGAGTGGGTTGCTATTTCCTTCTCTAGGGCATCTCCTCGACCCAGGGATCAAACCTGGGTCTCTTGCATTGCAGGCAGATATATTTTTTTTTTTACCAGATTCTGCCATGAAGGAAGCCCAAAAGGAAGATAAAGTGAGTGAAATCGTTGTGTCTGACTCTTTGCGACCCCATGGACTGTAGCCTAACCAGGTTCCTCCGTCCATGGGATTTTCCAGGTAAGAATACTGGAGTGGGTTGCCATTTCCTTCTCCAGGAGATCTATCCGACCCAGGTATTGAACCCAGGTCTCCCGCATTGTAGGCAGACGCTTTACCATCTGAGCCACCAGGGAAGATCCAAAAGGAAGATAGGGTAGTAATAAATCCTTATAGTAACTGAGAAGTCAAAATAAATAAAGAGCAGCATATGTGTATTACTGAGATAATTGGATATGAGATAGAGATAGAAAGTAAGCATCCTGAGGACAGGATTTTCTCTTAATCTTGTTCATTGCTGTATCCCTAAGACCTAGAATAGGGACTGGCTCATAGAGACAGTAGGATTAGGAGGTGGAGAGGGCAAGGTAGGGTTTTATAGTTTTACTTTATACATTTCATAGTATTATGAAGAACACATATATATAGATATACTACTGGAAAAAGCAAGAGAGTTCCAGAAAAACATCTTTTTCTGCTTTATTGACTATGCCAAAGCCTTTGACTCTGTGGATCACAATAAACTGTGGAAAATTCTGAAAGAGATGGGAATACCAGACCACCTGATCTGCCTCTTGAGAAATTTGTATGTAGGTCAGGAAGCAACAGTTAGAACTGGACATGGAACAACAGACTGGTTCCAAATAGGAAAAGGAATACATCAAGGCTGTATATTGTCACCCTGCTTATTTAACTTATATGCAGAGTACATCAGGAGAAATGCTGGACTGGAAGAAACACAAGCTGGAATCAAGATTGCCAGGAGAAATATCAATAACCTCAGATATGCAGATGACACCACCCTTATGGCAGAAAGTGAAGAGGAACTCAAAAGCCTCTTGATGAAAGTGAAAGTGGAGAGTGAAAAAGTTGGCTTAAAGCTCAACATTCAGAAAACGAAGATCATGGCATCCAGTCCCATCACTTCATGGGAAATAGAGGGGGAAACAGTGGAAACAGTGTCAGACTTTATTTTTCTGGGCTCCAAAATCACTGCAGATGGTGACTGCAGCCATGAAATTAAAAGACGCTTACTCCTTGGAAGGAAAGTTATGACCAACCTAGATAGCATATTCAAAAGCAGAGACATTACTTTGCCAACAAAGGTTCGTCTAGTCAAGGCTATGGTTTTTCCTGTGGTCATGTATGGATGGGAGAGTTGGACTGTGAAGAAGGCTGAGCGCCAAAGAATTGATGCTTTTGAACTGTGGTGTTGGAGAAGACTCTTGCGAGTCCCTTGGACTGCAAGGAGATCCAACCAGTCCATTCTGAAGCAGATCAGCCCTGGGATTTCTTTGGAAGGAATGATGCTAAAGCTGAAACTCTAGTACTTTGGCCACCTCATGCGAAGAGTTGACTCATTGGAAAAGACTCTGATGCTGGGAGGGATTGGGGGCAAGAGGAGAAGGGGATGACAGAGGATGAGATGGCTGGATGGCATCACTGACTCGATGGACGTGAGTCTCAGTGAACTCCGGGAGTTGGTGATGGACAGGGAGGCCTGGCGTGCTGCGCTTCATGGGGTCGCAAAGAGTCGGACACGACTGAGCGACTGATCTGATCTGATACTACTTTGTTAAAATTTAAAAAAAATTAAATAAACCCATCATCAATTCTAAAATCATAGAAAGGCTGATTTTGTAATTACTATCTGAACATTGGTATCAGAAAAGCAACCTCCATGGCACCTTAATAGTATTATCAGGGTGATTTTTATTACCAATTGTTCAATACTATATTTTAGCTAAAAACTATGGAAGAAAATAAATCAGAAAAATATAAACAAAAATTATTCCAAAGAAAAACAAAGGAATCTTATAGTATTTTCTCAGTTAACTAAGGCAGAGAAATTCTGATGAGTCATTTAGTTCTCTAAGGAAACCTCATTTATTAACACAGATATCCTTCATTGAGACATAGCATACAGTTGAACCGGCAGTGAAAAATGTCAAAGCTTACTTCTGAAGGTTTGGCTACATCTTTTTCGTCCACATATTTTGCCCAAGGTCCCAAGAAACCATCAATATTAGATGCATCATTTTCTTTAAATTTTTTCCTCTTTTCTATTTTCTTCTGACCAGTTTCAAACACAGTTAAACCTACATTAAAAAGAAATCACAAATATGGGTATTTCCTAAAGATATACACACACACATATATTTTCATAGATTTATTTAAAACACAAAATAAAAGCTATATGAATCCAGACATATGGACTCATGCTATATATAGAGAGACTCAATCTTCTGGGCAAAGCAGATTTCTACTGCTGCAACTGCAGTATTTTACAAATTCTAATATATGTGAAAAAAAGACTCAGCTATGTAATCCTGCCATGGTACACAATCTTTTTAATTAATCACAGACCTTTATCAGTAGATTTTACCACTTTCTGAAAGAAACAGCAATTTAATAATGTTAAGTAATGGAAAATTTACCTCTGAAAGCAAGAACAAACAAATTTCTAATTTAAAGCCAAATTAGATAAAATTTCATTAATAAGTGTTCCTTGCTTCACTTGCTTCACTATATTATAATGCAACAATATAAAGAAGGTTTCACAAGAATCTGTATTTCTTCCAAGTGAACTCAATCTAAACTGGACCTCTAATATCATAAATCTTAACAGGAAGAAAGAGGATGTTTCTAGTTGGGATTCTCATTTGATCAATAGAAAGTGGCATGCTGTGTGTAGTCATTAAATTGGAAAAAGAAAGGTTTACCAGAGCCATAGTCAAAATTTCACTGTTAACTGAGAATTTAGCTACATAAAGATGTAACTTGTAGAGGTCTAACAAAGAGAAAAACTTACCTATATTAATTCAAATCAGTTTCCTTTAGGCTGTGTTATAACAAAAGGTTGTTAAAATCCTATTTTTACAACAATCTAGCTCATAAACCAAAGGCAGCTTGATCATATAGGCTATAGAGTTACTAAGTGCCCTCATACAAATAGCATATTCTTTTTCTATCCAACATTTTATGTATAAGATTCCAAGGGGCTGATGAGCTTTGTGGCAAGTTAACATTTAGAGTATGATGCTTTGTCTTATAGTAAGTACAAAATGAACACAGGCACAAACATATGTTTTAAAACACATATTCAAACTCGGCTTCAAAGCAACCCTTAAAGGCAATTTCCACAGATATGCACAATGATATTTTTTTCTGCTCTGTTAAAATGGAGCTTTACATTAGTGTTGAGAAATAAATCGCTAAAATTAGTTATACATTCATTTTCATTTCTTAAATGATTTCTACAATGTTGGCACTGTGCCAAGAACTCACCCTCCCTGCCATAGGTATGACTATCTTCCCTACAAGGCTGCACACCTAGTAAGGGGCAAAAGCAAGCTCTACACTAACTATATAAATACATTGCTCTAAACTATATCACTCTACTGTCTCAAGTTTAAAAAAATCAGGAGTTAAATTAAATACTAGTTCTTTCCCTACTTTCCAAAGTCAACTTACAAACAATAAGTATAATTATGTATATTTGATATTAAATATTTCAAATAAGTTACCTTGATTTTTTTCAGCTTCTTCTACAGAACCAATATACTTAGTAGACACTTGATGATTATCTAATGAAGGGTCCAATGCATAACCTGAAAGGAAAAACGTACAAATTACTGATTCCATTTTTTTCCCATTTACAATTCATTTTAATTCTATGCACATTTACTCATTTTACATTTTCCTTCCCAAGATGTTGAAAACAGCTTCTTTTGTTTGTCTTCTTGTGACTTTATTTCTTCCTTATTTTCTGAAAGTGTCACAGCTTCTTTTATCGTCAAGATGTACATAAACAATAATTCTATCAAAAGCAAACCAAATTTTCAATTGTAAAGTTGCCTGTGACAGGCAGCTCAAGATAATTTTAAAGGCCTTCATTGTGTTGGATCTCTCTGAGCTTATCTCCAAAAGAGTTATCACTTTATCACATTCAACTGTCCACTCATACTCTGAATACCAATTCTTCGTGGGCCATGTTTCTATTCAGAATCATTAACCTGAAGGAACAGGCTAGGAAGCCAAGAAGAAAAGGAAGAATAGGACAAAAGAATTCACACAAACCACTGAGAGACTAAGAACTCAGATAAACACCAAAAATGGGAGCTAAAAACAGAACAGTAGCATAAGTGAGTGGGACGATACAATAAATGAGACTATCTTCTCAGATAAGGAGTAAAGGTGGCTGTGATAAACTAGATAATACACTTAGATTACAACACTGCTACAACCGTTTAAAAATGGGAAGAAATGTAGGGTTAATGTTTGTTCTGTATCACAGCAGAGTTACAGAGTGATAAGTATGAGACTTGGGTAATGCTGAATTCCTGTGCCATCTCCTTCATGTCTCATGTAACACTAGTACAAGGTCTCAGGAAGGTTTGCTCCCTGGTACTAAGCACACTGGAGAAGATAACAGAAAGGTCTGTAGCTTTACATTCCATATATAAGAGTGAGAAGAAACAAGTAGATAGGATCTGGAGCTAGACAAGAATTTTTCATGAAAAAATGATAAAACTTTTAAATTAACACAAAGTTATACTTGCTTATTACCTGGAGGGGAAAAAAAAAAAAAAGGCTGCTAAACCTGAGATTGGTTAACTTGTTTACTAGTTTAAGTTCAAATAAATGGTGCTCAGTTCTAAGATTTCCATAAGACCATACATTTCTTAGTTTGCAAGAGGCTACTTTTTTACTCCAGGCTGCCTAACATAGTATATCCCACATTCACTTTTTATGTCTTTAACTCACTAAATAGTTCATTCTGTGTCCTAGCCCACTCTCTCTTGATGGAAGAGGCAAAAAAAAAAAAAAATCAGCTATTTTTTTCCCCCCAAATAAGCTACTTCTGAATCTAGGCCTAAAGCCAACTGAATAGCTCTAAATGCTTACTCTTGCTATAGGATAGCTTAAGAAAAGTAGGTATCTGTATGAACTTTGTAGGTATCTGCACTGACTTTTACTTGTTTAAAGATTTAAACTATCTAAGCTATTGCTTAAGGCCCTTCTTTCTAAAGTCTAAAAAAAATATGCAAAATCTTTATAAGTTTGTTTCATTATAGGCTAGGATATAATAAATTCATGATGTAACAGGGTTGATTTTTATGTACTGCACATATATTTTAGGTTTACATGGAATCTCTTATATGTAAGCAATGGGTACAATGCATTTATTTTGTTGGACTGGAAGTGTTATTGAACTCTTTTTGGAGATTTTAGAGGTATAGAGTCTTTCGCTATGAATTTTGTCACCTGGCTTGGTGAAATATAATTTAATATATGACAATCTTTTTTACAACCAGTTTCCAATATATTGTGGATAAACAACTAAGACTATATGTACTAAACCTCTAAACTAATTCAGTGAATCAGTTTACATCACTCTTTAAAAACTAGAAAAAAAAAGAAACCCTTTCCAATATTAGAATAATTAAGTAAATTGAGATAAAACCAATCAGAGGGTATTACATAGCTCTTAAAAATAATAAGCTTTGAGATTATAAAGTAACACTGAAAAATGCTTATGACAGAATATTGATTTAAAAAAAGCTGCAAAATTTTCAGTTTAGAAGGACTATAGCTTTATAATACAAAATATGTATAATAAAAAAGACTTGGAGGAATAAATTTCACTAAAAGTAGGCATATCAGTATGGTAGGGTTATAGGTAACCTTTTTTCCCTCTTTCCTAAATGTTTAAAATTTATGTCATTTTTTAGCGAAAACAACTATTATTAAAAAGCATCACTGCATACATATTTCACATGATACTGCTTTCTTAACTTTTGCGGGGCCCTCCCTTAAAATAATGGAAGTTAATGGCAGATAGGACAGAAAAAGATTACAACTACAACAGGCATAAAAACATTCTCAGTTACTTTGCTTAATCACTCTACCAAAAAGTTCTTCAAAGCAGAAGGTGATCAATGTATCTCTCAACCTACACATGTAGATTATAGGAAGAGAAAGAAAATGCACCACCAAATATGAACAAATCTGATATAAGTGACCAGACTTTTGTTCTGTAGAACCAACAACAAGGACAATATTATAAAGACCATCTTCTTTCAGAGGGGATTCCCAGCTTTGTATACACGTTAACTTGTGGCCATTCCATTTCTTGATATCCCTCAGTAATCAACAGAAAACTTTTCAGAGAGAAGATTTGAGAAAGAGAGTGAAGTCAACCAGTACATAAAAAAATTAAAATATAACTCTTAAGACTCTCTCCCTCTTTAGTCACTAAGTCCTGTCCAACTCTTGCGACCCTATGGACTGCAGCCTGCCAGGCTCCTCTGTCCATGGGATTCTCCAGGCAAGAATACTCTTCAGTCTATCCTGTTATTAACCAATTTCAATAGCAATCTGCATATAACAGTCATTCAGTAAGAAGTGCTATCAAAAAGTAGAACAGAAAACATTCTGTTTTTAAGACTGCAGAATATTTCTAGTATTCAGAAATCAGAGCAGGTTTAGAATGACAGCTAAAAACACTAGTGCGCCTTCCCATCTGTATATTTACAGATATGTATAAGAAAACACATTACCCTTTTAAGGCATCCAGATTAATAAATTTAAAAAGCCAGAAGATAAAATTGATTATTACACACACACACACACACACATCATTTCTAATAAGGTTTAACTTGAACTCTCTTATCACCTTACCATAAGTGGCAAAAGTTCTTCTTTGCTGTTCAAACATAAAATCATTGATATGGGCTGGTTCAGCATATCCAGAAAGCATATTTCTAGGGGCAGCCATTTGCTGGGTTCTGAAGGGATTTTCTGGTCCAAACTGCAATGTTATGAGGAAAAAAACAATAAAAAAATTCTCAATAGAATGAGTAGAATTATTGCACAGTGTATTTTCAACTCTAAATTATCAGGGGCCGATTAACCTATTTGCAGACTTGCTCCCCTCACACGATTCAGGACAACCAGTCAGTGGCTTGTTAGCACTGTTTGTCAGCCACTAGCACAGGAGAGCAATTAGCTCACTCTATATGCAGCTATTTAAGTTTAAATTAATTAAAATATTCAGTTCTACAGTCATTCTAGCCATATTCAAGAGCCCAACAGCCACATACAATTATTGATTACTACATTTTCACCACTGCAGGAAGTTCTATTTGATAGTGTTGCTCCAGATAATTGAAACTCACTATAGTTTTGTCTAAACCATGATTTGGGGATTTTTGGAGTGGTGATATAATTACAAAAACATATGTTTCTCTGCTACTTGATTATGAGTTTCTCAAAGGTGCAGACTTAGAACCCTCATACTTTCCATACTGTCTGGCATATAGAAAGCACTAATGAAGGAAAGATTAATCAAAGCCTGACTGGGGGAAGAAGACAGGAAATAGACAATAAAAGTAAACTGCTTGAAAAAGTCCTAGGAAAAGACATTACAAATGTAAACACAACTTTTCCACTCTGAAAAGTCACACTATGAATGTCTGAAAGTTACACAAAATAGTGCCATTATTACCTATTTGTTTACAATGTTTTGAGTTCCAGAATGGCTTTCCAAATGTTATTTAATTTGATGTATACACAAATTCCGGAGAAGGCAATGGCACCCCACTCCAGTACTCTTGCCTGGAAAATCCCATGGATGGAGGAGCCTGGTGGGCTGCAGTCCATGGGGTTGCTAAGAGTCGGACATGACTGAGCGACTTCACTTTCACTTCTCACTTTCATGCATTGGAGAAGGAAATGGCAACCCACTCCAGTGTTCTTGCCTGGAGAATCCCAGGGACGGGGGAGCCTGGTGGGCTACTGTCTATGGGGTTGCACAGAGTCGGACACGACTGAAGCGACTCAGCAGCAGCAGCAGCATACACAAATTCTGGAAAGTTAGAGAGGTATTCTCTTTCTCATGTTAGAAATGAAAAAAAAGTCAAGATGACATATCTTACCTGCCCAGAGTCAATAATTTGCTTAATGCTATTAAAAAAAGTATTAGGAAAATTCAGTTCTTTTCAGTTTTAAAATAAAGAATAAAATGAACTTCCCACTTTGGAAACCATAGAACTATACAGGTCAACTGTTATGATGTTAGAACTGTCATGATGTTAGAAAGATTCTGATGTTAGAACATCTTAGGTCACTACCATGAGAAACCACCTTTTCCATTATATACTTCCAGAGCCATAAATATAAACTACTGACCTTTTCTTAACCAGAATGCTGTGTTCTCTATATATCAACATTATACTATGCACAAAAGTCTGAATTTAAAAGTTAGATTTGCCGTATAATTTTTTCTGCTTTAGAAGAAAATAAATTACTATAATATTCCTTTCTATTGACAGCTTCCATTTCTAGGTTTAAAATGATTCAATCTTAAGATATCTAATTTATAGATAAAGATTTTATTACTATTTATTCTAATTAAAATGTAGGACAGGTCAAGACTTCACAGCCCGTATTACTTCTTCCTGTGCTGATAGGTGGAAATGCAGGGGAAAAAAAATTAAGATTGCTGAATGCTGGAAGTTACAGTTAACTTCATTTAGTTATTAAATTTATTACAAAAATAAGAACATTCATTAGATTAAAGATAATGAAACAACTTAAGTTTTCCAGATGATCTAATTGCTATAGCCAGTTAACATCTGCAAAGTGGCATGTGATATTTCTGGGGATAAAAAAATTCTAAAACAATAAAAATCTCCATTGCCCATATCATTACTCCTATCATGTATAATTAATTACCAATCATTACGCTTATAACTTCTGATTTGAAAAAGGAAAGTACATTTTCATAGTCTAATTTTATTAAGATTTTACAAAAAGAGAATAATTCTTCTATAGGTCATACATGTCAAACTGTCCATCTTTTACAAAAAAATTCTCAGTGTTATGAACTATGATTTCCATAAGAATATAGATCCATATATTCCAGTAAAGTATATCTGGTGGTACTATTCTTTTTTTTTTAATCAAACCATTTTATTGAGGGGCTTCAAGGGAGGGTTGAAAAGCTGAAAGGACAATTAGATCTGACGTCCTACTCCTGGCTGGGATATGCCCAGCTTCATAGCCACTGAAAGCTGTGGTGCTATTCTTAACACAGTCTGAAAATTTATATGTGCTTGGACTTAACTTATATGCAGAGTACATCATGAGAAACGCTGGGCTGGAAGAAGCACAAGCTGGAATCAAGATTGCCAGGAGAAATATCAATAACCTCAGATACGCAGATGACACCACCCTTATGGCAGAAAGTGAAGAGGAACTCAAAAGCCTCTTGATAAAAGTGAAAGAGGAGAGTGAAAAAGTTGGCTTAAAGCTCAACATTCAGAAAATTAAGATCATGGCATCTGATCCCATCACTTCATGGGAAATAGAGGGGGAAACAGTGGAAACAGTGTCAGACTTTATTTTTTGGGGCTCCAAAATCACTGCAGATGGTGATTGCAGCCATGAAATTAAAAGACGCTTACTCCTTGGAAGGAAAGTTATGACCAACCTAGATAGCATATTAAAAAGCAGAAACATTACTTTGCCAACAAAGGTCCGTCTAGTCAAGGCTATGGTTTTTCTGGTAGTCATGCATGGTTGTGAGAGTTGGACTATGAAGAAGGCTGAGCGCCGAAGAATTGATGCTTTTGAACTGTGGTGTTGGAGAAGACTCTTGAGAGTCCCTTGGACTGCAAGGAGATCCAACCAGCCCATTCTAAAGGACATCAGTCCTGGGTGTTCACTGGAAGGACTGTGATGCTAAAGCTGAAACTCCAATACTTTGGCCACCTCATGCAAAGAGTTGACTCATTGGAAAAGACTCTGATGCTGGGAGGGATTGGGGGCAAGAGGAGAAGGGGACAACAGAAGATGAGATGCTTGGATGGCATCACGGACTCGATGGACATGAGTTTGGGTAAACTCCGGACGTTGGTGATACACAGGGAGGCCTGGCGTGCTGCGATTCATGGGGTTGCAAACAGTCGGACACGATTGAGCGACTGAACTAAACTGAACTGAATTGAAGCTGTGACAACAACAACGACAAAATCTTCCACTGAGACAGGCAGCTGTCTGGGGTAGGGTTCATCAACATCTAGCTCTCCTTAACTTTCTGGTTACTGGCAGCCATCAGAGCTTACTTCAAAGATATTGTATGTCAACAGAGGAAGCCAGAGAATGTTATTCAGCAGGGCTCAGCTCTTACCAATTATTCTCCCAGATGTTCCTGTTCTGTGTGAATATGCAACTCTTAATTCTAGGTTAGCCATTAAAAAATAAAACAATGCCTATTTAAAAATACACAAAGCTGATTTGTAAATGCTTCTTTTCAATTTTTGGTAGTTAACCAAGTGTAACTGTAAATATATATTCAAATGATTTTTAAAAATAGATATTCAAGTTAATTAGGTATGAGTATTCAATAGTTTTTAGCTCAGATAATACTGAAGTACACTGTTCAGTTCAGTTGCTCAGTTGTGTCCGACTCTCTGCGACCCCATGGACTATATATAGCACACGGGCTTCCCGGTCCTTCATTATCTCCCAGAGTTTGCTCAGACTCATGTCCATTGAATCAGTGATGCCATCCAACCATCTCATCCTGTTGCTCCCTTCTCCTCCTGGCCTCAATCTTTCCCAGCCCAGTACAGAAGTACACTGTAGTCAACTGCAATTGTAAATCTCCCATATAAAATATACGTATTTAAGTATTAATTCAGCCATTGTACCAAAAAAGAAAATGTTTCTGAGGTAAGCAAGCTTTCATTTGAGTGAAGCAGTGCTTTATTTATAAACTTAGGAGAAAAGCATTTTTAATTTAAGGCATTAGCTGATAAATCTAAGAGACCATGTATTATAAGGCAATGGTTCTCACGTTTTTAGCAGGCAGAGTACTTGAGGGTTGATGCCTTAGTAGTATGGGGCTTCCCCGGTGGTGTTAGAGGTAAAGAACCCACATGCCAATGCAGGAGACTAAGAGACATGGATTCGATCCCTGGGTCGGGAAGATGCCCTGGGGGAGGGCATGGCAACCCACTCCAGTATTCTTGCCTGGAGAATCTCACGGACAGAGAAGCCTGGAGGGTTATGGCTCACAGGGTCACAAAGAGTTGGACATGACTAAAGTGACTTAGCATGCATGCCTTAGTAGTATATTATAACACCACAGGAATTAAGAAATTTCATTAAGTAAAAATTGACTATATGAAATAAAACTGTAAGTTCACAGATAGGAAAAAAACCCCTAAGTTATTGAACAAGTAATTATTCTTAGATTGTTGCTAAGTTTTTCATGAATATTTATTGCAGTAATCAATGTATAAAACATTTATAAACAATTTTAAGGTGAGAAGAGTAAATTATTATTTTCTACAATTTTGGAAAAGATCACCGCAATTCAATTTTATTGGCAGAATACCTCAATCTTGTAAGACATAAGCACAGTTTAAATATTACAATAGCATATTTTATTAGTGATCTATGACCTTGAACCTCAGTTTCCTCATCTGTAAAATAAAAGTTCTCATCTATCTGACTTCTGAAGCCCATTCTAACATTAATATTTACAGCAGCCCTTCTGGTCAGATCTTAAACAGTAACTGGCATTTCCCCCCTCTAAACTTTTATATTTCTTCTATTCTTAAAAGTAGTGTTATTTTAAGGAGTCTGAAATTTTCTCTGAGGCTTATGGGCTTCTAGAGAAGCTAACAAATATACTTTTCTCTAAGTGGATCCAAAATAAAATAGCAATTCGTTAATTTATAATAGTCAAAACTGCAAACTACACTGTGGCCTTCTAAATGGTCTCATAGTTATGGAGTGATTGTTAAGAATGATCAAATCCCCAAATATGGCACCTGCAGGCAGTATAATCTCAGTTAAATTCCTCACTCTAAAATAGGGATACAAGTACTTCATAGGGTCGTAGAGAGGGCTAAAGGAGATAAGCATACAAATCCTTCAGGGTGGTACCTGCCATAGAGTTATAAGTGGTTGTTTTATTTCATTAGTCTCCATCCCTGTTCTTTTCCATCATGCAAATCTTTAAAATAAATCTTCCTAAAAACTCATCTATTAAATCAAGACCAAACTCGCTACCTTGGCCCCCACAGCTTGTGCAATACCTTCTGTACAAAGTGCTGTTCTAGTCTTAGCCTGTTCCCCTCTACTAATAATGACTAAAGCACTACTGTTCTTTATATTTTGTGATTTGGCTTATGCTGTTCCCTTCTGCCTAGAACCTTTCCTCTAAAGGCCTACCTAGCCATCAATGTCAATAATATTAACATAAATAATAATAAAGGCTATAATTTATTAAATGCTTATTATTCTGTACCAGAGAGTTTTCCTAAGCACAACATATCTTATCTCATTTATTTTTATAATTTAGTAAACAGAGATAATCTTCATTTTACCTATGGAAAAAAATAAGATAATTTAAGATCACAAAAGAACTAATAAGTGGTCTGTGTAGCCCCACATCTCATGTTGTTAACCTGGACTGTATTGGTTGGTCATTCAAAAAAAAAAATTGCTAGTTACACATACTATAGAAAATAGTCTGGTCTCTCTCTTTTTTTTTTTCTTAAAAACAAAACAAAACAAAAAAACACGTGGCATATCCTCTCTGGTAAACACTAGCATAAGGAAAGGGATTAAATCTTGTTTCTAATGATGGATTTTCAAATCATGAGAACTTGAATTTCATCTAGGAAAGCTCTGGTAACACTTTCCAGACTTTGGCAAGTTATGCAGATTCTAGTCAAAAAGTTCAAAGTCGGTAATTTATGTCACAGACAATTTCTTTATAAAACTAATTTTTCTTCATTTTTCAGTCTCATCACTATTTTCTTAAATTGTTGACAATAAGCATTGAAATGTTCCTAACATAAACCAACTGATACATCTAATGTGAGGTTCCCTAACATAGGGTGGGGGGAGAACAAAAAATTAAAGGACTGATAACCCCAAAAACAAGAATGATAAACGTACTATCTTGTCAATAGCATCCCAAATTTTTTGACCTTTTGAATTTTTCTTGAAAGTTTTGAAAAATAATCACATAGCAGTATGTTAGTTATGCACAGGATCTAAAATTTTAAGAAAAACAGGCTTTATAGGAAATACACTAACAGAAGAATGTCACACATCATGTCACTTTCAAATTTTCTCATTTTCTGAATTCAGTGGCTAAACTGAAGTACTTTACATTAAAAATATATATATATATACATAATAAAAACATATATATAATATACTACCTCTCTTTAAAGCACCAGCTAAAATGGTGCCAAGAGCTAGGAAACAGCCTATAATTCAACAGGTATAAGGATTTAAGAAATAATGGAATAAAATAAAATTGTACCACTCTCGAGAGCATGAGAATGAGATTTTCGCTTATTGCACACTTAAGAGAATACCCAGAGCACTAGCACTGACACCCTTGGAGGCACTACACGGTGCCACTGCCGAATTTTAAGTGACCGTGGAAACCTAAGCAGGCAAAGATTACATGAAATAGCCTATCAAAAAAAAAAAAAAAAAAGGGCAATGACTATATGCCAAAAAATGAATAAACATTAAAAAGTACTTTTTTCTCTACCAGGATCAATAAGATACAGCTCCTCATCTCTATCTTTAAAATGCTCTGAAAGATCCTTCTACTGAACTGGTATTATTACTTTTTATAATGATCTTTTTCTGACATCTGTATTTTATCAATCAAGCATTCTTTTCTCCTTTTTAAAGGCTAAATATCTAGAAATCTAATCTTTTCTACAAAGGCTTTCCGACAATTTTCATTATTTGTTTTTGTTTTTTTTTCTTCAGCTTTTTTAGTGCTTCCATCACCATTTATTATCAAGAAAAAGAATTCAGAAGATGTCTGACTCAGAGCAAGCAATAAACAGTGTGACTATTTTGAGCCATGACCACGTCAGCATGGCATCTCTTTTTATTGTTTAACACAGCAGCATTTGTCACTAGATGTTTCATAATATACTACGCATTAATGATGCTAATCAACCACAATTTTTTCCCTCAGTTAACTTGTAACACTCCCTTATCAACACTGAGAGGAAGATGTTAGCTAAGTCTGCCTCTAAGAGTTAGATATATCCTTACAAAAGTGTACTATTTAACTTTTGGAGAATAGAAGGATGTATTTTCCCTTCTTTTTTAAATTGAGATATAAGTAACATATAACAGGAGATATTTTCTGACAGTTTAAACGGTGTACTTTCATGAGAAAACTTTGAAAAATTCACCAACTGTTTATGTACCTAAGTATGGGCTTCCCAGGGGGCTCAGTGGTAAAGAATCCACCTGCTAAGCAGGAGATGTGGGTTCGATCCCTAGGTCAGGGATCCCCTAGATAAAGAAATGGCAACCCACTCTAGTATTACTGCCTGGGAAATCCAATGGACAGAGGAGCCTAGTGGGCTACAGTCCATGGGGTCACAAAAGAATTGGCTTAGCAACTAAAACAACAATTTAAATACTTCAGCAAAGTACACTCTTAATCTAATACATTTTCTTACCTCAGGAGCAAACATGGTCTCATACGTAGGATTATACTGAACCTCTTTGACAGCAGGGTCAAGGTGAACTCCAGTCTCCAAATCTTCCTATAAGAAAAGCAAATGAACACTAAAGATATGACAAGTAATTACTATATTTTAGAAATTACATTAAGGTCACACTAGCCATCTTAACACCAATTTTATGAAGATTACACTAGTACTTTATGATTAATCATTCTAATAATCAAAGGCTAATAAAAGTACATAATGTAAACAGTTATAGGGGTTAGAATGCATAACAAAATGTTTTTCCTTCCAAAGCACTGACTATCTTATCTGAACAAATTAAAATTTCTAATTAAGTCAACACCACTCAAAGCCTTAATGTAAGAGAGTCCAAAAGAGAGTCCTTTTTTATTAACTCAAAACGTCTGATCTTCTGGTTCCAAATTCAAGAGAAGCACGCCTTCTTTATTCAGCACACCTTTATTAGATATGTACCGAGATGGACTTGGTCAGGGACTGCAGAGGAAACAGAAGGGGGTGTCAGGGCCCAAAACTTCTAAATCTATGTGTTATTATCTATGTCAACTCTTATATTCATCCTCCAACTTAATGAACATAAAAATCTCATCTCCACCAGAGAATCACTGGTAGTCTATCTTATGTAACCCCACCACATGAACAATTATAAATTACAATTTTCTAGCCTGGATCTCTTCCCTGAACTCTAGGGATTTATATATCTGAGCTTTCAACTCAACATCTTTTCTCCCAGGATGTCTAATAGGTATTTCAAACTTAATATATTCAAAAAGGGAACCTCTGGTTTCTCCTTCCTCAGTGACTCCTGCTCCTACTGCTGCTGCTAAGTCACTTCAGTTGTGTCCGACTCTTTGTGACCCCATGGACTGTAGCCCACCAGGCTCCTCTGTCCATGGGATTCTCTAGGCAAGAATACTGGAGTGGGTTGCCATTTTCTTCTCCAGTGACTCCTTCTAGCCTTCTCTAAGTGAACCATAATTCTACCCTTACATCTGTTCAGGTGAAAATCCCCAGAGTTATCCTTGACTCCTTTCTTTCACATTGTACATCCAACCCATCAGTTCTGGACACCCAGAGTTCACCCACTTTTCAAAGTCCTCTTTCACTATCACCTCAGTCCAACTTATCTTCTTGCACCTGGATTATTGTAATACCCTCTGAACTAGTCCCCGCTTCTGCCCTTGTCCACCCACACCTCACTCCATAAAGAGGCCAGTGTGAGTCTTTTAAAATATTAGTCAGATTATGTTACTCTTTCACTCTTAAACCCTCTGGTAGCTTCTCTGCTTAGGGTAAGAGCTGAATGAAGGCCTGCAGGGCTCATTACCAAGCTGTTCTCAGAAAGTATGGCTCCCAAAAGTAGTTTTTATAGGGCACTGCTGTCTTCCTGGATTGTCCCGCCTCAAGCATTTACTATTAAAAACGTGCTATCGCTACATGCTTTATTTACATATCAAACATGTTATAAATAAATTTCCTTTAATTTAATTAGGGTATTCAAGTTATATTTTTAAATTTTTAAGGAAGTTATATATCATATATGATTTGCATTTCAGTAAAGCTGAAATGACAAAATTGCCATCATAAAATGAAAAAGTTTGAATCTAACTAGTTGAGAATTTACCCTCCATAATCTGTCCTTTATCCTTACCAACTCTGTCTTCACCTAGCTCTGTGCCTGTGCTCACTTTACTCCAGATTCTTTGGCTCATTTGTTATTCCTGGAATTCACCAAAAGGCAATCCTATTTCAGGCTCTCTGCACTTAACTCTTCCCTCTCCTTGCAATTTTCTTTCTCTGGATAGCCACACAACTGTTCTCTCTCCTTTCAGGTCTCTGTATGGTTTTTCTATTTTCCCTTTACCCTGCTTTATTTTTCTCCATTTTATTTATTACCACTTGACATATTTATTGTCTACTTCCCTCTATTAAAGTATAAGCTACAGAAGTTGGACTTTGTATACACAAATGTGTCCTTGGCCCCTAGAACTATCCCTAACATACCACCATCTTTATTCTGCTGGCCTCTTGCTGATGTTAGGATACATCTGTCAACATAATGCAAAGATAATACAAAGCAATATGGCAAATTTTGCAGGACAGGTAGGATATCAGGAAGTTGACAGTGATGCTGGAGAAGCAGTGTCACAGACAAACGAAGATCTGGTAGGGTCAGACCAGTTAACGACCAAAGGTAGAAACCTGATGGGAAAAATAATACTATAGGCAGTTATGGTTCCAGAATTTTGTCACTACTAAAACACCCTTCACCAAAGCAGGCAACTTACTCGACTTCACAAAAATACAGTCCGATCTGACTCCCTTAAACATCCTTCCTCTCTGTTTCAAAATCGTCTACATCTTTATCTTAGCCTTTCTCTTGACTTCAACCTCCACCCCCAATTTTTATGTGCAGTCTTGACCACACCTGGCCTCTGCATCCACATACTTAACAGCCTATTGAAATTCATTATATGGATATTTCACACCATCAAACACTTTGCTGTGTCCAAAACAGAAGATATTGTTCCCTCAACTCTGCTGTCTCACACTAACAAAGCAGGCACTGAGTCTTACTGATTCTACCCCTGAAACATTTCTAAAGCAACCCTATTCCCAATCTCCATTCTCTACCTCCTAATGCACACTTCATATTTTGCCTGGTCTATTATAATACATCCTTATCTGCTTTAATGTGTCCCGTTTTTGGCTTATTAGACTAATTGCTGATTTTTAAAAATACCAAGCACTTTCATGTTTTCTGTGCTGTTGGCAATGTTACTTTGGTCCTTGTGCATTTCCCTTCATTATCTGATAATATGTCATCTTCTTTTCCCTGATACTTTTTTCCTCTTGGCCCAGGAAAAATGTTTTTCATCCACAGTTCCAAGAGATGTTGTTCATAACTCCTAATAGACCTTGTAATATATTATTTATTGCACATGACTTTTACTTATATTTCATATCCTTACTGTCTAGTAGAATGCAGGGCATTAAGTCCATGTTCAATAAATATTAGTTAAATGGAAAGAAATGACAGATCCATAGACAAATTAGAAGATGAAGGCTGACCAAAGATCACTGAATTCTGCATTTATGTCACAAAAAATCTTGGCCAGAGCAATTTTGGTAATGGGGTAAAGTATGGAGAGCCTGTTGCAAGGGGCCGAGGTATAACGGAAGATTTAGGAAAAAAAGACAGTAAAATTTTTTGCTCTTTCAAGACATCTGGCAGTAAATAAGAGATGAGGAGCCAGACTGAAGGATTTTAATGGTAAAATTCTGTTTCTTTCCTTTTTAAAGAAAAGGCTAAGCCAAAGATTCAGTCAGTCATAAGCTACAGGAAAGGCACAAGTAGGGAGAAACATATGATAAGAATGAGGGAATAATCAAAAAGCTGTGGTCATTCTGGAAGAGGGGTGGGAAAGGAGTGAATCTGGGAAAGAGCCAATTAGCCTCTGAAAAGAGGAGGAGATGAAATAGAGACTACAGTAACAAGAATGAATAATGGGTGATAGATGTTTGGAGTTGGTGGGAGATTTTGGGAGTCACAGATGATCTTTTAATTTTCTTTATGTAGTTAGGAACACAGACATCTTCAAAAAATAAGGGTAATATCTGGATTCACTTATTCATTCAGTAAATACTGCCTGAGTGCCTACTATGTGTCAAACACTGTTCTAGGCCCTGTAGAAACAGACAAAGCTCCCTGTCCTTATAAAGCTTATATCCTAATGGGGAAGACAGACAATAACCGATATAATAAAGAAGTGAATTTGCTAGAAGAGGGTAAGTGCTATAAAAAGGAGCATTTAACAACAACAGTGCCAAGATCAGGGTAGACACAGTATGTCACATAATCCTTGCAACACTTTTGTGAAGTAGTAGCAAGCTTAAGTCACCGACCCCAAGGTACCAACAGAGTAAGTAAGAAAAGGAAAAAGTTAAAGTAGCCACAATGAACAATGTTAAAGATACCTAATTAGTGGCAAACAAACAAACAAACAAAAATCACTGAGTATGGGTCAGGGTTTTTAGTTACAAGTAAGTGAAACGTTGCCTGGAAAATCCCATGGACGCCTGGTAGGCTGCAGTCCATGGGTTCGCTAAGAGTCGGACACGAATGAGCGACTTCCCTTTCACTTTTCACTTTCACACACTGGAGAAGGAAATGGCAACCCACTCCAGTGTTCTTGCCTGGAGAATCCCAGGGATGGGGGAGCCTGGTGGGCTTCCGTCTATGGGGTCGCACAGAGTCGGACATGGCTGAAGCGACTTAGCAGCAGCAGCTGCAGCAAGTGAAACGTTCACAGGCTGATTAAACTATATTGAATCCTTTTGAGTTTCTCTTGGAATTCTCAAAGGTGGAGAATTAGCTTGGGGGAACAGGCGCCAAAACAGGGTTAAGTATATAGATGGAATCATAATTCAAAATCAATCATATCTCAAAACCAGTCCAGTGAGGACAAAAGGTCACTGTTACCAAACATGATTATTAAACACTGGATGCTGTGATCAAGACTGCTGGTTGAAGGAACTAGATTATGCTGGTCACCACTGGTTGCCATGTAAAATGTTCTTTCTTTGCTTCCTCGTGGATTAGTTTTAGATTAGAATTTAGGTGGGTGCATCTGTCTGTCCCAGCCCAAATCACAGCCCTAAGCCTTAGCCAACAGGGAGCTGGGAGAATGAGAATCTGGGTTTTCAGCTTCTGAGGCAGGGAAGGGTGTTAACACTACAAGGGAAGGGCGCTCCGAAGCTGGGCCACCTACTTACGTGATACATATACGTTACCCCAGAAAGCATACCAAATCTTCATTGACTATAGACAGTACATAGGGCTTAGCATCAAAACACAATACCATAAAGTTAAGCTGCATAAAAATGAAATTAAATTATTTTCTTTCTTAACATTCAACTTATACTGATAAACTGCTTAAAAGAACAAGAGGCTCAGCCACATTCATACCTCCCCAGTGGGTTTTTTTAGAAAACAGTTGCTAGAACCACTTTATAATATGATTTACCAGATCTTTCTGTTTAAGGGTATTTTAAATATTCTAAATTTGAATTACTTTAAACAGAGTACCATGAGACATCAAGTTTTAAACACAAAATACAATTTAAAAAGAACTACTTTTAAGAAGCAACAGTGGCAACTAATAAAAAATATAAATAGGTCCCAGTCTCTGGTTCCTGCTAATAAAATTACAGAACAAACTGAACAACTCTTCAGAAACTGAAGAGTTATTAATTTTACATTTAATTAGAAAAACTTGGACAACATCACAACCTTGTTTTAATACCCACGAGGAGTTCAGTAACAATTAGGCATGCAATTGAAATTAGCAGAGAATTACAAAGGATTTCTATTCAGCTTCAATTAGCCATGAAAATTAAAGTGCAGTAAGTGAAGGGCACCCTATGGGTCAAATAAGTTTAAACAGGTTATCTTTTCTTGATTCAAAGTAATTTGAGAATAAAGTTAAATATTATCTACATTTTAGTCTTTTTCACATTTCTTAGCTGTTATACAAATAAGAAAATGGATGCAAAAGCACTTTGTAAACTATAAAGCAGGACATAAATATTAACCATTGTTACAGACTATCAATGTTATAGGTTTTTGTCCCCAGAAAGTGAAAATGACTAGACTTCTAAAATGGGAGCTTAAATGGCTGAAATAAAATAACAGAAATTCATATGAAGATACCTTTTGAGTTTTGCCCTTAAAAAAATACAGAGGAAAAAGACTATAATAAAAGATAAAATGTTTTCTATTTCTAAAAAATTTGGCCCAGGGTTACAAGTGCAATTTCATAATTTTCAAATCTGGGGGTTTTGTAGTTATCTTTTTGTGTCTGATTAGCTTAGATGCATTGTGGTCAGAGAATGTGATTATGATTTAAAATGTACTGAGATTTATTTTATGGCCTAGTACATGGGGCAGCAAACTACAATTATTGGGCCAAGTCTAGCCCACAGTCTGTTTCTGTATCAACAAGCTAAGTAAATGTAAGATACTTACATTTTAAAGGGTTGTTTTAAAAAAGAAAGATGGAAAGACAGTAAGATGTGACAAAGACTGTATGTGGCTAGCATGTTATATGCGAGTCATTCAGTTGTGTCCAACTCTTTGCGACCCCATGGACTACAGCCCACCAGGCTGGAATTCGCCAAGCCCACCTGGAATTCTCCAGGCAAGAATACTGGAGTGGGAAGCCATTCCCTTTTCCAGGGGATCTTCCCGACCCAAGGACTGAACCTAAGTCTCCTGAATCACAGACGAGTTCTTTAACATCTGAACCAACAGGGAAGCTCAGTGGCCAGCAAAGCCCAAAATATTTACTATCTGGCCCTTAACCAATCCTCGGCCTAGTATATGGTCAGTTTTTAAAAAATGTTTTATTAGTGCTTAAAACAATTTTCTACATTGGATGCTATGTCCTTTATACCCTTTAGATACAGTTTCCTAATTTTGTTGTTTGAATTTTCTATATCATTACTGATTTTGTTTTGCTTATCCTATCAATTATTGAAAGAGGTATATTAAAATCTTCTGCTATAATTGTAAACTTGTCAATTTCTCTCATAGTTATAAAAATTTTTGCTTTAATATTTTGAGCTTTCTACATTATTGTGTGCTAAATTGCTTCAGTCATGTTTGACTCTTTGAGACCCTATGGACTGTAGACTGCCAGGCCCCTCTGTCCATGGGATTCTCCAGGCAAAAATACTGGAGTGGGTTGCCATGCCCTCCTCCAGGGGATCTTCCCAACCCAGGAATCGAACACATCTCTTATGTTTCCTGCATTGGTAGGCGGGTTCTTCACTAGTGCTACCATTAGATGCACATAAATTTAAAATTGTTATATACCCCTTTGTGAATTCAGCCTTGAATCATTATGAAGTGATCCTTTTTCCATTTTAAGTCTATTTTATTGACCCTAATACAACCAATACCATTTTCTTTTGCTTGGAATTTGCCTGATATACCATTATGAAAGTAGTAAGTCAAAAAATTAAATAATGGAAAAAAAAAACCTCCACAATTTATTATTATACTAGCATAAAACTAAGATGCACCTAGAAATGTCTGTGGGGATTCCTAGGTAGTGCAGTGGTAAAGAATCCACCTGCCAATGCAAGAGATGCATGCAGTACAGGTTCAATCCCTGGGTCAGGAAGATCCCCTGGAGTAGGAAACAGCAACCCACTGTTCCACAGAGGAGCCTGATGGGCTACAGTCCACGGGGTCACCAAGAGTTGGACACCACTGAGTGACTGAGCACACACACAGAAATCTCTGCAACAAAACTGTTCAAGATATTGATGCAGGAAATTATACACTTTCAAAGAAATTAAAAATCTAAAGAAGACCTAAATGAATGAATAGATAGAACACTGTCTTCAAACTGATCTATCATTCAATTCAATCTCAAACAATATCCCACTTGGATGTTAGCAGAACTTACAAGTTAATTATAAACCATATGTAGAATTACAGGGGACAAGAAAAGCCAAGACATTCTTGAATAACAAAAAATGGATAGAGGTGAGGGGGTAGAACAACCTACAAAGATCAAAGCCATATTATTAAAAATATTCATACCATACACAAAACTTAATTCCGTGGATTTATGGCTTAAATGTAAAAGCAAAAATATAGTGCTTTCGAAAGACAAAATAGGAGCATATTTTTATGGCTTTGGTAAAAGAATTTATCCAACAAGGAAAATCTGTGGCTTATTATTTCTCCATAACAAGACAAAAATTTGCAACATACATAATTAACACAGGATAATATCCAGAATATATAAAGATCTCCTACACATTAGAAGGAAAAGACAACCCAATAGTAACTTCAAAAATAAAAACACTAATAAGATATATGAACTCTCATTAGTGTTCAGTGATATGGATTAAAAAACATTGCATAAGTTCATACTTTGCCAAAATGTTTACCATTAGTCACAACTTGACAATTACAGATGAATGTATTTGTATGCGTCACATCTTTCCCCTGGATATTTTTCCACCATTAAATTTACTAGGTATAAGCTTTTTTAAATAAAGCTTATTAACAAACAAGTGATCATCAATATCCCTTACTCTCAGACAACTAGAGCACTGGGGCCGTTTAGCCCCAGCCCTATCTCTGATGGACCTCTGATACTTTATTCAATCTTTTCTCCTGGATTATTTTACTTGTAACATGAAGTGATTGAACTGAGTTCTACAGATGTCCCCACACTCCCACCCGTTCGGTATACATTGAATCTCAATGTTCGTACTTTTTCAAGACTTTGTTTTCCACTTATTCTTTCACTCCTTTACTCACCTTATCTCTCTCTCGTAATTTTGTATATGAGGCATTGAAAACATGAAAACAAATATACACAACAACCTCAGGTCTCTAGGGTCTGGTCCAGAGGAAAAAAAAAATTTAACAAATCACAGCAATGTGGCAAATGCTGTATATACAACTGAAGTGTGGGAAGGGGGTTGAGGTAGACGGAGGAGGAAACATGTGCTGAGACTGAACAACAGCAGAGTTTTGGAGGGTGGGAAAGAAGGGAGGCATGAGGCAAGGGATTTCCAGGCACAGAGGCTGCTGCTGCTGCTAAGTCACTTCAGTTGTGTCCGACTCTGTGCGACCCCAGAGACGGCAGCCCACCAGGCTCCCATCCCTGGGATTCTCCAGGCAAGAAGGCACAGAAGCTAGTGTGAGCAAAATCTTGAGGGGGATAAAAGAAAATAGGCTTTGAGGGCTTTGTGGAGAGGTCATCATGGGAGAATGGCAGGCCTCATATGTTATTAATACATAAGGAACTTAGAAATTACTGGGCAGGCAATAGAGTGTCTTTGGCAAGGAAGTGATATGATAACACTGGAATTTAGAAACTCATTCTGAGTGCATTGTGAAGGGAAACTCGGGATATGGAGCTGGGAGACAAGAAAGAAGGAAGTAGAAAGTCCAGTTAGAAAGTTATTATAATTGTCTTGAAGAAAAATTATAAAATTATAAGAATCTGAACAGTGGTAGCAGAAAAGGAAAAAGAGATGTGATAAATAACATAGGCACTATTGAGTAATGGTTCCTATTCATTACCAGGACCTATTACCCAATAGTGGGAATTCAGAGAGAAAGAAAAGTCAAGAATGACACTTGAGAGAAGTGAGGAAGATATAAAGTAGGCTGCATCAGTAAAAATAGAGAAGTAGAAATTGATTTGAGAGACATTAATGAAACAGACATGTTAGAACCACTTGATTGATGAGCTTCAGGGGCTGAGGAAGAAGGAAAAGGAAGACCCCTCTGTTCTAATATGTAGGTTATAGAATCATTAATTCAAATGGGAAAAACAGGTAAAGCAGATCCTGAGGCATAGAAAATGCTTATATTTTAACACATTGGATTGGAGGTGACTGAGAGCCATCCTGGGAGAGAGGTTAATAGTTCTGAAGCTAGCAAGGAGTTTAGAATGGATAAAGATAGTGTGCCTGGCACATGATTTATGAGATAATTACTAATGTTATCTCCTACTTTACAGATGAGAAAAAAGTTAGACATGGAACACTTAAATAATTTATCCAAGGTCACAATTCGGGTAACTCATGGAGGTTATTTGAATTCTGGCAGTCTTGATACCAGAGTCTGTGCGAACCATTTCAGTATTCACCTGTGAGTCATCAGAAGTACTGCAGGTTGAAGGCCTGGAGAGTATGAGGGATGCAAAACAGACTAAGAGTCTCAGGAAACATCAATATTGACAGGGAGGGCAAAAGAACAGGAAAGAGAAGGCTGAGGATAGACCCATGGAAGCCAGAGGGAGAGAAAGTTTCCAAGAACTATTTAATACTGTCACTTGATGCACATAATCAAGACAACAGAACTTGACAACTGGAAGCCCAGTGACATTACTCAGAGAGAGTAAGTTTCCCAAGAGGCTAGGGCAAGGCTGCATTGAGTTGAGGAGAAAGTGAGATAAAGTGGGAGAGCTCCAAAAAGCTGAGTTGCGAAAAGAATGAAGACTCAGGAGGCTGCTGGAGGACTGTAAGTTTGAAGTGTTTGTTTTGTTATAAAAATAGAAGGATTCTAAGTATTCTTTCATACTTGATGTCTCTTTAAAAAGTAAAATCCACAAATAGCTCACTAAAAACCTGTAAGAGACTTAAGTTATAGCACCTGCCTTGGGAACATCATAATTAGAAAGAAGTTTTCGCACACTGCCTCCTCTCACCACATCCTGAGCTCCTGATCCACCCCCATTAGGCTCTACTGGACCAGTACTACCAACTGGTAGATACTCTCCTCCAGCTCCAGACACAGACACGTTTCCTCAGTTCTTCAAAGACATTCATCTCGTTGTCATCTCAAGGTTTGCTACCTCCTTTTGCTGGGAAACACTTGCCTTATTGTGCACTTGGCTGCTGCTGCTGCTAAGTCACTTCAGTCGTGTCTGACTCTGTGTAACCCCATAGACAGCAGCCCACCAGGCTCCGCCATCCCTGGAATTCTCCAGGCAAGAACACTGGAGTGGGTTGCCATTTCCTTCTCCAATGCATGAAAGTGAAAAGTGAAAGTGAAGTAGCTCAATCCTGTCTGACCCTCAGCGACCCCATGGACTGCAGCCTTCCAGGCTCCTCCGTCCATGGGATTTTCCAGGCAAGAGTACGGGAGTGGGGTACCATTGCCTTCTCTGCCACTTGGCTGGCTGTTTCCTATTCCTCAAAGCCACTTTTTCAAGAAGACTTCCCTAAACAATCTAGAGAAGTCAGGCTCCTACCTTATTCTCTATTACAGAACTCTATTTCATGGAGTTCTGTTTTTCTCCTTCACTCTGTAACCACTTCATTTGTTCACATTTTACTGGCTGCCTTTTCCACGAAAACTAACACATCAAGGTATCAAAGATGTCTGGCTTATTGGCCTCTGTGTCTTCAGCTCTTAGAACAGTTTCTGGGAAGTAACATGTGTTCAATAAACACTTGTTAAAGGAACTATATAACCCAATTTCTCCCTCTATCACCTTCCTCAGTTGGGAACATGCACACTATTTCTTAAATTCAAGGTCTTTTCTCACTGCCTTGCCTTATATATGCACTTTTATTAGACACCAAGCTTTATTTAGTCACAATAATCCTCTTATGTATGTAGGTGCTTTAAAAATTATACCTCCATTGTACAGTCTCAGGTGAGGAGACTGAGGAGGCTGTCTAACTTGCCCAAGTTCAAACAAGTGGTGGAGCCGGGATCAGATTCTAGTTCTGACTTCAAAAACAAAACAAAGCCAGGCCGCTGCTCATTTAAAGCGAGGGCACATACTCTACTCTGGGAAGTTCTGATTTAGGTTTGTTTATGTTGTTACACCTGGAGAAGGCAATGGCACCCCACTCCAGTACTCTTGCCTGGAAAATCCCATGGACGGAGGAGCCTGGTGGGCTGCAGTCTATGGGGTCGCTAGGAGTCGGACACGACTGAGCGACTTCACTTTCACTTTTCACGCATTGGAGAAGGAAATGGCAACCCACTCCAGTGTTCTTGCCTGGAGAATCCCAGGGACGGGGGAGCCTGGTGGGCTGCCGTCTCTGGGGTGGCACAGAGTCGGACACGACTGAAGCGACTTAGCAGCAGCAGCAGCAACATGTTGTTACACCTACTCTAACCAGGGCACATCCTAATCCAGAAATTCAAATTTCACCCCCTCTTCCCGACTACGGGAGCCAAGAGCAGGGAGTGGAGGACTGTTTCGAACTTCCAATTCCCAGCTTCTCCCGAGAAAGACCTACAGAGGGAGTGGAATCCAAGCGATAGCCACTCAGCTGTCAGGACCGAGGAACAGGTAACCGCGGTTCTAACAAGTGACTGTCGGATTTTGGAGGAGAAACGGACAATCCCCGCAGCGCACCAGTGGCCAAAGCGCTTACCTTAACTGCCACCTCCGGAGCGGAGTCCACTGCCACTGCCAGAGAGGGCTTATCCGAAGACGATTTAGTTAAGTGCATGAGGGAATCCGCGGCTGGCAAGGAACACCGCCCACCCTCACTGTCCGAGTCCGATTCGGACCCTGAACCCGAACCATAAGAAGCAGCGAGAGCTGCAATCGCAGCCGACATGACGGCAACAGACAATCTGTGAAGACCAGGCCCTGGCGGAAGAAGGAGCAGCTTTAGGTCCTGACAGATTGCAGTAATAGACATTATTTAGTTCCTCTCCTAAGAAACCATTTATATTTTAAAACAATCAACACAGTCGATAAACTAGTATTAGAATAAGTGCAGTGGAACTCGAGATTTGGAAATATCTACCTAGGGAAACAGAGACTATTATAACAGCTTACAACTTTCGGGACCTATGTGACTAGATTAAAGACTACGAGTTCCGAAATACCTTGAGGCCGCCAAGTGCTACACTCCCGGCGTGCAGCGCGGCGGGAAGCCGAAGAAGCACCATGGGGATTGTAGTTTGGAGCGAGGGGCGGGGCGGGGCAAGCAGGCCCCTCTTTGACCCCGCCCCTGAATGGTTGGTTCATTCAATTGGCTATCATCTTCCCTCATTCCCCGGCCAAGCACTGTTCTCACCGTCCCCCTCCCCCAAACTGAGGATTGGGCAATACCATATAAGCCTCAGGAAAGGGGGGGGAAGAGCGATAATCATCCCCACTGATGGGTGAGTGGGTGGGGGCTGAGTTTCCCACCACAGCTGCACCTGGGCACTGAGAGCTGAAGAGGAAAGTGAGAATCTTAAGTGGGAAGACGTTGACTGACGGGGAATAGCTCCTGGTGGGAAAGATGGGGGATTAGGTGGCGAGAGTCCAGCGGTTCCCCCCCTGCTTCAGGCGCGGGTCTCCGCGTCCGGTTGTGGAGCGTCGCGAACGAGGAGGGGGCGGGTGGGGGGCGGCGGCGGCGGCGACTCACGGTGTTGTTCGCTCGCGCGTCGAGCACACGGTGGGTCCGGTGACTGGCGGACGTCGCAGGCGGCGTTCCCCGTGGCCCGGTTCCTCGACCACTGCCCACAGCGGGTTCCACCCGGGAGACTGACGCTCCTGGAGGCTCTAGGTGGAGTCCCGGGAGCTGAGGGGGACAGGCAGCCGCCGCCGAAGCATGAAGAAGGGGTAAGGCAAGAGCCCCTCAAGATTTCTCGGTGAGCGCGAGTCTCTGAGGAATTGTTTATCAGGGGGTCAGGGTACCGGGAGAGGAACTCTCCCCCACTGGCCAAGAACCGAGAGAGGTGCGCTTGGAGCGCTAGCCAGCCAAAGGTTGTGGGGATGGGCGCGCCTCCCCCGCGACGGCCCCCACCCCCATTCGCGGGTTTCCAGAGCTCCGGCCGCCCACCCGCCAGCGGAGCTGTGGACCTAGGGACCCGGCGGCCGGAGGGCGCGCCTGGTTCTCGGTTGCGGGGACCGCCTCGAGGCTGCTCTAGGCGGGGAGACTGCGGGTCTCACCTGAGGTGCCACCGCCTGAGCGCCCCTGCCCCCGCGACCCGCCTCTGTGCCTGCTCGCTCCCGGGGAGCCTGCGGCACCGGGTGCTGGAGAAGCCAGGCTCGAGCTACGTGCCCGAGGCTCCGTAAAGCCAGCTGGTGCGTTTGCGTGTTTGAGCCGCGAGTCTGTGTCTCTAAAGACACAACATAACGGTAAAGCGAGTGCGGGGATCCCTTTCTTCGCTGGAAGAGGATGCGAAGCGGGCTGTCGTCTCCGACGCCTCCTCTGGGGAGAGGGGGGCCTTGGGCAGAGTTAGGGAGCTGCTCACCCAGCTCCGACGTCGGCGGGACTCGCCCATTGTGCCACCCGGATAATTATTCAACTCTGCAGCATCCATTGCACCTTTTCCCATTTTTCTTTTCCCCTTGCTATAGCATGCCCCCTAGCTTCGGTACCCTGACGCCTTCTGTTGCACTTGCGGATGATGAACTGGAATAATGGCAAAAAGAAAGCACATCTGACCTGAGCATTCACAACCTATCTTATAGCCGATTTATTAAAGAATCCCCAACTAGACTAGATACTTGAACACGATTCAGTTTGATTCTCTCGTTTTCTATGCAAAGTGTGCCTAGGTTTATATTTTAATTTTTTTTTTTTTTTTGGTGTTATATCCACGTGTTAGCTAAGTCTTGTTTCTGTCCAGGAATTGATGTATTGGTTTATTGGTTATGCAACCCATCTAATGTTCTTTAATTTGTATAGGAGATAACTTTCATTTTCCTAATTGTTGATAGCACTATATCATAGTTACGGACACAGTTTGTCTTTCGAACTCTCAGGAACTGTTTTTTTTCCCCCTTATGCTCTAAGTTTCTGTTAGGAAAAGTGTTTTTCTTTACTGTCCAATATTTGGTACCAAATTTCTCAAGTTTTGAATAAGGAAAGTTTTGTATATCTTTGTTTTTCAGTAATGGAATATTTGATTGCTAATCCTAGGCTTCGGTTGAATGAAAGGAAGCATTTAGTATTTAAGATGGGGTTTTAACTGAAATAACGATACATTTCCTAAATTTATCTAATTTTACTTTTTATTCTCCCTTTGCAATGTCATGTATTTAATTACTTGTCAGAGGATTTCTTCTCATTTTTTTTAACTTCTGTCTGCAAGGATGGGTAGGCTACAATTTTGCATGATCTACCTGAAAGATAAAATATTTTTTAGAAACGGAAGAAACAACTGTTGGTTATTTGATTATTATGCTAAAAACTGTTTACATCTCATTATTTAAAAATAAATGATTCGCTACCAAAAATAAGTGTTTTATTTTTCTTTTTTGTAATCCTCCCTTTCTAGCTTTTCTTGTTTTAGATTGTTGGCATAACCCTCTTGGTAAAACGAATTTGCACATAGGCATTGCAGAGGCAGTTGTTTTAAGGTACAGTAATTGTTTTATGGCACTTGGAAGTGGCCCACGTATAACTTGATGATGTAGAATCAGTTGCTTGTTAGGAAATGACCATGCAGTTTATAAAATGGACACCTTGCCTTGGTTTCCTTATATGTAAATGAAAAAGTCCATTTATGCCACCAGCTGGTATGCATAAATTAAGTAAATATGTTTTCATGATGCTTTTAAATATTTTAAAATACTTATTCACATATTTTAGCTGGTGAATGGTGAAAATATTTCAGTGTAAAATACAGTGAAAAATGTCATTAGGATTTTCTGTGGCATGTTAGAATGGCTGATTTACATTGAATTTTGCTTTGAAACATGGCTCTAAATTGAATGTTTCTCATCCATCATATTTTTAATAATTGCAAATTTAAAAAGTAATAGTTAATACATATATGTAGTTTTCAGTATAGGTTTAGTTAATATTGATGAAAAGTTACATGATTTGGTAATAAAAAGTAGAGTATTGAATAAAGTTTGTGAAAAAGAAAATCTCCGGAAAACATTTAGACCTTTTTCATTGAAAAACTTGCAGAAGACACAATTCAAAATACATTTTCAATTTGTAATACATTGATGTTTGTAGTGTAATGTAATACATTGACTTTGTAATACATTGAAAATACATTGATCATTTGTAAGGTATGATATGGAGCTACTTTATTCAGGTTTGTAAATAACCATATATATGTTCAGAGAGTGTATCAATATAATACCATATTTAATTACACATATCCCTTTATTGTCAGAATAAGGTATTGCCAAGTACTTGATTTTCATTATTACAGTATCTAGTAGCTTTTGATTTCCTTTTTGGAGGGTTAATTCAATTAATTTTCATAGCAAAAACTGCTATTAAAGTATATTATTACTTTTACCAAAACAATACTTTTAATTACTTTGTGGTGAAATTTCATATAAATGATAAGACTATTCAAATATTTTTAAGGTTATTACTGTATAGTTTCCTTTTTAAGAATTAATTTTATGACACTTTTAATGTTTCCTTAAATGACCAACTGAAATTCAGCTGTCATTATTACTTCATAAATACAGTTAACTCAAGATTTCTCTAAGCTCAGGAGATGCCAACTCAGGAGATGCCAACTCAGGAGATGCGGGCTGGATCCCTGGGTCGGGAAGATCCCCTGGAGAAGAAAATGGCAATCCACTGCAGTATTCTTGCCTGGGAAATCCCATGGACAGAGGAGCCTGGGGGCCTGCAGTCCATGGGGGTCACAAAGAGTTGATTTGAACATGACTGAGTGACTAAACAACAACTGAAATTGCTAGCATAGTCTTAGCAAATAGTATAGATTTAATTTTTGTTGGACTAATAAAATGAGAGAATGAAGAATATCCATTGATTTAGTGTACCATGTAGAAAAATTTTAAAAGATATATCAAATTTTCAATTCAGAAAGCATACAGCTTTATCTCAAGAGAAAAGAAAAAAAATGTATTGGGAAGTTCTTTGAACTTCACTTACCTATTCAGGTATAATTCCTTTACCCACACATTTTTTGAACTAGCATTAGAGATTGCATAATGTATACATTGCCAACCTTTCATTTATGAGATGATAATTTCTTCTTACCTCTTATAGGTCACTTCATGAAAATGTACACTGAAGGCTTTTTTTTTTAAATTCCTAAATTATATGAGTATAGAAGTGTGTATGATTCTTTTTTACATACTTCATTTTTCCAGTAAAATATTAATAAAAAGATGTATATAGATTGTATCCTGTGGTAAATGTGCCCAAATACCTAATTTTAAGTGACCTTTAGTGTAGAGCTTTTGCTTCCCTGGTGGCTTAGAGGGTAAAGCATCTGCCTGCAATGTGGGAGACCCAGATTCAATCCAAGACCTAGGTTCAATCCCTGGGTCGGGAACATCCCCTGGAGAAGGAAGTACCCACTCCAGTATTCTTGCCTGAAAAACCCATGGACCGAGGAGCCTGGTAGGGTACAGTCCATGGGGTCACAAAGAGTTGGGACACGACTGAGCGGCTTCACTTCACTTGAAGAATTTTGTGTTTTTAGTCTGTCACACTTAGTTTATAATTTTGAATCTTTGTGTATTGGTAGTTTGTAACTTCCAATACAATTTATTATATTTTTAACTTGTAAAATGGTTTAGAACTTGGAACTTTCTCTGAAGCAAATTGCTTGGTGGTTAGATTTTCAGACAACTCACCAAATTTAACCCATAATCAACTTGACTGATAGGAGTAGACTAATAATATTAGAGAGTTGTAAAGTTATGTTAATAATATTGAAAGTCCCTTTGATACTGTGTATAACAGTCTTTCTGTGGGAAAATCAGTATCTACCTTGAAATTCTAGGAATACATTTTTTTGTGTTAGATGTGACAGTTTTATTAGGAACTTGTCCTCTGACACTCATTGGACATGAAGAAGATCTTCCTCAGCGTTATATCATCTTGGGCAAGAGGTTAGAGTATGAGAAACTGGAAGGAGCTAGGATCGTCTTTGTAACGTTGAATAAGTAATTTTACCTCTTAAGGTCTTTGGTTTTCTCATTTATAAATTGAGAAGGTCGAGGTAGATGATCTCTGAGGTTCCTTTTGGTTACAAAGAAAATTCAAAGGTGTTTCGAAGCTAAGTGTAACCCTTTGTTCTGAGAGTTCATTTTCCCTTTCTAATGTCACTGCTTATATACTTTCTGTCAGAAAATTTATTCTTTCTGGATCTACTTCTGAAAAGATTATACTGTTAATCTTTTCCTCATATACCTATTCTTGGAAGCAAGACTTTTTAGATTTTTAAAGTTGTTAATGGCTGCTGTTTTGTTTGCGTTTGTTTTCTTTTTTTTTTTAAACTCCCAGCACCACCAAGAAACAGAATTAAGATGATTTTCTTTGCTTTCCTCTTTAGAGTTTTTTACTGACAGCCTATATGTGAGTCAAGGTATACTTTAATTATACTTTGGAGAAAGAGCATACCCAGTGTGTCTCCAGAGAAATTTTTTTAGAAGGCAAAATATTGAAATGAAGGTTGTGGAGTCGGTATATGAAGGTAAAGAGATGTCATACGGCTTGATAATAGAGTTGACAGATAATGTGTGGGGAGACGTGGGTTCAATCCTTGGATCAGGGCAATCCCCTGGAGAAGGAAATGGCAACCCACTCCAATATTCTTGTCTGGAGAATTCCATGGACAGAGGAGCTGGTTGGGCTACAGTCCACGGGGTTACAAAGGGTTAGACATGACTTAGTGATAAAACAACAACGACTCTGTATTTTTATTTGCTAAATGTGGCAGCCTTACCTTGGATGCTGTGATACTTTGGGCAGAACAAGAGTGTGGGTGTGGGGCTTCCCAGGTGGCACTGGTGGTAAAGAACTGCCTGTCAATGCAGGAAACCTAAGAGATGGGGGTTTGATCCCTAGGTTAGGAAGATCCCCAGGGGAGGGCTTGGCAGTCCACTCCAGTATTCTTGCCTGGAGAATCCCATGGACAGAGGAGCCTGGTGGGCTACAGTCCATAGGGTCGCAAGGAGTTGGATGCGACTTAGCATGCATGCATGCGTGGTGTGTGGTTGGAGGCAGAGTGAGAAAATCGTCTTCCCTGAGGACAGAACAGTTTTGTTGTTGTTATTTTGGTTGGTTGCTTTGCTTTGCTCTGCTTCATTTCTGTGTTTCTAACACTTGTTCTTTAAGCTAAATGGATATTTGAGCTGATATAATTGGAACAGAGGAGCAGGTAACTAATTCTCTTAGGGAGGTGGTAAGATCAAGATGCTGTGAGAAAAGAGGTCATGAAACACAGCTCTGTTTTTCATATACACTGGAGTATTTTGTAGGTTTTAATTAAGTTCTTATTTGGAGGTTAATAATATTTAAGAGTAACAGGTAATATGGTCTCCTGAGAGGAAAAGAAGTACCATTGCTTGCTTGCTCTATGTGCAAGCTACTGTATAGATAGTTATATTTATTATCGTATTTATTTGATATCATAGTCTTATGAAGATTTTATGGAGGAAGAGGGTTAACTGAATTAAACAAGTTTATTCTGCTCAGTAGAAGCACAGGTTCTCTGGAAACCACTCTCTTCCCTTTCCCCAGTAAGTTACTACTGAAGCAGCCATTTTAGTAGCTTGATAGTAGTAATTCTGCTTGCCTACTACTACCTTCTACCCTGATTTCTGAGGGTAGTACGTAGTAGTAAATAAGGTATTGGTGATTGACAATTGTAAATTTTGACAATTTAGTGGTGATTATCTCATGCTAAACCAGTTATTCATTTAACACGTAATTGTTGGGGGCCAACTAGGTGCTAGACACAGAGAATAAAGAGTAATACAGAGGTCTTGATTCTTTTGGAGTTAATAGTATGGTAAGAGTCAGAAAGTAAAAACATGTTTATTATTGGACTGTGATGAGTTCTATAAGGGACAAGAACAGGCAACCTAGTTACCTTGAGAATCAGGGACAACTTTGAGGAAAGATGGGTGGACATTAGCTATGTGAAAAAGGAAGAGAATGTGAAGAATACATGGAAAATGATTTTGAGATGGGAAAGAGCTTATTAGGTTCAAGAAACCAAAAAAGGCCAGAGTTGTTAAAGCTGAGCAGGAGGGATTGTGGCTTGATGGGTGGTTGTGGAGGTAAACAGGAGCCTGATCGTGCAAGGCTACAGAAGTTTTGGTTCAGTGAAAGTTATGGATTTTTATTGTAAGTGTATTGGGGAAGGCCATAAAGGATTTTAATAAGGGTAATCACTGAATCAAATCTGACTTTTAAAAAGATCACTGTGGCTTAGAGGGGGTCAAAGAGATCAGTCACAATTCTGCCCATTTTTGTACTTTATTGGTTTAGTTCCAGACACTGCATTGAGCTGGGTATTCAGGTTTTCCTGGGTCCCAGGTGTCCAGAGAATGGAATAATTTGTTTTCTCTTCAGTTGCTGAAGCTGTAAGACACAGAACTGAGAAACTGTTACTGGCTTTGTTTCTTGCCAGGTGAAGTATTTAAGTAGGGGCATCTTGAAGAAAGAATAAGAAGCAAATACACAGAGTCCTGGCTGTGTTCAAGTGTCTTTGTCCATGGTCCTGAGATTGGGTTACAAAAGGCACCATAATATCTCTGTAATAAGTCGTGCTTTTTACATAAACTGGTTGGAATGATATTTTTGGTACCTGGCAATCAACCAGTTGAATCCTCTCATGGATTTAGTAATTGGTACAAGGTCACAATGCTAGTAAAAATGGTAGAGGTGGAACTTGAACAGAGATTTCAAAGTCCCATTTTTTCCTATTGCCCTATGCTGTCAAGCCACCACTCCTTAAATTCGTGATTCTAAAGGGATTCTAAGGACGTGGGTGTTGAGTGTGATGACATCTGTTGGATGATGGCAGCAGTGCTTTATTTTGTTTGTTTGTCAATGGGACAGCTTCCTGACATTATTTTCTCTTAAGTAAGTTACTCAGGTCTACTCTAATAAGTTAATCTTTCTGTAACGATTAACTCATTAAAAAAAAAAAAGGAAAAGCCTTGTGTGTCAGGAAGTGGATTAACTTATTTGATTCTTTTACTGAAAAATATGAAGTCTGTTATGTTTTCCTGTTAGACTACAAAAGTAAGCTTTTTTGTTTTCCACTCCTTGATGAGACATATGTTGCATTGTATCTGGGTTTTTTGTTTTGATAAATTTTTGTAACATAAATGTGCTTTATCTCCAGATAAAGCTGGAGAATTTTAGAAAGGTTAAGCAAAATGGGAGGAATGGGAGAAGCATTTTATATTTTAGTTGAAGACTAGCACACATTTATTTTAAAAGCCAAAACAGAAGCTGTGTGTGACATATCATAATACATGGCTAGAAGACATTTTCAAAGAACACTCTTTTGGTTTCATTGGTTTTTCTCTGTTGATTTTCCTTTCTCAATTTCATTGATTTCTGCTCTGTGTGTTTTTTTTTTTTTTTTTTAATTCTTCTGATTAATTTAGACTTATACTGCTTTTTCTAGTTTCCTAGAGTGGAAGCTGAGCTTATTGATTTTAGATCTTCTTTCCTAATATGTACATTCAGTGCTGTAAATTTCCCTTTAAACCTTGCTTGCGATAGATCCCACACATTTTGACAAGTGATATTTTCATTTTCATTTACTTCAAAATACTCAAAAATTTATCTTAAGACTTCTTTGACCCATATGTTATTTAGAAGTGTGATGTTAAAATATTTGGGGATTTTCCAGCTGTCTTTATGGTATTACTTTCCAGTGTAATTCCATTGTAGTCTGAGTGTATGTGTTGTATGATTTTTGTTCTTTGAGGGAGAGGGAGGGTGTTTTACCGACCAGGATATGGTCTGTCTTGGTGAATGGTCTGTGTGAGCTTGAGAAGAATCTGTGTTCTGTGTTGTTGGGTGAAGTACTATGTAAATGTCAGTTACATCCAGTTGACTGATGAATCTGCTCAGTTCAACCCTATCCTTGTGAATTTTCTGCCTGTTGGATCTGTCAATTACTGATAGAGAGGTGTTCAAGTCTCTGTAATAGTGAATTCATCTATTTCTCCTTGAAGTTCTATCAAATTTTGCCTCACATATTTTGGTACTCTGTTGTTAGATATATATTGATTGGCTAGAAAATTCCTTTGGTTTTTTAAGTAAAAATGGAAGACACGTTTTCCATTTTCACCAGTAACTTTATTGAACAACATTTTCACCATTTTGTTCCACTACCTTCTGCCATTTTCCAGGCAACTTCATAATTCCATCTTCCCAAAACTTTTTTATCTTTTTGAGCAAAGAACTGTTCCAGCTGCCTTTTACAGTCTTTCAGGCAATTGAAATTTTTTCTCTCAAGAGAATTTCGTAAAGACCAAAATGGACATCTGAAGGTGTGATGTCTGGTGAATATGGCAGAGGAATCAGAACTTCAGTCAAACTGTTAACAGTTTTTGCCTGGTCATCAAAGAAACATGCAGTCTTTCATTATCCTAATGGAATATAATGTATTTTCTGTTGAATAATTCTGGATGCTTTTCATCAGCTGCTGCTTTCAATTGGTCTGACTAGGAGCATTACTTGTTGGAATTAATCATTTGGTTTTCAGAAAGAGCTCATAGTAGAGGACTCCTTTCCAATCCCACCATATACACAACAAAACAGCACCTTCTTTGGATGAAGACTAGCCTTTGGTGTGATTGGTCATGGTTCATTTCGCTTGCTACACGATCTCTCCCATCACACATTATTGTCCAGTGTTCACTTTTCATCATCTGTCACAATTTGTTTTTAAAATCAAATTTTTTTTTTACATTTAAGTAGAAATGTGGAACTACTTGTCAGTATTTTTTTTCACTTATGTGGAACCCAAACATCAAATAATAACATAACCAAGCTGATGCTAATGATTTTTAGTGCTTGATCCAGATATTTTGAGTATGTTGGCTTTCTCCTTCATGGTATAATGTTGACTGTTTTCAGTTAATGTCTTGGTTTGATCGTTAACTTCAACTGGTCTACCTGACTGTGGAGCATTGTCCAGGGAGAGATCCTCAGCACCAACTTCGTAGATCACTTTTGACACATTTGATCAGTCACAGCACCTTCCCCATGCACTGTGAAAATATTTTTTCCATTTAAGTTTCATTTTACCTTTCTTGAAATAATAATCCTAAAGGAAATCAGTCCTGAATTTTCATTGGAAGGACTGATGCTGAAGCTCCAGTACTTTGGCCACCTGATGCGAAGAAGTGACTCATTTGAAAAGACCCTGATTCTGGGAAAGATTGAAGGCAGAAGGAGAAGGGGACGACAGAGGATGAGATGGTTGGATGGCATCATCAACTCAATGGACATGAGTTTGAGTAAACTCCGGGAGTTGGCGATGGACAAGGGAGTCCATGGGGTCACAAAGAGTCGGACACAACTGAGCGACTAAACTGAACTGACTGAAATAATAAAACATAATATGCTGAGAAGCTTGCTTTTTTCTTCCATATTCAATATTAAAATGGCTACACAAAAATTCACCTCTTTTGATAATTTTTTTTAAATGCATGCTGATATGACAGCTAACTGTCAAATTATAAGCTAACAAATTATTTTGAATGAAGTTAAAGACAACTAACCAGCCACTAGGGCTGTCTTATAGGAAAAACTGAACGAAACTTTTGGCCAATCCAATACATTAAGGATTGTTATGTCTTCTTAGAGAATTTATACCCTTATCATTATATAATGCCTTTCTTTATCCTTGAGATACTCCCCTGCTTAGAAGTCTGCATTGTCTGAAATTCTGTGTCTTTATATTTAAAGTGAGTTTCTTGTAGACAACATTTGGTTGAGTCTTTTTTCTTGTTTATTATTCTTAGTGTATTCTGATATTCTCTTTTAATTGGTGTGTTTGAATCATTCATGTTTAAAATAGCTATTGATATAGTTGGATAACTACCATATCTGTAAATGTTTTGTATTCATTGTATTTGTTCTTTTAAAATATTTAGAATGTTGGAACTTTTGAAATATTTGACTAGTTTAAAAGAGCAGTGGAATAGATAAAAATTAGAATTGTTCTAAAATTTAAGACATAGATTGATTTAAAATAAAGATGTGTTATTAGCAGTCCCCTGAAGAAACAGAATGGTTACCCATGTGGCCAAATTGCTCTTGACTTAAAGGTGACACCAGTAATAACAGGGGCACCATTTTTTGAGCACCTGTTATGTGCTAGGTACTGTTCTAGGCATATGATGTAATTCTCACAACAACCCAGGGGAGAGATGTAATTCTCACTTATCAGATCAAAACTAAGGTTTGGGCATAGTCTGCAACAGTCTTTCACAATTGTAGCCACAATCTAACTGCCTGGTCTCTCATGCTTACTCCTGATTCAGGTATCCTCTAGATGTAGTGGAAAAATGGGATTATTTTGATTTAGTTGGTAGGTGGCAAAATTGGACATATGTGTTAGGGGTTGGTTCCAGAGTTCAAACCACTTGTGGAGTAAAAATCATGTACCAAATTATTGTACCATAAATACAAAGAGTTGAATGAAAATGGCTATGTCATATCCTTTTGATGAAAATCTAATTATTTTCCCAACAGTTTGTACACAATTGAAAGTTTACTGAATTGTAGAGAAAAGAGTACTTTGCTTTAAGATGATCTCAAATGCTAAGTGATTTGGTGGTATTAGAAACAGAGAAGTCCAAAAAAAAGGAGTAAATTTTCTTTGAGGAATGAGGAGTTAATGATGGTGAAATTGGTTTTGGATATATTGAAAATGAGTTAATAAGACATTGTGTTGCAGTCTGTCAGACAGATAGCATAGGTTTGAGTGTTTACAGGGATGTTAGGGTTGTTTATATCAGTACTTTAAAGGGATAGTTCAAAATCTGGACATAGATGGATTTATGAAGAAGAGAAAGTATAGAATGAACTAGGGCATAACAAAACTGTTGACTCATTATTTACAGAGTGGAAATTTAAAAGACAGCAGAGGATGCTGATGATGTGATCAGAGAAGATGTAATCATTATGAATATAATGGTATTCATATCAGAATATTATTCTGATATGACCCTTCAGTTGGGACCAGAGGATAAAGTAAGGCCTTGTGATCTGGGCAATTCTCTTTGGAACAGGGATCTGAAATGCTAGTGAGGTAGGAAGGGAAGCAAAGCCAAAAGTATGTTGATGGTTTTGAAAATAGAGAAGAACTAAAGGATCACAGGGACTTGATAAGGACAAAGAAAGTTAATAGTGAGGAATTGGAGGGGTGAAATAGGATATTTCAGTCAGAGAGGAACATTTCACAGATGGAGATCTTAGAGGCAGAACTCTGAGAGTCTATATAGACACTGATGTGCTTAGTAGTAGAAGGGAAGGGGCCACTCCTCAGTCCTCAGGACTGGAAGCACTGATGTTTGAGCCCTCAAGAGAGAGAAGGTATATTTTAAGAAGCTTTGCTGTAAGTCTGTATGCCTCTAACCATTGCTCTGGGGTCAGCAGGCAGTGCATGCCACATCATTTGAGGTAGGAATCTTGGAGGGAGGAAAAGGGTCATGCTTTACTTGTGAATGATCAATTATAAATATAGTTGTCTTCTTCTTTGCAAAAATAAGTGTTTTTTCTTTGTAATAGAAGCAGTCAACAATTGTTGGAGATCAGTGTTAATATAATTTTTATCATCAGTATAGTCATGGAAGTAAACGAAATAAAGATTGTCCCTTAATGGTTATGTATATAAAGGACTTAGTTTCATTGACATTAAAAAGAAGATTTAAGTTTCTATTTTGTAATTTTATGCTAAGTACAGAAAGATGACAGTAATGACCTGTCATCAGTTGAACATGAATTTTAATGTATATTTCTTGTAGTAGAGATGGATTTCTGAGTTCTCTAATTTGAAATTAATTAAATCTGCTCATTAAAAGTCTGCCTGTTATGTGAGAGGTCATATTAAGAGCAGAAACTGCTGGCTTAAATAATATTTACTCTAATATCCTTATGGAGTCTTTTTTAGGATAAAATGAGATAATTGTTATAAAAAAGTCTTCTGAAACAAGTCCAAATTAATGTAAGTTCTAACTGTTTTAGGCCCATATGGGACTAGGACCATGGATAAGGTCATAATTTACATTTTTAATGAAATATTTAGTATGGTATTTAAATGTTTCTAATGTAATAAATGACTGGAATAAATAAAAAGTATTTGTTTTGGTATTCATCAGTTTAGCTTTATTATTTTTAAGTAACTCCCTATACCAGTAATACTAGTAATGATTTATTGAAAATTAAGTAACTTCTTTTCAACTTTTTTTGTGTCTGTTTGAATCTGTTTTTCATCAGCACCTGCCTCCTCAAATGATAAAATTATCTATAATTGACCTTATTTGAGGATTATAGCGAGGCGGTCAAGTCCTTTAAGATATAGATGTATCTTACTTTAAGAACATTTAACATGAAACTGCTAATGAAGTGAATATAGATACAAATACGAAAAAAGGTCCGAGGACTGAGTCCTAGAGTACTCTTAAGATTTGGAAGTAGAGAAGTTGTGAAGGAGGCAGGAGGAAAGCCAGGAACTTGAGGTTTCCCGAAAGCCACAATAAGTAATTTCAAGGAATGAACAACTATTAAGAGGTTTAGTGAAAAGAGACTTCAGAATTAACCGCTGGATACAGCAGATAATTGACCTTAGTCAGATGGTTTGCTACAATGCTGGAAATGAAAGCCCGAATAGGACAGATTTAAGTGAGAATTGCAGGAGAAAAATCAGAGAACTAATTCAAAGAATTTTGCCAAAAAGGAGAGCCAAGAAATCAGGAAGTGGGGGATTAAATGGCTAAAGGCAGAAATAGGACCAAGAGAAGTTTGTTTTTGTTGTTGCTGTTTTTTAAGATGGATGAAATTATAGCATGTCTCTATATTGATGACAGTGATCTAGTAGAGGGAAAACAGTGATGTAGAAGAAAGAGGGGATAATTAATCCCTACTGCTTAAATAAGATTTTGGAACTGGCCTGGAACTTTTGCCACCACGTGAAATGGTATCTGTGGAGAAATTTTTCACTTCAACATAGGCAGATTACAAATGACTAGTTACCCAATTCATCTGCTGTTTTATACTTGTAGATTACTTTTAGTGATGAGATGGAAATTGTTAAGGCTACATACTTAACAGTTTCCTATTGTGATAACTGCATTTATTTTCAAGTAAGGAATAGGATAGATAATAATATGCTAATAATAGCAGATCTCACTGATCTACTTGAGCTTGTCTGAATTTGCATTGTTTTAATCCATTAGTCTTAAAGATTTTTTGCTTGCACATTTCCAGAAAGAAAATGTACTCTTTTACACATTGAAGTTGAGTAGTATAATGTTACTGTTGTAAGTTTAAATCATTTTCTTGTTAACAGGTAATAGCAAATAAGCATTTATAGCAGGATATGAGCATTAACTATATTGGAATAAATGGTTATTGCTATTTGACTAAATGAGTTTTTGAGAGCTATATCAGAATATAATTGATGTACAATTGGATAAGTTTTGACTTATGGATACGCTTTGAAATCATCATTACAATCAATATAATGACCCCCACACACACAAACCAATTTTCTGTTCTTTGTAATTCCTGCATCCTGTCTTTCCTTACTCCTTCCATCAATCCCAATCCCTACCCTAAGCAAAACCACTAATCTGCTATCTGACATAATAGGTTGGTGTGTATTTTCTGAAACTTGATATGAATAGAATCATACAGTGTAGAGTCTTTTTTGTTTGGCCGCTTTCATTTAGTGTAATGACTTTAAAATTTATCTGTATTTTCATACGCATCATTAGTTCATTTTTTACTGAACACTATCCCATTTTATAAACATTGTTCCAGTGGATAACAGTTTGTTTTTTATTGGTCTGTTGGTGATCATTTGGGTTTCCAGGTTTTGATTATTACAAATACAGCTGCTGTGAGTTTTCAAAGAAAGTACCAAAGTGTCTTTCAAAGTGGTTATGTCATTTCATAGTATTTCTACAAGCAGAGTAGGAGTTTGGTTGCTCCACATTCTTGCCATTTTAGTTTTAGCCATTCTAATAGGTGTGTAGTGGTATCTCCTTGTGACTTTAATTTGTGTTTTGCTAAAGAGTAATGAGGGCTTCCCGGGTGGCTCAGCTGGTAAAGAATCTGCCTGCAATGTGGGAGACCTGGGTTTGATCCCTGGGTTGGGAAGCTCCCCTGGAGAATCGAAAGGCTACCCAACTGCAGTATTCTGTCCTGGAGAATTCCATGGACTATATAGTCTATGGGGTTGCAAAGAGTTGGACATGACTGAGCGACTTTCACTTTTAAAGACTAATGATGTTGATCATCTTTTTAAATGTTATTTGTATATTTTCTTTTGTGAAGTATCTGTTCAAATATCTGGATATTTACCTTTGGGTTGTTTTCTAATTGAATTTTATTGTCTTTATTTGTGTTAGTTGCTCAGTTGTGTTGGATTCTTTGCGACCCCATGGACTGTAGCCCACTAGGCTTCTCTGTCCATAGGATTTTCCGGGTGGAATAGGTTGCCATTCCCTTCACCAGGGGCTCTTCCCGGATTGAACTCAGGTCTCTTGAATTGCAGGCAGATTCTGTACCATCTAAGCTACCAAGAAAGGTTTCTTCATTCTAGATACATCAAATATGTGATTTACAAATATTTTCTCACAACCTGTAAATTGTCTTTTCATTCCCTTAATGAGAAAGCAGAAGTTCTTAATTTCGATGAATTCTGGTTCAAAAATTTCTTTTTTTATGGATTGTGCTGTTGGTGTTACATCTAAAAAATCTATGCCTAAGTCAAAGCAGTAAAAATTTTCTTTTTTCTAGACGTATTATAGTTTTACATTCTACATTTAGGTATGTGACTCATTTGTACATGGTAAGAGGTAAGGATCTAAGGTTGTTTTTTTTTTTTAATAGCGATATCCAGTTGTTGTAGCACCATTTAAAAAAAAAAGAATGTCAACTTTGTATCTGTGGAAGGAATCAGCTGACCAAATAATTCATCAGTTGGATTATTTCTGGACTCTTTTCTGTTCTATTGGATATTTGTCTCTCTTCATACCAGTACTACACTACCTAGAATAGTGTGGCTTTATAATAAGTATTGAAGTCGAGTAGTATAAATCCCTTAATACTGCTTTTCTTTTTCAAAGGACAATGTATTTCTTCTTTTGTGAGGTTCACTAAACCTTGTGTCTTTTCAGGATTTTTCCATTTCATGTAAGATGTGGAATTTATTAGTATAAGTTGTATGATATTTCCTAACGGTTCTTTTAATATCTGTAGAATCTATAGTGATAGCACTCCTATCATTCCTCAGATACTGTCAGTTTATATACTCTTTATATGCCACCCTTCCCCATCAGCCTGGCTAGTGGGTTATCGTTTTTTATTGACGTTCTCATTATTTTTCTGTTTCAATGACTTTTGCTTTCACCTTCACTATTTCCTCTCTTTTGCTTACTTCCAGTTTAATTTGCTTTATTTTTTCTAGTTTGTTGAGGTGAAAATAGTCGAGGCCATTCATTTAAGACCTTTCTTGTTTTCCAGTGTAGACATTTTAATGCTGTAATTTTCCCTTTATGTACTACTGCTTTAGCTGCTTCCCTCATACATTATGATACTTTTGTTTTCATTTTCATTCAGTTCAAAACAACTATTTTTTCCCTTTTTATTTCAATTGGAGTTATTTGGAAATATATTTCCTAGCCTTCAACTATTTGAGGATTTTCCATAGATCATTTTGTTGTGATTGCTAATGTAATTAGATTGTGGTCAGAAAACATACCTTGTAGGATTTAAATCCTTTTACATTTATTCTTATTTTATGACTTAAAAGTGGTCTCTCTTGGTAAATGTTATTTGTATACTTGTAAGACTTAAAAATGTGTTTTGTATTGTTTTGGGATAGGATGTTCTATAAAGTTCAATTATCAAGTTGGTTAATGGTGTTCTTGCTTACTGACTGTCTGCTTGGTCTATTAGTGATTGAAAGATGTTGAAATTTTTAGCTATATCTATGGACTTTTCTGTATTATATTGTACTTCTGTTACTTTTTACTTTATTGAATCTATTTATTTGTAAAGTAAATAAACATTTTAGATTATGATGTATTCATGATGAATTGACAGCTTTGTTAGTATGAATATCTCTGGTAATATCCTTTCTCCAAAATCAACTTTGTCTGATATTAATGTAGTCACTCCAGCTTTTTTTTTTTTTTTCTTTAGCATGGTATATCTTTTTCTGTCCTTTTACTTTTAACCTCTTTGTGTATTCATATTTAAAATTGTTTCTTATAGGCAGCATGTGGATGGGTCTTGTTTTTTAATTCAGTCTTACAATTTCTACCTTTTAATTGGCATGTTCAGATCATTTATGGTTAATGTGATTATTGATGACAGAGTTTAAATCTACCATTTTGTTATTTTCCTTTTGTTGTAATGTTCATAAATGTCTTATTTCCCTTTTCATTTTCTTTTAGTGTGAGTAAATTTTAAAAATTTATGGCTATGCTGGGTCTTCATTGCTCTGTGGATTTTTATCTAATTGTGGTGAACTGGAGGTACTCTCCAGTTGTAGTGCACAGGCTTCTCATTGCAGAGCACATGCTTTATGGCACGTGGGCTTCAGTAGTTGCAGTGAGTGGGCTCAGTAGTTGTGGTTCCTGGGCTTTAGAGTACAGGCTGAATAGTTGTGGCTCACAGGCTTTGTTGCTCCATGACATGTGGGATCTTCCCAGACCAGGGATCAAACCCATGTCTCCTGCATTGGCAGGCAGATTCTTTACCACTGAGCCACCCGAGAAGCCTGAGTAATTTTTTTTTAATGATTCTGTTTTTTCTCCTTTGTTGGCTTAATAGCTGTAACTCCCTGTGATATTTTAGTATTTGTTTTAGAGTTTTAAGTATACATTATTAACTTATCATAGCTTACTTTTAGGTGGAATGGTGAATTTTTCACAAATCAGTTCGTTCAACTTTCAGATTATGTCACTGCTGCTGCTAAGTCTCTTCAGTCATGTCTGACTCTGTGTGACCCCATAGACGGCAGCCCACCAGGCTCCCCCGTCCCTGGGATTCTCCAGGCAAGAACACTGGAGTGGGTTGCCATTTCCTTCTCCAATGCATGAAAGTGAAACGTGAAAGTGAAGTCACTCAGTCGTGTCTGACTCTTCATGACCCCATGGACTGCAGCCTACCAGGCTCTTCCGTCCATGGGATTTTCTAGGCAAGAGTACTGGAGTGGGTTGCCATTGCCTTCTCCAGGAGTCATATCTACCTGGATTCAAATCCCAGCCATGATACTTAGTGTAGAAGGTATACTTCCTATACCGTAGTCTTCTTATCTGTAAAATGGAGTTAAACTCTTTCATAGAATGGTACCTGACATACAGTAAGCACTATAATTTGTAGCTGCTTTTATTAAAAATTATGTTGATGAAAATCTCTTATGAATCCTAGCTACCTTGACATCATTCTTCTCCCATCACCCTAGTGAAAGTACCTATTCTTTAGATTAGTCATTTGTCTGCTACGCTTCTGCCTTTCCCAATTTGAATCAATCCTCTTGCCAAATTAATCTTTCTTCAATATAACACCAATCATGTAATATCATTTCTCAGTTCAAAACTATTTCCACCTGACTGCTCACTTCCTCCAGAATTAAGAACAAACTCTTCATCCTGACAAGCAACATAGCCCATTGTATCTGTCTTCATCTTTCCTTTTCTTTCACTACTGTTTTACTTTTAGTCTATATAATTCAGTCAAACTGCAGTCTCTTTCTTCTCCAAATATAGTTTCCTGTCTCTGAATTTGTTGTTGCTGTTTTGTATGTTCCTATAAAATTTTGAGAGCAAGTATGTCTGAAAATTACTTTTTGGACCAGTGTTCACCTGTCATAATCCTTTACATCTTTGAAGGCTCCCATCAAATATTGGGTTGGCCAAAAAGTTAATTTGGGTTTTTGTAAGATGTTGTATAAAAACCCAAACAAGCTTTTTGGCCAGCCCAATACTATTTATTTCATTGAGCTTTTCCTGATACTTAACTGGTTGTGGTTTTTCCATTCATTATATTTCTATAATTCTCCTGTGCTTTTCTTGTATCACTAGCCTTGTACTACCTTTGTTTATACAGGTCCACAGTTCCCTCTCTGTAGTTCTAAAGTTCAAAAGACTCTGAAAACTAAAAGTTTCTCTTAAAAAAAAAAAAAAATCTAATTTAGTGGCTCTGGTGGGCAAAATGATAGCCCCTGAAGAGGTCCATATCCTAATCCTGGAACCTGTAAACATTACATTACTTGGTAAAAGGGGCTTTGCAGAGATGATTAAATTAAAGATCTTGCAATGGGGAGATTAGCTTGGATTACCCAGATGGGCTCAGTGTAATTTGCAAGAGTCCGAGGGAGGCAAAAGAGTCAGAGAAGAAAATGTCATGGCAGAAGTAAAAATTAGAGTGATGGGATTGCTGATTATTAAGATGAAAGGCCAGGAGCCAAGGAAAGCAAACAGCATCCAGAAGTCAGGCAAGGCAAAGGACAGATTCTCCCGTGGATCCTCTAGAAAGAGACCAGCTTTGTAGACATCTGGGCTTTAGCACAAGGACAGTTGTGACTTCTGGATCTAAAAGATAATAAATTTGTACTGTGTCAGTCAGTCAGTTCAGTCGCTCAGTCGTGTCCGACTCTTTGCGACCCCATGAATCACAGCACGCCAGGCCTCCCTGTCCATCACCATTTCCCGGAGTTCACTCAAACTCATGTCCATCGAGTCTGCAATGCCATCCAGCCAGCTCATCCTCTGTCATCCCCTTCTCCTCCTGCCCCCAATCCCTCCCAGCATCAGAGTCTTTTCCAATGAGTCAGCTCTTTGCATGAGGTGGCCAAAGTACTGGAGTTTCAGCTTTAGCATCATTCCTTCCAAAGAACACCCAGGGCTGATCTCCTTCAGAATGGACTGGTTGGATCTCCTTGTAGTCCAAGGGACTCTCAAGAGTCTTCTCCAACACCACAGTTCAAAAGCATCAATTCTTTGGCGCTCAGCTTTCTTCACAGTCCAACTCTCACATCCATACATGACCACTGGAAAGTCACTATATTTGCTACAGCAGCAGTTGAAAACTCACGTAGTATTAATATTTGACCTGAATGGATATGAGGCTATTTATAGTCTATGTTTATACCAGTTAGTGAATATTCATACATTTCACTATGAATAAAAGTAATAATGTTGGATCATAGGGTGCCTACCTGGACCTTAGTGAATGATTTCTTAATATATAGTATATATACTATATTACCTTTCTAAAATCTGAGAAATTCTAAATTCTGAAACATATTTTCCCCCCAGTGGGTTTAAAAAAAAAGTTTGTGGACCTAACGCTATTTATACTAATAATCTCTCTTTCCCTCTAAAAGATTATAAACTACATGAGGGCAGAAATTAAAACTTATTATTCATCTTTGTGTCTCCCAGTTCGATGACTTACAGGTAATATGTGTGAAAAAAATATTTTTGAATTAACCTTAAGTATTTGTAAACATCGTGGGGAATATAAAGTTGTGGGAGACCTGTCCCAAATCATCTCAGATCCTAGTGAGGAATATAAGTCATGTATTGGCTCATAATGAGACACTACAATGTAAGTAACATACAAATAGCATCAGAAAAGGACTGAAGTAATCTGTGAAAGTTCCACTAAAGAGGTGATTTTTTTAGCTGTTACAATGACTACCATTTGTGTAAGATCTACTGTACTAGGTTCTTAATGTTCATGACTAAATCCCCACAAAAATCTTATGATAAAACAGATACTTAGGGATATTGCATAACTCAGTCCTAAAGGTGAGGACTTAGGACCAAATCTCCTATATTGAGATTTGGTTCATCCTTCAAGGAGAGAATGGCACGAACAGAAGTGTGAAAGTAGTTGGAGCATAAGTTCAGAAAACTAGATTATTTTAAAAAGAGTTTATTTACATAATACTGTAATTGGTCTAAAACAGAGGTCTCTGTTAAATAAAGTGTTAAGTCTTAGTCTCTGGTTGCTGGAATTTGGGATAATTTTATTTTCATGTTTGTCAATATTTTTCAAATTTTCTTCAAGAAACATACCAATTATATAACTGGCAGCAATAAACATTATTTCACATGATTAAAAGATAAGTATATTTTTTCTGAATATAGTTGGAAAAACATTTGATGCTAGCTACTATTTGGTATAGTTTTTTAATTTAGTGAGCTATCTAAACTTACTTCACTTTAAAGTAACTTACCTTAGCAATTCCCTCTTTCAACTGCTTGCAGAGAACCATCATTTAAAAATGTGTTTCAGCATTAGTTACTGCTTTTATGCCAGAAACAGTGTAATTGTGTCTTTGGAAATACACTGTATTGTGTTTGAAATTAGTATATAAATTCCATCTCTGTGTATTTCAGCAACCTAGTATTTAATGTGAAAAATGTTCCTGTAGAGAAACAGAAGAGGTGAGGAAAGCCTATTGTGAAGAATCACACTAACAGCAATGTGGTTATTCCTGCGTTTGCAAGAGGTAAACTGCTAATCCTACCTAGATACTCTAGGCACATAGGAACTAGGTTTTATTTGTTATGTATGTATGTATGTGCTTAGTCATGTCCAACTCTTTGCAACCCAATGGACTGTAGCCCGCCAGGCTCCTCTGTCCATAATCATCTAAGATGATGGTAACAAGTACTTATTTTAGGCAATAAATTTTATTTTCACGTTGGGTGTTGACTCTGGAAACATTTTCATTTTCATTCACTCTAATAAATTTAGTTTTGTCCATCCCTCTTTTACTATCTGCAGTTATTGGCAAATAAACCAATATGGTGCCATGCAAAAATTAGATATTGATTATTTTAAAAATGTTCATTGAACACTTGCTGTGTAGCAAGAAGTATGCTAAATATTTGTACAGTAATGAATGAAACAGTACTCTTATGGAACTTACAGGCTGGTAGGAAGGATATAACCAGTAGATAAACAAGTAAATATGTATTTATAAATTTAAAACATGCTGTGAGGGAAGCAAATAGGACACCATAATAGGATAAGAAGGGGACCTATGTAAGAGGAATTTGGAAGGGCCTTTTGAGCTACGAGAAATGAAAAGAGGCCAGTGATGCCAAGAGGGAACGGTGCATACAAAGGCCCTACAGTGGAAAAGAGCTTGGTGTGAAAGGAAAAGGTTGGTGTGACTGGAGCAACAAAAAGAAGGGTTGAAGGTGAGAATGGAAAGGTCTTAAAGGCTACAGTGAAGAGAGTACATTTAGAATAGGGAAGCTGTTGGAAGGGTTTTAAGCAGAAGAAATAATGTAATCAGACATATTTTAAGAGTATCTTGAGCTCCTCTAAGAAGACAGTAATGGATGCAGATAGATGAAATGAGTCTAAGTTATGGTCTGAACAAGAGACAGTAGTAGCTTGGTTCAGCATAGTGTTAGTGAATTAGTAGATATATATTTTGAAGGTAGAATCAACCCAGATGTAGGGGATGAATAGAGATAGGAGTCAAAAGGATTAATAGGCTTCTGACCACGATAATTAAATGCATATTTGTGAATATCTGTTCATACATACAGGTGATGCAATTTGTTGAACTTGGTATTCCATTAGCTATTGCAGGGTTTAATGGTAAAAAGGACTATATTTTCATTAAAATAGTAGATCCCAGAAATTTCTCTGAAAATAAATGCTTTCCTTATCAAACTTATTTCTTCAAGAGAGGGATCTTAAAGTTTTTTAATATAGTTTATAAAAGCTGATTATCTTGTTGTATCTTCAGTATATAGTACAGTGACCGACATAGACAACAGACATTCAGTAGTGATTCATTGAATAAATTCTTCATTTAGAAAGAAAAATAACGTTCCCAGAATCAAACTGAAAGAAACGGTGCCAGTGCCATGAAGCAGTTTTTCATTAAAGTTGACCACAGGTGATTTGTTAGGTTAGGTAGACTGTGACAAAGAAATCAAGCAGATATGATTTAAACTTACATCTCAAATCATAAAATATTTTGTTCTGTGACATTATTTAGAAGCTACTTTTGGAGGTGTTATAGGATCTCTAGGATCTTGGAATCAATTTCTGGACAACATAGGATGAATGGAAAAAACATTGAACTAGGTAGGACCTAGGAAGCCTGATTTCCAATTTTGACTCTGCTATGTATACTTCGGGCTAGTTACTAGCTCCCTACACTTCAGTTTCCCCACAAAAATAGGAATAGTCTATATATCTCTTGAGGACCTTTTTGTAATGATTTACTGTAATGATTAAATACATAAACATTTACATCTACATATATATAGCATTTAAAAGACCTTTATGGTACCCAGTATATAGGTCTCTGGATAAATTGTGAAATGACCACACTAAGCAGCTCCTTGACTTTGTTTCTCCATCCTTTTAAGTGTGGCTTTGCCTGGTGATTGTGCTATGGCTAATAAACTCAGTGGAGGTTATGTTTGGTGAGTTCTGAGCCTGGGCATTAAGAGGTGTTGCATGTTTCCATATGTAGTCAAATCTAGGCTAGCCAGATAGATGATGAGAGATCCTTTGGAATAGAGACAGCCATCCCAGCTGAGCCATCTTAGACCAGCCTGTCTACCTGGCAGCTGTCCACAGCATATGAATGAGCCTGGCCAAGATCAGCAGAACTGTTCAGCTGAGCATAGCCTAGATTGCTGACTCAGAATTGGTTGTTATTTTAAGCTACTAATTTTTGAGGTGGTTTTGTTATGTAACAAAAGCCAGTTGATGCAATCAGTGTCCTTAGTAAATCTTACTAAATTAATAGAAAAATAGAATTTATTGGGGTGCTGTTATTTACCAGACACTTAAAAATTTTTACATGTACTTCTCTTGTTTCTAATTCTTAAATCTGCTCTTAGTAATCTTTTGAGTAGTGTGATTGAATTTTAGTCTCCCTGACCCAAAGTCCATGGCCCTGTCCAATAAGCCATGCTACCTCTCAAATGAGATTATTTAGAAATGTTTTATAAACTTAACACTATAAAGTGTTATGGTAGATGAAATTATTATAGCATATATAGTGTCCTTTCAGATTGTAAAGAAAAATATTCAGATTTCCTTAGCCAATGGAAACCAATGGGAACTCCAGAGTAGGGTTGTAAAGAGGCTGAGTAGACATACAGCCCCCTGGATCTTAGTGGTTACAGAATAAGGATTTATATTATATTGTTCGGGGTGTATTAGCAGCTTTAGTGACCAGTTTTTCAGTGTTTATGTTAACGTTCCTGTTACCTAATAAAGGATTTGAATTTGTCACTGCCTTCCATGGAGTTGTCCATTAGGGCAGAGTTTTGTGCCATGTCAGTTTATAGATGACAGGCCTTCCCTGTGTCTTGTCATGAGTGTCCCTGGTAGCTCAGCTGGTAAAGAATCTGCATGTAATGCAGGAGACCCAGGTTCGATTCCTGGGTCAGGAAGATCCCCTGGAGAAGGGAACTGCTACCCACTCCAGTATTCTGGCTTGGAGAATTCCATGGACTGTATAGTCCATGGTGTCACAAAGAGTCAGACACAACTGAGCGACTTTCATATCACTTATGTCTTGTCATATGTGGCTACATGCTTGCTAAGTTGCTTCAGTCGTGTCCATCTCTTTGTGACCCTATGGACCTGTAGACTGCCAGGCTTAGCTGACCATGGGATTCTCCAGGCAAGAATACTGGAGTTGGGTTGCCATGCCCTTCTCCAGGGGATCTTGCTGACCTGTTCCAGATCAAATACCAATCCGGTGGTTGTGATCATATTACCAGATTTAGTTTAATTGAAAGCAGAGTGGTACAACTCATTAGTTTTATTCTATGCAAAGCTAATTTTGTTTCTTTAGAAGTGGGGGAGGGGGTTGTGTGTATCTCTTACCTCTCACAGGATAATAAACTACTCCAAAACTTCATGGCTTAAAACAGCTATCTTATCTGTTTATGATTCTATAGGCCAGCAGTTTGGGCTAGGATCAGCTGAGCAGTTCATCTGCTGACCTTGTCCAGGCTACTTACATGACTGCAGTTATCTGGTGGCCCAGTTTGGGTTGGATAGTTTGAGGAGGTCATCTAGATTTTCTGCTGTGCTGCAGTACACGGGCTTGCAAAGAGTCAGACACGACTTGGTGACTGAAAAACGAACAACAGTCTGAGAAGACCTCATTCACATGACTGGCAGTTGGTTCTGGATATTGGCTGGGCCACGTGTCCCCAGAAGGCTATCTGAGCTTATCTGTGGAAGAGTTCAAAAAAAGCATTTATAGGAGATGTTAGGTCTCTTGCCTGGAGAATCCCAGGGACAGGGGAGCCTGGTGGGCTGCTGTCTATGGGGTTGCACAGAGTCGGACACGACTGAAGCAACTTAGCAGCAGTAGCAGCAGGTCTCTTGAGGCCTAGACTTGGAGATCACACAGTGTCACTTCCACCACATGATACTGTCAAAACAAGTCACAAAACCAGTCCAAATTTAAGGCGTATGAAAATAACGTAATGAAGAGTTACAAAGAATTTGCCGTCATTTCTAATTTACCATAGGTCCCGAGGCACTTAAGTTTGCATGAATTGGATAATACCTATGGGTAATAACACACAATTATTAAAAAATTACCACACAAATTTGACTTGTGTTATTTGGTAGAATAATGTAGAGAGTCATAGCCCTGGGGGAATGTGGGAGGTGATAAGGAGATGGAGACTAGGTTTATACTTCCTTAAATGGCATAGAATAGCAAAGAGAAATGTTATTTGCAAGGAATGGATTCTTACAAAAACAAAAAATTTCACAGTTTTTATCTTTTTTAGAAGACAATTACATGCAGGTAGACTTTAAGTAATCTGAAAACTAGTATTTTTCTTTTTTAATCTTCATTTTTAATTGCAAAATTACTCCTTGCAATCTTGTGATATAATAAGAAACATGTAGTTGGTCTTTGTCCCTGGTTCTTGGCACAAGCTCCTAAAACTTTTGAGTACATTTTTGTATGCAAATAAGATGACTAGTTGGAGAAGGCAGTGGCACCCCACTCCAGTACTCTTGCCTGGAAAAAACCTCATGGATGGAAGAGCCTGGTAGGCTGCAGACCATGGGGTCGCGAAGAGTCAGACACGACTGAGTGACTTCACTTTCACTTTTCCCTTTCATGCATTGGAGAAGGAAATGGCAACCCACTCCAGTGTTCTTGCCTGGAGAGTCCCAGGGACGGGGGAGCCTGGTGGGCCACCGTCTATGGGGTCGCACAGAGTCGGACATGACTGAAGCGACTTAGCAGCAGCAAGATGACTAGTGGCAGGGGGCCCCTAGATACCCCTTAGATGGGGACCATAAAAACCAAGACTTGATTAAGAAACTTAGAACTTTCAACGTTACTCCCTAACCTCTAAGAAAGGAAGAGGGTCTAGAGATTGTTAACCATCAATGAACAATGATTTCATCAACCATGCTTATGTAACGAAATGTCCATAAAAACTCCTACTAAACTACAGGATTTGGAAAGCTTCCAGATTGATGAACACACTGAGATGCTAGGAGGGTGGTGTGCCCAGACAGGACATGGAAAGTCTGTATGAACTTCTCCAGACCATAAGATTCTCCAAAACCTTGCCCATATTTGTTGTTTAATCACTAAGTCATGTCCAACTCTTGCAACCACATGGCTGTTTTTGAGTTGTATCTTTTATATCAAACCAGTTAAAATAGTAAAGTGTTTTTCTGAGTCCCTTGAGTTGTTCTAGCAAATTAGCAAACCTGAGGAGGGGGTCATGGAAACCCCTGATTATAGCTTGTTGGGGAGAAAAATGGGAGGCCTAAGACTTTTAACTGGCTTCTGAAGTTGGGGACAGTCTTGTGGAAGTGAGCAGCCTGTGGGGTTGCGCTGTCTCCAAGTAGTTAATGTTGGAATTAAATTGACTTGTAGGACATACTGGGTGACTCAGAATTGATGCTTTTGAACTGTGGTGTTGGAGAAGACTCTTGAGAGTCTCTTGGACTGCAAGGAGATCAAACCAGTAAGTCCTAAAGGAGATCAGTCCTAGGTGTTCATTGGAAGGACTGGTGCTGAAGCTGAAACTCCCAATACTTTGGCCGCCTGATTGCGAAGAACTGACTCATTGGAAAAGACTGATGCTGGGAAAGATTGAAGGCGGGAGGAGAAGGGGACGATAGAGGATGTTTTGGATGGCATCACTGACTCTATGGACATGTGTTTGAGTAAGCTTCTGGAGTTGGTGATGGATAGGGAAGCTTGATGTGCTGCAGTCCATGGGGTCGCAAAGAGTCCAACACAACTGAGTGACTGAACTGAACTGAGGTGACTCAGTGGATAAAGAATTCTGCCTGCAATGCAGGAGATGAAGGCAGACGTGAATTTGATCCCTGGGTCTGGAAGGTCTCCTGGAGGAGGGCATGGTGAACTACTCCCGTATTCTTGCCTGGAGAATCCCATGGACAGAGGGGCCTAGTGGGCTACAATCCACAGGATTGCAAAGAGTCAGACACAGCTGAAGCGACAGAGCACGCATGCACGTAGGACATACTGAATTGACTTGTAGAATGCTCAGTTGTTGTCCACAGAGAACTGGAGAACTGCTTGGTATGGAAAAATTACCCATTTATTGTCAGAAATGAGGTGTGGGTAAAAACAGAGCACAGTACTTGTGTTCTGCTGCGTGTTTTAAAAAATGTAACATTCAGATTTGATTATTGATTATGTTAAAGACCAGAACAGTTTTTCTGAAGATTCAACAAAGCACACACATAGTGGATTCTGTGGTCATGCAAAATAATAGTTCACAAAAGGGAAAGTGGCAGAAATTCAGAAAACTGCTGTTCCCTTTCATCCAAATATTGTTCTTTAGAATGGAAAAAAGCTATTCTAATTATAAGATTGTGTAGCCCTTTATCCTTGGAAAATTCTTAAGAAATACAAAGTTTTTTCATGGAAATAATCATTAGCATCTTTGAGTTCTTATTTGCTATGTTTCGGGCCTTCTCCTAGTCATTTTAGTGTCTCAGACAGTAAAGAATCTGCCCGCAATGCAGGAGACCCGAGTTCAATCCCCGGATTGGGAAGAAACCCTGGAGAAGGAAATGGCAGCCCACTCCAGTTTTCTTGTCTGGAGAATCCCATGGACAGAGGAGCCTGGTGAGCTATAGTCCATAAGGTTGCAAAGAATTGGACATGACTGAGCAACTACACAGAATCTTTACAAACAACCCAGGTGGTGCTATTGCAGGAGACATAAGAGATGTGGGTTTGATCCCCTGGTTGGGACAATGCCCTGGAGGAGGACAGTAATGGAATACCCATTCCAGTATTCTTGCCTGAAGGATTCCATGGACAGGGGAGCCTGGCAGGCTACATTCCATAGTGTTGCAATGAGTCAGACACAACTGAAGCGACTTAGCACACATTCACACACAACCAACCAAGTGAAGTAGGTAGTATTAATCCCAGAGGCACAGAGAGGTTAAAGTCCTTACTACAGTTTGTAAGTGGCAGAACCATACTCAAACCCCATCTCCTTTGTTGTCAGGCTCTGTATCCCTAAACATTATATCAGATCAGATCAGATCAGTCGCTCAGTCGTGTCCGACTCTTTGCGACCCTATGAAGTGCAGCACGCCAGGCCTCCCTGTCCATCACCAACTCCCGGAGTTCACTGAGACTCACGTCCATTGAGTCAGTGATGCCATCCAGCCATCTCACCCTCTGTCGTCCCCTTCTCCTCTTGCCCCCAATCCCTCCCAGCATCAGAGTCTTTTCCAGTGAGTCAACTCTTTGCATGGGGTGGCCAAAGTACTGGAGTTTCAGCTTCAGCATCATTCCTTCCAAAGAAATCCCAGGGCTGATCTCCTTCAGAATGGACTGGTTGGATCTCCTTGCAGTCCAAGGGACTCTCAAGAGTCTTCTCCAACACCACAGTTCAAAAGCATCAATTCTTCGGCGCTCAGCTTTCTTCACAGTCCAACTCTCACATCCATACATGACCACAGGAAAAACCATAGCCTTGACTAGACGAACATTTGTTGGCAAAGTAATGTCTCTGCTTTTGAATATGCTATCTAGGTTGGTCATAACTTTCCTTCCAAGGAGTAAGCGTCTTTTAATTTCATGGCTGCAGTCACCATCTGCAGTGATTTTGGAGCCCCCAAAAATAAAGTCTGACACTGTTTCCACTGTTTCCCCATCTATTTCCCATGAAGAGATGGGACTGGATGCCATGATCTTCGTTTTCTGAATGTTGAGCTTTAACTTTTTCACTCCACTTTCACTTTCATCAAGAGGCTTTTGAGTTCCTCTTCACTTTCTGCCATAAGGGTGGTGTCATCTGCATATCTGAGGTTATTGATATTTCTCCCGGCAATCTTGATTCCAGCTTGTGTTTCTTCCAGTCCAGCATTTCTCATGATGTGCTCTGCATATAAGTTAAATAAACAGTGTGACAATATACAGCTTTGACGTACTCCTTTTCCTATTTGGAACCAATCTATTGTTCCATGTCCAGTTCTAACTGTTGCTTCCTGACCTGCATACAAATTTCTCAAGAGGCAGATCAGGTGGTCTGGTATTCCCATCTCTTTCAGAATTTTCCACAGTTTATTGTGATCCACACAGTCAGAGGCTTTGGCATAGTCAATAAAGCAGAAATAGATGCTTTTCTGGAACTCTCTTGCTTTTTCCATGATCCCGCGGATGTTGGCAATTTGATCTCTGGTTCCTCTGCCTTTTCTAAAACCAGCTTGAACATCAGGAAGTTCACGGTTCACATATTGCTGAAGCCTGGCTTGGAGAATTTTGAGCATTACTTTACTAGCGTGTGAGATGAGTGCAATTGTGCGGTAGTTTGAGCATTCTTTGGCATTGCCTTTCTTTGGGATTGGAATGAAAACTGACCTTTTCCAGTCCTGTGGCCACTGCTAAGTTTTCCAAATTTGCTGGCATATTGAGTGCAGTATTATATAAATATTTGTGTATGTATTTATTGATTGATTGTACCACACGACTTGTGGGATTTTAGTTCCCTAACCAGAGATTGAACCCAGGCCTTTGGCAGTGAAAGCATGGAGTCCTAACCACTGGACTTCCAGGGAATTCTCATTGTTTTGATTTGTAGTTCTCAAATGACATATGATGTTGAGCATCTTTTTATATGCTTCATTACCATCTATATATCTCTTTTGGTGAAGTGTCTGTTTAGATCTTTAGCCCAGTTTTTAATCAGGTTATTCTTTTAAAAAAAAAAAAAAACTTAACAATTGCTTGTATACTCTGGACAACAGTTCTTTTTCAGTCCTTTGCAAATGTTTTTTCACAGTTTGTGACATGTCTTCTCATTCTCTTGATGTCTTTTGTAGAGCAGAAATTTTTAATTTTAATAAAGTCCAGCTCATCAGTTATTTTTTCATGGATCTGAAAAGTCACTGCCAAACACAAAGTCATCTAGATTTTCTCCTTTGTTATCTTCTAGAAGTTTTATAGATTTTCATTTCACATTCAGGTCTGTGATTCATTTTCAGTTAATTTTTGTGAAAGGTGTAAGGTCTGTGTTTATATTCACTTTTTTACATGTAGATGTCCAGTTTTCCAGCACCATTTGTTAAAGACTCTGCCCTCCATTGCACAGGCATATCTTGGATATGTTGTGGATTTGGTTCCAGACAACCCCAATAAAGTGTATACACATTTAAGCTAGTCACATGAATTTTTTTTCCTTCTTAGTGCATATAAAAGTTATGTTTATGTTATACTTTAGCCTATTATGTGTGGAATAGCACTATGTGTAAAAAATAATACATTAATTGAAAAATACTTTATTGCTAAAACTACTGTCATCTGATGATGCAGGGTTGCCACAAACCTTCAATTTGTAAGAAATGCAGTATCTGTGAAGCACAATAAAATGAGGTGTGCCTATTATTATTTTACTTTTCTTGTCTAAAATCAGTTGGCGGTATTTATGTGGGCCTGTTTGTGGGCACTCTGTTCTGTTCCATTGATCTATTTGCCCCTGCTTTTGCCAGTATTGTACTGTCTCACTTACTGTAGCTTTATACTAAGGCTTGAAGTCAGGTAGCATCAGTCTTCCAACTAATTTTTGTTCCCTTCAATATTACATTGGCTGTTCTGGGTCTTTTGGCTTTCCATATAAACTTCAGAATCAGTTTGTCAGTAGCTACAAAATAAATTGCCAGGATTTTGATTTGGATTGCACTGAATCTTTAGATCAAGTTGTGAAGAACTTATATCATGACCATATTGAATCTTCCTATCTATGAATGTGAAATATTGCTTCATTTATTTAGTTCTTCTTTTTCTTTTTTTCAAATCAGAGCTTTATAGTTTCCCTCATATAAATCTCATATAAATTTATACCTAAGTAGTTTGGGGCTTGGGGTGCTAATGTAAATTATATGTTATTAATTTAAATTTAGTTGTTATTGCTGGTATATTGAAAAACAGTTGAGTTTTATATATTAACCTTGTATCCTGTTGTCTTGTTATAATTTATTAGTTCCAGGAGTTTTTGTTGATTATTTTGGATTTTCAACATATATAGTCATGTTATCTGTGAATAAAGACAGTTTTATTTCTTCTAAATCTGTTTATTTTTTTCCTTTTCTTGTCATATTGCTCTGGCTAAGACTTTGAGTAGGATGTGATGATATGGGACATTTTTGCCTTGTTTCTAACCTTGGCAGGAAAGCTTCTAGTTTCTCACCATGAAGTATGATGTTAGCTGTAGGTAATAGCTTTAGCTATTGGTGGTAGTGGTGGTTTAGTCACTAAGTCATGTCTGACTCTTGGAATCCCATGGACTGTAGCCTGCCAGGCTCCTCTGTCCATGGGATTCTCCAAGCAAGAATACAGGAGTGGGTTGCCATTTACTTCTCCAGCTTTAGCTATTAGATGCTGCTTATTAAGTTGAGGAAGTTACCATCTATTCCTGGTTTGCTAGACATTCTGAATTTATCATGAAAAAGTGTTAGGCTTGTCAAATATTTTTTCTACATAATTAATATGATCATGTGACTTTTCTTCTATAGCAGGTTGATGGGATGGATTCAATTTGATTGATTTTTGACTGTGGAACCAGTCTTCCATGACTCAAATGAATCCCATGTTGTTGTAGTGTGTAATTTTTATATACCTTAATGATTTTGCTAAATTTTTGTGGGGGATTTTTGCATCTGTATTCATCAGAGGTGTTGATTTGTAGTTTTCTTTTCCTGATATTAGTATATCTTTATCTGGCTTTTGTATTAGTGTAATGCCAACTTCATTGACTTAGGAAGTATTCCTTCCTCCTTTATCTTTGTTTAATGACTTTTGAAGCAAGCCATGTGCTGTCTGCCTGATAAATCTTAATTTATATTTTGTCTGTTTTGAGAATACTGTATAATGAAAAAATGTGATTAGGTAAGAATAGACTCACAGAAGAGGAATCATGAAAAATAGGGGAGTTGGAATACAGAATGAAGCAGGGCAAAGACTAATAGAGTTTTGCCAAGAAAATGCACTGGTCATAACAAACACCCTCTTCCAAAAACACAAGAGAAGACTCTATACATGGACATCACCAGATGGTCAACACCGAAATCAGATTGATTATATTCTTTACAACCAAAGATGGAGAAGCTCTATACAGTCAGCAAAAACAAGACCGGGAGCTGACTGTGGCTCAGATCATGAACTCCTTATTGCCAAATTCAGACTTAAATTGAAGAAAGTAGGGAAAACCACTAGACCATTTAGGTATGACCTAAATCAAATCCCTTATGATTATACAATGGAAGTGAGAAATAGATTTAAGGGCCTAGATCTGATAGATAGAATGCCTGATGAACTATGGAATGAGATTCGTGACATTGTACAGGAGACAGGGATCAAGACCATCCCCATGGAAAAGAAATGCAAAAAAGCAAAACGGCTGTCTGGGGAGGCCTTACAAATAGCTGTGAAGAGAAGAGAAGCGAAAAGCAAAGGAGAAAAAGAAAGATATAAACATCCAAATGCAGAGATCCAAAGAATAGCAAGAAGAGATAAGAAAGCCTTCTTCAGCGATCAGTGCAAAGAAATAGAGGAAAACAACAGAATGGGAAAGACTAGAGATCTCTTCAAGAAAATCAGAGATACCAAAGAAACATTTCATGCAAAGATGGGCTCGATAAAGGACAGAAATGGTATGGACCTAACAGAAGCAGAAATATTAAGAAGAGATGGTAAGAATACACAGAAGAACTGTACAAAAAAGATCTTCACAACCCAGATAATCATGATGGTGTGATCACTGACCTAGAGCCAGACATCCTGGAATGTGAAGTCAAGTGGGCCTTGGAAAGCATCACTACGAACAAAGCTAGTGGAGGTGATGGAATTCCAGTTGAGCTATTCCAAATCCTGAAAGATGATGCTGTGAAAGTGCTGCACTCAATATGCCAGCAAATTTGGAAAACTCAGCAGTGGCCACAGGACTGGAAAAGGTCAGTTTTCATTCCAATCCCAAAGAAAGGCAATGCCAAAGAATGCTCAAACTACCGCACAATTGCACTCATCTCACACGCTAGTAAAGTAATGCTCAAAATTCTCCAAGCCAGGCTTCAGCAATATGTGAACCGTAAACTTCCAGATGTTCAAGCTGGTTTTAGAAAAGGCAGAGGAACCAGAGATCAAATTGCCAACATCCGCGGGATCATGAAAAAAGCAAGAGAGTTCCAGAAAAGCATCTATTTCTGCTTTATTGACTATGCCAAAGCCTCTGACTGTGTGGATCACAAGAAACTGGAAAATTCTGAAAGAGATGGGAATACCAGACCACCTGATCTGCCTCTTGAGAAATTTGTATGCAGGTCAGGAAGCAACAGTTAGAACTGGACATGGAACAACAGACTGGTTCCAAATAGGAAAAGGAGTACGTCAAAGCTGTATATTGTCACCCTGTTTATTTAACTTATATGCAGAGCACATCATGAGAAACGCTGGACTGGAAGAAACACAGGCTGGAATCAAGATTGCCGGGAGAAATATCAATAACCTCAGATATGCAGATGACACCACCCTTATGGCAGAAAGTGAAGAGGAACTCAAAAGCCTCTTGATGAAAGTGAAAGTGGAGAGTGAAAAAGTTGGCTCAAAGCTCAACATTCAGAACACGAAGATCATGGCATCCGGTCCCATCTCTTCATGGGAAATAGATGGGGAAACAGTGGAAACAGTGTCAGACTTTATTTTGGGGGGCTCCAAAATCACTGCAGATGGTGACTGCAGCCATGAAATTAAAAGATGCTTACTCTTTGGAAGGAAAGTTATGACCAACCTAGATAGCATATTCAAAAGCAGAGACATTACTTTGCCAACAAAGGTCCATCTAGTCAAGGCTATGGTTTTTCCAGTAGTCATGTATGGATGTGAGAGTTGGACTGAGAAGAAGGCTGAGCGCTGAAGAATTGATGCTTTTGAACTGTGGTGTTGGAGAAGACTCTTGAGAGTCCCTTGGACTGCAAGGAGATCCAACCAGTCCATTCTGAAGGAGATCAGCCCTGGGATTTCTTTGGAAGGAATGATGCTGAAGCTGAAACTCCAGTACTTTGGCCCCCTCATGCGAAGAGTTGACTCACTGGAAAAGACTCTGATGCTGGGAGGGATTGGGGGCAAGAGGAGAAGGGGACGACAGAGGATGAGATGGCTGAATGGCATCACTGACTCAATGGACGTGAGTCTGAGTGAACTCCGGAAGTGATCCGGAATGATGGACAGGGAGGCCTGGCGTACTGCGCTTCATGGGGTCACAAAGAGTCAGACACGACTGAGCGAACGATCTGATCTGGAGCAGAATTCATCTCTATGTTCTAGGACCTGTCCCCCAAAAAAGAAAGTATTTTTCATAAATAATCATTCTTGATAAATTCAAATTACTTTTAAATAATTCAAATTACTTTGTGTGTGTGTGTGTGTGTGTAGCAGAGGTTTATCTAAGTATGAAAAGGACAGAGAAAGCTTCTGACATAGACATCTGAAGGAGGACAAGAGTGGCTCCCTCACTAGTCTTAGCAAGGGAGCCATATTCTTTTTTAAATTGGTTATTACAATAAATCAAAAGAATGTCTCAAGGTGGTAAAGATCTTCCTAGACCCACTCCCACAATTTACATTTTAAGATGATAGGATTAGAACTAACAACAGAAAGATCTTACCAGACCCACACCCATAGTATACATTTTAAGATAACAGGATTCAATTCAGTTCAGTTCAGTAGTGTCTGACTCTTTGGGACCTCATGGACTAACGGGATTAGTCAGGTTTTCAAGAAGGAGAAACTGTCTTCAAGCAGGATACATTGTTGTTATATAGTCCTTATATAGAGAGTTTAAGCTGAGTTGTTTTGTTGTGTAATCATCATCAGCTCAGGGTTTTATGTGACTAAGACTAAGGAATGTAGAAAAATATGTTTGTCCTTTTCTCCTCCTTGAGAATTCCAGACCCCTATCTCTTCCTTCCGAGAAGGCAATGGCAAGCCACTCCAGTACTCTTGCCTAGAAAATCCCATGGATGGAGGAGCCTGGTAGGCTGCAGTCCATGGGGTCACGAAGAGTTGGATGCGACTGAGCGACTTCACTTTCACTTTTCACTTTCACACAATGGAGAAGGCAATGGCAACCCACTCCAGTGTTCTTGCCTGGAGAATCCCAGGGACGGCAGAGCCTGGTGGGCTGCCATCTGTGGGGTCGCAAAGAGTCGGACACGACTGAAGCGACTTAGCAGCAGCAGCAGCATCTCTTCCTTGAGAGCCCCAGACCTCTTCTCCTCCTCAGGGACCCTGGACTTCATATCAACCTACCTAGGAATTGACTCATTTCCCTCTTTTTTCTTTTAGAATATGTTGCCAAGGGAAAGGGGCATCATTTTAGTTCTATAACTACTTCCTGCTATTGAGGAGTGTCATCCCTAAATTGTTGAAGTACATATTGTCCTCACCCTCATACTGAGGGTCTTTGATCCAGGGGCCCCAAGTAACAGTTGGAGAAGGTTGTGACACTCATAGGAGCTTGAACCATCATTTGTAACCTAAAAGCTTTCAGATGGTTAGAAACAAACCCCATTTTACAGTTATAGATGTAAGCCAAAATAGTCATTAAACCAGTTAAAACATAACCGAAATTAAAAGTCACATTATGTCCATAGTTAAGGTACAATGTGTTATATCAGTCCATTTTAGGATTGTTAGATGTCATCAGATTAAAGAGAGGCATCACATGTAATTGTTGTTGGTGAAGATATTGACAGAGTTGAGGAAAGTCTTTTCCTTGAAGTAGAGAAACGCACCATGTGAAGCCTTCAATTGATGAGGAGGGGAGTGTTCCACACACCCAGCAATTAGATCAATTGTGTAATGTAGCATAGGAATGAGCCCAGAACAGGAAGGCATTGTCTTGAGGGTCAAACAGCGGACTCAGGACTTTTGGAGTCAGTAGAAGCAAGCCCGTATAGCTTGTCAAACTTATCTGGTAAGGACCTTCCCAGGGGGGCTCCAGGGATTGTCTTGCAGATCCCAGTGTCTTTATCAGAACCTTGGTTTCTGGTTCAAACAATGGCTTATTTGACTCAGAGGCTGGGTCAGGAGTCATATCCTTGTAAATAATTCAAATTACTTTTAAAAATGCTTCTGAATGTATTTTCTAAAATATATTCACAGAAATGCCCAATAATAACATGAATATATCAGTGAGACAGATAGAATTTGAATTTCACTACTTGCACTCTTTCAAATTGAACCCGGGTCTCCCACGTTGCCGGTAGATGCTTTACCATCTGAGCCACCAGGGAATCCCAGCTAATAAACTTTAGCTTTATTAATGTCTGTTAATGGTGACAAGGTCCACCTATTATGTGTTTTGTTTTAGACCTCTTTACTTGCTTATGCATGTGAAACTTAACTGTTGAAGACTGCTCATACAGGCTCGGTTCTTGCCGAACTGTGGTCTTTCTGTAGAGGTCAGTTTAAGGCTGGGCCATGTTCTTGTTGTCAGGTAGCCTGTTCATAGAGGACAAAGCAACATTGTTCATAATAGTAAATGAGAAAACTGGAATGTAAGCATCTTTGTAATAATACATTGAAAATGCTTTAAGTATATCTATATGATACTGTATTTTATTAGGCATATAAGCAACAGAATAAAACCATTGAAAAGAAAGATACTTTGGGAAAAAAGTAAAATTTAGAAGAAACTTAAGTCGCTGCCTACTGACCCATCACCCTTGTTACCATTTAAACTGTAGAATCCTAGTTCCTCCACCATTTTTTCCAGGTACAAAAGAGGAGAGTTCACAGCTTCTCCTGAGAACTACTTCTGGAACTCAAAAGAATCCCTTTGCTTTTTTGCAGTAAAGGTACCACTAACTCTTTGCCTGCCACTTATCTTCTCCCTGCCCTGCCCTTAAAACAAACTTATGTGTGTTATTTATCCAAGAAAAACAAACATATGTTCACACACAGACTTGTACAAAAAGTTCATAGTCACTTTATTTGTAATAGCCCCTAACTGAAAGTAACCCAAATGTCCATCAACAAATGAATGGTGAATTATGGTAAATCCATACTATGAACAATAAAATTCAACAGTAATAATGAATGATTTATTGATACATGCAACAACATGGATGAATCTAAAAAAATCACTTAGGCTAATGGAAAGACAGGCAAAAAAGAGTAAATATGATTCCACACATATAGAATTCTACAACAGCCAAACAAATCTGTAGTGACAGAAGGCAAGTGCCTGGTTGATTGCAGGCAAGAGTGGAGGGAGAGATTGCAGACCGGCACAAAGAAAATGTAAGCAGCGACTGTAGTGATTTCACAGTGTTAAACTGTTAAAACCGCTTTAAAAGTAATTAAAATTGTACACTTAGAAGTATGTACACTTAATTTTCTGTTGCTGCTTAACAAATTACCACAAATTTGGCAGATTAGAACAGTGTCTATTAATTATCTCACAGTTTTGTAGGTCACCAATTTGAGTGGGCTTGGTTAGTTTGCTGCTTAGCATCTTATAAGGCTAAAATCAAGGTGTTAACTGCACTACATTCATTTCCAGAGGCTTTGGATGGAAAAAAATCAGCTTCCAAACCCATTCAAATTGGCAGATTCAGTTCCTTGCAGTTGTAGAACTGTTTCTGTTTTTCAATATGCTATCTAGGTTGGTCATAACTTTCCTACCAAGGAGTAAGCGTCTTTTAATTTCATGGCTGCAATCACCATCTGCAGTGATTTTGGAGCCCAGAAAAATAAAGTCTGACCCTGTTTCCACTGTTTCCCCATCTATTTCCCATGAAGTGGTGGGACCAGATGCCATGATCTTCGTTTTCTGAATTTGAACTTTAAGCCAACTTTTCACTCTCCACTTTCACTTTCATCAAGAGGCTTTTGAGTTCCTCTTCACTTTCTGCCATAAGGGTGGTGTCATCTGCATATTGTACTTTATTTATACCTCAATAAAGTTTGTGTTTTTTCCCCTAAAAATAAGACAAAGAACATAATGATAATAAATGTTTTCAAAGGGATGATTCTAAAACTCAAAAGAGATGTAATTTGATTGTTCTCACTGATTCAGCGTAGCATTTGCAAAAAATTTCCATGTCCAAGTCAGGGAAGAGAATTAAAATGTTAATAATATGCCTAGCACCTTTTCAGTATTGGTATTTTTTCTTTTCACCTGTAATGAGAGGAAACTATAAAATGTCGAGGATGTAACTATGAATCATACATAATAGAAAAGATGATTTTGGAAGTTTTACAAGTTCTTGACTCAAAATTGCTGACTAATTAACATTGTAATTTAATTGTATGTCTACAAATATAAATTTAATAAAATTTCTATTCATTATTTAAACTTGTACAGTAGATGAATTAAATGTAGCTATGAATTTTGTTGTTTCTGTTATTATTAAGGCCAATCTTGGAATTCTTGAGTTTATAGAATTCTTATATTATAGAATGTAGGGAATACTGTTTCTGTATCATGGAAAAGGTTTTATTTACTCATCATTTACTTTCTAGAAAGGATTAAAGAATGATGTATTTAATATTTTATTATAATTATTTAATGGGCAAAAATTTTAGGAATTTAGAAATTTTTGAAGACGAGAAGATTTACAGTAAGATGTGATTAGTCTTGGATCATCAACTTATTAGTATATAATACCAGAGTTAGCAAGGCTGTCAAACAACTGGAATGCTCATAAAGAACTGGTGGGGTGGAAATTGGTTCAAGCACTGTGGAAAATTACTTAGCATTATTTACTAAAGCTATACATATGTATGCATAGATCAAACTGCCAATATCCATTGGCAAGAGAAAAAGCAAGAGAATTCCAGAAAAACATCTACTTTTCCTTCATTGACTATGCTAAAAAAGCCTTTGACTATGTGGATCACAACAAACTTTGGAAAATTGTTAGAGATGAGAATACCAGACCACTGTACCTGCCTCCTGAGAATCTGTATGCAGGTCAAGAAGCAACAGTTAGAACTGGACATGAAACAACAGACTGGTTCCAGACTGGGAAAGGAGTACGTCAAGGCTGTATATTGTCACCCTGCTTATTTAACTTATATTCAGAGTACATCATGAGAAATGCGGGCTGGATTAAGCACAAGCTGGATCAAGATTGCCAGGAGAAATATCAATAACCTCAGATACGCAGATGACACCACCCTTATAACAGAAAGTGAAGAGGAACTAAAATAAAGAGCCTCTTGATGAAAGTGAAAGAGGAGAGTGAAAGTTTTAAGAGCTGGCTTAAAACTCAACATTTAGAACACTAAGATCATGGAATCCGGTCCCATCACTTCACGGCAAATAGATGGGGAAACAATGGAAACAGTGACTTTATTTTCTTGGGCTCCAAAATCACTGCAGATAGTGACTGCAGCCATGGAATTAAAAGATGCTTGCTCCTTGGAAAAAAAGCTATGACAGACTGGGACAGCATATTAAAAAGCAGAGACATTACCGACAAAGGTCCATCTAGTTACATTTATGGTTTTTCCAGTAGTCATGTATGGATGTGAAAGTTGGGCCGTAAAAAAAGCTGAGCACCGAAGAATTGATGCTTTTGTACTGGGTGTTGGAGAAGACTCGAGAGTCCCTTGGATATCTAGGAGATCAAATCAGTCAATCCTAAAGGAAATAAGTCCTGAATATTCACTGGAAGGACTGATTCTGAAGTTGAAGCTCCAACCCTTTGGCCACCTGATACAAAGAACTGACTCATTGGAAAAGACCTTGGTGCTGGGAAAAATTGAAGGCAGAAAAAGGGGACGACAAAGGATGAGATGGTTGGATGGCATCACCGACTTGATGGACATGAGTTTGAGCATGCTCCGGGAGTTGATGATGAACAGAGAAGCCTGGCATGCTACAGTCTATGGGATTGCAAAGAGTCGGACACGACTGAGCTACTGAACTGGTACATATATATGTTTATATATATCCTATGAACCAGCATTTTACTGCCTCTAGTCATTTTACGTATTGTTATTCGTTCACTAAGTTGTGTCAGACTGCGATTCCAAGAACTGCAGCAACCCAGGTTCCTCTGTTTTTCACTGTTTCCTGGAGTTTGCTCAAATCATGTCCATTGAGTCAGTGATACTATCTACCTATTTTATTCTCTGCTGTTACCTTCTGCTTTCGCCTTCTATCTTTCCCAGCATCAGAATCTTCCAGTGAGTCAGCTCTTCCTATCAGGTGAGCAAAGTATTGGAGCTTCAGCTTCAGCAACCATCCTTTGAATGAATAGTCAGGATTGATATCCTTTAGGATCAACTGGTTTGATCTCCTTGCAGTCCAGAGAACTTTCAAGAGTCTTCTCCAGCACCACAGTTCAAAAGTCTCAATTCTTTGGCACTCAACCTTCTTTATGGTCCAGCTCTCACGTCCATATATGCAACTGAGAAAACCGTACCTTTAGCTATACAGTCCTTTGTTGACAAAGTGATGTCTCTGCTTTTTAATGTGCTGTCTAGGTTTATCAAGCTTTCCAAGAAGTCAAGCATCTTTTAATTTTGTGGCTGCAGTAACCATCTGCAGTGGTTTGGAGCCCAAGAAAATAAAATCTGTCACTGCTTTTACTTTTTTCCTGTTCTATTTGCCGTGAAGTGATGGGACCGGATGCCATGATCTTGGTTTTTTCAGTGTTGAGTTTCAAGCCAGCTTTTTCACTTGTCTCTTTCACCCTCATCAAGAGACTCTAGTTCATCTTCACTCTCTGCCATTAGAGTAGTTTCATCTGCATATCTGAGGTTGTTGATATTTCTGCCAGCAATCTTGATTCCAGCTTGTGATTTATCTGGCCCGGCATTTGCATGATGTACTCTGCATATAAATTAAATAAGTGAGGTGACAATATATAGCCTTGTACTCCTTTCCCAATTTTGAATCAGTTGATTGTTCCGCACCTGCTTCTGACTGTAGATTCTTGACCCACATACAGGTTTCTGAGGAAGATAGGTAAGGTGGTCTGGTGCTCCTGTTTCACATATACTTCATAATAAAAGATAAGAGCTTTTTAAAATTCTTTAAAGTTGAATGTTTGTGATCATTTACTCCTTCAGAAGACTTGTGTGTTCTTTATTGAATTTCAAAGTTCAATTTTTTAATTTGATTGTATTTTATCTTTTAGTTCTACTTTTGTGTTCCTTTCAGGCATGTTTCCTTATTTTTCCTCTCTTATCCTTGACTTAAATATCCCATCTCCTTGACATTTTGTCCATCATAGACATAAGTGTTGTCTGATTCAACTTTCTACAGTTATGGTATAATGCTCTGTAATTGTGTTGTCCTGTAATTGAGTTGTCCTCTGTAATTGCACCCACAAGCCACATGTGGCTATTGAGTACTTGAAATGTGGCTTAGTGTGACTGAAAAACTGAACTTGAAATTATTTATTTTTAGTTTAGCTACATGGTGCTAACAATTAATATACCATAGGTCTATATCAACATTGTCTTCCTTACCTCTTTACCTTGTTTTGATTTCATTCTCTCTGCATAACTAATAATTTATCTTGTCCTACTTTTAGACTGTAGCCATGTGTTAATTTTTATTGTTTTAAAATTTTTAGCATTTGTCTTTGTTTCCTTATTTACCTTGTAAGCTTCTGGGTCATGAAAGTATTTTATTTGTTGAAGAAAGTCACTCAGGAATTGGGGAGCTTCAAAATACCATTGAAAATCTTCAAGAGTATTGTGAGATTTAAAGGCTGATTTGTCAAGAACATAAAATGGAATTTAAAAATACTAACAGATTAAGAGTATAACAGTGAAAATCTGGCAGTCTAAAGTTTAGTATTAACTCTGATGTTAATTTTGTGAACTTGGACAAGTTTTTTAATTTTCTGAGGTAAATTTATTCATCTAAAAAATGAGAGGTGAAATAGCTGATTTTTAGTATGTTGTCCAGCTTAAGAGTCTTGAAGGAGGTCTGCTATTTTGAATTGAAAACTATTAACAGTGGGGATTAATGTTGATACTGGTTTTATACTTTGAAAACATTCAAGAAGAGAAAGCACATGTTGAAATGCCAGTACATTCCTCTGTGAACTGAAATGCCAAGATGAAAAATTATGTGAAGATCTAATGGAACTATGAGTGAACAAATGAACTTCGTTGTAGCAAACTTTGAATACAACTAAGGAAAAATGGGAGAAGGAAATGGCAGCCCACTCCAGTGTTCTTGCCTGGAGAATCCCCGGGACTGGGGAGCCTGGTGGGCTGCCATCCATGGGGTCACACAGAGTCGGACACTACTGAAGCGACTTAGCAGCAACAGCAGCAAGGAAAACTGAAACCGTGTTTAAATGATTATGTATTCCAAGTAATTAGTTAGAAGTCCAAGAATAAAATTTAGGAGTAAGTGTCAACTTGTTATAATGAAGGAAACACTGACTTGAAAGTCAGAACTGAGATTATTATCCTGTGGTGCCAATAATTAGCTGTGTGACATGTGGTAAAGTTTAAAGGGGTATTTTAATTCTGCATTCCATAGCATCATCTCTTGACATCTTCAGGATCATATCATAAACCAAAGAGTGTGCTCATACTCTTTCAAAAGACCTAGAAATAATTTCACTAAGCCTCATGACACTGTTTATCTATGTCAACTGGCAGACATACAAGCCTTGTTTCTGTTATCTTCAGAACTCACATCTTCTTATTTGAACAGTTCCTTATTTGACCTATTTCTCTGTCTTTCTCACATCTTTCCTTTATACTCCAGAGAGCTTCTGTCTCTGACCTGAAGACTTCTCTGTGCATAGTCATTTTCATCCTTTTCTCCAAACTTAAACCTTCTATCTCTTTGCCTTAACTGATAACTGTCCCTAAAATTAGTTTCGGCTTAATCTCTTTTGGGGCGGAGTGCTGTTTCCATGCATCCCATATAGAAAGTTTGGAAAGATTTGGTCAGCATCTTTTTTACTCTCTAACACTGCTTCCATATACTTTTTCCCCTTTAAAATGGGTCAGAGAGTACTAACTATCAAGTCTATCTATCTTCTAACAATCAATGTTGTTGAGAAATTCAAATAAAGTAGTAGTCATTGTGTACTCACTATACGCCAGGGTCTCCCCCCTCCCCAGCTTCATTGAAATGTAATTGACATATAACATTGTATAAATTTAAGGTGTACAATAAGATATGATACAAATATGTACTGTGAAATGATTACCACAATGAGATTATTGCTTATTTCATCCGTCACTTCACATAGTTACCTCTTTTTGTTATTGTGAGACCAGTTGAGATCTACTCTCAGCAGCTTCTAAGTACATAATACAACATTGTCAATTACAGTCACTATGCTACACACTGGATCCCCAGGATTTATTATACCTGGAGATTTGTATTCTTTGACCATCATTTCCCCATGTCCCTCAGTCTCCAATCCCTGGCAACCACAATTCTACTTTCTGTTTCTGAGTTCAGTTTTTTTGGATTCTGCATATACATGATGTCATATATTGTTCATCTCTATCTGACTTATTTCAGTTAGCACAATGCCCTCAGGGTTGTCTCAGATGGCAGGATTTCCTTCATTTTTATGACTGAATATTATTTCATTGTATATACTGTTTATATCACATTTTCTTTATTTTTTCATCCATCAGTGGACTTTTAGGATGTTTCCATCTTGCGTATTTAATGCTGCAGTCAACATGGGGTTGCAAATATCTCTTCAAAAATAATGATTTCATTTCCTTCAGATGTATACCATGAAGGAGGATTGCTAGATCATGTGATAATTCTGTGTTTAATATTTTTGAGGAGACTCCATTCTATTTCCATAGTATCCATTGATACCATTTCCAAAGTATCAATTTACATTTCCATCAGCAGTTTATGGTGGTTCCCCTTTCTCCACATCCTTACCAGTATTTGTTATCTCTTGTCTTTTTGAGACTAGCCATACTACCAGTTGTGAGGTGTTATCTCATTGTGGTTTTAAATTGCATGATAACACCTATATGTGGAATCTAAAAAATATAACAAACTGGTGAATGCAAAAAAACAAAGAAGCAGACTCACAGATGTAGAGAGCAAACTTGTGGTTACCAGTGGGGAAAAACAATATAGGGGTGGGAAAGTGGGAGGTACAAACTATTGGATGTAAGACAGGTTCAAGGATGTATTGTACAACACAAGGAACATAGCCAGTACTTTGTAATAATTGTAACCTTTAAAATTGTATAATAGTTTTTCTAAAAAAAAGAGGAAAAAATGCATTTCCTTGATTAGTGATGTGGAGCATCTTTTCGTGTACTTGTTGATCATTTGTATGTCTGTCTTTGGAAAAATGTCTGTTCACTCCTCTGCCCAAGTTTTAATTAGATTGTTTGGGACTTTTTTGCTGTTGAGTTGTATGGGTTCCTTATATATTTTGGATATTAACCCCTTATTAATTTAATGGTTTGCAAATATTTTCCCCCATTCCGGGGGCTGCCTCTTCATTATGTTTACTGTGTTGTGCAGAAACTTTTTAGTTTGATGCAGTCCCTCTTACTTATTTTTGCTTTTGTTTCTTGTGCTTTTGGTCTTATATCCAAAAAAAAAAAAACACGTTGTTAAGACCAATGTCAAGGAGTTTTTTCCCCTTTATTTTCTGCTAGGAGTTTTACATTTCAGGTCTTACATATAAATCTTTAATTCATTTCAAGTTAATTTTTGTGAGTGGTGTCAGATAGGGGTCTAGTTTCATTCTTTTGCATGTGAATGTCTACTTTTTCCAATATCATTTATTGAAAAGACTATCTTTTCCACTTGGAGTATTCTTGTTTCCTTTGTCAAGTATTAGTTGACCATTTACACTTGCATTTATCTCTGGGTTCTTAATTCTCATGAGTCTATATATCTTATTTTTCTGTCAGTACCATAATTTTTAATTTCTATACCCTTTTAGTATAAAATCAGGAAGTGTTTGCTTCTAGCTTTGTTCTTTCTCAAGATTGCTTTGGCAGTTTGGGGTTTTTGGTGTTTCCATGTGAATTTTTAGGGTTGCTCTTTTTATTTCTTTGAAAAATACCATTGGAATTTTAATATGAATTCAGTATATTCAAAATGCTTTTGTGCAAGGTAGGAGGACTTGCCCTATTGGATATCAAGACTTACTGTAGAGCTCTACTAAGATTAGCTTTAGGTGGACAGATAAGTGAAATACTGTAGAACCTCCAAATGGATTTAAAGGATACATAGAAACCTGGTTTATGAAAAAAGTGCCATAGTAGAGCAATGGGGAAAGAATAGTCTTTTCAATGAATGGTGTTGAAATAATATATAAGAAACTTGACTGCTGCCTAAAACCATTCACAAAAAATTAATTCCATGTCAATTATAAATTAAAAGTACAAGGCAAAACAACAAAGCTAAGAGATAAAACAGAAGCTCATACTTGTGATCTTAGTGCATAAAATGATTTTTTTAAAAAACTGCTTTTATATTAAACTTAAAAGAAAAAGATTGTTAAATTCCATCACTTTCTCATAAAAGACATCAAGAGCGTGAGATAGCAAATGACACAAGAGAAGATATTTGCATCATATATAACCTTCAAATGGCTCATATCCAGTGTTCTTACAAATCAGCCCTAACACAACAAATAGTAAAAGGAAGATAGGCAAGAGCATTGGATAGACACTTCTCAAATGAGGAAAATCCAAAAGATAAACACATGAAAAGGTGCTTAAACTCTCAGTAATTGGGGAAAACATAAAACTGCAGAACGCTGTCACAACTTACGTACAAGAATTGCTAGATTTTTTTTTTAAACTGACAGCATCGAGTGTTGTGAGGATGTGGAGCAGCAGCAACCTACTACACTGCTGAAAGGAATATACTTTGGTACAACTTCTCTTGAAACAGATTGACATCATCTCCTAAGGATCAAGCTGTGCATGTCCTTAACCTAGCTATTCTCCTGAAGTATACTTCCAACAGAAATGTGTGCACCAAGACACTTGTACATGAATGTTCATAGTATTGTTCATAATAACCTCAAACTAGAAACAACTCATGTATATAATATCAGCATTAGAATGGGTAAATAAATTGTGGTGTAATTATACAGTAGACTATCTTACAGCATTGAAAATGAACACCCTACAGTTACACAAAGTGACATAGATGAATGTTACAAGTATAATGTTGACTGTAAAAGGCAAGACACGAAGTAATAATACATAACATGGTTCTATTCACATAAACTTCAAAAAGCAATAAAAATAAAATGTTAGTGTTTAGCGTTACCTGTTTAAGGTGTGAAAGTGTAAAGAAAAACAAGGAAATGTGTATTGTAAGAGAATAATGGTTACCTTTGGGGAGGAAAGAAGTAAGGGTGATTGGGGAGGAGACCAAAGTGGGACCGTTCTGGGATTTTTATTTCTTATTATGTTTTTTCTTATGTTTTGGCTCCTAAGTTAGCTTGCATGTTTGTTTAAATCATTGAAGCTGTACAATTTTGTATACTTTTTTAAAACCGAACTTCATATTTTACAATTGTAAAAAGGTTTAAAAATGTAGAGAAAATGCTGGACAAACCAGTCAGAAGAGACAGATTTCATGTAAAAGTTTGTTTTTAAAGAATGTTCATCAGTAACACTTACATGCAATTAGATTTATCCAGAACTTTGCATTTGGTAGTGATTAAAGCTCAGTAAATAATAAATGCCTTCTTTCAGTAAGCATTGTTTACCAGTAAATAAGTACAGGCAGTCCTCATTTAGTATGGTAGTGTGGGACCAAAAAAAATGCTTGTATAAGATAATAAAACTGTACAAATTCATCTTATTAATCAGTGCGAAAAAATTACAGCTGCTAAGTCACATCAGTTGTGTCCGACTCTGTGTGACCCCAGAGACAGCAACCCACAGGCTCCCCCGTCCCTGGGATTCTCCAGGCAAGAACACTGGAGTGGGTTGCCATTTCCTTCTCTAACGCATGGAAGTGAAAAGTGAAAGTGAAGTCGCTCAGACGTGTCCGACTTTTCGCGACCCCATGGATTGTACCCTACCAGGCTCCTCCGTCCATGGGATTTTCCAGGCAAGAATACTGGAGTGGGTTGCCATTGCCTTCTCCAAGGAAAATAAAAAAATAGTAAGCTAATATAATTTAGTATAATGTTTATAAATGTATTAGAAAGAGAATTACAGTGCTGTATTTCTTGGTAAAAAACTTAACCAAGAGTAGTTTGAACAGTGCTTTGCCTTCTCCTTATATAGAAAAACAGAGCCAGTAGAATAAACATCTTTTCTGTGCCTTGCAAATTGTCTTATTCTTTCCTACTAAATTTAGATCAGCTTCCAACATTTTATCCTTTTGCACATTGTGTCGTGAAATAGCCCTCAGTCAGTTCAGTTCAGTTGCTCAGTCATGTCCAACTCTTTGCAACCCCATGAACTGCAGCAGGCCAAGCCTCCCTGTCCATCACCAACTCCCAGAGTTCACCCAAACTCAAGTCCATTGAGTCGGTGATGCCATCCAACCATCTTATCCTCTGTTATCCCCTTCTCTCCTGCCCTCAATCTTTCCCACCACCAGGGTCTTTTCAAATACGTAAACTCTTCGCATAGGGTGGCCGAAGTATTGGAGTTTCAGCTTCAGCATCAATCCTTCCAGTGAACACCCAGGACTGATCTCCTTTAGGATGGACTGGTTAGATCTCCTTGCAGTCCAAGGGACTCTCAAGAGTCTTCTCCAACACCACAGTTCTAAAGCATCAATTCTTCGGTGCTCAGCTTTCTTCATAGTCCAACACTCACATCCATACATGACCACTGGAAAAACCATAGCCTTGACTAGATGGACCTTTGTTGGCAAAGTAACGTCTCTGCTTTTTAATATGTTGTCTAGGTTGGTCATAACTTTGCTTCCAAGGCATAAGCATCTTTTAATTTCATGGCTGCAGTCACCATCTGCAGTGATTTTGGAGCCCCCAAAAATAAAGTCAGCCACTGTTTCGCCATCTGTTTGCCTTGAAGTGATGGGACCAGATGCCATGATCTTCATTTTCTGAATGTTGAGCTTTAAGCCAACTTTTTCACTCTCCACTTTCACTTTCATCAAGAGGCTTTTGAGTTCCTCTTCACTTTCTGCCATAAGGGTGGTGTCATCTGCATATCTGAGGTGATTGATATTTCTCCCAGCAATCTTGATTCCAGCTTGTGCTTCTTCCAGCCCAGCGTTTCTCACGATGTGCTCTGCATATAAGTTAAATAAACAGGGTAACAATATACAGCCTTGACGTACTCCTTTTCCTATTTGGAACCAGTCTGTTGTTCCATGTCCAGTTCTAACTGTTGCTTCCTGACCTGCATACAAATTTCTCAAGAAGCAGATGAGGTGGTCTGGTATTCCCATCTCTTTCAGAATTTTCCACAGTTTATTGTGATCCACACAGTCAAAGGCTTTGGCATAGTCAATGAAGCAGAAATAGATGTTTTTCTGGAACTCTCTTGCTTTTTCCATGATCCAGCAGATGTTGGTAATTTGATCTCTGGTTCCTCTGCCTTTTCTAAAACCAGCTTGAACATCTGGAAGTTCACGGTTCACATATTGCTGAAGCCTGGCTTGGAGAATTTTGAGCATTACTTTACTAGCATGTGAGATGAGTGCAATTGTGCGGTAGTTTGAGCATTCTTTGGCATTGCCTTTCTTTGGGATTGGAATGAAAACTGACCTTTTCCAGTCCTGTGGCCACTGCTGAGTTTTCGAAATTTGATGGCATATTGAATGGAGCACTTTCACAGCATCATCTTTTAGGATTTGAAATGGCTCAACTGGAATTCCGTCACCTCCACTAGCTTTGTTTGTAGTGATGCTTTCTAAGGCCCACTTGACTTTACATTCCAGGATGTCTGGCTCTAGGTCAGTGATCACACCATCGTGATTATCTGGGTCGTGAAGATCTTTTTTGTACAGTTCTTCTATGTATTCTTGCCACCTTTCTTAATATCTTCTGCTTTTGTTAGGGCCATACCATTTCTGTCCTTATTGAGCCCATCTTTGCATGAAATGTTCCCTTGGTATCTCTAATTTTCTTGAAGAGACCTCTAGTCTTTCCCATTCTGTTGTTTTCCTCATTTCTTTGCATTGATCACTGAGGAAGGCTTTCATAGCTCTCCTTGCTATTCTTTGGAACTCTGCATCAGATGCTTATATCTTTCCTTTTCTCCTTTGCTTTTCGCTTCTCTTCTTACCTAAGAATTCCTTTATTGTGAAGTTTTTTGCTGTTGTCACTTCTTTTGGGACATCTTTTTGTGACAACTACTTCCCTCGTTTCAATAATTTTACCTTCACTAAATTCCTCTGACTGCGTCTCTAGTGTCTCTCAAACAGTGGTAGTGGCAACATTCCCACAATCAACTATTTTTTTCTGTTAATCCATTTATATTCAGTTTGAATTTCACCCCAATGTCATCATTTTTTCTTTCTTTGCCACATTTTTATCATTATCAGCCAGTTCTCTCAATTATCATTTTGTAAAATTTCACATGAGTTTATCATTGGGAGGCAAGAATATAAACCAACTACATGCTTCACTATCTGTAGGTGAACTAACAGATGAGAAGTTACCTTTTACCAACAGAGTTCGAAAAAAAGTGATGTGATTGGTCACTGAAATGATGTTCCTCTTATTAACACAGTGACTTGTGAACTGAAGTGCCAGCAAAGAAATTTGTGTTTATGTAGTTACTCACAATATACTGTAGTATGAAATTAGAACCATGTTGTTGGGGGACTGGTATTTAACTGAACTGTGGAAGCTGAAATTTGTGCATATGGGAAGCCTTGAAAGTGAGGACTGACTGTAATTCAAAGAAGGTTGATCAGTTAAATAAATATTTTTTGGTTGGTTTTGATGAGATTGAGGATTACATGGACAATTTGATTTTTGAGCTATTGAATGCCTAATACATTTTACGTGGAAAAGTAATTTTGATGCTAATCTTGCAGCTTCTTTAATCCTCTTAGGTTATTCCTTACAGAGGACCTTCCATACTAACTTTCTAGAACAAAAACCTCTAGTTTTTTGTAAAAGTAAAATCAGTGGTGTTAAGAGAATAATAGTGGTAATGATTATGAATTCATTGTGAAGCAGTTGACATTGAAAGTAAATTTTAAAAAATGTTTCATATAGTATTGACATTCTAATAAATGAAGATAAAAATGTTAAATATGTTAAATCATTTTTATTTAGTCAGGTTGACTCCATTTTCACCGTCTTCATACTAGCAAATATTTTATTATGAAATGTGAAAGATAAGGTCTCACTCTGTGTTGGTTAAAACTGAAAAGTTAATTTATTATATGATTTCCTACAGGTGAACTGGCACAAAGGTTGATCTCAAGATGCCATTAGTGAAAAGAAACATTGATCCTAGGCACTTGTGTCACACTGCACTGCCTAGAGGAATTAAGAATGAACTGGAATGTGTGACCAATATTTCCTTGGCAAATATAATTAGACAACTAAGTAGCCTAAGTAAGTATTTTTACATCAATTAAAAATATTACTCACAAACCAGAATTACACATTGGGGTGTTAAAATAATATTCTTGTGACTAATTGGGGTGGGGGGATAGTTAATAAGAAGATATCTAATTATTTGGGGGGGAAAAGTGTCATTTTTAGTAAAATTAATGCATTTTAGAATCATTTCTTCTCTTGGATCTGGGAAAGGGAAATAAGGTCAGAATCTTTTAGGAACAAAATCACATGATGCGTAAGAATTACTGAGATTGTTTTTAAAATATTATTTGGACTATATAAAAGGTGGTGGTGGAGTTGTACTTTTGCTTGCTTGTTATCACTATTTACTTTTCTAGAGGCTTCAGGTATTTGTGTTTTGGGATACTAGTATCTCTTTATATATCTTATTAGCCTAGGGAAATATTTTTATATTATCAAATATCTAAAAGTGAACGATGTGGGATAGTAACTGACTAGTCAGAGGATTAGGTTAGTCAAGTGGATTGTCTAAAGGATATTAGGATGTGAGTCAAGTGTCTGATTTGCAACCTGATGACAGACAGAAGGCCAGCAGGCTGCCCAGATAATAAAGGCCAATAGAAGGAACAGGTTAAGGGAGGAGGTGAAAGTCAGCCTGTTTCCATTATAAGATTTTATAACAGAGCTGCTAGGTTAAGGAATTAAGTTATTTCCCATTTATTCTAAATGTAATGTTAGAAAAAAATTTTTAAATCCAGTTTATCTTTTGAATTGAAGGATTTTCTTTTTATTAGACATTTATATTTTATTTTAAAGATAAAATAAGATGTTTTTGGTCTAGATATCATCTCTAAGTAGTCTTAGATTTATCAGCCATACCCACCTACACAGATTGTCCTTACTAGCCAGGATTGACTCCTCTTTTCTTTTCCTGTTAACTTTTGTCCTTTTATAATTGAGTACTTAACACAAGGTAAAATGAGGTAGTTAATCTGATTTGTTTCAAGTGAGAGCATTTGGACATATTTATGTAGCCAGAGCAATATAAAGTTGTATTTTCATGTTCTTGGTGAGAGCACTAAATTTCTACATTGCTTGTGAAATAGTTGTAAGAGTAAATTAAAAGAGTGTTTATTTGAATTTAAGTATATTCTTTGTTCCACTTGGTGTTGTTTTTTTTTTTTCCAGGTTAGATATTGGCTGTGAATCACTAACATATTGTTTACTTGTTTCTTTCTTGAGCAATTCAGTATAGACCTAGAAAATATTAATATATGATTAATATATTGTTTAAAGTCATTTCCTAGTACTAACTGGTTTTATGATATGTTATATTCTAATAATGTAACATAACATAACCATATAAAATTTATATATGCTATATGTAAATGGGTGCATCAGCTTGTTAATATTAAGAGCATAGAAATGACATTAATAAATTTGGTTAAAATATTTCTTTAAATTAAAATGAATGTTAGATCTAATATAGGCATCTTATTTTAGGTGTATTTTCAATATAGAATTTAGAACTAATGTAATGATTAAGAGTGTCAATTTTGCAGTATTAACCCATTTCTCACATAACGTAAAGAATTTTCATGTCTGATACAGACAGTCCATAATAAGCAACATCTGTTAGCCAGCACATGGTTATGCTGTAACCAAGCTCTGAAAATAGAAATACATTGTAAAATATAACTAAATTAGGCTTTGAGTGCTTCAGACTTGGAATCAGAGACTATAGAAGCATTTTCATGGTAGTTTGTAGAGATTCAAAAAAGAGAAAAAGCATAAAATATTGTAGCAAGGTATAACATTAGTTTACCACCCTAAAATTAAGCTCTCTGGCAGCTTTCCCACTTGACATAGTTGAGAACCTGGAATTAAATTTAAAAGGCCTCAAGATAGCCAGAATAAACAAGTCCAGGCTGAAGACCATGTACATAAAATAGCCAGTCGATCCCTCTCCAAGTTTGTTTGCTTTTACTTTGATAATTCAGACAGGTTGATGATGTGGTTTCCAAACATTCATGTTTCAGAGAATTAAAAAAGGAAATGTGGGGGGAGGGGGATGCCAATAACAGAAATAGGCATACTGAAGCCCATCAAAAGGTGTAGTTTATAGTGAAGGAAGAAGTGACATAAGAGGAAAACAACATTAAAAACTGGAAAGAGGCCATTTAATGTAACCGCATTTAATGTAAAATTATACACTTTAATGCTGTTGTTTCTCATAATCAATTTATGACTGTGCGTCCTCAGAAACAGGTTAAATTATGTTTAATTTTTATTTAAGACAGGGAAACTTAGAGTAGATTTTATATCAGTTTCCATCCAAAACAGTTAAAATAATAATGCGTTAAATAATCTCTGAATTACTTATAAAGCTAGGCTATTCAGAATGGTTCTGCGTAATACATATTTTCACTTTGGTGCTAATCCTAGCACCAAAAGTGCTGTAGCACTTTCACAGTAGTGAAGGTCGACTCCAGGGCTCAGGTAGCTTGGGGCTGGACATTGTTCTGACCTCTTCCTTGCAAAAATATACATCCAGTTCAGTTGTTTTTCCTAGTAGAACACAGTTTTGTTTTATAATAGATAATTACTGAAAACCTAGAATTTGCTTTATTTAAATTTCTTCTGCTATACCAAAATTTTCCCCATTATTACTACTTCTACTTCAGTCGCTCAGTCATGTCCAGCTCTATGTGACCCCAAGGGCTGTAGCCTACCAGGCTCCTCTGTTCATGGGATTTTCCAGGCAAGAGTACTGGAATAGGTTGCCATTTCCTTCTCCAGGGGATCTTCCTGACCTTACTGTCTGAGCCACTAGGGAACCCCATGTCTTATTTAACAGCCATTGGAACTCTAATTATATGAGAGATCTTTTACCATTTTCTCTTCCCAAGGTCTTTCTCTTGTTGAATATAGCCACTTTGAGCTGCCAAGATGAGCTGATAGAGCCTACTTCTTGTTCTCAATCAGAAAAATTCACAGGTAGCAACGTAGATGGGTAAGAGGGTAGATAAATAGATTGGCTCTCTTTGCGACTCTATGGACTGTAGCCTACCAGGCTCCTCAGTCTGTGGGATTTTCCAGGCAAGAATACTGGAGTGGGTTGCCATTTCCTTCTCCAGGGGATCTTTCCAACCCAGGGATCAAACCCCGGGTCTCCCGCATTGTAGGCAGACACTTTACCGTCTGACCCACCAGGAAAGCCCTGTAAGACTAATTAGATAGTAGATAATGGACAGATAACACTGACTATTTTGCTGTGTGATGAAGGTACATGTTTTTTGTCCTAAAAGAACACACCCCATGTAGTTGAAGAGTCTAATATGATGAATGCTGAACCTATTCTGTGAGTTTCAGTGTAAGCATGTATATAATTAAAAACCATGAGTTTTAGATTATAGGAACTGAGAAAAGAGAGATAAGCATAGGTGAAGTCATAAGAGGAGGCTTACTGAATGAATGTGACTTGAACTGGGCCTTTAAGGAACAGAAGAATTTGGAAGATGTAGAGGAATAAAGAAGGAAGGCATTTCGACTTGTTCGAAGAAGTAGGCAAATGAATGGAAGCAAAAATAAATATATGAGAGGTTTTGTTTTTTTTTTGGCTGCACAGCATGTTGAGGTCTTAGTTCCCCAACTCGAGATCCCTGCAATGGAATCACAGTCTTAACCACTGGACTGCCAGGGAAGTCCATGTGAGACAGATTAAAGGTACAAATGATATTAGATATGTATGGTGGAGCTTGATAAAGAGGATAGTGTTAGATGAGAGGATTTAGATTTTAATATCAGAGATGAGACCTCATAGCTCCTTGGGTAGAGACGGTAGTATAATAAGTTTAGTTGAAATTCAGGTACATAGACAATTAACTTTCCATTGCGAACTTTATTCATTTCATCTCTCTCTGGGGTAGAAGGCGGAGGTAGATTTAGAAAGTGAGAAGGGACATGAAAATAGAACAAATGGGATGTCTATTGTACGTCAGTGCTTTGGCACTTAAACCTGAAGTGGGGGAAGTGTAGACTCTTTTTTAAAAAATCTGTTTAAAAAAGAAAAACAACAAACCCAAAACCTGTGGGCTCTCTTTCCCAAAATATACAAGTGCATTAAAAATCTGCATATAATTTCAGGTGGTATACAGACTGTAAGTTAAAGATCCGTGTATTAAACTAAGTTCTTTCAGGAATAGAATTGTCTCTTCCATCTTTGTATCCCTAACATTTGATGAATAAATGAGTAACTTTATACTTGCCTTTTCTCCCACCTGTAATGCTTCCCTTATCTGCCAGAGAAACTATCTCTGGAAGTTTCTGTAATACCATCCCACACCCAAAAGTTTAGATGCTTCTTTCTGTGTGCTCTGTGGCTCTGACCTTGTTTTATAGTTAGAGCTGCCTGTTGTTAAGCTCCTGTCCTGTATCAGATACTCTACCCATTGCCCTTCCCCCTGACTGGTTTTTTTTTTTTTTTGCTTCTTTTCCTTATAATTTCTTTGAAGGAGATATTTTTATTTCTATTTTACAGGTGAGGAAATTTATGCCAAGGCCTCAGAGTGAATGGAACAAAGATTTGGACTTAATTGTTAAATTGGTTTTCAGTTTTATTTAAATGTCTGTTTCTCCCTCTGTTCAAAACTCGTCGGTTGCAGAGACCTTCTTCCAATCATTTTTCTGTCTCCAGGGTCTAGAATGTTGTCTGGCATTTTGGTTTAAAGAATATATGTGAGCGAGTGAATGTGTATAAAATTATCCTTTTTCTCTTAATTTTAAAGAAATTAAAATTCTGATTTTTTTTGCCTAAAGATTATAAAATCTTCTAGGATAGGAATTTTATGTTTTATTTTTTGGTGTCTTCAGTAGGAAATAACACCTACCAGGCACAGCGTGAACCCTCAGTAAACGTTTGTTGATTTAACTGATAATGTACTAAAGTGCTTTGGAAAAAAACAGCCGTTGTTCAAATGTAAACTGGTGAGATTAATGAATTCATTATGTAAGTATGTAAGTACCCTCTTACAGGATATAGAGCTTACTGTTGAGCCTCATTTAACCTAGACAGTATGCTTGGGTCTAAGTTGTCTTGATTTAGGAAGATAATTTTTTTTAATTCAAGGTGTAGATAGTAATTGACTTATCTTTATATTGTGAGTATTCATTTGTTTATATATTATAAATACAATTGAATATTTTTAAATTCTAGGTCATCTGAAACTTCTCCCTGGCTTTTTTATTAGATAGAAAATTTTATTTCTCCTTTTCAAATGGGATTATTTTGGTTTATTCTTTTCATAATGGAAATTTACATGACTGGAGGAATACAGTGATTCTAGATTTATGATTTTTTAAGAAACTAGAATGAGATAAAATGTAAAATATATCTCATAAATTTTCAGAATCTATGTTTTGAGCATACCTGAGATTTGGTTATCTATTAGGTTTATGAAGAATCTTGCATTGTGTTACTTGGCCTGAAATTCAGTTCTAGTATGGACTGTGTTTATGATTGCTGATTTGGGATTAAGAGATGTATTATTTATATTTACTTTACATCATAACTTTTCTAACCCTTAACAGGTGTATAAAGGGAAGTGAAAGTGGTGTATAGATAGGGGTGAAACAGGAGAGTATTTCCATTTTAGCCACAAGTCACCTACCAGAAAGTGGTAGATCTAGTATCTAAAGCCATATTTCCTAGTGTTTGTTTTTTCCTACTGTATCACAGCTAGATTACCGTAGGTGAGGGTTTAAAGTTTAAACTAGTTTCAAATAAATATCGAATTCATTGGGGCAGCATTTTAAATGTTAAATTGGTTTATATTTATCTCTGATAACTTTAAGCTTTATGGTATATGTTTCATTTTTGCTTAGGTAAATATGCTGAGGATATATTTGGAGAATTATTCAATGAAGCACATAGTTTTTCCTTCAGAGTTAACTCATTACAAGAACGTGTGGACCGTTTATCTGTCAGTGTTACACAGCTTGATCCTAAAGAAGAAGAATGTAAGTTTATGCATATTTTCTTTCACATGTATGTTTTTGGTTAGGTAGGATGAGTGAAATATATATAAGAACAGTATTATACATGAATTTATTAAAAAAAAAAAACACTGGGAGAAATGTGCTTCAGTTAATCAAAGAGACACACAAAAAACGTGAATTTACTACAAATCTTTTTTACCCACGATCTTTGTTGTACATGTTCTAATAGATTGGTGGCTTATCTATAAATGCCATTAGCATGATTCTCCTGAGTTGTCCACTCTTTTTTTCTTCTTTTTGTATATTAAATAGCTCTTCATTTTTTGACGTAAAATTTTTTTAAGCCAGACTTTTCTTCCATTTTCTTTCTCTTTTCTTTCTCCCTTATAATTTTTATTTATTTATTTATGACTGTGCTGGGTCTTCACTGCGTGAGGTGGAGGCTTCTCACTGCAGTAGTTTCTCTTGTGGCAGAGCACATGCTCTAGGCATGCAGGCTTTAGTGATTGTGACCTGTGGGCTCAGTATCGCCCTTATAATTTATTTGTATACTTTTGTCTTAAAAATAAAAATTCTTTGAAAATTATCTGAAATTCTTAGGCTTGATTTTTTTTTTTTTTAAGAATGAAATTCCTTTTATATGTGCATATTGCTAAGTCACCAGAATCTGATCTGGTTATTTAAATGTTAATTCCCATTTTAAATGAACATTCCCTCCCCCACCCCCCCCCACAAAAAAAAACTCTAAATTGCTAAAATACAGGACAAAAATGTTCTATACTGAGATATTAAGCTAGGGATATCAGGCTTAAAAAAATCACATTACAGGCTAAAATAATGGTAAAAACTTTAGTGGTAAAATATTTCATGCATTGATAGAGTACATTGAATGTTGTTGTTTCTCAAATGGCTCTGTTTTTTTTTGTTTGTTTTTCTACCAAGAGAAATGAAATTATTAAGAACATAATTTTTACTTATCTGCCCTAGAGAATTATAATTGTAAGTTATTTATCTCTAAACTTGAGCAATAAAAATATTAAAGGATATCACTGGAAAAATCAAAAGGTAGTTTTGCTACCTTTTATATAGCAAATATATAAAATATAATGATGTTTTAGTGATTGAACCAACAATTTCTGACATAACCTAATTTAATGCCTAAATAAGGAGAGGTGAATACTTCCTATGCCAAGTTTCCTCTGTATGCAAAGATATAAACTCATAGGTCTAGATATGAGAAAAAAACCAAAACAGTACTTAAAAAAAAAAAGAAGAAAACTTTATTGAGGTATATTTCATATACCCTACAATTAACTCTTGTAAAGTTAAAGTGTATGATTCAGTGGTATTTAGTATTTTCACTGTTATGTGACTATCACCACAGTTGGTTTTAGAACATTCTCCTCACCCCAAAAAGAAACCCTATATCTAGTGGAGTTACTTCTCATCTCCCCTTCTCCATGGCCTCTAGCAATCACTGTATACTTTCTATCTCTTTGGATTTGCCTATTCTAGACATTTCATATAAATGGAATCTTATAGCATATGATTTTCTGTGACTGGCTTCTTTCATTTCTTAGAATAATATTTTCAATACTGGTTCATTTCATAGAATGTATTGACATTTCCCTGATGACTAATGATGTTGAGTATCTTTTCATGGCTTATAAGCTATTTAGAGACAAGTCACCCAGCAAGAAAGTGGTGGATAGGATTAAAACCAGGGTTTTCATCCTAGTTACTCTGAGTGAAGTGGACCAAGTGCACAATTTTGAGAGACTGTACAAACAGGGAGTGGATTGTTGGCATTTGGGTGACATGAAATGAGGGAAAGTCAGTCTGGTCATTCCAGATCTTTCTTTTGTCCGGGATATCTAGATGTCTGTCTCATACCTCTTGTTTTTAAATGTTAACAACTGCAACTAGTTCAGTTAAAAGCAAGTAAAACAAAAATGATTCTCTTTGTGCAAAGGGCTGGATCTGGACTTTACATTGTACCAGAAGTCTTATGACAAAATTGTCATAGATAGTTAGCATGTGCTTGTTCCTTTAATAAAACTACAGTTAAATGTAATTCACAGTGATGTATAAATGTAAAAAAATAATAAAAAAAATAGTGATCTGATATTTTTAAGGAAACAGGGTTTAAATGATTTACTGGTCATTTATGTATCTGCTTTTGGAAAACTTTTCAGATCCTTCTCCTATTTTTAATTTGGATTATTTTTCCTTTTACTATTGAGTTATGCAAATTCTATACATATATATTCTGGATCCAAGTCCCAAATCTTATGATTTGGAAAGATTTTCTCTCATTCTGTGGTAATTTTTTTCTTGGTGGTATCCTTTGAAACTTATTTGTGTATACATGTTCAGTTACACATCATGAAATTCTTGAAATAAAAATCACTGCTAATATTTAAAAAAGATTTTATGGCCATACTTTCAAATATATGATTTGTATTCAAAATTTCTTTTTAAAATAATTTAAATATGTAAGTTACAAGTGCTTTTCATCTAAAATATATACAAGCAGCTTTTGCATTCCCATTAAAATTGAAAATGAAAATATAGATACTAGTAAATAAGATAGTTTTAAGTGTTTAAAAAAATTCTTAATGTGCCAACAACTATCAGAATTATTTAGTTTCCTTTAAAATTATATGAAGCATTGGGGAAGAATTCAGAATCTTAAAGTTGAACTACTTAATTTGAAATTGTCTTGGGGATGTTGGATAGAGGAATTTTCAAAGTTATTTAACCTATATTTTTTTAATTCCATTAAAGTTCAAATAAAATAACATTGTGAGTAGAATAATAAATTACAGAATGTAACATCAGTATTTTGGGTTTTTTAATTACCATTAAATAGTAACAGAACTATCATAAATAATTTAGAATGGGTAAAAAACTGAGTTTTAAACAAAGATCTGTGCAATTATATTTAGTTCAATATGTTTACAAACATTTTGCTGACTTGCTGGGTTATATAACACTAATATGTCATTGTTGGCAACTGCAAGGGGCTTTGTCACATTGGTCTGTTAACAAATGAAAGAAATGATAATTAAGAGGAACTGAAGAATGAAAAATGCTTATTACTTTACATGTTCTTTATACTCTTTACTAAGAAAGTTTTGGGAGATTAAACACTAGGTTTTATATTTAATAGTTAATAAGTGAGATAGGAGAGTGGCAAGAATTGGTTCATTTTGATTGCAGAAAAGAGAGGCCACTTCTAACATGAGCCAGAGGAACAGTATACGGTATTGTGGCAAAGAGATTAGCCTCAAAGGCAGACAGATCTGCGTTTTCTGTTCTAGCTCTACTGTTTATTAACCAATTTATCTTGGCCCAGTTATGTAATATTTTCTATGTTTACAAATGACATAATAACTCCTATCTCATTAAGTTATTATAAAGGTTAAGTAAAAATTAGTGAAAACATCTACCACTGTAGTTTGTACTCATTAAATATCTGTCATACTACTCTTTAGTGATAGTGGAAAAATTTTTTTTCCTTTGAATTTTATTTTGTTGTTTTTAAGTGTGTTACAAGTCAGGTAGCAGTGGAATTGCTGGGGATGCAGTCATATTGTGGCTGTTGCACAGCCAGCCTTACTGCTTCATTTATTTCATAGATCCAAACATTTGTGTTGAGTGTATTTTATTTGTGAGGATGAAAGAGATACTATTTTAGGGAGAAAAATAATTTAAGACTCGTTATGATTATTTAGTACTGACCTTTTTATGGCATAAAGCATATGTCATACCAAAAACTAAAAACCATTTGCAAATATGTATATTTTAATATAAAGTCACCTAATTTTTTAATATCAAGAAATCACTCTAAGAGTTAAGAATCTAGTATTTTGGCACATTTTTATTTAAACATGCTGCATAGTCCAAAAGAAGATGAGTAAATAAAGTTATTTTAAATTCTCATATGTATCACTTACTTACTAGAGGTACTGTAAGTAATAAATTGTGTTACTTACTAGAGGTACTAATGTATAAGACAGGTTCAGTCTTTAAGAACTTGTAGTTAATTGGAGATCTTTATAGTACAAGATAAAAGAAAAGTGAAACAGGCAATAATACAGATTGCCCAGTACTTGAAAATTTCATTTTCTTTACAATAGATTTGTTTTAACTTTATAGTCCATGTTATAATATTAATAATCTCTATAGCTAGAGGGCAATACTGTATTTAGCCCAGAATGCCACTAATAGTGAAGTAATTCCTTCAGTGTTATTGGTATAAGCTAAATAAAAGTAATAAAGGGAGATGGAAAAAAGATTATAGGAAAAAAAGAGGAAAATGTAGTTTGATGGGCGCTAGTATGATAAGTAGAGAAAAGAAAAAGATGTTTTGATGGAAAATGAAAAATGTGCTTCAGGTGTTATTAGAGCTTTCTGAGCCTTAGAAATAAGAGGTTGCATTAAGGCCCATCTAATTGGGAAAATAAAGCACAAAATGATTTGTGATGTAATAATAAGAACATTTATTTTAAAAATGTGGTTCCTGATTCATAAGCCACCTCAGTCACAGCCTTTTGACTTTTAAACAAATGCCATGTATGAATTTGTCCTTACGTTAAATCATGTTAGTAAAATAAAATGATACATGTTGGATTTTTGTTTTAGTATCTTTGCAAGATATAACAATGAGAAAAGCTTTCCGAAGTTCTACAATTCAAGATCAGCAGCTTTTTGACCGCAAGACTTTGCCTATTCCATTACAAGAGACATATGATGTTTGTGAACAGCCTCCGCCTCTCAATATACTCACTCCTTACAGGTCAGTAGGCTAATAAATAAGAAGGCTGGTTACTTATCTCAGACTTCAAGTTCAAAGAGGTCTAACTTGAAATGTTAAATCCCCAAACATTTTTTATTTCACTGGATTCCTGACCAGTGCAGAGACCCCCTCCGTAGCTAACACCTTTAGAAAACCTTTGCTTTATTTACTAGGTGAAGTCCCAGGATTCTGACATACAAATCAAAGGAGTTGTTTTGACAAATGTTTTTAAGAAAAGCCAATGACAAATATTACTCTAAAGGGATGAGGAGTTGTTATTGTTTTTTTAATTTAATTTCTAATTTGATGGAAAACAAAAAATAAAGAGTTCAAAATCTCACCACATTAATAAAATAAATATCATTTTTTCTTGTTCTTATCTACTCTTTATCTGTATGTTTCATATTTCTGTGTTATGACTATGTAGTATCTGTTTTTAATTTTTTTTTTGCCATTTAAAAAAATCTAGAGTTATTCAGCCTTTCTTTGAGTGTTTCACATAAATTGTTAAATGAGGAATTTAAGAGGCACAACACATACCCTAAATGAAATGGTATTTGGATAGTTATTTGAAACTATGTCAGTATGCAAGTCATTGGATATAACTATTACTATTAGAATGACTATTTGGTGACATTTTTTTTCTGTTTGATAAGACTATAAGTAAGAAACCCTGTATAGTTTCTCTGTTCTGTCATCTTTTCAGGCTTTTATCTTCGGCAGAATCATTGGTAATTATTGAAATTTCCCACAGGACTTATAGAAAACCTTGTATCCAGTAGAAGTTAGGGATGAAAATTATCCAGTTGTACTTTAAATTATTAACACAAACTCTGCAAAACTTCTGGTTTTCCGTTTTCCTTAGTTTCCTGTCTGATTTATGAGAAATGTTCTATTGGTGCATATTGTGATTTACTTTGCCAGTATTTTTACACATGCTGTATTTTCTTAATGTAAGAAGAAACAATTTTAGTAAAATAATTTCTATTCTGATTGCCTAAGTCTTACTAATGTATATTTTCATTGATATTTTATATTTCAGAGATGATGGTAAAGAAGGTTTGAAGTTTTATACCAATCCTTCATATTTCTTTGATCTTTGGAAGGAAAAAATGTTACAGGATACAGAAGATAAGAGGAAGGAAAAGAGGAAGCAGAAGGTATTACAAGAAATTCAGAAAATTGAAGTTAGTTTTCATGTATTTGTGTTTTGTTGCATATGTGGAACCTTATTAATTCTGTACTTTGACAGTTTTATTTTATTTGGTCCATATAGTAACCACACAGAAAGATCACAGTCCAGTGGGGTGCAAATATGGTGTGATAAGTGTCCTAACAGAGGTATGCACAGAGAGTTTGAGTAGCACAAAAGAGCACCAGCTTTAGACAGGGTGGGCCTGATAAACACTTCAACAAAGCTTGTAATGAATCTCAAAGAACAAATAGGAATTAAGTGGACCAGGGAAGAGAAAGGCATTCTACTGAAAAAGAACAAAGGAACATTGTACGGATATTGGTAAAGTAGATTAGTTAATATTATCTTACCACAGAGCATATCCTAAATGCCCTGAAAAAGTTATAACATGTTATCTGTCTGCTGTATTGTCATTTTCTGTTTTCTGATGAAATTCACTTGAATCTGTTTATTCCATATTAATGATAACTAGAAATATAAAAAGAAGCAAGTTGGATTTAGGCAGAATTATGAAGGAGGAGCCTGATAGACTGCAGTCCATGGGGTCGCTAGGAGTCGGATACGACTGAGCGTCTTCACTTTCACTTTTCACTTTCATGCATTGGAGAAGGAAATGGCAACCCACTCCAGTGTTCTTGCCGGGAGAATCCCAGGGACAGGGGAGCCTCGTAGGCTGCCGTCTATGGGGTCGCACAGAGTCAGACATGACTGAAGCGACTTAGCAGCAGCAGCAGCATGAAGGTGGCAAAGTTTGTCTTTATCATCCCTCTGTTTCTCCTGTAGCTACTTCTGCTTTCCCTGCACTACCCCATAATGCTGCATGTTATTATTTTCTGCACTAGACAGTGTACCAGTGTTCTAGCCAGAATTTGCAAACTGGTGACTGGTAGCCCAGGCTACGCTTGCAAGCAGTTTTGTTTGACAAACACAGTGGTTTTTAAACTTTTGAAGTGAAATCCCTTAGATGGCCATGCCCATCTAGTTCCCTGCAGGCCTCATCTTATATCTGACTGTTACCATTCAAATATGTTACCTGCTTGACCCCTTTGGCATTTGACTTTTTTGTACCTTTCCTTTCTATACTTTTTCTCCCACAGTTTGAGTCACTTTTTGTTTTATTTTTCAAATACCCTATTTTCTGTTGAGTGACACGGTTATTATGGTTTAATTGGGTAATTGGATTTTTTTTCTAATGTATTGGCTAGCTAATTAGTCACTTCTCAGATCACATAACCTTAGTACTAATTTCAAGTTTGGGCTGGAAAAATTGATGGTAGAAATTTCACTCATTATATCAAAAACTAATAGATGAGGGAGCAGAGTTGACAAATCTTTTTTCATCTGAAAGGACTTTCTGACCTCAAGTTTTATTCCTCAAATATACTGTTTTTATCTGATATATCAATTCCAAGTAGACGTTAAAAAAGCATTAGAAAATGGGATTACAAGCAAACTCCTAATATTTAACTCTGAATGCACAAATGAACTGTCTCTGTTGTTATTTTTACTATACTATGATGGGTTGCTTTTTCGATATTGATGTTAGAATTCTATTTTGATTGTTTTAACCTCTTTTTAAAAACATAGAACTTCAGCATTTGGCTTTGTTTCAATACATCTGTTATAGCAGAAAAATCTAGATCGTCCTCATGAACCAGAAAAAGTGCCAAGAGCACCTCATGACAGGCGGAGAGAATGGCAGAAGCTGGCCCAAGGTCCAGAGCTGGCTGAAGATGATGCTAATCTCTTACATAAGCATATTGAAGTTGCTAATGGCCCAGCCTCTCATTTTGAAACAAGGTTTCTTTTCTTTTGTTTGTTTTTTAACAAAATTAATGATAAAACACTGGCTTTATTTCTAGTATCTATGTGTCTAAGTCTTAGGTCCTGAACTGTTGAATTGATAGACGCTGTTCTATAAGTATTGAGATGATTTTGAAACCCTAACCACTGTGAGCCTACTGAAGTCTGATCTTGGGCAGGTCATTTTCATACCTGGATTTCAGTTTCGTCATTTGTAGAAAGAAGTGGTTGAAGCAGATGATATTCAGCTTCATTTTAACTTTCATATAAAGTCTCAGGTCCTTCTCAGTAGTTCAGGCCAAGTCTGTTAAAATTTCATAACAGAGTAATGGGGGTCTGGATTTTTTTTTTGACGTTATTGATTCACTATATATAAAATAGGAGTTTAGAAGGGGTTATATTTTTGTTCTTTTTCTTTCCCCTGATTCCCTTTCTGTGTCGCATTTTCTACCTCAGATATATCAGGACTTTCAAACAAAATCACTCATCCTCTTTTGCAGAAATATACAATAGGTCCTTTTCCTTTCTCAATAGCCAAGGGCCCTATCTAACTAACATGCAACCCTAACAAACATTATACTAGTATCTCTCTGTGAAGAAATTTGTGTACAGTTGATTTTAGTTATTATTATATATCTTATAGTTATTGATTTTTTTCAATGGAAAAAGCACTTAAGACTTTCTTTTGAATAATACCTATAAATGATTGGGTCATAAATGTAAATTATCTTGTTCTATTTTAAGAGTAATATACATGATACTGTCTACATACAGTACTGAAAGAAAGATGCTGAAAGAATTGATTTTTCAAATTAACAATCGATAGACAAACATCTGTTTCTAATCACTGTTAAGTAATTGAGATATTGCTGACCCAATAGCATAAATATAATCATTTCTAATTTGCTTTATACACATCTTTTAAATCCAGCTTTGTCCGCAGAGTGCACTATAGTCAGTAAACATTTATAAATCTTCACATGCCCAAAGTATCTAAAATTTTGCTTAAATCTGTTTTAAGTCACATGTTATGTTACTCGGCTATTTTCTGAGTACTCTAACACCTTTGAAAACATGAAAAAGACAAAAACAATGTAGTTAGGGATCTCTGTGCTACTAGTATCATTGAGACCTATCTCCCCTGGGTTCCAAGACATTTGGAAGTCATTTAGGTTTAAAAGAACAACAGGATATTCTGGTATATAAAATTTTCATATTCTAGGTTTTTGTCATTAGCATCTTATTAAGAAACTAAACCCACTCCAGTGTTCTTGCCTGGAGAATCCCAGGGACGGGGGAGCCTGGTGGGCTGCCGTCTATGAGGTCGCACAGAGTTGGACACGACTGAAGTGACTTAGCAGCAAGAAACTAAATAGAGGCAGATAGCTTTGAACACAACTTGCCTAAAAGTTAACTACTGTCTTGTTTATCAGATTATGAATGTAACACTTTTTACCTTTGTGAGCTGTTAGTATTATATTGTAAAGTAATAAAATAACTGAAGGTCATCATAATAACTTGAATCAGCAAGGAAAGGTTGCATTATGAGCAGCATTCTGTGTTTTAAAAGCAGGATAAATTTCTGAAAGAAGTTTCCTAAAAGTAGTTAAAATATTGGCATTCAAAGGATAAACCTTAAATATCTCATGTAAAACACTTTATTTGAGCAATAATTCAAGAAAGATACACTAATTTATTATTTTTTTCTAGACCTCAGACATATGTGGATCATATGGATGGATCTTACTCACTTTCTGCCTTGCCATTTAGTCAGATGAGTGAGCTCCTGACTAGAGCTGAGGAAAGGGTCTTAGTCAGACCACATGAACCTCCTCCACCTCCACCAATGCATGGAGCAGGAGATGCGAAACCCATACCCACCTGTATCAGGTATGTCAGAACAAGCACATAATGTGTTTATCACAGGTGTTGGTAGCCTTTTTCTTTAAGGCCCTTGTAATAAATATTTTCGGCCTTAGGAAATATGGCTTCTGTCACAACTGCTCAACTCTGACACTGATGAATGGAAGCAGCCATGAACTATACATAAACAAATGAATATGTTTGTGTTTCAGCAAAGTTTTATTTATAAAAACAGGGATTAGTTAAGATTTGGCCCATGGGATGTAATTTGCCAGTCTCTGATAAGAGCTCACACATTCTCTTGGGAAAATTTAGCTAATAATCATTTAAAGATAAATGTGTTTTGTTTTATTATAGCTTTGTTCTCAAGCACATGATGTGCAATATATTAATAAAAATAAGAATTTTGGGTATGTGGTTAAGGACAAAGAAATGGGAATCAAAGATTTAATTATAAATGTTAATTTGATGTTGGGGAAATAATTCAAGAATTTGAGAGAGAATAAGCAATTGCTCATAATAATCTTTCAGTAAAGCTTTTTGAAGTTTAATTTTGTCCAGCATTGCCCACATTACAATTTTTAATAGAGAATTAGAAATAAGCTTTACAGTTTTCAGTTTAAAAAAAATCAAGCTTATATCACATACTCAATTTGATGTTCCATCCTTAGGAAGGAAGAGGGACATCAGTTTCCTTTGTGGTTTGTAATTAGTTGTCACTGATTTAACTGAAATGACATATGATGAATCTTAATAGCTTCAATATGAATACAGTATTATTTGGGCCACAGGTATTGCTACAAATGTTGTAGTATGATAAATATTGAGCCATTATGAAGACTCATATTACAGTGTAAAATTGAGCATTTTATTTATCAAAGTAAGTATAAAATGCTTATAGATGTGAAAGTTGTGTGAGCAGATGAGTCCATTTAGAATATTAGAAATCACAGCACCATGTATTAATTTTTTTAATAGAGTACTTTTGGTTTTCATTTCATTCTAAATATTGATGAAGAATTTTTAATTTTTATAGGAACATGTTAATGCATCTACCTTGATATAATTACTGGTAGCCATTTATATTTTGTGTGGTTAGTCTTTTCTCTTTAAATAACTTGCTAGGATCTCTTTTTCATTTCAGTTCTGCTACAGGTTTGATAGAAAATCGTCCTCAGTCACCAGCTACAGGCAGGACACCTGTGTTTGTGAGCCCCACACCCCCACCTCCTCCACCACCTCTTCCATCTGCCTTGTCAACTTCTTCATTAAGAGCTTCGATGACTTCAACTCCTCCCCCACCAGTACCACCCCCACCTCCACCTCCAACCACTGCTTTGCAAGCTCCAGCAGTACCACCACCTCCAGCTCCTCTTCAGATTGCCCCTGGAGTTCTTCACCCAGCTCCTCCTCCAATTGCACCTCCTCTAGTACAGCCCTCTCCACCAGTAGCTAGAGCTGCCCCAGTATGTGAGACTGTACCAGTTCATCCACTCCCACAAGGAGAAGTCCAGGGGCTGCCTCCACCCCCACCACCACCTCCTTTGCCTCCACCTGGCATTCGACCATCATCACCTGTCACAGTTGCAGCTCTTGCTCATCCTCCCTCTGGGCTACATCCAACTCCATCTACTGCCCCAGGTCCCCATGTTCCATTAATGCCTCCATCTCCTCCATCACAAGTTACACCTGCTTCTGAGCCAAAGCGTCATCCATCAACCCTACCAGTAATCAGTGACGCCAGAAGTGTACTTCTGGAAGCAATACGAAAAGGTAATATTCTCAAGAGCCTTTAAAAGCAATAGTAGCATTGAGAACCTTTCTGAATATTTGAGACAGTAATGTTTTCTTCATTTGTAAAATTTTAGATGATCATGTTTTTTGCACAAATAGCCTTTAGAAAGTAGAGCTATGGTCAGTTTATATTTTAAGTAATTTTCAAGAAAATTTATCACATTAATCATTTTATCTTCATACTTGGTAGGGATTCTTAAAATGTTTAGGTAATGAATGGGAAATTTTAAATATCAGACTTAAATGTTATGGAAAATTTAATTAAAACTCTTTGTATTATACTTAATATGTATATTAACTACTTTAAAAATGGTATTTTCTTCAGTGTTAAGGCTGTCCATTTGGTGTATAAGTGACACTTGCTTTACTAGTACCTCAAAAGGATTTAGGTTCCTACCTTAGTAACAAAGGAGCAACATGTCATACTATATGCCAGGCACTAACAGTATAGAATGAACAATAGTGCCTTTCTGTCAAGTACTGGGGAGAATAAAGCCACAGAAAATATGCTCAACATTGTTTAACTATTTGACCATAGAGGTAAATAACAAACAAAAAAATGTATCACCTGGTTAACTTTAGGTGACGGTGAGTAGGGAAGCACAATAGACTGTTATGGCTAAATAAACTATAGACATCCTCTGGGATATGTGGTAAGTTTCATCAAATACTATCACAGATAATAACATAATAAAATAATTAATGTTTCTCTAAATATGATTCCTTCAAATTGTTTTTAATAGGTCTTGCTTTTTACTTTCCTGTTAGTATTTCTTATGTGTACTTGATTTTATTACATTAATAATGTCTAATAATATAATATCTACTACTAATAATAAAATCTAATATATCTAATAATAATATCTAGTGTTTTGGTTTACAATGAACGTTTGGATTTACCCTATCAGGTATTCAGCTACGAAAAGTCGAAGAGCAGCGTGAACAGGAAGCTAAACATGAACGCATTGAAAATGATGTTGCCACCATCCTGTCCCGTCGTATTGCTGTGGAATACAGTGATTCAGAAGATGATTCAGAATTTGATGAAGTAGATTGGTTGGAGTAAGAAAAAATGCATTGATAAATATTACAAAACTGAATGCAAATGTCCTTTGTGGTGCTTGTTCTTTGAAAATGTTTGGTCATTCCAGTGTTTTGCTTTCTTTTCCTTAAGGTAAATAACCCTTTTCCTCCATAATTTTTGATTTTTAAGAAAAATATTAGCACACATTTCAAATTAAATGTTTTACAGTGGCTTATCTTTTTTTATTTTTCCCTGAAAAGACATCATTTGGTCAAATAAACCACTAAGTATTAAGCATGGACAGCTGTTGTTAGAGTAGCAGATTCAGTTTTTTGATATATCTTAATTGTGCACTTTGTGAATTTTAATTTAAAGAAAGCAACTGAGATTAAAAATCTTGCAGGCAGCTGTATCTATTAATGAGCCTTATCCCATTTCCTGGTGTTTTAAAAGAAGAAACACTGCCTTGATTATATGAATACACTCAGAAAGTACATTTAGCTTGTAGTATTGAATTCTCTTAAAGGAATGCTTGAATTTTTTTAATTATTGTTTTATTGTTTTAAAATACTTGCCTTATTTGAATGTTTAGCAGTATCCCCTTCCTACTTATATATTGTGTGATACAATTTTGCTTGCTGGTAAGAGTTTAAAAAATTTCCATGTGAAATACACTGACATAAACCATGTAACTTACATAACTGTTAAGAATAACAGTCTGATTTAATAAATGGTTCATTTTAAAGGTTCATGGGTGTTTCCTCTTTGAATAAAACTTTCTGATAGTTTATCAAATAATATAAGCTCTAAACAGTCAATGGAAAATTTAAAAGCTACTTATGCTGTATAATTTCCTTAAGGTAGCTTTTATGTCATTTTTCCTAAAGTCAAAAAATCAATATTTTCCAACTCCTTATGCTCATAAATTAAACTCTGAACTTGCTCTTTAATTTTAGCACATCTTGACTTCAGTTCAACAGCATTCTTGAAATTACACTTTGCAATGATAAAATTAGTTGTTAATATTTACACAGTCCAGTTTCAGGGATGGAGGAGAAATAGCATCCGTATCAGATTATTTAGTATGAAGAAAAGACTAAATGATGTTTTGGTAATTTGACTGTGAAAATGACTGGAATCTTTATCCTTGCCTATATCACATCAGTAGAGGGGTCCTTCTTACCCAGTTTCACCCATTAAGAAATGGTTCTGTTCTCACCCACTTTGAACCTGAGTGTCCCTGAAGCTTGTTTTGGCCAAATATGGTGAAAGTAAGTTCAGCATGGCCTGCTAGAAGTTCAGAAACCTCATGCAGAGAGCTATCCCCAATGAGGCCAACTTAGACCAGCCAGTTGCAAGCTCACCTGCTGGCTGACTGTAGACAGATGAGCAAGCATAGCTAAAATTAGCCCAGCCCAGAACTGTTCATGAGTAAAAATAAATCTTTATTGTCTTACACCTAATTTTTGAAGGATTTATTTGAAGGATTTTTGAAGGATAATTTTTGTGGATTATTTCACATAGCATTGTGGCAATAGGCAGCTGATACATGAGGTCATTGGTAGCTTGTTAACTTGAGGGTTATCTATGGAGTTAACTAATGATCTCTAATCCTTGTAGAAGAGGAAAGATGAACTAAGTCTTCCTGTAGCAGTACAGTAAGGAAATAAAAAATAATTCTTGATGGGTTTAATAAAAAAAGATTTGCTTTGCTTTGTTGGGTAGATTTGCCTGGACCTAGAACAAGAGATTAGATAGCCATTTGAGGTTTCTTTCCAACCTTACAAACCTGTATAGTGTTGAATTTAACTCAAGAAAACATGCCACAGTTTAAAGTTTGTCTTTACAGATGTGCTTATGGTCAAAAGGTAGTAGCTAGTAATAGTTTTTGTAAAGCTCAGTTGTGGCCAGATAACTGAAAAGGGAATGATACTGTTGTTGGTGAAATTAAAAGTGATTTAAAAGGAAATGGTTGAAGATTTTTTTTCTTTTTTTTTAACTTTAAGTTTATATTGAAGAATAGTTGATCAGCAATGTTATGTTAGTTTCAAGTGTACAGCAAAGTGATTCAGTTATACATACCTATTCTTTTTCAAATTCTTTTCCCATTTAGGTTAGTACAGAATATTGAGCAGCATTCTCTGTGCGATACAATAGGTCTTTTTGGTTATCTGTTTTAAATATAGCAGTGTGTACATGTCAATCCCATACTTAATAATAGAAGTAGATCTATTGTAAAACCTGGCAGTATGTGTCATAAATAGTTTATGATAATTTTTTTTTGTTTTTCAGAACTTTCCTAGAAGATCAGAAAGTACCCACAGACTGAAGAGGCCATACATGTAGTATTTGTTTTAAAATCAAAATAACCTTTCAGACTAGAGACTTTGGAGCAAATCATTGAGTAGTTAATTTTAATACCCTAAGAAGAATCAAAGTTACTAGGTAATGACCTTTTTTTTTCCCTTACTGAATTATGTTACTATTCCACAAGGTCATGCATAACCTTAGAATTAGAAAAAAAATGAATTATATATCATGGAGAAATAAGTGGCTTCATTTGTTATGGTTGAAGTCACCCATTTACCTCCATGTTACCAAATCCAGTAAACACTGTTTAGTCCTTAATTTATTTGATCTTTCTATTCTGCATATACTCTACCTCCTTGAAACTGTCAATCCCTCTGGCTTTTTTTTGTAACACTGTTCCTTCCCCTTATAATAATGGTGGAACAGAAGAGGAGGAAGAAAATACTTAGCAGCAGTAGAATTTTGAATGAAATTCAGTCATTGTGGAAAGAAAGGAAGTATGTCTATCACTGTTTCTAAGTAAGAGATATTTATCTGTAAGCTGCTGATCTATAAGCTATAACTACTACTTTTCATAATTTATAATCTATTTGGGCAGATGAGATGACTTCTGAAGCACTTCCATGTTATAAATGTGTGTGGCTCAGTGATAAAGAATCCACCTGCCACGGAGATACAGTGGATCTGAGTTCCATCCTTGGGTTGGGAAGATTCCCTGGAGAAAGAAATGGCAACCCACTCCAGTATTCTTACTTGGGAAATCTCATGGACAGAGGAGCCTGATAGGCTACAGTCCATGGGCTCGTAGCAAAGATATGAAAAATTTTCATTTCAGTTCCATTCTGTAAAATTTGAAACTCTACCTTTTACTTCCACTTTTAAAAAGCCCTACCCTTTCTTCAACAGCAGTCCCACATCTATTTTCACAAACTCTCAATCGCAATATCTACAGTTCATATTTCTTTTTAGTTTCTCTTAATTCTCTTATAGGCTGTCTTCAAGTGATTCTTAAGCCATTTTGCATCACAGTTATCAACTATTTGAGCTTGCCAAATAGGTTACTCACAAGACAGCAGGGACCTTGTGTTAAAAGGCAACTCACAGTATCTCTTCTTATAAATGGGTTCAGAAATATCTCCTTTTTTGTTCTGTCCACTAAGGCTCTTAAAATCATATCTTCTTAGACAGTATGCCTACATTAAAAATTTTCCCCCACTAATCTCAGTAACAGAATTGACACAGAACTAGTCCTAACTTCATTAAAACTCTGTGTGTGTGTGTGTGTGTGTGTGTGTGTGTGTGTGTGTGTGTAATTTAAGAAATGGAAAGCATAGAATCAACTCTTTTGGCCAAAAGGTGAAAGTTATTAATATTCCTGAAGTAATTTGTTAAGGCAGAGAGCAAAATAGATCAAGTGTTTTCATTTAATGGGAATTCTCATGAGTGACTTTCAAAATGTAGCTTTGACTTTGACTTTTTAGTAAACATGCTGCTGCTGGGTTTTTTTTTAGTTTATTTTTCACTCTACTGCCTTTATATTGACTCCAGATTTTTTTTTTAACTACCTCTCTAAACTGAAACAAGAGTAAATTAATTAATGCTCCTAAGTAATTCAGTAAATTCCTTTCAGAATTCATGATCACTGTGTTACCTACTTTAAAAAATGCAAATAAAATTATGCAAGATGTTAATCATGCAGTATCAGAATTGAAAGACGGTTTTGCTATATTGAAATAATGAAAATGAAATATCAAATTACTATATTTCTAAAGTGTGTCATATGACTGTAATTAACAGAGGTCGTCTTACTGAAGCCAAACAGAAGGCATAGAACCCTTGTAATACAAAGAATAAGTCTTTTCCTCCCTTTATTCATTGCTGTACGAAGAACAAATTTATTTATGTTCTCCATGACTTGGCTGTAGAATGCATCAGTAATCTCTGTTGCTTTTCAAGCCTGACAACCAGGCTCTGAATAAAGAATGAATACCAGCCTTGAATGAACATTTCAGGCACTTTTTTTTTTTTGCAGACTAGTTATCAATACCTTTTTCTCATTATTGTAAGGCCAGCTGCCCTGACTCTTTTTCTTTAGGAAAAAAAATTTAAACCCTACTGAGCATGTATTGAAGTCATTTTTCTCAGGATGTTTATACTTCTTTTTCCTATAATAAATTTGTTTAGTAGTAATGATTTTGAATACATTATAGGCTATGTAAACATGTTTCTTGTGTGAGTGTGCACTATTCAAAGACTTCCTGAAAAATTTGTAATTTATCTAGCCTGCCTTTAGGCTAGCTGTTTCAATACTGCTCTTTTGATAAAGGCTATTGATGTCTCCCGGAGTAATAAAATTACACCTTTCTGGCCTGGAAACAATATAAAAGACACAAGAGTCATCAAATCACAATCTGTCTTCTGTTGTAACAGCTTCCAGTATTACTTAAAAGTGTCTAGTTCATTCTTACCTATGAAAGCCATGAATGTTACACTTTTAACTTAAAAAAAAATCTGTGTGTGTGTCTTAGTCACTCAGTCATGTCTGACTCTTGCAACCCCATGGACTGTAGCCCATGAGGCTCCTTTGTCCATGGGATTCTCTAGGCAAGAATACTGGAGTGGATTGCCATGCTATCCTCCAGGAGATCTTCCAGACTCAGGGATCAAACCTGGGTCTTCTGCATTGCAGGCAGATTCTTTACCATCTGAGCCACCAGGGAAGCTAAAAAAAAACAAAATCTATGGCAACTTTTAATCTAGACCAAACCAGATAAATGAGTACATCTGTCATTAATGGTTGGATGGTTTTCTTTTCTTTTTCTTTTTACATTTATTATATTTCTGTTTATTCAACAAAAATTTTTGATGCCTGAAGTTACTCTGCTGGGTATTGGGGAACAACAGTGAATAGACAGAGCCCTACTTTCTGAGCATAAAGTTGAATTAACAAAGAACAATGAATGTTATGTTAGGGAAGCTCATAGCACAGAGACCAAACCTAGTCTGGGAAGTCAGGAAAGGCCTTTAAAAGGAAATGATATTTACAGTTTGAGGTGGCCAAGGCAGGTGAATGTTGGTGAGAGTGGACAGTCTACCAGGCAAAGGAAATGGGTGCATGCTTATCTTGAAATGCTTGGTGCAAGACATGAAGGAGTGAAATAAATAGAAATAAATTAGGTTAGCAAGAGCAAACTGTGAGGTATTAGGAACCATATTATGGAGCTTGCATTACATTTTGTGGGCAGTAAAATTGAGGAAGTAACATCAGACGCACAGGGAAGCCTGGCGTGCTGCAGTTCGTGGGGTCGCAAAGAGTTGGACTTGACTGAGCGACTGAACTGACTGACATCAGAATAGCATTTTGAAAACATAATTGGCAACTGCAAAGTGGTATATGAGTTAGAAATACATTTGGAAGTCAAGAGACCAGTCAGGCAGGTACAGTCAATAACAGGTAATAATTGGGGATGATGGTGACAGAAGAGACAGATAATGTGATAAATTCAGGACATATGTAGGATGTGGAATACACTGGATTTGGTAATTGGAGAGGAAGGAGTCAAGGATAGTTTCCAGGGTCCTGGCCTACTGATATAAGGACCATTAAGAGGAAGAGCATAGGGATGATAAGTAATGCAGTTTGGGACATAAGGCAGGGAAAGGATTACTAACATGGTTGGAGAAAAGGATTTATCTTACATTTTAAAAGGAAACCTTGCCTGCAGGAAGGAGAAAAGAATGCATGTAAAAGGATTTGAAGATCTGGTGCCAAAAATTTTTGGTTTCCTTCTAATGACATCTGTTTTCTCTTCAAAGTAGGTGACAACACTACTCATGGTGAGAGGCGAGCAGAAGTGACAACAGTGTTAAGAAAAGTAGAGAAGGTTTGAAGTAGTCATTGTGAAAAATGAGAGAGAGAACTTTCCAGGGAAATAGGAAATTGTCATACAACATTTAAAACATGGTTGAGATTGGTGGCCGTGAATTTATAGTGGCTGTAGTCTGCAATATGTGATTTTTTTTCCCCCCAGCAATTGGAAGACAGTTGTCAGAAAGAGACAGCTAGATTTATTCAGAGTTGGGTTTGACTGTATTGTGAGATGGAAGAGTTATATCTCTAAGGAAGGTTGACCTATCTCCTTTGTATCTTAATGCCATGATTAAACTTCCAGTTAAAGTTCTTCTCTTCCAGAGTACCATAATGCTAGTTTGAGCTCCTTTTCTCTTAAGTGCCCTCCAGTAGGCTCTCCTGGATTGTCAGATCATGCAGATGAATCTTTAAGGCAATACTAGGCACTACGGAGGCAATACTTGATTTTCTTTCTACCTCAGCTTATTATGCAGTTTCTTCTTTCTATCCTGTTATACCTGCAGAATCTCTGCTCTATTCCCATTTTAACATGCGCAGCTACCCTGTATCTTTCAGATCTAGAAATCTTCTAAGGATTCTGCCAAAGATAATTCTGCCATGAAGGTTTGTAATTCAAAACAAAGCTGAAGCAAGGAGGGAGGCTTTGGGGAATTAGACTTTTTTATCTATCCCTTTCATGTCTCGGTTATCTCTTCTGCCTCATTTACTTTGTTGGCAGGAATCCATTTTCTTTTGAAGACACTCAGTTCAAAAAATAAGTATAATACTATGTGTGATTCTATTAATTTTGTTTTTTTGGAGCATATTAAAATGAAGCCATATTTTTAGGTTTCATTGCTGGATTGGTTAATTTTCTGCAACTCTTTGGCAATAAACAGTTTTGGTTTTTTTTGTTTTTTTGTTTTTTTACCCTTAACCAGCCATCTCAGAAATGTCTGGCTTAGGGTCTCAGTAAAAAAAAAATCTGAATAATTCAATTGAACTACTTAGAGTTGTCAATAAAATAACTCAAGGGCATACTAAGCAAATACTAAACCTTTCATCTTGATGTCAAAGACCAGACCATTCCTTTTGTTTGTTTGTTTGTTTGTTTGATCTTTTTTATTGCAAAACATGCATACAGAAAAGTGCATAAAATTTTCAGCTCAGTAATCTTACTACATTGTGAATACCAGTGTAACCACCATCCAGGTCAAGAAACAGAATATTGTTGGTACTCCAGAAAGCTTCTCTCACACCCTTCCTAATTATCACCCCTTCCCTCCACTCCAGTCCTAATTTATGGTAATCATTTCCTTGCTTCTGCATAGACTTATACTACCTAAGCATGTTAATTTTGCCTATATGTTAAACTATATAAATGGAATCTTTAATATGTACTTTTTTAGTATGGTTCTCCTACTTAAATTTTTATTTGTGAAATCAGCTATTTTACTATATGTAAACTGCTTTGTTTATTTTCATTGCTAGTGGTGATCTATGGTATAAATAGACCACAGTTTATCTACTGGACTGTTGATGGATATTTTAGCTTGCAGTTTGAAGCTTTTATGTCTTAGGCTTGCAATGTAGGAGAGCTGCCTTCAATGTAGGAGAGCTGGGTTTGATCCCTGGATCAGGAAGATCCCCTGGAGAAGGGAATGGCAACCCACTCCAGTGAAGAATACCATGGACAGAGAAGCCTGGTGGGCTGTAGTCCACGGGGTCGCAAAGAGTCAGATACCTGAGCGACTTTCACTTTGAAGCTTTTAGAAGTAATACTGTTGTGAACATTTTTACATATGTTTCTTGTTCATGTGCAGGCATTTCTGTTAAGTAAATACCTGGGAGTGGAATTGCTAATTCATAGGATATGCATATCTTCAGCTTTAGTAGTAATGCCATGAAAGTGAAAGTCAAAGTCGCTCATTAGTGTCTGACTCTTTGTGACCCCATGGACTATACTGTCCATGGAATTCTCCAGGCCAGAATACTGGAGTGGGTATCTTCCCAACCCAGGAATTAAACCCAGGTCTCCTACATTGCAGGTGGATTCTTTACCAACTGAGTCACAAGGGAAGCCTGTGAATACTGGAGTGGGTATCCTATCCCTTTTCCAGCAGATCTTCCTGACCCAGAAATTGAACCGGGGTCTCCTGCATTGCAAACAGATTCTTTTAACAGCTGAGCTATTAGGGAAGCCCAGTAATGCCATATGATTTCCCAAAGAAGTTGTACCAACTCATACTCCTACCAGCAGTCTGAGAATTCCTGTTGCTCTTTATCCTTGCCAGCTTCGGGTATTACTCTGTTTAATTTTAGCTATTCTAATGGGTTTGTGGCAGTGTCTTGTAATGGTTTAAGTTTTCTTTTTCTTGATTATTAATGAAGTTGAGTATCTTTCCATGTTTTTATTAGGCGTATCTTCTCCTCTGTGGCTTGTCTTCTCAATTTAATGGTGCTCTTTGAAAATAAGTTACTAATTTAATGTAGTTCATTTTATCAATCTCTTTATGGTTAGTGCTTTTTATGCCGTGGTTAAGAAGTATTTTCCTGTGCCAAGGTTGTATGATTTTCCTATGTTGTTTTCTAGAGGCTTTGTTATTTTACCTTTCATAATTAGATCTATAATCCATCTAAAAAGTGATCTTTGTGATCCATAGGAGGTTAAGTTTCATTTAGTTTTTATAAAAATATGGAATAAAGTTTTAGCACACCATTTATTGAAAAGACTGCCATCTCCCCATTGCTTTACAGGGCCAATTTATTAAAAATACATAAACACAGACAAAAAATAAATATATACAGGTATTTATATTGATATATGATTATATGATATGACCATATAATGATAACAGATGATGTACAATGATAGATGCAAATACATGAGTCTATTTATAGACTTTATTCTCTTCTACTGGTCTATCCTTATACCAATATCACGGCTTTTCTAATGGTTATTATAAAAAGTGTTGATATCCAAGAAATCAAGCCCTTCTGCCTTATTGTTTTTATTTAAGATAATCTTTACTATTCTTGGCCTTTTGTATTTCTATATAAATTTTAGAATTAGATTGGCTGCTCACACATCGGACATTCAAGAGGCAGAAATGGCTTTATTGGCCTTGGTAAGTGGAAGCCTATTTCATGGGATTCATTTCTGCCACCACGGCCACTCTGTTCACACGCCCTCATGCAAATTTTCTTAACCTTAGTATAGCAGACCTCCATCTGAGCATTTAAATGTCTTTAGAACTCTGTGACTCTAATAAACAGATCTTCAGTCGGCTACTCAGTTGTATCTGCTCTTCCACAGTTAGAAATAAGGGCCTTTTTGTAAACTACCAAACTAATATCTTACCCATAGACTTTAATGGCTTATTAACAGCCCTCAGTTTCTCATCCTTCCTGTGTAGAGCATCATAGCAGCTTGACAGTAACCAACCAATCCCACTGTCTTTTTAGATGTTGTTCTCCCCAGTTCATTGAGATGTCTGAATCATCACACAGGCAAGGGCAATCACCTCTCCAGCAAAACCCACCAAATGGTTTTTTCAGGTCACCACTGGTAAAATCTTTAGCAGTTTGGCCGCTGCCCTGTGCCAGGGACTATCCATGCCCCACGTACCACTAGAATGACATTCCTCTTTGCCTACCAGGTAATGAATAAGCCAGTCAACAACTCCATCCTGTCACTTGTGTTCTTAGTTCAGTCCCGTCACCTATGTTAGTTTAGAGTCCTCTGAGATCTGTATGCCAAGAAAGGAGTAGATGTACTAGATACTTGTTGAGGAGAATGCCTGTGAAGGAGAAAGGGGAGAGAGGCCAGAGAAAGGATGTGAAGAGCCTTTGGTTGGTAAAAGGAAAGGAGGGAAAAGGATGATTGGCTGAAAAGTATCTTGAACTGCAGTGCTATTCTAAGCAAGTTTTGGCCAGGCCTATGGGGACTCCTTACACCAAAGTTACCTTGTTAGAGGAATGGGCCAGTATTACTAACCACACTGTGCTGAATCGTTGGCAAAAGGTAAGTGAAAGATCGTTAGTGAAAGGTAAGCTTGGACTTTGCAAGAACATGGTAGTAGATCTAGAAGGGTAGCAGCTGGGGCCATAGCCAACTATGCACAGATTGCTTTCTTGCCTTTGTCAAATAAATTGAATGAGTGTATGGTGGGCGGGGGCTCTGTTTCTAGGCTCTGTACTATTTCATTGGTTTAATTGTGTGTCCTCTGCCAGTGCCACACAGCTTTGATTACTGGTACTTTTTGTAATTCTTGGAGTCAGGTACTGTAAACCCTCCAACTTGTTCTTTTTCAGGATTGTTTTATATATTCTAGGTCCTTTATATTCCCATGTGAATTTAAGCATAAACTTGTCAGTTTGCATAAAATGTTTTTCCTGAAAATTCTGCTTAGAATTGCTTTGAATCTCTAGCTCAGAATTGACAACAGTATTGATTCCTCCTGTGGCTCCATAGTGAACATGATCTGTATCTCTTAATTCTTGGCATTATTTTGTAGTTTTCAGTGTAGAGGTTTTACATGTTTTCTGTTAAATTTATATTGAAAGTAGCATATTTTTGACAGTATTTAATTTTTAAAAATTTTATAGTTGTTTGATATTAATATATGAAAGTACAGTTATTTTTGTCTGTTTGCTTTGTGGCCTTCAGATTCTCCAAACTCACTTACCAGTTCTATTAGTTTTGTAGAATCCATAGAAATTTCTATGTAAGCAATCATATTATTTGTGAATAGAAATAGTGTACTTCTTTTCTGATATGTAAGCCTCTCATTTCTTTTTTTCATTCTATTACCCTGGCTAGGACTTCCAGTACAGTGTTAGAGAGGATTGCTAAGAGCAGACATCCTAGCTTTGATCCAATCTTCAGCGGAAAAGCATCCATTAAGTTTGATGCTACCATTAAGTATGACAATGACAGGGTTTTTGTAGGTGCCTTTTATCAGACTAAGGAAAGTTCTTATCCAGCCCAAATTTGCTGAGAGTTTTTATCTTGATTTGGAGTTGCATTTTTGTCGGATGCTTTTTGTTGAACTGATGATTTTTCTCCTTTCTTTTATTAATCTGATGCATTGCACTGATTGATTTCCAAACATTAAATCAACCTTATAGAATAAGCCTTTGGTTGATCACTTTCTTTTTTAGGTATTGTTAGATTTGATTTGTTAGTATTTTATTAAAGGTTGTTGGAAGCCCTCTTCAGGAGGGTTAATAGTTTACTTTTTTTTGGAATGCCTTTGTCAGATTTTCATGTGTGTGTTATGCTAGCCTATTAAAGCCTTTTTTCTGTTTTCTGGAAGAATTTGTTTAAGATTGGTACTTTCTTTTTTCATGTTTGATAAATTTCACCAATGAAACCATAAATGTGCTTAGAGTTTTCTTTGTGGGTTGGCTTATTTTAAGAGATATAACTTCTTTAATAGACACTGAGATTTTCAGTTGTGTCCTTTTCATCTAAATTATTTAATTTATTGGCATCAAGTTGCTCATAATATGTCTTTATTGTCCTCTTAATGTTTTTAGACTCTGTGGTGATATTATGAGTGTTGTTTTTTTTTTTTAATTTATCTTCCTTGGAATCCAGAAGGGCTTCTTGAATCTGTGGCTTGATATCTATCATCAGTTTTGGAACATCCTCAGTCATCATTTCTTTAAAAAGTTCTTCTGGCCTATTTTCTTTCTTTTCCTCTTGGAACTCCAATTACCTACATGTTAGATTGTCTCAGTGTCTCCTCTTTGTCTCTTAATCTTTGTTTCCTATTTTTCATTCCTTGTGTTTAATTTGGATATTTTCTTTGACCTTCTTTGTAATTCACTTAATCTGTGTCTATCATCTCTTATACCCATTGAATAAATTCCTGATTTCTGTTATGTATTTATCATTACTAGAATTTCCTTTTTTTTTTTTTTTTAGTGTTTCCAGTTTTCTGTCAGTTTCCAGTTTTCTTTTAATCTTTTCTTCTGTTTCCTTGAAAATAATAAGGAAAGTTCTTTTATAGTCTGTGTCTGATCATTCCAGTATCTGGAGTAAATCAGGATAAGTATTCCCTATTTCTAATATATATTTTTTCTATAAGTTCTATTTCTGTTGTCTCATATACCTAGTTATTTGTGATTATAGGAATAATTTGAAGACTTTTTTAAAAAAATGATATCTTCTTTCAGAGAGTATTTGGTTTTACTATTTTCTTGTCCAGCAATCAGTATAGGATTTCTTCAGTCCAATTTTAGGAATGGAGATATTTCAAAGTTGAATTGCAGCCCTTACAGAGCCTGTCTATTGATTTGACCTTATTCCTAGGGCACAGCCCCTAAGGGTCCTAACCTAAAGTGAGGAGGTTCACCTGGCCTTCCTCTGTGGCTGGTTCCAGACTCCAGTTCCTATCCTCCTAGCACCATGAGGGTATCAGAAGAACTGCTTATTTTTCTTAGTAACTCCGTCAGGAATCATTAAACTCATCCAAGAGAAAGTAACTGGGCCATCAAATTTCCCCAGATCTTGACCTGGTAGTTCTTTTACTATCTTCTTATCTCCCAAGTAGTTTCAAGCGTATATCTTTAATATTAATATTTTGTCCAACTTTCTAATTGCCCTCAACAAGGAGGTAGATCCAAATTACCTAATACCACTTTACCAGAAGAGATGGGCCAGTCTAATCTCTCTCTCTCTCTTTTTGTTCCTTTATCAACAAAAAGGAAATTAGTATAAAGTCCATTTCTGGCATTAATAAAAAGTAAAAATTAGTAACCAGTGTTTTTCCATCTTGAACATGAGTTACACAAAATGCACCATTTCCAAATTTTAATTTTGGAAGTGAGTTCTTTAAGCTCACAATTAAACTGTTTGCTGTGAAACTGCATGCAGCTGCATTTAAAGACACATCAGAACAAAAAAAGAGAACTGTGAACAATCCGGGTTATTTTTAACTAACAAAGGCAAGTGTTCAAAAGCATAGATACAAAGGCTTACATAAGTGAAGACAGTGCATCCATGGAGTTTTCTGAAGAATGAGAAAAGGCAAATGACAAACCTGTCAAATGGCTCCCAATTTACTGCTTGGGGACTTACAGGATGCTATTTGAAGTTATACAACTTGTAAAAACTACATCATAAATCTAAATTCCCCAATGGCACTTTACTTTGAAGCATTCTTGCTTAAGAGAGGGCAAGTGAGTTTGAAGCATTTATTTATACTTCCACTTCTATTTTAACTTTTTGGTGACTGTAGCATCTTTGTTAAACACAAATGGGGCCCTGACAGGCATCACTGACAAAACCTCTGCTGGAGGATAGACACTGTGTCTTATGCACCTTTCTACTCCCAGTTCTTGGTATAATAAGTCTATTAAGATAAAATATTAGCTATCTAGATTGCTTAAGACGGAGAAGGCAATGGCACCCCACTCCAGTACTCTTGCCTGGAAAATCCCATGGACGGAGGAGCCTGGAGGGCTGCAGTCCATGGGGTCGCTGAGGGTTGGACACGACTGAGCGACTTCACTTTCACTTTTCACTTTTATGCATTGGAGAAGGAAATGGCAACCCACTCCAGTGTTCTTGCCTAGAGAATCCCAGGGACAGGGAAGCCTGGTGGGCTGCCGTCTATGGGGTCACACAGAGTCAGACACGACTGAAGTAACTTAGCAGCAGATTGCTTAAGAAGTAAATCATTTAGATAAATCCCCTTTACAGATAACTAAGAGTTAAAATTTTATATATTTTAGAGGAAGTATTAGTATTACTATCATTTCTACCCCATCCTCCCACCAGCCATCTGTTGTTTTTGTGCCAGGTAGTTTACATTCTTCATCTCATTTAATCCTCCTAACAATAGGATGAAGCAGGAACTGGCATTATCTCCATTTTGCAGAGGAAGGAGCCAAGGTTCAGAGAAATTATGACTTGCCCATGTCTCATAGCAATAAGGAGTACAACATACATTTGAATCCAGGTCTGTCTGACTCCAAAGCCCATGTCCTTACCCACTAATATTACTGAAAGCTACTATGCATTTTTCGTCTTTTTAAAAAGAATATTCTGGAAATTCTCTCCATTTAAAAAATGATACTACCATAGCATATGATGATGTGTGCATCTGTGTGTGTGTGTATAAATCCCTAAGAAATATAGAGCATTGTTGTGCCTAGCTTTGTACTCATGATATACTATGTGTATTCGTCTGCAGCATGCTTTTTTCTTCAACAATATATTTGTGAGTTTTATCTATGACAGCTCTGGCTCGTTCATTCTCCCTTCCAGAGTATTATGCCAGAGTATGAATAGATTATGACTAATTTATTTTTTTTTTCCTGTTCATGACATTTACTATTAACAGATTGAACCATATGAAATTTCTCTTTTTCGAAGAAAAGGTGATTAACTTCCTTTTTTTTGTTGTTGTATTTCTTTTAATATAAATTTATTTATTTTAATTGGAGGCTAGTTACTTTACAATATTTACAATATTGTATTGGTTTTGCCATACATCAACATAAATCTGCCCCAAGTGTAGATGTGTTCCCCATCCTGAACACCACCCCCCCCTCGCCCCCACCACCTCCCTCCCCGTACCATCCCTCTGGGTCATCCCAGTGCACCAGCCCCGAGCATCCTGTATCATGCATCAAACCTGGACTGGTGATTCGTTTCACATTTGATATTATACATGTTTCAATGCCATTCTCCCAAATCATCCCACCCTCGCCCTCTCCTACAGAGTCCAAAAGACTGTTCTATACATCTGTGTCTCTTTTGCTGTCTCACATACAGGGTTATTGTTACCATCTTTCTAAATTCCATATATATGTGTTAGTATACTGTATTGGTGTTTTTCTTTCTGGCTTACTTCACTCTGTATGATAGTCTCCAGTTTTATCCACCTCATTAGAACTGATTCAAATGTATTCTTTTTAATGGCTGAGTTGACTCATTGGAAAAGACTCTGATGCTGGGAGGGATTGGGGGCAGGAGGAGAAGGGGACGACAGAGGATGAGATGGCTGGATGGCATCACTGACTCGATGGACGTGAGTCTGAGTGAACTCTGGGAGTTGGTGATGGACAGGGAGGGCTGGCGTGCTGCGATTCATGGGATCACAAAGAGTCGGACACAACTGAGTGACTGATCCTATCTGATCTGAATACTCCATTGTGTATATGTACCACAGCTTTCTTATCCATTCGTCTGCTGATGGACATCTAGGTTGCTTCCATGTCCTGGCTATTACAAACAGTGCTGCGATGAACATTGGGGTACACGTGTCTCTTTCAGTTCTGGTTTCCTCAGTGTGTAGGCCCAGCAGTGGGATTGCTGGGTCGTATGGCAGTTCTATTTCCAGTTTTTTAAGGAATCTCCACAGTGTTCTCCATAGTGGCTGTACTAGTTTGCATTCTCACCAACAGTGTAAGAGGGTTCCTTTTTCTCCACACCCTCTCCAGCATTTATTGCTTATAGACTTCTTTCCAAGCAGCCATTCTGACTGGCTTGAAATGGTACCTCATTGTGGGTTTGATGTGCATTTCTCTGATAACAAGTGATGTTGAGCATCTTTTCATGTGTTTGTTAGCCATCTGTATGTCTTCTTTGGAGAAATGTCTGTTTAGTTCTTTGGCCCATTTTTTGATTGGGTCATTTATTTTTCTGGAATTGAGCTGCAAGAGTTGCTTGTATATTTTTGAGATTAATTCTTTGTCAGTTGCTTCATTTGCTATTATTTTCTCCCATTCTGAAGGCTGTCTTTTCACCTTACTTATAGTTTCCTTTGATGTGCAGAAGCATTTAATTTTTTTTTAATTAATTTTATTTTATTTTTAAACTTTACATAATTGTATTAGTTTTGCCAAATATCAAAATGAATCCACCACAGGTATACATGTGTTCCCCATCCTGAACCCTCCTCCCTCCTCCCTCCCCATACCATCCCTCTGGGTCGTCCCAGTGCACCAGCGCCAAGCATCCAGTATCGTGCATTGAACCTGGACTGGCATCTCGTTTCATACATGATATTTTACATGTTTCAATGCCATTCTCCCAAATCTTCCCACCCTCTCCCTCTCCCACAGAGTCCATAAGACTGTTCTATATATCAGTGTCTCTTTTGCTGTCTCGTATACAGGGTTATCGTTACCATCTTTCTAAATTCCATATATATGCGTTAGTATACTGTATTGGTGTTTTTCCTTCTGGCTTACTTCACTCTGTATAATAGGCTCCAGTTTCATCCACCTCATTAGAACTGATTCAAATGTATTCTTTTTAACGGCTGAGTAATACTCCATTGTGTATATGTACCATAGCTTTCTTATCCATTCATCTGCTGATGGACATCTAGGTTGCTTCCATGTCCTGGCTATTACAAACAGTGCTGCGATGAACATTGGGGTACACGTGTCTCTTTCCCTTCTGGTTTCCTCAGTGTGTATGCCCAGCAGTGGGATTGCTGGATCATAAGGCAGTTCTATTTCCAGTTTTTTAAGGAATCTCCACACTGTTCTCCATAGTGACTGTACTAGTTTGCATTCCCACCAACAGTGTAAGAGGGTTCCCTTTTCTCCACACCCTCTCCAGCATTTATTATTTGTAGACTTTTGGATCGCAGCCATTCTGACTGGTGTGAAATGGTACCTCATAGTGGTTTTGATTTGCATTTCTCTGATAATGAGTGATGTTGAGCATCTTTTCATGTGTTTGTTAGCCATCTGTATGTCTTCTTTGGAGAAATGTCTATTTAGATCTTTGGCCCATTTTTTGATTGGGTTATTTATTTTTCTGGAGTTGAGCTGTAGGAGTTGCTTGTATATTTTTGAGATTAGTTGTTTGTCGGTTGCTTCATTTGCTATTATTTTCTCCCATTCTGAAGGCTGTCTTTTCACCTTGCTAATAGTTTCCTTTGATGTGCAGAAGCTTTTAAGTTTAATTAGGTCCCATTTGTTTATTTTTGCTTTTATTTCCAATATTCTGGGAGGTGGGTCATAGAGGATCCTGCTGTGATGTATGTCAGAGAGTGTTTTGCCTATGTTCTCCTCTAGGAGTTTTATAGTTTCTGGTCTTAAGTTGAGATCTTTAATCCATTTTGAGTTTATTTTTGTGTATGGTGTTAGAAAGTGTTCTTGTTTCATTCTTTTACAGGTGGTTGATCAGTTTTCCCAGGACCACTTGTTAAAGATTGTCTTTTCTCCATTGTATATTCTTGCCTCCCTTGTCTAAGATAAGGTGTCCATAGGTGCATGGATTTATCTCCGGGCTTTCTGTTTTGTTCCATTGATCTATATTTCTGTCTTTGTGCCAGTACCATACTGTCTTGATGACTGTGGCTTTGTAGTGGAACCTGAAGTCAGGCAGGTTGATTCCTCCAGTTCCATTCTTCTTTCTCAAGGTTACTTTGGCTATTCGAGGTTTTTTGTATTTTCATACAAATTGTGAAGTCATTTGTTCTACCTCTGTGAAAAATACCCTTGGTAGCTTGATAGGGATTGCATTGAATCTATAGATTGCTTTGGGTAGTATACTCATTTTCACTATATTGATTCTTCTGATCCATGAACACGGTATATTTCTCCATCTATTAGTGTCCTCTTTGATTTCTTTCACCAGTGTTTCATAGTTTTCTATACATAGGTCATTTGTTTCTGTAGGTAGATATATTCCTAAATATTTTATTCTTTTCGTTTCAGTGGTGAATGGAGTTGTTTCCTTAATTTCTCCTTCTGTTTTCTCATTATTAGTGTATAGGAATGCAAAGGATTTCTGTGTGTTGATTTTATATCCTGCAACTTTACTATATTCATTTGATTAACTTTCTAATATGCTAAAATGAGTGCATGAACAGTGTGATTCATGAAAAAATGACCCTTCCTGCTGTGACTTAGATATTTCAAGGACAGGGACAAGGTACACAGCAACAAGGAGGCTTTTCAGAGAAGACGTGGGAGTAGAAATGCCCTCCTGGGAACTGGAGTGAGGTGACTGAATAGAGGGAGAAGCTGGGGTCGCTCAGCTCACTACTGTGAGAACCCTGACAGCAAGGGCATGGCAGCATGAACTTGGAGCCTGGAATCGCTGGTGGAGGTGGTCGGCTCTGGTTGGTAGATTGGACCAGGAGCTAGAGGCCCAGAACTGGGAGTGAAAGGCATGTTGATGATATCCTGGTAGAGCCCAGAAGACAATAGACAGATTGGTCTAGGAAGGCTCATAAAGCAATTTTGATGTAAAAGGGATGGGCCCAGACAGGGAAATACTCTTTTTTTCCAGAAACACGAGCAGTCTTTCTGGAAGTCTAGTGTTGGGTAAAAAGCCCTGGGCAAAATGAGTAAAGGGGCTCAACTATGGTAACAGATGGACACTAAATTTTTGGTGGTGAACATGCTATAGTGGATATAGAAGTTTAAATAAAGTGTTGAACATGTGAAATTTATATAATGTTACAAGTCAATGTTCAGTTCAGTCGCTCAGTCGTGTCCGACTCTTCGTGACCCCATGGACCGCAGCATGCCAGGCCTCCTTGTCCATCACCAGCTCCTGGAGTTCACTCAGACTTATCTCCATTGAGTTGATGATGCCATCCAACCATCTTATCCTCTATCATCCCCTTCTCCTCCTGCCCTCAATCTTTCCCAGCATCAGGATCTTTTCAGATGAGTCAGTTCTTCGCATCAGGTAGCCAAAGTATTGGAGTTTCAGCTTCAACATCAGTCCTTCTAATGAACACTCAGGACTGACCTCCTTTAGGATGGACTGGTTGGATCTTCTTGCAGTCCAAGGGACTCTCAAGAGTCTTCTCCAACACCACTACAGTAAAATAAAAAGCCCTTAGGATAAGCAAGCAGCGCCCCCTATCCCTTCCCCACTTCTACCCCCAAGGGCTAAAAACTAGGAAAGCGATTTACAGGGTGGGCTAAACAAGACAGTTTAGTCCGTGTCAATTATTTGAGTTACTAAGGTTGGCCTTACACTAAAGATTCCAACAAACAGCAATCATGCTATGTTACACAGAAAGGGGATGAGTTAGGGGTTCAACTATGAAGGAAGAGAGTAAAACATTAGAAACACAAGGGAGCAGCTGTTCAGGTTAAATTACCTCATCCCATTTTTTTATGGGAGGTGAGAGGAGAAGGACTTCTGAATAACAGCTAAAAGTAAAGCAAAGCAAATGGTAAACCATGACCAAAGGGCAACAGTTCAAGAGAGAGAGGAAGCTATGGGACCTAGCTTTTATCACATGGGAAAAAACAGCATTCAAGATAATCATAGGGCTTTCCTGGTAGCTCAGTGGTAAAGAATCCACGTGCCAGGAAGGAGACACGGGTTTGATCTCTGGTCCAGAAGATCCCACATGCCACGGAATAACTAAGCCTATGCACCACAGCTACTGAGCCTGTGCGCTGGAGTCTGGGAGACTGAAAGCTGTATGCCCTAGAGCGGCTCTGCCATAAGAGAAGCTACTGCAAGAAGAAGTCTGTGCACCGCAACTAGAGAGTAGCCCCCTCTCACTGAAATTAGAGAAAAGCTGTTGCAGCAACAAAAACCTAGCACAGTCAAAAATAACTAACTATATAAATTTTAAAAGTTAAAAAAAAGATAATCATAATTCCCTGTCTTAAGAAGGGAATATTTAATATTTAATGCTTTTTTTTAATAGTTGAAACATATATTCAGATTCTTAAAAATCTTATAATCCCAATTATGCAAATATAAATGGAGAACATTTGGATGAAATTTGTTAAAATATCCCTGGATCATAAAATTATTATTTTCTACAAATAATATGCATTTTCTACATAAAAATTTTTTTAAAATTCTACCAAAGACCACACTGGTTGAATAGCTAGGGCCAGCCTAAGGTGGGAGAGAAGGAAAGATATATGTATATCTACATGCATACACATACACACACACACACACACACACACACACACACACACGTATGTTTGTGTATGTGCAGAGAGTGTTTTACATTCTTCCCTCCCACAGTAAATTTTTCCTGTCTCACAAGGTCCTTTTCATCTCATCCCATCCCACACATTCCTTCCTAATAACTACCTCAGTGCTACCTCTGTCCACTGATATGGCAACTGTGCAGCTTCCTAATGTCACTGTGTCCCACCCATAATACTTTATCCTCAGTGTCACCAAAAAATTCACCAGTCTTCTTCCGTTCCCCAACAATCTTATTATATGCTGACAGTAAGCTAACAAGCTAAGCACCAAAAAAAGTTTATCACTAATAATTTGTCTTATTACCTATAGATGAGCTTCCCTGATGGCTCAGTTGGTAGAGAGTCTGCCTGCAAAGCGGGAGACCTGGATTCAGTCCCTGGGGTGGGAAGATTCCCTGGAGAAGGAAGTGGCAACCCATTCCGGTATTCTTGCCTGGAAAATCCCATGGATGGAGGAGCCTGGCAGGCTACAGTCCACAGGATCACAAAGAGTCTGACACAACCAAGTGACTGACACACACATAGAATCGTTAAAAGTTTGGATGCCTCTTAATTCATACCCAAGAGCTGATATTGTGGATTGATTTTTATGGTTTGAGATGTTTTTGTTATTTTGTGATTTCAGTTCTGAGAGAGAGCCTGTAAGTGGTATCTCAACAAACACAACTGCAGAGTAAGAAACATCATGCTTAGTCTAACTGTGGCCAGCTGAGCTCTTCCAGCCCTCATGTTACATGTAATGTGACCCTGAAGAACCCTATTTTTCTTTGGTAAAACTCACATTATTATATGTGTGGCTTTTTGAGGTCTTTGGATAAATTGTGCCAGGTATCCCATTATCCAGTATAAGGTATAGACTTTATAGAAGTAGAATAAAAGTTTAGGTAACATGAAATAGGATATGAAACAGAGCATTATGAGGTTGATTTGAAGTTAAAGTACTTCATTCAGTTCCTTGGAAAGCTGATTGAAGGGAGAAAATATATATTATGCATGTAAATTTATTTAATATATTCTAGCATGAGCTACCTTTTAGACATATTTTATGTGCTTCTGTGTAATTCATCAACAAGATTTATTAGACCTCTAATATCAGTATTTGATTCAGCCTTATATTTGCAGCAGGAAATGATTTGTCTTCTCAAAGAAAATGTGCAGTCTCTGGGGTTCTTTCAACTATGCTCCATTTTCATACCTAAAAATAATGCTATCAAAGTGAATTTTTTATCAACAACAGTACAGACTGTCTGAAGGTTATATATAGCTTTAATTTGGTGTTTGTTAGCTAAGCTAAAAGGTAAAAGTACTAAACTCACTATATTTCTTTCCTGGAATCCTGCTGACCTCCACAGAGAGAGAAATTGTTTAAAACAATATGGAATAGAAAATTTTCCTGCAATGGTATTGTAGAAAAAGCTACCCTGGTTAATTAAAGGCCAAAATATAGAGTAAGTGATATCTAAATAATAATACTTCTAAGTGAAGTATTTTCAACCACCCAGTTTAAATGTTTTAGATTACCACTAGTTTTCAACACACCAATAAACATTAATTAACACTTATGTGACAGGCATTTCATACTACAGGCAAAGCACTTAGTGTAAATATTCAATAAATATTTGTGTAGCTCCATAGTGTAAGAATAGTAACACCTCATGATGAAAATACCTGTTCATTCAGTATCTTCTAATGTTCCCAGGTCCTTGGTGGTATCAGTTTTTGCCAAGCTCTGAGGTATCACAGATCTGCCTTTCATTGAGATGATATATTCAGATGGACCTTGTATCTCCTTTAGCTGAAGAAACTAATATTGGCATGTCACCTCTTTCAAAAATTACTTTGGCATATACATTAACAAAAAAAGACATGGATATAGAATATATTTCTTTTTTAACTGCTTTGTCTCCATTGTCAGGGATGCTTGCTTGAAGCCAGAAGTGAGAAGTTGTTGGCTGAGTTGAGTTTAAACTGAATTTCCTGCCAGTGGACAGTAGACAGTAAAGGGTATAAAAAGGCTTTGTCTTATGCTGATGGGCAATGAGAATTTAAAAATAACTCTGAAGGGTCTCCTGACATCTCTGCCATTTAGTGTGTAGCCTGACTTCTTATAGTCCCTTGCCATATGTGATGCCATTATTAGCCCCTGGGACATCAGAGAGAAACTTGAAATGGTTAAAGAAAGAAACTGCAGAGATACTGCTTTTTTATTTTGTCTGATTTTAACAAACTAAAATTAATTGCAAAACTGAATGCTCGCAAAATCTGAATTTGAAATGTTACAATTAGTAAGTAAAACCACTAACTGCTGACACTCATATGGAATTAGCTATCTGCAATGCATTGTCTCAGTGCTGTATGTGTTTTACATCATTTCATCTTCACAATCATTCTGTAGGGTGGGTATTAGTATGGTCACAGCAAGTTAATGAACTGTCTTGAGGTCATCTAAACAGTAATTGGCAAAGCTAGTAAATGCTTGAACTTAAATAGCCTGGCTGCAGAGCTCTTTGCTTTTCACCGTTATTCCATTTCACTTTTTATACAGTGTGAATATTTTCAACATCAGATGCCTGGAGGAGGTGAAGCAGTATCTCATTTAGCTGGACCTCTGGTGCTGCTGCTAAGTTGCTTCAGTCGTGTCCGACTCTGTGTGACCCCATAGACGGCAGCCCACCAGGCTCCCCCGTCCCTGGGATTCTCCAGGCAAGAATACTGGAGTGGGTTGCCATTTCCTTCTCCAATGCATGAAAATGAAAAGTGAAAGTGAAGTCGGTCAGTTGTGTCCGACTCTTATCGACCTCATGGACTGCAGCCTACCAGGCTCCTCCGTCCATGGGATTTTCCAGGCAAGAGTACTGGAGTGGGGTGCCATTGCCTTCTCCGATTGGGCTTCTAAGTTATTGCTAAGACCCAGGCATAGCTAATTACTTTTTGTTGGGCTGCTTTCAGTCCTGCCTTCACACAGATTAGAAAATGATCTCTTTCCCAGATGTGCTCAGGGACCTCTGGTAAACCCAGCTATATTGGAATTGGTGACTGTTGGTTGTGTCCATTCATTACTGAGGTCCTGCTCTGGTCTGAGTGGGCTTGCTCACTAAGCTGTTTCAGTTGCATTCAACTTAACTGAGACTGTGGAGAACTCTGTCTTTAGGAATCTGTTCAGGCACAAAAAGCTTTGAAATAAGTAGTCCCAATGGAACATAATTAACCTTGTGATTAACCAGTTCATCTGAAAAAAATTCACCCTAGGACCCATTAATTTCACTCTTGTAGGTGCTCTCTTTGTCTTAAGGCTTATTTCTTTGTGAGTCTCCTTTTTAAATATAGCTACTCCTGAGAGAGGGCACAGCTTTGCCTTTATCAGCCTACACCTGATACTGTTCATCACTTTGGCAGGGTTACATGACAGGCAGCCGCATGGCATCAGGCCGAAGAGTGAAACAGAAAAAGTGCAGAGAAGCGTCAGAGACAAACTATTGCCTCACAGATCTTCCCATGCCTGGTCTGCCTCCGTAATTCGATGAGTATTCAACCTAGAAAAAAAAAAAAAAAAAACAAAAAACAAGGCTTTTGAAAACCTTTACAAAGAACATCCTGTTTAACAGTGATCCCATCATTCTTCTGATTGCTTGAGCTTAAAATCTTCGACTCTAAGGTGTAGAGTTGTTTACTCCTTTCTTTCCACTCCCCAAACCTAGTCAGTTATCAGGTTGCATCACATTTCTCTTTGCATGGTCTCTTTTGTTTACCCCTTCCTTTGAACTCCAACTTTTAGCATTATAGCTCAGACCCTTGTCACTTGCCTGAATTACTAAGTGAAATGTTGCTCAGAGTGACCATGGATCATAAATTCCACTGAAATGTGTAATTCCCAAATGAGGTTAGGCACCCCTGAATGGCCTCCTATTCACAAGCATTGTTTCGTTCACTTCAACTGTAAATTCAGGGCCACTTCCTAGTGAAGGGCACTTTCACGAAGGAAGAACAGGAAAATATGCTGAATGGGGTCAGGGACCTAGGAGGCTTGGGGAGCAGCTATAAGATTTGGAGAGCTCCACCCTCAGTACAGGAGAAGGCAATGGCACCCCACTCCAGTACTCTTGCCTGGAAAATTCCATGGACAGAGGAGCCTGGTGGGCTGCAGTCCACGGGGTCGCTAAGAGTCAGGCACGACTGAGCGACTTCACTTTCACTTTTCACTTTTATGCACTGGGGAAGGAAATGGCAACCCACTCCAGTGTTCTTGCCTGGAGAATCCCAGGGACGGGGGAGCCTGGTGGGCTGCCATCTATGGGGTCGCATAAAGTCAGACGCGACTGAAGCGACTTAGCAGCAGCAGCAGCAGCACCTTCAGTACAGAAGAGAAAGGAAGAGAACAGGAAGCTCTAAGTACTACTGAGCGAGGAACTCAGAAATGTGATTTTGATAGCTTTTAAGGCTCTGGATCCTCTGAACCTTGTTGTTGCCCTTTTAATTCCCCCTTAAAAATACCTAGAAGAACCTGCATGCTTAATTTTGAAGATGAAAGAGAAAGGGAGCAAAGGCATGTTACTGGTTAGTATTTAGAAGGTTGCCATTTAGGTAAATCTGTATGCTTAATGTTTGTATATGCAGAAACCATTTCTGCAAGGAAACGCCAAAAGCTGGAAACTGGGCTCCAGGGAGGAAAACTGAGGCTGAGAGGTAGGAAAGTAGAGAGACTCATTTTTTACTCTGTATTGAATGTTGTAACATGTTAACAAAACATATTTTCAAAATTAATAGTAAAGTAGGGAGAAAACAGTATAGAGGTACATGCTCCTCCTATAGCTCTTCTGTGTGGAATGAGAACTGCAGAATGAAAGATAAACTCCCTGGGGGACCCTGGAAAGAAAGAATGAGGTGTGTTGGAAATCTGTGATTCAAGATTAACCCCAAACTGGGAGGTTAAGCAACAGAAGACCTGGCTCTTTACAAAAAACAATATGTAAAAATCTCCCTCCAGTTAATTTTGGAAATAGCAACCTGACCACAATTTTCCTGAAGCATACTATTCCTCACATCATGTTCCTGTTCAAACGCCTTCAGTGGTTTTGGAGCTTCCAAAGGTTTCAGTGGTGAGTGGGTCCCAAATACTATTTTTTTTCTCGTTTCCTTTAGATGATTCTAATGTATAGGCAGAGCTAAGAATCATTGTCCTGATCTAAAAGTAACCTAAAAGTCGAAAGTCAGTAGGTGATGTCAAGGAGAACACCGTTTTAGGGCTTAGCATGTGGGAGGAGATGCAGGCACTTCGAGTTTGGCCTCAGCCTTCCGCAGACCCACCTTGCAGTGGATTTGTGTGGAGAGTTCCTGTGGAGAAGAACTAGACCAGCACATGGACAACTGATAGCATCCTTGTGAGACCCAGATTGGATTCTGAATACAAATTCTAAATAAAGTTAAGAAAAAGAGATATAGCTATGTTCAGATATATATAGGTAAGAGATAGGTTCAGGCTTAAGTCTGGCACAAAAATGTACAAATCTAATGCATGGTAGATGCATACCACTTCCTCGAACTGTTTCTAAAAGCTCCCTGGACAAAAGGTGAGTAAACCAGGTTCAGAGTCCAATAAAAAGCTTGTGATGAGAGAGATGTCCATTCTCCAGAATCTACCTGATGGAACAAGCATAGGAAATAGCCAAGAAGAGAGTTCGTGTTGGCTCTGCCACTGCCTGGTAATGTGGCGGTGGATGTCTCTCAGATTCTCTTGGCTCCAGTGTCTCCATCTGTGCTGTGAGAGGAGTTGTTCTGTGCACCTCAGCTCTCCATGATTCTCTGAGGAGCACTGTGCTACCTCATTACTGGTTGTGACTGTAGGGTCTGTGCACATCGCCAGGCTTTGCATTCCACCTCTGCCACTCCCCTGCTGAGTGTGTGACCTTGGCCAAGTTTACTGACCTTTCTAAACTTCAGTTTCTTCATCTGTAAAAATGAGATATTAGTATTTATTTCATAGTGATGTGAAGATTTAATGAGGAATGCACATAAAACACTTAACACAGTGCCTGGTAATAAATAATCATTGTCATTATTCTTGATGTAGAATCAGAAGGCACCATCGAGTAAGATAGAGACCAGCCAGGCCCATACTTGTGTTAGAGAGGAGGAAGCTAGCTCAGAGAGTCTGAGTCACTCAAGGTCATAAATTTCACCTTATGTGCTTAGGGATTGGGACATGAGGGTGAGTCCTAGCAATAGTATTTAAGCACCAAGACTCCCATCAGGGGTGCACACAGTAGTCAGTCTTTGAATGTGGCAGAATTAAGGAACATAGCAGGCACAGTCTGTACCAGGTTTAAAATAAGCAAAATTCAGTAGGAACACAGAAAAAAAACGTGTTAAAGGTACTTTTTAAGTTGCCAGTACCGAATATCTTGAAGAGAAAGGATTAAAAAGGAAAATACATTTCAAATACAAAAGGTGTACTTTGTCACTTAAACTGAATAAAGTTACAGACACTTTAAATCTGACCCTCTTTTATGGGGCGTGTGAGACAATTGGCCTTAAATTAGCAGCTAGTAGTTGAGACTAGTTCCACCATGAAACTTCCTTGCTACCCACTCTGCAGAGGCAGTTACATCTCACTGAAATCTTTCAAGCCAACTGGAGAGAACAAGGAACAAAGACTTGGACCCTCCCCCCTCCCCATTTGTCCATTGCCTGCTGTGAGTGACCTTAGCCAAGTCACCCAATTTGAACCAGGTGAGTAGCCTGCTAAGAAGAGAGCCTGCAGGTGATCAAGAGCATGGACGCTGAGGTAAGAACCTCAGGTTGAATCCTGGCTCCATGTCTCACCAGCTTTGTAACCTTGGACATGTCCTTTAGCCTTGCTGTGCTATGGTTTCCTCATTTATGAAATGAGACTACTAACAACACCAAGTCACCAGATTGCTTTGAGGAGTAAACAAGTGAATGCCAAGTGTGTGGCAAATAGCTAATACCCAGTACATTGTGGGTACTACTAAAACTTCTGTAATGACATGGAGGAAACTTTTTAGAAGCTAGAAGAGGGGTTCTTCTAGGACAGGCACCTGTATTTGGGAGATGACTTGGTGAACAAGCTTGGAGCAAGGGAGCTCACAGGACCAGGGTGAGAACTGTTGATATTTGCTCTTAGAGGAGGAGAGTATATATCTCCTTTGGAGAGAGAAGTCCCTTCTAGATCCAGAATCCTATATTCTAATTCTGTCCAGGCTCTTCTGTTAACTAGATTTCTGAAATCCATTTTAAATCTGAGACATGGGAGAACACTATGTTTTTGACCCCAGAGGTGGTTAATTTTCCAACAGAAGGACTTACTTTACAACCTGATTTGTTACAGGAACCAATTTATTTAGCAACAAAGTCAAAAGCAGTTTAAAAACTGTTGAACCACTACATGTCACAGCCAGCGTGTTACACAAAGTATGGTTATTTTCTTCATGTGTGTGTTTATTCACTCATTTACAAATATTTACTGACCGCCCACCATGTGCTGGGCACTGTTTTGAGTCCTGGGGGAAAAGCAGTGAACAAAAAGTCCCTGTTTTTATAAATCTCACATCTTCCTGAGGAAGATGGATTTCTATGATAATATAGGTAATGATTAGTGTGGCAAAGAAAAGTAAAGCAGGATAAAGGGATAGAATGGATGTGGGGGCTAATGTTATTAAGTAAAATAGGCAGGGAAGTTGTCTCTAAGGAGAGAGTGGAAACTTGGAGAGAGGGAATGCGCTATTACAGTGATCTAGACAGTAGTGGCAGCAAGTGTGAGGCGCTGAGGTAATGAGTGAAGCAGCAAAGAAAACCAGTGTGTTAGAAGCAGAGTGAGCAAAGGGGAAGGTGGTCAAGAGGCAGTTGGAGCCGAGGGATGCACCCAATCACGTGGGCCCAAAAGCCACTGGCAGGAGCTCCAGCTTCTATTCAGTGGCCAGAAGACACTGGAGGGTCTTGAGCAAGGTAGTAGTAGGATCTGATGTGTGTTTTTAAAAGATTCTGGCTGTCGTGTGGAGAAAAGACTAGGAAAGATCAAGGGCAAAAGCAGAGAACTCAGGCCACTGAGGAGGCCACAGTCCTAGCAGGCATGTTGGTGGCTGGCAGGGAGCAGAGGATGGGCTGAGGAGCATTCCTTTTGGGATGTACTTTGATGGGAGAACCAGCCATCTGCTACGAGAAGATGGTCTGGGGCATGCCATGAGTGTGGTGCCTGTTAGATCGACATCCACATGGTCACATTGAGATGGTGGTGACTATGTCAGTCTTGAGTTGCAGATACAGTGAGAACCCTCACACTAAATAAGATCACATAAAAAATTAAGAGGAGGGGGACCTTCCAAGGCTTAGATCACCTAGAGTTGGAGAGAGAAGGAAGATCCTGCAGAGAGGAGGGAGTGGGAGCAAGCAACCAGTGAGGTGGCAGGAGAACAGGAGTGAGTTCTCCAGTCAAATGGAGGCCATGGTTCAGGACAGGCAGGGATCACCTGTGTCCAGTGCTGTGGTGAGGAGGGTAAACCAAGCCTGAATCCCTGTAACATTAAGCTCACCAAGCCCATTCCATGTGAGAGAGGCCTCCCTTCTACCCACTTCAGAGACCAGATTACAAAAGGTCACTGGGGCTCCCAGTGGGGAAACCTTTGTCTCACCATGTCCAAGGAGCTTCTTTGGCTCCAGGCTTTTTAATGACAACTGTAATTGATGAGAAGAAATGAGCTCACCCCCCTGTGTGTTCAACTATCTGCAGTTTACTAAAAGTTCATTTCAGTCGCTCAGTCGTGTCCGACTCTTTGTGACCCCATGAATCGCAGCACGCCAGGCCTCCCTGTCCATCACCAACTCCCAGAGTTCACTCAGAGTCACGTCCATCGAGTCAGTGATGCCATCCAGCCATCTCATCCTCTGTTGTCCCCTTCTCCTCCTGCCCCCAACCCCTCCCAGCATCAGAGTCTTTTCCAATGAGTCAATTCTTCGCATGAGGTGGCCAAAGTACTGGAGTTTCAGCTTTAGCATCATTCCTTCCAAAGTTAATCCCCCCCCCCCAAAAATTATCGCCACTACAAAAATCTGATACGTGGTGGGGTTCTGGTGTTAACTCTAGTCCCTCCTCTCTGTGGAATTGTGAGATTTTATCCAAGAGACTGACAGAAATACCCTGACCCTGCCTGGGTCCAGTTCTTGAGTGTGTGCTGATCTTTTCTGTAATCATGTGCCAGTTTTCATCAGAATAGTCACAGCTGGGTGGATGTATTCATGACAGAGAATTCCCATTCTGTTTGCAGGAGTTCAAAACCCTCTCTTTATGTCCACCTTCCTCAGTTGCACTTATTCTTGTTCCTAATCTGCTGCTTCACAGACCCATGTGGTGCCGGAACTTAAGGAGGTCTGCTTTCCTCTGTGTGCCCTTTGTGGGCTAGCCTGCCACCTCTCCTGAATGGCTGCTCTCTCCCTGCAGTGTGACAGTGGGAGGGCTGACAGGGCCCACCTGATTTCTGGCAGGGGAAGAGCAACTTCTAAAGCAAGTTGCTATAGTTACCAAGTCTTCCCCAGTGCATAGCAGTTGCTGACTCTGTGCTCCTTTTTTTTTTTTTTTTTTTGCATTGCTCTATCAGACACTCTCCGTGGTACAGCAGCTTGGGGTTTTGTTAATAATCATTTCATGCCCACTTAACACGTGGGCCACGCACAGAATGAGATGCACAGGGACTCTATTATGGGGAGCACACACGTACACCCACATGCCCATACACGCATATTTCAAGTTTGACATGCCTTAAATCACAGATGTTTTCAACCAGGATTTCTTGCACTGAATCCATTTTGGAAGGCTTTCTACAATGATAGCATATTGTATATGAAATCATTTCATACATTCCAGAGAAATGTTTGTTTCTATGTTTCTGAACACAAATTATGTGCGTGGAAAGTTTCCCCAATTCTCTTCTCAGTAATTATCTATTTTCTATCTCTAGGAGAAAAAAATAATGAAAGTTGATTGTAGATTAAATGATTCATTTGTGAGCATTTTTGAAAGTTAATGTTTCAAATCAGACCCATTGTTGAGCGTTTTCCATTATTTGTGCACGATGGTAATTACTAGAAATGGTGACATTTGTAGCCTAATTGAGTGCCTGTCTTTTCTGGCACAAATGTTCTAAGTAGAAATTCAGAAAACTAATGTGGTGGGTGATGAAGATTATATGACCATTATAGAGCCTTTCCCTTTACCCAACTCTCAAGGAAAACACAGACCCAGACCCTTAACTGGAAGTGGAGTTAGTTGGCCTCTCAAGACAGCCATGCTGCCAGGGCTGTGTGTGCTCCTGGACCTCCCCTCCCAGGCTCCCCAGCCCCGTCCTCTCCTGTCCTTCCCAGGCTTCCTTGCCTGGCAGGGCACATGTGCTGCTAAAAGTGCACAGGCAACCGGCCCACCCTCTGAGCTGACAGATTCTTGGCTTTGTATTGTGCTCAGGTTGCACTGTGAAGTGAGGCGTTGGTGGCAGCCCTGGCTCTTTGACTCATCATTCATGTGTCCCCTCCTCCTGCAGCTTCCCTGATGGCTCAGCCAGTAAAGAATCCACCTGCAATGTGGGAGACCTGGGTTCGACCCCTGGGTTGGGAAGATCCCCTGGAAAAGGGAATGGCTACCCACTCCAGTATTCTTGCCTGGAGAATTCCATGGACTGTATAGTCCATGGGGTTACAAAGAGTCAGACCTGACTGAGCAACTTTCACTTTTCACTCCTCCTCTGGCAGATTGACTTAGGGATCACTTCCTCTATCTGAAGGTGAAGCCTTTACCTGTCCCGATTCTTAGGTATGCCAGCTGGGCCACCCACAAGGAAGGTCAGCCTGGGGACTGCATAAACCCAGACATGCAAAAGTGACTGCAAGGGGGAAAAAGCAGCTGTGTCTCTCTTCCACAGGGGTGGGTGTCTGTGTCTGGCAGGTGGGCTTCTGAGTCTGGCGGCTGGGTTTCAGTGAGCTATTTCTTACAGGAGGTGAAAAAACACAGGTGTGATGTTGAATTTCCAAGATAGGTTTCTCCAAAGACAAGCCTGGATAAGAGTGACCCTAGCAGGGGAGGGGAGGCACCTGCAGTGGCTAGCACCCTGAAAGTTCCAGGTTCCTCTGTCCATGGAATTCTCCAGGCAAGAATACTGGAGGGGTAGCCATTCCTTTCTCCAGGGGATCTTCCCAACCCAGAGATTGAACCTAGGTCTCCTGCATTACAGGCAAATTCTTTACTATCTGAGCCACTAGGGAAGCCTGAAAGTCTCAAGGGATGGAGTAAATCCATTCAGCCTCTGTCACCCCCTCACCCAGCCCCTAGCCATCAGGAAGGCTGACCCTCTTTCCCCCAGACTTGTACTCTGCAAGCAGAATGGGGTCCCTCTGTCACTCCCATCCAGGTTGCATGCCCTATTTTTACCAGCTCACTAGGCTACTTGAAGATAGTTCCACACTGTCTGCCAATAGTCCCCCAGCCCCCAGGAAGGCCCCATGTGACACCCAAATTTCAAAGCACTTCAGGCCCTCTGGAAGAAGAAAAGGAAAAGACTAAATCAGTCTCCTCAAACTCTTATTCCTGTCTCCTGCATCCAGGAAGACCATCAGTGTCTGCTCAGGGTTCCCCTCCCTGCTCTGCAGCCTGGAGCTCTCTTCAGGCAGCTGACTGCATCACGTGTTGGACTCACCTCCTTTATTTCTCTTCTCAGGGATGGCTGCTCTGTGTTGCCTGTTTTTCAGTGTCTGAAAACCATTGTTTCATATACCTTGCCTGTTTTAATAGGGCTTTAAAGCAGGGGGACAAATCTGGACCTCACTGTGGTCAGAAGCAAAATCCTCTTCTTCATGAAACACATTCTTTTCCATTGGATTCCGTGACCTGACATTCTCTTGCTTTGACTCCTGCTCTCTAGGAGCTCCTCTTAAGTCTTCCCGGCAGGCTTGTGCTCCCCAGCCTGCCATTAACTGTTGGAGCTCCTCCCTCATCCACCACCCTCTTCTCTCCTCCCACTCTCTAACTGCTCCCTGGACAAGCTTGTCCAGGCCCAGGGATTTGGTAACCACTCATATCACAAATGAGGTTCCTAGTCCAGAGCTCCTGTCACAAAAGCCCAACTGCCTCTGACTACACAACCTGACTGCCCCCTCAAATTACATGTATCTGAAATGTACTAATTACCTTTTCTCAAACTTGATCCTCCTCTTATTGTATAACCAGTTATGAAGGCAAAACCCATATATCTTCCTTGACACTTGCTTCTCTCTCAACCCGTATCAAATCCACCAAGTCTTTGTTAATCCCTCTTCAGAAAGATCTCTAATACCTCTTCCCTCTTCCTCATCTGCATACCATGGTCTAAAGTGGTAATTCCTAACTGACCTTCACCATCTCTTCTATTTTATTATTTGCTACAGGCAATAGTGATTTTTTTTTTATAATGTAAATCTCCTTTAAGTACTTTAAAGACTTCCATTGTTCTCCCCATCTGGCCCCTCTCTAGCTTTGGCTCACAGCACCCCTGTCAGTCTCCCCTTCCCACTCTCACTGGCCTTCTTCCAGTCCTCAGAAGCCACACTGCCTCCTGCCACTGCTGTTGCCTGCCCAGAACAGCCTTCGCTCACTTTGCCTGCTACTCCTCCAGAGTCAGGGCAGCCTGACTAGATCAGGGCCCCTGTTACATACTCTCACGGTTCCACCTACTCCTTTTCCTGGCACTTGGCACAGTTATAACTTTACTTTTATTGGTTAATTCTGTGATCAGTGTTGATCTTTTCCCTAGACTTGATAAGTTCCATGATGGTTTTAAAATCTCCCCCCGCCCTCCACTACCATGTTCCCGGCTCTAATGCTCAGGGTTTGGGCTCCGGGGTATTCTGCAAGGCGCTTGAGTGTAATGGTGAGTGCCCAGAATGCAGGAGGAGCTGCCCAGCTTCCCCGCCTGGGGAGGGCCTCAGCAGGAAAGTCACAGACCAGGAGTAGAGGGACCACAGCTGTCCACAAAGAGGAAGAGCGGACAAGCACCCTGGGGAGTATCATGGTCCAGGCGCGGGTTGGGAAAGAATTTCCAGACATGAGACAGAATGAGAGGGAAATAATGTTTATTAGAATGGGAGTCAGTCAGCGGGCCAGCTCAACGGAGAACCAACGTTGAACAGGAGTCCTTAGTCCACTTTTATAGCCAGGGTACAAGGAGTGGGATATGGAGTCTTGTGGGTCATTTGCTGTTTGGATGAGGCATGTATACTGGGTAGGGGGAAGAGTAAGGCAAATACCTTCTCCCTATGGGGTAGGAAGGGAGACAGGGTATACTGCTCAGGAGGACCTGAAATCCATTAATAGTTACAACTTGGGAGAGGGAAGGACGATAAGGGTTTGGTTTCTCTGTTCCTGCATTCCAAGACCCTCCTGGGTTTTATCTACACTTTCGTCCTTGGATCACCACAGGGAGGCCAGGGCACCACAAAGTACTGTGTTTCAGACGTTTCTGCTGCGTGACAGAACTCCTAAGCTTTCAAGATGATACACTCAACTTTGTCTTCCCAATATTTTAATAAAACCTTTAGACTAAAAAGAAAAAAAGAGAGAAAGAAAAGGCCAGGCTCGACAGCTAGAGCCATCACCTCAAAGACTCACAGAGGAGGCTGCCACTGTGAGCTGCGGGCATGTGGCTGGCACGGGGCAACACCAACCAGCTGCAAGTGCCCTGGCTGCGATTCCTCCTGAGTGACAGCACCTCTCCGGCCCCGCCCTCTCTCCTCCTCTGCTCTGTCACTGGTCCTCTTGGGAGAGAAGCACCAAGGCAAGCACCTGGTCTGAACCGGCCCAAGCCTGAGACTGAGAAACCACACACAGGCCCTGGGTAACCGGGGGTCCATTGCAAGAAATGAGCCACACGGTTTGTGCAGAGCCGGGGGTTCTTTGCATTTTCTACTTGATGCCACAGCCCAGCAGGCTTTTGCTAAGGGAGAGCCGCAGGCCCTCTGAGTGAGGTGGGGTTGACCTCACTGCACAGGGTGCTTCCTGACAGCAGGCAGGCTCAGGGTGTTTCTGCGACAACAAAGAACATGACCGCCTCTTTAAAAGGTGCTAGGCAAGGACCTTACACTTCAGAGAATATTTCAGCAAGCAGACACGTTAAATGTGGCTACAAGAGGGGAGGGAGGGGGTGTATGTTATAATGAAGGCCCCAGAGGGAGCATTATTAGCTGTGCTCTGACAGCAGATGGCATTTGTTCTTAAAGAATGCATCAATTCCTGACTCTGCCTTGGAATCTGAAAACCAGCACCACCACTGCCTCCCTCCAACCCCCAAGCTGTGAGGTTTTCAGGAATGGAGAAGACTGAGGTGGAAGTCTAGCAAGGAGAAGGAGCCCTCCTGGGACAGCCATTCCCGGAGGCCAGTTGGCTGCCCTTGCTCCTCTGAACCTGGCAGGGGAAGCACAGCCTCAGCCCTGAGGGGAGTGCCAGTCAGCCAGAGCCCTCTTTCGCAGCCCTGGAGTCTGGCCTAATGCCACTGAAATTGCAAAGGCATTTGAAGCATACCTCCGTGGCCTGCAGCTCCTCACTTCTCTTTGGGAATTTTCAACGTGGACGAGATGGTAACCCTGGTGCAGAGGTGTGTGTGTGTGTGTGTGTGTGTGTGTGTGTGTATGGTGTAATGTAACTATAGTTTGGGGGCATTGTGCCTGGTAGGGAGGACCTGGGAAGAACAGTTGAATGAATGTTATTACTACACATTCCTGTCCTCACTGGACAAAAAAATTACAAAGGTTTGGGAATCAGATTGTGTAATCAATATCGTGTTTACTATTCGACCAAGTTACTTAAGCTCCCAGAACCTGTTTCCACATCTACAAAGTATGAATAAATGATATCTATCTCATGGGGCTTGTCTTAGGAGTCGGTCTGTGAGGAAGACATCTGTGTGCAGAAAGTTCCTGGGAGAATGCTTTCGTGGGCCAACACGTGGAGGGGAAGGCAAGGAGCAAGGTGAGTAGGGTGAGAAATTAGGACCCTCAGCCCCAAGATCTCAGCTAGTTTCACAGGGAGCACCAATGGTTGGCCTTTCAGAGCTGTACCACCTTGAGTCAAGAGGGCCAGGCCTTCATACCTCACCCAGATCCCGCATCAACCAGCCGCAGGATGCTACAGTAAGGAAAGTGACCCAAATCTGCCTAGCCCTCGCTACCAGCTGAGGAGGGCCTGGGCAGTGAACTGTAGTAACTACTAAAGGTGTAGACATAGCATCTGTATAATAAGGTAAGAAACATTAATAAGCAAAACCTAACAGGTTCATCTTTTCCCAGCCTCATCATTGAAAAAAGTAGCCTTGTGTCATTAAAGTTCTGAGCTGGCCTCCTGAAATTCAAAACCCCACAGGGGAGAGAGAAAGCTTTTATGTTTCAAACTCATTGAGTAATAAGATGACAGAGCATCTTTTGACTAATGAAGCAACTTCTGGCAAGCTCCTAGATAGCTTCTGGATGCGGACTGGTAGCCAGAAAGAAAAAAGCCTTGATTAGAAACTTGGAACTTTGAACCTTACTCTCCAACCTCCAAGAGGGAAGAGGAGCTGGAGTCAGTCATGTTCAACTCTTTTTGACAGTATGGACTGTAGCCCGCCAGGCTCCTCTGTCCATGGGATTCTCCAGGCAAGAATACTGGAGTGGATTGCTGTGCCCTCCTCCAGGGGATCTTCCCGACCCAGAGATCAAACCCAATAATCTTTATAATAAACTGTGTTACTAAGTACAGTATTTTCCTGAATTCTGAATCATTCTAGCAAATTATCAAGCCTGGGATGAGGGTTGTGAAAAACCTCTGACTTTGTAGCCAAGTTGCACAGAAGCGTCAGTATCCTGGGAACCCAAATCTTGTGACTAGCATCTGAAATGAGGGCAGTTTCCAGGCCTAAATCCTTAAACCTGTGGAATTTGACCAACTCCGGGTAGTTAGTGTCAGAATTGAATTGTAGGGCACCTAGAAGGTGTTAGGGAGTTGGAGAAGTAGGGTTGGAAAAGAGTCCACGTATTTGGTGTCAGAAGGAAAAAAACCGCTCTCACATAAAACCCAGAACTAAAATTCTGTCAGCATGATAAAGGGGACAGAGTGGAATGGAGGCCAAGAGGACGTGAGATTAAGGTAAAGTAAGGTGGGGATACATAAACAGTGGTTAATTGGGGGAAACTTGGTATATGCAGTAGAATTGAGGAACAGAGAAAAGAAAGTGGAGCAAATAGCAAATAGTCAACAACATGGATAGATCTTGAGGGCATTGTGCCAGTTAGAGAAAGACAAATACTGTATGATCTCATTTGTATGCGGAATCTAAAGAAAAATGAACAGAGAACAGATTGGTGCTTGCCAGAGGCAGGTGAAATGAGTAAAGGTGGTCAAAGGTACAAGTATAAAATAAATCCTGGGGATATAGTGTATACTGTGGTGATTATAGAAAATAAATTAATAAATAGTGGAACTAGAACAGCAAAAAGGTTAAACTCACCAAAGGCAGAGATTCACAGAGTATATTAAAAAACAAAATATGATACAAAAATATGTAGTCTACAAAATTTATGAAAAAATAAAGTCAATAATTAAAGTATATTAAAAATATATACTAGGTAATTATAAATGAAAAGAAAACTGGAATAGCAATATTAATATCTTACAAAATAAGGCAAAAAATACCACAGAGGACAGGTGGTAGACATCATATATGCACAAAAGGAATAACAGAAAACAAAAAAAGATCTGTCCACTACAAGCATATATATGCCTAGTAAGAAAGTGTTAAAGAATGGCAGAAAAAAATAGATGATCCCACGATGGGATTTTTTTCCAGTACAAACTGACAGATCTTTGGCAAGAGTAATCAAGAAAAAAAAAGAAGAAGATGACATAAATTTTAAAATATAGGATTAAAAAGAGAAATAACTATAATGGAGAGGTAGGATAAGCATGTAGACACGTATCTACCACTAAATTTGAAGGTCTATGTGAAAGAAATGAATTCACAGAAAAATATGAACCATTAAAATGGGTACAGGAAAAAACTGCTTGAACTACATCAGTTCAGTTCAGTTCAGTCGCTCAGTCGTGTCCGACTCTTTGCGACCCCGTGAACCGCAGCACGCCAGGCCTCCCTGTCCATCACCAACTCCCGGAGTCTACCCAAACCCATATCCATTGTGTCCGTGATGCCATCCAACCATTTCATCCTCCGCCGTCCCCTTCTCCTCCTGCCCTCAATCTTTCCCAGCATCAGGGTCTTTTCCAATGAGTCAGCTCTTCGCATCAGGTGGCCAAAGTATTGGAGTTTCAGCTTCAACATCAGTCCCTCCAATGAACACCCAGGACTGATCTCCTTTAGGACGGACTGGTTGGATCTCCTTGCAGTCCAAGGGACTCTCAAGAGTCTTCTCCAACACCACAGTTCAAAAGCATCAATTCTTCAGCGCTCAGCTTTCTTTATAGTCCAACTCTCCCATCCATACATGACCACTGGAAAAACTATAGCCTTGACTAGATGGACCTTTGTTGACAAAGTAATGTCTCAGGTATTAAACAAATTGAGAAGGTGACCAAAGGTCTATTTTCCAAAACACCCCAGGCTCATGCACCTTTCACCAAACTTTCAAGAAACAGATATTCCTATCTTATACAAATTGTATCAGAAAATAGGAAAAAATGAAAGTTGCCTCATTTGTTTCATGAATTTAGTCTTGATTGCAAAGACAGAAGACAAAGAAAATTATAGACTCATTTCACTATGAACATAGATACATAAGCAGAGAGTAAAATATTCACCGATATAGCAGTTTATTTAAAAGAATTATACATCAAAATCAAGTGAGGTTTATCCTGGGAATAAAAGGATGGCTCACCATCAGAAAACCAATCAATGTAATTCCCCACAGTCCACATATATAAAGGAAAATTATATAATTATCTCAGTCTCTGCAGGAAAAAGCTTTGGAAAAGAATCAATACTTATTTATGATTAAAAACTCTTAATCAAACTAGAAAATGGAAGGAACATCCTTTAATTGATAAAGCTTACATAGCAAAATCTTAAAGCAAAGGCACACTTATGCATATTATGAAGAAACTCTAGATACAGTTCCTTTCAGATAGGGATCAGAACAATAGCCCAAAGACAAAAGTGAAGACTACTGCTACTGTTAGTACTAATACCCCTTAATACTAATTTACAGAGGACTAGCAGTCCTGGACCCACTCCAGTGTTCTTGCCTTGAGAATCCCGAGAGATGGGGGAGCCTGGTGGGCTGCTGTCTATGGGGTCGCACAGAGTCGGACACAACTGAAGCGACTTAGCAGCAGCAGCAGCAGCAGTCCTGGACAATATTGGGGAAAAATACGTATGTGTAAATATTGAAAGGGAAGAGTTGAAACTTTCATTATTCTCTGTAGATATAATCATTTTTCTAGAAAAATAAATAGGAATTTACATTGTTAGCAGTACAAAAATTTAGCAATACTACCAGATAAAGATCAACCTGTAAAAAAAAAATGGTATCTCTTACACCATATAATCAGAATTAAGATACCATTCATAATAGAAACAAAAAAGCCATAAAGTATACAGGAATTCTTTCTTGACCAAAGCTAAATGCTAACTCTATGAAGAAAATGTTGAAACTGTTAAAAACACCATCAGATCAGATCAGATCAGTCTCTCAGAGATTACCCGTACTCTTGAATAATGTGATATGGTATTATAAAGATGTCAGTTATTCCTCAAAGTAAGTTATAAATCAAATACAATTTCAATTAACATTCCAGCTGAAGTTTTTTTTTTGAGGAATTTACTTAACTTTAACATTTATATGAAGAAAAAATTCATGACTAATCAACCTTGAAAAAGAGAGTAAAGATAGGGAGGGAGGGGCTAATTCTACTAGACACGGTATTACGAAACCAAATTATTATTTTTTTAAGTTTAGATTTGGAATAAAAACAGACAAACAGATCAAAGGAACAGAATGGAGAACTCAGGGACAAATCCAGGTGCATGCGAAAACTACAGGATAGAGGTAACAATCAGCAGCAAAGGGCAGACTGTTGAGTAAAAATGCATTTGGAGATCTGGTTCATTTCCTAAAGAAAAATAAAACTGGATTCTACCCAATGCCATATCACTCACTGGTGAACTGGAGATAAGCTAAAAATGAAAATATAAAAGATAAAATTATAAAGTGGATCCAAGATAATACAGGAGCTATCTTCATGACCCAGGGAAGCAATCTTCATGACTTCATGAAGCAGGGAAAAACTTTTTAAGCATAACCTTAAAAGCACAGATCATGTTGCAAAAATAACAAACAACAAATAAATGAATTGGATTAACCCCAAATTGAATGTTACTCTTCAGTGAAAAAATTAATGGAGAGGTGGTAGAATGAGAGCAAACAGTTTCGAAGTCTAAACTAAATCTGGGATTGATATTTAGCCCATACAAGAACCTTTGCAAATAAAAAGACAGAAGCCCCAGTAGAAAAATGGGAAAAAGATAGAAACAAGCATTTATAGCCAGCCCAGAAGATAATCATCTAACACTGGGCAATATATAGGAAGTGAAGCTTCAAATAATCAGTAATCAGACAATGCAAATGAAAACAATGAGATATTACTTTAACTGGGGCTTCCCTGGTAGCTCAGCTGGTAAAGAATCTGCCTGCAATGCAGGAGACCCTGGTTTGATTCCTGGGTCAGGAAGATCTGCTGGAGAAGGGATCGGCTACCCACTCCAGTATTCTTGGGCTACCCTGGTTGGCTCAGCTGGTAAAGAATCCTCCCACAATGCAGGAGACCTGGGTTTGGTCCCTGGGTTGGGAAGATCCCCTGGAGAAGGGATTACTTTAACTAGCCTGCAAAAATATGAAGTTGGATAACGCCACATATTTGTAAGAATGCAGGAAACCTTATGCACTGCTCAACAGAAGGAATGACTGGTTCATTTTTTTCTGGAAAGAACAGAAAGGTTTTCGGTCCTACTTAGAAAAATGCAGCATATGCATTGCCTATGACCCATCAGCTCTCTCCTGGGTGTTTATCCCAAAGAAACTCTCACCAGATCCATGAGGAGATTGCTCATTACAGTATTGTTTGTGGTGCACTGGAAATGAACTCAGTGTCCCTCACAAGGACAGCAGAGGTAAAATGTGATGGGGTACTGCCTGGGTTACTTTGCAGCAGTTATATTCATCCAGGTTACTTCCAGAGAACAAACTGGATGGATATTCAAATCAGTGCGAACAAAGCAACTGAGAGTGTGCTATGGAACACAATATCACTCACTTAAATAAAAGTCCAAGTATACGAAACAACATAAAATTTATAGAATGCAAAAATACATACATGGAAAATATTAGAATGTCTGCCTATGTGAATGTGATAGGAGGAAAAGTGGGTGTGGGTTATAAGGAAAGAGGAATAAATGTTTAAAATAAAATTAGCAAATAAGGAAATAGTATGTGGAACTCATAACCACTTGGGTAGAGGTTATTTTAATAGACACATTGCTAGAGATGTTTCTGCTTAGTCATTGTCAATTTTGATTAATCTGCTTTGTGCAAAGATAAAAGGAAAAAATCACTATCACTTCCAATTGTTCCCATGATGCCTCAAGATATCTCATATGATGAAGCTTAAAGGGTCATTTTAAAAGCAAAATTATATGTTAACCAGTTTAATTGAGATATAATTCTAAAAAAATATCCAGTATCTAAGAGGGAAAGAAAGAAAAATCACCAAACCAAATGATGATAAGACAGCCATCCCAGTATGGTGAAACATTTAAAATAGTTACTGTCATCTGTAGTTTTTCCTGTATATCTTTTATACAGTTCATGCGCAAATGTAAACTCATTTGCTCTCCTTTAGTCCTCTGCAGAAGGTGCTCACTATTTATATGAACACCAACATGTTTGACTTCTGTTTTAATCACCTTCTGTTTTAGTCTTGCTCTCTCAAGACTCCTGTCTGGGACGAAGCCCTGGCCTCCTGGGAAGGCAGATCAGCCTCTACCCCCACCCGCCTGTGCTGACTGCTGATTTCTTGAAGGCTTTTTTTGTCTCCACAGATCCATTAATAAAATGCAAATTGCTTTTTGAAGGGAATTCTTAGTCGAAGCAGACTGGCCAATCATCTCTCATCTCATGTGTGTGCGGATTAGCTGGAAGGCAGCCAGCAGCTGGACAAACGGGGAGAGGAAGGGGGAGGATTAGGATGGAAGAAGAAAAACACATGTTTGCTTCCTTACGACTTTTTCAGAGGCTGGTCATCTCCCACTAAGCTTCAGTGGCATTTGAAAGACTTGAGCCAAGTACATCGTCCACTGTGCTGACTTGACGGCTTAGCTGGGTCCGAATGAGGCTGATGTTCCTCTTTTCACAGATTCCTTGGGACCTTGCTTCACATCTTTCTTCCCTGAGGTGGGAGCTCGCTCAAGTCACACTAAGGTTTGATGGTGCTGAGGGGGACTCACGGGGACTATGGATTGGATTGGGATGTTATTCATGCATCTCGCATTCGGCTTGCTTCTCTGCAAGGGCTCAGCCCTGAGGAGAGATTTCAATTTGAGATGGACTGCTACCCAGCTCCTTTTTTCACCTTCTCTGCACATATATTTACTAGCATCTGGTCCTCCTTTCCAGACCTTTCTCTCTCTTTCCTGATTTTGCAGTAATAAAATACATGACTCCCCTTTCTCTCACACTGTTGTTTTCTGCATCCACAAGAACTGGGGAGACCCTCCCAAGGCTTTCTCAGGGGTATGTGTGTGTGAAAAAAACAACTTGTGTTGATGTTTTTGCAGATTATTAACTCAACGTTTTATTTCACAGATAATATTTTTTTACTCTGTATAAACACATGTAGGAAAAATTTGACTTTTAGAATTCATCAGTTTTGAACATGAGTTCACTTTGCAGAGATGTGCTGGGTGGGGGTGGGAGTGGGGCTGGCTCTTGCCAGTTGCACATTTCTCTCCAACTCCATGCTCAGTAACATCACGGTCACTTGAAACTGGCCACAGCAGAAGTATTTACACCTCATATATTGGCAAACACTACATATCAGGGCTTCTTGGTTTGCAGGGCTCCAAAAGTTACTTAACAGGGACTTGGAGAGAGAAGGTAGAAACCATGAAAAAGAGACTCTCATTTGGGTAGAATATGTCTCAAACTCTCACCTTATCACTGGGTGAGTCTTAATTGAGAAGAGAGATTTTCTGTTGATAAGTGTGGCTGACAGGTTATTCTAATGATTGGAAACACTGGAGTCTGAAGCATAGACCAACCAAGCCCAATTCAAAGGACATCTGAGGATGAATTAGGTGAAATAAGTAAACACATTTAAAAACTGAAAGATGTGTTTAGTGAGCATAGAAGTGTTTTGAAAATTTTATAGGATAGGTTCTTTTATATTACAGTAATTTACAATTGATTTTATTATTTTGGCAAATGTGTAACATTTTTATTTGAAGAAGTACAAATTTTTATTTGTACAGGTGACTGTACATGAACCTCTGAACCCACTTAGTTCTTCCATTTCTGAAGCTGACTGTCCAACCTGCAAGGCCCTATTTTACTAGGTGAGAAAAAAAGTCCCAACTGGTGCCACAAACCCTCAGAGTTCCAGGGCCATGTACCAGGGTGTTCTGGGCACTATTTCTTCTTCCTGTGGGGAAGCCCCAGTTCCTGAGCTCTTTGGAGGGTCTGGGCTCCTAGTGGCAGCAGTAGCCAAGGGTAGTTTGAGCACACCCTACCTTCTGTTTGAAAGGTCGGGAAGGCACAGTTCAGACACGTGTGGGGAGAATGGGTGTGCAGCCATTTCCAGTCATTCTCTGGCTTGGATGCAACTCTTTAGCACAGACCCAGTTAATTGTTGCAGAGTGGTAATGACCCACTGGGGAATGCCTCAAAGCGAGCTCTTTCTATTCATTTTTTAAAAACCAAACTGTTCCAATATAATTTTCGATGTTATGCTTGATTCAAAAAATTCACTTACAATGTCTTGTAAGTATGTGTTATTAAGTACCCAAGACCACGTAGTATTGGAATTGCAAGTCCCCGCTTGCCCCACCCAGGAGAGTGCCTATGAGGGGAAGGCACTCGCCCAGGCCACAACTAATCAATAGTCAGGTGAAGAAAGAGCCCAGAAGCTCAAGACTCCTTTACTCCTCTCATCCTACATAACTTCCATAAATGTACAGTCATCCCTTGATATCTGCTGCTGGTTGGTCCTAGGACCCTGAGCAGATACTGCAGATGGTCCAGGCTCTCATAGTCTGCCCTCTGTGGGATGCAGAACCTGCAGATATGGAGGGCTGACTGTCTATGAAATGGGCACAATGATTTTGAGAATAAGGAACTAGTACTGAAAGGTATTTTTAACCCTATTTACTAGTTATTTGTGTAAAATGGACACATTGGGCAGAAACATAAGACACTGAATTTTCTAAGTATCTAGCACAAGTAAAAGGCTAGAGTAATATTTATAAAACCTTTGATAAAGGAAATGCTTGCACTCAAACAGGGATTCTGGTTGATCAACAGGTGGCAGTATTTCCCTGCCTAATACTGTTCGTGCACCTCTGGGTTAAATGCTGATAAAGAGCTTTAGAAATGCTAGCAGGCTGAAAGGATGAGCTAATACCTGACTGTGCCCTGGAGGTGCCCCTGCACCTACCTGGCTGCATTGTAATAGAAGGGTCACCTGGCAAAGTACCCTCTGCCAAAACATTTGCCCTCATGTCTCTGAGGTGAAAGAATTGAGGAGGAAAGAGAAGAGTGCTGAAGTGTAATTTATAAAATACTTTGAAATATATCTTTTCCATTTGCTTTTAACTTAAAAATGCAGTGGGGCATACTTGAGACAGGAGGTGAGATTCAGGCAGGTGTTCCCAGGGGCAGCTGGTCCAGTGTGGGGGGCCACTGTCCTGTGACCAGGATGGAGCCCGCAGAGTCATTGCCCTGGAGGGACAGGTTAAGCAGAGAACGAAGGACAAATCACACTATAGCATACATATCATTGCATCCTGCTGTGTGCCCCAGGGAGCCAAAAAGCTAAAAATAACAAGAATAATAGTAAACACCTACTGTGGCCTTTCTATGTGCCTGGCATTGTTATAAACTTTTCACATAAACTGTTTTATTTCTTACAACCACCTGTGAGGTAGATAATGTTATTAAATCCATTTGACAGATGAGGAATTCAAGTTTCAGAGACAGACAGTTGACTGTGTAACTAGTAATGGGGCCAGATTGTGAATGGCAAACTCAGGAAGTCTGATTCTGAGCCCTGCCTCTGGTTGGTTGATTCCAGCTCTCTGATCCGAGGAGACCTTCAGGCCTTAAGGAGCCTAGGTCAGCTGCATCGTTCAGGTCAGTCCCTGTTTCTTTAGAAAGAGTGGTGCTGTCTGTTGGAGGAGGAACTCTGTGGAGTTAGCTTCCAGTGCCCAAGCAGGGTTGCCAATCCAGGAGTGTCATCACTGGTGAGAATTACACTCACCTTTTTGAATAACAAGCACAGATTCTTATGTTTGCACTAAATCGCAGGGGTCAATACCCAGAGTAAAAATGTTCTGTGTTTTGTGGGCAATCCCCCAGGGCTGTATGGGATCCCCACAATCAAGGAGGTACCAGAGAAGCCATTGTCTAAGCTTTGATTTAGTGTAAACAACACTGAAACCATTTCAAGCTTGAGGAGCTCTTGTGAGGGTCTGCAGACTGAGGAGCAGCATTCTCTGACAGACACCGATGAGCAGTGATCAATCTGGGATAAAACACCTCACCTTGGTATTTGTTTTTTTGTGCCTTATCTACTCCACTGAATGTGGTTTGGATTTTCATTCATTCATCCTTTTGAAAGCATTTACATCTTATGTACCAAGCTCTGTGCTCAGCATGAGAAGAAGAATAACAATAATAAGCAGGGGCAGCAACTAATATTTATTAAATGCTTATCATATACCAGGTCCTGGACCAGGTATCTTTAAGTATTATGAAGCTGTGTCTTTCATAGTGGGTGGCTGTGGTCTCTCTGAATTCTTAGCAAACCCTGTGAGGAAGGCACTATTAGTATCCTTATTTGCATATGGAGAAATTGAGGCCCAGAAAGGTTAAGTAACATGCCCAAGGTAATATAGTTAGAACATGTGGATCTAGGACTTGAGCTCAATAGTCTGAGTCCTCGGGTTCAACCACTGAGTTCTTACTATGCTGACTATGTATGGCATGTGAATGTCCCTTGGGAAGATCTACAAGGTGGTTATCAAAGAAGATGAATAGCAATCATCAGTAAAAAGCTAGAGCCATCTTTGTGATGGAGCCAGGATTTGAACTCAGATCTGTCTAACTCCAGAGGCTGGCTCTAACCAGTTGTGCTACACTGCCTGGTGGAATGTGTACTAGGATGCAAGTTTGGGAACTGCAACAAAAGCTGGAATGAGAGTGGACAAGATAAGCTAGCGGTTTATTTCTCTTACATCACAATCCAGGGCTATGTGGTGGTTCTGTGGTGGTGGTGGACACCAGGCTCCTTTCATCTCAGCTTACGGCCACCCTCAAAACTCAGCTTCCGTCTTATGTGTAAGCTGCTCTAATATCAATGACCAGGTCTGTGTCCCAGCTTTGGGAAAGGAGGAAGGAGAAGGGGAAAGCAGTCCCCTTCCCTTTGAGGCCACCATCTGGAAGTCATTCACATCATTTCCTTTTATGTGACCATCGTCAGCACTTAGTCACAGGGCCGTGCCAAACTGCAAGGGAGGTGGGGGCGTACAGTGGGAATAAGAACAGCTGAGGGTCTGTCAGAAGACTACAGCTTAGAGAATTTGAGGCAGCCCATAATATATCCCTAATAGATTATTATTATGTGCTGGAGACACAACGCAGCTTTGGAATTAGGCAATGTGCCTTTTTTTTTTTTTTTTGCATCTTGCAGGATTGAACCCAGACCCTTGGCAGTGAAAGCACTGAGTCCAACAGCTGGACCACCAGGGAATTCCCAATACTCTGCCATTTTCTATCTATGGGAGCTTGGTCTTTTTTAAAAAAGAAAATTTATTTATTTGGCTGCGTGGAGTCTTCGTTGCGGCATGTGAACTCTTAGTTGTGGCATGTGGGATTTAGTTCCGTGACCAGGGATCAAACCCATGCCTGCTGCATTGGGAGTGCAGAGTCTAAACCACTGGACCACCAGGGAAGTCCCAGGAACTTGGTCTTAAGATGCCCTTTCTGAGACCTGGTTTTCTCATTTGGTGAAGTAGGAAGGTGGGTCTTCAATTTCAGGGTCTCAAATCCCTTCAGAAACTCCAATTCAGAAATTCCAGGGTGGACCTCAGGAGTCTGCATTTTAAGAAGCCTCCAGGTGATTTTGGGGAAGGTAATCTGATGGCCTCACGCTTGCTGGCCCTGCTCAGAGAAGCCAGTGGATTTCTAAAAAGATAAGTATTCATTTTATCTTATTTTATAATAATTTTAAAAACTAGTAATTAATAGAGGACAGAGCAAGCCACTGGTCACATTGAGCCATCCCTGTGACCCAGTGAAAGTCCCAGTCTTCAACACCAACCTGGGCACCAACCCCCTTCCCAACCTGCAGAAGTGTGGTGGTGTTGATTTTATTTTTTGTTGATGTTTCATGTCCCTGGATGAGGAAGATCCCCTGGAGGAGGGCATGGCAACCCACTCCAGTATTCTTGCCTGGAAAAATTCCATAGACAGAGGAGCCTGGTGGGCTACAGTCCATGAGGTTACAGAGTCGGATAGGACTGAAGCAACTTAGCACACATGCAGGCATGTTCCCAAATATAAAATAACTTGAAAGGATGACTTATCTCTGACTTCACACATTTCAGACCTTGATTCTCCTTCACTACCCTACTCTTCACATTGCTACATAGCTCCCGACCTTGCACTTCTGTGTCAGGAGGGCAGGGGAGAATGCCAAGTGAGCAGTGGCAGATTTCCCGCAAGCCCTTCCTTAGGGTAGCTAGCAAGAATCTAACAAGACATGGAAGCAACTGTGGAGCACATAAAATGTCCCATGAAACCCAGTTAAATGTTAAGCCTGGGGCCCAGGACAGAGGCCCACCTCCTTTGCTAAGAGGTAGGAAACACAGGGGGCTTCCCAGGTAGTGCTAGTGGTAAAGAACCCTCTTGCCAATGCAGGAGATGTAAGAGATGCAGGTTCGATCCCTGGGTTGGGAAGATCCCCTGGAGGAGGAAATGGCAAGCCACTCCAGTGTTCTTGCCTGGAGAATCCCATGGACAGAGGAGCCTGACTGGCTATGGTCCATCAAGGTTGCAAACAGTCAGACACGACTGAAGGGACTCGGTAGGCATGCACAGGAAACACAGGCTTTCAAATAAAAACAGCTTGGGAAAGGGCTGCTCCCCCTTATGGCAATTTCTGCCCCCAGGAGAAGGAAGGCAAACTCTCTCACGGTCCAAAAGAAGAGTGTGTGAGAGGAGGGGAGTTGGGGCCTAAGGTCTTATGTGGGCTGGTATCACCGTGGTCCAGCCTGATGGCTCTAGTCTTGGGACTGGTTTCTCAGCAGAGCTGTTTCTGTGTCAGGAAATTACTTCTTGACAAATTAGAGGTGATAATGGGAGAATACCCGGCTGTGTTTTGAGAGCACTGAGAAGGCAGTGGGACGGAAGAGAGAATTTCTTCGCTTGCGTCTGCCAAGCCAAGAATGTAGGTCAGATTGGCTTACACAGAAATTAGGGTTTAGGGAGTCACAAGGAGACATCCTGCTCAGGGGCTCAGTATTATATTTTATGCTTTTGGCGGGGCTGCAAATCGGCTGTTGGAGATGAAGGGTTGGGCTGGCTGGTTTGTAAGATCCCTCCCAGTGATAACTTTCTGTAATGATTGTCTGTGGCTTAAAGCACAGACCCTGCAGCAGGGCAAGGACCCTTGGGAGGGGTAACACACCATCCTGACCTGTTTACTATTCCATGGTGAGAATTCGTTCATCAGCTCATTCCATAGACCAGATGTCTGGAACTATGGGAGGGAGACCAGCGCTGGCAAGTGTGAGGGGGTATAGGATGGGAGAGTTCAGAGCTCTGTCCTTGCCCTCTCCCCTCTTCCCTCAAGGTGAGGGGCCCTAGCAGCCTGTGAGGGGAATGAGGGGCACCACAAAGCGGGGTGAAGCGTGTCAAAGAGAAATTTTGTTACAGACCCACCCGTGTCAGTCCCCAACAAGGATTCTCCTGCCCAGCAGTGCCTTCTATTTGTGCCAATAGAATGAAACCAGGCTTGAGTCAGAAGCAAAGGAAAGCTTTATCGTCCAATCAGAGAATGAATGGAGAGATGTGACCCTGTGCCGCAGCACAAACTCTCCCCATGGGTCACGGGTTCTTGGAACCATCAGTGGGGAGCGGGGCGGGCTAGAGTTCTCGCGCCGCTGCGCTGCATCGCCATACCAGGCGCAGTGTCTCTGCCCGCAGCCGCCGCCACCACCAACACGTTGAATTGCAGTGCTATGCCCAGCACTGGTGCACGCTACCTGCCTGGCTGAGGTGCTGGGCGCAGCTGGTTCATACCACGAACTCTGGTCGGAAGCGCGGAGTGCACTTCCAGTGAAACTACACAAGCGCAAAGGAAAAGAAAACAAGGTTAGACTTTATTTTATTACCCAGATCCTATTTTTATAATATTTCCCAGAGATTGTTAATGTGCTTCACTGGTGACAAATTCAGTTGCTTCATGAACTGGTCTACAGCTGACCTGGAGTCCCCTCGAGTCGTGTATAGCTTCTGTTGCCAGAAGCCTTACTGAGGTGGGAGGAAAGTGATGCAGTTCCACGATCTGGTGCTAACGTGACCGCCCTCAGGACTCCCCAGGATCTGGGCCATCTCAAGAGGTAGCAGCACTGGCAGTGACCGTTCAGTGCGCCAAGGTTGGCTCTTTCTTCTCCCCACGCCCCATCCTTCAAGTTTCTTTCCTTCCTCAAATATCCCTCGAACACCTGTCACTCTCCAGGTGCTGTGGGACAGACATGAACACACACACACCAAATCCCTGTCCTCAAGGGCTTACATTCACAGGAGATGAGATTCACAGACAGACACTTTACTAGGTATTTGTCTCGAATCCTCCTAACAACTCTGCAAACTGGGATTACTATTTCCATTTTACCAACAAGGAAATATAACCTAGGACAGGGTCTAAAGCCCGTTCTTATTCTGCAGGATGGATGAATGAATAAACTAGTGAACAAACATGAATGAACAGAGACAGCGAAGAAGTAAATGGCTGACACGAGACCACACAGCTGCTACGTGACATAGCCTTGGTCTGGCTCCCTGGTTGGCCTTCCAGACCAAGTTGGGGTAGAGTTGCTGATTCTGGAAATGAAGGCAGGTGGACATCTCACTGCTGAGCTCATTAATGGTTTCACCCTAGTCCTTTCTTTCTGTCAATCTCTCCCTTCTTCTCTCCCATTCCCCGTTCATTTCTCCCTCTTCCTGTCTGCTTCTTGGCCAACAGCAAGGCTGTCCTTCCCAGGAGCCTTCAGGCCTATAGAAACAGCTGCCTCCTAGACAGTGGTGTGAGGGGATGAGGGAGCCAAGGAGAAGGAAAGAGAATCCAGTCATTCTCCCCTTGGTCCCACACACCCAAGGAAAGGACGTCAGACAGGGCTGGTGAAAACTGATACAACAGTTGGACTGGAATATATCCCCCAAATTTACACATTGAAGTCTTAATCTCTAGTACCTGAAAATGTGAATGTGTCTGGAGATTGTGTTTAAAGAGGTGATCAAATTAAAATGAGGTTGTTAGCATGGGCCCTAATCCAATATGAAGAGGATTATAAGAAGAGGCCCTGAGAACACACAAGAGAGACGCCGAGGCATACGTGTGTGTAGCGGTGACCATTCTGCACAGGCAGCAAGAAGGTGGCCACTTGCAAGTCAAGGAGAGATGTTTTAGGAGAAACCAAATCTGCCAATACCCTGATTTTGGACTTCCAACCTCTAGAACTGACAGAAAAAGTCTGTAAGGCACGCAGTCTGTGGTGCCATTTTGTAATGGCAGCCCTAGCAGACTAACATAACTCTCATTCTCACATCCTCAAATAACTTAGCTCATCTGTAGAATTAAGTGTCTGAAGAAATGACCACACACACACACTCTTTGAGGCAGACATTCAAACTGAGTGGTTTCTATAAGTTTCATGTACTAGGAACAGCTCATTTCTCATCTCAGCTTCAGATAATTGCATTAGTGCTGCTCACACTTCAGCAGGCACACTCCAGATCCCCCTGGAGGGCTTGATGAGACTGAGATTCGGGGCCCAGCTTCTGATGCAGTGGGTATGGGGCACAGCCTGAGAATCTGCATTCATCCCCAGTTTCCAGGGTGCTGTGGGTGCTGGTGCTGTGGGCTAGATACTGTACTTTGAGAAGCAAAGAATTATATTTTAATTCTACCATTCAGTTTTTAAGTGGCTTCTGCTTGTTTAAAAGGTCTCAGAGGACATTTAGGAAGCCTTCTTCCCCATGTCCTCTAGTGGGGAGTGGGCACTGTGGGTCAGCATGTATAGCTGGGTGGTGTGGGGCCCCATTTATCAGACCCCCTGGCCCTGCCCACCAGAGAGGGTTGATAAATGGTGTGGTCATCTGAAAGGGCAGAATAGCAGGGCATGGGGGGCCCCAGGAACAGGGTAAATGGCTGTCATGCATCCATGGCTATTCTGAGGCTGAGAATTTATGTAACTGGAACACAGAGTCTTAACTCCCAGGGCCAGGGAGGGATTTGGGTCAACAGGAAGTTGAAAATGGAACTATAATGAGCCCGAGGAGCTCCACTCACGTGAAGCAGAACTTGCTTGGCCTCCAAGTGGACAGTATGAACTAGAAAATAATTAAATGTTGTCTGGTGCTCATGCAACCTGCAGGTTGGGACATTCACTCAGGAGTGGATTCAACTCAGCTGGGAGCAGCTGCCAGCAGCGGTCATGTCCTTTTCATGAAATTTCTGACTAATTGAAATAGCAGCTTGTTCCAAGGTCAAAAACTTTCTTTCCATTTTGTTGCATATGAAAAGGAAGCTTACAGAGGTGTCATTTTTCAAAAACCAGAGGGACACTTGGTGCTGTGGTTGAATCTTTCACTGGTAAAGAATTCAGTAATACCCCCATCTTGCTCCCCTCCCCAGAGGAAGCCACTTCTGGAGTGTTTCTTTTCAGACCTTTGCTATACATTTGGTGTAACTAGTACCTGTAGAACATTTTTTGCCAGGCTGTGAATTTCTTGAGAGCATTAGCATGCCTTATTCATTTTACTGGACCTAGCATGAATTAGATATTCGACAGCATGCATCAAATGAGTTGAGTAAAGAAATATATGAAATGAGCTGATTCATTTTTAGTGAAGTGGGTAGGAGTGAGGCCAATAGCACTAGCTACCAAGAGGCTGGGAAGCACAGATACTCTTTCCTACTGAAGTAATGTTGATGTTAATTTCCTTCAAAACAAAACCCTGACGTTTGTAGAGCTTCACAGTGCACATTTTCTTGTTGAAGAGTCCTGCCACTATTTCCACGTCTTACAGAGAGCTTTGTCACAACTTTACCTCATATGTGGGTCTGAGAGATAACCACAGACGTGTGTCCCAGCTTTGAGGGTGGCTCTGTCTGAAGCAGGTGTGAGCTGCCCCCCTCCCTCAAGCACTTGCCTTTTGGGGGGTGACTTTGAAAATGAGAGGTAGATTTCCACTGCTAACACCCCACAGCAGCTCCCACTCAACCTGCGACACTTTCACCTGCTGTGGTGGAGCCAGAGCTGTCTGACCCAAGCTCTGGTGGCTTGCGTCTCTGACATGCTTTGCTTCAGACCCTGGACACTCTTGAAAGTTCCCTCTCTGTTCGGTGTGTGTATGTGTGCATTTGTGTGTGTGTGTGTGTGTGTGGTTTATTATTTTTCTGACCAGTTTTCCTATTGTGACAGCCTGCAAAGACCTGTGGGTTAAAGATGCCTACTTTTTTGCGTTCTTTCAAAACACACACAATATCAGGGTGGAACACATATTCCCCCTTCTCTGCTTGTTCCAGGTTTGCTGCTCCTTTAATACGGAAAGGCTTCCTTTTATACACTCCAGGCAGAGGGATTAGTCTTAAACCCTTGTGCTGATTTTACTTGAAGGCAAGCATTCAGTGAAGGTAGGTGAGACTGCTTTGCATTTTAAAATCATTTTAAGAGCCATAAATCACAGGTGTGTGCTGGCCCAGTTTGCTTTCCTATTTTTACATCAAAGTGAGTCAAGGAGCCCATTTTACCTCACTGGTCTCCATAAGGAAGGGGGACAACTAGCAAAGGGTGCAAGGGAGTGGGATCCTTGGTGTCTCCTCTCTGAGGTTTGAGTCTCTCTAACCCCACTGAATGGGCTTCACAGGTGACACAGTAAAGAAACCGCCTGCAATGCAGCAGACACAAGAGATATGGATTCAATCCCTGGGTTGGGAAGATCCCTTGGAGTAGGAAATGGCAACCTGCTCCAATATTCTTGCCTGGAAAATTCCATGGACAGAGGAGCCCGGTGGGCTACAGTCCACAGGGTTGCAAAGAGTCAGACGCTACTGAGCAACTTGAGCACAGCAGAGCTCAGCAACCCCACTGAATAAATTTCCTAAAGGCAAAAGAAGCGGTAGCATTTCCAGGCTACCCTTGGCAAGCAAGCAAGGCATAGGTAATAACCAAACTCCTGGAATACTTTCTTATTTAACCTCTTAACCAATGCTTGCTGAATTCAGTTGAGCACTGAGGAAGACAACTCACAGGTGCAGGGTGAGCCTGCACCTTCCACGCAGCTCTCCCTGACTGCCTGTTTTCCCCATTCAGTGTTATTTCTCCTTCTCTCTGCTCCCAGAATGCTCTGCCTGCTCCCCCACTAGAGCTTTTACCATGTGTTACCCTGAGTCGTAGGTATTTGTTACATATCCTATCCTGTCCTTGTAAATCTCTTAAGAGAGAAGACTGTGTCACAGAGGACATACATTTGCAACATAGCAACTGCCTGAGGTTTACTGAATTGAAATGAATTTTAAATTTTTACTATTTCAAATGCTCTTCAAAGCCAGTTCCTGGTGTTCCTGGTTAGGGAGTGGAGGTGAGCTTCCAATACCTGGGAGCAGCTGTGTGTGTGTGTGTGTGTGTGTGTGTGTGTGTGTGTACGTTTAGCTGGTCTGGCTTTACCAAAGGGTCTTCAGCCCCAGGTGGAAGTCCACACTTCTCTTCTTCCTTAGGGATCTGGACTGACCCATGGGTTGCCTGCCCTGCAGACTTTTTCTCTTTCCCTGCTCTTCCTGGGAGTGAGGCTCCATCCTTGCCCTTTCCAGCTTCTGCCACGTGCTGCATGAAGCTTCAGACAGCACAGGTCTGTTTTTAGATTTCTGCCTCACGTGTGTTCAGTTAACTTAATGAGCTCTCTATAGGGGTAGCTTTCTTGAGAGACCGTTGCTAAGGGCCAGTCACATGTTTCTCACTGTGTTGTGATGGAAACGTGATGAGATGCTGATCCTAGCTTGGCAGAATCTGCTGGAGTGTCTGGTTAGAGTGGCCTCTTCTGCAGGGGCCTGTGGGATTTCACAGGCCGACAGATGCAAACTTGTGATTTCAGTGAAGGGACAAAGGGTGGTAAAATGCCAGGAGGGGGTGGCACAGGAAGCCTTCAGAGCCAAGCAGTGTGAGGGCACGTGTCCACTTCATCTGCTTTGCCTGAGTGCCACCTGTGGTGAGCACCCAGAAGCAGGAGCCTGTGGCCCCTGCCCTCCCAGAGTGTGGGAGCTGGGTGGGGAAGTGAGAGTAGTCAGAAATAGTTAATTGGCAATCTGCAGATGCGCATTCTAAGGGCAGAAAGTTGTTGGGGGGGGGGGGTGGATCCCAGAGCAGAGAGAGTATGGAGGGCTGGAGTGGTCAGGAAAGGTAGCCCTTGAAGGGAAGGAGCTCTCAGAAGGGCAGGATGGATCAGAATAAATAGTAACTGGAGGCGGTAGTGAGTCCCTTGGCAAAATGATGGTGATGGTCATCAGTCATTGACCTCTGTGTCTGGGCCAGGCCCCCTTCTAGGTATTACCTCTTTCTGTCCTCACTATCGCCAGAGAAGTTTGTGCTTTTGTCCTGATTTTATAGGTAAGAACTGAGGCCCAGAGAGATTACATTCACTGTCCATGGTCACACAGCTGGTAAGCAGCCATCTGTTAGTTAACCTCAGGTGTTCTGACTCCAAAGCATGTGTTGGGATCAAAGGGAGTAGCAGGGAGACCTGTCTGAGTGAGGATGAGACCTGGGAAAGCATGGAGAAGGTGACAAGTCCGTCTGTGGAGAGCCAGGACGGCTCCCAAGGGGCTTGGCCTGGATCCTGTGGTTAAGAGGTCTCCAGAGGAGGGGTGTACCTTCACGTGAACCACAAAAAAATCCCTGGCATAGAATATATTAGTGTGTAAATATAGATTATACACACAAAATATAAAAACTGTTAAAGAGTGAGGTAAAACTCTCTCTCTCTCTCTCTCTCTCTCTCTCTCACACACACACACACACACACACACACACAAAATGTATCCTTAAGGTGGAATTCTTAATGTAGAACATATAACAACATATATAATATGTGAAGTAAAGTGAAGTGAAAGTTTCTCAGTCGTGTCTGACTCTGCGACCCCACGGACTGCAGCCCACCAGGCTCCTCTGGCCTTAGCATTCTCCGGGCAAGAAAACTAGAGTGGGTTGCCATTCCGTTCTCCAGGGGATCCTTCCCAACCAGGGATCAAATCTGGGTCTCCTGCATTGCAGGCGGATTCTTTACCATCTGAGCCACCAGGGAAACCCTATATAATATGTACTAAATATTAAACATATATTACAGAATCCTACAATTTATAATTTAACACTTTCCATATTTTGTGCTTTATGAAGTGTACAATATACTGCTATAGTACTGTGACTTACATATAGTTAAATGTGTATATATTGGGGGGCACAAGTGCACAAATGTTTTACTGATGGGGTATGAAAATGGTTGGGTGTCTCCTGCTGCTGCTGTTTGAGGTATGAAGTCAAGACGTGTCCCCATAAGTCTCAGAAATTTACACCTGACAGAACCCCAGAGGGAGGTGGAAGCTGCAGGGGTGGGCAGTGTGACTCCTTCAGGCCTGGAGTGTGGTGAGTCACGTAAGTATGAGGCTGTGGGCAGGAGGGCAGGACTTGAAATAGGACTCAGGCCCTAGCTGGGGAGGACAAGGCCAGGAGGCAAAACCTGAAATCCCACTGGGTACTGTGATGTGTTCACAGCCGCTGCTGTGGCTCGGAGATGTCCAGGTGCAGGGCAGTGTCACACAGTGAGGTGGGCAGTGGGATTGGAATGGATGTCAGGATAGAGCAGGTTCCAGTCATGGGTGTGTGTCCGGGCCGGGAGAATCAGTAGGAGCAAAGCAGGGCTCCATGCTCGGTGTGCTGAGACACTTGGCAGCGTCAGGATTGAAAGTAAGACATGGATTTGAGGACCACAACTGGTACAGCAAGTGGGTGAAGAGAGGTCATGTGGTCTAATGGTTAGAAGCATGGGCTTTAGAGTCAGAGCTGTCTGGGTTTTAAACCCACCTCTGTGTCTTGCAGCTGCATGAACTTGGGAGAATTCCTCAGCCTCACTGAACTTCACTTTCCTTACATGTAAAAGGATTAATGATGCCTACTTCATAAGGTAGTTGTGAAGACTGAGTGGAATCTACTGTGTATGTGGTACCATGCAGTAGATGATAATTGCTGTGATTATTTTAGAATTATTGTTATTTTAGTGAGTTTTTGGGACAAGACAGCAGCCTGGAAATCATAACTGAGGCAAAGGCCAAAGGCAGGCCTGCCACTTGGGTGACACCAGTCCCTTCAGTTCCATTGGCCTCTGGTCAGGGAAAAAAGGAGGATCACAGATATAAAGCACCAGTTCTGGTGTGACAGCAGCTCGCTAAAACCTGAGTGAGCATGAATTGTGAGGAAGTTATATATGTTTATATAAGTCCCTGATAGCAGTTATCACAGGGCCCACCTCCCCTCTCAGGGTCTTTGCACTAGTTCCTCCCTCTGTCCAGTCTGCCCTTACCCTGGTCTTTACCAAAGTGGTTCCTTTTTGTCATCTTCGCATTTTAACTATGAAAAGTGAAAGTGAAAGAATTAGTTGTGAAAGTGAAAGAATTAGTCGTTTAGTTGTGTCTGACTCTGACACAATGGTAACTGTGTGCTAACATGGACTGTAGCCTGCCAGGCTCCTCTGTCCATGGAATTCTCCAGGCCAGAATACTGGAGTGGGTAGCCATTCCCTTCTCCAGGGGATCCTCCCAATCCAAGGATTAAACCCGGGTCTCCTGCATTGCAGGCAGGTTCTTTACCATCTGAGCCACCAGGAAAGCTCCAATTTTAACTATGACTGTCCTGGAAAAGCCCTTCCTGACCATTCACTCTAAAGCTGCTACCATTTATAGAGCACTCTACCCAGTTCCAGCAGAATACTCCTTTTCAAATACATGTGGATTATTCTCCAAGTTTGGCTGTATGCTGGCCATTAACCAATAAATTCAAAGGAAAAGAAGGAAGGTATTGTTAGGGGCTGGGTGAAAACACTGAGTCGCACCGACCACTAAAGTCCTGTACCCCAGCAGGAGTGGACTGCAAATTGAGCTTCCTACCAACTAAAGAAAAAACGGAGCATAATCACAGTGGCTATGAGAAAAAAATTAGCCTATTGCTAAAAATGGTGTGTTTATCACATCATCTCTCTGGGAAGAGTTGTCAGGCAGAAAAGAGACTTTTTGATGTTAACTTATGGAGGGTCTGTCAAGGGAATCTGAATGCTTATTATTATCATCATAATTGCTTTAGACTTTGTAAAAATTCTGTCTTAGTCTATGTGTGAGTTGGATACCATGACTACTGAATACTTAGTTTTTTTCAGCTCCTGATCAAACTGAAAATCATGAACTTGGCAAAAGGTTTTGAACCCAGATTTCACTGTCCCTTGGTCTCAGAAGTATCCTTTTCTCCCCCAGCTTTAATAAGATACAATTGACATAGATCATTGTGAATGTTTAAGGTATATAATCTGGTGATTTTATATATGTATATGTTGCAAAATGGTTGCCACAATAAGGTTAGTTAACACATCCATGACTTCACATGATTATAGTTTTGTGTGTGTGTCTATGTGATGAGTACTTTTAACATCTCTCTTTGCAATTTTAAAATATACAATATGGTATTACTAACTATAGTCATTGTGCTATATACATCACATCCCAGAACTTACTCACCTTATAACTGGAAATTTGTACCCCTTGACCACCTTCACTAATTTCCCCACCCCTTGCCCCTGGCGATCAACAGTCTGTTCTTTGTTTCTATAATTTGGTTCTTTTTAGATTCCAAATGTAAGTGAGGTCATTCAATATTTGTCTTTGTCAGATTAATTTCTCTTAGCATAATGTGTTAATTTCACGTCACAAATGGCTGAATATGTAATATTCCATTTTGTCTGTGTATGTGTACCACATTTCTTTATCCATTCATTTTTTGGTGGACACTTAGATTACTAGGACTTCCCTTTTGGCTCAGAATCCTCCTGCAATGCAGGAGACCCAGGCTTGATCCCTGGGTCGGGAAGATACCCTGGAGAAGGAAATGACAACTCACTCCAGTATTCTTGCCTAGAGAATTCCATGGACAGAGGAGCCTGGTGGGCTACATGGGGGTCATAAAGAGTTGCTTTCGTATCTTGGCTTTTGTAAATAATGTCACAATGAACACAGGGGTGCAGATATGCCTTCAAGATTGTGACTTCATTGCCTTTGGGGATGTACCCAGAAGTAGGATTGCTAGATCATATGATAACTCTATTTTGAGAAACCTCCATACTGTTTTACATAGAGACTACACTAATTTACATTCCTACCAGCAATGTACAAATGTTCTCCTTTGTCCACACCTTTGCTCACATTTGTTATCTCTTGTCTTTTTGATATAGCCATCCTAACAGTTTTGAGGTGGTATCTCATTATGGTTTTCATTTGTGTTTCCCTGATGAGTAGTGATCTTGAGTACCTTTTCAGGTACCATGGCCATTTGACCATCTTTGGATAGTCTTTTGGAATAAAATATATTCAGGTCCTTTGCTTGTTTTTTATTTGGATTGCCTGGTGGTATATTTTGTTTGTTTTTTGCTTTGAGTTCTTTGAGTTCCTTATATATTTTGGACATTAACCCCTTATCGACGTGGTTTGCAAATGTTTTCTCCCATTTTGTAGGTTTCCTGTTCATTTTGTTGGTTATTTCTTTGGCTGTGCTGAAGCTTTTATGTAGTTTGATGTAGTCCCAATTATTTATTTTTGCCTTAGTTGCTTGTGCTTTGGGTGTCATATCAAAAAAAATCCTTGCTAAGACCAGTGTCAAGGGGAGAAGTACTTCCTTATTGAAGTGGATCCCAGAGAAGAATAGACCTCTTGGTCTCCAGTGCAACTGAGCAGAGATAGCCTCTCTGGCATCTAGCAGAGAGTGAAGGATTGTGGGAATCCAGAGCTGGGGCACTGGATTCTTTCAGGGCATCATGAGCCACAGAAGGTATTCCAACTGGCCTTGGTGAGAGAATTGGCATTCATCACTCAATTCTTCATTCTTAAAGAGATTTGCAATTTAAAAATCATATTAAAATGGACATTAATTCTAGGAAAGAGATCTTCCATTTTACATTTTAACTTAATGAAAGAATAAAAAGTAATAACTCAAATGAGTACTGATGTTTTCATATTATATTCTTGAGAAATCTATAATCTATTTTGTTAGAAGATACATGCATTTATTAGCTATAAAATTTTAAACTTTTAATTGCATTGATAAGATATCATTATGTATAGCTACTAATATAAAATGGAAAAAAATTCACCCAAAATATTTCCACCACAATATATCAAATTGTTTTCATTGTTTTGTACTTGTATGCTGCTTTATGGGCTTCCCAGGTGGTGGTAGTGGTAAAGAACCTGACTGCCAAAGCAGGAGACGTAAGAGACAAGGTTCAATCCCTTGTTTGAGAAGATCCTCTTGGAGGAGAGCATTATATATATATATTTTTTATATATATACAAACTTTATATATATATATATAACCCACTCCATTATTCTTGCCTGGAGAATCCCATGGACAGAGGAGCCTGGCAGGCTACAGTTCTTGAGGTCTCAAGGAGTTGGACACAAGCTACTTAGCATGCTGCTTTTATGCTGAATGTCAAATCATATAAACATTTAATATTTGTACAGTGTATTGTCTTTTTAAATGATAATATTATATTAATTACACATAGCATAAGTTGATTATTTCCATGCTGTTGTACACTTTGGTTGTTTCCAGTTTTTCACCATGATAGATATTGCTGCAGTAAACCATTTTTTTTCTTTTGAAATAGTTCCCTCAAATGGTATTTCAGAGTGTTTTGTATTCTTTTATGAGATGATCAGTCATGTGTGGCCACAAGAGGAAAGAGGCTCAAGGTAAAAGAAAGTGTATTATACTAACAGGTCGTAGAGACAGGAAGAACAGCATGCCGCCCCGAGACACGTAGAAAACACCAGGAAAGTGTTGGTCAGGAAGCAAATGATGGAATGGAGGAGAATGCTTAGGCTTCAGCCTTCATTGGGGTTTCTAGGGGAAAGGCAAGGCAGGACCGGCTGAGAAATATCGCTTTCCTTTATGGGATGGCAGGGATCTCTCAGGCAGATTACCTAGCTAGTGCTGATCAGATGATTCCTGATTGACTGCTTTAAGATTCCATTTCTGAAAAAGGCTAAAACTATAGTTAAGTCTTGATTTTGTGAAGTGGGGCTTAGCATAAGCAATGCCATTTTGGGCCTGTTGTCTTGTTTTTTTTTTTTTAACACTTTGATCATTTCATAGCTTTAAGTTAATCCCCCAGAGATCTGATAATTACTCAGTTTTGTTTTCTGCTAGTTTTTCTGTGTGTAAGGAGAACTGTTTAACTCTTTAGCATCCACATGGGAATTTATTTTCAGTGTGTGGTATGAAGGGTTAATCTAAATTATTCTTTCCGAATAGCTTATTCCATCCCAATAATATTGAAAGAATTCTTTTTTTATCATTATTTTGTGATGGTTCCTTTATAATATATTACTTCTCACAATCAGAGTAAGTCTCCAATTTCTATTCTCTATTTATTTACACATCTATCTTTTTGTCAGTAATTTTGTTGTTTTTATTCATTGTTTTAAATCATACTGAAATACATGATATAACTAGTGTTCTTTGCTTCCCTTTAAAAATATGTTTTGTTTGGTTAAAATTAATTGATAATCATAATATATAATGAGTACTGACCCTGCTGTTGACATGAAGCTTTCCATTTAATTGTTGCCACAACTCCATAAGGTAGAATTATTACTATCTGCAGTAAGAGCACAATTGGCACTTTATTCATGATCTAGCAGCCCTCTCAGGCCCAAATTCGGGGCATATATGAGGCCTCTTCGTTTGTCTGTCATAAAATCTTTTTGTTGTCTTTATATAGGTCTCACACATGGCATGCCAGACTTCTTTCTCAGTACATTCTGTATTTTATTGCTTTTGTGAGTAGTGCCCTTTCTGCTGCAACTACATCACAGGATTCCTCTGGCAACAGCACCCCTCACACATTTTAATTTCCACAAATTGCAGGCCCATGCCACGGTCAGAACCCACCCATGCATGACTCTGGCCTTGTCATAGCCAGGCACCCTTTCCTTCCATACTGACATAGATATGCACGTGAATTATGTTCCTTTCTAATGATTAGGTTGGTGCAGACGTAATTGCGGTTTCAGACCGTGAATTTTAAATCATTATAACTAGGTTCAAAGCACGTCTTTATTAATCAAAATAGGCACCGTTTTTTGCCAAAGAGAAATAAGTTTGTTTATTCCTATAGTGTAAATATCCATGCTTTGGGATTCAGTGGATTCTTGGAAAGCATCTTCTGCCTCCTGCTGGTTGTGGGGGCATTTTCCCTGCAAAAAATTGTCGAGATGCTTGGAGGAGTGATAGTCAGTTGGGGAGAGGTCAGGTGAGTATGGCAGATGAGGCAAAACTTCGTGACCCAATTCATTCAACTTTTGAGGCATAGGTGTGCGATGTGTGGTCAGGCACTGTGGAGAAGAACTGGGTCTTTTCTGTTGACCAATGCCAGCTGCAGGCGTCGCAGTTTTGGGGGCATCTCACTGAGTTGCTGAGCATACTTCGTAGATGTAATGGTTTCTCCAGGATTCAGAAAGCTGTAGTAGATCAGACTGGCAGCAGACCACCAAACAGTGACCATGACCTTTTTTTGGTGCAAGTTTGGTTTTAGGAAGTGCTTTGGAGCTTCTTCTTAGTTCAGCCACTGAGCTGATCATCACTGGCTGTCATATAAAATCCTCTTTTCATTGTGCATCACAGTCTAATTGAGAAATGGTTTGTTGTTGTTGTATAGAATCAGAGAAGACAACACTTGAAAATGATGATTTTTTTGACTTTCAGTCAGCTCATGAGGCACCCACTTATCAAACTTTGCACCTTTTCAATTTGCTTCAAAAGCTGAACAGCTGTAGATATTGAGTTCTTGGGCAAACTTCTTGTGTAGTTATAAAAGGATCAGCTTTGATGATGCTCTCAATTGGTCATTGTCAGCTTGTGATGGCCAGTCACTATGCTACTCATCTTCAAGGTTTTCAATTCTTTGCAAAACTTCTTGAACCACCGCTGCACTGTACGGTCATTAGCAGTTCTTGGGCCAAATGCATTGTTGATGTTGTGAGTTGTCTGTGCTGCTTTACAACCTATTTTGAACTTGAATAAGAAAATTGCTTGAATTTGCTTTTGTCTAACATCATTTCCCTCAGATGTGCAGATGACACCACCCTTATGGCAGAAAGTGAAGAGGAACTAAAAAGCCTCTTGATGAAAGTGAAAGAGGAAAGTGAAAAAGTTGGCTTAAAGCTCAACATTCAGAAAACGAAGATCATGGCATCTGGTCCCATCACTTCATGGGAAATAGATGGGGAAACAGTGGAAACAGTGTCAGACTTTCTTTTTGGCCTCCAGAATCTCTACAGATGGTGACTGCAGCCATGAAATTAAAGACGCTTACTCCTTGGAAGGAAAGTTATGACCAACCTAGATAGCATATTGAAAAACAGAGACGTTACTTTGCCAACAAAGGTCCATCTAGTCAAGGCTATGGTTTTTCCTGTGGTCATGTATGGATGTGAGAGTTGGACTGTGAAGAAAGCTGAGCGCCGAAGAATTGACGCTTTTGAACTGTGGTGTTGGAGAAGACTCTTCAGAGTCTCTTGGACTGCAAGGAGATCCAACCAGTCCATTTTGAAGGAGATCAGCCCTGGGATTTCTTTGGAAGGAATGATGCTAAAGCTGAAACTCCAGTACTTTGGCCACTCATGCAAAGAGTTGACTCATTGGAAAAGACTCTGATGCTGGGAGGGATTGGGGGCAGGAGAAAAAGGGGATGCCAGAGGATGAGATGGCTGGATGGCATCACTGACTCGATGGACGTGAGTTTGAGTGAACTCCAGGAGTTGGTGATGGACAGGGAGGCCTGGCGTGCTGCGATTCATGGGGTCACAAAGAGTCGGACATGACTGAGCGACTGAATTGAACTGAACTGAACATCATTTTCTTAGTCTAAAATAAATATAAAATAAACAGCAAGGAATAAGTCATGAGCACAAAAACATAAAGTGAGAAATGCCATTAAAATGATGTGTAACATAACATTTATTTAAGAATGTATTCCCATATCAAACGGCAAAGTTCAACAATGCAAAACCGCGATTACTTTTGCACCAACCTAATATTTCATTTTATGGGAAAAGCAGGTTTCCAGGCCAGTATGAATAGAGAACTGGGGAAGGTGTGGAATGGGAGGAGGTGGAAGAATGGTGTTTTACAACCAATGCAGAAATGACTCCAGGCACCTCCTGTTGTAACCAAGGAAAACAGAGTGGTCCATGGACCCACCCCACAAAGAAGGGAATGCTGCTTTTGTATATGCACTGGGGTAATTCCTTGCTAGCATTCTAGATACAACCACTTATATTTGGCTGGAAGAGTCATTCAGTTAGAAACATTATTGAGCCCCTTTTCTGATACCTTTTTGTTATTGTTATTTAGTTGCTAAGTTATGTGCAACTCTTTGTGACTCCCGCGGACTGCAGCATGCCAGGCTTCCCTGTCCTTCACTATCTCCCAGAGCTTGCTCAAACTCATGTCCATTGAGTCAATGATGCCATCCAGCCATCTCATCCTCTGTCATCTCCTCCTCCTCCTGCCCAGCATAAGGGTCTTTTCCAATGAGCAGCTGTTCACATCAGGTGGCCAAAGTATTGGAGCTTCAGCTTCAGCATCAGTCCTTCCAATGAATATTCAGGGTTGATTTCCTTTGAATTGACTGATTTGATACCCTTGCAGTCCAAGGGACTCTCTTCAAGAGTCTTCTCCAGCACCACAGTTTGAAAGCATTAATTCTTCAATGCTCAGCAGTCTTTATGGTCCAGTTCTCACATCCATACATGACTACTGGAAAAATCATAGGTTTGATTATCTGGTACTTCTTAGGTACAACTTAAATGCAACTACTGTCCTCCCAAAGAGAATCGGCCTGCAATGTAGGAGACCCAAGAGATGCGAGTTCGATCCCTGGGTCAGGAAGATCTCTAGAGGAGGAAATGGCAACCCACTCCAGTATTCTTGCCTGGAAAATTCTGTGGACAGAAGAGCCTGGCAGACTATAGTCCATGCGGTTGCAGAATTAGACATGACTGAGCACATGGCACATACTTTTGTTTTCTCTCTCCAGGAAGAGAATGGATCTCAATGAACAGTCTTGAGCATAAACAGCTCTTCAGACCCTTCCCAGGAAGACTATTTATAGTAAAATAATGAATATTTTTTAGAGCAGAAATCCTGTTATCATTTCATATTAGAAAGAGCAACAGGAAGCCAAGGGTGGACAGGATGTTAATAATACGTCTTTTACCCAGGCCAGGACTACACAGGGTGAAGACCACCCACATCACACCCAAAACTCCAAAAGAATCAAAACATGAATTTGCCACACTCTTGGCAAGCATCACACATGGACCTTCTGGCGACTCTGTTCGACTGTGATGTCTGTCACTAACACTGTGACTATGGTAAGTTGGTTAATTTGGATGAGTCTCTGTTTTTTAGGTGTCAAGCAGTAAATTTAAGAAAGTATAGCAAAAAAGAGTTAGCCTAAGTGCCTGACTGACAGGAATTTTGAAGGCTTCTTTCCACTTTGAGGCACTAACATTTTAAAGCCGCACTGTCCAATAGAGTAGCCGTGAGCCATATGAAGCTATTTAATTAAAATAAAATTTAAATTTTATTTCTGCAGTCCCACTAGCCACATTTCAAACACTCAACAGTCATGGTGGCTAGGTGCTACCATATTGGACAGACATACAGTATGTTTTACCATCAAAGAAAGTTCAATTAAACATTGAACAGCATTGCATTAAAGCAGAGGTCAACAGACTTTTTCTACAAAGGATAAATAATATTTTCAGCTTTATGTATCATAGGTCTCAGCTGCAAGTATTTAGTTCTGTTTTTGACTGAAAATAGCCATAGACTATTTTTTTAAATGGGCATGGCTGTGTCCCAATAAAATTTTATTTATGAAAACTGGCAGCAGGTCAACTCCTGCTTTAAATACCTGAAGAACTTTTGATTCAAGCCTCTTTGCAACCTCTAGTTCAGCTTTCTTACACTGCAGATGTTTTCACAGAACCCCCATGGATGGAATGCTTGGCCTGAAGTGATAAGCCACATCTCTAAGGAGAGTCACCCCGACTATAATTCAGTTGAACTCATATATAACCATAGGATTATACAGCTACTTGGTGGCCTCATTTCTAGCCAATGTGCTAGGGTTATTGATTGTTGAATAGTCAGTTCTCCCCTTGAGAGACATTGTGGCTGACACTGCTGGGCACACACTCAGTATCTATTCTCACTCCTTTTCTTACTGTTATAGAATCCTTATGCAAGGTGAAAAGAAGTCACTTCCCTCTAAATCAGCATGAACATAACGTGGTTTTGAAATCACACAACTTGTATTGGGACTCGAAACCATGGGCTGGGACTTGAACACACTGTCTTTTAACTGAAATTGACCATTTGGTCTCAGGACTTAATGAAGCTCAGATTCTTTATGTATTGCTGTTGCAGAAAGAATTCAGTGACAGATAAAGTGATAGGTAAGAAGTGGAAACAGTGTCAGACTTGATTTTTTTGGGCTCCAGAATCACTGCAGGTGGTGACTACAGCCATGAAATTAAAAGACGCTTACTCCTTGGAAGGAAAGTTATGACCAACCTAGATAGCATATTCAAAAGTAGAGACATTACTTTGCCAACAAAGGTCTATCTAGCCAAGGCTATGGTTTTTCCAGTAGTCATGTATGGATGTGAAAGTTGGACTGTGAAGAAAGCTGAGTGCCAAAGAATTGATGCTTTTGAACTGTGGTGTTGGAGAAGACTCTTGAGAGTCCCTTGGACTGCAAGGAGATCCAACCAGTCCATTCCAGAGGAGATCAGTCCTGGGTGTTCTTTGGAAGGAATGATGCTAAAGCTGAAACTCCAGTACTTTGGCCACCTCATGCAAAGAGTTGACTCATTGGAAAAGAGTCTGATGCTGGGAGGGATTGGGGGCAGGAGGAGAAGGGGACGACAGAGGATGAGATGGCTGGATGGCATCTCTGACTTGATGGACGTGAGTCTGAGTGAACTCCGGGAGTTGGTGATGGACAGGGAGGCCTGGCGTGCTGCAATTCATGGGGTCGCAAAGAGTCGGACACAACTGAGTGACTGAACTGAACTGAACTGAAGAAGTGGATTTATTTAGAGAGATGAACACTCTATAGATAGAATGCAGTCCATCTCAAAAGGCGAGAGTGGCCCCAAAATATGAGGTGGTTGGCTTTTATGGGCTGGCTAATTTCACAGAGCTAATGAGTGGGAGGATATTCCAACTATTTGGGGGAAGGGGCAGAGATTTCCAGGAATAGGGCCACTGCCCACTTTTTGGCCTTTTAAGGTCAGCCTCAGAACTGTCATGGTGCCTGTCGGTGTGCTGTTTAACATGCTAATGTATCACAATGAGTGTGTAATGAGGCTCAAGGTCTACTGGGAGTTGCATCTTCTGTCATCTTGGGCCTAATCAGTTCTAACCAGTGTTTGTCTTATCCTTAATAGCTACATCATGCTTTTAAAGGTTGTGCCCTGTCTTTTTCCCTCCTGTTTCAGTTTGAATCCCAAATCTAACTCCTGAACAATTTGCTTAATTATTTGAACCTTAGTTTTATGAGCCTTAGTTATAAGCCTCATTTTTTCTGTGAAGAAAGGCGCGCAGCTTTCTTCACAGTCCAACTCTCGCATCCATACATGAGTACTAGAAAAACCATAGCCTTTACTAGACGGACATTTGTTGGCAAAGTAATGTCTCTACTTTTGAATATGCTATCTAGGTTGGTCATAACTTTCCTTCCAAGGAGTAAGCGTCTTTTAATTTTATGGCTGCAGTCACCATCTGCAGTGATTCTGGAGCCCCCAAAATTCAGCTTTTTATAAGCCTCAATTATATGAGCCTTAGTTTTCTCATTTAAAACTTATTAATACAAGTAATAGAAAAAAAAATCAGCTTAAGTGCCTGATTGACAGGGATTTTAAAGGCCTGCATCCACTTTAAGAAGCACTGACATATTATCTTCACAAGATTTTTGCAAGAATCAAAATAAGATCATACAGATTTTAAGCATGTAGAAAGTGTCACGAACAATATCTCTTTTTTAAAGACACAAAAATTCTTTCAAAGTATTACCAAATTAAATCCAGCAACATACAAAGAAGGCCGTCATAGCCAAGTGGAGTTTATCCCAGGAATGCAAGTTTGGTTTAACATACAAAAATCAGTCAATATAATCTATCACATTAAACAGACTAAAAATGAAAAGCAGTATGTTCATTTTAACAGATCTAAAGCATTAAAGCAATCAGATAATATTCAACACTGATTTGATAAAGAAAAAAAAGAAGCATCTCACAGTAAACAAGACATACAAGAAAATATTCTCACCAAAATAAGCATTGTCAGCAATAGAAAAAAAGAAGAAGAAAAAAAGAAAAAACAAACCTATAGCTAACATTATATTAGATGGAAAAAGACTGAGTGCATTTGCCCTAAGATTGGGAACAAAGTAAGGATGTCTACTCCTATCACTTGTATGCAACGTTGTACTGATCCTAGCCAGTCTACTAATAATAAAATTAGAAAAGAAATAAAAGACACAGCAGAAAGGAAAAAATAAAACTGTATGTACATATGACATTATTATCTATGTAAATAAATCCTAAAAAACTACAAAAAAATCTGTTAGAATTAATAAATGAATTTAGCAAGTTTGTAGGATAAAAGGCCAATCATCAAATTTTTATATCTGATCAATGAATAATTTAGAAACAAATTTAATAATGCTATTTATAATGGCATCAAAATTATGAAATATTTAGGAATTTGGCAAAATACATGGAAGACCTGTACAATGAGAGAAAATTAAAGAGGCCTAAATAAATAGATATGCATACCATGCTTATGGTGGAAAGACTAAATGTTATTATGATGTCAATTCTCCCCAAATTGATCTATAGATGCAAAGCATTTCCAATCAAAATCCCAGAAGGAGTTTTGTAGAAATTGGCAAGTTAATTTTGGAATCTATAGAGAAATGCAAATGATCTAGAATAACAATAATAATTTTGAATTAAAAATTGATTTTGATTAATAAGAATGTATTTGGAGTCCTTTGTTTATACTGCATGATTTTATAATTTAATATAAAAGTTTTAGTCATGACAGTGAAAATATAGAAAAATGTGTAGTTCTGACAACTAATGCACCAAGCATTCAGGAGAAAGTCACATTGTGTGGGCTGAGGCAGAGAAGTCTTCATGGACCAGCAAGGGCAGGGAACTGCAGGATACACACCCTATATCTAAATCTGAAGATCCAAAGTACCTATAGAACTTCAAGGTGTAATTGTCTGGATTATCCAGAGAAACAGAACCATAGAAGGTGTATATATAGTTATGGAGGCTGAGAGTCCCAAGATCTGTGGTTAAAAAGTTGGAGACCTGGGAAAGCTGGTATTGTTGTTCAGTTGCTCAGTGGTGTCTGACTCTTTGCGACCCCATGGATGGCAGCGTGCCAGACTTCCCTGTCCTCTATCTCCCAGAGTTTGCTCAAACTCATGTCCATTGAGTCAGTGATGCTATCCAACCATCTCATCCTCTGTCACCCTCTTCTCCTCCCGCCCTAAATCTTTACCAGCATCAGCGTCTTTTCCAGTGAGTCAGTTCTTCCATTCAGGTGTCCAAAGGATTGGAGCTTCAGCTTCAGCATCAGTCCTTCCAATGAATATTCAGAACTGATTTCCTTTAGGAGGGACTGGTTTGATCTCCTTGCTGTCCAAGGGACTCTCAAGAATCTTCTCTAGCACCACAGTTCAAAAGCATCAATTTGGGCTTCCCTGGTGGCTCAGTGGTAAATAATCCACCTGCCAATGCAGGAGACAAAGGTTCCATCCCTGGCCCAGAAAGATCCCATGTGCTGCAGAGCAACTAAGCCCATGTGCCACAACCACTGAGCCTGTGCTCTAGAGCCTGGGAACCACAACAACGGAAGCCCATGCGCCCTAGAGCCTGTGCTCCTCAACAAGAATCCACTGCAATGAGAAGCCTGCCTACCTAGAGAGTAGCCTCCAATTACCACAATTAGAGATAAGCTCTCACAGCAGTGAAGACCCAGCATAGCCAAAAATAAATAAATAGAAGTATTTTTTTTTTAAAAAGCATTGATTCTTCAGTGCTCAGCCTTCTTTATGGTCCAACTCTCACATCCCTACATGACACCTGGGGAAACCATTGCTTTGACTATATGGATCTTTGTTTGCAAAGTAATGTGTCTGCTTTTTAATACACTGTCTAGATTTATCATAGCTTTTCTTTCAAGGAGCAAGCATCTTTTAATTTCATGGCTGCTGTCACCGTCCACAATGATTTTGGGAGAACTGATGATATAGTTCCATTCTGAGTCTGACAACCCAAGGACCAGGAGAACTGGCCATGTAAATTCTAGTCCAAGACTGAAGGCAGGAGAACACTGGTGTCCCAGCTCAAAGATAGTCTAACAGAGAGAGTGAATTCTCTCTTTACTCAGCTTTTGTGTCCTATTCAAGCCAATGAATTGATCAAACACCACCTGCATGAGGGAGGGCAATCTGCTTTACTCAGTCTCCTGACCCAAATCTAGTCTGAAGAGATCTCTAGTCCAAAGACTAGAGAAAATTAGAGACAGCAAGGGAACATTTCATGCAAAGATGGGCATAATAAAGGACAGAAACAGTATGGACCTAACAGAAGCAGAAGATATTAAGAGGCGGCAAGAATACACAGAAGAATTGTACAAAAAAAGATAATGACCTGGGTAACTATGATGGTGTGATCATGCACCTAGAGCCAGACATTCTGGAATGTGCAGTAAAGTTGGCCTTAGGAAGCATCACTACAAACAAAGTTAGTGGAGATAATGGAATTCCAGCTGGACCATTTCAAATCCTAAAAGTTGATGCTGTTAAAGTGCTGCGCTCAACATGTCAGCAAATTTGGAAAACTCAGCAGTGGACACAAGTCTGGAAAAGGTCAGTTTTCATTCCAATCCCAAATAAGGCAATGCCAAAGAATGCTCAAACTACCACACAATGGCACTCACCTCACACGCTATCAGGGTCATGCTTAAAATTCTTCAAGCTAGGCTTTAACAGTACATGAACTGAGAACTTCCAGATGTACAGCTGGATTTAGAAAAGGCAGAGGAACCAGATATCAAATTGCCAACATCCATTGGACCATAGGAAAAGCAAGAGAATTCCAGAAAAACATCTACTTCTCTTTCATTGACTATACCAAAGCCTTTGACTGTGTGGATCAAAACAAACTGGAAAATTCTTCAAGAGATGGGAATATCAGACCACCTTACCTGTCTCCTGAGAAATCTGTATGCAGATCAAGAAGCAACAGTTAGAACCAGATATGGAACCACAGACTGGTTCAAAATTGGTGAAGAAGTACGTCAAGGCTATCTATTGTCACTCTACTTATTTAACTTACATGCAGAGTACACATGCAAAATGCTGGGCTGGATGAAGCATGAGCTGGAATCAAGATTGCTGGGAGAAATATTAATAGCCTCAGATATGCAGATGACACCACCCTTATGGCAGAAAGCAAAGAGGAACTAAAAAGCCTCTTGATGAACATGAAAGAGGAGAGCGGAAAAGCTGGCTTAAAACTCAACATTCAAAAAACAAAGGTCATGGTATCCAGTCCCATTGCTTCATGGCAAATAGATGGGGAAACAATGGAAAGAGTGACAGATTTTATTTTCTTGTGCTCCAAAATCACTGGGAACCGTGACTGCAGCCATGAAATTAAAAGATGCTTGCTCCTTGGAAGAAAGTGAAAGTGAAGTGAAGTTGCTCAGTTGTGTCCAACTCTTTGCCACCCCATGGATTGTAACCTTCCAGGCTCCTCTGTTCATGGGATTTTCTAGGTAAGAGTACTGGAATGAGTTGCCATTTCCTTCACCAGGGGATCTTCCCAACCCAGGGAATGGACCCAGGTCTCCCACATTGCAGGTAGAGGCTTTACCGTCTGAGTCACCAGGCTATGACAAACCTAGACAGTGTACCAGAAAAGAGAGACATTACTTTGCCTGCAAAAGTCTGTATAGTCAGAGCCATGGTTTTTCCAGGAGTCATGTATGGATGTGAAAGTTGGACTCTTAAGAAGGCTGAATGCTGAAGAATTGATGCTTTTGAACTGTGGTGTTGGAGAAGAGTCCCTTGAACAGCAAGGAGATGAAACTAGTCAATCCTAGAGGAAATCAACCTTGAATATTCATTGGAAGGATTGATGATGAAGTTGAAGCTTCAATACTTCGGCCACTTGATGTGAAGAGTGGACTCCTTGGAAAAGACCCTGATGCTGGGAAAGATGGAAGGCAGGAGGAGAAGGGGACGACACAGGATGAAATGCTTGGATGGTATCACTGACTCAATGGACATGAGTTTGAGCAAACTCCAGGAGATGGTGAAGGATAGGGAAACTTGCCGAGCTACAGTCCATGGGGTCACAAAGAGTAAGACACGACTGAGCGACTGAACAGCAACTAATTCAAATGTTAATTTCATTCAGAAACACCCTCACAGACACATTCAGAAAAATTTTAACCAGATCTGGGCACCCTGGGGTCATTCTTACAAAAAATGAACCACCACAGAAGGCTTTGGTCTACCTTGGAAAACTCTGATTCTGTGGGTCTTGAATGAAACCAAAGAACTATATTTTTTAATAAATTCCCCCAATGATTCCGAAATGCAGGTGTCTTTAACTTTGGTTCTCAACCAGAATGCATACGCAATGTGAAAATTCAGCACTTGGGAAGGGTTCCAGCACAGATAAGAGGAGAAAGGAAACAATTTGCTTGTGAGCATACCTTTCATATGCAAACCAACCAATCCAAAGTCCATACCTCCAGTTACCTCCTTCATTAACTCACACAGGAAGCCAATATTCCCTCTACCCTAAGTCACCGAGGGACAGTTAGTGGACAATTTGGGACGAGCCTGTATAGCCCACATTTTTCAAACTAGCCAGTCCTAAACTGCTTACCTTGCTCATCCATTCCTTTCTATGAAAACCACAATAAAGTCTTGCCTATGCTTTGCCTGACTCCTGCTGCCTCCTGCCCAGCCCTGGTGCTTCCCTGTGTGGAAAGCTATACCTCCTGCTTGTAGAGAATCATGAGGAAAAGCTCCTTCCTCCATAACTGTATTTTCCATGTCTGTCTGTCTTACTATACCTGTTTAGAATAAATCTTAGGTACATTTTAAAACACTGTGTGTATAGACTAACAGGGAAGAGATCGAGTGTTTCTTTGCTAACACTCTGTTTTGATTTTTGTCTTCACAAGCTTTATGGGTAAGAGGGAACCTTACCAACAAAGAAAGCCAGACTCAGGGCGGGCCAAGAGCAGTTATAACCATGGGCCAAGGACATAAGTGTGGACTCCTATTGGAGCATGCTGCTTGTGTACCCAGCCAGACCTCTTATTATCTTTGTTGATGTTATAATGCAAGTGCTAAATCTGAGAAAGTGTCAGGGGGAAGCTGCGCATAATTCTATCAGCAGTTAAGGGGCTTCTGACTCTTCTGAAAGGCAAGAGACAGACTCTTCCTTCACAAAAGCTAAAGATAGCAGGAAGACACACTTCTGATTTTCATTTGAAGCCAATTTTATTAGACGACTAATTTAGGAGAAATAGAATGTAATCTCAGGCTTTTGTGACAACGAGTACATTAGATTTGGTGCTGCTGCCCCAGAAGTAATCATTTGCCAAAGCCTCAAAGAGGTAGGTTAGGGGCTGTTTGTTCAATGCAGGAAAAAGAAATCTATGCTAGATAGTTGAATGTCAACATCATTCAGATTTATGAGTTTTCCTCTCTCCTTCACCCTACTCTATCTTTCAAATCATTTTGAGCTGATAATGAATACAGTTAAAAAATTTTTTTATTAGAGCATAGTTGACTTGCAATGTTGTGTTAGTTTCTCTTGTACAGTATGTGTCCACTCTTACTTATATTCTTTTCCCACGTAGGTCATCACAAAGTATTGAGTAGAGTTCCCTGTGCCATACAGTAGGTCCTTATTAATCATCTATTTAACATATAGCGTGTATGTGTCAATCCCAGTCTCCTAATTTACCTCTCCTCTCTCTTCCCCCTCTGGTAACTATAAGTTTATTTTCTACACCTGTGATTCTATTTCTGTTTTGTAAATAAGTTCATTTGTACCATTTTTTTAGATTTCACATATAAGCAGTATCATATTTGTTTTTCTCGTCTGACTTCATTTAGTACTGAACACAATTTTGATCTACATTTTTGTTTCTATAGTCTAATTATTTTTAATAACTAATTGCATTGGTTCTCTCGAATATGTTTGGCTTTCTCCAATAGAACTTCGCTATTACAAGAAGAAATTTTTCCTTAGAGATAAAAGGCTCTAAAATCCACAGTGCTTGGAAGTGAGTAATGTGCGGATTGGGGATAGTTTGCAGAGTTTAGATGGCCTCTGTAGATGGTGAGCTGAAAGTCATCTTAAGGTTAAAAATGAGTTGTCTTTGTATGAAGTTCTCAAAGATATCCAAAGTTTTCACTGCAATTATTCTGTAGAAGTTACCTCATGTGTTTTCCTTTCTCTGCTTCCCCAAGGTATACAGAAAAACATTCTATAAAATGTTACTCTTTGAGAAGTTTGACCAGTTCTATCAATTCTTTCCTTTGTAGATTTGGTACAGATTTGAAATTTATAACTTGTATTTGCCTCTCTCTTTTCTGCTGTGAAATTTTGCAGTATTTGCAGTGTCAACTTGAACCATTTCCAAGTTGTGCTAATTTGATGATTAATGAGAATAAAATGAGGAGTTTTTCAGTTTGAGGATGCCAAGTGAACGCTCCGATTCTCTGCAGAATTTGGTCCTCATAATTCAAACCTTTCCTGTTCTGGTCATCCCTTCCAACCTTTAAGAAGCCCTGTTATAATGTCCCAGGCTTCACAGATGATGCTAGTGGTAAAGAATCCACCTGCCAATGCAGGAGACATAAGAGATGTGAGTTTGAACCCTGAGTTGGGAAGATCCCTGGAGGAGGGCAACCCACCCCAGTATTCTTGCCTGGAGAATCCCATGGACAGAGGAAGCTGGCAGGCTGTGGTCCATAGGGTCGCCAAGAATTGGACACTACTAAAGTGACTTCAGTGCAGTTCAGTTCAGTTGCTCAGTCATGTCAGACCCTTTGCAACCCCATGAACTGCAGCACGCCAGGCTTCCCTGTCCATCACCAACTCCCGGAGTTTACCCAGACTCATGTTCATTGAGTTGGTGATGCCATCCAACCATCTCATCCTCTGTCGTCCCCTTCTCCTGCCCTTAATCTTTCCCAGCATCAGGGTCTTTCCAAATGAGTCAGCTCTTCACATCAGGTGGCCAAAGTATTGGAGTTTCAGCTTCAACATCAGTCCTTCCAATGAACACCCAGGCCTGATCTCCTTTAGGATGGACTGGTTGGATCTCCTTGCAGTCCAAGGGATTCTCAAGAGTCTTCTCCAACACAACAGTTTAAAAGCATCAATTCTTCACTGCTCAGCTTTCTCTATATTCCAACTCTCACATCCATACATGACCACTGGAAAAACCATAGCCTTGACTAGACAGACCTTTGTTGACAAAGTAATGTCTTTGCTTTTTACTATGATGTCTAGGTTGGTCCACCTGACCTGCCTCTTGAGAAACCTATATGCAGGTCAGGAAGCAACAGTTAGAACTGGACATGGAACAACAGACTGGTTCCAAATAGGAAAAGGAGTACATCAAGGCTATATATTGTCACCCTGCTTATTTAACTTATATGCAGAGTACATCATGAGAAACGCTGGGCCGGAAGAAGCACAAGCTGGAATCAAGATAGCTGGGAGAAATATCAATAACCTCAGATATGCAGATGACACCACCCTTATGGCAGAAAGTGAAGAGGAACTAAAAAGCCTCTTGATGAAAGTGAAAGAGGAAAGTGAAAAAGTTGGCTTAAAGCTCAACATTCAGAAAACTAACATCATGGCATCTGGTCCCATCACTTCATGGAAATAGATGGGGAAACAGTGGAAACAGTGTCAGACTTTATTTCTTTGGGCTCCAAAATCTCTACAGATGGTGACTGCAGCCATGAAATTAAAAGACGCTTACTCCTTGGAAGGAAAGTTATGACCAACCTAGATAGCATATTAAAAAGCAGAGATATTACTTTGCCAACAAAAGTCCGTCTAGTCAAGGCTATGGTTTTTCCAGTGGTCATGTATGGATGTGAGAGTTGAACTGTGAAGAAAGCTGAGCACCGAAGAATTGATGCTTTTGAACTGTGGTGTTGGAGAAGACTCTTGAGAGTCCCTTGGACTGCAAGGAGATCAACAGTCCATCCTAAAGGAGACCAGTCCTGGGTGTTCATTGGAAGGACTAATGCTGAGGCTGAAACTCCAATACCTCATGTGAAGAGTTGACTCATTGGAAAAGAGTCTGATGCTGGGAGGGATTGGGGGCAGGAGGAGAAGGGGATGACAGAGGATGAGATGGCTGGATGGCATCACAGACTTGATGTACATGAGTTTGGGTGAACTCTGGGAGTTGGTGATGGAGGCCTGGCGTGCTGCGATTCATGGTGTCACAAAGAGTCAGACATGACTGAGCGACTGAACTGAACCGAACCGAGGTTGGTCATAACTTTCCTTCCAAGGGATAAGCATCTTTTAATTTCATGGCTGCAGTCACCATCTGTAGTGATTTTGGAGCCCCCAAAAAGTCAGCCACTGTTTCCCCATCTATTTGCAATGAAGTGATGAGACCAGATGCCATGATCTCAGTTTTCTGAATGTTGAGCTTTAAGCCAACTTTTTCACTCTCCTCTTTCACTTTTATCAATAGGCTCTTTAGTTCTTCACTTTCTGCCATAAGGGTGGTGTCATCTGTATATCTGAGGTTATTGATATTTCTCCTGGCAATGTTGATTCCAACTTGTGCTTCTTCCAGCCCAGCGTTTCTCCTGATATACTCTGCATATAAGTTAAATAAGCAGGGTGACAATATACAGCCTTGACATACTCCTTTTCCTATTTGGAACCAGTCTGTTTTTCCATGTCCAGTTCTAACTGTTGCTTCCTGACCTGCATACAGGTTTGTCAAGAGGCAGGTCAGGTGGTCTGGTATTCCCATCTCACTACTAAAGTGACTTAGCACACTCTTTGTTCAGTCTTCCCTCCAGCTCTGGCCCTGACCTCCTACTCAAGCCCAGGTCTGCATTTTAGTCATTTCTTACAAGTCTCCATGTTAATGTCCCTGGAGCTGGCTGTGTTTCTCTGATTGTAAATCTCTAACAAGTAGGAAACTCTATCTGACCTAGCCTTCACAAAAGAAGCTCGGAGGGAAGAGATAGGGCCGGATTTCTGTCCCAAGAAAGGTTTGACCATTCAGCAAGCTCAGAACATCACAGTTTTCTCTGTCCTTGAACCAAGGAAACAATACCAGAAACACCCTTTAGACAGGAAACCAGAAACTCAGTTGGGAGCCTGAGTGGGCTATGGACTTAAAACAGGAAGTTGTCCTTCACGATTGGAAGAGGCTAATGAGAAGCAGCCAGATTCAGAGATAGGGTGGTACAACACCTAGGAAGCTGGGCTAGAGGGGAACCCAAGAATCAGACCTGTGGTCCTCTGAAGACTAGAGGAGGTGAGCATATCAGACAAATCCAGCAGAGGTAAGTATGGGATGGGGGAGAACTTAGGGTCTTGTCACTCTAACTGCATTCTGTGGAATGCTCATGTCCTGGGAGAGGTAGATACGTCTGCCATGAAAAATAGCTCTTTAATCAAATACATTTGGAGGGAAGTGGGCAAATGAAGTTCAACAGGATTCTTAATTGCAGAAAATGCTCACGGCCTTTAACAAGCTAATGTGGGTGGTAAGAGTACACGGTGTTTCCCAAAGGTACCTTGGTCCTGTAACAACTTTTCCCTCTCCTTCCTTCCCTGTCTCTCTCTCCATAATAAGGGGCTGTGGAGTGCTACAATTGTGTGATACAATTCCTCCAACAATTAGTTATTAAGTGAAACACTACCTCCTCCATTACTATCAAATAAAACCATGGTGCAGGACTTTCTGGTCCATAGAACTAGAACTGTGGCATGTGTGGGGGCAGGTGAAGAAGATAAGATAAATTCTCCATGCAGACCAGTCAATTGGCCTGAAGCTGGGAGCAAGATCTATGAAAGCAAGGCTTGAAACAAGGCTGCGTACACAGTGGGTGCTCCCAAATATGTGCACACAGACAACCAGACACCCCCATCCTGGGTGATAAGCAGAAGTGCCTCATGGCCCAGGCTGACCCTGGAAGGGATTAAGGACCCCTCAGAGAAAGTGTGAAGCAACTTTGCACATCTGTTTTCACACTGTAGGCCACCACGTCTCTACAATCTCTGAGTCAGTTGTATAACCTTTGAGGTACTCTTTTCTAGGAAGGCATGTGGTTCAGGGGAGAGAGATCACTCTACCTGAGAAATATAGGGGTACAGCCCTGGCACCCTTCTCTTCTATTTCCTCATCTCTTGGAGGGAGGGCCCTCCTTCGTAAGGTTCTTATGGGGGCTAAATCAAGCACACCCATTCATGAGTGGACTTCCTAGCGGAAAAGCACTATTTGAGTTTGAGACTGTTCCCAGGAATCACCACCCTATGGAAGGTTTGCAGAGGGCAGAGCAAGGAGGAGAGAGGTAAGGTGGGGAGATTTGTTTGCCTGAGACCTTGGCTCACACTTGGAGCAACACTTAAAAGAGTGATTCACTGGAGGGCTGCTGGTGAGTAGGGCTCAGGTGAAGCTCGGAGGATTTCTGTCCTTGGTGCATGTTACTTGTAGATTTCTCTTCCTGAGACATAGTCCCTGCTGACCCTCCAACTCACCATCCCAGAGAGGTTATAGGATAAGATTTCCAGGTGCTCAATATTAGGGTCACTGCAATAGGGAGTGACTTAGCTAATGGTTCTGTGACTTCAGGGTGTCCCTTTTAAAATACATTGCTGGGCCCCATCCCCAAATTTTTAATTCAGCAGAAATTTGTGTTTCCAAAAATTTCCCAGGCTATATTGATTCTATTGGTTCTGGTCTATGGCTTGAGAACCACTACCTTGTGCTGACCAGATTGGAGTCTAGGGGGCTCTCACTTGAGAGTTTAAAGATTTAAGCTGTCTGCTGGCCTTGGTGCCCCTCCTGTAGCCCCTTCTCTGGAAATTGCTCACTAGTGCTGATGAGTCAGCACTGTCAGTGAGGTCTGGCTGTCCACTGTGCATTATGTGAGGATGAGCAAAGAGCTTGCTTGGGCTACATAACCACCCAGCCCGCTAACCCACTCGGATCATGGAGTAGATATAGGACTGCATTGTGTTTGTTTTCTCAAAGAAGAAAACAGATGCAGGCATTCGTTTTCCGATTTGGAATGTTAGCTGAAGTCTAACTCAGGGCACTGCTTCTGGGTTTGTTCAGTTTATAGGGTGCCAGTTCTGTGACCCGAAAATGCTCTTCAACCAGTAGGTGGGCTCATGCGCCACCACGGTGGTTACAGCCGGGTGATTTAGTCATTGCTTGCTAGCCCCCATCCCCAGTCTGTCCTTGTGTGTTGCCAAGTTACTTGCCAGCATTAGCTTTCTCACCCTTCTGTCCTTGCCACTGCTGGCCTGACCGCCCCACCTGCTCTGGAGTCACTGAGCAGTCGTTGTCCGCACTGAGGCGTTATTTTCACATCACCGTCCCTCCAGATGCAGAGTTGGCTCCTGATGTTGACTCTCATGTAACTTTTCCTCACCTCGTTTCTCTCCTTTTCCATTTATTTGGTTTGTGTCAATCCCTTTTTATCCCTTTGATGCCCAAAGGCTGGAGTTCAATTTTCCTCCAGATTTTATCTTAAGGAAGTGGTATTAAGCCCTGTGAAACTTGCTTTATATGAAATAATAATTCTTATTCATGTCACTAAGGTGCTTTTGGTCTAACTGCATGATTTTGTTTCCTGTAGAAAAATGTAGCAACTTAAGAAAATGTATTTTTAATAAACTTTTAAAAGATAATCTTATTGAGATATTATTCACATACCATGCAATCCACCCAATTAAAGCATACAATTCAATGATGTTTAGTATATTCACAGATCTGTAAGACCATCACCACAGTCAATTTTAACATTTTTCATCACCTCAAAAAGAAAACCTTGTAGAGGACTTGCCTACTGGCCCAGTGGTTAAGAATCTGCCTTCCAATTCAGAGGATGCAGATTCCATCCCTGGTGGGGGAACTGAGATCCCATATGCTGTGGGGCACCTAAACCCATGTCCCCACAGCTAGAGAGAAGCCCGTGCCTCACAGTGAAAGATCCTGCACGCCTCAGCAACTAACAACTGATGTAGCCTTGAATAAGTAAATATTTTTTTTAAAAGCCATCTATACCCTTAGTTGGGCTTCCCTGGTGGCTCAGATGTTAAGAAATCCACCTGCAATGCAGTAGATGTGGGTTCGATCCCTGGGTTGGGAAGATCCCCTGGAGGAGGGCATGACAACCCACTCCAATATTTTTGCCTGGAGAATCCCCATGGACAGAAGAGCCCAGTGGGCTACAGTCCATGAGGTTTCAAAGAGTTGGACATGATTGCGCGACTAAACATAATACACACATACCCTTAGTTATCTCCTTATCGCTCCATCTACCCATCTCCCAGTTCTAAACAACCACAAATCTATTTTCTCTATAGACTTCCATTCCTTGGGAATGGAATCATGTAATATGTGGTCTTTTGTGATGGGCTCTTCTCACTTAGCCTAATGTTTTTAAGGTTCATCTGTGTTATAACATGAATCAGTACTTCATCCCTTTTATGGCTGAACAATATTTCATCATATGAACAGACCATATTTTGTTCATTCATCAGTTGACGGGCATTTGGGTTATTTTCACCTATTGGCTATTAGGAGAAGGCAATGGCACCCCACTCCAGTACTCTTGCCTGGAAAATCTCATGGACGGAGGAGCCTGGTGGGCTGTAGTCCATGGGGTCGCTAGGAGTCAGACACGACTGAGCGACTTCACTTTCACTTTTCACTTTCATGCATTGGAGAAGGAAATGGCAACCCACTCCAGTGTTCTTGCCTGGAGAATCCCAGGGACGGGGGAGCCTGGTGGGCTGCCGTCTCTGGGGTTGCACAGAGTCAGACACAACTGAAGCGACTTAGCAGCAGCAGCAGCAGCATTGGCTGTTAAATTTTTTAGACACTTAGGGAATCTAAGCTGGAACTGAAATGGGTCTTGAGATTGGGAATCCCAACCCTTTACTTTACAAACGAGATGTCAAGGGCTCTGGGGGTCCCAAGTTCAAACCAGACTTTTATCCAAGTTCACTCTGTGACTCTCTGACAGCCCCCAACCCCCCATCTGACTTCCAGGTTGCTGTACATCCTCTTTCTGTGGAAATAAATCTGTTTGAGAAATTTGAAAAATTACTTAGTGTTTCCCAAAACACTTCTTGGCTTTGCAAATGTTTTGACTTCTACCTCCTTCCAATAGTCATTAGGAATGGTTGAAAGAAGTTACCGTTTTTTATGTGTATTCTTTCTTAACATTGTCACCTTCCATATTGAAATAAAAACTTGTGTCCAGTAACTGCTTGTTCTGTGATGAAATGGAATAAGGATAAAAATACTACTGGAGAGAGAACGTCTGCTTTCATGCAATGCTTCTTCATTGACTTTACTTTTAAAAGGCCCCCAAAATGGTTTTATGAAGACAAAATACATCTTGAATAGAAGCAGATAGGCCTCCTTTTACTGTGGCTTCCAGATCTTTCTCTCAAGGGTATCTTTCATGGTTCCCCCCCTCTACCCCCACCCCCACACACCAACAAGCTCATCCTCTACCCTCCAGGACATCTCACAGGATCTAGGGTGGGAAGATAGCTCCTCTTCTCCCATGGAGGGTCAGGTAATCTTGATTTAATTCTAACAAAGTTTCTGCAGAGAAGTAACAATTAATTAAAGATGAGAAACAAGCTGCTTCCTGATTTTCCTTTTTCTTCTACCGGCTATGGGAAAACCAGATCAGTGAGCCATAAAAGTGACACAGTTCACACTGGGCAGCCCAGTGACTCACAAGAAAGCGAGACTGGGTTATTCTATCCTAATGTGAAATCATACAGTTTAGAATGAAGAGGACGGGGCCCATTCACAAAAGTACCGCATATGATAACTTGAAATAAATCCAAAGGTATTAGTAGGTATTTTTACATGAAATGAGAGTAAAAATAGAATCAGACTATTTAAACCCTGGGGACATTAAAAAATACATAGGTGGAAATACTGAGGTTGGGTGGGGAATATGCATTTCTCAAACTTTCCAGGCGAGGCTGAGGTTGCCAGTCAGGGGCCACACTTTGAGAACTACTGGTCTGGAGAATTTTCCAGCCCCTGGTTTTCCCTTTGTTGTTCCTGATCTTTCCCCCTTTTTTCCCCAATAACAATATACTAGGGAAAGCAAAGAACATGCCCTCTTCTTTGAGTTGGCTTTATAAAATCATCCACAAATATTTCCCCCAATTCTTACATTTCAAAAGGGCCTTGTTGCATGCAAAAACAAATTCAAAATTGTTTGTATTACCAAAGTGTTTGTAGTAGAATCAGCACCAGTGGAACAATGTAGACTCTACTAAAATTTGCACCTTTGGATATAAATGTTGTTTGGATAATGCTAGTAAAAAATTAGTAAAATAAAATCCCAGGGCCCATTGTCTTATAGTTCCTTCTTGTATTTAGTAAGCACCTTCCCTATTCATATGGGTGTCTCCAGAGAGTAGGGGCTGCATAGGCTGATTAATCTCTGCTCTCACTTCTGGGATCTTCCTTGGAACTCAAAAGCAGTGGGAACTGAATGAGGAGTTGGGTGTGTGGTTAAGAGGAGTAAGAGGGGACTGTTTCTTTTTACTTTCCAGTTCACCGGATGTTTCCTTTTCCCAACCTAAATACTTATTGGGGAAGAATGAGTTTGTAGCCAATACTGAAAGAATTTTTATTTCTCTTAAGACTCAAAACCTTTGCTTTTGGTCATTTGTTTACTCATTCACAGAGGATAAAGAGACAGGAACACCTGGAGAAAAGATTTATCGCCTTTTGCTTTAGTAATGGGGTGAGGTCACAGCTGAGTTCTCAATTCAGGACAGTCATGAAGAGCATGCCTGTTTGCTCCCCAGCCTCTGGATGAGAATACACTGCATATGACCTTGACCAAAACAATAATAGTTTTAAATTATTAAAAAAAATTTTTAAACAGCATGAAAAAATTCTTAAACCTCAAACAGGAATGCATTTTGGTCTGAAAAGATGGAAATGTGATGAATTCCCCTCTTCACCCACTGGGTGTCTCGGGACAGTCCTGAGGTGAGCCTGGGTGGTCACACTGTCTCAAATTTGGGACTTCCCTGGGTTCACGTTTCTTAAAGGGCCTGTCATGCCTCCTAAGCAGGAAGCATTCACCTCTGAACAGAAGTGAGGGCGGAGGAGGCTTTGTTGGTGATGTAGCTGTCATATCCTATTAGTGCATGGGTGGGTCTCACCGGGTACAGGAGGTATGTCATTTATAGACAGATATTGCATAATTAGGCTTGATAGAATTTTGACGCTTTCTTGGCAGTGCAATTTGTTCATCAAGTAAAAAGACTCTGAGAAGTTGGTCACATGGAATTTAGAACTCCTAAGTTCTACTTGGTGGAAATGGGAACTCGGGCGTTGATTTGATTTAGAGCAATCATAAAGGCTTCCAGAAAGACCCACTTTTGCCTTTCGCTTCTGACCCCATACACTCAGGTTTAAGTGGGAAAAAGGACATAGAAGAAGCCAGATTTCTTTCCAAAATTGTTTGAGAATGTGGACCATATGTGTTGACTTTAGCTTCTTCCTATTAATATTTTTACTGACGTAAGGTTGATTTACAATATTGTGTTAATTTCAAGTGTACAGCACAGCAATTCAGTTATTTATATATAAATTTATATATGTCTTCTTTTTCAGATTCTTTTCCCTTATAGGTTGTTACAAAATATTGAGTAGAGTTCCCCGCCCTATACAGTAGGTCCATGTTGGTTATCTACTTTATATATAGTTCATTAATTTTTTTTTAAAGTCATTTTTATTGTGAAGTATAACTCACATATGGAAAAGTACATCAAGCACAAAATATATAGCCCGGGTAATGACTGCAAAGTGACTGCAGTGTTTCTACCATTGGTAGAGACTTTTGAGCTTCATCATATAAGCAGACACAAACAACATGCAGTCTTCCAGCTTCTTTCATGAAGCGCCGTGTCTACGAGATTCATCCATGTTGTTGCCTGTTGAAATAATTTTTCATTTTAATTTTTGAAATAGAATTCTATTCTGTGACTAGGCCTCAATTTTTTCCCATTCTACTGTTGATAGCTCTATAGCTGTTTTCACTTTTTGACTATTATAAATAGTGCTGCTGTGGACATTTTTGCATCTGTCTGCATATCTGAAGCATGTGATAGCATTGCAAAGCCTAAGCTCTGCTTCAGAAAATTCCAGTTCTGTGGCAGTGAACATGGCTGAGGCGCGGGTTATGCATTGCCCCAACTTTAGTAGATGATGCGAAAATGCTTTGTGAAGAAAGTATAACAATCAGTCATGCAGTGAAGTAGCTGTATTCAAGATCTGACATCTTTTATTACTAGTCAGGTCATTTTAGGATCACCACCACCAGGTGAGCGTTGATAACATACCTCAGGGTATGTGTGAAAACTCTTGCTTAGTGAAAAGACCTGGTTCTGCCTGCTTCTAATTATACACTTTTAGAAATGTCTCCAGAAGAACTTGTTGGAATGGCTTTGTTACAATAAGCAACCGGGGGAAAAGGTAGAATGTGATATTTCACCTAGGATTGAAAATACCTTTCAGTGATTTTCTAGAATTTGGCCAAACACAAATTTTTATTTTTCTGTAGACTGATAAGGAGGAAAAAAGTCCTGTTTTGAATTTCAACAGACTTAGAGGAGAAAAAACACAGATTTATGGCAACATGTTACCAATGTGACATTATACTCGGCCCTTTTTAAACTTTTTTTAATATTTTATCCAAACGAAGAGTTTTGAGATAAGAAAGCAATAGAGCTCTGGGCATACCTGGTTCCTGTGAGAGCTGTCACTCGTATGGGGAAAAGACCACAGAGGCCTCCATACTCTCTCCTAGCAGATCCAGATGTTGATATTGGCATAGGTGAGTTTACACAGCAGTTCTATGCAGAAAGCCAAAAAGACTCATTCTCCTCTACACACAGTCTCAACAGTATGCACAGTTCCAACAACTGTATGCCAACATCAAACAAAAAAGCCAACACCACTTTTGAATTTTCAGGGAGGTTGTGTTTTTTTGCCTCTGCATCTTTTAGGATGAGAAAGAGCAAGGATTTGTGCTTTGGTGTCCTTGCATGCTACCAGCGATTCCTTAGCAATAGGAGCATTCACCACTTCCACGTGAGCTTTGGGCACGTGACTGTGTATACCAGTCTTCCAGCTGGCGTTTTAATTTAAGATTATATGCCAGCCAAGGTGGAAGAAATCCAAAAGGCAGCTTGCAAAGAAAGAGGAGGAGGATTCATCAAGTGGTAGCAACACACCTCTGAAGACTTTAAACAAAGCAGCACATTGACCCTGCAGCCCCCAAGCTGGGTAAGACCATGACGGGATCTTTGCTAGTGCCAAGAAGTTGCTGAATAATCGAGTTGTTAATAACATCTTAGTGTTTGTAAAAACCACACCACTGTCATGGGTAAATTAATTGAGCTTCCACATTCTCAAAAGAGAAAGTTAATAGAGTCTCCCAAAATAGATTGCTTAACTAAAGAACTGCTTTTAAATATTTAGCAAACTCCATTTGAGTTAGAGTGGTTGAGAGTACAATCAAACGACAGTGTGTATGAACAGCTCTGGAGGTGGGATGGTGCAGGGTTTCAGAAAACAGGCTCTGGAGTCACATACCTGGGATAGGGCCCCAGTATTACCACTTCTAGCTTGGGTGACTTTGATAAATCTCTTAGCTACTTTTTGCCTCAGTTTCCTAAGTTATATCTTCTTTATAGGGTTGCTGTGGGCATTAAATGGTAAAGCTAGTGCCTAACACATAAGTAGGTGCTCAAGTAATACTCTCACATTTATTGAGGGCGTATATATATATTTTATTATATTTACATGTTGCTGCTAAGTCACTTCAGTCGTGTCCGACTCTGTGCGACCCCATAGACAGCAGCCCATATTTATTAATAAAATATTAACATTTAATGTGAGAGTAAGGATGCTGTAGGCACTAAGGAGGTCATGGTCATGATCTAAGGAATGGCTTTTCAGGGTTAGTTATAGCCTGGACTCCTCAGAGTCAAGTTCATATTGATTAAGTAGGACCCAGGTGACCTTGGGTTTTCCAGGTGGCACTAGTGGTAAAGAATCTGCCTGTCAGTGCAGGAAACACAAGAGAAGCAGGTTTGATCCCTGGGTCAGGAAGATCACTTGGAAGAGGGCACAGCAACCCACTCCAATATTCTTGCCTGGAGAATTCCATGGACACAGGAGCCTGGCGGGCTACAGTCCACAGGGTCACATAGAGTCGGGCGTGACTAAGGCAACTTAGCACAATACAGGTGACTGTCAATAATGTACTGTTTTCTGGCATCTTATTGTGACACCCCCAAACACCCAGTGACTTCTTGGATGATTACCCCTGGGCCTGTCTGCCAAGAGGCCATTCTCACAAGTCTAGTGAGACCTGGCCTGTCATCACTCAGAAAAGGGACCCCAACCATCTTCCCTCTGCGCCAGGGGGCTCTCTCTTCCTCCTCTGAGCTCTTATCCCCTTAATTTCAATAATTCTGAATCTCCCTTCTTTCTTTGCTATGACTTGAAAATCATTCATTTCAGTATGTATTGGGCACTAACAATGTTAAAGACAGAAGTACTGAGGATACTGTAGTGGGCTTTGCATTCTTGTGAGGGAGACAAATAAAACCCCAGTTAACAGACAAATAAATAAAATAACAATAAAAGATGGGAGGTGACATACTATGAAGGAAGCCAGAAAGTGATTGAGAGAAATTTAACAGGAGAACAGAGGCAAGTGAAAGTGTTAGTCCCTCAATCATGTCCGACTCTTTGCAACCCCATGGACTGTAGCCTGCCAAGCTCCTCTGTCCATGGGATTTCCCAGGCAAGGATACTGGAATGGGTTGCCATTCCCTTCTCCAGGGGGTCTTCCCGACCTAGGGATTGAACGTGGGTCTCCTGCATTGCAGGCGGATTCTTTACCCTCTGAGCCTCCTTGATGGGAAAGAAGGAAGGAAGGAAGGAAGGAAGGAAGGAAGGAAGGAAGGAAGGAAGGAAGCCAGAAAAGAATTGAGAGAGATTTAACAGGAGAGCAGAGGAAAGGGAATGCTGATGTAGGTGGTCAGGAAAGAGCCTTTCAGAAGAGGTGACAGTGATGGGCTCCTCCAATGAAGAGAGGTGATGTTGCAGAAAGTGAGTGGGGTGGGAGTGCATTCCAGATGGAGGGGACTCCTGAAGTGGGGACAAGAAAGAGAAAGGAGCCAGTGAGGTGGGGCAGTGTGAGCACGGGCGGGGGCGGGGCTGGGGGGCAGGTGTGGGGTGGGGACAGTAAGAGGAGTGTACAGGGCACAGGGTGTGGGCCTTGTAGCCACAGAAAAGGGACATGCTGGTTCTTAGTGTAGTGTGGCTGCCTGACTCTTCTGGCAGGGCATCTGCACTGTTTCTTTTCATGTATCCCAGACCTCTGCTCCCACCCAAAACTGGTCACATCACCTAGCACAATGCCATGGACATAGCAGGTACAATGATACTTGCTGAATGTGATGGTAACTTCTGGTAGTTTGGGTCTGCATTAGTTCAGAAACAAGGAAAATGAGAGCTGGTAGAGCGCCTAGCTGATGATTTATCTTTGCACTTCATTTTACATTTGGAAATTTCTCTTTCATAGCTACATGGCCTTGTCTAATGCAGGAGATAATTTCCTGAGTAAATTTTGTGTAGATTTAAATTCTATTTTACATACAGTAGAGGCACTAGCAGATTGAAAAAAATTCAACTTTGGATCATTTCTATAATTCAGATCTATGAAACGTGAATAATGAATTTTCCATCATTCAGATACAAGTTTGCATTCTTGTACACATCCAAGTGCATGACCTGGGCCCAGAGTCCTTGGGCTGCCCTCACTGCCCAATTGATTATTAATATCTTTCACCTGAGCACAGCTCTTCTTGACCAAGAATGGGAGGAAGTTACTGCCTTTCATAGCAAAAAGGTAGCAGAGATGAGAATTTTTACTTATCACCATTTAGGAAAGCACTGGGGACCTACAGGCATTGTATTTAATGTATTATATACATTCCTTATTTCATTTTCTGTTTAACAGATGAAGAAACTGGTGTTCTGGGAGACGAAATGTTACTTCATATTTAATATTTTGGCACAAGCATGGACACATAACTCATAGTACACTATAGACTTGGCTGGAATGTTTAAGTAAGTCTATGCTATGAGTTGAGGGAAAACAGAAGGGAAATAAACACAGATAGGAAGATACTATTATTAGTTTTTTAGACTTACAAAATACAGATCACTCATCTTTAGTTCATAGTCCCCTAACTAAGTGATTTCCACCTAGGAGAACTTTATAAAAAGACATATTCCCATCCCACCCTTAGAGGTTGGTCTCTAAGACTGGTCTCTAAAAATCTGCATATTTAAAAAGCTCTACAAGGAATAGGATATGTGATGTGAAGGAAAAATATTGCCTGCTCTATCAGTAAGCAATGATGTTGTAGCCATCAAGCCATCACATTACAGCTGCTGGCCCCATCAGTGAGCCCAGTGGAGCTCAGGATAAAGACAAATGGGCTGCCCACTGCCAAGCCCTCATCAGTGCAGCCGCCCCCAACTGTGTACCCTGAGGGGATTCAGGATGGAGAAAAGCCGGTGATACTGGCTCCAGATAGCTGAGGTGCATATCAAAGGAATGATTTTAGTGAGCCCAGACTTGCATTTTTCCATACACAGAAAAGTGCTAAGTTCCTTAACTGAGATATCTGGTTTTCTATAATTAACAGTAATCTTCTGATGTTTTGGGGCTTCCTTGGTGGCTCAGATGGTAAAGTGTCTGCCTGCAATTCGAGAGACGCAGGTTCCCTGAGTTGGGAAGATCCCCTGGAGAAGGAAATGCCAACCCACTCCAGTACTCTTGCCTGGAAAATCCCATGAATGGAGGAGCCTGGTAGGCTACAGTCCATGGGGTTGTAAAGAGTCGGACATGACTGAGCAACTTAACTTCACTCACTCTGATGTTCTGGATGGTCTTTGTTGCAAAAACTCCTATATATCTTGGCTCCAACCCTTGCCTCTTTGGAGCAGTCTCTCAGAGTTATCTGAGATGCTGTGCCCCAGGCTTGAAGTCCTTAGAATATCCACCGAATACAGCATAAATCTCAATGTTCAGGTTGTGCATGTTTCTTTCAGTTGGGAGTAGGCAGGTTTAAGAATAGGAAGTACCTTGCTGCTTGGTCCCAACCTGCCTCATTAAGGTATACGCAAGTTTTCTCTACAATTCAGACCATTCTCAGAGAGCTTTGAACTCCTAGGGTACCTAATTCAAGAAAAAAAAAGAATTTCTCCTCCCACTGGGATCCTACTTGTTGCTAAGATCAACTTCTTCCTCAAGGAAAATGGCATCCATCTATCAGGCCCTGACCAGATTTAAGTACAACACAATCAAACCAACATTCAAGCAAGAGGGATATTCCAGGGCTTGGAACTAGCATTGTCGTGTCATCACAGACCAAAATCTGGAACATCCCAGCCTCTTCCCCTTAACCAAAAATTTCCTTCCTGGGCTCTATTCACTAGGAATGCTGCTTTTTTGCTTCTGAGGCTAGCAAACTAGCCCCTGAATTCTGTTACATCATGGTCAGCATTTGAATAGCTGTTTTCCTTAGACGGGGTTTCCCTGGTGCCTCAGTGGTAAAGAATCTGCCTGCAATGCAGGAGACATGGGTTCAATCCTTGGGTCAGGAGGACCCACACAAATAATTTGGAGAATTATCATCTCTCATCTGCATGATTAAACTCACTTTTTAGGCTATTTGGGGGCTTCTCTTGTAGCTCAGCTGTAAAGAATCCACCTGTAATGAGGGAGACCTGGGTTCAATCCCTGGACTGGGAAAATCCCAGTATGCTTGCCTGGGGAATCCCCTAGGACAGAGGAGCCTAGTAGGTTATAGTCCATGGGTCGCAAAGAGTTGAACATGACTGAGTCATTAAGCAAAGCACAGCACAGCACAGGCTGTTTTAAATGGCTCTTGAGGGAACTTTGTTTATCAGTGATCACATTTACTAACTTCTCATTGCTCCCATTGGTTAATCTACTAAATCTTCCCAAGCTTCTGTAATGAAAGTTGCTCTAGTGATAGGATGCATTGCAAGTCTCAGGAGCACAGTGAGGGTGGGGACCAAGACTTAGGCATCCTTGACTTTTCAACAATCAGTCCCTAGCACTGATAATGTTGGATGAAAAATATAACTCCAGGTTAATTTGGTTTGCAGTGACTTCCCATGGTTTCCCTGGTCCCTGAAGCATATATGCCTGAAGCATATCTTGCCCTGATGTTACCCAGGCAGGTCAGGCTCCAAATGCCTGCAAACTAACAGAAGAATTTCAGCCAAGTAGGATTCAATTTATGCAATTATTCTAAGTGGGTGTGATAGAGTAATACCCCTGCTTGTAGTGCTCAAACAAAACAGTTTTTTCTCCAGCTTGTAAACTTTTGGATGGTCAAAGTCATCTTTGGAGATTTTGCTCCTTTTGCTTTAGCAAGGAAATTGCTTCCTTCTACTTTCTGATTCTGAGGTTTTTATTGATGATGGGTGATGAGATGACCAAAAGTGGAGGTAGACTCACCTCCAGCAGAGAGAGTATATGAACAACTGGACTTGTGTGTGTAAATTTACAAGCTATGGGACCCTGTTTTCATGACTGAAAACAATCTGAGGAGTCATGAATTGAGAATTTGAAGTGGATGTCACTGAGGAAAAGCAAAATACTTAACAAGACAACTTTTCTGATCTTAACCACATTTCAATCAAAAGCAAATCTAACATTCTGTGTATAAATAGGACAGTTTCTCATCATGAACTTGAACAAAAGGGTCTCATGACAAGGTGCTTGCCTTTTTTATGCAAATATAAGATAAATATTCATGAAGCTTTATTTTAGGGAAAGAAATTTTAAATGGCAAAACTAATTTAAGTTTTATTTCACATGTGCACAAATATCTTAAATCCTTCTGGGAACAAGGTAGGGGTATAATTATACATTCTTAAATGTGCAGGTGTAGGTGTGCTTGTACGTATATGCCCACTTTCAGCAAGAATCAGGTATTGAATCATGTTTACTGGGTTAATTCTTATTCAGTGAGGGGCCTGAGGACTTGGAAAAATCACAGAATTATTGTTATATGGAAATCTCATAGTGTTTAGCCATGAATTCCTTGGCCCTACTAATATCTGGGTGACAGGTGGGCTGTGAGGGATCACCCAGAAGCTCTGGAAAGGGGACCTCAAACTCCCGGCACTCTGAGGACTAACTCACCCATGCTTATGTGGTGAGTACAGCGGGTCTGAAGACTCAGTTCTAGACAAGCTGTACAAAACATTTGTAGATATTTGCAGTGTAGACACTAAAGATGTTAAAAACGAAACAAGGCTAACTAGCTGGAATTCAGTTAGATTTTTCCTTTTCTAATGCTAACTTAGTAATCAGTTTTGTTTTCTTTCTACTGTGTTTGATATAAAGTTTGTCCTTTTTATTATGGAAAATGTCAAACACACCAAAAGTGGACAGAAGAGTATAACAAATCTTTATGTACTCAGCACCCAGCTTCAGCAGCTATCAACTCATGGCACATCTTTTTCATCCATAATAATCCACCTCCGTTCTCAGATTAATTCAAAGCAAATCACAGATATATGTAGTATTATTTAGTCAAAGTTTTTGGTTTTAAAATCAGTATTTCAATAACCAATCATTTAGAAATCAAAAGTACTAACCAATTATTATCTAGTTATAATCTATTGGGCTGACCAAATCCAGTTGCTAGAGAAAACAAGAAATAATTGTTTGACTGAATTTAGTTTCATTTTCCTAAATAGTTTGTGTAGCCAGACACAACCTCTGTTTATAAACTTTTCTGAACATAAAGTAGCAAGATGCTAAATCAGCTTTAAATTAGAAAATATTAAATACTAACCCTAATCTTCCAGATACATCTCCTAGGAGATGTGTTCTACATGTTTTATCTATGTGAACCACTCTGGGACTTCGTTTACCTTATGAGACATTTGCAAACTTCCATGTCTATAATTTCAGTCTTTCATCTGTTGTTTGTGATTTACAGTGTATGAAAATTGTTTTCCCAGTGTTTATAAATTATACTATAGGAGAAAAATTAGGATAATTGCAAACATTTATGAAACTTTTGTGAAGTTTTTCTGGGTGTTGAATATATTAGAGCCTGTTTCTCAATTTAAAATGGTGTTTGATCTTATCAATTTAATGAAGAAGGTTTTAAATATAATTTGTCAAAAGTGGTGATTGTGCCTTTTTAAAACACCTTTTTCATTTTACTTAAATATAGCTTTAAAACTATTTAATTATCACTGATTTGATTATAATATAATCCACAAGGGAAAAGAAAATTTTTCTTATTAATTTGGACACACCTAGGTGATCAGTCTATGGAGAAGGCAATGGCAACCCACTCCAGTACTCTTGCCTGGAAAATCCCATGGACGGAGGAGCCTGGAAGGCTGCAGTCCATGGGGGCCTGAAGAGTCCGACACGATTGAGCGACTTCACTTTCACTTTTCACTTTCATGCATTGGAGAAGGAAATGGCGACCCACTCTAGTGTTCTCGCCTGGAGAATCCCAGGGACTGGGGAGCCTGGTGGGCTGCTGTCTATGGGGTCACACAGAGTCGAACACGACTGAAGCGACTTAGCAGCAGGTGATCAGTCTAAATTTTAAATATGTTTAAGGAAATACAATTTTTAAAAACTATTTTTAAGTACACAAACCAAAGCTGAGATTGAGATGTTTCCACATTATAAACAGAAGAAAATAAATATTTGAGTAGCTTCTAATTGCATAGAGCATTTCAAAGGACTATATTTTTTGATAAGCAAACTAAATCTCTCTCTCTCTATGTTTAATTTGCTTGGCAAACACTTTCTTCGTAAATTAGACAAAGGCAAAATTTTAGTCAATCCAGCTGGGATTCAAAAATTCTAAATGAGTATAATGCAAATTAATGAAAATTTAATATACAAAAAATTATAAATATCTGAATACGAGAAAGTCAGTTAGAGGAGCCAAGTTTCCTTGGCTCTTGGGTGGTTGGGGTTTCATCCCTTCAAGCAAGTTAGAGGGAAGTGGGCAACTTGTCTTAATCTTTATAAAATCTACTAAAAAAATTAACCCGTACACTTCCCTGTTTTCTTAAAGAGAATTAATCAAACATCATTTGTCCTTTTCTGTGTGATTCAAAGCTAATGTGTTTTTTTTTTTAACTTTTATTTTATATTGGAGTGTAGCCGATTAACAATATTGTCATAGTTTCACGTGGAAAACAAAGGGACTCAAAGCTAATGTTTTGAATAGCAGTTATTTCAGAGTTGTTCAGAGGACTCTTAAGAGCCAGGGGTATTCTTTATCCATTCAAATCAAGTCTCAGAAAGAGACTATGCATATGAGTGTGCCTGCTCACTGAGACGCCTTCATGCCTCTTCCGCTCCAGGCCCTCACTATTACTTCAGTCATGGTCTCCACCTACAGAAAATTATTCCACACCACATGCCCCAACTTCTAACTCGATACTTCTGTCACCTTCTGTCTCCTTAGGAAATCAGATGATCATGTTTATTAGAAGGATGTCTAAAGTAAAACACTGTGGCTCTGTGTGAGGGCCTATGGGCTCTCCTGTGAATGGAGTGAAAGTGAAAGTGAAGTCGCTCAGTCCTGTCGGACTCTTTGTGACCCCCGTGGACTGTAGCCCACCAGGCTCTTCCATCCATGGGATTCTCCAGGCAAGAGTACTGGAGTGGGGTGCCATTTCCTTTGCAGGACATTAAATGGGAGTCTTTATAATCTCCTGTTTTGGATGCTCAGAGGTAGGTCCTATGCACTTTCTTGTTCTTAACTGGGTCCCAGATAGGTGAGGGCTGAGGCAGCAGTATTTTAAGCTGGAGTGTTTTTTTGTTTGTTGGTTGGTTTGTTTGTGTTTTACTAAAGTATAATTGATTTACAATGTTGTGTTAATTTCCTCTGCACAGCAAAGTGACTCAGTTGTACATATACAGTCCTTTCATCTTCTTTTCCTTTATGGCTTGTCATAGAATATTGAATATAGTTCCTGGTGCTATGCAGTGTGACCTTGTTGTTTATCCATCCTATATGTAATTGTTTGACTCTGTAAAACTCAAATTCCCATTCCATCCCTCTCCTACCCTCAACCCCCCTTGGCAACCACAATTCTGTCCTCTATAACTGCGAGTCTGTTTTTGTCTCATAGATATGTTAATTTGTATCATAGTTTTAGACTTCACATATTTGTCTCTCTCTGACTTATTTCACTTAGTGCAATAATCTCTAGGTCCATCCATGTTGCTGCAAATGGCATGATTTCATTCTTTTGATGACTGAGTAATATTCCTTTGTATATTTATACCACATCTTCTTTATCTGTGCATCTGTTGATGGACATTTAGGTTGTTTCCATGTCTTGGCTGTTGTAAATAGCACTGCTATGAACATAGGAATGCATGTATCTTTTCGAATTAGAGTTTTCTCTGGATGTATAGCCAGGAATGGGATTGCTGGATCATATGGCATCTCTATTTTTAGTTTTTTGAGGGACCTCTGTACTGAACTTCCTGATGTTCAAGCTGGTTTTAGAAAAGGCAGAGGAACCAGAGATCAAATTGCCAACATCCACTGGATCATGGAAAAAGAGAGTTCCAGAAAAGCATCTATTTCTGCTTTCTTGACTATGCCAAAGCCTTTGACTGTGTGGATCACAATAAACTGTGGAAAATTCTGAAAGAGATGGGAATACCAGACCACCTGATCTGCCTCTTGAGAAATTTGTATGCAGGTCAGGAAGCAACAGTTAGAACTGGACATGGAACAACAGACTGGTTCCAAATAGGAAAAGGAGTTCGTCAAGGCTGTATATTGTCACCCTGTTTATTTAACTTATATGCAGAGTACATCATGAGAAACGCTGGACTGGAAGAAACACAAGCTGGAATCAAGATTGGCGGGAGGAATATCAATAACCTCAGATATGCAGATGACACCACCCTTATGGCAGAAAGTGAAGAGGAACTCAAAAGCCTCTTGATGAAAGTGAAAGTGGAGAGTGAAAAAGTTGGCTTAAAGCTCAACATTCAGAAAATGAAGATCATGGCATCCGGTCCCATCACTTCATGGGAAATAGATGGGGAAACAGTGGAAACAGTGTCAGACTTTATTTTTCTGGGCTCCAAAATCAGTACAGATGTTGACTGCAGCCATGAAATTAAAAGACACTTACTCCTTGGAAGGAAAGTTATGACCAACCTAGATAACATATTCAAAAGCAGAGACATTACTTTGCCATCAAAGGTTCGTCTAGTCAAGGCTATGTTTTTTCCTGTGGTCATGTATGGGTGTGAGAGTTGGACTGTGAAGAAGGCTTAGTGCCGAAGAATTGATGCTTTTGAACTGTGGTGTTGGAGAAGACTCTTGAGAATCCCTTGGACTGCAAGGAGATCCAACCAGTCCATTCTGAAGCAGATCAGCCCTGGGATTTCTTTGGAAGGAATGATGCTAAAGCTGAAACTCCAGTACTTTGGCCACTTCATGCGAAGAGTTGACTCATTGGAAAAGACTCTGATGCTGGGAGGAATTGGGGGCAGGAGGAGAAAGGGACAACAGAGGACGAGATGGCTGGATGGCATCACTGACTCAATGGACGTGAGTCTCAGTGAACTTCAGGAGCTGGTGATGGACAGGGAGGCCTGGCGTGCTGCGATTCATGGGGTCGCAAAGAGTCGGACACGACTGAGCGACTGATCTGATCTGTACTGTTCTCCTTAGTGGCTGCACCAATTTATGTTTCCACCAACAATCTAAGAGGGTTGCCTTTTCTTCACATCTTCTCCAGTATTTGTTGTTAGTAGACTTTTCAATGATGGCCAGTCTGACTGTTATGAGGTGGGACCTCACTGTAGATTTGATTTGCATTTCAGAATAGTATTCTTGTATTTACCACCTTGTTGTTCCTCTTTAAACTAACAGAAAGTATGCTGATTAGAATCTTTCATTTATCACACACATTGGAGAATGTAGTAATGGTAAGAAATTCTGAGTCCTTGGAATAAAATAGATTTATTACTAATCAAGTCAAGAAGATCCAGTTTAATAATCACTTTAATTTAGAAACATATATTTTAACACTTAAAAAATTCTTGGCCTTCATAGCTATGAGACAAATGGTGATTTTATTTAAAATTTTTTATCTCTCTCAGAAAAATTAATGAAGCTATTAATAGCTATTAAAATAGATGAAACTCATTTCAGCACTTTGGGGGGCACATTATAGTATAACTATCACACATCATAGATATTAAAATATTTTTATTAACTTAAAAAGTTTGCTCTCTATGTTTTCAAAAGTTTTGAGATGATAGCTGCTAAAGCTGGGTGATGAGTACATAGAGATTTGTTGTACTCTTCTGTCTACTTTTGGTGTGTTTGATATTTTCCATAATAAAAAGGACAAACTTTATATAGAAGACAGTTGAAAGAGAATTTTGGTATAGTGTCATAGGTTAAATAATTCCTACTCCTTCTCAAACTTGTTTATGTCCTTGTCCCTGGGGCCTGTGTTTGTTACCCTACCTGGCAAAAGGGACTTTGCAGATATGATTAAGTTGAAGATCCTGAGATGGGAAGATGGTTGTGGATTATCTGTGTGGACCCAGAGTAATCCCAAGGGTCCTTCTAAGAGGGAGGCAGAAGGGTCGGAGTCAGACAGAGAGGGTCATATCATGAAGGAAGCAGAGGAAAAGGAGGTGATGAGATACAGAGCAGTAAGGCAAGGAATGAGGAAATCCTCTAGAAGCTGGACAAAGCAAGAAATGGATTTTCCCCTAGAGGCTCTGGGAGAAAACAGCTCAGTGACTGTGGACTTTTGGGTTCTAGAACTGTTAAGAGAATACATTTATGTTGCTTTAAGCCACTAAGTTTATGATGATTTTTTACAGCTCCAATAGGAAACAAATACACATAGGAAGTAAACATACTAAGGCCCTTCTGCTTAAAAATAAGCAGATATTAACTGAATGTGCAAATAATGTAGTTAGTTCAGATTTTACCTCCTCATTCTGTTTATTCTTAAACATAATGGTAAACATAAGCTTTCTTATCTTTTTCAATTTCTGAATTCTTAATTTAGAATTAACATAACGGAAGGAAACATTCTTCTTAAGCCTTTTAAACCTGCATGGATAAAAGCTGGCCTTGCCCTTCAGCAGGCTCCTGGGTACCGTGACTTCCACTATTTACTGGTATGACTTTGTATAAAACTCCACCAGCAAGCGTATTTTTGAGTGAGTCATTCCTAGTCCTAAAATGTGTTGCGGGGTGGCTGTTCTTACAGAGAGATGATTGCTGCAGGCCCACGCCATCCCAGCTCTCGCTACGATGATTAAGAGTTGATTAAGAGTTGACCTTGTTGCTGCGTATTAAGAATCCTGGCAGGAAATTGAACTAGAAATTTGGAACAAGAGGCCAAGTGCTACATTTTTAACTTTTGTAAGAAGGTCAAAATACTATGTTGTCTTTAATACTAGACAATATAGACTTCGTTTTATAATTTCTTTACTATAAACCAATATTTCCATTATTAAATTTATGTACTTCATCAAAAATAATTTAAAATACAGAGAAAATAAAATTAAATATGCCCCTAGCTTAACAGAACCACTCAGCGTTTGGTGTATTTTTCTTTAGCTGCCTTTGAAAATCTAAAGAGCTTGGTTGCAGTGTGAAAGTGAAAGTGCTAGTCGCTCAGTCATGTCCAACTCTTTGCAACCTATGGACTGTAGCCCTCTGGACTCTTCTGTCCAAGAATTCTCTAGGCAAGAATATTTGAGTGGGTTGCCATTACCTTCTCTAGGGCATCTTCCCGACCCAGGGATCGAACCCAGGTCTCCCTCATCGCAGGCAGGTTCTTTATCGGCGGAGGCACCAGGGAAGCCCTGGTTGCAGTGTGTCTTTATGTAAATACTATTTCATGGACACCTTGTTGCTATGGACATCTGCTGTTCATAAAGATTACAAATAAAGAACCTTCAGAAACAGGTGTGTTTCTCAGGCTTCCCAGCTGGCCTCTTGGCTTCCCTCTGCCTCTGGGACTCCAGAATTTTCCCAGAAGTGTGTGATTTATCTATGCTGTTTGCAGCTGCTGGAGGGTACTCTAGGATGCTGGCAAGTGAGGGGGAAACCTGCTATCCTAGGGCCTTAGACAGTTGGAAATTAACTTGATTAACGTGTCAAGAGATCAAAGTGAAAAGAATTTAATGCCCCTTTCGTTTAAAAGTTGGAAATAGTCTCTTTTTCCTTTTTAACTACTTATTTGATCAGCTGAGCCATTACCCTCTGCTGTGATGTGCTGACAGCATCTAATAACATCACTATCCCAGCCACCAGAATGGTTTGGAGCCCCATCCGCAGCCCTCCCATTGCCACCAGACATGTCTCCATCATTTAGCTTTCAGCTAATTAAGCCACTTAACTAGATCATTTTCAAGGCTTCTGGGCCAGTCGTCATAGCAGTGCCTAAGAAAGAAGGTATTTCTCATCATGAAGAGGAAGCAAATGCATTCCTTATCCCTCCTTTAACATGTATGTTTTAAATACCTTTTAAACACAGGGCTTATCTCAGACCTTGAGATATGGTGGTAACAAGATGGACAGCGTCCCTTGGAGCTAAGAGTCTAGAAAGGAGAGGCAATTTAGAGAAATAATTGCCAGAAAGGGTGAAGAATACCAGGGTGGGGGGTGCTCGGGGCAATTGGAGAACATCCTGTGGAGACCTAACCCTGTCCGAAGGGGAGGAATGTGTAAGCTAGGACCTGAAGTATTACTCACAAGTTGGGAAGAAGGTGGGGAGGGCAGGGGAAAAAGATTGGGGTTGAAGGTAACAGAACATACAAAGCCTTGGAGGCGGATGAGAACAGCATATTCAAGTACTCTAAGGCATTTGGCTTGTCTGAGGAGAGGTCTGAGGGGAGAAGACGTCAGGGATTAGATGATGAAGGTTTTGGCTGGTCACGTGAAGTAGTCTGACTTTAGTGGCAGTGAGGGAGCTACTGAGGGTTTAAGCAGAGGAGCTGACAAGAATAGCTCACTTCTTTGTTCTTTATATGCCTTCCTCTAATGCCATTGGAACCCTGTGGTCAACTTTTAGAACATAAAATTCCACCGGTTTTCAAAGCAGTTCTGCCTTAGTCAAAACCAGAAAGCACAGGGCAGCCTCTGGATACAGTGAACCCTGCTCAAGTTATTTAAGCAAGGGATTCCCTGAGGAATAAACTAGACAAGCTAATTCTCAGCCAACACAACATTTCTCTAAGCCCCATCACAGATGGGATCTTGGCTGACCAGCTGCTCAGAACAGAGTAGCAAGGCTAAAAGAAAACTCAGAACTTATCTCAGTCCAAACTCCTCATTTTGTAGAGGAACAACCTGAGACCCAGAGGGGTGAAAGGCTTCATCTGAGGTCTCATGGCCATGCAAAGAAAGATTCAGGGCTGAGGCCTACATCTGACTCCCAGAGTGCCAGCCCCTAGTGAACAGAAATTATACCCTCTTGTAGTACAAAAGCCTTCAATATATATTAGAACTACCGTTTGAAGATTTTAGATGGGTCTCCGTATCTAGGGCTTCTGAACTCTCTTACATCCTTGGCACCAAAGATGGCTAGAATGATGATTCTAAAGGATAGGATATAGTTTAGGGTGGGGTTGCTGTGTGGCAAGGCTATCTGCAAAGAGGGCTATCTGAAACTCTGGCCCACCCAGCCCTATGTGGAAGTGGGGAGAATGGGTCAGAGGTATGGGGAGGTGATCAAGTGAAGTCTGGATGATGATGCAGAGGAGGGTGGCCCATCTCCACCCTTGTTCTAATGACTAGTGTCTAATGTGTCTAGCAGAACTGTTGAAATCCTCTTTGTACTTTTCCATGGCTCTGTTTCCAGCACTTTCCACAATGTGGAGGTGTTGGACCTGAACATTAAACTATGATTAAAATAATCAATAAGAACCTCAAATAAGAAGACTGAAAGAGAGACAGTGAGTCTAGATAGGTCCTCAGCAGAGTGCAGGATGATGGACACTGACTCGAAAGGTCCATGTTCAAAGACAAAAGTGCAAAGTGGGAAGCTGTGGGGAAAGGAGAGGAAGGAAGGAACAAAGAGGAGGGTCTAACAGACCTCTTAAGAGCTGACAGACCCAGGAATAGCTAACCATGGTGCTTCCATCCTGCCCTAAGAATAGAGAGCAGTAACTGCAGAGCAGAATGGCCCTTAAGGGGAGAGAGAGAAAAAACTAGTTAGTAGAGCATCATAGCTCTCTGGGGCATTTTGTTGTTGTTCAGTCGCCCAGTCACGTCTGACTCTTTGCGACCCCACAGACTCCAGCATGCCAGGCCTCCCTGTCCCTCACCATCTCCTGCAGCTTGCTCAAGTTCATGTCCATTGCTTTGGTGATGCCATTTTAGTGTGTGGCAAACAGCCCTCTACACGCCTGAGTGCAGCACCAGATCAAGGCAGATCACAAGAGATGATATTCGTAATGATGCCATTAGGTTAACGACAGATTAGGCTAGGGTCAGCAAACTTCTGTGAAGTGCCAGAAGCTATTTTACTCTGTGTGGGCTATACACTAGCAACTCTATCTTCATAGTGCAAAAGCAACCACAGATAATATATAAATGAATAAATTGCCTGTGTTCCAATAAAACTTTATTTACAAAAATTAATGTGTTCTATTTACTAAAGCAAGAAGATAAACTGTATATTTTTCTAGGAACTATTTGGTTACTAGAAAGGTAGCCTACTTAAGTTAGGTAAGGTCAGTTTTTAAAAAAAGAATTCAATAGGTGTCTAGCCTTGTAGACATCCAAAATGGAGAACAAAATTCAGCCAGACCAACAAGGACCAGATGCAAGGAGTCAGGAGATAAACTGCTTCTTCTATTTCTAGTGTAGCTATATGTCAGCTCCATTCACCGCTTCTCTGTCTCTCAACTGATGGTCTCTGCTTAATACCAGTGCAAACATTTTGTTAAATGTGGTTAAAACACAGAAGTTCTGACTTTAAACTTTCAGTTCAAGGGTCCACCATCTTCTGAGTCTTTCAGTGTCCCTATCCCAAATTTTTGGCAGAAAGTGTCTAGTTGGCTCAGCATGGTTAAGGTTTCCATCCTTGTCTGATGAGCTGTGGCCTGTGGGGACAAGTTCATGTGGTAAAAGTAAGGAGGCCAGAACAGGAAGCAGGCGTGTGCATTTAGGGCAGATGGAGGTGGGGTGAGGACACAATGATTAGCATCACTACTGCTTCCGTTTTGCTTTATGGAAAATTTCAAATGCTCACCCTTCTGTGACACTGGGCAATTAATATAGAGACAAAACCACTATGGAGAACAATAGATACTGCTTAGTCAAATGTAGCAATTGTTTGGCTCAGAAATCCTGGGTCAACTGATCTAGTAATTCTACTCCTGACTATACATAGTTCAAAGAAGTTCCCAAACTGGTCAATAAGGTGTGCCATTCCTGGGAGACTGGAATGTGGTGGAAGAGTACTGTGAAATTCAGCACTGAGTAGCATAATCTGTAGAGTCTACACAAGGGAAGCTCAAAGGCATGGCACTCAGAGAATAAGGTAAGAACACAAGGAGATCTCACACGGCACAGCACCACTAATGTAAGTTTAAAATACATGTACAGGAAACAGGGAAAGCATACATTCTGCAGGAAAAATTTCCAAACAAAATGATGTTCATTAAACATACATTAGGAACTTCTGACTATGATGGACTAGCTTGTAAGAAACCAACCCTTCCATCAAGAACAACTGCAAATGTTGAATAAAATACATATTTGAAAGTGACTTTGTTTAGAAAAAGGATCTTTGAAGACATGAAATTAAGGATTTCAGTAGATGAGATCATCCCAGATTATCTGGGTGAGCCCTAAATCCAACAAAAAAGTCCTTGTAAGAGGCAAAAGTGGAGAGGACACAGAAGAGAAGAACTGGTACAGATGGAGGTTGAGACTGGAGTTATGCAGCTATAGGCTAAGGAATGTCTGGAGACACCAGGGCTGCAAGAGGCAAGAAAGGATTCTCCCCAGAGCCTTCAAAGGGAGTGGCCCTGCCAAAACCTTGGTTTCAGACTTTTGGCCTCCGGAGCTGTGAGAAAATATGTTTCTGTTGTTTCTAAAACCACCCAGTTGGTAGTGGTTAGTTACGGCAGCCACAGGAAACTAATACAGCACTGTTACCATGTCCCAAACAATGCAAAGGCTGTTAATTTTCCCCATCAAACAGTTTTGTCTTAATTCATAAATTTCTACTCATACAATGAAATATTGTGTCCTACATTTTACTTCTACATATATTTCAAGGTCAACAAGACATTGTGGTTATTGTTTTGTTGATATCTGATATTTTAATTTAAAAAAGTACCTGACTTGCTAGATGTAACACAGCATCTTGCTATTTTATTCACATTTCTTGGGTAATATATTTAAGCAGTTCATCTTCCTTTTTGATTTTTGTTGAATTTCCTATTAGCTTTGCTTGATTGTAAAAATTCTTCAAATGTAAGGGAGTAACCCTCCTTTGTTATATGTATATATTTTCTTTTTTTAATAATTTCTCTACTATGTTCTTTTTCTTTTAGTTTTGTTTGTGGCCAATATGGCACATACTTTTAATTTCTTATGTACTTTTGTGACTTAGTTCATTACTTTCAGCTCAAAAGTTCTCCCTACTCCAGAGATGTCCAAGATAGGTACTCGTATTTTCTTCTAATTTTTTAATAGAATAAAATTTAAACTTTAACTCACTAATCTATATTAAACTAAATTATAGAAGGTAGAAAACTTTTTTGATTCTTTAGGCTAAAACTTCACCAAAAGTCTTTAATGGGCTTCCCTGATAGCTCAGTTGGTTGGTAAAGAATCTGCCTGCAAGGCAGGCGACCTAGGTTTGATCCCTGGGTTGCGGCATGATTTAGTGGCTGAAGGTGGTATTTCACACATAAACAAAACACAGAAGAAATCCTGGACTGAATTATAGGGCCCAGAGAGTTTGGCTCTGGTATTTACAGCTGATGACAGCTTGTCTACCAGTCCACTAAGTGCTTAGCCAAAGATTGTCCTCCACAACAATGGAGCCGGAAGATGCCACCAGACTGCTTCCTGGGTACTTTATCCTGTCTTGTGAGCTCTAGTAAAAAGGAAAAAGGCAGTCCAACTCTGAGCTTTGGGAGAATAAACAAGAGTCCAGGGTCAAAACTGCCTTCTTCCACCACACTGTGGGGCCAGGCTCCTGGAGTGGAGGGACCATCCACTCTGAGACCGGGCTTTGCAATCCAGAAGAGAGAGCGTCAGGCTTTGCAAAGACCTCCATCAGTACCCTCCTTGCTGAAAATCCAGCCTGAATCCCCAGTCCTAACCACACTCAGAGCTCTAATCTAACTAGAGTTGGCCTGGAGTCCTGGTCCAGCTGCTTTCCTAGGATGTAAGAAGGAGACATCTCTGAGGACAGAGGGAGGGGCAGAGAGAGGCTAACAGAATGCCGAACACGTCCCGTGACAAGGAAGGAAAACAGGAAACCTGGGTAAATTGAGTTCAGATGTCTTCTCCATTTACAAGCTGTGCAATCTTGGGTAAACGGCCCCTTTTCTCTGAACTGAATCCAAAGACAATATCACTGTCTGAAACCCGAACAACTTGTGCAACATGGTCTCTAAGGTCCCTACCAGGCCTGATTGGCACAGATGCTACAGCCAAAACTCCCAGAAGGGCCAGTTGGCTCCCTTGACAACTGGAGAGGAAGGAAATCACAGATAGCCACAGGCTCCAGGAGTTAAGGGCAATCTGCAAAGCCCAGGCAGATTAGTTTTCATGTGCACACTGCATGATGTAGAAAGTTCTGTTGGTACGGTACCAGCCTGTCCAATGACACCTGTCCCACACCGATTAAATTTCTCAGCAACAAAAGATAATGTTATCAGCTTTCAGCTGTTTCAGTAATAAAGTGGATGTGCATTCATAATGGTGGAAATGTAACTTATCAGTAAGTTATGAAACATGACTATATAACTGTCTTTACCTTCTGCTATCATTTTTACAAGCATCTTTGTGTTTTTACAAAACACAAATTGGCAAAATACAAATTTAACACACTTTCAGTGCAGGAAAGAATACTATTTCATGTTTATTTACTGTGTGCTCCTATTAATAATAATCATAAAAATATCTAGAAGCAATTATTCTTTTAATACAAAGTTCACTGGAATATTACAGTAATACCCCACTACCAGGCACTGTAGTCCTTCTTGAATTTGGTTTCACTAAGACTTAACCCAGCACACACAGAAAGGCTTCCAGGACATGGCTCTCACTTGCATACTCAAGTGGCCATAAACCCTTTTCCCCCAACGCAACATGCCCAGACTGATAAGTAACTGTACTCAGAGGATTCTCTCAGTGACTGAAGGTCCTTCTGCCCACTTCCTTCTACCTACATGTATGTATGTATTCAAATGTGTTCAGCCAGTCAATATTCTGGGAATGTTGGCTCTACACCTCTGGAGTTGATCCGAACAATGCATTTCTTATAGCTGCATTTCTCTAGAAAATAAGCCAGTTCTGCAGAGCATCCTGGATCACAAACCACTGCTGGGTGTGTAGTGTATCCTTCTAATGAGTGAACCCTGCTAAATCACAGAAAATGGAGACTCCCAAGTATGTGTCTGTGTGTGTGCAGTTTGATTTTTTGTTTGTTTTATGTACCAAAAAAATTGGTTTCAGGAAAGCAGAGATGAGATAACCAGCATCAATGTTGCTCTGTTCAGGTACTCCTACATATAATGATTCTATTTGAAAATTAAAGATCAATATTTTTTGGCAAATACATAGATTTAAACGTTCATTGGAAAAAAAGGACATAATACTGATTTGAATTGCTGTTTTGGAGAAAAATCTCAACTATGTATCAAAACGTTATATAAATAACATATGTTGTATTCAAATTACTTTCAAAGCAGTAACTAAAGATATTGAAATGGCACCTTTTGAGATTTGTAGGTTACTGAAAACAGATAACATATGAAAACTATTTTGTGGGTGCAATAGAAGGAAACTTGAAAAGCAGAATGCACTTAAAGCTGTAAAATTTAGACTAGGTGAATTCAGTATTCATGAAGTCTGCTTTCATAAACAGTAATAAAAATAACAGTTAAGGCATATATGGTGCTACCATGTACCAGGTACTATTGAACTTTTTATATGAACCCATTTAACCCTTACAACAACCCTGGAAGGTAATTACTATTGTGTTTCCCCACTGAATAAATACAAATTTTCCCAAGGTCTGACAGCTGGTTAAAAAGCCAGACAACTACATCATGGAAAATGCTGTTTTCCTCACTCTCTCTCTCCATCTTCTTTTCTCTCTACTCTTACTTTGCAGGAGCATTGATCCAATTGGTTCATCTAGTTAAGTGGCCAAGTGCAGACTTCCTTCTTTCTGGCTGGAGTAGAAGGGACAGTACTGCTCCTTGTCTGGAGGACTGGCCAGTTCCTTCTGGATATCCTCTGAGGCAACCAGATTCAGGCTAATTGGCCGCTGGGTTGGCCTCCCCACCCCCAGCCTTCTCTCTCTCTCTCTCTCTTTCTGATTCTCTTCTCATATCTGAAAGTTTGGTGTTGGTTTCGTTTTGTTTTGTAACTAGTAATGGCAAGGTCTGAGACCTGGATTTGTGTATTGAGGGCTTAAATTGGGCAAAGAAATCAAGCTTCGAACTGAGGCAGTTTACACTTGGTTTAAGAGAAAAAGACAATCTATGCGACCCAACCCAGTTTCTAAGGATGCTCTGCATTTAGATTATGTGCCAAAACCATAGCTCAGTCACAGCTAACTTCTTTCATCCTTCCTTCTCTTCAACAGCTAATGATTTTGATTGGCTATTGTCCCTCACTATTTCTCTAGGGCTTCCCTGGTGGCTCAGATGGTAAAGAATCCACCTGCAATTCAGGAGACCCAGCTACACAGTAAGTTTGTGGTAGAATTCAGATATTTCTGGATTCTCTGATCACCATCAATTAGCACTCTGTTGCTCAGTTTTTCCCACAAAAATCTCAACAACACAACCAAAACAGGGGTTTGGGATTGTTAGCCTGTTTATGGAGAAGGGTTTGTGCTAAACCTTCACAGTTCTCCGCTCCTGTGTGACCAGGGGCAGAGTCTGACTGAGGTTAGAAAATCAGGCTGCGGTCTGGAACTGCATTTCCTTCATGTTCACTTCGAGTCTTGACTTTTTTACACTGTGTTCTACCAAATGAACTCAACAACCCCATAAAGTAAAGTTTTATTAAAAGAAAATAAAATTTTGTCTAGTCTTAAATAATTGAAAATTTGGGTCTGAATCTTATAAATCTCTTCTGTCTGCAACTTGATGTTCAGTTTGGAATGGCACAGACCACGTAGTTGCTCTTGAAATCTTGAATTTTTTGAATTCATCCATTTCTGATTTACTTTTCTTTCTGAGTATTCAGGATTATTATCTTTCCCCATGCCGTTATAGTTAGGTTGGCTAGGTGATTAGCTATGCACAATGGGCTGTGAATGGAAGTGTCATTTATGGGCCAAAGCATTTCATTGCTGGTTGAGTCCCTCCAGTCCTCCCTTGCCCTAGTGATTATAGAGATGGCCTCATGTTGTAGAGAGAGAGCCAGAGGATGGATGGCTACTTTGCTGCTTATACAACAGTTGTCTTGGGAAGTTGCCCAGGCAGTGCAGTTAACCTTATGTAAGTGAGAAATCTTTGCTTTGTTTAAGTCACTGTGATTTTGGCGATTGTTGTTACTGTAGCATAACTTATCCTGATTCATGAATCATGCCATGTTGGAACTTCACATTTTATTTTCATATAGTATTATTTTTAATTAGATTCTATTTTACTATGGTTCTTTCTCTGACACATATTTATTACAGCTTTATTGAGGTATAATTGATGTATGGGGTTGCAAAGAGTTGGACACGACTGGGTGACTAATTCTGATGTGTAATAAAATGTACATATTTAAAGTATACAGATTCATGAGTTTTGACATATATATATACCAAACCCATGAAATCATCATCACAATTAAGATAATGAACCTATCACCCCAAATGTTTCCTTGTGCCCCTTTGAGATCTCTGCCTCTCTCGCTTTCCCCTCCCTACTCCCCTAATCCAACCATTGGCCTGCTTTCTGTTACTATACATTAATAAAAATGGAATCTTACAATATGTGTTCTTTTATTGCCTGGTGTCTTTCACCCAACATAATTATTTGGCAATTTATCCATGTTGTTGTGAATATTAATGGTTCATTCTTTTTCATTTCTAAGTAGCATTCTATTGTATAGATGTACCACAATTTGTTTATTTTTATTCACTTACCTGTAATGGACATTTGAGTTGTTTTCAGTTTTTGGGTATTGCAAGTAAAATTGTTATAAACGTTTATGTGCAAGGCTTTATATGGACATATGCTTTAATTTCTCTTGGATTAATCCTCAGGAGTGGAATAACTGGGTCATGTAGAAGGAGTATGTTTACCTTTTAAAGAAACCACCAAACTTTTCCCCAGAGTGTTTGTACTATTTTACACTCCTGCCATCAATACAAGAACATTCCAATGGTTCTGCATCCTTGCAATACTTGATATGCTCTGACCTTTAATTTTGATTAAATGATTACACTATTCCAAGTTCACAGCTTTGTTCCCAATGCCATCAACTTAGGTTCTTGATACTTCTTGCAGTAGTCACTTACCTGGCACTCCTCCTTCAGATAAATTGAGAGTGTCAGATGGGAACTTTGTGAACTTCCTCCCACCATCTATAAACTTAGCTCTATCAGTTCCACTTATTCCCACCTTGACTCCTGTCAGAGCAGAGGAGTCATGTCTCCACCTCCTCCCATCTAAATCCCTCTCTCTCTCTCACACTACATTTTGGACCCCATTCTCCTGTGAAGACTTATTCTGGGAGCTTTCTCTGCTAGCTTCCATCTTTCCAGTTACAGGATATCAGTCTTATATTCAGTTCTTGCCCATCTTTAAAAAACAAAACAAAGATTATCTCGTGACCTTATCTTCCCTCAAGCTACCACCCTATTTTTCACCTTTGATTTAAAGTTAAATATACTGAAAAAAATTAGAAAATTCCCATTGCCTCCACAACTTACTGCAGTCTAGCTTTTAACCCGCTTTCTGTTTAAGTTGCTCTCACTTAGATCACCAATGACCACCATGTTCCTAAATCTAGCACATTCCAAACTTTCTCTTACTTGAACTGTGGGCAGCCTTTCCATAGCTGATCACTTCCTTTTTTTTTTTTTTTTTTCTGGTTATGCCCCTTCTCTGGCTTGTGTGATCTTAGTTCCCCAGCCAGGGATTGAACCCCAGGCACTGCATAGTACAAGGACAGGGTCCTAACTTCTGGACTGCCGGGGAGTTCCCAGTCACTTCCTTCTTAAAACATTTTTCCTCTTGGTTTTCCCAGGGTATCCCCTCAATTCTCCTCCTTAGTCTTCTTGTCTCCTTTGCTTTCCTTCACTGTACCCCCATATGTTATTGTGTCAAGACTGTAACTTTGGCCTTTTCTCAATCCCTCCCATGGCTTTATTCTGATGTCTGACTAGCTTAGTTGGTAAAGAATCTGCCTGCAATGCAGGAGACTTGGTTTGATTCCTGGGTCAGCAAGATCTGCTGAAGAAGGGAATGGCTACCCACTCCAGTATTCTTGGGCTTCCCTGGTGACTTAGTTGGTAAAGAATCTGCCTGCAATGCAGGAGACCTGGTTTGATCCCTGGGTTGACCCCTGAAGAAAGGAATGGCTACCCACTCCAGTATTCTGGCCTGGAGAAATCCATGGACTTTGTAGTCCATGGGGTCCATGAAGTCAGACATGACTGAGTGGCTTTCACTTTCATTTTCCTGTGGCTTCACTTACACCTTAAGGTCAATGATTATTGAAATTCTGTCTCCATTCATGCCATTCTTGCCAGCTCCAAATCCACAGGGCTGCCTGCCTCCACTTGGATATTTCCACAAATCCCAACATTTAATATGTAGAAAACTTGATTCAGTGCCCTCTTTCTCAAATCTGCCTTTCCTGCTATGTTCCCATCACAGTGTATCCACTCTTTGAGCATCCTTGACTCCAAACTGTTGCTTAATTCTTACAATCACTCACTTAGTCAGAGACACTCTTCTTTGAGACCTCTTGGATCCATCCCCTTCTATGTACCTCCTTTGCCTTCTTAGCTGATGTTAACATCACCTCTCACCTGGATTGCTATAACTGATCTCCAAAATAGTCTCTTGGCCACCAGCCTTTCCCACCTGCAGTCCATTCCCAACACTGCTCTTTGTAATCTGGCTCTTGCCTACTTCTCCAGACTTATCTCCTATTACTTCCTCTCTAGATTCTAGATCTTAAACACTCCAGCTGTGCTGAATGGCCTGCATTGCTCTGAATGGGCCATACTTCTGTGCTTCCTGTTGTCCTCTTGGTCTGGAACATTCCCCTTCAATGTCCTTTGCCTTGAAAATGCTTTTTGTTCTTCTTGACTCTGCCCAGTATTGCCTTTCTAGTGGATTTCCATAGCATTTCCCTGACCTTCATATGGGATCCCTACTCTCTATGTATGCCTTTATTATTGCGCTTTTCATTAGTACTGTTCTCAGAGCTGTGGCTGTTACCTTACATGGCAAAAGAGACTTTGCAGATGTGATTAAATCAAGAATCTTGAGATGGGGAGGTTATTCTGGATTATCTGGGTGAGTCCTAAATATAATCACAAATGTCCTTTTAAAAGGGAGGTAGAAGGAGATTTGACCATAAAAGGAGGCAGTGTAACCACTAAAGCAAGATAATACACTGATGGTTTTGAGGATAAAAGAAGGGGCCACAGGCCAAAAAAGCAACTCTAAAAGCTGAAAAAGTTAAGGAAACAGACTCTTCCCCTAGAAGCTCTAAAGAAAGTGTAGTCCTACTTAAATCTTGGTTTCAGACCAGTGAAATATAGTGCAGACTTCTGGTCTTCATAATTGTAAGAGAATAAATATGCATTGTTTTAAGCTACCAAGGTTGTGGTCATATGCTACAACATCAATAAGAAACTAATACCTTGGACCAAGTGAGGCCCTGCCCTGGGCCTCATGCTACAGAGACCTCTGCTCTATGCCCGTTCCAGCTGTCGGGGTGAAGAGTCTGTGTCCTCACTTCTAGGCCAGGCACCATGTACCCCAAGACTCCCAAATTCCTTACTAAAGAAATTCTTCCTCAAGACCTATTTATTGAGCCTAAATGCCTCTTCCCAAAGTTGGTTCTTTTGAGACAGACTATACTGCCAGTGGGCTCATGCTCTGATTTGAAGGATAGTCAAAGGAGCAATTATTTGTGGGATGAACCTCTGTATAGACAATAGACTGAAGGGCACAAGAACTGAGGCTAGGAGACCAAAGAGAAGGCTGCCACAGTAATTCAGGTAAGAGATGACGATAGAGATGGTAGAGATGGTGAAAAGTGGCTAGAGTCTAGATATATTTTAAACATAAAGGCAACAGGCATCCGTGTTGGATGGGCGGTATGAAAAATAGGGAAGGGTGTGATTCCAAGGTTTCTGCTCTGAACAACTAGAAGGATGACGTTGTCATTAATTTAGATGGTAAAGAAGGGAGAAACAGTGCTTACTGAGATAAAGATTAGTGGCTTTATTTAAATGTATTAAATTTAGATGCCTATTACTTATCAAAGTGGGTAAGGTGTTGGATGTTGAATCTTGCTTTTTGCAAAGACTATATGCTTCCAGAAATTAGCTTAAAGTCTTAAAATAGAGATTATTAATAGATGCATCAAATAAACATATGACATTCCTTCATAGAAATGTTTCAAGACATACTCACAGTTTTGTATCCTTACATCGTCAGATAGGTGAAGATGCAGCTCATTGACAATACACAGCCTGACAAGCTGTGTAAGCCAGGAATATTAACAGCCTGGTTGTTTAGTATCTTCTTGTTCTTAGCTCTTTCAAACATTTAGGGCAGATATTGAATATTAATACCACGTGGATTGAAGTCAGATCCATGGTCTGTCTTACTATCTTAGTCTTGAACTTTCTTAATCTGCTGATTGCAAAAATTTTTCTCTGAAATTTTAACATGCATAATAATTTGACTTTGTTCCACCTTGAAATTATGTTGTTTTCCCTACCACATGTTTGGAAAGTTTATAGCCAGAGCTTTTGTTATTTCAGTCCGCTTGAATGCATCCTGGATACTAATAGGGCCTGAGAGAGTGTCTGACGTTGCTGAATAGTCTATAAAGGTTGTTCATTAGAAAATGTTAATTTGATGAATGAGCAATAATGCTGATCTTCCTGGATCTCAATTCATAGACACTATAAAACAATAAACCTATAAATCTTAGTGTGTTTTGTAGTGTTAAAAAGGTCACAGCTCTGTTGCAAGATATTGGAGACTAGATTGTTCATACATTTTCTCTTGTGCATTCTATAATCGATACCCATTCCCCTCATTCTCCTGAAGTTTTTCTTGTCAAGTTCACCAATGATAGTCACATTACAAAATCAATAGTCATTGTTTTTAATCCTCATTTTACTTACTCTCTCAGCAGGGTTTGACCCAATTGACTACTCCCTCCTGAAACACCTTTTCTCCTTTATTTTGGGTCACTGTGTTCTGCTAGTATGATGGTTAATTTTATGTGTCAATTTGACTGGACCACAAGGAGCCCAGACATTTGGTTATACCTTATTCTGGCTGTGTCTGTGAGGGTGTTTCTGGGTAGGATTAACATTTGACTCAGTAGACAGAGTAAAGCAGATTGCCCTCCTAACTGTAGGGGGGGCCTCATCGAATCAACTGAAGACCAGAAACAAAAAAGAACTAAGCCCTGCTGCCTGATTGACCTGAGATGGAACGTTGGTCTTTTTCTGCCTTTATGTTTCTAAATGAAACAACGGTTCTTCTTGAGTCTTGAACCTGTGGGCTCTCCTGGTTCTCAGGCCTCTGTACTCAGATTGGAACTACACCATCAGCGCTCCTGGGTTTCCAGCTTGTTCCTATTGACTGTAGACCTTGAGACGTCCCAGCCTCCACAGTAGCATGAGACAATTCTTTATAATAAATTTCTTCATATGGATTTATTTGCTTGTAAACTATCTCCCCTACTAGAGGATAATGCTATGAGTAGAGTAACCTTTTGTCTGTTTAGTTTGCTTCTGTATTCCCAGCATTGGGACTGTGTCTAGCAGATAGTAGGTGTTAAATATTTGTGAACTATATAAAAATTTTTGCTTGTGTATATTTTCCTAAGGCCTAAGGCCAGTGACTATTCGTGCTTGTGTGCATATATCTTCATAGGTGCTCAGAATTTGTCCACATATATTATTTATCCTCACATGACCTGTAGGAAGGGAAGGAGGGAATGATTTAACTATGATTCACATGTATTGGTGGAATGGGAAAGTTTAGTTCTTGAGGTTATTAATTTAATGTCCTGTGCTTTGCAGATAAGAGTGCCTCAAAGTGGGCTGCTGGGCTTACCTTCATTTACCTCATATATACACAGTATATCTTGAGGTCTTGTCTTTGAAGAATTTATTTATTTTATAAGGCTGTGCATTTTGCTATAAGACCTGGCCAGTAACAATATGCTCAGTCAATATGAATTTTCAACATTAAAATTCTTTCCAGACTGGAAAAAATACACCTAAAATTTGTGGCTCGAGGGTTTGTAAGCACACATGTGGTGAGATGAAGGAATGGTTTCAGACATCCTTTGGGGCTTGTCTTCCAAACCCAGTAACCAATTTGCACTGATATACAAATAACCCTTTAGTGGCCTGTGAATGCTATTATGTGAGTAATTATTCCCTTCCTGACTTCCCCAATAATCTGGATTAGGTGTTTCAATGATAATTTATGAGCAAGTGTGTATGATTTTTTTACATTAAGATTTTCACAGGATGGAGATGGTACATAATAAACTTTTAAAGTAAATGCACTAATAATTCATGTCTTAAATAGTAATTCTATCACCAGTCACATGCCAAAATTACATTTTTATAATGTGTTTATTTGTGTACAAAATACGTTGTAATTTACTGATGTATATGCAGCAAAATATTCTATCACATACAACAAAAATACACTTTTTACCCCCTTCCCCTGCCCTTGAAAATGGCAACACTGTTTTGGCAGTTGAGCAGCTAAAAATAAAGTGCTATAATTAAGCAGTATTGGAATGTCTTCACTCAACAAATGTGATGTACAATTTGAGTATACAACCACATTTTTGTTAGTTTTTTTCACAGAACAGGAAATTCCACATCCTGAACACCTCCAGAAGATACAAATATTTGTATATATATGTACACATGTATACACTGTATATGTAAAGTGCCAACAAGCCTCTTTGTCTCTGTGAGTTTGTTGTGTTTATGTTTATTCTGGCTTTCCAAAATCAGTCACACTATTGGGATCTCAGAGTTCATCAGCAGGCACCGAGAAGCTCACCAAAGGCTGGCTTGTTAGGGGTGCGGTGTTGGTTAGAGGGTGGAGGGAGCCATCAGACCTCACTGGGGGACCTGGAGCGGAAGGGCACTTTGGACTGGAAACAGCCACAAAACAGGAGCCACAGGGCCCGTTGGATCTCCTGGTTGCGGAAGGCATAGATGATAGGATTGATCATAGAGTTGTAGGTTGCGGGCAGCAGGGTGGCGTAGGTGTAGACATCTGGGTCCTCGTGGCTACCTACCACGCAGTAGATGGCAAAGGGCAGCCAGCTGGCACCAAAAGTGCCCAGCACCACTGCCAGCGTTCCCACACCTTTTTTGGTGGCAGCAAGGTGGGGTGGCGCCAGGCAGTGCTGCTGCAGCGCGATCTGGTGTGCGTGCCGCCAGACCACCTGGCAGATGCGCACGTACAGGTGCAGCATGATGCCGAAGACCGCAAAAAAGGTGGCAGAGAGCAGCGCCACATGGCTGCGCGTCAGCGGGCGCACCACGCTGCAGGCGGCGCGCTCCGCCAGGCAATTCCAGCCAAGCACCGGCAGCAGCCCGAGGCCTAAGGACACTGTCCAGGTGGCAGCAAGAAGGAGGTGCACGCCCATTAGGGTCCGTCGCGAGTAATAGGTGAGTGCGTTATAGAGGGACAGGTAGCGGTCCACCGTGATCGCCAGCAGGCTGCTGACTGAGGCAGCGAAGGAGGTCACAAGGAAGCCCACAGTGAGCAGGCTCACGGTCTCTGAGGGCACCACGTATTGGAATACGAAGTGCAGAATGAGACCGCAGCCCGCCAGCAGGTCGGCGGTGGCCAGGCTGCCCACCAGCACGAACATGGGCGTGCGCAGAGCAGGGGTAGACGCGATGAGCGCCACTACCAGGGCATTTTCGCCTGCGATCACCGTCCCAGACATGCAGAGCAGTACGTCCCATGGATTCACTACCGAGAGCAGCAGCCCCGGCGGCCCCGCTGGCAGCTGCGAAGACAACTCCAGCGACGCATTAGCTGCGCCGCCGCCCCCCAGCGCCGCCGCCGCTGCGGCTGCCGGGTGCCCCCATTCACCGGTGTCCCGCGCTCCTGCTGCGGTGGCTGCTGCCGCCGCACCCTCGGCCGCCACTGCCACCACCTGGGAGTCGTTGAGCGAAGATACGCTCGCGTTCATCGCGGCGGGACGTTACACCCTGCGTGGAGAGGGAGAACAAGTGTCAGGTGTGCGGTTCACCCCGCCAGGGGACTTCCCCGGGTGCTGCTGCCCCGCTCGTACTGCCCATCCCGCCTCAGAGCAGAGCGAGGAAGCAGTGGTTGAGAGCCAAAAATAAAAAATACCTGTTGAGTGAGCCAGTGAGAGAGTGAAAAGCACAAGGGATGCCGCATTGGTATCTGAGTTTTTGCACAGATAAAGACACGAAGAACATTCACTCACATTCACACAGATCACGTAAGTGTGTCCGTATTTGCAACCGCATCTTGTGCACCAGACTATTATTGTCGGCCCCAGAGAATCCTGCCCGGGCTCTGACCGGCTTGGTCAGGCGCTCTCAACTAAGCGGCGGAATCGCTGTCCGCGGTGCTGAAAGATAAGTTTCTGCGCTCTGGGAGCACAGAGGACCCCGTTGGCTTCAGAGACCCCTAGGAAAGAGGTTTGGAGGGAGAGAAACTGGAATGTCTTTTTAGGTGGAGAGTGTGGAATCAGCTTGCCTCCATTTCTCCGGGGTGAGAAGGATTCATCTCCTGGCCATCCTTCACCCCTTCCCCTCTGCACACCCTCAAAGTTCCTTTAGAGAGCCCGGTTGCTCACCTGGGGAGTCAGGGCTTCAGGAAATCGCTGATCATGAGCGCTGCGATGGGGCGCCAGGCTGCGCTCCCCGCGCGAACAGAGCCGACTCCTGAAGGAGGTGGCCCGCCCGGCATGCAGAGGAGTGCCGCGAGCTTGTCGCTGTGCGGGTGCTGCGGAGAGTGAGAGATACAGTCAGTAGAAGAAAAAGCGGCTAAGAGCAGCGCGCCCGCTGGAGATTGACAGGCAGGGCGCGGTGACGTCAGGTTCCTGGCTCCAGAGTGCAAGCCAGGCACTCGCTCTACTTGCCCGCCCATCAGCTACCTCCCTCACCACATACCCTCCCCAAACGATGTTTCAGAGGATTCATAGAAGGAGAGGTCGGAGGGTCGCCGCCAGCTCGGAACCTCCAGGAATAGATGGGAGAAAGAGGCGAAGGGGAAAAGAGTGAAGACTAAGGGAAGGCAAGGAGGGTGAAGTGGGAGGGGAGGGGTGGGGGATGAGATGCACTAGCCAGGCAGCAAGACCCAAGCCGGAGGTCACTGAGGGGGGCAGGTTGAAGAAAAAGCCCTGGAGAAGAGGGAGCTTGGTGCAGAGAGGTCCAATCAGAAAGGTGTTATCTTAAAAAAAAAAAAAAACACCTTAGGGGACAGGAATGAACTGGTATGGAGGGGACAGTGAGGGTTTCTTAAAAGGATGTTCGTGGTACCCTTGTCAGCTGAGTAGAGCTAGAGAAGAAAAGCTGAGTTGTGGGGAACAGAGAAAAGATGGGACATTTGAGGAAAGCAATGTCTTCTTTTGACGGTTACCTGTGCAATCAATTCTTCTCTCTCCCTCCATTTCTTCCTCTCTCTCACTATCTTTCTTGAACTCTGCACAGAGGGTTTCACCATGATCTCCCCAGCCAAATGTTCCCCGATCACACTAACTGATAGTGCTCTTGGAACTTGCTCTTTAATTAAAGACCAGGTCTGTGTCTTGTTAGAAAAGAAGAAAGCAGCAAAATGTGATTTACTTTCCTGGCAACAGACTTTGCCCTGTTAATTAGTACCCTATAAAACAAATTACAGGATGAAAATAGTGATAACTCAGCTGCACCAGACTTCAGTAGGCAGGAGTTTTATTTTCAACTTGGATAACTCATCCTTTTGGTTTAAAGGTGTTTTGTTTTGTCAGTAAAATACAAGTATTAGACTTCTTTTTCTTTTTTTAAATTAGCCACAATCTCCAGTACCTGTACTTGGGGGAAAAAGTTAGAATAGTTGCCTCCACCTAAGGCTCTGGAATAAACGATTTCTTATTGGCATGATGGCATTATATCAGAGCCACAGACATGATTTTCAGGGGCCACATGCTCTAGGCAAGGTGAAAATAGACATTTGCTACTGGTGCTTCCTATACTTTTCCGTGTAACTTCTTCCCTCTCCTGGCTTCACTTTGCCTCAAAAAGAAAAAATATATATATTCAAACTTGTGTACAGGCTGGAGTGGAAGGTAGAATTTTATCCTGGCCTTCTCCATTTAAATATGCCCCCTAAGTCCAGACTCATCTTGCCCTCCTATCTCAGTTCAGCTATACTTAACTGGAAAAAGCAGGAAAACTAATAGGACCCTTCAAATCTTTGCTGCAATAGCTAGTGTGGGTCCATAAAATGAATTTACACACAATTTCTCCATTGGGAGAGTTTATAAAATTCTTGTGAATTTGCAATTTGGCTGAAGTTCTGTTTCTGGAAGTGCCATTTTGAGTTTCAGTAGAAGATTATCAAGAATGTTATTTCAGAGCTGTCAAGCAAACTGTCAAACCGCAGATTTCCCAAACAATCAGATGAAAACCCAAGGGGAGGAGGATCTTTCTTAGTATCTGAATGTGTTACAGTTTTACGTGTCACAATGCAGCGCTAAGTGTGAGGTTAAGATTAAGCAGAGATCCTGTGTTTCAGACATTTTCAGGCTGTCACCATCGCCAAGAATGGATTGGCTTTTCAGTAGTTTCAGGGGGAAGATGACATATGTATATTCACGTACATTAATGCTGGTTGTGAGGGTTTTTAGACTATCTTTCAGTCATGCCAGTCTGTGGTTACCTCTCTCAGATACTAAATTGGGTCCTGACAACAAACAGGGCATTCTTTCAAGCTCCACCTTGTTTCTCCCATATTAACTTTTGTCTCCAGGGAGGCAGAAGATGGGAAAGAAAAAAGGTATGTAGTTCATTGTTTATGGTCAGGAATTAGATGTACTTCACTGCCTACTTTGCCCACAGTTCCCCACAAGAGCCTGCCCTTCCAGTAGTCTCCTAGAATGTTCAACCTGTGAACTTTGTGACAATTTCCACTCCTGGCCCAGCTTATGGAAAGAGGTTGATGCCTGACCCAAGGTTAAACAAGATCAGCCATCATTCACTGGACCAGTGACAGGACATCATTCAGGACCATTCCTGAAAATTTAACTAGGAAACATTGTGACAGTTGTCAGTCAGTGTTGGGCTTTGGACCTGAAAGAGCATGATAAGTTAGGGCTGGATCATTCATGTTGAACATTGTGTGAAATGAGAATCAGAGGAAGACAGCTGCAATAGAAGAGTGAAGCAGATGTGCAGAGAGGAAAAGAGATAAGGGAGATCAAATGACTGAGATGTGGAGGGAATGACCTCAGTCCCTGTGTGTCTGGTTGCCAGCTCTGGGAGTCTAAATCTCTAGATCCCTTGAAATGGCTATTTGTAGTCTCTGCTACAAACCTTTCAAACCTTGAGGTTCCTTGAGTGGGTTTCTAATCTGTGAATTGTTGATACTTGACTGAAGCACACAACTAAATGTATTATTCATCCACCAGGTTGTTTGATCCAGGTTATGTTTTGTGGTATGCAGATTTTGATTTTCAGCTTATAGGCACAGGTTAAACTCATCATTACCACCCCTGTGACAAACCCAACATATCCTCTGGTGCCTTTGTATTAGAGCAATATCCAAGCATGAACACAAGGAAATTTTCCTTCTCTGAGATTATGCTCAGGAATTACAGTCTGTCAAGCACAACTCTTTCTGTAACTCCCTTGGCTATTTCTTGCCTGTTTCAGTCTCGACCAGTGGTTCCCAACCCTGGCTGCATTTCCAAATTACCTAGAAAGCTTTTTAAAATGACTGACTTCTGGATCTTTCACCCAGAAATTCATTTGATCTGGAGTGAGAACTAGGCATCAAGTTTCCTAAAGACTCTGATGGGAAACCAGGGTTGAGAACACTCATCTAAGTAATCATACAATCTCCTTGTGAGTTTAGCACGCAGTTTAGATTTGGAGTTTGGAATAGTTCCAATAAAGGAATTGTAGCAACAATCCAACTTTAAATCATTTGGTGTAATTTCAGATTCAGGACACTAACCAATCCTCAGTAGACCTTTAATTTTCCACACTCACAAGAACCACCTTTACGGCTCAAGACAACGGCTGACACGTGGTCCCCTTTTGGCCCTGACGAACTCAATGGCTCCATCAAGGAGCTCTAAATTCTGGTTGCCCCAGAACCTCTATTTTTCTGTAGCTTTCAGGTATTTTTCCTGTTCCTTCTTGTGGGTTCACAGCCACTTCCCAGGTGTGCCTTCTCATGGCCCATATCTTTGCAAATCAATTATGTTTTAGAAAACCAGAGTTGAAGTCAGCCAAGCTGTCTAGACCTTATAAAACTAGGTTGGGAAGACCCATACCACCAATTCTGGCCCCTCTCTCTGAGCATCTACACAAATACACACACATTCCTTCCACTTGGCTCTTAGAGACAAAAAATACAGTTTTCTACTGGGAAGTATAAGTCTATTTGCTGGTATACAGATACTTGTGCTGACAGCTCAGTAAGAGAGCAGGTGCTTAGTGAGATATATGAAGCTGTTACTAAGAAAGATTATTGCTGAAAGAGGCAAGAATCACAAAGGGCCACTGAATACACTGTTTGGCCAAAACGAAGGTGGTGGGTGGAAGTAATCTTTTGGGGACATATGCTGAGGCAAATGAATGATATTTAAAATATCTCCTTTTCTTTGCTTTCACCAGTCCACATGCTTTCCTCTCCCCATAAGGCATTAACGATGGATCATAATGTCCAAGGTATCTACTTTCTCAGCCTGTCCAAACACATGAGAGATACTCCTGCTCCACACCAGGTGAGCAGTCTTGACTTCAAAAGGCCATTATCCTGGGAGCTCAGCATCACCTGATATTCCCACCAAATTTAGAAAAGGAGCAGACTACATTACTTGTCCATATGATGCAGAATATTATGCAAGACAGTTGAAATTTTTTATTTAATTCAGTTGGTGAGCAGCTCTGTTTTTTGCATGAGAGAAAATCAGGAAAAATAATAACATTTAAAGACATATGTTTTGGTGGTCCAGTAACCAAGACTTCATGCTCCCAATACAGAAACCCCCAGTTGGATCCCTGGTAGGGAAACTAGATCCCATGTGCTGCAACCAAGAGTTCACATGCATGCTGCAAGGAAGGTCAAAGGTCCCTCATGCAGCAATTAAGACATGGCACAATCAAATAAATATTTTTTTAATAAATAAAATGCACATTTAAAAATATATATATTTTTTCATATATGATGAAAATAACTATTAAGTTTTGTGCAGATATGTGTAGTCTTGCAACTTAGATTACCAGCCAGATATGAGAATGATAAAGTTGGGTCTATTGGTATATTTGAAAAGTAACAAGGAGATAGTCTTTTAATCTGCTGTGCCCTACATTTTCAAAGTGCTTTGAAGCTCACACCATGGGTTCAAATTCATATTCTCATTTTATTCTTTGAAACAACTACATGGAGTTTGGGGTTATTTTCTTTGAAGATTGGACAACTGAAGTTCAGAGAGGTGAAATAAGTTACCCAAGGGCACACAGGACACCAGCAAGTGTATTGTGCACAAGACATAAGCAACGTCACAGGAAAGCAAACACACGTGGACTCAAGGTGTGCAAAGGCATGCAGACTCCAAAACTCAGAGATGCTTTGCCTTGGATAGATGTAGCCAAAATGAGGTCGTTTATAACTTCAAAATTACTATGAACAGCATTTATAGATGACTTCTTCTGTTTTATAAGCTGCTTTTTAAAATGTACTGTTAAAAAAACTAAAGGGAATTTTGAAAGAAAAACTTTCACCCATATTCCCATCAGCTAAAAAGGATTGCTTCCTCCACCCCAACAAGATTGTAAATTTCTTGAGGGGATGGACAAGTTCTAATTAATCTTCCCATGATGTGTCACAGAGGAGGTGTTCAATACATGTCTCGTGAATGATCATTTCCCAAACTTTTCCACATGCATATATATTTGATGTAGATGCATATTATTTGATGTAGAAATATTGCCTAGTATGAATGTACTATATGTACAGTGCACAATTTCAGCTTTTACTTTGTAATTAAGGGTGTGTTGTCAGTTTTTCTGTACGTTGTATTATAATTATTTTTCATACTTTTGCCTAGCCATTCATTCATTCAGTATACCCTTACTGAGTACCTATTATTAGCTAAGCATTGTACTAGAAAATCAAGATGCCATAATAGGCCCCTGTTCTCAGGAACAAGTAAATGGATTCTGTGGAAAAAGCATGGTACATATTATAAAAAGAATTGATCACAGGGGTAATGAGGGCACTTGGGAGAAGACTATCAGTCAGCCTAGAGAAATCAGGAAATGCCTCTCAGAGGTGATGATGGAGATGATGCCCAAGCTGAATCTTGAAGGATGACTCACAGACATGGAAGGTAAGGAAGACATGGAGGTGTTCTAGGCAGAGAGAGCTGCCTGTGCATGAGGTCAGGTAAGGCTGGTGCAGGTCACTGGGACCATGGGCAATTATTTGTGGCTGGCATGTCAGAAAAAGAGGACAGGAGCAGAGACACATCAGATAGGTGGGCCAACTCATAAAGGCCTCCTGTATCATGGCACGAGTTGGATTTTATCCTGAAGGTAATGGGGGGCCAGTGATAGATTTTCTTAAGCAAGGCGGTTGATATAATCAGATTTGGTCCCTCTTACAACTTATGAAGTGAATGGAGTAGAGAAGAGCAAGAATGGGTTTAGGTGAACCTGTTAAGAGTCTATTGTGGTCATCTGTACAGGAGATTATGACCACTTAACAGTGGGTAGTGATGGTGTTGATTGGAGAAGTTGATGAGTCCTTCACATGTTTCATACAGTATATTAAAGCATTTCTAGCTGCTAAGATTGCTAGTTTTACAAATCTTGGAGGCATAAGATACTAGAGGATTGTCCCTTACATAAAACTCAATACAGGTTTTCTGATCAGCAGACAGGCCTTTCACATTTTCAGTCAGAGACCCACCCAGCTCCTTCTGTCTTAGCTCTGCCCTCCTCTAGAACTTCAGAGTTTTTAAGCATTCACCATTCTGGGGACTGAGAAATGAGCTTGCAGTATTTTATGGGACACACCGGGAAGTGAGGAGGTAGATCAGATCAGATCAGTCGCTCAGTCATGTCCGACTCTTTGTGACCCCATGAATCCCAGCTCGCCAGGCCTCCCTGTCCATCACCAACTCCCAGAGTTCACTCAGACTCACATCCATCGAGTCAGTGATGCCATCCAGCCATCTCATCCTCTGTCGTCCCCTTCTCCTCTTGCCCCCAATCCCTCCCAGCATCAGAGTCTTTTCCAATGAGTCAACTCTTCACATGAGGTGGCCAAAGTACTGGAGTTTCAGCTTTAGCATCATTCCTTCCAAAGAAATCCCAGGGCTGGTCTCCTTCAGAATGGACTGGTTGGATCTCCTTGCAGTCCAAGGGACTCTCAAGAGTCTTCTCCAACACCACAGTTCAAAAGCGTCAATTCTTTGGCTCTCAGTCTTCTTCACAGTCCAACTCTCACATCCATACATGACCACAGGAAAAACCATAGCCTTGACTAGATGAACCTTTGTTGGCAAAGTAATGTCTCTGCTTTTGAATATGCTATCTAGGTTGGTCCTAACTTTCCTTCCAAGGAGTAAGATAGACATAGATAAAAAGAGAAAAGGTATGTAGGATGACTTCTGGTTTTCAGGTGTTGACAGGATTGGACTAGAGAGGGGCAGAATGGCTAATGTGATTATGGACATACCGAGTTTAGGGTAGGCCACCCAGTGCAGGTCCCCAGTATGACATCAAACAGAGAGATTGTGCTGAAACTTAGCAGAGAGTCTAGATTGGAAAAGCTGATTAAGGTGCCATATAATACTACTAATGAGGCTGCTGCTGCTACTGCTGCTAAGTCACTTCAGTCGTGTCCGACTCTGTGCGACCCCATGGACTGCAGCCCACCAGGCTTCTCCATCCATGGGATTCTCCAGGCAAGAACACTGGAGTGGGTTGCCATTTCCTTCTCCAATACATGAAAGTGGAAAGTGAAAGTGAAGTCGCTCACTCATGTCTGACTCTTAGCGACCCCATGGACTGCAGCCCACCAGGCTCCTCCATCCATGGGATTTTCCGGGCACCAGTACTGGAGTGGGGTGCCATTGCCTTCTCCAACTAATGAGGCTACCATTCACCAAATGTGTACCATTTGCTAAGGTACCCTAAGGAGTGGACCCTATCATTATCCTCATTTTACAGAGTAGAAACAGGATTAAAGGGCAAAGTGAGTTTCCCACATGGTTGGAAAGTGAAGGAATCAGAATTTGAATGTCATTTCTCTTGATTCCAGTTGAAGGGAACTAGTAAACCTAAGTGAGGAGAACCAAGGGCATTCCCTTGGAGAGAGCAGTCTTTATAGTATGCATGGAGGACAGGGTCACCACAGTGAAGCTGAGAACAGTCAGAGAGGCAAGACATGTGATGGAAACCTAGCCTCAGTCAGAGAAAAGAGAATGCGTATGGAGATCAAAGCGAGAGTGAGTTTCAGAAAGAGAGTCAAATTACACCCAGGGAGGTCAAATGAGGTAAGATCAGGGAAGGAAAATATTACCTGAATTTAGCCAGAAAGTTTTCGGTGACTTCAGTAAAAAGGGCAGGAATAGCAGGCAGCCAGGTGAAGTGAACAGGTTGTAAAAGAAAGGGGAGAAAGGGGAGTGCAGTTTGGCTGGGAGGGGAGTGGTTGGCTAGAGATGTGAGTTCAAGCTTTTCCTTTAAAAATGGAAGAGATTTGAAGGGGAAAGGGATGGCTGAGAGGCCAAGGTTGATTTCACAGAGAGTTGCTATTTGAGCTTCTCCATCTTTGGCTGCAAAGAATATAATCAATCTGATTTCAGTGTTGACCATCTGGTGATGTCCATGTGTGGAGTCTTCTCTTGTGTTGTTGGAAGAGGGTGTTTGCGATGCCCAGTGCATTTTCTTTGCAAAACTCTATTAGCTTTTGCCCTGCTTCATTCCGTATTCCAAGGCCAAATTTGCCTGTTACTCCAGGTGTTTCTTGACTTCCTACTTTTGCATTCCAGTCCCCTATAATGAAAAGGACATCTTTTTTGGTGTTAGTTCTAAAAGGTCTTGTAGGTCTTCATAGAACCGTTCAACTTCAGCTTCTTAAGTGGTACTGGTTGGGGCACAGCCTTGGATCACCGTGATATTGAATGATTTGCCTTTGAAATGAACGGAGATCATTCTGTCATTTTTGAGATTGCATCCAAGTACTGCATTTCGGACTCTTTTGTTGACCATGATGGCTACTCCATTTCTTCTAAGGGATTCCTGCCCACAGTAGTAGATAAAATGGTCATCTGAGTTAAATTCACCCATTCCAGTCCATTTTAGTTTGCTGATTCCTAGAATATCGACGTTCACTCTTGCCATCTCCTGTTTGACAACTCCACTTTGCCTTGATTCATGGACCTAACATTCCAGGTTCATATGCAATATTGCTCTTTACAGCATCGGAACTTGCTTCTATCACCAGTCACATCCATAACTTGGATTGTGGAGTTATTTCTCCACTGATCTCCTGTAGCATATTGGGCACCTACCGACCTGAATTTGGAAAACTCAGCAGTGACCACAGGACTGGAAAAGGTCAGTTTTCATTCCAATATCTAAGAAAGGCAATGCCAAAGAATGCTCAAACTACCGCACAATTGCACTCATCTCACACACTTGTAAAGTGATGCTGAAAATTCTCCAAGCCAGGCTTCAGCAATACGTGAACTGTGAACTTCCAGAGGTTCAAGCTGGTTTTAGAAAAATCAGAGGAACCAGAGATCAAATTGCCAACATCCGCTGGATCATGGAAAAAGCAAGAGAGTTCCAGAAAAACATCTATTTCTGCTTTCTTGACTATGCCAAAGCCTTTGACTGTGTGGATCACAATAAACTGTGGAAAATTCTGAAAGAAATGGGAATACCAGACCACCTCACCTGCTTCTTGAGAAATCTGTACGCAGGTCAGGAAGCAACAGTTAGAACTGGACATGGAACAACAGACTGTTTCCAAATAGGAAAAGGAGTACATCAAGGCTGTATATTGTCACCCTGCTCATTTAACTTCTATGCAGAATATACCATGAGAAACGCTAGGCTGGAAGAAGCACAAGCTGGAATCAAGATTGCTGGGAGAAATATCAATAACCTCAGATATACAGATGACACCACCCTTATGGCAGAAAGTGAAGAGGAACTAAAAAGCCTCTTGATGAAAGTGCAAGAGGAGAGTGAAAAAGTTGGCTTAAAGCTCAACATTCAGAAAACAAAGATCATGGCATCTTGTCCCATCACTTCATGGGAAATAGATGGGGAAACAGTGGAAACAGTGTCAGACTTTATTTCTTTGGGCTCCAAAATCACTGCAAATAGTGACTGCAGCCATGAAATTAAAAGACACGTACTCCTTGGAAGGAAAGTTATGACCAACATAGATTGCATATTGAAAAGCAGACATAGTACTTTGCCAACAAAGATTCGTCTAGTCAAGGCTATGGTTTTTCCAGTGGTCATGTATGGATGTGAGAGTTGGACTGTGAAGAAAGCTGAGCGCCGAAGAATTGATGCTATTGAACTGTGGTGTTGGAGAAGACTCTTGAGAGTCCCTTGGACTGCAAGGAGATCCAACCAGTCCATCCTAAAGGAGACCAGTCCTGGTGTTCATTGGAAGGACTGATGCTGAGGCTGAAACTCCAATACTTTGGCCACCTCATGCGAAGGGTTGACTCACTGGAAAAGACTCTGATGCTGGGAGGGATTGGGGGCAAGAGGAGAAGGGGACGACAGAGGATGAGATGCCTGGATGGCATCACCGACTCGATGCACTTGAGTTTGGGTAGACTCCGGGAGATGGTGATGGACAGGGAGGCCTGGCGTGCTGGGATTCATGGGGTTGCAAAGAGTTGGACATGACTGAGCGACTGAACTGAACTGAACTGAACTGCTATTTGAGGGAGTGAGATGGTGGAGAAGACAGAGAGTCTGAAGACAGTGGAGAAATCAACCTGAGAAAGGGACAAGGACAGGAAAGACAAGGAATGCAGGTGGGGCCATACATGTAATTTTAAGTAGGGAGGCAGGAAATCAATGGATTGCCTTCTAATTCCTTGTGAAATCTGGGGTGGAGGACATCAGCTAATAGTGAGTTGACAAATGGAATGGACTCTGCAGTTAACATTTTGATGGTTACACAATATTATATACATTGAGGACATAGAACAACATTTAACAGATGAATTCTCCTGTTAAACAACATTCAGACTGTTTACGTTTGCATCTGTACAAACATATAATGATTACTTTCACACAAGGATTATTTTTATTCATATGATTATCTTGACATGAAAATTGTCAGCCAAAGGGCAGAAACATATTCATGGCTCTTGAAATGCACTGCCAAATTGCTTTTCAAATGACTATAACAATGCCAATAGCACTTTGTCAGCATACCAATTTCTCTAAGGCTTTGTTGCACTGGGTTTTATTATTTTAAAATGCTATTTGAATTCAGTGGGCATTCGTGGTACCTCATTAATGACTTCAATTATATTTGATGACCACTAAGGTAATGGGGGCTTCCTTCATAGCTCAGTTGTTAAAGAATCTGCCTGCAATGCAGGAGACCTGGGTTCAATTCCTGGGTCAGAAAGATCCCCTGGAGAAGGAAATGGCAACCCACTCCAATATTCTTGCCTGGAGAATCCCATGGGCAGAGGAGCCTGGCAGGCTACTGTCCGTGAGGTCACAAGAATTGGACACGACTTAGTGACTAAACCACCACCAAAGTGATGGAATTCCAATTGAACTATTTCAAATCCTCAAAGATGATGCTGTTAAAGTGCTGTACTCAATATGCCAGCAAATTTGGAAAACTCAGCAGTGACCACAGGACTAAAAAAGGTCAGTTTACATTCCAATCCCAAAGAAAGGCAATGCCAAAGAACGCTCAAACTACCACACAATTGTACTCATCTCACATGCTAGCAAAGTAATGCTCAAAATTCTCCAAGCTAGGCTTCAACAGGAAGTGAACCTTGAAATCCCAGATGTTCAAGCTGGATTTAGAAAAGGTAGAGGAACCAGCGATCAAATTGCCAATATCCATTGAATCATCAAAAAGGCAAAAGAGCTCCAGAAAAACATCTGCTACTGCTTTATTGACTATGCCAAAGCCTTTGACTGTGTGGATCACAATAAACTGTGGAAAATTCTGAAAAAGATGAAATGCCAGACCACCTGAACAACTGTATGCAGGTCAAGAGCAACAGTTAGAACTGGACATGGAACAACAGACTGGTTCCAAATTGGGAAAGGAGTACGTCAAGGCTGTGTATTGTCACCCTGCTTATTTAACTTATATGCAGATTACATCATGAGAAACGCTGGGCTGGAGGAAGCACAAGCTGGAATCAAGATTGCCGGGAGAAATATCAATAACCTCAGATATGCAGATGACACCACCCTTCTTCACAGAAAGCGAAGAAGAACTAAAGAGCCTCTTGATAAAAGTGAAAGAGGAGAATGAAAAAGTTGGCTTAAAGCTCAACATTCAGAAAACTAAGATTATGGCATCTAGTCCCATCAGTTCATGTCAAATAGATGGGGAAACAATGGAAACAGTGACAGACTTTGTTTTGGGGGACTCCAAAATCACTGCAGATGGCGATTGCAGCCATGAAATTAAAAGACACTTACTCCTTGGAAGGAAAGTTATGACCAACCTAGATAGGATATTAAAAATCAGAGACATTACTTTTCCAACAAAGGTTCATCTAGTCAAAGCTATGGTTTTTCCAGTAGTCATGTCTAGATGTGAGAGCTGGAGTATAAAGAAAGCTGAGTGCCAAAGAATTGATGCTTTTGAACTGTGGTGTGGTGTTGAAGACTCTTGAGAGTCCCTTGGACTGCAATGAGATGCAACCAGTCCATCCTAAAGGAGATCAGTCTTGAATGTTGATTGGAAGGACTGATGTTGAAGCTGAAACTCCAATAGTTTGGCCACCTGATGCAAAGAGATGACTCATTGGAAAAGACCCTGATGCTGGGAAAGATTGAAGGCAGGAGGAGAAGGGGATGACAGAGGATGAGATGGTTGGTTGGCATCACTGACTCAATGGACATGAATTTGAGTAAACTCCAGGAGTTGGTGATGGACAGAGAGGCCTGGTGTGCTGCAGTCTATGGGGTCGCAAAGAGTTGGACATGACTGAGTGATAGAACTTAACTGAACTGCAGGTTGACCATTTGTCTCTCTTTTTTAAACAATCTGTATTTTCTTTTATTTGAATTATCTATTCTTAACCTCTATCTGTTAGGACTTAATGCTGTTTTTATATAGCTGACAAAGTCTCCAGTAGATATTAATCATTTTCATGTCCAAGTTGAGGGAAATTGTCTCCATTTTTCCTTTTTAGATTTAGTTTTGATTGTTTAGAGATATTACATTTTTTAAAATTTTATTTTATTTTTAAACTTTACATAATTGTATTAGTTTTGCCAAATATCAAAATGAATCCGCCACAGGTATACATGTGTTCCCCATCCTGAACCCTCCTCCCTCCTCCCTCCCCATACCATCCCTCTGGGTCGTCCCAGTGCACTAGCCCCAAGCATCCAGTATCGTGCATCGAACCTGGACTGGCAACTCGTTTCTTACATGATATTTTACATGTTTCAATGCTATTCTCCCAAATCTTCCCACCCTCTCCCTCTCCCACAGAGTCCATAAGACTGTTCTATACATCAGTGTCTCTTTTGCTGTCTCATACACCGGGTTATTGTTACCATCTTTCTAAATTCCATATATATGCATTAGTATACTGTATTGGTGTTTTTCCTTCTGGCTTACTTCACTCTGTATAATAGGCTCCAGTTTCATCCACCTCATTAGGACTGATTCAAATGTATTCTTTTTAATGGCTGAGTAATACTCCATTGTGTATATGTACCATAGCTTTCTTATCCATTCGTCTGCTGATGGGCATCTAGGTTGCTTCCATGTCCTGGCTATTATTTTTATGAAGTGGTTTTTTTTTTTTTTTTTTTTTTTTTTTTTTACAGTAATGTACCTGAGAAAGACACATATGTGGCTGTGCAGTAGAGTTTTCCTGTCATTTATTAGGAAAGAGAGAGAACAGAGATTTTCTGGGGAGACAGAAGGTTCTGGGAGGGGAATGGGCCCTGAGGCAGGCTACAGTCTCCTCTGAGTGTCAGAAGCCCACCTTCAGGTAAAAGCCTGTATGATTTACCACAGGAGGGTGTTGGCACATGAGGACAACAGAACTTTGGGCAGAGATGGGAAACCATGGCTCTCAAATTTTGGCATAGGTCTCTGTGGGTGTGGTCACAGGTTAGGGTTTCAGCTGCAAGGGAGGCCAATAGGCTCTGGGCAATGGAATAGCCCAGCCCAGAGAGAGCGATACAGACCAGCCCCAGTAATGACCCAGTTGGAACACAGCCTGCTGCAAACCCTGAGAGAAAAGGAGCCCTCAACAGAGGAGATGGGGAAAGGAACATCACAATCACTTAGACCCTTGCCAGGGGCCAGGCCCATAACCTAGTTTTACCCACTGTGCTACTGTGGGACCATTTTTATTATTCCCATTTAACATACCAGGAAGCAGAGGCTCAAAGGGGTTAACTAACATTCACTGTTACATAGCTTATGAGAGAGTCCATCTGGTTCTCAAGCCTCACGTTCCTAAACAAGGCCTCAGCTCTGAGAAGGGGGCCTTAAGTGGCCCTGGCATCAGTACAGTGTGTGGCCTGGGGAGAAGAGATCAGTCCAGTCGGTGAGCATCTTCTGGAGGATGCAGCCAGTCAAGTGGAGGAGTTTGGTTTTGGTGAAAGAGGAAATGGAGACCCAGAGGAGGATTCTCAGCAGAGAGTTGGTTTAAACTGATATTTTAGGAAGACAGTAGGGAGTGAAGAGCAGAAGCACGCTGTTTTTCTGTGCCACACTTGAGGACACCAAGTAAATATAGCATCCTGTTCAATGAGAGCAAGTGGGAACTTCTGAGTTGCTGCTAAGGCACCACTCTGGATGCTTATCTGAACTGTAATCCCCTCATCTTTCAAGAAGGATTCTGAAACTGAGAAGAGGTTGCTAGGGGAAATAAAGCTTCAGTATCATAAACAACAGAATCTATAAAATAGTTTTCCCAAATGAGCTTGATTCTCAAGCCAGGAGCAGTTGAGTGTTTGACAGGAGATAAGGAAGAAGCCAGCAGGGATCTGCCTTGCCCTCCTCCCTCAGACTTTCTTCCCAAGTATCACAGAAGTGAGTCCTCACCAAGAGTCTTCTTCCAACCTGCATTCTCAGGATATCCACAGCCCCAGTGTTTCTTCAGCCAGGGACCCAACCCTCTCATAGATTTGGAAGCTCTCCTGGCTCTTTACTTGATGTAGATTTACAACCCTACCCTGAACCCCGAACTGAATGAGTCTTCAAGCAAGAATAATTGATTTAAATGACTTACATAATATGCTTATTTTATAAGTGGATTAGATTTTTATTTTGAGCTTAAAAAAAAATAGACATCTACATTGGGACTTCCCTGGTGGCTCAGTGGTAAAGAATCCACCTGCCAATGCAGGAAATGCAGGTTCGATTCCTCGGTTGGGAAGATCCCATGGAGAAGGAAGTGGTAACTGACTTCAGTATTTTTGCCTGGGAAATCCCATGGACAGAGGATCCTGGAGGGCTATAGTCCATGGGGTCACAAAAGAGTCGGACGCACTTAGTGACTAAACAACAACAACCAAGAAAACCACATATAGCCATAAAAAGACATTCACAACACAAAAACACAGAGAGTGTATACAATGTGAGCTCAGTTTTATAAAATAAATTATATATATTTACATACATATGCTATGTATCAAAGTGTTAATTAACAGTGCTACCTCAGAATGGAGACTATATTCTTTTTATTTTTAATGTGTGACAGAAACCACTAACTACCTTCCAATATCCATTCTTCCTTTATTCTATAGCAATGGAGCCTCCAATTTTAGTTGAGCACCTAGAATACATAGCATATATTTAGCTACCATATGAATAGCCACCTAGAATAGATAGCATATTTTTAAGCCTCCCTTGCAGCTCGATGTGGTCATAGTAACTGTTCTGACCAGTGAGATACATTAAGTGGATGTGTTATATATCACTTTTTAGAAGGTGTCCTTGAAAGGAACAGACATGCCTTCTTCTCATTCCTCCTTGCTGACTGGAATGTGAGCATGATGGCTGGTGCTAGAACAGCCATCTTGGACTCTGAAGTGGAAGCCATAATGCTGAAGGTGTTGGAGCAATTAAGAGAATAGAAACTGGGTCCTTCATGGCTGTGGGCCATTGCACCAGACCTGGATACCCTGTATCTACATGAGAATTATTTTTCCTCTTCATCTTATATAATTCACTACTATTTTGAATTTTCTATCACTTGACAGCTGAACCAACTCCTAGATATTTTTGAAAGCTAAGAAATACATAGGGATATATTGAAAACTCTGGTCCAAAATCTTATACATGGAGTGATTTTCCTAGCTGTGAAATCTTTCACTGAAACCGCTTGTCTGAAGTTTCACTCAGATCTACTTTCACACTCCATTCAAACATATTGCATCTTGTCAACACTTAATACTGTGTTTAGTTTTCTTTTTTCTTTTTTTGGTGGAAAGGACACATGGTCTCATCCCTAGTCCATAGACTGTCTCAATTTTAATTCAAAAGTTTTCACAACTCTCCTGAGAATAAGGTATTGATGTAGCTCCATTGCAACAACTTGGGAATATTTGTAGTAGCCTTTTGGGCTTCCCTGTTGGCTCAGTGGTAAAGAACCCCCCTGCCAATGCAGGAGATGCAGGAAACACGGGTTTGATCCCTGGGTCACAAAGATCACCTAGAGTAGGAAGTGGCAAGCCTCTCCAGTATTCTTGCCTGGAAGATTCCATGGACAGAAGAGCCTGATGGGCTATAGTACATGGAGTTTCAAAGAGCTGGACATGACTGAGTGACTGAGCATGCATGCATGTGTGTAGTAGCCTTTTAGGTTATTAGAGACCCGTGAATTGAGATAAAACCAAAGTTGAGATGGTTTAGGCAGCCCTTTCCACGCCCAAGTGAGCTGCCTCTATCAATATATTGAGACTGTGGCCTGTGAAGACCAACAGGAAAGCCATAGTGTGTGTGTGTGTGTGTGTGTGTGTTGCACATGCTTTACATGGGTGTGTGGTGCTCATATGTTGTGTGGTTTAACATTTGGGTGATGCACATGTGTTTGTGAGGTGTTTGTGTGTTAAGCATGTTTTGTGAGCTATGTATTTGTGGAGCCTATGTGTTATATAGGGGTATGTATTTGTGAGGACATATGTTGTGCTTCTGTGCCACATAAGGGTGAGTGTGTGTGTGTGTGTGTGTGCGTGCATGCACATATATCATGTTGACATGTGTTTGCAGTGTCCGGATGTGTGCGCTTGTGCTTGCACACACACATGTGTAGTCCTGTTACATAACAGTGACAGAAGAGAAGCCTTTCATTAGTGGGTCCTAAAGAAGATTGCAATTGATTTAGGAGACATGCCAGAACCAGTCATATGGAAGAACCTCCACCTCCATCATTCCACCTCCTCATACAGTTCTAGATCCTAGGTGTCCCCATTCATTCCTATTAATAATGGAGTGTTTACATTACATTTGCTTATGTAAACTGCAGGCAGGCACCAGCAATTTAATTTTAAGTTGGCTTCGATTCAGCTGCTACTTTTGCTTTTGCTGCTCAAAATGACTAAAAGCCATTTTAAGTTAATTTTTCCCCAGGCATTTGCTTACACTGTGAAGGGAAAATTATTCTGAAACATAAGGAATACTTAAAATAACAAAATAAAAGGGAGATATCAGATGAAGAAAAACAGATGTTAACGAAATATAATGTTGACATTTTAGCTATTTTCATACTCTTGGTGTGAACAATATTCTTCAGCATCTTACTCATCACCACTTTATCTCCACAAAGAATCCGACATTTCCTGCTCTCTGATTCACTCGCTACTATGACTGTCATTCCTGAGCAGGTCTGGGTTCACAGGATCCCCCTAAAAGGGGAAAAACCATTCCTGTGGGAATATTTACAGATTACATCTCTACGCATCTAGAGATCCCTGATTCTATGGGATCATCTGACCTCTTGAAGTTTTTCTCACACAGACCACAAAGATGCCCATGGCCTTAGAGGTTTCTGAGGAGAGGATGCCCAGACTCTGCATTTCCACATTGTGCCAGGAAGGGCCAGGTGCCCCCTAGGTGGGGCTGTTGAGCACTGTCTGGGAGGGGCACTTGTCACACTTTGATGTGAGGAGGAAATGGAGCCCACAGGAAGGTATTGGAGGGTTTCTACAGCCTGGTGTTCCTCCTGGCTGCACATCTGAGAATATGCCTGGACTGCAAACATGGGATCATTAGCATGTGGCCGTTACGCATAAAACCCTGTGAGGGATAGGGATAGACTGTTACCCTTATTTTAAACAGAGGTTGAAATTCCCTTGTCTAAGGTTATTCATGTAGTAAGCATCCATAATGGGATTTGAATCCAGACAGTCTAGTTTCAGAACTCTGCTCTTAATTCTAGCTCCCTCCTGAACACTTGGAACAAGACCCATGCAGAAACCAGGTGGAGATGGAGGCACAGATTTGACACCTGTTCTGAGAGGTTTTGAACCAAGAACTTCCAGATGTCCAAGCTGGGTTTAGAAAAGGAAGCAGAACTAGAGATCAAATTGCCAACATGTGCTAGATTATAGAGAAAGAAAGGGAATTTCAGAAAAACTCATTGACTGCACTAAAGCTTTTGACTATGTGGATCATGATAAACTGTGGAAAGCTCTTAGAGAGATGAGAATACCATACCATCTTACCTGTCTCCTGAGAAAGCTGTTTGTGGGTCAAGAGGCAACAGTTAGAACCCTGTATGGAACAACTGATTGGTTCAAAATCAAGAAAGGAGTATGACAGGGCTGTCTGTTGTCACTCTGCTTGTTTAACCCATATTCTGAGCACATCATGAGAAATGCCTTCCTGGATGAGTTACAAGCTGGAATCAAGATAGGCAGGAGAAACATCAACAACCTCAGATATACAGATGATACCACTCATATGGCAGAAAGTGAAGAGAAACTAAAGAGCCTCTTGATGAGGGTGAAGGATGAGAGTGAAAAAGCTGGCTTAAGACTAAATATTAAGAAAACCAAGATCATGGCACCCGGCCCCATTACTGCATGGCAAATAAAAGGGGAAAAGGTGGAAGTAGTGACAGATTTCCTCTTCTTGGGCTCCAAAACCACGGTGGACAGTAACTGTAGCCATGAAATCAGAAGACGATTGCTTTGGCAGGAAAGCGATGACTAACCTAGACAAGTGTATTGACAAGGAGAGACATTGCTCTACTGACAAAGGTCCATATAGTCAAAGCTATGGTCTTCCCAGTGGTCATGTATGGTTGTGAGAGCTGGACTGTAAAGAAGGCAGAGCACTGAAGAGTTGACGCCTTTGAACTGTGTTGCTGGAGAAGACTCCTGAAAGTCCCTTGGACAGCAAGCAGATCAAACCAGTCAATCTTAAGGGAGATGAATATTCACTGAAAGGACTGTTGCTGAAGCTGAAACTCCATTATTTTGATCATCTGATGAGAAAAGATGACTCATTGGAAAAGTCCCTGATGCTGGGAAAGATCGAGGGCCGAAGGAGAAGAGGATGTCAGAGGCTGAGATGGCTGGAGTGCATCACCGATGCAATGAACATGAACTCGGGCAAACTCTGGGAGATGATGAGGGACAGGAAGCCCTGGCGTGCTGTAGTTCATGGGGTCACAAAGAGTCAGACACAACTGGTGACTGAACAGCAACAACAGGTGAGAGGTTTAGCTCATGAGTGAGCTTGGTCAACAGCCTAGCAGCCTGGTATGATGTTGTTCATTTATTAGGAATAATCTTGTGAAATTAAGAAAATTCTCTCTTTCTGGAAAGTGTTTAAAATGCTACCAGGTAGCATAGGGAGAAACATAGTTCTCCAGAGAGAATTTCTCTCAGCTCTCACAGATAATGAGGGAAATCATTGGGACATCCTTTGGACTCTACTTGCAAAAGAGAACCAGAAACTGAACACTTCTCACCTCCTCTATGGGTAATCCTTGAGCACCTTCATTCTATTCTCAACACTGAGGACAGAAAGAAGCTCTTTTAAGGTGCAAGTTTGATTCTGCCCCTCCTCCACTGTGACTACTCTATAATTGCAACTAGGACTCCCACCCCCTGCTTTCCCCTTTTCTACTTTTTCCTGCTCTGTATTTCCCCCAGTCCTAATCAACTTTTAACATACTGTATAATTTCATTATTGGGTTGGCCTATACATTTGTTTGGGATTTTCCATATGATATTATGAAAAACCCAAACAAACTTTCTGGCTAACCTAATATTGATTATGTTATTGTTTATTGTCCCCTCCCACTAGAATGTAAGATCTTTGAGGGCAAGGATCATTGTATTGCTTACTAATGTATTCCAAGTGCCTAGACTAGGCTGAAAACAGTGGACCAAGGGACCCTTGATGTTTCTTTTGAAGAAAGGAAGTGCCAACAAAAATGGACATGGGTTATGAGAGATTTATAAATCTAGAGTTCAGGGAAGGGATCTGGGCTGGAGATATGCATATGGGACTCAGCAGCTTATAGATGGTGTTTGAGGCCACAGGTCTAGATGGGATCACCAGGGCAGCAGGAGGTTATGGATAGAGAACAGAACTGGTATAGGCCTGAACCATAGGACCTCCTATGTTAAAAGGCAAAGAGATGAGAAAGAAAGAACAAGGGAGGCTGAGAAGAAGGAGCCAGATAGGTAGAAAGGAAAGTGGAAGAATGTGATGTGCTTGAAGTCAGTTGATGGAAATGTTTCAAGGAGGAAATGATCAGCTACATCAAATGGGTTAAGTAAGGCAAGGACTGATTACTAGAGAGAAGAGTTCATTTGAGACATTGATACCAGTCACCAATTCCCCTGTTCCTTCTCCAAATTTTCTCTCAAATCAACCCCTGCTGCTCACCCTGTTTCAAGCCTCCATCTTCTCTTGCCTTGAAATTGCTGAAGTCCCTTAACCCGCTCTGCTTTAGCCTCGACCTGCACTTTCCATTACAGTAGCCATTAGTCACATGTAGCTACTGAGCATTTGAAAATGAGGCCAGCATGATTTGAGATGTGCTGCAAGTATGCACTGAATTTTGAAGACTTTGGGGGAAAAAAAAGAAAAATGTAAAAATATCTCGCTAGTAATTCTTTACATTCATTCTTGTTGCAATGATAATAATTTGGTTTTTTTTTTTTTTTAGTAAAACAAAATGTATTCTTAAGATTATTCCTGGGTTTTAAATTTTTTGCATTTTTAAATGCGGCTGCTAGAAAATTTAAAGTTACATATGTGACTTGCGTTTGTGGCTCTTATTATTTCTAATGGATAGTGCTGGAATAAATTATTTTCCACACTGCACCCATGGTAATCTTTTAGAAGGGCAAATGAATCATGTCACTGCCATGCTTCTCCCCTTCAGTAACTTCCCAAGGAAATGTTTTTAAGATAAAACACCACATCTTTACCATATAAGGCTCTGAGAAGGGGCCCTGATCTGTTGCCCATCTCCAGACACTCTCTCTCTCAGGGCACATTGGCCTTCCTTCCCGCCTGGGGTCTGCTCAGATGCAGCTCTCTCTGGCTGAAGTCCTCTTTGCACTGCTAACACATCTCCCTAGACTCAGTTTAAGTGTTTCCTTCTCAAGAATCTATCCCTAGTGCTCAATCTAGGTTAGGTACTCCACTTCTAATCTCATGCCTCCGGAGCTTGTCTCATATAGCACTGGTTTAACTTGCCCACCACTATTTGCATAATCAATTTTAATCTTTCTCCACCAGACTGAACATTCATTATTTTGTTTGCACTTAACATGATAAACAAAAGTTGAGTTCCAATGTTTTACATTATATTGATCCACCTTGAGATTACTTCTGCTCTTTCTTTTTTCTCTCATTAAAAAAAAAAAAAAAAAAACACAGAACTTTGTTTTAGAGCAGTTTTAGGTTCACAGCAAAATTAAGAGGAAGGTACAGAGATTCCCATATACCTGTTGCCCTTACATGTGGGTAGCCTCCTTCATCATCAGCATCCCCCACCAGGATGGTACACTGTTGTAACTGGTGAACCTACCTTGACACATCATTATCACCCAATGCCCACAGTTTATATTAGGATTCGCTCTCAGTGTTGTACATTCTATAGGTTTAGACAAATGTTTAATGACATATATTCACAACAGTTTTCCCAACCTGGGGATCTGGCAAAGGGACTGAGAACCCCCAGGGAATTTGATTTTGGAGGCCAGTGGGATTTGATTACAGAACTTACACAGGACTGGGGATAGAGACTTTTGGGGGGCAAAAAGAAAACCTTCATTCACCGGAACCCAGGAGAAAGGAGCAATGACCCTACAAGAGACTGACCCAGACTTGCCTGTGAGTGTCCAGGAGACTCCAGCAGAGGCATGGGTCAACAGTGGCCTGCTGCAGGGTCAGGGGCACTGAATATAAGACATTTTGAAGGAGGTCGCCATTATCTTCATTATCCCTACCATAGTTTGGTCTTAGGTCAAAAAACAGGGAGGGAACACAGCGCTGCCCATCAACAGAAAATTGGCTTAAAGATTTACTGAGCATGGCCCCACCCATCAAAACCAGACCCAGTTTTCCCCACAGTCAGCCTCTCCCATCAGGAAGCTTCCATAAGCATCTTATCCTTATCCATCAAAGGGCAGACAGAATGAAAACCACTATCACAGAAAACTAACCAAACTGATCACATGGACCACAGCGTCGTCTAACTCAACTAAACTATGAGCCTTGCTGTGTAGGGCCACCCAAGACGGATGGGTCATGGTGGAGATTTCTGACAAAACGTTGTCCACTGGAAACGGGAATGGCAAACCACTTCAGTATTCTTGCCTTGAGAACCCCATGAACAGTATAAAAAGGCAAAAAGATATGACATTGAAAGATGAACTCCCCAGGTTGGTAGGTACCCAATATGCTGCTGGAGAAGAATGAAGAAATAATTCCAGAAACAATGGAGAGACAGAGACAAAGCAAAAACAACACACCCAGCTGTGGATGTGACTGGTGTGGAAGTAAAGTCTGATGCTGTAAGAACAGTAGTGCATAGAAACCTGGAATGTTAGGTCCATGAGTCAAGGTAAATTGGAAGTGGTCAAACAGGAAATGGCAAGAGTGAACATCGACATTTTAGGAGTCAACTAAAATGGACTGAAAGGGCTTCCCTGGTGGCTCAGAGGTTAAAGCATCTGCCTGCAATGCAGGAGACCGTGGTTCAATCCCTGGGTCGGGAAGATCCCCTGGAGAAGGAAATGGCAACCCACTCCAGTACTCTTGCCTGGATAATCCCATGGACAGAGGAGCCTGGTAGACTACGGTCCATGGGGTCGCAAAGAGTTGGACACGACTGAGCGACTTCACTTTCAAAATGGACTGGAGTGGGCGAATTTAATTCAGATGACCATTATATCTACTATTGTGGGCAAGAATCCCTTAGAAGAAATGGAGTAGCCCTCATAGTCAACAAAAGAGTCTGAAATGCAGTACTTGGGTACAATCTCAAAAACAACAGAATGATTTCTGTTCATTTACAAGGCAAATCATTCAACATCATAGTAATCCAAGTCTGTGCCCCAACCACTAATGCTGAAGAAGCTGAAGTTGAATGGTTCTATGAAGATGTACAAGACCTTCTAGAACTAACACCAAAAAAAAAAGATGTCTTTTTAATCATAGGGGACTGGAATACAAAATTAGGAAGGCAAGAGATACCTGGAGTAACAGGCAAGTTTGCCCTTGGAGTACAAAATGAAGCAGGGCAAAGTCTCACTGAGTTTTGCCAAGGCAATGCACTGGTCATAGCAAACACCATCTTCCAACAACACAAGAGAAGACTCTGCACATGGACATCACCAGGTGGTCAATACCAAAATCAGATCGATTATATTCTTTGCAGCTGAAAATAGAGAAGCTCTATACAGTCAGCAAAAATAAGACTGCGAGCTGACTGTGTTTCAGACCACGAACTCCTTATTGCAAAGAAAGAAAGGTTAGTTGCACAGTCATGTCCGACTCTGTGATTCCATGGACTGCAGCCTGTCCCACTTCTCTGTCCATGGAGGATGTCCTGCTCCTCTCTGTCCACTCCAGGCAAGAGTACTGTAGTGGGTTGCCATTTCCTTCTTCAAGGGATCTTCTCAACCCAGGGATCAAACCCAGGTCTCCGGCATTGCAAGCGGATTCTTTTCCCAGCTGAGGCACAAGGGAAGCACAGACATAACCTTAGGAGTTGCTTCCACTGGGGATAGAAACCAGGACCTTCTGCGTGTAAAGTAGATATGCTAACCACTACATTATGGAGCCATGAGCTATTCAGAGTTAAATTGAAGAAAGTAGGGAAAACCACTAGACCATTCAGGTATGACCTAAATCAAATCCCTTATGATTATACAGTGGAAGTGAGAAATAGATTTAAGGGCCTAGATCTGATAGATAGAGTGCCTGATGAACTATGGAATGAGATTCGTGCCATTGTACAGGAGACAGGGATCAAGACCATCCCCATGGAAAAGAAATGCAAAAAAGCAAAATGGCTGTCTGGGGAGGCCTTACAAATAGCTGAGAAAAGAAGACAAGGTGGCAAAGGAGAAAAGGAAAGATGTAAGCATCTGAATGCAGAGTTCCAAAGAATAGCAAGGAGAGATAAGAAAGCCTTCCTTAGTGATCAATGCAAAGAAATAGAGGAAAACAACAGAATGGGAAAGACTAGAGATCTCTTCAAGAAAATTAGAGGTACTAAGGGAACATTTCATGTAAAGTTGGGCACAATAAAGGACGGAAATGGTATGACCTAACAGAAACAGAAGATATTAAAAAGAGGTGGCAAGAATACACAGAAGAACTATGCAAAAAAGATCTTCACGACCCAGGTAACCATGATGGTATGATCACTCACCTAGAGCCAGACATCCTGGAATCAGAAGTCAAATAGACCTTAGGAAGCATCACTATGAACAAAGCTAGTGGAGGTGTTAGAATTCCAGTTGAACTATTTCAAATTGTAAAAGATGATGCTGTGAAAGTGGTGCACTCAATATGCCAGCAAATTTAGAAAACTCAGCAGTGGCCACAAGAATGGAAAAGGTCAGTTTTCTTTACAATCCTAAAGAAAGGCATTGCAAAAGAATGTTCAAACTGCCACACAATTGCACTCATCTCACACACTAGCAAAGTAATGCCAGGCTGGATGAAGCACGAGCTGGAATCAAGATTGCCAGGAGAAATATCAATAACCTCAGATAGGCAGATGAGATCACCCTTATGACAGAAAGCAAAAAGAACTAAAGAGCCTCTTGATAAAAGTGAAAGAGGAGAGTGAAAATTTTGGCTTAAAACTCAACATTCAAAAAACTAAGATCATGGCATCCGGTCCCATCACTTCATGTTAAATAGATGGGGAAACAATGCAAACAGTGAGAGACTTTATTTTCTTGAGCTCCAAAATCACTGCCGTTGGTGACTCAGCCATGAAATTAAAAGATGCTTGCTCCTTGGAAGAAAAGCTATGACCAACCTAGACAGCATATTAAAAAGCAGAGACATTACTTTGCCAACAAAAGTCCATTTAGTCAAAGCTATGGTTTTTCCAGTAGTCATGTGTGAATGTGAGAGTTGGACTATAAAGAAAGCTGAGCACTGAAGAATGGATGCTTTTGAACTGTGGTGTTGGAGAAGAATCTTGAGAGTCCCTTGAACAGCAAGGAGATCAAACCAGTCAATCCTAAAGAAAATCAGTCGTAAATATTAATTGGAAGGACTGATGCTGAAGGCAAAAGTCCAGTACTTTGGCCACCTGATGTGAAGAACTGACTCATTGGAAAATACCCTAATGCTGGGAAAGATTGAAGGCAGGAGGAGAACAGGATGACAGAGGATGGATGTGATGGTTGGACTGCATCACCAACTTGATGGACATGAGTTTGAGCAAGCTCTGGGAGTTGGTAATGTACAGGGAATCCTGGCATGCTGCAGTCTACGGGGTCACAAAGAGTCAGACACAACTGAGTGACTGAACTGAACTGATCCACCATTTTAGTATCGTACAGAATAGTCTCAATATCCTAAAAATTCCCTATACTACATTTAGTGACCCCCTCCCTCTATTTAAACCCCTGGAAACCATTGATTTTTTTTTTAATTAGTAAATTTTCCCACAGTTTTGCCTTTTGCAGAATGCCATATATTCGGAGTCATATAACATGTAGCCTTTTCAGATAGGCTTCTTTCTCTTAACATTATAACTTTAAGATCTTGCTGTGTCTTTTTGTGGATTGATAGCTCATTTCTTTTTCAGTTCAGTTCAGTTCAGTCTCTTAGTCGTGTCTGACTTTTTGCGAACCCATGGATTGCAGCATGCCAGGCCTCCCTGTCCATCACCAACTCCCAGAGTTTACTCAAACTCATGTCCATTGAGTTGGTGATGCCATCCAACCATCTCATCCTTTGTTGTCCCCTTCTCCTCCTGCCTTCAATCTTCCCCAGCATCAGGGTCTTTTCAAATGAGTCAGCTCTTACCATGAGGTGGCCAAAGTATTGGAGTTTCAGCTTCAACATCAGTCCTTCCAATGAATATTCAGGAATGATTCCCTTTAGGATGGACTGGTTGGATCTCCTTGCAGTCCAAGGGATTCTCAAGATTCTACTTCAATACCACAGTTCAAAAGCATCAATTCTTCAGTGCTCAGCTTTCTTCATAGTCCAACTCTCACATCCATACATGACTATTGGAAAAACCATAGCCTTGACTAGACAGACCTTTGTTGGCAAAGTAATGTCTCTGCTTTTGAATATGCTATCAAGGTTGGTCATAACTTTTCTTCCAAGGAGTAAGCGTCTTTTAATTTTGTGGCTGCAGTCACCATCTGCACTGATTTTGGAGCCCCCCCAAAATAAAGACTGTCACTGTTTGCACTGTTTCCCTGTCTATTTGCCATGAAGTGATGGGACCAGATGCCATGATCTTTGTTTTCTGAATGGTGAGCTTTAAGCCAACTTTTTCACTCTCTTCTTTCACTTTCACCAAGAGGCTCTTTAGTTTTTCTTCGCTTTCTGCCATAAGGATGGTGTCATCTGCATATCTGAGGTTATTGATATTTCTCCCGGCAATCTTGATTCCAGCTTGTGCTTCATCCAGCCCAGGGTTTCTCATGATGTACTCTGCATAGAAGTTAAATAAGCAGGGTGACAATATACAGCCTTGATGTACTCCTTTTCCTATTTGGAACCAGTCTGTTTTTCCATGTCCAGTTCTAACTGTTGCTTCCTGACCTGCATACAGATTTCTCAAGAGGCAGGTCAGGTGGTCTGGTATTCTCATCTCTTTCAGAATTTTCCACAATTTATTGTGATCCACACAGTCAAAGGCTTTGGCATAGTCAATAAAGCAGAAATAGTTGATTTCCTGGAACTCTCTTGCTTTTTCGATGATCCAGCAGATGTTGGCAATTTGATCTCTGGTTCCTCTGCCTTTTCTAAAACCAGATTGAACATCTGGAAGTTCATGGTTCACATATTGCTGAAGCCTGGCTTGGAGAATTTTGAGCATTACTTTGGTCACGTGTGGATGAGTGCTATTGTATGGTAATTTGAGCATTCTTTGGCATTGCCTTTCTTTGGGAGTGGAATGAAAACTGACCTTTTCCAGTCCTGTGGCCACTGCTGAGTTTTCCAAATTTGCTGGCATATTGAGTGCAGCACTTTCACAGCATCATCTTTTACAAATTGAAATAGCTCAACTGAAATTCCATCATCTCCACTAGCTTTGTTCGTAGTGATGCTTCCTAAGGCCCACTTGACTTCCCATTCCAGGATATCTGGCTATAGGTGAGTGATCACACCATCGTGATTATCTGTGTCATGAAGATCTTTTTTGTACAGTTCTTCTGTGTATTCTTGCCATCTCTTCTTAATATCTTCTGCTTCTGTTAGATCCATACCATTTCTGTCCTTTATTGAGCCCATCTTTGCATGAAATGTTCCCTTGGTATCTCTAATTTTCTTGAAGAGATCTCTAGTCTTTCCCATTCTATGGTTTTCCTCTATTTATTTGCATTGATCACAGAGGATGGGTTTCTTATCTCTCCTTGCTATTCTTTGGAACTCATTTTTCTTTAGGACTGAATAATAATCCACTGTCTAGATGTACCACAGATTATTTGTCCATTCACCTACTGAAGGACAGCTTGTTTGCTTCCAAGTGTTGCCAGTTATGAAGAAGTTTCCTATATACAACTGTGTGCATGTCTTTCCACTCTCTTTTCCAGGGAATTTTCCTGACCCAAGAATCAAACCCAGGTTTCCTGCATTGCAGGCAGTTTCTTTACCATCTGAGCCACCAGGGAAGCGTTTTGGTGTGTACACAAATTTTCAATTTCTTTGGGTCAATTTTTAAGATATTTTTAAGTTAGAGAGACTTCCTTGCTGTATTGGTTTGGAGATTTATTTTTCTTATTCTTTTAAAACTAAAATAATATTTGCACAGACAGAAATTCACAAATATTAAGTGATTCATTGACTTTTGACAAACTTATACATTCACATAATCAACATTCCACTCAAGACATTAAAGATTTCTGTCACCGTCACAAAGGTTCCCTTGGGCTCTTTACAGGAAGTCTCTGCCCTCTGACACAACCACTCCCTGATTTCTACTGTAGATTAATGTTACCTCTTCATAATTTTCCTATAAATAGACTCATACAGAAATCATTGGTTTATCTGTTTGTTTTTTCACTTTGTATCATGTTTTTGAGATTCATTCATGTCATAGCTTGAAATCAGTAGTTTGTACCTTTTTACTGCAGAGTAATTGACTGGAAATATTACAACTTATTTATTATTCCCCCCTTGTTAGATATTTGGATTATTTCCTGTTTGGGGCAATAATGAATAAAGCTACTATAAATAATCATGTATAAAATTTCACAGACATTATCATTTTCCTAGTAAATACTTAGTAATGGAATGACTGGATTATATGGTACTTACGTTTAGCTTTATAAAAGGCTGTCAAAACAACATATGAAAGATTCAGTTCTCTGTGTCCTCATAAAAACTTAGCATTTTCAGTCTTATTAATTTTAGTCATTGTGATGAATGTAGGAAATCTGATATCCTGGGATATACCCCCTGGTCACGATGTATCTTTTTTATATATTGCTAAATTCTCTTTTCTAATATTTTACTGTGTGCATTTTTGCATCTATATTTATGAGGATTATTGATTTATAATTTTCTTACAATATCTTTATTGGATTTTTGTATCAGGATCATGGGGGTCTCATAAAATGAATTGGAAAGCGTTTTCTGTCTATTTTTTGATGGATTTTGTTTGATGCTAGTAATATACATAGAATTTACCAGTTAAACCATCTGGGTGTGGAGTTGTCTTAGATGTTTATAATTGTAAATTCAGTTTCCTTAATATAGGAGATATTCCATTAAAAAATTATTTTTTCCTGTGTCAGTTTTAGAAAATATTACACAAGGAATTTATCCATTTAATCTAAACTGTCAAATTTATATAGTGATACAAAATTGTTCATGTATGTGCTTAATTTCTCAGTCATGTCCAACTCTTGTGACGCCATGGATTAGCCCACCAGGCTCCTCTTCCATGGGGATTCTCCAGACAAGAATACTGGAGTGGGAGGGTATCCCTTCTCCAGGGGATCTTCCCAACCCAGGGATTGAACCCAGGTCTCCCACATTGCAGGAAGATTCTTTACCAGCTGAACCATCAGTGAAACCCAAGAGTACTGGAGTGGGTAGGCTATCCCTGCTCCAGGGGATCTTCCCAACTCAGAAATCAAACCAGGGTCTCCTGCATTGCAGGCTTTACCAGCTTACAGGGACTTCCCTGATTATTCTTTTACCATCTGTAATGTTGTCCCTCTTTTATTTCTGATACTAGTAATTTGTGTTCTACCCCTTGCTCATTATCTTTATCTCTTCCTCATCAGTCTTTTACTTTTTACAGTTTATTTAGTTTTGGCTGTGCTGGGTCTTTGTTGCTGCGCACAGGCTTTCTCTAGTTGCGGTGGGTGAGCAGGGACTACTCTCTAGTGGGACTATGCGGACTTCTCATTGCAGCGACTTCTCTTGTTGTGGAGCACAGGCTCTAGGCATGCCAGCTTCAGTAGCTGTGGTGCACGGGCTTAGTTGCCCCGTGGCATGTGGGATCTTCCCAGGCCAGGGATCGAACCTGTGTCCCCTATGTGGGCAGGTGGATTCTTAACCACTGGACCACTACGGAAGCCCTCCTTATTGGTCTTCTAGAGGTTTACTAACTTTATTGAACTTGTCAAAGAATGATCTTTTGGCTTTGATGGCTTTTGACTTTTTTTTTTTTTTTGTCAGTTTTCCAGTTCATTTTTGCTCTTACCATTGTTATTCCCACCTTCTATTGTTTCTGGTTTAATTTGCTTTTCCTGAGTTCAAGTGGAAGCTTAGGTTATTTTTAGATTACTTAGTTTAAAGTTTTCTTCTTTTCTACTTCAAGTATTTAAAGCCACAGATTTCTTTCTAAGTTCTGTTTTAATTGTATACCACAAATTTTGGTATGTTGTATTTTCATTAAGTTTGAAATATTTTCTAATTTATCTTGTGATTTCTTCTTTAGCCTAGAGGAAAGAGGTAAATTATTTAGAAGTATGTAGCTTAATTTTCAAATATTTAGGGAGATTTTCTAGATAACTTATTCTTATTAATTTCTAATTTAACTTTGTTGTGGTTAAAAAAACATAGTCTATTACTGTTTCATTCCTTTGAAATTTACTGAGATTTAGTCCATAATCCAGCAATTGATTTATTCTGTTGAAGAGTCCATGTACACTTCAGAGAATGAGTATTCTGCAGTGGTTGATTGTAATGTTTATAAATGTTAATTTTGTCAAGCTGGTTGCTAGTATTATTTAAATATTTTATATTTATACTTTTCTTTTTTCTTTTTTAGTATAGTTGTTCTATCAATTAGTGAGAGAGGAGTGTTAAAACCTCTAACTGTAATTGTGAATTTCTCTGTTTCTCTCTTCAGTTTTGTCATTTGCTTCATGTATTTCTAAGCTCTGTTATTAGGTACACCTCCATTTAGTGTTGTTATATTTTCCTGATGAATTGTCCCTTTGTTCATGTAAAATATTTCTCTTTACCTCTTTTTGCACACTTACCATGAAATCTATTGCATTATTTTACTAGGGCTGTCATAACAGGGTCCTACAGATGGGGTAGTTTAAACAACAAAAATCTATTTCCTCAAAGTTCTGGAGGTTTAAGTCCAAGTCAAGGTGTCAGCAGAGTTGGTTCCTTCTGAGGTCTCTCTTTTTGGCTTGCAAATGGCTATTTTCTACCTGTGTCTTCACATGACCTTCCCTCTGTGTCCTAATCTCTTTTTAGGACATCAGTCAGATTGGATTAGACCCACCTTGTCGACTTCATTTAACTTAATTACCTGTTTAAAGACTCTCCAAATGCATTTGTATTCTGAGGTTCTGGGGACTAGGACTTCAACTTAAGAAGAGTTTTTGGCGGGGAAGGGAGGTGACACAGTTTAGCCCATAAGATCCACTTTGTTTGATGTTATAGCCACACCACCTTTTTTATGTTTAACTGTTTGCATGGTATACCTTTTTCCATCCTTTTACTTTCAACCTGAGTCTTTGAATTCAAATGTATCTCTTGTGGATAGTATATACTGTATCTTGGTCTTTTATCCATTTCTGACAAGCTTTGACACAACTGGAATATCTTGTTTTTTAACATTTCATGTATCTGTTGGCATGATTGTATCTGAGTCAGTCTTCTTGGTATTTGTTTTCTATTTGTCCCATTTGGTGTTTGTGCCTTTGTCCTTTTCTGCCTTCTTTTGGGTTAATTGGATATTTTTACTGTTTTATTTTATTTCTCCTCTTGGTGTATAGTCTTGTTTTCTTAATAGCTGCTTGGCAGTTTTAAATGTGCATCCATAACTTATCACAGACTACTTAGAATATCATTTTATTTCACTTATAATGTAAGAATTTTACAACAGGATACTTGATTTATTCCTACTTCTGTCCTTTATGTTATTGTTATCATATATTCTACTTATATTTTGAACTATACAAAACATTGTAATTTTTCTTTTGTCATTTGTCTTCTAAAGAAGTTGGGAAAATAAAAAGGGTGGTCTTTTGCATTTGCCCACATATTTGGCTTTCTAGTAACTCTTTATAGATCTGAATTTTTATCTGATATCATTTTCTTTAAGTCTGAAGAACTTCCTTCAGCATTTCTTTTTTTAATGTATTTTTAATTGGAGTATAATTGCTTTACAATGTTCTGTTCGTTTCTGCTGTACAGCAAGATGAATCAGCTATAGTGAAAAGTGAAAGTCACTCTCCTTCAGCCCGACTCTTGAACAGCTGTATGTATGCATATGCTCCCTCCCTCCAGAGCCTCCCTTCTATCCCCTGCCCCACCCCTCCAGTCATCATGGAGCACTGAGCTGAGCTCCCTGTGCTGTACAGCAGCTTCCCACTCGCTGTCTGTCTCACACGTGGTGGCATATATGTCAGTGTCGCTCTCTCAATTCATCCCACCCTCTCCTTATCCCGCTGTGTCCTAAGTCTGTTCTCTATGTCTGTGCCTCTATTCCTGCCCTGAAAATAAATGTGAACCATCGGTAGCATTTTCCTAGATTTCATATATATGTGTTAACATATGATATTTGTTCCTCTCTTTTTGACTTACTTTACTCCGTATAGGTTCACCTTCAGTGTTTCTTATAGCACAGTTCTGCTGGCACTTATTTCTCTAAGAATGTTTTTCTGAACTTTCTGAGCCTTTCTTTCCATTGTCTTTCTGGATTTCATTGTTTCTCATGAGAAGTCGATTAATAGTCTTATTATTCCTCTGTATATAATACATCTTTTATTTCTGGCTGCCTTTAGTATTTTCTTTTTATCTTTGGTTTCATTAATTTTATTATGATGTGCTTTAAGTGTGTGTGAGGAGTTTGGTTTGTTTTATCATAATTAATTAAAATGGGGTTAAAGAATAAAGTATCACATTTATAGTGCATCTCCTTTTGACAAATGCCACATCATGTCCTGATATATAAATGTTCTTCTTTAGTCCTTTCCTTGCATTATCCACACCTCCTCATTGAGGCATTGAGGCTAGAAATTCTGTATTTAGCCACAACAGAATGATTGACAATGGACTTATCTTCTAGCCATGAACAACAATACAATTGGATGAGAGAAAGGAAGCAAATGTGTCCCAGCAGACAGCACAGTGCCTTCTGGAGGGAAGAGAAACACCCAAAGTCAGCTCCATGCCCAGCCCCACTCCCCTCTCCTCTCCTTCCTTTCTGCTTGGGCACCTTCAGACCTTGGCACAGAGAGGGGCAGGATGAGTGCAAAGCTAGTTTGTCTAGGTGAGGGAGGCAGAGCTCAGAGCTGGGGGCTGCTGAGTAGGGATAGAATAGGCACACAAAGGGAGTCCCCTTGGGCCCTGGCTACCCAGGGCTGGAGGGTGTAGAGTGAAACATCACCAGGCCTAAAGAATCCTGTGCTTGGGGGCTGAGGACTGAGTGTGGACACCAAGGCTCACAGTGCTAGGAGACACAGGAGTTTAAGCCCAGTCGGGACAGAGAAAACATCCTGAGAATGACAAGTATTCGACTGAGACCTAAGAAAGCTTACACCTTAACAGAAAGTACCATTTTCAGGGGTAAGGACTCTGCCCTAAAGACAAAGTACAAACCTGACACCGACATGTCCACTCCCCACACTCAGTTGTTCTCCAAGTCTCCTCTTCCTCTTTCTGTGCATCTAATCATACTAATCAGAGAAGGCAATGGCACCCCACTCCAGTACTCTTGCCTGGAAAATCCGATGGACGGAGGAGCCTGGTAGGCTGCAGTCCATGGGGTCACTAAGAGTCAGACACGACTGAGCGACTTCACTTTCACTTTTCACTTTCATGCATTGGGGAAGGAAATGGCAACCCACTCCAGAGTTCTTGCCTTGAGAATCCCAGGGACGGTGGAGCCTGGTGGGCTGCCGTCTATGGGGTCGCACAGAGTCGGACACGACTGAAGTGACTAAGCAGCAGCAGCAGCAGCAGCAGCAGCAATCATACTAATAATGGCTAGAATTTGGGGGTTGGGGGTTACCATGAACTAGGCAGGCCCTTCCAAGTGTTTTACTTTTGTTGATTCATTTTTCATCCCAAGAACACTGTGAAGCAAGTAATATTTCCCTCTCCATTTCATAGATGTGGAAACTGAAATACCAAGAGATGAAGCAACTTGCCTGGTGATATGAAGTTAATAAGGAGCAACACTGGGTCTTGAACCCAAGCTAGCTTGATACAGGCTGAAAAATCTCTAGTTCACCTTTTCTTCATTTCCTGCCACCACAACCTTTGTCAGACTCTCCTCACCTCTTGCTTAGATTTTTATAATGATCTTCCTGTAAAGTTCCCTGCTTCTATATTTAATCACAGAGAACTTCTAAATTTGCTAAGTTGATCATACAATTTTTTTCTGCTCAAATTCCTCTAATGACATCACCTATAATCAATTATGATCTGGTGTCCACCTGTCTATTCAGAATTTTTCCCAGCACTTTCTTCCTGCCTCTTTCTTTCTCTCCCTCATTCTTTATTTCCAGCTTTTATGATGGGTAATTGAAAAATGTGAAGAAGGCTGAGCGCTGAAGAACTGATGCTTTTGAACTGTGCTGTTGGAGAAGACTCTTGGGAGTCCCTTGGACTGCAAGGAGATCCAACCAGTCCATTCTGAAGGAGATCAGTCCTGGGATTTCTTTGGAAGGAATGATGCTAAAGCTGAAAGTCCAGTACTTTGGCCACCTCATGCGAAGAGTTGACTCATTGGAAAAGACTCTGATGCTGGGAGGGATTGGGGGCAGGAGGAGAAGGGGACGACAGAGGATGAGATGGTTGGATGGCATCACTGACTCAATGGACGTGAGTCTGAGTGAACTCCGGGAATTGGTGATGGACAGGGAGGCGTGCTGCAATTCATGGGGTCGCAAAGAGTTGGACACGACTGAGCGACTGAACTGAACTGAACTGAATATATTGTAAGTGTATAATGTGATGATTTGATATGTTGTTGTTCAGTCATTAAGTCATGTCTGACTCTTTGCGACCCCATGGACTGCCACACCCCAGATGTACTTGTCCTCCACTATCTCCCGGAGTTTGCTCAGATTCACGTCCATGGAGTTGGTGATGCTATTTAACCATCTCATTTTCTGCTGTCCTCTTCTCCTCTTGCCTTCAATCTTTCCCAGCGTTAGGGTCTTCTCCTATGAGTCGGCTCTGCATCAAGTGGCCAAAGTATTGGAGTTTCAGTTTCAACATGAGTCCCTCAACTGAATATTTAGGGTTGATTTGTAGGCTTCACTGCTTTGATCTCTGTGCAATTCTTTGGCAGATTTGACATTCATATACACTGTGAAAGGGCTTCCTAGGTGATGCTAGTGGTAAAGAACCCAGCTGCCAGTGCAGGAAACTCAAGAGAAGCAGGTTTGATATCTGGGTTGGGATGATCCCCTGGAGGAGGACACAGCAACCCACACCAGTATTCTTGCCTGTAGAATCCCATAAACAGAGGATACAGTTCATAATGTTGCAAAGAGTCAGACACAACTGAAATGACTTAACACACACACACACACACTGTAAAAATATTCTCACAATTGAGTTGATTAGCACACTCATCACCTCACATATTTACCTCTTCTTGGGAGAGGAGGTGAGAACACTTAAGTTCTACTCTCTTATAGAATTCCATTTATAGTTAAATTTCAGTTATTATCAACTCTAGTCACCACATTATACACTGGATCCCCAGACTTTATTCATCTTATAAGTGAACATTTGTATCCTTTCACCAACCTCTCCCTGTTCCTCACCCCAACCCCCGCTCCCTAGCCCCTGGCAACCACCCTGTTCTACTCTTGGCTTCTATGTAAGCATGATGTTTCTCTCCTTCATTCTTTCCCACTTCAGCAAGACACACCTATATGGTTAAAAAATCATGTTATTTCATGCCTCTCACATTGTTCCCTCTGCCTCAAATACTTTCCCTACTCTCAGCCTGGGTGTCTCTCCGGCACGGATCTTTCTTCACCCAAAGAATGAACGTACATCTCCCATCCCACCTGTTCCCCAGCACCTGGCACAGGATGGACCTAGTAGGCACACAGCAAATGCTCTTTAATGTGGTACAGGGCAAGCTTCTACACAAGCTGCCCCCAGGTGGGCGGGAGTGAGGGTGAAGGGTGTTTTGAGAAACCCAAATACACCAGGAAAGGACAGGAGGAAGATGGCAGAAAGTTTGTTTTGCTTCACAACCCTGCACCGCCCTGCTTTATTAGCAGAAGGCCGACAGCCCACTTGGCCAGCGTTCTCACAGGAACTAGAGATTTCTCTGCCTCAGTTTTAAACAAAGCTGAGTTCCAGTTGACGATTTCATTGTTCTCTGCCTGCCTCTTTTGCCTAATTGTTTTTCCTAGGGATTGTCTTTGTCTTGGGAGAAGGTTTTCACAAAACACAACTCATCACAAAGAGCTGTGGAATCGTTTCTGGGGCAAGGCGGAGGGGGGCTCCTTGTCCCTGCCATGTGTGGGTGGAGAAGCAGAGATCCTGGAGCGATTGCCCTTGCCCACGGTGTGCACGTGACTAGGAAGGGGGCTTTGTTAATGGAGGTGTAGCTGAGCGAGCTGACTCTCCTCCCCACTTGATCCTGCCAGAAAATCATGTCAGTAGAATAACTATTGTTTCTGATCTTTAAAAACAATTTTCATCTTTAAAGAATTTTTACGAAGTTTCTGAGAAAGCGACTGTTTGACCAACATTTAGCTTTGGGGAGATGTGAGGGGTAATCAGCAAACCAACCTTGATGACCAGTGGAGGGGCAGAAGCCCTAGCCAGGACTTGTCCAGACCAGTTTCACTAAAGGTGTGCTGTCCTGGAGTGAACGGTCGTGGACTCAGGGTGCTTTCTGCCAAGGAAAGCCAGTCTATCATCTGACCCCACTAGTAAGCTCCAGGTTCCTCTGATTGCTCCGCAGGGAAGCTCTCTGCCTTCAGCCCAGGTCAGGTACACCACCCATGGCCTTCTGCATCTGTATTTTCCCTCCACAGCACTACCAGTTTGCAAGGTGCATTTGAAGGCTTCTCTTATTGACTACCTCCTCCATTGACCTTGAACTCCCTAAGGAAAGAGTGTGTCTGTTTTATCTGGTCTCCAGTCCAGAGGGACATGGCATGTGTTTAATAAATGTTATGCCACCTTGGCAGCTCTTGGGGTTCTACAAAATTCTTTTCTCATGATGCATTATTCCTCATTCACTAGATAACAAGGACCTCATCGGTTGAGACAAGGCCACTTCTGAGCTGCATGTCCAGGAGTGGAGGTAGTTGGCATTGACAGTCACAAGCTCAGTCTAAGCCAGTTTCCCTTCCATCTTTGCTGTGGATTGTGCCAAGCATTATGGCAGTATCTTGGTCAAGGCCAAACTGTGTCCCCTCAACAGTCATATGTTGAAGCTCAAACCCTCAAAGTGACTGTATTTGAGAATAGGGCCTTTACAGAGGTAAAGTTAAATGAGGTCATATGACCTAAATGAATTCATTGAGGTCCTAATCCAATAGGTCTGGAAAGGCCATGTGAGGACAGAGAAAAGGCAACCATCTGAACGGCCAGGAGAAAGGCTTTAGGGGAAACCGAACCTGCCAACACCTTGATCTTGAATGTCAGCATCCAGAACTGTGAGAAAATAAATGTCTGCTGTTTAAGCCACTTAATCTGTGATACTGTTATGGCAGCCCTAGCAAACCAAAACAGGGCTTTACTATAAAAATAAGTGAATGGTATGGAAATGTAAGGGAGAGAAGCATTGCTTCTATGGCATCTTGAAAGTCTTTGAGAAGGAGGTTATATTTAAGCTGGTCTTGAAGAAATGAAGGAACGTTAGCTGATGACTATGGAAGGAAAGTTATGATCAACCTAGATAGCATATTCAAAAGCAGAGACATTACTTTGCCAACAAAGGTCCGTCTAGTCAAGGCTATGGTTTTTCCAATAGTCATGTATGGATGTGAGAGTTGGACTATGAAGAAAGCTGAGCACTGAAGAATTGATGCTTTTAAACTATGGTGTTGGAGAAGAATCTTGAGACTCCCTTGGACTGCAAGGAGATCCAACTAGTCTATTCTAAAGGAGATCAGTCCTGGGTGTTCTTTGGAAGGAATGATGCTAAAGCTGAAAGTCCAGTACTTTGGCCACCTCATGCGAAGAGTTGACTCATTGGAAAAGACTCTGATGCTGGGAGGGATTGGGGGCAGGAGGAGAAGGGGACGACAGAGGATGAGATGGCTGGATGGCATCACCGACTCAATGGACGTGAGTCTGAGTGAACTCCGGGAGCTGGTGATGGACAGGGAGACCTGGCGTGCTGCAATTCATGGGGTCACAAGGAGTCAGACACGACTGAGCAACTGAACTGAACTGAATGGAGTGTCTTTGGATACCAAGCATGGCCAGAGGCTTTATTTGTGTGACCTCCCTTGGGGGTGGATGACAGTATCCCTGGGAGGTCTCTAATCTCCTATTTCATGGAGGAAATTGAAGCTGACTGAAGTTAAGTAATTTGCCTAAGCTCAGCAACCCCCTCGCTGGGCTGGAGGAAGCACAAGCTGGACTCAAGATTGCTGGGAGAAATAGCAATAACCTCAGATATGCAGATGACACCACCCTTATGGCAGAAAGTGAAGAAGAACTAAAGAGCCTCTTGATGAAAGTGAAAGAAGAGAGTGAAAAAGTTGGCTTAAAGCTCACCATTCAGAAAACAAAGATCATGGCATCTGGTCCCATCACTTCATGGCAAATAGATGGGGAAACAGTGGAAACAGTAGCTGACTTTATTTTTATGGGCTCCAAAATCACTGCAGATGGTGATTGCAGCCATGAAATTAAAAGACGCTTACTCCTTGAAAGTGAAGTTATGACCAACCTAGACAGCATATTAAAAAGCAGAGACATTACTTAGTCAACAAAGGTCCATCTAGTCAAGGCTATGGTTTTTCCAGTGGTCATATATAGATGTGAGAGTTGGACTATAAAAGCTGAGCGCCGAAGAATTGATGCTTTGAACTGCGGTGTTGGAGAAGACTCTTGAGAGTCCCTTGGACTGCAAGGAGATCCAACCAGTCCATCCTAAAGGAGATCAGTCCTGGGTGTTCATTTGAAGGACTGATGCTAAAGCTGAAACTCCAGTACTTTGGCCACCTGATGTGAAGAGCTGACTCATTTGAAAAGACCCTGATGCTGGGAAAGATTGAGGGCAGGAGGAGAAGGGGACAACAGAGGATGAGATGGTTGGATGGCATCACCAACTCAATGGATATGGGTTTGGGTAAACTTCGGGAGTTGGTGATGGACAGGGAGGCCTGGCGTGCTGTGGTTCATGGGGTCATAAGGAGTCGGACACGACTGAGTGACTAAACTGAACTGAACAGCAACCCACTCCAGGATTCTTGCCTGGGAAATTCCATGGATAGAGGAGCCTGGAGGGCTACAGTCCACGGAGTCACTAGAGTTGGACACAACTTAGCAACAAAACTGCCACCACCACACCATTAATAAGTAGTAGAATCAGAGTTTGCCCCCAGAACTAGTTTATACCAAAGCTGCTACTCTTTCTATTACACTAGGCACAGTGTGTATCAGATAGTAATAATAATACCTACAATAACTATAAGCCTGGCATGCACATAAATAATACACATCATCCAATTTATTCATTTCCAAAAAATGATGGAGACACTCTGATTATCTTAATTTTATAAATTACAGAGGAAAAACACAGAAAGACTTAATAACTCATTCAAAATCATACAATTAGTAAGGATTTAGGAATTGGACCCAAGTTGTTTAACCATTTCATTTCATTTTTTCATATGTGTACATGTATGGAGAGTTGAGGGAAGGGAGGAGTGGGACTGAATGTTGCTAGTTTTATTGTTTGGGGGCTGAAGGTCCTTTAGGATAAGGATTGATTGGCAAAATTCTGTATGAGCAGTAATAATAGCAATTATCAATAATGTTAAACAGAGCCAAATATTTGCTTTCTCTGTGGCAAATCAATTAGGGTAAGGACAGTGTGTCTCCATAAATCACTTCCACTCCCTTGAGTGGGTGCATCATCTCTAGTGGGTCTAAGATTGAAACATCTGGTCTCAGTTCCTAGAGGTGGGTGCTTTGGTGACTAACAACTAACCACCTCTGAGGACACAGCAGATCTCTGGGCCCTCAGCCTCACAGCTGTGTTTGCTACCAACTCTGTATCTAATAGTCATCCCCTAGCTTGGGAGTGAGAACCAGGCTGGAAGCTTAGGTTCCTGGAAACCTGAGGAACCAAGCCTCAGTCTTATTCCTGCAGCAGCAGGCAACCTGTGAGGTTGAAGGAGTGGGACAGCCACATTTTGGCCATGGGAACTGCTAAACCGTCAGTGCTCTGTCACTGCAGATTAATGGTCAATCTGTGTAGGATGGGCAGAACTTTGCTTAGCTCCGTATGCAGAGTTCCCTCAGAAACAGGCCCAGGGTCTCCCTGGCTTTCTATTCCTGCCTCTGCCACACCTGTGGGCAGTACCTACAGGAGCCTGGAGCAGTTGCTGGATAACAAGTCATCTTGATATCCTCCTTGTAGTTTATAGATTTCTCTGCTTGGATCCCCTGTCTCTGTGTCTGTCTTCCCTGTAGCAGAATTGGCCAGACCTGGACCAGAGACTCACTAGGACTCCGTGCTCCCTCCAAGAAGATCCTCCCTGAGAACCTCCTTTGAGAGGAGGTTCACTCTCACAGTCACTGCCCTTTGAGAGCCTCCACCTTCCAGCATGGCTAACGTGTCCACTTCATCACATTAAAATATGTATTCCAGAGGCAACTCTTTATGGAAGGGTTTACCAGTTCATCCATGGGTTATCTGGAAGTTTTCCTCTTCTCACTCATGCCGTTATATTCTGGCCATTTTCTGCTAGGAGTCAGAGGTTTATGGGTAGAGAAGAGAAATCTATGTGCCATGATTTTGGAGTGGCATGGACCAGGACATCCATGAAACCTCAAAATACCCCTCTTTGACTTAAGGGTTATTTTGAGCTGAAGGCAATTGAGGAACAGCAAACATGGGGAAGCTCTAAAAACAAAGCATTTTTCTCTTCTGTAAGGGAAATTTTACATTTATAAGTGCAATTTGAGTTCATAAATGAGTCTCCCTCTCCTGAAGTAGGAAGAGAAGGACTCTTAATAACCCATCAGCGGATAAGGCAGGGACTAACATCTGCAGAGCAGACCTTTCTGAACAACCCTTGTTTACCTGCTTTTCCTGGTTACCTTTCCAAACCTTATCCCCATGGCCCAGAAGCCCCAAACCTCTCGTTTCTTGGGCTAGCCTCTTCTCCACACTGTTACTCTTTAGGGTGGTATATAAGCCCCCACGTTCTAAACTCCTCCTTGAGCCACATTTCCCTTTGTGAACTTCCATTATATATACACAATTAAATCTATTTTTTTCTCCAATTAAAAAAAAAATCTTTTGGCCATGCGGCATGGCATTCGGGATCTTAGTTCTCAACCAGGGATTGGACCTGTGCCCCCTGCACTGGCAGCACAGAGTCTTAACTGCTGGACCGCCAGGAAAATTTCTCTCTTGTTAATCTTTTATCAGTTTGACTCAAGGATCCCAGACGTTGAACCAGGAGGGGTGAAGAAGAATATTCTCCTTCTACTACAAAGCGGTGATTGGGATACCCAACTCACTCTGGAGGCTACAGCTGGAACCTTGGGATGTCAGACAAAGTCAGCAAAAGTTGAAAACTCTCACTACATAAGCCTCCCAGATTTCATCCTATAGGGTTCAGTCGACAGAGGGCAGCTAAGAATCTCATGTTTTCCTTTCCAAATTTAGATTATCAGGAGAAAAATGTTGGTAAGAATCACTTACATTGTGACTCATGTGAATTTTGTTTTGAGTACTTATTGGTTGGGCTTCCCCAGTGGCTCAGCACTAAAGAATCCGCCTGCCAATGCAGGATCTACAGACCAGGGTTCAATCCCTGAGTCGGGAAGATTCCCTGGAGGAGGGCCTGGCAACCCAGTCCAGTATTCTTGCTTGGAGAATTCCATGGACAGAGGAGCCTGGTGGGCTATAGTCCATAGGGTCACAAAGAGTCAGACATGACTGAAGCGACTTAGCATGCAGGCATGCACTCATTGGTTATTGGTCCTTTCCTGCTTAGGGACATTTACAATTTGTCTTGCTCCACATCCTGACAGCTTGGTTTGGCTTTCTGCCTACCAGTGGGCACAGGTTGGTAGGCCAGCGTCTGTAGATGGCAAACCGTTAGGTTGGAGGCCCTGAGAATTTGTAGATAGCCGTACAGAAATGTGGGGTGCACCCACAGTGTGACTGATGTCTTCCTGACAGTTGCCTGTTGCAGAGTTTATGTAAATCTTTCTTTCAGTTATCATTGGGAGAGACTTTGGTTCATGCAAGCTACATTTTTTGCACTGTCTTTGGGAATACGTCTGTGTCCCTGGTTAAGTTATAAAAAGGCTTATTGGTTGTCAGAACTAGAATAGGCATACTTTTGTTTTGTTTTAAAGACCCAAATGCCTTTTCTTTAGTCTAGCCTCTTTTCGACCCTCTATTGCCCTTTGGGGTGGCATCAGTTCAATCGCTCAGTCGTGTCCGACTCTTCTCGACCCCATGAATCGCAGCACTCCAGGCCTCACTGTCCATCACCAACTCCTGGAGTTCACTCAGACTCACATCCATCGAGTCAGTGATGCCATCCAGCCATCTCATCCTCTGTCGTCCCCTTCTCCTCCTGCCCCCAATCCCTCCCAGCATCAGAGTCTTTTCCAATGAGTCAACTCTTCGCATGAGGTGGCCAAAGTACTGGACTTTCAGCTTCAGCATCATTCCCTCCAAAGAAATCCCAGGGCTGATCTCCTTCAGAATGGACTGGTTGGATCTCTTTGCAGTCCAAGGGACTCGCAAGAGTCTTCTCCAACACCACAGTTCAAAAGCATCAATTCTTCGGTGCTCAGCCTCCTTCACAGTCCAACTCTCACATCCATACATGACCACAGGAAACACATAGCCTTGACTAGACGGACCTTTGTTGGCAAAGTAATGTCTCTGCTTTTGAATATGCTATCTAGGTTGGGCATAACTTTCCTTCCAAGGAGTAAGCGTCTTTTAATTTCATGGCTGCAGTCACCATCTGCAGTGATTTTGGAGCCCAGAAAAGTAGTCTGACACTGTTTCCACTGTTTCCCCATCTATTTCCCATGAAAAGATGGGACCGGATGCCATGATCTTCGTTTTCTGAATGTTGAGCTTTAAGCCAACTTTTTCACTCTCCACTTTCACTTTCATCAAGAGGCTTTTGAGTTCCTCTTCACTTTCTGCCATAAGGGTGGTGTCATCTGCATATCTGAGGTTATTGATATTTCTCCCGGCAATCTTGATTCCAGCTTGTGTTTCTTCCAGTCCAGCATTTCTCATGATGTACTCTGCATATAAGTTAAATAAACAGGGTGACAATATACAGCCTTGACGAACTCCTTTTCCTATTTGGAACCAGTCTGTTGTTCCATGTCCAGTTCTAACTGTTGCTTCCTGACCTGCATACAGATTTCTCAAGAGGCAGGTCAGGTGGTCTGGTATTCCCATCTCTTTCAGAATTTTCCACAGTTTACTGTGATCCACACAGTCAAAGGCTTTGGCATAGTCAAGAAAGCAGAAAAAGATGTTTTTCTGGAACTCTCTTGCTTTTTCCATGATCCAGCGGATGTTGGCAATTTGATCTCTGGTTCCTCTGCCTTTTCTAAAACCAGCTTGAACAACTGGAAGTTCACGGTTCACGTATTGCTGAAGCCTGGCTTGGAGGATTTTGAGCATTACTTTACTAGCGTGTGAGATGAGTGCAGTTGTGTGGTAGTTTGAGCATTCTTTGGCCTTGCCTTTCTTTGGGATTGGAATGAAAACTGACCTTTTCCAGTCCTGTGGCCACTGCTGAGTTTTCCAAATTTGCTGGCATTGGAACAACAGACTGGTTCCAAATAGGAAAAGGAGTTCGTCAAGGCTGTATATTGTCACCCTGTTTATTTAACTTATATGCAGAGTACATCATGAGAAATGCTGGACTGGAAGAAACACAAGCTGGAATCAAGATTGCCGGGAAAAATATCAATAACCTCAGATATGCAGATGACACCACCCTTATGGCAGAAAGTGAAGAGGAGCCTCAAAAGCCTCTTGATGAAAGTGAAAGTGGAGAGTGAAAAAGTTGGCTTAAAGCTCAACATTCAGAAAACGAAGATCATGGCATCCGGTCCCATCTTTTCATGGGAAATAGATGGGGAAACAGTGGAAACAGTGTCAGACTTTACTTTTCTGGGCTCCAAAATCACTGCAGATGGTGACTGCAGCCATGAAATTAAAAGACGCTTACTCCTTGGAAGGAAAGTTATGCCCAACCTAGACAGCATATTCAAAAGCAGAGACATTACTTTGCCAACGAAGGTTCGTCTAGTCAAGGCTATGGTTTTTCCTGTGGTCATGTATGGGTGTGAGAGTTGGACTGTGAAGGAGGCTGAGCGCCGAAGAATTGATGCTTTTGAACTGTGGTGTTGGAGAAGACTCTTGCGAGTCCCTTGGACTGCAAAGAGATCCAACCAGTCCATTCTGAAGGAGATCAGCCCTGGGATTTCTTTGGAGGGAATGATGCTGAAGCTGAAAGTCCAGTACTTTGGCCACCTCATGCGAAGAGTTGACTCATTGGAAAAGACTCTGATGCTGGGAGGGATTGGGGGCAGGAGGAGAAGGGGACGACAGAGGATGAGATGGCTGGATGGCATCACTGACTCGATGGATGTGAGTCTGAGTGAACTCAAGGAGTTGGTGATGGACAGTGAGGCCTGGCGTGCTGCGATTCATGGGGTCGCAGAGAGTCAAACACGACTGAGCGACTGATCTGATGTGATCTGAGTGCAGCAGGATCATCTTTCAGGATTTCTCAGAGCTGCACTGGAATTCCATCACCTCCATTAGCTTTGTTCGTAGTGATGCTTTCTAAGGCCCACTTGACTTCACATTCCAGGATGTCTGGCTCTAAATGAGTGATCATATCATCGTGATTATCTGGGTTGTGAAGATCTTTCTTGTACAGTTCTTCTGTGTATTCTTGCCATCTCTTCTTAATATCTTCTGCTTCTGTTAAGTCCATACCATTTCTGTCCTTTATCAAGCCCATCTTTGCATGAAATGTTCCCTTGGTATCTCTAATTTTCTTGAAGAGATCTCTAGTCTTTCCCATTCTGTTGTTTTCCTCTATTTCTTTGCATTGATCACTGAGGAAGGCTTTCTTATCTCTTCTTGCTATTCTTTGGAACTCTGCATTCAGATGCTTATATCTTTCCTTTGCTCCTTTGCTTTTCGCTTCTCTTCTTTTCACAGCTATTTGTGAGGCCTCCCCAGACAGCCATTTTGCTTTTTTGCATTTCTTTTCCATGGGGATGGTCTTGATCCCTGTCTCCTGTACAATGTGACAAACCTCATTCCATAGTTCATCAGGTACTCTATCTATCAGATCTAGGCCCTTAAATTTATTTGTGACTTCCACTGTATAATCATAAGAGATTTGATTTAGGTCATACCTGAATGGTCTAGTGGTTTTCCCTACTTTCTTCAATTTAAGTCTGAATTTGGTAATAAGGAGTTCATGATCTGAGCCACAGTCAGCTCCTGGTCTTGTTTTTGTTGACTGTATAGAGCTTCTCCACCTTTGGCTGCAAAGAATATAATCAATCTGATTTCGATGTTGCCCATCTGGTGATGTCCAGGTGTAGAGTCTTCTCTTGTGTTGTTGGAGGAGGGTGTTTGCTATGACCAGTGCATTTTCTTGGCAAAACTCTATTAGTCTTTGCCCTGCTTCATTCCATATTCCAAGGCCAAATTTGCCTGTTACTCCAGCTGTTTCTTGACTTCCTACTTTTGCATTCCAGTCCCCTATAATGAAAAGGACATCTTTTTTGGGGTGTTAGTTCTAAAAGGTCTTGTAGGTCTTCATAGAACCGTTCAACTTCAGCTTCTTCAGTGTTACTGGTTGGGGCATAGACTTGGATTACTGTGATATTGAATGGTTTGCCTTGGAAATGAACAGAGATAATTCTGTCGTTTTTGAGATTGCATCCAAGTACTGCATTTCAGACTCTTTTGTTGACCATGATGGCCACTCCATTTCTTCTGAGGGATTCCTGTCCGCAGTAGTAGATATAATGGTCATCTGAGTTAAATTCATCCATTCCAGTCCATTTTAGTTCACTGATTCCTAGAATGTCTACATTCACTCTTGCCATCTCTTGTTTGACCACTTCCAATTTGCCTTGATTCATGGACCTGACATTCCAGGTTCCTATGCAATATTGCTCTTTACAGCATTGGACCTTGCTTCTATCACCAGTCACATCCACAGTTGGGTATTGTTTTTGCTTTGGCTCCATCCCTTCATTCTTTCTGGAGTTATATCTCCACTGATCTCCAGTAGCATATTGGGCCCCTATTGACCTGGGGAGTTCCTCTTTCAGTATCCTATCATTTTGCCTTTTCATACTGTTCATGGGGTTCTCAAGGCAAGAATACTGAAGTGGTTTGCCATTCCCTTCTCCAGTGGACCACATTCTGTCAGATATCTCCACCATGACCTGCCCGTCTTGGGTTGCCCCACAGGCATGGCTTAGTTTCATTGAGTTAGACGAGGCTGTGGTCCTAGTGTGATTAGATTGACTAGTTTTCTGTATTGTTTCACTGTGTCCTGTCTCTGATGCCCTCTTGCAACACCTACCATCTTACTTGGGTTTCTCTTACCTTGGGCATGGGGTATCTCTTCATGGCTGCTCCAGCAAAGCGCAGCTACTGCTCCTTACCTTGGACGAGGGATATCTCCTCACCGCCGTCCTTCCTGACCTTCAACATGGGAGACACTGCTCCTTGGACGTGGGGTTGGTCCTCCCAGTCGCTGCCTCTGGCCTCGGACGTGGGGTTGGTCCTCCAGGCCTCCGCCCCTGGCTTTGGGCGTTGGGGCATGGGGTAGCTCCTCCCGGCGGGCCGCCGCCCCTGACCTCGTTCACGGGTATCTCCTCTCGGCCGCTGCCCCGACTTTGGACGCAGGGTAGCTCCTCTCAGTTGCCGCCCCTGACCTCGGACTTGGGTAGCTCCTTTCAGCCATTCCTGCACCGTCGCAGCTTGGCACTCTCGGCCGCTGCCCCTGACCTTGGACGTGGGGTAACTCCTCCTGGCCACCGCCCTTCGGGCATGGGGTCCTCCTGGCTTCTGCCCCTGACCTCGGACGTGGGGTAGCTCCTCTCGGCCGCGCTTCGTGCGCCAGTCGCAGCCACAGCCGCCCCCGTATAAACCCCCAAATCCTATCTCTGCACATAATTTTTAAAAAATGTTTTCTCTTATTAGTCTTTTGTCACTTTTATTTCCAGGGCCCCAGATGGAGAACCCAGGAGGGCAGAGGGAAAAGTTTTTCCCCTCCCCTACAGGAGTTGAGTTTATTGAGTATACTAAATTTTTTTTTTCTCAGTTTTGTGGTCAGAGGTGAACAGTTTGCAGAATTACAAGGTGAAATATTAAATAAACTACAGTCACCCGCCCCAGTTGTCTTCCTCTTCATGAATAGAAGGCATGTGGCAACTCCATGCAAAGACTGCCCAGTGCTGCTTTATTCCTGGTCAGTCTTTATTTAGTGTCCTCCTATCCCCCTGGATTTCACACCTTGCTTCCACAGATCTGGTGGAACTATAAGCAATACAGGATTGGAGAAAATGTCAATTAACTAAGAAAGTGCTATTCAGCAGCCTTTAAAGAAGCCACCTGGAAGATTTCTACCAAAGACCACAAAACATGTTCATGGGTCTTTTCTGCCTGGATGCCACCCAACACACACCTCATCTCAAAGAGCAACATCCTTGGTGTCCACTGTCCCTCTTCTCTCTCACCCTGCCCATAAGGAAGCTCTCTTCTCTGCAGATTCTTTGCCTCTGTCTAGGGAGTCTGTCCTCCTGAGGAAAGTGTGGCCTTGAGACTGGAGTATCAAGGGGAAGACAACCAGAGTGTATGGAGGATTACCACTGGCCAGGCACTGAACTAGATGATTTCTCTACTTTTTGTACTAAATCTGTTAAATTATCCTGCAGTGTAAATCCTGTTTTAGAAATGAGAAGTCTAAAATTCAGAGAGACTAAGGGATCTGTTCGCTGTCATACAGCTGGTAAAATCCTCAGCTAACTTCCTCTGTACTCCAGTCAGTTTTTCCACTCAGGGTAGAGTCCCCAGAACAACAGGACCTTGCTAATCCTCACAGCTATTCATGACAATCTCATGGCTCAAGCATGGAAACCAAAGGAAATGGAGAGTGGCAGCTGGTGTTTCAAGCCTAGGTGCTAACACTTGCCATTAGCTGCCAAACAAAACAGAACTGATCAGAGAGTCCAGAATAACCAGAGGGTTTAGGAAAGCCATCAGGAATGAGGAGGTTTCAAACCTCTTTCGTTCCTTGGATGTCCTTGAAAGAGTTTAGAAATATTGCTGTGAAGACCTGGCTGTGTTTTCTGAACAGGCAGATCTGGAAGCTAAGTGGAGGTTAAGGTGTGCTTAAGAACATGATCATTTCCTTTTCAAGGAGAGCTGTGGTCTGAAGAAGAAGAACTCACCTGCTGCATTCTGTGATCCAACAGGAGCAGCAGACTTGAACTGCCATCTGTCCGTTGCTATGGGAACAATTTCCTACACATTTACAGAAACACTCAGGTCTGGGTAAATGCTGCCGTTGTCAACGCGTGTCCTTCAGCTGGCTCATTTGGAGAAAGAATGGCAAAGTGATAGTGTGACACAAAGATAGAGCCTGAAGCTTTCTTTCACCACTTGAAAACTAATTGATAGCCTCATTTTTCTAATCATAGGGGTCCCTGCAGGGTCTGCCCTGCAGTACATTCAAACTTTCCCCTTGGGCTTGTTTCCTCGGTGAGCACTGGTTGGTGAGGGAGGTGCTGCTGGTTCAAGTCAAGGGATGCATACTGGTGACTCTCATCCTAGAAGCCTTTGTTCAGTACAAGCACAAAGGAGCTATGGATGAGGAGTGGTGTGTGCCCATACTCAGTCACACCACACACACACACACACACACACACACACACACACACACCCCAGTATAATTATTTTATGCTCTACCATGTTCCTTTCCCAGAGAGGTCACATCACATTTGGTCAGCAGAATCCACCAAACATTAGTCCTCAGGAAAAGATTGCTTCTTTCTGCATTGAGACCCAGAGTCTGCACACCATTTTTATTTTGCATTGTTGTGCAGGATATTTACTTTTTCTTTTTGGCTGTTCCACACAGCTTATGGAATCCTAGTTCCCAGAACTGGGGTTGCACCTGGGTCCCCTAAAGTGGACGTGTGAAATACTAACCACTGGACCACCAAGGAATTCCCTGGACATTTGAATTTTAAAGGAGCATGAGGACATTTTGCCCAGGGTTGTTTTTCAGTTGCTAAGCTATGTCAGACTATTTGCAACCCCATGGCCTGCAGAACACCAGGCTTCCCTGTGATTGATCATCTCCTGGAGCTTGCTCAAACTCATATCCATTACGTTGGTGATGCCATCCAACCATCTCATCCTCTGTCAATCCCTTCTCCTCCTGCCCTCAATCTTTCCCAGCATCAGGGTCTTTTCCAAGTGTCTGCTCTTTGCATCCGGTGGCCAAAGGATTGGAGCTTCAGCTTCAGCATCAGTCCTTCCATTGGTTTGATATCCTTGCAGTCCAAGGAACTCTCACGAGTCTTCTCCAACACCACAGTTTGAAAGCATCAATTCTTTCCACTCAGATTTTATGGTCCAACTCTCACATCTGTTCTTGACTACTTGAAAAACCATAGCTTTGACTCTATGGACCTTGTTGGCAAAGTTATGTCTCTGCTTTTTATTATGCTGTCAATACTTTGGCCACCTGATGTGAAGAGCTGACTCATTTGAAAAGACCCTGATGCTGGGAAAGATTGAAGGCAGGAGGAGAAGGGGGTGACAGAGGATGAGATGGTTGGATGGCATCACTGACTCAATGGACATGGGTTTGGGTGGACTCCGGGAGTTTGTGATGGACAGGGAGGCCTGGTGTGCTGCAGTTCATGGGGTTGCAAGGAGTCGGACACGACTGAGTGACTGAACTGACTGACTAGGTTTGTCACAGTTTTTCTTCCAAGGAGCAAGCATCTTTTTATTTCATGGCTGCAGTCACCATCTGCAGTGATTTTATAGCCCAAGAAAATAAAGTCTGTCACTGTTTCCATTGTTTCCCCATCTATTTGCCATGAAGTGATGGGACTGGTTGCTGTGACCTTAGATTTTTGAATGCTGAATTTTCAGCCAGCTTTTTCATTCTTCTCTTTCACCTTCATCAAGAGGCCCTTTAGTTCCTCTTTGCTTTCGGCCTAATGGGTGGTGTCATCTACATATCTGAGGTTATTAATATTTCTCCCAGCACGCTTGATTCCAGCTTGAGCTTCATCCAGCCTGACATTTCACAGGATGTATTCTGCATATAATTAAATAAGCAGTGTGGCAATATACAGCCTTGATGTACCTCTTTCCCAGTTTTGGATCAGTCCATTGTTTCATTTTCATTTCTGTTGCTTCTTTACACACACACACACACACACACACACATATATATATCTTTTAACTTATTTTTTTATTGAAGGATAATTGCTTTACAGAATTTTGTTGTTTTCTGTCAAACCTCAACATGAATCAGCCATAGGTATACATATATCCCCTCCCTTTTGAACCTCCCTCCCATCTCCCACCCCATCCCACCCCTCTAGGTTGATACAGAGCCCCTGTTTGAGTTTCCTGAGCCATACAGCAAATACCTGTTGGCAATCTACTTTACATATGGTAATGTAAGTTACCATGTTACTCTCTCCATACATCTCACCCTCTCCTCCCCTCTCCCAATGTCCATAAGTCTATTCTCTATGTCTGTTTCTCCATTGCTGTCCTGTAAATAAATTCTTCAGTAGCATTTTTCTAGATTCCGTGTATATGCATTAGAATACAATATTTATCTTTCTCTTTCTGACTCACTTCACTCTGTATAATAGGTTCTAGGTTCATCCACCTCATCAGAACTGACTCAAATGCATTCCTTTTTATGGCTGAGTAATATTCCATTGTGTATATGTACCACAACTTCCTTATCCATTCATCTGTCAATGGACATCTAGTTGCTTCTATGTTCTAGCTATTGTAAATAGTGCTGCAATTAACAATGGGATACATGTGTCTTTTTCCATTTTGTTTTCCACAGGATATACGCCTAAGAGTGGGACTACTGAGTCATTTCTAGTTTTTTAAGGAGTCTCCATACCATCTTCCATAGTGGCTGTATCAATTTACATTCCCACCAACAGTGCACAAGCGTTCCCTTTTCTCCACATCCTCTCCAGCATTTATTGTTTGTAGACTTTTTGAAGATGTCCATTCTGACTGGTGTGAGGTGATATCTCATTGTGGTTTTGATTTGCATTTCTCTAATAATGAGCGATGTTGAGCATCTTTTCATGTATTTGTTAGCCGTCTGTATGTCTTCTTTGGAGAAGTGTCTAAGTCTTTTTCTCACTTTTTGATTGAGTTGTTTTTTTTCTGGCATTGAGTTGTATGAGTTGCTTGTATATTTTGGAAATTAATCCATTGTCACTTGTTTCGTTTGCTATTATTTTCTCCCATTCTAAGGGTTGTCTTTTCACCTTACTTATAGTTTCTTTTGCTGTGCAAAAGCTTTTAAGTTTAATCAGGTCACACTTGTTTACTTCTATTTCCATTACTCTAAGAGGTGGGTCATAGAGGATCTTGCTTTGATTTATGTAATCGAGTATTCTGCCTATGTTTTCCTCTAAGAGTTTCATAGTTTCTGGTCTTACATGTAGGTCTTTAATCCATTTTGAGTATATCTTTGTGTATGGTGTTAGGAAGTGTTCTAATTTCATTCTTTTACATGTAGCTATCCAGTTTTCCCAGTACCATTTATTGAAGAGGCTCTCTTTGCCCCATTGTATATTCTTGCCTCCTTTGTCAAAAATAAGGTACCCATAGGTGCATGGATTTCTTTCTGGGCTTTCTATCTTGTTCCATTGTTCTATATTTCTGTTTTTGTGCCAGTACTCTACTGTCTTGATGACTGTAGCTTTGTAGTATAATCTGAAGTCAGGAAGATTGATTCCTCCAGCTCCATTCTTCCTTATCAAGACTGCTTTGGCTATTTGGGGTCTTCTATGTTTCCATATGAATTGTGAAATTTTTTGTTCTAGTTCTGTGAAAAATGCCATTGGTAGTTTGATAGGGATCACATTGAATATGTAGATTGCATTTGGTAGTATAGTCATTTTCACAATATTGATTCTTCCTACTCAGGAACATGGAATATCTCTTCATCTGTTTATGTCATCTTTGATTTCTTTCATTAGTGTCTTATAATTTTCTCTGTACAGTTCTTTTGTCTCCTTAGGTAAGTTTATTTCTAGATATTTAATTCTTTTTGTTGCAATGGTGAATGGGATTGATTCCTTAATTTCTCTTCCTGATTTTTCATTGTTAGTATATAGAAATGCAAGTGATTTCTGTGTATTGATTTTGTATCCTGCAACTTTGCTAAATTCACTGATTAGCTCTAGTAATTTTCTGATAGTATCTCTAGGGTTTTCTATGTACAGTATCATGTCATCTGCAAACAGTGAGAGCTTTACTTCTTCTTTTCTGTATGGATTCCTTTTGTTTGTTTTTCTTCTCTGATTGCTGTAGCTAGGACTTCCAGAACTATGTTGAATAATAGTGGTGAAAGTGGACACCCTTGTCTTGTTCCTAATCTTAGGGGGAATGTTTTCAGAGTTTCACCATTGAGGATAATGTTTGGTGTAAGCTCATTATATATGGCCTTTACTATGTTGAGGTAGGTTCCTTCTATGCCCATTTTTCAAAAAGTTTTAATCATAAATGGGTGCTGAATTTTGTCAAAGGCTTTTTCTGCATCTATTGAGATTATCATATGGATTTTATCTTTCTATTTGTTAATATGGTATATCACATTGATTGCTTTGCATATATTGAAAAATCCTTGCATTCCTGGAATAAACGCAACTTGATCATGGTGTATAAGCTTTTTGATGTGTTGCTGAATTCTGTTTGCTAAAATTTTGTTGAGGATTTTTGCATCTATGTTCATCAGTGATATTGGCCTGTAGTTTTCTTTTTATGTGTTGTCTTTGTCTGATTTTGAATCAGGGTGATGGTGGCCTCGTGAATGAGTTTGGAAGCATTTCTTCCTCTGAAATTTTTGGAAGAGTCTTAGGATAGGCATTAGCTCTTCTCTAAATGTTTGATAGAATTCTCCTGTGAAGCCATATGGTCCTGGGGTTTTGTTTTCTGAGAGATTTTTTTTTTTTATCACAGCTTCAATTTCAGTGCATGTAATTGGGTTGTTCATAATTTCTATTTCTTCTTGGTTCAGTCTTGGAAGATTGAACTTTTCTAAGAATCTGTCCATTTCTTCCAGGTTATCCATTGTATTGCTATATAGTTGTTCATAGTAGTCTCTTATAATCCTTTGTATGTCTGCATTGTCTGTTGTAACCTCTCCTTTTTCATTTCTAATTTTGTTGATTTGATTCTTTTCTCTTTTTTTCTTGATGAGTCTGGCTAAAGGCTTGTCAATTTTGTTTATCATCTCAAAGAACCAACTTTTATTAATCTTTACTATTGTTTTTTTCATTTCTTTTGCATTTATTTATGCTTGGATCTTTATGATTTCTTTCCTTCTGCTAATTTTGCAGTGTTTTTTCTTCTTATTCCGGTTGTTTTAGATGTAAAGTTAGGTTTTCTATTCAATGTTTTTCTTGTTTCTTGAGGTAGGATTGTGTTTCTATAAACATCCCTCTTAGAACTGCTTTTAAAGCATCCCATATGTTTTGAGTTGTCATGTTTTCATTGTCATTTTTTTGTGGCAATTTTTTGATTTCCCTTTTGATTTCTTCAGTAACCTGTTGGTTATTTAGAAATACGTTGTTTAATCTCCGTGTGTTTGTGTTTCTTACAGCTTTTTTTTCTTATAATTGATATCTAGTCTCATAGTGGTGTGGTCAGAGAAGACGCTTGATACAATTTCAGTTTTCTTAAATTTACTGAGGTCTGATTTGTGACTCAAGATGTGGTCTATCCTGGAGAATGTTCCACGTGCCCTTGAGAAGAAGGTGTATTCTTCTGCATTTGGATGGAGTGTCCTGAAGATATCAATGAGATCCATTTCATCTAATGTATCATTTAAGACTTGTGCTTCCTTATTAATTTTCTGCTTTGATGATCTGTCCATTGGTGTGAGTGGGATGTTAAAGTATCCTACTATTATTGTGTTCTTGTCAATTTCTCCTTTTATGTCTATTAGTGTTTGTCTTATATAGTGAGGTGCTCCTATGTTGAGTGCATGCTGCTGCTGCTGCTAAGTCACTTCAGTCGTGTTCGACTCTGTGTGACCCCATAGATGGCAGCCCACCAGGCTCCCCCATCCCTGGGATTCTCCAGGCAAGAACACTGGAGTGGGTTGCCATTTCCTTCTCCAATGCATAAAAGTGAAAAGTGAAAGGGAAGTCGCATAGATATTTAGAATTGTTATGTCTTCCTCTTGGATTGATCCCTTGATCATTATGTTGCGTCCTTCCTTATCTCTTGTAATCTTCATTATTTTAAGGTCTATTTTGTCTGATATGAGGATTGGTACTCCAGCTTTCTTTTGTTTCCCATTTGCATGGAATATATTTTTCCATCCTCTCACTTTCAGTCAATACGTGTCCTGAGGTCTGAAGTGGGTTTCTTGTAGACAGCATATATATGGGTCTTGTTTTTGTATCCATTCAACCAGTCTGAGTCTTTTGGTTGGAGAATTTAATCCTTTTACATTTAAAGTAATTATTGATATATATGTTCCTATTGCCATTTTCTTAATTGTTTGGGGTTGACTATGTAGATCTTTTTTCTTCTCTTGTATTTCTTGGCTATATAAATCTCTTTAACATTTGTTGTAAAGCTGGTTTTGTGGTACTAAATTCTCTTAACTTTTGCTTGTCTGAAAAACTTCTGATTTCTCCATCAATTGTGAATGAGATCTTTGCCGGGTACAGTAATCTTGGTTGTAGATTTTTCCCTTTCAGTACTTTAAATATATCCTGCCATTCCCTTCTGGCCAGCAGAGTTTCTGCTGAAAGATGAGCTGTTAAGTGTATAGGGTTTCACTTGCATGTTACTTGTTGCTTTTCCCTTGCTGCTTTTAATATTCTTTCTTTGTGTTTAGTCTTTGTTAGTTTGATTAGTATGTGTCTTGGTAGGTTTCTCCTTGGGTTTATCCTGTATGGGACTCTTTGTACCTCTTGTACTTGATTGACTATTTCCTTTTCCATGTTGGGGAAATTTTCAACTATAATCTCTTCAAAAATTTTCTCATACCCTTTCTTTTTCTCTTCTTCTGGGACCACTCTAATTCGAATGCTGGTGCATTTGATATTGTCCCAGAGATCTCTGAGACTATCCTCAGTTCTTTTCATTCTTTTTACTTTATTCTACTCTTCAAAAGTTATTTCCGACATTTTATCTTCCAGCTCACTGATTCATTCTTCTGCTTCAGATATTCTGCTCTTGATTCCTTCTAGAGTATTTTTAATTTCAGTAATTGTGTTGTTTGTGTGTGTGTGTTTATTCTTTAATTCTTCTAAGTCTTTATTAATTGATTCTTGCATTTTCTCCATTTTGTTTTCAAGGTTTTTGATCATCTTTACTATCATTATTCTGAATTCTTTTTCAGGTAGTTTGCCTATTTCCTCTTCATTTGTTTGGACTTCTGTGTTTCTAGTTTGTTCCTTCATTTGTGTAGTGTTTCTCTACCTTTTCATTATTATTTTTTTTTAACTTATTGTGTTTGAGGTCTCTTTTTCCCAGGCTTCAAGGTTGAATTCATTTTTCCCTTTTGTTTCTGCCCTCCTAAGTTTGGTCCAGTGGTTTGTGTAAGCTTCGTATAGGGTGAGATTTGTGCTAAGTTTTTGTTTGTTTTTCCTCTGATGGGCAAGGCTGAGTGATGTGGAAATCCTATCTGCTGATGATTGGGTTTGTGTTTTTGTTTTGTTTTCTGTTTAGATGAGGTGTTTTGCACAGGGTGCTACTGGTGGTTGGATGATGCCAGGTGTTGTACTCAAGTGGTTTCCTTCGTGTGAGTTCTCACTATTTGATACTCCCTAGAGTTAGTTCTCTGGTAGTCTTGGTTCTTCGAGTCAGTGCTCCCACCCCAAAGGCTTGATCTCTTCTGAATCCACCACACACAGGAGCCAGGAAGATAGTCCTAAAATTCCAAACCCAGCCGTGGTATTTCTTCAAGACAGTCTATAGTTCCTTCTGGTTCCTCTTTCCAAATAGAGGTCTGCAGACTCCATGTAGACAGGTGTCTTTCTTGGCTTCCTGAGCTTGGTGAGAGCTGAGTCTAGAAGCACTTTCTCAGCTTGAAGAGACCAGCAGGGTAGCAGGTAAGTGAGAGTCTGTTGCTTCTTGACCTGCATACTGATTTCTTAGGAGGCAGGTAAGGTGGTCTGATTTTCCCATCTCTTGAAGAATTTTCCACAGTTCGTCATGATTCACACATTAAAAGGTTTTAACATAGTCAGTGAAGCAGATGTTTTTTCTGGAATTCCCTTGCTTTCTCTATGATCCATCGAATATTGGTAATTTGATCTCTGGTTCCTCTGCCTTTTCTAAACCCAGCTTGTACATCTGGAAGTTCTCGGTTCACATACTGTTGAAGCTTAGCTTGAAGGATTTTGAGCATTACCTTGCTAGCATGTAAAATGAGCGCAATTATGTGGTAGTTTGAACATTCTTTGGCATTGCCCTTCTTTGGGATTGGAATGAAAACACATTTTCCAGTCCTGTGGCCACTGCTGAGTTTTTCAAATTTGCTGGCATATTCAGTGTAGCACTTTCACAGCATCATCTTTTAGGATTTGAACTAGCTTAACTGGAATTCCGTCACCTCCACTAGCTTTGTTCTTTTTCAAGGTAAAATTTCCCAAGTAGTGGCAGCATCAACATACGTAGGAAAGAAAACTGGAATAAGACTTAAAAGTTTTGTCCGGCCACTGATCTAGCTATAGGACCTTGAGCAAGTCACATGGCCAACATGGATGACATTTTTCTCATCTGTAAAAAAGAGTGATCAAGCCTCCTTCACAGCCAGATTGATACAGTTAAACTAAATTGGTTCATCCATTGAACAATTATCTAGGGTTGGAAATATCTCAAATGCACATGAGACAAAATATCTCCTCTCATTCTAAGGTACATACATAAATGAAAAATAATAAATAGGGTGTAAATAGTATGCTTTTGAGCTATTTCAAATCCTAAAAGATGCTGCTGCTAAAGTGCTGCACTCAATATGCCCGCAAATTTGGAAAGCTCAGCAGTGGCCACAGGACTGGAAAAGGTTAGTTTTCATTCCAATCCCAAATAAAGGCAATATCAAAGAATGTTCAAACTACCACATAATTGCACTCATCTCACATGCTAGCAAAATAATGCTCAAAATTATAGAAAGAGAAGAACTAAAGAGCCTCTTGATGACAGTGAAAAAGTTGGCTTAAAACTCAACATTCAGAAAACTAACATCATGGCATCCAGTCCCATCACTTCATGGCAAATAGATGGGGAAACAATGGAAACAGTGACAGACTTTATTTTTTCAGCTCCAAAATCACTGCAGATGGTGACTGCAGACATGAAATTAAAAGACGCTTGCTCCTTGGAAGAAAAGCTATGACCAACCTAGACAGCATATTTAAAAAAGAGACACTACTTTGCTGACAAAGGCCCATCTAGTCAAAACTATGGTTTTTCCAGTAGTCATGTATGGATGTGAGAGTTGGACTATAAAGAAAGCTGAGCACTGAAGAACTGATGCTTTTGAACTGTGGTGTTGGAGAAGAGTCTTGAGAGTCCCTTGGACTGCAGGGAGATCAAACCAGTCAATCCTAAAGGAAATCAGTCCTGAATATTCATTGGAAAGACTGATGCTGAAGCTGAAGCGCCAATACTTTGGCCACCTGATGTGAAGAACTGACTCATTGGAAAAGACCCTGATGCTGGGCAAGATTGAAGGCAGGAGGAGAAAGCGATGACAGAGGATGCTAATGTTGGATGGCATTCCAACTTGATGGACATGAGTTTGAGCAAGCTCCAGTAGTTGATGATGGACAGGGAAGCCTGGTATGCTGCAGTCTATGGGGTTGCAAAGAGTTGGACACAACTGAGCGACTGAATTGAACTGAACTGATATAGTATGCAGACAAATGAACAGGGGAGTGTGGAAGAAGTGACTGGACATTTGCTTTAGACTGGGTTGGAGGTAGTCAGAGCACATATCTCTGAAGAAGTAGCATTTAAGCTGAGTTCTGAATGACAGGAAGGGACCTTCCAGGCAAAGTTGACAGGAAGGTCAATCAGTAGAAGATACATATATTTCAAAGGTCTTTTTACATTAACAAAATTGTAGTATTCCAGAAACTAAAAAAGGCCATGGCTGGAATGTGATGAGTGAAGGGGAGAGGGAGCCAGGGGCCAGGGTCCTGCAGCCCTTTGTAAATCCAGGTAATAAATTGAGATTTTTTTCTAAGAGAGATAGGAAGCTATAGGAATGGTTTCATGAGACAAGGGGTGTCATGATTTTATTTTTGTTTTAAAAAGATTTCTATGGTCATTCTGAGGAAAGTGAAAACCAAGCAGAAAGAAAAAAACAAGTCAGGAGGCTGTTGCATGAGTCCAGGTAGATGATGATGATAAACTGGTCCAGGGTAGTAGGAGAGAGATGGAAAAGAATGGATGCTACTCAGTTATGAGTCTTCCTGATGGATTGGATATGAGGGGGAAAGAAGAATAAAGATTTTTGGCTTGAGCAGCTGGTTGAGTGAAATGGGGAAGCCTAGGAAAGGTACAGGTTTGGAGGGATCAATGATTCTTTTCTTTTTTAAAAACATTTTCATTTTGCAATGTCTTTTAAGTATCCAAGGAGAAATGTTAGCCAGGCAGTTGGGTATTGGGGTCCAAAATTCAGGAGGCAGGTAGGAGATGGAGATAGAAATGAGGAATTTATGCATAAAGGAATTATGAGTTATGAGTTACCTAAGAGAAGATACACAGGGACTGAGCCCCAGAGCTCTTCAACATTTAGATGATGGTGAAGAAGAGGATGCAGAACAGAGACAGAAGCAGTAGTCACTGAAGTCAGAAGAAAAGCAGAAGAGTGTGGTGTCCCCGAAGGCAAGAAAAGAATGGAGTGTCTGACCAAGGGTGAGTGGTCAACTGAGAGGCCAAGAGATCTGAAAAGTGACCCTGAATCTAACTGTGTGGAAGCAGTCTCATCAAGCAGTTGCATAGGATGGAAAAGAACATTGAAAACCATGAAGTGCTGTCAGTGCTTCTTCAAAGGAAGATGTACCCAAAGAGAGCTTTCTCAAAATACACATGCCTGGACTTGGCCCCTGATCAATTCAAAAGAAATCATCGGGGTGCTCTTACAACCTCTGAGGCCTCCCTAATAATAGCCTCCATGTAACCGACTGTATGTTATTGTTCCTATTACCTCTGTGTCCCCCTCCCAAGTATATTCTGTGTCACTTTTACCCTTTCTACAGATGTCTTGGGGGCAACTCTATGGGAGGACAGTTTACATTCTTATCACTAGTTATACTGGCAATATATAGCAATCATGTTCAGTGACCCTACTGAGATATTTCACATATAAGAATTCTTTGCATTGTCCAAATACCCTTGGACCTCTGGAATTAATAACTGAAGAATTCATAGTAAATATTGCAGATAGGGGTCTCTAAATTGGTTAATGAAATCTTCCCTCTCAAATATGAATTCAAGTTGGTTTAGATGAGAAAATAATTGGTAATTAAAAACATCCTACAAGTCACTGCCAAGGCACGGCAAACAAGGTATGTTCCAACCCATGGCAGGGAGCCATTGGTGACTGGTGGCAAGAGGCTTGCTCACCCTTCCTTTTCTTTTCATCCAGCTCTGTACTTTTGACTTTGTTTTCATTTTCTTCTGTTTTAGGGGCTCTGGATCAATGAGAAGATGTGGAGAGGGTGAAACAGTGAAGGGAATTTTTTTTTAATCTTTTAAGGGCTTTATTGATTTTAAAAATATGGTTTTGAGAGTAATAATGGTATGACAATTACTTCTGAAGAGGCTGCTGATCTTCTGAGGAAATGGTTATAAACATATTATTATGTCAGTTATCACACAAATAATCACAGGGCCCTCTTTTCACATGTATACAGCTGGACGTGGCTTAGGTGGGCTGTTACGGGAGCATGCTTCGCTGTGATATCTTTATTAATGAGCACGAAGCAGAGGTAAACACTGAGCTAATTAAATCTACTGTGGATGCTCATCTAGAAGGCACAGCTAGCCAGGGGGAAGCACGTATGTCACACTCACTCACTCTGAGCCTTTGAGTATGTGAAATGAGGACAGTAAAATGAGTTTTGATGATAGAGAAAGAAAATGAGGGGGAGAATATCCTAGATGCAAACTATCCAAAAGTTACTAAGAAGGGAATACCGATTATTATCATCATAGTTCACCAGGAACCCTGCGTTAGCATGGCCTTGCCCATAAACTGGATCTCCAGAGAAAACTGGAAAATTAGTTGGAAAATTAGTTTTCAAGGACAGGAAAGAGGAAGCTAGGTGGTTTGAGACAAAGTTTACAGAATGGGCGTTGTTGAGGTGTAATCAGTAAGCCCTACTAGAAGTAGAGTCCAGTGGAAACAGCCACCTTAGTGAGAGAAGCCCAGATGCAGTTGAAAGAACAGAGAATTGATGTTAACACCTCTTTACCTCAGGATCCAATGGGTAAATTATCAATAGGAGTCTCATTGTACAGAGGTTGACATAAAGACTTCCCCAAAGGCTCAGTGGGTAAAGAATCTACCTGCAATGCAGGAGACACAGGAGATGCGGGTTCAATCCCTGGGTTGGGAATATCCTCTGGAGAAGGAAATGACAACCCACTCCAGTATTCTTGCCTGGAAAATCCCATGGACAGAGGAGTCTTGTGGGCTACAGTCCATGCAGTCTCAAAGAGTTGGACATGACTGAGTGAATAATAACACTATGGTGATTATACCCAAGAGGGAAAGGGAAGAAATGCCTTTAACTCCCCTGATGATCTAAACCACTTTTCACATTTTCTTCCATTTTCCAAAGCTCCTACTCCCTTAGCATTATTCCCCTCTTCTGTTAACTCTGGGCTTAGCCTCAAGAATGAGTGGGAAGAATATATTCACAGGAACCTGAAGAATTAACCTAACCTCTTACGTGCTCCTTGTAAGTGCTTGCTAGGTCCAAGGAGACAACAGGCCCCTTTGACACACAGGTGGAGGGTTTAGAGAAACTGAAAATGTAAGCTCTTACATGGACCACTGCATCCAACCTCAATGGTTGTGGAAAGTTTAATGGATATGGGGCCCATGAGAAAGACCTGGGCCCTTCCGAGTAAGGACCACATTCACTCACTCAACGTTCTGTATGCACTCAGTGGGCAACTGCCACAGCCAGAGTCTGTGGGAAGATCTTGGTAAGCAGGAAGAACAAATCAACAAACTATCTCAACATGCAAAGTCAATAACTTGTCCTAAGAGTGTTATGGCACTGAAGAGGGTATAAATCATCCATCTTTGGGCCTGAGGACCATAAAGAAAGGCTTCATGGAGGAGACAAATTCTAGATTCCAAAAACCAAGTAGGAGAGTTTCCCAGGAGATATGTTGTCAGAGAAAGAAAGGCTAGGAGAAATGAGAAAGGAAGGAGGAGAGAGGCATTCCTGAGAGTGAGAACAGCATGTCAGAGGTACAGAGGCATTGCACGGCAGGGTTTGCTAAGGAGGCCACAGCACATGGTAGACATTACTACTGTTTAACAGTTTCTGGCTCTCTTTTTTTCCCCTGAGCACATGAAAGGTTACACTTCTCACCCCCTTTGTGGGGATGTGGTCCCACAGGGGACTTGGTGTGACTAAGAAATAAATATCTGGTATGTTAAGCCGCAGAAATTGGCCGGGATAGACCGCGGGGTGGGGATTTGGGAGCAGCTTCTTTGAGTGCTAAGGAGTTTGGACACTCTGGGCCATGGGGAGATGTGAAAGGTATTTTAAAAATGAGAGTGACATGATCAGGTTTGCTGGCTGAATTGGAAAGAAGTGATAGTTAGGAGATAATTGAAGCCACTGAGTAGTATCAAAGACTTGAACTAAGGCTATGGAGGTGAGTTGAGAAAAAAGTAACATGGTGAAATTAAGACGGCTTAGTGACTGCTTAGATGAATGGAGAAAAAGAAAAGGAAGAATGTAGAATGACTTTCTGGTCTTTGGCTTGGGTGAACATATGATCCCTTGATCATTAAACAGAATTCAGAATGGTGTACAGGTTTGGGTGATAGATTATTTATTATTTTTTTCCCTATAAATTTCCCAGAAGAGCTTAGCATTACATTGAGTAAAAGCTTAAGTCCACAGGTTCAAGCTTCCACGTTCTTCCTCTAAAATGTGTCCCAGCCACATCATGGGTCCAGTACCACAAGCAGAATTATTCCTAAGAATCTTTCATGACGTTGATGGAAAAAACTGTCAAGGCATCCCTCCAGAATGTTAGGCTGTGAAATCAGGGTCTACCCTGCCTTCACACTGCACACTGTGACTTCTGGTGAAGTCATATCACTTGGAATAGCACATAGTAATGATCCAGATGCTGTTAGACTCCAAAACCTTGGAAGGCAATGGCTGAGGAGGACCACGTAAGCAGGGACAAATGATGATCTCTGGAACTTCAATGAGAAAAATGAACCCATGGCACCAGCTCTTATCCAGCCCAACACCCTTTCTAGCGTCCCCTCCCTCAGAGTAAAAAATACATGAAAATTAGAGGGTACGATGATTAGAGGGTACAATCCTTGGAGCTTGTCCCCCTCACAGGCTTTGGATCTCAGTAGAGGAGTTAAAGACATAGGTTGACTTCACGACTTACATAATATTTTCAAATGGGCCCATAACCTACCCTTTCTGAACCTTGTGTTTCTCATCTGCTGCTGCTGCTAAGTCACTTCAGTCGTGTCCAACTCTGTGCGATCCTATAGACAGCAGCCCACCAAGCTCCCCCGTCCCTGGGATTCTCCAGGCAAGATCACTGGAGTGGGTTGCCATTTCCTTCTCCAATGCAGGAAAGTGAAAAGTGAAAGTGAAGTTGCTCAGTCATGTCTGACTCTTAGCGACCCCATGGACTGCAGCCTACCAGGCTCCTCCATCCATGGGATTCTCCAGGCAAGAGTACTGGAGGTTTCTCATCTAGAAAGTGCAAATAACCTGCCTCATAGAATTATTGTTATGAGGATTAAATAAGTAAGGTAAGGGGGAAGATTCCTACTCCCACCTACAGCTTCGTGTATGGAAAAGTGATCTAAAAAATGGAAAATGGGAGCACCCACCTGAGACAGTTTTTAATGAAAGAAGAGGAACTTGGAAAGCAAATTCAGGAAGGAGCTGGAACTATGGAGTTGATTGTAAGGACTGTATACCTCTAATCTCCCAGCTACAAATCTCTAGTATAAGCTTCATCAGAGTCTGTACCCAGAAATACTGACTCACTTGGAGTTTTCTTTCATTCTTGGTTGCTGTGTATAAGTCCCACATGCATGATAGATTTTATGCTTGGAACCATCTGTCTACCAGGGCTTTTGTTGTTGTTTCGTTGCTCAGTCCTGTCCAACTCTTTGCGACGCCTTCACTATCTCCTGGAGTTAGCTCACATTCATGTCTATTGAGTCAGAGATGCCATCCGACCATCTCATCTTCTGTCATCCCCTTTTCTTTTTCTGCCCTCAATCTTTCCCAGCATCAGGGTTTTTTCCAATGAGTCAACTTTTCACATCAGGTGGCCAAATGATTGGAGCTCCAGCATCAGTCCTTCCAATGAATATTCAGGGTTGATTTCCTTCAGGATTGACTGGTTTGATCTCCTTGCTGTCCAAGGGATTCTCAAGAGTTTTCTCCAGCACCACATCTCGAAATCATCAATTCTTTGACGCTCAACCTTCTTTACAGTCCAACTCTCACATCTGTATGTGACTCCACAGCTTTGACTAGATGGACCTTTTTTTGGCAAAGTGATGTCTTTGCTTTTAAATACATTGTCTAGGTTGGTCATAGCTTTTCTTCCAAGGAGCAAGCATCTTTTAATTTCAAGTCACCATCTGCAGTGATTTCAGAGCCCAAGAAAATAAAGTCTGTCACTGCTTCCATTTTTTCCCCTCATCTATTTGCCAGGAAGTGATGGGACTAGATTCTATTATCTTAGTTTTTTTAATGTTTTAAGCCAGTTTTTTCACTCTCCTCTTTCACCTTCATCAAGAGGCTATTTAGTTTCTCTTTACTTTCTGCCTAATGGGTTATGTTATCTGTGTATCTGAGGTTAATGATATTCCTCCTGGCAGTCTTTGATTCCAGCTTGTGCATCATCCAGCCTGGTATTTACCATGATGTACTCTGCATATAAGTTAAATCAGCAGGGTGACAATATACAGCCTTGATGTACTTTTTTCCCAGTTTTGAACCAGTCCATTGTTCATGTCCGGTCCTAACTGTTGCTTCTTGACTTGCATACAGGTTTTTCAGGAGGCAGGTAAGGCCTAACATAGGGATATTATCTCTAGCTATAGATCAAAATCTCACTTCAGGTCCTGTAGCTTCACAATATCTCTGGACTCATTCTGAGGGGAACATTTCTGCTTATACCCATGGCTCTGATGATGTGCTTATACCACCAGAGTATCATTTCAAAGAGGAGAAGGAAAGCCAGAGGCTCAGGCAAGCTGAAAATGTAGCTGATTAGCAAAGCAATCACATTTTCTAAATATCAAGTGCAGTGCAATCTCCCAGATGTTAATATTCAAACAGCTTGTCAGAGGGTTGAGCATACAGCAGGCATTAGGACACACTAGTTCTGAATGGTTCAGAACAATATTCCTAGGAAAAGGAATTTGGCAATATCTATTGGTGCCTCAGTGGTAAAGAATTCACCAGCCAATGCAGGAGATGCAGATTCAGTCCTGGGTTTGATCCCTGGGTTGGGAAGATCCCCTGGAGAAGTAAATGTCACCCCACTCCAGTTTTCTTGCCTGGAAAATTCCATGGACAAATGAACCTGGCGGGCTACAGTCCATGAGGTGACAAAGAATTAGACACGACTTAGTGACTAAATGATAAGATCAAGCACAATTATAGATGCATTTGCCCTTTGACCCAGTCACCCCACTTCTAGAATTATACCTCAAAGATATTAGAAAAACTACTGGGTGATATATGCATAAAACTATTCACTTAGTCCAATGTGTAATAGCCAAGACTGAAACCAAATGTCTATAAACAAAGAATTGGTTGAAAAATCTGTGGAACATGCTTACAATAGAATACAACTGTCAAAAAGAATGACTTAGTGACCCTAGTACGTAGGGTCACTAAGAGTTGGACATGACTGAAGCTACTGAACACATATACATATAATATGTGTCACACATACATACATATACACACAAACACAAACACTCATTTTATAAAAAGTTTGAAAAAGAGAAACAGAGGCAAGGGAGTGGCTTGGGGACTTGGGGACATTTCAGATCAGATCAGATCAGTCGCTCAGTCGTGTCCGACTCTTTGCGACCCCATGAATCACAGCACGCCAGGCCTCCCTATCCATCACCAAGTCCCGGAGTTCACTCAGACTCACATTCATCCAGTCAGTGATGCCATCCAGCCATCTCATCCTCTGTCGTCCCCTTCTCCTGCCCCCAATCCCTCCCAGCATCAGAGTCTTTTCCAATGAGTCAACTCTTCGCATGAGGTGGCCAAAGTACTGGACTTTCAGCTTTAGCATCATTCCTTCCAAAGAAATCCCAGGGCTGATCTCCTTCAGAATGGACTGGTTGGATCTCCTTGCAGTCCAAGGGACTCTCAAGAGTCTTCTCCAACACCACAGTTCAAAAGCATCAATTCTTCAGCGCTCAGCCTTCTTCACAGTCCAACTCTCACATCCATACATGACCACAGGAAAAACCATAGCCTTGACTAGACGGACCTTTGTTGGCAAAGTAATGTCTCTGCTTTTGAATATGCTATCTAGGTTGGTCATAACTTTCCTTCCAAGGAGTAAGCGTCTTTTAATTTCATGGCTGCAGTCACCATCTGTACTGATTTTGGAGCCCAGGAAAATAAAGTCTGACACTGTTTCCACTGTTTCCCCATCTATTTCCCATGAAGTGGTGGGACCGGATGCCATGATCTTCGTTTTCTGAACGTTGAGCTTTAAGCCAACTTTTTCACTCTCCGCTTTCACTTTCATCAAGAGGCTTTTGAGTTCCTCTTCACTTTCTGCCATAAAGGTGGTGTCATCTGCATATCTGAGGTTATTGATATTTCTCCTGGCAATCTTGATTCCAGCTTGTGTTTCTTCTAGTCCAGCGTTTCTCATGATGTACTCTGCATATAAGTTAATAAACAGGGTGACAATATACAGCCTTGATGAACTCCTTTTCCTATTTGGAACCAGTCTGTTGTTCCATGTCCAGTTCTAACTGTTGCTTACTGACCTGCATACAAATTTCTCAAGATGCAGATCAGGTGGTCTGGTATTCCCATCTCTTGAAGAATTTTCCACAGTTTATTGTGATCCACACAGTCAAAAGCTTTGGCATAGTCAATAAAGCAGAAATAGATGTTTTTCTGGAACTCTCTTGCTTTTTCGATGATCCAGCGGATGTTGGCAATTTGATCTCTGGTTCCTCTGCCTTTTCTAAAACCAGCTTGAACATCAGGAAGTTCACGGTTCACATATTGCTGAAGCCTGGCTTGGAGAATTTTGAGCATTACTTTACTAGCGTGTGAGATGAGTGCAATTGTGTGGTAGTTTGAGCATTCTTTGGCATTGCCTTTCTTTGGGACATTTAGACCTCTCTGAATGCATCTTGTTTGTGGTTTGATTTTAAAACCAGTAAATGTTTTATATAATTTTTAATTAAAAAGAATCCCCTAAAAATGGACACCAAACTGAAAGAAAAAGTAATTGTGTATCTAGTGGGTGGCACAGCCACTTACTAGAGGCTTATTTCAGATGACTCTAAGTCACAGTATTTTCACTACACACTTCTAGTGGGGCCGATCACAAGGACATAAAAGAACCACAAAGATGTCAAGAAGCCTGAGTCTGCATTCAGTGATCTTCTTATCAGTGGTAATATTGATATTATTATTTTGAAACCGGAAAATAAGATGAAACAAGTATATTTGCTCAAATCTTGTTAGGAAGGAACCAAGATTTTCCATGTAAAAAGATGAAACATAGACATATACATGAATAAAATCAGGAAGTTTAAATAAAATCTTGTAATTCTTCAAATTGAAAATATTCGTATTAATTCACAATTTACTCTCCTTTTTAAAAAACTTTGATATTTCCTAGTGACGTGCACTGAAAAGATTTAGAAACAATGGTAACTCAATAACAACATCACCCCTAGTCCTTAGATTGTAGTCTCTAGATTCCATTTCCCGCTAAAAGGAACAAGGCCTTTTTGAGCTGGAACATCTTGTCATGCCTGAAAGCAAGGAAGCTGTCAAAGATTATTGTCACATCAAAATGACATGGTAGCTAACCTGAAGGGGCCCCCCACTTACAAAAGATAAAACGGTTTGAAATTCAAGGGAAAAAAAACCCACTGGAATGGATTGAAATACATCAATATGTAAAAGTCCCTGTGTTCATAATGATACTTCCTATCCCCTATATACACTCCATACCCCCTACACAGGCTCCATACACCATGCACACACACACACACACCCCACTGCCACAATAGGGAAAACGTCTTGAGTTACTTTGGAAGTTACCAGAACACCGGGTCATCATTCTGAAAACTGATGGTGAAAGAAAAGGAATCAAGTAGTCATCCTCAAGCCTCATAGTTTGTACCTCACAGCAACCAAAATATTTGCTATAGGGAAGTTCTTTATGTAAGAAACACAGCTGGTAATGCAATAGGAATGATAAAATCGGGAACTCACCGGTGTGAAAATCCTGACAAAATAACAGTTCAAGGTGATAGTCACCAGTCGCAGCTAAAGCCGTTAGGTTAAAGGTTGACGGGGAATTCAGTGATCCTGTTGACACCATCTGAACCAAGGTCAAGGCTAAATGAACCAGGTGTTACGTACATCCCGATGTGACGCAAATGGAAGCACACAGCATCACCTATGAAGTTTTGTCCTCCATCTCCCCCAAAACAAAGAACCTGAATGTAGTCCAACTCTAGATCTAATTCCCAGTTCTCAGGAAATATGGGACCAAAAGGAACACATTAAATGACACATTGAGCCACTGAATCAGAAACATGAAGTGTGTGAAATTTTACAGGTTAAATCATGTAGTTTAATTTAAAGATAAATTATTCTTTTTAAAAAAGAGAAGTGAAACAATTGTGGATAAAAAGAGATTTAAGACATATCAACTTGAAAGATATACAAGTGTTCATTATAGTATTCTTTCCTCTTCTCTGTTCAAATTTTTTTAGAAATCAAAGGGAGGAAAACACCTATTAGCCAAATGAGATGTGTGGCTCTTGTTTGGGGGCAAATCTGAACAAATCTTAATTTAAAAAGATATATCTGAGACAACCAGGGAAAATGGAACATGTGCTTTATTGTAAATTATTGTTGATTTCGTTGAGTGTGAAAACTGTACTGTGATTATGTTTTTAAAGTCATTATTAACATATAATGAAGCAGTAATAAATGAAAACTTATTGATACAGAGCTAAGACACTAGGGTACAGGGAGCAAGAACGTGTTAGGTGTTGTTAGAGCTAGGATTTGGGCTCAAATTCTCGTCTCTCCATCTTTTAACCAGGAGGACTTACTTGAGTTTCTTGAGTTTCTCTTAACTTTCTTGTTTTTGTTTAGTCTCTGTTTCCACCAAATACCACCTTCCTTGTAGGACTGTGAGAATTAAATGAAATAATGTTCATGATAGTGCCTTATACATAATTGATATTTAACAGCACTTTAAAAAAAATGCAAAGTTATCCCTTACAGATGGATTTGCACATAACCTATGTCAATATCTTTATCTAGTGTCTCATGATAGATTTTCAGGCATTCACTAGAAGCTAATGACTAAGTTACTCCTTACATCACATGATGCCTGTAGTTACTGGTCCTGAAAGAATTATATTATAAAGGGGAGAAATCAAGGAGAGATTTGAAGGAATGGGCAGTCCCATCCTGGCCATATCAATGAGGTGCTCATAGAGTGGTCAGATAAAATGAGTTAATGCTTATAAAATGCTTGGACAATGCCTGGCTCATAGTAATATAATAAAAGCAACAGTTAGTAATAATAATAATGACCTAGCAGAATACAAGCCAACTTCCAACTTCTTCAAATTCTTCCTTTTTCTGTTTCTCTGAACTCCCTCTCAGGTACTGAGGTGACAATCTATAAATTGATATATTTTTCCTAGGCTTATAAAGGATGACTCAATCTCTTAATTCACAGATTCTGCTCTTGTCTTGGACTTGAGCCATTTTGAGTTTCCATTTTGACTGCATTATCGCTAATGGGTCTTTGGCTCTCATAGTTAACAATTGCCTTGACCATAATGATGAGGGAATCAATGGCCCCATGGGGTCCTCGCCCAGCCTCATCCTGCTCCTCCAACGGAAGCCTGGTGCTCATTGTAGCTGGTGGTAATCGGGGATAGAGACACTAGTCCTTTGCTAATATCCCTGAGAAGTTCTCAGAGAAGAGCCTGGGCTAACTACCACCCTAGGAAGTCTGCCAATTTGTATCCTTTTTGCTAGAGAGGAGATTTCTATGCATTTCAAATTCTTCCCCTGACCATGGACTAAGCCTAAGTCTCCATGAAACATGTACTCAGTGAGTTGCTCTATGGATGTTCATTTTGGGCTTGGAGATGATCCAAACAATAAATGTGGACTTAGAAATGTGACCTGTATAAGAACTTTGTGACATTGGTAAAACATCCAAAGACAGTTTGCAGTGATCCTATGGTCCTGGATCACATCAACCTTGGAGTAAAACATTCCACTGTCTTTATGTCAACCTGAAACTGCAGGAACCTCAGCCCCTTAGAGCTTCCCTGGTGGTTCAGTGGTAAGGAATCTGCCTGCCAATGCAGGAGGCGCAAGACACATGGCTTCAATCCCTGGATCAGGAAGATCCTCTAAAGAAGGAAATGGCAATCCACTCCAGTATTCTTGTCTGGGAAATCACAGGAACAGAAGAGCCATGGACTGAGCCGGCTACAGTCCATGGGGTCACGAAAGTTGGACACAACTTAGTAACTCAACAACAAATAGCCCCCTAGAACCCACTGCATTCCCAGGCTACATCCTACTCATCTCACAGTCCTAGCCTTCCTGGCAGAGTGGTGACCATTGCTAGCCTCTTCTCTCTCTGGGTTCTCACCACAGTTCTGCCTGGAGGCCTCTGTTGCTCACTGTGGAGTGGGGGTGGAGATATCACTACAAGGCCTGCTGAAGGCTACTCTGCTGCTTCCCCTGTGCTGTGTGTAGTTGCACAGTCATGTCGGACTCTTTGCAATCTCAAGGGCTATAGCTCATTAGGCTCCTCTGTCCATGGGATTCTCCAGGCAAGAATACTGCAGTGGGTTGCCATGCCCTCCTCCAGAGGATCTTCCCAACCCAGGGATCAAACCCAGATCTCCCACATTGCAGGTGGATTCTTTACCATCTGAGTCTCCAGGGAAGCCCAAGAATACTGGAGTGGGTAGCCTATCCCTTTTCCAGGGGAGCTTCCTGATCCAGGAATTGAGCCAGGGTCTCCTGCATTGCAGGCGAATTCCTTACCAGCTGAGCTACCGGGGAACCCTACCTCTGATGCTGGCTAATCCTCTGATATCACTTTGCTTCATTTATTTTTTGAAATATTTATTTTTTTGTTTGGTTGCCCTGGGTCTTAGTTGTATGTGGGATCTTTGATCTTTGCTGTGGCATGTGGGATCTAGTTCCCTGACCCAGAAAACCTGGGCCCCCTGCGTTGGGAGCATGGAGTCTTACCCACTGGACCATCAGGGAAGTCCCCTCATTTTGCTTTCAATTAACAAGGATAGGGGTTGTGTTGCCAGCTGGTTACTCCTTGGAGGAAAGCATGTGGGTAAGATGACTGGGTACTTGCCCAGCAGCTCAGCAATAAAGAATCTGCCTGCAATGCAGGAGCCACAGAAGATATGAGTTCAATCCGTGGGTTGGGAAGATCCCCTGGAGAAGGAAATGGCAACCCACTCCAGTATTCTTGCCTGGAGTATCCCATGGATAGAGGAGCCTAGCAGGCTCAGAGAGTCAGACACAACTGAAGTGACTTAGCATGCATGTGTGCAAGACAGATGGTGAGGTTCAGAGGCACCGGGCCACACTGCCAGTATTGACTGATAAGGCCAGATCAGGGCTTGAGTTTCAGGGAGACAGGTCAATGGGAACTGAAACAGGACTTCGAACAGAGAGCACTTCTTAATATGACCCAAACAGCAGCTAGCAATCCTCTACTGAGAGAAGTCTAGCAGAAGCCCTCTGCTGGGGCTAAAGTTACCTGACCTAGTGGGGTTTTCTGTCCAGGACCCATTTTCTAGAAATGGACAAATCTCTTACCATGTAGCAAGCCGCATTTGTCAGCACCTTATATAGCTTCTGTTTCACAGCTGCAGTCACACAAGTGTTATTCACTCACTTGTGTCCGACTTTTTGCAACCCCATGGACTGTAGCCAGACAGGCTTCTGTCCATGGAATTCTCCAGGCGAGAATACCGCAGAGGGTTGCCATGTCCTTCTCTGGGGGATCTTCCTGACCCAGGGATCAAACCGAGGTCTCCCACGCTGCAGGCAGATTCTTCACAACCCAAATGCAAATCCCAGTTCTACCACTTAACATACATGTCTTTAGACTTGTTATTTAACCTCAGTAAGCCTCATTTTCCTCATATTTGTTTTAGGATATTCCTTTCCTTGAGTTTTTTTGGAACATTAAATGCTTGTAAAAACCCTTGGTGCAGAACCTGGCACATGGTGAATGTTCAATAAATGTTTTGTATCACCACCACCACCACCACCACCACTATGATCACAACCATCAGCATTTTTATGAGCCCCAGAATTCTGTACAGTATTGTATCTGACATTAATAAAACCACACATGACCCCTTCTCTGCATGGACTTACTTATTGTCCAGCAGCCAATGTTAAATATGAAGGTATTCAAATATTTATTCACATTTTCTGAAGATCATTAATGCCTGTGTCTCACCACAGTGCTTTCCAAACCCTGCTTCCTATCCCACCCCGTTCCCTCACTGCCGCAAGCTTCTCTAGAGCCTCTTCCTAGCAACCAACTCCCTAACCCTTTCCCCCATGAGGCCGGTTCATCTTCCTGTCTCCTTCCCTCCCACCCCTGTATCTCTTTCAGTCTCTGCAGCCTCTCAAAACAATGCATTTGAACTCTGTTCTCTCTCATAAGGGATGTAGACAAGAGATGCTTAGCAAGAGGGAATTCTCCTTGGGCAGCAGCTTGGGGGATTCCTCAAAGAATAAAAATAGTAAAAATAATGTCACTGGACATGTACATAGTACTTTAACATATATTATCTCTTTTTTTCTTAATATATATATTTTTAATTGAAATGTAGTTGACTTACAATGTTTCAGGTGCACAGCAAGGTAATTCAGTTATATATATACACCTATATTATTTTTGAGATTATTTTCCATTATAGATTATTACAACATGTTGACTATAGTTCCCTGTGCTATATAGTAAACCTTTGTTGCTTGTTGCATATCTATTTTTTAAATTAGAAATCTAGTATTCTATTCATACTAAGTCAAACAAGTGGAATCAAAATGTCATAAAGTTTTTAATTAGGCAAAATTTCATAAGTTTTCTAAAATATGTATATTATACATACTATTTAAATATATGTATACAAAAGCTTTTCTATTATGCTTGATAAAGGCTTGAGAAATAACATAAAAAAGAGATGGAGAAATTAAACTAAATGAAAACATAAAGTAAATGAAATGGCACTGAATATCAAATAGAAAAATGAAGCATACTAGATAAAAATAGAAGGTCATCATATAGTCCAGCTGTTTTTTTGTTTTGTTTTTCTTTTTCTTTTTATTATTATTTTTTACTTCACAACATTGTATTGGTTTTGCCATACATAAACATGCATCCACCACGGGTGTACACGTGCTCCCCATCCTGAACCCCCCTCCCACCTCCCTCCCCATACCATCCCTCTGGGTCATCCCAGTGCACCAGCCCCAAGCTTCCTGTATCCTGCATTGAACCTGGACTGGTGATTCATTTCTTATATGATATTATACATGTTTTAATGCCATTCTCCCAAATCATCCCCCTCTCCCTCTCCCACAGAGTCCAAAAGACTGTTCTATACATCAGTGTCTCTTTTGCTGTCTCGCATACAGGGTTGTCGTTACCATCTTTCTAAATTCCATCTATATGCGTTAGTATACTGTATTGGTGTTTTTCTTTCTGGCTTACTTCACTCTGTATAATCGACTCCAGTTTCATCCACCTCATTAGAACTGATTCAAATATATTGTTTTTAATGGCTGAGTAATACTCCATTGTGTATATGTACCACAGCTTTCTTATCCATTCATCTGCTGATGGACATCTAGGTTGCTTCCATGTCCTGGCTATTATAAACAGTGCTACGATGAACATTGGGGTACACATGTCTCTTTCCCTTCTGGTTTCCTCGGTGTGTATGCCCAGCAGTGGGATTGCTGGGTTGTATGTCAGTTCTATTTCCAGTTTTTTAAGGAATCTCCACACAGTCCAGCTGTTTTTAAACATGACTGCTCATTAGAAACATATCTGAAACTCTGGAGGAAAATAGAGCAATACCTGGGCATTTGTATTTTTCAAAAAATTTCAAGATAATTCTGATATACATCTGGATTTTTAAAAGTGATTACATGTTTTTCTATTAAATTGTAGTTTGGGTGATATCAGTTCATTTCAGTCACTCAGTCATGTCCAACTCTTCATGACCCCATGGATTGCAACACGCCAGGCTTCCTGGAGCTTACTTAAACTCATATGCCATCCAACCATCTCATCCTCTGCCATCCCCTTCTCCTCCTGCCTTCAATCTTGCCCAGCATCAGGGTCTTTTCCAATGAGTCAGTTCTTCCCAGCAGGTGGCCAAAGTGTTGGAGCTTCACCTACAGCATCAGTCCTTCCAATGAATATTTAGGACTGATTTCCTTTAGGATTGGCTGGTTTGATCTCCTTGCAATCCAAGGGACTCTCAAGAGTCTTCTCCAATGCCACAGTTCAAAAGCATCAATTCTTTAGAACTCAGCTTTCTTTATAGTTCAACTCTCACATCCATATATGACTACTGGAAAAACCATAGCTTTGACTATATAGACATTTGTTGGCAAAGTAATGTCTCTGCTTTTCAATATGCTGTCTAGGTTGCTCATAGCTTTTCTTCCAAGGAGCAAGCATCTTTTAATCTAATGGCTGCAGTCACCATCTGCAGTGATTTTGGAGCACCGCCCCCCCCCCCCAAAATAAAGTCTGTCACTGTTTCCATTGTTTCCCCATCTATTTTCCATGAAGTGATGGGACCGGATGCCATCATCTTAGTTTTCTGAATGTTGAGTTTTAAGCCAACTTTCACTCTCCTCTTTCACTTTCATCAAGAGGCTCTTTAGTTCTTCTTCACTTTCTGCCATAAGGGTGGTGTCATCTGCATATCTGAGGTTATTGATATTTCTCCCACAGTCTTGATTCCATCTTGTGCTTCATCCAGCCCAGCATTTCTCCTGAGGTACTCTGCATATAAGTTAAATAAGCAGGGTGACAATATACAGCCTTGATGTACTCCTTTCCTGATTTGGAACCAGTCTGTTGTTACATGTCCAGTTCTAACTGTTGCTTCTTGACCTGCATACAGATTGCTCAGGAGGCATGTAAGGTGGTCTGGTATTCCCATCTCTTTCAGAATTTTCCAGTTTGTTGTGATCCACACAGTCAAAGGTTTTGGTGTAGTCACTAAAACAGAAATAGATGTTTATCTGGAATGCTCTTGCTTTTTCTATGATCCAATGGATGTTGGCAATTTGATCTCTGATTCCTCTGCCTTTTCTAAATCCAGCTTGAACATCTGGAAGTTCATGGTTCATATACTGTTGAAGCCTGGCTTGGAGGATTTTGAGCATTACTTTACTAGTGTGTGAGGTAAGTGCGATTGTGGGGTAGACTGAACATTCTTTGGCATTGCCTTTCTTTGGAATTAGAATGAAAACTGACCTTTTCCAGTCCTGCAGCCACTGCTGAGTTTTCCAAATTTGCTGGTATATTGAGTACAGCACTTCAACAGCATCATCTGTTAGGATTTGAAAGAGCTCAACTGGAATTCCACCATCTCCACTAGCTGTGTTCGTCGTGATGCTTCCGATTCAAAATTCTATTATTTTTCTGTTGACCAATCATGATACAGTGATATTAAGTGAGTAATAGTTACATAATCACAGTAGTAAAAGATGTTTATCAATTTTCACACTCAATTGCCAGACAAAAAATGAATGATAATTACAATTGCAAGCCATGATAGGAACATGATTAACCTAACAATATAAAATAATTGCATACACTTTGGGAGGTCAAGCAGAGTGATGTGGTAAGTGGAAGTGCATCTGTGCACATGTTTTCATCTGCCCAGCCAGTCTGTATCTTTTGGTTAGTGCATTCAGTCCATTTACATTTAAGGTAAGTATTGGTATGTGTAATCCTGTTACCATTTTCTTATTGTTTTGGGTTTATTTTCTGTAGGTCTTTTCCTTCTCTTGTGTTTCCTGCCTAGAGAAGTTCCTTTAGCATTTGTTGTAAAACTAGCTTGGTCCACTGAGTTCTCTTAACTTTTGCTTGTCTGGAAAGCTTTTGATTTCTCCATCAAGTCTGAAGGAGAGTTTTGCTTGGTTGTTGGTTCTTCCCTTTCATCACTTTAAATATATTATGCCATTCTCTTCTGGCTTGTAGAGTTTCTGTTGAGAAGTCAGCTAATAACATGATGGGAGTTCCCTTGTATGTTATTTGTCTTTTTCCTTTGTTGCTTTTAATTTTTGTCAGTTTGATTACTATGTGTCTTGGGGTGTTCCTACTTGGGTTTATCCTGCCTGGGACTCTCTGTGATTCCTGTACTTGGTTCACTATTTCCTTTTCCATGTTAGGGAAAAGTGAAAGTGTTAGTTGCTCAGTCGTGCCCAACTCTGTGGTTTAGTTGGTAAGTCGTGTCCGACTCTTGCAACCCCATGGACTGTAGCCTGCCAGGCTCATCTGTCCATGGGATTCTCCAGGCAAGAATGGTGCAGTGGGTTGCCATTTCCTTCTCCAGGGCATCTTCCTTACTCAGGAACTGAACCCAGGTCTCTTGCATTGCAGGCAGATTCTTTACCAACTGAGCTACAAGATAAGCCCTCCCTTATAAGGGAAGTTTTCAGCTATTATCTCTTCAAATATTTTATCAGGTCCTTTCTCTCTCTCTTCTCCTTCTGGGACCCCTATAATGCAAATATTGGTGTGTTTAATGTTGTCCTGGAGGTCCCATAGGCAGTCCTCTTCTTTTTTTTTTTTTTTTTTTCATTCTATTTTTCTATATTCTGTTCTGTGGCAGTGATTTCCACCATTCTGTTCTCCAGGTCATTTATCCATTCTTCTGCTTCAGTTATTCTGCTATTGATTCCTTCTAATGTATTATTCATCGCTGTTAGTTCTTTAGTTCTTCTAGGTCTTTGGTAAACCTTTCTTGCATCTTCTCCACCGTTTTCCTGAGATTCTGGATCATCTTCACTATTGTAATTCTGAATTCTTTTTCTGAAAGATTACCTATCTCTACTTCATTTACTTGTTCTTCTGGGGTTTTTTCTTTTCCTTTCATCTGGGACATAACTTTCTGCTTTTTCATCCTGAATTACTTTTTGTAATGTGGTTTTGGTTCTAGTCACTGTGGGATCATGGTTCTTCTGTCTGCCCTTTGATGGAGGAGGCTAGGAGGTTTGTGTAAGCTTCCTGATCAGAGGGACTGGCTGTACCAGTTCCTAGTTGGGTCTTGCTCTGGCAGGGAGGGCCTTGCTCAGTGAAGATTTAATCCAGTTATCTGGTGATGAGTGGGGTTTTGCTCCCTCCCTGGTAGTTGTTTGGCTTGAGGCAACCCAGCTCTGGGGTCTACAGGCTCTATGGTAGGGTTACTGGTGACTTCTAAGAGGACTTACACCAAAGGGGAACTTCCAGGACTGCTGCTGCCAGTGCCCCTGTCCCTGTGGTGAGCCCCTGCCAACCCATGCCTCCACAGGAAACCCTTCAACACTAGCACGGAGTTTTGGTTTAGTCTCCTGGACTGGTTCAGCAGTGGGGTCACTGCTCCTCTCCTCTGGGTCTTGGTGCGTGCAAGATTTTATTTGTGCCCTCCAAGACTGAAGTCTCTGTTTTCCCCAGTCCTGTGGAAGTCCTGTAATCAACCTTCACAACAATGGGAGAACTTCTTTGGTATTATTGTTCTCCAGTTTGTGGGTCACCCACTGGGTCACCCACCCAGTGGGTGTGGGATTTGATTTTATCGTGATTGTGCTCTTCCCACCACCTCATTGTGGCTTCTTGTTTGTCTTTGGATATGGGATATTGTTTTTGGTGGATTCCAGCATTCTTCTCTCGATGGTTGTTCAACAACTTGTTGCAATCTCTTTTTGACTTCTAATTTAATTCTGAGTAAATTAGTGATTCTGATTAAAGCAACATTCTTTTTAATGGACAGGTAGAGAAGACAGGAAAAGTCAGAAATACCAACAGGTATTTGGCCCCAGGAATGTATGAGTCTTCCCTGAGGCCATCACTGATCAGTCTAGGGTGGGTATTTGACCCCAGATCTCCACCAAGGGCTTTCAAGAGACCCTTGAACTTAAGACCAAGAGAGATTTTGACATCTGAAACTGTAGATGGCAAAACTGGGAAACTTTGCTTTTTCATCAGTTTTATTGACGTTGTGTTTGTTTTGCCATGAAGATAAGCTACCATACAGCAACACAAAGCATGAAGCACAAGAAAGGGAGCAGGTAGAAGTAAGCAGGTGGAAGAGTGCCCCTATCTTCTGGTCCTTCCAATCTATTGAGGGTCCTAAGACCCTTAGTGACGTTCCTGTCCCTTCTTTCCATAATTTCCTCCTGGTATAAAAGCATGTTTGAGCTTTGCTTCTGTCCCTTATAACAGAAAAGTCTTCACCCACACCCCTGGACTGAGACATGGCCTGAAACACACAAGGGTTGCAGTGTGCAGGCCTCAGCTATTGGCAAGTCAAGCCAAAGTGAAGGATGATAGTGTTGCAAGAGGCAGCAATGAGGCAAGAAAAGGCCTCAAGTTTTCTTGAATGTGATAATGGTGACCAGCAACTTTACCTGTAGTGCTGAAAAAAGGCCAAGTTCATCTGAAGCCTCAGCAGAGGCCAATATTGAGCTGTGCACAGGGCAGGGGCAGGCCTGGGAGGTCAGTGAGAACCACAGCGCACACTTAGAGCGGGGGTGCAGGCTGTCTCCCCTCTACCCCCAACCTCAAGCCCTGCTCCAGTCTCCACAAATCCTTGTTCTTGCCTGCCTGCCTCTGCTGCAGCAACCAAGCATTTCCCCTGCATGGGGTTTTTCCCCCTGCCTCCTAGATCAAAACAAGACTACAGGTTTCCTTCTCTGCCCCTCCCAGGCACTGAGTGGACCCTTGGCATTTTCAAGGGTGTGTCAGGCAGACAGCCTCTTTTGAGTCTGAGCAGAGTCACTGCACATGTACAAAGTACGCTTGCCTATGGCCTTCTGACCTGGCCCTCCCTCAAACCCTGGGAGTCTCCTAAGGGAACCTGCACACCCACTCTTTCAGCCATCACTGTCCTGTTTAAATGTGAGATTTGAGAGCTAAGATAGGAAGCTCAATTTTCAAGTCGCTTCCAAATGTTGCTGTCTTTGGTTCAATCTGGGGCATGTTGTGAGTAACAGTCATTTATTCCTGTAGGTGTTACTATTATAAAGTTTCCAGTATAGGAGAAATGAATTTGACAATATGCCTGTGTTTAATGATTTAGTTAAGCAGTACCAGCTTGATTCTACAATTGAGGTCACCAATCAGGAGTAATAAAAAGGAATAAGTAATGCTAACCAGGCATATTTTAGACTGTGTGGTTTAGACTTAATCTTTTAGAGCAGTTTTAGGTTCACAGAAAAATTGAAAGTACAGAGTTCCCATATAACCCACTCACCATCGTCTATCCCCCTACAGTCAATAACCCCCACCAGAGTGGTACATTGGTTATAATTGATGAACCTGCATTGACATATCCTAATCACCTAAAGTCCACAGATTATATTGGGGTTCACTCTTGGTATTGTGCATTCTGTGAGTTCGGACAAATGTGTGATGACACGTATGCACTATAATAGTATCATATAGAACAATCTCGCTGCCCTCAAATTCCCCTGTTCTCCATCTACTTACTCTTTTCTCTTTGAACCCCTGGCAACCACTGGATTCTTTTTACAGTCTCTGTCATTTTGCCTTTTACAGAATGTCATGTATTTGAGATAATACAGAACGTGGCCTTTACAGACTGGCTTCTCTCACCTAGCAATATACGTGTAAGGTTCTTCCATGTCTTTCATGACTTGATAGCCTAGTTCTCTTTTGTGCTGAATAATATTCTGTTGTCTGAATCTCCCAGTTAATTTATGCATTCACCTGCAGATGAGTATCTTAGTTGATTTCAAGTTTTGGCTGAAATTATAAATAAAGCTGCTATAAACATTCATGAACAGGTTTTTGTGTGGACATGTTTTCAACTCCTTTGGATAAATACCAAGGAGAATGGTTGCTAGATCATATGGTAAGAGTATATTTAGTTCAGTAAGTGTCTAATACACATTTATGGTTTTATCCTCGGGGTAAAGCTCTAGTGTCACTTGGGTGAATCTCATGTTTAATGGTTTGGCAAACTGAGACTCCAAGAGGTGAAGTGACTTCCCCAGATCACCAGATTTGGAACCACAAATCTGTCTGGGAGGAGAAGTCCTTCACCACTGCTGAATCTCAGCCCCGGCAGGCGTTGGCCCCTGGCAGGCAGACCTCCCTGTTGGCTCCCTCTCCAATATGCCTCTTGGGCTGTGACTGGCCAGGATGCCCAGAAGGGGATGGTTCAGTGAACCCTGCTGCTCACCATTGAGTGCTTGTAGCAACTCTTGTCCATTGCTCACTGCTCTCTCCCCAACCCCATACTCCACACTCCTGACTTTTGGGGAACAAGATATGATTTTGTTTCTCAAAGGTTGGGAAGCTGCCAGCTCCACAAGTATGGTTTGTCATTGGTTCAGACCAGTTTATCACGTAAATGGTAAAGCCCCTTATCTTGTATCTGAGTCCCTGTAGGCTGTGTCATTCTGTGGATGCCCGGGGCATTCTCCTGTGAGAACCTGTGTAATGCCAGGGAAGGAGGCCGAGTAGTTAGAAGATGGTTTGTGGCCATCATGAGCACACTGAATGGCAGTAGAAGGGAAGTCTGGACCTGTTTCATCCTTGAAGGACAAGCAACCCACAACAATAGGCAATCAGTTGTCGTGTGGGTTTCTCTCCTTTTTGGAAAAAACAAAAACCTTTTGAACTCTATTTTTCAGCAATCATCTGTTTAAAATCACCTCTTCGGAACGGCCTCTTTGTACTCCCCTCAGCGTAGTGCTTTGTGTTTCCTGTACAGGGTGTCCTCTTCAGGGGACACAGGGAAGCCATACAAATAAGGACTATGCACATTTTGTTGTTCTCTTAACAGATATTTCATGCCTGAGAGGACAAATCACTCAGAACCTGGGAATTTTCTATTCGGTAAGATAGATGGGAAATTGCTGGTGGCGTGATTAGGATTGTCTTTTCATAATTATGACTGAGATCAATTTATCCAGCCTGGGTAGCTATAGAAAAATAGGAGGGACAAGCTGCCAAAGGACAAAGCCCTTCATTTCTTCCTCACATCTTAATTTCTTATTTCATGCAACAAGGAGGCAGATACAAAAGAAGGCAACAAAGTGGCTTTTAAACATTAGCTAAGCATCAGGTGTACCCGACTCCATGGGGCCAGAAGCTCTGGCACCCTCTCATGCCCTCAGACCTTGCCCTATTCCATTGGGTTCTTCCTGAGCTGCCCTTTATAATGAAACTGTATATGTTTCATATATAATTAAGAATCAGGATACGTTGATCACTCAGATGAGGGTGGTGAATGTTTGTGATGTTCCCTTTGAGCAACCATTCCCTCTGAATCAACCATTCGGTGATTCAAAACTCTTAGAAAGCTGATGGGTAAAGCAGAAGGCAAGGACAGGGACAATGAGTGACCAGCCCTGACAATGCTCTTCTGTCCTCATGACAAAGCATCCTGCAGTGTGCAGGTGTGGCACTGAGACTGTGACTCAGGAGCAGTGAGCTTCAAGTTTTTGACAATATAGGTTCCTCAGGGCTGGTGACAGATGCGGGACTTCTGTGTGCCTGTGCTCAGGGGAGCAGGAATGCTAACAATCAACTCCTTCATCCAGGGATCCAGACATCTGTGGACTCAGGGGGCAAAGAAAGGACTGAGTGAGAGAAGCTGGGAGAGTGGGTCTGAGAGGGCCTCCTGGTGGACGTGACCTTTCTGTAGGATTTCCCTGGTGGCTCAGAGGTTAAAGCTTCTGCCTGAAATGCAGGAGTCCCAGATTCGATCCCTGGGTCGGGAAGATCCCCTGGAGAAGGAAATGGCCACCCACTCCAGTACTCTTGCCCAGAGAATCCCATGGAGGGAGGAGCCTGGTAGGCTACAGTCCATGGAGTCGCAAAGAGTTGGACACGACTGAGGGACTTCACTTCCCACTTAGTGCAGAGAGCTGGGACAGAGAAGAGGAGAAGGCGTCTCAGCTTGTGCTCAGGCTGGACATGCATCCCGGGATGCTCTGTGATGGGAGGAGTTTATGAAATTATCTGGGCTGGAAGGAGAGATCCAGGCTGATGATGATCTTGTGGTGTCTGGAATGGAGTTAGATGGTGATGAGAGAAAGCGAAAGCACCGTCATTCATACCAGCTGAGGAAATATCTCCATTTCAGGCCTGGAACCTCCACTGCTTGAACATGCTTTGCAGATGGTAAAGTGAAATCAGACTCATGTTCTTACCTTTAGCCAAAGCTTTTTTTTTTTTTTCAGACAGGACAGGGGAATTTTCTGCCCTTCTTTACTTTCTTTCTCCCACTAAGAAAAATGTGATATATTCAACTGTGGCCAGAAATGGGTCTCTCTGAAGTGAGAACCCTTGCCCTCTATCTCTAGGAAGTCTTAAAATGTTTTTAAAACCTTTAAAAACATAAGAATGATTCTATAAGAGAGCCTTTCAGGATGCTCATCTTAGTGGATATTTATTTGAACAAATATTTATACAGGCTTATTGTGCACGAGGTGCACTGCTGGGTGCTGGGAATAAAGGCACCCAGGGACTGGAGTGGGAATCAGGATGTGCACATACCTGCAGGGGGACGGGGCCACTCACGCTGGAGGGTGTGGACGCTAGAGTGTCCTAAACATAGGGGAGCCACCTCGGCGCCTTCTCCTCTCTGGTCCTTCCTTGCTTCTATTAACTGACTCCAGGCTCTCCCTGCAGGAAAGAAAAATCCTCTCGATTCCTCAATCGAGACAGCACTGACTCTTCACCCCTCAGCATCTGAAAAATGGAGATAATAATGCCCATCTCCCAGAGTTGTGAGAGTTGAATAATTGAATACACACAAAGTAGTCAGAACAGTGCCTGGCACATAATAAGCACCCAGTAACCATGACTATTTTTATTAATTCAGTCTTAGGAGGGAGTGGGAGGCTAATGCATCTACTCAGACCATGAATCCTGAATCAGAACCTAATCAGTAACTATTGCCATAGAGATAGCACATATTATTAAAGGCTTTAAAAAGCAGATTATTAAATAGTAATTTTGTTGTGGTTCCTAATTTGGGGAAAGTGTGTATTTTTACAGAAAGATATGTAGATGTTATGGGCTGGATTGCATACCCCTAAAATTCACATGCTGAAGCCCTAACCCCCATACTTCAGAACCATGTTTGGACTGTATTTGGAGACAGGGTTTTTAAAGCGGTAATTAACATGAGATGTTAAGATGTGTCCTAATCCAATAGGATGGGCATCTTTAGAAGACGAGGAAATTCAGACTCACACGTGCACCCACACAGAGGAAAGATCATGTGAGGAGTGAAGACAGTCTCCTGCAAGAAAAGGAGAGGTCTCGGGTCTCAGGGAAAGCAAACCTGCCTGCATCTTCACCTTGGACTTCGAGCCTCCAAGACTGAGAAAATAAATGCCTGCAAGGAGATCAAACCAGTCACTCCTAAAGGAGATCCACCCTGAATACTCATTGGAAGGACTGATGCTGAAGCTGAAGTTTCAATACTTCGACCAACCTGATGCAAAGAGCCGACTCACTGGAAAAGACCCTGATGCTGGAAAAGATTGAGGGCAGGAGGAGAAGGGGATGGCGGAGGAGAGATGGTTGGATGGCATCATCTACTCCATGGACATGAATCTGACCTAACTCTAGGAGAGAGCGAAGGGCAGGGAAGCCTGATGTGCTGCCATCCGTGGGGTCGCAAAGAGTTGGACACAACTGAGCGACTGAACAACAACAATTTAAGCTCCAGTTCGTGGTACTTCGTTATGGCACAGTCCTAGCAAACTAAAACAGTGGAGAAAAGTTTGGAAGAATCTGCTTCTAGTGGTTATTCTCAGAGTGGGGGAATTTCAGCAGATTTCAGTTTAATTTATTTTAGAACAACCTTATATTTCTCATACAAATTTTCACAAAGAATTACAAGACAAAGCAATGCCCTCAAACTGAATTCCCCTGCATGGTTAGATTTCAAATCCCTGTTTGCTGCTACCGTGTCCCATGGCTCTGTGCGGAATGTGCGCTGTGGACCAGCTGCATCATTGACTGACCTGCAGCCAGCCTGCCATGGTCTGATGCAAAGACTATCACAGAAATAATAAGGATCTGGATCCATAGGCTTTTACTGGAAATTGAGCAGGATTTCTGAAGATGATTTCATTCAGAAGAAAAGAGGGTCTATTTTTACTTAATGAATATTTGAGTCTTGGTCACATGTAAAATGTTAACTTTTCTTATGAGAATTATTCAGAGAAATAATTATTATCTGAATAATAATTATTCAGAAATCCTCCAGATCCCTGCATAGCCTAGCACCTGTCCCGAGAGTTGATCACGCTCCTTTGCCCACACTGGTGATGGGTTTTCTATGCCTGATCCGTAGCTGTCGCTCCAAATGAAAGAATGTTAAGACTGCAATCTCTCCACTCTCAAAGCTTCCAGCTGCTTTTGCCTTCCTCTTGCACAAAACAACTTTGGCTCCTAGCTACCTGTGGCAACGGGACTTTAGACAAATGACAGTGGGAAGAGAAGGGGTGGCCAGAGAGGAGGAGAGTTTTATCCCAGAAGAACAGCCAAAGAGATGAAAACAAGTCTGCATGGAAGGGAGAAAACAAGAGCTAAGTTCTCATCAAGGGCCGGGCCCCAGTCTGCTGCATTAACGCCTCATGAGGCAGCACAGAGGATTGTGCTGGTAACAGATGCCCCCCTACCTCCTCATTTGCCCCCTTTTCGAGCTGGCAGCTCTCCCAGCTTGTCAGCAGTAGCACAAGGGGAATCTTCCCACCAGGCAGATCCTTCCCAGGGAGCCGTTCACATGGAGGGGTACTCAGATTCTAGCCAGTAGGGGGCGCTGGGAGGGTTTGAGCGGCTTTGTGGATCTTGATAGGATTAGAGAGGTAATAGGAAAGGCTGTCCCGAGACAAGGCTGAGGCCCTATGCCCCTCATCCTACTCGGTGCTGGCCCAGGGCCCCCATGGTGCTGCTCCGGGAGAGTGGGAAGAAGCAACTCCTGAGCACGGCCTTGTGTCAGACACCCAGCAGGAGTTTCCTGCATCGTGTCCTGTGGCCCCTGTGCTGCTGCTACTGTCCTGAACTCACAGCCTGAACTTGTGACTTTGGCTGAGTCCTCAAGCCCTTGCAGCTTCTGTAAAATATGGAAGCTTTATTTCCCTCATCTGTAAAATACAGCTAAGAATGTATGTACCTCAAGAGTCTGTCATGAAGATAAACATTCAGTTAATTAGCCATAATTAAGGAGAATAAGGCAGAGTTATACGTACCAATGTGAAAACAGCTCTAAACTATCTTGTTTAAAAACAAGAAAGTGAGGAGGAGATAGCAGCAGTAGCAGACTAGTGTAGTATACTGCTTCTTGCATGAAACAGAAGGCCGTATCTGGTCATGTGTGTGCTTGTGTGGCTGAGCCGTAATCGGAGATTTTAACTTGTTTTCTGTACCTGTATATTTTCCTCCTTCACCTTGGGCTTGCCAGAAGGAAGAGCCGAATTTTACCTGGTGGCGGCTCCCCGCCTGGAGACGTCTTCAAGGCTCTGGAGCCTGGGGTGGGGTGGGGGAGTGTGATGACTCTGCCTGTAGCTGGTGACTCAGTTGGTAAAGAATCTGCCTGCAATGCAGAAGACCTGGGTTCGATCCCTGGGTTGGGAAGATCACCTGGAGGAGTGCATGGCAACCCACTCCAGTATTCTTGCCTGGAGAATCCCCATAGACAAAGGAGCCTGGCGGGCTACAGTGGATGAGGTCGCAAAGTGTCAGACAAGACTGAATGACTAAGCACAGCACAGCAACCCCATCAGAACCACTACAGCTATTTCTTAGGCCAGCAGCCTAGAAACAGGACTCCGCTACATCACAGCCAGGTGCTCACCCATCACCCCTGACAACTCCTGGCTGCGCCCCACAACTCCTGGCTGGGCCCCCTTGACTTGGCTCCATCTCTGACTAATTTAATATATACATGTATCCCTCATGCCCCTGCAGTGACCCAGCAATCAATCAAGGAGAGTCGGTGGGACCTGGATACCTGGGGATGGACACTTGGATTCTCCCTCTTCCAGCTGTGGAAAGACATGAGGACCTCTCAGCTGTGGTTCTCTGGAATGGGGCACCAGGAGCTGAGGCGGGAGAGAAGTGATTATTGAAACCCCCACTTCTTAGTCCTCCCCTTTTCGGCCTGCCTCCTGGGCGCCACCCTCCCCTGGCTCTGTTCCTCCTTCATCTCACAGCTGCTACATCCTAGCAGACGCTGAGAGCCTGACGGTTCTTCGTTTGAATCTCAGCTCCATCACCGTTGTGACCATGAGCAAGTCATTTAATCTGCTCTCGTTAGTTTCCACATACATGAAATGGTGAGAATTATAATACCCACTTTATAGGATGCTGCTGCTGCTGCTGCTAAGTCGCTTCAGTCGTGTCTGACTCTGTGTGACCCCTGAGACGGCAGCCTACCAGGCTCCCCGGTCCCTGGGATTCTCCAGGCAAGAACACTGGAGTGGGTTGCCATTTCCTTCTCCAATGCATGAAAGTGAAAAGTGAAAGTGAAGTCACTCAGTCGTGTCCGACTCTGAGCGACCCCATGGACTGCAGTCTACCAGCCTCCTCTGTCCATGGGATTTTCCAGGCAAAAGTACTGGAGTTGAGTGCCATTGCCTTAGTGAAGATTAAATAAGATAACATGGGTAAATGCACAGCACAGTGGCAGGTGCATAACAAGCACTTAGTAAACATTAACTAGAATTACTGAGGAGGAATCATTAAACTAAACTAATGGGAATAGTTTCATTACAAGGATAATAAGAGATAGTGGACCCCTTATAACATTTGCTCTCTGAAAAGCAAGCCGATCATTGTCCATCAGAGACTGGCTAAAATAAGAGCTGAAGTTATTCCCCCATGGTACTCCCAACTCTCTGCTACAATGAGAAGGAAGACTGCCTGGCACAGAGCAAGTATTTAATAGCATTTTATTGGATAGCATTGGGGAAATATAAAACAAACAACATGTCCTCTTAACCCGGAAAACCCCTCTACAAGAGTAGCAGAAACAAAACAAAGAAAACAAAAGTTTTATTGTTGAATAAGCATTACACCAAAATGTGATGCGCATCGAAGAGGGTCAGAGTATGTCACCCCAAAACATGTCACTCTGGCATAAGGATTATCTTGAGCTGGAGGCAATTGAGAAAAAGGAGACACAAGGAAAACTGTGCCCTCTCCTTTCTGCTAGGACTCAGCTGGGGCATGTGGGATCTAGTTCCCAGACCAGGGTTTGAGCCCAGGTCCACTGCATTGGGCTTCCCATGAGGCGCTAGTGAGAAAGAACCCGTGAGCCAGTGCAGGAAATACGGGAGATGTGGGTTCAATCCCTGGGTCGAGAAGATCGCCTAGAGCAGGACATGGTCACCCATTCCAGTATTGTTGTCTGGAGAATCCCATGGCAGAGGAGCCTGGCAGGCTACAGTCCACAGGGTCACAAAGAGTTGGACACGACTGAAACGACTTAGCATGCATGCATGCCCCTGCGTTGAGAGCTAAGAATCTTAGCCACTGGACCACTAGAGAAGCCCTAAACCCAAGCCCTCTTGATGTGTAGATTCATAAATAGAGGGACAGATGGATGAATTGAACCTGGGAGGAAATGAAGAGTTTTTAAAACTGCAAATGAGCTTGAAAATTAATGCTGGATGCTGTGGGAAGTCTGGAAGATATTACGCTTGTCAGAAGGGAGATACTGTCTCTAAGTTCAGCAAGGTAATTCCTTCTCCATGCCCTTTTCACTCCAGTGTCTGGGTTCAGTACACATCATCTCAAAAATTCCAATGTTGGTAACAGTTTTTGATTCGTTTCAATGGTAAAATTGCAAACTAAAATGATTGCCAATTTTAATTTTTGCACACAAGTCATGACCTCAATGATTTGTTTTCTGTGTCTTCCCCAACCATCCCGGTTTTGGAGGAAGAAGCTCAGTGTGGTTCCCAGCACACAGTCAGTTTCCAGGAGACAAGTGCTGAGATTTTACTTTTAACGCCCCTTTCCTTTAACTTCCTTGGCCCATCATTCAAAACCTTGTCAGAGGACTTTCTGGAGGGAAGAAATTTCTTCCCTTTCTTTTTCTCAGAAAGATGGCTCTGCAATTTGGAAATGTTACTTTTAAAATATTTTTATGATTTAAAAAAAATTTTTCCCAAAGAACATAATATTTGCTCAATAGCATTCTGATATTGTGCAGTGTAGGTGGTAAAATTTTAGAACTGTGTCTGATCCTACCCTCAGGCTGGCGTTCCCATGCTCACTTACCTGATTTACTATGAGAATTTTAGGGATACCACACATGTGTGTGTGTATAATACATGTAACACAACCAAAAAGCATTTATTAGGGCCCCATGGACATGAAATGTTGCCATGGACTTGATACTGAAAATCAGAGTAATCTCTGCCCTGCCTACTCTCAGTCATGCAGAAGACAGACTGAGAGGCAGAAGAGGAAGGGCTAGAGGAAAGGAGAATGAAAAAGCGAGCCCCTTTGCCAGAGAAAACACAGCCCAATCACATGGACATGGCTTCAGAAATCAGCACAGGCAGAGTCTATTTGTTGACATGGTGGACTGTTACAGGTAGAATTGTGTCCTCCTACTGAAAAAAAAAAGAAAGAAAGAAACTGAACTCCTAATTCCCTAATACCTGTGAATCTGACCTTATTTAAAAATAGGGTCTTTGCAGATTTAATCATGTTCCAAGGAGGTCATTAGTTCAGTCAGTCAGTTCAGTCGCTCAGTCGTGTCTGACTCTGCGACCCCATGAATCACAGCACGCCAGGCCTCACTGTCCATCACCAACTCCTGGAGTTCACTCAAACCCACGTCCATCGAGTCGGTGATGCCATCCAGCCATCTCATCCTCTGTCGTCCCCTTCTCCTCCTGCCCCCAATCCCTCCCAGCATCAGAGTCTTTTCCAATGAGTCAATTCTTCACATGAGGGGGCCAAAGTACTGGAGTTTCAGCTTTAGCATCATTCCTTCCAAAGAAATCCCAGGGATGATCTCTATCAGAATGGACTGGTTGGATCTCCTTGCAGTCCAAGGGACTCTCAACAGTCTTCTCCAACACCACAGTTCAAAAGCATCAATTCTTTGGCGCTCAGCCTTCTTCACAGTCCAACTCTCACATCCATACATGACCACTGGAAAAACCATAGCCTTGACTAGATGGACCTTTGCTGGCAAAGTAATGTCTCTGCTTTTGAATATGCTATCTAGGTTGGTCATAACTTTCCTTCCAAGGAGTAAGTGTCTTTTAATTTCATGGCTGCAGTCACCATCTGCAGTGATTTTGGAGCCCAAAAAAATAAAGTCTGACACTGTTTCCACTGTTTCCCCATCTAATTCCCATGAAGTGATGGGACCAGATGCCATGATCTTCGTTTTCTGAATGTTGAGCTTTAAGCCAACTTTTTCACTCTCCTCTTTCACTTTCATCAAGAGGCTTTTTAGTTCCTCTTCACTTTCTGCCATAAGGGTGGTGTCATCTGCATATCTAAGGTTATTAGGTTAGGTTATTAGATTAGATTATTAAGGAGGTCATTAGAATAGACTTTAATCTGATATGACTGCCTCCTTATAAGAAGAGGGAAATTGGACATGAAATGCAGGGAGAACACTGTGTGAAGACATAGAGACATGCAGACCCAGAGGAAAGATGCCACATGAAGATGGAGACAGACTGGAGCTCTGCTGCCACAAGCCAAGGAGCCTCTGGGACTACCCAAAACCAAAAGAGGAAAGGAAGGATCTGCCTCCGGATGCTTCAGAGCAAGCATGGTCCTGCCTGCACATTGATTTTGGATGTCTGTTATAGCAGCCTGAGGAAACTAACATGTGGATTCTGTAGGGTATAATCAAAAACCAATTTTATTTTCTTTCCTCTACTGCTAGACCATTCATGCCCATCCCTGGATGAACTCTCTAGATCTCAATGCTTTTTCTGGGCATTTTGAGATATGAGTGGTCCAATTCTGTCTAAAGTCAAAACTTTAGTCTTCATTCCCAATTGTAGACTTAACTCAAGGTCAGAAACGTGCAGTGGTGAAAGGCAGCATAGCTGGCTTCTTCACTGCTTCCCCACTGACAGGCCAGCCACCTCATTTTCTCCTCACTCATTTTATTGCCTCTAGGGTTGGAGTAAGGGGGCAAATAAATTGGGAACAAAAAAGGGCTTTATTTGATGTGTGCACTTATTATTAGATGGTGAATTCTCTAGATATAAGTCCAATGTTCAAAGTCTATGGAGCACAGATTATAGTCATTCCAAATAATGAATCCACCCTGTACACCCTTGTAAGGTAGAGCCTTCTTGCTTTAGGGTATCCTACTGTGGAGGATGTTCTCTGAAGATCATTTATATCCTATGTCAGTGATGCACCACCAACCCTTACCATGGTCACCTCTCCCCTTGCAGGAAGCCAACCCCTACCAACTATGGTCACCTCTCCCCTTGCAGGAAGCCACAAAAGACAAAACACTAGCCACCTGTCATAGGCAAAGATCTTACACGGGCAGTTCTATAAAGAAATAGGGTGGTAGTGGTTTAGTCACTAAGTTGTGTTCAACTCTAAAGAAATATACCACTGGCCAAAAAAGAAAATAAAAGAAGCAGCTTCTTTATCCATTCATTTGTTGGTGGGCATTTAGGCTTGTCCCATGTCTTACGTATTGTGAATAGTTCTGCTATGAACATAGGGGGTGAGTGTATCTTTTTGAATTATAGTTTTATCTATATGTATGCCCAGGAGTAAGACTGCTGGATTACATGGCAATATAATTGAAGAATGTTATACTGTTTTCTAAAGTGGCTGCATCAACTTACATTCTTATCAACATTGTAGAAGAGTTCCCTAAGAAAAAGAAATATTTGTTTCTTGATTAATTCTAGGAAAAACTAGTTTTGGGTGTTTTATAGTTACTAAAAAACAAAGCAAAAACCATATCTGTATAAATTGGGTCTGTTTTTAATGCCCTATTCTAAAACAATCATTTGCCACAGTTGCTGAAAATTCCTCTCTCTAAGGAGGCAACATCTAAGCGATTCTGCCAGTTAGCTCATTCAGTTAAAATATCAATTAAACAAAAAAGAGTCAATTAGTAAAATTTCTAAACATCTCACCAAAGAGGATAGACAGATGGCGAATAAGCATATGAAAAGATGCTCACCATCATATGTCATTCAGTTCAGTTCAGTTCATTTCAGTCGCTCAGTCCTGTCCGACTCTTTGCAACCCCATGAATCGCAGCACGCCAGGCCTCCCTGTCCATCACCAACTCCTGGAGTTAACCCAAACTCATATGCATCGAGTCAGCGATGCCATCCAGCCATCTCATCTTCTGTCGCCTCCTTCTCCTCCTGCCCCCAATCCCTCCCAGCATCAGGGTCTTTTCCAATGAGTCAACTCTTCGCATATGTCATTAGGGAATTGCAAATTAAAATTATCATGAGATATCATTACCCACCTATCAGAATGGCTAAAATACAAAACACTGACAACACCAAACGCGGACAAAGATGTGGAGCAACAGAACTCTCATTCACTGCTGGTAGAATGCAAAGTGGCACAGCCCCTCTGGAAGACAGTTTGGCAGTTTCTTACAAAATTCAGCATTCTCTTACCATACAATCCTGCAATAGAGCACCTCAGTATTTACCCAAAAGACTTAAAGACTATGTCCACACAAAAATCTGCACACAGATGTTTATAGCAGCTCTATTCATAACTATCAAAATTTGGAAGCAGCCAAGATGTCCTTTATTAGGTAAGTGTATAAACAAACTGATACATTCATGTAATGAAATATTACTCAAAAATAAAAAGGGATGGGTGATCAGGGCACAAAAGGACATGGAGGAAAATTAGATGAATATTGCTAAGTGAAAAATGACTATGCAAAGTCTACAGACTATACGATTGACATTCTTTTCTTAATATTTGTTTTGTTTTTTACTCATGCTGGGTCTTTGTTGCTGTATGCAGGCTTTCTCTAGTTGCAGGGAGTGGGAGTACTCTCCAGGTGACTCGTACAGGCTTCTCATTGCCGTGGCTTCTCTTGTTGTGGAGCACAGGCTCTGGGGTACTCGGGCTTCAGTAGCTGCTGCGTGTGGGCTCAGTAGTTGTAGCTCGAGGGCTTAGTTGCCCCACGGCATGTGGGATCTTCCCAGACCAGAGACTGAAACAGTGTCCACTGCATTACAAGGTGGATTCTTAACCACTGGACCACCAGGGAAGCCCTATGACTGAAAAAGCAGACTATGGAGACAGTAAAAAAAAAAAAATCAACAGTTGCCCGGGGCTGGGGAGAGATGTACAGATGGAGCACAGGGGATATTTAGGGCGATGAAACTATTCTGTAAGATATTGTAAGGGTGGATACATGACATCATACATTTGTCAAACCCATAGAATGTGCAGTACAAAGAGAATCGATGTGAACTATGGACCTTAATTAGTCTAATGATGCTTGTGCTTAGTCGCTTCAGTTGTGTCTGACTCTTTGTGACCCCATGGACCACAGCCTGCCAGGCTCCTCTGTCCACGGGATTCTCTGGCAAAGAATACTGGAGTGGGTTGCCCTGCCCTCTTCCAGGGTATCTTCGTGAACCAGGGATTGAACTTGGGTCTCCTGTGTCTCCTGCATTGCAGGCGGGTTCTTTATCACTGAGCCACTAGGGAAACCCCAATATAATGATAAAAATTAATAATATATAAGTCTGTAACTATAATAAACATAAATGTATAATAGTAAATAGCAAAGAAGAACTAAAGAGCCTCTTGATGAAAGTGAAAGAGGAGAGAGAAAAAGTTAGCTTAAAACTCAGCATTCAAAAAACTAAGATCATGGCATCCAGTCCCATCACTTCATGACAAATAGATGGAAAAACAATGGAAACAGTGACAGACTTAATTTTTTTTGTACTCCAAAATCACTGCAGATGGTGACTGCAGATGTGAAATTAAAAGACGATTGCTCCTTGGAAGAATAGCTATGACCAACCTAGACAGCATATTAAAAAGCAGAGACATTACTTTGCCAACAAAGATCTGTGTAGTCAAAGCTATGGTTTTTCCAGTAGTCATGTATGGACATGAGAGTTGGACTATAAAAGTTGAGCGCCGAAGAATTGATGCTTTTGAACTGTGGTGTTGGAGAAGACTCTTGAGAGGGCCTTGGACTGCAAGGAGATCAAACCAGTCAATCCTAAAGGAAATCAGTCCTGCATATTCATTGGAAGGACTGATGCTAAAGCTGAAGCTCCAATACTTTGGCCACATGATCTGAAGAGCTGACTCATTAGAAAAGACCCTGATGCTGGGAAAGATTGAAGGCAGGAGGAGAAGGGGATGACAAGATGAGATGGTTGGATGGCATCACCAACTAGATGGACATGAGTTTGAGTAAGCTCCGGGAGTTGGTGATGGACAGGGAAGGCTGGTGTGGGGCAGTCCATAGGGTCACAAAGAGTCGGACACGACTGAGCCACTGAACTGAACTCAATGTATCACAATGACTCATCAATTGTAACACATGGGACACACTGTTAGTAATTTGGGGGAAGCTTTGTGTAGGGAAATGGGGAATGGAAAACTTTATTTTCTGTAAATTTAAAACTGCCATAAAAATAGTTTATTAGTTTAAAAAAAAAGAATCAAGCCAGCTGTTTCAGTAAGTTGACTCTCAGAAAACAATATCCAGTGTTTTGACATGGTCTTGGAGTAACTATAATCTGTGGTACGTTACTATTTTTCTAGGACCTTTGACTAACATGACTCTGTATGTTAATTCTGTTGTGAAAATACCCACAAGTTTGCAATGGTGAACCGCGAGGTTTTCAGGACCTGTGATAGTGACAATAAGCGATTTCTCTTTGAATGCTTGGTGTCCATTGTCCCCAGTGCCAAGAGTCTCAGTACGTCTGTCCCCCCTCCCCAGCACACCAGCCCTGTACTAACAAAGCCTAGTCCTAGTGGTGGAATGGCATTGGCGTCTCTGCCCCAAAAACTTGGCTTCTTTGAGCTTTTTTCCTCTTTTTCATGTGCAGGAGAAAGAGTATTAGAGTACTGCTTAGTTCCTATAAAGACAGTCTGCTCCCACCCTCAGAGTGCATTCATGCTGAGCAGAGAGTTGTAATTGTGCCTGCCTTGGCACTGGGCAGCCCGGGAGAGTACCCAAACTGAGGGTGAATCAGAACTCAGAGTGAACTCTAACATTAATGGCTTCACAAGAAGCTGTAAGACTGGACCTTTAAGAAGGGTCAGGGAGGGATGTGACAGTACTATCTGTGCAGACACATTGATCCTGGGCTCCCAGTCCCATACACAGGCCACATCCCACGCATCCAGTATGACTAGGTCAGCCTGCAGGAGGGTCAAAATCCCAGACAGTCCTCACTGTGAGAGCAGGTAGCAGAAGACATGTGGCACATTCCTGGAGTTTTCCCCTCAAGTGTACCAAGCCTTTCCCAACGTCTTGTGTTGCTCTACAAAGACTCCCTGCCAACCTGGTTTTCCACCTACCCCTCCCACCTTTAGCTGTTCTATAGGTAGAACTGTTTTTTGTTTTTTTTTTTTTTTAATTTCATTTATCTGTCTGTGTTGGTCGCAACACTCAGGATCTCTTGTCACATCATGCAGGGTCTTTCGTCGCAGAGCACTAACTCTCTAGTTACAGCACTCAGACTCAGTTGCTCTGCAGCATGTGGGATTTTAGTTGCCTGACCAGGGATCGAACCAACATCCCCTGCATTACAAGGCGGATGCTTAACCGCTGGACCACAAGTGGAAGTCCCAGTAAACTGTTCTTTAGCTCCTCTGTCTTCTTTGCCCTTATGTAGCTCTTTTTTTTTTTTTTTTTTTACAGTTTTCTAATTTAGAAACTAAAGTTATAATTGGGAAGAGGACATTCAAGAAAGTTCACCTTATCTGCGTGAAGCTGACAAGTAGAGCAGAGCTCAAAAGTGGTCTGTTAGCAAGGATGCATGCCCTCAGTGTGAATCAATGGCTTCACATGCATCAGAATCCGTTCTTGATGCAAAAGACAAAATAGTACATGAGAAAATGCCCTCAAGAAGCTCATAGTCCATGGTAGAGACAGACACTAAAGAGGTGATTAGAATTCCAGCTCCAGTATCTATGCATTAAATCATTCCCATTTGAGGTAATTTAGACTCAGGAAGTAGGGAGGATAGAGCTTGAGGATGAGTGCAAACAAGGGAGATATTGTGAATGGTGAAGCTAAAATGGAGACATTTTTATTGCACCGTCAGGAGAGAGAGCAGAGACATTGGGAGCCTCTCTCAGGAGAGAGAGAAGTGCAGATGTTTACCAGACTGGTGATCAGAAAGGAAGTGCATGAAGTGATCACGGACAGAGCAAAGGCTTTAGCCTTCTGTAAGAGTGAGGAAGTTGAGATACTTCTATGTAGTCAAGCTTCCCGGCCCTCCAAGCTATTTTGAATTAATGAGATCTGGAAGTTAGGAGCCAACAATTTCAATATATAAAATCAGAAAGCCTTTGAACATTTGGGTAGCAAAGCAAACACAGAAGAGAATCCTTTCTATTGGGAAAAATATCTATGAGAAAGTAAAATTTTCACTTTTAAGGGTTTCATTGAAACAGCCAAGGAAAAGAGAGCTTAAAGATTTCTCTCTTAAAAACAATTATTGTAATATTAACACATATATATGGAATCTGAAAAAAAATGGCATATATGATTTTATTTACAAAGTAAAAATAGAGACACAGAGGCAGAGAACAAACTTATGGATACCAAGTAGGAAGGGGCGGTGGTGGAATGAAGTGGGAGATTGGGATTGACCTATATATACTATTGATACTATGTATAAAATAGATAACTAGTGAGAACATCCTGTACAACAGAAGAAACTCTACTAGGTGCTCTGTGGTGACCTAAATGGGAAGGAAATCCAAAATAAAGGGGATATATGTGTGTGTGTAGCTGATTCACTTTGCTGTACAGGAGAAACTGTTGTTTAGTTACTTTGACTTTTTGCCACCCCATGTACTGCAGCATCGGAAAAGGCAATGGCACCCCACTCCAGAACTCTTGCCTGGAATATCCCATGGATGGAGGAGCCTGGTAGGCTGCAGTCCATGGGGTCACGAAGAGTTGGACACGACTGAGCGACTTCACTTTCACTTTTCACTTTCCTGCATTGGAGAAGGAAATGGCAACCCACTCCAGTGTTCTTGCCTGGAGAATCCCAGGGACCGGGGAGCCTGGTGGCTGCCGTCTATGGGGTCGCACAGAGTCGGACACGACTGAAGCGACTTAGCAGCAGCAGCAGTACTGCAGCATGCAAGGCTTCCCCGTCCTTCACTGTCTCCCCGGGCTTGCTCAAACTCATCCAACCAATGTTGGTGATGCCATCCAACCATGTCATCCTCTGTCGACCCCTTCTCCGGCCTTCAATCTTTCCCAGCATCAGGGTTTCTTCTAATGAATTGGTTCTATGCGTCAGGTGGCCAAAGGATTTGAGCTTCAGCTTCAGCATCAGTCCTGCCAATGAATATTCTGGGTTGATTTCCTTAAGGATTGACTGGTTTGATCTGCTTGCTGTCCAAGGGACTCTCAAGAGTTTTCTCTAGCACCAGGATTTAAAGGCATCAATTCTTTGTTGCTCAGCTTTCTTTATGGTCCAACTCTCACGTCTGCACATGACTATTGGAAAAACCATAGCTTTGACTAGATAGACCTTTGTTGGCAAGTGACTTTTAATTTCATGGCTGCAGTCACCAACCACGGTGATTTTGGAGCCCCCCAAAATAAACTCTGCCACTGTTTCCACTTTTTCCCCATTTATTTGCCATGAAGTGATGGGACTGGATGCCATGATCTTTGTTTTTTGAATATTGAGTTTTAAGTCAGCTCTTTCACTCTCCTCTTTTACCTTTGTCAAGAGGCTCTTTAGTTCCTCTTCACTTTCTGCATTAGAGTGGTATCATATGCATATCTGAGGTTGCTGATATTTCTCCCAGCAATCTTGATTCCAGCTTGTGATTCATCCAGCTCAGCATTTCACATGATGCACTCTTCTATATGGGCTTCCCTGGTGGCTCAGCTGGTAAAGAAAACACCACCATGAGGGAGACTTGGGTTCAATTCCTGAGTTGGGAAGATCCCTTGGGGAAGGGAAAGGCAACCCACTCCAGTATTCTGGCCTGGAGAATCATTCTGCATATAAGTTAAATAAGCAGGATGCTAATATTAATGTACTCCTTTCCCAATTTGAACCAGTCCATTTTTCCATGTCCAATTCTAACTGTTGCTTCTTGCCTCCTGCATACAGATTTCTCAGGAGGCAGGTAAGATGGTCTGGTATTCCCATCTCTTTCAGAATTTTCCACAGTTTGTTGTGATCCACATGGTCAAAGGCTTTAGCATAGTCAATGAAGTGGAAGAAGATGTTTTTCTGGAATTCTCTTGCTTTTTCTATGATCCAGTAAATGTTTGATCTCTGGTTCCTCTGTCTTTTCTAAATCCAGTTGTTCTTCTGGAAATTCTCAGTTCATGTACACTTGAAGCCTATCTTGAAAGATTTTGAACATCACCTGCTAGCATGTGAAATAAGCCCAATTGTGCAGTAGTTTGAATATTCTTCAGCGTTGCCTTTCTTTGGGATTGGACCCAAAGAACGTTTTGGATCTTTTCCAGTCCTGTGGCCATTGTTGAGTTTTCCAAATTTGCTGGCGTATTGAGTACAGCACTTTAATAGCATTATCTTTTAGGATTTGAAATAGTTCAGTTGGAATTCCATCACCTCCACTAGCTGTTTGTAGTAATGCTTCCTAAGGCCCACCTGACTTCACTCTCCAGAATGTCTGGCTCTAGGAGAGTGACCACACCATAGTGCTTATCCAGGTCATTAAGACCTGTTTTTATAGTTCTTCTGTATATTCTTGCTACCGCTTCTTAATCTTTTCTTCTTCTGTTAGGTACTTGCTATTTCTGTCCTTTATTGTGCCCATCTTTGCATGAAATGTTCCCTTGGTATCGTTTTCTTAAAGAGATCTCTAGTCTTTCCCATTCTATTGTTTCCTCCATTCCTTTGTCTTGTTCACTAAGAAGGCTTTCTTTTCTCTGCTTGCTAGTCTCTGGAACTCTGCATTCAGTTGGGTATATCTTTCCCTCTCTACTTTGCCTTTTGCTTCTCTTCTTTCCTTAGCTATTTGTAATATTAACAGGAGAAACAAACACAACTTTGTAAAGCAACCATACTCCAATAAAGTTTTATAAAGATTTTTCTCGTAAATATATATTAATCATAAAATGTATATTACTATTAATGCAGAATGTTATTAATACTCTGTTTATCTAATATCCCATCTTTATTATTCTATTTTAGTGAATGTAATAAATAGTGTCAGGGAATCACTTATAACCTCCATTATTCAATCTATATTTTCAAATAAGGTGGTAGTTTCCTAGCTGTTGTATTCTGTAGGGGTTGTGGGTTTCTGGCACCTATGTCACAGAGCTGGAGAGAAAATTTACAGTAGATACTATTGGAGAAGAAAGAAAGGCAAGTCCATGTTGATCTTGAGAATTCAAGGGTATCTTCACAGCAGGTGATTTTTTTAGGCTGGGTTTTGAAGGATGAGATGACATTGCCTGGAGACAAAGAAGCAGACATCATAGCCTTTTTCACATCCTGGTCTCTCTCATGGTCTCCTCCATAAGACCATTCTGCCCTTTTTGGGTGTGTCTCCAATATAAGAGAGCTGAGTAGGAGTGTCAGAGTAGTAGGATCAATATTAACAAATCACCTCTATCTACATAACCTCATTGGAGCTTCACAAAACCCTGTGCAACAAATGCCAAAAGCTCAATTTGTAAATGAGGAAACTGATGCCCAAAGAAGCTGAAAAACTTGCCTAAAATCATGCAGATAATAAGGAATGGAGCCAGGATTTCAACAGGTATTTCAATGCTCAAACCTATATACTTTCAATACTGGTTTACTATTACCCTACATATGTCAGGAGGAATACACCATATCAGCATGGATGTGTTCTATTATGACCAAAAAAAAGAAAAAAAACAGCTAGATGACATTTGGAACTATTTTGGAATGGAAAAATCCATTATTTGAAATCTTAAAAAAAAATATTTTGACGTAAAAATGACTCCAATAAATGACGGTAAGTAAGGCGAGTGGGGAGACAGGGCTAATGCCAGCATTACATATTTAGAATAATGCTAGTTGAACCAACTTTTACAAACACCAAGGAAAAGTAAAGAGAGCATCAGAAATCAATAACACAATTTTAGTGTCAGCTGCATTTAAGTGAGACAGCTCTGACTCATTCAACATGTGATGTCAGGCCAAGCAGGTTACAAGGGGCAAAAATATATTTTGGGGGAAAGTTGGAAAGGGAATGATAAATTTGAGTATACCACCTTGGTAACTCATCCCTGTCGATGGAGATAAAAGAAATCATGAGACTTTCTTGGAATGCTGAGGAATCCGTATCCTCTCTTAAATCTTCAGAGCAGGACAGAGCATACATTGCCCTGTGTAGAAAGCCAATGCCATATTCAAATCACTGATGACAAAAAGAAGATGAATTCTAGAAAGCCAGAAAGGGAGACAGTCCTAGGGACCAAAACAGGAAGTGTTGTTAAAGCCCCAGTACCTTTCATTCCTACAGGGAAGGAGTGATCTACAGCAGCACAGAAGGAATATCTTAAATGACAAGAAGAAGAGGGTCTCTGATGGTTCTTAGTGGTCCAGTCCACAGTTGATAATTTTTCCCTCAGGTAGGATCTTCTGTTATATCAAGTTAATCTCTTGTTATATACAATTGAACCAACTTTTCTCTGTCCTTGGGTCCCTGATTTTTCTTTTTTCATCCTTTGTCTTCTTGATCTAACATCTATGGCAGGATCCCTTTGGTATTGCTGTTGGGAAACAGGGTTGACTTTATATCACAAAACTGATGTTGCTGTTCTCCTCTGTTATTGTTGTTCAGTCGCTCAGTCATGTCAGACTCTGCATCTCCATGAAATGCAGCATGCCAGGCTTCCCTGTCCTTCACTATCTCCCAAAGCTTGCTCAAACTCATGTCCACTGAGTCAGTGATGCCATCCAACCATCTCATCCTCTGCTGCCCCCTTCTCCTCCTGCCCTCAATCTTTCCCAGCACCAGGGTCTTTTCCAGTGAGTCAGCTTTTTGCATCAGGTGGTCAAAGGATTGGAGCTTCAGCTTCAGCACCTGTCCTTCCAATGAATATTCAGAGTTGATTTCCTTTAGGATTGACTGGTTTGACCTCCTTGCATTCCAAGGGACTCTCAAGAGTCTTCTCCAGCACCACAGTTCGAAAGCATTAATTCTTCAGTGATCAGTCTTCTTTATGGTCCAACTCTCACATCTGTACATGACTACTGAAAAAATCATGGCTTTAAATATATAGAGCTTTGTTGGCACAGTAATGTCTCTGCTTTTTAATACACTGTCTAGGTTTGTCATAGCTATTCTTCCAAAGAGCAAGTGTCTTTTAATTTTGTGGCTACAGCCACTGTCTGTATTGATTTTGGAGCCCAAGAAAATGAAATGTGCCACTGTTCCCATCTATTTGCCATGAAGTGATGGGACTGGATACCATGATCTTAGTTTTTTGAATGTAGAGTTTTAAGCTAGCTTTTTATTCTCCTCTTTCACCTCCATCAAGAGGTTCTTTAGTTCCTTTTCACTTTCTACAATTATGTTCTACTCTAAGAGGCACAGTTTGACCCAAGACTCTCTAGAGCAATGTGACAGAAGGTATAGGTTTTATTTTAATGTTTGCATTTGTTGTCATACTTGAATAAAATGATGCTTTATCCAACAACATTCATGAGTTTCTTCCCTAAGTTGTAAAATTTTCTGTTACAAAGATTACTTTTCTGATGATTATTTCTCCCTGCAGAATTTCATGAAGTTCATATACTAGGAAAGCTTAAGATGGGCTATGAGATTCCAGCAGGCCAGAGAAGATGGGCTCCACAGCAAAATATAGGTGTGCATGGTTTGGTTTATAGCTAAATTTATAGCAAATTCTGAAGCTGTGTCTTCAGGTACTGGGAGCCCCAGGCAAGGGAAACTTTAGCACATGCACTTTGCTTCCTCAGAGTGAACCAAGCTTAAGTCGTTGCTGGCTCCCAGTGTGCCTTCCAGCTATAAAGTGGCTGCAAAAGGCCACAGCAACTTAACTACATCAGTAACTGCCAGGGTTATTGCGCCAGTGAACTCAGTGTCCTTGTGATGCCTCTGGGCTGACAGACCAGGCCAAGTGGGGGCTGTAACCACGGGCCACACATCTTACTTTCTAAGCCATTCAGGCTTCCTATCTCCAACACCCTCTTATTAGATAACCAGGGCCTTGGGTGGTCGTGAAATAACCAATTTTCTTTTGGAATTCATTCTCTCTTATTATCTCAGTTCAGGTCAGTCCCTCAGTCGTGTCTGACTCTTTGCGACCCCATGAATCGCAGCACACCAGGCCTCCCTGTCCATCACCAACTCCCGGAGTTCACTCAAACTCATGTCCACTGAGTTGGTGATGCCATCCAGCCATCTCATCCTCTGGCGTCCCCTTCTCCTCCTGCCCCCAATCCCTCCTGCATCAGGGTCTTTTCCAAAGAGTCAACTCTTCACATAAGGTGGCCAAAAGTATTGGAGTTTCAGCTTTAGCATCAGTCCTTCCAATGAACACCCAGGACTGATCTCCTTTAGAATGGACTGGTTGGATCTCCTTGCAGTCCAAGGGACTCTAAAAAAAAAAAAAAAAGAGTTTTCTCCAACACCATAGTTCAAAAGTATCAATTCTTCAGCACTCAGCTTTCTTCACAGTCCAATTCTCACATCCATACATGACTACTGGAAAAACCATAGCCTTGACTAGACAGACCTTTGTTGGCAAAGTAATGTCTCTGATTTTGAATATGCTATCTAGGTTGGTCATAACTTTCCTTCCAAGGAGTAAGTGTCTTTTAATTTCATGGCTGCAATCACCATCTGCACTGATTTTGGAGCCCCCCAAAATAAAGTCTGACACTGTTTCCACTGTTTCCCCATCTATTTGCCATAAAGTGATGGGACCATATGCCATGATCTTAGTTTTCTGAATGTTGAGCTTTAAGCCAACTTTTTCACTCTCCTCTTTCACTTTCATCAAGAGGCTTTTTAGTTCCTCTTCACTTTCTGCCATAAGGATGGTGTCATCTGCATATCTGAGGTTATTGCTAATTCTCCTGGCAATATTGATTCCAGCTTGTGCTTCTTCCAGCCCAGCGTTTCTCATGATGTACTCTGCATCTCTTATTATCTAGGAAGGGGCAAACCCATCTATATTTGTGGTTCAGGCTCTCAGGAGACTGGAAGTGATTGATCTCCACTGTAAAATGAAGAGTTCTGCAGAATATGAAATACTGTTGTTCAACCAGGAAAACCCTAGATTGTTTATTCTCTTTCACTTCATTGAATTTTTTTTTAATACAAAAGTTACCCATGCTTGTTTTTACAAAGCAGACAGGGAGGAAGCTGCCATTTGACAGCTGGGTCCCTGCCGCCACCTGACCCATCATCACCTTGTGGTGAAGTCTGTCCCAGCCTGGAGTGCGTCCTTTCATGTCTTTCTCAAAGTGCTTCCACATACATACCAGCACACAGACATCAGTGCATCAGTGGACCATCAGTCTACCTCTTCCTGCAGGCATCTCCGAACTTCCCAGTTTGAAATCAGGTTTTTGGATGAAGGACATTTCCTTCATCCTCTGTGTGTCCAGGCTGCTCAGCGTTTCAGTCAGTGTCCAATCTGCTGTGGAAATAGGGTGAAAAGTGGTAAAGGAGACCCCATCCAGGGGTGGGCTCCTGGAGTCAGTGCTCTCTGCTCCCTGAGGGGCCAGTGGCCAAATAAATCTTGTTGCTGAGTCCCTGTCTGGTCTGGGCTTGTTGAAGGTGTGAGGGCTGACACAATGAGGTAGCTCTGTTGACGCTAGTACAAAAAGCAGAATCTGGAGACTTCTGAGCCAGCAGGAGAAGCTGGGGAGAGGGTGGTTGCTCTCCTTTGATAGCTGGTTCTGGAATATTCTGCAACAGTGAGTGGATTATTCAGGACTCTTACTTCTCCACCTGAGTCTCCAGCTGAGGCAGTGCCAGGGCTCATTAGCACTTCCACTAGAGGCGAAGTCTTGCTGCGAGAGGAGGTGAGAGCAGTCAATTTTGCCACTCATTAGCAACTCTGGACAGATGGGAAGTGGTGGGGAGGTTGAAGCTATTGGCAAAATGAGAATCTGCTTCTCTGGGGGCACAGTTATCCATTCTAGTCCTTTTGCCATCAGCTGGTCTCCCAGAGTTGACTGTCCACTAGTCTCACAGAGCAATGAGCAAGGCAGTCCTTTTTTTAAGTATTAGTTACTTTATATAATAGCTCAGTGAGTCACCAATATCTTGATCCTCTAGGTAATAGTGAGACTGCAGGAGGAAAAATATCTCATGTAAATCAGACATCACAACCATCCTAGTTGTTGTCTTATTGTTCTGGACTAAAGGGCAGATTGTATTCAGAAATAGTTTGTGGTAAAGTATACGTAACATAAAACTTTCCATTTTAACCATTTTCAAGTGTACAATTCTGTGACATTGAGTACATTTGCAAGGTTCTGCAACCATCACTATCATCCATTCCCAGAACTTTTTCATCAATCCAAACTGAAACTCTGAGCCCATTAAACAATAACCTCTCATTCCCCCTCTCCTCAGCCCCTTGATACCACTTGTTCTACTTCCTGCTCTATGAATTCAACTCTTCTGGGTACCTTTTCTAAGTGGAATCAGAAAATACATGTCCTCCTATGTCTGCCTCATTTCACTTGGCATAGTGTTGTCAACTATCAATGCCACCTTGGGGCAGCCAATTCCCTGAACGTAGGGTTTGCAAATAAAATACAGGACACCCAGTCAAGTTTAATTTCAGGTAAGCAACTAATGCATTTTTAGTATAAGTAAATACAAATTTTTAGTATGTTTGTATAACATTCTATTAAACCTACCCATACAGTGTTCTTGCCTGGAGAATCCCAGGGATGGCAGAGCCTGGTGGGCTGTCGTCTATGGGTTTGCACAGAGTCGGACACGACTGAAGTGACTTAGCAGCATACTAAGAATCTATTTGCTGTTTATCTGAAATAAAAATGTTTCTGGGTATGCTGTATTTTTATCTGCTAATTCTGACAGCCTTACTTGAGTGCAACTGAGGAATACAGGTTGTAAGTACCAGAGCTCCTCAAAGAAGGGAGAAATCATGTTCAAACTCATGTCCATCAAGTTGGTAATGCCATCCAACCATCTCATCCTCTGTCGTCCCCTTCTCCTCCTGTCCTCAATCTTTCCCAGTATCAGGATCTTTTCTAATGAGTCAGTTCTTCACATCAGGTGGCCAAAATATTGGAGTTTCAGCTTCAGAATCAGTCCTTCCAATGAAGATTCAGGACTGATTTCCTTTAGGATTGACTGGTTTGATCTTGCAGTCCAAGACTAGTGAGTGGGACACTCTCCGTCCCCCATCTGATGTCTATGTCAGAAGCTTTCACTGTAATAAAACTTCTGCCACACAAAAACTCTGAATGATCAAGCCTGGTCCCTGGTCCTGAAGTTAAATCTTCTTTGGAGGTCACAAATCTGACACCACTCACCATAGCTATCAGGACCAGATGCCATGATCTTTGTTTTTTGAATGTTGAGTTTTAAGCCAGCTTTTTCACTCTCCTCTTTCAGCCTCATCAAGAGGCTCTTTAGTTCTTCTTTGTTTTCTGCCACAAGGGTGGTGTCATCTGCATATCTGAGGTTGTTGATATTTCTCCCAGCAATCTTGATTCCAGCTTGTGCTTCTGGCATTACTCAATTCCCATCATTGCTCATCTACCAAACTGATATTTTAAACAATAATGTGTGATTTCTAACTGTATTGCATGTGTGCTTCATTCTCCTGTGAAGAATTCTGGTAGCAAAATATTACAAAAGACTGACAGATAAAATAACAAAAGATTTGGAAATGGGCAAAAAAGATCACTGGCTGTCTTTTCAGTGATGTGCTGGGCCCTGTCTAGTGGACTTGTATCTCTCTAATGATCAAGCAATTTCACAACCCCAATAGAAGTAGAAGTTAAAGAAGACTGAGAGTAATGGTTCTTATCCACAGCAATGCCAATGAATATTGTCCTGTAGGGCTAAATTGTTTCTGCGTTTGTCTGGATCTGTGTTCTTCAGATTCACCTTTGAGTCTATTTTAACATCTTCCTGGCACTCTAGTTAATTAAAGTATCTAATATGTTCAGTTCAAATTTGTATGAAAGTGTGATTTTATCTTTTGGGAAGCTATACCTCAGGAAGTTCAACTCGAATTCAGCTAGCAGTTAAACCTCCCAGGCTCCACGGTGATCTCTCCCTTCTCTGAGGAGCTCTGGCACTTACAACCTGTATCCCTCAGTTGCATTCAAGTAGGGCTGTCAGAATTAGCAGATAAAAATGCATACTCAGAAACATTTTTATTTCAGATAAATAGCAAATAGATTCTTAGTATAGGTATGTTTAATAGAATGTTGTATAAACATGCTAAAAATTTGTATTTACTTATACTAAAAATGCATTAGTTGTTTATCTGAAATTAAGATTAACTGGGTGTCCTGTATTTTATTTGTGAACCCTCCATTCAGTAAATCGGCTGCCCCAAGGTGACATTGATAATAATTAAAGTGAGAGAAAGCTATCATACATACCTCATGCATTGCTAAGCATTTTTATCCTCTTAACAACCCTATAAGGAGGGTACCATTATCTGTATTTTACAGTAAAGTAACCAATGTTGATAGAAATTTAGTGATATACATAGTCAATGCATAGTCAATGGTAGGTCTCCGGTTCCAGAGTGTCTGCTCTTCACCACCATGTTAACTGCCTCACTAACCCTCTCTGGAGGTACTTAAGCAGTAGAGGGATAACTATCCATCAGGGGGTGATTATCCATCAAGGGGTGACCAGGGGCCGACAGAAAAGATGCCTAATTCCTTCAGTTTAACTATTCTGTCACATGAAGCCTTGCATTCTCTTTTCTTCCGCGTGTTTTTCCCTTGTCTTTGAGAATTACAACCATATCTTTGGCCTCTTGTGTTAATAGAGTACCTCTTAGATATTGTCCAGGATTGCTGTTGAATAAAAATACTCTGACTACTAAGGAGAAATAAGAATGTGTGTGTGTGTGTGTGTGTGTGTGTGCAAATGTGTGCAAGTACATACGTGTGTGTATTTTGCAAAAAGAAATGCAGGAAAAATAAAAACTAGTGAAATTGGTTACTTACAATGAGAGATAGATAGAAAGGAGCAGAAGAGGTGTAGGAGGGAGTAACATTTCTCTGAGTATAGCATTTTACCTAGTTTTCATTTTGAAAGAGTGCTAATGTTTATTTTTAACTAAAACAACAGGGATGGGAGTTGGGGAAAATTGAATTCAAACAGAAACAAATAACTAGGTTTCAAGTGAGTAATGTAATCACACAGAAGAGAAATAGAGAACTAATGCAATTAATTTTTGAAGGCAATATTTTAACTATACATCCTCAGTCTAAAGCCAAAGAGGTGTACAAACAAATCTCAAAGTCTCGGTATGTTTTCTGCTGGTAGAAGTAAGGATGTAGCGATTCTGAAATTATTTTATGTATATTGTAGAACTGAGCAAAAACCTAAATATTTTGATTTGGATGAAGGATTCAGTATTATCACTATGTGATACCATATTTTCAGTGAGTGTTCAGTGTTTACATTATTTTGATTACAAGACTGTCCTTCACTACAACCCAAATTGTATAATAAAATTCAATTTCCTTTCTTGTACAATTTTCTTGTTTTCCCAGTATTAATTATCTTTTTCTTTTTTAATTTGGTTTTTATATCATTATCACAACTTCTTCAAAAACTCCTCTAAATGGTATTCTCCATATAATTAAATCATTATGTACCTCATTGTTTGTTTCTGCTAACATTTTTAATGCTGATGAGTTTTATGTATTCTCCCAATTTTCCTTTTTTTTTTTTGGTCCTCTGCTGCTAGATTTAGTGCTTTATGTACATTATATAGACGAATCTTCTCTGCAGTGTAGTTACTATCCCTACTATGTAATGATGAAGAAATGAAGGTTCAGAGAGCTGAAGCAACTAACTTAAGGTCACACAGCTAGTATAGGCCAGAGATGAGTTTGCCTTTTCAAAAAATGATAGTAAACACACGCACACACAAAGACCTCTACCCTCTTAACAGTTTTAGTGTACAGGACCAGTACTATTAACCACATCTACGTTGCACAGCAAATCTATACAACGTCTTCATCTTGTATGACTGAAACACTATGTTCACTGAAAACGACTCCTCCCATTTCCCCCTGCCTCCAGTTTCTGGCAACCATCATTCTCCTTTCCGCTTCTATGGAGTATGACTACTTTAAATACCTCTTGAAAAATGGAATCATGCAGTATTTGTCCTTCTGTGACTGGCTTATTTCAATTAGCATAATGTCCTCAATTTTCATTTATGTTGTAGCATGTGACACAGTTTCCTCTTCTTTTAAGACTGAAAAATAATCCTTTCTATGTAGTTTATGCCACTTTTTATTCGTCCATTTATTTGTCTATGGACATTTAGTTTGCTTGTACTTCCTGGCTATTGTGAATCACATTCCTTTTTAATAGCAAGTTCTTTTTGGTTAAGGGGTGCATTCTCTCCAAGGCTATTAAGATTTTTTATTTTGTTTTTAGTTTTCCTATCTCTTTTTGTTGAATTTGGTTTTCGCTATTACTTATTTTGATTTCTATTTTTTATGTTACAAACATTTCTCCAGTGTCTTGAGTACACTGGTTTTTTATTTCTTTGTTTGCTTTTGGCCACAGGACTGGGGATCTTAGTTCCCCAACCAGGCACTGAACCTGAGTCCTCAACAGTAAAATTCTCTGAGTATGCATGCGTGCTCCGTCCCTTCAGTCATGTCTGACTGTTTGCGACCCTTTGGACTGTAACCCATCAGGTTGCTCCATCCATGGGATTTTCCAGGCAATACTGGAGTGGGTTGCCATGTTCTCCTCTAGGGGATCTTCCCGACCCAGGGATCGAAACTGAGTCTCTCATGTCTCCTGCATTGCAGGCAAATTCTTTACCCATTGAATCATCTGGGAAGCCCTCTCTGAGTATACTGTTCACTAAACCCTACAAGGTTGATGGAAGCTCTGTGTGTGTATGGGGGGAGGGGCTGGTCCATGTATGTGTAGACTTTAGTGGGGGATCTGTAGGACAGTAAAGTGATTCAGGGAGGACTTGGATTTCTTCTTCCCTTCCGCTCCCTCTGTCACCCCAAACGCCATCCATGCCATCTGCACACCTGGTGCCAGCCTCCTGGAAGTGGGGACAGAGGAAGAGTGTGGGGAGTACCGTGGTCTGGCTGTAGATGTTCGCCGTCAGAACAGCACTTTCCCCCACCCTCTACTGTGTTGCAGCCCCGCTCTGTCCTGCTCTCTAGCAGTATGTCTCCTGCCCTCTTGGGTGGAGATGGGTGGCTCTCCTCTTAGCTGCTCCAGTTGGCAAGTGCCTTGAGATCTAATTTCTCTTCAAACAGAATTTCAGTCACACCTCTTGTTTTTCACCGCCACTGCCTAACATAGAAGGCATGCAGTAATTCTTCATCCGGTTGAAAGAAGCTTAATTTACATAGTTGGTGCTGCCCAAAGAGCTAGGAAATAAATGGCCCCTTAAGGCCTCAGTCCCCATCCTCCCATTCTGTGTTAAAGATAATCTTGATGAAAGAAGTTTTTCAAAATTGAAGCAGAAATTGCCAACTCCTGTTCATATAGTAACTTGTTTACAATATGTACAGTCTTCTCTGACTCAAAGAAGTGCTTGTTTTACTTAGAAGTCATTGCTTTTCAAAGCCTGGCAATTCTCATTAGTTACCAGGTGAGTGACTGTTAATAAGAAACATCTGACTGAACTAGGAAAAGCAATGGAAAAAAATGCATAGTGTTTTTTTCCCCCCACCTTGCAAACCAAATAGCTCCTGCACCATACATATTGAAAGAAAATTGACATGGATTATCTAAGATGTTTTTTTTTCCATGCATACAAATAGAAGTGGGCATGCAGAGGAGAGACCTTTGAGATCCAGAAAAGAGCTGTGCTAAGGAGAGCATTTCCCTCTTACAGAGATGTAATGGCAGCATCTCTTCTCTGCTTCCAAGGAAGACTGTGGAAGCAGCCTGCATAGTTTCCTAGGGCTGCTATAACAAATCATCACTAACTTGGTACTTTAAAATATCAGGCTTATTTTCTCATAGTTCAGGAGGCCAGAAATCCAAAACCAAGATGTCAGCAGGGTTGGCTTCTTCTGGAGGTTCTGAAACTCTATTCCCTGCCTCTCTCCTACCGCCTGGTGGTGGCTGGCCGTCCTTGGCATTCATTGGCTTATAGCTGTATAGTTCCCATTTCTGTCTGCACCCTCACATGGCCATCTTCCCATCATCTATGTCTCTATCTCCAGATCTCCCTCTTCTTATAAGGACACCAGTCGCTGACTTCGTTGTTGTTTAGTCAGTAAGTTGTGTCTGACTCTTTTGCAACCCCATGGACTGTAGCCCACCAGTCTCCTCTGTCCATGGGATCTCCAGGCAAGCATAATGGAGTGGGTTGCCATTTCCTTCTCCAGGGAATCTTCCCAGCCCAGCAGTCAAATCCTCATCTCCTGCATTGCAGGCAGATTCTTTACCACTGAGCCACCAGGGAAGCCTCAATGCCAGTATGATTGCTTCTTAATTTGATTATATCTTCAAAAACTCTTTTTCCAAATAGAGTTATATTCTATGGTTCCAGGTTGACATAAATCTTTTGGAGATATTATTCCATTCAGCATAAAGCTTGCAATCTTTGTCTTCCTGCCACCTACTTTTAGTATAGTTTAGGGGACTATGTTTGTAATGAAATACTTTCAGACAATTTATATAGGAAAAGACACATGAGACTCCCACAGAAGGTGCAGGAATAAGGAGGCAAACAGGCTTGCTGGTGGAGCTCCCACCCGTGGGCCGGGGTTCTTAACCTGGGCTGCACATTGGAATCACTCCAGGTTTTTACTCCTTTTGCCTGACATCATTTTTTTTTAAAGCATCCCAGGTGTTTCCAGTGTGCACCCAGATGCGACCTCTGCTCCAATCACTCTTCCTCAAACACTTGTCGATGAGGCTGCCTTATCTGAGCTCCACCATGCTTTGTTGAAGCAGGTCCAGCACGTGTGTGCTTTTGCTGGCTGCTGGGAATTTAGTACCAGTGTATGTGGCTTTCATTTCTGCTCCTTCATTAGCTTGGAAAGAGAACAGCTTCACTGGTAGTGAAAATTCAACAGTCAATAAGGAAAAAGAACATTTGTGGGGGATGTGAATAGGAGGGAGGTTAGCATTTAATTTTATTTTTCAGAAATAATGTTTTACTTATCAAAATAAGTATTAATAACATGTCCTCATAGAAATGTAAGAACTCCCCAAAACACAGTGAAGGAAATCACTTATAATTCTGTCCTTCTGGGAAGACAATGATGTTATGAATGTTCCTCTAATGATTTTTTTTCTGTGAATCTATAGATATAAAATATGTATTTTACAAACATGGGATTATGTGGTTTTGGACATTAAGTTCTTCATTTAGCAAAAGTGATTAAATATATATCAATAAATGCATTCAATACATATTTCCCATTAAGTAGTCTTCAGATTTCAAATAGCTACTAAGAGGATTCTGTGCCCAATCCCCAATTTCAATGTGTAGATGTAGCAAGGAATGTGAGCTGCCTGTGGCCAAGTGGGTGCTGAGGAAGGAAGCAAAGCTGTACTGCTTTTGTGGATCCCTGCCCAGGGGATGACCAGCAGCAAGAACCTGTGGGCTGGACTTGGAGTGGGGCAAGGTCCAGTGGAAGCACATCTCCACGTGGGGTAACTGTTGAGAGGAGGCATCCCATAGACTCTCACCACGTGCTCAACAAGACAGCGAGCATCTGGATGCCCAATACCCAGAGGACAAAGACCACACCAAATACTAAGACTTTTGCTCCTTTTCTCTCTTTTGCACAGCTCACTACCTGCTGCCACACTTTCTTTAAGCCCAGAGCTAATGATTACACAACAAAACCACTCATCTTGCTCAAGGGTATGTTTTTCCTTAAGCTCTGTACTAATGATTATATAACAACATCTTATCTTGCTCAAGGACATGTTTCTCCTTCTTAACAGGAACCTTCTGACTAATCTTGATTATCTTATGTGGGAGTGGGTCTGGTAAGACCTTTCTATAGTTCTAATTTTGTTAATTTAAGATGTATGTTGTGGGAGTCAGTCTGGTAAAAGTATATCGTGAAGTCGCTCAGTTGTGTCCAACTGTTTGCAACCCCATGGACTGAAACCCACCAGGCTCCTCCATCCATGGGATTCTCCAGGCAAGAGTACTGGAGTGGGTTGCCATTTCCTTCTCCAGGGAATCTTCCTGACCCAGGGATCGAACCCCGATCTCCCTCATTGTAGGCAGACGGTTTACTGTCTGAGCCACCAGGGTCTTGATAAGACTATTGAGAGGGGCACTCTCCTTCCCCCTTCTGATGTCTATGTCATAAGCTGTCTGTGTCCCTTTTTATACTTTATTTTTTTTTAATATTATTCAGCTTTTTTTTTTAATTTTATTTTTAAACTTTACAATATTGTATTAGTTTTGCCAAATATCGAAATGAATCTGCCACAGGTATACATGTGTTTAATAAAGCTCTACTACACAAAAGCTCTTGAGTGATCAAGCCTGGTGCCTGGTCCCAAAGGTAACTCTTCATCTTCAGAGATCATGAATCCAACATCATTCACCGTAAGCTATCAGTGTGAGGGAGGAGGAAACATGAAAGAGCAGCACAGGCCCTCTCCCCAGGTGGGTCCCCAAGCCTTGGAGGAGAGAGGACATTGAATTAGACAGTCAGTACAATAGCTTGTTCGTGTGAATCAATAATAGCTTTTAAAATATGCATGGTCCCTCATCCAGCAGATCCCTCTCTAGAAATTTATCTGAGAGTAATCAAACATGTATAGAAAGATTTATGTAGTAAGAGAAATGCCATATATAAAAAATATTTCCCCATATCCTTTAACATGAGTTTTTAAATTTTATTTATTTTAATTGGAGGATAATTACAATATTGTGATGGTTTTTGCCATACATCAGTATGAATTGGCCATAGGTATATTCATGGGGTCGCAAAGAGTCGGACATGACTGAACGACTGAACTGAACTGAATACATGTGTCACCCCCATCCTGAACACCCCTCCCACCTCCCTCCCAACCTTACCCCTCTAGGTTATTCCAGAGCACTGGCTTTGGGTGCTCTGCTTGCTGCATGCTGGAACTCACACTGGTTGTCTGTTTTACATATGGTAATATTTGTTTCAATGCTGTTCTCTCAAATCATCCCACTCTTGCCATCTCCCACAGAGTCCAAAAGTCTGTCCTTTACATCCGTGTCTCCTTTGCTGCCCTGCATTAACATAAGTTTTTACATTAAAAATCATCTATTTTTTTAATAACAGTTAACAGAATTCTGATGGTCTAATTTGTACGTACAGTTGCAATATACCACAGTGCTAACAAGAAACAGAATTGCTCAGAATCAAGAATAAATGTTTTAGGAAGCTGACCATTACAGAATTAAGGACACTGTGTTCCAGCTGGGTGCTGGGACTCTGAAGGGGAAGAAGGTACAGCACCTGCTCTTGAACAGTTCTGAACCTTGTGGAGAGAAAGGGAATAAAACACATTTCTGCAAGGACTGTGAGATATGCATCCTACTGGGACTCAAAGGAAGAGTGACTAACTGAGCTAGGAAGCAGGTGCTTGTGGAATTGTTTTTCCACTAAAGAAGAAATTACTTACTTGTTAACATTTGCCCGACTGTTCAGAAGAGTGCCGTAGGGGTTTTATCATCAGCCTACTGCTCATAAAGTAACTGCTTCTCACATGACTGTAGGAGCACAAGGCATTTGCAAGTCAAGGGTTGGAAAATCTGATTGGAATGAATAGGAACATTTGACAAACAGAAGTGATCTCTCTACACAGTTTCTTCAGAATAGGCAATAAAAATGCAGAAAGGCCCTTGGCATGTGAAGACAGTTGGGTTGTGTGTTTTGCACATGGAGTACTGTGTGTACATTGCACTATGACCAGCACGTAGGAGCACAAAGGAAGGCCCATACCCCGTAGGTCTAACTCTGTAGAAGTCATAAATCAAGCTCATTAACTGCCTCCCCATTTTGACAAATATTCTTCATGATGGCTTGGAAGGACTAACTTCACATTTAGGATCTCAGTGCAGTGTCTAAATGTGGTGGGACAGCAAGGCCTGCGTATGGCACACCTTGTCCTGCTGTGCCACCTACGTCTCCATCTCCACACAAGCGGCACTTAAGCCAACAGCTACTCTGGGCCACCCATCAGGCCCCTGGGTGACAAATGCCAGCAGAGCAGATGGCTGCGGGACAGTGGCCTGGGGCAGAGGCCCACTCAGGGCCCAGCAGGGGCTCGGGGACTCTGGAGTAGTGTCTCAGTCTGCTCGGGCTGTGCTAACAGAATACCATGGACTGAATGGCTAGGTCACAGACATTTATTTCTCATACTTCTGGAGGCTGTGAAGTCCAAGATCCATGTGCCAGCTGATTCAGTGTCTGGTGAGGACCCTTTTCCTGGTTTGCAGAAGGCCACGTTCTTGCTGTGTCCTCACACAGTAAAGAGAGAGTTTTTTCCCCTCATGTCTCTTGTAAGGGCACTAATCCCATCATGAGATCTCTCTCTCTCATGACCAATTAATTAACTCCCAAGAGCCTCACCTCCTAATACTGTCACATTGGGGATTAGGGTTTTATCATATAAATTTGGGGGGGCACAAATATTCAGTCTATAGCAAGGAGGGTATACTGAGTCCTGAATACCCAGTGCCTGGCACAGAAGGTGAGGGCCTATGACTGTGAGCAGGTTCCTCCCCCTGACCCACTGGATTCCTGGCCCAGGGGGAGGAGCACAGTGGGGCTCGGGCCAGAGCTGGGCCCTCTAAAGCTCAGCACCCAGGATGGGGGAAGGGTGTGCTACCATCTAGCCCACCATGTCTCGACACTCACTGACTGATTTCAGAGCAGATCAAGAGACCAGAGATGAGGCTGTTTGACAGAGACATAGAGCAGTTTCTGGGAAAGCCGCATTCTAAGTAAGAATGAGGTCAGGGTCACTAACTTCTACTTATTGTACTTAAGTATCCTGAGCGCCGAAGAACTGATGCTTTTGAACTGTGGTGTTGGAGAAGACTCTTGAGAGTCCCTTGGACTGCAAGGAGATCCAACCAGTCCATTCTGAAGGAGATCAGCCCTGGGATTTCTTTGGAAGGAATGATGCTAAAGCTGAAAGTCCAGTACTTTGGCCACCTCATGCGAAGCGTTGACTCATTGGAAAAGACTCTGATGCTGGGAGGGATTGGGGGCAGGAGGAGAAGGGGACGACAGAGGATGAGATGGCTGGATGGCATCACTGACTCGATGCACGTGAGTCTGGGTGAACTCTGGGAGTTGGTGATGGACAGGGAGGCCTGGCGTGCTGCGATTCATGGGGTCGCAAAGAGTTGGACACGACTGAGCGACTGAACTGAACTGAACTGAACACTGCTAATGTCTTAAAGCATAACTAGTGTTTTTGTTGTGATTGTTGTTGTTTTTAATCTCACATGGAGACAAGGTTGTTTCCAAAGCAATGGTTTAATTCTAACTTTTTTTTTTTTAAAGCATCTGGCTGAGAGCCTGTTAGTAGCTGTAAAGATCAACCTTTTTTTCTTTTTTCCCCACTGAATTTTCTGGGCTCAAACAGCATCACTCACTGAGTCAGAGACTTTACAGGTTTTTGTTGTTGTTCAGTCACTCAGTCATGTCTGACTCTTTGTGACCCTGTGGACTGCATCACGCCAGCTTTTCCTGTCCTTCACTATCTCATGGAGTTTGCTCAAACTCGTGTCCATTGAGCTGATGATGCCATTCCAGCCATCTCATCCTCTGTCGCCCCCTTCTCCTCCTGCTTTCAATCTTTCCCAGCGTCAAAGTCTTTTCCAGTGAGTCAGCTCTTCCCATCAGGTGGCCAGAGGGTTGGAGTTTGAGCTTAAGCACCAGTCCTTCCGATGAACATTCAGGACTGATTAACCTTAGGATTGACTGGTTTGAACTCCTTACTGTCCAAGGGACTCTCAAGAGTCTTCTTGTTCAAAGGTTCAAAAGCATTAATTCTTCAGTGCTCAGCATTCTTATGGTCCAACTCTCACATCCGTACACGACTGTTGGAAAAACCATAGCTTTGGCTATATGGACCTTTGTTGGCAAAGTGATATCTCTGCTTTTGAATACACTGTCTAGGTTTATCATAGCTTTTCTTCCAAGGAGCAAACGTCTTTTAAATTCATGGCTGCAATCACTGTCCACAGTTATTTTGGAGCCCAAGAAAATAAAATCTCTCACTGTTTCCATTTTTTTCCCCATCTATTTGCCATGATGTGATGGGACCGGATGCCATGATCTTAGCTTTTTGAATGTTGAATTTTTTGGGAAAGATTGAGGGCAGGAGAAGGAGACAACAGAGGATGAGATGGTTGGATGGCATCACCGACTCAATGGACATGAGTTTGGCTAAACTCTGGGAGTTGGTGATGGACAGGGAGGCCTGGCATGCTGCAGTCCATGAGGTTGCAAAGAGTCGGACACGACTAAGCTACTGAATTGAACTGAACTGAGTTTTATGCCAGCTTTTTCATTCTCCTCTTTCACCTTCATCAAGAGGCTCTTTGCTTTCTGCCATTAGTGTGGTATCATCTGCATATCTGAGGTTGTTGATATTTCTCCCAGCAATCTTAATTCCAGCTTGTGATTCATCCAACCCAGCATTTTGCATGATGTACTCTGCATATAAGTTAAATATATGGGTGACAATACACAGCCTTGACATACTCCTTTCCCAATTTGGAACCAGTCTGTTGTTCCATGTCTGGTTCTGTCTCTTGCTTCCTGACCTGCATACAGGTTTCTCAGGAGACATACAGTTTCTAAACTTTACAGATTAGAAAGTCAATTTATCCAACCTTCTGACCTACTCAGAAGTTTTTGAGAAATTTTGATGCTACAGGCAACAAGAAGCATGCCTCATTCAGTCCTGGCTTTACCCTAGCTCCCCAGCTCCCAGCTCAGACTACCCTGAAGGATCCCCTGGGACACTCAGAAATGCTGGTGCCCAGGCCCAGCCCCTGGAGTCCCAGGGCAGAGCCAGGGCCCCAGTATTCTATCAGAGCTCCCAGGTGGTTCTCACTCCCCTTTGTCCACTCCCCCCACCCCGACCCCCAGCTACCAGAATCATGAGAGCAGATACTCTCTCATTTTGCCAAGGAGGACAGTGGATGTCTCACAGGACTAACTCAGAAGTAGAAACGCCCTGTTAGCAGAGGGGGCAGGGTGCCACCTGCTCTGCTTTCAGCAGGGGGATTTGCATGAAGCTGGGATTGTGCAGTCAGGCTGGTGCCAGGGTTTCTTCACCAGCTCCTCCTCCTCCCAGCACTGACTGCTTTTGGATAAATAAAATATTCTAAAAACAAAAATTCACAAAACTATCCTTAATGGCAGCAAGCAAACAGGTAAACAGGGAAGGGAGGAAGGAAAAACACCTCAAGCAAATATAAATCTAGCTCCCATGAGAGAGCACAGCTAAGATCAGTTGCTGAGACAGAAAGGTGTTTTTTTTTTTTTTTTTAAGGTTACAGAGATATGCATGAAGCAACAGGACAGAGCAGAAATCAAACTACTTAACTGCAAGCCGTTTTTGGAAAAGAAGGTTTTGAAGAGAGTGCTGAAATTGAAGAATAATCTCTAACCCATAAATTAATAGCAAATCCAGCTTATCTCAGAGATTGAAGCCATCTTCTTTGATGAAAAATTTTTCTGATGTTGCTAAATTAGAATCTTCTGGGAAGTAAGATCTTTTCAGGGGCTGGAAGACCAGCCAGAGAAAACCTGTGGATCAGCCATCAGCCACTGCTCTGTGGCTAACAGTCCACACACAGGCTGAGAACAGGTGAGAGTTCAGGGCCACAGCCCACAGTCATCTGCCTCTCCAACTGCACCTCTAGAACAACCACTGGTCACGCACTCATTCACACACATTCCTTGAAGGCTATTACACAGCAGGTATGGGTTATGTGCTGAGATAGATATAAAGAAATAAAACCAAATCCCCCTAAAATGAAATTCCTCTGCTGAGTTTACAATTCTTACACCTGTTCCCCACAGGACTGAGGAGTATCAAAGGAAAGGGGGGATTGAAACCATGTGGCCCTTCCAGATACAAAAGCCTTTCCATGTGCCCCATTTCTTGTTTAGGTGACAGCCTTCGGCCTTCTAGGCCTTCCCTGAGTTTCAAAGGGCAGTTTCGAACAGTTACTAATTATGGAGGGGAGGGAATGCAGAAACCAAGGAAGAGCAGTCACCAAACAATAGCACAGCTATGGGGCAGGGTCCCGGTTCCCCCTCAAGGAATACATAGAATAATACATCTTTGAGTTCTTCTGTAGGATCTAAGACCCCCACCCACGTGAAAGAGATAACTTCAGGCTGAGCACAAGGACATGGAGCCCAGATTGTTTGAAGTCTGCAGGCTGATGGTTGAGATCCCTGGAAACTGGGATCTCACCCCCCAACCAATCAGAGGGGAGTCACAAACCCTGCAGCCCTTCCCCCACCCCACTTTGGCCCCACTGTGACTGGTTCCCATCCTGGGTGCAGTGCTGTTCTCAAAAGTGGAATCAAGTCCTTTTCCTGGAAGAGAAAAAGGTTAGGAAGGGCCTGCATGGGGCATGAAGGTCTTGGGAAGAGATGCCTTCAGTCATTTGGGACTTCAAGTTCCTTGTATAGTCAAGTTGTGTGTGTGTTTTGCTCTATTTCTGTGCTTTATGTGACAATACAGAAAAAGATTTTCTATTCACCCTGCTTTTGGGTTACTGGACCAAACCTGGATCTGCTCTCCCATGTGCAGTAAAGTCATCTACTGACACCAGACTGTGAAGGAAAGCAGGCCGCCACGCAAGGAGTCCAGGAAGCTAGGGTTGAAACACCTGAACTCCAGGTGGATTTCAGCAAAGCGTTTTTTTTTTTTTTTTTAACTTCACAATATTGTATTGGTTTTGCCATATATCAACATGAATCCGCCACAGGTATACATGTGTTCCCCATCCTGAACCCTCCTGCCTCCTCCCTCCCCGTACCATCCCTCTGGGCATCCCAGTGCACCAGCCCCAAGCATCCAGTATCGTGCATCAAACCTGGACTGGCGACTCGTTTCATATATGATATTATACATGTTTCAATGCCATTCTCCCAAATCATCCCACCCTCTTCCTCTCCCACAGAGTCCAAAAGACTGTTCTATACATCAGTGTCTCTTTTGCTGCCTCGTATAAATGGTTATTGTTACCATCTTTCTAAATTCCATATATATGCGTTAGTATACTGTATTGGTGTTTTTCTTTCTGGCTTACTTCACTCTGTATAATCAGCTCCAGTTTCATCCACCTCATTAGAACTGATTCAAATATATTCTTTTTAATGGCTGAGTAATACTCCATTGTGTATATGTACCACAGCTTTCTTATCCATTCATCTGCTGATGGACATCTAGGTTGCTTCCATGTCCTGGCTATTATAAACAGTGCTGCGATGAACATTGGGGTACACGTGTCTCTTTCCCTTCTGGTTTCCTCAGTGTGTATGCCCAGCAGTGGGATTGCTGGGTCGTATGGCAGTTCTATTTCCAGTTTTTTAAGGAATCTCCACACTGTTCTCCATAGTGACTGTACTAGTTTGCATTACCACCAACAGTGTAAGAGGGTTCCGTCTCAGGGTGTGATCAGCTTGTGCACAGTTCTCTGATTGGTTGATGGTAAGAATAGGGCAGGGTCACAGGAGTTAACATCATCCATCCTCAGGCCCCAGTATGTCTGGGGACAACGTGTTCATGGTCCTGTGAACACACAGTCAAGTAGTTAGTTAACTTCATCCACTTGGTCAGACTTTTAGCATCTGTAAAACAATTCAGAAAATGTGTATCAGATACTGTTACCTTTTAGAGAGGAGTTAAAGCAGAGGATATGGGGGGTGGGATCTGTCCTGGGAAGGCCCATTAGGGTCCTGCTTGGTTACATTTGGACAACTGAAGTCTTCAGACCCTCCTTGAATGTGGGGCAGAATTTCTCTGCACACAGTTCCTGTTCCCACCCAGGAGTGTGCTCACTGTCGTGTTCAGAGCTGAAGCGCTCCAGGTGACCGTCAGTGGCTCCTGGGAATATCAGCTCCAGGCCACACTCTTAAAGGCCCTGTCCGTCTCACTTTCCTCTCCCTCTTTTGCCTTTCTCTTCCCCGACACCTGCCAGCTCTAATTTTGTACATGTATTTCCCCACACTTGCCAGCTATAATCATATACCTCCCCCCGCCCCGCCACCCCACCCAATCCTGGGAGGTCAGGAGCTGGATCACCCATCTTGGAAATACCTCCCTGAATCTAGAAAATGTGGTGTGCTCTGTGGCGCGGAGCTGCACCCTCAGTAGCCATGTGGGCACAATAAACATGTGTTAATATCATCTTTCTCCATGTTTATTGGTTCACATATTGCATTATTCATGAAAAAAAAATTAAAACTCATCGTCTCCCCCAGAATGAGGCTGCAGAATTTAATTACAAGAATCAGAGAAAGCAATGCCATTTTAACTATAATATTTTTTCCTAAAGGAGTTTTACCTAATTTGATACAGTGCTTTAAAGCAACATTTGAATTTTTTCCCAAGTGAAGCCAGAGCTGGAAAGTCACTGCATAACGTTTTGAGCACCCAGGTATCTGTCTGATGTCAGAATCAAATATCAATTTTTGTGTTACCCTCTACTCTGATTGTTTTGCTTTGTTGTCTCTTGTTAATGGTTTGGCCCAAATAAAACATTCTCCTTGACTTTGTCCCAAACAGAACTAGAGATGCTCATCATGTTCATCTCAGAATGGACTCACTCACAAGTTCTCTGACCAGAAGCAGCTGCAATGTGATATTCAAATGAAAAATTTAGAGAATTGAGCGTGAAGATTAGAGAGGAGTAAAGTTCGCTACCTCCAAAATGGCACATAGATTATTTTGATCATGAAAACAATCAACATTCAAATGACTTGGAAAGAACCTTTTAACCTTCCTTCTAACTGCTTTAAAAAATTTAGATACAGAGCCATTACTGGAATGAGCTATCACCATATCTGCGAATATGGGCTAGGGGTGGTGGGGGGAATTCTGCAGGTCCCAGAGATCAGGCAGAGATCAGATGGGACCTAGAGATGCGGACAGTCTCTAGTCTGTCCAGACTCAAAGGGAGGGGACATAGACCCCACCTGTCTTTGGGAAAACTGTCACAGTCACATCGTAAGGACAGCGTGTGGAATGGGGGACGTTGCTATAGTGGAACATGTTTGAAAACAATAACCTGCCACAGCCCCTCTCTCCAGGACCCTCCAAAGTCTACACTTGCTTCCCTGTCATTTTTCCTGTGTGTGTGTGTGTGTGTGTGTGTGTGTGTGTGTGTGTAGAGGGGGAGTGAAGCCCACAGTGGGGAGGGGAAGCAAAAGATAATTTCCCCTTTTTCAAAATCATCAGACATTTTGGCAGTTCCAGTAGTCCTCTCCTTTCTCCCCTGTCACTGGCTCAGGGAAACCAACCAAGAAATGCTCCCATCATTTCCTCCGTCATGGCTGTGGTCCCTAAATGGCCTGGGTGTGAGGGAAGAAGAGAGTAGAGAGGAGTGAGCAATCAGGGGAAAAGGTTATTCTCCCTAAAGATTCTCCCACGTGGAAAATAACAAGTTTCTCACATACTTTTTGTGAGAATTAACTCACAAAATTAACATGAGAACATATGCAAAGCCCTGTTAATCAAACTTGCACTGAATTTGCCTGCCTGTGCTCTGCAGGGACAGACCCTAGCACAGCAGGACCCACCCTCAGAGTTGCTGTCTGTTGCTGGGCAGGGTTGACTTGAGGAGAGTGAATTAAGATAAACCTGAACTTGATGGTAGGGATACCTAAGTGGTCCTTTAAGAGCATCTGGAGAGGGAAAAGCTATTTCCTCAGGCCCTTTATGGCTCTAAACTGCCTCTCCAGCTCTCCGAGTCCATTCTACTGATCCACTTCCCGGCAGCCCAGAGTCCCTCCAGCAGCTCCTCACTTCAGACTAGACTGCCTGTGTGACCTGAGGGGAAGCCTCCTTTGGGCGCATTTGGCCAGGCCTGGGGCAGAGTGAGCAGTGCTTCTTCAAATTCAGTGTCTGAATATCCCCAAAGAGTGGAATCTTCAAGCATTCCAGGCTGTGAGGTCACTGCTAAATACCGCCCGGAAGACCAGAAACATAAGAACCCCCCGTGGTAAGGAGCGGCCTCCCCTCCTCAGGCTGCCAGGCTGCAAGGAGGCTGTGGTCCTGGGCTGTGTTTGCACAGGGCTCCAGCCCTGAAAGTTTTTGTGGATAATGTGTTGCCTGTGTTACCAAAGGATGTTAGTATCTCCTCTGCCCTTTCTTCAGAAAGTAGGAGTGAAGTTAAACTCTCACAATGAAAACAGTTTTTCAAAAAATGTATAGAGAAATCACTTTGTGATTCATGGCAAAAGGGAAGGTTTGATTAAACCCTTTCATGGGTGAGCTTCACCCTCTCAGAGCAAGAGAGTGGCGTGTGATGGGCTCAGACTGGGTTGTTTGTTGTTACCGAGGCTGGAAGCAGAAAAGGCAACCCCTTAGCTTCTCTGAGGCTTAGATGAGAATGAAGCAATTTTCAGTGTGTGTGTGTGTGTGTGTGATCCCAAGAGTCTTTCTAATACCAAAACCTTTGGTGATATATGTAAAGGTGTTGAAAAGATGAGAACAGTGCAAAACTGGTCAATAATCTTTGCAAAACAAACCTTCCCATGACACAGCCCAGTGATTGTCAGATTCCTGTCATTCCTCCATAGCAACCTAGTGTTTGAGCAGAGCGACTGCTGCCTGAGCTACCTGTCCAGTGGTCTGGGGCCAGCTTCTCCCACGGCCCATGTGCAGGAGCTCTCCCTTTTGAAGGCGTTGGACTGAGCTCCACCTCTCATCTCTTACCTGTAACAGTCGCCCAACCAGCTGAGCCCCATTTCAGTCTGACAACACAGTCCCGCTGTCTGAACACTTGGGGGTCATTGAATGAGTTGGACACACTGATTAAAAATCGATAGCACATTGGTGAAGGGATTCCTGCACACCGATGGGGAACCAATGGAAAAGGTGTCCACATGAAGCCTTGTTTTAAATCTTGTCTTTGCCTACCAAGCAAAGTCCTGCTGGCCTGGGTGCCCTCCCCTGATGCCCTGTACTTCCAACCTATACCACACTTACCATTACAGATCCAAAGTGCCCCTGTCTTGCCTGTATTGTTTACAGACTATAAATTCCTTGAGGAAAGAACCTATGTTTTGTTTGCCAGTATATTTTCAGTCTCTAGCAAAGAGCTTAAATGGAGCAGGTGATGAGGTCTAATCCTATAATGGTCCTGCTTTGCCATACAGCAAGCTACCTTTTCCTTTTTGGCAACTGGCAGACACACTTGGGGAGACCTGGCCCCTAACTCTACACTACACCTAAGTCTCTGTGCTTCCCCTCAATCTAGCACATGGCATATGTACCCCCCAAAAAAATAATAATTGTTGAATGAATTAGCTGGAGATGTGCTTAAACCAAGGAATAAGTGGGTGCATACATTTTAGTTAGGCAGCCACCTTCTTATGGCCTTCGGAGGCCTCAGTTGGAGAAGGGAGGGAGCTTTTAAGACAAGAAGAGCCATATAGAAGGTTGGTGGTTGTCTGGTTGGGGATGGCAAGGATCAACGGCTAGAAGTCTTGTAGCTCACTTCTAAGGCTGAGGAGTCATTCAGGAGCTCCAGAGTCTCTATCTGGGCTCCTTACCAGATGGGGGGCTCTCATCAGCCTGGATGCCAGTGCTCCACATTCCACAGGGTTCCTTCCTTCCTGTCTTTGTCCTGAAATCCCCAACCCAAGGCTGGGCAGAGTTCCCCATTCTATGTGGACCCCAGGGAGTGCTGCCTTCTAACCGAAGAAGGAAGCCCTACTGCATGGTCCTCCATAGGAAATGTTTGCCCCACTAGAGGTTTCAACAGACTATTTATTGAACATATTTCCCTAATAAAGAAACAGCTATCATTATTGGCCCTGGGAGTTCCAATCAGAAAACTTGTTCATGTTGAGGAACGCACACCTGTTTTTTCAAATATGAAGACACTGTTTAATTTGAAACCAACCTCTGCGCATTATTATATATAAAGTAAGTGCTCCCAACCAGATTTTATTAAAAACCTGTAGTGTTGGCATGTATTAAATGAAAGAGTCACAAAACCAGGCGACCTCAGCCTTTGGACAGTACCAGCCACCATCTCCCTGCTCCTTGTAGTGCAGAGGCTAGCCACAAACAGCCATTCTAGGTCCACATCTCAGCACACCTCTAGTTCAATCAGATTCCAATTACTAAAGGGGGAGTCGAAAAGATATAACTTTAAAAATGACCTAAAGATGTTCATTAATAGGGTTTTCTGGGCACCAGAAGAGCTTACCTTCAACCTTAACAGAATTACTTTATTTATTTATTTTTGGATGCACTGGGTCTTCATTTCATTGCTGAGTGTGGACTTTCTCTAATTGCTGTGCACAGGCTCCTCGCTGCAGTGGCGTCTGTTGCTCCAGAGCACGGGCTCTAGAGGGCTGGCTCAGTAGCTGCGGTGCACAGGCTGAGTTGTTCCTCAGCATGTGAAATCTTCCTGGGCCAGGGACTGAACCCATTTCCTCTGCATTGGCAGGTGGATTCTTAACCACTGGACCACCAGAGAAGTCCAACCGAATGACTTGTTAAAAGGAAAATGAGACTGTCTCTTTGAAGTGTTAAGTGCAGTGTGCCTGGTATGCATTCCTGCTCCCTTCTCTGGTCTCTGTGACCCTAAGCTTAGCTTTGCCACTGTCAGCAGCCTGGACTTGCTGGCCTCCTCCAGTTACTCTGTTACTGGGTTGCCCTGCCCCCACCCCCAAAAGAGAACCTGTTTTTCTCTTTATATGCACACGCCTCCCTAGAAGTTGGAATCCTTGTTTGCTGAGCTGAGGTTATTCTCATTCCTCTCAGTTACCTCTTCCTAACTTCTCAGCAGTGGTGGAAAGGGCCCATGGGGCAGACCGCATCCTAGAGACTGGAGAACATCTTACCCTGTCCTATTGACATAACCTCTGTGTTACACTGTCTCAGTCAGAATGGAGACCAGGTCATTTGAACATCATCAGCAACCTAACAGCTGAGTCTAGGTATGTCTGACCAACAACATACCCTGAAATTATAGTCCACTGGCACTATATGCGACCGCTCCATGCTGCAACAGAATTACCTCTTTATGGTTTTCTTCCCTGTTCAACCAAACCAAAAGGTCTTGAGGGCAGGGAAGTCCTTGCAGCAGCACAATCATGGGTATTTGATAAATGGTGCAGAATCTGCCTCGTGGTGACTGGTAGCCAAGGAGGTCCACCGTTCAGACCTCCCTTCAAGAACGAGGGTGCCATTCAGTTGTGAGGACTATAGCTGGCTGACAGCCTAGTTATATCAGGGTGGTGTTGGAGCTGAGATCTTGCTGCTGATGGATAGCTACCAGCCAATGACAGGGCAAAGTGAGGGTGCTAAGGATTAATCATTTCCACTCAATGAGGCAATGGCATTCTTTTTATGGAGCTCTGCATCAGGTTGGGGTCTTATCAGCATGGCAATAGACATTCATTGCCTGATGTTTTGTCTTTCACAGACGTGTCCTCCAGTAAACGGCTCATATTTCTAACACAGCATCTGCTTCCTAAAGGACTTGAATTGACAGAGTGACCAATCTGCTGCTATAAACTCTGAGAAAACACACCATTCAGATCTCCTGCTATGTCGGGCATACTTAATTGACGCCTCAGCTACTCTGCTCTGGGACCATCACTGCATTTGTCCTAAGGCCACGTTCCTGCAGGCTGCTCCCAGACGGTAGTGAGCAGGCGGAGGGGAAGTTACTTCTGAAGAGTGACTGGCTTAGAACTCCCCAGCAGCCTAGTCAAACCTTCCTCAAACTGTGCAGAGTCTGAGATTCTTCCTACCTGATCCTCCTCCCATGTCCCCTCTCCTTCACAGGTGCTGGAGACTTCACTGGGCTCCTCTCCTTTATCTTCTACAAACATGTTCCCAATTCTCTGCTGCTTCCTGGAGAAACTGAACCAACACAAGTGGTATCAGGAACACGGTTGCCAGATTAGCAAATTAAAATACAGGCTTTGTTGTTTTCTGTCTCTAAGTTGTGTCTGACTCTTTGTGACCCCATGGACTGCAACACACCAGGCTTCCCTGTCCTTCACTATCTCCCAGAGTTTTCTCAAACTCATGTCCATTGAGTTGGTGATGCCATCTAACCATCTTATCCTCTGTTTCCTCCTCCTCCTGCCCTCAATCTTTCCTGGCATCAGGGTCTTTCCCAATGAGTCAGCTCTTCGCATCAGGTTGGCCAAAGTATTGGAGCTTCAGCTTCAGCATCAGTCCTTCCAGTGAATATTCAGGGTTGGTTTGCTTTAGGATTGACTGGTTTGATCTTCTTGCTGTCCAAGGGACTCTCAAAAGCCTTCTCCACACCACAATTCTTCAGTGCTCAGCCTTCTTTATGGTCCAATTCTCATATCTGTACATGACTACTGGAAATACCATAGCTTTGACTATACAGACCTTTGTCAGCAAGGAGATGTCTCTGCTTTTTAACATGCTGTCTAAGTTTGTCATAGCTTTTCTTCCAAGGAGCAAGCCTCTTTTAATTTCATGGCTGCAGTCACCATCTGCCGTGACTTTGGAGCCCCCCAAAATAAAATCTGTCACTGCTTCCACTTTTTCCCCTTCTATTTGCCATGAAGTGATGGCACTAAATGTCATGATCTTAGTTTTTTGAATGCTGAGTTTTAAGCCAGCTTTTTCATGCTCCTCTTTCATCCTCATCAAGAGGCTCTTTAGTTCCTCTTTGACTTCTGGCATTAGAGTGGTATCATCTGCATATCTGAAGTTGTTGATTTATCCCAACAATCTTGATTCCAGCTTGAGCTTCATCCAGCCCGGCATTTCAGTTGATGTACTCTGCATACCTAGTCATATTTGAATTTTAGATTAGCGATGATTTTTTTTTTTTAGCATAAGTATGTCCCAAACATTGCATAGAACCTACACTGAAAAAAAAAAATACTTATTGTTAATCTGAATTCAAATTTAACTGGATATTCTGCATTTTATCTAGCAACACTAAAGGAACAACCCAAGAAAATAGGTATTAGGTTGAATTCATATAACTGATAGGGGGCAAAGAGGACACTGCACCCCACCCTCCTGAGCAGTGCACAGTTGCTAAAGATGTCATTAGTGGTGACCTGGGAAATGTCCTGGTAGACTCAACTGTCCTTGCAGATGCCACAATGGAGGCATTTGCAAGACATGGATAGAACACTGTCTTCAAGGACAGTGATATTAGTTGGTTACTGCTCAGTTGTGTTGATGCTCTGTAGAGGGACAATGAGAAAATGGAAGACCATGAACAAGCCATTAAAGTCGAAATATGAGCACCAGAAGGCCTCTTGGGAAGAGCTAAAAAGAGGCCCTTCTCTTTGGCTGTGGAGAGTGTGCACAGTGGAGCAGCCTGCTGAAGACTGGAGAGTTGAGTCACAGAGCTTCAGAAATGTCAAAATGCTGAGTCAGGGCAGGTTGGTTATGCTAAAGTCAGAACCCCAATTGAGAAAATCTGGACTCTGAACTATGGGCTAGGGATATCTGGATGGATGCCACTGAAGATACCAGCTCTGCAGACCCCCCTGAATGCACAGAGCTTGCAGAACTTACTCTCCTTGGTAAAAGCTAGCACTTCTCCATGCTAGAAAATGCTGCAAAGGCCTCTCCTTAACAAAGCAACTAGCAACCCCTCATGGGCTGCCCCTACAGTTTCTGGGCTGCTCACCAGGCTACATACAACAAGGGTTAATCCCAGCATAACCTGGCTGGGGATGTGCTAGGCAGGTAAGGGATGAAGGGCAGTGTACACCAAATGAGCTGTAATAATTAGCATGTGTGCATGGCTGGAGCCAGGAAAGTGCCTAGGATTAGATCCTGATTCTGAAATCATCACATGTACAAGGGCTTTCACCCCTACTGCGTGGCTGGTCAAGAGGCTGGAATGTAAGACTGGGTAAACAAGAGTACATTGACTTGGGAACACTATATTGAGATACAGGATTTAATACCCTGGCAAGAATCCTATACAATGAGACAAATTTACTCAGGGTAGTTATCAGAAGCTCAGGGAAGAATAAATGATCCATGTGCTGAGCAAAGTGGACATACTTGAATTGCCCTGGCAGTTGTTGGAGGAAGTGATAAAGAGGCTGAGGGAAGTGAGAACATTGGCATGTATTTATTATGTGAGGGCTGAAGACATACCCTTCAGCAAGACTATCAGGAATGCACCAGTGAGAGAGGCACCAGCAGCATTCAGAAGTTCTGGGAGGGTCTCGTCTGCTGGCCAGTGCTTAGTGTACACAGCAGAGGTGGCTGCAGAGCTGAGCTTCTTGATAATCACAGGGACAGAGGAGACCTATACTGTAGAGGTCAGTTCCTGCTAGAGCTACTAGTGCTATGCTTGCATGCTAAGTCGCTTCAGTCATGTCTGATTCTGTGTGACCCCATGGATTGGAATCTGCCAGGCTCCTCTGTTCATGGCATTCTGCAGGGAAGAATACTGGAGTGGGTTGCCATTTCCTCCTCCAGAGGATCTTCTTGACCCAGGGATTGAACCCATGTCTCTTGGGACTCCTGTATTGGTAGATGGATTCTTTACCACTAAAGCCATCTGGACTTCCCTGGTAGCTCAGATGGTAAAGAATCTACCTCCAATGCAGGAGATCGGAGTTTGATCCCTGGGTCAGGAAGATCCCTTGGAGAGGGAATGGCAACCCACTCCAGTATTCTTGCCTGGAGAAATCCATGGACAGAGGAGCCTGGGGGGCTACCGTCCATGGGGTCACAAAGAGTTGGACATGACTAACACACATATACGTTTGGACACACATATACGTTTTTTTCTCTCTTACTAGTGCTGTGCTGTGTGCTGTGCTTAGTTGCTCAGTCGTGTCTGGCTCTTTGTGACCCCATGGATGATATCCTGCCAGGTTCCTCTGTCCATGAGGATTCTCCAAGCGAGAACACTGGAGTGGGTGGCCATGCCTTCCTCTAGGGTATCTTCCCAACCCACGGATAAAACCCAGGTCTCCCGCGTTACAGGTAGATTCTTTACCATCTCAGGCACCAGGGAAGCCCTACTAGTGCTGAAATGAGCACTAAATTGGGACAGGCCAAGGAGCTTGACCCACAAGGTGAAGATGATTTGTAGAGTGTGGTGTTCCTTGGCGGAAAATGGGCAACCAACAGAGTGCTGCTTAACAACCAGAGTGAGAAGGAAGAAGCAGGAGGCTGAGGACACCCCAGGAAAAAGTCACAATCCCTTTGCTCAGTTCCCAAACCTGAGCAATTTTCACACTGAGCACCTACCAGCTGAAGAAAGTGAAAACGTGAAAGTCACTCAGTCGTGTCCAACTCTTTGTGACCCCATGGACTATACAGTCCATGGAATTCTCCAGGCCAGAATACTAGAGTGGGTAGCCTTTCCCTTCTTCAGGGGATCTTTCCAACCCAGGGATCAAACCCAGGTCTCCCACATTGCAGGTGGATTCTTTACCAGCTGAGCCACAAGGGAAGACCAAGAATACTGGAGTGGGTAGCCTATCTCTTCTCCAGGAGATCTTCCTGACCCGGGAATCAAACCGGGGTCTCCTGCATTGCAAGTGGATTCTTTACCAACTGAGTGATGAGGGAAGTCCTACCAGCTGAAGAAGTGCACAGCTATATATCCTGTGGTGATTCCCCATGTCTTTCCCTAAAGTGACCTATGGCCATTTACATCAGTGACTAGACACTGGGGAAAGGGAACTATTCAGACATTTCAACAACCCTTACAGATCTGAGTTGACAGTGATTCCTGGAGATGTAAAGTCTAAAGTTTTCCCTGTTGGAATGAAGATTCCCAGAGGTCAGGTAACAAATAGAGAGGGCCAGGCTATGGTGGCAAACTGTGGACCCGGTGGGTCCATGGTGGATGTTTTTCCAGACCTTGAGCGTGTAATTGGAACAGATATACTTGGTAGTTGGAGTAACCTCCACATTAGATTCTTGGACTGTGAGTTAGAATTCTCAGAGTGACAAAACCTCTTCTCAAGGGCCATAATTGCAAAACAAAACATATCACACCCAGGTCATAAGGTAGAGATTAGAGCCACTATTAAAAAATAGTTTTGTACAGCCCTGGGTTGCTCCTGGTGCCCTAGAAATGATATCTCCAGAGTAAATGCAGGCATGGGACATTTCCACTCACAGCCAGTCCTGACCCAGGTCCAGAGGACCACCTTCATGGTGGCCTCCAGTACCCTGCAAGTTGATTTTGTTAAGAACAATAATAAACTCATCCTTGTAAGTATGTCAAACAAAAGCCCTTAGAGCGGGTAATTATTTGAGTTTCCTGAATAGATTTTTTTTTTTTTTAATGCAGAAGACTCTCAGAAGGTTCACAGAGACATTTAATTATATTATCCCAATGATTTAAATCTTTGTCCCAAAAATTTTATGAGAAAAAGATAAAATAGATTTTTTTACACATGCTTAATTGACCTGAAATGATTAGAAAGGTCATATACTTCCATTTACTAAATGTTTTCTGTGAACAAGCTGACCTGTGAATTTCTGTCTCCTTAGATAAAGACAAAATTAAATGTTTTATTGAACCGAGTGAAAGATGACTTCATAATCAGGGAAGAGAGATTCATAAAGGTTTTACCACACGTGATTTGCCAACATGTGGTGTCTTTTCTCAGCTTGATTTTTCAGAGGCTTTAGATTTTATTGAGGCAAAACCAGACTTCACAAAATGGTTATCTGTATCTCGGAAAAAACCAGACCCCTGCAGCTAGTCATCTGGAAGTGGAAAGTTACATTATGATTCTCCACAGTTAAGTGGGAAAAAAGTATATTAATATAATTTCTAGTCTATATTACCCTGCTAAAAAGCCATCAAAAGTCAATAAAAAGAGATGAAATAGTACTAAAAATAGTTAAGAATTTTTAACATTATCAATACAATTTTTAGTATATTATAATCACCAAATCCAAAAAAACTAAGGTTCTGTACTAGTTGATCATTTTGGATGTGATAAACAAAAGCAAATTCTATATTCACATAAGTCTCTTCTCCAGAAAAACAAGGCATATAGTCTGTACTTAGAACACCCATGGTTGGTAGCAGACAGTCATGAAACAGGTTGGGGTTAAAAGAAGGTACAGTCAACACATGCTAAGACAGCTTTCGTTTTATTATTTAATTTAACAAGAGAAAAGGCAGAGCTTTATACATACGGGAGTTCACAAAGAAATATGATCCAAAGAGCCAGTCAGGATCAGAGGGTTACATACCATCTTAATGGGCTTCCCAGGTGGGGCCAGTGGTAAAGAACCCACCTGCCAAGGCAGGAGGCATAAGAGATGCAGGTTGGATCCCTGGGTTGGGAAGATCCCCTGGATAAGGGAATGGCAACCCACTGCAGCATTCTTACCTGAGAATCCCATGGACAAAAGAACCTGGCAGGCTATACCCTTAAAGTGAAGTGAAGTGAAGTCGCTCAGTCATGTCCGACTCTTTGCGACCCCATGGACTGTAGCCTATCAGGCTCCTCAGTCCACGGAATTTTCCAGGCAAGAGTACTGGAGTGGGTTGCCATTTCCTTCTCCAGGGGATCTTCCCAACCCAGGGATCGAACCTGAGTCTCCCACACTGCAGGCAGACGCTTTACCGTCTGAGCCACTAGGGAAGCCAGGCTATACCCTTAGACAGCTTTTTAAAAAGGAATGAGCTTACACTTCTCTAAATGGGCTAAACACTCCTAGGCCAGAGGGTGATTCAAGTCCCCTGCTGGTTCTGAGCCTCCGCAGTGTCACAGTGCAGCTGGAGTCACCCTCAAAGCAGTCAGGCGAGAATGGTTATGAAGTCCCAGCTGGGGGGCTCTGGACTTAGAGGTGCAGGTGAGTGCAATAGGGGTCTCTCACAGGATGCTGTCTTCTTGGGGGCACAGGTACCTAACACACCCTACAGAACACCATGGTAAGTACTGTAAGAAACCCAGATGCTGTGAGCACCCCAAGGAAAGCATGTCCAACCAAAGCACCCTCTTTAAGACCCTAGTGGGGCCAAGCTGTCCACTACTGACCACCTGAAGCCTGTAATCTGTCAGTGCAGTAGTTCTCAAGATGCAGGGTGAGACTTCCCAGGACCCGTTCAAGGAGTTGGTCAAGTCAGACTCTTCTCTCCTGATACTAGGATATAATCTGCCTTTCTTGCTGTGTTAACACTGATGCTGATGGTGCAAAGGCAGTGGGAATAGAACTGCTAGAGTCTCCACACCAGACAAGGCAGGGGGGCCATCTGTATCTTTGGGATGGTGTTCTTTACCACCGCACACTCTGAGTAAACAACCAGCTTCGCTTGAGTGTCCCCAATAAAGTAGCAAAAATGATTGATTGTAGTAAATCTCCACCCTTGAATACAGTCTTTTGAAATAGTCCATGGGATGATATGGGAAATGTACCTAAAGAACCGGTTGTCTTGAGGAATATTGCGATTGTTTGTGAGCTGACCTAGCCCCTTTTCATGGAAGACCATTTTTACTTGAAAGAAGGACTGTCAAACAAACTATAATTATGAGGCTTGAGTATTTGGCAACTTCTCTCCCCACCTCCCCATCCCTTTTCTTGAAAATGAATAAAGGAAGCCTGCCTGTTATTACATAGAAAACTGGCAGTATTTGTTGCCAGTGATAACATTTGAGCTTTCAAGCAAAGATTATAATTTTGGGAAACTTGTATCTACACTACGAGCTTGGCAATTTCCCAGTGCTTAAAAGCTTTTCTAGAGGATTGGTTGGCTATAAAGGAATATGTCAATATTTGGAAGCTCTGCCTAACTCAGTGAGCCAGTACTTTCCAAATAAGCAATGTGCAGTGCTACAAAATCAAGCATGGGTAAAATATCCATCCTAAGTGCAAGATGGACCAATGGATTTTAATGTCACAGACTGAAAACTTCAATTCTACAATTTCGGATTCCACAGCGTAACTAATCCTTTAAGAAGTGAAAGTGTTAGCCCCTCAATCACATCCCAGCTTGCTGTGACCCCAGGGACTGTAGCTCGCCAGGCTCCTCTGTCCATGGAATTCTCCAGGCAAGAATACTGGAGTGGGTAGCCATTCCCTTCTCCAGGGCATCTTTTGGACCCTCAGATGAAAGCTGGGTCTCCTGCACTGCAGACAGATTCTTTACCATCTGATCCAACAGGGAAGCCCAATCCTTTAAGCAAGTATCACTTATTGAGTTTTGGTGTAGTAAGAAAGAATATCCACAATTATCTAAAAAGATGGTTAAAATATCCCTCTTTTATCCAAATTCATATCTGTATGAAGATTGATCTTCTTCATAAACTTTAGCCAAAACAATTTATCAAAACAGATTGAATTTAGGAGAAAACATGGGAATCCAGAGGTCTTGCATTAAGCCAGATGTTAAAAAGATTCAAAAATGTAACACAACGCCAATCTTCATTAAGTATTTTGTTCGTTTGTTCTGGAAAAGTTACTTTTCATAAACAATGCTATTTTTGCTAACATCTGATGGTTTTGTTATTAAGGTTTTTTGTTTTGGAAAAGTTATTTTTTCATAAAAATATGCTGTTTATATTATGAAGATTAGTTTATTGTTGCTATTTTAATGAATTAATACACATTTAAAAGTTATCACTTTTGATCTGTAAATGCAGTACATACTGATAGACAGCCAATGTAAACAAAAGCTCTTGGAGTCTTCAATAATTTTTAAGATTGTGATGGGGTTCTGGCAGCAAAAGTTTGAGAACCACTGTATGAGCCTATTAGGCCCTTCTCCATCTTGCTTGACCTATCTTTCCCACTTGATTTCCTGCCTTCTCCCTTCCCATCATCTCCCTCTCCTTCCACAACTATTCCCATTTCTCACAATGCCTGATGTCCCCCAGGCAGACAGTACCCCTTATTTCCATGGTTCTTCTGAATGCTGTCTCTGCTACCCTTTTGTGTCAAGTTCCTACTCATTCTCTTAAAACCAAGCTCAGGAAAAATGTCCTCATTACCCTAGAAGTTAGTAGTGGGCCCCTTCTCAGGGCCCCAGTGGCTTGACACAGAGCCATGATCTTGAGAAATAATTTTGTATGAGGTTGTTTACACATCTGTCTTTCCCTTTATTCTTCAGGCTTCTTAGGGTGAGGAAGGCATTCCTCACCCTATACTCATAACTCTAGGAGCTAGCATGGCCCCTAGCACACTGGTGATGCTCACTGAATTCAAGCAAAGGAAGAAAGGAGGGGTGGAATTTCATCTCATTCCCCTGCCCTGACCTAACAACTCTGGGGCAGAAGGAGGGATAGTGGCAATTGGTGTAGGGTGGGGCACCCCTCGGAAGGAGGGGCACACGAGACAAAACATCAGGCACACATTAACTTCTCAGCACACACACAGACCTCCTCCCTTCCTCCAACCACTTCTAGAAACATCTTCTGATATACACCAGAGATCTCCCACATAAACTTAAGCATGCACTCCCTCCCCATAGGAAATCACTCAGAGCCCCATCCAGCTACTGTAGCCAGAGGCATGTCACTGTGCCATCACCATCATTCCCTGAATGCAAGATCTCTGGGATGTTCCTGTCTTAGATATTCTGCTTCCCTGGAACCAGACAGTTAATTTTATCATCAGCCCAAACACATCTCAATTACAAGGATTGGGGGATGCAGAGAAGGGCAAGGGAGATAAGAACACTTGATTTCAAATTATAATTCCCATTTTTAAAAGACAAAAATAATCATGTTGGGGAATGCCAGAATGACTTGCCTTTCAGCAGTTATTAATTTTAAAAATGTATATTGAAGCATTTCCTTTTTTCTGCAACCAATCTTGAGGCAACAGTATCTTTGATCCTCTTCCTATCATCCATGCCATGTCTCCATTGCCTTTGACCAGCACCTTGGCTTCTGCCTAGTTTAGCAGCAATTTCCCAGTCCTTTTCTCTCTTTATAAACTAACATTTAGTTTTGTAATTTTCTTTGCAACCTAAGTATTCGCCAACTACCTAGGATCAATTCAATTGATCCAATCTTATCTACCAATTGGATGGCAATTACATGGGAGTCCATTCAGATGACTATATTGAGGAAATGAACCCCCCAAATAATTTGTGTGTGGGTAGCAAGAGTTAAATGATAGCTTACTGTTCTTTATTAGCAAATGGCCCTCCAGCTTCTGGATATGATAAGGAGAATCAAGAGCTGATTGAAGAAAGCTGCTCGTGTGCACATAGAGACCCTTGACCTACCTGGGAGTGCTACCATGTGCTACCTGGGAGCACATGGCCACACATGCAGCTTCCAAAACAATCCATCACCTCTTCCAAAGGGAGGGAAGTAAGTCTCAATAAGGAAGTAAAACAGATCATTCTTTCAGTGAAGGATTTATTCAGCTATAACAAAAATCAGTTAGCTCTATTGTTTGTCAAGCAGGAGAGATTCTGACAAGCCTACTTATCTCAACATAACAAAGCAAAAAATGCCACGAGGACAAACCAGTGGAAGGGAACGTATTTTAAACTCATTTTAAAACAGCAAAACGTGATTTCAAGAACAACATGTTTGGAACACGAGGACAGCCTCGCCTTCTCTGTCCACTCTAGAAATTTCATTCTGAGCAGCCTGCCCCAAAGGCACATGTAAGGACAATTGTGACACACGTTTTTTGAAAGAGAAAACACTCCAGCTTGGCACGGGGTAGACTCTAGGAAGGAGAAAACTGAGTTGGGGAAGAAGCCTTTACTGTGAGACATGGTAAGGTACAGAATGATTTTGGACTTCCCTGGTGGCACAGTGAATAGAAATCTGTCTGCCAACGCAGGAAACACAGGTTCGATACCTGGTCCAGGAAGACTCCACATGATGCAAAGCAACCAAGCCGGTGTGCCACAACTTCTGAGCCCACACTGTAGAGCCCATGAACTACAGCTCTTGAAGCCTGAACACCCTAGAGCTGCACACCACAACTACCAAGCTGGAGTGCTGCAACTACAGAAGCCCATGTGCCTGCAGCCTGTACTCCACCACAAGAGAAGCCATTGCAATAAGAAGCCTGCACAAGGCAATGAAGAGTAGCCCCTCACTCGCTGCAACAACTAGAAAAAGCCCTTGCAAAGCAATGAAGACCCAGTACAACAATAACAACAACAAAAAAGGATGTTTTTCAAACTCTCCACCTGCAGAACTAAAGTTGGCATCTCATTTTCAAGTGGCAATTAATTTATGCACATGTAAGAAAGAACAAAGTCTATTTGAATTCAGAGAGGAGTCACTTTTCTATGGAGAAATGAATTTCATGTAATTTCAATTTGTATTCACATAATCTAAAGTTAAACTCTTCTGAGGACAGATTACAGTCATATAAATTCTGCTTCAGGATGAAAGAAGGATGTTTCATGCCAAGACCATTTATGCCATATGATAACAGCCTTGCCAACAGCATGGCAGCATCATGCAGGCTGGAAAGGTCCAACCAAGCCAAAGCATCTCTGCTGCTGCTGCTGCTGCTAAGTCGCTTCAGTCGTGTCCGACTCTGTGCGACCCCATAGACGGCAGCCCACCAGGCTCCCCCATCCCTGGGATTCTCCAGGCAAGAACACTGGAGTGGGTTGCCATTTCCTTCTCCAATGCATGAAAGTGAAAAGTGAAAGTGAAGTCGCTCAGTCGTGTCCAACTCTTCGCGACCCCATGGACTGCAGCCTACCAGGCTCCTCCATCCATGGGATTTTCCAGGCAAGAGTACTGGAGTGGGTTGCCATTGTCTTCTCTGAAAGCATCTCTAGGTCTGACAAAATGAAACATAGTTTCCTCCATGGCCTGTCTAGGTTTACACAAACCGGCTTTAAGACATCACTGTTCTGGGGCTTCCCTAATGGTTCAGTGGTAAAGAACTGGCCTGCCAATGTTGGAGACGTGAGTTCTATCCCTGATCTGGAAAGATCCCATATGTCATGGGACAACTAACCCCCTTTACCGCATCTACTGAGCCTGTGCTCTAGAGCCCTGGAGTTGCAACTACTGAAGCCCAAACACTCTAGAGTCTGTGCTCTACAACAAGAGAAGCCACAGTGATGAGAAGCCTGTGCACCACAGCTGGAGAGAGGTCTCCACTCACCACGACTAGAGAAAAGCCCAGGCAGCAAGGAAGACCCAGAACTACCAAATAAATTTTAAAAAGAAAGAAAGAAAGCATTTTCTTCCACTATTACATGCATACCCCTAGTTCAGTTGCTCAGTCGTGTCTGACTCTTTGCGACCCCATGGACGGCAGCACGCCAGGCTTCCCTTGTCTGTCACCAACTCCCGGTGTCTGCTCAAACTCATGTCCATTGAGTCAGTGATGCCATCCAACCATCTCATCCTCTGTCATCCCCTTCTCCACCTGTTTTCAATCTTTCCCAGCATCAGGGTCTTTTCCAATGAGTCAGTTCTTTGCATCAGGTGGCCAAAGTATTGGAGTTTCAGCTTCAGCATCAGTCTTCCAATGAATATTCAGGATTGATTGCCTTTAGGATGGACTGGTTTGATCTCCTTGCAGTCCAAGGAGACTCTTTTTGGGGGGACCCAACCCTACACATTTTATTCTCTTACCACAAAGAGGAAAAATATTCTATTTCTTTTAAAAATAAGTTGGCTCCCATACAAATAACTATTTTAAAATGTACAAATAAGGTTCAAGTGATAAAATCTAGCTCTGGGTCTGGCGGTTGAGGGAAGAGGAGATGGGGTGTCTTGGCAAAAGTTCCCAGAGTGCTGGTTGGTGGGGGCGCCAGAGGGTGGGGGTGCCGGAGGGACCCCCACACCGAAGGAGGTGGGGTGGTGGGACCCGCTCCAGGTCTCCAGCTCTAGCCCGGCTCAGGCCGCAGAGCTCACTCCAAGTCCGGCATAGCCCCAGGTGACCCAAGAGTCTTCTCCAACACCACAGTTCAAAAGCATCAATCCTTGGTGCTCAGCTTTCTTTATAGTCCAGCTCACACATCCATACATGACCACTGGAAAAACCATAGCTTTGACTAGACAGACCTATGTTGGCAAAGTAATGTCTCTGCTTTTTAATATGCTGTCTAGGTTGGTACTAGCTTTTCTTCCAAGGAGCAAGTGTCTTTTAATTTCATGGCTACAGTCACCATCTGCACTGCTTTTGGAGTCCCCCAAAATAAAGTCTGTCACTGTTTCCATTGTTTCCCCATCTATTTGCCATGAAGTGATGGGACCAGATGCCATGATCTTAGTTTTTTGAATGTTGAGTTCTAAGCCAGCTTTTTCACTCTCCTCTTTCATTTACATCAAGAGGCTCTTTAGTTCCTCTTCACTTTCTTCCATAAGGGTGGTGTCATCTGTATATCTGAGGTTATTGATATTCCTCCTGGCAATCTTGATTCCAGCTTGTGTTTTATCCAGCCTGGCATTTCACATGATGTACTCTGCATATAAGTTAAATAAGCTGGGTGACAATATACAGCCTCGACATACTCCTTTGCCAATTTGAAACCAGTCCATTGTTTCATGTCCAGTTCTAACTGTTGCTTCTTGACCTGCATACAGATTTCTCACGAGGCAGGTAAAGTGGTCTGGTATTCCCATCTCTACAATTTTTCCACAGTTTGTTGTGATCCATATAGTCAAAGGCTTTGGTGTAATCAATAAAGCAGAAGTAGATGTTTATCTGGAATTCTCTTGCTTTTTCTATGATACAGAGGATGTTAGAAATTTGATCTCTAGTTCCTCTGCCTTTTCTAAATCCAGGTTGAACATCTGGAAGTTCACGGTTCACGTACTCTTGAAGCCTAGCTTGGAGATTTTTGAGCATTACTGTGCTAGCATGTGAGGTGAGTGCAATTGTGCGGTAGTTTGAGCATTCTTTGGCATTGCCTTTCTTTGGGACTGGAATGGAAAATGACCTTTTCCAGTCCTGTGGCCACTGCTGAGTTTTCTAAATTTTCTGGCATATTGAGTGCAGCACTTTCACAGCATCATCTTTCAGGATTTGAAATAGCTCCACTGGAATTCCATCACCTCCACTAGCTTTGCTAGTAGTGATGCTTCCTAAGGCCCACTTGACTTTGCATTCCAGAATATCTGGCTCTAGGTGAGTGATCACACCGTGTGGTTATCTGGGTCATAAAGATCTTTATTGTATAGTTCTCCTTGCCACCTCTTCTTAATATCTTCTGCTTCTGTTAAGTCCATACCATTTCTGTCCTTTATTGTGCCCATCTTTGCATGAAATATTCCCTTGGTACACCCTTAGGAGGGTCACAAACAGTGAAAGTGAATGTCACTCCGTCGTGTCAGACTCTTTGTGACACCATGGACTATACAGTCCTTGGAAATCTCCAGGCCAGAATACTAGAGTGGATAGCCTTTCCCTTCTCTAGGGAATCTTCCCAACCCAGGGATTGAACCCAGGTCTCCCACATTGCAGGTGGATTCTTTGCCAGCTGAGCCATAAGGGAAGCTCCTTGTGGAGGAGGGTCACACTGTATATTAATGTGAACATCTCACTTGGCTCTTAGGTGTGATAACAATTTTATTTCATAGGATCTTATCATTACTTGCTGATAATTTATCATGTGCTATGTTTCAAGGTTCATTCAGATTGCTTCTGTTAAAGGATTGAAATATTCAATATCCAGCTGACGTAAAAGGCTTCTTTCTCAGTGACGAGGGCATGGTGGGTGGATACATGGTCCTGGTTTGAGATGATGCTCAGGCACCAGGTTAAGTGCTGGTGATTACACAGTACTGGTGATCTTTTAAACTGAAATTTAATGAATGTTTACTATGTGATAGACCATGCTATATAGGTATTAGGCTATTTCTTTCAACAACTCCTAGATCAGATGAGAAAACTGAGGCTTAGAGACACTGAGTCATTGTTCAAAGCCCTGCAGCAGCTTGTAAGTGATGGGGGCCACAGCTCATGCTTTTAACTTTTAACCATTAGATATTTCTCCTCTTTGGGTCTGAAAATTGGAGCAGCCTCTCTACTTTCTATTGCATGTTAGTTTTTTAGTGCTTTCATGTATAAATTCTTTCCATTTATATGCTCCTTGAGGTCATTAACTTCTTTCTAGAGGTTAAATATTATATTTACTTTGCTATCAATTTATAGGGGCTTCCCTGGTGGCTCAGCAGTAAAGAATCCACAAGCCAATACAGGAGATGTGGGTTTGATCCCTGGGTGGGGAAGATGCCTGGAGAAGGAAATGGAAACCCACTCCCAGTATTCCTTCCTGGGAAATCCCATGGACAGAGGAGCCTGGCAGGCTGCAGTCCATGGGGTCACAAAAGAGTCAGAGACAACTTAGTGGCTAATCAACAAAATTAGTTTGTAAGAGCTTCCATGTACAGCTAAAGTTGAAATAATCTGAATTAATGCCAAAGTTAATAGTTCAGATACCATCTTATGTCAAAACCATGTTACCTGTGAGGACACAGACAGCTGCCTTCAGGGGAGAACACCATGGTGTTCGCAGAAAAGCACCATCGTTGCCACCACCACCACCACCGCCCACCACTGTTGTGTCAACAGCAACTATCCATTCACTGAGCATTTATGTGCCAGGAACCACAGCCACCTGTTTTACACACCTTACCTCAAAACCTCACATTACACTAACACTTCAATTACACTTCACATTACACTGGAAAGTGAAGTCGCTCAGTCGTGTCCGACTCTTTGTGACCCCATGGACTGTAGCCTACCAGGCTCCTCAGTCCATGGAATTTTCCAGGCAAGCGTACTAGAGCAGAATTATTATCCTTCCTTTACAGCTAAAAAAAGGTTATGAAAGAAGATGGGTTCCAGATCTTCATGAAGCCTCCATTCTTTTCATAAGGAGATGGACCCTGGAGAAGCCATGTTAAAAATAAATTTTAAAAATGAAGATCCATGTTTGGTCTATAACCTGACATCTCCTCGGCAATTTGGGAGTATTCTTGGATTTAGGGAGACTAGGGTGAGATCCCATACCATAGCAGCTATTGCTATAGATATTGCAGTAGCTATTACTTGTAAATATCTGATCAGGCCACCCAAGATGGCTGTTCTCTTGCTCTATGTACATCTCCTGCTTGACCAGCACCTACTTCACCTACATTCTATTCACATGACTGACCTTCCTACATACTGGGTTGGCCAAAAAGTTTGTTCAGATATGTAGTGGAAAAACCTGAGGAACTTTTTGACCAGCCCAAATCTTAACCCTGACCCCACCTCAGCTGGTGACTGTTCTAATTGAAAAATTAGAACATCTCCACCTGATAGCTTCTCAAAGGGCTGGAGAGGGCCCTGTCCCTCTGTTAGTTTCCTTGGTAACTCATGAGCCCACCTGACATCAATTCCCCCTGTAATAAGTAGCCTCCTCCCTCCAGCTGAAGGCAAAGTCTGCGGCCATGTTCTGCCCTATCTGCCATCTGCTGCACACAGGGGAGTGTCACTCCAGGACCTCGCTTCAGACGTGTAAGTTCCCCATCCATGAAGCCATTGATGTCTCTGCCACTGACTTCAGGCTCTTTCTTCCATCTCAAAGCTGCCTTGTGCTGCCCAGGGGACAGAGAAAACTTCCGTGTGTGCTGAGATGCTGGGAAATAAGGATGGGGAATGGAAACCTGCAGGGGTGTCCACCAATGTTTGGGGCCTAAAAGTTCCAGGGGAACCCTGGAATCGCCGTCCGCTAGTATGTGGGGTCCTGGTGTGGTTGTCCTTGATGAGTGGGGTGCCAAGAGAGTACAGAGAGCTCATAGACACCCCTAAGGCTGTCGTGGAGATATTGGCTGCCATTATGTTACTGAATTAAGTCATAGAGACCCTGCTTAGGCCCTAACCTGGCCGAGGCTCTCTGTCTTGGCAAGGAGAATATTTTTTTCCACTCAAGTTTGAGTAGGTGAATAACAGAACTGAAGGTGAGATGGACACCGCACAGGCTTTATTCAGTGGCCAAAGAATAGAGAAGCAGGAACTAAGTTCACCTGGAGAAAGGGATTTAATTTTTAAAGACTAAAGGCAGAGGAGGAGTGAGGTCAATGACGGGGCATGTACGTGTGCTCAGTCTCTAAGTCCTGTCCAACTCTTTGCGACCCCACGGACGGTGGCCCGGCAGGCTCCTTTGTCCATGGGATTTCCCAGGTAAGAGTACTGGAGTGGGTAGCCATTTCCTTCTCCAGAGGATCTTCCCCATCCAAGGATCAAACCTGCATCTCCTGCTTGGCAGGCGAATTCTTTACTGCTATTCCACCTAGCAAGCCACCTGCCAAGCAGATGGGGAGGTGTACACATTAGTCTACCAGGGAAGGGGCAAGGCTTTCTCTATGCAGTGGGGTTCCACCCCCTTTTTATCCTATTCTGGTCTTTAATGTCCAATCATGGCCTTCGGTAGATGTGTCATTTAATACATGTAGTAAAATCAAGGTATAATGAGACTTGGAGTCTGTTAGAAGTAAGATTCGTCGCCATGTTGGTCCCAGCTGGTTGTCAGGGTTGTTTTTTTTGTTTGTAACTTTCTTCTCTCTGGACCCTTTAAGATTTATGTTAACTGCTGCTAAAGGTGGGGTGAGTGGTTGGCAGGTTTTGAGCAAAGGCCTGGAGCAGCTCTGGCAACAAAGTCTCCCTGTTGCACCTCCTCATTCTTGAGGGGCGCTAAGGGTGAAGGTCTGACTTCTGAAGCTGCTTTCCGTTGAACATCAGTGTGATTTTTCCCTGGATAGAGGAGCAATACTGTTTCCCGACTGGCCTAAAATAAGTCTGATTGTCACCCTGCTGCAGTCCCAGTTGCTGGTGCCCTTGTGTTAGTATGATCTGAAGTCTGATGGCTTCAAGCTATTTGCTAATGAAGTTGACAAGGCTGTTAAAGAGGCAAGGCCCCCAAAATAAGCAGGATAATAGCAATTAGTGCAACTAGAAATGGGAGAAGCCCAGTTAAGATGGAGAGGCTCTGTTTGACTATATTGCAGATGGAGCTTGGATCTGGACCCTGTGTGTTATGTCTATGTAACCACTGAGCTTGCTTGTATATCTTATTTATTTGAGTATCACACATGCATAGTTGCTTTACATTGTGTTGGTTTCTGCTGTACCCCAAAGTGAATCAGCCACATGTATACACATATCCTCTTCCTTGGATTTCCTTCCCATTTAGGTCACAACACAGCATTGAATGGAGTTCCCTGTGCTATACAGTCAGTTATCATTAGTTACCTACTTTATACATAGTAGTGTATATAGGCCAATCCCAATCTCTCAACCTATCCCCCCTTCTTTCCTTAGTCTCCATATATTTGTTCTTTACATCTGTGTGTCTATTACTTTTTTGCAAATAAGTTCATCTATGCCATTTTTCTAGATTCCACATATATGCATTAATATACAATACATATTTTTCTCTTTCTGATTTATTTCACTCTGTATAACAGTTTCTAGGTCCATCCACATCTCTGCAAATGACATAATTTTGTTCCTTTTGTGACTGAACAAAAAATATTCCCTTGTATCCTTTGTAGTTATGTACCACATCTTCTTTTTCTATTCCTCTGTTGATGGACATTTAGGTTGCTTCTGTGCCCTGGCTATTGTAAATAGTGCTTCAGTGAACATTGGAGTGCATGTATCTTTTTGAATTATGGTTTTCTCTGGGTATATGCTCAGGAGTGGGATTGCTGGGTCACATGGTAATTCTATTTTTAGTTTTCTAAGGAACCTCTATACTCTTTACCATTTTCCATTGTAACTGCACAGTTTACATTTCTACCAGCAGTGTGTGAGGGTTCCCCTTTCTCCACACCCTCTCCAGCATTTGTTTGTAGAATTTTTGATGATGGCCATCCTGACCAGTGTGAAGAGATATGTCATTGTAGTTTTAATAATTTTATTTATTTACTGGTTGTACTGGGTCTTCGTTGCTGTTCAGGCCTTTCTCTAGTAGTGGAGAGTGGGGGCTATTCTTCATTGCAGTGTGTGGACTTCTCATTGCAGTGGCTTCTCTTGTTGCACAGGCTCTAGGCATATAGGCTTCAGTAGTTACAGAATGTGGGCTCGGTAATTGCAGTGTGCAGCTCCAGGGCAGGTCACGGGCTCTAGAAATGGACAAAGAAGTTGTGCATCAGCTTAGTTGCTCCACAGCATCTTCCCCAAAACAGGGATTGAACCCAACTCTCCTGCATTGGCTGGTGGATTCTCTATCACTGAGCCATCAGAGAAGCCCCTCATTGTAGTTTTGACTTGCATTTCTCTAATAATTAGTGATATTGAACATCTTTTCATGTGTTTGTTTGCAATCTGTCTTCTTTCAAGAAATTTCTATTTAGCTCTTCTGCCCATCTTTTGATTGGATGGTTTGGTTGTTTGATATTGAGTTTCCTGAGCTGTTTGTATATTTGGAGATTAATCCCTTGTCAGTTGCTTCATTTGCAAGTAGTTCCTCCCATTCTGAGGGTTGTCTTTCCATCTTGTTTATGATTTCCTTTGGTACAAAAGCTTGTTTATTTATCTATTTTGATTGCACTGGGTCTTCACTGCTGGGCACAGGGTTTCTCAGGTTATGGTTATATTAGTTGCTCAGTCGTTTCCGACGCTTTGTGACCCCATGGACTGTAGCCCGCCAGGCTCCTCTGTCCATGGAATTTTTCAGGCAAGAATACTGGAGTGGGTTGTCATTCCCTTCTCCAGGGGATCTTCCAACCCAGAGACTGAACCTGGGTCTCCTACATTGCAGGCGTATTCTTTACCGACTGAGCCACCAAGGAAGCCCAGAAATTCCAATACAAAGAAGTTCTTGGCCCTACAACAAAAGTTTGACAAATGAACCTACACTTCTACATTATGTTAAAATGAAATCTCTGTAAGACACCATATTTACATATGTATATATGTATCATTTGAGTCCCACTTAATGGGCTTTTTTACCTAATTGAACAACTGCTCATCCAAACAGTGAGCAGGTCTCCTCTTTGTTCCAGTGCACAGGCTTCTCACTGCCATGGCTTCTCTTGTTGTGGAGCACAGGCTCTAGGGCACACAAGCTTCAGTAGTTGCAGCACACAAGGCTCAGTAGTTGTGTCGCATGGGCTTTATTTGCTCTGTAGCATGTGGAATCTCCCCAGACCAGGGGTTGAATCCACGTCCCCTGCACTGGCAGGCAGATTCTTATCCTTTGTACCACCAAGCACACCTGCTATACAAAAGCCTTTTAAGTTTCATTAGGCCCCACTTGTTTATTTTTGTTTTTATTTTCATTACTCTAGGAAGTGGGTCAAAAAAGATCTTTCTATGGCAGAGTGCTCTGCCTACGTTTTCCTCTAAGAGCTTTATAGTGTCCGGCCTTACATTTAGTCTTTAATCTATTTTGAGTTTATTTTTGAGTTTATTCTTATGTATGGTGTTAAGGGGTTTTCTAATTTCATTAACATGTAGCTGTCTAGTTTTCCCAGCACCATTATTGAAGAGACTGTCTTGTCTCCATTGTATAGTCTTGCCTTCTTTGTCAAAGATTAGGTGACCACAGATGTGTAGGTTTATCTCTTGACTTTCTATCCTGTTCCTTTGATCTATATTTTTTTGTGCCAGCACCATTCTGTCTTGATTATTGTAGTTTTGTAGTATAGTCTGAAGTCAGGGAGATTGATTCCTCCTGCTCCATTTTTCTTTCTCAAGATTGTTTTGGCAATTCAGTATTGCTTTGGAAATTCAAGGTCTTTTGTGTTTTCATACAAATGGTAAAACTTTTTTCATTCTAATCTGTGGGAAATGCCATTGGTAAGTTAATAGGGATTGCATTGATTCTGTAGATTGCTTATAGTCATTTTCACAATATTGATTCTTCCTACCCAGGAGCATGGAATATCTCTCCATCTGTTTATGTCATCTTTTATTTCTTTCATTAGTGTCTTATAATTTTCTGTGTACAGTTCTTTTGTCTCGTTAGGTAAGTTTATTCCTAGATATTTAATTCTTTTTGTTCCAGTGGTGAATGGGATTGATTCCTTAATTTCTCTTCCTGATTTTTCATTGTTAGTATAGAGAAATACAAGTGATTTCCATGTATTGATTTTGTATCCTGAAACTTTGCTAAATTCACTGATTAGCTCTAGTAATTTTCTGATAGTATCTTTAGGATTTTCTATGTACCATGTCATGTCATCTGCAAACAGTGAGAGCTTTACTTCTTCTTTTCCAATCTGGATTCCTTTTATTTGTTTTTCTTCTCTGGTTGCTGTAGCTAGGACTTCCAGAACTATGTTGAATAATAGTAGTGAAAATAGACATCCTTATCATGTTCCTGATCTTAGGGGGAATGCTTTCAGTTTTTCACCATTGAGAATAATGTTTGCTGCAGGCTTATCATATATGGCCTTTGTTATCTTGAGGTAGGTTCCTTCTATGCCCATTTTTGGAAGTGTTTTAATCATAAATGAGTGAATTTTGTCAAAGGCTTTTTCTGCATCTACTGAGATGATCATATGGTTTATATCTTTCAATTTGTTAAGATGTATCACAGTGATTGATTTGCATATTAAAAATTAATTTATTTTAATTGGAGGCTAATTACTTTACAATATTGTAGTGGTTTTTTGCCATACATTGACATGAATCAGCCATGGGTGTACATGTGTCCCCCATCCTGAAACACCCTCCTACCTCCCTCCCCATCCCATCCCTCAGGGTCATCCCAGTGTACCAGCCTTCAGCACCTGGTCTCATGCATTAAACCTGGACTGATGATCTATTTCACATATGATTTGCATATTTTGAAGAATCCTTGTATTCCTGAAATAAACCCAGGTTGATCATGGTGTATGAGCTTTTTGATGTGTTGCTGAATTCTGTTTGCTAAAATTTTGTTGAGGATTTTTGCATCTATGTTCATCAGTGATATTGGCCTGTAGTTTTCTTTTTTTGTGTTGCCTTTGTCTGGTTTTGGTATCAGGGTGTTGGTGGCCTCATAGAATGAATTTAAAAGTGTTCCTTCCTCTGTAATTTTTGAAATAGCTTTAAAAGGATAGGCATTAGCTCTTCTCTAAATGTTTGATAGAATTTTCCTGTGAAGACATGTCACCTTGGGCTTTTGTTTTTAGGGAAATTGTTGACCACAGCTTCAATTTCAGTGTTTTTAATTGGGTTGTTCATAATTTCTATTTCTTCCTGGTTCAGTATTGGAAGATTGAACTTTTCTAAGAATTTGTCCAGTTCTTACAGGTTATCCATTTTATTGCCATATAGTTGTTCTTAATAGTCTCTTGCAATCCTTTGTATTCTGCATTGTCTGTTGTAACTGCTTCTTTTCTATTTCTAATTTTGTTGATTTGATTCTTCTCTCTCTCTCTCTCTCTCTTTTTTGATGAGTCTGGCTAAGGGTTTGTCAATTTTGTTTATCTTCTCAAAGAACCAGCTTTTAGTTTTATTAATCTTTACTATTGTTTCTTTCATTTCTTATTTATTTCTGCTCGGATCTTTATGATTTCTTTCCTTCTACTAATTTTGGGTTTTTTTGGTTCTTCTTTTTCCAGATGTTTAGATGTAAAGTTAGGTTGTCTATTCAATGTTTTTCTTGTTTCTTGAGGTAGGATTGTATTTCTATAAACTTCCCTCTTAGAACTGCTTTTGCTGCATCCCGTAGATTTTGAGTTGTCATGTTTTCATTGTCATTGTTTCTAGAAACATTTGATTTCCCTTTTTATTTCTTCACTAATCTGTTGGTTATTTAGAAACATGTTGCTTAATCTCCATGTCTTTGTGTTTCTTATAGTTTTTTTTCTTGTGATTGATATCTAGTCTCATAGTGTACGGTTGGAGAAGATGCTTGATACGATTTCAATTTTCTTAAATTTACTGAGGTTTGATATGTGACCCAAGATGTTGTCTATCCTGGAGAATGTTCCATGTGCACTTGAGAAGAGGGTGTATTCTTCTGCATTTGGTTGGAACATCCTCTCGGATATCAATGAAATCCATCTTATCTAATGTATCATTAAAACTTGTCCTTCCTTATTAATTTTATGTTTTGATGATCTGTCCGTTGGTGTGAGTGTGGTGTTAAAGTATCCTACTATTATTGTATTACTGTCAGTTTCTCCTTTTATGTCTGTTAGTGTTAATCTTATGTATTGAGGTGCTCCTATGTTAGGTGTGGGACTTCCCTGGTGGCTCAGAAGTTAAAGCGTCTGCCTGGAATTCAGGGGACCCAGGTTCGATCCCTGGGTCGGGAAGATCCCCTGCAGAAGGAAATGGCAACCCACTCCAGTACTCTTGCCTGGAGAATCCCATGGAGGGAGGAGCCTGGTAGGCTACAGTCCATGGGGTCGCAAAGAGTCGGAGACGACTGAGCAACTTCACTTTCACTTCACTTTCACTTTCTATGTTAGGTGCATAGATATTTACAAATGTTATGTCTTCCTCTTGGATTGATCCCTTAATCATTATGTAGTGTCCTTCCTTCTCTCTTGTAATATTCTTTAAGGTATATTTTGTCTGATATGAGGTTTGGTACTCCAGCTTTCTTTTGCTTCCCATTTGCATGAAATATATTTTTCCACTCTCTCACTTTCAGTCTATATGTGTCTTGCTCTGAAGTGGGTTTGTTGTAGATAGCATATATATGGGTCTTGCCTTTGTATACATTTAGCTAGTCTGTGTCTTTTGGTTGGAGCATTTCATCCATTTACATTTAAAGTAATTATTGATATATATGTTAGCGCGGCTGAGAGGAGCCACCCCACGTCCGAGGTCAAGGGCAGAAGCCGGGAGGACCCCATGCCCAAAGGGTGGCGGCCAAGAGGAGTTACCCCACGTCCGAAGTCAGGGGCAGCGGCCGAGAGTACCAGACTGCAACGGCACAGGAACGGCCAAGAGGAGCTACACCGCGTCCGAGGTCAGGTGCGGCGGCCTGGAGGAGATACCCCACACCCCAAGCCCGAAGCCAGGGGCGACGGGCAGGAGGAGCTACCCCACGCCCCTAAGCCCGAGGCCAAGGGCAGTGGCAGGGAGGAGGAACCGCACGACCGAGGCCAGGGGCGGTGGCTGGGAGGACCAACCCCACGTCCAAGGAGCCGTGGCTGCGCAGGCGCAGGAGGGCCTAGAGGAGCTATCCCACATTGAAGGTCAGGAAGGGCGGCGGTGAGGAGATACCTCTCGTCCAAGGTAAGGAGCAATGGCTGCGCTTTGCTGGAGCAGCTGTGAAGAGATACCCCACGCCCAAGGTAAGAGAAACCCAAGTAAGATGATAGGTGTTGCAAGAGGGCATCAGAGGGCAAACACACTGAAACCATACTCACAGAAAACTAGTCAATCTAATCACACTAGGACCACAGCCTTGTCTAACTGAATGAAACTAAGCCATGCCCGTGGGGCAACCCAAGACGGGCGGGTCATGGTGGAGAGATTTGACAGAATGTGGTCCACTGGAGAAGAGAATGGCAAACCACTTCAGTATTCTTGCCTTGAGAACCCCATGAACAGTATGAAAAGGCAAAATGATAGGATACTGAAAGAGAAACTCCCCAGGTCAGTAGGTGCCCAATATGCTACTGGAGATCAGTGGAGAAATAACTCCAGAAAGAATGAAGGGATGGAGCCAAAGCAAAAAGAATACCCAGCTGTGGATGTGACTGGTGATAGAAGCAAGGTCCGATGCTGTAAAGAGCAATATTGCATAGGAACCTGGAATGTCAGGTCCATGAATCGAGGCAAATTGGAAGTGGTCAAACAAGAGATGGCAAGAGTGAACGTCGACATTCTAGGAATCGGCGAACTGAAATGGACTGGAATGGATGAATTTAACTCAGATGACCATTGTATCTTCTACTGCGGGCAGGAATCCTTCAGAAGAAATGGAGTGGCCATCATGGTCAACAAAAGAGTCCGAAATGCAATACTTGGATGCAATCTCAAAAACAACAGAATGACTTCTGTTTGTTTCCAAGGCAAACCATTCAATATCACAGTAATCCAAGTCTATGCCCCAACCAGTAACCCTGAAGAAGCTGAAGTTGAACGGTTCTATGAAGACCTACAAGACCTTTTAGAACTAACACCCAAAAAAGATGTCCTTTTCATTATAGGGGACTGGAATGCAAAAGTAGGAAGTCAAGAAACACCTGGAGTAACAGACAAATTTGGCCTTGGAATACGGAATGAAGCAGGGCAAAGACTAATAGAGTTTTGCCAAGAAAATGCACTGGTCATAACAAACACCCTCTTCCAACAACACAAGAGAAGACTCTATACATGGACATCACCAGATGGTCAACATCGAAATCAGATTGATTATATACTTTGCAGCCAAAGATGGAGAAGCTCTATACAGTCAGCAAAAACAAGACCAGGAGCTGACTGTGGCTCAGACCATGAACTCCTTATTGCCAAATTCAGACTTAAATTGAAGAAAGAAGGGAAAACCACTAGACCATTCAGGTATGACCTAAATCAAATCCCTTATGATTATACAGTGGAAGTGAGAAATAGATTTAAGGGCCTAGATCTGATAGATAGAGTGCCTGATGAACTATGGAATGAGATTCGTGACATTGTACAGGAGACAGGGATCAAGACCATTCCCATAGAAAAGAAATGCAAGAAAGCAAAATGGCTGTCTGGGGAGGCCTTACAAATAGCTGTGAAAAGAAGAGAAGCGAAAAGCAAAGGAGAAAAGGAAAGATATAAACATCTGAATGTAGAGTTCCAAAGAATAGCAAGAAGAGATACGAAAGCCTTCTTCAGTGATCAATGCAAAGAAATAGAGGAAAACAACAGAATGGGAAAGACTGGAGATCTCTTCAAGAAAATCAGAGATACCAAAGGAACATTTCATGCAAAGATGAGCTCGATAAAGGACAGAAATGGTATGGACCTAACAGAAGCAGAAGATATTAAGAAGAGATGGCAAGAATACACAGAAGAACTGTACAAAAAAAGATCTTCACGACCCAGATAATCACAATGGTGTGATCACTGACCTAGAGCCAGACATCCTGGAATGTGAAGTCAAGTGGGCCTTAGAAAGCATCACTACGAACAAAACTAGTGGAGGTGATGGAATTCCAGTTGAACTATTCCAAATCCTGAAAGATGATGCTGTGAAAGTACTGCACTCAATATGCCAGCAAATTTGGAAAACTCAGCAGTGGCCACAGGACTGGAAAAGGTCAGTTTTCATTCCAATCCCAAAGAAAGGCAATGCCAAAGAATGCTCAAACTACCACACTATTGCACTCATCTCACACGCTAGTAAAGTAATGCTCAAAATTCTCCAAGCCAGGCTTCAGCAATATGTGAACCATGAACTTCCTGATGTTCAAGCTGGTTTTAGAAAAGGCAGAGGAACCAGAGATCAAATTGCCAACATCCACTGGATCATCGAAAAAGCAAGAGAGTTCCAGAAAAAAAACATCTATTTCTGCTTTATTGACTATGCCAAAGCCTTTGACTGTGTGGATCACAATCAACTGTGGAAAATTCTGAAAGAGATGGGAATACCACACCAGCTGATCTGCCTCTTGAGAAATTTGTATGCAGGTCAGGAAGCAACAGTTAGAACTGGACATGGAACAACAGACTGGTTCCAAATAGGAAAAGGAGTTTGTCAAGGCTGTATATTGTCACCCTGTTTATTTAACTTATATGCAGAGTACATCATGAGAAACGCTGGACTGGAAGAAACACAAGCTGGAATCAAGATTGCCAGGAGAAATATCAATAACCTCAGATATGCAGATGATACCACCCTTATGGCAGAAAGTGAAGAGGAACTCAAAAGCCTCTTGATGAAAGTGAAAGTGGAGAGTGAAAAAGTTGGCTTAAAGTTCAACATTCAGAAAATGAAGATCATGGCATCCAGTCCCACCACTTCATGGGAAATAGATGGGGAAACAGTGGAAACAGTGTCAGACTTTATTTTTCTGGGCTCCAAAATCACTACAGATGGTGACTGCAGCCATGAAATTAAAAGATGCTTACTCCTTGGAAGGAAAGTTATGACCAATCTAGATAGCATATTCAAAAGCAGAGACAATCCTTTGCCAACAAAATTTCGTCTAGTCAAGGCTATGGTTTTTCCTGTGGTCATGTATGGATGTGAGAGTTGGACTGTGAAGAAGGCTGAGTGCCAAAGAATCGATGCTTTTGAACTGTGGTGTTGGAGAAGACTCTTGAGAGTCCCTTGGACTACAAGGAGATCCAACCAGTCCATTCTGAAGGAGATCAGCCCCGGGATTTCTTTGGAAGGAATGATGCTAAAGCTGAAACTCCAGTACTTTGGCCACCTCATGCGAAGAGTTGACTCATTGGAAAAGACTCTGATGCTGGGAGGGATTGGGGGCAGGAAGAGAAGGGGATGACAGAGGATGAGATGGCTGGATGGCATCACTGATTTGATGAACGTGAGTCTGAGTGAACTCCGGGAGTTGGTGATGGACAGGGAGGCCTGGCATGCTGCGATTCATGGGGTTGCAAAGAGTCAGACATGACTGAGCGACTGATCTGATCTGATCTGATCTGATGTTCCTATTGCCATTTTCTTAATTGCTTGTAGTTGATTTTGTAGATCTTTTTCTTCTCTTGTATTTCTTGAATATATAAGTCCCTTTAATGTTTATTGTAAAGCTGGTTTGGTAGTACTGAATTCTCTTAACTTTTGCTTGTCTGAAAAACTTTTATTTCTCCATCAATTTTGAATGAGATCCTTGCTGGTTACAGTAATCTCAGTTGTAGATTTTTCCCTTTCAGTATAAAAAGCAGAGACATTACTTTGCCAACCAAGGTCTGTCTAGCCAAAACTATGGTTTTTCTAGCAGTCATGTATGGATGTGAGTGTTGGACTATAAAGAAAGCTGAGCACCAAAGAATTGATGCTTTTGAACTGTGGTGTTGGAGAAGACTCTTGAGAGTCCCTTGGACTGCAAGGAGATCCAACCGATCCATCCTAAAGAAAATCAGTCCTGAATATTCATTGGAAGGACTGATAGTGAAGCTAAAACTCCAATACTTTGGCCATTAGATGCGAAAAACTGACTTATTTGAAAAGACCTTGATGGTGGGAAAGATTGAGAGCAGGAGGAGAAGGGGACAACAGACGATGAGATGATTGGATGGCATCACCAACTCAATGGACATGAGTTTGAGTAAACTCTGGGAGCTGGTGATGGACAGAGAGGCCTGGTGTGCTGCAGTCCATTGGGTCGCAAAGAGTTGGACATGACTGAGTGACTAAACTGAACTGAATTTTAAATATATCCTGCCATTTGGCACCCCACTCCAGTACTCTTGCCTGGAAAATCCCATGGACAGAGGAGCCTGGTAGGCTGCAGTCCGTGGGGTCACTAGGAGTTGGACACGACTGAGCGATTTCACTTTCACTTTTCACTTTCATGCATTGGAGAAGGAAATGGAAACCCACTCCCGTGTTCTTGCTTGGAGAATCCCAGGGATGGGGGAGCCTGGTGGGCTGCCGTCTATGGGATCAAACAGAGTTGGACACGACTGAAGTGACTTAGCAGCAGCAGCAGTTTCTGCTGAAAGATCAGCTGTTTAGCATATGGGGTTTCACTTGTATGTTTCTTGTTGGTTCTCCCTTGCTGCTTTCAATATTTTCTTTGTGTTTAGTCTTTGTTAGTTTGATTAGTATGTGTCTTGGCAGGTTTCTCCTTGGGTTTATCCTGTATGGGATTCTTTGTACCTCTTGGACTTGATTGACTATTTCCTTTTCCGTGTTGGGGAAATTTTCAACTATAATCTCTTCAAAAATTTTCTCATACCCTTTCTTTTTCTCTTCTTCTGGGACCCCTCTAATTCGAATGTTCATGTGTTTGATATTGTCCTTGAGGTCTCTGAGCCTATCCTCAGTTCTTTTCATTCTTTTTACTTTATTCTACTCTTCAAAAGTTATTTCTACCATTTTATCTTCTAGCTCACAGATTTGTTCTTTTGCTTAAGATATTCTGCTATTGATTCCTTCTAGAGTATTTTTAATTTCAGTAATTGTGTTATTTGTCTGTATGTTTATTCTTTAATTCTTCTAGGTCTTTATTAATTGATTCTTGCATTTTCTCCATTTTGTTTTCAAAGTTTTTGATCATCTTTACCATCATTATTCTGAATTCTTTTTCAGGTAGTGTGCCTATTTCCTCTTCATTTACTTGGACTTCTGTGTTTCTAGTTTGTTCCTTCATTGGTGTAGTATTTCTCTGCCTTTTTTTTTTTTTAACGTATTGTGTTTGAGGTCTCCTTTTACCAGGCTTCAAGGTTGAATTCTTTCTTCCTTTTGGTTTCTGCCCTCCTAAATTTGGTCCATTGGTTTGTGTAAACTTAGTAGGGTGAGATTTGTCCTGAGTTTTTGTTTGTTTGTTTTTCCTCTGATGGGCAAGGCTGAGTGAGGTGGTAATCCTGTCTGCTGATGATTGTTTGTTTGTTTGTTTTGCTGGTTTGGTTTTGTTTTATTTGTGTTTTGTTTGTTGTTTAGATGAGGTGTCCTGCACAGGTAGGTGTGCTACATGTGGTTGGCTGATGCTGGGTCTTTATTCAAGTGGTTTCCTTTGTGTGAGTTCTCACTATTTGATACTCCCTAGGGTTAATTCTCTGGTAGTCTGAGCCACCAGGGAAGTCCAATTCTCTGGTAGTCTAGGGTTTTGGAGTCAGTGCTCCCACTCCAAAGGCTCAGGGCTGAGCTCTGCTCAGGAATGAAGATTCCACAAGTGGTTTGTTATGGCATTAAGTGAGATTAAAACAAATATCCAAAAACAAGAAACCAAAGATGAACCTGAGACAAATGGCAGTTACAAAATCAAACAAATAATAATTAAAATAATGGAATATACACATATAGTATACACCCATGATCAAAGTGAAACAGTTCAATAAAAATAAAGTACAGTAGAATGACCTAGTGAATAAAGTAAATAAAAAATTCTATTTACCAGTTAAGAACATAACTAACTAAAGCAAAAACTGGAAAATGGAACTAAAGCAAGGTGCCAAATGGGGACTAAAGCAGTGAAAACAAAACTAACAAATATGTTGTAAGGACAGAAAAGAAAGAAAGAATTGATACGTGAAGTTAAAACGAGGTAGATGAAGAAGATGATATACATTAAAGATTAACTGCAAGGGGAAAATAATAGGAAAGACAAAGGCATAAATGTAGAAAAATATAATAGGTTTTTTAAAAAATTAAAAATATAAAGAGAAAAGAAAAAAGGGAAAAATAAAACTTCACACAACTGCAAAAGCCCAGTGTAGAGGCAGAGGTTTATAACAATAAGAAAAATTGTGACTGAATATACAAATATACATATACACCCATAAGCAAAATCAAAACAGTCCAACAAAAATAAAGTACAATAGATTGACCCAGCAAACAAGGGAAACCAAAAATTATATCTACCAGAAAAAAACTAACTAAAGCACAAACTGGAAAACAGAACTAGAGAAAGGTACCAACTGGGGAATAAAGCAATGAAAATAAAACCAACAAATATGTTGAGAGGAAAGAAAAGAAAGAATAGATATGCAAAGTTAAACAGAGGTAGATAAAGAAGTTTTATATACATTAAAGATTAACTGCAAGGGTAAAAAGTGGTAGGAAAAGCAAACAATTGAATAAATGTAGAAAAAATAATAGGTTTAAACAATTCAAAATTAAAAGTAAAAAAAAAAAAAAAATGAGGCAAACTCCACAGACCTGCAAAAGCCCAATGCAGAGGCAGAGGTTTATAACAGCAATAAAAAATGTGACTGAGGGGGAAAAAAAAGCACAAAAGCCTAATTAGGTTTCATATTGCCAACAAAATCAACAACTACAACAGAGGGGGAAAAAAGGAAAAAAGAAAAAATCCAAAAGAATCTACAGAGCAAGTCAAAACCTAAGACTAATGTTTTTCTTGAGTCACTGCTGTCAGAGTCCTTTCTGTCACTGGGAGTCACAGTCCACCTCACCTCCCTAGGATGCCCTCCAACACTGTGCTGATCTCTGGACCTGTGGGGGCAGCTCAGACTCTAATCTTGTCCACTCCTATGTGTTTTTGCCTCCAAAGTCCACAGCTATCAAAACTAGTGTGTTTTCTTTTGTGGGAGTGCTCAATGACCTTTCATATATATTCCATAGACACAGAGTCTGCCTAGTTGATCGTGTGGATTTATTCTGAATCTTGTACAGCTGGTGGGGAGGTTTGGGGTCTTCTTCCTTAGCCACACTGTCCCCGGGTTTCAATTGTGGTTTTATTTCCACCTCTGCATGTGGGTCATCCATTGGGGTTTGCTCCTGAGGCCGCACTGGAGGACTTCGGTTTGTTCCTGTGAGGGCCAGGTGTGGAAGTGGTGTAGCTGCTTGGGTTGCAGGGGTTCTGGCAGCACCAGGTACTCAGGAGAGTTGGGGTCTAGGGCAGCAGGAAATACAGTGCTCTAGAAGGGTATGGCAACCACTATTGGCCAATACACTCCAGTATTTTTGCCTGGAGAAACCCCCTCCTTAACAGAGAAGCCTGGCAGGCCACAGTCTACAGGGTCGCAAAGTCAGACACTACCGAAGTGACCCTGCATGCATAGATGCAAGGCTTTTTTTGCCTGTGGCAGCTCTGCCCCAGTAAGTGTTGAGCATGAAGGTGGCGCAGCTGCTTGGGTAGCGGGGACTCTGGCGGCGCCAAGTGTGCAGGGACATGGACTGCCTGTGCCACAGGAGTTATGACCCTATCAGAGTCTTTTTTCGAGCCTCTTGTAGCTGGTGATCAGAAAGCCTCTTTGGCCAGTCTTTTTCCATAGCTCTGCCCATTCAGGCACTTAGAAGGCTCCCTTGCCTGGGGTCCTTCTCTGTTGTTTGGTGTGTCAGGCACATAGAGGGGGCCCCTAGGCTGGGTTCCTACTCTATAGATTGGCCCATCAGGCACTTAAAGGGGCACCCTGAGTGGGGTCCTACTCTGTAGTTCAGCGGATCATTCACTTAAAGGAGCACCTGGGTAGTTCAGCCTACCTTCTGAACTCTGTAGTTCAGTGCCCTCAGATGCATTTGATGGGCCAGCCTCTCTCTTGTTCAGCTGTGGATGCTGGCATGTGGGGAGAGAGAGGCTATGGTGATGGCTCCACCACCTATGCATGACTTAGCAGTATCACCTTGCTTCCTTGGCTGCCCACCTTTCCTCCAACAGGCAATTCCCATCACAATCTCTTCCCTCACCTCCCCTTGATCCATCTCTCCAAAGTCAACAGCAGCCTTTGCCCTTGGATCGCTCCACACTTCCCAAACTAGCTCCCAGCCGCTGCACCTTCCAGGGGACCCTCATCCCTCTCCTGGGTATACATGACTGCAGCAAGGACTGTCTGATTCTCATTCCATCTAGGCTGCCACAGATCAGCTGTTTCACTCTCTGCCTTAAATGTTTCTCCTCTGACTCAGACAATTGCCCCGATGTGGGGACTGGACTCCTGCTTCCGTCCCCCAACCGAAGACAGGTCCAATCCTACTAACATTCCTGTTTTTCCCCCTAGTTCCTTCATCCTACCAAGTTTTGCGTGGTTCTATATATTCTTTTCCTCCGGTCAGATACTCCTGTCCACTCTCAGCTGGTGTTCTGCATGTACTTCTGTGTCTGAAGGTGTCTTCCTGATGTATCCGTGGAGGGAGATGTACTCCACGTCCACCTACTCCTCCGCCATCTTGTTCTCAAGGTGGATTCTTTGACTGGTTTGTTCTTGCTGTCTAAGGGACTCAGGAGTCTTCTCTAGCACCACAGTTTGAAAGCATCAATTCTTTGCTGCTCAGCCTTCTCTATGGACCAACTCTCACATCTGTACTTGACTACTGGAAAAACCACAGCTTTCACTATATGGATCTTTGTCGGCAAAGAAATGTCTCTGTTTTTTAATATGCTGTCTAGGTTTGTCTAGGTTTTCCAAGGAGCAAGTCCCTTTTAATTTCATGGCTGCAGTCACAGTCCACATTGATTTTGGAGCCCAAGAAAATAAACTCTTTCACTCTTTCCATTTTTCCCCATTTATTTGCCATGAAATGATAGGACCATATGCCATGATCTTAGGTTTTTGAATGCTGAGTATCAATCCAGCTTTTTCACTTTCTTCACCCTCATCAAGAAGCTCTTTGTTTCTCTTCACTTTCTGTCATTAGAGTGTTAACCATCTGCATATCTGAGGTTGTGATATTCCTCCTGGCAATCTTGATTCCAGTTTGTCATTTATCTAGCCCGGCATTTCACATGATCTACTCTGCATATAAGTTAAGTAAGCAGGATGACAATACACAGCCTTAATGTACTCCTTTCCCAGTTTTGAACCAGTACATTTTTCCAAGTCTGGTTTTAACTGTTGCTTCTTGATCTGCATACAGGTTTCTCAACAGGCAGGTAAGTTAGTCCAGTATTCTCATCTCATTAACAATTTTCTAAAGTTTGTTATGATCCACACAGTCAAAGGCTTTAGCATAGTCAATTAAGCAGAAGTCGATTTTTTTTTTTTTTTTGAATTCCCTAGCTTTGTCTGTAATCCATCGATGTTGGCAATTTGATTTCTGGTCCTTTGCCTTTTCTAAATCAAGGTTGTACATCTGGAAGTTCTTGGCTCACACACTGCTGAAGCCTAGCCTGAAGGAATTTTTTCCCTAGCATCTTTGGCAAGCTACTTTTTTTTTTTTAATTTAATTGAAGGATAATTAATTGCTTCACAATATTGTGTTGGTTTCTGCCATACATCAACATGAATCAGCCATAGGTATACATATGTCCCCTCCCTCTTGAACCTCCTTCCCACCTCCCACCCCTTCGCACTCCTCTTAGGCTGTTACAGAGCCCTGATGTGAGTTCCCATTGGCTATCATGTAGCAAATTCCCATTGACTGTTTTACATATGGTGGTGTATATGTTTCTATGCTACACTCCCCATTCCTCACACCCTCTCCTTCCTCTCCTCAGCCTACGTCCGTAAGTCTGTTCTCTATGTCTGTGTCTCCATTGCTGCCCTGCAAATAAAGTTCATTAGTATCATCTTTCTAGATTCCATGTATATATATATGCATTAACATGTGATATTTGTTTTTCTCTTTCTGACTTCACTCTCTAGAATAGGCTCTAGCTTCGTCTATCTCATCAGAATTGACTCAAATGCATTCCTTTTATGGCTGAGTGATATTCCATTGTGTATATGTACCATAGCTTCTTTATCCATTCATCCATCAATGGACATCTAGGTTGCTTCCATGTCCCAGCTATTGTACATAGTGCTGCAGTGAACATTGGGGTACATGTGTATTTTTCAATTTTGGTTTCCTCAGATTATATGCCTAGCAATTGGATTACTGGGTCATATTGTTGTTTTATTCCTAGTTTTTAGAGGAATCTCTATACTGTCTTCCAAAGTGGCTGTATAAATTTACATTCTCACCAACAGTACAAGAGGGTTCCCTTTTCTCCACACCCTCTCCAGCATTTATTGTTTGTTGGTTTTTTGATGATGGCCATTCTGACAGGTGAGAAGTGATATCTCATCACAGTTTTGATTCACATTTTTCTAATAATGAGCAATGTTGAGCATCTTTTTTTGTGTTTATTAGCTATCTATATGTTGTCTTTGGAGAAATGTCTGTTTAGGTCTTTTACCCACTTTTTGACTGTGTTGTTTTTCTGGTATTGAGTTGTATGAGCTGCTGTATATTTGGAAGTTAATCCTTTGTCAGTTGTTTCCTTTGCTATTATTTTCTCCTATTCTGAGGGATGTCTTTTCACTTTGCTTATAGTTTCCTTTGCTCTGCAAAAGCTTTCAAGTTTAATTAGGTCCTGCCTGTTTATTTTTATTTCCATTACTCTGGGAAGTAGGTCTTCGAGGATCTTGCTATGATTTATATCACACAGTGTTCTGCCTATGTTTTCCTCTAAGAGTTTTATAGTTTCTAGTCTTACATTTAGGTCTTTAATCCATTTTGAGTTTATCTTTGCATAATATATTAGGAAGTGCTCTAATTTCATTCTTTCAATGCAGCAGTCCAGTCCTCCCAGCACCACTTATTAAAGAGACTGTCTTTTCCCCATTGTATATTCTTGCCTCTGTTGTCAAACATAAGGTGCCCATAGATGGCGTGGGTTTATCTCTGGGCTTTCTATCTTCTTCCATTGATCCATATTTCTGTTTTTGTGCCAGTACCATACTCTCTTAATGACTGTAGCTTGGTAGTAGTCTGAAGTCAGGAAGGATGATTCCTCCAGCTCCATTCTTCTTTCCCAATATTACTTTGGATATTCAAGATCTTTTGTGTTTTCATATGAATTGTGAAATTTTTTATTCTAGTTCTGTGAACAATGCCATTGGTAATTTGATAGAGATTGTATTGAATCTGCAGATTGCTTTTGGTAGTATAGTCATTTTCACAATATTCTTCCCACCCAGGAGCATGGACTATCTCTCCATCTGTTTATGTCACCTTTGATTTCTTTGATCAGTGTCTTAATAGTTTTCTGTATACAGCTCTTTTGTCTCCTGGACTGCTTGCCCAGTTGTGTCTAACACTTTGTGACCTCAGGGACTGCAGCATGCCAGGCTTTCCTGTCCCTAAGCATCTCCCAGAGTTTGCTCAACTTCATGTACATTGCACTGGAGATGCCATCCAGTCATCTCATCCTCTGCTGCCCTCTTCTCCTTAGGTAGGCTTATTCTTGGGTATTTTATTCTTTTTATTGCAATGGTAAATGAGATTGGTTCTTTAATTTCTCTTTCTTATTTTCCATTGATAGAGTATAGGAATCCTAATGATTTCAGTGTACTGATACTGTATCCTGCAACTTTACTAAATTCACTTATTAGCTCTAGTAATTTTGTGATAATATATTTCAAGTTTTCTGTGTGTTGCCTGGAAAATCCCATGGACGGAGGAGCCTGGTAGGCTGCAGTCCATGGGGTCGCTGAGAGTCAGGCACGACTGAGTGACTTCACTTTCACGCATTGGAGAAGGAAATGGCAACCCACTCCAGTATTCTTGCCTGGAGAATCCCAGGGACAGAGGAGCCTGGTGGGCTGCCGTCTATGGGGTCGCACAGAGTCGGATATGACTGAAGCGACTTAGCAGCAGCAGCAGTATCATGTCATCTGCAAACAGTGAGAGTTTTACTTCTCATTCAATCTGTTGTTGTTCAGTCGAGTTTGACTCTTTGCAACCCCATGGACTGCAACACACCAGGCTTTACTGTGTGCTGTCCTTCACTGTCTCCCAGAGTTTGCTCAAACTCATGTCCATTGAGTCAATGATGCCACGCAACCATCTCATCCTCTGTTGCCCCCTTCTTCTCCTGCCTTCAATCATTCCCAGCATCAGGGTCTTTTCTAATCAGTTGGGTCTCCCACCATGTGGCCACAGTATTGGAGTTTCAGTTTCAGCATCAGTCCTTCCAATGAATATTCAGGGTTGATTTTCTTTAGAACTGACTGGTTTATTCTTCTTGTTCTCCAAGGGACTCTCAAGAGTCTTCTCTAGAACCATAGTTCAAAAGCATCCATTCTTTGGCACTCAATTTCTTTATGGTTCAACTCTCACATCCATACTAATAGATGTGACTAATGGGAAAACCATAGCTTTGACTATACAGACCTTTGCTGGCAAAGTGGTATCTCTTCTTTTGAATTCACAGTCTAGGTTTGTCATAACTTTTCTTCCAAGAAGTAAGTGTCTTTTAATTTCATGGCTGCAGTCACTGTCCTCAGTGATTTTGGACCTCAAGAAAATAAAGTCTGTTACTGTTTCCATTTTTTTCCCCTCTACTTGCCATGAATTGATGGGGCTGGATGCCATGATCTTCGTTTTTTGAATGCTGAGTTTTAAGCCAGCTTTTCCACTCTCCTCTTTTATCCTCATCCAGAGGCTCTTTAGTTCCTCTTTGCTTTCTGCCATTAGGGTGGTGTCATCTGCATATCTGAGGTTATTAATGTTTTTCCTAGCAATTTTGACCCCAACTTGACTTCATCCAGCCCAGCATTTCGCATGATGCACTCTGCATGTAAGATAAATGAGCAGGGTGACAATATACAGCCTTGACATACTGCTTACCCAATTTGGATCCAGTCCCATCGTTGTCTGGTTCTAACTGTTGCTTCTTAACCAGCATACATGTTTCTTAGGAGGCAGGTAAAGTGGTCTTCCCATCTCTTTAAGAACTTCCCACAGTTTGTCGTGATCCACACAATCAAAGGCTTTAGCATAGTCAATGAAGCAGAAGTAGATTTTTTGTTTTTGGAATTCTCTTGCTTTTTCTATAATCCAAAAATGTTGGCAATTTGATATGTAGTTCCTCTGCCTTTTCTAAATCCAGCTTGTACATTCTTGGTTCATGTACTGTTGAAGCCTAGCTTGAAGGATTTTGAGCATTACCTTGCTGGTATGTGAAATGAGTGCAATTGTGTGATAGTTTGAAAATTCTTTGGCAATGCCCTTCTTTGGTACTGGAATGAAAACTGATCTTGCCCAGTCCTGTGGACACTGCTGAGTTTTCCAAATTTGCTGGCATATTAAGTACAGCACTTTCACAACATCATCTTTTAGGTTTTGAAATAGCTCAGCTGGAGTTCTATCACCTGCATTAGCTTTGTTTACAGTAATGCTTCTTAAGGCCCACTTGACTTCACACTTGAGGATGTCTGGCTCTAGGTGAGTGATCACATCATTGTGGTTATCCAGGTCATTAAGACCTTTTCTGTTTATTCTTGCCACCTTTTCTTATCTTCTGCTTCTGTTAGGTCCATACCATTTCTGGCCTTTATTGTGCCCATCTTTGCATGACTTCATTTTTGGGGGGCTCCAAAATCACTGCAGATAGTGACTGCAGCCATGAAATTAAAAGACACTTACTCCTTGGAAGAAAAGTTATGACCAACCTAGACAGCATATTAAAAAGCAGAGACATTACTTTGCCAACAAAGGTCCGTCTAGTTAAGGCTATGGTTTTTCCAGTGGTCATGTATGAATGTGAGAGCTGGACCATAAAGAAAGCTGAAAACCGAAGAATTGATGCTTTGAACTGTGGTGTTGGAGAAGACTCTTGAGAGTCCCTTGGACTGCAAGGAGATCCAACCAGTCCATCCTAAAGGAAATCAGTCCTGAATATTCATTGGAAGGACTGATGGTGAAGCTGAAACTCCAATACTTTGGCTACCTGATGCAAAGAACTGACTCATTGGAAAAGACCCTGATGCTAGGAGGGATTGAAGGCAGGAGGAGAAGGGGACGACAGAGGATGAGATGATTGGATGGCATCACCAACTCAATGGACATGAGTTTCAGTAAACTCTGGGAGTTGGTGATGGACAGACAGGGAGGCCTGCCGTGCTGCAGTCCACGGGTTTGCAAAGAGTGGGACATGACTCAGTGACTGAACTGAACTGATACAGAGAACAAACATACAAGTACATTGTGTGTTCACCCTGACTGGTCATCAAATATCAAATCATGTAATGCAACTGCTTACTGCAAATGCTATGCAGAGGAACACAGTTTTAATGTTTTATTTTGATGTAATTTTATATTTACAGAAGTTCAAAGAACTTGGGTTTTGCTCTTTTCCATATTTGCCAATTATTAATATCTTGCTGCATTTGCTTTATTGTGTGTTCTTTTTTCCTGAACCACCGGAGAGCACTTTGTTGACATCCTGTCACTTTATCTAGAAATATTTCACTGTTTATTCCCTAAGAACAAGGTCTTTCAAAATAAATTTTTATCAACACATAAAGTTAACATAAACCATCAGAATAAATTTTAAGAAGTGCTAACTACAAAGAAAAACTCTGCCTTCGTGTCGCACAGGAGGAAAGTCTGGACCTGTTTTGCTTACTGTGATATTCCCAGACCTGCCATAGGGCCTGGCATAGAGCAGGCTTTTTTTTTTTTCAAGAGTCATTTATTTATTTTTGGCTGCTTTGGGTCTTCATTGCTGAGTGTGGGCTTTCTCTAGTTGCTGTGTTGCGGGGGAGTTACTGTTCGTGGCAGCGTGCAGGCTCCTCGTTACGCCGGCTTCTCCTGTTGCGGATCACAGGCTCCAGGGCATGGGCTCAGCAGTTGTGGCACACAGGCTTAGTTGCTGTGCCGCATGTGGGATGTTTTGGACCAGGGATCAAACCTGTGTCCCCTGCGTTGGCGGGTAGATTCTTAACCAACTGACCACCAGGGAACCCTCACAGCAGGTCTTCAATAAATACTGTTAATGTCTAAACGTGATGGTGTGATACTACATAACCACATTTCTAAGCAAAGTATTTCTAAAATAAAGCAAAGACAATGACAGCAAAATATTCAGTCATTTCTTTATTATTACCAATGATTAGTAATTAACCAGTTATAAAAAGAGTAAAAGCCTTCCGATGTAAAGGACTGACAGGAAATTACCTTTTTAAGATGAGACAAACAGGTTAGAATGCAAGTAAGTGGGACTTTGGTCCCCTTCTGGGCCCCCTGCGGGGACCTGCTCTCTCCTCACAGGTAGCGGTTCCTGATGTATTCTCGGTACAAGGAGGTGTCTTCTTTCCCCAGGGGCTGCATGATACCTTGACTGGCCTGGATGTGGGCATGGAAGATCTCTGTAGACTTTCGGTCTACTTTTGGAGGCTGAACCTCATAGATGTTGTCTTGAGAGAAAGCGGAGATGGGTGTTCTGTAGAAGAGAAGGGAGGACAGAGCAACATTAAAGCAAAGAAAGGAGCACAGGGACCTGTGACCTCAAGAGAACTTGAGAGTCACTGACCTTGAACGAGTGAACTTAGTAACAAGCAGTGGTAGTGACCTCTCGGCTGGCTTTCTCCCCTGCATGGAGGACAGCAAGAACAGTGCCTGCCCAGGGAGCTTTCCCCTTGTGTAGGCTGGGTGGGCCCCCCTCCTCTGTTCCTGCAGCTCTGAGCACACCCATGTCTGTGTGCCCATCTGCCTCTCTCCCAGGACTCAAGTAACTTGAAGTGGGGGCTGGACAGACTTTTTTGCTCCCTTTTCCTGGTATCTGGTACATACCCAGTAGTTTGTTTTTTTTCACAGAAGACTTAGGAGGAATCAGTGAAGTAGGGGATACTAATGTATTCTACCTCACACATTGATGGCAGGAGTAAATGAGTTTATATCAGTAAAGTTCTCCCTTAGCCTGGTGCCTGGCACACTATTAGTGCTCAGTAATAGTAAACTATTGTTAACAATTACCGGAGCATAATTCCTTATCTGCAATTCTGAAATCCTCAAAGCTGTAATAACCAAACATGACTTTGCCAGCAAAACCTGACCCAATTGAAACTCATCTGGTGGTACAACATGCAACAGTCATCCCATTTCATGTGAATATTAATGTGTTTAGTTATCAGCCTCAGATCATGCAGGGGATGTTCTTATAAGGTCGCTAACACCCCCCAAATTCTGAATTCTGAACTACATCTGGCTTTATGCTTTTTAGATGAAAAGTTGGAAATCTGTAATAGGCAGCTTCCTTCCTTTCTGCGGTGATTTGAAAAGCACCCAAGAACTTCTCAATTCAAAAGTATCCCTCTATTCCTGCCCCACCTAGCCTGCCATAGTGCTTGAAATTTCCATCCACCCTTGGGGAAGGTACCGTCTCCAAAAAAGACCTTGTCAAAGTGTAGCTGGGTGCCTGACACATCCTTAGTTCATCGTAGTGTGAACACCTGCTAGTTACTACATCTTTAGCTGGGGGCGGGCCCTCCAGGAATGAGTCAACCACCAAATCAGGTGCGCTGCAGAGTGAGTGTGCATGGAAGGTCAAGATGAGGCCATGGGTAGGCGAGGATGCTAAGCTAGACCTTGTGAGGGACTGGGGGTACAATGACAACACACCCCACCACTTAGCCCAGGGCTTGCCCTGCAGGGGGAAGGGACACTTCTCCACTTTAGGGTACTAAGATAACAGAGAAGACATCTGGAGGATCTGTTCTGCTGAGTTGGGACCTCAACCATGCTCATGGACATCTTGTCAGGGGAACAGAAAGGCATCCCAGATGCCTGGCTGTTGAGTTAGCTGGGACTCTTAAGCTGGGGCAGGGAGGCGGGATTCCCTGCAGTCAGAAGCAGAAATGAGCCTCAGAAGCAGCCAGGTCTGTACATGCAATGTCAGCATGTTGTGGGACACTAGGCAGGTGCAGTGAGTGACACACAGCCAGAGACAAGAGTTGTACAGTAAAGCCCTCCATTCTCACAGGACGCATTACAGTTGAACCTGGGTCTTTCTTACTTAGGGCTTCCCTGGTGGCTCAGATGGTAAGGGGTCTGCCTGCAGTGTGGGAAACCCAGATTTGATACCTGGGTCAAGAAGATCCCTTGGAGAAGGAAATGGCAACCCACTCCAGTATTCTTGCCTGGAAAATCACATGGACAGAGGAGCCTGGCGGGCTACAGTTCATGGGGTCCCAAAGAGTCAGACACGACTGAGTGACTTTATTCTCTTTCTTACTCTTCTAAAAAAGTCACGTTATCTCCCTGTACTCTGCCTTTAGAAAACTAACACATCCTGCCGTGGCTGGATACTCTGCTTTAAAAATGGCTTTGAAATAAAATATAACTCAAGGCCGAATGTGCTTTCTGGAAGTCAACCTCAACTGTTGGACCTCGGGGGTAACATAGTTAAACTAAAATTTGGTAACTGGTTTATGAAATACTCCTATGTTTCCAAAGCACTATAATAATTTTACATAATCTTAGACTATATCCTTACATAAGAAAATAAAAACCAAAGGATGTAGTGATTTACTTAAAATTAAAAAAAAAAAAAGAAAAGGCCAAGGTGAAAGAATCTTGAGATGTCTGAATCTCAGTTTGAATGCCAGCTTGGCAGCAGTGCTTTTCTTTTCTTTTTTTTTTAATTTAAAAATTCTTAATTGCTAAAAATGCCAACCATCATCCAAGCCTTCAACAAGTCATACTGTAACACAGCAGTAACATCAAAAGTCATTAATTCACCATAACAATTGTAATAATTGTTTGTTTTTTACAATATTGTATTGGTTTTGCCATACATGTTAGTTATTCAAATATCTGTGGTTAACATGAGGAATAATTGGGATGATTAATATGTGAACTCTTCTCAATTTTTCCTCACAAAAACAGAGCAACTCCTCAGTCATTTACACAATTCAAAACAAGATGCTAAAATCTTTTAACAGTTGATAATATTCAAGGTCAAGCCATTTTAACCCGAACCCTTAAAAGGGGCTCCTCCATTAGCGGTTTTAGAGATTGCCATCAAAGTGCCAGCCACAGCAACACCTCTGTACCACACCATCCATACCTGTCTAGCGTCTACATCCTCCATTTTACAGATGAGACACTTGAAGTCAATTTAAAAATGGAACTAATGGTTTCTGTGCTTTGAAGCCTGGAACCCTGTGTACATTAACCAAGAGCTTTCTGGCTGGCATCACACCAGAGAGGTACCAAACCTTAATGCAAGTGAGAAAGGGAGAATCCAGGTCATTGTTTTGTCCTTCAGAAGTTCAGCCGAGTACCCGGGTGGGCAGGCTGGAGGGAGAGCAGCAGAGCCGGTCAACCATGACTGGGGCCACGGAACAGCCGCTTCCACCCAGCGCCTAGAGTTTTTTTTTTTTTATCAGGAGTCCTCACTCTACTTCTCAGTAAACAGTGTCACTGCCGTGTGGAATAATGGAAAACGCATTACAAAGATGGGAAATATGAAATGTCCAACCTCAGCTTTTAATGGTATCAGATTGAGTGGCAGGTGGGTTTAGGGCTCCAGCACTACCTCAGTGTGGTTTCAAAACAATATAGGGAGTCAGAAAACGCATCAATCAGCCCTTTTATCTTTTTCATTCAGACAAGATTCAAAGTCTATATTAAACAATGAAATTGTAATGTTAGAATGTTTATTATTGGATTTGGGCCAGAAAGGAGCTTAAGACATACCCAATACTTTTGGCACGATCAGAAAGAGGAATGGGAAGAAAGGGATTTACAAAAAACCCTTTGTTTCCTCATCGTACTTGCACATCAAGAAATTTATCCCAATGAGCTCTTCCTGGTCTTTAGGCAGTGGCTCTTCAGGTATGGTCACCAGACCAGCGGCATCTGTGCCACCTGGGAATGTGCTAGAAATACAAATTCTCAGGCCCTATTCCAGGCCTGCTGAGTCAGACACTCCGGGGATGAGGCCCAGCAAAGGTGTTCAGTAATGGGCCCTCTAGGTGATTTTGCTACTCATTATATTTTGGGCTCCAAAATCACTGCACATGGTGATTGCAGCCATGAAATTAAAAGATGCTTCTCTTGGAAGGAAAGTTATGACCAACCTAGACAGCGTATTGAAAAGCAGAGACATTACTTTGCCAGCAAAGGTCCATCTAGTCAAGGCTATGGTTTTTCCAGTGGTCATGTATGGATGTGAGAGTTGGACTGTGAAGAAAGCTGAGCGCCGAAGAATTGGTGCTTTTGAATTGTGGTGTTGGAGAAGACTCTAGAGAGTCCCTTGGACTACAAGGAGATCCAACCAGTCCATCCTAAGGGAAATCGGTCCTGGGTGTTCATTGGAAGGACCAATATTAAAACTCCAGTATTTTGGCCACCTTATGCGAGAGCTGACGCATTTGAAAAGACCCTGATGTTGGGAAAGATTGAGGGCAGGAGGAGAAGGGGACAACAGAGGATGAGATGGTTGGATGGCATCACCGACTCAATGGACATGGGTTTGGGTAGACTCCTGCAGTTGGTGATAGATAGGGAGGCCTGGCATGCTGCGGTTCATGGAGTCGCAAAGAGTTGGACATGACTCAGTGACTGAACTGAAGCATTTGTTGATTTGACAAGAAAATATTTAACTGGTCAGATTGAACTGTTTTCTGGATTTAGTAATGTCATGATGATTTGTGGTTGGTCATAGAAGAATTAGACAATACTTGAATAATTTCAATAATCTTATACTTGTGATACTTTTCCAATATGCTAAAATCTTATACTTTTTCTACAATGAGCATTTTGTCACACACCAAATCCATTTGGCTTTTCCAGAAAATTTAGTAATGGTTCTAAAAACAGGATATATTTCTCCCCTGTTGCTACCACAAACACCAAGTTTTACCAAGTTGCTGTTTTCACATCACCAAATGGTTCTCTGTTGTTCATGACTGACAAAATTAAAAGAATATTTCAGTTGAAGAGGCCCTTATGTAAGACCCTGTCCAACAGCCTTACTTGCAGACAATGGCCATTAGGTCATTCCTCAGGGCAGGATCAAAGTTAATCAGATGCTCTGGTCTCAGTGGGGCAAAAACCTCAGCAAATGTCTTAAAAGAATAAGAAAGCACGAATCCTTTCTTATTCTAATTCTCTTTCTGCCGGCCTTGTAATTTTTATTAGGAAATAACATCCCTTATTACTTTCCTGGCAGAGAGGGGCCTATGGCACACATTGCCATGCAGTGATTTTCTCTCTTTCAAGCTTTTAATACTGCTCAGAGCCTTTAGCCTTCAGTTTGTGGGTACCATTCTAACATCTTTTTGTGACCATCCATTGCTTCTCTTAAGCTTCCTTATTAGGTTGCTTGATCTTGTATCTTTCCAACTAAGTACTCAAACACTGAAGTCTAGTCATGAATCTATTCTACAAAGATGATACAGTGAGAATGTGTTTGGTTCTTTGAGTTAAAAAAAAAAATCAAGATACTGCTGAATATTACTCCCATTCTGTGTACAAGTATAGACCACCTAAGTCCAAAATATAGCTCTCAAACCATGCTTGTCTAATATGGTAGCCATTAGCCACATGTGGCCATTTATACTTATATTAAATACAATTTAAAATTCCTCAGTAGCAATAACCACATTTCAAGTTCCTTAAAACCACATGCAGCTAGTGGCTACTGCACTGGAAAGTACAGTATAGAACATTTCCATCATTATAGAAAGTTCAACTGGACTTTTCTAGAAACTCTTTCCTGCTATTTTTTTTCCCCTCGGGAATTCTGAGTAGCTCTTTCTAAACACATTTTATTGTTTATATACTTTCAAGAATGTGAATTCTCTCTTGTTTACCTTTATCCCCAATGCCCAGAAGAGTATCTGGCATATAGTAAACATTTAATAATTATTCCCTGAATGCATGAATGATGTCTGGTTAAGGAAGATGATTTTATCTTGAATTTCTAAATTCAGAATCTGAATGCAGTATGATTTGGTTTACTCTGGATGATACGGAGGTAGGATTCCCCAACAGAAGTCTGGCAAATTTTAAGCTCCTTTCCTCAGATAACCCATAAAGACAACAGGGGCTTTATGTCCTATCTAGGACACTGTCCACTTCCCTCAGGGGAAGCTGAGGTGCTTTCTAGTGGCACAAAATTATCAAAGCTCAAGAAACAAGAGTGAGGCAGGAGGGGTGTGTTCTAATTGCCCATAAATCGCCCATTTATGCTACTTATTGCTTGCTCTTTGTGACCCTTTAGACTGTAGCCCGCCAGGCTCCTCTGTCCGTGGGATTCTCCAGGCAAGAATCCTGGAGTGGGTTGCCATGCCATCCTCCAGGGGATCTTCCTGAGCCAGGGATCGAACCCGCATCTCTTAAGTCTCCTGCATTGGCAGACGGATTCTTTACTACTAATGCCACCTGGGAAACCCATAACAATGACTTAGATCAACAAATTCACTAAATGGGCTGAAATCAAGAGGAATGCATCAATCTTCAAACCACTTGTAATAAAACGAAAGGCAAAAGATGTCCCTATATCCTGGGAGGCAGGCTCTGCCTATGTAATTCACTTTTAAATACCCTGTCAAGCCAGGTTCAATGTTGGAGATATGGGTAAGCACATTTGCTGCCTTCCCCTCCACAGGCTTCCCTGGTGGCTCAGATGGTAAAGAATCTGCCTGCAATGCAGGAGACCTCAGTTCCATCCCTGGGTTGGGAAGATCCCCTGGAGAAGGGAATGGCTACCTACTCCAGTATTCTAGACTGGAGAATTCCATGGACAGAGGAACCTGGCAGGTTACAGTCCTTGGGGTCACAAAGAGTTGACTGAGCGACTGACCCCAAGGGCACTCTCATGTATCTTTGGGTAGACATACATGAAATCACAAAGTTAAGGCCACAGGCTTGAGGGCCAAGCACTTATCTACACATTAGGACATGACACCATTTTATTAGCTGCTGATAACATTCTAAACATCATCAAGGTAAAAATTAAAAAGAAAAATTATTTCTTGACAGGAATTCTATCTTACATACACAAAATGCTATGAACCTAATGCATGACTTCCCCAAAGTCCAATTAAATTTTCAGTCTTGTTATGCCGTTGACAGCTGGCATGAACATGATACAGAATAGTCTACAAATCTGGTTCCTTCAAATCCAAACACATTCCAAACCCTTTTAACAGCTGCTATTATAATGGATGACTGGACTGTCCTCCAGCAGGGACACTGGAAGGGATGTTCAAAATTTCACAAGCAGGTTAAAATGAATTAAAGCAAAGATGACAATAATGCCAGTCCCTATATAACCCACCATTAGAAGAAGCAAGAGGTGTGATGCGAAGGAACTGAAGAATATAATCTGTGCCGATGGAACATAAAATGCACAACCTTGCAGACCCAGGGAGCAGGAGGCACTGTTTATATATAAGGCCCTTCAAAGGCTCAGCAGTAAGGAATCTCAACTCCTTAGACAGATTAGGTCTTTGTAGATTTTGATAGGAGAGGAGTAGGTGCCATTGGGTATGGAGTGTGAGGACAGCAAAACTTACTGTGTTTCTCTAACACATCTCTGCCTTCAATGTGTCAGGGAGGCATATGAGTGACAGGCCAGCCAGAAAAGCACTGCAGTCTCACCAAAGTTAGGATTTTATGCCTAAGCCTAAAAGCCACATCAACAAAAGAGAAAAGTTATTTATAGATCCAAGTACAGTTCAGTTCAGTGGCTCAGTTGTGTCCGACTCTTTGCAACCCCATGAACCCCAGCACACCAGGCCTCCCTGTCCATCACCAACAACCAGAGTTCACCCAAACTCATGTCCATCGAGTCGGTGATGCCATCCAACCATCTCATCCTCTGGCGTCCCCTTCTCCTCCTGCCCCCAATCCCTCCCAGCATCAGGGTCTTTTCCAGTGAGTCAATTCTTCGCATGAGGTGGCCAAAGTATTGAAGTTTCAGCTTCAGCATCAGTCCTTCCAATGAACACCCAGGACTGATCTCCTTTAGGATGGACTGGTTGGATCTCCTTGCAGCCCAAGGGACTCTCAAGAGTCTTTTCTAACACCACAGTTAAAAAGCATCAATTCTTCAGTGCTCAGCTTTCTTTGTAGTCCAACTCTCACATCCATACATGACCACTGGAAAAACCATAGCCTTGACTAGATGGACCTTTGCTGGCAAAGTAATGTCTCTGCTTTTGAATATGCTATCTAGGTTGGTCATAACTTTCCTTCCAAGGAGTAAGCATCTTTTAATTTCATGGCTGCAATCACCATCTGCAGTGATTTTGGAGCCCAAAAAAATAGTCTGACACTGTTTCCACTGTTTCCCCATCTATTTCCAGTGAAGTGATGGGACCAGATGCCATGACCTTAGTTTTCTGAATGTTGAGCTTTAGGCCAACTTTTTCACTCTCCTCTTTCACTTTCATCAAGAGGCTTCTGAGTTCCTCTTCACTTTCTACCATAAGGGTGGTGTCATCTGCATATCCGAGGTTATTGATATTTCTCCTGGCAATCTTGATTCCAGCTTGTGCTTCCTCCAGCCCAGCGTTGCTTATGATATACTCTGCATATAAGTTAAATAAGCAGGGTGACAATATACAGCTTTGACGTACTCCTTTTTCTATTTGGAACCAGTCTGTTGTTCCATGTCCAGTTCTAACTGTTGCTTCCTGACCTGCATATAGGTTTCTTAGGAGGCAGGTCAGGTGGTCTGGTATTCCCATCTCTTTCAGAATTTCCCACAGTTTATTGTGATCCACACAGTCAAAGGCTATGGCATAGTCAAGAAAGCAGAAATATATGTTTTTTCTGGAACTCTCTTGCTTTTTCTATGATCCAGTGGATGTTGGCAATTTGATCTCTGGTTCCTTTGCCTTTTCTAAAACCAGCTTGAACATCAGGGAGTTCACAATTCACGTATTGCTGAAGCCTGGCTTGGAGAATTTGGGGCATTCCTTTACTAGTGTGTGAGATGAGTGCATTTGTGCAGTATTTGAGCATTCTTTGGCATTGCCTTTCTTTGGGATTGGAATGAAAACTGACCTTTTCCAATCCTGTGGCCACTGCTGAGTTTTCCAAATTTGCTGGCATATTGAGTGCAGCACTTTCACAGCATCATCTTTCAGGATTTGAAATAGCTCCACTGGAATTCCATCACCTCCACTAGCTTTGTTCGTAGTGATGCTTTCTAAGGCCCACTTGACTTCACACTTGAGGATGTCTGGCTCTAGGTGAGTGATCACACCATCGTGATTATCTGGGTCATGAAGATCTTTTTTGTACAGTTCTGTGTATTCTTGCCACCTCTTCTTAGTATCTTCTCTCAGAGTTGCAGTAAAAGAATAAAGAATACTTCCCTCCTGCCCCAAACCTTTTGAGAGTAAGTTACAAACCTGCTTTCCTATCTCTCCCTAACGTTTGAATGGGTGTTTTCTATAAATAACATTATTCTATAAAATAATAGTACAATCTAGTAAAATCAGGAAATTAACATTAATCCATTGCTTCCAGCTAATCCTTCAACCCCACGAAAACTTTTGCTAGTGTCCTCCAATGTCCTTAATCTCAAAGGGAACTAGTCCAGCATTTCACACTGCAGTTGGTGGTCATGTCTCTTTAGTCTCCTTCATTCTGTAACAGTTCCCCAGTCTCTTCCTTGATTTTCATGACGTTGACACTGAAGAATATAGATCAGTGATTCTGTAGAACAGCTCCGTATCTGAGTTTGTCATGATTATTATTGGCAGTTTCATAGCCAGCCTTCAAATTGGCCCCACTTCCTATTATTCAAGGATTTTCCAGGCGGCACTAGTAGTAAAAAACCTGTGCAGGAGACATAAGAGACTCAGGTTTGATCCCTGGTTCAGGAAGGTCCCCTGGAGGAGGGCATGGCAATCCACTCCAGTATTCTTGTCTGGAGAATCCCATGGACAGAGGAGCCTGGCGGGCTACAATCCACAGGGTCACTAAAAATCAGACATGACTGAAAGAACCTAGCACACGCACGCCTACTATTCAAACCCTCACGAGTCTCCTTTCACATGGTACCAGAGTAGGTCTTTGTAAGCAAGAGCATAGAGCCAAAGTGGTTAGGTTACGGAAGTGATTTCTTGGATCACTTGTTCTGGGGCAAGCAAACGTCATGTTGTGAGCAGTCCTACATAGAGGCCCAGATGGCAAGGAACTGAAGCGTCTAGCCAACAGCCAGGAGAAACTAAGGCCTGCCAACCATGTGTGAGCATGGAGGTGGATTCTTCAGGCTTGGTTAAACCCCAAGATGTCTATCGTTCGACAGCTGGACTTTAACCCTGTAACAGACCTAAAACCAGAGTCACCCAATGAAGCCACTCTCAGATTCCTGACCCCAGAAACTGTGACAAAAACAAATGTTTGTTGGCTCCCGGTACATAATGCATACAGGCAAGAATGTCATAGAAGTGATGGTGCTTTTCAGTACAGTCTGTCGCATGACACACAATTTCAATTCATGTCATTACTAGTCATCTTTATTTTAGTCCCTTGATTAAAGTAGAATCTTCTGGGATTTTCCATTGTGAAGTTGCTCTTTTTTTTTCTCTCTTTTAATTAATGAATATTTTGTGGGAGATGCTTTGAAACTATGTAAATATTCCTTCAAAGTTTCATTTATTGTTCTCAGTATGAGGTCTTGGATTTCTATCTTATTGGATAGGATATAGTGTATTACTGTCATTATTTGTTTTAATGTTCAAACTGTTTCAAATTTCACCTGAGTCCTTTCAGCCTGGTTCCTGTGTTCTCTGGACATGTCCTCATCATTCTTTAAGTATGTCTTTGATTTCTGGCACAAGATGTTCTAAACTCATCATGTTCTCTGCCTGCCCCAGCCCTGAAATCAGTCGTTTCTCCAAGGACCTCTGGTTCTTTTTAGTGGAAAATGGTATTATAGCCAAGGAGTGGGCACTGGGTGTACCTACTACCAATGGATATCACTGCTCCCAAGCCCACTCAAAGGACATATATCCATTTAAATATATTCATATATGTAAATATATACAACCATGCAAACATACACATATGTATCTACAAATATATGCCACATATATTTTATATACTCTATAAGATAAATGTATGTATTTGTAAGTATAATATAAGTATAGATTTATATCTTAAATCCATAAGTTCATACTCATATCTCTAATTGTAGGGTACTCTGGGGCTTCCTTCATAGCTCAATTGGTAAAGAATCTGCCTGCAATGCAAGAGACCCTGGTTCGATTCCTGGGTTGGGAAGATCCCCTGGAGAAGGGATAGACTTACCCACTTCAGTATTCTTGGGCTTCCCCTGTGGCTCAGCTGGTAAAGAATCTGCCTGCAATGCGGGAGACCTGGGCTCAATCCCTGGGTTGGGAAGATCCCCTGGAGAACGGAAAGCCTACCCACTCCAGTGTTCTGGCCTGGAGAATTCCAGGGACTGTGTAGTCCATGGGGAGTTCACTTTCTTTCTGGGTTTATTCTGTCCTTCTCCCTTTGCATATTAGTGACCTCCTTGTCCAACAGTGAGAAACATGGTTCCCCTTACCTTTATTATATTTCTTTAATTCATTCCTGCATATATAAACAGCCTCCCGTCACCACTGCATCCACCCCTTCCCCCACAAAGTATTAGTTGCTCAGTTGTGTCAGACTCTTTGCAACACCATGCACTATAGGCTGCCAGGCTCCTCTGTCCATGGGATTTCCCAGGCAAGAATACTGGAGTGGGTTGCCATTTCCTTCTCCAGGGGATCTTCCTGATCCAGGAATCAAACCCGGGTCTCCCGCATTGCAGGCAGACTCTCTACCATGTGAGCCACTAGGGAAGCCAAAGATGCCTTCTATTCAGGCACTGACTCCCTTCTCAGAGACACCACCCTCATGAATGCCTTCTTTATCCCCTTGGGGCCCAGGCCACCCCTCTACATGGATACTCACACCCACTGCTCCCTGTTCAGCCTGCCCCTACCCATGGATGCCAGCCTCACACACTCAGGCCTGAACTCCCCATACGGGATCTGTCCTCTGTAGGATGCCCTTGTCAATCCAGCTGGGCTCCGAAAGGCTGTCACAGGCTGCCTCCCCTTGCTCTGCTCCAACTGATGGCTTTAGGGCTGACTTGTTCAGGGAGGGAAAGGGGAAGAATAGGCCTCTGTGATTTTATAATGGATGTCAGCACTGAAAGGAACATTCTCTCCCCACCCCACCCCCGGCCAGGTGAATTGTGAATCTCATCTGTAGTGGGTTCCAAATTTCTGGTTACACCAGAATACCCTGGAAGCTTGCAGAAATACAAATCTCAAGCAAACAAAAGACAGCACTAAAAACAGGGAGAAACCGAAGCATCCTTAAAAAATAGTTATATAGATTATAGGGAGGCTTTCATTTTTCATTTTAGACTTTTGGTTCCTCTTTACATTTTCTACATTTATACGTCTATGTATATTCATAGGATTATGGCCCATGTTTTTTATAATTTTATATATTAAAAACATAATTAGCAAGATTATTATTTTTTAAGCAATACAAAATATAGAATTCCAGATGCAATGGCTGGAGATTCTAATTCACTACACCTGGGCTAAGGCCTGGGCATCTGTGCTTTACAAAATTCTCCACTGACTGTAATGATCAGCCAGGCTGTAGAACCTCTCACTCCACCAACTCTTCCAGCTTCTGCAGCAGCTGTCTGAAGATCCACTGGGCCTGCACCCAGCCCTCCATCACAGAGAGACATTAATAGAGATAAAACCACATGAGCTTTCTGAAAACTCAGGGCAGGTAGAATTTGGTTTGAGGGCTCTTGATCTTACTGATGCTGCTGCTGCTAAGTCGCTTCAGTCATGTCCAACTGCGCGATCCCATAGATGGCAGCCCATCAGGCTCCCCTGTCCCTGGGATTCTCCAGGCAAGAACACTGGAGTGGGTTGCCATTTCCTTCTCCAATGGCATGAAAGTGAAAAGTGAAAGTGAAGTCGCTCAGTCGTGTCTGACTCTCAGCGACCCCATGGACTGCAGCCCACCAGGCTCCTCCGTCCATGGGGTTTTTCAGGCAAGAGTACTGGAGTGGGTTGCCATTGCCTTCTCCGGATCCTACTTATAACTCCTTCCAAAAATCAGTTTTCTCTGATTCTTATTGTTACTAAAGTGAAGGATAACTCTGAAAAGATGCAGGTTAAATGCTCTTCAAAACTGTCAAGGTCATCAGAAACAAGGACAGTCTATTGTCACTGCCAAAAGGACCCTAAGGGGAAACAACACCTAATACAGTGTATCCTGGATGAAGTTTTGAAACAGAAAAAGGACTTTGGGTTAAAGTGAAGTGTGGATTTTAGATAGTAATAAATGTCAACATCAGTTCATTATTTGCAAGTAATATACCATCCTAGGGGCTTCCCTGGTAGCTCAGCTGGTAAAGAATCAACCTGCAATGCAGCAGACTCCAGGTTGATTCTTGGGGTCGGGAAGATCCCCTGGAGAAGGGATTGGGTACCCACTCCAGTATTCTTGGGCTTCACTGATGGCTCAGAGGGTAAAGAATCTGCCCACAATGCGGGAGACCTGGGTTCCATCCCTAGGTTAGGAAGATCCCCTGGGGAATGCATGGCAACCCACTCCAATATTCTTGCCTGGAGAATCCCCATGGACAGAGGAGCCTGATGGGCTACAGTCCATGGGGTCACAAAGAGTCGGACACAACTGAGCAACTAAGCACAGGACAGCAGCACATACCATGCTAATGGAAGGCATCACCAATAGGGAATACTGGGGTATGTACGGGGTATGTAGGAACTCTGCACAGAATTCTATAAATCTGAAGAGGGTCTACAATAAAAAGTGTTAGGAAAAAAAGATGCAGTTTACAGGGGATGTAATGGTGTGATGTGGCAAACTCGAAGATAGCGCTCTGTAAATCATCAGGAAAAGATGAAAGTATTCAAATAGGTATGAAGGATATAAGTAGGGGTCATCACTTCCACGTGGGAGATGAGACACGGGGCCATTATTGCAGCTCACTGGTCTGCGTTTCCGGGAGTGAGAGCCCAGTGCTGCTGCTGTTCCAGGAAATTTAAGGGCAGAAGGGACAGACTGCTCCCAAAGGTCACTGTGGAAAGGTCTCAGAGATGACCAGTTGCCCCGAGGGCCTGCTCACAGGCAGGGAGGAAAGATGACTCTGGGAGGGGCAGGTGTATTCGTTGCCCTTTGAGAACAGCTGTTATGCGTTTGATGTGCAGCCTTTACTGGCAGAGCAGACCCAGTGCTGCACATGGTAACCAGTCCCTGCTGCCAGTGGCTCAAAGCCAAGAGTGCTGTCATTAAACAACAGCTGAAAATGTTCAAGTCTACAAAGACTACAAAACCATGCAGCCACTTACACTGGGTGCATCCCTGGTGTTTGTAATCTTAGACATGCCTGAAACAGAGGGAAAACTACATTTCTTTTTATTCTAGGACAGATAACATATAATACAAAATGGGTGGGAAATCCTACAATTTATAAATTGCATCCTGAATTGGAAGCATTTTACCCCCGAAATCATCTTACTTTGTTTGTCTAAAGCCAAAAGTCCTTTTAAAAAACACAAAGCAATCTTATTTGCCAAGCAGAAATAGAGACACAGATGTAGAGAACAAACATATGGACACCAAGGGGGCAGAGTGGGGTGGGATGAATTGGGAGATTGGGATTGACATATATACACTGTTGGCATTGACATGTATACACCATTGATACTATCTATAGATAACTAATGAGAGCCTACTGTAGAGCTCAGAGGACTCTATTCAATGCTCTGTGACAACCTAAATGGGAAGAAAATTTAAAAAAAGAGGGGATAGATGTATACACACAGCTGATTCACTTTGCTGTACAGTAGAGACTAATACAATGTTGTAAAGCAACTGCAGTCTAATAAAAATTAGTTTAAAAATAAGAAACGCAAACATTTTAATTTTACATTCTCAGAGAGAATGTAGAAGTGTATCATTCTCCCATACCAGTAAAAACACCAACAGCTATGGCCCAAACATCAAAGTACCACCATCGCCACTCATGTATGTGCTGTGGCAGACTGTCCCTTCTGTCTCCTAGGGCAGCAAAAACATGTGCCCAACTGCAAGAATTATCCCCTTTGTTGCTAGAAACATCCAGAAATGGGGTTACCTAGGCACCTGGTGCTTGCTCCTGGGTACATAAAGCAAGAGAGCTGGAGCTGCCTCTGCTTTGTGCATTGGCAGGCTATGTGGGTCAGAGTTTAGTAGTGGAAAACATAATCCACTCTAGGTAGACTAAACAAAAAGTGATTTTCATAGGATTTTCAGTGGCTTTCAGAATCCCTGGAGGGCTAAAGAGACAGGCTGTAGACCAGGCTGCCAGGAATGACTCCCCAAACCACATGGCAAATCCTCAGTGAGGCTGCTGCATCTGCCTAGATCAGGAAGGAATCCCAGCGGCTGTTGGCCACAAACCAGCCACTTCAGCTAAAATCAGGAAGCTGCCACTGCGGTGGCCAGCTCAAGAGCATGTTGCCTTTGCCACAGTCTGCAAAATAAATACCCTACATATTGCTTCTTCCCGTATGACTATTCCAAATCAGACTCCTGTGAGTTTAAGTGGTGGTTAGAATCTAAATCACATTTTGAACCTCAATTGCAAGGGTGTCTGAGATGTTATTTTTTTGTTTTTCAACCTCTGCATGTAGGACAGGAAATTCAAATGGATACTGACCAATCTAATTTATGTTATCTGTCACAGTCTGCCCCTCTCGTTATCCACACACACTCCTCTTGCTATAAGTAGAACCAGCTCCCTCCTCCATTCATCACTGCATCCCACTCAGAGTCCAGGATATCTGGGTTTTGTGCAGCTCTCCTTATCAAGTCCAGACAAGGCTGCTTGTGACCTAGTGACCTTAAGTTAAAAGATGGCCTGTCTGCTCTCAATGTACACTGGAAGGCAAAGGAAAATGGAAGGATTCCAGAAAGGGAGAAAATGGAAACATACGATTGTCATTTGTATTAGTAGTCATCAAATTCCACTAGGCAAGAACGGTGAAATCACCTGCTTGCATGATGGAGTGAGGTCTTTGGGTAGCCATCGGAAGGGCTCCCTTGTTCTGTTAAGCCCATGACCCAAATCCTAGCCATCTTGCATTAGCTGCCACAAAAGTAAAGCTGATAGGCAGTCTCTCTCTTTTTTTTTTTAATTTTCCTATCTCTACTTGTACTTTTTTCTGCTGCCACTGAGGTAGTAATGCTTGATTAGCCAAATGCAGATAAACCACAAGGTTATAGGCCCTACCATGTTTTCCCCACTCCCCCCTGCCCCCAGTCTCTGCATCACTAAGGCAGCAGCCGCATCTGGGCCCTGCAGTTTTCAGCTGTCTCTGATAGTTTCTCTGAGAAAAGCCCAGGGTAAGGAGCAGTGGTGTGGCAATGCCTACTTCAGCAGCAAGGACAGTATGGCCATGAGGCAGCAGTATGTCACATTTAGTGACTAGCTTTGGGGATGGGTGAAAAATAGACTTTGAAGATAGATGTGCCTAATCGGTTCTGGGAAAAAGACAGCAGCAACATTGTTATTCGAATGTCTGAATCCTCATGTAAAACAGACAACTAGGTGGCACAAAATACACATGTGCAGCACGTACATCAGAACCAAGTGAGTTACCCACAGATCCCCAAGGATAAGCAGGTGATGGAGCTAAACCTCAGCAGCCACAAAACCTGAAGGATACCAGTGTTTGTACGAGAGGAGTAAGTCAGGGGTTGGGGGACAACAGGGCATCTGACAGACCTGAGGCCAGGAGAACCCCAGAACAGGTAACAGGAGTGCACTGGAAATGAGTGCAGGCTGATGTGAGCACAGCAGCTGAGACTGGGAGGGGTTTTACCCAATTCAGTGCCACAGGAGTGCCAGGGTTCTTGGTGGGTTCTGAAAGGAACTCAGGCAGTCTGGGCCACATTAACTCCGGAACCCTAAAACCAAAGCCCTCTTCCAGGCCAGGGCGCCAGCTGAAGAGAAAATGTTGACAGTGGAGTCAGAACTGAGCACAACAGTGCCAGGAGACATGCGGGAAAGAGGAAGTCAGATGAAAGTGGGGAAAAGGAAGAGATACAGAAAATGGCAACCTGCTCCTGTAGTCTTGCCTGGGAAATCCCATGGACAGAGGAGCCTGGTGGGCTACAATCCATGGGGTCGCAAAGAGCCAACATAACTTAGCGATTAAACGACAACAGGAAATATCAAAAAGCAAGAGGCCATGGTTTTAAATACTTCATGGTGATAACCAAAGAGGGAGTTCTGTCAAGTTAGTGAGATTTTCTTGAACTGCACTTCCTTCTAACTACTCAGAAAAGCTAATTTTGCATAATAAGCCACAGAAAAGTATCAACTTCCAAGCTCATAAGAAGTTACTAGGGAGATGAAAGAACAGGGAGCAGAATAACATCCCTCTGATGAAAGCATGCTGGAAAGACAACTTGATGGAAGAGGTCAAAACTGAAGCATAACTGTTGGTGGGAATGTAAACTGGTACAGCCACTATGGAGAACAGTATGGAAGGTCCTTAAAAAACTAAAAATAGAGCTACCATATGAGCCTGCAATCCCACTCCTGGGCATATATCCAGAGAAAAACATGACCCGGAAAGATACATACACCCCAGTGTTCACTGCAGCACTGTTAACAATGGCCAAGACATGGAAAGAACCTAAATGTCCATCAACAGAGAAATGGATAAAGAAGTCATGTATATGTGTGTGTGTGTGTATATAAAAACACACAGTGGAATATTACTCGGCCATTAAAAGAATGAAATAAGGCCATTTGCAGCAACATGGATGGAGCAAGAGAGTGTCATGCTGAGTAAAGTAAGTCAGACAGAGAAGGAGAAATATAAGACATCCCTTATATATGGAATCTAAAAAGAAATGATACAAATGAACTTACTTTAAAAAAAAGAAAGAGACTCACAGACTTAGAAAATGAACTCATGGCTGCCAGGGGGAAGGGATAGTTAGGAACTTTGGGGAGGTCATGTGCACACTGCTATATTTAAAATGGATAACCAACAAGGACCTACTGTATAGCACATGGAACTCGACTCAATGTCATGTGGCAGCCTGGATAGAAGCAGGGTTTGGGGGAGAATGTATACATGTATATGTATGGCTGAGTCCCTTCACTGTTCACCTGAAACTCTCACAACCCCAATACAAAATGTTTTCAGTGTTAAAAAATAAATACAAATAAATTTTTATTTAAAAAAAGGAAACACTGAAGCATAGTATTTCAAAATGAGCTTTAAGTATAAAACTCTAAAATTCAAAAAGAAACGAGAGGGGCTTCCTTGGTGGCACAGTGGATAAGAATCTGCCTACCAACGCAGGAGACACGAGTTTGACCCCTGGTCTGGGAAGATTCCACATGCAGCTAAGCCTGTGCAGCACAGCTGTTGAGCCTGTCCCCTAGAGCCCAGGAGCCACAATCACTGAGCCCACGTGTCACAGCTGTTGAAGCCCTCATGCCCTGAGGCCCGTGCTCTGCAACAAGAGACACCACTGCACTGAGAAGCCCATGTACCAAAACTGGAGAGTAGTCCCTGCTCGCCACAACTGGAGAAAAGCCTGCAGCAGCGAACACCCAGCACAGCCAAAAGTAAAATAATGAGGAAAGATATTAAAAAGATTTAGAGAAAATGTCACATGTAGGCAATAGACAACGAAGATTTAGCATGGACAGGAGGAGCCTTGATGAAGAAAAACAAAGTAAGGAAACTGAAAAAAATACTAAAAATGGTAATGCCAAAAAACTTTTTTCCTGAAACTGAAAACTGCTTACTCAAAGAGCACAACATATCCCTGAGAATACTGACCCAAAATAATACCACGTAGTAAGTTAACTGGACTTTAAAGGAAAAAGTTCCTTTAGACATCTAAAAGACAGAGTGTCTTTTAAGGGAAAGCAAATTGGATTATTCTCAAGCTTTTAAATGCAACACTTTATGTCAGGGGGAAAAAAAAAATGGAGTGCAGATGGTCTCCGACTTACAATGGTTCAACTTAATTTTCTGACTTTACGATGGTGTGAAAGTGATATGCATTCAACAGAAAACTGTGCTTCAAATTTTGAATTTTGATCTTTTCCTGGACTAGTGATATGGACTATGATACTCTAGTGATGCTGGCTCCCTGGACAAAGATGGAACCATTTGAACTTCAAAAAGAATAGCAATTGCAATAGAATGGAACTCAAATATGTTTAAATCTGTGAGTTTATGATTAGTTTTTTAAAAACATGGTTACCTTACAAGGATAATAAGGAACTATTTCATTATCTGGGAAGTGGGCTAATAAAGTGAAAGAATCAGCATACGACTTCCTTGGTGATCCACTGGTACTCCACACTCCCACTGCAGGGGGCCTGGGTTCAATCCTTGGTCAGGAAACTAGATCCTACATGCTGCAAATAAGAGACTGGGCACAGCCAAATAAAGAAATACATTTTTTAAAAAAGTGTGATGAGTTGATCTAGGCATAGCACATCAGTGATTGTGGAAGTCATAAAAAAACAGCTAGACACTGCGGCCCTTCTGATGACTCAGCACTCTACCTCCGGTGTGCTCACCACAGCAACTGTAAATCTCACCAAGCCTCTGGATCCAATTGCTGACATGCAGGAAATATAAAGAACAGAGGAACATTTTCGAACTGCATCATGAATATGCCATCAGCAAAACCCAGAAATCCAGACTGAGAGGAATTCTACAACCTGGTCTCTTCAACAGATAAATTGTTAAGGAAAAGAAAGGAGGGAGAATCTGTAGATTAAAAGGCTACTCGTGCAAGATTAAACTATAGTCTAGGGATGCCCATGTGAATGAAAAAAATCTCTCTTTAAAGTGCAAAGAAGTGAATACTGTAGAAGTCAGGTTGATGGCTCCTTATAAGGGGAGAGAGGGTGTTGTGATGAGGATGGAACACATGGAAGGGGTTTCTGGGTCAGCTGCCGAAATTTCTGCTTCTTGACCCAGCTAATGTTTACCTTCTAATAATTCTGTGTGTGTGTTTTGTGTGGCTTTCTACTATAGGTCTTATTTACAATAAAAAGGTGAAAAGCATTGATAGATTTAAAGCACAACAGTTTTTCCATGATAAATATTGGATAAACCTTGTTCTTTTTGTTTCTAACATGCATGTGTGGCAGTGATGTAATGGCATTTAAACCAAAAACTTCACTCTCACAAGCTTGTAACAGCCTCTAAGGCCCTTATGTATGGCAGTGTAAAATAGAAAGTCACATTTTAAAAGCAAGATGTTCCAATTCTAAGAAAGAATAAGTGTTATACATTATCTAGGGGGCTTCCCAGGTGGCACAGTGATAAAGAATCTGCCTGCCAATACAGGAGCCACAGTAGATGTGGGTTCGATCCCTGGGGCAGGAAGATCCCCTGGAGAAGGAAATGGCAACCCACTCCAGTATTGTTGCTGGGATAATCCCATGGACAGAGGAGACTGGAGTGCTACAGTCCATGGGATCGCAAAGAGCTGGACATGATGGAGTGACTGAGCATAGCACCCTACTGTTACTGCTGCTGCTAAGTCACCTCAGTCGTGTCTGATTCTGTGTGACCCCATGGACTGCAGCCTCCCAGGCTCCTCCATCCATGGATTTTCCAGGCAAGAGTACTGGAGTGGGTTGCCATTGTCTTCTCCGATAGCACCCTAAATACTCATCAACTATACTTTTGTTCTAGTGTCTGCACAGTGGAAAGGACATTGTAAAAATGAGGTCCCATGGACTCATTTGAAGTATATATCACTTTGTGGGGAGTGTTGAAATATATATATACACACACATAGCCCTTTCCTCAGCATTATGTTTAAAGAAAACATTTGTATATATTAATACATATAAGTATAAATGTTACATATAAATATTATTTATTAAATATATCTATATACTTAGCATATATGTGTCTGTGTACACACTATATACTTTTTCTCATCTAGTGGATCTGATGAAATCAACAGTATCTTAAAAAGAGTTTAGCAGCCATAGACATTCAAATGCATGAATTCCTCTGATATATTAAGGTCCCTGAAACCCAAGTAAGATGGTAAGTGTTGCAAGAGGGCATCAGAGGGCAGACACACTGAAACCATAATCACAGAAAACTAGCCAATCTGATCACATGGACCACAGCGTTGTCTAACTCAATGAAACCAAGCTATGCCATGTGGGGCCACCCAAGATGGACGGGTCATGGTGGAGAGGTCTGACAGAATGTGGTCCACTGGGGAAGGGAATGGCAAACCACTTCAGTATTCTTGCCTTGAGAACCCAATGAACAGTATGAAAAGGCAAAATGATAGGATACTGGAAGAGGAACTCCCCAGGTCAGTAAGTACCCAATATGCTACTGGAGATCAGTGGAGAAATAAGTCCAGAAAGAATGAAGGGTTGGAGCCAAAGCAAAAACAATACCCAGTTGTGGATGTGACTGGTGATAGAAGCAAGGTCTGATGCTGTAAAGAGCAATATTGCATAGGAACCTGGAATGTTAGGTCCATGAATCAAGGCAAATTGGAAGTTGTCAAACAGGAGATGGCAAGAGTGAACATTGACATTCTGGGAATCAGTGAACTAAAATGAACTGGAATGGGTGAATTTAACTCAGATGACCATTATATCTACTACTGTGGGCAGAAGAAATGGAGTAGCCGTCATGGTCAACAAAAGAGTCCGATACGCAGTACTTGGATGCAATCTCAAAAACAACAGAATGATTTCTGTTCATTTCTAAGACAAACCATTCAATATGACGGTAATCCAAGCCTATGCCCCAACCAGTAATGCTGAAGAAGCTGAAGTTGAACGGTTCTATGAAGACCTACAAGACTTTTTAGAACTAACACCCAAAAAAGATGTCCTTTTCATTATAGGGGACTGGAATGCAAACGTAGGAAGTCAAGAAACACCTGGAGTAACAGGCAAATTCGGCCTTGGAGTACGGAATGAAGCAGGGCAAAAGCTAATAGAGCTTTGCCAAGAGAACACACTGGTCATAGCAAACATCCTCCTTCCAACAACACAAGAGAAGACTCTACACATGGACATCATCAGATGGTAAACACTGAAATCAGATTGATTATATTCTTTGCAGCCAAAGATGGAGAAGCTCTATACAGTCAGCAAAAACAAGACCAGGAGCTGACTGTGGCTCAGATCATGAACTCCTTATTGCCAAATTCAGACTTAAAAAAGACTTAAGAAAGTAGAGAAAACCACTAGACCATTCAGGTATGACCTAAATTAAATCCCTTATGATTATACAATGGAAATGAGAAATAGGTTTAAGGGACTAGATCTGATAGACAGAGTGCCTGATGAACTATGCACGGAGGTTTCTGACATTGTACAGGAGACAGGGATCAAGATCATCCCCATGGAAAAGAAATGCAAAAAAAACCAAAATGGCTGTCTGGGGAGGGCTTACAAATAGCTGTGAAAAGAAAAGAAGTGAAAAGCGGAGAAAAGGAAAGATATAAGCATCTGAATGCAGAGTTCCAAAGAACAGCAAGGAGAGATGAGAAAGCCTTCCTCAGAGATCAATGCAAGGAAATGGAGGAAAACAACAGAATGGAAAAGACTAGAGATCTCTTCAAGAAAACTGAGATACCAAGGGAACACTTCATGCAAAGATGGGCACAATAAAGGACAGAAAGGGTATGGACCTAACAGAACCAGAAGATATTAAGAGATGGCAAGAATACACAGAAGAACTGTACAAAAAAAGATCTTCACGACGCAGATAATCACAATGGTATGATCATTCACCTAGAGCTAGACATCCTGGAATGTAAAGTCAAGTGGGCCTTAGAACGCATCACTACGAACAAAGCTAGTGGAGGTGATGGAATTCCAGTGGAGCTATTTCAAATCCTGAAAGATGATGCTGTGAAAGTGCTGCATTCAATATGCCAGCAAATTTGGAAAACTCAGCAGTGGCCACAGGACTGGAAAAGGTCAGTTTTCATTCCAATCCCAAAGAAAGGCAATGCCAAAGAATGCTCCAACTACCGCACAATTGCACTCATCTCACCCGCTAGTAAAGTAATGCTCAAAATTCTCCAAGTCAGGCTTCAGCAATATGTGAACCGTGAACTTCCTGATGTTCAAGCTGGTTTTAGAAAAGGCAGAGGAACCAGAGATCAAATTGCCAACATCCACTGGATTATCAAAAAAGCAAGACAGTTCCAGAAAAACATCTATTTCTGCTTTATTGACTATACCAAAGCCTTTGACTGTGTGGATCACAATAAACTGGGGAAAATTCTGAAAGAGATGGGAATACTAGACCACTTGACCTGCCTCTTGAGAAACCTATATGCAGGTCAGGAAGCAACAGTTAGAACTGGTCATGGAACAACAGACTGGTTCCAAATAGGAAAAGGATTACGTCAAGGCTGTATATTGTCACCCTGCTTATTTAACTTATATGCAGAGTATATCATGAGCAATGCTGGGCTGGAGGAAGCACAAGCTGGAATCAAGATTGCCAGGAGGAATATCAATAACCTCAGATATGCAGATGATACCACCCTTATGGCAGAAAGTGAAGAGGAACTAAAAAGCCTCTTGATGAAAGTGAAAGAGGAGAGTGAATAAGTTGGCTCAAAGCTCAACATTCAGAAAACTAAGGTCATGGCATCTGGTCCCATCACTTCACTGGAAATAGATGGGGAAACAGTGGAAAGAGTGTCAGACTTTATTTTTTTGGGCTCCAGAATCACTGCAGATGGTGACTGCAGCCATGAAATTAAAAGACGCTTTCTCGTCTTTTGATCTCTGGTTCCTCTGCCTTTTCTAAAACCAGCTTGAACATCTGGAAGTTCACGGTTCACATATTGCTGAAGCTTACTAGCGTGTGAGATGAGTGCAACTGTCGGTAGTTTGAGCATTCTTTGGCATTGCCTTTCTTTGGGATTGGAATGAAAACTGACCTTTTCCAGTACTGTGGCCACTGTTGGAAGGAAAGTTATGACTAACCTGGATAGCATATTCAAAAGCAGAGACGTTACTTTGCCAACAAAGGTTCGTCTAGTCAAGGCTATGGTTTTTCCAGTGGTCATGTATGGATGTGAGAGTTGGACTGTGAAGAAGGCTGAGCGCCAAAGAATTGATGTTTTTGAACTGTGGTGTTGGAGAAGACTCTTGATAGTCCCTTGGACTGCAAGGAGATCCAACCAGTCCATTCTGAAGGAGATCAGCCCTGGGATTTCTTTGGAAGGAATGATGCTAAAGCTGAAACTCCAGTACTTTGGCCACCTCATGCGAAGAGTTGACTCATTGGAAAAGACTCTGATGCTGGGAGGGATTGGGGGCAGGAGGAGAAGGGGACGACAGAGGATGAGATGGCTGGATGGCATCACTGACTCGAAGGACGTGAGTCTGAGTGAATTCCAGGAGTTGGTGATGGACAGGGAGGCCTGGCGTGCTTCGATTCATGGGGTTGCAAAGAGTCGGACACGACTGAGCGACTGATCTGATCTGATATTGCCACAGATGTTTCTGTAGGTCAAAATGTATGCATACTGGTAACTTCATATGGTTCAACTTAATATAAGAACATTCCAAAAACTATAAACTAATCAATAAAGGTAATGCCATTTTCAACTTCAATAACAAGGCAAAACAGTTCACAGTCCCCCTTTGAGGAGCCTTCTCCTGCACTTAACTACCAGCATCCCCAGAGTCTGCCTCTCTGCTGACCCCCATCTGTCAGCACATGGAGCAGCTGCTGTAGTAGCTCCTATTTTAGAAATGAGGCCTTGACTTTATATCTTCCAAAGGCAGTCCTACCTCTCAGCACCCCTCCGCAGCATTTTTGAATGAATGGTTTCTTCTCCCTATGTTCTCTTACTCACTTCCCAATGTTTCCTAAATTCACTGAAGAGGGCTTGCAAAGCTACCACCCATAAACAATTGCTCATCAAGGCCATCAATACCTCCCTGATAATTTTTCCCTATTCAATAATTTTTCCCTATTCAAGACTGCTGCCCACTCTTTCCTTTCTGAAATATTTTCTTCTTTTGGCTTCTGTGAGACCACACTTCTCTTGAGTTTCCTCCTGTTCCCTTCTTTGTTTACATCCCTGGCCCCTACAATTCACCCTCTAGAAAGCACACATAGTCACCTTTTAGATACAGCATCAGAGCATGCCACTCACTGAAAATATCCCCCGGCCACCCCTACACCCCATGCTTCTCACTGGATAAGTAACAGCTAAGCTCTGGTGAGATCTGGCCCCTATCTATGCCTTATTCCATCCCAAAGCACAACCCTCTGTGCTTCGCACTTGACTGTTTGCTTCTTTTTTTAATGCAGTATTTTTACTGTATTTTAATCTATATGCTTTTAAAAAACTGAAGTATAGTTGGTTTACAATGTTAGTTTCTGGTGTATGGCAAAGTGATTCAGTTTATACACATGCGCAGATATTCTTTTTCAGATTCTTTTCCATTATAGTTTATTACAAGACATTGAATATAGTTTCCTGTGCCATACAGGAGGACCTTATTTATTTTATATATAATAGTTGTTGTTTAGTCGCTAAGTTGTGTCCTACTCTTTTGTGACTCCCACAGACTGTAGCCCACCAGGTTCCTCCTGTCCATGGGATTTCCCAGGCAAGAATACTGGAGCCGGTTGCCATTTCCTTCTCCAGGGGATCTTCCTTACCCAGGGGTCGAACCCAAGTCTCCTGCACTGGCAGGCAGATTCCTTACCACGGAGCCAGTTGGGAAGCCCTCTATATAACTGTGTGTACCTGTTAATCCCAAACTCCTAATTTATCCCCCCTCCCACTTTCCCCTGTGGTAACTGTAAGTTTGTTTTCTATATTTCTATTTTGTAAATAATTTCATTTGTATCATTCCTTTAGATTCCACATATACGTGATCTATGATACGTCTTTCTCTCGCTTATTTAACATGATAATCTCTAGGTCTATCCATGTTGCTGCAAATAGCATTATTTCATTCTTTTTTATGTCTGGGGTCGCACAGAGTCGGATGTGACTAAAGCGACTTAGCAGCAGCAGCGGTCCATGGTATATATGTGCCACATCTTTATTTATTCATCTGTTGATGGACATTTGGCTGTTCCCATGTCCTGGTTACTGTAAATACTGCTGCAGTGAACACTGGGGTGCATGTATCTTTTCAAAGTGTGGTTTTCTCCAGATATATGCCCAGGAGTGGGGTTGCTGGATCATATGGCAACTCTCAGTGTTTTAAGGAAACTCCATACTGGCTGCACCAAAGTCCATTCCCACCAACAGTACAGGAGGGTTCTCTTCTCTCCACACCCTCTCCAGCATTTATAATTTGTAGACTTTTTGATGATGGCCATTCTGACTGGTATGAGGTGATAACTCAATGTAGTTTTGATTTGCATGTCTCTAATAATTACTGATGCTGAGTATCTTTCCATGTGCCCACTGGCCATCTGTATGCCAAGCTTGTTCCTGCTCTGGTCTTCCACACATGTCTCTCCGCTTTGAACACTCTTCCCTGGTCTTCTCAGGACAGATGCCTCCCCTGCATTTAGGTCTCAGTTCAAACTTCAATTCCTCAAAAAGACTTTCCCTCAAAGCCTAATCTAAAATGGTTCTTAACCGTTCCCTGCCCAACCACTCTCTTCCATCATCCTGGTTTGTATTCTGCAAGGCATGTATCCTAACATGAAATTGTTTTGTTATTAGTTCAGTACTTGTCTGCCTACCCTAGAACATTAGTGCCTTGAGAGACCTTGTCAGTCTTGTTCTTTACTGTATCTTCAGTGTCTAGAAGAGTGACATATAAGTGCTCAATAAATGTGGTGAATAAATCAATCATGTACTCTCTGCTATCAGACAGTACAGCCATCAGCAGATGTCTGATGGCTGTGATAATAATTACAGAATCCTAGAGATGACCTTCCTTCCAAATAATCTTATCTAAACTCAGATTATATGAAAAAATTCTCCACTACACTGCTGGTAGAAGGTTATCCAGCCTCTGTTTGAGGACTTTCAGTGATAGAATTTGTGACTTTTAATAATGGAATGTTTACATATCAATGTTGATAGCTCTAATTTCTGGAAAGATTTTCTATTCTGTGACCCTAAATCTTCCTATCTGTATATTCTACTTATTGATCCCAAAACAACTTGAAAAAGTCCTGCTTCACCTGACAGTAATTCAAACATTACTTGAGGGAATGATCACATGATTTTAAGCTCTGAGATAAATTCTCCCAGCTATCTCAACACTTCATGTAACATGAAAAATTAACCAGCCCTGCACATGAGAAAAGTCTGCAAATGTTTAGCAGCTTTAAATAAAGGCTTTAAATAAAGCCTTTCTAAGCATCTTATCTGAAAAATAAAACCTAAGTGTGCCTGTGGGTATTCAGAGAAAACGGTCTCATTTCTCGTGGCTGTCTTTGTGTTCTCTTAACAGCCTATTTCTCTGCATCACACCCTTTCTGATACTGAGGGAACTGCAACAATCACAGATAGGCCCATGAGCATCTTCCCTGAGACAAAGACTTATCTTCTGCAGAAGATACTTGTGAGGATATGTCCTCACTTCTGAATATCGTTTATAATTCAATAAGATGAGAGAGAACTTTCATGATGTAACTGCTGGCTAATGAGCTTTGTGGCAAGTGCTATTTGCCGAAGGCAGTAAACAATTTATTCTATGAGTGAAAACAGTTTGGATCTTACACCCCTTGGGGCTATCAGTGTGTGTAGTATAGGAGGAAGAACATCTGTTGTGATTAAATGGGCAACATTCTAGTGCATATTTGTATTCTTCCCAGTGACTTCTGCAATAGAGTAAGCACTCTGTATATTTTAAAAACTTTACTGTAGGGACTACCCTGGTTGTTCATTGGTAAAGAATCTGCCTTCCAATGCAGGGGACATGGGCTCCAGCCCTGGGTGGGGAACTGAGATCCCATATGCTGAGCAGCAACTGAGCCCATGGGCTGCAACTACAGAGCCAGTGCCACAAGAATAGAATCCGTGTGCTTCCCCCCACTCCTGCCCTGCATGAAGCACCCATGAGCTGAAACTAAGACTTAACACAGCCAAATAGATAAAAATTTTTATTGGAGTATAGTTGATTTACATGGTGTGTTAGTTTCAGGTGGATAGCAAAGTGATTCAATTATACAAATACATATATTCATTTTTTTACAGATTTTTTTTCTTACATAGGTTATCACAGAATATTGGAGGTTCCCTGTGTTCTACATAGGTTCTTGCTGGTTATCTATCTTATACATAGTAGTGAGTGTATGTTAATCCCAAGCTCCTGAATTATCCCTCCCCTTTGGTAACGATTTCCCTGGTGGCTCAGACGGTAAAGCGGATCTTCCCTGGGTTGGGAAGATCCCCTGGAGAAGGCAATGGCAACCCACTCCAGTACTCTCGCCTGGAAAATCCCATGGACAGAGGTGCCTGGTAGGCTACAGTCCACGGGGTCACAGAGTCAGACACAACTGAGCGACTTCACTTCACTTTGGTAACGATAAGTTTGTTTTTGGTATCTGTTTCTGTGTTGTAAGTAAGTTCACTAGCATCTTGTTTTAAAAAGTTAGATTCCACATATGAGTGATACCACATATTTGTCTTTCTCTATCAGACTTACTGTAGTATTACAGTCTCTAGGTTCATCCATGTTCTGCAAACGGCATTATTTCATTCTTTTTTATGGCTGAGTATTACTCTATTGTGTGTGTGTGTATATATATGTACCACACCTTCTTTATCTATCCCTCTCTCAATGAACATTTAGTTTGCTTCCATGTCTTGCCTATTGTGAATAGTGCTGCTATGAACATTGGGTGCATGTATCTTTTCAAATCACGGTTTTGTCCAGACATATGCCCAGGAGTGGACTGCTGGATCATATGGCAGTACTATTTTTAGTTTTTTAAGGAACCTCCATACTGGTTCTCCATAGTGATTGTACCAATTTACATTTCCACTAACAGTGTAGAAGGGTTCCCTTTCCTCCACACCCTCTCCAGTACCTATTGCTTACAGACCTTATGATGATGGCCATTCTGACTGGTGTGAGGTGATACCTCACTGTAGTTTTGATTTGCATGTCTCTGATAATTCGTGATGTTGAACATCTTTTCATGTGCTTTTTGGACCACTATATGTCTTCTTGCTGCTGCTGCTGCTGCTAAGTCGCTTCAGTCGTGTCCGACTCTGTGCGACCCCATAGACGGCAGCCCACCAGGCTCCCCCGTCCCTGGCACTCTCCAGGCAAGAACACTGGAGTGGGTTGCCATTTCCTTCTCCAATGCATGAAAGTGAAAAGTGAAAGTGAAGTCGCTCAGTCGTGTCCGACCCTTAGAGACCCCATGGACTGCAGCCCACCTGGCTCCTCCGTCCATGGGAGTTTCCAGGCAAGAGTATTGGAGTGGGGTGCCATTGCCTTCTCCTATATGTCTTCTTAGGAGACCTATCTATTTAGATCTGCCCATTTTTTGACTGGGTTGGTTGGTGTTGTTTTTGATATAAAGCTGCATGAGCTGATATATATTTTGGAGGATAATTCCTTGTCAGTTGGTTTATTTGCAAATATTTTCTCCCATTCTGAGGGCTGTCCTTTTGTTTATGGTTTCCTTTGCTGTAGAGAAGATTTTAAGTTTAATTAGGTCCCACATTTCAGCTTATGTTTTTCTCTAGGAGATTTATAGTGTCCAACCTTACATCTAGGTCTTTGATCCATTTTGAGTTTATTTTTGTGTAAGATGTTAGGGAATATTCTAGTTTCATTCTTTTACATGTAGCTCTCCAGTTTTCCCAGAACCACTTATTGAAGGGACTATCTTTCCTCCATTGTATATTCTTGCCTCCTGTGTCACAGATTAATTGGCCAGAGGTGTGTGTGGGTTTATTTCCAGGCTTTCTATCCTGTTTCATTGATCTATATTTCTGTTTTTGTGCCAGTACCATAACTAGCTTTGTAATATAGTCTGCAGTCAGGGAGCCTGATTCCTCCAGCTCCATTTTTCTTTATCAGGATTGCTTTCAACTATTTGAGGTCTTTTATGCTTCCACACAAATTTAAAAAACTTTTCGTTCTATTTCTGTGAAAAAAGCCATTGAATGAAGGAGTGAGTGAGTGAATAAAGAAACCAATGAATCCGAGGACATCAGAACCAGTGCTTGGTCCACGCCCTCATGTTACAGAGGGAGCAGGGTCCTGACAGGGACGGACCCATTCCTCAACAGTGCCAGCTGCGGGACCAGGCTCCAGGGCTCCAGATTCTCAGGCTTAGCATTCTCTCACTGGTTCACACTGCCTGTCTTACTGGGCACCTGTGAACATTTCCAGTTAACTGAGTAAGTACAAAAGGATTTTGTTTTGTTTTTAATAACTAAGTCATTGTGGATAACTTCCTTATATCCATGTCCCCCAACTGGTTATTTTACACCAGTCACAGTAAGCCCATGGGCCCTGGAAGTGACAAGTTTAGGGACTGGCATGTGACCCAATGCTGGCCATCAAGGCCTGAGAAGAAGTCCACTGGGCAGATTCTGACTCCTTGTTCCTGAGGAGGAGTCACAGGGAAAACGTCCCTCTCCTCCCTCATACACTACTTTTTCTGACTCGTCCTTGGACCTGCTGCAGCCATCTTGCTGCCAGTCTGAAGACGGGAGAGCAGAAAAATGGAAAGAATCTGGGTGCTTCTACATCAGCAGCTCTGGAGGCTGCCCCATCTGTGGTCTTTCAGTGAAACAGAAAGATAAATTACCTTATTTAAACCAGGTAAGTCAGATATTCTGTTATTCAGAACTGAAAGTATCCTAAGAGCTTCAAACAATTTGACAGTTTCCTTTTAAAGGTTTCTATATGCTTCCTTAATTTCTTAAACAATAAAAAACTATAGAAAAATGAACATTTCTTCAAATAGTCAGGAATATCATTCAGCTGGCAAGGCTATAATGTAGTGTTGCTTTGGTGCTAATACTGACATAAATTCTATGTCTTCTTAATCTATCTTATACCTTTTTAGTCTCAGGACCCCTTTATATTCTTAAAAACATTATTGAGAACCTCCACTCAGCTTTGATTTATTGGGCTATATTTATTGATTATTACTGTATGAGAAATTTTAAATTTCTATTACTTCATTTAAAAATAATAAGAAACCTAAAATATACTATTTTCTAAAATAAATTTAAAAGGAAGCAGTGCTTTACGTTAGGAAATCTCTTCAATGTTTGGTATTGTTGTTCATTCACTCAGTCATGTCTGACTCTGTGATCCCACGGACTGCAACACACCAGGCTTCCCTGTCCCTCACCATTTCCTGGAGCTTGCTCAAATTCATGTCCATTGAGTCGGCGATGCCATTCAACCATCTCATCCTCTGTTGTCCCCTTCTCCTCCTGCCTTCAATCTTTCCTAGCATCAGGGTCGTTTCTAATGAGTCAGCTCTTCGCATCAGGTGGCCAAAATATTGGAGCTTCAGCTTCAGCATCAGTCCTTCCAATGAATATTCAGGGTTGATTTCCTTTAGGATTTACTGGTTTGATCTCCTTGCTATCCAAGGGACTCTCAAGAGTCTCCTCCAGCATTACAGTTCAAAGGCATCAATTCTTCAGTGCTCAGCCTTTTTTATTGTCCAGCTCTCACATCTGTACATGACTGACTATGGAAAAACCATAGCTTTGACTATACAGACCTTTGTAGGCAAAGTAATGTCTCTGCTTTTTAATATGTTGTCTAGGTTTGTCAATACTTTTCTTCCAAGGAGCAAGCATCTTTTAATTTAATGTTTGGTAAAACAAGACAATTGAATTCTCACATCTGCTTCTAGCTGAATTGGTCATAATACATTGTTTTGGTTGAAATGTACATATGAGGAACATCTGAACTCAATGTAATTGGAAAAGAAGTGTTTTAACAGTCTTTCCAGATAACTGAGAATATTTTTCTTTGATATTACACCCAAACTTGACTAGTTTCTTAAAGATTAATTGCAATCTAGAATCTGAAATCATATCAATGAACTTTTCACATACTTTAATCTTAACACATTATTGATCAGGGGATTTTTGCAGAAACTAATGCCTGTGGCCAATGATTTGTTACATAAATAATAATGAAACACCCAAATATCAACAACTTATTTTGCACTTAATGTAGTTATTTGAAACTCTGTACATGTCTTATACTAAAGCATTCTAATATTTCTTTAGAATGTGACAGGCAGTATAGCAGGCAGAATAGAACATCTATTACAAATATACTGTGTTGCAATGCACTTTTCCCTGGCATAACAGACCCTACACTTTCTGGCAGCATTTTGTTCTTTTAGTCCTGTGAGTACTATATCCTCTAGGATATGTTCGTTTATTTCATCTGGTAGTTGACAAGGTAGGTCTTTGTCAGGAGTTTTTTTAGAAACGCCACAAGAAGGACTAGGTGTGGGACTACAGTCACCAGAATGGTCAGTTACCCATTCTCTAGCTACCGCTAACAAAAACTGTCACTTTATTCTGTGCATTAAGGCTACAGTAAGTTTTAAATGCATTGAATAAACCACAATTACTCAAATATAAACCCACTTTTTAATACCATTTTTGAGTTTTCCAGAGGACATTGTAGTTTGCCAGGTATTGATAGGATCAGTCAACTTCTTTCATATATTTATTAAACCCTAATATACAAGTGGGCTTAGTTATGTGATGGTCAGTCCTCCTGTCTCCCGTTCTTGTCGATGCTATGGAGGCGTCATGAATAGTCACCATGCTGACTAGCCTCTTGTCTTTCCATATAAGAACAATCACTTCTCCCTTCTGTAAAAATGTCATTTCTCTTCTCTGTAGATTTTAAGATTTCTCCTTCAATTGGTTTGTAGAAACAAGATTCTCTCTTATAGTTCCACAGACTTTGGTTTTAGTTTTCAACAATATTTCAGATGGACACACTGTTGTAATATAATAATTGTCTTGGTAAATATAGTGCCAAGAACCAAGATAAGGTTGTAGGCCCAATAATACTGTTTCCTACAGTTTCTTTCTTATACCTGTGTGAATCTCAAGGTTGCATATATATCCAGCTTTCACTTTCACTAAACTTCCTGACCAAAATTCCAAGTTTTGTAAGTTTTCCAGGATTATAGGTTTTTGATCCTCTCCACTTTATCACTGCCTCATCAAGCTCTTGTTTGGGTATGTATGTATGTATGTGTGTGTGTGTGTGTGTGTGTGTATATATATATATATTGAGATTTTGGTAGAAAATAATCCAAAAGAGGTTTGACTATTGAAATTCTGTCTCCAGGAAGTGGAGTTTCTGAGTTACCATTAAAGTAAAGAAATGTCATTATTTGTTCAAACCTTCTCATCATAAATCTTTCAAAGATCAAATAAGGAATCAGTCAACCAATATTCTTTCCAGGGTGGCTTTATTTGTCCCATCAAAATAATTAATCTAAGAAACTTTTTCATGTCACCACTGGTTATATCAGTCCATTTTAAAGCCTTATACTTTTAATATGGTTTTTCATTCTGTTGGTGATACAAGTTTGTTTGAGAAGCAACCGACTCGAAAAAGTCATTACCAAAAATTAACTCTGGTATTTTACTAACACTTTGTTGGTTATTACATCCAATAGTTACTTTACACTGACACAGCTGTAAAGTTTTCTAATTTTCATGAAATGTTCTCTTCAATCCACTCTTTTGTAGAACCAAAATAGCATTCTCCATCACTGTTTCATTTTCACTTTCTATATCAGAATCAATCACTAAGGTTTTTTGTCTTTTTATTGATTTAATATTCACACTGTCTGTATCAGAACTATATTCTGAGGAACTATCATCTTTCTAAGACACTGGTATATATGTCTCTTGGACAACCAAAGAAAGTATCGGCATAAAATTCACTGAAAAATTCTTCACTCAAAATTTCACAATGCATCATTTTTGAAAATTTTATGGTTAAAAACCTTGCATTTATAATATAAACAATGTTGGAATGAAAACCTAATGGAGGACATGAGTAAACCTATGGCTGATGCATGTTGACGCTTGGTAGAAACCAACACAATACTGTAAGCAACTATCCTTCAATTAAAAATAAATTTAAAAAACCTAATGGAGCAAAATGTGAGCAATGACAATCATAAGCTGTATAATAAACTCTTGATTAATTTTAAGCTTTAACAACTTTGCGTGGTGATACAGTTAATAATATACCAGTCTCTAAAAATGTATTGATACGCCTCTGGTCAGTAACATTTGGGTAACAAAAGATGTATTAATATGTCTCTGATCAATAATGTGTTAGAATCCATTGGTCCATCTTACACTTGGAATAAGTTTTCTTATCCATGGATGATATTTTTTTAAAAGCATGCATTGTTCATTTCAATAATACTGACTCACTGAGTTATGAAGATCCTCCAAGTGGTAAGACATTTCATTATACAATATTTAAAAAAAAAATTCACATTGGTTAAGATCATTACCAATCTCATCTCACCAGAAAAATCTTTTAAGTATTGCTCATGATGGTGGATACAGGTTTCCAAAATTCTGAATTTGGCTTGAAATATCTAACATTATCACTGGTAACAAGTACTTTCAATTGTTTTTCTTAAAGTGACAGGCTTACTGTGTTCATTTTTGAAAACCTATCTGCCAAATACTCAAGTCTGAAGACCCACAGTTTCTCTCTCAGTCATTATTTTAATTAGTGTTCCATGAAAAAAGCAATGGGTTCAGCTCTCATATGTGCTTTTCCTTGAGACAATCTCCATATTTTGATGTACCGATACTGTTGCTACTGCTAAGTCACTTCAGTCGTGTCCGACTCTGTGCAATCTCATAGACGGCCGCCCCGCAGGCTCCGCCGTCCCTGGGATTCTCCAGGCAAGAACACTGGAGTAGGTTGCCATTTCCTTCTCCAATGCAGGAAAGTGAAAAGTGAAAGTGAAGTCGCTCAGTCATGTCCGACTCTTAGCGACCCCATGGACTGCAGCCTACCAGGCTCCTCCATCCATGGGATTTTCCAGGCAAGAGTACTGGAGTGGGGTGCCATTGCCTTTTCCGATTTTGAGGTACAACAGAATTCTTTTATGCGCATCTCCCATTTTGCCACAAACCATATTAAAATGACATGCATTCAAGGGTTGATACTTCAGTAATTCCTTGATGAAGCACTAAAAATTAAGTGGAACTAGCCTACCTGCCTCTCAGTCTTACACACACACACACACACACACACACGCACACGCACACGCACACGCACACGCACACGCACACACACACACACCCCCTTGACCCTTTTCTCATGGCCCCTCCAATCCTGAAGGCCTGGCTGGGGATAAAAGTACATTCATTTTAGGAGCCAGGCCAGAGAAGGACTGACTCAGTGGGGCTGGAGGACTCACTAGGAGTGTGCAGACCACATGTGAGCCTCACTGCTTTGTGCTTTCTATAGCTTCCTTTGGTTTCGAGGTGCCAGGTGTCCCTATCTGTAACTGTCCGTGCTGCCTGTGGGAGGCTCCTCCACTTTTAGATGCACCAGTAGAAGCATGGGTTGGAGAAATTCCAGCTGCCTGGCTCCGGATTTCATGTTTTTGGACTTTGGGTTTAAGTCCCAAAGAAATGAAGTTCGAGTTCTAGATTCATCATTTAAGAATTCTATAACTGAATCAACTGCAGATCCTCTGCAGGCTTTCTTAGATAATCAGAGGACTGAGTCCAGTGATCTCTAAACATCTTCCAGTCCCCAAACGTTGTGGTCCTAATATGCTAAGCGCATGTGTGCACAATGGAACATTCTGAGTATGCTGTCTTGCGCCCTTCTTCACAACTCTGACTGTATTTTTGAATCGCTAGAAGTCATTACAGACAGGTTTTGGGAGGAAAGAAGTATGCAAAGAATTCAGATGACATTAGCTGATTTTCTCATGATGACACTATTGGGAAATATCCAAGATTCCATATGTAAAAACAGAAATTAAATGCTAAAATGAAATAATAAACTAGTAAACAATAAATTCAATTTAACTGTATCATTTACATGATATATAAAACCAGTAACTGATTTTGTTACAGCACGAGAAAATGCAATTAAGAGTTAATACCTACTGATATGTTCAATGACATGTGTTAAAACCATTCAAACCAAGTAAAAGCAAAATCTTTGGGCAAGTAAGAGTAAAAATGAGTAGAAGAGATTGTAAAGGATGAAGTTATTGGTTTCAGAAGCTTCAAATATAATTTTATTTAGAGTTCCCAGAAACATACCTAAAGTTATATTTCGCTCTTTTTCTATCTACTAAATATTTACTAATGTTTCTGAGATGATCAGAATTTTTTTCCCTAGCTCTATTACTGGCACCCCACTCCAGTACTCTTGCCTGGAAAATCCCATGGACAGAGGAGCCTGGTGGGCTGCAGTCCGTGGGGTCGCTAAGAGTCGGACACGACTGAGCGACTTCCCTTTCACTTTTCACTTTCACGCATTGGAGAAGGAAATGGCAACCCACTCCAGTGTTCTTGCCTGGAGAATCCCAGGGACGAGGGAGCCTGGTGGGCTTCCGTCTATGGGCTCGCACAGAGTCAGACACGACTGAAACGACTTAGCAGCAGCAGCTCTATTACTGAAAGTAAATGTATCTGAACATACTAACTCTATTTAGTCAATTTACTTCCCTATTTTCCAACCACATGATAAAGGAACTACTAATTTAGCTATTCATCCTTTGAAATAAGTCTATGAGTTTTATATTTAAAGAGGTATTACTTTGATGTACAATGCTTAAAAAGCACTAATTGACTTTATTTTGACATTAAGTAATGAACTTCTAACACAATTATAAATAGTAAAACAAAATGGTTAAGAAAGTCAAGATAGTCTCAAGGCCTCTTTTTTTCCTGCATGAGGAACAGGATATATTTTATTCAGATATTTTGGGACTTAATTAGTGTTTTGGTGACATCACACATACAGAATAGAAACTGTGACCCTTTACCAATGGATGTAAACCATCTTATACAGTGTTTTTGCAAGCAAATGGAAGATTTTTTTCAGTGTAAAAAGTTTCCTTCTTTGCAACTGAGATCAAACTGCCATAATTTTTTTTTTAATTGTAAGATTCTAAGAGTAAGTTAAATATAAAAACAAGGCAAAACTTTCAGCGTTTCTCATATTTGGAAACAACAGGCAAATGGAAATCAAGAAATCATGATTTGACTCAAGGCATGTTGATCAAGGGATTCTTTAGCTTCAGCAGTCTGAACTGAAAGTAAGAAAATCATGGATCAAGATGTCAAGGTAGGTTGTCCCCAAAGTCATCCCCCTCACAAGATAGGTACTTAAACAAGTTACTATTGTGAAAATTCCAGAACCCAGGGGGTGAGGTGGGAGCACCCCCTTGGACCCACAGAGACCAAGAAGGAAAGCATTACAAAGGTAAGAAGAAGGTCTACACTCCAACTGCATTGCCCATTCTCTGCACACTTACAGGGCCACATGAGATGGCCCCTGGGCCTATAGCTTTTTGGGGGCGTAGGGGAAAAGGGAGAAGGACCCCAAAGTAAAAATTCAGCTCCCCTAGCACTGTAGGGTGCTTCCCAGAAAGTCCACTTGGGTCTCCCCTCACAGGGATCACTGGGGAAATCTGTGGGACTTGACCATGGAGACTCAGACATGGAGAAGGGGGGCCAGGTTTACAGTAACCATCAATCAGATATTGGCAGAACACATTCCTCTTTGCAGCTACAACTGATCAGAGATTGCAGCCAGAGGCTCTTTCCATCTGCAGAGCTGTGCTGGTAGCCCTGTCTGGCCAGGGAACTTGGTGGGCAGTGGAAAAAAAAGGATGCTAATTTAACACTGCAAAAACCTATGAATGTGTAAATCTCACTGGTAATAGTGAACACATGGTCAAAGTCAGATTCTCTAACATTGTATTGGTGGTGCATAATTTGCATGCAACTCTACTTTAAATGTTAAAATGCATTAAAAGCAACCATAAGTAGAATAATTTGTTATTGGGCACAGTAAGTCCCAAACTTTCAAAGATGTGAACGTGCATCTGCATGTCCAGTCATGTAAGTTAGTTCATGTGTCCGGTGTACACTGTCCTGTGCATGTATCCTCTACAAGTAGTTGTGTTTCTACTTTACTGTACAGTACTGTACAGAATACAGTAAGTAGCACACTATCTTTATTTCAAGCCCAGGATGTCCAGAAGCAAGTGTAAAAGCAGTGGTGATGTAGCTGATACTACTATATTCTTCAAGGTACTGTGTTGTACTGTAAGATTAAAAACGTTTTCTTTTTTGTGTGTGTTTATGTATTTGTGTGAAAAGTATTATAAACCTAGTACAGTAAGTGCTATATACCCTACTGTGTTACTTTGATATTCTAGGCTAATTCTGTTGGACTTATGAACAAATTGGACTTATGAATGTGCTCTTGGAACAGAACTCGTTTGAATGTAGGGGACTTACTATATATAATAAAAAGATGTAAATGGTATCATCAGTAACCTAAAACACAATGGATGGTGGGGTAGATATAAAAGTACAAAGTTTCTGTATGCTGCTGAAGTTATTATCACCTTAAAAATAGAATATTACAAATACATTTTATGTAAGTTTCATGGAACCATAGGAAAAAAATCTGTAGTGGTCACAAAAAAGACTGAGTAAAGGAGTCTGAGTGTATTGGTATAAAAAAGTCATCAAATCACAGAGGAAGATATCAAGAGAGGAAGCAAGGAACAAAAGATCTACAAAACAGAAAATTATGAACAAAATGGAAATAGTAAGTCCTTGCCTATGAATAATTTCTTTAAATGTAAATGGACTGAATTCTCCAGTCAAAAGATACAGTGGGTGAATAAATTAAAGAAGAAGATCCAGTGAAATGCTGCCTGCAAGAAGCTCACTTGAGCTTTAAGAATGCACAAAAGGCCCCAAAGAGCCAAAGCAATCCAGAAAGAAAGAAACCATACTGGCATAAAAACTGACACACAGGTTTATTCCTGAGCTCTCAGTTCTGTTCTATTGGCCTGTGCATACATGGCTGACTAATATTTGACCAGGGAGCCAAGAATACTCAATGGAGAAAAAATAATCTCCTCAATAAATAATGCTGGGAAAACTGGATATTCTCATCCAAAAAAAGTGAAAATGGACCTCTTTCTTATGCCACATACAAAATAACAACTGGATTAAAGACTTAAATGTAGACCTGAAACCATCATTTTCTTAATACAACACTTGATATTGGCATCAATATCTTGATATTGGTCTTGTCAATGATGTAACAAAAGCAAAAATAAATGGGGTTAAATCCAATTAAAAAGTTTCTGTATAGTAAAAAGTGATCACGAAGAGGCAACCTATGGACTGGAAGAAAATATTTGTAAACAATGTATCTGATAAGGGGTTAACAGCCAAAATATCAGATCAGATCAGTCGCTCAGTGGTGTCCGACTCTGCGACCCCATGAACCGCAGCACGCCAGGCCTCCCTGTCCATCATCACCAACTCCCAGAGTTCACTGAGACTCACATCCATCGAGTCAGTGATGCCATCTAGCCATCTCATCCTCTGTCGTCCCCTTCTCCTCCTGCCCCCAATCCCTCCCAGCATCAAAGTCTTTTCCAATGAGTCAACTCTTCGCATGAGGTGGCCAAAGTACTGGAGTTTCAGCTTTAGCATCATTCCTTCCAAAGAAATCCCAGGGCTGATCTCCTTCAGAATGGACTGGTTGGATCTCCTTGCAGTCCAAGGGACTATCAAGAGTCTTCTCCAATGCCACAGTTCAAAAGCATCAATTCTTCAGCACTCAGCCTTCTTCACAGTCCAACTCTCACATCCATACATGACCACTGGAAAAACCATAGCCTTGACTAGACGAACCTTTGTTGGCGAAGTAATGTCTCTGCTTTTGAATACGCTATCTAGGTTGGTCATAACTTTCCTTCCAAGGAGTAAGCGTCTTTTAATTTCATGGCTGCAGTCACCATCTGCACTGATTTTGGAGCCCAGAAAAATAAAGTCTGACACTGTTTCCCCATCTATTTCCCATGAAGTGATGGGACCAGATGCCATGATCTTCGTGTTCTGAATGTTGAGCTTTAAGCCAACTTTTTCACTCTCCTCTTTCACTTTCATCAAGAGGCTTTTGAGTACCTCTTCACTTTCTGCCATAAGGGTGGTGTCATCTGCATATCTGAGGTTATTGATATTTCTCCCGGCAATCTTGATTCCAGCTTGTGTTTCTTCCAGTCCAGCGTTTCTCATGATGTACTCTGCATATAAGTTAAACAAACAGGGTGACAATATACAGCCTTGATGAACTCCTTTTCCTATTTGGAACCAGTCTGTTGTTCCATGTCCAGTTCTAACTGCTGCTTCCTTACCTGCATACAAATTTCTCAAGAGGCAGGTCAGGTGGTCTGGTATTCCCATCTCTTTCAGAATTTCCCACAGTTTATTGTGATCCACACAGTCAAAGGCTTTGCCACAGTCAATAAAGCAGAAGTAGATGTTTTTCTGGAACTCTCTTGCTTTTCCCATGATCCAGCAGATGTTGGCAATTTGATCTCTGGTTCCTCTGCCTTTTCTACAACCAGCTTGAACATCAGGAAGTTCACGGTTCACATATTGCTGAAGCCTGGCTTGGAGAATTTTGAGCATTACTTTACTAGCGTGTGAAATGAGTGCAATTGTGCAGTAGTTTGAGCATTCTTTGGCATTGCCTTTCTTTGGGAGTGGAATGAAAACTGGCCTTTTCCAGTCCTGTGGCCACTGCTGAGTTTTCCAAATTTGCTGGCATATTGAGTGTAGCACTTCACAGCATCATCTTTCAGGATTTGGAATAGTTCAACTGGAATTCCATCACCTCCACTAGCTTTGTTCATAGTGATGCTTTCTAAGGCCCACTTGACTTCACATTCCAGGATGTCTGGCTCTAGGTGAGTGATCACACCATCATGATTATCTGGGTCATGAAGATCTTTTTTGTACAGTTCTTCTGTGTATTCTTGCCATCTCTTCTTAATGTCTTCTGCTAATGTTAGGTCCATACCATTTCTGTCCTTTATCGAGCCCATCTTTGCATGAAATGTTCCTTTGGTATCTCTGATTTTCTTGAAGAGATCTCTAGTCTTTCCCATTCTGTTGTTTTCCTCTATTTCTTTGCATTGATCGCTGAAGAAGGCTTTCTTATCTCTTCTTGCTATTCTTTGGAACTCTGCATTCAGATGCTTATATCTTTCCTTTGCTCCTTTGCTTTTCGCTTCTCTTCTTTTCACAGCTATTTGTAAGGCCTCCCCAGACAGCCATTTTGCTTTTTTGCATTTCTTTTCCATGGGGATGGTCTTCATCCCTGTCTCCTGTACAATGTCACGAATCTCATTCCATAGTTTGTCAGGCACTCTTTCTATCAGATCTAGGCCCTTAAATCTATTTCTCACTTCAACTGTATAATCATAAGGGATTTGATTTAGGTCATACCTGAATGGTCTAGTGGTTTTCCCTACTTTCTTCAATTTAAGTCTGAATTTGGCAATAAGGAGTTCTTGGTCTGAGCCACAGTCAGCTCCTGGTCTTGTTTTTGCTGACTGTATAGAGCTTCTCCATCTTTGGCTGCAAAGAATATAATCAATCTGATTTCCGTGTTGACCATCTGGTGATGTCCATGTGTAGAGTCTTCTCTTGTGTTGTTGGAAGAGGGTGTTTGTTATGACTAGTGCATTTTCTTGGCAAAACTCTATTAGTCTTTGCCCTGCTTCATTCTGTACTCCAAGGCCAAATTTGCCTGTTACTCCAGGTATTTCTTGACTTCCTATGTTTGCATTCCAGTCCCCTATAATGAAAAGGACATCTTTTTTGGGTGTTAGTTCCAAAAGGTCTTGTAGGTATTCATAGAACCATTCAACTTCAGCTTCTTCAGCGTTACTGGTTGGGGCATAGACTTGGATTACTGTGATATTGAATGGTTTGCCTTGGAAACGAACAGAGATCATTCTGTCATTTTTGAGATTGCATCCAAGTACTGCATTTTGGACTCTTTTGTTGACCACGATGGCCACTCCATTTCTTCTGAGGGATTCCTGCCCGCGGTAGTAGATATAATGGTCATCTGAGTTAAATTCACCCATTCCAGTCCATTTCAGTTCACTGATTCCTAGAATGTCGACATTCACTCTTGCCATCTCTTGTTTGACCACTTCCAATTTGCCTTGATTCATGGACCTGACATTCCAGGTTCCTATGCAATATTGCTCTTTACAGCATCGGACCTTGCTTCTATCACCAGTCACATCCACAGCTGGGTATTGTTTTTGCTTTGGCTCCATCCCTTCATTCTTTCTGGAGTTATTTCTCCACTGATCTCCAGTAGCATATTGGGCACCTACTGACCTGGGGAGTTTCTCTTTGAACAGTACGAAAAGGCAAAATGATAGCCAAAATATAGAGGAACTCAAACCACTGAACAGAACAAAAACAAACAATCCAACTAAAATATGGGCAAAGAATGTGAATAGATGTTTTTCCAAAGAAGGCATAAATGGCCAACAGGAATGTGAAAAGGTTCATTGTGAAATGAAAACCAAAACCATGATGAGCTCACCTCACAGCTATTAGAATATTGTCAAGAAGGAGAGATGACAAGTGCTGGCAAGAACATGGAGAAAAGGGAACACTTGTTCATTATAGTGGGAACATGAACTGGTACAGCCACTATGGAAAATAATATAAAGGTTCCCCTAATAATTAAAAATAGAACTACCATATGATTCAGCAATCACAATTCTGGCTATTTATCTGAAGAAAACAAAAAACACTAACTCAAAAAGATATACGCACCCCCCTGGTTCATTGCAGCATTAGTTACAGCTGTCAAGATGGGAAAGCAACCTCAGTGTCCATCAATGCATGAATAGATAAAGATGTGTTATATATAAACACAAAGGAATATTATTCACCTGTATAAAAAAAAGGAAGTCTTGCCTTATGTTAAATGGATGGAACTTGAGGGCAATTTGCTAAGTGAATTAAGTCAGATAAATACCATATGATCTCCCTAATATGTGGAATCTTAAACAACCCCACCCTCCAAAAAACCCCAAACAGATTGGTAGCTGCCAGAGGCAGGGGCTGAGGGATAGGGGAAATTGATGAAGGCAGTCAAAGGTACAAACTCCTAGTTATAAAGTAAATTCTGGAGATGTAATATACAACATGGTGACTATAGTTAATAATACTGTTTTGTACATTTGAAAGTTGCTAAGAGTAAATTTTTAAACATTCTCACCACATATACACACACACATATACAACTGTTACTATGTGAAGTGATGGTTGTATTAACTAACCTTATTATGGTAATCATTTTGCAGTGTATGTATACATCAAATTATTACATTGTACACCTTTAACTTACATATACTATATGTCAATTCTATCTAAATAAAGCTGAAAAAAATTTAAAAGGAAAATCATGATCCTATTTTAGCCTGTCCTGCTGCTGCTGCTAAGTTGCTTCAGTCGTGTCCGACTCTGTGTGACCCCATAGATGGCAGCCCACCAGGCTTGCCCATCCCTGGGATTCTCCAGGCAAGAACACTGGAGTGGGTTGCCATTTCCTTCTCCAACGCATGAAAGTGAAAAGTCAAAGTGAAGTCACTTAGTCGTGTCCGACTCCTAGCAACCCCATGGACTGCAGCCTACCAGGCTCCTCCGTCCATGCGATTTGCCAGGCAAGAGTACTGGAGTGGGGTGCCATTAGCCTGTCCTACTAACATATAAATTAATAAGAACATCAATGGTTTGTCAGTTGAGACAATCATGAGACAACTGCCAAGAACTCTGTGTTGTTACATCTAAAACTGAAAATATACTATAGTGAAATGAAAACTAACAAATATTTATCATTTGTCTTGCCATCTGCTTCAATTTGTTAACCCTGACGTTTCTTTATTTTTCCCATCACACTTAACTATTGCATGACATTCCTTAAAGAAGTTAAACTACTGAATATTACTCATTCCTAATTTACTTAATGCTTACCGCACCTTAGGTATTATGCTATGAACTGCAGACACAAAGGCAGGTAAGCCTTGCCCTCAAGTAACTTAACAGTTTTTTTTTTAATTAATTTCAGATTTAAAATACCACAGCTTTTTTTTTTTATTCAAGGACTTTCTGTTCCCATTAAATTAGGAGGGATGACAGAAGGATGGTTATAAAATGAATGGACCTTTAATTTTGAAAGCAATGCAATTGATTTCTATGGTAATACTTCTTAAATTTCTTCATAAACCATAAGAAAAATAATATTAAAATGCTAAACACAGAAAATTACTGATCCAACATTACGACTATTGATGCCTATTGGTGGATTCTAAACACAAATTAGGACTTAATGGGATTTGTACTTTATTTTTAAAATTATGTGTAAAAGGCCCAAAGGGTTCTGAGTCATATGTAGGATGACAGATCTATATTTAAATATACAATTGAAATGCTTTTTTCTTGTATTGGAACCAAAATTTTATCTTAGCTGGAAAGACTTCTTGCAGAAGCTCAGAGAAGACAAGGGCAATGAATACATCAAACCTGGGCTCACATCATCATTGTGCAAAAGGAAAGGCTGTTAGGAAGGCACGGTGACATGGCACAAGACTCAGTAACCACTCCATCTGCCCAAAACCATCCCACTCACCTTCCATCCACAGAATTGATGGTAATTTGGTAAACCAACAAAATAACAAAAGGTTAAACAGTTACAAAATGTGATTCTTTATGCAGAGCTAAGAAAACCAATGAGTAATACTCTTCACGTGGCCATATCAGATATGCAGATCTGTTCCCTCAGGATTAACCTGCTTGTTCATGTGAAAAAATAAGTATTTTAAGGGCTAAAAATACATTTAAACCCCTAAATTCTTCATTTCTATCAGTAATTGGAGGATCTCCCTCCCCTTTAATAGGACCATGAATCTCCAAAACATTTAAAAAACACATATAATAATCTATTTAACTTGGACCCCATCAAAGAAAGATACAGAATTTCACTTACTTTCTTTTAAAATCAAGAGCAAAAAAAAAAAAAAACACCCACAAAATCACTGAATCTCTGTAAAACCTCTTGCTGTTTGTTGTTCAGTCATGTGGACCCTTTTCAACCCCAAGGGCCGCGGCATGCCAGTCTTCCCTGTCCCTCACCATCCCCCGAAGCGCCAGACAAATCACCTGATCCTATCATTGTCCCAAGCTTGGATTTGTATTTTCAATTCTGGTGACCAGATCTAGTCAACATAGTTAGAACACTCCTGCCTCTAACACATTCCTCACACCTAATTAGTTACCAAATTGTACCATGTCCTACAGAATCTACCCTTACAAAATAAATCCCCTTATTTCAGCAGCCAAAAACAGACTCCAATCACTTCTTTGCCCTGAGGTTTCTAATAGATGTGCTGTTTATCTCTTGGCCTCCAATCCATTCTCCATGCTATTTCCACAGTGACTTTTATCACATCCCTGATTAAAACAGGCTTCTAGGACAAGGGTCACTCTCTCTCACTTAGCATCTCTTTCTCATTGTTCCTGTCGGTCTGTATCTCTGGCCTACTCACTGAAAATCCCCTTGCATTAGACACTGAATTCTGTATGAGTCTCCAAAAGTGGTGTGTGGTCTTGAACCTTTGCCCTCTCTGCCTTCTTCAACCAGATAACTCCATTTTCCCTTAAAATTTAGCCTGGGTGAAGCCTGCCCAGGAATCTGATTTGTATTCTTCTTTGCACTCTCCTCTTCACAGCACCTCCCACCTTCACAGCACCTCCCACCACCTGGAATTTGCTGACACCAGGGAAACCCTCAGAAGCAGAGACTCTCTCTCTCTCTCTCACTCACTGTGTATTAATGTACATACACCTACCCTGGCATATAGTGCCTATCATGCCTTACTGTATTACAAAAGTATGCCTTGGGCTTCCCAGGTGGCACAGTGGTAAAGAATATGCCAACAATGCAGGAGATGCAGGTGTGGTCCCTGGATCAGGAGGATCCCCTGGAGGAGGAAAAGGCAACTCACTCCAGTATTCTTTCCTGGGAAATTCCATGGGTAGAGGAGCCTGGCAGGCTATACAGTCCACGGCATCGCAGAGAGTCAGGCACAACAGTGCACACACACAAGTATATCTCACCTTACAGAATCACTAGCTAGGTTCTTGGAAAAAAAGAAAAGCCTATACTGGTAGGGTGGAGACTCCAGTCCTCGTGTGAACCTGCAGAATTTCCATAAGTGGTATGCTTTGTAGTCACCAAAATAAAACAGTCAATATACTAAAGTTTTAAAATATCAGAAGTTATTTTAGATACAGTAAATTAATTACACAATTACCTATAATTAAATTTCCATTTATTACTCCTTATATGCTAGAAACCTTTCAGGATAGCCTTCTCTGAAAGGTTCAAAAAATTCACCCTGTTCCATTAAATTTTCTTATTTAACATAGTATGCAGGTGCTATAATAGATAATATTCAGAATGCAGGTACTATTATAGATAATATTCAAACAAAGAGGCATTCACTTTTCTGTCTTTCCTTTATACATCCAATAGCTTTTCATTTTGCCTTTCAGCTGGAGCTTCCTGCTACCTCCTTCCTTTGCATGGTCATCCCAGTGCTCAACTCATTGTAAGTAATGAGAGTGTATTTTCCAAAGCCTGCATTTACTTTACCCACTTTGGATACACCACAGAAACCTCTTACACCTCTTTCTGATCCCTTTCCGTCCTGACCTCTCCTGTCTATTCCAAACAGAAATTATTCACACATTTTCATTCAAACAACAAACATTCATTAAGTGCCTGGATAATGGGAACAGAGTTAAGATTTTTAATTCATTTGGTCTCAGAAAAGGTGCATTCATATAAACTCAATCTGTGACTGTTATCCACAGGGAGAAATGCATTTTGCACAATGCTATATTTATGTATAGAAATAGAATTTCATGAAACAAGACTCAACCCCTGTGCCATGCACTAGAGCCTTCTACTGGACTCAATTCAGTTTCTTTTCATTTTGTTGTGTGGAGGCCTACCAAATTAATTTCATGAGACCCACTAATGAGTCTAGAATTGTAATCTGAAAAGCACTATCCTAAAATACAGGAAAGAAATTTGTGTTCTGGAGAGATTACTGTATTTTAAAAACTAAACAGAGTTAAAAATACCCTGGAGGGGTTGGAAAGAGGACGGCAAAGGAAAAAAGAGGGAGAAAGAGAGGAAGGTAAAATAAACAGGGGGTTGGGGGAAGCAGAAAGAGATCATTAGAAAAGCATATAGAAAAAAGCCAGAGAGGGTTAAAGAGAAAAATAAAGGCCTGAGCCAGAGAAAGAAAGACTTCTGTGGTAATTTCTGGGGTCACAACCTAGTTTCCTTGGGCTGAGGAACTGCTGTCACCATCGTCTCCCTCCTATGGAGCGAATTAGCTGCTAATCATTGATCACTGCTTCCCAACTGCTCTGATCCTTAAACCTTTAAAGACTGTACCCCTGGGTGTTTGGAAAAGATAACAAGAGTGACCCATTAAATACTTTTTTAGCCTGCAGCGGAGATGAGAATATTATCTGCAGAGGACTAGATGAAATCCACGGTGGGGTGGGAACCCCGGAGTGACATGTACACAGCGACACAGCATCGAAAGTGACACCACGGAAAGTCAACAAAGTTGAGCTAAGCACGGCCTAATGTCATGCTCACCTCACGGGTGCGAAAACATGCCCTGACTCTGTGTAAAAGCATCCTCTGATGAGTGAGAGGATCCCCTAGCCAAAGCCGAAACCCAGGGGCATTCCCTCTAAGGTCAGCAGATGCTGTTTACTGTGAGATGTTCTTAGCAAATACATTCAACCTATGGTCTTAATACAGTAAACAGTTATTTAGCTCATCCTCCATTGGAAGGATCCTAAATTAGACAGTTTTTTACCAAACTCTATGTATTACATTTTGAACCATTGCTGAGAGACAAATGTTTAAACAAGTGAGACATATACCTGGAATAGGTGAGCCGTGGAATAGCAGGCACTAATAATACACGTGTTCATGTTCTTAACCTCCACGGATTGGCATATATTGCTTAGTTAAAAAGTGCTGAGAACTGGGAGTGTACAATGAGGGCAGGGTGGTCCTGAATACAGTGCCCCACCTGCCCGGGCTCAGCAAGTTCTTCCCTACAGGCCTGTCTCACTCTGCATCTGGTCACAGGTGCAAGTGGAAGCAGGACAGAGAGGGAAAAAATGCTAAACCCTTGATGTGTTCACTCTTCTCCTCTATTAGAAGGTACTAGGGAAACAAACAGGAGAGGGCGGGGGGGTTATGAGCAGGAAGCAGAATAGGGGAAGAACTAACAAGTGATCACGGATGGATGAGGTGGGCCGTGAGAGATGCTCACGGCGCCCCGCGTGTACTCGGATAGTAATGGGGGCAGGGGTGAGAGTCAGCACATTTCAACAGACATTTACTGAGCACCCAATTTAGGTACAATTCAAGAGGCAGCAGGGGAACTTACAACTTAGGATGGCAATGACCCTAAACAGCAGTAACACTGTTCCCAGGACGTCTTAACCTCCATACCATGTTATGAATCAAGCAAAGTGTGCCTGCCCAGGAAGCAAGTCTACATTTGAGGCAATATGCTCGGGACCAGGAAAAGAATAAAGGCATATTCTCTTTAAATATTATTTAAAAAAAAAAAAAGTTCAAGCTCAACAGGGCAGAAACACTATGGTTTGCATCTGGAGCCGCCTATAAACCAGATCATGTCAGAGGATCAAAATAAAGGCTGTTCACACTAATAACCCAGTATTTTTACCACTGTGGTTATAAAAGCAGTTGGTAACACTAGGCATTTACAGCTTAGTGATGGACAGCCAGCTCGTCTGGGTTGAATGTCAGTTGCTGTTTGACCTTGGGCAAGTTATATAACTTCTCTGTGGGGTTTCCCCATCTGTAAAATGAAGACAATAGTTAAGACCTACTTCCTAGAGTTATTGTGAGAATTGAGTTGATACAGGTTAAGGTACATAGAACAGTGCCCATCACGCACTGCTCAGGAAGTGTTGCCTGATGTCGCTTTTCCCTAATCACCACCCACACACTGAGGGAGTGGCATGAGTCAAAGGGAGGGTCACGCTCAAAGAGGATATAACTGTGAGTGTTTGGGCTGACAGTGCAGACACTGACCAGTTTGGGGTTTAAGATCCACTCCTAAGAAATGTCCTGCAAGAGCACAAGTGACATGTCCAGCTCCTCCATCCAGTTTTCTATACCTCTGCTTCAGGAGCTCCTGGTCTACTGGCTCCTTGCCAGTTGATCACTGTCAATATATTTTATATTGGTTGTTACATACCTCATTTAGAAAAGGAGTACTTGTTTGCCTCATAATTTCAAGACAAACTGATAAGACTATGAATTATCCAGAGATCAGTAGACACAAATGTATATAAACTTAAAAAAACTTGCTATATTTCAAAATATACTAGAACCTGAACCATAACAAGATGAGGATTTGGAGCATCTCACATAAATCTAATTTCTCTTGGTTTTGGCACAGCTTTAAAAATCTAAAATTGAATAGCTGACATTTTAAGAACCTAGTTACAGAGTTTCAATTTAAAGCAAGTGCACACGCCACACGCACACACACACACACACCAAAAAACAACACTCTTGAGCAGTTGCCATGACAACATAATACAAAGCCTACCAAGCTCTTTGTTATCCTGCTGAAGATGCTGTGCAAAGATACTCATGTTAGATTCTTTACTAATTAAGTGGAAAAGGTTAAAAAAATTCAAGATCCACATGGTTTGTTTTTTTTTTATCTGTGCTAAGACTCAGAAAAGCAAATACTAAATACTGTAAGAAAAAGAATTTAAAAATAACTTATCAGCAAGACCAGTTACAGATCAAAGTAGACACAATGTTGAAGGAAATGGGAAGATGTTTTTCTTTTATTTTGTAAGCTATATTCCCTTTAGTATCTGCTCCTCCTAAATTGTGCTATACTATTTTAATGGAAGAATCAATTCAAATAATACAATTTGATAACAGAGTCTCTTACTTTACCAACACATTTAAACACTTTTCCTTCTTTGGCCACCTCCAATGGCACCCCACTCCAGTACTTTGCCTGGAAAATCCCATGGATGGAGAAGGCTGGTAGGCTGCAGTCCATGGGGTCGCTAAGAGTTGGACACGACTGAGCGACTTCAGTTTCACTTTTCACTTTCATGCATTGGAGAAGGAAATGGCAACCCACTCCAGTGTTCTTGCCTAGAGAATCCCAGGGATCCGGAAGCCTGGTGGCTGCTGTCTATGGGGTCACACAGAGTCGGACACGACTGAAGTGACTTAGCAGCAGCAATATCAGCTTATCTGGGAGCTCATACTTCCGTATGCTAACTAGATCTAAGAAAGAAAACCTGTTTCTAAGTTAATGAGCTCTTATGTTTTTAAAAAGAGAGAGGAAAAAAATAGTGACAGAGGAGAGAAAGAAGGGATAAATAGACCTTTTGGACGCTGTGATAAAATAATCTTGGTTTTCCTTCCCCTTCTCTGATTAGCCATCTCTGTGTCTCTTCTGTGTTAAACCCAGATCCCCTTAAGACTCACCTGTAGATCTCCTCAGTCTGTTATTCTCTTAAGTGGTGTCATCTTTGACCAATGGCTTCAGTTATCATCAATATGCATTCACAATCCCAGAGCCTCTTTTCTGAGTTCATATCAGTTGATTCAACTGCTTCCTAAACATGGCCACTTTGGTTCCCCCTTGAAAGGCAAATGGGGTTCTCCTACAGTGCTCTTTACCTTGATAAATGGCAGGTCCTAATAGGTATTAAGTACCTATTTGCTAAGTGAATGAATCAATCAATCAATCAGTCAAACCTACTGCACAAACCAAAAAACCTAATGACCATCCTTGGTAAGGCCTTTTTTCCATATCCAACTCCTCTCTATTTTACTTCCTAAACATTTCCTAGATTCATCTCATTTTCAAAATTCTCCCAGCCACTACTCTCTAAGCTACCAATCTTTGCCTGGATCACTACAGTAGCCTCTTAACAATCAGGAACACACAGATATAGTACAGACAGAAATCGGGCAATCAGTATCAATGGTTTATTAAACTAACTGATAAAGTTGGACTAAGAAAAGGGAAGAGAACATTTACTAAATGTCAACTCTATGCCAGACACTGATCTAGACACGTTACATATTCCACCTCACTTAATCACCACAGTGACCCATTTTCATAAAAGAAACTCAGCTGAGCACACGGCATCAGGGAGCCACTCCTGGTCACAACCTCTGCTTTGCTTGGTCCCAAAAAGCAGAGAACAATGATAAATACAAAGAAGAATGTGATGATCACAACATAATGAGAACATATTAAGCACTTTGTATGCATGATCTCATTGAAAGTGTCACCACCCTCCCATGAATCAGGGATTATTATCACATTTGCAGATAAAGAAACTGAGCCACACAGGACTTAAAATTACTTGCTTAACGTAAAAAACCCCAAAAGTGGCAGAGTGTTTATTTAATTTACTAAACAGCAAGTTAAAAGAACTGGTGAAGATACAGTGCTAGAAAAGACAAACCACTCCTGCCCTCAGGGGTCTGGTAGTGAACTTGAGGAGCTTGTCTCCAGGATCAGATCTGTTTTTTCATCCCGGCCCTACCCACTGGTGGGAATCCCCCAGCAATTTCAATCCCATTTCTAAAGGGCGCATTTCAAGCACAGGTCAGGCTGCCAGCCTCTTCCACATGCCCATAGATACCCAGTTCTCCTCCAATAGGATACCAGGAGGAGATGCTTTAGTGCTTATACTAATTTGGTCCCAATATTTCTCTTACAAAGTCTTAAAGGCATGAATACAAAGATTATTTTTACAAGGTCTAATCTAGTACTTACAATTTTATAACTCCATCTGGGCACCTGGAACAGAACTGCTGGCTGCTCTTGTCTTGTTTATGTTGACTCTGCCCCAGCTGCACAAATCTACAAATTATAATGTGTAAAAAAAAGTAAGCTAAAGGAACTACCTGCCACAAATTCAGTAGATCACACAAATTGTATGGGTGTTCGAATGACAGTAATATACTTCTATCAGAAAAGCACACAAGAGGACCCTATGTGACACAAGACTTGGTTTATAAATGACTGCCTGATGTTAGAGTGGGTTTATGAGAATAGAGGAGGAGGAAATGCTTAAAATTTAAGTCATAACCATGGATATAAAAATGAAAGAAAATGTTTACTTTGTTGCATTCTGTTTACTCAAACGTGGTATAGAACCTGAGCCGAAATGTTCCTGAGGCCAGGAATTTGACCATAACCCCTTGCGGGTCTGAGGGTGACCGCAGCAGGAAGCAGAGGGAAACAAGCGGAGGGGGATGGTGCTTGGGTGAGACAAATGACAAGGAAACGGCAGGATCAGACTAGAGACCCAGCTCCTGAAGCAAGGATGCTGCTAAGATCCCAGGACAAGGACTTGGTTCCTCAGGACCACAAGAATCCCCACATGTACACCAGCCACTACTAAGGGTACTTTCAACAGAGACAGAGGGGGCTGAGGAGACCACCTGCTGAGCTTCACTGGCCCACCATGCCTCCTCAGAGAAGCCTCCAACAACACTAAACCGGACTTGTAGCTAAGGGCCAGAGCAGGCCCCAGGTCCACTCAGCAAGGTGAGAGGATGCCTAGCAATGGGCCCCTGATATTTCTCAAGTACACCCATCTGAGGTGTGGCCTGTGCTCCATGCATCCATCTGACCCTCAGGGATGCAGCCTGTAGTTTTTATTAGGTTTTTTAAAGGTCAGGAAAAGTGCTTCAGAAACTACCAATTATTAAATCATTACAGTGCTATGAAAAACTTTTAAATTAGCTTAGTCTTGTCCAGCTTTCATCTTCAGCAAGTGAACATCACTGACATGTACACTTATGCTGTCTGCAGTAAGTACAGTCATATTGGTCACTAACTCCAGATAATTCATTCTTCTAGACCATGTTGCTTACAGAGGTCTACTTCAACTACTATTAGAGTTAAGTGACAGAGTGTGGCAGCTGTTGTGAATGTACTGTGTGTCCAGGAGTGAGGAGGGTGTGGCTGAGTTCTCAATGACTCAGTTGACTTCCAGTAGGACAGTATACATAGTCATACCAGTGCTTCTGCAGTTAAGAAATGCTATGTATTTCTATATTTTACATATTCTACAGCAGATCTGACTAATTTGAAGTAGAGAACAAAAAATAATCAGCTCAGTGGATTCTGCAGAACAAATACCCTCCTTAAAAAAGACCTGAAGACTAGTACTCATTTATATTACATTTTATGTAAGCCAAACTTACATAAGTGGGACCATGTTCATTTGTTAAATAATTACGAATTCTTAATACATATATTAATACTAGGTTGAGGCGGTGTTTAAATGGGTGTTTAATCCTTAGGTTTTTGAGGATTTGGGGGTGAGGAATTCTTTAGAGAATCTGATAACTATTAATCTCTGCAAACACACACAGACACATTTTTAGGTACGTGATTTTATGGATACCTTTTGGTAGATCTCCACCTTTTAGCTAGATCTTCCTAATAAAAGTCTATAACACTCTGAATTGGTACCTTTTCATCACTGCTTCTTTTTCCTCCCCAGTCACCACTCCCACCAGGGCCACATCCACCCCCTCCACCCAACCCAAGCTAAATTGAATACAAAGTCCTCAACTGTCAATATCCCAAGTTCATTTTGTAAGAAGGTACTTGATCTTGAGAATTTGTTAATGCAAGAATGCAGAAATGAATTTTAATTTTGTTTCTCATGTCAAATATAACATGTTCAAAGAAAATAATAATGAGTCTCTGTTTATATTAGTTATGGATAGTTAATTATAATAAACTTTATACTAGGGTCTTCATATCTGCTGCTCTTTAAAGAGTCTTGGTTTGATGAGGTGAAAGATGTATTCCTGAAAAGATTCTATAGCACATTTTTGTGGCATGCTTTATAGCATGACCAAAAAGTCTAATATTTTCATGACTTTTGATAGCTATTTGTTGGATGTTAAAAGAGAACTTTGGAAAGTTTTGTTCTCTTTGCTTTGGCATTAAGAACATTTTACTTTTTTAATCTTTGTCTTTCTTGTCCATCCTATAAGGACAAAACATTTCTCTTTTTCTTCTATTTGGAGTGCATTTGTGAAACTCTGAGTATCATCAGATCTAGAAAATTTTAATCTAAATTGGTCTGATTTAGACCAATTTAGACAGGATCCAAACATTTTTTTCTATAGTGGTATTAATGTCAGCATAGGCACAGAATAGAATATCTATATCTAACTCATTTTAAAATGCAAACAATTTTCAGAATAATCCAAATTTAAATGCATAAAATCATCATTTGACAATATTTTATTGTAAATGTCTATACTGCTTCCTCTAATGAAATTTCTGAAGATAAGAATCAATCTCAATTGTATTTCAATTCTTCCTCTCGACCCCCACTTATCCAGTGAAAATGTATGATCTGGCCAGCCCATCATTACTTATAAATCTCTTTCTCTGGCCAAAGCACCAAACTCAATCTTACAAAAAAAAAAAAAAAAAAAAGAATGCAGAAATGCATTTGAACTTCGGTTTGCAGTTTATATTCGGGCAGTGAAAATATGTGTAAGTATCATAAACTGTTATCATTCAGGGGCCCAAGAGTCTCAGACAGTAAGAAGGGTTTTTAATTCCAAATGTAAGTTGTTTCAGAATCTGACCTAAATGCTACTATTCCAAGTGGAAGTTACTTCCTCCTGTATGGTTGACTACTTTCAATTTTTAAAAGTTATATTAGATGTAAGTTATTGTAATACATTTGCATTTGTCCTTAATTTCTCTTGAAAATACCTTACCTTAAATAAATGGAAAGATCTTCTTCTGAGAGGCCATCTGAGAGGTTGATTCCATACACCTCTTTCATGGGCTGGACTACATTCTGGGGTCAAAAATATGGGAATCAGGAAGAGTTCTTAGACATCTAGCACATTAATAATTTCCAAAAATGAAGAAAACGACCCTGTGAATTTTCCCATAAAAACCATCACAATGTTTCAACGTATTCATTAAATTTCTCAATGAGTTTTAAAATTTTTTATTTCATTTTCACTAAAATAGATTATAGATAAAAATTAGTTGGTAATTACTAATTGCTTTTGTATAATGCAAGAGTTGGCAAACATTTTCTGTGAAGGGTCAGGCAGTAAATACTTTATGTTCTTTGGGTCACATCATCTCTGCCACAGCTGCGTAATTCTGCTGTTACGGGGTGAAAGCAACCATAGATAACATATAAACAAATTGGTATGGCTGTAAATAGGCATGGCTGGTTGTAAATTAAACTTTACTTAGGAAAAATGGCAGCAAGCTGCTTTGGCCAATAGGCTGCACGTTGCCAATGCCCAGAATAACAGATTTAGTTCCCATATCATTACATTTTATTTGCCATGTCTACCTCAAATGACTTCTGGCTCTTACTAGAAATCCAGTTCCCCTAAAGCTAAATTTGATTTTTCTATTGTTCACTTGCCTTTTGTTTTCCCTCAATATACTATCAATATCAAATTCAACAGGATGAACTTCCCACTGGGATTAGGCAGAGATTGTGAGGCCCAGGTGCAAACCCTGCATTCCCATAATGTGCTAAGCAAGGGAACAAATAGACCTCAAGTGGATGGGTTGCTCAAAGAGGGACAGGATTCGCCTTAAGAATTCTGAAGTGACAAGAAATTTACTATTACACGTGGAAGCAAAAATACCGATTTCAGAAACCATTTTCAGTAATATCTTTGCCAAATGTATTTGTCTCTGTAGCACCTCCAACATGGCGCATGAGAATGGTGGAGTGAGGTGATGTAACCCTTCCTCGCTCTCAGCCTTTTGGCTGAAAGCGGGATGCTGGAGCTGGTTGTCCAGAGCCTCACTGGACAGCAGCCTCTCCTGCGTCCCTCACCTCTGTCACTTTGGCACTGTCGCCCAGGTCGGTCATCTTCACTGGGGTGGAGCGCTGGGACACGGAGCCCTCCTCCTCTCGGTCGGTCCCGGAGTCGTCTTCCGAGCTGCTGGACACGGCCTCCTCGCTGGGTGGCGGCGGGGCACTGGCGGCTGTTTTCCGCTGTAACACGGCTTCTTCTCTGTTGCTCTTATTTCTTTAAAAAGATGAATATGGATGTGAAGCATCTGTAAACCGAACCCTCAGTGCTCACCGCGTATCACTCTGTCCCAAAGCCTTAGTCCTGGAGAAGTGTTAAGAAAATGACTGTGAGAAGCTAGCGTCTGGATTCAAGTTGTGCTGAAGAGAAAAGTTTAATAGTTTATCATGTACATGTACTGACCCTTCTATGAATTTAAGCTTTGCTATGAATTCAGAAAATAAGCAAGTACGTGCTTGCAGTGTGCAGAAAAGCCTTTCTACCACTTGGCTACTGTGTCTTCCCTTTTGGTAACTGAAATCAGGATTTTCAAAATTTATAGTACAGTAGAAGACTGTTATATCTGAGATATTAGTGAAATTACCTATAACTTGTAGAAGCATCAAAAAAGGGTCGATAGCCAAATCCATGTGTGTTTCTGGCCTTCCTATGAATTTTTATCAATCACAGTGGCAGCTGATTACTTGTACCGAAGTAATGAGCAACTGATGAACATAAACTAAGATTTTAAACTGTTTTAAAACAATTTATTAGTAAATAACTATGTTTGCTGATGATGTCTTCTAATAATAGAGAGTGGATGAGGGGAAACAGAAAAAAATATACATTATTTGCTTTTATTTCATTGCCAAATTTGACAGTAGTCAGAATACTGTTTTTTTCTTAATTAAAAAAATGTATGGTAATATTTTTTGATTTTATGAAAAATATTTAATATATTTAATATTCTTACTTGAAAAAATTATCTGCAAGGGACTTGAAATATTCTACATTTTCTAGAAAAGAAATATGTAATACTATCTAACCATGGGTTAGATATTAGAGAAAATAAATTCATTTCTGACTTCATGAAACTAAAAATTAAAGTTGATACATTTCAGAACTATACACTAATATAAATGGTCATTTATGTATTTGTCCCAGGAACACTTTAAATTCTAAATGTCCTGAGGCCGTTCCTTCTTTTAAATTCCTCATAGCACCTGGTCCAAGACACATATTTAAGCCACATAAGTGGTGTATCTGGGAAATAGTAATATCAGTATATATCTCATTGTATAAATCACACATGTAGTTAGAATCCAATTAAGACCCCGTACACACTCCCAAATACAATTAGGACTCAAAATCCACGGTCTGGCCAGGGCCTAGGAGAATTCTCATCACTGGGATCACTCAGGTCAGCGGCAGTAACAGAGATGCGCAGACTAGGACACATTTCATTTCAGTCTCAAAGCATAAAGATTTAAACGTGGTTTGTTCTCTTCCTCATACTGCTGTATACAATAAAATAACAGCCATCCCCCACACAATGTTAACGGAGTACACAGAAGATCTATTAAGTCCTCTGTCTGAGCGTTTGCTTTAATGTTTTCTCCGGGTGCCAGCAAAAATAAACACAACAAATACACATTTTTACCTAAGTCTTTTATGTTGCGGAAAACAGAGGATATGGAGTTATTAAAGGACATACATAACATCTGCTACCTAACTTTATGCCATCTACGGAACATCTAATTTAAGTAAAATGTACTGTGTTGCTGAAATTCCCATAAATTCTACTTAAGTGTCAACCATGCTTTAATAATCCCAGTTTTATAAATAAGCTATCTGTATAGATGCAGTGGGCTTCCCAGGTCGTGCTAGTGGTAAAGAACCCATCTACCAATGCAGGAGACGTAAGAGATGCAGGTTCTATCCCTGGGTCAGAAAGATTCCCTAGAGGAGGAAATGGCAACCCACTCCAGTATTCGTGCCTGGAGAATCCCATGGATGGAGGAGCCTGGCGGGCTACAGTCCATGGGATCACAAAGAGTCAGACATGACTGAAGTGACTTAGCACGCCCGTGGATGCAGTGTATATACTATGCTGTAAACTATATGACTTGAAGTTATTAGTTTTGGGTGAAAGTGCTATATTATTTTTATGTGAATCTTTAAAATTTTATTCTACATGTAAATCTTACCCCAATACTGATTTTCCGGTTTCATCTGGCTTACGTACAGTAAATGGACTTGGATCAATACCAACGGTCTTAGGCATGAAGTCACTGAAGAAAGGGGAAAAAATTCCATGTGAATCACTGTCCATCCAGATGGTATCGGCTTCCCTCTCTATTCACATTCTTATACTGTTCCTTCTTAGCCTTCAGAGGTATATATATTCTAAGTGAAATACTCAGGGGAGTTCAGGTGATCTGGGCCATAAGACCCCATGAATTAACGGCACTCGGTAACTTCAATGTTAGCAGTCTTCACTGTGAATTTTCTCTGATTAAGAGGCCCAACAATTTTGAATTCAAGATTTTGTTTTCTGGAGCAGAACTGATATCTGAATTACTATTAAGATTCACCTCTGGTTGTATATCATGATTCATTTTCAAGTAAAATTAAACTCATAAAACTGATGGCAAGACAGTAAGCTGCTCGGTTTTATGGACAATGTTTTTATTACACTATACCACCTAAGGAGGCAGGCACAATTATCAAAAACACAGTGAAATGAATTGAAGTATCAACATCTATTTCATTAGTCTGGAGTTAATTCATTATAACACTGGAACACTTTAAATAGAAACTGTTAATTTACCACTTACTGTGATAAGCTGAAGCTACTTCCTCATGATACAGGGGCTACCTTACTATTACTGCTGATGCCAGACAAAACTCCTTAATAGATGCCAAATAAGCAATCGTTACATGATTTATGCAGATAAGACTCATAACTTCTGGCAAGGATACTGCTCCAAGCATGTGACTCAGTATTACATTTTTTGAAGGAAAAGAAAGTAGTATTGAATCTGACTCAAAATGCCTACTTAACAGTTTGAAAATGCTCCTTTCAAATGTAAGTGGTTTAATTTTTCTTTCTTTTTGAACTACTCAGTTGATCTTCATGATTTATGGATGACATATTTGAGAATTTGCTACTCACTAAAATTTATGTATAACCCAAAGGAAAATGACAATAACCTCACAGTTAAACTGCTAAACTTTAACAAGTATAACTGAAAATCAAGCAAGTAAAAATTCCAAACTTTCTATCTGAAACCAAAGAAAAATGTAGAGTGATTTCTAGGAAACAAACCATGAAATATGTTTCACCATGTACTATATTAAGTTTAGGCACACGTATATCACATTTGAAGAAAATGTGAAACACAAAAGGTAAATACAAGAATGCAAACTTTAGTATAAAACATAATGGTCAAAAACTGATTTTCTGAGCCTCATTTCTTAATCTAGACCCATCATTTTCCTAAAAGGCCCCATTAAAGTCCAAAAGAGACAGAAAAATGAAGTATGTTCAAAGGTGACAGACCAGGATGGAGAGCTGTCCAACAATAGAAGGACTGCCTCCTGAGTAATGGGCTCCCAATTGCAGAAGGAATTTCAGAGGTTGGACAACCACCTGCAGGAGGCATGCAGAACAGTAAAGGAAGACATAGCTAAACAAACTAGGAAAACCACAGTTCCCCAATGCTTCTGGTTTCAGAGAATTCACAACATACCGTGCTGAACTCGTCATAGCCAAGCAAAAGGTGTCATCAAAGCTACTCAGCTCATATGGTCGAAAGAACTCATTGTGGATGTCAATCTCCTCTTCATATTTGTGAAATTTCTTCACTACTAACTTCTTTAAGTTCGCAGCACAGATAACTAAGAGAGATACTGCCTGTTACTCTTAAAAGTCTTCAGATTACATCTCCTAAACATTTCTGTCATGGCAACTGTGTTCACAGAGAGTACACTGAACGAGGCTCAGATCGTGCCTCTGGCACTAACACACTTGGAGCTGAAACCAGACATGTGCACAGAACATACATGGCAAAGCTGAGCAAGACAATCGCCAAGGAGGCAGAGGCCTCTGGAAGCTGGGGTGGGAGTGGGGAATTATTTAAGAAATCAAATCACTCAATTCTTTAAATTCCTTTTTTCTCTTAAATAAACACCCTCTGCCTTAGAGATAAAAATTATGCAGCTATTTTATTAAATTTTCCATTATATTTCAAATCCTCTTTATTATGGGCAACATTAGGTTGTTAAATTCCTATCTTTTTTCCTAGAACAACTGAATCTTCTTAGCAGCTGTATGATTTATGATTTTGTCCAGAATTTCAAGATTAACAAATGCTTTTTAAAAGATAATTAATAATTTGTGAAGAACTTATTTGCAATCTTCTTACTTTATGGCCTGCACCATACCATCCAAAAACAGGATGGTCAAACGTGACTAGATGGAATCTTCAACTGGAGTGTTTCAGATTGGCAATAGATCGTCGCATCCTTTCACAATTGAGAAAACTGGCTTGTCCATGGTCAGAAGAATCAATAATAGAATCAAGAATAAACTCTATATCAAACTGATCAATTATTTAAACTTGGAAACATTGTTCTAATATGTCAAAATACATCTGAAGGTATTCTTTGAATGTAAAAACTTTCCTGCCTTTCTGACAAATTAATATGTAATCTTCAGTGACTAAAATACAGTTTCATACATACATCTGTACCTTTTTCACTGCTTAGATATAGGGAGAGTTTTTATTTCTCCTTGTGAATGGGTCCTCACTTCCTCCCCTATTCCCCCCAAATATGTAGGAATATATTAAGTACTAATTTTAAATGATGAAATAATATATCCACTAAACATCTGAGTGACATACCTGATAACTGGTAAGACACAATACAAGGTATTGGCCTATTTAGACAAAAGAAGTATAATACAATCTCTACCCTTTAAAAAAAGCTAAGATGTCATAATCTCCTATCTATTATAACAGCAACATAACCCTGAATAGTCATTCATTTCCTCCTAATAAAATGTTATATGAAACGAATGCTTCAAGATCATTTAATAATAATTTCCAAATAGGTTGGCATAAAAACTAGAGAAACAGCGTACCTACCTTCATCATAAGGCAGTGGTAAATGTTTTATTACCTCTGGTGTCCACCAGTAAGTGTAACTATTAAAAAAAAAAAGGATTAAAATGCGCCAAATGTAAATGTTGGTTTTCTACAATTCACTAGATAAAATGTGTTATCTAGACAAACGAACTATGGTAGGGGGTGGTTAGTACTAGGATAACAGGAAAGGCTCCTAAAATTTTGCTTGAGACTGAAGTCATGCTTTAGAGCAGTGCTTCTCAAAGGCAGCATACACATGAATCACTTGAAAATCCTGTTAACAGGCAGATTCTGATTCAGTAGGTGGGGCCTGAGATTCTGCATTTAAGACAAGCCTCTGGTGATATCAAAGGAGCTGGCCCTCAGACTACTTTTTAAATAGCAAGGCTTTAAAGCATGGGGAAAAAAAAAAAAAAACAACAACAGAAAAGGGATAAGTCTGCTGCTTACAAAGAATTCATTCAGTCTTTCACCATTTATTAAGCAATTTATTTATTGACTTACTGTGTGTCAAACACTGTTCTACACTTTAGAAATGCCATGTTGAAAATAAAGAGAAAGTAGAGCTACAGTATTGTTCTGATCTTCACCAGCACAAGTTTCATGCTGGAAAGAGAAATACACAAGATAAGAGGGAACTGTGCACAGCCCAAGAGGCGGAAGGAGACAGCACAGCATCTCTGGGAGCATTCAGGGGTCCTGATAGAGCTGCGCTCAATACTCTTTTTAAAGAGCAGAACTGACATTGGAAATGGGCAAATGCAGTCTTGATGTTCAAAAGCCAGAGGGTGAAAGACTCCAAAAACTATACAGCAATGAGTGTGATGTCAATGCAGGCAAGATAACAAATCAAGTATTTACTAGAGATGGGAGTAACCTAAGAAGATGACCGGTGACTTCTATGAATCCACATCTATTCATAAAAACAAGCCACACCAGGCTATTCTCATTTCCTTTTCCAAAAAAATCAGATTATTAGATCAAAGGAATGAAAAAGACATGGGCTAACTCATTTAAAAGGGTGTATGTGTGTTAGAGAGAGAAAGAACTCACCCACGAGCAAGCACAGGCATAAATTCTAATGATGGCAGACAGAATTGGCAGAGGAGGAAAGCAGAGAAGGTATCAACGCATATATAAATAAATAACTAAAAAACGGTTACTTAGGAAAAAGAAGAAGACATTATAAAGAACATGTTTTAACTCAGAATGCACCATGTGGAGAAAAAGAATTAAGAGAAAATTAAGAGATCAGGCCATAAATTTTTAAAAAATATTACTAAACTGTATCCTTATGCAAAATAAAGCTTAACAATACTTTTCAAAAAAGCTAGAGTCATCAAGACAGTATTGTACTGGCACAAAAATGGAAATATAGACCAATGGAACAAGATAGAAAGCCCAGAAATAAACCCACACACCTATGGGCACCTTCTCTTGGACAATAGAGGCAAACAATGGGGAAGAGACAGTCTCTTCAATAAGTGGTGCTAGGAGAACTGGACAGCTATGTTAAGAGAATGAAATTAGAACACTTCCTAATACCATACACAAAGATAAACTCAAAATGGATTAAAGACCTAAATGTAAGACCAGAAATTATAAAGCTCTTAGAGGAGAACATAAGCAGAACACTGTATAACATAAATAACAGCAAGATCCTCTATGACCCACTTCCCAGAGTAATGGAAATAAAAATAAACAGGTGGGACCTAATTAAATTTAAAAGCTTTTGAACAGCAAAGGAAACTATAAACAAGGTGAAAAGACAACCTTCAGAATGTAAGAAAATAATAGCAACTGAAACAACTGACAAATGATTAATTTCCAAAATACACAAACAGCTCATAAAACTCAATACCAGAAAAACAGCCCAATCAAAAAGTGAGCAGCTATGGAAGACGGTATGGAGATTCCTTAAAAAACTAGGAATAAAACCACCATATAACCCAGCAATCCCACTACTGGGCATATACCTTGAGGAAATCAAAATTGAAAAAGACACAAATACCCCAATGTTCACTGCAGCACACTCATGATAGCTAGAACATGGAAGCAACCTACATGTCCATTGACAGATGAATGGATAAAGGAGCTGTGGTACGTATATACAATGGATTACTCAGCTATAAAAAGGAATGCATTTGAGTCAGTTCTAATCAGGTGGATGAACCTAGAGTCTATGATACAGAGGGAAGAAAGTCAGAAAGAGAAAGAGAAATATTGTATACTAATGCATATACATGGAATCTAGAAAGATGGTACTGATGAGTTTATTTTCAGGTCAGCAATGGAGAAACAGACATAGAAAACAAACTTAAGGACACGGCTTGGAGGGGAGGAAGAAGGGGGTGAGATGTACGGAGGAGTAACATGGAAACTTACATTACCATATGTAAAATAGATAGTCAGTTTTGCTGTATGACTCAAGTAACTCAAATAGGGGCTCAGTATCAGCCTAGAGGGGTGGAATGGGGAGACAATGGGAGGGAGGTTCAAGAGGGAGGGGACATAGGTATACCTATGGCTGATTCATGTTGATATTTGGCAGAAAACAGCAAAATTCTGTAAAGCAATTTCCTTCAATTAAAAAACATTTTTTTTTTATTAAGTGGGCAAAAGAATTAAACAGACATTTCTCCAAAGAAGATACACAGATGACTAATGTGCTAAGTCACTTCAGTTGTGTCCAGCTCTTTGTGACCCTATGGACTGTAGGCTGCCAGGCTCACCTGTCCATGTGATTCTCTAGGCAAGAATACTGGAGTGGGTTGCCACGCCCTTCTCCAGGGAATCTTCCTGACCCAGGGATTGAACCCGTGTCTCTTAGATGACTAATAAACACATGAAAAGATGCTCAACATTGCTTATTATTAGAGAAATGCAAATCGAACTGCAATGAGATATCACCTCACACCAGTCAGAATGGCCATCATCAAAAATCCACAAACAATAAATACTGGAGAGGGTGTAGAGAAAAGGGAACCCTCTTGTCCTGTTGGTGGGAATGCAGACTGATACAACCACTATGGAAGACAGTACAGAGATTCCTTTAAAAACGAGAAATAAAACTACTATATGACCAGCATACTTTATGATCCCCACTACTAGGCATATACCCTGAGGAACCCAAAATTTAAAAAGACACATGTACCCCAATGTTCATTGCACCACAATTTATAATAGCTAGACACAGAAGCAACCTAGATGTCCATCAACAGATGAATGGATAAGGACTTTGTGGTACACAGATATAGCGGAATGTTAGTCATAAAAAGGAATGCATTTCGGTCAGTTCTAACGAAGTGGATGAATAGAGCATATTATACAGAGTGAAGTAAGTTAGAAAAACAAATATTGTATATTAACACCTATGTGTGGAATCTAGAAAGATAGTACTGATGAACCTACTTGCAGAACAGCCATGGAGATGCAGACAGAGAAGAAAAGCTTTATGGACATGGGCTGTGGGGAGGGAGATGGGGGGATGAATGGAGACAGTAGCATGGAAACATATACACTCCTGCCATTTGTAAAACAGAAGACCAATAGGAATTTGCTATATGATCCAGGGAACTCACACCAGGACTCTGTGGCAACCTAGAGGGGTGGGAAGGGGTGGGAGGTTCGAGGGGGGTTCAAGAGGGAGGAGACATATGTGTTCCTATGGCTGATTCATGTTGATCTATGGCAGAAATCAGCACAATATTGTAAAGAAGTTATCCTTCAATTAAAAGTAAATTTTTTTTTTTTTTTAAAGTCCAACTCTTCTAAGTGGGTCTCAGAAAGAAAGAAGCCCAAAGAAATACCTGCTCTGGGGAAGCTGGGCTGAGATGGATGGAGGAGGAGAGCATCTGAGAGGATTGAGCCCAGGACTGGGAGGCATCACCTCCTCCACCAGCACATTCACCCAGGGGAAGAGCACCTGCACCGGGACAGAAATCTGCTTCCGGACCAGGTATCAGAGGACAGGCGATGGCAGGTGGGCGCCACTTCCGCCTCTGCATAAACACCTAGAAAGTCAGCTTCTTTTCTCTTTTTCACTCTCCAGTATTAAGAGTATTCAATTCCACTGGCTCACATAGAAAGGTTATGATTTTATTTATTTATTTATTTTTTTTGAAAGGTTATGATTTTAAAAGGCTCTTTAACTCCACTAGTAAACTTTGGAGCTCTCTGAAATAATATATATGGATCTGAGCAAAGCAACTGATATATGTGAACAAGACAGAGACGTGGGCAGGATGATAGGACAGTCAAGTGTTGACAGCATGGTTAGTTACAGCTGTTGAAATGATTCCAATCAAAAATCACGTAACAGTGTCAAGGTAGAGGGAGTTGTTGGGTGGTAGCCCACAGGGCTCTGCTATCCTATTCTGTTAAAGGACTCATCCTATTTCATCAAGGACTTACATTAGGATCAAGATAGCCAACTGATTAATTCTGAAGAAGCTACAAAGCTAGAGGAAATAGCTAATAAATAGGATACGTGTTTATGTATTTTTCCTGGAAGCAGGCAAAGCATATACAGGCAAGAAAAGATGGCAGAGATAAGGCATGGCAATAGGGCATGTTAAAAAGACGGGAATTCCAGTGGATAGAAGCCCAGAGAATTAACATTACGATAGCATTGCTGCAAACAGTCAATGTAACTTTGTACTTCATGATAAAAAAACAGATTACCCAGGACAAGGGGAATGATGGCACCAATGGTCCCACAACACTTGGCACAAATTAAACCAGAGTCGGACTACTGTTGGACCCAGGTTTGAATTCAGTTTAAAAAGAGCACCGACATAAACTGGAATACAGAAGAAAGCCTTCCGAACGCTAAACAGACTTAAAACCACAGTACAGGAGAAACAGTTAAGAAAGTGGAGCTATTTAACCTGGAGAAGAAGAACTTTGAGAATGTGTGAACCTGTCTTCAAATATTTAAAAGACCATCAAGTGAATGAGAAAACTGTGTTCTTAAGGTCTCAGGGGATTAAACTAAGATTAGTAGGTAAAGTTACAGACAAACGGATCTCGGCATGATATCAGAAAGAATAATGTGAGTGAACTGTCCAAAAACGACTACCTCTCAATCTGACAGGTGCTGGTTGACAAACCGACGGCAGCCAAGCACAGTACAGCTGAGCCCCACCTGGGAAGATACAGAGGGAACTCATACATCAGACAGAAAATAGTGCCAGGAAACCTCCCAACTCTGAGTCAAAGAGACAATGTATAATGCCTAAAAATACCCTGGTGACTTTATTAACACTGATTCCAAAATGGCATCTGAGATGATATATGCCATATTAACCTATTTCAGACTTCCCTGGTGGCCCAGATGGTAAAGCATCTGAATACAATGCGGGAGACCCAGGTTCGATCCCTGGGTTGGGAGGATCCTCTGGAGAAGGAAATGGCAACCCACCCCAGTACTATTCAGAACAAAGCTTCAATCAGCAGTTTGAACAGATTCATAAATGTGGGATTTTGAGTCACAAAAGTAGTTATCTCGAGAGAACTGGTTTGGATGAATTCTGGGCAAAGCTAGTTTATCCCCCCTTCCCTTATCATTTTATAAAAATACTATTTCAGAATAAGTCATTGGTAAACAGTGTAAAATACAGATGGTCACAAAGTTTGGAAACACAGACAAATACATAATAAAATGTTCACTAATAGTATGTTATAAAATAGATCTTAATCATCCAAATAAGCACGATGGTATGGTCACTCACCTAGAGCCAGACATCACAGCATGTGAAGTCAAGTGGGCCTTAGGAAGCATTACTATGGACAAAGCTAGCAGAGGTGATGGAATTCCAGCTGAGTTATATCAAATCCTAAAAGATGATGCTGTTAAAGTGCTACACTCAACATGCCAGCAAATATGGAAGACTAAGCAATGGCCACAGGACTGGAAAAGGTAAGTTTTCATTTCTAATCTCAATGAAGGGTAATGCCAGAGAATGTTCAAATTACTGTATAACTGCACTCATTTCACATGCTAACAAGGTAATGTTCAAAATCCTTCAAGCTAGGCTTCAATAGTACATGAACCAAGAACTTCCAGACGTACAAGCTGGATTTAGAAAAGGCTGAGGAACCAGAGATCAAATTGCAAACATCTGTGGGATCATAGAAAAAGCAAGAGAATTCCAGAAAAACATCTACTTCTGCTTTGACTGTGTGGATGACAACAAACTGTGGAAAATTCTTAAAGAGGTGGGAAAACCAAACCACCTTACCTACCTCCTGAGAAACCTGTGTGCAGGTCAAGAGGCAACAGTTAGAATGGGATATGGAACAATGAACTGGTTCAAAATTGGGAAAGGAGTTCATCAAGGCTGTATATTGTCACACTGCTCATTTAACTTGTATACAGAGTACACCATGTGAAATGCTGGACTGGATGAATCACAAGCTGTAATCAAGATTTCTGGGAGAAGTATCAACAACCTCAGATATGCAGATGATACCACCCTAATGGCAGAAAGTGAAGAGGAACTAAAGAGCCTCTTGGTGAAGGAGAAAGAGGAGAGTGAAAAAGCTAGCTTAAAACTCAACATTCAAAAAACTAAGATCAAGGCATCTGGTCCCACCCCATCACTTCATGGCAAATAGATGGGGAGAAAATGGAAATTGTGGCAGAGTTTATTTTCCTGAGCTCCAAAATCACTGCAAACAGTGACTATAGCCGTGAAATTAAAAGATGCTTGCTCCTTGGAAGAACGCTATGACAAACCCAGTCAGCACATTAAAAAGCAGAGACATCACCTTGCCGACTAAAGTCTGTATTGTCAAAGCTTTGTTTTTCTTTCTTTCCAGTAGTCATGTACAGATGTGAGAACTGGACCATAAAGAAGGCTGAGCACTGAAGAATTGATGCTTTTGAACTGTGGTGCTGGAGGAGGTTCTTGAGAGTCCCTTGGACAGCAAAGAGATTAAACCAGCCAAACCTAAAGGCATTCAACCCTGAATATTCATTGGAAGGACTGATACTGAAGCTCTAATACCTTGGCCACCTGATGCAGAGAGCCAACTCACTGGAAAAGACTGATTCTAGGAAAGATTGAGGGCAGAAAGAGAAGGAACAACGGAGGATGAGATGGTTGAATGGCATCACTGACTCAATGGACATGAATTTGAGTAAACTGGGAGAGAGTGAAGGGCAAGAAGCCTGGCGTGCTGCAGTCCATGGGATCACAAAGAGCTGCACATGATTTAGGGAATGAACAACAAAAAATAAGTGATAAAATAATATTATCTAAGTTTCCAGACTTAATGGTCATTCGGATAAAGCATCGGCCTGCCATGCGGGAGATTCGGGTTTGATCCCTGGGTTGGGAAGATCCCCTGGAGAAGGAAATAGCAACCCATTCCAGTATTCTTGCCTGTAGAATCCCATGGATAGAGCAGCCTGGCGGGCTACAGTCCACGGGGTCGCAAAGAGTCAGACATGACTGAGCGGGTTCACTTCACTCACAACTAAGGAATGCAGTCGTTTTAAAGAACAATAACAATACTAGTATCTGTTGGACTACTATGTACTAAGGATTTATATGATCTCATCTGATTCTCAGAAAAACCTACAGGTCAGACACTATCACTATCTCTATTTTACTGATGTGGAAACTGAGAATTGGACCGGTTATATGTCTTGCTTCGGGTCACACAGGTATTAACTGCAGGCAGTCCCTCCAGAGCTTGGCTGCTCCCAGACTGCGTGGATCATGTGTCAGACCCAGTAGGAAGTACTTCCCATTCATATTTTATTTAATCCTTAAAGTGACCTGTGAGGTGTGTGTAGTCATTTCCTTTCTATAGTTGGGAAAACAAGATTTCCAGAGGTTTAGAAACAGGTCTAAGGTCACACACCTGCAGAAAATCCAACTCAGCTCTACCCTAGCATCCATACTCCAGTCTGGTTGTAGCCTCTGGCTATTTCTTCTGAGAATCAGCATATGGATTTAACCCTCATCAAAATAACTAGTATCGGTGGGTGACTAGAAAGGCCAAAAAAAAGTACTGAAATTTATCCTACAGTCTTTATTAGTATCAGTTGTTGATGCCAAAAATCAATTTTTGGAATTTTCACATTCTAGAGAAAAACAAAACAAGGAGACCAAGTCAACTGTGAGAGCCACAGTACCTACTTTGATAAAAGTTTATTCTCAGTGGGAGGTGTTTAGTGTATTCACTTACTGTGCTGTCTAATTGGCTACATAACCTCAGTCAAGACACATTTTCTCTGCAACTCAGTTTCCTTTTTTTAATTTTAAAAATGGGAATGTAACATCAGCTTCCTTTTATTTCCACAAATAAGCACCAACACTGCCTGCCTCAGTTATGTAACTCTAGGTTTAACTTATGCTTGTAATTTACTAGCTAATTTCAGCAACAGAAAATTGAGTTTTGCTTGTTCTCCAAGTTGTATCTTAATAGCTTCAATACTTTAAGGTAATATAAAGTTTCAGAAAATCAACCATATTTACCCATAGTCAATTGCATCAACAAAGCTAAATATAGGCATTTATGTTTATCTCTCATCAAATAAACATAATTAGCTCCAGATTTTTTTGTCAGCAAAAATTCATGGCAATCATTGTGGAAAATGTGGAAAATAGTGGAAAAATCAGCACTGCTTCATTTATAGGGAAAGTAAGGTCAAGCATTAAGCTGGTTATTCCAAGAAAATACACTTAAAAGAACAAAGCTGAGAAACATAAACTCTGACATTTTCTTAATATTTGAAATGTTCCTGAAGTAATAGAGAATTTGGCAACATCTATAACATTAGCACTTGCTAATTCACCAGTTGCTTGTGGTCTGTCCACACAGTTAGCACAGACCAGCAATGAACCCTGTAGTGTTTGCGAGGCACTGTTGCACAAAATGAGGGCTAGATCACACGGATGCTGTGAGAGGAGAGCCTTAGGAGCAGACCTGACATCACAGGGCTCTGAGCAGAAGGGACCAGGCTCAAGTCTCATATGTGAAAAATGTAGCCCATTATTAGAACATGACTCTTCAATTAACAGTGCTAAAGAGTCCTCTCATTAAACCCTTACAATGACTCTGTAATGTGTGTCCTGTCATTTACATTGTGCAGAGGAAGGAAATGAGACTTAGAGAGGTTAAATAACTAGTCCAAGGTCACACGGCTACAGAGACGCCAACTCAAGTCCCCTGACCCTGCGGCCTGTGCTACACAGAGAGTCTTGTCCTATCCTCAGGAGATAGTTCATTTATTTGGGGACTGCTGCTGCTGCTAAGTCACTTCAGTCGTGTCCGACTCTGTGCGACCCCATAGATGGCAGCCTACCAGGCTCCCCTGTCCCTGGGATTCTCCAGGCAAGAATACTGGAGTGAGTTGCCATTTCCTCCTTCAATGCATGACAGTGAAAAGTAAAAGTGAAGTCGCTCAGTCATGTCTGACTCTTCGTGACCCCATGGACTGCAGCCCACCAGGCTCCTCCATCCACGGGATTTTCCATGCAAGAGTACTGGAGTGGGGTGCCATTGGCTTCTCCGTATTTGGGGACAACTGCTACCAATTTAACTGTCATCATAATAGCCCATACAGCGAATGACTCAAGAAAGCCCAGACTGAGCAACAGGGCTGGTGGGAGTGGCGCCTGCCACGAGCACCACGGCTCTAGCTTCCTGTCCTCCCCAGTGTCACCAAGAGTTCCCTGTGCTTCCTGGAGGAAAGAACATTGGAATTCCAAAGTGAGGCTGCCTAGACACCACACTTAAAAACCAAAGACGATTCCTTACATGTTAAGAGTTCTTTATCACCCCACATTTGTAGGAAGCACTCAAAAGTTATGTTACTGGTTTGCTCCAGTGGAGCTTCAACTTAACAGTTCAATGATGAAGCTCTGAAACTTTGTATCTTATGAAAATGCAAAACAACTGTATTTGTTAATGACAATTTCCCAATGTTAAGGCTGAAACTCCAATACTTTAGCCACCTGATGTGAAGAGCTGACTCATTTGAAGAGACCCTGATGCAGGGAAAGATTGAGGGCAGGAGGAAAAGGGGACAACGGAGGATGAGATGGTTGGATGGCATCACTGACTCAATGGACATGAGTTTGGGTATGCTCCCGGAGTTGGTGATGGACAGGGAGGCCTGGTGTGCTGCGGTTCATGGGGTCGCAAAGAGTCTGACATGACTGAGCGACTGAACTGAACTATCAGGACATCAACAATACTAAATTCCTCCTGGCAAACATGTAGCAAGGCTGACTACTTTAGCCTATATAATCATTTCTCAAAAAGAAAGTTCTCTCATATTCAAAATACTATCAAAGCTGAGTTTAACATAGTAGACCAGGAAGAAAAATACCTTCTTCTTGTTGGTAAAAGTCTCATGGTATTTTTATGATGCAAATAAAAATCTGTGGGGAGTTCCCAGAGATGAGGTTTCCCTTCAGTGGGATGGAAAACTCCCAGGAAGAGATTAATGGAATCTTGTCTGTCAGCATCTAAAAAGCAAAAATACATAATTCAGGAACTCTATTACTCACATAAACAACCCAGGGGAATGCTTTCTTAGGAGGATTAAGGGTACATCTGGAATGTCATAGAACACACCTCTGAAAATAAAAGCATTTATACTGTAAAAGTCATACACAACATCTAAAACACCCACCAAGATTTTGAAAATTAAAATCTTATTTCAAAATGTTTCCTTTTTACTCTATACGTCTCATAACATAGAGGATAGTGAATGTAAACTGCTTCTTGAATTTTGAGAGATTCTTAAAAAGTCTTTAAGAACTGCCCTAGTTACCTTAGTGATTGCATTTTTAGAATAAAAACATTCTCACCATTTGTTCATTTACCTGAAACAAAGAACATCTTCACTTTATGGCAAAGACAGAAGAGAAGTCAGACTATAAATAAAGCGGCCCAATTCCTACCCATATTCTGTGGCACATCCTTGAACAAGTCAGTTTCCAAGCTTCTGCTTTTAATCCATGAAAAGATACTCCATTTCTTTAGCAGAGACAACCTTTGCAACATTTGGTTTCCCCTACAGCTGTGTTTGATAAAGAAAGCAGAGTGTGCACACGGAAAACAGCGTCACTCTAACCATTCAACCTCTCCAAAAGTACTTTTTCAAAACAGACTACAAACTAGTAAAACTGACCACACACACACACACACACACACACACACACACACGCTGTCTCTCCTCTTCTTTTTCTCAATTGTATTTTGGTAAAAACGATAAGCACTGAAGTGGTTTCATGAGCCATCCTTCCCGTCCTGCACAGCCCCCTCCCAAGCATCCTTCATTCTTTCCATTCTGGTCTCTGAGCCCTTGTATATTCAAGTTAGGGGCAGACATCCACAATATAAATAATAATCTCTTTCTGAAATTGAGCACAGAACCAAAAAGCTAACAGAAATGACTGCTTTTGAAACAGGATAACATCATCATAAAATCAATTTCCTTCCAACAGCTATAGTGAACACAGAAAAATCTGAAATTAGCAACACTGTTCTCATTGGGCTATTTGGTCATTTTGGCAGAAGCAATAAATGAAATCTGGTACATTAAACATGGGTTCCAGTTATATATTTTGACAGGAAGCATTCCATTAAAACAGCGCTCACCTTTTATGCTACAAGTAATATATGAAAGGGATGTGTTTATATGATGAGTATACTTGCAGCCTTTTTTCCATTTGTTGAGAGAAAACATCAAGTATTAAATGATGAAGGCATTACCACCCCAATTTGCACCCTCTTAACACAATATGAAAGTAAACATACTCCTTTTATAGTAATTATTTTCTTTATGATTCTTGGGTAGCCTTAATGGCACTTAATAATTCACACTATGCAGTACCTCAAAATATCTTAATTCTATTTAAAGAAGCTTTCCATTTTTCAGCCACATTTTCAAGGAGTTTCTTTTATCCCTAATTAAGCCTAATTAGTAGTTCCTTTAATTTTTAGCAAGTATGATAAAATGTAAGATTGAGAAACCTAACCAAATAATAGATATGCCTTCAAAGGATCATAATGGAGACTTCTTGAATGTACTGCTGTTACATTAACTTACAATGTATCTATGGTATTTATGGTCACTTACTAAGCTTGGATTTATTTGGAAGGAATGATGCTAAAGCTGAAACTCCAGTACTCTGGCCACCTCACGCAAAGAGTTGACTCATTGGAAAAGACTCTGATGCTGGGAGGGATTGGGGGCAGGAGGAGAAGGGGACGACAGAGGATGAGATGGCTGGATGGCATCACTGACTCGATGGACGTGAGTCTCAGTGAACTCCGGGAGTTGGTGATGGACAGGGAGGCCTAGTTTGCTGCGATTCATGGGGTCGCAAAGAGTCAGACACGACTGAGCGACTGAACTGAACTGAACTGAACTGAACTAAGCTTGGAATCTAAGGCCAGTCCTAATGAGCCTCAGGAACTTTTCCTGGCTACTTTTGACTGCAGATGAAGTTTTCGCCCTCTGGAAGACAGTAGTACTTTGGACTGAGACAAAAGCTTAAAATAGGTAGGTTCTCTGCAGTTGCAGATAACAAGAGGGCAAAATAACTACCTACTTTTATATTCAATTGTGCTTTAAAGGAAAAAAGAATATGCACCTTTCAAACTCCATCCAGATGGTTAATCACTAACACACTGTATTTCAATAGGTCAGGCTTGAAGATAACAGTTCTTTTTAATTAGCCAAGAATGTCTATTTGGAAACTAGAGTATTTGTTGACCTAATATTAAATTAAGTCCATGATAAAGTGGCCTCTGAAATCAGTAATGGAATGGGATGCTATTCGATAAACAGTACTATTTAACCAGGGTGAGGAGCAGACAGTGAACTTGGACCACTGCCTCCTACTGTATGTTGAAATAAATACCAACTAAATGTCAGAAGGACAAAGATCAACACCCTAATAGAAAAACATGCAATTTTTAAAAGAAACAAATAGATGGTAAACATTCAAAAACTCAACTTTACTATTATTCAGTAAATGATGCAAACTGAGAACAATGCAAACCATTTTCTACTTATTAAGCTGGCAAATACTTTCCAAAATGGGCACTCCTATACTCTGCTGAGAGAGAACTGATTGCTACACCCTTTCGTTAAGGCTATCTGGCTATACATATACATATATGTCTTTAAAGATCCTGAAAATATGTATACTCTGACCTAATAAATATGGTGCTGAAATTTTCATAATATAAAAACATTCAAAAAAGATGTTCGTTTAAAAGAAACATAAATGCACAATAAAAACAGGTAACCTCACTGTGGTGCTTCTAAAGGACAGACTGCCACAAGGCTACCAAAAATTAAGTTGTAAAAGAGTATTTAGGGTCATAAAGATTACTCACATTATCTAAAAGGGAAAAAGCAGATATACATTACCTGTACAGTAACTAGAAGGATCATGTTCTGCTAAATATGAACAAGTTGCTACCTCTGAAAGGTGAGGATTATATGATTTATTTGTGAGTTATTTTATACTTTTTATAATTAGCATATATTACCTTCATAACTACAAAAAAAAAAAACCCACCATTCATTCATCCAAGAGCCTACTATGTCTGTCCCACACTAGGTATATGGTCTATACATAACTGATTCTGGCTTTCATGGGGCTTACATTCCACAGTGAGAAGCAAAAATAATTCTCAAGTAAATAAGGTACAGGGTACTTTCAGAGGATGTTAGTTCTTTGAAAAAATAAGAGTGACATGAGAGTGATGAGAGAGAAGAGGGACACTTAGGTCGGTGGTCAGGGAAGCAGGTGGAGGCTGCACAGTGTCCCGAACAGCACGAAGGTGGAGGGGGGAGCAGGGGGCTGGAGGGCAGGGGGCAAAGAAAGAGCAGGACTGGGGACAGTGAGGCAGACCACACGCGGCCTCGAAGGTCATGGCAAAGAGTCCGATCTTAAATGCGATGAGAAGCCCTGGAAGGGATTTCAGAGTGGGGAGTGATATGATCTAACTCTCGAAAGGATCACTGTGGCTGCTGTGAAGAGCAAGAACAGAAGAGGGGAGGCCGAGGGAGGAATCAGGAGCAACGGCAGCTGTTCAGAGCCACCAGCTGTCTGAACCAGCCCGGCAACAGTGGGGAGGAAACACAGCAGAAGGATTGGGGATATGCTCTGGAGGTGGAGCCAACCAGGTTTGCTGAGAGGTGAGACCGGGGAAGATAAGGAGAATAAAGAAATTAAGGATGATTCCTAGGATTCTGAACGGAACAATGGAAGCAGAGGTGAAAAAAGAAAAAAAGTAGAGAAACAAGTTTGGGGCAGAGTCAGTACTCTTGCCTGGAAAATCCTATGGATGCAGGAGCCTGGTAGGCTGCAGTCCATGGGGTCGCTAAGAGTCGGACACGACTGAGCGATTTCACTTTGACTTTTCACTTTCATGCACTGGAGAAGGAAATGGCAACCCACTCCAGTATTCTTGCCTGGAGAATCCCAGGTGCCGGGGACCAGCCCCGGCTGAACCAGGGTATTCGAAGGAGAGACGGCGTAGGCGAAGATCAGGAAACAATTGCTTAATTAAACGTTAATTAAGGATATAAAGAGTAATAGAATGAGGATAGCTCAGTAGGAAAATTCAGTGGAGAAAAGAGGCTGAATAATTCAGCCAGAAGGTAAGAGAAAGAACGACATGGTGAGACCAAGTTTCGGTGAACAAGGCCCGCACTTTATTTTCCAAAGTAGTTTTTATACCTTAAGTTATGCATAGAGGATAATGGGGGAAGGGGTAGAGTCAGGCAGCAAGCCAGGCTTTCTTCCTGCAAACTTATCATATGCAAAAGCTTAGGTGATTTGCATCATCTTCTGGCCCAGAGGCCTGTTAACATTTTAAGACCTTTTCTTCAGAAAACTTATTTTTCTCTAAAGGTGATTGGTCAGGAGCCACCCTCCAAAAGCATTAGATAAAGTTGCATTCCTACAGCGCAAAGGTGTGGTGGGCTATAACAAGAAAAAGAATTAACTCAAGGGTCCCAGGTTACAAACATTAAAGCTACTATTTACACCAATTATATTAATCAATACACTGCCAGGGACACAGCAGGTAAGGGATATGGAGACTTAGCAGCAAACATTGGCCCAACAAGTGAAAATCCCTTCACCAATACAATTTCTAATCAATCTTTTAACTACTCAAAAGAATCTGTGTTTAGACAGTTTAGAACATCTCCTACCTCTCACAGTTGGGAGGCTCTGAACAATCACATGTGGCCGGAAAACCTATTCAGGCAGGCTAGAGGATTTCCAAAGGAGTTTGTAGGTTAAACACTGTCACACCCAGGAATTATTAACTGGAGCTGTAAGCTAACTTTTTTCAGAGAGGTAGTGGGGGACAGCCCCCCGTAAAGTCAGAGGTGTAGGTGAAAGCACAAAGCAGAAAGTAGGCAGACTCTGGTTTTGGGGGTAGATTGCTCGAGAATTTCCAGGGAGACTCCTGAGGCTTGATCCCGCCTTTGCGTATGCCAAGCCTCCTTCCTCATGACCTTTGTCATGGGTGGAGTTCCTCACGCTGGCTACCGGCAGTGATAGAATTCCAGTTGAGCTATTCCAGATCCTGAAAAGTGCTGCACTCAATATGCAATATGCACCCAATATGCAATATGCCGGCTCCCGGCACCCAGGGATGGGGGAGCCTGGTGGGCTGCCGTCTATGGGGTCGCACAGAGTCAGACACGACTGAAGCGACTTAGCAGCAGCAGCAGCAGCAAGTCATTTCCTGCTGGAAATGATTAGTTTGAGATTCTTCTCAGATATCCGTGGTAGGGAGAAACTTGGCCTCATGACCTTCCCTCCATAGTTTCTCATGAATATTTCATCTTAGATGGCAAAAGCGACTTTGTAGATGTAACTGAAATGACTAATCAATGACATCAACGTAGGAAAATTATCGTGTCTTACCTGGATCGGCCACTGGAATCATAAGAATCCTTTAAGGGCAGAAGAGGAAAGCAGACAGATTTTAGGCACAAGGGTTGATGTACCATTGCTAACTTTGAAGATGGAGTGGACCACAAGCCAAGGAAGGTAAGCAGCCTCTCAAACCCGAGAATGAGCCCCAGACAACAGCACATGGGGACAGCAGTCCGAGAACCACCTCGAGTTCTGCCAGCAAGCTGAATGAGCCTGGAGGCCTCCAGATCAGAGCCCACATTCTGACTTCATTGCTCTCATTTGAACTGCAGCCAGGTGAGAGCCTAAGCAGAGAACACAGGTGAGTAATGCTATTCCCAGACTTCTGAACCACAAACACTGGGACATAATAAACGGGTGTTGTTTTAAGCCACTGAGTCTGTGATAATTGGTTATGGCACCTGTAGAAAACTAACACAATATTCAGAAGGAAATGCCTGCAAGGTAGGCATTTAGTTAAGTCTGGAGTCAGGGAAGAGATATATATTTGAGTGTCAAACGTATGGTATTTAAAAGCTGGGTGAGATGCCCCTAAGGTAAAAGTGTAGAAAGAGAAGAGGAGAGTTTAGAAATAGGGTAGAAGTCACCAGCGGGACTGAGAGAGACAGCACAGAGGTGAGTTTCAAGAAAGAGTGCTCCATTGTGATACAAGCTGCCAAAGAGCTGAGCAAGATGAACACAGAAAAGGAGCCCTTGGTTTGGCAGTGGGAGATTGGGGTGATTGTGATAAGCACGGGTTTGGGGGCATGACAGGGCAAAGGCTCAATGAAGCAGGTGGAGAGAACAGGATATGAGAGAGGGAACAGGTGTGCAGATAACGCTTCCAAGAGGTTTTGCTTCAGGAGAGCAGAGCTTTTGTTAGCAGTGGGTGTGGTTAAGAACAGAAGGAAAGATTAGATGGAAAACACAAGGTGTGCCTCCATGCTCATGGAAATGAGGCCGCAGAGGGGGGAAACTGACCGCATACGGCAGTGAGCATGTAAGGACAGGGGTTCAGTCCCTGGGTCCGGAAGACCCCCGGGAGAAGGAAATGGCAACCCACTCCAGTACTTTTGCCTGGGAAATCTCATGGACAGAGGAGCCTGGCGGGCTACAGTCCACAGGGTCACAGAGCTGGACATGACTGAGCAACTAAACAACACACACACACACACACACACACATATATATGTATATATACTTGTGTATATGTATGTATATACAGCTGTTCTATTATTAACTGTGCAGGTATCTTATATTTTTTTCCTTAAAATAGGATTTCAATTCAATAAGCTTCAGAAAAAAATATTCAGGTTTACCTACATATAAATATAAAAGAAAATTAGAACTTGACAAGGAATTACAATTATAAACTTCTTCCTAACATCCAAAGAGAATACCTAGGTACTTGTTCTTCTCTTATTGACGTCCTACAACTGCTTCTGTAGCCAGTTATGAGAGAAACCAAAGGACATTTCTCAGAAAGAAAAGAAACCCCAGAACATGGTAATAGTATGTGAAAACTCAAAACAGTTTTTAAAATGAACCTGAAAGGGAGTCAGGTGGGTTACCCACATAGTCTCCATCTGTCCATATGAACCAAGGATAAAATTCTTAACAACCTAATTTCAAGAACCTTCCTGTCTACCTCAGAGACATGACATGGAGAGACTGATTCACAAAGTTATCTTGAGTGCTTAAAGAAAATGGTTCTATTAATATATTACCATTATATAATATCCATTGTAATTTTAAAATAAGTTGTACACCCCAATGGCACCATGCTTCTCAAAATACAGAAGTCTGTTTTAGCCATATTATTCATAAAATAATTCCTTTCATAATAGTTCCTCTTTCAGTTGTGCATAATTTTGCTTTACCTTTCCATCGTGTGCACGTTACTTATTTATGACCACCTTCTGTCTTTTAATTGTTCTTTCATTTTTAATCATGCACAGCTACACATTCACTCTCTGTGCTCTAATCTTACTGAAAAACACATGACTTGGTCCTTAAGTGTCAATCAGTTCAGTTCAGTCACTCAGTTGTGTCCGACTCTTTGCGACCCCACGAATCGCAGCATACCAGGCGTCCCTGTCCATCACCAACTCCCGGAGTTCACTCAAACTCAAGTCCATCGAGTCGGTAATGCCCATACAGCCATCTCATCCTCTGTCGTCCCCTTCTCCTCCTGCCTCCAATCCCTCCCAGCATCAGAGTCTTTTCCAATGAGTCAACTCTTCGCATGAGGTGGCCAAAGTATTGGAGTTTCAGCTTTAGCATCAGTCCTTCCAGTGAATACCCAGGACTGATCTCCTTTAGGATGGACTGGTTGGATCATAATGACTCCCAATTCAGGAACAACCCTGAACAGGAAGTTTTAAACCTTGTTCAACACATATCCAGAGGTATATGTACTTGTTGGCACATGACTTACATAGCTGTTCAAGCTGAACTGTGTTCCCCACAAAAGGGATATTAAAAGTCTTAAGCCCCAGGACCTGTGAATATGACCCTATTTGCAAATCAAGTCTTTGCAGATGTAATCCTGTTAAGATACAGCCACACTGGAATGGGGCAGGCCCTGAATGCAGTATGACTGGTGTCTTCATAAGAAGAGACACACACACACAGGGAGGAGAACACCACGGAGACACAACAGAGAGGAGAATGTCGTGTGACACCAGAGACAGAAATGAAAGCACCACAGTTTTAATTGCAAGCCAAGGATCAGCAGCAAACCATCGGAAGATAAGAAGCAAGTAAGGAACCTCCCCTGGAGCCTTCAGAGGGAACACAGCCCTGCTGACATTTGATTCCCAACTTAAAGCCTCCAAAGCTGTGAAACAGCACATTTCTGTTGTTTTAAGCCACCAAGCTTGTAGTGCTTTGTTACAAAAGTCCTAGAAAACCAGTACAATAATGAAGCATAGCCAGTGAGACTGCCTTTAGAGAGACTACCTTAAAACCATTCTAATTTACAAAAACAAGTGAAACCACGTGTTATTTTTAGTGTTTTTAGCTATATATAATAATCATTTGCAATAATGTTGTAGCCACTTGGAATACATCAATACATATTAATATCTTTATTGGGAACTACAGCAGTAAGTGTAATAAAGGATGATGGGAATACTTCAATATTTTTGCTTTAGAAATCTAGAATTTAAACTTACGCCACTGACCTGAATTTCTAAATTTGACTTTCCTAACTCTTGATTTTTGTTCAGATTAATATACTTTGATTGTAAAGTTCCTAAATCCAGCTCAAGGAGTCATGCACACAGAGCAATATCCAAACACTCTAAAGGTCTATAGTGGCTTTGTGGTTTATGTTACACATTGAGCTCACCAGCTGTATAAAGGCCATAATTCTCAGTGAATTCGAAAGACATGATTTGAGCAGTCTAAGAGCATTCCTGATAAGCCACATGTTATTAGGCTGATACACTTAGCCCTGTTGATTTCTGAATTCAGGGAAAAGGGGAAGCTGGGGAGGGCATAGGTAATGAATTAACTCGTGCATTTATTAATTCAGTCCATAAACAGTTTATGTGCCATGAGCAAGGCAGCAGGGACACCATAGTGAACCAGTAGTAAATAAGATGCTCATGAGCTCTTGGGTCTCACGGTGAGGGATACAGGGACACACAACCCAACTAATAGCACAGTCAAGGATTTAAGTGCAACTGTGCCAGGTGCTGCAAAGGTGCAGAATGCTCCAAGAACAAAAACAGGAGCACCTTCCTTGAGAAAGTGAAAGCAGAGTGAGCTCTCAAAAGCTCAGAAGACTGCAGTCTTATGTTCCAATGTTCCTCTGCCTCTGGCAGAGGAAGCCTAACCTAGTCAGGAAAGAGTGAGAAGGTCTGTGTGTCTGGAGAGCTGTGATGGGGGAAGGGGATGGCATGAATGGCAGAATGGCAAGGTAGGTGGGGCCAGACCACACAGGACCTCTAGGTCTCTCCTGCACATCCCCCCACACCCACCAGGCTGCCAACCAGCTTCCAACCCCTCTGCAGTGTGGTAATGGGGATGGTCTTACTTGATCTCGACTCCAAAGTGACCCCCATGCTCCCCACTTCCTGCTGTTCATGCTTTAGTGTGATAGATATCCTGTGTTGTGTAGTGAATTGTTTCTCTCTAAAAAGATATACTGAAGCCCTAAACCCCAATATCCACTAATGTAATCTTATTTGAAATTAGGGTCTTTTCAGACATAATCAAGTTATGTGTGCTCAGTTGCATTTGATTCTTTGTGACCCCATGGACTGTAGCCCACTAGGCTCCTCTGTCCATGGAATTTTCCAAGCAAAAATACTGGACTGGGTTGCTATTTCCTTCTCCAAAGGATCTTCCTGACCCAGGAATCAAACCCAGGTCTCCTGCATTTCCTGCATTGGCAGGTGGATTCTTTACCATTACGCCACCTGGGAAGCCCAAATCAAGTTAAGATAATGCCATACTGAATTAGGGTAGACCCTAATCCAATTAGGGCTTCGCAGGTGGCACTAGGGCCTGCCAATGCAGGACACATAAGAGACACAGGTTTGATCCCTGGGTCAAGGATCCCCTGGAGAAGGAAATGGCAACCCACCCCAGTATTCTCGCCTGGAAAATCCCATGGACAGAGGAGGCTGGCGGGCTACACCCCATGTCGCAAAGAGTCGGACACAGCTGAAGTGACTGAGTGTGCACGCATGCTAACCCAGTATGACTGGTGTCCTTACAGGAAGAGGGAAACTTGACACAGACCTAGACACAAAGAGGAAGACCATGCGACAATGGAAGCAAGACAGCTGCAAGCCGAGGAACACCAAGGACTGCTGGCAAAATATCAGAAGCTGGGAAGAGGCATTCTCCTCTGTGGACTTCACAGTGAACTTGGTTGGCTCTGCTGACAACTTGACACTGAACTTCTACCTCTGAACTGTGAGATAAGTTTCTGTTGTTTTACATCACCTAGTTCTTAGTATTTTGTTGCAGCAGCCTTAGGAAACTGTCACAGATTTTGCTCGTGTGTGGGTGGGACCACAATTTGCTTCTGAGCAATGGTATATGGCAAAGTGATGGCATGACACCCCATGATTACATTATGTTATATAAGACTGTTTTGCCAGAAGACTCATTCTAGAGACCCTTTCCCATGCCAGTGATGAAGACGCAAGCTGCCATGATCCCTACAAGGAACAAGTCCACAAGGAACTGAATTCCCCCAACAAGCACATGAGCAGGGAAGCAGATCCTCCCCGCATCAGGCCTCCGGATGAGACCACATCTGACTGACATCTCCACTACAGCTTGGTGAGACCCTCTGCAGAGGACCTGGCTAAACTGGGCCTGGAATTCTGACCCACAGAAATCGTGAGATATGAATATATGTTGCTTTAAGCTCTCAACTTTTCAGTAATTTGTTAGATAGCACAGGAAATGAATATGCCTGCACAGAAGTATAGCAAACCGCCTTTGCATTCTCTCTGGGCACGGAAAAGGCTGAAGGCTGATTCTTTTGTGGATGGTTTCACGTACTCTCCTGAGGTTCCCAGCGCTGGAGACACCTGCAGTTCCCTTGGCGTGAGCACAGGCTTCTCACATCAGGCATTTTCCTGCTACCCTTCCTTGGGAAGCCAGTGATCAATCACCTCCTGGTTCCCGCTGCTATGGTCCCTCTGGCCAGGACCTAGGCCAATGCCATGCCAGCACCCTCCCCCACGGGGCCACCTCTGGTCACCTGGTAGGCCTACTGATCCTCTGGCCTCAGCAACTCTAGGAGGGGAGGCCATTCCCAACATGGCAGCCCACTCCTCAGCCCGTCCCTCTGCTTCAGCTTTGCTACACAGCTGCCCGAAGCCAACAGCTCCACGGGGTCCCTCCATTAAGCCTGCCCAGAATTCAGTTCTCTCCAGGCTGGAGGTAAAGGAGCAGGGGTTGGGGACAGTCACTGCGTAGCAAAAATTCAAAGAATCTCTTTGCTGATTTCTCTTCTCTACATTTTGTAAACGTTTTTGTCTTTAATCTAGTTTAAGAGTCCAAGACTCACAAAATCAACTTGAGCTCTTCCTTTAAAAATTCTGTGCACGGGACCTGTCTCACAGTCACTTTGGTGGGTGACATCAGAATGGAGGCAGAAAAAGTGCCCTTTTAACCACCTGTTGCTGTTAGTACTCCCAAGTCATAAAACGAGAAAAGACTAAAATTTAGTGCTAATGTTACTTCTCATTTCTAGCTGACATTTAAAAGATACAGTGATATTCACATTCTTAGACAACTGTTAAAATGATGAACTCTATTTAAAAATAATTACTCAATACTCTTAAATTGATTTATGTATTTCCAGGGCTTCCCTGGTGGCTGAGCTGGTAAAGAATTTGCGTGCAATGCAGGAGACCTGAATTCGATCCCTGGGTTGGGAAGATCCCGTGGAGAAGGAAAAGGCTACCCACTCCAGTATTCTGGCCTAGAGAATTCCATGGGCTGTATGGTCCGTGGGGTCACAAAGAATCGGACACGACAGAGTGACTTTCACTTTCACTTTCATTACAAGCAGAAACTAGGAATGAGGCAGAAGCCAAGGAATCACAGTACTGTGAAGTATACAAAAGCTCCAGTTATGGGTGGCCAAAGTGCCCTACTTAAAATACAAAGTTTATTCATTCATTTACTGCATATTTACTGAGCACCTCCTAAGCGACAGATTCTGTTTTATTTAAACTTTTAAAAAATATTTAACTTTGACATTACTTTTCCAGTTAGCTTTAAAAACAAGGATATGTAAAAGAGAAAAATGTGCATCAGGATAAGTCTCAGAAATGCATATAACTCCAGAATTACCTGAAAAAGCATTGCTGTAATATCGAGATAGGGTCTGCATGATGTCTTTTGAGTGCTGGGTCCACGGTGCTATCTTTCTGTAGGTTTTTACACGATGAACAAGTTGGGAACCACCATACTGAAGGGACAGGGTATCCCCATGGTCTTCATAGAGTTCCTCAAACAACCTAAGAAGCCCAAGTAAAACACACAAACACTAAAGAATTTCATCCAAAGTATTATACACCTTATTCACTTAGCTACAGATTCAAAACACGTCTTTTCCTACGTGAATTCCTTTGAGACTTTCTTTTCAAGTAGACTCTTCAACATCTTGGAAGATAAATGCATACACAAAATGTATTACATTTTAGAGTAATAGTCCAATAAACAACAAAATCACAGAAAACTCTAAGGGGAAAAAAAAAAAGCTGGGGGACCAAAAAGCATAATCCACCCAAGCCTAGACCAAGATGGCTCTACTCTCTTAAAAGACTCCTAACTTTCTGCAGCCTGCCAGCTCAATTTACCTCCCATGACAGAATTTTCTGTTCTCTCTGAATTGCCTTTGGAAGAAAGGACAAGCTCTTGTCACATCAAACCATATTCTTTCCTAGAAATATATGTTTGAAACTTCTGTTTCTTCAAGTGCCTGTTAAGGTTTTTTAATGCACTGATGGCTGAGATCTGGCCATTTGTAAGCTGAGCACTCTTTTGGACAGAGCCTTTATGACTATCTCAGAGGACTGATAATAGCGATCACTGCATTTCAAGAAACAGTACTTCATGCCTGTCATGGACTCAGTGGGCAGTGAAATAACAGTATTTCTTCAATCTTTTATCTATCTGACCTGTTTAATTCAAAATATACGAAGGCATATTACTTTTTTTCCTAACACAGCCTGAGATTTTTTTTTTTCCAAAGAAACTCACTAGTTTGGATTTATCTAAAGTACACAGCGTTTTTTGATAATTAACATGAATAGGAAAACAAAACCATGGCAACAACACATAGGGCTTTAATAGAAATAGATGTTACCAAATTTAAATTACGTCTTTTAACAACATAATTTTTGGGAAGCCAAAAGGGGAAATGAGTTCACAAAAGTCCTTTATGATTAATCAAGTTTGCTTTCTGTCATTACCAGCATTTGAAAGGCAAAAAAAATAAGGCTTACCTAACTGCATCTGTATCAAATTGTAGATTGGGTTTGTCAATTAAGCCCAAGGAGTACAGTTGATAAGCCAGAGCACATTTCCCCACCATAAACTGTGCTGTGTTGGTGCGATCCAAACAGTCCACACAGTTGGTTCGAAGAACACCAGTCTAAAGAGAAACACCTTGAACGGTCAATCATTATTCAGTCACCAGAACTACTTTCAGCCTACGCAAGATTTCTTTAAGAAGACAAGCTGCAAGTAGGGTGTTATTCCTGAGCAAATAATGAAGCATTTTTTTTCACTATAAAAGGTTATATTTGGTAGTCACAATATTGCTCCAATAGCATCATTATACCTTCTAGTCTATATTTGAATTTTTCTTTAGTTTAATAAGATAAAACAAACAGCTAACATTTTCCACCTGTGCCAATTAGTTAAATATGTGCTTTTCCTCCTGGTCTGTCTCCTTTACTGTACAAACCAAACCATTTAGTGGCTGAGGCAGTTTCATTCTTAAAGCATAATTAATAGATATAGTGATTATCTGGCTCATTTTCCAAAGTCCTTCTAATTTGTTCTTTACACATTTCTGTTTGTTTCTATTTCCAATTAATTTTATATTATATGAAAAAAGTCTATGAAAGTGAAAGTTGCTCAGTGTGTCTGACTCTTTGTGACCCCATGGACTATACAGTCCATGGAATTCTCCAGGCCAGAATACTGGAATGGGTAGCCTTTCCCTTCTCCAGGGGATCTTCCCAACCCAGAGATCAAACCCAGGTCTCCCACATTGCAGGAGGATTCTTTACTAGCCGAGCCACAAGGGAAGTCCAAGAATACTGGAGTGGGTAGCCTATCCCTTCTCCAGTGGGTCTTCTCAACCCAGGAATCGAACTGGGGTCTCCTGCGTTGCAGCAGACTCTTTGCCAACTGAGCTATCTGGGAAGCCCCCCCAAAAATCTATGGGCCATTACTATTTAAGCTATACATCCTTTCCAAGAGTTAAACACTAGCTGTAAGGCATTAAAACTTGTTCTCAAATGATTAATAATGTTGCATTCAATAAGAAGTATCTCTCTCCATGGTTGATTTCAGAAAACATCACACACAGTGGATACAAATTCTGTTCATTATTAACACAATGTCATCTATACCTGCAGGCGACCAGTGGGAATCACGCATCCTCCTAGTTCATTCCACCTGTGTTTAAAAATACATGCTTTAATTTTAAAATATTTAATAACATAATCTATATTCATATTTGGTACCAGCTCTTAATTAAGAATGAAAGTAATAGGGCTGAACGCCCCTGAACAATCCGTGATTCAGTTTACTTTCTCAGGTAAGTGAATTTGCAAATAACAGAGATGGAATGCTACCCATGCTCCCCTCAAAGGGAGGCCAGGAAAGGAGCATCTTAACCTGCTCCAGCCCCGCACACTAGCATTTCGTCACCCACGTTCATCCAAAGTCTCTTGCTTTAAGCCCATTTCCTGTTCAGTCTCTACAGACATGAATAATTGCAGATCAACTTTATAATACAATCTACCAAGCCTGGTCCTTCTCCCCTTGATTTTAGGAGGTTCTACTTCCTCCAGCTTTTCTTCATGGAGCTTTGCTACAGTCCTTTCATTGTTTTTACAAACTTCTTTATTATTTTCCTTCCCACATGTTTTCTCCATGCCTTCGCCAACGAAGGCATGGGGAAATATTCTATTATAAGTACTATGTAATGACATTAATCTTTTAATTATTTAAAAGAAGGTGCAGTGCAGAAAAAGAGTTAACACAGCAGGCCTGACTGCTATGCTCAGAAAGGCCCGCTTACAAGGCTGCCCCCTGGCTGGTGCCGGGAACTTTAATTCCCACTATTCCCAGAACAGACAAGCATGGCTCACAGTGCTTAAGCTGTTTGTAGAAGCAACATGGTTTGCTGAACAGCCTTTTCTTCTGGGAGCCTGAAATTTTGGTAGCTGCCAGGCAGAGCTGCCTGTGGGACCACTTCCAGTAAAAACCCTGGCACCAAGTCTTCAATCATCTCCCCTGGTTGGCAACACTTCACATTCGCTGTCGCAAGTTGCCGGGGGAATTGAACATACTCCGTGTGACTCTAGCAGGAGAGGACTCTGGAAGCGAGTCCCTCATTTCCTCTGGACTTTGTCCCATGTGCTTTCTCCCTCGGCTAATTTTGCTTTGTTTTGCTTGTTCATATTAAATCACAGCCAAGAGGACAACAATACACTACAACTCCTGCGTTCTCTTAGGAAATCACCAAGCCTGGGAGGAGTCCTGGGGACCCTGGTCACAGGTGCCCTGAAATTCAAACTATAACAGAAGATGTACACATTAGTAATTGGTTAGGTTTTTTTTTTCCTTGCTTTTTGCATGTTTTTTCTTTACCATTATAGTTAGCTTTTTTAACTGAAAATAAAATGTTGGAAATACATAACATTGGTTCTTTAAAGATAAATTAAGCACAGATGCTTGATCTAAAGAAGCTCACAAAGTAGTAATGAAGAAAGATTTGTGGGCAAATAACTATAATACAGTGATAAATTTCGTTAAAATGTTAGTATAGACTGGTCTGACTCTTTGGGACCCCATGGACTGTAGCCCACCAGGCTCCTCTGTCCACGGGATTTTACAGGCAAGAATACTGGAGTGGATTGCCGTTTCCTTCTCCGGGATATCTTCCTGACCCAGGGATCAAACCCAGGTCTCCTGCAAGCAGATTCTTTACTCTTTCAGCCACCAAGGAAGCCCCAATGAAGAAAGATCTGCGAGCAAATAACTAATACACTGACAAGTTTCATTAAAATGTTACTATAAATACTAATCTATAGACGGGTGCATAAGAAAAAATTTTCCTGCTCCTATTTAATACTGAAACACAGAATTCATTACAGAAAGTTTTATTTTACAGAAATACTTTATGTAACATTTATTCTAAGAAGCAAGAGATTCTGTGGCTTCCATCTCAAGGTATGTAGCTGCCAAGAGAATCTCCCACCCTCATGAACGTTCATTCCACAGACAACGTGGGCAGGGTGTCGTCTCCCCAAAGGAATAGTCATCTATCTTCCAAGGAGTACAAACTGCTCATGTCTAGAATATTTTTTGTCTATAAGCGCTAACTTCTTGATATCTTAGGTTTTAAAACACCATACGTACTTTTCATCTGGCCGCAGAATGCTACAGTAAGAATCGGGGCGGTTTACAAAGAAGCCTGTTTTCTTCACCACACTTTCTGCAATCACGTTCAGGCGATCTAGAACATTACACAGCTTGCTGAGAGCAAGGAGGAAGAGTAAGAGAAGTGAGAATGGCCCGACTCTTAACATGCACCTATGTTTATACCCAAAGCCAAGGCTACAGTAATGGTACTTGGGAATGTAATTTTTTAAATCTCTGGTCTGTACTCAATAGGCTCATTGTAAGAATTAATTTCTAGAATGCAAGGTGTACTCAATAACTAGCAAGATTTGGCACAAGAAGGGCCTGTAACTCAATAGCAATTGTTGCCAAGCCTTAAACTTGGCACATGGCATCTCCCAGCAAGAGCTTTTTCCAAAGCCTTTCACTCCCCAAGAGTGGAGTCAGTGAAGTCAACACACAGTCATGAAATGTGAAGACAGCACAATGCTCAGTGCGGCTGTTTGGGAAGAAAACACTGGGAAATACATTACTATGAACGGCACCAACCAGTAACCAGGCTTATACTCTGGGAAAGTGTGTGTGTGTGTGTGTGTGTGTGCACGTGCATGTATCTAACTATGTAAGATGATTCAGAGAAAAGTACAATGAGTCAAGTGCAAAACAACACAGTGACATTAAGAAAATGAGAGAGAGACCTTGATGTGAACCTAGTGTTTGTAGGACGCCCAGCAAATGAGTCAAAGGACAATGCAAGGTTAATGAGAGCTCCTTGGAAGAGATGAGTTTTGAATCAGAACTTGACGGTAAGAGAGGTGGGAAAGCACCCTGGTGGGTAGGGAGGAGGAGTGGAGGGAGAGGAAATAATAGGAACAAAGGGTCCAGAATTGGACCTCAGCTGCTACACTGGAGACAGAACCTGCTGGATAGCTTTGCAGGAGCAGAATAGCCCTGGGAATAAAGAAGGAGTTATTACATTCTGGAACCAACCAGATGTTGGGGCTTTCACATTACACCAAGGGGTCTGGATTTACTATAAACAGTCGGGAGTTAATGCTGGTTCACCCACGAGTGAGAACGTCTGAAAGTGGCATCTGAGAAAGGAATTAAACAGGGAGACAGAATGAAATAGAAAGAAAAGGTAAAACTAACACCTTTGAGGAAAAGCAGCTGAGGAGAGGTGTTCTGAAGTCACTAGGATACTTCAAAGAGAATTTGCAAATGGAAAAAATGGTGGGCAGAGAGTTTGATCAATTAATTTAAGCCCTCTAATTATACACCAGCAGTTAAACAGCCCATTAAGCAGAATCACAAAGGAAAATAAGAGTGACTTTACGGGGGAGGTCGCTTCCTGCTATTCTCCATCACAAGAGGAAAACCTAACCAGACAAGACGAGCATCTGCTCACCTTTTGGTGTACTTGGCCATGTCCCACGGAATATAAATAATCGTGTGCTCGGGAGGCAAAAACTGGTTGAGGTAGGTCACAGCAGCTACAAGCTCTTCGCTCAGAATTCTTTCATGCTTCCTTTTTTCTCGTTCCTTTTCCAAAAATTAAACATCGTCAGTGTTCAAACTGCCTTAAATTGGAGGAACAGACTTTAAACATAACTTTGCTACTAAGGCAAGACAAAAAGATGAAGTGCTAAATATAAAAAAAAAATGAAACCTACCTTATTAAAATTAAAGTAAATGCTAAGATATAAATATGCCACTGAATTACAATCAACAGATAATGAGCACTAAAGACTCGAGGAGATCAGATTTCTTCCTCGTAACCTCCTGCAGTCTCAAGTCCAGCTCACCCTACACAGACCTGTCCTACACCCTCCACACCCCACTGTGGTGAAGGAGAACTCCCCAAAGATCAGAAGAAAGGACCCCCAAGCCCCAGCCAGTTAAGGACCAGACAGAAATCAACTGGGCTTGGATGGATAATCCCCAAACTGGCAGAGTGGAGAGTGTTTTCATAGCCTTCATATGCTTTTAAACTTGACTCTCATAAAATCCCCTGGAGGTAGCCAAGGCAGCCTTGTCTTCGCCTTTCACACTGTGGCTGAAGGCACTGAAGCTGAGAGGCGTGACTGGGACTACATCTTAGCGGTCCACCTCCTCGCCTGCCTGCTGTAGCTCTGGAGAGACCGCACCGTCTCCCATTCAAGGGGGCTGGTGTGTTATTACTCAGCTGTGAGCTTGGAGCTCACTCTCTGCCTCCTACCAGCTCACTCGCTGCCTCCTGAATTCCTCATCTATAAAATGGGTAACAGCAGTACCTCTCTTAAAGGATTAATGTGAGGTTTAAAGGAGATGAAACATGGTAATTTCTTATCAGAGCATCTGACGCATGGTAAGTATTAATACAAAACAGACCATTTGTATTATTATTCTGATCAGGACTTTACTCAGAAACAAACATGCAAACAAAAAGTAACTCAGTAACAGACTATTATGGCATCAGGATAGGTCTATGCTGTTTTCAACCATGCTGGTTACTTTTCAACTGTCATGAATTTAATCAGATAATCACCAAGGAAACAAAAGAAAAATATCTATTTTGCATAACTGTATATATCAAACGGAGGAATTAGAGTTGATTAAGACCAGTGATAAATCAGTTTTAGATGAACAAATATTAGCTTATTTTTACATCTGAGAAAATTAAATTACATACCTGGAATTTTTCTCAAAAGTATTTTAAACCAACTAGAGAAACAAAAAGTTTGTGAATTTCTTATGTCAAATCTGACATTTAAGGAGATGCAGAAGTAAGGTTATTGCCATCAACTTGGGATCAACTCTATGCAAAGAGCATGCTTTATGCAGTCTGCCCACAGTGGATTTGTTACTGAATTGTTTAGTCGACTGCCTTTGGGTCATGGACTCATTTAACAACCAGATGAAAATTTTATTATGCAAGTGAGTTTGTACATCACTTCAAAGGGTTCAGAGATCCTCCCAATAGGCGTCCAAGGCCCCCAGATTAAAGTCCTCTGATGGATAATGACATCAGACCCTTGGCTGGCTTCCTATTAATCCTGAGCAGCAGCACTGACAGTGTAAGGATTGCTGCAAAATTTTTGTCAAGCAGTGTCTCAAACTTACACACGGTGGGGAAAGGGGTGGGAAGGAGATAGTTCACATACAGGACCAAAGAGAAAAATCAAGAAAGGTATTCCACTTTTGACACTTCATACAGAGGCAGAACAAAGAGTGACTATCCCTTGGTATCTATACACACACACACACACACACACACACACACTTTGACTAGTTAATATGTTAATATTCTTCCAAGTGAACTGAATAAACATCTTCTTCTATCCTATGAATAAAGTAACTGATGACAAAAACAATCAAACATTTTTTCTATTCTACAAAACAGCAACTTAATCTCCAAAGTATTTTCTCGTTATTGTCAGGATTTTTATGACAATGAAATAATAAACTACAATAATTTTAAAATCTGTTGACTGGCATTTAAATTTAAGAAGTAAATGTTCACTCAAGAAATCTGGGCAGGAACACTTTATAACCACATGTATCTGATATTATATTTTGAACCTGCATACTTAATAGAGAAATAGTTTATTTCATACATCATGAATCTCCATTTAACCATAGCTTTTAACTACACTAAAAGGACTCTGTAATATATGAAGAAAATTCACTAACTTAGGTTGACATTTATATTCTAGTGATAACTTTTTACTTTAGTGCTTCAGCAATAATTTATTTCTATACAAACAATATCTTATTGCCTATACATTTACTAGAAAATTGTTCATGAAGGTTCTTGTTAGTAGAGTGTTGCTTCTTGAATTATTTTATGTTTCTTATAGCTACTGTGTAATATCAGGCTGAGGCTATGGGTCATCCAGCTATTGTCTTATATTATTCTGAGTTGACAGCGAGAGAGATGAAATTTCTGAACTGATGTGAACAAAAGTCTAAAAAGTTATTTATTTAATACTTGATTTATTTTACAGAGTCCATCCTTGATTATTTTTATATTATATATAATAATATTACAGGAGTTTTGGGTGTTGGCAGTCATCTAATTGAAGCAGACCGATAATTTCCTAAGCCAAAGAGCGATAAAGAGAGAACTAAAGCTTCCTGCCTCGCTGTCCACAGCTGCCCTCATCACCTTCCTCCCCTGACACATACACACACACACACACACCGTATGCCACACACACCGTGCACCACACACACTGTACACCACACACACACACCTCCTTTGAATTTGTGCACTAAAGCTTCCTGCTTCACTGTCCACAGCTCCCCTCCTCATCACCTTCCTCCCCTCACACACACACACACATACACACACACACACACACCGTACACCACATACACACACACACAAACACACACAACTTTGAATTCATGCACTAAAGCTTCCTGCCTCACTGTCCACGGCTCCCTTCCTCATCACCTTCCTCCTCTGACACACACACACACCACACACAGACACACCCCGCTCCTTTGAACGCATGCACTTAGTGCTATGGTCCTCTCCCAGCAACTGGCTCACAGTTTGCATCCCTACCCCACGCTCCGCCTCCACTATGGCTAGGCCATCATTCCCACCCTCTCATCTCCAGCTCAAGCCATTCACCACAGGTAACTCCTCTGCCCTCACCATTTCTTATCCAGAACCTCTTTTATTTTCAGACAGTTTGTTTTAAACACCCCACCTCACAAGAACCCCAGTCCACTGACAGCTCTGCTTTCTCCACCACCCTCTCCATTATTCACCCTCCTCCAGCTCAGGTTTCGCAGTCCGCTTCAATTAGACAATTGCCAACACCCAAAACTCCTATGATCTGTCTTTTATGTCACACCTGTATGGCAAAACTAAATGAACCCAATTATTTACTTCCTCTGTGTGTCTGGGCTTCACTGATAGCTCAGCTGGTGAAGAATCTGCCTGCAATGCAAGAGACCCCGGTTCGATCCCTGGGTTGGGAAGATTCCCTGGAGAAGGGAAAGGCTACCCACTCCAGTATTCTCTCCTAAAGAATTCTATTGACTGTATAGTCCATGGGGTCGCAAAGAAGTCCATGGGGTCGCAAAGAGTCGGACATGACTGAGAGAATTTCACTTTCTGTGCTTATACCCATTCCCTAGCACTGCCAGGAAAAGTCAGGCAATAGCATGACTTAAAAAATCCTGGAATTTGCCCCCACCAACCTGGAATTTGCCCTTAGCATTGCCTGGAGGTCTCTGGTCAACCCACCTTCCCACATATATGAAGGCTGTGAAACTTCCACCACCCTCAAACTTCCGCTCTGAGCAGGTAACCTTCCCTCTGACCTTAAGGACAAGTTAAAGCCATCAGGAGGGAACGAAAGTGCATGTGGATGCATGTACAACACACACACACACATACACACACACACACATACCCTTATGATTCTGTCCTCCCATTAAAATAACTCCTCCCTCCAGGTTTCAGATTTCCTTTCCTCTCAAGTACATGATGCCCCTGATCATCCCTTCTCTTTCCTGTATTCTCTCCTCTCCTTAAGGATCTCAAATGGCTCCTTCCCAAACACTTTTAAACACATCATTATGATCTCTTCAAGAAACAACAACCAGATGAAAACACCAACTCTTCCACATTTCTCACTAGGTGCTTCATTTTTCCAAGAGGATCCAACCAGTCCATCCTAAGGGAAATCAGTCCTATATATTCATTGGAAGGACTGATGCTGAGGCTGAAGCTCCAATACTTTGGTCACCTGATGCAAAGAACTGACTCACTGGAAAAGACCCTGATGCTGGGCAAGATTGAAGGCAGACAAAGGGAACGACAGAGGATGAGATGGTTGGATGGCATCACCAACTCGATGGACATGAGTTTGAGTGAGCTCCAGGAGTTGGTGATGGACAGGGAAGCCTGGGGTGTTGCGGTCCATGGGGTTAAAGAGTCGGACACGACTGAGCAACTGAACTGAACTGAGGGAAAAAGTCCTCCTGCAGCTCAGTCCAGGTCACTCAGTGCCCTGGTGCTGGGAACATAGATGAGCATATTTTCCATTTTCATCTTACCTGGCCCGTCAGCAGCCTTTGCTACAGTCAACTGCTTGCTTCCTTCACCGCAAAACACGCCTTCTCTTAGCTGTCAGAGCACAGCACTCACCTGGTTTTCCTCCTACTTTCCCATCTGTCCTTCCTCTGACTCCTTTATGGATTCAGCCTGTTCTGCCTGGACATCAGGAGCTGGAGGTTCTCAAGTCGAGACCAGGGGCTCTCTACTCTTCTCTCTCGGTACCCTCAGTTGGGCATCCTCTCCACACCCATGTCTTCAAATATTGCCAGGACTCAGATGGGCCATAATATCATATCTCAGCCCAGACCTCTCTCCTGAGCTTCCATCTCACGCAGCGACCACCTACTTACCATCTCCTTTGATAGGACTCCATCCATCTCAAACCTCAACACATTCAAACCACACTCATCGCCTTCCCTCACAGTCTGTGTTCCCTGGCTCAGTGCCTGGCATCACCACCCATTCACCTGAGTGAGCCAGGAACCTGGGGATCAAGTCTCACCCCTCCCTCTCCCTCATCTCAGACCCAGCTCATCACTGGCTCTACTGCCTGTGTGCACTCCTCCCCACCTCTGCATTGCCACCCTAGCTGTGGCCAGTTACCCCTTTTCTGGATAATTATAACAGCCTATGGGGTCTTTCAACATCAACTTTAGTCTGTACCAATCCAATCGTTCTCTACGTTGAGATCAGGATAATTTTCTCAAAACAGAAATCTGATCACCATCTTCTCAACTCTACAAAACCTTCCACGGTTTTGGAAAGTCAAGATAAGACCTGACTCATTAACACACCCTACAAGGCTCTTCAAGTCTGGCATAACTACCTCTTCAGTCTCTTCTCACAACAGGCTCTCCTGCCTGCATTCTCTGGGACCCAGTCAGAGAGGCTTTTTCTTCCTCAAACGCATGTTCTGCCCTCCTTTCCCAGGGCCTTGCGCTTGCTGCTCTCTTTCCTCTTGGCCTTGTAAAGGCCTCTTCATTCAGAGGCGTTACACTGACTCATCACTTCTTCAGGGAAGACTTCTCTCCCAGAATCGTAACCCTGTTCTGGTACCTCTGCCTCACTTTACCATCTCCTGTTAGACTGTGAGCCCAGAGAAGACAGGGACTGTTTTTATGATTGCCTTGGGCACAAGGGAAACCTTCAAAACTGTTAAACAGTGGCTTCAATAGACATAGGATTCCTTGGCTTCTAATTAAATTGAATTATGCTTATTATAATTGATGATCTCGGTTATCCAGGTCATACAGTCAGCAAAAACAAGACTGGGAGTGACTAGGACTCAGATCATGAACTCCTTATTGCAAAATTCAGACTTGAAGAAAGTAGGGAAAACTACTAGGTCATTCAAGTGTGACCTAAATCAAATCACTTACAGTAGAAGTGACAAATAGATTCAAGGGATTAGATCTGATAGAGTGCCTAAAGAACTATGGACAAAACTATGGACATAGGATTGTATAGGAGGTGGTGACCAAAACCATCACCAAGAAAAAGAAATGCAAAAAGGCAAAATGGTTGTCTGAGGAGGCCTTACAAAGAGCTAAGAAAAGAAGAGAAGCGAAAGGCAAAGGAGAAAAAGAAAGATACACCCATCTGAATGCAGAGTTTCAAAGAATAGCAAGGAGAGATGAGTCTTCTTAAGTGAACAATGCAAATAAAGGAAAACAATAGAATAGGAAAGACCAGCTATCTCTTCAAGAAAATTAGAGATACCAAGGGAACATTTTATGCAAAGATGGGCACAATAAAGGACAGAAACTATGAATAAAACAGAAGCAGAAGAAATTAAGAAGAGATGACAAAACACACAGGAGAGCTGTACAAAAAAATTCTTAATGACCCGGAAAACCACGATGGTGTGATCACTCACCTAGAACCAGACATCCCGGAGTGCAAAGTCAAGCAGGCCTTAGGAAGCATTACTATGAACAAAGCTAGTGGAGGTGATGGAATTCCAGCTGAGTTATTTCAAATCCTAAAAGATGATGCTGTTAAACTGCTGCACTCAATATGCCAACAAATTTGGAAAATCCAGCAGTGGCCACAGGACTGGAAAAGGTTCATTCCAAACCCAAAGAATAAAAATGCCAAAGAATGTTCAAACTACAACACAACTGTACTCATTTCACATGTTAGCAAGGTAATGCTCAAAATCCTTCAAGCTAGGTTTCAATAGTACATGAACCTAGACCTTTCAAATGTACAAGCTGGATTTAGAAAAGGCACAGGAACCAGAGATCAAATTGCCAACATCTGCTGGATCACAGGGAAAATAAGGGAATTCCAGAAAAATATCTACTTCTGCTTTACTGACTATGCCAAAGCCTTTGACTGTGTGGGTCACAAACTGGAAAATATTAAAGAGATGGGAATACCACACCACCCTGCCTGCCTCCTAAGAAACCAGTATGTAGGTTAAGAAGCAACAGATAGAACCAATTTCAAACTAGGAAAGGAGTACGTCAAGGCTGTATATTGTCATCCTGCTTATTTAACTTCTATGCAAAATACATCATGCGAAATGCCAGGCTGAATGAAGCTCAAGTTGTAATCAAGATGGCCAGGAGAAATATCAACAACCTCAGATATGCAAAAGACACCACCCTAATGGCAGAAAGTAAAGAAGAACTAAAGAGCCTCTTGATGAAGGTGAAAGACAAGAGTGAAAAAGCTGACTTAAAACTCAACAGTCTAAACACTAACATCATGGCATCTGGTCCCATTACTTCTTGGCAAATAAATGGGGAAAAAATTGAAACAGTGACAGACTTAATCTTTGGGGGCTCCAAAATCACTGCAGACAGTGACATCAGCCATAAAATTAAAAGATGCTTGTTCCTTGGAAGAAAAGCTTTGACAAACCTAGAGAGTGTATTAAAAAGCAGAGACATTACTTTGCTGACAAAGGTCTGTATACTCAAAGCTATGGTTTTTCCAGTAATCATGTACAGATGTGAGAATTGGACCATAAAGAAGGCTAAGCACTGAAAAGTTGATGCTTTTGAACTGTGGTGTTGAAGAAGACTCTTTAGAGTCCCTAGGACAGCAAGGAGATCAAACCAGTCAATCCTAAAGGGAATCAGTCCTGAATATTCATTGGAAGGACTGAAGCTGAAGCTCCAATACTTTGGCCACCTGATATGAAGAGCTGACTTTTGGACAAGACCCTGATGCTGGGAAAGACTGAAGACAGCGAAGGGGGTGACAAAGGAGAGATGATTGGATGCTATCACTGACAACAGACCTGAGTTTGAGCAAACTCTGGGAGATGGTGAAAGACTGGGAAGCCTGGTGTGCTGCAGTACATGGGGTCACAAAGAGTCAGACATGACCGAGTGACTGAACAACAACAACAAATACTTATTAACCAACTTGTCAGAATAATCTCAGATACTAGAAGGTGTTGGCCAACTGCCATAGGCATAATAAACAAAACACTTGCTTCTCATACTCAGGGTTTTCCTAGCCACAGAATGAGATTCCTCCATTTCATTTGGTTGCAATAGACACAGATACAATTTCCTACCTGGTCTCCTATACTCCGTGCCAGGCCTTTGACCTGGCTGCCTACTCATATACACAAGACATGCTGACCAGTGTTCTCTGACATGGAAGCACAGAAATATGAGACCAGGTCACCATGCTGTCCACCAGATTCCTGAGCCATAACTGCACCCCAATTTCTGAATCTAGTCTTTAGATCCTATTACCACATATTATCTTGCCCAGCTGATCTTCTGGATTGTCAAGGGAAGTTACTCTATCAAGGCTAGCCTGTGAGTGTTTGATCTCCATGCGTCCTTCTCCCAGATGTCCTGGAAACTGAGGCAGAATTTCACCCATACCTAGCTCACCCCAGGAAATTAGAAGACAGACATGCTCATTTCTCTTTTTCCTAGAAAACCCACCACAGAGTCTCTGAAGTTACCCAGGGAAGAGGCCACGTGGACTCTGAGGCCAAAGGACAGAAGTTCAGACAGTTCAGACACGGTGAGTCGTCACAGCACGATCAACCCACAACCCTCTCCTCCTTTAAAGCAGGCTAGTTAAGCCCCTTCATGTTGTCCAGTGTGATCGAATTTCATAAGCAAACAGAGAGCATGTCATACCTTCACTAAATTCAAGACGATGATGGGCGAGCCAAACCTCTGAAGCATCTGGTCAAAGTGAAGGGCAGCCACGTGGGCAAATGGATCTGCCTGATCCACTGGGAGGAAAAAACAAATAAGTACCAGAATGAAAATTATACAGTAAGAATAAAAGCAGCACAGGGTCTTGTTTCACTTTATAATGGTTATAGAAATGTAACTCAATTGATCTTCTGGTAGTTTCATGTCTCAAATTCCTCTTCAGTGCATCATTCTTCATATATTTATTGAATTTGAATGATTCTTACATTTCTGAATATAATTAATTATATTTACATATTTTAAAATATAAATAATTTTCTAGTGGCCAAAATTAAAAATGAAAGTATATAAAGCTGTTGCATAAAAAATACCAGTAGTCCTGATTCTAAATTATCTACTTTTCAGAACCAAAACTCCATGCTTTTATGAAATTTCTGTTGGCAGCAGTTTACTCTCTAATGTGGGTAAAGGAGAGTTACTACTGAAAAGACTGTTCCACTCACAGGTAATAGGTGGCTTAGGCATCATAGTTGAAATGTCCTGTGACCAGTATAAGGGAACTGATCCCCTAACTTGCACATAAGAAGAATAACTTCCTGCAGTAAAAGACATGACAGAAGCGTCGCAGAGCATTTGTTCAGTCTCCACTTCATTTGCAACATCACCCTGGAAAGAAAGGTGCATTTACAGGCGTTTTATATTCTCAGAATTTTTTCAGGGAAAAAAATGTCAAGTACAGAATGAAAATATAATTCCTATTCTTAGGCAATGGCACCCCACCCCAATTCCTATTCTTAGGATATTTTAAAAGAGGTAAGTGCTGATCAATATTTGATGCACATATTAAAAAAGGAAAATCATTAAGATGCAATAAAGGAAGGCAATTAAAAATAGCAGAGAATAGACGAGGGAAAAATCAAATTAATAGCTAATAATACAGATAATAGAGTACAGAGAAGGAGAGAAAAGGAAAACAATTACAAGATATTACAGGAGATTAGTAAGACCAGTGAAATATAAAAATTCAATTCTGAAGACCAAGGAGGAATGAAAGGACAAAAAGTAAGATTCAAATAAAATGCCTGATGGACACAAGAAAAAAAACCTTGAGACAGCTTTACTTATAATGTATATGAGGATTTAACAATAATTTTAGAGGCATTAATAACGTGACTGTTTAATTACCCTTGCTATATCCAAAACTACATAACAGAGCTGCAAAACTCTATTCTTGTCCAGTTGCTCAGTCGTGTCCAACGCTTTGTGACCCCAAGGACTCCAGCTCGCCAGGCTTCCCTACCCATCACCAGCTCCCGGAGCTTGCACAAATTCATGTCCATTGAGTTGGTGATGTCATCCAACCACCTCATCCTCCGTCATCCCCTTCTCCTCCTGCCTTCAATTGTTCCCAGCATCAGGGTCTTTTCCAACGAGTCACTTCTTTGCATCAGGTGGCCAACTACTAGAGTTTCAGCTTCAGCATCAGTCTTCCAATGAATATGCAGGACTGATTTCCTCTGGGATTGACTGGTTTGATCTCCTTGCAGTCCAGGGGACTCTCAAGGGTCTTCTCCAACACCACAGTTCAAAAGCATCAATTCTTCAGCACTCAGCTTTCTTTATAGTCCAACTATCACATACATACATGACTACTGAAAAAACCATAGCTTTGACTATACGGACTTTTCTTGGCAAAATAACATCTCTGTTTTTTAGCACACTATCTAGGTTTGTCATAGCTTTTCTTCCAAGGAGCAAGCATCTCTTAATTTCATGGCTGCAGTCACCATATGCAATGATTTTGGAACCCAAGAAAATAAAGTCTATCACTGTTTCCATTCTTCTCCCATCTATTTGCCATGAAGTGATGGGACCAGATGCTATGCTCTTAGTGTTTTGACTGTTAAGTTTTAAGCCAACTTTTTCACTCTCCTCTTTCACTTTCATCAAGAGGCTCTTTAATTCCTCTTTGCTTTCTGCCATAAGGGTGGTGTCATATGCATATCTGTGGTTATTGATATTTCTCCCACAATCTTGATTTCAGCTTGTGCTTCATCCAGCCCGGCATTTTGCATGATATACTCTGCATATAAGTTAAATAAGCAGGGTGACAATATACAGCTTTGATGTACTCCTTTCCCAATTTGGAATCAGTCCATTGTTCCATATCCAGTTCTAACTGTTGCTTCTTGACCTGAATACAGGTTTCATAGGAGGCAGGTAAAGAGGTCTGGTATTCCCATCTCTTTAACAATTTTCCACAGTTTGTTGTGATTCACACAAAGGCTTGAGCATAGTCAATGAAGCCGAAATAGATGTTTTCCTGGAATTCTCTTGCTTTTTCTATGATCCAAAGCCTTTTCTAAATCCAGCTTGAACATCCGGAAGTTCTTAGTTCATGTACTGTTGAAGCCTTGCTTGGAGCATTTTGAGCATTACTTTGCTAGCGTGTGAAATGAGTGCAATTGTACAGCAGTTTGAACGTTCTTTGGCATTGGGATGAAAACTGATCTTTTTCAGTCCTGGGGCCACCGCTGAGTTTTCCTAATTTCTGACATATTGAGTGCGGCACTTTAACAGCATCATCTTTTAGGATTTGAAATAACTCAGCTGGAATTCCATCACCTTCACTAATTTTGTTCATTGTAATGCTTCTTAAGGCATACTTGACTTCACACTCTGATGTCTGGCTCTAGGTGAGTGATCACACCACTGTGGTTTTCTGGGTCACTAAGACCTCTTTTGGAGAATGGCAACCCACTCCAATACTCTTGCCTGGAAAATCCCATGGATGGAGGAGACTGGTGGGCTGCAGTCCATGGGGTCACGAAGAGTCAGACACTTACTGAGCAACTTCACTTTCACTTTTCACTCTCATGCATTGGAGAAGGAAATGGCAACCCACTCCAGTGTTCTTGCCTGGAGAATCCCAGGGATGGCAGAGCTTGGTAGGCTGCCATCTACGGGGTCACACAGAGTCAGACACGACAGAAGTAACTTAGCAGCAGCAGCAGCAGCAAGACCTCTTTTGTATAGTTCTTCTGTGTATTATTGCCACCTCTTCTTAATGTCTTCTGCTTCTGTTAGGTTCTTACCGTTTCTGTCCTTTATTGTGCCTATCTTTGCATGAAATGCTCCCTTCATATCTCTAATTTTCTTGAAGAGATCTCTAGTTTTCCCCATTCTATTGTTTTCCTCTATTTCTTTGCATTGTTCACTTATGAAGGCTTTCTTATTTCTCCTTGCTATTCTTTGGAACTCTGCATTCAGATGGGTACATCTTTTTTTCTTAAAGCGACAGTTATATCTATGTTCATTGTTGATATGATTTTAAGAACGAATGTTGCTATATTAAGGCAGGATCAAAACCCAATGTCTCACCCAGTCTATCTACTCGATCACACATCAGTGTAAGACTCCAGTTGTCTGTTGCAGAAAGAGACGAAACACTCAAAGCACGCTACATGACCAAAGGCAGAACAGATGAATATGTTGTTTTTTTCCTAGGGATGAGTGGAAGGAGTCTGTCTTGAGCCAAACTAAAGCAGAGGGAAGCGGGTAAAGGGTTTCCAGGCCTTGCTTTACTCAATTTTCTCATCAAGGATGCTTTTCCAAAGAGCGCTCCCCTCCATTTATTCCTTGGGTGGAGATGCTTTGCTATTTTAGTCTCTCCACTAAATATGTACTGCATTTTAAAATCTATTACAGAAATGGCTCATCCTCCAAAACATTAGACATTTTATAACTCCCTAAGGCACTGCATAACGCTATGATAGCTGATTTTTCAGAACATCTATACATTAGTCATATTCCTCACAAGTTTCAGAGGCTCTAGAGAATTCATTATTCTCTTGATAATGTCCCAAACTGAGATATTCCACTTTCTAAAATTCCACTTTGCTTTATCTGTCACCAGAGCTGAAATAAATAGTTAAATTGCCAGCAGGAATCTTACCTCACAGTTTGCACCTCTTTTGAGAAAACGGGTCCCAGCGAACTTACTGGATCTTCTAGCTATTAAAGTGACATACACAGGTCGCCCATAGATCAACAGCTCTTAGAAATCTAGTTAAAGCTGTTTAGCGCTCATGACCATCACACCCAACCAAGAGAATCATTCTGTGTTAAATATATTTTGTTCAGCAGGTTAAAGAACACCAAAAAGCTTCACCCAAGAAATGGAACAGCACTGGGTCTAACTGCTCTTTTGAAGTATGAAGGTATTAAGGTAAAACCAAACCTTACTAAAGAGTGGTTTCCATGAATTTCAGAGGAAATGGTAACCGGATGTAGGGTTATTGGTCAAGGGAAGACCTGTGGTCCCTCCTTGCAGCCAGGTAAGAATGTAAAAGGTACAATTAATCCTTCTTCATTCTTCAGAGACCATACACCTATCAAAGTGACCACCCCTCCATTAACAGGGTGTTTAAATTATGAAGCAATAGCTAATTCTGAGGGAATGGAGTTAGCATAGTACTGTGAGAGCACCCAAATTTGTCACCTAATTGCAAAACTGAACACTGGGAACTGTATAACCAAAATAAAGTTTCAATTAATATTGTCACCTTAGTTAACTTTCTGAACCTCAGTTTCATCTTCTGTAAAATGGTGTAAGTGCAAAAAAAAAAGTAACCAATTTTATTAGGTGGTTGGGAAGACTGGGTTTGGTAATGTGCGCCTGGCTTGTAGCAAACATTCAATGAATAGCAATGACTGTTACCATCATATACATTCCAGAATTCATTAAATGCTTGTTAACTGGGAGACTGGATTCATCATTTCAACTAATGAGCTTTAAAATTATAATCTATGGTGCTATTTACTACTTTAAAGAAACAACCATTTATTGTACTTAATACATGCCAGGCCTGAGTTAGCTCTTGAGAAATAAAAGACAGTTTAGAATTACTTTTTAGAAACTGCCCTTAGAAACTGTAGCACCTTCTCTCTCTTTTTTTTTTTTTTGGATCTGCAGTGGTTTTATTTTTTTTTAATGAAGGTGGTAGAAACTGTGTGTTTTTTCCAGTTTAATTCTACTTTTGGAAAAATATATAGTAATTTGGGGCCAAATCTCATTATTCGGTGAATGATCAAGCAGATAATACCACTCACTGGTTGAAAATGAGTATAAGGTAATGAGCCATTTTACGTGTAACACGTAAATCTCACCAAATTCATTCCAAAAGTCCTCTGCATCTTCATCTAGCCTCTCCTCACCCTCACTTGCCACAAAGGAAGCAAAACAGGTCCTCTCCAAGGCCAACCTCTCCAACTCTACCCTTTGACTCCCTGACTCCACTCCTGTCAATATTCTGGTGCAAGAAAGCACATTATTGGTTTATCACATTCACCCATTCAGTGGTCTCAAGACAACCACTCCTTTGAAGTGTTCACTCTAGGTTTTTAACTAACCTAAGACACAAGGAAGAATGTCAACCAGAAAGCATGCTAAGTGCACAAATGTTCTTCAGGATCTCTAAAAGGGGCAGGAAAAAACTTAACACCACTTCTAAAAAGTAGACATTGCCTTCTTAAGCCTCATAAGAACACATTCACTATACCTAGAAATCAAATAAAACAACAAATGATATTTATAAGATTGATTTACCAGCTTAATACCAAGCTCAACCTATGTCTATTTAATCTATTATGACTCTTCTCAATCCAGATCTTCATTACATTATGCCTGAACCACTGCAATCTTGTCCTAATGCATGTCCCTTGGTCTAGGGTGGATCAGATGGTAAAGAATCTACCAACAATGCAGGAGACCCAGGTTTGATCCCTGGGTTGGGAAGATACCCTGCAGGAGGAAATGGCAATCCAGTCCAGTCTTGCCTGGAGAATTCCATGGACAGAGGAGCCTGGAGGGTTACAGTCCACAGGGTCACAAATAGTGGGACATTATGGAGTGACCAGCACACTTTGAAAATGGTTACCCACCCAAGCTTCCTAAGTACTAATTTGTATGTTACCATTTGAAAAAAACTTTCAAAAATTCTAGCACCAAACCGAAAGTCCTTCATCCGACCATCAAAGTAATCTGGTGACTGGCAGTCTGACTCCTCCCTAACCCATCTCCTTTCCACCCCATTGTGCCTCCCAGGCATTGTATACACAAACCACAAGTACACTCCCATAAATTTTTCCAACTCTACACTCACGATGCTTCCCCAGCCCACAGTCTCACTGCTGAGGCCTGCTTCTTGATCAAGTCAAGCCAAGTTCAACTCTTCCTATGAGCCTGGCCCCATCCTCCCCTCCGGTTAGCGATTCTGCTCCTGCTCTTAGGTAAGAATGACACTTACTACCCACAGCACTTTCTGTGCCCAGAACATTTTCTTCCTTGTTATTTACCTGTCTGTAGACATAATAGATCTGCATTCCTTTGTATTTCAACCACACAGAATGCATAATTATAATCTATCTGCAGGATGCACAGATAATTATAATGATTGTATAATTCACATACAGCTTTCTACAAATGTTATAGCATAAATTTAATAATATCTTAATGCTTTAAAAAAGGATACTTGACTGCCCACAGAATCCATGAATAATGTATAGCAGCCAGTCACGATGGACAGTATTTTTAATTATATCTAGAAGTTCGCCGTTCCACACGTACTTCATGTAAGGCTCACTAGAGATCCCAAATACACCTGAAAAAATAAGAGTTGGTATCAGGAAGATAAGGAAATTGGTTGACATTCAATTCATTTTTAAGCTCTTAAACTTTTGTTTTTTAATTTCAAAATGTCTGATAAATCTCACTGCTGTTTTCAGTGGATATAACTCATCTCACTGCCCAGAACACTGTGCTGATCCTGTACAAAGTTAAAGAAAAAACACATTTTTCTGATCTATGAGAGTTTTGAACCTAGAGAAAAGCAAGCAATTGGGAAATTAAGGACACACGTACAAATACATGAATGAGGCTGACAGCAGGAGCAGTGACTAGGAGCATGGCTCTGGTGTCACAGTGCTGGGTCCACATCAGAGCTCTGCCTCGCCAGCAGGGTGACAGGTGTGACCAAGAGGGTCACTTATTTCAGTGCCCTGTTTGCTCTTGCATGCCCCTTTCGTGTGATTGTTGTAAAGGCAAGTTGATAGTGCACATGAAATGCTCAGAACAAGTCTCGTGTCTTACTCATAATTCCATAAGTGGTAGTTATTACATCAAGCTTTTTTGATATGAGAAAATTAATTTCATCAAGCATCATTTCAGGATATCCAGATAAATTTACTAAATATCAGTAAGTTTTACAAAACTTATATAAAGTACAAAATAAGAAATAAGTATAAAAGCAATGGCTTAAAAGATTGTAACAGTTCTGCTTAGAGACAATCAATACTATTTTTCTTCTCAAAACATGTATGTTAAGAGTGTTTATATATACTCTGACAAATACCCTTTGGTTTTATTTATAAAAAGTAAGCCTTCTCTGCCCCTTCAATGACATTACATTGAGTATGAATAATGGAAAGGAGTCCTGTCTTTGTTACTTACCAGCTCTGTGACCTTTGGCAAGTTACATAACATCTCAGAACCTCAATTTTCTAAACTGTAAAATGATGATACCACTCACCTCAGAGATATAATCCAGATTAAAAAAATATATAATATATGCAAAGTGACTAACATGCTGCCTGACACATTAGAGACTTTTTAAAAAATGTATTATTTTCCTTTTCTACCTACGCAGACAACTTTTGCCCTCACTTTCTCTTTCCTATCAGTTTCTCCCTGTGTAGTAGGAGAATAATGTGTCCCTTCCCCACAGAAAAATATCTATGTTCTAATCACTAGAGCCCATGAGTAAGTTATGTCATGTGGCAAGGAGAAATTAAAGCTGCAGATGGAATTAAGGTTGCTAATTAAGATGGGCAGACTATTCTGAATTGTCCAAGAGGGCCCACTGTAATCACGTGGGCATTGTGTGTTAAAGAGGGGAACGGGAGTGAGAGTGTCAGAGTGACGTCATGTGGGCAATCCTCGGCCAGCCATTGCTGGCTCTGAAGATGGAAAGGGCAAGGAAATGGCTTTTTCCTTAGGGTCTCAAGAAAGAAATGCAGCCTTACCAACACTCTAACTCTAGCCCACCAAGATCTCTTTTGGACTTTTGACTTCTGTAGGATAATAAATGTGTATAGTTTTAAGTCACTTAATTTGTGGAAATTTCTTACAGCAGTCATAAAAACCTAATACACAGTGTATTCATATCTATCAAGCAGAACTGCTCGAGCGATAGTAAAAAGTTAGGTAGATTTTGGAGTCTTAATTCAGATCTCAGTACAGATATTCAGATTCGCATGGGAGATGACACACACTGCATACTTACTAATGCTTTTAGCTTTTCTATCACTAAGCACAATATTTAGAAGAAATGATGTGACAAATACTCAGGTACACATTATCTTACCCTCCACCTGCCTCGAGTGGCACAGATCACAATTCAGATGAACCACAGCAAATTTCTGTGATCTAGATGTTTTGGGGTAGGGAGGGTGCACAGGGTTTTGCTTTAGCTCAAGTGACAGTCAGTCTAATAAATGAACAAGAGTCAAAGGCAATGAACAGAGATGGCATTCAGTTGAAGTAAGTCTCAGTCTTCTTAGAGTGGACCAGAACTTCTGGCAAAAGGCTAACAGAGCACAGCCTCTTCCTGAGTGTCCTGCAAGGACAAACCTTCTGGAACCTACCTTCGACCTCTGCACCCACATCTTCATCGCTGTCACAGAAGTGGCACTGAGGAAGGGACCCAAAGACACTACAGACTTTTCGTTTCCACAGTAAGGCCAATTCAGCTAAACTGTCTTAACTTTACGTTTGAAGCAATGCCTTCACAACATTCACTCTGGCAATGTCTCTGGCCTTAGAGTGCTAGACCAATCCCTAAATCTAGAGATAAAGGTATCCATTCTGCTGTGTGGCTGGTCAGTCCCAGATCCCCAGGGTCACCCTAGACCAGTCACACACAGGTCCTGCAGTAACCCCACAACAGTCCTGACAGAAGCAGGCTGTGGGAGGGACAGGTGGGTCAAACTGAGACCAATCATGTCAGAACAGCCTCTGACCTTCTGCAAGGGTTCCTCTGGACACTGGCCTTGTGATCTTAACCTCTAGGTCTCGGCCTCCTACTTATCATGTATTTATTTGAAAGCAGCATTACACCTCCTGAGTAGCTTTTTATGAGGATTAGAGATATGATACATAAATGTCTAGGCTGCAACAGGAAACCCAGGGTAACTTTTTTCTACAATTCAAGTTATACACAATTGGTCTCTATAAAGAAAAATAGGTGGTGGTGTGTATTCTTCAATATTTAAAAAGAAAATTCTCCAGCCAAAGACTAAAGTTGAATGAATTCCATAAAAGGTGCATAAAATTTTGCTAGAAAACATCAGCATACAATTTTCTGCCTTTCCCACAAATGAAATCAATTTGGTGATACATGATCTCTGGACTTCCCTGGTAGCTTAGGCAGTAAACAATCTGTCTGCAATGCAGGAGACCCAGGTTCAATTCCTGGGTCGGGAAGATCCCCTGGAGAAGGAAATGACAAGCCACTCAGGTATTCTTGCCTGGAGAATCCCATGGACAGAGGAGCCTGGCAGACTTAGCGACTAAACCACCACCATGATCTCTATAAAAATGAATTCATTTATATGAATTCATATATCTGAAGCAACTTCATGAAAAGACAAAGAACAAATAAGAAAGGAGAAATATGAAGGAAATGTGAGTGAATTTAATGAGATGCCGTTTCATAGATGTCACATTAACATATATTGGATGTGCTGAAAACCACCTACCGTTTCCACCCTGTGTAATCAATCCTTCATCTTCAAAGATGTCGAAACTTTCCTGGCGAGTCTGGGTGGTTTCTGACTTTAACATCTCCAGGGGCATTCGCAAGACTGTGAGATTATACTGAAGTGAGTGGGACAAATCATAGCTATAACTGAGAAGAGAAAGCTTAATAAGAATTAGAAAAGCAAAACATATTTCATAATTTTGGCTCCCAGAAGGAATTAAAACCTATGAACTAAATTAGTTAGCACCTAATTATGAACTGAATTAGTTAGCACCAACAACAGAAGCGATGTTGTTCAAATAAGCACCTTAAACATAGTAAATCATGAATATAATTGGAAATTTAAAAATCATTACATGACTTAGGCATTTGCATAACTAGAAATACACAATAAAATGTTAGTAACCTACATTCACTGATTTGCATATGCACTTTGTGCTTCACACTGAAATTAATCTAACTTCATAGTTTTGTATAACAAAGTCACACTTTTATATTTATCTAAATGGACTATTAAAAATGCTATAATATCCACGCTAATAGTATTATACAAGGTCTGTACTCTAGTTTACCTGAATGAAAATAATTATATTAATTACTAAAGGTGGCACCATAATTTATTTAGTAATAAAATAAGAATAAGTGAATAACACAAGCCACTAGAGTGATACATGTTTGAGAAGCATGTCATTAAAAAAATTATAAGTCTGTGCAAATAAAATTTATACAAAATCAACTTTTATAAGTATCTTAAGCTATATATTTTTAGCACAGAATTTCAGACAGTATCTAGAATTTCTTAAGTTATACAAATTTGAAAGTATTCTAGTCATACTTTAAAATAGTTACAACTTCAGATTCTCACACATTATTATTTCTTCTTTAGTTTATTAATATAATTTGAAATTGATTTTTATTTAATCTGTTAAATTTAAATCTACCACATTTTCTTGATAGAGCCATTAATTTTATTAGCATTTGATCTCAGAGAGATAAAAACTGTATTAAGAAGTTGGTTTCTCAATCCCATATGCAAGAGCATAAAAAAACCTTTGCAATAAATTTAACCAAAGAGGTAAAAGATCTATATACTGAAAATTATAAGACATGAATAAAATAAACGAATAAGACACAAATAAATGGAAAGGTATCCAGTGTTCATGGAGTGAGTGAAAGTCGCTCAGTCGTGTTCAACTCTTTGTGACCCCATGGACTATATAGTCCATGGAATTCTCCAGGCCAGAATACTAGATTGGGTAGCCTTTCCCTTCTCCAGGGGATCTTCCCAAGCCAGGGATCAAACCGAGATCTCCCACATTGCAGACAGATTCTTTACTAGCTGAGCCATAAGAGAAACCCAGTGTTCATGAAACAGAAGAATACTGTGTAAATAACCATACTACCCAAAGCCATCTACAGATTCAATACAATCTGTATCAAAATTCCAATTACATTTTCCACAGGAATAGAAAAAAACAATTCTAAAATTTGTATGGAACCACAGAAGACTCCTAATAGTCAAAGCACTCTTAAGAAAGAAGAACAAAGCTGGAGGTATCAAACTTCATCACAAAGTTACAGCATCAAAACAGCATGTTACAAGATAAAAAAGACACCTAGACCAATTGGAGAAGGAAATGGCAACCCACTCCAGTGTTCTTGCCTGGGAATCCCAGGGATGAGGGAGCCTGGTGGGCTGCCGTCTATGGGGTCGCACAGAGTCAGACACGACTGAAGTGACTTAGCAGCAGACCAATGGAACAGAATTGAGAGCCTGAAATAAAACCACTCGGATACAGTCAACTAAAAATTTGACCAGGCAGCCAAAAAGATGAATGGAGAAAGGATGGGCTTCCCTGGTGGCTCAGACAGTAAAGAATCTACCTCCAATACAATGCAGGAGACCCAGGTTTGATCCCCGGGTTGGAAAGATCCCCCTGGAGAAGGGAATGGCCACCTGTTCCAGTATTCTTGCCTGGAGAATTCCATGAACAGTGTAGCTTGGCGGGCTACAGTCCATGGGGTCTCAATGAGTTGGACATGACTGAGCGACTGACAACCCCTTTTCCAAAAGACAAATGGAGAAAGGATAGTCTCTTCAATAAATGTATTAGGAAAACTGGACAACCACCTGCAGAAGAATGAAACTGGACCCCTGTCTTACACCACTCACAAAAATCCACTCAAAATGGATTAAAGACTTAAATGTAAGACCTGAAACTATAAACAAATAAAAGAAAACACAGGGAAAAGCTCCTTGACATTGGTCTTCACAAATATTATTTTTGGACATGATACCAAAAGTGCAAGCAACAAAAGCAAAAACAAATGAAACATCAAAATAAAACGCTTTGCACAGAGAAAGAGTGAGTGAGAAAATAAAGAGGCGACTTTTTGAATGGGAGGAAATATTCGCAAACCACCTAACTGTTAATGGGTTGACAGCCAAAATACATAAGGAACTCATACAACTCAACAACAAACAAATAATCCAATTTTAAAATGGGCAAACGACTTGAATAGACATTTCCCCAAAGAAGACACACAAATGGCCAATAAATGCATGAAAAGATGCTCACCATCACATTGGGAAATGCAAATCAAGACAACAATGAGATATCACTTCATACCTATTAGAATGGCTATTATTAAAACAAGAAACGGCAGGGTTGGCAAGGATGTGGAGAAAAGAGAACTCTTTGCACTGCTGGTGGGAACATAAATTGGTGCAGCCATTATGGAAAATAAAATAGCAGTTCCTTAAAAATTAAAAGCAGAACTACCATTGGATCCAGAAATCCCATTTCTGGTTATATATCCAAAAGAAAAAAGATCACCATCTCAAAGAGCTATCTGCACCCCCATGCTTACTGTAGAATTAATCAAAATACCCAGATGAGGCAACAACCACAAATGAACACATTAATAAATTAACAAAGGAACAGATAAATAAAATATAGGGTATATAAAAAAAATGGTAGTTGCCAGTGGCTGGGGGAAATGGAGAACTATCAGTCAAAGAGTACAAACTCTTAGCCATAAGATAAATAAGATCTGGTTATCTAACATACAGCATGGTAACTATAATTACACCCATGGCAGATTCATGTTGATGTATGGCAAAACCAATACAATATTGTAAAGTAATTAGCCTCCAATTAAAATAAATAAATTTAAAACAAAACAAAACAAAAAAAAGAATGAAAAAAAAACAACAACACTGAATTATGTGCTTGAAATGTGTTAAGGCGGTAAATCAAGTGTTATCAGTACACACACACAAAAATCACAACTGTGTGATGGGATGAAGGTGTTAACTAACACTGTGGTAATCATTCTGTGATACATCCATGTATCTAGTCATCACATTGTACGACTTAAACTTACAGATGTCAGTAATATCTCAATAAAGCTGGGGGCGGGGTGAGAAACTGGGCTTTTACTTTTAACAATCAACTTCTCCTATTTAAAACAACTGATTTATCCTAGCTGAATCTTAATGTAATACAACCTTTTTTAAAGTCTTTAACCTCGTATTTTTTACTTATGGGATAACTTGATAAGAACTCAGTAGGAGAATGCAGATGAACTTGAAAACCATGAAGGAGAAATCCCTTCTAACAGCTGAGCTCCACTGAGCTTCAGTAATACCTCAGAGACTATAAACAATTAAGCAATAATGGCTGGAAAGCAAATGATGGAGACAAATACAATGGAGATATACTTTCAATAAACATTTGTGGAAGTGAAAATTATTTCTTTAGAAGCCCTTCACTATACTATTGCTAAATTAATTAACTTTCTTCAGTTTCACATCATGAAGACATAATCCACTCTACATAGTAAACGTTTTTATTTCATAAATAAATAAATAAATGGTTAACTATATTAAGAGTTTAAAAATAAATTTAAAATAATGCAAAGCACCCTAACAGTACATAATGCCAACGGCTACAACACTCTGGGTCCTCTTAGTCCTACGACCCAAGTCCACTGATTGCGATTTTGTGTTCTACATTTTACCTTGGACGTTGTAAGTGACAGAATTCTCCATGCAGCACAATAACTTGCTATATACCTGGCCTACATATTGGTCACTTCAGTGATGGTATAACACTCTCCCAGGATGCTCTGCCATAATTTATTGCTTATTTTTCAATTCACCATATTTGGGTTGTCCCTGCATTGGTTGGTTTGCTTGTTTGGGCCACGATAGAGACGCTATCTGTAAAGCTGGTGCCTTTACAAACAGGGACTAATATTTTCCCTCCTGATTTATTTTCTTCAGATATATTTTCATACATACTTGATGCTACATTCCTCCCCAGGAAAATCATTAATTTACAATGCCAACAACAATATGTTGGTACTGCAAAAGTTCTCCCTATTTTGAGTTTATTTTTACCTTTTACTAGACTGTTAACTGAAAACTGTGAAACGGTTACAACTCTACATACAGACTTTTAAAAAATTTATTTATTTTAATTGGAGGATAATTACTTTACAATATTGCAATGCTTCTTGCCATACATTGACATGAGTCAACCACAGGTATACATGTGTCCCCCTCAACCCTGAATCCCCCTCCCACCTCCCTGTATATAGACAATGCAGATTTAATTTTTGTAATTCAAAATCACAAAATAAGCCATTACAGTGTATTGAGTAGAGATCCCTGTGCTATACGGTAAGTCCTTATTAGTTGTCTATTTTACATATAATAGGGTGTGTATGTCAATTCCAATCTCCCAATTTTCCTCTCCTCACTTAACCTTAGCAATATAAGTTTGTTTTCTATATCTATGACCAATTCTTTGTAATGGCCTATATGGGAAAAGAATCTTAAAAAAAAACAGAGTAGATACACATATCCCCTCCCCCATACAGCTGACTCATGCTGTTGTACAGCAGAAACTAACACAATATTGTAGATCAACTATACTCCAATAAAAATTTTTTAAAATTTGCAGAAATAGACATGATTTTCAATATTTATTTTGTTAATGTTTTACAGTTTGGCCCTTAATTAATTCAACAACTGTGTGTTTATGTGCTAATCTTTAGATTTAGTACCTTGTGACATTTTCTATTTGGTGTACTAGATGAAAGTATATTTGAGAACTGGCAATAAAATTATTAATAGAGTGCTTCTTGCCAGTCCTACAGGAGTAAGTAATTTAATTTCTTCAATCTTTAATTTGTTCTTATGTAAAAAATAAAAGATCAGTGTATAATTTTAAATTATTATTGCCACTCTCATTTGAATAAAGGATGCAGGAATTTTAAATTTTCCTGTTTCAGAGATAATGATAATATTGAAAACTTCAGAAGTATAAATATCTTCAAACTCAAAAAAAATTACAAAATAAAAGTATTTCTTTAAAATCATAATGAAAAGATGATTGTTCATAGTAAGAATAATTACCATTTAATTTATCCATTCAAAATTTCAAAAATTAGATTTTTTAAAGGAGGAATACTTGTATTTATATTATTTCAGATGAAAAGATTTGGCTATTTTTTTAAAAAAGAATAATCAAAGTACTACTGTGTCCTCTGATTCTCTTTTTACCCTGTAGGAAATAATATAAACATTTAAGAGACTGACAGGAGTAAAACTAAGCTCAAACTTACCTAAAGTAAAAATTGCTGGATAGGTCCACATTTTGGAATATTCGTAGATACCTTAAAAAAATGATTACTATAGTTAACAATATGATGACTACAGTTACCGCTGCTATGATATATATGAAAGTTAAGAGAGTAGATCCTAAAAGTTCTCATCACAGGAAAAAAAATGTTCTTTTTATTGTGTCTTTATGAGATGATGGATGCTAACTACACCTATCGTGGTCATCATTTCACAATATACATACGTCAAATCATTATGCTGAACACCTTAAACTTGCACAGTGGTATATGTCAATTTTATCTCAATAAAACTGGGAAAAAATGACAGAAAACTACATGAAATAATTTTTTTCAGTTAGTATAAGACAAAATTCAACTTTATCTGCTAAACTCTTACTCTTGTCTGAAACAAAATTATTTTTTTACCCCACTTCCAAACATCAAAGATAGTGTCACAAAGTTCCAGAAAACCACTATCTAAGAAGGTTTTAAGCAAGAAAACCACCTCACCTTTAAATTCTGGTTCATGTTCTAGAACAACACTATGAAGGTACAAAGTGTAATTAAAACCTAAGCTGCTATCTTCCCTAAAAATTCAAACATGCCTAACTTTGTTCCATTTTGAGTCTTTATAATATCAAACCAATTCTAGCATTTTCTCTATCAATGTATTATTTATTAACAGTCTTTCCCCATACGCCCAAGTTTCCAATCATTTCCCCAAAAAACTTTTTGAAGCTTTCAAATGCATAGAAAAATTAGGGGTGCGGGGAAATAGTATAATGAATAGCAGTATGTCCTTCACCTGAATTCACTGTTAAATATTTCTCCTTATACATACATACATTCTCTGTCTTTAAATACACAAGTACATTTTATTTTTCTAAACCATTTACAGTAAGAAGCAGATATGATGACAGTCCTAAAATTATATATCTTAATATTACGCAACTACTATGAACAAGGACAATCTCCTAAATAACCACAATGTCACTATACACTCAAAATTTAACACTGATCCGATACTTCTAGTATATAGTTCATATAAAACCATTCCAGTGAAGTCCTTTAAAGCTCTGTGCCTGTGTGTGTACACATTGTGCACATATTTTAACCCAGGATCCAACAGAAATTCAAGTGCTGCACTTTGTCATGTTTATTCTAAAATCTTACTCTCTGGCTCTTCCTGTATTTCACGACACTGACATTCCTGAAGGGTCTGGGCCAGTTGTCTTACAGAAAGTCCCACATATGGATTTGTCTGATTATTTTCCTCATGCTTAGATCCAATTTAAATATTTTTATCATGCTTAGATTCAATTTAAATATTTTTAGTAAGAAAACTACACAGGCTAGTGGTGTCCTTCCCACTGCTTCATATTAAGAGGCAAATAATGTCAGTTTTGTCTCATTATTGGTGATGCCAAGTTTGATCATTTGGTTAAGTGTGTTTATCATTTTTTTCTCTTTGTAAATAATAAAAATATTCATGAAGTACAGTATGTTGAGACATTCATGAAGTACAGTATGTCAACAATAACCTCTCATCTAATGGTTTTAGCAGCCATTATTGATTCTTGCCCAAATCAATTATCATAATGCAGGGTCTTCAATAGCGCCTGAACAAAAGCTGTAGCATTCTGAGCCTCTATTTACATTTTAACATTTATAATCTATCGACTATATTTTGATTTTCAATTGGTCTACAGATACAAAAACAGCAGTTACTGTCAGTACATACCTAGCTTCATCAGGATGACTAATCCGCACAGAATCATTGGGTATATAGATCATATTTGTATCTTCAATCTTATATACTGCATGACCGCCAATATCTGCCATCTTCCTCCTTTTGGTTATTAACACAATATAATAGCCTTCTAAAAACCTGACGAAACCTACACAACAACAACAACAAAACAGAAAGATAAATACATCTCCTAAACTTAGCAATGCTTTCAGATACATATTTAAAAGGCTAAAAGACTTTGACATATTTCCTGCTTTATTATTTCTCTGATTTACAGCCATACAAATTTTCAGCTGTTTTAGAATTATTCTCTAGAAATATTTATCTCACTTAAAAATACTACTCTGAACAATTTGATTATAAGAAGACCATACGTGTTAAGGTTCAGTAACGCTAAAATCCCAACTACACACTAGTTACCATACAGTCTTGGTTAAAAATGTTCTGGCTCCCAGAACTTTTGCTTTGGGAGTTAAAATGAATTCTCTCGGTGGTTGGGGGGAGGGAGAGGGGCACACTTTTTTTTTTTTTATTGTCACCCTGCTTATTTAATTTTATTTTATTTTTAAACTTTACAATATTGTATTGGTTTAGCCAAATATCGAAATGAATCCGTCACAGGTATACATGTGTTCCCCATCCTGAACCCTCCTCCCTCCCCATACCATCCCTCTGGGTCATCCCAGTGCACCAGCCCCAAGCATCCAGTATCGTGCATCAAACCTGGACTGGAGACTCGTTTCATATATGATATTACACGTATTTTAATGCCATTCTCCCATATCATCCCACCCTCTCCCTCTCCCAGAGAGTCCAAAAGTCTGTTCTATACATCAGTGTCTCTTTTGCTGTCTCGTATACAGGATTATTGTTACCATCTTTCTAAACTCCATATATATGCGTTAGTATACTGTATTGGTGAACCGGCTATGTGAGGAGCTCAGCAGACCCTCTCCCCAGTGACTGGTGAAAATTATAAAAACAAAACACTGAGAGTTTCTGGAAATTCTCCTAATGGCATACAGCAAATGGAGAAACATTAATTCAAAACAATCTACTAGATCTTGGAAAGATCAGCCAGTCTGTGGCATCCGAACCATAGCTTGCTTCCTTCCCTATCCCCTTCTCCCAATTCAGTGTAACGGGTGTCTACTTCCCAGCAGGTGTCCCCAAAGACAGTACCCGCTCTCCCCTCTCCAGCTCTCAGTCTAGGGCCCTGGTTTCTGCTCAGGAGGTGCAGGCCACCAGCGTTTCTCATCCCCTCCAGCTCTGTGCTGCAAATCCTTTATTCCAGGCAAGCACACCTGACACCAGGGGCTCCTTTCTTCCACCGGCTCTTGTAGAGTGAGGCTCTACCCCAGTACAGATACGGGATCCTGTCACCCCAGCTCACTCACTGTGGGAGTCAGATAATGGTCACACACTGCTGACTTCCTGCCAGAAACAACGGAGGCCAGAAGGCTGTGGGGCAACTTATTCAAAGCACTGAAAGAAAAACTCAGCCAAGGCTCTTACACATACAGCCTAATGTTTTTTCAAAACTAACTTTCCTGTGTGTGCGTGTGGGAGTCCCACTTGCACTTGCCCTCTCTCTCTCTCTCTCTCCGAGTGTTGCACTCTATAAAGTCTGAGCTAGAATCTTGGGGCTATAAATTTTTGCTCTAGAATTGGCAAATACCCATAGTCTCTGCTGTGTTATTCTTAGCTGAGATTAGTAATTGAACGTATTAATGTAAATGAGCCAAAATACTTAACTGAAAGATACCATAAGGATTTTAATGAACCACGTTGCTGCTGTTGCTGCTGCTAAGTCGCTTCAGTCGTGTCCGACTCTGTGTGACCCCATAGACGGCAGCCCACCAGGCTCCCCCATCCCTGGGATTCTCCAGGCAATAACACTGAAGTGGGTTACCATTTCCTTCTCCAATGCATGAAAGTGAAAAGTGAAAGTGAAATCACTCAGTTGTGTCCGACTCCTAGCGACCCCATGGACTGCAGCCTACCAGGTTCCTCCGTGCATGGGATTTTCCAGGCAAGAGTACTGGAGTGGGGTGCCATTGCCTTCTCCAAATGAACCACGTTACTGCTATTAAAATATTTTGGGGAAAAAAAGGGAAAAAAAATAAAAAATAAATAAAATAAAATATTTTGGAGAGCCACAAAGTGCATTTTTTTTAAATGTTCATTTGTGCTCCTCCCCACTAGAGGGAAATGGCAACACACTCCCCAGTATTATGGAGAATTCCACAGATATAGGAGCCTGGTGGGCTACAGTCCATAGGGTCACAAAGAGTCAAACATGACTTTCATGTCATGTTTGGCTACTTTCACTTGTAGACTAGCTCAAAATTCCCTGACTAAAGCTGAAGGACATAAAATAGGAAATAAAGCTTAATGTCAATCTCATTAAAAGCAAGTTAGGAAGCAGTTATCCTTTAGGAAGGCCAAAACCTACAAAATCAAGGGTCCTGGAAGCAGCATAAAAACCCAAAAAGGGAATCTAATTGAGTTTAAGTAATAAATATTTCCAAGACAAATCAGTTTTCCTTTTGTTCTTGTTATGTATTTTTTATATAAGGAAAAAACCTCTCTGTGATAAGTTCCCCCAACCTGCATTCCAATTGAATTTTAATTTTATGTTTTCAATTCTAGACTATTTCATCCTACATATCCCTTTATATTTTTAATAAATATACTGTACAAAAGAACACTCTCTACCAGCATAAGTGCTTTTTGCATATTATGAGATTATTTTCTTTTTACTACTAATTGGAAATGTCACTCATTTTTTTTTTTAAAGGTTCCCATCAAATACAGCCAACAGTTAAAAGGCTTCAGTCTGGCACAGACCTCTGTCAAAAGTCAGCCTCATCATCATTTTAACACATGAGAAACCAGGACAAGTTTTTTCATCTTCATTCTATGCACTTCTGATCCCAGACCAATTTCCCCAAGTTCTTCCCAGAAGCCTAGACGACGGTCATCATGCAAAAGTGACTTCTTTTTCTCCAAGTAGAGAAGGCCGGCTGTGTCGTTTGTGATGGACACCAAGCAAAGTAAATAAAAAGGGGCAGTGTGAGAGGATGGAGTGCTGTGGCGTTCTGGGGGCTGGAGAGGATCCCACAGGCTCACCAACAGGGAAGAGGGCAGTATCCTGTTGGGTCACCTTGTCAGCTCGTCACTGTCTTCAGAGCCTCTCTGCACTCTGACAGAGACGTATCAAAAACCACAAGGGACCGAAGTGACACTCTAACACCAAGTCTATCGTCCCTCACGAGTCGAGGCCCACGGCATTGCCGTTTTCCCCTCCTCTTGACTCTGCAATCTGTTTCTAAGGGTGCTGCTCTAAAGAGCAACCAAGCCCATCACGTAGTCTACTATGAAGACACTTACTCTACCACTCCCCTTCAGCCTACTAGCAGCTTACAAGCGTATCCTCTCACTGGTGACACAGGCAGAAAAAGGACATATACCAAAAGGAACTGGATGGTCAGAGTACCGAGAGTAGTAAGGACTACAGGCCTCCACCCAAACATCCCAGGACCACATCACAAACTGAGTGAGAGCGACTAACGCTTTTCACTTTCACACAGTCTTGGAACCACTGCTGAGGTCAACATAATATTCCCATCACTCCAAAAACACCCCCTCAGGCTCCTCCGATGTCCATCCACCCTTCCCACCCCCAGCACCTGGCGCCCACTGATTGATTTTCTGACTCTGCAGATTTGCCTTCTGTAGTATGTCACAGGCAGGAGCTTAAAAACAAAAAAACAAAACTGGGTGAGCAATGCTCACGACCTATCTGCTGTCAAGCCACAATGGAACAAGTCACAAATGGGCACCACAGCTACAGGGCAGGCCCAATCCATGTCTAGGGACCAGAGACGGTCCATGAGCTTTCAGTAGCCGTCCATGCAAAGAAACGCAAACGAACTGAAAGGGAGGGCTCAGGAACATCAGAGTTCATCATCAACGAGCCTGCCTGGAACAGACAAGACTAGTTTGGATATTATGAACTTATGTGGTGAGTCACATGCGGTCCAGGCTGATGACAAGTTATGCCCATTTAGGCTCTTGTGTTGATCTTGACACACTGCTGGAAAAAAGACTGGTCCTTTACTGTAGACAGTTGAGAAGCATAGCTTTAGATTCTTATAGACTGTGAATTAAATTAAACCATGATAACAGTTCAAAACAGTCCAGCAAAAATACTACTCACAAATTGGGCATGCTGAAAAAATTGAGAGAGAAAATACTTCGGCCGCAGAACAGAAGACCACCATTCAAGTCCGTCCACACATGTCTTATTCTGACAATCAGACTACATATATTTCCAAGGTTAAATATTTTGTGTTTTGTTATTTCAGCTGCCCTTATTTTGCGTTTTGCTATTTCAGTAGCCCTCATTTGTCTAGCCAATACTAGACAAATCATAGCCTTTTATTATGTCCTTATTTACTCTTCAAAGATTCTAAGCATGGTTGAATTAGAATAAATAAAATGCATTTCCACGAAAGTAATAAATGCTTACTTAGCACATTACTGTGTCACTTTACTGGCAAGTCAACCTTGTTGTGACTTCACCATCCAAGGAGAGTCTCAAAAGGGCCTCAAATTGTGATAGAAATGTACCACAATATCTAAGAATGCCACCTAAGAGAAACATGGCAATATCTTCAGTCCTCATCCAAAGTTTATTAATAGCTGTGTATAAAATGAGTATTTATTTGGCTATAAACTTGGTTATCTGTGGATTAAAATAAAGCTATGGTTTTACAAGCTTAGTTATCAATAAATTTAAAATGAGGCAAGGAATATTGCTAAAAGCAAATATGCCCAGAACAGCGAAGAATGATCAAAGTACCATTAAAGTAACACAGTACACCATCTGCATGCGTGCATGCATGCTAAGTCACTTCAGTCGTGTCCAGCTCTTTGCGACCTATGGGCTGTAGCCCATCAGGCTCTTCAGTCCATGGGATTCTCCAGGCACGAATACTGGAGTGGGTTGCCATGCCCTCCTCCAGAGGATCTTCCTGACCCAGGGATCGAACCCACGTCTCCTGCATCCCCTACATTGGCAGGCGGGTTCTTTACCACTAGTGCCCCCTGCGAAATCCAGGAAAGCATCTGCTGCTGCTAAGTCACTTCAGTCATGTCCGACTCTGTGAGACCCCACAGACGGCAGCCCACCAGGCTCCCCCGTCCCTGGGATTCTCCAGGCTAAGAACACTGGAGTGGGTTGCCATGTCCTTCTCCAATGCATGAAAGTGAAAAGTGAAAGTGAAGTTGCTCAGTCGTGTCCGACTTAGCGACCCTGTGGACTGCAGCCTACCAGGCTCCTCCATCCATGGGGTTTTCCAGGCAAGAGTACTGGAGTGGGGTGCCATTGCCTTCTCCGAGGAAAGCATCTAGAGGCCACTTAATGTAAAAAGCAAACTATCCAATACAACTCCAAAATACCCAAGGGCATCTATTTTAAAATAGAGTTCAATGGGCTTCCCGGGTGGTGCTAGTGGTAAAGAACCCGCCTGCCAATGCAGGAGACATAAGAGACCCGGCTTCAATCCCTGGGTGAGGAAGATCCCCTGGAAGAGGACATGGCAACCCACTCCAGTATTCTTGCCTGGAGAATCCCATGGACAGAGGAGCCGACAGGCTACAGCGCACAGGGTCGAAAAGAGTTAGACGTGACTGAAGTAATTTAGCACACACACCCACAACTGATCTTCAACTCATTATACTTAATTAGCAAGGAAGGTTCAATTTTGAATATTTAACTCTGACTAATTAGGCATTCAATATTACATATACCTTAGGAAATTTACATTTTTTCAAAAGTTGTAAGAAAGTATTAGTATTTAAAGAAATGAGTTTAACCTATTAAGTATCTGATTAAGCCTAATGTATTTAAGACACTATTTCTAGATTTTTTTCTTTGATTAAGTTCTTTGATTAAGAGTTAAGTAACACTTAAAGTGGAATTTACATGTATGGAATATATGGAATTGAAACACATGAACTCACCTGACATACACTAACACACACATGTTATCCGTTAAACACTCATCCATTAAACATGAAACCTCAAGGGATTTGTCAAGACTAAGTAGAAGGTACACAGAAGGCTCCAGTCCTATGCAGAAGAAACTAATCATACCGACCACTCTCGACCTCCCCTGGCAGCTGCCTAGGACACAAAATGGACCTAAAGGGATTCCACATGAAGGGCTATGAGAGCACATCGAGAAAAACAAACTTCAAACACCGCAGAATATGCATAATCAAAGTCTCAACAAGTACACATTCACCAAATAGAAAGTGCTAATCAGAAAAATGAACCTAAGACTATGAAACTATATAGCACAGGTCAGTCCATATTAGTTTGGTTAACATCTACAGACACCACTCAGTAAATATTATAGACAGTTCAGCGGGTTTAAGAAGCAGAAAGATAATTTTGTGTTGGGGGGCGGTGGGGGGAAGACTTGAAATACGGCCATGCCAACAGGGAAGCTGAAACACAACTGCCCTCTGCCTGGCTGCCAAGGCCCCAGTGATCTGGCCTCACCAACCGCTTGCCAGCATTCCAGGACCCGTGGGCATCTTCATGCCGGTGCTTCTGCCGTCACCCCTCCTGGAGCTCTCCCCTCCCTTCCCCACATCCATCCCAAGCTTGCTTCTCCTCCAGGGTCCAGCCTGAGTCTTGTCTTCTCCAGGAAATCTTTCCTGGCCACTCCAGGTCCAAGTAGTCTATCTCTTACGCAATCTCCAGCATTTACTATTGACTACACAACTGGGATCCAAATTCCAGTCCTGGAGTTGTTTCCTGGGCACTGGGTTTTGTACCCCCAGCCCCCCCACCCCCACCCTGCCCCCATCCAATCCAATCATCCTAAGACTCCCTGGGACAAGTCCAGGAGCAAAGATAGGTTTTCTGACCCACTGTCACGAAGGACAACGCACCAGAAGAACCGCAGGGCATCTCCGAAATGCCCCACAAGCTGGAGCATGGACTCCTTTAAAGGCCAAGGCCATTTCTATGCTTGTTCATGAATAAGTAAAGGCGTTATTATAGGATTTGGGAAAGAGATTAAGTAAAATTTAAATGAAGAGGCTCAAACCAGAGGAAGACTGAATGTAAAGAGATAAACATCAGGTCTGGACTGTGAAGCGGACTCGGAGTCTCATTTCCTTGAAAGCAATAAAGTGTACAGAGCTACAGTCGGCTGCGTCCAGAAAGCCCTTATCTGAAGCTTGGCGCTCGCCTTGTCAACCGAGGCTGCCTCTCTGCGTCAAAATGACTTAGATCATCCAGGCGACAGGGGGATGTTCTCTCTCACTGACACAATTTTAAAGAGCAAAGTTTCCGACTCTCTGTGATTTTAGAGAACAAAGTTTCTCTGAGAGTAAGAAAGCAGTTGTCGCTCAGAGAAGGGGCTTGTGACACTTTACACTGCAGCATGTCCTTGAGAGAAACTCCTCTAATTTAAAAGCTGGTTTTACCTGTATCTGTTTTTCCAGCTGACGTTTACAAGTCCAAGTCAATTTTCACTTTTTCATTTCTTGACAAGCCAGACTCCTTAGAGGTCCAAACCATCGCTACATTTGTTCATATCCTATACAAAACTGAGCACAGTCCTGGGCATATAGCAGATATTATATAAAGGCTGTTTGATACCTGGTTGATAGATGATTCAGTTTTAAATAACCAAAGACACAGAAGGTGGGTCACATTTACAAACCTATATAAATATGAGCCTTGCAAACTATCAAGTAGTCTATATAGGGGGAAAAAAAAAAGAGGTTGAAAGAGGGAGGCACCTTTCTTACCTACGACACCAAAAGCTGAAACAGCTCGAAATAACCCCGAGGAGCCTTTCTGTCCCATCTTTGTTCTGTTTCCTAGATCCAAGCGCCCAAGAAGTTCTCGCACTTCTTGTTGAGTATATACATGCTAGAAATAAGCAAATTAATCTGTAAGGTTGTGTTTGATTTTTAGATTCATTATTTATTTACCTCTGAAAATTAAAAGTTTCCTACAGCTTTACATCATTAGCTATTTCACAGAGAAGTATATAAAAGTGCAGGACTAAGCTACAATTTAAAAAGCCAACAAATTTTTTCACATTAGCAGTTAATTAAGGGTGGTTACTGGATCACACATTGCTGTACTTAAAAGGTATACCAAAACCTTATCTTCTGGATCAGAGATTCAGAGGTATGAGGAATCCACAGACAAGTTTCAAGAAATCTATAAACTCCTTAAAATTGTATGCAAAGTTTTGGTGATATGTGCATATGTGTATTTTTGTGAGAAGGCCCATAGCTTTTCTTAGATTCTCAAAGAGAGCCCCAATCAGTCACTCCTACCCACAAGTAAAGCCAAGTATCATTACATCGTATTAATAAATACTGCCAGATGCTATGTGTGTGGGCGAAGGAGGACCATGATACCCAAGAGTATGGGAAGTCACAAAATACAATATACCCAAAATTATTATAACATAGAAATTAGTTTTCCAAAGAGCTTAGTGAAAATGAGTTCCAAACTACAGCTATTGATACCTTTGAAAAACCAGGAATCCACACAGATTCAGAAATATTCAGACAGGAACTTCACCACAAAGTGTTAGCTGCTCTCACCTGAGAGTTAAAATTAACTGTTCAATTCCACCTTACTATATTTCTCTTTTGACTAAAAGCCTCATATTTTTGTGCAACCTGAATTAAGTCCCAACTCTGAATAATATGACACGTAGATAAGAATAGCTTAACATTTCTCTAGCAAGTCATCAGAAGTGACCCTACCAATCACTTTTAGCAGTATAATAACAAGTCTGCAGTAGAGAAGTCCTTTTTGACTTCAAGGAGCTTCATATTAAAGAAGAAGAATAAATAATCTCTTTGGTGGCTGCAAATTGAGAGTTATATCAGATCCTTAAAATGGCACCCCTTTAAGAAAATATATTCATTATCTTATCCAAAGAGTTTGCTTCGTAAAAAATCAAAATGAAGGGCAAAGTGTAATTCTGGCAAACTTTCTGACTTCAGTAATTTTAGAAACCACATTAGAGATTAAAAATTCTAGCCAACCATGAAAAACTGTCATATTTAGACGTATGATTAAAAAAAGTATACGTCACTAGAAGCTGTAAGGATATTTCATATCCGTTAAACAAGAAGTACAAAGGTTTCTGTCTGTATTCAGGTTGTTGAGATACTTACCCTGTCATCAATGATAACCAAATCTTTTGGTTCTGTTCTGTCAATTTTCAAAACACGGTATTTCGTTTCTGCATGATTGCTCCCAACTAGGAAGTATCTCTATAAAGAAAAAGAAATGTCATTAGTTTTTTTAAGACAGCTTGCCTTATACACATTTTATAATAAATTGGGTTTTTTTTCTCATTAAATACATGAATTAAGTCAGGTTACTTTTTAAAAGAAATATTTCTGTTAAGTACAACTGGCAGATTAAAGAAAGGCTGATTCTAAAAGGTCAACTTTAAAATTGAAATATTCGTCGTGGTGTCATGATTAGCAGTCTGATATTTAAAATGTACCCAGTAACCAGGTCAGATGAATTTAATTATATTATACAGAGATTAACCTAACTGATTGGGGACTGATGTTTAAACTTTGCCAGGAAACAGCAGCTCTGGTAAGAATTAGAAAGCTCAACACATAATTAGGAATGCTTAGACAATTATAGCTATTAAAATATTGATATTTTATCAAATAAACCTTTATACATTTTCTGTAGAAGACTAAAAATGACTTTAATACAGCAACTGTAAAAATCAGCTGCAAAGTCCCAATAAAAAATTAAAATGAATGTACTTTCCGAAATGGCTTTTTATAGATAAGCTACAGGAAATAATTAATATTCTTTATTTTCTGAAACACTTCCTTGAAGCATTATACCTGAACACATCAGTCTTCTTAAATGAATACTGAGAATAAAATGAATACCAAATATACAGAAAAAAAATCCTATAGTCAAAGAAAATGCTTTTCAGAAAACCCAAACCAGATGAATAATTTTTATACTGTGTTTAAGAAAATACATAAAACTCCATTAGGAAAAATATATTTATAATATTTTGCTTCAAAAAAGTCCTTTAAATTGACTCTTTTTCAAACACTGCAAAAATTAAGAACACATTGCCACCATCAACTGGCATCTAACCATCTCATCAGTCACATAAGACACAGATAGACAAAGCAATTAAATAACAAATAAGATTCTTTAGATTAATGGCCAAACTGAAGTATAGGTACTGAGAGCAGGAAAGATTAATGTTAGGTACTAAAGGTGCAGAAAACCTCAGAGGACTTAGGACTTAAATTGAGCCTTGAAGGTTGGAGAAGATTTTTTAAGGTAAGATTTTATAATAGAAGATAGGTATAATAGAAGATACACATGTGCTCAGACGTGTCCAACTCTTCGTGACCCCATGGACTGTAGCCCACCAGGCTCCTCTGTCCATGGGGATTCTCCAGGCAAGAATACTGGAGTGGGCTGGCATTTCCTACTCCAGGGAATCTTCTTGAACCAGGGACTGAACTCGCATCTCTTGCATCTCCTACACTGGCCAGTGGACTCTTCCACCGCGCCACCTGGGAAGCCCCATAACAAAAGATGAGAACTTGGTTATATCGTTTTAATACTAAAGCTGTAAAAACGGATGAGTTTTTAAATTAAGTGTATATCTGTTTACAAAGGTATGATCTAGACTTTCAGATTATAAAGAACAAATCTGTATGTTAAAAGATGATAGGTTAGGGACTTCCCTGGCTATCCAGTGGTTAAGACTCTGTGATTCCACTGCAAGGGGCATAGGTTCGATTCCTGGTCAGGGAACTAAGATCCTGCATGCCACACAGAGCGGCCAAAATAAATAAATAAATACAATTATGTTAATTAAAAAAAAAAAAGATGGTGGGTTAGCCCATGCTTAAGGGGAAAACTAACCAAAATACTGAATCCCTCGTCTTCTAGGGAGAAATAGAGTCTAGATGAAAGTATCAGTTATCATGAGGATGAAACAGAGCAATTATAATAAATTAGTAAAGTAAAAGAAGACATCCAGTGACCAGGATGCACTGGAGGAGCAGCTGGAAGGGCAGGGACCCAGCGAGAGGGAAGAGGTCCAAGTTCTCAGGCTGGCCTCAGTGAGTTCCCCCCAAGACCCTACCCACCACAGAGAGGAAAGCGGGGTCACCAGCCTAGTAAACTCAGCCACAGAAGAAGAGCCTGTAAACTACACGTTTGTTAGGAGAAAAGGAAACCACCTTCTTGAGCACTTGAGGAAAAACAGGTTCCCAGGAAAGGAAACAGTGAGTGCAAAGACTTGAACAGCGAAGAAGCTGGCTGAGTTTGTTAGAGGAACAAGATTAACGGAGAAGATGCTTAGGAAACACCTAACACAGTGAAGGGTCCAACACAGAAAAAGGCACTCAGTGAGGGCTACTTTGCTTTGCTTTACTTTTTAAGATATTAGCAAGTCTATGTCATTGTACTTGAGAAAAAGACTTCAAAAAAGAGGGAAAAAGAGAGTGCCCAGAGGGAAAAAAGGCACCCATGGGACCAGAATGGAACCAGAGTGGGGAAAATACACCAACCTATGAGTAATCAGCCTCTGTCCTCAGGACAGGAGAGCATGCAGAGGAACCAGCACGAAAAGCGCGTATTACTGAGGTCTGAACTGCACAGATGACAGCACATGAAGGGCGCTTCGCTCACTCGGGGAAGGTCAGAGCAAGCTGTCCTGACAGGCTGGTGGTGTCCTGATGCTAGGTTTGGCCTTGGAGGATCTCTAGACAGCACTCTGTTTTGAGCCAAGACAGAGCAAGTAACATCCCTCCCTCCTCCCCCTCCCAGAGCACTTTTGCTTATATCTGAAGTCAGCACTTCTTCTGAGCACCCTGATAAATCTGTCTGGGGCTACTCTATCCCGTTTGCCTATTATAAGCAGCTTTGGAGTCTGACTCTTGTGGTTTTTAATTCTAGTCCAGCAGTGCAATCTGGGTCTGCAGGCACTGAGTACATGTTAAATGAAAGAACAATCACTCACCACAGGCTAACCATTTAATCTGCTGGGTAACTTTCTACAACATTTACACTAAGCCATCTTTCTTGGTTAACTGCACAGAAAGACAGTCCTTCTAAGTCAACCACCTCATAGGATTCTCTGGGCAAGAACACTGGAGTGGGTTACCATTCCCTTCTCCAGGGGATCTTCCCTACTCAGGGATCGAACCTGTCTCTCTTGTATTCCAAGTGGATTCTTTACCGTCTGAGCTATATATATCTGAATCACTCAGTAAGGAGCCACATCACAGCTTTAAGAGAGGTAAAACTGCTGAGTGGAATTCCTAGAATTTCAACACATCCTAGGAAATCTAAAGATGAACTTCAGTAGGACCATGATTTGGCAGTTTGTAATAAAAAGACTGAATTCCTGGGGTAGGAGTAGACAAATGCACTCTTGGCCTTTGAAGCACACACAGGAGAGCGGATCTGCACCCCTCTTATCCAGACCCTTCCATTAAGTCTTTACTCCACGAAGCAGAGGAGCCAAGGCAAAAATCCACAGAACTCAGAAGCAGATCGGAGTGGGAAGAAAGAAACGGGAAGCAGTGTAACTATCCACATTCTCCTTTAAAGTGGTCTAAGAATCCTGAAAATGTTTTGTGCAGAGAAGAGCGACCTCTTGTGGAAACAGTTATGTGGGGGAAATCCACAGCGCTCAGCAGTGCACAGAATGACGCTCCTGCACTGCCCCCTGGTGGGTGAGTCACAGGCTTTCAGGCCAAATTTTTAAGAGGTAACTTTTCCAGAAAGGCCTTAATTCTATTTCGTTTGATTAACTACACACACACACACATATATCCTTAGGCTTTATTATATTTAACATCATGCTTCAAAATTAATTTCAGCATTTTGGGGCTTAAAAATCCCTGAAATATCTTTCCTTAAATTCTTCTCCACTGTTTTTTTCTTTTCTTTTTTTTCCCCACTGTTTTTTTCTAAATTTTTTATTTTGAAAATTTTTCAAACCTACAGTAAAATAGACAGAAGGGCAAAATGAAAACCCACATTCCACTCAGCTATATTCACGCATGGTTAATTTTGTGCTACCTTTTTTTTCTCCCTTCTTCCTTCTAGAGATAAGCTTTTTTTTTTTTTTTTTTGCTTTTGAACCATGTGAAAAACAAGTTGCAGGTAACATAACACATCATCCCGAAAGCCCTCAACTTGTATTTTCTAAATACAAGGACATCCTCCCACATAATCATAACAACCATTGATACAACATTACCTATAATCCATCAAGTTTCCCCAAATGTCCTAATAGTATCCTTTATGTGCTATGTCCATTCAGTTGTGTCCAATTCTTTAGGACCCCATAGACTGTAGCCCACCAGGCTCCTCTGTCCATGGGATTCTCCAGGCAAGAATACTGGAGTGGATTGCCATGCCCTCCTCCAGGGGATCTTCCTCACCCAGGGATTGAAGCCAGGTCTCTTATGTCTCCTGCATTGGCAGGGGGGTTCTTTATGACTAGTGCCATCTGAGAAGCCCAGTATCCTTTCTAGCTATCTATAAATAAAAAAAACAAACAAACATGGAATCCAATCAAGGATTCTGTATAGCACTTGTAACCAGGCCTTTATAAAGTATCTTTTAATCTAGAACAGTCGCCCTGCCTTTACTTTCAAAGACTGTCTTTCAGAACATGTTAAGAGAGTCCACAATTTTAACAATTTTCCTGGCTTCCTATTGACATCACTCATCCGCCCATGTACCAGTGAATGCCTCCTGTGTGCCAGGCACTCGACTAGATACCTAAGGACAACGATACGTTGAAGCTATATTTTAGGCACATGCCTTGCTAGTGGATTAGACTGGGGAAAAAAAGAAGTAATCAATCCGATTACTTTTGCTTGATGAGCAAATGCTTCGGACAGGGCCCGCAAAGGTGGGGTTTGAAGACAAGAGCTTGTGAGTGGTCTTTCTGGGGGCAAGGGGTTGTCTCCACTTGGAGTGGGGGCAAAAAGCCACAGCAGAGCTGGGTGACGAGCAAATGGGTAGCCTTCCAGGCAAAGAGAGAGCAATGGAGGGCTCTGCTCCCCCCGCCAAACACCTCACTAAAATCACAATAAAGTTTTTTATGGTCATTTTCTTAGAAGCCTCAAGGGCAAGAGAAAAAGAGAAGCAGACTGCAGAAAAAAGAAAAAAAAAATCATTTGAAACTGAAAAGTATGCCCAAGAAAGAAAGCAGTAGCAAGTCAAGAAGCAATCCAATTTGCGCTATAGAACCCCCAAAGGCATGAAAATTTGTTGCAGCTCTTATCTCTGGAGGGAGAAGTGTAAAACTTCAGAAAACTGAAGATTAAAAAGGAGCTAGCACACGCTTCCAAGGAGGAAAAAAAGGCTTCAAGCTAAAGATCAAGAATAGCATAACACTAGAAATTCTCGACAGCAAAACTGAAGGTGGAAGACAGGGACACAATGCCTTCAAATTTTTAAGGGAAAATTAATTTCAATCTTTAACTCCAATTAGGCCTATCAATCAAACCTGAGGGCCTAATAAGGGCATTTTCAGATGTTGTTGTTGCTGTTCAGTCACTAAGTTGTGTCTGACTCTGCGACCCCATGGACTGTAGCATGCCAGGCTCCTCTGTCCTCCACTACCTCCTGGAGTGTGCTCAAATTCATGTCCGTTGAGTTGGTGATGCTATCTAACCATCTCATCCTCTGCCTCTCTCTTCTCCTTTTGCCTTCAGTCTTTCCCAGCATCAGGGTCTTTTCCAATGAGTTGGCTCATCGCATCAGGTGGCCAAAGTATTGAAGTTTCAACTTCAGCATCAGTCCTTCCAAGGAATATTCAGGTTTCCTTTTTGGATTGATTTCCTTTTGGGTTGATTAGACTGATCTTGCAATCCAAGGGACTCTCAAGAGTCCTCTCTAGCACCACAATTTGAAAGCATCAATTCTTCAGTGCTCAGTTATTTTTATGGTCCAACTCTCATATCCCTACATGACTACTGGAAAAACAATAGCTTTGACTACACATACCTTTATCAGCAAAGTGATATCTCTGCTTTTCAATACACTAAGTTTGTCATAGCTTTCCTTCCAAGGAGCAAGTGTCTTTTATTTCCATGGCTGCAGTCATCGTCAGCAGTGATTCTGGAGCCCAAGAAAATAAGATCCATCACTGCTTCCACTTTTTCCCTTTCTATTTGCCATCAAGTGATGGGACTGGATGCCATATTCTTACTTGTTTAAATGTTGAGTTTCAAGCCAGTTTTTTCACTCTCCTCTTTCATCTTTATCAAAAGGCTCTTTAGCTCCTCTTCAATTTCTGTGATTAGAGTGGTATTACCTGCATATCTGAGGTTGTTGTTGTGGCAATCTTGATTCCAGCTTGTGATTCATCCAGCCCAGCATTTTACATGATGTACTCTGAATACAGGGTGACAATATATAGCCTTGCCATACTCTTTTCCCTATTTTGAGCCAGTCAGTATGTCCGGTTCTAACTGCTGCTTCTTGACCTGCATACTGATTTCTCAGGAGGCAGTAAGGTGGTCTGGTTTTCCCATCTCTTTAAAAATTTTCCACAGCTTGCTGCAGTCCACACAGTCAAAGGCTTTACTATGTAGCCAATGAAGCAGAGTAGGTGTTTTTCTGGAATTCTCTTGCTTTCTCCACGATCCAACAAATGATGGCAATTTGATCTCTGGTTCCTCTGCCTCTTTGAAACCCAGCTTGTACGTCTGTTTTCAGTTCACGCATTGCTGAAACTGAGCTTGAAGGAGTCTGGGCATAACCTTGCTAGTAGGTGAAATGAGCACAACTGTGCAGGAGTTCTTCGGCATTGCCTTTCTTGGGACTGGAACGAAAACTGACCTTTTCCAGTCCCATGGCCACTGCTGCGTTTTCCAAATTTTCGAGCATATGGAGTGCAGCACCTTAACAGCATCATCTTTTAGGATTTCAAATATGAATAGCTCGGCTGGAATTCCATCACCTCCACTAGGTTTTTTCACAGTAATGCTTCCTGAGGCCCACTTGACATCCTACTCCACGATGTCCAGCCCTAGTGAGTGACCACACCATCACAGTTTTCCAGGTCATTAACACCTTTCTATGTGTGTGCAGTTCTTCTGTGTATTCTTGCCACCTCTTCTTAATCTTCTGTTAGGTCCTTACTGTTCCACACGTCCACGGATTCTAAAAGATTCCTGCCGAGGAACCCTTCCTCATGAAGCAAGTGAAGTAGATGCTCCACCAAAATGAGGGCATAACTCAAGAGAGGGAAAAAAAAAAAAAAATCCAGGATCTGGGAAAGTAAGGAAATCATCACAGGAGAGGTGATGGGATGGTGGTTAAGGGAGATCCCAGGACAGCAGCTGAGCTGGAGGCCGTGGGAGCAACCAGTCCAGATCTGAGCCACTGCTGCAGAAGATGAAGCCAAGAAGAATACCTACTGTGTGAATGTGCTGAGAGGGGACTTACATATCTGGAAAGTTGGGCTGAAACCATTATAAATTAGGAATAACGGGATTTTAGGAAGAAGGAAAGGTCATCTCAGGTACCTGCAGTCTGAAGTTCAAATGGTGAAGGTGAAAGAGGAGGTAACCAAAATGCCCAAAAGCAACCAAGGGAAAAAGGGAGCAGTAACTGGAGTGTTCGGGACTTTCATAATCGGGCACACGTCAGCCGGACTGCCTGAACACGGGCACAGTCGTGGATGAAAGGAATCGACTCTGCTGGGGACACGTCTGTGTGTGTCCATAGATTCGCTGAGGGGCAGAGGGGTTGGCAAGAACTGGAGTGGAGAATCAGGACACCAAAAGAAGCTGCCTTAAGATGCCCATGAAGACAGAAAGGCTCTGAGCTGACTTTTCCAAGTTAAATACCAAGAAAAAGCTTAAAATCTCACCATGCAGCTTTAACAGCAGTGACTTGGTTTAAAGATGAATGTGTTTCTAAAGTATACACATGAACTCCACATGCAATACAGAAGGTAATCCACTTAACAGGAAATGCAGTTATCTACTAACATTATCATCTTCTTTGATAATGACAGGCTAATTAATCACTCAGTTTTCAGCTGAGGGAAGAAAATCAGCTTTCTTGAAAGAGGAGACATTTTAGGTTGTCCTGACAGCTTCGATTAATGTTAAACTGCACTTGAACTTTCAGAATAAAGGTATTATTTTTAAAGATCACAAAGTCACTTCTCACAATCTTTAGCAGTCTTGCAGGCCTGCCACCTCGCTGATCCCAGCAATCGTACAACCAGTAACCCAGCCCAGGAGGAGAAAGGAGATTCTGACAGTCAGAGGGATGCTGCCAAGTTCATTCTTCATGGCGTCAGGGCTTTGCTGAAGGAGAAGCATTAAATCCCCTCTGGAAACAAGTGGACACTTTGTCACCTCCAACCACACGTCCTAAACCGGCCATCATCACCATGATTCTCTTTCCAACTTTACATCAACTGGTTCCCAGTTCCAGTCCCTTTGTGACCCACATCCTGTGACGTCCTCTCCTGTCCTCTAATTTCCAAATCAATGCTAATTAAATGAGCTGCATTCCTCACAAAGTGGTTCAGACATACTTAATTCTATTTCATGTGATGAGATGGAAAGAAGGGAAAAGTTACCTTAATCCTTTTAGAACAAGGCGGGACTTGAAATAAACCCAAACATACATACACATACAATAATAATTTTGAGCTAGCAAGAGTAAAAATTATCTTAACAACCATATACACACAAAACACATATGCAGAAACAAAAATCTACCACAGTTCTGTTCAACTATCAGTTTTAAAGTTAACCACTATAATGTCCCTTCCTTTATTATAAAATGGTCCCTTATTGCAACGGTAAGACCTCAGGGGATTATAGACAAAGCAAGGACTAGACACTGGGAAATCACATAGTTTCTCCCCGGAAAATAACAGGTTGGTAAGTCTCCAATGGGAAACTCCTAGTTACCCTGGGGTATATGAGCATCAGGGTGAGATATAGCCCAGATTCATCTGTAGGCCTGGGTCACAATGAGCTAAAGGGAAAATGAAGGTGCTTAGTGACAAAAAGAACAGGTAAAATTCTGGAGGGAATAGAACCAGACCTAAAGCATATAATCTATAAACATCTCCCTTGCTACCCAAAGAGTCCTCAAAATCCATCATTAAACACAAGTAACAACACCAACATAAACGTAACCTCAGGAACACTTCTGCCCAGCTGCCATTCTACAGGAAGGCTCAGGACAGGACCCTATCTTGCCCAGTGTCTCTCTTCAATTAATGCATCTCATAACGCCTTCCTCACCAAAGAATACGCTCCCAGCACCCAAAACAAGAATTCCCAGCACATTCAGACACTTGCAAACAACAGCTGTGGTCAATCATTGCATCAGTGCATATCTAACAAATGAAAGGTAATAAAAAAAAAAGATAATTTAAAAAAATTCAACATATGGCCCACTTTCAAGGAGCGAATATCAACAAGTAGATTTTCTTACAGCCATTAAAACAAAAAAGAACCCGTGTGATGGTGCACAAAATGCCCAAATCAGGCGGTATGCAAATCCAAACTCCCAGGACTCAACTCACCCAGTCTGACAGGCCATCATCAGTGAGCCTCAGAGAACACTTGGTGGAGAGGGCCTGGGGAAAAGGCAGCCTCCTGCAGTGCTGCTGGGAGGGAACCGCTAACAGTCTCTACACAGAAGAGCGTGCAGGGTCTGGAAACGAAAACGAGAGCCACCTATGACCCTGCATCAAACGCTTAAGAGAATATCAGGGGAAAACCAAAATTCAAAAAGAAACATGCTCTAAAGCTGCTGAGGGCCACAGTTGCAATAGCAAAAACCTGGAAACAAAACAAAGCATCCATCGAGAATGAGTTCACAAGAGGAACTGCTGCATGTCCACCATGGGACACATCTCAGCCATGAAACGGAATGAACTAACACCCATGGTGAGAACCTACATGGAACTAGCTCTAAGCAGGATGAGAGAGGTAGCTCAGAACGAAAGTACAGACATCATATGACATCACTTAGGTGAAACTGTTAGTTGCTCAGTTGTGTCCGATTCTTTGCAGCCCCAGGCAAGAACACTGGAGTGGGTAGCCATTCCCTTCTCCAGAGGATCTTCCTGAGCCAGGGATTGAACCAACTCTATAGGTAGAATATAAAAATTAATATCAAGAAACCAGTTGACTCAAAAGTAACAGACTCACAAGACTAGAAAATAAAATTATATCTAACAAAGGGGAAAGATGCAGGAAAGAGACAAATTAGGAGGCTGAAATTAACAAACAGACTATTACTTATGAATACATAATCAGTGAGGAAATAGGTTTATTGTTTGGAGCTCACTAGACTGTGTGGAGTAACAGCTATGGGAAAGTAATGAGGATCTCTCTATGTATGTATATGTGTAAATGTAAAAGTTCTGTACACATACAGCACATTTATCATTTTATGTCTCTGTGACTCCAAGCAAAATGACACATTACCAAGAAGTGATGAGACTCAAGCATTGGGGTGTTGCATCTGGCACATTACAGGCTAATTTATACCCCACACCACAACTCCCACTGAAGCTCTGTTTGCAGAGGAAGTCGAGCTGGGCTGTGCAGAAAGGCTGCCGCCTTGTGGCCATCTTCTGCAACAGCAACTTAAAAGAAATGCAACAAGGCAAAATGGGTGTTTGAGGAGGCCTTATAAACAGCTGGAAAAAAGAGAAGCAAAAGGGAAAGGAGAAAAGGAAACATATACTCATCTGAATGCAGAGTTCCAAAGAATAGCAAGATCCAATAAGAAAGCCTTCTTCACTGAACAATACAAAGAAATCGCAAAAAAACAATAGAATGGGAAAGACTATAGAGATCTCTTCAAGAAAATTAGAGACATCAAGGGAACATTTCATGCAAGCTGAGCACAATAAAGGACAGAAACTTTATGGACCTAACAGAAGCAATAGATACTAAGAAGAGGTGGCAGGAATACACAGAACTGTAAAAAAAAAAAAAAAAAAAAAAGTGTCTTCATGACCCGGATAACCACAATGCTGTGCTCACTCACCTAGAGACAGACATTTTGGAGCATGAAGTCAATTGTCCCTAGGAATCATACTACAAACAGTGGAGTTGATGGAATTCCAGTTGAGCTATTTCAAAACCTAAAAGATGATACTGTTAAAGTGCTGTACTCAACATGCAAGCAAATTTGGGAAACTCAGCAGTGGTCAAAGGACTGGAAAAGTTCAGTTTTCATTCCAATCGCAAAAAAAGTGAAAGTGAAGTCGCTCAGTCGTGTCCGACTCTTTGAGACCCCGTGGACTGTGGCCCACTAGGCTCCTCCATCCATGGGATTCTCCAGGCAAGAATACTGGAGTGGGTTGCCATTTCCTTTTCCAGGGGATCTCCCCGACCCAGGGATCAAACCCAGGTTTCCCGCATTGCAGGCAGATGCTTTAACCTCTGAGCCACCAGGGAAGCCCAATCCCAAAAAAAGGGAATGCCAAAGAATGTTCAAACTACCACAACAATTGCACTCATTTCACACGCTAGCAAGGTAATACTCAAAATCCTTCCATCCGAGATTCAACAATAATGTGAACCAAAGACTTCCAGATGTACAACCTGGATTTAGAAATGGCAGAGCAACAGATTTCAAATTGCCAACATCTCTTGGATCATAGTAAAAGCAAGGGATTCCAGAAAAACATCTACTTCTGCTTCACTGACTATGCTAAAACCTTTGACTGTGTGGATCACAACAAACTGTGGAAAATTCTTAAGGAGATGGGAATGCCAGACCACGCTACCTAACTCCTAAGAAACCTGTATGCAGGTCAAGAAGCAAGAGTTAGAATGGGAAATCGAACAATGGACTAGTTTCAAACTGAGAAAGTAGTACATCAAGGCTGTATACTGTCACCCTGCTTATTGAACTTCTACACAGAGTACATCATGTTAGGCTGGATAAAGTACAAGCTGAAATCAAGACTGTCAGGAAAAATATCAACAACCTCAGATATGCAGATGACACCACCCTTATGGCAGAAAGCAAAGGGTCACTAAAGATCCTCTTGATGAAGGTGAAAGAGTAGAGTGGAAAAAGCTGGCTTAAAACTCAACACTCAAAAAACTAAGATTATGGCATCTGGTCCCATCACTTCATGGCAAGTAGATGGGGCAAAATGGAAACAGTGACAGACTTTATTTTCTTAGGCTCCAAAATCACTGCAGGTGGTGACCTGCCATGAAATTTAAAAATTCCTGCTCCTTGGAAGAAAGGCTGCAATAAACCTAGACAGCATATCAAAAAGCAGAGATGTCACTTTGCCAACAAAGGTTTATACAGTCAAAGCTACGGATTTTTTAATCTAATAATCATGTACAGATGTGAGAGTTGGACTATAAGGAAGGCTGAGCACCAAAGAATTGACGCTTCCAACTCTGGTGCGGGAGAAGACTCTTGAGAGTCTCTTGGAAAGCAAGGAGATCACACCAGTCAATTCTAAAAAGGAAATCAACCCTGAATAATCATTAGAAGGATTGAATCTGAAGCTCCAATACATGGCCACCTGATGTAAAGAGCCAACTCACTGAAAAAGACTCTGATGCTGGGAAAGATTGAGAGCAGGAGGAAAAGGGGGCAACAGAGGATGAGGTGGGTTCAATGGCATTATCGACACCATGGCCACGAGTTTGAGAAAATTTCAGGTAACAGTGAAGGACAGGGAAGCCTAATGAGCCCAATCCCTGGGTGCAAAGAGTCGGACATGATTGAGCGACTCAGTTCAGTTCAGTTCAGTCGCTCAGTCGTGTCTGACACTTTGCGACCCCATCAACTGAAGCACACCAGGCTTCCCTGTCCATCACCAACTCCCGGAGCTTACTCAAACTCCTGTCCATCCAGTTGGTGATGCCATCCAACCATCTCATCCTCTGTCGTCTCCTTCTCCTCCCACCTTCAATCTTTCCCAGCATCAGGGTCTTTTCAATGAGTCAGTTCTTTGCATCAGGTGGCCAAAGTACTAGAATTTCAGCTTCAGCATCAATCCTTCCAAGGAATACTCAGGACTGATTTCCTTTAGGATGGACTTGTTTGATCTCCTTGCAGTCCAAGAGACTCTCAAGAGACTTCTCCAACACCACAGTTCAAAAGCATCAATTCTTTGGTGCTCAGCTTTCTTTATAGTCCAACTCTCACATCCATACATGACTACTAGAAAAACCATAGCTTTGACTAGATGGACCTTTGTTGGCAAAGTAATGTCTCTGCTTTCTAATATGCTGTCTAGGTTGGTCATAACTTTCCTTCCAAGGAGCAAGCGTGTTTGAATTTCATGGCTGCAGTCACCATCTGCAGTGATTTTCGAGCCCTCCAAAATAAAGTCTGTCACTGTTTCCACTGTTTCCCCATCTATTTGCCATGAAATGATGGGACCGGATGCCATGATCTTAGTTTTCTGAATGTTGAGCTTTAAGCCAACTTTTTCACTCTCCTCTTTCACTTTCATCAAGAGGCTCTTTAGTTCCTCTTTGCTTTCTGCCATAAGGGTGGTATCATCTGCATATCTGAGGTTATTGATATTTCTCCCAGCAATCTTGATTCCAGCTTGTGCTTCATCCAGCCCAGCATTTCACATGATGTACGCTGCATAGAAATTAAATAGCAGGGTGACAATATACAGCCTCGACACAGTCCTTTCCTGATTTGTAAGCAGTCTGTTGTTCCATGTACAGTTCTAACTGTTGCTTCTTGACCTGCATACAGATTCCTCATGAGGCAGGTCAGGTGGTCTGGAATTCCCATCTCTTCAAGAATTTTCCACAGTTGGTTCTGATCCACACAGTCAAAGGTTTTGGTGTAGTCAATAAAGCAGAAGTAGATGTTTTTCTGGAACTCTCCGGCTTTTTCGATAATCCAAGGGATGTCGGCAATTTGATCTCTGGTTTCTTTGCCTTTTAAAACCTGTGGTTAAGGGGACTAAGATTCACAAGGAGAGTTTGGCTGTAAGATACCTATTATAAAAATTTGCTGCAAGTAAATTTTCTTAAAAAAAAAAAAAAACTTTACAAAGGGCAGAATTTCATCAAGACAATAGCAAAAGGTAGATACTACTCATTATTTTCTTTAAAAAAGTACATGAACTAATGCAGACAATCACAAACTATGAGAGACACGCAAATCAAGATTACAGTGAGGCATCGCCTCACAGGATTCAGAATAGCCAGCATCAAAATGTCTATAAACAAAAAATACTAGAGTGAAGGTGGATCAAAGGGGACCTTCTTATGTTGCCAGTGGTATATAAACTGTCAAAACCAAAATAGACCATTGAATGAAACTGTTTTTCAATGGGAAAAACAGAGTTGCCATACACATTCCAGCAGTCCCCTTCCTAAGAGGACCAGCAAAGACAATCACTATTTTAAAAGAAATTTGCACCCAAATGTGCACCACAGCACCACTTCCAAAAGCCAAGATCCAGAAGCAGACAAAATGTCCAAAAACAGATGAACGCGTAAAGAGGAAGTGGGATGTGTCCACAGTGGCATAATACTTAGCCAAGAAAAAGAATGAGACAATTCTAACTGCAGTGATGTACATGAACCTTGTTGTAATCGTAACGAGTGAAGCAGGTCAGAAAAAAAAAAAAGACAAACACCATTATTGCTGAAATCATAGAATTGAGGCCCATGAACCAAGTGAACAAACAGAAAAGACTCACAAAATTAGAAAACAAATTTAGGGTTACCCAAAAAGGGGAAAATGGGGAAAAGTAACAATTAGGGGGTTGATATTAGGAAATCCACAAAAATGCATATAAAACAGGTGATAAACAAGGACCCACTGTAGAGCAAGGGAGGTCTACACGACACTCTGTAAACCCTGTGTACAAAACCAATACGTGATGAATAGACACATGTAGAACTGGCAAAGATTCTCTACACCTATATTAAACACAACATTTTAAAATAATTTATTCCATAAAAAATAAAAGCTATATTCTAAAAAAATAAATAAAAAGACACAAGCTTATGGGTGTTGTACTGGCACACTGCACAAAAATTTACAACCCAGGAACTTCCATTAAGACTCTGCTTTCTGTAGTAACTACCACTTGGCATGTAGAAACACTGCCGCCATGTGGCCATTTTCTGAAACAGCAACTTCAAAACCAACGCTCATGGGCACACAATATTCACAAGGGCAACCAGGCTATGACATCTGCTATCACTAAATGGCCCGAAGAAGGTAATCAAAACAACTTCAACACATGGCCCACTTTCAAGGAGCCAATTTCAACAAGTCACTTTTATTACCACTGTTAAAAAAAAAATAAAAAGAACACATGAAATTGTGCACAAAAATGACTAGTTCTTAGAGACATGCAAAGCAAAACTACAATTGAGGGGTCACCTCACCAAAGTCTGAATGGCCATCATCAAGGAGTCCTCAAAGAATCCACAGTGGAGATGGCCTGGAGAAAATGACACCCTCCTAGGGTGCAGGGGGGATGAAACTGTTAACAGCACCTAGATAGAACAGTACACAGCTGTCTTTCAAAAAAAAAAAAAAAACTAAAGCTACCAATGATCCAATGTTCCCTGGCTTAAGAGAATAACCCAAAAGAACCAGAAATCGAAAAGAAACATGCACCCAAAGCTGCAGTGGGGCACAGGTACCATAGCCAAGATCTGGAAACAAAGTGTCCATCAAGGAGAAAGAAATAAAGAGGAACTGCTATATGTCCACCACAGAACATGCATCAGAATGAAACAACACCAAAGGCAGCAACCTCCATGGACCTATGGATACTTCTAACCATGCTGAGAAAGGTAACTCAGCATAAAAAGACACATATCATATGATAAGACCTATAGGTGAAATCTAAAAATACCAAGAAACCAACTGACCAAACAGACTCACAGGAGTCGATAATAAAATTATTGTTAACAAATAGGAAAGATGCAGGGAAGGGATAAATAAGGAAATAGCGATTAACAAATAGAAACAATTTCATGTAAGATATATAATTAACAAGGACATAGTACACCAAGAGAGGTCTACTCAACATTTCACAATAAGCTCTATGAGGAAATAATTTGAAGATCAATAGATATATGTATATGTGGAAGTGTAAAAGATTGTGTACACAACACATAAAACACTGTATATATCAGTGCTACTCCAAGCAAAACTATACATTAAACAGACAAAAAAAAAAAAGACAAGTGAAAAGACACAAGCTTTGGGGTGTAGCCTCTGGCGCATTGCTGCTAAGTCGCTTCAGTCGTGTCCGACCCTGTGCGACCCCATGGACTGCAGCCTACCAGGCTTCTCCGTCCATGGGATTCTCCAGGCAAGAACACTGGAGTGGGTTGCCGTTTCCTTCTCCAAGGCATGAAAGTGGAAAGTGAAAGTGAAGTCACTCAGTCGTGTACGACTCTTAGCGACCCCATGGACTGCAGCCTACCAGGCTCCTCCATCCATGGGATTTTCCAGGCAACAGTACTGGAGTGGGGTGGCATTGCCTTCTCCGCTGGCGCATTGTACTCTAATGTAAAACCCCAAACCAGGACTTCCCCTGAGGCTCTGTTTGCCACAGTAAGCACAGCTGGGCGGTGAAGAAGTGCTGCCACCTTGTGTCTGCTTCCTGCAATAGTAATTTGAAAACTACGGCTTGAGGGACTTGCATTCACCAGAACGGCTGGGCTATAAAGATACTTGATCTGAAAATTTTCCAGAGATAAGTATTCCAAAAGAAATCTTTAAAAAAAGGCTAGAGTTTCGTCAAGCAATAAGAAAAGGCAGATACTACTGACACTATTTTTTAAAAAGCACATGAAGTGATGCACAAAATCACTAATTATCAGAGACATGCAAACCAAGATTCCAAAGCAGGATCACCTTGCAGCAGTCAGAACGGCCATCACCAATGTCTACGAACAATAAATGCTAGAGTGAGGGTGGAGAAAAGGGGACCATTTTATATGCCAGTGGTATTTAAATGGTAGCAGTCACAACAGACAACAGTATGAAATTGTCCTTACGATACTGGATGCCTGGGGCTAGTGCACTGGGACGACCCAGAGGGATGGTATGGGGAGGGAGGAGGGAGGAGGGTTCAGGATGGGGAACACATGTATACCTGTGGCGGATTCATTTTGATATTTGGCAAAATTAATACAATTATGTAAAGTTTAAAAATAAAATAAAAAGGTAAAAACAGAGCTACCATATATTTCAGAAGTCACACTCCTAAGAGTACATTCAAAGGCCACCAGAATTCTAAAAGAATCTTGCACCCAAAGTGCACCTTAGCACCATTTTCAATAGACAAGATTTTGGAAACAAGCAAAATTGAAGGATAGATGAACGCATATAGAAGAAGTGGTACATGCCCAAAATGGCATATTACTCAGTGATGATAAAATGAGAAAATGCCAACCGCAGCCACATACACGGACCTAGACATAAAAAAAGACAAATTATACTTATCAGTGGCAGCTGAAAATTGATGGAAAAGCCCATGAACCAACTGATAAAAGAGAAACAGACTCACAAATTTAGAAAACCAAATTAGGATTACCAAAAGGGAAAGGTGGGGGCAGGAATGAGTTAAGAGCTTATGTAACATTCCACAATAATATGTATAAAATAGGCAATCAACAGGGACCTACAGTAGAGAAGGGAGGTCTACACGCTCTGAGATAACCTATATGAGTCAAGGAGCCAAAGTGAATAAATACATATATAGAACTGAAAAAGATTCTCTACACACACAAAAACAAAACATTTTTAAAACAACTTACTAAATTAAAAACTAAATTAATAAAAACAAAAGGTGATGAGACACAAGCATATGGGTGTTTGTCCCGGCACTTGCCACCCTTATTTACCACTCAGGAGCACCACTTTCACTGAGGCTCTGCTTTCTGCAGTGAACAGAGTTGGGCATGAAGAAATCTTGCTCCCTTGTGGCCATTTTCCAAAACAGCAACTTTAAAACCAATTCTTGCATGCATGCATGCTAAGTTGATTAGGTTGTGTCCGACTCTGTGACTCTACGGGTCAGAGCCCACCAGGCTCCTCTGTTCATGGGCTCTCTAGGAAAGAATACTGCAGGGGATTGCCATGCCCTCCTCCAGAGGATCTTCCCAACCCAGGGTCGAACCCATGTCTTACACTCCTGCACTGACAGGAGGGTTCTTTATCACTAGCACCACCAGGGAAGCCAAACCCAATGCTTAGACTCTGGCAATACACACAAGGACAGCAGAGCTACAAATGACACCTGCTGTCACTGAATGTCCTGAAGACATAATCGAAAAATTCAACACATGGGCCACTTTCAAGGAGCCAATTTCAACAAGTCAATTTATTACCACTAAAAAAAAAAAAAAGCCACATGAAACAGTGCACAAACTCCAGGTTCTTAGAGACATGCCAATCAACTACAAAGAGGGCTCACCTCGCCCCAGACTGAATGGCCATCTTCAATGACTCTTCAAAGAATGCATGATAGAAAGGCCCTGAAGGAAAGGAAAGCCTCCGAAGGAGCCCATGGGATGAAACTGTTAATAACCCCCCTACACAGAACAATACGTGGGTGCCTGAAAGGAAAACTAAGCTCCCTATCAACCAGCAGTCAATGCCTAAGAGAATATCCAGGCAAAACCAGAATTCAAAAAGAAATATGCACCCAAATCCGCAGTGGACCACCAGTTACAATAGCTAAGATCTGGAAGCAAAGTGTCTGTCCAGATGAGCGCATAAAGAGGAACTGCTACATGTCCACCAGGAGCATGACTTAGTCATGAAATAGAATGAAATAACAGCAGCAGCAACCCACCTGGACCTAGTTCTAACCACGCTAAGAAGGGCAACTAAGAAGTAGAAGACAGATAACACTTAGAGGTATAACCTAAAATTAATATCAAGAAGCCAATGGACCAAAGAGAAACAGACTCACAAAACTACACAATAATATTATCGTTATACAAGGTGAAAGATACAGGGAAGGGATAAATAAGGAAGTTGGGATTAACAAATAGAAACAATTTTTATAAAATACATAATTAACAAGGACACAGGTATACCAAGGGAGGTCTACTCAACATTCTGTAACAACCTCTATAAGAAAAAAATTTGCAGATCAATATATATATATGTGTGTGTATATATATATATATATATACGTGCAAATGTAAAACATTGTGTACACATACGACATATACAACACCATATATCAGTGTTACTCCAGGCAAAACTAAACATCAAACTGACAAAAAAAAAAAAAAGTAACGAGACGCAAGCTTTTGGAGTCTTGCTTCTGGTACATTGCAGTCTAATGTACAATCCCAACCAGGACTTCCACTGAGGCTGTTTGCCAGAGTAAGCAGTATTGGCATCAAAGAAATGCTGGCACCTTGTGGCCACTTTCTGCAACAGCACCTTGATAAATGTCCTTAAAGGGACTTAATAGTCACAAGGAGGATCAGGCTGTAAGATACCTGTCCTCAAAAATTTCCCAGGAGTAATTATTAGAAAAGAAATCTTTACAAAGACAGAGTTTCATCAATACATATGAAATGGTAGATACAGCTCACAATATTTGAGAAAGAAAATGAACATGAAATGATGCACATAATCAGAATTATTAGAGACATGCAAATAAAGATTACATAAGGGAGCACCTTACAGCACTCAGAATGACGATCATCAAAATCCCTACAAACTAAAGGTCACAGTGGGGTCAGTGAAAAGGGGACCCTCTTGAATTGCCTGTGGTATGCAAATGGTAAGAACCACAGCAGAGCACAATATGGAACTGTCTTTAAAAGTTAAAAAGCGAGCTACCATACATTACAGCTGCCCCACTAGTAGGAGCATACTTGAACGTCACTAGAATTCTAAAAGAATCTGGCGCCCAAATCTGCATACAGCACCACTTCCAGTAGCCAAGACCTGGAAGCAACCAAGACGTCCAAACTGACCGAATGCAGAAAGAAAAAGTGGTACACATCCACAATGGCACACTGCTCAGTCATGAAGCAATGACACACTGCCAACTGCAGTAACACATGAGGATCTCTCGCAATTATACTGAATGAAGTCAGTAGGGGGAAAAAAAGACAAATAACGCTTATTGGCAGAAGCTTAAATTCATGCCCATAAACCAACTGACAAAAGAGAAACAGACTCACAAAATTAGAAAACAAAATTAGGGTTACAGAAGGGAAAGGTATCAATTAGAAGGTATGGATTAACAAATCCACAATAATACAGGTAAAACAGGTAATCAACAAGGACCTGCTGTAGAGCAAGGGGGGCCGTCGATAAAGGACTGAAACGGTATGGACCTAACAGAAGCAAAAGATATTAAGAAGAGATGGCAAGAATACACAGAAGAACTGTACAAAAAAGAGCTTCACGACCCGGATAATCACGATGGTGTGATCACTGACCTAGAGCCAGACATCCTGGAATGTGAAGTCAAGTGGGCCTTAGAAAGCATCACTACGAACAAAGCTAGTGGAGGTGACAGAATGCCGGTTGAGCTATTCCAAATCCTGAAAGATGATGCTGTGAAAGTGCTGCACTCAATATGCCAGCAAATTTGGAAAACTCAGCAATGGCCACAGGACTGGAAAAGGTCAGTTTTCATTCCAATCCCAAAGAAAGGCAATGCCAAAGAATGCTCCAACTGCCACACAATTGCACTTATCTCACACGCTAGTAAAGTAATGCTCAAAATTCTCCAAGCCAGGCTTCAGCAATATGTGAACCATGAACTTCCTGAAGTTCAAGCTGGTTTTAGAAAAGGCAGAGGAACCAGAGATCAAATTGCCAACATCCACTGGATCATGGAAAAAGCAAGAGAGTTCCAGAAAAACATCTATTTCTGCTTTATTGACTATGCCAAAGCCTTTGACTGTGTGGATCACAATAAACTGTGCAAAATTCTTCAAGAGATGGGAATACCAGACCACCTGACCTGCCTCTTGAGAAACTTATATGCAGGTCAGGAAGCAACAGTTAGAACTGGACATGGAACAACAGACTGGTTCCAAATAGGAAAAGGAGTACGTCAAGGCTGTATACTGTCACCCTGTTTATTTAACTTATATGCAGAGTACATCATGAGAAATGCTGGACTGGAAGAAACACAAGGTGGAATCAAGATTGCCAGGAGAAATATCAATAACCTCAGATATGCAGATGACACCACCCTTATGGCAGAAAGTGAAGAGGAACTAAAAAGCCTCTTGATGAAAGTGAAAGTGGAGAGTGAAAAATCTGGCTTAAAACTCAACATTCAAAAAATTAATAAGATCATGGTATCTGGTCCCATCATTTCATGGCAAATAGACAGGGAAACAATGGAAACAGTAACAGACTTTATTTTCTTGAGCCACAAAAAATCACTGTGGACGGTGACTGCCGCCATGAAATTAAATGATGCTTGCTCCTTGGAAGAAATGCTATGACAAACTTTGACAGAGTATTAAAAAACAGAGACATCACTCTACCAATAAAGCTGCATATAGGCAAAGCTATAGTTTTTCCAGTAAGTCATATATGGATGTGAGAGTTGGGCCATAAAGAAAACTGAGTGCTGAAGAACTGATGCTTTCGAACCGTGGTTCTGTAGAGGTTCTTGAGTCCCTTGGACTGCAAGGAGATCCAACCAGTCAATCCCAAAGGGAATCAACCCTGAATATGCATTGGAAGGACTGATGCTGAACCTGAAACTCCATTACTCTGGCCACTTGACTCATTGGAAGAGTCCCTGATGCTGGGAAAGACTGAGGGTAGGAGAAGAAGGGGGCAACAGAGGATGAGATGGTTGGATGAGATGGTTGGATGGCATCACCGACTTGATGGACATGAGTATGAGCAAACTCTGGGAGATAGTGAAGGACAGGGAAGCCTGGGGTGCTGCAGTCCATGGGGTCACAAAGAGCTGCACACAACTGAGCAACTGAACTGATGGGCTGGCAACATTTACAAGGACAGTAGAGCTGTAAATAACACCTGCTGTTACTAAATATCCTGAAGAAAGTGATCAAAACAAAAATTCAACATGTCTCACTTTCAAGGAGCCAATTTCAACAAGTCAATTTTATTACCAATCTTAAAAAAAAAAAAAAAAAGAGCTCATGAAATGGGTGAACAAATTCACCAGTTGAAAGAGACATGAAAATCAAAACTACAATAATGGTATATCTCGCCACAGTACAAATGAGCATCATCAATGAGTCTTCAAACAATACATGGTGGAGAGGGCCTAGAGAAAAGGAAAGCCTCCAAGGTGCTGGTGGGATAAAACTGTAAACAGCCCCTAAACAGAACAGAGTGCAAGTCCTGAAAGGAAAACTAAGCTCCCCATGAACCAGCAGTCAATGCCTAAGAGAATATCCAGGCCAAATCAGAATTCAAAAAGAAATATGCACCCAAATATGCAGTGCACCACCTGTTACAACAGCTAAGATCTGGAAACAAACTGTCCATCCACATGAATGCATAAAGAGGAACGGCTACATGTCCACCAGGAACATGATTCAGTCATGAAACAGAATGAAATAATACCCACTACAGCAACCCACATGGACCTAGTTCAAACCATGCTGCTGCTGCTAAGTCGCTTCAGTCGTGTCCGACTCTGTGCGACCCCATAGACGGCAGCCCACCAGGCTCCCCCGTCCCTGGGATTCTCCAGGCAAGAACACTGGAGTGGGTTGCCATTTCCTTCTCCAATGCATGAAAGTGAAAAAGTGAAAGGGAAGTCGCTCAGTCGTGTCTGACTCCTAGCGATGCTAGAGGGTTAGTAGCTAAGAAGAAAAAGACTGAGAGCACTTATAGGTGGAATTTAAAAATTAATACCAAGAAGCCAATTGGCCAAAGAGAAACAGATTCACAAGGCTAGAAAATAAAGTTATCGTTGTAACAGGGGAAATACATGGGGAAGGGATAAACAAGAAAGTTGGGATTAACAAATAGAAACAATTTCATATAAAACACATAATCAACAAGGACATACAAATAACAAGGGAGTTATAATCAGCATTATGTTATAACCTCTATAAGAAAATAATTTGAAAATCAATAGATATATGTATATTTGCAAACGTAAAAGACTGTGTACACATACTTGCCTGGAGAATGCCCATGGACAGAGAAGCTCTGTGGGGCTGCAAAGAGTTGCACATGACTGAGCAACTAAGCGCAGCACAGCACAACATATACAAAGCTGTATGTCGTGTTTCTGCAAGCAAAGCTATAAATTCAACTGACAAGAAAAAGAAGTGACAAGACACAAGCTTCGGGGTGTCTGACACATTCCAGTTTAATTTCCAACCCCAAACCAGGATGTCCACTGAGGCTCTGGTTGCCAGAGTATCTTGCATTGGTACTGGGGAAATGCTGCCACCTTGTGGACGTTTCCAGCAACAGCAACGTTAAAACAGTTAAGGGAATGGCTAACCACTCCAGTATTTCTGGAGAATTCCACGGGTAGAGGAGCCTGGCAGGCCCCAGTCTATGAGTCAGAGAGAGTCGAACAGGGCTTAGCAACTAACACACACACACACACAGGAAACTGGGCTTCCCTGGTGGCTCAGATGGTAAAGAATTGGTCTGCAGTGCAGGACACCCTGTTTACATACTTGGGTCAGGAAGATCCCCTGGAGAAGGGAATGGCTACCCACTCCAATAGTCTTGCCTGAAGAATTCCATCATCAGAGGAGTCTGTCGGGCTGTATTACACGGGGTCTGACAGGACGGAACACAACTAAGAGACTAACACTTTAAGAGAACTAACGTATTCACAAGGATGGCTGGGCTGTAAGACACCAGTCCTCAAGAACTGTCCGGGGTAAGTATTCTAAAAACAACATTTTTTTTACAAAGGGCTGAATTTCGTCAAGAAAATATGAAGAGGTAGATACCTCTCGCGCTACTTTTTTAAAAAGCACATGAAATGATGCACAAAATCACAAATTATTAGAGCTGTGGAAATCAAAATCACAGTGTGGGATCACTTTGCAGGAGTCAAATGGCCTTCATCAGAATGTCCACACACAATACACGCTGGAGTAGGGGTGGAGGAAGGAGACCCCCTCAGACGCTCACGGTATACAAACAGCTACAGCCAGAAAAGAGGACAACAGGGAGCCGTCTTTAAGGTGAAAACAGAGCTACCATCGATTTCAGAGTCCCACCCTAACAGGATATTCAAAGACAACCAGAGTTTTAAAAGAAACTGGCACCCAAATGTGCACTACGGCAGCACTTACAAGAGCCAAGAGGTAGAAGGAAATAAACTGTCCAAGGACAGCTGAATGCTAAAGAAGTGGTATATGTCCTAATGAAAAAGGATGAGACAATACCCACTTGTAGGCACCAACACACATGGGCCTAGTTGTAATCATACTGTGTGACGAGAGTCAAAAAAGACAAACGTCACTTATCTGTGGAATCTGAAAACTGATGCCCATGAACCACCTGAAAAAGAGAAACAGATTCACAAAATTTGAAAGCAAAATCATTGTTCCCAAAAGGGAAATGTGGGGGGACAAATTAGCAGGTGGGATTAACAAATCCACAACAATACATATAGAACAGGGAGTAACCAGGACCTGCTGAAGAGGGAGGAGGCGTACACAAGATTCTGTAGAAACCCATATTAAAAAGAAAAAACCTGAAAATAAATAGATACATATAAAACTGAAAAATACTCTCGACACATCCAAAAACACATTTTAAAACATTCTATATTAGAAAATAAAAATTATATTAATAAAATTAACACACTAAGTCATGAGACACAAGCTTAGGGATGTCTGTGCTGGCACCTTCCACGCTAATTTACAGGCCAGGAACACCACTTCCATCAAGGCTCTGCTTTCTGTGGTAACTAGAGTTAAGCATGAAGGAATCCTGCCGCCTTGGTGGCCGTTTTCCAAAATAGCAACTCCATAACTCAATGCTTATGGACATGCAATATTCATAAGGACTATAGGGCTATAAATGACACCTTCTGTCAATAAATGTTCTGAAGTAGGCAATCAAAAGAAAAAAAAATCAACACATCGTTGACTTTCAAGGAGCCAATTACAACAAGAAGTCCATTTTATTATCTTTGTTTAGGGGAAAAAAAGAGCACATAAAATGATGCACAAACTCACCAGTTCTTAGAGACATGCAAACTCAAAACTACAATGAGGGCTCACATCACCAACGTCTGAATGGCCATCATCAATAAGTCTTCAAAGGATCCATGGTGGAGAGTACCTGGAGAAAAGGAAACCCTGCTAGGGGCAGGTGGGATGACACGGGGGCACTCTCTTGAGAGAGCAGGATGCAGGTGCCTTTAAAGGAAAACTAGAGCTACCTCTGATCCACAGTCCCATGCCTATGAGAATATCCCAGGAGAACCAGAATTCAAAGAGAAACACGCCTCTAAAGCTGCACTTCAGTGCCAGTTACAAGAGCAAAGACCTGGAAGCCAACGAAGTTTCCATCAAGAGATGAATGCATTAAAGAGGAAGCGGTACGTGTCCACAATGGAACAAGACTCAGCCATGAAACAGAAGGAAATAATAGTAACTGTGGGAACCCACAGGGACCTAGTTCTAAGCATACTGAGAGATGTTACTCAGGAAAAAAGGCAGATATCATATGATATCACTTATAAAAATTAATACTGAGAACCCAACTGACCAAAGACTCCTAACAGTAGAAAATAAAATTATCATTAATCAAGGGGAAAGATGTGGGGAAGGGATAAATAAGGCAATTGGGAATAACAATAGAAACTACTACATATAAAACACATAATCAACAAGAACTTAAATACACCAGCGAAAGTCTACGCAACATTCTGTAAGAAGATGAGAGAATAATTTGAAGCTCAGTAGATATATGTATATGTGCAAATGTAAGAGATTCTGTACACACAGAACACCATAAATCACTGTAAATCAAAGCAAAACTATACAGTAAACTTAAAAACAAAAAACTAGTGACGAGACCCTAGCTTTGAGGTACTGCTTCTGGCACATTCCAATTCAGTATACAACCCTACACCACGACTTCCACTGAGGCTCTCTTTGCAAGAGTATGCAGTTGGTCTTCGAAGAAATGCCCCACCTTGTGCTCGTTTTTCCACAACAACTTGAAAACTGTTGCTTAGGGGACAAATATTCAAAAGGATGGCTGGGCTGCAAGATATCTGTCCTCAAAAAATTTTCAGGAGGTAAGTATTTTAAAAGAAATCTTTACCAAGGGCAGAATGTCATCAAGACAATATGAACAGGCAGATACTACTGACATTAGTTTTTAAAAGCACATGAAATGATGCACAAAATCACCAATTACTGGAGACATGCAAATCACGATTACAATGAGGGATCACCTCCAGGTGGTCAGAGTGGCCATCAACAAAATTTTTCACAAACGATAAATGCTAGTGTTGGTGGAGAAAAGGGGACCCTCTTATGTTGCTGCTGCTGCTGCTAAGTCACTTCAGTCATGTCTGACTCTGTGCAACCCCAGAGACAGGAGCCCACCAGGCTCCCCCATCCCTGGGAACACTGGAGTGGGTTGCCATTTCCTTCTCCAATGCATGAAAGTGAAAAGTGAAAGTGAAGTCACTCAGTCCTGTCTGAGTCTTAGCAACCCCATGGACTGCAGCCTACCAGGCTCCTCCACCCATGGGATTCTCCAGGCAAGAGTACTGGAGTGGGGTGCCATTGCCTTCTCCAACTTATGTTGCTAGTGGTATGTAAATGGTAACAGCCACAATACAGAACGATGAAACTGTAAAAGCGGAGCTACCATGTATTTCACCAGTCCCACTCCTAACACAGAGAAGGCAATGGCACCCCACGCCAGTACTCTTGCCTAGAGAATCCCAGGGATGGCGGAGTTAGTGGGCTGCCATCTATGGGGTCGCACAGAGTCGGACACAACTGAGCGACTTCACTTTCACTTTTCACTTTCATGCACTGGAGAAGGAAATGGCAACCCACTCCAGTGTTCTTGCCTGGAGAATCCCAGGGACGGGGGAGCCTGGTGGGCTGCCGTCTCTGGGGTCGCACAGAGTCGGACACGACTGAAGCGACTTAGCAGCAGCAAAGCAGCACTCCTAACAAGATATTTGAAGACAACCAGAACTCTAAAAGGATCTGGCACCCCAATGGGCACTACAGCATCACAGCAAACAGCCAAGACCTGGAACAACTAAATATCCAGGGACCAGCCACTGAATAAATAAGGGGTGGCACATATCCACAGCAGCAGATATCTCATCAAGAAAAAAACGACACAATTCCAACTACAGCAAAATACATGAGCTTGCTGTAATCATACTGAGTGACATCAACTGGGAAAAAGAAAGACAAATATCACTTCTTGGTGGAATCTGAAAATCCATGCCGGTAAACCAACTGACAACAGAACAAAATTAGAGCTACCAGAGGAAAAGGTGGGGGATGGTACCAATTAGTAGGTTGGGATTAGCTAATCCACAATAATACATATAAAATAGAATAAAATAATACATAAAATATTACATATAAAATAAAAAATCCAAAACTACCTGCTGTAGGGCAAGAGAGGTCTGTAATAATCTAAATGAGAAAATAACGCAAAGATGAATAGGTACATATAGAACTGAAAAAGATTCTCTATACCTACCAAAAACACTTTTTGAAACAACTCACTAAATTAAAAAATTACATTAATTTAAAAAAACAATAAGTATTGAGACACAATTTATGGGTGTTCCTGCTGGCACATCCAAGAACACCACTTTCACCAGGCTGTGCTTTCTGTTGTAACTAGAGTTGGGCATGAAGAAATCATGCCTTCGTGTGTCCATTTCCCCAGGGGGAATCTTTAAAAGTCAATGCTTCTATGGGCGTACAGCATTCACGAGGACTGCGTGGCTGTGAACTGACACCCGCTGTCACTAAGTGTCCTGAAGAAGGTAATCAAAAAAGAAAACTCAATACACGGCCCACTTTAAAGGAGCCAATTTCAACAAGCCAATTTTATTATCACCATTTAAATTAAAAAAAAAAAAAGAGCACATGAAATGGTGCACAAATTTGCCAGTTTTCAAGAACCATGCAAATCCAAACTGCAATGAGGGCTCAACTCATTCCAATGTGAATGGGCATCATCAAGTCTTCGAAGAATACTGGTGGAGAGGGCCTGGACAAAAGTAGGGCCTATAAGGCGATGGTGAGACGACACTGGTAAAAGTCCTGGCACAGAACAGTATGCAGGTGCCTTAAAGGAAAACATGAGAAACCCGTGATCCAGAAGTCCCACGCCTAAGGGGATATCCACAGAAGATTCGAAAAAGGAACATGCATCCTAAGCTGCACTGCATCACCAGTGACAACAGCAAAGGCCTGGAGGCAAACCAAGTGTCCACTGAGAATGAATGCAGAGAGACAGTTGTACAGGTCCTCCACGTTGCATGACTCGCCCATTAAACACAATGAAAAAACAACAATTACAGCAACCTACATGGAATTAGTTCTATCCATACTCAGATGGGTAATATTAAAAAAAAAAAAAAAAAGCCATATTACATGTTATCAGTTACAGGTGGATTCTGAAAAGTAACCAAGAAAACAACTGACCAAAGAGAAAGTCACAAAATAGAAGATAAAATTACCATTACAAAAGGGGAAAGATGTGGGCAAGGGGTAAATTAGGAAGCTGTAGGAACAAATAGAAATCATTACATACAAAATACATAAGGAAGTTTGGATTAACAAATAGAAACTATTATATAGTTTCTATATATATATAGATTATATATATAAAATATATAATCAACAAGGACCTAGGTATACCAAAGGAGGTCAACTCAACATTCTGTAGTAACCTCTATGGAAAATAATTTGAAGATCAATAGGTATATGAGTAAATATAAAATTTTCTGCACACATCTGACATTGTGCATCATTGTTATGTCCCAAAAAAACATAAACATTAAATTAAAAAAGAAGTCACAAGACACAAGTTTTGGGGTGCTGCTTCTGGCACACTTCATTCTATTTTCCAACTTCAAACCACCACGTCCACTGAGGCTCTGGTTGCTGGGAAAACGCTGCCGCCGTGTGGTCATATCCTACAACAGCAACTTGAAAATTTTTAAACTTAAAGAGAAGGGAATGGCTACACAGACAAGCATTCTTCCCTGGAGAACTTCATGCACAGATGAGCCTTGTGGGCTGCAGTCCATGTGTTGCAAAGAGTCGGACACGACAGCAACGAACACACACACACAGGAAACTGGGCTTCCTTGGTGGCTCACACAGTCAAGAATCTGTCTGCAATGTGGGAGACTTGGGTTCCACACCTGGATCAGGAAGATCCCATGGAGAAGGGAATTGTTACCCAAGCCAAAATTCTCACCCGGAGAATTCCATGGACAGGGGAGCCTGGCAGGCCACAGTCCATGGGATGGCAAAGAGTCAGACAACTGAGCAACCAACACTTTCACTTTAGGTGGAGAAAAGAGGACACTCTCAGATGCCTGTGATATATAAACAGCCACAGATATAACAATAGGGAACTGACTTTAAAAGGGAAAAACAGAGCTACCATTGACATCGGAGTCCAATCCTAATAGGAGATTTGAAAACAACCAGATTTTGAAACATGCACCCAGACGTGCACTTACAATAGTCACCACCTGCTTGGAGCAACTAAAACATCCAAGGACAGAAGAATGCTAAAGAAGGCAGCGGACACGTCCATGATGGCACACTACTCAGTCATGAAAAAGAAGGAACAGATACATGTATACGTATGGCCGAGTCCCTTCGCTGCACACCTGAAATGATCACAAATTGTTAATCGGCTATACCCCAATACAAAATGATTTCGGGGTTAAAAATACAAATTAAAATGTTAATAAAATAAAGAAAATAAAAAATAAAATTAGATGTTCAGTTTGAATGCTTAAAAAAAGATAAAGAACGAGACAGTGTTTCCTATAGCAACACACATGGACTTAAGTGTAATGATGCTGAGTGATGTCAGTCAAAAACAACAACAAATATCACTTATCTGTGGGGTCTGAAAACTGATGCCCATGAACCATCTGAAACAGAAAAACAGATTCACAAAACTAGAAAACAAAATCATTGTCACCAGAAGGGAAATGTGAGAGGAGGAATTAGCAGGTGGGACTAACCAATCCACAGTAATGCATAGAAAATAGGTAGTCAGTGAGGACCTGCAGCTGAGCGAGGGAGGTCTACACAACATTCCGTAGGAATCTACACGAAAAAAGAACCCGAACATTTATATATATACATATATAAAACAGAAAAACATTATCTACACACAACCAACTCAACATTTTAAAACAAATTTATCCACATTGGAACATGTATAATATCACGTATGAAACGAGTCGCCAGTCCAGGTTCGATGCACGATACTGGATGCTTGGGGCTGGTGCACTGGGACGACCCAGAGGGAGGGTATGGGGAGGGAGGAGGGAGGAGGGTTCAGGATGGGGAACACAGGTATACCTGTGGCGGATTCATTTCGATATTTGGCAAAACTAATACAATATTGAAAAGTTTAAAAATAAAATAAAATTAAAAAAAAAAAGAAATGAGATGATGCAAAGCACGTAACAGAGAGCTTAATGCAGAAATGGTCTGATTAAATTGTTTTAGGCAATATACCTTTGGTTTAAATGAAAATTATGTTCATATGTACACTTATATGTTCATTTATATATTGCAGTTAATTTTCACAAAATCTTTTTACAAAAGGGCTCTTTTTTTAATGATAATATGTGCTGTTTGGCTCTATTTTCAAAATACGATGCATAATATAGTTTAATAGAGCCAGTGAAGTTTTTACTACTATAATGAGTTGGCTAGCTTCTGGGAATAAGAATAGAGTTTTTTTTTTAATGACATGTGGTAAAAACATGGTGAATATCTTTGCCTACCAATTAAAGTGTGTACGAAAAACAGAATAAATAAAATCTCTTTAATTAAAAAAAAAACTAAACTAATAAAAAAACAGTAATTAAACGAGACATGAGCTTAGGGGTGTTTGTGCTGGCACCTTCCACTCTAATGTACACCCCAGGAATACCACTACCACTAAAGCTCTACTTTCTGTAGTAACTAGAGTTGGCCAAAGAACTGATGCTTTTAAACTGTGGTGTTGGAAAAGACTCTTGAGAGTCCCTTGGACAGCAAGGAGATCAAACAGTCAATTCTAAATGAAATCAGTCCTGAATATTCATTGAAGAACTGATGCTGTAGCTCCAATACTTTGGCAACCTGATGCAAAGAACTGACTCTTTGGAAAAGACTCTGATTCTGGGAAAGATTGAAGGCAGGAAAAGAAGGCGATGACAAAGGATGAGATAGTTGGATGGCATCATCAACTAGATGGACATGAATTTGAGCAAGCTCTGGGAGTTGGCGATGGACAGGGAAGCCTGGTGTGCTGCAGAACATGGGGGTCTCAAAGAGTCCAACACGACTGAGTAAATGAACTGAACTGAACTGAAGAGTTGGGCATGAAGAAATCCTGCCTCCTTGTAGCCGTTTTCCAAAACAACAACTTCAAAATCAATAACCTATGGGCATGCAATATTCACAAGGACTACAGGGCTGTAAATGATACCTTCTATCACTAAATGTCCTGAAGTGGGTAATCAAAAAAAAAAAATATTTAACTCCTGGTCGACTGTCAAGGAATCAACTTCAATAAGTCAATTTATTTCCACTGATAAGAAATAGAAAAGAGCACATGAAATGGTGCACAAATTCACCAGTTCTTAGAGACATGCAAATCAAAACTACAACAAGGGCTCACATCACCAAAGTCTGAATGGCCATCATCAATAAGTCTTCAAAGAATCCGTGGTGGAGAGGACCTGGAAAGAAGGAAAACTTCCTAAGATGCAGGTGGGATGACATGGGTGCACTCTCTTTAGAGAACAGTATGCAGGTGCCTTTCAAGGAAAACTGGAGCTACCTATGATCTACAGTCCCATGCCTATGAGAATATCCAGGGAAAACCAGAATTCAAAGAGAAACATGCCTCCAAAGCTGCACTTTATCACCAGTTACAAGAGCAAAGACCTGGAAGCCAATAAAGTTTCCATCAAGAGATGAATGCATTAAAGAGGAAGCAGTACACGTCCACCATGGAATGAGACTCAGCCGTGAAATAGAATGAGATAATACCGAAGAAGCAACCCACATGGACCTAGTTCTAAGCATACAGAGATGCATTACTCAGAAAAAATGGATGGATATCATATGATATCACTTATAGGTGAAATCTAAAAATTAATACCAAGAAACCAACTGACCAAAGACACAGAGACTCACAACAGTCAAAAATAAAATCATCATTAACCAAGGGGAAAGATGTGGGTAGGAATAAATGAGGAAATTGGGATTAACAACGGAAACTATTACATACAAAATACATAATCAACAAGGACTTCAGTATACCAAGAGAAGTCTAATAAACATTCTGTAATAATCTCTATGAGATAAGAATTTGAAGATCAATAGGGCTTCCCTGGTGGCTCAGCTGGTAAAGAATCCGCCTGCAGTGCAAGAGACCTGGGTTCGATCCCTGGGTTGGGAAGATCCCCTGGAGAAGTGGAAGGCTGCCCACTCCAGTACTCTGGTCTGGAGAATTCCATGGACTGTAGAGTCCATGGGGTCACAAAGAGTTGGACACAACTGAGTGACTTTCACCTTCAGACATATGTATATGTGCAAATGTAAAAGATTCTGTACACATACAACACATAGAACACTGTAAATCACTGTTCGTTAATGCAGAATTACACAGTAAACTAAAAAAAAATGGAGTGACAGCACTCAAGCTCTGGGGTGTTGCTTCTGGCACAGCCCAGTCCGATGTGCAACCCCAAAACACAGCTTTTACTGAACCTTTGTGTGCAAGAGTAGGCAGGGTTGGCTTTGAAGACATGCTGCTTTCCTGTGCTGTTTCCACAAAAACAACTTGAAAACTGTTGCTTAGGGGACTTAATATTCAAAAGGGCAGCTGGGCTACAAGATACCTGTGCTCAAAAGTTTTCAGTAAGTATTCTAAAAGAAATCTTTACAAAGGGCAGAGTGTCATCAAGACAATATGAAAAGGCAGAGACTACTGACACTATTTTGTAAAAAAAAAAAAAAAAAGCACATGAAATGATGCACAAAATCACCAATTATTGGAGACATGCAAATTAAGATCATAATGAGGGATCACCTCCAGGCGGTGAGAATGACCACCATCAAAATGTCTGCAAACAATACATGCTAAACTGGGGATGGAGAAAAGGGACCTTTTTATGTTTCTAGTGGTATGTAAATGGTAACCGCCATGATACACAACGATGAAACTGTAAAAGCAAAGCTACCATATATTCCAGCAGTCCCAATGCTAACAGGATAGTCAAAGACAACCAGAATTCTTACAAGAATCTTGCACCCACAATTGAACTACAGCATCATGGCAAAGGCCAAGACCTGGAAGCAACTAAAACGCCCAAAGACAGATGAATGCGTAAAGAAGTGGCACCTCTCCACAATGGTGTATTATGCTGTCCAGAAGAAAATGAGACAGAGCCAGCTACAGCAAAATTCATGGAGCTCATTGTAATTATACTGAGTGACACTGGTCAGAAAAAGAGAGACAAATATCATTTCGCAGTAGAGTCTAAAATTCATGCCCATAAACTAACTGAAAAAAGAGAACAGATTCACAAAATTAGAAAACAATGAACTTTGGGGTACATGTGTCTCTTTCAATTCTGGTTTCCTCAGTGTGTATGCCCAGCAGTGGGATTGCTGGGTCATATGGCAGTTCTATTTCCAGTTTTTTAAAGAATCTCCACACTGTTCTCCATAGTGGCTGTACTAGTTTGCATTCCCACCAACAGTGTAAGAGGGTTCCCTTTTCTCCAAACCCTCTCCAGCATTTATTGCTTGTAAACTTTTGAATAGCAGCCATTCTGACTGGCGTGAAATGGTACCTCATTGTGGGTTTGATTTGCATTTCTCTGATAATGAGTGATGTTGAGCATCTTTTCATGTGTTTGTTAGCCATCTGTATGTCTTCTCTGGAGAAATGTCTGTTTAATTCTTTGGCCCATTTTTTGATTGGGTCATTTATTTTTCTGGAATTGAGCTGCAGGAGTTGCTTGTGTATTTTTGAGATTAATTGTCAGTTGCTTCATTTGCTATTATTTTCTCCCATTCTGAAGGCTGTCTTTTCACCTTGCTTATAGTTTCCTTTGTTGCACAGAAGCTTTTAATTTTAATTAGGTCCCATTTGTTTATTTTTGCTTTTATTTCCAGTATTCTGGGAGGTGGGTGATAGAGGATCCTGCTGTGATGTATGCCAGAGAGTGTTTTGCCTATGTTCTCCTCTAGGAGTTTTATAGTTTCTGGTCTTATGTTTAGATCTTTAATCCATTTTGAGTTTATTTTTGTGTATGATGTTAGAAAGTGTTCTAATTTCATTCTTTTACAAGTGGTTGACCAGTTTTCCCAGCACCACTTTTTAAAGAGATTGTCTTTTCTCCATTTTCTCCTTTGTCAAAGATAAGGTGTGTACCCCAATGTTCATCGCAGCACTGTTTATAACAGCCAGGACATAGAAGCAACCTAGATGTCCATCAGCAGATGAATGGATAAGAAAGCTGTGGTACATATACACAATGGAGTATTACTCAGCCATTAAAAAGAATACATTTGAATCAGTTCTAATGAGGTGGATGAAACTGGAGCCTATTATACAGAGTGAAGTAAGCCAGAAAGAAAAACACGAATACAGTGTACTAACACATACATATGGAATTTAGAAAGATGGTAATGATAACCCTGTATGAGAGACAGCAAAAGAGAGACACAGATGTATAGAACAGTCTTTTGGACTCTGTGGGGCGGGGGGGATGATTTGGGAGAATGGCATTGAAACATGTATAATATCATATGTGAAACAAATCGCCAGTCCAGGTTCCATGCAGGATACAGGATGCTCGGGGCTGGTGCACTGGGATGACCCAGAGGGATGGTATGGGGAGGGAGATGGGAGGGGGTTCAGGATGGAGAACACGTGTACACCCTTGGCGGATTCATGTTGATGTATGGCAAAACCAATACAATATTGTAAAGTAAAAAAAAAAAAAAAAGATATTAAATATTGTTTTCTGGGCTAAAAAAAAAAAAATTAGAAAACAAAATTAGAGTTACCAGAGGGAATGGTGGGTGTGAAGGTATCGATTAGGAGGTTGGGGTTAACAAATCCACAATAATATATATAAAATATGTAATCAACAAGGACCTGCTGTTGAGCGAGGGAGGTCAGTACAACACTCTGTAATAACCTATAGAAGAAAAGAACTCAAAGATGAGTAGATACATACAGAACTGAAAAGAATTCTCTACACCTACAAAAAAACACTTTACAAAACAACCTACTAAATTACAAACTAAAAATTAAATATATTTAAAAAAAAACAAGCATTGAGACACAAGCTTATGGTTGTTTCTGCTGGCACATTCCCTACAAATTAACACCCAGGAACACCACTTCCTCTAGGTTCTGCTTTCTCTAGTTACTAGAGTTGGGCACGAAGAAATCCTGCTTCCTTGAGGCCATTTTCCCAAACAGCAAATTTAAATCAATGCTCTGGGCACACCAGTCACAAGGACTGCACAGCTGTAATGACACATGCTGTCACTAGACGTCCTAAAGAAGGTAATCCAAAAAAATACCCAATACACGGCCCACCTTCAAGGAGCCAATTTTACAAGACAATTTCATTACCAATGTTAAAAAAAAAAAAAAAGAGCATATGAAATGATGCACAAAATGACCAGTTCTTAGAGCTATGCAAATCTAATCTACAACAAGGGCTGATCTCACCAAGTCTAAATGGCCATCATCAATAAATATTTGAAGAATGCTGGTGGAAAGGGCCTGGAGAAAAGCACAGCCTCCTAAGGTAATGGTGAGATCAAACTGGTAAGAACAGTTATGCAGGAAATAAGAAAGAAAATAAGAGCAACCTGTAATCCAGCAGTCCCACGCCTAAGGGAATATCCGAAGAAAACCAGAATTTGAAAAAGGAACATCCATCCGAAGCTACTCTGCGTCACCAGTTACAGCAGCAAAGACCTGGAGGCAAAGTGTCCATCGAGAATGAACGACCAGGAGACAGCTGTCCAGGTCCACAACGTACATGGCTCACCCACTAAATAGGATAAAAAACAAACCAGGTGCAGCATCCTACACGGGCACAGCTAACTAAAAAAAAAAATACATATCACATGGTATCTCTTACACATGGAACCTAAACTATAACCAAGAAAACAACCGACCGAGACAGACAGTTACCAAGTAGAAAATAAAATGATCACTAAGAAAGGAGAACAATGTGGGGAAGGAGTAAATTAGAGAAACACATAGAAATCATTATATACAAAATGAGGAAGGAAATTATATATACATGAGGGAGTTTGTATTAACATAGAAACTATTACATTTAAAATGTGGAATCAACCTGGTATACGAAGGGAGGTCAACTCAACATTCTGTAAGAACCTCTATGGAAAATAACTTGAAGATCAATAGTTATATATATGTAAATATAAAAGTTTCTGTAGACATCTGACATTATACAACATTGTCACGCCCCAAAACACTAAACACTGAATTTTTTTAAAAAGATGCGACAAGACACGAGTTTTGGGGTGTTGCTTTTGGTATGCTGCTGCTGCTGCTGCTGCTAAGTCGCTTCAGTCGTGTCCGACTCTGTGCGACCCCATAGACGGCAGCCCACCAGGCTCCCCCGTCCCTGGGATTCTCCAGGCAAGAACACTGGAGTGGGTTGCCATTTCCTTCTCCAATGCATTGGAGAAGGAAATGGCTTTTGGTATATATCAGTCTAATTTCCAACCCCAAACCAAGATGTCTACTGAGGCTCTGGTTGCCAGAGTAGAGTTGGGCTTGGGGAAATGCTGCCACCTTGTGGACGTTGCCCACAACACCAACCACAACCTGTTAAGGAGAAGGGAATGGCTGGCTACCCACTCCAGTATTCTTGCCTGGGGAATTTCATGCACAGGGGAGCTGGAGAAATCCAGTCCATGGGTTGCAAAGAGTCGGACTCATCTGAGCAACTAACACACACCACAGGAAACTGGGTGTCCCTGGTGACTGGGACAGTAAAGAATCTGCCGGAAATGCAGGAGGCCTGGGTTCCACACCCAGGTCAAGGTAGATCCCCTGGAGAAGGAAATGGCTACGCACTCCAATATTCCTGCCTGGAGAATTCCATGGACAGAGGATACTTGTGGGCCACATTCCACGGGGTGACCAAGAGTCAGACACAACTGAGCGACGAACACTTTCACTTTAAGGGACTAACAGTCCCAATGATGGCTGGGCTGTAAGGTATCAGTCCTCAAAAACCCTCCTAGGTAAGTATTCTAAAAAATTTTCCTTACAAAGGGCTGAATTTCATCAAGGCAATATCAAGAGGTAGAAACTACTTACACTATTTTTTTTAAAAAAGCAAATGAAATGATGCACAAAAATCACATTTATTAGAGACATGGAAATAAAAATTACAATAAGGGATCACATTGCAGTGTCAAAATGGCCATCATCAAAATGTCCACAAACAATAAATGCAAGAGAGGGGGTGAAGAAAAGGGCCTGTGGTAGATAAACTTAACAGGCACCAGAGATAACAACAGGGAACTGTCTTTAAAAAGTAAAAACAGAGCTACCATTGATGTCACAGCCCCATCCTAACAGCACATTTGGAAACAACCAGATTTCTATAAGAAGCATGCACCAAACGTGCACCACAGCAGCGCCTGCAACCGCTGCTGGCTGGAAGCAACCAAAACGTCCAAGGACAGATGAACGCTAAAGAAGAAGGGGTATGTGTCCATGGTGGCATAATATTCAGTCATGAAAAATAATATGCATGGCTGAGTTCCTTCACTGTACACCTGAAACTGTCACAAATTGTTAATCAGCCATATCCCAATACAAAATGCTTTGGGGGTTAAAAAACTAAATAAATAAATTTTATTTAAATAAAGAAAATAAAAATAAAATTAGATGTTCTGTTCGAATGCTTAAAAAAAAAAAGAATGAGAATGAGACAATGTCTACTGCAGCAACAGACGTGAACCCAGGTCTAATGTGCTGAGTGATATCAGTGGTGTCATCAAAAAGGACCTCCTAGAGAGCAAGGGAGGTCTACACCACATTCTGTAATAACCCTGAAAAAAAGCCAAAGAGGAAGAGATACCCATAGAGCTGGAAAAGATTCTCTGCTGCTGCTGCCACTAAGTCGCTTCAGTCGTGTCCGACTCTGTGTGACCCCATAGACGGCAGCCCACCAGGCTCCTCCGTCCCTGGGATTCTCCAGGCAAGAACACTGGAGTGGGTTGCCATTTCTTTCTCCAGTGCAGGAAAGTGAAAAGTGAAAGTGAAGTCGCTCTGTCGTACCCGACTCTTAGCCACTCCATGGACTGTAGCCTACCAGGCTCCTCCGTCCATGGGAGTTCCCAGGCAAGAGTACTGGAGTGGGGTGCCGTTGCCTTCTCCAAGATTCTCTACACAAGTAAAAAATTAGTAAAAATAATAAATTAAAAAAATTAAATTAATAAAAAATCAAATATTGAGACACAGCTTATGAGTGTTTGTGCTAGTACATTCCACACGAACTCACACTCAAGAACACCACTCCCACTCGTCTCTGCTTTCTGTAGTAATTAGTTGGGCATAAAGGAATCCTGCCTCCTTGTGGGCTTTTTCCCAAACAGCAACTTTAAAATCAACGCTCATGGGCACACAACGTTCACAGACAACATGTGCAAATGACACCCACTGTCACTAAATGTCCTGAAGAAGGTAATCCAAAAAATTCAACACATGGCCCATTTTCAAGGAGCCAATTTCAACCATCAATTTTATTAACACTTTGTTTAAAAAAAAAATTTAATTTGCCAGTTTTTAGGGCCATGCAAATCCACACTATGATGAGGGCTCAGCTCATTCCAATCTGAATGAGCATCATCAAGTCTTTGAAGAATACTGGTGGAGAGGGCCTGGACAAAAACAGAGCCTGTAAGGCGATGGTGAGATGACACTGGAAAAATCCTGACACAAGAACAGTATGCAGGTGCCTTTAAAGGAAAACAAGAGCAACCTGTGATCCAGCAGCCCACACCAAGGGAATATCTGGAAAAAAATAGAATTCAAAAAGGAACATATATCGAAAGCTGCACTGCATCACCAGTTACAGCAGCAAAGACCTGCAGGCAAAGTGTCCATCGAGAATGAACGCACAGACAGACAGCGGTGTAGGTCCACAATGGCACATGACTCACCCATTAAACAGAACGAAAAAATACAACTACAGCAACCTACAGGTTGAAACTCCAATAATCTGGCCACCTGACGTGAAGAACTGACTCAATGGAAAAGACCCTGATGCTGGGAAAGATTGAGGGCAGGAGGAGAAGGGGACGACAGAGGATGAGATGGTTGGATGGCATCACCGACTCGATGGACATGGGTTTGAGCAAGCTCCGGGAGTTGGTGATGGACAGGGAAGCCTGGTGTGCTGCGGTCCATGAGGTCACAAAGAGTCAGACACAACTGAGTGACTGAACTGAACACAGAAGTAGTTCTAACCATACTCAGAGAGCTAACTCAAAAAAAAAGACACATCACATGATATCACTCAAAGGTGGATTCTGAAAATTAACCAAGAAAAACAACTGACCAAAGAGAAAATAAAATCATCATTAAAAAAGTGGAAACATATGGGGAAGGGGTAAACTGGGAAGTTGGTTTAACAAATAAAAACCGTAACATGTAAAATACATAAGGATGTTTAGATTAACAAACAAAAATTATTACATATAAAATATATAACCAACAAGGACCTAGGTATACCAAGGGAGATCAACCCAGCATTCTGTGATAACCTCTGTGGAAAATAATTTGAAGATCAATAGATACATGTGTATGTGTAAATATAACAGTTTTGTACACATCCAGCTTTGCACATCACTGTTACACCCAATAAAACCTAAACATTGAATTAGAAAAGAAAGAAGTGACAAGACACAAATTTTGGGGTGTTGCTTCTGGCATATTTCGGTCTAATTGCCAACCCCAAATCATGTCTGCTCAGGCTGTTTGCCAGAGAACCGAGTGGTGGTTTGGAAAATGCTGCCGCCTTGTGGCCATATTCCGCAACAGCAACTTGAAAAATGTTACGGAAAAGGGAATGCTACACAATCCAGTGTTCTTACCTGGAGAATTCCATGGACAGTGAAGCCTGGTGGGTTTGAGTCAAAGGGTCACAAAGAGTCGGACACAAATGAGCAACTAACATACCCACACAGGAAAATGGGTTTCCCTGGTGTCTCAAACTGTAAAGGAATGGGCCTGCAAGGCGGGAGAGCCGGTTTCCATACCTGGGTCAGGAAGATCCCATGGAGAAGGGGAAGTGCTACACACTCCAATATTCTAGTCTGGAGAATTCCATGGACAGAGGAGCCTGGAGGGCTACGTTACATGGGATTACAGAGAATCGAACACAACTAAGCGACTAACACTTTCACTTTACGAGAACTAACACTCACAAGGATGACTGGACTTAAGGTACGAGTCCTCAAAAACTATCTAGGGTAAGTATTCTAAAAAATATATATATATTTTTAGAAGGGCTGTATTTCATAAGACAATATCACAAGGTAGATACTACTCACATGGTTTTTTTAAAAAGCGCATGAAATGATGCACAAAGTCACAAATTATTAGAGACATGGAAATCAAAACTACAGTGAGGAATCACAGTCAAAACTCCCCTCATCAAAATGTCCACAATGAATGCCAGAGTAGGGGTGGAGAAAATGCCAGCGGCATATAGATGGTAACAGCCACGAGACACAACAATAGGGAACTGTCTTTAAAAGGTTGGTGTATGGCAAAAACCATCACAGTATTGGAAAGTAACTATCCTCCCATTAAAATAAATTAATTTTTTTAAAAAGGTAAACACAGAGCTACCATAGATTTGAGAGTCCGATCCTAACAGGATATTGGAACAGAATCAGATTTCTAAAAGAAACTGGCACCCAAATGTGCACTACAGCAGCACTTACAGTAGCCAAAATAATAGTTATTAATAATAACTAAATTAATTTAAAAACCAGTAAGTAATGAGACACAAGACTAGGGGTGTTTGTGCTGGCACGTTCCACACTAATTTACACCCAGAAACACCACGCCCACCATGGCTCTGCTTTCTGGTAACCAGTTGGGCATGAAGAAATCCTGCCGCACTGTGGCTGTTTTCCAAAATAGCAAGTTTAAAATCAATGCTTATTGGGCATGCAATATTCACAAGAATTGCAGGGTTGTAAATGATAGCCTTCTGTCAATAAATGTCCTGAAGTAGGTAATCCGGAAAAATTCAACACCTGGTTGACTTTCAGGGAGCCAACTACAAGTCAATTTTATTATCACCATTTAGTTAAAGAAAAGAACACATGAAATGGTGCACAAATTCCCCTCTTCTTAGAGGCATGCAAATCAGAAGTACAGTGAGGCCTCACAATGCCAGAGCCCGAATGGCCATCATCAGTAAGTCTTCAAGGAATCCACAGTGGAGAAGGCCTGGAGAAAAGGAAAGCCTCCTAAGACGCAAGTGGGATGAAACTGGCTGCACTCCCTTTAGAGAACAGCATGTGGTGCTTTTAAAGGAAAACCAGAGCTACCTACATGATCCACAGCCCCACGCCTATGAGAAAATCCAGGGAAAACCAGAATTCAAAACGGAACATGCATCCAAATCTGCACTGCACCACCAGTTACAAGGTCAAAGACCTGGGGCCAATAAAGTTCCCACAGAGAGATGAATGAATTCAGAAGAAGTGGCATATGTCCACAATGCAACGAGACTCAGCCACGAAACAGAAGGAGATAATACCAACTGCAGGAACCCACATGGACCTAGTTCTAAGCATACTGAGAGATGTTACTCAGAAAAAACAGATATCATATATCACTTAGAGGGAAAATGTAAAAATTAATACCAAGAAACCAACTGACCAAAGACAGACGGACTCACAACAGTCAAAAATAAAATTATCATTACACAAGAGGAAAGATGTTGGGAAGGAATAAATGAGGAAATTGGGATTAACGAATAAAAACTATTACATACAAAATACATAATCAACAAGGACTTGAGTATACCAAGAAAAGTCTACTCAACATTCTGTAATAATCTCTATGACATAAGAATTTGAAGATCAAGTGATATATGTATATGTGTAAATGTAAAAGATTCTATACACACAGAACACCGTATATCACTGTTACTCAAAGAAAAACTATACATAACACTAGGGAAAAATAGGAAGCAACAAGATCCAAGCTTTGGGGTGTTGCTTCTGGCACAATCCAGTCCAATATACAACCTTAAACCATGACTTCCACTGAGGCTGTTTGCTAAAGGAGGCAGAGTTGGGCTTCGAAGAAATGCTGCCGCCTTGTGGCCGTTTGACGCAAAAACAACTTGAAAACTGTTGCTCAGGGGACAATATTCAAAAGGACCGCTGGGCTGCAAGATACCTGTCCTCAAAATTTTCAGTAAGTATTCTAAAAGAAATCTTTACAAAGGGCAAAGTGTCATCAAGACAATATGAAAAGGCAAGTACTACTGACACTATTTTTTTTTAAATCACATGAAATGATGTACAAAGTCACAAATTATCAGAGACATGCAAATCAGAAGGGATCACCTTCTGGTGTTCAGAATGGCCATCATCAAAATGTCTACAAACAATAAACGCTAGAGTAGGGGTGGAGAAAAGGGGATCCTCTTACATTGCTAAGTAAGTGTTAGTCACTCAGTTGTACCTGACTCTTTGTGACCCTGTGGACTGCAGCCCGCCAGGCTCCTCTGTCCATGGGATTCTCCAGGAGTGTATGAATGATAACAGTACAATACAGAACTATGAAACTGTAAAAACAGAGATACCATATATATTTCATCAGTCCCACTCCTAACAGGATATTCATAGACAACCAGAATTCTTAAAACAAACAAACAAAAAACTTGCACCCAAATGTACCCTACAGTACTACTTCCAATAGCCAAGACCTTGAAGCAAGAGACATGTCCAAGGACAGACGAATGCATTAAGAGTGGTACATGTCCATAATGGCGTATTACTCAGTCATGAAAAAGAAAGAATGAGCCAATTCCTATTGCAGCAACATGCATGAAAGTAGTTGTCATCATACTGAGTGATGTAAGTCAGAAAAAAAAAAAAGACAAATATCACATATTGGTGGGATCTGAACATTGACGCCCAAGAACCAACAGACAAAAGAGAAACAGAGTCTCCAAATTAGAATACAAAATTATGGTTACCAGAAGGGAAAGGTGAGGGAAGGTATCAATTGGGAGGTTGGGATTAACAAATCCACAATAATACATATAAAACAGGTAATCAACAAGGACCCACTGTATAGCAAGGGAGTTCTACTCAACACCCTGTTGCTACCTATTTGAGTAAAGAATCTGTATGTTGAACTAAAAAAGATTCTGTAGACCTATAATAAACACAACATATTAAATCAACTTTACTGCAGTAAAACATAAAAATTAAAGTGAATTTCAAAAAAGAAGTAGTGAGATCCACTGTACCTGAGTGTGATGAGAAAAACACTATTTTGAGTTGTTTCTAGGCATTTTTCAGTATTCTTCCCTGCTCATACCAACAGTGTGGACATTTACATAAACCAGTGAGCTGAGGAGTCCTACCATAAATTCCTGGTTTGCTTTTCCCAGAGCACCTTTTAAAATAGCCACTTAGAGGTAAGCCCCCCAATAAGTTAGTGACCTCCACTCCAACCACCTTAAATGTACTAATACGTCTGCTACCCTGCTTTCTATCTCCTGTCTGCATGTGACCTGAGACAGAGGACAGCCCTTCCCCTGGTTCATACTGCTTCCCTGGCCTACACTTCTGAGACACATAACTAAGAGACAACAGTCTAAACGTGGTAACATTCTAAGCCAATATTGTTAAGGGATAAACAAAGCTGTGGAATACGTATCCAGTGGATGAGTACTCCATAAGGAGAAGCTACTGTTACACACAACATGGATGAACATCAAAGACATGACGCCAAGCAAAAGACACGAGACTCAAGACAGTGTGCACAATTCTATTCACACAGAATTCTTTAATGGGTGTATCTAATCTAACATTTAAAAAACAGAATATTAATTGCCAGGAAGGAAGGGACAGGTGACCAGATATGGACACAAGGGAATTTTCTGTGACAACACAGGGGTGTGGTTACACATGTATGCTCCTGTCCAAATTCTGTAGCTTAGATTTGCATGTTCAATTTATGTACATTTTAAAGAAAAAGAACCATATAAAATAATATGTGGTGGGTGGAAGTGGAACAAGCTATAGGTAATAGAGGATGACAGAATGTTGGTTATTTTGGAGCTGGGTGATGGCTAGATGGGAGTTTATTATTCTGTTTATTATTCTACTTTGTATTTTCTTGAAATTTCCATAATAAAGCTGAAAACAAAAAACCAAAGACATTATCCATAAGCCCTACGTTTATCTGATTCATCTGAAATACAATTACTCTGTCAAATTGCTGTGAAAATTTCTAGTCATTTACTCTCAATTTATATACGCAATTTGTTGCCATCCAGTTACACACTCTCTGCACCTGGTGCCAGTTACCAGCCCACACCATTCAATGTCCTAACCTTTCTTTGCCTCATTTTTTCCTTCACCAAATAATAACAGTAATAGCAACAATATTTGTCTCAGAAGCTTTATGAGGATTAAATAATGAACTATGTAGAGTGTTTTGACCAGTGCCTGGACTATATAACTCTTCCAAGAGTATTAGCTATTATTCTCATTAATACAACCTGCTACCATTACCAGAGATCAAATTGCCAACATCCGCTGGATCATGAAAAAAGCAAGAAAGTTCCAGAAAAACATCTACTTCTGCTTTATTGACTATGCCAAAGCCTTTGACTATGTGGATCACAATAAACTGTGGAAACTTCTGAAAGAGATGGGAATACCAGACCACCTGATCTGCCTCTTGAGAAACCTATATGCAGGTCAGGAAGCCACAAGTTAGAAGTGGACATGGAACAACAGATTGGTTCCAAATAGGAAAAGGAGTACGTCAAGGCTGTATATTGTCACCCTGCTTCTTTAACTTCTATGCAGAGTACATCATGAGAAACGCTGGGCTGGAGGAAGCACAAGCTGGAATCAAGATTGCTGGGAGAAATATCAATAACCTCAGATATGCAGATGACACCACCCTTATGGCAGAAAGTGAAGAGGAACTCAAAAGCCTCTTGATAAAAGTGAAAGAGGAGAGTGAAAAAGTTGGCTTAAAGCTCAACATTCAGAAAACGAAGATCATGGCATCTGGTCCCATCACTTCATGGGAAATAGACTGGGAAACAGTGGAAACAGTGTCAGACTTTATTTTGGGGGGCTCCAAAATCACTTCAGATGGTGATTGCAGCCATGAAATTAAAAGACGCTTACTCCTTGGAAGGAAAGTTATGACCAACCTAGATAGCATATTCAAAAGCAGAGACATTACTTTGCCAACAAAGGTCCGTCTAGTCAAGGCTATGGTTTTTCCTGTGGTCATGTATGGATGTGAGAGTTGGACTGTGAAGAAAGCTGAGCACCAAAGAATTGGTGCTTTTGAACTGTGGTGTTGGAGAAGACTCTTGAGAGTCCCTTGGACTGCAAGGAGAGAGCAAACCAGTCCATTCTGAAGGAGATCAGCCCTGGGTATTCTTTTGAAGGAATGATGCTAAAGCTGAAACTCCAGTACTTTGGCCATCTCGTGGGAAGAGTTGACTCATTGGAAAAGATTCTGATGCTGGGAGGGATTGAGGGCAGGAGGAGAAGGGGACAGAGGATGAGATGGCTGAATGGCATCACCGACTTGATGGACGTGAGTTTGAGTGAACTCCGGGAGTTGGTGATGGACAGGGAGGCCTGGCATGCTGCGATTCATGGGGTCGCACAGAGTTGGACACGACTGAGCAACTGAACTGACTGACCATTTTCATTTTAAAGAAATTTTATTTCTTGGATCTTTCTTTTATTCTTGGATCTACTTAGTTGCCAGTAACTAAATGGCAACTTAAGGGATGCAGAGTTTCCTTTCCTCAGAATGGGAGCCACTGAAGTTTCTGAGCAGAAAAGCCCTATAATATGAATTTTGCTTTAGAAAGAACATTCACATATCAGCCAGTCCTCAGGCATGCTCGGCTTAATGGGCTGAAATTGATGTGTTTAAACATAGTATGTGGGAGAAGGCAATGGCAACCCACTCCAGTACTCTTGCCTGGAAAACCCCATGGACGGAGGGACCTGGTGGGCTGCAGTCCATGGGGTCGCTAGGAGTCGGACACGACTGAGTGACTTCACTTTCACTTTTCACTTTCATGCATTGGAGAAGGAAATGGCAACCCACTCCAGTGTTCTTGCCTGGAGAATCCAGGGAAGGGGGAGCCTGGTGGGCTGCCATCTATGGGGTCGCACAGAGTCGGACACGACTGAAGCGACTTAGCAGCAGCAGCAGTAACCTAAAAACGAGTCTGCTTATTCTACGAGTAACTATTTTCATGGCGATTTGACGAAATAAAATAAAATGTGCTGGAAAAGTCAAGTGAAAAGCAAAACAATGTTATACAAACAAATCGACTGTCTTTAAAGAAAATACGTTTTTCCTTCCTTTCAAATCAAGAGAAATTCGTCAGCAAGTACAGCGCACGTAATTAACATCAATCTCAGCAATGCTGTGCCATGATCAAAAACACTCTCCATACCCCTGCCTGTACTGCAACCAGTGAACTGCAGAACTCTTACGCCTTTCTGAAAGTTGAAAAGAATTCAGTTAACTCGTATAAAGCCCCATTAACAGTTTCTGAGATACCACAAACACCTGTTGCCCGTGTGCTCCGACCGTGGCTCTTTAAGTGGGAATGTTTGCTGCAAAAGCAGCAGTGCCCTGGGTGCGATGACAAGGCGAAGACCGCCCCCACCCCCGCCCCCACCCCCAACCCCACCCCCAGCCCCGGACACATTCCCCTCTGCGGGGATAAGGGAACTGAGAAAATGGGGGGAGCAAAGGGGGAGAATGCTGTCTCTGCCCCACACCTACTCGGCCGCCATCCTCCCGCCGGCGCCCCACGGCGCGGGGTACTCACAGCTCTAGTCTCGTACAGGACCAGCTTCTGAACCGAGCTGATGATGGGGGCAGCAGCCGCGGGCATGGCTCGAGCTAATATGGGGGCCCCCACGGCAGGGCACCAGGCCGCGGCCCAAACTGCCGCAGCCTCTGGGCTGCCCCCAAAAGATTCGAAGAGGAGACTCCTTAGCAGTTGGACGCCAAGTTCAGCCGGGAAAAACACTGCCTGCACGCTAAATTTATAAGGGAATAGCTAATACGGTTCAGGTGTTTCCGGATCCCTACGCCCCACCTCCAGGCAAGCCCCGCCCCAGCCGCGCGGGGGCGGGGCTGGAGGATTTACCAAAGAGAGGTGGTGTAGCTTTCCAGAACCTGCGTGCTGCCGGGGGAGGAAGCAAAGAGCGCCATATTTGATGCTGGCAGGAGGAAACGTGGGAGGGGAAGAGCGTTGCCGATTTAGTTGAATTTCTCCCTTCTGTGGTCCTTCTCTTTGGAAAAGTGGATAATTTGGGACTGGATTGCTTCTTTTGAAACGGTTCTCCGAGTTGCGGACAGATTCATTCCCAAGTTGGTCTATTTTCCCTGCCTCCCACTTCTGCCCTTATATTCCTGAAAAGCTGTGTTCTTTCTCTTAGTGTCTGTTTTTCCCTCCCATCTCTTTGTTGTCTATTTTTACCCTTAGGAGAATCAACAGAATTCATATTATCCAGAGGGTGTGTGGTTCAGGTAATTTCTTTTAATCATCTAAAGTTGGAAATTCCCAACTTTGTCACATGTTTGTTTGTGCATAAGTTTAACCATTTCTAAATTCTAAGAGTGAATTGCGGAGTGTAACGGTGTAGCAATGGCTTTAGAGTGCTGCGTTAAAAGATTTCTTTCTTTTGATGTACGTGAACATAGTGCACGTACCCTCCTTGATCATCACTGTCCATATTTGTGAAAAGGAGTGTATTATAATTATGAATACAAAATTTGGTACAAAAGTGAACATTTAATAAAAAAAGAAAATAACTCAGTAAATCATAGACCCCCATCCGTAGGTCCCGCCCCAAGAGGCTTTGCGATCTTCTCGGCCTTGGGTTCCCTCGGCAACCGCTCAACAGATCCCTTGGCAACCGCTCAACAGACTGTCCCGGGAGCCGGCTGCGGCCAACCGGTGGGGTCTGCCGGGGTCTGCTGAGGCCAGGTAAGTAGGGGTCGGAATTCACCGCTCAGATGCATGTTGGTGTCGCATGAATGGAATCCCATCTCCTGCGGGGACGCCAAACCAGTGCCTTTTCTTGCAAAACTAAACTGCTGCTGCTACTGCTGCTAAGTCGCTTCAGTCATGTCCGACTCTGTGCTACCCCATAGACGGCAGCCCACCAGGCTCCCCGGTCCCTGGGATTCTCCAGGCAAGAACACTGGTGTGAGTTGTAATCTCCTCCAATGCAGAAAAGCGAAAAGTGAAAGTGAAGACGCTCAGTCGTGTCCGACTCCTAGCGACCCCATGGACTGCAGCCCACCAGGCTCCTCCATCCATGGGATTTTCCAGGCAAGAGTACTGGAGTGGGGTGCCACTGCCTTCTCCGAAAACTGAACTGGGATCTCCATAAATCCCGCTTTTTAAACCCACTTCCCTTTTCAGGGGATAATGTCTTCATTCAGCGAATATTTACTGAGCACCTACTGTGAGGTGTTAGATGTACTGGAATGGCAGCTAACCTAGCCTAGGTAGAAGTGCTAGGTTTCCCAGGAGATGGGCCCCCTGTTAATCGCAGAACTCACTGCTAGAGGATTTTCCAACTGGTAAATGTGTTCCCTTCAGTTGCTCAGTTGTGTCTGACTCTTTGCAACCCCATGGATTGCAACACACCAGACTCATGTCCATCGAGTCGGTGATGCCATCCAACCATCTCATCCTCTGTCATCCCCTTCTCCTCCTGCCTTCAATCTTTCCCAGCATCAGGGTCTTTTCCAATAAGTCAGCTCTTTGCATCAGGTAGCCAAAGTACTGGAGCTTCCATTTCAGCATCAGTCCTTCCAATGAATATTCAGGACTGATTTCCTTTAGGATTGACAGGTATGATCTCCTTGCAGTCCAAGGGACTCAAGAGTCTTCTCCAACCACCACAGTTCAAAAGCATCAATTCTTCAGCGCTCAGCTTTCTTTATAGTCCAACTCTCACATCCATACATGACTACTGGAAAAACCCCTGTCTAGCTCTAACTAGACAGACCTTTGTTGGCAAAGTAATGTCTGCTTTTAATATGCTGTCTAGGTTTGTCATAGCTTTTCTTCCAAGGAGCAAGTGTCTTTTAATTTCATGGCTGCAGTCACCACCTGCAGTGATTTTGGAGCCCAAAACAATAAAGTCTGTCACTGTTTTGATTGTTTCCCCATCTATTTGCCATGAAGTTATGGGACTGGATTGGGGAAGGCAATGGCACCCCACTCCAGTACTCTTGCCTGGAAAATCTCATGAACGGAGGAGCCTGATGGGCTGCAGTCCATGGGGTCACTGAGGGTCGGACACGACTGAGCGACTTCACTTTCACTTTTCACTTTCATGCATTGGAGAAGGAAATGGCAACCCACTCCAGTGTTCTTGCCTGGAGAATCCCAGGGACGGGGGAGCCTGGTGGGCTGCCGTCTATGGGGTCACACAGAGTCGGACACAACTGAAGTGACAGCAGCAGCATGGGACTGGATGCCATGATCTTAATTTTTTGAATGTTGAGTTTTAAGTCAGCTTTTTCACTCTCTTTTTCACCTTCATCAAGAGGCTCTTTAGTTCCTCTTCATTTCTGCATTAGAGTGGTATCATCTGCATATATGAGGTTGTTGATAATCTTGATTCCAGCTTGTGAGTCATTCAGCCAGGCATTCCCATAGTGTGCTCTGCATATAAGTTAAATAAGCAGGGTAACAATATACAGCCTTGACGTACTCCTTTCCCAATTTTGAACCAGTCCATTGTTCCATGTCCTGTTTTAACTGTTGCTTCTTGACCCACATTTGGGTTTCTCAGGAGTGAGGTAAGATGGTCTGGTATTCCCATCTCTTTAAGAATTTTCAACAATTTGTTGTGATCCGCACAGCCAAAGGCTTTAACATAGTCAATGAAGCAGAAGTAGGTGTTTTTCTGGAATTCCCTTGCTTTCTCTATGATCAAACGAATGTTGGCAATTTGCTGTTGGCCCCACTGAAAACTGATAGCTTTCCAAGGAGGGATTCCGCGCTTCAGTCATGTCCAACTCTTTGCGACCCTACGGACTGCAGCCCACCAGTCTCCTCTGTCCATGGGATTCTCCAGGTGAGAATATTGTAGTGGGTTGCCATGCCCTCCTCCAGGGGATCTTCCCAACCCAGGGATCAAACCCAAGCCTCTTACATCTCCTGCACTGGCAGGCAGGTTCTTTACCACTAGCAACACCTGGGAAGCCCAAGGTGACAGCTTTCCAAGTCACCCCTTAAATGAATCAGAACAGTATTCCCAAATGTTTTACATGTTGCCTCCAAAAACTAAAGACACTTACAAAATATTGCACTTCCCTTTTAGAAGTAGGTGTAAGGTATAGTAACTTGTACTTTATATTGGAGAGAATGTCTCAGAATGTCCCAGATGACTGGCCACTGGCCTTTGAAAACTTCACCAATATATTATAACAGGTTCTTGAGTCTTTAAAGGTTTATTTCCCACTTTTTGCTGCTCATATATCTTATGAGGGCATCTAGAACACTGGCTATTTCCTGCTTACCAGGCCTGGTATTGTCAATACTGTGGATCAACAAGACCCCCTTGTACTATATTTGTTACAAAGAGCAGGAGAGTCCTGGGGTAAGATTAAATGTTCACTGCTGACTGTTCTATGTAAATACAAACTGCTTCTGACCCTCCTCCTTGGTGTGTATTGAAAAAATTACATTTTCCAGTTGAGTAGCTACATATCAAGTACAAGAAACTGTGTCCCTCTAGAAAAAGGGCTCTGCACAGCAGCTGAAATTAGGGCTGCCCCTTGGTTAAGTTTACAGTGGCCCAATATTATCTGTCATGATCTGTCTGGTTTTTGCAGAAATTCAGACTACAGAATTAAACAGGACTGTGCATCTTTTAAGGGCTTCTCTGGAGGCTCCGTGGTAAAGAATTCACTTGCCAATGCAGGAGACACAACTTCAATCCCTGGGTTGGGAAGATCCCCTGAAGAAGGAAATGGCAACCCACTCCAGTATTCTTGCCTGGGAAATCCCATGAACAGAGGAGCCTGGTGGGCTACAGTCCATGGGGTCACAAAAGAGTCAGACACAACTGAGCAACTATATAACGACATGCTGCTGCTGCTGCTAAGTCACTTCGATCGTGTCTGACTCTTCACGACCCCATGAACTGCAGCCTACCAGGCTCCTCCATCCATGGGATTTTCCAGGCAGTACTGGAGTAGGTTGCTATTGCCTTCTCCGATACAACAATATGATGCATCTTTTAAACAGTTTAGGGGTAGCACTCTTCCATTTCATTCAGAATGATTTACTATTGTTTATCTTGGCCAGAAGCTAAGGAGTGGGTATGCGGTTTCAGAAGTTTCCACTTGCCCTTTTCTACACAGTGGCCCTTACTCTACAGTTAGGGAACCCCAGTGAAGGTTTTGCCAGCTGCAGTCCCTGTTATACACTCAAGAACCATGAAAATAGCCACGGAGTGATCCTGCAAACACTTTGGATGCACTATAAGATGGACTTGAGCCAAGGCCCCATTTATCACTGGTTCTCCATTTGCCCTCATTCTAACAGGAGGCTATGATGGCATTTTGGATCTGCTGGTGTTGATATCAGCTCAGACCCTGTGTCCTGTAGCTTGTGAAAAAGGAGAATATTTCTATATCCAGAGTGTCTGTTTCTCTGGTTAATGGTTGTAGGTTCTCTTGGAGAAGGGCTGGGGAGTATACTCCATGAGTATTTAACACCTTTCTCTATGCCCTCTAAGGCAGTCTGGCATTTTCACCTCATTTACTATAGTCTATTGGTTTTTCCCAAGCATCAAGTAACCTTACCAGCAGTGAAAATTAGGATTTACTTTAGGTGTCCTAGCTAGGATGTTAAACTATGAGTAGTGTGAGAGAGCCCACATATCAACCAACTGGATAGTCTACATTCCCCCCACCTGGCACCCTCAAGATCTTTCCTAGGCATTTTCTCCTGGTTCCTGTTGGTACATCACAGTCAGGCCCTGGAGCTCTTTAGTTGCATAACTTTCTTCCTGACCAGTGCCTCCAGTTGGGCTGGGCTGACACTTAACCCCAGTTACTGCTCTAGAAGTTATGAGAGAAAATAAAGGTAGACCTTGTAAAGGTCAAGCTTGTTTTCTGAGGCATCTGCCTCAGGTGAGGCAAGGAGAAGCTGCTCTTTTCCAGATATGAGAAAACTACTTCTGTTAATGCAGAGCATTTGGGATTCAAGACTCAAGGTACTTAGACATCCACCTACATATCTCCATCCCAGGCTTCAGGGCCCTGATTTTACTGTATATTATGGAGACTCCCTAATAAATGCATGCTCTCTTGAGAACATTTAGATGCATTTTCCCCTTTACAACTACATTTTATACTAATTTCACGGTATTTTTTTTCTAATCTTGAAATTTCAGGCCTTTAGTTCATGAAGTTTTCATCTCAATTTTTTAATAGTATTATTTCTTACTACATCTTGTTTCATATTGTCATCTTAAAATAATATTGGTATTTTAAGCCTATTCAAATATTCTTAACTTCCACAGAAAATGTAACCATATCACATTTACCCGGAAGGATATGGTCCCCTCTGGCTTCTCCAGTGGCTCAATGGTAAAGAATCTACCTGCAGTGCAGGAGATACAGGAGATGCGGGTTCAATCCCTGGGTTGGGAAGATCCCCTGGAGAGGGAAATGACAACCCACTCCAGTGTTCTTGCCTGGATAATTCTGTGGACAGAGGAACCTGGCAGGCTACTGTCCATGGGGTCACAGAGTCAAACACAACTGAAGTGAACTGAGCACACACACACACATATATTCCCCTCTAATCCATTTTTCATGGTTCCATGAGCAATTTCCCAGACTACTAGGACAAAGTTTTGGTCCATTTTTCATGGAAAGTCTGCTCATTAAAATATTTTCATAAGGTTTTATAACTTTTCCATAAAGGGCTTGTATATCTTTTGTTCTGTTTAATCCTCATTAAATTATTAGTTTATGTTTTTGCTGCTAAGTCATATTTATCTTTAGTTACACTTTCTAGCTATTTTTGATTTATAGAAATACAACTGAATTTTGTATAATGATTTTGAATTCAGCAAACTGGACTATCTTATTAATTCTTAAAATTTATCTGTGGTATATTTAAGTTTTCTATGTAAACAATCATATCATCTGGAAATAATTACAGTTTTGTTTTAAAAAAAGAATATTTTAAGTATTTAATCATTAGATATAATGGTTATCTTTTTGTCATACACTTTACCAATAAAAGAACTTCTATTCTTAGTAGGTAAGAGGTTTATCTTTTAGTGACCATTAAAGGGTGCTGAATTATTTCATACTTCTATTAAGATGATCATATAGTTTTTCTCCTTAAATTTATTTTAATATGAAAATTAATTTTCCCACATTAAACTGTCCTTGAATTCCTGGGGAAACCCAACTTAGTGTAATGATCTTATCTTCTTCATATATTGCTAAATTCAACTTGCTAATACTGTGATTAGGATTTTTAAGAATCTTCTTCATGAATGAAATTGGCATATAATTTTGCTTTTTTGTGCTATTCTCTGGTTTAGGTATGGAGGTTATATGAGACCCATAAACTGATGTAAGAAGTCTCCACTTTATCATTTTTCTGAAAGACTGTCTATATAATTATAAGACTTGGAGCACTGCAATAAAACCATCTGGTTTCCTTGTGGGAAGACTTATAGTTACTGATTCCATTTCTTTAATGGTTATAGAACCACTCAAGTTTTTCTCCTTTTCTTAAGAAGCTGATTCTTCTAGTAATTTGTCAGTTTTGCTTAAGTTTTCACATTTATTTGGGATAACTTTATGATAGCATCTTATTATCTCTCTGCAGCATTATTTTCTCTGTTTTGCTTCCTTCTATGTCGAATATTGTTTGATCAAGTAGACAGTAAATCAGCAAGCATTATGGAAGACTTAACCAATGAAATTCACAAACTTGATGTCAACATTTAAAGAATACTACATCAAACAAATATAAATTGTTTCTTCTTCTCAGAGATTTAGGGAATTTTTTTGAAGTTTATCATGTGCTAGGCCATAAGATAAGACTTGACAAATTTCAAAGAATTATTATAACATGGAGAACATTCTCTGACTATAATGAAAGAAATAAAAAACAAAAACATAGGAAAATCTTAGTTTTGAGATGTGAGAAAACACACCTCTAAAAAACTAATGTCTAATATTGTCTGTGCTTTCTATCTTCTGTTCTTAATAAATCTTGATAGAGTTTTCTATTTGTAAATCTTTTCAAAATACCACTATTTAGCTTTCTTGACCTTCTTTGTGTAATGTTTATTTCCTAATTTATTAATTTTTAAGATATTTTTTCTATTTTTCCTATTTTTCTTTTTCTAACTTCTTAAATTGTAAGCTTACATATTTTGTTATATATTAGCTTCATTGTTTTTCAGTTCTACATATTTTCTCATTTCCATCAGGATTTCTTTTAGAGCCACTAGTAGGCCCTACATACATACCCATAGACAAATTTTTATGTGTGCATACATATAGCATTTAATTTGATTTTTTTAAGTGTCTGTTATTGAGCTTTTTTTGGGTGATTGTGTGTACACTAATTTGACCTTTAATAGAATACACACATCAAAACATACATGTGTATATGTACATGTGTGTATTTTTTCCTTAATTTAGTCTGTCAAAGAGACTTTATTTTAGCTGTTTTTTATGTAGCATATATTAGCTTTTGCTTTCTGTCTCAAACTATGAACCAAGTATTGTTTTAATAGATCAGTTTAATTTATTTGCCATTACTGGCAAAACCCATCTCTCAGTGGAGTGGAATGGCTTCTGAGCTTAGTAAATTCACAGAATATTCTAGTTCTCCCCAACCTACCTGCCTATTTCTCCTAAATTAGGCACTTTAACAATCTTACTCTTTCTTACTATAGTGTTTTGTATTATGACTTCTCAAGAGAAGACAGAAAAGCATCCTTTTGCGGATATATTTAATGAAGATGAAGCTGACATAAACTTTATGTTGTCTAAACCTGTTTGCTTTGTTGTATTTGGGAAACCAGTAAGTTATCTCTTCTAACTTATTATTTAATATAATTTAAAAATTTTAAAGTCATAATCTACTGTTACCATATAAAAATGAAAACCATATAATGTGCTAATTTTTTGAGTGTTTTTTAGACATTCATTGTATGACTTGAACGCTGATATAGTATTGTTTGTAAATTATAACTTTCTCTCCTCTTGTACACTATTACTGAAAAGGAACCTAGGTTGTATTTATCTTTGCTTTTATATTATGAAAAAATTAACTCATCAAAGCACTGCTCCATGACAATTATTAATAGTATGTGATCCAAAGTTATTTCACACTCAATTTTCACACAAAACTTCTATGAAGTTTGTTGTGAGGCTCTCTGGATATGTGAAGGCAGGACTCTAAAGAGACAAACAGAAGATTCTCCCATCAGTGTCTAAAGCTCCTGAGAGGGAATGTGCTTCATCTTCACCCACAGTTTGTTAGTGGACCTATGTTATCAGTTTTCCACAAAACAGGAAGGAACCAAGAATGGCTGTTGTAAGATAGCTTTCCTTCCTAGGCAGTTCTAGTAAGACCTCTAGATGAGAACTGTTTTCAGCCACTGAGCTAGTTGGTAGCTACCATTAAAGGGCCTGAGGTAGTTAACATAAAAGCCTCTCTGGAATAGCGGAGTCTTAGGACTGAACCCAATTCTTGACTTGCTTTTCTGCCGACCCTGGGACAGAGTCAAGAAATGTTTCCAATAACTTTTATTATGTTTCTAAAAACATAGTGGAGTTTTAAAAGTCAACAGTGGAAGCAATCAGATGTAAACATTACTTCATTAAAGTGAGCTTTTATCTTTAAACTATGATACTTTTCAAAGATGTCTATTAAGAAGCAAGTTTTTGCTCTTGAAAGTTACTATATGGAAGTCTTTACATTTAGTCATTCACAATCATAAACTTTAGGAAGGAAATAAAATGATGAATCACAATATTATCACAATGATTTGTATTCAGAATTATAAAATTTAACAAGTGAAGAGGAAAATAGCTAGAATACCATTACAGTACACCTTCCTGGTTTCAGGACTATTAATTTAAAAAAAAAACTTAAATCACTTCACAAAATGTGACAAGTGGGACAGTTAACAGAGAAAAATGAAGCTATAAATATTTCATACCTAGGGTCTATTCTTTATTTATTGTATGGAAAAATTTTACTTGACAATATTTATGTAATTGTAGTACCTATTAATATAATCTTTAAAAATTGTGTTTTGTTGGGAAATAGCTATTATCTTAGGTTTTACATAATGTCTTTCTTTTTAAGGGGGTTGGGAAGACAACATTAGCCCAACAGATAACACAGGCATGGAAATGTATTCGTGTAGAAGGTAAATTTTACCTTTCCCCCCTCAATATTTTATTATGAAAACTTTCAAATATGCATTAAAAGGTAAAGCATTATACAATGAACACCCATACGCCCATCTACTTACTGTCTAGAGTCTATGATTATTTACTGTGTTTGCTTTATCAGACATCACTACCAACCCTGTTTAATGTTATCTTTAAAATAGCATCAAACATGTTTTGCCCTTTTGTTAGTCTTAATTTTGGTCATAGAATTTAAGATGTTTATGAAACATCTTTGACTCCATTCTACTGCCTCCAGTTCTCTAATTGCATAATTTAGAACGAATGGGGATATGTGTGTTGTGGGTATCTCCCTATGAAAGATGAGAAGAGATGAAACTCTCACAGCTGCTCATGGGAAGATTTCCCAGGACTAAATTATCTTCAATGATTAATTTTATTTTTTATCATTTGTAATTCGCTTTTCATTCTTTGCGATATATAAGACAGGGATTTATATCTTTGTACATACATATTCTTTTAATCAATAAAACCATTTATTCCTTAAAAAAATAAGCAAAAGAATGAATCTATAATTCATAAAAGTAGAAATAAAAATGGACGAATATACGAAAAAGAGTTTAACTTTGTTATTATTCAAAGAAGTGCTAATGTAAATAATCTGATCCATATTTGCTGAATAGATTGGCAGTGAATCTTTACAGTTTCTACTATCATTGTTGGTAAGAATGTTATCAAATGAGCATTTCACATGCTGTCAGTGAAATGGTGATCTGGTACAACTTGGAGGGAGAACAATTTGTTAACACATAACACAAACACACCCAAAACTTTAAAAATGTCTCCTTTTTCTTTATCAAAATAAAATCCACTTGTAGGAAATCTTAAAAAGCACCAAACTTATCATAGATTAACAGCAGATAGGGACATCATAGGTTCCTGGGTCCTCCCCTAGGTTATGCCCCTGTCATTTCTGTCCTAGAATATCTTTCATCATGGGATTAAATATGTCATCTTAAAAAGGAACCAAGTTATAGAATTTCACCCTCAGGACCCCTTTTTCCTAGATTAATTTCAGAGTTTTATCTATTTTAAACATTTCTGGATGTGTAATTTCCTTTTATACAATCAGTGTGCAAAATTAATGGGCAGTATATATAACTATGCATGGTTATAAAAGTATCATAATACTTTCTAATTTCCAAATCACTGTCATATACAACCCCATTTCATCCGTATTCCCTGGTATACTACACAGAGCTCAGGCATGCAAGGTGCAAAGGTGTTTGGGAAGTTAGCTTCCCCAGGATCTTTTAGCTGGGTGAATGTCAGAGAGAAGTTGTTTATGGAATACATTCTGCTACCTTGTCCTTTACATAGGCTTAAATGATATACTGAGTGTAAATGTGCTTTGTAAACTCTAAAGTGACACAAAGATCAATCTGTGTTACTAGTTAAAAACACACAAATATGTTTCTTACTTGAAAATTCTCAGAACAATTTGTGCTAATATTCTGAATTCATATTTTAGCTTTACCAATTTTGGAAGAACAGATTGCCAGTGACACTGTAACGGGAGCTATGGTAAATCTAAGTTTCGAAACTGTTATGATTTCTTTAAAAGCTGTGTATCACATGTACATTGTACAGTCATATACAATATCTATGCTTGTTCTTAGTTGCAGTCAATGCTGATCAGTGGCCAAAGCATTCCAGATGAACTTGTCACAAAGTTAATGTTGGATAAGCTGAACTCCTCAGAAGTCTCTCACTTTGGTATGTTCATTTTTATACATCAGTGGCTCTCAGAGCAACCTTAAAACTCATGGTTTATCTAAGGCACAAATAATTCCTGGAGTTGCACCTTTAATTTTTCCCCCTGGCACAGGAATCCCAGAGTCTGAATTCAACTGAGTAACTCTGATAGTTTTATTTGCTTGTTTACTTGTTTTTGTTCTTCAGAATCTACATTTGTTTTCAAAATTTAAGTTTATGTGATTCAGCCTTCTTTTAGCAACATCTTACCCAGCAAAAGCATCAATAACCTGCTGTGGTCCTTCATGCAGTGCCGACAGCCTCTGTTAACTGCTTTCCTATTTGCCCTGAGTTTTATTACTAAGCCCTGTCAATGGTTAGGTTTCTCTGCATTAATCCACACTCATAAGACAGAAATGGGAACTAGAATGACACCAACTTATCCTCTGGCTCCAGATGCTTGCAGGCTTCAGCCTCTGTCCAGTCTACCCTCTGACTCTGGACCCGAGAAATCTCTCTGCGCTCCAGCAGATGTTGAACTGGGACTTTGGACCTACTTTCCCAAGACAGACTACTTAAGTTTAGAATGACTAAAAGGAAAAGGGCAAACTCTATGGCATTTGCCAAAGAAGAAAGAAGAATAAAGATATGTTTGGGAGAAAATCATCCACCTGAAAGAGATTTACTGAATGAGAGAAAAAAATATAGAGATCTGCTTAATGTACTGTCTCAGTACATTAAGAGAGGGCGCCGTGACTATTAAGAATACAGGGGCACAAATAAAGTGCAGTACAATGAAAATCAGTATTGGAAATAGCAACAGCGGACTTCTCACTGAAGACTATATATATATGTGTGTGTGTGTGTGTATACATATATAGTTAGCTGCAGTCGATGTTGATCAGTGGCCAGAGATGTAGATGAGATATATATATATATATATCTCATCTATATCTATATGAAGAAAGATCTATATATACAGAATGAAGTATTTAATACATAAATATATTAATATATCCACATATCATCTCTTTTATTTCATATAAATACACTTTATCTATCCATCCATTTAACTATATACTGATCAGTAATAAAGAGAATGTCTTTAGTCACCCAGTTGTGTCTGACTGTTTGTGACTCCATGGCCTGTAGCCCGCCAGGCTTCTCTGTCTGTGGGAATTCTCCAGGCAAGAATACTGGAGTGGGTTGCCATTCCTTCCTCCAACACAGAGAATGAACTTAGGAAAATCACTCAGAATGAGGAAAGTAAAATGAATAACAAGGTAAAAAAGACAATCACAGAATTCCAGAATAGGTCATTAAATTACCTCAAAAAGTATAATGATTGAAACTGAAGACTATATATAAAGGTATATAGGCAAATATCTTTTTGTTTTTTCTTTACTTCACCTTACCTCTTAAAATTTAGAGTGACTTACTAGGTCACAAAAAGATGGCATAAATTGTAAGTACTGGCAAAAAGAGAAAGAAAAAAAAGAAACATTAGAAAAATAAATCTACTCAGCTTGCCATTCACAATGTTCATAAACTTTTTAACTTATTATGGAAAATGTTAAAGTAGAGAGACTGGTATAAAATCCCCCATGTGCCTATCACCCAGCTTCAACAATGACAACTCTTGTCCCGTCATATTCATTCATACTTCTGACTATACCCCTCCCCCAACCAACTTTACTTTGAAGCTAATCCATATCATATCATCTGTAAATATTTTAGTTTGTATCTCAAAAAGATAAGGATTCCTTTAAAATGTATCATATTATCATTATCATACCTAAAAATTAATAATAATTCATCTACTAACCCATCTGTGGTCAAATTTCACCCTGTACCTCATATATTTTTTATTCTAGCTGGCTTTAGTTTGTTGTCTGTTTGTTTGTTTGAAGCAGGATCCAACCAACCAGGTTTCACATATTTCTATTGCTTCATGTGTCACAATTCCCTTTTAATCTATATATTACCCGTACCTCTGTCTAGCATCTTGTGTTTTTTATGCTGAAGAAACTGACTATTTGTCAATGTATTCCTCTTTCCCCTAGACTTCTGGTACACTGCTACTGGTCCTGGGAGCTGGCAGAGGAAAAGTCAGTCGTATAATTCTTGAGCCTGAGGGCCATACTATGAGCATGCAAGTGCATGGCCTCAGTCTAGGCATGCACAACTGGGCTCATTTAAAGGCTATAGTGAAGGCAGGATGTTGAGTCCCTTCTACCCAGCCTCCCCTCACCCATCCTACAGCAGCCCCAGAGAAATTTCTTTGGAACCTAGCACTTTGCTAAACACAGTTTGAAACTCTCTGCTAAGCAAGGATTCTTTCTGATGTTTGGTCTTATCCAGCAGCCTGGTAGATGGTAGCAGCGATATTGAAAGTGAAGGGCTTTCAAAATAGAGATATTAACTTGGGTTAGGGCCTGAGTGAGGCTGGGTGATTAATGATTCCAAAATCCCAAAGATGGATATGTGATGCCAGGAACCCTTCACAGTAAAGTACTGCCAGATCCAATCAATGTTTTTCTGTACCAGAGCCCTTTTATACTTGGAGCGTCTATCACTATTTAAAAAAAAAAAAAAACTTTACATTATCTATTAGTTATAAACCTTTTATTCACAGCCTGTCATGATGTGTTGGCCTTGAGCCAAAATCAGATTCCATGAGCTGCATCCTTACCCAAGAGAAAAAGGAGGAGTCAATTCCTGGGTACCCTAAGAAGCCCCTCTCTGCTTTCTCTTTCTATATTCCAGAAAAAATCATTTTCCCAAGTGACTGATGGACAGCCCTGGTCTGGGCAGCCCCTGCCCCGGGGTGTCGTATTGTAGATGGTACTGTAAGTCGTTGGGCACCAGTGTGTCCATTCATGTCAGGCTGGCATGAGGTGAGATAACCATCAGGGCTGGCTGGGCGCTAAGCTACCCGATGTCCATGGATCTCTCAACACTTCAGCCTAAGAGCAGTGGCATGCCATCTTTTGTGGGAATACCTTCTTCCCACTGTGCCAGAAAGCAGTGGCAAAGTGATGGTATGGGCCAGTTGGCTTCCCCTGGGCAGTGGTGTGAACAGTCTGAGTTGTCCCTTGGTGGGGGTGACGCAGGCTGGGCATTAGCCTGCCGAGTGCCTATCTTGCCTGTGATGGTATATGCAGAGCTTCCCAGCAAGGAGGGGTGTGGGGTCTACCATTCCTCCATCTTCAAAGCATGGAGTGTAAGGGCTTAGTAATGGCATCAAGGAAAGGTGGGATGGGATGGTGGATTCCTCACCTATGCTTCCATCTTTACAACACATCTCTGGGATTAGAGAAGCTGGTGGTGGGTTCAGCCACTCTAAGAAGTATCCCCTTGAGATCTTCCCAGAATTGAATCTAGAGAACTAAGTTATTCCTCTAAATCTTCTGGTGAGACAAGCAACATAACTATCTCTGCCACAATTCTTCCATAAATATATTTCTGGGGTCTGGATATAGTGATAACTGGCCATCTCTCAATGGGTAAAGCCCCCAGATCCATTGCTCAGAACACTGAGGCAGAACACTAAGAGCCAGACCCCATGGAAACAACCTTCTATTTCTGCTGGTTCCACCTTTCTGCTGGTTCCACCAGGAAAGAGACCAAGTAGGAAATTCATTCGAATATACATGTCTACCCAAGGTTTGGCATGCCTGCAAACAGTCACACTTGGAATGCCTGAGAAGCTCTCTGAGCAGTGGCAGTGGTTGTGGTAATGGGCAGGGTGCTAGAGAGCACTGCAAACAGAGTGGCAAGCAGCTTTCTGTTATCCACTTGAAATACACAGGAGAGCAGTGCTGGCACCACAGGGGATGGGAGGGAGGTCTTGTGTAATCCCTTGTTGCTTAGAGGAGGAGGGCATGATCTCTGGGGACTGACTGGTCTCTGGACTTATCTGATCAAGATGGGTCAGCTGGGCGAGGATAGAATTCAATCTAGGGCTGAGTCATGCAGTCACCTTCACCGCAGCGCCCGGCACTGCAGTGTGCCAGCCATCGTGTCCCAGAGGAGGCACTGGTCAGTCTTGACAACCTCACTCCACTGACTTTTTATAAAATGTGTGCCAAGAATCAAAGCTTAATAACCATAATTTGTCAGCTCCTCCAAGGGAAAAATATTCTATAAAACAGAAAAATTTGTCAAAGGCCTTTAACTTCCAGTGACAGAGTCAAGACTTTATTCTGTTCTATTAAGAGAAAGGTTTCTCTGCTGTATGGCTCAGGAAACTCAAACAGGGGCTCTATATCAACTTAGAGGAGTGGGGTGGGGAGGGAGACGGGAGGGAGGTTCAAAAGGGAGGGAGTTTAAGGGGTGATTCATGTTGAGGTTTGACAGAAAACAACAAAATTCTCTAAAGTGATTATCCTTCAATTAAAAAATAAATAAATTTTAAAAAAGAGAGGTTTCTCAAACAAGAGAGTGACATATTAAATAAATATATTAAGGAAACCAATATGATAATGGTATCAAGGGTGAATTTCAACGAGCAGATGTAGGTTTTTGGGTAGCGATGCAAGCCAATAAACATACTAAGCCAAAATCATATTAATAATGTTGTTTCTTAAACTGTATGAGGGTTAAATGGGTATTTTTTTACTTTCTGTAAGTTATGTAAACTGTATATGTATATTCTATTATATTATGAAATATTAATTCAAGAAAGAAAAATAATACCATGCAACCCCTACCATTTACCTTTACCACTCATCATATGAGTTTTCCTAAGATGAGTTAAAGAATCACTGGCATGGAATTTCCTTCTCTAGGCACCTCATGTGCCTAAAATAAACTGATTTGGAATTTTTAAAGATGTCTCCTCTAGCCCAATAGTTTTATTGCCAGAAAAACATTATTCATAGTTATATGTCATGTGGCAATAACCTTAACTATTAAGTGTCAACAGATATTTTAAGATCAGCATTAGTATTCATCAATAAAGAAATGATGTTTTTATAAATAATAAATCCACTCTCTCAGATATTATAATATTATAAAACTTTTAAAATTATATTTCACTCTACAGGCTATATTATCACTGAAATACCATCACTTTCACAGGATGCCATGACTACTCTGCAGCAAATAGAATTAATTAGAAATTTAAAATTGAAACCTGATATTATAATCAATATTAAGGTAAGAATATGTTTTTCTAGTATAGAGTATATAAACATTCTTTTTGATAGTAGTTAAATTCAAGGAATGTTATTAATTTTTTAAGGAGTCAAGGAAAAATAACCTATGAATCAATTTTAGGGACTGACTTGTATTTTCTCATATCTCCGTTCTTTTGCTTCTGTAGCTCTGTCCACAAGAAATACCTTCTTGTCCCTTCACCAGGCTTAATCATAGTCATTCTTTGAAAGTCAGTTCAGGCATCATCTCTACAGAATATTCCCTGATGACCACCCCCTCCACATTAACACAAACATTAACTGACTCTCATTCCTATGCTCTTTCTCTCTCTCTTTATACCCCACCCTTTACTCACCACAGAAAAGTTAAATATTGTCTGACAACCATTCATGTTGCTCTTTTCTATCATATTATTAATACTGCATTATATTATAATCATCCATTTTCTTCTAGACTCATGCCTTGCTTGGAGGCGGGAACCGTGTCTTACTCCTGTAAACATCAACTAGCACAATAAAGGGTACCTAATAAGTCTACCAGTTAAACAAAATGAAAGGCTGAACAAATGATTCAGATGTATGAATGTTAATAACATTTCTAGGTTGGTCCCATTTCTTTCCTTTACCAACTGTAGAACTTGGTAAATCACATTTAGGAGCCTCAATTTCCTCTTCACAAAGATGATTCAAAGATAGCCCATAGGGTTATGGTAAGAATGCAGTGAGGTGAGGATCCCTCGTTTATAAAATGAATGATAGCTATTCATAATACCCTGCCTGGTTCCCCAAAGGGTTTGACAACTCAGAATATATAAATGAGATGGTTCTCAGCTCAGGTGCAGGGACTCAGTGGTGTGTTTGGGCCAGCTGTGAGAGACAGGTGGCATACAGTGCTGGGGTGGTGTCATCTGCAGCCCCAGCCACAGATCACGGTCAGGGGCCAATCAACATCCCTTTGTGACTTTCAGAATGTTACCTGTGTGAACATGTGTATAATGGAGAAAAGAAAAAAATCTCAAAGATTTAACTGAAACCAAATATAAAGTCTAGGCCATGGAAAATAGAGAGTGTATAGGAAATTAAGACTTAGTGGAATAAGAACACACAGATATACAGGCAGTAAGGCCCCAAATGCTAACTAAATTTGGGTCGTGAATTTGGTTCTAAGTTTGACGAGCCAAAGTAGAAGGGGACGTGTGACCAGTTATATAAAATTCACATTGTCCTTGAAAAGATGAGGAATTCCTCAGGAAAAACTAAATGAGAGATATATCTTAACAGGGGTTTAATATAAGGATTGTACTGTGTGTAGAAAATGAAGTCGTTAACCCCACTGATATAAGTGTGATGGTAGGTGTCCATGGCAGTTCCTATAGGTAGCTGGAGTGTAATCAGAGGACCTCGTGTGAAACAGAACTTCAGTACAGCACACACTTCTCTGATGGTCTGACCTTATTTGGGAATGGAGTCTGGGATTTCTAGACCAGAAGTTCTAAGCTTGGGGTCCAAGAACACTTAAGCACCCATGAACCATCTGAAATTATATGCAAATTTTATGCATATGGGCATTTTCCTCGTGCAAAATCTAATGGCATCACCATATTCTAAAGCAGTCTGTACTTTAAAAAAAAAAAGCATTAAAGGCCAGTGATCTACTACAGTAATGGTCCTCGGAGTTTATTCCTAGAGCCAACTGCATTAGCAGCACTCAAGAAGCTCGTCAGAAATGCAGATTCTCAGGGAGCAACCCAGAGCTACAAACACTGTGGGCGGTGGCATCCAGCTGTCTGTGTTGAAAAAGTTCTCCAGCTGACACTGATGCTGCTGAAGTTTGAGGACTGCTCTGAGGCACAGCCTCACCCTAAGACTGCTAAATCACTTCCTATATGTGAGAAGGTCCATCTAGTCAAAGCTATGGTTTTTCCAGTCGTCATGTATGGATGTGAGAATTGGCCTATAAAGAAAGCTGAGCATCAAAAAATTGATGCTTTTGAACTTTGGTGTTGGAAAAGACTCTTGAGAACCTCTTGGACTGAAAGCAGATCAAATCCTAAAGGAAATCAGTCCTGAATATTCACTGGACGAACTGATGCTGAAGCTGAAACCCCAATACTTTGGCCACCTGACGTGAAGAACTGACTCATTGGAAAATACACTGATGCTGGGAAAGATTGAAGGCAGGAAAAGAAGGGGACGACAGAGGATGAGTTGGTTGGATGGCATCACCGACTCGATGGACATGAGTTTGAGCTAGCTCCAAGAGTTGGTGATGGACAGGGAAGCCTGGCGTGCTGCAGTCCATGGGGTCGCAGAGTCAGACACGACTGAGTGACTGAACTGAACTGAAGTGATACGCGAAAAGAGGAGACAGCTAGAGGCAATAGTCTTTGCCAAGGACCCACAATGTGGGTATTCTAGGTTGCTGAATAAGGGCAAATATGCATATTTTTTTTAATTACCAGTATGGGTTGAAATCTTTTGTGTGTGAAAAATTAGCCTAAATAAAAGTCTTGCCTCAATAAATTCCCATCCCATTTCCATATAGAAGTAGTCTGAGGCAATCAGAATATTAGCATGAAAAGTTCTAAAGTTTCTTGCTCCCTTTCTCAAATGTGTGGTGCATAAACTGTTGGCATCAGAATCACTGAGGATGTTCATTAAAATGCCTGAGCCTTACTCCAAACTTAATAAATCACAAGGGAAGCAGAAACTTTTATTTATAATCCTCTGTATAGAGTTACACTCTAATGTTTTAAAACCGCTACTAGAGAATGTCATCCAGAGGTTTTTATCCTGAAAAATACTCAGAGCAGGCTTTACAGCCCCAAACCTTAGTTTATCATTAATAATGAGTTACAGAGAGTGGGCTATGGAGCAGAAGGCCTGGGCTCGGGTTGTAGTTTCCCCTCATGACACTGTGACCTGATGCTGCCCAGAGCAGTCCCTCTCCGATCTGAAAATGGTTTGAATCCTAACATTGTATTACTTCTCTGACAGCGTTAGTTTAAGAACTGAGTAAAATATTATACACATGGAAGCACTTGAAATGAGAAAATCACTCATAGACTTTGGTTTTGGCCTTTTTTACTATCCAGATTCAGTTTTCTCATTTGCAAATGATAAGGTTAGACTAAACCAGATGACCTTTCAGATCCCATTCACTGATGCTATTTTATGAAATACTTCATCCATAGAGCTGGATATCATAGTAAATACTATAAATATGTGATATAATTTTTGGTGGGATAATGTGGCTATCCCACCATTTTCATCCATTCTCAGCCTTTGCAAACTAATTTGACAAAATCCTCCTGTATACCTCTGCTAACTAAACAGATTTTCTATTCTACTTCTCTAGCTCTTTCTACTGTTATTCTCTCTTTCTTTTATTCTACAGCTTCTGAAACTTTCTCATATATTACTTTTGGGTAAAGAAAAGTGTTGCCATAACATAAAAGTTGTATCTTGTGCCTCTCTTGGCATGTGATGAAATCTGATTCAAAATACCATTTATAGTACTGCATTTGCTCCGGGTTTTGAGGAATTTGGGGGTTTATGTATTGTATAATATATGAACAGGAAGCAAAGGCATACTCAAAATGTTTTGAGTAATGATTAACCTTGTTCCTTAGTGCCCTGACTATGATTTATGCCAAAGAATTTCGGGGCAAAGGCAGCACAGTACCACAGGATACATATACACAAGAGATCAGTGGGATCCTGAAGTCATTGAGAATCGTAGGAAAAAGAAGAAAGAAGCCCAAAAGGAAGGAAAAGGAGAAGAGGAGGGGGAAGAGGAAGAAGAGCAAGAAGAAGAAGAGGTAATATCTGTATACAAGATGCTATACTTCTAAAATTTGCTATAGGGACTATCCCTGATGGTCCAGTGGTTAAAACTCCACACTCCCAATGCAGAGGGGGCCGGGTTCAATCCCTGATCAGGGAACTAGATCCCACATGCCACAGTTAAGACCTGGTGCAGCCAAATAAATTAAAATTTTTAAAAAGAGAAATAAAAAACACCTTGCTTGCTATATCGGTTTCATTTTTTAAAATTGCTATAATTAAATGACAGAATATGAATATTCTATACAGAAAATTATATTTTCCTTAAGGTTTGATTTAGTTAGAGGAAACAGAAAAAATATTTCATGTTTTCAAGAACTTTAGATCAGAATGTAAAGGTCATCAAGTTTAAGGTCATCCTTCTTGTCAGGATGGAAGTCCCTCCATATCCTGACAGCTAATCTGCTTCATTCCATAGCAACAGAGAGTTACTGGTCACCTGCCATGTGTCAAGCACTATGCAAGCTAGTGTGAAGAGTCAGAGCAACAGAAAACATATGTAATTTGAGGAAGAAGGTAGCCCAGGTAGAATCCAATTTATGAAGTTAACATAATCTCGATTCCAAACTCTGACAAAGAGAGCACATGAAAAGAAATCTATATCCCAATTTCACGTATAATAACAATCCTAAAGTCAATACTAGTAAGCATATTGCAACAGGACCTCAAAAGAATCTTATACCAGACTTAATGAGGAAAATTTGATACTAAGAGTTAGGAAGATCCACTGGAGAAGGGATAGGTTACCCATTCCAGTATTCTTGGGCATCCCTTCTGTTTAGCTGGTAAAGAATCCGCCTGCAATGCAGGAGACCTGGATTGAGAAGATTCCCCTGGAGAAGGGAAAGGCTACCCACTCCAGTATTCTGGCCTAGAGAATTTCATGGACTGTATAGTCATGGGGTCGCAAAGAATCTGACATGACTGAGTGACTTTCACTCACTCAGGAAGTTTGTTAATAGCTAATGGGCTGGATTTAGCCCACTGGGGTGAGTGAGACAGGTCATAACTTGCCAGTCCTTGCTCTATTGAAATATACCTGTGATTTCTATTATAGATTTACTTATTTATAATGTTTAATAATTTTAAATAGTTTCTATAACTTATAAATTATCATGAATAAATACTATTTCTATTAGGGCCTAGACTCAGTTAAATCTGACATTAATGTAGAAAAGGATACATTGCAAATCATTTCTCTAGTAGAAAAGATAAACCCCAAAGGCAACAGTTTTATTTCCCTGAAGGATGTCAAGCAGGACATCAAACTTTGCACTCTGATTTCAGTGATTATATACACTTCAGTTCTGTCATCCTGCTGATTTCCTCACTAATGGGTTAAATGAATTTTTGACATTTGTTCTTTCATTTAAGAGCAGATCTTAAATGAAAAGATCTTTCATTTAGGAGCAGAACTTTTAAGGGGTTATGTTAACTTCATAGTTAAACACTATAACTATGTATGATGAAGGGCTTCCCTGGTGGCTCAGACAATGAAGAATCTGCCTGTAATGTGGAAGACCTGGGTTCAATCCCTGGGTCAGGAAGATCCCCTGGAGAAGGCAATGGCAACCCACTCCAGGATTCTTGCCTGGAATCCCATGGACAGAGGACCCTGGGAGGCTACAGTCCGTAGGGTTGCAAAGAGTCAGACACAACTGAAGCGACTTAGCATGCACGCATGCATGTATGATGATGGATGTTAATTAGATTTATTATGATCATTTCACAATAAGTACAAATCCAGTTGATCCTTAAATATCTCCAGAGTTGGGGCACTGACCCTTTGTGCAGTTGAAAATCCAAGTTAACTTTACAGTCAGCCTTGTATATCCACGGTTCTGCATCCTACCAACCACAGATCATGTAACATTATGTATTTACTATTGAAAAATATCCGATCAGTGGATCCACACAGTTCAGACTCACATTGCCCAAAGAGCAACTGTATTGAATCATTCTATTGTACACCTGAAACTAATGTAATGTTACATGTCAATTATAGCTCAATTTTAAAAACCTATTAATATAAGAATGCCCATTTAAAAATATAAAATAATCTTCCCTGTGCAAATAAGGCATTAGATAAATAACCAGCAACTATTCTAGGTAAATATTTCAAGTAAACTCATAGTAAATATGAATAAAAATGTGTCATTTTAACATGAATAAAGCATACCATCATAATTAGTATAATAAATATGTGCATGCGTGCCAAGTGGCTTCAGTCATGTCTGACCCTTTGCAACCTTATGGACTGTAGCCCACCAGGCTCCTCTGTCCATGGGATTCTCCAGGAAAGAATACTAGAGTGAATTGCCATTTCCTCCTCCTGGGGATCTTCCTAACCCAGGGATTGAACCTGCATCTCAGTCTCCTGCATTGGCAAGTGGGTTCTGTACCACTAGCACCACCTGGGAAGCCCAAATATGATGATAATAACGGGGAAATAAATATGATACAAATGTCATTTTTTTCTGTGAACCCTTTCATAACCACCTTCCCCCATCACTCTCCATCCCTTCTCCCCTGCCATCATCTTTCTTCTTAGCTCTTATCACCACAGCCTAACCTGTGATGTATCTATTTGTCTACTTGTTTATGCTCTGTCTTCCTCAATTGGGATGTGTGCTGTCTAAGCCCTAAGCCCTTAGTTTTGTTCTCTGTCATATTTCAAGCTCCTAGAACAGTGTCTGGCATGGGGTAGGCACTTAAGCTTTACTATTAATAAATGAATGAATCAATGAGTGAATGAGCTACAAGCTCAGGTACTTAGAGAAAATCCAACTTCTTTATTTTGTCTCTAAAAATCTGATGTTATTCCCATACTCTTCCCTACTCATTGAGGGGCAAAAGAAATGAGTAAGTATCCAAGTCAATTTAAAACTTTATTCCATCTGATAAAAGACCTTCAGGGTGTTCAGTCTCTCTAAAATAAAAATCCTATTTCCAATCTCTCCTTTTCCCTGCTTCTTACCCCAAAATGGCATGCAGGTATAGGGAGAGAGGGATATGACTTGCAAATGAAGTAATCATTAACATAAAGATATTCAACACAACTTCTTTTCCATTTAGGCATTTATTGCTGAAATGCAGATAGTGGCTGAAGTTCTTCAACACCTCGTTCAGAGACCTGAGGATTATTTGGAAAATATCGAACACATCGTTAACCTTTATAAGGAAATAATTCTTCATCCTTTAGAAGTAAGAAAAAGCTACATTGCTGAAAAAAGAACGTTGATACTTGTGTTTTGCGTGTACGTGTGCCAAGTTGCTTTGGTTTACATCCAACTCTTTGTGACCCTATGGACTGTAGCCCACCAGGCTCCTCTGTCCATCGGATTCTCCAGGCAACAATAGTGGAGGGGGTTGTCATTTCCTCCTCCAGGGGATCTTCCCAACCCAAGGATCAAACCTGCATCTCCTGCATTGCAGGCAGATTCTTTACTGCTCAGCTGCCAGGGAAGCCCTATTTGTGTTTTATCCCCAGTTAAATAGCTTTCATATTTCTTCACCGTGTGTATTATCTGCTTCATTCTCCTCCTCTTGAGCTTGGTAAAATGCTTTCAGAATAAGATTGCATTCCAAAGGCTGTTTCACAGAGCAACATTATTTTACTCTTACAAAGCAACAGTGCTGCTGAAAAGTGATAAATGAATTGCCTTTTTCAAAGTCATTAGGGAAATTTATGTATGGTTGGGGATTAGAAAGTCCATATTAAGGCATTGTTTTGTGAAAGCATTTTGAATCCAAAATGTATGGGTTTATAAAAATAAATGTACACTTAAGGTGCATCTTTTATTCTGAAAGGAACTGTTAATTTAGTTAAATTACAATCTAAAGAAAGCCATCCAACACTGGTTTCTCTGTGTATCCTATTCAAAGTTGGTTATTTGTAAATATGATAAGGCTATTATATATTATAAAAGAAAAGTTATAATTAAAAGAATTAGCCTTTTAAAAGGATGATTACTGAAATTATGATTATTGAAAAGCATATTTTTATGGTTAAAAATCCAGGGCAGACTCTGCCCAATTTATGTTGGAGATTTATTCAACAAACATTTATTATATGGTATTTGCCCAGATTCCATGCTAAGCAATAGAACTACAAAGACAAATGAAAAACAGTCCTCAAACTGCCTCTTCCCATCTGATGGAGAAATTAAAATAATTTGTTTGATGGTGTTTTATAATGTTTATATATTTTTAGAGACAAGTGGATCGTTTTCATTCCCATTGTCCACCCCCTCAGTGAGATCCAAATTGTTTTATTTTTTTAATTTATTTACAGTATTGTGTTAGTTTCAGATATGCAGCACAGTGATTCAATATTTTTGTTTCCTTATGTATGACTTTGATTCCTCCCTTCTTCCTCTTCTATCCCTGGCCTCTAAACATAGCTTCTTAACAGTAATTTACATGTCTATCTATAACATTCTTTCTCCTTCAACAAAAATATTCTACATATTCCTTGAGCTGCTGCATTGGGTATGAATACAGCATAATTAAAATCAGATTCAGAAGATTATAAAATTATATTCATGGGTACGGAGTTGGGAGTGGGAAGCAGAGGTAGTCTTTTCAAGGATAGGGACTCCCAGCATCATCAATGTTCAGTGCAGTGCCCAAAGTCTGGCGAGTGGTAAATGCTTGACAGATGTTCAGTTGAACAAATGATGAGGTCACAAAAGAAAAATAACAGCTTCCATTTCATTACATGTAAATTTCTGGACATAATTTTAAAAATTTACTTAAAAGAAAAATATCCACATCGACTATGATAAAATATTTAAAGCTTTAATATATTGAAAGGTCATAGACTCACAGACATAAAGAACAGACATGGTTGACAAAGGGACAGTGGGTAGAGGAGGGATGGATTGGAAGTTTGGGGTTAGCAGATGCAAATTAGCATTAATATATATAGAATGGATAAATAACAAGGTCCTAATATATAGCACAGGGAACTATATTCAATATCCTATGATAAACCACAATGGAAAAGAATTAAAAAAAAAGAATGTGTATGTCTATATATACATAATCAGTTCAGTTCAGTTCCGTCGCTCAGTCGTCTCAGACTCTTTGCAACCCCATGAACCGCAGCACACCAGGCCTCCCTGTCCATCACTAACTCCCGGAGTCCACCCCTAACTCCTGGAGTCCACCCAAACCCATGGCCATCGAGTCGATGACACCATCCAGCCATCTCATCCTCTGTTGTCCCCTTCTCCTCCTGCCCTCAATCTTTCCCAGCATCAGGGTCTGATGCACAGTTCAAAAGCATCAATAATATACATATACATATATAACAATCACTTTGCTATACAGCAGAAATTAATACAACATTGTAAATCAACTATCCTTCAATTTTTTAAAATGTAGGAAAAAAAGATCATATATATGATTTTTCTAAAACCTGTAAGGTCTTACCCTCCAGATAATAAAAGGGTAGCAAATATGGGCAGACAATTCACAAAAATTAATGACAAAAGAGTAACAAGTCTATAGAAAAATATTCAGTTTTACTGATAATAATTAAATGCTAAAGAAATATTTCCCCAATTAAATTTTAAAAGATGGACAAGGAATAAGAATTCCTAATTCTAGCAACTACATATGGTAAAGCAAACACTTCCATACCCTGCTGAAAGGAATATAAATTAGTATGGTGGTTTTTAGATAGCTTGCCTGAGAAAAGCACAGAAGTGGAAAATTACTAGGCCCTGTAGCAAAGCATAGATAAGAACTGACTGCTCAGACAAAAATTTCTAGGCCAAGAACCTAGACTTCAAGTCTAGTGTATAGCTTGCCTTGTATGGTAATTTCAGAGTGCTGGTATATGTGGAGGGAGGTCGGGAAGAGCCTTGAAAGGCAGGAGCCTACAATTCTAGTCTCCTCTGATCTGGCTGAGACGTGGATTCACTTGGAAGGCCAAGACCACCAAAATTCAGTGTTCCTCTAAAAGACGTGAGGAAAGCAAGCAGGAGCAAAGTAACTGCATCAGTGTCTGGTTTCTATCCTGCTTCAGGAGTAATCCAAGGCCACGTCTTCATTCTTGCCTGTCTTCAAATCCCAGCTTGACTACTGGTCTGACCCGGTGTTTGTGTCTTTATCCTTAAGAGTCTTCATACCTTTAGACTTAGTATACTAACTTCATTCTGAAGAACCTAGCTTAGGACTTCCCTGGTGGTCTAGTGGTTAAGACTTTGAGATTCCACTGCAGAGGTTGTGGGTTTGATCCCTGGTCAGGGTACTAAGACACCACATGCTATGTGGTAAAGCAAAAAAAAAAAAAAAAATTTTTAATTTAAGGTAAAAAGACTATTAGATAAAAAGAATCTAGTTTAAGGAAAGTATCTGAAATGCAGAAAAGCATGATGTACATCCTTGTTTAGAACATCGTAATTTATGGTTGGATTCTTGGATTCTACTCGAAGAATTGATGCTTTTGAACTGTGGTGTTGGAGAAGGCTCTTGAGAATCCCTTGGACAGCAAGGAGATCAAACCAGTCCATTCTAAAGGAAATCAGTCCTGAATATGCATTGGAAGGACGGACGCTAAAGGTGAAACTCCAGTACTTTGGCCACCTGATGCAAAGAACTGACTCATTTGAAAAGACCCTGATGGTGGGAAAGATTGAAGGCAGGAGGAGAAGGGGACAACAGAAGATGAGATGTTTGGATGGCATCACCAACTCAGTGGAAATGAGTTTGAGGAAACTCCGGGAGTTGGTGATGGACAGGGAGGCCTGATGTACTGCAGTCCGTGGGGTTGCAAAGAGTCGGACAAGACTGAGTGACTGAACTAAATTTATGGTTAAACAATGCAGGCATAATGGTTCTTCTGTCTAGAAGTAGAGAAACACTTAGAACCTAACCTTGCACAGTATTATGGAAGACAAAATGTACTGGACATTTAAGTAGGTGATTTTGTTCAGACTGTGGCAACAGGGAAAATATTCACTAATGAAGACTTTATCAAAGAGAGGGGCTAGGGTTTTATGGAGGCAGGTAAATAAGGGTCTTATGGAAACCATGAAAAAAGATGGAGATGGATCTTATCTGAGTCTTTGAGGAAGGGTAGAGGTGGATCTTAACTCTCCACCATCCCTACTTTCTGCGAATGGAAGAAAATTTACAAGAATATTAATATAATCTTGAGATACAGAAAAATCTAATTTAAAGAAGAAAGGAAATCCAGAAACAATGATAACAGATTTAATCATAAATATATTTTATAATACAAAAGATACCATAAACAAAGTCAAATGATAAATCATAGTCAGGTAAAACATTTGCAAACCATATGGCAGATAAAGGTTAAAGACTTTTCATGAATGTTAAGGAAAAGAAAGGTCTAACAAAATGCACAGAGGTTATGGTTCAGTAGTTTACAGAGATGGATTTCTAGATACTGAACATCACCCACAGCCAGGGGAATAAAAAGTGAAACAAACCAAGGCCATTCTTCATCTAGCAGTTTGCCAGAAATTATTCTATGAATATATGCAGAGAGATGGATGCCCCCAAACATCTCTGTTGGGAAAGCCTGGCTTCACTGTAGAGAAAAACAGAAGAAACAGAAAGAGCAGAATTCATGGTATGACTAGTTTAGGCTTTTGTAAAAGTTCTCCTGAGCACTGAAAATAACATCCAGTATGTCATGTATATAGCAAATAATTTAGCATTAAAGATTTCTTCATGGTATATGAAGACTGAACTTTTGCCAATGATCCTGAATGATAAGGCTTCTTTTTGATTATCTGCAGGAAGTAATGGCTGAACATGATTCCCAGTATCTCATTGAGCTAGATGGAAATAAGCCCCCAGAGGAGCTGTTCATGGTAAGTGCAATGCTCAGTAAGAATATGTCACAGTTTGGAAAATCAAAAAAGTATTGACTGAATGATACTTATTTTCGTATCAGAAATAGATTTACATTTTGAATACCATTTATTTTTGAAAAATTCATTTTGACACTTAAAATTTGATATGATATTTATTCATCTGTCCATATTTAAATCAAAACTACATTTGAATTTAAAACCTCTGTGTGACAAAAAGTATCTTGAAAAAGAGTAAAAGCAGATAAGAGCCATAAACACATGATACAATGCTTAACATGAGTAATAGGGAAATGCAAACCAAAGCTATAAGGAGATATCACTTCAAATCCATTAAGATGGCTAAAATTAAAAAGAAAAACAAAAAAAAACAGATAATGAATAACAAATGTTGGTGAGGATGTAGAAAAATCAGAACATTCATACACTGTTGTGGTAGTGCCATTAAATCATGTCCAACTCTTACAACTCCATGGACTGTAGCCTGCCAGGCTCCTCTGTCCATGGGATTTCCTGGACAAGAATACTGGAGTGGGTTGCCATTTCCTTCTCCAGGGGATCTTTCTAACCTTGGGATCAAACTGGAGTCTCTTGCATTACAATCTCCTGCACTGCTGAGCCACGAGCAAAGGCCAACATACATTGTTGGTAGGACTGCAAATGGTGTGGCCACTTTGGAAAAAAGTTTGGCAGTTCCTCAAAAGGTTAAATATGGAGTTACCATATGAATCAGCAATTTAACTCCTAGGTATATGCCCAAAATAACTGAATACAGGTGTTTAAATGAAAATCTGTATGTGAATATTCATAGCAGCACTATTCACAATAGCCAGAAGGTAGAAACAACCCCAATGTCTAACAACTGATGAATGGATAAATAAAATGTATATTCTTACAATGGATGTGTTGGTCGCTCAGTTGTGTCGGGATGGGAATGGATGGGAATGGGCGAATTTAATTCAGATGACCATTAAATCTACTGATGTGGGCAAGAATCCCTTAGAAGAAATGGAATAGCCCTCACAGTCAACAAAAGAGTCTGAAATGCAGTACTTGGACGCAATCTCAAAAATGGCAGAATGATCTCAGTTTGTTTCCAAGGCAAACCATTCAGTATCACAGTAATCCAAATCTATGCTCCAACCACTAATGCTGAAGAAGCTGAAGTTGAACAGTTCTATGAAGACATTTAAGATCTTCTAGGACTAACACCAGAGAAGGCAACGGCACCCCACTCCAGTACTCTTGCCTGGAAAATACCATGGGTGGAGGAGCCTGGTGGGCTACAGTCCACGGGGTCGCACAGAGTCGGACACGACTGAGTGACTTCACTTTCACTTTTCACTTTCATGCATTGGAGAAGGAAATGGCAACCCACTCCAGTGTTCTTGCCTGGAGAATCCAGGGATGGGGGAATCTGGTGGGCTGCTGTCTCTGGGGTCGCACAGAGTTGGACACCACTGAAGTGACTTAGCAGCAGCAGCAGGACTAATACCAAAAAAGATATCCTTTTCATCACTGGGGAACGGAATCCAAAAGTAGGAAGTCAAGAGATACCTGGAGTAGCAGCTAAGTTTAGCTTTGGAATACAAAATGAAGCAGGACAAAAGCTAACAGAGTTTTGCCAAGAGAACTCACTGGTCATAGCAAACATCTTCTCCCAACAACACAAGAGATGACTCTACACATGGACATCAACAGATGGTCAATACCAAAATCAGGTTGACTATACTCTTTGCAGCTGAAAATGGAGAAGCTCTATACAGTCAGCAAAAATAAGACCAGGAGCTGACTGTGGCTCAGATCATGAACTCCTTATTGCAAAAGTCAGACTTATATTGAAGACAGTAGGGAAAAACACTAGGCCATTCAGGTATGATTTAAATCAAATCCCTTATGATTATATAGTGGAAGTGGCAAATAGATTCAAGGGATTAGATCTGATAGAGTGCCTGAAGAACTATGGATGGAGGTTCATAACATTGTACAGGAGGCAGTGATCCAAAACTTCCCAAGAAAAAGAAATGCAAAAAGACAAAATGGTTGAGGAGGCCTTACAAATATCTAAGAAGAGAAGCGAAAGGCAAAGAAGAAAAGGAGAGAGATACCCATCTGAATGCAGAGTTCCAAAGAATAGCAAAGAGATAAAGCCTTCCTAACGGAACAATGCAAAGAGAGAGAGGAAAACAATAGGATGTGAAAGACTAGATATATCTTCAAGAAAATTGAAGATACCAAGGGAATATTTTATGCAAAGATGTGTACAATAAAGGACAGAAAAGGTATGGACTTAGAAGCAGAAGATATTAAGAAGAGGTGGCAAGAATACACAGAAGAACTGTACAAAAAAAGATCTTGGTCACCTGGATAACCACAATGGTGTGATCACTTACTTAGAGCCAGACATCCTGGAGTGCAAAGTCAAGTGGACCTTAGGAAGCATCACTACAAACAAAGCTAGTAGAGGTGATGGAATTCCAGTTGAACTATTTCAAATCCCAAAAGATAATGCTGTTAAAGTGCCACACTCAATATGCCAGCAAATTTGGAAAACTCAGCAGTGGCCAAAGGACTGGAAAAAGTCAGTTTTCATTCCAATCCCAAAGAAGGGCAATGCCAAAGAATGTTCAAACTACCACATAGTTGCACTCATTTCACATGCTAACAATGTCATGCTCAAAATCCTTCAGGCTAGACTTCAACAGTATGTGAACTGAGAACTTCCATTTGTACAAGCTAGATTTAGAAAAGGCAGAGGAACCAGAGATCAAATTGCAACCATCCATGGGATCATAGAAAAAACCAAGAGAATTCCAGAAGAACATGTAATTCTGGTTCATTGACTACACTAAAGCCTTTGACTGTGTAGATCACAACAAACTGTGGAAAATTCTGAAAGATGGGAATACCAGACCACTTTACCTGCCTCCTGAGAAATCTGTATGCAAGTCAAGAAGCAACAGTTAGAACCAGACGTGAAATTACAGACTGGTTCCAAATTGGGGAAAGTGTATGTCAAGGCTGTATATTGTCACCCTGCTCATTTAACTTATATGCAGAGTACATCATGAGAAACGCTGGGCTGGAAGAAGCACAAGCTGGAATCAAGATTGCTGGGAGAAATATCAATAACCTCAGATATGCAGAGGACACCACCCTTATGGCAGAAAATGAAGAAGAACTAAAGAGCCTCTTGATGAAAGTGAAAGAGGAGAGTGAAAAAATTGGCTTAAAGCTCAGCATTCAGAAAACTAAGGTCATGGCATCTGGTCCCATCACTTCATGGCAAATAGATGGGGAAACAGTGGAACAGTAGCTGACTTTATTTTTTGGGGCTCCAAAATCACTGCCGTTGGTGACTCAGCCATGAAATTAAAAGATGCTTACTCCTTGGAAGGAAAGTTGTGACCAACCTAGACAGCATATTAAAAAGCAGAAACATTATTTTGTCAACAAAGGTCTGTCTAGTCAAGGCTATGGTTTTTCCAGATGTGACAGTTGGACTATAAAGAAAGCTGAGTGCTGAAGAATTGATGCTTTTGAACTGTGGTGTTGGAGAAGACTCTTGAGAGTCCCTTGGACTGCAAGGAGATCCAACCAGTCCATCCTAAAGGAGATCAGTCCTGGGTGTTCATTGGAAGGACTAATGTTGAGGCTGAAACTCCAATACTTTGGCCACCTGATAAGAAGAGCTGACTCATTGGAAAAGACCCTGATGCTGGGAAAAATTGAGGGCAGGAGGAGAAGGGAACGACATATGATGAAATGGTTGGATGGCACCACCAACTCAATGGACATGAGTTTGGGTGATCTCCGGGAGTTGGTGATGGACAGGGAGGCCTGGAGTGCTGCAGTTCACGGGGTCACAAAGAGTCGGACACAACTAAGTGACTGAACTGAACTGACCAGGGAACTAGATCCTACATGCCACAACTAGGAGTTCGAATTCAGGAACTAAAGATCCCACATGCTGCAAGGAAGACTGAAGATCCCACGTGCCACAACTAAGACCCAGCACAGCCAAATACATAAATAAAGTATTTTCAAAAAATTCTGGTCCACCATCACCATCACCTTGCCCCAAAGACAGTCCTCCCAGAGATTTCCCCTCTCAGTAAATGCCACATCCGTCCTTCCAGCCGCTCTTTTTCTCACATCCAACAACCAACCTGTCAGCATACACAGCAGGCTTTTTCTTCTTCAAAATACATTCAGAATTTGACTACTTTTTACAACCTGCGAGATACTTTCCTCAAGGGAAAGGGCAGAAGTTCCACCAGGCCTGGTTGAAATTCACCAAGATTGTTAAGGCCCCAGCTGGCACTGGCACCCTGGTACTTCTGCCTACAGTTCATTGGCCAGAACAAGTTACATGGAGAAGCTCAATACCAATGAACTAAGTATTCTCACATAAACTAGGGCATTAACAAGGGAAAGGAGGAAATAATGGATTGTGAACAAATAATACAGTCTACCATAGATTGCAATACTCCATCAGGACCTTGTCTATCTTACCATCTCTCATCTCAGACTCTGTTTCATAGTCTACTACATAGTATATTAGTTTCTTAGTGCTTCCATAACAAAGTACCACAAACTAGGTATTTTACAATGATAGATATTTATTACAGTTCTAGAGGCTAGAAGTCTAATATCGAGGTGTTGGCAGAGCTTCACTCCATTCAAAGCCTCTAAGTGGGGATCCATCGTTGCCTCTTGCAGCTTCTGGTAACACCAGGCACCACTTGGCTTGTGGTAGCTAATGCTAACATCTGCTTCCATCTTTACATGGCTGCCTTCTTCCCTCTGCCTGAAGACCTCCCACAGTGTTAGACCTCAAAGGGCATGACTATTTGAGGACCAAAGGGCAGACTCTAGTGGATTGAATTGTTTCCCCCAAAAAAGATAATATTGAGGAGCTAAACTTCAATACCTATAAGTGTGACCTTATTTGGAAATAGGATCTTTTCAGATGTAATTAAGTTAAGATGAGGCCACAGTGAATTAGGATGGGCCCTAATCCAATGTGGCTGGCATCCTTTTAAGAGAATAAAAGGAATCCAAATTGGAAAAGAAGAAGTAAAACTCTCACTATTTGCAGATGACATGATCCTCTACATAGAAAACCCTAAAGAGTCCACCAGAAAATTACTAGAAATAATCAATGACTACAGTAAAGTTGCAGGATATAAAATCAACACACAGAAATCCCTGGCATTCCTATACACTAATAATGAGAAAACAGAAAGAGAAATTAAGGAAACAATTCCATTCACCATTGCAACGGAAAGAATAAAATACTTAGGAATATATCTACCTAAAGAAACTAAAGACCTATATATAGAAAACTATAAAACACTGGTGAAAGAAATCAAAGAGGACACTAATAGATGGAGAAATATACCATGTTCATGGATTGGAAGAATCAATATAGTGAAAATGAGTATACTACCCAAAGCAATTTATAGATTCAACGCAATCCCTATCAAGCTACCAACAGTATTCTTCACAGAGCTAGAACAAATAATTTCACAATTTGTATGGAAATACAAAAAACCTCGAATAGCCAAAGCGATCTTGAGAAAGAAGAATGGAACTGGAGGAATCAACCTACCTGACTTCAGGCTCTACTACAAAGCCACAGTTATCAAGACAGTATGGTACTGGCACAAAGACAGAAATATTGATCAATGGAATAAAATAGAAAGCCCAGAGATAAATCCACGCACATATGGACACCTTATCTTCGACAAAGGAGGCAAGAATATACAATGGATTAAAGACAATCTCTTTAACAAGTGGTGCTGGGAAATCTGGTCAACCACTTGTAAAAGAATGAAACTGGACCACTTTCTAACACCATACACAAAAATAAACTCAAAATGGATTAAAGATCTAAACGTAAGACCAGAAACTATAAAACTCCTAGAGGAGAACATAGGCAAAACACTCTCCGACATACATCACAGCAGGATCCTCTATGACCCACCTCCCAGAATATTGGAAATAAAAGCAAAAATAAACAAATGGGACCTAATTAACCTTAAAAGCTTCTGCACATCAAAGGAAACTATTAGCAAGGTGAAAAGACAGCCTTCAGAATGGGAGAAAATAATAGCAAATCAAGCAACCGACAAACAACTAATCTCAAAAATATACAAGCAACTCCTACAGCTCAACTCCAGAAAAATAAACGACCCAATCAAAAAATGGGCCAAAGAACTAAATAGACATTTCTCCAAAGAAGACATACAGATGGCTAACAAACACATGAAAAGATGCTCAACATCACTCATTATCAGAGAAATGCAAATCAAAACCACTGTGAGGTACCATTTCACACCAGTCAGAATGGCTGCGATCCAAAAGTCTACAAATAATAAATGCTGGAGAGGGTGTGGAGAAAAGGGAACCCTCTTACACTGTTGGTGGGAATGCAAACTAGTACAGCCACTATGGAGAACAGTGTGGAGATTCCTTAAAAAACTGGAAATAGAACTGCCTTATGATCCAGCAACCCCACTGCTGGGCATACACACTGAGGAAACCAGAAGGGAAAGAGACACGTGTACCCCAATGTTCATCGCAGCACTGTTTATAATAGCCAAGACATGGAAGCAACCTAGATGTCCATCAGCAGATGAATGGATAAGAAAGCTGTGGTACATATACACAATGGAGTATTACTCAGCCATTAAAAAGAATACATTTGAATCAGTTCTAATGAGGTGGATGAAACTGGAGCCTATTATACAGAGTGAAGTAAGCCAGAAGGAAAAACATAAATACAGTATACTAACGCACATATATGGAATTTAGAAAGATGGTAACAATAACCCGGTGTACGAGACAGCAAAAGAGACACTGATGTATAGAACAGTCTTATGGACTCTGTGGGAGAGGGAGAGGGTGGGAAGATTTGGGAGAATGGCAATGAAACATGTAAAATATCATGTAGGAAACGAGTTGCCAGTCCAGGTTCGATGCACGATGCTGGATGCTTGGGGCTGGTGCACTGGGACGGCCCAGAGGGATGGTATGGGGAGGGAGGAGGGAGGAGGGTTCGGGATGGGGAACACATGTATACCTGTGGCGGATTCATTTTGATATTTGGCAAAACTAATACAATTATGTAAAGTTTAAAAATAAAATAAAATTGGAAAAAAAAAAAAAAAGAGAGATTTATGAATGCAGGGAGAAAATGGCTCACAATAGAGGCAGAGATTGGAGTGATGCAACTACAAGCCAAGCAACACTAAAAATTGCCAGCAATCTACCAGAAGCCAGGAAGAACAAGTAAATATTCTGCTCATGAGCACATGACTTTTTCAAAATATTTGAAATGTTCAAATGCCAATGTATTAAAAAGACTTATCCTTTAAATTTAGACGGTTATGGATCGACTTAAATATCTAAACCTAAAAAGAGCAGCTGTTATAACCAAACTTCAGAGTACAGAGGAAGATATTAATGACACAATGGAAAATGTAAGTTACCTTTAACTGTTTGAAAGTCTACCCTTCCCCTCTATGTTGCACCCTTAATTTGTATCCTTTCAAGGTTTAAAAGGATCTCAGAATACCTTTTATAAAAATAGATTTGATTTTTCAGAAGCTATAATATTGGCACAATATCCTTGTAAACACTAAACAAAAGTTTTGAAACAAAGAAAGACAATAAATCAGAACAATTTCATAAGTATAATAAGAAATAAAGAAACCCAAGTTTAGTTTTAAAAAATTGCAACACCGAAGACATAACAGCCCTCAATTCTCTAAATATTCGTTCATTCCCTCCATCATTCAACCAGTTTTTAAAATAACTACTAAAGTGACGTAATGTGGATGTGACGGTCCTCAACTTATAAATTGCCAAGTGCTAAAAGAGCCACCAGGACTTTTTAGCTGGAGGACTTAATCTATTCTGGGAAGTTTAGATTCGCCTTTTTAAAAAAATAGGAATTAAACAACTAATGCCAGAATCATAAGTAGGTATTATAATTCAAATAAAATGATCTTTAAGGATAGAGATCATTTTGTTTTCCTGTACTGTGTAATCCCTACATTTTAATGGGTGAACATAGCTGGGAATAGGTAACACGAATTGATACTGAAGAGGAGGAAAGGTGGGCCTGATGCACACAGAGGCTCTGTACTGAGCCTCTTCTTCTAGGTCATCATTGAAGGAAAATTTTAAAGTATTCAGAAAACCTGGAGGTTCTTTCAGCCTGCAGACCCCGGGGTCTCGGCGTCAGGGAAAGGACGATGGCATGGAGGAGGATGCAAGCCAGGATAGGGCAGCTCTGGGCACTGCTGCAGCTCCGAGCATGGTGGGCGGCAGGCCACAGTGGCTAGTTCTCAACTTCTCGCGGGAAAAGAATGAGAATGAGCCTGAGAGGCCCTGGGAGAGTGAACCGCAGGAGAGGAGGGCGCTAGAGAGGGAGAGGGCTAGTGGAGGGTAGTTTCACAAGGAAAAGCCAAATGGGCTTAATCTTTCTCCTCTTTTGGTTCAGCCTCTCCCAAAGGGAAGCATCCAGTCTTTTGGCTGAGGTCTTCTGAAGAGGCAATGGCTGACTAAGTGAAGTGGGGTGCAGCCCTGGCCACTAGAACCTCCTCTTAAAGATTCTCAGCCAATCCTGTCTTCTGCTCTCCATTCCTCCTCTTCAGAGGTGCCTGCTGTCAGGTCCTGAGCCTTTTGGGAACTTGACTTGCTTCTTCTTGTCCTCAGCCCATCCTCCATCACCCTCCCTGCCACCACAGACACTGAGCTTTCACTTTCCTCTGACCTCAGTTACCACTAGTCCACCTGCTTTTTAGTTTCCGGAAGTATGTAGCTGCAACTGCCCAGCTGTCAGCTCTTCTGGTCTTTCTCCCCTGTTCCTCTGTCCATTTCTCATGAAATGAATTCTGCTGTGATTTCCGCAAGGTTTTAGGAAATCAGCAAACCCAAATGCGTGTGTTCAGTCTGCCTTGTTTAACCAGAGGCAGTCCTGATCTTTTTTAAGGCTGTGATATCAAAGTCATCTGAAAGATTATCTTCTCATTGCCCCAATAGATACATGGCCCAGAGACTTGAGAGGGGAGCATGGTCAGCTATCCAAACACTTTTCCCAAGTTTGGACAGGAAATAGGGATAGTGAGGAAAAAGCAGCTGCTTCCTGACTTAACTGTGTACCAAGGGAAAGGCTACCCACTCCAGTATTCTGGTCTGGAGAATTCCAAGGACTGTATAATCCGTGGGGTCGCAAAGAGTCAGACTCAACAGAGCGACTTTCACTTTCAGTCCCTAGCTCACTGTCTGTTGATTCATGGAGAAGGGTGTAGCCCAGTGTACCCCACTGACAAAGTTCTCAGTCTCCTACAGCTCGCCTAAGCATTGACAGTTTCCTTCAAGTTTAGCTTCTTGCAGCCTACAACTGGGGACATCCAGGCAGGATCCCCACAACCAGCATGCCTCTTTGCTCTCTGATGCTGCAACAGTGGTTCTTAACTTCTTGGGAGGTGATAAATGGAAGATTACTGAGGGAGGCTTTATATTTAAGAAAAATGAAAGAGCTAAGTCAATACAAATATGCCTATGGCATCTTACTATTTTAAAACTTAGGTAAATTAACTAAAGTAACTATTTTCAAACCTTTTCAATAAGAATTTTTCCAACTTTCCTGAAATAGATTATAGAAAACCCTTTATCCACCTTATGCTCATTCTAACCTACAACAGAAAATACTTGGTAAAATTTAAACAAGGTCTTAAAACAGAAATGAAAACTATTTATCTAAGTAAATGTTGGACAAGTGCAGATGGCTGCAATTAAGAAAAAAAAATCCTGTCTTAATTATTTCTTAAATAGTAGAGCATGGTCAAATAACAAATGAAATAATAATGTGAATTTCAGCAAAACTTATGCCCACACGTTTAATGTTTGTTACTAACAGGATGAGCTGTTCCGTACTCTCGCATCTTATAAACTTATTGCACCAAGATATAGATGGCAGAGAAGCCGATGGGGACGTACATGTTCTGTGACTTTAAAAGAAGGTAACATTTTTCAAGGATTGCCAGATTTTTCTGTGAGGTAGGTAAGATTTTCAGAATTTAATTTTAAAATGTGCCCATACTTCTTTTCAGTTGTTTATGATAATGACATATTTTTAGTTTTCTAGGTAAAATGTACTGTCTTTCATCAGAAGAGGCATTAAAAACATTTCTATTGAACCCACGTCCCTATCTTATTCCACCTATGCCAGCACCACCATTTAAAGTATTCATATTTGGACCTCAGTCTTCAGGGAAAACAACACTTAGCAATTTGCTTGCAAAACATTACAAAGGAAAGGTAACTACTTAGCTGATTCAATTTGCATTTCCCTTATGACTAATGAGGTTCAACATTTTTTATATGTTATTCATGTGTTCTCTTTTAGAAGTGTTTGTTCAAGCTTCTTGCTCATTCCAACTTTTTTGCATCATTATTGGCAGGAGTTCCTTATGTTGTATACATACAAATTTTTGTTATAGACATTATAAATATTTTCTACTGTTCTGCTTTGCCTTTTCACTTCTTAAATGAAAAATGTACCATAATATAATTCATTTGAAGTAAGTCATTAAGTCCAAGGCAAAATGATAGGATACTGAAAGAGGAACTCCCCAGGTCAGTAGGTGCCCAATATGCTACTAGAGATCAGTGGAGAAATAACTCCAGAAAGAATGAAGAGATGGAGCCAAAGCAAAAACAATACCCAGTTGTGGATGTGACTGGTGATAGAAGCAAGGTCCAATGCTGTAAAGAGCAATATTGCATAGGAACCTGGAATGTCAGGTCCATGAATCAAGGCAAATTGGAAGTGGTCAAACAAGAGATGGCAAGAGTGAATGTCGACATTCTAGGAATCAGCGAACTGAAATGGACTGGAATGGGTGAATTTAACTCAGATGACCATTATATCTACTACTGCAGGCAGGAATCCCTCACAAGAAATAGAGTAGCCATCATGGTCAACAAAAGAGTCTGAAATGCAGTACTTGGATGCAATCTCAAAAACAACAGAATGATCTCTGTTCGTTTCCAAGGCAAACCATTCAATATCACAGTAATCCAAGTCTATGCCCCAACCAGTAACGCTGAAGAAGCTGAAGTTGAACGGTTCTATGAAGACCTACAAGACCTTTTAGAACTAACACCCAAAAAAGATGTCCTTTTCATTATAGGGGACTGGAATGCAAAAGCAGGAAGTCAAGAAACACCTGGAATAACAGGCAAATTTGGCCTTGGAATACGGAATGAAGCAGGGCAAAGACTAATAGAGTTCTGCCAAGAAAATGCACTGGTCATAGCAAACACCCTCTTCCAACAACACAAGAGAAGACTCTACACATGGACATCACCAGATGGTCAACACTGAAATCAGATTGATCATATTCTTTGCAGCCAAAGATGGAGAAGCTCTATACAGTCAACAAAAACAAGACCAGGAGGTGACTGTGGCTCAGATCATGAACTCCTTATTACCAAATTCAGACTTAAATTGAAGAAAGTAGGGAAAACCACTAGACCATTCGGGTGTGACCTAAATCAAATCCCTTATGATTATACAGTGGAAGTGAGAAATAAATTTAAGGGCCTAGATCTGATAGATAGAGTGCCTGATGAACTATGGAATGAGGTTCATGACATTGTACAGGAGACAGGGATCAAGACCATCCCCATGGAAAAGAAATGCAAAAAAGCAAAATGGCTGTCTGGGGAGGCCTCACAAATAGCTGTGAAAAGAAGAGAAGCCAAAAGCAAAGGAGAAAAGGAAAGATATAAGCATCTGAATGCAGAGTTCCAAAGAATAGCAAGAAGAGATAAGAAACCCTTCTTCAGCGATCAATGCAAAGAAATAGAGGAGAACAACAGAATGGGAAAGACTAGAGATCTCTTCAAGAAAATTAGAGATACGAAGGGAACATTTCATGCAAAGATGGGCTCGATAAAGGACAGAAATGGTATGGACCTAACAGAAGCAGAAGATATTAAGAAGAGGTGGCAAGAATACACAGAACTGTACAAAAAAGATCTTCATGACCCAGATAATCACGATGGTGTGATCACTCACCTAGAGCCAGACATTCTGGAATGTGAAGTCAAGTGGGCCTTAGAAAGCATCACTATGAACAAAGCTAGTGGAGGTGATGGAATTCCAGTTGAGCTATTCCAAATCCTGAAAGATGATGCTGTGAAAGTGCTGCACTCAATATGCCAGCAAATTTGGAAAACTCAGCAGTGGCCATGGAACTGGAAAAGGTCAGTTTTCATTCCAATCCCAAATAAAGGCAATACCAAAGAATGCTCAAACTACTGCACAATTGCACTCATCTCACACGCTAGTAAAGTAATGCTCAAAATTCTCCAAGCCAGGCTTCAGCAATTTGTGAACTGTGAACTTCCTGATGTTCAAGCTGGTTTTAGAAAAGGCAGAGGAACCAGAGATCAAATTGCCAACATCCGCTGGATCATGGAAAAAGCAAGAGAGTTCCAGAAAAGCATCTATTTCTGCTTTATTGACTGTGCCAAAGCCTTTGACTGCATGGATCACAATAAACTGTGGAAAATTCTGAAAGAGATGGGAATACCAGACCACTTGACCTGCCTCTTGAGAAATCTGTATGCAGGTCAGGAAGCAACCGTTAGAACTGGACATGGAACAACAGACTGGTTCCAAATAGGAAAAGGAGTATGTCAAGGCTGTATATTGTCACCCTGTTTATTTAACTTATATGCAGAGTATATCATGAGAAATGCTGGACTGGAAGAAACACAAGCTGGAATCAAGATTGCCGGGAGAAATATCAATAACCTCAGATATGCAGATAACACCACCCTTATGGCAGAAAGTGAAGAGGAACTAAAAAGCCTCTTGATGAAAGTGAAAGTGGAGAGTGAAAAAGTTGGCTTAAAACTCAACATTCAGAAAATGAAGATCATGGCATCCAGTCCCATCACTTCATGGGAATTAGATGGGGAAACAGTGGAAACAGTGTCAGACTTTATTTTGGGGGGCTCCAAATCACTGCAGATGGTGACTGCAGCCATGAAATTAAAAGACACTTACTCCTTGGAAGGAAAGTTATGACCAACCTAGATAGCATATTCAAAAGCAGAGACATTAACTTTGCCAACAAAGGTCCATCTAGTCAAGGCTATGGTTTTTCCTGTGGTCATGTATGGATGGGAGAGTTGGACTGTGAAGAAGGCTGAGCGCCGAAGAATTGATGCTTTTGAGCTGTGGTGTTGGAGAAGACTCTTGAGAGTCCCTTGGACTGCAAGGAGATCCAACCAGTTCTTTCTGAAGGAAATAAGCCCTGGAATTTCTTTGGAGGGAATGATGCTGAAGCTGAAACTCCAGTACTTTGGCCATCTCATGCGAAAAGTTGACTCATTGGAAAAGACTCTGATGCTGGGAGGGATTGGGGGCAGGAGGAGAAGGGGACAACAGAGGATGAGATGGCTGGATGGCATCACTGACTCGATGGACGTGAGTCTGAGTGAACTCCGGGAGTTGGTGATGGACAGGGAGGCCTGGCGTGCTGTGATTCATGGGGTCGCAAAGAGTCGGACACAACTGAGCGACTGAACTGAACTAAAGAAGATGGGAATTAGGCTTCACCTTCTGAAGAAAAGAGTATTAAAGAATTTGTGGATATGTTTTAAAACCATCAGAGTATGTGTCAGACAAAAGAATTGTAATTTTAAAATGTAAAGCATTTTTACAAATCAGTATTTTAAAGCCCCAGTAGAAAAAGATAGCAAACAGGCAATTCATGAAATAATTGATTCAAATAGCCATTACACATGAGAAAAGGATTATCACCTTAATAATCAGGGAGAAGCCAAAAAACCCAGAGATATATTATGTTAACCTCACTGTTGAAAAATCACCCAATACCGATGTGTGGCTAGGATTAGGAAAGTACATTCTCATACATTGCTGGTTAGAGTGTAACCATTCTGGATAGCTATTGGACATATCTATAAAAGTCTAAAATCTATGCATATCCTTTGAACTATAGATTTTTCTTGAAAAAACTGTCAAAGACATATACATACCCATAGCCTAGTGTATAATAGCAAAATATGTATTATTGGTACTTTAAATAAGTTGTAATATTTTTATCTAATATAATACTTACATCCATTAAAAATGATAGGGCATATATTCATGCATATTTAATAAATCTAGAAGAATGGTACTGATGAACCTATTTGCAGGGCAGGAATAGAGATACAGACATAAAGGCAAGACTCTGGACACAGCAGGGAAAGCAGAGGGTGGGACAAATTGAGAGAGTAGCAGTGAAACATATACATTACCATAAGTAAACTAGTAGCTAATAGGAAGTTCTGTATAACCCAGGGAGCTCAATGTCGTTCTCTGTGACAATCTAGAGGGGCAGGATGGGGTAGGGGGTGGTAGGGAGTTTCAAGAGGGAGGGGGCATATGTATACTTAATGGCTGATTCACATAATTGTGTGGTGAAAGTCAATACAATATTGTATTAATAAAGCAATTATTCCCCAGTTAAAAATAAAATTTTTAAAAATTAATGGATTAATTTAACTGTGTGAATTGGATGGTATATCTCAATAAAGCCATATTTTTAAGTTAAAAAATGTTGGTGTGAAAAAAAGTGATGGTCTGGATGTATCTTTATTGGCATAAAATAAAATAATACAAGCATATTGAAGGAAAAGCAAAATGGAATCTAGAAGTATGAAAACATTATTTAAACTTAAAAGGCATATATAGAAATCTAACATCCCAATATTCAGTATTTAGTATAGTATGTACCAAAGGACTTATATTCAAAAATATGTAGAATTCTAACCTAGTTTTTTGAAAGTTGAACATATGCTTTAAAACATATGGGTAAATGAACTATCAATACACTCATAAAATTGTTAGTGATTAAGGATAGTTAACGGAGAAGGCGATGGCACCCCACTTCAGTACTCTTGCCTGGAAAATCCCATGGACAGAGGAGCCTGGTAGGCTGCAGTCCATGGGGTCATGAAGAGTTGGACACGACTGAGCGACTTCACTTTCACTTTTCACTTTCCTGCATTGGAGAAGGAAATGGCAACCCACTCCAGTGTTCTTGCCTGGAGAATCCCAGGGACGGGGGAGCCTGCCATCTATGGGGTCAAACAGAGTCGGACACGACTGAAGCGACTTAGCAGCAGCAGCGGCAGGGATAGTTAAATTTACAATACAGTGAGATTTCTCACCAACTAGGGTGGCTAAAATGTAAAAGATTCACAAAATCAAGTGCTAATGATGAGATAGAATAATTGCAATTTTAATACTTTGCTGCTAGGAATATAAACTAGTTTCAACCACTCTGGAAACAGTTCAGTGGTTTAGTATAAAGTCATACATACACTTATCATGTTGCTACTACTGCTGCCAAGTCGCTTCAGTCGTGTCTGACTCTGTGAGACCCCATAGACAGCAGCCCACCAGGCTCCTCTGTCCCTGGGATTCTCCAGGCAAGAACACTGGAGTGGGTTGCCATTTCCTTCTCCAATGCATGAAAGTGAAAAGTGAAAGTGAAGTTACTCAGTCGTGTCCGACTTTTGCGACCCCATGGACTGCAGCCTACCAGGCTCCTCGGTCCATGGGATTTTCCAGGCAAGAGTACTGGAGTGGGGTGCCATTGCCTTCTCCGTACACTTATCATAGGACCCAGTAATTCTACTCCTCGCTGTTTATCCAATAGAAATGAAAACATAGGTCCACAAAAAGACTTTCTCACAAATGTTCATTGCTTCTTTATTTATAATAGCTCAAACTAGAAATGGGAAGTAGATGGGAAAACAGTGGAAACAGTGTCAGACTTTATTTTTTGGGGCTCCAAAATCACTGCAGATGGTGACTGCAGCCATAAAATTAAAAGACGCTTACTCCTTGGAAGGAAAGTTATGTCCAACCTAGATAGCATATTCAAAAGCAGAGACATTACTTTGCCAACAAAGGTCCGTCTAGTCAAGGCTATGGTTTTTCCTGTGGTCATGTATGGATGGGAGAGTTGGACTGTGAAGAAGGCTGAACACCGTAGAATTGATGCTTTTGAGCTGTGGTGTTGAAGAAGACTCTTGAGAGTCCCTTGGACTGCAAGGAGATCCAACCAGTCCATTCTGAAAGAGATCAGCTCTGGGATTTCTTTGGAAGAAATGATGCTAAAGCTGAAACTCCAGTACTTTGGCCACCTCATGTGAAGAGTTGACTCATTGGAAAAGACTCTGATGCTGGGAGGGATTGGGGGCAAGAGGAGAAGGGGACAACAGAGGATGAGATGGCTGGATGGCATCACTGACTTGATGGACGTGAGTCTGAGTGAACTCTGGGAGTTGGTGAGGGACAAGGAGGCCTGGCATGCTGCAATTCATGGAGTCGCAAAGAGTCGGACACGAGTGAGCAACTGAACTGAACTGAACTGAAACTAGAAATAACCCAAACGTCCATGATGAATGAATTAAAAAAAAAAACTATATATTCATACAATGATACTGCTCAAAAACACAAAGGAATAGACCACTGAGATATAGTTATATTGTTGAATCTCAAAAACATTAAGCTAAGGGAGAAAAGCTTGGAGAAGATTATATACTGTTTGTTTCCATTTATATGAAATTCTAGAAAAGGCAAAATTTGTCTGTATATGATGGTAAACAAAGTGGTTGCTAAGGGCCAGGCACTGACTATAAAGGGTGATGAGGAGACTTTAGAGGGTGATAAAAATGTTCTATATTTTTATTGTAGTGGTTTTTATGTACATATTTATAAAAACTCATCAAACTCTGTACTTAAAATGGGTGCCTTTTATTGTATTAGACTATAAATAAAATGTTGATGTTTAAAATATATATGTAATTTGAATACATATTACATGATCATACATATAAAATATATATACTAGCTTTCTTTGAAAGCTAGTACTTAAAAATCGGTGAATTCTGAAAATAACATACCTCAAGCAGCATTAAGATTTTTGAGATACATAGGTATAGCTGTAGAAATAGATGTTGATGAACAATGTGCTTAGTTTTCAGAGTAACTTGTGCTTATATTGGTTTTCTCAAATATTCTTTGCAGGTAGTTGACTATGATAAAGTGATTCAACCACGTTTTGATAAAGCCCTTGAAATGTTAACCAGAAACACTATAGCTGAGGCCACTGAAGCAGCCATTAAAGTTGTCAAAGAACGGCTTCTCTTAGAACTACAAGCTAAAAATGGTGAACTATTTTTTTAATGTGTGTTTTAACAGTAGTTAAGCCTGGCTCTCTGAGGGCACAGTCTTGGTTTGTCTTGATATCCCTGGCATCTTGCACACTGCAGCCTCAGAATAAGTGGTTGGAGAAATGAATACACATAAACCCGAATCATACACTGAGAAAAAGATTCCAACTCTGGATTTCTAAGGAAAGGAATCATAAAGAGTTTTCAAACTTAGATTTCTTTTCTTTTATGGATCTGCTTCCTGGGCAGAATTTACCCCTTTATTTACACCAGGGGCGATAACAACAACGACACTTTGTCTGACTCATGGAGTTTGTGTTATTGCTGCTGCTGTGGTTGTTCTAGGCCTCTGCGTCAGCCTTGATTGTAAGTCAGTGTTTTTATTTGGGGAATATTATTTTCAGATTCAAAATGTTATAAATGAAAAAGTCATCGATGAGGAGACAGAAGCACAAGAGGTTAAATGGCTTCCTGAAATTCATCCAGATGGTGACATAGCTAAGACTTGAACATCCTCTATTTGTCAGAATCTGCTATCAGGATTTCACTAACTTTTTACATACACTGGAAAGCTTCCCATCATTTCCTATGCTGGAAACTATTTAAAGGTCAAGGAAATTACTTCTTACATGGCAATATTGAGCTTTTGCTAGGAAAGAACACAGGTTTTGCCTAATAAATCTGCCTCTTACTTATAATCAAGTAAGAAAGTACAACCTGGTGCCTGAGAGATTACAAAAAGCAACCACAAAAAGACCAGCATTGAAATAATATGCCATCCAAATAATCATGGATCAGTGGTAAAGAATCCGCCTGGAATGCAGGAAACACAGGCGACACAGCTTCAGTCCCTACATTTGGAAGATCCCCTGGGATAGGAAATGGCAACAAACTCCAGTATTCTTGCCTGGGTAATCCCATGGACAGAGGAAACTGGTGGGCTACAGTCCACAGGGTCTCAAAGAGTCAGACACAACTGATCGATTGAACACAGATAATAAAGAATGAATTTATGTGTTTATCGTATTATCTTCAGAATTAAGACCAAAATTAAAAAATACTCTTGGACAATTAATAAATATGTGAGATATCTGGAAATATTGACTCAAACTTCTAAGATGGCTTGTCATTCAGTTTTGAATAACAAAAATGAATAATTGATTCAAAAATGAATTTTGAAATGAACTCAAAATTTTGAAATGAACTCAAAATTCATTAAAAATGAATAATTTTAAAATTAAAAATGAATTCATTCAAAAATGAATAATTCTTTCAACAAACACTTGAGCACCTTCTTGTGTTAGATACTATTCTAAACATTGAGCTACAGGGGTGAACAAGACACTTGAAGCTCCTGTCCTTGAGGTGAAAGTGAAGTGAAAGTCGCTCAGTTGTGTCCAACTCTTTGCGACCCCATGGACAGTCCATGGAATTCTCCAGGCCAGAATACTGGAATGGGTAGCCTTTCCCTTGTCCAGGGGATCTTCCCAACGCAGGGATCAAACCCAGGTCTCCCACATTGCAGGCAAATTCTTTACCAGCTGAGCCACCAGGGAAGCCAGTGTGTGTGCCCAGTCCTGTCTGACTCTTTGCAACCCCATGGGTTGTAGCCTGACAGGCTCTCCTGTCCATGGGATTTTCCAGGCAAGAATACTGGAGTGGGTTGCCATTCCCTTCTCCAGGAGACCTTCCCAACCCAGAGATCAAACCCAGGTTTCCTGCATTGCAGGCAGATTCTTTACCATCTGAGCCACCAGGTAAGCCCCCAGACAATAAGATTCAGTTCAGTTCAGCTCAGTCGCTCAGTCGTGTCCGACTCTTTGCGACCCCATAAATCGCAGCACGCCAGGCCTCCCTGTCCATCACCATCTCCTGGACTTCACTCAAACTCACGTCCATTGAGTCGGTGATGCCATCCAACCATCTCATCCTCTGTCGTCCCCTTCTCCTCCTGCCCCCAATCCCTCCCAGCATCAGAGTCTTTTCCAATGAGTCAACTCTTCCCATGAGGTGGCCAAAGTACTGGAGTTTCAGCTTTAGCATCATTCCTTCCAAAGAAATCCCAGGGCTGATCTCCTTCAGAATGGACTGGTTGGATCTCCTTGCAGTCCAAGGGACTCTCAAGAGTCTTCTCCAATACCACAGCTCAAAAGCATCAATTCTTAGGCGCTCAGGCTTCTGCACAGTCCAACTCTCACATCCATACATGACCACAGGAAAAACCATAGCCTTGACTAGATGGACCTTTGTTGGCAAAGTAATGTCTCTGCTTATCAATATGCTATCCAGGTTGGTCATAACTTTCCTTCCAAGGAGTAAGTGTCTTTTTCTTTTTTTTTTGTCTTTTTTTTTTTTAAGTGTCTTTTAATTTCATGGCTGCAGTCACCATCTGCAGTGATTTTGGAGCCCAAAAAGATAAAGTCTGACATTGTTTTCACTGTTTCCCCATCTAGTTCCCATGAAGTGATGGGACCAGATGCCATGATCTTCATTTTCTGAATGTTGAGCTTTAAGCCAACTTTTTCACTCTCCTCTTTCACTTTCATCAAGAGGCTTTTGAGTTCCTCTTCACTTTCTGCCATAAGGGTGGTGTCATCTGCGTATCTGAGGTTATTGATATTTCTCCCAGCAATCTTGATTCCAGCTTGTGCTTCTTCCAGCCCAGCGTTTCTCATGATGTACTATTCTGCATAGCCCTTCTTAAAATTTTAAAAATTGGATTTTTTTTTTGCCAGGGATTTTACTCCAACATATTTTTTAAGAAATTTTGTCAGTGGAGAATATTGAGGCTTTTTAACATAGAAAGTCATATAATATAATAACACAAAAGATGGGAGCTAACATGGAGCAGGCTTCCAGTGTGCCAAGCCTTTTCTATCTTCCTTGTTGACACCCATTATCTTATTTGATGTTGCAACTGTGTTTTTAGTTTAATGATCCTCATTTTGCCCAGTAATAATTGAGACAGGAAGATCAAATGATTCAAACTGAGACAGGGAAAGCAAATGATTCGCAAAAGTCACATTGACTCAGTTAGAACTCACATGCCCAAGGTTGTCTACCTGCCCCCCAGCTACCTTTTGCTAACACAGTCAATTACTATCTTATAGCTCAGTCAACTTCAAAAGACCTTCGAGGAGAATCTGAAAGGAGGGAAAGTGAAGTCCCAACTGATGAATACAGAAGTGCAGAAGAATTGCAGTCGTCACTTGATGAAGATGGTAAAGAAAATGTTGCTAATGTTATTGGCCAAATCTTTCCTAGTATAAACAGATTAGCTGATGGAGTGTCTTATTCTTTCACTGCAGTGTTCACTTTTGAATCCCAAAGAGAAAGCTCTTTAGAAGACAATGAAGAAGCCAAAATGAAGTCAGATGATAAAGATGGTAACAAAATGAGCTGCTAATGCCATGCGTGTAGATCTTATTTCCATTTATTTCATGTGTTATCATGTTTATATTGAAGCTTAAACTTATCCTCCCCTCACCCTCAAATTGGAAACTTTAGGAGTAAAAGAGTTAAGTTTTTCTCTTACAGATTTAAACTGACCAGCTGTAGAACAGAAATTGATCTACTAGAATGAAGGAAAAAACAGAACACAAGTCTAATACTATTGGAACGCTCTACAAAATTTTTTGTATCTTTCCAAACATGATACAATCATTATTGTACAATAATAAATTCTTTCTTAAAAGCTCTCTGCTTCCTTTAATGGATTGGAATCAGAGCATCATAAACCCAGAGTTGTAGCTGTGAAATGTTTATCATTTAGTGCTATTTACCACTCCAGTATTCTTGACTAGAGAATTTCATGGACAGAGGAGCCTAACAGGCTAATTGTCCATGGGGTCACAAAGAGTCAGACATGACTTATCAACTAACACTTTCACTTTACACTCTTTTAAAACTTTTCCATTTATATTTTAACATAATCAAGAGCATACAAAGTAAACTACTTTTATTTTTTATTTGTGTTACATTTAATTATATAATTTCATTAGAAAATAATTTAACCATCATTTAAAATTACTGCATAATTTCTTTATTTAGAGGTATTAGTTTTAACTAGTTCATTACATTGAAAACTTATATTTTTGCTACTAAAAAATTCAAAGAATTTTTTTCCATTGTATTTTTTACATAAAGTTTTGCCTGTATGTTGACACAAATGGAGATACTAGTTTAATGAGTAAGAAGTAATAGAGAGTCAAATTGCTTTGCATAAAGTTTCAGTTTATGTTCCCATCAGGAATATGCAAACTACATGTCCTAGGTTCTTCAGTATTTTCTCTTTTTAAATATTATTTTAATTTTTATTTGACTATTTCTGAAGTTTAGTGTTGTAATACTGTGTTAGCCATTTATATTTCTTCTTTTCTGAGGTGACCATTTTTGTCTTTTGCCCATTTTTCTAAATTGTTGTATCAATTATATGGTTTTAATATAAATGTTCTGTATTAGTCACTTATTTTTCATATTTTTTTCCAAATTGAGTGGTTTGTCTTTTAAGTCATCTTGCTGACTTTGAGGTAGCAGAGTTTTTCACATTTTCATAGTCAAATAATTCATTTCCATTTGTTAATTTCTTCCATTTACTTTCCGGCTTAAAAGTCTTCCTCTCAACCGGAGATTTCATATATACTTTTTTTTTAAGTTGGTGCTGCCTTTTTGTATTTAGCTTTCAACTCCATCTACAGTTTATTGTGTTGTATAATATAGGGCTGATCTTTTTTATTTGGTTCCTCCTCCTGATTCAGACAGATGTGTCTTTGCCTTGTGTTTATTTCAAGCTGAGTAGGAATTGAACTGGGCACTGGCAGAATCATATATGGCATTCCTCCTTTCCCAGCCTGCATGCACACGCACACACACACTTCACAGAAGGACCTGGACATTAACATTTTTGCCAAGTGGCATCTGGGAACCCCATCTCTGCTCCTGGAGAGTTCCCAGCACCAATATGTACACAGAGAGGCCCTCCCCCATACTACCTATTCCCTCTTTAGGGGAAGCCGTCCAATGTAGCAACATCATCAGTACCTCTACTCACTGCCAGAGGATCACCAGCACTGCCGGTGTGCCATGGTAAAAGACAGCCTCTCTCCCCCACCTTTTACCTCTTGGAGCAAAAGAGTCTGTTGTGACACCAGGAAGGGAAAATTTTATTTTTTTCCAATTTACATCCATTGGCATCATATGAAACTGAAATTACTCCTGGTTTTGTTATCTGTATTTTCTACTGCTGATAAATATGTCTACCTATTTGTTTATTATGGTTGTCATTTTAAATTTTTAAAAAATTAGGAGCATTGAGTCCTGGGTCCTGGGGCTCATACCACAATCTTCCTTAGGAATCACCTACAGTTTAAGTACTGTTCTTTATGTGTTTAACAGAGTTTTATTTTCAGATGAAAAAGAAATAAGTGAAATGTTTACACGTCAAAGAAGTCAGCAAGACTCTAGTCGAGATCTAAAGAAGGATTCCAAAAAAGGTAAATTATTACTAGGGTGATTTGGTTCTCTTCAGTTCAGTCGCTCAATCGTGTCCGACTGTTTGCAACCCCATGAATTGCAGCACGCCAGGCCTCCCTGTCCATCACCAACTCCTGGAGTTTACCCAAACTCATGTCCATCGAGTCAGTGATGCCATCCAGCCATCTCATCCTCTGTCATCCCCTTCTCCTCCTGCCCCCAATCCCTCCCAGAATCAGGGTCTTTTCCAATGAGTCAACTCTTCACATGAGGTGGCTAAAGTATTGGAGTTTCAGCTTCAACATCAGTCCTTCCAATGCACACCCAGGACTGATCTCTTTTAGGATGGACTGGTTGGATCTCCTTGCAGTACAAGGGACTCTCAAGAGTCTTCTCCAACACCACAGTTCAAAAGCATCAATTCTTCAGCACTCAGCTTTCTTCACAGTCCAACTCTAACATCCATACATGACCACTGGAAAAACCATAGCCTTGACTAGATGGACCTTTGTTGGCAAAGTAATGTCTCTGCTTTTTAATACTCTATCTAGGTTGGTCATAACTTTCTTTTTTTTTTAATTTAAATATATTTGTTTTAATTGGAGGCTAATTACTTTACAATATTGTATTGGTTCTGCTACACATAAATGTCTTTTAATTGGTTCTCTTATACTGTGGTAAAAATCACAAATAATTCCTTTAGAATTTTGAAGGATGACCATGTACTTTTTTACTTAAAAATCTTATTAATATCAACTTACTCTATCTTAAATGAAAGTCACTCAGTTATGTCCAACTCTTTGCCCACCCTCCCCCATACCCACTTCCCATGGACTATACAGTCCATGGAATTCTCTAGGCCAGAATACTGGAGTGGGTAGCCCTTCCCTTCTCCAGGGATCTTCCCAACCCAGGGATCAAACCCAGGTCTCCTGCATTGCAGGCAGATTCTTTACCAGCTGGGACACAAGGGAAGCCCAAGAATACTGGAGTGGGTAGCCTATCCTTTCTCCAGAGGATCTTCCCAACCCAGGAATCGAACCAGGGTCTTCTACTTGCAGGCAGATTCTTTACCAACTGAGCTGTCAGGGAAACCTTTACTCTGTCTTAAAGACTACTATAATATGAACAGTTGGACATGCAGAAATACAGAAGAACGTGATATACTGTTTTCATGAACAAGAATATTGGAAAGATAGGATATCTGTCTTTCTGTTCTGTCATTCCTGGCATGTGGCTACCTTAATAATTCACAAGATGGCTGCTAGTGTGCCAGTTGTTACATCAATGGGCAAGAAGAGGGAAAAGGCAAGAGACAAAAAAATAACACTCCATCCAGCTGAATTCGGTCAATTCAGTTCAGTTCAGTCGCTCAGTGATGTCTGACTCTTTGCAACCCCATGAATTGCACCATGCCAGGCCTCCCCGTCCATCACCAACTCCCGGAGTCCACCCAAACCCATGTCCATTGAGTCGGTGATGCCATCCAACCATCTCATCCTCTGTCATCCCCTTCTCCTCCTGCCCTCAATCTTTCCCAGCATCAGGGTCTTTTCCAATGAGTCAGTTCTTCTCATCAGGTGGCCAAAGTATTGGAGTTTCAGCTTCAACATCAGTCTTACCAATGAACACCCAGGACTGATCTCCTTTAGGATGGACTGGTTGGATCTCCTTGTAGTCCAAGGGACTCTCAAGAGTCTTCTCCAACACCACAGTTCAAGAGCATCAGTTCTTCTGTGCTCAGCTTTCTTTACAACTCTCACATCCATACATGACTACTGGAAAAACCATAACCTTGACTAGACGGACCTTTGTTGACAAAGTAATGTCTCTGCTTTTCAATATGCTATCTAGATTGGTCATAACTTTCCTTCCAAGGAGTAAGTGTCTTTTAATTTCATGGCTGCAGTCACCATCTGCAGTGATTTGGAGCCCCCCAAAATAAAGTCTGACACTGTTCCACTGTTTCCCCATCTATTTGCCATGAAGTGATGGGATCAGATGCCATGATCTTCGTTTTCTGAATGTTGAGCTTTTAAGCCAACTTTTTCACTCTCATCTTTCACTTTCATCAAGAGGCTGCTTAGTTCTTCTTCACTTTCTGCCATAAAGGTGGTGTCATCTGTATATCTGAGGTTATTGATATTTCTCCTGGAAATCTTGATTCCAGCTTGTGCTTCCTCCAGCCCAGCATTTCTCATGATGTTCTCTGCATTGAAGTTAAATAAGCAGGGTGACAATATACAGCCTTGACGTACTCCTTTTCCTATTTGGAACCAGTCTGTTGTTCCATGTCCAGTTCTAACGGTTGCTTCCTGACCTGCATACAGATTTCTCAAGAGGCAGGTCAGGTGGTCTGGTATTCCCATCTCTTTCAGAATTTTCCACAGTTTATTGTGATCCACACAGTCAAAGGCTTTCGTATAGTCAATAAATCAGAAATAGATGTTTTTCTGAAACTCTCTTGCTTTTTCGATGATTCAGCAGATGTTGGCAATTTGATCTCTGGTTCCTCTGCCTTTTCTAAAACCAGCTTGAACATCTGGAAGTTCATGGTTCACGTACTATTGAAGCCTGGCTTGGAGAATTTTGAGCATTACTTTACTAGCATGTGAGATGAGTGCAATTGTGCAGTAGTTTGAGCATTCTTTGGCATTACCTTTCTTTGGGATTGGAATGAAAACTGACCTTTTCCAGTCCTGTGGCCACTGCTGAGTTATTCCTCTTTAAAGAGAAAACAACAAGACTCACCCCCAAAAAGTTCTTCTTGCATTTTATCTACCAGTGAAACTATCAATATAAGGGAAGTTAGGAGACATAGTGTTTTTAAACGGCTAGTGTTTTTAAATTGCTGACCCTAACAAAATCAGCATTCTGTTACTACAGGAAAGGAGAACTGGATATTGTGTAGGCAAGTAGTATCTTGTGGCACATTTACTATTTTTGCCTGGCTATTTCTGCTTCCTCATGTCCCCTTTCCCAGGCTATGAATTCTTACGTCTGACTATCCAGGAATTGCTGGTTTTCTGTATCTCTGAGAATGGACTTCTCACTTCATGACAGAGAGGGCAGCAGGAAGCTGCTCCTCAAAAGTCCTTTGGGATTTTTTCTGCGAGAGGATCAATTAGGCTCTGGCAGGAGACCCTGATGGATGGAGCTCAGAAAGCACTACTGGAAAGGCCAAGGTAGAAGAGTCGCTCCACAGTCTGGTGGCGCTGCCAATCTCATGTCCTGTTAGACACATGGATAAATGTTTATATCATGGTGCAGCCTATAAGCCAGCTCAGCCATGTAAGAAAACATTCAGCACACAGTGAGGCAGGAATCAAGGCTAACACCTGAAAAACCAGCCTATGCTACCTTTTTTTCCCATCCTCTTGCCCACCCCCTCTCCTTTTATTGTCCCATGTAGTCTCATGCATACAATTTAGGGCTTCCCTGGTGGCTCAGTGGTAAAGAACCCTTCTGCAAGTGCAGGAGACATGGGTTCAGTCTCTGGTCTGGGAAGATCCCACATGCCACAGAGCAACTAAGCCTGTGCACCACAGCTATTGAACCTATGCTCTAGAGCCCGGGAGATGCAATTAATGAGCTCACGTGCTGCAACTACTGAAGCCCACATGCCCTAGAACCCATGCTCCACAACAAGAGAAGTCTTCAAAACTAGAGAAAAGCCCCCGGCTAGAACTCTTCCCCAACTAAAGAAAAGCCCGCACAGCAACGAAGATCCAACACAGCCAACAATAAATAATAAAAACAATTATTAATTGAAAGCATTTATTTTGTTTTCTGACTCATTCTTTAGTTGCCTGTCTTTTAGCTTGACTCCTGGAAGCCTTTGCTTCCTACCTCTTCTCCCTGGTTTTCTGAGTTTTTAATCCTGCCTGACATGAGTTTTTTTCTTGCCTCATATGCTTTTGTTCTGATGCACTGGCTTTAAGCCACTATTCTACTGTTTTGTGATTCCAGACTTATTTCCTCTCTAGTTCATTTCTCCCTTTTTCTGGCTTGTTCAGCAGTAACACAAAGAGTGCTTCCTTGGGTTAGGTATTTACGATCATGTTCTGTTGCAAATAACATTGTCTACTAAAATTATTAAGGGCATTAATGTATTGATTTACTTTACTTTAGATGTAACAGACTATGAGATAGAAGAGGTAACTGCTGATCATCCAGAAGTTCTTTCCATAATAAATGAGACAGTAAAAATGGCAAAGGATATGAACTTTGAACAGCCACATGAAAAAATTGCTGAGATCTTAGATGAAGTTCTCCAAGAGGTAAGAAATCCAGAATCTTTATTTTTATCTCTGATTTCACAGTATCTGAGAAAATGTTAACCTGGTATATGTACAATTATTTTTGAATCCCATATGGCAGTGTTGAAATCTATAGCCTCCTAATTCACGTGCATTTTACAGTAACACTGTTAATATGTAATGTACCCTGCTGCTGCTGCTGCTAAGTCGCTGCAGTTGTGTCCGACTCTGTGCAACCCCATAGACGGCAGCCCACCAGGCTCCCCTGGCCCTGGGATTCTCCAGGCAAGAACACTGGAGTGGGTTGCCATTTCCTTCTCCAATGCATGAAAGTGAAAAGTGAAAGGGAAGTCGCTCAGTCATGTCCGACTCTGTGCAACCCCATGGACTGGAGCCCACCAGGCTCCTCCATCCATGGGAGTTCCCAGGCAAAAGTACTAGAGTGGGTTGCCATTGCCTTCTCCACATGCTAGCAAAGTAATGCTCAAAATTCTCCAAGCCAGACTTCAGCAATACGTGAACCGTGAACTTCCAGATGTTCAAGCTGGTTTTAGAAAAGGCAGAGGAGCCAGAGATCAAATTGCCAACATGCTGGATCATCAAAAAAGCTAAAGAGTTCCAGGAAAGCATCTATTTCTGCTTTATTGACTATGCCAAAGCCTTTGTGTGGATCACAATAAACGTGGAAAATTCTGAAAGAGATGGGAATACCAGACCACCTGAACTGCCTCTTGAGAAATCTGTATGCAGGTCAGGAAGCCATAGTTAGAACTGGACATGGAACAACAGACTGGTTCCAAATAGGAAAAGGAGTATGTCAAGGCTGTATATTGTCACCCTGCTTATTTAACTTCAATGCAGAGTACATCATGAGAAATGCTGGGCTGGAAGAAGCACAAGCTGGAATCAAGATTTCCGGGAGAAATATCAATAACCTCAGATATACAGATGACACCACCCTTATGGCAGAAAGTGAAGAACTAAAGAGCCTCTTGATGAAAGTGAAAGAGGAGAGTGAAAAAGTTGGCTTTAAAATTCAACATTCAGAAAACTAAGATCATGGTATCTGATCCCATCACTTCATGGCAAATAGATGGGGAAACAGTGGAAACATGAGACTTTTATTTTCTTAGGCTCCAAAATCACTGCAGATGGTGACTCTAGCCATGAAATTAAAAGACGCTTACTCCTTGGAAGGAAAGTTATGACCAACCTAGACAGCATATTCAAAAGCAGAGACATTACTTTGTCAACAAAGGTCTGTCTAGTCAAGGCTATGGTTTTTCCAGTAGTCATGTATGAATGTGAGAGTTGTAAAGAAAGCTGAGTGCAGAAGAACTGATGCTCTTGAACTGTGGTGTTGGAGAAGACTCTTGAGAGTCCCTTGGACTGCAAGGAGATCCAAAGTCCATCCTAAAGGAAATCAGTCCTGGGTGTTCATTGGAAGGACTGATGTTGAAGCTGAAACTTCTGATGAGAAGAACTGACTTATTGGCAAAGACCCTGATGCTGGGCAAGATTGAGGGCAGGAGGAGAAAGGGATGACAGAGGATGAGATGGTTGGATGGCATCACCGACTCAATGGACATGAATTTGGCTATGGTCCAGGAGTTGGTGATGGACAGAGAGGCCTGGTGTGCTGTGGTTCATGGGGTCACAAAGAGTTGGACACGACTGAGGGACTGAACTGAACTGACAGCATTATAACTTTGTTTACATGTCCATCAATGCCTATTAAATGTAGCACCTCAAGGCAAGAATACCAGATCAGTTATCTTTTTCATTCCCTCTGCGTTTTTCAGTGCAACTGAACAGAAGTGCTCAATAAATGAGCTTTTATGGTGATCTTTTCTCACATTTTCCAAACAGCACAAGAAGTTCAAACAAAGATTATTTAAAATTAAGACGGAATTTCTACCTCAAACTATAGATTTCTCTCAATTGCAACTTCCTATTCCTTGAAAGTGTTAATATGGCATCTATGTTGCTACATTTCTAAGTATGATGTGAAAATCTCTCAGTCCTGTCAGGACTCTTTGTGACCCCATGGACTCCAGGCCAGAGTACTGGGGCGAGGAGCCTTTCCCTTTTCCAGGAGAATCTTCCCAACCCTGGGATCAAACCCCAGGTCTCCCAGATCTCAGGTGGCACTGCAGGCACACTGCAGGCTTATCTAAGTATGATAGTAAGTTTATTAATAAAAAGGACTTCTTTACATGAAAAAAGACTGATAAAAATGCTCTGGTTACAAGTGGCTTTTTTAAACTTTTTATTTTGATATACAGTTGTATAGGGCAATGGAAAAAATAGAACAGAAAGATTGCTGTGAATGTAAAACCGCTCTAAAGGGAATTCCCTGGCTGTCCAGCGGTTAGGACTCAGCGTTTTCACTGCCAGAGTCCAGGTTCAATCCCTGGTGGGGGAACTAAGATTTCACAAGCTTCATGGCATGGCCAAGAAATGAAATTAACTTAATAAAAAATAAAACTGTTCTAAAAGTAAAGTTTATTTTTTAAAAACAGAACTACCACATGAACTAACTAACCTACTTCCAGCTATATATTCAAAAGAACTGAAAGCAGGGTTTTGAAGAGATATCTCACACCCATGTGCATGGCATGTGAACTGTAGTTACCATGCTGTACATTACACTCTCAGTACTTATTTATCTTGTAACTGGACGTTTGTACCTTTTGACCATGTATGTGTGCGTGCTAAGTTGCTTCAGTCATGTCCAACTCTTTGTGATCCTATGGACTGTAGTCTGCCAGGCTCCTCTGTCCATGGGATTCTCTAGGCAAGAACACTGGAGTGGGTTGCCATGCCCTCCTCCAGGGGACCTTCCTGACCCAGGGATCAAACCCGCATCTCTTGTGGCCCCTGCATTGCCAGTGAATTCTTTACTGCTGAGCCACCAGGGAAGCCCTACCTTTTGACCCTCTCACCCATTTCCTCCCACCTTTTCCTCTGTCTCTGGCAGCCACCAATGTCTTCTCTATGAATTTGGTTTTTTTAGATTTCACAATAAATGAGGTCATATAGTATTTGTCTTTCTCTAACTTATTTCACTTATACTACTTCATTATAGCTTTTCCCTCCTAATTCTCTCATGTGAAACTTTTCCAAGTGTTTAAAATTCTTTTTTTTGCCCCAAATGCTCTTCATTCAGATGGAAATTTCAAAAAGCAGGTAAATCTGCATAAGCCAAAGGGTTACACTGGTCCTCTCAAGATTTCTTTCCCTCGACTTCTAATATTCTGTGACTTCCTGATTGCATACAGATTTGTTTAAAACCTTCGGAACTGGTGTATTCACAGACCCACATCACTAATCTCCACATTTGTACTGAAGTTGTTATAATTGGGTGGCAGGTGGGGGATAGTTTAGCAGAACTCACAAAGCACCTGCAAGATTTGTTTCGAATCAGTTTCTTTCTATAGCTGTTAGTAAACATCTCAGGACCTCTCAGCTCTCACATTAAAGGCTAAAAATCTAAAGGGAGGTAAAGAGCATTGTCACTTAAAAAGGCAGACTGAGCACAGACCTGGTGACTCCAGGGACCAGGGAGTAGAGTAGACCAGGGGCCATTGTCACCTGAGACCATGTTAGAAACACAGACTCATGGGCCCTACCCTTGACCTTCTGAATCAGGATCTAGGTTCTGTAATACTGAGTAAGATATAGCAAGCATGTTTTGTTATATTTATTTAACAGAGGCTTTTGCTTCTTGTTCTTAATGTACAGCTTTAGTGCTTTCAAATTGTTTCTCTTTTAAAATTAAGTGGCTCTTTTTTTTTCTTCTGAAAGTCAGAAGAACTCAAAAGATATTTGGTTAAGGTCCAGGAAAGTGACATATCAGGGTAACATCCTTGACTTGGATGCCTATGATGGTAATTTCAGTGTGTCATTTTTCACAGGTAGTTGAAGAAAACAAGAATAGGTTTTATGGTGCCCCCAAATATGGAGGATGGATACTGGACAACTGCCCTCTTGTGAAAGAACTCTGGATGGTCTTAGTCGACAAAGGAGTTCTACCCGATTTAGTCATCTGTTTATCAGACACAGAAAACAATGGTTGGTGAATACTTATCATGTCAATTCAGAGTGAAGTTTTTACTGCTGATAATATTTTTAGTTTATATTTTTATGAACTATAAAATGGAAAACTCTCCACCTTCCCTGGATACAACAAATACCACCCCAGCAGTCCCTTCATGACCTAGAGGTACACAAAAGGAAACATCCAATCACTGAGTAGGTGGCCACAGATGGTATGCTGGGTCACTGGATGCTCCAATACACTCTTATCATTATTCTGTGGAGCTGAGCATTTAACAACCCTCATCCCAGTCAGCATTATAACTTCTGAATGAAAAATATATAAGGCTGAGGGCAAAACTATCTATTAATCCTTTTTCCCCTCAAATGGGAAATACTAAGTAGATAAAGATAGCAGAACTAAATTTTAATTTCTGTCACTGTGTATAAAGCTATAGTAATAAAAAATTATGGCACTACCAGAAAAAAATGACATAGACCAATCAAACAGAACAAAGAGCCCAGAGATAAACTCACACATATACAGTCAACTAATATTTGATAAGGGAGCCAAAAATATTGTTATTTTGCATCTTAAGGAAATATTTTTGAAAAGAGAATTTCCAGGGGGAGACTGTATTATACTACTTTTTATGTTTTAGTTACTTATAGTATAATATATACCTTTTTAGAAGGATTTAAGATGGTCTGAAAAAATATGGGCTCTATTTAGATAAATACTTAAAGGAAAGTATATTTGGATATAGACAGAAATAATTTTTCATTTCTAATTTCCAAAATATATCTCACTATATTTTATAGAGCTTTAAAATTAATATTACTGTTTATCTGTATTTCAGGAAAATATTTATATAATAGACTGTATTTAGAGAATAAACAAGAAATTGACTCTAAGATTTTAGAAAGATTATTAGATGAACTACTAAAGGAAAGAAAAGAGGAAGAAGCAGCAAGGTAATCTGCCTGGCACAATAAATGAGATAAATTAACCTTTTACAACTGTTAAAAATCTACTTATGATTTATATTTATAAAATGCCTTTAACATCAAAACAGGCCTACTAACAAGATCCAATTCTAATTCTAAGAAAAATAGTAATTTCATAAATATTCCCAGAATCTCTAAAGTATATAGCTGTGGATATTTTCACAGTCCCAAATCAGACATTCTAAACCAAATGTTTACTTTCAAAAGACATTGTGAAAAAAAGTCCTGATAGTCCAGAGGCTAAAACTTCAAGCTCCCAATGTAGGGGGCCTGGGTTCGATCCTTGGTTGGGGAACTAGATCCCATATACCTCAATTAAGAGTTTGAATGTTGCAACTAAGACTCAGTGTAGTCAAATAAATAAATATATATTTTTTAATGAACACAGAGAAAGTATATATTTTCTACTCTATTTATCTGTGACTTAATTTTACTAACTAGAATCCACCGGTCAAAGAAATAATATAAAAAGTGAAAATACACTTGTGTCATATGACTTAAATTCAAAGCTTGACTAAGTTCTACATAAGGTAAAGAACAAGACGGCTGCTAAGTTGCGTCAGTCATGTCCGACTCTGTGATCCCATAGATAGCAGCCCACCAGTTTCCCCTGTCCCTGGGTTTCTCCAGGCAAGAATACTGCAGTGGGTTGCATTGCCTTCTCCCAAGAACAAGACTAGTTATTCATAACTGATAGGTTCAACATCAAATGCTTATTCTTGAGACTTCCTGGTGGTTCAGTGGCTAAGACTCTGAGCTCCCAATATGGAGGATGTCAACTCAATCCCTGGTGGGGTAACTAGATCCCACATGCCACATTAAGACTTGGTGCAGCCAAATAAATTAATTAATTAAATACTTTTAAAAAATTGGTCAGAGATGCAATGCAACCTGGTTGGAAAAGAGATAAAATGTATAGGATTTAGAATTACATTTTTGGCCAAATATCTACAGACATGCTGATTGTACCTGTTTTCCAGCATTAGTTTCCAAATGTGCTGGTCAAATGCAAGATAATTTCTTTTATCACCATTTGTCTTTGATCTACCCAAGTAGTATATGGAAGTAGCTAGAAACTGGCAGCAAAATTCTTCTTCCTCCTTGTCAGATTTTAGATTCTTAGCAGCCACAACATATAGTATCCAGGTTTTGGATGAGGAAAGCATCACAAAAGAGCCCTACCTAACTAGAAAAGTAGAAGAATTGCCAGTTCACACACTACCAAGTAGGGAAGCCATGCAGAAACAATGCTCAGTAGTCTCAAAGGTCTGGGTCATGAACAAGAGAACTCAAATTACACTAAGACTTCAGTCTGGATCACAGGGTCACAGGGTTTAGAATATAGTGAGACAACACTTCCTATTAACAAGAAACAGGATTTGTGGTCCAGTGGTTACAAATCTGCCTGCCAGTTCAGGGGACACTGGTTCAATCCCTGGTCTGGGAAGATTCCACATGTCTCAGGGCAACCAAGCCCACGTACCACAACTATAGAACCCACAGCCTAGAGTCTGTGAGCTGCAACTACTGAAGCCCACACACCCTAAAGCCCATGCTCTGCAACAAGGGAAGCCACCTCAATGGGAGGCTCAAGCACCACAGTGAGAGTGTAGCGCCTGCTTGCTACACCTAGAGACGAGCCCGGGTGCAGCAACAAAGACCCGGCACAGCCAAAGATAAATAAACCAAGGTACACACTGTTGGGAGGAGAGGTGTAGTGATATATTTGAAGAGAATATGTGTAAAGATTTTCAAAGGAAGGGGAAAAGGACACCGAAAGAACACTGAGTATGAGAGAATGACCCACCTACAGAACAGTCTGAAGAAGACTGTCCAGAGTGGCCTACTCACATGAATGGGCTCTGCTCCACTTAACTGGTCCCCTGTTGGTGACTGCTCGATACAGCTTTTTGATACTGTTTTTAAAAATGCAGTCAACATTCTTATACATGTTTCTTTGTGTAATAGTATGCCAATACCTGAGGGCTAAATTCCTAGTTCTTCAACCCTAATGAAAAACAGATTCCCTTATCCCAAACCTCTTTAAATTTCATCATTACTTTGTTGAAAAGAAAATAAATTAATTTTCTGAATACAAAGGAAATTTGCAAATTTTCAACTTATTCATACAGAAAAATCTTTAAAGTGCAAAAAATGTGAAATAAAATTTAAAAGCTGTCAGAATGCCACCATCCATAGATAATTACTATTAACAGTTTGATTCACTTTATTCTAGTCTTTTAATCTTCATTTATATACATTTTAAATAAAAAATTTGTATTATACATAGTTTTATATTATACCTTTTTTCACTTAACTCTATGCTGTGAACATTTCTCATTTAATCAGAGGGAAAATGATACCAGCTGAGAGTTAGACAATTCTTTATCAATTTTTCCAGGTTTCCTAATTAATAGCCAGAGTTTTTTAAATACAACATTTTAACTTTCCTTACCAAAAAAAGATCCCCAAAACACACAAAAAATTCTGAACATTAACTAGCCTCAATATGAGTAAATTAAATGTTTATGTGGTAAAGTAAAAAGTATAGTGAATATTATAAATGATTTATTCTTTATTTTTACTATTATAAGCCTTAAATTCTATGATATTGTAAGATATTTGAATTTCCAAAGATAACTACATTTTGGACCTTTTCATTTCAGAAAAGTCAAGGAAGAGGCATTAAGAATAGAAGAAGAAAATCGAAAGCTATTGGAAGCTATGACTGCAAAAGCAAAAGGCAAACACAAGATTATATGATTAATAATGTGTCATTTGATTTTGTGTTGTGACTGCAAAGTTGCAGTATTTACAGAGAATTATAAACAGAGTGCAGAGAAGGCAATGGCACCCCACTCCAGTACTCTTGCCTGGAAAATCCCATGGACTGAGGAGCCTGGTAGGCTGCAGTCCATGGGGTTGCTAAGAGTCGGACACGACTGAGTAACTTCACTTTCACTTTTCACTTTCCTGCATTGGAGAAGGAAATGGCAACCCACTCCAGTGTTCTTACCTGGAGAATCCCAGGGACAGGGGAGCCTGGTGGGCTGCCGTCTATGGGGTCGCACGGAGTTGGACACGACTGAAGCGACTTAGCAGCAGCGGCAGCATAAACAGAGTGACCATGTTTCCCAGTTTGCCCGTTAGAGTCCAGGTTTATGCCCAGGTTCCTGAAATATCTGTTTGACTCCCTCTCCTTCTCGTTGTGTTCCAATTTGGATAATGCACTGTATGATCACAGCAGTAATGAATTCATAAAAAATGGATTCCTGACACAGACACCTACTCACCCACCTTGTAAGAGGGATACAGGGCAGGACCAGCATGTGCAACATGTTTTTAAATTTTCTAGTAAGCACATAAAAAATAAAAAGAAACAAATGAATTACAATAATCCCTCAATATCCATCAGGAATTGGTCCCAGGACTCCTGCAGATACCAAAAATTCATAAATTCTTAAGTCCCTTATATAAAATGTCATAGTATGTGTGTATAACCTAAACACATTGGCATATACTTTAAATCATCTCTAGATAACTTATAATGCCTAATAAAATGTAAATGCTATGTAAATAGTTGCTAGCAAATTCAAGTTTTGCTTTTTGGAACTTTCTGAAATTTTTTTTCGAATATTTTCAATTTGTGGTTGGTTGAATCCATGGATACAGAACCTGAAGATTCAGAAAACCAACTGTATATTTTATTTAATACATTATATCCAAATTATTATTTTAACATAATGCAAATTATGTTAAATTTAATTAACATTGATTCATGCATGTAATCAATGCAAAAATTATTGATATGTTTTTATATTCAGTTTTTCACACAAAGTCTCTGAAGTCATTGTGTATTTCACCGCACATTTCAGTTTGGACTAGCCACACTTCAAGTGCTCAGTAGATACATGTGGCTTGTGGCTATGTATCAGATAGTGCAGGAATAGCCATTCCCTATTAAATGGACATTTGGGCTGTTTCCTGTCTTTTACTGTTACAATATTTGGGACTGCTATATGCTATGGCATATATTTGGGAATATATTTTATATTCCATTTTAATAGATATAATATAGGGAGACTGTATCTATCTTTTTCATTAAGCATCATGCTCCAGGGGTTGTTCCCAATTAAATATCTGCTGACTTAAACTAAATAATTTATTTCTTCTCATTTTTTTGTATAAGCAGAAGAAGCTGAAGCCGAGGCTTTTGAGGATTTTGAAGTTGAGGAGTCTGAACTTCACGAAGGGTCTGAGGCCCCTGAGGTTGCTGAGGAGACCAGGGGGTTCTTACCCGAGGAGTCTGACATTTTTGAGGCCCCAGAAACAGAACATCAATCAGGTTAGACTTTTATTAAAGAGTGCGTCCTTAATTCCACTGCTGCCTATTGGCATGTTTGTGTGCGTGTGTGTGTATGTCTGTTGATGTGGTATAAAGTGGAAGCAGGTTGAGATTGCAGAGATGTGGCCCCAGAAAGCAGCAGGTGGCTGAAAGTATGGTAAGAAAGCTGAGTGCTCTGCCCTGGTCCTGGCACTCTTGTCAGGGTCTGCTATATAATTTGGGGGGCACAGTGTTCAAAGGAAAAAAGACTCATTAAAAGTACAAGAATATAAAGCTCTTTCTTTCCTTCCACGGTCTCTCTTAACTTGTCATAGTACTTTATGTTTGCTGTTTAAAGTCATTTAAAAAAAAAAGTCATTCTAAAAAAAATTAAAATTTTAAGTTCTTAAGCATGAATTTTACCATTCATCTTTATGTTGCCCAATGCCACTTCTAAATGCAAACCTAAGAAAGGATGTGATGAGGTTCCATAGTCATTCATGTCTCTTTAAATGCCATTACCTTCATTCTGCATCTGGAGCAAGTTCTAATTTGAAGGGGAACCATGGTCAGGCCTGTCAGCATCTTCCCATCCCCAAATCACTAAGTCACACTTTTTCCCACACATCGTGGGCCCTCTTAGAATTCTGTGCTCATGATGGGGTATCAGGAACGCTCATAGGAATGAGATGGCAAAGAATGGCAGACAGATCTCTGCTCACAGGTGTGCCCTATTGTCCTGCTGGAGTCCCTTTGGATTTTGCTTACAAAACTCGGTTCAAAGATCAAAATGACAACCAAAGTGCATTAAACTAAGTATGGGGCCATTCTGGGCAAGAGATACAGGACACCCACACAGCTTATATACCCATGAAGCCAGCCCTCCTCAAATGTCCAGTTTTTTGGGTTGGGACAGGGCAAGAAGGAGTCTATATGGCAACGAGAGTCACTCTCATGACTGGAGAGTGGACTTAAGCAGCAAGATCAGGCACTTCATGGTGGTGGAAGCAGGGCTCATAAATGCCTCGAAGCACAATTAGTGTTGAATTACTCCCTCTTCTCTCGAGTATTAAACATTATAGATTCTATTGAAAGAGGACCCAACTATTATTTTAGCTAACTTGCAGGACAGTTTGCACAATATTACAGAATGGCTATATATACATTTTTTTGTTAATATATATGTGTGTGTGTGTGAGACACACAAAACTTGTGTCTCAGAACTAGGAAAGACTAAGGGGTGAGAAGAAAGATAATTAGTCCTTCCTTCCCTGAAACTATCTACACTAGATCTGTATGTGAATCATGTCTTTTATTATCCAGGAAAGCAGTTGTTGATCTGTATCTTCAAAAGTGCTATTAGTTGAGATTCTCCTCAGTTTCACCACACCTACACCCACAACTGAGACTTTGGCCACTTTACAGTATTTAGGAATATCTTTATGGGTATGTCAAGAAATTAAAAGAATGCTCAGGCATTTTTGATGCCATGTGAATAGACATTTGAATGATATTTAACAACAGTTATCAGAACTGTATGTATAATTATTATTCTGGTCAACATCCTTTTGTGTATTTAAGAATATTCTTCATTTTCTGCTTTATTTTATTATGTATTTTTATGCCTCCCTGGAACCAACCAGTGGGTTCGTGTGTTTGCAGTGTAGAAAACTGAACTCTTACTGCAGATGTCTGCAGCAAAGTAAGGGCTTAGTAGTAGGACACCAAGGGAGGGAGTGGGAGACAAGCCTGAGATCCACTCCAACTTGGTCTTTGAGTTGCGGGCATTTAAGGAGGAGAGGGCTTCCCGGGTGGCACTAGTAGTAAAGAACTCACCTGCCAGTGCAGGGGATGTAAGAGACATGGGTTCAATCCCTGGGTCAGGAAGATCCCCTGGAGGAGGGTGTGGCAACCCACTGCAGTATTCTTGCCTGGAGAATCCCATGGACAGAGGAGCCTGGTGGGCTGCAGTCCATAGGGCTGCAAAGAGTCGCACATGAATGAAGCAACTTAGCTCATGCACAAAGGGGAAGAACAAAGAATCTGCAGTTAATCATCATCCTGTGACATTTCTTAATCGTTGTTTTGGGGGTCAGGATGCCTACTGTTTATGAATCTTTCTTTTTTTTTTTTTGCTTTTTCCCCATTTTATTGAAGTCTAGTTGCTGTACATCAAAGTGATTCAGTTATACACATTCTTTTTTTTTCTAATATTCTTTTTCATTATGATTTATCCCAGGTTAGATATAGTTCCGTGTGCTATACAATAGGACCTTGTTGTTTATCCATCCTAAATGTGTTGAAGTGTAATAGTTTGCATCTACCATCCCCAAACTCCCAGTCATCCCTTTCCCTCCCTGTCTCCCCCTGTAACTATGCTTCTTTGTCTACCTCCTGCACTAGGAGGAATTCTTTAAATGCAGTTGTTGTTGTTTTTTCCTTTGTATCCCTCAAACCTACTGGTAGCCTTCAATAAATGGCTGTTGAATGTGTGACTTCTAGATATTTACCAAGGGTCTACTAAGAGCCAGTATACAAAGAGACCAGATATGAGACTAGTACAGTGAACAAATGTGTGCAAGACAGTCCCTGCCCTGAATGGGGATGAGCCCTAGTCAATGGGTAAGATGGACACTGCTGCTGCTGCTATGTCGCTTCAGTCATGTCCGACTCTGTGCAACCCCATAGATGGAAGCCCACTAGGTTCCTCTGTCCCTGGGATTCTCCAGGCAAGAATACTGGAGTGGGTTGCCATTTCCTTCTCCATGTTTATGAATCTTTTTATGAGTATCTGGTGATTCATGATCCAGGGATCTGTTAGCTCATCTTGCCCTGGAGAAACAACCTGAGTATGTACATTAATGATGTTATCTGATTCTGGTTGATTAGTGTTCACTTAGCACAGAAATGAGCCATGAAATTAAAAGACGCTTACTCCTTGGAAGGAAAGTTATGACCAACCTAGATAGCATATTCAAAAGCAGAGACATTACTTTGCCAACAAAGGTCCATCTAGTCAAGGCTATGGTTTTTCCTGTGGTCATGTATGGATGTGAGAGTTGGACTGTGAAGAAGGCTGAGCGCTGAAGAATTGATGCTTTTGAGCTGTGGTGTTGGAGAAGACTCTTGAGAGTCCCTTGGACTGCAAGGAGATCCAACCAGTCCATTCTGAAGGAGATCAGCCCTGGGATTTCTTTGGAGGGAATGATGCTGAAGCTGAAACTTCAGTACTTTGGCCACCTCATGTGAAGAGTTGACTCATTGGAAAAGACTCTGATGCTGGGAGGGATTGGGGGCAGGAGGAGAAGGGGACGACAGAGGATGAGATGGCTGGATGGCATCACTGACTTGATGGACGTGAGTCTGAGTGAACTCCGGAAGTTGGTGATGGACAGGGAGGCCTGGCGTGCTGCGATTCATGGGGTCACGAAGAGTTGGACACGACTGAGCGACTGAACTGAACTAAACTGAACTGAGCACAGAAATGAGGTCAGAGGGGACAAGAAAGGGAATAATGTTTTGAATAAAGAGATTAATCATAAACTCAGCAGGGGAACTCGGTTTTAGGGGAAATCAGTACTTTACCTAATTAGAGAAGGCACTGGCGACCCACTCCTATACTCTTGACTGGAAAATCCCATGGACGGAGGAGCCTGGTAGGCTGCAGTCCATGGTGTCGCTAAGAGTCAGACACGACTGAGCGACTTCACTTTCACTTTTCTCTTTCATGCACTGGAGAAGGAAATGGCAACCCATTCCAGTGTTCTTGCCTGGAGAATCCCAGGGACGGGGGAGGCTGGTGGGCTTCCGTCTATGGGGTCGCACAGAGTTGGACACGACTGAAGCAACTTAGCAGCAGCAGTACTTTACCTAGTGAGAACTGTATTATCAATTTGACATAGTATACACAATTTAAACTTTTGATATTTTCTTTGTGCCAAAATTTTCATAAAGGAATAATTTTTTAAAACTCAAACACTAACTATTAGATATTTTTTTAAGTATCTGAGCCTCCTGAGGATGCTACAGTTGGAGCAGAATTTCCAAAAGGATCCAGAGAGGGCCTGGAAACTAAAGAATTACCTGAAACAGGTTAGATTATAAAATAAAAGTAGTGCATAGAAATGCTTTTCATATTCTCTTACAATTTTAGGCATAAAACCAATTTCCTGCCTATTTCTTTCTATGCCAGTTATATGCTGGTTGATGTGTGTTATATTTGCCTAACTTATTAAAAAGTGTATCTAGCCAACTTATAATAGTTTTTCAACAAATTTTATGTTCTACTTTTATTAAAAAAGTTGCCATATGAAATTCATATTATCTAAATAATTTGGATTTTATTTATAAGTAACAATTCATCTACAGCCAAAACAATGAACAAAGCATAGTTGAAATATGAATTTATAAATGCATATTATTGCTTAGAACTCTAAGTTTATTTCTTTTAAATGTTTAAAAAGTATTATAAATTATTTTGGCAATATAGCTAAAGATATAATGCTTAAAGTCTCTTTTTTCTTTCTTTTAAATTTTACTCAAAAGTTCTACTACCTGAATTTCCGGAAGATGGTTATCCTGATGTTCCTGAAATGGATTCAATTAGAGAGAATGTCAGCTCTTTCTACGCTGCCTGGAGACAGGTGGAAACAGCTATCAGTGACTCTTTTACTCAAATTTTAAACCTGGAGATTGCTGGCAAAACTCCAGAGGAACTACTTCAAAAAGTCATTGAAATTATGGAAAGTAAGGGCTGCTGTAATCATAACATTTATTGTCGTGAGCAAGCCATATTATTAAAAGTACTGTGAAAGTTTAAAGCCTATGGTTTATGAAGTAAAACATTCAGTATATCCAGGGATGATATTTAAAATATTTAACAACTGTCCTAGAGCACCCATCAGAACAGCCATTGGACACACAGCACTGGCCAAACTGGCCACTTGTCACCTAAAGAATTTGGAAAGGCCTGTTTGCCTACACATGTAAGCTAAGAGACCAGCCCTACAGTTAATTTCTTAATCTTGCTACTGTAATATGTTCATATGCTTTTATCCTAAAAATGTCTTCCCAACTGTGTTTGTTTTTGAAAGAACCCTTTCACCATGCTGCTTGGGAGTTAACTATAGAAGATTACGATGAAGAAACAGAAGACTATCAGGCTGAAGCCGATGTTGATGAGGAGCTAGAAGAGGAAGAAGAGGAAGAGGAAGAGGTGGGGGGCTTTTCTCCTGCTCACTGCCCGTGGTCACGTCACTGAAGGTGCACATATCCAGAGTGGTTACTGGCACTTCTAGGCTTCAAGAAAACAAGCAGGGATCTTCAGATTTGTAAACATTTTCAACACATTTTGCCTCCACTCAGCTTCATTTGACCTCTGAAATGCCAGAGCTACTTAGACAGTATGTTACACCCATGAAAAAAGGAAAGAGAAAACTTTAAATTTTTTTCCCATGGAAAAATCTATACATATTAGAGACAGAAATATTTTATAAATTTAACAGAAGTGGGTGTTTTATGTAAAATACAACAATGGCATCTTTGAAGGGCTGATGGCATGAAAACAAGTGGTTTTCTCAAAGAGGAACAACTCATTTTAGGCACCAATCTACTCCCTTGGCACCACAATTTTGATAACTATTTTCAAGGGATAGCCTCCTAATTAAGGCATGTATCAATAATAAAATAGGAAATGATTCCTTTAATTCTGGTCTTTATAAATAAAGCAAAATAATAGGTTAGACAAACATTCATTTGTAATTAACTTGTTGCTTGACTTAAATCCAAATATGTATGTGTCAAACAAAAAATGTTATGCAGTGTGATTCTGCTAATAGCTTTCGATACTTTATCCTAAGAAACTGCTGAGACTCTCAGTCAGGGTGGTTAAAGGGTGTGGGTTTTGTCCCAATAATGTTCAGACTCTCTCTTTTCTTTTGTGACCTGCTCTGGTCTGCAAGAACATGGTGTCTTTCTTGTACCTGCAAACAGTTCTCAAGCTGTCTGTAATTTTAAAAACTTAAATTTTTAAGTATGGTCTTCATTGATAACATAGTGTCTTTACCTCACTTTTACTCTTCCTAATTTATCATCCCTTCTTCCAGTGTGTGTTAGGCTTCCTGAGAGGGGTGGTTGTTTTCTTTCTTTCTTTTCTTTTCTTATTTTGGCTCAGTAGAGTTCACAAGTCTTGCTGGAGTGCTTTAGGTGACAACATCCTCAAAATTTATGAAGGGCAAACTGACTTTTCTCCCCAGCATTCAGGAGTATAGTGACAGATAGGCCACCTATTTGTTGCTGAGGCCTGAGACAAGCCCAATTACCTGAATTCCTCATACTTGCCCGGATGCAAGGTCAGGGAGGACTCCTCCCACCCATACAGCTCCTTCTTGGTCTCTTGCAGGCCACAGAGACCACAAAGGGTGGTAGCTGCTGATGCTAACATTCCCCAGGAAATCCACAGATTTCTACAGGAAAACTCCTCCTAAGACTTGCCATCTCGATGCTCTGGTCCCTCTGATGCTTGTCTCCAGATACTCATCCAGTCCATAGTGGTGAAGAGTGTTGTACAGTTGTCTGCCCTCAGACGTCCACAGAGGCCAACCACCACCTGCTCTAGCAGTTAAACACTGAGGAGGTGGTAGAGAAATGAGGAGAGTCTTTAAAGCACCATCTTCCCAGAATCCCTTGCTCCAAGATGCCCCAATCCTTATCATTATTACACACATATCTCACTTTTTTTTAAACTGAAATTCAAATGTAACTGGTGAGCCTTCATTTTTTATCTGCTAAAAGTCTGGCAACCTTACTTTAAGTGCATTTATTGAAAAACAAGAAAGACTAGAGAAATTAATTAGTCATTCAAGTCAAGAACCTAGAGAAAAAAAGCATAGCATAACAAAATAGACCAAGTAAAGTAAAAAGAAGGAAATTAAAGGCCAAAATTAATGAACTAGGAAAAAAAGACCAAATAAAAGCAGTAGGCCTACCTTCAAAAAAAATGAAAAATTGGTTTACTGACAAGAGCAATAAAATAGACAAACCTCTGGCAAGTAAAATGAGGTAAAAAGAAGGAGGAGTAAATAACATTTGAAACAGAAATAAGATTTTGAAAGAGGTTCATTTTAAATTACAACTTTATACTAACAAATTTTAAAGTCAAAATACAAAGCATTTTCAAAATACAAATTACTAAAATGTGCTTAAGATAAAAGATAAAAGCTGGACAAACAAAAATAACTGTAGGGAGTTATAGGGCTTTTCTTGTTGGTTAGATAAGTCTTATGTTATAAATCTTCCATAGCATAGAAAAATTTCAATACTTTCCAGCTCCTTTTGAAGCTTGCATAACTCTGACACAAAAATTGAATGAGTGACACAAGAAAAGTAGAGATTAGTTTTGCACATTTACAGAAAGTTGTTTTTTACATCCTGTTTGGGGGAAGAAAAAAAGGCATGTTGTAGAATAGTCATGCAAAGTATTATTTCGTTGTTATCTTAAAAAATAATGTATTTGTGCCTAAATTTGTGTCTTTGTATGTAAATGTGTAAGCTATACGGAGAAAAATGAGTCTGAAAGAATACACATAAAATGATTGAGTGTTAAGACAGTACTGGAAGGGAAAGGTGAGAGGAAATGTTCACTCTTCATGCATTGTGGTTACGTTTTGAATATTTTTACAGCAAGCATGCATTGTACAACACAAAATTATTTTTAAAATATACTTTACTTTAAATATAGGGCTTCACTCATAGCTCAGTTGGGAAAGAATCTGCCTGCAATGCAGGAGACTCCGGTTTGATTCCTGGGTTGGGAAGATCCCCTGGAGAAAGAATAGGCTACCCACTCCAGTATTCCTGGGCTTCTCTTATGGCTCAGCTGGTAAAGAATCTGCCTGAAATAGGGGAGACCTGGGTTTGATCTGGGTTTGATCTCTGGGTTGGTAGGATCCCCTGGAAAAGGGAAAAGCTACCCACTCCAGTATTCTAGCCTAGAAAATTCCATGGACCATCCATGGGGTTGCAAAGAGTCAGACACAACTGAACAACTTTCACTTTCACTTACTTTAAGTACTAGAGTCCCTAAGGGACTTTACACATGGTTTCTTCATCTATCGCATTTCCAATTGAATAAAATAAAATTTTTCCAAAGTATTTGATTATATATCCACTGAGTAGGAAACAAAGCAAATCCTGAGACATCGCCCATTTTCATTTTCAATGACTAAGAAGTTGTGACCCTGACTCAGCTTTTACTTCTTGGAAATAATTTTATTTTAGAAACTGACTTCACAGTGACCCTGCATCCATCCACACATTACAAGGGTTTTTATTACACATTTGTCTATAAAGGGCTTGGGACACCTTCATTCTCAATGCTGCTTCATTTTCTTTATAAAATAAAGACACTTGGGATTTGAACTCAGAGGAATATAAGAAACTTATTTTTTGATGAATTCAAATAGTACAAGAACTGGTCTTTTGTGGATTGTTTTAAAGGGATATTGTTATGGATTAAATACTATTCAAAGATGCATTTTTATAATTCCCTCTTTAGTATTATGAGAACAGTGCATTAATAGTGTTCTCCAAACTTTGAATGATATTTCTAGAATGAAGATATAATTAAGGAGAAGAGAAGGCATTTGGGAGATACAAAGCACTTTTGTCCAGTGGCTCTCAAAGAAAACTTCGTCCTACAACCAGGCACCCCAGAAGAAGCAGCTAAATACCGAGAAAAGATCTATTACTTTTCAAGTCCTGAAGCTAAAGAAAAGTTTTTGGAGCAGCCTGAAGAGTATGTGGCTCATGATGAACCATTAAAGGTGAAAACAATATTCCCATCCTGATGAATGCTCCTGCATCCTTGTTTAGAGACTTGTTACCAGTCTCCACCATTTTACTCAATAGTGAAGTCAACAGTATAATAAAACAGTATGGTGGCAATATCTAGGTTTTAAGAACAACTTTTTAGAATATAACATAATCTAATTATCTATTTTATTTCTTCAGTAATACCTTACATCAAATCAACACATTTTTTTAGCTGAAGTATTTTATAGGAAGTCACAGTTGAATTTATTGCTTGTAATTTTATTGGACTTATTTTATTTCCTAATCATTTTGATGTACCATTTTAACATCTAATTTCTTGTTAGACTTTTTTCCTCACAATATTGTGATTTTGCCATTATAGATATGAAATAGTACTTAGGAAATCTTTGGGCATATCATTCTTTCTTTCTCTTAATTATTTTATTAGTATAATTCCCTAGAATGGGATTACAAGATCAAAATTATAAATCAAAGTATATTGTCGTGGGGCTTCCCTGGTGTCTCAGCAGTAAAGAATCTGCCTGTCAGTACAGGAGAGGTGGGTTTGATCCCTTAGTATGGAAGATACCCTGGAGAATGAAATGGCAACCCACTCCAGTATTCTTGAAAATTCCATGGACAGAGGAGCCTGACAGGCTACAGACCATGGGGTTGCAAAGAGGTGGGCATGACTCAGCCACTAAACAACATATTGTCAGGACTTTCAATAATACTGATGCCTTGTTAAACAGAGCATGTAAAACACAATTTAAACTCTTCTGGATAATTTGGGCCATTTTCATGGCTATTGCATACACTTTTAAACTCTTCTCTGACCATTTCCTTCACAAGGACAAAAGGTGATGAGGCTGTGCTTGCTTCCCTCTGCTGCTCAAAATCCATTACTGCGAGCCTCTTTGAGGCTCATTCCATCCAAATATATCACCATCTCCCACTCTTGCTGTCATCTATGAGTCATTGCCCCACATTTACAAAAGATTTATCTGCTCCTTCATCCCAAACCTCATCATTGTTCTTGACCAGCTTGAGCATCAGTGGACAGTCCATACACCTGGGTCTCTCTGGATTCTCTGGTTTGGGGGCTTCCCTATCTCCCATGGACAGAGGAGCCTAGTGGACTCCACAGGTCGCAAAGAGTCAGACATGACTGAGCGACTAACACTTTCACTACTTTCACTTTGTCTCCAATACAGAGATTGCAGATTTAATGAAGGCACCTCTAACATTCCTGTATCAGTGGGCTTTTTGTTTGGTAGAGAGGTTTTGGTGGTGGTGGTGGTGGTGGTGGTGTTTTTTTCGTACTAAGAAAATGTCTTTGCATTCTTCCACAATTAAAACTTTTAAAAAGAAACAAAATTAATTTTATTTTATTAAATGCCTTTTGGAGCACTTAATATCAAGATGCTCTGTATTTGTTGATGCTCCCTGAATTCATGGTTGATGCCATGAATCATGTTAATTGGTATCCTAATGTCGAAACATCCTTGAGTTTGTGAAGTGATAATTCAGTCTTAGGGAGAGCAGTTAATAAGCCTAAGTAAGGTTTTCTAAATTCTTAAAGCTTCTTCTTCTTCACTGTCCCTCTCCTCTACCCCCATCCTTGACTTATCCCCTATTTCAGGCTCCGCCATTAAGAATATGCCTTCTCGGCCCCCATGGCTCTGGCAAAACTGTCTGTGGAAGACAGCTGGCAGAAAAATTGGGCATTTTTCATATTCAGTTTGAAGAATTTCTTCAAGAAAAACTAATGCTCAAAACTGAAAAGAAAGTGGGACCTGAATTTGAGGACGATTCTGAGGATGAACAATTTGTAAAACAAGAACTTGAAGAGCTTGCAATTCAGGCCAATGTTACAATTGAGGAAGAAAATACAAAGAAGCTGGTAGGAATATTAATACTTTCTTTGCAGATAATTGTGCTTACTAGTGTTACTTTGAGGGAGTAGAATATAAGTAGTATAAAACTCTCTATATACAATTTCGAAGAAGTAAAAAAAAATAGCCCATAAAAGTAATTTAAGAGTCATCTTCTCAATATGTTAAATACAGACCTTGCTACTCATCTAGAATATAGAGTACTGAGTTTTACATGACTCCAATGAAAAACAGAAAAGCTTTCCCTGACAAGAGTGTTGTATAGCATTTATTTGGGGCTGTTATTTGATGGACTACCCAAATGGTTCAGTGATAAAGAATCTGCCAATGCATGAGATGCAGGTTCAATCCCTGCATCAGGAAGATTCTCCTGGAGAAGAAAATGATAACCAACCCCAATATTCTTGCCTAGGAAATCCCGTGACAGAGGAGCCTGGTGGACTATAGTCCATGGAGTTGCAGAGTCCAACACAACTTAGTGACTAAACAACAATGTTATTTGAGATGTCTGATCTAGATGATAAGATTTCTGTTATTGTGTTCTGTGTTTTCTATTTATTAATAATACTATAAAAAATCTGCCCCTGCACCAGTAGAGATCTCAAAATATTAATTTCTAATGATTCCTCATAAGAAAGTTTGTATGTATCTTTTTGTTCTTCAGTCACTCAGTCATGTCTGACTCTTTGTGACCTCATGGACTGCAGCATGCCAGGCTTCCCTGTCATTCACCATCTCTCAGAGTTTGCTCAAACTCATGTCCATTGAGTCGATGATGCCATCCAACCATTTCATCATCTGTCACCCCTTCTCCTCCTGCCCTCAATGTATCTCTTAGGTGGTTTCTATCTGGGCGTATAGAGAAAGTTCATTATTTTAACTCGCCTTTTAACCATTTCTGATATATCTGAACCCTTTTTTTCCAAATGATCTTCTATAAATGGACACAGGTACAGATTATATTAGATGACTGCCTGCCTGGCCCATCCTTTAATCAGGATCTAGATTGAGTAGTTATAAGATAGGTGACAAAAATCAGTTAACCTTTATAGGTGTGTGATATAGATTGATCTTGGTTTTAGTAAAAATGATGAGACAATCAAGATTAGTCATGCTATTTGCTAGTAGCTCCTCTTAGCAATGCTATGCTATGCTATGCTAAGTCACTTCAGTCGTGTCCGACTCTGTGGGACCCCTTAGACGGCAGCCCACCAGGCTCACCCGTCCCTGGGATTCTCCAGGCAAGAACACTGGAGTGGGTTGCCATTTCCTTCTCCAATGCGAGAAAGTGAAGTCGCTCACTCGTGTCCGACTGTTAGTGACCCCATGGACTGCAGCCTACCAGGCTCCTCCGTCCATGGGATTTTCCAGGCAAGAGTACTGGAGTGGGGTGCCATTGCCTTCTCCCCCTCTTAGCAATAGTAAGTATAATTTCATATCCATCCTAAAGGAAATCAGTCCTGAATATTCGTTGAAAGGACTCATGTTGAAGCTGAAACTCCAATACTTTGGCCACTTGATCCAAAGAATTGACTTATTGGAAAAGACCCATATGATGGGAAAGATTGAAGGTGGAGGGAGAAGGGGACAACAGAGGATGAGATGGTTGGATGGCATCACTGACTCAATGGACATGAGTTTGAGTAAACTCCAGGAGTTGGTGATGGGCAGGGAGGCCTGACGTGCTGCAGTCCATGGAGTCGAAAAGAGTCGGACACGACTGAGTGAATGAATTGAACTGAACTGATATTAAATATTGGTTTGAAGAAAAGTACTCAGATTTTTAAATGCTTACAAACAACAGTGAAAAGTGACCTGAGAAAAACAGGTCTTATATTAACTATGTAACATATTACTATTTATAGATTTTAAGTTTTGTTTGTTTTATAATTCTTGTTTGTAGCCTCAGGAAGTGCAACTTACAGAAGAAGAAGAAGCAATCAGATTAAACCTAACTGAAAATGAGCCATTGCCTCTTGAAATCCTTGAAGCAATTCTTTCTGAGTGGTGGTTTAAGGAACCGATATGGTATCTTAATTTATATAGACTTTTATACACTTATTGACTTTCATTTGCTTTATTCTTAAAAGTTAAAAATGTAATCCAACATAAAGTTAAGAATTTTCTCCTTTACTCCAATGTAAACTAGTGATTCCACACATTAAAAACATCTAGGAGATTATTTTTAAAATATTGATGCCAGAGGTTCCAAACAATTGAATTAAAATTTGAGGTGCAAGGGGGACCTAGCCATTGGAGCCTCCCGGGGATTATAATGTGTAGTCGTGGCTGTGTGTGTGTGCTTAGTCGCTCGGTCATGTCTGACTCTTTGCAACCCTATGGACTGTAGCCCATCAGGCTCCTCTGTCCATGGGATACTCTAGGCAAGAATACTGGAGTGGGTAGTCATTTCCTTCTTCGGGGGATCTTCCCAAGACCCCTGACCAGGGATCAATCCCAAGACCAGAGATGGAACCCAAAGGTAGATTCTTTGCCATCTGAGCCACCAGGGAAGCTCAGTCATGATTAGGAAATACATGTAGTTAAGCATACATCTTGATAAAAAGATTACTGCTAATCATGAAGAACAAATATCCCAAGTTAATGATTTTAGTGCTTTTCTACATTTGGGAAAATGCAAGAATCTGGGGTCATTGAAATCCTTCCTGAGATAGGCAGTCTACTATCTAGGGGCCCATTTATCCAATAGACAGAATGCCTCACCCTATTTTTTCATTCTGAATTCTTTTCAGGGTGCATTGTCAGTAGGTGACTACAGTGGGTTGTGATTTAACCCCCATACTACTGGTTGGTGAGCAACACTCTATATTGTGGTTATTGTTCACATCACTTAATAGCTGTCCATAGTCTTATACCTTTACCAAAAGCCAGGAACAACTTGACCCCAGACAGAACAAATTTAAGAGTTACAGGTCACCAGAATGTAAAACTCTGCCTCAATTTCCTAACCACAATCTCTTACCTTGATATCCACCAAAATAAAGTGAAATGATATTTACAGTACTGCTAATAGCAAACACGTATATGGAACTTACTGTGTGCAAAATACTGTTCTTCTATATTGTATTCATATTAAGTTCCTTGATCCTTATAACTACCCTATGGGACAGGAACTTTTATTTTCTCATTTTGGAGATAAGGAAACTATATCAATGAGAATTAAAAAAAACTAGCAGGTCCCAGTGCTTCTCTGGTCATTCTCTTTTACTTAGTCCCTGACCTAACTGAGTAAGTGGGATTATTAGTCACTTTAATTTTAATTTCTTATTCCCTATATTATATCAACAGTTGAGGTAAACTTAGGCATGTTGCTTGCGACAACATAATCATGGGATGTTCTTCATTAACTTAGCTCCTAATCTTACATCACACATGAAAACAAACAAATAAACATATGGATTGAAGAAAAGGAAAAAGTGAAATTCTAAAAGCCTAAATAAAATAGCTGAACATTAGCACTACCATCAAAACTTATTATAATGAAAAGTTTGTAATAGCATGAGAAATTTTAGTATATAATGTTAAACTAAAAAAAGAGGATACACAGTTATTTATGATAGAAAGTTCAACAAATGAAGAACAAACTAGAAAGAAACAAAACAAAATGTCAATAACTTATTGGATATGAGATTATAGATAATTTTGTCCTTTCTTTGTGCTTTTCTTAATTTCTTATTTTCTATAGTGAAATATATTGCTTTTATAATTAGGAAAAAATCAGCACATTTTTAAAAGGCCTCACTCAATCCTAGAGAGAGCTTATTAGTTACTGCTGCTGCTGCTAAGTTGCTTCAGTCGTGTCCAACTCTGTGCAACCCCATAGATGGCAGCCCACTAGGCTCCCCCATCCCTGGGATTCTCCAGGCAAGAACACTGGAGTGAGTTGCCATTTCCTTCTCCAATGAATGAAAGTGAAAAGTGAAAGTGAAGTTGCTCAGTCGTGTCCGACTCTTAGCGACCCCATGGACTGCAGCCTACCAGGCTCCTCCATCCATGGGATTTTCCAGGCAAGAGTACTGAAGTGGGGTGCCATTGCCTTCTCCTATTAGTTACTGAGGTATAGCTAATTGCATTACATTACTGAGATATAATGGTAGAAATGAAAATGTTGATTCAGAAGAGGGTTTGCCAAGACTTAGCTACTGTATGGGAGAAGGCAATGGCACCCCACTCCAGTACTCTTGCCTGGAGAATCCCATGGATGGAGGAGCCTGGTAGGCTGCAGTCCATGGGGTCGCTAAGAGTCAGACACGACTGAGCGACTTCACTTTCACTTTCCACTTTCATGCATTGGAGAAGGAAATGGCAACCCAATCCAGTGTTCTTGCCTGGAGAATCCCAGGGACGGGGGAGCCTGGTGGGCTTCCGTCTATGGGGTCGCACAGAGTCGGACACGACTGAAGCGACTTAGCAGCAGCAGCTACTGTATGTGAGAAGCAGGAGGGAGTTGAAGGGTCTCTGAAGTTTGGCCCCTGGACCCTAGTGAGTCAGAGGAAGAGCCATGTAGAAGGGTAACAGTGAGCATGATTTTTGATAGTATGATGTATATATAACTCCTGAAGGGCACTCAGATAGAGAAACTAGGCCGTTATGTTGAAAATTCTAAATAAAAATTCAAAAAAGAGCTTGGATGTAGAGGTAAAGATTTAGATGTCATTTCTCTGATAATGAGTGATGTTGAGCATCTTTTCATGTGTTTGTTAGCCATCTGTATGTCTTCTTTGGAGAAATGTCTATTTAGTTCTTTGGTCCATTTTTTGATTGGGTCATTTATTTTTCTGGAGTTGAGCTGTAGGAGTTGCTTGTATATTTTTGAAATTAGTTGTTTGTCACTTGCTCAACATCACTCATTATCAGAGAAATGCAAATCAAAACCACTATGAGGTAACCATTTCACACCAGTCAGAATGGCTGCGATCCAAAAGTCTACAAGCAATAAATGCTGTAGAGGGTGTGGAGAAAAGGGAACTCTCTGTTGGTGGGAATGCAAACTAGTACAGCCACTATGGAGAACAGTGTGGAGATTCCTTAAAAAACTGGAAATAGAACTGCCTTATGATCCAGTAATCCCACTGCTGGACATACACACTGAGGACACCAGAAGGGAAAGAGACACGTGTACCCCAATGTTCATCGCAGCACTGTTTATAATAGCCAGGACATGGAAGCAACCTAGATGCCCATCAGCAGATGAATGGATAAGAAAGCTGTGGTACATATACACAATGGAGTATTATTCAGCCATTAAAAAGAATACATTTGAATCAGTTCTAATGAGATGGATGAAACTGGAAGCTATTATACAGAGTGAAGTAAGCCAGAAAGAAAACACCAATACAGTATACTAACGCATATATATGGAATTTAGAAAGATGGTAGCAATAACCCTGTGTATGAGACAGCAAAAAAGACACTGATGTATAGATCAGTCTTGTGGACTCTGTGGGAGAGGGAGAGGGTGGGGAGATTTGGGAGAATGGCATTGAAACATGTATAATATCATGTATGAAACGAGTCGCCAGTCCAGGTTCGATGCATGATACTGGATGCTTGGGGCTGGTGGACTGGGATGACCCAGAGGGAGGGTATGGGAAGGGAGGAGGGAGGAGGGTTCAGGATGGGGAACACAGGTATACCTGTGGCGGATCCATTTCGATATTTGGCAAAACTAATACAATATTGTAAAGTTTAAAAATAAAATTAAAAAAAAAATAAAGAGAATAAAGGTGAAAAAAAATAAAGCAAGTAAGGGTATCATCAAAAAAAGATGTAGATGTCATTGACAAAGAAGTGACGACTAGAACAAAAGAGATTTTGCTGAAGGCATCTCTGAAGAAAAGGAAACATATCTTAAGGCAATATATATAAATTTGCCCATTTAAATAGAAAGGATACAACATTTCTAAATGCCAGTTAAGAGCTAAAATTATCAAATGTTCTTGAAAACCCTATTCATATGAAGAAGAAAATGTGTATTTAAATATAAATAGTTAAACCAAATTTTAGAGAAACAGAATAAGTTCATTCAAAAAGGGACCAAACTAAACCAAGCCAAGTTCTCCAAGCCTGGGTATGTTTTCAGTACTCATTTGTGTCCGACTCTTTGTGACCCCATGGACTGTAGCCCGCCAAGCTCCTCGGTCCATGGGATTATCCAGGCAAGAATACTGGAGTGGACTGCTATTTCCTCCTCTAGGAGATATCCCTGACCCAAGGATTGAACCCATGTTTCCTGCATCTCTGGCATTAGCAAGCAGATTCTTTCCCACTGTGCCACCAGGGAAGCCCTCTCCAAGCCTGATTGTATTATAAATATTCCCTAATGAAAATGTGTTAACATTCCAAGTTATTTTCATGATTCTTAAAGTTTTATCATACTTGGGCAAGTTTGATGATCCTATTTGAATATAATCATCCTACACATACGAGCCACGAAAACATTAATAATTGTCACTGTTTACAAAAAGAGGGAGGGAAGAGGAACATCATTAGGAGAAAAATGACTAAAAGGATTCTCAGTAAAGAGGGGTGGGGGTAGGGAGGCAGCCAAACAAACTCTTTACATAAAGGGTGACACCATCATTAGGATGGGCACTCACCCCAAGCAGAGAACTTACCTTCTCCTTTCCTGTGATCTTCTCACAACTTTTAGTAAACTTGTATTTAACAGTAATTGTCTATAAACTGATTGACTACAATTTTATACTATAAATATCAAATATTATAACTTTAATCTAATTTGATACATTTGGGAGAAGAAGCAGCATGTTTATACAAGTAGAAATATTAAAAGAAATAAAAGATACTACAATAAACTATTCAAACTTTTTAAAAGTTTCATTGGACATCTAATATAAAGTTGAGATTTAGCAGTACTTTTTTTTCATTTTTAAATCAATATTTATAATAGAATAGTTTAAGCAAATAAAGTAAGTTATGAAATTTCTACATAGTTCTACAGGTTTTGTATTAGACGGTTTCCCGCGGTATCCAGATGAGGTCCAGTTCCTGGGGGAACATGGGCTTTTCCCAGATGCTGCTGTGTTTATACAAGTTGATGATCAAGATATTTCTGATCGCCTCCTTCCTGTCCAAATTGGAAAGTGGAAAGCAAAACAAAAGAAGAAATTAGAAAGGAAAAAACTCATCAAAGAAATGAAGGCAAAAATCAAGGTATGTATCCATTTGAAAAAGCATGAGGGTAAATGTGTTCAGCAACTATCCAATTTATAAAGTGACCTTTACAAAAATGTAGTTTTCTGATTTTAATACCACATTCAGTATGCAAACTATTTTCATCAAATTTTAACAATTTATCATGAAAGAGTTAAGAATTATTTGAGGCCTTTGTGATTATCTGCATGTTAATGCTTCTCTCTTCAAGGCAAACAAAATTAAAGATAGTGGCTGCACCAAAGTATCCTTGTACTAGACATGGGAGCACAGTGGACGAGGCAGCAAGTAGAGCAAACCTTGAAACTCAAAGTTTTCATTGACTTTCACTAGCTCCAACACCAACCATCAAGGTCATTTTAGCCCATAGTAAAATAAATCCAGGTATTAGCTTAAAATATCTTTTCCTAAACTGTATTCTGAGAAGTTTCCATAAAATGTTCAAAAGTGTTATAGTGAACCTATGTAATTGCACTCCTAGGAATCTAACGAAAATGAAAGCAGACCATGTAAAAATGTGTTTGTGAAAGTTCACACAGCATTGTTCATGATAGCCAATAAGTGGAAACAACTCAATGTCCATCAACTGATGAATGGATATACAAAATGTGACAAATATCCAGATAGGTTCCCTTGTTACAGCTCAAGGTGGCAATACATGAGTCTTCTGAACTCAGTCTACTCTGAAAGAAATGCAGAAACTAGCTGGAGAAACTAGTCTAGGAGAAGCTAGATTCCTGCACATTGGGTAATTGAGAAAATACCCACATCACCTATTAATACATCAAAACAGCTGCTACCTGAAGGTCTTAGCTTCCTATCAATCTGTAATGACTGTGATTCTCCGTTTGGGACACTGATAGGTCATGGCACACCCTTAACTACGGGAGCCACTGAAAACCAAGAAAATGTCTTACACAAGCACAAAGGCTTGAGAGATGGCCAGGACCTCAGGCCAACCTGAGCTGTATTCATCTTCTACACAAACCCCCAGTCAAGACTGGGAGAGGTGGCTGCTTTATCTAATGTGCAGAAACCAACACATAGAGTCAAAGAAAATGAAGGAACAGAGGAATATATTTTGAACAGAGGAACAAGATAAAACTCCAGAAACAAACCTTATTGAAACAAAGATAAGTGATTTATCTGATATATAGTTAGAAATAATGGTCATAAGTATGTTCACCAACGTCAGGAGAACAATGCATAAACAAAGTGAAAACTTCAACAAACAGAAAATAAAAGTACCAAACAGAAGTCATAGAGCTGAAGAATAGAGTAACCAAACTAAAAAATTCAGCAGAGGGGTTCAATAGCAGACTCTAGATGCATAAATCAGTGAAACAGAGTAGAAAGCACAGAAATAATCCCATAATTCATGACAAACTAGCCAAGAATGCACGTGGAGAACAGACAGTCTCTTCAATACATGGCATTGGGAAAACTGTACAGCCACATGCAGAAGAATAAAACTGGACACCTATCTTATAACATACACAAAAATCTACTCAAAGTAGGTCAAAGACTTGAAACACAAGCCCTGAAACCCTAAAACTCCTATAACAAAAAGGGGTAAGCTCCTTCACATCAATATTGGCAATAATGTCTTTTATTTGACACCAAAAGCAAAAATAAGTAAGTGGGACTACATCAAACTAAAAAAATCTTCTTCCAAGCAAAAGAAACCATCAACAAAATAAAAGACAGTCTAGGGAATAGGAGAAAATATTTGCAAATCATATACCTGATAAGGGGTTAAAGTCCAAAAGACATAAAGAACTCACACCACTCAGTATCAAAAAACCAAACAATTACATGGAACTCTGCTCAATGTTATGTGGAAGCCTGGATAGGAGGAGAGCTTGGGGGAGGATGGGTACATGTATATGTACAGCTCCATCCCTTTGCTGAAACCGTCACAGCATTGTTAATCGGCTATACACTAGTACAGAATAAAAAGTTTAAACAGAAAAAATCTATGTGAAGGACTTATATAATATTCAGTGCATAGTAAGTACTCAATATATGTTCATTTATTCATTCATTGAACACATACTATGGAACACTTATTATGTGTCAGGCTGGAGATAAATAACAGTAGACAAAACAGACAAAAATTCTGTGTTTGTGGCAATACCATTTCAATGAGAGACAGATAAGTAATAAATAAAGTGTAGTATTATATTCAGTTGTAATAAGGGAAATAGAGAAGAGTAAATTGTGGGAAGGGAATAGGGAAGAGGGAGTTGAGAGAGGAAAAAAAAAAAAACAAGCAATCTAATTTTTTAAGTGGGCAGATGAACTGAATAAACATTTTTCCAAAGAAGGCATGACCAACAGAGACATGAAAAGGTGCTCAACACCAGTAATCATAAGATAAATGCAGATCAAAATCACAATGAGATATCACCTCTCACACCCGTTAGGATGTCTAAATAAAAAAAGAGAACAGAGATAAATGCTGATGAGGATGTGGAGAAAAAGGAACCCTTGTACACTGTTGATAGGAATGTCAACTAGTACAGCCACTATGGAAATCAGTATGGAGGTTCCTCAAGTAATTAAAAAATAGAATTACCATATGATTCAGGAATCCCACTTCTGGGTATATGTATCCAAAGGAAACAAAGTCATTATCTCAAAGAGATATCTCTTCTCCCGTGTTCATAGCAGCATTATTCACGATAGTCAAGGTATAGAAACAACCTGTGTCTGTCAACAGATGAATGGACAAAGAAGATGTGGGGTAGGTATATATACAATGGGACATTGTTCAGCCATGGGAAGGAAGGAGATCCTGCCATTTGCAACAACACAGGTGAAGCTTGAGGGCATTATCCCAAGTTAAACAAGCCAGACAGAGAAAGACAAATACTGCAAGCTATCACTTGTATGTAAAATCTGGGAAAAAAATAATCAAACTCATAGAAACAGAAAGTATACAAGTGGTTGCCATGGGCTGGGGGGTGTGGGAAATGGGGAGAGGTTGGTAAGATGATATAAAAAAGTTCAATTATAATACGATTAAGGCCTGAGGATCTAATGTATAACATGATGACTATAGTTGATAATATTGTACTGTATAATTGAAATTTGGCAAAAGAGTAGAACTTAAATGTTGTCATACACACAGGATACGTATGTGAGGTGATGGATGTGTTACTTAACCAAATGGGGGAAGAGTCCTTTCACAATGTACACGTACATCAAATCTTAATGACATACACGTTAAATATCTCTCATTTTTACAAAGCTGAGAAAATAATAAATATATAGTATATTCATATAACGGAGTAGTACTCAGTATTTGAAAGGAATGAACTATTGATACTCCCTACAAAAGATCATTATGCTAAGTGAAAGAAACCAGGCAAAGAAAATAGTATTATATGTACTCTATGATTCATTCCATTTATATGACATGTCTTGATCAGATCAGATCAGATCAGTTGCTCAGTCGTGTCCAACTCTTTGCGACCCCATGAATCGCAGCACGCCAGGCCTCCCTGTCCATCACCAACACCCGGAGTTCACTGAGACTCATGTCCATCGAGTCAGTGATCCCATCCAGCCATCTCATCCTCTGTCGTCCCCTTCTCCTCTTGCCCCCAATCCCTCCCAGCATCAGAGTCTTTTCCAATGAGTCAACTCTTCACATGAGGTGGCCAAAGTACTGGAGTTTCAGCTTTAGCATCATTCCTTCCAAAGAACACCCAGGGCTGATCTCCTTCAGAATGGACTGGTTGGATCTCCTTGCAGTCCAAGAGACTCTCAGGAGTCTTCTCCAACACCACAGTTCAAAAGCATCAATTCTTCGACGCTCAGCTTTCTTCACAGTCCAACTCTCACATCCATACATGACCACAGGAAAAACCATAGCCTTGACTAGACGAACCTTTGTTGGCAAAGTAATGGCGCTGCTTTTGAATATGCTATCTACGTTGGTCATACTTCCCTTCCAAGGAGTAAGCGTCTTTTAATTTCATGGCTGCAATCACCATCTGTAGTCATTTTGGAGCCCAGAAAAATAAAGTCTGACACTGTTTCCACTGTTTCCCCATCTAGTTCCCATGAAGTGATGGGACCAGATGCCATGATCTTCGTTTTCTGAATGTTGAGCTTTAAGCCAACTTTTTCACTCTCCACTTTCACTTTCATCAAGAGGCTTTTGAGTTCCTCTTCACTTTCTGGCATAAGGGTGGTATCATCTGCATATCTGAGGTTATTGATATTTCTCCCAGCAATCTTGATTCCAGCTTGTGTTTCTTCCAATCCAGCATTTCTCATGATGTACTCTGCATATAAGTTAAATAAGCAGGGTGACAATATACAGCCTTGACATACTCCTTTTCCTATTTGGAACCAGTTTGTTGTTCCATGTCCAGTTCTAACTGTTGCTTCCTGACCTGCATACAAATTTCTCAAGAGGCAGGTCAGGTGGTCTGGTATTCCCATCTCTTTTAGAATGTTCCATAGTTTATTGTGATCCACACAGTCAAAGGCTTTGGCATAGTCAATAAAGCAGAAATAGATGTTTTTCTGGAACTCTCTTGCTTTTTCCATGATCCAGTGGATGTTTGCAATTTGATCTCTGGTTCCTCTGCCTTTTCTAAAACCAGCTTGAACATCAGGAAGTTCACGGTTCACATATTGCTGAAGCCTGGCTTGGAGAATTTTGAGCATTACTTTACTAGCGTGTGAGATGAGTGCAATAGTGCAGTAGTTTGAGCATTCTTTGACATTGCCTTTCTTTGGGATTGGAATGAACACTGACCTTTTCCAGTCCTGGGGCCACTGCTGAGTTTTCCAAATTTGCTGGCATATTGAGTGCAGCACTTTCACAGCATCATCTTTCAGGATTTGGAATAGCTCAACTGGAATTCCATCACCTCCACTAGCTTTGTTCATAGTGATGCTTTCTAAGGCCCACTTGACTTCACATTCCAGGATGTCTGGCTCTAGGTCAGTGATCACACCATTGTGATTATCTGGGTTGTGAAGATCTTTTTTGTACAGTTCTTCTGTGTATTCTTGCCACCTCTTCTTAATATCTTCTGCTTCTGTTAGGTCCATACCATTTCTGTCCTTTATCAAGCCCATCTTTGCATGAAATGTTCCTTTGGTATCTCTGCTTTTCTTGAAGAGATCTCTAGTCTTTCCCATTCTGTTGTTTCCCTCTATTTCTTTGCACTGATCACTGAAGAAGGCTTTCTTATCTCTTCTTGCTATTCTTTGGAACTCTGCATTCAGATGTTTATATCTTTCCTTTTCTCCTTTGCTTTTCGCTTCTCTTCTGGATTGAGTAGAATGAATGGAGCTTTCAAGTCTGGAACTAGGAAGACCAAGATAAGGCATGAGAGCAGTGGTAAATTATGTGATAGTCTTTTATGCTGAAGAGAAATTGTTGTGTTCCATGTGGCCATGGGCAAAAGAAACACCATTGGTAGGAGAAAGGTACAGGAAGATGTATTTCAGTACTAGTAAGACTTTCCAAAAGAACAAAGACCGAAGGCAGTGAGCTACTTATCGAAGGCAGATAAGCATAGGCTAAGTAGACATTTGGTAGGGAGAATATGGAAGAAAGCTCTCTAGTGTCAAAGAGCTAATCAGTTAATTCCAATTCTGAGATACAATGACTTAAATTATTGGATTCATTATCACAACTCAGTACTCATTAATGTATCATGTGTTAAAACCATGAAGATCTTCTTTCACTGCTCAGACACAGTTGTCGAATTCTTTTCATCTTGGACTTAGTTGGAGGAAATCCCTCTAAAGGCATTTCCATCCATCCCTTTGCACCACCACACTAAGACTGCATGCCCTGGAACTAAGATTGCATGCCCTGGAACATGGACCTGGTGATCCAGTGGCTAAGACTCCATGCTCCCAATGCAGGGGGCCCAGGTTGGATCTCTGATCAGGGAACTGGAACCCACATGCTACAACTAAGAGTTCACGTGTCACAATAAAGACGGAAGATCCTGTGTATAGCAACTAAGATCCTGTGAAGCCAAAAAAAGTATTGCCTGTCCCAGGTCATCTGTGGCCAGCACAATCAAAGCAAGCCCAGCTCTCAGTCTTCCAAGTACTATGAAAGTAAGGAGGGAGATATGGAGAGACACCAAGCTTCACACTCTGCTGTGTGACATCCTTCACTTTTCTGCTGCTGATCTCTAAAGAAAATGGGCCCAACTGTCTGCTAGGCAAGAGGCTCTGTAAGCATGAGAATGGAAAAGAAAGCAGAGGGCATACCAAAGTTTGCCCATATTCATGTGCATTGAGTTAGTGATGCTATCTAACCATCTCATCCTCTGCCACCCCCTTGTCCTTTTGCCTTAAATCCTTTTCAGATGGCTAGTAACTGCCATATTGGACAGAGCAGCTGTAAAGCAATCAAGCCCCATCCTAGCCATCACTTGCCCTAAAATTTGTAGGGCATGTGTAACAGGAAAGAACAGATTTCTGGAGCTAGTTCATAACCTTGTGCATTTGCTCCTTTCTTTTCACACCCACAACTCAGGCAAAAGGGACTATTTTTATAGCTTTACAGTTAAAGTACCTATGGTAAAACTTTGGTTTAAAAAAAGGAAATTAGAGTTTTTATAATCCTCACCTTCTGAAAAGCTACAGAATCTCTCTGGGATTCATATATGAAATTAATTTTATTTCATTTGATTTTATAATTCTTTCTTGAATGTCAAGCAAACATACGTTATCTGGGATGTATACTCAGTAACTGCCAGATAAAAGGAGCAGGGTGCTACTGGCCTAGACCAGAGCCCCCAGGGCATGTCTTTAAGGCACCTCTCTGATCTCTGAGTATTTAAAGGGACTGCAATTTCAAGAGTCGTGAACCAATGAGCCCCAGAACCCAAGGGTAGCTGATTAGCTTTCATGCAAACCTTAAGGTCACATCAGAGGACCCATTCATTGCGTTAGATTTAGAGGCCGCGAAAAAACTAGAGGACTACCCATATACCATACGTGTGAAAGTATCCAAAGTACAAATGCTTTCCTCATGTATATGTGTGCTTTTAGGGTTCTTTAGACAATTACATCTTAATAATATGATGAAAAATTATCAGACATTTTCAACAAATAGCCTCCCTATTTCTCCATGTGCAAAATCCACCTCTCCACCAAAGCAAACAAATAAGTAATACATTTTGAAAAGGGATTCTAAAGTTTGAAGAAAAACTGACTGATCCCAAGTGCCACTTATACCTCTGGAGGGAAACAGCTGATCAAGAGGGCCAGAAGTCCAAAGATACATGTGACATAATTATCACCATCACAATCTTTTCTGGAAAGTATCCTCTGACCAAATATTATTCCCATTTGGGAAAAAATATTAATACATAGAAAGTAATTTTATTATTATCTGTTGACATTTTTAATGCTTCTTTCTTTAACAGGATGATATGATTGCTAAAAGAAGGGCTGAACTTATAACAGAGAGAGAAAAAAGGAGGAAAGGAGGGGTGGTAAGTAAATAAAATTGCTTTTTTCAAAAAATAAAATGGACACATACACACACACCCACACATATATAAAAAATATATTTTACATATATATAATATATATTTTACATATATATAATATATATTTTACATATATATAATATATATTTTACATATATATAATATATATTTTACATATATATAATATATATTTTACACATATATATATATAAAATCTCAAGCATATAAAATGAAAAGATGCACAGTAGTCTTTTTTAATTTTTATTTTATATTGGAGTGCAGTTGATTTACAGTGTTATGTTAATATCAGGTATACAGCAAAGTGATTCAGATACACATATACATATACCTATTGCTTTTCAGATTCTTTTCCCATATAGTTTATTACAGAGTATTGAGTAGAGTTTCCTGTGCTATATAGTAGGCCCTTGTTGATTATCTATCTTATATATAATAGTATGTATCTGTTAATCCCAACCTCCTAATTTATCCCTCCTCTGACCTTTCTCCTTTGGTAACCATAAGTTTGTTTCCTAAGTCTGTGAGTCTTTTCTGTTTTGTAAAGTTCAGTTGTATCACTTTTTAGATTCCACATATAAATGATATGATGTTTATCTTTCTCTGATTTACTTCACTTAATGTGATCATCTCTAGGTCCATCTATGTTGCTGCAAATGGCATTATTTCATTCTTTTTTATGGCTGAGTAATATTCTACTGTATTTATGCACCATATTTTCTTTATCCATTCATCTGTCGATGGACGATTAGGTTGCTTCCACGCCTTGGCTATTGTAAATTGCACTGCAGTGAACACTAGGGTGCATGTAGCTTTTTAAATTTTGGTTTTCTCCAGCTATATGCCAAGGAGTGGGATTGCTGGGTCATATGGTAGTTCTATTTTCAGCTTTTTAAGGCACCTCCATTTTGTTCTCCATAGTAGTTGTACCAATTTACATTCCTACCAACAGTGTAGGAGGGTCCCCTTTTCTCCACACCCTGTCTAGCATTTATTGTTTGTAGACTTTTTGATGATGGCCATTCTGACTGGGGCTTCCCTGGTAGCTCAGCTGGTAAAGAATCTGCCTGTAGTGCAAGAGACCCCAGTTCAATACCTGGGTCAGGAAGATACCCTTTAGAAGGGATAGGCTACCCACTCCAGTATTCTGGGGCTTCCCTGGTGGCTCAGATGGTAAAGAATCTACCTGCAATGCGGGAGACCTGGGTTCAATCCCTGGGTTGGGAAGATCCCCTGGAAGAGGGCATGGCAACCCACTCCAGTATTCTTGCATGGAGAATCCCCATGGACAGAGGAGCCAAGGAGGCTACAGTCCATGGAGGTTGCAAAGTCGGATGCGACTAAGCACAGCACAGCACATTCTGCCTGTTTTGAGGTGATACCTCATTGTAGTTTTGATTTGCATTTCTCTAATAATTCGTGATATTGAGCATCAAAATGATGCATAGAAGTCTTGAAGCAAATATCAAGTGTATGTACTAGTACTTAGATTATGTATCATTTTTTATACTTCTGGTATTTTATAACTGCTTACAATGAACTTTTATTATTTTTATGATAAGAAAAATGAACACTTTTAAAGGAAAGGAAATCACTAAAGATGTTTAAACAATCTAATACAAAATATAATAATACTACATTAAATTATGTTTCTCGCGGATTTTTTGTGCTTTTCACACTTCAGTCCAAGTCACAGGGAGATAGGCTGAGAGAATGGGAATAAGGTCTAGACCGAGAGCTTATGAAGTTGTGGTCTTCTCTGGTGGCTCAGATAGTAAAGAATCCACCTGCAGAGCAGGAGACCCAAGTTTGATCCATGGGCTGGGAAGATCCCCTGGAGAAGGGCATGGCTACCCATTCCAGTATTCTTGCCTGGAGAATCCCATGGACAGAGGAGCCTGGTGAGCTACAGTCTGTGGGGTTACAAACAGTCAGACATGACTGAGTGACTAACACACATACACACACACACACACTGTAAAGTTGTGCTGGAGCTAAAATGCTTTCATTGAGATAAAGAATGGAATGAGGCAGAGCCTGTGGACAGAGTCACATACTCTGCAGAATGTTCAATATGGTTCCTCTTTTCCATCTGCTGGTTTTTTAAAAAAAGAGAAACCTTGAAGATCATGGATTTTGTTTTATTTAGAGAGGAGCTAGTCCCAAGTTGACCTACCTGACCCAAATGCTACAGCCAAGCAACTCAGAGGTGCCAAAGTTAAAGAGGAGGCAGAGTAGAGAAGCTTGTTCTGTAAAGGACTTAAAGCTCCTGTTTATATAATCAGCTTACCAGTGCCCGGGTAACCAAGACAAAAGATAAGATAGTCCCTGCCTTCTCCCATTTCCTTCTGGCTTCAGCACCCTTATAATATCTTCTCAGGGCTGACCCTCCTGTAATCTGATTTCCATCTGTTCAAAAATAGTCAAGAAAGGGAAGGAGAAAAGAGAAATAACAGAAAATATGACTTGCTGCACGTGCAACCATGTATCCCTGCCCCCCGCCCCCCGCCAATATGCTTATGTTGTACAGAAGACTGTTGATACAGTAAAACTTAACTGTAAGTCAAAACTATGCAGAAGAAGGATTGAAACACTCATTTCTTTGTCTAAAATATTTATCAGTTCAGTTCAGTTCAGTCGCTTAGTCGTGTCTGACTCTGCGACCCCATGAATTGCAGCACGCCAGGCCTCCCTGTCCATCACCAACTCCCGGAGTTCACTCAAACTCACGTCCATCAAGTTGGTGATGCTATCCAACCATCTCATCCTCTGTCGTCCCCTTCTCCTCCTGCCCCAATCCCTCCCAGCATCAGGGTCTTTTCCAATGAGTCAACTCTTCGCATGAGGTGGCCAAAGTACTGGAGTTTCAGCTTTAGCATCATTCCTTCCAAAGAACACCCAGGGCTGATCTCCTTCAGAATGGACTGGTTGGATCTCCTTGCAGTCCAAGGGACTCTCAAAAGAGTCTTCTCCAACACCACAGTTCAAAAGCATCAATTCTTCAGTGCTCAGCTTTCTTCACAGTCCAACTCTCACATCCACACATGACCACTGGAAAAACCATAGCCTTGACTAGACAGACCTTGTTGGCAAAATAATGTCTCTGCTTTTCAATATGCTATCTAGGTTGGTCACAACTTTTCTTCCAAGGAGTAAGCGTCTTTTAATTTCATGGCTGCAATCACCATCTGCAGTGATTTTGGAGCCCAAAATATAGTCTGACACTGTTTCCACTGTTTCGCCATCTAGTTCCCATGAAGTGATGGGACCAGATGCCATGATCTTCGTTTTCTGAATGTTGAGCTTTAGGCCAACTTTTCACTCTCCTCTTTCACTTTCATCAAGAGGCTTTTGAGTTCCTCTTCACTTTCTGCCATAAGGGTGGTGTCATCTGCATACCTGAGGTTATTGATATTTCTCCCAGCAATCTTAATTCCAGCTTGTGCTTCCTCCAGCCCAGCATTTCTCATGATGTACTCTGCATAGAAGTTAAATAAGCAGGGTGACAATATACAGCCTTGACGTACTCCTTTTCCTATTTGGAACCAGTCTGTTGTTCCATGTCCAGTTCTAACTGTTGCTTCCTGACCTGCATACAAATTTCTCAAGAGGCAGGTCAGGTGGTCTGGTATTCCCATCTCTTGAAGAATGTTCCACAGTTGATTGTGATCCACACAGTCAAAGGCTTTGGCATAGTCAATAAAGCAGAAATAGATGTTTTTCTGGAACTCTCTTGCTTTTTCCACGATCCAGCGGATGTTTGCAATTTGATCTCTGGTTCCTCTGCCTTTTCTAAAACCAGGTTGAACATCTGGAAGTTCACGGTTCATGTATTAAGCCTACCCAATGTTTTTAAAAACTTCAAATATTGTTGTTTTTATTTCTAAACTTTCAATTTGGTTTGTTTTTATATTTTTTTATTTCCATCATAAAATTTCCTATATTTTCACTTCTTTTTCCTTTTCCTCATTGATCCCAGTGATAATAACTGTGATAAAGTTCTCAGCTGGTAACTCTAACTGTGATAAAGTTCTCAGCTGGTAACTCTAGCTCCTGAACTGAGTATTTAATGATTATCTTTCTTATGAGAATGGGTCACATCTCATGAGCCTTTATAGTTTCAGTAATTTTGGATTATATCCTAGAATTGTGAATGTTATATGGTGGGGATTCTGGATTCTGTTGTATGCCTTCAAAGAGGGATGGTGTTATTGTTCCAGCAGACAATTAACTTGGCGAGACTAAACCTGCAAACTCTGTCATGCCTACGAATGGGCAGCAGTTCTGTTTATACTGTTGTAAACAGCCAATATGTGTGGGGTTTTCAGAGATTAGCCAGAGACTTGGATAGTCTTTGTGAACTGATTTGTATATCCTTTGCTGGCTCTCTCAACTCTAAAGTTTTTTCTCACTCTCCAGTCCCCTGGTTGTGGCTCTCTCCCCCTGCTTGCTCCAACTGAAAGTGCTGACTCCAAAAGAATTGCACAACATGAGAATTGTGAGTTAAGTTGTATTTAGGGCAAAATGAGGAGAATAGCCTCAGATACTCTGAGAAACTGCCCCAAAGAGGTAAGGGGCAAGGCCAGTATATATGTGATTTTGGTGAAGGGGGAGTACATGCAATAAAGCACATATTTTTACAGAAGGTTCTGCTAGTCTCATGGCTACTACTAGTCAAAAGGAGCAGACATCACCATGAAGGATTTTAGTGTTTTTCTAATTATGAGGAAATGCAATAATTGGGCTCATAAAATCACCTCCTGAATATATCTGACTATCTGAAGACCTGTTCTGATAGTTTTTTCCAAAGCACAGAGTGCCTCATTTCTGGTGTTGAAGATCAGCAGCTGTAGCAGCTCATAATTTACTCCTTTTAGAAGTAGATGGTAAGTGCCAAGTCACCTTTTGTAGGTGACAAAAGACAGAGCTTTCTATCACAAACAAGTTGGAAGTCCTATTAGGTAGAGCTGGCGAGGTGAGCACAGGTCATCAGAAGCTAAGATGTCCCAGCTGGCAGTGTGGACTCACCCCACCGTACTTTCGATGTTCCTTAGCAAATCAAATTTCACCATAAAAAAATTGTCAAAATACAAGAAAAAGGAAAAAGTAGTCAGAGAACCAAATGACTTCAAAATTCAAACAAAAAATAGCAAGAACTGAGAAGCACAGTCCCAACACCAAACATCTGTTGTAGTCCCAACAGAAGTCTCTCCTTCTGGGGAGAGAAAAGCCTGGGCACAGAGCAAGGAAGGGCCCTTATCTTTTCATCTTCCTCTCAGCCCTTACAAGTCCAAATCCCAGCTGCAGACTCTTTTCAAGGAAGCAGGGTCTCATCAGTTAGAAAGATTCAGTTCAGTCCAGTTCAGTCGCTCAGTCATGTTCCACTCTTTGCGACCCCATGGACTGCAGCATGCCAGGCTTCCCTGTCCATCACCAACTCCCGGAGCTTGCTCAAATTCATGTCTATTGAGTCAGTGATGCCATCCAACCATCTCATCTTCTGTTGTCCCCTTCTCCTTCTGCCTTCAATCTTTCCCAGCATCGGGGTCTTTTCCAATGAGTCAGTTCTTCCCATCAGGTGGCCAAAGTATTGGAGTTTCAGCCTCAGCATGAGTCCTTCCAATGAATATTCAAGACTGATTTCCTTTAGGATGGACTGGCTTGATCTCCTTGCAGTCTTAGGGACTCTAAAGAGTCTTCTCCAACATCGCAGTTCAAAAGCATCAATTCTTCGGCACTCAGCTTTCTTTATGGTCCAATTCTCATATACATACATGACTACTAGAAAAACCATAGCTTTGACTAGACGGATCTTTTTTGGCAAAGTAATGTCTCTGCTTTTTAATGTGCTATCTAGATTGGTCATAGCTTTTCTTCCAAGGAGCAAGCGTCTTTTAATTTCATTTCTGCAGTCACCATCTGCAGTGATTTTGGAGTCCAAGAAAATAAAGGCTCTCACTGTTTCCATTGTTTCCCTTCTATTTGCCATGAAGTGATGGCATGAAGTGATGGGACCAGATGCCATGATCTTAGTTTTCTGAATGTTGAGCTTTAAGCCAACTTTTTTACTCTCCTCTTTCACTTTCATCAAGAGGCTCTTTAGTTCGAATGATTAGGAAACATCAAATTAATCAGAAGAGTGCAGGCAAGAGATAATGAGAGGGCAAACAGCAGAGCAAAGGAGGAGAGAGCTTAAGTATTCTGTCCTTGGAAATGCGATGTGCAATAATGGGGAGTGAGGAGCAGAGGTAACTCCCAGGTTTCTGACTGGAAGGCAGTTTTCCAGTTGGGTGGGACAAGGACTACTTCAGGGCAACATGCCAGGAGACAGTGCAGGAGAATCAATAGGATAGGATTCAGTTTTATGCAAATTGAACCACAGCACTTAAAGCCTATACAACACCACTTAGTATCAATATCCTGTCACAGTCTTTAATAATCATTTATCTGTTATTCTTGTGTCCTCAGATAAGCTGCAGCCTCCTCAGGGGCATGTACTATTCTATTAGAACAGTGCTTTATACAAAATGACAATAATATAATAGTTATTATAACATAATAATAGGAATAATAGCTATCATTTGCATGCTTACCAGACAGTTTTCTAAGGGCTTTGCACATATGAACTTATATAACTCTGCCAACAATCATGTGAGGGAGGTCCTTTCATTATTCCTGTTTTATAGATGAGGAAACTGATCTTGTCCAAGCTAACATAGGTTGGAGTGATTTATACTCTTTGAGTTGCATGGAACTTTGTTGCTGAAGACCATGAAAAGCACGTAATGTTCTGACGACCATAGCATTAACTGTTAGAAGCTAATATCTTGTCTGTGTATTTATCTAGGGATCACTGTGGTGTTAGTCTTGAAGGCATTACATTTCTGGGTACCAGATATTTGAAATTTTACTGTATCAGTTGATGAATGTTGCATATTGCATACCACACTAACCAATATCCACTTATTTCAGTTAGTTAGCCATGACATTTGTTCCATATTTCAGTTTTATAACAAAGGGGAATATTTTCTTCCTTAGACTGTTAGAGAAGACGAAGACATGAGTGAGGAAGAACCTGATAACAATGAAGATGATATTGATAACATTCTCGAAGATGAATTTCCAAAAGATGAGGAAGTGATGAGTGAGGAAGAGGAAGAGCAGGAAATTGATGCTCTCGAACGCCTGAGGGGTGAACTCGGAGAAAAATTTGAAGCAGATATGAGTAATTTACAAATAATACAGGTTATGACTTTTTCATAATTCAAAAATTAACATGTGAGAAGGAAACAAAAGAAATTTGGTTTATTCCTTGGTTTCTTTTTAACATTTCAAAAGAAATGTATATTTTTAGGGGTTAAGTCCCTGAGTACCGCTTACAATTATAAAAACTAGTTAATAAATCAAGGGCAACACGGAAACCGCATAGGGTCAAAAGTTTTAGCTACCACCACAGAGTCACCTGGAAGTTTAAAAGTATTTGTTTTCTAGACTGAAGTAGTCTATGCACTGTGACTGAATACTACCAGCCTCCTTCCCACTAAAAATATTTGGTTTTATGATTTTTCTGATCAGGAAGAATTTGAGAAGTTTTTGATACCAGTAATTCTCATTAATGGATCTCGGAAAATCCACATTGTCCAATACACATTGAATACAAAACTGAAACCACTAGTAGAGAATCGTGCAAGCATTTTTGAGAAATGTTATCCAATATCATCACGCCTTGCCCAGAAAATGCTCAGCTTTACCTACAAGTATATAAGCTCATTCGGCTACTGGGACCCTGTGAAGGTAATATCAGCAAATGCATCTGAAATTCACGTTTCTTCTTTTGTTTCTTTTTGAAGTATGTCTAAGAAGAAGACAGCGGATAATTTTTAAAAACTGTAACCATTATACAGTATTCTTAAATAGCTATAAAAATATGTGTTGTTGTTTTGCCTTTCTGAAGTAGGAGAAGTACTTGAAGGGTTTAAATTCCTTTCATCTATTTCTGTAGAGATAATTCAGATCAAACTTGGTTCTAACTCTGCAGCAGAGGAAGTTCATAGTAGCAATATTTTCAAACTAGACATCTAGTGAGCTGAGCTTCAGCACTAATTTGCTATTTAGTTTTAGGCAAGCCATTTAAATTCTTTGATTCTGTTTCCTCACCTGTAAAGTGGGAGAATGCCATCAGGCCAATGTGATCAAATGCAAGAATATGAAGTCCTCTGGAAAGTGTGAGATACCAAACAAAATGTGCCTTTAATGTTCATCACAAACTTACTGCCAAGTAGAATATTTTTATGTAGTGTGGACAAACATATTTGATGTAATTGGAATTCAGTGACTTCAAATGTGGGATGATTTTCAACAAATTTTAAATAAGAACCTTCTAGCTGCTGTTCCAATCCCGGGGAGCAGAGCAGTGAACAAAACAGGCAAGGTTCCTTTTGTCATGGGCTTTATATGATAGCTGGTTTGGAGAGGATGAACAGGCAATACATGAGTAAACAAATAGGTTCTAGTCAGGTTGTATTAAGTGCTAGAAAGACAGTAAAGAAATGCCTTGTAAAGGTACACCGACCCTCTCGACCAGTGCACCTTCCTATTTCCGTCAGTGAAGCAGCACAGAAGTAGAGCGGAGAAAACATGGCTTCCGGAGTCAGACTGCGTGAGTTGAAAACCACGGCTTCCTAGCTGAGTGACCTTGGACAAATTACTGAACCTCTCTGAGCCATTCCCATTTGCACAATGGGAATAAGAATAGTTCCTACCTCACAATATTATTACAATTATTAAATCAGTTAGTTATTGGAAAGTGTTTGCAACCATGTGTGGTTTCTCGTGAGTGCTCAATTAACATAAGCTGTTATTATTAATGGCTTCCCTTGTGGCTCAGCTGGTAAAGAATCCGCCTGCAATGCTGTTATTCATATATGTTCATTACATATTGGTGGTTGAGTCGCTAAGTTGTGTCTGACTCTTGAGAACCCATGGGCTATAGCCTGCTAGGTTTCTTTGTCCATGGGATTCTCCAGGCAAGAATACTGGAGTGGATTGCCATTTCCTTTTCCAGGGGATCTTCCTGACCCAGGAATCGAACCCAGGTCTCCCGTATTGCAGGAGATATGTATATAATATGTATATAAAATTATATAATATACATATTTATGTGTATAAATAATACATATATAAAATATGTATAAGTAGTTCAGTTGGTAAAGAATCCACCTGCAATGCAGGAGGCCCCAGTTCTATTCCTGAGTCGGGAAGATCCCCTGGAGAAGGGATAGGCTATCCACTCCAGTATTCTTGGGCTTCCCTTGTGGCTCAGCTGGTAAAGAATCCGTCTGCAATGCAGGAGACCTGGGTTTGATCCCTGGGTTGGAAAGATCACCTGGAGAATGGAAAAGTTAACCACTCTAGTATTCTGGCCTAGAGAATTCCATGGACTGTATAGTTCATGGGGTTGCAAAGAGTTGGACACGACTGAGTGACTTTCACTTTTACTTCATAATATGCATGTAAAATAAATTACATGTATGTATGTATAAATACATACATTATAATAGTATAAATACATTATAATAGTATAAATACATTACAATAACAATATATATAATATATACATAATATAAATATTATATATGTTTTATATATAACATATATAATAACAAAATATACAATAGTATAAATTATAACATTATAACAGTATACATACAACATTATAATAACAATGTTGTTATTAATATGTATTACTCTTATTGGTCACTGATAAAAAACATTTTGGAGGAAGGGATCCAAAATAGAGCAATATGCATATTACTTGAAACCTTCTTGGTTGATACTGATACAGTCATTTTCAGTTTTACTTAATTGTTATATTAATATCTTCTTTACCTTAACCATAAGGGTGTCAAGAGAAATCTTTTTAAATATCATGCTAAAATATAGAAACATTATGACAAGTCCCTCCATAAATAATCAGATAAAATTAAGCATGTATTAGGATCATTTAGCGGAGAAGGCAATGGCACCCCACTCCAGTACTCTTGCCTGGAAAATCCCATGGATGGAGGAGCCTGGTAGGCTGCAGTCCATGGGGTCGCTAACAGTCGGACAGGACTGAGTGACTTCGCTTTCACTTTTCACTTTCATGCATTGGAGAAGGCAATGACAACCCACTCCAGTGTTCTTGCCTGGAAAATCCCATGGATGGAGGAGCCTGGTGGGCTGCCATCTATGGGGTCGCACAGAGTCGACACGACTGAAGCGACTTAGCAGCAGTAGCAGCAGGATCATTTAGAAAGCTTTTGAAAAATCACAGTCACACCCTAACTGTCTCTTTGAGATGGGCAAGAGAGGGGAAGAAGCAGGCAAAGTCCGAACCCTATTCAAGGGCCCATGTCTGAACATAATTAGGACTGCACAAAAATGTCTTGTGAATAAATGAGTGCATGGTCATAGGAAGGCTTTAAGCATATAAATAATCATTTTTCAGGGCTGTTGGGAATCTTTCCAGGTCCTGACAATTTGATGTTTCAGATTTGATGACACCTTGGGTATTCTGACCTATAGAAGAGAAAGATACATGGTAGATATTTTGGGAAATAGCAGAAACCATTGCAAGAATTCATAATTTGGGAATTTGAAATGGAATCATTAAACTTTCAGCTTTTCTTTTACTACCAAACATAAGAAATAGAGCAGACATTCCCACCCCATCCCTAAGCTTCTTCTTATCCCTAGCAATTACACTCAGCCATGAACATCACTCCAGCCCCAAAATGATGATGCTGATAACTCCATTTACCTGTGACAATTGACCTGGTGTAACACTAGGTGTGTGTGATAGTCGCTCAGTTGTGTCCGACTCTTTGCAACCCCATGGACTGTAGCCCACCAGGCTCCTCTGTCCATGGAATACTCTAACTCTAGGGGAGAAGCAATATTACCATACCATTGCCCACCTACTCTGTCAAGTCCAGGGATAACTGATGCTGGGCCATCTGATGATATAAAAAAGATATCCATTAATTACCCGTTTATCATCATTACCAGTGCAAAGACGTGAGACCAGTCCTTCCTCTCCATTCCATACCAATACGTTAGGCTGCTGTTTTGGTGTATTTTTCCCTTTTGTGGCCGCTATTCATATTTATGTGAGTGGGATTTTGTCTGTATAAAAACGTAAAAGAGAAGTCAGTGAGATTTGTCTGACCAGTATACTCCCAAAGATATCCCAGGACTCCACCTGCCATATTGGGATACCATGCTGCCATATTGGAATACCACATACTTTAGCCTATCCATGCTGTCTTACTGGAATGACATCTTTGGACAGCAAATTAGAATTCTGTATTAGTCTGCATATGTTACCATATTGGAATACCACAGACTTTGTGACTTAGATGACAGAAATGTATTTTCTTACTGCTCAGGAGGCTGGAGTCCAAGATCATGGTGCCAGCAGGGGTGGTTTTTCTGGTGTGTCTCACTGTGGCCATTCCTCACTGGGTCCTCAATGCTTTTCCTTTGTGCTCATGCACTCCTGGTGTCTCTCTTCTAAGGACCCCAGTTCTCTTAGATTAGAGCCCCATTCTTATAACCTCATTTAACCTTTGTCATCTCCTTAAAGGTCCTGTCTCCAAATATAGTCACTTTGAGGGTTAGGGCTTCAAACCATGATTTTAGGAAGGCACATTTCCATACACAACACCACCTTAGGAATGGACCTGTTTGTGTAGATAAATTGGCCCATGAATATATCCGAACACCTTTACACACCTTGGCAGAAACATTCAGTATACACTAAACACATTATAAAGGAAGTAGAACTATAATTGTCAGAAACTGAAACCCATTAAAGAAAAACATTTATTGCATGTGAGTGTAAAATAACTTGTTCTTTTTACACAGTTTTTTAATACCAATATTCAATTATAATTAGTTTTCTTGTTCTATAAGAAAGATTTTACAAATTTGTTCTTAGAAATATATTTTGGGGAAATGCTGTTTAAAATAAGGCTAATTTGTTAATTCAATTGTGTATATATTGCAGCTACATGAAGGAGAGACCATCAAACCAGTAGAAAATTCAGAGAATCCACTTCATCCTGTAATCCATCGTCAGTATATTTATTTTTTATCTAGTAAAGAAACTAAAGAAAAATTTATGAAGAATCCAATCAAATATATCTGCCAACCCAAACCTAAGCCTACTATCCCCATTAGGATTGCAATTCTGGGGCCTCCAAAATCTGGAAAAACTACAGGTAAGGGTGTGTCTGCCTTTGCTATCCTTAAGCATATAAGAATCTCCTGAAAATGAGAACTATTTTTTTTAAGAAACTATCAAAACTGACTCAGTAAGAGGCAGAAGAACTAAACAGACCAATAACCACTGAAGAGAAGGCATTCAAAAATATAGCCCCACTCCAAAACAGGCCACAATCAAATGGTTTTAGAGGGAAATTATGTCAACCTTTCAAAAATTAAAAATTCAAGAGATACTTTCTGTGATTGTATAAGCTTTTCCAGAGCAAGGGAAATGAAAGTAAGCTGTCCAATTTATTTTCAGTTTTTTTAAAATAATTAAAAAGGTATAAATACAAATTCATTTTTAAGTATGACCCTGATATAAAAACTAAACAAAGATAATATAAGAAAAGAAATTACAAACTAATATTATTTATATATATAGTCAAATAATAGTATATTAAGATTTTATTTGATTAAAAATTATATTTAAAATTTATAAATATAATCTACTGTATTAATAAGTTAAAGAGTGAAAATTCAATATCTTAATCATTGCTGATAAAGGCATTTAGTAAACTATAATGTTTGAATTTTCTATATATTTTTTAAAGCAAGTAGTCCAACAATAGGTGAGTGTGGTATTTCAAAATGACATGATAATCACATGACTAGTGGTTGGTCACAATGAGAATAAAATGGGAAAGGATAGATACCGGAAATATTTAAAAGGAAAACAGCAGGACTTAATGACTGATGGCATAGAAAATGAAAGGGAGGGATTAGGTCAAATATTGATTTGTCACCAGAAATAATAAAAGAGAGTTTCGTGTTTTAGCTCTTTAGATGGAAAGTGTATTTTAATGTACATTGACATTCAAAATAAGATCCTCCAACACAGCAAAAAGTAACATGTATACAGTACAATCAGATTTCTTGGTCTTTGTCAAAATAGAGGCTAATTTTTTTTAACAGAATCCCAAATTGTAAAAGTTTGTTTTTATAGCTGAAAAATAATGGGTCTGACCCTAGTGTTTGTGGCAAAGTTGAGATGAAGGCTTCTGCAGCCCTCACAGGGGCATCCCTCCCAGTGGCCCTAACTGTGGCCAGTTAACCTGCATTCCCCATGGGACCAGGTGAGTCTCAATGTCCTCTACACACGCTGTCTCCAGTGTCCTCTATACACCATGTCTCCAGACCATGATGAGGCAAGGTTTGTAGACTCCATCAGAGCACACCTGCATTTAACAGTAACTGGAAACCACTGGGCTTACCAGGCGGCGCTAGTGGTAAAGAATCTGCCTGCTGATGCAGGAAACATCAGAGACGGGTTCGATCCCGGGGTTGGGAAGATCCCCTGGAGGAGGGCATGGCAACCCGCTCCAGTATTCTTGCCTGGAGAATCCCCATGGACAGAGGAGCCTGGAGGGCTACAGTCCATAGGACTGCAAAGAGTTAGACACGACTGAAGCAACTGAGCACGCACACACACAGAAGCCTAATCTATGGCCTCATGTAGCAGAAGCAGAGGCTGTGGCCGAGTCCTCTTTCAGCCAGTGGCAACATCTGTGTGCCCTTGGACAAACCATTCCATTTCAGTGGGCTGCAGTTCTTTCACCTGTAAAACTGGAATTTCAGTACCCACTCTCCACACTTGATGGAATAATTGAAAGTATCAAATAAAGTCACAGAAGAAATACTGCCTTATAAACTGTAAATGATTAATAAAGTGTCAGATACACCACTATCACCACTATAATTTTTAGAAAATAAATTTAAAAATTATGTCCTAGAGGCTTGAGTGCACTTAATTGTATAGGGTAAGTTATCCTGATTGCAGCCTGAAGTCATAAGTGTATAGATAGGGAAATGGGTTAACCCAATGACACAAGAACATTGAATTGTTATTTTGGATATAAAAAGACCAATATTAATAGTACACACAGGATGCCTTATAAAGCTCTCAAATTTTTTGCTACCTTGTACAGAAGGAAAAAACACTTAAATGGTTTGGTTATGGAAAAACCTAACATAGTTGGCTCATTAACCAGATCTGTCAGCCACATACCTGAAGTGCTAATAATGATTGACCTTTGAATAGTATTAATTCAATGAAGTGAAGTGAAAGTGTTGGTTGCTCAGCCATGTCCGACTCTTTGCAACTCCATGGACTGTAGCCCACCAGGCTCTTCTGTTCATGGAATTCTCTAGTCAAGAATACTGGAGTGGGTAACCGTTCCCTTCTCCAGGGGATCTTCGCGACCCAGGGATTGAACTCGGGTCTCCAACATTGCAGGCAGATTCTTTACCGTCTGAGCCACCACCAGAGAAGCCCATTAATTCAATAAAATGTAGCTATTTTAATTTTTGAAATTTCTTTGAGGAATGTGAAGATCAACTTGCTGCTGTTGTCAGTTAACTAGAATCTGGAACTAAGGTTAACAGATGGGTTTGTGAAACAGAATAAGTTTAAAATTTTAATGTTTTTCAGTTGCCAAAAAGATTTCAAGTGAATATGGCTTAAAGTGTTTGTCGATAGGAGATGCTTTGCGTTATGTATTAAACAACCAACCAGACACAGAGCTGGCACTTATGCTAAATTGGCATCTTCATAAAGGAATGACGGCACCTGATGAACTGGCTATTCAGGCCTTAGAATTATCTCTGATGGGAAGTGTATGTAATACCGCAGGGTAAGTGGGGGCCATAGGGGTGGGAGAGAGTGGGAAGGAGTTAAATCTTTAAGAAATTACTCATTGGAATTAATTAAAATACCTTAAACAGAGTTTAAAGCTCTTGTAAAGGGTGTGTGATCTGCTTCTCAAAGTCTGGGCACCGATATGGTTGCATATTAATAATTTAATTTTCGGTCAGGCTAAAATTCAGCTTAAACACTCACAGGCCAACTTCACTCCCTGCAGCAACTCCTGAGTTGTCCCAAAGTCTCCAGGTTTACACAGTCTATAGGAGACCCATGTGACTTCTATAGCCCAGGAGAACTTCTCACTGCCCGATGGAGTGATGAAGGTGTGGCCTTCCCCTTCCCCCAGATGGTACTGGTCCAATGGAGACAGTCTCTCACCGGTCCAGTCTCTGCACAGGTAGCAGCGCCCCTCCCTTAATGCTGCGTTTGGACAGGAGAGCCCTGTGCTTGAACTGGTCTTCAGTTTACACTCCTCTACTCAACCATGACTTCCCCAGCTCACATCCAGTAGAAAGTAAGTGTGTTAGTCTCTCAGTCGTGTCAGAGTTTTTTGCGACCCCATGGGCTGTAACCCGCCAGGCTCCTCTGTCCATGGGATTTCCCAGGCAAGAATACTGGAGTGGATTGCCATTCCTTTCTCCAGGGAATCTTCCTGACCCAGGGATTTAACCTGGGTCTCCTGCATTGCAGGCAGATTCTGAGCCACCAGAGAAGCCCTCAGGGAAACCACCCAGTAGTAAAAGCCCATAAAACCTAAGGCCCTGCTCTTGAGCTCAGATCATTGACTTAAAATCTTGCTGAGTCACGCAAAGTTGTTTTCTATCAGGAACCTCCTTGCCCTTCCCTACCACTGGTCCTTAATCAAGTCCATATCAGTTCTCCTAATTCCTGTTATGGTGGGGAGCAGATTCTGGAGTGTCGAGTATCCACCCCCACCCACAACCCCATCCCACCAAACCCCCCCATCCCCCCTGCAGAGAAAGTCCTGGGACTTTCTAGCAAATTGAGTTACCTCCTTCCTGAAATTCAACTTTGCATACAAGAGATCTTACTGAGGGCTACTATGGACTCACAAAAGTTTTATTTCACTTTAATACCAGGACAGTGACTGCCCAGTCACCCTGAATTTCCCTAATCCCGAGGGCCTCTCAAGTGATTCTTCACAGGACAAAGAAGTTGAGCCATTAAAAAACCAACAATGGCAGCTGCATACATTCTCTAGTTGGCTTTCGGGCTCTGTTAATTAATAGTCCTCTCTGCCATGGGATGTAGGACTAGTTAGTGCCTAAGTCTGGAGAGCACCAAGGTAAGATGAACCAGCCCTTCCTGGTGACCAGCAGCCAGTATGCCCAACTTGGCCCCACAGAGTCGGTTTCCTGACTTAGAAATTTGCAGATAGCCTTCATTCATCCTGTCAGTTTGCTGATGACACTCTTTAGCTTAGTCTGTTGGACTAACAAATTCTGTATTATTTCTGCCTAGAGGATTGATGGGTCCAGATGGAATGGTTCTCTCCAGAGACCACAGGGCTCTCTCACCAGCTCTTCATCTCCCCTTCCACACCCAGCATCCTTATAGAATTTTACTAGAAAATCAAGTTTAGAACACAATGTTTCCCATATTTGCTTAATCTCTTGCTAAAATACTATCAATTATGCAGGGCTTTTTTTAAATTTTAAAACACTTTAATGTACTTAAAATCTTGATTTACAAGACATCTTATCTTACACTGACCTTTCTGTACAAAAAATTTTACACAATTTGCTACAAAACTACAATATTAAGATCAGAGTTGGGTAATTCTTCCCATGCCAGGCATTCTATTATAAGGAATGTGAATTAATCTGCTAATTGCTTTACACACTTGATCTACAATCTTTAAGATAAATCTAAGGATTAAATAGGGCTTCCCTGTTGGCTTAACTGGTAAAGAATTCGCCTGCCAATGCAGGAGACACAAGAGACGCAGGTTCAATCTTGATCCTGGGGTCAGGACGATCCCCTGGAGAAATAAATGGGAACTCGCTCCAGTATTCTTGCCTGGAAAATCCCATGGACAGTGTAACCTGGCGGGCTACAGGCAATGAGGTCGCAAAGAGTTGGACATGACCAAACACGGGCATACACACACAAGGGTTAAATATCATTATTTCACTATTATATTTAGTATTTACTACTTTACTGAAAACTGAGGCTCAGAGAGGTCAGACCCAGTTTCAAATTTAAGTCTGTGTGCCTCTGAAACCTATACTCTTCCCACTGTCTCATGCTTAGACTCAAGTGCTCTGTGCTGTGCTTAGTTGCTCAGTGTTCTGACTCTTTGTGACCCCATGGACTGTAGCCCTCCAGGCTCCACTGTCCATGGCGATTCTCCAGGCAAGAATACTGGAGTGGGTTGCCATGCCCTCCTCCAGGGGATTTTCCCAACCCCGGGATCGAACCCAGGTCTCCTGTATTGCAGACAGATTCTTTACTGTCTGAACCATCAGGGAAGCCCAAGAATACTGGAGTGGGTAGCCTATCCCTTCTCCAGGGGATCTTCCTGACCCAGGAATTGAACCGGGACCTCTTGCATTGCAGGTGGATTCTTTATCAGCTGAGCTGCCAGCGAAGTCCCTCTTCCCACTGTTTCATGCTTAGAATAATAGCACCAATTAAATAACACAAGGTTCAAGGTATTATGTGTAATATCTCTCAAAGTCCATCAAAATCTAGCTCTATGATGCTAAGTATATGAGTCAGAGCTGTGTCTGTATGTATGCAGCCCTCTTCTGGCTCTTGGGCTGACTGGGATTCAAAATACAGAGACAAAGGGAGTTCTCTGGTGACCTAGTGGTTAGGATTCCAAGCTTTCACTGCCAGGGCCCAGGTTCAGTCCCTGGTTGGGGAACTGAGAGCCCGCAAGCTGCAAAGTACAGCCTCCTAAAAATGTATATGTATATATATAGAAGAGGGCAAGGTGACAAGGTAAATCAAGTTCCGTAAGGAATGGTATGGGGCTAATCCTAAAGACAGACTTTTTCTGGAAGACAGAAAGGAAGGTCTGAGAGTAAAGAAATCTGGAATTTTAATTTTCATATTTCTCCTTACTAGTGTTGTCATTGATGGATACCCTGTAACTAAGTATCAAGTGAGTCTCTTAGAAGCTAGGTCAATCATCCCCATGATTATGTTTGAGCTGGATGTGCCTTCCAAAGAGATTTTCAGAAGATTGCTCCTGGAAAAAAAAAAGGAGTCAAGGTAATGTATGTGATGAAAACAATGATAAAAGAGTGAACATTAATAATCCAGAAGCAGCAGCAGGTTTTTGACAGCTTTTTCCATTTCTTTTCTGTTCCTCTCTTAGTTTGCCTTATCCATTGCACAACAGCTCACAGATTATAGCTGTCAAGAACTCAAGGTACCGCAAAAATATTGGTGAGATTAGGCAATATTATGAAGTACAACATCAGAACTGGTATGTGATTGATGGCTTTCACAGCAAATGGTGGATATGGAATGAAGTCATTAAGAAGGTTAAAATGGTGAATAAATACATGCAGATATATATGGAAAGAATAAAAGCAGGTAAGAAGACCTATAACTCTAAAAACAAAAAAATGTGAATTTGAAGTCTACGCATGCCTGACTCATGTTGCCATAATTCATTCAATTTGAACATTTGTTCCCTTAATCAGTATTTAATGAACCTTAGTCAGTATTTTAAATGCATATTATTTCCAAATTATTGTGGGCATGTACATTTGTTCTAATAAATGACTGCCTCTACTCAAGCTGTCATATACTGAATGTCCATGTGAACCTATTACATAAAACAATACATGGTCTCTCACTAGAAGAGTTTATAATGTTTGGAATGCCACATAAGAAGCTAGTTTCAAGAATGGTAGTTATATGAGGGGAGGGGTCTGTGGTGTGACACTTGGCAAAGTTTTGTTTAGGAATCTAGAATTAGTTACTGTGAACTATTTACATAATAAAATTGTATTATTATATAAATGTTGATTGTCTTAAAAAATATTACTTGAACATAGAATTTTTTTTAATCTATATTTGGAATCCATGAAAGAAAATGATTGTATACTCCTAGAAGTTTCTTCATTTTTCTCCAAAAATACACAAAACAGACAGAAAGTTATCAAAAAAAAAAAAGAAAGTTATCTAGAACTCATGTCTCTAAAAAGAACGATGACACCAAAGACTTTGTCTGGAGGGGTTTCACAGACATCTGATGACTTTGACTTTGGAAAATAGGGAGAAGGTACTTGGAGGTATGAGGGATCAACGTGACAAAGAGAATATTGTACAAGGGAAAATGCAGTGAGGATTCTGATCATAATGGCATCATTGAATCTTGATTTGCTTCATTATTTGGGCATCCCCAGTATCTCTGGTTCTGTTTGCCTGCAGATTATAAGGCTTGAAGATAAAAGTGCAAGTGAAAAGATAAATGAGTTTTAGAAACCCACTCCCAATAAGTTCTGGATAGCATCACACTAGTAAAACATTCCACAGCTGACTTGGAAAGAAAAACTTGTGCCTCATTCATCTTGTTGTTACCCTGCTTCACCCTTCTTGCCTCAGACTTGGTTGCCTGAGAAGAGACTCAGGATGAAAAGCTGTGTGCAGAATCTTTATCAGGAAGTACTCTCAAAAGTGGGCTTCCCAGCTGGCACAGTGGTAAAGAATCTGCCTGCCAATGTAAGAGTCACAGGAGATGTGGGTTCAATCCCTGGGCTGGGAAGATGCCCTGGAGGAGGAAATGGTGACCCACTCCAGTATTCTTGTCTAGATAATGCCCATGGGCAGAGGAGCCTACTGGCCTACAGTCCACAGACTCGCAAAGAGACATGACTGAACATGCATGACACTCAGGAGTAGAGTTGACAGATTAAGCAAATAAAAATATAGGATACCTAGTTAAATGTAAGTTTCTGATAAATGACAAATAATTTTTTAGTCTAAGTATATCCCAAATGTGGTATGAGACATTTCATACTAGAAACTGTTCATTGTTTATCAGAAATTCAAACTTAATGGGGCATCCTGTGCTTTATCTGTCAACTCTAATAGGGAGAGACACCGAGGCTAGTAGACCTGGCAGAGGGAGACACTAGCCTGCAGTGTGGTGGAAACAGAGGCCTTGGTAGGCCCTACAGGGAAGCACTGCAGCTGGGATGGACCTTGAGAATTTCCCAAACTGAGGGGAGAGGCCAGGCTTTATATCCTCGCATTGACTTGTATAAAGGTCACTCTGGGAGGGAGTATATACTGAACAGGGGCAAGTCCCAGTGCAACTACGAGCCATCAACACAGATATTTTCAGCAGCTGGGGGATGGGTGCATCAGCCCTGATGAGGGATCTTCATGGAGCACCACGGTATCCACCATGTTATTCCAGATACACATGCCTCTGCCTGGAAGAGTTTAATTAAAACTGTCCTCCTACTTTTCTGCTTCACCATCTACCTGGTAATCTGTATCTGACTGTTTGAATTTAGTGTTGATTTAGTGACCAATTTATTCTCACTAATGAGATAGAGCAAGGTCAGGACCAGAAAACCAGAGATTCCTTCTCATTCTGTTGCATTCCAGAAAAAGACAGATAGACATTGTCAGATGTCATCAAGAATACCCCAAGAATCAGAAAAAGACATTTGAGTGTCTTTTAAGACTTGAAATGATTTGATTCTAAATGATCCTGTCACAAAACCTATGAGGTGAGGTCAGCACATCTGAGCTAAAGAGCAACACACAATTGTAAAACTATAGTGCCATTTAGTATGATATTATAGCGCTATACAGTAGTGTATTCTTTACCAACACTATTATTATACCATAATACTGTGCATTATAGTACTTTAGAATAACAATATTACACCATTGTAGCATTGTAGTAGTATAATATTCTTTGTAGGAAAGAACCGTCTTAGCCTTTTCATCTGTATCATATACAATAGATGGAATCATGGATTAGTTTGTTTATTGCTTCATAATAAATTATTCCAAAATTTAACAGTTTAAAACAACACATACACACTCCCTCACAATTTCTGTGGGTCAAGAGTCCAGGCACAGTTTAACTGAGTCTTCTGCTTCAGTGTCTCTCACAAGGATACAACCAAGGTGTTGGCCAGGATTAAGGTCTCATCTGAGGGCCCTACTGGGAAAGAATATACTGTCATACTCATTCATGTATTGCTGACAAGAGTTTGTTCCTTGAGGGTTGTTGGACTTAGGGCATCAGTTTCCTGCCAGCTGTTGACCAGGGGCCACCTTCAGTGCCTTGCCATATGGACCTTTCCAACATGGCAGCTTGCTTTACCAAGTGAACAAGACAAAGCAAGAAAGAATGCCAAAAGAACAGAAATCATAGTCTGTTGTAACTGTTCTAGTTACCCAAGGCTGCCATAGCAAATTACCACACACTGGATAATGGAGACAATAGAAATGTATCCTCTCACAGTTCCAGAGGCTAGATGTCCAAAATTAAGGCATTGGCAGGGCTGTACTCACTCTGAGGTTTCTAGGAGAGACTCGCTTCCACGCCTTTCTCTTCATGTCCAGCATTGCCACGAGGCCCCTGCATTCTTTGCATATAGACACATCACTGCAGTCCTAAGGGTCAGTTTTATGCTTACACTGTCACATAGCAAACTAAACTATGATTTATGCTTCATAATTTGAGTTAGCATTAGACGTTCCTTGGAATACTTTTAAAAAAATTTTTTTTTCCACTGGTGAAAAGAGCTATTAAGAAAATATATCAGGATCAAAATTTACTCATTATAACTAAGATGTATAAAGAAGTAATTTTATTTTCTGTAAAATCTAATACTGCTTTGGAGTCTCCATTCTAGTGGAGTCCTGGGAAGACAACTCAAACTTATGCATTGAATGAACTTGGGCCTTTCTTTTTAAATCGACTCTTTAGGGTAAACCTAGTCACTTTTGGATTAAATGTTTCTTTCTATTTCTTGGATGCCATCAGGGAACAGGGAGAGCTTTATGTCACTAACATTGTGTCAACAAACTATATGTACTTCCTGAAACCTATCTCACAGAAAAATTTTAAATATGTAGCAAATTCATGTGTATGTGTGTAAGTGGATATGTATATATATGTGTGTATGTGTATATAGTATATAACATAAATAGTTTATAATAGCTAAGAATTAAAAACAACCAAAATATTTATCAACAGGTAATTGATTGAATAATCTATATGTACATTTATACAATGGAATACTATGCATAAACTAAAAGGAATTAGGTAAATCATATAAACTGAAATGGAAAGATGTCAAAGGCTATAACTAACTGATAAAAGCAAGTTGCAGAATAAGATTTACAGTATAGTGGCATAAGCATCCTATCTGCAAAAAATATATACGTGTGTATGCAAATGTATAAAAAAATCTGAAAAAGATACAAACTCAACAGTGATTATCTCTCAGGAGGGATGCTGGATTGAGAGGATGGACATATGAAAAGAAACTTTTGCTCTTTACTCTGGGAATTTTACAGCGTTTACTCATTGGTATAGTGCTAGCATAATTGAATTTATTTTCATTTTGAAAATGATTGTGTTTTCTGTGAAAATATATATTTATAACAACAGTTAATTTGTTAATAATAGGAAAAGCCGCCTGCATTGACAAGTTATGTATCTCCCCTGAAGAACTGATTTCTCGCCTGGGTGAATTTGGACAGTTCTGCCCTGTCAGCCTGGCAGAATCATATGAATTAGTTGATTGTTCTTCAAATGATTCCTTGGAATTTGCAGCAGAGTTCAGAGGGCACTATTATAAAATGAGTTCTCTAGAGAAATTGAATGTAAGTTTGTTCTTAACTCCAAATATTTACCAGGGAAAGAAAATACCTGTCTTAGAATTCATCAGACAGGAAGGGGTGGGCACAGCTGGGAACACCAGGCGCTGGGGACCAGGGACCCCATTTTCGGAAACTGTGATCCTTGGGTTCAATAAGGCAACTCAGAGGCCAGTCCTAAGACTGCATCCCAAGACATATTCTGGCACAAAGCAGAAGTTCAGGGTCGGTGATGGCCCCTCCACCTGGGTCAGCATAAGAGGTGGGGAGACCCAAGGGCAACCCCAACATGGAGGGGATGCTGAGCATCTGAGCTCAGCCCTGGAGTGGGCATCCAGGACATTCCATTCAAAGGTGCAGAAGGGAAGTCAGAGTCAGTAGAAATGACTCGCCTGTGCTTTCAACTTTCTTCTATCACTTTATTCTCCTGGGTACCTTATGCTTCTATTTAATGGAACAGAATATAGATTTGTTCCAGTATTCCACTGACCATAATATGGTGACATAAAAAGATTGTAGTTGAAAACTAATCAGGTGTCTCTGAACATTTTATTTTCCTCTGAAGAATCTGAATTTTTAAAATCACTTTATAAAGAAGACATTACTTTCTTTCTGTTTATTTAAGTGATAATCACAGAATTTTAAAATTGGAAATGACATTAGCAACCATGTGCCTGGTCTGCCCCCTCCATTTTACAGTGTGATAACTGAAGCTGGAGAAGCTAACTCACCTGCCAAAGTGCACCCTCTAGTTAGTTATACTGCAGGACAGGCGGACAGCAGGGCAGGGGACTACGCACTCCAGGGTCTGGCACATAGTAAAAGCTCAACAAATGTTTTTCAGTATAGGTGGATGAGTGAGTGAGTGAAAGCATTAAAAGGAGAGAGACTGTAAGTGACATCACTTGCAGGTATTACTGTAAGGAACTTCCAGTCAGGGAAAGAGTTACTGTAGTGCAGAAAGCTCCTCTCAGATGGTTTGCGGGACTGAACATTGCTGCCGAAAACGGGAAGAGCAGCAGGAGAGCCTCAGTGGGTTTTTGTTGGCAAAGTATTCCTGTTTCAAACAGTCATGTTGCTGTCATCTTTTTTTAATAGAAATTTTTGGACAATCCAGAATTCTACGTACCTCCGTTAGCACCTCATCCACTTCCACCTACCGACATGATCCCCAAGAGGCTGACACTGTCAGAGCTGAAGAGCCGGTTCCCTAAGTGTGCTGAGCTCCAGGGTTACTGTCCAGTGACTTACCAGGACGGCAGACAAAGGCAAGTCCTTGCCCTCATGTGAGTACAGGCCAATAGCTCTACTTGGAATAAGTGGTCTATACGACAATCGTAGCATTTTTATCAAAAGGTCACTATTGTTTAACTGGAAAGTATTCTTTTTCTTCCTTGAGCTGTGATGATAGAAAAATAAAATGTTTATGACATTTTATTTACATAGTTGTCATTCCTGTTGTTCAGTTGCTAGGTCATGTCTGACTCTTTGCAACCCCATGGACTGCAGCACACCAGGCTTCCCTGTCCTTCACCATCTCCTGGAATTTGCTCAAACTCACTGAGCCAGTCATACCATCCAACCATCTTATCCTCTGTCACCCCCTTCTCCTCTTGCCTTCAGTCTTTCCCAGCTGCATATTAATGATACAATACATAGTTGTTTTTGTTTGTTCCTTTGTCTTTCAGATACGAAGCCCTAGTACCTGGTAACATTCACTATGCTTTAGAATATCGTGATCGTATATATATTTGTGAGAGCAGAGAAAAACTTCAGAAATTTTTGAGGTGAGACCATTCACTAAGTCACAAATATTCATTGAATATCTATGTTAAATGCACTATCCTGGGACAGAAAGATACGTGAGTTTACACACACTCATAAACACATACATATATGTACACATATACATACACACAGGTGAAAGGGGCAGCCTTTACCTACTGCCACACATTTCTGTCTTTCACAAGAAGTTGGAAACCAAATTTCTTCTTATGTTTATCTGATTTTTAAACTTTTGTGACTGATTCAGTTTTTTTGAGGGGGGGGCTTCCCCATGGCTCAGATGGTAAAGCATCAGCCTGCAACATGGGAGACCCAGGTTCCATCCCTGGGTCAGGAAGATCCCCTGGAGAAGGAAATGGCAAACCCACTCCAGTATTCTTGCCTGGAAAATTCCACAGATGGAGGAGCCTGGTAGGTTACAGTCCATGGGTTTGCAAAGAGTCAGACACCACTGAGCAACTTCACTTGCACTTCAGTTTTTTCAAAAATGACAATGTGGATCAAATCATAAAGGAAACGAGGAAAGTGAAGTCGCTCAGTCATGTCCAACTCTTTGCGAATCCATGGACTGTAACCTACCAGGCTCCTTCGTCCATGGGGTTTTCCAGGCAAGAATACTGGAGTTGGTTGCCATTTCCTTCTCCAGGAGATCTTAAGGACCCAGGGATTGAACCCAGGTCTCCTGCATTGTAGCCAGATGCTTTACCGTCTGAGCCACAGGGAAGTCCATCAAATCATACATGCAGCTAGAATTTGTGCAGTGGTTTGTGACCTCTCATGAAGCTGTTTGAGGAAATTTAATAGTAAAAAGAGAAGAGACATTAGTTGCTGAAAGGAACATAGGATTGAAGGAATAAGGTGGTTTTTCTCTTTTATCTTCTTTTTTCCAATGGGAAAGAGATAAACATGTTTAAATGCAGGTACATGGGAAGGATCTAATAAAGGAAATGTCATGAAGGCGGAAGAGAGTTATCTCTCTATTGCTACTTAAGATTTCTGGAGACAGGGTGGAGTAGGCATCCAAAGAATGTGTGGAGATTGATCTTAGGTGGGAGGTAAGCTCTGCCATGGAGAAAGCAACCTGTGTGTGATTCTGCTTATGGTGAGCAGCCGAGGACTTTCTATTCTGAAGACTTCTCTTTTTATAGCCTGGCACCTTGTGTTGGGGGGGCGTCCCTGAGAGGGTTACTAGTGTGAGGAGAATTGTAGTACAAGATAAAAACAAGGCCAGCATAGGAGTTGCTTCCCTTGTGGCTCAGCTGGTAAAGAATCCGCCTGCAATGCGTGAGACCTGGGCTCGATCCCTAAGTTGGGAAGATCCCCTGGACAAGGGAAAGGTTACCCACTCCAGTATTCTGGCCTGGAGAATTCCATGGACTGTAAAGTCCATGGGGTTGCAAAGAGTCAGACATGACTGAGCGACTTTCACTTTCACTTTTCACGCAGAAGTTACGTGCGGAATTGAAGTATCTTGTCAATTCAAAATAAAAGTGTGAGGATAAAAGTATATAAAGAAAGTTTCATACAGGTGCTGTGAAAAGCAAGAACACTGAGAAGCGGTGAGCAGGGCTAGGGCCCCAGGTGAAGTTGGTGGTCATGAATTTCTAGGAGCCTCAGTCTTCCTGCTTCTGTATCATTTTCTCCACTCAAGAAAAATGAGTAATGAACATTATCTTTTAGTTGCCTTGTGTACCTATCTTCCTGTGTAGACACAATGAAGACATTTGTGATCATCCATTTAATGGATTTGGTATTCGTAGGTCGCCACAGAAATACTGGAATCAGAAGCTTCCTTACAAACTTCCCCCATTGAAGGAACCAATGTCTCTCACCAGCCTGCCTTTGCCTGGATATCTGGAACAGGTTCGCTCACATGGGTTTCTCTGTTTAGATATTAGAAGACGACAGCTATCTCTCCTTCAAAAATCATTTTTATTTTGGTAACAATGAAATTAAAGGCAGAGTGTCCTGAGTTTAAGCTGCAAATCCACTTTTAACCTATTTTGGTTTTGAGTAGTTGTGAAAATAAAATGTAAGGAAAGCCCCCCTTTTCATAGCTAATTCCCAAATAACTGCACTAAAGAGTGCAGAAGAAAGAGTAGGATTGTAGAAAATTATTTACATTTGACATATAGTTTGTTTCTTATTTGGAAATTTCAGTGTCTGTAGAACTTTTCTGTAATGTGAAATATGCAAATTCAGTCTCTGAGAAGTTCCCCCCCACCACCGGCTTGAAAGAGTTAAGATATCACCACAACTGAACCACCAAATACATATTTTGCCCAAAATCTGGATGAAGCTATCTACTCAAGTCACTCTTATTTCTCTAACACTTTCTAAATATAGTCAGATGTATCAGTCACCAACCACTATTTAAAAGGCCTTTTAAAAAAATTCTATAAAACAGATGCCCAGAGCACAATTTCATATATTTCTTACAAATTCTTAACCAGTTTTTTTTTTTTTTCCATCTCCCCTAGATGGTTAGCTTTTGATCAAGTTTAATATCAAAAGGGAAGAGGACACTCACCCAGAGAAGAGTGTCTTCCTCTTTGCCTACTCGGGGCCCCAGAATCTTGACTGTAGTGGTAACTGTGGTCTCTGGAGTTCCCGGGTAGGTGGCCCAGGGTCCTGAGTAGAATTTGGCCAATTCTGAGCAACGGAAGCAGAGATGGACCAAGACAACTAGGTGTCTCCTTCTTTCAACTATTTTTAAACAGAAAATGTCAAACATATAAAAATAGAATTGCATAATGAAACCCATGTATCCATCACCTACCTGGCACTAAGCCAATCAATAGTTTAAAATTTTTCCTATTCAAATGTATTTTGTGTTTCTTTTCTGTAGAGCTAAGTGCCCACTCTAGTACTCTTGCCTGGAAAATCCCATGGACAGGGGAGCCTGGTAGGCTGCAGTCCATGGGGTTGCTAAGAGTTAGACACGACTGAGCAACTTCACTTTCACTTTTTACTTTCATGCATTGGAGAAGGAAATGGCAACCCACTCCAGTGTTCTTGCCTGGAGAATCCCAGGGACGGGGGAGCCTGGTGGGCTGCCATCTATGGGGTCGCACAGAGTCGGATACAACTGAAGTGACTTAGCAGCAGCAGCAAGTGCTCATTGAACTATCTTTTTAAGCTCCATCCTCAATCCTGAGGAGGCTATTTGAAGCAAAGAATAGCCTCTATCTATTTGCCACAAGAAAAGAAAACAGACTCAAATTACACATAATTCGTTCCCTACCTGCAGGGTATTGCAACTGCTCTAATTAAAGCCATGAATGCAGCGGGATGCTTAAAGCCCAAATTCCCCTTCTTAAGTGTACGGAGATCTGCGCTACTTTATATAGCACTTCATCTGAAAGGTATGTCTCTTTTTTTGCTAGAAATGACATGCTACTCAGAACTAATTTAGCACTAATTGTGATAAATAGGATTGTCAAACTGGGTTGGTCACTTGCGTGCTGTGTGTGTGTGTGTGTGTGTGCTGGTAGCAAATATTTTAGCAAAACTGAGTTTCTAGTTTTTAAAGCAGGTACCATGAGTAACATAACCAGCTCTCAATAATCCACACTGTATTATTCACACCATAATAATCCACACCGAAGGTGAATAGTGACAATTATGATCTAAAATAGAATAATCCCCAAATCTTATTTGGGATTTAGATATCTTCTCGGTCAAACTGTGCAGCTCAATCACACACATAGTTCTCCTTCTCTTTAATGATGCACTAACCTAACAGAAAACATTCACAGTCCTGTAAAATTTTCTACAGCCTTTAATCCGAATAGTTCTGAATATACAAGAAAAAAATACAAGAAGAAGATGGAGCAGTTTGTGGAGAGATGTGAACTCATTACATACTTGAGTGCCAAGATGACCAAGAAATACAAGGAACCTCAGTTTAGAGCCATTGACTTTGATCATAAATTACAGACCTTTCTCTCTCTTAGAAATATAGACCCAGTCAATGGTTAGAATGTTTGCCTAAATGCACCCAGAATCTTAAGAGTTATCTGAAAGGGATAAAAGGAAGTAGATTGAAAATCTGGGCCTCTCTGATGTACTTTTCCCTCCTGAGTGATATGCCTTGGCTTCTAGACTTCCAATGAATTCTGAGCTCTGCCAGCCAGGAAGGAGTACTCTTCTGTAAGCCTAAGTTCTCATATACTTGTAAAGCTTATTGCTGTTTGCCTGAACTTTGATGCTTCAACAAAAATTATTTCATTTAGAATATTTAGGTAACGTATTTGACTTAATGAATCCTTTGTTCATTTTCCTTTTTAATATTTTTATTAGAGAAGTCTGTCTCTGTTAAAGAAACTTATGCAGTAAATGTTAGAAAGCTTCAAGAAAAGAATTAACATTGCTATAAATAAAATAGAAATATTGGTTGCACTTTTAACTTAAAGAGTTGTTTGTAAACTTTGTGAACCTAAAAATACTTTATCACTTTCCCAACAAAATAAACAGATTTAGAGACAACTAAATGGCTGCTGCTTTTCTTTTTCTCAAGTGTTCAAGGAAACACATTTTATACGTTATTTTGTAGTTAGAAATCACCGGATACTTGAGGATGAATGCTAGAGTCTTTTTATATGACATTGTCAAGACATATATGCTAGAGGAAAATTACTATATTGAATTTGGATGAGATTTTAAAAATAAATTATCATTTTTTTGGCAGGCGTATAACAAATCTAGAATGTGAAATAGCAAGATTGGCTCTTTTAAAAAATTAAAAAATACAACCATTATCTTATTTAACCTTAGGTAAATCTCAGTTTCTATGAGTTTTTGTTGTTTCTTAATCTCTAAAGTGAATGATTTAGCTCTTTTTTTCAGCTTTACTAAGGTGAATTGACAAATGAAATTCTATATGTTTAAACTGTACCACATGATTTTGATATAGTTATATATTGTGAAATATTTACCACAATCAGGTTAATTATTAATAACACACCCACCACCTCACATCATTATTTCAGTGTGTTTCTGTGATTGTGTGTATGTGAGTAATAAGAATACTTAATAATCAGTCTGTTAGGAAATTTCAGGTATTATTATTATTACTGTATTATTAGCTATATCTACCACGTTAAACATTAGATTCTCAGAATTTACTCCTCTTATAACTGAAAGTTTGTACCCTTTGATCAATAGCTCCTTATGTGCCCCTTCCCTAGACTCCTTGAAACCACCATTCTACTCTCTGCTTCTATGAGTCCTTTTTTTTTTTAGATTCCACATATAAGTGATACCATACAGTATTTGTCTTTGTCTGGCTTTTTTCATTTAGCATCATACCCTTCAAATTCACTCATCTTGTCTTTGATATATATAATTTCAACATTAATTAAAAACTAGAAGGCTGTTTTAGATTTATTTTATGTATTTCATAATAAAACAATTTTTAAACAAAAGCTAAATGCCTATTGTCAAACTTAGGATAAACCCCAAAAGCCTTTGAACAGTAACTGATACATACCCATAGATGGACTGCAAGTAGATCAAACCAGTCAATTCTAAAGGAAATCAGTCCTGAATATTCATTGGAAGGACTGATGCTGAAGATGAAGCTCCAATACTTTGGCCACGTGATGCAAAGAACTGACTCACTGGAAAAGACCCTGATGCTGGGAGGGATTGGGGGCAGAAGGAGAAGGGGACAACAGAGGATGAGATGGCTGGATGGCATCACCAACTCGATGGACATGAGTTTGGGTAAACTCTGGGAGTTGGTGATGGACAGGGAGGCCTGGTGTGCTGCGATTCATGGGGTTGCAAAGAGTCAGACATAACTGAGCAACTGAACTAAACTGATTGCTGGACCATGTACTGTTTTACTGTATTTTTAAAAGCTGTGATGAACTTTTTTTCACCATATTTGGGATTATTAGTCTAAAAAAATTTCTAAGAAACAAAAGTACAGGGTGAAAGGGAATGACTTTAAAAAACTAAAAATATAAAGCTGCCTGCTGCCAAGTCGCTTCAGTCGTGTCCGACTCTGTGCGACCCCTTGGACTACAGCCTACCAGGCTTTTCCATCCATGGGATTCTCCAGGCAAGAACACTGGAGTGGGTGGCCATTTCCTTCTCCAAAGTGATGCTCTTGGAAATACTCCTAGAAACATTGTGAATTGTTATTTGGAAGGCAGCTTAGTAATAGAAATTGTGACCCATAATAATAAATGGGAAGAAAGCAGAACCTTGTTACTTTAACTTGAATTAACAGTGATATTGAACATTATTATATATGTTGGTCACCAGTTGTACTTCTGTGAATTTTTTTTCATGCCTTTTGCACTTTAACTCATTGGCTGTTTTTCAGTTCTTTTATAAAAATTCTTTATGTAAAATACACACCAATGTATCTGCAGTAAATAAGTCTGATTTTTTAAGGTATGAAAGCTGTTCATCTATATTGTATGATATTGAATCCTTTTCTAAACTCTGGAAGTTATTCCATCTTCAGGGATTAAATATTCTGTTTTCTTCTACTGTTGGTGTATATGTTTATATTTAATGCTCTAAGCTGCCTAGAATTCATTTCTGGATGTGTTGTGAGCTGTTGTTTTAAATTTTCCAAAACTCATAATAGTAAATATGTTTTTAAAAAATATTTTAAGTTTCATATATTTCATTTTATTCTCAGTGCATTTATTGAAAGTTTTCATAAATTCATTGGTTAAGGAGCAGTTCAAGAATAGGGAAAGAATAAGATATATTTTATATATGTATGCCTCAGTCTCACTGTGGGTGATTTTTTGTTTTATCTTTTTGGTTTGTTTTGCTTTTACAAATGAAAGTCTGAGTAAAGGTTTATCTACAAAGCTGGAGGGCTCTTAACTATGGATGGTTCTGGAATAATTATTAGAAGGGTAACATCTGAATTAAATGGACCTTTCAAAATTGAGATTTAAAAAAAAAAAAAATTGAGATTCTAACCAAGAGTCAGGGACTTCCCTCTGTGTTTCAGTGGCTAAGAATCTGCCTGCCAATGCAGGGGACACAGGTTCAATCACTGGTGTGGGAAGATTCTGGAGCAAAGTGCTGGAGTAAAGCCTGTGTTCCACACTACTGAGCCTGTGCTCTAGAGCCCATGCTCTGCAACAAGATAAGCCAGCAGAACAAAGACAGAAGAGTAGCCCCCACTCACTGCAACTAGAGAAAGCCCCAGTACAGCAATGAAGACCCAGAACAGCCAAATAAATAAATAAATTTTAAAAAGAAGCTAATGTGAAAAGGCTACATACCATGTGATTCCAGCTATATGTTCTGAAAAAGGCAAAACTCTAGAGATAGTAAAAAGATTCCCCATTGGACTCCACAAACCCTGGGGTTTAGAGGCAATTAAGGACAAAGAGGGAAACTTCAAAGAAGGAGATAATTTTAATAAAAACTAGTAAAAAAAAAAAATGTTTAAAGAGCCAGGAGGTAATTACACCTGCTTTCTCAAAATCTCAGACTAGAGATGGCATGCTGGGATCTGGGAGGGTGTGTTGGGTGTCCTCAATTAAAAAGTTAGGTGTTAGTGAAGCATAAAGTGAGAGAAAATGCTGAAATAGTTGAGTAGGAGGGGACTGAATCTGAGTGGTGCTTGTAGCCATATCCAGAAGCTGGGCCTTTCTCCTAAGGGTACATGGGAGCCACAGTGGATTCTATGCAAGGGAGTGACTCCAGTCTCTGGATGTGATTTGCATTTGGGAAGATCTCCTGTATTCCTGTGTATTAGCAGGAATAACACTGTAACTAAGGCTACTTAGAAACCTTTAATAGTCTACTGAAAAAAGATGTTGAAAGTCTGAATAATAACAATCATGTAAATGACAGCAGACATGAATTAAACCAATAGGCCCCTCACATATTTAATCTTGTTTACCCCACAGCCACCCAGTGTTGGCACTGGTGTCAGCTTCGACTGCAATGTGGGAGACCTGGGTTCGATCCCTGGGTTGGGAAGATCCCCTGGAGAAGGAAATGGCAACCCACTCTAGTACTCTTCCCTGGAGAATCCCATGGACGGAGGAGCCTGGTGGGCTACAGTCCACGGGGTCGCAAAGAGTCGGACACGACTGAGCGACTTCACTCACTCACTCACTCAAAGAAGGTTGAGAGGATAAGTACAAATAACTTGATCAAGATCACTCAGCACCCAGATCTGTTTGACTGCAGCGTTCTCTTCATTCCCTTGGACTAAGGTATTGGATGTTGGTGCTGATGATCTCGGTGATAACGGTGAATGTAAAGGCGTTTTCATTCATTCCTCATACCTGAAAGCCAGCTTCAGCATTCAAAAAGCGGAAAAGACAAAACTGATGAAGGTGTCAGTGAGCAGCAGCTGCTGCTGCTGCCAAGTCGCTGCAGTCGTGTCCGACTCTGTGCGACCCCATAGACCGCAGCCCACCAGGATCCCCCATCCCTGGGATTCTCCAGGCAAGAACACTGGAGTAGGCTGCCATTTCCTTCTCCAGTGCATGAAAAGTGAAAGTGAACTCGCTCAGTCCAGTCCGACTCAGCGACCCCATGGACTGCAGCCTACCAGGCTAACAGGATATAAAACTCCCCTAACGGCAAAAAGTGACGACACCATTACCGCCCGTTGATCGCCACTCACCACTCACACCAGACACACGCCCAGCCGGGACTGTCCCTGCAGAGCCTCCAGGGATCGCAGGCGCCGCCCCGCCCCGCCCCCTGACACCTCCTTGGATCACGTGGTCCGGCGTGCGCGCAGCCGAATCTCGCGCAGGAGCTTCCGGGTTGGCTGGGACTACGGCGGCGGCGCAGGGACGCCAGCGGCTGGCCGGGCGGAACTGGGAGCCTGGGCGGGCCCGGCGCTGGCGCGCCCGCCAGGCAGCCAGGGGGGCGGGCGGCGATCCGGACCCTTCCGGGCGTCCAGAGAGGTATGTCCGCCACCAGCCCTCTGTCGGTGGGCGCTGCACCCGTGCGCGTATCGACTCCTCTCCAGCCGGCCGCTCCCCGGTCGGTCCCCAGGGGTCCAGGCTTGGAGGTAGGGGGCCTCCCTTACGGCCGGCTCCCCGCTGGGTGGGCTCCGGGGAATCGCCAGCCCGGCCCCTTGCGCCGCGCGCGGTCGGGCGCCAGGCTGGGCGATCTGTGCCGCCTTTCCAAAGCGAGGGCCAATGGGCCTTACGTTATTGTCCATTGCAACCACCTCCAAATTTACATCGTACCTGTACGTTTTCTTATCCCTTTCCATTTTTGTTTCACAGACAAAATGGCTCCTATTTTATGAAATCGAGACACCGTAGTTTTTATTCTCGTGTTTGTGCAACTGTGGAAAGTTAGCGCAGTGTAGGACTTTAGAGATAGTTGATCCCAATTCCTTCATTTTACAGAGCAGAAAACAGACCCTGAGAGGTCACGTGGACGTCGGAAGTGCACCCCAGCTGGATAATGGTACAATAGGAATAAGAACCCCAAACTATAAGTTTTTACATGATCTTTTAAAAATGGTAAAAAAAAAAAAAAAAAAAAAAAAGCTAACAAAAGTGAATAGTTCCTTTGGGCTGGGGTTAATTTTGCTAGAGAATGTCTTCTTTTTAAACATTACTTTCTTATTTCAGGCTTAATCCTTCTTGAGCTTCTAAAGAAAATGGCAGAAACATCATCAGAGCCTTCTGGGCAGCTGGTTGTACACTCAGACACACACAGTGACACTGTCCTGGCCAGTTTTGAGGATCAGAGGAAGAAAGGCTTTCTCTGTGACATTACTTTAATCGTGGAGAATGTGCATTTCCGGGCCCACAAAGCCTTGCTTGCTGCCAGTAGTGAATACTTCTCAATGATGTTTGCTGAAGAGGGGGAGATCGGCCAGTCCATTTATATGCTAGAAGGCATGGTTGCGGACACATTTGGTATCCTGCTAGAATTTATCTACACTGGTTGTCTCCAGGCCAGTGAGAAAAGTACAGAACAGATCCTGGCTACTGCCCAGTTCTTAAAAGTCTATGACCTGGTAAAGGCTTACACGGACTTTCAAAATAATCATAGTTCCCCAAAGCCACCGACTTTGAACACAGCTGGTGCTCCATTGGTTGTTATTTCTAATAAGAAAAGTGATCATCCAAAGCGAAAACGGGGAAGACCAAGGAAAGTCAACAGTTTACAGGAAGGGAAGTCAGAACTGGCTGCAGAGGAAGAAATACAGCTGAGAGTGAACAATTCTGTCCAAAACAGGCAAAACTTTGTAGTTAAAGAGGGAGACAGTGGTGTACTGAATGAACAGATTACAGCAAAAGAACTGGAAGAATCTGAGCCGACTTGTGAGCTAGCTAGAGGGGAGGAGATGCCAGTTGAGAAAGATGAGAACTGTGATCCCAAGACCCAGGACTCTGGGCAGGACAGCCAGAGTCGTTGCAGCAAGCGGAGGATTCGGAGGTCTGTCAAACTGAAAGATTACAAACTTGTAGGGGATGAAGATGACCAGGGTTCAGCCAAGAGGGTCTGTGGACGGAGAAAGCGCCCCGGTGGGCCTGAGGCCCGTTGTAAAGACTGTGGCAAAGTATTTAAGTACAATCACTTTTTAGCAATCCACCAGAGAAGCCACACAGGTAATTATGCTTTTGCAGCTTATTGGAATGTGTTTTGGAGAAGTAACAGTAATAACAGCTTTCATTTATTGTGCAACATCTATATGATGGGCATTGTAACAAAGTATGTGTTACTGCATTGAATTCTCCAAACTGTCTGGTGAAATACGAAATGTTATCCCAATTGTACAGTTAAAGAGACTAGGTTGTAGAAACCTTAAAGTACTTGCCCAGGGCATCCATGTAGTGACAGAGGTGGGATGTGAACACAAGGAACCTGATTCCAGAACCTCTCTTCTTACCTGAAGTTGTTGCTTCAAGGCTTGAATGTTCAGGAATCGAGCTCTAGCCAAAATTAATCTGCTTTATGATTCTTGAAGCGTCCTCATCTTGACCATAGTTGTATTTTTGCTTGGATATGTCTGGACAGTTCTCTCACTCAGCCATCTGTCTGTAAATGTTTGCTTTTTGATCCTTCTAGCCCAAGGCTGGCCAATAAACCCTTTTGTGAGGATGGAAATGTTCTGTATCTGTGCTGTTCTTTTTGGTGACCTCTAGCCACAGATGTATTTTGAGTGCTTGACATGTGGGACTGTGACTAAGGATCTGAATATTTTAACTAAATAGCCACTGTGTTGGACAGTGCAGGCCTAGGCAGAAATCCCGTCCTCCTTTGAGCTGTCTCTTATGTACCTACCTCAGTCTGCTTTGGATCAGGCAGTAGTTATATACCCTTCTGTCTAGTTGTAAGCGTTAAGTATAGAGTCTGGTACTTAAGACTTCTTGTCATCAAGCAACCTGCTTCCTTAAGACCCAGCAGCTCCAGCACTGTGGTTCTCAACCTGGCCCCACAGATGCCCGGAGGCGGGGGGACAGGAGACCAAAGGTCAGGGCCACAGGCCACACCCAACCCCTGCCTTCCTCACCCTCCCCGACGGGCCTAGGGAAAGACAGGCGAGGGGCCCCTCGGACAGACCGATAGTCTCCCAGGGAGCTTCTTACACTACCAGGGCCTGGGTCCCAGCCCCAGAGCTTCTGGTTTTATTGAGCAGTGGTGTTTTTAAAAGCTCCCTGGAGATTTTAAGCACAGAGAGCCTGAGAACCCTGAAGTTGGTTCTTTGAACAAAATAGACACTTAAGACATATTTGCTTGTTTGTGACAGAGGCTAAAAAGTTAAATAGTTCTATAAGATTTTACGGAAAACAACGTGTAGGCTCTTCCCTTTCCCTCAAGGGGTCCTGGAGTTGTACATTGAATCACTTTAGTGCGGGGCCCTTCTTCCATTTGAGTGGATACCAGTAGACCCATACAGTATGGAAACTTACCTTTTAGTTCCAGAAACATTTCCTGAATGATTTCATAGTAATCCCTGCTCTCTCTTTCTGGAACTCCTCCTATTTGGATGTTGAATCCCCTGGACTCATCCTCTAACTTTATCTTTTCTCTCCTATTTTCCATTACTTTTTGCTCTACTTTCTGGGACATTTCTACTTTATCTTTCAACTTTTATTTTTCTACTTTTTTTTTTTTTACTTCTGGGAACTCTTTTCGAAATTCTTTTTTTGTTTAAGTAGAATCTTCTTTTTGTTTCACAGTATAACGTCTTGCTTTTATGAGCCTCTTAATAACTTTTACTTATTTGTTATTTTTTAATGTTTTCTTCACTCTGGGAAGTGTCTGTTTTCTGCAGGTTGCTTTTTCTCTTCTCTGTTTTGTTATCTATTTCTACTGTGTCTGGTGGGTTTTTTTTTTAACTCATATTTAATTATATGCAAGAATGGTTTGCTCATAGCTACTTGCAGCTCTGCAGGTGTGGAGAGGGCCTGTAGACATCCTGGCTGATACGTGGCATCAGGTCCTCAGTTCTTTTACTGCGGGCCTTTTGTATTCCAGGAAAAGATGCTCCAGCGCCCACCTGGAGCCGTAGGCCTGGCTGCCAGTGTCCGGTGCAGGAGGAGGCAGACGTTTTCGGGGTAGTCTCATCATCCCAGGTGTAAACTCTGACTTGCTGTCCCCATGGTAGTCCTATTCCACTGCGCCGGGTGACCTCTAACCCAGAGACCCCTAGTCTGGAGATCCTTTATCTGATTTAGCCGCTTCAAGAACAGTCTCCATCTTCCACTGGGGAGAAGGCCAGTCTCCTGGTTGCATGGAGACTGGATCTGTGTGTGGGGGTGGGGGTTTGGGGGGGCCAAACTACCTTTGAAACAGACTGTCATTTATTTCTTCCTCACCCCCATTTTCAGAGATAACAGATGCCAACAGTTCCTGACCTCGTGAAGGCTCTGTCTTCAGTTAGGTTGTGTATCAGTGCTCCTCACCGCTGGCATCACACTTGTCTGCTCCCACTTGTAAAATGTTATTGCTGATGTTGTCTCTCCTGCTAATTGTGATTTTCATTTGGGAGGGAACAAAGAGATGTGCAGATTCTTGCTCACACCATGTTCCTGGGGCTCTTCTTCCAGGGGAGCGACCTTTCAAATGTAATGAGTGTGGAAAAGGCTTTGCCCAGAAGCACTCCCTGCAGGTCCACACCCGGATGCACACAGGCGAGCGGCCGTACACCTGCACGGTATGCAGCAAGGCTCTCACCACCAAGCACTCGCTGCTGGAGCACATGAGCCTGCACTCAGGTATGGCCCGCACTTGGGAGCCTGGTGCCGCTGGGTGCTCACTCCCGGGGTGGGCATTACTGTGCTCATTTAAATGGGCTTTTCTCAGTCTCAGGTCATTCCCCATGTGGTTTCATTTAAAGACAGAATTGTGTATCTCTCAGAGTGTAGTTAACAGTTCTGCCCAGCCTTGAGCCTTAAACTAGCATTTTTAAACTGGCTACTGAAAGTTGAATGTATAATCAGGATGTGTTTAAGCACCAGGCTTCAGAATTATTTTACTCTGGACAATGTTGGGGGGAACTTGAATTCTTTAGCGCTGCCCTAGTCTCCACCACTCCCTATTGCCTTACGTGCCTTTGCACATTGATGACTCTGAAGACATTTGGGTTTGTAGAGAAGTCACTTGTGTTATTTGTAGACCTGGGCCCACTGTGATACTTAATTGCTTCATTAGTGAGCATTCTAGTTCGTTACAGTTTTTTTGCTGTTTTGTTTTTTATTTGGCAGGACAGAAGTCTTTTACCTGTGATCAGTGTGGAAAATATTTCAGCCAGAAAAGACAACTAAAGAGCCATTACCGAGTTCATACAGGTACAATAAAGTGAGAGAAAATTTGGATTGGTGGGGGAGAAATGCAAATACAAATTGTTTCTGAATCAGTAGGTTCATGTTGTAAAAGATAAGTGAGTTTTTAGGGAAGCAGTCTAAATTAGATGTCCTTGGGTTACTCTTACCACCTTGCCATTTATATTGAATTTTTATATTACAGTTTCTGTGCCACACACAGAAACCCTATAGAATTGGTGCCATTCAGGGTGCCACTTGGCTAAGAGGGCACCAGTCGATTGGTTGTTAGTTGTGTCTGGACAGAGGTGTCACCACCCCGTAGCTGTCAGTCCAGGCTTTCTCCAGCCTGGCCCCACCCATTGTCCTTTTTTTTCCTTCCTGCCAGCTGATGAAAAATGAAGAGGAGATTGGGAGCATCATTTGAGATCAGTTGGCCATAGTTGCACCAGTGCTTTGAGGGGAAAAGGAGATTTACACTTAGGGAGATGGGAAGGGTCCCACCTTTATTTGGGAAGCAGTGAGTTGAGATGCATAGGAAAATATTAACTGTTACCAAAATTAATTTAAAAATTGTTGTTGTATTAAAGTACCATATTTAAAGTGATTATTTTTCAGGGAAGTGCTTTAACACAAATCACTGAAGAAATGCAGGGACAGCATATATGCACTGACACTTTTTTTATTGTTGCGACAAGGCCACTCATTACCGGAATGCAACGACTGCCACCGCAAATTCATGGATGTGTCTCAGCTAAAGAAACATCTGCGAACACACACGGGTAAAAGTCCATCTCACCCTTTCTTTCCAGTGTATTTCGTGTTTTCAGGAGAGCAAGAAATGAAATATTCAGAATCGCTTCCTCAGGCTGTGCGTATTGTGGATTGTGTGGGAACTTTATAAGTAGACTACTTTGAAAGCCCACTATCCTGTGTCGCACTATTCTGTGGGGAAATCACATCTGTGTAGGTTAGCAAGATGAGATGTACTTACTGAGCACTATTCATAAATGAAACCTCACTTCATGCCACAGAAAATTGGGTTGGCCAAAAAAGTCCATTTGGGTTTTTCCGTAAGTTACTCAAGGGTGGACTATACAGGAGCAAATGTTTCCTCCACAGAATTGCTCTCCTCCTTGCTTTGGTGTTTACATGTTTGAGGGAAAGAACCACACCTCACTCTTTCTCTGTGTCCTCCTGACACTTAGGACACAGTGCTCAGGTACACAGTAGGTACTTACTAAGTGCTGCATTTAGTCACTCACGCTTATTGAGGGTTCAAGTGGTATTGCCTTTGTTCTTTTTTATATTGTGAAACTGTGGGAGTGGTTTTCGCTTTTTGTTTTATCTAGGATAAAACAAACGTTTTCCCGTTTTTTTTAGGTGAGAAGCCATTTACGTGTGAAATCTGTGGCAAATCTTTCACAGCAAAGAGTTCTCTTCAGACCCACATCAGGATCCATCGGTAAAGTTTCCCTCATACTTTTCTCCCGTGGAGTTCTCGTCCAGCCCTGGCGTTCAGCAGGGTGACATCCATTACCTACTTGGTGTGTGTGTTAGTCACTCAGTCATGTCTGACTCTTTGTGACCTCCCGTGGACTATAGATCACCAGGCTCCTCTGTCCATGGGATTCTCCAGGCAAGAATACTGGAGTGGGTTGCCATTTCCGTCTCCAGGGGATCTTCCTGACCCAAGGATCGAACCTGGGTCTCCTGCATTGCGGGCTGGTTCTTTACCATCTGAGCTATAGGGAAGTCCCAGCCTGTATAGTGCTTTCCCCCAAATTATTACCCTAGGAGAAATTCCTGGGAAGCTTGTTATTTTGCTTTAAGAAATTCCTCGTGCAGGCAAAATTAGAAAAACTGATTCTGACCAGCAAAAGTTTGAGTTACTGGTGTCATTTGTTGAATTTTGATTTTGGCCTTGGGGGATGATCCAAAACTTAAATCTTCAATCAAAACTAAATTTAAAAATATATATATTTATTTATTTTTGGCTGTGTTGGATCTTTGTTGCTGTGTGAGGGCTTTTCTCTAGTTTTGGTGAGCAGGAGCTACTCTTTAGCAGCAGGGGTTTGGTTGCTCTGAGGCTTGAGGGATCTTCACGGACCAGGGATCGAACCCATGTCCCCTGCATTGCAAGGTGAATTGTTAACCACTGGACCACCAAAGAAGCCCCTAAAACTAAATTAAATTTAACTTAATATTTTCTGAATAAATTTTTTTGTTGTTGTTCACGCAACTTGTTTCCAGAATTGATTTAGTAGTTCCTCTAACACAAATATTTAGGCACTACTCATATTTTTATGGAGAAGGCAATGGCATCCCACTCCAGTACTCTTGCCTGGAAAATCCCATGGACGGAGGAGCCTGGTAGGCTGCAGTCCATGGGGTCGCTAAGAGTCAGACACGACTGAGCGGCTTCATTTTCACTTTTCACTTTCCTGCATTGGAGAAGGAAATGGCAACCCACTCCAGTGTTCTTGCCTGGAGAATCCCAGGGACGGGGGAGCCTGGTGGGCTGCCGTCTGTGGGGTCACACAGAGTCTGACACGACTGAAGCGACTTAGCAGCAGTAGCAGCATATTTTTAATATTGAAATCAATCATATATGTACTTGTTTGGCATCTAGAATCTAAAAATTGGCTGTGAGAACTAAAAACAAAAAAAAGAACTTTTGTGACATATATTAATATTTACCTTCTTATCTGAAGTACACACTGTGACCATAAAATTTTATCACATCTGACTCAGCCCCACAGCCCCATCCTTAGACATCCTTCCCCTCCCCCATTTTTTTTTTTTCCTTAAGATTAGAAACTGAAGCCCTTGGCAGGTGTGATACTTGTTCCAAGTCCTTAAGTTAGTAAGAGAACCCATGACTTAAGTCTCCAAGTCAGGTTAATTTTCCTCTCCTCTGGACTGCTTCTCCCTAAATAGTCAGGAAGTAGTGAAATCTTTCTGTTTTAAAAATAAAATGTATATTTTCTTGCAGAGGAGAAAAGCCATATTCCTGTGCCGTGTGTGGCAAATCCTTCTCTGACTCGAGTGCCAAGAGGAGACACTGCATTCTACACACAGGCAAAAAGCCTTTCACCTGCCCTGAGTGTAACTTACAGTTTGCTCGCTTAGACAACTTGAAGGCTCACTTGAAAATCCACAGCAAAGAGAAACACGCGTCCGATGCCAGCAGTATTTCTGGCAATAATAATGGCGAAGAGGTCAGGAATATTCTTCAGCTACAGCCCTATCAACTCTCTACCTCTGGAGAGCAGGAAATTCAGCTTCTCGTAACCGATTCCGTACATAACATCAATTTCATGCCAGGTCCTAGCCAAGGAATCAGCATCGTCACTGCAGAGAGTTCCCAGAACATGACGGCAGACCAGACTGCAAACCTCACCCTACTCACGCAGCAGCCAGAGCAACTGCAGAACTTAATTCTTTCAGCTCAACAGGAGCAAACAGAACACATCCAGAGCCTCAATATGATTGAAAGCCAGATGGAGCCCTCACAGACTGAGCCGGTGCACGTCATCACACTCTCCAAGGAGACTTTGGAACATCTGCATGCCCATCAGGAGCAAACAGGGGAGCTTCATTTAGCGAGCGCTTCAGATCCGGCTCAGCACCTGCAGCTGACGCAGGAGCCAGCTCCGCCGCCAGCCACCCACCACGTGCCCCAGCCCACGTCGCTGAGCCAGGAGCAGAGCTGACCTGACCTGTTCACAGGCTTGGCTGCTCTGTCGGTCTCTTCTCCGTCAGCCCGCTGTGACCGGACTGTGTGCTTGAAGTTAGGCTTTCTGCAACACTCACTTATGGATTCTTATAGAGAAGTGGTAGCTTGCTAAGCTAGCCAATAGCTTAATGCTTTCCATCTGAGGAGCAGGATGTGTGTATCATGTTTTATATCTAATGTTGATTTGGACTTAACATTTCGATATTGATGAGTGGTTTTCATTTACTACATCTCTTAAAGACTTGGGTAACTTTTCTTTGAGGGCATTGTGTTAGACTTTTTCTAAGTGAGTATTAAATATTCACAGCCATAGATACGGTCTTGCTGATCTTTCTAGTTATATTTTTGATTTTTTAGAACAAATGAAGTCATATGTTGAATTGGGTAAAATGGTTGGTTCCCCTTCCGTATTTGTCTTAGGCAACACAGTTGCTACTACAAGTTGGGGCTGAATGTAACAGATTATGACTTTGGGGACTCTGTCCTTTTAATAACTTCCAATCCCTTAAGATAGAGTAACTTCTCAAAATTTAATCTTTGCGTGTACAGTGGGCTCATCACATCATGTTTAAGATATATTCAAAGACATAGAAACTAAGTGTCTGTTTTAACTTGAAATTTACAAGAGAGGAAAGCCAGAAAGATAGGACCATTTTTTAAATTCTGAATTGAGCTTTTCTGAAAAGCATAGATTGACATGGTTTTTAAAAGCAGGTTGTTGGAAATTTTAAAGTGTAATTAAGGTATGAAATTGGACAAGATGTTCACCCCAAATTCTGAACTTTCTGTCAGCGTTGATATTAATCTCCATGATGAAGGTAAATTCTTTATTAATTATCCTGGAGTGCAAAATTCAGTGTAATTTGTGTTAAATATACTGGATTCTAATTGATCTCTAAAAATGTTGATCTGTGTATTGTGTCTGGTAAGTTTTTTGATAGGAACTTATTATAACCTATTTTTATCACAAAGTAGGTTAAATCTCACTAAATAGACACATAATTTTTAAAAGTAAATTTTCCTAATTTTAAAAATACTTTTGAGCCTCAGCGTCTTAGTAAGCCAGCATTATCTATAATAGTGTGATTTCAAATAATTGTCAGAAGGTTAAATTATGTTTTTGTTAAGTTTTCCAGCCCAGCCTATTTTATTGAATACTTTGACCACTTTCTCTCAAGTAAACTGGTAGAGGGTTATTGAGAAAAGAAGGTGGGCACTAGTGTATGTAAATTAACAATGTTGATTGAGAGTAGCAGTAATTGCCACTAAAATTAACAGGATCTTCACATCAGTCACTTCTTTGTTTTAGAGATCTTTGATTTCTACCCAAGTCAAATAAGTTTTTGGAAAAAATTTAGAATTGTTCAGGTTGAGAGAGGATGAAAGTCTTTTTCTAACATATCTACCAAACTATAGTTGTTTTATTGTATATAATTCAAAAATTCTTAAATGATTTATCTTATATGTATCAGCCAAAGTATGCTAAATCAGGCCTGACTGGAGACAATTTTTATAAATACAGTTATGTCCTAAATACCATTTCAGATTCTTGACTTAGTCATTTAAACTATTTATCTTAACCTTATTGTTAAAATGTATTGTTTTTACCAGCTTTTCAAAGCCTACTGGCCCACATCTTTTTCTCCTGGAGATATGTAATATTAAAGCAGATAAATGCCTAATTACTCATTGTGGGTAGCTGGATAATTATTAATTAATTATTCAGGAAGTATGATCATGATCATATGACTATTTCCAAGTGAAGTTTAACTAGCTTTATGACAATCTGCCTCTAAGAGAAACGTAGCGTGAGCCACATGCATAATTTAAAATTTTCTAGTAGCCACATTAAAAACATGAAAGATGAGATTAATTTTAATAAAATCACTTATTTAATCTAACATGTGCCAAGTGTTGCAGCATGTCAATATGAAATATTAAACTATAATCATACTTGACAAATTCTTCAAAATCTGGTGTATTTTCCATGGGGACTGCACACTGAGTTTGGATGCTAATGTTCATGACACACGTTTTTAGGGTTCATACAGTTTAAAGTTGAAAACCTAGGTTCACATATCTAGGTTACAGATACAGGTTTTTCCCCAATAACTGAAACAAGTGTGTTTTAAAATTTGTATTAGAATTAATTAAAAATAAAACCTAGTTCCTCAGTCACACTAGCTGCATTGTGAGCGCTTGGTACCCACGTGTTAGCTTGTGGCTTCTGGAGCACCTGTTACCCGTCTCTAGCATGAGAGCCGGGCTCAGCAATAAAAATCTCTTCTGGAAGATTCTGGGTTATTTGACCAGCTGTCAAAGGGAAGTGAGAAAAGGAAAGCTTTATAAATCAAGTCTCTCTTCTGTATCCCAAATACACATTCTGTCCCTTTGAATTAAATCCTGAATTTTAAGGTTTCATCGGTTTTTGTTTTTGTTTTGGCCAGCCCAGGTGTGGGCACACAGGATCTTAGTTCCCCAATCAGGGATTGAACTCTCCTTCCTTGAAACTCTCGCCCCTTGCAGTGGGAATATGGAGTCTAAGCCACTGGACCACCAGGAAAGTCCCTGAAATCCTAATTTTAAAACTCAGTAACTGCACCCAAAGGAAATGACATGTACAGAAAAAATGTTTCTATTGTCTTTGAGAAGTTGTTGGCTCATTGTTTCACAACTTATTTTGTATTAAGCTTGTGCAGTTGAAATAATTGTTTTAACAAGTACAGAAATACAAATTGCGGTTCTTAGGGACCAGTAAGAAGTAGTACTAGTAGAAGCCTAGTAAGTCTTCCCTGGTGGCTCAGACAGTTAAGAATCTACCTGCAATACAGAAGACCTGGGTTCGATCCCTGGGTCGGGAAGATCCCCTGGAGGAGGGCATGGCAGTCCACTCCAGTCTTCTTGCCTAGAGAATTCCACGGACAGAGGAGCCTGGTGGGCCACATTCAGTGGGGTCGCAAAGAGCCAGACATGACTGAGCGACTAACACTATAGAACTATAGCAGAATATTACGCTTCCAGGCTGCTGAAATGACCTTATCACTTTTGAAGGTGAATCTGGTTTTCCCTCAGTAGGAGGCTAGCCTTGGGAAGACTTTAGCTCTTGGCATCAAAATGAGCTGTCCTTGAGCTTGCCCTGTGTGTTTCTTGAAACTCTGTCTCTCATCTGTGTTATTTTTCTGCATCTGGTTCTTATGCTGTGAATGTGAGCAACTGGTCACATGATGCTGAGGGATATGAGAGTCTCATTAGAGATGCTTACACCTAGGTTTTCATAAGCTGGAGTAATAACAATATCTACTACGTTGAATCTTTACTGTAGGCCTTGAGCAAAGCCGGTGTTTCAGGTCTCTATCTTAGGGCCTCTGAAACCTTTTCTGTATCAGGGTGCACAGAAGGTCTTACATGGAACCCTTCAGTTAGAGGACTTCAGGCATCTCTGGCCATGATTGGCAAATTAGTTTGCTAGGTAGGGCTGCTATAACAAATACCACAAACTGAGTGGCCTAAATGACAAATTTATTTTCTCACAGTTCCAGAGGCCGAAAGTCTAATATGAAGGTGTTGGACTGGTGAGGACTGGTGTCTTCTGAGGCCTCCTTGCCATCTTTTCCTCCTTGTGTCTTCACATGCTCTTCCTCTCCTGTTTTTATCTTAATCTCCTTGTAAGGACACTACTCATACTGGATTAGGGCTTACCCTGGTGACCACATTTTACCCTGGTTACCTCATTAAAGGCAGTATCTCCAAATAGTCACATTTTGATGTATGGGCATCAGTAACACCTGGCATCTGAAGTAGTGTCTGGGACACACCCATAACCCATTTGAAGCACAATCTTACTTTACTTAATTGTCATGACGTTTCTATATTATTACACCTATTTTACACATGAGAACACTGAGGCACCAACAGATGACGCCCATTGCCCAAGGTCACACAGTAAGTGGCAGAACTGGAACTGGAGCACAGGGCTGGCTATTCTACCGGATGGGCTTAATACCATCAGCCTTTTGAAACATTAAGCTGGGTTTCTCTTTACATATGATCTGCTTCATGTAGTAGAACCTTATTGACTAGAGGATCTGTTTATGAAATTTTAGCATAAAATCATAAGCTTTTTATATAAAACAGTAGAAGTTAGTCTCTATCCTACAGAAATGCAGTAACTACCATATTAATAATACTCATGTTGGTATTTTACTACTATTAAGCTTCAAAGCTTAATCACAATGTGCCAATTGAATAGAAGTTTCTACTAAAGTGAAAATTAACTAATATGAACTTCTATAAGTGGGCCCTTTTTTCAAATTTCTGACTGAAGCTATTTTGTATTTAGGGCAGATTTGCTTTATTTTTGCTAACCTTGTAAATGTTCATCCTTAGTTTCCAAACTAAAATAAGCTTAAGTTCTCAAGAATTTAAAGAAAATGCTTTGTCCTGCTTTTGTAAAGAGTAGATCTGGAGGAGTTACCCGCCCCCCACCCCCCAAAAAAAAATTCCCTTTGCCTTTTGTAAACAGCAGGTATAATGGAATGACCTCTAAAAGAAGCTGGAATGTCACTGCGATAGTTTATCTTGCTTTCAAATTCTTTACACATAGTTAAACAACAAACACATGAGTTGACTAGAATATATATACATATCATCATTCTTACTGGAAATGTACCACACTAGGAGAAGGCAATGGTACCCCACTCCAGTACTCTTGCCTGGAAAATCCCATGGGTGGAGGAGCCTGATGGGCTGCAGTCCATGGGGTCACTGAGGGTCGGACACGGCTGAGCAACTTCACTTTCACTTTTCACTTTCATGCATTGGAGAAGGAAATGGCAACCCACTCCAGTGTTCTTGCCTGGAGAATCCCAGGGACGGGGGAGCGTGGTGGGCTGTCGTCTATGGGGTCGCACAGAGTCGGACACGACTGCAGCGACTTAGCATCAGCATCAGCATTAGGAGAGCTTTTGGGCTTCCCTGGTGGCTCAGACAATAAAGAATCTGCCTGCAATGCAGGAGACCTGCGTTTAATCCCTGGGTGGGGAAGATCTCCTGGACAAGGGAATGGCTACCTACTCTAGTATTCTTGCCTGAAGAATTCCATGGACAGAGGAGCCTGTCCAAGAGTTGGACATGACTGAGTGACTAACACTTTCACTACTTTCAGAAGAGCTTTTATACCGAAGCTCATTTGATCACCTTCTCAACAAAGTGTAGGAACTTTAGATAACATTAGGAAGAGATCTTAGCTTTCTTCCTTTATAATATAAGTGAAAAATAGTACTATATCCAGTGTGACATATAGAAAGGGAAAAATTTGAGCAGAGGTCAGGGAAGTTTCTTGGTCTCAGAGCATAGATTTATTGTTTTGAATTTTTTTTTTTTTTGGCCACACCATGTGGCATGGAGGATCTTAGTTCCCCAGCCAGGGACTGAACCCTCACCCCTTACAGTGGAAGCATGAGTCTTAACCACTGGACCACCAGGGAAGTCCCAATTTGTTTTGAATTCTTAATATCCATGATACTGTTAGTTGCTCAGTCTTATCTGACTTTTTGCAACCCCATGGACTGTAGCCTGCCAGGCTTCTCTGTCCATGGAATTCTCCAGGCAAGAATACTGGAATGGGTTGCCATTCCCTTCTCCAGGGGATCTTCTTGACCCAGGGATTGAATCCAGGTCTCCTGCATTGCAGGCAGATTCTTTACCATCTGAGCCACCAGGGAAATTTTATCCATAATATTAGATCATTTAATATATGGATTTGAAAATATTCCAAAGGAATAGTTTGGCTTTTGTTTTAGTTTGTTTCATCCTTGGATGAAAAGTTAAACTGAAGCTTCCTTAGGCTAAATTAGTTATAAACAAGAATGTCTACATTAAAAAAAAAATCTACCTCTTATAGATAATTCTAGTATGATTAAGTGGCTTCTGGACAAATTTTCCTATAATCTTAATGTCTGAAGTATGCAAGTACTCTCTTAACAAAAATATAGGAAAGTATATAAACAGATTCTGAGCCTATTTGTGTTTTTAATCTCTGTCCTTTGTGTTATCTCAGAGTATATGAAATCATCATTGATTTCTGGGGAAAGTATTTGAATAAAATGCAGCATATAGAGGATGAGGTTTCAGGGCAGAGTAAGAAAGGATGAGGGACCCAAATTTTCAAGTCACTCACTCTTACCAGCCTTAAGAGAAAGCTGGAATTCATTCTTGATGGGCCTTTCCTCACCCTCCACTCCCAATCCATCATCAAGTTATATCAGTTTCACCTCAGACTGTATTTTGAGTCTATCCACTTCCTCCATCCCAACTGCTGCACCATCAGCATGTCCTCTTGCCGGTATGCCTGCCTTTCTTTTTTTTTTTTTTTGGTATGCCTGCCTTTCTTCCCCTCCCCCGCCCCCTTTTCTGCTGGAAATGATGATCCATCTGGGCTCACCGCTCTGCCCTGAGCATCAAGCACAGTGCCTTGCTAAATGCATGAATATTGTGTGCTTAATGCAAATATGATCATTACTTCTGCTCTGCTTATAATCCTTCTGCAGTTTCCGACTGCACTCAGAATAAAATCCCCAGCCCATCTTCCTCTTGGGTGCCTTCCCCATTCTCACTTCCAGCCATACTATCTTCCTTGCTGTTCCCGAAACACAGCCAGCAACTTCCTGCCTTAGGCTTTGAGGCAGGCAGTTTCTCAGGCTTGAAAGGTTTCTGCGCCTCCTCTCCGTCTCAGCGTCTGCACATGTGTCAGAATTCAGTGCAAGTGTCACTTCCTCACCCTCTAATTGTCTCCTACCCTTTAATCTCAGTCAAGCCACCTTTCATATCTGTCCACAGCACGCTACACTTTGGACTCAGCTGGTAATTATTTTTACATTAGGAGCTGTGTCTGCTCCTGTGTCTGCTTGGTTAGACAGCAGCTGTGGCTCCTGACTGTGGGTGTGGCCTTTGAACACACTGACCTACGGGTGTAAAGTCATATATAGGATGGCTTAGAACCATCACCTGCAGTATGGGATCCAGTTTCTGACTCCAGGTTTAGGAGATGAAAGGATGAGAGGTGAGGTAAGGATGGCATTGCAGAAAGACAACATGGTGTAAATTAGAGGAAAGGAACCCTGTTTTAATGGCTCAGGTTTTTAACCTAGGCCACTACTTGCATGATTTATTTGCAAAAACATTAGAATGGGATTATTTTATTATTTTTTAAAATGTGTATTTAGTTTTGGTTGTACTGGGTCTTTGTTGCTACACAGGGACTATTCTAGTTGCGGTAGGGGGGTCTCATTGTAGTGACTTCTCCTGTTGGCAGAGGACAGGGTCTAGGTGCGCAGGCTTCAGGAGTTGCCGCTTGTAGGCTCTAGAGCGCAGGGTCAGTCACGGTGGCCCACAGACTTAGCTGCCCCATGGCATGTGGGATCTTCCCAGACCAGGGATGGAACTATGTCCTCTGAATTGGCAGTCAGATCATTACTCTGTGATCTTTTTTAAAGACATTTTACCATCTGCCAGTTGGAGAGTCAGATTCTTAACCACTGAACCACCAGGGAAGTCCTGAGATTCTTTTAAAAGTGACTTTTTGTGGAATTCCCTGGCAGTCTAGTGGTTAGGAGTCAGCATATCCAGCGCTTGGGTTTGATCCCTGGTCAGAGAATTAAGATCCCACAGGCCATGTCCCACATGGCCAATAACAAACAAAAAACCCAACTGATTTTTCACATATCAGCCACTTATTTGACCCAGTATAAATTAGCCAGTGTGTTTGTGCCAGTATTTTTAGTTTTGTATACACATGTAATATGGATCATGACTCAATAATGTGGATCATGACTGTCTTTGAAGAAAGTCTAAAATTGAATTTGTACATTTCTTAGAATCACCAACATTGAGTAACAGGATTTTAGAATCAAAATGCATTGAAAAGATTCAGTAATTAAAGTGCCTCCATTTAGAGCTGAGACTGAAACATACTGGTTGGTGACTTTTCAAGGTCGCTTAAGTTCATGTGAAGTAAAGCTGCCATCTGGCCAGATCTTCTAGATTACAAACCATTCCCCATTGCTCTTTGCTCTACCATGTATCTTTAATTAACATAGAGTGAAACTCCAAGTCAGCAGTTATTTTTAAGCACTGATGAAGTCATTATTCTGTGATCTTTTTTAAAGACAAATTTTACCTTCTGCCGTTTGGAGAGCCACAAACTCCTATTTGGTTGAGATGCAAGTCATTGAGTCAAGAGCCAGACCTTGCAGGGCCTCTGCTAACCTCAAAGTCAGAGCTGCTGATTATTTACCATCTACTAATGAAAGGGAAATGGAATGATTCTAAAACAGGTAACCCATTCAGAGTGGACTTAGAATCCTTCTGACACAATGTATTTAAATATGGGTGTGTCTCATATTTGGCAAATTGATTTCAAGCCAAATGACTAGTCATACCCAAGAGCTAGAATGGGCCCAGCTGGGAGACTGCCCTGGTTTCCTGAGCTGGACCTGGCTCAATTCCCTGCCTCTGCCAGCAGAAAGTAGGCATTTCTCCTTCCCTGCTTCTCATCTCAAGCTGGGAGCAGTGTATATATAGGTCTTACTGGGTCTCAGAGGGTTTCCAGGCAATGCAAAGAGAGAATAAAGAGAAGGGGAGAGCCATAGGGTCCCCAGCTCTTTCCAGTGCCATTCATTCCTCTGTTTTGTGAGTGTTTCCAGTGTAATGGTGTCACTTCCTCTAAACAAGAAGCAGTCTCTCAGGATGCCAGCCTTTCACTTGTCACATTAGATCAGCACTGGTGTGGTGGTAGATAGACCTGGGTCCCATACCAGCTCTGCCACTTGCTGTGTAACTTTGCCACGGGTGACCTTCGGTTTCCTTTTCAGTAAAACGGGACATTTGTGATCATTGCGATTAATATTCATAGTAGACGTTTAATAAAGGAAAACTGATGTTTTATTAATATTAACTAGTTGAATGACCTTGGAAGAGTGCCTTCACATTCAGCTGTTTCCTCTTTGGGAATATGAGGAAGTTGGTACCAAACAGTTCTGTGGGTCCTTTCTCCCAGGCATTCTTGAATATTGGGGAGCCAGCATCTCATTTACACCCTTCTCATTTCCGTCTGTCTTAGTAGTGGTCCAACACCCCCAGCCCTACCCCAAGACCTTCTTGCCCTCTCACTTCTGCCGCTGTGGACGCTGCATATTGCCGAGTTTCCAGGACTTTGCGTCCGTGCCGGATGCCCTCAGCCCGGGTCTAGGTGCAGACTGGTTGCAGGGTAGGTGGACACCGAGCTTGGATCCATCGTGGAGTACCCGGGCCGTGAATCTCCTCGTAGGAGAGGTGTAAAGGACGCAGATGCTTCGGCGCTACCCTACAGCTTCTGCAAACTTCTTGCTCAGAGCGAGCTCCTTCTCCGGCCCAGGTCTCGAAGGCGGCAGCTCAGTAGGTACTGCGCAAGGGCGGGTTGCCTCGCCCGCCTGGGAAGGACAAGCTTTTAGGCGCAGGCTCCGGAATGGAGCCGGAGGCCGCTAGTGTGCTGCCGGGCTCCCGGAGCCTCCGCCGCTAGTGTGCTGCTGGGTTCCCGGAGCCTCCTACGCTTGGCTTAAGCGACAGGGCTAGGCTGGGCCGGGGTCTCCCGCCCCTAGCCGGAACACTGCGTGGGCGGCGCCACGCCCTCGGGCACCACCCTGCAGCCGTGGGCGGGCCCCTGGCTGCCCCCAGCCGGGGATCGCCGGCTAATGAGATGTTAATGAGGCTCCAATAAAGGCTCTGCCAGCTGAGCTTGCTCTGCCGAAGCCCACGCCCAGCTAGACTCGCCGGTCGGGCGCACCGGCCCGCAGCCCCTCAATCCCGGGTTTTGGTCCGCGCCTCCTCTGCCTCTTCCACCCCCCCCCCCCCCCTCTTCCTCCTCCGCCTCCACCCCCCTTCCTCTGTCCCCGCCTCCCAACCCGCCCGGACTGGGACGCCCGCCTGGCAGGAAGAGACCCCTGCGGGCTCCCAAGCCCCCGGGTAAGTTGTCCAGCTGCGCCAAATGTGCGCCCCCCGCCCTGCGGGGTCCCGGGGTGGGGGGGTAGGGACGCGCCTCCTGGGAAACGTGGCTCGAGGCCCTCGTGAATCCCGCCTGGCCCGTCAGGCGCCGTCTCTCTGCGCCTCCGTCCTGCCCAGCCCCTCCCAAACTTTACGGTCCAGAGTGTGAGTACTCCCAACCGCCCGCTGCCAGTGGTCCAGCTCCCTCCATCCTGGACCGCCCTACCGCTCGCACATTCTTTGTTTTGGTGTTTCCAGATTGGGTCGCTCCTCTCCCCACTTCGCTGAGGTCTTCCTCCTTTCCACCTTACAAGAGAGACCTTTGCTCTTACTGACATTCAGTCCGCCTCGTCCAGGTGACCTATGGCGGTGATTTTAATCTCCTGCCTGGGCCTGGCCTGCGGGGCTCCGGGCTGGGACCGGGAAGGCGACTGATGGGGTCAGGGGGATCAGCTCAAGGGTCTTCCCTGGTCTACGCCACCACCGTCCTTAACTCCCCCGTGGGAAACCACATCCCCGTACCCTCTGATTCCTCCTGGTCCCAAAGTGAGAAAGCTCTGCCACCCCTCAAGTTGCGTGGGTGCCCGAGCGAGGGAGAAGGGGACAAAGAGAAGCCTTGTCTGGAGAGATTCCTGGGAGAGCGAGCAGGGATGGGGCGGGGTGTCTATGGGAGTGAGAGAAGCTGGGCGGAGCGAATCCTGCTGCCCTGTCGCCCCCCAACTCCCCAACGGTCTTGTGGCCACTGGAGCAGCAGCAAGTCACAGGGGAAGTATTCTGACCACAGTGAGTCAGAAATAGGCCCAGTTAGTTGTTTGTCACCAGACAGATGCAACATCCTGGGGCTGTCTGTTAAGGTAGTTTGGTGGTGGGAAGTGGATCCTACGTGGTTAGAGAAGGGGCTTCCCTAGAGGCTCAGTTGGTAAAGAATCTGACTGCAATGCAGACCAGGGTTCGATCTCTGGGTGGGGAAGATCCCCTGGAGAAGGAAATGGCAAGCCACTCCAGAGTTCTTGCCTGGAGAATCCCATGGACAGAGGAACCTAGCGGGCTACAGTCCATGGAGTCCCAAGAATTGGACACGACTTAGCGACTAAACCACCACCACCACCTCCTCCTCCCCTTTAAGAGGCAATGGCAAGTGCTAAGGAGGAAAACTTTGCCCCTGGCATAAGACACACCACACCCAACAGCACACTGAGTCCGTTGAGGGTTGAGGGCTGCCGGGCACAAGGAGGCATGGGGTGAGATGGGACAGTATGTGTGCCTGGCAGCTGGTGTTGCAGATATTAGATTTGTCCCTATCTGTACTGCAAGGAAAGCCCATTTCTCTGACACCCTGCTCTCTTCATGTCTGAGAAATTCCCCTGGCCTGCTTGCAGGGCCTCGCTTAAGGCCGGGTAAGAATTGCTGTCCCCCAGGGATTGGAGTAGGGCCTGGAGATTCCTGGCTGACAAGGCTGAGCTGGAGGCTCCCTAGCTTTCTGCAGGCCCACTGGGCTCAGGACTGCTGATTTTTCATTTCCAAACTTGGCAGATTTCACTTGAAGTTGAATGGATTGCGGCTGTCTGTGGAGCAGCTGACAGAGAGGAGAGGAGCCCATCTGGGTAGGACTTGGAGCTCCCTGGGGATACCACACTGCCTTCTCCTCTTTTCCCTTCCTCCTTTCTCCAGCCTCTTGCAATCTCTTCCTTTCTTCTTTCCAGCAACCACGTGCCTCTGCCCCTCCCCAGGATCCCCTCCCAGGGGTCTCCATGGCCTCAACCATCTCCACCAACCCAGCGCATGCCCACTTTGAGAGCTTCTTGCAGGCCCAGCTGTGCCAGGATGTGTTGAGCAGCTTTCAAGGGCTATGCGGGGCCCTGGGGGTGGAGCCTGGTGGGGGGCTCTCCCAGTACCACAAGGTCAAGGCCCAGCTCAACTACTGGAATGCCAAGTCGCTGTGGGCCAAGCTGGACAAGAGAGCGAGCCAGCCCATCTACCAGCAGGGCCGGGCCTGCACCGGCACTAAGGTGTGTCTCAGTGCCTGGGGTGGGGCTTGGAGAGTGGGCGGAGTCAGAGGAGCCCCCTCTCCCCCCGCCCCCCGCCATGCCTGTGCTGCCTTATGTGTTCGCAGTGCCTGGTGGTGGGTGCGGGACCTTGCGGTCTGCGGGCTGCTGTGGAGCTGGCGATGCTGGGGGCCCGAGTGGTGCTGGTGGAAAAGCGCACCAAGTTCTCTCGCCACAACGTGCTCCACCTCTGGCCCTTCACCATCCACGACCTTCGGGCACTCGGCGCCAAGAAGTTCTATGGGCGCTTCTGCACAGGCTCCCTGGACCACATCAGTGAGCACCGTGTGGTGGCCTGGAGGGGCGGATGAGCCTGGGCCTAGAGACAGGCCAGTAGGGTGGGGGTTGGGGGCTGCTGGGCCAGCCCAGGGCAGGGTGGTCAAGATTCACTGCAGTCAGATGGCTTTCAGGACTCAGGTCCCTCACCTGTAAAACAGGCACTTGGACTGAGTGAGCTCTAAGACTTTCTCCAGCCCAGACCAGGTACACACTGGTATTTGGGGAGGCTGTAGGATCCTGGGGTCCCTGTCGCTAATGTCCTCTCCCTTCCAGGCATCCGGCAACTGCAGCTCCTCTTGTTGAAAGTGGCATTACTGCTGGGGGTGGAAATCCACTGGGGCATCACTTTCACTGGCCTGCAGCCTCCTCCCAAAAAGGGTAGGTATTTTTCTGCTCTTGAGAACCCCCATGTACCAAGGATACCCTGGCCTTGCAAAAGAAAAAGGGTGGGGTTGGGAGTCAGCTGAGTCTCCCTTTCTCACAGCCTGGCCTTTTTCAAACCCTGCTGAGCCTCATTTTGGACTTTTGTAAAATGTGAAGTATTTCTTTCCTCACCTCCTTTCCATGGCTGTTGTGAAGGTGTCATTTGATAGACTGTGTCACTGCTTTGTAAACCACAAAACCCTTTAAATGTTTATTTATTTCATTGGATTGTCCTGGGAATATAGACACCCCTTCAGTTTTCTATATCTTTGTGCCACTCACATCTTCTGCTCCAGGGAGTGGTTGGCGTGCCCAGCTCCAGCCCAGCCCCCCAGCCCAACTGGCCAAGTATGAATTTGATGTCCTCATCTCTGCAGCTGGAGGTAAATTCGTCCCTGAAGGTGAGTGATCCCTTCCCTTGAAGAAGCCAGCATCTTGAGCTCCTCCTGGGCCTTTCTAGGCTGTTACGCCCCTCATCCCCCGGCCACTCCCCACCTGTCCCCACCTCTAGGCTTCACAGTGCGAGAAATGCGCGGCAAACTGGCAATTGGCATCACGGCTAACTTTGTGAACGGGCGCACCGTGGAAGAGACACAGGTGCCCGAGATCAGTGGTGTGGCCAGGATCTACAACCAGAGCTTCTTCCAGAGCCTGCTCAAAGCTACAGGTCAGGGCCCTTCCTCACAGGGTTTCCCTTCCGAGTGCCTGACTGTGGCCTAGCTCCCGACTCTCCCTCTTAGACCTGTCCACAGTCCAAAGAATCCCACACTTGTCCATCTTTGTGGTCCTGGCAGCAAAGAACCTGAGCCCTCAGGGAGTCAGCAGGCACAACCGCACTTGGCCATCCAGCATGACAAGTCTTAGAAATCTCTTGCCAAATGCATGGGCTTTTGCTTTGTGCTTCTGTACATAGGCTTTAATATAAAAGTGACATAAATTCAAAGTGTAAGTGGTACTTCCAGAAGGTGTTCTAGGTTTTCTTTGGCTTCATACTACCACGCCCTTTGGAGTGTACGCATCTCATTTGGAGAAGCCAGGCTGTCCTCTGTAAGCCTGTGACCGTGTGGTTCATGTCTCCCTGCTGCCACTCCACCCTGGTTTCTCTCTTTGCTCCTCCATCTGCTGGGCCTGAGATAGATGGTCCATGGTGCCACCAGAACTCATGGGTCCCTGTGTAGGAAGGACCCACTGCAGGCTAAGCTGTGATCCCAGCTCAGAGGTCAGGCATGTCTGGTGTATTTGGAGAAGTGACACATAACTAGAGGAGACACATCCCCTGCACCCTACCCTGACCCCACAGGCATCGATCTGGAGAATATCGTGTACTACAAAGATGACACCCACTACTTTGTGATGACAGCCAAGAAGCAGTGCCTGCTACGGCTGGGAGTGCTGCATAAGGTGGGGCCCAGGCCCAGGCATGGGGGGACTGAATGGTGGACCCTGGGAGGTAGGGTCCAGGCCTGGACATGGTCTCCCCCTGGGTGTGGAGGGAGTCCATCCTGTCTGCAGTGGCACTTTCTCCACCTCAGTAAGCTCTTCTCCTCTGAGACTTACATGGCCACTTGAATCCTATTCTGGGCTCAACACCATATACCAGTCACAGCACTGCACTCCATGAGGACTAAGCTCCACGAGGGGTTTTGTCTGTCTCTTCCTTGCTGATGATTCCCAGAGCTTAGAATGGTGCCTGCTATGTAGTAAGCACCCTGAAGATATCTGCTGAATGAACTAGTTGAACACATGTAATGATGCTGGGCCTGGGAGGCAGGATATTCACGTCTAGTCCCAGCTCAGCCTCCAACTGCTGTTTAATCTGGGGAAGCCCATTCCTGGGGCCTCAGGATGTGTACCTGAGGGGACGGGACACTGATGGTTCTGATCTGTCGGCCACACAGGACTGGCCCGATACTGAACGGCTGCTGGGCAGCGCCAATGTGGTGCCCGAGGCTTTGCAGCGCTTTGCTCGGGCAGCTGCCGACTTCGCCACCCACGGCAAGCTTGGGAAGCTGGAGTTTGCCCGGGACGCCCGCGGGCGGCCGGACGTCTCTGCCTTTGACTTCACAAGTATGATGCGGGCAGAGAGCTCTGCTCGGGTGCAGGAGAGGCACGGCACCCGCCTGCTGCTGGGGCTGGTCGGGGACTGCCTGGTGGAGGTAAGGGCTCAGTGTTCCCTGCTTGGGGAGTGGCTCTCTGGGTTCTGTGTAAGGAGGCACGGGGATTCCCTGGTTGGGGGAAGAAGCAGCCTCATGGGAAGTGGGGGTGGGTAATAAAATGTTTACTGTTGTAAAGAGGAGCTGAGGGTGGCCTGGTGGTGTCAGGGGGCCTCCAGCTCTGCCCTTGGGGGCATGTGGGCTCGGGCAACCCTGTTGGGGGTTGGGCCCTCCGTTGGGCCCTCACTGAGCTGTTTCTTGTCCTTCTGGCCCTGCAGCCCTTCTGGCCCCTGGGCACTGGAGTGGCCCGGGGCTTCCTGGCAGCCTTTGATGCCGCCTGGATGGTGAAGCGGTGGGCAGAGGGCGCTGGGCCCCTAGAGGTGTTGGCAGAGAGGTGAGGCCTGAGTTGGGGGGTGGGGCAGGGCAGGGCTGGATGTGGGACAAGACACGGGAATAGGTTCGGAGATGCTGGGGGAGTAGATAGGGGAGTGGATAAAGGAGAATAAGGCAAAGGCCTGGTGGTGGTTGAGGGGTGAGCGCTAATGGTGGCCTCCTGCTTGTGCCCGTCCCTCACCCTCATCCCCTAGAGAGAGCTTGTACCAGCTCCTGTCACAGACGTCCCCGGAGAACATGCACCGCAACGTGGCACAGTACGGGCTGGACCCCACCACCCGCTACCCCAACCTGAACCTCCGGGCTGTGACCCCCAGTCAGGTCAGCACTCCACCCCAGCGCAGCCCTTGCCTCCTGGTCCCCGCAGCCACTGTCCCTCTGGGTGAGCCCCACCCAGGCAGCCCTCCCCCATGGGCTGAGCGGGTGTGTGGTCAGCCCGCCTGGAGACCTGAAAGGGGCTGCCGTAGGTACGAGACCTGTACGACATGGAGGCCAAGGAGCCTGTGCAGAGGATGAGTGACGAGACAGACTCCGGAAAGGCAGCCACTGGTGAGCAGTCCTCCTCCACGGGCACGTTTAAAACCTTGACCGAACAGTGATGCGTAGGCACCGACAGCAGTTGCAGCTGCTGGCAGCAGGGAGCAGGGTGCTGGAGCCCCGCTGGGTTGGGGGGTGGAGATTGGGGGCATCCTGGAGAGCACAGGGCAGCAGGCGCTTGGCAGCAGCCGTTTGGCAGCCTGTGCGGAGTATCTCAACACTTTAACCACCACTGAAACACTGGATGGCAGCCGTGCTGCGCTGTTCTTGGCTGTCCTGCCCCTTCCCACCTGGCAGACCCCAAACCTGCCTCTCCTTTCAGCCTCTGGGCTTCCCTTGCCCCGCAGTTCATAGCCCGCTGGCCTCTCTGTGGCTAGCAGTGATTTCACTTTATCCCCCCAAAAGATTTTTTTTCAAATGAGAAAATGGGGATGAAGGAGGTGCTGCTCACATTCTTAGGCTGGTGCTCAGTCGGGGTGGGTCCCTGCTTCTGGCTCCCATACAGACCCCACAGCCAGCAGCTGGGCTCTCTCTGCGGGCTGGGGTGCCCTGGGTACAAGTGCAACCTCCTCTTCCTAGGGGCAGTGGGCTCCCAGGAGGAGCTGCTGCGCTGGTGCCAGGAGCAGACGGCTGGGTACCCAGGAGTCCATGTCACTGACCTGTCTTCCTCCTGGGCTGATGGGCTGGCTCTGTGTGCCCTGGTGCACCGGCTGCGGCCCGCCCTACTGTGAGTCAGGGATTGGGCTTGGGGGTTCCTGATAGACCCTCCCTCTCTTCCATGCCTCTCCACCGCCCCCTCCAGGCAGTGTGGAATGACAGGGGATCACCATGTAGGAGGTGGCACAGCCACTGCATCCCAGCACCATCACTTGCTAATAATCCTGCTCTAGTCGCTTCACCTCTGTAGAGATAGTACTCCTGCTCCTCTGCCCATGAGCATGCATTCACTAGGGAGAGCTTTGTGAGTGGTGGAGGCCCCCAAGGCCAGAAGCCGTTGTGATTGGCTGGGTGGTGGTGGGTGTGCAGCAGAGAATAAAAACCCTTCCTGCCCTTGCCTCCCTTTCCCGATATCCCTCCCCTTTCTGTGGGCTCAAGTTCTGGGTCTCCCACTGACCTTTCTCCCTGCTGCCCCATAGGGAACCCTCCGAGCTCCAGGGAATGGGGGCTCTGGAAGCTACTTCTTGGGCGCTGAAGATGGCAGAGCATGAGCTGGGCATCACACCAGTGTTGTCCGCACAGGCGATGGTGGCAGGGAGTGACCCACTTGGCCTCATTGCCTACCTCAGCCACTTCCATAGTGCCTTCAAGAGCGTACCACACAACCCAGGTGAGCTGGAAGACAAGGGTGGGACGACGAGGGTGTGTGTGTGTGAGAGAGGGACAGACAGACAGAGCAAGCAAGAGAGCGCCCTCTAACGGACATCCTGGGAGAGGTATCCTTTAGCCTTCTGGGCTGGCTCATAGCTCTCTTCTGGGGATATAGTATCACCCCTGATCTCCACGACTCTCCTCACAGGCTCGGTCAGCCAAGGCTCCCCAGGCGCTGCCAGCGCTGTACTATTCCTTGGCAAACTGCAGAGGACCCTGCAACGGACCCGGACTCAGGTAGAGAGTTTGGGTGGGGTTGGGCTGGGCAGTGGGGTTCTTGTGGGGGTCCCTGAGATGAAGAGGACGACATCCAGAGTTGGGGGAAAGAAGTGGGGGCTCAGAGCCCATGCTTAGAATGTAGGGCTTGTTGCAGGAAAATGGGGAGGATGCTGGTGGCAAGAAGCCTCGCCTGGAGGTAAGTGCACGCAGGGGCTGGACAGTCCCTTCCCTGAGGTGCTCTCCCACGTCCTGTCCCCCAGGTCTTGCTTGCTACCCAAGCTCCTGTACCGAACCCCCCATCCAGTCTCACCGCCTTTCCCTTCCAGTTCTTTCATCTGCACACATGACTCCCTAACTGACCCTGTCCCTCTACCTCTTGGCCTTTTCAGGTAGAGGCTGAGACCCCAAGTACTGAGGAGCCACCTGTCCCAGAGCCTGATGAACCAATGACACCACCATCCCAGCAGCAGGACGTGAGCACGGGGGCCCTGTCTGCAGGCAAAGACCTGGGAAGGGCAGGGAGGTGTGTTTCAGGGGAAGGGCTGACCTTGGCTTTGACTCCAGCTGACCTGGGACCTGGGGGTCACTGCAGGCCAGTGCTGAGGATCTGTGTGCACTTTGTGGGCAACACCTCTATATCCTGGAACGCCACTGTGCTGATGGCCGTTTCTTCCACCGGAGCTGCTTCCGCTGTCATATCTGTGAGGCCACATTATGGCCAGGTGGCTATAGGCAGCACCCAGGAGATGGTGAGTTGGCCTGGGAGGCGTTCAGAGGGACTCTGCATTTGGCCCTACCAGGCAGGGTCAGGAGCTTGAAACTGGAGAGGAACTGGGGTGCTGCGCATGAGGTAGAAAAACAAGCTAAAGATTACGCTTTCTTCTCCTAAGCTCAGTCTTCTCTGTCCCCTCCAAAGCCCCAAATGTGGGGTTCTGAGAAACCAGGAGGCTGGTAGAAATTCACCAACAAATGCAGTCTTGTCACCCCCACCTTCCCTGATAGACTGAATATCTGATCCTTGGTCTGCCTACATCTGATGCCTCCTTCCCTCTCCCACCTTCTCAGGATATTTATACTGCCTCCAGCACCTGCCTCAGACAGGCCACGAAGAAGATAGCAGCGATAGAGGTCCTGAGAGTCAGGTAAAAGCTGTGGAAGTGTGTGGTGGGGGGGTGAGGAGGAGGAAAGGGCTCCCCGGCCCAGCAGAGTGAATGGGGGGAAACTGAATGTCCTCCACGAGAGTGTAAACTCCATGATGGCAGAGATCTTTGTCCTGTTTTACTTACTGACATATTTCAAGTATCCACAACACTGCCTGACACTGTTCAGTAAATGGCACAAATGGAGGAATGCCAGGTACCACATCTGTCTCAAGGGGCAGCCTCAGCCCATGCTGGGCAGGTCACTCACTGACCAGAACATCTGGTGGCTTTTCTAGGACCTTCCCATGCTGAGTGAGGATAACACGCCATCAGGCCCCGCAACTCCCGTGGACCTCCATCAAGAGACCAGTCCTGTCCCAAACCCCATCCAGCCCACCCGTCGATTGATTCGCCTCTCCAGCCCAGAACGCCAGCGTTTATCCTCCCTTCATCTCACCCCTGACCCGGAAATGGAGCCGCCACCCAAGCCCCCGCGAAGCTGCTCCACTTTGGCCCACCAAGCCCTGGAAGCAAGCTTCAAGGGCTGGGGAATGCCAGTCCAGAGCCCTCAAGGTAGCTGCTGGCTCAGGGTGGGGATGGCATGGGTGGTTTTTGGATTCTTGGACAGGTATGTGGGGCATGGGGAGGGAGGTCGTGGGGATTCCAGCCCATGTCCACGTCCTGCTCAGTTCTTGAGGCCATGGAAATGGGGGAAGAAGAGAGGTCCTCCTCCAGTGAAGAGGAAACAGAGGAAGAGGAAGATGTGCCTTTGGACTCAGACATGGAACATGTGAGTGGGAAGAACCTGGCCACCTATTCTGCCCAAGCCAGCACACATCCACTCAACACACGCCTCCCCTCACCCAGGAGAAACCCACAGCACCCAGCCTCTTCTGAGCCCAAACTGCCTTCTCACGTGGTCTGACTCTTTCATGTCCCTAAGCCTCTACCTTTTCTATCAGACTTACCCCACTTCCAGTCTAGGGTCTTTCTGGTCCTTCTTAAATGGAGCTTCCCCAACCCCTATCCACTGACTCTGTCACAGTTTCTGAGGAACTTGGCTAAGAACTCAGGCACCATGAACAATTATCCAACGTGGCGTCGGACTCTGCTGCGCCGGGCCAAGGAGGAGGAGATGAAGCGGTTCTGCAAGGCTCAGGTGCGGCTTCAGGGTTCCGAGGTTCTGATGGGGTTAGAATCCTGAGACTGGGGATGAGAGCTCCCCTGGGACTCTGTTCTTGAGCAATCATGAGACTCCTGGGCCCCGTCTTGTACTCCTCAGGCCATCCAGAGGCGACTAAATGAGATCGAGGCTGCTCTAAGGGAGCTGGAGGCCAGGGGCACAGAGCTGGAGCTGGCTTTGAGGAGCCAAAGCAGTGAGTAAAGATACGGGAGGGATAAAACTAGGAGACCTCTGCCTCCTGGCACTGTGTTCTGCCCCCAGCAACCCCCAAACTGCTAGGTCTGGCTCACAGCAGGCTCTATTCCTCATGCCACGACTCCTATGATCCTGGCTGGAGGCCTGACTGGCCCCCTTTTTTCCTCATCAGGTTCCCCTGAAAAGCAAAAGGCATTATGGGTGGAACAGCTGCTACAGCTCGTCCAGAAGAAAAACAGCCTAGTGGCCGAGGAGGCTGAGCTCATGATCACGTAAGGGGTGTCAGGGTTGGGGAGTGGGGGACAGTGGCATTGAGTCAGGCAGGCCCCCAGCCAGGGCATTGCTCACCCTAGGCATCTGTGCCTTTTCTATTCCTGCCCTCCACAGAGTGCAGGAGCTGAACTTGGAGGAGAAACAGTGGCAGCTGGACCAAGAGCTGCGAACCTACATGAACCGGGAAGGTAAGCAGGATGTGGGGAGAGGCTGGTATTTGCACAAGCCTCGTGACTGCAGATACTGCCCAGCAACAGTCTTCCAATCTGAGTACCTCTGAGGCTGAAATGCCTTCTGAATTGCCTCTTGAACTGAAGGACACCAGAGGATGGGGCTCCAAGCGCCTACTCTGCACCTTCAGTCAGAGCTGCACAACTCAGCTTTTACACCAGATTTCCTTTAAGAATGATGTTGCAGCTAACAATGCTAGAAAACCATTAGTGTTGATAAGCCAATTTCACAGGGTGGCAAACAGCAGGGGTTGTAGAAGTCACACAGGCTAGGATTAGGCTGTGCCTCTTGTGCCTCTCTGCTGCATCCTCTGTCCTCTAAGCTTCATCTCCTCCCTTCAGAAACCCTAAAGACAGCTGCCGATCGGCAGGCTGAGGACCAGGTCCTGAGGAAGCTACTGGATGTGGTGAACCAGCGAGATGCTCTCATCCGCCTCCAGGAGGAGCGCAGGCTCAGTGAGCTGGCCTCGGAGCCCGGGGTCCAGGGCTAGAAGAGGGCAGGCTGCCTGACTTATCTGCCAGGAAGACCGCCTTACCCCAGGACAGTGCTACCCTGTGTTCATCTGGGCTGCCTGGGAGAGTGCCTCAGTGTTTACAATAAAAAGTTTCTGACATAAACAGGACTTCTGGCTAGCTGCAGGTGTGAGGTGGGGACTGAGCAGGGAGGGCAGACGGGTGGGAGCCCAAAGGTCTACACTGTGACAATCACACTGACCCCTGGCCCCACTCACTGCCTCTACAAGGAAAAAGGCCAAGCCACCAAAGTGTCAAGCTTTATTGTTCCTCAGCTCGCTCTCTCTCCTGCTGCCCTAGGAGCAGGGCTGGCTGAGACTCTGGGCCCAGATCCTGGGCCTCTCTTGCCCTTCCCAGCACATGCTGAAGCTCGGCCCGGGTCCTACACAAGCCCTTGGCCTCCTGCACGTGGAAGAGGTAGAAGGCACCTGCCCCCAGCACCAGTCCTACGCTGGGGGTCCAGAGCAGTAGAGCAGCTTCCCTGATCCATCCTCCGGCCGCCAGGGCACACAGCAACGCTAGGAGAAGAAGCCCTAGACCAACTGCATAGCCGGCCATGGTGGCCCACCAGTGAGCCTGGGCCATGCCCTGGTCCACTTCTGCCCAGGCCTCCCTTAGCACACTGGTCAACGGCGAGCTCTCTGCTGGTCCTACAAGGCAGGAGAGTGGGGAGGCAAAATAACAGTCAGAGTGGAGGGCGTACCTGTGGTGCGGAAGTGCCAAAGAAAAGGATGCGGATGACTCACCATGGGTAGGGCTGGGGTTGTGCTGCGGGGGGCTGTGTCTCACACACAGGGTAGCCATCAGGGCCTCATGATCAGAGAAGGGGGGGCCGCTGTAAGGGTCATGGCCTGTAGTAGTTTTGAAAGTCTTACAGAAGATGTATAGCCCAGACACTGCCTAGGAAAAGGGCCAAAGAGAAACTTCTATTTGGAAGTATGTTTCCAGAGAACCAGTTCCTGGCTCTCCATTCTCCAGCTGCCAGTGACGTAAGACTAGACCAGCTGGACAAAGGATCAGCACAGCCTGGTGAGAGATGAAGAGACATGGTGGGTGCGGCGGGGAGAGGCCTGACCTTATAAAGTACATAGTCGATGCGGATGCCCAAGGGAAATGGCCCCAGCTCCTGGTGCTTGACATAGCAGTTCTTGGGTACCATTGTACAGCCTTCTTCAGAACCCTAGGTGAAGAGTGGGCTTGAGTGAGGATGCAGGGGAAGGAGGAGGGAAAGAGGCTGAGGGCGTAGGTGGGGAAATAATTAGACAGGTCCTCACCTTGAAGTCCCGGGTCTCCAGATAGGCATCATGCAGCCCGGTCCACTCTTTCAGCAGGCGGCAGCCCAGGTCCTTTGGGTGCAAGTTGAGGTCCCCACACAAGAGAACCACATCAGCCTTCTTGGATGTGTGGCTGGAGGAACCAAGATGGTGAGGCAGGAATTCTTCCCTCATCAGTTCTGCCCTAAAAGTGGGACCTTACAGCCACCACTCAATCCCTCGATCCCACCCTATTTCCCCTGTTAAGCCCAGGCTCACACACTGGATGAACTGGGCCAGTTCCCAAGCTTGGGCTACGCGATGTGCTAGGTAGGTGTCCTTCTGTCGATTGTACTCGGCATGGAGCTGCGAAAGATAGAGGAGACAGTAACAGGTGAGACTCAAGGTCCCAAGGGCAGATGTAAATCAAGTTTGTCATTTGGCATGGTGCTTGGTAAAATGTGTGAACTCTGCCTACTGACCTTAGGAATCCTGCCCCTACAACTCACCCCAAGGCGACTCCACCAAAGGTGTCCCCTCTCTCCCTCCCAGGACCAGGCTGCCTCTCCCAGCCCTAAGCACTGTGGGCTTCACTCACGTGGGTCACGTAGGCATTGAGCACCAATCCACTTAGATGGAGTACCAGCAGCCCCACAGCCTTCCCACAGAACCAGTCACAATGATGGATCTGCAGGCAGGAGTGGGACAGAACTCAGAGCACTGCAACCCTCTCTCTGCCCATCCCTTGCAGTCCTGGGAAGGTTACCTCCTTTACCATGTGTTAGTGGAGGTGGGGGAGGGTGGTGGATGAGTTCGAGATCAGGCTCACCATGTAGGGGTAGCCATTGAGGGTGAAGACATGCTGGGTGAATTCCTGGATTGGGTGTTTGGAGAAGACACAGAGACCACTGCCAATGATGCCACTGAAAGCCAAATCCTGGTTAGCGGTAACAAAAGCAGGGAGAGAAATACCCAGCCCTTTCCCCCAGCTCTTATCAGCTTTTTTTTCTCTTTTTGCAGCTGATGGAAGCTGACAAAGTGTTAGTTGTTTGTGTGGGGTGATAGGACGGCCTGAGAGTAAGTCTGATGAGCTGTAGAGCTAGATTTTCCTCATTCCACCTTCTGCTTCCACACCCAGAGGAGAGGATGCTGGGGAAGAGGAAGCAGGGTGCAGGCAGCATAGGGAGGAGGGGCTGGCAGGCCAAGCACCTCAAGGTCTGAAACTAGGCTTCCAGGCCAGTTGGCTGCTCACCTCCTGAAGTAGTGTGCAGCTGGGTAGGTGGGCAACAGCTTCTGTCTCAAGTACTGGAAGTCCTGTTCACTCCACACCTGGGGGAAGGGGTTAAAGATACCTTCCCGGCCCTTCCCCCTGGGAGAGCGCCCCCACTGCCGCTGCCCCCCTGCAGCCTGGTTCCGCACCCCACCTCCTCCAGTAGAGCTAGGTCGAAGCTCTCCATGTTTAGAAAGTCTCCCAGGCGCTTCACGCGGTCGGCGCGATGCTTGCTCAGGTAGGGAATGCCCCTAAGGACGAGAAGCGCAGGGGGTAGGTGACGGCTGCGGGCGCTCGGCGCTCCGGGGCAGTACCGGAGTTGGGGCCAGGAGCCGGCTGTGGAGGTGCGGGTTGCCCCCCGCACCCCGAAGCTGTAGGGCAGGGGAGCGCCGTGGCCCGGATGTGAGGAAGGCCTCCTTCCTCTGGCAGTGCGGGTGCGGGCAGGACGCGGCCCCAGACCCGCGTGAGGGGGCGCACTCACCAGCAGTTGAGGTTAAAGACCCTCAGTCGCAGGGTGAAGTTGGGCTTCATGGCGGGGACGCTGGGCGGCGCGGGACGGTTCGGCCTCCAGAGCGACGGCCGCGGCGGGGGACACGGGCGGGCGGCGGTCCTCCCGGGGCACTGCGTACAGGTGGCCGCCCGGCTCCCGCGCTCCCCGGAAGGCCGCGGCGCCCAAGTGCACGCGCCCGGGGGCAGATTCTCGCGTTACCCAGGCAACCGGCCGGCGGGGCCCCAACCTGGCGGCGCGCCAACCCGGAAAGTCCGGCGCTGACCCGAGGCAACAGCCGCGCTGGAGGACCCTGGGCGATCCCAGAGGGATCCCAGAGGCGGGGGCGGTTGGGGGCTCCCCGGGTGGGGGCTCCCAGAGGAGGTTCTGGGCAGCGGCGAACCGGACTGAGGCACTCGGGACGTGGACTCCGCGTTCCTTTTCTCTGAAGCTCGTCCCTGGTGGCGACTGCCTATGGGTCCTCTCCAGCCTCTCCGCCGGTTCGACAGCAACAGGCGCAAAGTTGAGGAAAGGCCGGGCCTTCGCCGACCGCCCCGCCCGTCGCCCCGCCCCTCTCCCCGCCCCCTTTTCCCCCGCGAGCAGCGGGGGCGGGGCCGCGCCGTGGTTGCCCTGGCGACGCGCAGTGTTTGTGACCCCAGGAGTCCCCGCGCGCAGGCATGGCGAGCCAGCAGCACTCGGTTCCGTGCATCTCGCGGTCGCCACCCGAGCAGCCGCTTCAGGTGAAGGTGGTGGGGCTTTTCAAGAGTTCCAGCTTTCAGATCGCTAAGAGCGCCGCTGAGGTAACTGCGAAGAAACCGCAAGTGCGACCCGCTTCCTGGTCCTGCACCACCTGGTGGCGGGAGTCGAGGTTCAGGGAAGGGTTGTCCCGACTGGGGTTGGCTGTGTCAGAATGGATCGAAGCGTGCAGGTGACAAGTGCCGGTCTGGGCGGGAGTTCCACTTCGAGAAGGGCTGCCTTTAAGGGGAGATTCGAGTGAAGGAATCGTTCAGAACCTTGCTGGGAATGGAAGGTGATTCCTATCTATACATTAACACACATTTTATTCCACATTAATTTTTCACTGAAATGATAGCTTTTGAAACTCCGTGGAAAAAAATATTACCATATAACTTCATAAAATACTTAACAAGCAACATTATCATTAACTGAATGTCATTGAAAACACAGTTGATTAGATCTACTAGAAATTTATACTAAATTAAAGATATTCTAATCTAAAAAAATATTACCATTAACTAGCTGAATTTTTACAAACTCCTTCCCCAAATGATTTTTGAAAGCTGTTCATTCGGGGGGAGTTGTTTTTTGTTTTTTTCCTTAAATTTTCTATAGCAGTCACTACATCCCAGTCGAATTATTGCTTAAGGGATTTCTTAACAAATGACCCCCAAGTGCTCTGGAGAATCCAGACATTTCTTTGTAAACATGCAGAACATTGTAAAATGAAAAACACTTTAAGGAACTGAAGGAATTTGGCCAGGTCTGCAATGCTGCAACACTCCGATAACCCAAACACAGGAGAAATGTAGAAGTTTGTGAAATGTTGAAATGTAAAATTCAGCATGTCTTTGGGGTTTGCTCCACATATGCTGTTATAAGATTAGGCCAAGCTTCCCTCCTTCAAAACTACACTTAGACTACAGGACAAAGCCTTATTAAAGTTTGTTATCTCCCAAAGTACCCAGCTGGATCAGTTGACACAAAATGTTCCCAAATAGAAGAAATCTTAAGAAATTCCTAACTTCTTGCCTGCTCCAAGTCCACAGAGTTACAGTTTTGAGTTTATATCAAATCAGGAAATAGTGACTAATTTGTGAAATAGGTGAAGTCTCAAGATGAAGAGAACAAGTGATAAGAAGTCTGTGAAAACAGTCTGTGTTAGCTGGGCTGATGGGATCAGCAAAGTTATACGGCCCACAACTGTATTTAATGAGTTGGAGGGACTTTTTTCTCTTGCTTTTTCTTAGCTCCTTATTGAAGGAGCATGTTTTCTTCATACTGTAGAGAAGATGCTGGCAGATCTTTTTCTGTAAAGTCCATACATAAAATTGTTAGGCCTTTGGAGCCACAGGCTGTCAGTCATGACTACTCAACTCTGTCCTTGTGCAAAAGCAGCCATAGAAAGTTTGTAAATGAATGGTGATTTTACAATAAGATTTTTATTCTGGACAGTGAAATTAGACTTGTATATAATTTCACATGACATGAAATGATTCTTCTTGTGATTCTTTTTTAACTGTTTAAAAATCTAAAAATTATTCTTAGTTCTCAGGTCTTAGAAAAACAGGCAGTGGTCCAGATTTTGCCTCCTGTTCAGCTTGCCCATCCCTGTCAGAGAGAACACTAAGTCAAGAAAACAATGTCTTTATTTTATTAATAATGTTGTTTTTCACTTTCTTAAGCTTTTGCTTACTGTAATATATATATATTGAAATATATATATATTTCAATGAAAATATATCAATGTAAATTCAGTTAGTTCTGTGTTAATAAAGGATCCTTGAATATGTTTCCAACATGATCACTTGCAGGCAATCTCCGATACCTAATTAACTGAAATATTTAGATTTATAAAGTGTAGCATTACATAATATAGTCCATTCTGGAACAAATTATGAAGAAAGTATGATTAAGTACGCTTAATTTGAAAACTCTTGGGCTTATTAGTTATACCAGGTGGTCCCTCAGTGAGAAACAGCAGTCATCTTGTATGACTGCCTCAGAGCCCAGACACTAGATTTGAGGGAAAAGGACACATCAGCTGTTGGTTGGGCACAGTGGTCTAGGAAGGCAATTGCTGTTGCCCTCTTCTGCTACCCCTGGTCCCAAGGCAGGGTACGCTCATGTCCTGGCTTTCTCCCCCTTGGACTATCCGCCCTTGAGGAAGTGTGCTAAGCCAGTGTCCCCTTAGACCATGACAGAAGCAGCCAGCTGACACTTTTCCCTGTTGGTTCATTTACTCCTCAGACCTGCTCAGAAGAGTGCTACCTCAACTGCCTTCTCTTGCTTTAGAAGAAGACAAACTATAGCATTAAAAGGAGCATTAACATTTAAAAAAACTTTTTTTTTAAACAGGTATTGTTAACCAGAAAGAATTTTCTCTGATACATACAGACAAAACAAAATACATTAAGTCAATACATGCTCAATATCTAGATCAAAACATATTTAATATTTACTTCTCTTTTCCCCAGGGGCTATAACCACAACCATATCTTTTGGTTATTCTCCATGTCAGTGAATTAAATAAATTTTTTTTTTTTTTAGTTAAAAGTAATCATGGCTCCACTGAGATGTAGTAAGAGTTAATTTAGGGAAAAACTGGTCCTAAAAGAACATGGCCGATCACAAAACTGTTGGCATAAACTCATTTGTTCACTTGTTTATGCAGTTGCTATGTGTGGATGGTCTACTATGTACCAAATACTGAGGCCAGTGGGAAACTAAGACGTAGTCTTTGCCCTTGAGGGGCTTATTCTCTTCAGATGACAGACAAATAAGTGTGGCCTGGGGAGGGACTCAATAGAGGTAAGCATAGGGCCCTCTGGGAGCTGGCAGGGGGCATCTAAGCCAGACTTTGTGACTTGGGTGTACACCATGTAAAACTTCCTGAAGACTCCATAAAAATCAGGGGGAGTGATTTCTACTTTAAAAGAGAATGTACTCTAAAATAATATTCTGTTTTGAAACCTAGAGTCTGAAGAGTAATTATCCATCCAATTTTGAAGATCCAATAATAATTCCTGTTCAAGAATTTGCATGGCATCAATATCTACAAGAGAAAAAAAGGGTAAAGGATATTTGGGGTATGGGAAATGAGCAAAGTTTTGCCTGAATTATTTACCTATGCATTGCTTTGGAAAAACGAAAGCAGTGATTTTCATACAAATAGATTTTATTTCTCTAAATTATGCACTTTTCCTAAATTATTTCAGTCATTTTACCAAGCTGATATTAAGAAAAAGTAAAACACTTCCAGGATTTTCTTTTGGAAGGCAAGCAATAAAGGTAAGTTTGACACTGTCAATGCTGCTATTTACTCTTGCTGATGACTACCCCTCTTTCCCTGCATATCACTTAGTCCTACTTCCTGTGACACCCTGGCACTCAGGTTACTATGGCTTGGCACTCTTTTAGGCCCGAATTCTGGAAGGTTTCAGTGGTGTCCAGCACAGAAACAGCAGGAGAGCATGTGGGGTTCCAGGGGAGCTCTGAGGGCAGGCATCAGCTTCCCACAGGATAACCATGTCCAAATGGGAGCTTCCTTCTCTGCACTGTTCCTGATAACAGTACCCCTTGAGGACCCCAGGTCCTAAGGCTGGCAGAGATTATCCAGAGATGGCAGATTGGTTTCCTCTTGAATGCCAACCCTAATTAACTGGTAGTGCTGCCTGGAACGTGCGATATGAAGGATTCTAAGGTGGCATCCTGGCTCTGTTACAGCTCGTGTTTGGGGGCAGACTGGAATGGATACATCTCCTGGCCCAGTCCTGTAGAGAGCCCCAGTCCTGGTTTCCCTGCCCCACCCCATCTCTCACTGGCTGATGAGATCGCATTTCTCCTGATCAGAGCAGTTTTGATTGTCCTGTGTTTGACTGCACGAGGATGTCCTATGATTGTCATGCAGACTGTGCTGCTTTACCAGATCACTGTCTCCCCAGTCACATGAATAGTGCAAGATAAAGTTAAGAATACCATTTAAGTCTCATACCATTTTCACAGCCACAGTACATTTTCATTGGAATTCAAATAGAAATATAACAAACACTTAGCCTATGGTGCTTATTATATGCCAGGCTCTATTCTAATGACTTCTATAAATATTAACTCTAATCATTACAACAGCTATGGTGACCAATGGTCCTGGTTTGCCTGGATTGGAGGGGTTTCCTGGGATGCACAAATTTCATTGCTAAAGCTGGGATTGTTGTTGTTATTCAGTTGTTAAGGCATGTCTGACTCTGTGAACCCCCTGGACTATAGCCTGCCAGGCTTCCCTCTCCTTCACTATCTCCTAGAGTTCGTTTGGTCCATTGAGCTGGTGATGCCATCCAACCATCTCATCCTCTGTTGTCCCCTTCTCCTTTCTGCCCTCAATGTTTCCCAGAATCAGGGTCTTTTCCAATGAGTTGGCTCTCTGCATCAGGTGGTCAAAGTTTTGGGGCTTCAGCTTCAGTATCAGTCCTTCCAATGAATATACAGGGTTGATTTAAGCTGGGATGGTCTGAGGCAAACCCAGATAGTTGGGCACTCTAATGTAAAACAATGGTTTTCTTAATTTTTATCATCAAACTTCCTAAAATGCCTATCATACCATTTTCTCCACCTACAAGAGAGCCATGATTTCATGCTTCGAGGTTTGCACCCACTCTCTCCCATATTCCCACCATACTGGGAAGACTGGTGTGGGTTCCCTTCTGCAGTTTCTGACCCGTCAGTCTGGGTTGCTGACGTTGAGATGTTTTGTGTTCTCTTCTGCTTTTCTCACGGGGGCTGAATGAGGCTTCCTAGGTCATTACTGCTGCTTCTTCCCACATACCCTTTAACTCCTGTCTTTCTTTTCTCCACCTCCACCCGACCCTCATCTCCTGGATACTTGCCACCTTAACCTCTTCTTCCTCTTCAGTCTTTTGTTCTCCTACGAAAGCACTGTCATGGGACTTCCCTGGAGGTCCAGTGGCTAAGACTTTGAACTGCCAGTGCAGGGGTCCTGGGTTTGATTCCTGATCAGGGAACTAGATCCCCACGTGCTGCAACTAAGAGTTTGCATGCCACAACTAAAGATGCTGCATGCCACAACTAAAAGGTCCTGTGTGCTGCAACTGAGATGCAGCACAGCCAAACACATAAATAGTTTTTTAAAAAGAGCACTGTCTTACGTTATACGTAGTGCTTCTTAGCACATATGAGGCTAGTCTGAGGTGGCCTTATGCTTCAGCAGAATGTAACGCCAACTCTGAGGGATGGCTTCTGAACCTTCAGGAAGGCCTTTCCCCCACCTCCAAAAAAGGGAGCATCATACATCTTAGTGCTGGAAAGCCCTGGAAACCATCGGGTCCAGCCCGCTATCTTGAGGAAGGTGGTAAGGGCTCCTTACATGTAGAAGACATCCGGACAAAGCATGTAATAACCTTCAACTTCCCAATAAAGTCTATCTGTTCCTGCATTTCTCCTACCAGGCTAACTGAAATATTCACAGTTAACACTTTACCTCTCTTTTTTCACACAAGTTTTGTGTCCTGTAAAATGTGAGACCCCTGATAAATGTAAACATTCCAGGGAGTACTGACCCAGGGGCTATCTCAGTGACTGACAGTTCAGCATGAACAAGCGAGGAACTGGAAGTGAGCTCCTCCTGAGACAGGAGCCGGGAATGGAGCATGTGGGCAGCTAAAGGCACACCATTCCCCAAACTGGCATTTCTTCAAGTGCAGTCTCCAGACCAGCAGCAACAGCATCTCGTGTTAAGTTCAATTCAGTCACTCAGTCGTGTCTGACTCTTTGTGACCCCATGAATCATGGCACGCCAGGCGTCCCTGTCCATGACCAACTCCCAGAGACCGCCCAAACCCATGTCCATTGAGTTGATGATGCCATCCAACCATCTCATCCTCTGTCATCCCCTTCTCCTCCTGCCCTCAATCTTTCCCAGCATCAGGGTCTTTTCAAATGAGTCAGCTCTTCGCATCAGGTGGCCAAAGTATTGGAGTTTCAGCTTCAACATCAGTCCTTCCAATGAACACCCAGGACTGACTCCTTTAGGATGGACTGGTTGGATCTCCTTGCAATCCAAGGGACTCTCAAGAGTCCTCCAACACCACAGTTCAAAAGCATCAATTCTTTGGCTCTCAGCTTTCTTTATGGTCCAACTCTCACATCCATACATGACCATTGGAAAAACCATAGCCTGACAGAATGTGGTCCACTGGAGAAGGGAAGGCCAAACTATTACCAGTATTCTTGCCTTGAGAACCCCATGAACAGTATGAAAAGGCAAAAAGATAGGACACTGAAAGATGAACTCCCCATCCCCAGGTCGGTAGGTGCCCAATATATGCTACTGGTGATCAGTGGAGAAATAACTCCAGAAAGAATGAAGGGATGGAGCCAAAGCAAAAACAACACCCAGTTGTGGATGGGATTGGTGATAGAAGCAAGGTTTGATGCTGTAAAGAGCAATATTGCATAGGAATGTTAGGTCCATGAATCAAGGCAAATTGGAAGCATCTCATGAGATGCTGGTAAAAAAAAAAAAAAAAATGCAGTCTCAGTCCCCATCCCAGAATCAGAAACTTGGGGTGGGGCTCAGGAATCTATGATTCTGACTGCCCACTAAAACTGGAGAACAGCTGTCCCAGATGATGCATGGTTTTGCCAGGACTGGCACTGGGTACTAATAAACCAGATCTCCTCCGAGGTGACATTACTCAGCGGCCACACACTGAGGTTTAGCACACTGGCCGTCACTGTTGTGTGGATGAAAACACTTACACACTTAATTTTGAAGGGTTTAGGACTTAAAAGTGTTAAAGAAGGTGAGTTCCCTTCCTCATGGCCCTCGTGTGTCCCAGAAACCCTGCTGGCCCTCAGGAGGCATTTCCTCACCTGCTCTGACTTCCCTCCATCAAAAAGCACTCTTTTCCATCCTTGGCATTGAAAACCAGGTCTTATTTAGGACCCCTAACCAAGTATGCGTACAGTAAAATGTGCTCTAGAAATGAAGCTAGAGGACTGCATTTTTGTTTTTATATTCATATATAACAAGTATGCTGTGCACACTGACTTTTATTACCAGATTACCATCTATTTTCTAAGATTGTACCATTTTAAGGATTACTTATAGGTTATTGATTTCAGCACCTTCAGAATTTTGAAATGTTCTTAAATTCCCTTTGAGAGCAAAATTCTGAAAGATGGCAAAAATTACATTTTTTTAAAGGTTCAGTCCTGGGATTGATCAAAGCTCTGGCTTGTGGGTTTAGCAAGGTTCACTCCCCATCCCCATGCCCCATTAATTTTTTTTGGGGGGGGGGCCCTTTTCCTTTACAGGAACTTAAGAATGAAGTCTGGGAATATTCTTCCTATGTGATGTGTTTTATTAATGATAAGCTCCTGGGTGATGCACTTGATCTACAGAAATGGGCCCACAAAGTGTGGGATATAGTTGATTTTAAGCCTCCTGCACTTTACGAAGCACTTACTGTGGATTATTCTGCCAAATTCTTAAGAGACACCAAGGCAAGTTACACTAATTTTTTAAAAAAGGAAAATAGTGAAATCTTTGAGCATTTATATTAAGCACTAATTACTGATAAACCTAGAAAAGGGAATATAAAAGAGTAGAGGACTAGGTTAAGTTCTCAATGAACTTGTGATCTCTAGTTGCAAAGAACTGATGGGGTTTGGCTTGGTGGTGTGTAAAGCCAGCCTATCTCACAGCAGGTAGATGGCACAGGCAGAAGAGCATCCCTATTCAAACATTTTGACTCTCCACGAGAAGCTTATGTGCGTTAATTCGCATCTATTTAAAAACATTAAGACCTCCTCCCTCAGACAAAGTCGAACCTATCCTTTACTCACTTTGAGCATGAAATATTTTGATTAGTATGTTGTAACGCCTAAGTGAGAGCTCCTGCATGGAGAGACTGGCAAGTCTGAGAAGAAAGGTGACGCATAGGCGGCAGGAGGAGCAGACGAGTGATGGCCCTGGGGTTTCCGATGGTAGACGACAGTCATGAAGCTTGAGGTCCAGAGAGCAAGAGACAGACATCAGGGTGGAATGGGCAACCTCCGTGAGGCTGGTAAATGGATGCAGTTTTGCTCAGGAACCTTGTTGCAGCAACAGCTACCACATGCTGAAAATCATGGCATGCCCGTGGTGGCCTGTGCCTACCTAAAGCTAGGATCTGAGCCATGCAATGGCAAAGACCTTGGCTCTTGTTCACCCTTATTCAGCCACTGCCTTGAACAGAACTTGAAACATAGGAGGTGCTCAGTGAATATTTTGTTGAATAAACAGTATACTTGCAAAATGCTCTAAACTCTAAGGCGTGGAGAGGAATTTAACATTCATAGCAGTTCATTCCCAAAGGGCCAAGAGTCTCAAAGTACATGGTGTGCTCTGGGGACGGCAGAGGACAGTAAGGAGGCCTGAATGAGCAGGAAGGAGGCTGGGAAAATGAGAGCATCAGTCGGGATTCTTGGTGCCAACAGTACCAAGCTGTTCTGATTAACTTAAGGAGAAAAAGTATGTACTGAGGGATGTTGGTAAATCCACAACTGACAAAAAAGTTGGAGACCAGCTTTGGAAAGCAGGCAGGAACCAAGGGAGACCTGGCAGCAGGAAAACATGGCCAGAGTCACGCCCCAGGCAAGTGCAGCCAGGGTGCTGCCATGGGTGCCTACTGGCCCTTGGGTCTCCCTGTCGCCTTCACTGAGCATAACTTCTCTGTTCTCCTTGGGTCTGTGTGGCTCCCCAGAGGCCGAAGGCCCCAGGCAGAAGCACCTGACCAGTCAAGCCCAGGTTATGTGCCTACACCCTGGCTCTCAAATGGTGGGGAAAGAAAGAATGTTCTGCAGAGGCTGGTGCAGGAGTTTCCCAAATAGGAAAGCTGCTTTCTTTTCCTATTTTTTTGTTTTATAAAAACAAAAAACAGAAAAACCCCCAAACCAGATCCACTAAGCAAAGGTTGAACTTACTGTCCACTCTAACCAGGGAGTTAGATTTTATCTAGAAGAAAGCAGGCCAACAGAACTTTTCATCAGAAGTATGACATAACCTTCTTTGGTGTTTTAGAAAAAAGTTTAGGGCTGAGGCCACAGAGCAGGAAAACATGGAGTAGGGAAAGCTTGATGGCAGGGTGGCCATTTGGAAAGCTGCTGGAGTAGTGCGGGCTAGAAATAATGGCAGCCTGAATTAATTAGTGACTGAGGAAAGAGGACCCAGATTCTAGAGAAAACCCTTGGATTTTTTGCCCAGAGGCTAGATTTTTCATGCTGAGTTAAACCCAGGGAGACTTGTTTACTTCTGGTTTGAAATGATAGAGTAGATAATTAGGTTTGGCTGATAGGTGACATTACCTTGTGTTACAAGTCACTTGTTCTGTTTTCATTAGGATTTCTAAAATTATCTACTCTTGACAACCACATAAAGATAATATATTGATGCCCAGGGAAATTTAATAATGCCTGAATGGACTCACACATTTTAGAAGTCAATCATAACTTCCAATATGTCCTCTTTTTCCTCCTAAACCTGTGAAGTTTACGATATTATGCCTCTTAAAGTTATAATATTCTTTTATGATTAAGAACTTGTAATATAGAAGCAGAGAGGCACAAACATAATCATAATTATTAATAGCATGGATATAAATACTTCATTCCTGGATACCAGGTATTATAATACTATCTTAGTCTTTAATTTAAAAAAGAGCTTGCTGCTGCTGCTGCTAAGTTCCTGCAGTTGTGTCCGATTCTGTGCGACCCCATAGATGGCAGCCCACCAGGCTCCCCCGTCCCTGGGATTCTCCAGGCAAGAACACTGGAGTGGGTTGCCATTTCCTTCTCCAATGCATGAAAGTGAAAAGTGAAAGTGAAGTTGCTCAGTCGTGTCCACCTCTTCGCAACCCCATGGACTGCAGCCCACCAGGCTCCTCTGCCCATGGGATTTTCCAGACAAGAGTACTGGAGTGGGTTGCCATTGCCTTCTCCGAAAAGAAAAGAGCTTAGAGCAACACAAAATAATGATAGTGATACATTTAAAAGTGATTTCATTTATGCCTCCTAGATTCTTAATAAGGCAGGACAAATTATGTACTTGTTAAATCAGGCAGCATTTTTATGTAGGAGAATGGAGCCTAAGAGTTGCAGTGTATTCTATTAGATGTGGTTTGCTACCAAAATGAATGCCACTGTGATGGAGAACAGTGTTTTCATTTTGGGTGCCTCTTTGTAGGGCTAGACAAGGGCTCACAAATGTTAGCTGCCTCTACCAGAAAGGATGTCAATTGAAAATAAGAGCTTGGGGCGTCTGGGAGTATGAGGTCATAAAAGAGAGAACTAAAAGGTACAGCGTCCTCTCTTCCCTATCCCTGGCATAGTACCTATGCATACAGTGGTCTTATTTTTCCACTCAGAGAGACTGTGGCCTGGCTCTGCTTAGCTAATCTGTGCAGTCTTTCAAAATCCAGAACACACAGTAACCAAATCTATGGGCTCATGTGGATCTTTTTCCAGAATTACTCAGGAAAGAAAAGGCTTCCCAGTCTGCTCTTTTTCCCAAAGGGACTGATCAGTGTCCCTTTCCACACCCAGTCTGTGATGTGGTTGCTATCTAGGCCATGTGTTCTCAGTCTTGTGTGATAGGTTAATGTGACTTACTACTGAAAGCTTTTAAAAAGCATGTTACTTATGTTATAAAATTGTAGTATAATAAAATGAAACAAACTTTTTAAAGTCATCCGTTTAATTTTGCTGTTACATCATCTATGTTAATGCTGTCAGTCATCTTAACACTGAAAACATTATGATGTTATATTTTTGGTCACTTCTAAAACTTTCTTCCAAAACATTGACCTGCATTGCCTTCTTCTCTTTAATTTTAATAGCATAATTTTGTGTTCTTGGACATTTCTATTGATCTTTATCCAATTGGAAGATTGATTTTTGAGGTAAGAGGATTTTGGTGGTTGTTTTTTAATAAGTTGGGGAGAGTGAGACTCTCTATCAGAATGTTTAATCTTTGAAAACTTTTATCTTTATTTTTAGCTATATTCTGATACATGTCCCAAAACATGTAAAAATTTTCAGATCTTGTGCACAGGAAAAGCAGGGTTTTCTCAAAGTGGCATCAAGCTACATTACACAGGTTCCATTTTCCATCGAGTGGTAAGGAATGGCTGGGTACAAGGAGGAGGTGAGTTTTTTTAAACTATTTAAGTTGAAACCTTAAATACAACTTAGTTGCAACATCAAATCCGAATATCCAAACTTCTGTTTATCTGCCTCTTTGAAATTCATATAGAATTAGAATATATTTAACATTATATGTTATATAGATATATTTAAAGGATGGTCAAATGATGAATTGATATTCATACTCTTTTTAAAAATTCCATCATTATTAAAATAAATCTAAAGTGTGTTACTAGGAATATTCCAGATTAAAAAGTGATATAAGAAAGTAGGATGGGTAACATTTTTTTAACCAAAAGATAATTTTAAATGCTCACCTAAAAATAAAGTATATAGAAAATACAGTGCTTTTAAGAAACATGCTAAAGGTAGGAATTTGAAAACAGAATAAATGAAAAACAGCTTATTTCTCACCAAAGATATTACACTGTTACAACTGAAATAAGATCAAAAGCATTTTGGTCTCCATCTTTGCTTTCTTTTCAGGTCAATCCTTTGGCTTTACACAAAGGAGGTACCTTGATTAGCAACACAAAATTCAATTTTAGAGGCCTTTTAGGAGATATCCCATAGGGAGCAATCAGGCAGCAATTTAAAAATAATTGGTTTAGTGTGGAAGGAGATTTTCTTGAACTTGATGAAATATGCAAAGGCTTAAATTAATAATGTTTCATTATTTTTCTATAATCTGGAACATTCTCAGGCTGATGAGAAAAATATAGATTTAATCCAAGTATCTTGTATATAAATCAGCTCTTGTATGTAAATCAGCTTCTCCAAAATGAGATATCACCAGTACTGTTTCTAATCCAGTTGTTTTTCTACTTAATGTTTATGGTGTGTGCTAAGTCACTTCAATCGTGTCTGCCTTTTTGCGACCCTATGGACTGTAGCCTGCCAGGCTCCTCTGTCCACAGGATTCTCCAGGCAAGAATACTGGAATGGGCTGCCATGCCCTGCTCCAGAGGATCTTCCCAACCCAAGGATCGAACCCATGTCTCTTCCATCTCCTGCATTGGCAGGCGGGTTCTTTACCACTAGCGCCACCTGGAAAGCCTGGTCATATGTCAGTGTGTGTGTGTGTGTGTGTGTGTGCACACTCAGTGTGTGCGTGTGCACACACACTCAGTCCTTCAGTCATGTCTGGCTCTGTGCAGCCCTTTGGACTGTAGCGTACCAGGCTCCTCTGTCCATGGGAATTTTCAGGCAAGAATACCAGAGTGGGTTGCCATTTCCTCCTCTTAGGTGTCTTCCCAACATAGGGATCAAACCCAAGTCTCCTACATTACCCCTGAGCCATTGGGAAAGCCCACGTCAGTATACATAAATATGTCAGTATATGTGTGTGTGTGTGTGCGTACACACACGTGTTCAGTTACTCAGCCATGTCTGGCTCTGTGCAACCCTTTGGACTGTAGCCTACCAGGCTCCTCTGTCCATGGGATTTTTCAGGCAAGAATACTGGAGTGGGTTGCCATTTCCTCCTGTTAGGTGTCTTCCCAACCCAGGGATCAAACCCAAGTCTCCTGCATTACCCCTGAGCCATTGGGAAAGCCCATGTCAGTACACATAAATATATCAAATTTTTATGGGCCCTCTTGAGGATTGTCTTATACTAACAAAAAGTGAAAGACAGTCTAAATTTTCACCAATGGGAAATTAATTAAATCAGCATAGCAATATAATGAAAAATTGTGCTATGCTGTGCTTAGTCGCTCAGTCGTGTCTGACTCTGCAACCCCATGGACTGTAGCCTGCCCGGTGCCTCTGTCCATGTGGATTTTCCAGGAAGAGTACTGGAATGGGTGGCTATGCCCTCCCCCAGGGGATCTTTCCAGCCCAGGGGTTGAACCCAGGTCTCCTGCATCTGAGCCAACAAGGAAGCCCCTAAAAATTTTATGTGGTTATGTATATTGACATAGAAAATGTTTAGGATCTGCCTAGTTTTTCATCCTATTGCTATGCCAATTGAAGAAGTTTCCCGTTGGCGAACATTTAGACTGTTTTTGATTTTTGTTTGTATAAGATAATCCTCAAGAGGGCCCATATCCGTGTCTCCTGGTACTTAGTTCACTGTAGTCACTGATCTTCCAGATGCGGTTTCCATTTTGTTTTTAGCTAGACCTCCTCTCACCCCTGTGAGCCAGACCAGGATTTGGGGAAAGTGGACCATGATATTTATTTATTTGAAGCAAAATTTCCAAAAATTGCATAGGTCTCAGTTCATGTTTTCAGATAACAAAGCAATGCTGTTTAAGGAGTTTGGAAAAAAAATTCTGGTTAATAGATTCAGCTCCAAACTGACACGTGTAAGTTGCACCATGTTGGATAAGGAACTTGTCATCTCTCAGTCAGTTTCCTAATCACAAAATGGGGATAATTATAATATTACAGGATATGGTGAAGATTCAAGGACATGGTATTTTGAACTGCTAAGCTCCGTAAGCACCCTCCTCCTTCAGATGTCAGATTCTCAGAGGGCTTTGGGTAGCATTTTGGAGTACAGGAACTGACTGTGGTTTGGTGTTGTGCCTTAGGATGCTTCCAAGCACTACTGCTTGCTTGCTGGGACCAAGAGGCCCTACAAAGTCTTCTTCCTCCCTCGACCCCATCTCATCATCTGACCTCTCCCTCTTGCTAATTCTGCTCCACACATAGGGCTCCTTGCTGTTCCTGAAGTATACCAAGCATATGTATGCCCTGAGGTCTTTCATTGTTTCTTTTGCCAGAGCTATGTACACCCAGCTATTCCTCTGCATATCCCCTGCATCACCCCCTGACCTGTTTCTGGTTTTTGCTAAGAGCTTATCTCAGGAGGGAATTACCTGACCACCCTGTTCAAAAACTCCCACCTTCCTCTCCATATACCTCTCCTCTCCCCTTTCTGGGCTGCTCTCCTGTCCCCTTACCGAGCTTTATTTTTCTTTCTAGCACTTTTCACCACAGGACATACTATTAATACTTCTTTGTTAACTTTCTATTTCTTTTCAGTAGAATGTAAGTTCCATGAGTGCACAGATTTTTATCTATTTCATGCACTGTTACATCTTCAAGTTAGAGAACAGTGCCTAGCATACAGTATTAGTAGATGCTTTTTAAAAGTTTGTTCAAAGAATGAATGAATGAAGATAAACAGAAAGCATACATTCTGTTTGTTTCTAAAGTTGAAGTTAATGAAGATACCAAGTTGTTAAGTCACTTTGGCAGGATCCTCTTTGTGGCTCCCACAAGGCAAACTGCCTTGAGAAGGATCTCTTGAGATTTACTTTAATATATTTTATCATCATCATGGTCATCAGAATGATAGTGAAAATGATAATGAGAAGATGCATTCCGTAAGTATGTGATGATGCACAATAATAATGGCCACTAATGAAGGCGCATGATACTCTGCCAGTCACCATACATGTGCTCTCCCTCAGTTCAGTTCAGTTGCTCAGTCACGTCCAACTCTTTGTGACCCATGAATCGCAGCACGCCAGGCCTCCCTGACCATCACCAACTCCCGGAGTTCACTCAGACTCACGTCCATCGAGTCAGTGATACCATCCAGCCATCTCATCCTCTGTCGTCCCCTTCTCCTCCTGCCCCCAATCCCTCCCAGCATCAGTCTTTTCCAATAAGTCAACTCTTCGCATGAGGTGGCCAAAGTACTGGAGTTTCAGCTTCAGCATCAGTCCTTCCAATGAACACCCAGGACTGGTCTCCTTTAGGATGGACTGGTTGGATCTCCTTGCAGTCCAAGGGACTCTTAAGAGTCTTCTCCAACACCACAGTTCAAAAGCATCAATTCTTCGGCACTCAGCTTTCTTCATAGTCCAACTCTCACATCCATACATGACCACTGGAAAAATCATGTGGACCTTTGTTAGCAAAGTAATGTCTCTGCTTTTGAATATCCTATCTAGGTTGGTCATAACTTTCCTTCCAAGGAGTAAGCGTCTTTTAATTTCATGGCTACAGTCACCATCTGCAGTGATTTTGGAGCCCAGAAAAATAAAGTCTGACACTGTTTCCACTGTTTCCCCATCTATTTCCCATGAAGTGATAGGACCAGATGCCATGATCTTAGTTTTCTGAATGTTGAGCTTTAATTAAGCCAACCTTTTCACTCTCCTCTTTCACTTTCATCAAGAGGCTTTTTAGGTCCTCTTCACTTTCTGCCATAAGGGTAGTGTCATCTGCATATCTGAGGTTATTGATATTTCTCCCGGAAATCTTGATTCCAGCTTGTGTTTCTTCCAGTCCAGCATTTCTCATGATGTACTCTGCATATAAGTTAAATAAGCAGGGTGACAATATACAGCCTTGACGTACTCCTTTTCCTATTTGGAACCAGTCTGTTGTTCCATGTCAAGTTCTAACTGTGGCTTCCTGACCTGCATATAGGTTTCTCAAGAGGCAGGTCAGGTGGTCTGGTATTCCCATCTCTTTCAGAATTTTCCACAGTTTGTTGTGATCCACACAGGCAAAGGCTTTGGCATAGTTAATAAAGCAGAAATAGATGTTTTTCTGGAACTCTCTTGCTTTTTCCATGATCCAGCGGATGTTGGCAATTTGATCTCTGGTTCCTCTGCCTTTTCTAAAACCAGCTTGAACATCAGGAAGTTCATGGTTCACCTATTGCTGAAGCCTGGCTTGGAGAATTTTGAGCATTACTTTACTAGCATGTGAGATGACTGCAATTGTGCGCTAGTTTGAACGTTCTTTGGCATTGCCTTTCTTTGGGATTGGAAGGAAAACTGACCTTTTCCAGTCCTGTGGCCACTGCTGAGTCTTCCAAATTTGCTGGCATATTGAGTGCAGCACTTTCACAGCATCATCTTCCAGGATTTGAAATAGCTCCACTGGAATTCCATCACCTCCACTAGCTTTGTTCATAGTGATGCTTTCTAAGGCCCACTTGACTTCACATTCCAGGATGTCTGGCTCTAGGTCATTGATTACATCATCGTGATTATCTGGGTCATGAAGATCTTTTTTGTACAGTTCTTCTGTGTATTCTTACCACCTCTTCTTAACATCTTCTGCTTCTGTTAGGTCCATACCATTTCTGTCCTTTATCGAGCCCATCTTTGCATGAAATATTCCTTTGGTATCTCTAATTTTCTTGAAGAGATCGCTAGTCTTTCCCATTCTGTTGTTTTCCTCTATTTCTTTGCATTGATCGCTGAGGAAGGCTTTCTTATCTCTCATTGCTATTCTTTGGAACTCTGCATTCAGATGCTTATATCTTTCCTTTTCTCCTTTGCTTTTTGCTTCTCTTCTTTTCACAGATATTTGTAAGGCCTCCCCAGACAGCCATTTTGCTTTTTTGTATTTCTCTGCCATGGGGATGGTCTTGATCCCTGTCTCCTGTACAATGTCATGAACCTCCATCCATAGTTCATCAGGCACTCTGTCTATCAGATCTGGTCCTTTAAATGTATTTCTCACTTCCAGTGTATAATCATAAACGATTTGATTTAGGTCACCTGAATGGTCTAGTGGTTTTCCCTACTTTCTTCAATTTAAGTCTGAATTTGGCAATAAGGAGCTCATGATCTGGGCCACAGTCAGCTCCCAGTCTTGTTTTTGCTGACTGTATAGAGCTTCTCCATCTTTGGCTGCAAAGAATATAATCAATCTGATTTCGGTGTTGACCGTCTGGTGATGTCCATGTGTAGTGCTCTCTCTACATGACTGCATTTCACACTCAGAACTACCTGGGAGGCATTTCCCATCATCTCTGTCTATAGCAGATGAGGAAACAGTGTTGGGAAAGGTAACCAACATCAAGATCAAAATAAAAATCATCTGACTTTGGAGTTTACCTTTAACCACTGTTCTGCATTGCTGAATCTGTTGTCAGAAGTATAGAAGATATCCCAGAGCTGAATTCAAAGGGGTGGGTTATGGTCATAAAAAATATTAAATACTGACTGACATGGTGTCAATATAAAATATTGACCTGGGAGATCAGAAGCAAAGGGCAAGAGTAGTGACAAGTGTTGGAGAAAGAAAGCAAGGGAGTGTCACTGGTATTTACATAAGTCAGCAGACAGGGGAATCACCTGGGCAGGTTCACCAAGCAAAGCAAACTCTGGCACAGGAAGGAATTGGTGCTAGAGGACATGCATCTTCTCCAAACCCAGATTTAGCCTGTGGCTACTGCAGCAGGCTTCTGAGAACAGCCTTGGGCTGTGTGGTGAATGCGGCGGGAGTGGCAGGAAGGAAGTATATATCTGGCAGAGTAGGTTGAAGATTTAAGGTTTATCAGTTAACTTTTGAACCAGCTTTATGAGTAGTATAATTTAAACTCTATATGCCCCTTTCCTGCATAAATTCTCTTCACATGCTTGCTGTTGCATCAGATTTCTTTAAATAGCACAGATACTTTTATGATAAAGCACTCGTACTGAGTTTAAATGGGCCAGTTCTTCAGCATTTATTTATTGCACATTATTCGAGGAGGCCGTCTAAAGGGCTGAAAGAAGGAAAGGGGCTGAGGGGAGAGCACAGACCTCGGAGACCTCTAGTTTCACTACAGAAAGCCTTGCTTCTGTTGTAGCTGTGCAGAGAGGAGTTTTATAGTAGGATCACTGCCTAAGCCAAAATATGCATATAATGCATATAATGTGAAACAGGTTCTATAAATACCATTTAAAAATCTTCATATTGCAAAGGAACTTCTGTTCTAAAACACCAGATAAATGAGTTATCACTACAGAGTTCCAAAGAATAAAAATTTGAACATTAATTCTTTTTGGAGCATCTATTTTCATTCTTGTGTTAAAAAGACCTCACTGTTCCTGTGTCATCCTCAGCTAAATCTTTCCATTTTTTATCTGAAAAGTAAGATCAACCATGGAATAACTTGTGAAATAAGTCGAACCTATATGCACACACTTAATTTAAATTCTGGCCACAATTATAATTTAATACTTCATCATTTCAAAGGCTTTACATTAAATTTAGCCTACTTGGGAGTTATGAGGGGAAAAAAAAGGGATCAGGAATGTTAAAGTACTTACAAAATACAAGTGAAATCATTATAGAAGTATTTTCATGGTATAGACACTGAACAATTAGATCACTTGCTCTAGTTATTGTTATAAATGGAATCATAATTTAAAGCATTTTCCCCTGCCATTATCTCTTTTTTAGTTTCAGAATTTTAATGTTTATTTACTGCTATTTCTCAGATATAGTTGCTGGGAAAGGAGATAATGGAGAGTCAATTTATGGACCAACATTTGAAGGTATGTGTCTCTAAATTTTGTCAGTCATATTTTAATTGATTATTCAAATTTAACAGGACTGGACAATTTCACGATCTGAAAAAAGAGAGCGTTTGGAGTGATACACTACAAGGACACATGCCAGAAGTGGGAGTTAGAAATGGGGTGAGTGGGGAGGCCCCCCAGTCCAGTTCAGAACAGCTTTGTACTTTCTTTCACTTGCCTTGTTGTATTATTTCTTTAGAATAAGTTTCTAAAATTAGGATTGTAAGGATAGAAGGGAATTTATATTTTTAAGGCTTGTACTTTGCTATGCTCATACTTAGAATTGGTACCTGATAACCATCCTACTAAGATTGCCATTGGGGATCCTGGGAAGATGGTAGTGGTAGTGGCATAGTTTTTTAATTTTTTGAAATCCCAACCTAAAAATAGACAAAAAACTAGATGGGAAAACTAAAGACCCATGGATAACACAACAAAACTACATGCAAGGTATCTACACGAATTTCAAATATAAACAGGTGAGGTCAAACTACCAACAGTCACACAATCCGCATGGTATTAGCATGGATGTGAGTGAAAGCAGGACATTTTTGTCAGAGCTGAGGATATAAAACCCCACAATATGCAAGAGCAGGGTAGTGCATGGGACCCCTCATAAGGCTTAAGGCCAGAGCAGTCAAACTTTTGTGAACTCTCAAAACTGATCTGAAAGCCCTCTGTTCCAGGACAGGCCCACACTGAGAAGAAGTGCTGGGAATGGAATCAAAATTAAGCAGGTATTGGGGTAACAGTGATGAAGAGGGAAAGGGAACAGAGCTAGGAATCCCAGAAACCAAGCTGCCACACAGATGACCAACACACGAAAACAGCACTAGAGGGAGTTTGTGAAGTCAGGAAACTACCTTCCTTCTAAAGCCACACCTCCTTCTAAACACTGAGGGAGACTAATTCTACATAAAAATAAAGTTGCATTAGAAAGCAGCAGAAATTTTCTTGGAAAAAAAAAAAGATGCATAGTCATATAACTACGGATAATGAAAGCACCATAGAAATAAAGCTCACAGGTCAAACTGATTTCAAAATAAGCTATAAAAGACATAAAGAAAATGATACGACAGGAAAGAACTCGTAAATCAGAATTAGAAAACCTCAGATACGAGGCTGTTTACAGAACTGAATAAAAGAATTAACAATAAAAGAAAATTCCAGAAATGAACAAATTATAAGGAACACAAGGTCAAATAAAAACAACTGATATGTGTATTAAAAGAAGCAAAAGGCAGAAGGAGAAAAACATTTTTTAAACCAAAACGAGATGAATACAGATGAAAAGGATTTACAACAAAGTGATACAGAACGAAGATCCAGCATACAGATGATAAGTATCCTTAAGGAATTAAACCAATAGAAGGGAATGGAACAGATACTAAAAATCATAATTTTAAGAAGCTTTCATGAAATAAAAAAGGATCTGATAGTCTGTATTTTGTTTGGGTGGTGGTGACACAACTACACCCAACTGTCAAAATGCATCAAACCGAACATCTAAAATATATGCATTTTACTGCATATTCATACCTCAAGTAAAAATATCTTTTTAAAAACCTGAAACTACTTACGGAAAGAACAGACAGCTACCTGACAATACTGAACCAGAACAACCAACACCAGGCATATTTTACTAATATTATTAGATATTAAAGAAAAAGAAAAAAGAATCTTTGGGCAGTTAGACAAAAACAGTAAGTGATTCATAAGGGAAAGAAAAGTACATTATCATCATATTCTTATGCCAGAAGAAAACTGAGTAATATATTTATGATGCTCAATTAAAATGAAATGTGACCTGGGGACTTTATATCCAGTCAAACTGAATGTGAATTTTAAAGGGCACACAGAGTTATCAGTATGTAAAACTTCAGGGAATAGTGTTGTCATGGGTCATTCCTGAGGAATCAATGACTGCAGAATGAGTTTCATTCAGCCAGATTACAAGAGGGATCCTGACAGAAGAATTGGTGGTGAGCATTAATCACATAATTACTTATAAAACTAAAATTTAATGAGGAATAAAAGGGTGAGAGTATGATATATAATGACTATATGCTTAGTCTAACAATTTTTTAAAAATGAAAGAAATGGGGAGAATATACACAAAATTTTAAACTACTTTCAGTTAAATTTTACTGGTGATAGTTGTATTATACTGAGATTGTGGTATATACAATGTAGGAAAAAACAAGTAAGTATGAGATATTCTAATTCTATAATTTCCTGTCCTTCAGAGTTAGAATCTTCATTGTGGAAGAAAGGAAATACAGATGAAATATAATAGAGGTTAACAAGTAAAATATTCCGTAGTCCTGAATATGAATTGGAAATATCCTGTTAAACTCAAGAAGTATTGTATCTATATCTTAGTTCTGGCCATGGAATTTATCTACAGTGACCAGCCCCGTAGTGATACATTCTCCTGGATTTTAGATTGTTGTTTTAAAATGTCATTTCATGCTTAAATAAACCAGGGTCTCTGGAAAACATGGCAGATTCCAGTTTTGAGACAGGAAATTTCAAAATGAGCGTGGAAGCTCATGTTCAGTCATGCTGTCATGACTTAGCCAAGAGCACTATTAAAACTTTACTGGGGTCATGGCAAAGGGCTCAGGAGTCAATTTGAAGAGTCTCTCACTGGTCAAAGATGGAGTAATTTGAGTGGTAATTTCAGCTAACTGAAACCCAACAAAGATTTTAAATCCATGAGTTCATAATGATATTGTAAAATAAATCCTACTTGTTTACCTTCGGGGAAATGTTAGGAAATGAATTCATTGTCTTGAAAATGATAAATATAGGTAAAAATCAAGCATTTCTCTTGCCTCTCCTATAGGAACTATACTAAATCATAGATAAGGGGAAACATCTTGTTATAAAAGAATTCCAATTAACAGTGAAAAGGAAATTAGAATGTCACCACTTTGCTGCCCCCAGTGAAGCAATGGATGTGGGCATTTGCTGCATCAGAATCTACTGCCTTCACAAGAACAGGGACAGTCAGACAGTTGGGCCTTCTGCTGAGAGAACACACTACCAAAGGCATAGAACATGAGCCCGATGAAGCTTTTGGACCCAGCATCCAGTTTGTGAGAAATGCAACCAGTTCTGCTAGTAATATGTTCTTCAAAGATCTCTGTGCTTTGTCAAACCACACAGTAAAAACCACAGGGCTGACTGATGCCATAACTGAGGTAAAAAAAAAATTCCTTGGTGACATATTAAAAAATAAGTTCGCAATAAAAACAGTAACATAGTTTTGTATGTTTTATGTGGTCAAGAAACACATCAGTGTGATAATAAATAAGGCACTTTACCCTGAAAAGCCCCTGATGTCTGTGGAGGCGGTGTGGGAAGAGCTGCATCTTGTGAGTGATCTGGAGGTGGCGGCAGGAGCGTTCTCTGCAGTCGGAGGGAGGCTGTAACTCCAGATGTGGGTGGACGCGACTCACATGTGGTGACCAAGGTGGTTGGTCACGTCTGAGGTGTCTGTGCTCCTGGGCAGCAGGCTCAGTTCAGTGAAGGCCATTGTTACCTGGTGGTTCTCCCGGAGAGAACGGCACATTAAGCAGGGGTGAGCTTCATCATGCTCAAGTCATTCCCTCCCTCACGTATCAATCAAAGTGAAGCAATATGCATCTTCAACACAAGCATTCACACAGAACTGACAGGACAGGGAACAAGAGAAACCTGCTGAACTGCACCGTGTGTATGCAATTGGCAGATTCCAGCCTGGGAGAAATCCTAAAGGTGAACTAGCTCAGGTTCAGGAACAGATACAGTGCAAGGAAAAGAAAGGGACAGAGAGGAAACCTGTGGATAAAGAGAGATTTAAAAGGCATCACAAGTCTGGTAAAATGAGAGACATTGAACTATAGTGCCTAGGGAGGCATACTTGGATGGTAAAACTATGTGAGTTACATAAAACATTAAGTACATGCTTTTGGAGGGGGAGAGGGACTTGACAAGAGACTCTGGGGAAGGCTGGCAAAGTTCTTTTTCTTGGCCTGAATGGTGTTTAAAAGGGTATTTGCCTTATAATAACCTTAACAATAACTCTAACTATACATTAGTTTTACAAGGCTTTTTGTGTCTATATTTTAATAGAATGAAAAGTTTTTTTTTTAAATAATCATATTGAATCAATGGCCAAAGAGAACAGGAAAAGTAAGAGCTAGTTTTCCTTCTAAATTCATGCGGAGACAGCTTTATCAAATGAAATCATGCAAGTGACACCACTCATTTATTTGCTCATATAACTTTAAATTCTTAGGTGCCAACATGGTGCTTAGGACCTTAGGAAACATAGATGTTATGACAAAGTTTCCACCCTTAAGGATTTCAGATGTTTAAACAGACAGATGTTTAAACAGATAAAAGTACTGGAGTGGTGCCCAATGCCTTTACAGAGGAAGAAGCCAGAGAATCAGGAAACAACTGCCTGGGAGAGCTGAGGGTGCTGACCAGAGAAGCTCTGAGCTAGGGCTTAAAATAAGACATTGCAGACGAGGAAAGGGCATTTGGGCAGCTTTCCTGAAATCCTTAATCTCCATCAGGGTCCACCAAACTTCTCCACCCCACAGCCATTATCAGATCACCCAAACTCTTTCTGCTTGGAAGTGCAGTCCCAGGCAGAGCCTGGGTCTTCTGTCTGGGAGATCGATCTCTTGGCTCATCTGCTCACTTGTCCCTCTGGACATCCCCATGCCTCCATCCATTCCCCTTTCGCCCGCATTAGATAGTGTGGGGATTTCCTCTCCAGCTGGAGGCCTGGCTCCTCTGGTGCCCAGGGAGCCTGGTGGGCTTAGGGAAGCTTTCATTCCTGTTTGTCTGGCAGTGCAGAATCGGGAATTCAGTACACTGTCAAGTGAAGAGATGCTCCCAAAGGAAAGATAAATGGATGAAAGACAGAATGTGGGGCCAGTATTCAAAACAGCTACAGCACGGGTTCCCTCTTCATGCAGACTCACCCTCCCCCAGCCCCATGGAATGTTAGTTAATACATCGACAGCCAGACCTTCTTCTACGTTCTCTCACTGGACCGTTACTTCCATGAGATGCACAGTTAAAACCCAGGGCTTCTTAAAAAGTTATAACCACAAAAATCACTTTTGTTAAGCTTAACACAGTGAATTTAAAAGAATGAAATAAATTTTATATAATTGTTGTTTTATAAATTGGTTAGTCTTTAACTTGAGGAAAGTCTGTTTTGCTTTATTTTGAATAATTTTTTATTTTTGGCTGTGCTGGGTCTTTGTTGCTGCGTGGGTTTTTCTGTAGTTGCGGCATGAAGGCTTCTCCTTGTGGTGGCTTCTCTGGTTGCAGAGCACAGGCTCTAGAGCATGTGGGCTTCAGTAGGTTGTGGGGCTTAGGCTCAGTAGTCGTGGTTCCTGGGCTCCAGAGCACAGGCTCGGTAGTTGTGGCACGTGGGCTTATTTGTTCCACAGCATGTGGGATCTTCCCAGACCAGGGACTGAAGCCGCGTCTCCTGCATTGGCAGGCAGATTGTTGCAGAGCGGGGGCTCTAAGCATGCAGGCTTCAGCAGTTGCTGCGTGCAGGCTCGGGAGTTGTAGTTCATGGGCTCCAGAGCACAGGCTCAGTAGTTGTGGTGCACGGGCCTAGCTTCCCCGCAGCTTGTGGGATCTTCCCGGACCAGGGATTAAAGCCACGTCTCCTGCATTAGCAGGCAGATTCTTAACCACTGAGCCACCAGGGAAGCCTTGTTTTGCTTTATTTTGAATCACAACTTTTTTTTGTCTTCCCAGATCCTGTTGTGAATGTTAGAAGCTAAATATCAACTCTTCCCCTGCTTTATATTCCTTGTATAATATCCCTAATCCTTCCCACTCTCAAAGGATTGGTGACTCCATGGCTTGGGCTGACTAGAGAAAAGGCTATTTATGTGAACAGCAGAAGAAAAGAAAGGATATATGTATTTTTAAATAATTTTATTCATTTTGGCTGTGCTGGGTCCTTGATGCTTTGCAAGGGCTTTCTCTAGCTGTGGTGGACAGGGGCTACTCTTCATTACGGTGAGCAGGCTTCTCACTGCAGTGGCTTCTCTTGTTGCAGAGCATGGGCTCTAAGCATGCAGGCTTCAGCAGTTGCTGCGTGCGGTTCGGGAGTTTAGTTCATGGGCTCCAGAGCACAGGCTCAGTAGCTGTGGTGCACGGGCATAGCTTCTCCGCAGCATGTGGAATCTTCCAGGACCAGGGACTGAATCTGTGACCCCTGCATTGGCAGGTGGACTCTTAACCACTGCACCACTAGGGAAGTCAGTAATGTATTTAAATACTGGATTATCCTTATTACTTTAAGTAGACCAGTTTCTTAATATTAGCATGTGCTCTAATTAACAAACAGATACAGCACTTAAAATCCATTTGTCTAATTCCTAGATCACCTTTAAATGTAAGTAGACATTAACAACTGGACAAGGAAATGGCAACCCACTCCAGTGTCTTGCCTGGAGAATCCCAGGGACAGAGGAGCCTGGTGGGCTGCCATCTATGGGGTCGCACAGAGTTGGACACGACTGACGCGACTTAGCAGCAGCAGCAGCAGCAGACATTAACAAAAAGCAGAGCGCCTGATGCACTGTTAATATTCAATAATGCAACTTAAAGTTGTACAAAAGTATTTTTTGGTAGAATTAAGAACTGAAGATAATATGGCTGGGTAGCCACTTAAGGGCTACTTTTTTTTAATTCTGAGATTTATAATATATATATAAATTTCATATGTACAGTTTAAAACTAATTATAAAGCAACCCTTTATATTACTATCCTTGTCAAGAAAGAACCACCAGCATGCCAGAAGCACCTCATCTGCCCATCCTCAATAATAACTCCGTCTCCCTCTTAGAGGTAGCCTCTAACCTAACTTTTCCCTTTCTTTTCTTGTTAGTTTTACCACTCATGCATGCGTGCATGCTAAGTCGCTTAAGTCGTGTCCAACTCTTTGCAACCCCATGGACTGTAGCCTGCCAGGCTCCTTGGTCCATGGGATTCTCCAATCACTCATGCATAAATTCCTAAATTAAAAAAATTAAGTTTTTCCTATTTTTGGTTTTATATAAAGTGGACTTGGGCTTCCCTTGTGGCTCAGACAGCAAAGAATTGGGCTGCAATGCAGGAGACCCAGGTTCAATCCCTGGGTGCGGGGTCAGGGGCGCAAAGGGGTAAGATCCCCTAGAGAAGGGAATGGCTACACACTCCAGGATCCTTGCCTGGAGAATTCCATGGACAGAGGAGCCCAAGAGCTACAGTCCATGGGGTCACAAAGAGTTAGACATGACTGAGCAACTAACACTTCACTTCAACCCTGAATATTCACTGGAGGACTGATGCTGAAGATGAAGCTCTAATACTTTGGCCACCTGATGTGAAGAGCCGACTCACTGGAAAGGACTCTGATGCTGGGAAAAATTGAGGGCAGGAGTAGAAGGGGGCGACAGAGGAAGAGATGGTTGGATGGCATCACTGATCCAGTGGATATGAGTTTGGGCAAACTCCAGGAAACAGAGCAGCACAGGGAAGCCTGGCGTGCTGCAGTCCATGGGGCTGCAGAGTCTGCAGCAACTGAGCAACAGTAATGAGTGGACTTGTATGGCAGGTGCTCTGTGTCCTTTCCTTTGTTCATCACTGCCTATCAACTTTGTCCATGTTGTCACAGCGGGAATTCTCTTCATTTTCCTGGTTTAATACTATGAAAATTCTTAAAGATTTTATCCATTCATGTATTGATGAACACTTGGCTTTTTATTCCTAATGTCATGCACAGAGTCAACATGTTTTAAAATAAATATTTCAGTGCCAAAGAATGTTGTGCCCATGTTCTCTTCTAGGAGTTTTATGGTTTCAGATTTTACATTGAAGTCTTTAATCCATTTTGAGTTTATTTTTGTATATAGTTTGAGGGCATGACGGTGTATTCTAATCTTGTTTTACAAGTAGCTGTCCAGTTTTCCCAGCACCACTTATTGAAGAGATTTTCTTCTCTCCATTGTATATTCTTGCCTTCTTTGTCATAGATTAATTGACCATGGATTTATTGCTGGGTCTTTATTCTGCTCCATTGATCTGTGTGTCTGTTTTTGCACTTGTACCATGGCTGTTTTGATAACTGTAGTTTTAAAGTATAGTTTGAAGTTTGAGGGGGTGATACCTCCAGCTTTATTCTTTTTTTCCCAAGGTTGCTTTGGCAATTTGGGATATTTTGTGGTTCTGTAAAATTTTTCTTGTTCCACAGAATTTTTTCTAGTTCTGTGAAAAATGTCATAGGTATTTTGATAGGGAATGCATTAAATCTTTAGGTTGCTTTGCATCTTTGTATCTGTTTCTTAAGGCAAAAGAAATAAAAGTGAAAATAAATAGCCTAATTAAACTTTAAAGTTTTGCACAGCAGTGTAAACCATCTACAAAAATAAAGACAACCTACTGAATAGAATAAAATATTTGCAAACGATATGACTGATAAGGGTTTAATATCCAGAACATATAAACAGTTCATACAATTCAATTTCAAAAAACCCCAAACAACCCTATCAAATGGGCAGAAGACCTTCATAGACATTTTTCCAAAGAAGATATACAGATGGCCAACAGGCACAGGAAAAGATGCTCTGTATCACTAATCACTGGGGCTTCCCTGGTGGCTCAGAAGGCAAAGAATTTGCCTGCAATGAGGGGAGCGAGTTCGATCCCTGGGTCAGGAAGATCCCCTGGAGAAGTGAATGGCTACCCACTCCTGTATTCTTGCCTAGAGAATTCCATGGACAGAGGAGCCTGGTGGGCTATAGTCCATGGGGTAGAGAAATATAAATCAAAATGACTGATTCATTGAGATATCACTTCACATCAGTCAGAATGACCATCATCAAAAAATCTGCAAATAACAAATGTTAGAGAGGGTGTGGAGAAAAAAGAACACTTACATATAGTTGATGGGAATGTAGTTGGTATAGACACTATGGAGAACAGTATGGAGGTTCCTTAAAAAACTAAAAATAGAACTACAACATGATCCAGCAATATCACTCCTTGGTATATATCCAGAAAAAAAAAACAAAAACACTAATTCAGAAAGATACATGTACCCCAGTGTTCAAAGGAGCACTATTTATAATAGCCAAGATATGGAAGCAACCTAAGTGTCCATCAACAGACACACACACACATAAAGAAATATAGTGTATATATATGTGTATGTGTTTTTGTAGTGTTTATGTATGTGTAATCTTCCATTTTGAATATCGTAACCATGAAAGTAACCACCATGTATATGGCTTGTTTCGTTGACTTAGCTTTGAAATGTAAAATAAGAATAGTCAGCAATTGCAGTTTAGAAAATCTTGACAGTTAATATTCGTCTCTCAATACACATGCAGTCATAAAGAAGAATGAAATACTGTCATTTGCAGCAGTGCGGATGGACCTAAGAGTATTATACTTAGTGAAGTAAGTCAGAGAAAGACAAATACTGTATGTTACCATTTATACATCAATCTAAAAAGTAATATAAACAAGGGTATTTAGCAATACAGAGACAGACTCATGGATACAGAAACCAAACCAGTGGCTACCAGAGAGGAGAGGGAAGCAGGGAGGGACAAGGTCGGGTATAGGATTAAGAGATACATACCACTATGTATAAAATAGACAACAAGGACATATTACATAGCACAGGGTATTATATCCATTTTCTTGTAATAACTTCTAATGGAATATAATCTGTAAGAATACTCAATCACTATGCTGCACACCTGAAACTAATACACTTTAAATCAACTATAATTTATTTAAAAATATAAAAAATAATTCATTGAAGCAGCAGTTTAAAAATGCTAGGTAGCACACCTACTTTTATATAGCAATAATTAGTGAACATCTATTATTATTTAAAGATGCTGGTAAAATTAGAGCAGTAGGTTTAAAAAACTGATGTTGCAGGATTCAAGTCCAACTTCTACTTGACATTACTGTCTTCAGAAAATTATATGCAAACGCCCCTAAACTGTCTGATTATTTCTTACCAGAGAGAATGCAAGGCAATTTCCCTAAACCTGGTAAAGTAGTAGTTGCTTTCATTATATAAACATCAGAATGAGTTTTATATTAAATTCAGAAACTGATTTTCATCGGCAGTTGAATTCTGATTTCTAGTTCAAAGTTATACCTTTAATGCTTTAAAAGTTCTCCCATAATCACAGAATTTTTGGTAAAAATGTTACAACTCTATAAATTTTATTTCCAACTAATTCCAGATTTTAGGAAAAACTGATCATAACATCTAAAAGCAATGACAAAAATCATTTTGTTAAAACTCTGAATCTTTGCTTGGGCAGATTTCTTATGCCATGCCATTTTCTGTGAAATTAATGGGTTACTCTCTATTCCACCAAAATGAATATGGAGTATCAATGTCATTATAAAGATACATTTGCAAAATAATACTTTATTTGCATTTCATAAGATTTCAGGTCTTTATTCAGTGTGCAATTTAACAAGCTAAAAGTAACCACCATGGGTATGGCTTAATTGTTTCGTTGACTTAGCTTTGAAACTTAAAATAAGAATAGTCAGCAACTGCAGTTTAGGAAAATCTTGACAGTTAATATTCCTCTCTCAATTATCCCCAGAATTTGATATAGTTCCTGAATGAAAACTTTTACTTAATTTCTCTTCTATTACTTCCTTCTGTGTTTTTGAGTTTGGAGGCAAATCTTATTTCATGCTGGAAATGGTTCTTCCTGCAAATGGTGGTCTGATAATCACCGTATAATTCTTTTTACTTGTTAAATCTTCTGCTAAAAAAAAATCACTTTCCACAAAATCTTGGTCAATCCATGTAAGGTTTGAGATGAAAATTTACTTAAAGACTACTAACAATAAGCATAAATTATTTTCATCATCAATATTTAAGGTCACACATGTGCGTGCTAGGTGGCCCTGGGGATAAAAGGTATGATGAGATATCCCTGCCTTCACAAACAGGAAACAACCTGTGAACAATTACAGGGTATTTTAAAGACTACAATAGAGGCCTGTAGAAGATGCTGTGAAGGGAAGGCTCTGTCCATGAAAGGTATCTCCAAGGAGACATTTTTAATAATCACATTGGTAGTTTGCATATTACTGTCAAAACAATACAAGAATGTTTACTGACTTTAATTCCTAAAAAAAGTATGTACTTCCTTTTACATTTTTAATTTCAAGTTTTTGCTTTTACGTTATCAATTTTCTTACCACACTTGTTTTTAATGATGCTAATGATAAACTAAAGGTAAATGTTTAAATAGTTCTAATAAGACTTTCCAGCTTATCTTTTTTAACAGCCTAGTTGAGTGAAAGTTATATGAAACAAATAGAATATTTACAATTTGGAATATATTGATAAATATGATTGTGAATCCTTGTAACCAAGCATTCTGTTTGTGCTCTATGTGTTACAGTCAGCCAAGAAAATAAATATTTTAATAACCTACTATGTATTATCTTTTCTAGATGAAAACTTCTCAGTTCCTCATAATAAAAGGGGAGTTCTTGGAATGGTCAACAAAGGCCGTCACAGCAATGGGTCACAATTCTATATCACACTACAGGCTGCTCCGTATCTAGATAAAAAATATGTGGCTTTTGGGTATGTGCATTTTAAGTTTGTCTATGTAATATTTATATATGTTAAAATGTGGTTCAAAAATATTTGGGTGAGTATTTGTACATAGCCTACGAATAAACTAAAAACAATTAAAAAAACAAAAGTAATACAAATACTATAGACAAATATATTTAGAAATAAGTATTTCATAAGAAGCTTGCTTGGAGAAGGAAATGGCAACCCACTCCGGTATTCTTGCCTGGAAAATTCTGAGGACAGAGGAACTCGGCAGGCCACAGTCCATGGCGTCACAAAGAGACAGACATGACTGAGCGACTGAACATACAAGAAGCTTGCCAGCTATTAAAAACACAGAAACTATTCAGCCATTACAATGTTCTGTGCATCCATTCATCCATCATCCATCCTTCTGTGGATCTTTAGCCTCAAGGATATTGTCAATGAAAGTGAATAATACCATAGCTCTTAATAATGTATATATATATTTAGATGCAGAAGTGAGACAAAGCCATTTAAGTAACTATCCATGAACACTGAGAAGAGAAAGATGACAGTCATCCAAGTTACAAGTAACTTTCTGTTACGGAGCAATTTAAACCGTGGAATGTGCATGCATGCTTAGTCGCTCAGTCATGTCCATCCAACTCTGAGACCCCACGAACTGTACCAGCCAGTGTCCTCCATTCATGGGATTCTCCAGGCAAGAACAGTGGAGTGGGTAGCCATTCACTTCTCCAGGGGATATTCCTGACCCAGGGATTGAACCTGGGTCTCCTGCATTGCAGGTAGATTCTTTACCATCTGAACTACCAGGGAAGCCCTTAAAATATAGAAATGTCTCAGGTAATAATTATTAGAATATTATTAGCAAGATGCATATAGGCTGCTGCTGCTAAGTTGCTTCAGTCGTGTCCGACTCTGTGCGACCCCAGAGACGGCAGCCCATCAGGCTCCACCGTCCCTGGGATTCTCCAGGCAAGAAACTGGAGCGGGTCGCCATTTCCTTCTCCAATGCATGAAAGTGAAAAGTGAAAGTGAAGTCGCTCAGTCGTGTCCAACTCTTAGTGACCCCATGGACTGCAGCCTACCAGGCTCCTCCATCCACGGGGTTTTCCAGGCAAGAGTACTGGAGTGGGGTGCCATTGCCTTCTCTGATGCATATAGGTATGTGGACCTAAAGTGAATGGTGATGATACTATTCATCACTCCTGTGTTTCATATCTCTATTTGATTACTGAAATGAATATAAGTTGAAGCTTATACTTAGTCTTTCTTGAAATGATGTATAAAGTGTCAGAACACTTCTGAATATTTAGATTATTCCAGCTACTCCATAGGGATAATTACTGACCCTTCATTCCAAGGAAAACTTCCAGGCCAATTTTAAGCACAATTATTCCTTCAGGGTAATGTGGATGATATTTCCAGGTTGAAAAAGCATAAAGTGTATTTTAAGCCAAAGGAGATTTCTTTAAAGAGGTAATTTTAACAGCTACATAAGCTAAAATAATGCATTTTCCTCCATCTTCCCTGGACTTTTATAAACTATATTCTGATTTTGAAAATGCATTTTTCAATATTTTTTAAGTCCAAATAATTCTCACAATTTCTTAGATCTTTTAAATATCTTCCTGTCACCTTCTGGTAGTGTCACTGCCCTCAACCACATACTGAGATGATTCTTTATATCCTTCTGAAAAGAACCTTTCTCAAACACACACTGACCGTTCTGCAACACTTAATGCCTCTTTCACCATCTCCACCCCCAGATGCATACAGCCTGGAGTTCAGAGTGGCATTTTAGGTCCTGCACCCTCTGGCCCCCCACCTTTTTTCAGCCTTCACTGCGGCTGGCCTTCTGACCTATTTATTCAACTAGCATTTTATTAGGCTCCCACCAAATGCTGGTCCCTGTGCTCAGTCCTGAGGAAAGAGTGATGAGACACAATTCCTGCCTTCAGGGAGCCTATAATATGTTAGAAAACCCAACAACTGTGAGACAGTGAGCCGTGAGACAGCAAGCCCTATAAAAAGTGCACTGAGAATACAGGAGGGAGGGCAAGGCAATAAATACCCTCCAGCTCCTTAGTAAAAGCCAACGCAGATCCTTACAGGACGGTAGTGGAGTAGAGGAGTGCTTGGTCTCCTTTTGATGATTGCTTTTCCCATGTGATTCATCTTTGGGGGAACCTCTCCCACTGAATCATTATCACCAACAACTATTGGCCTCAGAGAGGCAGTTGCACCGTTTTATTGCTCTAGCCTAAGTATAATCTCATTTTTTCCCCCTTGAAGCCTCCAAATAACAGCTGAGTCTGGGCTGAACTATTTAAACAAGACCTTGCAGAAGGTTAAGGGAGAAGCAGAAAAGTAATACCATAGTAGGCAACTAGATAATCCGACAAAATAGAACCAACTCCGTCAGAGATATCCTCCTTCCCTACTGTGGGGCTGCCTCTAGTGGGAGATGCTTCTTCCCTGTCATCACAGAGCACCCCCAGCTTCATCTGAGCTTCCAGAAGCTCAGACATGGCTGGCAAAGTCCAGAGATATACAGAAATTTCCTCTCCTATTTGAGACAGACCCTCCATCCAAGCCCTCATCTCTGGTGCATTACCTTGCCTTGTCTTCAGAAGGATAACACTGGGAATGCCCTTTGGGGAGGCGGTGTCAACCCACAGCCGGTCTGGTTGATGCCCTTGCCCAGTGGTTTCATGGGGAAAGAATATCAAAATACAAGTCCATTCACACAAAGGTAGAAGGGATATTATGTCGGGAATAGTGCTAGGGAGGAATTAATTGCACTATAAGGGACCCCTGAAGTGGGGGGGAGTCACAGAAAGTTTCATGAGAAGGTGAAATGAGGACTGAAAGTCATAGAGAAGTTAGGCAGATAGAACACAGTGGAAATCAAAATGAGTAAAATCCATTTTGGAAGCAGTGAAGAGCCTTTGCAGAGGGACCTGAGAAGTAAGGGGAGTATCCTATCTACCAATCACTTAGTCTGGCTAGAGCTTAGTGCCCAGGGGAAACGGAGAGAGTGGTGGCTGGAGATGAGACGGCCAGGGCCCAACTCTCAAAGGGCTGAGGGTGCCATGCTGCTGAGCATGGACCCCCACCTGAAGGCCCTAGGAAGCCATGCAAGAATTTTAAATTAGGAGCAACATGATGAGGTTTTCGCTCTGAAAAATGTATCTTTTTAGCAGAAGTGAGGGATTAATTAGCAAAGGATGAAAATGAAGGGAGAAAGGCCAGTTAACTAGTGATGGTAACAACAGGCCATGAAGTTTTCATCTAAGGCAGTGGCAGTACATATGAGCAGGGGATAAAAGAATACAAATTCAAGAGATATTTGGAACTTAGATTCAACAAGACTTTATGACTATTTAGATGTTGGTGGTGAGGTTATGGGAAAATTCTAGAGCAATGATACCTAATAGAACTTTCCATAGAGATGGAAATATACTAGGATCAGTGCTGCCCAATATGATAGCCCCTGCCATAGAGAGCCACTGAGAAGTTGGAATGTGGCCAGTGCAACTGAGGAACTAAATTTAATTAAATGTAATCACCACCTGTGACTAGTGGCTACCATACTGGCAGTGAAGAGCTGGAGGAACTCCGAGAATTTTGGAACTGGTTGGATGGTTGGTGCCATTCACTTCAGCAGAGAATACAAAAAGGAAGATATGGGAGAGAAGACCATGAATTCAAGAGGGACAAGTTATGTTTCAAGTGAAGACAGCTCTATTACAGGCAGGTGGCAACTCCTCAATACCAGAAGTAAGGGATTCAAGCTGGACCAGGGCTGGAGGTGTACATTTGGAAGCTTTCAACATGGCGGCTGAGCTGCAGCCAGACCCAGAGTACCATCCCTCCCAGAACACGCTCTGGGCCTCTGCTTGTCTTGTCACTTTCTGCCTTCCTTCAGTCTGCCAAAATCCCATTCAGGGCTTAGGTCAGAAATCCCCACCAGCTACCAAAGTCAAGCTGCTTCCTTGTCCTCTTTGGCACAGTGTGAACAACTTGAAATAGGGACTGGGCCTCCCTTATCTTGTGCCCTAACACCTGGAGAGGTGTATATGGTAGGTGCTCATTCAGTGTCTATGAAACCAATCTGGAGAATAGGCTTCACATCCTCTTTGGACAAAGGTGAGTCTGTCCATTTCTTCCCTGCTCTCCATCCTGAGAATATACTTATTGTCCTGCTCTGTCATGTTTTCTAATTGGGATGGAAAAAATACAGCCCCCCCCCCCAAAAAAAAAAAAAGAAAAAAGAGAGAGATGACTAGCATATGGTCAGTGTCAGCACTGACCGTGTCCCCATAAAGGATCATGAAATGGAAATCACACCTTCCCCTCAACCACTGCTTCAACCCAAACCCTGGCAGGGGGCACAGTTCTATGATTAGGGCTGGCTCTCTGGCCCCTGCTGCCTTTTTTTTTAGTTGTGGAACCATCAGAAGTCTAGTTCCAATCAGGGAGTTCTGGCTTGTGGCCACTGAATGAGTACAGAGACTCAAATTAGCGTGGCTTTGGGCTGCCTTTAATTCATGTGTTCAGTGGATGCCGATGAGGTGCCTACTCTGTGCCAGGCACTGAGTAGCACTAAGCGACAGCATGATCTCTGCCTTCAGGGCAGAATCAGAAATTAACTCAGGAAGCATAGAAATAAGTGTCAAATTTATCCCTGATCACTCCTATAAAGAAGGGGAACTTGATATAAGTCGGGTGGGGAAGCAGGGTAGCGTCTAGGAAACATCCCCCAAGGAAGTGATGACTGAGTGAGATCTGAAGGAAGGCCAGGAGGTGACCAGGCAGGGGGAGTGGGAGGCAAGAGCAAAGCAGACAGCTGTGGCAGGAAGGGCACATGGGGTGGCTGAGGTGCTGCAAGCTGGTCCAGCTGGAGCCGAGAGCAAGGGAGCATGCTGCAGGGCGCCCTCAAGGGGAGCGGGGAGGTGGGTAATGGTAACGACCTTGGATCTTTATCCTAAGGATAATGGGAGATTATTGAAGTGGGGAGGTGAGACTATATTAGCATTTTTAAAAGATCACTCTGGCGGCAGTGAGGATAACAGACTGGAAGAGTCCCGGAGCAGGTGTGGAGGAGCGTGACAGAGTACACACATCTAGAGAAATTTAAGATATTTATGACTGAGGTTAATTTAATTTGTAGCCTTAGCTAAGCTAGACAGGACTCAATTTAAGAATGTAAGGTTTACGTGAAACTTGACAATTTTTTTTTCCATTTTTTTCTCCGATCTAGGCAATTGATTGAAGGAACAGATGTTCTTCATCATCTAGAATCAGTTCCAACAGAGAATGAAAGACCAATACAAAATTGTGTAATTACTGCCAGTGGACAGCTTTATGCCTAACTTTCACATCAGTATTTTCTGACAGTTTTATTATTATATATCTGATCAGCTGTTTCTAGATTTAATTAAATGGTGTTTGACAAAATTTAATTTGAAAGCTGTGGCAGACGCTGTAGGGTAGCTCTCCAACACCCAATCCCTCCCCATTTTCCTTTCTTATCTAAAGCAAAATACACAATTTTCCAACTTCCTTTGCATCAGGAGTAGCCATGGGTTACTGTATCGGCCAGTCAGACAGGAGCAGAATGCCAGTGGTCCTGCCCCTTCCCTTTTATCCAGTCTTGAATGCAGAGAGGCTGGAGCCATGAAGGAAAGGCCAAGAGAACAACAAAGATATCAGCTCCAGTTCTCAAGCTGTAAGGACCTACCTATGTCTCGACTTCTTACTATAGAGACAAATAGACTACTGTTTGTTGGTTGGTTGATTTTGTTACTTGTAGCCAAAACCATTCTTAACTTAGCAGCAGTACTTAATGGCCTTGAATCCTAAAACATTTGTAACTATAATAGAATTATGTTGCTGTTTATATTTCTTCCATAAGAAGCTTGGTAAATAGTCAAATAGGAGAGGCAATAGAAAAAAATTAATTGTAATATTTGTTTATACATAGCATTCAGAAAAGGGTATACACTTTGGATGTTTTTAATGAGTAGAAAGCTTGTCTCTGAGTCACACCAACCATGTGAAAACCAAGGGCTTGAGTTACAGTCCCCACAGTAGTGGATTCCTGAGATGCTATTGGGATCCAGTTTTATCAGCTGCTCCTTAAGCTAAGAGGTATCAACTAGGGAACTTTTTCAACGCAGGTGGCTGGAACGTATCCTTGAGCCACAGAGTCTCTAAACATGGGACACAGATTCTTGGCATTCACCCAGCTCTCTCCCCAGGTTCTTACTTAGTCACCTGAGCACTGGTCACTTGGGAATCACTGCAAGACACAGCAGCAAGTTTCGGCCCCCTTCTGTAGTTAGTGCACGCTTGTCTGCATTGGTGGTGGCCACTCTCAGTTTTCACCACCTCTGCTGCCACACTGCTGCTCTGCCCAGAGCCACCACACTTTTCTTGCGCTTAAATGAAGGTCTGTCTTCCAAGAGCGATCTCTCAATCTTCAGGAGACAGCCCTCTAGTTGACTTGGGTTTTGCCAAAGGGAGGCAAAGGATTAAAAAATTTTTTTAGTTTGAAATGGTTATAGATTCTCAGGAAACTGCAAAAATAGAGTGGTCCTGTGTACTGATCACCATTTCCCCAGAGGTCCTACCTTTATGAGTGAAAGATGCTCAGTTGTGTCCAACTTTTTGCAACCTCATGGACTGTAGCCCACCAGGCTCCTCTGTCCATGGGATTCTCCTGGCAAGAATACTGGAGTGGGTGCCATTTCCTCCTCCAGGGGATCTTCCTGACCCAGGGATTGAACCTGGGTCTCACGCATTGCAGGCAGATTCTCTACCATCTGAGCCACCAGGGAAGCCCATCTTATGTTAAAGTACAATATTAAAGCCAGGCAGTCGACAGTAGCAGCGTTGTCATTTTATCCTGTGCAGATCTGCGTGACTGGCACCACAGTCAAGACACAGAACTTTTTCAGCACCACAAAGACCTCCCTTGGCTAGCCCTCATAGTTACACCTACCTCTCTGGTTCCCGCCATCCGTAATTCCTGCCAACCAGTATCTATATATCTATCCATCTGCCCATCTATCTCCCTCCCTCTCTTCCTTCCTAATAACAGCTTCATTGCTACAGTGATATGGTTCCATCCTCAGGTCTGAGGTGGATGAGGAAGAAGCGTACTGCCTGTGTTACGCTATCAATGATCTGGGGGCTGCAGAGTATTACGAACATGTGTTCTGGAACCAGACAGCCAAAGTTAGAGTCCTGGCTCTGCCCTTCCCTCGCTGCATGAACGTAGGCAAGAACTTCGCTGTCTTTTTTGCCTCGTCTCAAAACAGTAGTACCTACCACACAGGGCAGCTCTCGGAGTTCAGGGAATCAATACTTTGTAGACAGGATCTAGAATACTAACTGTTATGCTCTAAATGCTCAATATATGTATGATTAATAAATTCCTGATGTATGACCTTCAGAGTGTTGTCAAGGAACTTGCATTTTTAAAAATTCCCGCAATGACTGATTAACAGCCAAATTTGGAAAACACTGAAGAGGAGCTATCTCCTTTTCCTCTACTCTGAGGACCTGCACCCTACCTAAGAATCCCAGCTCTTTGTATTTGGAGGGTTCCTCCGGTCACACTGATGACACCTCGAACAAAGGGGTGCTGAGCTTGCCACAGAGTCTCAGCAACTCCTGAAGCATGTGATAAATCAAACTGACGCTTTGCAAAAATCCTGGTTAAAACACATTACAAGCATTAGTCATGTAATAAGCAGCAGCAGAACAATTCTTACTGACAGTGAGAATTAAGCATTCATCTAATATTGTTAAAGAACTGGGGTATCGGCATGGACACAAGAAACTCTTTATTTTTAGTTTAGCTGCATTGTAAAGGTAGAACTCCACTGACCACCTAAAGGAGCAAGTTCACGGTCCCTTTGTCTGCTTTCCCGTCCCACTTTCAGGGTGTATAGAAACTTTAACCACAAATCTACATATGCAGTGGTTCTTATCATCATCATTTAAAGGCACACACACTGATACTTCTGTATTAGAATATATTCTATCTTAGAATGATTTATATATTTAACTGTAACATTTGGAGAAACCATTAAAAGGGACACAAGCTTATCCAACTAAATCCAAATATAAGACTTTGATTTAACCAAACTGAAAGATTTTGATTTGATTAAATAGAAGGAATTCTAAATTTTTCCAAGTCCACAAATACAAGAGTAAGGGCATTCTGATGATTTATACAAAATGCTAGTTATGCAACCTTGTACTAATAGCTGATATGGCAAAGGCAAGCACATAACGCTGTATCTTACAGCCAGCCATGCTGATAAGCAGAGTGTGGTATCTGTTCATTTTGGAGGAGATTTGAGATAAATGTTTAAAATTCTACCCAAAGAACATGTTTTCCCCAACTCCAAACAATGCCAGCTATTTGTTAATGAATGAAAGGCTGGCAACCTCAGGATTCCATACTCAAGAGTATTTACATTTTATACATATTTAAAATCAGGTGTGTTTGTTTTAGTCCCAGCTAGTTAGCAAAATGGTGGCCAAATCACTTAACTTTGCATTTTCTTCATTTGTTAAAAGAAGTAAAGAAGCTTGTCAGCTACCCCCTGGCTCTAATACTGTGGTGGTTCCCTGAGTAAATTTATATGATCAATAACAACATATAATTTACTTTTGGGCTTCAATTTCATTAGTAAAATCGGGGCACATCTCATAACGGCTTGAGGATTGAACTAATTTGTGAAGACACCTCTAATGATGCTTGACATTAAGCATAAATTCAACAAAAGTTGGTTTTCTTTCTGGAATGTCAACCCACAAAAACCAGAGAAACTGCCACTAACAGAACATTATTATCATTTCAAGAACAACAAATCCCTGTTACGCTCAGTGTTAGCTATTCTCACTAACATACTAATTTCCAGTTGACTGAATTAATTCAAAGGTATAATCCTCAAAATAAAAATTAATCTCTATCAACCTGTGATACTCTCTCCCTCATGGGAACTCACTTTTTAAACTACTATATTGCTCATACCCTTCCCAAAATGGAATCATGACTTAAACTAGCAAATCTAGTCAGTCCATATCTCCAGTAAGTTTTATACATCATACAAAATATTTGTAACAAACTCAGTAGTAACACAACATAAAGTCTGACACTTGAAAGCAGGCTTTGAAAATGTGATGAATCATACGTTCTTCAGTGTGCATCAAAATGCTTGAGCCTATTTAAGCCACAGGCTCTTGGACCTCACACCAGTTTCTGGTTCAGTGGATTTGGAGTGAGTTGGAGAATGTGCATTAACATGTTCCAGGTGATGCCGATCTGGAGACCACACATTAAGAACCACTGGGGACTTCCCTGGTGGTACAGTGGACAAGAATCTGCCTGCCAAAGCAGGGGACACGGGTTCAATCCCTGCTCCAGGAAGATTCCACATGGCACAGAGCAACTAAGCCCGCGCACCACAACTACTGAGCCAGCACACGTACAGCCCGTGCTCTGCACCAAGAGAAACCACTGAAACGAGAAGCCTGCACACCACAGTGAAGAGGAGCCCCTGCTTGCAACTGGAGAAAGCCCACTCGTAGCAACGAAGACCCGGTGCAACCAAAACTAAAAATTAAAAAAAAGAACCACTGGAATGTACTGAAGTCATAGATACATGAGACTTGGGGCATACAGGTATGCAGAACAAAGATAAAAGTTACTAAACACTGAAGTGTGACAACAGAAAAGAATGAGGAGAATTCCCTGCTAGTCCAGTGGTTAGGACTCCGGGCTTCTACTGCAGAGGGCCGGGGTTTGATTCCTGGTCAGGGAACTAGGATCCTGCAAGTGGCATGGCCAAAAAAACCCCAAAACAACACACAAACACACACACACACACACACACACACACACACAGAGAAAAGAATGAAAAATGGTTAAGAAACTGATTTCATCAAGGCAGAAGGGAGGTAGGCAAACACTGGCCAATCACAAGGGACAGCAACTAGAGGCCTGATGCAGGGTCCCAGAGCTCTTGGCTGGGTTGGAGGTGAGCCCTCCACTGCTGGAGAGGCAACGGGGCCAAGTCTGGGGTTTCAGAGGAGGGGTGGGGGACCCTTAGGCTGCTCAGGGTGGTGCCCTTCACCATTCAGAACAGAATCACTTGAATATTTTTAAGAAGCAGAATATTCATCAGGGTGTGTTGCTAAGAAGCAGAATATTCATCAGGGTGTGTTGTGGCTGAAAAGCAGCACTCCAAAATAGGGTTAGTTCAGTTCAGTTGCTCAACTGTGTCTGACTCTGCGACCCCATGGACTGTAGCACGCCAGGCTTCCCTATCCATCACCATCTCCCGGAGCTTGCTCAAACTCATGTCCATCAAGGTGGTGATGCCATCCAACCATCTCATCCTCTGTCGTCCCCTTCTCCTCCTGCCTTCAATCATCCCCAGCATCAGGGTCTTTTCCAATGAGTCAGTTTTTTGAAAACAGGTGGCCAAAGTATTGGAGCTTCATCTTCAGTATCAGTCCTTCCAATGAATATTCAGGACTGATTTCCTTTACCACTCACTGGTTTGATTAGGAGGAGCACAAAGATGCCTGGGCACAGGAGAAGGTAGCAAGTAATGCTGAGTATCAGAAAGCTGCCTGGGTATAGTTCAGCTTGAACTTTGGGGTTGTTCCTAAGGAATGAGTTATTAACAAGACTTTCTCTGTTTCCTAAAGGACTAAGAGATATAATGGGGAAAGTTCTAGCCTGCCCAGGATTTAAAGCAGTATAGAAATAAAAAGAAATGCATCCCAAGTGCCAGTCTACAGGGAACCTAGGCTGGGCTCCAAGACTCCTGCACATCCAGGAGTTTTGTATTGTTTGTACCCCAACCTTACATACATTTGTAAAACAAGTAAAAACCCAAACAAAGAAACAAAAACTTCACAACATGTCCTGCTTGATGTAATTTTGTAGAGGATTCACCACTAAGTATTGCAGCCACTCGGGAGGGTAGAATAGTTCTCCATGGGTTAAAGTGTAAAGCGGTCTTCTTAGACTTTAGTAGGTGTATGTTTTGATCTGCATATGGAACAAAATGCAGACTGTGATTCAGGAGGTTTGAGGTGAGGCTTGACATTCTGCACTTATAACAAGTCTTCAAGGGCTATGAATGGTACAGGTTCATAAGCCACACTTTGAGAAGCAAGAGTAAAGCAGTGGTTTGCAACCTAAGATGCAGAATAAAAACATCTGCAGAGCTTTTAACACTCCTGATACCCAAACTTCATTCCGGACGAATTAAATCAGTACCCAGGCATCACTGCTTTTCAAAACTTGCTGGTGGTTCTTATGTGCAGCCGAAGTTGAGAACAACTGCTATAAAATGTAATGCTTCCCTATGAAACCCTGGAACAATTATCAAAGCAATATCCACAGTCAAAGTGGAGAGCATCTCTAGTATTTTATCACCAACCCTAATCACAGTGTTAACGTTAAGAATCTGAATATACAGTTTTAGCTCACTATTAATCTTTGCCTTATTACAATCCTTCTCTAACTTTGTTGAAAGTTAGTTAAGCTTTAAAACATGTTATATATGGCAAAACCAACACAATATTGTAAAGTTAAAAAATAAAATAAAAATGATAGGGATGGGATTCTAGATCATGCTTTGGCTCCCAAACCCATTTATTTCCATGTTACCGTTTTCCATTAAATAAACATGAATCAAGAGTTAAAAAAAAAAAAAAAACTATAAAAGCCAAAAGTATAATATAGCAAAGGGAAAGGAAAAAAAAATAAAACATGTTAAAACTGTATTATATGCATATAAATCAATGAAGTTGGAACACTCCCTCACATGATACACAAAAATAAACTCAAAATGACTTAATGACATGACACCGTAAGACTCCTAGTAGAGAACATAGGCAAAACATTTTCTGACATAAACCGGAGCAATGTTTTCTTAGGTCAGTCTCCCAAGGCAACAGAAATAAAAGCGAAAATAAACAAATGGGACCTAATCAAACATAAAAGCTTTCGCACAGCAAAGGGAGTCACAAACAAAACAAAAAGACAACCTATGAACTGGGAGAAAATATTTGCAAATGAAGCAACTAACAGGGGCTTAATTTCCAAAATATACGAACAGCTCACACAACTCAATAACAAAAAAAAATGAACAACTGCATAAAAAAATGGATAGAAGACCTAAATAGACATTTCCCCAAAGAAGACATACAGATGGACAACAGGCACCTGAAGAGATATTCAACAATGCTAACTATTAGAGAAACATAAAACTACAATGAGGTATCACCTCATACCAGTCAGGATGACCATTATTAAAGTCTACAAATAGCAAACGCTAGAAAGGGAAAAAAGGGAACTCTCCTACACTGTTGGTGGGAAAGTAAACTGATACAGCCTCTATGGAAATGGTATGGAGGCTCCTTAAAAAACTAAAAATTATAACCGTGAGATTCAGCAATCCTGCTGCTGCTGCTAAGTCGCTTCAGTCGTGTCCGACTCTGCGATCCCATAGACGGCAGACCACCAGGCTCCGCCTTCCCTGGGATTCTCCAGGCAAGAACACTGTGTATATAACTGCAGAGAACTGTAACTTGAAAAGATACATGCACCCCATTGTTCAGAGCAGCACTATTTACAACAGCCAGAACATGGAAGTAACCTAAATGTCTCCTGACAGAGGAGTGGATAAAGAAGATGTGGTACACAGATGTATTAATACAATGGAATATTACTCAGCCATAAAAGAATGAAGTAATGCCATTTGCAGCAACACGGATGAACCTAGAAATTATCACACTAAATGAAGTCAGGCAAAGACAAATATCATGTGAGATCACTTACATGTGGAGTCTAAAAAATTGTACAAATGACGTTATTTACAAAATGAACTCACAGACATAGAAAAGAAACTTATGGTTACCAAAAAGGAAGGGGTTTGGGAGGATAAACTGGGACTATGGGATTAACATATGCACATTGCTGCTGCTGCTGCTAAGTCGCTTCAGTCGTGTCCGACTCTGTGCGACTCCATAGACGCCAGCCCACCAGGCTCCCTCGTCCCTGGGATTCTCCAGGCAAGAACACTGGAGTGGGCTGCCATTTCCTTCTCCAATGCATGAAAGTGAAAAAATAAAGTGAAGTCGCTCAGTCGTGTCCGACTCCTAGCGACCCCAGGGACTGCAGCCCACCAGGCTCCTCCATCCATGGGATTTTCCAGGCAAGAGTACTGGAGTGGGGTGCCATTGCCTTCTCCACTGTATAGCACAGAGAACTATAAAGAATATCTTGTAACAAACTATAATGGAAAAGAATTAAAAACAGATATATACGTATATATGTATAACTGAATCACTTTGATCAGTGAAAAAGCACAACACAGTAAATCAACTAGATTTCAATTTTTAAAAATCCTGTATTTTAGATCCCAGTCCTTGATCTGAAAGGGTGAAAAAAACTTTTGAAGTTCTTGATCTAGCTCAACAGATGCCATGTAAAAAAAAATTAAAAAGAAAAAAAACTGGTGATGCTTTTCTAGTCTTAATTCAAGAAAGTGAAATGTCCCCCTAAAAACACTAACAAAAATTTGAGGACAAGAGGTAAACACCGAGATGGCAACTTGTAAAACAATGGCCTCCACAGTGAGGTAAACAAGACACTCCATCGAGCTATCCGAAGAAAAGAGAATTTATATTTTTAACCTTAAAAATAATAACGGTTGACTAGTAGCCTTCATTTGCTCTAGAGTCAGGTTATGCGCTAAATAAACACCGTGTGAGGGATATCCTGAGAGAAGATACCTTTTTTTGTTTGAAGACGGATGAGACCTCACTTACTTGGCTGTACTGACACTTCTTGCCATTGGTTGGATCAGTCAAAAACCGAGTTTTTTGTTTACATCCAAGCAAATCTCCAACTAGCGTAGTTGATGGAACAAATGTTCATAGTCATGAGGGTACTGATTGGATTTTAGGGTTGGGTTAGGAAAGACTTCAAGTTTAGATTTTTTTTTAAAGGTGCATATATACAGTCTTTTTCGGGGTTTGCATAGCAAAGCAGATCTCAAAAAAAGCAACTGATGTCCTATTATTTTAAAGGGTTAATGTTTGTAATTAAAATTAGATGATAAATACAAATAGTTGAAAATAAGAGTTAAATACAGCTTTTATGGCCGAACTTTAACCACTTGATATTAAGCATGGCTGCACTTGTAAATATTTTTGTGAGACTGGACATCAGATGGCGCTCATCTCACTAAAAGGCTGAGCCGTGATAGGGATTTTGAAACACAGCCCTGAGGCTAAGCAACTGCGCCCTTCGGTCAAGTCTCTTGAGTCTCGGTGTTTTCACCTGTGAAGTGGGAGTGGGAACAGACCGGATCAATCTCCAACCCATACTGTCTTTGATTCTTCGACTACAAAGGTGGCACTGACTAGCTGTTTCTACCGCTGGCTGAAATCCCCAAGATAAGTCAGGGGGGGAAAGTGTGGCAGAGTAAACGGTGCGCGGCACCAGCAGACTGCTTTCGGTGTTTCAGCCGCTCTCACTACATGGGCGGCGGAGCACAAACTCCTTAAATGCGTGGGGTCTCCATCTCCCTGGGGTGTCCAAACACAAGGTTACTTTCAGCGAAATCGACTTTCACGGGGAAATGCGCGGGTCCTACGAAGGATACCTATGCAAGCATGCTGGGAACGCCGGAGGACAGTAAAAACTTAACTCTTGCCGGGGTTCTAACCGAAACGCTCGGAAACAACTTCCGCCCAGCTCGAATCCGTCCGGGAAGGCGCCGCCCCAGAGGTCACATGGGGCCTAGCAAGTCTTTCGCGAGGACGCCGTCGCCACATCATGTAGGTTGTTCCATCTGACTCGAGGTGGGATCCTTCTCTATTGCAAGAACGAGAAAAGCCCGGCAGCGCCCTGTATGGCAACCTGAGGGCAAAGAAAAGAGTTTCCTGTATCTGGCCAGTTTCTTCGATTGGCCAATACAGTCGCCTGAGAGAAAACCTTTCCTCGGTTTCCTCTCGGTTCCTCCATCCCCCTCCTCCCAGAGGATTCCACTTGGTATTGCCGGCGCCCCGCCTTCGCACGCCGCCCTCATGTGACGCCGGCGCGATCCCGCTGGGGGAGTGGAGTCTCGGAGGCGGCGCTGCAGTGGACAGAGGGACGGACGCAGCCTAGGTTGTCCCAGCTTTCGCTCTAGCGCCAGCGCGGAGGACGCGATGTCTGGGCTGTCTCGCCCGCTGCTTTTGGCCGTCGGCTGCCTGGCCGCGCTCTGCGTAATCACAGCGGCTGGGAACACCACCCTGGCCCCGAACGTGACTACAGCCTCGTCTCCACCGCCCACCACCACGACAGTCCCGGTGTCACCGACGACTCTCCCGCCGCCGCCGGTCACCACTCCAGCACCAGGTGGGCGCCGGCCCAACGGGCTTTCTGCGCTCGCCCGCCCGCCAGTCGGGCAGAGCGGCCGTCCCTGCGTGTGGTGCGCGGGGCCGGGGCGGGCCGCGGTCCGGCAACATGGCGGCCCGTCCGAGTCCGGCTGGGGCCGGGCCGAGGTGGCCGCGGTTGCGGAGTGCCCTGGTTGGAAGGGTTGGGGGAGCCTCGGAGGGCGTAGGGTTGTTTGCGACCCCACAGTGTTCCGCGCCGAGGTGTTGTATAAAAGCGCCTAGTAATCCCCAGCCTCACGTGAGGCTCTGAAGAGGGGACGTGGCTTCCTTCTGCGGTGGCGGCAGTGAGGTTGATTGGGGGGCGAGGCGACCGCCTCCAAAGTTGGCGATGAGACCCAACTCCCTCTCCCCGAGGTTAGTCGTTTGTGTCCACCCGGGCAACCCAGGTCGTCTTTTCGAAGGGAGGTTTCTCCCGAAGTTGGCGAAAGAAGGAAAGAGAGGTGGGAGACAAAAATCCGCGCTGGTGTCTCAGTCCTGGGTCTGAAAAAATTAGTCGCTTGGGACTTAATTACATAGATTTTGCAGGATATATCTGAAGTTTGAGCATTTAATTAATTAAAACTTTATACTCGGTGCTGTGTGCAAAGGAGGAAAAGTACCTATTTGTGTACCCGGTGTTTCGCGTATATCTCTTAGAAATTTAGGCTAAACTGGAAGATAAGTGGTGAAACCTAGGAGCTGGATGGAGATAAAGTAATTCCACTAGAATCCTGTGTTTAGAGATTGTGAAGCTGACATTGGAACCCAGGTCAATCGATTTTTCAGAACCCGATCGGGACCTTTTGTTAAGCTCTGACTCCATTTGGGGACTGGTTGAAACGTACGCTGACAGTCTTACAGCAGAAAAATCAATGTCATGACAACACGCGCAACAGAGGGGGAGATAAATTTGAGTTAATAAAGTGAAGGCCCTCCCTAGATATTTAAAACTTAAGAGTCCAGTTTGATGGGTTATCCTAGTTAATACTGGGTAAGGAGTAACATATTGACCTAAGAATTGCTGCAGTGTAAGAATTTTTTTCCAGGCCGATCTATTTGAAAATATCTTCTCTAGTTTTTGTGTTTTATAGGGGTTTAAATAAAATATATAATGAAAGATTGTAAACATCTTTTAATGAGGAAAGTAAATTGCAGTACAGTACTGGAGATTCTAACCTCACTATTTCCAAGATGATAGAGCAGAATTTGTTTTGTGCTCTTTTGGTACTTTCCTCCTAGAATTTTTTTTTTTTTTTTTTTTGGTAGGGTGTGTGTGTGTGTTTGAAGAGAGGTTTGGAGATACGTTAATTGTATTTGTGTATTTTGAAATGAGTGCAAAGGAGATGATTAGTCTCTTCTGTTAAGTGGTGGTTGGATACACTGCAGTCTGAAAGGCAGCAGTTTAGTTCATTGTAAGTAACACACGCTATGCTAACCAAGCATTCATTACAAGCACAAAAGATTTTAAACTAGCGTTTTTCAGGTGTATACAAACCTCTGAACTTACTTACTTTGCAACTCTCCTCCTACCCCTAAAAAAGTACTGTATTTGTTCCAATTTCTGATAAATATTGAAATGCAATTCCTCTTTGCAGAACTTTTTTTAGGCAGGGGGAAAGCAAATGAGAATATTTTTGGAGGCACCTAGCTTCTAGGAAAGTGTAGAGCCCAGTTCCATAGTCCAGACACTGAATTGTATGTAGCCTTCTTCAATGTTCTGTCTCAGAGCTGTTTGGCTTAAATTATTGACAAAGACCATGCTAACTTGTTAAATTTTGTGAATGTAGCCCTTTCCAGGTGAGTTGTCTCTTATCCTCTCATGGAAAACCCTGGAAAGCTTGGATCATTTGTGTTTATGATCTCAGGTTTTTCAGAGTAGACATCATCAGAGCTTGGGTTCAACCTATAATAAATCTTTATTACTATTAAAAATTCCATTTCACATCTGATGTTTGGGGGCGGTGATTTCCCTGTGTGTAGTGTTGGCCTTCTAACAGCCTTTTTTCCAATTTTTTTCTTTTTTAAAAATGCCTCAAGAAACTGAGCATCTGAAATTTTTGCTGTGCACAAGGGGTTGTTTAGATAGGCACCATGAAGTATTGAGTGTTAACACTAGCTTGTGCTTTGTTCCCCCTTTCTCTTGAGTTGCCTTCTGGTTTCAAAAGTCTTTTATAATGATTGGAAAGAATTTTTTAGTAAACCGCTTTATAGTTTTGTGGGGTTTTTTATGTGTCTGGTTTAAAAATACATAAGATCTACCCTCTTAATAGCTTTTAAAAAGAAGATATTTTTGTTCTTTATTTTTGACTATGCTGGGTCGTCTTTGTTGCTAGGTGCCAGCTTTTTCTAGTTTCCTCCTGCAGAGGTGACCTCTCTCGGTGGGGTGGCTTGTCTTGTTTCAGAGCACAGACTCTAGGTGTGCCCTTCTGATACAGGGGCTTAGTTGCCCTGAGGCGTGTGGGGTCTTCCCTGATCAGGGATGGGATCAGTAACCCCAGCATTGCAAAGCGGATTCCAAACCACTGGACCAACAGGGAAGCCCTCGTAATAGATTTGTAAGTGTACTGTACCGTAATAAACTAGAAGCACAGATCTCTAGAAGTTTTCATCTTGTTTGAAACTTTGTACTCATTGAACAGCAAACATTTTCCCCTCTCCCAGCCCCTGACAACCACCATTTTACATTCTGCTTCAGACTTTGACTATTTTAGATACTTAATGTGAGTAGAGTCGTGCAGTGTTTGTCCTTCTGTGACCAGGTAATTTTATTCATCATAATGTCCTCAAGGTTCATCCATGTTTTAGTGTATAACAGGATTTCTTTTTTTTAATGGCTGAATAATATTCTCTTGTGTAGCACACTTGTATCCATTCCTCTGTGAATGAGTTATAAAGTTTTGCCATTTCTGTGAAAAAGTAAGTCTGGTAGTGTATGCAGTGCTTGCTGCTGTTTAACAAAGATAAGTAGTACAGACTCGGAATGAGCTACCGATTGATGGATTTTATATATTTTAACTCCCACCCCTAGATATCTGTGGAAGCCGAAACAGTTGTGTTTCCTGTGTTGATGGTAATGCTACCTGCTTTTGGATAGAATGTAAAGGTAAGATCTTTGGGTTTGCTTTAATTTTGAGAATGCTATATTGTTCTAACATTTTAAAAAATTGCTGCAAGGTATTCTTGAACATTTGGAAATGTAAAACATTTAGGATGGTGGGCACTGTTTGTTTTGCAAATCGAATACTTTTCCTTTAAAATATCAGTTGCTTAATATTCCCCCTAAAATCTTTTGTTGTCTCCCATGCTTGTCTCCCATGTCTCCCATGCTCCCCCCTTTAATTTCTTAGGCTTGATAGTTAAGGCTCAATACCTTTAAAAGGAAGAGAAATTTTAGACCTTTGTGGTTAGGTTAAGTGTACTAGTACACTGAAATTAGCCATGAAAGAAAGTTAAGGGATTTTCCCCTGAAAACTGTTGCCCTGAAAAATGTTTGAACCATATTTATCTTCTGCAAATATAAGATGGTTGAATTTTTTCTTATTGGTAAAATAATCTCTCAGGTTTCCTTTTTATATAAAGAAAAATCCAAAGCTACATGGTATTAAACTTTGTTATTCTTCATTGAAAAATTTAAGAGTTCTGGAAATTATATTAGTATGTAAGAAAGTTTAAAAACCTCTTAAAAATAAGGAATTAGCCTAAGTTTGAATTGAATTAACTTTTTTGTTATATAAGGGTCACTTTTCTTTAGGTCATAAAATGGAATTTAAGAGTGTGCCCCTCCCCTCTTGTATGACAGGATCAGCAAGTTCTGGAGATTGGATGCCTTACCATTGAATATGTTGGGGAAAACTTTCTCTTACTCTTGCTACACATCTTCCCATCCAGGAAAGCAGTTTTAGAAAGTGTAGAAGACTAAAGCAGAGGTCTGGAACAGAGCTGCTGCTCTGGAGCACCTCCCATGTTTACTAAGCCTTTATTAGTTTCTAAGCATTTCTCCCTACTGACTCAGCCCTCTTGTGAATTCTAGCAACCTTCGTTATACCACAGTTCTGAGGTCTGTGTGTTTCTGACTTATCTGTTCAGTATATTCATGTGGATTTTAGAAGGATGTTTGGAGAGATCCTGTGTAGTATTTAAAACAATGGGGAAAAGATAATAATGGAGTATTTGTGAACTTCTAGAGAGTTTGTACTTGAGTTCTATCTTGGGGAGGAACTCTGGAGCATAGTAACAAAGTCAGAGATAACGTAAGTGAGTAATTGATATTCTTCTTTCCTTCATCCCACACCACCCTCACTTCCCATAACAGGTAAAAGCTACTGTTCAGATAATTCAACAGCTGGTGATTGCAAGGTGGTGAACACCACAGGATTCTGTTCTGGTAAGTGTTCACTATGGTATCTGAGAAGAGGAGATGAGGAAGATCATTGCCTTAGGAAACCTTATTTCAATATTTGGTTTGAAGCATTTCCATAATTCTATCTTGCAAGAAATTTGGATCTTAATAGCATATTCATACTCATTGCATTGAAGCTTGATTTAGTCGTTTGGTGGTACATAATGTGGAATGCTATAAGTACAGATATCTGTTCCTCTACTTTATTTTTCTTTAACCTCTTCCAGATACTCACTGAATTTTAGACCCTCTCTATTTGCTGCATTTTACAGGCTTGAACAACATTGTTCTGTCACTTTCTTTATTATGGTACTGGTGATTATCACAGTCAGCTTAGTTTGTGCTCTGATTAAATGAATCCCTGCTTTATTCATCCGTTTTCTGTATTTTAGTTTGAGAAACTTGATGGTTTAACCTTTCATCTTTGCCCAGGAAATAGTTAAAATTCCTGGATGAAAGCTGGTTTTTCTAAAAAGATTATAAATTAATGGGAAAGTCAAATTCCTAATTTGGTATATTAATAATTAAATAGAATAAAAGATTTTTCTAGAGTAAATAACCTTCAAGTCTACCTGTAAGTAGTTTCAGTAGTCATTTCCCCTTCCCTTCCCTCACCCCAACTTGAACTTTCTAACTGAAACTTTCCTTAGAATGAGATCAGTTATACCCTACATACAGTCCATAATATGGTTTAGGTGGTAAAAGAATGAATAGTTTTAGTATTTAATTATATGATAATATTGCTTAGAAATAAGAGTATAAAATTTTAAAATATGTTAAGGAAAAATTGAATAATTCTATTCATTTGGCCATCAAGGACACAAAACTCCAAATTCAAGTGGTTTAATTGATAAGATTAATTTGGCTCTCATGTAAAGGAAATCTGGGCTTGAGTGGAGCTAGCAGGCTAGAGTAGCATCTGCAATCATTAGAGTCCCAGGCTCTTTCTATGCTTTTACTGTGTCATTCCTCAGAAATGGCTTTGCCCTTATTGTCCAAGGTGAATGCTCGTGTTCCAGCCATCAGAATGGTTTTTCTGCCAACAGGAAGAGGAAAGGAAAGTGAGAGACCTGTGTCTACCTTACGGATGCTTTCTAGCAGTTACACATGGCTACCTAGCTGCAGGGGAGACTAAGAAATGTTTTTGCAGGGGAGGGTGTCACTAAAAATTGGTGCTGTTTCTAAAGAATGGAGGACCGATGTTGGGACAGCAACTGTCTGTCTCCTCCATAGGTGGTACTAAAATGAAAAAATTGTAAAAGTACTCAAATGACTGCAGGTTGGGAAATAGTGTTATAGATTATGATATTTTAGACAGCTTTGACTTACATGTTTGTTTTTTAAATAGTGCCCACTACCACACCAACGCCAACCAATTCTACAGGTAATACAAGATAATTGACTCTTTTCCTCCTCCTTTGAGGGTTTTTTAAACTTTTGTTGATGAGTAACTTTAGTAATTAATACCTAAAAATCATTAGTTTAATTTTAAAAATGAGTAGACATTTAGTCTTGGACTGCAATAATTACATTAATATGTACTGTTTGTGACAGACGGATAACTGTAGTGTTTCACGTTCATTGAATCTGAACAGATTTGTTGTAGTTTTGTACATTGAGTCTGAAAACTGCGTTTTGTGGATTTTGTGGAACTCTTAAGGAAATACAGAAGCCTAAAGGAAATTAATTCTTGTCATCCATAGGTACACCAAAATGTCTTCAGTTCTTTCAGAACTAACTATATTTATATCTATAGATTCCTAATAAATACACTTATTAGGAAATTGGTTGACATGCCCATGCACATTTGAATTGCCTTCGTACTGCACACGTAGTTGTATGCACTTTACTCATCTACTCTTAGTTGGATAGGTCATCTTTCATTCTCTGTGCAGTGAATATCTTACAGGAAAATACTTGCTGCCAGCTCTGGTAGGATTGATTCAAACAGCATTCTGGGTCAGAGGATATGATAATCTTAAGGCTCTTAATACTGTTTGCTTTTCAGAAACCAGAAAGTTTTTAAACCACACCTTCAACAGCATTCCCTGGTGGCTCAACTGGTAAAGAATCCGCCTGCAATGCAGGAGACCTGGCTTTGAGCCCTGGGTTGAGAAGATCCCTGGAGAAGGGAACGGCTACCCACTCCAGTATTCTGGCCTGGAGAATTCCATGGACTGTACAGTCCATGGGGTTGCAAAGGAGTCGAACACAACTGAGTGACTGTCACTTCACTTCAACAGCATTAAATATTATCTCCTTGTATAAATTTTTTACCAGTTTAATAGAGTAAATAAAAACATCTACTCCAGGACAAGTACTAGGTTAGAAGATAGGGATATAGGAACAGAAGTAAGATAGTATTTTGTCTCTTGTAGGAACTATGAAAGGTCAGAAAGCACAGTGTGTTGGGGTATTTGTGGGAAGGTGTGTGTGTTGAGTAATATGTGGTGACAACTTCCTGGAGGTTGACAGTCTGAGTCTTGAAGTTACCTGGTAAAATAAGAGGGGAACTTCCCAAGTAGAGCAGGGCAGACAGCACATGTGAAGGAGAGGTGAAAGAGTGTAATATAATAAAGTCAGGGAATTGCATTTGGAGTATCCAGTAATAAGATGAGAACAAGCACGACAATCAACAGGTCACGAGCCAGACTGAGAAGTGCCATTGTATGCCTTGCTGGGATGTTTAAACCATGTAGATCATATGATGAGATTTGCATTATAATAACTTATTCTGTGTAGAGAGGCTTTTGGAAAGAGGCAAGATTGAACCCAGATGGGTATTCCGTTGTGATAATTCTAGAGAACTGTTTTTAAAAATGAGGGCAACTTCTACAAGTATCTAAAAATTAAACCTCATAGCCCTGTCTTCATTGATTATGTAGTAGGCTTCTAGTGCTTCAGAGATTGAAACCAATGCAAATTAAAAAATAACTTTTTTGCCATGTTCAGAGGGTGAATACTACTACTACTAAGTCGCTTCAGTCGTGTCCGACTCTGTGTGACCCCATAGACGGCAGCCCACCAGGCTCCCCCGTCCCTGGGATTCTCCAGGCAACAGTGCTGGAGTGGGTTGCCATTTCCTTCTCCAATGCATGAAAGTGAAAAGTGAAAGGAAGTCGCCCAGTCGTGTCCAACTCTTAGTGACCCCATGGACTGCAGCCCACCAGGCTCCTCCGTACATGGGATTTTCCAGGCAAGAGTACTGGAGTGGGGTGCCCGAATAGTGAGACACAAATGGCAAATTTGCGAATTTTTTCTCCCAGTGTTGTCAGACAAAATTAGTAATAGTATTTTAGTATTGTAAAGGACTTGATACATGTTTAATTTATAAAGTACATTTTTTTGTGGTTTCACAAAAGGTACAAGCAAGGAAAACTTTGAACACATTATGAGTCTTAAAATAACCATACCCTCTAATCTAGGAAATCTGTATAAGAATCCATCCTATCAGAGAGGAGATCACATATTTCCCTGTGAGATGTTCATAGCTTGGAGAAATGAAAGATGACCTAACTGTCCAACCAAGAGTGGGACCACAGTGCTTACAATGACAGAGAAAGGAGTACAAATAAGTGTGTGCACATATCATAGTGTTTACTAATGTTTATTGGTAGTATTGATACTGTCTGAAGTCTCTTTTAACATAGTGCTGTAGTTCCTAAAATGTATTTACATTCAAACTTATTCTTCCCATGAGTGTGCATTTCTTTAGAGACACCAGCAGATAATTGTTTGAACTCATGTGCTACAGTAGAGGAGAGCTTACCCTTGGGCTCTTAACATCATTTAGATGAGGGAAATTAGGGCCTTAGGGCACCTGTTCTTATAAATAAAAATTTTGGAACACAGCCATGTGGATTCATCTGCTCCTTGTCTTTGGCTGCTTGTGTATTACACCGTGCACAAAGTCTAAAATGTTTATTGTCTGCCTCGTTAAGAAGTTTTCCAAACCCCTGAAATGAAGAAGATAAATCTTGATATCTACTTTAAGAAATACTGAATTGTATTCGTTTCTTACCATAACTTACTAAGTTAATGGGTTTTGTCTTAGAAGCAGGATTATTGAGAAAGAACCAATAGTTCCCTCACCTAAATTCTTGCCCACCTGTGTGTTTTTTTTGCAAACTGTATCCAGGTGTATATATAAATTTTTATATATGTACATAGATGCTAACATAGATACAACTTTATGATTGCTTAATGTTTTAGAATACACTTCAAAGCTAATGTTCTGAATGTGCAGATATGTTAGTAAACCATTAACTGAGATTTGGCCTTTATTCTGTTAAAAAAAACAACTGGAAGCATGTTGAAGTGGTAGTTATGTTTTTAAAAGATAGATGCTAGATAATTGAGAAATTTAAGTTTTTAATACATTTCATTTGCATTCCAGCTAAAACCACAACTCTGCCTTCCACTACTACAACTTCCACCACAGCTACTACATCAGGTAATTGTGGGTTTTAAAACTAAGTGAGATAGGATGTGTGTGCAGTGTTAGCTTTTACTATTTGTTATCATGTCCCAATTTTATTCTTAAATAGTTAGGAACTGAAATTCATCTCTTAGATTTGGAAGACCAAGGTAGTAGGCTGTTAAAGCAATAAGGATAGGTTTGCTGAGAGTCCTCGAAAACATTTTAAAATTGTAATCACATTTGGCGTGAAATGTTAGAATTAGATAGTAACGGTTTTCCAAAACCCTTTTAGTACAATCGGTAGGTAAAATCTAATTTCTTATAACTTAAAAATTAAACACTGATTACTGTTGGAGATTGGTTGTGTGCTGTATTAGACTGTGTCAATTTGAAGATAATATAGCCATCCTTTTTACTTCTTGGTAATACTGAAAATTTTGGTTCTGTGAATTTTTTTGGCTTTATTAAGATTATTTTTGTAATTTGAAAACCTGTAATCAAATTTTCATTTACCTTTTATAAATTTAGAAAAATGCAAAGTATGAATTTTAAACACACATTAATATTTACTCTAGCAATTAACTAAGATATGTAGTCTGAAGAAACTGCAAATTTTAAAAGTGCTTAATATGTTCACAGGGCATAATGTGCCAAGAGAATAAATTTTCCTTTTCATATTTGAAATTATATTAGCACCATTGACCACTTGATGTTGGATAGAATGAAGAGTGGGATTGATAAATGATTGTCTTCCTCAATTAGGAAGCTGTTGACACAAGAGGAAATACTTTATAGAAACACATGACAAAAAGCCTCAGATGAGTCTTGAAATTATCATAGAGATCATGAGACTTCCTGAGTATCTTACTAAGTATTGTTACTTCTTTTATCTCATTGAACCAGGTACAACTAATACCACTCTATCTCCAACTATACACCCTACTCGGAAGTCTACCTTTGATGCAGCCAGTTTCATTGGAGGAATTGTCCTTGTCTTGGGTGTGCAGGCTGTAATTTTCTTTCTCTATAAATTCTGCAAATCTAAAGAACGAAACTACCACACTCTGTAAAGAGACCCACTAAATTAACAAGGACTGGCGTGTAACTCACTGAAACCAAAATATTATCTTTCAAGATGTCCCACATGGAAGACGCTCTTCTAGGATCTTTAATTTTTCAAAGGATGCATATAGGAGCATCACCCTTGAAGAAGAATCAGTTCAGTCACTTTGCTCAACGGGCCTATTTAAAGTACGCTGCATGAGTCCTTGTGGCTGTCTTTCATTTTACATGGCTGCTGCTGTGGGATTGTGTTCTCTCTGCTTGACATGCCAAATGTAACTTTAAGTGATGGAAAACATTGTCCTGCGCAGACAACCTCATGACTCTTTTGGCAATTTAAATGTAATCATTTTAAGCCTGAAAGCTGCATTATTTTCATCCTAACTCAGGATGTAGTTTAGTGACCAGAATTGAGAAGAATGTGCCAAATGAGCATCAGTCAGGTGGATTTTTGGCTATCGTTTCAAAAGTGGAATAAATTTATAAATTTAGTACCCTTAGAGTAAAATTTTGTGCTTGATAACAGTTATTTTTTTCTACATTAGAAAAAAGATGCCACACAGGGAATTACATTCCAGATTTAAAGAAATGAGAGGATACACAACATGAAAAGTATAGCAGGTTATTGTTCATACTTGTAAAGCACCTTATATCATTGAGAAATAAAGAACAGTGCCTTAAAAGACAGACTGAAAGGTAGACTATAACTTAAAAATGTTGGTGATTTGTTCTTTTACGTTAATGAAGGGAAAAGTTGGTTTGAGGATGTAACTGTTGATGTGAGCAGTAGTAAACCTGCTTTTAGATACCATACTATTAGTATTTAATTGAAAACTTAGCTACTTTATTTCAAGCCTGAGTGACTTAAATGATGTTCTACAGAGTCGAAAGCCTTCATCTATTGGACCTCCCACCATTTTTCTTACGGCTGTTAAAAAGTATAAAGATACAGTTGATTTAATTGTGTTTTCCTTTGTACTTCAAAAAAGTATCCTAACACTGTTGTACCTTAAAAAGATTTCCACTGAGCTTTTTTGAAAAGTAACTTCTATAAGACAAGGAAGAAATAAGTTGTTTTACAATCATTTACTAACTCTTTAAATGAGACAGTCATTTTAAGTTTTGAAATAGCAAATGTGAGCAGTATAATTTCAGAAAAAATTTAGTTGATCAGATGACTAAATTTTTATTGATAATTGCCCTGGATAAACAGATTGAACTTTTTGTTTCTCCTCTCCCAGGCTTTCTTCTTAGTTTCAATTCCTGTTGTAGGAAAAGCATGTGTACTTTTTATTTTTTAGTTTCCTCATGAAGCACTAGTTTTTTTCAGGTTGAGGGATATTTCTTCCCTGCCTTTGACACATTGGATTAGTTCAGGGGCTTAAATCAGTTTAAAATGAACTTTTGCTTTTCTAGGTCATTAAGATGTTTTGTTTTAGTTTCTTTAGCCTGTAGGGGCCGATTTTAGTACTGGTTTTCAATATTTTATAGTACAAGACAAGTTGCTTTGGTCCATTTCATAAGCCAGAATTCCTTATATTTAGATAATTAAAGGTTCTTAAAGTGAAGATTTACTGTTTCTTTGTTACTTGCTGGTACAGCTAAAGTTTGTTTTACTTGCACATTTGTACATATACCTAATGTTTTCAAGTGCCTTAATTGTTTAAAATCTCTGGCTTCAAAGGTTTTTGGGAAAAGGTAGGCTTACCTCACATTTTTGTGTTTCTCTCAGTAGTGATATTCTAGGTACCTCACAAAAATTTTTATTATGGTGCCATGGCTGTTAGCTTTTAGTGATTGCTTTAAGTACAAAATTCAGTTGAAAATACACAGAATTTCCATTCTCCCAAAGGGGTAAAAATTAGCTACAATGGTGTAATTGTCATTTACTTAGATACGAATACCTTGCCACACATTAATGTTAACGCTATAGCTATTTCTGTGAAAATGTAGCTGACGAAGCCTCTCATCTTCTGTAGTTTTGAATACTGCTCTAACAGAATCATAATATGGAATTAGATTTTACAAGAAGAGCTCTTACAGTGAACTCACAGCCTTTTCCCCTCTTGAGCAGTTTAGTATCTTGAGCCATTAATGATTTGGTTTTTTTTTTTTTTTTTAATCCAGAAAGTATATAGAAACATTTTCAGATTTTTCACCTGATTTGTTCATGCAGATTGTAGTTCTATTAAAATCCCATATCTTACCTTATGGATAATTGTTGCACAGGCAGACACTGCTGTATTTAGAAATTTCTATTTCAGTTCATTAAAAACTGCAAAACCAATCTGTATCATGTACCAAACCAATCTAAAATAAATCTACATGTTTATTGGGTTAATCTGCTTTTTATTTTATTAACTGAAGTGTGTGTTTATATTTTGACTATGAAATTTAATGCTAGTGAATTTACCTTAGTCTTGTTGGAAATGGCTTGTCTACTCAGTGTTTCATTGCTCCTCAAGACCAGCAGATAGTAGCTAAGGGATGTTTTTACCAGTGGAGAACAGAGCCTTAGAAAGGATAGTTGGAGGAAGGACTTGGTTTGCCTTGCTATTGACAAAAAAGTTGATCTTCCTCAAATAGAAATCATCTACTTAGGTGCTAGTTTACCAAGTATTTATGAGAATACCATCTGCTGTTAGATATCTGAAAGCTTGTTTGCGACTTGCTGCCTCATTCAGATTGCATGTAAAGTAAAATTGGGTTTCTATTCAGAGTCTTTGGTATAAATATTTAGTACCAAGCCACATGCTGGTATGTGAAATCTGATTCTGTAGGCCCATGTTTGGGGCAAAATTACATTCTATATGAAATTGCAGAACTTGGACTAAAGAAGAGAGAATAAACACTCTTCTATCAGCCTTAAAGCCCAGAAGAGTGGATTGAAGACCCCTAGAACATTGCTAAAGACAAACTGTTACTTTGATGAGCGTGGTGTTCACGGTGGATGGGGTGTCTTGGTTTTGTTACCGTTTTAATGGTTGACGCCCTGTGTATTACCCGTGCGGTTACTGCGCCTGCGCTCCTCCTTCATTTGTGTAGGTACCGTGTTGCTGCCGGTATTCACCTTCCGCCTAAAGGATGTCTTTTAACCTTCAACATTTCTAGTTTTGTTGGTACAGATACTGGTTGTGAGTTCTTACAGTTTTTGTGTGCTTTCGTTTTTGAATGATTTCATTGGATAGAGTTCTAGATTGACATTTTTGCTTTTAGTCCTTTAATAATGATGATCCAGCATCTCACATGCATTGTGTCCTATGAGAAATCTCATCTTTATCTTTTGTTCCTCAGTACGTGTCTATTTTTTCCTCTTGCTTTTACAAGGTTTTTCTCCTTATCACTTGTTTTGAGCATTTTGATTGTAATGTGCTATGCTGTAGTCTGTTTGGTCAAAGCTATGGTTTTTCTAGTAGTCATGTATGGATGTGAGAGTTGGACTGTAAAGCTGAGGGCTGAAGAATTGATTTTTGAACTGTGGTGTTGGAAAAGACTCTTGAGAGTCCTTTGGCCTGCAAGATCAAACCAGTCCATCCTAAAGGAAATCAGTCCTGAATATTCATTGGGAGGACTGATGCTGAAGCTGAAACTCCAATACTTTGTCCACCTGATGGGAAGAACTGACTCATTGGAAAAGACCCTGATGCTGGGAAAGGTTGAAGTCAGGAGAAGGGGCCGACAGAGGATGAGATGGTTGGAGATGGTGGGATGACATCACCTACTCCATGGACATGAGATTGAGCAAGCTCCAGGAGTTGGTGATGAACAGGGAAGCCTGGCATGCTGCAGTCCATGGGGTTGCAATGAGTCAGGCACGACTGAGCTGAACTGAACTGATGCTGTTTTGTTTCTTGTGGTTGAGGTTTGTTGCGTGTCTTGGATTTGTGGTTTTTCATCAGATTTGGAAAACTTTCAGCTATTATTTTTTTCAGATATCTTTTTCTGTCCTTCCCATTCTCTGTGCTGGGGACTTCAGTTCCACAGAGGCTGCTAGAAGGTGACTTAAAATTTACCCATGTACTGTTTTGGTTTTTTTTTCTACTTCGTGTCAGATTATTACTGTCTTTAAATTCACTAATACTTTCTTCTACTGTGTTTAATCTATTGTTAATCTTACCTGGAGTCTTTTCACTTCAGATGTCTTCATTTTTAAAAGTTCAGTTTGGGTGTTTTTCATATTTCCACATATTCCAGCTTTACGTTTTGAACATGTATCAATTTTTAACATCTGGGTCAGTTTCTATTGATTTTTTTCTCACTATAAGTCATAACTTTCCCGTTGCTTTGTATGCTTGGTAGTTTCTTATTGTATACCAGATGTAAATTTTAACTTGTCGGGTGTTGGTTATTTTTGTTCTGGGACATAGTTAAATTTCTTGACAGCAGTTGGCTCCTTTCAGATCTTGCTTTTTAAGCTTTGTTAAGAGAGCAGAACATTTGTTCTAGGATTAATTGTTCCCCAGTTCTGCACTGGCTAATTATCTACCCAGTGCTCCCTGGATTAAGAGGCTTTCTGGTCTGGGTTAGTGGAAACAGCCTCTACTCCTGGCCTTGTGTGCGTTCCAAGTACTATTTCCTCTAAACCTTTCCCCAGCTTTGGATAGTTTGCTCGTGTACGTGTCCTGACCAGTACATTGTTGAATACCTGAGGGGTACCTTCTGCAGGTCTCTGGAGTTCTCCTTTGTGTAGTTCTCCCCTCCCTGGTTCTCTGCCCTGGGAACTCTATCTGCTTTCACCTCCCTTAACTCTCAGCTCCATCTCAACTCAGGGAAGTCCACTGATTTCTGCCTAGGTGTTGCCTTCCTGCATCATGGCTTAGAAATTCAAGGCAGTAAGCTGGGTTGGTGGTTTCCTTTTTTCCAAGGATCACTGTTCTTTGGCTGAAGTCCAGTGTGTTGAAAACCACTGTTTAATGTGTTTTGCCTAGTTTTTCATTTGTTTCTTGGTATATCCAGTCTCTTACTTCATCTTGGCCAGAAGTAAAAGTTCAAGATAGTACTTTTAAAGTCTTCATTTTTAATTATTTAACAAATACATATTCTGTTTTTTCTTCTTCTTCTTAAACTATTACAGGTAAAGTCTGCTTTGATAATCCCAGCCTCTTTCCCGTCTTTGTCCTTCTCCACTTTCCAGAGATAATTATTAGAACTGGTTTGGTGGTAAACTCTCCCCCTCAGTATTTATATACACACAACTAAATATACCCTTAGAAAATACATGATGTGGATTTTTATTTTATTATTATCCTGCAAATATTTTTTCACTCATTAGCTATGCCAAATTCTTAAATTCTCTGTTGGTATGTATAGTATGACTTTTGTAAGTATCTACCTACTGAAGAACAATTAGGTTGTTTGTAATTTGTAGATTTTACTGTTTTCTAAAGAATGCCTTGGTACCTGCCACCTTGCTTATATGTGTGAATGTTTCTCTAGAGCAAACAGAAGTGGACACCTGCACCCAGGGTTTCCACTTTGAAAATTTTCACACACTGAGATTGCCTTCCATTTCCTACCAGCAGATACCAGAATGTTTTCTTTGTCCTTCCGCTTACTATTACCACTTGTTATTTCATCACTACCCTTGTGCATCACTACCCTCCTGAGCTTATATCCACACTTCATTGGAGAAGGTGTGGCCAAGGCTGAATGGCAGAGGGGTTCACTGAAGCTGTGAAGGGGGGGTAGTGGGGCAGCGGGGGGACCCCTTCACAGGAGGTGCTGTCCCAGTGGCAATCCACCAAGAAACTGCATGCACCACTGGAGTTCAGCACTGCAAAAGCAGCAGGTGCCTGCCCAGGTGAGGAGCCCAGAACCCAAGAGAAACCCTTCTTCCTCTAGCACCCTCTACTGACAAAGCTTAACATCCTGCCTGGTGGTAAAGAAGACATGTTAGCAGAGTCCAGATTCATTACTTGATAGAAGACAATGAAGAGTGAATTTGGACCTCAGAAACTTAAGTGGTATCTTACCTGGTCATGGCTGATTTTTTAGTTTTGATCTCAGTCATCAACCTTCCTTTTGTTTTTTATTTTGTTTCAGAAATAAATTTCCATGTGCATTTAGATATTTAATATAGAAGTTTATGTCTGTAAATATGTTTTTCTGGTCTCTTCTGTTCCATTTATCTGTTGATGTTTATTCCTTTACCCAAGATAAATTTTCCTGTCTCAACAAAAAGACTTGGATTAGGACTTTACAAAAATCTGAAGAGGGTTTTGCTGTTTGTAGGAAGAATAAAAAGCCTTGAGAGAATGGTGTTCTTAAGTGAAACAAATAGAAATAAGTGCTTTGAAATTTACTTAGATTAGTCTCTGACCTGGTTTTTCACTTGTTAATAAATACTGTCTGGCCAGCAGTGCCCTCTCTCTTGGCTCTCCCACCTAATCAGTAACTCTAGAACCCATATTAAGAGGCTGCTGGTTGACCAGAGGCAAGGCCTAGGATGTAGAAATGCAAATCAACTGTTAAAATTTAGGGTCAAATCCTGCTTCGCTTGGGACATTCAACATCCAATCAGTCTTTCCATACTATCTTCACATACGGTAAAACTGAGATAAAAGGCTTAATGGAATTTAGAATCATTTTTATTCATTCAAATGTTCATAGAAATAAAACTTGAAAAAAGTATATGATTACCAATCAGGTCTAAATGGGGTTCTGGATGGAGCCGTTTAAACTTGAAAAGCTGGAAGTTGAACAGTGTCTGCCACATTGGGTAGGAAGACATGGTCAGTTCTTTTTGTGTGTTTAATAGGTACCTGCAAAATAATTATTAGGTATTAGAGCCTTTTTAAAAGATGATGAATAATTATAGCATCATTACAAGTGACTTACTACTGAGACCAAGATCATTGGTTCAGTCTGGGTTAGACCATTTAGTGTGCCTTGTCATACATATTTTGCCTCTTGTTTTTAAAGGGAACTAGTCAGGGATGAACCCATTAATGGAAAGCCATGTCCAGCTAAGGAAGGAAAGAGATCTCATATTTGGAGAAATCAATAAATTCCTTAATGTTTTATCATTTATGTTAGTGCAGTGCTACTTTTAAAAGAAAATCAGTGGTGGTCTTATATTTCAGCCTTCAATAAATTCCTCCCAGTCTGTATTTATCTGACTTGTCTCATAGACCTTGTTTAAGAAGTCAGACCTTAGATAGATTTGAAGAGGTGCCAGATGATTCTGTGGCTTTCCTGGACCTCAGGCTTTTTGCCTTGGTCTCTACTATACACAAGCCAATGGGCCCATAAGACATTTATTACAGTTTATTTATTTAATAGAGTAATGTAGCCAACAATTGGTCTTAGACCATAACCTTCTAAATCTGAAACCTAGTGCATCCCCGCTGATGTACTTAGCTCCTTAGCAGCTTTCTCAACCATAAGAGTTGTGATCAGCAACCTGCCCCATAAGGAACGTTTGCTTTGGGGAGTGAAGTGGGGATAGAGTAAAGCTTAAAAGCCATTGTGGTCCCACACAGGTCAACAGAACATCGCTTCCTTTTGGAAAGGGCTTTTGCAGAAGCAGATAGACGTAGTAGAATGTCACCTTTTGGTGAAAGATGTCTGCACAGAGATCGGTGGGTCAAGCACAAGGCAGGCATTGATAATGTAGCCCTACTTGGTCAAGGTTCTCAGTTGGGTATGTTCCTGACCTGCTTCTTCCCTCTCTGTGTGTCTCCCTTTAACTATATGTCGAAATACTGCAACAAACTTTTGGTCCAAAAACTAGACCATTGGCTTCAAAAGAGGCCTTAGGATGGCATATTTTCTGACAGAATGATTGTATTTTTTCCTCTTAACTTTTCTCAAGGTAAGAGGAAAGGAATTATTAAGTGTGTTGACTAGATATATATACCTCTCTGAAGGGGATTCTGAAAAACAGTGGAACAAAGAGTGTAATATTTATTAAAATAGCATAGAGAAGGTGGTGAAAGGGGATTCAAATGGTGTCTTACAATAAACTAAGAGGTGAAACAGTTAAAAAAAATTCTTCAAATATGTGCTATACTTCAACCTAATCTGTATTCCAAGCATTTCTCACGTGTTTTAAGGCTGACTTCAATTATTTTTGCTCTGCCAGGGATGCAAAGGCTGTGGCACTGCTAGTTAATCACTGTAGATGACTGAGAAAAAAGAACATGTCCAGGTGTTGTACTGACTTGCACACCCATTTACTGAATTGTAATTGAGTAACTGCTTTTGGGCTTGTTTCAACATTAGAATTTTATTATTGAGGAGTGATGCCATCAAGATGGCAGAATAGGAAACCCTAGACCCTCCTTCCTGCAGGAACATGTTAATTCAGCAATAATTCATGGACAAATTCCCTTAGTGAGAAACCCAGAATATTATTTTCTAAGATCCAACCATTGAGATAAGATCTTGATGCACAATTTTTTAATGTAACTTTGAAGTGACCCTAAACTATGATTTCATATTTACATTTTTCATTGTTTCATATAATCAAGTTTATCATTACTTACAGTCTTTGGCCTTTGAATCCTTGTTATTTTGCTGCCCGTGAGTTGAGTCTTTAAAAGGTGTTGCTGGGTGTATCTGGATGATGTGGAAGCAGAACTCAGGGAGTAGTGAGCTTGGGATATAAGGCCTGTAATGTGAAAAATGTTAAATTATATCTCTAGTTGCAATGTACAGGTCTAGGTTTAATTCATAAAATTTTAGAGCTTAAAGTGGGTATCTGATTCAGCTTCATCAGTTTTGAGTGAAGATGTCAAAACATGGATAGTGTCTTTTGCCTGTGTGTCTATGACCAAGTGAAAGAGATGATGGGTTACTTGGACCTGTGGGTAGAAGTAGGCAGACTGAGATATTCACATTAATAGGACTTGGTAATTAGTTGGGTATGCAGGGTAAGGAAGAATAGCTTTCAGATTTCTGGCTCAAGCAACTGATCAGATTTTATGGTGGATTTTATGCTGATGGCACATACATGCTCAACAAGTCATTGTTCATTGCAAGATCAGGATAGATGGGTGGGAAATATGAATGTATAGACAGGAAGCAGACAAAGATTAGCTCAAGGCCCCTGAGACGATAGAAGCCCATGGGATGCTGATCACAGTGATTATCCCAGGGAGGAAAAGGAACACCTTTTCTATTTTAACAGGAAGGAAGGAGAAGCAGCTGAGTTTAGGTTTAGGTAGGCTGGGGACAAGAAGTAGAGGGAGTTCCCATCTGATAGGGGAGGAGGAGGACAGTGTCTGCAGAGACCATGAAGATTTAAAATAGTTGCTGTATTATATAACAACTTTTAATTTTTTTATAACAAAAAACTATAAAAATACTGAATCATTATGTTGTATATCTGAAGCTAATATGATACTGTAAATCTATAATACTTCAATTAAGAATAAATCAGTTACTGTGAAGAGGAGGAGAGAGTGAGCTGACCTTCCCCTCAGCTCCAGGAGAACATGTGATCTGGGCCTAAGACCACCAGGCATCTCAGTCTCTGGCTTCAGTGATTTGTTCAAAATTGGTCACATGACCTGAGTCAGCCCAGTCCCCTCTCCATTCCCCAGTCCTGTCATGTGAGCTTGAACAGAGGATGGAAGCTACAGAGGTGACAGACATCTTGCTTCCCAAGGGGCTCTACTTCCTGTCTGCTCCCAGCATGCTCAGGGCCCAGAGATGCAGAGAGAAATCAGTCCTCAAGAAACAAACCTTCATCAAGCCCGCATGAGTCGGTGGAACAGAATAGAGAGCCCAGAAATAGACTCACACATCCACGATCAGTTAATCTTTGACAAAGGAGGCAAGAATATACATTGGAGAAAAGAGAGTCTTTTCAGCAAGTGGTGGTGGGGAGAGCTGGACAACTACATGTAAATCAATGAAGTTGTTAGAACATTCCCTCACACCATACACAATAAAATGGCTTAAAGACTTAAATATAAGACATGACACCATAAAACTCCCAGAAGAGAACAGTCAAACATTCTCTGAAATTGTAGCAATGTTTTCTTAGGTCAGTCTTCCAAGGCAATAGAAATAAACCAATAGAACCTAGTCAAACTTTTAAGTTTTTGCATAGCAAAAGAAACCATAAAACAGACAACCTACAAATGGAGAGAAAATATTTGCAAATGATATGATTGATAAGGAAGGGCTTAATTTCCAAAATATACAAACAGCTCATATACTCAATGACAAAAAAACCAACCCAATAAAAAAATGGGCAGAAGACCTAAATAGACATTTCTCCAAAGAAGATACACAGATGACCAACAAATACATGAAAAGATACTCAACATTGTTAATTATCAGAGAAATACAAATCAAAATTACACTGAGGTATTATACTAGTCAGAATGGCCACCATCAAAAAGTCTACAAATAATAAATGCTGGAGAGGGTATGGAGAAAAGGGAACCCTCTTACACTATTGATGGGAATGTGAATTGGTACAGACACTATGGGAAACAGTATGGAGGATCCTTGAAAAGCTAAAAATAGTTGCCATATGATCCAGCAATTCCACTCCTGGGCATATACGCAGAGAAAACTATAATTTGAAAAGATAGCATAGCAGCAGTATTTACAACAGCCAAGACATGAAGGCAATCTAAGTGCTCATCAAAAGATGAGTGGATAAAGAAGATGTGGTGTATATGTATATACATAAAATGAAAGACTACTCAGTTATGAATAAGGTTCTTGCATCTTCCCGTCCATAGAGAAACACTAAAATCATTAATTTGTTTTTTTGTGATTAGCAGTAATCTTATGATGTTCAACTACATGATTTTTTTCAGCAAAAATTCTAGTAAGCTCTCCAAATAAAACTTAATCACAACTTTTAGGTTGTGCATTTGTTCTTCAACAGACAACATGTAGAAAGTCCTGAGCAAACCCCCTCCCATCACTGCAGAAGGGGACAGATGGGGGCTGAGACCTGCAAGTAACTTCTACCTCTGCTTCCTGAAAAAGAGGCTTCTCTTTCATTCCTGCTGCATTCCTATCCTGGTAATTAGGGTTCTCCCCATGTGCCTCCTGCCTGACTCTTGCCCTCCTTTGTAAATGCGCAGGTCTTAGAGGACACAGATGGCAGCTTGATTGGACATGTTAACGTGGAGAAGGATTTAAAAGATGTTTGGCTAGGCTGGAGGCATATGGAGGCAGAGGGGAAAGGGAGAAACAGAAAACCCCAGGGCGTCTGTAGAGGATAGTGGGAGATACAGAATCACTCAGGGTGATTGATCAAAATAGGGCCCTTGGGTGCTCTTGACACTCTTTCTCTTTGGATCTGGGCTTGGGGGAGGACTCCAGTCCCACTGTTAGGGCCCAGGCCGCAGGTATGGGCAGGGAGGGAGTGAGTGAGTGAAGTTGCTCAGTCATGTCCGACTCTTTGCGACCCCATGGACTGTAGCCTACCAGGCTCCTCCATCCATGGGATTTTCCAGGCAAGAGTACTGGAGTGGGGTGCCATTGCCTTCTCCAGAAGATCTTCCTGACCCAGGGATTGAACCCAGGTCTCCTGCATTGTAGGCAGATGCTTTACCATCTGAGCCACCACGGAAGTCACAAGTCCAGCCTTTTTCCTAGAAAACCTAAACTATCTTGACCTTTGAAAATGATCTTTCTGCTTGAAAATGATCTTTCTGCTTGAAAATGATCGTTCTGCTTCTGTGAGTGTTTCCTCACATCATTCACACCACTGTTAAGTGGCCAAAAGAAAACACAGATAAAGGAGTACACACATGTATGAAAGTATAATAACAAACATTTGCACAATGACCTAGTGTAACTACACTCTGTGGCAGACACACACTGTTTCATAGAGACCTCAGGATTCATCTTTGAGGTAGGTATTTTACAGAGAGGTGAATTAACCTGTCCAGGGTCACACAGCTAGCAGTGACAGAGGCAGGATTTTAACCTTGGCTGTCTTATTTCAAAGTCCATATTGTCAACCACCAGGCTGTGCTATGGAACAGAAAGGAAAGGCCTAGCTGACCTTAACAATAGGCTGATTGTGGCTATTGTTATTTTTGATAGACCTAGAAGAGAACTTGGAATTTATTTAGTCCTCATCTTACACAAGAGGAAACTAGTTTAGAGACATCCCAGCTTCTGGCCTCTGTTCCATTGCTGCCCACTGACTGTGTTGTCCAGAGTGCTGTTTTGATTGTCATTTCCATAGGACTCCTCAAGCCCCTAGGACCCAAGAATCATAATGTGCTTTATGAATAACATCTGAGAAATGTGGTCACTAGTATCCTGTCAGGAAGGAAGAAATTTTCCTTTACCCTTCTAGGTTCTTTTGGCTGGTCTAAGAATTCAATTGATAATGAGATTAACAGGAGAAAATCACACAACAGTTTAATTTGCCAACATTTGTTGGATTATGGAGAAAGCAAGGAAGTTCCAGAAAACATCTATTTCTGCTTCACTGACTACACTAAAGACTTTGTGTGGATTGCAACAAACAGTGGAAAAATTCTTAGAGACCTCGCCTGTCTGCTGAGAAACCTGCATGCAGGTCAAGAAGCAACAGTTAGGACTGGTCATGGAACAGCAGACTGGTTCAAAATTGGGAAGGAGTACTACAAGGTTGTTGGAGAAGGCAATGGCACCCCACTCCAGTACTCTTGCCTAGAAAATCCCATGGACAGAGGTGCCTGGTAGGCTGCAGTCCATGGGGTCGCTAAGTCGGACATGACTGAGTGACTTCACTTTCACTTTTTCATGCATTGGAGAAGGAAATGGCAACCCACTCCAGTGTTCTTGCCTGGAGGATCCCAGGGACGGGGGAGCCTGGTGGGCTGCCGTCTATGGGGTCACACAGAGTCGGACATGACTGAAGTGACTTAGCAACAACAACTTAGCAACAACTACAAGGTTGTATGTTGTCACCCTGCTTAATTAACTTATATGCAGAGTACATCATGAGAAATGCCAGGCTGGATGACTCACAAGCTGGAATCAAGATTGCTGGGAGAAATATCAACCTCAGAGATGCAAATGATACCACTGTAATGGCAGAAAGTGAAGAGGAACTAAAGAGCTTCTTGATGAGGGTGAAAGAGGAGAGTGAAAAAGCTGGCTTAAAACTCAACATTCAGAAAACTAAGATCATGGCAACCAGACCCATCACTTCATGGCAAATAGAAGGGGGAAAAGTGGAAGCAGTGACAGATTTTATTTTCTTGGGCTGCAAAATCACTGTACATGGTGACTGCGGCCATGAAATTAAACAACATTTTCTCCTTGGAAGAAAAGTTATGACAAACCTAGACAGCATATTAAAAAGCAGAGACATCACTTTGCCAACAAAGGTCTGTCTAGTGAAAGCTATGGTTTTTCCAGTAGTCATATATGGATTTGAGAGTTGGACCATAAAAAGGCTGAGGCTGAAGAACTGATGCTTTCCATTTGTGGTGCTGGAGGACTCTTGAGAGTCCCTTACACTGCAGGAGATCTAACCAGTCAGTCCTAAAGGAAATCAACCCTGAATATTCACTGAATGGACTATTGCTGAAGCTTCAATATGTTGGCCATCTGATGTGAAGAGCTGACTCACTGGAAAAGACTCTGAAGATTGAAGGCAAAGTGAGAAGGGGGCAGCAGAGGATAAGATGGTTAGATAGCGTCACCAACTCAATGAACATGAATTTGAGCAAACTCCAGGAGATAGTGGAGGGCAGAGGAGCCTGCCAGGCTACAGTCCATGGGATCACAGAGTCAGACATGACTTAGTGACTGAACAACAAACACATGGGAGAGACCTAGGAAAACTGAGCAACTTGGCAGCATTACTGAAGCTCTCAACTTAAATGCCATCCTCAGCTGAAGACAGAAGAAGATGTTGAGGATGGGGGAAAGTCAGTTATGAGAGGTTACCAGGAAAAGCAGAGTAAATGAGGGTAACATTGTTACACAGATTTGTCTTTTCCACAGATAAATTTCTAGAGATTTGGTCATCCTTCTCTTCCTTGTACTGAAGAAAGAGATGCTCTTAAAACTGTAAACATTTCTTACAGAAGGGCAACTCCCTTCCTTTTTTTTTTTTTTTTAATTTTATTTAATTTTTAAACTTTACATAATTGTATTAGTTTTGCCAAATATCAAAATGAATCCGCCACAGGTATACATGTGTTCCCCATCCTGAACCCTCCTACCTCCTCCCTCCCCATACCATCCCTCTGGGTCGTCCCAGTGCACTAGCCCCAAGCATCCAGTATCGTGCATCGAACCAGGGCATTCACTGGCATCTCGTTTCATACATGATATTTTACATGTTTCAATGCCATTCTCCCAAATCTTCCCACCCTCTCCCTCTCCCACAGAGTCCATAAGACTGATCTACACATCAGTGTCTCTTTTGCTGTCTCGTACACAGGGTTATTGTTACCATCTTTCTAAATTCCATATATATGTGTTAGTATACTGTATTGGTGTTTTTCTTTCTGGCTTACTTCACTCTGTATAATAGGTTCCAGTTTCATCCACCTCATTAGAACTGATTCAAATGTATTCTTTTTAATGGCTGAGTAATACTCCATTGTGTATATGTACCACAGCTTTCTTATCCATTCATCTGCTGATGGACATCTAGGTTGCTTCCATGTCCTGGCTATTATAACTAGTGCTGCGATGAACATTGGGGTACACGTGTCTCTTTCCCTTCTGGTTTCCTCAGTGTGTATGCCCAGCAGTGGGATTGCTGGATCATAAGGCAGTTCTATTTCCAGTTTTTTAAGGAATCTCCACACTGTTCTCCATAGTGGCTGTACTAGTTTGCATTCCCACCAGCAGTGTAAGAGGGTTTCCTTTTCTCCACACCCTCTCCAGCATTTATTATTTGTAGACTTTTGGATCGCAGCCATTCTGACTGGTGTGAAATGGTACCTTATAGTGGTTTTGATTTGCATTTCTCTGATAATGAGTGATGTTGAGCATCTTTTCATGTGTTTGTTAGCCATCTGTATGTCTTCTTTGGAGAAATGTCTACTCCCTTCCCATGTCTGCTTTTTCTTAAAAATAATCAGCTCTTTATGCCAAAGAGACACATTAGGATGGCAAATTCTACTCCTCTATTCTCCTAAGGTGTTAGCTTGCTTCAAAATCTAGTGATATACTCAGTCTTCTTTTGGTGACATATTTCAACTTGAACTAGTTTTTATGATTGAAACCTTTTAATATATCAATACTCCAAGGTGAACTAAAATAGAAAGTTCTAACTGCAAATGAGAATAAAGTTTCATTCATTCATTCAACAAATATGAAGCACTCCCTTCACAGCCACTGGAATGTTATCATTAGTCCCCAGGACCCTCCTTCAATCCCCACCCAAAACCCTGGGAGCTTATTCTACCCAGAGAGAGGGTATCCTTACCGCCAGGTGAGTTTCTTTGGGTGGAGGATTGCTCAGCATCATTAAGCTGACTTTGTAGCTCTTCTACCCACTGGAAAGCATCCAGCTTCACACTACGCTCATGGGCAAGCCGGCTTCTCACCTGAGTGGAAAAGTGCTTGGGAAGCAGAAATGCTTTTGGGAAGCAGAACTGTTCCATCAGTTCACTGTGAAGGGTGGGGTAGGGGGATTGCCAGAGACAGTGTGGGTCCAAAGCTATCCCAGGAATACAAGTTTTCAAAAAATCCCTGGTCAGGCTGAACTGAGCCTTATGAAAATCAGGAGCACCAGGAAGGTCGAGAACTTAATCAGCGAGAAAGAGGCAGCCCTTGGAACACGTTATCCTCTTATAATAGAAGTTTACTCACAAAAGTTATCTTTTATCAGAGGAGAAGCGGGGAGGGGAGAGGAACCAGTTCACAGAGGACCTTGTAGGCCAAGCCCAGTGCCTGTGGGACCCCTGATGGCTTCAAGCAAAGACTTGATCTCTCTCCCAGACCTCTAAGTTCAACTAATCATCTGCAGGGAGTGCACTGAGCACCATCTCCAGGCCTAACACAAGGCCCACATCCAGAAGACAGCTTCATGTTTGCTCTCCCCTTGCACCCCTGACCCAGAGTCCCCGGGCCAGAGAGTCTCTATGCCCAAAGTGACTCATCTGCATAGATCACAGGCATTTTTTTCTTTTTAAATTTATTTTTTATCATCTCCTAATTGTTTTTAATTATGAAAAAGTAATAGTGTAACAGGTTGAATAGTGTCTCCCACAACCTAGAACCTCAAAATGTTACCTTATTTGAAAATAGTTTTTGTAGACGTGATTAAGTGAAGATGAAGTCATACTGGATTAAAGGGAGGGCCGTAAATTGAACGCTGATGACCTTATAAACAGTGGAGCAAGCACAGATGCACACACACAGAGATTCAGGGAAGAAGGCCGGATGGAGAGCTGCAGCTGCATGCACAGGGACACTGGGGACTGCAGTCAGCCGCCAGCAGCCAGGGGAGCCATGGCGCAGGTTCTGCCCAAGCCGCCTGCAGGGACCCACACCTAGATTTCAGACTCTGACCTCCTGAACTGTGAGAGGATACCTTTTTTAATCCTTTTTTGGTCATTTATTTTATAAAATTCCCATTACTGACTTCCTTGAGCACTTAAAACAATCATTTAACCTTCTGATTTCTGTTTCCTATTATATCTGGGGAATTAAATGACTTATTTATTCAATGAATATGTGTGAAACACCTGCCCCAGAAAGTGGTGTTTTAGTTTTTTTATTTTTCCTTTTGTGTTGAATTTCATTCTGTGGTCTCCTTTGTTGGAACTTACATTAGTCCACATGTACATTATTTCCTTTTTTTTTTGCTGTGGGGTATATTGAAGAAGAACATACTGGGTCTGGAAACCACTTCAGCCTTTCCTTTCTTATTTCTACAATTCCAGAAACACCATGAATAAAATTCCCTTACAATAATACTTGCTGCTTTTCCAGATTACTTGTCAGGATTTTCTAAAAGATCCCTCCTAGCTCAAAGATTAGAGCCATGTGGAAATATGCTTTCCAAGTGGGTGACAAAGATGCCAAGATTCTGGGCCTCAAGGCACTCAAGCCATCATCTTTGCTCACAAGCAGCTTGAACAATCACCCAGGTATAGATATTTCCATTTCCCTGCTGTTCCTGGGAGTGACCGAGGTAAGGAATACCACTGTGGAGGCAAGAGAGGTGTGGAGAGGACAAGATGGAAACCACTCTGGCTGGTGCGCCCTGACTTGCTACCTCTCACTGGAGTTACCTGTCGGAGTTCTCTCTGAATTTTCTTCTGCTGCAGCTGGCCCAGTTTAGAAGCCCTCTTGGCATCTTCAGTGAGGAGCTGCAGGTGCTGTTCCTTTTGCTGCACATCCTTTAAGAGCTTCTCCATGCTGGAGGCTTTCATTAAATCCAGCTGCTGCCTGTGGAGAGCTTCCTGGGCCACTCGGTGTTCTAACTCTTTCAGCAACTGTGCCTGCGGCAGGAAATGAGAAAGGCACGCGGTCTCAGCAAAGGGAATGAAACGCTGGCCAACACAACTGTCCCCTCAATTAAAACCCAGGGGCAGAATTGTGTGAAGTGTTCCTGGGTTCAGGTACCACCTCCCAGCCATTCTGTCCTGTCTTGTGCCAACCAGCAGCAAGACCCCACAGTCATTCCTACTACAGACTGCATCAGCACGTCACTACCCCTTTATCACGTGATAGCAACGGAAGGGCTGGACCTGGGGAGAACGTGCTGATGCAGTACGTACCGAGAGTGGGCAAGGGAGGCACTAATGTTGCCTCTGTTTTGACTTCTTAAAAAACCTGGGAAAAGCCAGGTTGCAGATGGTTAAAAAAGAGCAGTAATAATTTGGTTCTGTTCTGAAATTTTTCTAATTGACAGTTACCAGAAGGTCGATCCTTACTTATAATATTGTATTAATAATAAGGATTAATACTTGTAGGGTAATTATATAATTATATATCACATAATTATATATCACAATTCACTGGCACACCATAATGAAGGAATTAGGGTCCAAAAGGAACAGATTATATTCCATCTCTTAAAATATGCCCAGGCTGTTTCCTAGGCTGTTATTTAAACTCAGCTCTTGTCTCTCTAAACCTAAGGCCTCTGTTTCATTTATGCTCAGATGGTTGGCACAGTTATTAAGAGCATAGATTTTAAAAAGCCTTTATTTTGGTGCCAGTTCTTTAGAGCAGCAGTAACTTCTGAAATTAAGATTTAGTGTGGGTCACCAGGAAAGGAACCAAGACTCTCTGCTTGGGGCACAATGCTGATGGCTGGACCACACTCATAGAAAACATGCTTGGAGCATGAAAGGAAGGTGTTAGAGGCAGAGACTCAGACCCCTAGATGCTCTCTGGGTAAAAAAAAAATACTCAGAGAAACACAGAGAGAGATCAATCTTAGATATGAGCAGTATCCCACCATTTTAGCCAAATATGAATAACAACAAAAGCCTTTTGGCCACTGCCCCTGGTCTCTGGGCTGGAAAGGAGGGAGAAGGGAAGCTGGGATCCAGGCCATCCTTCTCCAGCAGTGCCGTCTGCTCAGCTCCACACTGCGGCACTCTGGTGACCGCCACAGGCAGCTCAGTGCCGTGTCTCCTGGCCAGAACGTGTTCACAGAGAGGGAGGAAGAGGGCTTCTGAGCTCAGATACCTGATTCTCCTGCTGCCTGCACATCTTCACATTGTCTGCCTGAGCCCTAGCCAGGGCCTGCCTTAGAGCCAATAGCTGTTGACGAAATAAAACCACTTCTCGTTCTGCCATTAGCTTGATGTTCAAACACTCTTTTTTCGTTTGCACAGCTTCCTGTGAACATCCCAAACACAGTAAGGTAGGATATGAGTTTCTTTTCCACATTTTCAGTTTCACAAGCAGTCTCTGAACCATCATTCTTTGAAATTTCTGGAAGCATAGAGCTCCCGCTGGCCACTGCCTCCTTAATTTCAGTTAAGAACAGTGTGACAGATCAGCATAAATAAAATCTTTCGGAAACAGTAAGTCAAAGTTTCCAAACCACTATTGATATGTGCTTTGGTTTCAATTTTCCTTAAAACAGATTTTCAACTTACTGTTAGTGCATTTCCCACCGATAATAATGCGTGAAACCCAAAGATTTGCAGTGCTTTGACAAAGTTTGCCAACTCCATCTTTTCCCTTTCCTTGTGCTAAACTCTCTGATCTGTCCTCTCATTTGCTTCTTGGTCCGTCGGTCTTGCTACCTGACACCGGTGCGGCAGCTGCATCCAGGGAGGCCAGTGCCACCCTTCCCCCTGGCTGGGCAGGGCCTCCCTCCCCCAGCGCTCACCTTCTCAGCCCTGCTCAGCTGGCCCCGGAAGTGCGCCTGCTGCACCACCAGCCTCCAATGGCCCAGGCTCCTCAGTTTGCGCACCAGGGCGGGCAGGCCGCAGTTGTCCTGCTCCAAAGGCTGCAGCTGCTCCTGCTTAGAAGGCTCACTTTCAGAAAAGGTTGCCCGCAGCACTTTTCTCGGGAAGGACATAAATCCTAACGTCAGAAACATGCCTTCCAGAAGATGAGACAATTGTGCAGTGAGCCCCGGAGCCCTTTTAAAATGCCTGACACAGGCTTTCTCTGGGAAACAGAACAGGAATGCAACCCAAGCAAGCGGCAGGGTCAGACGCTGGGATGAAGTGCTGATACCCCACTCTAAGTGAAATCACATACTTTGGCTGGATTTTCTTTCATTTCTTCGTCAGGCCTGGTGGAGCCCCACTTCTTCTTTAGGCTTTTCATGTTGTCAATCCCTTCTGTTCTTACTTCGCCGATGAGCTCACACACTTTCTGGATCAAATTAAGCTGATTCTCATCCAACTTCTCCTGCAAAGTGCAGACTCAGGTTTAGGAAGGGCAGCTGAGGAAGAGTCATTTTGCCTTCTAAAACCCAACTTTCAGGAACGATTTCACATTAAAACGTCGTCGACCAAACAATTACTCTATCGGGCACTGTCTGAAAGTATCACTTGTGACCCCTTTAGTCCTTTAGTGTTGTCCTCAACCTGCAGGGCTTCATCATCTGCACATCTTAGAGCCTGTGGTCGTCAGATGCCAAGGAGGCAGAAGAATGGGATGTCACAGGTGGAAAAGCAAATCACCCTCTCATTCCCCTCAACCCCCTCAGCACCAGAAACACACACAAAGGGTTACTTGGGAATTTGAACCTAGGGATTTTTGCTATGAGATTTACTCAGCAGAATCTGAGCAGATAAGACACTATCCATGAGCCACTAACAAGGAACTCCATTAAAATAGACACATTAGAGGAAGGAATAGGCCGGCTGCCCTTCCTCTCTAGGCTCTAGCGGAAATCTCATTATCAAACAGCCCGTTCATTCTGAGTGGCTATGGCTAACAGCTTATGGTGAAACAGCTTGCTCACTGCTTAGTACAACTTGAAGACCCAGCATCCTTGGGTAAGAAGTGACTGTGGGGTGTCCTGTCACCTCTGAACCACTTCCCTGGAGAGGAAAGGGGAGGTTAGGGCAGGGGAGACACAGCAGAAAGCTTGGCTAGTGACCACACAGCTCAAGCTTCACCACCTTATGGGGACCCTGGGATAAAACAGGGATTCCCTACCTCCAGGGGCTTGTGCAACTAGTTGAGCCTGAGCGAAATAGAGAATTTCTTGTCTTGGAATCTGACAGAAACTAAAAGGAACCTAAGAAATTTTTTAACAATTTCACACCTGAAAGACAGCTTAGTAAATTCTAGACTTCACTGTCTGCTTACACTTCGCTGCAGTGCCATGCCCAATGCAAGTTGGTTTGGATCCCTTAACATTTGTAAGCACTTGTACCTTATGGACACTTCACAGTAAGCAGCAGTGTTCAATCCTCTCTGGAATAACCAGAGAGGCTCAGTGGAAACTCCTCTCAATGGAACAAGTCCAGGAACCACCCTGGAATCCCCTGGGAGGAGGGAGTGATGGAAGGACCCACATGGGGCTGGCTCTGGGGAACACCTGATAGCAGGGAAGGGGGCAGATCTGGGGGACTTGGGGGAGGTATGGCTGTACTGAAATTCTCACTTGTGGGGCAGCTGGACCAGGCTCCGTGATGGCCTGTTTTAGGCATGGGTCTCCATCTTACAGCTTCTCAGAAGTCATAAGGCAGTGACAGGCTTCCACAGTGCTGTGGGCATGTGTGCACCCATCACTCCTCTTCTGAGAGGACCTTTATTGACAGGTCAGCAGTTCCCTGACACTGTATATGCCCAGCTAGTGGGAGTTTTGAGGGCTGTAAAATTTTCAAAAGCTGATTCAAATTCGAATCTGCCCAGTGAGCTTCTAGGAGGTAGCTGTTGCTACCTACACTGGGGCTTGGCCTGGCCCAGGGTACTGCTCTCTCCTGTTTCGGATGGTCATTCAGTAGACAAAAGAGTAACATAAAACTGTTGGGGTTTGGGAGAAGAAGAACTCCCCCTTGCCTCAACAGCAATCAGATGGTAACAATGCAGTAGAGTGAGGAAAATAGCAAATATCTAAATTATTTAAAATTCAGTGTCTCTTTTGGTAAAATAATGAGCACCCATCGCTGACTCACTCTCTTCAGTGAAAGCCTAGAGCTGGAGCATTCTTGGCCCCAACAAACTCTTGTCCCAAAGCCCACTCTGTTATTGATCCCTCTGTACAACCACCATGGGAGGCAGGTATACCCGGGTCTCCATGGGACTGTCCAGACATCCCACCCAGGTCACTTACTTTGATGTGCAAACATGTCACAAACAAAGCTTGGACTAATGCTTCATATTCTTCTTGGACTTCTTTTCTAATTTGCTTTTTGAGATTTAGATTCTCCTCCTCCAAATCCGTGAGTCGGGCTCTCAGGGCAGTGATCTCCATGATCATATTGTGACTGAGTTCTGCAACCTAGTGGCAGAAATATTTTTTTCTTAATGGGAACTAATTCAGGAATTCCCAATAGCCACTGCAGAAAGAGTTCTTTGTATATCAACATTGAATTGGACTTCTGCTTTGGGCCCAATGAAGAAGGCAAATGTCTTGTTGTGCAAGTTCAGGCAGCAGAAGCTAAGGAAGGTTTAAGGGTCCCAGAACAGTCCCAGACACATAGTAGGTGCTTAGTAAATGGTTGACGAATGAATGAACCCAGAAGAAATGCTACTTAAGCACTTTTCATATGGAGAAAATACTCACCTGTCTTAGCTTCCATTTCCAAACTGGCCTTCCCTTGACACCTTAGCCTAACTACCTTTTCCTCAGATGGCATGCTGACCTGAGAAGAAAACACCCACCCTCCCACACACAACCAATAACAACAAAAAGAAAAAACAAAGCAATAAAAAATAACAAGAGTCAGCAAAAAAACTAAAGGAAAAAAGTCTTTAAGTTTGTGCTTTTTAAGTTTGTGCTTAAAAAGTACAAACACACTCTCTGGATGTCTCTGTAGGGGACCAGTCATTGACAGGATTTCTACAGGAAGAGGCACAAGAAGATGACAGCAGCATGTCCCATGCCTCGCTACTGCTGAGACTGTGGATTCGAAAAATGGAGAAGAAAGCTTTTAGAGTAATAACTGGCCTACCTGACCAGCCTTGTCTTCAGGTGGATTTTGACCTCTTCGTATAATGTCTAATTCCTGAAGAGGAAAAAACAGTGCACCGTCGAACTCAAATATTTATTCAGTACTGCATGCTCCAGACTTCTCTTATTTGTGTTACTGGTGCTTCGTTTTGAGATCCTCAAGCTCCAACTGGAGCCAGGACTGTAGTTGTTGCCCCACTGCACTTTGGGATAGGCTCTCATTTTAAGATGGTCTCATCAGTGAGACCCACGATGCGTATCCTGAAGACAGCTTACTCAGGGATCCTGGCTTCTTGCTGGACCAGGAACAGCACAAAGTTCCCTGTGTTTGCTGAGAGTGGGAAGGTCAGCTGAGGATCTTCTCCAAAGGGCCAGCTGCCTTGTTGTTCACCTCTTATATTCCCCACTAGAAGCCTCCAAAGCATACAACCCACTGTTGCTGGGGCCATCACCATCCCAGCTGAGAAGACCAGAGCCCAAGGAAATAAGCCAACAAGAAAAGAAATTTGGAGAGTATCATTTACCCTCAATTCTTACATTAAGAACACCTCTCGCATTGTGGAGTCACTCCTGGGCCTCCCTACCCACACCTTCCCCAGTGTATTTCTCATCTGTCTGGGAACATACTTGCTCCTTCTGGCAGAGCTTCTGTCTAACGTGCTCCAATATATGCTCGTAACACATGGAGTAGCTCTCGAAGTTGCTGCGTTCTCTGGCCATCACATCACAACCTAGGGAAAGGAGGCAGGCCTCGAGGTGGTCTTTCCTGAAAGTGACCTGAAAGGAAAGGGGCATCACTCACAACAGCTCCTCCAGGGCAGCGCCACCACACTATTGCTCACGGCACACATTGCTTTGGCTCACAGACCCACTTCCATTCATCCTCCATAGAAAAACATTGGCGTCAGCCTTGCAAGCTTCTCTTTCAGGTCTGATCCTAACATCCACAGGGTCAAGGATAAGAGTACAAATGAGACATAAAGAACAGACTTATGGACATGGCTGGGTGGGGGAAGGGAAGGAGAGGGTGGGATGTATGGAGAGTAACACGGAAACATACATTACCATATATAAAATAGATAGCCAATGGGAATTTGCTGTATGACTCAGGAAACACAAACCGGGGCTCAGTAACAACCTAGAGGGTTGGGATGGGGAGGGAGGTTGGAGGGATGTTGAAGTGGGAGGGGACATAGGTAAACCTGTGGCTGATTTCTGTTGATGTTTGGTAGAAACCAACACAATACTGTAAAGCACTTATTCTTCAGTTAAAAAAAAAAGTACAAATGGAGGCTCACATTCCGGATGTCTAAGTGTCTTAAATATTTAACGGTTATAAATCAAACTAACTATTAAACTGAAAATGTTTAATTCTTCCACTTTGAAAAACAGACCTTCAAATGACTTGGGAGACCAGGTTTGATTTTATCATTCTTGGACAACTCTGAGTTCAGTACTGAGATATGGTTACTTGAGAGGTAGGCCCCAACGCATAGTTTACAGTTTGACCCTGGCTGCTCCCTACCTTTGCCCTCACATCACACTGTGGGACTGGTTGGGGGGAGGGTTGAATATGTGTAAGCAGACACCCCAGCTGTCCCTGCCCTTGCACAGCTGTCCTCGTCTACGCCACAGGCCAGAGTGTGCATACAGGTGGTGAGGTCCACTCTCTCTCTGGGGAGGATGATCTGGGGACCAGGCCCTGGATTCAGGACATCTCAGGGCCCCAGGTGTCTGGAGCATGGTCCAGAAGGGAAGCCAGGATCTGAGTGGGTGTATCCCCTTGGCTGTGAGGATTTCCTGTGGGGAACAGTGGGGCTGGAGCAGAGCCGGAGGGGCCTCTGAAGCGGGGCATCTGACAGGGGCTCCTCTTGCCTTGCTCAAAGGGCCATAGTGCTCACTCTCTCGGCTGTCCCATTTCTTCCCTTTCAACACCTTTTTGAAGAAATGGCCATTAAGGAACAGAGGAAAAGTCTACCCCTCCAAGGCAGACTTAGTCTTAGGTTCCAAGAGAAATGCAAACCAATATGTGGGCAGTAGGGCAGATCTACCTTACCAGCACCTGCGTGTCCACGGGAGTGCTTGTGTGTCTCTGTATGTCTGTATCAGCCGTGTGTCTGTGTCCATTTGTGTGTGTGTCTGTATTCACAAGTGCATGTCTCTGTGTGTCTGTACCTGTGTATGTTTCCATCTGTGAATATCCACATAGGTTTCTATGTGTCTGTATGTGTCCCTCTCCGTGTCTGCTCACCTGATGCAGTGCCTACCTGTGACACCTCCAGTGTCAGGACAGCTCTAGGCTCCCTGCAAGTCTGCTGTAGAAACTAGGTTCCCTTCCGGCCTGGGGTGGTTCCCCTGGCTCTGATTTGATTATCCTGGTGACACCATCCCATCAGTGCAACCTCCGTGCCATTGACCTCCAGCGAGAGCAGAGACAGGCTTTGCCAGCTGAGTTGTTGAGGCAAATTAACAGAGGTGGCACATAGTGATAAAACCCAGCACTGACAGAGTGAGGAAAATGGTTTCCTCATCACTGCTGATGGGAGGGGAAATCAGCAAGGTATTCTGGGGGGTGGACTAGCAGCATCTATGAAAAGATTTTAAAATATTCATGTTCTTTGACCTAGCAATGCCTCTTCTAGGAATTTATCTTTAGAAGACGATAAAAGTTATACACAAAAATATGTTAACAGATGTTCTTTATAGTAGTCCTTCCAACAGAAAAGAAAATTGGAAACAATCTAAAGTGCTTAATAATGGAAAACAGGTTGAATGTGCTCATTTATCTGTACAGGGAAATACTAAACAGCCACCAAAAACTGTGCTGTGGATGTATGTTTATTGACAAGCAAACATATTTATAACATACGGTAAAGTACACCATAACAGAAAGGCATATAGAATAATCTTATTTTGTTTAAAAAGTACATGAATTCCAAAAAGTTACAAATAAAGCTTGGAAGGAAATGCACCAAAATAACAATAGTGGTTATCAATGAGGGTAAGCTAATGAGTGTATTTTCTAATACATATTTCTATTTTCTAGTATACTCACAAAATGTATATATAATTAAAATAATTAGATATAAAATATATGTATTAATAAAACATATATACAATTAAAAATAGCAAAACTTTGGTAAAAGTTATCAACTGCAGCAACTTGGCAGGAATGCACTCAAGACACGCAGAATGGAATGTCTTGGAGAATTTTATGAGCTGGAGCCAGGCAGTCAGAGGTGGTGCTCAGCCTCCCTCCCTCCGTCCCTCTCCAGGGCCTCCTCAAGGGGGTCCCTCAGCTGAAGGGGGTGAGGGCAATTCATCCTGCCCCTGTCAAGTGAGCAGTAGGACAGCCAGAGTCAGCTGCTGCCTCCAAGGCAAAGGACACCAAGATTCCATCCCCTGGACCTTGTCTTCTATATGGTGACAGGGCCAAGGCTATGTGGATTAGCATCCACAAAGGAAACACTTCTCTGGACTGAGTACAATGAAAGCCTGAAGCCTTGAGAAGTCATGAGACTGCACTGGAGGCCAGCAGGGTGTGGCCAGTGACCTCAGCCAGGTGGGCGGGCCCCAGTGCTTGGAGTCAGCCGCAACTGACTCACACCTCTCTGCCCTGGGTGGCAGTGGCAGTGTGCCAACAGGGCCTCCACAGCTCTTCAGCAGGGCACACTTCTCAAAATAACTCTCCATAACCACTGCAGATAAAGGATCCCAAACAAACAGAAACGCAGGCTCGAACCACGATGGCCCTCTGCCATCATCCTCTCTTACCCAGCATGCTATTTGAACCAGCCCAGGTTAAGGAAGCCTTGGGTGAGTCCGTGTTATACCAAAGAAGTGAGAATAGCCAGGACTCCCTGGAGCATCTCCAGAGGCCAGAGAAATTGTGTTGCTTCCTTCCCTGCAGTGGCTCAACTGAGGCCTTAGGAGCCTGGGCTGAAAGATCAGCTCAAGGGGATGGCACACAGAGGGTGAGTGTGCAGGCAGGGAGAGAGGTAAAGGCCCCGCCAGGGCATCTGCAGTGGGCACTTGGAATGTGGACCATATCTGAGCGGGGCAGACAGGCAGCCATGGCTGACAGGTGACAGAGAGGTGCAGGGAGACTCCCTGTTCCCGGCAGTCCCTCTCTGCACAAGACCTCTGCTTCTGCAGATGGTGCCCGGACTCCCAGAGCAGCAGTGGAGCCCCCAGAGAAACATCTATTGTGGGGCTGGAGCCTACGTGCTTCTCTTGGCACAGTCCTTCTATGAGGTCTCAGCAATTTGCTTCTCAAAAGTTGTTCTGCAACTCATCCCTGCCTTCCTTGGTCCCTAAGAGTCAGCTCAGTTTCAAAGTGCAGCACCAAGGGCCTTCATCTGCCAACTTCCCCTCCAAGGCAAGCCCCTGGGTTCCCTAAGAACCAGAGTGATGACCGTTGGCCTGGTGCCCTCCAGGTGTCACCAACACTTAAACCTGAACTGTGTCAGATGGCATTGCCTGGAAAAGCATCACAGTGTCCCATGGATTCTTCTGGAGACCCAGCCTGGGTGAAGGATGGCAGGTGCCAGGCCTTGTTTGACACTTTGACACTGAGCTGACTCTTAGTGACCAAGAAAGTCAGGGATGAGTTGCAGAACAACTTTTGAGAAGCAGAAGTCCCTGCTGGAACAAACTGTGCTTCTGTAACTGTGCTTCTCGTAGCAATCCATCTAACATCAGGCACACACACGGTGTTTTGATGATATGTCTAAAACCTACCTCTGCTGACAAAATGCTTCAGTGACTTCCCACCGACTGTGGGATGAAATCCAAACTCATAAGGCTTACACACAAGGCCATTCAGCATCTGGCCCTGCTTACTTTTACAACGTCCTCCTCTGAACTCTGCTAGAACCCCCTTCCTAGATTGCTGCCTTCCCTCCCCTGCCCTTTTTCATCTGGCCAATCCTGATTTATGCTTTATAACTTGGCTCAAACAATATCTCCTCCAGGAATTCTCCCCTGACTACTTCCCATCCCTCCTCCCACTAGCTAGGTTGTGTTCCCCCTTCTCTAAGCTAACACAGCACCCTATTTGTGCCTTTATCTAAGTGCCTAACGTGAAGTACCTTTTCTGGATATCACTGGTTCACCTAACTTTTTCTATGAGTTCTTTCAGGGCAAGGACTGTGCTCTTTACATTTATTATCTATAATAAAGTGCTTGAAAAAAAAGGAGATCCATAAACACTTGCTGAATGAGGGAATGACTTTCAGTATATGAATGAAACATTTGGAAATCAGACTGTTTCAGTTCTGATTTCCAAAAAAAGGTCAGTCTCTAACTTCAGGCCAGTGTGTTTGGCATAAAATTTGGCCAATATATTGATTGTGAAAGTCCGGTGTTCTAGAATTTGGAGAAGGAAGCAAAAATCACGAGATACATGGGTTCAAGAACAGTCAGATCAGATTAATCTTTTCCCTGAGGAATTAGAGCAGATGCAATGTATCTGGGTTTTGGCAGGACATCTGAGAAGGTTTCTCATGATGTCCTTTTGGACAAATGGAGAACATGAACTGAGAGACAGGACAATAAGATGAGCTTCTGGTCAGTGCAAGACTGTGCCCAAAGCAACCGTTCAGTGTGGAGGGGACCCAGGGTGGGTAGCGCTGCATTGGGACCCATCTGTCATACATGGTTGTCAGAAGCTTGAACGAGGACACTGAGGGTAAGCTGATGTGAACCCAGAGGGTGACAGAGTATGCTACATGATAAATCCAGATTTTTAAAGATTTCAAGAGGTTCAAAGAGTGAACCAGGCTGAAAAAGAACAAGACTAATAATGCGGCAGCATCAGGATGCCTGAAGGCCTTGTGTGGGCTTCAGGGGGCTATTAGCCTAATGAGTCACCTGTGACAAAATCCAACACACTCATGGCCGCTAATCAAAGCCCATCACCCAGGACAAGGACACTCTAGGCTGGTCAGACAGCCATGAAATTAGAGGAGCCTGACCAGGAGGGTGGGGCACTCCTATAGATAGATTGTAGGAAAGGAGGCTGGTGTGGTCTGAAGGAAGGAAGCCGGGGCCTGGATTTTCCTTGCACGCTAGTGTGGTCTGCTCTGCACAGGGGCACCCAGGCCAGGTGACCATGATGCCTCCTTCATTTCCATGTCTGTGTCCCTGATATAGGCCTCACTGCCCAGAGGAAGGGGTAACAATTTGTTACCCACCAACCCAGAGAAACACCTGTTTGGGTGTGTCCTCCTGGAGCCCATCCCACGTGTAATTTTAGAGAGGATTCACACGTGTTAGCAATGGCACCAACTGAGCTTCTGACTTGCCCTCAGATATTTAAAGGCTTGTTGTGATGGGTTAGAACCATGATTTGTGGTGTCCCAAGGACAAGAACTAGGATCCAGGGTGGACATGATGGGGAGGCCAAATTCAGCTCAGTAAGAGCTGCCAGAAACAGAAGCTGCCAGGAATGGGAGGTGGGGGGTGACACTGAAAGAGAGTGCACTCCCTGACACTACAGATGATCCAGAAGAGTCTTGAGGCCCACCAGGCACAGATTTTGGAGAGACCTAACATCCTGGACAACCGCCAGCTGATACCAGCCTCATCAGTGCACCCTGAGTTTCAGCTGTGCCTGATGTGGGCTTGCCCTGTTTATTAACACCCATGTTTCTTTCCTAGAAGATCCTGTCTTCAATGTTGGGGTGAAGTATATAGATAAAGGACAAGCAGATCTTAAGCCACAAACTGTTTTTTGCTTTAGTCATGGTAAAATATACATGAGATTTGCCATTTTAGCCATTTTTAAGTGTACAGTTCAGTGGCATTAAATACATTCACACCATTGTGTGATCAATCTCTAGAACTCTTTCCATGTTGCAAAACGGAAACCCTAAACATTGACAAATACCATTCTACTTTCTGTCTCTTTGAATCTGACTACATTAGATACCTCGCATAAATGGAATCACACAGCATTTACGTTTCTATGATTGGCTTATTTCACTTAATAGAATGTTTTCCATGGTGAAGCATGTGTAAGAATTTCCTTCCCTTTAAGGAAAGTCATAAAATTTTTTGATTCAAACATTTTTCTGCACATGCCACACATTAATCACCTCTGTATCTCTGATTGAGAACCACTGCCCTGCAGAGACCCAGGAGGAGACACTTTACCCTCTCATCAGAATACATAGTATTACACTGGGTATAACTGAAAGCTTAAAGCAAATACATGTAAATCACATGTGAATTCTGAAAGACTGTACCTCTAACCAACCTTGTGAATTCTCTACAAGAACTGAAATGCTTATTATAAAATTATGGAGAATATTTGAAGAGCTTCAGTTCAGTCGCTCAGTCATGTCCGACTCTTTGTGACCCCATGAATCGCAGTACGCCAGGCCTCCCTGTCCATCACCAACTCCCAGAGTTCATCCAAACTCATGTCCATCGAGTCGGTGATGCCATCCAGCTATCTCATCCTCTGTCATCCCCTTCTCTTCCTGCCCTCAATCCTTCCCAGCATCAGGGTCTTTTCCAGTGAGTCAACTCTTCACATGAGGCGGCCAAAGTACTGGAGTTTCAGTTTCAGGATCAGTCCTTCCAATGAACACCCAGGACTGATCTCCTTTAGGATGGACTGATTGGATCTCCTTGCAGTCCAAGGGACTTGAAAGAATCTTCTCCAACACCACAGTTCAAAAGCATCAATTCTTCGGCACTCAGCTTTCTTCACAGTCCAACTCTCACATCCATACATGACCACTGGAAAAACCATAGCCTTGACTAGATCGACCTTTGTTGGCAAAGTAATGTCTCTGCTTTTCAATTATGCTATCTAGGTGGGTCATAACATTCCTTCCAAGGAGTAAGCGTCTTTTAATTTCATGGCTGCAATCACCATCTGCAGTGATTTTGGAGCCCAAAAAATCAAGTCTGACACTGTTTCCACTGTTTCCCCATCTACTTACCATGAGGTGATGGGACCAGATGCCATGATCTTAGTTTTCTGAATGTTGAACTTTAAGCCAACTTTTTCACTCTCCTCTTTCACTTTCATCAAGAGGCTGTTTAGCTCCTCTTCACTTTCTGCCATAAGAGTGGTGTCATCTGCATATCTGAGGTTATTGATATTTCTCCCAGCAATCTTGATTTCAGCTTGTGCTTCTTCTAGCCCAGCGTTTCTTATGATGTACTCTGCATATAAGTTAAATAAGCAGGATGACAATATACAGCCTTGACGTATTCCTTTTCCTATTTGGAACCAGTCTGTTGTTCCATGTCCAGTTCTTACTGTTGCTTCCTGACCTGCATACAGGTTTCTCAAGAGGCAGCTCAGGTGGTCTGGTATTCCCATGTCTTTCAGAATTTTCCACAGTTTATTGTGATCCACACAAAGGCTTTGGCATAGTCAATAAAGCAGAAATAGATGTTTTTCTGGAATTCTCTTGCTTTTTCCATGATCCAGCGGATGTTGGCAATTTGATCTCTGGTTCCTCTGCCTTTTCTAAAACCAGCTTGAACATCTGGAAGTTCACGGTTCACATATTGCTGAAGCCTGGCTTGGAGAATTTTGAGCGTTACTTTACTAGCATGTGAGATGAGTGCAATTGTGCGGTAGTTGGAGCATTCTTTGGCATTGCCTTTCTTTGGGATTGGAGGGAAAACTGACCTTTTCCAGTCCTGTGGCCACTGCTGAGTTTTCCAAATTTGCTGGCATATTGAGTGCGGTACTTTCACAGCATCATCTTTCAGGATTTGAAATAGCTCAACTGGAATTCCATCACCTCCACTAGCTTTGTTTGTAGTGATGCTTTCTAAGGCCCACTTGACTTCACATTCCAGGATGTCTGGCTCTAGGTCAGTGACCACACCATCGTGATTATCTGGGTCATTTTGTACAGTTCTTCTGTGTATTCTTGCCACTTCTTAATATCTTCTGCTTCTGTTAGGTCCATACCATTTCTGTCCTTTATCGAGCCCATCTTTGCCTGAAATGTTCCCTTGGTATCTCTAATTTTCTTGAAGAGATCCCTAGTCTTTCCCATTTTGTTGTTTTCCTCTATTTCTTTGTATTGATCGCTGAGGAAGGCTTTCCTATCTCTCCTTGCTATTCTTTGGAACTCTGCATTCAAATGGGAATATCCTTCCTTTTCTCCTTTGCTTTTCACTTCTCTTCTTTTCACAGCTATTTGTAAGGCCTCCTCAGACAGCCATTTTGCTTTTTTGCATTTCTTTTCCATGGGGATGGTCTTGATCCCTGTCTCCTGTACAATGTCACAAACGTCCATCCATAGTCCATCAGCCATTCTGTCTATCAGATCTAGTCCCTTAAATCTATTTCTCACTTCCACTGTTTAATCATAAGGGATTTGATTTAGGTCATACCTGAATGGTCTACTGATTTTCCCTACTTTCTTCAATTTAAGTCTGAATTTGGCAATAAGGAGTTCATGGTCTGAGCCTCAGTCAGCTCCTGGTCTTGTTTTTGCTGACTGTATAGAGCTTCTCCAACTTTGGCTGCAAAGAATATGATCAATCTGATTTTGGTGTTGACCATCTGGTGATGTCCATGTGTAGAGTCTTCTCTTGTGTTGTTGGAAGAGGGTGTTTGCTATGACCAGTGCATTCTCTTGGCAAAACTCTATTAGCCTTTGCCCTGCTTCATTCCGTATTCCAAGGTCAAATTCGCCTGTTACTCCAGGTGTTTCTTGACTTCCTACTTTTGCATTCCAGTCCCCTATAATGAAAAGGACATCTTTTTTGGGTGTTAGTTCTATAAGGTCTTGCAGGTCTTCATAGAACCCTTCAACTTCATCTTCTTCAGTGTTACTGGTTGGGGCATAGGCTTGGATTACCATGATCTTGAATGGTTTGCCTTGGAAACGAACAGGGGTCATTCTGTCTTTTTTGAGATTACATCCGAGTACTGCATTTCGGACTCTTTTGTTGACCATGATGGCTACTCCATTTCTTCTAAAGGATCTCTGCCCACAGTAGTAGATATAATGGTCGTAAATGTGGAGAAAATGTTTCAAAAAACTGAGCACATTTTGCTAAGGCAGGCTTTAAAAGTGATTGAATTTCAAAGGAAGCTAGATTCATAGCTACTTACTGCACTTTGGTATAATTTGTTAAAGACCCTAAAAACTCTGTTATGGCCAAATATCTACATATACACTCCTATCTACCCTTTATAGTAGATTCTTTTGATTTAGAAAGGTACCTTTAGTAAACAGTTCAAAACTCCAAGGACTATATGTATGACTGTTGTATGTATTAACTATATATTATTGTTATATACACATTATATAGAGTTGTTATGACTTCAAATACTGTTAAATACATACAAATTATTGATACTGGCTTCCTTTGGGAAAGGAAACTGGAGATGATGGATGGAGTGGAGGACATATGAAAATGCTACCTTTTGGAGCTGTTGTTTTTTTCATGTTGTTCATTTAAAAATGTTTTCTAGGTAGCATTTTCATAGGCTATTTTGTTTTTTCCTTAAATTTTTATACTAAAAAATCAACAACAGGAAATGTTGCTAAAAATAAGTCATCCATAAATAAGCTCCAAGGTTATGTGGAAAATTAGCCAAATCTGAAATGAGCCAACATGCATATTATAATTACTCTCCCATCTTAGTTAAAAATCAGTCTTTTTCCAAAATTAAAATGGTAACATGTGATTTCTACTTTGAGTTCAGGCTCGGTTCTCATATCTGCACTTTAGGGGAGTGAGGGAAGCATTAGGAGATGTATTGAAAAGAAAGTCTTTCTCATTTGGGTTTGTTTAAAAAAAAAAGCAAATGACACTCTAGAATGACTAATTTTCACCTCATACCTCTAATCCACCATCCTGGTAATTCTCCAATAATCTCTGTACAAAATTTTCAACTATTTGCGGTCTGATAATTGAAAAGTTTTCTTCCATGACTTGGTGTTTCCAAAGGTCTAGGGAAAGAAACACCAATAATAGTATCAGGAAACATTGAACAACTATTAATAGTTACAAGTTGGCGACTGTCCAAGACACAACACAAGGTGTCATTTCCAAACACACAAAAACTGACGGGTGAGGGAGGGGAGGTGGTGGCTGAGGATACGGGGCCCTCCAGAACACGGGAATAAGGACGATCTCTAACAAGATTCCTAAGAAAAGGTTTGGAAAACACCTCTGAAGCCCAGTGGACAATATTTTGTTACCATAATTATTGACCTTATATGACATCTGTTTTCACAAAGTCCCTCCATGTAACTGAACAATTATTTTGATCTAACACAACTATCAGAAATAAATGAAGAGCTATTATATTTATCTATTTAAGTGTTACAAATTCAAGTAAGTTGAATACAGAGTTGATTTTAAAAGGTCAGGAAATTCAAAAGAAAGAAGAAAGAGTCACAGATTAGAAAGTGTAGAGAGCTGCAGAATATGAACTTTAGCTCCTGTACTGAAGCAGCAACAAGGCCAACACACATGTGATAAGTAAAAAAGTGAAAGTCGCTCAGTCGTGTCCGACTCTTTGCGACCCCATGGACAGTCCATGAAATTCTCCAGGCCAGAATACTGGAGTGGGTAGCCTTTCCCTTCTCCAGGGGAATCTTCCCAACCCAGGAATCAAACCCAGGTCTCCCGCATTGCAGGTAGATTCTTTACCAGCTGAGCCACAAAGGAAGGATGTGATAAGGCATATACACAATTATTGAGTAGCATTGTTTAGGACATCAAAAACTTAGAAACAACACACAAACCATGGTATATCCTTCCAATGGGATAGTATGCAACTGTAAAAAAAGAGAAAAATTTCTCCGTGTGTGAAAAGAATATTCATAAATCTATGAATTAAGATGGAAAATGCAAGGTGTAGAACAGTGGATATAAAATCCTATCTTTTATAAGAAAGATACAGTAAATACAGTAAAGGGAGAGGCCATCCCCTCAAGCCTATTCAAGGTCATTGCTCCAAAAATTTGGCTTTCTCTGATGTCATCACTTCTGTTTTCCTGGGTCCTTCACAACAGCACACGTTATTTCTTCAACCTCATAAAAATCTTCCACTTGACCCCATTTCCCATGTTAGCCTTTGCTTCATTCCTTTGCTCCTTTTTCAGCAAAACTCTCCAAAAGAGATGTCTACACTTATTGTCTGTGACTTCTTTCAAAATCCTTCTTAGACCCGCTCACCCAGCTGTTACCTTCACCATTCCACTGAAAGTGATTCTGTCATAAACACCAGTGACCTCAACATGGCTAAAACCAGTGTTTTTACTTGACTTCCAGTAACATTTCACACAACTTTCCACTTCCTCTTGTTTGAGAAACGTCCATCACCAGACGTTGGGGGACCACTCTGTCCTAGTTCTCCTCTACCTCTCTGTTTCTTGTAGGCTCCTTTTTCTGGTTTTCCTTCTACCCCTCAGCCCCACCCAGCTCTTAACATTAGAGTGTCCCAGGACTCAGCCCTTGGTTTGCCTTTATGTTTTTTCTATCTATACTCACCCTCTTGACTATCTCATCTAGTATCATGGCTAAATACCATCCATATGCTGACAAGTCTCAAATTTAGATCAAATGCCCACTTGGCATCTCTTCTTGCATGTCTGAAAGCATTTCAAACTTCACTTGTGCATAATTAAACTTCTGATCTTCCCTCCCTAATTTGCCATCTCAGCAGATGGCAATTCAGTTTTCCCAAATGCTCAGGTCAAAAATCTTGGCGTCATCATGGACTCTTCTCTTTTCTCCAAACCCTGTACCCAATCCATCAATGACTTCAAAAATATGCCCAGAATCTTACCACTTAATACTTCTACTGCTCCTAACTTTGTTTGATTCACCATCTTCTCTTGCTTAGATTCATAATGCAATAGCCTCAAAACCAACCTCTCCTTTCTTCAGCCTTTTCTTTCCAGCATAGCAGCCAGAGAAATTCTATTCAAAAATAAGTCAGATCATGCCACTCAAATTCTGGGACAGGCTCCCCATCACATTCAGAGTAAACACTGAAGTCCTCACGAGAGCCTACATGATATTGCCCTTTCATGTTTCCTCTCTGACATCCCCTACTGCTCTCCTTCACTCTCTCCACTGCAGCTACACTTGAGTCTTTGCTGTTCTGTAAACATGACAGGTATGCTCTGCTTCAGGGCTTTGTATGGGTTGTCTTTCTGTCTGCAATGCTCTTCCTCCAGATACCCTGCATAGCTAACTCCTTCACCTTCTTCAATTTCACTCAAAATGTCACTTTCTCAGTAAAGTCTATCCTGACCTCCCTATTTAAAATGACAATGTGTCCCTTCAAACCACCACACCACCATCCTCCTCACTCCACTATTTTCTTATTTCTTATGTGCCTTGATTATTGTCTGTCTATCCCCTACAAGATGATAAATTCCATGAGAATAAGGATTTTTGCTCCATGACAATTAGGATGTCCTCCCTTATTCATGGTTTTGCTTTCTGCAGTTTTAGTTGCCTGTGGTCAATTGCAGTCTGCAAATACTAGATGGAAAATTGCAGAAATAAACAACTCATACATTTTAAATTGAGCATTGTCTTGAGTATCACAGTGAAATCTCATGCCATCCAGCTATGTTCTGCCCCACCTGGGATCCCCAACCACTAACATAGTCTTCTCCTGGCATCAAAGCATGGACATCACAACAGCTGTATGATCCAGGATCACCCAAAGCAGATGATCCCCCTTCTGACCTATCATCGAAGCTCAATGGAAGCCTGAAGAGTGCTAAATCACAGTGTCGACGTCACTTTCTCTCGTCACATAGGCATTTCATCATCTCATACCATTACACAAAGAAGGGTGAGAACGGTACACTATTTTGGGAGAGACTACATTCACATAACTTTCATTACAATATATTGTAATTTTTCAATTTTATTATTACGACTTCCCTGGTGGCTCAGACAGTAAAGTGTCTGTCTACAATGCGGGAGACCTTAATTTCTTACTGTGCTAAACTTACAAATTAAACTTTATCACAGGTATGTATGTATAGAAAAAAACATAGTATACTATATACATACATATATATAGTAAAGACACTGTATTTACTGTAGTACAAATATGTATATACATTGGAGCAGGCAATGGCAACCATGGGCTCAGATGGTAAAGAATCCGCCTGCAATGTGGGAGACCTGGGTTCAATCCCTGGGTTGGGAAGATCCCCTGGAGGAGGGGATGGCAAGCCACTTCAGTATTCTTGCCTGGAGAATCCTATGGACAGAGGAGCCTGGTGGGCTACAGTCCATGAGGTCACAGAGAGTTGCGCATGACTGAAGCAACTGAGTATACATACGTGTGTGTGTGTGTATGTGTGTGTGTGTAGGGTTTGGTACTATCCCCAGTTTCAGGCATCCTCTAGGGGTGTTCAAACATGCTCTCCACAGAAAAGGGGGGACTACTATATGCCCAAAACAGTGCTTAAAATATATAGCCTAGAAAATAGCAGGTGCTTAGGTAATAGGTATTGAATAAAAGGATGAATTAGTGTATGTATAAAAAGCACTGAAAGGATACATTAAAAACTGAAAAAGATGATTACATAGCAGTGGCAATGAACCTTCTAAATATATGTTTTGTGTCATTTTGAGTTTTGAACCAGGTGAATGCATTATCTGTTAAAAAAAAATCAAGTTAAATATATGACAGTGCTGCAACAATGAAGTATGTCAACACTCTAACTTCCATGTGCATGGTAATTATGCTGGGTGGGGCCTATTTCCTTGTGCATGGTGCCAGGAGAGTCATTTTTTTTTAAAAATTAAGGTATAATTGGCCTACAACATTGTGTTAGTTCCAGGTTCAAATAGTGATTCAATATTTCTATAGATCACAAAATGATCACCACCGTAAGTCTAGTTACTGTTTGTCACCATACACACTTATTGCAATATTACGAACTATATTCCCTATGCTGTATATTTCATCCTGTGGCTCATTTATTTTGCAGCTGGAAGCTTGTACCTCTTAACTTCCCTCACCTCTTCTCTCCTCTTCCCACTCCAGGGGAGTCTTGAAACTAACAGAGACCTATGGCCTCAGAAGTAGGAGCCACGCCCTGTTCCACCCGCTTGCTTTTCTGTTGGGGGTGGGACTGGCTCTCAGCAAGTGCACCCACAGGGCCTCTCCCTGCCTCTGGCTGTTTCTAATTTTAGATGGGATTTCCTACCCATACTTCCATTTTTCTGACAGGAGACTTAGTACACACAAGAGAAAGCATCCAGCAAAACCCTCCCAGAAATGTGATATGACAGAGCAGGAGCCTCTGGAACTTACATTTACTGTTATTTATTGGGGGTCCTGGTTTTCAAAATCGGATTCCACGTTTCTTCTACAATTGGCTACTTTCCATCATAAACAAATAAATCTGATTTTGTTTTTTTCTTTGGATATATCGCCACTCTCCTAATACAGTTGAAGTAGGAAATCCAAAAGAATTAATGTTGTGACTAGAAGTTCATGCTTCTAGGAAGTTTAAGACTTCCACAAATCTAAACTTTGATAGGACAGAGCTCATGTACGCTTCAGAAATTCTCAGATAAGGAAGTGTGTATAGCGTTTTTCTTTCAGGGTACTCTCCTGGCAGGTCACTGGCTCACAGATAAGCCTGGAGAGGGGCTACACACTTCTAGTTTGGAGACCTTCCCCTGCCAAATGCCTACAAAGCTGGTTTGGCATTTAGCTATGGGCTTAGCTGAGGGAGCAACCCCACGTCCAAGGAGCGGCAGCTGCACTGGTGCAGGAGAGCCGAGAGGAGCTACTCCACGTTCAAGGTCAGGAGGGGCAACTCGTCCAAGGTAAGGAGCAGTGGCTGTGCTTTGATGGAACAGCTGTGAAGAGATAACCCACGTCCAAGGTAAAAGAAACCCAAGTAAGACGGTAGGTGTTGCGAGAGGGTATCAGAGGGCAGACACACTGAAACCATAATCACAGAAAACTAGCTAATCTGATCACACGGACCACAGCCTTGTCTAACTCAATGAAACTAAGCCATGCTGTGGGGGGCCACCCAAGACAGACGGGTTATGGTGGAGAGGTCTGACAGAATGTGGTCCACTGGAGAAGGGAATGGCAAACCACTTCAGTATTCTTGCCTTGAGAACCCCATGAATAGTATGAAAAGGCAAAATGATAGGATACTGAAAGAGGAACTCCCCAGGTCGGTAAGTGCCCAATATGCTACTGGAGATCATTGCAGAAATAACACCAGAAAGAATGAAGGGATGGAGCCAAAGCAAAAACAATACCCAGTTGTGGATGTGACTGGTGATAGAAGCAAGGTCCGATGCTGTAAAGAGCAATATTGCATAGGAACCTGGAATGTTAGGTCCATGAATCAAGGCAAATTGGAAGTGGTCAAATAGGACATGGCAAGAGTGAACGTCGACATTCTAGGAATCAGTGAACTAAAATGGACTGGAATGGGTGAATTTAACTCAGATGACCTTTATATCTACTACTGTGGGCAGGAATCCCTTAGAAGAAATGGAGTAGCCATCATGGTCGACGAAAGAGTCCAAAATGCAGTACTTGGATGCAATCTCAAAAACGACAGAATGATCTCTGCTCATTTCCAGGCAAACCATTCAATATCACGGTAATCCAAGCCTATGTCCCAACCAGTAATGCTGAAGAAGGTGAAGTTGAACAGTTCTATGAAGACCTACAAGACCTTTTAGAATTAACACCCCAAAAAATGTCCTTTTCATTATAGGGGACTGGAATGCAAAAGTAAGAAGTCAGGAAACACCTGGAGTAACAGGCAAATTTGGCCTGCTGCTGCTGCTGCTGCTGCTGCTAAGTTGCTTCAGTTGTGTCCGACTCTGTGCGACCCCATAGACAGCAGCCCACCAGGCTCTGCCGTCCCTGGGATTCTCCAGGTAAGAACACTGGAGTGGGTTGCCATTTCCTTCTCCAATGCATGAAAGTGAAAAGTGAAAGTGAAGTAGCTCAGTTGTGTCCGACTCCCAGCGACCCCACGGACTGCAGCCCACCAGGCTCCTCCGTCCATGGGATTTTCCAGGCAACAGTACTGGAGTGGGTTGCCATTGCCTTTTCCAAATTTGGCCTAGGAGTACAAAATGAAGCAGGACAAAAGCTAATAGAGTTTTGCCAAGAGAATGCACTGGTCATAGCAAACACCCTCTTCCAACAACACAAGAGAAGACTCTACACATGGACATCACCAGATGGTCAATACTGAAATCAGATTGATCATATTCTTTGCAGCCAAAGATGGAGAAGCTCTATACAGTCAGCAAAAATAAGACCGGGAGGTGACTGAGGCTCAGATCATGAACTCCTTATTGCCAAATTCAGACTTAAATTGAAGAAAGTAGGGAAAATCAGTAGACCATTCAGGTATGACCTAAATCAAATCCCTTATGATTATACAGTGGAAGTGATAAATAAATTTAAGGGACTAGATCTGATAGACAGAATGGCTGATGGACTATGGATGGAGGTTTGTGACATTGTACAGGAGACGGATCAAGACCATCCCCATGGAAAAGAAATGCAAAAAAGCAAAATGGCTGTCTGGGGAGGTCTTACAAATAGCTGTGAAAAGAAGAGAAGCGAAAAGCAAAGGAGAAAAGGAAGGATATTCCCATTTGAATGCAGAGTTCCAAAGAATAGCAAGGAGAGATAGGAAAGCCTTCCTCAGCGATCAATGCAAAGAAATAGAGGAAAACAACAGAATGGGAAAGACTAGAGATCTCTTCAGGAAAATTAGAGATACCAAGGGAACATTTCAGGCAAAGATGGGCTCGATAAAGGACAGAAATGGTATGGACCTAACAGAAGCAGAAGATATTAAGAAGAGGTGGCAAGAATACACAGAAGAACTGTACAAAAAAGATCTTCATGACCCAGATAATCACGATGGTGTGATCACTCACCTAGAGCCAGACATCCTGGAATGTGAAGTCAAGTGGGCCTCAGAAAGCATCACCACGAACAAAGCTAGTGGAGGTGATGGAATTCCAGTTGAGCTACTTCAAATCCTGAAAGAGGATGCTGTGAAAGTGCGCACTGAATATGCCAGCAAATTTGGAAAACTCAGTGGCCACAGGACTGGAAAAGGTCAGTTTTCATTCCAATTCCAAAGAAAGGCAATGCCAAAGAATGCTCAAACTACCGCACAATAGCACTCATCTCATACGCTAGTAAAGGAATGCTCAAAATTCTCCAAGCCAGGCTTCAGCAATATGTGAACCGTGAACTTCCAGATGTTCAAGCTGATTTTAGAAAAGGCAGAGGAACCAGAGATCAAATTGCCAACATCTGCTGGATCATGGAAAAAGCAAGAGAATTCCAGAAAAACATCTATTTCTGCTTTATTGACTATGCCAAAGCCTTTGACTGTGTGGATCACAATAAACTGTGGAAAATTCTGAAAGAGATGGGAATACCAGACCGCCTGAGCTGCCTCTTGAGAAACCTATATGCAGGTCAGGAAGCCACAGTTAGAACTGGACATGGAACAACAGATTGGTTCCAAATAGGAAAAGGAGTACGTCAAGGATGTATATTGTCACCCTGCTTATTTAACTTCTATGCAGAGTACATCATGAGAAACGCTGGGCTGGAAGAAGCACAAGCTGAAATCAAGATTGCTGGGAGAAATATCAATAACCTCAGATATGCAGATGACACCACCCTTATGGCAGAAAGTGAAGAGGAAATAAACAGCGTCTTGATGAAAGGGAAAGAGGAGTGAAAAAGTTGGCTTAAAGCTTAACATTCAGAAAACTAAGATCATGGCATCTGGTGGATGGGGAAACAGTGGAAACAGTGTTAGACTTTATTTTTTGGGGCTCCGAAATCACTGAAGATGGTGACTGCAGCCATGAAATTAAAAGACGCTTACTCTTTGGAAGGAAAGTATGACCAACCTAGATAGCATATTGAAAAACAGAGACATTACTTTGCCAACAAAGGTCCATCTAGTCAAGGCCATGGTTTTTCCAGTGGTCATGTAAGGATGTGAGAGTTGGACTGTGAAGAAAGCTGAGCACCGAATAATTGATGCTTTTGAACTGTGGTGTTGGAGAAGACTCTTGCGAGTCCCTTGGACTGCAAGGAGATCCAACCAGTCCATCCTAAAGGAGATCAGTCCTGGGTGTTCATTGGAAGGACTGATGTTGAAGCTGAAACTCCAATACTTTGGCCACCTCATGCGAAGAGTTGACTCATTGGAAAAGACTGATGCTGGGAGGGATTGGGGGCAGGAGGAAAAGGGGACGACAGAGGAGGAGATGGCTGGATGGCATCACCGACTCGATGGACATGAGTTTGGGCAAACTCTAGGAGTTGGTGATGGACAGGGAGGCCTGGCGTGCTGCAATTCATGGGGTTGCAAAGAGTCAGACACGACTGAGCGACTGAACTGAACCGAACTAGCTGAGGGGGAAATATTCTATTTACTAAACGTTTGAGAAATCTTCCCAGCATGCTTCTTCCTCCTGAGTTCAAGTTCAGGCATGCATCTGTCTCTGTGTGCAGGAGTCAGGGTGAGAAGACCATCCAAGAGAAGCACTTCCTGGCCAGGTGGTGTTTGTGGTCTCCAAATGTGTTTTATTTTTGGTGTGTGTGTGTGTGGCCGTGGCTTCTCTAAGAAGAAATGTGGACGCGGGAGGGAGATAGCATACTAGGGGTTCAATTAGGGCTTTTTCTTCCCTTTTACTCTGTTCCCAGGTCATATGACTGAAGGAAACTTTGACTTCCTGGTGGCCAAACCACTTCCCCTCTCTTCTCTGAGCACCCCATCTGCCCCACCCCCCCATACAGCCCCTTTCCTCTAGGAAGGGCACCTTGATTTGGCAGCACTTCACTTCTCTAACCCCTGGAGAAGGAGTGGCAACCCACTCCAGTATTCTTGCCTGGAGAATCCCATGCACAGAGAAGCCTGATGGGCTACAGTCCACAGGGTCGCGAAGAGTCAGACATGACTAAGCACACAGTCCCGCACTTCTCTAACACGACCACAAACTCACTGTGCCTGAGCAGCCCCTGTGTCCTGAGCCAAGGCAGAACCGAAGGCACACAAGTGCCAAGAATCACGGCTGTTCTCTTGACCAGCAGGGTGGTGGTGGTGGGGAGCGGGTAGGTTGAAAGCCTTATTGCTTCAAGCACATGTATGAATTCTGTACTCCTTTGCTTCTCAAAATGCTGCCCAGAACACTAGTTCTTTGAGTTGACGAAAGATATTCCCAAGGTTCTGTGGTCATATAGATTCAAAGAACATTCCATGCTCTCTCTGAAGATTCACAATACACAGTGGCACAGTAAAGGCTCTGATAAGGTCTGGAGTAAGGGGACCTTTCTAACATTGTTTACTCTCAGTTTCCCAAACACTTTTTAAAAGCTAATAAAACCCTTACCTTCTTCCCTGAGCCCTGCGAGTAGAAATCCTCCTGTCCAAGGCAATCAAGGGTAAGAGTTGGTTGGTCAATCATAAAAAGTCTGTTAAACCAGGGAATGCTTTAAAAATGACATGCGCTATCTAAAAACTTTTAAATTAAAAAATTCACAAATATACAAACATTTGTCAATCTTCTAACATAGACTCTAGGCTTTTTCTTTGTATGCACCCACTCATTGGAATTCTGTACCATAAATCGTAATACAAGCGTGTGGTCTACAATTGTGTGTGTGTGTTTTGGTTTCTTTTTATGGAAATAAATTTTAAAGACCATGAAACAACCCAAATGCCTGATGCTTTGTTTTTTTAAAGAAGTTGTAGGTTCACAGAATAACTGGACAGTTCAGAGAGTTCCCACAAATCCCCTGCACCCTCACTCAAAACACACAGCCTCCCTATCAACATCCCACACCAGTGGGTACACTTGCTACAACTGATGAACCTACATTGATACAACCTTGTCATCCAAAGTCCACAGTGTACGTTATGCTTCACTCTTGTGAAACTATGGATTTGACAAATGTATACTAGCATGTATCCACTATTATAGTATCATACAGAATAGTTTCATGGCCCTAAAAATCCTCTGTGCTCTGTTTATTCCTTCTCCTCTTCTCTCTCAACTGCTATTGACCACTGATCTTTGTACTGGCTCCATAATTTTGTCTCTTCTTGAATGTCACATAGTTGGAATCACACAATATGTAGTCTTTTCAAGTTGACTTCTTTCACTTAATAATACGCATTTAAGTTTCCTTCATGTCTTTTCATGATTTGATAACTCATTTCTTTTTACTGTTTAGTAATATTCCATTGACTGGATGTACCACAATTTATTTCAATTTAGTTTTTATAGAACAGATCTTTCTTTTTGTACTATTTCATTAGTTTACATAATAATTAAATTACTCAAATACAACGACAAGTAAAACTGGCACAAACAGGTTTGGAGCAAACAATGACCAGTGATGCTAGGTAAACATATGCAACCCAAAGGCTGTAATTAGTGAGCACCTTGCTGGCTTGTATTACCCAGACAATGGAAAGATTCAGGTAATCCATGAGTCTGTGGTTGGGAGAACTACTGCATTAACATGTTGAGGAGTTAGTATTCTAGGGCACACTGCTGGGGAAATGCTGACTCGGCCCATGTTCTCCCAGATGTTTTGATTGTGCTTCTTTCGAGAAAAGCATTTTTGTTGACTCACCTTTAACATATGTCTGTTTATGTATTCATAACTATCTCCAGTACTATCACTGGCTAATATTGCAAAACATGCTGTATATAGGGTGCGATTCACCAACAGTGAGAGTGAATCTCAATGCACATTCCCAATAGTTTCTTTGACTTAAAAAAAATTTTGTCTGACTTCTTAGATGTGATTAATTTATCTTTTTAAACCTCATAATGTGACTGAAGATAAGCATGTACTAGGATTAAAACTGTCAACTCTATTATTTCTTATTATTCTCTTGTGGACTGCCTCCCCATGGTCACGTTAGGACACCTTACTATAGAGTGTAACATGGATTTCTTATGTATGGACTTAATCTATTCAGAAATTCTAGTATTTTCTTCCCCATCCCTGGGCTATATGTCTCTACTCTGGAGACTGCTGGTCTTATAACTGCTCAGAGAAATTGAGAAAGTCAATTAAAAGTTACTTCAATGCCAAAACGTCAAAGATGGGGAATGCAGAGCCTCTTTGAATCAGTGGAGCCTATCTCTCTGTTAAGCAAGCCCTGAGGCTGAGCGAGGATGCCTGGAGCTGCTTTTGATTGCTCTCAGGGGGAACACAAACTACCAAGAACTAGGTGTGGCTGTGACATTTTCAGATGCTCTCAGACAAACTGGAAGCTCATTCAGAAGCTTATAAAAAGATTAAGTTCCAGACAAGGTGGGGAGGAGGAAAGTAAACAGGAGAGATATTCAAGCCTGTGATGCCCCCTGTTCTTAATACTCTCCATTTCCAGCTCCCTCTGGAGAAACCCCTAGCCTCAAGCTAGCCCTGACCACAAAGCGTGATCACTGCATGAAAAAGCAGGCCCTGTTGGAAGCCCCAGTTCACTATGGCTGCTTCCTACTGCTGAGATGAGCAATAGGTGAGTGAGATTTCCAAGGTTTTACCATCCTCCTCTTCCGTGAGACCCAGCCCACAGAGGTCTCAGAATATAAAAGCACCCCTGGTACACAGTGGGGACTCCATCACTTGTACTGGGGGACACTCAGCAGAGGAGGAGACCCAGGCCTTCACACCAAAGCATGCTGAACAGACCCCAAACAAAATCAGCAGTAACAAAACACTCTCACTACTGCTGTTTATTTTTAAAATCTTATGAGTACAAAATCTGAACAAAACTTTAGAATTGGCCAGTATATTCTAGCCAGAGTAAGGTTTGGTAATGTCAACCTTACCACCATTAAAAATAACTCTCCCCCTCCCCTTTGCCTGACTCGCACCAGCTCCTGACTGAAGGCCCTTTCCAAGCACAGCTGATGAGCACCCTGCACAAGCCAACACCCAGCACAGCCGCAAAGCAAGGACACTTCCTCCCCGGGGCCCCCACCTGGCCGTCTCATAAGAACCGCAGCCCTAAATCATGCAGATGGCTGCACCTGCTGTATGCTTGTGGATTTTCTCCAAGGACTCAGAAGGAAGCTGCCTAGATGCAGCAAACACAGCATCAACAACAGGGGCTTTGTGTCCTCTTAAATGCTCTGTAACTGGAGCTCAATCACACTTGGCTGTCTGGTGACATTCAGAGATACTCAGTTAGTGGGGCTTCCCCTCTTGCTGCCCAGCCTTTCCCCAAGCCCTGCTTGCAGAATCCAGTTACTTGAAGCACTGAGAAAACCACAGTGTCTTAGTGAGGAGAGAGGTTATTAATTAACATTACAATGTCTGTGGACCTTGTCTCAAAAGGAAACCCTAATTAATTTTGTCAGTCAGACAATTCTTAGCTCAAAAATCGGGGATTTTCCTAAAGAATTAGTAGGAGTTAGGAACAGACACTGTAGTTCAGAGAGGACCAGTCACACAATCTATGGTGCCCCATGAAAAATAAAAATTCAGGCTTGTTCAAAACACAGGAAAAAGGTGTTTTGTACCATTAAAGGTACCAAAATATAAAGTGTTTTTCTTTCTTCTGCAGTCTTTCTCTTGACCTGTCATGGTGTTTTTGTTTTAATGTTGAACTCCCTGGCTTGGGGATGCTGGCAGGGCAAGTACAACCTTCATAGCCATCAGGGCCCCTGCCCTGTGATGGGGGCATGAATACACACGGTCTACCAGCTACTGGACTGAGGCTTCATGCCCTAGCCAGGGGCAAAGAAGTTAAGCCAGGTGTCTCCTCTTCCCACTGGCCCATTGCTCCTATCCACCATGGATGGGCAACCCCAAGGGTACTGCATCCTCTGCCCTGGGATATTCCAGGTACACAGGGATGGGCAGCAAGCTCACTTTGACTAAGTCGCTCATCAAACACACCACAGTGCTGTCAGTATGGAGTCCCTGAGATGCTGCCAGGTACACATGCCCCACACATGCCCTCACCATGCTCAGGCCCCCACTGGTGTGGGGAGTGGCAGCAACTGCTGGATGGGGATGGTGAGGGGGAGGTTAGTGATGCTGGGGTGTCAGAGAGCAGAGGATTGGGCAGAGAACTCCTGGCAAGGTGGGGAGGCAGCAGGAGATGGGACTGTGAGCCCAGGCACCAAGCCTTTGGTGCTTACTCCAATGGTTCACTGGACATCACTGACAGAATACAAATTCTAGGTTAAAATAAAGCGTGTCAAGATGGCACCAATAGAGCATTAAACCCCAGGTTCCCCTGTGGGAGTCCCATGAGAGTGCACGGGTCACTTGCCCATGAAGTCCTACTGACTTTGGACCTCAGATGAAAGGAAACAATTTTGATTGCCTTCCCACCCTAAGTACGTGTATTTCTAAGACAGATATTTATATACATTTATATATATATATATATATAAAAAGCTTCATGTATTTCCTCCATTTCAACTTTATTCTTTATTTCAGTTAGGAGTTAATCAGAAGAGACTGAAGTTTACAGATGTTCTCTAAAAGCCCTGTAAGTGAAGAATATATATTCTTCAAAACATGAAAAGTACTCCTCTCTGAGCACAGGTAACTATATTCAATATTTAGTAACAAACTACAATGGAAAACAATCTGATAAAGAATATACATAACTGAATCACCAGATACAGATACAACATTGCAAATCAACTATACTTCAATAAAAATTTTTAAAAAGTACTTATTTGAACTCCCCTGGTGGCCCAGTGGTAAAGAATCCGCCCACCAATGCAGGAAACACCGGTTTGATCCCTCGTCAAAGAAGATCCCACACACTGTGGAGCCACTGAGCCTGTGAGCCACAGCCACTGAGCTCTCTCTCTGGAGCCTACAAGCCGAGACCACTAGAGCTCCCGCAGCAATGAAGACCCAGGGAAGCCAAAAATAATATAAATAAATAACTTTTAGATACTATTTTCTGGGCATCGCAGTGTTTTTGTTTTTCCATGAATATGGATAGATACATGGATTGCTTTTATAATTAGGAAAAATAATTAAAATGTTATTTTCTAAAGTAATAAACATACTTTACCTGTAGGGAGAGTATGCTGTTCCTTGGACTTTTCTGATACAACCAGTGTTATCTCTCTGTTAACTTTCTTTAATACCTCCTGGATCATATGAATTTCAAGATTTTCCAGAAGTTTCTGAAGCTAGAGTAAACAATATGAGAGTTACTCTTCACTATTAGTTTATACTCCAGGCTCCTAAATTCTTACATAAGTGCCTTGGGCTGGGTCCTGTCCTTTAGCTACTCTCTACTGAGGAAGAAGAAAGGATTCTTTTTTTGAGATTCCCAAGTGGGGTAGAGGCATCTTTTTGGAGACAAATATCTCTTCTTCCTGGCTCATATCTCAGTTGATAAAATACAACCCTTTTTTACCAGGTTCTGCTGAATTGCAAAGTGCTCAGTGTCTGAAGTGATCTCTTATGTTTTGGAGTCTCTAAATATGGCCAGGAATTTCATGACCTGTTTTATAAAAAGCGCAAAAGTCTGAAACTCAATTTAGATACCAAGGAGGATTTCACAAGAAGATATTAATCCATATACAACCAAGAGAAAACTTTGTTCCAATACCCATGAGCCCTTACTCTACCCTTTATGCTTGCAAAGCCCATGTTTCTCCCTGTCAGAGGACCCCTGGTGCTAGAGAGGAAGCAGAGTTCAAAAGGGTAAGCAATGGTCATGGGACTGGGGTGTGTGTGGAGAAGGGGCGGTGCTGAGTTCTCCTGGATGCTTAGCGGACATGTATCTCTGTAGTTACACCCATGCAGCTAGAGTCTTTGTTCCCTGTTACAATAAGCACAGCCAGGACAGCCTGTGTCCCAGGACCAAAGGGAACAAACAGTTGGAAAAACAACCCCTCCACAAACCATCAACACACACCAGACAGACTAGTACATAAATTGTGTTGTCTTATTCTCAGAAAAACAATCGTGGAAGCTATTTTAAATATTCTAGTTCTGTGAGCGTGTGTTGGGGTGAGAGGATACTTGTGTGCTGAACTTTATGGTTAAGATGCTAGTGGTTATGTTTTCTGTTGTCTTTTTTGTGGTGGTGCACTTTAATTTGAGGAAAATAAGAATATGAAAACCTAGAATTATAGAACTGAGACATTAAGGTTAGCTATTTGCTTAATCAAAGCCCCACATACCTTTAAACACTTAAGCTTCCTTAGAGTCTGTTCAACAATTTACAAACCCTCAATTTACACTTAACTTCTAGAAGAAAAACACCACTTGGGTATAGCCATAGGTTTACATGCTAATGCCATAACGCAGATTTTCAAGCCAAGTTCAAAATAGCTTTTACATACCTGTTGAGTTTTTATTTCGATTTCTGAAGCTCCTTTGGGGGGAAGAATAGACTGACTAGTTATTAAAATTTCTTCAAATTCATCTTCTTTCCCCATCCGCCTAGCTATAGCTTTCATGCTGGGGTAGAGAATATCAGTTCTATTAAAGAAGAGCAACAGAAATTAGCAAACAAACATTTTTTTTCTCTTTTAGATTTTCTGACAATTCTTTTCACTCATGTTCTGTTTCCTGTCATCATGCATAAACCTCCCAACTTGTCATAGACACTCACATCAACATCTAAATTCACCATAGTTGCCACTCCCTTAGTCAATATTAAATCCCAAGGCCTTTTCTCATTGGCACATTTAATTTCTTTGTTCTTCAAAATACTGACATGTCTTCTCATTCTCTATTTACCAGGAAAGCTGACTATCATAACTCATAAGACAGACAATTTGGATTAGGCCACCAAAGTGGGCCTTAGGGTCCTCAGTGCGGTCTAGCATGGTGGGTGGGTGCTTAGTGAATGCTTGTTTGGTAACAGACACATGGCAGAGGCCACCTGCCTTTCCTGCCAGCTAAGGCATCCCAGCCAGCTCTTGAAGCTGAAAAAACAACATGGGCCACAGACCGAACACCTCACACTGCACCATACTGTACCCCAGCTGTGACGGTAAAGTGCTCAAAGACTCATTAGACATAAGTCCAACGTGGCAGAGAGTGGGGAGGAGGTCACAGCAGCGGCACTCCCTACTCAATACTCGCTGGGATCCTACGAGCTAAAACGCTTAGAGTCAGTACTGAAGGGACACTTCAGAAGCACACGTTTCCAGGGCCAGAAGTCTGGGTAAATGATATAAAGTGTTGCTCAGTGGAATCCAGTGCTTTGCCTGCAGTCTACAGAACTCAGCTTTTCCTGGAAAGCACTGTTGATGGACAGACACACTGCCCAGTTTCCTTGGCGATCAGTGGGGCCAGGTATACCAGATTCAAGGACCAAATGTCACCCTCAGAGCAAGGGCAGTAATCTGCCAGACCCCAGGTTCCACTCCTCCACATGAATTTCCCCCTGAGCAACACTCACCCATAGAGCTCCGAGAACTGTTTGTGGAGAGAGGGAGAGTTGATGTCCTGGACTTGGAGCTTGAGTTGGCCCCAGTGCTCCTTTAGAACTTCCAGTTGCTTCCACAGCACCAGAAATGATCTCAGCAAAGCAAGGGACATCACTGCATCACATGGGCCGCCCAGCAGCTTGGAGGCCTTTGGGCTGCTTTGGAACTGACTTCTGAGTCCTGGCACTCTGGACAAATCTGGCTGAAAGCATTACAGAAATTCTTCCTCATTCATCATAGACCGCTACAAGATAACCTTCTACATGCAGCTCATGCACAGTGAAGTCTTGGAAGAATGACTCTTCACCCCAGGAGGAATGGTCTACAGGCCAATAGCATATGTAGAACTTAGGGAGGATAAGCATCCTTCCTGAACACAGGTAGTATTCAGAGAGGAGAGAAATGTCTCCATTTAAAATTTCTGCTTGAGTCATGAACCACTGACTTTTAAAACTTTTTTACTTGGGTGCTAACATTTTTATCTGTCTTTGATAAATTGAGCCTTTCACGTTTAGCCTCTGCGTTTTGAAAAGCATTCTTCAACACACTCAAGATTCAACAGCCCATCATGGTAGAGCTATATTATAATTGTAAATTGAAGATTTTATCCATTTTATGGGTAAGGAAATGGAAACTTAGGTTTATCTTATCTCCTATTCCTCCTGCTACTGCTGCCGCTAAGTCGCTTCAGTCGTGTCCGACTCTGTGCGACCCCATAGACGGCAGCCCACCAGGCTCCCCCGTCCCCGGGATTCTCCAGGCAAGAACACTGGAGTGGGTTGCCATTTCCTTCTCCAATGCATGAAAGTGAAAGTGAAAGTGAAGTCGCTCAGTCGTGTCCGACTCTTAGCGACCTCATGGACTTCAGCCTACTAGGCTCCTCCGTCCATGGGATTTTCCAGGCAAGAGTACTGGAGTGGGGTGCCATTGCCTTCTCCATTCCTCCTTCTGTCCTCTAAAATTTAGGCAGAGAATATGTCACTTGATTTGAATTTATGATTCAATAGACAATTTTACTTTAAAATCATGATTTGTTCATTCATTCATTGGTGTTTCCTTAAACAAGTGCTGGTTGAGGGGCTGCTGTAAGCCTTGGAGGATGTGGAGGGAACAAGGTTTTCAGGTCCCTGATCTCCTTTACATCAGTGGTACTAAGGCCAGGGCTACCCAGAGAATGACAGACAGAATGGGGACCTGTATCTCACCCATGACCTGAAAACAGTATCTCAGTAATAGGGAAAGACTTGGATCAGAGAACATTCAGGTAACAGCACCTTGGACACTCAAGCTTCCTGGCCATGAACAGGAAGAACCACCACTGGGGTGTAACTGGACCCTAGATCAGTGCTATTAACATATGGGGTGGGGTGGAGGTGAGGCTGCCAGAAAGAGAGTTGGTCAGAAGAAGAACTGACGGGCAAGTCCCAGGGAAGAGTGAGCTCCTGCCAGTATCTGGCAAGCCCTCCACCTAGTAGTCTACCTCCTCAACAATCAGCTAATGCATGCACTTCTGGATTTATCTCATCCTCAGAAACTTATGCAAATGAAATCTTACTCAGTGACCCAAGATATCCAACAGACCAGGGCCAAGCACTGTGACAAGGAGGGGGCAGCCTACAGGCCATACAGTTGGACCCCTCCACTCAAAAAGCCCCAAGCTCCTGCCGCCCTGAGCTGGGACTTCCTTGGTGGTCCAGGGCTAAGAAACTGGCTTGCAGTACAGGCAATGCTGGTTCTATCCCTGGTCAGGGAACTAAGATACCATGTGTTGTGGAGCAACAAAGCCTGCATGCCACAGCTAGAGTCTGTGCGCTGTAATGAAAGATCCCACATGACACAGCAAAGATCACATGAACCAATGCAGCCAAATAAATAAACATTTAAAAAAATAAAATAAAGGCCCTGAGCTAATCCATCCCCTTGGGAGTCTTAGAGATGGAAGTCTAAAAGGTCACAGAACTGGTGACACAGCTGGGGCAGGAAACCTAGAGTCCTAGGTCATAGGCAGTGTAAATTTCAGTGCTGCCCACTATCTATGAACATTGAAATGTTACTAAATAGAACCAATCATAAAATAAAACTAATTAAAATAAACAATAATTTTAAAGCAAACGTACCTATTAAGAGAAGTCACCTCTTCCTAAGCTTTGCAGAATGGGTGAAGAGACAGGAGATAGGATAAAGAACAAGGCAGAGGAGACTAGGAGGTCAGGGAAAGATGATAATCCATCGGAAACAGGGCCAAAAGAGGGAAAAAAGAAGGACCAAAAAGCCTAGCACGCTTCTTGGTCTTGGTATTACTTGGTCTATATCCACCTTTGTAAATGCTCCTTCTAGGAGAAGCACTGACTCCTGTTATGGAATTCAGATGGCACATCTAAACACACTTCCTTTTCCACTAATTGGCCTGATATGTACTTGTGACTCAGTTTTAGCCAGTGAGAGACAAGAAAAGTCTATTGGAATTGTCTGGAAAAGATTTCCCTCCTTGACAAAAAGACAAAGCCCCTTAAGGGGAAAGCTTTTTCACTCTTATCTTCACCTTATAAGAATGAGGGAGACATTCTGCTGACACACCCAGGATGGCACAGCTGCCTCCACCAATGTGAACTGCCTCCTTCTAGACTTGCTTTGAAAGGTTCATACACTTTGTAGTTTACGTCATGAGTAGTTACTTACAGCAGGTGCACCCTTTCTGGCACAGAGGGGCATTGGCCCAAAGGTGGGAGATCAGATAAAGTTTCTAAAAGAGTGTTTGGAAGCTGAAATCTGAATGATAAATAGGAGTTAATTAGATGAAGAAGTAGAGAGTGGGAAGAGAGGGAAGTTTTCCACCAGGGAGGCTGGTTTGCATGAAGGTACTGAGGAGAGAGCATAGTGTTTTTGACAAAATGAAAGAAGGTGAATATGAGGGAGCTCCAGGGCCAGACTGTTAGGCTGGAACCTGGGTTTCTTTTCTCTCTTGGCAAATGACTTTAGGCATATCATTTAACCTTTGTGAGTTGGTATTCCTATCTATATAATGAGAATAATGATAGTACCTACCTCATGGGATTATTGTGAGAATTAAAGAAATTAATAAAGCACTCTGAATAGATCTCAATCATAGACATTATTAATTGATAATGTTCTATTAATAGTGTTCAGGGCCAACTTATTGACTAGACACAGAAATGCTTAGGGCCCACGAAATGTTTTAAATTCTTTTAAAATCAGAAAGCCTTTGACTGTGTGGATCACAATAAACTGTGGAAAATTCTGAAAGAGATGGGAATACCAGACCACCTGACCTGCCTCTTGAGAAACCTGTATGCAGGTCAGGAAGCAACAGTAACTGGACACGGAACAACAGACTGGTTCCAAATAGGAAAAGGAGTATGTCAAGGCTGTATATTGTCACCCTGCTTATTTAACTTCCATGCAGAGTACATCATGAGAAACGCTGGGCTGGAAGAAGCACAAGCTGGAATCAAGATTGCTGGGAGAAATATCAATAACCTCAGATATGCAGATGACACCACCCTTATGGCAGAAAGTGAAGAGGAGCTAAACAGCCTCTTGATGAAAGTGAAAGAGGAGAGTGAAAAAGTTGGCTTAAAGCTCAACATTCAGAAAACTAAGATCATGGCATCTGGTCCCATCACTTCATGGCAAATATATGGGGAAACAGTGGAAACAGTGTCAGACTTTATTTTTCTGGGCTCCAAAATCACTGCAGATGATGATTTCAGCCATGAAATTAAAAGACGCTTACTCCTTGGAAGGAAAGTTATGACCAACCTAGATAGCATATTCAAAAGCAGAGACATTACTTTGCCAACAAAGGTCCATCTAGTCAAGGCTACGGTTTTTCCAGTAGTCATGTATGGATGTGAGAGTTGGACTGTGAAGAAAGCTGAGTGCCGAAGAATTGATGCTTTTCAACTGTGGTGTTGGAGAAGACTCTTGAGAGTCCCTTGGACTGCAAGGAGATCCAACCAGTCCATCCTAAAGGAGATCAGTCCTGGGTGTTCATTGGAAGGACTGATGCTGAGGCTGAAACTCCAATACTTTGGCCACTTCATGTGAAGAGCTGACTCATTGGAAAAGACCCTGATGCCGGGAGGGATTGGGGGCAGGAGGAGAAGGGGACAACAGAGGATGAGATAGCTGGATGGCATCATTGACTCGATGCACATGAGTTTGGGTGAACTCTGGGAGTTGGTGATGGACAGGGAGGCCTGGCATGCTGTGATTCATGGGGTCGCAAAGAGTTGGACATGACTGGGTGACTGAACTGAACTGAAAATCAGAAAAAAGAATGCTTAGGTAGAATAAAATGCTACAATTTATGATATTAATATATTTTCTTTATATTAACACAATTGTAAGCTATAACTCTTCACATTTTTTAATGGAGAAATGAGCCCTCAAAGGCAAAAGTGGTAGAGTCATGGAAGTCAAAATGCAACCCTGGCAGTGGTAGAAGTGGGCCAGAACCCAATAAATAACATTTTCAGGATTAGCAGAGGTAGGGGAGTTGACAGAGGAGTCTGAGAAGGCCTGGCTCATGACATCAGAGGAAGACTGGAGAGAGCTGTGCTTTAGAAGCTAAGGGCAGACAGGCTTCAAGAAGGACACACTGTTTCAAATGCTGCTAAGGCGTCAGGTTGTAAGGGGACTGAGACATATCTATGGGATTCAGTGGCAAGGTCCATGGTGCTCTTGATGAGAGCAGTCTCAGTGGTGAGATGAGAAAGAAGGCAGAGGGCAGTTTTTAAGGAGTGATGGAAGGTAAGGACATGGAAATGGCTGGTGCAGAGTTTGGCTCTGAAAAGGGGGCTCTTTAAATGGGGTAGTGGCTAGTCTACCCTGTGTTCACACAAGTATCTGTCTGGTTCCAGATATATGCAGAATTGTTTCAAACTATAATACTAGGGGGACTACAGGCTCCTGGTACCTTATAGCTTCAGAGGGACATGTCTGGAGAAGGGAGTGCCTGCCTAGGAGTCCATGAGCTAGCAGAGTGATGAAGACAGGAGCCAGGCTGGAGCTGTTCACCTGGAGCCTCTATCATACCCTTCCACCTCCAGTCCTAAATGTGTGACTCACAAGGAAAAACAGCCAGTTGGAGTATTTGTTCAAACTGGTTTCAATGGACCACCCCTCCTTAACGTCTGTTGTACTTCTAAAATTGATATACCATTGATCATGGGATTTACTGTGAAAGAAAGCACTTTGGAGAGGGTCTGACTGGCTACTGCTGCTTCACTGCTGCTCCCATGTGGCATTAGCACAGTCCTGGGACACTGGGAGAGGCTATGGGACAGACGAAGCTCTCTAGTCCATCTCCCAGATAGAAAGGTCCTTCAGTACAACACACCACTGGTCAAGTATGTAGACTGTTCACCAAGAATACCTGTGTATTTTTGTCTGGTGTGGCTTGCTGTTCTGGGAGACCCTCCATGATCGTATGATAGTTGCTCAGAAGAACATCTTCCATTAGCAGTTGCATGCCTGCCAGCTGTCCATGAGCCACCTTGAGGTCATGGCCACTCAGTCCACAAAAGCATAGCTAAAAACAAAAAGGAACAAAACCAAACCAAAACACCCATTTTGAACACTTCTATGTATCCTTTACATGTGGTCCTGGGGGGAGAAAACTAGGAGTAGTTGTGTTTACAAGCCCCATGCTCTCAATTATTTAAAAAATCCATAAAAATCAGAGTAACATTTTTAGTTCAAAATCCGCCTTGAACATATTAGACATTTGGCTCTGTATGGAAGTCCAAGTTCCCCAAACGTTATGGTGGTGGTGTCTGTATACGGTTGTATGGATAGTGTGATACACGTAAGCACAGGGAAAACACAGGAGAAAAACCAATATGATCTGTAACCATATCCCAAAGTGGGGGACTCTGATTAATATTTTTAAACCATTTTTACTATTTTACTTAAAAAAAAACTTTACTTTTGGAAAATTCTGAGCATATGCAAAGGCAAACAGAACAGTTCCCATCACTCAGTCCCAAAACCACCAACCTATGGCCAGTTCTGCCCCATCCTCATCACTCCCCACCTCCCCATTATTTTTAAGCAAATGCATCATTGATTTTCATGTTGTTGATAATACTTTTAAAAGCATTTTCTATTTTAAAAAATGAAAATACAATAATACTTGCTTGAACAATCAGAGGGAAACATACATTTGAAAGAAATTCTCCTTCTGAGTTCTGCTTAAGGAGTTCTCTTTCTGCCACTGTAGGTGGGTCACGAGTCACACATCTCTGAACTGCCAGTCTGGGAGTTACTCTACGAGGCCCAGAGAGTGACCGGAAATGGATGACCACTCCCCGAGATCATTATTAGCCAGGAGAATTTCAGCTGATTCAAGTCTGATTCCAGCTGCAAACATGATTTTCTTCTGTCATAAGAACACATGATTCACCCCACAGTACTGGGTTTATAGCTTCATAATCAAACAAACACCTTGCTTATCTCATATTAATAAATTATTCACCACTGGCTAGAGTATGAAGGATTAGACCTATGGATGCAGTGACATCTGCTCTGCAATCTGTATTCAGTTCTCTCTGTGACAAGCAGGAAGAACAATCTTACCTGCATGTGATATTCTAGGGTATCTGGGCTGCTACTTGTAACTGGAAATGGTCCTCCATTTTCCAGAAACGCTCTCCAAGGGAACAGCACAAATGCCTAAAAGAATCAAATAATAAATATAATAATGGTGCATAATAACGTCCACAAGTAATAGGCATTTGTATATGAATAAGACGTCTTCATCTGTACACTAAAACATTATGGGATTACTTCTCTATTATATAGAAATAGTTCTTGATGAATAGTCTCTGATGATGCAGAGGAGAGAGTAATAATCTTGTTTTTTAAACTGATTTTTCAGAAAGCAACTAAACATAGAAAGGTATTAAAGTTTCAGTGTAAATAGTCAGCAATAGTGTTTGGAAGTCCCAGAATAGTATAAAACCAATGATACACATTTATAATCAACAAAAGTAAACTTACTCAATTTTTTTCAGTATTACAAACCTTAAATATTTGTCCTTTATCACCACTGTGCTCCAATTCTAGGCAACAACTCAAAACCAATGCTATGACATTACACATGGGCCTCCATCTTTTCCACATCACTGTTCAACAGCCAAGGCATCCCTACTCCTTGGGGCATGACATGCAGCCCAGGATAGAGTCGGCCTGTCCATCTGATCCCATTCTACAGTTTCAGACCTGGTACTGGCTTCAGACAATTCTCAAAGTTGAAGTTGATGCAGATGGCAGGCAGCCAGGACACCTGCAACTACTTAATGCCAGGCAATGCCCAAAGGCAACAGGAGCAGGCCCAGTAGTCACAATCCAATCCTGTCTTCAGGTCTTCAGGAGGGTCAAGGCTTGGGCCAAGAGCATTGTCTTATAGCTAGGGAAGGTAGAAGAGTGAGACTTACATGGGATTGATGCTGGCATTACTTGCCTTAGCTTTGTAACATAAAAACATTAAGTTGGAGGTTTTGGAGTCAAAAGATATGGGCCTGTGAGGTGATTTTAAAGATATGTCCACAGGGACTTCCCTGGAGGTCCAGTGGTTAAGACTCTGAGTTTCCACTGCAGGGGGTGTGGGTTTGATCCCTGGTTAGAGGACTAAGATCCTGAATGCCATGTAACATGGAAAAAAAAAAAAAAAGTGTCCACAAATTCTTTGATTCTGTTTTCACTAAGAGGTGGAGCACCTTGACCTTGACTACAGTCTCATGAGAAATTGTGAGCCGGAACTACACAACTAAACTGAGCCCAGACTCATGAACCTCAGAAACTATATGAGACAATGAATGTCTATTGTGTTCAGTCAGTTCAGTTCAGTCGCTCAGTCGTGTCCGACTCTTTGTGACCCCATGAATCACAGCATGCCAGGCCTCCCTGTCCATCACCAACTCCCAGAGTTCACTCAGACTCATGTCCATCGAGTCAGTGATGCCATCCAGCCATCTCATCCTCTGTTGTCCCCTTCTCCTCCTGCCCCCAATCCCTCCCAGCATCAGAGTCTTTTCCAATGAGTCAACTCTTCACATGAGGTGGCCAAAGTACTGGAGTTTCAGCTTCAGCATCATTCCCTCCAAAAAAATCCCAGGGCTGATCTCCTTCAGAATGGACTGGTTGGATCTCCTTGCAGTCCAAGGGACTCTCAAGAGTCTTCTCCAACACCACAGTTCAAAAGCATCAAATATGCTATATTTGGGGGTAATTTGCTCTGAAGCCATAAAAACCTAATACAGTTTGTGACCTAGTGTTGCCAGGACTGCATAGCAGTCTAATCTCTTTAGTTGTAGCAGGTGGGTAATAGAGTTGGTGCCTAGGAGCAATAATAGTTGCCAGGATTACATTTGATAACACATATTGTTATTGGGCTGTTCAAAACTCAGCTGCTGACCTAATTTATGTATCATAATTGCTATCATTATTATTTATTACATGAAAGAGATCAGGTGTTGGTTTTGCTACCAGCTGTGAGCAGATAATCTGTTATCCCAATTAGCCTGTTAAGCGGTTTGGAGACAGAGCTCCTGACTAGAAATAACAGCAAGCTATAGGGGCCCTCTCTACTGTATGAGTGAAGGGGAGCTTACCAAGGCCAATGGGTACTTCGGCATGAAGAGCCTCCTATGCACAATGCACATTTTATTACAAAATGTGCTCTCAACACATCTCAGTACAAAAATAGCTCTCAACACACCTGGAGGCTCTGTGGATCCAGTGGTTGTGGTAGGCTGAGCTGGGAAGCAAAAATGCTCTTCATTGGAGAGTTGCTCAGTGATGGCAACCCATGGTACATGCCGTCTATGACAGACTGGTAGGCAGAAGTATTTCCAGCTGCCAAAAATGTTCGTCTACCAAAACAGGAAAGCAATCTCATTAAAAGCAGTTACTCAAGTTCCTAAAGCTCAAAACTCTCTTCAAGCCAATTTGTAGCAAGATAACATTTGGAGATGTCAACAGGTTTCTTCTTCAGCAGCATCATCCCTCATTCATTTTTCTTTACCACTGCCCTTCACTCTCACAATTCACAGCTCTCAAGGGAAGGATAGTTATCCTCTAGACCAGTGCTATCTAACAGGATAAGTTGAGGGGATCCAAAAGGTCCCCAGGACAAAAGGATCTTTTACCTAAATCTTCCATAGACTTGGATCAAGTCATGCATAAACAGACATCAAAAAAGAGATTAGCAATGATTGAGGGAGATGTTATCACCGATGGGAGTGAGGCAGTCTCTCAGAGATTAGCAGATAATCAAGTGTTGAGGAAAGACCTGGGGAGTGCCTAAGACCCCACAAGCGGGGTGCTGAGCAGCAGGCCAACCAGAAGATATCTGGGGTTGAATAGAGATGGGTGAGGTACCACTCCTCATCAACTGCTAGGATGACTTATAAGTACCCCAGAACTTAGATCACCTCTGAGAAGCATAAAGGAGGAGAAGGTGTGGTATAAGGCCTAAGATCCATTATTAGTGCTGCCTTGACATCTGGTAAAACTGGGAGGGCCTTGAATGACCTAACTACAAGTTTCCCTCCCTATGGAGGGAAGGTCCCCTAGTCAAATATAGGGACCTATGTTTATTTACTTTCCTTATCACAGGGACCAAGTATAATTCCTGCTTATCCAGCCACAAGCAGTGGTTTCCAGTTCCCTTCCAGACCACAGAATTATTCGAATGAACCAAGCACATACTCCTGTGTGCCTCCAATAGGCACCACATCCTTTTGATACTCAAAGCCTGTCTCTCAAGACCCTAGCTGTTCACTCTGTTCACAAGTACAAATCTTCTGTGGCCTTGAAGATTCTGTTCTGTTCCAAAGGGAACAGAATATGCAATGTTCTGTTCCCCTTGGCCATGAGTATACGTAACTAGTAAACTGCTGTTGATCTCATTTGTCCAGTATTTAAAGTTATGTGTTTGGTCATCTCCATAACCTTGGAGCAGAATCCTTCCCTCACCAACAAGGTGAAAAGAAGGCATTTAAAACAAAGGTAAAGGGGGATGATCTTGAAGTAATTGATTTTATATCTCAAATTCACCACTTTAAATTCTAAATATAGCTGAATGACATGGAATTGAAGAAAGAAGTAGGGGCTTATGAACTTCAGTTCAAAGACAGATAAAGGGAGCTCTATATTTGCATATCAAACCATTGTACTAGTGCAAAGACCATATCACCCTTTTCACATCTTTGTGAGAATTAACAAAAGATAGTTGCATACAGTTATATACTGAGACACTGAATAAAAACACTGATTTATCCTGGTAGTTCAAGGATGGAACTTGGAATTGCTCATGCTCAATGGATATGACCATTTTCTCCTATTTCTCATATTGTTCACATGCTTTCTCATGATTCTCAATGGGCCCTGCCAAGGGACCCATGATTCACTCAACACTCATGTGACAGTGATGTATCAAGCATCTACCATGTAGAGGATACTGTGTCAGGAACTGAGATGCAAAGATGCTGCTGCTGCTGCTGCTAAGTCGCCGCAGTCGTGTCCGACTCTGTGCGACCCCATAGATGGCAGCCCACCAGGCTCCCCCGTCCCTGGGATTCTCTAGGCAAGAACACTGGAGTGGGTTGCCATTTCCTTCTCCAATGCAGGAAAGTGAAAAAGTGAAAGTGAAGTCGCTCAGTCGTGTCCGACTCTTAGTGACCCCATGGACTGCAGCCTACCAGGCTTCTCTGTCCATGGGATCCTCCAGGCAAGAGTACTGGAGTGGGTTGCCATTTCCTTACTGCAGACAAAAAATGTTGCCTGCCATACCAGTTAACAAAGAATGCTGCCTGCCACCAAGCCATCAGCAAATGCAGCTGCCTTCCAGGGGTGCACTCTGAGGGGAATTCAGGATAAAAAAAAAAAACAGGATACTGGGTCTAGATAAGATGCATAGCTAAGAAATAATTTTAATGAGTCAGATTCTTACATCTTCCCACACATAGAAAAGCACTAAAATCATTAACTTGTGATGTCTGTCTTTTGTGATTAGCAGTAATTCTTTGATGTTTGATCACATGAGTTTTTGTTATTGCTGTTGTTTGGCCCAAACTCCTCTATATCCTAGCTCCTCCCTTACTTCTTCAGATTAGATACTTAGCTATCTGACACATTGTCTCCCAGGCTATAGTCTTCAGTAAGGTTCCAGAATAAAATATTTACAACTTCTAAGCTGTGCCTTTTTCTTTAGTCAGTGGCGCTAAAAAGCAGAATATTCTAATGGAAACATTTCTTTTCGGTCCAAAATCAGAGCACAGAAGCTCAATATCCCAATAAACCTCTCCCTGGTTGACTCCTTCAGTGTCACTCCTGTGCTTCTCTTCTACCAATCTACACAATTATCTCTCTCTCTCAGCCTCTGGGCCCAGCTTTGTTCACATCTTATTGTTTAAACCTTGACTGTATTGCTCATATTTTAAAATTCTTTTTTTGTTTATTATGATGTTTTAACATCTTTAAAAAACAACAACAAAAAAAACCCTGCTGGCTGGGGAGAGACTGTTCCTTCCTCTGTAGCTAATTCTTAAAGACAACTGAAGGCCTAGCATGCTTTTGATACCCAAACAAACCAGTCTGAGCCACACCTCCTCTGATCCCTGCAACCCAGGAGGCAATATTCCTCTCATTTAATCATCCTAGGGCTAATTAACAGGCAACTAGAGACCAACATGGGAGAAGGCAATGGCACCCCACTCCAGTACTCTTGCCTGGAAAATCCCATGGACAGAGGAGCCTGGTGGGCTGCAGTCCATGGGGTCACTAAGAGTCGGACACGACTGAGCGACTTCACTTTCACTTTTTCACTTTCATGCATTGGAGAAGGAAATGGCAACCCACTCCAGTGTTCTTGCCTGGAGAATCCCAGGGACGGGGGAGCCTGGTGGGCTGACATCTATGGGGTCACACAGAGTCGGACACGACTGAAGTGACTTAGCAGCAGCAGAGACCGACATGGGTTTCCCTGGTGGCTCAGACAGTAAAGAAACTGACACAATGTGGGAGACCTGGGTTTGATCCCTGGGTTAGGGAGATTCCCCTGGAGGAGGGCATGGCAACACACTCCAGTATTCTTGCCTGGAGAATTCCAAGGACAGAGGAGCCTGGCAGGCTATAGTCCATGGGGTTGCAAAGAGTTGGACAAGACTGAGCTATTAAGAATAGAACAGAGACCAACCCTACAGCCCAAAGCCTGCTGGAATTATGCCAACCAGCAGATCTTAAAATGTTCCCCTGTTCTGCCTTGCCTTTCCAGGCCATGGCCTAAACACTCTCTTTGCTCCTGACCCATGGCCCTGTACGACGTGGCATGATGTATGTGTCTAGGAACCAAATATAATTTTATTTCCCTGAGTCTCTCCTGTATCTCCTCCTGTGATTGCACTAGATTGATTATCACATAAAAGAACACAGAACAATGACTTGTTCTTTTATCTTGCTAAGTGTGTGCAGAGTTTTAAACTAAGGGCCACAAACAAGCACAATTCTTGGGAGAGTTTTAGAGTCCCAAACACATACTAGGTCTATTAATTTATACATACTTGGAGGCTATTAAAAAATCACACAGTTCAGATGTAAATATGACTGCTACTCTAAGTGACAGAATCATAGCATATGATACACTGTCTGGAGAGACCAGAGTCAGTCAGATTCTAGGCATCATCACTGATCAAATCATTGGTTATCCTATTCCCACTTTCTTAATTCTTCAGTCAAGATCACTGTCCTTGGTAGGTTCCCACCTCCCCTTTATCAATAGAACTGTTTATTAGGAAGCTGAAGCTGAACAAAATCATGCCACCTAAATAAAGGAGTTTCAAGATGATACCTAACAATTTTAGCACTATATCCTCTTTTATTTCCTTCCTCTCCATGGACCCCATATTTTGAAAGTTTTTTTTTTTTTTTTTAAACCAAATTAAGCATTCTCCTGTTTTTAACTCAAAGCCACATAAGCACCTAGCCTAAGCTCTGAGCTGCAGGAAGAGATAAAGAAATATGATATAAAGGAAAGAACAGGGTTTTGGAGTCTGACAAACTGTGTTAATGTAAGGTCTGCTACAACAAGCATGTGACCCTGGGGCAGTCAGGCAACTTCTCTCTATCCCCTCATCTGTAAAGACGGTAATGTAACTGCTGTCTCACAGAGTTGACACAAGGTAAGAGTTCAACCAAAGCACGTTTCGTCTCCTCCTTATCTTACTCATTCTTATGATTCCAGTTTAAAAAAGAAAGAAATGTGACATTTTCTTTACTGTAAAACTTTTGGACAAATATGTCTTTTTCTTCATGCCTTTAGAAATACCAAAAACAGCTTATTGTGATAGCTCACTCAGACCCTCAGTTGGTAAACCCTGGCCTGCACCTTCTGCTGGGGTAGCTCTAATCAGTGCAGCTTGCCAGCAGCACTCAAGATAGAGGGAAGCCCATAGGAATGAAAGGTCAATTTGTTGCTTGTGCCAGTGGCACACCTGCCAACTGCCAGCTCCTAATAAAGTCAGATCTTCCCAGAAGCCCACTAAAATACAAATATAGACGCCTCACATTCTCCGAACGGTTCTGCCACACTCCAGTTGCCTTACTGTCAACAAGCAGTCAAGGGCTTCCTAGAATGCCAGTCATCTTGTGTGTGAGTTACCCATAGTGTGATCCCAGGTAAACTGGCTCTAGCCACAGGGAGCAGGGAATTCATGGAGCGCGTGCTACATTTTTTCCTGGATGCAAGGATATATAAAAGAAAACAAAACCCAAAAAACAGCTGCAAAGTAGCCCTGAGGAGGCCAGGAAAAAGTTGTGGCTCTTCACTTCTCAGACGCTGGAGACCAGGACAACATGAGGGCTTCTGTGTATCTCCCAGAAATCCCCAGATAACTCTGAAATACACTTTAATATCTATGTGTTCAGAGACACTTAAACTAGATGAGCATAAAAATAAATTGAAAAATGAAGAGAAAACCATCACAGATTCAAGGATTAAAAGAATTGGTGTTGCTTCTTCAGAGATCCCTTGATGTACTCATTTCTAAATAAGGCTTATGGCAGGAAGTTAAGGCACCTTTGATTTATTTCCTCAAACTCCTCCTTTTTACAGTAATCACTCTGAACATCAATATCACATTCAGATTAGTGGCATTTTTCAAGGCATATGTTTTATTCCTATAGAGTTCCTCTGAGGAACTTTCTTTTTTTTCTTCTTTCCATTCTTGAATTTCAAAGGAATTCAATCTTTTAAATCAGGGAGTGGCAAACTCTTTCTTAAAGGGTTGGATAGTAAATATTTTCAGCTTCATGAAGCATATGATCTCCACTGCAACTATTCAACTCTGTGGTTGTAATGTGAGAGCAGCCAGAGGTTATCCATAAATGAATAGGCAGGGCTGTGTTCCCAAAAAAACCCTCCATTTCTGGACACTGAAACTTGAATTCCTCAGAATTTTCTTGTGTCACAAAATACTACTCTTGAATTCCCCCCGCCTCAACCACTTGAACACCAGCCTTAGCCCACAGGCTTTACAAAATCAAGCAGGGGCCTATGATTCCTAACTTAAACAGATGATATTGATTAAATATCAATATCATTAATTATATTAAATAATGATTGTGTGTACCACACAAGCATTTATCTTTGGCACAAATGATTAATTCACCTGAAATTAAACATAAACTCAATTCTCAGGCATTTCTTGCATTGGCTAATAAATAACTCTTACAGGTGGTGGACATGCCCAGAGGTGAATGGCAGGCCTTAGGCAATGTGATTCTGACACCATTAGAGGACACACCAATTTGCATCAGGTTCTTGCCTGAGCTTGGCAACAGAGGCAGAGAAAAACTTTTGTGCTTAGAAACATGTATCCTTCTGGCAACCTAAGCTGGTCTGTGCCACAGTGAAGCAGGTGCCAGGTAAGGAGGACTTCATGGGGCCACTGTCCTGAGCTATATCCTGCCTCTTCTCCCCTGGTCTATGGAAGTATGCTGCTTTCATTTCAGGTGAGAGTTCCTTCTTTTTAAACTCTGGAGAAGGCTTCAGTTTACATAAGAAAAAAGTTTCCTGGAATAAAAGTCGTATTTACCCAAAGTTGGCGAGCTCTGGGAAGGGCAAGGGAACTTCCCCAAGCTTTCTGTCTCTTTTGGTTATCTAAGGACTTATTGCTAGCAGGTTCAGCACAAAGTATTAATAAAATCCTCAAGTAGAATGACATTGATCTTTTACTTCTCTTTTTCTCCTGCCTCCTGTCGTCTCTTCAGAGTTTCCTTTTCCATCCATCCTGCTGCTGTCTGGCATCCATCCTAGTTCTCAGGCTTTGGGGTCAAATGCACCTAGGATCTAATCCTGGTCTGCTGCTTACTAGCTGTGTGACTCCAAACACACACATAACGTAAAGGGCTCTGAAGAAAAAAAGGGCTGGAGGAAATGATGTAAATGAAGGACTCCTGGTTCCTTCTGAGGTCCTCTGAAAAACATACTGACTGTACAATACTGAAACCAGACATAGGACGCATGACCCTCCATTCCTGCAGACCGAGTATGCCAGGGCGGAGAAAGCCCCAAAAAGCAATTCCTAGGGGAAGCAGAGCGGTTTCCCTGGGAGAACAGGAGCAAGATGAACTCCATGGAGCTGGAATTCCAAAAGAATTTCTGAGGTATAGTCCTATTTCTTCAGTCTATGTAAATTCCTTGCAAATTCTGACTTGAGATTTCAGGCAATGGCACCCCACTCCAGTACTCTTGCCTGGAAAATACCATGGACGGAGGAGCCTGGTGGGCTGCAGTCCATGGGGTCGATAAGAGTCGGACACGACTGAGCGACTTAACTTTCACTTTTCACTTTCATGCATTGGAGAAGGAAATGGCAACCCACTCCAGTGTTCTTGCCTGGAGAATCCCAGGGACGGGGAGCCTGGTGGGCTGCCGTCTATGGGGTCGCACAGAGTCGGACACGACTGAAGTGACTTAGCAGCAGCAGCAGCAGCAGGGCTAATGAATGGCCATCCTGACAATTAGTCAGATCCCTTATATCCTACCTGCTTGACAAAGCTATAGCTCCCAAAGCAACCTGTCAATAAAAAACCCAAACAAACAAAAAAACAAATAGCCTGATTTTTTTGTCCTGCTGAATTTGCATTCTAAATCCAGAGTCCTCTGATGCTCAGAGTACAGAAAAAGCAGAGTAGAAAGAGAAAACAGTAGGTTAAGTATAAACTCCACATTTCTATTCTCTGTGGACACTCATGCCAAACGGTTGGAAATGATTATAATCCACAGATAAGAGTACTGCCCTCCAAGGTCTCCCTCAGTTCCCCTAAATACTCACACTGGAAATTTATCAAATGAAGTTAATTTTGACAATTTAAGAATAAGCAGGGACTCTCAGGTCTATCTAACCTCTTCCCTTCCCATATACAACTTATTATTTATACAGGAAACATTGTGATTCTTAATTCAAACTAGTTTTTTCATCAATCATGACTCTTTAACCAAACAAACATTCTTTTTGATGCAGAGTATAATACCTACAAGGCTAGAGGTAAATTAAGTTATTTATAAATTTAACTCAGGTAGTCAATTTTGTTGGTTTCAGACGTGCAGTGAAAATTCTGTTCTTCTGAAAGGTAATTAAGGGCTGAAAAAAATAAAACTTGGTAGGAAGAATAATCTTCAGCAGTATAAAAAATACGATTCCCCATAAAACAGTCTGTTATGCAAACTAACTACATTGGAATCACATTTAACAAAATCAAGAATATTATTATCTAACAAGAACACAGTCCACCTGGACAGCCTTTGCAGCAGAACACATTTGGTAGCCGCAGTGATCTGGATCAGGTTGTGCCCTTGACTATTTTAAGCTCATTATCTACTCATGCCAAGAGTGGCCTCCCTCCATGAGCACTCAGAAACACCTGCCCCACAGAATTTACTAGACAGGAATAGCCCTCCAGCCCTTACCGGATGAGGTACCTCACTGCAGCGTCAAACTGCAGAAACATAACCTCCCTTTGGAGGAGAAGGACCTGGGACACCAGAGTGGGGTCTTGGGGGCTCTGGAGGCTGTCAATCATTTTCTGCAGCTCTTGAAGTTCAGATCCTAGAAGACAGATGACATTTTAAGTCAAACAGATTGAAATACAGGCTACCCCAGCTACCCTGTGAACCATCATTTCACCTCCAAAGCCAACTTTTTAACTAAATTGAATTCTGTTTGTTTGTTGTGTGAGTATACTAATTAAATATTTTGCAAGATCAGCAAAGCCTTATGTTTCAGAACCCAAGGCCTGATTTATCTTTTCTTCCTTCCTTCCTTCCTTCTTCCCTCCCTCAGGAATATAGTAACTTGTATTGCTTTTCAGCAGAATAAGAACATACTGCTAAAAGTAAGTTTCAAAGTATACAAGGCTATAGACTCTAAATAGATTGAAAAAGAGAAATTACAAGGAATGGGAAAGATAAGGGTCTCAGTAAATCTATTAGGGGCTTGAAATTATTATAAACCAGCGGCCATTTCTTACAGCCGTACCATTCAAATCAACACTGGCATAGACTCATCCTGTCAATGGCTCATGGATTAATGAAGACTCAAGACCATCCAAGGAGGCAAAAATATGTATACATATATGTATACAGAAACATACATCCTTCTAGGAGATTCACATCATTTCAGGAGTAGATGTGAGAGATCCTAAATAGGCTTATTTCTTGGACCCTTATCCTAAAGGATTTATATGTGTTTTGGATGGAAATTTAAGCTAGTGGCCTTTTACGGTACTCAATACTGGTTTGAGGAACCTGGCCTGGGTCTAGATGGCTGTACTAGCAACTCTATTATTGGCTCAGGAAATGAGCCACTCAGAATGGGAAAGCACAGAAAAAAAAAATCATGGTCCTTAGGGAGCACTGGTGGGGTGGGTGGGTGGGCCCTATTTCCAGGTCTACAGAATGTTGGCTGATGTGAAATGCTCATCAGCTCCCTGTGGAGAGAGTAATAGCTTTCTACTTGAGAGGACATCCCTGCTATGCAAAGAGAAGCAATGTGGAAATTGATCATCATCCCTGATTGTAGCCCAAGGCAGAAGTGAGATGGGAGACCTATGAAGCATTTCCAAAGTTACACTGTATAAACAACTCACCCAGACTTGAGCAGCCTTGTACCCTAACTGGCCTGGTACTGGAACTCTTTCTATGTTTCTGGCATGGAAGGCAGGGGACTGAGAACAGGGAGGCTGTCCACGAGAGCCTGATGAGGGCAGAACCAGGTCTGAGAATGGTAGCCAACATGTACTTGCAATATGGGCTCTTGGTTTTAGAAAAGGATGTGAAGTAGCTCAGTCGTGTCTGACTCTTTGCAACCCCATGGACTGTAGCCTACCAGGCTCCTCCCTCCATGGGATTCTCCAGGCAAGAATACTGGAGTGGGTTGCCATTTCCTTCTCCAGGGGATCTTCCCGACCCAGGGATCGAACCCGGGTCTCCCACATTGCAGGCAGACGCTTTAACCTCTGAGCCACCAGGGAAGCTCATAGTCCAGATTTCATACCCATTTGACATTTTACACATAACAGAAGAATGTTTTGGGGGTATTTTTCCAACCACAAAAGAACTGGGGTCAATCATTAGACTTTTTATGAATCCTTTATAAATCTGATGGTCATATGGGCTGAAAAGAAACTTCCACCAGAAGAGGAGTCACAGCAAATTGTACAAGAACTCAAAGAATTTTGTGGTGGATGGGAGGAGGGATAGTTGGTGAGCCTTATTTGTTCAAGGTCTAGTGTGCTTGGTCTACAAGCAATACACTCTATCAGGCTATGCAGTAACCAGGAGAAAAAGTTTATAATCCCCTGTAATGACAATTAAAAAAGAATATAAAGTTGCACATACCCTGTGATTAAAGCTCTGTAAAATGTATTTGAGCAAGGGTCAGAAGGAAGTAAAGTAAAATTATTTCACTTGTTAGAATAGTTGGATTATGCGTGGTTTTTCTCATTATTTCCATTATTGTTTATAAAATTCTGTGTGTGCACTTTTACATGGTCACTTCCCAGCAAAACTGTTATGTGCTGGCAGGTGGCATTATCATTAAAATACAGGTACGGAGGAAGGCCTACCTTCTCTTAGTTAACACACTGATAATACTCCTCATTTGGGCCTTTTTCTGTGGGGTCGCACTGCTCAGAGGGAGCAGGGATGGTGGGTACGGGCAGGGAAGGCAGCCTGTCTGTGAGGATGGGGTAGATGGTTGCCATGTGCTCAGGGGGAGCAGGGATAGTGGGCACGGGCAGGGAAGAAAGCCTGTCTGTGAGGATGGGGCAGGTGGTTACATGTGGTCATGGAGGAGGACAGTGGTGGGGGAAGGAGGAGACTCTCCACTAGGAAACAAATGAGCCTTTTCTTGTGCCTTTCCACAGGAGGGTTCTGTGTGGGAAATCAGAAAGAGAAGAATCACAGTGGCCCAGCCTCCATGGGAATACTCAAAGCCAGTACCTTTTGTTCCTGAAACCTTAAGTTCAGTGTGTAGTGTCTGGGTTTCTTTGGTCTCCTAATCCTTTACAAGGAAATCACAATGTAAACTCCCACATTCTGATTACATCCTCTGCTTCATACTGACTCCAAAGGGAGTTGCTGGCCTTCAGGGAAGGAGAGAATTTTGCAGGGTCCAAGGAACTAGTCCACAGTGTCTAAGAGCTGCTTCCTCTGTCAAGTGGGAGGACCACAGCGGAAATTTGAAGCGTTTCTTCAAAAAAAAATTTTTTAAGTACATAAGTCTACCTACGTCCTTTTATCTAACTCCAAATAATTCTGAAACAGCTAAAGGGAGTTGGGTGGGTATATGAACAGATCCATCTCATCTTTTCACCTTAGTTCTCCTTGCCTCCTCTGGGAAGCAGGCCAGGAACTAAGCAGCCTAGCCTTTAAAAAAGATGATTATCTTACAGTGGAATTTTTTTTAGTTCAGTTTGCTCTTTATCTATTTTCAGCAAAGCAAAGTATGTAAAACTTTGTACATTCTCCCTGGAGCACAAATATTTTTACTGGCAACATGACAACATGTAGGTCTCTAATTGCACACCTCGGAAAGCCTGGACCCCCAGATATTTCAATGGTTTCCAGTTCATAAGCATATAAATAGTAAGAAACCAATTGCCTTCCTCCTCAGTTCTAGGTCCTCAACAACTGGGCCTTATTTCCTACTATCCCTCAGTGTCACACTGGTGGGGTCATCCTTCTGGACTGGCCACATGTAGCCCTGCCTGTTTCCTTTGCCAGCATCCTCTGTTTGTCCTCCTCCAGGACAAGCCCTCCTATTTTTCTCCATTGATTCAAGTGGGGGTAGGTCCCCCCAGATCATCTTCCCTGTGGGCTTCTCCCCTCCCAGCTGCTATAGAACTTCCTATGCAGGGACTTCTCCTGGAAACACAGCTCTGGCTCTTCCTCATCTCCATATAATATCTGTCTCCCCTTCTTGAGGTGGGGGGTGGCATTTTTCCTGGCCTATTTTCCTTTCTTCCTTTCCTCAACTAACATCCAGCTCTACTGAGAGCATTTTAGTTTATTTTTTGAGTAAACCCCTTTTACAACAGTCCCCAGATTAGCAAAAGGAAAGGAGCTAAGAGTGCTTTGGAACTTCTGTAATTTCTTGATGCTTATTGAAGAATTGCTAGTAGGCCTACAGTAATTCTGAGCTTTCTCTGCTGGGGCAGCACCAACCCTAGTCCTTCATGCTCCTCTCCTCAGATATAGGCATCAATCTTCTTCCTGGAACAAGTCAGAATCTCCCACAAACACTTCCTTGATGCACTGGCCAGAGAGGAATAGATTCAAATTATATCACATTTGTTTTAAGATCACTTAGGTTTAAATAGGCATGTTACCTCATTGTTTTGGCTCTTCTCACACTTTAAAATCCTTGGCTACTATGTTATAATATATTGCTATCAATTAATTAATATTTACATGACTAATGACATAATTTGGATGGGAGTCAAATTATTAAAATACTAAGATTAGTTTCACTGCTTTTGATAAACCCAGTTTACTAAGCATCTCAGTGTCTTCATCTCATGTGTTTATCTGAGAAATCGTGCTGAGTTGAAGTTCCTGGATTAGCAATGGGCAGATAAAACTAAAGCCTCAACTATTCTTACTACAGGACTACCAACTGGGTCTTGTTAGCTACCTAAGGGCTGTCTGCAAGGCTCTGACCTTTCAGGAAGGCCAGGAGGGGAAAGGGAATGAAAGTAAACTAGTATTTAAAGGGTACTTGTACATCCTTCTAAACTTTTTACAGATTTGAATCCACAGAAAGCTGAGTGCCGAAGAATTGATGCTTTTGAACTGTGGTGTCGGAGAAGACTCTTGAGAGTCCCTTGGACTGCAAGGAGATCCAACCAGTCCACTCTGAAGGAGATCAGCCCTGGGATTTCTTTGGAAGGAATGACGCTAAAGCTGAAACTCCAGTAAACACCTCACCTTTGCATGAGGTGGCTGAAACTTGGCCACCTTATGCGAAGAGTTGACTTATTGGAAAAGACTCTGATGCTGGGAGGGATTGGGGGTGGGAGGAGAAGGGAACGACAGAGGATGAGATGGCTGGATGGCATCACTGACTCGATGGACGTGAGTCTGAGTGAACTCCGGGAGTTGGTGATGGACAGGGAGGCCTGGTGTGCTGCGATTCATGGGGTCGCCAAGAGTTGGACATGACTGAGCGACTGAACTGAACTGAATCCACAGAACAACCTTCTAAGACAGTTATCATCACCCTTATTCTACAGATGACAACAGAGACCCAGAGAGTAAAGAGCCCAGCTTCCAGTAATCCAAGTGACAAAGGCAGGGCAAAACCCCAGGCCCAATTCTGACTTGGCATACTTTGTGGTTTAGCCAACAAATGTGGAATCAATCAGTTTGGAGACAGTATATGATGGGACTTTCCCTTTGCCATTTTGTCATTTATGAGGAAATATTTTAGTCCTGTCTTTCTGAGCATTCTTGGTAGCTCAGACGGTAATGTGTCTGCCTGCAATGGGGGAGATCTGGGTTTGATCCCTGGGTCAGGAAGATCCCCTGGAGAAGGAAATGGCAACCCACTCCAGTACTCTTGCCTGGAAAATCCCATGGATGGAGGAGCCTGGTAGGCTACAGTCCATGGGATCTCAAAAAGTCGGATGCGACTGAGCGACTTCTCTCTCTCTTTCTGAGCATTAAGGGCTTCACAGTAATTAATTAGATGGGGGAAATCCTTCCACAGTGTATACTGTATATGTATATCAAATATTATATTGTTCACTCAAATTTTATTCAACTATGCCTCAATAAAGCTTAAAAAAAAAAAAGCATGTCATGGAATTTCAACTGAATATTGAAGGCAATTTCAATCACCTTTAATCACTTACCAATACCCTCAGTTCCTCCCCAGTCACCTCTCAGAGGGTTAGGACTCAGAGGAAATTCAAAACATGCTGGACAATTTCCAAGTTTAGCAAAACTGAAAAGGTAGGCCACAATGTCATGAAGAGGGGCTATCAGCTGCAGAGTTAGCTTTAAGGCTCTAAAAGCTACCTGTGAGTAAAATCAATACAAAGAAATAATTTTCAAGAAATTTCTAAGGGAACACAAAAATATATGAGCATTGATTAGGGACAATATATTTAAGAATTTTTAAATAAACATTTTCACAGAATAATACATAATAATATCTACAAGATAGTAACTGAAAAAATGAACAACAAGCTTTTATATATGTTATAACAGGTTATATATGTCTTTTGACAAGGTAACTCCTTCTGGGGAATTAAAACAACGTGTTTCTCTTTCTTTAAAGCCATTGGTGGCCAAAACCACATCAAAATATGATTGTATTACCAATGATCAACAAATTACAAAGTTCACAAATAAATTCCTAGCCGGGACTCATATTCAGACAACACTGCCCTAAGGGCTGTTATTTCTTCCTACCTGTAAGGAAAACGTAACTACTTAACAATATAGTTTAAACACAAGACTAAAAAACAAACAATGGATCTTAAATATCAACATTCAGCAAAGGAAAAGAGAAAAATTATGACTTAACTGCAGAACGTAGCAGTTTTGTATTTTTTAAAAGCCCTAAAAAAATGCTCATGGTGAATAAATGAAGTAAAGGGTAGTTCTATTTCTAATTTCTTGAGGAATCTCCACACTGTTTTCCATTATGGCTGCACCAATCATCATTCCTACTAACTGTGCAAATGTTTCCTTTTCTCCGCAACCTCACCAACAGTTGTTCTCTTGTCTTTTTTAATAACAGCCATCCTAACAGGTGTGAGGTGATATCTCATCAGTTTTGATTTGCATTTCCCTGTCGGAGAAGGCAATGGCGCCCCACTCCAGTACTCTTGCCTGGAAAATCCCATGGACAGAGGAGCCTGGTAGGCTGCAGTCCATGGGGTCACGAAGAGTCGGACACGACTGAGCGACTTAACTTTCACTTTTCACTTTCATGCATTGGAGAAGGAAATGGCAACCCACTCCAGTGTTCTTGCCTGGAGAATCCCAGGGACGGGGGAGCCTGGTGGGCTGCCGTCTATGGGGTCGCAGAGTCGGACATGACTGATGCGACTTAGCAGCAGCAGCAGCAGCAGCAGCAGCAGCAGATGGTTAGTGATGTTGAACACCTTTTCATTTATGTGTTAGTCATTGGTATGTCTCCTTTGGAAAAATGTCTATTCAGGTCCTTTGACCATTTTAAAATCAGATTATAGGTTTAAAAATTTTTTGTTTTGTTTTGTTCTTGCTTTTGCTATTGAATAATATGAGTTCCTTCCATATTTTAGGTATATATAGTTTGCAAATATTTTCTCTCATTATGTAGGTTGCCTTCTCCTTCCATTGATTTGTTCCTTTGCCAGCAGAGGTTTTTTAGTTTGATATTATCTCACTTGTTTATTTTTACTCTTGTTACCTATGCTTTTGTTGTTGTTTCCAAAAAAATCATTGCCAAGACTGGTGTCAAAGAGTCTTTTTCCTGGTTTTCCTCTAAGATTTTATAGTTTCCAGTCTTAACAGTTGTCTTTAATCCACCTGAAGTTAATTTTTGTGACTGGTGTAAGACAGGGATCTAGTTTCATTCTGCTGCGTATAAGATTATAATATATGATCCAGCAAACCCACTTCTGGGGATATATCAAAAGAAATAAATCAATATATTAAGGAGATTATCTGCACTTCCATGTAGCATTACTTACAATAGCCAAGATACGGAAACAACCTAAGTATCCAGTGTATGGATAAGTGGATAAAGAAAATGTCACACACACAACCATACACACACACAGGAATATTATTCAGACATAAAAAAGAACTGCCATTTACAACCATGGGTAAACTTGAATGACATTATGCTAAGTGAAATAAGCCACAGAGAAAGACACACTGTATGATCTCACTCATATGTGGCATCTAAAAATGAAGGTCAAACGTACAGAAAAGTGGTCACCAGGGGAAGGGGGAAATGGTGCAATGTGGTCAAGAGGTAACATAAATAAGTTCTGAGGATCTAATGTACAGCATGGTGACTATAGTTATTAACACTGTATTGTATACTTGAAATTTTGTTAGCGTTGGATAAGCATTCTCACCTCCAAAAAACAAAAAAAGTAACTATGTGAGGTGATGAATGTATTAACTGTGGTAATCATTTTATAATGTATATCAAATCATCATGCTGTACAATTTAAATATATACAATTTTATTTGTTAATTACACCTCAATAAGTATTAGTTGGTAGAAGGAAATGGCAACCCATTCCAGTATTCTTGCCTAGAGAATCCAGTGGACAGAGCCTGATGGGCTGCTGTCCATAGGGTTGCACAGAGTCGGACACGACTGAAGCAACTTAGCAGCAGAAGCAACAAGTATTTGTTGCTCAGTCATGTCTGACTCTGCAACCCCGTGGACTGTATATAGCCCGCCAGGCTCCTCTGTCCATGGAATTCTCCAGGCAAGAATACTGGAGTGGCTTGCCATTCCCTTCTCCAGGGCATCTTCCCGACCCAGGGACTGAACCAGGATCTCCTGGATTTCAGGCAGATTCCTTACTATCTGAGCCACCAGGGAAGCCCCACACCTCAAAAGGAGGGGGTGGAAAGGGTGAGAATCCTAGATTGCTAAGCAGGTTTTCACTTACAAAGAAAAATCAGAATGTTCCCAAATTGCCATTTTCAACACTGCATTTTATTTAGTTAATACTTGAATGCACTACGTATTTCTGTATCTATTCTTTTTAATGGTTAACCTTTATCAGTAAATGAGGTACTTAGAGGAACTCCTGAAAAAACAGAAACCAGCTAATTACTGTGATTAAGTGTGATCTCAACCTCTCTTCAGCTTCAGCACATTAGGGTGGGGTTTTCTTGGAGCTGGGGAGGAAATTAAGGATTAATAAGGAGTCTCAGAAGCTCCATTAGTGTTCAGTAATGACCACGGAGAAGCAGAACTATGAAATAACGAGGCACAAGGGAAATTCTAATAAAGCAAGCAAAATATGAGAAGCTGAGAGATTTCAGTTATTAAATGTTCCTGGGAAAAAAAACCAACAAGAGATATTCTCTGAAACTGACATGTTTAACTGTGGGACATAAAAACAGCCAGTTTCCATTCTGGCACAGATAAAAAAATACAAACCTTTTCTGGCAGAGTTTTGAACATAACCAGCACTTCAGAAGGATGGGGTATGAACCATAAGTTGAGGAAGACTTTCCCATCAGCAGACAGCAAACGCCGTGGCCAGGGCTGAAAACTCCTGCGGTATGAGAAGAGAGATCCGGTAGTACAGCGTTTCTCTCTCTAAAAGGGGCTCCCGGTGTGAACTATTTATACCTCCGCCCTCCAGCCGCAGCGCCAGAGCTCGCATTGCGGTGACACACACATCAAATGTCTAAGCCCGAGGGCAGCAGGACTCCTTTTCAGGCAGCTCGCAGTTATAAATAAAGGGGACACAGTTATAAATAACTCACTGGGAGAAGAGCAGTTGGGCTGGTTTTAGTCTCAGCTGTGTTGGGAAGAAGGCGTGGGCACAGACGCAGGGAAAGGTGTGATAAGAAAGGAAGCAGAGAGGGCATGAATGGACAGGGAGGCCTGGCGTGCTGCGATTCATGGGGTCACAAAGAGCCGGACACGACTGAGCGACTGAACTGAAGGAGGAAACAGAACAGGCCAGAAAGCAGGACTCCATCTTGGGCTGGACTATGGACTCTGATCTATATGCCCAGTATCTATGGAAACCACATACCAACTGGAAAACCAGACCCCTAGATGGAAGAGCCCCAGGGCTCATACCTAGACTCTCCGTCCCCTAAAAGAATACCCTAATTATCTGTGTAACCAAATAGAATCATGAATTCTATTATGCTTATTGGGGTATGAGCACAGGCCTATTGATAATGGTCCACTGTTAACTACCTAGGCCTAAGGCATATGAATCACGGTTATCTTTGTATCTTTCTTTTCCTTTGTTCAGGCTAGTTTTAGGGAATTTAGGGAGGTGGGTTTGGGCACGTACACCTAGGGGTATATAAGGTTTTCACAAAAACTGGTTGGGGTCCTAGGCTAAGAGGAGACTCTGCCTTGGGCCGGCCAGTGTAATAAACTGCACTCCACTATCTGCATTGTCCTTCTGAGTGAGTTTGTTTCCCAGAACGTGTGGCTACAACACTGACACCATACTGGGGGTGACAATTTTCTCACTTAATTCTTATGACAAACTTGAGACATTCCTATGCTGTTCCTGGTTCACAGAGGCCCTACCAGGTTAGAGGATGAGACGGTTGGATGGCATCACCAACTCAATGGACATGAGTTTGAGTAAACTGGAGTTGGTGATGGACAGGGAGGCCTGGCATGCTGCAGTCCATGGGGTCGCAAAAAGTTGGACACGACTGAGCGACTGTACTGACTGACTGACTGACTGACCAACCAGGTTACAAAGATCTTGCCTAACCAACTTGTAAGAGAAGAAGTTGAGATTTAAGCACAGATTTGTCCAGTTGTAGAATTCAGGCTCCAGAGACCAGCCTCTGTTTTCCTTCCTTCCCTGCCAGATTCCTGTCAAGTTCTCCAGACTCAGGCCCTCTTTTCCTTCCTCCTTCCTATGTTGTGCTAAGTCACTTCAGTTGTGTCAGACTCTTTGAGACCCCATGGACTGTAGCCTGCCAGGCTCCAGTGTCTATGGGATTCTCCAGGCAAGAATGCTGGAGTGGGTTGCCATGCCTTCTTCCAGGGGATCTTCCCGACCCAGGGATCAAACCCACATCTCTTAAGTCTCCTGCATTGGTAAGAGGGTTTTTTACCACTAGCTGCCACCTGGGAAGCCCCTCTTCAGATATTGGGTTGGCCAAAAAGTTGTTTCAGGTTTACCCATAAGATATTACAAAAACTTGATTGAAGTTTTTGGCCAACTCAATACTTTATCATTTCTTAGGCACCAGTATAGCAGTTTTTTGGTTACAAACATAATTCATATATGTCTGGTTTAAGGATTCACACAGCCCAGTTACCTACTACCTGGCCTGGGGTATAGAACATGGCCAGTTCCTCAGAAGCCCTTACATAGTTCCTTGGTCCCAACTTGTTCCACCTTGGCTGGCAGTGCCTCAGACCACCTCAGTCAAAAAAGGCAAGAACTGAACTCCTCACCCGCACCCACACCCCGATCCTGGGCTTCGTCCTGTGTTAAGAGAACCATAACCTCCAAGTCCTCAAAACCAGAACCCAGGGTTTTTAGATGCTTCCTTCTTTACCCCTCAGGTCCTACTGACCCCATAGCTCTCTTGTGCGCAGTTTCCATTCACACTCCATTGTCTATAGCAAGGACTCTCAATGGGAGGGTTTCACCTTCTAGAGAGCATTTTGGAAATCACTGGGGCAGTTTTTGATTGTCATTATTTCTGGGTCCTTAGGAGAAATTCAGATGACCCATTTCATTTCCTAAAATAAAATGTAATTCATTTTAACTGAGGTCTAATGTTTTCCATATCAAACATTCTGAATATGAAACTTAAAATTTTTAAAACTCTACTTGGGTTAGTCTCAAGTCTCAGTATTTTAAACAGGTAATTTGAAGTTCAGAAACAAAGTATGGTGGTGTTAGCTTGGAGAACTTCTCTTATTTCAGCCACCAAAAAGTCAGACTATCCTGTCCTGAAAGTTAAAGTTAGTCACACAGTCGTGTCTGACTCTTTGCGATCCCATGGACTGTAGCCCACCAGGCTTCTCCGTCCATTGAATTCTCCAGGCAAGAAAGAGTACTGGAGTGGGTTGCCATTTCCTTCTCCAGGGGATTGTCCTGAACAGGGATCAAACCCATATCTCCTGCATTGCAGGTGGATTCTTTACCATCTGAGCTACCAGGGAAGCCCCACCATAGTTTGAAAGTGTCCTGTCCTGGAGCAGATCAAAACCAGCTTAATCTCGTCCTATCTCTGTTATTTGTTCAAAGGTGCTCCAAAGAAACACTACAATCAACAATGAGCACAGCTGATCATGCGAACTACACTCCCACCAGCACCTTCAATTCTTTACTTCTTCGTACTTACAGCCCATCCATCTAGCAAAACTCCAACTCTGGATCCCTCTAGCTAGTCTGCTTTCTGCTTCTAGTCACATGTTGCTGAGCACAGCTGGAGGAAATCACACCGCTAAATTTATTGATGCAACAAATAAATGGTTTCCAGTCTGAGCTGTGTCACGCCAAGAAAAATTGGTTTTCTTTCCTTTGATCAGCTCTCATGTCCATTTCCTTTTTTCAGTAACTCCAAATCTTCCTTAAGCCTCATACCAGATTCCTAGCAGCAGATGATGACATGGTCTATTATTTCATAATTGAATCAAAGGGGCTGGAACTGCCTCCACTTCCTGAGGGCTCATTTACCCCTCCCCATCCTCTCTTTCAAACCAAGGTCCAAGGCAGAGGTACACACCCAGGGTATGAAGTGAAGATAGGCTCTGCCCTCAAGGATCTTACATTCCAGAGGCAGCTAGATTTGCAAGCATGATGCTGTGATGGATGTGTGGAGGAATGGAAGTATGTGAAAGTGGAGAACATCTAGAATAAGAAGAGTCTGAGACTTGTTGGGAGACCAAGGAAAGATATTCATAGCTGGTGCCTCTGAGCTGTGATTCATTATCTCCCCCTCCACATCTCTCCTCTTAATGGCATGACCATTCTTTTTTTCCCCCCATTAAAAAAATGTGATAAAATATACATAACATAAAATTACCATTTTAACTGTTTTTAAGTGCACATTTCAGTGGATTAAGTCCATTTACACTGTTGTGCAACCTGCCACCATTTATCTCCAGAAAAAAATTTTTTTCCATCTTCCAAAACTGAAATTCTGTACCCATTAAACAACAGCAAGACTACCATCATTTTATTCACAAGCCAGAGACTTTGGGTAACATCCTAGATTCCTCTTCCTTCTCCTCACTCAGTTCTGCATTAAACCCAGCACCTCGCTGATTTAACCTCCCTAAACATCTCTTGTCTGCGCAGTTTCAGTAGGTTCCTAAATGGGCACCAACAATCATCTTGCCCCCCTTCTCCCTGTTTGAAAGTGAAAGTGTTAGTTACTCAGTCATGTTTGACTCTTTGTGAGCCCATGGGCTGTAGCCCACCAGGCTCCACTGTCCACGGAATTCTCCAAGCAAGAATACTGCAGTGGGTTGCCATTTCCATCTCCAGGGGATCTTCCTGACCCAGGGATTGAACCTAGGTCTCCTGCACTGCAGGCAGATGCTTTACTGTCTGAGCTACCAAGGAAGCCTGTTTGTTGAAGGACAAAGAGCAGACTTCTGGATCTTGCCCGTTGCACTATCTATTCTGCTTCCCAAATTCATTCTCATATACCCTGGAACAGGAGCCACGGGGAGGTCCACATGGCTGTCTCATATCATGAGATATGCTGTCTCATATTTATGTGGGTCTCCCAGCTTGAATTGAATTTCTTTCCTTGTCCACCTGAAACACTAGTCTTTTCAAGACCCAGGTTTAGTGTACCCCCTTCCCTGAAGCCCACCTAGTTCTTCATCCCCACCTCCCTGATCCTTCAGATAATACTGAGTATTTCCTGGTGGGTTCTTTCATTATACTTTAGTTTTATTTTTTATCACAATGTTTGGTCATTGTCTATTTCCCCTTGCCTGAAGGGCGGGAACCATGTTTAATTCATTGCTATACAGCTCTTGGCACCAAAGCTACCATGTGCCATTGTTCAGTTTGTGCTCTGAGGCAACCAACAGTAGCTAAAATCCAGCCTATACTTGACTCGCCAAACTCTGCACCCTGGCATGGGACTACCCCTGCCCAGAGGAAACAGCACTTTCTTATTCATAAAGCAGCTGTGTGGGAGAGTGGTGGATCTGCCTGTCACACAGTAAGGGCTTGAGTATTAGTGTCGTCTCTCTTAGTCCCTTCTTCAATCACCCATCAGCCAACACCACTACTCCTTGCTCCTGGGAGTATGGCCAAGCATCAGCCTAGTCTCCAGACTCCAGTCTACTCTAGAGCCATGAAGGCCACAGAGCTCTCAAGGGGCATCCTTCTTTGCAGGAGAGCTTCCCCTGGCCCCTCTTCTATTTAGGTTCTGGTTCAGGGGCAGGGTGTCTCTGCTAAAACTAAACAGTATGTTTCAGCTCTTTAAGGATTAAGTAGCATCTTAGAATTTTAAACCTATAGAATATATGGGACTCTTCTAGTCAAGGAGATGGCAAACACAAGCAGGGAGGCCTCCTTTCTCCCTTTCCTTGACCATGGTCATTGCCAATCAATCACAACAATCTCATAAGCTTGGGGTGTCTTAGAATCCTTAGCAGGACACTGCCACCTCATGTGAAGAGTTGACTCATTGGAAAAGACTCTGATGCTGGGAGGAATTGGGGGCAGGAGGAGAAGGGGAGAACAGAGGATGAGATGGCTGGATGGCATCACTGACTCGATGGACGTGAGTCTCAGTGAACTCCAGGAGCTGGTGATAGACAGGGAGGCCTGGCATGCTGCGATTCATGGGCTCGCAAAGAGTCAGACACGACTGAGCAATGGAACCGAACTGACTGATATCAGAGAAGTACAGAAGGACACTGATTTACCCAAAGCACTGAAGTATAGTTTTTTTTTTTTTTTTTTCCTGAATATTTAAAGCCACAACAGTTCTAGATTATGTCTACTTATTTGTTTGCTTATTTTAGATTCTGGCTTATGTAAAAGGGTGTGACTGATGAAAATTTCTGGGTACTCCAGGGCAAAACAAAACTTCATAGATTGAAAAAGCAGTCATACAGCCCATAAACAAAGAACTCCTTCTGTATTCAAATACAAAGATACTCTTATTCTTAGAGTATTAACTCTTTTCTTTTGCCCTTCTGGACAGAAAATCAAGGTTAAACACCAAACTCAATAAACCTCTACCCTGGGAGGAGTGGGGAGGGGATGGGGGAATAACAAGCTCAAAAGAAAATTCCACACCTGGGGTCATTCTTGAGGCCATCACTGGAGTCCCTCAACTCCTTATTTTCTTGTCGTTGTCCCACCATGAAAAAAGTATCTCTGATAGTAGGGAAATCGTCCAGTAGGGCTCTCAGGCTGTTGCAGTATGCTATGATCTGCCCCCGAAGAGCATAGTGAGACATATGGCGGTTGAACCTGAAGTCAGAAGAAGAGATAATGTGCAGAGGTGAATTCAAGTTGTTCAATCTCTCACAGAAGTTCGCTAAGTCCCTGGAGATTTTTCAAAGAGAATAGAGGACTTCTGTCAAGAAGAAACTTCTGACTTGGTCAGATTGCTATTGCCTGAACACAAAGGCATGAACCTCTTCCAAGTGCCTCTTATCTGTCATTTCTGATACTGCTTCCTCTGTGTGTCAGAGGACAGTTCAATTTGCTTTCATCCAGGAAACATTACTATGAAAAAAATAGTGGAGGTGATAGAATTCCAGCTAAGCTATTTCAAATTCTAAAAGATGATGCTGTTAAAATGCTGCACTCAATATGACAGCAAATTTGGAAAACTCAGCAGTGGCCACAGGACTGGAAAATGTCAGTTTTCAATCCAATCCCAAAGAAGGGCAATGCCAAAAAATGTTCAAACTACCACACAATTACACTCATTTCACATGCTAGCAAAATAATGCTCAAAATCCTTCAAGCTAGAAGGAGGAGCTAAGATGGCGGAGGAGTAGAACGGGGAGAACACTTTCTCCCCCACAAATTCATCAAAAGAACATTTAAACGCTGAGTAAATTCCACAAAACAACTTCTGAAAGCCGGCAGAGGACATCAGGCACCCAGAAAAGCAACCCAAGTCTTCGAAAGGAGGTAGGGAAAAATACAAAAGACAAAAAATGGGACAAAAGAGGGAGGGACGGAGTTCCATCCCGGGAAGGGAGTCTTAAAAAGAGAGAAGTTTCCAAACACCAGGAAACCTTCTCACTGCCGAATCTGTGCCGAGCCTTGGAAGCACAGAGGGCAACATAACAGGGAGGAAAAATAAATAATTAAAACCCGCACATTGCAAGCCCTACGGTAACTCTCCCAGTGGAGAAGCAGCGCAGACGCCTGCACACGCCATTAGCAAGCGGGGGCTGGGCAGGGAGGCGCCGCACGGGCTGCATCGCAAGAATCTGGCCTAAATACCCCGAGCACTATCTGAGCGAAATAATTTGGGCTAGCAAACCAGACTGTGGGATATCTACCACGCGAAAAGCCAGCCCTAACCTATGACACCGCCAGACCCACACACAGAATAAAGGACTGAACAGAGATAGCTGGCGGCAGACCATCCCCCTCCGGTGATAGGCAGCCAGAGCCAGAAGCGATTGACAATCGCAGCCCCAGAGAGACATTATCTATAAAACTGTAAGCAGGCTTCTTTGCTAACTAAAACTTCTTGGGGGTCTGGATGGTCAACATCTGCCTGAGAAGGTGTGCCTGTGCAAAACTAGATAACCGAGCGGTGGGGAGGCGATAAGTCGCAGCAATCGCGCGCGCAAAACACCTCATCACCTGAGCTGCTCGGATCTGGGAAGGGCACAAAACGCAGGCCCAACTGAGAGTCTGCGCCTCTGAGGACTACCCGAGTGCCTGAACCTGAGCGGCTTGGACCCGGGAAGTACAGGCAGCCCAGGGCGGGCCGCGGATGGTTCCCGGCGGAGCAACCTAGAGCCTGAGCAGCGTGGGCAGAGAGGCTACACGTGTCGTGAACTGCGGGCAGACCCAGTGTGGCTGAGGCACTGCGAGCACACACCAGTGTTATTTGTTTGCAGCATCCCTCCCTACCTCCCCTCAGTGCGACTGAACAAGTGAGCCTATAAAAAAAAAAAAAAATTAAGTCCTCTATTATTCCTTTAATTTCCACTTTTATAACCGATTACTTTGCAAAAAAAAAAGACTATTTTTTTTAAAGCAAACTTCATATATATTTTTTTTTTTAATAATTTTTTGACTTTTTTTTTCTTTTCCCTTCTTTTCTTTAACATTGTATTTTTGAAATTCCAAACTCTACTCTAGATTTTTAATTTTAGCTTTTTAGTATTTGTTATCAATTTTGTACCTATAGTTTTTTTTTGTTTTTGTTTTTATATAATTTCTGTGACCCTTTTTTCTTTTTTCTTTTTGTTTTTCTCTGTTTCTTTCTCTTTTTCTTTTAAATAACATTGTATATCTGAAATTCCAAACTCTATTCTAGATTTTTAATTTATGCTTTTTGGTATTTATCAATTTTGTACCAGAATTTTTTTTTTTTTTATAATTTATGCGACCTTGTTTGTTCTTGTTTGTTTGTTTTTTTCTCTCTCTTTCTTTTTCTTCTTCTTTTTTTAACATTGTATTTTTGAAATTCCAAACTCTACTCTAGATTTTTAACTTTTGCTTTTTGGTATTAGTTATCAATTTTGTACCTATATTTTCTGTATAATTTTTGCAACCTTGTTTGTTTTTGTTTGTTCGTTTTTTCTCTCTTTCTTTTCCTTCTTCTTTTCTTTAACATCATATTTTTGAAATTCCAAACTCTACTCTAGATTTTAAATTTTTGCTTCTATGTATTTGTTACCAATTTTGTACCTTTAAGAACCCAATCTTCAGTACCCATTTTTCACTAGGGAGTGAGATTACTGGCTTAACTGCTCTCTCTCCCTTTGGACTCTCCTTTTTCTCCACTAGGTCGCCTGTGTCTCCTCCCTAACCCCTCTCTACTCTACCCAACTCTGTGAATTTCTGTGTGTTCCAGATGGTGGAGAACACTTAGGGAACTGATTACTGGCTGGATCTGTCTCCCTCCTTTTCATTCCCCCCATTTATCCTCCTGGCCACCTCTGCCACCTTCTTCCTTCTTCTCTTCTCTGTATAACTCTGTGAACAACTCTGAGTGGTCCAGTTGTGGAGTGCACATAAGGAAGAGATGCTGAATAGCCCACTCTCTCCTCTATTGACTCCACCTCATCTCATTCGGGTCACATCTAACTCCCTCCTCACTCTGCTCTTCTCCATATAATGCTGTAAACCTCTCTGGGCGAAACAAGTTTCAGGGCAAGACATACCAAGCAAATTCTCCAGCAGTAAGGAACACAGCCCTGAGCTCCAAGATACAGGCAGCCCAAAGTCACCCCAAAACCATAGACATCCCATAACTCATTACTGGACATTTCATTGCACTCCAGAGAGAAGAAATACAGCTCCACTCACCAGAACACTGACACAAGCTTCCCTAACCAAGAAACCTTGACAAGCCACCTGTACAAACCCACACAGAGCAAGGAAACGCCACAATAAAGAGAACTCCACAAACTGCCAGAATACAGAAAGGACACCCTAAACTCAGCAATTTAAACAAGATGAAGAGACAGAGGAATACCCAGCAGATAAAGGAATAGGATAAATGCCCACCAAACCAAACAAAAGAGGAAGAGATAGGGAATCTACCTGATAAAGAATTCCGAATAATGATAGTGAAATTGATCCAAAATCTTGAAATCAAAATGGAATCACAGATAAATAGCTTGGAGACAAAGACTGAGAAGATGCAAGAAAGGTTTAACAAGGACCTAGAAGAAATAAAAGAGAGTCAATATAAAATGAATAATGCAATAAATGAAATTAAAAACACTCTGGAGGCAACAAATAGTAGAATAACAGAGGCAGAAGATAGGATTAGTGAATTAGAAGATAGAATGGTAGAAATAAATGAATCAGAGAGGATAAAAGAAAAACTAATTAAAAGAAATGAGGACAATCTCAGAGACCTCCAGGACAACATTAAACGCTACAACATTCGAATCATAGGGGTCCCAGAAGAAGAAGACAAAAAGAAAGACCATGAGAAAATACTTGAGGAGATAATAGTTGAAAACTTCCCTAAAATGGGGAAGGAAATAATCACCCAAGTCCAAGAAACCCAGAGAGTCCCAAACAGGATAAACCCAAGGTGAAACACCCCAAGACACATATTAATCAAATTAACAAAGATCAAACACAAAGAACAAATATTAAAAGCAGCAAGGGAAAAATAACAAATAACACACAAGGGAATTCCCATTAGGATAACAGCTGATCTTTCAATAGAAACTCTTCAAGCCAGGAGGGAATGGCAAGACATACTTAAAGCGATGAAAGAAAATAACCTACAGCCCAGATTATTGTACCCAGCAAGGATCTCATTCAAATATGAAGGAGAAATCAAAAGCTTCTCAGACAAGCAAAAGCTGAGAGAATTCAGCACCACCAAACCAGCTCTCCAACAAATACTAAAGGATATTCTCTAGACAGGAAACACAAAAACAGTGTATAAACTTGAACTGAAAACAATAAAGTAAATGGCAACGGGATCATACTTATCAGTAATTACCTTAAACGTAAATGGGTTGAATGCCCCAACCAAAAGACAAAGACTGGCTGAATGGATACAAAAACAAGACCCCTACATATGTTGTCTACAAGAGACCCACCTCAAAACAGGGGACACCTACAGACTGAAAGTGAAGGGCTGGAAAAAGATTTTCCATGCAAATAGGGACCAAAAGAAAGCAGGAGTAGCAATACTCATATCAGATAAAATAGACTTTAAAACAAAGGCTGTGAAAAGAGACAAAGATGGTCACTACCTAATGATCAAAGGATCAATCCAAGAAGAAGATATAACAATTATAAATATATATGCACCCAACACGGGAGCGCCGCAATATGTAAGACAAATGCTAACAACTATGAAAGGAGAAATTAACAATAACACAATAATAGTGGGAGACTTTAATACCCCACTCACACCTATGGATAGATCAACTAAACAGAAAATTAACAAGGAAACACAAACTTTAAACGATACAATAGACCAGTTAGACCTAATTGATATCTATAGGACATTTCATCCCAAAACAATGAATTTCACCTTTTTCTCAAGCGCACATGGAACCTTCTCCAGGATAGATCACATCCTGGGCCATAAATCTAGCCTTGGTAAATTCAAAAAAATAGAAATCATTCCAAGCATCTTTTCTGACCACAATGCAGTAAGATTAGATCTCAATTACAGGAGAAAAACTATTAAAAATTCCAACATATGGAGGCTGAACAACACGCTGCTGAATAACCAACAAATCACAGAAGAAATCAAAAAAGAAATCAAAATTTGCATAGAAACTAATGAAAATGAAAACACAACAACTCAAAACCTGTGGGACACTTTAAAAGCAGTCCTAAGGGGAAAGTTCATAGCAATACAGGCATACCTCAAGAAACAAGAAAAAAGTCAAATAAATAACCTAACCCTACACCTAAAGCAACTAGAAAAGGAAGAAATGAAGAACCCCAGGGTTAGTAGAAGGAAAGAAATCTTGAAAATTAGGGCAGAAATAAATGCAAAAGAAACAAAAGAGACCATAGCAAAAATCAACAAAACCAAAAGCTGGTTCTTTGAAAGGATAAATAAAATTGACAACCATTAGCCAGACTCATCAAGAAACAAAGGGAGAAAAATCAAATCAATAAAATTAGAAATGAAAATGGAGAGATCACAACAGACAACACAGAAATACAAAGGATCATAAGAGACTACTATCAACAATTATATGCCAATAAAATGGACAACGTGGAAGAAATGGACAAATTCTTAGAAAAGTACAACTTTCCAAAACTCGACCAGGAAGAAATAGAAAATCTTAACAGACCCATCACAAGCACGGAAATTGAAACTGTAATCAAAAATCTTCCAGCAAACAAAAGCCCAGGTCCAGACGGCTTCACAGCTGAATTCTACCAAAAATTTAGAGAAGAGCTAACACCTATCCTGCTCAAACTCTTCCAGAAAATTGCAGAGGAAGGTAAACTTCCAAATTCATTCTATGAGGCCACCATCACCCTAATACCAAAACCTGACAAAGATCCCACAAAAAAAGAAAACTACAGACCAATATCACTGATGAACATAGATGCAAAAATCCTAAACAAAATTCTAGCAATCAGAATCCAACAATACATTAAAAAGATCATACACCATGACCAAGTGGGCTTTATCCCAGGGATGCAAGGATTCTTCAATATCCACAAATCAATCAATGTTATACACCACATTAACAAATTGAAAAACAAAAACCATATGATTATCTCAATAGATGCAGAGAAAGCCTTTGACAAAATTCAACATCCATTTATGATAAAAACTCTCCAGAAAGCAGGAATAGAAGGAACATACCTCAACATAATAAAAGCTATATATGACAAACCCACAGCAAACATTATCCTCAATGGTGAAAAATTGAAAGCATTTCCTCTAAAGTCAGGAACAAGACAAGGGTGCCCACTTTCACCATTACTATTCAACATAGTTTTGGAAGTTTTGGCCACAGCAATCAGAGCAGAAAAAGAAATAAAAGGAATCCAAATTGGAAAAGAAGAAGTAAAACTCTCACTATTTGCAGATGACATGATCCTCTACATAGAAAACCCTAAAGACTCCACCAGAAAATTACTAGAACTAATCAATGATTATAGTAAAGTTGCAGGATATAAAATCAACACACAGAAATCCCTTGCATTCCTATACACTAATAATGAGAAAACTGAAAGAGAAATTAAGGAAACAATTCCATTCACCATTGCAATGGAAAGAATAAAATACTTAGGAATATATCTACCTAAAGAAACTAAAGACCTATATATAGAAAACTATAAAACACTGGTGAAAGAAATCAAAGAGGACACTAATAGATGGAGAAATATACCATGTTCATGGATTGGAAGAATCAATATAGTGAAAATGAGTATACTACCCAAAGCAATTTATAGATTCAATGCAATCCCTATCAAGCTACCAACGGTATTCTTCACAGAGCTAGAACAAATAATTTCACAATTTGTATGGAAATACAAAAAACCTCGAATAGCCAAAGCAATCTTGAGAAAGAAAAATGGAACTGGAGGAATCAAACTACCTGACTTCAGGCTCTACTACAAAGCCACAGTTATCAAGACAGTCTGGTACTGGCACAAAGACAGAAATATAGATCAATGGAACAAAATAGAAAGCCCAGAGATAAATCCACACACATATGGACACCTTATCTTTGACAAAGGAGGCAAGAATATACAATGGATTAAAGACAATCTCTTTAACAAGTGGTGCTGGGAAAACTGGTCAACCACTTGTAAAAGAATGAAACTAGAACACTTTCTAACACCTTACACAAAAATAAATTCAAAATGGATTAAAGATCTAAACGTAAGACCAGAAACTATAAAACTCCTAGAGGAGAACATAGGCAAAACACTCTCTGACATACATCACAGCAGGATCCTCTATGACCCACCTCCCAGAATATTGGAAATAAAAGCAAAAATAAACAAATGGGACCTAATTAAACTCAAAAGCTTCTGCACAACAAAGGAAACTATTAGCAAGGTGAAAAGGCAGCCTTCAGAATGGGAGAAAATAATAGCAAATGAAGCAACTGACAAACAACTAATCTCAAAAATATACAAGCAACTCCTACACCTCAACTCCAGAAAAATAAATGACCCAATCAAAAAATGGGCCAAAGAACTAAACAGACATTTCTCCAAAGAAGACATACAGATGGCTAACAAACACATGAAAAGATGCTCAACATCACTCATTATCAGAGAAATGCAAATCAAAACCACTATGAGATACCATTTCATGCCAGTCAGAATGGCTGCGATCCAAAAGTCTACAAGCAATAAATGCTGGAGAGGGTGTGGAGAAAAGGGAACCCTCTTACACTGTTGGTGGGAATGCAAACTAGTACAGCCACTATGGAGAACAGTGTGGAGATTCCTTAAAAAACTGGAAATAGAACTGCCTTATGATCCAGCAATCCCACTGCTGGGCATACACACTGAGGAAACCAGAAGGGAAAGAGACTCGTGTACCCCAATGTTCATCACAGCACTGTTTATAATAGCCAGGACATGGAAGCAACCTAGTTGTCCATCAGCAGATGAATGGATAAGAAAGCTGTGGTACATATACACAATGGAGTATTACTCAGCCATTAAAAAGAATACATTTGAATCAGTTCTAATGAGATGGATAAAACTGGAACCTATTATACAGAGTGAAGTAAGCCAGAAAGAAGAACACCAATACAGTATACTAACACATGTATATGGAATTTAGAAAGATGGTAACAATAACCCTGTGTACAAGACAACAAAAGAGACACCGATGTATAGATCAGTCTTATGGACTCTGTGGGAGAGGGAGAGGGTGGGGAGATTTGGGAGAATAGCATTGAAACATGTATAATATCATGTATGAAATGAGTCACCAGTCCAGGTTCGATGCACGGTACTGGATGCTTGGGGCTGGTGCACTGGGACGACCCAGAAGGAGGGTAGGGGAGGGAGGAGGGAGGAGGGTTCAGGATGGGGAACGCGGGCATACCTGTGGCGGATTCATTTTGATATTTGGCAAAACTAATACAATATTGTAAAGTTTAAAAATAAAATAAAATTTAAAAAAATAAAAATAAAAAAATAAACCACACACACACACACACAAATCCTTCAAGCTAGGCTTCAACAGTATGTGAACCAAGAACTTCCAGATGTACAAGCTGGATTTAGAAAATGCAGAGGAACCAGAGACCAACTTGTCAACATCCACTGGATCATCAAAAAAACAAGAGAGTTCCAGAAAAACATCTACTTCTGCTTTACTGACTATGCCAAAGCTTTGACTGTGTGGATCACAACAAACTGTGGAAAATTCTTAAAGAGATGGGAATACCAAACTACCTTACCTGCCTCCTGAGAAACCTGTGTGCAGGTCAAGAAGCAACAGTTAGAACTAGACATGGAACAACAGACTGTCTCAAAACTGGGAAAGCAGTATTTCAAGGCTGTACATTGTCACCCTGCTTATTTAACTTATGTGCAGAGTACATCATGAGAAATGCCAGGCTGAATGAAGCTCAAGCTGGAATCAAGATTGCTGGGAGAAATATCAATAACCTCAGATATGCAGATGATACTACCTTAATGGCAGAAAGCAAAGAGGAACTAAAGAGCCTCTTGATAAAGATGAAAGAGAAGAGTGAAAAAGCTGGCTTAAAACTCAACATTCAAAAAACTAAGATCACGGCCTCTGGTCCCATCACTTCATGGCAAATATATGGGGAAACAGTGGAAACAGTAACAGACTATTTTCTTGGGCTCCAAAATCACTGCAGATGGTGACTGCAGCCATGAAATTAAAAGATGCTTGCTCCTTGAATGAAAAGCTATGACCAAACTAGACAGTGTATTAAAAAGCAGAGACATCACTTTGCCGACAAAGGTCTGTCTAGTCAAAACTGTGGTTTTTTCAGTAGTCATATATGGATGTAAGAGTTGGATATAAAGGGGGATAAACACTGAAGAATCGATGCTTTTGAAATGTGGTTCTGGAGAAGACTCTTGAGAGTTCCTTGGACAGTATAGAGATCAAACCAGTCAATCCTAGAGGAAATCAACTCTGAATATTAATCAGAAGGACTGATGCTGAAGCTGAAACTCCAATACTTTGGCCACCTGATGCAAAGAGCTGACTCATTGGAAAACACCCTGATGCTGGGAAAGACTGAAGGCAGGAGTAGATGGGGACGACAGAGGATGAGATGGTTGGATGGCATCACCAACTCAATGGACATGAGTTTAAGTAAACTCTAGGAGATGGTGAAGGACAGGGAGGCTTGGTGAAGGACTGTGCTGCAGTCCATAGGGTTGCAAAGAGTTGGACATGACTTAGTGTCTGAACAACAATAGGACTGTTAAATAGGCTTATTTAAACACAAACCAGCTAACTAATTGTCCAGATTTCTATATAATACTGCTGTTTATTGAGTTCAGAGTCAGAAATCAGAATGTATTGTTTACATATATTATACTCACTTCTGGCAATATTCAACTATAACATCTCTCTTGACTTTCCCAATTTCATCCTGTGATAAAAGAGAATGATAGTTTTCCTATTAGACAATTGGCTATAAGAATTCCCCAAGCTAATACACGTGCACAAACTTATAGCCAACTTAAAGTGGGAGTAGGTCACACAGTTGAGATGTTCTTTCTGAAGGTCAACCTACTGGGAGGTACTCCCCCTGTGGGTCTTTTCTACTCCTGCACATCTTGTGAGTACACCAAGAATTCAACACCCTGACTATTCTTTACCTGAACCATTTCTCAGGGTTATGTTTGCAGAGAGCAGTCTGGAGGAATGAGGTAATGTCTCCCTCCATGAAATAGAGCAAGTTTGCTATAATAGAGGTAGATTCCTAAACTCAGTATTCTTCAACTCTGACACAAAACTGTGTTCAACCTCGGCTCCTCCATGTTGCCCCTGGGACTTGGGAGGCAAAGGGAAATGACACAAACGTGAGGCTTATGATGCTGGCTCTGCTGTGAGTAACAAAGTCATTTTTCTCTGACCTAAGAGTCTAGTGTTCTCTGTCAGCATCCTCAGAGCAGTAACAGGCTACCTTCTTAGCTTATAAGTGGGCTAAAATCCCAGACCTTGACAAAACTAACAATTATCTTGCCTGAATCCTTTCTAATCTGATAGGCATTGGATATTCCTGAAGGGCAGTTAATGAGCTAATACATTTTCACTTGGTCAGTATTTTTTTAATATTATAAAGAGTAATTTATGTATCAAAGTAATTTACTTAAGTACTTATCAGAAGGAGTCGTTTGCCCACATCATTGCTGAGCAGTAATCTAGAAGCCCTAGCTTCCATCATATCCAATTTGTAGAACTGAATTAGGTAAATTGAAGTCCTTCCTTTTCAGTAATAAAAGAACAAAGCCTAGAGATTATAAACCTCGTCATTTCATTCCCAAATAACTATACATTAGCCTAAGGACTCCCTCATCAAAAAAGTAATGAATAATGAAATGATATTCATAAAATTAAGCAACACTTTTAATTGACTAAAGGTTTAAATTTTATGGAGAAGGAAATGGCACCCCAAAGGTTGCTGCTGCTGCTGCTAAGTCACTTCAGTCATGTCTGACTCTGTGCGACACCATAGATGGCAGCCCACCAGGCTCCCCTGTCCCTGGGATTTTACAGGTAAGAACACTGGAGTGAGTTGCCATTTCCTTCTCCAATGCATGAAAGTGAAAAATGAAAGTGAAGTCGCTCAGTCATGTCTGATTCTTAGCGACCCCATGGACTGCAGCCTACCAGGCTCCTCTATCTATGGATTTTCCAAAGGTTAGGTTAGTATAAAATCCTTAAATGCAAACATGGTGGTAGTGTCTGAAAAACAGAGTGGTTATGTCAGCAATCCAACAGGTGAATTGCCAACCTAACAGATGGCAAATGCCCTTGCTCACCTTGTCTAAACCTCCTAAGCACCTGTGGGTCACTCAGGAACCATCAAATGTTTCCAAGTAGGTACTGAAACTCTTTCTGTTTAGAAAGTGACAAAGCATAATGTGCCCTTGGAAAAATGTACATATTTTAAAAAGTAGACTGCAATTAGCTGACTTCCTTTCTATTTCTTATTGAACTCTCTTTTTCAGTTCTTTATATTTTCCATGGTTTTACCCAAATAGGCTGAAAGCAACAGGTTCCAAGTTAAGGATTTCTTACTTGCTCAAATGTAAAAGCTGATGAGATCTTTAGGGAGCCCTTCTTACTCTACTCACAAGGTTTTTCATTCTGTCAGCCATGGCTTGTTTCCTGAGGAGGAAGGCGTTCAGCATCATGTCCCGCAGCCCCACCTTTTCTAGTTGAATAGACACGAAAGCTTCCGGAGCCCTGACAAGTGAACAGAGGCATGTGAGCCCAAGGCAGGAGATGAGTGCTCATACGACAAGAGGACAACTTGAGAACTCCCTGACTGACAGGAGCACCTGGGGCTGCAAACTGGGTACTGCAGCAGGAGAGCAGGTAGCTCTGCTTCTGTGGTCCTCACCTGCTTCAAGTGTTCCTCTTCTATTCACTGGGCATGCTGCTGTGTCACCAGCCTTGTTGGGGACCACACTGTGCCTAAAGCATGCACCAGCAGTCCCTCCCCACTCCCAAACTTCATAGCCTGGCCCAGTGTTTGTACTCCCAGTGTCCCTTTGTACCTTCCTGGTCTGAACTGTAGGGGTCCCTGGATTGATGTGGCCTTGTAAGGGTCCTCTTGACTAGACACATTGGTCTTAAATCTCCCATCCACACACTGAAGTGTGGATTTAGGACACTTGAACTCTGGCCATGTGTCAGATTAATGGCATCTTGAGGAGCAGAGAAGATTTGCCTGTCATTTTCTTTTTCATTCTAAATTTGCCAGGATTAGACTAGAGTGTCATTGGTATGCCTCAGTTATTCAGAGTATTCGTAATTGTTACAGAATATAAACCTCTTTCTTCGTCACAGTGAGATGAGATCAGGATATAACAGGATGTCCCTAGTTTACAGATACATATCTGCAGAGGCCCTGCCTCTCTGACAGTTACCATTCTATTATTCTAAGCAATGGAAAAACCCTTGGTAGGATAGTGAGGGTAGTTCTGTCCTTTTCTGTTTAAAATAGAAGTGGAAAACTTGGACATGCTCATACTCTTCTTCCTTATGTTCTACCTTCTTTGGAGTTTGAAAAATAGAGAGGGAAGGAGGGGAAGACAGGAAGAGAAAGATAAAGGAAAAGAGGGAGAAGAGAAAAGAGGTTGAAATTGGGAACTGTTGACTCTCCTTCATAGACTGGAGCGTATTAGAAGCTAAGCCTTCTTAGTGTTCATACAATGTTTTCAGACAAGGTCTTAAAATTTTTAACACATGCTGGTCACTCTGGAAGTTTAGGCATCCTCCAATCCCATAATACTTGTATTAAATGATTTAAAAGAGGATACTTTTGTTATTATAAACAACCCCCCACTGCTACCCCAGTGCAGTACCTTTTGGTAGCCTGGAATCTTTTTGAAGGATGAGTTAGGGCATCTGAGACTTTTGGAATTGGGGCTAACAGCATGCCTTCTATGCCATTCACAATTCTGGAATTTCTTCTTCTGCTTGGACCCACTCCACTATGATTTCTCAGACCAGAACTTATTTCCTACAATATTTCAAACCAAAGTGAATTAAATTTGCTGAATTTGTAAGTCTTGTGGTACTGACAGTAAAATTATCTAACAGCTATAACTGATCACAAATACATGTAAATGGCCTGGTATCCTAGGGGTGAGAGAGAGTAGAAGGGAGAGAAGAGAAGAGAACAAGTAAGGGAGCACATGGAAGAGATACCACTTTGTACAATGAAAGGGTGAGGCACTAAATGTGACTATTTCCAGAACAGAGTTGTCTAAAGTGCTCTCCGAAAAATTTCTCCATCTTACAAGGTGGCTAGTTGGAGTGCTTTGTATAGGGGCCTCTCAAGAAATACAGCTGATGAACTTCAGGGTACAAGATCTGAAGAATCATCTCAGGGTGCCATTCTGGTACGACCTAAGCAGATGGAGGTGGGCTGTATATGCTGCCCTGTACAATGTATTAATGAAGGAGGGAGAGGTGGAGGGATGATGGGCAAGAGGGGAAGGAAGAGTGGGAAGAAAAAAAGGGAAATCTGTATCTTCCAATATTCCTATTATTTATGGAGGATAAATACAAGGAAAGATAGATGGGATTCTTTTACATTTTTCTAAAATACTAACTAAAAGAAAAACATTAAGCCTTCAAAGGAAAGCCCATTCTTTTTCAAAGAAAGAAGGCTTTCCACAGCTGAATTACTGAAGGAAAGGAAAATGAGGCAAAAGAAAAAAAATCTTGAGTTAAAAAGTCTAAAGTTTCCATCTTGATTTTTTCTGAAGACTCGGGCTATCCCAGTCTCCTAAAAATAGTAGAATATACTAGTTCAGAAGACACAAGGGGCCTTAGAAAGGATATGAGTGAGCTAAGAGGAAAGAAAACAAGCTCTGTAATCAGAGCCCAGAGCTGACACTCAGCAGGTGATCTTGGCTCTGTCCCTTAACCTATCAGCCTATTTCTTCACCTGGAAAGAAAGGGTAATGTCCTCCATCTCCAAGGGTTGTTCAGCACATTCCATGAGTCCAGGCTCATCCATCACTTTAGCTTACCACCATGCCCAGACAATAGAAACTGCTAAATTGAACCTTTAATTTCTTGACTCCCCTCAGTGCATCGAAAATCCCAACTATGAGGATCTTTTGTTTCTAGCCTCAATTTCTTTTCCAGTCCCTTCCTACAAATATGATTACATCTATTTTATTCTTAATTCTCCTACACCTCAAGCTTCTTTTTAAATTCTGATCCAACTTCTTAAAGAGTTATGATGGACTAAATGTTTCCGTCTCCTCATAAATTCTTAGATTGAAGCCCCAACCCCCAATGTGATGGCATTTAGAAATGGGGCCTTTGGGAGGCAATTAGGATTAGATGACGTCAAAGGGCAGGACCCTAATCTGATAGGGCTGATAAAGCTGGTATAAGAAGAAGAAGAGACACCAGGACTTTCTTTCTGCCTTGTGAGGACAGTGAGAATGTGGCCATCTGCAAGGAAGAGAACTGTTACTAGAAACTGACATGCTGCCTCCTTGATCTTGGACTTCTAGCCTCCAGAACTATGAAAAAATAAATTTCTGTTGTTTAAGCCTCCAGAACTATGAAAAAATAAATTTCTGTTGTTTAAGCTACCAGTCAATACTACTTTGGTATGGCTTCCCTAGCAGACTAATGCAGAAGCTGTAAATATTCTCTGCTTCTACATTTCTATCATTCTCTTACTTCTCTACTCTGGTAGTCTGGCTTTCACTCCAACCCCATTAGAATAGCTCTCTGAGAGTCAGAAATGAACTTCTGAGAATATAAAATAGCCTAATTTCAATTCCTGCTCTTCTTGTTCTTCCCTCTACATTTAATTTAACTTCTTCCTCCTCCTCCTAAAATATAATAGCTTTATTTAGGTATAATTGACATTCAGTAAACAACACACAAAGTATACAGTAATTAAAGTATAAAGTAAATTAGATAAGTTTGGACTTATCTAATAAGTATACAACTGTGAAACCATTACTGCGATAAAACTAAAGACCATAGCCATCCCTCCTACCCAGCCCGCTTCCTCAAGCAATCACTGCTCTGCTTTCTCCAACTATAGATTAGAACACATTTCCTAGAATTTTATATAAATGGAATCATGCAGTTATATATACTTTTTTTGGTTTGGCTTCATCCATATTGTTGTATATGTCAACAACTTATTTCTTTGTATTGCCGAGCAATATTCCACTGTAAAATATACCACAATTTATTTATCTATTCACCTGGTGGTGGACATTTGGATTTTTGCCAGCTCTTAGCTGTTTTAAATAAAGCTGCTATAAACATTTACGTATGTCTTTGGACGGACATGTGCTTTCATTTCTCTTAAGTAAATACCTAGGAGTGAAATGGCTGAATCATATGGTAAGTATATGTTTAACTTTCTAAGAAACTGCCAAGCTGTTTTGCAAGGTAACCATTTTGCATTCCCATCAGCAGTGTATGAGTTTCAGATCCTCCATGTCATGCCAAGACTCAGAATAGTTTAAATTTTAGCCATTCTAGTGGGTATGCAGGGGTTGCTCACTGGAGTTTTAATTGCATTTCTCTAATAATTAATGTTGTTGAACATTATTTATGTGTTTATCTGTCACCTGCTCATCTTCCTTGGTGACTCATTTCTTCTTGAAACACTCTACACCTTTGGCCTGGACACAGTAAAAATTTTATTACTGTATCAATTTTATTACTGTATCAATTGTATTACAATTTCATTTTATTACACAGTAACAATTTTATTCTCTTTCTGTTTCTTTCCTTCCTTCCTTCCTCCTTTCCCTTCCTTTCCCTTGTTCCCTCTCAATGTCTCCATCATTTATTCTTCCTTACTATATCATTAGACTTCATCCTGTCCCACATCTGTAGAAGAGTATATAAATACACACACATATATATATAAAACTCACATGTATTACTATATATATTCATGTATTCACATACATATATATAACCCTAGTCCTCTCTACCCCTCCTTGTGCTATGTCTTTTCAGGCTATTACTCTAAATGCCTTCCCACTCCTGTTGTATCTTCCTATTTGGTGACTTTCACCATTTACTTCCTGGAGGAATCTCAGGAAGTGACATAAAAGCCTCTCAACCTGGAAAACCCCACTTATATCTGTTTTACATATTGGTATTCTTCTTAAGATTAATTGAAGAAAAGATTCCATATGTCAACTATGCATGGAAACCACAGGTGGGGCCAAGCTGGGCATCCATTTTTTCCTAGTACTCATTTGTCTTTTCATAGTATGCTTGAGCATCAGAAGGTCTTCTCTCTACTCAAAATGATCACATAGTCATCTCTGCCAGTCAAAACACTCATCCTTCAAGTTTTTCCAAATGTCCCCACTCTGTGCTGCCCTTTCTGGTTCCCCAGATGTGAGCTCTCTTTTTTTAAAAGTCCTCCTATAGCTTGTTGAACCTCTATTATTCCTTGTATTTAAACCACTTATGAGCCTGTCCCCATTTTATACACCAGATATAATTTCTCTAGTATTCTTGCCTGGAGAATTCCATGGACAGAGAAGCCTGGCAGGCTACAGTCCATGGGATCACAAAGAGCTGGACACGACTAAGTGACAAACACTTTCATTTTCACTTCATGAATCAGACCTCAGTATTATCTGATGAGCCTAACTTAAAGTATGTACTGAATTAAGACTTGAGGGGTTGAATTTTTAAAAAACTATATAACTTACTCTATCCCTATTTTCTACTTCAGTATTTTATTTCTATGGGAATTAGTATTTGGCAGTAGAAGTGAAGATTGAATATTCTTGCCATACTTATGAATGTATACTCTTTTATTAATGTAAAGAGTGAAAATAGAGAAATGTGCTAAGGGGTAAAATGTGGTAAGCTGTATAGGATTCATATATCAAGAATATAGATGCTGGGAAAGACTGAGGGCAGGAGGAGAAGCAGGAGAGAAGATGAAATGGTTGGATGGCATCACCGACTCTACAGACATGAGTTTGAGCAAACTCTGGGAGATAGTGAAGGTCAGGGAAGCCTCGAGTGCTGCAGTCCATGGGGTCACAAAGAGTCAGATATGACTCAGCGACTGAACAACAACAATATAGAATTCATAAGGCTTAGAGAATATTTAAGACCATCTGGAAAGTTGACTTCCTAAAGTTATATTTAATTTTGCACCTAAATTATATTCACAAGTATATACACATAAGAGTGAACTATATAAAGTTGTTTTTGGAAATGGGGGGAAATCTCTGTGAATTAATTCAGAGTGATTTCTAGGATATACTGTTAAGTGGGAAAAAATGCCTTAGAGTATTATATATAGATAAAATCAAAAACCCCTTCATGATAAAAATCATCAAAAAGCTATGAATAAAAGTGAATGTCCTCAACTTGGTAAAAAAAAATTATCTAAGAAAAACTCATAGCTAACATCATATGTAATGGTTAAAGACTGAAAGCTTTCCTCCTAAGATAAGGAATAAGACAATAATATCCATTCTCACTGTTTCTATTCAACCTTGTACTACAGTGTCTAGCTAGGGCAATTGGACAAGAAAAGGTAACAAAAGGCATCCAGAATGAAAAGAGAATGTTAAATTTATCTCTATTTGCAGAAGACATAATCTTTTACATAGAAGATCCTAAGGAATTTACAAGCTTAGCAAATTGCAAAATAAAAGATCAATTGTATTTCTATAAATTAATAATGAACACTGAAAATGAAACTAACAATTCCATTTACAATAATTTACAAATAATAAAATGTTTTGGAATTAATTTAACAAGAGAAGTATAGAACCTGTACACTGAAAACTATAAAATATTGTTGAAAGAAATTAAAGAGGACATAAATGAAAAGACTTCCCATGTTCATGGATCAGAAGATTTAATATTGTTAAGATGGTAATAGTATTCAAACTGATTTACAGGTTCAATGCAATCCCTGTCAAAGTCCCAAATGGCTTTATTTTTTCAGAAATTGACAAGCTGATCCTAATATTCATGTGAAAATGCAAAGGACCAATAACTAAAGCAATCTTGAAAAAGAACAAAGTTGGAAGACTTGTACTTAATTTCAAAACTTATCACAACTCTACAGTGATCAAAACACAGTGGTACTGGCATGAAAACAAATGTATAGACCAGTGGGATAGAATCAAGAGTCCAGAAATACACCCTTACATTTATGGTCTATTGATTTCTGTTAAGGGCGCCAGGACAATTCAATGGGGAAAGATGAGTCCTTTCAACAAATGGTACTGGGACAGCTGGATTACTACACTCAAAAGAATGAACTTGGATGCCCTATCTCATATTACATATAAAAATTAACTATAAATGAATCATAGATCTGAAAGTAAGAGCTATAACTGCAAAACTTTTAGAAGAAAACATAGGAGTAAATTTTTGTGACTTTGGATTAAACAATGGTTTCTTAAATATTAATATAACACCAAAAGAACAAGTTAAAAAAGAAAACTAGGTAAATTAGACACATCAAAATGAAAAACTTCTGTTTCAAAGAACATCATCAAGAAAGTAAGAAGATGATCTTCATAATAAAAGAATCTACTTGCCAATCATATACTTGATAAGGAACCTGTATTCAGAATATGCAAATAACTCTTACAACTCAGTAACAAAAAAATCCAACTTTATAAAAGGGCAAAGGATTTGAGTAGACATTTCTTTTATATATATATATATATATATATATATACAAATAGTCAATAAGCACATGGAAATATGCTCAATGTCACATCATAAGTAATTAGAAAAATACAAATCAAAGTCACAATGAGAAATCATTTTACCCTATTAGGGTGGCTAAAATTAAAAAGACAATAATAAGTGTTAGGAAACTCAAAACATGCATATGTCCTTCGAAAAACTTATACTTAAATGTTCATGGCAGTGTTATTTATAATAGTCAAAAAGTAAAAACAACCCAAGGTCTGTCAATTGATAAATGGATAAATAAAATGTGGTATATACATATACTAGAATACTATTCATCAGTAAAAAATAAAACAAAAAGAAAATGAAGTACTGGTACATGCTACGACATGGATGAAACTTGAAAACATTGTGCCTAAGTGAAAAAATTCTGACCTAAAAGGCCATATGTTGTACGATTCAATTTATATGAAATGTCTAGAATAGGGAAGTCTACAGAGACAGAAAGTGGATTACTCGTTGCTAGGAGATGAGGAAAGTGGGGGATGTGGATTAGGATTTCTTTTTGAGAATGAGGAAATATTCTGGAATTAGATGGTGGTGATGATGGTATGATCCTGCGAATTATATGTTAAATGGGTGAATTTTATGTAATGTGAATTATATCTCAATAACAACTAAAAAGTTCAAGAGAATATATTTTGTGTTACCTTTTGTGACAAAAAGAAGGGCAAATGTATGCTTACTTTTGCAATAAGAAATACAGGAATGATAAAACAGAAAACAATGGAATCATTTATCTACAAAGGGTAGGAGTGGAGGAACAGGCTATTTTCTGCTGGTTGATTCTAGCTAGTCAATATTACAGCATTACACACAATGGAAAAATTAAAATTATTAGCAAAGCTCTGTAAATTAAGAGACCCAGTAAGAATCTGATCATGTGTTACTATGTATTAGGAAAGGAGAAAGGGAGGGGAAGAGGGAAGGAAAGAAAATAAAAAGATAGGGGGAAATGGTCAAAAAGGGAGAAAGGGAAGGAGGGAGATGGAAGGATGGGAAGAAAGAAAGTAGGGAGGAGTGTCAAAGTGAGGGAGGGGAAGGGGAATGGAGGGAGAATGCCTCAGGCTTCTCTTACGGCTGACCTTGATAGCGGGACAGCTCCCACGGGGTGTGTGATAGAAGGATGCCTGCTGGACAGCCACCATTAAAGCATTCTTCTGAGTAGCCTGGCATGCTAGGGTCACTTGCATATTTTCCACTCCTGAATGGCACAAGAGCTAAAGGAAGAAAATGTGAAAGTAATTAGCAATTTCTCTCTTACAGAAAGAGATTAAGTTGAGGGTGGGGATCACCACTCACTCAACACGTAAATACATGGATCAAACTGTTGGATTTGCTGAGACCCTTGCTCCTCAGCGACAGGCCTAAAGCTGGTTTCTCCCTAAGCAGTATTTCATCCTGTGAGGGCAGGCTCTAGGCCAAATTGCTCTGTATCTGGACACCATCAGGTTTCCCCAGTTGTCAGATACAGGATACATAGGCTCTGATGAACTAGCAAACATACGCTCAAAGGCAGGCTCTTGTAAAACTGCCAACATTAGATTAATGTTTAAAACATACACACACAAATACAAACCTGCACATACACACACAGAAGCAAAGAAGTCCATCTGAGTGGCAGGGAAAAATAACACCAGGTTTGAAAATATCTCTGGACTGCTGGGGAAGTCCCAACATGGGTTTCTTTTTAATACCAAGCAGAGGTTATCTCAAGAGGTATTACATGTCAGACAAGGAAAGCCATCATCATTATTTATGAAGGTGAAATCTTTTCTTGTATACGGGGTCAAACTAATATGAATTAAACATTGTACTTTTTAAGGAATACGCAAACAAGTTGCTTAATTTTACTTTCGTTTCCTTTTTAGAAAAAAAATAATTTACCTTAAGAATGGCTTCCTTTGTATAAAAACTAAATTTGCCAATTTGGTTATCATCCACTTCGGAAATAGCTAAGACAAGAGTAGCAGGAGAATATCTGCAAGAAGAAACATGATGTTGTTTTGATGTGCCGTACAGTTAGCCAGGAGATGCCTGTTCTGAAGGGACAGAGTGACATGATCGGCTCTGAAATACCAGTAGTAACAGCAAGGACAGATTTTACACAAGACTTAGTATTTCCATCCAAAAGCTGAAGGGCTCCAGGGTCTTTTCAGTCCTTACTGGCCTCAATCTTCTTGCAGTTTGGTTGTGGTAACCATCTGAGATAGACTTTCTGAAATTCTTTTCTCATGATCACTATTCCTTTGCTCTCTTCCATATTTCCTCTTACCTTCTTGACCTCATTTGCACAGGCCCCTCACTGACTTGGCCCCATTTATTCACTTCCTCACTCTCTCCCATGGCTCCAACAATCATCTAAATGGTCTTTGCAGCCATGTTTCTGCCTTGGGACATGGTCCTTCATTCATAACTCTAAGACTTTGTCAAGTAATTGAATATCTAGGAATCTTGGTTCCTTCATCTGTAAATGGAAATATCACCTATCTTAAGGGAGATAATATGCATGAATGTGCTTCTCAAAATGTAAGTCACTATGCTCATGGTTGGATGGCATCACCGACTCAATGGACATGAGTTTAAACAAACTCTGAGAAACAGTGAAGGACAGGGAAGCCTGGCGTGCTGCAGTCCATGAGATCACAAAAAGTTGGATCTGATTTAGCGACTGAACAACAATAATGCTGACTGAACAACAACAATAATGCTCGTGTTTGGTATATGTTGTTGTAATGGCACTCCAAAGTGATAACTTGAAGGAATTAACATACATAAAACAAATGCAAATTCAAGATACAAGTTCCTTGGATGTAAAAACCTTCCCCTGGTAATTCAGAAAGTGCTTCAGATCTTGAAGGATCTCTGGGTCATCAGTGGGAGGACCAATCACCACTTGGCCAGGCCACAGAACATTCAGACAGTTTGTGTTGATTGGTTGATTCTGGCTGAACAAAAATATGGCCTATTTTCACAGCAGTGTAAAATAACAGCTCTGGCAGGAGGCCCTTGATGATCCAGAGAACAGCTTGGCTCCAGGTTGGAGACCTAGCCTCGTTTGAGGCCCAATCACACTTTCTGCCTTCAGCTTCTGTGAGATATCTTTGTATCTTTACAATAAATCACCTTTTTGGTTTAGGTTATATGACAGGATACAGCATGGGGGATTTTGCTTTCAGGGAACAAGTGGCAATGGCTGGAGACATTTTTGATCATCACAAATGAGGGAAAGCATACTGCTGACATCTGGTAGGTAGAGACTGGAGATGTTATTAAACTACCTCTGATGTAAAGAACAGCCCTCTCAAAGAGAGTTTTCCAACCTCAGATTTCAAATTTCTGAGGTTGAGAAATTCACTCTGTGGTCCTAACCCCTTCATTCCAGCCTATGCTCTCTCCTTTAGCATACTGCTATACTCTGAGCAGTAATACACAATAGCAAAGCAAAGGTGACCTTCCCTCCTTTAGAGTCAGCTCTGCCTTCCTTTTGGGGGGACTCATATCAGGAATCTCCAGGACAGAGCTAAGACCCTCAGGGGAAGACAGACAAGGAAAGAAGAGGGAGATGAGTTTATCCCTGGTAGGCATCAAAGGCTGACTTTGTATGGGGGGGAGGGAAGATTCCCTTCCCCCACTGAGTAGATTCTGGTCTGTTACTAGTAAGAGTGTTTTCTTTGGGGCAATGGGCTAAACCTATGGGGCATGAAAAAGAGGTTTCACTGGTTTGAGTTGGCTTCTTATACTGGCAAACAAAAGAGCCTGACAGAAATATTGCCATACATATTAGATACACATTGCATTAGAGTTTTGAGCAAGCAGTTGCTAAAAACCTTGACTGACTCTTTCCTGGTCCCATGGAAAGTAAGAGCAGAGATCTGGGCAGGGATCCATGATTCTTGCTCCATCAGACCAACCCTCACACTCCATTCTATCTGGAAGCAACATGGTTGCCCTGGGCAGTTGCTGAGCCTAAGATTCCATCCATTTGAGCTCTCTAATCTGATTCTTCCATTTTTCAAAGTGAACAGGCCTCAGATACAAATGGAACTCTTCAAAACCCATCTCACACGCCAAATCCTTATAGAGACTAAAAGTGGAAAAAAAAAAAAAAAAGCCAAGAACATTTGCTGTTAATTTCCCTAAAAGGAAAGTAAGTGGTAGGAAAACCAAGCCATCTGAATAAGCACAAAAGCAAAAGTCAAAACAAAAGTAGCCAAGTCCGGTGTGAAATGAATGAGTCACAAGGTTTTGAGTCTGCCCTCAGCTATGATGGTTAAAGATAGTAGTTAAGGTAGGAGGAGATATGCTTGGGCACTTCCCCAACTCTCATTTCCTGCAAGCTGGCTTCTGTCTTCCGAGCGCTCCTGAGGTCACCAGTATTGCTCTCAGTAGAAAGTTGACCGTTTTTTCTCAGAGATCCTCGGGGCTGGCCTGTCTGCTCCTTGAACCATTTTGTTCTCCTGAATCCAGGATCTCCATGCTTCTGCCTCATAACCACTCTGTCTTCACTGGCTTCTCCTTTTTTTTCTTTTTCTTTTGAAGCAGCCTTCCCCCATCACCCAATGGCAACCCACTCCAGTATTCTTGCCTGGAGAATCCCATGGACAGAGGAGCCTGGAGGGCTATAGTCCATGGGGTCGCAAAGAGTCGGACATGACTGAGTGACTTCACTTTCTTTCCCCCACCACCCATGCCATGCCATTGGCCTTTTTGGAGACTCTTCAGGACCCTGTGCAGGTCACCCAGATTTCTTGGGAGGGGACCCCCACCAGCTGCTCCCTCAGGCTGTTGATGACACAGTTGCTCATTGCTATGATGGGCCTCAAAGAGCTGCACCCATCCCATGCCAGGGCCCTGGCTGGGGCGGAGAGTGGGGGGCAAGCACCACTGCCCACATCCCCACATCCCGCCACTGCTGCTGCCACTGCTTTCTGGCTTCTCCTCTTTATTTTCAAATTCCTGGTGTTTCCTGGAGTTCCAAACCCAGTCCTCTTCTCACCTTCTGCATGTCCTCCTTGGGAAGTCTGTCATTCAACTCTGGGCCATTACCATCTCCCTTTTGTGTAAGAACCTGTGACCCCATCTCTGTCCTCCTTCAACTCTGAGCTCTACTCCCCCATGACTTGCAGCCAGGCTCCATTCAGATGTCGCTGTGGCATTTCAGCCTTCTGTGTTTAGAATTCCTTCCTTTCTTCTCTTATCCCCATTTTAACACATTTCTTCATCTTGAGAAGTTGGTACATTAAGGCTGAGTTCAAATGACACCTACATTAGTTTGCTAGGCTGCTGTGAAACAGTACCAAGAACTGGGGGTGGTGGTGCTTAAACAACAGAAATCTGTCTCAGTTCTGGAGGACAGAAGTCCAAGATCAAAGTGTTGCAGGGCTGGTTCCTTCTGAGGGTTCTGAATGAAGGATATTTTCTAGGTTCTCTCATCTTACAGATGAACATCACATCCTTATGGCTTCACATAGTTTTCCTTCTGGATACATCTGTGTCCAAACCAGCTCTTCTTAGAAGGACACCAGATATATTACATAGGAGCCCACTCTAATAACTTCATTTTCTCTGTAAAGACTATCTCCAAATAAGGTCACATTCTGAGGTACTAGGGCTTAGGGCTTGAACATTTGAATTGTGGAGGTACACAATCATCCCTAGGCCTTCTTCTGTAGAGCTTTCTCTGATTCACTTAGAAAGAATGAAATACTCCACTTCCTGTGCTCCCATAGTATTTTGTTCATATGACTAGAATATCATATTAAACTTTATTAGGGGTAACTTTTAGACTGTGAACTCCCTGAGAACAAGGATCAGAAATTATGAGGAGATAGTATCATAGTGGTTAATATTATCTTGGCCCATAGTTTGATTTCTGCTTCTACTACTTTCTGGTTATGTGATCTTAGGAAAATTACTTTTCTGAGCCTCTACTTTCTTGGTTGTAAAATGTTTGCAAGCTATTATATCATAATATCATATCATAAGGACATCATTAATCTATTATACATAAGAATATTCTGAGAATTAAATGAACTAATACATGGAAAGTTCCCAGTACAGACCCTGGACACAGTAGGCCCTAGATCATGGTTTATGGTGGATAACTGGACTCTCTGTGTCTTCAGGGACTCTCATGGGGCAGAACACGAAACTCATATATGTTTGCAACAAATCCTCAAGTTCCATATTTCTCCCGTTTAGGGAAATGTTCATTTAAATGTCTTACCATCCTCTCATGCGCAAAGCAAAAACAGAACTCACCAAGTATTCTCTCCCCCTGCCTGTTGAACATTTCATACTTCCACCAGACCTGGATGCTATCACTGACTCATTCTTTCCTTTCTGAAGGCCCTCCACTGGTTCTTCTCTGTTATTCAACTTAATTATATTTGAGCACTCAGTATCATTAGGTGCTTGATGAGGGTCAGTCTTCATACCCAATAGGATACTATGGAAAACAACACGGACAGAGCCTTTACATTTAGGGAGCTTACATTAGCAGGAAAACTAATAAACCAACATTAGGCATCTAATTAAAAGGCAATGGCTGAATGGAGAAAAAGCCCAGGTGCTTAGAGGAGAACCAAAACTAGCTGAGTAGTGAGAGAGGCCTGTGGGAGACCTGAAAAGAGAAACAGGGAGGGAGGGAAGGTGGAAGGGAGGTCATCATTTCAGTCATTTAGAAAGCTCACTCTGGCTACTCTGGGAGCACAGATGCGGCAAGGCTTGTGGTATGAAGACCCAGAGTCTATTACCCTCCATGTGGATCGTGAGTCCCCCTACTGACCGTGCCAAGTGTACAGTCTCCAGACTCATCTCTATCAGCCTATGCCGGAGGGTCAAGAGTTCCAAAAGTTTGGAAAACATTTCCAGGAGCAGCATTTGGGAATCTTGGCCTTGGTTCTGTCCTTGGTCTGCTGCAGATTTGAGCGCAAGCAGGCCTGTCTCCCCCACAAGAAAGGGATCACCCATCACTTTAGCTGAAAATAGCTGAAAGAAAACAGAATACTTTTAAAAATACAAAATAAAGGAAAAAATTTGAACATATTAAGAAAAATATGTCAGAAGCACAGACTCTGGATCCAGAGTTCCTAGGCTTGAGTTCTAGCTCTGGCACTTAGAAGCTGTGAGATTTAGGGCCATTCACTCAAATTAACTGTATCTCAGTTTCATCATCTGTAAAGTGGCAGTAAGGATAATAACAGCACCTCAGTTCAGTTCAGTCGCTCAGTTATGTCCGACTCTTTGCGACCCCATGAATCACAGCACGCCAGGCCTCCCTGTCCATCACCAACTCCCAGAGTTTACTCAAACTCATGTCCTTCGAGTCAGTGATGCCATCCAGCCATCTCATCCTCTGTCATCCCCTTATCTTCCTGCCCCCAATCCCTCCCAGCATCAGGGTCTTTTCCAATGAGTCAACTCTTCGTATGAAGTGGCCAAATATTGGAGTTTCAGCTTTAGCACCAGTCCTTCCAATGCACACCCAGGACTGATCTCTTTTAGGATGGACTGGTTGGATATCCTTGCAGTCCAAGGGACTCTCAAGAGTCTTCTCCAACACCACAGTTCAAAGGCATCAATTCTTCAGCACTCAGCTTTCTTCACAGTCCAACTCTCACATCCATACATGACTACTGGAAAAATCGCCTTAACAGGAACTAATAAATCATAACTGTATCATAGGGTTGTTGAGAGGGTTGAGTTAAATATATGCAAAAGTGCTTTTTTTTAATAATAGCATTTGCATTATCATTATTATAAATGTTTTAAGCCAAACTAAAGAGAGAAATGACAAAGATGACCTAAATAGAAGTCTCTGATATATTGCAAGTATTTTGGTGACCAGTGATAATAATGATAATTTCTTATAAACTCTAATTGAAGTTTAAAATTTTTCAAGTATTTGCATGTATATTAATTCATTTTTATTTGTACAAGATCCCCATGATTTAGGAATCACAGATACTATTATGTCCATTTTATCAGTTAGGGATCTGAAGCAACACTGAAATTTTCTAAGGTCAGACAACAGTATCAAGAATAAATTTAGTTTTCCTAGTTCCAAGCTGCAGTTCTAGAGTATACCAAGCTGCCTCTTCAGTGCTCCTCTGCTCAAGTCACCCAAGCCTTGGGTGATTTGTGAAGTTACTACATTGTTCTTTAACATCCTCCTGCCTTGGTCACCTCCTCTGCTCTGACATTTTTGCTAGCCTCTAATATACCACTTCCAGCAAGGACCAAGTCTGGGGACCATCTCTAGTCTGTCTTTCCTGGTTTGGCATCCCAAGAGTAGATATACTTATCTACCAAAGGCCTTGCCTATTCAAGGATGCAATTTCTAGACAACTGAAGTCTTCCAAAGTAATAAAGAGATTTATTAATTTCCTGCTTGTCTATTGAGCGCAATACCTGCCCCATTTTCTGTCCCAGTACAAAAGATTAATCTGAATATTTATCATTTCTAAGTCTCAATTTGAACATATTAAAAAAATAATTTAAACTGTATGGGAAATTCTCTGGTGGTCCAGTGGTTAGGACTCAGTGCTTTCACTACTGAGGGCCTGGGTTCAATCCCTGGTTGGGGAAACTAAGATTCTGAAAGCCATGCAGTGTGACAATCCATCAATCAATAAAAAATAAAACTGTGGGGGAGAAGCTAAGATGACGGAAGAGTAGGACGGCGAGAACACTTTCTCCCCCACAAATTTATCAAAAGAACATTTAAATGCCGAGTAAATTCCACAAAACAACTTCTGAATGTCGGCAGAAGACATCAGGCACCCAGAAAAGCAACCCAAGTCTTCGAAAGGAGGTAGGAAAAAATATAAAAGACAAAAAAAGAGACAAAAGAGGGAGGGATGGAGTTCCGTCCCGGGAAGGGAGTCTTAAAAAGAGAGAAGTTTCCAAACACCAGGAAACCTTCTCACTGCCGAATCTGTGTGGAGCCTTGGAAGCACAGAGGGCAACATAACGGGGAGGAAAAATAAATAAACAATTAAAACCCGCAGATTACGAGCCCTAGGGTAACTCCCCCAGTGGAGAAGCAGCGCAGACGCCTGCACATGCCATTAGCAAGTGGGGGCTGGGCAGGGAGGCGCGGCGTGGGCTGCATCGCTTAGAGTAAGGATCTGGCCTTACTTGGGATTTCCCCAAGCGCTATCTGAGTGAAATAATTTGGGCTAGCAAACCAGACTGTGGGATATCTACCACGCGAAAAGCCATCCCTAACCTAAGACGCCGCCAGGCCCGCGCACTGAACAAAGGACTGAACGGAGATGGCCGGCTGCAGACCTTCCCGCTCCGGTGACAGGCAGCCAGAGCCGGAAGGGGGCAATGGCAGCCCCAGAGAGACATTATCTATAAAACTGTAAGCAGGCTTCTTTGCTAACTAAGACTTCTTGGGGGTCTGGATGGTCAACATCCACCTGAGAAGGTGCGCCGGTTGTACACCTAGATAACTGAGCGGCGGGGAGGCGATAAGTTGCAGCAATCGCACTCGCCAAACACCTCATCACCTGAGCTGCTCGGACCTGGGAAGGGCACAAAATGCAGGCCCAACTGAGTCTGCGCCTCTGAGGACTACCCGAGTGCCTGAACCTGAGCGGCTTGGACCTGGGAGGTGCAAGCAGCCCAGAGCTGGCCACGGATGGTTCCCGGGAGAGCAACCTAGAGACTGAGCAGTGTGGGCAGGGAGGCTACACGTGCGGTGAGTGGGGGCAGACCCAGTGAGGCTGAGGCACTGCGCGCACACGCCAGTGTTATTTGTTTGCAGTGTCCCTCCCTCCCCACAGCGTGACTGAACAAGTGAGCCTAAAAAAAAAAAAAAAAAAAGTGTCCTCCACCGTCCCTTTTGTGTCAGGGCGGAAACCAGACACTGAAGAGACCAGCAAACAGAAGAAGCTATAACAAAGGGAACCTCCTTGGAAGCTACAGGCAATAGATTAAAACCCTGTGGTTAGTACCGTCTACATAGGAAGGGGCCTATAGATCTTGAGAAATATAAGTCAGACCAAGGAACTAGCCGAAAATGAACTGAACCCACAATACCGACAACAAAACCAGAGAAAGTCCTAGATATATTTTTACTATTTTTACGATCATTCTTTCTTTTTTTTTCAATTAAAAAAATTTTTTTAAGTCCTCTATTATTCCTTTAATTTTCACTTTTATAACCTATTATTACTTTGCAAAAAAAAAGACCCTATTTTTTTAAAAGCAAACTTCATATATATATATATTTTTATAATTTTTTTGACCTTGGTTTTTTTTTTTCCTTCTTTTCTTTAACATTGTATTTTTGAAATTCCAAATTCTACTCTAGATTTTTAATTTTAGCTTTTTGATATTTTTTTATCAATTTTGTACCTATATATATATATTTTTTTTTTAATAATTTTTGTGACTATTTTTTTCTCTCTTTCTTTCTCTTCTTCTTTTATATAACATTGTATACCTGAAATTCCAAACTCAACTCTAGATTTTTAATTTATGCTTTTTGGTATTTGTTATCAATTTTGTACCTATATTTTCTTTATAATTTTTGCGACTTTGTTTTTTTTTGTTTGTTTTTCTCTCTTTATTTTTCTTCTTCTTCTTTTTTTTTACATTGTATTTTTGAAATTCCAAACTCTACTCTAGATTTTTAACTTTTGCTTTTTGGTATTTGTAATCAATTTTATACCTATATTTTCTTTATAATTTTTGCGACTTTGTTTTTGTCTGTTTGTTTGTTTTTTCTCTCTTTCTTTTCCTTCTTCTTTTCTTTAACATCATATTTTTGAAATTCCAAACTCTACTCTAGATTTTTAATTTTTGCTTTTATGTATTTGTTACCAATTTTGTACCTTTAAGAACCCAATCTTCAGCACCCATTTTTCACTAGGGAGTGAGATTACTGGCTTGACTGATCTCTCTCCCTTTGGACTCTCCTTTTTCTCCACCAGGTCGCCTGTGTCTCCTCCCTAACCCCTCTCTACTCTAGCCAACTCTGTGAATTTCCGTGTGTTCCAGACAGTGGAGAACACTCAGGGAACTGATTACTGGCTGGATCTGTCTCCCTCCTTTTCATTCCCCCCTTTTATCCTCCTGGCCACCTCTGCCTCCTTCCTCCTTCTTCTATTCTCTGTATAACTCCGTGAACATCTCTGAGCAGTCCAGTTGTGGAGTGCACATAAGGAAGTGATTACTGAAGATGGCGGAGGAGTAGGACAGGGAGAACACTTTCTCCCCCACAAATTCATCAAAAGAGCATTTAAACGTCGAGTAAATTCCACAAAACAACTTCTGAATGCCGGCAGAGGACATCAGGCACCCAGAAAAGTAATCCAACTCTTCGAAAGGAGGTAGGAAAAAATATAAAAGACAAAAAAAGAGACAAAAGAGGGAGGGACGGAGCTCCGTCCCGGGAAGGGAGTCTTAAAAAGAGAGAAGTTTCCAAACACCAGGAAACCTTCTCACTGCCGAATCTGTGCCGAGCTTTGGAAGCACAGAGGGCAACATAACAGGAAGAAAAAATAAATAAACAATTAAAACTCGAAGATTGCGAGTCCTACGGTAACTCCCCCAGTGGAGAAGCAGCGCAGACGCCTGCAGGCGCCATTAACAAGCGGGGGCCGGGCAGGGAGGCGCAGCGCGGGCTGCATCGCTTAGAGTAAGAATCTGGCCTGAATACCCTGAGCACTATCTGAGCGAAATAATTTGGGCTAACAAACTAGACTGTGGGATATCTACTACGCGAAAAGCCAGCCCCAACCTAAGACCGTCAGGCCCGCGCACGGAACAAAGAATTGAATAGAGATAGCCGGCTGCAGACCTTCCCCCTCCGGTGATAGGCAGCCAGAGCCGGAAGGGGGCAATCGCAGCCCCAGAGAGACATTATCTATAAAACTGTAAGCAGGCTTCTTTGCTAACTAAAACTTCTTGGGGGTCTGGACGGTTAACATCTGCCTAAGAAGGTGCGCCGGTTTTGCGCCCAGATAACCGAGTGGCGGGGAGGCGATAAGTCGCAGCATTGGCGCTCGCCAAACACCTCATCACTTGTGCTGCTCGGACCTGGGAAGAGCACAATACTCAGGCCCAACTGAGTCTGCGCCTCTGAGGACTATCCGAGTGCCTGAACCTGAGCGGCTTGGACCTGGGAGGTACATGCAACCCAGGGCCAGCCTCGGACTGTTCCCGGCGGAACAACCTAGAGCCCGAGCAGTGTGGGCAGGGAGGCTACACGCGCAGTGAGCGGGGGCAGACCCAGTGTGGCTGAGGCACTGCGAGCGCACGCCAGTGTTATTTGCTTGCAGCATCCCTCCCTCCCTCCCCACAGCGCGACTGAACAAAGAGAAGAAATACAGTTCCACCCATCAGAACACTGACACAAGCTTCCCTAACCAGGAAACCTTGACAAGCCACCTGTACAAACCCACACACAGTGAGGAATAGCCACAATAAAGAGAACTCCACAAACTGCCAGAATACAGAAAGGACACCCCATACTCAGCAATTTAAACAAGATGAAGAGACAGAGGAATAGCCAGCAGATAAAGGAACAGGATAAATGCCCACCAAACCAAACAAAAGAGGAAGAGATAGGGAATCTACCTGATAAAGAATTCCGAATAATGATAGTGAAATTGATCCAAAATCTAGAAATTAAAATGGAATCACAGATAAATAGCTTGGAGACAAGGATTGAGAAGATGCAAGAAAGGTTTAACAAGGACCTAGAAGAAATAAAAAAGAGTCAATATACAATGAATAATGCAATAAATGAAATTAAAAACACTCTGGAGGCAACAAATAGTAGAATAACAGAGGCAGAAGATAGGATTAGTGAATTAGAAGATAGAATGGTAGAAATAAATGAATCAGAGAGAATAAAAGAAAAACGAATTAAAAGAAATGAGGACAATCTCAGAGACCTCCAGGATAATATTAAACGCTACAACATTCGAATCATAGGGGTCCCAGAAGAAGAAGACAAAAAGAAAGACCATGAGAAAATACTTGAGGAGATAATAGTTGAAAACTTCCCTAAACTGGGGAAGGAAATAATCACCCAAGTCCAAGAAACCCAGAGAATCCCAAACAGGATAAACCCAAGGCGAAACACCCCAAGACACATATTACTCAAATTAACAAAGATCAAACACAAAGAACAAATATTAAAAGCAGCAAGGGAAAAACAACAAATAACACACAAGGGAATTCCCATAAGGATAACGGCTGATCTTTCAATAGAAACTCTTCAAGCCAGGAGGGAATGGCAAGACATACTTAAAATGATGAAAGAAAATAACCTACAGCCCAGATTATTGTACCCAGCAAGGATTTCATTCAAGTATGAAGGAGAAATCAAAAGCTTCTCAGATAAGCAAAAGCTGAGAGAATTCTGCACCACCAAACCAGCTCTACAACAAATACTAAAGGATATTCTCTAGACAGGAAACACAAAAATGGTGTATAAATTCGAACCCCAAACAATAAAGTAAATGGCAACGGGATCATACTTATCAGTAATTACCTTAAACGTAAATGGGTTGAATGCCCCAACCAAAAGACAAAGACTGGCTGAATGGATACAAAAACAAGACCCCTACATATGTTGTCTACAGGAGACCCACCTCAAAACAGGGGACACATACAGACTGAAAGTGAAGGGCTGGAAAAAGATTTTCCATGCAAATAGGGACCAAAAGAAAGCAGGAGTAGCAATACTCATATCAGATAAAATAGACTTTAAAACAAAGGCTGTGAAAAGAGACAAAGAAGGTCACTACATAATGATCAAAGGATCAATCCAAGAAGAAGATATAACAATCATAAATATATATGCACCCAACACGGGAGCACCGCAGTATGTAAGACAAATGCTAACAAGTATGAAAGGAGAAATTAACAATAACACAATAATAGTGGGAGACTTTAATACCCCACTCACACCTATGGATAGATCAACTAAACAGAAAATTAACAAGGAAATACAAACTTTAAACGATACAATAGACCAGTTAGACCTAATTGATATCTATAGGACATTTCATCCCAAAACAATGAATTTCACCTTTTTCTCAAGCGCACATGGAACCTTCTCCAGGATAGATCACATCCTGGGCCATAAAGCTAGCCTTGGTAAATTCAAAAAAATAGAAATCATTCCAAGCATCTTTTCTGACCACAATGCAGTAAGATTAGATCTCAATTACAGGAGAAAAACTATTAAAAATTCCAACATATGGAGGCTGAACAACACCCTGCTGAATAACCAACAAATCACAGAAGAAATCAAAAAAGAAATCAAAATTTGCATAGAAACGAATGAAAATGAAAACACAACAAACCAAAACTTGTGGGACACAGTAAAAGCAGTCCTAAGGGGAAAGTTCATAGCAATACAGGCACACCTCAAGAAACAAGAAAAAAGTCAAATAAATAACCTAACTCTACACCTCAAACAACTAGAAAAGGAAGAAATGAAGAACCCCAGGGTTAGTAGAAGGAAAGAAATCTTAAAAATTAGAGCAGAAATAAATGCAAAAGAAACAAAAGAGACCATAGCAAAAATCAACAAAGCCAAAAGCTGGTTCTTTGAAAGGATAAATAAAATTGACAAACCATTAGCCAGACTCATCAAGAAACAAAGGGAGAAAAATCAAATCAATAAAATTAGAAATGACAGTGGAGAGATCACAACAGACAATATAGAAATACAAAGGATCATAAGAGACTATTATCAACAATTATATACCAATAAAATGGACAACGAGGAAGAAATGGACAAATTCTTAGAAAAGTACAACTTTCCAAAACTCGACCAGGAAGAAATAGAAAACCTTAACAGACCCATCACAAGCATGGAAATTGAAACTGTAATCAAAAATCTTCCAGCAAACAAAAGCCCAGGTCCAGACGGCTTCACAGCTGAATTCTACCAAAAATTTAGAGAAGAGCTAACACCTATCCTGCTCAAACTCTTCCAGAAAATTGCAGAGGAAGGTAAACTTCCAAACTCATTCTATGAGGCCACCATCACCCTAATACCAAAACCTGACAAAGATGCCACAAAAAAAGAAAACTATAGGCCAATATCACTGATGAACATAGATGCAAAAATCCTAAACAAAATTCTAGCAATCAGAATCCAACAACACATTAAAAAGATCATACACCATGACCAAGTGGGCTTTATCCCAGGGATGCAAGGATTCTTCAATATCCGCAAATCAATCAATGTAATACACCACATTAACAAATTGAAAAACAAAAACCATATGATTATCTCAATAGATGCAGAGAAAGCCTTTGACAAAATTCAACACCCATTTATGATAAAAACTCTCCAGAAAGCAGGAATAGAAGGAACATACCTCAACATAATAAAAGCTATATATGACAAACCCACAGCAAACATTATCCTTAATGGTGAAAAATTGAAAGCATTTCCTCTAAAGTCAGGAACAAGACAAGGGTGCCCACTTTCACCATTACTATTCAACATAGTTTTGGAAGTTTTGGCCACAGCAATCAGAGCAGAAAAAGAAATAAAAGGAATCCAAATTGGAAAAGAAGAAGTAAAACTCTCACTATTTGCAGATGACATGATCCTCTACATAGAAAACCCTAAAGACTCCACCAGAAAATTACTAGAACTAATCAATGATTATAGTAAAGTTGCAGGATATAAAATCAACACACAGAAATCCCTTGCATTCCTATACACTAATAATGAGAAAACAGAAAGAGAAATCAAGGAAACAATTCCATTCACCATTGCAACGAAGAGAATAAAATACTTAGGAATATATCTACCTAAAGAAACTAAAGACCTATATATAGAAAACTATAAAACACTGGTGAAAGAAATCAAAGAGGACACTAATAGATGGAGAAATATACCATGTTCATGGATTGGAAGAATCAATATAGTGAAAATGAGTATACTACCCAAAGCAATTTATAGATTCAATGCAATCCCTATCAAGCTACCAACAGTATTCTTCACAGAGCTAGAACAAATAATTTCACAATTTGTATGGAAATACAAAAAACCTCGAATAGCCAAAGCGATCTTGAGAAAGAAAAATGGAACTGGAGGAATCAACCTACCTGACTTCAGGCTCTACTACAAAGCCACAGTTATCAAGACAGTATGGTACTGGCACAAAGACAGAAATATAGATCAATGGAACAAAATAGAAAGCCCAGAGATAAATCCACGCACATATGGACACCTTATCTTTGACAAAGGAGGCAAGAATATACAGTGGATTAAAGACAATCTCTTTAACAAGTGGTGCTGGGAAATCTGGTCAACCACTTGTAAAAGAATGAAACTAGAACACTTTCTAACACCATATACAAAAATAAACTCAAAATGGATTAAAGATCTCAATATAAGACCAGAAACTATAAAACTCCTAGAGGAGAACATAGGCAAAACACTCTCTGACATACATCACAGCAGGATCCTCTATGACCCACCTCCCAGAATATTGGAAATAAAAGCAAAAATAAACAAATGGGACCTAATTAAACTTAAAAGCTTCTGCACATCAAAGGAAACTATTAGCAAGGTGAAAAGACAGCCTTCAGAATGGGAGAAAATAATAGCAAATGAAGCAACCGACAAACAACTAATCTCAAAAATATACAAGCAACTCCTACAGCTCAACTCCAGAAAAATAAATGACCCAATCAAAAAATGGGCCAAAGATCTAAATAGACATTTCTCCAAAGAAGACATACAGATGGCTAACAAACACTTGAAAAGATGTTCAACATCACTCTTTATCAGAGAAATGCAAATCAAAACCACTATGAGGTACCATTTCACACCAGTCAGAATGGCTGCGATCCAAAAGTCTACAAATAATAAATGCTGGAGAGGGTGTGGAGAAAAGGGAACCCTCTTGCACTGTTGGTGGGAATGCAAATTAGTACAGCCACTATGGAGAACAGTGTGGAGATTCCTTAAAAAACTGGAAATAGAACTGCCTTATGATCCAGCAATCCCACTGCTGGGCATACACACTGAGGAAACCAGAAGGGAAAGAGACACGTGTACCCCAATGTTCATCGCAGCACTGTTTATAATAGCTAGGACATGGAAGCAACCTAGATGTCCATCAGCAGATGAATGGATAAGAAAGCTGTGGTACATATACACAATGGAGTATTACTCAGCCATTAAAAAGAATACATTTGAATCAGTTCTAATGAGGTGGATGAAACTGGAGACTATTATACAGAGTGAAGTAAGCCAGAAGGAAAAACATAAATACAGTATACTAACGCATGTATATGGAATTTAGAAAGATGGTAACGATAACCCTGTGTACGAGACAGCAAAAGAGACACTGATGTATAGAACAGTCTTATGGACTCTGTGGGAGAGGGTGGGAAGATTTGGGAGAATGTCACTGAAACATGTGAAATGTCATGTATGAAACGAGATGCCAGTCCAGGTTCAGTGCACGATGCTGGATGCTTGGGGCTGGTGCGCTGGGAAGGCCCAGGGGGATGGTATGGGGAGGTTGGGAGGGAGGAGGGTTCAGGATGGGGAGCATGTGATTTTTTTTTTAAAAATAAAATTAAAAAAAAAAAAAAAAGGAAGTGATTACTGGCTAGCCCACTCTCTCCTCTATTGATTCCACCTCATCTCATCCGGGTCACCTCTAACTCCCTCCTCCCTCTTCTCTTCTCCATATAACGCTGTGAACCTCTCTGGGTGACCCTCATGGCAGAGAAACTTTTCATCTTTAACATAGATGTTTTATCAATGGTGCTGTATAGAAGGAGAAGTTTTGAAACTACTGTAAAAATAAGACCGATAACTGGAAGCAGGAGGCTGAAGTCCAAACCCTGACTCCAGGGAACTCCTGACTCCAGGGAACATTAATTGACAGGAGCTCATCAAACGCCTCCATACCTACACTGAAACCAAGTACCACACAAGGGCCAACAAGTTCCAGGGCAAGACATACCAAACAAATTCTCCAGCAACAAAGGAACACAACCCTGAGCTCCAAGATACAGGCTGCCCAAAGTCACCCCAAAACCATAGACATCTCATAACTCATTACTGGACACTTCATTGCACTCCAGAGAGAAGAAATACAGCTCCACCCACCAGAACACCGACACAAGCTTCCCTAACCAAGAAACCTTGACAAGCCACCTGTACAAACCCACACACAGTGAGGAAACGCCACAATAAAGAGAACTCCACAAACTGCCAGAATACAGAAAGGACACCCCAAACTCAGCAATTTAAACAAGATGAAGAGACAGAGGAATACCCAGCAGATAAAGGAACAGGATAAATGCCCACCAAATCAAACAAAAGAGGAAGAGATAGGGAATCTACCTGATAAAGAATTCCAACTAATGATAGTGAAATTGATCCAAAATCTTGAAATCAAAATGGAATCACAGATAAATAGCCTGGAGACAAGGATTGAGAAGATGCAAGAAAGGTTTAACAAGGACCTAGAAGAAATAAAAAAAGAGTCAATATATAATGAATAATGCAATAAATGAAATTAAAAACACTCTGGAGGCAACAAATAGTAGAATAACAGAGGCAGAAGATAGGATTAGTGAATTAGAAGATAGAATGGTAGAAATAAATGAATCAGAGAGGAAAAAAGAAAAACGAATTAAAAGAAACGAGGACAATCTCAGAGACCTCCAGGACAACATTAAACGCTACAACATTCGAATCATAGGGGTCCCAGAAGAAGAAGACAAAAAGAAAGACCATGAGAAAATACTTGAGGAGATAATAGTTGAAAACTTCCCTAAAATGGGGAAGGAAATAATCACCCAAGTCCAAGAAACCCAGAGAGTCCCAAACAGGATAAACCCAAGGTGAAACACCCCAAGACACATATTAATCAAATTAACAAAGAACAAATATTAAAAGCAGCAAGGGAAAAACAACAAATAACACACAAGGGGATTCCCATAAGGATAACAGCTGATCTCTCAATAGAAACTCTTCAAGCCAGGAGGGAATGGCAAGACATACTTAAAATGATGAAAGAAAATAACCTACAGCCCAGATTATTGTACCCAGCAAGGATCTCATTCAAATACGAAGGAGAAATCAAAAGCTTTACAGACAAGCAAAAGCTGAGAGAATTCAGCACCACCAAACCAGCTCTCCAACAAATACTAAAGGATATTCTCTAGACAGGAAACACAAAAACGGTGTATAAATTCGAACCCAAAATAATAAAGTAAATGACAACGGGATCATACTTATCAGTAATTACCTTAAACGTAAATGGGTTGAATGCCCCAACCAAAAGACAAAGACTGGCTGAATGGATACAAAAACAAGACCCCTACATATGTTGTCTACAAGAGACCCACCTCAAAACAGGGGACACATACAGACTAAAAGTGAAGGGCTGGAAAAAGATTTTCCATGCAAATAGGGACCAAAAGAAAGCAGGAGTAGCAATACTCATATCAGATAAAATAGACTTTAAAACAAAGGCTGTGAAGAGAGACAAAGACGGTCACTACATAATGATCAAACGATCAATCCAAGAAGAAGATATAACAATTATAAATATATATGCACCCAACATGGGAGCACCGCAATATGTAAGACAAATGCTAACAACTATGAAAGGAGAAATTAACAATAACACAATAATAGTGGGAGACTTTAATACCCCACTCACACCCATGGATAGATCAACTAAACAGAAAATTAACAAGGAAACACAAACTTTAAATGATACAATAGACGAGTTAGACCTAATTGATATCTATAGGACATTTCATCCCAAAACAATGAATTTCACCTTTTTCTCAAGCGCACATGGAACCTTCTCCAGGATAGATCACATCCTGGGCCATAAATCTAGCCTTGGTAAATTCAAAAAAATAGAAATCATTCCAAGCATCTTTTCTGACCACAATGCAGTAAGATTAGATCTTAATTACAGAAGAAAAACTATTAAAAATTCCAACATATGGAGGCTGAACAACATGCTGCTGAATAACCAACAAATCACAGAAGAAATCAAAAAAGAAATCAAAATTTGCATAGAAACGAATGAAAATGAAAACACAACAACCCAAAACCTGTGGAACACTGTAAAAGCAGTCCTAGGGGGAAAGTTCATAGCAATACAGGCATACCTCAAGAAACAAGAAAAAAGTCAAATAAATAACCTAACTCTACACCTAAAGTAACTAGAAAAGGAAAAAATGAAGAACCCCAGGGTTAGTAGAAGGAAAGAAATCTTGAAAATTAGGGCAGAAATAAATGCAAAAGAAACAAAAGAGACCATAGCAAAAACCAACAAAGCCAAAAGCTGGTTCTTTGAAAGGATAAATAAAATTGACAAACCATTAGCCAGACTCATCAAGAAACAAAGGGAGAAAAATCAAATCAATAAAATTAGAAATGAAAATGGAGAGATCACAACAGACAACACAGAAATACAAAGGATCATAAGAGACTACTATCAACAATTATATGCCAATAAAATGGACAACGTGGAAGAAATGGACAAATTCTTAGAAAAGTACAACTTTCCAAAACTAGACCAGGAAGATTAATAGAAAATCTTAACAGACCCATCACAAGCACGGAAATTGAAACTGTAATCAAAAATCTTCCAGCAAACAAAAGCCCAGGTCCAGACAGCTTCACAGCTGAATTCTACCAAAAATTTAGAGAAGAGCTAACACCTATCCTACTCAAACTCTTCCAGAAAATTGCAGAGGAAGGTAAACTTCCAAACTCATTCTATGAGGCCACCATCATCCTAATACCAAAACCTGAAAAAGATCCCACAAAAAAATAAAACTACAGGCCAATATCACTGATGAACATAGATGCAAAAATCCTTAACAAAATTCTAGCAATCAGAATCCAACAACACATTAAAAAGATCATATACCATGACCAAGTGGGCTTTATCCCAGGGATGCAAGGATTCTTCAATATCTGCAAATCAATCAATGTAATACACCACATTAACAAATTGAAAAATAAAAACCATATGATTATCTCAATAGATGCAGAGAAAGCCTTTGACAAAATTCAACACCCATTTATGATAAAAACTCTCCAGAAAGCAGGAATAGAAGGAACATACCTCAACATAATAAAAGCTATATATGACAAACCCACAGCAAACATTATCCTCAATGGTGAAAAATTGAAAGCATTTCCTCTAAAGTCAGGAACAAGACAAGGGTGCCCACTTTCACCATTACTATTCAACATAGTTTTGGAAGTTTTGGCCACAGCAATCAGAGCAGAAAAAGAAATAAAAGGAATCCAAATTGGAAAAGAAGAAGTAAAACTCTCACTGTTTGCAGATGACATGATCCTTTACATAGAAAACCCTAAAGACTCCACCAGAAAATTACTAGAACTAATCAATGATTATAGTAAAGTTGCAGGATATAAAATCAACACACAGAAATCCCTTGCATTCCTATACACTAATAATGAGAAAACAGAAAGAGAAATTAAGGAAACAATTCCATTCACCATTGCAATGGAAAGAATAAAATACTTAGGAATATATCTACCTAAAGAAACTAAAGACCTATATGTAGAAAACTATAAAACACTGGTGAAAGAAATCAAAGAGGACACTAATAGATGGAGAAATATACCATGTTCATGGATTGGAAGAATCAATATAGTGAAAATGAGTATACTACCCAAAGCAATTTATAGATTCAATGCAATCCCTATCAAGCTACCAACGGTATTCTTCACAGAGCTAGAACAAATAATTTCACAATTTGTATGGAAATACAAAAAACCTCAAATAGCCAAAGCTATCTTGAGAAAGAAGAATGGAACTGGAGGAATCAACCTACCTGACTTCAGACTCTATTACAAAGCCACAGTTATCAAGACAGTCTGGTACTGGCACAAAGACAGAAATATAGATCAATGGAACAAAATAGAAAGCCCAGAGATAAATCCACACACATATGGACACCTTATCTTTGACAAAGGAGGCAAGAATATACAATGGATTAAAGACAATCTCTTTAACAAGTGGTGCTGGGAAAACTGGTCAACCACTTGTAAAAGAATGAAACTAGAACACTTTCTAACACCTTACACAAAAATAAACTCAAAATGGATTAAAGATCTAAACGTAAGACCAGAAACTATAAAACTCCTAGAGGAGAACATAGGCAAAATACTCTCCAACATACATCACAGCAGGATCCTCTATGACCCACCTCCCAGAATATTGGAAATAAAAGCAAAAATAAACAAATGGAACCTAATTAAACTTAAAAGCTTCTGCACAACAAAGGAAACTATTAGCAAGGTGAAAAGACAGCCTTCAGAATGGGAGAAAATAATAGCAAATGAAGCAACTGACAAACAACTAATCTCGAAAATATATAAGCAACTCCTACACCTCAAGTCCAGAAAAATAAATGACCCAATCAAAAAATGGGCCAAAGAATTAAATAGACATTTCTCCAAAGAAGACATACAGATGGCTAACAAACACATGAAAAGATGCTCAACATCACTCATTATCAGAGAAATGCAAATCAAAACCACTATGAGGTACCATTTTACGCCAGTCAGAATGGCTGCGATCCAAAAGTCTAACAAGCAACAAATGCTGGAGAGGGTGTGGAGAAAAGGGAACCCTCTTACACTGTTGGTGGGAATGCAAACTAGTACAGCCACTATGGAGAACAGTGTGGAGATTCCTTAAAAAACTGGAAATAGAACTGCCATACAACCCAGCAATCCCACTGCTGGGCATACACACTGAGGAAACCAGAAGGGAAAGAGACACGTGTACCCCAATGTTCATCACAGCACTGTTTATAATAGCCAGGACATGGAAGCAACCTAGATGTCCATCAGCAGATGAATGGATAAGAAAGCTGTGGTACATATACACAATGGAGTATTACTCAGCCATTAAAAAGAATTCATCTGAATCAGTTCTAATGAGATGGATGAAACTGGAGCCTATTATACAGAGTGAAGTAAGCCAGAAAGAAAACACCAATACAGTATACTAACACATATATATGGAATTTAGAAAGATGGTAACAATAACCCTGTATACGAGATAGCAAAAGAGACACTGATGTATAGAACAGTCTTATGGACTCTGTGGGCGAGGGAGAGGGTGGGATGATTTGGGAGAATGGCATTGAAATACGTATAATATCATATATGGAACGAGTTGCCAGTCCAGGTTCAATGCACGATACTGGATGCTTGGGGCTGGTGCACTGGGACGACCCAGAGGGATGGGATGGGGAGGGAAGAGGGAGGAGGGTTCAGGGTGGGGAACACATGTATACCTGTGGTGGATTCATTTCAATATTTGGCAAAACCAATACAATATTGTAAAGTTTAAAAATAAAATAAAATTAAAAAAAAAAATAAATAAAACTGTGTGGCATCAATGAGAGATTAAGTAGGTAGCCCAGATTATTCACTACAATTTTTAAGAGAACTAAAAATACATTTTAAAAATCTGGTATCAATTGCTGCTGTTTTAGTCATTAAATCGCGTCTGACTCTTTGCAACACCACGGACTATAGTGCACAAGGCTCCCCTCTCCATGGGATTTCCCAAGCAAGAATACTGAAATGGGTTGCCATTTCCTTCTCAGGGGATCTTCCCGATCCAGGGATCAAACCTGGGTCTCTTGCATTGGCAGGCAGATTCTTTACTATTGAGCCACCAGGGAAACCCTGGTACCATAATACAGTGTGAAAATAATCCTCAATAAATGGTAGTAGGCTACATGGGTAATAATGTGGGGAAAAATTCTGTTATGAGCCATATTTTACACCACATACTCACTCATACACACATACACACACATGCACACACACTCCAGGTGGAATACTAAAAGGAGTTAAATATTTTTGAAATAAAGTAAAAACCTTAAGAAGTTAGACGTTAGAATAAAGGAAGACAAATATGAAACATCTGGAGGAAGTTTGGCTTTCTGGATTTAGGATAGAAGAAATCACAAAGGAAACGATAAACAGATTTGACTATATGAAAATAAGTTTCTGTTAAAAAATTTTTTTTTGTTGTTAAAAATTTAAAAGACAAATTGGGGAAAATAGTTGCAGAAAATATTATGGACAAACGATTAAAGTTTTTTTAAGAAGCGCTCGTGTAAGTGGATAGGAATGATATTAGGATTCCAAGAGAACAATAAACTAAGGGGAAGAATAGAAAATTCATAAAAAATACAGCTAGTATCATGACATTTGGAAGAATATTTAATCTCAACAAAAAGCAAGGAAAGAAAATTAACAGTGTAATGCCACCTTTATATATTATATGCATATATTAGCACAGACATTATATGCTTACACCTAACACTGTAGAGTATTGCAGAACTGGTACCCTTAGACACTATTGGTGGTATTACAGTTTGGCATGACTTTTCTGGAAAGTGATCTGCCAACATGTATCCAAAGACTTAAATTTTGTTTCAGTAAATCCAATTCCAAGAATCTACCAAAGGAATTGATTCAAAATATGGTAAAATCTGTAAGCATAGAGATGTATCTTATGGAATTTTTAATAATAATAAAACATTGGAAATTACTTGAATGCCCATCGATAGGGAAATGGTTGGATAAATTATCACTCACTGCTTAAAGGAATTTTGTGGTCATAAAGGTTAAGTATAAAGACTATTAGCAACATGGAAGAATATATAATATGATGCAACTGAGAAAAATAGGAGATAGTCTATGAAGGATATGATTAGAAAGAACTATGTAAAATACGTATATAAAGAACACTTGAATTCAGAAAAATAATGATTACAAATGCATTTGATGGTTATATTTAGGGTAATTTTCTGTTTTCCTCTTTTGCTAAAACTCTGAATTCTATTTTTTGATCAACTTAAAATTAATTTAAAAGAAAATAAACTTTTGTTTGAACTGGAGAAGATAGGAGGCTGAGATAGACCTGTGGAACAGATATTTTTGGCAGCTGAAGCCTGGACATTTCCTTTATCTTATAGCAAGTACCCACAGAGAGTAAGGTCAAATTAGAAACCCAGGTCTCCTGTATTGCAGGTGGATTCTTTACCAACTGAGCTATCCGGGAAACCCAAGTTAATGGCAGGGCTGAACTTAGTCCTGATCACTGACTCCTCACTCAGTGCTGTCTCTCCTCTACCAGATTTTAGCTCAGGACAAAACAGTACATTTTAGGAAGAGTCTTAGAAAGAAAAAAAATTAATTAAAAAATATATATTGCTAAACTATAACGATCCAGAAAATACTTTCCCCCTACTTGAGTACATTTCCCTTTAAATGATAACTGTAGCAGCGCCCCGATAAACTGGAAACATTGACCAAAATGAACAAAAAAAGCCATAAAAATGTTGGCAAGCCCTAGGACTATGATCTATCTCTGGCCAAACAGGAGGGGAATAGAGCCAAACAAAAACAAAGCTAAGTAGTAACATCTGGGAGGAAACATTCTCTTTGCCAAGGACCCACCTAACCCCTTCAGAGAACCTACATCTTTCTGGAGCTGTGCACTGTACCAGGACTCGGGCTTGGCTGGGGTGAGCCACACATCCAGGGCCAGCTGTAGCACACGTCTCTCCAGCAGGGTGAGGGCACTGGCTGATGTGGGCCTGCAAGTGTGGCGGGCCTCCCTGAGGAGGTGCTCGAGGGCGCTGGGGATACAGGAAGCCAGGCCCAGGGAAGGGTGGAACTCCAGCAGATAAATGTTTTTCAAAGCCGAGCTTAATGAAAAGAAACAATTAATGACAAATTTTACACGATGAAGAACTTAATCTGTTTCCAGATCTTATATTTTTCAAGACCAATAAAACACTCTTACAATTCAGGGTATTATAAAAAACTGGAAGCTCAACAGGGCCTTAGAGGCTGTCCAGGGAGCCCATCAGGTTACACAACATGCTTTCTGCTTTAATGTGAACTTTTTTTAAGACATAGTTTACTCTAAAAGCCAGTAAGAATAAGATTCATTGTATGTCACATCATTATGCTGTACACCTTAAATTTATATATGCATGGGTGCTAAGCTGCTTCAGTTGTGTCCGACTCTTAGCAACTCTATGGACTGTAGCCCACTATGGGATTCTCCAGGCAAGAATAATGGAGTGAGTTGCTATGCTTTCCTCCAGGATCTTCCCGACTCAGGGACCGAACATGTATCTCTTATGTCTCCCGCTTTGGCAAGTAGGTTCTTTACCACGATTGCCACCTGGCAAGCTCAAATTTATACAGTGCTATATGTCAATTGTATCTCAACAAAATAGAAAAAAAAAAAATCTAAAATCGTATATGGAAAACCTGTCAACATTTCATTAGCCAAATATTTGAGAACAAGATGACTTCAAAGTGTCTAAATATTAAATAAATACCTTCCATGATTATTTCTATTTTTCACCTGATTCTTTATCCCTTTTTCTTCCCAAAATGATAATGAAGACGGTTTTTAAGTTCTGTATACAACTACTGGAATTATTCATGTTCGCCATAAAAATGTTGTATTTTATAAATGAATGAGGGCAGAAACAATAAAACACTTGTCTGTGGGTTATTCCTTTGGAAATAAAGGATATAGTATCAGTCAAGTCAAGGGCCTTTCTGTACCTACATAGAAGTAAAGCTCCAGACCAGCTTGGAGCTTGTCACCAGCTTCTCGGTTCCTCTGTACCCTCAAAGTCTGGAAAGGCATGGTGAGGGTGAATCACACTACATATCAAGGAGGTGACCTTATGTACTCTCTCTGGGTGATGTCAGGAAATTCAATCTACTACTTAAAGGGGTGGGGTGGGAGGGTCACAAGATAAGTCTGCAGAAACCTTTCTGCTGACACTTGCTAGAAAACATCCATGTTTCATATATGTTGACTTGTATGGCACCTCTAATAAATCCTTTGACAGCATTCTAAGAGCAACTGGGTTTTTTAGGACTTCTCATGGGAATGAAGATTCTGCACCCAGGGGCATAAGTGTAAATTCTGGCCTCCTGTTCCTTATTTGCAAAGTGAATCAATATTGAGTTCACAAAGGAATCCCTCTTCTATGCCTTTTATATTTACTTCTCTCATCACCAAATACTCGAGTGGTGCTTTGTAGAACAGTAGTGTACTTAACAGCATACCCTTAAATTATCCAGAAATTAAATGTAAAATGTCTGAAGACAACACTAACTTACCAGCTATTGTTGATGGAAATGAGTTGTTTGCAAATTATGTTAAGGGGAAGTCCAAATGTATTGCTAGCATCTGGATGGCCTTTTTGCCAAAGCCTCTGGACATACTCACGCTGACACTCTATCTAGAAATGTCACATAAAAGTTAAAATTAGAAAAGTTAAACTTTCCCATGGATGTGAGTTATGAGCCTTGGCATGAGAAGAACAGAACATCAGCCCTTTGTGTATCTTCATTATTTGACTAAATTTCACCCAGACATGAGTTTTAGGGATTCCCTCACACAGAGACATGGTTGTTTTTTAGTCTGAGGCAAGGATCGGTCAGGAAAAGCAAAGGCAACCAGCTTTAGGCAATCTTAAGAGGCACAAGAAAACTTCTTTCTGTAAAATAATTGACTACAAGGAAAAAGTTCTAAGCAGGCCTAAGGAACTGTATTAGCTTTTCCCTGGAAATCATAGACTGTGACCATTTCCTGTAGTGTTCTAGAAATAGTTGCAACCTTTTGAAAAACAAATATAATTTTACACATTTAATGTCTTACAAAGGGGTAGGCTTAGTCCTTTCACAATAGATAAACTGTGATTGAATGAAAATAGGTTGTCAATTCTTTGTGGATCATTAAATTTAATTAGGATTGGAAACCTCCCTTTAAGACTGTAGATATGCTTGGAATTCAACAATGCAAATAAGCTTACAAATAAACATTGTGTGCATGCTGTCCTAGGAAACCCAGATTCTGAATTGGTACTGAAAGGAAAATACAGTTTTCAGTTTTGACCTGTGTTTTCCATCCTCTTCCCACATGGAATCTTAAAAAAAACCAAATATACTCACGTGCTGGTTGAGGATGCCCCTCACCAGCTGCAGGTGAAGCCTCAGGCAGGTGCATTCCTCTCGGTAGGCCTTAATGAAGTAAGGATGACTGAAGTCAAACCTTGGGCACCTGTGCATGATGTCTATGATCACTTGTGCTAAGGCAAATCTCTCCTCTGGGTCCAATGCATGCTGGTAGGCTTCAAAGTAACTGTCAAGAAGCTGTAAATAAGGTTTATAGTCAGGGGACAGGGCCCAGCAAAGGAAGAGAGGTGAGCTCCCAACCATTTCCATGCTTTGGAAAGCCCCCCACCATCAATAGGAGAGAGACAGCTCTGCACCTCTGGGTATTGGCCCGGGGTGGGCAGCTGCAGCACCAGTGCAGCACACACCAAGTTAGGGAGGGCGAGGGAAAAAGCACTCGTTGCACCTCTGTCCCCGCTTCCTCTGCTCTCTACACATAAAAGGGGAGTAATATCATGAATAATACAACATCTAATAATTATAAGTTCCAATGAGACAGTGCATTCGGTGTCACTTCATCAAATACATTTATCTTCAACACCTTTCCCCACAGACCCACTCTCTTCCCCCTATTTTATTCTATTACCAAAGGTAGGCAAGTAGCCTCCACCCCTCTTCTATATCAGCCCCATTTATGACACCTTCTCTTTAATAGCTTGCCTATTTAAGTGTCACATATGTAGAAATGGTGGGGGAGGGGTTAGAATGGCAAGTGGAGGATGCAAGTCCCCTCTAAATATAAAGGCATTTATTCCAGATCAGACTCCACTCGGAAGGGCCTATGTACAGAACTCTTAAGAGCATCCGAGAAGCTTCTGTTTTACTGGAGTTCACAAGTCTTTTCTAAAAACTGAAGAAGGCTTCCCCACACTAACTGTTGAAGAAACTCAGAAAGATATGCTCTTTCTTTTGTTTTTACATTTGTTTATGTACTTAGGGAATTTCTGTTCTGCGTGTAAATTTTACGTGCGTATAATTAGTCATAGTGCTGGAGAAGGCAATGGCACCCCACTCCAGTACTCTTGCCTGGAAAATCCCATGGACGGAGGAGCCTGGAAGGCTGCAGTCCATGAAGTTGCTAAGAGTCGGGCACGACAGAGCGACTTCACTTTCACTTTTCACTTTCATGCATTGGAGAAAGAAATGGCAACCCACTCTAGTGTTCTTGCCTGGAGAATCCCAGGGATGGGGGAGCCTGGTGGGCTGACGTCTATGGGGTTGCACAGAGTCAGACACGACTGAAGCAACTTAGCAGCAGCAGCAGCAGTCATAGTGCTAATCAGAAAAAGCTCCTCAGAGTTCACTGGACTGCAATCTCAAACAGATACCTAAGAGCTGATATGCAAGTAGTTCTGAATAATGTAGTTACTCTTTTGGGGTTGTTTTAAAACTTTCATAGGCCTTAGACACACTTACTTTTGGAAACCCTGTCCCATACTATATCAAATATATTAAAACTCATATCCTAATCAATTTTTTTTTGTAAAAATGTTAAATGATATTTACAATTTTGCTTTTCAAATTGTTTGGCTATGAGCAATACATTTCACTAATGATGACTGATTTCTGGGTAGTATGTACTTGAGGATTTTTATGAAGTGAGAAAATCTGATCTATAAATTATTTTCACATGTAATGAGATGTTTCTAAGTACTCAAAGTTTTCACATTTTATGGACATGTCATTTAAGCATTTATTGGTATCTATTTTGTATTTTCCTTTTCATATATCCACGTAATGCATATTTTCTTTCTCTCAGATAGCATATATATCCAATGGTCCCTGAAAAGCCTTTAGATCCTAAACACTGAGTCTATATCACCTGATGGACAAAATCAACTCTGGCTGAAAGCTTCTGAACTTCTGCTCCCACCAGCCTCACAATGCAATGGATTCTTTTCCTCTGCCCATATAATCCAACATCATCCCTAGAGTTTCAGCTCAACATGCCCCTCCTCAGTCTTCTCTTACCAACTCCTCTAATGCAGGCTTCATGTTTCTGAAAGGCCTCAGCTCCTAGGGTGGCTGTAGCACCAAAGACACAGGTGTGCCCCGTGAGTTCATTTAGTTGACAGCAAGGAATGGATTGTTGAGTCTGCAATTTTTGCTAACCTGATAGCCAAGCACACTTTGAGATGCATTAAAGCATTTTTTGTTTCCTTGGGTAGTGGTCTTCCTGGTGGTTTGAGGCCTGGGAGCCAGCCCATTTGTTAACTAACTAAGGAATTTCCTAAAAGGAGATAAAGAGCACCTTTCATTGTGTAGAGTCCATAGCTAGGAATGAAAGACCAGAAAGAACTGAGAGGGTGTAAGCACTGCTTGAATATAGATGGCAATAGCTCAGGAGGAAGTAAAGGAACCCAAGTGGCAGTAAAAGCCAGGAGTGTCTCCATCTTGCAATAATAACTCCTGAGGCTCCCAAGAAGGCAAACACTTGAGAATCAATAGAAGCCTAGGAATCAAATACTGCCTTAGCAATAGATGTCCAGTGTCTGAAGGCTATTCAATGCTAAGGCTCAAGGAGGGAGAGCCTGGGACACTTTATTTAGCAACCAGTTTCGCAGGATGCACTTTGGGAAACACTGGTCCACGGGAACTTGGGTCAACCTTAGTATACAAAGGATAACACCAGAAGAAGCTAAAAGCTTAGGACACAGAGTGTGCTCCACAAGTTAAAAATTCACACACCTCAGAGCGTGAAATGAAGAAAGGTGCAGATCCCTTTTCTTTAAGTGAGCTTCAGGGAAAATGAAGCCAGCAGAGTGATCTAAATGACCTTATTCCATCCACAGAGCTCTCTACTTTAGAGTAGCATTCAGTTATTAAATAGCAGACGACAAAGCAGGAACAAAGGAGTGATGGGGTAAGAAGGCTGTCACTCAATAGCCTAGGAGAAGATTAAGAAAGAAACAGTAACTTCCCTAAATCATTCTCAATGAATTTAAACCTTTTTGGCTGGACCAGGGCAATCCCAGGAGCTGGTTTATAGAATTTGTATTGCTGTGACCTGCTTTTGTACAATGAGCCCTATTGTTTGGTTATTTGGCAGGGGAAGATTGTGGGGAGGGTTCTTGCTACTGATTCCAATCTGGTGATACCAGGTTGCAGAGGCAGGTGCTAAATTGCCATTATCACTTTGTTGTTGGTAGAATTACCAGGTTTAACAAATAAAAATACAGGTCATCTAATTAAATTTGAATTGCTGATAAACAACCAATACTTTTTTTTAGTATGTCACAAATATTCTCATATTTTACCTGGCACCCCCAGTTGTTGAGAAGAAAAATTCAGCTCTTTTTAAATTGACAAGCCTTTTTTCAAGCTTTGCCCTCCACCTTGAAAAGCTCTCAGATGGCCCTTTGCATAATTTTATTATGAATTCTTTCTCATCAGGGGTAGGGCCGTGATCTTTACACCTCACAGGTTCTATTTATTATCTGTTTGCTAACTGGCTCATTTCCATTTGAACTCTGGACTGGCATTTGTCTAAGAAGTCTTCCTAGCCTGTCAAATGTCACCTGTGTATGTCAAGGGCCAACTTGCAGGCAAAATAATGTGTGGTGCACACTGATGGTAGGCATCAAATATTGGAGAAAATAGAAAAGAGCCAGAATGAATAATCTCAAACCATACTGTGTTTATAGACATTTTTTTTTAACCTAAGCCTCTTTTTATTTCTTGGATTTATAAAAACTTTTAAAAATAGTACTTTAGGTCAAATGAAAGCGTAAAAGAGAAAATCAGTAACAGACACATCTTGTCACAGAATTTTCTGCCCCCACCCCTCCCTTTTCTTAGTGCTCTAAACACTAATTCAAATTATCCTGAAAATGTGTCCTCTGGTGGCTATGGAGAGAATTAGCAGTTGGTATAAATGTCACTTAGGAACTGGCACAGCTGATGCCTGGCTTCTGAGTCTCTTAATCCACCTAAACTCATACCAGCTCTATTTTTATGAGCAGTTTATATAATATGGTTACTTGAAGGATTTAAGGCAACCTAATGTGTTTGAGCAATTTTTAACATTAGTGATTCCAATATAGTTAACAATCAAAAACAGCTGAAGACACTTAGCAGTAGAATCAGTACTGGGGGAAATCAATTGTATTCTAGATAAAAGTCTGGTTTATCAATTAAAATTTTGGCAATTTTTGGAATTTGGCAATTTTGACAATTTCTGGAATTCCAGAAATTGATTTGGAAGGCTACATTTTCCAGGTTTTGGCATAGATAAATCAGTTTCTATAGGGAACTTATTCTCAGGGTAGAAAGGAGAGAGATTATTTTCAATGGTTGTTTTAAGTTAAAATATTTTCATGTACCATAGAAGAAACTAGTAGACACCCCTGGTAACTTAGCACAGAATGAACACTAGGCCAAAGTGAGGAGAAATTGGTTTGTTTCTTTATTACTCTCTGCCTTTCTGTTCTTCGCTACCATCGAGTCCTCCATAGGTGGCCTAGAAGAACTGAAAACAGAGGTGGGGAAAGCACATAAAAGGGGTACTGCCTACAACTCACGTCTGGACCAATAAACATGTCGAGTTTGAGGATTTTGTATTACTTACACTTAATGCAGCCTCTCCAGTTTCTATACTATGAGGCTAAATCTCCCATTTCCTCAGTTGATCACAGTGAGCTTCTAATTGACAGATCAAGTGTCCAGATGCACACTCTAGAGGTCAGTTGTCTTTGGAAAGAGGAACAATTTTCAAAGCTACGGCTTGCACCCTGTAAGTCTAGCCAGTTGTTTTCCAAAACTGGATGATCTACATCTCCATGAGTAACAGACCAGAGGGTAGATGAAATGGTAAAACCCTCTACTAGAAAAACAATTCAAAGAAAACATTTCCCCGTCCACATCCTCTTACCATATCACACTGCCCCGTGACCTGGTTTCCACCTCTGCGGCTCTTTGAGAGAGTCCTACAAAGCTAACAATGACTGCCTGATGGCTAACCCCACTGTCTGGTTGTTAGGACTCACGTTTCTTCATGTTTCAGCTGTTCTCTACACAGATAATCATCCTCTCCTAATTAAGATTCTTTTCTTTCTGTGGGCTTTCCTAATGTTATCTTTTTCTTTTTGCTGCAGTCTCTTTGGCTACTCCTTGTTCCTCTCATGGACTCTTGTCCCATGACATTCCCCTTAAATGTAAATGTTCCCAGGGACCCGTTTCAGACATCTCTTTTACTACTCATTTTGATACATTACTATGGTTTGACTTCCACCTTTATATCTCAGCTCATACCTGCTCCTGAACTTCAAACCTATAGCTCTCATAAAACATTCATGCATATATGCTAAGTTGCTTTAGTTGTGTCCAACTCTGTGACCCTATGGGCTGTAGCCTGCCAGGCTCCTCTGTTCATGAGATTCTCTAGGCAAGAATACTGGAGTGGGTTGCCATGCCTTCTCCTCCAGGGGATCTTCCGGATCCAGGGATCGAACCCATGTCTCTCAGGTCTCCTGCATTAGCAGACAGATTTTTTTACCACTAGTGCCACCTGGGAAGACATTCACACCTGGGTTTTAGCAAACTCTCCTCACATGCCTTGTGTCCTAGACTCAAAAAAATGTTCCCCTCTAAAGAGGCCCCTCTTCTTTCATTCTGTTTCAGTTGACAGCCTCTTCCCTGAGCCTGAGGAAGTCATTTTAATTCCACCCTCATTCTCTCATGCCAACATCTAGTCTTCAAATCCTGTCATTTCCATTTCTGGAAATCCTTGCCCAACTGCTCTCACCCACCCACATGTGGCCTACCCTTCTAAAGACCATAATAAGGTCTGTCGGTTTGTCTGCATTTGGCAAAGTGAGGCCTGTCCCTGACAGCACAATGAACATGAATGGAATCATCACACATTCTCACTAAAAGCATACACGTCATTAAAGGGCCTAAATTATACAGCCCTCTAACAAATTTCCCTTAAGCTGAAGCCATATCCTTCACATTTTGTTTTTTGTAACAAAGAACCACAGTAAAGAACATAAAATTGATTATATACTTACAACTAGCTAAGATTTTTAAAATACTTATTCACTTCATTGGGAGTTGCCCTAAAAGACCCATGGGGTTTAAAAAAATATATTGGGTTTTATAAGAATGTTTTTAATAGGTGTTTTGTTTTCTAGGCAAAAATACCTGGCGCTTGCTTTCTAGAAGAGTTGCTTCCCAAGTCCACATGTCATACAGCACAGCAAATCTGTCCACACCTGCATGGGTCCATCCCCAGTCCTGGTCAATATGTGACTTGCTGCCCTCTTTGTGACCTGGGAGAGAAAAGGATGAAAATGATTAGAGACAGGCCTCACTACAGAGGTATTCTTAGTAGAAATGGAGCCCTCAGATTGTCAGCTCCCTCTCAGGAATGAAAACACTAAATAGATAACTGGGATTCCTAAGAATCGGCTAAAGAGACATGGGCAAGACTAGGTAGGTCTTAAATTCATACTTGCTGACTTCTAGATCAACAGAGGTTTTTGTTTTTACTTTTAGTTTTAAAAGACTAATTTTAGAAATATAAACCAAAATTCTGTTTTAGAAAGACTTACTAAATTAGTTTTAGAAAGATTTACTAAAATCTCCTCAAACCTGTAATTTAAAAGCAAAACATACATTTCTCCTCTGTAAAAACAGGTTCCTGGTGGTTTAACAACAAACCTAGTTTAAACTGCTGTATCAATTGATGCCAACCAAGTCAAAAATTTTCAGGGAAATTTCTAAGGTATTTCTTAATTGTGCTAATTACTAACTTAAATCAGTAAGGGTAACCATTGCCATTATTCAGCTAAAATATTTTCCCACTAAAGTACTGTAAGTTTTCATTGTCAGCATTATTATTGCTTAAAATTTTAAGCAGTCTGTTTCAGAATAAAATATTAAAAAGTAAGGGATTTTCAGGTTTAGTGATTATCAAGTATATGATGGGTATTGAACAACAGAAAGCCATTGGTCAGGAATTTCTCCAGCAGCAGTTGGGAAATCATTTCACAATGAATGACTGTATACTCTCTAGCTCAGTGAGATGTGCTCATGTGACTAAGTATTTCAGTCAAAGTAAGTTCTTAGTAGCTAAACACAGTCACATCATGTTATAAATTAACATCAGCAAAAATGATGCATTGGTATGTAAGATCACCAGTAAAGATAAAAGCTAAAAGTTGAAATTAGGTGCCCTGGAATGTTGGATGCCATCACTGCATCCCATGATTTAGATCCCAAATGGTCTGTAGCAAAGGGAGAACAAAGAATTCAAACTAATACTAAATTAATTCTGTCTGGGATCTGAAAGGTAGAGCAACATTTTATAATAATACGAACATGAATTATCCTTAATTAAAGTCTACATATATTACAAAATAGCACAATCTCTTGCTAAATTTCCCTTTAGGTGTTGCAATTCATCTAGAAACTCTAATTTCTTTCTAAATGGAATACTAATGGCATCATATTATTCCAAAAGGAATATTCTTACCTCATTGATTTCTATAACTGGATAAATTTGAGTGATGCCAAAAGAAAGAGAGAATACAGATTATGGGTTATTTGATTACCCTGACTAATGCTTTCTCCCTCTGGGGCTTGTCTGACATTTTCCTAGCCAGGTCTTCTTGCATCCTGGTGGTTTTTTGTTAGGAACTCAGAAATATCTCTGCTTCTAACTGCAGTTTCCCCAAGGTCAATCATTTCTTTTTTTGTCACTTAGAAAAAAAAGTCATTAATTTCACTTGCTTACTTTGCTTCCCTCAGGGCCCTGCACCTAGTACGTAATGCAGAAATGCTACTGGGCAACAAGTAGAGTCTAAACAATACTAAGAACTATAACCAAGTTACAGTTTCCAACAAATGGGGGACTTGAGCTGGAAACAAAACTTTATCTTTTCTAGAGTGGTGTGTGTTGGGGAGGTATAAATGCTTATTGAATTTTCCGAAACTATTATACATGTGTTTATATTTTGAGGTGGGAGGTGTTAAATAGAGCCCTTAGCGTTTTTTGTTCGTTTGGATAGGTTGATTTTTGTCTGGTTGATTTTTTAAAATCTGACTTCTGACCTTTTTCTCTCTCAATGTAATGGCTGGCCACAAGCAGCAGTTCTGTCTCTAGGTCCTTCAGATCACTCAAGGCTGCATCATACATGACATACACTCCTTGCTGGTCCTGGGTGTGGATGTAACCAGCATCCATACTGTAGTAGTCATCCTGGTTCTCCACTTCTGAGAACTCCATGAATTGGATGCTCTGGACCTGGGAAAGAAAGCCAAGCCTGGAAGTTACCAGAACAGGGAGAGCAATATTTTGCCCGCTCAAATGGACAAAATGGCAGGCTTCTGTTCCCACCCAGGGCTGTCAGCATGGAGCTGCAGACATGATGAATGTATAAAGAGCTAGCTATATGTAGGGAAAAAGATAACAACAAAGATGTCAGGGAAGAGTAGTTCCTAAGATGGATAGATTAACCAGTTGATTAAATTTTATAATTAATTCAGGATTATCTGGGAAAAGGTAGACCATAGAGCCAAGGGATAAAGGTGGTCTCTGAAGCCAGAGTGCCTGTGTTTAGGTCCTGGGGCTTCCCAGGTGGTGCTAGTGGTAAAAGAACCTGCCTACCATTGCAGGAGGTGTAAGAGACATGGGTTCGATTCCTGGGTTGGAAAGATCCCCTGGAGGAGGGCATGGCAATCCACTCCAGTATTCCTCCCCCCCGCCCACAACAGATTTCAAACTATATTAGAAAGCTATAGTAATCAAAACAGTATGACATTGTCATAAAAAAATTGGATAAATGAAACAGAATATAGAGCCAAGAAATAAACCAACACATATATGGCCAATTAATTTGCCACAAAAGAGGCATTAATATACAATAAGATAAGGACAATCTCTTTAGTTCTTTTTTCCTTATTGGGAAAAATGAACAGCCACATGCAAAAGTATTAAACTGGACCATTATTTTATATTATATATAAAAATTTACTCAAAATGATTAAAGACTTAAATGTAAGACTAGAAACCATAAAATTCTAATAAAAAAAACATATATGGTAAACTCCTCATTATCACACTTGGCAATATTTTTTATATCTGACTCCAATAGTAATGGGAACAAAATAAATACATGATTAAAAAAAATTTTTTAATGAAGAATGTGAATTCAGTGAAAAGAACATTTTTTTTTTTTACAAGAAATACAATTTATTATTTGCTTGCTTCTCTGAGGGCTCACCACGTGGCATAAGGTACCACATGATACCCAGATTAAAAGCATGGCTTTGGTGGTTGGGGCTTTAAGTAAGAATGGAAAATTCATCTTCATCATCATGTATGCATGTATGCTCAGTCGTGTGCAACTCTTAGCAACCCTGTGGACTGTAGCCCACTAGGCTCCTCTGTCCATGGGATTCTCCAGGCAAGAATACTTGAGTGGGCTGCCATTCCCATCCATGGCCACTCCAGTATTCTTGCTTGGAGAATCCCATGGACAGAGGAGCCTGGCAGGCTACAGCATTTAGGTCACAAAGATTCTGACACGATTGAAGCGATTGAGCACGCATGCACTCTGCCAGGACCTCACTTTAAGCAAGTCACTTAGACTTTAGACTCCATTTCTTCATCTATCACACGGGGACAGTGGAGACACTAAAAGGTTTGTTGCATATGATACCATATGTGTATGTATGGCCTCACATGTATATGAGGCCCTTGAGATCTATAATCAGCTATTTCTCTTAATCTTATAAATACTTCTAAAATGCATTAACACAATCTCATGACTTGGTGTCCTCCTAAAATTCATGTCCACTTGAAACTTGTGAATGTGGCCTTATTTGGAAATAGTCTTTAGAGATGTACATAAGTTAAGATGGGGTCATACTGGATTAAGGTGAGCCTCAGTCCAATGACTGGTGTTCATATAAAAAGAGGAAATCTGGAAACAGACACATAGGAGAGAAGGCCACATGAAGACAGAGACAGAGACTGGAGTAATGCATCTACAAGCCAAGAACACCAAGGATTGCTGACAACTACCAGAAGCCCGAGAGGTGATGAGGATTTTCCCCTGGGGCCTTCAGAGACAGCATGGTCCTGCTGACACCTTGATTTTGGACTGTTTCCAGAATCGTAAGAGAATAAATTTCTCTCCCAGCTGTTGTGAGCCACTCACTTTGTGGTACTTTGTTATGGCAACCCTAGGAAACTAACACAAGTTTTGAGTTAGTCCAATCATAATTTTATTTTTAGATGACCAAGGGCCTATTGCTTCCTGGGAATCATTATTCTCATCATAACTCTCATAATTTCAAACTCCCCTACCCTGTTCCCCACTCCCAATGTCCAGCCCTCCCTCAGTCTCAGCTGATGCCCCTCCACTTCTCCATTCACACACAAACCCACCATGCTTGCCACCCCCTCTACTGCTCCCTCTGCACTGTAGGGGCCTATTACACTCCCCTTCACTAAGGTCATTCCCTCCTGCTCTGAAGCATCTCTTCTCCTTGGACATCTAATTCATCTCAACCAAAGATTTCCCAACTGACACTGATACATGCTCCTGGCCCTCTTATTTTAAAATATCCTCATACCCTTCCCCAGGTTCCACTTTATGGCCCTCCTTCTCACAGTCCAACCCCTCCTAAAACATCATCTGTCTCCTTCTCCTTACCTCCTACTCCTCACCCATCTAGCTCCTGTCTCCATCAAGCCACCCGAACCAATTTTACAAAGACCAACAATGACCATCCAGCAGACTTTCTATAGTCATCTTTATGTACTCTCTCAGGAAGATTGGACATGGTTTAGCATTCCCTGCTTATTGACCCACTTTCTGCATTGGCTTTCTGGGACTCCACATTTTCCTTGCTATCACCAGTTTTTCAGCCATTTCTTCTTTATCAGGTCATCAAATAGTGGCCCACACTCAAGCTCCTAGGACTTCCATCTTTTCTTCCAATAGTCCTTCACTTGGAGATTGTACACTTTCACAGCTGAGATAACCATCTTTAGACAATTTGCTCCCCAGTTTATATCCCAATCCAGACCTCCTAGAATTCCAGACCCACATATCCAATTATCTATTTAACATCTGTTCTTGGGCATCTCAAAAGCCCCTCAAATTTAACATGATCAAATCATGTGCTCTCCCCCATGAACCTAAGCCACCTCCAGCTTCCCCACTTAGTAAACATCACCACCACCCATCTACTTCCTCTAGCACGAATCATTCCAGATATCTCTTTCTATCTCACCCTACATGTCCAATCTATCACTAAGTCCTGTTGATTTTACTTCCTATGTCTCAAATCCATCCAACTGCAATGACACCACCCACCACCCTAGTCCAAGCTGTCACCATCTGGCACTAGAACTAGTCCAGCAGCTTCTAAACTGGTTTAGCCTGTTAAATGGTCTGTCCACTTTCCTTCTGGCATGGGCTTTTTCTCCCCTCCATTTTATTCACTACTAGCAGAGGATCTTTTAGAAATGGAGCTTAGATTATGTTATCCATTCTCCCCTTTAACATCTAAAGCCTCTAAAGGCTTCCCATTGCTCATAGTACAAAACAAAACTCCATAAAAGGACCTGCATGGTCTGCTCCCTGCCTATCCCTTTCCAGTGGTTTTGAACCAAATGTGATTTTTGCCCTCAGAGGACATTTGGCCATGTCTGGAGACTTTTTTGGTTATTATAACTTAGGGGAGGTGCTACTGGCATCTAGTGGGTAGAGGCCAGGGATGCTTCCAAATATTCCACAGTGCACAAGACAGTCTCTCACAATAAAGAATTATCAGGCCCAAAATGTCAATAATGCCAACGTTGAAAAACCTTGGGTTACATTTTTTTGGTACCACTTTCCACCTGGATTACTGTGTCCCAGCCATTCATGTATTCTTTTGATTTCCTCTGGGTACCGTGCTTCTCTGGCCACAGGTCCTTTGCACAGACTACGTATTCTTTCTTTGTGGAATTGCCAGACATCTGGTGTTCAGTTGCTCAGTCATGTCCAACTCTTTGCGACCTTATGGACTGCAACAAACCAGGCTTCCCTGTCCTTCACCATCTCCCAGAGTTTGCTGAAACTCATGTCCATTGAGTTGGTGAGGCCATCCAACCATCTTATTCTCTGCCATCCCCTTCTCCTCCTGCCTTTAGTCTTTCTCAGCATCAGGGTCTTTTCCATGAGTCAGTTCTTCACATCAGGTGGCCAAAGTATGGGACTTCAACTTCAGCATCAGTCCTTCCAATGAATATTCAGAACTGATTTCCTTTATGATTGACTACCTTAATCTCCTTGCTATCCAAGGGACTCTCAAGAGTCTTCTCCAGCACCACAATTTGAAGACATCAATTCTTCCACATTCAGGCTTTTCTATTGTCCAGTTCTTACATCCATACATGGCTATTGGAAAACCATAGCTTTGACTATACAGACCTTTGTAGGCAAAGTAATGTCTCTGCTTTTTAATATGCTGTCTAGGCTTGTCATAACTTTTCTTCTAAGAAGCAAGTATCTTCTAATTTTGTGGCTGCAGTCACCTTCCACAGTGATTTTGGAACCCAAGAAAATAAAGTCTGTCACTATTTTCATTGTTTCCCCATCTATTTGCCATGAAGTGATGAAATTGGATGCCATGATCTTAGTTTCTTGACTGTTGAGTTTTAAGCCAGCTTTTTCAGTCTCCTCTTTCACCTTCATCAAGAGGCTCTTTAATTCCTCTTTGCTTTCTGCCACAAGCATGGTATCATCTGCATATCTGAGGTTATTGATATTTCTCCCGGCAATCTTGATTCCAGCTTGTGATTTATCTAGCCTGGTATTTCACATGATGTACTCTACATGTAAGTTAAATAAGCAGGGTGACAATATACAGCCTTGATATACTCCTTTCCCAGTTTGGAACCAGTCTGTTGTTCCATGTCTGGTTCTAACTGTTGCTTCTTGACCTGCATACAGGTTTCTCAGGAGGCAGGTAAGGTAGTCTGGTATTCCCATCTCTTTCAGAATTTTCCACAGTTTGTTGTAACCCACATAGGCAAAGGTTTTAGCGTAGTCAATGAAGCAGATTTTTTTTTTTTATTCGCTTGCTTTTTCTATGATTCAAGATATTGGCAATTTGATCTCTGGTTCCTCTGCCTTTTCTAAGTCCAGCTTGTACATCTGGAATTTCTATGTCCCTACACTTTTGAAGCCTAGCTTGATGGTATTTGAACATTACTTTGCTACCATGTGAAATGAGTGAAAGTGTATGGTAGTTTGAACATTCTTTGGTATTGCCCTTCTTTGGGATTAGAATGAAAACTGACCTTTTCCAGTCCTGTGGCCACTGCTGAGTTTTCCAAATTTGCTGGCATAGTGAGTGCAGCACTTTCACAGCATCTGCTTTTAAGATTTGAAATAGTTCAGCTGGAATTCCATCACCTCCACTAGCTTTGTTTGTAGTGATGCTTCCTAAGGCCCACTTGACTTCACACTCCAGGATGTCTGGCTCTAGGTGAGTGATCACACCATTGTGGTTCATTAAGACCTTTTTGGTATAGTTCTTCTGTGTATTCTTGCCACCTCTTCTTAATATCTTCTGCTTCTATTAGGTCCATACTGTTTCTGTCCTTTATTGTGCCTATCTTGCATGAAATATTCCCTTGTTATCTCTAATTTTCTTGAAGAGATCTCTAGTCCTTCCCATTCTATTGTTTCCCTCTATTTCTTTGCATTGTTAACTTAAAAAGACTTTCTTATGTCTCCCTCTATTCTCTGGATCTCTGCATTCAGATGGGTATGTCTTTCCTTTTCTCCTTTGTCTTTCACTTCTCTTTTCTCAGCTATTTGTAAGGCCTCCTCAAACAATCATTTTGCCTTTTTGCATTTCTTTTTCTTGGGAATGGTTTTGATCACTGCCTCCTGTACAATGTTATGAACCTCTGTCCATAATTCTTCAGGCACTCTGTTTACCAGATCTAATCTGTTGAATTTGTTTATCACTTCCACTGTATAATCATAAGGGATTTGATTTAGGTCATATCTGAATGGCCTAGTAGTTTTCACTACATTCTTCAAATAATTCTGAATTTTGCAATAAGGAGTTCATGATTTGAGCCACAGTCAGCTCCCAGTCTTGTTTTTGCTGACTGTAGAGAGATTCTATACAGGAAAAAAACATGGTTTTTCCTGTGGTCATGTATGGATGTGAGAGTTGGACTGTGAAGAAGGCTGAGCACCAAGGATTTGATGCTTTTGAACTGTGGCGTTGGAGAAGACTCTTGAGAGTCCCTTGGACTGCAAGGAGATCCAACCAGTCCGTCCTAAAGGAGATCAGTCCTGTGTGTTCTTTGGAAGGAATGATGCTAAAGCTGAAACTCCAGTACTTTGGCCACCTCAAGCGAAGAGTTGACTTATTGGAAAAGACCCTGATGCTGGGAGGGATTGGGGGCAGGAGGAGAAGGGGATGACAGAGGATGAGATGGCTGGATGGCATCATTGACTCAATGGAGGTGAGTCTCAGTGAACTCCGGGCGTTGGTGTTGGACAGGGAGGCCTGGCGTGCTACAATTCATGGGGTCGCAAAGAGTCGGACATGACTGAGCGACTGATTTGATCTGATAGAGATTCTCTACTTAGGCTACAAAGTATATAATCAGTTTGATTTCGGTGTTGACCATCTGGTGATGTCCATGTGTAGAGCTGTCTCTTGTGTTTTTGGAAGAGGGTGTTTGCTATGACCAGCACCTTCTCTGGGTAAAACTCCGTTAGTCTTTGTCCTGCTTCGATTTGTACTCCAAGGCCAAACTTACTTGTCACTCCAGGTATCTCTTGACTTCCTACTTTTGCATTCTAGTACCCTGTGATGAAAAGAATATCTCTTTTTTGGTGTTAGTTCTAGGAGGTCTTGTAGATCTTCATAGAACCATTCAACTTCAGCTTCTTCGGCATTATTAGTTGGTGCATAGACTTGGATTACTGTGATATTGAATGGTTTGTCTTTGAAACAAACCAAGATCATTTTGTTGTTTTTGAGATTGCATCCAAGTACTGCATTTTGAACTCTTTTGTTGACTATGAGGGCTATTCCATTTCTTCTAAGGGATTATTCCCACAGTAGTAGACATAATGGTCATTTGAATTAAATTCATCTGTTCTGGTCCATTTTAGTTCACTGATTCCTAAAATGTCAATGTTCACTCTTGCCATCTCCTGTTTGATCACTTCCAATTTACCTTGATTCATGGACCTAACATTCCAGGTTCCTATGCAATATAGTTCTTAATAGCATCAGACTTACTTTCACCACCAGACACATCCACAACTGGGCACTGTTTCCGTTTTGGCTCAGCCTCTTCATTCCTTCTGGAGCTATTTCTCTGCTCTTCTCTAGTAGCATATTGGACAACTACTGACCTAGGGGGCTCATCTTTCAGTGTCATATCTTTTTGCCTTTTCATACTGTTCATGGGGTTCTCAAGGCAAGAATGCTGGAGTGGTTTGCCATTCCCTTCTCCAGTGGACCACATTTTGTCAGAACTCTCCACCATGTCCTGTCCATCTTGGGTGACCCTACACAGCATGGCTCATAGTTTCATTGAGTTAGGCAAGGTTGTGGTCCATGTGATCAGCTTGGTTAGTTTTCTGTGATTGTGGTTTTCATTCTGTCTCCCCTGTGATGGATGAGGATAAGAGGCTTGTGCAAGCTTCCTGACTGGGGAGGACTAACTGGGGGAAAACTGGGTCTTGTTCTGGTGAGCAAGGCCATGCTCAGTAAATCTTTAATCCAATTTTCTGCAGATGGGAGGAGCTGTGTTCCCTCCCTGTAGTTTGGCCTGAGGCTAGACTATGGTAGGGACAATGGCAACCTCCTTCAAAAAGACTTATGCCAGCATGCTGGGACTCCCAGGACTGTTGCAGTCAGTGCCCTTGACCCCATTCCAGGCTACTGTTGAACAATATCTCTGCCAGAAACTCCCAAGCATACACAGGCAAGTTTGGCTCAGTCTCTTGTGGGGTCACTGCTCCTTTCTCCTGGGTCATGTATGCGCAAGATTTTGTTTGCGCCCTCCAAGAGTTTCTGTTTCTCCAGTCCTTGGAAGTTCTGTAATCAAATCCTGCTGACCTTCAGAGTCAGATTCCCTGGGGATACTCAGTCCCTTTTCCAAATCCCCAGGTTGGGAAGTCTGTTGTGTGGCTTAGAACTTTCACAGCAGCATGAGAACTTCTTTGGTTTAACTGTTCTCCAGTTTGTGAGTTGCCCCCCACCCCCGCCCCCACCCTGGCGTCTCCCCGGTGGCTTTACAGTGGCGCTAACAGAGATCTCCTTTAAGAGGACTTATGCCACACGACGTGCCTCCCAGGACTGCTGTTTCTAGAGCCTCTGTCTCCATGGCAGACCACTGCTGACTCACGCCTCCACAGAAGACCCTCAAACACTCAAAGGCAGGTGTGGCTCCATCTCTTGTGAGGGTCACTGCTCCCTTTCCTTGGTCCTGGTGCACACAAAGTTTTATTTGTGCCCTCCAAGCATCTCTGGCTGGTATGTGATTGCACCCCTTCTACCATCTTGTTGCAGCTTCCCTTTGCCCTTGGTCATAGGATAGCTGGTCATATGATATAATTGCTAGACATAAGATAGTTCTATTTTTAATTTTTTGAGGAACCACCATACTGTTTTACACAAGCAGTTGTACCACTTTACATTACCACTAACCCTGGTGGCTCAGAGGGTAAAGCGTCTGCCTACAATGCGGGAGACCCAGGTTCAATCCATGGGTCAGGAAGATCCCTGGAGAAGGAAATGGCATCCCACTCCAGTACTCTTGCCTGGAAAATCCCATGGACTGAGAAGCCTGGTAGGCTATAATCCATGGGGTCACAGAGTCGGACACAACTGAATGACTTCACTTTCACTTTCAACAATACACAAGAGTTACAATTCCTCAACATCCTTACCAACATTTGCTATTTTATATATATATGTATTTTTTTCTTAGTTGTTATATTCACGAGTCATTTAAACTATGGAACCAATGGGTCCCAATCTTTTATTCCCTATCTATTCATTCTTATAAAAACTTTGTTCAGTAATAAGTTGTTGGCTAGAATCCATTTATCTATAAATTTTAAGCAGTCATTACATGCTGGCTCTCAGGAGATGTATCATTTACTTTTTGTAAACAGGGCAGATGATTACTGGTATTGATGGATAATTGTCAGTATCAGAAAGGTGGATGGAGTGTACTCTGTGGGCCCTTTCAATACTCTGGCTCTGTATCAGTTTTTATGTCCTGTTTAAGTACACCAGGTAATTAAATATTTAAAGTCCCTGAAAAGACTCCTCTTTAATGAGTTGCTCATTCAATTATAGATTTTTAAATATTCAAGCTGGAATTCAGAAATATTCTAATAAGTAAAACTAGGACCATTTCTAAATAATAGCTATGGTTCATAATATTCCATCAAGAAGATATTTTATTGTTAAACATTTTTCTGGTAGGTGGTTGCTTTTGGTTTACTTTTTTACTATTCTTTTAGGCAAAAACTTTTTGATAATTAGGAGCTTCCTTTGTCTAGGAGTGCCGAAAGTGAACATATTGTTTTTTGTGAAATGATAGGTACCAGTGGAAAACAGAAATGCTGCTGAGAAAATTACATGTAACATATTAAACAGTTTGCTTAGATTTACATGTTGACTTCTATTGGCATTTAGCTCCTAAAGCCTGTTATGCAAAATGAATTCTTCTCTGAGGAAAACAAGGGACAACTTAATATGGTATGCTACTATATGCACTTCACTGGAAAAGACCTTTCTCAGTGTCCTTGTACAGCACAATTTTCTGAGCTGTTAAAGAAATGGCAACTGGATTAAGTTCTAAAGCTGATGGAAAGCAATAACAGAGTCAAGACACTAACTCTAATGCTACCAGCTATTTCAATGGTCTTCCCCCCCCCCCCCCACTTTCCCTATACCCAATTCATTGTTTGAGCCCTTTAGATAGACATACATATTTTTCCTTTTCCCTCCCTGTGTCTGAAATGTATGCTTGTGTCCATAGAAGATGAACCTGAAGACCAGATGGCCAAATTACCTTATGTAGAGTTATGGTTCAGTCATTATAATATTTCCTTTTTATTTTAGTTTCTTCCATTGGCTATGTAGAAGACCTTCCTTCTAATGCTTTTTGTGTTGTAGAAAGTTGATCCTTCAATATTATTCTTGGAGGAGTGGCAAGAAAAGGAAGGCACTAATTACCTGTTTGGCTAAGGTATAATCTGACCTTTGGGATAATTCATATGCTTTTAAGTCTGCAAATTTACTGATGTCAAGGTAACTATTTGAGTATAGTAGTTATAGGAAAATTGGTGGCCATCATTAACTCTTTTCACTCTACTGGTTTCTGCTATCACTTGTTAACAAAAAGTTTAGGCCTTTTGGAAATGTAGACAACAGTTCTCTGACTAACTTGCCTTTTTCTAAATCATCTTTTCATTAATTTCAAATAATAAACAGTACTACTACTAATAATAATATTAATACAGTCTAAGAACTCATCAAACTTTGTTCGGTGAATGACTCAATCTTTAGGGTCAGTATTTTAAATCTTTTAAAAGGAAAACAAAAAATATCTCCTAGTCTCCACCTCACTTGTAGAGTATAATACTTTATCAAAACTATTTTTTTTTCGGAATTTGAACAGTATGATAGACTCTGCAAAGCACTTTCATTTACATAGACTTTTTGTGACCTCACAACTATTCTGTTATGAACAGAGTCTTTCTTTTGTTCAACAAACATTTATTAGATACCTACTAGGTGAAAAATATTGGAGAAGGAAATGGCAACCCACTCCAGTGTTCCTGCCTGGAGAATCCCAGGGACAGGGGAGCCTGGTGGGCTTCTGTCTATGGGGTTGCACAGAGTCGGACATGATTTAACAGACTTAGCAGCAGCAGCAGCAGGTGAAAGATATATATGCAGCTCTCTATTTGCTTTTTGCCACCTGAACATCTATTAAGAATGGCAAAGTTTCAATGCCCTTAACCAAGAGCCTGATCTTCCCAACAAACTTGTGCTAACCACGTCATAGATGATGGCAACTCCAAACTTACAGATATTCAGGCCAAAACCTTGGAATCAACAATGACTTCTCTCATATTCTACATCCCAACAGCCTGGAAATCATACAGAACCTAACCATTTCTCATCCTGCGTCTTCTCAGATATAGTGTCTCTAGTTTGATCAATGTAGTAGCTAGTCTCTGCTCAGCCCTTCAGTCTATTCCCAATACAGCAGCAAAGATGTTAAAAAAAAAAAAAAAAAAGTCAAATCACATCACTCTCAAAACTCTCCAAGGGCTCTTCTTTTCACTCAAAGTCCTCAGAATGATCCACAAGGCCCTGTGTAATGCGCTCCAATCTCTCTAACCTCATTTGCTGCACTAAGCTCCTTGCTGTTCCTATAACACTGCTGGACACAGTTCTGCCTCAGGGCCTTCGCACTGGCTCTCCCCTCTGCCTGGCACTCTTCTCCCAGTCAGTCACATGGTCTGCTTCCTGATTTCCTTCAGGTCTTTACTCAGATTGTACCTTCTCATTAAGGCCTTCCCTGATCATCTCCCTTCCACCTGCAATATCCTATCACCAACTCTCTATCCCCTTATCCTACTTAATTTTTCACCACAGCTTCTATCACCATCTTTACCAGTTCATAAAGGCTAGGTTATTCTGTGACAAACAACCTTAAAGCTCAGTAGTCAACATTTCAAATTAATTTCTAACTCAGGCAGAGCTCACTGCAGGACTAGTTGCTTTCTAGGCTTCTCTCTTCTAGCAGTGACCCAAGGATCTAGGATGTTTCTATTTTGTGGCTTGACACATGCCTTCCACTGGCTGCAGCAGGGGAAGAGAGCTGGAGGGTCATGGGTCAGCCCTTACATGCTTTGGACTGAAGTGACACATGTCACTTCTGCTCACAGTCCACTGGCACCTCCCAACTGCAAGGGCCTAGGATTTCTGGAGAAACCTTGGTGTCAAACCTTTAGCCATTCTACAATGTCACTTACTTATTTAATATCTGTCTCTTTCCATTAAATAGTCCCATAATGGCAAGAATTTGTGACAGTTTTGTTTACTGCTGTATACCTAGTGCCTAGTATATTTATTGGTCAGAACATTTGTGGGGTATATGAATGGGAGAATGAATGAATGATGGGCTCATGGAATGAGTCATGTGCTGTAATGTAGGTAGATAAATCAGAGGAAGAAGCACTAAGCTCTGTATAGAGATATAAGAAAGACTTCTCAGAGAGGTAATGTTTGAATGGACTTGAATAGAGTAAGCCTTTATCAAGGAGAGGAGGTGAGGGACAAAAGGGCAGTTATATATAAGACTCAGAGGCATGAACAGCTCTGCCCCTTCAGAGGAAGGGCAGGCCCAGGTCCGTAAGAATGAAGGTATAGGGACAGGAGGGGGGAAATGAGGTCTGAGAGGTTGGCAGGGGCCAGCTTGCACCCAGCCTTGTACACTTCACCAAGAGGCTTGGACTTTATCTTGTGAGAATAGAAAAATCCATGAACAGTTCAAGCAAAGGAATAAACATGATTATGTTTGGGCAAAGATCTTGAGAAACTTATAAAGCAAAGAGGAGTGCCATTTTCTTATTTAAAATTATCTCTTCCTCACCAATCTTGAAATTAGCTCCATATCCTGAGGAGAGCCTAGCCTTTCATGGTCTCTTTTCTTCTGCAGCTTCATCTCCCACTACTTGCTACAACAGTCTCTGATACCGGCATGTCAAATCCAGGCAGATACTGAACATGCCATGAGGTGTCAGGCCTACGTGCCTGAAGAAGCATGCTCAAGGTCAAACAGCCAGGAAAAGCCTGCTGCCTCTAATTCTGGGGCCCTTTCTGCTCTGCCACATGCCTAAAGTAGGCACGTGGCAAAGTGCCCATGACAGGCCGTAGGGGCTTTCCTTTTTTGGTATTATCATTGAGCAAATGTGTGTTAATACCAGCCTAAGATTTTCCTTATGGGATCAAACACACTGGGCCCAGGGAAGAGGGTTTCCATCTCAGTTGCTTCTTCTTTACCTCTGCTGGCTGCTAAGCCCAAAAATCTTTCTCCAGGTAGCCTTAGCCCTGGCCTGGTAAGATCAGTCCAACAAATTAGCATCTGTTCCTTTCATCCTCTACATGAGAAAGAATCACATAGTTAGTCTGGGCATTCTAGATTAAATGCTGACATGGCCACATACAAGGAGTGCAGCTAAATCACATGGTCCTATTAAAGACCTCGAAGAAAGGCTACCTCCTTGAGTTTCTCACACTAAAGTAGTACCTGCTGGCAGTTTCTTAAGGGTGATGTTATTCCTACCATTTGTGAGACCATAGGAAAGAAAAACTGTGTTACCCTTGAGAAACTCCTCCTACAATCAATGGGACAGGATAGGATTTGTCTTCCCTCTCCTCCTTCCTTTCCACCCTACCCCATCCTAGAAAAACAAACTGGGAGAAGGGCGCAGTGGTAAGAAAGATCTTTTTTTAATCTATTAGCAAATAACACACCCAGATGTGGTATAAGACAGGCTGGATATTAGCAAGACAAAAGATGTGTTTGTTTTATGGGTGTGTTTGTTTCAAAAGTGTCTTAACCCTCCTCTCCAGTTCCACTGAGGGACATATTAACTGAACTTGGCTCACCATAAATTAGGATCAAGGGAAGAAGGAAGAAAGGTAAAAAGGGAAATCTGTGTACAGTGAGGAGAGGGGAGGGGGAAATTGATAGGGAAGAAGACCAAAAAGAAGAATTTCCCAGTTACTTAGTAAGTTGGACTTGAAATGACTAGGCAGGAAAACTAAGAAAATGTTTTCTAATATCCAGAGCTGAATTATTCAATACAGTAGGCTCTAATCACATGTGGCTACGGAGCACATGAAATGTGGCTTGTCTGAGTTGAGAGGTACTATACCTGTACATATGAGCTGCATACTAACAACCGGTTTTGAAGATTTAGTATGAAAAAATATATAATATCTCATCAATGATTTCTTTATATTGATTACATGTTAGAAGGATGATATTTTAAATACACTGGGTTTAAATAGATTACATTATTAAAATTAATTTCATGTTTCTTATATGTGGCTATTAGAAAATTGTATATGACATCTGTGGTTTGTGTTGTATTTCTACTGGACAGCACTACTCCAGACTGCATATGAGCAACAGTTGATAATAAGATTTCATATCCTTAATAAAACAAGTCAACAGTCATACAAATTTAAAATATGACCTATTTAGTAGCTAAGTAGATATTATTTTTCACATTTGTCAAGCTAGTATCTTTTAAGAAGATGAAAAATTCATATTAAATCCTACCATCAAGAATAAACGTTCTGGAGATTAAGATGAACATATTGCAAAAGTGTCTACAATATTTCAAGAAAATATATTTTTCAGCTTTACTCCCAAAGAAAGGGATTTAATATGAGATTTAATATGATTTTTTTGAGATTATATAAAAATATATCCAAGAGATATTAAAAGCACCAAGGGACTAGCAGGTTTTAGGAGGGATAGAAGAATCCAATATTTGTATCTTTCAAGTTTTTTTCCTACATTTATTTTTTAATCTTTTTTTTTTTTTAATTGGGGCTTAGAAAACAGAAAAGAGGCAAAAAAAAAAAATACTTCTTGCAATGTCAAGGAGGGTCTTATAAGAATTTCTCTGTAAGGACATGTGGTTCTCTGAAAGGGCTCCTCTTGGTCTGTTCACTATAAAGTGGATAAATCAGCAGCTGAAATGCCTGCCTTCCTTCCTATTGTGGTTTCCAGGCCTTCATGTTCTCTGCCTATGTCCTGCTCTCAAGTGGACACTGTATTTATTGTGGTTAAAAAGCCATTTCCCTTTTCACTGCAATTTTTCAAAAAAGTTATTTTCCTAGAAACTCCCACCTGTTACTTCATCATTTTAACTGATTCCAGGTGCTAAGAAGAAGTGGCTTAGAAGACAAGATAATCATGGGAAAAAAACTGTAACACAATCCTCACCCTGTGCTCGGCAGGTGTCCCGTGGGCATAGTGGTGAGCGCCTAGGCCTTGCGAGGTGCCCATGCCTCCTTTTGCTTTATTTACCCAGGAACTGTCTTCTGAGGTAGGGACCAGGCTCCCTGAAACCAAGGTAAGGCCTGAAGTGTTGATCGTCAGTGTTCGCTCAACAGATCTAAAATAGTTTAGAATTCCTAAGCAGATGCGCTGAAACAAAGAAAGAACAGGGTCATGACCCTGCCTTTGCTGGCCCACCCTACACAGTGAAACTTACTAGGGTCCCAGAAGTTGGCAGGTCAACCCTACTGCTGAGAGAGGAACATACCACCCTCCAAAAGGCCTGATTTCATGGAAGAATCAGAACAAAGTGTAAAAATGCACATTACTGGAGCAGCAGGAAAGCCCCCTTTACAGGACAACCAAACAATTCAGATGCATGCAAGACCATCCACATACCTGCAGCTCCCGGATCCTCAGGTGACGCAGATACAGAAAGGACAAGTAGGTCCCCCTCATCAGGACAGGATCCCTGTTACTGGGCCCAGTCCCGTCATCCAAGCCCAGCAGCTGTAGGGCCACTGCATAACTGTAACTTTAGCAGGCAGGAAAAACAGAACAAATGCCTTTCACCTCAAAGTGGTTGAGAAAATTCACATACAGCATACTAAAGTCATTTTATTTAATTTCACAATAGCTACTCTTAAAATCCACTGGAAGGAAAATAATGGCTCTATATGTACAAATTTAAAAGAAATTTCTCTTAGCAATCACTCTCATTAAAAATTTAGTCCTAGGGTGAAACATTAGTTACCTGGTCGGCTATAACACTACTTTTATTTCAGCCTTAAATATTTTTTAGTTAACTTGTAACTGACATATTAATCATTCAGTTTTTTCCCAGTGTTTAATCCATTTTCTTGAGTCACCATTAAGTGATTTCATTTTACCCTGTCTCTTTCTTCTGCTTCACAGGCTTATTAGCACACTGGCTAAGATTTATTAGTGCTGGGTCATTTTCATCTCGTTGCACTGAAAGGTCATCTTCCTTAGTGTTTTCATTCTAGGAAAAAAGTAGCATTAGTTGAATTACATAAACATTTGCAATCTTATTAACAAAATCAAAGTTGGGTTATCACAAAAGTAAATCTCTTGATCCAAGGCATATTTACATGAACAAGTAGAAGAGCATTATGATCGATTTCAACCTGACATATGAAAATCTGGGTTTCTAAAATAAATTAGAGGTCACTATTTTTACTATGATTCATTTTATGAAAAGAAGACCCATGCATTTGTAGATGTTTGGAACCCTGAAGCTCTCTAATCTAGTCTTGTCCCAGACAAGATGACATTTCCAGGCTCCAGGGGGTAGGCTAGGAGCCATAGCTTTTCTCTGATAGGTTTGTGACTCTTTCAGGCTTCTAAAATTACCCAGAATTACACACAAAGGAATAGAAAGTGACGTCAAGTTACAGTGAATGACTTTGAAGGAATGACTGAACAAACTACAAACATACTGTTGGACTGGCAGGTCACTGGGAAGAAAGGAAGGGGGCACAGCAGGCTAGGGTGAGTAAAGACAGAGAGCCCAGCATCCTCCGGGAACAATGAGCTAACCATAGCCCACAGAGACAAACTGCTCAGGAAATGCTGAAAGTCCACAAGTGTATCTCCCTAAGAGAACTGGACACAAAGCAGGTTAGCAGAGGGCTGATGAGAAAGCAGAACGTCACCAACTGTGTTCTTTCTCTCTTCCTGGGTAGGTACTTTGACATTTACTCTACCTTGTGTCTGGATCTTCACCAGAATGGCTGAGTTCATGTATTTTGACAGTTCTGAGATTTCCACTGATTGCAAATCTCATTTTCTCCTGGAAAACTGGCAGGGGCAGTGGAGTGGGAAATAGAGTGGAGGGAATAATTAGGGGGAAAGTAAGCCTATTAAGTATTTCCCACCTGCCCAAATGTCTCTACAGTTTACTTGTGTATACCCACAGAATAAAAAGACTGGAAGGATGATATAGACCAAATGCTAGCAATACTGTTATATTGGGGTGATAAAATAATGGGCGATCTGTATATTCTTCCTTGAACTTTTCTATATTTTCCAAATTTTCTGTGATAAATACATGTCATTATTGTCATAAGAAAATGTTTCTTTTTAAAATGTTCTACTGAACTTAATGAGGGAAGCCAGGAAAAAGGTGTTTCATGAACTTCCTATACAAGTTCAGGGAACATACAACACCACTTTTGTGAGCGCACACCACATACTCACACATTATCGCTGGAGATGGAGGGGAACAAGAACAGAGATAGGGGAAAATGGCTATCCTCTTCTTCCCTCTTTGGTGTGGCCAGTGAGAAGAAGCAAAAGAAGAAGCAAAGGATACAGTGTTTTTTGACACTTTACCATAAAGTTAAAGAACAGTGACCAATTTAAACCATATCTTAGAAATATAATCAGTAGCAGTATTTAATGTCCATACAAAGCCATTTTCATAAACAGGTGTTTGGGGGGAGAATGGCATTGGACACAATGACTTAATTACAGGTCTGGGAAGATCCATGCAGGACTAGCTGATTCTTCTTCTGATCAGGACTGCAGTTAAATTAAGTTTTCTTCAAAAGAATATCCAAAAATGCAGTCCATTTGGATCAGAATTATCTCTTTCTAGTTATATACTTTTGTCAATTAACAATGACATGAAATTTTGATATTGTTTCTTTACCTCCCAAACCTAGATCTTTACGTGAATGTCAAATTAGAGTTGTGTTTACAAAGAGTGGCCAGTCTTCCATGCTAATATTAAATAAAATGCCAATTTACACTGTAATAGAAACATGACAAACATTATCAATATTTAGACAAGCATATTCAATGTTAAAATGGATGTGGGAAAACAGGTTTTCTTATAACTTGCTAATTAGGAAAATTGGTATCACCACTTTGGCAGGATTTATGAAAAATTTCAAATGTGCACATTCTGTAACTTAGAAAGTCAGCTTCTAAATATCTATGCAAAAGAGACACATCTCTGCACAGGAGGCATAAACAAGAAAGTTCAGTAACCATCGTTTCTATTAATAATAGGGGTAAAATTGCAACAAGCATCCATAGAAGGGTGGCTGCGAGATCATAGTATATAAGAAGGTATAGTGCAGCCATTAAAAAGAACAGCAGAGACAAGCCTCTAAGATGTACTGTTTGGTGAAAAAAGTACATTGCAGAAAAATATCCATAGGGTATGACAGATGGTTCATATAGAAAACTAAAATATAAAATTATACTGTGTATATATACATATATGTATATAAATAGGGACATATGTATGGATGAAAATGCATTGAAAAGGCTGAAGCAATACCAGTATAAACCTGAGGTAGTGAAATAGGGGGCACAAGTACTAGAGTCCCCATTAGTACATTTAGTTTTTACTTTTGTAGTTCAAAGTTGATTTTTTAGAAACTCCTTACAGAGAAAAATGGTAACTTTATAATGAAGAAACCTGGCAAACATTAATAGCTTCACCATGTGGTCAGAATGAACATCCCAATGATGTCATGTTGGTGGCGTTTTTCTCTGATATGATGTGATGAGAAGGGCACTTCACCTCTGGGGTGTTCTTACCCAAAACCTATAATCCCAGTGTAACCACTAAAAAAACATCTGACAAACTCAAATTAGGAAACATTCTACAGGTTGCCTGGCCAGTACTGCTAAAGATTGTCAAGGTCATGATAAACAAAGACAGACTAAGGAACAGGCACAGACCTGAGGAGACTGGGGAGATGTGACAATCCAACGCATTGTGGTGCCCTGAGAACTCTTTGTACTTGGAAACTCTTTGTACTGTCTTTGCAACCTTTCTGTAAATCTGCTGCTGCTGCTAAGTCGCTTCAGTCATGTCCAACTCTGTGTGACCCCATAGACGGCAGCTCACCAGGCTCCCCCATCCCTGGGATTCTCCAGGCAAGAACACTGGAGTGGGTTGCCATTTCCTTCTCCAATGCATGAAAGTGAAAAGTGAAAGTGAAGTCGCTCAGTTGTGTCCGACCCTAGCGACCTCATGGACTGCAGCCTACCAGGCTCCTCCACCCATGGGATTTTCCGGGCAAGAGTACTGGAGTGGGTTGCCATTGCCTTCTCATCTGTAAATCTAAAACTACTCAAAAATTAAAAAAAAAAAAAAAAAAAAAAAACTCTCGAAAGAGAGGTTACTGGCCAAGAGTATTCACTAAGAATTTTTCAAAAACTGTTCTGAAGTTGCTGTGCAGTTAGTGCCTGTATTCTCTCAGAACTGTCAAAATGAACGGTACTGTGAGGTTTGCTTTCTTTCATGCAGAAGGGCCTTAAGAAAGTTATTTTTCATAGGATATTAGTGTTCAGAATCAGGATGCTGCTCAGCATATACACACTAAAATTCATACTTGACTGCTGCTGCTGCTGCTGCTGCTGCTAAGTCACTTCAGTCGTGTCTGAGTCTGTGCAACCCCAGAGATGGCAGCCCACCAGGCTCCCCTGTCCCTGCGATTCTCCAGGCAAGAATATTGGAGTGGGTTGCCATTTCCTTCTCCAATGCATAAAAGTGAAAAGTGAAAGTGAAGTCGCTCAGTCATGTCCGACTCTTAGCAACTTCGTGGACTGCAGCCCACCAGGCTCCCCGGTCCATGGGATTTTCCAACTTGACTGCTACATGCTTGCAAAATAGTAACAGAGCTTTAAAATTCATACCCACATTCCCAGTTGCCACCTTTTACTTAATCCTAATTTCATCTCACTAGTATTCAACATTCAGAATGGCAACAACATTACCACTGATGCACTGATATTGTATAAAGTGCTTGACCAAAGCAGAAATACTGGAGTTCACAAAGTATCACCCACAGGAAAATGTGAAGGAAGATGGCCACTGCCTATTGGTTGCTGCCTCAGGATTTGCTCTTTAAACCCTGTCCTATTTTCTGTTCCCTACTTGGATACCTCTTTCACAGCTTGTGTGCATGGCTGATTCCTTGTTCATCAAATTTCAGTTCAGATGAACCCTTTTTTGAAAGATCTTGGCTGAACTCCCTACCAGAGGGTGCTCCTCTCTACCCCATTGCCCTCTACTTCTTGGTTTTCTGCATGGCACCCACACATTAGAGATGCAGATTTACTTCTTTTTTTTTTAAATTTATTTTTAAATTTTATTTTATTTTTAAACTTTACAATATTGCATTGGTTTTGTCAAATATCGAAATGAATCCGCCATTTACTTCTTTGTTCACTTGTTAATTGCATGTTTCATTCCCTAAGCCAGCACAATTCCTGGCACTAAAGCAGTAGCCATGCAATTATTACTGAACAAATGAATAGGCAACTGAAAAACTTTTTTGACACTAATATGGGTAATGTGTGTGTGTGTGTGTGTGTGTATGTGTGTTATGTTTCCTCCCATGTTCCACTTCCAGACTCTACAGATACTCTAAGTCTCTTTGGGTCTATATACCATAAATCAGCTTAAAAATGCAGCACTCACATTTCTCTTCCTTTGGTCAATTTCAAGAACAATTTTACAAGTCAGTAACTAGCCAGATAAGACCTTTTCATTTGAAAAGACCCTGATGCTGGGAAAGATTGAGGGCAGGAGGAGAAGGGGATGACAGAGGATGAGATGGTTGGATGGCATCACCAACTCAATGGACATGAGTTTGGGTAAACTCCGGGAGCTGGTGATGGACAGGGAGGCCTGGTGTGCTGTGGTTCATGGGGTTGCAAAGAGTTGGACACGACTGAACAACTGAACTGAACTGAACTAGCCAGAAAGTGATATTCTTTATCTTCTTTCCACCCTCCTTTCATCCTATTGGCCCCGAGGAGTTTAGTTTCCTCTGCTCTCACAGCCAAGGAAGAAAACAGATTTGTGGTGATGGCCCTCAGATGTTAATATCAGAACTTCCTGGGTAATTTCATCAGCATCTTTGACTATCAGGATCCTAGGAACAGAGGTCCTGTTCAGAGATACTTGAGTTGACTCTGCCTTCACCCCACTCCCTTTTTCCATACTCCTTGTCTCCTTCCCCACAAGTCTGGTTCAAGAAGCAGAAGAGCAAGATGTTTTTAAAATGTCCCTTTGTTAGTAGAAGGTCTTCTTGAATGCTGACATATATCTCACTGTGAAATGGCAATGGAATATGAACTATGTAGCAAATTTTTCAACTCTGGCAGGATATTAGCTGAGGAGGGGCTATCACTGGTAGCTGCACACCCTGTTGGGCAATTCAGGGGCCAGGGAGAGCCATGATATGGTAGGCTGCATCTCTTCCTGGTCTGTGTGGCCAACTCATTATTCATTAGATGCTCTAGAGTTTCTAGATTGAAAAGGTATAGAAGGTGCGTGTGTGGACACGGGCATGCTTCCGGCCTGTGTTTGCTTACAGTCAACCTGCAACTCATTAGATGCATTTCAGGCTTCACTTTTCCCCCATGCCCACCCCCAGATGGTGGACCATGATAGTGCTTCTTCCTCTAGCATTTTACTAAACTTCTCTATACCTGTGACTTTATGTGTAATTTTTAGTCACTCTATAATTATCTTTAGGGGTGAAAGTAGTAATTATGCAGAATGGGCTCACTATAAATTTATGTCCTCTTACTTCGACTGGGCTCTGTGAACTACACTGTCATCCTTCTATTTTTTTCTCACTAGTGGTTCTGTGGCCTCCCCATAGTGATACACCTCCTCATGTGTCACTCACACTGTCCACCTTACTAATGCTGACTTCTTCCTCCTCTTTCTGAATGAGTCAGGGCCATTCACAAGCTCCTGTATCTTATCTTTCTGCACCTGAAAATTCTATGTACCTTTCTGCACCTGAAAATTCATTCACCGCAAGGGAACTGACGCCATCCTCCCTTTCTCAAAATTACTCCTCTGCCTGGTTTCTTCATCTCATTCCCCCAGGGTCATCAGTTTCTTAAATTTATTCTTTGATGTTTTTCATCTCTTCTCCACTCCTCCTTCCACTCAGACTATAAACACACTGGTATTGCTATCTTAAATAGCAAATGAAACAAAACTTTTTTTTTTAGAGCAACAAACAAATAATAGCTGATTACAGCTTCACATATACAGCCTTGACGTACTCCTTTTCCTATTTGGAACCAGTCTGTTGTTCCATGTCCAGTTCTAACTGTTGCTTCCTGACTTGCATATAGGTTTCTCAAGAGGCAGGTCAGGTGGTCTTGTATTCCCATCTCTTTCAGAATTTTCCACAGTTTGTTGTGATCCACACAGTCAAAGGCTTTGGTATAGTCAAGAAAGCAGAAATAGATGTTTTTCTGGAACTCTCTTGCTTTTTCGATGATCCAGCGGATGTTGGCAATTTGATCTCTGGTTCCTCTGCCTTTTCTAAAACCAGCTTGAACATCTGAAAGTTCACGGTTCACGAATTGCTGAAGCCTGGCTTGGAGAATTTTAAGCATTACTTTACTAGCGTGTGAGATGAGTGCAACTGTGCGGTAGTTTGAGCATTCTTTGGCATTGCCTTTCTTTGGGATTGGAATGAAAACTGACCTTTTCCAGTCCTGTGGCCACTGCTGAGTTTTCCAAATTTGCTGGCATATTGAGTGCAGCACTTTCACAGCATCATCTTTCAGGATTTGAAATAGCTCAACTGGAATTCCATCACCTCCACTACCTTTGTTCGTAGTGATGCTTTCTAAGGCCCACTTGACTTCACATTCCAGGGTGTCTGGCTCTAGGTGAGTGATCACACCATCATGGTTATCTGGGTCATGATGATCTTTTTTGTACAGTTCTTCTGTGTATTCTTGCCACTTCTTCTTAATATCTTCTGCTTCTGTTAGGTCCATACCATTTCTGTCCTTTATCGAGCCCATCTTTGCATGAAACGTTCCCTTGGTATCTCTAGTTTTCTTGAAGGGATCTCTAGTCTTTCCCATTCTGTCATTTTCCTCTATTTCTTTGCACTGATCGCTGAGGAAGGCTTTCTTATCTCTTCTTGCTATTCTTTGGAACTCTGCATTCAGATACTTATACCTTTCCTTTTCTCCTTTACTTTTTGCTTCTCTTCTTTTCACAGCTATTTGTAAGACTTCCTCAGACAGCCATTTTGCTTTTTTGCATTTCTTTTCCATGGGGATGGTCTTGATCCCTGTCTCCTGTACAATGTCATGAACCTCCATCCATAGTCCATCAGGCACTCTGTCTATCAGATCTAGTCCCTTAAATCTATTTCTCACTTCCACTGTATAATCATAAGGGATTTTATTTAGGTCATACCTGAATGGTCTAATGGTTTTCCCCACTTTCTTCAATTTAAGTCTGAATTTGGCAATAAGGAGTTCATAGTCTGAGCCACAGTCAGCTCCCGGTCTTGTTTTTGCTGACTGTATAGAGCTTCTCCAACTTTGGCTGCAAAGAATATAATCAATCTGATTTCGGTGTTGACCATCTGGTGATGTCCACGTGTAGAGTCTTCTCTTGTGTTGTTGGAAGAGGGTGTTTGCTATGACCAGTGTGTTGTCTTGGCAAAACTCTATTAGCCTTTGCCCTGCTTCATTCTGTATTCCAAGGCCAAATTTGCCTGTTACTCCAGGTGTTTCTTGACTTCCTACTTTTGAATTCCAGTCATGAAACAAAAGACTGGTTCCAAATAGGAAAAGGAGTACGTCAAGGCTGTATATTGTCACCCTGCTTATTTAACTTATATGCAGAATACATCATGAGAAACACTGGGCTGGAAGAAGCACAAGCTGGAATCAAGACTGCCGGGAGAAATATCAATAACCTCAGATATGCAGATGACACCACCCTTATGGCAGAAAGTGAAGAGGACCTAAAAAGCCTCTTGATGAAAGTGAAAGAGGAGAATGAAAAAGTTGGCTTAAAGCTCAACATTCAGAAAACTAAGAACATGGCATCTGGTCCCATCACTTCATGGGAAATAGATGGGGAAACAATGGAAACAGTGTCAGACTTTATTTTTGGGGGCTCCAAAATCACTACAGATGGTGATTTCAGCCATGAAATTAAATGACACTTACTCCTTGGAAGGAAAGTTATGACCAACCTAGATAGTATATTCAAAAACAGAGCCATTACTTTGCCAACAAAGGTCCATGTAGTCAAGGCTGTGGTTTTTCCAGTAGTCATTTATGGATGTGAGAGTTGGACTGTGAAGAAAGCTGAGCACCAAAGAATTGATGCTTTTGAACTGTGGTGTTGGAGAAGACTCTTGAGAGTCCCTTGTACTGCAAGGACATCCAACCAGTCCGTCCTAAAGGAGATCAGTCCTGGGTGTTCTTTGGAAGGAGTGATGCTAAAGCTGAAACTCCAGTACTTTGGCCACCTCATGTGAAGAGTTGACTCATTGGAAAAGATCTGATGCTGGGAGGGATTGGGGGCAGGAGGAGAAGGGGATGACAGAGGATGAGATGGCTGGATGGCATCACCAACTCAATGGACGTGAGTTTGAGTGTCTTCCGGGAGTTGGTGATGGACAGGGAGGCCTGGTGTGCTGCAGTTCTGACTGAGTGACTGAACTGAACTGAACAGCTTCAAAAAATCTTATAGCTCTAATGCACTTTGCTCATGGTCCAAAGGTTAAGGATCTGCCATGTGATGCAGGGAACATGGGTTCGATCTCTGGTTCATGAACTGAGATCTCACATGGCTTGGGGCAACTGAGCCCCAGTGCCATAGCTACAGAGTCTGTGCTCTCTGGAGCCTGAATGCTGCAACTAAGACCCGACACAGCCAAATAAATTTTAAAAAATCTTATAGTTCCGTTGCAAAGATAAGTATCCACTAGCTTTGTATAGAAACTTTCCTTCATTGGTAAACTCCATGCCTATCCTATATAGTAGCTATCTATCTGACTTCCCTGCCTCCAATCTTTCCCTCTTTCAATCCAACTGATACCCAGTTGCCACATTAATCCTCCTATGGATTAAGCACAAATTCCTTAGTCTGGAATTCTGGGCATTCACAAGGTACCTCTCCTCCCTGTTAAAAAAACTTCTCTTCACTCTATTTCCACATGAATCTTCCACTCAACCCAACTGAGCTTGAACACTCCATATACAGTATCTCCTCTGCATTGTTGTTCAAGTTTCTCTTCTAGAATAGGCTGCCTACTTCCTTCTCCACTACCACTTTCCTAAGCCTCATGCTTCCTTCAGAAAGTGAAAGTGAAGTCGCTCAGTCATGTCTGCCTCTTTGTGACCCCATGGACTGTAGCCTACCAGGTTCCACCATCCATGGGATTTTCCAGGCAAGAATACTGGAGTGGGTTGCCGTTTCCTTCTCCAGGAGATCTTTCCAACCCAGGGACTAACCTGGATCTCCTGCCTTGTAGGCAGACGCTTCACCATCTGAGCCAGCAGGGAAGTCTCTAGTGGCTCAAAGAAAATTTCTAAGGTCTATAAACAGATGGTGAGTTGAACAGAAAGGCATATTGGTTATTTCTTCCTGTTGTACCTGGTGGAGGTTGATGTTGCTATATATTTATGACCAAATCTCCCATATTTGGTCATAGTTGCCCTGGGAAGCCACATGTGTTGAATGAGACTAAGGCAGAAAGTTTGCTTCCTTCAAGCCCAGCTCAATTTCCTCCTCCTTCAAGAGATTTCCCCCAATAGAACCAACCCTGTGAAGACCACACTCCCTGTAAACACTCACAATATTTAAAGACAGTGAAAGTGAAAGTAAAGTCACTCAGTTATGGTCGACTCTTTGCAACCCCATGGACTATAGGAAAAGATTTCTCCTACCAGGCTCATCCATGGGATTTTCCAGGCAAGAATACTGGAGTGGGTTGCCATTTCCTTCTCCAGGGGATCTTCCCAACCCAGGGATCGAACCCCGGGTCTCCTGAGTTGTGGGCAGATGCTTTACCATCTGAGCCATGTCCAACTCACTAGTATTCAGCACTAGAGTGCGCAACTCTGCATTGGTACTTATCCCTTGAGTATAAACCCTGGTAGCAAGAACATATTGTATTATACTTCTTTATATTCCTCTTTTGGGGGAGGATCCCTAAAAACCTACCAAAGTAAATTTCTAAGGTCTATAAACAGGTGGTGAGTTGAACAGAGAGGCATATTGGTTATTTCTTCCTGTTGTACCTGGTAGAGGTTGATGTTCCTATAAATAGTCTCCCAGATTTGGTCATAGTTGCCCTGGGAAGCCACACATGTTGGATGAGATGAAGCCAGCAAGACTGTCTTTGCAGCATGATCCTGGAGCACTTGCATTACTCGCTCAGGATTGGAAATCTTGAGTAGAACACAGAGAAGAGATGGTTGGGAGAAGGGTTATTCCATTCTTCTCAGCAAGAATTTGGTCACATGCACATGAATGATAAGAAGTCCCAGGTGGGACTTTATTCATTTAAAAAATAAAAGTAAACTCAAACATCGTAGTTCCCTTAGGCATGTTCCTCCAAAGAATACTACGTATTCAAATATACATAAGCAACTAATTAAAAAGTTCTGTGACAACCCTTGAAACACAGTAGCAAGTAGCACCCTGACACATGTTGTGGCACCAATGAAAAGATAAACTCTCATCACTTTTGGGTTTGTCTACTCTTAGGAAGTTGCCAGGAGATGGAGGAGGAGGCATGTAGGTAATGTGAGAAAAGCACAGGCTCTATAAGGACACAGCCCTGGGCTCATATTCCTGCTGAAATCCTGGCTTTTCATGTAGAGCAGGATAAGAACACTAATGAGGTCTCTCCCAGAATTGGTGCATGCTTGGCATGTAGTAGATGCTGAATAAATGTTCCTCTAGAGGTAAAAACTCACAGTCCCAGAGCTGAACTTCTACTTTAGTGATACACATATTACTATATTTCAATTATTTTAATACCACAAGGAACCTTCAAGATTATTTAGTCCTATCTCTATCAAAATTCCAATTTTTTTTTTTTTTTTTTTTTGGCTAAAGGAGAAAAATTCATCCTAAAATGCATATGGGATCTCACGTTCAGTCATGTCTGACTCTTTGTGACCCCGTGGACTGTAGATCGCCAGGTACCTCTGTCCATGGGATTGTCCTGGCAAGAATACTGGAATGGGTTGCCATTTCCTCCCCCAGGGGATCTTCCTAACACAGGGACTGAACCTGCATCTCCTGTGGCTCCTGCACTGGCAGGTGGATTCTTTACCACCGAGCCACCTGGGAAGCCCCAAATAGCCAAAATAATTTTGAAAAACAAAAACAAAGTTGGAAGACTCAAAATCCCTGATTTCAAAACATATTACAAAGCTACCTTAGTCAAAATGGCATGGTACTGGTGTACATTGGACATACAGACCAGTGGAATAAAATGGCAAGCTTAGAAATAAACTTCTGAGTGCATAATCAAATGATCTTAGTAAAGGTGCCAACACCATGCAAAAGAGAAGGAACAAGGGACATATGTATAACTATGATTGATCCATGTTGATGTATGGCAGAAACCAACACAATACTGTAATTATCCTTCAACTAAAAATAAATAAATTAAGAAAAAAAAAGAGTAGGGACAGTCTCTTCAACAAATGGTGCTGGGGAAAAAAATGGATATTCACATACAATATAATAAAGTTGGATCCTTATACCATATATAAAAGTTAACTCAAAATGGATTAAAAATCTAAACGTAAGACCTAAAACTATAAAAGTCTTAATAGAAAATGGAGAAATTTTCATGATATTGAAATTCAATGATTTCTTGGATATGACACAAAATGAACAGGCCAAAAAAGAAAAAAATAGATGAATGTGACTCAATCAAACTTAAACAATTCTGTGTATCAAAGGAAAAAATTAACAGAGTGAAAAGGCAACTTAAATAATGAGAGAATAATTTGCAAATAATGTATATGATAAGGGGGTAATGTCCAGAATGTATAAGGAAAACTACAATTCAACAATAAAAAAATAAAATAACTCAATCAAAAATAGGCAAAGAACTTCAAGGAAAAAGAAAGAACTTCAAAGGAATTTCTCCAAATATGATATAAAAATGGCCAAAAATCATATGAAAAAGTGCTCAAAATTACTAATCATTAGAGAAATTCAAACTCTTGCCTAGAAAATCCCATGGACGGAGGAGCCTGGTAGGCTGCAGTCCATGGGGTTGCTAACAGTCAGACACGACTGAGTGACTTCACTTTCACTTTTCACTTTCATGCACTGGAGAAGGAAATGGCAACCCACTCCAGTGTTCTTGCCTGGAGAATCCCAGGGATGGGGGAAACCTCGTGGGCTGCCGTCTATGGGGTTGCACAGAGTCGGACACGACTGAAGCGACTTAACAGCAGCAGCAGCAGAGAAATTCAAAAAGGAAAAAAAATCACATTGAAACATCACTTCATATCTACTAAGATGACTAATATTAAAAAAAGAAAGAAAATAACAAGTGTTAATGAGGATATGGAGAAACTGAACCCTTCTGCACTATTGCTGAGGTTGTAAAATGCTGCAACTACTATGGAAAATATGATGGTGCTTCCTCAAAAAGAGTTAAAAAGAGAATTATATTATGGTCCAGAAATTCTACTTCTGGGTATATATACAAAAGAACTGAAAGCAGGATTTCAAAGAGTTATTTTCATATCCATCTTAACAGTAGTCTTATTCACAATAGCCATGAGGTAAAAGCAACCAAAATGTTCAACAACAAATGAATAGACAAAATGTAGTGGATACATACAAAGAAATATTCAACCTCAAAAAGGAAGGAAATTCTAACAAATTCTGTGAATGAACCTTTAGGATATTATGGAGGGTAAAATAAGCAGTCACAAAAAGACAAATCCTGTATAATTCCATAATATGTGGTGCCTGGAGTAGTCAAACTCACAGAAACAGAAAGCAGAATGTTGGTTACTAGAATTTAGAGGGAGAGAGGAATGAGGAGTAATTATTTAATGGGTAAAGAGTTTCAGTCTGCCAGATGAAAAGAGTTCTGGAGATGGATGTTGGTGATGGCTGTATAACTTTATGAACTTACTTAATACAACTGAACTGTACACTGAAAAATGGTTAAATGGCAAATTTCAGGTTATGTATAATTTTACCACAATTTGAGGGAAGAGAAGGAAAAAATAATATAAAAGGATGTTGCATAACCCTCACTTCATTTTCGCCAATGTAATTTCTTGCAAAATTATAGTACAATATCACAAGCTAGATACTGGCTTGTATATTGACTGTCACGATATATAATACACAGTATACAGTACAGATTCATCATAAGGATCCTTCATATTACCCATCTATAATTATACTTCATCTCCTTCCCCACCATTCTCTTATTAACCCCCAGAATCCATGAATCTGTTCTCCATTTCTATAATTCTGTCATTTTAAGAGTTTGCAGGGCTTCCCTGATAGCTCAGTTAATAAAGATTAACTGCAATGCAGGAGACCCCAGTTCGATTCCTAACAAAAGCAGAAGATATTAAGAAAATGTGGCAAGAATACACAGAAGAACTATACAAAAAAGATCTTCATGACCCAGATAACCATGATGGTGTGATCACTCACCTAGAGCCAAACATCCTGGAATGTGAAGTCAAGTGGGCCTTAGGAAGCATCACTACAAACAAAGCTGGTGGAGGTGATGGAATTCCAGTTGAGCTATTTCAAATCCTAAAAGATGATGCTTTAAAGTGCTGCACCCAATATGCCAGCAAATTTGGAAAACTCAGCAGTGGCCACAGGACTGGAAAAGGTCAATTTTCATTCCAATCCCAAAGAAAGACAATGTAAAGAATGTTCAAACTAGCGCACAATTGCACTCATCTCACATGCTAGGAAAGTAACACTCAAAAATCTCCAAGCCAGGCTTCAATAGTACATGAACCATGAACTTCCAGATGTTCAAGCTGGATTTAGAAAAGGTAGAGGAACCAGAGATCAAATTGCCAACATCCACTGGATCATCAAAAAAACAAGAGAGTTTCAGAAAAACATCTACTTCTGCTTTACTGACTATGCCAAAGCTTTGACTGTGTGGATCACAATAAACTGTGGAAAATTCTTAAAGAGATGGGAATACCAGACCACCTGACCTGACTCATGAGAAATCTGTATGCAGGTCAAGAAGCAACAGTTAGAACTGGACGTGGAACAACAGACTGGTTCCAAATTGGGAAAGGAGTATGTCAAGACTGCATATTGTCACCCTGCTCATTTAACTTATATGCAGAGTACATCATGAAAAATGCTGGACTGGATGAAGCATGGCTGGAATCAAGACTGCCAGGAGAAATATCAATATGTAGACGCACCACACTTATGGCAGAAAGTGAAGAGGACCTAAAGAGCCTCTTGATAAAAGTGAAAGAGTAAAGTGAAGAAATTGGCTTAAAGCTCAACATTCAGAAAACTAAGATCATGGCATCTGGTCCAGTAACTTCATGGCAAATAGATGGGGAAACAATGGAAACAGTGACATACTTCATTTTCTTGGGCTCCAAAATCACTGAAGATGGTGACTGCAGCCATGGAATTCAAAGATACTTGCTCCTTGGAAGAAAGGCTATGACCAACCTACACAGCATATTAAAAAGCAGAGACATTATTTTGCCAACAAATGTCCATCTAGTCAAAGCTATGGTTTTTCAGTACTCACATATGAATGTGAGAGTTCGACGATAAAGAAAGCTGTGTGTTGAAGAATTGATGCTTTTGAACTGTAGTGTTGGAGAAGACTCTTGAGAGTCCTTTGGACTTCAAGGAAATCAAACCAGTCCATCCTAAAGGAAATCAGTCCTGAATATTCATTGGAAGGACTGATGCTGAAGCTGAAGCTGAAACTCCAATACTTTGGCCACCTGATGCAAAAAAAAAGTGACTCATTGGAAAAAACCTGATGCTGGGAAAGATTGAAGGCAGGAGGAGAAGGGGACTGCAGAGGATGAGATTGGTTGGATAGCATCACTGACTCTATGGACATGAGTTTGAGCAAGCTCCAGGAGTTGGTAATGGACAGGGAAGCCTGGTGTGCTGCAGTCCATGGGATTGCAAAGAGTTGGAAATGACCAAGCGACTGAACTGAACTGAAGAGTGTTGTGTAAATGGAATCATGCAGTCTTTATGGGTTGAGTTTTTTATTCACACAGTTCTCTGACGATTCATCCAAGTTTTGGGGTATATCAACAGTTTTGTTCCTTTTTATAGCTGATTGCTGTTTCATGATATGAACGTACTTCAGTGTATTTACTCACAGTTTCAGAAAAACATCTATTTCTGCTTTATTGACTATGCCAAAGCCTTTGACTGTGTGGATCACAATAAACTGTGGCAAATTCTGAAAGAGATGGGAATACCAGACTACCTGACCGGCCTCTTGAGAAACCTGTATGCAGGTCAGGAAGCCACAGTTAGAACTGGACATGGAACAACAGACTGGTTCCAAACAGGAAAAGGAGTACGTCAAGGCTGTATATTGTCACCCTGCTTATTTAACTTACATGCAGAGTACATTATGAGAAATGCTGGGCTGGAAGAAGCCCAAGCTGGAATCAAGATTGCTGGGAGAAATATCAATAACCTCAGATATGCAGATGATACCACCCTTATGGCAGAAAGTGAAGAGGACCTAAAAAGCCTCTTGATGAAAGTGAAAGAGGAGAGTGAAAAAGTTGGCTTAAAGCTCAACATTCAGAAAACTAAGATCATGGCATCTGGTCCCATCACTTCAAGGGAAATAAATGGAGAAACAGTGAAAACTGTCAGACTTTGTTTTTTTGGGCTCCAAAATCACTGCAGATGGTGATTGCAGCCATGAAATTAAAAGATGCTTACTCCTTGGAAGGAAAGTTATGACCAACCTAGATAGCATATTCAAAAGCAGAGACATTATTTTGCCAGCAAAGGTCTGTCTAGTCAAGGCTATGGTTTTTCCAGTGGTCATGTATGGATGTGAGAGTTGGACTGTGAAGAAAGCTGAGCACCAAAGAATTGATGCTTTTGAACTGTGGTGTTGGAGAAGACTCTTGAGAGTCACTTGGACTACAAGGAGATCCAACCAGTCCATTCTAAAGGAGATCAGTCCTGGGTGTTCTTTGGAAGGAATGATGCTAAAGCTGAAACTCCAGTACTTTGGCCACCTCATGCAAAGAGGTGACTCATTGGAAAAGACTCTGATGCTGGGAAGGATTGGGGGCAGGAGGAGAAGGGGATGACAGAGGATGAGATGGCTGGATGGCATCACTGACTCGATGGACATGAGTCTCAATGAACTCCGGGAGTTGGTGATGGACAGGGAGGCCTGGCGTGCTGCGATTCATGGGGTCGCAAAGAGTCGGACACGAGTAAGCAACTGAACTGAACTGAACTGAACTGAAAGGACATCCAGGTTGTTTGTAGTTTTTGGTTATTGTAAATAAAGCAGATATAAATTTTCATGAAAAACAAGAAGGAATGAAATCTGGTCACATGCTACAACATGGATGAACTTGAGGAGATTCTAGTAAGTAAAACGAAGCCAGCACAAAAAGACAAATACTGTATATCCTATTTATATGAAGTGTCTAAGAGTAGTCTAATTCAGAAACAGAAAGTAGAATGGTGGTTGCTTGGGGCTGGGAGGAAGAGGAAATAGGGCGTTGTTGAGTAGGCAGAGAGTTTCATTTTTGCAAGATGAAAAAGTTCTGGAGATCTATTTCACAACACTGTGAATATACTGAACACTGATGAATCATACACTTAAAAATGGGTCAGATGATACATCTTATGTTATGTGTTTTTTTTTGTTTTTTTTTTTTACCATAGTAAAAGTAAGATAGTTCAATGTTTAGTCCACTCATTTGGTTTCACAAGTGAGGAAACGAAAACTGAAAGAGGTTATGTGACTAAAGCAATATCACACAGAGATATTGGTGTGATATCTCTTTAATATCACACGCCTCTTTAACTAGTGTTAAAGCCAACTCTTTTGACAACTGTCACTAATGAAAGCTAACAGGACATAAAATCGGGCAATTAGATTAGACAATTCCAAATAAAGCCTTCATAGTGAATCCATTGGAGAAGGAAATGGCAACCCACTCCAGCGTTCTTGCCTGGAGAATCCCAGGGACGAGGGAGCCTGGTGGGCTGCCGTCTGTGGGGTCGCACAGAGTCAGACACAACGGAAGCAACTTAGCAGCAGCAGCAGCAGTGAATCCATGGCTAACATTTTTTAAAAGTGGAAAGAGTTCAATTTTCTGAGAACAGAATTTTATCTACAAGGAAACATGGTTACTTTTTTACCTTCAAAAACTTTGCTTGGAGTTGCATTAATACATCTATTCTTCTCCGTTCTTTTAGTTTGGTCAAAAGCTTCTTTTGCCAAGGATCACATTTTGGCTTAATCTAGTGGACAAACACATACACACAACTTAAATATAACAGAATGGTTCTCAATAAAAGTTGCAAATAAAGAGAACCAAGGACTTTCTGAAATGGGATCTGGCCTCAGTGGTAGTTTTCTAGAGCATGTGAAGTCTTGGCAAGGGTCTGTGTGGATTCTCAGGTCTGTGGAGGGAGAGGGCAACAGCATTTCCTACCGGTACCTGGCCTGAGACGCAGTAGCTCCATCTAGAATGACACGGCACCATTTGCTGGCAGAAGGGACCTTAAATCCATCAGTGTTGGGCACTGCACTAACTTTATGGGGCAAGAGAAGTTTGCCCACAAAATCTCCTTGTGGCTCCACATGTAAAACTTCACCTTTCATGTTAGCAAGCTGTATTTCAAAAATTAGTTCTTGAGTACTTCAATGTACTCATAACTTTCAAATTTAGATCTAGCTCTAAGCTCCAGCCTGTTATATCCAACTATCTCCTTGATATTTATACTTGAATGGCAAGTATAATAATTTAAAACAGAAAGTCCAGCTTTCCTTACACCAACCACCTATTTGCTTAAGCCCCAAATTTAGGAATAACCTGTGATTTCTCTGCTTTCCTTCCATCCATCTTTATCACATAAGATGTTTCCTTCGTGACACAGTTGATCCTCATTATTCATGGATTTTGTATTTTTGGATTTGCCTACTCACTGAAACTTCTTTGTCATTCCCAAATCAATACAGAACTTTCCTGAACATTCATGGACATGCACAGGATGGTTGAAAAGTTCAAGTCACCCAACCCCACATTCCCAGCTGAGGACAAACAAGGTGACATTCACCTATTTACTACTTATTTGAGTGTGTACTATAAACAAATGTTCTTTTTATGGCCTAATTAGTGCCAGGTTTTTATACTTTTTGTGCTTTTCATTAGTAATTTCACTATTTAAAATGGCCTCCAACAGGGGGCTGAAGAGCTGTCTAGTGTTCCTAAGTATAGGAAGGCTGTGATGTGTCTTGTAGAAGGACAAGTGTTCAAAAAGCTTCGTTCAGGTATGAGTTATAGTGCTATTGGCTATGAGTTTGATGTTAATGAATCAACAACATATATTGAATAAAGTCTCTTCAAATAGAAACACATATAAAACTAGTTATGTATCGATCAATTGATGAACCTAACCTTTTATTTCCCCTATGAAAGTGGTTTAGGATTTGTTAATTCAGTATTTGTGGCAACTTTACAGAACATAACTCCCCTCAAACAATGAGAATCAACTGTATTTACCACTATCTCAAATCAACTCATTTAACCTACTCACTTTTGAATAATTGTGAATTGTGTCTCTCCAGCACCATGGGCCATGTATGACACACAGAATGCAGTCAGTAAACAGTTCTGGACTAAAAAACTGGATTTACACAATTCAAGTATAACTTTGAATGTTCTTTATTCTTGCCAAGTAGCCCAGGTCACTAACAACAAGGAGTTCTGACTCAATCAGATCAGATCAGATCAGATCAGTCGCTCAGTCATGTCTGACTCTTTGCAACCCCATGAATCGCAGCACGCCAGGCCTCCCTGTCCATCACCAACTCCCGGAGTTCACTCAGACTCACGTCCATCGAGTCAGTTATGCCATCCAGGCATCTCATCCTCTGTCGTCCCCTTCTCCTCTTGCCCCCAATCCCTCCCAGCATCAGAGTCTTTTCCAATGAGTCAACTCTTCGCATGAGGTGGCCAAAGTACTGGAGTTAGAGATGGGCAAAAGAATATGCGAGAACTTCCAGAAAAGGTAGATCAGCCTGGCTAACTTCAACAGACTCAAGGCAGGAAGGAGCTGGGGGATGGTGGTACACAAGGCCAGGTTTTCTAAGCCGCCTCTCCTAAGTCAGGCAGGCACCTACCCTTGCTCCCAGGGCACAGTTTGTTGAGGGCATTGAGGAGAGGGGATAGTAGGCATCTGACAGACCGGATGCTGCCAGGTTGTCTGGCCTCCCTGGAGAACACTCTGTGACATGGCTGACATCATTTACAAGTGACCGTCACCACAAGGCTCCTTACCTTTATAAAGGAAGTCCAGTTGGCTCTCTTTTTCAAGGCCCTATGAGGTCCTGCCAAATTCAAATTTTCCACTTTAGCTATCCCAGCATTATAGTCTGGAAACGTTTGCATTCTCTGTTGTTCCATGAAGATGCTTTGAAATTTTTGGGAAACCTAAACAGGATGGAGAAAAGAGAAGCCCAGGGGCAAAAAATAGTCTCAGGCTGAAGGCAATTTCAAGAACAGGTACTGACTGCCTCTGAAAGAGTCTTGGAGTCAAACTATTTTATACAACATGATTCTGTGACAGTAAGAGGACTTAAATGTAAATACCTGAGGGGCACATGCTTTCCAGTCAGCCTATTACTATAATTATGTGTGTGTTACTTGTTCTGAATACCCGCTCCAAAGATTGGAAATAATGTAATATATTTATTTATATATATATTTAAATGGACCCTCAATGGGCAGTAGATTGTCTTTCTTTGGGAATACATTCCCTTTTCCTGACCACCTGGTAAATGAGAAAATTTAAGGGTTAGATAAATCCTGCGCCCAGAAGCCTAACCAGGACATTGCTAGAGAGAAGAGTCCAGATGCTGGGACCTGTTAAAACTCCTTATGGTACATCAATCATACCCCTCGCATCTCAGTTCCAGACTGAGGCTTTCTATGATATAACTGCCTACTGCTAAGATGCAGACACTGCGTGCTCCCTTCTTGGGCAGACCCAGCCTCCCTGTGCAACTGCCTTTATCAGTGCACCAGCCACCTGCATCACGACTTCCTCAGTGCAAGGAGAGCTTGTGGAGGGAATCTCAAGAATCTACCCCATGGTGATGGTTGCAAAACAATGTGAATGCTCTTACTACCACTTAGCTGTACACTTAGAAGTGGTTAAAAGGGTAAATCTTATGTATATTTAATTACAGAGGAAGAGAGAGAACCTGACACACACTAGGGCCTGAAAAAAAGTTTCCGGAATGAGTAAGTTCAATGAGACACAGAGCTAAAGATTCTTCCAGTTAATGCTGGTACTTTCCAGGCTGTGTTATCCAATACTACTGCTCCTAGCCATACGTGGCTATTTAACATTTAAATGTGAATTTATAAAAATTAGATAAAATTTAAAATTTAGTTCCTCATTTACACTACCCAGTGTTTCACAGTCACATGTGACTGACTAGTGGTTACCACATCAGACAGACACAGATCATACCCATCAGTGCACAAAGTTCAATGAGATGGTGCCAGTCTAAGCTAGAGTGGCAAACTTTTTCTTAAAGGGCCAGATGGTAAATATTTTAGACTTTGAAAGCCACATGGTCTCTGTTACAACTACTCAATGCTGCAGTTACAGTGTGAAAGCAGCCACAGACAGTACATAAATGAAAGGGCATGGCTGTATTCCAATAACACTTAGCTTTAACAAACACTAGGAGGTGGGCTGCGGGCTGTAGTTTGCTGACCCTGCTCTAGGGCTTTGGAAAACCAAAATAAACACTCTTCCTGTTTATAGAAATTTGTCCTACACAAAAAAATGTGTTGTAATGTGATTATCTTGGGAGTACAATTAGCACTGCACATAATACTGTTACAAGAAAATCAAAAGTGGAAACTCTCTCTATGTGAAGACAAGCTGTTCTTTGGGGAGAAGGCTGCTCTGTGGGAGAGTTCTGCAGCCTCAAGTTCTTTTGTTATCACTGATGACAGTCTACTGTGCCATAACCTATCTTTATTTATTTGGACTCTTTTCAACACTGTCTTGGTCTGATTCTGGTTTGGGTCTATCATAATACTTGCTGATAATGAATGAGGGTGAGGATACTCCCATAGAAGCACTCTATACTGAAGACAGTGCTGCTACTGATATGAAAAGAAAGACAAAAGCTAAACATCACCACCTTCAAAGAAACCAGAGGACATGTGATACCACTGGTTCCAGTGAGCTTTAGGAGTCCGTGTTACATAATAAAAGAAATAATCCCAGTAAAATAATGCTGGAACAAATACACATGGATGTGAAACTTCAAGGTAAAAGTAAATGGTGATATAGTAAGTAAGTAAGTAAGTAAGTGGTTCCTTCTTACACAAAGGGTGTTCAAAAACATACAGATTTGATCTTTGCCTTTTTGGATTAATCAACTTATTATTTTTACCTAGCAAATACATATATGTACAAATATTATACACCCAGATCTAGAAAAATATCTTTTTGTTGAAACTCTGGCTAAAAAGTTTATTATTGTAAATTTGAGGTTCTCTATGTATAATCCTATTTTTTTCCCTTTGAAACAAGTTCTAATATGGCTTTTGATAACATGATTTTTTTATTCAAGGAGGTGCAACACCATGAGACAGCAGACTATGACTGCTTAACTTTAAAAATCACTACACAATATACACTGTACTGAATATAAAGCATTTTGCCAACTGAAGAGCTATTGGTACACTTTCTGAGAATCAAAGGGCTTTAGACACTAGACAACTCCATACTAAAAAAATGCCAAATCTTGGCTATGTTTACATCATCTATTATGGACTACAACCTACCATTTTCTTTAAATTCTGCAGAAAAATAATCCTACAATCCCTCTGGGTTGGATATTCAAGGGTTTCAAAATTCTAACAGAGAGAAAGTTCAACCGCTAGTCTAAATCTCACTATTACTATTATATTTTATCACGGCAGTGTGAATATCCAACTTCATGGCAGATACTAGTATTTTCTTTCATGAACACCTATATTTGCATTAAGAAAGAATCCATAAAGTACCAAGGCAAAAAGTTCTGTCTCCTTAGAAGCATCGCTCAGCTCTTCCACGTCATAAGAGATACTGAAATGCGAGAGCAGAAGCCTCAGCTGAGGTTTCAGTTCTTCTGTTTCTGTTGTGTGTTGGGGCAGAACGAAAGCAGTTTCTGTTCTCATTGGCCCTGAAAATATCCAAAATCAAGAGCATTAACACCAATGAATACCGGTCTCAGAGAGAAAAAGGAGAGTCCTTTGAGAAAACTGAAGTCAGGGCCTCTTCCATGGATGGTGAGGGCCATTCTGCTTCATGCCCAGCCTTCTCTGCCACAGTTTGTAAACTGCACACACTCAGCCAGGCCTATCTGACGAACTCCTGGTGCTGGTTTTCTGGGGGAGGTAGTTAGGACTCCCCCTTCTCGTAGCCTGCAGGAGAAATCCAACAGACCCTTTGGGGAATGACTTAGTGAGAACAGAACTACCTGTAGTCCTTTGGGGTAGACAAAGAATATGACTTCCAAGTTAACAAATCAGGAGAAGCTGAGAACCTTCACCTCCTTTCACCTGGCTCACTCTTACACATCTCTAAGCACCCAGATTGGACTTCCCATTTGAGATACCTTCTCTGATTCCCCACAACAGGGTTGGCTGCCTCTCCAGGTGCAACTGGTAAATTCATCACTCAGAGTAAAAACCTGATCAGATTTCTAAGTCATCTGTAACATAAGGTAAGGGTAAGAAGACTATTAAATTGATTCAGATAAGGGAAGTCTTTAAAGATCATGTAAAACTAAAAAGGAAGGGACTCTGCTCAATGTTATGTGACAGCCTGGATGGGAGGGGGGTTGGGGGGGAGAATGGATACATGTATATGTACGGCTAAGTCTCTTCACTGTTCACCTGACGCTATCACAACACTGTTAATTGGCTATTAACCAATACAAACGTTTTTGGTATTTAAAAAAAATAGAAATGAAAAGTTTTCAATCCTGGGGAAAAAAATGAAGGTGACCTTAGTGATCACTTGATCTAAAAGGCTTATTTTGGAGATGAGTAAATTGAGGCCCAAGGAGATGAAATGACTTAAACATGTAGGCTCACAGTGAGGCTACAACAGAATAGGCCTAGAGCCCAGTACTCCAAACTTCAAGTTTATTGCTTCCCCCCCCCCTCATTGTCTAGCTATAAAGATGGAGATAATAATTTCTAAGAGAAGTGTTTGTTATTTTTTTCCACCAGAAAATATTAGATTAACACTTGTTAATTAAGAAGATAAAACTTTTGGAAATTCCCTGGCAGTCCAGTGGTTAGGATTTGGTGCTTTCACCACCGGGGCCCAGGTTTGATCCCTGGTCAGGGAACTAAGATCCTATAGACTGCATGGCATGGCCAATTTTTTTTTTAAGATATAATTTTTTGGTACATAGAAAAATTTCAAGCAAAATCAGGTGCACACGTGAAAAATCACAATCTTTTCTCCACATTTCCTAAGGGGAAAGAAGACTTCTTACCTGAAACACTGGCATTCGTAGAGTCTGGAGATGCAGAACCCTGGATGTCAGGGTCAGTGTCATCAACAGGAAACTTTTCATTTTCCTGACCAACCTCAGGGACTTCGTCAACAGCTACACTCAGAGCTTTGGAGATGGGTAAATACTGGAGAGCCTACAGAAGGGGACAACCAAGGGGCTACATGTCAATTCAGTTCTCAAAGAATCTTCCAGACTTTGTTTCAGAAGCAGCTCTTTGGTTTGACAGAGGAGGAAAGAGGCGGAGGTGGGCCTCAGTAATCTGCTCAATCATGAAGGGCTAAATCTGGAGCTAGGGACCTTGTGTTGTCATCCAGGCAGGCCTACCTTGATCAACGACCCATAATGAGCAGGGCATCATGTGAGGTGCTAGAGATACAAAAATAAGTAAGACATGGACCAAATTCAAAGAGTTCAGAGTTTAGTAGGGGACCAGGACTTAGAAGCAGATCATTACTATGCCATGTGACAAGGGAGAGATGATTCAGAGGTAGACCCCACAGTGACTGATTGGGGAAGGGATGATGTCAGGATGATGGCCAGGAGTCATGGTTGGTGGTATCACTAAGATGAGGTGTAGTGGAGTAGGAAAAAATTAGGTGGCAAAACAGCAATCTTTCTAAAACAGAATGTGGTCACATCACTCCGTTCTGATGCCTGTATCTTGCAGTAGGGCCTCTCCTCTGTGACTCTTTACTTTGTGATTATACTCATCACATTGTATTTAAGTTGACTTAAATACAACTTTAAGTTATATTTAAGGACTTTACTTGCCCTTTTTCCTATCATCCTGTGACTCACATTTTGTTGCTGCTGTTCAGTCACCAAGTCATGTCCCACTCTTTGTGAACCCATGGGTTACAGCACTCCAGGCCTCCCTGTCCCTCACCATTAGCAAAGATTATATACTCCCATTGGCCCAGGATATGTCCCTGGCATAAATTAGACCCTCACTAGAGGTTGCTGAATAAAAAAAGTGGATCTACATTAGAGAGCATAAATCCAGAACAAGAGGCTGAAAACAAAAAATCATAGCGTGAATACAAAATAGTGTAACAGAGACATCTTTGGGTAAGCTAAATGGAGTGATTTCATTACAGCAAGGTTCCAAAAGAAAAATACTTTCAAAGGTCTCAAAGAAAAAAGCTAGTGACCCATTACTTTCCTGTTGTTTATAAGGCAGATGGAATACAGAAACCGACAACCTCAAATTAGGTGGCAGGTGTGAAGAAAACAATGTCCTGACCATCCTGGGAAGGCAATGCATCGCCATGTAACTGTTTCACGTACCTGCACATAGTGGTGAATAATCTTGAGTGAGTGTAGGTGACACACTAACCAATTTGTGTAAATAGTCAGGTCTTCCTGTGTCACTAAGTTAGGAGTGTTCTTTTTTCCCATAAGGAAGTTTTCTCGTGCAACAGACAATCGATCAGCTCTCTGAAGAGCATCATTGTATTCCTGCATAATGTAGACAACTTGTTTCTGTTTAAGAGAGATGCCAAGACAGAAGCTGATGATTTGCAAGCCTTATTCTTTGTGTCATTTGCTTCCAAGTATAGTGTATTACTGTTTGGGAGCCAAATAAGCTCTTGTAATATTAAAACTCTTTCACATTTTGAATTTGACTGATAAGGACAGCAATCAGTCATATTCTCACAACTCTGAAGGAAACTGACCCTAGCAAAGAGTCAGTGCATAAGAAAATTTAGTAACTGGAGTTGGCTTCTTAGATTTTTTAGCTATAGCCCATGAAGAAAAATAAATTTTCTATAATATAAAGCCACCCTCAAATCTCATTCTTAAAAATAGTACCATTATCTTCTGCCACAGGGAGAAATGGCAAGTAAGGGCATCCATTAGTTCCTTTACCATCTTTAACCACCACTTAAAGCATCGACAAGATATATTGTTTGTGGAGATGTAAACTGGTGCATCTAGTGATAATATGAAAACAGTATAGAAATTTCTCAAAAAAGTAAAAATAGAACTACCATACTGATAACAGCCACTATGGAGAAGAGTAAGGAGATTCCTTTAAAAACTAGAAATAAAAGTACCATATGACCCAGAAATCCCACTACTCGGCATATATCCTGAGAAAACCATAATTTAAAGAGACACATATATCCCAATGTTCATTGCAGCACTATTTACAATAGCCAGGACATGGAAGCAACCTAGATGTTCATCAACAGATGAATGGACAAAGAAGTTGCAGTACATATATGCAACGGAATATTACTCAGCCAATTAAAACAGGAACAAATTTGAGTCAGTTTAACTGAGGAGGACAAACTTAAAATCTATTATACAGTGTGAATTAAATCAGAAAGAGAAAAACAAATATCATATATTAATGCATATATTTATATACAGAATCTATAAAAATGGTACTGATAAAACTATTTGCAGGGCAGAAATAAAGACAAAAACATAGAGAATGGATTTGTGGACATAGTAGGGGAAGGAGAAGGTAGGATGAATTGAGAGATTAGCACTGAAACATACATTGCCATGTTTAAAACAGATAGCTACTAGGAAGTTCAGAGAAGGCAATGGCATGCCACTCCAGTACTCTTGCCTGGAAAATCCCATGGATGGAGGAGCCTGGTAGGCTGCAGTCCATGGGGTCGCTAAGAGTCAGGCATGACTGAGGGACTTGATTTTCACTTTTCACTCTCATGCATTGGAGAAGGAAATGGCAACCCACTCCAGTGTTCTTGCCTGGAGAATCCCAGGGATGGGGGAGCCTGGTAGGCTGGCGTCTATGGGGTCGCACAGAGTCGGACACGACTGAATCGACTTAGCAGCAGCAGCAGCAGTAGGAAGTTGCTGTATAACACAGGGAACTCAGTCTGGTGCTCTGGGATGACCTAAAGGAGTGAGATGAGGGGCTGGGAGGGAGGCTCCAGAGGGAGGGGATATATGTATACTTATATCTGATTATTGTTGTATGCAGAAACCAACACAATATTGTAAAGCAATTATCCTCCAATTAAACATAAAAATTAAAAAAAAAATAGAACTACCATGTCATCCAGCAATCCCATTTTTGGGTATATATATCAAAGAAAACAAAATCAGTATTTTAAAGCAATATCTGTATTTCAACATTCCATTGCAGCATTATTCATAATAGTCAGATATGAAAACCTAAGGGTCCATCAACAGATGGATGAATGGATAAAGAAAATGTGGTAAAAATACATATAATGGAATATTATTCAGCCACGAAGAGGAGGGGAATCCTAATATTTGTAATAACATGAATAAATCTGGAGGACATTATGCTAAATGGAATAAGCCAGACAGAGAAAAAGACAAATACTGTGTGGTATCCCTTTATATGGAGTCTAAAAAAAAAATGTCAAACTCAGAGAAGCAGAGAATAGAACAGTGGTAACCAGGGACTGGGTCTTCGGGGAAAAGGGGAGATGTTGGCCAAAGGGTACACATTTACAGTTTATGTAGCATGAATAAGTCTAGAGATATAATGTACAGGCATGATGACTAAATAAATAATAGCATTGACAAGGTTAATGACCATTTTGTTTCATTATAGAAAATAGCCCATTGATTCTGTTCATGGGCTTCCTACCTTGTAAAAAGGATAAAGTTGCTCCATGATCTTACTGTGATGGCAAAATCTCTTCCACCTAAGCATGTGTAAATATTTACTCTGGGCCAGCTGGGTAATTCTCTCTGTATAATGCTTTAACAACAACAACAAAAATTAACGAGAATACAATTAGGAAGGAAGGAAGGAGGGGTGTTCTCAGTCGTGACTGACTCTTTGCGACCCAATGGACTGTAGCCCGCCAGGCTCCTCTGTCCATGGGATTCTCCAGGCAAGAATACTGGAGTGGGTTGCCATTTCCTCCTCCAGGGGATCTTCCCACCCCAGGGATTGAACCCATGTCTCCTACATTGGCAGGTGGGTTCTTTACCAACTGCACCATGGGAAGACTGGATTAAACCTTAAGAACAGAAATAATAGGAAAATAAGTTTGGCTGTTTTTAAAGGATCTACCAATACTTTCTACATGAAGATCATAAAATTAAGAAACCTGGCTCAATATACCATTCAAATTTAAATAGATATTTTGTCAATCCAACAGATTATAATTTCATCTATCAGTTGTTGAAATTTTAACAGTGACATAAAAGCCTATAAAATTATCTAAAGCTAAGCTTAAAATTTTTTTAAAAACTGAAGTTTATGAATCTAAAGTACAAAGAACATTATAAAGGAGATTATAGCTTTTAACCTTAGATCAAGAATTTTACTTATACTTAAGTGTAGTCAAATGGAGAAGGCAATGGCACCCCACTCCAGTACTCTTGCCTGGAAAATCCCATGGATAGAGGAGCCTGGTAGGCTACAGTCCATGGGGTCACTAAGAGTTGGATACGACTGAGCAACTTCACTTTCACTTTTCACTTCATACATTGGAGAAGGCAATGGCACCCCACTCCAGTACTCTTGCCTGGAGAGTCCCAGGGACGGGGGAGCCTGATGGGCTGCCATCTATGGGGTCGCACAGAGTCGGACATGACTAACGCGACTTAGCAGCAGCAGCAAGTGTAGTCAAATAAGCCAATTCTTAAAAAATGTTATTTCTGATAAAAAATAATACTGCTATGATGGAATAAGTAGGATCAGATGCACCCTTCTATCATAAACCATTAGAAAATAGGGCAAATTACACAAAGCAACTGTTTACTGACATGCAACAACAGGCAATGCAGAACTCTTGTCCTTGAGAGAAAGGAAACAAATGAAATGAGCTCTGGTTTTTTGTCTGAAGAAGGCAGTTTTTGAACTAGAATAGGAAATCAGAGCATTATGGTCTCTCTGAGTTAAGGATAGAGAAATCAAGTTTGGGAAGTTGAGTCAGCTGGAGTTGACAGGGCAGAGTAATGGAGAGGAGAAAGTTATGCAGAAAAAGGGCTCCAGAAACCTACACAGAGATTTCTGAGTTCTTTGCTGACTATTAAGCACTGTATTGCAGAGGGTGGAACTCCTTGAGGCTGTGCAAAGAATAGCAAACTAGGGAATTGTAAACTGAACATTTCTCAGAGTTCAGACAGAACTAGAAGATGTTCAACTTTCAATCTGACAGAGTAAAGAGTCCTCACTAAATACCTGGGGCATTCAGCAGAGACACAGAAGGGGTGACAATTTAGTAAGAAGAATAAACTATGTCTGGAGTAAAAGTTACTCTAAACCTGCTCTAGGAAAGCTTCAAGACCAAGCCTTGTAAGTGTGAAACTGATCTATAACTTAATTGCCCGCTAGAATGAAGTATAACATCCTTAAAGGAATATAAAAAAAATCAGCATTCAGCAATGTAAAACTGCAATGCCTAGCCTCTAGGAAAAATTACTAGACATGCAAAGAAGCAGAAGAATATGACCTATAAGATGGAGAAAAATTAATGAAGAGAAACAGGCCCAGAAATGGCACCAGTGATAAAATGAGCAAACAAGGACTTTAAAGGAGTTTTTATTACTATGCTCAGTATGTTCAAGAATTGAAAGGAAAATGTGAACATAATAGAGAAATGAAAAATATTTTAAAAAGTTAAATAGAGCTTTTAGAAATGAAGACTACAATATATGAAATAAAAAATTCATTGGATAGGATTAACAGCAGATTAGAACTGGACATGGAACAATGGACTGATGCAAAATTGGAAAAGAAATATATCAAGGCTGTATATTATCACCCTGCCTACTTAACTTATATGAAGAGTACATCATGCTAAATACCAGGTGGGATGAATCACAAGCTGGAATCAAGATTGCCAGGAGAAATATCAACAACCTCAGATATGCAGATGATACCACTCTAATGGCAGAAAGTGAAAAGGAATTAAAGAGCCTCTTAATCAGGGTAAAAGAGGAGAGTGAAAACCTGGCCTAAAACTCAACATTCAGAAAACTAAGATCATGGCATCTGGTCCCATCACTTCATGGCAAACAGATGGGGAAATAATGGAAACAGTGACAGATTTTATTTTTTTTCTGAGCTCCAAAATCACTGCGGATGGTGACTGCCCCCACGAAATTAAAAGATGCTTGCTCCTTGGAAAGAAGGCTATGACAAACCTAGACAGCACATTAAAAAGCTGAGACATCACTTTGCTATATACATATAGTCAGTGCCATGGTTTCTCCAGTGGTCATGTATGTAGTGAGAACTGGACCATAAAGAAGGCTGAGTGCAGAAGAATTGATGCCTTCAAATTGTGGTGCTGGAGAAGACTCTTGAGAGTCCCTTGGATTGCAAGGAGATCAATCCAGCCAATGCTAAAGGAAATCAGTCCTGAATATTCATTGGAAGGACTGATGCTGAAGCTGAAACTCCAATACTTTGCACATCTGATGGGAAGAGCTGACTCATTGGAAAAGACCATGATGCTGAGAAAAATTTAGGACAGGAGGGGAAGGGGGCAACAGAGGATGAGATGGTTGGATGGCATCACAGACAAAGGACATGAGTCTGAGCAAACTCAGGAGATAGTGAAGGACAGGGAAGCCTGGCATGCTACAGACCAAGGGGTCACAAAGAGTCAGACAAGACTTAGCAACTGAACAACAATAGGAGCAGCAGCGGATTAGACAGTGAAGAAGAAATGGTTAGTAAACTTGAAGATATAGCAATAGAAACTATACAAAATGAAGCATGGAGGGGGGAAACAGAAAAATTTAACAGAGCCTCAGTGACTTATGGAAGATATGAAGTGATTTAACATATATGTCTAGGCTTCTCAAGTGATGCTAGTGGTAAAGAACCCACCTGCCAATGCAGGTAGATGTAAGAGACACAGGTGTGATCCCTGGGTTGGGAGGATCCCCTGGAGGAGGGCATGGCAACCCACTACAGTATTCTTGCCTGGAGAATCCCATGGATGGAGGAGCTTGGCAGGCTGCAGTCAATAGAGTGCAGAACAGACACGACTGAAGCATGCACGAATGAAATGTATATGTCGCTGCAGTCCCAAAAGGACAAGTAGGGATATAAAATACATTTGGAGAAATAACAGTTGAAAAAACTTTTAATTGATAAAAATGATAAAATCACAATCCAAGAAGTTCAACCAACTCCAAGCAAGAGAAACACAAAGAAAATCTCATCAAGGAACATCATAATCAAATAGCTTAAAACCATTAAGAGAAAATCTTAAAAGCAACCAGAGAACAAAAGAATAAAAAGTATTAGGAAATGGAAACAATGCAAACCAGAAGACAGTAGAGCAACACATTTAAAGAGATAAAAGGGAAAAAATATCAGCCTAGAATACCATATTGAACAAATATACCTTTCTAAAATGAAGGCAAACAAAGACCTTTTTTTTTATTCAAACAAATACCAAGAGAATTTGTCCTTGGCACATCTGTTCTACAAGAAATGTTAAATTAAGTTCTTTAGGCAGAAGATAAATGATAACATATGGAAACTTGGATTCTACCAAGCTTTTTCAAAGCTTTTGCCCGTCTAGTCAAAGTTATGGTTTTTCCAGTAGTCATGTATGGATATGAGAGTTGGACTATAAAAAAAGCTGAGTGCAGAAGAATTGATGCTTTTGAATTGTGGTGTTGGAGAAGACTCGAGAATCCCTTGGACAGTAAGGAGATCAAACCAGTCAATCCTAAAGGAACTCAGTCCTGTATATTCACTGGAAGGACAGATGCTGAAGCTGAAACTCAATATTTTGGCCACCTGATGCAGAAAAGTGACTCACTGGATGCCAGAAAAGATTGAAGGCAGGAGAAGAAGGGGACTGCAGAGGATGAGATTGGTTGGATAGCATCACTGACTCTATGGACATGAGTTTGATCAAGCTCCGGGAGTTGGTAATGGACAGGGAGGCCTGGCATGCTGAGGTCCACAGGGTCGCAAAGAGTTGGACACAACTGAGTGATTGAACTGAACTGAAGCTTTTTCAGCCTCTGCACTATTGATGTTTGGGACTGAACAATTCTTTGCAGTGAAGGGGTGGTTCTGTGCATTGCAGGATGTTTAGCAGCGTCCCTGGCCTCTACTCACTAGAAGCCAGTAGCAACCCACTGCTGCTGCTAAGTCGCTTCAGTCGTGTCCAACTCTGTGCAACCCCATAGAGGCAGCCCACCAGGCTCCCCCGTCCCTGGGATTCTCCAGGCAAGAACACTGGAGTGGGTTGCCATCTCCTTCTCCAAAGCATGAAAGTGAAAAGTGAAAGTGAAGTCGCTCAGTCTTGTCCGACCCTCAGCGACCCTGTGGACTGCAGCCTTCCAGGCTCCTCCATCCATGGGATTTTCCAGGCAAGAGTACTGGAGTGGGTGCCATTCCAACCCACCCCCCTCCCCAAATTATGACAGCCAAAAATGTCTTGCCAAGCATCTCCAACCTTCACCCTCCCCTCCTTTTCTCTCCCACGAGAAACACTGATACACACTAAGGAATGAAGAGTGCCAGAAATATTAGGGAAAGAGAATCCTGGATGAAAATAATGACATTAGTTTGACTTGCAAACAAAATCTGAATATTTTTGTTTCTGTATGATTTATTATTAGTTAATTGCTAACTTATTACTTATTAGTTAGTTGCTAATAATCTACTTTGTATGCATAGTGAGGTTGTAACTCAAAACACAAGAGTAAAGAACAATGAATTTTTAAAATCTAAACAGTACATGCTTATTATAAATTTTTTTTAGTTTTAGAAAAATTATAAAATTTTAAAAATAATTTCTACTATAAAAAATTTAGAAAATGCATAAAAGCAAAAAAAGGAAATTCATTGTTTGCCATTCAAAGACAGTAATTACTAACATTTTGGCCTATGTCTGCTCTTCAAGTGATTTTTCTGTACACTACATGACCATTATTGTAATATACATACACACATATGTTTTTGTTACCTAATATTACATAACACAATAATTCTTTATGCAGAAAATCTTTAAAGGCAGAACAATAATCTATCAAATACCATACTGTTTTTCTTAACTCTCCTATGATTAGACATTTAGGCAACTCCAATTTTTTCACTTTTATTATAATGCTGCAATAATGATCATTATGGAATATCTTCCCCCCACTCCCCATGTTGTGAGTTATTTTCTTAAGAGAGATTTCCAGAAATATCTTCCTTAGGTCAGCCAACAGTTTTTGAGGTCTGCAACTATCTTAGTCAATGTTGTATTGCTTCCTAATACCAGCACAGGGAGTAACTAGTAGAAACTTTGCCAATTGTCTAGTGCCGGTAACTAAGCTGAACTTAAATGGCATGTTGTAGCTGTTGTTCAGTTGCTAAATCGTATCTGACTCTTTGTGACCCCATGGACTGCAGCACTTCAGGCTTCCCTGTCCTTCACTATTTCCCGGAGTTTGGCATGGGTCTCTAGCAAAGAAGAGCATTTATATGAACCAAATTCTGCAAACCATACATATAGAGAATATTGTACCCTGGCCAGAGGACATACCAGAAAGCCAATTTTGTTCATACATTTCTACTAAATTTCAAATCTCCTTTTCAAATTACAAAATGACTCTTACCTGCAACAGAAGCAAAGGTAAATTTTCAGGAGTGTACTCTCTCCTTAGGCAGCTCTCTAGCTCCCTCTGCATGACATCTGATTGAATAACAAGGGACTTTGACTCAGCCACCTGAACCCCGGAGAACAGAGCAAGCAAAGAAAGGGAAAGAAGGAAACAAAACAATCAGTGTCTATAACAGAAAATGACATACAATTTCTGATCGCTTTCATATGTTATGCTGTTATACCTAAGATTTCAAATAATTATTTTTAACATCATAAATCAAGGAACTGTAAAGTTGAACACTCTACAAAAATCAGATATCTCTGAAGGATTGGCCTTCTCTGGTCCAGCAGTGAGCTGAATGTTTTTTCTTTGTAAACATTGTCAGTAAGATCAGCTGCTTGTTTACAAAAAGTTTTCCTTGTCAAGAGTTTCCAACAATTTAGCAAATCCTAATTCACTGTGGTATTGAAATAGCCCATTGTTTTACTCACCTGTAAAGTTTTCTTTAGGGCCAGTTCCCTTTCTCTTCTAAAGTAAGAGATGTCCTTTGGCATTCGAACAGAGCTGCAGAAAATTTTATGCAACAGAAGTTGTAATTATAGAAGCTATTATAAATCAGATTAAAGACTGTTGCTATTGTTTAGTCGCTAAGTCAAGTCTTATTCTTTGCGACCCCATAGACTGCAGAGCACCATGCTTCCCTGTCCATCACTATCTCCTGGAGTTTGCTCAAACTCATGTTCATTGCGTCTGTGATGCTATCCAATCATCTCATCCTCTATCACCCACTTCTCCTCCTGCCCTGATTAATCTGCAACTCCACAACTGCTCATTTCTAAATAAATACATTGCACTGGATTATTGGTGGCATGTAAAGGCCACAGGCTTCTGTCTTAGAATCTCTCTTGTGTATACCTCATTCCTGTTAAACCTTAACTTGGGCCAGATGTCCTCTCCTTCTGCTCACAAATACATAGTCTTTCCTTTTACCCCAACTTATCTCTCTAGAAAGAGAGACAGTGGTGAGGACGTTTCTTACTCCTACCCATAGTTCCTTCTATAATCTCATTTCTAACAATTACTGTGCTTATCAGACCTCTATATCATCGATTTTATTTGACACATAAAATAAGTATTATTCAAACAAAATGTTTTTATTTTTGTGTTCTAGCTCAGTTATCTGGAGGATGAAAATGATCCTTATATATCAAACATGAACTACTTTGGAAATTATTTTAACCAAATTTTCTGCTTCAAAAAATTTATTCATCTCTAGGAAAAACACTGCAGAAGTGCTTGCTTAAGCACCCTCATTGACTGTTGTCCAAGCCTAACCATGAGGAAGGTGTTTGCACCAGGGACCCTGACATAAGGAAGTACAAGCAGCATTGCCCTGGAGTCTGATAAGAGGTGGGACCCTGGGTCAGAAAGAGGGATCCTCTCCACATTGGGTGTAAGATACACCCCAGGGCTTGGCCGCTTCGGGAACATTAAAACCATGGTGCAAATGTTACTGTATTAAGATGGGACTCTTAATACAGACTCTTGCAAACACTGGCAAGGGGACCACAGGAGATGGTTCTGGAATACATGTGAGATATGAGATTTGAAGGGGATTGTAGTCAGTAAAGTTCAAATTAATATTGTTCATGTGACCATTTATCAGTCCTCCTTGAATAAGTTTTAAGGGAAGATGAAAATAGATTGTTAGTTTATACACTTGTCAGCAGTTCACCCCACTGGAATCATGGTCCTGTTTCTCAAAGGAACACCAGGCTGACAGTCAGAAGGCCTCTCAATCATGTGGGACTAAGAAACCCATGAGCCAGCTATGTTGAATTCCCAACTGCAGTTGGAATAATGCCTTCTCTTATCTCATGTCTTGGTTTTGATGAAAAAAGATACAAGTTTTGAAAGGGCCTTGAGGGTAAAAGCATGAATAAATCAAAGGTATAATTTCTGTGATTACTGGGTACCTGTATCCTGGCTACAGCCTCACAGAGATGGAAAACCAGTAACCACCTAGAAAGGGGACCAGCTACTAAACAGGCAGTCAGGGAAACAGAAGAAACCCATTCTTTCCCTGCCCTCTTGTCTTCTAATTCTTTGGCATGCTGGGAGTTTGGGTGGGATTCAGGGTTCAGCTCTCTGACCCTCTCTTGCTCAGATCATGCCTTTCCTCTCAGTTAACCTCAAAGTGTCTGTGAATGACCTAAAGAGTTCAATTGCTATCATTGGCAGCATTTACCTGTAGAATAGTTCTTAATAGAACATCATTTTGCAGAATTCACTATCAAATACCTCATATTATTTTTGTTTTGAAATTTCTCATCAAAATCAAGGTCAAATTCAGTTAAAATATCATTGGAGAAAATAAGGTTTCATTGACTATGGTTTGTATAATAGCTTCTGGAATCTTAAGACAATGATATGTGTGAGATGGAAGAGCACCTTTTCATTTTCTTTGGTAGCACATTGCCTCTAAATGCCTTGACAATTCTAGAATATAGGAAAGCCTTAAGGGCAGCAGTCAAGCCTGAGCTTGAGATGCTGCCAAATGTCCAAGTAAAAAGGAGAGGGGGGCTCTGATGGAGATTATGGGATATGAGTAGTGGTTGAAGCTCTTGAAGACCATGCCTTCACACTGCCACTATTTACCTGTAAGTTTGATGAGCTGACCCCTGGAGAGTCCATTGTTCTTCTATCTCAGACTTCAGTTCAGTCAATTGTGTAGCCAGTTCTTTTTCCAACACCTGGATCCTTTCTGTGGAAGCGATCTTATAAATTTCATCCATGGTTTGCAATTACTAATTTTCTGATCCCTGAAAAAAAGAGCACAAAACTTGTGGCTGATTCCATTGGTGACCATTACCCAGTGTGTGAGACTTTGTCTGTCATTGTCCAAGAAATCACGTCAACTTTGTGGAAATTACAACTTTTTGTAATTTGGAGAAACAGCTGGATTAGACTATCATTTATGAGTTAATCACTGTTTGGTGAATAGTAGAGAAAATGTAGGTTATATCTCCATTGATCATCTTTATTCAGCCCAGTTCACCTTTAGAAATATCTCTATTCCAGCTTTGATTGTGCTGCTGCTGCTAAGTCGCTTCAGTCGTGTCCAGCTTCGTGCCACCCCAGAGACGGCAGCCCACCAGGCTCCCCCGTCCCTGGGATTCTCCAGGCAAGAACACTGGAGTGGGTTGCCATTTCCTTCTCCAATGCATGAAAATGAAAAGTGAAAGTGAAGTCGCTCAGTCGTGTCCGACGCCTAGTGAGTCCAATTTATTAAATGAGATTGAATCCCCCCTGCCTGACCTCCATTGTCTTCATAAAGGCTTGTGGGGCTTACACACTAAATGTTTGAGTGGTGGTCACTTCTGCTTTCTATCACTTCTGCTGGAACAAATAATAGGTATGTACAGGATCCCTCTACATGCCGAAAGCATATATCCGTAACTTTTTTGAAGGCATGAGCTTCTGACCAGAGGGAATAGACTGTGGGTGAAGAGCTGTGTAACATGATCATCATCCATGTAACTTTTGGACTCAGAAGAAAATCATGCTTATGTATATGAAAGTATTTTAATTTTAAATGCTTATATTTGTCCTATACCTTTTATAAATAAAATAGTTGATGACCGCACCCTCCCCTACTCCCCACCACCACCCCAGTTCACAGCCTGTCAGATTCAATACAACTGTATGCTAAGTACTTAGTGTCAATATTTTTATTAGCAACACAGATTAACTTCATGACCCAGAATGAGACACATCAATTGCAAGAGATTCAGTAGATGACGTGTTTCCTCTGCTACTGCTGCACTCGTCTGTCCTGGACAAGGGGGTAGAGTCAACTTGGGCCACCTTAAGGAAGTTTTAAATCTTTAAATCTTCCTTTTAAGATTTTTATTTTTCATTTTCAGAGGTATTTCCTCAAGTTAATCTGCTGGATTTTCAAAAAATATGTAAGATATAGAGTTTTTTTGTGTGTGTGTAGAGGCTACCTTTGGAAGCCTATTTATTCTTTTTATAAATATTATAAATGGAAATGAGCATCGTGTTCAGTCAAGGTTGTGAACCTGCAGAGTTATAAATCTGTCATGTTTGGCACACTGCTGGAGCTCAATAAAATGCACTGTTGTTGTTCTCAGCAAAAGCAAAATGTTATGAAAACTATTTGCCACTTGGCAGTGAGTGTCCTTTCAAGTTGGGCAAACAGTTAAACAGCTGCCTTAACAGCTGCATTCCAACTAGCAGCCAAGAGTGGCAGCAACACAGACTGACATTTTTCTTCCAAAGGGTGGACATTCTGCTTTTATTTTCTGATCCATTTTCAACACTTCACAGCTCAGAAATGAGAACATTTATTCCAGCATCACTTAGCTTGCTACATAGTCAAATACAGTATTCACAAAATTAACATAAGGAGAAGTCGGTCATTGCCAACTGTCCATGAAATGCATCCAACCCAGAGGAATCCATGCCTGCTGAGCACTCATGACTAGTGTTAAAGCGACAAACAACTATTTATTCTGGGAGGCAGAAAGGTGGGTTTCTTTTATTGAGCACCTACTCTGTGTGAGGCAGGCACTGGGCTCTCATTTAGTCTCAGAAAAGATTCTCAAGAATTGTTTCAATAGTGTTTTTTTAAAATAAATACATTTAATTATCAATTGTAAACAAACCAAAATCCCCTTTATTAACTATGTTTAAAAAGTGATAGAATCTAAGCTGTAAGAAAAAGATGGTAAGATTAGCTTGAGCAGGGTGTGAGGGTGTTCAGTGTGTAAAGTGGGCTTCAAAGGGTTCAGGGATGTTAAGAGAAATACTTAGTAACTTTAGAGTATTATAGGAAAATGTATAATTAATGTCAAAAACTTCAAAGTGACTACAAAAAGAATGGAAATGCAACACAGACCTTCCCAAGCTAGTGGGGCAGGTGGGGGCGGTGAGGGATAGGAAATGGGTCTTTTAAATCCAACAGAGGGTAGGAAAAGAGAAAAAAAGAGAAAGAAGTATGTAAGAAATGAAGTCAAATATTTTGGTAACTATGATAAATGTAAATGGCTAAAGCCCATCTATCAAAACACATGCATCAGCAGTTTTGAACATTTTTAAAGCCACTAACATTTGGTAATGTGATGTGTACCAAAATAAAACAATGATTTTTATTCTAGCAAATGCCAGAATAGAATTTAAACTGTAAGCAAGTCTCCCCTGTATCACCATGGGGCAATTCTATCTTCTTCATGAAGACCTGCACTCTATAATCTCCCTATGTAAACCACTTCTGATACTTGGTCATCTTTGATCATCAACATATTCTTCCTCTGTACAGATGAAATTTCTCTTGTTATACATTATATGCCTTCTGGATCAGTAAGACCATTACAACAAAAAGTCACAGCCATCAGTGGCTTAAGGAACAAAATTGATTAAATGTGACTAATGTAATGTGTTTGGAAAATGTGTGTAAAGTAATGTGTCTGCTCCTCTTGGACATTCAGTGACCCCGGTTCCTTCCAGGTCAGTGCCATCATCCCCTAGGCATTGTTCAAACATAGTTGTGTTTTCTCTTTAGTGTGGCTATAGAACATGATCTTTAGCTGGATGAAGGGACGCAGACAGATATATTCGATGTTCTGAATTGGTTAACCTGCTTCTACTTCTAGTTTGTTGTTGTTGTTCAGTTGCTCAGTCATGTCCAACTCTGAGACCCCGTGGACTGCAGCATGCCAGGATTCCCTGTCCTTTGCTATCCCCCAGAGTTTGCTCAAACTCCTGTCCATTGAGTTGATGATGTCATCCAACCACCTCATCCTCTGTCACCTGCTTCTCTTCCTGCCCTCAGTCCTTCCCGGCATCAGGATTTTTTCCAGTGAGTTTACCAAGAGCTTTGTTTCTTTGGCATCTATTGAGCTGTGCTGCGCTTAGTCACTCAGTTTTTGCAACCCATGGACTGTAACTTGCCAGGCTTCTCTGTCCATGGGGACTCTCCAGGCAAGAATACTAGAGTGGGTTGCCATGCCCTTCTTCCAATCCAGGGATTGAACCCAAGTCTCCTGCATTGCAGGCAGATTCTTTACCAGCTGAGCCACCAGGGAAGCCCAAGAATACTGGAGTGGGGAGCCTATACCTTCTCCAGGAGATCTTCCTGATCCAAGAATCAAACCGAGGTCTCCTGCATGCAGGCAGATTCTTTAACAGCTGAAGTACCTATTGAGATTAGCATGTGATTTTATTTTTTAATATGGTGAATTTCACAGATAATCTATTGTTAAAGGCAAAACTGCTTTTTTAGAATAAATCCCACTTGGTAATGACCTTTTTTTTTTTTTTAAGTAAAATGAACTCACTTTGCTACCATGGTGTTCAGGATGTTTGCTTTTATGTTAAAGCAGGCTTAAAATTCAAAAACCTAAGATCATGGCACCCAGTCCCATCACTTTAAGGAAAATAGATGGGGAACAAGTGGAAACGATGACAAATTGTATTTCCATGGGCTGCAAAAATCGCTGTGGACGGTGACTGCAGCCATGAAATTAAAAGATGCTTACTCTTTGGAAGGAAAGCAATGACAAACCTAGACAGTGTATTAAAGAGCAGAGACATCATTTTGCTGATGAAAGTCTGTATAGTCAAAGCTATGGTTTTTCTAGTAGTCACATATGGATGTGAGAGTTGAACCATAAAGAAGGTTGAGCACCAAAGAATGATGCTTTCGAACTGTGGTGCTGAAGAAGACTCTTGAGAGTCCCTTGGCCTGCAAGATCAAACCAGTCAATCCTAAAGGCAAACAACCCTGAATATTCATTGGAAGGACTGATGCTGAAACTGAAGGTCCAATACTTTGGCTACACAATGCAAAGAGCTGATTCATTGGAAAAGACCCTGATGATGGGAAAGATTGAGGGCAGGAGAAGAAAGGGGCAATAGAGGATGAAATGGTTGGATGCCATCACTGACTCACTGGACATGAGTTTGAGCAAACTCATGGAGATAGTGAAGTACAGGAAAGCTTGTTGTGCCACAGTCCACAAGGTCGCAAAGAATTGGACACGACTGAGCAACTGAACAACAACCTCTATATTCCAATATAATTCCTTATTACAGACTACCTTAACCTTAAAATTTTGTTTTCATGCTGTATTCCACTCTAAAGCTAGCAATTTTTTTTCTGCAGTCTACCTTTTACTATCCAAATGAAAACCTTATGATTTAAACCATACACCTCCTTCCTATAATTCATGCAACTGTTTAAATACTTCTACATAAAACTCCACAATATATTTTATTCTTGCTACTTTGAAAGTCAGTTATTTTTTACCCATGTATTTGTCTTTCCTGTTGCTCTTCTTTCTGGAAGTTCTGTGCTTCCATTTGAGTTCATTTTCCTTTACCCTGAAGAACTTCCTTTAATATTTTTCATAGTGTGGGTCTGCTATTGATGGATTCTCTCAACTTTTATTTGTCTGAATAAGTCTATTTTTACTATGATCTCTAAAGGTATTTTATCTGGATACAAATTTGACAGATTTTTTTTCTTTCAGCACTTTAAATGTCTTTTGGCTTCCATAATTTCAGTACAATAGTCATCTGCTTTATTGTTCCTTTGTGATAAAGTAATGTGCCTTGTTTTCTCTTGCTGCTTTTAAGACTTCATCTTTGTCAGCAGTTCAGCTACAATACACTTATTTACCTAATCCTTTGCATATATCCTTGCTGTGGATTAAGGTTCACTGAACTTCTTTAATGTTTGAAATGATGTCTATCACCAGTTTCGGAAATTTCTTGACTATTATGTTTTCATATATTGCTTCTACCCCTTTTTCTAATACTTATCCTTCTATGACTCTAATTAATATATGTTTAATTGCTTCCCCATATTCCATATGTCTCTTATACTAGTTTTATTCTTTCCATTCTTTTTGTCTCTGTGCTTCAGTTTTGTGTATTATCAACTTATCTGTCCTCAAGTTCACTCTTTGCTCAGTCCAAGCTATTGTTAAAACTATAAATGAATTCTCAATTTTAGCTATTATATTTTTTAAATCTATAAAGCATGTTAAATCATTTTTATAGATTCCAATTCTGTCAAAATTATCCATCATTTTATCTATTTTGTCCCATCTTTTCCTTTTCTTCCCTGCACATAAATAATTATTTAAAAAACCCTGCCTGCTAATTTGAATATCTGGATCATCTATGGATCTGCTTTTATCATTTGCATTTTCTCTTATCATTCACATTTTCTTGCCTCTTCTCAAGTCTTGTAATTTATTACATGCCATATTTTGGGTTTAAAATGAACAAATGGGACTTGTAATGATGTTATTTTCCCTCATAAAGGTTCTCCGTTTTCCTCTGTTAGATGCATAATTTGAAGGGCTGACGACCTTAATACAACAAGGAACTGAACTAAATTGGTGCTGATTCCAATTTTAGACTCAGTCTACCTCTTGCTTTTTTTCTTAAGGTGTGGCTCACTTGGACTTCTGATGGGTAGCTTGGGAGGTCTATTTCAACACTTAAACACTATGGGAGATTCAGTCTGCCCTTTGGGAGTTTTGTTTAGCTCATTAGCCTCCCACCTCATGTAGCCTGAAAATCTGGCAAAGTCTTGAGAGGAAAATTTATCAAGTGTTCCATGTTGATTTCTGTCATTAGTAGAAATTTGTCTTCAAAGCACTGTGGATAGATTTCACCATGACTTTGCAGTCCACCTTATTTCTTGGGTATGGCCTTCTAAGGCTTCTGACTCATAGTTGGTCATTCCCTTCCTTCTCATGCCTGAAATTCCCTCCTTCAAAAGTTTTGAGCTTAGCCTCCCATTCCATCAAGTTCAATATCTGGCAAAAACTTGAAGAAGAGACCTGTCATATGTTTGATGCAGTCCCTTTTTCTTGTTGTTCAGTCCCTCAGTCATGTCCAACTCTTTGCAACCTCTGGGACTCCAGCATGCCAGGCATCCCTGTCCTTCACTATCTCTTGAGTTTTCTCAAACTCGTGTCCATTGAGTGGGTGATGCCACTCATCCATCTAACTCCTTTGTTGCCCCATTCTCCTCCTGCTCTCAATCTTTCCCAGCATCAGAGTCTTTTCCAATGAGTTTGCTCTTTGCATCAAGTGGTCAAAGTATTGGAGCTTCAGCTTTAGCATAGGTCCTACTAATGAATATTCAGGGTTGATATCCTTTAGGATTGACTGGTTTGATCTCCTTACAGTCCAAGGGATTCTTAAGAGTCTTCCCCAACACCACAGTTCAAAAGCATCAATTATTTGGTGCTCAGCCTTATTTATGGTCCAACATCTGTACATGACCAATAGAAAAACAATAGCTTTGACTAAATGGACCTTTGTCGGCAAAGTGATGTCTCTGCTTTTTAATACTCTGTCTAGGATTGCCACAGCTTTTCTTCCAAGGAGCAAGCATCTTTTAATTTCATGGCTGCAGTCACCATCTAGTGATTTTGGAGTCCAAGAAAATAAAGTTTGTTATTCTTTCTATTGTTTCCCCATCTATTTGCCATGAAGTGATGGGACTGAATACCATGATCTTAGTTTTTTGAATGTTGAGTTTTAAGCCAGCTTTTTCACTCTCCTCTTTCACCTTCATCAAGAGGTTCTTTAGTTCCTCTTGACTTTCTACCATTAGGATGGTGTCATCTGCATATCTGAGGTTACTGATATTTCTCCTGGCAATCTTGAATTCAGCTTGTAACTCATCCAGCCAGGCATTTCACATGATGTACTCTGCATATAAGTTAAATAAGCAGGGTGACAATATACAGCCTTGATATACTCCTTTCCCAATTTGGAACCAGTCCATTGTTTCATGTCCAGTTCTAACTGTTGCTTCTTGACCCACTTACAGATTTTACAGGAGGCAGTAAGGTGGTCTGTTATTCCTATCTCTTTAATAACTTACCACAGTTTGTTGTGATCCACACAATCAAAAGCTTTAGTGTAGTATATGAAACAGAACTAGGTATTTTTTCTGGAATTTCCTTGCTTTTTCTATGATACAATGGATGTTAGCAATTTGATCTCTGGTTCCTCACCCTTTTCTAAATCCAGCTTGTACATTTGGAAGTTCTCAGTTCACATACTGTTGAAGCCTTGTGAAATGAGCACAATTGTATGGCAGTTTGAACATTCTTTGGCATTGCCTTTCTTTAGGATTGGAGTGAAAACTGACCTTTTCCAGTCCTGTGGCCACTGCTGAGTTTTCCAAATTTGCTGGCATATTGAGTGCAGCACTTTACAGCATCCTCTTTTGGAATTTTAATAGCTCAGTTGGAATTCCATCACCTGCACTAGCTTTGATCATAGCGAGCTTTCTAAGGCCCACTTGATTGCACACTCCAGGATGTTTGGCTCTAGGTGAGTGACCACACCATCATGGTTATCCAGGTCATTAAGACATTTTTGTATAGTTCTTTTGTGTATTCTTACCACCTCTTCTTAATCTCTTCTGCTTCTGTTAGGTCTATACTCTGTTCTTTATAGTGCCCATCTTTGCATCAAATGTTCCCTTGGTATCTCTAATTTTCTTGAAGAGATCTCTAGTCTTTCCTATTCTATTGTATCCCTCTACGTATTTGCATTGTTAAGAAGCCTTTCTTAACTCTCTCTGCTATTCTCTGCAACTCTGCATTCAGATGGCTATATCTTTCTTTTTCTCCTTTGCCTTTTGCTTCTCTTTTCTCAGCTATTTGTAAGACCTCCTCAAACAACTATTTTGCCTTTTGGCATTTCTTTTTCTAGGGGATGATTTTGATCACTGCCTCCTGTACAATGTTATGAACCTCTGTCCATAGTTCTTCAGGCACTCTAGCAGATCTAATCCCCTGAATCTATTTGTCACTTTCACTGTATAATCATAAGGGATTTGATTTTGGTCATAACTGAATGACCTAGTGCTTTTGCCTATTTTTTTCAATTTAAGTCTGAATTTTACAATAACGAGCTCATGATCTGAGTGACAGTCAGCTCCAGGTCTTGTTTTTGCTGACTGAATAGAATTTCTCCATCTTTGGTTGCAAAGAATAAATCAATCTGATTTCAATATTGACCATCTGGTGATGTCCATGTGTAGAGTTGATTCTTGCATTGTTGGAAGAGGGTGTTTGCTATGACCAGTGTGTTCTCTTGGCAAAACTCTGTTAGCCTTTGCCCTGCTTCATTTTGTACTCCAAGGCCAAACTTGCCTGTTACTCCAGGTATCTCTTGACTTCCTACTTTTGCATTCCAATCCCCTATGATGAAAATGACATCTTTTTTTGGTGTTAGTTCCAGAAGGTCTTGTAGGTCTTCATAGTACTTGTCAACTTCAGCATCTTCAGCATTAGTGGTTGGGCATAGACTTGGATTACTGTGATGTTGAATGGTTGTCCACCAAGATGGTGGAGAAGGACGTGTGCTCATCTTCTCCTGCAAGAACACCAAAACTGCAGCTAGCTGCTAAGCACAATTGATAGGAGAATGCTGGAACCCACCAAAAAAGATACCCCATGTCCAAGGACAAAGAAGAAGCCACAAACAGACGGTAGGAGGGACATAATGCTGTTTAAAATCAAAATACCTGCCAGAGACTCTTAGAGGACACAGACAAAACCTTGTGTGCACTAGGACCCAGGGAAAGGAGCAGTGACCCCCCAACTACAGTCTGAGCCAGACCTGCCTGTGAGTGTTTGAGGGTCTCCTGCAAAGGCATGGTCAGCAGTGGCCTGATACAGGGACAAGGCCACTGGCAGCAGTGGTCCTGGGAGGTGCAGCATGTGACAAAGTCCTTTGGAGGAAGTTGCCATTAGTCCCATCATAGAGCTGCCGGGCTGGCGATCCACAAACTGGAGAACAATTATACCAAAGCAGTTCTCTCACTGTTGTGAAGGTTCTAGGCCCCACAACAGACTTCCCAAGCTGGGGAGCCAGCAAAGGGACTGGGAATCCCCACAGAACCTGACTTTGAAGGTCAGTGGGATTTGGTTACAGAATTTCCACAGGACTGGGGATAAAGAGACTCTTGGAAGAACAAAACTTTGTGTGCACTACAACCCAGGAGAAAGGAGCAGTGACCCCATTGAGTTAGACTTGCCTGTGAGTGGAAGTCTCCAGCAGAGGCACAGGTCCATTGTGCATGGCTCAGGGTCAGGTTCACTGGCAGCAGCATTCCTGGGAGACATGGTGTGTTGGCATAAGTCCTCCTGGAGGAGGTTGCCATTAGGTTTAGCACAGAGACTATAGCCCTTCCATAGAGACTACGTACTGCAGAACTGGGCTGCCTCAGGACAAACTACACGAAGGGAGCACAAACCCACTCATCAGCAGAAGATTATATTAAAGATTTGCTGAGGATGGCCTTGCCCACCAGAGCAAGACCCAGTTTTCCCCATAGCCAGTCCCTCTCATCAGGAAGCTTGTACAGCCTCTTATCCACAATCATTACAGGGCAGATGGAATGAAAAACACAATCACAGAAAACTAACCAAAACGATCACATGGACCACAGCCTTGTGTAATTCAGTGAAACTATGGGCCATGCAGAGTGGGGCCACCCAAGACAGATGGGTCACGGTGGAGAGTTCTGACAAAATGTGGTTCACTGGAGAAGGGAATGGCAAACCACTTCAGCATTCTTGCCTTGAGAACTCCATGAATAGTATGAAAAGGCAAAAACATGACACTGAAAGATGAACCCCCCATGTCAGGTGTTCAATATGCCACTGGAGAAGACTGGAGAAATAGCTCCAGAAAGAATGAAGAGGCTGAGCCAAAGCAGAAATGACACCCAGCTGTGGATGTGTCTGCTGCTCAAAGTAAAGTCCAATGCTGCAAAGAACAATATTGTCTAGTAACCTGGAATGTTAGGTCTATGAATCAAGGTAAATTCAGTTCAGTTCAGTCGCTCAGTCATGTCTGATTCTTTGCAACCCCATGGACTGCAGCACGCCAGGCTTCCCTGTCCATCACCAACTCCCAAAGCTTGCTTAAACTCATGTCCACTGAGTTGGTGATGCCATCCAACCATCTCATCTTCTGTTGTCTCCTTCTCCTCCTGCCTACAATCTTTCCCAGCATCAGGGTCTTTTCCAATGAGTCAGTTCTTCGCATCAGGTGGCCAAAGTATTGGAGCTTCAGCTTCAGCGTCAGACCTTCCAATGAATATTCAGGACTGATTTCCTTTAGGATTGACTCGTTGGATCTCCTTGAAGTCCAAGGGACTCTAAAGAGTCTTCTCCAACACCAAAGTTCAAAAGCATCAATTCTTCAGTGCTCAGCTTTCTTTATAGTCCAACTCTCACATCCATACATGACTACTGGAAAAATGATAACTTTGGCTAGATGGACCTTTGTTGGCAAAGTAATGTCTCTGCTTTTTAATATGCTATCTATAGGTTGGTCATGGATTTTCTTCCAAGGAGCAAGCATCTTTTAATTTCATAGCTGCAGTTACCATCTGCAGTGATTTTGGAGCCCCCCAAAATAAAATCTGTCACTGTTTCCATTGTTTCCCCATATATTGTCATGAAGTGATGGGACTGGATACTATGATCTTAGTTTTCTGAATGTGAGTTTTAAGCCAACTTTTTCACTCTCCTTTTTCACTTTCATCAAGAGGCTCTTTAGTTCTTCTTTGCCTTTTGCCATAAGGGTGGTGTCTTTGGGGATCTGAGGTTATTGATATTTCTCCCAGCAATCTTGATTCCAGCTTGTGCTTTATCCAGCCTGGTCTTTTGCATAATATACTCTGCATATAAGTTAAATAAGCAGGGTGACAATATACAGCCTTGACATACACCTTTCCCTATTTGGAACCAAGGTAAATTGGAAGTGGTCAAACAGGAGATTACAAGAGTGAACACTGACATTTTAGGAATCAGTGAAGTAAAATGGATTACTATCATGTTGAATGGTTTGCCTTGAAAACAAACTGAGATCATTCTGTCGTTTTTGAGATTGCACCCAAGTACTCCATTTTGGACTCTCTTGTTGACTATTTAGGGCTACTCCATTTCTTCTAAGGGATTCTTGTCCATAGTAATAGATAAAATGGTCATCTGAATTAAATTCCCCCATTCCCATCCATTTTAGTTCTATTATATCTATTATACCATTATATCTATTACACCATTATATCTATTACTATGTACAAGAATCCCTTAGAAGAAATGCAGTAGCCCTCATAGAGAGTCTGAAATGCAGTACTTGGGTGCAATCTCAAAAATGACAGAATGATCTTGGTTCATTTCCATGGCAAACCATTCAACATCATAGTAACCCAAGTCTATGTCCTTTCTCTAGCAGGAATTTATCTCTTCACCATGAGACTGCAGATCTTATTATGCCTTTCTTGGACAGTTCTCCAGTTTATTTTATACTCTAGCATTCAGCAAATACCAGTCATTACTTTTCAGAATTTAAATCAAATCTGTCATGTCTGTATCCACGACCTTCAAAAACTCCCCTGGGTTCTCTTTGTTCCAGGAGAGTATCCATGCTAAAAGCAGGGTCACTGTGACCAGAATTGGTAAATGCTCTAAGAAATAAAACAGGGATTGTCAAGTGACCCAGGAAGGGACTTCCCTTTCTGGAATTTTCATTCTTCTAGTTTTCATTGTGTCTATAATTTTCAAATGACTTTAAACATATGACTTTGTAATTTATCTGTTTTAGTGGGAGTGTGGCCTTTCTAAATCTTACCTGAAGTAGAAATCTCAATACTTACTTGAGAACAAATGTATTTTGATATTTTGTATCCTATGTCATTAAATCAAACTTTTAGTCACAACCCACTAGTAATCAATGTTAGGAGCCACTAATGTATCATAATCTGCATTTGGAGAAAAACTGCTCTAATAGATCTCCAGGAAAAACCAAGATGTCTGGCTGTTTGGAAGAGTTCATCTAATAGATATGGATTAAATGGACTTCAATCCTCCTTAATATTACATAAATTCTTGAAGTGTAGAATTCTGCATGTATTTTTCTTTGAAGTATGACAAGGTCGGCTTTTGCATAGAATTAGCCTTCTCACGGAAATATTCTGCAAACGTAATTTTGTTCTACCCCTTCTACATTCTGCAAATGTAATTTTGTTCTACCTCTTTTTTGTCAAGGAAAATCAAATTCTATGATTTGTCTTAGTCATTAGTATTTTAACCCCCTACATTCTAAGTTTCCATTATTTTGTCCACAGGATGACAACTTCTTTCAAGAAAAGAGATCCCTTATATCTAAAGCACCTTCCCTCAAACTTTGGCTTTCCTCTCTGTATTACTGTCTTTCACCTTAAGTAATAATAAACCACCTCATTACTTGTTCATGAAAGGATTTGTAAGTACAAGGACCAGGCAGAAAGGAAGCACATGTGGAAGCAAAATTGACAAAATGCTTTGCTGCCATTATCAATAAATTTGTACATCATAATCAGAAAATAAAACAACTTGTACCCTGAGAGAACTAAAATAAACAAACACAAACAGGGTCACTGTGCCTAGTTCAGTTTCGCAAAACAAAAGAATCCTTAAGTGAAAGTGAAGTTGCTCAGTTGTGCCCGACTCTTAGCAACCCCATGGACTGCAGCCTACCAGGCTCCTCCGTCCATGGGATTTTCCAGGCAAGAGTACTGGAGTGGGGTGCCATTGCCTTCTCCATCCTTGTCTTTTAGCCACTGCCATTTTGGACTCCGTTTCCCTATTCTAACTACCTAACATTCCCCCCTCAAGAGATGGGAGGCCCAATTCTTTGGGAATAGGGGCGTCGAGGTCTTTCTGGCTACTTCCTGCTGAACTGGGATGGCGAGGGCTATTGGGCCTCCCCCTCTTGCTAGTCTCAGGCCTCAGAGTCCTCATAGCGGTGTCCATCTAAGGGTGAGTGTTATTTTCCATGGTAGGCTGTAGTTTTGTATCTTTGTTGAACTGGGACCGCATGTTGTAGCTTGTTGACCTTAACTGGAGGTCAGAGCTGCATGAGCTTTCTGCCGAGTTCGTTTTTCGCTGTCCTGGTCTCCAGCATGATAGGCCTCTTGTCAGTTCCCTTGCACTGGGTTTTCTTTGCGTTCCGCGCTGAGTTGGGCTCCTGCTGTGCTTGGCTTCCTCCTTGCAGGGGCTGTGCGGAGGTTGTTTCAGCCAGGTTAAATCCGAGTCAGGGCACCAGAGATGTCAGGAGAGTGTATGGTTCTCAGTTCTTGTCTCGTCACAACAATGATTTGGAGCAACGGACATTAAAGCCCTCGGTGCATCACAGCTCTCGGGTCTTGGACAAACCGTGTCATAGCTCTTAGACAAATCAGTGTTACAGCTCTATTTTATCTAGAAGATAGCAGGAGAATCCATCCCCGAAGAAGAGAAGAGAGTGGAGGAACGTGCCAGCTTGTGTGCGGGGTGGGGATGGGGGGCAGGGGTGGGTTGAGAGAGAGAAAGAGCCTACACATGGGAGAGAGAGTGAAAGAAACCTTAGGTTTGGTTTATAAGAACTGACTTCCTAATAATAGTAACTTTGGGGACTTTCCTGGCAATCCAGTGGTTAAGACTTTGCTTTACAATGCAGGAGGTGCAGGTGGTTGGGGAGCAAAGATCCCACATGCCTTGGGACCAAAAAACCAAAACATTAAATATAGAAGCAATATTGTAACAAATTCTATAAAGACTTTGAAAATGGTCCACATCCAAAAAATCTTAAAAAAAAAAGTAACTTAGTCACCAACTTTTTGTAATATTGATAGTTGAAGATCTGTGATAATCTTTGTGGCTTTAACAATGGTATGAGAAAATTTCTGTCTTTTCTACCATGGACCGACTAATTGCAAACTTGGTAATGTTGGTAATTTTGTGGAGTTTTCACCCTCTTTTTTGTATATTTTAATTTGACGAACCAGTTTTTCTAAAGCTTAAGAGTTTTGGACTTCCCTGATGGTCCAGTGGTTAGGAATTCACGTGCCATTGTAGCAGATATGGGTTCAATCCCTGGTCCAGGAAGATTCCATATGCCGTGGGGCAACTAATCCTGTGCGCCACCACTACTGAGCCCATGCTCCAGAGCTTACACATTGCAGCTACTGAAATCTATATGCCCTAAAGCCTATGCTCCACAACAAGAGATGTCAATACAATGAGAAGACAGCACACCACAACTAGAGAAAGCCTGTGTGCAGCAACAACGACCCAGTACAGACGAAAAAAGAAAAAAAAGAAAAATCCTTGGAGTTTCTTGCAAACTTTTCTTGGAAGTAGACTTTTCTAAATGCTTGTATATGACTATTCCTTTGACAATTCTAGAGGTTCTGTCAAGATTTTATGTATTTATCTACCAGAGGTGCATTCATCAGCCAGAGCCAAGTAAACTGCACTGTCCACGAGGAGCAACTCAAGGGTTCTTTGAGGTATATTGTTTTTCTAGTTTTAGGGTGAATCTCCTGTGGGAAAATATTTTTTTTTAATTGAAGAATTGGTGAATTACTATACTGAGTTAGTTTCAGGTGTACAGCACAGTGATTCAGTTATACATATGTACATATATTTTCAATTTTTTCCATTATATGTTATTACAGGACATTGAATATAATATAGTTCCCTTTGCTATAGTAAATCCTTGTTGCTTATCTATTTTATATATGGTAGTATGTATCTGTTGGGGGCTTCCCAGGTAGCTCAGTGTTAAAGAATCTGCCTGCTAATACAGGAGACACAGAGGTGCTAGTTCAATCCCTGGGTTGGGAAGATCCCCTGAAGGAGAAATAGGCAACCCACTCCAGAATTCTTGCCTGGAGAATTCCATGGACAGAGGAGCCTGGCGGGCTACAGTCCAGGGGCTGCAAAGAGTTGGACACAACTGAGCAACTAACACATAGAAGCACCTCAATATATAAGGCAAATACAGACATAAAAGGTGAAATTGATAGTAACACAACAATCGTAGAAAACTGGACAGCTATGTGTAAAAGAAAGGGATTAGAATACTTCCTAATACCATACACAAAGATAAACTCAAAATGGATTAAAGACCTACATGTAAGACCAGAAACTATAAAACTTTATAGAGGAAAACATAGGCAGAACACTCTTTGACATAAATCACAGCAAGATTCTCTATGACCCACCTCCTAGAGTAATGGAAATAAAAGCAAAAATAAACAAGTGGGACCTAATTAAACTTAAAGCTTTTTGCACAGCAAAGGAAACTACAAACAAGGTAAAAAGACAAGCTTCAGAATGGGAGAAAATAATAACAAATGAAACAAGTGACAAAGGATTAATTTCCAAAATATACAAGCAGCTCATGCAGCTCAATAAAAGAAAACAAATAACTCAATCAAAAAGTAGGCAGAAGACCTAAACAGACATTTCTTCAAAGAAGATATACAGATGGCTAATAAATACATGAAAAGATGTTCAACATCAATCAGTATTAGAGGAATGCTAATTAAAACTACAATGAGCTATTGCTCAAAATGTTCATCATCAAAAAATATACAAACAATAAATGCCAGACAGAGTGTGGAGAAAATGGAACCCTCTTGTACTGTTGGTGAGAATGTAAATTGATGCAGCCACTATGGAGAACAGTATGGAGATTCCTTAAAAAACTAGGAATAAAACTACCATACAATCCAGCAATCCCACTACTGGACATATACCCTTAGAAAACCACAATTCAAAGAGACACATGTACCCCAATGTTCACTGTAGCACTATTCACAATAACTAGGATATGGAAGGAACCTAGATGTCCATTGACAGATGAATGGATAAAGATGTGGTACATACACACAATGAATATTACTCAGCTATAAAAAATAATGCACTGGAGTCAGTCCTAATGAGGTGGATGAGCCTAGAGCCTATTACACAGAGTGAAGTACGTCAGAAAGAGAAAAACAAATATTGTATCTTAACACACATATATGGAATCTAGAAAAATGGTACTGATTAACCTATTTTCAGGGCAACACTAGAGATGCAGACATAGAGAATAGACTTGTGGACACAGTGGGGGATGGAGAGTGTGGGATGAATTGAGAGAGCAGCATTGAAACATATACATTACTATATGTAAAATAGATAGCCAGTGAGAATTTGCTGTATGACAGGGAGCTCAAACCTGGTGTTCTGTGACAACCTAGAGGGGTAGGATGGGATGGGAGGTGGCAGGGAGGTTCAAAAGAGAGGATACATGTATATACCTACGGCTGATTCACATTGTTGTATGGTAGAAAGCAACACAAGAATGTAAAACTATTTTTTTTTCCTTTGTAAAAAACCAACTTTAATTTCTTTTAATTATAGTTTTTTCCATTTCTTGTTCCATAACCATATGGTAATTTTGTCTAGGTAGTTTCAGTGATCAGTTTCAGAAAAAAATAATGATATTTTCTTTTATTAGCACTGAAAACAGATAGAGCTTTCTTTTCAGTTTTGGACAGCTTGGACTATAAGAAAAATTTACTATAATTTAATAAAAAATAGCTTATACATCTAATTTATTTATAATCTCCACCTTGACGTCTAATATTTTTGTATTCCAGTCATCAGAGGGCAATGCTTCTCTTCTATGCAGAGTCCTTCAATCTTGTCAGTCAATTATATAATATCAATGAATGCACCGTGATTTGGTGTTGGAGAAGACTCTTGAGAGTAGCTTGGACAGCAAGGAGATTCAACCAGTCCATCCTAAAGGAAATAAGTCCTGAATATTCTTTGGAAGGACAGATGCCAAAGCTGAAACTCCAATGCTTTGGCCACCTGATGCGAAGAACTGACCCATCCGAAAAGACCCTGATGCTGGGAAAGACTGAAGGTGGGAGGAGAAGGGGATGACAGAGGATGAAATGGCCGGACGGCATCACCGACTCAATGGACATGAGTTTTATCAAGCTCCGAGAGTTGGTGACGGACAGGGAGCCTGGAGTGCTGCAGTCCATGGGGTTGCAAAGAGTTGGACATGACTTAGTTACCATACAACAACAATTGTATCAGAGCTTTTGAAATTGCCAAAGGGCATCTCTTGAACGCTCTACAAATACTTGAAACACTTCTTTAAATTTGAGTTATAAAAATACGATATACAAAATCACTAAACCCATATTTTATGGCAAAATTTTACATAAACTTAAACTAAGCATCCCGAACATGGTGTTTCCACATGGAACTGGCTATATCCTAAAGAATGTGTGCTAAACCTATTTCCTTCTTCCTCTTTCTGTGCCTCAAATGTGAATCCTACTGTATCTTATAAAATTGTATTTTCACTTTCAAAAAATCATGGAAGATTTTCATTTTGGGGTTTTATTTCTGTCTCTACCTATTTCTGATCTTAACTCATAGATATGAACCCATATTGTTACTCATTTCAGCATATGGTGTTTCTTTTCCTACCAGGCACTGCAACTCTCTCTGATCTTGTAACTTCATGATTTCTACTCTCAGTATCAATACAAGTGTTTCTTATTTTGATATTTACAGCAAGAACTTTATACTGATAATTGTTTGAATGAATCTTTCAACGGACAGTGAAGGATTCTCTGTAAAACTTCTCTTTGTTATTTCTAAATATCTTCCATGTTGAAATATATATATATATATATATATATATACACACACATATACAATTATGATGGGTCTTCATTGCTTTCAGTGGGCTTTCTCTAGTTGCAGAGAGCAAGGGCTACTATCGTTGCACTGTTCAGGCTTCTCAGTGTGGTGGTTTCTCTTTTGTGGAGCACTGGCTCTAGGGCCTGTGGGCTTCGGTAGTTGCAGTGCATGGGCTCAGCAGTTGTGGTTCCCGGGCTCTAGAGCACAAGATCAGTAGTTGTGGCACATCAGCTTAGTTGCTCCGAGGCATGTGGTATCTTACAAGACCAAGGATGGAACCCACTTCTCCTGCATTGGCAAGAATGTAAAACTATTATCCTCCAATTAAAAATGAATAAATTTTAAAACATTCAGAAAACTAAGATCATGGCATCTGGTCCCATCAATTCATGGCAAATAGATGGGAAAATAATGGAAATAGACTTTTTTTTTTTGGCTCCAAAATCACTGCAGATGGTGACTGCAGTTATGAAATTAAAAGACACATGCTCCTTGAAAGAAAAGCTATGACCAACCTAGACAGCATATTAAAAAGCAGAGACACTACTTTGCCAACAAAGGTCTGTCTAGTCAAAGCTATTGTTTTACCAATAGTCATGTATGGATGCAAGAGTTGGACCATAAAGAAAGCTGAGCACCAAAGAATTGACGCTTTTGAACTGTGGTGCTGGAGAAGACTCTTTAGAGTTCCTTGGACTTCAAGGAGATCCAACCAGTCCATCCTGAAGGAGATCAGTCCTGAATAATCATTGGAAGGACTGATGCTGAAGCTAAGCTCCAATACTTTGGCCACCTGATGCGAAGAAATGATTCACTTGAAAAGATCCTGATGTTGGGAAAGATTGAAGGCAAGAGGAGAAGGGGACAACAGAGGATTAGATGGTTGGATGGCATCACTAACTCAATGGACATGAGTTTGAGTAAACTCCGGGAGTTGGTGATGGACAGGGAGGCATGGTGTCCAAGCAACTGAACTGAACTGAACTGAAATTTAAAAAAAAAAAAAAAAATCTAGAGACTACTTATTGCCTACTCTGTCCAGAAAAAATCTAGAGACTACTTATTGCCTACTCTGTCCAGAATATACATTTTCTCTCAAGGTGATAGTTAAATAAATCTTCATAACATGATTATGGGTTATTTCAGGAAAAAAGGGATTTTATTCTTCATTAATTGATCATTGTTGGCTACTACAAATTAATATGAGTCACTGAGTCTTCTCCAGGCTTCCCTTGTGGCTCAGCTGGTAAAGAATCTGCCTGCAACGTGGGTAACCTGGGTTCAATTCCTCTGTTGGAAGATTCCCTGGAGAAGGAAAAGGCTACCCATTCCAGTATTCTGGCTTGGAGAATTCCATGGACTGTATAGTCCATGGGGTCACAAAGAGTCGGACACAACTGAGTGAACTTCACTTTCACTGAGTCTTCTCCATAGACAGTTTCTGCTTTTTCCTTACATTTGCCTGGTCTGAAGTCCCTATAATGAGCTACAAAGACCAGAAATTGGGTGTTCTGGCAGAAACATGAAAACAGTGAAAGCCTCAGTAAAGACTTTTATCATACTCATAACTATTGACTCTACAGGGAGTAGACTATGGAAACAGACTTTTCAGTGTAAGCTGATATCAGGATGACAGACAGATACCTGTCAGACTACCAAAAGATTAGAGTCAGGATTTCTAGGACTCTTTAAATCCAGAAGCAGATGACTTTGTGAAACTGATTGCTTCACCCCAAATCAGAAAAACAAGAATTTTTTACCCAGGACTAAATTAGTTAATTATGACTAATGTCCTGTATCTAATGGACATATAAGAAGAATTCCATTCTTCTTTATTTCAAACTCTTATTTGGCCACACTTGTATAAACTGGAGGCATTGTTCTAACAGAAGTTTTGGAATTCAGAAAAAAAAAATCTGTGGAAATCTTAATATAGCTTATCAGTAACAGATGGTTCAGTTCAGTTCAGTCGCTCAGTCCTATCCAACTCTCTGCGATCTCATGGACTGCAGCACGCCAGGCTTCCCTTTCCATCACCAACTCCCGGAGCTTGCACAAACTCATGTCCGTAGAGTTGGTGATGCCATCCAACCATCTCATCCTCTATCATCCCCTTCTCCTCCTGCCTTCAATCTTTCCCAGCATGAGGGTCTTTTGCAAATGAGTCAGTTCTTTGCATCAGGTGGCCAAAGTATTGGAGTTTCAGCTTCAGATCAGTCCTTCCAATGAATATTCAGGATTGATTTCCTTTAGGATGGACTGGTTGGATTTCCTTGAAGTCCAAGGGACTCTCAAGAGTCTTCTCCAACACCACAGTTCAAAAGCGTCAATTCTTCAGTGCTCAGCTTTCTTTACAGTCCAACTCTCACAACCATACATGACTACTGGAAAAACCATAGCTTTGACTAGAGGGACCTTTGTTGGCAAAGTAATGTCTCTGCTTTTTAATATGCTGTCTATAGGTTGGTCATAACTTTTCTTCCAAAGAGCAAGTGTCTTTTAATTTCATGGCTGCAATCACCATCTGCAGTGATTTTTGGACCCCCCAAAATAAAGTCTGACACTGTTCCCATTGTTTACCCATCTATTTGCCATGAAGTGATGGAACCAGATGCCATGATCTTAGTTTTCTGAATGTTGAGCTTTAAGCCAACTTTTTCACTCTCCTCTTTCACTTTCATCAAGAGGCTCTTTAGTTCTTCTTCGCTTTCTGCCATAAGGGTGGTGTCATCTGCATATCTAAGGTTATTGATATTTCTCCCGGCAATGTTGATTCCAGCTTGTGCTTCATCCAGCCAAGCATTTCTCATGATGTACTCTGCATGTAAGTTAAATAAGCAGGGTGGCAATATACAGCCTTGACGCACTCCTTTTCCTATTTGGAACCAGTCTGCTATTCCATGTCTAGTTCTAACTGTTGCTTCTTGACCTGCATACAGATTTCTGAGGAGGCAGGTGAGGTAGTCTGGTATTCCCATCTCTTTCAGAATTTTCCACAGTTTGTTGTGATCCACACAGTCAAAGGCTTTGGCATAGTCAATAAAGCAGAAGTAGATGCTTTTCTGGAACTTTCTTGCTCTTTCGATGATCCAACGGATGTTGGCAATTTGATCTCTGGTTCCACTGCCTTTTCTAAATCCAGCTTGAACATCTGGAAGTTCACTGGTCATGTACTGTTGAAACGTGGCTTGGAGAATTTTGAACATTACTTTGCTAGTGTGTGAGATGAGTGTTAATTTGTGGTAGCTTGAACATTGTTACAGAAACATAAAAATTATGATTCTGGAGAATACATATAAAACTACCCCAAAATAGTTTAAATGGTTGAAATTACACAAAATACCTTTACTTAGCTCCTTTACTTTTCCTGGCCATGTAGCTGTTTTACATTGTTGCTGCTGTTCAGATGCTAAGTTGTGTCCAACTCTTTGCCATTCCATGGACTATAGTGCACATGTTTCCTTGCTATTTTACACAGGTTCAGTAAAAAGATTCTCCTTTCTGTAAGGCAGTTATTTAGTAATTGCTTTTGTAACCATGGTCATGCCTCAAACCTCATTAAATTACATACAGAAAGCCCATTATTAAACAACAAGGTCCAAGCAACTTGCTTGAGGTGAACTGGATGGTTGTTGGTTTCTTGTCTTCGTATATGAGCTGATAAGAGTGATATTTTACATGTAAAAATAATGACAACCTTATGAACTTTACAAAGTTTCCAGATAAAGATAACTCCTAAATTTTAGTGTCATGTGACTTTAATTTTATTAACCAAATTACAAGAAGGTTTTTTGTATATATGTGTGAACTTTCATCACATTTACATAATAAAAACAAAATATCCAAGTAATGATACTGCAGTAGAAAATCACTAAACAGGTTTATGCAGTCAAAGTCATGCCTTAGGAGGAAATTTGAAGGCAAAATTGACACTGTAATTAGAGTAAGAAATGCACATCACATTCCAAAGTCAGAAAATGGAATACAACAACCGTGTGTTGTAAAGGATTAACCTTTCACATTCCAAAGAAAGGTTTTACCCTTGCTCAGCTCCTGGGAGATAACCTCTAAGACCATGGAACAGCCTGCCTGATAAAAACACTTTTAGTTTACCTAGGAGCTTCATGCTCTGCAAGATAGTCTTCACTAACAATGTGATTTATGATGGGGCTTTCAGCCATTTGGTACCAGCTTTGGTGGCTCAGACAGAAAAGAATCTGCCTGCATGCAGCAGTCCCGGGTTCAGTCCTTGGATTGGTAAGATCCCCTGGAGAAGGGAATGGCTACCCACTCCAGTATTCTTGCCTGGAGAATTCCATGGACAGAGGAGTCTGGCAGGCTACAGTCCATGGAATGCAAAGAATTGGACATCACTAAGCGACTATCACTTTCACTTTTTCAGAGGGACTGGAGACTGAAGGTCAGTCACATGGGCAGTCAGCCATGCTATGTGACCAGCCCACAATAAAAAAAATTGGACACCAAAGCTCAGAGGAGCAATACTCCAAGCATATCATACATCATTGCTAGAATTGAGTGCTATCTGCATGACTTCACTGGAAGACAAGTTCTAGTTCATGCCTGGTGTTTCCTGGACTTTGCTGTGCTGTGCTTAGTTGCTCAGTTGTGTCTGACTCTTTGTGACCCCATGGACTGTACCCCACTAGGCTCCTCTGTTCAGGCTCCTCTTGTTCTCCAGGCAAGAATACTAGAGTGGGTTGCCATGCCCTCCTCTAGGGGAATCTTCCCAATCCAGGGATCAAACCCAAGTCTCCTGCATTGCAGGCGGATTCTTTACTCTCTGAGCCACCAGAGAAGCCCAAGAATACTGGAGTGGGTAGCCTAACCCTTCTCCAGGGGATCTTCCTAACCCAGGAATCGAACTGGGATCTCCTGAATTGCAGGCAGATTCTTTACCAGCTGAGCTACCAGGGAAACCCTAGACTTCCTGAACTTTACCTTATGTCCTTTTTTGAGTTGCTGATTTAAATTTGTATGTTTTTGTTGTAATAAACCATGAGTATAATAGCTTTTCTGAGTTCTATGTATTCTTTTAGTGAATCACTGAGCCCAAAGGTGACCTTGAAAATTTGCAACCGAGATAAAGTAACATCAGCAAAAACAGTCAATTTGTCTGATTCTTGTTCCCTCAGTAAATGAAACCTTGAGTCTTTCCTATAAGATATTCCCCGATAGAAACAAATATATCCCTGATTTTGACAATGCCAATGTCTGAAGATATGTGATGATCTTTTTGGATATGTCATATCCAAAAGCTGTTTTCTACCTTAAAGAGATTAACAGTAAACTTGATGACCTTGGTATATTTGTAAGTTTTTTTCTTTCAAATACTTGTCATATCTTTAATTTGTGAAAGCTATCCTTCTACATCTTGGACTCCCTCACAAATCTTGTTGGCATATAAACCCTTTTCTTTTTAAATGCTTTAATCTCTGAGTGGTTTATATTTTACTTCAGCCAGTGGTAGTTTGTATCAATAATATTTTACTAGACTGGTTAAGAATCAAACTCCACTATTTGTGGCATATCCATAGAAATGCTCAGAAGTGGATCTGAGAATTAGAAACCACAGGAAAACATTCTATTCAAATAGCAAAGGCAAAGCTCTCACTCTGCTTAAGAGCTATACTATAAAAGAACAAAGAGAAAATGACCCTCTCTGAAAATTTACTTAGGCTTAGGTGTCCAATATTTAAATCACACCACAAGAGAGAAGCAGCATATATAATACTGATATAAATTCTTTCAAGTTTATCAAATCAAAGAGTTATATACATAAAATCACAGAATAAGCTTTTAAAAGACAAGTTCATTTTGAAATTAAAGTAAAAGTAGAACTTCTTAACCCAGAAATATTTCTTTTAATTCTGATACTGAATTTCCCAGTTTTAAATTTGTGGCTTAGCTTATTTTGGGGAAAATGAAGGTAATAATTTTGTGCTATATTCAAGCATTCAATATTTTAAAATATTAATAGTGCTATTCTTTCACATGTATTATTACAAAGTCTGGGGTTAGCTATCTCTGAAAATACATTTTTAAGGTATTAAAGGTACTTTTTCTTTTGCTAGAAATTATAAAACCAAAAATGTTCCATAGAATTCTCAAGAGTGTTTTAAAATTTAATTTTAAATGGGTTTCCTGTGTACCAATAGGATTTATGTTTTAAATAACACACTTGTGAAGTTAAAAGAACCTACAGTGATGAAAAGCGAAATAGTTTCCAATTTAATGAGAAGATTCTGGACAACTGCCTTGTAAACAACAATCTTATATTTCAGGCAAGAAATGATTCACATTCTGTACTAGTTCAGTAATAGATTTTTCTAAGAAATATCCCACAAGTCATTGTACATTTAACTTTAAAGAAAATTAACCAAAGAAAAACTTTCAAGGTTTTTCAAAACTTATCCTAAAATTTACTTGATCAGATTAAGCAAAATTAGGTCAAAAGAATATTTTAGCTATGACTAGAAGGTCTGGCTCACTTTATAATCTTCTTTTCATAAGGACTAAAATCTATTTAACAATTTAAGCACTTTTAATACTTTGTAGTGGTGAACAAACTTTTACAAGTGAGTAGAATCCTATTATAATGAACATCACCCTGATGTTCGCTTCCTTATGGCACTTCTTCCTATGTTCTGCTGCTGCTAAGTCGCTTCAGTCGTGTCTGACTCTGTGCGACCCCATAGACGGCAGCCCACCAGGCTCCCCCGTCCCTGGGATTCTCCAGGCAAGAACACTGGAGTGGGTTGCCATTTCCTTCTCCAATGCATGAAAGTGAAAAGTGAAAGTGTTCTAACCACAGCCAAAATCTGACACGGCCTGAAGAAACATGTTGAACAGGATATCAAAAGTCACAGAACCACAGCCTGTCAGTTGGCAATAATTTCATTTAATGAAGCTGTTTTTCAGGTAAGATATTTATATACTCCATTCACTCTTTTCAAAATATTTTATCAGTTCAGTAAAATGACATGTCTTTAAAGACTGTCCTGTTGGTAGTACATCAGGTTTCAAACTTTTTTAGTGTTGTTGACTGCTGATGCTCAAACAAATAGGGTTTCTCACAGGATAAATCTTTGCTCATTTCAGATTCAAGACATGCACACAGTTTTTCCTCTCACAAATCTCACTTCTTTATGCATTTTAAAACTGTCTCAAGCACCTACAGAAATGATTTTTTTCCTAATCATAAAACCCCTGCTTGATTAGATTCCACACAGAGGCAGTGACAAGACAGAAACAATGGCTGAGGAATAATTGAGGCCTTTTGTTAAAGAATTCATGGTGAATATATTTATTTGTATCCACATTAGAAAAGTAACACTCCTCTAATGTAGGTTGGCTAGTGTTTGAAAAGAGTATTCTATAGACCAGCAAATGTAAAGGTATTGACTAAAGTGGGACTTTTACCTGTAGAACATACAAAACACATTTGAAATGGTATTTCTGGGATCAACAGTAGACTGCACAAGTCATAGTAGGGAACTTGAGAGTATTCCTATTTTATACTGGCTATCTCACTGTCCTCCACAACATTTTTCAAATTCATTCCCTTTGAAAATTTATTAAAAGCTGGCTTTTACTTTTCCAAATAACATTTAGAAATTATAATTTTACATTTTAAATTATAATTTTGCATTTTAAATTATAATTTAGTACTCACAAAATTTCATAAAACAGCACTACCTTCTCTATGTGTGAAGTGCTCTGACAGTTTCAATGCTATTCTATATTATTTTTAAAAATGTTGACAGTGATCCACTAAATTGATTTCACAATCCATTAATAGGATATGATCTACAGTTTGAAAAATACTGACTTGGCCTAAGTGATAAAGAAGATGAAGTATGAGGAAATTGAGAGGGTTAAATTCATAAGGAAAGTGACTGGAAATTATTTGCATAATTCTGTGAAAATCAATAATTGGCCTTTAGTATATAATTTGCCACTATATTATTTTTCTGTTGCAGTGTAAATCCTTGTTGTTTGACTTTTGCCCCAATTACTCTCCACTCTCTTCCCATATACTTGTGTTTCATACCATTCTTTTGACTCATGTCTTTGAATTTGGTGCTGGTTATGTGACAGTACGTGTTTGAGACTACTGGGTGGACTGGTTTCCTCAATCAATAAGTTATGGAAGATTAAGAATCTGAGACCAATTCTGCCATGAGGAAATAAAGCAGAGGAGAGCCATATATATATCAAGATAACAAATGAAGAAATACAAACAGGCTGACTTCATCTATGAATGGATGAAAACAAAGGTTTGGTAGACAAATATTTTTTGAGCATCTGCTCTGTGCTGATCATTATACCTCTGTGCCACCTACTGTTTTCTTTCTTATATGTTTATGTATGTCTTATCTCTACTATCAGACTATAAGCAACTTAAAGACATAATCCATGTATAATTTCTTTGAATCTTCTATAGCAACTAACACAGTATCCTAGGATCAACAAATTCTTGATTATTAGAGATCAATACTTGCTGAATGAACATGTCAAACACACCAATATACAAGTAAAGAACTACCTTGATTCTCAAACCTCTTCCTCTTAGCATCATAATATCAAAGAAAGCAACATTCTGAGTGCCTGTTGTCTGTGTTGCCCCCCCAAAAAATAATAAAATACTTAAATATTCTTAACTAGTGGTTATATAAAATATGGTCACATATCCTTAAAAGATGAAACAACAGAGTAGTTGAACTGGTGCCTGAAACAACAGTACTTGATCCAATATGCTCATTCCAAATGAGTTCACCAAATAAGGTTAATGTATTTCCATGCAGTATAATTATTAAATATTTACTGAGAGGCCACTTATGGGCCAGGTACTATGCTGGGTTCTTGGCTACAGCGGTGAACAAGGAATGATCTTGCCTTCAGGGAGCTTTCAATCTATGGGAAGACAAACAAACAAATGATAACAAGAAAATGTGCGAAGTGCAAAGACAGAGCAAGTACCTAGAAAAGGCAGCTAAGCCAGATTTGGGAGCAGGTAGGGATGTGAAGAAGACGCTTAAAGAGGGTTTCTTAGAGGCTGCAGTAAATTGAGATCTGAAGAATTAAGGGAAGCTAGATAAGCAAAATCTAGGCAGAAAGTATGGTGGATAACATCATACTTATTTTAAAAGATTATTCTAGAAAGCTGATTATACCAAATAACTTTTTCTGTCTTTCTTTGATAGAAAATTCATCATGCCCAGCATTCTGCCTACAGCCTGGATCCAGTCTCTCAACATTACAAAATGATGAACTGGCATTTATAAGTCTTACATGGTTGAAAAACAGAAACAAAAAATACCTCAGAGTGTAAAGTAACAAGAGATCAGTTTACTTCTTTTCTGTTAAAACTGTTAAACAGATATAATACAAGGAATACAATAGATCATGCATATATAATAAAAAATACATTTCTTCAGTGGGGGTATCCTAGTTTATAATTTTAATAATTGTCTATGGCATCTAATAAGCTTTTGCGAATGCAATGACACTATACTGGTATGGAGAACATGCTCAAAAACCCATCAGGAGGGTTTTCCTGGTGTTTCAGCAGTAAAGAATCTGCCTGGCAATGCAGGAGACACAGGTTTGATCCCTGATCTGGGAAGATTCCACATGCTGTGGAGGAACTAAGCCCAGGCACCCCACAACAATTGAACCTGTGCTCTAGAGCCTGGGAGCTACAACTACTGATCCATATGCCACAATTACTGAAGTCCATGTACTCTAGAGCCCATGCTCTGCAACTAGAGAGCAGCCCCCACTTGCTACAACTAAAGAAAAGCCCTCTCAGCAATGAAGACCCAGCATAGCAAAAAACAAACAAACAAAAAAAAAAACCCATCAGGAGAAAAAATCGACCTGATTCTTTACGTAAACACTTCATAGCTATAATCAAAATAAACTCTGGTCTAGACAATATTTTAAACTTTAAACTTTACCATTTTGCTATATCTAATTCTCTCTATATAACAAAACACCAAAAAAAAAAAAAAAAGGAGGAAAGTTAAATAAGTACACAGGTTATGAAGAATAAGGCTGAGGTACTGGCAAGGTCTATTTACCAAGAAGTGAATTTATTTTCACACCGGTGACAGTCAATTATTATTTTTATTTATCCTCGTTTTACTTTAATTAAAAGGTGCCATGGCACCCATAAAGAGTTTTTTTTTTTTAATCTCAAGATGCTATGCTATGCCTTAGATAGGTTTGTATTGTTGTACATCTGGGAGTCAGCTTATACTTATCTAAACTTCACATACAATTAAATTAAATGTTCTCTGTAGGTACAGCTTTAGTTACAGATGAATAGAGTTCCAGGAAAACTCCATTAGGAGTTTCACTATTTACACTATACCAACAATGGCAGCTGGTGCATTTTTGGCCACACTGAGCACTCCTTCCATTGCTCATGACCAACCCACCCTTTCCCCCTAGTTTGATATCTCACAAGTCAAGTTTTGATTTACATTTTGATGTCTTATTATGGATTAAGAATACTACTCTACAGTTAAAATTTTATTTTTAAAGGAAGAAAGCTTTATACATAACTAAAAAATAAGTTTCAAGCATACCATCCCAGCCAGTTAGCACACTGTATTAAATATTTCCTTTAACCTTGTACTGTTGAAAATAGGGCATTTCCCTCTAATCTTCCTATCTTTAGCTACAACTTAATAAAAATGGTCATATTCCAATGACCCACACAAATACAGTTAATTCAAGATTCCAACTCCTATTTCCAGGATTAGAATAGTCACTACTGCTTCAAACACTCAAACTTTCTAGTTTCATAGTTGCATCAAAGTTGAGACTTGTCTTGGATAAAAGTTCTAATTTCATTTTTTTCAATTTATGATTAAATAAACAAGCAAACCTGTTTTTCACTTAAGTGAACAAAAATCTATGATATCCTACCGAGTTTCTGCTAGGCAGAGCACAGCTGCGGGGTTGCTACAGCAACTCTTGTACACTGACCATAGACAGCCCCATCCAGGAAGGAAATCGTTTGCTCCACCCCCTGAGGAGTCAAAGGCAAGCAGCAGTCTGTGAGCAGAGACACATTTTCAGTTCAGTAATTGTGATGGAGCAACAGGAGACCATTCTTTATCATCTTTCCTAATACATGTCACCCCAACAACCCAAACAAACTTCAAATCAAGTTGCTATGAGTACATATTTCCACATCATGGTAGGATTATATTCTTTACCCAACCCCCACTAGAAACCTGAGCCAGGGAACAAATCAAAGCAATTTCATCCTAGGCATATAGAAAAAGAAAAAAAAAAGTAAATTTAGAATATTCTCACTTTTATGAAGAGTACCTTTTGGTTCTTGCTTTCAGGCTTTAACCCCTGCAACTCAGGATCTATGACAATTTTTTCTCTTTTTGGCTGCTCAGATATAACATTTACTGAGTTTTTATTCAGTGCCAACCCTTCTGCTGGGTGCTTTGACATGTTATTTCAGTTAATCTCACAACAACCCTATGAGGTAGGTAGTAATACAATCCTACTTTTACAAATGAGAAACAGAGGTTCCAAAAAGTCATTTGATTGTCTAAACTACTAAGTGGCAGAATCAACATGAACCCAAGTTTCCTATTTCCGAGATCTATGTTTTTTCTACTACATTGCACTGGTTTTGGAAGAAAATTCACAATTCTTAGTTAAAATATTCAAGTGTTCCTTAAGTGATTTTAATTTTTTATGGTAATTTGTTTTAGTAAAACATCTCCACAAGTAATGACTTTACTACTGGTAAATTAAAAATATTCAGCCACCATCTTAAGTGCATAGAAAACAAAGGCATATCTGGGTGAGTTTTTTGCCAAGTATAAACTACGGCACTCACATTCTTGAGAAAAGATAAAGTAGAAAAATAGGTAAGGTGATGAAACTGAGTTTAGATGAAGCAGTCTGTGGAACATCTCTTGGGTTGAAGGAGCTGTAAGGGGAGAGGGAGTGAAAGTGGGTGAAGGACAACATTTAAACCAGAGGCAGAGAAACGTTTATTTCAGTCATTAGTTACTTTCAAGGACAATTCCAAGTATAAATCTGCCCATTTTCAGTCATATCTCCACTTCAGGTATGGAAAGGTCTTTGAGAAGCACCTCTTTTTCTCTTCATAAGAATGAATTATAGTTTTTCTCTTTCCTCCACAAAGAGCCCACAATTACTCTCTTTCTCCTACATATAATCTTTGGGATTTCCTAAGAGGATATAAAGACTATCTTTAAAAAAAATTGCATTTCCTAGCTCCCCAAGATCTTGATCTTTTTATTCTTTCATACCTATAGCTTGAATATCCCCCAGCTATAGATAAAGATGTACCTCTAAAACTGTCCCTTTGGAATCACCATTTTTTAAATTGCTATCCTATCTTCTGAGCTCCTCCCTTCTGTTATGCTTTTTGTGTCAGTCTTCTAGTTCTACATCAGGTGGTGACTCCAATTCTCTAGTTGCCCCAAAGGATTCTGGTGAGAAACAAAGTAAGTTCAGTAGAGTTGTACTAGTTTCCACACGTTTCTGGAAAGACAGGTCAACAAATGGAAATTCACTATAAAGCATATATGTACAAAGAAATATCTTATGGCATCACTAATCAAAGCATAAAAATATAGTTATAAAGGAGTCAGATTAAAAAAAACAAGAGCTAGATTTATAAAAGAGAATGGGAATAGCAGAGAAAGGCTTTCACAGTTGGATTACTGTCATCTAAGAGTTAGTTAACTATGAGTTCCTATTTGTAATTGTCACATTAAAAAATGGACTAAAGGACTCTTCACAAAGCTTTTCCCTTTCCAAAAAAGAAAAACATTCCCCAGCTCTAAAACAAGACAGGGAAGAAGCACAAGAAAAGTTAAAAGGCCTGTCCATACTCTGTTAATTTTATATTTGTTCTTTATAATCTTCTTAAGGTTACAAGCCTACTAAATGAAAAAGTGGAATGGCACTTATATCTCAAATTCAACTCAATTTTAAATATCATCAGTCTAGTATAATGTTTTAAACTTAATGTATCTGCAAAGTGAACAATGTTTCTAAAACATGGTATGCTGAGGTATTTTAGTCAATAAAAAAGAACAGGAAAGCAATCATTTATTATTTGGGTTTCTTAGGAGGTCATTAGGCATTCATTTAAAAATACTACAATTTGATACTTTATAGAGGCTAGAAACATAATGCAAAATTTCACAAAGGTATATTAAATTAAAACCACTTTAGACAGTTCAAGATCTCATTGACAAAGTTCATTCAAGATGATAGTTTTGCTATTGTGTTACTGTTCCCACATAATATCATCTCGTCTCAATTTCATCTGAAGATTATGGACTCGTACTGGACGACAGTTGTTGTTCTTTTGAAGAGAGTTAGTTAGCAAACATTTTCTGGAGCTATTTTTTATATTCTTCGTTCCTTTACAGTTGCTATCTTCTTGCTGAATAGCTGAAGTTTCACTCATCTTTGAATTCTGAACTTTTTGCTGCAGTTTGCGGACCTGGAAAGAAAAAAATCTAATATTTCAGTCAAAAATATACTCAAAATATACCTTATAATAGAGGATTGGATTGATGGTTTAAAGATTACATGAAATTAAAAAGTTTGGTAAGTCTTTATTTATTGAATCCTTATTGCATACCTAACACTGTGCTATTTACACAGAAACATAATGAATAAAACAATCATTGCTTTCAAGAAGCTTATTGCTCTTATTATTAGAGAAAAAAAAGCATATATGTGACAACTAGAGAATAATTCAAGCCAGAATAACTTTGAGTAGGACAAAAAGTGTATGTCTAAGAAGGATAAAGAAGGACAAGATCGATATGGGCTGGAGAAGCTGAGAGAAAGAAATGTTTGTTTTTGTAAGATAAGAAACGGGAAAAATCAGGAGAACATGGAGAGAGAAGGACCTTTCTGGTGACATTAACAACAAAGCAAAAATTTGGTTCTAGGAGTGAACATCACGTTTATAGAGTCTATATTTTTTCTTTAAAGTATTCCTGAATTTAAAGCACTACTGAATGCCAGTTTTGTTTTGTTTTTAAAGGCAAAGGAATAAATAACCTTTTCTCATTGAGGAGTTTCTAGTAATGATTGGGTTGACAGATTTAAACAAAACAAAATCTATAAACTTGATAAGCCCTTTTCTTCCAAGCCCAGTCCATTACTGAATCTTTTAAACAATTATTTATTTTGGCCACATTACATGGCTTGTGGGATCTCAATTCCCCAATCATGGATGGAACCCATGTACCCTACTGAGGAAGTGTGGAATCCTAACCAATGGACCGCCAGGGAATTCCCCACATTACTTAATCTGTTTCACTTAAGCATAGCCTGATTTGTAGAGCTGGTCCAGACACTGGCTAAGTATCTGGTGTTCTGTTTACCTAAAAATTCTTAAAAATTTTTACTTCTATAAGCTATTTTATATATATATATATATATATAATATTTTTCAAAATATAACTTATGTACATACTGCCTAAATTTTAAAAATATGACTACTCTTCTATTCCTTTCAGGTTTCTCCTATGTGATTCTAAGAAAGTATACAAGTTACATAATTTTCACCCTAACACAATCATATAGAAAGTTTACTTACTATAGCTTTAAAAGCCAGTTAAGTGAAAATGTTTGCTTCAAAATTTCATTTCCTTCTGTCTTTCTTTATTGGCCACAGAGGAACAAAGGCAGTAAAATTCTGCATTCTTTATTACTTTCCTATAAAAGTGGGGAAGGCTTAATTGTGAGGTTAATATATTACCAACTTATATGAATGCTGATTAATCCATTAGCAGATAGCTACATGATATGACCTGAAGGTTCCTGGAAAGATTCCCTCTGCTTTCTGTTTCAGGAGCATAATAGTCCTAAGAGTGAATTCATTGTCTTGGGATAAAATGTAATATTCCATGATTTTTTTTGTCAAAATATTAAGACTATTATGCCATTCTTAGTTACTACGAATTTATACACAAGGATAGAGTCCTCCTCATCACCTCCACTAGAGTGAGCTAAGCATAGGTTCCCAAGGAATGCAACACAGCATGGCTTGTTCTGAGAACCTGGAAATAGTGGTTTTAGAGATGGGGTATGCTTTAGACACCTGTTGACATAAGGGGCTTCAGTAAGGCATTAGGAAAGAGAGGGATAAGAGGAAAGAATGCTAAATGGACAGCTGGGAGAGATGTAAAGCAAATTTAGCCTACCTCTTAATTTTCCCAAAGTTACTTCTGAATACATAATTAAACTTTCTCTGTTTTTTCTCCCTTTGGCTGTGCCGTGTGGCTTGTAGGATCTTAGTTCCCCGACCAAGGACTGAACCTGGGCCCCAGCAATGAAAGCATAGAGCTCTAACCAACTGGACGGCCAGAGAATTCCCTATAACTAAATTTCTTTGTTCTCTTTTCTTTATATTATATTAAGAATTATGTAGCAGACCATGTTATTTCAATGTACAGATGACTCTATTTTATCATAAGTCTAAGTGACTCCTATCTATCATCTTTTCACTAAGCCACACATACAGGCCTCAAATTTGGAAGGTCTAGAGAAACGTAACATTGAATCCAGATCTATTATCTTTTTATTAAAATTTTTTACTAAAACTTTCTTACGCTTTCTTGATGCTGCATTAGTTTGGAAATTTGTTCTCCTTTAATTTCCATTTTCTTGACTAAACGCTCTAGTTCACATTCTATATCTTCACAGACTGATTGGCTTTCAGTTTCTTTCATTTGATTCAGCAGGTCTTGGTACCCCCTTTGAAAGAAAAGCAAGTATCAAGCACTATTACAGTTTATAGTATACAAACTATATATATATATATATAATATATATATAAACTATATATTAATCTTTGTCACAATTAAGCAATATTCTGCTCAATCATAAACTTTAATCAGAGTTAAATATTAACCTTCAAAGACAGCTTCTTTTTGTAGAATTATCAAATTAAATCTATGGTCATTATAAATAGGCTCTTATGATTTGAGATTAGATATATTTAGAAATATCTCAGACTTAGGATCTCAAAGAATCTTTAAAAATGTCTGAATTCTTAGTGTTCATAGTTAAATGTAGTAAAATATTCTGATGTCCTTAGCTAGAGGCATTAAGGGACTCTTTTTCATTCCAAGTTTGGAATTCTTAATGTAGAATCTTTGGAAGAATTCCAGCTATAGAAGTATTTGCCTGAGAAATTCCTAGATTTCGTGAATGCCTGCTCAAAAAAACTACTGCTAATAGAACTAGTTATATCTTCTACAGAGGTCTTAGTTCAACTGATTGGCCACCCAAGTCACATATTTTCTGGAATATTTGTTGAAAAGATATTTAAACTTGAAGCTTAAAATATGTATCCCATACAGAATCTTTGAAGCATATGGATGCTTCAAACACGCAATGCAGACAAGCCAGAATGGAAAATAAGAAACTGCATTCCTATTTGTCTAATGAAATCATTCACTTAACTGAAAAGATTATAAAAAGCAGAAGGAGCATCTTAGAAAAGCATTTGTGAATTATAATTTAAGGTCACCAGACCCCATTTGTTAGAATGACAGAAATATTTGTCTATCAGTTCAGATCTTGGGAATACAGAAACACTTTAAATAGAAAAAAGTAGTAATCTTCAGATCAAAATAAGTTCAAAAGGCTAAGTAAGGTTTTTACGAATTTGTAAGTGACATTGTTTGAAAGACTGAGAAGAAAAAAAGATACCTAAATTTGTCTTGCTACTTCTTGTGATAAATACTTACATAGTCATTTGGTCCAGCTCATCTTGCATTGCCATCAAAAGTTCAGACAAATTGTGGCAAATAGAAATGGACTTTTCTGAGTCAGAAGGTACAGCTTTACATTGAGAAGTTGTTCTAGAAGGCTTGTAGAGACATCTAAGCTCAGTAACTTCAGCCGGTTTCTGAAGGATATGTGGCCCAGAATGTTGCACTGTTTGGAGGCTATGTGTACTTGCATTTGCAGAATGGCTTGCACTGGCAGACTTTGGGGGAAAAGAAATAGCTGAGAACGATCTGAAATAACTGATGGCATTTAAATAGCACTTATACCAAAGCATGAATTTATCTGAACAAGTATCCTCATTTTTCCCTTCTCACCTTCTCAGCCATAATAGGCAGTGTTTCAAATTTTGAACAAATTTGCTGAGGTGGTCTTCTCTTTAAACATTTAATTTTCTAAATATTGACAAGGAAAAAAGTAAACAAAAAATATTTTAAAAGACATTTATCAAATTAACACTATTACACATTAAGATATGCAAGTTACAAAGAAATATCACTATAACCTGTTAGAATGGTTAAAAAAAAAATGTGACAACACCAAATGCTAACGAGGAAATGGAGAAGCCAGATTGCTCATACACACAAAATAATGCAGCCACTTTGGCAGACAGTTTGGAAGTTTCTTGTAAAATTAAATATTTATTGATAGCTATCATATGATTTAGAGATTTCACTTTTAGATATTTACCCCAGGAAAATGAAAAATATGTTCACACAAAAACCTGTACACAAAGTTTATAACTGCTTTATTTGTGATAGCCTAAAACTGAGGCAGCTTCCTTTGTAGCTCTGTCAATAAAGAAGCTGCCTGCAGTGCAGGAGATCCAGTTCAATCCCTGGGTTGGGAAGATCCCCTGGAGAAGGAAATGGCAACCCACCCCAGAATTCTTGCCTGGAGAATCCCACGGACAGAGGAACCTGGAGGGCTATAGTCCATGGGGTCGCAAGAGTTAGACACGACTTAACGGCTAAACTACTACTGCTGCTGCTAAGTCGCTTCAGTCGTGTCCGACTCTGTACGACCCCATAGACGGCAGCCCACCAGGCTCCCCCGTCCCTGGGATTCTCCAGGCAAGAACACTGGAGTGGGTTGCCATTTCCTTCTCCAATGCATGAACGTGAAAAGTGAAAGTGAAGTCACTCAGTCATGTCCGACTCTTAGCGACCCCATGGACTGCAGCTCACCAGGCTCCTCTGTCCATGGGATTTTCCAGGCAAGAGTACTGGAGTGGGGTGCCTAAAACTGAAATCCCATGGACAGAGGAGGAACCTGGTGGGCTATATAGTCCATGGGGTTGCAAAAGAGTGGGACACAACTTAGCAACTAAACAACAACAACAAAACTGAAAACAACCCAAATCTCCTTCATCAGGTAAATGGTTCAACTGTGGTACATCCCTAGCATGGAATACTACACAGAAACTTTTAAAAATGCATCAATACTTAGATGGATTGGCTGAATGAAACAAGCCTCTCAAAAGGTTATATACTGAGTGGGTTGCCATTGCCTTCTCCGAAAGGTACACTGTACCTCCCTTTATATTTTTTTTTTATCACCTCTAATCTATAATTTTTCAAAATAAAAAGTGAAAAACAAAAAACAAAAAAAGACACATGGTTAGGATATGGAACAATGGTAATTGCTGATTGGAACATAAACTGGTCTTATAACAATATCTTATAAAGCTAAGGTGCATGACACTTATGGCCCAGTATCTCAGAGAAACTCCTGAACACTTACACCACGAGGCATGTACAAGAATGTTCATAACAGTGTTGTTTATAATAACAAAAAGTGAGAAACAAACCAAATGATCACTGAAAGGAGAAGGGAAAAAGAAATTTTTAGCAATAAAAAGCAATGAACCATTCATATATGCATCAATTGGAAGAATCTCATAAACTTAATGTTGAGTGGAAAAAGAAAGCTGCTGAAGAACACAAATACAGTAAGTCCATTATATAAAGTTCAAGTGTAAACCCAACAAATATATTTCTTATAAATACTTATTTGGCAAAGCAATTTTTTTTTTAAAACCAGGAGAATGATAAAAACAAAATCAGAATTGTGGTTACTCCTTGGATGGAGGGAATACAATTTAAGAAAGGTACACACTGGGCCTTAACAGTGCTGGTAATGCTCTATTTCTTAAGCTGTGTGGCAAGTACTCCAGTGTTAATGTCATTATTATCCTTCGAGCAGACATTTTTTGTTATATTAGGTTGGCCAAAAAGTTTGTTCAGGTTTTTCAGTAACATTTTATGGAAAAACCCAAACAAACTCTTTGGCCAAACCAATATGTACTCCTCTGTGAATCATTTTTAAAAAGACACTGCTAAGCTACATTCTTAAAAGTAAATGATTTTACTATTTTTGTTAGATGGATTGAACTAGGGTGACCAATTGTCTCAATCTGCCCATGATACAGGATCTTTAGTACTAAAACCAGTTAAGTCATAGGCAAACTGGGGTGTCTTGGTCACTCTATTTAACACTTTAGCAAGAGAATAATCAATAAGATGAGGATATTCCATAATAAAAAGAAAACAAAATATTCCCAATTCTAAAGGAAAATTTAGATATCTTAACTATCATAAACATTAATTTTTTTAAATTAAAAAAATTAAGTTGCTTAGAGGTAGAGATATCACAAGTTTGTGAGTCAGTTCTTATTCACTCAGATTTTCTTGGTGATTCTGGACAATCATTCAAGCTCTGTACCTTAGGAATGATAATTTCAAGTAATAAAAAATGATGATTTGATCAAAGTCTATTTTAAGCAGTTAAATTAGAACAAAAGAAATGTAATTTTTTTCAGTCACTATACTGAATGAGATTTCTGATTGATAATTACATCTATCCTTTCAAAAGAATAATGAAAACCTCACAGGACAGGCTTCTATTATCTTGCTTACAATATGCAAACAGTCTGATTCTTTACTTCCAAGCTCACCTTATGCTGTTGTTGGTCATTATCTAGAAGTATAGCTCTAATCATGTCTCTATAAGCCTTCAATGGTTCGCAATGATTTATAGAACAAAAGTTCAAATTCTTAACATGGCATTGAAGATCAGTCATAATCTCACTTCAAGCTATAGTTTCAAGTCTCACATGGTACTACTGCTACTGCTGCTAAGTCGCTTCAGTCGTGTCCGACTCTGTGCGACCCCATAGACGGCAGCCCACTAGGCTCCCCCGTCCCCGGGATTCTCCAGGCAAGAACACTGGAGTGGGTTGCCATTTCCTTCTCCATCATATGGTACTAGTACTGGACAATTATTTACAGTTTCATGTAAAAATCAACTATACTCTCAGACTGTGACACACCTTGCCTCATCTCTATCAATACTTACTCATTTTCCAAGTCTGCCTTTACTACTTCTTGTGTGATCTTTTCACATATTCTTTATGTGTACAGCACCAGAATACTTTGTTTATACCTTTATTAAATTTTTAGTACACTCTGTCTTATATTTGTATTTTTATCTGCTTCTCTGTAAATTCCTGTGTTATCTTTTTAATACCTGTGAAGTGAAATCACTCAGTCGTGTCCGACTCTTTGTGACCCCATAGACTGTAGCCTACCAGGCCCCTCTGTCCATGGGATTTTCCAGGCAATAGTACTGGAGTGGATTGCCATTTCCCTCTCCATCTTCTCCTGGAATCTTCCCAACCCAGGGCTCGAACCCGGGTCTCCCGCATTCTAGACAGATGCTTTACTGTCTGAGCCACCAGGGAAGTCCTTTCAATACCTAAAGGTACTAGTATCTGGGGGTTTTTTGTTTGTTTTTTAAGAGACCTTTGTGAGATTCCTGCTTGTCTCACTGACACTTACTCCATATCCTGGACATAGTTCATTCAACTCGATATGGAGTAAGTGTCAGTGAGACAAGCAGCAATCTCACAGAGGTCTCTTAAAAAAACCCAGATACTACCTTCAGCAACATTAGTGCTCCTGTTACCTTTAAAAGGAAGCATTATTACTTACAGATCTATGAACTTGGAACTTAAGCTAACTGCTTTTATAAAGTGGTTTTTGCTGTCAATTATTTTTTCTTTTCTTCCAGGAGCTACCTTTTCTTTCCTTCATTTCTTTTACTTTGTTTTTCCCTGTACCTTATTAAAAAATCTTTTCCACCAGCTCTTCAAAGGATGTCATAAAACATAACTACAAAAATAAATCAGTATTTTTCCACTTGTATAAATTACTTATAGTGATTCTCTATTTAGCTTTGCAGCTTCTAATCTTATTGTGGAGATAAGACACAAAACATACTTAAGGAAGGAAATAAACTAAAAAAATATAAACAGCATTGGGAAAATATTCTTCATTACTATAGTTTGCAAATTCTTTGAAAGAAAAAAATCTGTGAAAAATGCATCCAAACTACTGAATTCTTATTTATGGAATAAACAACTAGCTAAAGTTAAGTATAATGTTTCCTCCATTATTGTATCCACAGGGTGAACCTATGGCAGTGGCCAGAATTCACAAATAGCATGCTTGGTTCGCACAGCAAATAGCACATAGAAACACTACATGCATATTGAATAAATAGTAATAATGGTCATCAAAACTATAATTTCAGAATCATAAGATTAAAAGGGACTAACATTTTCTTTACCATTATAAATAAAAAAGTTTAATATAATAAATCCAAAACATCAATTTAACAAAACAAATTATTATTGGTAAAGCTATAAAGTACTCATTCCCCAATCTTTAGGCAAGTCCAAAGGATATTAGTATAAAGAAATAAAGAATTTCTCTAGAGAAATGACTATAATTTAATTTAATATTATAATTTATAATACAATATAATTTAATAGTATATCTTGTCTTTTTATTGTGCATGCATTATATAAAACTGCTTCCAGAATCTATTGTGCTGTATCTATTGTACTGTTTAGTGCTTCTTTTAAAAAGTATCCAAAATGCATTTCTTTAACAGTTTAGTACTAGCAATATGTTTGCCTTTCTAGAAAAATTAGAATGCTTATTGTTATTTCACAAATTTAGATGTATTGCCCATTATATGTTCCTTTTTGCTTTGGATGTCAAGCAAACTCAGAGCTAGGTTTTGTGCTCAAATGCTGCTACTTTAACCTAGGTTTTATGGAATTTTCTGTCCTCACACCCCAAATCATCATTACTTGACTTATGTTTTTAGGTCCATTTCATAGAATTATTTCATGTCTTATATTATAAATATCTTCAAATTCTTTTTAAAAAATGCACAGGTATAATTACTAAAAGGATGAAGAAATAAGCACTAGAAATAAGAATAAAGTATTTGCATACCTTTGAAGATTTCTTCTTTTCCTTGAAGTGCCTTGGATTTGTTACTGAAGACATTAAAATTCTACTGATTTCAAGTCCAGTCTGAAGCTATAATAGTGAAAAAAAAACCTTTACTATTACTTGACTTTTAACAAATTTCTTTTTCTTCAGAAACATTATAATGAGGGATCATATATCAGTTAATAAAGATAAAAATGTTTTTTTGAAGAAGAAAAGAAAATCCAAAAATTTATTTTTTTGTGTTAAAGTCACCAAGTCTACTGGTAATTACAATCATTTTCTGTTTATAACAGAATGAGTTATTTTATATATCTCAAACTGAAAACAATTGATAGCATGAGTTCTTTCAACTGAGAATATATGCATGTTTCTCAGAATTTCAAAAGACCAAAAGATCTTTGGCAATACATCCAAGTCTATGAATATACTTGCTGACTTATTGAAATTTCATTATTACAGCAAAAAGAGACAAAACTGATAAGTTAGGAAGCATAAATTAGAGTCTAGAGTAAGGCTTCAGTTAATAAAGTATAATAAAACATATGTGATTTTAAAGTGCCAGATGATACAGTGTTCTGTTTACCTGAGAAGCTTTATCTTGAAAAAGCTTACGCTGATGTTCTTCTTCCTTTAGTTTTTCCTCTAAATGTTTAATCTTGTCCTACAAAAGAATTGAAAAACCGAGATTATTATACAAAAACTAGAGCTAAATATCTTTTATTCCTTTTCCAAACAAATAGAGCCCTCAGGGTCTTGATTCTTAATAGTTTGGTAAATTAAAGCAGAAAATAAGAAAACGGAATGGCAAAAGATACTAAGTTTTCCTTGGCTTTCTTCATATGATTCTTTACCTACTTTATTTAAGAAAGACAAAGGAGAAGCAAAGAATTTATATGCATAGGCTCTATTAATGTTCATTAACAAAATCATAATACTGAAAATTTGGGAGGTTTTAAAGGTCTAGAAGGTCAAACAATATAGTCTTGGGTCTCAATGTTTCATTCAAAATATAGACAACTTAGAATAAAAGACCATGCTGTACTTAGGGAAAAGTGAAAGTGAAATCGCTCAGTCATGTCTGACTCTTTGTGACCCCATGGACTGTAGCCTGCCATGCTCCCCTGTCCATGGGATTTTCCAGGTAAGAATACCGGAGTGGGTTGCCATTTCCTTCTCCAGGGGATCTTCCTGACCCAGGGATCGCACTGTAGGCAGACTCTTTACCATCTAAGCCACCAGGGAAATAAGACTAATATATATGAAACAATATGATTTGACCCAGGTCATGAATATATATGTATAACCTTATACACAAAAGTATTTCATTGTATATCCATGGTATAGTTTGGAATAGGAAGACAGTACTATCTCAAAGGGAGAACTTCCTGAGTGTTCAAAACCTCAAGGAAGGCTTCATAGAGGAAGCAGAAATGGGAGAATCCTACAAAATGGATAGGATTCACTTGGAAAAAGAGAGGGCATTTCAGGATAGGATCTAGAAAAGGCATAACTTACTTGCAAGTGGTGAAAGGCTACCTTTTCAATATCCTTTAGGTAAATCACCTAACAAACGAAAATATTCTACCACTGCAGAAGAAGGTAAACTACAATTTCACATCAAAAAGCAAACTCATTTATGCTGTGGTCTATAAGCAATAACTCATATCTGGATTACTAAAAGCTATTAATGAAGTTTTACAAATCTAATTTTATTGCATATTCATATACAGGGTAATTACACAAAACATTAAAGATTTATTCCTGGTATCACCACTTCAAAGAAATAAGTTGAAGCTTACCTCAGCAGTTTTCTGAGTTGTTGTAAGTTTAAAACATTCTTTTTCTAAGACATCAAGCTTTGCAAGTTTTGCATGAAGCTTCATATGATCCTGTTCTTTTTCCCTTTGAAGCTGAGCCTGGAAAAGAAAAAAACAAAACCTAAGTTTGGCAAGTGAAGCCGATTGCTCAAGAATAATACAATTTCTGAGAATTCAAAGCACAACATAAATTGTCATAAGAAACACATAACAAACATGCACATACTTTAGGTACTTTGAAAGCAAAAAAAAAAAAAAAAACAAGAGAAAATAAAATCCTTTTCAAAAACAAAGAAACTGTGCAAAAAAATATATTAGATCAATGGAACAAAATCTTCTATGTATCTTTATATAACATTTCTACTATGGAAAACATCATCAGTGAAACATAGTAAATAAACAAGGTGTTATCACAAGGTGATCAAACCTACTTATTGACTTACCCTCTCTCTAACTATAACATAGAAAAGCAGCTATCAAAGGACTAAAGCATACAGAGAACTTGAAGAAAAGGAAAGTTATACATATATATTTACTGGTGTTGAGTTGCTAAGTTGTGTCCAACTCTGCGACACCATGGACTGTATAAAGACTGCCAGGCCACTCTGTCCATGGGATTTCCTAGGTAAGAATACTGGAATGAATTGCCATTTCCTTCTCCAGGGGATCTTCCTGATCTAGGGATTGAACTTGTGTCTTCTGCACTGGCAGGTAGATTCTTTATTGCTGAGCCACCAAGGAAGCTCTACACATATATATGCATACCTACGCATTGTCTTGTAATGGTATTTATTACCACACTAATGCAAGATGTTAATGACAGGGGCAACTGTGAGGGGGCAAGAAGTATATGAGAATTTTCAGTATTATCTGACAAATCTTCTATAAACTTAAAACTGCTCTAAAAAATAGTTTATTAAAAATAAAAAAACTGAAACAACAAATAAATAGAGTTTTGGTGACCTGTGGTCTAACATTCTATTGGAGTTACAGAAGGAGAAGAGAGAGAAGTCAGACAAGAATAATTATTTGAAGGCTAATACCTAAAATGTTCCAATTCTGATGAAAAATATTAACTGACAGATTCAAGAATCTAAAATGAACAAACAAAATATAACCCAAGCAGAATGAATACAAAGAAAACCACATTTGGGCATATTATCAAATGGTTGAAAACCAGTGATAAAAGGGAAAAAACAGCCTAAGAAATAACACACTATACACAGAGGAATGAAGATAACAATTCTCATTAGAAACTATGAAATCAGGCCTCTCTGGTGGTCCAGTGGTTGAGGATCTGCCTGCGAATACAGGAGACGTGAGTTCAGTCCCTAGTCTAGGAAGATTCCATATGTCACAGAGCAACTAAGTCCATGCACCACAACTACTAAGCCAGCGCTCTACAGCTCAAGAGTCACAACTTCTAAGCCCATGCACTGCAACTACTGAAGCCTGTGCACCCTAGAGCCTGAGCTCTGCAACAAGAGAAATTATCGCAATGAGAAGCCCACAAACTACAACTAGAGTAGTCCCCACTCTCCACAACTAGAGAAAGGCCGTGCACAGCAATGAAGACCCAGCACAGCCAAAAGTAAATAAATAAATCTTGGGGGGAAAAAAAAATCAACTAGAATTTTATACCCAGTGAAACTATCCTTCAACAATGGTGGTGAAATAAAGCCTTTTCCAGACAAATACATGCTAAGAGAATTCCCAGCATACTTTAAAAAGCACTAGAAATAGTAAAAATGTGGATAAATATATATTACTTCTTATTTCTTAATTTTCTTTAAAGGAAAATTGATTATTTAAAGGAGAAACAGAAACAATGTATTGTGAGCTACATAACACACATAGAAATAAAATGTATGAAAACTGTAGCATAAAGGGGGACAAATGGAATCATTATGTAGTAGGATCTTGTATTACATGTGAAATATTTTAATGCTAATTCACGATAGACTGTAGTACATTAAGAATACATAACTTTAACCTATACAGTAGCTACTAAAAAAGAGAAGGGGAAAAATACCTGGAGAAAGAGAAGTCAGCAAAATCTAAGAAGAAACCACTAGGGAATAGGGAACTTAAAAAATATTTTTGGTTGAAAGAATGAAAATACAAAATGTCGAAATCTTTGGGATGCAGGTAAAGCACAGTTTAGAGGGAACTTGATAGTTTTTAATCACAATATATTACATTTAAAAAGAAATAATAAAACTTCAGTTATTCAAATTGCAGTTATAATTTACTTTCAGATCTATCAATAAGAATTAGAATATTTAGTACAGCTTGAGTTTGAGGTTCTTTGCTTAGTAATTATATAACACTGTCTTTTCACAGGCCATTTAAAAAAGTTCATCTTCATTTCCCAGCCCTCTTATCCTATTAACTGGAAGCAGCCAAGACTAAAGCAGTTCTTTAACTGAATAAACTCTCTAACAAAAAAAAAAAAAAAAGGAATAATAAAGTTTTAAAATCAATAATCTAAGTTTCCAACATCCAAAGCTAGGGAAAAAATAGCAAATTAAATCCTACATTAGTAGAAGGAAGGAAATAATAAAGATAAAGTGGAAATCAATGAAATAGAAAATAAAAGTTTTTATAAAGATTTATTTTTTAAAATCTATAAAATTTATAAAGTGATATGTAGGTTGATAGTTTTAAAAAGAGCACAAATACAATTTACTAGTATCAGGAATACAAGAGGGAACATCTCTAAAGACACAAGAAAAACAGATAATCTGAGTAGCCAAATCTCTGTTATAAATAAACTGAACTTATAATTAAACACTAGATATTTAAAGAAAACTTCAGTCCCAGATAGCATCTATCAAATTTGAACTCTATCAAACATTTAAGGAGGAAATACAACTATTCTTATACAAGGTCTTTCAGAAAATAGAAGGAATCTTCCCAACTAATTTTATGAGGTCAAACAAAATCATAATACCAAAATGAGACATTGTGAGAAAAATACAAACGAAGATGGCTTAAGGACGAAGTCACAAAAATTGTTAAGTGAAATCTTTGCAAGCTGAATCAAGCAATATAGAAAAATGATACTACATCAAGATCGATTGAGGCCTATATCAGGAATGCAATGTTGGTTAACATTTGAAAATCAAACAATGTAACTTACCATGTTAACAGAAGAAATGAGAAAAATCATATGACCCTTTCACTAGATGTATAAAAAGCAAATCGCAAAATCATTCACAGTAAAAGTTTCCAGCAAACTAAGAATAGAAAGTAATTTCCACATTTGATAAGGGATAACTATGAAAAACCTAGAGATAATAGTCTAGTGAAAGACTAGCATCTTTCTCCCAATGACCAGAAACAAAACAAGGATGTCAGTCTTTACCACTTCTAATTAACACTGTACTAGCCGCAATAACCAGTGCAAGAAAGTACAAAAAACGAAAGCCATAAAAATTGAAAAGGGAAAAATAAAACTTTATTTATTCATAGATGACATGATTATGTATATAGAAAATCCCTAGAAAATACTGAGTTCCAGAAACAGACTTGATCTATCTTTGTCAACTGTTTGTTGACCAAGGTGCCCAATCAATTTAATGGGAGAAAAGAAATCTTTTAACAAATGGTGCTGGGACAATTGGGCATCCACATGGAAAAAATTTAACCTTGAATAATTTTTTCTCACTATACAAAAATTAATCCCAGATGGATCATAGAACAAAATGAAAATTAAGAGCTTTTAGAAGAAAATATTTTGGAAAATACTTTGATAGTTTCTTATAAAAATACACCTACCCCGTGGTTCAGTAATTCTACTATAATTTCTCTTTATCTAAGAGCAATTAAAACATATGGTCACAAAAAAGTTTGTACAAGAATGTTTGAAGTATCTTTACTTACAACACCTCCAAACTGGAAAAAAGGTCAAATATCCATCAAATGAAAAATGGATAACCAAATTGTGGCATATCTATATAATGAAATTCTACACAGCAATAAAAGGAATGAACTACTGATACATGTAACAACATGGATTAATCTAAAAAACTGTATGTGAAACCAAAGAACCAGACACAAAAAGAACATTTTCTATTATCCAATTTATATGAAGTTCTAGGACAGGTAAAATTAATCTGAAGCAAAATAAATCAGAATAGTAGTTGCATTGTTAGGAGGTGGGGAGAGAGCAGGGAATAACTTGGCAGAGATATAAGAAAATTTCTGGGGTGATAAAAATGTTCCTTTATTTGGTAGCACTGCAGATTACATTAGCATATTCATTTATCAATAATCACTGAACTACTGTATATTGTCAACCTTGCTTATTTAACTTATATGCAGAGTACATCATGTGGAATGCCAGGCTGGATGAAGCACAAGCTGGACTCAAGGCTGCCAGGAAAAATATCAATAACCTTAGGTATGTAAATGACACCACCTTTATGAGAAAGCAAAGAAGAACTAAAGAGCCTCTTGATGAAAGTGAAAGAGGAGAGTGAAAAAGCTGGCTTAAAACGCAACATTCAAAACACTAAGATAGTAGCATCTGGTCCCATCACTTCACAGCAAACAGATGGGGAAAAAGTGCAAACAGTTGACAGATTTTATTTTCCTGGGCTCTAAAATCACTGCAATGGTGACTGCAGCCATGAAATTAAAAGACACTTGCTCCTTGGAAGCAAAGTTATGACCAACCTAACAGCATATTAAAAAGCAGAGACCTTATTTTGCCGACAAAGGTCTGTCTAGTCAAAACTATGGTTTTTCCAATAATCATGTATGTATGTGAGAGTTGGACCATAAAGAGAGCTGAGTACCGAAGAATTGATACTTTTCAACTGTAGTGTTGGAGAAGACTTTTGAGAGTCCCTTGGACTGCAAGGAGATCCAACCAGTCCATCCTAGAGGAGATCAGTCCTGGGTGTTCATTGGAAGGACTGATGTTGAAGCTGAAACTCCAATACTTTGGCCACCTCATGCGAAGAGGTGACTCACTGGAAAAGACCCTGATGCTGGGAGAGAATGGGGGCAGGAAAAGGGGACGACAGAGGATGAGATGGCTGGATGGCATCACCAACTCGATGGACATGAGTTTGAGCAAGCTTCAGGAGTTGGTGAAAGACACGGAAGCCTGGTGTGCTGCTATTCGTGGGGTCGCAAAGAGTCGGACACGACTGAGCAACTGAACTGAACTGAACTGAACTGTGATTTCTTTTATCCTGCAAAATGCCTCTTCATAACTTTGCCCATTTTTCTACCACTGCTTTGTACTTTTTGTATCTTGCTTAAGAAATCTCTCTTAACTTCAAGGTCATAAAGGCATTATTCTGTATTTTCTTATAAAAATTCTAAAGTTAACATATAAGTCTTTAATCCATCTGGAATTTATTTTTGTGTACAATGTGTGGTAGGGATCCAATTTCTTTCTTTTTCTCTCACATAGATAATCAATTTCCCCCACATATTTACTGAAGTCTAGAATTTCAATAATGTTACGCAATGGCATCCTTGTTTTATATTGTCTTTCCATATAAACGGGTCTGACTATACCCTAATCCTTTATTCTGTCAGTCCACACAAATATCATGCTAATTTTGACAGTATCAATATGTCATAGGGCAAGACCTCATCTTATTCTTCTTCAGAATAGCTTGGCTACTTTTGGACCTTTCCTTTTCATATAATTTTAGAATCAACTTTTCTAGTTCCTTGAGAAACCTATTAAATACTTGGCCCATTAAAATCCAGTATTGACTGGTACTTCTACCCATTTTTAACATAAAGCAAAGATCTTAGAACACTTAAACTGTATTTATCAGTTCTAATTTATAAGTTACTATTCTCATTAATTTTAATCCTTTATATATATTTAAATATATAAAATAAAACATAATTATTGCTGTTATATATTTATTTACCTATATATTTACCATCTTCATTGTTCTTCATTCCTTCCTGCATCTCTGACCTTCTATCTAAGATACTCTTCCTTCTGTCTGAATGATACCTTCAGTGTTTCCTTTAGAATGTGCTTCCTAGTAACAAATTACCTCAGATTTGGTCAGTCTTAAAATGTCTTCACTTCACCTTTATTTCTGGAGGATATTTTCACCAGGCATTGGACTCTAGACTGACAGTTATTTTCTTTTAATATCTTAATTATAATCAGTTGTTTTCTTCCAGATTCAGTATTTTCTATTGAGAAGTCAGCTGTCAATTTAATTGTTGTCCTTTTGAACATAACCCTTTTATTTTCCCCAGCAGCTTTTAGGATTTTATTCTTGTCTTATTATTTATTTTATTTATTTTTATTTTTGCTGCTTTGGTTTTATAGGGTTTCTTAAATCTGTGGTGTGATTATTTTTTTAGTCAATTTTTTAACTTCCCAGCCATTATATCTTCAAACATTGTTTCTGTCCTATTCTCTCTCTTTTCCTTTTGGAATTCCAATCACACATAAATTTGACCTCACTCTAACTTATGTCTCTTGTTCTCTTTTCTAAGCTTACCATTGTTTTGTCTCTTCATTGATCTGGATGGTTTCATCTGCTAATTCACTAATTATCTCTTCTGATCTGCTGTTAGATGCACCATTAAGTTCTCAATTCCATTTAATGTATTTTTTTACAATATTGCAATTTTTATTTGGTTCCTTTTCAAATCTGCTGTGCCATTTTATGGTTTCTAATGTTCTGTTGAAAATTTTGATTCTATTTTCTATCTCCTTGATTATATCAAGTGTAATTATTTTAAAGTCTGTATCTTCTAGAGCCAGGATCTAGCTGGAGCTAACTTGTGAGAGTGTTTATATATAGTCTGTTAAGTATGCTATTTCTTTTGATAGTGTTATCTCCTTCTGCCTGGTCATCTTTCATTGCAAAGTTTCTCACTGTGTAGAAGAAAGGTTTATAGAAATAATTTGAGGACCCTGGGAACATTAGCCATTAAGGATCACTTTAATCCAATTTCAGGGACTAAGATTTTCTAGATTACTCTGATAATCTAGAGCTGAGCTGTAATCTATCTTGTTTTCCTTTTTGTTCATCATTACAAAGCATTCAGAGCACAGAATATTTACCAGGGTTCCTACCCTTGGCAGATCTTGAACTCTTAACTTTAACTTCTTTAGCCCCATAATGAGGCTTTCAAAAGCACTATTTAGCCTTTCAACTGACTCTTCTGGAATCAAAAATGTCCTAAAAAGGAAGGGACCCAAAGCCAACCACTCTGGAGGTCAACTTCTTTGAATTTAACTATGCACACATACTTCTTTTCTTTTTTAATATTCTGTCCAGTGTTTGTGTTTCCTCTATAGAAAAGTTGGTTCAAATGACTTAGTGTGCATCACTGTAACCGGAAATTTCCTACATACAGCTTTATATCCTATTTAAATTACAATATGACAATTTTCCCATGACATTAAATATTCTTCAAAAACATATTATATTACTATAGAAAACATAGTCACCTGTTGTTCTAGGATCATATTCTTCTCTCGTTCTACATTGAGAACCATTCTCTTTGTATATTCTAGTTGCTTCTCTAGGAGGATGCAGCGAGACTGGGCTGAGCTTAACTGCATACTTATATCTATGAAAAAGAAAAAGTAATAATGAATCATATCAGAGAGTTATCACAAGACATGTATTATATGAATTCAATCAAAAGTCAGAAGTTCAAAACTTCTTTACTTCTAAATAATGAGTCTCCGGAAATTAACATAAAATTTGTGAATATCTCATTAATTATATATAACTAATTTAACGCTGACTCATAAAGACCCAGAGAGTATACTTCTGAAAGGGAAGGATGTCAGTGACTTGTGGGATCACAAAAACCTGGCTATTCCTGGGAAATAATATCATCTGGAAAATAGAGGACCTAAGGGAACATTTCATATAAAGATAGGCACAATAAAGGACAGAATGGTAAGGACCTAAGAGAAGCAGAAGATATTAAGAAGAGGTGGCAACAATACACAGAAGAACTATACAACAAAGATCTTCATGACCCAGATAATCATTATGGTGTGATCACATACCTAGAGCCAGACATCCTGGAATGCAAGGTCAAGTGGGCCTTAGGAAGCATCACCACGAACAAAGCTAGTGGAGGTGATGGAATTCAAATTGAGCTATTTCAAATCCTAAAAGATGTTGTGAAAGTGCTGTACTCAATATGCCAGCAAGTTTGGAAAACTCAGCAGGGGGCATCGGACTGGAAAAGGTCAGTTTTCATTCCAATCCCAAAGAAAGGCAATGCCAAAGAATGCTCAAACTACCGCACAACTGCACTCATCTCACACACTAGCAAAATAATGCACAAAATTCTCTAAGTGAGGCTTCAACAGTACGTGAACCATGAACTTCCAGTTGTTTAAGCTGAGTTTAGAAAAGGCAGAGGACCCAGAGGTCAAATTGCCAACATCTATTGGATCATCAAAAAATCAAGAGAGTTCCAGAAAAACATCTACTTCTGCTTTATTGACTATGCCAAAGCTTTGACTGTGTGGATCACAATAAATTGTGGAAAATTCTTAAGAGATGGGAACAGTAGACCATCTGATCTGCCTCCTCAGAAATCTGTATGCAGGTCAAGAAGCAACAGTTAGAACTGGACATGGAACAACAGACTGGTTCCAAATTGGGAAAGGAGTATGTCGAGGCTGTATATGATCACCCTGTTTATTTAACTTATATGCAGAGTACATCATGAAAAATGCTGGACTGGATGAAGCACAAGCTGGAAGCAAGACTGCTGGGAGAAATATCAATAACCTCAGATGTGCAGATGACACCACCCTTATGGCAGAAAGTGAAGAAGAACTAAAGAGCCTCTTGATGAAAGTGAAAGAGGAGAGTGAAAAAGTTGGCTTAAAGATCAACATTCAGAAAACGAAGATCATGACATCTGGTCCTATCACTTCATGGGAAACAGATGGGGAAACAGTGGAAACAGTGGCTGACTTTATTTTTCTGGACTCCAAAATCACTGCAGATGGTGTTTGCAGCCATGAAATTAAAAGATGCTTACTCCTTGGAAGGAAAGTTATGTCAAACCTATACAGCATATTAAAAAGCAGAGACATTACTTTGCCAACAAAGGTTCATCTAGTCAAGGCTATGGTTTTTCCAGTGGTCATGTATGGATGTGAGAGTTGGACTATAAAGAAAGCTGAGCGCAGAAGAATTGATACTTTTGAACTGTGGTGTTGGAGGAGACTCTGGAGAGTCCCTTGGACTGCAAGGAGATCCAACCAGTCCATCCTAAAGGAGATCAGTCCTGGGTGTTCACTGGAAAGACTGATGTTGAAGCTGAAACTCCAATACTTTGGACACCTGATGCAAAAAGCTGACCCATTGGAAAAGACCCTGATGCTGGGAAAGATTGAGGGCAGGAGGAGAAGGGGACAACAGAGGATGAGATGGTTGGATGGTATCACCAACTCAATGGACATGGGTTTGGGTAGACTTCGGGAGCTGGTGATGGAGAGGGAGGCCTGGTGTGCTTCGGTTCATGGGGTCACAAAGAGTCGGGCACGACTGAGCAACCGAACTGAACTGAATAATACGTGAATTTTGTTGGTATTCTGAAAATACTATAATTCCTAAATACAACTTGTGTAAAAACTTAATTTTTCTTTTAATCTCAATAATTTATGAACTGGGATAACAGATAATATACAGGCAAGTTTAAAATTATATCCATTTAGTGCAATGGCACCCTACTCCAGTACTCTTGCCTGGAAAATCCCATGGACGGAGGAGCCTGGTAGGCTGCAGTCCATGGGGTCGCTAAGGGTCGGACACGACTGAGCGACTTCACTTTCACTTTTTACGTTCATGCATTGGAGAAGGAAATGGCAACCCACTCCAGTGTTCTTGCCTGGAGAATTCCAGGGACGGGGGAGCCTGGTGGGCTGCTGTCTCTGGGGTCGCATGGAGTCGGACACGACTGAGATGACTTAGTAGTAGTAGTAGTAGTAGTAGTAGTAGCGCAAATATCAAAATATCTGAGAACAAGCCCACAAGGTTTGAACACATATAAGAACAAAGATATTGAGTAAACCTTAGACTGGGCTTTTTATTTTCAAGTTGTAAACTTTGGTAACCTCTTCCTTCTGAGAATTATTGAATTTTCTTACCTTTTTTCTGCTTTATCAGTTCCTTGTGTGCCAGATTTCTCTCACTTGTTTCATTCTCCAAGGCCTTTTTATATTGTGCCGCTTCTCTGGAAAGAATGTTCAGGTTATCTTCAGCTTGTGTTCTCTCTAACTCTAAACGATGAATCTTTTCCTGAAGAGTTTTTAATGCTAAAATAAGAGCTGTTGAAAAAATTGTCTTGATATTTTAAGTGAGAATTTTTGAGCACTTATAATCATAGCAGCATATAAAAGTGAGCAGTATATTTTTATTACTTAAGTAAAAAAGAAAAAGCAATTTATATTCCTTATAAAAAAGAAAAATGACTAAAATTCTAAAGAGGGACAAATTCTAACACGTCTTATAAAAATAATATATTTATGATTATATTTAGTAATTTTCTAAGTTTGAGATGTAAGAAAGCTAATAATCACATTTTAATTTAAGAAAGCAAATATGTTCAAAACATATGCAAAAAAGATATATATGTATATATGTGTGTGTGTATATAGAGAGAGGGAGAGAGTGAGAGAGACAGGAGTGTGGGAGGAAGGGAAGAAGCAGGTGAAGAAGGCAGGAAGAGAGGGAGCATGGGAGAAAGGAGGGGAAATTTGAGGCATACAAGTCTGAGCATGGATAAGGAAAATTAAAATATGCTGTTCACTAATTAACAAGGAAATTTAGGTTTAAAGTTAAAAATTTTCTCAGTTCTTGATGTATTCAGTTTCAGTCAAATCACATTTATTGTTTCTTTGTCCAAGATATTATGTTAATTATTAGGACATATGAGGTAGAACATTGCTTCTTCCATCAAGAAAAAATTACAATCTAGTGGTTTAACTGATGTCAGGCTTGAAAAATTGTGATACACATGTACTACTATAATTATTATTCAGATACATTAATATCTTCATAATTCAGATAAGCTCGAGTTATAAAATTTTCAAATATTATCTTATATGTTCTTTTCAGTTACAACTTCAAATTGTAAAACTAGAGATGAATGGAATATAAATAAATGTTCAAGATTAACTTTCATATAGTTCATATCCAATTAGAAAGATGTTTGTTAGAGATTATTGTTTGATTTGGATCAATATTTCTTGTAGTTGCTTTGTCCACAAAGCTATAGTCTATTTATAATGGCAACCATTATTATAAAAGATTAAAAAACACGACTATCAGCATCTTAGAAAGTAATGTATATGGTACAGATATGCCTGGAATCATAAATGTTTTTCTAATTCAATTTTAAGATTCTCCTAAACTTATATTTTAAAAGTTATAATACTTGTATCTTATAGTTACTCCAATGAACTGGATTCATGAAGAATTTTCAAGGGTAATTTTGGATGCAATTTCTGAATTTAATCCTTGAATAAGATTAAAATCAACTTAATTCTTTAATATTCTAACCATCTTATTCATTAGAAGGATTCTCCAAATCTGACCTTTTATTCTTCAGAATATTTTCCTATTTTTAATGACATTTTAAAGATAAATCTGCAATATGTGCCTAGCTGTTTATATTAATCTTCATCTTATAGCAAAGAAGCCAAAATAAAAAATGTTAAGTAACTTAAATTTAAAGAAACTTTAAGCAACAGAGTCAAAATTAGCATTTTACTAAGATTAGTTAAACACACAATCATCTTATTTTCTACATAAAAATGAAAAGTTTTATATAACATGCTTCCTAATATCCCTAATTTTAAATATGATTTTTTATTAGCATTACCTTGGCTATTTGGACTACGAAGCATTTTAGAAGATGTAAGTTCTAAGTTCACAGAGTAGTGAGTCTGAGATGATTCATCACTCTGAGTGATGGATGGAACACACACTCTTTCTGGAGGTTTAAGATAGCTTCCGACTATACTATGCATTAATTCAGAATCCATTATCTGTAGAGAATAAAGGAAAGATATAGTATAGCATCATTTTTTTCCTATGTGAATAACAAAGATATCAGAAAAAATTCAGGTGGAAGTTTTAACATAAATATATAGTCATATACTGTGGAATTGTGTTTTTATAAAGTTTATTATCACAAGTTCAACCATAATAAGTTCACTAGTAAAAGAAAAAAATGACGATTTACTCTATAAACAGTATAGACAATTCTGCCTGATTCTCAAAGAGTATATGCTCTGAAGTGAGCATTACATGAGTGGTGTGAATTTGCTGGTTTCTCACTTGATTGTAAGATCATCATCTGAGCACTCCTCTACAAAGTTTGACTCTAGCATTCAAACATAAAGTACATATTCTAAAAGACATAACTTTGAAACAGAAGCCACTCATATAATGATTCTCTAGACTCCAATATGACTTCCTAAGGCATTTTTAAGCGTAATTTTGGATATATCAATTTCTGAATCTAAGCCTTGAATTCTACAACCCTATTTAATGCACTAGCATTCTAGTCAGCTAGTTTTGAAGGATTCCAAATCTAAAAATCTAAAAGAGCTTTATCTTGCCATTTTGAGTTTTTTTTGTATGTTGGCTGGAGAGCCATTTTAAATATCTTAGCAGGTAACTTTTAAAGTTTCCTAAGTCATTTTATTTTTCTTTCTGTAATTTGAATATTTTAGAAATGTATTATACTTAATAGATTATAGTCAATGTTAATAACCACACTGAAACAGAAAATTGTTTATATACAAAACAATTCACCAGCACAATTTTTTTTTGCTGTTTCTTTACTATTGTTTTATTTTTATTTTTTTTAATTTTTTTATTATTTATTTTTTTTTATTTTTTAAACTTTACATAATTGTATTAGTTTTGCCAAATATCAAAATGAATCTGCCATAGGTATACATGTGTTCCCCATCCTGAACCCTCCTCCCTCCTCCCTCCCCATACCATCCCCCTGGGTCGTCCCAGTGCACTAGCCCCAAGCATCCAGTATTGTCACCAGCACAATTTTTAAAAATAACGTTGCTTTAAGGCGGATTCATTTCAATATTTGGCAAAACTAATACAATATTGTAAAGTTTAAAAATAAAATAAAATTTAGAAAACACTAAAATAAATAAATAAAATGTAAATTTATAATTTCTTTATATAAATTAACCTACTTTAATTTTTGAGAATTGCAAATTTTCATTGATTTCACTACCTTCCCAATTCACAAGGCAAGGGAAGACACTTCTATGACTGTGTTTCCTGTGATGGCAGGAAACATACTTCACTCAACAGGGTTTTCTGCTTAGCCACTGCCATGATGTGTTGTCATCAAGGACGTTCTTTATCAGTCTAGATTACAGGTTACATAGCCTAGGAAGATTTGCCAGAATACTTGATGCTCTTAAATCTTGAAAGGCAATCATTTTTCTATTGTTATCAGCACTGGCTACCATTTACTAAACGTATCTCTGTCTCTCTGGGTTCTTGCTCCTCAGACACTGTCTGCTCCCCATGGGAGACTGCATCTATCTAAACTGTTGTTCCCTCAAAAAATAAGAGAGCAAAGTTAGGTAGAGCCCCAAAGGGCAGATGTTCTGAACATGATTGTACATCTTCAGAGAGAGGGATGTGTTTAAAGCTATCCAAAGAACCTTGGAGTTACTCAAGATACTTGATTTAGTTTTCAGCTCCTGTTGAGTCTCTCCAATAATGAAAAAAATAAAATGTTGGATTAGTCACTATACACTGAAGTCCTTGGGAAGAGTGTCTGCTTCCTCTGTCTCAAATATGGTATTATTTTACTAGACGAATTTTTGCATGAATTAAAAAACAATTTCAAATTAAAAAGTTTTAATGTATATGAAATGATTACTCAGAAGATACCAATAAATTAAAAATTAGACCAAAGTTTATTTAAATTAAGTGTGTAAACACATCTGAAAGTAGGCATAAGCAGAATAAAAACCCACTAGAGGTTATGATGAAAAGAAAAAGGAAACAATAAATGAGAGAAAAGTGCCATGAGTTCTCACAAACTTGGGGTTCCAGCTTAAGCCTTATAACCTAGTCCTATATTGTAAGTGAGTGCTTAAAAACTGTTGTTCAGTTGCTAAGTCATGTTTGACTTTTTGCAAACTTCTGGACTATGGCATGCCAGGCTCCTCTGTCTTCCAATATCTCCCTGAGTTTGCTCAAATTCATGTCCATTGAGTCAGTGATGCTATCTAACCATCTCATCCTCTGCCACCTTCTTCTCCTTTTGCATTCAATCTTTCCTAGTATCAGGGTCTTTTGCAATGAGTCAGTTCACATCAGTGGTCCAAAGTATTGAAGCTTCAGCTTCAGCATCAGTCCTTCCGATGAATACTCAGGGTTGATTTCTTTGGGACGGACAGGTTTGATCTCCTTGCTGTCTGAGGGACTCTCAAGAATCTTTCCCAGCACCACAATTCGAAATAATCAATTCTTCAGTGCTCAGCCTTCTTTATGGTCCAACTCTCAGATCCATACATGACTCTGGAAAAACCGCAGTTTAGAACATACAGACTTTTGTCAGCAAAGTGATGCCTCTGCTTTTTAATATGCTATCTAGGTTTGTCATAGTTCTCCTTCCAAGGAGCAAGAGTCTTAATTTTAACGGCTGCAACCACTGTCTGTGGCGATTTTGGAGCCCAATAAAACCTGTCACTGCTCCCACTTTCCCCCCCCTTCTATTTGCCATGAAGTGATGGGATTGGATGCCATGATCTTAAGGTTGTTTGAATGTTGAGTTTCAAGCCAGCTTTTTCACTCTCCTCTTTACATCAAAAGGCTCTTTAGTTCCTCTTCGCTTTCTGCCATTAGAGTGGTATCATCTGCATATCTGAGGTTGTTGGTATTTCTTCTGGCAATCTTTTTTTATTTATTTTTATTTTATTTTTAAACTTTACAATATTGTATTAGTTTTGCCAAATATCGAAATAGATTCGCCACAGGTATACATGTGTTCCCCGTCCTGAACCCTCCTCCCTCCTCCCTCCCCATACCATCCCTCTGGGTCGTCCCAGTGCACCAGCCCCAAGCATCCAGTATCGTGCATCGAACCTGGACTGGCAACTCGTTTCATACATGATATTTTACATGTTTCAATGCCATTCTCCCAAATCTTCCCACCCTCTCCCTCTCCAACAGAGTCCATTAGACTGTTCTATACATCAGTGTCTCTTTTGCTTCTGGCAATCTTTATTCCAGCTTGTGATTCATCCAGCCTGGCATTTCACTGATGTAGTCCGAATAGAAGTTAAATAAGCAGGGTGACAATGTGCAGCCTTGTCATACTCCTTTCCCAATCTGGAATCAGTCAGTTGCTCTATGTCCAGTTTTAACTGTTGTGTTTTGACCTATATACAGATTTCTCAGGAGGCAGGTAAGATGGTCTGGTACTTCCTTTTCTTTAAGAATTTTCCACAGTTTGCTGTGATCCACACAGTTAAAAGTTTAAGCATAGTCAATGAAGCAGAAGTAGATGGTTTTTCTGGAACTCCCTTGCTTTCTCCATGATTCAACAAAATGTTGGCAATTTGATCTCTGGTTTCTCTGCCTTTTCTTAATCCAGCTTGAACATCTGGAAGTTCTCAGTTCACGTACTGCTGAAGCCTAGCTTGAAGGATTTTGAGCATAATCTTGCTAGCATATGAAAAGAGTGCAATTGTATGGAAGTTAGAACATTCTTTGGCATTGCTCTTCTTTGGGATTGGAATGAAAATTGACCCTTTCCAATCCTGTGGCTACTGCTGTTTTCCAGATTTTCTGGCATATTGAGTGCAGCACTTTAATAGCATCCTCTTTTAGGATTGGAAATAGTTCAGCTGAAATTCCATCACCTGCGCTTGCTTTGTTTGTAGTAACGCTTCCTAAGGCCCAGTTGACTTCACACTCCAGGATTTCTGGCTCTAGATGAGTGACCTCGCCATTATGGTTATCCAGGTAATTAAGACATTTTTTGTACAATTGTTCTGTGTATTCTTGCTATATCTTCTTAATCTCTTTTGCTTCATTTAGGTCCTTACCGTTTCTGTCCTTTATTGTGCCCATCCTTGCATGAAATGTTCCCTTGATATCTCCAGTTTTCTTGAATAGATCTCTGGTCTTTCCCATTCTATTGTTTTCCTCTATTTCTTTGCATTGTTCATTTAAGAAGGTCTCTTATCTTTCCTTGCTATTCTCTGGAACTCTGCATTCAGTTGGGCATATCTTTCCCTTTCTCCCTTGCCTTTTGCTTCTCTTCTTTTCCTCAGCTATTTGTAAAGCCTCCTCCTCCAATCACTCTGCCTCTGTGGATTTCTTTTTCTTGGGGATGGTTTTGGTTACCACCTCCTATATAATATTATGAACCTCTGTCCATAGTTTCTCAGGCACTCTGTCTACCAGATATAATCCCTTGAATCTATTTGTTATCTCCACTGTAATCATAAAGGATTTGATTTAGGTCATACCTTAATGCCCTAGTGGTTTTCCCTACTTTCTTCCATTTAAGTCTGAATTTTGCAATAAGAAGTTCATGATCTGAGCCAGTCAGCTCCAGGTCTTGCTTTTACTGACTGTATAGAGTTCTTCCCTCTTTGGCTGCAAAGAACATAATCAACCTGATTTTGGTACTGACTGAAGCTGAGGTACCACTGCATAAAGAAACTATCCCCCACCTGGAGAATGTGTTAGACAAAAAAACTTAACTGCAAAGCATTTTCACTTGCTCTTGAGGGAAGCAAATGTTCCCAAATGGTCTGTTTAAACAACCAATGTCTATACTTGCTGGTGGCTGACTGTGCCATCGTTATTGCATAATCCCAAAGGACTACTAGGGAGACAGCATTTAGGAGGCAATCAGAGATACTACAAGAGGGTCTTGAAACAGAGGACTCTCTGTTTGGTATTTCGCTGGTAATACTTGGTAATTTGCTGGTAATTCTTTCAGTTTAGATTTTTCTTTAGAGAGACTGGAGAAAGGTCAATAGTTCTGTTTCTTTTATCTGGTTTTCTTTGTGTATGCATATAGGAAAAGGCAATGGCACCCCACTCCAGTACTCTTGCCTGGAAAATCTCATGGATGGAGGAGCCTGGTGGGCTGAGTCGGACATGACTGAGCGACTTCACTTTCACTTTTCACGTTCATGCATTGGAGAAGGAAATGGCAACCCACTCCAGTGTTCTTGCCTGGAGAATCCCAGGGACGGGGGAGCCTGGTGGGCTACTGTCTGTGGGGTCACACAGAGTCGGACACGACTGAAGCGACTTAGCAGCAGCAGCAGCAGTATACAACCTGGAGAAGGCAATGGCAGCCCACTCCAGTACTCTTGCCTGGAAAATCCCATGGACGGAGGAGCCTGGTTGGCTGCAGTCCATGAGGTCCTTAAGAGTCAGACACGACTGAGCGACTTCACTTTCACTTTTCACTTTTATGCATTGGAGAAGGAAATGGCAGCCCACTCCAGTGTTCTTGCCTGGAGAATCCCAGGGACGGGGGAGCCTGGTGGGCTGCCGTCTATAGGATCGCACAGAGTCAGACACGACTGAAGCGACTTAGCAGCAGCAGCAGCAGTATGGGTTAACTTATCTAAAGAACAAACACAGTAAAGGTTAGCCTAACTTTATTTTATTGTTAATGTATATTATTATACTTTAAAAAGTACTCTTACAACTGAGTAGAAAAATCTGTGGTTAAGAGATCTGCCTTACAGGTTCTCTAATAGATATTACAATCTATTATTTATAATATGTAATAATTAAAGTGTTAAGATAGTGATATAAAAATGAACTGGTCAATAGAAATTAGTAAATCTAAGAACTTCACATAAACACTTCCAGAGGATTCAACAAATGATTCATTTGTTGTTTGTTCAATAAATGATGTTACAAAAAATAGGGGGGGAAATCCAGTTAAACATTTACCTGACTGAACAATCAGTATAAAACTTCAGATACAGTACAGAGTTAATTTTCTTTTATTAAAAAAAAAACTGGATAGTTAAAATAAACTTAGAAGAGGGTAAGACATTTTATGTTTAAAAGCAGGGAGAAAATAAAGATAAAGATGTAAAGCCTACATTAAAATTCATACCACAACATATAGAAATTATGAACAAAATTGAAAGACAAAAGGAAAGCAGAATATGTTATTTGCAATGCAGCATTCTGTCCAGGAATGTGTTACCTGAATAGCACATCACATAAGCCCCAAATGAAAGACATTCTATTTTTACAAAGGGGGGGACTGTTTTCTTAAAAAATGTCAATGTCATAAAAATGATGACACTTCTAAGTATATATATCCAAAATAATTGAAAGCAGGGTCTCAAATAGATATTTGTACACCCATATTCATAACAGCATTATTCTCTACAGTCAAAAGGTAGAAATAATCCAAACATCCATCAATGAATAAACAGATAAACAAAACATATAGACATACAATGGAATACTATTTGGCCTTAAAATGAGAGGAAATTCTAATACATTCTAAAACATGGATGAACATTGAGGACATTATGCTAAGTGAAATAAACCAGTCACAGAAAAACAAATACTGTATGATTCCACTTATATGAGGTATCTAGAGTTCAGTTGGAGAAGGCAATGGCACCCCACTCCAGTACTCTTGCTTGGAAAATCCCATGGATGGAGGAGCCTGGTGGGCTGCAGTCCATGGGGTCGCTAAGAGTCGGACACGACTGAGCGACTTCACTTTCACTTTTCACTTTCATCCATTGGAGAAGGAAATGGCAACCCACTCCAGTGTTCTTGCCTGGAGAATCCCAGGGATGGGGGAGCCTGATGGGCTGCCATCTATGGGGTCGAACAGAGTCGGACATGACTGAAGTGACTTAGCAGCAGTAGCAGCAGAGTTCAGATCAGTTCAGTCGCTCACTCCTGTCCGACTCTTTGCGACCCCATGAATCGCAGCACGCCAGGCCTCCCTGTCTATCACCAACTCCCGGAGTTCACTCAGACTCATGTCCATTGAGTCAGTGATGCCATCTAGCCATCTCATCCTCTGTCGTCCCCTTCTCCTCCTGCCCTCAATCCCTCCTAGCATCAGAGTCTTTTCCAATGAGTCACCTCTTCACATGAGGTGGCCAAAGTACTGGAGTTTCAGCTTTAGCATCATTCCTTCCAAAGAAATCCCAGGGCTGATCTCCTTCAGAATGGACTGGTTGGATCTCCTTGCAGTCCAAGGGACTCTCAAGAGTCTTCTTCAACACCAAGGTTCAAATGCATCAATTCTTCGGTGCTCAGCTTTCTTCACAGTCCAACTCTTGCATCCATACATGACCACAGGAAAAACCATAGCCTTGACTAGACGGACCTTTGTTGGCAAAGTAATGTCTCCGCTTTCCAATATGCTATCTAGGTTGGTCATAACTTTCCTTCCAAGGAGTAGTCAAACTCATAAAAACAGAAGTAGAATGGTAGCTGAGGGGAGAGGTAAATGCAGAGTTGTAGAGTTCCAGTTTTCCCAGATGAAAAAGTTCTGGAATATTAGTTGTACAACAATGTACAGGCTGTACAACAATGTGTGGTAGGGGAGACAAATTAAAAACAAGATATGATTCAGTGGGATCAATTCCATAACAAAAGCATACATAGAGTGTCACAGGAGCACAGAAGAGACATTATCTAACTCTCTTTGCTAGACAGAGAGATAAGTAAAGCCAGAAATAATTTGGCATTATGAACAGTTTGGAAAGAGTAGTTTAGGTAAATATGGCAGAGTGAACATATACACTGACTTTTGCTTCCTCTCTAAACCCACTAAAATAATATTAAAACTTTAAAAAAGTTATAAACCTACAAGGACAAAGAAATCAGAAAAGGTGACAACAACACAACTTTGGAAAATGGAAAAGAGATGTACAAGTAATAACAGACTTAGCTAATGCAAAAAAGGCAAATTCCTAACTCAAGTAAGACTCTGATGCTGGGAGGGATTGGGGGCAGGAGGAGAAGGGGACGACAGAGGATGAGATGGCTGGATGGCATCATAGACTCGATGGACGTGAGTTTGAGTGAACTCCGGGAGTTGGTGATGGACAGGGAGGCCTGGCATGCTGTGATTCATGGGGTCGCAAAGAGTCGGACACGAGTGAGCGACTGAACTGATCTGAACTCTGCTGCTACTGCCGCTAAGTCACTTCAGTCATGTCCGGCTCTGTGCGATTCATGGGGTCGCAAAGAGTCGGACACCACTGAGTGACTGAACTGAACTGACACATCCAAGTGGAGATGGGAAAATCCTTATCAAGGAACTATGACTAGCCCAAGGTAACTAAGATACTAAAGACAATAAAATGAATGGATTGGATAAATTTGGAGTTTTCAATTTTTAAAAAATTATAATTTTTTTTAATCTTTGGTCATGCCATGCAGCACATGGCATGTTAGTTCCCTCACCAGGGACTGAACCTGCACCCCTTGCATTGGCAGCACAGAGTCTTAGCCACTAGACCACCAGGGAAGTCTCCTAATCAGTTTTTTAGTGCTCCATTATTAAATGGAGGTTAAGTTGTTTAACCAAGGCTTACCAGACATTGAGGAAAGATATGAAAGACAGAGATCAAAACAAGCAGACAATAAGAGGCTTAACAGGAATATAAAATTTGCAAATACGTAATTATTGGAGATAGAAGTATAAACAAGGAGGGACATGGTAGATCCTAGTGAATTTGGTTGGAGCACACTAAATAAATGTTGGCAATAAGAGATGGCTAGAAGCTCTTAGAGGAAAACATAGGTGATACACTCTTTGATACATATCCCAGCAAGATCTTCTTGGAACCACCTCCTAGTGTAATGGAAATAAAAACAAACGTAAACTAATGGGACATAATTAAACTTAAAAGCTTTTGCACAGCAAAGGAAACAATAAACTAGATAAAACAAAGATAACCTTCAGAATGGGAGAAAATAATTGCCAATGAAACAAGTGACAAACAACAAAATATACAAACAGCTCACGCAGCGCAATAAAAGAAAAACAAACAACCCAATCAAAAAATGGGCAGAAGACCTAAACAGACATTTCTCCAAAGAAAATAAACAGGTGGACAACAAGCACATGAAAAGATGCTCAGTATTAGAGAAACGCAAATCGAAACGACAATGAGGTATCACCTCACACCGACCAAAATGGCTATGATTAAAAAAATCTACAAACAATAAATGCTGGAGAGGATATCGAGAAAAGGGAGCCCTTTGCACTGTTGATGGGAATGTAAATTGATACAGCCACTATGAAGAACAGTATGGAGATTCCTTAAAAAACTAAGAAATAAAACTACCATATGACGCTACAATCGCACTAGTAGGCATATACCCTGAGGAAACCAAAATTGAAAGAGATACATGTATCCCATTGTTCATTGCAACACTATTTACAATAGCCAGAACAAGGAAGCAATCTAGGTGTCCATCGAAGGATGAATGGATAAAGAAGTTGTGGTACATATATACAATGGAATATTACTCGCCATAAAAAGGAACGCATTTGAGTCAGCTCTAATGAGGTGGATGAACCTAGAACCTATTATACGGAGTGAAGTGAGTCAGAACAAAAAAGATGAATACCATATTCTAACACATATTTACGGAATCTAGAAAAATGGTACTAAAGAATTTATTTACAGGGAAACAATGGAGAAAGAGACATAGAGAATAGACTTATGGACATGGGGAGAGGGGAGGAGGGAGTGAGATGTATGGAAAGAGTAACATGGAAACTTACATTACTATATGTAAAATAGATGGCCAATGGAAATTTGTTGTATGGCTCAGGAAACTCAAACAGGGACTCTGTATCAACCTAGAGGGGTGGGACGAAGGTTCAAAAGGGAAGAGATATAAGTATACCTATGGCTGATTCATGTTGAGGTATGACAGAAAACAGCAAAATTCTGTAAAGCAATTATCCTTCAATAAATAATAAAGAAATTTTTAAAAATGGGCAGAAGACCTAAACAGACATTTCTCCAAAGAAAATACACAGATGGCCAACAAACACATGAAAAGATGCTCAACATTATAGAAATGCAAATCGAAAAGACAATGAGGTATCACCTCACACCGACCAAAATGGCTATCGTTAAAAAATCTACAAACAGTAAATGTTGGAGAGGATATGGAGAAAAGGGAACCCTCTCGCACTGTTGTGGAAATGTAAATTGATACAGCCACCATGAAGAACAGTATGGAGATTCCTTATAAAACTACCATATGACCTAACAATCCCACTACTAAGCATATACCCTGAGGAAACCATAATTGAAGCAGACACATGTACCCCAATGTTCATTGCAGCACTTTTTACAACAGCTAGGACATGGAAGCAACCTAGATGTCCATCAACAGATGGATATGGAAATTGTGGTACATACATACAGTGGACTATTCAGTTCAGTTCAGTTCAGTTCAGTTGCTCAGTTGTGTCCGACTCTTTGAGACTCTTAGTAACAGTGGACTAATAGTAACAGTGGACTATTACTCAGCTGTAAAAAAGAATGCCTTTGAGTCAGTCCTAATGAGGTGGATGAAGCTAGAGCCTGTTGTACGGAGTGAAGTAAGTCAGAAAGAGAAACACAAACATTGTATATCAACGCATACATTTGGAATCTAGAAAGATGAACCTATTTGCAGGGCAGCAATGGAGACACAGACATAGAGAACAGACTTGTGGACGCAGCAAGGGAAGATGAGGGTGGGATGAACTGAGAGAAGAACATGGAAACCTACACATTACCATATATAAAATAGACAGCAAGTAGGAATTTGCTGTGTGACACAGGGAGCTCAACCCAGTGCTCTGTGACAACCTAGAGGGGTGGGATGGAGAGGAAGATGGGAGGGGGATTCAGGAGAGAGAAGACATATGTATTCAGTTCAGTTCAATTCAGTCGCTCAGTTGTGTTCGACTCTTTGCGACCCCATGAATCGCAGCACGCCAGGCCTCCCTGTCCATCACCAACTCCCAGAGTTCACCCAGACTCACGTCCATCAAGTCAGTGATGCTATCCAGCCATCTCATCCTCTGTTGTTCCCTTCTTCTCCTGCCCCCAATCCCTCCCAGCATCAGGGTCTTTTCCAATGAGTCAACTCTTTGCATGAGGTGGCCAAAGTACTGGAGTTTCAGCTTTAGCATCATTGCTTCCAAAGAAATCCCAGGGCTGATCTCCTTCAGAATGGACTGGTTGGATCTCCTTGCAGTCCAAGGGACTCTCAAGAGTCTTCTTCAGCACCACAGTTCAAAAGCATCAATTCTTCGGCGCTCAGCCTTCTTCACAGTCCAACTCTCACATCCATACATGACCACAGGAAAAACCATAGCCTTGACTAGACGGACCTTTGTTAGCAAAGTACTGTCTCTGCCTTTGAATATACTATCTAGGTTGGTCATAACTTTCCTTCCAAGGAGTAAGCGTCTTTTAATTTCATGGCTGCAGTCACCATCTGCAGTGATTTTGGAGCCCAGAAAAATAAAGTCTGACACTGTTTCCACTGTTTCCCCATCTATTTCCCATGAAATGATGGGACCAGATGCCATGATCTTCATTTTCTGAATGTTGGGCTTTAAGCCAAATTTTTCACTCTCCACTTTCACTTTCATCAAGAGGCTTTTGAGTTCCTCTTCACTTTCTGCCATAAGGGTGGTGTCATCTGCATATCTGAAGTTATTGATATTTCTCCCGGCAATCTTGATTCCAGCTTGTGCTTCTTCCAGTCCAGCATTTCTCATGATGTACTCTGCATATAAGTTAAATAAGCAGGGTGACAATATACAGCCTTGACATACTCCTTCAAAGATAGTGGAGGTGATGGAATTCCAGTGGAGCTATTTCAAATCCTGAAAGATGATGCTGTGAAAGTGCTGCACTCAATATGCCAGCAAATTTGGAAAACTCAGCAGTGGCCACAGGACTGGAAAAGGTCAGTTTTCATTCCAATCCCAAAGAAAGGCAATGCCAAACAATGCTCAAACTACCACATAATTGCACTCATCTCACACACTAGTAAAGTAATGCTCAAAATTCTCCAAGCCAGGCTTCAGCAATATGTGAATCATGAACTTCCTGATGTTCAAGCTGGTTTTAGAAAAGGCAGAGGAACCAGAGATCAAATTGCCAACATCTGCTGGATCATTGAAAAAGCAAGAGAGAGAGTTCCAGAAAAACATCTATTTCTGCTTTATTGACTATGCCAAAGCCTTTGACTGTGTGTATCACAATAAACTGTGGAAAATTCTGAAAGAGATGGGAATACCAAACCACTTGATCTGCCTCTTGAGAAATCTGTATGCAGGTCCGAAATCAACAGTTAGAACTGGACATGGAACAACAGACTGGTTCCAAAGAGGAAAAGGACATATGTATACCTATGGCTAATTCATGTTGATGTATGGCAGAAGCCAGCACAATATTGTAAGGCAATTATCTGCCAATTAAAAAAAAGAGAGAGAGAAATGTCTAATAAGTATATGGGCCAAACCACAAAGGATCTGTATAACACAAAAGGAGTTTGTATTTTATAGGATCAGGCAGTGGGGAGGTAAGAAGGGATATAAAGTGGAACAACATGGTCAGGTTTGTATTCTGACAAGTTTATTCAGACAGCCCTGAGTGGGAAGAAATTACAGATAGACAAATTAAGAGGTTACTGAAGTAAGTAAAATGAGGAAAAATATAAGGCCTGAATGAAGACAGGAGTAAGTGAGATCAACATGAAAGATTCTTGGAAGATACAATCAAAAGGACATAGGAACCAACTAGATATGCGAAATGGAGGAGAGGAAAAAATCAAAAACACTCTCTAAAATTTTACTTGGGCAAGGAAAGAGATAGTAGTGGCATTAACAGGAATAAGGAATAATATAAAATGAGATACAAGTCTGATGAAAACAACAAACTCTGTTTTAGATATAGTTGAATTTGAGGTGCTTACAGACAAGAGCTATCCACCAAATGAATTGAAATACAGGTTTGGAGTTTAGGTGAGCAGTCTAGGCTAGATCTAAAGATATAGATTTGGTTATCCATTAGATTACCCAAGGAGAGCATAAAGATTAGCATGTGGGTATGCATGAAAAGGGTTGGCTAAGATTCAATGCCTTTATTCATTAGAGAGCTAATGTTATCTGTCCACTGTGGTGCCCTTCAGACATGTTGAGGCAAAAATTTAAAAGGTCAAGAATGACAGATTTAGGAGAAAAATGAGTTGAGCTCAAAATGCTGATGACCACCTAGCATTTAGAAGACAAATGAAGAATCAAAGGAGATCAAAGAGGAGGGAGCAAAAATGGAGGGGGCGGGGAGAAGCTGGAGAAAGTAGTAACAAAGTCAAAGTAAGAACAGGTAATTGTTTAGTGTCTACATGTAACATGCTATGCCTTGTAGAAAAAAACAAACAGGGCATGGCTTCTGCTGTCAAGTAGTCTGCAATCTCACTTTTGAAGAAAGATGAGTAAGAGACAATGAGAGCAGGGCAAAACACAGCGGGTAAGTTCGATAGCAGTATATCCAATAAAATCAGTTTGCTTATTTCATAATTATTCAAATTTTATTGAGCATTCTTCAACTCTATTATCCTGCTGTTGCTGCTGCTGCTGCTGCTGCTGCTAAGCCGCTTCAGTCGTGTCCGACTCTGTGTGACCCCATAGATGGCAGCCCACCAGGCCCCACTGTCCCTGGGATTCTCCAGGCAAGAATACTGGAGTGGGTTGCCATTTCCTCCTCCAATGCATGAAAGTGAAAAGTGAAAGTGAAGTCGCTCAGTCGTGTCCAACTCTTAGCGATCCCATGGACTGCAGCCTACCAGGCTCCTCTGTCCATGGGATTTTCCAGGCAAGAGTACTGGAGTGGGTTGCTATTGCCTATTATCCTAAATGAGTCTAAATAGAAGAAATATGATTACATTAGTACAATACCCAGTTTTTGAAAGAGTGCAAAGCAATGCCAATCTTTTGTAAATTATAATACAGCATCTAATTGTTATGTGCACAATTAATTCTCACTGCCATGATATAAGTGTTACCTAATTTCCAAGCAAATGTAACAATTTGTAGATTTAAAAATCTAGACTTACAAACATTTTATTTAATAAGTAGAAAGTTAGATTTTTCCTTACCGAATTTGAATACAGCAAGTTTAAAACAATGTCTGAGATTATGTAAGTGATTAGACTCTCCATCACCTTTACCTGTACTTTATCTTGAATATTCAGTTTGGAGAAATGTTCTTGATTTAATATAAAGTGAATAAAGGATATAAAATTATATAATTATAGCTCGATTTTTATGAAAGACAAAGATAAACATAGATAAAAGACTATAAATGTACTGCTGCTAAGTTGCTTCAGTCGTGTCCGACTCTGTGCAACCCCATAGACGGCGACCCACCAGGCTCCCCCGTCCCTGGGATTCTCCAGGCAAGAATACTGGAGTGGGTTGCCATTTCCTTCTCCAATGCAGGAAAGTGAAAAGTGAAAGTGAAGTCGCTCAGTCGTGTCCAACTCTTAGCGACCCCATGGACTGCAGCCTACCAGGCTCCTCTGTCCATGGGATTTTCCAGGCAAGAGTACTGGAGTGGGGTGCCATTGCCTTCTCCGTAAATGTACTAAATAATAGCAAATAATATCCATTATATTATATAATAATAATAATTGCAAATATATTAAATGTTACTAGAGGGACAACAGATTTTTCTTTTGTTATTTTGACAGAGGATGAGATGGTTGGATGGCATCACTAACGTGATGGACATGAGTTTAAGTAAGCTCCAGGAGCTGGTGGTGGACAGGGAAGCCTGGTGTGCTGCAGGCCATGGGGTTTGCAGAGTCAGACACAACTCAGTGACTGAACTGAACTAACTGATGTCTACTTTCTTACACATTCTCTACAATAAATAGATATTAGTTTTATAATAAGAAACAAAATTTCCTAGTTTCTTTTTAATTAGATTTCTGCAAAGGTAGAAAACAGCGGAAGACATACAGAATCAATGGTTTATATTGATATTTTTAGAGGCACTTATATCTTTTCATTTTTAAAGGTCTTCAGTTCAGTTCAGTTGCTCACTCGTGTCTGACTCTTTGCGACCCCATGAATCGCAGCATGCCAGGCCTCCCTGTCCATCACCAACTCCTGGAGTTCACCCAGACTCACGTCCATCAAGTCAGTGATGCCATCCAGCCATCTCATCCTCTGTCGTCCCCTTCTCCTCCTGCCCCCAACCCCTCCCAGCATCAGAGTCTTTTCCAATGAGTCAACTCTTCGCATGAGGTGGCCAAAGGACTGGAGTTTCAGCTTTAGCATCATTGCTTCCAAAGAAATCCCAGGGCTGATCTCCTTGTAGTCCAAGGGACTCTCAAGAGTCTTCTCCAACACCACAGTTCAAAAGCATCAATTCTTTGGCGCTCAGCCTTCTTCACAGTCCAACTCTCACATCCATACATGACCACAGGAAAAACCATAGCCTTGACTAAATGGACCTTTGTTGGCAAAGCAATGTCTCTACTTTTGAATATGCTATCTAGGTTGGTCATAACTTTCCTTCCAAGGAGTAAGCGTCTTTTAATTTCATGGCTGCAGTCACCATCTGCAGTGATTTTGGAGCCCCAAAAAATAAAGTCTGACACTGTTTCCACTGTTTCCCCATCTATTTCCCATGAAGTGATGGGACCGGTGGTCTTATGCCTCTTAAATCAACATAAATTCAGGGAAGGCAATTATGTTATTTCTTCTGTGAGTTCCTACAATCTAAACTTCTATGCTCTGCAAGAGGGCACTGTATTCTCAGGACCTAATCCAAAAAATACTTGTAAAATGAATTCCCTGAAACTAGTTTGGTAGGTCAACAACTTTTCCCTACCTTCTTACACTAACATTTGTCATAGTTAAACCGAACAATTCTATAAATACTGCCCTACATTTTAAAAAAATCACACATTCAGTTCAGTTGCTCAGTCGTGTCCAACTCTTTACCTTGGTATATACTTTTGCATACAGTGTTTAATTTAATATCATTTTATTTAAGAAAGTAAATAATAATTATTAGAATTTTAAAGTATTACTGATATTTCTTCAGAAAGTTTTCATTTAAAAAAGTGATTTTGAAAGAGTTTCAACATTCTTATGTTTATTATATTTACCTGTTGAACTTTGTTTCTAATCATTTGTCTTCTAAATAGTTAATTAACAGAAACTTCAATTAAATAGAGTAGAGAGATCAGAAGAGGGAGCTCTCACGCTCTGTGACATGGCTGAGTCCAACAGGAAGAAAAATTACTCTTCTTTCCTGGCAAGGATTCAGCCAATGAAAAGCCACAAACTCTTGGTTTACTACAGCCCTCCCAACTTCCCTTTCTCCTCTATAAAAGAGTTTTTCCCTTGCTCTGCTGAGACTTGCACAGGGCCTACCACAACTGAAGACTCCAAATTGTAATTTTGTGCTGATCCCAAATAAATCCATTTTTTCTGGAGAAATATCTGGCAGTCTATTTTTTTGGGTCAACACCCTTTAGAATGATTGATGGCAAAGTTATTAAGTGTATAAAGAATTTAGAAATTGAGTCAACAAATAACGAATTTTAAAGTTAACAGTACTCAGGTTAGTTGCTATAAACCTTCCTTGGCTTTTACTTTATTTCTCTCCCACAGATTGAGCACACTCAATATTTGGAATTAATTATGGGAGTACCGATTAGTCACACAACCCAAGGGGGAATGAGGTGATGGACAATGATAAATAACTAAAGCTTATCTATTTAATTGCCAAATTTTATTTCAACTAGTTTTAAAAGAAATATTTCTAAAATGTTTAACCTATTTTTCTTCCTTTCAGGCAGAGTATACTCAACACAATTTAACCTTTGGGATGACTTAAGGATATCATAATAGCATTTTAATTATGCATGATGGTACTTGAGAATCACACTGATAACTGTTGATTTGCCTGCCTTTTTGCTGGAAAGTTCCAGAGTGTTACAGACTTTGCTTTCTGTCTTTTCACCTCTTGCTCTCTCTTCCCTTCCTGTCGTTTCATGAACTACTTGATGCAAGCAGAATATCCTTTCCCTAATTACTTTCCCAACCTATAACAAATAAGAAACAATAAAACAATCACATTTCATTTATTAGCCATTCAAAGATGAAAAGCATAGTCCCTGGCAGTCCTTAAAACATTAACAGTTTAATTATACTAAAAAGGGTGCCATGAGAACCCAGAGGATGGCCATCTAAAAAGTTCGGGGGTTTCAGAGATGGCTTCCTGGAGGATCTAGTTCTTAAACCGAAAAACAAAGGATGAGTAAGTAGGATATGACAGGCAAAAGAAAGTGAGAAAATGGATAGAGAGGAGGATCAAGTGTACAAGCAAAAGAAACAGCATGGTAATAACAAAAATAATGATACCTCATCTTTATTACTGGAGGGGTTAATTTACTAAAATCCACCTAACAACTCTATGAGGACAATTATTTTCATTTTAAAGATGAGTAAACTGTGGCACAGAAAAACTGTTTTGTGCAAGGTAACACAACTAAAGTAGCAAAGTCAGAACTTGGGCGGCTTGACTCTAAAGCTCACACTTTTAACCACCATGCTTTATTGCTTATTTATCCAAAGTTATGAAATCTAGAGAGAATGTGATGTTTTGGGAGAGCTACTACAAGAAATGTTGGAAGATTGCAAATGTGCCTAAGTATTGCAGAAGAGAGGGCAGAAACCAGATCTGAGGAGCCTAGTAAGCCAGGCACAGGTGTTTGGATTTTATCCCATGGGCAATGAGAGTCACCCAGCAGAGGAGTAGCAGTATCACATTGCCTTTGATAAAGATTTCTGAGAGTCAGAACAGAGAAAAACAACCAGAGGTTAGACTTCCAGACAGGAGACTATTCTAGAATGCTATGTGTGAAAATAAAGATCTGAACCAAAGCAACAGAAGTGGGAATGAAAAGAAGGGGACAAATTAGAGATAATTAGGATATTGAATTTATAGAATGTATGACTGGGATGAAGAAAATTAATAATAGGGAGAAATTAAATATAGCTCTAGTCAAAGCAGAAAACAGATTTTGAGGGGTGTCAAGGTTAATATAAAAGGTTAACTTTAGACATGTTTGAAGTGTTTGTCGGACAATGTATATGTGTGTGTGTGCACATGCTCAGTTGCTCAGTCATGTCCAATTCTTTGTGACCCCATTAACTGTAGCCCACCAGGCTCCTCTGTTCTGGCAATTTTCCAGGCAAGAATACTGGAGTGGGTTGCCATTTCCTACTCCAGGGGATCTTCCCAACCCAGGGATCGAACCCGTGTTTGTACCTTCTGCACTGGCAGATGGATTGTTTACCACTGAGCCACCTTGGAAGCCCTCTTTGTAGGACAATAGGAAGAAAGTGAAGGGGCTCAGTTGTGTCTGACTCTTTGAGACTCCATGGACTGTAGCCTACCAGGCTTCTCCGTCCATGGAATTTTCTAGGCAAGAGTACTGGAGTGGGTTGCCATTTCCTTCTCCAGGGTATCTTCCCGATCCAGGGACTGAACCTGGGTCTCCCGCGTTGCAGGCAGACACTTAACTGTCTGAGCCACCAGCGAAGCCCTTGTAGGGCAATAACAACATAAAAACAGTTACCACTTACACTGAGCTAATACCAGCCACCGGCCAAAGATAATTTACATATGTTGATCCACAGAATTGCCAAAGCAACCCTCTAAAGTATTCATATTAATTTCATTTTACTTGAGGCAACTAAGAGGTTAAGTAACTTTGCCAAAGGTCACACAGTTATAAGTGGCTGAGCTGGGACTTAAGCCCATGTACCCTAGATCAGAGTGTATTCTGCCTTTAATAGAGCCATCAAAGAAGAATGGCTTAGACTAAAGATAGGATTTGAAAGTCATCAGTATACATAGACAGCAGCTCAAGCCATGAATTTTCATTTAGATACAGAGTGTGCAGTTTTTCTCCAAGTATGGTCCTTCAATCACTTAGGTATAAACACCTTGAGGATATTTTATAAAGTGAGGATTCCTGGGCATCCCCTAGGTCTATGTAAATAATCTCTGGGATAAGATGCAGAAATATGTAATTTTCACTCTCTAATTGATTCTTATGCAAAAGTTTGAAGATCACTGATAGGAATGAGCAAAGAACGGAGTAACAATGACATTGAATTTATTAGAACTATGTCCACAATGGAAGCAAACAAGTTCTGAAGAAGTATAGTAAGGGCCTAAGCAAGCATCTGGAGAAGGCGATGGCACCCTACTCCAGTACTCTTGCCTGGAAAATCCCATGGACGGAGGAGCCTGGTAGGCTGCAGTCCATGGGGTCACCAAGAGTCGGACATGACTGAGCGACTTCACTTTCACTTTTCACTTTCCTGCATTGGAGAAGGAAATGGCAACCCACTCCAGTATTCTTGCCTGGAGGATCCCAGGGATGGGGGAGCCTGGTGGGCTGGCGTCTATGGGGTCACACAGAGTCGGACACGACTGAAGCGACTTAGTAGGAAGCAAGCATCTGATGGATTTTTTAAATCAAATCTAAGCTACCATGTATTATAAGATGCACTAGTCTCTTTTATACCACAAGAAGAGAAAAATAGGAAAGCTCTCATGTAAAGCCGGAACAACAGAAGAGCTAACAAATACAATGTAGAATACATGGAAACTAAAACCACAATGCAAAAAGAGACAACAAGAAAACTTGCAAGTCTCTACCTTTTAGGTACTGGGCACCAGCTAGAGGGAATTTTATCCAAAAGACAGTTCTTACACAGGTTTATGATCTGAATTCACACTACCAGCGGGGTATAAAACAAAAAAACCTGTAATGCTCAGAGAATTTAATTTAAAACGGTCTCAGGTAGCAGTGCAAATGACTGCTAGAGGCAAATGCAAGTCCTTTCTGAAGTAATCTGATTTCAATCTAGGACAATAATGACTACAAGATGTACCCCTATTTTGGAAGTGTTTTAAATGTGAAAAAAATATGTTTTAGAATTACAAAAATACAGTAAATGGCATGTAAACCAAGGAGTATTCTGAATACCCAGACACTTTGGGATGGAGTGTCAGTGGAGTGGCTACTTTCTGGCTCTTGAGCATACTTCACACACAATTTCATATAGGTGTTGATTTATTTGTAAAAGAACTACCAAAAAAGATTATTAAAAATTATAAAAATCCTTTTCCTCCCCATCACAGTAAACATTTTAAATCATCTCTTTAAATATAAAAAGTCTCATCCATAAAAAAATATAAACCAAACACAAACAAAACAACCAACAAGTGAGATCAGACAACTTGTACCCCAGAGTCCATGTAAATGCTTCAACATTCTCTGGAACTTTGAGAACTAGATTGCAAAATTCACCACAGGCCCTGGTAACTGTCCAGACATGACAGGAGGAAGAGAAAACTTTGCTCCTGCCAAGGAAGATGATTTACTGTCCCAGTCCAACACTTGGGGTTCTTTCTTTCACTCACAGGCCACAAACATACTAACTTAATATTTTCATTATATCCAGAATATCCTGGCCCCTTTTAAGAAAAGCTGATCACTTCTCAACAAAGCCACCATGAAAAAAAATTTCTTTAGCGCTTTCATAATTTTCCAGAAAAGGAGTGTATTCCTGGTTCAGACAATGCACTTTTCATCTTTTCCAAGGGTAGTATAAAGTGAAGTTGCTCAGTCGTGTGTGACTCTCTGCGACCCCATTGACTGTAGCCTACCAGGTTCCACCATCCGTGGGTTTTTCCAGGCAAGAATACTGGAGTGGGTTGCCATTTCCTTCTCCAGGAGATCTTTCTGACCCAGGGATTGAACCCAGGTCTCCCACATGGTAGGCATTGTAGGCAGATGCTTTTACCGTCTGAGCCACCAGGGAAGACCAAGGGTAGTATAAAACATTGCACAAATCACTTGCCATGACTGCTCTGGGATCTTATAGAACTGCAAGTTCACTGAATAGAAGCATATCATCCAAATAGGTTGTTAGAGGACTAAATGGCTTTAGAGTGAAAGTTAAGCACTAATTGATCACTGTGAGAAGTCCCCCAATTCAAAAGTGTGACTTACAAATATACTAATTATATAGCCAAACTGCTGCCTTCTCCCTGCTTTTAGTAGACAAAGGTCCTCAAAATCTCTCTCAGAGTGCAATCTATCTAGAGCAACTGATAAAAGAATTCTAATCTGATTCTCTTGCCACTCCCTACCACAGTACTTTCACTAAGGAAAGCTACTTCCTTTCCCAGGAGCAAATGTATACATATACGTATGTACACGAATACAGGGATTTTCTAAGACTGCAGAAAGTGAAGTTTCCGACACCCCTATCTGCAACTTAATATTAACTTTCCCACAGAAAAAAGAGAATAATGGTTTTATATAGTGCCACTACTATTCCAAGCATGTCATAAAAATAGTTTCTACATCTATCTGTTGAAATGTGTTTTTGTGTGTGTGTATGTGCAGGAATTGTTTCATCCTCAAAACAATCCTCTGAGCCAGAGGCTATTTCTCTCTCTCTCTCTTTTTTAATATAAATTTATTTATTTTAATTGGAGGCTAATTACTTTACAATATTGTATTGGTTTTGCCATACATTGACATGAATCTGCCACGGGTGTACATGTGTTCCCCATCTGAAACCCCCTCCCACATCCCTCCCCATCCCATCCCTCTGGGTCGTCCCAGTGCACCAGCCCCAAGCATCCTGTATCATGCATCGAGCCTGGACTGGCGATTTGTTTCACATATGATAGTATACATGTTTCAATGCCATTCTCCCAAATCATCCCACCCTCTTCCTCTCCCACAGAGTCTAAAAGACTGTTCTATACATCTGTGTCTCTTTTGCTGTCTCGCATACAGGGTTATCGTTACCATCTTTCTAAGTTCCATATATATGCGTTAGTATACTGTATTGGTGTTTTTCTCTCTGGCTTACTTTGCTCTGTATAATAGGCTCCAGTTTCATCCACCTCATTAGAACTGATTCAAATGTATTCTTTTTAATGGCTGAGTAATACTCCATTGTGTATGTGTACCACAGCTTTCTTATCCATTAGTCTGCTGATGGACATCTAGGTTGCTTCCATGTCCTGGCTATTATAAACAGTGCTGCGATGAACATTGGGGTACACGTGTCTCTTTCAATTCTGCTTTCCTCAATGTGTATGCCCAGCAGTGGGATTGCTGGGTTGTATGGCAGTTCTATTTCCAGTTTTTTAAGGAATCTCCACACTGTTCTCCATAGTGGCTGTACTAGTTTGCATTCCCACCAACAGTGTAAGAGGGTTCCCTTTTCTCTACACCCTCTCCAGCATTTATTGCTTGTAGACTTTTGGATAGCAGCCATTCTGACTGGCATGAAATGGTATCTCATTGTGGTTTTGATTTGCATTTCTCTGATAATGAGTGATGTTGAGCATCTTTTCATGTGTTTGTTAGCCATCTGTATGTCTTCTTTGGAGAAATGTCTATTTAGTTCTTTGGCCCATTTTTTGATTGGGTCATTTATTTTTCTGGAATTGAGCTGCAGGAGTTGCTTGTATATTTTTGAGATTACTTCTTTGTCAGTTGTTTCATTTGCTATTATTTTCTCCCATTCTGAAGGCTGCCTTTTCACCTTGATTATAATTTCCTTTGTTGTGCAGAAGCTTTTAATTTTAATTAGGCCCCATTTGTTTATTTTTGCTTTTATTTCCAATATTCTGGGAGGTGGGTCATAGAGGATCCTGCTGTGATTTGTCACAGAGTGTTTTGCCTATGTTCTCCTCTAGGAGTTTTATAGTTTCTGGCCTTAAACGTTTAGATTTTTAATCCATTTTGAGTTTATTTTTGTGTATGGTGTTAGAAAGTGTTCTAGTTTCATTCTTTTACAAGTGGTTGTTCAGTTTTCCCAGCACCACTTGTTAGAGATTGTCTTTTCTCCATTGTATATTCTTGCCTCCTTTGTCAAAGATAAGGTGTCCATAGGTGTGTTGATTTATCTCTGGGCTTTCTATTTTGTTCCACTGATTTATATTTCTGTTTTGTGCCAGTACCATGCTGTCATGATGACTGTGGCTTTGTAGTAGAGCCTGAAGTCAGGCAGGTTGATTCCTCCAGTTTCATTCTTCTTTCTCAAGATTGCTTTGGCTATTCGAGGTTTTTTGTATTTCCATACAAATTGCGAAATTATTTGTTCTAGCTCTGTGAAAAATAGAATTGGTAGCTTGATAGGGATTGCATTGAATCCATATATTGCTTTGGGTAGTATACTCATTTTCACTATACTGATTCTTCCGATCCATGAACACGGTATATTTCTCCATCTATTAGTGTCCTTTCTTTCACCAATGTTTTATAGTTTTATATATACAGGTCTTTTGTTTCTTTAGCTAGATATATTCCTAGGTATTTTATTCTTTTCATTGCAATGGTGAATGGAATTGTTTCCTTAATTTCTCTATTTTCTCATTGTTAGTGTATAGGAATGCAAGGGATTTCTGTGGTGATTTTATATCCTACAACTTTACTATATTCATTGATTAGCTTTAGTAATTTTCTGGTGGAGTCTTTAGTGTTTTCTATGTAGAGGATCATATCATCTGCAAACAGTGAGAGTTTTACTTCTTTTCCAATTTGGACTCCTTTTATTTCTTTTTTTGCTCTGTTTGCTGTAGCCAAAACTTCCAAAACTATGTTGAATAGTAGTGGTGAAAGTGGGCACCCTTGTCTTATCCTGACTTTAGGGGAAATGCTTTCAATTTTTCACTACTGAGGCTAACGTCTGCTGTGGGTTTGTCATATATGGCTTTTATTATGTTGAGGTATGTTCCTTCTATTCCTGCTTTCTGGAGGGAAATTTTTTTTTTTTTTTAAGTAATACTATTCACAGGTCAGGAAGCAACAGTTAGAACTGGACATGGAATAACAGACTGGTTCCAAATAGGAAAAGGAGTTCGTCAAGGCTGTATATTGTCACCCTGTTTATTTAACTTATATGCAGAGTACATCATGAGAAACGCTGGACTGGAAGAAACACAAGCTGGAATCAAGATTGCTGGGAGAAATATCAATAACCTCAGATATGCAGATGACACCACCCTTATGGCAGAGAGTGTAGAGGAACTCAAAAGCCTCTTGATGAAAGTGGAGAGTGAAAAAGTTGGCTTAAAGCTCAACATTCAGAAAACGAAGATCATGGCATCCGGTCCCATCAATTCATGGGAAATAGATGGGGAAACAGTGGAAACAGTGTCAGACTTTATTTTTCTGGGCTCCAAAATCACTGAAGATGGTGACTGCAGCCATGAAATTAAAAGACGCTTACTCTTTGGAAGGAAAGTTATGACCAACCTAGATCAGATCAGTCGCTCGGTCATGTCTGACTCTTTGTGACACCATGAATCGCAGCACACCGGGCCTCCTTGTCCATCACCAACTCCCGGAGTTCACTCAGACTCACATCCATCGAGTCAGTGATGCCATCCAGCCATCTCATCCTCTGTCATCCCCTTCTCCTCTTGCCCCCAATCTCTCCCAGCATCAGAGTCTTTTCCAATGAGTCAACTCTTCACATGAGGTGGCCAAAGTACTGGAGTTTCAGCTTTAGCATCATTCCTTCCAAAGAAATCCCAGGGCTGATCTCCTTCAGAATGGACTGGTTGGATCTCCTTGCAGTCCAAGGGACTCTCAAGAGTCTTCTCCAACACCACAGTTCAAAAGCATCAATTCTTCGGCACTCAGCCTTCTTCACAGTCCAACTCTCACATCCATACATGACCACAGGAAAAACCATAGCCTTGACTAGACAAACCTTTGTTGGCAAAGTAATGTCTCTGCTTTTGAATATACTATCTAGGTTGGTCATAACTTTCCTTCCAAGGAGTAAGTGTCTTTTAATTTCATGGGTGCAGTCACCATCTGTAGTGATTTTGGAGCCCAGAAAAATAAAGTCTGACACTGTTTCCACTGTTTCCCCATCTATTTCCCATGAAGTGATGGGACCAGATGCCATGATCTTCATTTTCTGAATGTTGAGCTTTAAGCCAACTTTTTCACTCTCCACTTTCACTTTCATCAAGAGGCTTTTGAGTTCCTCTTCACTTTCTGCCATAAGGGTGGTGTCATCTGCATATCTGAGGTTATTGATATTTCTCCCGGCAATCTTGATTCCAGCTTGTGCTTCTTCCAGTCCAGCGTTTCTCATGATGTACTCTGCATATAAGTTAAATAAACAGGGTGACAATATACAGCCTTGACAAACTCCTTTTCCTATTTGGAACCAGTCTGTTGTTCCATGTCCAGTTCTAACTGTTGCTTCCTGACCTGCATATAGGTTTCTCAAGAGGCAGATCAGGTGGTCTGGTATTCCCATCACTTTCAGAATTTTCTACAGTTTATTGAGACACACACAAAGGCTTTGGCATAGTCAATAAAGCAGAAGTAGATGCTTTTCTGGAACTCTCTTGCTTTTTCAATGATCCAGCGGATGTTGGTAATTTGATCTCTGGTTCCTCTGCCTTTTCTAAAACCAGCTTGAACATCAGGAGGTTCACAGTTCACATATTGCTGAAGCCTGGCTTAGAGAATTTTGAGCATTACTTTACTAGTGTGTGAGATGAGTGCAATTGTGTGGTAGTTTGAGCATTGTTTGGCATTGCCTTTCTTTGGGATTGGAATGAAAACTGACCTTTTCCAGTCCTGTGACCACTGCTGAGTTTTCCAAATTTGCTGGCATATTGACTGCAGCACTTTCACAGCATCCTCTTTCAGGATTTGAAATAGCTCAACTGGAATTCCATCACCTCCACTAGCTTTGTTCATAGTGATGCTTTCTAAGGCCCACTTGACTTCACATTCCAGGATGTCTGGCTCTAGGTCAGTGATCACACCATCGTTTTTATCTGGGTCATGAAGATCTTTTTTGTACCGTTCTTCTGTGTATTCTTGCCATCTCTTCTTAATATCTTCTGCTTCTGTTAGGTCTATACCATTTCTGTCCTTTATCGAGCCCATCTTTGCATGAGATGTTCCTTTGGTATCTCTGATCTTCTTGAAGAGATCTCTAGTCTTTCCCATTCTGTTGTTTTCCTCTATTTCTTTGCATTGATTGCTGAAGAAGGCTTTCTTATCTCTTCTTACTATTCTTTGGAACTCTGCATTCAGTTGTTTATATCTTTCCTTTTCTCCTTTGCTTTTTGCTTCTCTTCTTTTCACAGCTATTTGTAAGGCTCCTCAGACAGCCATTTTGCTTTTTTGCATTTCTTTTCCATGGGAATGGTCTTGATCCCTGTCTCCTGTACAATGTCATGAACCTCATTCCATAGTTCATCAGGCACTCTATCTATCAGATACAGGCCCTTAAATCTATTTCTCACTTCCACTGTATAATCATAAGGGATTTGATGTAGGTCATACCTGAATGGTCTAGTGATTTTCCCTACTTTCTTCAATTTAAGTCTGAATTTGGCAATAAGGAGTTCATGGTCTGAGCCACAGTCAGCTCCTGGTCTTGTTTTTGCTGACTGTATAGAGCTTCTCCATCTTTGGCTGCAAAGAATATGATCAATCTGATTTCAGTGTTGACCATCTGGTGATGTCCATGTGTAGAGTCTTCTCTTGTGTTGTTGGAAGAGGGTGTTTGTTATGACCAGTGCATTTTCTTGGCAAAACTCTATTAGTCTTTGCCCTGCTTCATTCCGTATTCCAAGGCCAAATTTGCCTGTTACTCCAGGTGTTTCTTGACTTCCTACTTTTGCATTCCAGTCCCCTATAATGAAAAGGACATCTTTTTTGGGTGTTAGTTCTAAAAGGTCTTGTAGGTCTTCATAGAACCATTCAACTTCAGCTTCTTCAGTGTTACTGGTTGGGGCATAGACTTGGATTACTGTGATATTGTATATTCAAAAGCAGAGACATTACTTTGCCAACAAAGGTTTGTCTAGTCAAGGCTATGGTTTTTCCTGTGGTCATGTATGGATGTGAGAGTTGGACTGTGAAGAAGGCTGAGCGCCGAAGAATTGATGCTTTTGAACTGTGGTGTTGGAGAAGACTCTTGAGAGTCCCTTGGACTGCAAGGAGATCCAACCAGTCCATTCTGAAGGAGATCAGCCCTGGGATTTCTTTGGAAGGAATGATGCTAAAGCTGAAACTCCAGTACTTTGGCCACCTCATGCGAAGAGTTGACTCATTGGAAAAGACTCTGATGCTGGGAGGGATTGCGGGCAGGAGGAGAAGGGGACGACAGAGGATGAGATGGCTGGATAGCATCACCGACTCGATGGACTTGAGTAAACTCCAGGAGTTGGTGATGGACAGGGAGGTCTGGCATGCTGCGATTCATGGGGTCACAAAGAGCTGGACAGACTGAGCGACTGAACTGAACTGAACTGAACTGAATTATCATTGATGTCCATAATACTGAGAAACCACATAATCCAAAAATCGGTCTTAACTATCAAAACCTAAACTATATCCATCTTATCCTAATATTATGTCATACTATGAAGTTTGCCAACAGGTACTCTATAAATGGTATATATGATGACTTTTCACAAAGTGAACTCACAAAGTGAATTTCCCACAATATTTAACTTACTTATAGTAGTAACTTTACAATACTGCTGTACAAACTCGATTTTCATACCTAAAGCCTTCTCTACATTAAGTCCTCCTCAAACAACAATATTACTTTGGGGGTTGTCCTAATATATTTGTCTTTTATTTCTACTCAAGATGATAATTTATTTCTTATCAAGTACTGACCACCATTTCTCTGAATTTTAAGAGTTCAAATCTACCCAGATGTCCCAAAGGCACCTCAAATTCATATCTGATACTTAGTATATCATAATTCCCCTGAAAACTTTTTCTTTTACGTTTTTAATCTCACTTAACGGTACCATTCTCCCTACCCCTCAACCCTCAAGTCCTGAGGATTTCAACACCTTAAACATTTCTTGAATCATCTATACCATTGCATTCTTACCACCACTAATTAGGTGTCTTAGCCTAGGCCTTCATCATTTTTTTCCTGGACTACAATGGCCTCCTAAAGTGATTTCCCTGTCACTGATCTTGTTCCACTCAAGCTATACTCTTCTCTGCCTCTAGAGTGACCTATCTAAAATTATAATCCAGTCATGTCACTTAAGAGAAGGAAATGGCAACACACTACAATATTCTTGCCTGGGAAATCCCACAGACAGAGGAGCCTGGTGGGATCGAGTCCATGGGGTTTCAAGAGCCAGACATGACTGAACGATTGAACCACCACCATCACCATGTCACTTCAATGTCTAAAACACTTCAGTGACTCCTCACTGCTTTCAGGATAAAGATCATACATGTTCTCAGGGCATATAGGGCCCTCCATTACCCATTCTCTGTCCATCAAGTTCTTTTCTTCTGCCTACACTGCGTGAACATATGTTTCTAGTGTTCATATTGTCCTTTTTCCCTGGAATAGTCTTACCTATTATGCAAGACATAGTTTATCAGTTAATCTGTCCATGAGGCTTTTCCTTTGCATACCTATATGCTTAATATATTATATTGAAATAATCTGATTATGTCCTCCCCATTAAACTGAAAACCAAGAGGACAGGGATCAAGTCTCATTCATCTTTATGACCTTAGTACCTAATTCAATACCTAATAAATGCTTACTAAACTGAAATGAATTAAAAGCCTAAAAGCCATGCAGAGTTTCAAGATAAATCCTACTGACAGGTCATCTCAATATGAGGTAAAAGGACGATGTCTATACCACTGAGACAAAAGAGGGTTTGAATGACTAACAGGAATGCCTGAGTTATTCTTTCAAAAAGCAACACACCTAGGATTGTCTCCTTAGCATCCAGAGCTCAATATTCATAATTCTAGTTCTTTTTCCTATTAGCAAGTTGCAGTATCTTAACCACATCGACTTTTAACCCATATGCCTGAAGTGAACAACTGTTCTAAAGGGCTGAAGTAATCTATTGATGGACAGAGTTGTTGACAGGCTAATCTGTAAAGAGACACCATTAAGCCCTTATGTTTTTTTCAAACTGGATTTGTTGGCACAACTGTTAAGGTCTTAACATGAGAAATAGCATATGTTATTGAATAACACAGAGGGCAAAAGGACAAAACCAGATTTTCCTGCCTAGCTGAGGCAGAAGCTTAGTTAAGATGTCAAAATACATTTTACTTAAAATGCATCTGTGAAAATTTATATTACCCTCCTCTTAAATTTTCCAATTCTTCATTAGTTTTCAATGTGTATACTTTATTCTAGCTAACTATATATATCATTCTAGCTAACTATAACTATATAGCCAAATGTAGATGTGCTGAGGGTCTCTCAGTGTTTCACTAGCAGCCAAAGTACAAGAGGCATAGAGAAGACCCTATTATGATAGCTAAACATAAGATAGCTTCATTGTTCCTAAGAACTTTTCGTGCATCCAAACAGCCTACTTCTGTGACTGTGTCTACATAACTCACTTAAGACTCAGATGACTTTTTAGTAAAGCTAATGCTAGGAATCTGCATAATTTTCAGATTTCATTCCACTTCAGTTCTAACACCATTTGCTGAGTGCCTAAATGTGCCAGATTTCATGCTAGACATGGAGGTAGAAAGAGAAAAAGGCCACAGTCTAAGGGGAAATAAATTCAATGTCTAACCAACATGGGCCTTTGAACTTACTCTAAGCTAGTACGAAGCTGTTGTTGTCGTTCAGTTGCTAAATTGCATCCAACTCTTTGTGACTCAGTGGATTGCTGCACACCAGGCCCTTTTTGCCTTTTCATACTGTTCATGGGGTTCTCCTGGCAAGAATACTGGAGTGGTTTGCCATTTTCTCCTCTAGTGGACCACATTTTGTCAGAACTCTTCACTATATAGATCTATCCATTTTGGGTAGCTGTACACAGCATCGCTTACATCTTCATTTAATTACCCAAGACCCTTCGTCAGACAAGGGAAGTACTTCCCTTGTCCCTTCCCTTCCACGAAAGGAAGTACTAAGCTGGCGTCCCACAAAACATGGGGTTGACCCTCCAATGCTGCTTTCATTGTGGTAACTGACCAGGTGTGCCAGTCCAACTCAAATGAGCTCTAAGACAGACTCAGTTTCCTTTAACATGACTAACTTTCATCTTTGAACTAAAAACTTCCTATTGGCTGCAAACTAGATTTCACTGAAAGATATACAAGTGGTGCAGCACAGCAAAACCAAAAGGCACAGCCAAGAGTATCTGCAATGATAAGTTCAATAATTAATAATATCATTCTTATGTACATGAATATAGCTAACAACTTCTTATAATTACATTATATATAAATCCATGATACTATGCTAGCTGAGAGATTAGAGTATTTCGAAAGAGGTTTGACAAAAAACCAAAAACAATAAACTGTTTTATCCCCCTGATTACAAGAGTAATACACGCTCATTCTACAAAATTTGGAAGTCACAGAAGAAAATAACAATCACTATAAACTCTAGCAGTCTAAGACTGTTAAGGTATTTATATATCATTTTGGAGAAGGAAATGGCAGCCCACTCCAGTGTTCTTGCCTGGAGAATCCCAGGGACAGGGGAGCCTGGTGAGCTGCCGTCTATGGGGTCGCACAGGGTCAGACACAACTGAAGCGACTTAGCAGCAGCAGTAGCAGCAATGTATATGTTTCAATGCTACTCTCTCAATTTGTCCCACCCTCTCCTTCTGCCGCTTCCCTGGTGGCTCAGATGGTAAAGCATCTGCCTGCAAGGCGGGAGTCCTGGGTTCGATCCCTGTGTTGGGAAGATCTCCTGGAGAAGGAAACAGCAACCCACTCCAGTATTCTTGCCTGGAGAATCCCACGGACGGAGGAGCATGGTGGACTACAGTCCATGGGGTCGCAAAGAGTTGGACACGACTGAGCGACTTCACTTTCACTTTGGTATCTACGGTAGCTCAGACAGTAAAGAACCTGCCCGCATTGCAGGAGACCTGAATTTGATCCTTGGGTTGAGAAAATCCCCTGGAGAAGGAAATGGCAACCCATCCAGTATTCTTGTCTGGAGAATTCCATGGACAGAGAAGCCTGGTGGGCAACAGTCCAAGGGGGTCTCAAAAAGTTGAACACAACTGAGCGACTTTCACCTTCTTTGGTATCTATCAAATCAGTTTTTATTATTTTAACCAAAGTTCAGTCAGTTCAGTTGCTCAGTTGTGTCCTACACTTTGAGACCCCATGGACTGCAGTTTGCCACCAGGCTTTTCTGTCCATCACCAATTCCCAGAGCTTGCTCAAACTCATGTCCGTAGAATTGGTGATGCAATCCAACCATCTCCTCCTCTGTTGTCCCCTTCTCCTCCTGACTCCAATCTTTCAGCATCTGGGTCTTTTCTAATGAGACAGTTCTTCTCATCAGATGGCCAAAGTAGTGGAGATTGGCTTCAAGCATCAGTCCTTCAAATGAATATTCAGGATTGATTTCCTTTAGGATGGACTGGTTGGATCTCCTTGCAGTCCAAGGGACTCTCAAGAGCCTTCTCCAACTCCACAGTTCAAAAGCATCAATTCTTTGGTGCTCAGCTTTATAGTCCAACTCTCACATCCATACATGACTACTGGAAAAACATTAGCTTTGACTAGACAAACCTTTGTCGGCAAAGTAATGTCTCTGCTTTTTTAATATGCTGTCTAGGTTGGTCATAACTTTTCTTCCAAGGAGCGTTTTTGAATTTCATGGCTGCAATCACCATCTTTGGTGATTTTGGAACCCAAGAAAATAAAGTCTGTTTCCATTGTTTTGCCATCTATTTGCCATGAAGTGATGGAATCAGATGCCATGATCTTAGTTTTCTGAATGTTGAGTTTTAAGCCAACTTTTTCACTCTCCTCTTTCACTTTCATCAAGAGGCTCTTTAGTTTTTCTTTGCTTTCTGCCATAAGGGTGGTGTCATCTGCATTTTTGAGGTTACTGATCTTTCTCCCAGCAATCTTGATACCAGCTTGTGCTTCATCCAGCCTGGCATTTCACATGACATACTCTGCATATAAGGTAAATCATCTGGGTAACAATATACAGCCTTGATGTACTCCTTTTCCTATTTGAAACCAGACTGTTGTTCCTTGTCCAGTTCTAACTGTTGCTTCTTGATGTGCATTCTGGTTTCTCAGGAGGCAGGTCAGGTGGTCTGGTATTCCTATCTCTTTAAGAATTTTCCACAGTTTGTTGTTATCCATACAGTCAAAGGCTTTGGTGTAGCTAATAAAGCAGATGTTTTTCTGGAACTCTCTTGCGTTTTAGATGATCCAACAGATGTTGGCAATTTGATCTCTGGTTCCTCTGCCTTTTCTTAATCAAGCTTGAACAACTGGAAGTTCTCAGTTCATGTACTGTTGAAGCCTCACTTGGAGAATTTTGAGCATTACTTTGCCAGTATGTGAGATGAGTGCAATTGTGCACCAGTTTGAATATTCTTTGGCATTGCCCTTCTTTGGGATTGGAATGAAAACTGACCTTTTCCAGTCCTGTGACCACTGCTGAGTTTTCCAAATTTGTTGGCATACTGAGTGCAGCACTTTCACAGCATCATCTTTTAGGATTTGAAATAGCTCAATTCGAATTCCATCACTTACACTAGCTTTGTTCATAGTGATGCTTCCTAAGGTCCACTTGACTTCACACTCCAAAATGTCTGGCTTTGGTGAGTTATCACACCATCGTGGTTATCTGGGTCATGAAGATCTTTTTTGTATAGTTCTTCTCTGTATTGTTGCCACCTCTTCTTAATGTCTTCTGCTTCTGTTAGGTCCATGCCATTTCTGTCCTTTATTATACCCATCTTTGCATGAAATGTTCCCTTCATATTTTTTCTTGAAGAGATCTCTAGTCTTTTCCATTCTATTGTATCCCTCTATTTCTTTGCAATGATCACTGAGGAAGGCTTTCTTATCTCTCCTTGCTATTCTTTGGAAGTCTGCATTCAGATGGGTACACCTTTCCTTTTCTTCTTTGCCTTTTGCTTCTCTTCTTTTCTCAGCTATTTGTAAGTCCTCCTCAGACAACCCTTTTGCCTTTTTGCATTTCTTTTTCTTGGGGATGGTTTTAATCACCACCTCCTGTACAATATCATGAACCTCCTTCCATAGTTCTTCAGGCACTGTCTATCAGATCTAATCCCTTGAATCTATTTGTTACTTCCATTGCATAAATGTAAGGGGTTTGATTTAGGTCATACCTGAATGGTCAAGTGGTCTTCCCCACTTTCTTCAATTTAAGTCTGAATTTGGTAATAAAGAGTTCATGATTTGAGACACAGTCAGCTTCCTGTCTCATTTCTGCAACTGTATAGAGCTTCTCCATCTTTGGCTACAAAGAATATAATCAACTTGATTTCAGTATTGAGCATCTGGTGACGTCCACTTATAGAGCTGTTTTTTGTGTTGTTGGAAGAGGGTGTTTACTATGACCAGTGCATTCTCTTGGCAAAACTCAGTGAGCCTTTGCCCTGCTTCATTTTGTACTCCAAGGCCAAACTTGCCTGTCACTCCAGGTATCTCTTGACTTCCTACTTTTGCATTCCAGTCCCCTATGATAAAAGGACATCTCTTTTTGGTGTTAGTTCTAGAAGGTCTTGTAGGTCTTCATAGAACCGTTCAGCTTCTTTGGCATTAGTGGTTGTGGCATAGACTTGGATTACTTTGATATTGAATGGTTTGCCTTGGAAACGAACAGAGATTGCACCCAAGTACTGCATTTTGGATTCTTTGGTTGACTATGAGGGCTACCCATTTCTTCTAAGGGATTCTTGCTCATAGTAGTGGATATAACGGTCATCTTAATTAAACTCACCCATTCTGGTTCATTTTAGTTCACTGATTCCTAAAATGTCAATGTTGACTCTTGCCGTCTCCTGTTGACCACTTCCAATTTACCTTGATTCAAGGACCCAGCATTCCAGGTTTCTAGGCAATTGTTCTTTACAGTATCGAACTTTACTTCCATCACCAGTCACATAAACAACTGGGCATTGTTTTTGTTTTGCCTCTGTATTTTCATTCTTTCTAGAGTTATTTCTCCACTCTTCTCCAGTAGCATATTGGGCACTTACTGACCTGGGGAGTTCATCTTTCAGTGTCATATCTTTTTGCCTTTTCATACTGTTCATGGGGTTCTCAAGGCAAGAATACCGAAGTTGTTTGCCATTCCCTTCTCCAGTGGACCATGTTTTGTCAGAACTCTCCACAATGACCTGTCAGTCTTGGGTGGCCCTACACAGCATGGCTCATAGTTTCAATGAGTTAGAAAGGCTGTGATCCACGTGATGATCACTTTGGTTAGTTCTCTGAGATTGTGGTTTTCATTCTGTCTGCTCTCTGATGGATAAGGATAAGAGGCTTGTGGAAGCTTCCTGATGGGAGAGACTGACTGTGGGGAATCTGGGTCTTGTTCTGATGGGCAGGACCATGCTCAGTAAATCTTTAATCCAATTTTCTGTTGTTGGGGAGACTGTGTTCCCTCCCTGTAATCTGGCCTGAGGCCAAACTATGGTAGGGGTAATGACAGTAATGGTGACCTCCTTCAAAAGGACTTATGCCCACACTGTTATATTCAGTGCCTCTGACCCCACAGCAGGCCAGTGTTGCCTCATGCCTCCGCTGGAGACTCCTGGACACTCACAGGCAAGTCTGGCTCAGTCTCTTGTGAGGACATTGCTCCTTTCTCATGGTGCACCCAAGGTTTTGTTTGTGCCCTCCAAGAGTCCATTTCCCCAGCTCTGTGGAAGTTCTGTAGTCAAATCCCACTGACCTCCAAAGTCAAACTCCCTAGGGGTTCTCAGTCCCTTTGCCAGATCCCCAGGTTGAGAAATCTGTTGTGGGTCCTAGAACTTTCTTAACAGTGTGAGAATTTCTTTGGTATAATTGTTCTGCAGCTTATGGGTGGCTGGTGGTGTTCTGCAGCTGCTTGGTGGCTCTATGGTGGGACTAATCGCAACCTCCTCCAAGAGGACTTATGCCACAGGCTGAGTGTCCCAGATCTGCTGCAGCCAGAGTTCCTGTCCCCGTGGAAAGCCACTGCTGACCCATGCCTCCGCAGGAGACAGTCAAACACTCAAAGGCAGGTCTGGCTCAGTCTCTGTGTGGTCTCTGGGTTCTGGTGTGCATAAGGTTTTGTTTGAGCTCTCCAAGCATCTCTGGAGGGTATGGGGTTTGATTCTAAATGCAGATTGCATAATATAAAATGTTTATGCAAACTGCCTTTCTACTTAATAATATATGATAAATATTTTCTTGTATCATTAAATATTCATTTAAAGTATATTTTTTTAGTAGCAGTAGATAAATATTTATGTAAACTACCTTTTTTTTTTTCATTAAGATACAGTCTAGAAAATAGTATTAAGTTAAAGACAGTTTGATGCTTCTGATACACACTGTCAAATTGCCTGGGGTTATTTTAGATGAAGAGGTTACTGTTGCTTAGACTGAGACAAAGTCTTACAGTTCACAATTCTCACCATGTCTTGAGACTATTTCTCCAATTTATAATATTCTATTTTAGGCAAAGTTTCTATTAGCTTCTTATTAAAACTTTACGACACATCAGATTAATAAAAAAAATAGAAACTATACATATGTAGAATTCAGTTCAGTTCAGTCACTCAGTCGTGTCTGACTCTTTGCAACCCCATGAATCGCAGCATGCCAGACCTCCCTGTCCATCACCAACTCCCGGAGTTCACTCAGACTCACGTCCATCGAGTCAGTGATGCCATCCAGCCATCTCATCTTCTGTCGTCCCCTTCTCCTCCTGCCCCCAACCCCTCCCAGCATCAGAGTCTTTTCCAATGAGTCAACTCTTTGCATGAGGTGGCCAAAGTACTGGAGTTTCAGCTTTAGCATCATTCCTTCCAAAGAAATCCCAGGGCTGATCTCCTTCAGAATGGACTGGTTGGATCTCCTTGCAGTCCAAGGGACTCTCAAGAGTCTTCTCCAACACCACAGTTCAAAAGCATCAATTCTTTGGCACTCAGCCTTCTTCACAGTCCAACTCTCACATCCATACATGACCACAGGAAAAACCATAGCCTTGACTAGACGGACCTTTGTTGGCAAAGTACTGTCTCTGCTTTTGAATATGCTATCTAGGTTGGTCATAACTTTCCTTCCATGGAGTAAGCGTCTTTTAATTTCATGGCTTCAGTCACCATCTGCAGTGATTCTGGAGCCCAGAAAAATAAAGTCTGACACTGTTTCCCCATCTATTTCCCATGAAGTGATGGGACCGGATGCCATGATCTTCGTTTTCTGAATGTTGAGCTTTAAGCCAACTTTTTCACTCTCCACTTTCACTTTCATCAAGAGGCTTTTGAGTTCCTCTTCACTTTCTGCCATAAGGGTGGTGTCATCTGCATATCTGAGGTTACTGATATTTCTCCCGGCAATCTTGATTCCAGCTTGTGTTTCTTCCAGTCCAGCGTTTCTCATGATGTACTCTGCATAAAAGTTAAAGAAGCAGGGTGACAATATACAACCTCGATGTACTCCTTTTCCGATTTGGAACCAGTCTGTTGTTCCATGTCCAGTTCTAACTATTGCTTCCTGACCTGCATATAGGTTTCTCAAAAGGCAGGTCAGGTGGTCTGGTGTTCCCAGCTCTTTCAGAATTTTCTATAGTTTATTGTGATCCACACAAATGCTTTGGCGTAGTCAATAAAGCAGAAATAGATGTTTTTTTTGGAACTCTCTTGCTTTTTCGATGATCCAGCGGATGTTGGTAATTTGATCTCTGGTTCCTCTGCCTTTTCTAAAACCAGCTTGAACATATGGAAGTTCACGGTTCATGTATTGCTGAAGCCTGGCTTGGAGAATTTTGAGCATTACTTTACTAGCGTGTGAGATGAGTGCAATTGTGTGGTAGTTTGAGCATTGTTTGGCATTGCCTTTCTTTGGGATTGGAATGAAAACTGACCTTTTCCAGTCCTGTGGCCACTGCTGAGTTTTCCAAATTTGCTGGCATATTGACTGCAGCACTTTCACAGCATCCTCTTTCAGGATTTGAAATAGCTCAACTGGAATTCCATCACCTCCACTAGCTTTGTTCATAGTGATGCTTTCTAAGGCCCACTTGACTTCACATTCCAGGATGTCTGGCTCTAGGTGAGTGATCACACCATCGTGATTATCTTGGTTATGAAGATCTTTTTTGTACAGTTCTTCTGTGTATTCTTGCCACCTCTTCTTAATATCTTCTGCTTCTGTTAGGCCCATACCATTTCTGTCCTTTATCGAGCCCATCTTTGCATGAAATGTTCCCTTGGTATCTCTAATTTTCTTGAAGAGATCTCTAGTCTTTCCCATTCTGTTGTTTGCCTCTATTTCTTTGCATTGATCACTGAGGAAGGCTTTCTCATCTCTTCTTGCTATTCTTTGGAACTCTGCATTCAGATGTTTATATCATTCCTCTTCTCCTTTGCTTTTTGCTTCTCTTCTTTTCACAGCTATTTATAAGGCCTCCTCAGACAGCCATTTTGCCACAATAAAGGACAGAAATGGTATGGACCTAACACAGCAAACAACATTAAGAAGAGGTGGCAACAATACACAGAAAAACTATACAAAAAAGATCTTCATGATCCAGGTAATCATGAAGGTGTGATCACACACCTAGAGCCAGACATCCTGGAATGTGAAGTCAAGTGGGCCTTTGGAAGTATCACTTTGAACAAAGCTAGTGGAGGTGATGGAATTCCAGTTGAGCTATTTCAAATCCTAAAAGATGATGCTGTGAAAGTGCTACATTCAATAGGCTAGCAAATTTGGAGAACTCAGCAGTGGTCACAGGACTGGAAAAGGTCAGTTTTCATTCCAATCCCAAAGAAAGGCAATGCCAAAGAATGCTCAAACTATTGCACAATTGCACTCATCTCATACGGCAGCAAAGTAAGGGTCAAAATTCTCCAACCCAGGCTTCAACAGTACATGAACTGTGAACTTCCAGACATTCAAGCCGGATTTAGAAAAGGCAGAAGAACCAGAAGTCAAATTGCCAACATCCATTGGATCATTGAAAAAGTGAGAGAATTCCGGAAAAAATATCTATTTCTGCTTTATTGACTATGCCAAAGTCTTTGACTGTGTGGATCACAACAAACTGCGGAAAATTCCTCAAGAGATGGGAATACCAGACCACCTTACCTTGCCTCTTGAGAAATCTGTATGCAGGTCAGGAAGCAACAGTTAGAACTGGACATGGAACAACCGACTGGTTCCAAATAGGAAAAGGAGTACGTCAAGGCTGTATATTGTCACCCGGCTGATTTACTTTATATGCAGAGTACATCATGAGAAATGCTGGACTGGATTAAGCACAAGCTGGAATCAAGACTGCCGGGAGAAATATCAATAACCTCAGATATGCAGATGACAACACCCTTATGGCAGAAAGCAAAGGAGAACTAAAGAGCCCCTTGATGAAAGTGAAAGAGGAAAGTTGGCTTAAAACTCAACATTCAGAAAACGAAGATCATGGCATCCGGTCCCATCACTTCATGGCAAGTAGATGGGGAAACAGTGGAAACAGTGACAGACTTTATTTTTCTGGTCTCCAAAATCACTGCAGATGATGACTGCAGCCATGAAGTTAAAAGACGCTTGCTCCTTGGAAGAAAAATTATGACCAACCTAGATAGCATATTAAAAAGCAGAGACATTACTTTACCAAGAAAGGTAAACCAACAGTTTTACCAACAAAACTAGATTTACCAACTAGTTTTACCAACACAACTAGACATAGTATCTAATCAAAGCTATGGCTTTTCCAGTAGTCATGTATGGATGTGAGAGTTGGACTATAAAGAAGGCTGAGCGCTGAACAACTGATGCTTTTGAACTGTGGTGTTGGAGAAGACTCTTGAGAGTTCCCTGGAAAGCAAGGAGATCCAACCAGTCCATCCTAAACGAACTCAGTCCTATTAACTCAGGACTGATGCTGAAGCTGAAACTCCAGTACTTTAGCCACCTGATGCAAAGAACTGACTCACTGGAAAAGACCCTGATGCTGGGAAAAATTGAAGTCAGGAGGAGAAGGGGACAACAGAGGATGAGATGGTTGGATGGCATCACTGACTCAATGGACATGAGTTTGAGCAAGCTCTGGGAGTTGGTGATGGACAGGGAGGCCTGGTGTGCTGCAGTCCATGGGGTCGCAAAGAGTCGGACATGACTGAGCGACTAAATCGAACTGAACTGAATATTCCATTGTGTATATGTACCACAAGTTTCTTATCGATTCATCTGCTGATGGATATCTAGGTTCCTTTCATGTCCTAGCTATTGTAAATGGTGCTACAGTGAACACTGGGGAACCTGTGTCTTTTTCAATTCTGGTTTTTTCAGGTTATATGCCCAGTAGTGGGACTGCTAGATCATACAGTAGTTTTATTCCTAGCTTTTTAAAGTAATCTCCATACTGTTCTCCATAGTTTTTGTATCATTCTGCATTCCCACCAACAGCACTCTTTCCAGCATTTATTCTTTGTAGATTTTTTGATGATGACCATTCTGACTGGTGTGAGAGGATTCCTATAGAAGACACTAATGAAAGAAATCAAAGGTGACACAAATAGATGGAGAGATACAACATGCTCTTGGATTGGAAGAATCAACATAGTGATAATGACTATACTACCCAAAGCAATCTATAGATTCAATGCAACTGCTTTCAAACTACCAACAGTATTTTTCACAGAACTAGAGCAAATAGTTTTACAATTTGTATGGAAACACAAAAGACCCCAAATAGCCAAAGCAACTTCGAGAAAGATGAGGGGAACTGTAGGAATCAACCTTCCTGACTTCAGACTGTACTACAAAGCTTCAGTCATCAAGACAGTATGGTACCAGCAAAAAACAGAAATACAGACCAATGGAACAAGATAGAAAGCCAAGAAATAAATCCACATACCCATGGGCATCTTATCTTTGACAAAGGAGGCAAAAATAAACAATGGAGAAAAGACAGTCGCTTCAAGTGGTGCTAGGAAAATTGGTCAACTACATGTAAAAGAATGAAGTTAGAACACTTTCTAACACCATACATGAAAATAAACTCAGAATGGATTAAAGACCTAAATGTAGACCAGAAACTATAAAAACTAAGTCTTAGAGAAAGACACAGGCAGAACACTCTCTGACATAAATCACAGCAAGATCCTCTATAGGACCCACCTCCCAGGGTAATGGAAATAAAAACAAAAATAAACAAATGGAACCTAATTAAACTTAAAAGCTTTGCACAATGAAGAAAACTATAAGCAAGGTGAAAAGACAACCCTCAGAATGGTAGAAAATAACAGCAAAGGAAACACCTGACAAAGAATTAATCCCTAGAATAAACAAGCAGCTCATGTAGTTCAATACCAGAAAAACAACTCAATCAAAAAAGTGGGCAGAAGACCTAAATGGACACTTCTCCAGAGAAGACTTACAGATGGCTACTAAACACATGAAAAGATGTTCAATATCACTCATTATCAGAGAAATGCAAATCAAAACTACAATGAGGCAGGAGGATTCCTTCCCACTGTGCCATCTAGGAAGCCCCTTGGAAATCACCTGGGAAGTCCCTGGGAAATCCCAAGAGCTGCAAGAGACATGGGTTCAATCCCTGGGTCAGGAAGATCCCCTAGAGTAGGAAATGGCAAACCCACTCCAGTATTCTTGCATGGAAAATTCCATGGACAGGGGAGGTTGGTGCGCCTACAGTCCATGAGGTCGCAAAAAGTCAGATGACTGAGCATGTACTCACAGTAAAGCTCATATTGTTATTCAGTCGTATCTAACTCTCTGCGACTGCATGGACTCATAAATACAGATAAATTGAAACTGCTAAACTCAATTCTGCAGAATATTTATAGTCTTTTATAGCATATTCTTCATATCTGTACTAAAAGGCAAAAATCTAAAAATTATCAAGCAATACTTGAAAAGTATTTATAATAATTTACAAAGCCTTTACACATCAAATCTTGTTCTAACAAGTTTAAAAAGTGGCACTACTTTTATTACAGTTATTTTTTAACACATGAAGAAAAAAGCAAGATTAAGTGACTTGTCTAATAAATGGTAAAAACAGTATTCAAATCAGGTCTCCAGACTCTAAATATGGTGCCCTTTCTGTTTCTGTACTGCTTTCAATAAATCATAGAGGATCTAATTTTCACTATATTTGTCCTCAGATCACAAATAATATTAACAGATTTATTTTCCTAATGTTATTTGTTTGAGCCAATATTAAAATAAGTTTGCACTCCCTGAGTACACACACTGATAATGGAGGGGGCAGTAACTAATACAACTGTTGAGAGCAGAAAGATGCAAGCTTAAGGTTAACACTTTGCCTTTGTATAAATCCACACACAAACATGTCTGACTGAGTATAATTCAATTTCCAAATTCTTTTCCAAAGAAAACAAACATTTTATCTAACAGAACTATTTTCTCTTCAAATATACCACTATGAAGATAACAACGGAGAAAAATATATCTTTTAAGTAAATTCTATTCTCGCCTTTAAAAAAAAGCACACACATATACTCAAAAATAAATATTTCCTTCCATTTTTCCCTCCTACCCACCAAGCCCCCAACTGCCTCTAACAATGAAAGAATAAAAAAATTAACAATAGATGGTTTAATTGGTGATTTTCAACTTTAACAAAGCCATCAATTGTCATTAATTTAGCATTATCTTTAACACACTTGTTAATTATAGTTTGTGTAATTTGGACGTCAGTTTGAGTGAACTCTGGGAGTTGGTGATGGACAGGGAGGCCTGGCGTGCTGCAATTCATGGGGTCGCAAAGAGTCAGACATGACTGAGTGACTGAACTGAACTGAAGAAACTTAGCTTTATTTTAGCAAGATTTGGACATACCTGCCTTCCTTTATGGAGAAGGCAATGGCAACCCACTCCAGTACTCTTGCCTGGAAAATCCCATGGATGCAGGAGCCTGGTAGGCTGCAGTCCATGGGGTCGCTAGGAGTTGGACATGACTGAGCGACTTCACTTTCACTTTTCACTTTCATGCATTGGAGAATGAAATGGCAACCCACTCCGGTATTCTTGCCTGGAGAATCCCAGGGACGGGGAAGCCTGATGGGCTGCTGTCTAGGGGGTTGCTAGGAGTCGGACACAACTGAAGCGACTTAGCAGCAGCAGCAGCCTTCCTTTATAGTTCCTTAAGAGCAGAGACATTTTATTTTTCTATTATCCACTGACCTATTATAAGATAGTCATTCAGTAAATATTTGTTGCAGTGATTCAATTAATGTAGAAATACATAAAATGAAACACATCTAATAATTTATAAACATTTATTAATATATGTAATGCATATATCCTACTACTCTGAAATCAGGATTTAACCTTAAATTGTATTTGGCTTTTGCACAGCAAAGGAAATCACTGACAAAATGAAAAGACAGCCTACTGAAAGGGAGAAAATATCTGCAAATGATATGACCAATAATATCCAACACATATGAACAGCTCATACAACTCAACACCAAACAAACAACTCCATTAAAAAATGTGCAGAAGAATGAACAGATATTTTTCCAAAAAGGAAGACGTTCAGCATAGCTAATCATCAGGGAAATGCAAATCAAAACCATAATGAGATATTATCTCACAGTTGTCGGAATGGCTATCAACTAAAAGAACACAAAAAACAAGTGTTGGTGAGGATATGGAGAAAAAGGAACCCTCATACACTGTTTATAGGAATGTAAATTGGTGTAACCACTAAGGAAAACAGTATGGAGGTGTCTCAAAAAACTAAAAATAGTACTGCATATTCCTATATCTGAAATATATATATACATCATATATATCTGAAAAAAATAAAACAAAAGCACTAATTCAAAAAGATGCATGTATCTCAAGAGAAAAACAAGTATTGTATGATATTACTTACATGTGAAATCTAAAAATTACAACTAGTGAATGTAAGAAAAAATAAACAGCTTCAAGATACAGAGAACAAAATAGTGGTTACTAGCGGGGAGAGGGAACGGGGGAATATCAAGATAGAGGATTAAGAGGTAAACCTATTATGTATAAAATAAACTACAAAGATATATTGTACAACATGGGAAATATAGCCAATATTTTATAATAGTTAATGGAGTATAACCATCAAAAATATGAATCACTATACAGTACACCTGTAACATATAATATTGTACATCAACTATACTTCAATAAAAAAAGAAAATAAATAAATAGATGAGGCGAGCAACAAGCAAATGAAACCAAATGTTAACAAATTTTTCATTCCAGGAGCTAGGTGAAAGGGTTTTATTAATATTATGCTATTCTTATTTTTTGTTTGAAATATTTAGTTTTTAAATGACACAAACTTTTAATAGCTTATCTCTATATATGTATATATTCACATAAAATATGTGGATAAGGAAAACAAGAATAGAAAAAAAAATGAAACCAGCATTGAAATTTGTTTATAAAATTTGTCATAAATTGTGTGTAGCTGCCTAGTGAGTTGATTCACAAATATTTCATTAAGGGCAAAGTGAATATAGATTTTTTAAAAACCATAATTTAAAAAAATCTATTAAAGTATGCCAGAAATACAGGCGATTTAGACACTTAAAACATATTGCAGTAAATTCGGTAGGCTTTCCAATGGCTCAGTGGGTAAAGAACCTGTCTGCCAATGCAGGAGATGCGTGCTCAATCTGTGGGTCAGGAAGATCCTTTGGAGAAAGAAGTGGAAACTCACTCCAGTGTTCTTGCCTGGAAAACCCTATGGACAGAGAAGTCTGGTGGGCTACAGTTCAAAGGGTCACAAAGAGTCAGACACAACTAAGCACGCATGCATACTGCATAGTAAATTTGGTAACATCAGATGAACTAGAGAAAAATACTAAAAGGGAAAAATTTACTAAAATAGTAAATCTGATTTAAGTGGTTCATTCATTCTTGAAAAATAGGAACAAAATAACACAAAAAAGAAAAAGAAATGCTTTTCTAAGAATAGTATGTATGATAATGTTTTAGGAAATAGGTGTTTTAAGGGTGAAAAGAACATAATTCAAATCAGTCTTGTTAAGGGAACAATTCAAATCAATTTTGTTACAGACACCTTAAAAATAAAATCTAAAGATTCAAAATTTAAAAACCTTTATGATCCATCTGGACAACACACACACATACACACCAAGGTACACACATACTAAATAAATGGTTGATAAACTATTTTTCTACAAGCCAAAATTAAAAAAAAAAAAAACACCTAGTATTTGGAAGTAAATCTATTTATGTTACTAAATGATAGATGATTAGGAAAATTTCCTTTAAAAACATAAATTGAAGTCAGTCAAAATATAGAGAGATAATATTTAAGGTTCAGACGGCTTCAATATTTCACAGTATAAAAAGGTGAAAATACTGGAGAGAAACCACAGGTGGGCTTTTGCAAGCCTATATGACTAGGCAAGGGCTTCCCTGGTGGCTCAATGGTAAAGAATCCACCTGCCAATGCAGGAGACATAGGTATGATTCCTGTGTTGGGAAAATCCCCTGGAGAAGATATGTTTAAAACAAGACTGATTTGAATTATGTTCTTTTCACCCTTAAAACACTCCAGTATCCCAGTGACAGAGGAGCCTGGCAGGCTATAGTCCATGGAGTTGCAAAACTTAGCAACTAAACAACAACAACTAGGCAAAGTTGCAAAGAAATCTCAAATGAACAAATAACAGGGGGTTTTGATTGAAGCAAAATATTCCTAATTGTAGGCAGTCTTTCCAAACAATCTGCGCATATACCACTCAGCCAGCTTAACAATATATAACAGTAGAGTACTGAAATGGAGCTGTTAGTCCAGTCTCCTGATTGTTCCAGATAAAGCTCTCCCTGACCCCATCTTTGGGTTGACTTCAAGTCTCTTGCTCAAGGAACACTTTGGAAGAACAAAACTTACATAGTGGTAAAGATTCAGCATATGATTTGTTCTTTCTAAATTTCTGTCACCTTTTAATATTATTGATCAAAATGAATAATTTCAGATCAGAAGGAACTTTATTAATAAAAATATAAGTGCATCAGACACAGATCTTATAAGAAAAAAAAAGTTGCTCAGTTGTGTCTGACTCTTATATCTTTCACCAAAAACACTCTACCTCGAAACATAAACCTGTAGCACAAAACACAAAGCTATAAAACTTCTAGAGGGTAACACAGGAGAAAACCTAGGTGACTTTGAGTTTGGCAATGACTTTTTAGATACAACACCAAAGGCATAATCCATGAAAGAAAAACTGACATGTTTGCCTCTATTAAAATTAAAAACTTCTGCTTTGCAAAAGACACTGGCAAGACAATGAAAAGATGAGCCACAGACTGGGAGAAAGTATTTGAGAAACATATCTGATATAGAACTAGTGTCCAAAATATACAAAGAACTCCTAAAACTCAACAACAAAAAATCAAACCAATCAGTTTTAACACTAATCTTTAAAAAGACCTGAACAGACACTTCACCAAGAAGATATACAGGTGGCAAATGAGCATATTAAAAAATGCTCAATATCATATTTCACTAGGGAATTGCAAATTAAAATGAGATATCGTTATTTACCTACTAGAATGGCTAAAATCCAAAACAATGACAAACACCAAACGCTGAGAAGGATGTAAAGGAAGACGAATTCTCATTCATTGCTGGGGGAATGCAAAATCGAAGAGTCACTTTGGAAAATAGCTGGGAAATTATTACAAAGCTAACCATAAGTGATCATGGTGTGGCCTAGAGCTAGATATCCTGGAGTGTGATGTCAAGTGGGCCTCAGGAACCGTTACTACAAACAAAGCTGGTTCACGTGATGGAATTCCAGCTAAGCTATACCAAATCCTAAAAGATGATGCTGTAAAAAGGCTGCACTCAACATGCCAGCAAATTTGGAAAACTCAGCAGTGGCCACAAGACTGGAAAAGGTCAGTTTTCATTCCAATCCTAAAGAAAGGCAATGCCAAAGAACATTCAAACTACCATACAATTGTGCTCGTTTTACATACTCACAAATAAATGCTCAAAATCCTTCAGGCTAGGCTTAAGCAGTATCGAGAACTCCCAGATGTACAAGCTGGATCTAAGAAAAGGCAGAGGAACCAGAGATTAAATTGCCAACAACCACTGGATCATAGAGTGAAAAAAAGGGGGGGAATTCCAGAAAAACATCTATACCTGCTCCACTGACTACACTAAAACCTTTAACTCTGTGGATCATAACAATCTGGAAAATTCTTAAAGAGATGGGAGTATCAGACCACCTTACCTGTCTCTTGATAAACCTGTATGCAGGTCCAGAAGCAACAGTTAGAACTGGACATAGAGCAACTGACTGGTTCAAAACTGGGAAAAGGAGTACTTCAAGGCTGTATATTGTCACCCTGCTTGTTTAACTTATGTGCAGAGTACATCATGCAAGATGCCAGGCTGGATGAAGCACAAGCTGGAATCAAGATTGCTGGTAGAAATATCAACAACCTCAGATGATACTACTCTAAGGCAGAAAGCAAAGAGGAACTAAAGAACCTCCTGTTGAAGGTGAAAGAGGAGAGTGAAACCACTGGCTTAAAACTCAATATTCAAAAGCTAAGATCATGGCATCCAGTCCCATCGCTTCATGGCAAAAAGATGGGAGAAAAGGGGAAACAGTAACAAATTTTATTTTCTTGGGCTCCAAAATCACTCCAGATAGTGACTTCAGCCATGAAATTAAAAAACACTTGCTCCTTGGAAGAAAAGATATGACATACCTAGAAAGCATATTAAAAAGCAGAGACATCATTTTGCCAACAAATATCTATATAGTCAAAGCTATGGTCTTTTCCAGTTGTCATGTACGGATGTGAGAATCAGATCAGATCAGATCAGTCGCTCAGTCGTGTCCGACTCTTTGTGACCCCATGAATTGCAGCACACCAGGCCTCCCTGTCCATCACCAACTCCCAGAGTTCACTCAGACTCACGTCCATCGAGTCAGTGATGCCATCCAGCCATCTCATCCTCTGTCGTCCCCTTCTCCTCTTGCCCCCAATCCCTCCCAGCATCAGAGTCTTTTCCAATGAGTCAACTCTTCGCATGAGGTGGCCAAAGTACTGGAGTTTTAGCTTTAGCATCATTCCTTCCAAAGAAATCCCAGGGCTGATCTCCTTCAGAATGGACTGGTTGGATCTCCTTGCAGTTCAAGGGACTCTCAAGAGTCTTCTCCAACACCACAGTTCAAAAGCATCAATTCTTCGGCGCTCAGCCGTCTTCACAGTCCAACTCTCACATCCATACATGACCACAGGAAAAACCATAGCCTTGACTAGACGGACCTTTGTTGGCAAAGTAATGTCTCTGCTTTTGAATATGCTATCTAGGTTGGTCATAACTTTCCTTCCAAGGAGTAAGCGTCTTTTAATTTCATGGCTTCAGTCACCATCTGCAGTGATTTTGGAGCCCAGAAAAATAAAGTCTGACACTGTTTCCACTGTTTCCCCATCTATTTCCCGTGAAGTGATGGGACCAGATGCCATGATCTTCGTTTTCTGAATGTTGAGCTTTAAGCCAACTTTTTCACTCTCCACTTTCACTTTCATCAAGAGACTTTTGAGTTCCTCTTCACTTTCTGCCATAAAGGTGGTGTCATCTGCATATCTGAAGTTATTGATATTTCTCCTGGCAATCTTGATTCCAGCTTGTGCTTCTTCCAGTCCAGCATTTCTCATGATGTACTCTGCATATAAGTTAAATAAACAGGGTGACAATACACAGCCTTGACGAACTCCTTTTCCTATTTGGAACCAGTCTGTTGTTCCATGTCCAGTTCTAACTGTTGCTTCCTGACCTGCATACAAATTTCTCAAGAGGCAGATTAGGTGGTCTGGTATTCCCATCTCTTTCAGAATTTTCCACAGTTTATTGTGATCCACACAGTCAAAGGCTTTGGTGAGAATAGGACCATAAAAAAGCCTTAGAACCAAAGAACTGACTTTTTGAATTGTGGTGCTGGAGAAGACTCTTGAGAGTTCCTTGGACAGCAAGGAGATCAAACCAGTCAATGCTAAAGGAAATAAACCCTGAATATTCACCAGAAGGACTGATGCTAGAGCTGAAGTTCCAATACTTTGGCCACCTGATGCAAAGAGCCAATTCATTGGAAAAGACCCTGATGCTGAGAAAGATTGAGGGCAGAAGAAGGAACAACAGAGGATGAGATGGTTGAATGACATCACCTATGCAATGGACATGAGTTTGAACAAACTCCAGGAGATAGTAAAGGACAGGGAAACCTGGCATGCTGCAGTCCATGGGGTTTCAAAGAGTCAAAAATGACTTAGTGACTGAACAAAAATAACAACCGTTAAGATTACCATATAATCTAGCAATCATGCTCCTATTTATCCAAATAAAAACTTATATCCACAAAAAAACCTGCCCAAGTGAAAACTTATGTCCACAAAAACCTGCACAGAATGTTCACAGCATCTTTACTCATGACTGACAAAAACTAGAAGCAACTAAGATGTCCTTCAACAGGCAAATAGATAAACTACAACCACACAATGAAATATTATTCAGTGATAAAAATAAACAAGCTATCAAGCCATGAAAAAAACATGGAGGAGCTTTAAATGTAGTATATTTGCTAAGTGAAAGAAGCCAGTTTGAAAAAGCTACATACTGTATGATTCCAACCACGTGACATTTTGAAACAGCAAAGCTATACAGATAGTATAAAGATCAGTGGTTGCCAGGGGTTCAGGGAGGGAGAAAGTGTTAGTCGTTCAGTCATGCCCGACTCTTTGCAACCCTATGGACTGTAGCCCACCAGGCTCCTCAGTCCATGGGATTCTCCAGGCAAGAATACTGTAGTGGGTTGCCATTCCCTTCTACCAGGGGATCTACCCAAGCCAGGGATTGAACCCAGGTCTCCTGCACTGCAGGAGAGAGAGGGAAGTGTGAAAAGATTGGAGCACAGGGAATTTTTAGGGCAGTGAAAGTATTCTATATGATACTGCAATGACAGATAAATGACATTATGCATTCGTCAAAATCCATAACATGTACAAGTGTGAACCCTAATGCAAATTATGGACTTTGTTAAGAAAAAAAGAAAAAAATATATAGTCCATCTCCCCTCATTTTACAGCCAATGTCTCTGAGGCCCAGAAAGACCAAGAGACTTGCTAAAAATTACACAAAAAAAGAAGAGCTCAGGCCACAGCTGCGATCTGTTTTTATGGATAAAATTCAAAAACTGCACTGTGATGGATATCAGGAGTTGTTAATTCAGCCCTGTTAAAGCTTGAGCTGGGCTACTATTAAAAGTTAAGACCCTTGAGGCTTTCTGACAGTGAGATATTAAACACAATAAGGGTACAAAGGATAAAGAATTCAGCTTAAGTTATGATTCTTTCATTTTAAGCATAACTGTAAAGAAGAGGCTAAACAACTGGAACTGATGAGGTGGCACCTCAAGAAAGTAGAAAGCTTTTCTTTAGGGAAGGCTGAATGAACATCTGAGCTCTAATTTGGTATTTGAGCTCTATACTTAGGACCAAAAAAAAGAAAAGAAAAAAATCTGCAACGAGAAAAAAGTTACCACTAAGTTCTTTATCAGGAGGCAGATAGGTATGGATTCCAATTCTGGGCCTGCCATTTATTAGCTGTGTGTTATGGGGAAAGTTATTTCAACTCTCTGGACTGAGCCATCAGGGAAACCCAAGAATACTGGAGTGAGTAGCCTATCCCTTCTCCAGGGGATCTTCCCAACCCAGGAATCGAACCGGGATCTCCTGCGTTGCAGGTGGATTTTTTACCAGCTGAGCTATCAGGAAAGCCTATGCTGCTGTATACTCATTGCCAAACATAGAGTGTGGCCATACTAGGTTTTCAATAAATACTGAAGTGCTGTTTAGTCACTAAGTCATGTTGACTCTTTTCGACTCCATGGACTATAGCCCACCAGGCTCCTCTGTTCATGGGATTTTCCAGGCAAGAATACCGGAGTGGGTTGCCATTTCCTTCTCCAGGGGATCTTCCCTATCCAGGGATCGAATCCTCGTCAACTGAACAAATGAATGCAAATACTGGGCTTTCATTTTTCCATTCCCCAACAATGAAAAAGGTCACTGATGTAACTGATGAAGGAAAATGGCATTGCTTTCTTTAATAAATAAAACTGAGATCTAAGGTTGACAATGAAAGAAGAATCTCTACACACAGAAGGGCAATTTATGAGTTAAATCCATGAGCTCCAGTTCTTGTCTTCAATATTGACTTTCCCCTTGGAGATCTCATTATCACTGTCCCTCCTCACTGGCTTTGTTGGGAGAAGAGTGTTGCTCTCCTTATAATGCTCGTGCCTTGTTAGATCTATAATTATGACTCCCTTATATATCTTGATACAGCAAAGATAAAGTTATAATATTTAAATAAAACTTTACCAAGGCCAGAAGATAATAAACTAGAAGAAAACACAGACATCAAAACAGAAATCAGGCAGTGAATCTTAAAAGTTAGGATTTTTCTCTCTGGGGCTTTTAGGCCCTATTCTATGATAGTTCCTGATCTACCCACAACTGGTAAATAAGAATCCATGCTTACCATAACCCCTCCTTAAAGACTAAACCTATGAAAGAGAAGCCCAGAAGGATCCAGGGTTACCTATCCCCACCTAGTTAAATCATTTTACCCAAGCTGTGGTTTCCTGATCTGGAACCTACATTTTTGGAAGAGCTGAATAAGAGAAACGTCAGTCCTTTAGGAGAGACTCTCCTATATTCAGAGAGCTGCTATGGTTTTATACTATAGGCCATCCTAAGTCAGTCAATCTTTATCTCAATTCAGCATGCGTGCGTGCTCAGTCACGTCCAACTCTTTGCGACCCTAAGGGATTTTCTATGCAAGAATACCAGAGTGGGTTGCCATTTCCTTCTCCAGGCAATCTTCCTGAGCCAGGGACTGAATCCGCATCTCCTGTGTCTGCTGCATTGCAGGCAGATTCTTTAGCCCTGAGCCACCAGGGAAGCTCAATATTTCTTGAGCTCAATATTGAATATTAATAATTCAATACTGATATGGGAATATATGCCAGATGCATACACTGCAGGATAACAGAGACTGCCTACTGTCAAAGTGAAAGTGAAGTCGCTCAGTCGTGTCCAACTCTTTGCGACCCCATGGACAGTAGCCTATCAGGCTCTGCGGTCCATGGGATTTTCCAGGCAAGAATACTGGAGTGGGCTGCCATTTCCTTCTCCAGGGGATCTTCCCAACCCAGGAATTGAACCCGGGTCTCCTGCATTGCAGACATGCTCTACCGTGTGAACCACTAGGGAAACCTACTGTCAAACCATTCAGTAATTTTAGCTCTCTAGAAATGTTAGTAGCATTCTACAAGTTGACTAGTCATTTCTTCTTGAAATTTGCAAATTCCTGGTTGCCCATTTCTGGGTTATTCTCTTTCTTCTCTGGTGAGTTTCAGACTCTCACTCATGCTTGTGTCATGCTCAGTCATGTCTGACTCCTTGCAACCCCATGGATTGTAGTCTGTCTATGAATACTGGAATGGTTTGCCATTTCCTCCTCCAAGGAAGAGTCAGGGATTGAGCCCATGTCTCCTGTGTCTCCTGCATTGGCAGGCAGATTCTTTACCACTGAGCCACCTGGGAAGCCCAGTTTCAGACTATCCTGGCTCTTATTCTACATTTTCACCATAGCCAATTGAGTTGTTCCCATGGTTAGAGTATAACACGGAATTGATGCTTTTGAACTGTGGTGTTGGAGAAGACTCTTGAGAGCCCCTTGGACTGCAAGGAGATCTAGCCAGTCCATTCTGAAGGAGATCAGCCCTGGGTTTCTTTGGAAGGAATAATGTTAAAGCTGAAACTCCAGTACTTTGGCCACCTCATGCAAAGAGTTGACTCACTGGAAAAGATTCTGATGCTGGGAGGGATTGGGGGCAGGAGGAGAAGGGGATGACAGAGGATGAGATGGCTGGATGGCATCACTGACTCGATGGACGTGAGTCTGAGTGAACTCCGGGAGTTGGTGATGGACAGGGAGGCCTGACGAGCTGCGATTCATGGGGTCACAAAGAGTTGGACATGACTGAGCCACTGAACTGAAACTGAAACACAATGGTTATGAGTAAGCTTTGGATCAACTCTAGCATTTTTTTTTAAGCTATGCAAGGGTAAAATAATATATGTGCAAAGCATTTAAGAGAGTGCCTGAAACACAGAAGCACATAGACATGGTAGGTTAAAAGCAAAATAAAACAAAATATTCTAATAATTTCCAAATATACATCTCTAGCTCAGACCTCACTGCTGAGCTCAAAATGTATCCCCATATGAAACATGGGGCCTATGAAAACTTAGAAATAAGATTACCCTCTGAAGGCTAAACTATCAATCCGTACATAACGGACCAGAGCAGATATATGCAAAGTTGGCCTATACAGACAGAATGGCTCCAAGACTAGAGACTAGGTTACAATATAAATGTTTCAATATATTTAAAGACAGAATGTTTTCATCAAAAAGAAGAGTTGTCAAAGAATGGAAAAAGCAGCCTAGAGAGGCAAAAACTGGAGGCAATCTGAAGTTCTGCTGTAGAGGTTCTCATAGCTTAATGTTACCAAGTGACCACAACATATATCTAATTTCCTTTGTTCCGATTCTAAGCTCCTAAGCAACCTGGTGATTTCTCATATAATTTTCCTACAGAGAAAACCCCTTACTCAGAGAATCAGTATGCTATCTACTTGACAAATATCTCAAAGTATATCAATAATTTGGCATCCTAATAAATTCATCAGTCAAGTGTGTATATGTATCTCACAAACTCTGGTGCACTTACCAAGACTGTGTTTGTAAGTGCACAAGACTTAGGAGCCTTGTATAAAGCCCAGAGATAAATCCATGCACCTATGGACACCTTATCTTTGACAAAGGAGGCAAAAATATACAATGGAGAAAAGACAATCTCTTTAACAAGTGGTGCTAGGAAAACTGGTCAACCACATGTAAAAGAATGAAACTAGAACACTAACAACATACACAAAATAAACACAAAATGGATTAAAGATCTAAATGTAAGACCAGAAACTATAAAACTCTTAGAGGAAAACATAGGCATTATACTCTCTGACATAAATCACAGCAAGATCCTCTATGAACCACCTCCCAGAGTAATGGAAATAAAAACAAAAATAAACAAATGGAACCTAATTAAACTTAAAAGCTTTTGCACAACAAAGGAAATGATAAGCAAGGTGAAAAGGCAGCTTTCAGAATGGGAGAAAATAATAGCAAACGAAACAACTGACAAAGAATTAATCTCCAAAATATACAAGCAGCTCATGCAGCTCAATACTAGAAAAATGAACAACCCAATCAAAAAGTGGACCAAAGAACTAAACAGACATTTCTCCAAAGAAGACATACAGATGGCTAACAAACACATGAAAAGATGCTCAACATCACTCATTATTAAAGAAATGCAAATCAAAACCACTATGAGGTATCATCTCATGCTGGTCAGAATGGCCACCATCAAAAAGTCTACAAATAGTAAATGCTGGAGAGGGTGTGGAGAAAAGGGAACCCTCTTACACTGTTGGTGGGAATTCAAACTGGTACAGCCACTATGGAGAACAGTGTGGAGATTCCTTATAACACTGGAAACAGAAATGCCATACAACCCAACAATCCCATTGCTCAGCATATACACCGAGAAAACCAGAATTGAGAGAGACACATGTACCTCAATGTTCATTGCAGCACTGTTTACAATAGCTATGACATGGAAGCAACCTAGATGTCTTGTCCATTGACAGATGAATGGATAAGGAAGTTGTGGTACATAAACACAATGGAATTTTACTCAGTTATAAAAAAGAACACATTTGAGTCAATTCTAATGAGGTGGATGAACCTGGAACCTAGTATATGGAGTGAAGTAAGGCAGAAAGAGAAACACCAATAGAGTATATTAACGCATATGTATGGAATTTACAAAAACGGTAATGACGATCCTAGGTGCAAGGCAGCAAAAGAGACACAGATGTAAAGAACAGACTTTTGGACTATATGGGAGAAGGCAAGTGTGGGATGATTTCAGAGAATAGCACTGAAACATGTATATTACCATATGTAAAACAGATGGCCAGTGCAAGTTTGATGCATGAAGCAGGGCACTCAAAGCCTGTGCTCTAGGACAACCCAAAGGAATGGGGTGGGGAGGGAGGTGAGAGGGGGGTTCAGGACGGGGGGCCAATGTGCACCTGTAGCTGATTCATGTCAATGTATGGCAAAAACCACCACAATATTATAAAGTAATTACCCTCCAATTAAAATAAATAAATTTATTTTAAAAAAACACTGATCACAGATCAGAATAACAAATATAATAATAATGATTTTAAATACTGCAACAATTACCACAATGTGACAGAGACATGAAGTTAGCAAATGCTGTAGAAAAAATTGTGCCGATGTACTTGCCCAATACAATGTTGGGCAAGTATATAAATGTCCAATTTGTAAAAAAAATAAATAAATAAAAAAGCATTACTTGTGAGGAACAATAAAAACAGGTATACCTGTTTAAAAAAAAAAGACTTAGGAGCCGTGGTTTTTTAATGAATTTCATAGTGAAGGCCTCTTGTTGGAGTACAGCCATTCAGCCTTTTCCTTGACTAGAGTACTGTTCATTTAAAGCAGGAACTCCTCTACATATCCTCTACTTTGTGTTCAGTCATGCCGGACTCTTCGCGAGCTCATGGACTGTAGCCCACCAGGCTTCTCTGTCCATGGAATTTTCCAGAATACTGGAGTGGGTTACCATTTCCTACTCTAGGGGATCTTTCCAACCCAGGGATTGAACCCACATCCCTTGTATCTCCTGCACTGGCAAGAGGATTCTTTTCCACTTAGGGCTACCTGAGAAGCCCCATCCTCTACTCTATACTATAAATACATGTGACTATCTTATAACAGGATGAGATACGTAGGAACATGGTAAAAATTATTACCAAATCCAATTTCAGGAGGGTGAACACTACAATTTACTAGCAATAAAAGTTTGCTCTGTTAAGACTACTTTTCTAAAATGTTGCATTATAAAATACCTTCTTCCATTCATTAATTATCTCATGTTTTTGTGAACAGATAAATATGCAACACCTTTGAAAATTCTGACATTAACATTTTTCTTCCATTCTTTTTTTTTTTAATTTTATTTTATTTTTAAACTTTACATAATTGTATTAGTTTTGCCAAATATCAAAATGAATCCATCACAGGTATACATGTGTTCCCCATCCTAAACCCTCCTCCCTCCTCCCTCCCCATACCAGCCCTCTGGGTCGTCCCAGTGTACTAGCCCCAAGCATCCAGTATCGTGCATCGAACCTGGACTGGCAACTCGTTTCTTACATGATATTTTACATGTTTCAATGTCATTCTCCCAAATCTTCCCACCCTCTCCCTCTCCCACAGAGTCCATAAGACTGTTCTATACATCAGTGTCTCTTTTGCTGTCTCGTACACCGGGTTATTGTTACCATCTTTCTAAATTCCATATATATGCATTAGTATACTGTATTTATGTTTTTCCTTCTGGCTTACTTCACTCTGTATAATAGGTTCCAGTTTCATCCACCTCATTAGAACTGATTCAAATGTATTCTTTTTAATGGCTGAATAATACTCCATTGTGTATATGTACCACAGCTTTCTTATCCATTCATCTGCTGATGGACAACTAGGTTGCTTCCATGTCCTGGCTATTATAAACAGTGCTGCGATGAACATTGGGGTACACGTGTCTCTTTCCCTTCTGGTTTCCTCAATGTGTATGCCCAGCAGTGGGATTGCTGGATCATAAGGCAGTTCTATTTCCAGTTTTTTAAGGAATCTCCACACTGTTCTCCATAGTGGCTGTACTAGTTTGCATTCCCACCAACAGTGTAAGAGGGTTCCCTTTTCTCCACACCCTCTCCAGCATTTATTATTTGTAGACTTTTGGATCGCAGCCATTCTGACTGGTGTGAAATGGTACCTCATAGTGGTTTTGATTTGCATTTCTCTGATAATGAGTGATGTTGAGCATCTTTCCATTCTTTCAAATATTTAGTAAGTTCATTCTGTGAGGTACTGTACTCAGAGCTGGAGGTGATTTGCAAAAACTGGCACAGCTGCTACTCCTGCTTGCTAACACTTAGAAGCAGACATATTTCAATCAAATTATCATACTAACAACTTTAAAACTACATTTGTAACTTACTAGCAAGTAAAGGTGGAGAAGGAAATGGCAACCCACTCCAGTATTCTTGCCTAGAGAATCCTATGGATGGAGGAGCCTGGTGGGCTGCTGTCCATAGGGTCGCACAGAGTTGGACACAACTGCAGTGACTTAGCAGTAGCAGCAGCAAGTAAAGGTATAGGGCACAATAAGAGTATGTAATAGGGGCATTTAATCAAATAAGGTAAATTTCCTGACCCAAGGATCGAACCCAGGTCTCCCACATTGCATGCAGATTCTTTATGGTCTCAGTCACCAGAGAAACCCCAAGATTACTGGATTGGGTAGCCATTCCCTTTCTCCAGAGGATCTTCCTGACTCAGGGATCAAACCCAGGTCTCCTGCATTGCAGGCAGATTCTTTAGCGTCTGAGCTATCAAGGAAGCCCATAACCTTCTCTGAGAAAGTGATATTTCACTCCAGATCTAAGCACAGGAGTCAGAGAGTCTTTGTTGCTGGACAAAGAAAATGGTACCAGAGATGCTGCATCCATATTCAGTGTCTCTAGCTCTTCTCCTGAAAGTTGCTCAGTTGTGTCGGATTCTTTGTGACCCCATGGACGATAGAGTTCATGGAATTCTCCAGGCCAGAATACTGGAGTGGGTAACCTTTCCCTTGCTCCAGGGGATCTTCCCAACCCAGGGATTGAACCCAGGTCTCCCACATTGCAGGCGGATTCTTTATCAGCTGTGCTACAAGGGAAGCCCAAGAATACTGGAGTGGGTAGCCTATCCCTTTTTCAGTGGATCTTCCTGACCCAGGAATCGATCTGCAGTCTGCCGCACTGCAGGTGGATTCTTTACCTACTGAGCTATCAGGGAAGCCCAGCTCTTCTTCTATTCTCTCTTAAATAAAACACCCTTCTGGCTTTCAAGATCCTCAGTGAACTCCATGTTGCTGTATGCAGGGATCAGTTATCCTTATACCACTTGACTTAAAGCAGCATTTAACATAGCATTCCTTCCTCCTCAGCCACTTTCACTTGGCTTCTAGGATGTCATGCTCTAGGTTTTTCTCTCTGTTCACTGGCCACTCTCGCATAGTCATCAGTTGCAGGTAACTCCAAATTGACCCAGACTCCATGGAGTGCCTTTCTGTGATATCAACTATTCTCAGTCTTTATCTACTATCAAAACACTACTGGGGGGGTGGGGGCAGACGGGCAGGGAACTACTGTGAAATCCAAAATTGTATCTACAGCCAGATCTTTACCCTCATCTCCAGACTCATTTACCAAACTGACTACTCCATATCTCTACTGTAAAATCTTAGAGTCATCTCAAACATAAAATAGCCTAACTAAACTCCTGATCTACCCATTTACCCCCAAACACAAATCTGGAGACTTTCCCATTACATTGGCAATTCCTTCCTTCTAGTTGCTCAAGCTAAAAAACTGTAATTATCTTTGACTCTTTTACTCTCAAAACCTCATAGCCAATCTGTCAGCAAACCTGTTGGCTCTACTTCATAATACATCCAGACTCTGGCCTCTTCCCTCTGCCTCTACTGTTACTACCCTGGCCCACTACTACTGACATTTTTCACCTGGACAATTATCTTAGCTTACTGTTAGTGTCTCTGCTTCTGCCCTTGCTTCTCTGTGGTCCACGATCAACACAATTTAAAAGAAGTAATCAATTTAAAAAGTCAGATTATGCAACCCATCTGCTCAAAACGTTCCAACAGCTTCCTGTCTCAATCAAACAAGTCAAAATTTCTTTCAGTCATCTATATGACCTCCTTCCTCTGTGACCTCAAGCTATTCTCTCTTGCCACACTGCTATTTGTCAAATGCGAAGACCTGCACGTCTTTGTACTGGCTGTTCTCTTCATAGAAACATTCTTACTCCAGGCCTCTGCATGACTTTCTCCTCCTATTTCAGATCCCCTCAAATGTCTGCTTCTTGATTAGGTCTTCTCTGACCACCTTATTTAAAAGTGAAACTTGCCCCCCAAAACCTGGCACTCTCCATTCCCCTTCTGAGTTGGTTCTTCTTTTTCTCCACTGCATTTGTTTTCACTCCCAATATGTCACATATTTATTGTCTATATCTCCTTACTAGAATGCAAAATTATGAGTAAGGACTTTTGTACATTGTGCTCAGTAGTATAACATCAATGTCCTATTACATAGTAGGTACTCAACAGATAGTTGTTGAGTGAACAAATGGATAAAAAGGAATAGGAGAACCAGCGACTGAAAGATCTGTATGACTGAAGCACATAAAGTTGGAGAGTGGTATGCTAGGTGAGGTGGAAAGGGGCCAAATGACATTAGGCTTTATAAAGAAACTTTGCCTTTAAGATTAAAGTAAGACATCACTACATAGTTTTAAGAGAAATTTACATTTCAAAAAGATTATTCTGGCTGCTGTGTGGAGAACCAATGGAGAAACCCCAGGCTGAATAATCACTATTGCAATGGTTTTGGTAAGAGATTATGGCAGTTTAGAAAAGACTGCTTATGTAGATGCAGGGAAAAGGATGGATTTGACGGGTGTTTGGGAGATAAAATCGATAAGACTTAACAATAATCTGGCTACACATGTATGAAGGTGTAGGAGCAAATTAACCAAGATGGTGGTGGTCAAGCTCTCTTGCCTCCACGGCCTCTCGCTATTGCCCCATGTTTCGTAAATACATGGTTATGTAACAGCTGAGATCACTTACAGCAGTGCACATGCAGGTCAAGATGTACCCGCTTGGCCACCAGCCACTTTTTGCTCTGTAAACACATATAAGCTCCATCTGAAAAGCCGTTGCAGCTACATTATAGCTGTGTCCACCGGGTCAACCATGAGAGAATCCAGTGCGTCTGCTGTTATGGTTGCTACGCCAGTCAGGAGAGAATAAACGTATCTGTAGTTTCTATGGCTCCTTGAGCTTTCTTCCAGCTTTCCTGCTCGTGCCTTGCCTACCCTGGGCTCAATGAACAGTGTAAACAGTGAGGCACAGTGAGGCAGAAGCACATTAAGAAACCAAGAATAAAGATTAGATTTCAAATTTTCATCACAAGTGGTTGGAATTATCCTAAAGCGAAATATGGAACACTGGAGAACAATCAGAGGTGATAACCATGCATTTGGTTTTAGGCCTGCTGAGTTTGAAGTGCTTGTGAGCTATCCAAGACCTATCTTGGAAATGCATATAACAAAGCTCAAAGGTAAAGCTGGATGGAGTTATACATTTAAGAGTCATAAGTGGTGGTGAAACCACAGCTACGAATGAGATCATATTCAATTACACAGTAAAAAGGAGACTTGGACTTAAGAAACTACCCTACACTTTGTGGGTTGAACAAAGGAGGATGAGTCCGTCAAAAAGAAAAGAAAAAAACAGCTTTTTTGGATTCTGAACCATACTCATAAGTTCTCTTTTTTAAAAAAATTTGATTTAAACCAGTAATCTCAGAATGTTGAAGGCTTCCCAAATTAAACCAATTCATCAGAACTCTTTTCAAAGATAGGTCACTTTCAGAAACCATCTGGAAAATTCACAGTACCATTCTACTTGCTGCTTGAAAATACATCAATATACAAAAAGATATCTATTCCAAAATATATACGACCTCGGCTTATTGCAGTTTCCTGAAATTACCTTCTCTCTCTTTTGCTCAGGGCTTCACCATATGCTGTTCTTCTGGCCCTCTTTCCCCGCGATGAAGATTTCCCTAACTTTCCAAAACTTGGCTAAGTGATCTTTTTTCTGTCCATCCCAATAATATGTCATAGTGCTGTATGTTTAATGTGTATACTGTGTGTTTAACCATTAATTAGATGTCTTTTCCACTGTTGTATATTTAGTACCTAACAAGGCTAAATTTTTAGAGATACATCTATTCTGCAACTTTAAACAGTTAAAATCTAATTTGGTTATCAGTCCATTGCCTGGCGTGCAGCTGTCCATGGGGTCGCAGAGTCAAAAAGACGGAGCGACTGAACAACCACTGCTGCTGCTGCTGTAAGTCGCTTTAGTCGTGTCCGACTCTGTGCGACCCCTTAGACGGCAGCCCATCAGGCTCCTCCATCCATGGGATTTTCCAGGCAAGAGTACTGAAGTGGGTTGAACAACCACTGACAACCGTTCAAACGTTGACCTTCCTCTAGAGGAATGACTCAAATGGTAACTTGTAAACAAACGACTGAATCTTTAAAACATACTCAATTTTGGAGATTATTTTCATACGGTATCCTTAAGGCCTGCAAAAATTCATATTTAGGAATACCAGGGATTCTTTCCCATTGAGTCTCATACAAAATGGATTTGACAGCTCTCTTTGAATGCCTGGCTTGGGATGTCAAAAATTTCAGCAAGTAAAGCACAGAACACCCCTGCACAATGGCAAACAAAGCCCGCAATTGCACAGGGATACCCAGTCCATCACGCGCGAGCCCGCTTGGCAGGACGGAAGCAGAGGCAGCAGCGTGGAGCACCGGTTTCCACAGCATCCCCCTTGTCTGGCCTTACGCCGCACCCTCCGACCCTCAGGGTAGCGACCATTCCCAAATTCTCTCCTCGACGCGGGAGAACTGGGCACCCGGACTAGTCCTTCCCAACGTAGATTACTCATAGAAGTCCCTGGACTAAAGCTTACAGTCCTAGATGGCTCGGTTTCTAAACTAGAGGAAATGGAGGAAGGGAAAAAATCTGTCAAGGAAAAGTGGCAGCCAAGCCCACAGTGCTCACCAAGCCGACGCTCTCAGTCAATCCTCGTCAGCGCTAACCGTTGGCTAGCAGGCCGCCAAAGGCAATGTCGCAGTGGCTCTTGGGGGCTGTAGTTTTTGTCGCAAACGAAAGGCGCAGACAGCACCCAAACTACCTTTCCCAGAAGTCAATGCGAGCACGCCCTGCTTCTTTAAATCTGGGGTTTGGCGTAATAAAGACAGCGTTCTTATTTTTAGACTGACCTTAAACTTAGATTCAGGCACTTCCAGGTGTACGTCTGTGCACACTTTCTTTTCCCTGTTTGTGTTGTCTGTGATAGCGTACTTCAACCTCCCCTTACTTTCTTTTTTTCCCCTTTTTCGGTCCAAAGAAGCCAAACGCCAGGGGATTGAAAACGCTCCCCGGCGCAGATTAAGTGCCTATTAAAGCGCATGCGCCTTGCTTGCTGTCACGCTTGCGTAGCAACCGGCAGCGGTTGGCGGCCGCGCGCGGACCTGGGGTCTGGAGGTAGCCTGTGGGTGGGCGGGGCTTTTTCCAATGGCTTTGCCTCCGCGGGTCGCGTCTACTAGGGCGGGGAAGAGGGCGCAGGGGCAGGGGCGGCTCCTGGTTTGTGCCGGGAGGAGAAAGGGGAGGGGCTGGGGGGTGAGGACCCCATCTTCCCTCCCCGCTCCCGCCCTCTGGGCCGAGGCCCACAGATGAGGCTGGGCGAAGGGGCGGGCTCTGCGCCGCGGACCCCGCAGCTCCGCCAGCTTCGCGGCCCAGCCCTGTGCTCGGGGATTGCGGGGCTGCCCTGTGCCCGTCTGGCTTTGGAGGCGGTGGGCGGTGGACGCAAGGATTGGAACAGAAGCGGCGTCTGTCCAGGGCACCCGGAACCGACAGAGCAGGAGACGCTTTTCCTCCAACGCTACAGAGACAGCGGCTGCACAGGGCTGCCGCCCCCCGGGAGCGTCAGGGTCTCTGGCCGTGGCGGCCAGCGAGCCAGGGTTCCGCAAGCCTTCCCAGCCAGCGCCCGGCCGAGAGGGAGGAGCTGCAGAAGGCGGGGACTGGTGCCGGAGGAGGGGCGGGGTGGGAACGCTCCCGAGAACACCGTGGCTGCACTGACAAAAAACACCGAATGGCTGGAGAGCGTTCAACTGTTACCAGCCTTTTTGGGCAGAGCACGGGTTTGACAGCTCCTCAACGTGAGGATATCCGCTGACCCCGCGGGTCGCAGAAGAACACTTTCCCGACACTGGCTGTGCAGCAAAGCCAGCGCTGTAAGGTTTCAACTTGCCAACTTTTTTTTCCAGTCTCTGGCCAGAAGACTGCCCCTCTGGGTAGGAGAGGGCGAGCTCTGTCTTGTAGCTCGAAGAGACGCTTCTGGTTCCAAATGTCACCCAGACGTGTTTTTTCATGACGATTCTAGTTCTCTGATTTCATTCTTATATTTCTCGTTTTAAAAATATAAAGTGCTTTGGGGGGCATGCTGAAAGTTAACTGAAGACGGCAAAGAAAAAACTCCACGGTTGTCATGGCTGAAAGAGAGAATGAAGTGAGATGGGATGGACTGTGCAGTAGAGATTCAACTACTAGAGAGACAGCTCTGGAAAACATTAGGCAAATCATTGTGAGAAAAACCGAGTGTCTTCGTTTGGTGAAAGAGACACCTTATCGTCCAGCAGACGGCCTTTCAAATGCGGTTTCTTTGGATGGATTGAATAAGCTTCTTGCTCATCTGCTTATGCTTTCTAAGAGGTGTCCCTTTAAAGATGTGAGAGAGAAAAGTGAGTTCATCCTGAAGAGCGTCCAGGTAAGAAAGAGCATTTTAAGTACAACTGTTTATCTAGTACAGTGACGTTTACTTGCAGATAATCACTTTGTAATTGCTTCAAGTAAGTTGTTATATTTGAATTACCTTAAATTTAGAGTGTTCTGTAAAACGTTTAAATTGGGGTTAAAATTGGACAAGGTGAACTAATTTTCAAGTACAACTAAATAAGTATTGTCTTTCTAGAGAGTTTTAGCAGAAATGCATTCTTCCTGGGAAAAATACGTGAAAATTACAGTTAATTACAAGTAAATACTTGCATTTCTTTACATTCATTTTTACATGTTGTTGGAAACTGTAGCCAGTATGCTTTTCATATTGTTACAAACAATGTTCTATGTGGAAAGTTTCACGTTATTAAAAGCTTCTAAAATGATAAAGGATATTAAATGTTTCCTAGTCAGCTTGTTCAAGATAACTGGTGAAACAATTTTCTCTTGTTCTTAAAAACAAAACAAAAAACCCCAGAATCTGTTTCCTAAATGCAACCTTTCTTTTCTGAAAGAAAGAATTATATAAATAATAAAAGCCCATGTTGTAAAGGAGCTGACATCTGCAGATTGAAAAATTGGATCCAGGTTGAGTGACTGATAGACTCTTATGGTCAATTACTTAACTAGCTTTCTCTGTGTTTGCCTAAGTTTGATTCTTTTCTTTCTTACATACATTTCTATTTAAGTTGTAAAAGATTAAGAATGTTTCCTTCTGCTTGTACATATTGAGTTTATCTTTTTTTATTTGAAGGTTTTTTTTTTTAAATAAGGTTTTTTTGAAATTAAGAATGGTCAAAATGCTCTTTATGTTTCTCTGTCTAAATTACTCAATTCACATGTGTTCAAAGTCATGGTACGAGAAGTTTTTTAAATGTATGATTTACTTGGGTATATATATATATAAGCTAAGATGAACAGTTTTTCTATTCTGGTTTGAATTCAGTTTAAAGCAACAAAAAAATAATGTGCATAAAACAAAGACTCTTTAAAATCTTAGATATTTTTTTTCACAAACAGTGGAAACAATTGTTACAATTTACATTTATCCAGAGTTACTGCTTGCTGCTGCTGCTAAGTCGCTTCAGTCGTGTCCGACTCTGTGCGACCCCATAGACGGCAGCCCACCAGGCACCCCTGTCCCCGGGATTCTCCAGGCAAGAACACTGGAGTGGGTTGCCATTTCCTTCTCCAAATCCAGAGTTACTAGAGAGGAATTATTATTCCAGCACTTGAAGTTTACCCTTTTAAGCATCAAGTTATTTCTCTATCTTAGTGACGACAACAACCATTTCTTTTTTCATAATGGGATCATCATTTTGCATATCAAGTACGTACTGTTGTACAGTTGAGGGTGGAATATATGTATAGGACTCTGTGATCCACTTTGAATTTGTGTGTTCAATTTTTATAGTTTTTCTGTCCCTTCCCTTGCTGTCAGTATTCTTCATTTCAGCCTCTTCTTGAATGCTTTATTTTGCTACTTTTAAAAAGTACTAGAATGGGAAACCAGATAGCCAATTTTGTTAAGAGTTAGATTGAAAACTGAAGTAATTAGGCTCTGGAGATTACAAAGTCAAAGGACAGACATAATGGTAAGTAAATGGGTACTGGTATTAAACCTGGGCTCAGATTCTCCTCCTTTATTAATATACTATATAACCTTGAATGAGTTATTTGACCTCTCTTAGCTTGGATTTCCACATCTATAAAATGGGTATAATAATACAGAGGTGTGTTATTATAGTAAATTAATATTATAAAGGAGATGTAAAATGCCCTATATGTAATGTATACTCTTGTCCTCTTCCTTATTTCTTAAAAAACATTTATTTATTTGTCTGGATGGGTCTTCATTGTGGCACTCAGGACCTTCAGTCTTCCTTGAAGCATGTGGGATCTAATTCCCTGAACTGGGACCTAAACCCAGGCCCCCTGCATTGAGAATGCAGAGTTTTAGCCACTGGACCATCAGGGAAGTCCTTCCTCTCCCCTTTCATAAATGAAATACATGGACTATGTGATATGTATTTTAAGACTCATTCATTCTGCAAAAGGAAGCAAGAATCTCTACTATGAAGTTTTCCTGTCAGTTTATACCTTCATTTTCATCTCTGCATCTATTGTACGTCATTCCAGCCACAATTCTAACAGGCGCTTTACTTATGTTGGGTTATAATCACATATTTATGTGTCTGTCTCCCCTAGGAGGGCTATAAGTTCTCACGAGTATTGACTGGGACTTGCAAGCTACTAAATAAATATTGTGTCTTAGTCTGAATAGGTGAAGTTACTATTAATAGATATGGGATTTTCCATCCCTACATCATTCATTGCTGCCTTCATTCAACAAATGTTAATTGAACTCCTGCTAAATACCATTCTAAGAACTGAGAATCAGTGGTAACAATTTTGACATTCTACTGAAGGGAAACTGACCATAAAGAAGTAAACAAACAATGTAATTTTAGATAATATAGGAAGACTTCCCTGAAGAGATGGCATTTAAGCAGAAATGAATAAGTATTATCTAGGCAAAAATGAGATTATGAGGGGGACATTCCAGATGTAGGGAATAATATATGTGAAGGCCTCATGGTAAAAGAGATCAGGTGAATTTAGGAGTGGAAAGTAATGCAGTTTGAGGAGAGTGTGAAAGTTTAAATACATGCTTAGGAGTCAGAGCTGACTCCAATACTTTATTAACTCTACAACTTTTGGTAAGTTACATAATCTCTCCTTGACTCAGTTTTCTTATCTGCACAATGAGGATGAGAATAGTTCCTGCTTAACAAAGAGAATAAAATGAAATAATGCTTACAAAGCATAGCACAGTGCCTACTGCTAAGTCGCTTCAGTCGTGTCCGACTGTGTGTGACCCCAGAGACGGCAGCCCACCAGGCTCCCCCGTCCCTGGGATTCTCCAGGCAAGAACACTGGAATGGGTTGCCATTTCCTTCTCCAATGCATGAAAGTGAAAAGTGAAAGTGAAGTAGTTCAGTCATGTCCGACTCTTAGTGACCCCATGGACTGCAGCCCACCAGGCTCCTCCATCCATGGGATTTTCCAGGCAAGAGTACTGTGCCTAGCAAATAAGAAACACCATAAAGCTAGGAATTCTTACTGTTTTTAGGCAGGAGCCAGAGAACAGACCATGTTAAGAGTTATAGACTTCATCCTAGGAACAATGAGAAGCCACTGAGGGACGCTGAGCAAGATGGTGACATGATACATGGTGTATTAGAAGCATCACTTTGGAAGAAATTTGGAGAATGGATTTCAGGGGTCAAGACTGAATGTGCAACAGTAAGGAGGTTGTTCACTGCTGCTGCTAAGTCGCTTCAGTCGTGTCCAACTCTGTGCCACCAGGCTCCGCCATCCCTGGGATTCTCCAGGCAAGAACACTGGAGTGGGTTGCCATTAGTCCAAAGCAAAAATGGTGGAGTAGGATGTAGTAGACAAAGTGGGAAAAGGTGACTAGGTTTGGGAAGTAGTTAGGAGTTAGAAACCATTGGATATAGTATTTAATTGGATATAGGAGATAAAGTAAAATGAAGGATGGCTCTAAAGTTTCTAGCTTAAACTCCTTGGTGAATAGTTAAGTCATTTCAGGAGACAAGAGTGGTAGAAGGTTAATTTAGGGGAGTGATGAGTTCTGTTTTACACAGGTTGAATTAAGTTGCCTTTGATAAATCTGATTAGAAATAGCTCTTAAAGGGATTTCTGCCCCTGACACCACTGTTCTACTTCTGACATTGATATCTCTCACTTTGCCAGACTTAACCTGTCCTCCACCTTTCTATCCATCCTCTCTTTAATTGCAGAGCTCTTTATCTAAAACAGAAATTTGACCATGTTTCTTTCCTCCTGAAAACCCCTTAGGTTAGAATCTAAACTTCTTAATGCCTAGCATCATCTGGTCCATACTTGATGCTGCACCTTCACTTCTCCACACTAGCTTCACAAGGGAAACCAAGTAATGTAGTGCTCCATAATACCTTCTGTTGTTTATTAGTAAGCAGCAAAAGCCGAACTGTATTTGCAGTTTTTGCAGCTATTCCTGATGGCACCCTTAATTGCTATAGGTCATGTTGTCAAGGAGACATGGTAGGATGGATTCAACTCAAAATGATTAAACGTGTAAAAATGGGCACTTTGACAGGTAGCATTCTCTGTTTGTATTCCTATTCTCAATTTATTGATTTCAAATCAACATACTTAAATCTGTTCAACACATTTTTGAGAGCTCTTCTTTGCTAAGCAGTGTACTCAGGAGTGAAAGATCAATTAGATTTATTCCCTGCTTTTGAAGAAGGTCTTCTGTTCTCATAGAAGGAGTTGTGCTGTTGTTAAACCTATAATACATTTTGGATATGCTTGATTCCCTAAGCAAAGAAATGGACTGGCCCATTATACTAGTATAGTCTACCTGTGAGCTATGGTCTTTATGATGCAGGAAATTAAGGGAGAAAATGTGTGTGTATATATTCATCAAAACATCATGAGGTGTATCTGGAATAGCCAAGTACTTTTTCAAGAATAGTCATTTGATCCTTTTCATTTCTGTACCATGACAAAAGAAAACTTAGACTTTCTTATATGTCTGCCAGCAATGAACATTGTCTGAAAGTAACTTGGCTTAAGGTAGAAAATTTAGACCATGCAACAGAGTATTTGTCTTTGTTATGTGGGATGGAGGAGACTTTCATTTAGTGACGTGATTGTTAGCAGCATCTCCCCACCTGCCCAGGGAGAAATGAAACTTTAACTGTTGGGTATGGTGCACATTTATAGTTGTTAAAGTTGCAGTTGAAGTATCCAGTTGGTATCCATTGGGTAATATATAGTTTGTGGGTTTAACAATAGAGGTTAATAAATCTCTTTTTCACATGGTGAGTCTGGAGGTTGGGCTGTTTCAAGCTTGAATGATTCATTAGCTGAACTACATTACCCTTTTGCCTTTTATCATTTTGTTCACCTTTGCTCAGTGTAGTAAGGGCTGTCTTAGCTCATGGTTGCAAGGTTGCTACAGCAATTCCAGGTAGCATGTGCAGTCATTGAACATTTTCAGCTTAGGAGGAAAAGAGTTTTTTCCTGTATATCTATCAGGGAAGAAAATTTTTCCCCAGAAGCCCTCCAGCAGTGTCAAATGCCCTTTACCAAGCCAGTAACTGGCAACGAAACTGGGCATTTATGTTTTTGGTTTGGATTAATCCACATCCAGCCTCTAAGAGCCAGGAGAGCCCCCATCTTGAGAACAAAGATTCCTGTTGTTGAGGAAAAAGAGGGATGGAAGATAGGTTTAGTTAGAGGCTGTCAATAAAACTTATATTTAACTAGATAATATATTGCATTGGTCAAGTTATAATTTAGATTCTGTAAGATTAGGAACATAACTAATTTATAATGATTCTATGAAATACAACAGATTGGGAACATTCTAGAAACAGATTTGGCCTTTTAAGATGATTTTGTTTTTATTTCTGTTTTACTGCTGTGACTAGTCAAAGTCACACATTTAAGGTAGTCCATCTGAAACATTCACTGCTGACTCTTATGTATCACAGCAGATATGAAAGTGCTCTTTCAGTATCTACACTGAGTTTCTTCCATATACACTGGTTTTTGGCCTTCCTTACTTTACTGATACACTGAGAACTCAATCCCTTTCCCTCAGAAAGCTTACTGGCTTGCTTCTCTCCTCTGTGCTTCCTCTTATTCCTATCTCTGACCACTTTCTTTGCTTTTGAGCACAGAGGAGAATACTATCTACCCTCAGGTTGTCCGGACTTCTTTGAATGAAAAATGTAAAGAAATTGAAGCAAACCTTTAACTTTTTCCCCTAAATGGTTTGAAAACAAAGTGAAGAGCCTGTGTTCTTTTTAGCCACTGGCTTACAAACATGAATAGTAGCTACGCTCTCTACCCTCAGTGTCCTCTTGAAATATATAAATCATCCTGTCCTCTTTCTTTGATTTGACTTTTAAGAAAGATTGAAACTAACAAGGATTCTTTTTTTTTTAAGTTTTCAGATTTCAAATATTTTATTCCTGTTTTAGTGTCCCAGATGGTCTCTAGCATAGAAACAAAAAGGCAGAATGATTAGTTCTTAGAATAGTTTTTTAATGTAGTTATTGTTTTGTTTATAAATGGGATATAATGTTTGGTAGGAAAATGGGATGTTAAATATTTGCCTATTAGATTTCAACTTAAGGTCTTGGATAGTCTGTATTAGGAGGACTCCCTGAAAAAATAGTTTAGCTTAATTAGAATTATTTTATCTTTAACACTTTGTGCCCTTAAAGTACTATACAGATCATTCATGGAGTAAAAGACAGCAAATAGATGTGCTGGTCTTTGTTTTAGAGTTATATTAATTTTCTTTTTGGTAAGCCATTAGAAATTTGCAGGATATCTTTTAACTATTTGAGTAGATAATAACTCAGACAGCCAATTTAAAGATTCGTTGAAACTTTGATGTGACAGAAAATAGCTGCAGACTCTTGGGTCTAATGAAGAGTTAGTAATCAGAGCCCTATTTGGTGTTATGTCTTCAGTTCAGGTCAGTTGCTCAGTCGTGTCCACCTCTTTGCGACCCCATGAACCGCAGCACTCCAGGCCTCCCTGTCCATCACCAATTGCCGGAGTCTACCCAAACCTGTGTCCATTGAGTCGGTGATGCCATCCAACCATCTCGTCCTCTGTTGTCCCTCTCTCCTCCTGCCCTCAATCTTCCCCAGCATCAGGGTCTTTTCAAATGAGTCAACTCTTCGCATCAGGTGGCCAAAGTATTGAAGTTTGAGCTTCAACATCAGTCTTTCCAATGAACATCCAGGACTGATCTCCTTTAGGATGAACTGGTTGGATCTCCTTGCAGTCCAAAGGACCCTCAAGAGTCTTCTCCAACACTACAGTTCAAAAGCATCAATTTTTTGGTGCTCAGATTTCTTTATAGTCCCAACTCTCACATCCATACATGACCACTGGAAAAACCATAGCCTTGACTAGATGGACCTTTAATCATAAATAATTTCATATCTAAAAACAGTGTTTATAAGTAGCAAATTAGCAGGTACTGGAGGAACCAGAGACATGGGAAATTTTAGAATTTGTGGAAGGACAGGGGAGATACTGGTGAAGGGAAGGCAGTGCCTAAAATTCATAAAGAGATGAAAGTTACGCTGGACGTATGTCAGTTCGTATGTCCAGCTCGTACTAGCAAGCCTCACCAAAAGTTATAATGTTCTTTGTCACAGTTTCTCAAATCAGTCTATTTTTTTCACACCATGGTAAAATATTTTCTTTTTAATTGAAGTCAATGGAAAAAAGGATTTACTTTAACCCAGCTTTTCTAGATCATATTTATTACATTAAGAGAGAAAGACCTTAATTAACCTTGATGATATGACCTAGTACTTCAGTGACACTGGCACAGTATACTCTGGGGCACCTGAGGATTCTTCAGAATATTTGATGATGGTATTACTGCCTGCTGCTGCTAAGTCGCTTCAGTCGTGTCCAACTCTGTGCAACCCCATAGACGGCAACCCACCAGGCTCCCCCGTCCCTGGGGTTCTCCAGGCAAGAACACTGGAGTGGGTTGCCATTTCCTTCTCCAATGCATGAAAGTGAAAAGTGAAAGTGAAGTCACTCAGTCATGTCTGACTCGTAGCGACCCCATGGACTGCAGCCTACCAGGCTCCTCCATCCATGGGATTTTCCAGGCAAGAGTACTGGAGTGGGGTGCCATCGCCTTCTCCGGGTATTACTGCCTAGAAAGGGCAAACTGGAAATTTAAGTCACACTATGGCAACACTGGGGCTTCCCTGGTGGCTCAGAGGTAAAGAATCTGCCTGCAATGCAGGAGACCCGGATTCGATCCCTGGGTCGGGAAGATCCCCTGGAGGAGGGCATGGCAACCCACTCTAGTATACTTGCCTGGTGAATCCCATGGATGGAAGAGCCTGACAGGCTACAGTTGTAAAGAATCGGACACGACTTAGTGACTAACACACAAACATGGAAACATTATTTTATGCTTTGCTTTTTTTCCTGTTGGTTACTATACCAAGTTAAACTAATGTCATTAAAGATACATTTACCATGACATTTGTGTATAGAGTAAAAAGTACTTTAAAAGATTCCAGGTTTTTTTTTTTTTTTTTAATGGTTTTTCACTGAAGATACTTAGGAAGTTTTTGTAGGATGACTGCTAGGACCATTTATTGGATTTTCACAGTAGCCATTTTTATTGCTGAAAGCATGTGCACTACTAATGGACTGTCACCATTTGTGACATGAAAAGTTTATATGAAAAAAACTTGTGAAATTTGGCTGTGAAAGAATTGTCTTCTCATATTCTAATCTCTCATATAATTACTTAAAAGAATCTAATTCAATTGCAATGAAATCTGGAATTACCTTAGGAAAAAATGAGATACTTTTAGTGTTATGCTTTAAATTTTACTCTTTTTTAATTTTAAAAGGGAAAGGTCTTCATAGGTTTATAAATTATTACTTATAAAATTACCTTCAAACTACTTCCTAAACTTTTAAACCATACTAAAGGAAAATAAAGTTTATGAAGTGAGTTTTGTTAGTCTTATTACCCAAATAAACTTTCATATATACATATTCATTAAATGAATAGTATTAGTGTTTTAACTTAAATATATGTATGTTTTTTTAAAAAGTTACCTAGGATAATTTGTCAGTCCTGTGTGTAATGGTTCAGTAAAGTCTAATTAGAATCTTAGTTTACTCTTTCTCTAATTAGAATTTTAGTTTACTGGTAAAAATGAGCATTTACTGTTCTGACGCTTTAGTGTTTGACAGGCATTGCACAATCATCTTTAAACTTTACATGATTTCATTTTCTAGCAAGTTGGCAGGTGTTAGCTGTCTATAATTATAACTGAGTAATTTTTCAAATGCTATTCATAGCCTAAACACAGTAAGAAATTCTTCCGATCATGTGATAAAGACCAAGCCTTGCAAAATAGTGGTAGGGTGATATGTTCAGTGGTACTAAAGGACATATTTAAGAGAAGCCTTTCAAAAGTGATTTAAATGATAGGGAGATGGGTTTTCTCAAAAAATAAGATCTCTCAAAGTCATTAATAGTGATTATACCTCACCAAATTAAGGTGTGTCTCTTTTTTCATCTAACAAGTAATGCATAATTTGACAGACTTAAAGGATAAAATCTATATTCAGTTTTGTTGATGACAGAGATTGAGTATAAGAAATAATTGAAATTTTATTGAGGCAGTATAGATTTTACCATTGAACCTAGGGACTGATGTCTTTTCAGTTTATGCATGAGGTATTTACTCTGTACCTGCTATATGCCAAGCACTGCGCTTATATATCTTTTGACATATCAGAGGAAAGGCTGTAAGCTTCTCTTAATTTTAATAATGATTCGACTTTAAAAACAAGGGAAGCTATTGCTTTCTTTTCCTTGATTTTTTTTCTTTTCTTATCTTCTATTTTAAATATACAAGAGTTTCACTTTGACCAGAGATGCTACTTCAGAAGGTTTAAAGATCGGGGATGTGCTTTACTAGCTATACGCTCATGAATAAATTAACCTCTGTAGTCTGTTTCTTCATCTGTGAACTGACATAATTTTAATAATATGCCTCATGATGTGATTATAAAAATTAAAGATCATATTGGTAAAGCATTTTGTTAACTTTAATATACTGTACCAACTTAATTACAAATAAATTTTGAGATTATTCATCTGCAATATGTGGGTAATAACAATACCACTCTCATAGGGTAGTTTCAAGAATTAAGTGAACAATTAAGTGTGTAGAAGTGGGCATGGTTCATAGTAAGTGCTCAGTAGATATTGGTGATGGTGAATACTGATGATAATGAAGGTGAAGATGATGAACTTATCTAGGTCTTTTAACATGAATCAAACTCCAAACTGGCATTACTTTAGGATTATTATGTCATATATCCCACCTTTTGTGTTCACATGTATTTACACCTCTAATTGCCTTTTGTATGGTAAATTTTAATATATTAGCTGATTAATGCTGACCTCCACTTTACCCAAGAGTGCTTCTAACCAACCACTGCACAGGGTAAGTGGTAGCCTTACCCAGAAGCTTGCCTTATGAGTGAGGCAGATCTGTGGCATCCATCCCCTCCTTGGAGTTGTCTCCCTTTCTAGTTTGTCAGCCTGGCACCGGTAGGGAGGGGCTGCAGGCAGTTACACGTGTCATCCGGATGCTTCACTGCCAAGGCCTATGCTTTAATTATCTGTACAACAATAGGAGAGAATGGTCAAAACCATGAGCTTTGGAGTTAGTCAGACCTGGCTGTAAATCCTACTCTGCCAAACTTTGTGACCTTGGGCAAGTTATATAACCTCCTTAAGCCTCAGTTCCCTCCCAGAGTTGTGAGGATTAAATGAGGTAACATGTGCAATGTTTACTGTAACTCAGTAAGCACTCAGTGAATATTAACTATTAGTCTTCTGATCTGCCCTCACAGTGTGATTGGGGGAGCAGAGATGGGAAGTTGAGCCCTCTGGTACCATCTGTCCTTTAGGGGACCAAGTCTCTGGGATACTGGAAAAGTTTTAACCTGCTTTCAGGGCCCTTGGCCCTATAGAATAGCAACTTAGAAGAAATAACACCTCTAGGAACCAAGGTAAGGGTTTTGTGAATATTGTTTTAGCACTCTTGGAAACTGATTTCTCCCCTGAGATCATGCTCATTTATTATTCCACTTAGGAACATTTGACTTTCCAATGTATCTTCAAGGATATAAAATATAGAAAAGCAAATGGTGGCTTGTCAAGCAACTGAATCCTCTGTGCCTCGTCCATTCACGTCTGATACTTCAGGCGAGTTTGCTGCAGAGACTGCTTGCCTTGAAGGTCTACTGAGGAGATTAAAGCTGCACCATCAGTGTTCCTGCTCTGCATCCCTCAATGGGAGCTTGAGATATTAACCAAAAAGTCCCCAAATGGTCCTTTCACTCTTGTGGGATAACTGGCCTGGCCTAGACAACTTGATATGATTTTAGAAACAGAGTAACTAAGCAAAGATTACATTGCCCTAAAGATACCCCAGAAGTGACAAGGCTTGAAGAGATTTTGTACCATGTTTGATTTGAATTTGCTTCATTGGGTGTGGCAGGTGTCTTTCAGGTTCCTGATCTCCCATACCTGCTCCCTGCCCACGCTCTGCCACACATTGATACAAAGTTATCTTTTCTTCAGCAATCTCAATCTTTCTAGTTCTGTAGAATGTGTATTTTTGAATGTAATAAGGATAGGCATTCTGTATGTGAAACCTAGTTCTTAACTCTCTTCATATATTCTTAACCCTTTTCATTTAATCTTTACCACACTGTAAGAGTAGGTATTATTATCCCCATTTTATGCATCAGGAAAAAAAAAAAAATCAAGGCTCAGATAGGTTAAATAACTTGCCCAAAGTATCATAGCCTAGTAAGAAGAAGAGCCAGGTTTCAAACCCAGGCAATGAGACTCCAGAGTCTAGGCTTTTCAATGTTATACTGCATTATCTGAATAAAACTTTAATATCAGCTTCCTAATAATGAAAATATATAATGTTTTCTTTTCCAAATTATTTTTCCTTCAGGATGAAATGTGAAACCACATTTCTCAAGTATTATTGAATTGCATATCAAATTCCTTTTAAGCCCTGACCCATCTTGAGATTGTATTTGAATCCTGATGAATCTTTGTGTTTCACTGTGGCACATAATTTTCATTATGTCGTCATTATAAATTTCAACTGATTGCAAGAAGGTGCTAGACTGTGATCTTGGAAATATGATATATAAAAGGCTTATCTTTACATTAAGAGATTACCAAATAAGATGATTTCTTTAGTGAACTGCCTAAAAGAAAATTTGGTATATTTCCATGGGTAATAGACTCAAGATTAGCTTTGAATGTTAAAAGAGCATTCTCCTAGCTAGTTCATTGTTGCCATGACAGTGCTGGCAGTGCAACTGTTGTAGTAACTCCTTGCAATGATCTTATTTTAGACCCTAATGTTTGCAGTGCTGAACATCCCCTTCCCCGCCCCACAAGTAACTAGTGGAAAAGTACTGGTTTTATAACTGGCTTATGGCTTTGTAGCTGAAAGACTGCACTATTGTGGGCTTAAAAAAAAATAGTGTAGGAGTGTTGAGTGTTTTTCCCGTGGATTATAAATGTTTGAAATTTCCCAAAATATGGTATTGCATTACATGTCATACAGCAAGTTGTTTACAGCTAAAAAGAAAAGGGGCCTCTATTGTCTTTTTAAGAAATCGAGCCCAGATTATATCATGACTTTGAGCTCGTGTATTAATAGAAATCATTTTTCCATTTGTATGTTTCATGTGCATATTTTAAAGTCTTTAGATTGTTTTATTTAGTTATTTTGGAAAATTATCATTAGAATCATAAAGGATTATGTTTAAATAGTGTAAAAGGTATTTTCTTCTTGTCCTTTCCATAGTTCAGCATTTATCTGATTGAATTGGAACATTTTAATCTTGATTTCTCAAATTATGAACTAGAGTTATGAAATGATTTTAAGAAATTACCCAATTTGAACTGTGTACTTAAACTAACATAATTGTTTAGGCATTCTTAGCTTTGTTGCCTGTAAGTTATAAATTCGATTTTTAAATATTTCATTGATATTTTCTAATTGTAAACCCCATTATAACTATACTTTTAAGCACAAAATATTTTCAAACCTGTAATAGTAAGTGCCATTTTGTATACTTTTGCATACCCTTTATTAGGTCAGAGTTTTGGTATCCATGGCATGTGCACTAAAAATACAGTATAGCATGATGAAAATAATAATTATGGCAGTAAATCTTATCAAAGAAGATGAAAAGTCTAAATATTATACTTCTTTCATTGGTGTGACAGCTATAAACAAATGATTACATTTGCTTTTTTTTCCCCTAAATGCTGTATTAAAAGTTTACTTCATCTTCCATAGATGCTGAAAGTTTAAACAAATCTTGTGTGATTGGGCCTGTACTGAGTGTTGGAGTATGGGTGTCTGGCAAGCCCTTTTCTTTTTTCATTCTAACATACACATTTCTAAACAAAAACTTGACTCCAAGCTAAAGTTGTGTTTGGCTCTTCCATCAGGCAATCAGTATTTTAACCTTTATTTTATTATTATTAGTTCCTTTAGTGCATTTTATTATTATAAATAAATCCTTAGTGGTGGTTGTTCTGATTAAGATTCTAATTCCAATTTATACCGGTGTTTGGCTCCTTCTTTGAACTTGGAAGTGGTTGTGTAGTCAAATGTGAAGTCAAACCTGTACTACATATTTGTATTGAATGCTTTTTATTTTTGGAACAAAACTAAATTATAGTTCTTTTTCCTTTCACAAAATAATTAATAGCAGGATTTTTTTCCCTGAACCTCAGTATACCTCTAGCTGACCTCCCTCTCCATTCAAAGCTGAAATGGAAATACTTTTTTAAAGTAAGAATTCATTTAGAATTTTTCTTTGTGCCTAACACTGTTATGAGATATAAAGAGAAGCTGAAAACATCACTACTATCAAGAGTTTTGCAGTGATTTGGAGAAAAGAGATTAAGAACAAATCAACACTTTCACTAAAAATGTTAAATTTTATGATAGTGTGTTGACAATAGTGTGACGACAATAGTGTGACTCTTAATGGGATTGTATGTGCATAGTAACAATTCCACATCTAAGAAATCATCTGAATTAAGATTTATGTATAATAATCTCTATAGTCTCATTTATGATATAAATGTGTTGTATTTATCCATTATTATATATAAGTTGGTAACCTAAATATCCAATAACTGTTATTAAATTATGGTGCACTATATAAAGGACTTGAACAGTTATTGAAAGTTGTTTTAGAACGTATAAGAAAAGAAAATATATACATATATTTAAGTCGAAATGCAACTTTTAAAATAACAGACCACACACACACATATATATATATATTTATAGAGCAGGGAAATGTCAGGAAACCTGCTTGTACTAAAACAATACTGAAAGTCTGGTTCTCTTTTAGAGGTGGGATTGTTGGAGATTTTAATTTTTCTTTTTAGAATAATCATTAATAAATACTTAATTTTATTGAGTGCTTACTATATGCCAGCCTTTGTTATTAGCTTTTGGCATACAACATTTGCAAGATTTGCAAATGGGTTATGGGTTTTTAGGAAGCTATCTTCCCAAAACAAAACAAATATACAAATATGGATACCCTCCTTGCTGGGAGATTAGATTAAGTTTCTGCTTTATTTAGCTAAGGAAACAGGAACATCTCAAAAGCTAGGCTGTCTCATGGAGAAGAAGCATTTAGAGCCGGCTTGGGTGCTGCTTTCCCTGCCCCTGATGCTCCTAAAGATGGTGCAGCTGCTGGTGACACTGCCTGTGTCAAACCAGATCTGCAAAACTCACTTTTTACTGTATTACTGCCTTTTTGTATTTGAAGTTTACATTTGCATTCTGGAAGAATTTTTACAAACTACCCATGCACTTCCCTTGAAGGCCCGTTTCACTGCAATATCTAGTTTTGTAGATACAGCCATTCTCTGATGTGAGTTTTACATTTTATAGATGAGGAAACAGATTAAGCAACTTAACTCAAGTAGTGAATACTGAGAGTCAGGAAGTGAAGTCTTACTCTTCATCCTCAAGCACTAATCTGTTTTCCTATAGCTTTTTGTTTTTGTTCTTGAGCACACATTACTTTCATATTAGAAAATGACTTAAAATCAATGTGAAAAAATTTCGTGACATATAAGTGTTAAAGCAGTTCAGCGCAAGGAAAGATCAGAATGGGTTGGGTCATAAAGACAGCTTAGTGGAGCAAATAAATTTTAATGTAATAATTAACTTTTCTTCTCAGCTTATCTGTTTGTTTACACAAGTACACACTGCTGCTATCCCCAACATGCCCAAACCAAACCTCTCATGACTGGCTGTAACTAATGCTCTGTTGTTCTTTCCTACAGACTAAGTTTTGGCCTCATTTTTGTTTCCTTTTTGTGGCTCCCCCCCTCCTTTTTTCCTTTTGCTGTCTGTCAGTGCATGTAAGAATATATAACTATGACTTTTGTCGAAGCTTCTTCTCACTATACTGTTGGGCATTATAAATAAAACCCCTTTAGCTTGGCAGTTTCCATGTGGTGATACTATCATAAAGACTGAGCTGGCTAAAAGGAATTGTAAAAATTACATTAACTATGTTTAAAAACTCATTGAAGGAAATAGAACTAAGATCTTAAATATTATCTGATGATCTAACCTTACAGCATAAACTAGAGCTGATAGCCAGTTTGCGCTGGCACAGCAGTACTTGTCAAAACACTAAAGTATTTTCATACTAGTTGGTAAATAGTAAACAAATTCCAGAAAGCAATAAAACTAATAATTTATAGTCAGGATGAGTGTTTGTCTTAGAAAACCACACATGCACCTTAGATTCATAGTCTGGTCACTAAAACATGGAGCTAGGAGTTTTGCTCAGGTGTTCTGTTATTTATTTCAAATGTTGAAGGTGCAAAAGCCCTTGGGTAGGAAGGAGAGACCAGGCAGGTGAACTGAGGAGAACCTAATCTGTAAACCCACAAAAGAAATGGCCAGTTGTGCCAAGGGGACAAGCCAGGTCCAGGCTTTTGTGTGACTAGCGAGGCTGCCATAAGCCAGCGACAGAGACTCTCAGGGTATAGTCTCTCAGGTGGGCCTGAGAAGTCTCTTTGTGTAACAGCTGAATTAGTTATCTATTGCTTCATAACAAGTTCACATGCTATGGGAAGGATTCAGTTCCTTGAGAGTTGTCAGATTGAGAACCTCAGTTCCTTGCTGGTAATTGACTGGCAGCTCTCTCTGTTCGTTGCCATGTGGGTCTCTCCACTTGCTTCTGCAGAGAGAGCACCTGAGAAGAGCCAGAGACAAGGTACCAGCGAATGAATGCCAGCGTGACAGAAGTCAGTCTTTTGTAACCAAATCTTGGAAGAGACATGTCATCACTTCTACCTTAATCTGTTCATTAGAAGCAAAACACAAGTTCAGCCCATACTCAAGGGGAGCATATTACACAATAGAGTGAATGACAGGAGACAGGGCACAGATCCTTGGGAGTCATTTTAAAGCAACTTACCACAACAACTTATCTCCTAAACTAGGTGCTGGGGAGAATTGACCTCCCTGCCTACCATGAAGAGAGTTATGCGTTAGGTTATATGTCCAGGAACGTAATTAATGCCTGGAAGAGAGTGCAGTCCAGCAAGTGATAGTGTGAGGCCAGGCTCTGCCCCTCTCCTCAGCCTTGCAACCAGTCTCCAGATAAAGGAGCCTCACACCAGGGCCCACCAAGGTTCAGTTGGAGAGGCCCGTCCACCTCTCTCTGGCAGCTTCTTGGTCTTTTTTTCCTCCATCTTCCCCCATGACTCTTCTGACCCTGTTATTCCCATGTGATCCTAGGAAATTCCCTGATTCCCACTCTTTGTCCCAATATAAAAACAGCATTTGTCCAAAAGGTAGAAAGTGGCAGACAGCTTTCTTTTCATCTTTCAACGACTATCTAATAAGTTATGAATCAAATCTCAGCTGTATCTATGATTTGAGGGGAAAGGGAATTAAAGCCAAAAACACTTATATTGTTGTCCAGTCGCTCAGTCATGTCCAACTCTGCGACCCCATGGATTGCAGCATGCTAGGCTTCCCTGTCCTTCACTGTCTCCTAATTTGCTCAGACTCATGAACATTATGGTGTTGATGATACCATTAACCATCTCATTCTCTGTTGCCCCCTTCTCTTCTTGCCCTCAATCTTTCCCACCATCAAGATCTTTCCCAATGAGTTGGCTCTTTGCAATAGGTAGCCAAAGTATTGGAGCTTCAGCATCGGTCTTTCCAATGAATATTCAGGGTTGATTACCTTTAGGATTGATTGTTTTGATCTTGCAGTCCATGGGACCCTCAGGAGTCTTCTCCAGCTCCACAGTTTGAAAGCAGTTCTTCAGCGCTCAGCCGAAATGGCAACCCACTCCAGTATTCTTGCCTGGAGAATTCCACAGGCAGAGCCTGGTGGGCTGCAGTCCATGGGGTCGCAAAGAGTTGGACACGACTGAGTGACTAACACACCAGCCTTCTTTATGGTCCAGCTTTCACATCTGTACATGACTACTGGGAAAACCATAGATTTGAGTATGCTGCTGCTGCTGCTAAGTCACTTCAGTCGTGTCTGACGCTATGCAACCCCATAGACCACAGCCCACCAGGAGTGAACGTGAAGTCACTCAGTTGTGTCCGACTCTTAGCGACCCCATGGACTGCAGCCCACCAGGCTCCTTCATCCATGGGATTTTCCAGGCAAGAGTACTGGAGTGGGGTGCCATTGCCTTCTCCAGATTTGAGTATACAGGACCTTTGTCAGCAAAGTGATGTCTCTGCTTTTTAATATGCTGTCTAGGTTTGTCATAACTATTCTTCCAAGGAGCAAGCTTCTTTTAATTTCATGGCTGCAGTTACCATCCATGGTGGTTTTGGAGCCCAAGAAAATAAAATTTGTCACTGTTTCCATTTTTTTCCCATCTGTTTGCCATGAAGTAATGGAACCGGATGCCATGATCTTAGTTTTTTGAATGTTGAGTTTTAAGCTAGCTTTTTCACTCACCACTTTCACCCTCATCAAGAGCCTCTTTAGTTCCTCTTTGTTTTCTGCCATTAGAGTGATATCATCTGCATAGCTGGGGTTATTGATATTTCTCCTGGCAGTCTTGATTCCAGCTTGGGATTTATCCACCCCGGCTTTTCAAATGATGTACTCTGTATATAAGTTGAATAAGCAGGGTGACAATATACAGCCTTGGTGAACTTCTTTCTCAGTTTTGAATCAGTCTGTTGCATGTCTGGTTCTGACTGTTGCTTCTTAACCTGCATACAGGTTTCTCAGAAAACTTTTATGAGCATTCTCAAATTGAATAATAATAATATTGTTATTGAATATTATTTAGTTGAATAACAAATAATTATCATTTAATTTAATAACAAACATTATGGCAAACCTAAATTTTTATTCAAATATCCCAAATCCAAATTGGTATGCTTTACTATCAATTTTGTAGTTTCTAAGACAGAAAAGATGAAATAATTTCTTTTTTCATTTTATAAGCCCCAGTTCTTATAGATTTTGACTATTGTAAAACCGGACCAAAATGATTATATAACTGAAAGCAATTTTAAAAAATTGTACTCCACTGAATACAATGTTAAGTTGAGGCTAGGTTTCTTTTTTTTTAATTGTAGAGAAATCTTTTAAGTTTAAAAGATTATTTATAATTTTTATCATATTTAATTTTTAGTATTTTGGCCAAATATTTGGTGAAAATTAAAATATTTTCCATGTATATTTTAAATCAAGGATCAGTTCAGTTCAGTCTCTCAGTAGTGTCCAACTCTTTGCGACCCCATGAATCACAGCATGCCAGGCCTCCCTGTCCATCACCAACTCCTGGAGTTTACCCAACTCACGTCCATCAAGTCAGTGATGCCATCCAGCCATCTCATCCTCTGTCGTCTCCTTCTCCTCCTTCTCCCAATCCCTCCCAGCATCAGGGTTTTTTCCAATGAGTCAACTCTTCGCATGAAGTGGCCAAAGTATTGGAGTTTCAGCTTCAGCATCAGTCCTTCCAATGAACACCCAGGACTGATCTCCTTTAGAATGGACTGGTTGGATCTCCTTGCAGTCCAAGGGACTCTCAAGAATCTTCTCCAACACCATAGTTCAAAAGCATCAATTCTTCAGGGCTCAGCTTTCTTCACAGTCCAACTCTCACATCCATACATGACCACTGGAAAAACCATAGCCTTGACTAGACGGACCTTTGTTGGCAAAGTAATGTCTCTGCTTTTGAATATGCTATCTAGGTTGGTCATAACTTTCCTTCCAAGAAGTAAGCGTCTTTTAATTTCATGGCTGCAATTTTAGATATTGATATTTCTCCCGGCAATCTTGATTCCAGCTTGTGCTTCTTCCAGCCCAGCGTTTCTTATGATGTACTCTGCATATAAGTTAAATAAACAGGGTGACAATATACAGCCTTGATGTACTCCTTTTCCATTTGGAACCAGTCTGTTGGTCCATGTCCAGTTTTAACTGTAGCTTCCTGACCTGCGTATAGGTTTCTCAAGAGGCAGGTCAGGTGGTCTGGTATTCCCATCTCTTGAAGAATTTTCCACAGTTTATTATGATCCACACAGTCGAAGGCTTTGCCATAGTCAATAAAGCAGAAATAGATGTTTTGCTGGAACTCTTTTGCTTTTTCGATGATCCAGCTGATGTTGGCAATTTGATCTCTGGTTATATGTAAAATCTCCAAATGCTAACAATAGTTACCTCTAGGCTGTGGTTCATACTCTTTTACACTTTTCCAAAATGTTTATGATGGATACTTCTGTTTCTTCTCATAAGACCAATGAACATATCCCATTGAAAGGAAAACAAGCTCAGTGCACCCCTCACAGCAGGATGACCTTTATGGTATGTAGAACTTGAGCATACTCTCTGAAGTGTTTCTTCAAATATGGTATATACTAAGTTTTACAGATTTAATTCTTTAATTTTCTATAGAAATACCTTTCTTTTAAAGACCTTGGCTGTTGATAAAGCAGATTTTCTTAATGAATTTTGCATTTATAGGGTTTTTTGTCTTCACACTGAAAATTTACTCTGAATTTTCAGCTTGTTGTAGCTTTTATGAACACTAGATGGCACTCTTACTCAACTGAAATCCAGCTTATCGATCATATTTTGGTGCTGTGAGCCTTAGAAGCGTTGGATGTGCAACTGAAGAATGCTTGTTTCCCTTTTGTTTTTAGAGGGAGGGAGTTTGGGGAGAAGGGGAAATTTTTCAGGTTTAAGTAGCTGAGCTTATATGGTTCCGTTTTTTTTTTTTTTCATCTATCCAGAAATCACCATGTTGATAATAGTGGTATCAGTCCTTCATTCCACAAATATTTATTGAGCACCTGCTGTTTTTAGCACTATTCGAAGCACTATGTACTGGGGAAGGAAATGGCAACCCTCTCCAGTGTTCTTGCCTGGAGAATCCCAGGGACGGGGGAGCCTGGTGGGCTGCTGCCTATGGGGTCACACAGAGTCAGACACGACAGAAGTGATTTAGCAGCAGCAAGCACTATGTACATCAATGGGCAAAAGAGATTTAAAAAATCTCTAACCTCATATAGCTTACATTCAGTGCTTGGACTGTTTCTTCGTGTGCCATTCTAAGTACTGTGCTTGTATTCATCCATTACCTTACCCATTTAATAAGAGGAAGCTTAGGCACAAAGAGGTTATCTAATTTGTCCCTATTCACCTGGCTAGTTGTATACATGACAAAGCTAGAATTCACATTCAAGCATTTAAGTCTCTGAAGTTTATTCATTGTAACACTATTCTGACTCCAAAACCAAAGAATATTTTATGATTGATTCTGTTGAATGTAAATAATATAAATTTACCTGTTTATATTTGTCCTCTGCCTATGGAATTGTCTGGGCAAGAATACGGGAGCGGGTAGCCATTCCCTTCTCCAGGGGATCTTCCCAACCCAGGGATCAAATCCAGGTCTCCTGAATTGCAGGCTATTTGGTTTTATATTTTAGTTTTATATTTTAGTAGTACTGTGTTTATAAAGAAAATAGAGTAAGGCCAGTAGTACGCTATGAAAGTTTGATGATTTGGGGGAGGAGTGGGCAAATTTACCTTCCTCTAATAAAAAAAAGTTTTATGTAACTTAGGATAATTTATAATTATACTTGTATTTCTGAAGGACCAGAGTTGTATTTAACAACATACTTATTGTAAGCCACTAAGTGTAGAGGGAAAGTTAGCCACCACAGAATAAAAATATTGATGACTAATTCATATACAGATAATTGATAGTAAAACTTGTCTTCAGGGAAGTGGAAATAATTAGTTCTTAACAGCTAGCGAGGTGCCTTTTGTTTTTTTGCTGCAAAGCTGTATTAGATTACAAAACTGTATTTTTGATTTGATTGGGCTTCATGGGTGGTTCAACAGTAAGGAATCTGCCTGAAGTGTGGGAGACTTGTGTTTAATCCCTGGGTAAGGAAGATCCCCTGGAGAAGGAATTGGCAACCCACTCCAGAATTCTTGCCTGGGAAATCCCACGGACAGAGGAGCCTGGTGGGCTGCAAGAGTCGGACACGACCAAGTGACTAATGATAACATGTTTTTGATTGCTAATAATTAGAGTTCATGTTCTTTTAATTAAATGAAATAATTAGTAAAAGAGAATCACTGTTGTTCACCAGGGAATAGATAGAAGTTTTTGCACAAGAGATTGATTTTGGCAGATGCTACAGTTTACAGATTCTTAAATTGGGAATTTTGGCTTTTCTAGGGCCCTGTGTAGCCTATAGATTGAATGCAAAGCTGTGTACACTGATGAGCTTTATTTCTTGGGGGAGAGCCCAAGTTTTATCAGATTTTCCAAGACGTTATAACCCTAAAAGATTAAGAACTACTGCAAAAACTAAGTGACCCACTGCATATTAAACTTGCTTTTCTTAAACTTTAGAGATAAGTTCAAGTGATTGAAATCTGGGAGTTTTATACCAACAAAGGGAAAATTTTACTGATTCAATGTTAGCTTATCCCTCTTGGTCTGCTGATCCTCTTGTGGTATATCTGGTGATATTGGTACTTGAGTTACTTATGTTTGTCATAAACTGGGGCAGGCCCACACCTGGCAGTTTAGATATTAAAAGTTCAAGTCTTGCTTCAAGACTGTTAAGACCCAGAGAGCCCAGCTGAGCACAGCAGCACTGCCAGCCACTGAAATTTGGGGGTTGTGGTTTTCCTCAGCAAAAGTTCACTAATACAGAAGTTGGAAATAGTCATACTGGCAGGGTCCATATCCTGGTTCTTCTAGCTGTTTAACCTTGGACAAGTTACTCAACATCTCAAGTTTTCAGTTTTATTACCAGCAAAATAAGACAATAGCGCCTCATATCAGTGAGATAATAGCACCTTTATCTCTAAGGTTCTCAGCATAGTGCCTACCTTGGTACTTAGTATGGCAAAAACGTTAAATCTATCCTTGTATATGACTCAGTTGTCTAAAATAGTGAGTCTTCTTACCTGCTAGCTCCTTATGTTGATTTATTTTTCTTCTTAGCCCCAAACACTACCTGACATTGTTACTAACTTAAGCTTACTTTTTGATTCTATCTGCCCTACTAGGTTGTAAGCTCCTTGAAGATGGAGACTTTTTCTTGTTCATTTCTAGGCTCCTTAGGATAGTGCTAGCAAATACAAACAGATGTCCAATTAACTAGCAATGTCCGTCTACCCTCCCATCTGCCTGTATCAACTGCAGCTTCAAAATGAGGTAGGTAGACCAGGAGGAATGTCTCTTTCCCTAACTGGGATAGCTGAAATTATAACTTAAAAAGAAATAGTAATCTCTTTAGGCCCTCTACTGCGGCCTATAGACCAGTAGCATCTGTGTCATCTAGGAAGTTGTTAGAAATGCAGAATCTCATCCTCACCCTAGTCCTTCTGAATCAGATTTGAATCCCCAAGTGACTGTAATGCACATTATAGTCTAAGAAGCACCGTGTTGACCATTTTAAGGATTTTGGATTTTATCTGAAAAATAATGGAGAACCCACTACATTTTAGGTTGGAGATTACATTTTCAGATTTGTCATTTAAAATGATCACTCTTGTGTCAAAAACTGGTTGTCTTTGGAAAGGGAAACCTTTTGACTGGGGACAGAGTTGGGACTGATGCTTTTTTCAGTGTACTGTTTCCCAGATTCACTCTGATACAGCCAGCACGTAGCCTGCTTACCCTGTCCTCCTATTCCAACCCCACTCTTTTGACTTATACCAAGAAGGCTAGACACCTGCCCTCATATCAGAACTCTATGCACACCACACATATAGCTACCACTTGCCCACTTCCTGGACCTAGAGGTGTCCTGATGGGCCCTGTGTTCAGCCAAAAGGAGGACAAGCCATAAAGCCTTGGAAGAGGGCTTAGCCCATTTGGGTGGAGAGTCCCAGGATTCAAGTACTTGGAACATGATCTGGATGAATATGTCCTTGACTCTGTGTATAAGTGTAAGTGTAGTTGCTCTGTGGTGTCCGACTCTTTGCAACCCTGTGGACTGTAGCCCACCAGGCTCCTCTGTCCATGGGATTCTCCAGGCAAGAATACTGGAGTGGATTGCCATTTCCTTCTCCAGGCGATCTTCCCGATCCAGGGATCAAACCTGGGTCTCCCACATCACAGGCAGATGCTTTACCCTCTGAGCCACCAGGGAAGTGCTCTTCAGCTATTGGAGGGGTGCACCTGAAAGAGGCCTGTAATGAGCCCTCTAAAGTGCAGGGACACCACTGTTTAGGTCTCAAAGATGTAATGCCTTTTTGTACCTTCTATTTTCAATGTATTTTTTAATGTGAATATATTACCTACATTAAAAAATAAGATATAATATTAAATCATAATAAAATTACATGGGCTCCTGTGTGGGAATGGATAAGAGGGGTACAGCAATGCAAGCACAAAAACCAGTTAAAAAGCTATTGCAGTGTTTCAGTAATAATTGATACAATGTTTTGGACTAGCAGGCTTCTCTGATAGCTCAACTGGTAAAGAATCCACCTGCAATGCAGGAGACCCAGGTTTGATTCCTGGGTTGGGAGGATATGCTGGAGAAGGGATAGGCTACCCACTCCAGTATTCTTGGGCTTCCCTTGTGGCTCAGCTGGTAAAGAATCTGCCTGCAATGCAGGAGACCTGGGTTCGATCCCTGGGTTGGGAGGATCCTCTGGAGAAGGGAAAGGCTACCCACTCCAGTATTCTAGCCTAGAGAATTCCATGGACTATACCCATGGGGTCACAAAGAGTCAGTCAGACATGACTGAACGACTTTCACTTGACTTAGCAGGATAGTAATGAAGATGCAGTTTCAACTGCTTTTTCATTTGAGTATTTCACTGCTAGGTTGCTTAGATTGCATAAACTCAGTATAATTTTTTCTTCAACAGTATGTGGGATTTAAGCATTTGACCCTTGGTTATTTGTGTTTTTACTCTGCCCTCAGGTTTTATTATGGTTCATTAAAATTCCAGACTAAAATCATTTTCACAGAACTGTGGAGATGTTCCATCATTTTCTAGCACCAAGCCACTCCAGTATTCTTGCCTGGAAAATCTCATGGACGGAGGAGCCTGGTAGGCTGCAGTCCATGGGGTCGCTAAGAGTCAGACACGACTGAGTGACTTCACTTTCACTTTTCACTTTCCTGCATTGGAGAAGGAAATGGCAACCCACTGCAGTGTTCTTGCCTGGAGAATCCCAGGGACGGGGGAGCCTGATGGGCTGCCGTCTATGGGGCTACACAGGGTCGGACACGACTGAAGCGACTTTTATAGTGGAGAAGGCAATGGCACCCCACTCCAGTACTCTTGCCTGGAAAATCCCATGGACGGAGGAGCCTGGTAGGCTGCAGTCCATGGAGTCGATAGGAGTCGGACACGACTGAGTGACTTCACTTTCACTTTTCACTTTCATGCATTGGGGAAGGAAATGGCAACCCACTGCAGTGTTCTTGCCTGGAGAATCCCAGGGACGGGGGAGCCTGGTGGGCTGCCGTCTATGGGGTCTCACAGAGTCGGACATGACTGAAGCGACTTAGTAGCAGCAGCAACAGTGTTTATAATGAGAAATCTTATGTCAGTCTGAGTCTCATTCTTTTTTAATGAAACCTGTTTTTGTTTGTTTTATTTTACCTTTCTCTGGGAACCTTTTCTTTTGCTCCAACTTTAAAAAAAAAAAACAAAAACTCTTGAACAGATCAATGAATAATGTAGTAAATACCAAGTATCCTTAATTCATAAATTAACATTTTGCCACAGTGCCTTTCTCTAATTTTTTTCTCTCCTTTTGCTGAACTTCTTGAAAGTTACAAGCACTTCTCCTCTAAAATACTTTATCCTATATTTTCTAAGGACAAGGATGTTCAGGGAACTTAAGATTTTTTTTTCATCCTTAGAGTTTTGAAATATTGTTAGTATGTGTTAGAGTGTGTGTGTGTCTCTCTCTCTCTACCTATCTTTTATTATTAATCATTGCAAGGGCTTCCCTTGTGGCTCAGCTGGTAAAGAGTCCACCTGCAATGTGGGAGACCTGGGGTCAATCCCTGAGTTGGGAAGATCCCCTGGAGAAGGGAAAGGCTACCCACTCAAGTATTCTGGCCTGGAGAATTCCATGGACTGTACAGTCCTTGGGGTCGCAAAGAGTCAGACATGACTGAGTGATGTTCACTTTCACTTTCTCCTTCTTGGTTATATATACCCTCAAGCAAATCTCTCACGTGTTAGAGTGTGTGTGTGTGTCTCTCTCTACATATCTTTTATTATTAATCTATTGCACTCCATGTCTTTCAATATAAAGATTTGAATCTCAAACTATTCTTTTTCTTCATTATCTCTGTTATATCTGTCCTTTTGGACCTACTGTTAGGTGAGTATTAGAGCTCCATCTTAATCTTTTCCCATATGTCCCTTTTTTTTTTTTTTTTTGTCTTTTTTACTCTACACCCTGGAGAGTTCCCTCAAATTTGTCTTCCAAATTATAAATTAGCTCTTCAGCCTGGTTCTGTTCTTTAATGCTTCTGCTGATGTGTTTATTCAGTGGTGGTGGTTTAGTCCCTAAGTCGTGTCCAACTCTTGCAACCCCATGGACTGTAGCCTGCCAAACTCTTCTGTCAATGGGATTCTCCAGGCAGGAATACTGGAGTGGGTTGTCATTTCCTTCTCCAGGGGATCTTCGGAATCCAGGAATCAAACCTGGGTCTCCTTCATTGCAGGCAGATTCTTTACCATCTGAGCTACGAGGGAAGCCCTGTTTATTCAGTAGTAATGTTTTTAATTTTCAAGAACTCTTTCTTATTCTCTGATTGTTCCTTTCTCAGAACAACCAATTCTTGTATTATGAATATTTCATTCTCTGTAATCTCTCTAAGGATGCCAATATAATTTTTAATTAGTTTCTTTTCCTCCCTGCTGAATCAGCCAGGATTCTGGCAGGAAATGATGGCACACTCAGATGGGGTGTCTGAAGAGAATTTAATGAAGGTGTGGGCAGAGTTAAGGGAAACCAACAAGATAATAATCATTTTGAACTAGCTATGAACGTAAAGGGACAAGGTCTGGAAGAAGTTACTGGAACTCCATGAAATTTACAGCTATAGGAAAAGTCTGCCCGCTTAACAGGAATCGTGGCCTTCAGTAGAGGAATATATTCATTGCTAGCCCTCAGCCTGGCAGAGAGTAAGTGGAAGAATAAATACCCTGACCTTCTTCCCCCTGCCTTTTAATTTGTTAGTGCCTCTCACTGGAAGAGTGAAAGTATAAGCCAAATGGCAAGGGAACCCCAGTGATACAGTCCATAGGTCAGAGAGATGATTTAGAGAGGCAAATAGAGAATATATGACATGCCTATATTGTGTCAGTTTCACGGTGTTTAGGAAGACATCTTGATGGGTGGATTGGGCTGTGAAAAGAGTAGCACTTTGGGCTGATGTGGTGTGGTAGAATATCAGTCAGTCAGTTCAGTCACTCAGTCATGTCTGACTCTTTGCAACCCCATGGACTGCAGCACCCCAGGCTTCCCTGTCCATCACCAGCTCCCAGAGCTTGCTCAAACTCATGTCCATCTAGTCAGTGATGCCATCCAACTATCTCATCCTCTGTTGTCCCCTTCTCCTCCTGCCTTCAATCTTTCCCAGCATCGGTCTTTTCCAGTGAGTCAACTCTTCATATCAGGTGGCCAAAGTAGTGGAGCTTCAGCTTCAGTCCTTCCAATGAATATTTAGGACTGATTTCCTTTAGGATTGACTGGTTTGATCTCCTTGAAGTGCAAAGGATTCTCAAGAGTCTTCTCCAACATCACAGTTCAAAAGTATCAGTTCTTTATAGTCCAAGTCAGACATCCATACATGACTACTGGAAAAACCATAGCTTTGACTAGATGGACCTGTGTTGGTAAAGTAATGTCTCTGCTTTTTAATATGCTGTCTAGGTTGGTCATAGCTTTTCTTCCAAGGAGTACACATCTTTTAATGGTAGAAGATAGAAGGTAGCAGCAAGAATAAATTGTTTGGGTGAATAGTCAAGGTGAGAGCAGTTGGGAGCATTATTATTATTATTATTTTTAAAGATTTGAGGATTCAGAAACAAGGGAAGAGAGGGAGGATAAGATTGGAATATAGCTATTGGAATGAGAGTCTGCCGGTGAAATGGATCCCTTTGAAGTGTTTACATTCATTCTTATTTGCATTTGGAGAACAATCATATTTAGCATTTAGTTTTAGGAGAACTTCTCGATTCTTACAAGACTTTTACACTCAGTGACTATCTGTTAGTGATGCTTTGGAGATTGATGGTGGGGTGGGCACTGTGCAGGGGGAATGCCATGAGAGCTCGAGGAAGTGTGTTACAGTGTGGAGGAGCCCACAGTAAAGGTGACACAATTCCTTTGTGCCCAGATAAACTGGATCTCTGTGTTTAAGAAGCAGAAGTTATATAGTTTGAGATTCAAGTTTTTGTTGAATAATAAGGGCTGCAAGACAGTGGGACATCCAGAATGCAGGCTCTTGTGGCCATATGATCTTTTAGTCATCAGAAAAGCAGCTAGATTAAATGGTATTAGGATGAAGATTTCAAATAATATATTTTAAGTAAATCTAAGGGAACAATTGCTTTTCTTAATATTGCACCAGAATAACTGTGTCCAAGGAGGTGAGATGATAATAGCTTTTTGTCCTCCCCACCCCACCCCTCCCCCCACCCCCACCAGATCTGTTGGTTTTGTATTCTGGTAGTCCCTTGGACTTCAAGGAGATCCAACCAGTCCATTCTGAAGGAGATCAACCCTGGGATTTCTTTGGAAGGAATGATTCTAAAGCTGAAACTCCAGTACTTTGGCCACCTCATGCGCAGAGTTGACTCATTGGAAAAGACTCTGATGCTGGGAGGGATTGGGGGCAGGAGGAGAAGGGACGACAGAGGATGAGATGGCTGGATGGCATCACTGACTCGATGGACGTGAGTCTGAGTGAACTCCAGGAGTTGGTGATGGACAGGGAGGCCTGGCGTGCTGCGATTCATGGGGTTGCAAAGAGTCAGACACGACTGAGCGACTGATCTGATCTGATCTGATCTCTTTACTACTTCATATGTGATTTATGTTAGCTGTATTGCAGGTCTTCATTGATGCTTGACCCAAAGAAATCAATTTTTCTCTGCATGGACTCTCAAACTTTTAACAGTTTTACTGTTGTAATGTGTTTCCTGTGAAAGCAGTCACTGTTTCTTCTTTTATCCTTTAAAATAGTTGATTTATATCTATTGGATATTCAAGGAGTTTAAGAACTTTCACCATTTTAGATGTCTTCTTGGACCCCTTGCAACCTCTACTCCCCTTTTGGTAGTTTTTAATACTTGTTCCTTAGACTTAAGTTAACTTTAGAGTTACATTGTTGTTGTTCAGTCACTAAGTTGTGTCTCTGACTCTTTGCGACCCCATGAACTGCAGCACACTAGGCTTCCCTGTCATTCAGTATTTCCCTGAGTTTGCTCAAACTCATGTCTATTGAGTCAGTGATGCCATCCAACCATCTCATCCTCTTTCGTTCCCTTATCCTCCTGCCTTCAATCTTTCCCAGCATTGGTCTTTTCCAGTGAGTCAACTCTTCATATCAGGTGGCCAAAGTAGTGGAGCTTCAGCATCAGTCCTTCCAATGAATATTCAGGGTTGGTTTCCTCTAGGATTGACTGGTTTGATCTCCTTGCAGTCCAAGGGACTCTCAAGGGTCTTCCCCAGCACCACAGTTTGAAAGCATCAATTCTTCAGCTCAGCCTTCTTTATGGTCCAGCTCTCACATCCATACATGACTACTGGGAAAACCATAGCTTTGACTTTTGTCAGCAAAGTAATGTCTCTGCTTTTTACTATGCTGTCTAGATTTGTCATAGCTATTCTTCCAAGGAGGAAGCATCTTTTAATTTCATGGCTGCAGTCACCATGTTGATTGGAGCCCAAGAAAATGAAATGTGCCACAGTTTCCACTTTTTACCCATCTACTTGCCATGAAGTGATAGGACCAGATGTCATGATCTTAGTTTTTTGAATGTTGAGTTTTACTCTTATTTCTTCTTCAGAGTTATATGATATTCTTAATTTTATCTTGTTATGTTTTGGTCTGCTTTTTATTGATTCCGGTAGTTTGGTTGTTCTATGATAGATTTTCTAAAAGTGAACATTTATTATTCTGTCATCTTCCTAGAAATCCCACTGGCTCTTTAAAAAATTTTTAATTGGAGGATAATTATTTTATAATATTCTTATGGTTTTTGCCATATATCAACATGAACTGGCCATAGTCATACATGTGTCCCCTCCCTCCTGAACCTCCCTTCCCACCTCCCTCCTCACCCCATCCCTCCAGGTTGTCACAGAGCACCAGCTTTGAGTTCCCTGCATCACACATCAAATTCTCATTGGCTTTTTTTTTACCCCTAAAATTAAATAACTATTTGATAATTTTCTTGGGTTTCTAGTCTGCTGCTGGGTTATTTAAGCACTTTGAATCTTTTTTTTTTTTTTCATTAATGGCTCTTTCAGAGCTCCCTCCAAGATAAATTCATTTTCTTTACATCATATCACACATTCCTGAAAATAGAAGACTATCTAGTTGACTTCTTTGGCTTCATTTTTTATTAAATTTAAAGGCCATCAGATAATCTCAGTACTATGATACATGTCCAGATCTTAGTTACCAAATTGGTTTAATTTTCCTAAGGGAAATAGAATAGACCCACATATGAATAATACCTATTTTCTTTTTCATCCTATCCCAGAGGGTTTCACATGACTTTCTTATCCTCACTACAGGGAAGAAAGAGAAGTAGTAACCCTACCCCTTCCAAAAACAAAAACAAAACAACAACAACAACAAAAAACCATAGTAACTAATCTGTGCTTCCTAAACAGGCTTATGCTTGTTTTTCCCTTTATTAGGAAGCTACAGCAAAGGATCTAGGGGGAAAGAGATATGAACAGAAATTGTAGGTTTGTGTCTTTTTATTAATTTATAGATATATTAACCTAAAAATCAAGATATGATATCTAACAAAGTATTACCTGTGAATATGAATATTAGAATTAATTTGGATGTAAAAGCAGAATTTCTAGAGTATTATCTTAGTTTCATAATTTTACCTTCCACTCTGTATATATTAGTAATTGTTTTATCTGTTTGGAAAATGTCTTGTTCAGAATTTGAGGGGCAATCTCATTCTTAGCTACCTTAGGCTCTTTACCTTACATTAGACTAAAAAGAGTTCTTATAAGAAACCTTCAGTGTTTTGGTTTTAGACTATAATTATAGGTAGTATTTTGTATTATAATAGAAAAAAAGGTATTACTATATTTTAAAGAAAATAAATTATATTTTTAAGTTTTGTTATTAATATTTTTATTTCTTTAGTAAATGGACACTATTTTGTGATGCTGAGAAAATTACTGTCACTCTGTCCACACATGTCTGAAAGACAAATGTGTGATTCAGAGCCTTTCTACACCTGAGTACACAGGTACTTTATTTTGGCTTGTAAGCCTTGTCCCTGTTAAGCCCAGTAATCTTGTTTTTTCTTTTTTTCAATCCTCTAGTCATCTCATATTACCTTTGAAGCCACTTTAGAAAGAACAACTCTGCTTCAGAATTTCCTCTCCTTGTCTCCATGATCATAGAGAAAGGAATGTGTGAGAGGGTCAATTAAATGATTTTAAAAACTTAAGTGAGTTTGTATTTTAGTTATTTAGAGCACAGTAGATTACTATTTTTAAATTGAATAATAAAAAGAAACAAGTCTATGAAGATTGAATGAGTAAGTGGAAATAGGAAAAGAAGTTACTAAATACCAACATTCTTATAAAGCTGAGAGAGGCACTATAATAATAACAGTATCGGGGAAAACAATATTTTTATAAACCTGGAAGAACACTGATAATATTGGATTGGCCAGAAAGTTCTTCAGATTTTCCCATAAGATGGTACAAAAACCCTGAATGAAGTTTTTAGGTAACCCAATAATGATTCTCAAATATGCCTATACAGTTAAGGAATATAAAAGTTTATGAAAATTAAGGCAATTGATGTGAAAATTAGGGATAATAGGGAAAGAAAATTTTAAAGGGTTAATTCTCTATTAATTGGGGGGACTGAAAAGGAAGAGAGATTGAAATAAGTATAAAATACTAAGTTTGGCAGCTCAGGAAGTTGGTTCAATAACAGAAATTGTTGGGATACATATTAGGGTAAACTACCCAAGTTAATTCATATGTCTTATTCAAATAACACAGTTTCATATGTGAAAGGTAACTGTATGTCACAGTTAATGAAAAAACTAAGAGCATACAGTACTGTTATTGGTAACTATTTTTATATTGTTACAGCATATTTGGTAATCTGAAGGTTTGCAGATGATAGATGGGTGTATAAAGTACAAAAGAGAGGCCAGTTTGTTGTTTTGCCTCTGTTACATAAGTAGAGAACAAAGTGTCACTAGTTTATGAACACAGATTTTGCCAACATTATATTATCAGTGATGCATATTTGTTACATTCGATATACTCTCTATGGTTTTCTTTTTTCCTTTGCTTTCTTTTCCTTTCCTTCTCCTTTTCTTTCTCTCTCTCCCTCTGCCTCCCTCCCTCCTTTCCTCCTTTCCTCCCTCTCTCTCTCTCTTTCTAATATTTGATATTCTCTAAGCTTGTCAAAAAACTAGCTGGTTATGATCCATGTTTTGATTTGGTGATTGATGATGGCTTGTGGCTTTCAGATCTTGCCTTTTGTTCTCAAGTACTACATGCTGTCCTTAAATCACTTTCTATTTTGTTATCAATTAGTATGTCACGGGGCAGAATATTATCTGCATAGCTGAATCCATGATGCTTTAGGGTCAAGTATACTAAGGCAATGGCACCCTACTCCAGTACTCTTGCCTGGAAAATCCCATGGATGGAGGAGCCTGGTAGGCTGCAGTTCATGGGGTCACTAAGAGTCGGGCACGACAGAGAGACTTCACTTTCACTTTTCACTTTAATGCATTAGAGAAGGAAATGGCAACCCACTCCAGTATTCTTGCCTGGAGAATCCCAGGGACGGGGGAGCCTGGTGGGCTGCCGTCTATGGGGTCTCACAGAGTCAGACATGACTGAAGCGACTTAGCATAGCATACTACCTCCAAATATAGCCTTATATAGGGCCTGAATCACCTTTAGGTTTTTTATTGACTCTAAGCATATAATTCAAGAATATAAAGGTATAGCTGTTTAATTATTTGGAATGTTCATAGCCTATAGGAAAAAAGGGGGTTGGGAGAGGAATCCTAAAAGTTTGCAGATATCAAGCCAGTTTAATGACCAGGCTAAATATTAGTTCACAAAGATCCTAAGACTATTTCATGATGATCTGACCATTTGTTGTTAGTTTCCATGTTGTGAATTTCAGTTAATTCTTTGGATCCAAAATTATGCACATGGCTCGGTCTTATTCTATTTAGTTTAGCATTGATATAAATAGAGTCAAAGGTTGAAAGTTAGGGTGAAATAGGAGAAAACCTAAAATTTTCAAGGTTTTTTTCCTTTAAAAGTATAACTCTTTTCAGGTATTTTTAGATACCAGATGTGAAAGTTTCTTTTTTCCCCTCCATAAAATGCTTTATTTACTTCACAATATACAATGAATATCTTTCTACACAAATGTCTAAAGCTCCCCTGATAAGGGATTTATAGACTGGAGGGAAGATAATCAGATTAAAAGGTGTAACACAAGACTCACCCAATGAAAAGTATATCAAAAGATTAAATCAGCAAAGGTACACCCAAAAGATGCAAAGGGAAAACAGCAGTGGTCACAGAATTAATCTCAGAGACCTCAGGATTCAAAGATTAGGCAAATGGCAGGAGAGTGAGGAGGCATAGAGAGTTCCTTGGTAGTACTATCCTAAACTTTCTCTTGATAGTTCTCCTCTCCTTCATGAACATTTCCACATCCTCTTCATCCCCTCCCATTCATCATTGTCATTGAACTGCATGCTGGGAAAGGCCCATGGAGAATTTGGGGCAAATAATTGGTCTACTTCCTGCAGCCTACTGGCCTTTCCCTACCCTGGTGGCTCTGGGTAAAGCGGTAGTAGTAGCTTTACTACTACTAAAGATGGTAAAGCGTCTGCCTACAATGCAGGAGAACCCAGGTTCAATCCCTGAGTTGGGAGGATCCTCTGGAGAGGGAAATGGCAACCCACTCCAGTATCCTTGGCTGGAAAATCCCATGGACGGAGGAGCATGGTAGGCTACAGTCCACGGGTCGCAAAGAGTCGGACATGACTGAGTGACTTCACTTTCTTTCCGTTAATGTCTGTCCTCCACTAGTGTGAGGCTTCCTGTAGGTAGAGATCCTGCCAGGTTTTATCATCATTTATTTCTCTATCACTCAGTTTTTGTTGTTGTTCAGTTGCTAACTCATGTTTGACTCTTTGCAACCCCATGGACTGCAACACACTAGGCTTCCCTGTCCTTCACTATCTCCCTGAGTCTGCTCAAACTCATGTCCTTTGAGTCGTGATACCATCCAACCATCTCATCCTCTGTCACCCCCTTTCCTCCTGCCCTCAGTCTTTCCCAGTATCAGGGTCTTTTTCAGTGAGTCAGCTCTTCACATCAATCAGGTGGCCAAGGTAGTGAGCTTCAGTATCAGTCCTTCTAATGAATATTCAGGGTTGATTTCCTTTAGGATTGACTGGTTTGATCTCCTTGCAGTCCAAGGGAGTCTCATTAGTCTTCTTCAGCACCACTATTCAAAAGCATCAGTTCTTTGGTGCTCAAACTTCTTTATGGTCCAGCTCTCATATCCATATGTGACTACTAAAAAAACCATAACTTTGACTACAGGGACCTTTGTCAGCAAAGTGATGTCTCTGCTTTTTAATATGCTGTCTTGGTTTGTCATAGCTTTCCTTCCAAGGAGCAAGAGTCTTTTAATTTCATGGCTGCAATCACCATCTGTGGTGATTTTGGAACCCAAGAAAATAAAACCTGTCACTGTTTCCATTGTTTCCCCATCTATTTGCCATGAATTTATGGGACTAGATGCCGTGATCTTAGTTTTTTGAATGTTGAGTTTTAAGGTAGCTTTTTCACTCTCCACTTTCACCCTCATCAAGAGGCTCCTTGCTTTCTGCCATTAGGATGGTATCATCTGCACATTTGAGGTTGTTGATATTTCTGCTGGCAATCTTCATTCCAGCTTGTGATTCATCCAGCCCGATATATCAAATGATGTACTCTGCATATAAGTTAAATAAGCAGGGTGACAATATACAGCCTTGAAGTACTCCTTTCTCAATTTTGAACCAGTCCATTGTTTCATGTCTGGTTCTAGCTGTTGCTTCTTGACCTGGATTCAGGTTTCCTGAGAGACAGGTAAGGTGGTCTTGTATTCCCATCTCTTTAAGAATTTTCCACAGTTTGTTGTGATCCACACAGTCAGAGGCTTTAGCCAGTGAAGCATAAGTAGATGTTTTTTCTGGAATTCCCTTGCTTTTTATATCCAATGAATGTTGCCAATTTGATCTCTGGTTCCTCTCCCTTTTCTAAATCCATCACTCATTAGGCACATAGTAAAAGTTAAATAAATATTTGTTAGATTAATTAATTTGGAAGAGAAAGACAAAGTCAAGTTTACTACGTAGCCCAAAATATTTAGGGAAAATTAATTCTGATATATCCACTTAATTTTTAAAATAATGCATTTATGTTTATAATTGAAAATGTCCAAAATTTTAGAATTTTTGTTATATATAAATAAAAAGTTCTAAGACTTTAAATTTATTGGAAAAAACAATTTTTGGTTCAAGACTGTTTCTTTTCTTATATAACATGCCTTTCAATTATTTAGGTTTAATCTGTGCCTTCAGATGTGGCTCACAAGTCTCTGTGTAACTAGTTGGCTCATTGTCCTTTTTTTCTGAGGGAACTTTAAATTAAAAAAAAAATTATTGTTGCTTTGATTTTATATTCATATTTTAAAATCAGTTACACATCTGAGTTGTGAATAATATGTATAAAATATTTCAGAATTGATTGTATTTCAAAGAAAATGTTAACTTTCTATTATTGTTATAGCAGTTTTAATCACATTAAATCAAGGCTCATGCACATTTAGTGAATCAACCATTTAAATTTATTTGATTTGAAGTCAGTCTATCCTGATGGAAAAATTGGGAGGGGAAGTTAGTATATACTTTCCCTTTTGAGACATTCAAAGTGTCTGGCATAAATGTAATGAAGAGGGAAGGAAAAGCATGTGATTATTTTTGATTATTTTGGTCACATGTCTTGGGGGAAAAATTGTTACCTTCCAGTAACAAATTTTTTGAGGTTTACTAAATTTCTCCATGACACAGTTAGTACTGATCTCATTTAATCATAATTTAAATAAGATAATTTAAAGTATTCTATGTAGTTAAAGTAGGATGGAGCATCCAACAGATACTGTACTAATTATAGTCATTAATGGCCTACTTTTTCTGACCTAAAAAGGTAAGGAGGGAATTGTCTTTGTTTCAGGGATTTTCCCTCTAAAAGATATCAGTTCACTGTTATTGCTCTTTATTTTCACATGATGCTTATCTAAAATCCTTCTAAAACTCCACAGTACTGAACTAATCCATGGCATCTTCTCCTATAGAAAAAGGCTTGGCAGGTCAGACTTCTCTCACTTGGATTAGAAATTGTGAGGTTTAGGGAATTTCCTGGCCGTCCAGTTGTTAGGACTTCACACTTCCACTGCCAAGGGTCAGGGTTTGATCCCTAGTTAGGGAACTAAGAAACTGTGAAGTTTTATAAACAGGCTCTTTATTAAAAGAATGTAGATGTAGATTGGATCTATGAATCAGCAATCCACACATAAAGTGTTAGTATGAAAATGCTATTACAACTTTCCAGGAATAAAAAAAACTCAAAAAATTACACTTTGTTAATGTTTTATTTAGTAGTGTGAGCTTTTTCACAAATTAGGTGATATTTACTCCTTAATATAAATGTGCATGTGTGTTGTTGTTGTTCTCTTTTATTAATGTGCAATGCTTAACTGAAACCTAGCTTGGGTGCTTTTAGGCTCAGAACTAAAGGGGTGATTTGTAGAAAGCCAAAGTACATCAAAGAGTACCATGGTAAAGCAAAGGGGAAGTCCCCAAGCTTACTCATGTTGTCTTGCCTCTGTTGGAGTTCACTTTCATTGTTATGGTCTAGATCTGTCTTCCTGTGAATGGAAGAAAAATCAAACTGAAGAAAAATCTCAAAACAGTATCATAAGTAACTTTTTAGAATAATATGTTATTAGTTATTGGCAGGACTGGTGGGGGCAGCATAAGTGGGAATGAAAATTAGAACTGAGTTTAACCCTAAATTTTACAGATCAACAGCAATAGTATGCATAAATAGATAACTTCTCTAAGTATAATACAAAGAGTGCTGTGTGGGTCTTTGTGGAATGGAAATTATTAATAGTATTTCAAATTTTGCCAGCCGGTTCTGCTTTTTTACATGTTGTAGAAATGACCATGTTTTAGGATGAAGGAATCAATCCATTTCATATTAGTTCTGAACATATGCAATTGAATGAACATTCTAGGCAAGTCTACTGATCATTGGAATAGCAACTATCACATGTCTGTGAAACACTATTTTGTGCCTGCTTTACTTCACTAATCTACTGTTAGAATCTAGGAATGTACTTCAGCTAGCTTCAACCATCCTAGAATGCTTTTTACATCTTAGAGTGAAAATGAGATTTCCTTAAAATTAAATTTTAAGAAATTTGGGAAACTAAATTTGGTGTTTCCTCAAATGTAGTATGCTAGTATCTTGGATCATGTTTTCTCTTACAGTAGAAGATTTCTTTTCTGGCTAAATTTCCTTTCTTGGGTTCTTCCCCTGCTTTACCTTTTTTAAAGGCAAGAGACCTGTGAAAGCTAAACCTTTTAGAGCTCAGAGTTGTTGAATGTACTTTCTCCCATCCAAGTAACTAACCAGGCCTGACCCTGCTTAGCTTCCAAGATCAGACGAGATCGGGTGCGTTCAGGGTGGTTGGCCATAGACGAACTTACTTTCTGTGCTTATAGTTGCCAAGAACTGCTGACAACTTAAAAGCTATCATATGAGTGAATACCAGTTGTCTGGTTTTTTGATTTTTGGACAAGTGTGAATCAGGATTTCCTGTAATTTTTCTTCCTCTTCTGGGGCTGTGTTGCCTCTATCTCTGAGCAGTTTTACACTTGGAAAGAAAAAGCAAGGTCACTGGATCTAAATTACTTTTACTTCTGTGCCAGATGAAACTTTCCTTCTGTTATGTGTTACAGTTTGGGTATCTTTTGGCATCTAGAGAGCTTACATTTGGAAAGGGGAGCATGGGGGTGTTTAGGAGAGGAGTTTGTTGTTTTAGCTTAATCCTCACTTTTTCTGTACTTCATTCAGGATAGACAGCCAGTCCCTGCTCTTTGGCTGACACATGGTCCTAGAATCCATATGATAAAGCAGAGCATCCTAAGAGAAACCAGTGTTCCTGTGGATTATAGAATCCAGCAGTATAGAATCCATTCCTGAATTCTCTGTTTTGAAGTGTAGCTGAATGGATTTTTAAAAAGGATCCATCAAAAGAAAGATTTATTTGAAGATCAGGCATACTACTTAAAGAACTGTAATTACTGCCTAAGTGAAGGCGGTAATTCTAACCATTGCCTTCAGATATGAGGAGTATCTGCTGTTCAGTCTGGATATTTTTTCTGGATCAGAGAATGAACAGCTGGGTTCCAGAAGATAAGAGAAGTATGAATTTCTGAGCAGAGGCATAACTTTGAATAAAAGGAACCTCTCTTTGAAAATTATAATTGGGTTTGGGGCAGTGTTGAGTGTGTTGCTTAGGAATGTGTTTGGCTGCAGATAACAGAAAACTTTACCATGTGGCTTAAACAGATGAAGGTCTTCCTCTGTAGGAAATCTTAATTGAAGTAGTTCAGAGCTGATGATCATGCTTAACTATATTAATATTGACTTTATACCATCTATAGAATGAGGTTCTCATCCTCAAGGTCACCAAAGAGCTATTATATTTTCAGTCATCACTGTGTTTTTTAATCTGTTGTCACATAACAAATTACCCCAAAGCATATCTTAAAGCAACAAACATTTATTATCTCATACAGTTTCTGAGTGTTGAGAATTGAGAGTGGTTTCTCTGGGAGGTTCTGGCTCAGGGTCTCTCATGAGGTTGCAGTTCAGATAACAGCTGGGACTATCATCCAGTTAAGGTTTGGCTGAGCTGGGGATCTGCTTCCAAGCAAACTCACATGACTTTTGGCTGGAGACTTCAATTCCTTACCACGTAGACCTCTCCATAGGGCTGCTCATGACTTGGCACTGGGCTGTGCTGTGTTGTGCTTAGTCGCTCAGACATGTCTGACTCTTTGTGATCCTATGGATTGTAGCTCGCCAGGCTCCTCTGTCCACGGGGATTCTCCAGGCAAGAATACTGGAGTGGGTTGCCATGCCCTCCTCCAGGGGATCTTCCCAACCCAGGAATTGAACCCAGGTCTCCCTCATTGCAGGCAGATTCCTTACGGTCTGAGCCACCAGGGATAGTGGAGTGGAAGCCTATCCCTTTTCCAGGGGATGTTCCCAACCCAGAAATTGAACTGGGGTCTCCTGCATTGCAGGTGGATTCTTTACCAACTGAAGTACCAGAGAAGCTCTGGTAGTGGGCTACCCCAAGGCAAATGATCCAAAAGGGAAGGGGAGCAGTCTTTTTATAACCTCAACTTGGAAGTGAGATATCATCACTTCTGCCTTATTCTGTTGGTCACACACCCTGATACAGTATGGGAGGGAACTACACAAAGGTGTGAATAAATAGAAACAGGAATTACCGAAGCTGCCTATTACACATCACAAATATGTTCCTGTCAATAAAAAGTAAAGGAAAGAAGCAATGCTAACAGACATCTATTTGTGTCTCACTGGCCAGAAATGTGTAACAGGTCCTCTCAAGGGAGGCCAAGAAATCAAGTGTTTAGCTCTTGGAGCCTCTGTTGTAGAGACAGCTAGGGGAGAAGTGGGTGAGAAATGGAATTTGGGCTGGCCTGATGTCCATTGTCTGCCACTACTGGAGATTTAAAGACTATAACTACTTTTAATTGGTCTGTATTGCCCATTCTAAGATTTAACAGTTTCCCAGGAGGAGATTTAATCAATAAAAGTGTGAATAAGTGGCACCCGGAAAAAGTTTTTTGAACTTTTTAATTGGGGTATATTTGACATGCTATGCTACTGCTGCTGCTAGGTCGCTTCAGTCGTGTCCGACTCTGTGTGACCCTGAAGACGGAAGCCCACCAGGCTCCCCTGTCCCTGGGATTCTCCAGGCAAGAACACTGGAGTGGGTTGCCATTGCCTTCTCCGTGACATGCTATAGTAGTTTCAAATATACAGTGTTATGATTCAGAATTTGCATATATTACAAAATGATCACCACAGTATATTTAGTTAACATTCATCACCATACAAAGTTATAGAATTAAAATTTTTTCTTTTTAATGTAGTGATTCCTTTAATTTTACAGAAATAAAGCTCTTAGTGGTGGCTTGCAACCAGAAATTATCAGCCATTTACTTAATTATGAATCATAATGAAGTTTATTATGAAGAAATTTTAGGTTATTTTCTCCTATGTATTGTTTTTTATTTGTTTGAACAGAATGTTCTGACATTAAAAGTTCTGAAATTTGAAATTATTCCTGGTGTCTGTATTTTCAGACCTAAAAAGATAAATGTTTCCCTTCAACAAACATCCACTGAGGGCTTATTGTATAGCATATATAATTTGATTAGTAACATAAAATTTTTGGAAAATCTGAAGTAATCTCTGCCAGGCACTGTTTCACTGGGTGGTCTTTTCCTTTTTATTGGTTACTGAATTGGGGGAACCATTTTGTTGATTGGAATAACCATGTTTGTATTTCATATATTCTTTCAGTGATTAATACCAATTAAACACCTGAAAAACGCCCTACAACTTGAAAACGTGAGAGTAGAATCTGAACTTAACCCGGGGACCCAAGGAGGACTGGAGAGGAAGGTGGAGGAAGCTGGATGCCAAGAAAATTAAAGGGAGGTTAGGAACAGAGTTATCCTACGCTGTTTTACCCAGAGACCTATTTTCTCTCTTCAGAAAATAGGCTGTAAAATATACTGTAAAAATCTAATGGATGAATCAAATCTTCATTGTAAAATTTATGGTAAAAGAATTTATTTCAATGAAAGTCATTTCAGGAAATTGAAAAAGTTGGGTAAAATGTAACTATCAGTTCAGTTGCTCAGTTGTGTCCAACTCTTTGCCATGGACTGTAGCACTCCAGGCTTCCCTGTCCATCACCAACTCCCAGACCTTGCTCAGACTTGTGTCCATCGAGTTGGTGATGCCTTCCAACCATCTCATCCAAATGTAACTATACTATATAGATAATTGTTCATAGACTTTAGTTGCTTTAGAAAGTATACTCTAGATGAAATTGATTATCATCATAATTAATAAAAGTTCAGAAGATAGAGTCAAAACATTCTGAACCTATGGGATCCAAAGGACTATGTAAATGAATATAGCAACTAATCTACATGTTTATGGCGATTACAAAAGATTTATTATCCAAGGGTCAAATTCATTGAAAGTAACATAGTTTCTATATGCTATACAATCTTGTTATATTAAGATTGTTGGCATATAAGGAGCTATAAATTTTAAAACTTATCTTGGAAATACCTTTTACATTAACTTTCCCTTTACCCTACTTCCCACAACCTGATGAATAGCCCAGGTTTTTCCAGCCTATTCTCAATGGTATGTTTCCATTTTCATAATTTGGATACCATCATTTCTTGACTCTATTAAGTCTGAAATCTGTGTCAACTTTTCCCTGCTTCTAGCTCAGACTCAGGGCCTCCATATGCCTCTGTATTAAATATCAGCTGACTGACCCTCATCTATTACAACCTAGACCAGAGCCATTTTCTAGTAGTATCTCTTTATAAAATTCTTTTCTTTAGTTGTACATCAGATGCAGAAGGAAAAAAAAACAAACCTCTTTTAGATTTGTCCATATTTTAGTTTATTTTTAAAGGTATTTAAAAGCCTACTTTTGTTCCTAAAGTATTTAGACTTATTGATACAGATATGATAGGTACCAGAAAATATTTTTAAAACTGAGCAGATCTTTGTCCTTCTGTTCCTTCCTTCATTAATCCAGCCTTTGTGAATTTTCCACCTTTAAGTTTTTAAGTTTCAAATAAAAGAAATAAAAATGTCTTGTGCCTTCTCATAGCATTTAGGATTAGAGCCAGTATTCTTAATGTGGCCCATGAGGGCTTTCACTGCCTGGGTCCTGCCTATTCTTCCATCAGGGGCTTATTAGTTGTTGCACATGGGCCCAGACTCACACAACATGTGGAATCTTCCCAGACCAGGGATCAAACCTGTGTCCCCTGCACTGGCAAGTGGGTTCCTATCCACTGCACCAGCAGGAAAGTCCCTGCCTATATAAAGTAAATCATTTGACTTCTCCCTGAGACTCAATTTCTTTATCTGTAAAATGGGGGAAAATAATTGACTCATAAGGTATTATGATTATTAAATGAGAAAATGAGAATAGCCATGCAATGTACTCAATTTAGGGCCTAACATTGAATAAAGTACTCAGTAAATGTAGATAAAAGTATTCCCAACCCACCTTCAACTCCCAGTTCCTGATACATACACACATATTACCAAACAGTCTAGGCCAACTCTTTTGCTATTATGTAGAGACATGTTATATCCGTCTTATTCCTAACACTTAAAATTCACCACCACTGTGTTTTTAAATTCATTTGTTGATTGGTTAATTAACTAGTTTATAAGCTCAATGGGAGCAGTAACTCTAGTTTTGCTTACTGTATCCTTATATTACTGTTTTTGTTCAGTCACAGAGTCATGTCACACTCTTTGCAACCCCACAAACTGTAGCATACCAGACTTCCCAGTCCTTCACTTTCCCAGAGTGTGCTCAAACCCATATCCATTGAGTCAGTGATGCCATCCAACCATCTCATCCTCTATGGTTCCCTTCTCCTCCTGCCTTCTGTCTTTCTCAGCATCAGGGTCTTTTCCAATGATTCAAGCTCTTCACATCAGGTGGTCAAAGTATTGGAGCTTCCGCATTAGTCCTTCCAGTGAATATTCATGGTTAATTTCCTTTAGGATTGACTGGCTTGATCTCCTTGCCATCCAAGGGACTCTCAAGAATCTTCTCCAACACCACAGTTCAAAAGCATCAATTCTTTGGTGACCAGCCTTTCTTTATGGTCCAACTCTCATATCCATACATGACTACAGGAAAAACCATAGCTTTAACTAGATAGTCCTTTGTTGGCAAAATAATGTCTCTGCTTTTTAATATGCTATCTGGGTTTGTCATAGCCTTTCTTCCAAGGAGCAAGCATCTTTTCATTTCATGGCTGCAGTTACCATCTGCAATGATTTTGGAGCCCAAGAAAATAAAGTCTGTCCCTGTTTCCATTTTTTCCCCGTCTATTTGCCACAAAGCGATGGGACCAGATGCCATGAACCTAATTTTTGAATGTTGATTGTTAAGACAGCTCTTTCACTCTCTCCTCTTTCACTTTGATCAGAGCCTTCTTTAGTTCCTCTTTGCTTTCTGTCATTAATATGGTATCATATGCATATCTGAGGTTGTTGATATTTTTCCCAGCAATCTTGATTCCAGCTTGTGCTTCATCCAGCCAGGCATTTTGCATGATGTACTCTGCATAAAAGTTAAATAAGCAAGTGACAATATACAGCCTTGACGTACTCCTTTCCTAATTTGGAACCAGTTTGTTTTTTCATATCCAGTTCTAACTGTTGCTTCTTGACCTGCTATACAGGTTTCTCAGGAGGCAGGTAAGGTGATCTGGTATTCCCATCTCTTTGAGAATTTTCCACAGTTTGTTTTGAACCACACAGTCAAAGGCTTTAGTGTAGTCAATAAAGCAGAAGTTGATGTTTTTCTGGAATTCTCTTGCTTTTTCTATGATCCAACAGATGTTGGCAATTTGATCTCTGGTTCCTCTGTCTTTTCTGAATCCAGCTTGTTCATGAAGAATTTCTTGGTTCACATACTGTTGAAGCCTAGCTTGAAGGATTTTGAGCATTACTTTGCTAGCATGTGAAATGAGTGAGAATGTTCTTTGGCATTGCTCTTCTTTGGTATTGGAATGAAGAAAACTGACCTTTTCCAGTCCTGTGGCCACTGCTGAGTTTTCCAAATTTGCTGGCATACTGAGTGCAGACTTTAACAGCATCATCTTTTAGGATTTGAAATAGCTCAGCTGGAATTCCATCACTTCCACTAGCTTTGTTTGTAGTGATGCTTTCTAAGGCCCACTTGACTGCACACTGCAGGTTGTCTGGCTCTAGGTGAGTGGCACCCCACTCCCAGTACTCTTGCCTGGAAAATCCCATGGACAGAGGAGCCTGGTGGGCTGCAGTCCATGGGGTCGCTAAGAGTCGGGCACGACTGAGCGACTTCACTTTCACTTTTCACTTTCATGCATTGGAGAAGGAAATGGCAACACACTGCAGTGTTCTTGCCTGGAGAATCCCAGGGACGGGGGAGCCTAGCGGGCTGCCGTCTATGGGGTCGCACAGAGTCGGACACGACTGAAGCGACTCAGCAGCAGCAGCAGCAGGTGAGTGATATCACCATCTTGGTTATCTGGGTCATTAAGCCCTTTTTTGTACAGTTTCCGTGTATTCTTGCCACCTCGTTTAGGTTCATACTGTTTCTGTCCTGTGTTACGCCCATCTTTGCATGAAATGTTCCCTTGGTATCTCTAGTTTTCTTGAAGAGATGTCTAGTCTTTCCCATTCTATTGTTTTCCTCTATTTCTTTGCATTGTTACTTAAAAAGGCTTTCTTATCTATCCTTGCTGTTCTTTGGAACTCTGCATTCAGATAGGTATATCTTTCCTTTTCTCCTTTGCCTTTCACTTCTCTCTTCTCAGCTATTTGTAAGGCCTCCTCAGACAACCATTTGGCCTTTTTGCATTTCTTTTTCTTGGGGATGGTTGTGATCACCACCTCCTATACAATGTTACAAACCTCCGTGCATAGTTCTTCAGGCACTCTATCAGATCTAATCCGTTGAGTCTGTTTGTCACTTGCACTGTATAATCATAAGGGATTTGATTTAGGTCATACCTGAATGGTCTAGTGGTTTTCCTTACATTCTTCAATTTAAGTCTGAATTTTGCAGTAAGGAGCTCATGATCTGAGCCAGTCAGCTCCCAGTCTTGTTTTTGCAGACTGTATAGAGCTTCTCCATCTTTAGCTACAAAGAATATAATCAATCAGATTAAGCCAGTAATAAATATTTGTTGAGTGGATGAACAGATGAAAGAATGAGAGATATATCGTGTCTCCTCTCAAAACAGCATGCTACTGCTGCTGCTGCTAAGTCGCTTCAGTCATGTCCGACTCTGTGCGACCCCATAGACAGCAGCCCACCAGGCTCCCCCGTCCCTGGGATTCTCCAGGCAAGAACACTGGAGTGGGCTGCCATTTCCTTCTCCAATGCATGAAAGTGAAAAGTGAAAGTGAATTTGCTTAGTCGTGTCTGACTCCTAGCAACCCCATGGACTGCAGCCCACCAGGTTCCTCTGTCCATGGGATTTTCCAGGCAAGAGTATTGGAGTGGGGTGCCATTGCCTTCTCCCAAAACAGCATACTAGATGGTAATTTTTCCTGTAGGATAATCTTGCTTTTAAGCCCATAAATCACAAAAGTCAACACCAATGACTAGAGAATAAACTAGTACCAGTACCTTACATAAAACTTACTTGTCACTAAAAAATGTATTCTGTTCTTTTTGAATATAATATTTTAAAAATATTAAAGAAGACCCTTGTTTTCATCATTAGAAAAGGCTTACAAAAATGTAAATGTACAATGAAGGCTAGATCAGTTCAGTTCAGTTGTTCAGTCGTGTCTGACTTTCTGCGACTCCATGGACTGCAGCATGCCAGGCCTCCCTGTCCATCACCAACTCCCAGACTCATGTCCATTGAGTTGGTGATGCCATCCAACCATCTCATCCTCTGTTGTCCCCTTCTCCTCCCATCTTCAATCTTTCCCAGCATCAGGGTCTTTTCAAATGAGTCAGTTCTTCACATCAGGTAGCCAAAGTATTGGAGTTTCAGCTTCAGCATCAGTCCTTCCAATGATATTCAGGATTGATTTCCTTTAGGATGGACTGGTTGGATCTCTTTGCAGTCCAAGGGACTCTCAAGAGTCTTCTCCAACACCACAGTTCAAAAGCATCAACTCTTCGGCACTCAGCTTTCTTTATAGTCCAACTCTCACATCAATACATGACTACTGGAAAAATCATAGCTTTGACTAATCAGACATTTGTTGGTTAAATAATGTCTCTGCTTTTTAATATGCTGTCTAGGTTGGTCATAACTTTTCTTCCAGGGAGTAAGCGTCTTTTAATTTCATGGCTGCAGTTACCATCTGCGGTGATTTTGGAGCCCCCCAAAATAAAGTTTGTCACTGTTTCCACTGTTTCCTCATCTATTTGCCATGAAGTGATGGGACCAGATGCCATGATCTTAGTTTTCTGAATGTTGAGTTTTAAGCCAACTTTTTGACTCTCCTCTTTCACTTTTATCAATCAAGAGGCTCTTTAGTTCTTCACTTTCTGCCATAAGGGTGGTGTCATCTGCATATCTAGGTTATTGATATTTCTCTCATCAATCTTGATTCCAGCTTGTGCTTCATCCAGCCCAGGGTTTCTCATGATGTACTCTGCATGTAAGTTAAATAAGCAGGGTAACAATATTACAGCCTTGACGTACTCCTTTTCCTATTGGGAACCAGTCTGTTGTTCCATGTTCAGTTCTAACTGTTGCTTCCTGACCTGCATGCAGATTTCTCAAGAGGAAGACTAGATAGATTAGTTTAAATAATGTTTGATCTCAACTCTAAAAATATGCATAGGAAAAAGAGCTGAGAGTAAATATATCAGTATGTTAGCAGCAGCTTTGTTTGAGTGGTAAAATTGTGATCAACATGCAGGTAACTTTCTATACTTTCTTACAGCAAAAATATTAGTTTTACATTAACAAGAGTTATCTTTAAAGCTTCTTAAATATTTCTGAAATGTGTAGAGGATTACTTTTCATTCAGTTGTTTATTCAACAAGTATTTATTGAGTTAGGTGCAAAGCACCAAGCACTGTTCTAAGCCAAGTGGATGAGCTTATAATAGAATAAGCAAAAATCTTTGTGGAATTTCCATTCTGATACATCGCAGCTATCTGTGTGGCTTTGGTTTGAAACTTATTTTTCCCGTCTTTCCTAAAAACTTCTGATATCACATTAGTGATTTATCATTTTCATCCTGTATTCAGGTACAGAAAAAAAAAAAAAAAGAAAACCATAACTGCAGTTTCTAAACTTTTTGCAATTCTTCAACCCTTGTAATGTTTTTCATACTTTGGAATGCTATCTTTGACATAATAATAGTCCTGTGTAAAGTTGATAAGAAGGACCCAATTTAAACATTCCTTAAAAGGTTACCTTTTCTCTTTCAAAGAATCCATTCAGTTATTAGCATACACTGCTGCAGTTTATCTGACTTCTTTAATGTTAAAAATAGTCAGCTGATTTGTTATATCATCACTAAAGTAGCACTGAAGTAGCCCCATTATAGTCTGACTCAGTTCAAGTGTTCAGTAAATAAAAAACTATTAAATCTAATTTTCTTTGAAACTTCTTGAAATCCTGCTACTACGTAAAACCAACTTTAAAGCTACTGATACAAAAGAATTTTAAACTGTTAAACTAATCTCTGAAATGAATTCCTCTTTTTTAACAGGAACTAGTTTGTAAATCAGCTATTTAGGACTCACCTTATATTTCTGTGTATAAGAGGTATTAATACTTGGTGATTAGTTTCAAGGATCAGCTCACACAAAGTGTTCAGCCCATTCTTACTTGAAAAGTTATGATAATTGAACAGTTTTTACCATAGCAAACTACCGCTTCCATTATTCCTATGGAAATGGATGTTTTGAGGAGCACATCTCCCCTACCCAGGCAATAGAAGCTGTCCTTTTGCTTCTTCCGTTTCCTTTCTAGACTGGGATACAGAGACATGAAAGAGGGTTTGGAAAAGAAGGGAGTCCAGTGGTGAGTGATTATTTGTTGACACTAGTATTTGGTTAATTCCACATGCTTACTAAAAGAAGATAGCTCTCTTGGAAAGTTGCTTTTCCTGTGGTCAAACTGGAAGACAGAGCATTTACCCTTAGGCCTAGAAACCTTGGTTAAGGGTTGTGTATGTCTGCTGTTGGTGATTTGGGAGATGGGAGGGAACTACTACTGTTGCAGGAAGGGGGACCCCTTCCAGGGCCCGAGGGCAGGCAGGCTTTTGTCCAATGCTCAGAAATGAATTGTCTGAGGAGACACGTGCTGACAAAGCAAGAGACTTTATTGGAAAGGGGTGCCTAGGCAGAGAGCAGGAGGGTAAGGGAACCCAGGAGGACTGCTCTGCCATGTGGCTTGCAGTCTTGGATTTTATGGTGATGGGGTTAGTTTCCAGGTTGCCTCTGGCCAATCATTCTGACTCAGGGCCCCTCCTTGTGGTGCATGCATTGCTTAGCCAAGATGAATGACAGCAAGACGGATTCTGGGAAGTGGTAGAACACATGGCATCTCCTTTTGACCTTTCTCAAACTCTTCTGGTTGGGGGTGGCTTATTAGTTCCTTGTTCCTTATCTCCTGTCATAAAATAGCTCATGCAAATAGTTACTATTCGTGCCTGGCCAGGGTAGGCAGTTTCGGTCAGTGTTTCACCTAACTCTACTGCTTGCCCACTTGCATAGGCAAAGAATTTGAAAATTGGAAACTGCTTTGGTATTTGTGTGCCTCCCTTAGGAAGTGAATCTCATCAATCTTTTAGATCATTGCAACCAACTTGATTCCTCTTGCAGTTTAAACTCTGCTTTTTAATATTTAAAGGCTTGCCATACTGTCTCTATTCTTTAGCAAGATGGTAAATCTATGACTATAATTGAAATGATTTTTTTTTTTAATCCATTTGTCTTTTCTAGGCTGGGGATGTATTCACTGCTACCTAAGGTACTGTTGCAGACAGACACCACCTCAGCTAATAGCACAGTTGATCAGTCTTTGGGCAGACCAGTTATTACTCTTATTTGGACACATTTAGATTTGAAGTTTCTCCTTTCCACTGGCTGTCTCTAACATGTGATTAGAAAAAGATTGTGACATGCCACAAAACCTGTTGAAAATTGAAAAAGTAGTTAAGTCAGATGCCTGATAACCAATTTCACTTTGTCACTGAACTGGCCAATATTTTTACTTCACATATAGAGAGGCTTAATGGGGATGCAGACATGGAGAGCAGACTTGTGGACACAGCATGGGAAGGAGACGGTGGGGCAAATCGAGAGAGTAGCATGGAAACATGTACATTGCCATATGTAAAATAGATCAGATCAGATCAGTCGCTCAATTGTGTCCAGTTCTTTTCGACCCCATGAATCGCAGCACGCCAGGCCTCCCTGTCCATCACCACCTCCCGGAGTTCACTGAGACTCACGTCCATCGAGTCAGTGATGCCATCCAGCCATCTCATCCTCTGTCGTCCCCTTCTCCTCCTGCCCCCAATCCCTCCCAGCATCAGAGTCTTTTCCAATGAGTCAACTCTTCACATGAGGTGGCCAAAGTACTGGAGTTGCAGCTTTAGCATCGTTCCTTCCAAAGAAATCCCAGGGCTGATCTCCTTCAGAATGGACTGGTTAGATCTCCTTGCAGTCCAAGGGACTCTCAAGAGTCTTCTCCAACACCACAGTTCAAAAGCATCAATTCTTCGGCGCTCAGCCTTCTTCACAGTCCAACTCTCACATCCATACGTGACCACAGGAAAAACCATAGCCTTGACTAGACGAACCTTTGTTGGCAAAGTAATGTCTCTGCTTTTGAATATGCTATCTAGGTTGGTCATAACTTTCCTTCCAAGGAGTAAGCGTCTTTTAATTTCATGGCTTCAGTCACCATCTGTAGTGATTTTGGAGCCCAAAAAAATAAAGTCTGACACTGTTTCCACTGTTTCCCCATCTATTTCCCATGAAGTGATGGGACCAGATGCCATGATCTTCATTTTCTGAATGTTGAGCATAGCCAGTGGGAATTTTCTGTGACACAGAGAGCTCAACCCAGTGTTCTGTGACAACCTAGAGGGGTGGCAGAGGGTGGGAGATGTAAGGGAGGTTTAAGGAGGAGGGGCCATATGTACACCTGTGGCAGATTCATATTGATGTGTGGCAGAGACCAGCACAGTATTGTAAAGCAATTATCCTCCAATAAAACTTTTTTAAAAATCAGTTTTTCCTATACTTACCTTTCTTGCTGTTGTTGTATTTTACAACACTGTTTTATTTATGAATCATCATTTCAAATTTTCATTTAAAGCTGTTGCCTAGGTTTCAAACCAAAGTCAGGCATGTAGTTTTATTTATATATGTACGCTTCTCTGGATATTTATGTTTTTTAAAAAAAATTTATATTGGAATATAGTTGATTAATAGTATTGTTAGTTTCAGGTGTATAGAGAGTGATTCAGTTATATGTATATATGTATCTATTTTTTTCAAATCCTTTTCCATTTAGGTTATTATAGAATATTGTTCCTGGTGCTATACAGTATGTCCTTGTTGTCTATTTTAAATATAGTAGCGTGTACAAGTTACTCTCAACTTCTCAATCTACCCCTCACCCCTTATCCTTCCCCCTAGTAACCATAAGTTTATTCTCTATGAGTCTGTTTCTGTTTTATAAATAAGTCCATTGGTATTGTTTTCTTTTTTAGATTTCACATATAAGCAATATCATATGGTATTTGTCTTTCTTCACTTAGTGTGATAATCTCCAGGTTCATCCACGTTGCTTCAAATGGTGTTATTTCATTCTTTTTAATGGCTGAGTAATATTCCATTGTATGTGTGTGTGTGTGTATATATATATATATATGTATATATATATATAAACCATATCTCCATTCATTTGTCAGTGGACATTTAGGTTGCTTCTATGTCTTGTCTATTGTAAACAGTGTTGAAATCAACACTGGGGGGCATGAATCCCTTTGAAATATGTTTTTCTCTGGATATATGCCCAGGAGTGGGATTGCTGGATCATGTGGGAGCTCTATTTTTAGTTTCTTAAGAAACTTCCATACTGTTCTTCAAAGTGACTACCTACTTACATTCCCCCCAACACTGTAGAAGGGTTTCCTTTTCTCTGCACCCTGATGATGGCCATTCTGACCGGTATGAGGTGATACCTCATTGTAGTTTTGATTTGCATTTCTCAAATAGTTAGCAATATTGAGCATCTTTTCATGTTCCTCTTGACCATCTGTATGTCTTCTTTGGAGAAATGTCTATTTAGGTCTTCTTCCCTTTATTTTTTGCTACTGAGTCACATGAACTGTTTGTAAATTTTGGCAGTTAATCATTTGTCAGTTGCATCATTTGCAAATATTTTCTCCCATTCTGTGGGTTGTCTTTTCATTTTGTTTATGATTTCCTTTGTTGTACAAAAACCCTTAAGATTAATTTAGTCTTATTTATTTTAGTCTTTATTTCCATTACCCTAGGAGATGGATTGAAAAGGATATTGCTGCAATTTTATGTCAAAGAATGTTCTGCCTATGTTTTCCTAGTTTTATAGTGTCCAGTCTTATATTTAGGTCTTTAATCCATTTTGAGTGTTTTTTTTTGTATGATGTTAAAGAATGTTCCAATTTCATTATTTTACAGGTAACTGTCCAGTTCTCTCAGCACCATTATTGAAGAGAGTGTTCCCTCCATTGTGTGGTCTTGCCTCCTTTGTCATAGATTAATTGACATAGGTGTGTGGGTTTATTTCTGGGCTTTCTATCCTGTCCCATTATTAATGTGGCTGTTTTTGAGACAATACCATATTGTATTGATGATTGTAGCTTTGTAGCATAGTCTGATGGAGAAGGCAATGGCACCCCACTCCAGTACTCTTGCCTGGAAAATCCCATGGACAGACCAGCCTGGTAGGCTGCAGTCCATGGGGTCGCTAAGAGTTGGACATGACTGAGCGACTTCACTTTCACCTTTCACTTTCATACATTGGAGAAGGAAATGGCAACCCACTCCAGTGTTCTTGCCTGGAGAATCCCAGGGACGGGGGAGCCTGGTGGGCTGCCATCTATGGGGTCGCACAGAGTCAGACACAACTGAAGTGACGCAGCAGCAGTAGCAGCATAGTCTGAGGGAGCCTGATTCCTCTAGCTCCATTTTTCTTTCTCAAGATTACTTTAGCCATTCAGGATTTTTGTGTCTCCATATACATTTTAAGATTGTTTGTTTTAGTTCTGTGAAAAATGCCACTGATAATTTTATAGGCATTGCGTCTAATCTGTAGATTGCCTTGGGTAGTATTGTTGTTTTGACAATATTGATTCTTCCATTCCAAGAATATGGCATATCTTTCCATCTGTTTGTATCATCTTCGATTTCTTTCATTAGCATCTTATAGTTTTCAGAGTAACACTCTTTTTTTTCCCTAGGTAGGTTTATTCCTAGGTATTTTATTATTTTTGATGTGATGGTACATGGGGTTGTCTCTTTAATTTCTATTTCTGATCTTTAGTTTTTAGTATATAGAAATGTAACAGATTTCTAGATATTAATTTTGTATCCTGCAACTTTATCAGATTCATTTATGAGCTCTAATAGTTTTCTGGTACATATTTAGGATTTTCTATGTATAGTATTATATCATTTGCAAAACAATGACAGTTTTACATCTTCTTTTCCAACTTAGATTATGTTTCTTTTTCTTCTCTGATTGCCATGGTTAGGACTTCCAAAGGTATACTGAATAAAAGTGGTGAAAATGGACATCCTTGTCTTGTTCCTGACTTTAAGGAAATGCTTTCAGCTTTTGATCATTGAGTTTGATATTAGCTATAGGTTTGTCATATATAATCACTACAGTATTCTGGCCTGGAGAATTCCATGGACTAGTCCATGGGATCACAAAGAGTTGGACATGACTAAGTGACTTTCACTTTCACATTCACTTTGTCATGTATGGACTTTATTATGTTGAAGTATGTTCCCTCTATACCCACTTTGTAGAGAGTTTTTATCATAAATGTGTGTTGAATTTTGTTGAAAGCTTTTTTTGCATCTAATGAGGTAATAATATAGTTTGTATTCTTAATATGGTTGAGTGCTGTGTCACACTGATTGATTTATAGATACTGAAAAATCCTTGCATTCCCAGAATAAAATCCCACTTGATCATGGTGTATGATCCTTTTAATGTATTGTTGGATTCAGATTGCTAGTATTTTGTTGATGATTTTTATGTCTGTGTTCATCAGTGAAATTGGCCTGTAATTTTCCTTTATTATGGTAACTTTATCTGATTTTGGCATCAGGGTGGTGGTGGCCTCATAGAATGAGTTTTGGAGTATTACTTCCTATGCAGTTTTTTGGAATGGTTTCCAAAGGATAGGTTGGTTGACTCTTCTTTAAATGTTTTATAGAATTTGCTATGAAGCCATCTGGTCCTGGACTTTTGTTGGGAGTTTTTAAATCACAGTATCAATTACATTACTTCTGATTGTTCTGTTCATATTTTCTATTTCTTCATAGTTCTCAGAAGATTATATATTTCTAACTGCCCATGAATCCTAGGTCTCTTTGCCCTCGCTGCCAGAGAGGATATCATTGGGCGAGGGACTGTAGGTCAAGATCTCATAAAAATGGAACCTTTTTAGGCCCCGACCAGCACTCGGGAAACGGGTTGAGGGGCTGAGGCTGCCCCATCTAACGATTTGTCTATTTCTTCCAGGTTGCCCATTTTACTGGCATGTAGTTGCTTGTAATAGTCTTTTATTATCCTCTGCATTTCTATGGTGTCTGTTGTAACTTCTTTTTTTATTACTAATTTTATTGATTTGAGCCTATGGTCTTTTTCTCTTGATGAGTCTGTCTAAAGGTTTATGAATTTTTAAAATCTTTTAAAATAACCAGCTTTTAGTTTCATTGATCTTTTCTGTTGGTTTTGTTTGTTTCTATTTCATTTATTTCTGCTCTGATCTTTATTATTTCTTTCCTCCTACAAACTTTGGATTTTGCTTATTCTTTTTTCTAAAACTGCTTTAGGTGTGAGGTTAGGTTGTTTATTTGTGGTTTTTATTGTTTCCTAAGGTAAGATTTTATTATTATAAACTTCCCAATTAGAACTGCTTTTGCTGTGTCCCAAATGTCTTGGATCATTGTGCTTGTGTTTCATTTGTCTCTAGGTATTTTTGATTTCCTCTTTGATTTCTTCAGTGATCCATTGGTTGTTTACTAGCATATTGTTTAGCCTCCACATGTTTGTGTTTTTTTACAGTGTTTTTCTTGTAGTTGATTTCTAACTCATGGTGTTATGGTCAGAAAAGATGCTTGATAAGATTTCTGTTTTCTTTAATGACTGGGCCTTGCTTTGTGGCCCAGTATGTGATCTGTTTAAAAGAATGGACATGTGCGCTTTAAAAGAAAAGCATGTGCATTTGCTGCTCTATAAGTTAAGTCTATCTTGTATAATGTGTCATTTAAAGCCTGTGTTAACTGATGTTCTTTCTGGATGATCTGTCCATTGATGTAAGGGGGGTGTTAAAGTCCCCCAGTATTATTATGCTACTGTCAATTTCTCCTTTTATGGCTCTTAGTATTTGCCTTCTATATTGAGGTGTTCATATGTTGGGTGCATATATATTTACAACTTACAATTCTCATCTCTTCTTGGATTGATCCCTTGATCATTGTGTAGTGTCCTTCTTTGTCTCTTGAAACAGTCTTTATTTTAAAGTCTATTTTGTCTGACGTAAGTATTGCTACCCCAGCTTTCTTTTAATTTCCATTTGCATGGAATATCTTTTTCCATTCCCTCATTTTCAGTGTGTATATGTCCCTAGATCTGAAGTGGATCCCTTGTAGATAGCATATATATAAGTATTGTTTTTGTATCTATTCAGCCAGTCTCTGTCTTTTGGTTGGAGCATCTAATCCATTTACATTTAAGGTAATTATTGATATATGTATTCTTATTGCCATTCTGTTAATTATTTTGGATTTGCTCCTGTAGGTCCTTTTTCTTCCTCTTTTGTTCTCTTCTCTTGGGATTTGAAAACTAACTTTAGTGTTGTGTGTGATTTCCTCTGTGTGTGTGTGTGTGTGTGTGTGTGTGTATCTGGTTCCTGCCCACTGATGCCTGCCCACTGGTAAGTTGACTTGGATCTTATCCCTCTGCTGGGCAGGACAGTGCTCAGGAAGACTTTAAGCAGCCTGTCTGCTGTTGCGTATAGCTGTATTTCTGCCCAGTTGGTGGTTTGGCCTGAGGCATCCCAGCACAGGAGCCTGCAGGCTGTTGGGTGAGGCTAGGTCCTAGGGAGAAAAATGGCACCTTCAGGAAGGCTTATGCCAATGAATATTCTCCAGAACTGCCACTGCCAGTCTCTTTGTCTCTGCAGTCAGCCACAGCTGCCCCCTGCCTCTGCAGGAAACCCTCCAACACTGGCAGATAGGTCTGGCCCAGTCTCTTATGTTGTTCGGTTACTAAGTCATGTACAACTCCTTGTGACCCCATGGACTGCAGCATGCCAGGCTTCCCTGTCCTTCACCATCTCCTGGAGTTTGCTCAAATTCATGTCCATTGAGTCAGGGATACCATCCAACCATCTATCTCATCCTCTGTGGCCCCTTCTCCTCCTGCCCTCAGTTTTTCCCAACATCAGGATCTTTTCTTATGAGGTCACTGCTTTTTCCCCTGGGTCCTAGTGTGCATGAGACCTTGTGTGCATCCTCCAAAAGTAGAGTTTCTGTTCCCCCCATCCTGTGGAATTCTTGTGATCAAACCTTGCTTTCACTCCTGTGGGAGAACTTCTATGGTATAATTATTTTCCAGTTTACATGTTGCTCACCCAGTGCATATTGGATTTGATTTTATCATGATGGCACAGCTCCTACAGTTACATTGTGGTTTCCTCTTTGTCTTTGGATATAAGGCATCTTTTTTGATAGGTTCCAACATTTTTTTGTCAATGGTTATTCAGCAGTTGTAATTTTGGTGTTTTCATAAGGCATGAGCTCATGTCCTTCTACTCTGCCATCCTGAGACTTTCTCCCCTTTATGCTTGATTAGATATTAATTACTATGATGGAGTTTTCTTCTTGAAAAAATAATTTAAAAGTTCTTATGTAAGTTAACTTCCTTTCAGTTCTATATTTTAAAAATATTTGTTAATATATATAATTGACTTCAAACACTATATATTAAATACTAGTGTATAGCATGTTAATATAAATAATAAATATCCATTCTTCTCTGTTTCCTGCTCTGATGTGCCAAGATGTTTTCCAAGTTTTACAGAAGTTTTGGCTATCATTCACTTATTCATTCAACCATTCATAGATTCTACAGATGTTTGTTGAAAGGCAACTCTGAGAAGTATGCCAAGTAAAAGGAAGGGAAATACTATGTCCTAGCTCCTGTCCTCAAGAGACTAGCTATTTAGTGGAGGAGATAAAATAGTAAACAGTTAAAATGTTTAAAGTACTCACCCCCTCACTTTTTATAGTTCTCAGCTTCACAAATTGGAATATTATTGCAGCCTAGGATATGTGGCTGTATGTCTGTGGAGTAAATATATGACAAGTTATAACTTGAATCTATTGCCTTGCCTTTATTACATGTAAATTTTGAGTTACGTGACCAGTGATGTTGGTTTTATTTTGTGTTTATAGGGTTTTCTATTAATAATTAATGCACCTCTTATAGAATGCTTCTATTTGTATGTCAACAAATGCAAATTTTTCTCTTGTTTAGCCTACAACCCTTTTGGTACACTTAGCAGTTGATTTCCGTTGATGGTTCTCTTTCTTAGTGTTTTAAGTTGGAATCTAGTTTGCCTCATGAACATTTAAATTATTATTTTAAGTTTCTCCCAGATGAAGTACTCTCATCTAACATATGCTTGGAATTGTGCCACTTCCAGTCATATGCCAGCTATACCATCCTCTCCAGTATGATATTTCTGTTGCACCTTGTACTGAAATCTGCATATCTTCTTTCCCACCTAGAATAAATGCAATGTATCTCCCTGGAATTTAAAGTGGGATGGCATTTACAGGGGGAACTAGAGATAGGTAATTTAATTGTTAAGTAATTTTAAACATTATTTTAGGTTAAAAATAAGAATGGCTATATTAGGGACTAAGATACAAAGTTTGACATAAGTAATTATCCTGCTTTGGGCCAACTCCTCCTGTGTTGGTCACTGGTTTATCCCCTGTGGAAAGAGTTCTCGCCCCTAAAAGATTAGAAATGCCTCTGTGGAAAATTTTGAGAGGCTCTTCCTATCTGATGTTACAAACTTGTTGGTGTTAAAAGGAAAGGCTAGAGAAGGTAGCTGCCTTTTCAAAGCCTTATTTCTTTGATAGTTGCTACATTTTAACAGCTGTCCTATAGAAGCAGTTCCACTGCTTTGTTGACTAAATCCAGTGGAGCAGTACTGATGGTGCAGATCTCAAGCTGAATAGGCAAGGTAAGCAGAGGAATGTCTATGGTAAACTCCTGCACTACCTATGAGCAGGGCCAGTTAGGGGCAGCTAAAGGTTTATTTAAAACAAAAGATGTGGGGAGGCTGTTTATAATGGACATTCTTCTTATCATGGTCTCAGTGAATTTTGAGAACAAAAGTATTCCATCAGATTTTTTAAAGCCTTGTAACTATAACATTTTTTACTTATGTTCCACACTGGATGAATTATTGAATGTTGAGGCACTGGTTTTTCTTTTAGAGCAAAGGATGGGATACACTTTCTTCAGTCCATACAGATTCAAAATCAAATTCTCATTTTAATTAGGATTTTTCTACATCATGCCTCACATGAGTTTATTTATTTAAGAAACATTATTGAGTATTTACTCTGTGTACTGGGAAACAAATAAGGCAAAGGCTTCACTCTCAGGGAACTCACAGACAGGTGGGAGAAGTGGACAGGTAAAAAGCAGTTGCAATACATAGTGGCAAGTGGTCTGAAGGAAGGTAATCATCCAGGAAAATGACTAAGAGGGGCAAGACCTCTGGTGGTGCTGTGGTGTGAACATGTGCTCGACCCCAGAAGTATATGGGTAGTAGAGGAGGCTTTGGATGATTGAAAATGAGGGGACTCAGATGAAGAGTGGTCAGAGGAAGGCCCTATGGAAGAGTATAGCCTCAACTAAAGCCTGACTGAGGAGTACCTAGTTGAAGAGGTAGGAGATAGGGTGCTCTCATCAGAGAGATTAGCATGTGCAAAAGCACAGAGTCATGAGAGTTAGCATGATTCAGAAGGCAACTGTATTCGATGGGAGGAATCTGAATCTCATTCTAAAAGTTAAGGGGGAACCTATGAAGGACTGTAACATCATCAGACTTGCAATTTAGAAAGACTTTTCCAGGATGGAGAATAGGCTAGAAGGTGGCACAAACAATGAGACAGAAGGCTGTTGCTGTAACAAAAGAGAGACTGGAGGTAGAAGAAGGCAGCCATGGAGTAGTGAGAAGAGGAAACCCCTGAAACAGCTGACAGATATTCATTGGGAAATGTGGGCAGGCCAATCTGCAAACAGTAGCTGAAATTGGGAGGAATTTTGCTTATTCCCAAAGTAGATGAGTGCAAGAGATTCACTGTAAGAAGAACTGAAGAGGCTGGAACAGCTTTTATGAACTCTTAAAACCAACCTTTCCATGACTTTTTTCTAAAACAGAGTCCCCTATTGAAAAATAGTTGCTAGGAGTGGGATAACAATTAAGCAGAATAGGGACAACAGAGATGAAAGGAAAAGAAAGTCTATGAGAGAGGAGAATGGAGCCCCCAAAATTGCAGAATGCAAGTTGTCACACTACTCAGAAACAACAGAAAATTCCATATAGTTAGAAAATCAGTTCTGAGCCTGTCTCATTCAAGCTTATTTCACATAAAAATGAGCAACATACAAAATTATAAATGAGAATAAGGAGTTGAATATTATCTACAATGAAAGCATACTTGAAAGATTAGTCAAATACTGTAACCTGCTATTTAAAACAAAAGACATTAGGAAAACAATAAATGAAAGAACAACAAAAACCAGAATTAGAAAAACTCATAAGTGAGGTAATATAACGCTGCAAAAAAAAAAAAAAAAGAATCATTTGAAGTAACGCATTAAACTGGAAAGAACATAAATCCAAATAAATAATACCCTAAGAAAAATAGGTGAAAAATAAGCTTTAAAAATATTAAAGAGATGAAAAAAATTTTTAAGGATTTTTGAAAAGTGACAGATATGAAGAGTAGACAGAAGAGCCAACATAGATAACAGCCACTAGAAAAAAATCAGAAGAAGGGGAAAAAAATGAGTACTAAACAGTACAATTCAAGAAACTATTCTTGAAATTAAAAAGAAAGAAGCTACATATTGAAAGAATATATTGCATGCCTAACAATATTAACCCAGAATGACCATTACCAAGACATAGTCATACTAACTTATAAGGGAAAAGTTACATTATCATCAGACTTTTCAATAGCAATATCAAAAGAAAATAGAGCAGCATATTTAATATATTCTAGGAAAGAAAATGTGAGCCAAGGATTTTCTAACTTTCAAGCATAAACAACAAACATTTTCAGTATTTCAGAGCTGGAACTTCCCTGGTGGTCTAGTGGTTGAGAATCCACTTTGCAGTGCAAGGGGACGAGGATTTGATCCCTGGTTGGGGATCTAACATCCCACGTGCTGTAGGACAACTAAGCCTGCGTACCGCAACTACTGAGTCCACATGATGCAAGGAAAGATCTTGCATGATGCAGTGAAGATCCCACATGCTGCAGCTAAGACCTGTCACAGCCAAATAAATAAATATGTAAGGGAAAAAAAGCTCAGAGAATCTATTTCCTGTGGTCACTTCCTATAGAATCTACCTAAGAATGAGCTTCAGATTATTAAAATGACCAGAGAGACATCAGCAAGATGTGCCTATTGCTACTAGGGTGTCATTCATTGGTTTTAGGCCCTCTTGGCAGACAGAGCAAGGAAATATATATGTGTGCACACACCTGTATATGTGTGTTAGTCACTCAGTCCTGTCCAACTCTTTGTGACCTCCTAGACTGTAGCCCACGAGGCTTCTCTGTCCTTTGAATTCTCCAGGCAAGGATACTAGAGTGGGTAGCCATTCCCTTCTTCAGGGGATCTTCTGACCCAGGGATAGAACCCAGGTCTCCTGCACTGCAGACAGATTCTTTACTGTCTGAGCCACCAGGAAAGCCCTATCTATATACATCTATAAATACTTCTGTATATAACCATCTGTATCTGTATTAAGCTAAACATGAGTTTGTAGTGATATTTCTAACTCTAATCAGTTACCACATGGACCATTCTAGATTTCTCCCCTTATCTGTAATTTCCCTCCTCCAACAGTGGGACATTTGGCTCACACCAGTCACAATTCATTTACTTATTCAATTGTAGTATATATGTATAGCAGTATAGAATTGTTGACCCATATTATGTGGAAAACAACTTTAGCAATGACAGTACAGTGCTTACATACAATTCCTTTTGCTTTAGTCTTACAGACTCTTACTTGTTTTCAAAGTTACTTAGGTCAGCACATTTTTTCCTGTTATTTAAAAAATAATCTCAGTGCTGTATTGATAGATTTTGTTATGAAGTTTTTAAATAGTTCAGGAATTATGATATGGTTTAAGGGAGAAGAAATCCCAGTATTCTTAGTTAAGCAATCAATTCTGAACTTATCAGTGCTAGATTATTAAAGTATTTTATGTTATTCACATATTAATTATGGGTCCTATTGTTTTCCCATGACATGAGGAATTTTGTGATTGAACCTTTATTTCTTATGTTCTGAAAACTTCTACTATGTCTTCATTGCCCTCAAAATCCCTCTTTTGGATCATTAGTTACTTGTTAGTGGCACAGGTACTTGTACAGATAAATGCTAGGTTGTCCTTGGAGGGAAGAAATTGTAAAATGTTTGAGATTGTTATGTTTCTTTTTTTTTTAATATAAATTTATTTATTTTAATTGGAGGCCAATTACTTTACAATATTGTATTGGTTTTGCCATACATCAACATGAATCCGCCACAGGTGTACATGTGTTCCCCATCCTGAACCCCTAAGAGATTTTTAAGTTTCAAATTAAAATGAACACTCTGCAAACTTAGGATATGTTATTTTAAAAAAATTTATACTAGTTTGCCATTTAGGTGGTTTTAACATTTCATTTATTTATTTATTTTAAATTAATTTTTTATTAAACATTTTAAAAAGTGCTTATTTATGTGGCTGCGTTGGGTCTCAGCTACAGCACCTGTCTCTCTACTTGTGGTGCGCAGGCTCCAGAGCTCACAGGCTCAGTAGTTGTGGTAATGGCTTTAGTTGCCCTGTGACTTATGGGAGCTTAGCTCTCTGATCAGGGATTGAACCCTTATCCCCTGCACTGGAAGGCAGACTCTCAACCACTGGACCACCAGGAAAGTCCCCACTTTTTTTAAAATTTATTTTTAAGAAGCTAAAATAAAATCAAGGAAGTGATACCAAGGACTTCTGTTTTAATTTAATAATCGTAGCAAAACACCTAATGTAATTTGCTGGAGTTGCCTTAAGAGTCCTTGGACAAATGTTTACATGAAGAATAAAGTAGCACTACTAAAGTGATAAATTTGTAATAACTCCTCCTCACTAAGTTGACAGAGAAATCAGAAGTCTGAACATTAAATTCAACCCTTTCATCCTTTCTGAAAACCCATCACAAAAAACCTTCAGTTTAATACCTTTGTGCCTAATTAAAGAAGTTCATTTAAGTACAATTAAAAAAGGATATCAAATAAGAGATCTGCCAAATTATTTCTTTTGTGGAAGGGAGAGTTACTTTTGTTGCTGAAATAATTTTCATTAGTGCCGTAGCTGCTGCTGCTGCTGCTGCTAAGTCGCTTCAGTCGTGTCCGACTCTGTGCGACCCCGTAGACGGCAGCCCACGAGGCTCCCCCGTCCCTGGGATTCTCCAGGCAAGAATACTGCAGTGTGTTGCCATTTCCTTCTCCAATGCATGAAAGTGAAAAGTGAAAGTGAAGTCGCTCAGTCGTGCCCGACTCTTAGTGACCCCATGGACTGCAGCCCACCAGGCTCCTCCGTCCATGGGATTTTCCAGGCAAGAGTACTGGAGTGGGGTGCGATTGCTTTCTCCGAGTGCTGTAGCTAAAGACTAGCAATTCAAACAATAATCTCTAATCCCAGAACTGGGGTTTTCATGCTAAAGATAACACCTGGTATCAATTGGTCATGTGTTTCCAGTAGTTATTTTCCCAATCATGGTTCCTAAGTGAGCTCAGCCATATGTGGTACATACACATTTGTGAAATCCCAGTCACAGCCATGGTGCAGTGTGTGGCCACAAAATAATCCCTCTCATTGTGTTTTCTCCTCTCACCCATCCCTGTTTCCTTTGGATTTATTTATTTATTTATTTATTTTTGGCTGTGCTGAGTCTTCGTTGATGTGTGTGGGCTTTCTCTAGTTGCAGTGAATGGGGGCTGCTCTCCCGCTGCGGAGTGCAGGCTTCTGATTGTGGTGCCCTGTCTTGTTGTGGAGCACTGGTTCTAGGGCACACAAGCTTCAGTAGTTGCCTAAAGCACAGGCTCAGTAGTTGCGGCACATGGGCTTAACTGCTCCACAGCATATGGAATCTTCCCAGACCAGGGATGGTAACCATGTTCCCTGCATTGGCAGGCAAACTCTTGAATATTGGACCACCAGGGAAGTCCCTGTTTCCTCTTTAGATTTGAAGCCATAATAATCCACTTGACTAGTATATCTTCTACACGAACAATAGTTTAATTAGGAAAAAAGAGGACTATCAACAAGCTTCTTAAAGAACTGAATCTGTGGCCAAAAGAACTCTTAATAGAAACTTAGTTTGTAAATTCATGAAAATACTTGTTCCCATTTCTGTCAACTTCATTTTGCTCTTTGGGTCAACCAGTTTAGAATCTGTACATGTAAACTGTCTTTATCTAATATGGTAACAGGATTTTTACTATTAATGATAGGACTATGATCCCTCCACTTCAGACACTTTAGCAGTGGTTAGCTCTCAGCAAGAAGCCAGCACTTGCTGGCAGTACTCAATAGAGAAGCCACAAGACAAGATAACACTGTGACTTACAAACTTGATATTCTCACCTCCAAGTTCTATTTTTTAAATTGGACCTCATCTTGAACGGAAAACAGTAAAATATAAATATTGATGTGTGTGTGTCCTTAGTTGCTCAGTCTTGTCGGACTCTTTGTGACCCCATGGACTGTAGCCCACTAGACTTTTCTGTCCATGGGGATTCTCCAAGCAAGAATACTGGAGTAGGTTGCCATGCCCTCCTCCAGGGGATCTTCCCAACCCAGGGATCGAACCCAGGTCTCCCACATTGCAGGCAGATTCTTTACCATCTGAGCCACCAGGGAAGCCCCAGTATAAAGATGATATTTTCACACTAATAGCTACTGTGTGCACAAATTCTCTGTAATCTATCATGTTTGAGAATATTGGATATTATGGTTAATAAGCTCTTGTGACTTACAAGCTTTATGCAGCATATGTGTACCTATATTCTAAACAGATTTGTGAAGTAGGCAAAATTTACCTTCGACTGTGGTAGATCCACAGTCAAAGGAGTAGATCCTCTGACTACTACTTCTAAGGAGTAGATCCACCCTCCGTGAGATCTTTCGTTGTTCACAAAGAACTTGTTCTTTTCTCTGTTGCTCTAATAGGCCGTCAAAACCTGGTCTTAAGGAAAGAACTGACTGTTAAAATAGCATTACATCCTTCATACATTTAACTTATGTAAATTTAACTATTCTTACTCATCAAAAGAGTTTTCAGTGTGAGGCAGAATGTATTTTAATATAAATATCATGGGCAATTCTGCCTAACATTATACTCAGTGAGCATCAGCTCCTGAGTGAGTGTTAAATAAAAAGTGGGAATCTGCTATGTTCTTCCTTGGTCTGAGTTCCTGCTCACTTCTTATAGAATGACCACCTGATCATTCTGAGGGTGTTTCAAGTGTTAAAGATGTATGTTTTACACGAGGCTTTTTTTATACAAGGCTCCTAAACACAAACCAATGACTCCAACAGATGTTGAACCAAATAAACAGTCATCAGCTCTAATGCTGAGGGACACACTGCCTGTTTTGGACTTAGTAAGAAGTGGTTTAATCTGTCTTCAGTCTGGTACCTTCTAAAGAGATTTTCAATGATAATTTTACCTACATGATTTTCATCTTACATGTCTGTGTAAGGTTTGAGTCCATTACATGGTTTGAGTTTTTTCTTTTGTATGAGTTTTATATTTGCATTTTAATTGAATTAATAGAACTGATCTGCTTATAGAATTATTAAATCTCAACTAAACATGAAAAAGAAAGATAACTAGATATCATTTTACTGTTTTCATCTTGAGGGAGAAGTTGAGTGACACATTTTTATGTGGTTGGGGTTTTTGATTTTTTGTTTTTTGGTAATAGCACTTCTAAAATTACACCAAGTAAGCACTCATTTACTCTATAAAACCCAAAGACCAACCCTGATTTTACACACAGGTGCCCAATTTTTTCCAAAACTATAATATGATAAATACCTCAACATTAAAACTATGTATTTCGCCTCTGGTTCTCAATTTTTGCATTTATAGAATGAAAGCATTTGTACTTAGACACTTTCCAAATTCCAATTCTAGCTTCAGTTTATAATTATTTTACCTCTGAAACCTATGATTATTACATCAGATGTGGACTAGATGCTGAATACAATTGTGTTGTTTAATCAGAGGAGATTTTTAACATCTTGTAGTACTACAAAATCATCCTCATGAATTAAAGTTGCCATAACTTTTGCTGTGCAAAGATACCAATTAGTAGAGATTTATAGTTTTTAAAGCCTAATGAGGTTTACTGTGTGAAATAAAAACGTACTTTTTTCTACTCCCTAAATCCAATTTGAAAGAATAAGAAAAAAAAAAAGCTAGATTTTTAAAACTTTTCTGTCCAACATTTGAGCTGAGATTTTCATTGAAAGAATACATTTTTATAGAAAATAGCAGTGCACATCACAGAGTCTTAAATAGCATGGTTCATAAACAAGGAAACTTGTTTTTCTGAACTTATGGTCCATTGGGGAAGAAAAGACTGTCTTTACTACTTAGAATGTTTTCATGCTTTTTTATGCTGTATCAGGAATATATTAATAACAATCGTTATTTTTTGGCTGCATGTTATGGACAAGGGCCCTGTAGAAAAAGGCAAGGGACCCTGACCAGTAAGAGTTTCCTGACTCAGGTGCTAAACAAAAGCCAAAGAAACTTTTAAAGCATCCTATAAGCCTTTTGCTAGTACTTGTGGAACAGTGTTCCTGTTTTTCTCTGTTTTAGATTTATAATTGTTTCATTATTTTACCATAATTATTTCATATTAATTTTTATATACTGTAAAAAATTTTATTAGGTTAGAGAGTAAACATATGATACTTTACTAATGGAGAAATATTGAGAATAATATTGCTCAAGTGGAAACAAAAAAGCTAAAATTGTGGTAGCACTTCCTCCAGGTATTTAGCTTAAGCTTAAGCAGAGTTGTCTGAAAAGTTAACAGGAAAAGAAACTACTTGCGAAGTGTTAAAACCACAATCTAAGAAAAAAAATTCATAAAGTTGTATTATAAAGTATTAAAACTAAATGTCACAAACTTGTTTAGTAGTATTTAATAAATATACTTTTCCTTACCTAAGATAACAACAGCAACAAAAAGCACCAAAATCCCAACATTGGTGGCTGCGTTTGGTGTTTTGTTTTTGTTTTTTCATTTTTCTGGAACCATGTGTCCAACAATAGTACTATCTTATATTACAGGCAAAGAATGATTTTCAGGTTTTCTGTATCTGACTGTAGGGTGACAATCCTAAGGTAAAATTCATATTAATTATTTGAAACTTTGAACTTATTTTTTCAGTCTGGCAAATCCTAAAGACAACCCATAAAAGCCAATTTTAACTGCTTTATTGCCAGACAAAAGAGTTGGTAACAAAAATGATATTTACATTCTATTTTAGCAGTGTTTGAATGAGAAAACCAAACCTAAATTTTCACTGGGGATTTCAACAGTATTTCCTCCCCATTCTACTGAATCGCTTCTTCCCTCAGGAGACCCTGGCAGAAGAAGGTTCCAGAGAGAAGTGAGAAGGGGTAGAAGTTCTAAATAGGTTGCTGGGATTGGGAAACAATAATGGAGAACCTTTTGAGGATTTCTGAAGGTCTTTGCTTTAGCAATGCACACAGCAGATATAATAAGGACAGCAGTTGCTATGCTCTAAAGGTTCCAGAAGTTTAACAATAAGCTTGTCCCTGTTAATCATTAACACATGAAAGAGGTTGTGAGGGTATATGAAGCCCCGTAAAATTCAGTGCATGTGTGTTCCTTTCCCTTCTGCCTTTGCTGTACAGTTACATCTTTGCCTTTGTCCCCGAGAATTCTCCTCCATCCCTCCCTATTTCCTGCTCCCTCTCCATATATCTGCTTTCTCCCTATCTTTTACATTTACTTATCTTTTTCACTTTGATCCTTTGTAAAATTTGGGACCATAGAGGTATAATACATAAATAATAAAACAAAGTTCAATCTGCATTTTAAGATATTGCTTGACTTAGCTCTCTGAAGTCAGGGTCTGTTTTATTCATCAATTAACAGAATACAGTAGATACTCAAAATTTGTTGAGTGGGTGGTGAACAAATAAATGCTTTTTCTGAGGACAGTTCTTTAATGGAGTTGAAATTCTAGGATGAAGAGGAAACTAGACTCTAGAGTGGATGGAGGTAGACTAAAGGTAGATAAGGAATATAGTAACTGAGAGTGGTGAAAAGAAGGTGGGCTTCCACACTAAAGGTCAGGTTAGGAATAGAACAACTGGTGGTGGTGGAGCAACTGAGAACTCACTCTCTCTCCCTCCCTTAACACCATGGAAATGAACCAAAGGTAATATTTACACCATGGAAATGAACCAAAGGTAATATCTACAGGGGTCCAGGAGTTTACAGAAGGAATAAGAAGAAAAAGGGTATAAAAAGACCAGGCATGTATAAGATGAGAACAAATTTGTTAAGGAAACAAGTGAGTTTAAATCTTGACTTTCATTTTGTCTGTATTTTTTAGGACTTGATTACATTACGTTGCCAGTTTAGAAAATTCAATGTAAGACTTCTAATATGAGACAGTTTCTTACTTTCTCATATAAATGATGGTAGTCCAGGGCTGATTTAGAAGCTTCATATAATCATCAGGTGCCTTTTTCATCAGCCTCAAGACATGGCTTCCATCTCTAAGACAGATGTCCAGAATGGCTGCCCTAGCTTTAAAATCACATCCACGTTCCAGACAGAGGGAGAATTTACCAAGAGGATAAGCATATGCTTCTTCACTTTAGTGACATTTATTGTGCACACTCCATTTTCCTTTATAATCACATTGGCCAAAACTTTCCAACTCAGTCACACCAAGGAAAACTGGATAATTTACTTTTATTCTGAGTGGCAATATACCCAACTAAAGACATGGGTTTTTATTAACCATAGAAGAAGCAGAGAATCCACACTAGGAACAACTAACCATCTCTACCACATTGACCAGTGGATTTTCTTGGAAGAATATCAGTAATAAAAGATGGACAAAGAGTTGTTAAAAGAAGCACTGTATTGTTTTTAGAATATAGGTTATCTTTTTTAAAATTTATTATTTATTTTAATTGGAGGCTAATTACATTACAGTTTTATAGTGGTTTTTGCCATACATTCACATAAATCAGCCATGGGTATACACGTGTCCCCCATCCTGAACCCTCTACCCACCTCCCTCCCCATCCCATCCCTCAGGGTCATCCCAGTGCACCAGCCCTGAGTGCCCTGTCTCATGCATCGAGCCTGGATCGGCGATCTGTTTCACATATGATAATATACATGTTTCAATGCTATTCTCTCAAATCATCCCACCCTCGCCTTCTCCCACAGAGTCCAAAAGTCTGTTCTTTACATCTCTGTCTCTTTTCCTGTCTCATATATAGGGTCATCATTACCATCTTTCTAAATTCCATATATATGTGTTAATATATTATATTGGTGTTTTTCTTTCTGACTTACTTCACTCTCTATAATAGGCTCCAGCTTCATCCACCTCATTAGAACTGATTCAAATGCATTCTTTTTAATAGCTGAGTTAATATTCCATTGTGTATATGTACCGCAGCTTTCTTATCCATTCGTCTGCTGATGGACATATTGGTTGCTTCCATGTCCTAGCTATTGTAAACAGTGCTGTGATGAACATTGGGGTACACATGTCTCTTTCAATTCTGGTTTCCTCAGTGTGTATGCCCAGCAGTGGGATTTCTGGGTCGTATGGGAATTCTGTTTCCAGTGTTTTAAGGAATCTCCACACTGTTCTCCATAGTGGCTGTTCTAGTTTGCATTCCCACCAACAGTGTAAGAGGGTTCCCTTTTCTCTGCACCCTCTCCAGCATTTATTGTTTATAGACTTTTTAATAGCAGCCATTCTGACCTGTGTGAGATGGTACCTCATTGTGGTTTTGATTTGCATTTCTCTGATAATGAGTGACATTGAGCATCTTTTCCTGTGTTTGTTAGCCATCTGTATGTCTTCTTTGGAGAAATGTCTGTTTAGCTCTTTGGCCCATTTTTTGATTGGGTCATTTATTTTTCTGGAATTGAGCTGCAGGAGTTGCTTGTATATTTTTGAGATTAATTCTTTGTCAGTTGCTTCATTTGCTATTATTTTCTCCCTAGATTCTCTTTTAATGTGTAAAATTGTTGAGGATAGGTTGTGCTTGATGTTAAATTATTTGCAGATATTTAGTAAACATTGCAATTAGAAGAAACATAACATTACAGATACTAAATTTTAAAAGTGTATCAATACCTAGTAATTTTAATCTTAAATACACATTGTTCTAGCCTAGAACACCAAAAGGAGGAGTAAATTTGAGTATTTCACAAATGCCATGCTAAAGAATGATTTAACTAATGATTTACCTTTAAAAACAAATTTTGGCCACATTGTGCAGCATGCAGGATCTTAGTTCCTGAATCAGAGATTGAACCCATCCCCCCTGCAGTGGAAGTTTGGAATTTTAACCACTGAACCACCAGGAGAGTCCCTTAATTTATATTCTCAATAAGACAGGGCTGCTGGTAGTTCTTACTATGTAGTTCTCAAAGCAAATATTTACTGACGATTTACTATTCCAGTCACTGTTATGTGATTTCATGTAATCCTCTGGCCTTCTAAAGTCACTGAAGTATCATTCCCATTATACAGATGAGGACATCAAGGCTAAAAGAGATTTAATTTTTCCTTGGAACCCAGGGTTGTTGGACTCTAATGCCAGTGCTTTTAGTCATTATACTTTACTGTTTCTTCTTTATAAACGTTTAATAGTATAATTTGATGGTCATCTTTTATCTACATAGAAAAAGATCTCATTTTAAGTATTCTTTTCACTTAATCATACTGCTTTAAGTTCTAAAGATAATTGCAGAGGGACATTATGGAATAAAAACAGCTGCAGGCATTTGTTCATAAGTGAACCATCACAAATAAAAGCAACCTCAGTATCCTATCCATAAGCGTCTCATCAAAACTGTCTTAGAGAATGCCACCTTTGTCTTATATGGTATTTGCTTAGTTATAAAGTGGAAAGAAGCAAAGGTTTCTTTGGAGATATATTTTCTTTCCATAAGCCATTTTCTTTCCATAATCCAGTTTTGAGGAGGCATCATCTTAGGGATGACCCCCTAGGTAAAAATCTCAATTTTTACCTGCTAAAAAATTCAGTTCACATTAACAGTAAGGATTCAGGCATTACTTTGACTCATTTTCCTTACTCATAAGTTTACGACATTCATAACCAATTTTTAAGAGTCTGCCTTCTTGACTTTCAGAATGTTTCCTACATGCATTTCTACCCTCATCATTCTGGCTTATGTGTCAGTTACCCCTTAGCTATACCATTACACTGTCTTCAAGTCCACCTGCCCTTAGCTTCTCCTCACAATTCACTATCTTAGAGGCTTCTAATCTTCTAACATTGAAGACCAATCATCTCTTCTCCCTGCTTGACACACTTTTTTATGGTCTCTTGACTTCTTCCCCTCATCTGAATCTATAGCACTACTTATACTTTTAACTAAATTCCACCTTATGTAGTTCTTTATTGGATTATAAAGCTCCTTAGGGCTGGAATTATGTTTCTTTCATCTTAGTATGCTCAGAAATACCTTGTGTGGGTTCTTGCAAAGCACTGTGCTCCCTGTAGAGAGCTGTTAAATGAAAGTTGTTAAATTCTTTGCTCCCTTTAAGGCCAAAATGTGGTTTAAAAAAATTACAGCCTGTTTCCCTCTAGCAGTGGTTATAAAAAGTATATCTTCTTCCTACCTTTGTCCTGACCCTGATTCAACCCTCCCCTTCCTTGAGGGGTTTAGGTAGATAGAAGAAAAGAAGGCTTGGAATGTCTCTTTTATTGAGATTGAAGTCATCTTCCAAATTACATTCTTCCTTATTTAAGCATGCCTATACATGTATCTGTCTTTTTACTTGTTCATATAACTTTAAGGATATGTATGTGTGTTAGTTGCTTAGTTGTGTCCAACTCTTTGCAACCCCATGGACTTGGTAGCTCACTAGGCTCCTCTGTCCATGGGATTCTCCAGACAAGAATACTGGAGTAGGTTGCCATTCCCTTCTCTAAACTTTAGGGACGGTAAGCCCTAATTCTGTTTCTTGATCTTATATCCCTCCTTTCTTCCTCTGATTCACTCATTATGTGCCAAAGGACTCAGTGCTGGACAACATGGGTCATTTCTTACCCTTGGAACTTTCAGTTTCATAAGAGAGACTGGCTAACCCACTAGGAATTACAATTCAGAGATAAGTGCTTTAACAAGGGAAATATTTAAGGGAGATATTTTACCCCAGGCATGGAGGGGTCAGGGAAGGCTTCTCCAAGGCAGTGACTTCTAACTTCAGACTAATGGTGAGAAGTAGGCTTGGATTAGAGGAAACAGAATTGTAGTCAGAGGTAAGAGCCTGTGCACAAGTCTAGGAATGATCCCTGTGGGCAGACTATGAAGTTTGGTAAAGTCGTAAGGCTGAAGGAGGGGAATGGTTAGTCTCACTATCTCTTCCTTAGATGTGCACAGGTTTCCTTTGCCTGTACTCATTTTGTACACTTAAGAGAGACACTGCTTTCACCACTTTATGCCACCACTCAGAAAGCTTTTAGGGCTCCATTATTGCCTTTTGCTTTCTCTTGTTTTCTCTTTCACTGGCTTTGTAGGCTCCCTAAAACTGACCCTAACTTATTTCTCACTGCTTACCAACTCATATCCCCTGCCAGGGACAAGACAGTCTCCTTATAGTCTTCAGGAGTTCATCAAGCTTGTTCTCTACCCTATGCCATTCCCCTCTACCCATCTTTCAAGACTTCACTGACACTCTTCCTGCATATTTCTAGTGTTGGCCTCATTGTTTCTGAGTCTTTATCATCAACTGGATTGTAAGCTCCCTGAGACCTGGCTCAGAAGCTACATTTTAAACTATTGAGTAAGAGAAAGGAAGGGGCATTGCACCTGAAGTCAGACAGACCCACCTCTGACTCTATCTCTGCCACTTAAAGGTTGGCTGGTTCCTTGTTGGGTAATACAAGAATAATGAGCTCCATTTCACAAGGTTGTTGTGAGAAATTGCACAAGTCACTCCATGTGAAATTTATAGACTATAACACTCTATATACACTTGCATTTTGTTTCACAGTTCTATAGAGTTATAGTCATTACATAATGTGTGATTTTATGGTTCCTTCCAAGACTGGATCTTGAGAATTTCAGACAGTTATTTTTCCTTTGTGACATGAAGGAGTGAAGTGAAAGTCGCTCAGTCGTGTCCGACTCTGTGACCCCATGGACTATAGAATCCATGGAATTCTGGAGAATTACTGGAGTGGGTAGCCTTTCCCTTCTCCAGGGGATCTTCCCAACCCAGGGATCAAACCCAGGTCTCTCGCATTGCAGGTGGATTCTTTATCAGCTAAGCCACAATGAAAGCCCAAGAATACTGGAGTGGGTAACCTATCCCTTCTCCAGCAGATCTTCCCAACTCAGGATTCGAACCGAGTCTCCGGCACTGCAGGCGGATACTTTACCAACTGAGCTATCAGGGAAGCCCGGATATGTCCTTTGTGACAGATTTCTTTCTAATCCAGGTCCTGGTCATTTTTATTTTTTCTCTTTTTCACCTGTTTCTACCCTGTTCTCAAACTTATGGATGAAATCACTTTAGGCAGCCAAGAAAATAGGTTGAGACATGAAAAAGTTCAGTTTCCTAATTTATCAATACACTGATGAAATCTACTGTCTTCTTCCCGTAGCATACACTGCATGCATAAGAACCAATTACTTAGCATCCACACCTTTATGTGAATGCTCTGGACGTAAAACACTGCTCAGGCCACTGTGGGCATTTGTAGTCCTAAGTAGTTTTTCTGATATCCCTGCTTCCCCAGGACCCATTATTCTTATTTTTTATTTTTATGCCTCTCCTCAGATGATTCTCAAATCAAAGGGTTCTATCAGTAACTTCTTGTCAGGTACTAAAGCTCAGATTCTGAGGGTTCCAGAGCTAGGGATCTTGTTTATGCTTTTGCAGGACCAAAGAATGAGGAAACCCGAGGAAGCAGACACATGCCTCTAATCCCAAGTGTCAGGGAAAGCTATGGCCAAGTTAAAAGGCCATTTATTAATTTTTACCTTCCACAATACTAGAGGGAAAGAAGGCACCCAACATACTGATGTTGGTTACCTTACTAAGAGCTTATATTTTCTGTCAGTCTTTGACTATATCTAAGAACTTTACTGAGGGGATTGAAGAAGCTCAGGAAAATAGACTTTAATTGAATGCAGATTTATATAGGAAAATAATGAACACTTCCTTCCTTACTAAAAAATCTGCTTATTATTGGGGAGAAGGAGTGTTTCAGTGGGATAGGAGGTGGTATAAAAATGGCAACATCTAAAATTCAGCATTCATGGCATTTTAGGCAATAATTCACCCTCAGGAAAAGTATTTAATAAAGCAGAATCAAACCTGCTGCTCATAAGAATTTTTCTGAAAAGTAAAATTGCCCTGAATCAAGTGCACTTAGTCTGGAGACCACCTTTTTGGTACAATTATTGTATTTTAAACCATGGTTTCATTGTTCCTAATAGTGTCTTTAGTCATGAACAGCTAGGAAAAAAAAATATTTCTAGGACATGGAGCTTTGCAATCTTTAGGAAGTGTAGCCCTCTGAAATCCCTCATAGAACTCAAGACCATTTTTGCCACTTTAGTCCCCCATTTACTGCTTACATTATTGCACATGTTTAAGAATAAATAATTTTCTTAAGCAGAGAGGATAAAAAGTATCTTGAGTTCATCATTTTCATATGCTAAATGTGTTTGAGTAATCATGAAACTGTAAGAAAGTGAATTTAGACTCTAAATGTATAGACAGTGTACATTTTCAAGGTAATCTTCACACCCAGTTCAAAGATGCCTTCTCTCATGCTGCCAATAGGCACCACTGTGCCATTCCAGTGCCATTTTTTCATTTCTTCATCTGCAGAGTTTTTTGAAATATTTTTGGTGGTATTATTTTCTGATACAAATAACCATTGTTTAGGGACTGTTAGTATCTCTTTGTTCAACATACTGCTTACATGCCCCGGTGTTTGTTCTGTCCCAGGTCCTAGGCTTAAGGGAATCATTTTTAATTATTAGATTCTTTGTCCCTGTGGTAGGTGCTACCCAGTTTTCCATGTGTTATCAACTAATACTGCGTTTTAGGAAGTGCTTTTTTATGACCCAAGGATTTTAAAAGCAAAACTGTGTTACTTAGCTCAATCTTACTCCAATTTCTGCCTGCTCTAGTCTCTGGAAGAAAGATCACTTTACTTTTTGCCATATTGAGTTATTGAATTTTGATGATTTGAGAAAATCATCAAAACAAGACATAGACTGAAAGAAAGTATTTACAACACATATATCAGATAAAGCACTTGTATACAGAGTAAAGAGCACTTTCAACTCAGTAACAAGACTCCCAGCCAAATTTTTAAAAAATGAACAAAAAATTTGAACTGACACTTCATGAATGAAGATATATAAATGACCAATAAGCATATGAAATGATGTTCAATATAATTATCCAAGATATGCCAATTAAAACCACAATACATTTTAATTTGCTTTATACATAAGGGCTTCTCAATTTCAGCACTTGACATTTTGGGCCAAGTAATTCTTTGCTGTGAGGGGTTGCCCTGTGTGTTGTAGGATGGTTTGGCAGAATCTTTAGCCTCTCCCAAGTACGTGTCAGTGGCAGCCCATCTACCTACCAGTTGTGAAAACCAAAAATGTATCCAGACATTGTCAAATGTCCTCTAGCTGGGCAAAATCACCCCCAGTTAAGAACCATTGCACTACATCCATTTGATTGAAATGAAAAATATTGACTATGCTAAAGGTTGGTGAAGACGTGAAGCCTCTGGAACTCTCTGGTACACTGCTGGCAGTAAAATCTAAAAATGATACAACCACTGTGGAAAACAGTGTGGCAGTTCTTGCATCCCCGGTGGCTCAGAGGGTGAAGAATCGCCTGCAGTGCAGGAGACCTGGGTTTGATCCCTGGGTCAGGAAGATCCCCTGGAGAAGGGAATGGCAACCCACTTCAGTATTCTTGCCTGGAGAATCCCATGGACAGAGGAGCCTGGCAGGCTACGGTCCATGGGGTTGCAAAGAGTCAGACACACTTGAGTGACTAACACATGCTTATTATATGAGCTGGCCACTCCACTCTAAGTGAAGAAAATGAATACATACATTTATACAAGGCTATTTCAGATCTTTAAGGAATATACTATCCTACTTGGGTGAAAAGCTTTTCATTTCACAGGTTTTTTCTTTGTTGACATATAGTTTCCATACTAAGATCATTTGGCTTACTAGGATCATTTTGCTTCTTTGTGAACCAAAGCTCCTTCAGTGAGGATCTACTGGTGTAGATTCTTACTTTTTTTCTTTTAAAATGTGTTTCTTCCATTCAGTTTCTTGAAAGATAGTTTCATATGTGAATATAATTCAAGAATGTACATTTTCTCTCGGTGTTTCAAAGACACTATTTCCCAATTTCTGACTTCCATTGTTAAAATTAGGTTATTGGTTTAGTTTTTCCTTTGTAGGTAATCTGACTTTTCTCTTGGATAACCTTTAAGATCTTTCCTTTTTCTTGGAATTTTTCAGTTTTACTCTGTCAAAAGATATATATTTCCTTTCAGTTACTCTGCATGGGATTCATTATGCTTCCTGGAAAAATGAGGATTGGTGTCTTTAATCAGTTCTGGAAAATTCTCAACCATCATCTCTTAGAATATTGCTTTTCTCCTTTAAGAACTCATTAGATTTATATTAGACCTTCTATTCCATCTTCCATGTTTTTTAATTTTGTCTTTCATATTTTCCATCTCTCTGTGTTATGTGCTACATTCTGGAATATTCAGATTTTCTAGTTTATTAATATTTTTCTCATCTATGCTAAATATGCTGTTTATCCATTGAGTTTTGTTTCAGTTATAAAATCTATATTTAATCCATTTTTAAATCCATCTTTTTTTATGGTTTATTGTTCCTCACCCATACTTTCCATTTCCTTTAAAGATTTAAGAAATGTATTAAACTGGTATTCTGTATCTATAATTCTAATACCTGAAGTCTTGAAAGTTTGAGTCAGGTGATCATTGTTTCTTCAGACCTCAGTAATGTTGTTTTTTTCCACAGTATGTTTTATTATCATAAGATCATATTCATTGGAATTTTATCTCCTTCAGACATAATCTGCATTTCTGACTGGAGCCTGGGGGACATAACCAGTCCACTTTAACTGAATCCTTGCCTTTTTTGATCGTTAGTTTTCAGTCCAGGTAGGTAAAGGGATTTTAGGCCCCAGCTCCTTACGTGTGAGCCACTTTGTGTTTGAAAGTTTTCAGGGGAGATTTCATCCCTTCAACCAAGAACAAAAGTTGAAACAGGAAAATTTTCTATTTCCTTTTGTAGCTGAGGTGTTTTTCCTAGCTTCAGTGATAGTGTAGCCCTTTGAGGTTGGCATTATGATGGGGTCTCTTGCCCACCCTCCAGTTTCCCAAGTCCTAGGCTTTGCTATCTGTTCCCAATGTTGCTGCTCTGGGTTACTGGGGATTTATAGCTCCCAGCCTATGAATAATCCCTACCTCCTTGGATTCCTTCTATTGGTCATTTTTTACTTCTGAAGATTTCTGTTACTTTGCCAGTTCAGCTATACCTTTTAAATTATATTTCTTACAGAAATATTTGTAGGTGTTTTGTACAACATGAGAAAGAATCATTATTTTGGAGGTTAGTTATTACCCTAATCTGTCAGAGAGTGGTGCTATTAGAGTTCTTTAAGGCTTAGGTCAGAGTGCACTTTTAGTAAACGGCTTGCTACTGTGCTGTCCACATTCTTATTTCTGCTTTTTAGAATTTTTCTGACCGTTTGCTTGTGATCAAATGATTGACTATCATTCTTTTTCTGTCAGTTCAAACAGTAGTCCCTACTTCCTTCTAAATTACTGTGGACTTACAAACTAAATAAATAAGCTAGTTATAATTTTGTACAAAATAAAAGTAAATTATCTCTAAGGTAAACCAAAGGTTTTCCTCTGAGTGCAGTATGTACTCTTTGGTATTAATATATATATTCTGTGGCATCTGTTTAACTTTTTTTTTCTTGCTTATTCTGGATTCTCAAGCTTGTCAAAAAAAAAGTCAATTCAGGTATAAAGAGATATTACTATATTAATAGTCTATAATAATCACCTATTTGGCCAGAATTACTGATTTTCAAATGTAGAAGAAAATATTTTAAGGGATTTTAATCCCTTAAAATATGTATGTGTAAATACATACATAAAATATGTATAGTGAAGTCACTCAGTCGTGTCCGACTCTTTGCGACCCCTCAGGCTCCTCAGTTCATGGAATTTTCCAGGCAAGAGTACTGGAGTGGGTTGCTATTTCCTTCTCCATGGGATCTTCCCTACCCAGGGATCGAACCCAGGTCTCCCGCATTGCAGACAGACACTTTACCGTCTGAGCCACCAGGGAAGTCCAAAATATGTATGTGTATGTGTAAATAATCACTAGATATAATCCTACTAAATAAATCACTCTGAATTCTATATTTTTTTTTCAGTAGGCAATATGATATTTAGCCACTAAGAAAAGTTACCATGTTTTCTTATGTTTGAAGTCTTTCATACTGACTGATGATAATTGTGTGCCAGTTTGTCTTCATTTATGTTTTCCTTTTTCTCTTTTATATAAAATGTAATGTTTTCTAGATGTTATAGAGCATTTTTATTCTGGCAGTAGCATCAATGGAGAGTCAGTCTAGATTTCCTGGAAAGGGATGATGTTCTAATGAATTGGGTGGTCACAGAGAGTGGGCTGAACAGTCAGTTATACAAAAGAGATTGCAGAGAAAATAGAACAGGGAAGATAGGAAGAGATGAAGAGGAAAGTTCATGGTCCATTGACCTCTTTCCTAATCGACATGCAATCACTGGAATATTAACAGTGAAAAGAATACTAAATCTATGAGATCATCATGGTATAGTAGAAAGAACATGCCCTTGGAGGCAGACAGACTTAAGTTCTAACCTTCACTCAAGCCCCTTGTTTGCTCTGTAAACTTAGGTATTTAACCTCTTTGTCTCGCAGTTTTTCATTTCTGAGGGGCATCCCTGGTGGCTCAGTTCAGTTCAGTTGCTCAGTCATGTCCAACTCTTTGTGACCCCTTGGACTGCAGCATATCAGGCCTCCCTGTCCATCACCAACTCCTAGAGTTTAATCAAACACTTGTCCATTGAGTCAATGATGTCATCCAACCATCTCATCCTCTGTTTTCCCCTTTTCCTCCCGCCTTCAATCTTTCCCAGCATCAGGGTCTTTTCAAATGCCAGCTCTTCACATCAGGTGGCCAAAGTATTGGAGTTTCAGCTTCAGCATCAGTCCTTCCAATGAACACCCAGGACTGATTTCCTTTAGGATGGACTGGTAGGCTCTCCTTGCAGTCCAAGGGACTCTCAAAAGTCTTCTCCAACACCACAGTTCAAAAGCATCAATTCTTCGGTGCTCAGCTTTCTTTATTGTTCAACTCTCACACTCATACATGACTACTGGAAAAAACTATAGCCTTGACTAGACGGACTTTTGTTGGCAAAGTAATGTCTCTGCTTTTTAATATGCTGTCTAGGTTGGTCATAACTTTCCTTCCAAGGAGTAAGCGTCTTTTAATTTCATGGCTGCAATCACCATCCGCAGTGATTTTGGGGCCAAAAAAAAAAATAAAGTCTGTCACTGTTTCCACTGTTTCCCCATCTATTTGCCATGAAGTGATGGGACTGGATGCCATGATCTTAGTTTTCTGAATGTTGAGCTTTAAGCCAACTTTTTTACTCTTCTCTTTCACTTTCATCAAGAGGCTCTTTAGTTCTTCTTCACTTCCTGCCATAAGGGTAGTGTTATCTGCGTATCTGAGGTTATTGATATTTCTCCCAGCAATCTTGATTCCAACTTGTGCTTCATCCAGCCTGACATTTCGCATGATGTACTCTGCATATAAGTTAAATAAGCAGGGTGACAATAGACAACCTTGATGTACTCCTTTCCCAACTTTGAACCAGTCCACTGTTCTATATCTGGTTCTTACTGTTGCTTCTTGACCTGCCTACAGCTTTCTCAGAAGGCAGGTCAGGTGGCCTGGTTTTCCCATCTCTTGAATTTTCCACAGTTTGTTGTGATCCACACAGTCAAAGGCTTTAGTGTAGTCAATGAAGCAGAAGTAGATGTTTTTCTGGAATTCTCTTGCTTTTTTGATGATTCAACGGATGTTGGCAATTTGATCTCTGGTTCCTCTGCTCTTTCTAAATCCAGCTTGGACATCTGCAAGTTCTTGGTTCGCGTAGTGTTTAAACCTGGCTTGGAGAATTTTGAGCATTACTTTGCTAGCATGTGAGATGAGTGCAATTGTGCAGTAGTTTGAACATTCTTTGGCATTGCCCTTCTTTGGGATTGGAATGAAAACTGACCTTTTCCAGTCCTGTAGCCACTGCTGAGTTTTCCAAATTTGCTGGCATATTGAGTGTAGCACTTTCAACAGCATCATCTTTTAGGATTTGAAATATTTCAACTGGAATTCCATCACCTCCACTAGCTTTGTTTGTAGTGATACTTCCTAAGGCCCGCTTGACTTCACACTCAGAGATGCCTGGCTCTAGGTGAGTGATCACACCATCATGGTTATCTGGGTCATTTTCTGTACAGTTCTTCTGTGTACTCTTGCCACCTCTTCTTAATGTCTTCTGCTTCTGTTAGGTCCATACCATTTCTGTCCTTTATTGAGCCCATCTTTGGATTAAATGTTCCCTTGGTATCTCTAATTTTCTTGAAGAGATCTCTAGTCTTTCCCATTCTATTGTTTTCCTCTATTCTTTAGCAAAACCTAGAGTTAGTCTCCAAATATATTTTAATTTCTCTCTAACTTCCTAGGGATGTATAGAATACAATGAAATATTGAGAAGAAGTATACATACATGTATACATTTTTTACAGCACCCTACACTATTGGTAGGAAATCTCCCTATGTTTAGTACATGGTAAGTTCAGGAGACAACTGATATGGCAAGTCAAACTGATGTATTTAAAGTAATTATCTTTTTAGGGAGCTAAAACTTGCAAATGATTTAAGCAGTACTTAAAAAAACAACAAACAAAGTTGTTCTTGAAGATTTTTAGGGAAAATATTAGAAACTGCTTTAGAATACTTTATAAATTTGGCAAGCCAAAAACAGAATGAAGAAAATTCTTCACTATTGTTTCATTGTGTTTTTATGTTTCTACTTCAAGTAACTGTCAATTTAAGCAAATACTTAGGTTTGAGCTAAACATTACAATGGTGAAATCTGTAACTCTGAAAAATTTCTTCTAAACCCTCAAACTTTCTTCTCTCAAGGATATGTATTGAGTAATAGAAATGAAAAAATTTTACATAGAATGACACTGTACAATTTGTTGTTTGCTTGCTTGTTTCAAAGATTATATTTGTATGTGGTTGTTTTTAATCATATTTTACATTTTTGGAAATGGACTGCAGCATTTTCTTCTTTGGTAGGTACCCCCTCTCGAATCCCCTCATGAATTTTAGAACCAATATTAGGGAATTTAAAAAGAGAAGAATCTTATACATATTCTTACCCTTATCCTCCATCCACAAATAAGAAAGAAAATTTCCCACAAAATTCTATATACTATTACAAATACAAAAATATTTTCAAGATAACTTTAATGTATACAGTGTCTGGCACAATAAAAATGAAAATGAAATTATCATGACATTATTAAAATTGGATATATTTTGTTAAAGGTTGATGAAAGGATTTTATCTTTCTTTATGTTACTTTTAACCCAGGACACTCTAATCTGTTATATAACTTGTCTCTGCTCTGACTCTGTATAATTTAAAAACAAAAAAACACACATTGAAGGTTGGACTTCTTTGGTATGTGGAGTGGTTGAGGCCTTACCTCTTTGTCTGCTTTCTGATTGGCTGAAAACTGTTGCTAAGCTTGTTTCTTTGTTCTTTGGGAAAGTCAAAAGTTGAGTGTGAACTATTTGAACTGTATCCTGCTGCTTTTGACTCTGCTTTTGCCTTCCTCCTGATCCATATGCTTTTTTCTGATATTTTTTGAAGTTTAGATTTTTTTAACCCATCAATTTGTAAATTTAGTGTTCTATATTTTAAGGTTTTAAGATTTTAGTTGTACCTTTATAATGCACAAATTACTATGGTTTAATTTTTAAAAATCTGGTTGAATACTTGAAAGTTGAATTTTCTGTCAGAAAGCATGTTCTCATTGTAAAGAGTAAATAGACTATTTAAAGACCTGCCTGTCACAAACACAAAAGATTAGCTTGGAGATCAATAATATCCTTATTGTTAATAGAAACAATTCCAAAGATCATCATTGAAAAATTTAGTAGGTCAACTTTTTGTGTTTTAGGTTAAAAGCTACTATTGATCATATTGGCATGTATGTTACTGAAGGATAAGACTGACTTTATTCATGTTTCTGGAGAAGGGCTAGAAGAATTGATAGTCCTTTCAGTTATAGACCAAATCCAGGACAGCTTAAATAAAAGTTGTACTGGAAGACAAGTTTGGTTTTTCATTCAGTAAACAATAATCAAATCATTGTGGTTATAAGAGTCTTTCCTCTAAGGCTCTATTTGGCATTGATGGGAATGAGACTTTGATCTAGATTTTCCCTAGCACTCCTTTAGAACCAGCATAAATCCTAGGAACATTCTCTGAACCTTAAAGCCTGACCTAAGCCTTGGATGAACAACATTGGGAGCTACAGACTAGACGGATTTTCTAAACCTACTGGGAGTTCTAGTGAACAGAACAGGAGATGTGGCATGTATATAAAAGTAATATTCACGTCTGATTTTTTTTTTTTGTCAGCATAGTCTTTAGTGAAACAATATTATCAGGATTCTGATTTATATACAATATCTAAAACTGGTGTTTTACTAATAAATGATCTCTTTAAAGTTCATATAAGTTACATTATTAAGCCAATTAGTGAGAACAATGAGGCTATCTTATGTTTTAAGCAAATTTGAAATAAAGGGGTTATGGATTATAGTTACTGTATTTCTGTATTTTCTTATATTCATAATATCAGAGAAGTCTATATTCACACAGCAAAGTACCTACATGCTGTGGCAGCCCACTCACTACTATAATTTTACTCATTGAGCAGAGGCAGACAGGCATGAATTTTTTTTAAAGGAAAGAACACACAAACTATACCCTTCCTTGTCACTGACAAATTTATAAGAATGTTCAAACGTGTACTCACAGAGAAGATGGAAAAAGTTTTATTTACTCCAGTATCTAAATTATTATTTTGATGGTTTCCAGTGCATTTAATGTTTATATATGTTTGTAGGTTACCTTGAAAAAAAAAGCTCAAAACTAATGTTTCATAATATCTTTAAAGTACTTGCAAGAAATACAATTCTGAAATCACTAGTAATGTACAAAGAAGCCTGGTATAGGAGGAGGCCAGGATCTGGTTAGCTTAAAGCATATAGTTCTTGATAAAATCAGGAATTATATTCACAGAGTAGAACTTTAAAGCTGAAGTAAAGTTTGAGAGCTCAAGAAGTTCAGGAACCCTTCATTTTAAATTTGAGGGGATTAAAACTAGAAGGGTTGTTAAGAAATTGCCATACCTTCTGGGTTTTTGTTTTTCTTACTTGTTTGGTACCCACCCCCCCCACCCCCCCGCCTAGAGTTGGACAGTAAAGTAGATGATTCCCTATTTAATGCTCCCTGACAGAATCCCAAGCTATCTGCCAATCTGTGTGACTTACACAAGAGGTTTAAGTCTAAATAAAATAGATGTCCAGTCTCAAATTAAGATATTTCTGCTTGCCCATAGATTTAAGAAACTAAATGCATATAGTTGGCATTCAGTAAATATAGATAATTGACTGAATACTAAGTGTTTACATAGTATTAAGATTTCTGTTAATTGGTAAAATAACAGCACTGACATCCATACATAAATCTATGCCCAAATATATTTTTTTAATTAAAGATATAATGAGTTTAAAAAGAATACTACCTTCTCCAACTTGTAACGTCTGAATAAAATCCTATTTTTGTATTTTTCAATTATTTGCCAAAAATTAGGAAAATCAGATTTTTCTATCACTACAAATGAAATGATCTTGAATTCTGTTTAAACTTAAACTCATGTAAAAAAAATAATTTTTAAAGTTGCATTATTCTTTTTTTGAGTATTTTTAGCTAAACAGAAAGATAGTAGTAACAAGTGAAAATAAATTTATATGTGAACTATGATGTCCTGAATGTACTCACATCCTTTGCACAAAGGGAAACGTGGCCTGCAGAGGTGCAGTGAGGGTTTTGGAGGGCAGAAGAACAGATGAGAAAGTACAGTGAAATGCCGTTATTTCTGAAACACTTGATAGCATGCAAGTAGTTTGTAGATGTGGCCTTGTACTTTGTGACCAAGTTAAAGATCTACAACTTAATACCCTCTTGAAAAACAGGAGATCTCAGGAGGTGGCAAAGAAAGAAGGTGATTTAAAGGATTAAAGGACCTTCAACTAAAGATTGTCACAAAGGAACTGAGGGTTCTTTGAGCTATGTTAGAAAAACATGTATTATTGAACTCTATTCACTGCTTGGTAGTACTAATCATGGTGAAGGGGCATGGATAGAGAGGTCAGGATAGCTGTTATAAACAAAAAATAACTTGCTTAAAAGATTTAGAACATTGTCATTAGGATTTTGTTTCTTTGAATGAAAATGATCTCTAGTATGAATGAAACATTCAAAATTCAGACATGATTAAGCTGATGACTTACTAATATGCATTTAGCCTAAACTCTTTAACTATGGGTAAATTCAGTTCTATAAAGTCTGTGTGGGCTCAGGATAAGTTGAAGACACTAAGTTTGATTTTATTCTGTTTTGGAAAGACAATTTTTTAATATTATGCCAGACCAATATATTCCTTGGACTTAAAATTATAGGTTACATATGTAAACCAGTTATTGCCTAGTGCCCACAAAGAGAAGCATTTTGAGAATTTAAAAATATTTTCACATATGTTTTTAGGTAGAGATTAAATCTGGCCCCTCCAAAACTACTTTAAATATAACATATATGCATAGTCTGAGAAATATTTCTACGTGAACATGTCATACATTAAGTATCTTCCATTACTTTTTTTTTTAAGTTGGTATCTTACCAACTTAAGTTCATAAGTTGAACTCCTAAGAACATATGGGAAAAAGTCCTAACTCTCAACTTCCCACTACACTCACCTTTTTCCTGAACCTTGTCCTATTCCAAGTTAAACCTTTTCCTTCTTATTTACCTCAAAACAATGCTGAAAAGTAATTAGCCTCTAAAAGTTGTAATGAATAAATTCTTCCATTTAACTTTGGTATCTCAACTGTCACTTTCTTTCCTGATATTTCACTTTAGATAAGCCTGTGGATGTTTAAGGCCAGACTTGGGCTTTAAAATGTTCGTAAATTTGTCAAACAATGGTATGAATACAGGCAGTGTCTGACTTGTAAGTACCTGCCTGACTTAACAAGTGAGCCATATGTACCATTGCCCAAACCTTTATAGCCTCTATCTTGGCAGTATAGGAGAACAGGAACAGAAAAATCAAAGGAGCTTGGGAATACCTGGGGTTCCTGATGAGAAGAGACAATGAAAAATAGAATTAGCTTGTTAGAGCTGGAAAGGACAAGTTGATTCCTAAGCAGAGCCTGCCTGCCTGCCTAAATAGTGACCCCAAAGCCTCCAAGAGTGTTTGTCTGGATGGCCCAAATCTTTTATAATATGAATGTTGAAATTCATTTTTAAGCTTTCAGTTGAGTTAAACTTCTTTTTCAATGGAATCATCTCTGTGGTGTTCATTCATTACATTCTTATTGAAGGTCTACTGTGTGCTGGGCACTAAGACATTGGAAATACAGCAGTGAACAAGACAAATATTCTGATATTACATTCTATTGAGACAGACTAAATTAGCATGAAATGTCAGTCCCTCATACAATAATAGGTATGAGTTAGTTTAAGAAACCTATTCTCTTTCTAATACCTACCAGTTATTCTAAGAAAAAGAGTGGTAATGTGAGGAGCAGGTAGGAGGTTGGGTAGACTCAGGTGAGTTATGTAATAGGGGAGTTTGGGGTAGCATGAAGTCAGCAAAGGTCTGGGAAGACACTGAGGAATGATAGGGATAGAGAAATAGAAGAAAGCAGCTCTCAAAGACCAAGACCACTGATTGCATGATTGCTTTTTACTTTTCTTTTTTTTTTAAACCAGATCTCACCCTGAGATAACTAGATCTCACAAAAGGGATACATTTTTCTTTCTTCCTACCTTCTTCTCTTGCTATCAGAATCAAGAACTTAGGCTAACACACAATTATTCTAATTTTTAAAATATTCATTAAAAGCAGCAGCCTAGCTTATGCTGCTTTGGATTCAGACAGACCTAGGTTCTAAACTCAGTCTACTTTTACAACTTTGGATGAATTACCAATATTTTACATTTCTGTTTTACAGATTTTTAAAATAGAAATAATTGTATCTGCCTTACATGTGTAAAATCCTTAGTGTCTGATATTTTGGTCTTATTATCATTAGTCTGGAAAGCCTGACCATGACTTAGCATGCTTATTCTTTTAGGAAAGGGATTTTCTAATTTAAAACTACTGACACTATTTGGAATATTACTTGTTTACAAATATGAGTGCTGGTCTGTTTCTAAAACCCTATATAAAAATTTAAAACTGTTCATTTCTAAAAGAAGAAACCCTGAAGGAGAAAAGAGAGCAAAAATTTATCAACATTCTTGCTTCTTTATAAGTAACATAATTCTAAAAATTAAATTGAAGAAGTGAAAAAAGTAGAGGACAAATAAGAGAAACGATCTCAATGTACCCAAAACATGCTGTTGAAAGGAAAAAAGTGCTTAGCAGGCAAGCTATATATAAGAAACAGGAAGATATCAACTAGAGGAGGAAAATCTAGGCAAAATTAGTAAGCAGAAGTAATATTATAAACCAGAATTCATTCCAAATAAAAAATGTTTTAAATGACAATAGGGCATTTTTTTCAAGAAGCTTAAACTACATAAATCTAACAAATCCCACTCCCATTCTTAAAGGAGTTGTTTGGTTTAATGGCTGAAATCATTGTTATGTGTGTCTAATCAATTATTAAATATTTCTATTCTGAAGAATAGATCTACATATCTACAGTACTTTAATTCACTTTCAATTTCTTTAGTTAATAAAAAAAAATTCAAGGTTTAATATGTGGCCAATGAAAGTGTAATTACACCTTTTGCCCTGACTAGTATTCTATTAAAATATATCTATTCTTTTTCATGAATTGACTATATTTTTAAAAGTCTAATGGGTTTAGGGAAGCCACTTGGTCAAGAGAGCATACAATTTGAGATTTATCTCCTGAATTTCAAAAACAAGAGTATAAGGCATCATTTCCTTTCTCAAGTGCATGGTGGTTGCATGCTTAGTCATGTCTGACTCTTTGTGACCACGTGGACTATAGCCTGCCAGATTCCTCTATCCTTGGGATTTCCCAGGCAAGAATACTTGAGTGGGTTGCCATTTCCTACTCCAGGGGATCTTCTCAACCCAGGGATTGAACCCATGACTCCTGTGTCTCTTGGATCAGCAGGTGGATTCTTTACCACTGTATCACCTACGTAGCCCCAAGAGAGACAAATCCACCTTCATCCCTGCACTTTGCTTCATTTCCATTGTTCTTCAGAACACCATCTTGCCTTTGCCACAGTTACCTCAACAATCTTCATAACACATCTTTGTACCTCTAGTTTTGCCTGAACCTTAGCTGAAATGCAAATTTGATGTCATTACATTCTTTAAAACTTTTAGTAACTCCACAGTACTCTTAAGAATGAAATTTATTGTCTTTAATGAATCTTAAACAAGGTCCCTCCTTACTGTTTGACCTAAACTCCATCCATTACTCTCCAAACTCTCTGCTCTAGACACCAGTGAGTGAGTGAGTGAGTGAGTGAAAGTTTCTCAATTATATCCAGTCTTTGCTTCCCCCATGGACTATACAGTCCATGGAATTCTCCAGGCCAGAATACTGGAGTGCGTAGCTGTTCCCTTCTCCAGGGGATCTTCCCAACCCAGGGATCAAACCCAGGTCTCCCGCATTGCAAGTGGATTCTTTACCAGCAGAGCCAGCAGGGAAGCCCTCCAGACACCAGTTGTTGTTGTTGTGTTACTCGCTCAGTCGTGTCTGATTCTTTGCGACCCCATGGATTGTAGCCCACTAGGCTCCTCTGTTCATGGGATTCTCCAGGCAAGAATACTAGAGTGGGTTGCCATTCCCTTCTCCACCAGACACCAGTGAACTTCCTTTATTCAGCTTCCCTCTCCCCTGCCTCTGGGCCTTTGCACAGTGCTAGTTTCTTTGCGTAGAACTCTGTCTTTACTCTCCCAAACACTCCACCAATTTTCTTTCCAAGGCCTCTCTATTAATCCTCTAAGCCCTAGCTCAGATATCACTTACTTCAGGAAGCCCATCTTGAACCACCAGTCCAAGTCTGGACTCTAATGCTTCATGGGTCTCTGCTCAGATCAAGTCATTTGACACCACTCTTGTTTTTCACATGGGCGTACCATGGGTTTCCCTACTAGCTCAGACAGTAAAGCGTCTGTCTGCAATGCAGGAGACCCAGGTTCGATCCCTGGGTTGGGAAGATCCCCTGGAGAAAGAAATGGCAGCCCACTCCAGTATTCTTGCCTGGAAAATCCCATGGACTGCGGAGCCTGGTAGGCTATGGTCCATGAGGTTGCAAAGAGTCCAACACGACTGAGCGACTTCACTTTCACTTTCACCATCTTGTTCTGGGGCAATTAGCATTGAGATCATTATTATTAATGTCAAGTGCAAAAACCTCACTTTGATACAGTTGAGTTGGGTAGGTTAACCCCCAACATTTATGTATGTGTGTGCTCAGTCCGTCCAGTTGTGTCCAACTCTTTGTGACCCCATGGACCATAGCCTGCCAGGCTCCTCTGTCCATAGGATTTTCCTGGCAAGAATACTGGAATGGGTTGCCATACCCTCCTCCAGGGGATCTTCCAGATCCAGGGATCAAACTTGCTTCTCCTGGTCTCCTGCATTGCCAGGTGGATTCTTTACCACTGAGCCACAAGGGAAGCCCATTTATGTATGTATGTATGTATGTATGTATGTACGTTTGGGGCCATGTCTCATAGCTTGCAGGAGCTTAGTTCCCCAACCAGAGATTGAACACACATTCTCAGCAGTGAAAGCATGTGGTCCTAACCATGTAGCCACTAGGGAGTGCCCAGAACATTTTTAGAAGAAAGGAGAAATTCAGAATTACTATTACTTCTTGGATTAGATGTCAGGATTCTTCATTGAAGAAATAAAATGTTGAAATGAAATGTTTAAATAGCAGACTTTGTAAATAGCTGCTAGCCTATAATGATAGCCTATGGTAAATATCAAAAGCATAGTCCTTTCCAATTACTAATTGGTGTTCAGGAGATTTATTACATGCTTAGCACTGGAAGTTCATTAAGAGAAGCACCTTCAGGATATCTGGCCAACTCAAGTAGTGAAATCTTTGGAAAATACAAACTCTTTATTAAATGATTTGTAAAAAATCTCAGAAATGAGATCTGCATAATATTTGCAGGTCAATACAGTTGTTGGAACTCTTGGTTAATAGATTTATTTGGAGGCAACCTTTTTATGTTATAGAAGAGAGTGACTAATTCAGTTACTGCTCGATCAAAAAGCAAAAATTAGTACTATCTAATGACTTGAAGGGCCTCGATAGGACTGAAATAGAATATATTAAAATTAATTTTCTTTTTATGTAAGGCAGCATCAAAATTGAAATTTTCTTAAAAAAAAAAAAAAAGAAATCCTAATGGGAGCTTCCTATTAAATTTCAACATATGTATCTTCAAAATTTATGAATCATGAAGTATCAGATATGAACATATATATATATACACACATATGAATATATACACATGTACACACACAGTTTGCAGTTCTAATTTGCATTTAAATGTTTTAAACCACTTTTGCATTGGCTAGATACATGCTTTTCCCTTGCCTCTCATTAAAAAAAACAGTAAGGCAAACCTTCTCCATTTTGCAAATAATATAATTTTAATATCAGACAAGGTTATGCCCAACTAGACAACTAACCCTCACTGCTGTTTTCTTTCCAGAAAATAAAATCACAGCTCAACTCTTCTAGAACCAGAGTCATCATTTTTCACATACTTCCCTCATTAAGTAGCTTTATCGCTCACAACCCTTACATCAAGTCATTTATGTTTCCAAGTTACTCATGTACAATCAGTTTATCTTGGAAGGTATGTCATATAGCTGCAAATTGGATGATTTTCTGTGTTTACTTTTGCCTGTTTGTGGCTGAGTGGGCATTAGATTATACAGTTTTGTTGTTGTTGTTTTGTGGCTCTGCTCAGAGAAAGAGCACTTGGACGTCTCTGTAGCCTTATTCTGTGTTAATTATTAACCTCCAATTGCTTTTCTTGACCACGTATTTGGGTGCTTCAGCAATTTATAAAAAGTATATTAGAACATATAATCTTATTTATCTGGAGACGATAAATAAAAAGTAACCATTTTAACATTCTGCTTTTAAAATGTGACAGTTTAAGAGCTAAAAAAGTAACTCAGTTTTCTCTGAGACATTGTAACCTCTAAGACTGAAACTTAATATTCATCTATGAGCCCTGGTCCATATTCATTGACTTAAACTCCACTTGTTTCTGATAGAATGTTCCTACTTTTTTTTTTTTTTTTTTTTAACCTGAGCATGTAAGGTTGAAAATACAGGGCAAACATGCAAAAAGAGATCTAATTTAGGAGTTAATTTATTTTTTTTTAAAGAAGTTAATGGAGCCCTAAGCTAACAGTTATGACAGAAGACTTGAGAGATTTGTGTTTCAGATCCAACAATGTCAGTTGTGTTCCTTTATGAGTTGTTTTTTCAAGTTCCTCATCGGGTTTCAGAGAGAGATTCTTTCTTTAGATCCAAGGTACTTATGAGGAAACATTAGAAATTTAAATGCTTTCGAATATACTTGGGAAGAAGAAAATTTAGAGATCTGCTGCCAAGGCTTATTATCTGTGTAGGAGAGTTGATACTTAGTTTCTACATAGTTTACCAAAAATAATTTTTAACTGAATGTAGGTCATGGTCTCCTGCTTGTTTCTGTATTTTATGGTCCAATCAGCTTTGTTTGGGCATTTTTTGGAAAGAAAGAAGGGAAATTTCAAGACTTCATAAAATGTGAAGCAAATTTGATTTCCTCCTAGTGGTGTCGGAGTCAGCCTAGAGGTTGGTTGCCCTTTGGCAGGTAATTGGACCTGAACGGGTGGATGGAGGGCAGGCTCTCGGCTGCTGATGCTGGGACAGGGGTACACATTTGCCTTTCACTGAAGCCCGACAGTTCAGGGTGCACCTTCCAGCCACACTGTAGGCCCACATCCCGGCAGACCAAGCCCACTAGGGACCAGAGGATTGAGCTCCTTGGGGGAAGTACAGTCCCTCTACGGTCCCTAGAGGTTGTTTTTTGCCGGGCCGTACTGACTGCCCCCGCCAGGGCCCGCCCCTCCGCGCCGAGGAGGCGGGGCGCCGCGGCGCTGAGGGCCCCCACTGGCTATCGCGGCCGCCGACTCAGCTGAGTGACGGCAAGGGCGGGGCCGCGTGGCTTGTTTGTTTGCGCCGCCCCGTTCCGCCCCGCGCGGCCTCGGCGGTCAGCGCTGACTGAGGCTGCAGCTCATATGTAGGCTGGCCGCCAGCCCAGCGCTCTCCACTGCGCTGTTGCGGTACCTCTGCGCATCCGCCACTGTCCCTGCGCCGACATGCGCCTGGCTACAGCCGCGAACGAGGCGTATACGGCGTCTCTGGCCGTCTCGGAGCTGCTGGGCTGCAAGCAGTGTGGTGGGAGCCGCGGCCAGGACGAGGTACCCGGGCGAGGGACCGGGCGAGAGGGCGGGTACCCAGCCGACTGTCTGGGCTGCACAGAGTCGCGTCGCTTCTCTGCCTTCGCACCCTAACAGCTTCGGAGAACGCTCCCCAGGGAGGGCGCCTCTGGAGCAACCGCCCGGCCGGCGCCCTGCCCAGCGGGGCGTGGCGGGCTGGCCCGCGCCCCTCAGGTGAAGGGGCGGCCAGTGGTGGGTTGGGGGGTACGTTTGCCACTGCGAGTCGTCTCCGGGCAGAAAGTGCCACGGCTGGAAGAGAAAGCTGTCTGGATCATTTAAATGGAAGTCTCCAAAACGTAAATAACGTTGTCTTCTGTACAAGTCTCCACAAGTCAGAAACCAAACAAACTCTAGTCCCCGGGTGGAACAGCCTATGGATTTTTTCCCCCTCAACGTCTTGTCAAAACAGATTATTTGGTGACCCTCACTCTTTGCCTTTTACTTTAAAAAGAAAAAAAAAATGCATCTCAGTCAGTTTTGCCTAGAATAACTATGTTCTGCCAGCTCTATGACGTTATGCACAGCGTTTACTCTTGTTTATTAATATTTCTTTTGTGTCTGAATTGGCCTTCGGAAAGAGCTATTTAATTGTGACATTTTGTATTTTTACCAAGTGGTTACAGAGAGGGCACCAGTTGAATATCCTGCTGCATGCAGGATCTAGTTCCCTGATCAGGGATTGAACCCAGGGTCCCTGCATTGAGAGACCAGAGTCTTAGCCACTGGATCACCAGGGAAGTCCTGTAGGACCCCAATTGAAAGTTACGAGTACAACTTTAACTCAAATTTTAGCCTTTAATTCAAATGGTAGCAAGGGAGAAAGAGAAATAGTAATTAAAATTGAATTGAAATCAGATTGTTTTAAGTATTGACTTAGTTCAAGAAATGTAAATACCAGGTAATTTCTCTGCACTATTGCCCACTAAAATGACTGTTAGTTTTATATGTTTTTTTGTAAATGGAGTCAACACTATGAGTATACCACATATATTCAATATAAACATAAATGAAGAACACTTTCTCCTGAAGGTTGTAGAACACCAAACACTTCTGTATTTTAACATTCATGTTTACATAGCGTGCTCCTTGTTTTCAGATAATACAGCAACCTAAAAAGTGTCTCATGACTGTTGCTTTGAAACTTTACTATAGAGGGAAAACGGTTCAAAAGTGTTGAAATAGCATTTACAATTTCTGTTTGCAGGCCATAACAGATCTTTTGTCATTTTGAGAAGTGAGCCTCATGATTGTGCTTGAATCTGTTCTTTCTTAGTGGTATTTGTGTGTAGAATCCTGGTTCTTGCCCAGATCTAGAATCTCTAAATATAGCCATGTAAACTAGAAGATAAAGAGATACATTTTATCTTACACATTGATTACAGAGCCTATGGGATTGTGTTCAGGAGACCAGGCAGCTTTGTGTAGTTGTATTTCATTTTTGAAACGTCCAACATGTGGGAAGATAAATTAGGAAGTAGTGCTTTATAAGAAAACTATTCACTTTACAAAAGAATTAATAACAGAACTCTTTCAAATAGCAAACTTCCACAGTGCCTTTAAGTTAAAACACCTTCCAGAAATGGAACCCTGACTAAAGTGTAGGGCACACATAAGAGCCTAAGTCAGCCTTATAAATCCAGTACTTTGAAGTCAGTTGAGTTATTTTTCTAGGATGTAGTTCATAGAATACCAGACACTGGGAAAAGAGATACCTGAACTTTAAATATTTCTAAATTCCCTATAAGAGTTCGTGACAAATTTAGAAGAAGCATTAGTACATTTTGTTTTAGTACATAGGAAGATTTCTTTATAAAGCCTTAGGATTTCTTCATTTCTATTTAAAAATTTCAAATGTCAAAAGGCTAGCACCCAGCTATAGGCAATGATTCTCATAAACAAGGGAGAGTGGGATGGGAACTCTTATTTTTTTACACAGTATATTTTTGCCTTGTTGAAATGTGTTTCAAAAAGAACTGCTTTTGTAATGTTTTACAAATCAAAGTTAGCATCATTGTTGCTATTATCAGTATTAAGAGATCTAGATAGTTTTAAAATGCACCAAGTGCAGTGAGAAAAAATAAAATGATTCAAGAGATCTGATTGTTGTTACTTTTCAAATGGATAGATGTGTAAGCCAGTAAATGCTCTCATTTTGCATTTGTGACAAATTGTCCATTCCTTTGCTAAAAGATATTTATATAGATTCATAAGTGTATCTGACAAACTTGAAAAATCTGATTGGAACAATACATTCAGTACATAAACAGATTTACACAGTGAATATATTACAGTCATCAGTCATTCTGTGGTATTGTCAACATTTGCTGAGAATTTTCATGTTGTGAAAATTAGTATGTTAGTATCATACACTGGAGAGGAAACAGATACCACGTCAGAGATTTGCAGAAATGTTGTGATAGCAGAAGCTGTTGCTGTCTCTTTCAAAGATGCTGATTAGGAGGACTGTTGAGAGGAGAACTGTTAGTTCCCATGTTAGATTTCCCAGCCACACTTTCACCAAGAACCAGTGAGGTTTTGTGCTGTGATTAGCATATACATCTGCTTCACAAGGTCATTAGCTGTTGGCAACTTCTGCCTCCTTGAGTCTAAATTGGCCAAAATTTGTTCTAAATCTGTAATTCAGTTTCTTAGATACGTATGAAGGCACAATTGAAGTAACCTTTAGGAAGTTATGAAAGGCACTTAGTTTGGCTTTCCATAAGCCAACTATTGAATACCCATAGTGCCTTAAAAAAAAAAAAATCAACACCTGCTAGAAAACAGGGTAGCAACTATTTTGTCATGTGACTAGGAAAAGAAGTGTTTCAAAAGTGAGTTTTCCAGTAAATTGAAACTTTTAACCCTTTAGAAGTTGAGAATGCTATTGTATAACAACAGTGGTATCTAAAAGGACCTTTAAGTATCAAAAACTCTTAAAGAAACTCTTGAGAGTAATTAAAGACAGGAACTCTAGAAAACAGACTTCATGGATGTTTTCAAGATAACTGTCACCTGTTTACTTTTTCCAGAAGTTAGAGAACAGTTTGTGTGCAATGGGAAGCTAGATGGAATCAATTATCTGCTTTCTGATAGAATCTGAATTAGGATAAATTGAGATACAGCTCAGAGCTCATATAATTGTTTTACCTAGAACTAGCCTTAAGTAAAATAATGAAATTAGAGTATTGAATATCAGAGACTCCTTTCCATTCCTTTCCTTCAGTTTTTCTTTTCTGTCCCCTGCTTTCCTGTTAGACTGGTACCTCATCAAGGAATGAATGTGATCTTAACACTGAGAGGTTATTAGCATAAAAAGTGAAAGTCGCTCAGTCAAGTCTAGTTCAGTCATGTCCGACTCTTTGTGACTCTGTGGACTGTAGTCTGTGGAGTTCTCCAAGCCAGATTACTAGAGTGGGTAGCCTTTCCCTTCTCCAGGGGATCTTCCCCACCCAGGGATGGAACCCAGGTCTCCTGCACTGCAGGTGGATGCTTTACCAGTTGAGCCAAAAGGGAAGCCCGGTTATTAGCATAGTAGGTCTATAATCCATTCCTAAGAATGTTTGCTTTTTCTTAACATCCTGTTTTAAAACAATTTTTCACTCTTAAAAAAAAAAAAATTTGTAAAGGAACTGGGAAGGAAAGGTTTGACCTGTGAAGGCAAAGAAGAGGGGAAACAGTGATACCAATATAGCTACTAAATTTGGCTATAGGGATAGACTTTCAAAGACTTGAGAATTATGTAGGACCCCCTTGGCATACCTATAGGAAAAGATTCCATTTCTGAAACATTGATAGGCACTTGCTTAGAATTATAAAGCTGTTGTAATATTAATAGTTTGATATATAAACTATTTGGTATAGAAATAAAACCAAAATAATATACTTCAATCCCTTTGTTTTGAAGCCTGTGTACTAACAATCTGGTCTTATTTTTAAAAATACACACATACACACAATCCACATACTGCTAATGTATGTGGTAAGATAAAGTCCTAGAAATGGAATTTCTAATTTTTTTCCTTTCCTCACAAATAGTAATATATGCACTTTGCCTTTTTCCCCCCTACATAATATATCCTAGAGATCTTTTAAAGCCAACTTGTATACAGCTGCTTCATTCTTTGTAAGGACCTCATGCTGTTCTAGTCTATGGTCATACTAAACTTTATTGAAACAGTCCTCTATTGATGAGCACTTAGGTGGTTTTATATCTTATATAATTGTGAACAGTGTGACAGTGATTATACTTTTACATATGACATTTCAAAAATGTGAGCATAAGTTAATGTCTAGGATGGAATTGTCAATTAGGGTATGTAACTTTTAAATTTTGATCAGTATTTCAGATTGCCCTCCTGGAAGTTGCAGTAATTTGTACTTCTTATATATTTCTTGATCTTTTTTCCTTACATTTCAAAACAGTCCCATCAGAGATATATAAGTGTTGAATAGCTCTTTCTCTACCCCTTCTCCAACATAGTCTATCATCAAACTTTTTGATCTTAAGCAGTCTTTTAGGTGAAAAATTGTATCTCAGTGTAGTTAAACAGCAGTTGTTTTGTGAAGATGGACCATTTTTTCAGACGTTTATATTTCCTTTTCTTTGAACTGTTCATGTCCTTTGTTCATTTTTTTCTATCAGGTTCTTGGGGGGTTTTCTTAGTGATTTGTCATTATGTATTTTTTTAAAAAGCCCTTGTCTGTGTGAGTTGCAAACGTATTTCCAAGTTTTCTGTTTGTTTAACTTTATATAATGTTTATTTTTCCCATATGAAAGTATATTTATGTCATCAAACTTATCAGTCTTATGTTTTGTGACTTCTGGGTTTTGTTGCATTTTTAGATCTAACTCCACAAGTATTTTCTTCTAATATTGTAATTATTTTTTAACTTACATATGATTTATTGTGAAGTAAAGTATGATTTAAGGTTCCAATTTCACTTTTTTCTGAGTGGGTCTTCAGTTGTATCAAAATCATTTTTTGAATAATCCATTTCTCTTCCTTTGAAATGACATCTTTTTGTATACTAAAGTTGCAGGAATAGTATAAAATGAATAATAAATCCCTGAAAAGTGGGGTGTGTTGCTAAAATGCATTTTGTTTAAATAAGATGGTAAAGAAATTAAAAAGGGTAAATATTAATTTTAGCCTTGAAATCTTGTCCAGAATATTTTCTTTGAAATGTATGTAATTAGATCAGAAGTTCAGCAGTTAGAAAGGCCAACAGAGTCATCATTTTATATAAATAGCTGCATTTGTGCCAAGATTCTGTATTGAATAGAAGGAATGTGGGTTTTTTCTTGCATTTATTATAGTATGTTAAATTGAGACACATAGATAGCTGGACCAGTAAATTTAGTGCCTCCTCAGTGAAGGATATGGTTATTAGACATTACTATCTTCAGTATAAGTCTGTAATTATCAGAGTAAAAAATCACTGACCTCTAATACAAAATTATTTGAAACCTATATAAAATTTTAGTTTGCAAATGGAGCCTACTTCAAATCTGAACCTCGAGTTCTACTGATTAAGATTCTCTTCGATTTTTTCCTGCCTGCCTAAATCAATTCTGCTCAAAAGGTTTCCATTCACTTGGACCAAATTTCTTGAATTGCTGCCATATGTTCTTCTCTGTCTGCATCACTGCGCCCCCACCCCCGCCCCCCACACACCTTTTTTTCTCCTTTAAAAGAAAAGCATCTGGTTTATATCATGAAGGACTTTTGGAAGCAGTAAAGAGAGGGTGGAAATAGTATTTGTATGTAATTATATAAGCAAGGGTTAATATTTAGTTGTTAAAGAAGGTGGGGGTTTGTTTGCCTAGAGACTAGATAGATAGGACATGAACTCAAAAAAAAAAAAGGCTGAATTACATTTTGGTTTTGTTTCTATAAGCATATTACATTGAGGGGAAAGCTGGTATGGTAGATTGTCAGTTTTTGTTAACCATACTACATTGTCATACAAATTACAGAATTCTAGGTTCCCTATGTCAAAGGGTAGAAAACCATTTATTCTTAATTAGTTGAGCTCAAAAATATAAGTGAAGTCAATGAGATCCTATAAATTAAAAATTTAAGGAAAACTCACAAAATTAATTTCTCTCAAATTGTTTTACTCAACCACAGAGAAACCGTGTCCTGTAGCACTTTCTCTTTTGTGGGTTTAAATAATCTTTATTTTTCATAATATTTCTGTTCTTGTGAAGTATTATTGTAGATGCAATAATAATTATACTTCTTTCAGTTTAAGACCTCTAGGTAGAGGTTATGACTTTTTCATTTCCTGACAAGACGCACAGGGATTGATATTTTGGTTGGTTGGGTTTTGGATGTATAACCACATTGGTCTTATTTTGTATCACTGTCAATCCACAGGGTTGGCTGCTATGTGCTGAACTTTCTGTCCTAGACTTTCTGCCAAGTACCTTATGCAAAACTCTGGTTTTAGTGAAACAGGTTTTATTGTTTTTAGTCAGAGTCTTATTATAAACTGTTGTCAGTTATGTGATGCAAAAAGAGGAGCTGATATATATATATGGTCATGAAAACAAACCACCAAAACAAGCCAGGCTCTGTTCAACTGGTTGTTTTTCTCTCCCATTCCTGTGGCCTCAGTTCATGTTGTTTACTGCTAGAGGCCTGAGATGGGGTAATTTTCTTTTCTAGGAACTTGGAATTAGAATTCCTCGACCACTAGGACACGGACCAAGCAGATTCATCCCAGAAAAGGAGGTATGTTGTTTGTGAAAGTACATAGTGAACTCTATGCTTTTAAGGAAAAGCTTTCATGACCCACATCTTGGCATCTGAACAACTGTTGGTCAACAATATGCTTTACACAGAGTTGATCATTGTTAATCATCATGCTTTGGCAGTGAATCTGTGGGATTAGAAAGCTATTATAGTCCCTTTGATTTCTAGTATTTCATGGCACTTTTCTAACACCCATAATTAGTCAAGCAAAGGCAAGACTTGTTTTTGACCAAGATATGCCACCTGCTTATATTTAGATGTTATTTAAGTGTGCCCATACGCTGAGTTACTTGGTCTTGGCCAACTCCACAGGCTGGTAATCAATGCTAGCTTAGATCTTTAATTCTAAATATGTAAATGCTTCTATGCTTTGTTTTCACAAGGATTGTTTACTGTTAGTTAATTTTGGTTCTCTGTAAATTGTGGGAGAGTAGGTGTTGTTAAAAGGAAAGGCATTAGTGTCTGCAAGCTCTGCAAATTTGATAATCTAAATCTGCTTCTTTATCTGGATTCTGGCCAAGCCTACAAGCAGCCTATCTAGATGGCCTTTGTTGTTTCTCCCCTGCTACATGATATGTGACTTTTATTCTTCTATCTTGCAACCAGTTGAGTTAAACTCGTAGAATTACAACCTCCCTTTCTTTTTTTTTTTTTTTAATTTTATTTTATTTTTAAACTTTACAATATTGTATTAGTTTTGCCAAATATCGAATAACCTCCCTTTCTTAAGCCAAATTTAAGCTGCTTCTGAATGACACACACAATGCAGTGCATGCATGCTTTATTTCTCCCCCTTCCGTGTTTAACACCGATTTACAATTTCTGTAACCGTGGTTTTCCTCTCTTTCATACAGATTCTCCAAGTGGGGAGTGAAGACGCACAGATGCATACTTTATTTACAGATTCTTTTGCTGCTTTGGGTCGTTTGGATAATATTACCTTAGTGATGGTTTTTCACCCACAGTATTTAGAAAGTTTCTTAAAAACTCAACACTATCTACTGCAAATGGATGGGCCATTACCCCTTCATTATCGGCACTACATTGGAATAATGGTTTGTAAACATTCAGTGAAAAATTCTTTCTCCCTGTTTTTATTAATCTTTTTAAGATATGGTTAATGCTTCAAACACAGGAATAAATACTTATATTCCAACTTCCAATTGGATTCCTGTTAAGTAGTACCTATTTTTCCTCTTTCTAAATAATAGGAAAACTAATATGTATTTACACTTTGTTGAGTCCCTGGAAATCTCCAGGCCAGAATACTGGAGCGGGTAGCCTTTCCCTTCTCCAGGGGATCTTCCCAGCCCAGGGATTGAACCCAGGTCTCCCGCATTGTGGGCGGATTCTTTACCAACTGAGCCACCAGGAAAGCCCAAGAATACTGGCGTGGGTAGCCTTTTCCTTCTTTATCAGATCCTCCCAACCCAGGAATCAAACTGGGATCTCCTGCATTGCAGGTGGATTCTTCACCAGCTGAGCTACCAGGGAAGCCCTTATTGAGCACCATTTTCTACTAAATAAGAAAATAAAGTAGGAAACAAGATTATTTCACTACTATATAAATAGTAGTTCAGATTGACATAAGTGGTTTTCACTCATGTTCAATTTATAAATAAGATTCCATTATTTTATGGTTGGCATCTTAATGAAGTTTCTTAATCAGGTTCTGACAGTAGGTATAAAATTTTTCTAAAATTCAAATACTTTTATCAAATATTTTTTGTTAATGGGATATTTTTGAGGTGTTTTCTATAGCATACGTGAATTTTTGAATGTTTATATGAAAACTTCATTTCTGTAGTACATGGAAAATTTGAGAACATACTAATCAAAAAATTAACTGTTTTGTACATTGTAAAGAAAAAAGACATGTAGTTGTTCAAGATTTTAATATGTATAGTTAGAATCATCTTTTGTTTTCTCTTAGGCTGCAGCAAGACATCAGTGCTCCTACTTAGTGAATCTCCATGTAAATGATTTCCTTCATGTTGGTGGAGACCCCAAGTGGCTTAATGGTTTAGAGAATGCTCCTCAAAAACTACAGAATTTAGGAGAACTTAACAAAGTGTTAGCCCACAGACCTTGGCTTATTACCAAAGAACATATTGAGGTAAGCAGAGAATATATCTAGGGTGTCTTTTTTATTTTAATTAATAGACTATTTTTCAAAGCAATTTCAGGTTTACAGAAAAATGGCATAAGGAGTTCCCATATTCTACCCACTTCAACTTTCATCAGGAGGCTTTTTAGTTCCTCTTCACTTTCTGCCATAAGGGTGGTGTCAACTGCATATCTGAGGTTATTGATATTTCTCCCGGCAATCTTGATTCCAGCTTGTGCTTCTTTCAGCCCAGCGTTTCTCATGATGTACTCTGCATATAAGTTCAATAAGCAGGGTGACAATATACAGCCTTGACGTATTCCTTTTCCTATTTGGAACCAGTCTGTTGTTCCATGTCCAGTTCTAACTGTTGCTTCTTGACCTGCATATAGGTTTCTCCGGGTTGTTCTATGTCCAGTTTTAACTGTTGCTTCTTGACCTACATATAGGTTTCTCCAGGAGTTGGTGATGGACAGGGAGGCCTGGCGTGCTGCGATTCATGGGGTCGCAAAGAGTCGGACATGACTGAGCGACTGAACTGACTGACTGACCCGCTTCAACCCTCCACTCCCCCCACACACACATTGTTTTCTTTATTACTAACTTCTAGTATTAGCATGGAGAAGGCAATGGCACCCCACTCCAGTACTCTTGCCTGGAAAATCCCATGGACGGAGGAGCCTGGTAGGCTGCAGTCCATGGGGTCGCTAAGGGTCAGACACGACTGACTTCACTTTCACTTTTCACTTTCATGCATTGGAGAAGGCAATGGCAACCCACTCCAGTGTTCCTGCCTGGAGAATCCCAGGGACAGGAGAGCCTGGTGGGCTGCCGTCAATGGGGTCGCATAGAGTCGGACACTACTGAAGCGACTTAGCAGCAGCAGTATTAGCATAGTACATTTGCTTCAATTGATGAATTAATAATGTCTGTAATTTACTTTGGAAAAGGAAATGGCAACCCACTCCAGTGTTCCTGCCTGGAAAATCCCAGGGATGGGGGAGCCTGGTGGGCTGCCGTCTATGGGGTCGCACAGAGTCGGACACTACTGAAGCGACTTAGCAGCAGCAGTAATTTACTTTGGGGTTTACTGTTTGTGTTGTACAGTCCTATGGGTTTTGACAAATGCATAATGTCATGTTATCCACCATTATGGTGTCATACAGAATAGTTTCACTTCCCTAAAAATCTCCTGTGCCCCCCCATTCATCTCTCTCCCTTCCCCCTGAAACTACTACTGCTTTTATTGTCTTTATAGTTTTCCCTTTTCCAGAATGTCATATAGTTGGAGTCATACAGTATATAACCTTTACACACTAGCTTCTTTTATTTGTCAGTATGCATTTAAGGTGCCTCCATGACTTGATGGCTCATTTCTTTTTACTGCTGAAAAATACCCCAGTGTGTGGATGTACCACAATTTGTCCATTCACCTACTGAAGGACATCTTGGTTACTCCCAGTTTTTTGGCAATTATGAATAAAACTTCTACAAACATTGACATGCAGGTTTTTTGATGGACATTAGTTTTCAGCTCAGTTGGGTAAATAACTGGGATTGCTGGATTGTATGGTAAGCTTGTGTTTAGTTTTGTAAGAAACTGTGAAACTGTCTGATGAGGTGACTGTACGTTTGTGTTCCCACCAGCAATGGATGAGCATACTTGTCAGCATACTTGTCAAATTCTTGTCAGCATTTGCTGTTGTCAGTGCTCAGATTTTAGCCATTCTGATAGATGTAAAGTGCAATCTTGTATATCTTTGCAAAATACCATCTTAAACTAGTTTCTTCTGGTTCTATTTATTGAAAGTGTTAAATGCTCATTCAAATCCGACTCTTTGTGACCCCATGGATTAGAGCACGCCAGGTCCTTTTTCCATGGAATTCTCCAGGCAAGAAAACTACAGAGTGGGTAGCCATTCCCTTCTCCCAGGGATCTTCCCGACTCAGGGCTCGAACCCAGGTCTCCTCTATTCCAGGCAGATTCTTTACTGTCTGATAATAAAGATAATAGAATAAAAGTAGATTGACTTTGTCTAAAAGAATCTGCCATGCAGTAGAAATTTTTAAATTTTTATTTATTTTTTTTTATAATTTATTGACCATTCCACGAGGCTTGTGGGATCCTAGTTCCCCAACGAAGGGTCAAACCTGTGCTTCTTGCAGTGGAAGTTCAGAGTCCTAACCACTGAACTGCCAGAGAATTCCCTAGAGTATTTTAGATACTTTTATATAATTGAAGCATCTTATTTTCAAGGAGATATAAGATTTGAATATGATTAATGCAATGTCTGTTATATTGTCTAGTAACATAAAATTATACAATACTATGAAATAGATAATGAAGCAGAATGGAAACAGATTTGTAGACTTTTAAGGATTGTAGACTTTACCTTGAGCATAACTTTTTAAATATAATTTGATGATTTAGACATATTCAGAGTCAAGTTGTTCAAACCACTATCTTAAAAATTCCTTGAGGAAGCCTGATATTAAAGAAAAATAGGCATATTTTCCACAGTAGCTTCTACTTTAAACTCAAATTTATTACATTTGGTTTGAGATGTCACACTAACAACATAGTTAATGCGTTCATAATCCATTATCTGAAACACAGCAACTGCCTTAAAATGTATTCTACTGCATTTTTAAATCAAGATTTCAGATAATCAATAATGAATTAGTCATTATCAGATTATGTTAAGCTCAATTTTTGAATATATACTCATAAAAATTAGCAAATTCTGAGTTCTACATGCCTCAAATTGTCATTTTATCCTAAGTTTTATACAGTAACTAATCCTGTTTTCAATAGATTAAATACCAAGATGAACTATGTTCTTTCACCAACACCATACCCCAGTATAAAAATATATTCTCATTTTTTTCCCCAAGGGACTTTTAAAAGCTGAAGAGCATAGCTGGTCCCTTGCAGAACTGGTACACGCAGTAGTTCTACTCACACACTATCATTCTCTTGCCTCGTTCACATTTGGCTGTGGGATCAGTCCAGAGATTCATTGTGATGGTGGCCACACATTCAGACCGCCTTCTGTTAGTAACTACTGCATCTGTGACATTACAAACGGCAATCACAGTGTGGATGAGATGCAGGTCAACTCAGCAGGAAATGTTTCGGTAAGTATCTATTTGTTACAGGATTGTCGTAAGACTAATCACAGTAATTGCTGTTGTATTATTTTTTTACTTGGCTTTTAGGAAAATTTACCCTGTTAAGTCCAAAAAGGTATTAGACCCCCCAGTCTATTCATTCAGCAAGTATCTGACTGCCTCCAAATGCTGAGCATTATAGTGTCTGATGCTAAGGGACATAAACAAAATTATATGACTTATATATAAGACCCTCCAGGAGACTACATTCGAATAACTTCAGGATTGGAAGCCACCAGGATGTGCCAGAGCCAGCTAGTATTGAATGGCTACTGAATGTGAGATACCGGAAGACTGAGGAAAGAGGAACTTAATGATACAAACTGCCTGCTGTTGATCACATCCCATCCTTCCTTTTTGCACGAAAGAAACAGGCTGTCATCTCAATTGTTTCTCTTTTAGAAGAGTTAATCAGCTTTGATCTGGAATTTCTCCTTTTAAAATACTCCTTCATGTTTTAACTTCTCACAAATATATATAGAAGTGAATGTAAATATATTAAAATGCTTTTATCTCTATTCCTTCTCTTCTCTCGCATTTATATTTTCTCAGCTTTGTTATTCCTTGGAAAACAGATCACAATGAGTTGAATTTTCTATAAGCAAGTTTTAACTCCTATATATGATATTTCAAAACTCCCTCTGCATTCTTTAGCTGTAGTGAAAGAGCAAGGGTTTATATTTCCAAATAGAAACATTACAGCCTTCTCAATACTTCATACAGATTTTCTCAGTTTTATTATTACTTTAAGACAGATTTAGACAGGTTGAATTTATATGTTTGACTTTAACAAACACTTGACTGTTAACATATGATTTGACTGTTGGCAAGTTATCTACCCTCCCTGACCCCCCATTCTTTCATTTCTAAATAAAGGTCAAACACAAGGTTATTGCAAAGTTTAAGTGAAATGTCTCTAGAGAGGTAAAAGGGCTAGTACAGTGCTTAGCATTTATCAGGTACTAAATAAGAGGTAGCATTTACATACGGTGAGATTAGCACAGGAAGGAAAATCATTTTCCCAAGGTTGACTGCTGTGCTGTGGTGTGTTGATAAGGCCCAAGACCGTCAGTTTCACCCTCTTTTGAGCTATCTGGATTCATGTGAGAGGCCCGCATATGGCCACTGATTATTTATCAAAGTTTAAAGGTTATAAGATGGACTAAGGGTGAGTACATCAGTTGCCAGGATGCTGAGAATTGGATTCTTTCCCCACCTTTGATTTAGTACGAGGCTAAAGAAGTACTGTTCCTAGTTATCCCTCAATTAAATAATAGTGAAATAATATAATTTTTTAAAAAACTTCTCTAGTACATAAGCTCCCTATTCCCAGGTGTTACGTATTTTTAGTAATGAATTTTTTAAGGTATGTACATTGTTTTTTAGACATAATACTATTGCACACTTAGACTACTGTATAGTATAAATATAACTTTTTATATGCATTGGAAAACCAAAAAAATTCTTGACTTGCTTTGTTATGATACTCGCTTTATTCTAATGGTTTGGAACTGAACCCACAATATATCTGAGGTATGCCTGTCTATTGACAATATGCGCAGTGTACAATGTTGATGTAAAACCACTTTATATTTTGTATACCTTATTTGTTTCACTGAGCAAGTAAAAGTGTAACTCAGTTCTGTTTTAAACTGACAGTGTTAAATTTTAATTTTTAAAACTTAATGACAGTAATATTACTAACTTTTGAAATAAAAATTTAAACATTAGAATATGTTCTTAAAATTTTTTCTATTGTTTTAAATTTTAAAATTTATATCTGTATATATGATAGGCCAAAGTAATTGTTTTTGATTCATTCATGTGCATTAAAGTTATAAGATCTATTTTTCTTATATTGTATTAAGATGCAAATTCTTATGAGATAGACTTAATAAAATTTATTCCATATTTGACATATGTAACAACCTTAATTGCACTTTTGTTTCAGGTAAGTGATTCCTTCTTTGAGGTTGAAGCCCTCATGGAAAAGATGAAGCAGTTACAGGAATGTCGAGAAGAAGAGGAGGCAAGTCAGGAAGAGATGGCTTCACGTTTTGAAATAGAAAAAAGAGAGAGCATGTTTGTCTTCTCTTCAGGTAAAAGCAAGCATTACATAGTCAATGTCTATTTTGAAGAAAAAGCCCAATTTTTAAAGACAATTTAAATAAGTTTTTCGTATGGGAATACAGTTGATTTACAATGTTGTGTTATTTTCAAGTGTACAGCAAAATGAATCTGTTATACATATATCCACTTTTCTTTTTTTTTTTTCATATATCCACTTTTAGATTCCTTTCCCATACAAGTCAGTACAGAGTTTTGAGTAGAATTCCCTGTGCTATGCAGTAGGTCCTTATTAGTTATCTGTTTTATATATAGTAGTATGTATATGTGAATCGCAATCTCCCAATTTATCCCTCCCCCTACCCCGGCTGCATCCCAAACCCTTGGTAACCACAGGCTCTCTACAACTCCACATATAAGCTGTATTGTATGATATTTGTCTTTTTCTTTCTAACCTCACATAATATGGGTCCAGGTCCATTCATGTTGTGGCCAGTGGCATTGTTTAATTCTTTTTTATGGCTGAATAACAGTCCACTGATACATGCACTACATCTCTGTCTACTGCTGTCAGTGGACATTTAGGGTGCTTCCGTGTCTTGGCTACTATAAATAGTGCTGCTGTAAACACAAGGGTGTGTGTGTCTTTTTGAATTATGGTTTTCTCTGGACATATACCTAGGAGTTGGATTGCTGATTAGATGGTAGCTCTATTTTTAGTTTTTTGAGGAACCTCCGTACTGTTATCTGTAGTGACTGCATGAATTTACATTCCCAACAACAGTTTTGTAAAATTTATTGTTTGTAGATTTTTTGATGATGGCCATTCTAACTGATGTGAGGTGATAACCTCACTGTTGTTTTGATTTGCATTTCTGTAATAATTAGTGATATTGAATATCTTTTCATGTGCCTATTGGCCATCTATGTCTTCTTTGGGGAAATGTCTGTTTAGCTCTTCTGCCCATTTTTTTTTTTTTTGATGGGGTTGTTTGGTTTTTTAATATTAAGCTGCATAAGCTATTTGTATTTTGGAGATTAATCCCTTGTCAGTTGCTTTGTTTGCAAATATTTTCTCTCATTCTGTAGGTTGTCATTTTGTTTAGTTTATGGTTTTCTTTGCTGTGCAAAACTTTTAAGTTTAATTCTAATATGTCTTTCCTTTTAGAAAGGCTATTGCATAGGTATTCCTACTTCCAAAAAAGGAAGTTAAAGTGAAAATAGACTAAGAGCAAGGATTTGATTTAGGTCCTAAAATCACTGCTAATAAACTTTGTGAATGTTAAGTCATTTAGCATTGAGCATTCCTTTTTTTTTTTCTTTAAAATGAGGAAGTTGCATTCATAAAGGCCTAATAGTACTTCCAGCTTTAAAATTCTATAATGTGTGAAAAGGAGCTACTTATTAGATAACTAACAGCTTAAACCCTTTGTTAGGCCTTTATCAAATGTAACCTATAGGATTTAATAAGTAAACTAGGTAATTTAAAGGAAAAAAGTTATAGTGTCAATATATTTTGACAATAATACAGTGGAACAAAGAGTACATTGGTTTTAATAACCAATTTTCTTAATAGCAAAGAAAAAATCAAATTTGTATAAATGGAGGTTTGATGTTAGCCTGAGGAGAAGTCTTTGATTCTATTTACTTGAAACTAAATAATCTCATCAACTCCTAAACTTGAAAATAATCTAAAAAGGCTTAGTGAGCCTCTTTTCTGTATTTATTTCAGAATTGTTTCTAGGGCCTTTGAACTGTTAGTGTTCGTTGCTCATTTGTGTCCAACTTTTTGAGACCCCCACAGACTATATAGGCCACTAGGCTCCTCTGTTCATGGAATTTCCTAGGCAAGAATACTGGAGTGGGTAGCCATTCCCTTCTCCAAGGGATCTTCCTGACCCAGGGATCGAACCCAGGTCTCCTGCATTGCAGGCAGATTCTTTACCATCTGAGGCATCAGAGAAGCTGTTAAAGAGATCATTTTACATATTGTATGACATTAATATTCAACTAAAAATGTCCAAGTGCTAAAGTTTAGAATACAGCTGATTTGTTAGTACCATAAAGATTATTTCAAAAGGGTATTCATACTTGGAGTACATACTTTTAAGTAGAACCTCACATCTATAAACTAGAGAGAGGACACAGAGGAAGAGAGGATCTGTGAAAGAGAGGAATGAAAAGCACAGTAAATGCAACCATGAGTATGTTTTTTAACCTTTATATTCCATTTATTAAGCAATTTCTTTATAGTTTTAAGACTTTATTTTAGTTGATATTGGTTACTAAGTATCAGAAAAAGGGTTATCCTATTTTTACTTGTTATAGGTAAAATGAATTTTAACTAGCATCCTGTGTTTGAAAAGCTTTCAGTAGCTTTTTTAAAAAATTATTTCAGATGATGATGAAGTTACACCAGCAAGAGATGTATCACGTCACTTTGAGGATACTAGTTATGGCTATAAGGATTTCTCTAGACATGGAATGCACGTCCCAACATTTCGAGTCCAGGTAAAATCACAACTTGTATGTACATGACTGGTTAGAAATATCTCAGTCTGACTTAAAGTTAGAAAGAACCATCTGGATTTGAGAACAGAAAGCATTGCAGAGAGAAATAACTTTTCTATGTACATGCAGTTCCTTAGATATAAGTTCATAAATCAGTTGCTCAGAATTCAAAACATATTCACCCATAAAACAAAATTACAATAGTGGTTAGGTTCCCAGATGGTATACTAAAACTCAAAGTTCATAATATAACTAAACAGTAAATAGTTGTGTTAGAACCTAGCTAGCATTTATAGCATTGTTTTACAGAGCACCAGTGTTAAAGTGAGGCCATTTCTGTGACAAGAGAAATGTCCTCAACATTTCAGGCATTATGTGTGTGTGGGTAGAAGGAAAGAGGATGAGAAAATCAGAGTGAAACATGTGCTTAAATTAGAACTTTTAGGGACAGCAAATTTGTTTTCTTTTAATTTGGGTGAGTTCTTATAAATCTCATATAAAATAAGTCATAGTGATTACAATAACCTAATTCCCTGGTAAAATATGAACTGAATGTCATTTGAAGCAATGAGAATTTTTGAGAGTTTCAAACTTAAATCTTGAAGAGGATTTTTATATAAAGATATCTTATTCCAAAATTAAATAATGCCCATCTCTTAGAATAAAGTTTTAGTGAGGTAGAGAGTCAAATTATTGTTGGTAGACCCAGTTTGTTTAGCTCCATAATCATTAACTTTGAAATACACAGTAAAAATTCCCAGTGCAATTCTGTGTATATTGAGTCCATGGAAACTTAGGGACCTTGTCATTCTCCAGGATACCAGCCTCCTTCTCTCTTATTGCTTTTCCAGGAAGCTAAGTGCTTTGCAAATATATTGCAGGAGCAACAATTGCTGTATCTTCTAGTTCCAGAATAAAAGTTGAGGATCATCAATTAGGAAACATTTATTTATTCTATGCTGTAGTTTTCTAAGACTGCTTCCAATCCATTACTAGACACACAATGCATTTAAAATGTATTTCTTAAACAATCTGTTATGAGTTGATAGTTCTAACTTTCCCAATTATTGCGAAGGGCTGCTGTTGCTAAGTCGCCTCAGTCGTGTCCGACTCTGTGCAACCCCATAGACGGCAGCCCACCAGGCTCCTTCGTCCCTGGGATTCTCCAGGCAAGAACACTGGAGTGGGTTGCCATTTCCTTCTCCAATGCATGAGAGTCAAAGTGAAGTCGCTCAGTTGTGTCCGACTTGTAGCGACCCCATGGACTGCAGCCTACCAGGCTCCTCCATCCATGGGATTTTCCAGGCAAGAGTACTGGAGTGGGGTGCCATTGCCTTCTCCAATTGTGAAGGACTAGTATTAAGTAATAACTTTTAGCAGAATTATGAAAATATTTGGGAACCATGAGATTTTTTTTTTCTTGACTCAAGGAACTAACATTATTTAAGGAGGCAAATTAGGCACAGGAAGAAATATAGAATATGTTACGTGGTAGTGAAGTTGTGTCATGAAATATAATACATTACAATTGGAGAGATCATGTAGACTAGAAAAATTTTTTTGGAGGCAGATTAGGGTTTGACAGATTTGAATAGTTTAAAAGCATGAATATTGTAAGCAGAGACGACTGTAGGCAATAATTGAGCCTAGGTTAAAGGACAGAGTGAGGGAAGGTATCATAAACTGGCTGGGCTGCTGAAAGCTTCAAGCAAAGGATTTTTCTGATTAGTTGGAAGTTACTTTAAAATTGATCAGACTTGGACGTTTTGACCACAGTGATGGCATGATATCAAAGAGGTGTTTTAGGAAAACAAATATGGGAGCAACGTAGAAGTAGAGGCTTATTAAGTTTTGTTTGAGATAGAAAAAAGGAAACAGAGATTTAATGTAGGAAAACTAATTAGAAGACTTAACAGAGCTAAGAGGAAGGGGGGTTAGGAGGAAAAAGAATGAGTGATGGATGTGTTGAATTAAAAATTTACAAAATTTGAAGACACTTGAATGCCTGCAGCAATATAAAAGGAGAGTGGCCTCCCAGGACGAGTCATCTCTGGAGGCTGACAGGGGAAACAGTGAGAGAAAGCAGAGTACAAGTGATGTGTGTGTAAGGCAGAGATTCCACTGGTTTTTAAACTTGGTGAGTTGCAAAATTTAACTTTTGCATATTGCAGTATAGAAATTGAAAACATCAAACTGGAATGCAAATGAAACGGAAAGCTAGGGATGTTCTAGAAAGGGAGTGGATTTCAACTGCCAGTAGTCTCACTGCACCACAGAGCAATAGACATAGAACTGTATTTGACCACATTTTAATTATTCACATTTGTTCTGTTCTCTGTATTTAGGACTATTGTTGGGAAGACCATGGTTATTCTTTGGTAAATCGTCTTTATCCAGATGTAGGACAGTTGATTGATGAAAAATTTCACATTGCTTACAATCTTACTTATAATACAATGGCAATGCACAAAGATGTTGATACCTCAATGCTCAGACGGGCTATTTGGAACTATATTCACTGCATGTTTGGAATCAGGTTAGTCTGTTTTCTTACGTTTATGAAGAGATATTTTCTTTTAGGGAAATCATTCAGGTGCTTGAAACACATATGCAGATATACATGTTAATATACTCAGAACCATCCCCTCCCTAAGAGCTTATTTTTATGCTTTTTATGCTTTAGAAACTTGATTTTTTGCAGCTTAGTGTGTTTCCTCTCACCTAGCTAGGCAGGAAGAAGGAGAGTTAGGAACAAGAGTTAAACAACAAGCAAGGTTGTCCAGGAGCATGGAGAAAAAGGAAAAGTTTGTCTCTAAACATTTATGTGTTTGTATCATTTTTATCTCCTGAGACACTTGTACTTCTGCCTTCGTGGAACTTAGAGTGCCCTTCTAAAGAGTACCTACTCCCATGATACTTCATAAAATGCAAAACTTTATCAGTATTATGCTATTTATATACACATACTATACATCACCTTCTAACATACACAAACACCCACACTATGGTCCTTCCTAATTATTTTAGCTGTAAAGTCAGACTTTTCTCTTGGTTATTCATTTTTTCAGTAGCCAGACTATTGACTTTAGACTCCCGGATGGTTATATTATGGACCAACTTTACAAGAGTTTTCTCCCTTTTCCACTAAAAACCAAATAGGAGACTGAAGATCCTTGGATGTTGTAGAAAGTATTCTCCAGTGGGGCAGAGCAGACACTGGTGCCTATGACCATCCTGGCCTAAAGCAGAGTGGCCTAAGTGTAGACACTGTGAGGCCATCTTAGGGACCAATTCTTTCCTCATCTGACCCCAAGAACTGCTAACATGAGAAAATATTTATACAAGTAGATTATAATTTATATATCATGGGATATATCAATATTGTCTAATTTGTTAACTTCTTAATATCATCAATACTCAAACTGTTTCCAAAATTTGTTCCTCAGTGTGGTTGCTTATTCATGATTGTAAATATATACTGTTACTTTGCACTAGCAAATTTTTTGTTCATCTCCCTGACTTCTCTATTTCTTACTCCTTTATACTGATTCATCCACCCCCATTTAAACATTGTAAAGCTCTTATTTTAGGGGACAGCTGCCTATATAAAGAGGAGAAAAGAATATAACATTTACTATTATATCTGTACTTCTATAAAAAAACAGACTATCACATCAGATCAGTCGCTCAGTCGTGTCCGACTCTTTGCAACCCCATGAATCGCAGCACACCAGGCCTCCCTGTCCATCACCAACTCCCGGAATTCACTCAGACTCACGTCCATCGAGTCAGTGATGCCATCCAGCCATCTCATCCTCTGTCGTCCCCTTCTCCTCCTGCCCCCAATCCCTCCCAGCATCAGGGTCTTTTCCAATGAGTCAGCTCTTCACATGAGGTGGCCAAAGTACTGGAGTTTCAGCTTTAGCATCATTCCTTCCAAAGAAATCCCAGGGCTGATCTCCTTCAGAATGGACTGGTTAGATCTCCTTGCAGTCCAAGGGACTCTCAAGAGTCTTCTCCAACACCACAGTTCAAAAGCATCAATTCTTTGGCGCTCAGCCTTCTTCACAGTCCAACTCTCCCATCCATACATGACCACAGGAAAAACCATAGCCTTGACTAGACGAACCTTTGTTGGCAAAGTAATGTCTCTGCTTTTGAATATGCTATCTAGGTTGGTCATAACTTTCCTTCCAAGAAGTAAGCGTCTTTTAATTTCATGGCTGCAGTCACCATCTGTAGTGATTTTGGAGCCCAGAAAAATAAAGTCTGACACTGTTTCCACTCAAAAATATAGTAATTCTCACATTGTCTTTTAACAGATACGATGACTATGACTATGGTGAAATTAACCAGCTATTGGATCGTAGCTTTAAAGTTTATATCAAAACTGTTGTTTGCACTCCTGAAAAGGTTACCAAAAGAATGTATGATAGCTTCTGGAGGCAGTTCAAGCACTCTGAGAAGGTATGTACCTGTTGTGTTTACTCTGTAACTTAGCAGTGGTTCTTATTCTCCTTCACCTAAACTAATGGGTCTCCAGCCCTTTCCATCACCTCTACTGACCCAGAGAAGAACATTCCAGAACAGGTGTCTTAGATATGCCTTGGAAGGGAACCTCATTATGGTTTAAAGCAGGGGTCCCCAACTTGCAGACGAGGGACTGGTACCTGCTGCCAGATCAGCATGGCATTAGATTAAATGTAACGTGCTTGAATCATCCAGAAATCAGTTTCCAGTGCCAAAAAGGTTGGAGACTGCTGGTTTAACGTAAAAGAAGAACGACAGGGAGAACAGATCTGCTGGCCTGTCTTCAAAGTTCAGGCTTAGGAGAAAGAAGAGAATCCTTGAACCGTCTTTACGGAAATTATTGAATGATGATTTGGCAGGGAAAGTTTATTATTATAACAAACCTTCAAAAAGAGATGTGATCAAATACAAGCTCAAAACATATTTCCGAGAAAGATCAGATGGCTTTTGTTTTGAGAAACTGATACTCTGTTCATCAAACCCAAGACTTGTGTTAAGCTATTCAGTGGTACACATACATTACTTATATTTGGTGTTTATTAAATGCACTGAAACTGATTGTAAATGCTTATAACCATATCTTAAATAATGTTGTGTTTTATATTCAGGTTCATGTTAATCTGCTTCTTATAGAAGCTAGGATGCAAGCAGAACTCCTTTATGCTCTGAGAGCCATTACCCGCTATATGACCTGACGCCTCTCCTCCGTTAAAGATGATGGAACGATCAGCAGATAGAGTCTACAAGGGGAAGGTACTCAGCCCCAGGACCAATGGTAGATAAAGAATTCAGAATCCATTGTGCCATGATTCCTTTAGTTTCTGCTATTTTACTGTGGAAACGCCACTGCTGGCACAAGCAGTGAGTGCTCAGCAGCTTCAAGTTTAGAGCTGTGAAGAAGGGCTGCTGTTCACAGTATTTTGCTTTTTGACAGTACAAGATGCTGTATAACTTTTAATACAGCAAATAGTATCTCTCCAAATCCTGTTGCTTTTATGTTAACAAAAATTGGAGCATGCAAAGAATGGGACTTTGATAATGATGTAAGCTTTTATACATAAAGAATTTTAGATATTGGTGCTGCTATTCCTGCTGGTGGAATGAATAGAGTGGCTGTTCGGTTAAGCTATTAGTAATAAGGTGAACACTGCTACTATCTGAGCCTACATACGTAAAATTTGTGTGGTTTCAAATTAAACTTACATATATGTGTTAATTTTTTTGCATCTAAAATTACTCACAGCTCAGCAAAGACCATTATGATGGTAACAGCTCATTTTTTTCATATAGTTTTTTTTTAAATTCAGTTATTGGATGATATTAAATTACAGTGGCATTCTTAAAGACTTCTTCAAAAAGCAATCTTACATGAAAAATGTATAAATTATCTTTTGATATGCTGTTTCCCAAGGTTCTGTGACACTGGAGGGCAGCTGTCCTGTGCGGTGTTTTTGTTTCCAGCACCGAAGTTATGGGAAATATTGTGTAGCTGCTGCTCAGTCCCAGGTGCATTCTGCCCCTGCCCACCTCATGGTCCCCCCTTCAAAGATTGTGCAGCTCCTTAAATAATAAAGCTGGAAAATATTTTTAGTCATCAAATTTGATTTACAAAAAATGCTAACTTTGAAATGCAAACAGGCTTGAAAAATGTATTAAGTACTTTGTATTCTGGAAGCGTGAATTGCTTTTGAAGTCTGTCAGTATTATTAGTATTTTTCAATAAAGAATAATTTTTCTCCAATTTTATTTGCTGTCTCAAAAAGTCATGACTTAAACAATCAGTCACTATTCTCAGTTTGTATTGATTTTCATTAGCTATCACACTTAGATAATTCTGTAGTCAGGTGAGACTATTATTTAAATGGCAAACTCTTGCAGTCATGAGAGCTACAAGAAAAGTTTTATCTTGGATAACTGATACAGTCCCATGCCTTGTCCATTTTGAACTGAGATGTTTTAAAGATCAATTATTAAGAATTATTAGAAACAGGTTAAATTAGGGAGTCACTACAGAACAAAAAATGACACTGTCAAACAATTAGTTCTAAATTTAATCAAAGCTTTTGTGATAACTGAGCTCAATAAATGTTTTGATGAGTAACAAGATAGTGCCTATAAAATATAGTGTGGGGTGGGAGCTGGGAGGCATAATTTTGAATGGAGGTGATATAGCTACCTTCATGGCTACATACCCTAGTGAGAAGATAATACTGTCATCTTAGATAAAAACTGCTTTCAATATATTTTATAAAGAAATATATCAGCCCATTTCTAGTTAGCTTACAATAATATACAAATGGTCTTACCTGTTGAATTTGCATCATGCCTCTGCCCTTTTTTGTCTGCTGCTGGGTTATTTCATCATAGCAATACAGGTGAATCCAACAAGTAAGTTTGCATTGGATAAATTTTTACTCATTCTGCTTCTGCTCTTTGTTCTTGGCACTTCCTCTTAAAAATACAACATTTCTAATAGAAGTTCTAATCAGTAGTAGGATGATTAAGAAAAACTGGGTTTATTACCTTATTCCACTTAGAAATCATGAGACGAAATGAAAATTTTAATGAATAAGAAAGTATGCTTGTACCTAAAGTAATAAAGGATTGCCTGTGATACAAAGTTGATGTTTCAGCACCTCCATCTTAACAGGTGTTTCCTGTTAATGTTTTCTCAAAACTAAACATACAGGGTTTTTAATATTGCTATTTATCTTTGAAACTGTTTCCAAAATAATTGAAGGTGGTAAAATAGAACATGGGATATCAAAACTTTTCCCCACAAGAGGAATTATTTTTCTTAAATAACCATGAATAGATTTCTAGTTGAGGTTTCCAAGATTCAATTTTTTAGATCACTTTTTTAGTAAAAATTAGGGAACTTTTTTATTAGGCAATACTTAATTCAGTATCTCTTTAAGAATGAAATTCTAAACACATTTACCACAGTTATTTAACTCCATATAAATACTGGTGATATTCTTAACTTAGAGGAATAATCTTAGCTTTTAAATGAATTTTAACAGTTTACCTATTTCAAATTATTCTGGTAAAGGACCACTGGTAGATAAGTAAATAAAACTTGTTGGATAAGAATGTTTTCCAGGCACTTTTCACTCATTAAGATACTCTGAAATTTTGTTACGTATTTGTGACTAGTGAATATCAAGGGAAAGCAAAGGCAGGTAGATGGGGAGTGACATTACCTATGATGTACCAGGTCCTTATTCCCAATGGAGACACTGAGCTAACAACAATATAAAGACCAAATACCTTTGTGAAAATTCTAGAAACCACTTGGGAAGCTATAGCTCAGGCAAACACAAACCAGGAGGAGGCTGCACCAAAAGGTATAGGTAAATTTGGGGCATTTTGCTTGTCCTAAGCTGGTATACAGCACGACGGCAATTGAGAGGAAACTCCTAAGTCCCAGCTTCTCCCTTGGGACCAAAAGAAAAAAGGTGAACTTTTGTGTTTGAGGGACTGGATTCTATCTCACCTGACTTGGAGCACTAGTAGGAGTGGTAGAATGGTTTGGATGCTGGTTGTAGATCACTGTGCTCACAGAAGTGAGCACAGAGGTGCATTAGAACAGCAGGGAATCTACAGTTATGTAGGCAGGTGCAGGGGATCCAAAAGAATACAGATAGGAATAAAACAGAAATTGGAACAGGAAGCTCCTGAGAAGAAACAGAGGCAAGCCTCTTAGGGAAATTAAGACAGCTAAAAGCAGATATTATATCCTGGAATAAAAACATATACACTCGTCCAAATAAGTTACATCCCTGGAAATGGTAGCTATTTTTCAAATGCCCAAATCACAACAAACTTTGCAAGGTATATATATGTGTGTGTGTGTGTGTGTATGCAGGAGAATGTGGCAAAATCTAAAAAACAAAATAAATCCCCAGAAACCAACCCTAAGGCAATGTAGGACTCTGAATTACCCCACAAAGAATTTTAGGGATTTTACCTGGCAGTCTAGTAGTTAAGAAGTCACCTTCCAATGCAGAGGGTGCATGCTCAATCCCTGGTCGGGGAGCTAAGATTCCACCTACCTCGGGGCCAAGACCCTCTCCCAAAACATAAAACAGAAGCAGTATTGTAACAAATTCAATAAAACCTTAAAAAAAAAAGATTTTAAACAACTGTCTTAAAGATGCTCAGTGTACTAAAGAGGGAGAACAAGACTGACATATCAGGAAAATGATGCATGAACAAAATGAGAATATCACCAAAGAGACAGATTCTGGAGCTGAAGAATACAATAACTGAATAAAAAAACTGACAACAACAGGCAATTTGATCAGATAGAAGAAAGACTTTGGAGAGTTATTGATATTATCAATAATAACCTCAGAGGTTATTTGATATTATCAAGTCAGAGATAAAAATGAAAAGTGAAGACAGCCTAAGGGACTTGTGGGGACATAAAGTAGGGAGTGTGCAGAGCTGTAAAGGAATGGAGTTTTGTATGCAAATCAACTTATCAAAATAAACTTATAACTTTAACATTTTTAAACATAATCCCCATGGTAACCACAAAGAAAATCTCTTCAGAATTTACACAAAAAGAAATGAGAAGGAAATCAAATCATGTAACTCCAAAAAAAAGTCAATGAAACACAAAGGAGGAAGAGGGGGACTGAGGTACAAAAAAGCTACAAATCTTGCAGAAAACAAAATAGCAATAGTAAGTCCTTCCCTATTAGTAATTATATCAAATGTAATAAATGGATTGAATCCCCCAGTCAAAAGACTCAGATTGGCTGAATGGATAAAATAAAAAAGAGGATCCAACTATTTGCTGTCTATAAGAAACTTAACTTTAGATCTAAGAACACATATAGGCTGAGTGTGAAAGGACAGAAAAAGACATTCCATGCAAATAGTAACCAAAAGAGCAGAGGTAGCTATATGAATATCAGAGAAAAGGGCCAATTCACCAGGAAGATAAAACAGTTATAAATAGATAGGCATCAAATACTAACACTCCTAAACATAGGAAGCAAATGTTGATAGAATTGGGGAGAAACAGGTTTGTTGTTGTTTAGTAGCTAGGTCATGTCTGACTCTTTGCAACCCCATGAATTGTAGCCTGCCAGGCTTCTCTGTCCATGGGATTTCCCAGGCAAGAATACTGGACTGGGTTGGCATGTCCTTTTCCAGGGGATCTTCCTAACCCAAGAATCAAACCTACATCAAACCCCATCAAGCATTGGCAGGCAGATTCTTTACCACTGAGCCACCAGGGAAGCCCAGGAAATAGACAGCAACACAATAATAGTAAGAGATTCAATGTCCACTTCCAGGGACTAACCTGGTGGTCCAGTGGTTAAGAGTACTTCTTGCAATGCAGAAAACACAGGTTTGATCCTTGTTTGGGGCACTAAGATGACACATGCCACAGAGCAACTAAGACTGCATGCTGCAGCTACTGAACCCATGCACTCAGGAGCCCATGCACCACAACTAGAGAGCCCACATGACACAACAAAGATCCTGCATGCTGCAACTAAGACTCAATGCACCCAAATAAATATTTTTAAAAATACTCACTTCCAAAAATGAATAGAACCAACATAAGATAAATAAGGAAAAAGAGGACTTGAACACTACAGACTAGTTGAATCTATCAGATGTACACAGAAAATTCCAACAATAGGATATACAGTCTTCTCAAGGGCACATGGAACATTCTCCAGGATTGCCACAAATTAAGCCACAAAACAAGCCTTAACAAATTTTAAAAGACTGAAATCATACAAAGTATCTTTTCTGATCATAATGGAATGAACCTTACAATCAATTGCAGAAAGAAAAGCTGGAGAGTCCACAAGTATGTAGAAATGAAACAGCATACTCTTAAAAGGCCACTGCAAAGAAGAAATTACAAATGGACTTAGAAAATATCTTGAGATAAAAACACAACACACCAATATTTACAGATGCTGTGCCAAGAGGGAAGTTAACAGCTATAAACTCTTAGACTATAAAAGCAAAGACAATCTCAAATCAACATTGTAACTTCGTCAAGGAACTAGACAGAACAATCCAAACCCAGAGCTAGCAGAAGGAAAGAAAGATCAAAGCAGAGATAAATAAAAAGCACAACAGAAAAAATACAACAAAATTAAGAGCTGTTTGAAAAGATCAACAAAATTGACAAACCTTTAACTGCATTAAGAAAAAAAAATCAGAAATGAAAAATGAGACATTCCCAACCAATATTAAAAAAAAAAAAATAGGATAGAGAATATTATACACTGTACATCAACAAACTGGATAACTTAGAAACACACAGCCTACCAAGAAGGGAATCATGAAGAAATAGAAAATCTGAAAAGAACTATAACTAGTAAGGAGACTGGAATCAGTAATTAAAAACTCAACAAAGCCCAGGACCAAATGGTTTCACTGAATTATACCAAACAGTTAAAGAAAAGTCAACACCAAACTCATCCAAAAAATTGAAGACAAGGGAATGTTTCTAAACTCATTCTATGAGGTCAGCATTATCCTGATAACAAAGCCAAAGCGACTGCAAGAAAACTACAGACCAATATCTATAATGAATATTGTTGAAAAAATCCTTAATTCTAGTAAAGAAAACTCAACAGCACATTTAAAAAATGAAGTGGCGAACTTCCCTGGCGGTTCAGTGGTTAAAGAATCTGCCTTCCAATGCAGGGGATGTGGGTTCGATCCCTGATTGGAGAACTAAGATCCCACATGCTGCAGGGCAACTAAGCCTGCATGCTGCAACTAAGACCCAGTGCAGCCAAAACTAAATAAATCAATAAAATACTTTTTTAAAAAAATGAAGAGGGATATATTCCTGAAATGCAAGTATATATATTCCATTTATAAAAATTGATCAGTGTAATATACCACAATAACAGAATGAAGGGTGAGAAAACAAACACATGATCATATCAGTCGATGTAGAAAAATTATTTGGCATAATTCGGTAGCCTTTTCATGATAAAAAAAATACTCAACAAACCAGAAGTAGAAGGAAACCGTCTCAGTGTAATAAAGGCCATATGTGAAAAGCACATAGCTAATATCATACTCTGTGAAAGATAAACTGTTTCCTCTAAGATCAGGAACAAGAGAAAAATATCAACTCTCACCACTCATAGTATACCAGAAGTCCTACCTAAGCAATTAGGCAAGAAAAAGAAAAAACGTTCAAATTAGAAAGGAAATGTAAAATTATATATGTGTATATAAATAACATGATCTTATATTAGAAAACCCCAAAGATTCCACACCAAAAAACAAAAGTAGAAAAACCTGTTGGAACCATAAAAGTCAACACAGAAAAGTCAGTTGCATTTTTATACACTAACAGCAATCAAGCAAGGAAACTAAGGCAACAGCTCCATTTACAGTAGCATCAAAAATAATAAAATCCTTAGAAATAAATTTAACCAAAGGAGTTGAAAGACTTGACAATGAAAACTACAAAACATAACTATAAGAAAATAAAGAAGACACAAACAAATGAGAGACATCCTGTGTTCATAGACTGGAATACTTCCTATTGTTAAGATGTCAATACTACCTAAAGCAATCTACAAATTCAATGCCTTTTTCTCCTGCAGAAATAGAAAAAGCCATCCAAAAATTCACATGGGGTCTCAAAAGACTACATAGCCAAAACAATCCTGAATAAGAACAGAGTTGTAAGTCTCACAATGTCCTAACTTCAAAACATTTTCCAAAGCTACATTATCAAAACAGTATGGTACTTGCATAGACATACACCCAGAAATAAGCCTTCATGATCTTCAATAAGGATGCCTGGACTATTTGATGAGAAAAGAACTGTCTGGGAAAACTAGATATTCACATGCAGAAGAATGAAGTTAGACCTTTATTTTAGAAACATATACAAAAATTAACTAAAATGGATTAAAGACCCAAGTGTAAGAACTAAAACTATAAAGCTCCTAGAAGAAAAGATAGGCAGCATAGCTTCAGGACACTGGATTTGGCAATGATTTATTGGACATAATACCAAAAGGCAAAGGAAAAAAATAGACAAATAGAACTACATCAAATTTACTTCTGTGCATCAAATGGCATGAAAGTGAAAGTCACTCAGTCGTGTGCAACTCTTTGCGACCCCATGGACTATGCAGTCCATGGGATTCTCCAGGCCAGAATACTGGAGTGGGTAGCCTTTCCCTTCTCCAGGGTATCTTCCCAAACCGGGGACTAAACCAGGTCTCCTGCATTGCAGGCGGATTCTTTACCAGCTGAGTCATAAGGGAAGCCCAAGAATGCTGGAGTGGATAGCCTATCCCTTCTCCAGGGGATCTTCCTGACCCAGGAATCGAACCAGGTCCCCTGCACTGCAGGCGGATTCTTTACCAACTGAGCTATCAGGGAAGCCCAAAGGGCATGATCAGCAGTTTAAAAAAAAAAAAAAAGTAACCTACAAAATGGGAGAAAATATTTGTTAATCATGTACCTGATAAAGTCTTAATATCCAAAATATATAAATAACTCCTTTAAATCAATGACTACCACACAAAAAAAAAGCTTGATTAAAAAATAGATATCTTAGAGTTTTCAGAATATAGGTCTTTTGGCTCCTTAGATAGGTTTATTCCTAGGTACATTATTCTTTTTGATGTGATAGTATATGGAACTGTTTCCTTAACTTCGTCGTCTGTTGACTTTCTACCTTTACTATATGTTTGCCTCTACTTGTGAACTTCTCTGTTTCATAATTTTCTTGATTTTAGATGTGGTCTTAAAAAACATATTATTTGGTCACACTGGATCTTAGGTGCAGCATGCAGGATCTTCAGTTGCAGCATAGAGAATCTTTTAGTTGCAGCATGTGAACTCTAGTTTCAGCATGTGGGATCTAGTTCCCTGACCGGGGGTTGAACCCAGGTTCCTGGGCATTGGGAGTGCAGAGTGTTAGCCACTGGATCACCAGGGAGGTCCCTTGATGTAACCTCATCTATTTAAAGAAGTTCCTTTAGAATTTGTCATAAAGCTGGTTTGGTCATGCTGAATTCTTTAAGCTTTTGCTTGTCTGTAAAGCTTTTGATTTCTCTGTAACCTCTTATGGAAAAACCCAAATGAGCTTTTTGGCCAACCCAATACAAGACCTGTACTCCATAAACAGTAAGATGCTAATGAAAGAAGTTGAAGATGACACAGATAGAAAGATATACCATATTCTTGGGTTGGAAGAATAAATATTATAGAATGACCATACTAACCAAGACAATCTATAGATTCAATGCAATCCATTTCAAATTACCAACAGCATTTTTCATAGAACTAGAACAAAAATTTTTTAATTTCTGTGGAAACACAAAAGACTGCAATAACCAAAGCAATCCTGAGAAAGAAAAATGGAGCTGTTGAAATCACACTCTCTGACTTTAAACTATATTACAAAGCTACATTAATCAAAGCACTATGGTACTGGCACAAAAACAGACACATAGATCAATGGAACGGAATAGAAAGCCCAGAAATAAATGCTAACATCTATAGTCAATTAACATACAACAAAGGAGGCAAGAATATACAATAGAGAATAGACAGTCTCTTCAACAAGTGGTGCTGTGAAAACTGGACAGCTACATGTAAAAAAAAAAAAAGAATTTAAAACATTTTTTAACACTATAGACAAAAATAAACTCAAAATGGATTAAAGACGTAATGTCAGACCTAAATGTAAGACTGGATACTATAAAACTCCTAGAGGAAAATTGCAGCAATATTTTTTAATCCCTCTCCTACAGTAATGGAAATAAATAAATGGGAAACAGTTAAATTTAAAAACTTTTGCAGAGCAAAGGAAATTATAAACAAAACAAAAAGTTAACCTATGGAATGGGAAAAAATATTTGCAAATGATGTGACAACAAGAGATTAATTTCCAAAATATACAAATAACTCATACAGCTTAATGACTCAGGAAACTCAAACAGTGCTCTGTATCAACCTAGGGGGCGGGGATGGGGAGGGAAATGGGAGGGAGTTTCAAAAGGGAGGGGATATATGTAAACCTATGGCTGATTCATGTTGAGGTTTGACAGAAGACAGCAAAATTCTGTAAAGCAATTATCCTGCAATAAAAATAAAAATAAAATAAACAGCTCAATCTATTTAGAAGCCTTAAATGGACACTTCTCCAAAGAAGACATACAGATGGCCAACAGGCATATGAAAAGATGCTCAACATCACTAATTATTAGAGCAGTTGAAATCAAAACTAAAGGGAGGCATCACCTCACTCCATTCAGAAAGGCCATCATCAAAAAGTGATCAAACGGTAAATGGAGACTGTGTGGAGAAAAGAGAGCCCTCCCACACTGTTGGTGGGAAAGTTAATTGGTGCAGCCACTATGGAGAACAATATGAATGTTCCTTAAAAAACAAAAAGAATTATCATATGATCCAGCAATCCCACTCCTGGTCGCATGTTCAGAGAAAACTGTAATTTGAAAAGATACACGCATCCCAATGTTTATAGCAGCACTACTTAAAATAGCAAAGACATGGAATCAACCTAAGTGTTCACTGACAGATGAATGGATAAAAAAGATGCGGTAATATATACACAAGGGATATTACCAAGTCATAAAAAAATGAAATAATGCCATTTGCAGCAACATGGATGGATCTAGAGATTATCATTTATTATATGTGGAAAGAATCTAAAATAAAAGCATACAAATGAAATTATTTACAAACAGAGTCACAGATATGGAACGCAAACTTATGGTTGCCAAAGGGGAAAATGGGGTGGAAGAGGGATAAGTTAGGAGTTTGGGATTAACATATACACACTACTATATATAAAATATTGGGTTGGCCAAAAGGTACATTCAGATTTTTCCATAGCATCTTATGGAGAAATGCAAATGAACCTTTTGGTCACCCCAGTAGATAATCAACAAAGACCTACTATATAGCATAGGGAACTATATTCAATATCTTATAAAACCTATAACAGAAATGCATCTAAAAAATGTATGTGTGTGTATCTGAATCACTTTGCTACACACCTGAAACACATTATAAAACCAACTACATTAAAAAAATTTTAATAAATTTTTAAAAATAAATAAAAATATAATAAAAATATAAAAATTTGAAGTGGCAAATGACTTCAACGGGCATTTCTCCAAAGATGATATATAGATGGCCAATAAAAATGTGAAGATACTCAATATCATTACTTATTAGAGAAATGCAAATCAAAACCACCATGAGACACCATTTCACAACCATTAGAATGGCTACTACCAAAACAACAACAGAAAACAGGTGCTGGAGAAGATGTAAAGAATGGGAACCCTTGTGCACTGTTGGTGACGTGAAATGATATAGCCTCTGCAGAAATGAATACAGACATTCCTCAAAAAATTAACAGTAGAACTACTATATCATCCAGTCATTCCATTTCTGGGTATACATCACAAGGAACCGAAAGCAGGATCTTGAAGAGGTATTTATACACCCCTGTTCATAGTCGCATTATTCACAATAGCCATGAGACAGAAGTAACCCAAATGTCCTGATGAGTTAACGGATGAAAAAATATGATATAAACATACAAGAAAATATTATTGAGCCTTAAAAGGAAGCAAATCCCATCACACACCACAACATGGATGAACTTTGAAGACATTATGCTAAGAAAAATAAAAGTCACAAAGCGACAAATGCTGTATGAGGGACCTAATCAAATCAAATTCATGGAAACAACATAGGATGGTGGTTGCTAGGGGCTGGAAAGAGGAGGAAAGGAGGAGTTGTTTAATGGGTACAGAGTTTCAGTTTTGCAAGATGAAAAAGTTCTGCAGAAAAAGTTCTGCAAAGGAAGAACCTTGCAGACAAACATGAGTAAGCTTAACACCACTGAAACATTTAAAAATGGTTAAGATGGCAAATTTTTTCACTGTAATTTTTAAGGTAGACAGATAGTTCCAAGGTAGGCAGAGTTCACGTGAGTCTCAGTGAACTCCGGGAGTTGGTGATGGACAGGGAGGGCTGGCGTGCTGCGATTCATGGGGTCGCAGAGTTGGACACGACTGAGCGACTGATCTGATCTGATAGTTCCAATAATAAGGTAAGCAAATAGGCAGAGGAACCAGAGATCAAATTGCCAAAATCCGCTGGATCATCAAAAAAGCAAGAGAGTTCCAGGAAAACACCTACTTCTACTTTTTTGACTACACCAAAGCCTTTGTGTGGATCATAACAAACTTTAAAAATTCTTTGAGAGATGGGAATACCAAACCACCTGACCTGCCTCCTGAGAAATCTGTAGGCAGGTCAAGAAGCAACAGTTAGAACTGGATATGGAACAACAGACTGGTTCCAAATCAGGAAAGGAGTACGTCAAGGCTGTATATTGTCATCCTGCTTATCTAACTTCATGTGAGATGCCGAGCTGGATGAAGCACAAGCTGGAATCAAGATTGAATCAAGATCTCAATCAAGATACTGAGAAATATCAATAGCCTCAGATACGCAAATGACACCACCTTTATGGCAGAAAGCAAAGAAGAACTAAAAAGGAGAGTGAAAAGGTAGGCTTAAAACTCAACATTCAAAAAACTAAGATCATGGTATCTGGTCCCATTACTTCATGGCAAATAGATGGGGAAACAGTGGAAACAGTGAGAGACTTTATTTTCTTGGGCTCCAAAATCACTGCAGATGGTGATTGCAGCCATGAAATTAAAAGACGCTTGCTCCTTGGAAGAAAAGTTATGACCAACCTAGACAGCATATTAAAAAGCAGAGACATTACTCTGCCAACAAAGGTCTGTCTAGTCAAAGCTATGGTTTTTGGTGTTAGAGAAGACTCCTGAGAGTCCCTTGGACAGCAAGGAGATCAAACCAGTCAATCCTTAGGAAATCAGTCCTGAATATTCATCGGAAGGACTGATGCTGGAACTGAAACTCCAATACTTTGGCCACCTGATGCAAAGAACTGATTCATTGGAAAAGACCCTGATGTTGGGAAAGACTGAAGGCAGGAGGAGAAGGGGACGACAGAGGATGAGATGGTTGGATGGTGTCACCGACTCGACAGACATGAGTTTGAGCAAGCTCTGGGAACTGATGGACAGGGAAGTCTGGCGTGCTACAGTCCATGGGTTTGCAAAGAGTCAGACACAACTGAGCAACTGAAATGAACTGAGATAGTTCCACATGGTCCAGCTTGCAGATGAATCTGAGGGAGAGCAGTTTAATACGGAGAACAAATATAATGGTATTCTACTATGAGTTATTATATTAATTATAAATACCGAGGGGGCTCTTTTAGGGGGAAGAGAGTTTTATCTTTTTCACTGAAAGTAGTATATATAGCCTGCTATGGGTAAAAATGGGCTTCCCTGGTAGCTCAGAGGTTAAAGCGTCTGCCTGCAATGCGGAAGACCTGGGTTCGATCCCTGGGTCGGGAAGATCCCCTGGAGAAGGAAATGGCAACCCACTCCAATATTCTTGCCTAGGAAATCCCATGGATGGAGGAGCCTGGTGGCCTACAGTCCACGGGGTCACAAAGAGTCAGACACGACTGAGCGACTTCACTTCATGGGTAAAAATACTTAGATCTTCAAATGTTTTTGAGAGATTAGCCTATCAAACTTTTAAAAAATGTTTCCAGGGACTTCCCAGGTGGTCCAGTGGTTAGGACTCCACACTCCCAATGCAGGGGACACGGGTTTGTTTGATCCCTGATAGGGGAGCTGGATCCCACATGCCACAACTAAGACCCAGTGCAGCCAAATAAATATTAAAAAAAAAAAAAAAAAAGATTTCAACTGTTGGAGTGAATCTCGTAGCATATACTCATGGATGACAGCCTACAGTGAGTGTCTCTAGATGATTTTGCTGAGCCCCAACCTGGGATGAGCCCCAAACTAGAGGAGCCCTTGGAAAGTCTATTTGCTTCTGGAAATTTAGGGTTTTTCTAATAGACTTATAAGAGTCTATCTAGTCTCTTAAAAGCCTGCCTTTATCTCATTAGTCTTGGTATCTTGTTAGGGTAAGAGATGAGTTTTTATGTTATTAATGGTTCATCTCTAACCCTACAGAGCAGAGTATCAAATCTACTTTTATTCTGAATCTTTCTTTGGCTAATTTAGGATATCAATGGTTATCTCAATTTCTTTGGTGTTGGTCATTTATTCAAAGACCAATCTTACCCTACAAAGGGTGGAAAACCATAATTTATTGAGTACCTATTACACATCAGTCAGCATACTGGACAATTTGCCCATTTTTGTTTGTTTGTTCCTAAACTACATGATTACACTGTACACTTAAGCTAAAAATATTAAGTTAGTTGCCCAAAACCTAGGCAGGGGAGAACTAGGATTCAAACTGAGATCTGCCATATACTTCTAGTATATTAGGTCACCTCTATAATCACAGAGAGTTATAAGTAGAATTGTCTGGTCTACTGTTTATTTCAAATAAAAATAAAAAGGGAAAATTCTCTCTTTTTTATCTATTTTACTTATTTAATAAAGAATAGATGGCCCAAAGCAGTCTTCTCTAAATTTTTCTGCTTCCCCCTCCTCTCAATGTGACAACCAGAAAAATAGTGGTACCTAACCAGAAGACTATTATTAAAAGCTGTAAAAATTAGTGCAGATGCTTATGTCGTAATGTATTCCTAATAGTGTTGACCACTATTCTTTCTGTACATAAAATCTGTCTTCATTACACAGTTCATTGACTGAACTGACAAGCAATTAAATTCTAGAATTGTGACATCAGGATTTTAAGACTAGAACTAAATTATTCAATAGAGAACAGAATAAAAAGTCATTTACTTAGAAATATCATGAATATATTTTCATCTTAAATTTCTCATAGCAAGAAGCACCACATGTATATTCATTTTTCCACAATACCTGACAAGAAGAAATGCTTATTTCTTTTAATACACTAAGACTACTCACTAAAATAAGTACCTGAAAAACTTTGAATATTTGTTAATATTGAAGAAAAAGTTCATGCTTGTTACCACTTCTTAAGAATGATGGAGACCTGACTTCCTGTTTCTGTTGTTAATCTGCATCATGTTAGAAAGAAGGAATAGGCAGAGGTTCCAGGAAGGTGTGATGATTCTTAATTCGGTTTAGAAGCTGCTGTGCCACCGGTCTGAATTCTGTTTCCCAGTGGAGTTTGTGATAGTTTTTTAGGTCTTGGTCAAAACTCCCATTCAATGCTAGTTCTTCATCTGCATCAGAAAAATTAAAATTACAGCAATTATTTAGAAATGTAATCCTACTGAATGAAGTTTAATTTTTGATGGCATGAGTTAAACTCATCCTGAGTCATCTCTAATTGCAACAAGGGTTTTTTACAGGAGTAGTTCTTTATAGAAAAAATTTTAAGTAAGTGTATGATAGTTTCTTAATTTAAAAAAATATATAATCTTGAGGACTTCCCTAGCAGTCCAAGTGGTTAAGACTCTATGCCTCCACTGCAGGGGGCCTGGGGTTGGATCCCTGGTCAGGGAACAAAGATTGTGCATAGTGTGTGGTGTGGCAAAAAAAATAATAATAAAAGAGATAGCAATCTTCCTTAAAAAAAAAAAAAACAAAAACCCTAGACTGAATTGAGTTCTTACTTCAATTTATCCCTAATGTTACATCTAACTTTATATCCAAAAGATAGATCACAATTTCTCAGAATAAACAAAGTATGAATAGATTATTTCTTTATCTGCACACTAAAAATGTTAATTATTAATTCTTTAGTGGTTGACAAATATAAAAGAAGTTAGGAAATCTTTTGGGAAAGTAGCACAGTTGAATCTGACTGCAAATCAACTTTGCTCATTTCAGAGCAGCCTGGACAAACTTCTTTGAAAAGATAACACCTCCCTCCTCCTGCCACCTTATGCTCTCCACAATGAAAGTGAAAAGTGGAAGACTGAGAATCCTAAAAAATATAAGAATCCCAAGGGAATCGATGTATAATGCAGAAAAGCACTTGTTAAAAAAATGCAAAATTACAACCTTGATTTGTTTCTTAATCCAACAGCACTTTCAATTCTGTGAATATCGTGAAAGTATATCCAACCCAAGTTGGAAGACAGATGGCTACTGAGGTTTCTGCACCGACCTGCCACTGCATTTCTCTCTGTTTACACTGGAACCCATGAGAAGGACTTCAGGAAAATACACTGGCCTGCCAGTCAGAAGGTTGGCTCTGCCACTTCTTAGGTCTGAGGCTGAGGCAGCCTTCTTAAGTGGTAACCACTAAGTCCTAAAGTGACCACAAATATTGCTGCTTGCATAATTTCCAAACTTCTTTCATAAGGTCCACTAAATCCTACCATCAAACACTTCCTTGGTGCTTACATCAAGTTTCCTACCCTGAATGTTCTCGGTACACACAAAGTGCACTGTGTGTGCTTTGGCACTACGGGTGTTGGTGTCACCACCCAGAATAAGATAAGTCTGGAATCCCAGTTTGTACCTTCCCGTCCTCTCCCCCAGCCAATTGGATAGCTATGCAACTCTGAGATAAGTTCTGGGCAGACACAAACAATTCAGCAAAGCTCTCCATGGAGACCCCTGTAAGCAAACCTGACTCTCCCCACCCATTTGATAATCAAGGCCTTGAAAGGAGGAGAATCCAGATGGTGTCTGATGCCTTGAAAGGCCTTCCTGTTGGGCTATTTCCAAACTAAAGCGGTCTGTGTGACTCTGAGTGCTCTTCAATTCCTAGATCTACTTCCTGCTCACTCTTCTGCAGATGTTCTGAGTACTAAACTTTCGTTAAAAATGAATTCTCTTTTTTTATGCTCTTTTTCCAAAGCAGCTTAGGACTGATGGCTGCCCAGGCAACCTGCAGTCTTTCTCTCAGTCCAGGACTTTGGCTGGGTTTGATGATTTTAGCCAAGTCACTGTTTTGGTGTCTGGGGTTTCTTAATCTAACATTGAGACTATATTACTTTTCTTGAGGCTCAACGTATAATTAGTTAATCTACACTTGTACCCTATTAATTGTAAATTGGGTTAGGCAAGATAACAAAAGTGGCCAAATAACTATAGATAAGACAAAAGCAGTATCAAGTTGCAAAGTGAATACAGCAAATGCATAAAATATGTCATATTACACTAGGTGTTAAATTTGGAACTTGTATTGCAATGAACAGCAGAGGCTAACCCAAGAAAACCTTAGATCTATGATTTTCAAACTTTTTTTTTTTTTTTACTGTAACCTAGGAGAAGTCCATATTACATGATGACTATATACACATATTTACATATTTATAAACAAATACAAATGTTTCATGACAGAATACTTATCTTTTCTACATGTAATATATTCTGATATTCTCTTTGTTTGCTGCTTCATTTTTCAAACTGGTTACAGTGTGAAAAGTACTGATTTAGATAACCAGTTATTGTTCAACTTTCTTTGTACACAGCACACTTCCAAACACTAGAATTTTAGGTAAGGTTTTAGAAAGGATTAAAAGGCAAAAAGGCAGAAACTGAAAGATGAGCCCCGCAGGTCAGTAGGTGTCCAATATGCTACTGGGGAAGGGCAGAGAAATAGCTCCAGAAAAAATGAAGAGGCTGAGCCAAAGCAGAAACAGTGCCCAGCTGTGGTTGTGTCTGGTGGTGAGAGTAAAGTCTGATGCTGTAAAGAACAATATTGCATAGGAACCTGAAATGTTAGGTCCATGAATCAAGGTAAATTGGACATGGTCAAGCAGGAGATGGCAAGAGTCAATATTGACACTTCAGGAATTAGTGAACTAAAATGGATGGGAATGGGTGAATTTGATTCAGATGACCATTATATATCTACTATTGTGGGCAAGAATCCCTTAGAAGCAAAGGAGTAGCCCTCATAGTCAACAGAAGAGTCTGAACTGCAGTACTTGGGAGCAATCGCAAAAAAGACAGAATGATCTCCATTTGTTTCCAAGGCAAATCATTCAACATCAGTGTAATCCAAGTCTATCTCCCAATCACTAATGCTAAAGAAGTTGAAGTTGAACCATTCTTTGAAGACCTATAAGACCTCTTAGAACAAACACCAAAAAAAGATGTCTTTTTCATCATAGGGAACTGGAATGCAAAAAGTAGGAAGTCAAAAGATATCTGGAGTAACAGGCAAGTTTGGCCTTGGAGTACAAAATGAAGCAAGGCAAAGGTTAACAAGAGTTCTGCCAACAGAACACACTGGTCATAGCAAACACCCTCATCCAACAACACAAGAGATGACTCTACACATGGACATCACCAGACAGTCAATATTGAAATCAGATTGATTATATTCTTTGCAGCCAAAGATGGAGAAGCTCTATACAGTCAGCAAAAACAAGATCAGGAGCTAACTGTGGCTCAGATCATGAACTCCTTATTACCAAATGCAGACTTAAATTGAAGAAAGTAGGGAAAACCACTAAGCCATTCAGGTATGACCTAAATAAAATCCCTTATGATTACATAATAGAAGTGATGAATAGTTCAAAGGACTAAATCTGGTACAGAGTGCTTGAAGAACTATGGGTGGAGGTTCGTATCATTGTACAGGAAGTGATGACTAAAACCATCCCCAAGAAAAATAAATACAAGAAGGCAAAGTGGTTGTCTGAGGAAGCCTTACAAATAGCTGAGAAAAGAAGTGAAAAGCAAAGGACAAAGGGAAAGATAAACCCAACTGAATGCAGAGTTCCAGAGAATAGCAAGGAGATAAGAAAGCTTTCTTAAGTGAACAATGCACAGAAATAGAAGAAAACAATAGAATGGGAAAGACCAAAGATCTCCTCAAGAAAATTAGAGACACCAAGAGAATATTTCATGCAAAGATGGACAGTATAAATGAAAGAAATGGCAAGGACTTAACAGAGAGTGTTCAAGAAAAACATATATTTCTGCTTTATTGACTATGCCAAAGCCTTTGATTGTGTGGATCACAATAAACTGTGGAAAATTCTGAAAGAGATGAGAATACCAGACCACCGGACCTGCCTCTTGAGAAACCTATATGCAGGTCAGGAAGCTACAGTTAGAACTGGACATGGAACAACAGACTGGTTCCAAATGGGAAAAGGAGTACATCAAGGCTGTATATTGTCACCCTGCTTATTTAACTTCTATGCAGAGTACATCATGAGAAACGCTGGGCTGGAAGAAGCACAAGCTGGAATCAAGATTGCTGGGAGAAATATCAATAATCTCAGATATGCAGATGACACCACCCTTATGGCAGAAAGTGAAGAAGAACTAAAGAGCCTCTTGATGAAAGTGAAAGAGGAGAATGAAAAACTTGGCTTAAAGCTCAAGATCATGGCCTCTAGTCCCATCACTTCATGGGAAATAGATGGGGAAACTGTCAGACTTTTTTGGGGGGTCTCCAAAATCACTGCAGATGGTGATAGCAGCCATGAAATTAAAAGATGCTTACTCCTTGGAAGGAAAGTTACAACCAACCTAGATAGCATATTGAAAAGCAGAGACATTATTTTGTCAACAAAGGTCCGTCTAGTCAAGGCAATGTTTTTTCCAGTGGTCATGTATGGATGTGAGAGTTGGACTGTGAAGAAAGCTGAGTGCCGAAGAATTGATGCTTTTGAACTGTAGTGCTGGAGAAGACTCTTGAGAGTCCCTTGGACTGCAAGGAGATCCAACCAGTCCATTCTAAAGGAGATCAGTCCTGGGTGTTCATTGAAAGGATTGACTCTGAGGCTGAAACTCCAATACTTTGGCCACCTCATGCGAGGAATTGACTCATTGAAAAAGACCCTGATGCTGGGAGGGATTGAGGGCATGAGGAGAAGGGGACGGCAGAGGATGAGATGGCTGGATGGCATCACCGACTCGATGGACATGAGTTTAGGTAAACTCTGGGAGTTGGTGATGGAGAGAGAGGCCTGGCGTGCTGCGATTCATGGGGTCTCAAAGAGTCGGACATGACTGAGCGACTGAACTGAACTAACAGAAGTAGAAGAGATTAAGAAGAGGTGGCAAGAATACACAGATGATCTGTACCAAAAAGGTCTGAATGACCCAGATAACCACAATCATGTGGTCACTCACCTAGAGCCAGACATCCTGAATGTGAAGTCAAGTGGGCCTTAAGAAGCATTGCTGCTGCTACTGCTAAATCGCTTCAGTCGTGTCCAACTCTGTGTGACCCGATAGATGGCAGCCCACCAGGCTCCCCCATCCCTGGGATTCTCCAGGCAAGATTACTGGATTGGGGTGCCACTGCCTTCTCCTTAAGAAGCATTCAGTTCAGTTCAGTCGCTCAGTCATGTCCAACTCTTTGCGACCCCATGAATCACAGCACGCCAGGCCTCCCTGTCCATCACCAACTCCCGGAGTTCACTCAAACTCATGTCCATCGAGTCGGTGATGCCATTCAGCCATCTCATCCTCTGTTGTCCCCTTCTCCTCCTGCCCCCAATCCCTCCCAGCATCAGACAAAACTAGGGAGGTGATAGGACCCCAGCTGAGCTATTTCTAATCCTAAAAGATGATGCTGTGAAAGTGCTGCACTCTGTGCCAGCAAATTTTGAAAACTCAGCAGTGGCCACAGGACTGGAAAAGGTCAGTTTTCATTTCAATCCCAAAAAAGGCAATGCCAAACAATGTTCAAACTATCATACAGTTGTACTCATTTCACACGCTAACAAGGTAATACTCAAAATCCTTCAAGCTAGGCTTCAACAGTACATGAACCAAGATCTTCCAGATATACAAGCTGGATTTAGAAAAAGCAGAGGAACCAGAGAGCAAATTTCCAACATCTGCTGGGTCATAGAAAAAGCAAGGGAATTAAAAAAAAAAAAAAGTCTACTACTACTTCATTGACTATGCCAAAGCCTTTGACTGTGTGGATCACAACAAACTGTGGAGAATTCTGAAAGAGATGGGACTACCAGACCACCTGACCTGTCTCCTGAGAAACCTGTATGCATGTTAAGAAGCAACAGTTAGAACCAGATATGGAACAGTGGACTGGTTCAAAATTGGGAAAGGAGTACATCAAGGCTGTATATTGTCACCCTGCTTATTTAACTTATATGCAGAGTATATTATGTGAAATGCCAGGTTGGATGAAGCTCAAGCTGGAATCAAGTTTGCCGGGAGAAACATCAACTTCAGATATGCAGATGATAGCACACTAATGGCAGAAAGCAAAGAAGATCTAAGGAGCGTCTTGGTGAAGGTGAAAGAGGAGAGTGAAAAAGCTGGCTTGAAATCAACATCAAAAAACAAAGATCATGGCAGCTGATCCTATCTCTTCATGGCAAATAGATGGGGGAAAACGTAGAAACAGTGACAGATTTCATTTTCTTGGGCTCCAAAATCACTGCAGCCATGAAATTAAAAGATGCTTGCTCCTTCAAAGAAAAACTATGACAAATCTAGACAGCATCTTAAAAAGCAGAGACATCACTTTGCCATCAAAAGTCAGTATAGTCAAAGCTATGGTTTTTCCAGTAGTGATGTACAGTGTGAGAGTTGGATCATAAAGAAGGTTGAGTGCCGAAGAATTGATGCTTTTCAACTGTGGTGTTGGAGAATACTCTTGAGAGTCCCTTCAACAGCAACAAGGAGATCAAACCAATCAATCCTAAAGGAAATCAACCCTGAATATCCATTGGAAGGAGAGATGCTAAAGCTGAAGCTCCAATACCCTGGCTACCTAATGTGAATAGCTGACTCACTGGACAAGACCCTGATGCTGGAAAAAACTGAGGGCAGGAGGAGAAGGTGGTAACAGAGGAGGAGATGGTTGGATGGCATCACTGACTCAATGGACATGAGTTTATGCAAACTCCAGGAGATAGTGAAGGACAGGGAACCTGGTGTGCTGCAGTCCATGGAGTCACAAAGAGTCGGACACACCTGAGTGACTAAACAACAACAACAAAAGGACTCAAAACAACTCTGTCAGTGACCATTATAACATGGTCTCTACTACAGTTTAAGGATCCTGTGCATCACTGCACTCTTTCCTAGCCTAGTGTTCAGCACCAGGTAGCTACCAGGGGTTTGATTACTGTTGTAACTCTTATAAGGCACAGTTCTCACATGTTCTAGAAGCACCTGATGACTCTTTGGCATGAGCATGATGATGTGACCCTCTACTTTGAACACTGGGGCCCCCTCTATCCCTTATCACATAACCTAGGTTCTAAGTTCCACATATCTTGTTATTTAGTTGCTAACTCGTGCTTAACTCTTTGCAACCCAATGGACTGTAGCCCACCAGGTTCCTCTGTCCATGAGATTTTCCAGACAAGGATACTGGAGTGGGTTGCCATTTCCTTCTCCAGGGGACTTCCTGACCCAAGGATCAAACCTGTATCTCCAGCATTGGCAGGCAGATTCTTTACCATTGAGCAATCTGGGGAAGCCCTCCACATACCTCAGATGAATATAAAATAACCCAGAGTCATTTACGTTCACAATAGCAAACTGTACACACTAATCACCAGTGTATACTGGTGATCACCAGTTGCCAGCAGCCCTGAGAGAAGCTCATGGTAGTGTGCCAGGGCACACCACATAAGAACTTCAAGATAAACAGATTGCTCATGAGTTTATGAGAAGTGGCTATAGCACATCAGGAAGTTTTAGACAACATTCTTTTTAAGCCACTTTCCTAAAAGACTGTCAACATCCCAACCACACTGAGTCCCATTACTTTCTTTTTCCAGCTTCCCATCACGAAAAAGTTGGGTAACTTACATTGCTATATCAATTGCCCTGCGGTGATTTCTAAAAACAGTGCTCACACTACATTGTGGGACTTTTGTGATATAACAGCTCATCCTGTTTTCAAAACGGCCTGTTGTTTTTTTAACCTATCGCTGTTAAAAAAATTGAAATTTAAGTATACTCTCACTCATATATCCATTTCAATTGCTGCCACCCAGCTGGCCAGACACAACTACAGCCCGTGTCAGAAGTAAGGCTCTGAGGTCCACACTGTGGAGAGAAGAGCCAGGAAGTAGCCGGTCCTCACGGCTTATAAGGAGCACTCGTGATCACGTGAGAAGTGCATGCCATGCTCTGATGATGACCTGGCTCCCTGGTGGACTGTATTTATTTTTCTTACCTGTGCCTCCATCCCCTTCCAGGGTTGGGTGGGATGGGGTGGGGTAAGGGCATACTATGTAATGGAACAGCAGAAAAATACAGGGGCTCAATGTTTACTTTCTGATGAAAAGCCCTGGCTTTGCTACAGTATGATCTTAGGCAAGTCACTTAACCCTCCTAGACGTACCTACCTCCACTGTCACCTAGCTGATGACCTTGGATCTTAGAAGGATAGAATGAACGTCCTTTTAAAAGCATACAGCACTATTAAAGATACCACCATTGTCAGTTAATCTACAACCATCTATCAAGAACCTGCTTTGCCCAAGGCAATATCCTTTCCTTAAAGTGGCTCCGTTGGAGTGGGCAAACAAAAGGTACCAAACAATAATACAGAGCAAGTTACACAGCTCATGATTAATTGCTATGTAAGCAGTACAGCTTCCCTGTGACTGTGGGCTTGGAAAGCTCACAGGAAGGGCCTGCTAGGACCGGCAGCCTTGGGCCAGGCAGGTAAGAGACCTGGCCAGAGCAAAGGGGCAAGGTTAGGGAAGCATGAGGGGAAGCCTAGTCCTGCTCCAGGGAGGGCTGACGGGGGGAAGAGGCAGGAACAGGCCCATTATAGTCAAGGGCACGCCAGGTGCGCTGCCCGCGTGTGAAGCCAGCCATGCCCACATCCCTTCTTAAGTGGTGCACACGGCCCCACCAGTTTGCTACATATGGTTGACTGTCCCAGCCTGAGGTGCCAAAGGAAGCCACAGACAGCCTGCAGTGGAGGCAGCTGCTGCCTGAGGCACGAAAGCCTAGAGCCCAGGAGATGACTCATGGAACCAGTCACATCTTCTCCCCAAATGGGAGACAGAAAGTCGTGCCAACAGCAGAGGAGACAGAAGCCCACTCACGACAGCACCAAGAAGCGGCCTTGAGACAGCTGGAGCCATGGCCACACAGGAGCCTAGAGGCAAACGAGGGGGAGAAAGGCCTTTTTCCTTAAGAGAGGAGACAGAGCACTGCTGGGTCTCAGCAGGGTCAGGTAGATGATGCCTGCTACTCATGGGCTGCCTTCCACATCCTGAGTGCTGGTCCAGCAGGCTCTGCGCAATGCGCGTGTTTCCCAGCTTCCTTCTTTCCAGGGCATCCTTCCCTTCAGCTCCTTCACTAACTAGGGTGGAGTTCTCAGTGCTGCCCGAATAGCAAACTCACCTGTGGAACTTTTTAATGATGCAGATAATTGGCCTCCCCAAGAGCTCCTGAATCAGAATTCCTAGGGATGGGGCCAGGACAAGTGTGGTTTTTTTGATTGATTTTTCTTTTTAATTCCATATATTTTGATTCCAATGTTCTGCCCCAGTTGAGAACTGAATTAAAGCAAGTTGAGCACACTTCTGCTCCCAGCAATCCAAGAAAACTTCAAGTCCACAGAGCAGAATGTGAACCTCAATCATTTAAAAATGTGCTCATTTTGAGAAGGGAACCCTCCTACACTGTTGGTGGGAATGTAAATTAGCACTGCCACTATGGAGAACAGTATGGAGGTTCCTTAAAAAACTAAACACTGAACTATCATATGACCCCACAATCCCACTCCTAGATATCTAACTGGAGAAAAACATGATTTGAAAGGATACATGAACCCAAATATTTGTTATAATAGCCAAAACATGGAAGCAACCTAAATGTCCGACAGAGGAATGGATAAAGAAGATGTGGTACTTCAAATACAATGGAATATTACTCAGCTATTAAAACGAATGCCATTTGCAGCAACATGGGCGGACCTAGCGAGTGTCATACTGAGTGCAGTCAGAGGAGAAATACAATATGACATCCCTTATATGTGGAATCTAAAAGGAAGTGACACACATTACCTTACTTATAGAACAGAAAGACACTCACAGACTTAGAAAATGAACTTCTGGTTGCCGGGGGAAGGGACGGTTAGGGACCGTGGCAAGGTCATGTACACACTGCTATATTTAAAATGGATAACCTACAAGAACCTATTGTATAGCTTTCTTTCAAACAGCTCTGGTCCGGAGTTCCTGTTTAATAACATATTGTTACAACAATAGAATTTCCCAAGCATTTTCACAACCGTGTTTTGAGAACTAGCTGTGTGTCAGGTTCTATGTGAATTTCTTTGTGCAAGTCTATTCATTTATCACCCTAACAACTCTGCAAGTGAAAGTGAAGTCGCTCAGTCATGTCCAACTCTTTGCCACCACATGGACTGTAGCCTACCAGGCTCCTTCATCCATGGGATTTTCCAGGCAAGAATACTGGAGTGGATTGCCATTTCTTTCTCCAGGGGATCTTCCCAACCCTGGGATCAAACCCCGGTTTCCCACATTGAAGGCAGATGCTTTACCGTCTGAGCCACCAGGGAAGCCCAACAACTCTGCAAAGTGGATGTCAATCATCCCCACCTTAGACATGAGAAGATATACATTCAGAGGTTAATATGCCCTGAGTTAAAACCTTGCATGTGATAAAGTGAGACCTTAACTCAGAACTGCCTGACTACAGCCTCTAGTCTTCCTGGAATGCTCTTAGGATGCTTGTTTGATTCTCACAACTCCCTGCAACACAGCACAGATATAACGCCCCCACTTTACAGATGAAAAGACAGGTTCTGAGAGAGTCTTATGTCGAATCACACCATCCCAGAGAGTCAGAATTTGAACTCACAGCCTCTGGGTCACACTGAGCCTTTCCGCATGGCTTTGCTGAGCTAACACGGTGCTTGGGAGATGATAGGCACATATTCATTTTGAAAATGAAGATTTTCCACTCACTTCTGACCTAAATCACTGCTATTAGACCTAACCCAGGATGAGGAGAACTACCCTAAAAATAGAAACTTTTGCAATGGAAGACACTCTCATCTTTCCTTTGGTTTGTATCAGTGATTTCCTACCTTTCAGTGTATGTTGGACCACATAGTAATGTCAAATAATTTCACAGACTTTCCCCACATAACACAATCATATATGCATAGGTTCCTTAAAAGCATGACTTATTTCAGAGTAGCTTTTAACCATATTTTCTCAATTACAACAATGTCTATATACTTTTTAAACAACAGCAATACATTTATGCCTAGATCGTCTATTTATGAAGCTTATAGAAAATTCAGAAAAAGGGGGAAAGCCACAAAAGAAATCATGATAGCACCCAATGAGTTAAAAGTCCTCACGTCCCCACTGTATTTAAGATTCAGCCTCTTCCAGGTTATCTCCAAATTATAATCGTCTTTAACGTCTCTTGCTCCTTATCGAAAAAAAGCTACCCAAAGGCCTACCGATCTTTATCCACACAGGTCATAGGAAACAATTTTTCTCATTTTGATAAGATTCACAGATTCACAGTCAGGAGTCTTACCTAAAAATGATGACAGCAGGGCTAAGAGTGTGTTGGCAGCCTCATCTCCAAAACAGGATGAAGCATTGGTAATGTTTTCACTGAAGTTCCATAGCGTTTTGCAAACCAAGGAGGCCAGCTGCCAATCAGTAGGCCCAAAATCTCTTAAACAATCCAGTAACCTGAGTGAAAAGTCAAACTGAGAAGTTACTAGGTCAGCATCTCTTTTATATTTTTAACATGATGATTAACTTTCTTTGATACTGAATATACATTTTATATATAATTCAGTGTTATTAAAATAATTTCACATCTACCAATTTAAGTAATTAACAAATTTAAGCAATAACCTACTTCTGAATTATTTTCAGTGTCCAGTGGAATCTAAATCCCCTCTTTAGCCTAGCTAGGCACTTCCAGATGGAGAAATCTCTCTGCCTGGGAGAAATGAGGAGAGGGGCCTAAGCTCTCCTGTGAATCCTGATAGAGTCAGGACTCCGTGCCTTGAACTTACTTTTTAATGCCGCCTCCTTCTTTTAGGATGAGTCGCTTGTCTCTATCCACTGTGAGGTTTAGGAGAACACCACAGGCAGAAAAGCAAATATCCTGATGCTTAGCATCCAGCAGAGCAATCATGAACTTGTGGACTGGAAAGGGAGAGAACAAATGCAGACCAGTGAAGCGCGGGGCCAGCTGTATTTCATTCCTCAAATGGCAGAGGGGAAATGGGGGCAGCTTGTGAAACTAGAAAGCCTGCTAGGGGATTCAGCCCACTCTCTGTAGGGCCTCCCCACTGCCCAGTGGGGAAAGTGCCTTCACCAACACCCAACACCCGTCACTTCAGAACCTGCTCCCCGCCCCCTAGGGTCCCTGTTCCCAGGTACTGCTGTATCCACCGCAGCATCAGCTCTCCCTTCCAGTGGTAAAGTCCCTGCCCGTGGAGAGGAGGGAACCACCTCCTTCCAATCACACAGGTGCCATTCATTTCATCTCTAACTTCTGGTTGTTCTCAAGGGCTCTTTTGAACCTCCAGCAGGAATTTTCTTAAAATACACAGCCCTGGAAGTGGGGCAGGGGGAGTAGGCTTCAGTGATCTTCCTGGGAAGTCCTCCAAGGCCATAGCTTGTAAGAGAAGACTTGCTCAGACTGCTGGAAACCAGTGCGCAGGGAGGCCAGACTTTCAGTGTAGGGGACGTCTTATATCAGGACAGGCTCCCCCTGCCCCCACCGCCTTCCCTTACTCCTAGAAACAGAACTGTTTGTCCTGTTTGCTCATTGCCCCCAGCAGGGGTTGGGGGAGAATGAATGGGTGTGTGCTCCTGTTCCACTGCTCAGCTGAGAGGCAGCCCCGCCACGCTGACCTTGGCCTACTGATGGGTCAGCAGTGAGCTTGGCAAAGGCTGAATCACATATGTTTTTAAAAGTTTAAAGAATATACACCAAAATTTAACAATTATCTCTGGGGAAGTGTTTTTTTTTTTTTATCTGTATTATATAAATTTTCTATCACGAACATGAATAATTAGGTATTTTTAGTTACTGTTTTTACATGAGATACTTGAGAAAAATAGTATGTTTAGTATACACTGTTATGTACCTCCTACACAGTTTAAGAAATAAAACATTACAGATCCAATTTTATATTTGGGCCATCCATTCAAATGTAACTTTGTCTTAAATGTGGAGTTTCTAATTCCAAATGCATTTATGCCTTATTCCATTAGCACATGAGCACATTACATAAACAATACCCAGGACCGTTTCGCATGTTTTAATACAATATTAATGGCATTATTTCACATGTGTCCTCCTATTACTACTAGATTGTTTGCTCCTATAGTATGTGTTTGAGGTTGATGCATGTTGATACATGAACTTCTAGCTCATTTATTTTAACTGCTGTAAAAGTTTGGTTGCATGAATATACCATAATATATTTATCCTCTTACCTGTTGATGGACATTTAGGTTGTCCCCATTTTTCACTATTACAAGCAGTACTATAATAGACATTCCAGTGCATGAAGGAGCATGTCTTTTGAGTCCATTCCCATGGACAGAAATGATGTGTATAGATTACTCGTTTCACTTAAACATAAACACATACACACACCATCTCAAAACTCAAAAGACCACTCATCAGGGAGAGGGAAACCCTGAGAACACAGCCCAGATCTATCTTGGCATCCTGAGCCAAGAGCCTTACAGATAGATGGAACAGAATGTAAAGCACCACTTGTCCCAAAGCAGAAACAAGTGTCATGTTCTTGTGACCCAAGCTGCGAAACCGCTCAGTTGTTTATTGCCAAGACGTGACTGCTTTTGAATGTGTGTCATTAACTCACCATTTTTCTGCACTATGAAATCGCAGATGTCATGGTCCTGGGAGAGATTTCCAAAAACACGCACTGCCTCCAGGATTCCATCCATGTTGTTACTCACGAGGAGCTTTAAGAGCACTGGGTTTGGTGACCAGAGAAATAAAATCAGTGAATTTAAGTTTTAAGTTAAAGGCTATTAGAAACCAATACCATGCTAAATACTGTAACTTAAAAATTAAAAGTGATAATAAAATTCCAACGATAGAGGACATAAGCAAGAACTAAGAAACTAATGTATCCTCATATTCAACTTTTTTAGAATTAAATCAGGCTCTTAGATACTTGTACCAGAAGTCAGAAACTATAAATGCCTCTAATTCTGTGTTTAGTTAATAAAGTCAAAACCTTAAATGAGCGTGCATCTACCCAAACCCAACTCTGAACCTTACATTCAGCAATATATAGCTTTCTGTCTTGAATTATGGAATTCTTCACTTTGTAGTAAGATAAGTTGTTGATAGTTGCCGTAGTGTTGATCACCAGCTCCTCACAATCATCAATTGACTTGGATTCTGAAATAAAGTGAGCATAAGGGTATCAAAGACTCGCTGCAGGGCAGAAGCCACGACCTCCTAACTGCAGCCCAGCTGGTGCAGGGACGCGCCGCTGTCCCAGGCAAGGTCTACACCAACGCCGTGTTGTTGCTTTATTTCCCGTGACTCTTCCTGCAGGGAAATGCGCCCACGGCCGGGGACCACTCCAGGCCAGCATTTGAAACCCTCTAAGCTCAGTCCCTCTACCCAGGGGTCTGGAAAAGTCAGGCTGATCTAGTCCCTGTATGCAAAGGTGATCAGAGCTGGTACACCCTGACCCAGAACTATCCTGGGGCCTGCACCTTGGGAGTCTGTTCCCCGGACCCTCGACCTCCCAACAGAATGGCCCTGGGTCTTAATCCGTCTATAATTCCTATCAGGGCTGCCTTCCAAACACGCAAGCTCTGGCCGCCTCTCACCTCCTCTACCACCACCTAGTCCATCTTTCACCTCCTCACTGGCTTCTCTTCTTCGCCTTGGCCTCCCTGAGCCTGCCCTCAATGTGCAGACCCTTTAAAAGTCAGACAACGTCACTCATCACCCCCGGCTCACAGGCCTGACCTGGCTGCCCAGTCCTTACCTCCCGCGCCTTATTTGCTGCTCCAGCCCCAGGTCCCTGATGCCAACCACACCAGTCTTTCCCTCTTTTTGAGCATTTCAGCCTGAGCCTGCCCAAGAACTTTGCACTGCTAGTCCCCCTGTCTGGTGTATTCCTTCCTCCAGTTATCCTAGCTCACTCCTCATGTCCTTCTGGCTGTTGCTTAGCTATCACCTTACTGGACACAGTCTCCTCAGCCACTCTGTTTAAAATAGCATTGTTATGCACATCCCCTCCCCTTCTTCCCTATAACACATGGGACCACCTGGCTTATGTGTTTAATGTCTGTCTTCCAGCTCTAAGGTGTAAGCTCCATGAGACTAAGGACTCGTTCTTTTCATCATCACATTCTCAGCATCTAGAACAGTGTCTGCACAGAGTGATGCTCAACAGATAATGAGTAAGAACCTGCTGTATACCACAGGGAACTCCACTACACACTCTGTAATGACCTGTTTCGGAAAAGAATCTAAAAAAAGGAATGGATATGGTGAACAGCAGTGAAGAGGGCCGGGGTGTCCTCTGCTCCTGGGCCTTCTCCAACATTGGTTCCAGCCTTCCCAACACCCCCATCCTGGCGACTCCAGTAGGGCCTCTGCCTCGGCCCCCGGGCAGCATGCAGACCAACATCCAACAGCCAGTGAAGGTTTACACACTCGACGAGGGCCAACAGTGGTGCCAGGAATGTCATCTAGCAGCGTGGAGAGGCTGAAGGGCATGTCCCAGCTAGTCATGACAAAACGTGGTCCACTGGAGAAGGGAATGGCAAACCACTTCAGTGTTCTTGCCTTGAGAACCCCATGAACAGTATGAACGGGCAAAAAGAACACTGAAAGATGAGCCCGCCTAGGTTGGTAGGTGTCCAATATGCTACTGGGGAAGAGCAGAGAAATAGCTCCACAAAAAGTTTAAGAGGTAGAGCCAAAGCAGAAACAACACCCAGCTGTGGGTGTGTGTAGTGGTGGAAGTAAAGTCCGATGCTGTAAAGAACAGTACTGCATAGGAATCTGGAAATGTTAGGTCCATGAATCAAGGCAAATTGGAAGTGGTCAAACAGGAGATGGCAAGAGTGAACATTGACATTTTAGTAATCAGTGAACTAAAAAGGATGGGAATGGGCGAATTTAATTCAGATGACCATTATATCTACTACTGTGGGCAAGAATCCCTTAGAAGCAATGGAGTAACCCTCACAGTCAACAAAATAGTCTGAAATGCAGTAGCTAGGTGCAATCTCAAAAATGAAAGAATGATCTCGGTTCATTTCCAAGGCCAACCATTCAACATGCCAGTAATCCAAGTCTATGTCCCAACCACTAATGCCGAAGAAGCTGAAGTCGAATGATTACATGGAGACTTACAAGACCTCTTAGAACCAACAGCAAAAAAAGACATCTCTTTCATTACAGGGGACTGGAATGCAAAAGTAGGGAGTCAAGAGATACCTGGAGTAAAAAGCAAGTTTGGCCTTGGAGTACAAAATGAAGCAGGGCAAAGGCTAACAGAGTCTTACCAAGAGAACTCATTGGTCATAGCAAACACTCTGTTCCAACAACACAAAAGATGACTCTGCACATGGACATCACCAGATGGTCAATATTAAAATCAGATTGACTGTATTCTTTGCAGCCAAAGATGGGGAAGCTCTATGCAGTCAGCAAAAACAAGACCTGGAGCTGACTGTGGATCACATCATGAGCTCCTTATTTCAAAATTTAGGCTCAAATTGAAGAAAGTAGGGAACACCACTGGGCCATTCAGGTATGACCTAAATCAAATCCCTTATGATTATATAGCTGAGGTGATGAATAAATTAAAGGGACTAGATCTGGTAAATAGAGTGCCTGAAGAACTCTGGAAGGAGGTTCATACCATTATACAGGAAGGAGATGGTGACTAAAACCATCCCCAAGAAAAAGAAATGCAAGAAAGCAAAGTGGTTGTCTGAGGAGGCCTTATAAATAGCTGAGAAAAGAAGAGAAGTGAAAGGCAAAAGAGAAAGGGAAAGATATACCCAATTGAATGCAGAGTTCCAGAGAATAGCAAAGAGAGATAAGAAAGCTTTCTTAAGTGAACAATGCACAGAAATAGGGGAAAACAATAGAATGGAAAAGACGAGAGATCTCTTCAAGAAAATTAGAGATACCAAGGGAATACTTCATGCAAAGATGGGCTCGATAAAGGACAGAAACGGCAAGGACTTAACAGAAGCAGAAGGTATTAAGAAGAGGTGGCAAGAATACACAGGACTGTACAAAAAAGATCTTAATGACCCAGATAACCACAATGGTGTGGTCACTCACATCCTGGAATGTGAGGTCAAGTGGGCCTTAGAAAGTATTACTATGAACATAGCTAGTGGAGGTGATGGGCTTCCAGCTGAGCTATTTCAAATCCTAAAAATGATGCTGTTAAAGTGCTGCACTCAATATGCCAGCAAATTTAGAAAACTCAGCAGTGGCCACAGGACTGGAAAAGGTCAGTTTTCATTCCAATCCCAAAGAAGGGCAATGCCAAAGAATGTTCAAAGTATTGCACAATTGCACTCATTTCACACATGAGCAAGCAAAGACTCAAAATCCTTCAAGCCAGGCTTCAACAGTATGTGAACTGAGACCTTCCAGATGTTCTCAGTTGAATTTAGCTGAATTTAGAACAGACAGAGGAACCAGAGATCAAATTGCCAACATCTGCTGGATCATAGAAAAAGCTAGGGAATTCCAAAAAACATTCTGCTTCACTGACTATGCTAAAGCCTTTGACTGTGTGGATCACAACAAACTTTAAAAATTCTTAAAGAGATGAGAATACCAGACTACCTTACCTGCCTCCTGATATATCTGTATGCAGGTCAAGAAGCAACAGTTAGAACTGGACATGGAACAACAGTCTGGTTCCAAATCAGGAAAGGAGTACGTCAAGGCTGTATATTGTCACCCTGCTTATTTAACTTGTATGCAGAGCATATCACGCAAATGCCGGGCTGGATGAAGCAAAGGCCGGAATCAACCCTGAACATTCACTGGAAGAAACTGTGTTGAAGCTGAAGCTCCAAGACCTTGGCCACCTGACACAAAGGGCTGACTCACTGGAAAAGCCCCTGATGCTGGGAAAGGTTGACGGCAAGTGGAGAAGAGGATGATAGAGGAGGCGGTGGTGGCATGGCATCACCGACTCAATGGACAAGAGTCTGAGCAGACTGCAGGAGATAGCGAAGGACAGGGAAGCCTGGCGTGCTGCAGTTCGTGGGGTCAAAGAGTGGGACACGACTTAGTGACTGAACAGCAACAACATACATATAACTAATTCACTTTGCTCTACAGCAGAAAGTCACATGACAAAGTCAAGTAACTACACTCCAATAAAAATTTTTTAAAAAGTAAGAACTTGAACCTCCCTGGAAATATCAACTTACAAAACAGAAAGCTGTAGCATTTCAGTGTCTTGGGGATGGATCAGGATAAAGTTTATATGAAAAAATTTGGAAGCTAGTAACAATAATAGTAATAAACTCCATTGTTGTAAAAAAATAATAAGTGGTTAATGAATGCAAGAATGAGTGAATGAATGAATGAACGAATCCTTTAGCTTAGCAGATAAGACCCTCAGTAATTTTATCCCTGCCTTCCACTCCACCTCCAGACTCATCTCCTGGTGACTTAGGCCACAGTACAGAGAAGGGCGGATGTCGGGGACCAATCAGGAGGTGGGGGTGATGGCAGAGATGGAGCACAGAGGCCAGGCTGCAAAACTATTTAGGGAGGAAAACAGACAGTACGTGGTGAAGGCTGGATTGGGGGATGAGGGAGAGCAACCACCCAGGATGACCTCTGGGTTTCTGGATTACAAAATTGGATGGACAGCAATCCCATTCTCTGAATTAATAGGAAGAAGGTCCAGTTGGGGGTAAGGTCATGAGTTAGATCTCTTGGGGTACCTCTGAAGTAGCCATGGTTGATGAGATTAGGTAAGGCAGTTAGGTGGACATACAGGTCTGGAAGTCAGAGGAAAAGTCAGGAGTAGGGTTATACTAAACTGGCTGCAGCAGTCTCTGCTTCTCTTCGGGCACAGTGCATGGCCCCCAGAGCCTGGAGAACGTTCGGCCCCCTCGCTGCCTGGCCATCAGTCATCACCTGCCTGGGAAGGAGTCACCTCAGTGCCTGTGCATGTCTTGGGCCCTGACTTGCCCACTGGGTTCTACTGGTTAAGTAGTGCCTTTTACCTCTTAAAAAAGAAAAAAAAAAGAAAAACTGAATATAGTTGATAAACAGTATTACATCAAATGTAGAACACAATGATTCAATGTTTTTATAGATTACACTCCCAAAGGTATTATAAAATAACTGGCTGTAATTCCTGCCCTGATGATACATCCTGTTGCCTATCTATTTTATACATCACAGCTTGTGCCTCTTAATCCCATACTCCTACCTTGCCAGCCCCCCACCTCCAGACACTTCCATCTGCCCACTGGTGACCACTAGTTAGTTCTCTATTTCTGTGAGTCTGTTTGTGTTTTGTTGTCTTCATGTGTTTATTTTTTTAGATTCCACAAATAAGTGAAATGAGGACAGTATCTGTTTTTCTCCGTCTAACTTATTTCACTTAGCATAATATCCTCCAGGTCCACCCATGATGCTGTGAATGGCAAGATTTCGTTCTTTGTTATAATTAAATAGTATCTTTTATCTCCTGTATGAAGCCAAAGCTCCTCAGGGATAAGAGGGAGGTTGTGAGCTGAGCAGGAGGACTGTGCTAGCTCTTACACTTTGATTTAATTATCTCTCCTTTTGGCCTTCTTTTCATTAAAGAGAATGATCTTTTTATAGTCTACTCTATTCAAAGGGAAATTCAGTCATTTGTTACCCTACAGAGAACACACACTGGCCCTTCAGCCAGTGGCCCCTCTGCCCCACCCCAAAGCAGCCAGCATGGGTCCTGTACCTGGTAGAAACTCAAACAATATTTGGAGAAAGCAAGAATAAATGAGATTCTAATTGCCTGTTTTCTTAGTTCAAATACATGAAAGTATTAGTCGCTCAGTCGTGCCCAACTCTTTGGGACCCCACAGACTGCAGACCTCCTGGCTCCTCTGTCCACGGGATTTTCCAGGCAAGGATACTGGAGTGGTTTGTCATTCTCTTCTCCAGGGGATCTTCCCGACCCAGGTGTGTCCGTCTCCAGAGTATCCTCGCTTGCTTGGCCGTGGCTCTGGAGCTGGAATCCTGATTGTCTACCTGCTGGCTGTGTGACTGTGTGCAAGTCACTTAACCTCCTTGGGGCTCAGTTTCCTTGTCTGCAAAGTGGGGTAATAATCGCAGCTACATTACTAAGTTTAAATGTGTTAATACATGTAAAGGGCTTATAAAACTGTATGGCACGTTGCAGGTGCTAATTAAACATCTGTGAGATGCATGGACGGGCTACCCAGAAAGATGGCTCCTGGGGAATTATTTGGGTGAGTGTCTAACACTTAGCAAAGAGGAAGTTTCAGCCCCAGTTCTCTCTGTCATGGGACTGATGATGCCAGATCTTGGGCGGTGTCCAGGGATCCATTTTTTCTCTTGCCTTGGTGGGAGAATTAGTTAGCTTGCCCAGAAAAAGAAGGGTAGCTCTTATGTATCACCACCTAAGAGGTGAGGTCCCCCTGTAGGACCTCACGTTTGGGAGCAGGAAGAACATCTGGCATCCGAGACAAGACAGGAGGCATTCACAGCTACCAGGCGTCTACCATGAAGGGCTCCTAGCACTTTACATGCATTTCACCCCACAAAAGTTAATTTTTAATAGTGCTTCTATTCAAATGCACTTACAAGCATTTGTACTGAGATTAGTCACTCAGTCGTGTCTGACTCTTTGCAACCCCATGGACTCTAGCCTGCCAGGCTCCTTGACCAGCTCCCTTCTGCAGGGTCTGGTCACTATACTTCACTGAAGCAGAGATACCAGGTGGGAACCAGGAGAGATCAGCTGAGGGGACTTTGTAGAGCTCAGAGCATTCATCCCTGCAGCTGAGCTGCCAGGGGGAGGGTGGTGTATGATCCTCTATCAAGATAACTTTACCCCTCGCCCCCATAAAGCTCTTTGAGGGAGGTCAAGTCGTTCTGGAGACAGAAAAGACAAGGGATCCCTCTGCTTGCCCTAATGACTGCCCACCACCATGGGCCAGGTAGAAGGCTTTCTCCACATGGGCTTAACCTCAGACGGCACTGAGCTCTAACACAGAGACTGAAGCATTCTCCAGTGAGACCACTCACCACCTGCATTGGGGCTGGCCAGGGAGAGGGAGTTCGAAAAAGAAAATGCAGATTCCCGGGTTCCACACCTCATTTGACTAGTCACAGCCTCTAAGGGTGGGGTTTAGAATCTGTCTTTCATGAGCTCCCTGCATGATTCTTATGCACAGTTTTTGAAGTGCCAGATTTGAGTTTCATTGGTCACTTTAGAGCAAAACAAAGAAAGTAGGTTATGTGTAAGTACCAGTAACCTCAAGACAGTATACTGGAGAGACCTCACATGGAATCCCCCAGTGACAGAGGCAGAGTAGCTACCCTCCCAGAGGACTTGATGATGGAGGTACAGCAGGGACAGGCCCCAGCCCCTGAGGACTCTAGCTAGGCCCCCTTGGTTAATTAACCCTAGAGCTAAAAGCTCTGGCCCAATCTGCTCTCTGCCTCTTTCTCCTGCCTCCAAAGCATTACTTTCCTAGAATTCAAACTGAAATTATCCACTGTATTATGTTTTTAGTTAATAGGTAGAAATGTAATTTCTAAGCTCATAAAATATATGTAAGACCAAGAACATTCTCACTTCACATATGAATAATTGCAATAAAATGAAACATGGAGCTTTCTTTCTTGACTATCCACAATGATGTGCTCCCAGTCCAGGTATCTGAGGGCAGGTCCTCAGGCTCTCCCCAGGTAGCTACAGTCAAGTGAAGCAATTTGGCCTGCCAACAGATGAGAACTCATCCGGTGGGTTTCAGGGTCCTGCCAGCTCCTCACTAGCCAGAGAGGCTAAAGGTGGTTCTCTGAGCACTGGGTCTCAACAGTTAAGGGGCAGAAGAATCACCTGGGGCAGGGGGTGCATATTTCAACCCATCCTGCAGGTAAAGAAAGGTAAGACCCAGAAACTAGAAAAGGAATCCTAATGAGCCCCATAGCTGATTCTGAGGCAGGTGGATCCCTGACTTCTGGGTGGAGAAGAACTGATCCTCCAGAGGCAGAACCAAGACAGGGAGATACTAGAGTCCAAGTGCAAGGTTTGAAGTTGTTCAGTTCAGTTCAGTTCAGTCACTCAGTTGTGTCCGTCTCTTTGCAACCCCATGAATCACAGCACGCCAGGCCTCCCTGTCCATCACCAACTCCCGGAGTTCACTCAGACTCATGTCCATCGAGTCAGTGATGCCATCCAGCCATCTCATCTTCTGTCGTCCCCTTCTCCTCCTGCCCCCAATTCCTCCCAGCATCAGAGTCTTTTCCAATGAGTCAACTCTTCGCATGAGGTGGCCAAAGTACTTGAAGTTGTTAGAGAAACTCAATTTTTGGAGCAGCTCAATACAGACGGTATAATGTGCAGTCAGCAGCTTGGAAGAGAGTTCTAGACTAATGTGTAGATTTTGAGTTATCACATGGAAGCAATATGTCACAAGGACAGACCTTAATCAGAATTTAAGAATCTTGGGAATTCTCTGGTGGTCCAGTAGTTAAGAATCCACCTTGCGATGCAAGAGGGGCATGGGTTTGATCCTTGGTCGGGGAACTCAAAAGCCCATATGCTGCAGAGCAACTAAGCCCATGTGCCCCAACTATTGAGCCCACGTGCCACAACTAGAGCGTCCATGCACTGCAACCAAAGATCCCACATGGTGCAATGAAGATTCCATGTGCTGCAACTAAGACCCAGCACAGCCAAACAAACATTTAAAAATATAAGAATTTAAGAATCCTTAAGATCAGCAACATGTGAGTAACCCTGCCACTTACTAACTTTGTGACTTTTAAAAGTCACTGCATCTCACTGAGCCTGTTTCCTCCTCTGTGAAAAGGCCTAAAATAACAACCCACTCTCATGTGGCTGCTCACATCAGGGAACAAATGTGAACACGCTTTTTACACTGGGTAGCTCCAATGGCGATCATTTTGTAATGCACAGAAATATAGAATCACTGTGTTGTAATCTGGAACTAACATAGTGTTGTAGTTCAATTATATTTCAAAAAACAAATATAGAAAACAAAAAACAAAAAAACTACGCAGCTCCATAACAAGGGAAGGCAAGGTCAGTTATGGTCTACACACCAAAAGCTATGCTCTGTGGCTCGGTCCTCTCAGCCTCCACGCTCTGTGTGTACTTTGTTATGGGCACTTTTCATAAGCTTTTGTGTATACGCCTGATATTCCTCCACGATGTACCCTGTTCCTTGAAAGCAGATACCAACCTACACTTTCTTAAACCTTGTGATGGGTGGAGTGTTTGTGTCCCCTTCAAATTCATATGTTGAAGCTCTAACCCCCAAAGTGACTGTATTTGGTGATAGGGCTGGTGAGGTATAAAAGTTAAATGAGGTCGTGAGGGTGGGGCCCTCATCCTATACGACTGCTGATGCTGCTACTGCTGCTAAGTCGCTTCAGTCGTGTCCGACTCTGTGCAACCCCAGAGATGGCAGCCCACCCGGTTCCCCCATCCCTGGGATTCTCCAGGCAAGAACACTGGAGTGGGTTGCTATTTCCTTCCCCAATGCATGAACGTGAAAAGTGAAAGTGAAGTCGCTCAGTCGTGTCCAACTCTTAGTGACCCCATGGACCGCAGCCCACCAGGCTCCTCCATCCATGGGATTTTCTAGGCAAAGTACTGGAGTTGGGTGATATGACTAGTGCTCTGATAAGACGAGGAGGAGATGCCAGAGCTCTCTGCCCATCATGTGAGGACACAGTGAGAAGGGGGCCATCTACAAGCCAGAAAAAGGATTCTCACTAGGTATCAACCCTTCTGGCACCTTGACTGGGACGTCTAGCCTATGGACTGTGAGAAATAGATTTCTACTGTTTAAGCTATCCAATCTGTGGTGTTTTGTTATGGCAATCTGAGCAGACTAAGAAACCTCTTTTTATATGAGCACAGCACTGACTATGTAGTGAGGTTATACAAAGGGCTAAAGTTCAAAGGTTACCCCCAAACATTATTTCCATCAGACATTAACGCTTCTTTCACAACAACAAAATCTTTCAGTGGTAAGTAGTGGCAAAGTAGATATCTCTGGATGGCAGTTCATTTCCTTGCACACTGGTAGGCAGAGGTGCCCATGGGAAATGACAAGACCTAAAAAGTGGAAGGCAGGGGTGCTACAGACTGAACTGTGTCCCTCCCAAAGTCATATGTTGAAGCCCCCCCACCCCCAATGCAGCTTTTAGGAGATAACTAGGGTTAGATGAGATCGTAAGGGTGGACTCCTTTTCTGATAGAATTGGTGGCTTTAGAAGAGGAAGAAAAAGGAAAAATGCAGCCATCTATGAGCCAGGAAGAAAGGCCTCACGGGAACCACGCCAGCACCCTGATCTCAGACTTCCAGTCCCCTGAAGTAAGAAGATAAGTTTCTGTTGTTTGAGTCACAGCCTCTGTTATTTTGTTACGGCATCCTAAGCAGATTAAGGCAGGTTTGGGTGCTTAGCAGTAGGGTGCTGCTGTAACAAATACCTAAAAATATGGGCAGCTTTGAAACTGAGTAATGGGTGGAGGCTGGAGGAGTTCTGAGGGGTATGCTAGAGATATGAATGTTAAAGGTTGTGAAATAAAATTTATATTTTATGGCAAGATAAGAAAAATTTAAACACAACTCTTCTCTGGCCTCTCTCTCCTCACTGTGCTCTGTATATCTGCCAAACCTCTCCCTCAGTAGGAATATCTGCTCAACCATAAAGAGCCACATTCTTCTAGCATCAAGACAAGTCCCTCCTTAAAAGATAATAGTCCTTCTTGACCGTGTAAGGGGTCACGTGACACACCAGGATGATGCTTAGACCTGGATAATGTAAACTGTCAATAACACATCATTTGATGTAGAGCCCTCTGTCTCAAAAATATCTTATACAACCGTGCCTTGATTTCTAACCAGCAGAAAAGTTCTCAAGAGCTTTCTGAGATGTTCTTCCTGGGATACAATCCTCAAATTTGGCTTGAATAAAATTTTCCAATTCTTTCTTAGATTCACTGATTAATTTTTCATTGACAAGGTGATTCTGGCAAAGGCTGAAAGACAAGAGACAGCTGGAGAGAAAGCTTCCATCTTCTTAAAGAACACAGAAATAGTCATGAGTACAATGCCGTTAGAGAAATAGACATTAAAGGCCACTCTGGCAAAGTCTCAGATGGAAAGGAGGAGCTGCAGGAAAGGAGATCCTTGTTATAAAGTGGCAAACAACTTGGCTGAATTGTATTCTAGTGTTTTGTGGAAGGTCTAACTTGCGAGCAATGATACTGGATGTTTAGCTATGATTTCCAAGCAGAGTGTTTAAGGAGAGGCTTGGCGTTTCCTGACTGCTTATATTAGCATGTAAGAAGAGAGAGATGGGCTTCCCTGATAGCTCAGTTGGTAAAAAATCTACCTGCAATGCCGGAGACCCCGGTTCGATCCTTGGATTGGGAAGATCCTCTGGAGAAGGGGTAGGCTATCCACTCCAGTATTCTTGGGTTTCCCTTGTGACTCAGTTGGTAAAGAATCTGCCAGCAATGCTGGAGACCTGAGTTCAATCCCTGGGTCGGGAAGATACCCTGGAGAAGGGAAAGGCTACCCACTCCAGTATTCTGGCCTAGAGAATTCCATGGACTGTATAGTCCATGGGCTTGCAGACTCAGACACAACTGAGTGACTTAAGGGATGAATTGAAGAAGAAACTTTTAACCAATAGGAGCTAGAACGTGAAGACTTGGAAACTTCTCAGCCTGGCCATATTGCAAGAAATAAGAAAGCGTGTACTGGAGGGAACACCACATGTGTGGTTGTCTTATTATCACTCAGTACAGAGTTTGAGAGATTATGTGAGTAGAAGCACTGCCATCTGAACTGAAGGGGGCAGAGACAGGACCGAGTGAAGGAAGCTGTCAGATTCCTTGGACTTGACAGGACAGAGTGTGGAGCTATTTAGATGGGAATATGCACCATTTTGCAAGTAGAGGAGAGAATGACCCCAGCAGTGATTCAGAGATCACCAGGGCCACTGCCTCAGTTTCAGCAGGTCACACTGGTCTTCATCCCAAAGCCTTAAGGGCAAGACTGCCCTGCAGAGCCCTGGTGGCCTAACTGACAGAGCTGTGGAGGCAGGCCACTGCCCCAGTGGGTCTGGAGGGAATAGCATGTAATGAAAGAGGATTATTCTCAAGCCTTAAGATCTTATGGAATTCACGTCACTAGGCTTGGGACTTGGTGAGGACCCATCACACTTCCCTTTTTCCCTATTTCTCTCTTTTGGAATAGGACCATCTATCTTGTGCTGGTCCTGCCATCCGGCTTTGCATATAACTTGTCTGGTTTCTCAGGTTCAAGCAGGAGAGGAATCGTTCCTTAGGATGTCTTATATCTCACAACTCATGATAGCTGATTTAGATGATATTTAAATGAGATCTGGGACCTTAGACTTCAGAGTTGATGCTGAAATTAATTAACAACTTTTGAGGCTGTTGAGATGGAATGAAAGTATTCTGCACATAGGAAAACCAGGAATCTGGGGAAGGGGGGATCAGAGGTAGGATATTATCAACTGCATTGTGTCCCCTCCCCCAAATTTATATGTTGAAGCCTTAAACCCTAATGTGATTATTTCTGGAGACAGGACTTTTAGGAGGTCAAGTTAAATGAGATCATAAGGGTGGAGTCTGTATCAGATAGGACTGATGGTCTTACAAGAAGAGAAAGATCATTCTCTCACGTGTACCCACACACACTGAGGAAAAGCCACAGGAGAATGAAGCTACCTGCCAGTCAAGAAGAGGGCTCTCACCAGAACAGAATCAGCTGGCACTCTGATCTTACAATCCTAGGTTCCAGAGCTGTGAGAAGTATGCTTGTGTTGTTTAAGCCACCCAGCCTGCAGTGTTTTGTTATGGCAGCTCCAACTGTCTAATACAGGGGAAAAGATGGGACCTGGAGTCTATAATTGTGGATAATGTAAAAAGCTGAGAAAATAAAAAGACAAATAAACTTTAATTATGTGGACTAATCCAGGAAAAATCTGCAATTTTAAACTCTGTGGTTAATTGGCCAATTTTGATAATTTGATTGGCAAGCTTTTTTTTTTTTTAATAAAAGTTGTGATATAATTCACATACCATAAAATTCACTCTTTTAAATTGTAGAGTTCAGTGGGTTTTAGTAATAATTCTGGTAGCTCAGATGATAAAGAATCTGCCTGCAATGCAGGAGGCCTGGGTTCAATCCTTGGGTAGGGAAGATACCCTGGAGAAGGAAATGGCAACCCACTCCAGTATTCTTAGCTGGGAAAACCCATGGACAGAAGAGCCTAACTGGCTATAGTCCATGTGGACACTAGAGTTGGACACGACTTATGATTTCAGGAGGATGTATTACTATTTTTGCTCCTTTTTTAAAAAGCTGGATTACTTTTGAGGCAGTTCCGAACAGAAGACAAATGAATTTCCTGTCACAAATGAGAAGTCTCATTAAAGCGAGCAGGTTGTACTGCTAAAACCCTCACAGAACCCCAGTCCCTCTAAGGCCGCGTTTCTTACCCAGTGTGGCGAGGAGAAGGCCAACGATGTGTGAGTGGGCGGCAATGGCCGGGCCCACGCCTGGGTGGATGGCCAGGTTGGCGAGCACACGCGTCAGTTTGATGAGCACGTCCTCTGCCTGGGCCGGCCTCCGTGCCTCGGGACGCTCATCTCCTTCCCCGCAGCGCTTCCCAGAATGCAGATCCAGCTTGTAGAAAGTGTGGAATAAAGACAGCAGAGTTGGGATGCTCCCTTTCTCCTTGGAAAACTGCTCACGAGCCTGGTTGTTTTTTGCTGTCAGGTTGCCAAGAATAAAAACAACGCGAACAACTAAATCCTGCAATAAATTAAAGACAAAGAGTTACGAGAGCAAAGGGGCTGGGACAAGTTGGTGGGAAGAGGACAGTATTTAATTAATTCATGATTTAATTAATAGTAAGATGGAACACGTCTGGTTTCTGCTGACTTGTACAGTATTTGATTCCCAGGATTGGTGCAAAGTGACAGAGGAGATTAAAAGCATTTGGCAGCAATGAAAGAACAGAAACTGATTGATGCTGTTAGCAAGGTCTATTAACTTCAGATCCTTCATCTGAAATTCAGGCTGGCTTTTTTTTTTCCTTCAGAAAACAATTAGTTGAGTGAGATGACATTACTAACAATGTGTTATATAAATCTAAGCCTTGAGACAAACAGGTTTCTTGAGCACCGAAATCTTTTCCTAAAAGTTCACCTCCTGCTCAAGCACTGTGTTTCTCAAAGTGGGGTGTCTGTCCCATAGGGGCAGTCAGTTTGTGTTACATCAGACTTTCTCAGCCGGGGCACTGCTAATTCTTTGTTATGGGGGGCTGTTTATGTTTATGTTTTGTTATGGGGGGCTGTTTATGTTTATATGGCACCCCTAACCTCTCTTACTAGATACCAGAAGCACTTCCTCACATACCACAACCAAAAATGTTTCAATGTCCCGTGGGGGCAAAATTGCCCGCAGATGAAAACCACCATTACAGAGTATTTACCACTTTAAAGCAGTATTTGTTTTTCTTGAGCAGGGTAGTGGTTACATGGCTGATGCTTTTATAACTGTTTGCTAAATGGTACATATGTGTTTTATGCACTTTTCTGTATATAAGCCGTTGTTGTTGTTTAGTCGCTAAGTTGCACAGGACTCTTTGCAACCCAATGAACCGAACTGTGCAAGGCTTCTCTGTCCATGGGATTTCACAGGCAAGAAGACTGGAGTGGGCTGTCATTTCCTTCTCCAGTATATAAGCTATATTTAATAACAAATAAACGTTTCTTTAAAATCTCAGCTGAGAACAGTTTATGACTGCACAAGAAACAGAAACAACTGTGCTCTTAATTTGACAACAGTGGGCAGACAGACCAGTTCTGCTGTTAAAGGAACACTTACTGAGTGAGGGGCTACAACTAGCCAGGGTGCTGATACTCATTGCGCGGGTGCTGTTTACAGACAAGAAACAGGGTTGGAGGAGCCGCCCTTGTCACAGCCAGTGAGGGGTGGAGTTAGGATTTGAACCCCGGGTTACCCAGATCTGGCGTCGTTGGTACACTAGTGCCTCCCAAGTGGCTCGTTATTTACCTCCTCCTTTGCCTTGACTGCTTTCTGAGCAGTAAAGGAATTATCTCCTTTCAAATGCAAATATGAGGAGGAATTCCACAAACCCTACCTTATCAGATCTGTAGTTAGCAGCAGCCTTAAGGAATTGGGACAGAGGGCAAAAGGCTGGGCCGGTTTTTCTCCAGGTGGGACCTGGGGGATGGGAGCAGCCCCAGCACTGCGTGTGGCCTAAAGACAGTGGAGGATCCTGGACAAAGGGCAAGATGCTGGGGCTTGCCTGGGTCTGCTCTGCCAATACCAACTTGTTCCTGCTTGTTCCTGAAAACGTTTTCCCTGGCCCCGGTGGAGCAGCAGCCAGGCTGCTGCTTGTGCAGCTGTGAACCATTTGCCAACATTAAGAAAGGACAGAGTCTAACACGATGTGTGCTGGCCCAGGAGAGTTCACACCCAGAAAAACCTCAGCTGGGCAGTGTGCAACCCATCACGCAGGTGGTCCAGGCACGGGACTCACTCCTGCCCCCACCACAACTGGAACGCTAGTCCTTGGGTACGTTTTGAATGCTGGGGTCTAGGGGAATACACATACATACAAACAAGGATGAGGCAAGGTGCTCTGAAGAGTTCACCATCTACTTGAGAAAAAAAGGCTAATAAGTGGAGAGACTGCAAAGACTGAAAGGGCTAAGGAAGAAACTAGACACCCAAGGGGATTATGGTTCCCAGCCAGAGAGCCAGGCAGCCTGGGTCGCACTTCACTTGGCCTTTCTGTCTCTCGATTAACTCATCTGTAAAATGGGGAAAATACTGTGATGCAAAATTAAATTCATAATGTTAAAAAAAAAAATTAAATGAGACAAAACAGACAAAGCACAGACTGTAGTGAGTGATGATTCAGGCACTGTTCTGAATCCTTTACTATCAGTAAAATATTAGTAGCGTTAACCTATGTGGGAAAGACACAGAGGTTTTAGAGGAGCCTAGATAAGAGGATGCTCAGCGAACAGGGGGTGGCAGCGGGAGAGGTTAGCAAAATTATGACTATGGTTTTGAGTTCAACCTTGATAAGTTAATAAAAGCAGATATGTGGTGTGGAGGATAGGTGAGTTGACACTGGGGAAAGGAGCATGTCCTGAGAAAGAATACCTGGGGCAGTCCCTCTCCTGGTCTGGGGTCACCTTGTTTGTGTCTGATCACCAGACAGTTCCCTAAAGAAGCTGAAGCAGGTAGGTCTTAAATCTAAACCAAGCTCACAAACTTGTGTTATAAAACTCCAGTTTCCCTTCACGTGAAACCAGTGGTTACTTCATGTAATTCCCAGTGGGCCAGGCCTCTCCCTGGGCTCTGGAAAGACAGTACTCTCTCCCTCTCTTGTCACACCCAACAGCAAAGCAGACCATTTTCCAACCAAGACAGAGGCTGTTTCTGAGAACTAGGCTCCTTGAAGGAAAATTCCACTGTGTTTTCTAAACTGAGGAGCAAGAGTTTTTCCCATAAACTCTGATACACAATTTCTGATTAAAGACTGCACTAGCCCTACCTCTGAAAATTGTAATAATTACTATTATTACTAATAGTAGTAGCAGCAACTAATACTCTGTGTTTATGATTCACCAATCACTGTTCCAAGCACCTAGGTACACAAATCGACTAATTCTCTGAAGTGACGATCTGCAGTTCCTTAATTGGAACAAAATGTTCCCACAATTCGGATAGCCACCTCCCTCATGCCCTAGGCAGTAGTTATGGCCAACATTTCTAGACTTCCCGGTGTTCCCTGGACTTGCTCTTATTTCCACAAAAGCACATTAAGCAAGACAGGAAAGACATGATCAGTGTTTTTAAATGACTTCTTAAAGCACACAATATATAGCTGCATTCTGTTGGCTAAATCATCAAGAGCATTAATTTACCTCCTAAGATTTGTCTTCTGAAAGATGCTAGACTATTCATTCCACCCCTCTCCCTCTTGCTAGCTCTGCCCCTTCACCTCTACCTCCAATGTTTGTTTTTCTGGTTGGTCTAGCTCAGAAGACTTCTCTGGCCCTGTACCACCTCCAACCGTCACTGCTGATTTGCTGACCAGATCTCTGGCTGCAGGTAAAAGCAGGTTTCCCCCTAGGTCCTCATTCTTCAAAATTCAAATTTCTACCCACCATCACATTTGGTCCCACAAGGGAAGACTGGGTGCTGCTTTTCCTGCTTGAAAACCTCCCTCAGGCCCTTGCCACTTTTAAAATTCTTTGATTCAAATATCTCTGTGGGTCCTAATATGGCACAGGTTATTAAGCCTGACACGGGGATAAGAAACTCTAGGCTTTAGGGCAGGAAGAGTTAACGCTGCCGCAGTGCCTCTCTCCCTGCCTTCAGATGGAAAAAGGAGGGGGTGGTTCCTGGCAGCAGCGGTGCCAACTGAAGGATGGCATGCAGAATCAACAAATGGGCTGGCAGATTGCACTGTGTGCACCACCAAACTTCCAGCAACTGCTATGCTTGCTACTTCTGTCCTCTTTCTCAGGGTTGTCTAAAGCATCGTCTTCTTTTTCTCCCCTCAACCCTTCTCAAATATGTTCTCCATGAATCTCGAAAGAGAATGGAATAGGCCAGAGCAGGGGCAGGCTCACAGGCAGCTGGCTGAGGTGGTGTTTCCTTACTCCCCTGCCAGTGCTTGTCTGGACTCATCGGGAATTCTGAACGAGGGGGCTGAGCAAGAGGGCCCCTTAGCTCCCCACGGGTGGTCTGTGCTCTGTGAGGTACCCAGCCCCTGAACGGTGTTACCGTGAGGTTGTTTATTGTTCCACAGCCCAATCAAGCTCAAGTCTACTAAATATCACTTAATTAAAATCCTATAAAGATTTGAAAAATTACACAAAGGCTGAGATCATCAATTTGCAGAGAAATAACTCGCAAAAAACAATTTCATCATCATGCCAGTCTCCTTTGAGGTACAGAGCCTCTCCTTTATTCTAAGACAATATCTGAGAACCACCTATAAATCAACACTGTTACAGCCTTTTTGTTAAATTGAACACAAAGTTGCATGTTCAGACCACAACTATGTAGTTTTGAAACAGCAAAATGAAGATGAATCAGGAGAATCTCTTTTTTTTTTTTTTTTTTTTAAGAAGGCAATCTAGTATAACCAGTTCACATAGACTTTCTAATTTTGCTTAAAAAGGAGTCAGCCCAGCAACAGCTCTGGCCAACCAGAACTCAGACAGGTTCACGTACTGGACGAAGCCTGACCTCAACTGTGCGTCCCAGGTATAGCCAGTAGAAAGCTGAATGTTCTCTTTGGTTTAGCATAAGCTGTGCCCTCATGAGCAAACATGTTACTCAGTCTGAATAGGCTCCACACGCCTGTAAATCAAATTACTTTAACTGGAACAAAACAAGGAGCAGGACACTGCTGAACAGAGTGGTCTCTGTCAAGTTCCAGCAACAGCCTCTGTGTTGACTGTTATTTTCCATGTGAGAAACACTGGCCTAAAGTCAATGAAGGAGATTTCTACCTACTCAGAGATGTAGAAACTGAGGCTTGAAGAGGCTCCCTGGCCCCAGAGTCCCACACTGGTTAAGAGAAGAAGCAGGACTCGGACAATCACTTCTGTACTCACAGATGGATTCCCAAACCACTTCAACCCTCCTCCTCATTCCCATGACCCTCGTCTTCCCCAGGCTCAGCCCTAGCGGCATCTTCTATTCTTCCCTCTCTCGGTCACCAAGCTCCCTCCACTCTGTCATCTCAGAATCTCCCCTGACTCCCACTTCCCACACCCACTCTGGCTAACCCAGTCTGTAGACTCTTGTCAGAGATCCTTGACGGGCTCCTCCCTCTGTGACCAAGGTTAACACCACTTCTAGAAGCGCAGCTCTTACATCACCCCCTTGTTCAAAATCATCCACTGCCTATAAAATGCCAAAGCCAGCATCTAATTACCATCCAGCCCCACGTGACCACTTCTGCCATTACCTCACTTTACTCCCCACCCACTGTCCACTCTTCCCTGACTCCACACCCTTCCTACCCACAGAACCTTAAAATAACCCATGTACATAATGTTGACCATGGGGAAGGAACCATATCAAGATGTCACAGAAAGAATCAACTATATTCAGCAGGCTCCATTACTTACTTCAGAGAATACTTGTCCTAAGTCAAGGAAAACACTTTAGAAAGGTTTTCAAAAATGGGTTGAAATTGAAGGGGTTGTAAATGTGCTCAAAATTGGAACCCTCCTTTAACCAGAAAATTAAACTCATCAAGATGCCCTCTTTAAATTTTGGTTAGAAACTTCTCACGCAATCTGGATCTGAGAGCTCAATCAGGATTTGCAATTTGCAACATTTACCCAACTTCCCACCCTCAGACAAAACTCCAGTGTTAATCGAGCTTACAGGTGGCTTGAAGAACAGATAAATTTTACCACTGGGAAGACAGACAGCAGTGCTGCAGAAATGCTAATTAACCCCAGGCTACTGAAAGTGGGTCAACAGTTTGCCCAAGTGCTGAGCCATACAAATCAGAAGAATCTGAGAGATGTTGGAAGCTCAAAACCAGAATCGAAGTAGAAAATCATTTAAAAATCAGAAGAGATTATATGTGATGCTTCCATCCATCTATCCATCCCACCAACATCCCTTAATTGAGCGCCTACTGTATGCTTCTGAACGCAGCTATCACTCAAAAGCACCAGGGCGATGCTAGAATTTCACTGGGCTCTGTTCTTTTTTTTAAGTCAACAGACATAAATCAGGCATTTGGGTTCTGTGCTGAGTCGGAGAGGGTGGGCGGGAAGAGCCAGCTCCACAAGGGCAAAGCGGCAGGAGCTGGAAAGAATGAACAAGCTAAGGGCTTTTTGTGCCGCCCGCCCGGTCAGGGGTGCAGACCAAGGCCAAGGCCGAAAAAAGGAGCGAGCTCAGCCAAACGCTCACAGCACCCACTGGGAATGTGGCTGCCGAGGGGCTGGGAAGACAGCCACAGGGCCCTCCTGCCAGGCTGGAGGAGGAGGGCAAGCGGGGAGCCAAGTCACCATATAAAGGCGCCGGGGAAGGGGTGGAGGCGCCTCCCTCGCCAATCCTCTGTGGCCCCAAAGAGGATGGAGGAGGGGGAGAAAGGTCGCGCTATCCTCTGGCTGTGGTTGCACTGAAGAGGAACAGCTCCAAAAGGGGCCAATGTTTTTTGCTTTCAGCCCTACCCTCTCCAGACATTCCGAGTCCCGTTTTCAACAGCAGGATGCCTGAGCACTCTGAATCAGACAGCGTTCACATGCCTTGAAGACCGCCGCTTGCCCTGGACGAGAGAGGCTCAGCTTAACAAGCAGTACAAGCACGGACACGCTGGGGGATTCCCAGACAGCGTTCTCTGAGGCTGACGATTGCCCTGCATCGGGAAGTTCTGTTTCACAAAAGAAGCACAAGGAACTGAGTGTATCTAAAAGTGGGGAGGATTAGACAGATAGCTGTTTAATGGACAGGAGTGATGGGAATGTAGATAAAGGTTATTATTTTTTTTTTTTTGGACTGTGACCTTTGCAAAACATTGCCAGACTTACAAGTCTTATTTGAGGGATTTTACCTGATCTCCTGCCCAGTAGATATTTATAGAAGAAATGGGGGAAAATCCTTCCGTGCTATCCAAAAAAACAAACCCAAACATATTTTGGTGAGCTGCTAAATGTGGCGACGCTGATGTCAGAAGCACCCCTGAGGCAGGTCTGCTTTGCAAGGCTGCCACAGACCCCGCTCACGCCTTCCACACTGGGCCCATCTGCTTGCACATTTGGTTGTACCAAATGCAGTTTACACCATAAAGCATACAATATGTGCATAGTTCTTAAATGAGATTTGTCATTTCACTGAATTTCGGTCAGCATTTTAAATAGATACATTTCTTTGTGCTCTAGTCTAACGTACAAACTGCACCCGGCTGACTGCAGTGCTGTGTTTTGGTCTCAGTTTTTGTGTGTGTGGGAACTGGGAGTTACCAGTTGGACCATGGATCCTGGACAAATCAACCTCACAGACAGACATGAGCCAAAGAAGTTGCCCTTGTTCTCCCTGAGGAAGTCCTTTGTGAGAGCTGGGAGGAGTGGATTCCTTTTCTCTGAGACTGCCGATGAAACCCTTGGCTTGTACCACAGCCATCATATTCTGACAAGCTCGCGTCACTGAAGGGCTATGGGTGAACAGAGTTGTTGTGAACCCAACCATGCGTTATTTAAAATGAACAAATTGTCCTCAGCTTTGTTGCAAACTTAACAAAGGTTAGATATGGAGATATACTGAAATTTCTCAAAGCAAAAATAAAATTCGGTGGTTGCTTCATTAGCAAATGAGTCAAGAACAACTTGTGGCTTGTCTAGCTAACCAAGGATAAGGAATCCTCCCTTCCACTGCCAGTTCAAGGATCCCCAGGGCTCACTTCTCCTCAGTAGCCCAGTGTGACCGGTGTCGGAAGCCCCATTTGTGCAATGGCTTGGTCTCAGTGTCATCTGTTTTGACACAAGTCTGGCAGAGAAAGTCCCTGGAAGGGTCGAACGGCCCATCTCCTTTTCTCTGGCTAAGCAAGTGCTCCTTGGCTACCTTGTGCCTCAGCAAAAGGCACAAGGCGGGTGGTTATCACCACTTACTGGGGAAATCTACACCAACACCTGGCCTGTCTTGCTGATTTGGTTCCTACTTTGTAAGGGAGATTCACTTTCAGCCACATGCCTGAAGATGAAGATTGACCCTGTGTGGCTGCTTTGATTAATCACTTTAAAATCTCTTGAGGATTTGTACAAAACCCTCCGCTGTCAATTTTGGGGAAAACAATTTGTTTTAAGGGGCCATCTTAATAATTTACACCACAGGTTCCCACACCTGCTCTTCACCTGAGGTACCTATTAAAAATAGGTTCTTGGGCTCTGTCCCAGACCTGAATCAGGCTCTCCCAGGGTGAGGCCTGAGAACCTGTATTTTTAAAACTCCTCAAGTTTAGAAGACAATGATTCAATGATTCAAATCAAGAAAGAATTCAATATCTCACCACTTTAATACCTAGTGTTTTTATATCATGTTAAAAAACTATGAATCCATGTTTCTTTTAAATAATTCTCACAACACAGACAGGTAGAAAATAAAGGTGAAAATGCTCTCCCCACCACCTTTCATTATCAACTGACCTAATAACTGAGACAGATTAAGGGCACTCCAAAAAGACCAATTTTCATATGCTGAAGTCAGACTTTTCCTTGAAAAGAGATGAATATGAATAAGGTGTGGAAAAAAATAAACAGGAAAAAATTTTTTACTTTTGACATTTTCTCACTTTTTCTTTTTTTCCCTTTAATGGAATGCACCACCAGATGGGGGAGGAAAGATTCCACTTCTCCCAGCAGCCATCAGCTTTGGTGCTACCTGGTTCCAAGCAGCATCTCCCCCTGGTGGACGGGGGAAGCGGCTGGCCACAGTTTCCTGCTAAGCTCCTCACCTGGGTGATCAAAAAACACTCAAAGAGGTGTGTGCAGGTGACAGTTCATTTGTCACTAGAGAGGGGTTTTCTTTCTTTCCTTCTTTCTTTTTTTGAGATTTTTGTTTCTATGTTCTCCAAAAATACACTAAGTCATAACGTGATTAAATTTAAAAATAAGTCCCAGAAAAATGAAATCTCTGCCAATTATCAACGTAGCCTTCAAACTTTTAAGACAAAGGCAATGCTAACCTCTCAGGACAAAGATAAGGGCTGCAGACTGATTGCTGAGTCCCTGGGTGACAGCTCTGTACACTAAGAGACTATAACGGGTCCAAAGTGTGCATGTGTCTATAATCCAAGCTGGCCTTGGAGAAACATTTCCTAGAACTGAAACAAAAATAGTTCTAGGAAGTAATAATTCCAGTTTAAAAGCTGCTGGATGACTGGGGTACATTTCAAAGATCAGTTCAAAAGTCTCAATGTCCAAGTAAAGCTCAGGTGGAGCAAAATCTGAGCCACCAAAGATTAAAACACTCACATCAGGATGTGGTGTGCGGTTTCTGTTTCTGGAAATCACTTCTATCTCTTGGGAAAGAGGAAAACAAATCTTATCCAACTAGTCACCTGGGCCAAAGGGAACAGGAACCTAAGATGCTGTGCTGGTCTGAAGTAATTTAAGATCCAGCATTTCTGTTTTGCTGCTGTGTATGGCAGCCCATCAACAAGAAAAATGTGGGGAAAATTATTATTTCCTCCTCCAAAGTAGGAAGAGGAAAGTAATATTTAAGGAAGAAGTACTAGAGGACTAGAAAAAAAAATATATTGTATAACACTTTACAGATTCCAAAGCATTTCACATACACAAAATTCATTCTTTCAGCACTTATCATGAGTCTGTTACGCCAAGAATCATCTCAGGTTTATAAAGACAAAGCCTGTGTCCTTAGGAAATCCCAATAGTGCATAAGGCAGCTACACAAATGATAACTACTTAGAGAATCACAAAAGAAATATTTACAAAGATCTCTAAAAGCCTTTGGTTAACGATTTTAGGAAGTGGTTGGGACACATAACTATTTCCTTGTAGCCTGAACAATTTCCCTGCTCTTCTAAAGCATTCTGGTTTTGAGGAAAATGTAAAATATATATATTTTTCCTTACTAGAAAATATCAAAGATGATTCAAAACTGTAATATTTCCTTCTTTTGCATAAGTAAAAGACAATACAAAGTCAAAGTATAATTTATAAAAAGTTAACCTGGCTCTCACAGAAATATAAAATGAACACATTAAAAGAATTATTTATCTCATTAATGAAGGAAGCCAATACAATGATAAAGTGGGCTCCAAAAACAAGAACTGGGTGTTTACAAGCTTTAAAAAGAATGTTAGAGGAAGACTACTAGTTAGAATCATACCTGGCTAATGGCCCTAAGGTAACAAACCATAACTTTGAGGTTATCTTGTCTACCAGAGGAAAAAATGTACAAATTAATGTGTAACTTTATAGTGTCTGGGTTCTAATCAAATAGTAAACAGCAAGTTTAAACAAAGATATATTCTCCTTGGGAATTAAGCCCTGTTGGTTAAACAGTGCCCCAGTATGACTTTGTCAGAATATACGGGCTCCTACCCCGCACTCTAGCTCTAAGTTTTGGATGATTTTTCTTAATAATAGTGAAATAGTTAGGGTCAGAAACATACGGCTTGGGTCCTCAGCTCTGACTGTATTAACTGGGTGCACTAGCTACATTAAAGGGTTTAAAATCATGCATGCAGTATGTAACATTTGGGGACTGGCTCTTTTCACTCAGTATAGTTGGAGATTTATCCAGGATATAGTATATATAAATAGCTCAGTCCTTTTTTAATGCTGAATAGTATTCCATGGCATAGATATTCCACAGTTTGCTTAGCCATTTATCCAGAGAAGGACATTTGGTTCTTTCTAGTTTTTGACTATTACAAATAGAGCTGCTGCTGCTGCTGCTGCTGCTACTGCTAAGTTGCTACAAACCTTTAAAAAATAAAAATTAAATGATGCACTAATGAGGAAAAAATTGGCTGGTCTTAGAAGGCTTCATAGAGAAAGGAACACAGAGCCACACCTTGAATATGAATTGGCTTTTGAAGATAAGAACAGCTGAGAGAAATTTCATCAAAAGTCCCTCAGGCTCTTCTCACTCAGAACCTATTCAAAGTCAGTGTTTAGACTCTTTAGGTGTTACTTTTAAGGTTGGTTATGAGGTTCCCCTACTAATTACAAATCATTGCAAAAGACAGGTAATGATTACCAAAGCAAAGTTAATAACAATGGAAAGGGAGAGAGAAATCTACACAAAGATGACACAGGCATTTAAAGAAGTCTATCAACAGACTCATGCCCCCAAAGTAGGACAAACAACCTCTAGAGTAATAATTACTGCTTGTAATATTGACCTTTGGCATTGATAAGAGGAAATTATTTTTAATATCTTCTAAGAGAGCAAGGAAATATGTAATATAGTTGAATATGATTTTTACCACAATGACTAAAATAATTTTAGTGAGGGCTTCCCTGGTGGCTCAGTGGTAGAATCTGCCTGCCAATGCAGGGGACACAAGTTCCATCCCTGATCTGGGAAGATCCCACATGCCATGGATGTGCCACAACTATTGAGCCTGTGCTAGAGCCTGGAAGCTGCGCCTGCTGAGCCCACATGCTGCAACTATTGACCTGTGCGTCCTAGGGCCCGCACTCGGCAACAAGGGAAGCCCGTGTGTTGCATCTGGAGAGTGCCCCTGCTCGGCACAAGTAGCATAAAATGCGAGCAGCAGTGAAGACCCTGCCCGGTCTAAAGTAAATAAATAAAAAAATTTTTGAAAGTTTAAAAAGGTAATAACTTTGGTGATTAAGGGGATAAATCGCACATTTCCTTGGTGGTTCTAAAAACAACATGTTACTGTACTTACTTTGCAAGATGCTCTTTATTCATTTTTGGACCAAAATAATTTTAGCAGGAATACAAAATTATAACGTAAATCAATAGAGAAAAATATGGCCTTTAAATACCAATTTTGCTTTATAGATAACTACCAGTCCAAAGTGAAAAGCAATTCAGTAAGAAGTGTGGTTAAATTTTATGCCAATTAAACTTTAAGACATTTAGTCCCTTGAACCAGAAAAAGCATACCCTTAACTATACTCACATCTCAAGTATCTCATTATTAACAGCCAGATGCCAGAACTTTCTACTTTCTATTAAACACAACCATCATCTAAATTACAATTAGAGAAACAAACAGTTATGTACCAGTAATACTGTAACAAATAGGGCTATTTGTCAGTACTGAACTGATGGGTTTTCTTCTTTTTCAAAAAAAATTACCGGTTATGACATAACTTGAAATCAAACTGTTAAACAGAAATGTTTTCTTTAAATCCACATTTGAAAACATCTTCTCCAGTTACTGTCCAATCTAAGTCATCCATGATCAAAACACCAAAGTAAAAAAGAAACTATGATGGTAAATTAAAATTAAAACCCATAAAGTAATCCCATAAAACAAAATTACAAAATAAAATCCATAATTAAATCCATTTATAAGTATAATATTGAAAAGTTTCTTTTAATGTTACAGCAAACTATCTTTTCTACCCTTTTCATTTTTTCCTTAAAAAAGAAAACCAGAACTAGGAGTATCCAAGCTCTTAGGGGGTTAATTCACTTGTCTAAAGATTAGAGTTCTGATAGTATATTTTACCAAAATCTAAATCAGTAAATGCCTAATGGATACTTAAATTAACAGCACTGTGAATACTGTAAGGTAATCAAATTCATTCTTCAGCTGACACAGCAAATTCCTATGCCATGAAATCTTTCAAAGTATGTAATTTAGAGAAAATACAAAATACACAGGGGAAAGCATTTGTAGTCCAAATACTCAGAATCAGGAACCCAAGTGCATATCTGTAAATTTTTTAAAGTGAAATAGAGACATTAACACTTTCAGCAAAGTTTATCATCTTTAAAACTTACAGGTGGTGCTAGTGGTAAAGAATCTGCCTGCCAGTGCAGGAGACCCAGGTTCAATCCCTGGGTCGGGAAGATCCCCTGGAATAGGAAATGGCAACCTGCTCCAGTACTCTTGCCTGGAAAATTTCATGGCCAGAGAAGCCTGGCAGGCTACAGTCCTGCCGCAAAGACTCAGACATGATTGAGCAACTGAGCACATAATACATAATGATGTAATATGAACACAGAAATTTCTCTTTATCAATATAACCAAAATGAGACTAGCAACCTTTTAATAAATAGCTGATAACAGTGTAAAATATAACAAATTTAGTCATTCTCAGCAGAAGTACTTGGCTAGGTAAGAATAAGTTTAGCGCTATTTGTGGCAAACAGGAATTATATTTTGAGGTGGTTTTGATATGGTTAATATAAACAAACACAAAGGTTTATATTAAAACCATTTTAGAATATATATAATTTGATTTTAAACTGGTGAGGCCTACTATGTAATTTTGAAAATTTACCATACTGGAAATTAATACCTATTTTCATGTATAAACCATCCTCACTAAAGAGTTGATGTCACTTTAATCATTTATAAAGGCAAATAAAACTAGCCTGCATTTAATGACTATTCAAAACTGATAATATCATAAAAATTAATGTTTGTATTAAGTATTATAATTTTATTAAGGGAAAGTCATTTGTGAATTCTTCCTTTTTTTAAAACAGTTGTTACATTTTTGTCCAACTCATTAAAACCAAATTATTTCCTTTAAATACTTAACCTTGAAATGTCATCTTCTAAATACAACAGTGTCAAAAAATTAGAAAATTTCAGGGCTAGCAGAATCTTCAGAGTATACCCAGTGTAGGGGATCCCAAACTTTAGTTTGCATTAGAAGTCCCTGCAGTTCTTGTTAAAGTGCAGGTGGCTGGGCACATCTGCACCCACCTGGCTCAGTAGGCCTGGGTTGGGGCCTGGAAATAACCAGTGTAACCCCACCCCACTCAAAGGTGCCTCCTGTAGGAGGCGTCCACAGAGCACTAGGAGAACAGCACCCACCCTTCACCCAACATCATGAATCCTTATACTGCACGCACATCCTTCTGAGGCCATTTCTGCCTCAAATTACTTCCTCCCCACTTCCTCCATGGAACTCTCTGCCTCCTGGGGGCAGCTCGTTACATATCTAATGGAAGCTTCTAAGAGAAAATTACGCATTCAAAACACAAAATCATTCAACGTGGCCTTATTACACAAATACATCAATGCAAAGACACACTGAAGAGTTAAATGTATAAAGAACTGACCTGCTTCTTCTGGTATTTGTTTATCAGATTCAAAAACAAGGCATAACATCTGGAATAGCTGGCCAAGGCTACACAGCAGTCATGGTAAGAAGTAAGTTTGCTGTAGAAATGTCAAATGGAAAAAATAAAAGTCAGCTTTGTTTTTCAATAAAACTCAAGTCCGCTTTAAATGCAGACCTTCAAAGCATTGTCCTGTGCATGAAAAGCAGTCTGGAAATACTCTATACACTGGCCCAGAGATGCCTCAGGGAGCTGGTCACCTGCTCTAGATTCCAGGAGCACAGGGTGGGAGCAAGGAAAATTTCAAGTTCTTTGAAAAAGAGAAAGCTGAAACCTCTAACGCAGGTGGTGGTGGTTTAGTCACTGAGTCGCGTCCGACTCTTGCGACCCCATGGACTGTATCCTGCCAGACTCCTCTGTCCATGGAATTCTCCAGGCAAGAATACTGGAGTGGGTTGCCATGCTCTCCTCCAGGGATCTTCCCAACACAAGAATTGAATCCAGGTCTCCTGCATTGCAGGCAGCTTTTTTACCAACCGAGCTTGTGGTTCAGAAAACACAAGATAAGAAATTTACACAATATCTGGTAAATTTCAATCTGGTAGAGTCAATCTCCTGGAACTTCAGCACAAGCAAATGTTAAACTGCTCAAATATGCTAGGTATATTAATTTCACAGAGAAGGCAATGGCACCCCACTCCAGTACTCTTGCCTAGAAAATCCCATGGATGGAGGAGCCTGGTAGGCTGCAGTCCATGGGGTCGCTAAGAGTCAGGCACGACTGAGCAACTTCACTTTCACTCATTGGAGAAGGAAATGGCAACCCACTCCAGTGTTCTTGCCTGGAGAATCCCAGGGACGGGGGAGCCTGGTGGGCCGCTGTCTATGGGGTGGCACAGAGTAGGACACGACTGAAGCGACTTAGCAGCAGCATATTAATATCAAGTATATCAAGTATATTAATATCAGGCAAAATAGACCTTAAGGCAAAAAACCTTGAAAATGGCTTCAAATTTTCCAAAGTAAGCAAACAAACTAACATAACCCACAAGGTGGAACTCACAAACCTATATCAAATTAATAGATGTTCATAAACCTCTCATTAAGTGACAGATTAATAGAAAAAACATCACTAATATTTTAAAAACTTGATCATGTGCCTGGCCATTAACAAGTCTCAGTAAATTACCAATGTTTTAGATCACATTTTAAAGACATACTTTTGGAAATTTAAAAACACATAACTTATAGGTCAAAGAAATAAGAAAATAAAAAACCACATATCTGAATAATAACAAAAAATACTACAGATCAAAATTTAGATGCGGCTGCAGCAGTAGAGGAAAATTCACAACCTTAAGAAAGCTGACAGCAAAGGGATTTCTAACCAACATAGAAGGAAATATGTGCTGTGTTTAGTCACTCAGTTGTGTCCGACTCTTTGTGACCCCATGCACTGGAGGCCACCAGGCTCTTCTGTCCGTGAGGATTCTCCAGGCCAGAATACTGGAGTGGGTTGCCATGCCCTCCTCCAGGGGACCTTCCCAACCCAGGGATCAAACCCAGGTCTCCCCCACTGTAGGCAGATTTTTTAGCATCTCAATCACCAGGTAAGTCCAGAAGAAAATATAATATATGCAAAAAGAATAGAAGAATTACTAAGGCTAAGAATGAGGAATACAATAGGAAAGAAACTTATAATAGAGTGGTTTGATAAATCTACTGGTTCTTTGCAAAAACTGATAAATTGGCCAACCTTTGGTAAGACTGATGAAGAGAAAAAGAGAAATATCATAAATCTTCAAAATAAGGAATGAAAATCAACATCAAAATGAAGAGACAGTGTGACATAGAAGTTAACCATGTACATTCTAGAGCCAGACTATCTAGTTTAAATCACAGCGGTGCAACTCTGGGAAAACTACCAAACTTCTCTATGCCTAGCCTCCTCATAGGTAAAATGAAGATAATAATAAGTACCTACCTCTTAAAGCCGTTATAAGGAATAAATGAATTAGTATTTAGAAAGTGCTTAGAACACTGCCTGGCACATAGTAGGCACTGCATAATATTTCTTAAATAAATAATATAAATAAAAGGGGTATAATTAGAAAGGCAACAGAGATTAAAAGAATAACAGACGAGATTGGGCATACATAGACAGGCCACATGTAAAAAAATGAAATTAGATCATTCCTTAACTCCATACACAAAAATAATGGATTAAAGATCTAAATTTCAGACCGGACACTATAAAACTTAGAGGAAAACATAGGCAGAACACTCTCTGACATAAATCACAGCATCATCTTTTTTAATCCAGCTCCCAGAATAATGGAAATAAAAGCAAAAATAAACAAATGGGACCTACTTAAATTCAAAAGCTTTTGCATAGCAAAGGAAACAATAAACAAAACAAAAAGACAACCCACAGATTGGGAGAAAATATTTGCAAATGATGTGACTGATAAGGGATTAGTCTCCAAAATTTACAGCTTATGACACTTAATATCATCAAAACAAACAGCCCACTCAAAAAATGGGCAGAAGATCTGAACAGACATTTCTCTAAAGGGGACATACGGATGGCAAACAGGCACATGAAACGATGTTCAAAACTGCTAATTTCCAGAGAAATGCAAATCAAAACTACAGTGAGACATCACCTCACACTGGTCAGACTGGTTATCATAAAAAATCCACAAACAACAAATGTTGAAGAGGGTGTGGAGAGAAGGGAACCCTTCTGCACCGTTGGTAGGAATGTAAATTGGTGCATCGACTATGGAGAGCAGTATGGAGGTTCCTTAAGAAACGAAAAATAGAGCTACTGTATGATCCTGCAGTCCCACTCCTGGGCATATGTCCAGAGAAAGACATGGCCCAGAAAGATACATGTACCCCAGTGTTCAAGGCAGCACATTGTTTACAAGACATGCAAACAACCAAAATGTCCATCGACAGAGGAATGGATAAAGAAGGTGTGGCGGGTGCACACACACACACACACACACACTGGAATATTACTCAGCCATTAAAAAGAATGAAGTAAGGCCACTGGCAGCAACATGGAGGGCTCCCTGGTGGCTCAGCGGTAAAGAATCTGCCTGCAATGCAGGAGACCTGGGTTCAATCCATGGGTTGGGAAGATCCCCTGGAGAAGGGCATGGCAACCCGCTCCAGTGTTCTTGCCTAGAGAATCCCATGGACAGAGGAGCCTGGCACGTTGCAGTCCACAGGGTCGCAGAGTCAGACACGACTGCAGTGATTAAGCAGCAGCAGCATATATTGACTCTAAAAAGAAACAATACAAGTGAACTTACACAACAGAAAGAGATTCACAGACGTGGAAAACTCATGGATGCTGGGGCGGGGATAGAAGGGATAGTTAAGGACTTTGGGCAAGACATGTATACACTGCTATATTTAAACCAATGAAAACCTATTGTATAGCACATGGAACTCTGCTCAATGTTAAGTAGCAGCCTGGATGAGAGAGGGGTTTGAGGGAGAAGGGATACATGTATATGTGTGGCCGAGACTCTTCCCTGTTCACCTGAAACTATCACAACATTGTTAATCAGCTATATCCCAATACAAAGTGTTTTTGGTGTTAAAAATAAAAGGATAACAGAATATTTGGAATGCCCTTATATAGTCTGAAACTTAAATGAATGAATCCTTATAAAAATATAACTTTTAGAAACTGAACCAAGGAGAAGGAAATGGCAACCCACTCCAGTATTCTTGCCTGGAAAAGTCCATGGACAGAGGAGCCTGGCAGGCTGCAGTCCATGGGGTTACATGACCGAGCATGTGTGCATGAGGGTGGAGGATGATGGGTTGGCAGCAATAAACTGGTAGAACTGAAAAAAAAGAAAAAAAGAAACTGAACCAAGTGTAAATAGGATATGACTAGACCATTACAGAAAGTGAATCAGTTGTCAATGATATTCACACATGCATGCACACACACACATATACACACAACAGGATAAAACAGCTTTTCAAGCAGATTCTACAGACTTTTCAAGAAGCAGATAAGTTTAACTTTCAGAAATTCTTCTAAAAGAGAGAAAATGTTGGAATATATCCCAGTTAATTTTATGAGGCTGATATAAACTGGACATTAAAACCAGACAAGGACAGTACAAGAAAGGAAATATATAGGTCAATCTAACTCATAACCATAAATGAAAAATCCTTAACAAAATATAAGCTGAGCAAACCTAGCAATATATAATGGTTTAACATGAGAAAACCTGTTAATGTAATCTACTACATTAAAGAATTAAACAAAGAAAATCCATATAATCAAAACATATTCAAGAATTCAAGGAAATTTAAAATCCATTAAAGGGAAAAAATTGTTCCTTAACTGTTAAGGGGTATCTACAAAAACCACAATTTAAACTGGCAAAACTACAAAAACATTTCCCTTAAAGTCAGGAGAAAGTCAGCCAGCCTAATACTCTCACAACTTTATATCGGACATCCTAAGCAATGTACCCAAGGAACAGGTGAGGACAGGGGCAGAGCTGTAACAATGGGGGAAAAAAAGAATATACGTATATGCATATATATATATATATATATCCCTGGTAGCTCAGCTGCTCCAGAATCTGACTGCAAAGCAGGAGACATGGGTTTGATTCCTGGGTCGGGAAATCCGCTGGAGAAGGGATGGGCTACCCACTCCAGTATTCTTGGGCTTCCCTTGTGATTCAGCTGGTAAAGAATCTGCCTGCAATGTGGGAGATCTGGGTTGGATCCTGGGCTGGGAAGATCCCCCAGAGAAGGGAAAGGCTACCCACTTCAGTATTCTGGCCTGGAGAATTCCATGGACTGTATAGTCCATGGGGTTGCAAAGAGTCGGACACAACCAAGTGACTTTCACTTTCAAGCAATGCACCCAAGAAATAGGTGAGGACAGGAACAGAGTTGTAATAATGGGCAGTGGGGAACAAACTATACTTGTTTGCAAATTACTTGCATAGAAAATCCAAGAGAATCTATAGACTCTTGGACCTAATGTTAATTAAGGTGTTCTGGATAACAAGGTTAATAAGCAAATATCAATACTGTTCATATACACTAGCAACACTCATTAGAATTGTTTTCTTAAAAGATGCATTTATAATTGCAGCAAGAGTCATGAAGGAATACATCCAACAAAAGATGTATTTTTTCTCCGGAAAGACAAAATTTTTTAAGAGAAAATTATAAAATTTTATGAAAAGAAGAAACATCACAACTGTTTATGGATGGAAGACTTGATATCACAAAGATGTCAATTCTCCCCACCTCTGTCCCAGTTACCCCAAATACTGAGTATAGTTTCATGAAAAAAAATCCAAAGTTTCTTTCATGGACTTTTTAGCTGATTCTCCAGTTCATGAGGAAGAGAAAATAAAAATTTGGATTTTAAAGGAGAAAAGTGGAGGATTCATCTTATTAATATGTTATAGCAAGACTTAAACCCATAACAGTAAAAAAAACAACTTGGTACTAGTCTGAGGATGGGTCAGACAGAGTGTTCAGAAACAGACCAGCAAGTATATGGAAGCTTGCATTCTCCTGAGTCGGCATTCAAAAGCAATGAGAAAAGGATGGCGTGTTCAGTAACATGTGGTGGGGAAACTGTCCACAGGGAAAAAAAACTAAATTGGATCTTTACATGCTGCCATACACAGAAATGAACTCTTTATGATTTTATGTGCTTCAAAATGGGACTAATTAAGTACCCACAATTAAGGACCCAGATAGGAAAGTACAGTGCTAAAAGATCAAAGCTGGACTCACACCCTCATGTTGGGGTCAATTACCAATTCAGTCTTCAGGAAATTTTGTAATTTGTCAAACAGCTACAATATTACAGTTCAAGAAAGGCCCAGGTCTCTTGAGAAGGATCATTATGTCAAAACACTGGTGAAGAGCAGTGAAGGGCGAAAGGTAAATACATAATTCAGAGACAGTTCTGAAATTTAGTCACATCTTGTTTTGAGGCAGCCTAGATTCAGGTTATCATTGCTTCTGCAGCAAAGTAAGTATAAACATGACTACTGAACGTGTGAGCCGAAGTTCAGCCAAACAACCGCAATAAAATAACCTGCAATTATAAATTAAGCCAGGTCAGACTTTCTAAGCAACGGCTCGTCTTTTCTGTCAGAATCCTTAAGCACTGTTTCCAAGTGCACCAGTAGGTTTGCCGGATTTTGTGATACAGCTCTTTATCTCCAATAAGCTGAGAGTTTTCTTTCTTTTATAAGAACACTAGGACAAGTCACAACTTTAAAGTAACTTAAAATCAGTAAGTTTAGAATCACATTAGAAATACGTAAGAAATGAAGTCAATAAAATAAGGTTTAAGTCACTTATTTCAAGCGTGGGCCACTAGGTCTACATTTTCTTCTAGGTGACATAAAAAGCAAAAACCAGAGTCTTTGCCACTTACACACACAAATACCAAAGACAACTCCCGAATCTAAACATTAGCGTTATTGTAAGGCTGCTTTGTATTCCTCCTCTACCTTACCTGAATATTCTGGCAATATTGGTACAGACATCCTTGTCACCTATGTGCTGTTCCATCACTGTGCAGAGCTGGGGAAGGGCGTTGATGCTTAGCAACTTACTTCTTGCTAGTGGTGAATCAACCAAGTTTCTCAGTGTAGCAGTCATCTAGGGAAAAAAGCATGTAGTGGCTTTTTTTTTTTTTTTTAAAGAAAACACTAATACAGCAATACTGATCAGTGCAGGAGAACCCACACCATAAGCTTTTGTTACATCAGTAGCTAAACCAAGGCCCCTTTATGCATCACCCATCAAAGAACCTGGGCCTATGCACAAGGAGCAAGAAATGAATACAAAGAAAGCCTACTTTGGTTCAAAAGTAAAATAATGCAACATGAACTTATTAAAATACATTTTAAGCCTTAAAAAAAAGTAATTAATGAAATATTCCTGTTAAGAAGCAATTAATATACCAAAACCTGTAAAAGTCATAAGGTAATTAATTGACCCTGTGACATGCCACTTGAGTTCCACAGATCAGAAACTTCTTGTTCCATATTCTTATAAATACCATCAAATAATAATGCTGCAGCCAAAGGATATTCAAGAATGTTAGTCTCTTTCTCTTCCTAGAGGCAAGAACTGACGTCTTGCAAATTTGTCTTGTTTTGTAAAAAACAAAACATTCAGAAAAACTGTGTACTTTAACCCTTGTCTGAAAGTGGAGAAGAGAACAATTTTAAAAAATCTATAAAATGAAAGCTGCTGTTATCTAATAGTTTTACATATACGCAAGGTGTTCTTTCCTCTTGAGATGGTACAGGCAGGCCCCGGGTTAAGGGAGTCAGCTTGGGAGTTGGATGGCCTGGTCAAATTCCAGCCCCGCCCTTCATTGGTTTAGGCTTAGTTAGTTAACCTCTCAGAGCACATTTTCCTCATCAATAAAGTGGGGATGGTGACAGTTGCCCTGGCATTGTTAGGATTCAATGAGATGAGATGTGTGGCTGGCATTGCCAGTGCCAATTAATTAACAGGAGTTCAAAAATCACAGGTTCCATCCCCGCCTTTGTTATGGGTCTTCACATCCAAAATGCAGAAGGAGGGAGATCACTAGCCTTAGACTCAAATGATGGATAGTCAAGTCCCAAATCTCCCAAATCTTCCTAAATACGTGACTGAAGCACTCAGTCATTCTTCAACTCCCCCATTCCTTGTCTGTGAAAAGGGGATTACAAACTCTGCTCACCAGTCAAGGTTGCGTGTAACAGGTGGAAAAAAAGGTAACACTGTTTTTGTACACTGTAGAGGATTATGTAAATAAAAAGCATCATTATAGCCATAACAAATGAACTTTAACACTTAAGATGACATGTATGTTTGATTAATTTTCTTTTGTAACAAATTGCAACAAAAATTTTTTTTAAAATATAGCCAACCAACCAGGTTCTCTCTAAAGCAGAAAACATAAACATAATACTTCAAACAAATGTATGCAAGTCTTTTGTAGTTGATTCAATTACACAGTGATTCAGTAAATTCTTCCCTGAAAGGTTCAGTATCCAAAACACTGCAGGGGAAACAAACTATTCTAGCATTCCACTTGACCTACCAATGTAGTCTCTTAAGCTAAGGAAGGTTAACAAGCCATTCGAGGCATTCCAAGCCATCACTGCCATAAAATGGAAAATTCCCATCATCTGTCCCCGACTCTATCCTGTCCACCCTCTTCAGAGACAGCCCAGGCACTGGAGCACTGCTGGTTTATGTCAACCCAAAGGATGTCTCGCAAGCTTCTCCACTCCTTCATCAAAGAGCACAGACGCTCGCGCGAATCCTGGCCGGAACCAGACAGGAAGAGGCCGCTGCAAGACCGTGCAGCACTGATCCCACCCACTGTGCACACAAACACCCTCTTCCCTGGATCCCGAGGCTTCACAGATCCGGTACCTCAATCTGTTGTCATCTTCTCACTCCCCACAGCAGGAGGGACCAGAGCTTTCTTAGGAGCTTTTATTTTCTTGTTTCAAATTCAGTTTTGTTTTGTTTTTTTCCCCTCTCCCTTTCAACCTTTTTCCTCAGTTCACTAGGAAAAGTCAAGACAGTTCAAGGTTCTTTTGCCCCAAACACATAACTTTTACAAATGGCCCAAATCAAGATGTGACATATCACCTGATTTAAAATCAGTATCTACTGCCTGGATCACATTGTGTGGAGTGCAAGGAGCTGAGCACGATATGATACCTGGGATGTTTCCATATTTCTTGGTTGTGATGCTACTAGAATCACATACATGAAACATACACCATGCACTTGAAAAATACATAGTACTGACGCCTCAGTTCATGACACTACCATCAACACAGCTGTTTAAGTTGCAAAACTCAGAGATATTCCAGAACCCAGCCTTTCTGCTTTCTGTTGCCCTAAGCCCTACTGGCTTTTTGTCCATTGCTCCTACCATACGATTCTATTTCCTGACTTTGGTCTACAAGGCCTGGTATGGCCTGACTCTGGCCAACCCCTCAAACTTCATCTCATACGACATATGACAAACTACTTTATTTTAGGTTACTTAATATTGTGTTTTACTATTTCTTTATTTCTCTATATTAGAAGCTCCAGTGAAGGTACACATTTTGTCTTTTCACCATTGTACCCTCAGGCCCAACTCTAGTGCCTGGTACACAGTCATTCAGTTCAGTTGCTCAGTCGTGTCCACCCCTTTGTGACCCCATGGACTGCAGCATGGCAGGCTTCCCTGTCCGTCACCAACTCCTGGAGCTTGCTCAAACTCATGTTTATTGGGTTGGTGATGCCATCCAACCATCTCATCCTCTGTTGTCCCATTCTCCTCCTGCCCTCAATCTTTCCCAGCATCAGGGTCTTTTCCAATGAATCAGTTCTTCGCATCAGGTGGCCAAAGTATTGGAGTTTCAGCTTCAGCATCAGTTCTTCCAATGAATATTCAGGACTGATTTCCTTTAGGATTGACTAATTTGATCTCCGTGCAGTCCAAGTGATTCTCAAGAGTACACAGTGGGTCCTCAATAAATATTTGTTGATGGAATGGATTACTGGATCAGTATCTACAAAGGTACCACTGGTATACATAGAAAGGTTGGGATCCAGAAAACCATGGATGAATCAGACAGTATCTCTGAGGGAGATGGATTTTAAGATGATTAATGAGCATCAAAGAATTGATTCAGAGAGCCTACCAGTCCATCCTAAAGGAAAGAAGAATTAATCAGAGAGCCTACCAGTCCATCCTAAAGGAAATCAACCCTGAATATTCACTGGAAGGACTGCTGTTGAAGCTGAGGCTCCAATACTTTGGCCACCTGATGCAAAGAGACAACGCATTAGAAAAGGCCCTGATGCTGGGAAAGACTGAGGGCAGGAGGAAATCAGGGAGACAGAGAATGAGCTGGTTGACCGGCATCATTGACTCAGTGGACACAAATGTGAGCAAAATTCAGGAGATAGTGAAGAACAGGGAAGCCTGGCATGCTGCAGTCCATGGGGTCACGGACCCATGGGGTCCAACACTCCAAAGAGTTGGACATGACTTAGTGACTCAACAACAAAAAGGAGCAAAGAAATAAATAACTGATGAAAGAAAAACAGACTTCCTGGAGGGGCCCTAGTGTATTCCCTTTTCATTTCATCCATGACAGCAGCTCCTTCCTGGGCTCGTAACTCCTCTCTCCCCTTCCGTTTCGACACCTGACTGGTCACCTGTTCCACCTCTTCTTCCCACCTCCAGGGTTGCTGGTTCTGTTTAAGCCTACTTCATCTCTTTCCCAAAGTCCGCACCCCCTGAATGGGCTCCTTCCCTCTCTGCCCTGGTGAGCTCACCTCCCACAGCCTCTCTCTGCTGTCAGGGGAAGCATCCGGAAACCCATCCTTCCCTGTTCATACTTCCTCTGATTTCCAGTGGCCTACTGGGCGAAATCCATATCCAAAAGGCTCTTTGCTCTGGAAAGCACAGCTTACCCCACCAGGCTCATCTCCTTCATCTCCCTTCCTCCCTTTCCCTGCACATGGGTCATCTTTCAGACTCTGCACCAAACACAACCTCCTGGTCCTTCCACAGTTCCAAGCCTCTGAATGAACCACTGCCTCTGCAGAATATCCTCCTCCAACACTCTCCTCCGCTCCTTCTCCACTTTGTTCATCTCCTACTCAGGATTCTGAACCCAGCTCAGGCTCACTTCCCCTCTGTTGAAGGCTTTTCAGTGGTTGATTGTTCCCCTTCCTAGGTAAACAAACCTTCCTGTTCACACCTGTTTCACACCTAGACCCCTTACAACTGGTATCAGACACTTTTTCTCCCACTGTGAGCTCCTCTAGGGTCCAAATAGTTTCTTATTCCTCTATCTGGAGGACAATAAATACGCTCATAAATACTAACTGGATAATAAGCAGGAGGAGAAAGAAAGAGGGGATGAGGAAGAGAAAGAAAGAAAGGGGGAAGGAAATGAAGGGACAAGGGAGACAGGAGATGGAAAAGGAGGCTTTTCCCCTTTAAGAAGCCTCTGGCAAGAAAGTGCTGGGATTAGCAGAGGCCTGGTGGTAAACCAGAACTTAAACACCCCCAGGGAGGAGGAGCAGGAGGAGGTCACCCAGCAGATGCAGCAATGAGAGCCCCCCATTTTGAGGAGCTGGCTGTGAGCCAAGGGTCTCACTGTGGGTGGGGCTGGGACTGAAAACAGCAGACAGACAAGTGGCTTCTTCTGGGAAAAACATAAAGAGGGCAGTGGGAGGAGAGCCTAGCTAAATACTGTGGTAACACAAAAGGCAAATTCCAAGTCAGCCCACTTAACTCTCAGCCTTGCTCCAACTTTTAACCGAGATATATTTGCGGAAATTGTTAATGGGATGTGTGCTCTGCAGCTGAGTCTGTTTTCCAAGCCCCCCGCCCCCTCACAAGAAAGCCCACACACTGGGCCTGCCCTTGAAGAGCAGGAGTTCAAAGTCCAAGCTCCCTGCTTGGAGAAATACATCCATTTCTTTAAGTTTCTATTCTAGTTTATATGGTTCCTCATTCCGCTTAGTGATGTATTTTTCTATTTTATTGTATATAATGTTTTAAACCATCTCAAATACTTTATGACCAAAACAAAAACAAACAAACCAAAAACCCAAAATTAAAGTTAGCTGCATACATAGATGCTTGTTTGGACTCTAAAGGGCTTACTGGAACAATTCCCAACCTCTTAACGGTCATCTCATCAAGAAATAGTAAACTGAAAAACAAGTTTCAATTATTCTTTTTCCCATCTCTTAATGTGCAGCCCCTTGGGACAGACATGCTGAGTCAGAAGGCAGCCAGTGGGAAGAAGAAAAAGGAGAAGAATACGGACCTGGCAATCCACAGAACGGATGGATAAAAATGTAAGTGTCCTCACTAATTAGCAGTTTTTATTTGATGTCTGGGACAAAAGGGGATCTGAATGTTTGGTATATATCAGGGAAGAAACATTCTAGCGTGATTTTGGTTGCAAATCTACTGCTGAAGTGACAGAGCCGCACTCCACAACCTTGTGGTGCTCACTCTTCCTGAGGCAGCTTTTCGTGTGTGTGTGTGTGTGTGTGTGTGTGTGTGTGTGTGTGTGTGTGTGTGTGTGTGTGTGTGTGTGTGTGTGTGTGTGTGTGTGTGTGTGTGTGTGTGTGTGTGTGTGTGTGTGTGTGTGTGTGTGTGTGTGTGTGTGTGTGTGTGTGTGTGTGTGTGTGTCGCACAGTCGTGTCCAACTCTTGGCGGCCCCCTGGAATGTAGCCCGCCAGGCTCCTCTGGCCATGGGATTCTCCAGGCAAGAATACTGGATTGAGTTGCCATTTCCTACTCCAGGCGATCTTCCCAACCCAGGGATTGTGGCTCCTGCATTGGCAGGCAGATTCTTTACCACGGAGCCACCTGGGAAGCCCTGGGTTTCCCCAGATTCCTTGATCATTGGAAGACTGTGCCCCACCCTCAATCAGCATCTCCAGGTAAAACGCCTGGTGAGTTTGGCAAAGCTATCCCATCTCACACTGAATTAGTCGGGTCTCAAAGTTCTCACTGTCAGTTAAAAATGGGAGACCCATTTTAAAGGGAAAAACTATAACAAGTAGTGATCAGATAATTTATAAGGGCTCAAACAGCATTTTAGTAAAGCAAAATTAGAATTCAAAAGATTTAGCACTTAAAAAAAATCAATTTAGGTACTTTATTATCAATTTCAAATTATGTTTCCAATTATTAATATTTGAAAAATCTTAGCAAACACATTGAAATCTCTGCCTTAAAGCGTGAGTCCCTCCTGATTTAGATCACTGAACTTAATGATGATAACGCAGGGTCAGCAGCTGCGGCCCCACCCCCAGCATTCTCTACTGCACTGGGGTGGGCCCACGTTGGGAGGGCTGGTTGGTCCCCCTGAACCTGCACAGAACGCTCAATTCACCAGTGCATGACTTCCCTCTTCCTTTGCACTCTCCCACCATCAGAGTCCTCAGGCCCCAGGGAACTCAGCGGATTCTGCCCCAGGAGGCATTCGGCCATCAGAGCTGGCCCAGATTAGAGGGGCTTGTAGCTCACAGCGCACCACAGAATTCCCATTTAGGTGCATCAGAAACTGAACAGGCTCTTTGGCTAGGCCAGGAACTTCACCGTCAGTCATGGCATTGTTCCTTGGAGAAATATCTTCCCAATTTCAAAGAAAACATTGGAACATAATGCAATTGAAAATTGTACCACTAACAGTCTGAAAGTTATTAAGCTTCCTCTACCAAAACTGACATCAAGATTCATTTTATTTTTATATTTTGAATGCTGTCACGCAAAAAAAAAAAAAAAAATTGAGCGGCTTACTTTGTTTTTTATAAAGCTATCTTGTGAGCTTGATCGCGTTTGCTCCTAAATTTGTGGACAGCAAAGGTATTCTGAGCTCCACTTTTCAGATGAGGAAACTGAAGCTCAGAAAGGCCGCCAGCTCCAGGTAGGTGGGCTTCCAGGACCCCTCTGACTCCTCATCTGATGTCTCCCCTGCTCCATTTGACTGTCTCCTAAAAGCATTCATTTTATTGCTCAATCATCTGGAATAGCCATAACCAAAATCCCTAGAGCTTTATCTCAACTCAACTGCCAACTGCAAAATGGTTCGCTTCCCGATGATGACGTGAAAGAATAAACACAGCCGCCAGAGACCACAAACAGTGTCAAATGATTCAAGACCAAAGCCACACCATTTTTCCAACCTCAGCAAAACCATCTCCCTCTATTAATGAGAGCATATTCATTTTCTGGATTTGTGCCCAACTGAGACCACATATATGCCAAAACCAGAGCCTCTGTGGTAACCCAAGGAGTTTCATATTGTCTCATATATTAATATGAATAGTACAGTTCTGGCTGAGATAAAAGAAACCAATTATAAGATGCCATTATATACATGAAACTGCTAGTCCCAAATATTCCTCGGCCTTTCACTGGAGTTAAGATACATGTATGTGAAAGTAATACTAGTTCACAATCCTCAGTAACGCTTAGTGCCTGGCTGGCACATTCCTACCACAGGGGTCCTACTTCAGCGGGCAATGATTCTGCCCTCCTCAAATCCTAGCGCCCTCCTATTTTGAGACTCTACTTAATGTCTGCCTATGTTTATTATTGTTTCTCCATTCACCACCACTATGTCAGTTGGACTTCCCTGGTGGCTCAGACGGTAAAGTGTCTGCCTACAATGCGGGAGACCCGGGTTCTATCTCTGGGTTGGGAAGATCCCCTGGAGAAGGAAATGGCAACCCACTCCAGTGTTCTTGCCTGGAGAATCCCAGGGACGGGGGAGGCTGGTGGGCTGCCGTCTATGGGGTTGCAAAGAGTCGGACACGACTGAGCGACTTCACTATCTATCTATCTATGTCGGTTACCTTGATAAAACGAGTAGGCAACTGATTCTTCCAGTTGTCGCTATTATATGTATCAGTTCAGCAGAAATTTGAACGTCTCTAAACTATACAGAATGTCAGATCAGTAAAACAAGGAAAATGAGTCTGAAAAGATAATGCTTTAAGAACTACAGAGTAATAACACTGATTTTCAGAATTACCTGTTACAGTTAGTGATGTTTCTTTATTGCCACAGCTAACAATGTCTAAAATGAAGAGCTGAGACTGAGCAGATATGACAGCAACTGAAAAGCAAAGGTTCTCCCCAGAAGCAGGTGGTGTAGGAATACTCATTTCCCACACTTGATATTCCTTCCTTGTGAGGAGACATCCCTTAGCATAATCTCCTGGTCACCTCACTTCCTGCTTGGCGAGCACAGGTGTTCTGCCCTGCTCCACCGAGGCAGGCATGGCCTGTGACCAGGTGGGCAAATCTCATTCGGGGCTCAGGATTAGAAAGCACTCCCTCCTCAGCTATAAATGACAGCCTTCAATTTTCCTCCCCATCTGCCTTAGTCTCTCTTCATTTCCAAATTCAAAGGCCGTTAGATGTTTGGGATCCCTGACTCTCCCCAGATCTTTAGACATGTCATCTGAGGAGAATCAAAGGGGAACACAAGTTGTTTAAATGCAGTCCCTTCCCAGGAAAGGGAAGAGTAGGCTCTGACTACCCATTCTCTCAGGCCAGATGGCTAAGTGAGTGATCAGTTCCACTACTGGGTATTTCTTTATAGGAAGGAAACCTCATAAGCAGAAGTAGCTCCCCTCCCCACAAACAAATATATCATCAAACAATTAGCAAGGGACTTCCCTAGGGGTCCCTAGTGGTTAAGAATTTGCCTGCCAATGCAGGGGACACAGGTTCAATCCCCAGTCTGGGAAGATTTCACATACCAAGGAGCACCTAAGCCTGAGTGCCTAGAGCCTTTGCTTCACAAGAGAAGCCACCAAAACAAGAAAGCCACAAACCACAACTGGAGAGGACGCCCCGCTCACTGCAACTAGAGAAAGCCTGCACGTCGTAACGAAGACCTCGTGCTCCGGCTCAGTCCCTCAGTCATGCCTGACTCTGTTGCGAGCCCATGGACTGTAGCCCACCAGGATCCTCTGTCCATGGAAGTTTACAGGCAAGAAATACTGGACTGGGTTGCCACTTCCTACTCCAGGGGATCTTCCTGACCCAGGGGATCGAACCTGCGTCTTCTGCATTGGTAGGCAGATTTTTTACAACTGAGCCACCTGGGAAGAACAGTGAAGACCTACAGCAGCCAAAAATATAAATAAACAATTTAAAAATTGGCAAGCCTAATAACCAAAGATTGTGATGAAAAGTTTCACCCAATCACATAAACAATATGCAAATAAGTAAAATAGCTAATTGCATTATACCTGTATCAGTTTCCTACTTTTAATAATGCCCTATTGTGATGCCCTTCATGGATCACTGCCTTGTCATGGTGAAGGGGCTTGCATAACTTAGTGAAGCTATGAGCCATGCCATGGAGGGCCACCCAAGATGGACCAGTCACAGTGGAGAGTTCTGACAAAACGTGATCCACTGCAGGAGGGAATGGCAAACCACTTGAGTATACTAGCTGTGAGAATCCCATGAATTTGCCTGTATAAAAAGGCAAAATGATATGACACCAAAAGACGAGCTCCCCCACCCCCACCCCGAGGTCAGAAGGTGTCCAATATGCTACTGTGGAAGGGAGGAGGACAACTGCTAACAGCTCCAGAAAAATGAAGCGGCTGGGCCAAAGTGGAAATGACACTCACTTGTGGATGTGTCTGAAAGTAAAATCTGATGCTGCAAAGAACCATATTGCGTAGGAACCTGAAAAGTTAGGTCCATGAATCAAGGTAAACTGGACATGGTCAAGCAGGAGATGGCAAGAGTAAACATGAACATCTTAGGAATCAGTGAACTAAAATGGACAGGAACGGGTGAATTTAATTCAAATGACCATTAGGTCTACTATTGTGAGCAAGAATCCCTTAGAAGAAATGGAGTAGCCCTCATAATCAACAAGAGTCCGAAATGCAGTACTTGGATGCAATCTCAAAAACGACAGAATGATCCCTGTTCATTTCCAAGGGAAACCATTCAACATCACAGTAATCCAAGCCTCTGCCCCAAACACTGCTGCCGAAGAAGCTGAAGTTAGTCAGTTCTATGAAGACCTAGAAGACCTCCTAGAACAAACACCAAAAGAATGTCCTATTTATCATAGGGGATTGGAATGCTAAAGTAGGAAGTCAAGAGACACCTGGAGTAACAGGCAAGTTTGGCCTTGGAGTACAAAATGAAGCAGGGCAAAGGCTGATAGAATTCTGCCAAGAAAACGCACTGGTCATAGCAAACACCCTCTTTCAACAACACAAGAGATGACTCTACACATGGACATCACCAGATGGTCAACACCGAAATCAGACTGATTATATTCTTTGCAGCCGAAGATGGAGAAGCTCTATACAGTCAGCAAAAACAAGACCAGGAGGTAATTGTGGCTCACATCATCAGCTCCTCATAGCAAAATTCAGGCTTAAACTAAAGAAAGCTGGGGAAACTACTAGTCCAGTCCAGTACGACTTAAATCAAATCCCCTATGAATATACAGTGGAAGTGACAAATAGATTCAAGGGATTAGATCTAGTAAACAGAGTGCCTGAAGAATTACGGACAGAGGTCCATAATACTGCACAGCAGGCAGCAAACAATACTATCCCGAAGAAAAAGAAATGCAAGAAATCAAGGAGACTTTACAAATAGAGAATCGAAAAGCAAGGGAGAAAGGGAAAGGTACACCCAACTGAATGCAGAATTCCAGAGAACAGCAAGGAGAGCAAGAAGGCCTTCTGCAATGAACAGTGCAAAGAAATAAAGGAAAACAGCAGAAAGGGTAAGACTAGACATCTCTTCCAAGAAAATTGGAAATATCAAAGAAACATTTAATCCAAGATGGGCACAAGAAAGGATAGAAATGGCAAAGACCTAATAGAAGCAGAAAAGATCAAGAAGAGATAGAAAGAATACACAAAAGAACTGTACAAAAAAACCTTAATGACCCAGATAACTACGACAAAAAAGTGAGAAGTCACGTGGGCCTTAGGAAGCATTGTTGCCAATAAAGCTAGTGGAGGTATGGAATTCCAGTTGAGCTATTTCAAATCCTAAAAGATGATGCTATTAAAGTTCTATACTAATATGTCTGCAAATTTGGAAAACCCAGCAGTGGCCACAGGACTGGAAAAGGTTAGTTTTCACTCCAATTCCCAGGAAGGGCAGTACCAAAGAATGTTCAAACCACTGGACAATTGCACTCATCTCCAGTGCTAGTATGGTTATGCTCAAAATCCTACATGCTAGGCTTCAGCATTATGTGAACTGAGAATTTCCAGATGTCCAAGCTGGGTTTAGAAAAGGTAGAGGAACCAGAGATCAAATTGCCAACATTCGCTGGATCATAGAGAAAGCTCTAATTTCTCTTAATAAAAGTATCATTTTCTGAGCCACCCAGGATCAACCTCTGTTTAATTCACTTTCCTTTCCCCCACACTTCAGAGCCAAAGCGGAAGAGAGGGACTGAAAAAGGGTGGGAGGGCTGACCTTTCTGAGAAACTTCCACTTAGAAAAAGGAAGGATGGGAAACTGGAGGTGTACAGAGCAAGAAGGGGGCAATATTACAACTTGAAGGACCCTCTGGGAAGAAGCTTGCAGGCTTAGGGGTCGGAGAAACCAGGTGTAAGAAGAGGGAAAGAAATTATGTTATCTGGGGTAGGGCGGGGGCATGCGGGACAGTTCCAATCTCAAAAATGTGAAATTCAAAGCAGGGAAAGAACATATTTCTCTAAGGATTAAACTCAAAATTAAAGAATAAAAGGCTGTAAAGAAGAAAAGATTGGAAATACAAAGGAATCCATAAAAATAGGAACATTAGTTTAAGTCAATCTGGGTTTAATAGTTATGCTGTTATTTAGTCACTAAGTCATGTCTGACTCTTCTGCTGACCCCATGGACTGTATCCCACCAGGTTCCTCTGTCCATGGGATTCTCTACGCAAGAATACTAGAGTGGGTTACCATTTCCTTCTCCAGGGGAACATTCCAACCCAGGGACTGAACCCTAGTCTTCTACATTGGCAGGCGGGTTCTTTATCACTGAGCCACCTGGGAAGCCCAATAGTTACGTTATATACTTACAAAGTACTTAGCTGTGAATGTGAGTGCCTTGAGATTTTCTTCAATTACTGTGTCCTCAAGACACAAGAGGACAAATGAGTCACTGGGGCATTGGGGCCTGTTTGTGACTATGACACATACAAGAGACTCTTCCCTGGTGCCCAGAAAGGGGGGGTGATGGAAACCACAACAAACTTTCTAATGGAGGGGACTCCAGGAATTATCCTTGGCTCCTTCCTAATTGTTGGCCCTTACAAGTCCGGCCAGACATTAATGTCTGGCGACTCAGACGTTAAAAAATCTGCCTGCAATGCGGGACGCCCAGATTCAATCCCTGGGTCAGAAAGATCCCCTAGAGAAGGAAGTGGCAACCCACTCCAGTATTCTGGCCTGGAGAATCCCATGGACAGAGGAGCCTGGCGGGCTACAGTCCATAGGGTCACAAAGAGTCTGACACGACTGAGCGACGAACACACACGTCAGAAATGAACCCTAACATCTTCTGATAACCCTCTGAGATTAACATTGACAAACCCCTATTTCATCTGTGTCACCTCCCTAGGAGATGCAATTTGCTGCTGGAATCTAGGGGGGCCTAACCTTTCAGCTGGTCTGTATTTCTCTTTTTCCAAGTTTTAAGGAGCTCTCTCAAAACTCTAGCATTCTGGAATTTAGTGATCATGCACAGATTAACTTTCTTTATGCTTATGATTTTTCAGACCAACTCTTGTCTCTTGTTTTGCCAGGATTAATACTTTTACTTGGTGGAAAGTGGTGCTGGCCCCTTTGAATATCAACAATCATTCTCTCAACCTTCTCAAAATGCTACTAACATCAAGCTTCTGACAGTTTGAACTGAACACATGGGTTCAGTTCAGAGTTTTGCAGAAGAATAGGGCATCAGAATACTATTATCTGGACACGGGGACACCAAAAAGCAGGCCCCTACTGGTGTTTTCTTCACCACCCAGAACATACCTGACATCGAGCAGCCACTGCACAAACACTGGTGAGGTCAGTGTCTCAAAGTCAGGTGTGCAGTGATAAACATATGCGTATGTGTATACATATATGTAAGAAGTAACACAAAGACAACTTTTTTAAAAATCTCAACACTTCAGTGGTTTCCTCTAAGCATCATTAGCCCCTGGGCTGTGGAGGAGCTTTTTCATCCCTTTCACATCCACTTCTGGCTCTCGCTCCTTTAGCACCTTTATAATCAGGCTAAAATCTAATAACTACAGCAATGTCTCTTATTTGGGGCTGCTGTGTGTGAGATCTGAATCCTCCCATCTGACCGTACCCCTGACACACTCCCCTCCCATCATATTTCAGTTTTTTGGTCTTTATCCATTTACTGTCTCGTGCACACTCATCTTTCTTTCTGCCGCTCTGATCTCATCTCCTCCCCACGCACAGACCTCCTGCTCTGTGTTACTCCAGGTCCACACTCGGCAGCCTGATATTCAAGGCCCGTGACCACAGCCTTGGAATCTCACCTCCCAGGCCTCCCTCACGCCACTCTCTGCTCTGGACAGGCCACCTCTTCAGCAGTCCCCAAATGCACCTTGTCCCTTTCCCTTGGTACCAGTTTCCTACATCCTACACTGCCCTCAGAGTCCAGCTTCAGTGCTTTCTACTCACTCAGTGGCCTCCAACAGGGCTGCGCAAGGGCAACAGGAGGCCCCCAGAACTGCGCTGGGTGGGATACATGAAGCTTCACAGCACAAGGCAAAACTACTGAGGTTTTCGGGTTGAAAATCATAAAGGAGAGGACGTCCTGCCTTTACCTTTTCGCCTTGCGTGTTCTCTCTGGTTTACAGATATTACTCCATTAGTACAGACACAGGTTATTTATTTACTTTTTCAGTTGAACAAAGTTGCTTTCAAAAAACATCTCATGAGCTGCAGCTACCAGTTCCAAAAGCTGGTGTAATCAAACAATGCTACCTGTGGCCAGATCTGTTTGGTTGAATATGCACAGGAGTGAGCTAATAAAAGGCCAGGCAGTGCGACACACTCACTAGAGATTTTCATCTGTTCTTACAGTGAAGTCAAGTTGCTTACATTTTCTCATCCAGATGATACAAAAGAGCTTTTCTTTGTCTTAATTAAACACAAGGGAATGCCCAGTCCAGAAAATTCTGCAAATGAAATGGCCTAAAACGATATCTCCCTTCCCCAACACGTGTAAACACACACACACACACAATGACTGCACAGGGACACACATGGCTCCACGGGAGGAGCACGTTCTCAGGTGGTGGCAATAATGGGCCACACTTTCTCCTGCTGGACCGGGATGTGAGTGCTGACTAGGCTCCAGGGAGAGGCCTCGGGCTGTGTAGTCCCCACACCCCCATGCCAGATGCCAGGCAGCTGGAGAGGACGACTGTGGAGACATGGCAGTGCCGGTGAGGGCTGGGGGGGCAGTGTGGACAGAGTTACTATACCCTAGAGGGCTGCATTCCCACCCGGAGGGATGCACTGATGTCTGGAAAAGAAAGGGGCATCTGTTCTAGTGAGTCAGTTTGCACCTGAGGAGGCTGAAGCAAGTGAAGAGGGAAAGGAGAGGAATGTGGGGAGACATGCACGGCACTGACTGGCATGCCAGAGGTCCTAGCTCTGGATCTGATGTATTTTGGGTCACGGGTGTGTGTGTGTGCTCAGTCACTCAGTTGTGTTCGACTCTGCAATCCTACGAACCACTGTCCACCAGACTTCTCTGTCCATGGGATTCTCCAGGCAAGAATACTGGAGTGGGTTGCCATTTCCTCCTCCAGGGGATCTTCCTGACTCAGGGATCAAATCCACATCTCTTATGTCTCCTGCCTTAGCAGGCAGGATTTTTTTTTTGTTTGTTTGTTTTGTTTTGTTTTTTAAACCACTAGGGCCACCTGGGAAGCCAATTCTCCTTTATACCAACTGATTTTATTTGTATATTTTTATTATACATTACAGTAATCCAAGTCTATGGTCCTGACCACTGAGGCTGAAGTTGACTGGTTCTATGAAGACCTACAACACTTTCTAGAACACCAAAAACAAGATGTCCTTTTCATCATAGGGGATTGGAATGCAAAAGTAGAAAGTCAAGAAATACCTGGAGTAATTGGCAAATTTGGCCTTGGAGTACACAATGAAGCAGGGCAAAGACTAACAGAGTTTTGACAAAAGAACACACTGTTCATAGCAAATAGCCTCTTCCACCAACACAAGAGATGACTTAACACATGAACATCACCAGATGGTCAATAGTGAAATCAGAATGATTATATTTCTTGCAGCCAAAGATGGAGACGCTCTATACAGTCAGTAAAATCAAGATCTGAAGCTGACTATGGCTCAGATCATGAACTCCTTATTGCAAAATTCAAGCTTAAATTGAAGAAAGTAGGGAAAACCACTAGACCATTCAGGTATGACCTAAATCAAACCCCTTATTCAGTGGAGGTGAAAAGATTCAAGGGATTAGATCTGGTAGACAGAGTACCTGAAGAACTATGAATGGAGGTTCATAACATGGTACAGAAGCCAGTGACAAAGACCATCCACAAAAGAAAGAAGTGCAAGAAGGCCAAGTGGTTGTCTGAGGAGGCTTTACAAATAGCATAGGAAAGAAGAGAAGTGAGAGACAAGGGGGAAAGAAAAAGATATACCCAACTGAATGTAGAATTCCAAAGAATAGCAAGGAGAGATAGGAAGGCCTTTTTAAATGAACAATGCAAAGAAATAGAGGAAAACAACAGAATGGGAAAGATTAGAGATCTCTTCAAGAAAATTGGAGATATCAAGAGAACATTTCATGCAAGGATGGGCATGATAAAGGACAGAACGGTAAGGACCTAACAGAAGCAGAAGAGATTAAGAAGAGGTGGCAAGAATATAGAGAAGAACTACACAAGAAAGGTATTGATGACTTGGATAACCACAGTGGTGTGGTCACTCACCTAAAGCCAGACATCCTGAAGTGTGAAGTTAAGTGGGCCTTAAGAAGCATTACTATGAATAAAGCTAGTGGAGGTGATAGAATTCTAGTTCAGTGATTTCAAATCCTAAAAGATGATGCTCTTCAAGTGCTGCACTCAATATGCCAACAAATTTGGAAAACTCAGCAGTGGCCACAGGACTGGAAAAGGTCAGTTTCATTCCAATCCCAAAGAAGGGCAAGGCCAAAGAATGTTCAAACTACTGTTGATTGCACTCTTTTCACATGCTAGCAAGGTCATGCTCAAAATGCTTCAAGTTAGGCTTTAGCAGTATATGAACCAAGAACTTCTAGATGTACCAGCTGGGTTTAGAAAAGGCAGAGGAACCAGAAATCAAATTGCCAACATTCACTGGATCATGGAGAAAGCAACGGAGTTCCAGAAAAATAACTACTTTTGCTTCATTGACTATACTAAATCCACTGACTGTGTGGATCACAACAAACGGTAGCAAATTCTTAAAAAAACCGGAGTACCAAGCCACCTTACTGGTCTCCTGAGAAGCCTGTATACAGGTCAAGAAGCAATGTTTAGAACTAGACACAGAACAACAGACTGGTTCAAAGTTGGGAAAGGAGTACAACACAGCTGTATATTGTCATCCTGCTTATTTAACTTCTATGCAGAATACATCCTGTGAAATGCTGGGCTGGATGACCCACACGCTGGAATCAAGGTTTCTGGGAGAAATATCAATAACCTCAGATATATAGATGATACCACTCTGATGGCAGAAAATGAAGAGGAACTAAAGAGCAGTGAGCAAACTCTGGGAAATAGATAGCATCAGCGGACTCAATGGACTCAATGGACATGAATGTGAGAAGACTCTGGGAGATACTGAAGGGCAGGAAGCCTGCGCGCTGCAGTCCATGGGGTCACAAAGAGTCGGATACAATTTAGTGACTGAGCAACAATAATTATATATAAATACATTTCTACACTTATTTCTGAATTTATAAATTATATATAAATGTATGTACATATATACAGTTGCCCTCGTATATTTCGCATCTGCAGATTCAGTCAACCATAGATGGTACACTGTATCCACGAATACAAGGTCCAAGTATGCGACCTGACCACCTGTGGACTTTGGTATGTGGGGCAGGTCCTGGATTCAATCCTCTGCAGATACTGAGGGACAACTATATGCTTATTAAAGAGCTTTCTAAAACAAAACAAGAATTCTAGAAGCTTTTATGTGAAAATTAAAAGCAGAGTACCTCCTCAATAGAAGAATGCTTGAGAATTTGAGGTATAAAATTTTCACCACAGAATATTATGCTGCCAATAAAAAGAATAAAATAAGTCTATAGAGTTTTTACTATGTATTGTTAAATGAAAAAAGAGACGTGAATAGCATATTCCATTTTTGAAAACCTATGGGTGTATTAAAGGGCGCTGAGCACACGTGTCGTGTGGACTAGGAGGAGAAACACGGAGGAAAGAGGGTGATGCAAAATAAGCAACAGCAACTGTTAGAATGAAGAAGTTCATGATCAGAAGCAAAAACTATACATATGTAAGTATATATAACACATATGCATGTAAAATGCATGGAAGAATGGTTATTAAAAGTTGGAGGTACATTACTTCAGGGTGAAAATAATTCAGGTGATTTTTGCACTCTTACTTTTTGCATTTTAACAAGAAACGTAATTATATAACCAAAATAACTATTTTCATTGAGGGAAAGTTTGAATAACTCAATAACACTGTCAGTATGAAAATGTTCCTTATTTCAGTCTTCCTAGCCAAAAAATCAAAGAAGGCAATCGCACCCCACTCCAGTACTCTTGCCTGGAAAATCCCATGGACAGAGGAGCCTGGTAGGCTGCAATCCATGGGGTCGCAAAGAGTCAGACACGACTGAGTGACTTCACTTTGACTTTTCACTTTCATGCATTAGGAGAAGGAAATGGCAACCCACTCCAGTGTTCTTGCCTGGAGAACCCCAGGGACAGCAGAGCCTGGTGGGCTGCCATCTGTGGGGTCGCACAGAGTCGGACACGACTGGAACAACTTAGCAGCAGCAGCAGCAGCCAAAAGATGGCACATCCAGTAGAATATTTAATCATTCATAACAGAAGGAGGTTTTCACAGTCTTTTTCAAAATGGAGACAGACCACAAAGTCCAAAATTAATAATCATCATTAACACTTTAAGCATCTTAAAGGCAGGAGATAAAACTAATTTTTAACATGCCTTCCTGAAGGCTTCAAGCACTCAGTCTTTGATCAATCCCTATTAATTGACAAGGACATTTCAAACCTCATAAATTATTACATCAAAGATACTATTAACTGATATTCAAATGCTATTAAAGAGTACAGTCTCATCTAAAGAATGGAGACCTGAAGCAGCTCCAATGAAACTAATTCGACTATGAGATTTAATCTGCTACAAAAGTAATAAAACTGTAACACATACACATTTTTCCTTCCTGCCCTGGTCATTCTGAATGGATCTGGCTTTGCTACCATCATTCCTGTAGTCTCTGGCCTATGTGTCATCTACATATCCCCTCAACAGCTGTCCACTCAGTGTCATTAACTTCTGATCTTTACTGCAGATAAAAGATGCATGACAGGAGCTACCAATCATCGTGGGCAATCTCCAGCCTAGACCTGGCTTCAAAACTCTCAAGAGTTAGGGGCTTCCCTGGTGGCTCAGTGGTAAAGAATCCACCTGCTAATGTAGGAGACATGGGTTCAATCCCTGATTCGGGAGGATCCCACATGCCACAGAGCAACTAGGCCCGTGTGTGAGCCGCAACTACTGAGCCTGTGCTCTAGAGCCCTGGAACCACAACTATTGAGCCCTCATGCCCTAGAGCTCGTGTTCTGCAACATGAGACCTCTGCAATGAAGAGTAGCCCCCACACGTCACAATTAGAGAAAAGCCCGCACAGCAACCAAGACTGAGCAGTAAAAAATAACAACAAATAAAATTATAAAAAAGAAACTCTAAAAGTTCAAACTCTGCCTGTTAAAATTCTGATTATAACATGCAGTTGAAGAGGTGCTAAGTATTCATTTTTCAGGCCTGCTCTCTCTGTGGGGTAGCAGCAGTAGTTGTCCACAGGCTGGAGACCTGCTGCATATAAAAAGCCACAGAATAGCCCTTTCAGAGGAAACAGGCACACACAGGGCGGAGGTGGGGCTGGGACTGCCGCCCTGATCCCCGAGGCCAAGCACTCCCACCTGGGTATAGATAACAGCCCACCTGTTACACCCACCTGGCAGGTAAGTGATATTAGATAACATGAAAACTAATTTTACAAGTCTAACACTTTCAAGTAAAATACTTACTTGAACTAACAAGTGGCCTGAATTAGGCAAACATGTCCCAGATTTCTTGGTGTTCTCGTTTACTTGCTTTATCAGACTCATCAATATTTCAACAGCACCTTTGCCCATCATTTCATGAAGAAATTCTGGATTTCCAGAAATGAATTTGATGGTCCCCATGCAGTACAGGAAAGCTTCGGTGTTAGCTTGCAGGTCTTCACTTCTCAGGACCTCCAATAATGATTCTGTCAAAAAGATGAATTATTACAAATGTATGAGTAGAACCGCTGGAGAGAGAGAGATTAAAGCACTTTTATGTGAACATCAAATATGATTTGTAAAATGTTAGCCAGGATCCACGTTCAAATGTTTGTTAAGAGTTACTCATAAGGCATAAAGAGGAAAGCTTAAGAGACAAATCTCTGTAACATTAATGATAGCAAAAGATGGGATTATTAATATGTAAATAAGAAAGTGTTCTTTTAACTGAATGCCATTCCTAGCCTCTTATTAATATTGGCTAACCTGTATTTTTGGTTAAAAACAGTTTATTACAGAATAACTAATAATTAAAGTAATTTAAGAGTTAAATTTCAACAAACCTTTAAGAATATACTGGCTGCTGTATGAACAGGAAGTTAATCAAGATAGGAACTTAAAAAAATATCTCAACCATAGAAAAGGATGCTTCAAATATAACATCCGCCCTTCCCTAAGACAAGAACATCCATCCAAATAACATACAATTACTAGCTTTTAGGATAATCCAAGCAGCTCTGATAAGGTTAATTATGCCTATCTCACATTAATTTTTCTCAGTGTGATTATCTGTCAGAATCTTTATTTTTAATCTATTATTCTCAACGAGCTTATTCAGCATTATACATTTCTTTCAGTACTGGCTTTGTCCCCGTCTGCTGGGATTTAAAAAAAAAAAAGATCATTTATCCTTAACAAAAGACTTAGGAGTATTTTCCATGTTGTTGCCTTAGATCAACAGTACTAATTCATAAAAGATTTCTCTTTAGGTAACTATTTAAGCATCTTAATTATTTAAGGATATATAAAGAGTTACACATTGTTAGCTAGGCAGTTAGGATGTATTACAATACCTAACCACATATTTGAAACATTTGACACACTTTGATGTCAATTTTCTACAACAGTTATATATGTCTTCCAAGTTAATTATCCCTACCATATCAAAAGATCAAAAATGTCAGTTATGTCAAGTGCTACTAAATGTAATTTTTTAGTAGATCCAAGACCAGGGAATAAATTTTTAAATAGGAAACACTTTGTAAAGTTACATATTGTTACTACAGGCATTTAAAAATATAGCAGGGTATCCTCCTAGGCTCCAAAGGATACACTAAGTGCAACATGGAAAACACAGAGAAGGACAGAGAAAAAACAGGCATTACCTAACTTTTGCATATGATAAGAAATTACTTAACTTCTGCATATGATAAGAAAATAAAATATTCCAGCTACCATTAATTATAACTCTGCTCTCCACACTTTTCAATCATATTCAAGTGTAACATTTGCTTAATGGTAGTACTGAATAATACTCACCCAGAATGCTGTCATTTCGAATCAGAGAATCATTCTTCTCACTTCTGCTAATTTTAAATATAAGTTTGCAAACATTAAGAAGATTCTTTCCACTCACTTTAAGCTGCAGAGAAAGAAGTCACATTACCATTGCAGAAGGAAATAAAGACACGCTGTAATTTTTCAACACAAACATCTAATTTAGAAAGTGCAGCAAGAGTGTATCTAAAACATAAAAAGAAGGTCTAAAGAAATCAACTTTCAAAAGATTTGGCCACATATTTGCCAATTATGGTATCTAATTAGCTCATAGTAAATACAATATAAATGATATTCAGAGTAAGCACATTTTAATGATAAGCATTTATTTCTTATTTCATAAAGCCTCATGCTTATATGTGAAATTATTACTTTTTAAAGAATATTTGAGGAAGAAGAAAGGGCTGATGTTGATAAATTTAATTAAATGGAGTAACTACTTTTCAAAATAAAGAAAGATGAATACTAAAATTTCAGATTAAACTAACCTAGAAAAGAACACATCGTAGAGGTGAAGGAGAGAAAAGAAAGGGGAAAAGTACAATTCTACTTATCATTTGTATAAAATAAAATGAAGAAGTAATACTTTTGATTAGATAATACATATGTACTTATTATTTAAGCCTATTTCTGAAATGCTTTGAGATAATTGCAAGTAACATTCAAAGGTTAAAATTACCTTCTAAATCACAGAAAAATATTCAAGTAAATAAAGCAATAAGGAAGTACACTCTTTAAAAAAATAGTCTAGGAGGACTGAGTCAAATGGTCGAAATGAGCTGCATACTTATGTAAAGTAGTAAAAATTAAAATTAAAAATCCTAAATGTCCACTATTTGGGAACAGTTTAATAAACTGGAACATCAATACAATTCATGTTAAGCAGTCACAAAAGTATAATTGAACACTATGCATAAAAAGACATCTACAATCTACTGTAAGATGGAAATACTGTGTGCCTTCATTGCAAGAATGTAAAATATGTTTGTAGGAATGAGGTCATCTGAACAAACATATCTGTGTGAAAAAGATGACATATGGTTCATTAATTTATCATTAAAAAGTATCCTTAAAATTATCTTCAATATTGTTTACTAATGAGTCTTCACTTAGTAAAAAAGACAAAGATAATGGAATTTGTCATTCTGTGTTTGATTCACAAATATTAAGGAGCTCTTGTTGTCTACCAGGCACTGTGCTGTTCCCTGGTGTTGTTCAGTCACTAAGTCGTGTCCGACTCTGCGACCCCATGGACTATAGCCCACCAGGCTCCTCTTTCATGGGATTCTCCAGAAAACAATATTGGAGTGGGTTGCCATTTCCTTCTCCAGCTGTTCCCTGTAGGAAATACCAAGGTGAGTATGGTTGGCCCTGAGCTGGAGAGGAAGGGAGAGGTGAGTACTGTCCATGAAGCATTATCCGTTATCTGTCTGCCCCCCTGCTCTGGCCCTTTTCATGACACCTCATAGCTAACCCTGCAGATTAGGTTTACTTGTTCCATTTTGCAACCACGGAGTCTGCTCCTCAGACGGGTCATGTCATCTCATCTCAGTATCAGCTGAGTATGTATTAGAAATGCATGGTCTCAGGTCCCAGAAGCCCTACTGAACCAGAATGTGCCTTTTACAACTTAGCCAGGGGATTGAGTGCACATTCAAGTCTGAGAAGCTCTGTTGTGGAAGCCTCATAAACTGTCACATGGGCAGAATGGAAATTTCCTCTGTTCTCAGGATGAAAAGAGGAAATGGAAACTTAAAAAAAATTTTTTTATTATTATTTTTAAATTGTTGTTTAAAAACCCAGAAAAAAAAAAGTGACTAGAGAGAAAAAAAAATCTGTATCAAGGGAAATATATTGCCCTTTATATCTGGGAATATACTTTAATCTGCTGGCAATCTCCCATTACATTATGAGCCTTTGAGGTCAAAACCATGGTTTATTACTCTTTCTGTGTGGGGAAGGTACCCTGTGCTATGTATTCAATCAAATTTGTTGAATAAATGAATGAATACAACTAACCTCACTCCCAAGTCTTACATTTTTAGTAAAAAGCGGCAGAGGACAAATAAACAAAAACACCTAGTGTCAGAGTTTTCATTAAAAGAAAATCCCAACAAACCACCATTTCCAGGCCTGCTGAAGGTTAGTTTACATTCAAAGCAAATTACTATACCTTCTCTTTGGTAACTGTAAAATTATGACTTTGAGACACAAAAAGACAGTAAAACATTGTATGTGAGGAATGCAGACTGCTCTGTGTAAAACAGTACTTCCTCCCAAAGCGGGCCATTCCCTCTACTCTGCTCTATTTTCTTCTCACAGTGCCCATCAGCCCCGTTGGCACTCCAAGTGTTTACTCTCTGTCTCTGCTGCTACATGGTCGGCCTGGAGGGCAGGGGTTATTTTATTCATTTTATTCCCAGTGTCAAGAATCCCTGGTGCCAAGTGGGTTCCTGCAGTGGGGAAGTTTACTTTTATGTTAAACATAGTAGTTTACTTGATTTAAAGCAAATTTGGAAAATTAAAGGGAAGTTTAGAAATCACTCATAACACTGCCACTATACATAATCACCGCTGACTTTTCTGTTTTCCCCTTTGTATACGGTGCTAGATTGTCTTCCTTTTCCGAATATAGTTGCATTTACACATTGCATATATGTCTGTACTATTTTTTTAAAATGTCATAAAATAGGCAGATACATTTTTGTAAGTTCTTCTGATACAAAAGTTAAAATGAAAGTGGCTGTCTGGCAAAGCCCCACCTAACCAAAAATGCAAGAAACCTGAACTAACAGTATACTCACTGGACTTTTTAAAACTACAAATAACTTTAAATGTTTGAATGATAATAGTCAACTGGTACATAAAGTCAATATTAGCAGAAAGAAGAGGCTATTACAAAATTTTAGTACTATGTATCTTCAGCTTTTTTGTCAATTTTTTTCTTCCAACAGCTTTTTATAATGTCTTTTAATTTACATAGAACCCCATCACCGAGGTCTAAGGGAAGCAATGCCTTGCCCGCAGCATTATAGAAGATTCTGGTGGCAGATGGGAAGTTGGACTTGTTGGCCTTGAAGGTTGTTCCTGACCTTGCGGTTCCACAGTCAAGCAGAAGGGACGGCCTACCCGCCTCTGCACTCTGGACTGTAGCCTGGAGGAGTCTTGCCCCTGATTCAGCAAGGCGGTCAGTGTCATAGAAAGGGCTTTATCGAAACATGTTTCATTCAGAATCTGTTCACTGCCTGGCAGATAACTTATTCTTTTGCCCTAAAGTAGTTAAATTGTGCCATGTATATAATTAATTTGAATGGCACCTTTAATAACCAAGATGATATTTTCTCTGCAGAGTATTAACAAATTCATGACATTTTCCTTCTTTCTTTCTCTATTTATTTTTGGCTTGCTACAGAGCACAATGTCTCAGATCCTGATAAGAGACCAAGGCAGTCCCTGGGCAGCTGGCCACTTGGGTCCTGCCCAGGTCAGCTATACCAAGAGAGCCTTCCAGTCTCACACTGGGGCTCTCCCAGGCCAGGAGGGGCCCCAAATCCAGGGCCAGAGAAGAAACTGAGCAGGCATGCAGTCACCTTTTCATCTCTACTTATAACTTCTGGCTGTACATCCTCCCTGTGCCTTTTCTTTCTCACTAAAGCTGACTGATCAATTATCACCAATGAGAGGGGATTAAACTACTACTAAAATCTCTATTTCAAAGAAATGCTGCTTTCTGCATCACATATAATATCACCGTTTTTACAAAGAGGGTGAACAGTTTAGGGTGGCAGCTAAATAAGAATGTACCCCCTCCAAAACTGCAGAGAATATGTAAAGACTTTATGAAAGACTTCGAAATAAGGAACAGTGGGCACCCTCACTAAACCATCACTAAGTACCAATGCTCACCTTCACCGTGTACTCTAAGATTTTAAATTATATGAATTATGGGTTTTAACATAATAGCTTTTATTTTTCTGAAACCAGGTAAACAAAGCTTCATTCGTTTCAGCGGCTCTCTTAGAACATTCTATAATAATTGTGTCTTATCTTTTGGTTCCAACTGTTTATGGCTGTGACCACAAAGGGCTGCACTCAAACAATGATATCATTTTGTTTGAGACAGAGTTTCTATAGAGTTTTATTTGGTGTCTGGCCTTTTCTCTAACACCTCACAGAAGCTTTCTATGGCCACCTTTCCGTGACCACAAAGCAGCTGGTTCTCTGTTTCACGCGGCCTCATAAAGCACCTGGGCACTATGTCCACAGCCCAAGTTATCTGAAGTTATTTATTAAACCATGTGACAGAAGCACCAAGCGCCCAACAGAAACCATAGGGCAGAAACCACAGTCTGCACTCTCTGATACTGATCTCCAGTCAAGTTACTTGAGTTTCTGTTTTGAATGCGTTTGCCTATTTTTAAGAAAAAAAAAAAACCTTGCCACAATCCACGTGTGAACATTTATTTGTTTGAACATTTTCTCTGTACTCAGTCTTATTTCTTTGGTACTTTCTGGTCAGATTCTGGGGTGTCAGTTCACCACCTCGATTCTGTTTTCAAGATTCTAAATGAACACCTTGCATTTCTAATCTTTGTAATGTTTTACAAACAAAGCATTTAACAGAACTTGTATGTGCTACAGTCTATGAGACCAGAGAAAAGAAAGACTTACTGCTAGAATAATTTTTGCAAGTTTAAGGCTCAGCAAGTCCGAGCCAACATCAACTAGTTTATATAGGGTCTTCAGGAGAACACTTCTTCTCTTAAATTTATTTCCAAGCATGTTTCCTTCCTCTAAAGCATGATGAAGTTGTGTGCAAGTGGCACAGACCATTTCAATGTTTTCTTCTGTTGGGGCAAAGAGAGTAAAGCAGAACTTACTCACTGAGGTCAAGTTTTTGAGTGTGTCAAACACAGACTGTACGCAAAACCCCATAATTACCTCCCTGAACATCTTCAAATTCCTGAACTATGTTGTTTTCTTCCCCTTTTCATTTCCATCTGTCTGATTTTTTTTTTTCTATTTTGTTGCTCCATTTCCTACCATGTTGACTTCTTTACTAATCAGTTAGCTTATCTAGAACACACAGTCTTTCAGAGAGTGTACTGAGGAGGGGAACTCCCGATTTCACTGGCTCTCCTTTATTCCTCCTGCCCGCCACCCACCAGGGCTCTGCTCAGGGCCCTGGAAGCTTCTGCTTTGCATCTCCACCTTCACCCCTCTGTCACACAGTTCCAAGGACCCAGAATGTTCTCCTTACCTTCATCCCTACTGATTTTGGTCCTTCAAGGCCCTGTTTATGTTCTGGCTCCTCCAGAAAAGGTATACAATGCCACATTCAACAAATACTATTATTTTTCACACATATATGTATGCTGTTCATTTTGCATGCTAGTAAGGTAATGCTCAAAATCCTTCCAGCTAGGCTTCAGCAGTATGTGAACCGAGAACTTCCAGATGTACAAGATGGGGTTAGAAAAGACAGAAGAACCAGAGATCAAATTGCCAGCATTTGTTGGATCACAGAGAAAGCAAGGGAATTCTACTTCTGCTTCATTGACTACACTAAAGCCTTTGACTGTGTGGAAAATTATTAAAGAGATGGGAATATCAGACCACCTTACCTGTCTCCTGAGAAACCTGTAGGTGGGTCAAGAAGCAACAGTTAGAACTGGACATGGAACAACTGACAGGTTCAAAATTGGGAAAGGAGTACATCAAGGCTGTATTTATCACCCTGCTTATTTAATCTACATGCAGAGTAATCATGTGAAATGCCAGGCTGGATGAATCACAAGCTGGAATCAAGATTGCTGGGAGAAATATCAACAACCTCAGATATTCAGATGATACCACTCTAATGGCAGAAAGCGAAGAAGAACTAAAGAGCATCTTGGTGAAGGTGAAAGAGGAGAGTGAAAAAGCTGGCTGAAAACTCAACATTCAAAAAATTAAGATCATGGCATCTGGTCCCATCACTTCATGTAAAATAGATGAGGGAAAAGTGACAGAGTTTATTTTCTTGGGCTCCCAAATCACTGCAGATGGTGATCATAGCCATGAAATTAAAAGATGCTTGCTCCTTGGAAGAAAAGCTATGACAAACTTAGACAGCATATTAAAAAGGAGAGATATCACTTTGTTGACAAAGGTCCATACAGTCAAAGTTTGGTTTTTCCAGTAGTCATGTATGGATGTGAGAGTTGGACCCTAAAGGAGGCTGAACACCAAAGAATTGATGCTTTTGAATTGTGGTGCTGGAGAAGACTCTTGAGAGTCCCTTAGACTACAAGATCACATGAGTCAATCCTAAAGGAAATCAACCCTGAATATCCATTGGACTGATGCTGAAGCTGAAATTCCAATACTTTGGCCACCTGATTCAAAGAGCTGACTCATTGGAAAAGATCCTGATGCTGGGAAAGATTGAAGGCAAAAGGATAAGAGGGCAGCAGAGGATGAGATGGTTAGATAGCATCACCAATTCAATGGACACAAATCTGAGCAAACTCTGGGAGATAGTGAAGGATAGGGAAGCCTGTTGTGCTATATAGTTCATGGGGTCACCAAGAGTCAGATATGACTTAACAACGGAACAACAACAACAAATGCATCTGTGTTACATGCCCAGTGTCCTCAAAGAGGTACGCTGAGTAGGAACCGTGTCTTAGACATCTTTGTACCGACAGTACACAGTACAGGGAGAATACTGTACTGACAGCCTGTAACAAAGTTTAATGCAGATTCACTTTCTATTAATAATATGCCTATTGATGAAAACAATGATCAATATCTTCTTATGAGAATAATGCTCATTATCTTAGAAAAGAAGGAGCAAGTGAAACAAAACCTCAAAATGTCAGCATGTCCACCATTATTTGGAGGTGAGTATTAGCAACTTAAGTTAAATGAAAGTTGCTCGGTCATGCCTGACTCTGCGACCCCATGGACTATACAGTAAGGCCATGGAATTCTCCAGGCCAGAATACCAGAGTGGGTAATCTTTCTCTTCTGCAGGGGATCTTCCCAACCCAGGGATCCAACCCAGGTCTCCCACATTGCAGGCAGATTCTTTACAAGCTGAACCACAAGAAGCCCAAGAATACTGGAGTGGATAGCCTATCCCTTCTCCAGGAGATCTTCCCGACCCACAAATCGTACCAGGGTCTCCAGCATTGCAGCCGGATTCTTTACCAACGGAGCTATCAGGGAAGCCCCAAGTATTAGCAAAGAAGATAATAAAAAGTAGACTTTCATCAGGAAGCAGGGGAGTGCTTCATTTTATAATCAGAATTCCGAGGAAAACAATTTTTGAAACTGGTAGCCAATTTTTGAAACTGGTAAACCGAAAGTCATACATGGAAGAAAAGCTGCACACAAAATAGTACATGAGGGGAAATGCAAGGACCCAGGGTATAAGACATCCAGCTGAAAAATATTATCTCTGATAGATTTCGTCACAAAATTTAAAAGTAGGAAACCAATCTTAAATAAATACCATAATGTGCTCTTGAAAGCCCACATAGAGGAAGTGTGCGCCTGCAGAAGGAAATGACTCAGGCCATTTTTAGCTCTTTTCAACAATAACATCTAAGAAAAAATTTTAAACCTCAATAGTTAAGTAACCTTCCATGCCTTTCAGTTAAGCACTTAAATAAAATGAATTGATGGGAAATGACTGAGACTAACTTTAAATAAAAGGAAAAAAACTGAGTTCTATTGTAAGAAAAATACTTTTGTTTTGTTGTTTCATTCTTCTGTTACTGGCAGTTTCTTCACAAACCCAAGTCCAGGCTGCAGGCTACTCTGTAGACATCAAGGTATTTTTCTAATACTTCCCTCCACACACTCTTCAGCCTGCTGGGTTCTACTCAAGAGTAGCTGTTTTAGCTTAAAAGAAATTAAAAAGGAAGGCACCAGGGTCAAATTCTAAACTACCAATCAAAATACCTCTTTCTACTGGTTGGTTTGTTATATCTGCCAGGTAGCTTCAAAAAGACAGCCTGAACCTAAAATCAATCAAGATCCTCGAGGGACTAAAGCTAGTGGGTGAAAGTTTGATGAGTAGCAGAAAGCAAGGTAGACTCTGCAGTAACTTTTCCCCATAAGAGACCTATTAACTACAAAGGGAAAAATAGTAACTTTACATTGAAAAACCATGCAGACACCACCTTCCCCAAGTGATCAAAGTCCACATCACCAGTAACGGACCAACTCAGCATCCCGTGCCTCCTGATAATCATATACCCAGGAAGGACACAGAACCACTCAGGCTGCACGCCTGCCCAAGTGCCTAACCACCATCAAATGGTGAGAGAGTACCAGACAAACTCAATGTGTGGGGGCAGTCTATGCAATAACTGGCCTGTGCCCAAGGACATCAAGATCACGAAAGGGATGTGACAAGTAACTGTATTCAGGATTTTCCTTCCCTATGAACAAAATTATTAGGATAACTGGCAAAATCTAAATTGGGTTTGTATAGTGTTGTATGGTGATTTCCAGATATGTAATAGAATGCCCTTACTTCTAAAACTACATGCCAGGGTACTTAGGAATATGGGGTGTCATAATGGCAACTTATTCTCAAATGGTTCGAAAAAGGGGAAAAAATGTGTGTGTGTTGAGTAGGGGGTGTATAGAGAAAAAGAGAGCAAGAGAGAGAGAGGGAGGAAGGGGGAGAAAGAATTATAAAGCAAATGTGGTAAAATGTTAGTATTTTTGGAATCTGGGGGAAGAGTATACAGGATTTCTTTGCACTATTCTTGCAACTTTTCTGTAAGTCTGAAATTATGTCATAAAAAAAGGCAGGAAAAAAAGGAGAGAGAAATAAAAAGGAATCTCAAAGGGTCAAGTAACCTGTGTTGGTTTGAATTTGCAGGTGTAGAACCCGCGGGTATGGAGGGCCAGCTATACAATACCATTTTATACACAGGACTTGCGTATCCACGGATTTTGGTATACTCAGGGGTCCTAGAACCATACCCTGTGGAAAACTGCCACCGTTTGCTGTTTTTCAATTTGTCTATGGAAGAGATACCATTCTTCAGCATTTAATCATCCCCTGAGAAGGGAGATTCATCTACATTTCGAATCCCAAACTCCTCAATTTTCTCTGTTGTGACAGAGCCCTCAGAACCCTCTTAAAATCCTTCTCCAAGACAGGCCTCTGTGCTGCTCGTCACCTGCCCTGCTGTGCTTTCTTCTTTACCACCAAGCACCCCCAGAGAGCCCAGGATGGGCGAGGCTGTTCGAACCTTCAAGGAAGTAGGTCTTTTGCACAGCTTTCCTGGTGGGCTGGTGGCCAGGACTCATTTACCCTGCTTCTTCTAGGGTTTCTTCCTGTGGCTACCATGCTGGTTTGCTCATCCAAGGGGCACTGGTTTCACAGTTGCTAGTGATGGCCTCATGTGTGCTGTGGGCCAGGACTACAGCTCCAGAAGAGCCCATTTCAACTTCAGAAGTGGAATCCCTGAAGAGTGGCAAAGGGGTAGAAAGCAGGAGCAGGGGCGTTTCCCTGCCAAGCTGTCCACAAGGTCACCCTGGCAGAGGCCCATGGGTTGTAGGCCTTCACTGCTGGGGCGTTCCAGAGTTCAAGGGCGGGGCACATCCAAGCCCACTTCTCTCTCTGAGTGGCATCCCCGACAACCATGTTCAGCCTTTGGAAAACTGGATATACAGCCCTTCCTCAGGAGCCACAGGGTATTGGCTCTAGGACCCCTGAGTATACCAAAATCCGTGGATGCACAAGTCCTGTGTATAAAATGGTATTGTATAGTCGGCCCTCCATATCCACGGGTTCTACATCTGCGAATTCAAACCAACACAGAATAAAGTTCCACTTACAGCTGATTGATTCCGTGGATGTGCAGCCTGAAGCTTTGGAGGGCCAACTGTATACACCTGGATCTAGAAAACCATGGGCATACCTGCCAAGGATGTCATTCTGTGAGACTTAGCCAATGTTTCAGAGGATTGAAATCTATTTTAATTTTGCACTGTTATTCATGAACTACCACACCAGAGAGTTCAAACTGGCATTTTCTTGGGCAGAAGTAGTGGTAATTTATATTCTAAAGGGACTTTAAGAAGTAGGTTCTCTTGTGGTATTTAAAGTATAATTCTAAAATTAGGTTTACATGTAATATTGAATACATACATTACTGGGTAAATAGATGATTTCACTTGTTTCTGAACAAGTTCACAGAAATGACAAAGTGTACTGAAAATATTAGGGCAATGGGGAACATACAAATAACTGCAGATATTTTCGATCTAAAGCTACTTTTTTTTTTTTACCTTTTTCTAAGTCATGCAAAATGGGTACTATCCTTGTATTCCAAAATACTTCATCTACTTCTATTTCTGTATTCTTTTCTTGCAAGTCAGCTTTTGAGCCTGCAACAGAAAAACAGAACAAGAGAAAGAGCCGTGAAAAAGGAGTTACAACTAGAGCACTGCCAAGGAGACTTCGTTATCCATCCCTAAAATTAATAAACTCTGGAATTACATTACACTTTGCCCCCCCAACCCAACTAATTCTAATGAGAATTACATGTCTTCTAATCAAATCAAATTAAATTCAGTAAAGATCATGTAAAGAAATCATAACTTTAAACTCTGATTGGGACACTGCATAAAGCCTTCAGCTTTGTAAATGTTGATATTATTGTCAGCGAGGCACTCTGGAGTTCTGGCTTGTTTCTGCTTGTTTGTTTTTTCTTTTTAAACATATCCCGCTATAACATAAAATAAATAGAAAACTGTAGATATGTAAAGAACAAGGATTTTGAAAATGTTTTAATGGAAAATTTTCTGAGAGGGAGGCCTGCAGGGACTTTCTCTCCTACAGAAAATAAAATGTTCACATTATTGTGGGGCCAGTGCTTCTCACACCAGTGGTTTTGTGTGGGGCAACAGGAAGCCTGAGCTCTGGGTGCTGACAGACCTCAGTTCAAATCCCAACTCCGTTACTGACGCACTGGGTGACAGGGTCTGGTTTCTTATCCTTTCTGAGCCTCATCAGCAAAACAGAGATTAAAATATTTGCCTTCAGGGTTATGAGAATTCAAAGACACGATGTAAGCAAAGCTCTGAGCCCAGTGCCTAGCATCTAGAAGCACTCAGTCAGCATGGTTTCACTTCCCTGGTTAAAAAAAACCAATAAAGAGGTCATCCCTGTCTGAAGTGTATCAGGCTGTGTGTTATCACCAGAGCACCGAGAGAGAGGCAGCCTGAGGAGGCAGCTGTGGGCGAGTCAGAACTCCCACAGATGGTGTACTTTAGATCCAGCAGGTCTGCATTTTTGTCACAACACTCTCAGGAGGTCCCCACATTGTCACTATTTTCCAGATGAAGAGAGGGGGGCTCAGGGTTATTAAGTAACCTGGCCAAGGTCACAGAGCTTCACAGCATTGCACTTGACCTCTTCGGGGGCTATTCTGCCCTGAAGCAAACTGGCAAACTAAAAGATAACTTCGGGGAGAAACGTAAATCGCATTAGAAAATGCAAATCACGATTACACTGCACACAGGCAAGATCTAAAACAAAGACTGTCTAGCCAGGAGTGGCGGGGGTGCTGCCGGGCCAGACACTCAGAAGCAGTGCTAGAGACAAAATCCACAGCCTTCCTCCTCTGAAGGCCTCGCCCTCAGGCCCTCAGGCTTTCCAGGTGACACTAGTGGTAAAGAACCTGCCTGCCAACGTAGGAGACGTAAGAGATGCGGGTTCGCATCTTGGAGGAGGGCCTGGCAACCCCCTCCAGTATTCTTGCCTGGAGAATCCCATGGACAGAGGAGCCTGGAGGGCTACAGCCCATGGATCTCAAAGAGCCAGACATGACTGAAGCGACTTCGCATAGGCACACGTGGTGCTTACCCTGCTTTACATATTACTGCCAGCACAGTCTTCTGAGGCAGCACCCTGCAGCAGAACATATGACTATAACACACTAAAGAAACAAAAACGAGCACTGGACTCCCACCAGCGCAGGTCAGGCACTGTCACTAAATGAGTTTATACAGTATCTCAGCTCTCAGAGCTCCCGAGGTTCAGGACCTGCAGGAAAAGGATTGCAGACCACCACCTCCATCTTCTGGCTCATTACTCTTACAAATCTTCTCTGACACTGATAAATCACGGATATGGATCCTAAAAGTAAACACGACTATTCAAGCTGTATAAACAACATAGTTGCTCATATTCCCAGGTGTCGGACACACTCAAAGTCCAAAGTATGAGAAATAAAATCAACATACATCAAGGCAAGGGGAAAGCCCAGAGATAAGAAGCCAGACAAATAATATAATAGACAATTATCCATGACAAACTTAAACTTCTTAGAAATACAGACTTCAGTGAGTCCAAATTTCACTGATTTCAGTTGAAATCAGGTTTGTTTGTTTTTTACCTTCTATGCAGTATGCTCTCTTAAGCAGAACCACTCTGTGAGAAACCACAATTATCAAACCGTTTGTCAGGACAAACAAAATTGATAACGTGTTCACCCCAGGAAGAGCTGAATTACAGGGGTGAGCCAGAAATTACAGAGCAGTTTGTTTAACCTTTGGAAAGGAAAGGCCCTCACAGGCCCTTCCGAGCGCTTCCAAGACTTGTTTCTTCTCAGAACAGAAGTTAGCCAGACACTGTGGCGTAAGAGTTTGCTTTCAACCCTCTCCCAGGAACCCCCCTGTGAGCTGGGGTGTCCAGCCATGGCCTTTCCCCTCACGCACCTCCTCCAACTCTGCGCTCTCAAGAAATCTCATTTTATACACTAACCCAGCTCCTACCCTAGAAACGGAAGCCTGGAGTCATGTGATCACTTTTTAAGATCACCAGATGATAAATAAATACAATTTGTCTCAGTCTTGGGCAACAACCTAACATTCTAGAGAGCACTTTCATCTAGGTTCACAGTTTGCTAAATATAAAAATTATGATTCAACAGGAAATTGGGTAAGTCAAGCAGAAATTTCAGCATGTTTTTTTGAAGATTTTGCTGTCTCAGTGGTTATAGTTCTTCACCACAGCTTTGAGTTCGGGACACAAAAACTTAACACAATGTTTATTGGCTGCTGTTTTTAGCATGCACATGTAAGATGCTTAGCAACAATGCTGACTGGGAAATCAGTCTAAGATTTTCTTGACTACTACAGAAATTCCTGCTGGTCACAAAAGTCATTTTATTGATAAGAAATTAGTTTGGAAGATAAGAAAATATTTTTTGAATTATTAGCTTGGTTTCATAAAAGTTCATGTGCACCAAAAAATTATACGAAGAAGGTAATGAACACCTGTGTGTCCACAAATAGTCTGGTCAAATATTAACTGTATTTTCCTTCTCTTCATTTCAAAGAAATAAACATTACAGATATTGTTAATGCCCTCTGTGTGCCTCCCCCAACCATCCCCCTCCCCAAGGGTTACCACCACGCTAAACTGAATGGTTATTTTTATCACATTTAGCACATAGATCTGTATCCATAACAACACATGCCTTTGTTTTTGCAGCTTAATTTTTTCATGTGATGTTATGTTTATATTCATTTCATTCAGTATTATAAATGTACTCCAGGTCATTTTTCTAAGTGCTATATCCCACTGCATGAATATATTCTGTAGCATTTCTAGCCTGTGATTTATATTGTTACGTATTTCCTCAAACAGTTTAAAGCCTCAAAGGGCTGGTTTGATGTAGCTAATACAGTGTCATTTAAGTAAGCCATGATTTTGACTCCTTTTCAATCAACTTAAGAACTGTGTAAATGTCACGTTTTGCAACCTTCCAAATGCTTCTACAAAATAATTTCCGTGCAGTCGTCTGTGAGGAAGTATAAAATCATTTATGTGTAGACTACAACCTATAGATGCTTGAGGCACTGGAGTCGAGTAAGGGTAAAGTGCTAAGACTGTTGTGAAAATAATAAAAATTTATAAAAATAAATGCTGATGTGAGACCAAGCTGGATAAAGTTCCTGGAAATTTCAGAGTGAGGCAACATCAGACATCTTTAAAACAAAAGATTATTCTACAGATGGAGATGCTGAGGACAAGATGCTGGGGACCTCTACGAACGCAGGAGCCTCACCTGCTCTGATGTCCAGCCTGCTCTGGTCTGGGCTGCAGGAGCTTGAGGAGGCCCTCGGACGCCTCTTCCCCTGGTCTCTGTGAGGAAGATGAATACACACAGCACTCAGCACAAAAGCCAAAGCGGTTCTCTTTCTGTGTCAAGAGTAGGCTAAATACAATTTCTGAAGAAACCACAGAGACTTGCTTATGAAATGGAGTTTGGTGCTCTTACTACCTCATTTTAATCAACCTCTGATTTTCAGCTGAGATTTACCTTTTAAAGACAAGTCAGGATGGGGAACACATGTATACCTGTGGTGGATTCATTTTGATATTTGGCAAAACTAATACAATTATGTAAAGTTTAAAAATAAAATAAAATTAAAAAAATAAAAATTAAAGACAAGTCAGATTTGCCTTACAATACGAAATACAGTTACTTAGAAACAACAACAAAATAAATCCTAAGTTTACTTTGCAAACCAAAAAAACTGATGAAGGATCTATACCACAAGAGGTCACTGTTACAATAAGAAAGAACTCTGCTGTGCTTGAATAACAAAAGCCGAGCGTTCAGGAGACCTCTTTCTCTTACACTCTGGTCTCTCACACTCTGGTCAGGAGACCTCTTTCTCTCACACTCTGGTGCACATGTGCTGCAGGCAAGAAAACTGTTCCCAGTTAGATCAGATGTGTCCAGGAATCACACAGGGGGGTCAGATCTGGAACCCAGGTTTCATAATGTCCAATTCACTGCTCTTTCCACCAAATTGCCATGTCTCCAATCTCTATTTGAAAATTAATATTCTATGAAAAAAATTTTAAAGAAATATTTGAAATGTTAAAAAATAGAAAGTAAATTCAGGCAGTCCCCAGATGACAAGTATTTTGTGCTTCAGATGAAAATTTGGTGGCTGGCCAACAGCAGAATTATATGCTTAGGTTTCGTTTGGAAGGTTATATATAATGTGGAAATGGTCTAGGAAGGACATAACTTCTCTTTAGCTAGAGCTGATGCTTAAACTAGTTACTTTTAAATATCTGTACAAAATTCCAAGGTAAAAAAACACAAAACACCAAGAGATTGATAGTGCAAGTTTTATGACAAAATTTCATTTTTATCATCAAATATAATATTTGCCACAAAAATCATGAAGAATGCACACACACGTGGCCATGGTCAGCCAAAAGCATCCGTATGTCTGTCTGTCCACTGCTCCTGCTTCCGCCGGAGTAAGATTCCCAGTGAATGTTCAGTGCTGTGTCTTGGCCCTCGGCCTTGACTGCTGCCCAAGGATTAGTTTCTCCCAATATCATTTTTTCCGTAAACATTTCCTTTTTTAAAAAACACTAGATTTAACATTTCCTCTTATCGTGCAATAGAGAAAAGATCAAGTTACTCTTCCCAAAGAGTCTGACTATTTAATACTCCAAAACAATTGCTTTATTTTATACACAGCAACAAAACAACAGATCTGGCAGCAAGAAGTCCTGGTCAGAGAAAGAAATGGGGATGGAATCCTTTTTGTCAACACTCAAGAGTAGAGATCCAAATGGAGATCTCGATGAAGACAGAAATAAAGGAAATCAATCCTATGAAAAGGCAAAATACCAAAAGTTTGGCAGGGTGTAAGGCCAAATACATTCCCAGACTCAGCACTCCTAGAAATGATAAGAAAATCTGAGGACCATAGAGGCAAGCCTTTCTTTTCATCGTTGTCCTAACAGCTACTGAAATCAAGCAGGATAGTTTGCACCTAACGGCCTTCCAAGTCCCTGATCCCTCCTCCCTGAGGACATGGCCATGACAAGGCTGCCCCCCTAAATACCACATTTGTGTGTCCCCACTTGGGGGGGATGTTTAAGAAGGGTCCTTCTTATCAACCATCAAACCTTGACAGTGTTGGATCCTACTGGTTCTCAAGAAGAGCTCAGGGTTGAACGTGAAATTGTTGGTCACTCAGTCCTGTCTGACTCTTTGCAACCCTATGGACTGTAGCCCACCAGGCTCCTCTATCCATGGGATTCTCCGGGCAAGAATACTGGCATGAGTAGCCATTCCTTCCTCCAGGAGATCTTCCCAACCCAGGGATCGAACCTGGGTCTCCTGCACTGCAGGTAGAGCACAGGGCTGGCCTTGGCATCCACTAATCCTCTGTGTGATCTTCACGGTACAGTGCTTGAGGGGGTGCAGGCTCTGGATCCAAACTACCTGGGATCAAAGGGGTCCAACCCTTGTCTGCCACGTGGCCTGTGTAAGTCACTGAACCTCTTGCCTTGGTTTCCTTTTCCTAAAATGAGGGCTATGTTTCTACTTAGCACACTGACTGCTGTGTTTGAAGAACTTAATAAATTGTCAGTATTCTTTTGCTCTTTTGTTCTGAGTCAACAAACACTTGTCTGAGCAATCCAGTGGTGGGTGTTACTGTGATAAAGAACATGTAAGGTGTTGCCCAGAAGACAATCAAAACCTGCTTCAAGGAACCAAAGAAGCTTTTATTTAAATGGAAAACTCTGATGGAGTCTCTAACCAGATACTAGAACGAGAAATTCAGCAGGTTATAAGGACAAGAAAAGTGCTGAGGATGGAGTGATTACTGAGAGGGAGACATGGACCACCGGGTGGGACTTAAAGGAACAAAAGTCAAACCAACACACGACAACACTGCTCTCAGGAGGGGAACAGCATGAGCGAAGGTGAGGAGGAGTGGGAGAAGCCTAGTGGGTAGGGCGTGTGGGGGCAGTGACTGTATAGGGCCAGTAATTTAGGAATAAGTTTCTGCTGGGAGGTATTGGGAACAGCCGCTTGAAACCCTGGGTTGAATAAAGACCCAATTTGATGGTCAATAAGGATCTGCCCTAGGTTCTTAAATAAGGAAATGATGAGATCTGAAGTTATGTGATGACGGTGGTATTTAGGAGACTTGGAGGGAGGTAACAAGCACTAATTCTTTAAGGGTGATGGTGGGACTGGAGAAGGAGGAACAAATTCAAGAGACTCTATAAGTGAAAAGTCAGTAGGATTTGGTGGTTGATTCCAGGCTGAAGAAAGACGAGAAGGCAGACACGGAGGAACAGGACAGCAGGGCCACTGTAACAGAAGTGGGGAGGTGAAAGAGCAGCACAGTTTGAGGAGTAAAGCAAGTTTGTGTTTTGCCAGGTTGAGTTTCTGATGATAAGTGGATCATTGGCAAAGGAGACGTGAAAATCGGGAAAGGAGCTCCGTTAAAGGTCCAAGCAATACACCAGGATGAGAAGCATCAGAACAGTGGCCCCAAGACCAGAATCTCAGGACATGGCCTTGTCTCAGACAGTCAGGGGTAAAGAACAGAAAGGGGAGAAGGGGTCCAAAGGAAAGAGAGAGAGACAACATATGCTCTCATGCAGTCCAGCATGTTGAGAAAGTGAGCATGATTAACAAGTCCAAGAAGATGAGGCTGGAGGAACAACTTTCCAGTCTGGCGAGGGTGGCTCTAATAGGGTTTCTGTGGCACAGTACAGCCTGTGTCTCACAGAGCGCATGAAGCAGAGAGGGAGGCATCCAGGAAAATTCCCCCTCTGCTAAAGAGAAGACTAGATGGCCTTGTACTCAAAGAAGAACCGTCTCACTCTAACTTCTACCCACTGATCCTGGTTCTTCTAATGAAACAAATCTTCATCCTTCTTCCTCTTGACAATCCTTCAGATACTCAGAATATGTCATGGTCACCACTTCAGTTCATCTCCTATGGCATTAATCCTATGGTTCTGCGACTTCTTCAGGTAAGTTTTTAACCGAAGTTTTGGTTTCCCTATCTGATATATGTGAAAGTGAAAAGTCAAAGCGTTAGTCTCTCAGTCATGTCCAACTCTTTGTGACCCCATGGACTATAGCCCGTCAGGTTCCTCTATCCATGGAATTCTCCAGGCAAGAATACTGGAGTGGGTTGCCATTTTCTTCCCCAGGGGGGGTCTTCCTAACTCAGGGATTGAACCCAGGTCTCCTGCATTGCAGGCAGATTCTTTACCGTCGGAGCCACCGTATGAGGGGGTGGTAAATGACAGTGCCCCTCAAAGTAAGATCGTTGTGAGGATTAAACGATGTGATGTGGAATCGCTTAGCACAGCTCTGGCACACAACAAGTACTCAGTAAGCTTTTACTGTTATCATGGCTGTATCAGTGATGTCATTAACAGACTCCAGTCCTTTCATCTGCTCCTCATATGATATGGTTTCAAATCACTTTACCAGCCTGTTCAGTTACTCTGAGTGTCAGTTTGTCTGGATTCCTTTTAAAGTCTGCAACCCAGTGTTGAGCTAAAGGTGTGGCCTGAGGAGCAAAGAGAAGAGGTTCTAAATGATGCAGCCTAAAATCGCATGAACAGTTTTGGTGGTGACATCACGTCTTGTCTTGTCTTCCATATGCAGCTAAAGGCAGATTTCCCCATCTACACTGGACTCCTCATTAAGTTTCACAGTTATACTTGGCAAAGAGTTCCTGCCTATTAGATGTTTCTAGATCTTGATTCAGTCATCCAGTATAATTGTTCTTCTTCTCAGCTTTCTGTTTCATGCTGTTAAAGACCATAATTAGATTTTTTGGAATATCTTCCGATGTACCAAGAATAAAACAATTCCAGAAAATATTCCTTAAAGCTCTTTTGTGAAATCCTTCTTAAAGCCAGAATAAGACCATTTCACTGGGATATCTTTGTCTACAAATAACAGAAACCTACTTCTGACTTAAATAGTACATGGAATTAATTGGCTCATGTAACCCAAAAGGTGAGTGCCAGGGGTAGGCTTCAGGTTTCAGGTGTGGTGTGATCAGGGCTTTGGCTCTCTCTTTCTGCAGTTCTCTCAGCTCTGCCCTTCCTCTGCTTTCGCCTGTAATCAGGTTGGAGTCCTGAGGAAAGCAGAGTGGGAAAGGCATTCCCAGGACCCTCCTCTGCAGCCCATGTTTCAGAGCAAAAACAAGGTTCTCTCTTCCCAGTCATTAACAAGACCCACCTTTCATTCTGAACCACCAGAACCAAGCTCTGTAGACAACGTAACACCACATCCGGCCTGGGTTACGACTGCCCATCCACACGACCGTCATATTGGCAGCGTCTACTTCTGGATCATTTATATTCCAAAGAAAGAAAAGTATATTTCTTTGAAGGTCTTCTAAAATTCACATCTTGCTATAATTCAGACAATTCTTCCCATCACTACGACCAAGGTTCTTTAGGCAGAGGTCAACAAACTTTTTCTTAAAGAGCCAGACAGTATGTATTTTATACTTTGTGGGTCAGGTGGCAAAAAAGAGGCTATTATATAGATACTCCTGTGACCATTTAAAATGTAATGATTTTTAAATGTAGGGAAAAATTTTTTCGGCTCAAGGGCTGTAAAAAATACATAAACAAAATCGGTGGTTGGCCAGATCTGGCTCTAGGGCTATAGCTTGTTGATTCCTTCTTTGGAGTAATAACTAAAAAAGATATTAAGAAGTAGATAAGTGGGAGGATTTGGAATTAGGGGAGATTTTTCCATTTGGGAAATAATTACATGTGAAAATGGAGAAGAAAATTTTAACAGATACACATGATAAAAAGAAAATTTAGCAAATTTTGAGCTAACATTTTCCTTGCCCTAAGAAGACGACTTTTCATTTTTAGAACTAGACTCAAGCTGTATAGATTCAAGTCAGGCAGTAAACATCTTAGGCTCTGCAGTCACACAGTCTCTGTCACAAATACTCAGTTCTGGGGCTGTAGTGTGAAAGCTGCCAGAGACAGTAGATAAATGAATGGGCGTGGCTGTGTTCCAATAAAACTTTATTTACAAAAACAAGTAGGCTGGATTTGGCCCATGGGCCTTAGTTTGCTGGCCCCTGCTCTGCAGTCTCTTTGATTTTTTGACTGCAGTTCAAGAATGCCACCACCAAAAGGTGTTGGTCTCTTTATCATGTCTTCATAGCCTGAAGCCCCAGACACACAGTTCCCAGACACTAGCACTCTATCTTAATAACTAACACTAAAATTGAATTCTACATAAATGGTTACACAGAAACAGTGAAATTAAAGAATATGATTTTAGAGGAATGGTCAGAAGATCAAAATTTTGAGAGAATAGCTTTGAGTTGGTGGTCCAAGATTTAAAATATACATTTTCAGAGACTATGCATATATATACTCTTGCACCTTTTTCAATAATCACTAACTGGTTATGGTTGTTCAGTTGCTCAGATGCATCCAACTCTTTGTGACCCCGTGAACTATAGCCCGCCAGGCTCCTCTGTCCATGGGATTCTCCAGGCAAGAGTACTGGAGTGGGTTGTCATCTCCTTCTCCAGGGGATCTTCCCAACCCAGAGGCAAGCCTGCGTCTCCTGCATTGCAGGTGGATTCTTTACCAGAGCCTTCAGGGAAACCCAAGTGGTTATTATTCAAGTTCTGTATATAGAAAGTTGATTTGACACTGCTTTGTAGCTAATCACATTAGCTTAACTTAGGCTTAAATTCCCTTACTTAAGAGTGAAAGTCCACAGTTCCATGCTCCCCTTCACCTTTTACAGCTCCAGTTTCAAGGGGTTTCACATGAAGAGCCCTGTAGCTTCTCACTATGGCAGCAACGAGTACATCAGCACAGTGGAGAGTTGCTGGCATTTACCCTGTTCCACAGTGTTTCTGAGGAAATGATTCCACATGGTTTTGACGATCTGCTCTCCATTCCCATGTCCCAGTGGGCTGCTCCAGCTCACACATTATCATCTTCCCACTGGAACGGCTACAACTCCTCTTCCCTCTCCAACTGTCCTTCATGCAGCTGCCAGCATCACTCCCCTGAAAACCTCTCAGCGCTCCATGTACTAGTCTACAGCATCAGGACCCATGTGTCCACTACAACAGGCCATCTGCCTTTCTCTGAACCCACCACCAAGTCAAATCCCCCCGTGGCTTATGCTGCTCCTGTAGCAAAGAACACAGAGCCTTCCCACCCCGCTTTTGAAAATCATCCTCAAGGGGCATCCCAAACCCCACAGACGCCAGGAAACCTTCCCTGATCTCCAAGTCAGAGATAGGTTCTCGCACCTCTAAACTCCCAAGGCCCTTTTTTCCAGTTCTTTCACTCCTCTAGTGTTAATCATTGAACAGTGCTTCTGAAACTTTTGTGTGTATTAGAATCACTTGGATACCTTATAAAATGCAGATTCTAATTCAGCAGGTCTGAGACCCTGCACTTCTAACAAGCTCCCAGGTGATGCAGATGCTGCTGCTCCAAGAACTGCGCTTGAGCATCAGAGCCTGACATGTCAGGAAGGGCCTCACGGATGGGGATTATTTGTGTATCTCCCAACCCCACTAGTCCAGGGCTTTGCTCATCATGAAATCCTTGTCAAATAGATCCTGTCAAAGAAGGTGGGACTCCACAAAATCATTCTGGTCACGTCTGTCTTTCCCAAAGCTAACAGTTTCTCAGTCACATTTACTTAATTTCTTAAAAGAATAATGACTTCATTATGTTTGGAAAAAATGATATATTTATTATTTTTAAGGCCAGGCAATATAAGAAGTACAAACAAGATTTAGAAAATCATCTAGGACCCCACCACCCAGAAATAAATAGTTAATATGTGGCAAACACCATTCCAGATATATTTTGCATATATTCAGGTGAAAAGACAAAAAGAATGAGGGCAGGTAAAAGATACATATAAATGGGATTTGACACACAAATACTATATGTGTCAATGTAATTAAAAGTATAAAGTATAAATTTTACTTCAATATGACAGAGAAACAGAAACTGAAGGAATTGTAGAGCTTCAGATGAATGGGTCTTCACAAGAGATATTAGTTTCTAAAAGATCTCTCTAAAGTTAAGAAAAGAAAGAATAAAAAGCATTAGGATGCTGAAATCACTCTTTCAGCTACATATTTCAATTTCAGACTGCAGCTACTGACACATCTATTCACTCACACTTTCTCCCAGGAACCAGTTTTGGTTATTTATGCTAATATTACAATCGTCAAGGTTTCTGTTCCGTAACCATCATTTTCAGAGTTGTTTAGTTTTAATTCAATATGAAAACAAAGTCAATACTCACCATGGATAATTTTATGATAGCTCCCTCGTTTCTCAGTTCTGAAGTTTGACTCATCATTTTGTTGTCAAAGAGTTCTCTACAGAGTGCGTGAATACTGTAGTCCCCCAATCCATTCACAATGAAAAGGTCTGTTGCCTTTTAACTGAAGGACAACGTGGTTGGAACTCAGGACTCCATAGGCCTTACTCCACTGTCTTCCAGCACTGAGAGAAACTCTAATAAAGCCAGAGGCAGCCAGCCTTTTTCTCCTTCTATGGGACTTGCGTGTTCAGCCTGATCACCATAGGCCGCCTTCTTGCATTTACGCACTCAATCAGCAATTTCTAATGGGGTGTGTTCTACGTACTGGGCACGGTACTAGTGCTGAACACTGTTAGAAATGTCTTCGTGTGGATTATTCCATGTCAAATTTTGTTGGGACATGACGTGTCCTTTTGAGTTTCGGATTTGAATCTCTATTTCAGAACGTCATCTTCTATTATGTCAATATTTTTCTTGTTCCCATCTTTTCCATTCTCAGTGGGTTGTTGTGAATATCAAATGAGTTAATATATGTAAATCACTTGGAAGAGTGCCTGGCACTTAGTCAAAGTAAGATGGGGGAAGGGAAGAGAACTCTCCCCTTCAGGAATACAAGTGCCATGCCTCTCATTTCTATCTCAGTCTCTCTAATCATTTTCCTATTTTCTCATTCACTCCTCTATGTTTGATTTCCTCTAGCTTAACCACCACATCTGACTGCATTTTCAGCTGCTTTTACTTCTGATATGGCTTTTATCTCCATGTTTATACATTTTTCTTTCATTTCTTTTTTAAGAACTGTGAGTGTACTCTCTCTCTTCATGAGATCAAGGACTTAAAATCTCTAATTTGCATTCTTACAAGCCAACGGAGAGCTCTTTTCCCTTTTGTAAAACTCCTTATTCTCAGAGGGCAGTTCCTTTTGCGACCCATTTCCTTCATCTGTCTTTTGTTATGTTCATTACAAAGTTATGCTCGGGTTCCATGTTCACTCTTGTCCTAGCGTTATTTATCTTGAAACAGAGCCATGGATTTGTTGAAGAATGAAAACAGTCCATGGAGGGCGAGAACTGGGGTGCTCTGTAGCTTCAACTTTTCCCTGAATATCTATCTGAAAAGTCTGTCCTTTTTCTCAACCTGAAGCACGTGTACAGTATGTAGCAGGTTTCGTGACTCACAGAAAAGCCTCTTCACAGGCTGGGTTCCTTAGGTTCTAATCTATCAAACTCCCTCCCCCATAAACACACACACACAACTGGCTGGATCACACAAAATGAGGAGAGCGTGTCACTCTCAGCTCCATTTCCCCTGTCCTGCTTCACACTTCAGCTCTTTGCACTTTGGCCACACCGCACGGCTTGTGGGATCCTAGTTCTCTGACCAGGGACTGAAACAGGACTCTGAGCAGTGAAAGCATAAAGCCCTAACCACTGGACAGGGGGTTCCCCACACTCTGGCTCCTGAATGAGGCCTTGACTGTGGCTTTCCCATTTCTCCTGTGGCTTGCTCACATCCTTACCTCTCTTTTCTCTAGTTAAAGACTGCTGGATACATCTCCCTTAACGGAGAGGCTCGCTTTGTTTCTTGCTTTGTCCTTGTCTTTGTCTCTATTTCACAGAGTCTAACAGGTTAACAAGACTCTTGGTTGCCATATTCCAAATGACAAAAAACTAAAGTACCATAAGCTGTTCCTGTCAAAGTAAATAAAGGAAGGAAGAAAGAAAAGAAAGAGGAAGGAAGGAAAGAAAGAAGAAAGGAAAGAAGGGCGAGAGAGAGAGAGAGAGAAAAGAACATATTGTGGATGTGGTGGCCTCACGCACAGCTGGATTTAGGGGCTTATATGTCATCCTTGAACTTAGTCACTGTCTCCATTCCTTGGCGCTGCTTGTTTATATGTCACTTCCTGTCAGTCACCCTCTACAGGCAATGAAATAGCCACTGTTGGCTCCAAGACTATGTCATTCTTTACAGCCTGGGAACCTTGAGGAAGAGCGCTTTCCCCAAAGGCTTTGGCAGAAGTCCCAGGGAAGGATTCAATTGGCCTGGTGTAGATCACATGCCCACCTCTGAACCGACTACTCTCATTTCACAGCTTTTGGTGAGTGCTAGGAGGACACAGGGGTGAAAGGAGCACAGCTTATAGATTAGAAAACTGAGCCCTTGGAAGTGTTCAGAGGCTTGTCCAAGAACACAGAGCTGAGGACTTCCCTGATGGTGCAGTGGCTAAGACTCTGACCTCCCAATGCAGGGGGGCCGGGTTCAATCCCTCGTCAGGGAACTAGATCCCATGTGCCTCAACTAAGAGTTCCCATCCGCAACTAAAGAACTGGCGTGCTGCAGTGACAACTTGGCACAGCCAAGTAAATAAATTAAAAAAAAAAAAAACTTTTTAAAAAAAGAACATACAGCTGAATCAAGTGGCTGAGAGAGAACTGATTCTGAACCCACAGATTCTGACCCCCAAAGAGTTCTGAACCCCCCCCCAAGTAACTGCTCTTGGACTTTCCTCCTAAAAATCACATTTCCAAACCACAAGAAATTGAACAATATTTACACAGAAACTCTTAGAAGGTTTTTAAAAGCAGATGTATAAAAGGGTTCATCAGATAGAACCACTGGATAGATGATGGAGATACACACACACATATGTATTTTGAAGAAAGCTATTTTCAAAACATATAGCAACATAAAGCAAGAGAAGATGGGGTGTTGCTGATTGCAGGCCTGCCAAACTTGGAATCCTCGCATGGACACACAGGCTGTTGCTGATTGGCACATGGTTTGAAGATGACAGTTCAGTGAGGGCTGGAGAGTGCTTTTCTCGTCTGGAAAGTTAAACAGTGCCCACTTCCCCACCCCCAACCTTGTCTGCAACGATGCCTTGTCTAGCAAGTGCTTTTTCCATCACGACCAACATAAAGTTAAACTCCAGTCCACCCCAGGTCTGAGTTTGTTCGAAATTAAGGGTTTCCCTAAAATCAACATGGTTTCACCAAATTAAACTACTCCTTTCTCTCGCTAGGCATGAAGCACAGGCATGAAGGTGGCGGCTCCCACGCCAGATCAGCAGCAAAGACCCTGTGCAGAGCCTGACCTCCCTTCCTCCGCCCTCTCCTTCTCAGCCCTCAACCCCCTGTCAGCTCTAGTTACGCAATCCCTTTTCTCCCTTCTCCAGCCAGCTCAGCTCACTGACAGGAGTCTTCATTTCCCACTTTCTGGTCTAAACATGAAAACATGTTAATTGAGGGTAGGGCTTTAGCATCAAGACTGGGAATACTCCACTACACAGCAATGATCATTTCTTGGAATTATTTGCTTAAATGTTTACCAGAAACAACCATCTCAAGTGTTCCAGATTGATTCATGAATGCAATTAATGAAAGAACTGCTAAGAATTTCCATTTTCTGGTTTGTTTTAATCCTACTGTATAAAAAAAATTTTTTTTCTGGCACCACCTCAACAAAAATCCCATCCAATGATTAAAGGGGGTAAAGATTCATAAAGCCAAAATGTTACTGGAAATTAAACCTGCCAGGGTGTATGACAAATCCAGGGCAGACACAATTCACTGAACGATGCAAAAGACATCCTAACAAAGCGAAAAGAAAGCAACCAGTGCTGCCGCCCAGCACCTCCTAATTCTGGACCGTCAGGAAGAAGTGCCACCAGTCCCTAACTGATTTCTCCTCTGCTGTGTGTGAGATAAAAATATGTAACTGAAAATGCCTTTGCTGTCCCAGACTGAGGAATAAATACTGAACCCTCCTAGATTATTCCACAACATTTGAAGGCTTGCAAAAGAAGAAAAAAAAAACAGCTCTTGTCTGTTTTTTCCTAGTCAACTTTAATTACTGTAAGGATGGGTGCAGCAAGATAAATGTTTCCGTTTCAGTTCAGCGCTGAAAGAAACACAAGTTCTCCTGCTGCCTTTTATGTTTAAGCTCTGAGGTTCGCAGCCTATTCTTATTCACCAACTGGAAAAGATTTGTTGCAATGGCCAGTTTGATGTTTTGTGCTCAACTCCCAAAGTCCCAATTTGAAGTCCTTCTCTTCCACTTAAGGAGACATTTCATTTTTCCTTTAATTTAAAAAAATGTTCTGAATGCAAAGCGACATTACGAGGACTACTAGGTTGCCTAATATAAAGTCTGCGTGTGCAACGCTCTTCAGGCTGTGTCAGCAGACAAGGTCAGTTCAGCTAAACTAACCAACTGCCAAGCAGCCAGTAGGGGTGGAGGCAGTATTAAGCACCCGGCATACGTACAAGCCAAAGTCAGACCCGAATCTAAAGTGAGGGCAACAAGCACTTGGTCTTAAAATGGCCCATGGAATTTAATCTTGTTAAGCAAATCCTAACTGGGCAGTTGTTCACAATGACCCAATGGAAAATCACAGAAAAATATCTCTGAGTGACCCTGTCCAGTTCAAGACCTCCTGCCCGTCTTAGCACCACTGCTGGCTGGGACTGGAAACCACAGTCTGCTCTCTTTCCCCCCCTGGTTCCCCAGTTATTCAAGGCTTCCTTAGGAAAACACCAGTGTAAGAATTCACAAAGTGCACATTTCTCTACAAATCCTTAATATGGTAGGAAAATGCTAGAAAACCATATCTAGGAACATGGTGTGAACTTAGGGGTTCTTACATAGGTAGGGGCTGGTGAAAGGGTCAACACAGACCGGGGTGGAAAAAAAAAGCCTTCTCCAGGAATGTGGTATGAAACAGAGTAACTCCTGATCGTTCATTTCACAAGGGATTAGTAGTGAGGTATTACAGATAAGCGAAATCCACAGGACTCTCCTGTTTTAACTCTAGTTTGCAAAATAAATATTTTAATCCAAGTTTCTACTGGAAAATAAGATAAATCAAGTTTGGTGGAGTCCACAAGAGTGAACTAACCTAAAGGGAGGTAGTGAGAAATTCCAGGCCGGGCAAGAATCCCACATAACACAAACAGTATGATCAGTCATCACTCAAGGGCTGGCTGGAACAGCCCAAATAAAGCAGAGACTTTAGTCTGACAGCCCTATCAAAGCAGCATTTTGGCAGGTACGAATAAATGTTTTCCTGAGGAGTAAAGAGGGAGACGTAAAATCAACCCCATTCAGCCCTGAGAAGAAATCTCTCCTACTCATGCATCATAAATTTAAAATTCGTTTACATAAAAGGGAAAAATGCAAATCAATCATCTACATAACAGAGCGAACAAACTGGTAGATGACACAGTTGCTCTGACCTGGAAATTAAGTGACAAGAATACTGACCCTCCACTTCTGAGATGAAACGGCACGGACGTCGCCCCTTTAAACATTTCTTGCTCCGTGATTTTACTGAAGTCTCCATCATATGTTAGCTGAAGTGGATGACGCTTTAAGTGGCCAATGGCCTTTGATTCTGTTAAGTAAATCCCATTTATTTTCACCACAGAGTCCCTTGTCGTAACTGTTTCTTCGGATTCCACTCTTGTTGCTGTAATAACCAAGGAAATGTTTTGTCAAAGCATTTATTTTAGGATTCACCGTCTTTCAATATTTTTTTTAATCCAAGAATTTATACAATTTAAAAATTATATATTACTTATAATTGAGTCTGGAATTATATGCACAAAACCTCCCTGAACAGCTTTACTTAATAACAATATATCAATATTGGCTCATCTAGTGTAACAAAAGCATTACACTAAGGCAAGATGTTAACTAATAGGGGAAAGGAGGTGGGAAGTGGAGGGTGTGGGAATTCTCTGTACTTCCTACTCACTTTGGCTATAAAATGAAACCTAAAACTGCTCTAAAAAATAAAATCTATTAATAAAAAAGAAAATCTCCCTGAATACATGCAAGGCCTCATCACTAATTCAGGCTTGACATCATCAACTCAGCAGGTAAAAATTAATAGATCTTAGCTCTATTAGCTTAGAGTTTTGTTGTTGTTCAGCTGTTCCGTGACTCTCTGTGGCCCCATGGACTGCAGTTTGCCAGGCTTTCCCTGTCTTTCACTGTAGGCAAATACTCAAATTCAGGTTTATGAACTACCTAGTCCACATAAATACCTCTGTGTCCCATAGCAATGCTTCTTCCTGGATTTGATCATGCTGGAACTTTTTCATTCAGAAATATCAAGTGTTTTCTTGATGTCAGGCATTGTCCTAAGCACTTGGGGTGCGTTAGTGACAGAGCAAAGATCCCTGCCCTCACAGAGCTTACATCCTTACAGTACACCTGTTTACACAACAGACAATAAGTAACAGACCATAGTAAGTGAAGTATGTAAGAGGGTAGGTGCTATGGGAAAAAACAAAAGCAGAAACGTGGAGAAGGGGGAAGAGGGGCTTGGGATTGGGAATGGGGGCAGGGAACAAATTTTAACAGGTGGGCATAGTAGGCAAACCCTTACTGGAAGGGAGGCATCGAGCTGTCAGATGACGAGGGACTGGGTTTCTATCGCAGGGAACTGGTGGTGCAGACACCCAAAGGCAGGAGTGAGTCTGGGGCCCTCAGGGGACAGCGTAAGTGGCGTGTGTGACAGGGTTGGGAGGAGAAAGGTGGTCAGAGGAGCAGGAGCTGGCTCGGAGGGGCCCAGCAGACCATTTTCCAGCAGGGTTAGAGGAGGGCACCTGAACACTTGGAAGGCGGAAGGCTTTCTCAAGAGAAATAAGAGTTGCAAAGAAAAGGACGTCCAGTCTCTGAACCGAAACATCTACTGTGTTTATAGTGGCAAGATCCTAGATTTAAAATATAACACTGCTTCTTCCTCAGCAAATTGACATTAGGAATAGCTGATCCATGATGCTGCTACTCAACTCTAGTTCCTGATAACACATGTTTTTCAAAGGGGCAAGGAGGATGAGCTATTTCTCATACAGAAGTAGTTTTGCAAGCTTTTCCAAAATGACTCAAGGTTTCCTTTTCTGTGCTTGAACCATCAAACCAATAAAAACCCAACAATAACAAAACCACCTCTGACTAAGCTCTGTGCTTTCAAAGCACTGAATTTTACAGCAGAAAGGAACTTTAAAGATTGGCTAGTCTAGCCTTCATTTTTCAGATGAGAAAACTGAGAACCCAAAAGGTGATCAGTCCAAGGTCACAGAGCAAGTTTGAGGAGAGCTAGGATATATGGCAGGGAAAGGGCAGGCTTGGCATTCTATCAGACTTGGGGTCAGGTACAGGCTGTGGGATGCGGGCAGCTCCCTCAGCTTCTCTCCTCTTTCTCAGCGGTCCCCACCTCTAGGAGACGTGGGGAGAATTAAGTGATCTGGCCTGGTAAAGTGGCTTCCATAGAGCTAGCACACTCAACACCCAGAAGTCGTGGTCATTATTATTCATGGAACTCAAGTCCAGGGCTCTCTCCATAGCACCACACATCCTTAAACATCTTGAGGACTGAATTACAAAGCACATACTCCGTTTCAGATTACAAAGCATTTTTAGCCTGTCCCTATATTTTAGTATTCGTTTCTTTCACTTGTTCGCTCCATAAATATTTATGAAGCACGCGCTGCCATGTGCCAGATGCTCAGGGGCTGGTGGCTTAGGGGTGAGGTGAGAAGTCCCAGCCGCTATGGAGCTTCTGCTCTAGAGGGGAAAACGCAACCCTACTTGAAGACGGAGGAGCAGCAGCCTCTGTGTTCACAATCGAGGAGGGGGCGGTCAGTTAGCACGACAGCAAAGAGCAGCCGGGGCTCACTCTTAATTCTGCCTGAGGTCCACCCTTCAACCGAGCCTGAGTGACGAAGCTCGGGTCCCTCTGGCAAATACATGCAGCATGCTGTACTCATCTTGTAGTAGATCATGGATACATTTCAAAAGGATTCAACAATCAGTAGCCTTACCATGAAAATAGGAACTGTCCTGCTTCAGGATATTTCTTTGGCACTTACTGCAGACTACACCCTGTTTCAGGCTCCTGGGCTTCAAACAGAGAAACCCCCTTTTCCACTCAGTCTAGTAGGGGAAAACAGAGAGGCAGATCTGTCCAGAGAGAAATGCAGAGCAGTGTGGTCTGCGCCAGGTAAGGAGGAGTGCACGGAGAGTCCTGAGGGGTTAGAGTTGCTCAGGGAAAGATTACAGAGAAGGTGGAGCCTGAAAAGCATTCCAAAGGGTTAGCAGGAGCACCCCCCTCCAAAAAAAATTTTTTTTTCTGAGAAAAAGGAGCAAAGGTCTGGGATGAGAGCTGGCTTCACGTGGGTCCAAGCTGGACCTGAGTCAAGCTGGGCCCCAGGCTTACAAGGGCCTCACACTTGGCTTAATGCTTTGCTGTTGCCATCGTGAAGTTCTAAAGAATTTTTGAACAAAGAGCTCCACATTTTCTCATTTTTCACTGGGTCCAACAAATTATATAGCAGAGCCTGCATGAAGCTCAAAACAGCAGGATGGGTTAGGGGAACTGCAAGGGTTCCATACTGCTGGTGCATGGACCAGGGGTGGGGAGCGGGTGGGCGGGCAAAAGAGAGGACTGAGAAGGGCCTGGAACGTGAGGCTGGGGCGGAGCTGTGCACACTGGAGGGGGAAGACTTCACCCGTGAACCACGAGTCACTCAACTGCAGCCCCACCAAACCTGGCCTACCACCTGCCTCTATGTAGCATGCAAGCTAAGAATGGCTTTTATATGTCTGGATGATTGATCAAAAAAAAAAAAAAATCAAAAGAACAGTACTTTGTAACGTGAAAATTATATGAAACTTGAAATTTCACTGGTCAGTCTACGGTTGCTTTCCCACTGCACTGGCAGAGTTGAGAAGGTTGACCAGAAGATTCTGAGGCCTGGAAGGTTTAAATTATTCACTTGCTGGCCCTTCACAGAAAAGTTTGCCAACTTCTGTGTTAGGTCACTGTTTCCCAAACTGTGTTTTCCAAAGACATAGTCCATAGCCAGGTAGGTCTGGGAAATGCTGGGCTAAAGTAAAACTAAACAGGGGACTTCACCAGATGGCCTTCCCCATCCTGTAATTGCTCACATGCATGGCAACAGAGCACGGGACCTTTACTCCAAGGAAAAGTTGCATTTTTGCCAAAAGTGTTCCCTGGAACTTAGTTTGGCAACCACTCCTTTAGACACAGCAAGGGCTCTCTGAAGGGTTTTCAGCAAGAAGATAAGCAATCTGATTTTTATTTGCTTCCTGACCTCTTGTTCCTTATGGCACACTGAGAGAAAGTCATCATTTTTCACAGTCCACCAGGATAGAAGGACAAGGCTGCTGCTCACAGCCATGTCTGGGTGGGCGCTCAGTGTGATCAGGCTCTGACACCTCCAAGGGCCGAGGGTTCCAACGCTGACCCACACGCAACCCCCTAGCAAGCTGAAGGTGGAGCAAGACAGGAGTGCTAGATGACCAGGGATAGGGTGAGATAAACGTGGCGTGGCATCAGTGGGATGGAGAACACAGAGTCCGGGGACATTCAGGAAGCCCATGCAGGATGCCTGTCTGGGATGGCTAAGATACAAGGGCTGTGAGAAAGTGGAACCTGCTCGGAGGTCTCCATCTAGCTGGAATAACCAGAGTGACACGGTCACCTTCAGCCAAAACCTCTATCTGAACAGAAGAGATTACACTGCTGGCCCCATGAACGTGACTATACACATCTCTTCTCTCATTTTCCTCTATCAGGAATTCCAAACCTGCCACCACGCCCCCCCAACTCTGCTGGGGGAGTTGTCAGCTACTAAAGACTTCATACCAGGGGAAGGGACACACCCTCTGGCCCCGTCTGCACAGCAGCCTTTACAGCCTGTTTCTCAACAAAAGATACCTTTTCTTAAACAATAGGGATTCTGAGACAAGCCCGGGGAGCTCCTGTACAAAGGACAGGTAGTCCAAGCCTGGAGCATTAGAACACTTTTTTAAATTGGGTGATGTGCGCTTTCAAAAAGACAATGACTTTTTACTGCCGTTGTTTCCTGGGCGCTGACGCAGACTGCCAGGGTTGGTGGGAATGGTGAAGGGGGCAACTGCCCACAGGGTGGATGGAAGAACCCAGACAGAGACACGCTTCAGCCGGTGGGGAAATGTCCACCTCTCCTGGTACCTCCACACGACGTGGGAACAGCTCAGCAAGCAGCCCGGGTTTCAAGTGGGAGCCACCAAGAGTTAAATGTGTGTGGCGTTTGGGCTCAGAAGCAAAAACATTGCATAAACAACAGCTCTGCCCTCCTGTTTACGAGAAGCGGCGCCCTTCCTATCTGAGTCTGACCTCACTCCGCACCGTGTGGCTGCCGGAGCCCATCCCCTCTCAACTTGGCTCCCATAGGTACCAACCCTTTCTGATGTAACTGGTCTGCTGGGGGCCTTGGTGGAGCAACATCTGAAAAGTTCCTCGGTGACTCTAAAAGTGCAGCGTCTATTGAGAAACAGAAGCCCGATGATGTCTCTCCCTTGCTTAAATCCTGTCTTGGCCTCTCACTGCAGCAAGGATAAAGCCCTGGCCACATCCTCCCACTGGCCTGGCCCCAAATGGCTCTGGGACCTCAGTTCCCTCCCCCTTCTGGCCACACAGGCCTCAGGGTCCACCAGCCGAACTTGTACCCCCCTCGAGCCTCACTGCCCCTTCAGCCTGGGCACTGTGCTCACAGATTTCTACCTGGCTGTCTTCTTACCATTATTCACATTTCAACTCAGATACCACCTCTTCAGGGACACCTTCCAGAGTTGACACAATTCCTTCTGCCACAGTCACTCCCGTCCCACGATCCAGCTTATCTTCTTCCTAGCACTCATCGGAGCCTAATTATCTTATCTCTGGGTTTTCCTGTTTACTGTCTATCTCCCCTTTGAGGGCAAGACTCTGTTGGCCTAAACTGGTACCTGGCAGCTAGTAGGTGCTCAATAAATAGCCAGTTGCCTATTAGAAGAGAAACAAATGGGGACAGCGAGGTAACGCAGAATGCCTAATTACACACTTCTTACAGCATCGAGCGTGGCCCGCACACCCTGTGCTGCCTGCCCCTTCCTTTCCCCCTGATTCTCTCTCTTCAGCTGTGTCAGGGACCATAGGGACCAGACAGGAAAGTGAGTGCAGTGTGCTGGGGAGGCCCGGGAACTGCAGATCACACACCAGGCTAATGGGGCTGAGGGCTACTCACATAAACAGTCATGCATCTAGAGTCCTCCATGAGATCTACATTTATGCTGGTGACTAGTTAAGAGAAAAGGCTTATATGTGACACAAGTAGGATGCTTAGGGAGTGGCTTCTACCGTAACTTCTGGGATCATGTGCAGTGTCTCCTCTCTGTGAGTGTAAACCTGCTCTTTCTTCATCAATTCTTGTCGACAGAAGGATGGCTGGTTCTGTCAGCCCCAGCTAAACTGGATTTTCAACTTTCAGGAAATGTATAATATGGTGTAATTTTAGTAATGAGAAATGTATAATATGGTGTAAGCATGATGTATAGTAAATTTATAATATGATACTGAACACACATATGAGGCTGAAGTGAAATCCTTAAAGACATACTAACGTTCACGGTCTGCAATGTGTTCTGATATTTTCCATTCTATTTTATCCTACTTTATATTTTAAATGCTGGTGTGATCCACTAAATTGACTGTCACCCCACTAATGGAGTATTTGCTACAGTCTGTAAAACTCTTAGTATGCTCTGGACAAGGGGTGATTCCAATTGCCGGGACACTCCTTAGAATCTGAGGTTTTTATCTTCTCTGTTTACAGGTTTAAGACACCTGCCAACATTTCTTGGAGAAGGCAATGGCAACCCACTCCAGTACTCTTGCCTGGAAAACCCCATGGATGGAGGAGCCTGGTAGGCTGCAGTCCATGGGGTCGCAAAGTGTCAGACACGACTGAGCAACTTCACTTTCACTTTTCACTTGCATGCACTGGAGAAGGAAATGGCAACCCACTCCAGTGTTCTTGCCTGGAGAATCCCAGGGACGGGGGAGCCTGGTGGGCTGCTGTCTATGGGGTTGCACAGAGTCGGACACGACTGAAGTGACTTAGCAGCAGCAGCAGCCAACATTTCTGGGGCTGTAGGAAAAGTCCCATTCAAGTTGTGTTTCTAATTTTCACATGGGATCAGAAAGGTATTTTCATGAGTGTACATTATATAAATCTTAAATATGCCTAATGAAATGAACAACTTTTGGAATTCTAATTTAGAAATTACTTCCAGTGTAGGTGAACTCATTCACTAAAAAAACACGTATCCTAAGATTCTTTTTCTACCAAGTAACATTAAAAAAAAAAACAAAAACTAATATTTAGGTATTCTTCATAGACACCCAGAAAAATATACAAATGTTTCTTAACCAGCTTTTGCACGATACTAAGTCTTAGTTAACGTAAAAAATCATATACACATAGTTCCTGTGTGTAAATTCAAGAAACATGCTTGCCCCCAGGTTTTAAAGTATATTATGTTTTAAAGATTTTCCTTACGCTGAATGGGAAGAAGGGTCCTGGCTGGCAGAAGAGCTCCCTGGGAGGCCGCCCTGAATAAACGCGCCCGGGCACTGCTTATTCTTCTAATCTTCGCGGGGTCCACTGGGGGTTTAGGAAAGGAAAGGCAGAAATCTTCCACTGTGTCAGGAGATGCTGGAGCTTTCGGTTTCTGGAAAGAGATTTTTTTTAAACGACTGGCCTGAATTTCTGTCTTGAATGAGACTCACCACCCAGAGCTGACCCTGACACTTCCAGAGGAGTGCACGGCTTCCGGCAGGGCTTCTCCCCAGCCCCTGATGCTAGATCTCAATGCATCAGGTATATGACACTTTTTCATTGCTTTTGTCAGTTATACTGTATTAAATACTCTACTGTCCTGCTTGGTATATTTAAAAAAAAAAAAATTTACCCATGCCAGCAAACAAATCTAATTAAGAGACTATAAAATATGGTATAGTACATTTAACCTACTTTGTAAATCTTTGTGTTCGATCTGATTCAGTTCAGAAAACATGTACTGGGCAACCAAGAACTATGTGAAATATAAATACAACCTTTATATATTTGGGACTACACAAAAGTAGTTTTTAATAATATAAAAGTTTTAAAAATAATTTAGGCTAATAAATCACAAAAGAGCAAGCAGTAGTCTTGGACTTATGAAATGTTAGTTTCTCCATCTTAAAAATTCTAAACATCCATATAGTAAAAGCTATGGTTTTTCCAGTAGTCATGTACGGATGTGAAAGTTGGACCATAAAGAAGGTTGAAAACCAAAGAACTGATGCTTTCGAATTGTGGTGCTGGAGAAGATAAGTCCCTTGGACAGCAAGGAGACCAAACTAGTCAATCCTAAAGGAAATCAACCCTGAGTATTCACTGGAAGGACTAATGCTGAAGCTCCAATACTCGGATCACCTGATGCAAAGACCCAACTCACTGGAAAAGACTCTGATGCTGGGAAAGCCTGAGGGCAGGAGGAGAAGGGGGCGACAGAGGATGAGATGGTTGGATGGTATCACCGACTCAATGGACATGAGATTGAGCAAACTCCAAGAGATAGTGAAGGACAGGGAAGCCTGGCATGCTGCAGTCCATGGGGTCACAAAGAGTCGAACACAACAACAACCATTAGAAAAGGGACATTAGTGGCAAAATTCCAATTCCCTAAAGACTTAAACATACCTGCAACCACCCAGAGCACCTTCAGGTCTAACCTCCAGATGGCAGTGACCTCTGACCCAACCTGGGGCCACAACCTCACAGAGGCCTGGACTCCCACTTTTAGTGTTGCCTGGTGGTCCCTCCTTCCCCCCACTCTATCTGGATTCTCTGTCTATGAAAGAGTAATCTTATGGCAGCAAATGCTTCCAGCTCTCTAGTCAAAAATAATCAAGTTAAAGTTCCTGAAATCACTTATATAATAAATAAAGTGATTCTCAATCCAATAGATTAATCAACAAATTCTTTTTAAAAATCCAGTGTGAAGTTCAAGTCAGATAATTTGGAAAATGGGTGAGCTCATTTATCATATGACACATCATTTCAAATGCTGGTTTTCTCATATACATTAATAGGATAGACATCTTTATCAGAGTTCTCTTAAGAAGTTGCTTATTTCAATAATAAGACATTTTTCAAAAAAATTTTTACATCCTTCTGTTCATTTGCAACCATAATCGGTTCATAAACCAGAGCCCCCCTTAAAAAAATCAGTTTTATGACTATAGAGATACATTCTTCTAAACATAGTCAGAAAAAAAAAAAATAATCAGCATAATAGGCAGGATGAGTCACTGACTGGGATCAAACCCACTTACTAGTTATGTGAACTTGGGCAGGCCATATACTTCTATGAGCTTGCCCATCTATCACATGGAGTGAGTAGCCCCCTTTTTGCAGGGACACTCAAGTATAGACAAGTCCTGTTACGGAGGCTTGAGAAATGCTAGCTCCCTCCCTATGTAAGCTGCTCACCCTTCATGTATGTACCAAATTTAGTTCCAAGTTACTTTTAAGTCTCAAAAGCTAAGGCCATAGACCCTGATGCAACCTTGCTGGAAAACAGATACTGAATCCAGAGGGTCTATTTTGAAGGAGACAACACTCACCTGTCTGTATAAATTATGTTATATTTAACAGTCCCTTCACTTTTCAGTCTCCTTAATTTACTGCAAAATATTCATAAGAATGTGACTTAAGTCATGAAACTAATAGTAACAACAAAGCTAAGAGTATGATACAGGAAAATAAGTGCTTTACATGTAATTATGAAAGATGAAATACATAAGGATAATCTCAACACTGAATGTCGATTCAAGGTTTTCTTATCTCAAAATGTCTGTGCTCTGTAGGTGCCTTGAATCTGAAACAAAGATTGAGAAGTCTATAAAACAGTAATGCAGATAAAGTAAATGGCTGATTTTACAGATTCTTTAACTATTAGAAATGTTTGGGGGTACTAAATAAAATATCTTATAAAACAGAAAATATGGTTTTGCAATGCGAATTTCTACCCAAACAGAACAATCTAATTGTATCTGGATGGCAAGATAAATCCCTTTAACTGCTCCTTGATAAAAGGTATCATTTTCCTAGTGAAAAATTAGTCGTTGTTTGTATATAAAAATTAGTTCCATTTTACTACTGACCTTTACTAAATTATTCATCCCATTTAAACATATATCTCTCTGGACTATTTAAAATACAAAGTGATACGTGTGAAGCATTTTTAATTCTCCAAGGGAAAATGAAACAAGCCACCAGTTTCTATCACACCAGGTTCTACAAAATGTTCTTTCACCTTGTGGAGCAAAATGGCTGTTTTGAAGCACAACAGTAAATTTTTTTCTTGTAAAATTCACCTTATTTTAGAGTACAGAGAATGCTGCAAGTGGGTTTAAATCTTCACTTAAAAACTCCACTTGCCTCAAGGTCTGTGCCAAGATACTAGCCAGTGATGGGGGTACAACCCAAATACTGGGAAAGTCAGAGTTTAAGATCTGTCCTGGGTGAGAAAATTGCTAGAGTCCCTGAAGACCGAAAGACTACTGTCATACAACACCACAATCAAAGAAGACAAAAATGTCTAGGACATTTAAGGCATCTGGCTGTCCTTGACTCTCATCCAAGCATGGGGGCAAGGGAGCCTTAACCAAGTTCTGACCTAGCTCCTCCAGATTACCAGCTGGGAAGGTGAAGTCCCACTCTTCATGAAGACTAGAAAAGGGGGTCCAAGACCTCCAACCTCAGAAAGTCACCATGATTTCATTTGTACAGCCATGGCACCCACACGCGCACACCCCACCCACCCCAACCCTTCTTGGAAGTCCCAAAGTGAGCACATATTAAAAATTCCCCCAAGGACACAGCCTTTGGACGTGGCAATTGTAGGTGCATTTCTATTACTATGATTTTCTCCACAGGTCCTCTGGGCTCCTCTGTCACTCTCAGCATGCGACTCACTGCAGTAATATCACCATTTGTTTCAGAAATAGTGAAAGAAAAAACACTATTTGACATTCTCATTCTGCACTTTCTTACCCTGGATCTCCCCCAGCCCATAGGGACATATGGGCTCCTAAGTCACTTTCTCTTTAAAATATATATTCAGTTTTGTTCTACTTGTTAAATACTATAAAAGATATGAATGCTCCCCTGGTGGCTCAGACAGTAAAGAATCTGCCTGCAATGTGGGAGACCTAGGTTCCATTCCTGGGTTGGGAAGATCCCCTAGAGGAGGGCATCGCAACCCACTCCAGTATTCTTGCCTGGAGAATCCCCATGGTCAGAGGAGCCTGGCAGGCTACAGTCCATGGGGCTGCAAAGAGTCAGATATGACTGAGTGACTAAGCACAGCATAAGATATAAAAACTGGCTGAAACTAATCTATGCTGTGAGAAGTCAGGACAGTGGTTACCCTGGGAAGGTGGGTTTTGGGATGCTGGAAACTACATGTTATTTCCTTTTCAGTGCTGGTTACCTAGTATGTTGAGTTTGCATAAATTTATGAAGCTGCACTCTTATGATGTGTGTCTTTTCTACAGGTCAACAAAAAGTTTAATAAAAATGTGTATGCTCAGTTGCTAAGTCATGTCTGACTCTTTGCAACCCTATGACTGTAGCCCACCAGATTCCTCTGTCCATGGGATTTCCCAGGCAAGAATACTGGTGTGGCTTGGCATTTCCTTCTCGAGGGGATCTTCCTGATCCAGGGATCTAACCCGCTTCTCCTGTATTGGCAGGTGGGTTCTTTACCACTGAGTCACCAGGGGAGCCCAACTTGGAACTTAAATAACTAGGTTTTATAAGTTTCATAAACATAAGGAGAATTCTGTTTTGACAATAGTGATGAAGTAACTACCACCACACAACAGCCCCACATCTCAGAACTGCTGTGAGAAAGGGGAGAAATACTAAGAGAAAGTTGTTTGCAGCTCACCTACATAGTGGGTGTATATAAATGCTCGTGGCATACTGCAAACTGCAGTGCTTTCCCTTTACTTGACTTCCCCGGTGGCTCAGACGGTAAAAGTGTCTGCCTACAATGCGGGAGACCTGGGTTCGATCCCTGGGTTGGGCAGATCCCCTGGAGAAGGAAATGGCAACGCACTCCAGTTCTCTTGCCTGGAAAATCTCATGGATGGAGGAGCTTGATAGGTTACAGTCCATGGGGTCACAAAGAATCGGACACAACTGAGTGACTTCACTTTCTTTCCCTTGACGTATAGGATTACAGGTGCCGATGGGAACCCTGGTGAGTGAGCCAAGCCCAGTGTGCCCTGAGTGTAGACAGCCCACTCCTGCTGAAGGCTATGGTGGGGGCCCCCGGGGAGGGGCCGTGGGCACAGGACAGACAGGAGGGGAGAAACAGAAGGATCAAGGTGCAAGTGTGAAGAGCTGAGAGGATTTGTTAAATGCAGGAACTGGAATGGGCTGCTCTTCCCAGGTCCTTCTTCCCTGCTGGACTGCTGGTTGAGGAATTATTAAAAGGCAAACCAGCCCGAGAACATATCTCAGATCAAAAAAGGGCTGAAATTCAATTGCTGAGGTCTTTACAAATTCAGCAACTGCATCCTTAAGGGACTTGAGTAAGCACCACCCCACCCCCAGCCTCCAGGGGTCACTACTCCCTTCCCTTTCCCTGGGCTCCCATTGCTCCAGATCTCCTTCCTGCTTGTTAATTTAGTGGTTGCAGCACCAAAGAATTCTTTCAAAGGTGATTCGGAAAGGAGGAAAGAAAGTGGAAGGGGAGGTAATTATGAGGTCGCTTTCAGAGTTTTTTTTGACTAGGAGCTCCAAAGTTTATTGTTTGAAAGGAAATATGCCCAAGACCCTTACATAATTCAGCATAACCACAAGAAAAAATTCAAACTAACAGAGTTACTCCTCGCCTGCTTTGACTTTGCACATAGCACCCAACCATCCTACAGTAAAGGAATTTAATTGCAGTGACCTCAAACAGGGGCAATGCCAACATTATCTCTGCTTAACAGGGACCAAGTGAACTCTAGAAACTGAGATTTGTAGGAAAGAGTAGGCCCAAATTGAGCGAGTCCCCCAAAATTACAGCAATATTAAAAACAAACCATGGGAGTCAAATGGCAGAACGGTAGAATGGACAGCCACTTAGCAACAAGGCAGACTGACCACTCAGGGGGCCCTCTTGCTGTAGCTGGTTCAAAAACAAGTGGTTTCCAAGGTTGTAGGTACAAGAAGACGTGTCAACAATGGTTGAGAAAGTACTTATTGCACATTGGTTCATGCTTGCTAATTTGGTATCTTATTTTTGGTCATCTGCAATATAAGAACAAGTACAGTCTTCCTCACAGAGGCATTTTGATGAGTATTTGGGAATAAAAGATGCATTTTGAAACAACTGGGGTCATTTGGATATGGACTGTACATTAAATAACACTACTGAGTAATGTTAACTTTCTGAGCTTTGATGATAGCATTGCAGTTGTGTGGGAGGCTGTCCCTATTCATATGAGATGCACACTTAAATTTTTGTGGATGAAGTCTTATAAGGACTACAACTTCCCTTAAAATAGTTCACAAAAAACATACATACACACAAACATATTCACAAGCATGCACACACATAAACAGTAATAAAAATTGAGAAGCTGCTTGACTGACACACTAATTCTATGAAAGTCTAAGGAACTGGTATCACCAGGTACTGAAATATCTGAAATATCTGCCTGAAAAAAATGTGTCTGAAATAAGGAGAATTGGTTGAAAGTCTGGGTAACTCCTTCCCTCCCAGCTGCAGGCAATCAGGCTACTGAACCCAGGAACAGACGGGAGGTCTGTTCTCCAGAGAGGGTAAAACAGTGTCTCTGGCTAACCAGGCACTGTTGAGGGTCAGGGTACTTAATGTAAACATAGATATTAACTGGATGTTTATGCGGTGAATGCTAGGCATTTGTACCTTCTTCCTCTCGGCTCCTGGGAGTTGGTCTATGGTCAGGCCACTCAACATGACTGTTCTCTACGTCCCCTGCCAGAATAGCATCTATTTTACCTGCACTCTACTTACATGACAGACCTTCCGACTTGCTCCCTCCAAGCTGGTAACCTTTCTACTCTTTAGATCAGAATATCTCCACCTGATAGTTAATCAAACTGGCAGTGAGGGGCAGCCCCTCTGCTGGTTTCCCTGGTAACTAACAAGCCTGGGCTTTCCCAGATGGCTCTGGTGGTAAAGAACCTGCCTGCCAGTGCAGGAGAGATAAGAGATGTGGGTTTGATCCCTTGATTGGGAGGATCCCTTGGAGGAGGGCATGGCAATCCACTTCAGTATTCTTGCCTGGAGAATCCCATGGACAGAGGAGACTGGTGGGTTACAGTCCGTGGGGTCACAAACAGTCAGAGACGACTGAAGCAACTTAGCGTGCATGCAATGAGCCAGGGAAACTGCCCCCTATAACTGATGTCTTTGTTGTTGACTCTGGGCTCTTTCTTTGGTATTAAAGCTGGGAAAGTACAGCCCAATAGTTAGCACTCAGGCTTTATCCTCCAGGAAAAACTTTATAGAGAACTGACTAGCTCACAAGGAAAGCCCTAAACAGATATGCTGTTGAGGGTTTTATAAACAACACAGCCCAGTCAAACTCCGCTAAATGTAGGTTTGGGTAGGTATCAGCTAGGGATTGACCAACCCGTTCCACATGCTTCTACTCTCAAATAAGAACAGCCAAATAAGCAGCATGAGCTATCAGAGGAGAATCTCTGATAAGAAAAAAGAGAGACAAAGACAAACATAAAACTGCAACAGAGACATAGAGGACGGACCATGTAAAGACACAGGGAGAAGACGGCCGTCCATAAGCCAAGGAGAAAAGCTGCAAGAAAGCACCAGCGTTGCCACCTTGATCTTGGACTTCTCATCTCCAAACCCGTGAGAAAATAAATTCCAGTTGTTGAAGACACATATATACACACAAAAGCAACAGAAGTTTTAAAAGAACACTTAAAAAACCAAAACTACCATTAATATACTAAGAAAAGATGCTACTTTTCTTGAGAGTCCCCTGGACTGCAAGGACTGCAGTCAATCCTAAAGGAATCAACCCTGAATATTCATTGGTAGGACTGATGTTGAAGCTCCAATACTTTGACCACCTGATGCAAAGAGCTGACTAACTGGAAAAGACCCTGATACTGGGGAAGACTGAAGGCAGGAGGAGAAGGGGATGAGGATGAGATGGTTGGATGGCATCACCAACTCAACAGACATGAGTTTGAGCAAACTCCCAGAAATAGTGAAGGACAGGGAAGCCTGGGGTGCTGCAGTCCATGGGGTCGCAAACAATCAGACATGACTGAGCGACTGAACAACAGTAAGATGCTATGACCGTGAAATAAGAACAGAATACCATTACTAAGAAAAAGATAATTTAGAGGAGGAAAAGCTTTTGGAAATTAAAAATACCATCCTAGAAATGAAAAGGACCCAACAAAAGGATTAGAAGACAAAGTCTCATTCAAAAAATGATGGGAAAAAGAAAAGAGAAAAATAAAAAAACTGAAGTGCAAGTCCAGGGGATCCTACACATGAATAATAAATTCCAGAAAGGGCAAACAGAACAGACAGGAGGGAAAAACACATCAAAATAACTCAAGAACATTTCCCAGAGCTGAAGGCCACTAGATTTTACATCAGAAGGGCTCAGTAACAGGACATTTCAGAACACTGGGAACAAAAAGAAAAATCCTACAAACTTCCAAAGAGAAAAAGCAGCAACCAAGGTCTCAAATAATTTATCTCCCATATGTCCTCTCTCAAGAAGTTATGGGAGGGAGTACTCCGGTAAAATAAGAGTAAATCAGGACAGAAGAGGACTTGGGATACAGGAAATAGGAAAGCCAGTACTGGAAACAGGAGTGAGCTGTGTGCAAGATGCCAGGACAAGTATTAGAGGAAGGGATTGTGGAAAGTTCTCCAAGGAGATGAATCAAAAAATATCTCATGTGCCTGCATATATGAAGGAAGTTTAGGCCTGAAGAATTTAGAACTGAAACAATAATAATATAATACTATTAAAACAAGGCAACTATTAACACCAGGGAAAACAAAAAGTGGTACAGATAAGGACAAGTAATCATCACCAATCATTAGTTCAAGGCTCAGCTATAAACAGAATTTATACAATCACAGTCAGAAAAAAGGGTTCTAACCAAAATTTTGCTGTATCTATATAGTGAGCTGCAGCGGAGACAGAAACGGTGAATGTGCTGTGAGGAGACACTGGAGGCAGACAAGAGTTAAATCTTCCTCTTTCCTACTGGGAAGTCATTAGATAATTCCTCAAGCTTACAAGTCAGAGAGCAGCAAGACACTGCGTTATTTAAAAATCTAGATGTAAATACCAAAAAAAAAAAAGAAAAAATGAGCCAATAGAGTTTAAAATGAAAGCCACTGGGGAGTGGAGAATGAAAAATAAGGGGACAGGAGACTGCTGGAGGGTGTTTTATTTTTTGACTCTATGTACATGCATCTATAATTTATTTGTGTACATAACTATTGAGAATATAATACACGTGCATAACTTTAAAAATATTGTGAAACATTCTGTTTGTCAGTTATCATATATTTCTAAAATTCTTCATTATCAAACTATAAGTGTATGCATTCTCAGATGCTTCAGTCGTGTCTGATTCTTTGTGACCCTAAGGACTGTAGCCTGCCGGCTCCTCTGTCCATGGGATTCTCCAGGCAAGAATACTGGAGTGGGTTGCCATGCCCTCCCTCCAGGGATCTTCCCGAACCAGCAATCAAACCTGCATTTTCTGAACTGCAGGCAGACTCTTTATCCACTGAGCCACCTGGGAAGCCCTATCAAACTATCAGTGGATAATAAAAGCGTTTCATTAGGTACTAACGATTATATTTGGAAAGACATAAAAGAATATTTCATATTAAATTATTAATACATTTAGGTCTATGTGATCATTCTCTTAGAATATACATGCTGATTCCAAGTACTGTGGCGAATTCTATTTCACAACACCCATGGTAATATAAAGTACTCACAAACTCCAGTGGACTGAGACGTGTGCCAGAGATGGGCCTGGAATCAGAGAACTCAAAACTGGATGCATGGACGCTAGCACAGGGGATGGAACAGAAACACAAGTTTGTGAATAATCATTTCTTTTATTTCTAGTATATACTAGTTAACTCTAACCCCACAACAAGTAAAAGCATTCAACGCATAAGCCTTGAGGAAGACAGAATTTTTTAAAATCATAGTACTTTAAACATTTTATTAATAACTCTTCTCTTGCTTTTAGGATGATTAAAAATAGTGAATAATTCAAAAATGGAATGTATATAGTGATTTTTTTAAAGCTTTGTTCACATGACTTTATAAAGTTGGTATAACAACCATTATTAACCATTTCCAACCACAGCCAACTTCTTGGACCCAAGGTCTGGAATTATCTTTAGAAATCTTGGACAGATATAATTAGCAGAAGTCAAACTTAGGAAAGCAACTATCCGAACCTAGAATTAAGGGAAAATGTCATCTGGTGAATATACACATTCGAGTGTATAGACAAGAGAAGAGCTAAATACCTGAAGGAGGATGGAGGTCTGTTTTCTGGTGTTCTTGAAGATGCAGGCCCAAATAGTTTTCTTTGGTCTTCCCATGGTGTAAATGGTCTTTGGGTCCTAACAGCTCGTAAGGCATTTCGCGCTTCACTCACGATTTCTGCACTGGTCTTCTGCTTGGACAGTGAAGGTAGGTAAAATGGATCCAGCTTTTCTAACTTTTTATCATTTGGAGACAGCATCTTTCCTTTTAAAGTACAATGTTCTTCAGGAAGACACCACACCCTGCATATACCGGACACAAAATACCAACTATTTTCATCCAGTCATTTAGAAAGGATACACGCTTACACCATCCGTGTACATTAAACTTGAAAAAAAAATCACAACTTTTAATTAAAAATCGACCAGGCAGTTACACTTTGAAGATCAGGATGGGAGAAGAGCTTTCAAAAAAACAAACAAAAAAAATAGGCTGCTGTGCACATTCATGCCTTAGAAATACATGCAATTGAGGGAATGACAAGCAGGGAGGAGACACAGCATGAAAGTTTAACCTGGAGGGAAAGAAGATAAGTTGTGAAAGAAGACACCCTAGGAAGGGAAAACCATCTCAAGGTCTCCAATCATTTAAGAGATGGGAGATCCACAGGCAAGGTTCTGTTAACTGAAGTATGTGGTCCTGCTTAACTGATGTTTCCCTTTCTTTCCCACTGCCCTCCACACAAAATGCTAGCGTAAGATTAAAGTTAGTCAGATGGGGTCTCTTTCCAAACTATACTAGCTTTTATAACTGTAGAAAGGTTCAGCCTTACTTTTGCCTATGATATATCTGAATGAGTTGATTCAAACTGCCTTCAGTTTGAGTTAATGTCCTACATGAAAAAATAACAAAATATCAAATGATCTTTTCCCAAGACACCGCCCTCAGTTAAAGAGGTACAGTCACGCACAAGGGCCATGAGGATACACATCCCTCTTTTTAAATTTTTTAAAAATTGGGGTATAATTGCTTTACAATGTTGTATTAGTTTCTGCCATACAACAGTGTGAATCAGCTATAAGTATACATGCATCTCCTCCTTCTCTCGCCTCCCTCCCACCCCACCATCCCATCCCTTGAGGTTACACATTCTTCTTAATGTTTGTGTGCCCCACAGAGGCCTGGCTAACTTGGCAACACAACTTTGACAGCTTTACACTTTAAAACAGTTGAGATTTTAAAAACTTAATTCTAATTAGTACATGGTATTAAGTATTCATTCATTTAAAATAAAAGAAAAACCAATCTTCTGAAAATGTTTTATCTCTAGGGGGACTGAAGTCTTTAAAATTATTCATATATTTCTGTTGCCCAATTTTAGAATAACTTCTGCAAAAAAAGAAAGTTTTGTGAAATATATCCAAGGAAACTGAAAACAATCCATTTCTGTAAGTAGAATCAACAGGTGACTCCTTAGACAGCCAAAGAGGATTTACTATATTATGATTCTGTACATTAAGGTGTTACTTAACAACAGGCAACAAGAACATTTGTTTAGTTCTATCCACTCTGAGAGTTTTTGAAGAAAAGAATATAATAATTACAAACAATATGCCATTCTTTTCACAGGGAAAGGCCAGAGGGTAAAGTAAAAACAGTAAAAAAAAAAAAAAAATTACTAGATAAGCAATACTATTCTGGAAATGTTTGATATAGGCATTTGAATGTAAGCAAGGTCTCCAGGATTATGTACATTAGAACAACAAAAACTAGTAGGCCTGGTACATTTCTAAAATGATATGATAGACTCTTTACTAAAAAATATTCAGTGCTAATATATATATATAAAATTTCAGTGGAAACGATGTACATAATGGGTTTAAAAACCTTTTTGTCTGTAAATTTTTACCATCAATTCTAACCCGACTTTCTCCCTTTTCCTCTCCTCTGCAACTCTCACTTCAGCAGTTACACTGTGAGAAACCCTTTCAATAATGTAGTATCTGCACAGTTAATCTATTTTATCAATATTAATATAGTAATAACCAAATCAAACATGGAAATGTTCGATAATGCAAGTGAACTGAGTTAGAAGTGGGTTTGAGGGGGTATTTTCTTTATAATTATTAAATTGCAAATTCTTATTAGAGATGGTTTTTGCCAATTTAAAAAACGATCAGTACATCTATTACAGTAAAGCATGCCTGAGCCATAACACAGTAGGATTACAGAAATTTTAACTTTACAAAAATTCTCCTGAAAACTGGAACAAATCCATTTAGCTGTTTCCTCCATTTGGATCTCTGGGAATACAGACAGGAATAAACACTGTCTTTACTCTCAGGCAAGGACCACTAAGTCTAGTTCAACATGTACTTTAATACCAAGCAGTGTGCTAAGTACTCTCAAGTACATCATCTCACTTAATTCTGTGAGATGGATAAAGTCTTAAGCAATTGCACACATGCACACATGTTCCCAGAGCTGAAGATATTCAAACTATTACCCACTAGATGGGGTGGTGGAAGGTGGGACACTCAGAGGCCTCATGGCTGCAGCTATTTACACACTAACACAGAAACATGCATGTGTCTTCACAAGCAGAATAGACTTCTTGGTGTGAACCAGCTGAGTATCAACCCTGCTTATGCCCACATGCTTTTAATACAAGGTAGAAACTGATGGGGGCAAAAAAAAAAAAAAAGTAAATAAAGATAAACTACCATGTGATTAGGAAAGAGAAAGAGATTTCTGATTGGGAGGTGACAGGTAGACTTCCTGGAGGAGATGATGTTTGAGCTGGGTTCTGGAAAATGGTCTGAATTTGAGCAAATGACAATGGCTGACACTGAGGCTGGAGTAGAGAAGGAGTTTCTAGCCAAGTCAACGAGTGAGCCAAGGCAGAGTATCAAGGATGCACCAGGTGTGTGCTGGATAAGAAGGAACCCTGGAAGTGAAGACTGGAGTTGTAGCAGGGAGAGACCTGAATGGCAGGTCAAGAAAGTAAATAAAAGCTGATAAGCAAATTAAAAGATGTTGTGGCATGAAATGATGGCAGGGATGGGCAGGATGGAAAAAACTAGAAGGACAAAATCAGGCAGTTTTTATATAACCCAGCTATCTCCTAGAGGTCCTCAAGAAAGCTTTCCTGGACAAGCCTCTCCCACCTTCCGAGCCTCAGTCAGCGGTCCCTCCCGCATACTCCACGAGGTCCCCTGTGGTCTCCTCCCTCACCGGGCTAGAGCTGCCTGCACACCTGGTGTTGCCCCACCAGGCTCGGAGCCTGTTCTTCATGAGAAGCGCAGCTTAAAGTTGGCATTTGTGTAATCACTGGACTCCAAATACAGACCCTAGCTAGAAAACATCCAGATGAAGGTTGCATGGCTTCTGAACTGGAGGCATTTGTTATAGTGGATTAAGAAAACATATGGGGCTTTATTTCAAGTGGCATCTGATTCTTGATGCTATATGGCCATAGGAGATCAAACTTAATCCCTTTTTGCTTTCTTGCTTTCACTTTGAGTTGCTCAGCATGGAGTAAGACTTGATAAACATCATGATTAGTGGATGGGGGTATTAAAAGCCTGAAGTATATAGGAGTAAAGGTGAAACAGAGGTAAGAAGAGAGATGAGAACAAGTAAGTGGCACCAAGAACATGAGAACCATGAGAAGCAGGATCTGGCATCTGAGAGGGCAGGAAGGGGACAGAAATGACACTGGGTATGCAAACCTTGGGAGGGCAAGGTGACCTTTTAAAAGAAAATAGGAGATGTGGACTACAAAGGGAAAGCAGCAGCTGAGTTCTGTCCTGCATCACTGTCTTGAGTTTATGATGTCCACAGAAATTCTAGGGGATGAACACCACCAGCAGAAGGAAATTTGAAACTGGAGACCTTTTCAAACAAAATATTTATTGGTTAGGGGAAAGGTTGTAAGTCATCATTTATCAGTTTATACCTAATTATAAACATCTGTCTTTACCTCTGCTGTTAACAGTCATCTGAAACAGAGCCTTCTTGCTAAATGCAACACTGCACTATCAGGGTGTTAGCAACAGGAGAAAGACTTGTCATGTCCATATTCTTTTTTTTCCTGCAAATCAAATACTCAAGAACTTTACCATGCTTTTGAATGACTTTTGTGACAATATGAGCATCCAAACAAGCAGTGATTAAATGCTTAGATGCTGGAGTTAAAGTTCAAATACTCTTAACAATTTGCAGCTGTGTAACCTTGGGCAAGGTTTCTAACATCTGTAAGCCTCAGTTTCCTCATCTATAAAAAGCATGCTGTATAAAGTAATTGCCTCATAGGGCTGTTTTGAAAATTAAATGATGTAATTAACATAAAGTGGGTTAGCATGGTGACTGGCCCTTAAAAAATGTTAACTACTGTCCCAAAGCTATGTGATAAAAGGATACAACAATTAATTTTCTCATGAATGAAAAGTCGCATTTCAAAAAAGAAACTGCAAAAGAAAGGAAATGCCATTTGTTTATTTTTTTTAAATATATTTTAAAGTTTTAAAATTTAAACCACGGTATTCTGCTTTGTGAGAAAAGAATCTTAAGAATTTTATTGCCTATAAGCTGTGTCAAAACAATCAGAATTTTATAAATCTACAAAATAAGATATAAATAAGGTGTGGTAGTTGCTTTTCTACCACGTGAAATAACTATAAATAAGGATGAGACAGAAGGTCTGCTGTGATGCTAGTAGGAATGGATGATAAAAGACATTATGATAAAAGATAAAATATGATATATTTTAACGTATATTGATATACATACGCTTATTTATTTAAGACCCTATCTGTTGCCTAGAGGAGCCCAGGTACAATTTGTGTGACTTTGGCTGGGTCACTGTTTGCCTAAACAAAGTCCCTTTGTCTATCACTCTCTCATTCAACAGATACTATTGAGTTTCAACTAAGCACTACGCGCTTGGCTAAACCTCAGCGTATAGAAATAAAGACATCTGCGACCCGACCCCGAGAGCAAGCACAGTTCACTCTCATCACCTCTCTCCCCGATCCAGGGACAGAAAGGCGACGACAGAAGAAGGGGTCCCCGGGGAACCTGCAGGGGAAGCCTCACCTCCCGCACGGCCAGTGGCACCCCGACTCCTGGCAATGCCCCCTCCTCCACAGGTCCAGGCCAGAGCAGAGCGCCGCAGCATCTTCACCCTGCCCGCCCGTCGGTCTGCCAGCCTGCTCCTCCCGGCCGGCCGGCCTGAGTCTCCATGGTAACCGTACACAAACTACTTACTCGGGCGGCTGGGCCGCCTCCCTGCAGAGCCAGGTAGCTGCTGGACAGGCGGAGTGGACCAGAGACTGAGTTGGGAGTGGGCGCAGGGAAGGGGGCTTCCGGCCAGACTCAAAGTACCTTGTGGTTAGCGCTGGAGACAAGTTTAACAACTGCGGAGATTCCGCTCATCCTCCAGCTTTTCCTCAGGCAGCAGCCTCAGCCGCGAAGGAGAGCAGGCGGGGCTCAGCAGGGTGGGGCTGGATGAGGACGGACTGACAGGTCCCCCGGCGCCGCTCGGCCACTGGGCCTGAGCAGACCGCCAGCGCATGCGCAGAAACGCTGAGGCGTGGGCGCAGCGGGCGGAGGAGTGGGAGGAGCGTGGGCGAGAGCCGGAGGCAGGGACGGAGCGTGTCAGGTGCGGCCAGAAAGGGCGAGGGGGACCGCGTGGAAGAGCCGGGGTGAGAAGGCATCTGCTTTTAAGTTAGCAATTTACGGAACCACGTTCGTTGAGCCCGTGTGAGATCAGCGCCTCTATTAAGTTACAGTACACAGAAAGGGCAGCTTAGTGTTTAGGGGTAAGATTCAGGATTTACTGGTTCAAGTTGAGGTTCAATGTAATCTTGAACTAGATGCTTAACCCTCCCAGTCTCTCCTCATCTGTAAAACGGAGGGAATAATAGTACCTAGCTAGGTCTTGTGATAGTTGTGAAGACTGAGAAAAGAGATTTCAAGTGCTGTGCATGTGGCAGTCAACGAATGTTAAACCTGCGATTATTAAGACCTTGCATGGGTGAAGCACTTCAGAGTTTACAAAGTGTTTCACTGTGTATTATCTTTTTGAGCGTCCCTGACACTCTGATGAAGCCACCCCGGCATCCCTATTCACAGGAGAGGAAATACAGGCCCGAGGTCTAGTGAGTGATAGCGGTAGATTCAAGTCTAGGCCTCCGGTCGGCAGTTTTTGTGCTTACTGTTGACTGGTGAAAAGAACCCCATTTATGTTTCTGGGCTAAATTCTGTTTTCTCCTGTTAGACCATTCAGCAACACTTTACAGTGTTAAATACAAGTGAGACCATAATCACTCTTCATTCAGGATTGCACCACGTTTTTTGAATATGGCGATTTTTCAGCTAAAGTGTTGTTGTCAACACTGGGAAAATGCCACATCCTTTGGTGCTAAGTATCTTGTAAAGAATAATTAAATTGAAAATATTTGGGGGCACATACTATGTGTAAAGCATAGTGTTAGATGGGGGAAATGATATTAACCTAAACTAAAGGAAGCTAAGTGGTATTCAAAGTACTCAACAGGATTTCACGTATAATAAAACAATAAATACTTATTAGTTGATTGGGTAATTTTAGGGCCTAACACAAAGTATTTGCCTTCTTCTGGGCTGAAATCTTTCCCAACTACTCAGCATGAATTACTGGTTGCTTTCAGTTCCTTTCCATTCCTTAGAAATCCAGGATTTGCTCCAGCCCCTTTAGATGGGTCTCAAGAGGTCCCCATATATCTCTTATCCCTGAGACTCAGAATGAAGGCTCATGTCGCCCCCTCCATGCTGTCCCAGGTTGGAGCTTTAGTTTTCCCTGGACCATCTAACTGCAGTCACTGGGAAGACCTCTCACTGAGTTTGAGATGAGGGAGGTGGCACCCCTACCCTCCTCTTCAAAGAAATTGTCTCATACATTCTCCCCTCTTCCACTCTCTGACTCCTTACTTTTAGCCTCAGCCTGGTCCCTTAGGGCCAGAGAGTCTGTATGTTTCTTTATAACTTGACCTATGGAGCTTCACCTCACTTTCAGTTTGGAACTAATGATTATACAATTACCATCGCAGTTGAAACTTCAGTTTGAAACCATGTTGTACATCCAATTACTAACTATGGTCTTTGCACCTAGGATCTTGGGCTAAAATAGACCTTGCAAGCACACTGCTAGAACGTGAATCTGGCTGGCTCAGTCAGAAAATGTCTGCCGGGCAGGTCAGAATGATTGAGAAGAATGACAAGGGCAGAATTATAGGCAGCAATTATTTAAAAGCAAGGAAGCTGCCCAGCTTACCTTACTGAGGGACACGACATGGGAAAATATTGCGGATATCATAGCAATGGCCTGGTATACTGACCTGATGGCTATTTAACAGATTTGACATAGTTAAGCTTGTAAGTGGAATTACTTTAGAAACAAAATTGTTGACATTTCTTATACCTTAAAGAGGAAAACATTTAGTCTCTGACATTTATAAAGCACTTTATGGTTTCTAAACTGCTTTCATTTGGAGCATTTCCTTTTTATTACTTTATTTAGAGTTTATAATAGGCCTGAGAGGTAGTTGGTTTAGAGATTATCATTCCAATTTGAGAGTAGACACAACTCAGGTTCAAAGAGGGTAAATAACCCACAGTCACACCGCTAGTAAGATCTGAGATCTGGTGTTTTTGATGCCATCCACCACTGCTGCTGCTGCTAAGTTGCTTCAGTCGTGTCCGACTCTGTGTGATCCCATAGACGGCAGCCCATCAGGCTCCCCTGTCCCTGGGATTCTCCAGGCAAGAACACTGGAGTGGGTTGCCATTGCCTTCTCCAATGCAGGAAAGTGAAAAGTGAAAGTGAAGTCGCTCAGTTGTGTCCGACTCTTAGCGACCCCATGAACTACAGCCTACCAGGCTCCTCCGTCCATGGGATTTTCCAGGCAAGAGTACTGGAGTGGGGTGCCATTGCCTTCTCCGCCATCCACCACTATACATGAATAAATGTTATTTTTCAGGCAGAGGCCTCTTGTTCACAGCAGTGAGAAGTACCTCCTAGGCTATTGACACTGTTAAGATATGCTTCTTATTTTCTCCCCTCTCTTATCTCAACGTATTTCCTGTATGGGGCTACCAGAACAAGAATCTTTATGTTCACCTGAAAATGTTGGATTTCTGACTTTGGAGTTGAGGTGAGAATTATATAGGTGGCAAAACAGGTAATAATAAAATTTTATATACCCTAATGATGCAAAAGTATAACAGAATGATAGCTATTTTTAACCACAGATTGCCAGTGGGTTTTATAATTTATACTATAGTTTATATTACATATACTTAATATTTAATATCTATAGCTTATCTTTAAGAGTATATCATTAGACATACTCTTGAAAAGATAAAAGTTAAATAAATACTTCTTTCATGCTCATGATTTCAGTGATTTTTATGACAATAACAAAGATGACTCAGAGAGAAAAAAAATTGCTTCTGGCATGGAATAAAAATCACCAGTTTAGAATTCAGATATTCAGTTTGAGATACTTTCTGCTTTTGTCAATATGGAATCTCAGTGCTTTAATTATTTTTATCACATAATTCCTGTGAAGCGTTCATCAAATTGATAGCCCATGCAGACTTTAGATATAAATTTAAAGGCACAACTACATCAGAATGCAACTTGGTAAAAAACTACAATGCAATGGAAATTAAGTAATTTCATGGAACTAGATAGACACAAGACAGAGGAAAGGTCCTAAAATGTATTCACTGGAAAAAAAATGACATAAAAAGCCAAATGGAGCTCAGCTTTTACCTGTGCACCTCCAGTCTTACTTGCCTTTCATTACCACAACACCACAACCACCTGCACCACATTCAGCAGCAGCAGTCAGGTCAGGCATCACTGGGGATGGTAACAGAGAGGGTCCACTTAATTACTGGGTGATCACAAAGAGTCTCTGACTACCTAGTATTTCATTGGGCAGAAGGGGGTTCTAGTTTTCGGGTTTTGAGTTGGGAGTCTTAACTACAGATTGCTTCATCTTAAAAAACTGCTGAAGTACCTCTATAGGCTGCTGCTGCTGCTAAGACACTTCAGTCGTGTCCGACTCTGTGCGACCCCATAGATGGCAACCAACCAGGCTCCTCCGCCCATGGGATTTTCCAGGCAAGAGTACTGGAGTGGGGTGCCATTGCCTTCTCTGACCTCTATAGGAGAGACCATCAAAAACCTCCTATTCTTTGTCAGACTCACCTGTGAGGCGTTACTGAATGAGATGTCTATATCTTTTGGAAGCTTTCAGCTGTGAATAACAGGATAACCACCCCCCTCCCCATGAAAAGTAGTATAAATAAATACCAAGGACATTTAGCATTTTATTTCACTATAAATCTCAAAGCGTGCTGTTTCAGGGTTGGCCCTGCAGCTGAGGGGTGGCATTAAGGAATATCAGTCCCAAGACAGCAGTAGCAGCACTGACTTGTGCATCCTCACACAAGCCTCTCGGAGCAGGGAAGAGAGGGGAGAGGCCAAGCCCTTTTCACATGCTCTTTACACTGAGAAGGGAAAATTTCCCAGAAGCGCCTCCACTGTATTCTTCCTGTATTTCGTGGACCAGAACTGTGTCATACCCACACGGCAGTCTCTGGAAGAGATGAAGAGGATTACTATGACCGTGATTGATTTAGATCAATCAAATTTCATCCCCTGGGGGTTGGGAGAGGAGCCCCTCTTCTCTGATGCCACGACCTGAACCAACTGGAGTCTGTTCAGCAAGAGAAGGGTCAACTGCCATTGGGTAGATGCTGACAGCATCCGCCACAATGCCTGGGTAGAACTAATGAAGAATGTCTTCGGATAGGCAAGAAATTCTGAGAACTGCTCATCCAGACTGGAATGAAAGAACCGAAAGAGTCACGCCCAAGCAGGGTGCTGTTTGGTGTCAAGTCCTGAAGTGAGACTGTGGTCCCTGGTCTGACTGCTGCCCAATCGTGGCTGCCACATTAGAACCACCCAGAGAGCTGCAAAAAGCACCTCTGCTCTGCATTCACCCCACTTTTGGTCAGTTGCCAGGGGAGGAGAGCACAGGGGAAAGGGTTAAGTGTTTTTTGCAGCTGTCGAGAAAGCTGTAACATACATACAGCAGCCTGCAGGGAGGACCCCACCCCTGGTGCAGGTCAGAGCTCCTCTGTCCGAGGGCCTCAGCCAGGATTAACAGGAGGCAGAGATGTCACTGGAATCCTTGGCTTCAGAGCAGGAGGAAAGGAGAGGATGCTAATGATGCATGACCCAGAGACGAGACTCATGGACCTGGGATGCTGTCCTCGATGTCTCCCGCTCCTGTTACCATGCCTTCTCCACCTGGTCACTCTGACCCCACTGCATTCTCCTCCTGCTCCAAGTCCACCCTACAGGCAGCAACCCAAGTGACTCTCACAGACCACAGTCCTGGACCTACCTTTCTCTGACCACAAGCTCTCAATGTCTGCCCACGCGTACTTGCATGCATATTCAGTCATGTCCGACTCTTTGAGACCCCATCGATTATAGCCCACTGTTCCTCTGTCCATGAAATTTTCCAAACAAGGATACTGGAATGGATTGCCATTTCCTCCTCCAGGGGATTTTCTTGCATCTCCTGCATTGGCAGGTGAATTCTTTACCACTGAGCTACCTGGGAAGCTCAGTCTGCCCATTGACCACCAAAGTACATCCCAGATCCTCTGGGTTCTGTACCGCAGCCTCTGCTTCTACCTTATTATAACTAGGATTTATTTGGGGGTTATAACAGGCTGTGTGCTAAGTGCTTTCATGACTTTAAATGAGCAAATCTTTCAACCCTAAAGTTCTAAAATTATCCTTATTTTACATGCAAGGAAACTGCGGTTTCGTTTCTTTACTTGCCCAGGTCACACAGGTGGTCAAAATGGTGGACCTAGTCGGGACATTGCTGTGGCTTTCTGTACAATATGCCATGGCCCAGGAAGAGGAGCGGAAATAGTGTGTATGGGGACAACCAGAGCTGGGGGTGGCCCAGAGGATGGGATCTGAAGGGATGGGCTACGGGCCCCCAGGCCACGTGGGGAGCAGAGGGAGAGGAGGCTGTGCTGGTCTGGGAGGTGTGGGGAGGGTGGGGGACAGAGGTCACATGAGGGCACCGAGCAGATGAGGTGGTTTGAGGGAGGGCATGAGCAGTGTGCTAGGGTAGTATAGGAGCCCCAGGTGGGAGTCAGGGAGCCTTGCCTCAGATGCCACCCCTGACACTCCTGAGCCCTGGCCTGTGAGCACCTCACTGAATAGCTGTGCTTTTCTCATCTGTGGGATGTGCAGGGTGAACTAAATGACTCTTGAGATACAGCCAAACCCTAGCAGTCCCTGGCAGGAGGTTGTGGTCAGAGAGGCAGCTGAGGGTTAGATTTTAGAGGTGGCTCAGTGGTAAAGAATTCACCTGCCAATGCAGCAGATGTGGGTTTGAGCCCTGGGTCCAGAGGATCCCCTGGAGAAGGGAATGTCAACTTACTCCAGTATTCTTGCCTGGGAAATCCCATGGACAGAGGAACCTGGTGGCCTATAGTCCGTGGGGGTTGCAAAAGTGTCGGGCACAACTTAGCGACTAAACAACAGTTGTGAGAGCCAGACAGTGAGGTCCAAGGTGTGGCCTGGCTGGTCACCTCCATGGGGAAAGTGAGAGGCCTGAGGAGGCTGGAGGAAGTGTCCAGGTGTCTCCCCACAGAGCCTGGCAGCCCCAGAGAAGGCTGTGGCCCCAGGACTTGAGGGTGTAGGAGAGAGAAACGTTTCAGTGCCCTTGGGTGATGATGGCAGTGAGTTGCCCTGAGGAGGAGCCCCCAGCCAGCCTGGAGACCCATGGCTTAGAGGAGCTCACCCAGGAGGCTTACTTTGTTGCTTCTTGGGGCTCTCAAATTCAGTTTGTTTGATTTTCAAAACAATGTACTTCTGTACTATTGAGTTTTGATAGCCCAAAGATATATTATCTTGGCAATATGACAAGAAGGAAAATTTAAATAGAGGGCAGAAAGTTTAATTTAGCTTAATTTGGAATTCATGTATTCAAGGAAATGCAGAGTCCAGCTTTAGGTTTCAACATTCAGACAGAAGGATTCCTAGCAGGTCCCAAATTTAGCTGATCACAACTGGGCTGCTGATAGTAATATCTTTAGGAGCTAAAGATGCTAAGGACCTATGTTCATTGAGATGAGAAGAGCCATACAATTCTTTATGCTATTCAGTAAAAGTTATTACATAAATTGGGTCCAAAATATTATCTACCAAGAATGCAAAGGTATTAATAATAGCCATGGGACTTCCCTGGCGGTTCAGTGGCTAAGTCTCTGTGCTCCCAATGCAGGGGGCTGGGTTCCCTTCCTGGTCAGCAAACTAGATCCCACATGCAGCAACTTGAAGACCTAGCATGCCTCAACTAAGACCCAGTGCAGCCAAATAAATAAGATAAATAAACATTTAAAAATATAACAGAAGCGATAGCCACAAAAGAGTGAAAACCTCATGATAATCACTGTGCACTTGAAAGCATTTTGCATCCGAGCTCCCAACACTTCACATTTCACAGAGGTAAATACACAACCCCCTGCCCCCCACCAGAAATTGTGGATAAAAAATTTCCGTCTGAAACTTGAAAACGCTGACCTTGCCTGATCAAGAAACTTGAAATTTCAGCACTGAAAGTCTCAGCGAAATTATTCTTTCTGTGTGTTTTCTGTGTTCACACTCAGAGATTGTTAAAACAAATGGTGTATCAATTGGATTATTTTTTTTAATTTCATTGTGACAGTTCTTGTTAGGGTATGGATAGAAACAGAAGCTTTTCAGTTTTTGAGCCATTTTGATTTTGAGAGCTCAAACTCAACTAAGGGAAGGAATTTTCGGCATAGGTGGCAGTGTTCAAAGCATTTTTTATCAGGAGTGGAAACTCCCTGGTTCCTCAAGGCCTCCACTTCTGTCTGCCTGTTGGCTGCAGCTGCGCCAGACCCCCCACTGGTCTTACCTTCCTCTGCCCTCTAATTAAGCTGCAGGAGCCAAGCCCCCAGCCAACCATTGCTCATCATACGATGTGCCACGTCCTGTTTCAGCCTAGCACCTAGTGCTAAAGATCTGCCAGGCTTTGAGCTAAGTGGCTTAAGTTCTTAGGAAGCCATGTGATTGCATCTTGTACCAGCTGGTCTCCTAAAACAGCTCCAGACAGAGTGCACTGTAGTTCTCCAGATAGGACCCACTCTGGGGTCATGATTTGCTATGAGAAAAGCTCATCCAACATGGAACAGCATCATTTTATGTCCTCTGAGCCCTCAGTACAAGCCTCCCGTGCCCCAAGAGTCCTTACTCTCAAGGATCTCACCAAAAAGAAAGATTAATGCCTCTGTAGGGAGTCCTTAAAGATGCTTCAAGCCATCTCTTTTTTGGTAATTGTTTTTCTCACTGTATGTTACCCTTCTCGTTCACTTGGGTCCCAGAGAGGAGAAGCCCAAGGAGAAGAGAATGGAATTGCATAAGCTAAGCAGGATAGTAAGCACCTGAAAACAGAAGGCTTTTCCTTCTTGCTCACCTTTGGGTATCCTTGATACAAGAATGGTAGTCTGTATTGATTTGATCTATCAATACAGATCTATACTGATCTATATTGAGCATATAAGTGTTCCATAAATACTTGCTGAATAAATGAACGAGTGAATGTGGGCTTGAGAAGATGATATTCAGGGTCAGTGTCATGATGTAAGACCCATATGTTCCAGGGTATCAGTCCACTGACAGTCACCCCCAGCCCCTCTAGCCCCAATCACCACAGTCTCTTGCCAGGTACTTCTGGGAGTGCCTATGGCTGTGCTGTCTTACCTGTGCTCGGAAACAAGGTCCATCACACCCTTGATTCACACCATCTCAAGGGCCCCTCGCTGCCCCAGTTGTGGGAGCACTTCCTTTGGGAGGGTGTGGTCTGCCCTCCTGCCCACTCTTGCCACCCTGGGGTGGGAGTGGTAGGGTGGGCTCTCCTGATTCTGTGCATACCCCATCTCCAGGCCCCGGAGCAGCACAGTTTCCCCCAGAGCCTTACTCAGCCACTCACAAGTGGGGCATCCTCACTTCTCACCTGCTTCTCACTCCTGGGGCTCAGAACCAGTCCACGGGCCTGGCTAAGGGTCAGACTCCCCCACCCCCAACCCCATCCCTCTCTTTTTCTTGTCTTTCTATTCCTTTTGGCCCCAACAAACTCCTTTCCCATCAGCGTCAGTGTAAGCCAAAGCGCTCCTGCCAATCAGCTCCTGCAGGCAGGCACCTGCAGGGGTCACCAGCCTCCCAGATGTAGTCAGCCAAGGCCCAGTGGGAACTACCCAGGAAAGAGCCCTGGGCTTAGGGCCTGGAGTCTGAAGTCAAGCCTCACATCTTTCCCCTGACTACTTTGTAACTTGGGAGAAAGAATCTATGGGAGATTCCTGGGCCTCCCTTTCAGGGTCTGTGAAGGCAAGTGGGTTCTAGTAGTCTGTGGTACCAGGTGATATTTGAAGGAGAAGACAGTGAAGACAAGAGGCCCGGGAAGGAGACAGAGGTGTGAGAAATCAGTGGTTACCCAGGCCAGGCAGGTAAGGCAGTGTTTCTCTGGGAGGAGACAGTCCACCACAGAAGATGACAGGGGCAGCTTTGGTATTAAGTGCAGAGATACAACACACCTCTTAGGTAGGGTTGCCTCTTTGGTTCTGTGGTTCCAGGAGCTTCATCAGGATGAAGAGCAGATGTCATCCTTTTGTGCAGTCACACAGGAGATGACCAGGGTAAACGGTGACATTTTATGAATCAGTGAACTAAAATGGACTGGAATGGGTGAATTTAACTCAGATGACCACTATATCTACTACTGTGGGCAAGAATCCCTTAGAAGAAATGGAGTAGTCATCATAGTCAACAAAAGAGTCCGAAATTCAGTACTTGGATGCAATCTCAAAACTGACAGAATGATCTCTGTTCATTTGCAAGGCAAACCATTCAATATCACAGTAATCCAAGTCTATGCCCTAACCAGTAATGGTGAAGAAGCTAAAGTTGAATGCTTCTATGATGACCTACAAGACCTTCTAGAACTAATACCCCCCCAAAAATGTCCTTTTCATTCTAGGGGACTGGAATGCAAAAGTAGAAAGTCAAGAGATACCTGGAGTAACAGGCAAATTTGGCCTTAGAGTACAAAATGAAGGTCAAAGGCTGATAGAGTTTTGCCAAGAGAACACAAGGGTGGTCATAGCAAACACCCTCTTCCAACAACACAAGAGAAGATTCTACATGCGTGGACACCACCAGATGGTCAATACCAAAATCAGATTGATTATATTCTTTGCAACCAAAGATGGAGAAGCTCTATACAGTCAGCAAAAACAAGACCGGGAGCTGACTGTGGCTCAGACCATGAACTGCTTATTGCCAAATTCAGACTTAAATTGAAGAAAGTATGGAAAACCACTAGACCATTCAGGTATGACCTAAATCAAATCCCTTACGATCATACAGTGGAAGTGAGAAATAGATTCAAGGGATTAGATCTGATAGACAGAGTGCCTGATGAACTATGGACGGAGGTTCATGACATTGTACAGGAGGCAAGGATCAAGACCATCCCCAAGAAAAAGATATGCAAAAAAGCAAAATGGTTGTCTGAGGAGGCCTTACAAATAGCTGAGAAAAGAAGAGAAGCAGAAGGCAAAGGAGAAAAGGAAAGATATACCCATTTGAATGCAGAGTTCCAAAGAGAGAGACAAGAAAGCCTTCCTCAGGGATCATTGCAAAGAAATAGAGGAAAGCAATAGAATGGGAAAGACTAGGGATCTCTTCAAGAAAATTAGTTACCAAGGGAACATTTCATGCATAGATGAGCACAATAAAGGACAGAAAGGGTATGGACCTAACAGAAGCAGAAGATATTAAAAAGAGGTGTCAAGAATACATGGAAGAACTGTACAAAAAAGATCTTCATGACCCAGATAACTATGATGATGTGGTCACTCACCTAGAGCCAGACATCCTGGAATGTGAAGTCAAGTGGGCCTTATAAAGCATCACTATGAACAAAGCTAGTGGAGGTGATAGAATCCCAGTTGAGCTATTTCAGATCCTAAAAGATGATGCTGTGAAAGTGCTTCACTCGATATGCCAGCTTTCATTCCAATCCCAAAGAAAGACAATGCCAAACAATGTTCAAACTACCACACAATTGCATTCATCTCACATGCTAGCAAAGTAATACTCAAAATTCTCCAAGCCAGGCTTCAACAGTATGTGAACCATGAACTTCCAGATGTTCAAGCTGGTTTTAGAAAAGGCAGAGGAACCAGAGACCAAATTGCCAACATCTGCTGGATCATGGAAAAAGCAAGAGAGTTCCAGAAAAACCTCTATTTCTGCTTTATTGACTATGCCAAAGTCTTTGACTGTGTGGATCACAACAAACTGTGGAAAATTCTGAAAGGGGTGGGAATACCAGACCATCTGACCTGCCTCTTGAGAAACCTGTATGCAGGTCAGGAAGCAACAGTTAGAACTGGACATGGAACAACAGACTGATTCCAAATAGGGAAAGGAGTACATCAAGGGTGTATATTGTCACCCTGTTTATTTAACTTACATGCAGAGTACATCACGTGAAATGCTGGGCTGGATTAAGTACAAACTGGAATCAAGGTTGGTGGGAGAAATATCAATAATTTCAGGTATGCAGATGACACCACCCTTATGGCAGAAAGTGAAGAAGAACTAAAGAGCCTCCTGGTGAAAGTGAAAGAGGAGAGTGAAAAAGTTGGCTTAAAACTGAACATTCTGAAAACTAAGATCATGGCCTCCAGTCTCATCACTTTATGGCAAATAGATAAGGAAACAATGAAAACAGTGACAGACTTTATTTTTCTGGGCTCCAAAATCATTGCAGATGGTGACTGCAGCCATGAAATTAAATGATTCTTGCTACTTGGAAGAAATGCTATGACCAACCTAGACAGCATATTAAAAAGCAGAGACATTACTTGGCCAACCAAGGTCTGTCTAGTCAAGGCTATGGTTTTTCCAGTGGTCATGTATGGATATGAGAGTTGGACTGTGAAGAAAACTGAGCGCTGAAGAATTGATGCTTTTGAACTGTGGTGTTGGAGAAGACTCTTGAGAGTCCCTTGGACTGCAAGGAGGTCCAACCAGTCCATCCTAAAGGAAATCAGTCATGAATATTCATTGGAAGGACTGATGTTGAAGCTGAAACTCCAATACTTTGGCCGCCTGATGCGAAGAACTAACTCATTGGAAAAGACCCTGATGCTGGGAAAGATTGAAGGCGGAAGGAGAAGGTAACAACAGAGGATGAGATGGTTGGATGGCATCACCGACTTGATGGACATGAATTTGAGCAAGCTCTGGGAGATGGTGACGGACAGGGAAGCCTGCCATACTGCAGTCCATGTGGTCGCAATTAGTTGGACATGATTGAGCTACTGAACTGCACAGGGTGGCTGCCCATACTCCTAGTCAAAACTAGTTTTCTTTTGCTTAAGCTTTTGGTGTCATATCCAAGAACCCATTGCCAAATCCAAGGGCATGAAGATTTTTCTCCTCTTTTCTTCTAAGGGTTTTCTAATTTATATCTTACGTTGTAAAGTCTTTTGTCCACTATGAGTCAATTCTTGAATGGTGTAGGTAATGGCGAAACTTCATTCTTTTGGTTGTGACTCTCCAAGTTGTCCCAGCTGTTGAAGAGGGCTGAGAGACTTTTGTGAGGCAATAATACATTGTGTCACGTAAATGTCCTTTGATCCAGGGCCCAGGGAAACTGAAGAGAGATCAGGACAACGGGCTGTAAGATTCTGAGGGTACAAGCTTACCAGAGAGTGCACGGTGGTTGCCATAATGCATTAAAGAAACAAATTCCTTTCCTTCTCAGTGGGAATGGCTTCAGCTGACACCGAAGGGGGACATGAAGGTGCGGGCAGCAAGGAAGGGCTGGTGGCTTTGGGGCAAAAGGTTAAACAATGTGGAGGCCGCAGTTTCAGCCTGAAGCCACCAGGGGGCACCAAGTGGGAGCACCTTAAATGGCTACCATGATGCAGGTTGTCCAGAGGGTCATCTCCTGGAGGAAGAGAAGAGCTTAGAGCACATGGGTTTTAGCATTTCCATTGATGGACACTTGGAGCCAAAAACTATTTTTGTTACTTTTTGTTTATCCTCCCCCAAGATGGCATGGACTGGAAAAGCAAGAGTTACAATTAATCTCCCTTTCCAAAGCGCAGTTCAAAAAAGAACATTCTGTTTTTCAGGACCCCAGCCCTCTGTAAGAAATTCTATACTAGCATTCAAAATGAAGCCATGTTTGCCAAAATGTAAATTTCTTTTAATGGCTAATTTTTTTTTTAAGTGACTGCTTATGTTTGCAGCAGAGAAAATAAGAGAAAAAGAGGTATAATTTATCTAAAAAATAGCAGTTCTATTTTGGGGAAGGGATGTTACAGAGAACCAATGTAATTCTGTAATATTAATCTATTTCAAATTTTTCAAATGTCAAAAATGCAGTTTACATTTACTGCCACAAATTCAGTGAACATTTTTCATTATGCACTAAGCAGAAAATTTGAAATTAAATGTTCAGCAATGTTCAAACAAATGAAGAAATCCCCTCCCCCAGGCTATCCTTTGACATAACTAGGACAATCCAATATAATAACCCTCTAAAAGGATTAATTCTGCCTAAAACCAGCTCCTGAAAAAAACCACATGGCAGTTTCTGAAACATTCTTGATAATGTGAACACCATTATTACATTTACAACCCAGGAGCCTGGTGCTGACTCTGTCTTGGAACATTCTATGATAATGCAGAACAAGGGAGTCTTCACAATCAGAGTCACAGGAAAACCTAAATAATAATTAAAATATACAAAATAAAAGCAATAAGGTTGCATTTTGCTTCTTTAAATTAATAAGATATTTTAAACATACTTGCTGCTGGCAGTGTTGGAGCAAAAATGGCTCACATGTACACTGCTGATGGCAATGCAAATCAGCAGTGCCAGGCAAAGCCATTCAAAATCTTTATCTGATTCAGTGATTGGCATCATTCATCGGAAGAACAATGTTTTACACCTGCTTAATGCAAAATTATTATAAGAACGTTTGTAAGCTTGGAAGCCTCCTAAATATCTAGTGAAGATGGTTGATGATTAGGTAAAACATGAGGTACCCACTCAATAGGGGGATTCCCTCATTGCTTAGTTGGTAAAGAATCTGCTTGCAATGCAGGAGACCCGGGTTCAATTTCTAGGTCAGGAAGATCCTCTGGAGAAGGAAATGGCAACCCACTCCACTATTCTCGCCTGGAGAATCCCATGGACAGAGGAGCCTAACAGGCTACAGTCCATGGGATCACAAGAGTCGGACATGACTTAGCGACTAAAGCACCCACCTCATGAAAGGCAGAGGGCATCAGAAGGCAAACACACTGAAACCATACTCACAGAAAACTAGTCAATCTAATCACACTAGGACCACAGCCTTGTCTAACTCAATGAAACTAAGCCATGCCCACGGGGCAACCCAAGACAGGCGGGTCATGGTGGAGAGATCTGACAGAATGTGGTCCACTGGAGAAGGGAATGGCAAACCATTTCAGTATTCTTGCCTTGAGAACCCCATGAACAGTATGAAAAGGCAAAATGATAGGATACTGAAAGAGAAACTCCCCAGGTCAATAGGTGCCCAATATGCTACTGGAAATCAGTGGAGAAATAACTCCAGAAAGAATGAAGGGATGAAGCCAAAGCAAAAACAATACTCAGTTGTGGATGTGACTGGTGATGGAAGCAAGGTCCAATGCTGTAAAGAGCAATATTTCATAGGAACCTGGAATGTCAGGTCCATGAATCAAGGCAAACTGGAAGTGGTCAAACAGGAGATGGCAAGAGTGAATGTTGACATTCTAGGAATCAGCGAACTGAAATGGACTGGAATGGGTGAATTTAACTCAGATGACCATTATATCTACTACTGCGGGCAGGAATCCTTCAGAAGAAATGGAGTAGCCATCATGGTCAACAAAAGAGTCCAAAATGCAGTACTTGGATGCAATCTCAAAAACGACAGAATGATCTCTGTTCATTTCCAAGGCAAACCATTCAATATCACAGTAATCCAAGTCTATGCCCCAACCAGTAACGCTGAAGAAGCTGAAATTGAATGGTTCTATGAAGACCTATAAGACCTTTTAGAACTAACACCCCAAAAAGATGTCCTTTTCATTATAGGGGACTGGAATGCAAAAGTAGGAAGTCAAGAAACACCTGGAGTAACAGGCAAATTTGGCCTTGGAATACAGAATGAAGCAGGGCAAAGACTAATAGAGTTTTTCCAAGAAAATGCACTGGTCATAACAAATACCTTCTTCCAACAACACAAGAGAAGACTCTATACATGGACATCACCAGATGGTCAACACTGAAATCAGATTGATTATATTCTTTGCAGCCAAAGATGGAGAAGCTCTATACAGTCAACAAAAACAAGACCGGGAGCTGACTGTGGCTCAGACCATGAACTCCTTATTGCCAAATTCAGACTTAAATTGAAGAAAGTAGGGAAAACTACTAGACCATTCAGGTATGACCTAAATCAAATCCCTTATGATTATACAGTGGAAGTGAGAAATAGATTTAAGGGCCTAGATCTGATAGATAAGAGTACCTGATGAGCTATGGAATGACGTTCGTGACATTGTACAGGAGACAGGGATCAAGACCATCCCCATGGAAAAGAAATGCAAAAAAGCAAAATGGGTGTCTGGGGAGGCCTTACAAATAGCTGTGAAAAGAAGAGAAGCAAAAAGCAAAGGAGAAAAGTAAAGATATAAACATCTGAATGCAGAGTTCCAAAGAATAGCATTAAGAGATAAGAAAGCCTTCTTCAGCGATCAATGCAAAGAAATAGAGGAAAACAACAGAATGGGAAAGATAGGGATCTCTTCAAGAAAATTAGAGATACCAAAGGAACATTTCATGCAAAGATGGGCTCAATAAAGGACAGAAATGGTATGGACCTAACAGAAGCAGAAGATATTAAGAAGAGATGGCAAGAATACACAGAAGACCTGTACAAAAAAGATGTTCACGACCCAGATAATCACGATGGTATGATCACTGACCTAGAGCCAGACATCCTGGAATGTGAAGTCAAGTGGGCCTTAGACAGCTCACTACGAACAAAGCTAGTGGAGGTGGTGGAATTCCAGTTGAACTATTCCAAATCCTGAAAGATGATGCTGTGAAAGTGCTGCACTCAATATGCCAGCAAATTTGGAAAACTCAGCAGTGGCCACAGGACTGGAAAAGGTCAGTTTTCATTCCAATCCCAAAGAAAGGCAATGCCAAAGAATGCTCAAACTACTGCACAATTGCACTCATCTCACATACTAGTCAAGTAATGCTCAAAATTCTCCAAGCCAGGCTTCAGCAATATGTGAACCGTGAACTTCCTGTTGTTCAAGCTGGTTTTAGAAAAGGCAGAGGAACCAGAGATCAAATTGCCAACATCCGCTGGATCATGGAAAAAGCAAGAGAGTTCCAGAAAAGCATCTATTTCTGCTTTATTGACTATGTCAAAGCCTTTGACTGCATGGATCACAATAAACTGTGGAAAATTCTGAAAGAGATGGGAATACCAGACCACCTGATCTGCCTCTTGAGAAATCTGTATGCAGGTCAGGAAGCAACAGTTAGAACTGGACATGGAACAACAGATTGGTTCCGAATAGGAAAAGGAGTTCGTCAAAGCTGTATATTGTCACCCTGATAATTTAACTTATATGCAGAGTACATCATGAGAAACGCTGGACTGGAAGAAACACAAGCTGGAATCAAGATTGCCGGGAGAAATATCAATAACCTCAGATATTCAGATGACACCACCCTTATGGCAGAAAGTGAAGAGGAACTAAAAAGTCTCTTGATGAAAGTGAAAGTGGAGAGTGAAAAAGTTGGCTTAAAGCTCAGCATTCAGAAAACGAAGATCATGGCATCCGGTCCCATCACTTCATGGCAAATAGATGGGGAAACAGTGAAAACAGTGTCAGACTTTATTTTCCTGGGCTCCAAAATCACTACAGATGGTGACCACAGCCATGAAATTAAAAGACACTTACTCCTTGGAAGGAAAATTATGACCAACCTAGTTAACATATTCAAAAGCAGAGACATTATTTTGCCAACAAAGGTTCGTCTAGTCAAGGCTATGGTTTTTCCTGTAGTCATGTATGGTTGTGAAAGTTGGACTGTGAAGAAGGCTGAGTGCCAAAGAATTGATGCTTTTGAACTGTGGTGTTGGAGAAGACTCTTGGGAGTCCCTTGGACTGCAAGGAGACCCAACCAGTCCATTCTGAAGGAGATCAGCCCTGGGATTTCTTTGGAAGGAATGATGCTAAAGCTGAAACTCCAGTACTTTGGCCACTTCATGCGAAGAGTTGACTCATTGGAAAAGACTCTGATGCTGGGAGGAATTGGGGGCAGGAGGAGAAGGGGACGACAGAGGATGAGATGGCTGGATGGCATCACTGACTTGATGGACGTGAGTCTGAGTGAACTCCAGGAGTTTGTGATGGACAGGGAGGCCTGGTGTGCTGCGATTCATGGGGTCGCAAAGAGTCAGACACGACTGAGCGACTGATCTGATCTGATCTGAATGAAAGGCACAGGTATATGCAAATGAGACAGTGTTAAGAGGCACAAGTAGCTCTGTTGAGGCAGGGAGAGGGGCAGAATTGTAAATGTAGTTTTTTTCTTCTGCTGTTGAAAGTTTCCTTAATGTTACCATAAATTTATTTGTTGGCTTAATAAATATGTTAAATAAATTGCAAGCAAAGTTCCTTACCTTTTGGTTATTTGTAAAAGGAGATACAGTCATGCATATGACTGTGTCATGCATCTCTTTTTTCTTAACCTTTTTATTTATGCTTGACTTGACTTGGCTAGATTGGTCTGTGATTTCTTCCACACAGTATTAAGTTACACCCACCCATTAGGCCCAAGGAAGGGCGGCGGGAATTCTCAGAGTATGAAGCCATTTGAAACTGCTTAAAGAGGAAGGCGGTAAGAACAGATTTCCGGAGGAAAGGTAGTAATCCTGAAACTATCCCAAGGAGGACAACCGAGAAAGGAAGCCAGGTCTGGCAGCAAGGCACAACTCCTGGGGTGTTGTTCACATGGTATTTTCTGTAAGGGGGTGTAGCCCCACAAAATCCAGCCCCCTGGTAATTTGCAGTGCTGACTACCTACTTTTTGAAAAGTATTTATTTATTTGACTGCTCTGAGTCTTAGTTGCAGCATACTGGATCTAGTTCCCTAACCAAGGATCAAACCAGAGTCTCTTGCATTTGGAGTGCAGTCTTAACCACTGGACCATCAAAGAAGTCCCCCAATTACCTACTGATGCCCTACTGTAGTAGACATGGTTTTGTGCACCCAACAGCCATTCTTTATTTCTTCCTTGCAGAGTTCCTGGTAATGAACAACAGCACCATCTCAAGCTAGTTTAAGCTAAAAAGGAGTTTATTTATGGACTCAGGGAGCTCACAGAACCCCTAGGAGGGCTGGAAAACCAGGCTTGAAGACTATATAACCTGAAACAATACCCAAATTATACTACCAAACTGCTCCAATGGAGATCTGTGGCCACTGCCCACTATAACATGGATGTGATGCACGAGATGTTACCACTCAGCTGTTTCTAAAAACTGCACTGTCTACCTAAAAGTTTCCCCCATCTTCACTGGAAAAAAAGAAACTGCCTGGCCCCTAATTCCTGCCTTTGCTCAGTTCTAAATTCAAGTCTTGTGCAGGTGTATCTAGTTGGTGGAGTCCAGGTAACATACCTGTACCCAAGCTTTCCTGCCAATTGGGAAGGAGAGTTCTATTTCCATCTGGGACTCATAATGTGTGGAATTTCTCAAATATAAGGAGCCACCAATGTGACAAATGTCCACAAAATTTCACCCAACTTTGTTCAGTTGTCGATTTTACTCTTTGTGGCCACAAGGTTTAGGGAAGGCTGGCCTCATATCTTGATTAAGCCAGTTGTGGCGATGCCATTTTCCTTCATGGTAACTGGCCCAGAAAGGCACATGACCCAATTCTGACCAATGAAGCACAAAAAGGCATCTGCTGAGGGCCTTCCGAGAACGGTTTCTTAGCTCTTAAAGAGACACAAGGACACAATAAGCCCTTTTTCTGCGGGGATCTGAACACTGGAACTGCGGCCACTGTACCGTGACTGGCACACTTAAAATGAGATAGCAGAAAGGTGGAATTCATCTGGGTCCTTGATAATATTGCTTAGCCTCTGACTCGACCAAGCCATCCTATCTCAGGATGACTTGCTGTGTGAAATAACCTTTCCTGTATTGTGTGAGCCAGGTGAGGCTCTCCGTGCAGCCCAAAGTATCCTGAGCGACCCACTCTGTCCACCGCTGCAAAGATTACTGAGAATGATCAGGATCATAAGACATGGCCATCTTCTTGGATTGGAGGAGCCTGAGGATGTATAGCGTAGATGAAGCAGACAGGGAACATATGGCCATGTTAGAAAAGTCCCTTCTGAGCAGCTTCCCCTTCTCAGAAGTGGACCCATCTGTCCCCTCACTGCAACAAAACCCTCTTGCTTCTTGTGAATTTCATTTCCTCCAGTATGTTCAGTAATTGGAGACACCCTGTCCTGCCACAGAGAAGGCTGAAGGAGTTCCTGAAGGTTCTTCCTGGTAGAAACTTCCTGTCACCACCCCCACTTCCATCCTCCACCCCCAACAGCCAGCGGCAGGCTCATGGCCTCACCTCAGGCAATCAGATTCTTTCTCTCTAGACCTGACCTCTCCAACCAAATGCCTCAATGATGGAAAACAGTAGGCATTCATTCATTCCAGAAAACTCTCCCTCCAGCTGTATTATCTGGCCAGGACTGCTGAGTCCTTCCCGCTGCCTCGTTGCCCTAAACTGCCCTGGAGGAATATCTGTTCTGTTTCAGAAACCACAGAGTTCCCGGGAAACAGAGATTTCAAAACTACCCAAGTTGCCCAGCCAGAGACATTCCAGTGTGAAAGCTTATACTCTTGAAGAACTTCCAAATTAAAACGTTATGAAAAGTCAGTTCTACAATGCCATCTTTTCCTCTAAGGATTGCTTCAGTGAATTTATACTGAGATGTTCTTTATACATGAAAGCAATCCTATTTCTTCTTCTTCTGGCCCTCCACCCCCAAATTGGGAGTTTAAATTATGAAATAAAAAGGTTGATATAAACAAGCTGCTAAAATTAAACTCATCACGAAGTTTACACATGAAGAACTGGTTCATGAAGCATTTCTGTTTATAAATTTCAGGGAATATTGGTATCCTGGATCTTTGCTTGTTGGGAACTTGAGGATAATTATTTGAAATATTTTAAAAAGTATTTCACTTCCCGGAACTGTAATGAGTACCATGTGACATCCAAGGGCAAGAGAAATAAATATTGAGTATGTGGAGGAAAAAGAAAACCATTTTATCTCTTCATGTGGAACATTTTTGCTTACATAAAAATTTTTTAATTGTGGTATAAGCACATAGTATCCTAACCATTTTAAGTGTATAATTTAGCAGAATTTTTTTAAAAATCAGCCAATTTAATGCTGGAGTTTATCAAATATATTCTTATACAACTTGCTAACATGAGCAGTTGTTAATTTTCTGATAAAATTAGCCTTCTTTCGTCTGCTCTCTGAGGAAATGTTAGTAATAAAGTTTAATACGAGACCGCACTCCGTGATGACCTCTGTTCTATTTTTGAACTCTGAAACAAATGAAAATGATCCAAGAAATAAAGAGAAACACATTCATGAGCAAAGCCACTTAACTTCTCGTTTTAACCTCCAGCTAGTTAAAAATACTAGATAATGTTCAGTGGGTCTTGCTGTAGTCAAAAGGAATTGTATACTATTAAATTTTTAAACTTCTATTTTGTAAAATTTCCAACATATACAAAGTGAACAGAAAATGAGCTCCCATGTACCCAACCTCCAGCTTGGTACCATTTAATATTAAACAGCTGTTAATATTCTGCCATCTTTGTTTCATCTGTTTTTCCACTGCCCACATACATACTTAATTACAATTATTATCATTCATTCTTTTAGGTAATTTCTACACACTAAAATATACAATTTTTCACTGTACAATTGTGGCAAATGAATACTCACACATAATCTACATCCCTATCACAATATGGAACATTGTCATCTCCCCAGAAAGTTCCTTGTATCTCCTGTTACTCATCCCCCATTCAGAGACAAGCCACTGTTTTTATTTTTTAACTTGTGATTATTTTTGCCTGCTCTAGAGCTTCACATAAATGAAACGATACTCCTTTGGATCTGCCTTCTATTATTCAGCATACTATTTGTGAGACTCATCCGTTTTGCTGAGTAATTCCTTCTTGTTTATTGCTGTACGGTATCCCATTGTGAGAACACTGGCTCTTACAGTGGAAGAACCACTGTTAGATGGTATCCTACTATCTGGGTGATGGACAGTGAGTTGCCTCCATCTTCTGCTTGCTTGCTTCACTTCAGTTGTGTCCAATCCTTTGCCCCTACAGACAGTAGCCCCCCAGGCTCCTCTGGCCATGGGATTCTCCAGGCAAGAATACTGGAGTGGGTTGTCATTTCCTACTCCAGGGGATCTTCCCAACCCAGGGATCGAACCCACATCTCTTGCATCTTCTACATTGGCAAGTAGGTTCTTTACCACTAGCACCACCTGGGAAGCCAGCTTTTGGCTATTGTGAAAAAAAAAAAAAACTGCTATGAACAGTCTCGAACAACTGTTTTGTTTGTGTGTGTGTTTTCATTTCTCTTAGATAAATACCTAGGAATGAAATCGCTAAGTCCAAGTATAACTCGATATTAGTGGTATGATACTGTCAAGCCATTTTCCAAAATGGTTGTACCATTTTAAAGTCCCACATATATCAATTTCCAGATGTTCAAGCTGGTTTTAGAAAAGGCAGAGGAACCAGAGATCAAATTGCCAACATCCGCTGGATCATGGAAAAAGCAAGAGAGTTCCAGAAAAACATCTACTTCTGTTTTATTGACTGTGCCAAAGCCTTTGACTGTGTGGATCACAATAAACTGTGGAAAATTCTGAAAGAGATGGGAATACCAGACCACCTGACCTGCCCCTTGAGAAATCTGTATGCAGGTCAGGAAGCAACAGTTAGAACTGGACACGGAACAACAGACTGGTTCCAAATAGGAAAAGGAGTACATCAAGGCTGTATATTGTCACCCTGCTTATTTAACTTATATGCAGAGTACATCATGAGCAACACTGGGCTGGAAGAAGCACAAGCTGGAATCAAGATTGCCAGGAGAAAAATCAATAACCTCAGATATGCAGATGACACCACCCTTATGGCAGAAAGTGAAGAGGAACTAAACAGCCTCTTGATGAAAGTGAAAGTGGAGAGTGAAAAAGTTGGCTTAAAGCTCAACATTCAGAAAACGAAGATCATGGCATCTGATCCCATCACTTCATGGGAAATAGATGGGAAAACAGTGGAAACAGTGTCAGACTTTATTTTTTGGGGCTCCAAAATCACTACAGATGGTGACTGCAGCCATGAAATTAAAAGACACTTACTCCTTGGAAGAAAAGTTATGACCAACCAGATAACATATTCAAAAGCAAAGACATTACTTTGCCAACAAAGGTCCGTCTGGTCAAGGCTATGGTTTTTCCTGTGGTCATGTATGGATGCGAGAGTTGGACTGTGAAGAAAGCTGAGTGCCAAAGAATTGATGCTTTTGAACTGTGGTGTTGGAGAAGACTCTTGAGAGTCCCTTGGACTGCAAGGAGATCCAACCAGTCCATTCTGAAGGAGATCAGTCCTGGGTGTTCTTTGGAAGGAATGATGCTAAAACTGAAACTCCAGTACTTGGCTACCTCAAGGGAAGAGTTGACTCATTGGAAAAGACTCTGATGCTGGAAGGGATTGGGGGCAGGAGGAGAAGGGGACGACAGAGGATGAGATGGCTGGATGGCATCACTGACTCGATGGACGTGAGTCTGAGTGAACTCCGGGAGTTGGTGATGGACAGGGAGGCCTGGCGTGCTGCAGTTCATGGGGTCGCAAAGAGTCGGACACGACTGAGCGACTGAACTGAACTAAACTGAACTGATATATCCGACTACATACAGCAACATATGAGAATTCCAGTTACTCTATATTCTCATTAACATTTAGCTTTATAAATCTTTTAAATTTTAGCCATTCTGATGGATATATGATAGCATCCTATACCAAACTCTGCATCTGACTCTTTAACCCAGCAAGACTGTGGATTTTTGCTGCCTCTAAGCTGTCCAGAGGTTGGGAAGTTATCAAAAGCAAAAAGCTGCTGCAAAAGCAAATCTCATCCGGGTAGGTTCTTGTCTAGTTTCTCTCAGTTTTTGGTTATTCTTTGGTGTTTTCTAATAGTCATTTTTATTAAAAATTTCCCCAAATTTGGGAAGGTTTGCCCAACCAAAATACTCTGTTACTATTAGCTATTATTTTAAAATATATTAAAAATACTGGAAATTATTTCTTGAGAAACTAAAAATTAACCCAGATGTTCATAACGAACCTAGCTATACATATTGAAAAGTAAAGCACAGTGTGGGCCTCAATACAAAAAATGGCACAGAATGAATACACACACACACACACACACACACATATCTATACACATAATGGGCTTCCCAGGTGGTGCTAGTTGTAAAAAACCCACCTGCCAAAGCAGGAGATGTAAGAGATACAGATTCCATCCTGGGTTGGGAAGATCCCCTGGAGGAGGGCATAGCAACCCACTCCAGTATTCTTGCCTGGAAAATCCCATAGACAGAGAAGCCTGGCAGGCTTCAGTCCATAGGGTTGCAAAGAGTGGAACATTGCTGAAGTGACTTAGCACACACACATACACATACACCCCTCGCCCCCACGCACATGTATCTCCATCCACAAGGTGTTGTCCCTTGATGATTGCTGTTGACAGTTTTGCCCTGACTGACAACTGATGTAGGACAAAGCAGTCCAGGGCAGGTGGGCCATGCCCATCTACCTCTTGAGTGTTAGCAGGGAGTCCTCCACAGGTAGTCCCTTGGCATAACTAGCCAACCACCAGGCTTATAGCCTCAATTATGGGACAATAACAATCAGAGAGATGTGCGTGGAAGTGGGACAGTAGAGTGGTAATGAGCAGACACTGTATACTGTCCAGAAACAAAGCAACTTCAGGCAGGGTGGGAAGAAGATTGCTTTTGAGGACATACAATTTCAAGCATGAAACCAGTTGTTTTTCTGGTTTACATTTGACGAAGGGATGAGGGAGGGAGGGTGACTAATAGGAAAAGAGGGAAGAAAAAGTGCTCCTATTAAGTTCATGTCCAAATTCCCTGAAGTAACTTCTATTGTTATTCCCCTTTATCAATTAAGACAAGCATAGTGAGGTAACTGCTTAAGTGACTCCAACATGTTTCACGTATCATTAGGGCAACAGTAGTCAGTTTTTAGAAGTTGGCACTCAAGCTGCTAAATCCTTTGCTTTTGATGGATGATGAAATGGTCACTAAAGGCATGCAAGACATATAAAGAAGGTGTCATTGTTTCAAAAGCTCTAGCTGTGCTTTGCACGCACAATCTGTTAATCAATCAACCCTCTCGTCAGTTAATTAGAGTTTTAAGTGGGTTAAAAAGTCACTCTTAAAAAAATACAACCTATTCCTGGGTGGTGTATATATCCGTCATGCACATCAATGTATTAATTATTTTACTTGCGTGACTTTCCTCCTAATGGCTATCTGAGAGAGAAGTGTGTCATCTTTCTTTTTTCCCTTTGGAAAAGAAAGAGAGGCAGTTGTGAAGCCAGGGCACTTGGCAGGGGACTCTGGGGAAAGCAGGGCCTTTAGGCAGCAGAGAATATCATGGCTTCTGGAGGGCAGAAAGAGGAAAGATGTTAATTGTCAAGAAGATGTTAAAGACTCTTTTGTCTCTTTGAACTTTTCTGGGGTCTTTTTGGAGACAACCCTCATAAGTCTGATCACCACTGAAAACCCTGCATGCGATGCCAGCGCAGAGAATGAGTCCATCTCCTTCTGATTTATCTTTCTCATCCTCACTGCGTGGACTCTTGAAATGAATGGGCATTGTGCTTACAGACAGTTGATCCACAGGCTAAACTGAGGGCTCCTCCCTATCCTGTGGTTTCAAACCCATGTGGCATACAACGGTGGACACCAGAATGACTAACCCCAAAGAAAGCCATAGAGAGGTGGGGTGCAGTATCCAGTATGCAGACACTGAGGAAGCAGGCCTTGATTTTAAACACACTGTGAAACCTGTCCATTGTGTTCTCTTCTTTGCCTGTGTCCCCAGGAAACTCAGTTCAAACTCAAAAGTTCAAGAATTTCTGACATGTATTTCTGCATCCTAACTTTATCCTTGTCTATCTTACTATTCCACTTTTATTTTCCTTTTGTCCTCTCTCTGTTTGTTCTTAGTTTGATATATTGTGCATTTGTATAAAGTTGACTCAATTCCTTTGGGGAGTAAGGTGGGGGAAATAAATAAATAAGGCCTCTTTAGATTGTCTTTTAATAGCCAGAGTGCACATCATTATTTGGCAAGAAGAGTTAGAGCTGTTTGTTGTCCTTTGTCAAATGAGTTATTGAGCAAGGCATGAGTCTTGCTTTTAAGTAGGAAAACAGTTTTTGTATGTGCCCATCTCAAAGCCAAGTCTTTTTCTTCTTTTTGATTGCTTCCTATTGAGACCCAATTGCTTACTAGCCTTTCTGGAAAAAAAAAAAAATCTTACTTAATATCTCTCTCCAAGCTTATGAAGGGTCAACTAGGTTTTTTCTAACTTAATGGAAGTTGAAATTAGAGAAAAATTTTAAAATTTGCAGAAGCATTGTCCTTCAGTTTAAAACAATGAAAGCTTTGTTCTGAAAGTGATTCAGTTTAAAAGTGGGCTTACATGGTAGGCTGTGGAATTCCTACTGTCTCCGGCTCAAACAATTAGCACAGATAACTCCCATGATTGGTTTTTAGGTACAACTATCTTCTTAATGTCCTTAATAAAATATTTCTGGCCCACCACTAACCAACATATATCTATCATCTTAACTACTTTCAAGATACTATTCACAGCACCCAGGGGATTGCCTCTGGTGAAGGAAATAGCGACCCACTCCACTGTTCTTGCCTAGGAAATCCCAAGGACAGAGGAGCCAAGTGGGCTACAGTCCATGGGGTCACAAAGGGTCCAACATGACTTGGTGACTGAACCAAGGGATTGCAGAGATAACCCCAGTTCTTGCCCTCTGAGACCCTATGACATGGGGGCTGGGAGATAGTATGTGTGGGGAAATAGAAAGATAAGTAAATCCATATATTGCTGGACAAAATGAGAGCGGTGCCATGATGAAGAACACGCATTGTGAACGTAGGAGAGGGTCTTGGCAAGCAAGATGGGCGCTGGCTTCATGGAAGATGGGAGGGGGTTGTGGGGAACAGTGAGAAGAACCAGTGAGGCCCACTGAGACCCACCGTATGGATCCTGGAACTCAGGCTCAAGGCTTTTGTCCTCAGTTTTGCAGTAAGGGGGATGGGATGTGGGTACGAAAGAATTTACAGCTGAAGAATATGAGAGCAAGGACATTTTAATCTCATTTTATTTAGATACCACATACCTCCAGATTAGATTTTGTGGTGGCTTAGGACAAAAACATAAAACTTTTTTAAAAAAAGAAGTAGAATGAAAAGCACAAGTCCTAACTCACACTCCAGCAAACTGATACCAAGCCAGCCTGTTCTTGACCTACCATGGCCTTGTTTGGATTCAACAAATTACCTTCGTAACTTGAATCATGGAGAGAAGTAACCAGAAGTCAGACGACACGTATGGGAGGGCAGTTCCCCGTAGCTCAACATCCTGACATTTTAACCTGTCTGCTCTCATTTCAGCTACCTGGGTTCACCTCCGAGAATAGTGCAGACACTGTAATAGTATTGTTACACAGTAAGCTTCCTTTGACTTTACCAAATTTCCCCCCTAACTTGCAACTTTCCTGACATGACCGAATTCCCCATCAGGAATGGCCCTCTAATTAAATTGCTTCCTTCACTGCTCCAGCCCCTGAAGCTAGGGAAACAATATGTTTCTAATTTCTCCTTGGGGTTCTTATTCTCAAGTCAACCCTTCTGCTCTAGTCATATTATTGATGTGGCATTTTATGTCCCCAAAATACCTCGTGGCCTTTCTAGAAAATAATACCTCTATTAACAAAAAGGATGGTTCCAATGGCATTTCCTTGGCAGACATTTTATTAGTAGAGGGAAAAATGAAATCAGGGGAGAAGAGGAGGTAAGGTATACGAAATAAGGCCAGGAAGGTTAGTAGCAAGAAATCATTAAATATGACTGAAAATGCTGTCACTTATATGAGAATGTATGTGTCTAGGAGTCTCGGGTCGGAGAAGGACATGGCAACCCACTCCAGTGTTCTTGCCTGGAGAATCCCAGGGACAGAGGAGCCTGATGGGCTGCCGTCTATGGGGTCACACAGAGTCGGACACGACTGAAGCGATGTAGCAGCAGCAGGAGTCTTGGGGTTAAAGTAGGCAAGACATAGACAGATGGGGAAAGATGGGAAGGAGGTGGGGCTGTCTTTAGGGAGGGAATGAACACGAGAGGCTGGCAAAGAGGCCCAGGTTCCCCGTCTCACTGATTCTCTCAGGGCCAGGCCCCATCCTGCTGGACCTCCCAAGCTGGAGGAAGCAGAGGACTCTCAGGTTCTGGCTCACTATCCAGGGTTCCCTAAAGGCCACCCTATCACCACCAGGCCTGGGACAATTCCAGGAGCACCTACTAACCCAGGACCATTGTCCTGAGAATGAATGGACATCTCCTCCCCTATCTACAGAGACCTGAAATCCTGTTAAAGAGAGAGACAGCTTTTCATTCCAGTTAATGACAGAAGTCTTGAAATGAAAGATTGGCAGGGTAGCACTTTCTGTGAAAAGACTGATTACCTTAACCTTCACTATAGCCAAAAGCTGTTACAGGGAACTGGACATTGACCAGAGGTGAGCTATGGAGAAGGAGAGAGAGAGAGAGAGAAAAAAGCTTGTTAAGTGGAGACTCTGTGATAGAAGATGGACCTGGAAGGCATCTTGACTTTGGGGAGTCACCCTGTTACCCTCAGTGGGCCCAAGACAGCATATGCTGTGCCCGGGTTTGGCCTAGGGGAGAAGTGCCGGGTCACACAAACTTTCTCTTCTTGGTTACGTAAATTCACCCACTTATTGCAGGTATCAACGTTTCCAGTAGACCCTTCATCCTCTTCAGTCATCTGATGGCAGATTGCACAGTTACAGCATATGTGACTGTGCTGGTCCAGGTACCCCAGCCCCAGGGCCCCCCAGCTCATCTCTTCACTTTGGTTTTGCCAAAGAAGAAGCAAATGCACTTGGCCTGCAGGTTGATTTCAAATTTCTTCGTCATTTTCCTGAGAGAGGCACCATAACCAGTTCCCTGTTTGCAGATGACATGAAATTTCTGGGTGCGTTCAGCCCTGCCTCCACAAGCTGCCCCCTAGCCCAGAGAAGAAACGACCCCCTTTATTGTAATGTCAACCAATAAATGTATAGATTGACTTCATCTCCAGGAAATTTGATAACTGAGGTAACATAATATCTGGGCTTCCCTGGTGGGTCAGCCAGTAAAGAATCTGCCTGCAATACAGGAGACCCAAGTTCAATCCCTGGGTTGGGAAAATCCCATGGAGAAGAAGAATCCCATGGACAGAAGACCCTGGCAGTCCACTCAGTCACAAAGAGTCAGACATGGCTGAGCAACTAACATAAACTCTCTGTTCCTAGGAATTCAGCTTTTTTAGATATTCCCCTTTTTTTCCTGGCCCCACTGTGCCTCCTGACCAGGAACTGAACCCAGGCCACAACAGTAAAAGCACCGAGTCCTAACAATTAGACCATCAGGGAAGTTCCCAAAATTGCTATTTTTAAAAATGACTTGTTGGTCAAATCAGAGAGTGGTATTTCAGTCACTGAAACATTGATAAACAGACTCAGAAAAAGCAGAAACCGGGCACAGGCCTGGATCCAGCACTGCATGGGGAAGGGCCAGGGTCTGGGTGAGAATTCTCAGGGAGGAATCCTACCACTTCTGCTTCATTAGCGAAGGACACTTCTGTCCTCTACACACTAGGATCCTCCCTCAGAAAAGAGTTGTTTGCTTTACAGAAAATCTCATCAACTGTCAGCACATCCTCTGAGGCGGGTATCCTCCTCCTGGTTAGGCAGCGGTCAAGGCCCTGCCCCAAGCCACACCACCACTAAGTACAAAGCGGAGGCTGAGGCGGGCCTGTGAGACTATGGAATCACGGTTCACACCATGGGGACCGCCCCCATTTGTGCCAGGGCCTGAAGAAGCAGCATGCTGTCTAGGGGGTGGGGGGGGAGGTCTACCCCTGTACTCCACCTCCAAGACGCTAAAGGCACAGGCAGAGAGAGGGTCAAGCTTGCTTCTGAAACACCTTTTTGCCCCCCACTCCAAGCCAGGAGAGCTGCCAGGGCCCCTGTGTGGCCCCCAATTTGCTGCTGTGGGTGGTAGCTTGGCCAGGGCCCTGGGGAGAGAGTGGCAGGGATTCAGGGGGGTCTGTGATGATGGAGAGTCATCACATCCACAGGGAGGGGCCACGGGTCTACAAATAGGCTGAGAAAGAACACAGCAGGAATTCATAGGGAACTGAGACCAGTAAAACACCAAACCAGCCTGACCACAGCTTAGGGATCACAGAGAGTGTACACACACATGAACCAGCACGAGACCAGGGGCCCGTCTCACTCCCAACTGTCATGAGATCTTAAAAGAACTCTGCTGCCACCCGTCCTTCTAAGAGAGGAGCAGAGAACAGGGATAGGGGTGGGAGCTTGACAGATTGAGCAACATGGAGACACGTCGCCCTAAAGAGAGTGTAGTAATCATTGCATCAAAGTCTAAACTGATTAGACTCAATCTGGCTTCTCTTCACCACCGTCCAGTGGGTAGGGGCCTCACCAGGACCACGACAGATATTAAGTTGCACTCGTGAGCTCTGTGAGCCCATCAGAAGTCCTGCTCCTCACTGCAGTCATGCCTAGGCTACACTTGGCAACCTCGTCTCATTTATTCTCCATAAAGTACATCACGTGTTTCTCCTAGAGGAGATCTGGTGCCCACCTGGGATTCTGTGTGGGCTGTCAGGCCTTCCCGGGCGCCAGAGCCCTGCCATCTTCAGGATCGGGGTGGATGCAGGGCTCTCTCAGGGTCCTAATGCTCCCCTCTTATCAAGTTTTATGTTTAACACATCTTGAGGCACCAGGGCCCAGTGTGTCCCTCTCTACTTGGGTTTCCAGAGCGTGAGGGTAGAGGGTGTAGAGAGCTCTGGCTGGGCTGCTAGGCAGGTAGTTGTAGGAGGCCCAAATCACCAAGAATTCCAGGCCTGAGGGGGTTCATCTATGCCAACGTTGCCACTTGAACAAACCAGGAAACTGAGGCTGACCTCATCGTAAGGCCCAGACTGAGCCCCAGCGTGGGGCTCTCTGTCCTTGGCAGTCCTCCCCTGGGGTCCAGGGAGGGCATGTGAGGAGGCCACATAGGAAGGACTAGTGGAGCTGACCTGCTCACCTTCTGTTTTCCTTCAGGCCAGCCTGCAGCATGAGACGCATTTATAGTTCTAGTTTGCTCTTCTCGCCTTCCTAAAGAAAATTTTAAATGAACTTCACAGTGTTAATTAACCTTCCCACTGTTCGGCGTCACCCTGGTCCCTGTGCTCTGTACTCCCCCAGCAACAAATCACACTGTTTGCCTATTGATTGGCTATAAATCAAACCTTTTACAGCCAATTAAATCATACCAGTGCGACTAGGTCATCTTTGCAAAGTCAGCATTTTGGACGAGCAGGGTTGTTTCTTCTCCTCTACCAGTTTCAGAGATGGGTAGAGTTCTCCGTGTGGGGAATGGGGGATGTTGACCTTGGAGCTGAACAGTGTTTGAGGGTCCAAGCTAAATTTAGTTGGACTCTCCCGGTTGGTTGTTATTCCAGCAACTAAATGTGGGCTTGCCCAGCTGTATTTCAAGCTGAGACCCAATTTCCCTCTGTTTGGTTTTGTTGTATTCTACAGGACTTTGGTTTAGTTACCAAAAATATAAAGGGTTTTCTTGTGAGCTTTGAAGTAAGTTCAACCAGAGAGAATGAGAACCGTGTGGTACTGACGTGGAGTCATATGATCTGAAGGGACTTGTCTAGCTAGTGTAGAACATTTTTTGACCCCCCTCCCAAGTTAATTGTCTGAGACCAGGCAAGAGGGAAGAGCATGATTGCTAATTTGCACATGCAGAAAGCTTACTATTTTTGTATGTCAACTATACCTCAACAAAACTGAAATTAAAAAAAGAAAGAAGACTTATTATCAAGAAGCTCTTCCAAAATTTTCAAAACCCTGTGCCTAAGTACTAAACCATATACACAATATGCTACCATCTGTGTAAGAAAATAGAAAATATACATTTGCATATGCAAATACGATTTCTGGAAGCATTCACAAGGAACTGGCAATGCTAGTTGTGTCTGGAGAGAAAAACTGGAGGACTGTAGATCAGAAGGGTCACGTTAGAATTTTTTCCTGTGTGCACAGGTTACTTACAGTTTTTATGCTTAAAAATGTATTATTTGGCCAATGCATTCTGTATCCATACATGTGACATCACTGCTTCGTGATTCCATTATTACCAGAGCAGTTTGTAACACAGCACCTTCCAATTTGGAAACTCTGGGAAAGAGCAAGCAAAAAGCCACAACTGTTTGAGCAAGTATGTGTGTGTGAGTTCATATGGTGCACACACACAGTGACATACATCATATTTTTTTTTCACATAATTCCACAGTGTAGGTTTTAAAAACTGAGTACTGAATGAAAAGGCTGGAAACAAATATGCCCACATTGTTAATAGTAATTAATTCTGCATAATGGAAATACGGGTCACTGCTATTTTCTTCTCTATATTTGTGGGCACTAAAAAATATCAACCCAAAGTTTCTACTTAAACGTAGATCTTGACCCTGTGTTAAAAAGCAGTGTCTTAAGTACAGGAAGATGGTAAAGGAATTCCCATGACCACAGTCTCCAAGTGCTAACATTCACTCTCTTATAAGAAGCATTGGAATTTCTTCTCATTTCACTTATTTGACAGCATTCAGGGATGACTCATATTTGTCCATGTCTTTTCCTTAGATCTGCTCATTTCAGTTCAACAAATGCTTATCGAATGAGTGTGATGGGCTGGGTGCTGGGGGATACGAACCACTGCCATTTCTCCCACCTTAAAAAAGAGAAAAGAAAATACTTTTCTGGACTCATCTTTCTCTCCAGCTCCATGCCTCCTACTCTCCTTTGCAGCTAAATTCTCTCCATCAGTTGTTTACACTCTGATTCCTCTCTTTTGAACCTCCTTCAGTCAACCCCCGCCCCACCCTCCTCCCACCACCACATTCTTGTCTGGTCACCTGTGACTTGACCCGGCCAAATCCAATGGATGGGTCTTATTCCTCAATGCCCTTAGCCCTGTTGTAGTAGCTCCTCTCCCTGGAAACACTCTGGGACACAGCTCACTCCTGCTTTGCCTCCTCCCTTGCCAACCACTCATTCATGCTCCTTTGCTGGTCGGTCTTCTTCTCCCCTACTGTAAAGTGTGAGGGGCTCCAGGGCTCAGGCTCCAGCCCCCTTTTCTCCCTGCACTTTCTCCTATGTGATCTCATCCATTCTCACAATCAAAGTGCAACTGATCTGCTGAGAACTCACCCATGTATGTATTCGTCCTGGGTCACTTCCCTGAACTCCAGTATCTCATAGCCAACCACCTACTGGATATCTAAGCACTTGGGTATCTAAAGGCATCTCAAGATTAGCATGTCTAAAACTGATCTCCTAAATTCCTACCCAAAACCACTCTCTTGAAATCTTCCCCTCTCAGCAGCTCCATCCTCTTGCTTATGCCCCAAACCATGGTGCTATCCTTGCTTCTCTCTCTCTCTCAGTTAGTTAGTTAAGTCACTCAGTCGTGTCTGACTCTTTGTGACCCCATGGACTGCAGCATGCGAGGCTTCCCTGTCCTTCACTGTCTCCCAGATGTTCATCGAGTCAGTGATGCCATCCAACCATCTCATCCTCTGTCGTGTTCTCTCACATGCCACATCAAATCCACAAGTATATTATGTTGACTACACTTGCAAAATACATCCAGGATCTAACCTCTTCTCGTCTCCTCCACTGCCACCACTCTAGCCCAAAAGCCCAACACCTATTACTGCCATAACATCCTTAACGTTCTTCCAGCGTCTCCTTTCTCCTTTATCTGTCCATTATCAATACAGGAACAAGACCGGTTAGTTTAAAACACAAGTCAGATAATGTTACTTACTCCTCTAATCAAACTTCAGGAGCTTCCCATGTCACTTAGAATAAAGGTCAGAGTTCCTCCAAAAGTCCGCTGATGAGGCCTCCTGTGATCTGCCAGCACCTCCTGTCTACCTCTCGTCATCGCCCTGAACTCGTCTGCCACTGGCCCCCTTACTCGTCCTGCCGCATTGACCTCCTTGCTATTCCTCTACACACAAGCGTGTTCCCACCTCGAGGCCTCTGCCCTCTCTGTTCCTTCTACCTGGATCACGCTTCCAGGAGTCAGAGTTCCCAGGCACCTCCTTAAGGTCTTATGCCCAAATATTATGTCCTCACCAAGGCTTAGCTTGACTTACCCTGTCGAAAATGGCAACACCCAGTGTTCCCTTTCCCGTTCCATGTTTTTCCTCTTTAATACTATAGGATACTCTATTTTACTTATGTTTTTCACCATTAGTACTATCTACCTCTCACCATAAAACATAAACTACTCCAGGGCAAAGACATTTGAACATTTCTTACTCACTCCGTACCATCCATTAGTGCCTGGTATGTGGTAGGTGCTCAATAAATAATTGTGGAATGAGTGCTGTTGGCAGAAATATTTGGACTTGGTCTTGCAGGGACAAGTGGGGATCAGGATGAACCCAAAAGCCCATGTTCTCATTCTACACCTACATATTCAACTAATCACCTCTATTTAGAGGAGTTTTTTTATCCCCATCTCTGATCTTCAAATGCATATTCCCAGTGTCCAATTAATACATCTATGAGAAATTCAGAATGCACATATTCTGAGCTTATACTTCTTTTGTGTTTCTAATCTCAGAAGTAATAGGTCATTAGCTACCATCCGTCCAGCTATTCAGATAAGGAACAGTGATAAATTACACTTGTGTAAATGTGTGTTGAGCACTTATCTTGGGGCATCCGGGAGGCCATGCCCCAGTCACACAGGGCAGTGCACATAGTCCTTTCCTTCAAGAGGCCAAGTTTGGTGTAGTTATCACTGTGATGAAAAAATGTACAGGGTGCTATGGCTCATTTTTCCAAAGTAGAAATATCTAGTTTTTATGATTACTAAAATAATGTATGCTCATTATAAATAACTTGATTAAATAAATAAGTGAAATAAAAAAATAAAAGTCATCTTGAATCTCACATTTGAGAGAGAACGGTTGTTTAACAGTTTGGTGTATATTCCTCCAGACATTTTTCTACATGTATTTAAAGATAACTAACAGTAACTTCCGGAGAAGGCAATGCCACCCCACTCCAGTACTTTTGCCTAGAAAATCCCATGGGAGGAGGAGCCTGGTAGGCTGCAGTCCATGGGGTCGCTAGAGTCGGACACTACTGAGCGACTTCACTTTCACTTTTCACTTTCATGCATTGGAGAAGGAAATGGCAACCCACTCCAGTGTTCTTGCCTGGAGAACCCCAGGGACAGGGGAGCCTGGTGGGCTGCCATCTCTGGGGTCGCACAGAGTCAGACACGACTGAAGCGACTTAGCAGCAGCAGCAGCAACAGTAACTTCATATCATAAACCGAATATCATGCAATGTGATTTAAAGTTAACTCTTTTTAAACTCATAATCATCTGTCTGAGGTAGGTGCTATTATTATTCCCATTTCATAGATAAGGAAACTGAGATTTAAAGAAGTTAAACAAGATCCCATTGGTTGTCAGATGTCTATAGTCAACCCAGACTGAGTGATGGCTATAGTAACAGCATCTTTGATAGCTCAGTGTCTGACACTAACCAAGGTTTGTTTCTTGCTTATGCTAATGAGCCATGTCAACCACAGTTGGCTCGGCTCCCTGCTGTCTTCATCCCAGGACCCAGGCTGAAGCCAAAGGAGCACCTCTATGTGGTACTTAGCTGATCACTGGAATACAGAGAAAAGAGAACACAGATGAAGCCAATGACGGCACTTAAAGCATCTACTCAGAAGACACACACCTCGATTTTGCTCTCATTTCATTGGCCAAAGCAGGTCACAGGACCAGCCTGGTATCAATGAACAGAAAAGAATAACCTTCCCCCAGGAAGGCTCAGAAAATATTTTTAACAATAACACAATCCACTGAAAGTACTAAGCTTAGATTTTAATCCAGTCTGCCCTTAGAGCTTAAATGTTCAACTACTAAGCACATATATACATATATATTATGTATATATATATTTTAAACCCTAATTCTAAGTACATTGCTGAGTGACCTCTTTTTATGTAGTCTATATTGGACAGTTTGTGCTATTTCTTCATATAGACTCAGTTTTCTTTTTTGAAGGTTGCAGAGTTTCACATGCAGTATCCCCCATTCTGCATGCTGAAATCCTCCTTATTCCTCAGGTCCACTCAGAGGCCTCACCCCTGGAATGAATCATTGCTTCTTCAGATTTCTCATTGCATTTTATTTACACTTTTGCCACATATGTGCCTTGTCTTACAGTTACTTGTATACACATCTGCTTCCTTCACTAGATTTTGAGTACCTCGAAGCAGGAATCGTGTCTATCTAGAGATGAAGATTTTTATCTCTTTGTGCCTGGGCGTGCTTGGAGGAGATGAGATAATGTCTGTGGATTTTACAATATCATGGAATTATACTCTCTTTCATCTCCATCATTTCATTACCTATACTGATTCTCCTCTGTCATTTAAATTCACTGACCTCTTCAGAATTCATGCAGAATTTGTTGGGTAAAGAGGTCTTCATGTAGTTTGCCTTCTCGTACTTGTTAAAATTATAGCAGCAGTAACAACATTAGGGAAACAAAATGGCAAAGAGATATTAATACATCCCTGCTTATGCCTTAAAGGAAGAGTTTTGCAAGAGAAACACAAACCAAATATAATTGCTCAGAATTCATATCATCATCAAGGTTTCCCCTCCTCGCTCTACAGTTACTAACGAAGGACAGTTCATCTTGAAGAAAAGAGCCGTCGGAACAATGCTGGGGTGGAAGCCTGGAATAACGCTCAAGTGCTGGGAGCACTTGCTCATTATCTTAGAGAGGGTCTTGCCACAAGTACTCAAACATGCAGAATCCTGTCGGGGTTGAAAAGCTCCCTTTCTTGTGCCCAGAATGTTTATTTTTCAAGAGTGGCAAGTTAAAACGGATTCCCTAATCTGCATTGCAACTCTGGAGCACCAGACTTGGAAGGAAAACCCTTCCCTGACACAAAGGGCACGGCCATCTGGAAGAAAAGCCACCCTTTTAAGCAGATCAGCTGCAGGTCCCATAGCACTGGGTGGATTTGCCCGGAAACAGGCATCTCGCCATTATTAACTTACCCACTTATTAGCAGTAATCAGTGTGTCTTCTCCATCTAATTCTTACTGAGCACCTGTGTAAGTGGCATGGCATGGCCTCTCCCTGGGAGACCCAAAGGGAAAACGCTGCAAGCCTCTTGTCTACAGGAGGTGCTTTGGAAAAGCAGGAGTGAGCAGGGCTTAGAACAACTAAAACAGACACAATTTTTAGCTGCATGATGTGTGCACAGGTAGATTGTCAAGTCCTGGCTGACAAGAGGTGCTCTCAGGAGCCTCACCTCCTTCCTCGTGGCCTGACCCTCTGCCCGAGTCCCCCAGGGGCTTGGCCAGATTTCCGTTCTCACCCTGAAGTCTGATGAGGCTCCTCCTGCAGGGGGGTTGCCGGTGGGGGGCAGGGAGAGGGCGTGTTGGAACTGGAGTGTGAAACCAGCTCCCTGCCAGGCCCCAGGGGCCGTTATCACCACTCACCACGCTGCTTCCGTCATGTATCCTGTGCCAGCGCTGTGTCAGGCCCATCTTACATTTTTCAAAATGCCTTTAGCATCATTTCCTGAGCCTGAACATTTTGCTCGTGCTGCAAAACGGCGTCTAAGCTGAGAACCATTTTTGCAAGTCTCACGCTGGGTTATTGGGACCACAGACTTCCAGAGGCGGGAACAAACGCTTTTCTCTTATCAGCGGGTGTGAGTCGGACCAGCTTTCCGGTAAAACCCCAGCAATGTGCAAACCAGAGCCGGTTTGTGCGTTTTTATCTAAGTAGAAAGCTGCTCTTCCAGTTGAAAAAAAAATCATGTAAGAATTAAGCTCTCCCCGTCTCATTTAGTGTCAAATTATTTTCTGCAGCCATTCCTCCTTTCTCGAGGCTGAGAGGAAGCAGCTTGGAGGCGTGAGGAGTTTGGCTCAGGGCACAGGTAGTGGGTGTGTTGCTCTCTGCTTAGCCTCAGCGCGGGTCTCTGTAAATAATGCGGCCTGACAAGATTCCTCCTCTCCTTTAGCCTTGCTCCTAACCCTTTCAGCTCCGCTTGCTGACATCATCCTGGATGGATTTAAATAGCTAACTGTGCCACGTTCTCCTGGATACAGACCGCCCGATTGGCCACCTCCCCGGCTGGCCTCTACCTACTGAAAGGCAGAAGGTAGAGTTCTGGGGCCAATGGCTGCCGGAGCTTAACTGCTGCTGGAGTCCAATGGGTTTTCTGTCACTAAGAGGGGGAGAAAAGTGGAAGCACCAGAGGTCTGTCCTGTGCATGGCAATACTTGCATGCCCAGGCAATGATCTGTGTGTTCTGCTAATCTTACTGCATCCCGGGCATAAACGGAAAAGAGTGTGTACATCTTTGGTTCCCTTCTGTTGAACTGCAAGCAGATTATAAAATCAGACTCGGTGGCTAACTGATGGAATAATTTCAGTTCAAAGAAAACAGAAAGAAAGAAAAGATGGATAGAAAATCTCAGAAAACTGAAGTCTTTCCCAAAAGGCTTTTTGAGCGTAAGTTAGCTACATCCTTGGAGCAGAGAGACATCACATCAATATCAAGCTGAGTTTAAGATCTTTGTGCTTACAACGAATACTTTATATTATTTTAGTGTTTTCTTAAGTAATAAGTTAATAGTTAAGCAGTCTGCTGGGCTGTAGTCATCTCCAATAATTCTAGCAAAGAAAAATACTATAAGAGAAAACTAAATGAGGAAGGTAAAAGTAAGACTAATGTAACCCACTGGAATTGTATCATTCTAGAATTTTAATTAAGTAATTTTAAAAGCACTGGAGAGCCATCTACACAAATACTAGGCCGAAAGTTATAAGGTGTGTTTAATACTGCAAAATCATTGTTTGAAGGAAAACTAAAAAATCTTAATCCTAAATGTGCAACATGCAAGAAAGTGAACACAGTGGGAGCCGGGGATGGGGCACAGAGAGAACCCTGACTTCCTATTCGGAAAAGCATTATTAAAATCCCTGAAGAAGGTATGAGGTCTATGATACACTATAGTGGAAATTATTCCTACACATATGCTTTTACACGGAAATTAAACCAAAATCAATTCAAAAACTAAGAATAAAATTAAAAGCTCATTCCATTGTATACAGAATAAAATTAATCCTTATGAAGTCATTTACTCATACAGCTGGATACTTGGGGTAGACTCTGTGTGGGGGAAATAATCACTTCTTAGCTAATTCAGGTCTCTTGCCAGCCCCCACACTTTGTCAGACTAGGCCTCAGTCTTCTTGCTGTTTAGGGGCAAGCAAGACTTTATTTTTTCTGGGCTCCAAAATCACTGCAGATGGTGATTGCAGCCATGAAATTAAAAGACGCTTACTCCTTGGAAGGAAAGTTATGACCAACCTAGACAGCATATTAAAAAGCAGAGACATTACTTTGCCAACAAAGGTCCTGTAGTCAAGGCTATGGTTTTTCCAGCGGTCATGTATGGATGTGAGAGTTGGACTATAAAGAAAGCTGAGCACTGAAAAATTGCTGCTTTTGAACTATGGTGTTGGAGAAGACTCTTGAGAGTCCCTTGGACTGCAAGGAGATCCAACCAATCCATCCTAAAACAGATCAGTCCTGGATGTTCAGGACTGATGCAAAGAGCTGACTCATTGGAAAAGACCCTGATTTGGAGAAAGATTGAGGACAGGAGGAGAAGGGGATGACAGAGGATAAGATGGTTGGATGGCATCACCGACTCAACAGACATGGGTTTGGGTGGACTCCGGGAGTTGGTGATGAACAGGGAAGCCTGGCATGCTGCCATTCATGGGGTCGCAAAGAGTCAAACACAACTGAGCGACTGAACTGAACTGAACACCGAAGAAGCATATTAAGCAACACACTGGTGATGGGTTAGAAATACAATCCACTTTGGACATTGGTGAGGCTACTAGGTACAACACATGTACAATCATAGCAACACTTGATACAGGCTTCCAGATCATAAAACAAAATGAGATAACATCCTCATTCCAAATCATTAGTACATAACATATGAGTTAGTGACCATACACTTCATTGCTTCCTAAACAGAAGGTGATTTTCCTGGCTGAGATGTAATAATGCTGGGCAGAGTTAGTTACATTCAGTTCAGTTTAGTTCAGTTGCTCAGTCATGTCCGACTCTTTGTGACCCCATGGGCTGCAGCATGCCAGGCCTCCCTATCCATCTCCAACTCCTGGAGTTTACCCAAACTCATGTCCATTTAGTCAGTGATGCCGTCCAACTATCTCATCCTCTGTTGTCCCCTTCTCCTCCTGCCCTCAATCCCTCCCAGCATCAGAGTCTTTTCCAGTGAGTCAACTCTTCACATGAGGTGGCCAAAATATTGGAGTTTCAGCTTCAACATCAGTCCTTCCAATGAACACCCAGGACTGATCTCCTTTAGGATGGACTGGTTGGATCTCCTTGCAGTCCAAGGGACTCTCAAGAGTCTTCTCCAACACCACAGTTCAAAAGCATCATTTCTTTGGCACTCACCTTTCTTTATGGTCCAACTCTCACATCCATACACGACTACTGGGAAAACCATAGCTTTGACTAGATGGACCTTTGTTGGCAAAGTAACATCTCTGCTTTTTAATATGCTGTCTAGGTTGGTCATAACTTTCCTTCCAAGGAGTAAGCATCTTTTAATTTCATGGCTGCAATCACCATCTTCAGTGATTTCGGGGCCTACCAAAATAAAGTCAGTCACTGTTTCCACTGTTTCCTCATCTATTTGCCATGAATTGATAGGACCAGAGGCCATGATCTTAGTTTCCTGACTGTTGAGCTTTAAGCCAACTTTTTCACTCTCCTCTTTCACTTTCATCAAGAGGCTCTTTAGTTCTTCACTTTCTGCCATAAGAGTGGTGTCATCTGCATATCTGAGGTTATTGATATTTCTCCCAGCAATCTTGATTCCAGCTTGGCTTCAATTCCAGCTGGGCTTGATTCCAGCCCAGCATTTCTCATGATGTACTCTGCATATAAGTTAAATAAGCAGGGTGACAATATACAGCCTTGATGTACTCCTTTCTCTCTTTGGAACCAGTCTGTTGTTCCATGTCCAGTTCTAACTGTTGCTTCCTGACCTGCATATAGGTTTCTCAAGAGGCAGGTCAGGTGGTCTGGTATTCCCATCTCTTTCAGAATTTTCCACAGTTTATTGTGATCCACACAGTCAAAGGCTTTGTCATAGTCGATAAAGCAGAAATACGTTTTTCTGGAACTCTCTTGCTTTTTCCATGATCCAGCAGATGTTGGCAATTTGATCTCTGGTTCCTCTGCCTTTTCTAAATCCAGATTGAACATCTGGAAGTTCACGGTTCACATATTGCTGAAGCCTGGCTTGGAGAATTTTGAGTATTACTTTGCCAGCATGTAAGATGAGAGCAATTGTGCGGTAGTTTGAACATTTTTTGTCATTGCCTTTCTTTGGGATTGGAATGAAAACTGACCTTTTCCAGTCCTGTGGCCACTGCTGAGTTTTCCAAATTTGCTGGCATATTGAGTGCAGCACTTTCACAGCAGCATCTTTTAGGATTTGAAATAGCTCAACTGGAATTCCTTCACCTCCACTAGCTTTGTTCATAGTGATGCTTTCTGAGGCCACTTGACTTCACATTCCAGGATGTCTGGCTCTAGGTGAGTGAGCACACCATTGTGAATATCTGGGTCATGAAAATCTTTTTTGTACAGTTCTTCTGTGTATTCTTGCCACCTCTTCTTAATATCTTCTGCTTCTGTTAGGTCCATACCATTTCTGTCTTTTATTGAGCCCATCTTTGCATGAAATGTTCCCTTGATATCTCTAATTTTCTTGAAGAGATTTCTAGTCTTTCCCATTCTATTATTTTCCTCTATTTCTTTGCACTGATCACTGAGGAAGGCTCTGATCTCTCCTTGCTATTTTTTGGAACTCTGCATTCATCTTTCAGTGTCCTATCTCTTTGCCTTTTCATACTGTTCATGGGTTTCCAAGGCAAGAATACTGAAGTGGCTTGCCATTCCCTTCTCCAGTGGACCACGTTTTGTCAGAACTCTCCACCATGAGCCTTCCGTCTTGGGTGGCCCTACATGGCACTGCTTAGTTTCATTGAGTTGGACAAGGCTGTGGTCCATATGATCAGATTGGCTGAAAAGTTACATTATTCTTTACATTTTTTTGAAGATTTAGATTATCTCACAGCTTTTAAACTGTACATACCATTTGATCCAATAAGTCTACTTACAAGGATTTATTCTACAGGCATGCTTATATAGAACCATTGTTTAAAGTAACAGAAGACTGCAAACAACCTAAAAGTTCTTTAGGCAGAACTGGTATAGATACTATGCTATACCCACACATGGGGGAAACTGAGCTGCCCATCGAAAGAATGGGATAGTACTGACTGTAGTGACACGGAATCATCTCCACAATATGTTATTAAGCAATGAAAGCAAGAAGAACAGACTGGACAAAATACTGTCGTTGGATTTTTTTTTTTAAAGATCATAAGGAAAAAAAATAATAAAATAAAGATCATAAGGGCATGTAGGGAATCTCTCTGGAAGGCTATACCCCACTCTAACAGCAGTGGCCTCCAGGGAGGAATAGGGAGTGTGGGGACAAGAATGAGAGGAATTTGCCTTTAATATCATAACCAGTTTTTTTTTTTTTTTTTTTCTAGTTTACATCAGCTGTTTTGGGATATATCATTTGATGAGTTTTAAAGAATGAATGTTATGCCCCTCGTATTCTTTGGTTTTGTGCATGTACTGCAAAAATTAATTTTAAGGAAAAGTATCTGTTTGAGCTAGATTCTTCAAATTTTCTATAGAATAAGTATTTACACAAGATACTTTCTTTGGTCTATGAACTAGTGGTAGAAGGCAGCCACTTTTTGAGGATCAGTTATTCCTATCTTAAAGATGAATGTCCCACATGGTAGTGAATCACCAGGAGAAGTATGAAGGCCCAGCCCACGGAAGAGGGGTAAGCGGGGAGAGGAGAAGAAAGGTGACCCAGAGAAAAGAGAGCCTGGGGGTTGTTCTCATTCTGAAGAGCCAAAAGGTCCTCCCCCTATGTTATAATCTGAATGACTGAGTCCCCCATGATTCAGTTGGTGAAGCCCTAATCACCCCAATGAGATGGTATTAGGAGGTGGGGGCCTTTGGGAGGTGATTAGGTTAGATAAGGTTATGAGGGTGGAGCCCTCATGATGGAATTAGTGGCCTTAGAGGAAGAAGAAGAGATATCAGAGATTCCTCCTTCCACTGTGCAAGGATACAGTGAGAAGATTGCCATCTCCAAGCCAAGAAGAGGACTTTCACCAGAACCCAAATATGCTGGCACCCAGATCTCAGACCTTCCAGCCTCCAGAACCATGAGAAATACATTCCTGTTGTTTAAGACACCAGTCTATTGCATTGAACTGTGGCAGCACAAACTGACTGATGCCACCTGGTACAGAGGATGAGACTAGAAATCTATTTTATAATCATGATGTCAAAATTTAAGAAAGTTTTAAAAAAAATTTAAGAAGGTCCTTCTGGAATGCTCACTTATGGCCCAATGTTTCCAGACCCCTCTAAAGAAATATAATAATTAGTCTATGTGTTAATGCAAGTTTACCATTCTAACTGTACCTTCCATCAGCTTGGGAGGTGGAATTTTACCTCAAGCGATTTGAAATTTATAATGTAAACTTAGTCAGGGTCCTTTGGCTTTTGCTGTATCAGAAAGGCCCTATGAGGTATGGGTAACAGAGCTGGGGGACAGGCACAGTCAGGCAAAGGGCTGGGAGGGTCACGGCATGGAACACGGTGTGTTAACTCCACCGGAGAGAGGTGGCTAGAGGCCCGCTGGGTGTGAGGAAGAAGTTGGAGATGTCTTGCTTGCACTTCATCAGCTTGTTCCCAAACATTATTGGGTCCATCTCTAGTTGTTTCACATTTATGCAGCCTGTTTCCTGACCTAGAACACAAGCTTCCCTAAGAATCTCTTCTCTTCCACTTCCTCCTCTTTTTATGCCCAAGCCCTGAGCAAGCATGAAGAAATAGGAAGGAAGGAAGGGCAGAGGAAGCAGAACTATTGCCTAAGTGCCAATAAAATTCAGGTAAGTAAAATGTAAGGTAAGTATACAATTGAAATTAAGCAAGAGCTAAAATTTCTGAATTTCAGTCGTTTGACAGTATATCTAGAGGCGTTTTCTACAGTAGACTGGTGGGTAGAAGCATGACTCTAGGAATCACTGAGCAAAGAGAGGGGGCAGCCCTGCACCTTCACGTTTCACCGCGTTCACATGCTGAAGGGAAGATGGCTTCCTGATGGCTGCAGCTCTACCACTGCCCTAGCTGTGCAAGCTTGAGCACCTAACTCCTTGGGCTTCATTTTCCTCAATTGTAAAATGGGGCTAAAAGTACCTTCCTCATAGAATTATGGTGAAGACCAAATATAATATATATTTAGTTCAGTTCAGTTCAGTCGCTCAGTTGTGTCCGACTCTTTGCTACCCCATGGACTGCAGCATGCCAGGCTTCCCCCTGTCCATCACCAACTCCCGGAGCTTGCTCAAACTCATGTCCATTGAGTCAGAGATGTCATCCAACCATCTCATCTTCTGTTGTCCCCTTCTCTTCCTCACTTCAATCTTACCCAGCATCAGGATCTTTTCCAATGAGTCAGATCTTTGCATCAGGTGGCCAAAACATTAGAGTTTCAGCTTCAGCATCAGTCCTTCCAATGAATATTCAGGACTGATTTCCTTTAGGATGGACTGGTTGGATCTCCTTCCAGTCCAAGGGACTCTCAAGAGTCTTCTCCAACACTACAGTTCAAAAGTGTCAATTCTTCGGTGCTCAGCTTTCTTTATAGTCCAACTCTCACATCCGTACATGACTATTGAAAAAACCATAGCTTTGACTAGTTGGACCTTGCTTGGCAAAGTAATATCTCTGCCTTTTAATATGTTGTCTAGGTTTGTCATAGCTTTTCTTCCAAGGAGCAAGCATCTTTTAATTTCATGGCTGTGGTCACCATTTGCAGTAATTTTAGAGCCCAAAAAACTAAAGTCTGTCACTGTTTCCATTGCCTCCCCCCATCAATTTGCCATGAAGTGATGGAACCGGATGCCATGATCTTAGTTTTCTGAATGTTAAGTTTTAGCCAATGTTTAGTTTTAAACTTAAAAAGTTTAAGCCAACTTTTTCACTCTCCTCTTTCACTTTCATCAAAAGGCTCTTTAGTTCTTCACCTTCTGCCATAAGAGTGGTGTCATCTGTGTACCTGAAGTTATTGATATTTCTCCTGGCAATCTTGATTCCAGCTTGTGCTTCATCCAGCCTGGCATTTCACATGATATACTCTACATATAAGTTAAATAAGCAGGGTGACAATATACAGCCTTGATGTACTCCTTTTCTGATTTGGAACCAGTCCTTTGTTCCATGTCCAATTCTAACTGTTGCTTCCTGACCTGCATACAGATTTCTCAGGAGGCAGGTAAGGCGGTCTGGTATTCCCATCTCTTGAATATTCCACAGTTTGTGGTGATCCACACAGTTAAAGGCTTTGGCATAGTCAATAAAGCAGAAATAGATGTTTTTCTGGAACTTTCTTGCTTTTTCAATGATCCAGCAGATGTTGGCAATTTGGTCTCTGGTTCCTCTGCCTTTTCTAAATCCAGCTTGAACATCTGGAAGTTCACAGTTCATGCACTGTTGAAGCCTGGCCTGGAGAATTTTAAGCATTACTTTGCTAGCGTATGAAATGAGTGCAATTGTGCAATAGTTTGAACATTTTTTGACATTGCCTTTCTTTGGGATTGGAACGAAAACTGACCTTTTCCAGTCCTGTGGCCACTGGTGAGTTTTCCAAATTTGCTGGCATATTTGAATGCAGCACTTTCACAGCATCATCTTTTAGGATTAAAAATAGCTCCACTGGAATTCCATCACCTCCACTAGCTTTGTTCATAGTGATGCTTTGTAAGGCCCACTTGACTTTGCATTCTGTGATGTCTGGCTCTAGGTGAGTGATCACACCATCATGGTTATCTGAGTCATGAAGATCTTTTTTGTATAGTTCTTCTGTGTACTGTTGCCATCTCTTCTTAATATTCTGCTTCTGTTAGGTCCATACTATTTCTGTCCTTTATTGTGCTCATATTTGCATGAAATATTCCCTTGGTATCTCTAATTTTCTTGAAGAGACCACTAGTCTTTCCCATTCTATTGTTTTCCTCTATTTCTTTGCGTTGATCACTGAGGAAGGCCTTCTTATCTCTCCTTGCTATTCTTTGGAACTCTGCATTCAGATGGGTTTATCTTTTCTTTTCTCCTCTGCCTTTCACTTCTCTTTTCTCAGGTATTTTTAAGGCCTCCTCAGACAACCATTTTGCCTTTTTGCATTTCTTTACTTAGAGATGGTCTTGATCAATGCCTCCTGTACAATGTCACAAACTGCTGTCCATAGTTCTTCAGGCACTCTGTCTATCAGATCTAATCCCTTGAATCTATTTGCCACTTCTACTGTATAATCATAAGGGATTTGATTTAGATCTTACCTGAATGGTCTAGTGGTTTTCCCTATTTTCTTCAATTTCAGTCTGAATTTTGCAATAAGGAGTTCATGAATGAGCCACAGTCAGCTCCCAGTCTTGTTTTTAATGTCTACACACAAATATATATATTAATATATGTGTGAGCTCAGCATATGATTAGACACATAAGTGTGTGTGCATGTGCTCAGTCATATCTGACTTTTTGTGACCCCATGGACTGCAGCCTGCCAGGCTCCTCTGTCCATGAAAGTTTCCAGCAGGAATACTGGAGCAGGTTGCCATTTCCTTCTCTGGGGGATCTCCCCGACCCAGGGATCGAAACTGCATCTCTTGCATTTCCTGCTTGGCAGGTGGATTCTTTACCATTGCGCTACCTGGGAAGCCCCATCAGGCACACAAGACCATATGGTACATATTATAATTATTAACATCACTAAATTATTAAGATTTCCCCACCTTTAATAGATATTAACAGTAGGGTTACTATTTTGCCAATGGTTCAAGCATTCTCTGGGCCCTGAGTAATGATGACATGTATAACATGTATGACATGTATAACATGTATAACAGGGGCTAATTGATGTTGTTTAATAAAGATGAGACTTATTCTACATTATAGTGGCTGTACAATCAAGGTCCATGAAAGATCTGAATATACTACACATATAGGGGTGCTAGTCACTAAAATGTGCTTACAGGAAAAATCCAATTTCCTGCCATAATTATTGCTAGAAAAAGAATTCATTAGAACAGCCTTGTGAAGGCAGTACTTGCCATCACACCATGAGTGCAGGCAGCCTCAAGTTTTGGAGACACTGAATGCCCCCACCAAAGGCAGCGTAATTCCTGCATCAATATATTATATTCATCCCCTGGACTCATCTATCTAATGTGAATTCAATTTAGAGGATGCTGCCAGACAGAATTAAATATATTAGTTTGAAAAATCACAGAGGAAGTGTGTTTATAGCTGTTCCATTTGATTGAATCAATTTTCTAAGTGTTTATCTTTTAAGAGTCCTAGAAATCTTGCTTATAGGGTGTGCCTCCAAGACAGACATTGTGTTCCCATCTGCTACAAGAAAGAACCCCAGAATGTTTTATTTTGGGCCTTCAGTAGCTGCCCAAGGGGACTGTTGCAGGAGAGAAGTGCATGAAATACCACTTATCAGACATTTCCACAAGCAATTATTCCATCGCTTACCTGGGTTAATTATTAATCTGTGTATTTTAGGAGATCAAAGTTATAGCAAAGGGGTTATGATGAGACATGCCTAATGAGAAGATCGCAAATACTGAATAAGGATAACTCACATGATGGCACCAGCTCTAATTAAGATTTTTATGCAAGAAATAATGATAATCCTTTATGAAGCACCTGCCATTGGCAGACTATGCATAAGGTACTTCACATGCACCTTATCATTTGTTCCTCATGTCAGTGCTGAAGAGTTTATTTTATAGATGATTAAATTAAGATTCAGAGAGACTCAGCAAGGTTAAAATTAGTTGTCCAAGTCCTACATCTAGTTAATGGTGGAGCTGGCACTGGAACTCAAGTCTGGTTGACCCCAAGCATATGCTCTTTGGCATCCTACTGATCCATCAGGTTCAACAGGTAAGAATATGAAATATGTGATTTTTCCCTGCAACATTTTCAGAGATATTCCCTTAGCATAAATCCAAAAAGTTAATAAAATATTTACATTCAAAACATTATAGCCACCTTAGGACAATTCTCTATATTTAAAGGATATATTTGAAAAAGGTATGGTATCTTCTTTATGGAAAAATTTCCCCCAGATGAGTTTTTAAGATTTAATATTCTTTTTGAGGAGAGTTAACTCCTTTTTTTGTAGTAAATAAAAAATCATAACAAAAAAACTGGAATATGGATCCAAGAAGTATTCAAAATACAATTCAGAATGAGTCTTTATGATGAAAATAATAGAAAATAAAATGAGAAAATATAATATTTAAAGAGGTCTAGAAAGAGATTAGAGAGAATGAAATATTCAAATAGGTAATAGCTGAGAATATTCTAGAATTAAAAAACACAAATTTTCACACTGAAGAAGCACAGCAAATATTGAATAAATAAAATAAATTATCACTAAGATAAACATCACTAAGATACTAAAAGGCAGAGGAACCAGAGGTCAAATTGACAACATCTGTTGAAGCATAGAAAAAGCAAAAGAGTTCCAGAAAAATATCTACTTCTGCTTTATTGATTATGCCAAAGCCTTTGACTGTGTAGATCACAACAAACTGTGGAAAACTCTTCAACAGATGGAAACACCAGCCTGCCTTACCTGCCTCCTGAGAAATCTGTATGCAGGTCAAGAAGCAACTGGACATGGAACAAAGGACTGGTTCCAAATCGGGAAAGGAGTACATCATGGCAGAAAGTGAAGAAGAACTAAAGAGGAGGGTGAAAAAGTCAGCTTAAAACTCAACATTCAGAAAACTAAGATCATGGCATCTGGTCCCATCTCCTCATGGCAAATAGATGGGGAAACAATGGAAACAGTGACAGACTTTATTTTTGGGGACAGCAAAATCACTGCATATGGTGATTGCAGCCATGAAATTAAAAGATGCTTGCTCCTTGGAAAAAAAGCTATGACAAACCTAGACAGCATATTAAAAAGCAGAGACATTACTTTGCCAAGCAAGGTCCAGTTAGTCAAAGTTGTGGTTTTTCCAGTAGTCATGTATGGATGTGAGTGTTGGACTATAAAGAAAGCTGAGTGCCAAAGAATTAATGCTTTTGAACTGTGGTGTTGGAGAAGACTCTTGAGAGTCCCTTGGACTGCAAGGAGATCCAACCAGTCCATCCTAAAGGAAACCAGTCCTGAATATTCATTGGAAGGACTGATGTTGAAGCTGAAACTCCAAGGCTTTGGTTACCTGATGCAAAGAACTGACTCACTGGAAAAGACTCTGACACTGGGAAAGATAGAAGGCAGGAGGAGAAGGGGATGACAGAGGATGAGATGGTTGGATGGCATCACCGACTTGATGGACATGAGTTTGAGCAAGCTCCGGGAATTGGTGATTGGCAAGGAAGCCTGGCATGCCAGAGTCCATGAGTCAGACATGACTGAATGACTGAACTGAACTGAAGATACATATGGGGTAATGGTGGAACTTCAAAACATTAGCAAAATTTAAAATAATCAGTAAAAAACAAACAAACAAAAAAAAGTTACATTGTTTGACAAGGAACAATTAGGCTGAGAGCTGTCATCTCAGCAGCAAAAATTGAGCCAAAATAAAATAGGAATATATCTTAAGAACTGCTGGCCTGTAATTCTATACCAAGTTAAATGATCATTTAAGAAAATAAAGAGCTTCCCTGGTGGTCCAGTGGTTAGGAATCCACCTGCAAATACAGGGGACACAGCTTCAGTCCCTCTGGAAGGATCTCACATGCTGCAGAGCAGCTAAGCCCATGTACCACCACTACTGAGCCTGCACTCTATAGCCTGTGAGCCACAACTGCTGAAGTCCTGCCCACGCTCAGCCATAAGAGAAGCTACCGCGGTGAGAAGCTGGTGCACACAGTGAAGAGTGCCCCCACTCTCTGCAACCAGAGAAAGCCCGCGTGCCACAACGAAGACCCAGCACGACCATGAATAAAAGCAAACAAACAAATCTTAAAAAAGAAAAGAAAGACATTTTCACAGAGGGACTAAGAGAATTTTCCAAATTATGAAAAATTTCACAAATTATGAAAAAATTCCATGAAGATGGGAATAGGAAATATGAACCAATGAGAAAGGATTCAAGAAGCAAACAATTTACAATGAACAGGCTGAATATAACATTAAAAATAATTCCATTTATACTGGCATCAAAAAGAGAAACTACTTAGGGATAAATTTAACAAAAGTATAAAAAATTACAAAAATTTGTACCCTGAAAACTATAAGATATTCTTAAAGGAAGGTAAAGAATTCCTAAATAAATGGAAAGACAATCCATGCACATGGGCTTAATATTATTAAGATAACAATAGGTTTTTTAAAAATTTATTAGAAGGTAATTGCTTTACAATATTATGCTGGTTTCTGCCATACATCAGCATGAATCAGCCACAGGTACACATATGAAGATAATACTTCTATATTCATCTATAGATTTAATGCAATGCCTATCAAAATCTCAGCTAGCTTTTTGTTTAGAAATTGAGAAGATAGTACTAAAATTCATATGTATGTCCAAGGCATCCAGAATAGCAATCTATGAACAAGAAAAATAAAGTTGGAGAACACACCCTTCCGGATTTCAAAACTTATTACAAAGTTACAGTTATTTAATGTTTGTTATTTTTCTTCAATGTGAAGACTTGTGTTTTTTAAATCTAGAATATTCTCAAAACTTATTACAAATGAAGACAGTGTGATACTGGATTAAGAATAGACATAGAGATCAATGGAAAGCATTCCAAAAACTAACTCTACACTTAAAGTCAATTGATTGTCAACTAGAATGTGAAACATTCAATGGGGAAAGAATAATCTTGGATAACTGGATAGCCATATGTAAAAGAATGAAGTTGACCTCTTCACTGTACACACAAAAATTAGCTCAAAACTATCATAGACCTAAATGTAAAAGCTAAAACTATAAAATTCCTAGGAGGAACATAGGGATACATTTTCATGACCTTGGGTTATACAAATGGCCAATAAATACATGAAAAGATGTTTAACATCATTAGCCATCAGGAAAATGCAAACCAAAATCACAAGATGCCACTTGAAAACATTAATTAAAAGAAACCAGTCACAAAAGACCATATATAATTCTGTTACTAAGAATGTCCCAAATAGACAAATCTATGGATATAGAAAGCAGGATAGCAGTTGCCTAGGGCTGGGAGGATTGGAAGAAAAGGAGGAGTGGCTGCTAATGCGTATGAAGTTGATTTTGGAGGTCATGAAAATGTTCTAAAGTTGATTCTGCTATTGGTGGTGAAACTCTGTGAATATACTAAAAACCATTGAGCTGTAAACTTTAAATGAGTGAATTGTACAGTATGTGATTTGTATCTCAATATGATGTTTTAAAAAGAAGCAAATGGAAAGTAAAAAATTTGATAAACATTTAGTAAACCTAAACAAGCACTGAATGTCTAAAATAATAGTAACAAAAACACTAACAGAAGTTTTAAAAAAATGGAGCTAAAGGACTAGAAACAATAATATGTGCGAAGAGAGGAAGGATGACTAGAGATGAAGCATCTTAAGGTCAATGTTTTGTTTGAAAGGATAGTGAAGTGTATTGATTAACCTACAAGACTGTCAAATAATATGCTTGTTAAATTTAACAATAAAGTAGAAATATTATTGCTTGAAAGAAAAAAATGGAGGAGGGTTCAGGATGGGGAACACATGTATACCTGTGGCGGATTCATGTTAATATATGGCAAAACCAATACAATTTTGTAAAGATAAGAAAAAAAAGAAAAAAATGATCAATTTAATAGAAGTCAGAAAAAGAGAAAAAAAGAACAACATAGTGAGTGGAAAGCATAACATAAGATTAAAGAATAAATTCATCATAATAGATAATCACAATAATGTAAATGTGCCAGTTAAAATACTGAATCTCAGATTTATTTAAATAAATCCTGCTATAATATATATATACACACACACATATATGTGTGTGGTGGTTTTTTAAAATTGCATTCTGACTGTTTGTTCCTGATAATTAGGATGAAATTTTCCCTTGTCTTGTTCCTGACTTTAAGTGGAATGCTCTTAGCATTTCACTATAAAGAAAAATATTTGTTTAGGATTATGGTAGATACTCTTTTTCAGGTTAAGGAATTTTCCTTCTAATCCTAGTTCACTAACAGAAATTATATTTAGAATATTGAGAGAAAATACCATCAGTTTAGAATTCTATGCACAGTTAAACTATCATTCAAGAATGAGGATAAAATAAAAATATACCATTTACAATAGTCTAAAAAACTATGAGATACCTAGAAGTCTAACAAAAGATGTGAAAAACTTCAATGGAGAAAACTCTAAAATTTTATTGAAATACATAAAAAATAACAAATGGGGAGATATAACATATTCTTAACAGTACTTAACTGCTACTGCTGCTTAACAGTAGCAGTTTTCCTAAATTTATATCAAAAACTTAATAAATTCTATTAACAATTCTGGGGGAATTTTTTTATTGACCTGTATAAGCAAATCATAAAATCTACTCAGAATAATAGAGGACCAAGAACAGCCGAAACAATTCTGAAACAAGAAAGGATGCACCCTAGCAGATGGTATCAAGATTTATCACAAAGTTATGGTAATTATGCAGATGACACCATCCTTATGGCAGAAAGCAAAGAAGAACTAAAGAGCCTCTTGATGAAAGTGAAAGGGGAGAGTGAAAAAGTTGGCTTAAAACTCAACATTCAGAAAATTAAGATCATGGCATCCGGTCCCATCTCTTCATGGCAAATAGATGGGGAAGCAATGGAAACAGTAAGAGACTTTATTTTGGGGGCTCCAAAATCACTGCAGGTGGTGACCGCAGCCATGAAATTAAAAGACACTTGCTCCTTGGAAGAAAAGTTACGACCAACCTAGACAGCATATTAAAAAGCAGAGACATTACTTTACCAGCAAAGGTCCATCTAGTCAAAGCCATGGTTTTTCCAGTAGTCATGTACGGATGTGAGAGTTGGACTATAAAGAAAGCTGAATACCGAAGAATTGATGCTTTTGAACTGTGGTGTTGGAGAAGATTCTTGAGAGTCTCTTGGACTGCAAGGAGATCCAACCAGTCCATCCTAAAGGAAATCAGTCCTGAATATTCATTGGAAGGACTGATGCTGAAGCTGAAACTCCAATACTTTGGCCACTTGATGCGAAGAACTAACTCTTTGGAAAAGACCCTGATGCTGGGAAAGATTGAAGGTGGGAGGAGAAGGGGACGACAGAGGATGAGATGGTTGGATGGCATCACCAATGCGGTGTACATGAGTTTGTGTAGGCTCTGGGAGTTGGTGATGGACAGGGAAGCCTGGCTTGCTGCAGTCCATTGAGTCGCAAAGAGTCAAGACACGACTGAGTGACTGAACTGAACTGAACTATGATAATTAAAATACTAGGATATCATCCTTTGGATAAATAAATAGATCCATGGGACAGGTTTCCCAAAGCCAAACCACTAACATATACAAAGGAATCTGTAATATGACAGAGGTGACTCTACAGATCAGGGGAAAAAGGATGACTATTTAATAAATGGCCCTGTAACTATTTGCTAATAATATTTTCAAAGGGAAAATCAGATTTATATCTCACAGGCTGCACAAAAGTAAACTTTAGACATGTTAAGGGAAAGCTGTACACATTTAGACTATGGAAACTATATATACCATCCTAGAAGGGCACAAAATGAAAATCATCATGAAAAAGTGATACATTGAACTATATAATTTTAAAACACTTGTCCATGACAAATGACATTAATTACAAAGTAAAAAGGCAAACACAGACCTAGAGAAAATATTAGCAACCTACATTTCCAACCAAAGATAATTATCCAAATTATAGAATAAGTTCCTAAAAATAAGCAAGCAAGAAGAGAAATTACCAAATAGCAAAAAGGCATAGAATATGAAGGAGCAATTAATAGAAGAAGGCATTCAATGGTCAATAACTCTGACAATACCAACAATACCAGCTGTGAGAATGGAGAAATGAAAAACTTTCATCCATGCCAGGGGAAGTATAAATGATCTAACCACTGCAGAATGCAATTGGGCAAAACCTGGTAAAGTTAATCCATGTATAACCTTGGATTATTTCAACAATTTCACCTTTATGTGTTTAGAAGTTTCTGAGAGATATATGGGCCCAAAGAAATTAAAAAAAAGAAAAAAAAGAATGTTCTTTTCAGCATTCCAGATAATAGCTAAAAAGTGGAAACAAGCTATTTGACCTTCAGGAGTAAAATGGGAAAATAAAATGGGAATTATTTGTACAGTACAACCTTGCACAGCAGTTAACCTGAGTGAACTAGATCTGTATCATCTACACCATTAAAGCTAAAATACATCATGATAAGCTAAAAAGATCCCAAGTAAATATTTATATGTAATACCACTGATGTAAAATTTTACATAAATGACACACTGGCACGTAGTATTTACCAATACGACACTGAAAATACCAAAATCTTCTTGGTTACGATTCAGTTCTCTAAGGTGGAGAGAGGGGTATCTCCCAACCCAGGTGTTCTAACACTACAACGTCTAAGAGGTCCTTGAATTTACACATCATTGAAGTGGAGAAGGAAATGGCAATCCACTTCAGTATTCTTGCCTGGAGAATCCCATGGACAGAGGAGCCTGGCGGGCTATAGTCCACAGGGTCTTAAGAGTCGGACATGACTGAGCAACTAAACCACCACCAAAGGTCACAAGAATGACTAGGCCACTGACGAGAATTTAGCACTGTTACAGGTTTATACACAGAGAGGTCCTAAAGGATATCTGGAGGGTTCTGATATCAACAGCGAGTTCCTCTTTCCTCAGGAACTGATGATAAAAACCCTCTTCTAGTGGGGCCAAGAGATTGGTTCTGGCTCTGCTTTGTGTGGTCTTCTGCAGGTCCTGGGTGGTTCTCCTTTACCCAGCCTGGTCTGTGCTGGGAAATCTCTCTCCTGCTTCAGATAGACTCATTCCTGTGTTTCCTTCTGGCACTCACCAGAAACACAGACCTAACACTCCGAGTTTCACCTGATGATTTCTGTAGAAAGTTCTATAGCCCACCTCTGCCTCTTTGATCCATGCCCAGGCCCTATGGTGGGCTTAACTTTCCTCTAGGGGCTGCAATGCAGGACACAGGGCCTTTAAACCTCGTTTGGCTTGGAGTCACAGAACAATATTCCTTTCCAAGTTCCTCCATTAAACACACACACACATTCATATACACATAAACACATGCTTACATACACATACACAGACACGTTTATATACACTATGCACACATGTGCCCAAACTCATACACACAAAGAAACACACACACATATATTCCACTCCTTTTTCTCCAACAGAAGTCAGGTTGCTTCATTAGTCAAAATCCAATATTATGTAAATATTGTAGGGCAGATCTGATTTTAGGAATGGGAAGAATAGAATTTGCAATTCACGAACACATCAAATAGCAAAGGACAACTATGTGATACCGTTGGAACCACTATAATACAATAGATTTCCTTCTCATACAAGCTGAAATTCTGTCAGTTTTCTTTTTTCGCTTTCGGAGCAGAGTTGATTCAGTTATACTCTTCAGTTACCATTACAACATGCGAGGCCCCTCTCTGGCTTCATTTTACTTTGCTTTTTCCTTTGTGCCCAATCTCACTCTCATGTCCCATCCCTCTCACCCCTCACAAGCATCCTCTGTGATGTGCTGGATGTCTGTTCGATTGTTCTTATACCATAGCTTCTTTACTAAGATGGCACAGCAAGACGATGCTCGTCTCTGATTCGTTACACCAATTCATTTTTGTTGAGACGCCATAAAATGGTAGGTTTATATGGGAGTGGCATCTGCTGTGGCACCGAGTGGCCGAATGACGCACGCGTGCATGGCTGTTTAATGTGACAGTGGGGGTCCAGATGTGCCTATCATATTGCCTTCTTTATACACAGAAATTAGCTCTCAAGATCATACTCTTGTGAGGGGAAAACATTTAAATCAGGAAAATGCTAATTTGTTGGGAACAGGTTGAGAGTTTTTGTCTATGAGCAGAGAGTGGGGCTATTAGCAGCTGCATGAAGCCTCCTTTCCCTGTGGAGTCTCTGGCTGAGACCCACATGTGGGCTCCCTGGAACCTGGCCCGTAGGTGGCAGTCTCCCTTCATCATTGCTGGACCGCAAACCTCCGGAGGGCAGACTGCCATATCGGGCTCCTTTGCATTTTCCTTGGGGTTTCCTAAGATTTAACATTCCCGCTGCTCAACTTCTCCTCCTCCCCACACGGAGGGCCCAGGGAGTGGAGCTGATGACCAGAGAAACTTCGTCTACACCCGGCCCAAGTCAGAAGACCCAGTCATGCCCCGCTCTTGGCAGTTGTTTGAGAGTTGTCCTGGAGCCCTCTTGCAGAACTGCTCTGTAAATGACAAGGAGTGCCTTTCTCTCTAAATATTATAGAAAGTAAAGTCTTGCAATTTGTTGTATTTCTTTAATTGTCATATTTTTAAAAAGCAACCATGTTGATGCAAATCTTTATCTTCTCTGTTTCGTCTTGCCCTCCAGCTCTCTGCCAACACACCCCCACAGATTTGGGGTTAATCTTTAAGAGTAGGTTTTAGCCAGACATTCTTCCCCCAGTATGCCCCAGGCTTCACCCAGCCCTTCAGAGAGCCTGTTTGACAAGACAGAGAATAGTCACAAGCAGAGATGTGGAGTGTGCGCTCGCAGGAGTGTGAAATCCTCTTGCCCCATCTCCTGAGCAGAAAATTCTAGATGGAGGATTCAGAAGAAAACCGAGAGATCAGGAAAAGGTACCACTTCTCACCTTCCTTCCACCTCACTCACCCTGCACCCAAGAAAGGAGGCAGGTGGAGAACCACCCCAGCCCCAGGCCCTTTTGGGGAAGGCGGCCCAATGGGCTTCTAGTCAGCCAGTACTGTGCATCTTGGCCCGGACTGTTTTTGGAGCTGAAGGAAGTTTTAACCATTTGTAAGTGTCAAATTGCCTGAGGATTGTGTCCGCCTGGGATGCCAAGTGGAGTGGTTCATTAGCATTTGTAAAATCTGCCTCAACTGAAACTATAGAACCCAGTACTGGAGTGGGTTTTGTGTATTCCACTTGAATTAGCAAGTATAGTAACTTTTTAATCTCATCAACACCTGTGTTCTAAAAGGAAGGGGCTTCCTTGTCTTTGCTGGAAGGAGGATCTCTCTGGTTGTAGGTGTTTCTCCTCCTCAGACTAGAGATCTGGTTAGATGCCCTGTCCCCTCTTCCTTCCCCAGAGGTGAGAGGAGGGCTCGGAGATTGCTGCTTCGGGTAAGAAGATACAGGAAGTCCTGAGGGTTACAGTCTGCTTTCCTGAATCAGAGGTAGCCGGTGGTTGGCCTACTTTAAAGGGGGGCAGATTCATGTTCCTCCAAAGGACTAGACCCTGGGGTGGGTGGGGTGGAAGGGCTGGTGGAGGTAAGGGTGGTGCACCACATTCATTTATGACACAGGAGAGACAGACTGAAACCGATTTGCAAAGACGCTGTGAATGAAAGTGCTGTAAAGAAACAGAATTTCAGGTTAATTTCTATCTGAATCAAACCTTCAGATCACATCAGATCAGTCACTCAGTCATGTCCGACTCTTTGCGACCCCATGAATCGCAGCACGCCAGGCCTCCCTGTCCATCACCAACTCCCGGAGTTCACTCAGACTCACGTCCATCGAGTCAGTGATGCCATCCAGCCATCTCATCCTCTGGCGTCCCCTTCTCCTCCTGCCCCCAATCCCTCCCAGCATCAGAGTCTTTTCCAATGAGTCAACTCTTCACATGAGGTGGCCAAAGTACTGGAGTTTCAGCTTTAGCATCATTCCTTCCAAAGAAATCCCAGGGCTGATCTCCTTCAGAATGGACTGGTTGGATCTCCTTGCAGTCCAAGGGACTCTCAAGAGTCTTCTCCAACACCACAGTTCAAAAGCATCAATTCTTTGGTGCTCAGCCTTCTTCACAGTCCAACACTCACATCCATACATGACCACAGGAAAAACCATAGCCTTGACTAGATGGACCTTTGTTGGCAAAGTAATGTCTCTGCTTTTGAATATGCTATCTAGGTTGGTCATAACTTTCCTTCCAAGGAGTAAGCGTCTTTTAATTTCATGGCTGCAGTCACCATCTGTAGTGATTTTGGAGCCCAGAAAAATAAAGTCTGACACTGTTTCCCCATCTATTTCCCATGAAGTGATGGGACCGGATGCCATGATCTTCGTTTTCTGAATGTTGAGCTTTAAGCCAACTTTTTCACTCTGGATTGTAATTCCCCATTGCTTTACCATTCTTCATCTTCCACTGATCTTGGAGATACCTACCAACGTGGGAAATGAACGCATAAGATCTAAGAACATGCAATCTTTTTGGACTCTTTTCCTTGAAAAGCTACCTCTGAATTAGGATTTTTCTTTCCTCATACGTCAAAGAACTGCTTAGTGGCACCACTAATCCTCAAAGTCTATCAAATAAAGCCTTGGCGGGGTATTTAAATTCTGCTTGTATCTGAGCGCAACAGCCTTTCCCACTTCATCTCCCATCACTGATGTGTTATCAGACATATCCCAGTTCTCCTACTAGTTCCAGGAGTGTTTCCACACCTCCATTGTCTCTGTCCATCCCTCAGCCTGGATGCCCTCTCAACCTACTCCACGTAATGGGATCCTACTTATTCCTCAAGGCCTGCCCCAAATCTGGCTTCCTTCCTGAAGCTGGTCCATCTGGAGTGAGTTAACCAGCCCCACCCTGTGCTCTCATGGGTGAACCTCCATCCCATATGTGCACACAGCCTGGTGGGTCAGTAGGCTGTGCATGTGCCTGCCTTTCTCCTTCTCAACCCTGAGCGTCCTATGAGAGTCGTCCATGTCTCACTTATCTCCTCTAATACCCAGCCCGACATTGCCCAAGGAGTAAAGCTCGACAACGGTTGGTGTAATTTGCAGTCCAGTCATGTTAGCTTATAAAAATAAACATAAATGTCAGGCCTAATTCTCCCCAGTTCAATGTAAGAGGCCCCATGGATTCACTTTTAACAGAGGAAAATTAGCAATTTAAAACTAGAAATGAATTAGTCAGTGAAGAGAAAGGTAAAGAATGCTCAACCTCTCTGGAATTCAAACACTTGTTTGTGAAAATAAGGAAATGCCATACTTGGCAAATCAAATAGGCAAATTTAGAAGAAATTACAATGGTCATTGTTGCCAGAGTCACAGTGAGACATACACTGTCAGGGCTGCTGGCAATGCAATAGGTACAGTCTCTCTCAATGTAATTTTATGAAATTTCTCAAGAACCTAACAAAACTTTGTTCACTTTGATCCAGCAACTCCAACAAGAATGTTTTGTAAGGTTAAAAACTGTGATGTGCATGAAGAATTGTGTTTATTAAATTATTTCATTGCAGAAGGCAATGGCACCCCACTCCAGTACTCTTGCCTGGAAAATCCCATGGACGGAGGAGCCTGGTAGGCTACAGTCCATGGAGTCGCTAAGAGTCAGACATGACTGAGCAACTTCACTTTCACTTTTCACTTTCATGCATTGGAGAAGGAAATGGCAACCCACTCCAGTGTGCTTGCCTGGAGAATCCCAGGGATGGGGGAGCCTGGTGGGCTGCCGTCTATGGGGTCGCAGAGTCGGACACGACTGAAGTGACTTAGCAGCAGCAGCAGCCAGCATAGTATATACACTGAAAAGTTGATAATAACCTAAGTATCTAATAATATGTAAATAGAGCTTCCCTGGTGGCTCAGTGGTAAAGAATCTGCCTTCAGTGCAGGAGATGTGGGTTTGATCCCTGGGTTGGGAAGATCCCCTGGAGAATGAAATGGCAACCCACTCCAGTATTTTTGCCTGGAAAATTCCATGGACAGTGGAGCCTGGTGGGCTACAGTCTATGGGTCACAAAAGAGTCAGACATAACTTAGTAACTAAGCAACAACAACAACAACATGTAAATGGTTCAATAAATATTGGATCTGTGTACCAATATGCTGTGCATTAAGATAATTTTTTAAAAATATTTTCTATCATGGGAAATTCATATAATGGAATGTTAACTGAAAAAAATAGGACACAAAACTGAATATCCATTAAGATCTCAAATGTGATGTTGTATGTATATATCAGTTCAGTTCAGTTCAGTCGCTCAGTCATGTCCGACTCTTTGCGACCCCATGAATCGCAGCACGCCAGGCCTCCCTGTCCATCACAAACTCCCAGAGTTCACCCAGACTCACGTCCATCGAGTCAGTGATACCATCCAGCCATCTCATCCTCTGTCGTCCCCTTCTCCTCCTGCCCCCAATCCCTCCCAGCATCAGAGACTTTTCCAGTGAGTCACCTCTTCACATGAGGTGGCCAAAGTACTGGAGTTTCAGCTTTAGCATCATTCCTTCCAAAGAAATCCCAGGGCTGATCTCCTTTAGAATGGACTGGTTGGATCTCCTTGCAGTCCAAGGGACACTCAAGAGTCTTCTCCAACACCACAGTTCAAAAGCATCAATTCTTTGGTGCTCAGCCTTCTTCACAGTTCAACTCTCACAACTATACATGATCACAGGAAAAACCATAGCCTTGACTAAACGGACTTTTGTTGGCAAAGTAATGTCTCTGCTTTTGAATATGCTATCTAGGTTGTATATATCTAGGTATGTATATATATGTACATATATATGTTCCTATATGTATGTATATAACCTGCACTATCTAATACAACAGACTCTAGCCACATGTACCCACTGAGCACTTGAAATGTGACTAGTCCGAAGTGAGGGGTGCTATGTGAAATATATATGGGGTTTCAAAGACTTAGTAAGAAAAAATAATGTAAACTACTATGTTAATAATTTTTATATTGATTATATATTGAATGATGATATTTTAGACATACTGGGTGAGATAAATTGAATTATTAAAATAAATCTCACTTGTTTCTTTTTACTTTTTAAAATATGGCTTCTAGAAAATGTAAAATTACATATATGACTCACATTCTATTTCTATTGGACAATGCTGTGTTTGGCAATTACATTTTTTAAAAAAGATGAAGAAAATTGCTAACTGAGGTTATCCCTGGGTTTTAGAATTATAGGTGATTTTAGCTTTGTTTTTTAAACTCTTCTGTTACTGTTTTCTCAATGAGCATATATTTCTAGTGTTTTACTTCTCTTGGGGATCTTTCTCCAACCTACCAAACTGGTGTTAGATGCAGGCATGACTCTATACTTTTTCTCTGCAGCACTTACTAGAGTTTGAAATTGTATGCTGTCTGATCATTTGATTCATGTCAGCCTGCTCGGCAGACCATAGAGTCCACAAGTCTGGGTCCCATGACTGATTTGCTCATCTTTGCATTCCCAGCTTTTAACGCATAGCATTTAGTAAGTATTTAATAAACACTGGTTGGATAAATGAATGAATGGGTGAATGATTAAAGAGAAAAATGTTAAGCAACCATAACCCAATTAATTTTTTTAAATAAGAAAAAATATAAGTATGCAAAAGCAGAAAAGTCCAAGTCATTACGACTGCAAAATCAAAATAAATCATCGTATAAGAGAAGAATTTGCAAACTTCAGTAAAGGGATGGCCAGATAGATTTCGGATCTGCTGCCAGGAGTGCAACTGATCAAGGGCTCTGCCTGTTGCACTCTGCATTCATCCACAGTTCTGAGGCTGCCATTCCCAGTGCTGCTCCCAGCCAATGACTAAGCAGGTCAGGGATACTAGGGCACACTCATTCCTGTGGGAAGCAGGACACTTCCCATGGGTGGTTTTGGCTCAAGGACTTCCATTGGCCTTGTCAGAACTTCATGCCTTTCCTGTCTTCTCAGGGGTCAGACCTTCATCACCATCTGGGGGCTTTCCCTGTTGCCTCTGGCTCCCTCCCCATGTTCTCTAATAAGTCACTTGCATGTCTGATTTCATCTTGTGGGTTTGTTTCTCAGAGGATTCAAATAATGCATTTGCTTCCAAAATTCTTAAAAGTATACTATTTACTTTTTTTTTTTTGCACAGCAAAGGAAACCAAAAACAAGATGAAAAGACAACCCTTGGAATGGAAGAAAATATTTGCAAGTGAAGCAACTGACAACGGATTAATCTCCAAAATATACAAGCAGCTCATGCAGCTCTTGGAGAAGGCAATGGCAACCCACTCCAGTACTCTTGCCTGGAAAATCCCATGGACAGAGGAGCAGTCCCCTGCCAGCCTACCCTGGTAGGCTGCATTCCCCGGGATCGCTGCGAGTCGGACACGACTGAGCGGCTTCACTTTCACTTTCATGCATTGGAGAAGGAAATGGCAACCCACTCCAGTGTTCTTGCCTGGAGAATCCCAGGGACGGGGGAGCCTGGTGGGCTGCCGTCTATGGGGTCAAACAGAGTCGGACACGACTGAAGCGACTTAGCAGCGGCGGCGGCAGCAGCATGCAGCTCTGTCAAAGAAACTAACAACAGAATCAAAAAATGGGTGGAAGACCTAAATAGACATTTCTCCAAAGAAGACATATGGATGGCCAACAAGCACATGAAAAGATTCTCAACATTATTCATTGTTAGAGAAAAGCAAATCAAAAGTACAGTGAGGTATCACCTCACATTGGTCAGAATGGCCATCAAAAAAAATCTACAAAAAATAAATGCTGGAGAGGATGTGGAGAAAAGAGAACCCTTGGCACTGCTGGTGGGAATGTATATTGATACAAACAGTATAGAGTACTTTAAAAAACTAAAAATAAAACTACCTTATGACCCAGCAATCCCGCTCCTGGGCATATACACTATGAAAACCATAATTCAGAAGGACATATTACCCCCATATTCATTGCAGCACTATGTACAATAGCCAGGACATGGGAGTAACCTATAATGTCTATTGACAGATAAATGCATAAAAAAGATGTAGTATATACATACAATAGAATATTACTCAGCCATAAAAAGGAATGAAAGTGGGTCATTTGTAGAGATGTGGATGGACCTAGAGCTAGTCTGTCATACAGAGTGAAGTCAGAAAGAGAAAAACATACATTGTGTATTAAGGCATGGAATCTAGAAAAATAATACTGATGAACCTATTTGCAGGGCAGGAATAGAGGTGCAGACGTAGAGAATGAGCTTGTGGATGTGTGGGGTGGGGAAGGAGAGGGGATGAATTGAGAATAACACTGACACATACACCCTAGCGTGTGTAAAATAGCTAGTGAGAGCTGCTGTTTAGCACAGGGAGCTCAACTTGGTGCTCTGTGATGACTTAGCGCAGTGGGAGGGAGGCTTAAGAGGGAGGGGATATACGTGTATATATAGCTGATTCATGTTGCTGTTCAGCAGAAACTAACACAACATTGTAAAGCAATTGTGAATGTGTGGTGCACTCAGCTACTCAGTAGTGTCAGACTCCCTGCGACAGCGTGGACTGTAGTCCACCAGGCTCCTCTGTCCTTGGGATTTTCCAGGCAAGAATTCTGGAGTGGATTGCCACTTCCTTCTCCAGGGAATCTTCCCCACCCAGGGATCAAATCCACATCTCTTGTTTTCTGTATTGCCAGGCAGATTCTTTACCACTGTGCCACCTGGGAAGAACTTGGCATCGTACAAAGCAATTATACTCCAATTTAAAAAAAAATCATTATAATCTATAAATGGTATTTTATGATAGATGTTAAAGGTGATTAAATTATAAATATATATACTATTTACTTTTTCATTGGGCAATACATGTACACAGTAAAAAATTCAAAAAGGACAAAATGTAAAAGGTGGGCATATAAGAAAAGGAAGGGATTTTTTTTGCATCCTTTTCCTACAGCCACCTGTTTATCTTCCGAAATTCCTATTTTTTCCCTAGAAGTTAATCTCTGTGCTGCTCTTCCATATACTTGTTGAAAACAACAGGCCCCAAATGGTGACACTTATGCTAAGCCACATGTCACCAAACTGAGACACCAAATTATTTACAGTCTCAGCCTTTTCTAGAAACAGAATCTTAGACCAGTCAACCAGGAATTACTTGACCAGCACTAGTCAGGCAATCCACCTGAGAGACCCCTGCCATTGCCAAAGGAAAGTGATCTGCAATAACGAATCTAATTTTTGCTAGTATAACTTCCTTGTTCCCACTCTGTTCTGCCTACAAAATCTTACACTTTGTACAGCTCCTCAGAGCTCCTTTCTATCTGCTAGATTAGATGCTGCCTGATTCATCAATCATTGAATAAAGACAATAGGACCTTTAAATTTTGCTCAGATGAATTTTATTTTTTTAACACTATATATACCTGGTGGCTCAGAGGTTAAAGCGTCTGCCTGCAATGCGGGAGACCTGGGTTTGATCCTGGGTCAGGAAGATCCCCTGGAGAAGGAAATGGCAACCCACTCCAGTATTCTTGCCTGGGAAATCCCGTGGATGGAGGAGCCTGGTGGCCTACAGTCCACGGGGTCACAAAGAGTCGGACACGACTGAGCAACTTCACTTTCACTTTCATACCATTCTTACATTACTTTTGTGGCGTAAGAGTGTGTCTTGACTAGTATTCCATGACTTTATGAATCACATCTTACTCTTGTCATGGCTCCACAGTACTCCCCTGTTTTTCCACACTGATGAACATCTAAGTATCTACAATCTTTTGCTATGACTATTGTACTGTTGTACATTTATAGTCTTTTCATTTATGTACATCCATACATAAATTCCTACGGATAAATTCCTGGAAATGGACTTACAGGATCAAGGTCAAACATGCTCAATTTTACTGTTGAATTGCTCTCCATAGAGGTTAGACCGATTTATAACCCCATTAGCATGACTTCATGCCCTTGCCAACACAATGTGTTAACTATCTTTTCATCTTTACCAGTCTGACAGGTTAAAAATGTAACCTTGCATTTAGCTTATTATATAAATGAAGCAAAAAAAATCTTTTCACACTTTTAAGAACCATTTTATTCCTTTTCTGTGAACTGTCTGTTCACGTCCTTTGCTCATTATTCTATTGCTCTTTTAAAATCGCTCTTTTTAAGTTCTTTAGACTTTAGGAACTTTACACTTTGGTTAAGATATCAATCTGCTAGATTTTTCCCAATTAGAATTTGACTTGTCTTTACTTTCCTTTCTGCTGTTTTTCTTTGTCAGAAAGAATTTCTTAGATTTAAAACTAGTTGAATTTATCACTCTTCTTTTTAATACTTTCTACACTTTAAGTCACATTTAGAAAGGCCTTCTTCATTCAGAGATTTTTTAAAAATAATTATTAATTTTTTTCTGAAAATTATCTTTTAAAAAATTCTCCAATTCACGATTTCTTATTCTTTCCTTCCCTTTTTCCTTTCTCTCATCCTTTTAAACATTTTACTCTTTCATTCCTTTATAATTAATTTTGGTATAAGGTACAAAGGATTCATGAAAGAGATTGCTAATATTAACCCAATCCATTTCCTCTTCCTCTTGAGTGCAAAACTTTTGTTTCTTCCCTTGAGTTCAGTTTGGTTCAGTTCAGTTGCTCAGTCATGTCTAGCTCTTTGCGACCCCATGGACTGCAGCAAACCGGGCCTTCCTGTCCATCACCAACTCCCAGAGTTTACTCAAACTCATGTCCATTGAATCGGTGATGCCATCCAACCATCTCATCCTCTGTCATCCCCTTTTCCTCCCACCTTCAATCTTTCCCAGCATCAGGGTCTTTTCAAATGAGTCAGTTCTTCGCATGAGGTGACCACTGGAGTTTCAGCTTCAGCATCAGTCCTTCCAGTGAATGTTCAGGACTGATTTCCTTTAGGATGGACTGGTTGTATCTCCTTGCAGTCCAAGGGACTCTCAAGAGTCTTTTCCAACACCACAGTTCAAAACCATCAATTCTTCGGCACTCAGCTTTCTTTATAGTTCAACTGTCACATCCATACATGACTACTGGGAAAACCATAGCTTTGACTAGATGGACCTTTGTTTGCAAAGTAATGTCTCTGCTTTTTAATATGCTGTCTATGTTGGTCATAACTTTTCTTCCAAGGAGCAAGTGTCTTTTAATTTCATGGCTGCGGTCACCACCTGCAGTGATTTTGGAGCCCAAAAAAATAAAGTCTGCCACTGTTTCCACTGTTTCCCCATCTATTTGCCATGAAGGGATGGAACCAGAGGCCATGATCTTCGTTTTCTGAATGTTGAGCTTTAAGCCAACTTTTCCACTCTCCTGTTTCACTTTCATCAAGAGGCTCTTTAGTTCTTTGCTTTATTCCATAAGGGTGATGTTATCTGCATATGTGAGGTTATTGATATTTCTCCTGGCAATCTTGATTACAGCTTGTGCTTCATCCAGCCCAGTGTTTCTCATGAAGTACTCTGCATATAAGTTAAATAAGCAGGGTAACAATATACAGCCTTGACGTACCCCTTGCCCTATTTGGAACCAGTCTGTTGTTCCATGTCCAGTTCTAACTGTTGCTTCCTGACCTGCATACAGATTTCTCAAGAGGCAGGTCAGGTGGTCTGGTATTCCCATCTCTTGAAGAATTTTTCACAGTTTGTGGTGATCTACACAGTCAAAGGCTTTGGCATATGCATGGTCATATGACTGAGTTTTCACACTTCACGAAATGTGAAGGACTCATGCAACCCTCCTATCCTCTCTCTTTCTCTGTCTTCTTTACCATGGGAAGGCTTTGACAATGAAGAGGGCTACATGGCCCAGATTCTGGGAGGCTTCTGCTGCTACTGCTGCTAAGTCGCTTCAGTCATGTCCGACTCTGTGCGACCCCATAGACAGCAGCCTACCAGGCTCCCCTGTCCGTGGGATTCTCCAGGCAAGAACACTGGAGTGGGTTGCCATTTCCTTCTCCAATGCATCAAAGTGAAAAGTGAAAGTGAAGTCGCTCAGTCGTGTCCGACTCTTCGTGACCCCATGGACTGCAGCCTACCAGGCTCCTCCGTCCATGGGATTTCTCAGGCAAGAGTACTGGAGTGGGGTGCCATAGCCTTCTCTGGCTGAAGCTTCTAGGAGCTAACAATTCCTGGCTGACAGCCAGAAAGGAAATGAGGTCCTCAATCCTACAACCAAAAGGAACTAAACTGTCAACAGTCTGAATAAAACTGGAAACAAATTCTTACCCAGTCCATCCTCTAGAAGGGAATACAGCCTCACTGACTTCTGAATTCCAGTCCCCCTAGACCCTGAGCTGAGAACCCTGTCACGCTGTGCCTGGGCTTCTGACCTACTGAACTCTGAGCTCATAAGCAGGTGTTACTTTAAGCCATTAACTTGGTGGTAATTTGTTTTGTGGCAGTAGAAAATGAATACATCCCTTATATCTTTTTTCCCTCAGATTTTTCTTCTGGTTACTAATTATTTTTCTCAAATAAACTATATAATCAGCTTATCTAATTCTAAAATAACATTCTGATAGCAATTTTATTGTCATTGTTTTACGTTTATAGATTAACTTGGGGAGAATTGACATCTTTACAATGTTGAATATTCCTATCCAAGAACATAATATGCCTTTCCTTTTTCAAAAGGGTTCATTTGCATTTGAAAGTTTTCTCTTCTTAGTCTTTGCACAATTTCCTTTTAAAGTTATTCTGAACAATTTATTTTTTTGTTCCTGTTGTACATGAGGTCTTTTTTATCACATTTTAACTGACTATTGTTTCTACATAATTATTAATTTCCTAATGTTAACTTCATGCCAAACTTTCTAAATACATTTTATTACTATTTATAATAGATTTTGAGTTGAATCTCTTGGATTTTTCAGGTAAACAATGTTATCTTCAAAAGAATGGTAATTTTACCTCCTACTTCCAAGTTTTTGGACTTCTCTTGTGGCTCAGCTGGTAAAAGAATCTGCCTGCAATGCAAGAGACCTGGATATGATCCCTGGGTTGGGAAGATCCCCTGGAGATGGGAAAGGCTACCTACTCCAGTATTCTGGCCTGGAGAATTTCATGGGATTGCAAACTGAGCGACTTTCACTTCACTTTCCAAGTTTTATAGCTCTATTTTTTTTCTTCAATTATGTTGGCTAGTGTTTCCAATATATTGTGAAATAATAATGGTAACATACATATTGATATCAATTTCTTTTATTCTGGATTTTTATATCTTATTCACAGGTAAGATTCAGTCAGTTTAGTCGCTCAGTCATGTCCGACTGTTTGCAACCCCATGGACCACAGCACACCAGGCCTCCCTGTCCATCACCAACTCCCAGAGTTTACTCAAACTCATGTCCATTGAGTCAGTGATGCCATCCAACCATCTCATCCTCTGTCGTCCCCTTCTCCTCCTGCCCCCAATCCCTCCCAGCATCAGGGTCTTTTCCAATGAGTCAGTTCTTTGCATCAGGTGGCCGAAGTACTGGACTTTCAACTTCAGCATCAGTCCTTCCAATGAATATTCAGGACTGATTTTCTTTAGGATGGACTGGTTGAATCTCCTTGCAGTCCAAGGGACTCTCAAGAGTCTTTTCCAACACCACAGTTCAAAAGTGTCAATTCTTCAGTGCTCAGCTTTCTTTATAGTCCAACTCTCACATCCATACATGACTACTGGGAAAACCATAGCCTTGACTAGATGGACATTTGTTCGCAAAGTAATGTCTCTGCTTTTTAATATGCTGTCTAGGTTGGTCATAACTTTTCTTCCAAGGAGCAAGTGTCTTTTAATTTCATGGCTGCAGTCACCACCTGCAGTGATTTTGGCCCCCCCCCCACAATAAAGTCTGCCATTGTTTTCACTGTTTCCTCATCTATTTGCCATGAAGTGATGGGACCAAATACCATGATCTTAGTTTTTCTGAATGTTGAGCTTTAAGCCAACTTTTTCACTCTCCTCTTTCACTTTCATCAGGAGGCTCTTTAGTTCTTCGCTTTCTGCCATAAGGGTGGTGTCATCTGCATATCTGAGTGTTATTTATATTTCTCCTGGAAATTTTGATTCCAGCTTGTGCTTCACCTAGCCCAGCATTTCTCATGATGTACTCTGCATATAAGTTAAATTATCAGGGTGACAATATACAGCCTTGACATACTTCTTGCCCTATTTGGAACCAGTCTGTTGTTCCATGTCCAGTTCTAACTGTTGCTTCCTGACCTGCATACAGATTTCTCAAGAGGCAGATCAGGTGGTCTGGTATTTCCATCTCTTGAAGAATTTTTCAGTTTGTGGTGATCCACACAGTTAAAGGCTTTGGCATAGTCAATAAAGAAGAAATAGATGTTTTTCTGGAACTCTCTTGCTTTTTCAATGATCCAACGGATGTTGGCAATTTGATCTCTGGTTCCTCTGCCTTTTCTAAATCCAGCTTGAACATCTGGAAGTTCACGGTTCATGTACTGTTGAAGCCTGGCTTGGAGGATTTTGAGCATTACTTTACTAGCGTGTGAGATGAATGTCATTGTGCAGTAATTTGAGCATTCTTTGGCAATGCCAAATACAGGTAAGATTAATCTATGATTTTATTTACTTTTGATGCTATTTTTTGGGGGGGTTGACATCAATCTTACACTCATGAAAGAATTTCACCTTTGATTCTTTTCCTTCATTCTGAAACAGTTTAAATAGCATTGAAGTTACTGGTTTCTTTAAAATTTCATAAAATTTGCCTGAGGGACTATATAGGCTCATTGCTCTTTGAGTGTTACGTTCTTAAAAACGTTTTCTAATTCCTTCATGTAAATTTGGTCTGTTATGATTTTTCTTTCTGTTCTGAGAATTCTGGCCATTTTTATTTTCTAAGAAAAAAATCCACTTAGCCATTTATTTGCATATTTAAGCAAAGCAGCCATTTGTGTTTCAATTTCATTCTGTAAATTTGTGTTTTTGCCCCTCTTCTTGATTAGATTACCTAACATCTATACATATTTTATTATTTCCCCCCTAAAGAACCAGACTTTGGGTTGATTTATTTCTTAGTATTGCCATCTTTCTGTTTTCTAATGTAGTAAGTTAAGCTTTTATCTTTAGTATTCTTTCCATCTGCTTGCATTGGTTTTGTTGTTCTTTTACTAACTTTCAGAACTTGATTCTTAATTTATTTTTATTCTTTCTTGCTTAATGATATTAATATTTAGGACTTTGAATTTCTTTCTGAGTACTATTTAGCTATATACCATAGGTTCTAATATGTCACATATGTGTTACCATTACTTTGTAGATTTTCTATGCTTTCTAATTTCCTCTTTGATCAAAGAGGAAATGGAAAGTTTAAATTCTCCAAATGATGATTTTTAGATTTGTTATTATTTAAAAAGCAATTTCCAGTTTTATTAAATATTGCTAGAGAATCAGGCAGATGTATGCTGCCCCTGTAACCTCGTACCAGAAAACATAGAGTGTAATCTTGGCCTTACTCCATTGGCCAACCAGTCATTACAATTGGTCAACAAAACACTAAGGCCCAGATTCAAGGGGAGGGAATATTCACCCTCCCTCTCAATGGAAGAAGTATCAAAGAATTTACAGATTTGTTTTAAATCCACTACATTTTCACTGCTCATCACTGGGTCTGTCTCTTATCTCTGTCTCTCATTCTCATTTTCTCTGTCTCGAAAACATCACAAACAATCACACCCATATTCACAGACTTACATATAGTTGCTTGTGGATACACTAGCTATCAGTATCAGAAACAAAATTGTAGTGATAGTTGTTGTGGTACTTTGTAAGTAATGACAGCTAAATTGAAAAAAGTGAAATATGTTGGTTATTAACTAATAGCAAATATAAGATTATTCCATTTCCCGAAATATCCACAAATCATAAGGACAAAATTTTTGAATAAAGTCATACAACATAAAGCTCAGAGTCATTAGGAGATTGTAACTTGCCTCCTGTTTAATTTTCCATGTGCTGGGTGGGCTCCCTGGTTTCATCTATATTGGCTTTTTCCTTAAATCTCCCATGGTTTCTTTCTTCCTTGACATAAGGATTACGTATCTTTTGCTAACATTTACTCTGAAAGGATGCAGTGTTTTCTCTCGCCCTGATCCTACGACTGTTACCTTTGCTGTCCCCACACTAACCTCGCACCCGTTACTATTGCTTTGCTTCCCCTATACAACACTTCGTTTAGAATGCCAGGCCCCATGAGCTAGTAAGCCATTTCATCCAAGTCTGGAAGGGGTGGGAGGAGCCAGAATCTACAACATGCTGCCATTTGACATGACAGTGAGGTGGCAGCCAAGGAGGACGGTCTGGCATAATCACCCAAATGCAAGTATATTCAATCACCTGGTGATGACCCCATTTAGAGCATTTGGTTGAGGGTCCAAGAGGCAGTGGTGTCAACAAAATGTGTGAGGGTGCATAATACACATGTCCCATCCATCTGGTAGCTCCCAAATCTATATGTCCTTTGATGTCTCTCCTCATCCTCAGACCTATGACTCTAAAGTGCCCAAATCCTAATTATTTTACCCCTTCTACCAAAACATGCTTCTGAACCATGTACCTTAACCCAGTGATGGGTGTCACCATCCATTTATAACTAAGCCACGAACATGAAGTTATCATGAATTCTCTTTCATCACTCCTAAATTATCAAATCATCAAATACTCCATATTTTACCTCCTTAATAGCTCTCAAAGTAATATAGTTGTTCCCATCCCATTTGTCATCATCCAGGTATAGCATTTAAAATGACATCTGACACCTAGTAAGTATTGCCATCTCTCAGCTGTATCACTGAAACAGATTTCTAACTGCTCTCTGCCTATATACTTGCTCTCTCTGAGTCACTCACCATTTTGATCTATTTTTCTATAGTTGAGATGTTATGTTTGAATTACTGTAGTTTTAATATAAGGCTTCATATTTGGTAGTGTTCAAAAATGTTTTTTCTTCTTCAGTATAGTTTTTGCTATTCTTGGCCTTCTGCCTTTCCATATAAATTTTAAAATTAGCTCATCAATTTTCACCAAAATCTGGGCATTTGATTGGAACTGTATTTCATTCTCTCACAGATAATCCCCTACAATCCTGGCTGCCTTGATGTTTCTCCATGTTGTCAGACAACAGTGTTTATAAGTATAGATTTTATGGTTGCTTTTGACAGGAGGATAGTCTGGTATCTGCCACTCCCTGGAGCCAGAAGCAGAAACACTTTGCAAATCTTCCCAATTTTCTATGAAAAAAGAGATTCCTTAGAAGAAGTTTATGTGACAAACCTTGACTCTGCCAATAGTTAATATAAAGTTAAAGTATGACTTTGTGAAACTTGGTCCATCTGACCACAGTTGAGAAAAGACGTACGCCAAGTGGGTTATGCAGCAATGACCACGAAGTGTTGGCTCCTGTAACTGAAGTTTTCAGGGAGAAGGTTGTTACAAACAGGATTTTGAATGAAGTTTATCAAGATCCAATTTTACCTCCATCTCTCTGCTCACTTCTTGTTGAATGTTGAAGCCATTCTGAAGCTCATGTCCATCAGATAACTGTCAGCAACTCCCAGAACTACACACTTCCGGGTCCACACCCGGCAGAAAGTGGGTCTTTGTCCTAGAGTATTGGGAAAGTCGCATTGGCTCTAACTGGATCGCTAAACAAATCACATTGCCTAAGGAAATCTGGTGCAGTGATTAGCTTAGGCCCAGGTCAGGTTTTTGATTCCTGGGCCAGGGGTCAATTTAGCTCCTCCAGAGACCCATAGGTTGAGAACAGGGTTAGTGGTAGTTTCCAAGTAGGAATTTAGGTTGTGGTTAGCAGGAGAAAAGTGAACAAATGCTTGACAACTAAAAGGACAAATATCCACCTGCCAAATCCGGTCTCTAAACACACATCATCTGAAGGTACCCGAAAGAACAGTGTCTCTCTGCTCTGGTCCTCCAAGGCTATTTCCAGGATCCTGCTTCTTGGATCATGATCCTATTCTCCTCACACTGCCACCTGCTCTATACCCATCCTCCCCACAAAACACACTGAGCTGTTTTGTCCCTGGCATGTCCCTCCTCATGTGCTCTCTTCTTCCTATCATTCTGAAGTCTTAGCAAGAGTTGAGATAGGAGGAGGAGGAGGAGGAGATGGTTTCCATTTCTTCATTGTCTCCATTTTCTGTCTCTCTCCTTACCTCCTCAACAGAACAAGAATCAGAAGATCAGACTGAGCTTCATCATTCTACCATTTACTGCTGTGATTCTGAAAAAGTCACTTCACTACTCTCTCAATTTCCACAGTTGCAGATGGAGCTAATGATATCCACTTCACCTCTTTCCAGGCAATAGCTCTAAAAAGAGTAGTATAAATGAGGGCGAGTAAGAGGGTGACAGGTCTGGAGACTAAATCCTTTTAAATGACTGTTGAGATTGCGGGTGATGCTTCTGCTAGAGAAATCTTAAAATGTGTTTTTTTTTTTCCCCCTCAAGCATTTCAGTGATTGTGAAGGCTAAATGAAATATTTTGAAAATGTTTATAGACTCTGAAGCTCTTAAGAGATGCTGAATTGTATTATGGGCCTCATACAGATGATTATGAAGCTCTTATTCCACCCCAAGTATTGTTTGTGCGTGTCACTTGCCAAGGGTTTCCACCTAGGGAACAAAAGCACAAAAGTTGCACTGAAGCCCTCTGGCCTAATCCTCTTAAGAGTCATTGAAGCCTCTTTGAATTGATCCAAAGGGAGTCAAGTACCTTTTTAAGACAGAAGGTTATTTTAGATTTCCTCACTGTTCCTGGTTCTGACAAGCCCACTCAAGTGTTCACTGCTACACACCACTGTTGCCATGCACCACTCGGAGCCAGAGATTTTGTCCAAGATCACAATGCCAGGAAATGGCTGAACAGAGATCTTTCTAGAATCCACCGTCCTTCCACACGGCCAACAAACACAGCACAGTCACAAGGGGCACTGTCAAGTCCAAGGCTTCAAAGGCTTTCAGAAAACAGATTTTGACTGCACTCTGCAGGAGGAATGGGACAGCGTCTGAACAAGGGTTGTGTGTGCAGGAATGAGTGGACCAGGAATCAGGAAGATCAGCTCTTAGCCTGGCGGGGGTGCCTAACCCAGGACTGAAGGTAAAAGACCAAATGTTTTAATGATCATTGCATTTGCAGAGCCTAGCACAGCAGCTGGCTTCAGGGATGCTCTGTTGAGCTGATGGTCCAGGTGGAAAGGAACAGATAGACTTTAAGAGGTGGCCTGGAGAGGAGACAGCTAAAATTTGTGACTGGTTGAACATGAAGGATAAACAGTAACTAAGTAAACTCTGATTTGGGTCTGGGGAACTAGCAGACACAGGGACAATTGAGTGAGATGATTAAGAGTTCAGTGAGTGGCTTTAGTTTGAAGTGATGGTAGGTCAGCTGTGAAAACTCTATCAGAGACTTACAACATGAAGTGGTTTCTTTAATGAAAAATTTATACGGAATTCTATAGGTTTTGACTATAAAACGTTAAGCCAATAGAATGTCTTATAGAAACTTTTCCTTTCTGTGGAGCACAGACCATTAGACAGATGACCTCCCAATGTTTCCCTTACTAATGAAACTCTACTTTTGACTGAAGCATTAGTGAGCCTGACTCAATATTTCCATATTCCAGTTTCCCTTGCCAGATGACTATGGAACTAAACCTAGCCAATGAGACATAAGTAGAAAGTCTTGGACAGGCCCCAACCAACTGGTGTGTACATTTTGCTCTTGGACTTTTCCTTTTTTCCCCACTTCCAATATGGAGCTGATGGCTGGAGCTCCAGCAGCCTTCTGATGACCACAAGGTTGGAAACCATGCTAAAGATGGCAGATGGAAGGAAGCTGAGTTCCTCGTGGCACTGTGAAGCCATCATACCAAGCCCTGGATGCCACTGTGTAACTTCTATTTAACATAAGAAAGAAAGCCTCTAATTTGTTATGTCTTTGTTTTTCAAGTCTCTATCTGTCAAGGCCAAATGCAATTGCTTTAAAATTGCACTTGTCATTAAAATTATGAAAGATCTTTGCTTTTCTTCCAGAATGAGTTTTAGTCTTTTACAAAAGTAATAAGGCTTTAGTCCTTGATTTAAAATAATGTTTCAACCTTATAAGCATGACCATCATTTATAATATCTGAAAGGCACTTTTGGGAGACTGGTGAAAACAGTTACAAGTACAGCCCATGGCCTACTTGTACCTTTTTTCAAAAGACTTAGAGAACAGCATGTTTCAAATGCTACACAAGTCAAGATTCTAACCCCTGCTCATGACCACTACTCTGCACTTAAAACAACCCACTACTTTTAATCCCAAATAGCCTAATAAATACAAACAGCATCCTGGTTTTCATAGTGGTGGAATCTGTGAAAATAGATCCACTGTGAGCAATCTTGTCCCAGGGAGATCACAGTTGTTGAGGCGAAGGAGGGAGATGCCAGGCACCCACAGCCACATAGCCTCTCTCTTAGTTATGGTAACTGAACAGGATGTTTTTGTTTGATTGAAAGCACACGTCAGACAATGGCTGCTTCAACTCTGCCCCCCTATCTCAAGCCCAGCTCCAGCCAGCCGCTGACCACCTGACTGGCCAGGCCTAACGCCATTTTCCAGGAGAGAGTCTTTGCTTAACCCAGCCCACTTTGTACAGGGGTTCCTCCCAGGTCCAGGGTGCGGCAAGGACTTTTGGTTTGGGACTATCTCCTGTGGTTGGCTAGGGGCTGTAGTGATTCTTAGCGCAAGGGGTATGGGGTAGGGGAGGGTGTCCAGATATGAGGAACGAACAGCAGAGGTGGGCACACCACAGATGCAAAATGCAAAGTCACCCTTCAGGAAAGTTCCTCAGTCAAAATCCCATCTGGTTTCATGCCTGAAGCTGTGGGCTTCATTTCCACAGTGTTCTCAAGCCTAAGAGCTTCATTTTGTCAATTACCTTCACGGATACAGAGTTCATTACTCAGCACCTGAATAGTAGTTCTGTTTGAAAGATAAATTTCTCCAGATTTGTTCAGCTGATCTATTAGGTAACCCAGAAACCTCTAAAAAGAAACAGAAAAGAGAAAAACCTCAACCTTAATTCTGTAGATCCAAAAGGGAAAAAAAGATAACCCAGTAAAGCCAGGCTCACAGAGCTTCCAGCTCATTTGACTTGCTTAGAACAGACTCCCTCCCAAGGGGTGAGCCTTGTCTGGAGCTTTCTCAGAATTCCTCCCCTACCCTGAAGTCTTTGCTACTACTTCAATGTCCCCAGGTGGGAAATGGAAATATAACACACTCAAAAACCTTGGCAAAGCAACATTCTGGTCTCCATGCCTATTCAGAGGAGGGGCAGAGTCTAGAGACGGATCCTAAACTAGAGGAGAGCTTCTACTCCTGCCCAAGACAGTGGAAAGCATTGATGAAGGAAGGCCCGGGCGTGACCCCATCTCCTCAAGCAGAACGAACTTACACTCACAGAGCATGTAGAGTTTGCATCACATGCATTCTCTCATTTCCCACATAACTGGAGGCATCTCCCAGCGCCAATTCCACACGGGGCAGGAACCCCCCATCAGAAGGTCAGGCTGCTGCACAGCTGATGGGCAGGAACTCACCACTTCGTAAGGCCTCCAGCCCCCATTTTTACATCTAAACTCTGCATCCCTCTGGTTTTCATTCACTAACCTGGTTTTCATTCCAGCCCTGCAGCTCTCCATGTAGATTATGCACTTCCACATCCTCCTGATCATTTAAGTATGTGACGACCACTATCATGTCACTCCAGTGAGTATTCTCCTTTACAGGCCATATGAAAGTGTTAAGCAGTCAGTCATATCCGACTCTTTGCAACCCTGTGGACTGTAGCCCGCTAGTAGCCCACAAGTCTCCTCTGTCTATAGAATTCTCCAGGCAAGAAAACTGGAGTGGATTGCTATTTCCTTCTCCAGGAGATCTTCCCGACCTAGGAATGGAACCCAAGTCTCTTGCATTGCAGGTGGATTCTCTACCATCTGATCCTCCAGGGAAGCTCCTTATAGGGCCCTGACATAGACCTTGATTTCTTCTCCACTTACCCTGCCTCCAGCTTGTCAATGACCCTCTTGAAGAGCGTTGTTATGGAGGCCCATGTTCATTTGACTGTGCATGCAAGTTCAAGGTGAGTCTTCCTAGGCCCTACACCTCTGTCAATAGAGTCCGTGGTTGTACTAATGTGTTTGTCATCCCCAGTCACACTGAGCCTCTGGTCAACTAAAACTCATAAATCTTCTCCAGTCCAAACATGTGCCTTTCACTTTCTAAGAGTGGGACTGATGTCGATCAATAATGAATGTTGCTCCTGATGCAATTTTTGTTACACCCAAGGAGAGTTCTGTCCATTTACCTTAGAGGGTCCATCCTGATGTTCCAACTAGTCTCAAGACCTAGAAAACTGATCTGTTCTTTGACATTAGCTACACTCTTCAGCTTTGTGGCAATCACAAGCTTGTGGACCTGCTTTGTATTTCTTTGTGTCATCCATGGCTACATTCCAATGGAAGCCGACTGTCTCTACCAAGGGGTGAGCCGAGGTGACAGACTCTATCTTACATGGGGTTTGCCCGAGGTCAGGCAATAGACCTATGCCCTGTGGAACTGGCACTGGAATTCTGGTCTCCTGAAGCCCAGGGTGGAGATTTCCCCAGAGGGCCATGGGGCAGCTGCAAGGGATGCTTTTCTCCCCCAGGTCCTGCCACACCTGCTTCGTGCTCATCAGCCACTCTGCAGATAGAATCTCCACGTGGTTTTCAGGGTGAGAAACTGTGTTCATTACCTTGTGTTGGCTGACTCAAAAGGCCAGAGCTACTGACAAAGTTGCTCTCCATTTGCATTCACTTCTAGACTTCAAGGGTCTCTGATCAAACCCAGCTAGACCTGCCTCCTCCATGGACCTGCCTGTATCACCCAGCCTATATCACCTCGACAGCTATGACCTAGGCACTAAGACTGGGATCCTAACGCTCATTCCATCATGTTTAATTCTTTGACTTTGAGGCAAGCCATTTCACCCTCCTGAGCCTCAGTTTTCTCATTTAAAATAGAGGACACAGCATCCTTCCTTTCAGGGTAAATTTGAGCATCAAAGGAGAGAATGAATATAAAAATTTTTTGAAAACTCTCCAATGCTTTGCAAAGTATATTGTTATTATCAAATGGGTACAGAACTCCAAAATGAGTCAGAACCACTTAAAATTCCTTTTTTAAAGCAGTTCATTGTATCCTAACCTATTTATTCATTTCTTTCTCTTTTTTTTTTCCCTCTTAAATTCCCAGTAAAAACTGAATATTAAGAATGCATGCAGGGAGAGCACTGAATACAAATTAACTATGTAATGTTCTTTAGTCACTTTGGCAGGGAAACGATACACCTATTAAAATACCCCAGGCAGAGCTGGCACGTACTCTGCTGATAACCCCAGCAGAGAATGACCTTGGCACCATTACAAGGGCAATATTTTCAAATGGATGAACTATTCTTGAACAAAGTGTCCAGTGTACTAGGAATAAACAGGCTTTTCATCAACAAAGCTGTGTGTTTGCTGGTTCCAACAACCTTTCCCAGAGACAGTGTCAGAGAGTGGGGAGGAGCAGGAAGCAGCACCTCCAAGCTGCCTGCCCAGTCTTGCTCATCTCTCCTCGAGAATCCTGTGACTGAAAGGGCCTTCAAACCTCCCTCCTCTCTTTCGAAGTTGTCATGATGACTTGTCTGCACTTTCACACAAGTAGAACCTGGTGCTGTCCACTGCGCTGCTGGGCAGACCTCAGTGAGTGCGTGGCAGGACCCTGCAGTGTCAAACGGGGCCCCGGAGCCTCACGAGCAAAGGCTGTGCTGGGGACTCATGTCCGATGTCACCAAGGGTGTCTAAGAGGCCAACTCCATCAGGAGGAGACAAGTCTCCCAGGCAGTTCAAAACAGGGTACACGAGAGGCTTTGAAGACAAGATCCTTGTGACAAAATTCACAAGGAGAGCAAGAAAGGACTCTCATTCACCAGGAATAAGGCACACATGTGCCATATGTAAAAGAGACAGCCAGTGGGAATTTGCTGTTACTCAGGGAATTCAAACCGGGACTTGGTAACATCCTAGTGGGGTGGGATGGGGAGGGAGGTGGGAGGTTCAAGAGGGAGGGGACATAGGTATACCTATGGGTGGTTCATGTTGATGTTCTGCACAAACCAACACAATATTATAGAGCAATTATCTTTCAATTAAAAATAAATTTAATTATTAAAAAAACTCAACTGGTGAGACTTGCTTCCTCTCCTGGGCCCAACAAGGCTGGTCCATTTAGCTATTCCTTCTTTCATTCATTTCAGATGTTTTTTTGAGTACCTACTGTGCACCTAACATTGTTCTGTGTTCTGGGGACACAGAATAAAGAAGATGGTCTGTTCTCCTTACATTCTGGTAAGAATAGGCAAACAAAAAATAAGCCTATGTCTAGTCTGCCAGGTGGTATAAAGTGCTAAGAGGCACAGGGAGTACAGGGGTGGGTGGGCATAAGTTTATATCGGGGAAGGCCACGCTGTGGAAGTAAATTTGACTGCAGGTTTAGAGGAAGTGCGAGAGTGGGCTGTGACTATCTGAGCAAGTGTATTCCAGGCAAGAATATGCTTCAAACAGCAAAGAAGATAGTGTTACAGGAGGGGAGCCAACCAAGGAGAGAGTCAGAAGAGATGAAGTCAGAAAGGTGATGGGAGCCAGTCCATGTGGGGCCTGAGAGCCATTTCAAGGGCTTAGGTTTTAATTCTGAGTGATCTGGGGGCAGGGCGAGACTGGAAAAGTAAGATACTCTGATTTCTGGGTCTAAAGATCATCCTAGATGTTCTATTGAGAACAACATGGAGACAGGCAGAATGTGAGCAGGAAGAGAATTAGGAGGATATGGCAAGAGTGTCAGCAAGAGAAGACAGCGGTGGCTGGAACCCAGACAGCACCTACACAAGGGTGAGATGAGGCTCACGGTGTTTTTTAGGTAAGATCTGTAGGAACTGATAATAATGGGATGTGGGAAATAAGGATTAGTCCATTGTTTTGACTTAAGCATCTGGGAGGACAGAGTTAACATTTTATCAAGAAGGAGAAGACGATGGTGAAAGGTGACTAAAGGCACCAGGAGTCTGGTGCGGGACATGGTGCGTTGGATGTGTGCATGCATGTGAAGTCACTTCAGTCATGCCTGATTCTTGGCAACCCTATGGACCATATCCCTCCAGGCTCCTCTGTCCTTGGGATTCTCTAGGCAAGGATACTGGAGTGGGTTGCCAGGCCCTCCTCCAGGGGATCTTCCTGACCCAGGGATTGAACCTGTGTCTCTTGTGTCTCCTACATTGGCAGGCAGGTTCTTTGCCACTAGCACCACCTAGGAAGCCCCATTGAGATGTCTAGTGGATGCCGAATGGAGATGCCTTGTAGGCAGTTGGATAAGCAAGTCTTAGGTCCAGGCTAGAGATATAAACGTGGGGATCATTATTGTAGAGAAGGGAAGGGACAGTCCATGTCGAAGCACACCCTTGCTCAAATGCCTCAGCCTGAAGGTTCATGCTCCCATACCAAGAACTAGTCATCTGGGCTTATTTACATGCACAGATATTGAGAAATGTCAGTTAGTTGTGTCTCCTGAAAGAAGAAACAGTTGGGTGACCATATAGCCAGTTTCTGCCAAAATGGCCTTAGCAAGTTCATTTTAGGGGATGGTGGGAGCAAAAGACTGATGGAGGGGATGTTAAGAGAAAGAAGGAAGTAGAGAAATGGGGTGGTAGCTAAAGTGGGATTTGGAATCAAGAGAGGTTGTGTGTTTTGTATCCAGCCTATATACAGGATGGAACGGAAATTTATCTATCCAAAAGAAGAAAAAGTGCGATGGTGCAAAAGAGAGAGGGAGCCACCCCAGGGGGATATTCCTGAGCAGGTGAGAGAGAAAGGGTTCTAGCTAAGTGCTTCTTAAATTTCATTGTCCTGAAGAATCACTTGGAGAGACAGTTCCCAGGCTCTACCCCACAAATTCTGATTCAGCAGGTCTGGAGTGGGCTGGAGAATTGGTAGTTCCGATCACCTCCCAGAGATGCTGATACTGCCAGTCAGGAGCAAGGACCACACTTTGAGTACTGCTGATGGAAGCTTGGGAAATTCACCCCAGTGCCAGCAGGGAAGGCAGACCAGACATGCAGTGATGAGGATGGGTGGGTGGGTGCGGTGGTGGGGAGGTGGGACTTGTCAGTTTATTGTTCTATAATCCCCCTGAACTAGGAAGCAAGGTCATCAGCTGAGAGTGAGCATGGGGGAGGAAGACTGAGGGTTTGAGAAGGGAGGAGAAAATGGGAAATCATTGTCTTACAGAGTGGGAGAATAATGGTGTAGGGAAATGGAATAGAGGGACCAGGCCAGCACCAAGGTCCCACCTGAAGTTCAACACAGCCAGTGGCATGCTCAGCCTTGCTGGTGCAGACACAGTGGACAGAGGTAGATTCAGCCAGGCCTCTCTGGTCTTGCCAAGAAGGTGCAATGAAGGAAGAGGTGGAAGGGAGTTGAATGTGTACTAGTGGCCAGGGTGATAATGAGAAACCATATAATCTAAGAGGGTAAGGAGGGCAGTGAGGACTTGTGGGTGACAATGGGGGTGGTGGGCAACAGTGAAAGGGTGATAGGTCCATTGACTGTGAATCTCAATGAGGTGGAAGAACCACTGGACAGAACAGAAGCCTGAACTGCAAGGAGAAAACTATGATGAGAGGGTGGAAATTGAGATTACGAAGGGAGTACGACTGTTAGTAATGGCAAGGTCAAGGGCATGGCCAGGGGCATGAGTGGCCAAAATACCATAATGAATCAGTGGAACAAGATAGAAATCCCCCAAATAAACCCACACACCTATGGTCAATTAAACTATGATGAAGGAGGCAAGAATATACAATGGAGAAAAAGTCTCTTCAATAAGTTGTGCTGAGAAAACTGGACAGAATGTAAAAGAATGAAATCAGAACATTCTCTAACACCATATACAGAAATAAACTAAAAAATGGATCAAAAACCTAAATGTAAGGCCGGGCACTATAAAATTCTTAGAGGAAAACAGGCAAAACACTCTTTGACATAAATTGCAGCAATATCTTTTTTTCTCCACCTCCTAGAGTAATGAAAAAAAAAAAAGCAGAAATAAGCAAACAGGATCTAATTAAACTTAAAAGCTTTTGCACAGCAAAGAAAACCATAAACAAAACAAAAAGACAACCCACAGAACAGGAGAAAATATTTGCAAATAAACTGAACAACAAGGGCTTAATCTCCAAAATATACAAACAGCTCATGCAGCTCAATATCCAAAAACAAAAACTCAACAAAAAAATGGGTAGAAGATATAAATAGACATTTCTTCAAAGAAGACATACAGATGACCAAGAGGCATGTGAAAAGATGCTTAATGTCACTAATTATCAGAGAAATGCAAATCAAAACTGCAATGAGGTATCACCTCATGCTGGTAAGAATGACCATCATCAAAGAGTCTACAAATAACAGATACTGGAAAGGATATGGAGAAAAAGAAACCCTCCTACATTGCTGGCAGGAATGTAAATTGGTATAATCACTATGGGAGGTTTCTTTAAAAAACTAAAACTAGAACTACTAGATGATCCAGCAATCCCACTCCTGGGCATATATCTGGAGAAAACTATAATTTGAAAAGATACATGTACCCCTATGTTCATTGCAACACTACTCACAATAGCTAAGACACGGAGGCAGTCTAAACATCCATTGACGGAGGAATGGATAAATAAGATGTGGTACATATATACAACGGAACATTACTCAGCCATGAGAAAGAATAGTCAGGGGAATGTTTTCACCAACTTCCCATGTGCCCCCATCCCCTCCCACCTCCTGCGTCAATAACCTGGAGCAAGAATCCCGACTTTGTCATTCCTCCCCCAGTCACATGCTTCTGTGAGCAGCCCATGCTGGGGCCTCGGGCCAAGTGCCCTGACCATCAGACCTGCCCCAGCAGTTTCTGAGGAGACCAGCCACGTGCCCAGAGAAGGATGAATGAGCTTCTGCACCTCCAGCCTGGCAGGCAAGGGAGACTCTTGTCTTTCCTCCTACCTTGGGTAACTCACCTGCATGCCCTCCACGGACACACCTGTGTTATCCCCTCTCCTGGGGACAGGCCAGGTAGCCTAGAGAGCCACTTTCCCATCTGCAGGACAGATACTGACACCACCTTACAGAGTCAAAATGCCTATTAAACCAGAATGTGCTTAAAAACTTCTCGGTGCCATGTTTAATTTAAAAAAAAAAAGTCTTAACAGTGAGTGTGCGACAGTGCCTATGTCCCAGATGCTGTTCCGGTGCTTTCCACACATCATCTCAGCTCTCAAGATGCTCAGGTCATCTCATTAACATTCCAGAGCAGGGACTTGAACCCACCGCTGACAGGGTCTCAGTGCATGCTCTCAGCTGCTGCTTCGCTGCCTCCCTTTGCAGACCAAGTTTCTGTCCTGTTCCATCCTAGCGTGCCCTCTCCTAAATCTGCCATCTGGATGACCAACCAGTTAAGGTTTTGAGATATGTGGTCAATTCTAATGAAACTGGTAGAAAATCCTACTTAAAGAGTGTCACTGTCATTTCCTAGTGGCTTCCCAGATGACTCAGTGAGTAAAGAATCTGCCTGCAATGCAGGAGACACGGAAGATGTGGGTTCGATCCCTGGATTAGGAAGATCCTCTGGAGAAGGAAATGGCAACCCACTCCAGTATTCTTGCCTGGAAAATTCCATGGACAGAGGAGCCTGGCCAGCTACAGTTCATAGGGTCACAAAGAGTCGAACGTGACTGAGCGACTAAGCAAAAAAGAATGAAAGAATGCCATTTGCAGCAATTTGTATGGACCTAGAGATTATCATACTAAGTCACCCAGAGAAAGACAAATATCATGACATCACTTATATGTGGAATCTAATTTTTATAAATGAACTTATTTACAAAACAAAAATAGATTTACAGATTTTCAAAAACAAAAAAAAGAAAAATGTAGGGGGGTGAGGTGGGGTGGATAAATTATGAGCTTGGGGTTAAAATATACACACTACAATATATAAAATAGATAACCAACCTGTACAAGGACCTCCTGTATTGCACAGGGAACCCTACTCGATATTCTGTAATAACGTATATGGGAAAAGAATCTGAAGAAGAATGAATATATATGTATGTATATACACACACACACACACATATAATATATATATATATATATATATATATATATAAAACTGAATCATTATGCTGTAAACCTGAAAATAATACAAGGTAAATCAACTATTTACCAATAAAATTTTGAAAAATGAATGAAAGCAGTACTCTATATGAGATAGACATATAAAAATTTTTTTAAAGATGCCATAAAGGATAAGATCACCGGGAGGAGGAGAAGTTGAAGAACTGGAAGACAGTATTAGAAAGACCACATTTGTGGATATTGAAATTATCAATGATTATTATCAAGAGCATTTTTGGAAGAGCACAGAGAGCTATTGTTTTCAAACTCTCCTGACAGAATCTGGTGCTCTAATGAGGGGAAGAAGTTCTGAAATATAAATTCTGGGCCCCCAAGCAAAAGTTTACCCGTGAGTCTCCTTCCAGTGCTAATTGCAGAATAAACAGATGAGCCAGCAGGGCTGCCGGTGAAGAGGCTGAGCCAGCAGAGAGGATTGCTCTAGCTGGCCAGTGCAGAGCCCAACTTTTCCCAGCTCTTTTCCTGTTTAATCTGAAGAATTCAGAGTGATACACTGTTAACTGGCTATGTGCGTGCTTGTGCTAAGTCGCTTCAGTCATGTCCGACTCTTTGCAACCCCATGGACTGTAGCCTGCCAGGCTCCTCTGTCCATGGAATTCTCTAGGCAAGAATATTGGAGTGGGTTGCCTTGCCCTCCTCCAGGGATCTTCCTGACCCATATCACCTGCGGCTTCTGCAGTGCAGGCAGATTCTTTGCCACTGAGCCACAGGGGAAACCCCCAACTCAAAATAAAAAATTTTTTTAAAAGAGTGGTGGGGAGATGTTGAGAACCTGAGGTGATTCATCAGAGCCTGTGAATGTTGGTGATGTCTCCTCATGCATTTTATATGAAACAGGAGGCCGATGGTTTATGATGTCTTGGATTTCATATTTAACTATTATGCATGTGCTAAGGCAGAAAAGACTAAATACAGACTTCAAATTAGGAGATCTAAAGGGAATACCAAGGCAGCATCAAGGGTGAGCAGAGGAACCAGGAATTAGACTGGCAGACACTTGGCAAGAGACTGGTATCCCTACCGGAGGCCCCCCACTCCATGACAGGGGTGTCCCGAGAGGAAATTAGTGGCTTCAATACATGGCGGGAACAGACATCCTTCATTCGCCTGAGCAGAGCTGAACTCCCGAGTCCTCACTGTGTGGGACACACTGAATCCTACTCAGAATTGTGGAGCCGGCTCCTCCCCCCCTCGCACCCCATCAGATCCATCCGTCCCTGAGACAGAAAGGGGGCCTGACTCCACGCTGTCCTCTCCATTACCCTCTAAGCCAGAGAATCCACACACAAAACCCAGCCCCTTCTGCAGTGTAGACACTGCTGCAAAGCAATGGGGATGGGCGTGGAGGGCAGGGAGGGTGGAAGAATGGCCATGACTCTGGCCACGTATGACTCCCGCCTGGGACCTTCCACGAGTGTCTGTAGGGCAGGTGGGGTTCACATCCAGAGCTGGCTGTCCTTATCTCTGGGTGACAGGATTGTGGGTGACTTTTCCACTTTCTCATCTGTATTTTCTGAAGGAGTGTGTAGTACTATTGTACGTGGAAAACCCCCAATAAATTTGTTTTCTTGTTTATAAAACACTTAGTTAGATGGTTTGCCTGGACGAGGAGCACATCAATCACGCGAGCCCACTCCAGGAAAACAGCTAAGGATTCACCTGGCACACACCGGGGCTCAAGTGTGGCATATGGCACATGGCAGTGGCAAGTGTAAGAGGTGGTGATTCACTGCTAGCGTCACCTGGCAGGAGCCCTAAAACCCAAGGCTGGAAAAGACAAAGAAGCGAGGAAGGCAGAGCTGCCCTCAGGACGGGGAGGACCCTTAGTGTCCCTCTACCGGGTGATTCTCCATCTGGCCCCAGGCTGTGGGCACCAGGGCATCTTCCTGTGGATCAGCTGCCTCGTGAGCAAAAGGACAAGGTGACATTGCACAGGCCAGTGTTACAAAGGAGGACGCTGTGTCACCCAGTAGGACAGATGTTTCATTTTTCCCACCTGGTTTGGGTTACCCCGGATGTCACATTGGCTTTGTCCTGAAGGTTGAGGTCAGGTTCAAAGACACCTGTGTTAGTCACTCTGTCATGTTTGACTCTTTGTGACCCCATGAACTATAGCTTGCCAGGCTCCTCTGTTCATGGGATTCTCCAGGCAACAATACTGGAGTGGGTTGCCATTCCCTTCTCCAGAGGATCTTTCTGACCCAGGGATCGAACCCTGGTCTCCTGCATTGAAGGCAGATTCTTTACTGTCTGAGCCACCAGGGAAGCCCTCAAAGACCTCTGGTCTAGTAGAAACACACAATGACCTCGGATCCAGGGCAGAACCCAGGTAAAACTGTTAAATGAATAAAAGGCACCTTTGGACATCTCCCTAAAAAACAGCAGCTACTTCTCACCAGGTACCTCACTTTCTAGGGTCCCCTGAGGGTAGCCGCAGCAGTAGCCCCCCATTCTGAGTCCCGATCCCTCAGGATTCTTATTCGGGAAAAGCTCCCTAAACTGAGCCCCTTGTGCAGAGGCTCAGGTGGTGTAGCCCAACACGTCACACTTCCTGCCATATCCAAATTATATCTGAGCCAGAGCCTCTTTCTAGAAAGACATGGCTTTACCCAAATAACCAAAATGCTAATGATAGAAATTTCAGGTTGATTTATAGGGGTGCAAATCAAGGAGAATTGGGGGGATAGGGATAGCACCCCCCTCACTAAAATAACACTTTACTTATTTTGCAATGTGGCTCTATCAATAAGAATGTTGACTTACTGGAAGAGTAAGCTACTTTAAATCCTTTATGGAGCAATGAGGAATTTTTAAATGGAAAGAAAAAAGGAGGGAAGAGAAGAGAAAGAAAAGGGAAAATAAGGAATTAGTAGAATGAAAGACTGATTCTTAAAACACATTCATGCTCTTTCATTCGATTTCCTCCTGTCCTTCAAGAGGACAAGACGCTATTTAGCCCATGATCCTGTCCTTCAAGCCTTATTTTTAATATATTATTTGCTAGGACATCAGTTCTCAAACTGTGTTCCAGGAAACCCTGGAGGGTATCCTTGAGTCAAAGTTGTTTTCCATTTTAGTGCATTCTTGAGGTCAAAGCTATTTTCATAACAATACATCAAATAAAATTTGCCTTTTTTACTTGATTGAGTTTTCCAGAAGCCACATGATGTGTGATGACATCAATGCACGAAAAAACGCTCCATGTTCCAAAAGGTTTAGGAAATGCTTTTAGACTCTTTTAGAAAATTCACAGTGTCCACTGGCATATGGAAGGCTCTGAGAAGTTCTGTGGTAAAAGCAATTCTGTTTAACTTGTTTTAATACAACATTGCACATTTGTTTGACCATGGAATTTCTTGCTTAGCTGTAGTTTTGGTTGAAGCCTTACTTTAGTACCTTGTACCATCATGTTTTGGGAAATGTCCCTCTAAGGGTAAGATATCAAGCCAGGAATCCTCTGGCCAAGGAATTTATTAGAGATCCTTCCTCTGGACCATAAGTGAGTAAAGACCGCACGCTAGTATGTCAGGACTGTGCAGGGGTCAAGAGCAGAGCCAGACTGCCTGAGTTCACGTTCTGGTTCTGCCAGTCACCAGCTGTGACTTTGGGCAAGTCACTTAACATCTCTGAGCTTTGTACTCCTTATGCATAAAATGGGAAAGATAATATGCACACAACCCTATACATATTTTACAACAGCACCATGCACATAGTGAACTAAACAAGAGTTTGTGTGTGTGTGTGTGTGTGTGTGTGTACACTCTTGCTATTATCTATTACTATGCCAAACTTGCCAGCCTAGGGTCAGGACCTAAAGCTAGTCACTAATTAGTGATGTGCCCTGAGACTTGTCATCTCTCTGCCATGGACTTCGTTTTATCCAAATGTCAAATTAGAAAGTGGGATGAGGCAGTCTCTGAAGCCCCTTGTGCTGCTGATATTCTCTGATTCCACTTGCTTCTTACAGACTGTGGCACTAACCTGGAGCACGACTAGAGAAAGAGCACAGAAGGAGAGGGCAGTCTAAGAACCCTCAGGTCCTGGGCAGCATCGTCTGGAGATGAAGGGGTCCACAAGATGGGATGGTCAGCCCTTGAGGATGGAGTCCTTCAGTTCCGGAGTGCTGCCTCCCACTGACTCGGCTTCTCACCCTGCACAGGCATGAAGGAGAAAGAAGGTGGGGTTTTATTCCCACCACCTTGACCCCACCCTTATGGCATGACTACCATTTAAAACTGGCTGCTTGAAGACACGGAGAACAGACTTTTGGACATGGCAGGAGTCGGGGGCAGGGAAGGAGAGGGTGGGACGAATGGAGAGAGCAGCACGGAAACATACACTACCATATGTAAAACAGGCAGCCAGTGGGAATTTGCTGTATGACTCCGGGAGCTCACACTGCGGTTCTGTGACAACCTAGAGGGGTGGGGTGGGGTGGGAAGTAGGAGGGAGGCTCAAGAAGGATGGGATATATGTATACCTATGGCTAATTCATGTTGATAGATGGCAGAAATCAACACAATATTGTGAAGCAATTATCCTTCAATGAAAACTAAATAAATTCATAAAAAAATGGAAAAAAATTGGCTGCTTGAGATGAGGGCCTGGCTACAGAGAGGAACAAGTTCTTCATAAAGCATTAACAGGACACAGGACTTTCAGCTTCTCAGCAGGTTTTTCTGCTCTCTTCTAAAGACCGTCCCTACCACCCCAGCCCCAGGGAAGCCTTTTAGACACCTTTGGTTGGTAAGACACAACAGTGACTGCCTCTATAAAAATTCCTCCAGGGTAACTTCACCACCATTGGGAGTGAGGAGAATACCTAAATTTAAAAAACTGAAAATGTCTGTACAAGAAAGAGCTTTGGATTGCTGGCAGCTGTGGACCAAGGTAGAGGCGCCCAACATAATGCTTCAGAGGCTAAATTGGGAACATTCGAATGCTTGGTTTTACTTGTGCTTAAAAAAGCCAGTGGCAGCTCAGCTGCCAGATGTTGGAGAACTTCAACATGTAGCTCGCGGGCATGGAATCGGCGATGCTGTCGCAGGTGACCACGAGTCAAAGGGATATGATGACTTGCTTTCCTAAAACTGCTTCTAGGGAGGGAGCCCAGCGGCTTTCATTTTTCACTTTCACTGAAGAAGTTAAATTTGGGAACACCAAAAAGATTTCACTTAACTCAGAGAGTATTGACACCAGGGCTTGTCAGCAAAGGAAGAATTTCTGAGAACGGTGCCTTTATAAGAGCTCAACTCCCTGTAACTAAGGCCTTCGAGTTTATCATCTAATTCAGTGTATCAGCTAGAAATTGCTGTTAGTTGCTAGTAATAGGACTGGTTACAGTGACTTAAACACAATGGTCTGTGTATTGTTTAATGTGAAATGAAAGTGTGGGTAATTACTGGCATTAGATCAGTGGCTTATGAATCAATTAGAATCAAGAAAATTAGGACCGAGTCTTTGTGATTCTTTTAGTCTCTTCTTTGTGAACTCAATATGGTTCTTGCAGCTCCAGCCATCACATCCACACCCCAAACAAGGCAGGTAGGATGGAAGGGCAAGAATGTCTTTCCCAGAAGTTTCACCCAACAATTTCTGCTTTCATCTTCTACAAAACAGGCAGAAAATCATAGTCCTTTGACTGACTACATGCCACCTGGAATTACATTGTATCTCTGTCTCTAAGAAAGAAAGAGAGTGGATACCACATAGGAAGCTAGCACTCTCTGTATAGGGCTTTCTAGAGAGATGTGGTTAGACCAGAATGTCTTAACTGGTTTTTCTGGGAGAATTTGTTATGTGAAACAGCAGGCATCTAGGGGAGCCTCAGTTCACCCATGAGACTGACTTCCAGACCTCTCTCACTACGAGAGGAGGGGAAGCTAGTTCCCTTAGTTCCCAAAGCAACTTGGTTGGGGAAGAGAAAGAGGAGTCAGAAGACAGGAAAATCTCTGAATAGCAGTGGATTCATTTCTTGGTCAAAGGCAGGGTGCTCAACATTAAGTCTACAAAGATGAATGGATGTGGACACAGGAGCGACAAGCACTGCTTGCTGATGGAGTAAGGCAGGTAGTGAATGAAGAAAACATGGTTCAGACCTTCCAGAATCTTATCGTTTAGAAGAGAGAGACAAACATGTAAACTAGACAATGAAAGAGGTTGCTATAGATTGAATATTTGTGTCTCCCCCTCACCAAAATCCATATGTTGAAACCCAGCTCCCCCAAATGATGGGGCCTCTGGGAGGTGATTAGATCGTGAGGGTGAATGGGGTTGAATGAATCCCGCATGAATGGGATTTGCCCTCATAACAAAGACACCAGCCAGCTCCCCCAGCCCTTCTGCCATGAGAGGATGCAGCAAGAAGACACAGCTGTCTGTGAACCAGGAAGCAGGACCTCACCTGACACCATATCTTCCGACACCTTGATCTTGGACTTCCCAACCTCCAGAACTGTGGGAAGTAAGTTTCTGTTGTTTATACGCTACCCAGTCTGTGGTGTTACAGCAGCTTGAACAGACTAAGACAGAGGCTAAGTGGAGTCAGCACCAGGCACAGAGGCGGGGAATGGACATCACCAGCAGGATGCTCCCAAAGAGGTCAGAGAAGAGGGGAAAGATGCAAAGGTTGCTGACCAGGTGGGGGAGGGGGGAGGTGGCAGGGGAGGGGAAGGGGTGGGTTTTGCTAGCTACACAGTGGGGCTCCGTCAACTGGCAAGAGAAGCAGCCCTTGGCCTGAATTCCCAAGGGCCACCACGGATCTCAAATAAGCTGTCATCCCGACATTTCTAGCTCTCCATCCAGCCCCATACAACAAAGAAGAGGAATTTAAGGTCCAACCAAAACTGGAAAAGGAGAAGGAAAACTCTCACACTGATGTGTGGGGGATGGATTGAAGGTGAGGAAATAGTTTGTTCTGGACTTTCTTCAGATTTGGGAGTGAAAATGGGCTGTGGGAAGAGATGTGAAGGGCAGGAGTAGTACAAGAGGAAGACAAATACTGCATGTAATCACTTCTAGAGGAATCTAAACAATAAAACAAGTGAATTAATATAACCAAACAGACTCACATATTAGAGAACAAACCAGAGGTTACCAATGTGGAGAAGGAAGTGGGGAGGGCCAGAGAGGTGGAGGGAATTAAGAGGTTAAAAACTACTAGGTATAACATAAATAAGCTACAAGGATATATTGTACAGTACGGGGAATATAGCCAATATTTTCTAATAATTTTAATGGAGTGTAATCTATAAAAATATTTAACTACTATGTTCTATACCTGAAACTAATATAATATATTGTAAATCAACTATACTTCAATTTTAAAAAATTGTGTGTTTCTTTTCACACACACACAGAAAGAGAGTAGCCGGTTTGTTCCTTAAGTCTATGGTTTCCAACTGCTATTCGGTACTTCCAGCAGTTACCATATGTTCACAGATTCTAGAATCACAGTAAGCGTCAGGGTGAGCTGCAGTGCAATAATTCCCAGCTTTGTTCACTTTCCAGCACCGCCCCCCACCCATCAGATCACATGGCTTAAATAAGGACTGGCCCACCCTCCCCTTGCGCATTAAGTGCGTGGCTCCTCTCTGCTAATGGCAGCAAGAACAGCCAGTTTTACTCCTGTGGGAGTTAGGAGGCATGCAAACTGACCGGTGAGCTTCGAATGGATCATGAAACCTTCTGTTGCTAAAACTTGCTTTTCCAATGGTTAGACTTTAAAAATAAGTTTTCTCCCTAGTAGCATCTTTTAAATGATCACAGCACACTAAAGCAAAGACTGATTCCACCCTGTCCTGCATCGTGAGAGGCCGATAACCTAGGAAGCAGTTGGGGGAGTGACTCTGGAGGAGGACTATCTGTGTTCAAATCCTGGTTCTGTCACTGATTTGCCCTGTGAAACTGGGCCCAGTATTTAACCAGTCTGTGCCTCGACTTTGTTTGTAAAATGAAGCTAATCGAAGTGCCTACCTTGTAGCGCTGTGAAGATTAAATGAACTGACAAGTGTAAGCGGATTAGAACTGTGCCAGGAACAGATGCCGGTTATTATTATTAAGTAACTAGCCGTGAATGTAATCACGTATTTATTTGCCTTGGTGGCTTCTTAAGGGTTAATCCTTAAGGCTCAAGTCCTGCAGGGACCTGCAGTGGGTTTGCCCACTTAGATGCAGGTAAGGCCTGCTCTTCTGCACACCTCCCCCCTTCTGCCCTTTGCCCTTCCCACCACCAGCATCTTCCACAACACGTGGAACAGACCTCCTGGCAAGTTACTGGCTCCTCCGTGTCCAACAGCACAGGAGGGTGGAGGAAAGATGGAAGGAGGGCACAGACCTGAGGGGCAGAAGTGTCCTCAGCTCAGGGTTCTTTTCTCTTTTCTGCAAGCCTGGTACACCTTTGCAGTCTACCTATGACGGTCAATTATCTGTACATCTGTTTGAAAAGCGGCCTGCTCCTGGGGGCAGAGGCGAGCAGGCCTGGCCCAGCTCCTTGCGACACCGAGCAGGCTAGCACTGCTCTCGGGAGCCTTGCCCAGTGGTCTGGCCTTGGAGGAGCTGCCAGCTCCCCCGAGAGAGTTGGACCTTTTCCACGTAACAAGATTGACTCAAAAAGAGCAAAGTTGCTCTCAACACCTGCTCACCCTCTCACAGCTTTGAAGGCCAAGACTGGAAGGAGTAATTGCAGACCATGGGCAATGAAAGGAAAAGGAGGAAAAATGTCAGCAGCCCTTAGTTCAGCATCTTCCCCACTGTCCTTTCACGGGAGGAGATCAGCGCAGGACTCACCGTGTCTATCTCTGGGTGGAGAGCTGGGAAATAGCGAAATGGCTCAAAGGGCAGTAGGTGGGATGGGACAGAGGGATCCAGGAAAGCAAACCCAGAAAAAGTCTCCTACTCTGCTGAAGCTAGCTTGAAATGGGTTCCTACGACTTATGCATGTGTGCATGCTCAGCCGCTTCAGTTGTGTCCGACTCTTTGTGACCATATGGGCTGCAGCCCACCAGGCTCCTCTGTCCATGGGGATTCTCCAGGCAAGAATACTGGAGTGGGTTGCCATGACTTTCTCCAAGGAATCTTCCCAACCCAGGGATTGAACCCATATCTCTTATGTCTCCTGCATTGGCAAGTGGGTTCTTTACCCCTAGTACCACCTGGGAAACCCTCCTATGACCTTTACCCACTCACATTTGCAAGACACTTTGTGAGAAATGAACAGGGTTCCCCGAGCACAAGCAGAACAGCCTGGTCCCACTTCAGCTGCAGGGTGACTTCTGGGCCCCCAAAGCATCCCACAAGCCCAGCTCCACTCTCTGAGGGACCCCCAGCATCACCGTGGTTCACTTTGCTTGGCCCCAGCTCCCAGCCAGGGCCAGGCTCCACAGGGCTCACAGGACAGGACTCACAGAAGACAGCGGAGACAAGGACAACATAAAAGGAGGTTCTTAAAATCAAATGCCACCCTTCCATTGACTGATGTAATCAGACCACTAGATTTTGCCATCATGTTTGTAGGGGGCACCTCTCCTGGTGCCTGTCCGCCAACAGGGATGGACAGAGGATGACGTTTATCGGTGTGACCCCTGCCCACACTCATGACTTAGCAGACAAGGCATGATCGCCTGCCCAGGCTGAGCCATAAGTGAGGACGTGAGAGAAAAGCCTGGGCTCATGGTTTAAACAGAGGCATGTAATCACAGGTGCCACGGGGTGACCATATTTGGCCTGCAAGCCAGAGCAACAGAAGTCAGCCTGCAGAGAGGGAGGGGTGTCAAGACAGATGGACATGCAGAGGAGCCAGAGGGAGTGAGCTTCCAGCTCTCCAGACCCCATTTCTGCATCCAGGCTCACTCCCTGACCCTGGTTTCTAAGAGATTTCCCAGTATCCTTTCAACAGTGCCTTCTTTCTGTTTTTTTTGTTTGTTTGTTTTTGCTCATGTATTATGTTTTCTATTATGTACATCCAGAACACCTTCCAACAAGGGCGGTGATTCACACTTACTGAAGGCTCACTTGCTATCTTGTTTGGATTTCCCTGTTCACGCTACTCCAAGGAGAAGACATGGGAATCACCATCGACATTTTATGGCCAAAGAACCCCAGGCAACTGGCCAGCCCTCAAGGTCTCCCAGGAAGGGAGGCGGTCTTTGACCCAGACCCAGTGTCGCCTCCACCATGCCTCCTTGACCTTGAAACCATGCCTCCTTGATCTTGAAGGCTCCTCCAGAAAAAGGAACACTGGCTCCAAGGCATAATCAAAGGAGATGTGCAGCATTCCTAAGCACAGTCAGACATTTCCTGGGAGTACAGGAGCTTCAGCTTGATCATTAGTTGTCACAACTTCACTGGCCTCCATCAGCAGAGCTAGCCATGCCTCTGACTTTGAAAACAAAGGATGCAGAAAAGCAGAGATGCCTCCCACTTATAAAAGTATGTGAAGCCTGTACTCTGACGATATTATTTTAGTATCCATCATACAATACTTTCTAGGAGAAGGCAATGGCACCCCACTCCAGTCCTTTTGCCTGGGAAATCCCATGGGCGGAGGAGCCTGGTAGGCTGCAGTCCATGGGGTCGCTAGGAGTCAGACACGACTGAGCGACTTCACTTTCACTTTTCACTTTGATGCATTGGAGAAGGAAATGGCAACCCACTCCAGTGTTCTTGCCTGGAGAATGCCGGGGATGGATGAGCCTGGTGGGCTGCCGTCTATGGGGTCGCACACAGTCGGACACGACTGAAGTGACTTAGCAGCAGCAGCAGCATACTTTACATCTTTCTCCCTTCCTCCAGGGCACTTGTAAACAAGGGATATATATGTTACATTTCTCCTCCATGCCTTGGTCTAGTCCTCACTCTGACATTCCCAGCCAAAGTAGATTAACTCAGAAGTTGGCAGTCTCTCCTGCTGGCCTGTGTCCGTGCTTATACATGTGTGTGTGTGCACACACACACACACAACTCATGGATATCAAAAATTTAAAAACCAGCTTAAGATATAAATTCAGATACCATACAAGTCACTTCATTTAAAATGTACAATTCAATGGTTTGGAGTATATTATACTATTTTTAAACTGTGGTCAATATGTACATATAACCTAAAATTTGGAGTTTGAGCAAATTCTGGGAGATAGTGAAGTACAGGAAAGCCTGGTGTGCTGCAGACCATGCGGCCGCAAAGAGTCGGACAGGACTTACTGGCTGAATGACAACAAGTGTACAATTCAGGCATTAATTATATTTGCAACATTGTGCAATAGTCATCAGGATTTCTAACATTTTGTGCTCTGTCTCCCTCCCTTCCTGCCTTCTGTTTTTATTTTTTAAGGAGAGAGGGAGAGTTCACCTCTCCTCCAGCCCTGGCTTCCCCACGTGTGCTAACCCTCACTGCACTGCTTCACTTTACATTCCACTATTAACCAACAGAGGCCAAGACTTGAAGGCAAGATATTGACTTAAGTGTGAATTTCTGCCTGCTCCCAAGTCCCCACAATGCAGAGAGAATAACCTGCTTCTGGGAAGTCTCCTGGGGGCCACACTCCCCTGCTGAAGGGGAACTGCTAGAGGTCAGGGCTATGTATCCTCAGGGGCTCAGCAAATGTCTGCAGAGTGGCCTTGGGGCCATGGTGGGCTGTCCTCTGCACTGGCCAAGAGGCAAGCACCTCAAGGAATGTACATAGATATGTAGAATTCCTCAAGGAATTCCCCCTTGCTGAAAGTTAGGTTTTTGTTTTTCCTTGTTACTTATTAAGTTTTATAGAAAGAACACACCTAAGTATCATTCAATCGGTGATGACAATTGAACAATACTCATAAACCATAATTCTTGAGTAATAATTATCAAAGATTATAATTGTACAATATTGAGAAGTATAGAACAAAATACAATTATTGGAGGACAATTGCTCTACCCATGCTTTATTCCTTCATCACTTTCGCTTGCCTCCTATTACTTTGCACATGTCCTAATTGGTGTGAGAAAAGAACCTTCTGGAAATTCAACCTAATCGGGTGCTAATGCGGGCTTAGCATTTTCATGTGGTTGCTGGTGGCCAGTGGGGGAAAGTGGGTCCTGATACTGTATTAGGTGCCAGATCCTTACTTTTGGGTTCTGGAGGCAGGCAGTGCCCCCCTTCCAGAATCCACTCAGAGAGGAAGAGAGGGAGGCAGGAAGGTGGCTTTTCAGAGGAAAAGCGCAGTTCTTAAGCAGTCTCAGGGTCTCTGCACAGGAATGACTTATGAACTTGTCTGGAAGGCTCCCAGCGAGGCCCATCCCCTCCACCAAAAGCCATCGTCGGGGATATCGTTACTGTCATTCATCATGCATGTGGACAATCAACAGCCCAGTCTCCTTGTGAGAGTTTTCTATGTAATTAAATGTGCTAGCCTGACACCACCCCTCCCAAAGAAAAGACAATATCTTCTGGATGTAAAATGGCTTTTATTTCATCCCAAGGAGCAGCATGCTGTTGCTAGGTGCCTATTTTTCTGCCTCTCAACTATAAAGTGACTAATGGGGTATATTTCATAAAACATCTGCAAGGATGTAGTTATTCTTATACTTCAGTGCCCTTTAAGATATTATTATCTGCCAACACTTGGACTAGGTGCTATTATGCAAATTATGCATAATAAAGGAAGAAGGGAGAGGTTCTTTGCTCCTGAAAAATCATATTTATAAGGTTAATGAGATTTATGTATATTACATCAGGGAACTGGGGTTAGAATGCAAGACTTTTTGAAATGTAGTAGTTGGCAACACTAAAGATTTGCTAGTGTTTTTCCCTGCACAAGATCAAAACTTTTCATCTCCGTTGAGGTTTAATGAGATGAAAAAAAAAATTCCCACAAAATCAAAACACATAGAATCCAACTTCAAGAACAAGGCAGACATTCTAAGTTGAATGTTTTCAATTAGTAGTGCCAAGAACAGGAGAAGGGTTTTAAAAACACATAATTTTGCATTAAAAAATCAAGTTAAATATTTCAATGAGATATCCATTGAAGCCAGGAAAGTGGACACTTTTATTTTTTGGATGAAAGGGAAAATACCAGGAAAATTCAATCTAATAAAAGAAAATACACATGTACCCCCCCCCTCAAAAAAAACTGGAAAAAATTTATATACATATGTACATATATGCACACGTTATAGAACTATGAAGTATTCTATAAACAAACAGGAAAATGTTCTGAACTCAGTCTGGTCAAATAATGGGAAGTTATAATTTAGCAAATATTCTGATTATAGGGAACTGTATTTTAGAGCATATGTCTATTTAGTATTAAAATAGAAACACAACTAAGTTTGTACTTGCTAAAGAATCAGATATCAGCAAAATACACTCAACACTAAAATAATTCTGATGATTAAGTTATCAGTGATGACTCAAAGGCACTTCAGGATCTTGTAGCACTTGGGACCCATACTACAGACATGAAGTGACAGCTGTCTTTGTAGCTATCATATGCGAGCTCTGAATAACAGAGTTCCAGTCGATAGGATGTTGGATTAATCAAATTTAGGTGTTCTGGAAAGGTTTTAGAGGCCAGTAATGGTGGATCCGCCCAGATCACCCAGAAGTGGGTCAGGGCTGGGCCAGTTTTGCTCCTTACTGAGTACACATGCACATAATCCTGGGCACGTGGTTCTCCTGGGTGTTTACTGAATAAATATTGTGGATGAATGAATTAGTAGTGAATAACAGAAGGTTAAATTGGAATTTTTCTGTTGAGAACTTTTGCTGAGGCTCAAAGCAGAGCTGGGTAACAAGTGGCCCAAAGAGAGATGCAGCTTCCATGTAAGCCTTGTTAGGAGTTGGCCAAAACAAGAGAGATAGACGATAGAGGTATACAGATATGATTTTAGATGGACTACAGGGGAGTTCTAATAAGAAGTATTGTGCATTTATTTTCCTTTTCCTCTCATCAGAGGAGGGGAGGGAATGCTTCCCCCATCCAGGTGAAGTTGGCTCTAAGAGGCCCATTCAGAGAGTAGGGAAGTCTGCCAAAAACAGAGATAAAATCTCACTTCTTGGTGGATGCTTGCTGAACTGCAGGGTCTAGAGACAATACGTGAGAATTCCTCTGTGGACCATGTGGATCCTGAGAATGGTAGCTGGGCTTGAGTCCTCTTAATAGGACTGGCCAAGGGCCTTGACTGCCACAGGGAGGTGAACCTGGCATTAGATGGCCATATGGGGTATCCCATTGGTTTGGATCTGAAGGGGGGTCCTAAGAGTCAGCCAGAGAGGGTGGGTGGGAATGGGGCAGGTCCAAGGAGCCCATGAAAGTGTCTTACAAGAGAAGGAACCAGTACCCAAAAACTTCGATATTCAGAGGACATCAGTGGCTGTGTTACAGCAGACCCCACCAAGTAAAAAGACATTTTTGCTTCTTCCCCTTTTCTCCCTACTCTTCCTCTACCTTGGAGAGTCAGAAGCAGATAGTGAAAGTCAAAAGACAACACAATAATCAAAGACTGTGCAATCTTTTTGAGCTTGGGTCAATCCTGAGCTGAGGGAAGATGAAATAGCTTTGAATTTGGCAGGAAACAGTTGTAAAATGTATATCGGACTGGGCTTTTTAATACTTTAACATGAGGACAGTTTATTAATAACTTGAAAGGGACTGAATAGTTCTGAGATCTGCCTGAGATATTGCCCAATGAAAGAAGGTTTGACAGCAATTTGGAAGGGCAGTGATAAGAGAAAAAGAAGCCATTTCCTGGTTATATCCCACCAAGTCCAGCCCACTTGATCAACTAGTTACAGACGAGTGAATGAATGAATGAATGAGTGAAGTCATTTCTGTATTATTTAGCTGGCACTATGTCCACCTGTCCAGCGCCCTGTTCAGCTTATCTGCCTCCAGATGATGTCTCAGCTATAGGTAGGGGATCCGTTGAGACCTCTTCCCCAGCTTCAGGGTGTGGCTGGGAAAAGTCACCCTGTTGGTGAGTCAGGGAAGGTTGACTTCTTGCATTCCTGATTTCTCTCCAGTGTACTGTGGCTTGATCACTCATCACCATCTTATCAAACACTATGATTGCTAAGTGTTACTTTGGCCCCAATAAGAAATGACTCTCAGCAGGCACGTCAGCAAAGTGCCTGGGTGACATCACCCTCTGTTTAGTACAGGACGTCTCCACTCCAGGCTGCTCAGGACACTGCCCAACACAGTAGGCCTGAGAACTTACTGAGAAGTGTGGGAACCCCTCTGTCCCAGGTCTCTGGGTGTTGCGGGGACCAACCCTGTGCTGGAAGGCTGAACGGTCCCTGCTTTTGCCATCTCTCCCTAGATGAGCACAGCACAGGTTCTTTTGTCGAGGTGCCTGTGAAACGATGTTGACAAGAAGATCCATTCTAACCCTGATCTTTAAGTGCAGGGCTCACAGTAGTCTCCAGGGCATCCTCCCCATTTTTCTCTTGTAACTTAATTGCATTGCCCAGAACTGGCTGATCACTGGTCTCTCTCTTCTTCTAGGGCTGGGGTTTCTCATTAATCATGATTCTTCCTTCGGGTACAGAGTAGAGCCTCAAAAGATGCTGGTTCAGTAAATGAGACTGATTTGCCCTGTGGGGAAATCAGTCTCCTGGAGACAGGTGGAGTTAGGGAGAAGACACATCCTCCAGAGGGAGTGGCAGAGGCATAGGTAGGGTGTGGGGGAAGGGCTCGGCCAAAGGTCCGCGGTGCAGCAGGAGGACAGGTGAGCACAGGGCAGAGTGATGAGCCTCGAAAAATAAACATGAGTCAAAAGCTAGTTGCCTGGAGGTCAGGGTGCCTTCTCAGGGTACGACTCTTAGTCCAGAGCCCTGGATAGCCATGATGTCACCGCCTGTTTAGTGGCATTTTACAGGCCATCACCTCGCTTTTCACAGCAGCCCAGAGAGAAGAAGACGTTATTCTCTGGTCCAGAGAGGTTAAATGCCATTCCTGATGATGCACCCCTACTAGAGGGGGAAGTGTGATGACCTCAGATCACGTGATCCCATATCTGTGAGCTTCCCACCCGACCTGATCAAACCCAACTGTACAAGAGCTTACAGAGCATTTCAGGACCCCTCAGGTGCCCCTTTTAAATAGTTTCAGGGCAGTGTTACAAGAGATGTTTCTCAGTTTTTATATCTACTTTAGAGGTTCCTTCAACTCTGCCCTAGCAGAGCCCACTGGGCCAGGCAGCGCTCTCATTCCCAGAAAGAGCCATACACAGTCCCTCTGCCCAGGTCCCATTGGTGACACAGGAGCCTGTTGCAGAATCCAGCTCCAGATTGGGCTCCACAGCTTGTGCTGGGCCTGGACGGGGACAGATTGCTGGGATCCGGAAGTGCCTCTGCAGCCAACACACTTGCCGTATGGGAGAGGCTGCCGTGCCAAGGCTGTCATTTTCCGCTCCAAAATGTTGGGTGAGAAGTGAGGCAGGCAGCATCCTCTCCTCAGTGCCTCAGATGTGCAAGCTTTCCTTTCCACTGGTAACACCCAATGTATTTCATTCTCTTCGGAGGGTTGTCTCGGCATAAAAAGAGTTCCTGAAATTTGGCATCCTCAGGGGTCTGATTTACAAAGTTGGGACCAGAAGGTGGAATTGCTTTCGAGGTTTTGTTCAGATTGTTAAAAGAGATGCCAAAAGATGTCTTTTTTATGTTAAGTTGGCTTCTTCTTTTAATGTCAATACCAGCTTAATGCTTTTAAGGTAACAAATGGCACGCTGTGATACCTTGCCCAGTTAATTTTTAAAAGGAAATTTAGGGGGAGAGCCTGAAATTACTTTTTGTTTTTTAATGACAAAGCATATTTAGGCAGGCTAAATGTGGCAAAATAAAAAACAACAAAAAAGTAAATATCAGTTCAGAGACTTCTATTTACTGAAACTCATTTTAAAAGCAAGAAGAGACATGAAAGGCAAAAATTCTACGCAAATTCAAATAGTTTCCAAGGAAAATTCCTGTAACCTTGAAGAATAATAAAGGCTCACGGATATATTTGGAATTTCTGAATGGTAGGACTGTTTCCTGAGAGCATTTTAAACATCCCAAGTGAAAAATGAGAACAAGGCCTAAGTTGTTTGGTGAAGAGCAAAGAACTCTTCTTTGGTTTGAGAGAAAAAGAGGGGACTCTAAGAGTCAAAAATGCTGGGAGGGTTGGAGTTTCACATAAAATATGATTGACAGTAGCTTTTTGCCAAAAAACTTTTTGCTAGATGCCGTATGCAAAAAAAAAAAAAAAATGTATGTTATAATCATTTTTTTAAAGCCCATTTCATGCCATCTTGCATTCTCTGAGCTTTTCCCTTTGCTTTTTAGCCCTGAACAAGGTGTCAGGGTCTGAGCCTCTGCTGAGTGGGACCTGCCAGGTACACTCAGCCAAGCCCTTCTTTTGTCTTTGCAGGATCCTGGGCATCTGCAGCCCCATCCCTGCCCATATCTGTGTTCATTTCAAGGCAGTGGAGCTTCTTTGCATTATTTTATACTCTTTCCAGCATTTCTAAGCCACTCAAACCTCAAAATTGGACATTACACTGAAACCTAATAAGGAGGATACTGGGTAGACTGACATACACAACTGCCCTCAAGTAGTTTATAATCCTTCGGTGTAGACAGTATCATGTGGTATTCCCACTTCTGTTCTTGGGTTATTATAAGAGGTGCAATAATAGCCAGCATTATCTAATACATGTAACAAAGTCTAAGCACTTTGCAAATGCTAACAGGAGAGCAATTAATTCCATCTGAAAGGAGGGGAGAAGCCTTCATTCAAGCAGCATCAGTGCAAAAAGAACCTTGAGAGATGAATTGGGATTTATCAGGGAAAGAGAAGCAGGCGGAAAGATCGCCGGGGAACACAGGCCTGGAGCCTGGAGGTGCCTGGCACCTTAGGGAACCTCCAGCTCCTCTGGGCCTGGTACCAACATGCAGAGTGGGACCTGGGGCTAAGGGGGAGGTTGGGCTGTGCCTTGGGAGGTTTGAGCACTGTGCTAAGGGCTCAGAGTTGATTCTGGAGGTTAAGGGAGCAAAGAAATTATGAAACTCAGGGGACCTGGGAGGCATGTGAAACTGCATCTATTGCTATGCTCTACATGATGTGTGTGGTGAGTAGGAAGATATGTCCATGGCTTTGTCTAGTTTCTCAAAGGGTCTCACTGTTCTGAAGCCAGGTGTCAGAGCCAGGCTGGAAGAGAGGCTCGCTGCCATCCTCTCCACAGAACCCCCTACCCCACGCATCTACAGTCAAGACACAGGCACAGAGGAGGCCTCCAGTGCACCTAGCCCTGGACAGGAATCCAGAAGACCTGCGGGCGCTGGTTCCCTCCTCTGGGACCTCCTTGTGGTACTGCATTTCCGCACTACCTAAGGGTGTTTATTTACACATTTTAATGTCAAATGAGTGGACAACTGTCCAATAACTTCAGCCATGAGATTCAGATTTCTAACTTTCTCCCTTTGGCAACATCATCTCAATTGTTTAAAACAAAGCAGCAGACTCTCCATGATTTCCCTGCTCCTCCCGTGGCTCAACACCAGACCGCAGCCTCCTGTCCGTCTCTGACCATCACCACTGTCCCCAGCTAGCAACCAATGAAACCCTGCTGGCCTTGTCAACCTTTCATTTAGTGAGAATAAATGTGTCCTTCTCCCCTTCACCCCACTCCTCTCACACTTTTCCTTGGGGGCCAGGCTGCAAATCTTGTCCTCAGAGCCCTCTGCTCCATAGACCAACAGTACTGATGGAGTTTTCCAGAATGAAGCCCATGTTCTACTTGAGATACATTCTGGCTATTTTACTACAAACATTAACTGTTGGAAATCGCACCAGGTTGCTCATGAGAAGCCCTCCACATCTCAAGCAGTGGGCTGCGGGAAATGGGGAAGGAACAAAGTCAAGGCCCCTTGAAGACTGGAGAGAGATGGGCCTCACAAGCGGTGGCTGCTAGGCTGTCAAGGCTGACTTTACAAGTATGGAGGTTAGGCTCCAATTCAAATAAATAATTTTTTTTTTTTAAGACGTATGGAGGCTCGGAACCTGAACCACCACTCAGAAACGAGTATTTCCTGGATTCAAAGCATGTAAAGTTAACCAACAAGCACATGTTACTATGTGCCAAGCAGTGGTCAGATTTAGAGGCTCAGGAGCCCGGAAGGTGCCCCCCTCACCCCCACAGGTGTCTTTCCTCCCCACCTGACTGCGATCTTGCAAGGTGCAGGTGCCCGACTCACTTGTGACCCCACCCCCAAACCCCCTTCACTCACAGTCCTGGGTATGGGTCTTGTACATGGTGGACATCAGTGACTGTGTGCTAAAGAGCACTGGCCTGGGCAAATGTTTGTTGAACTCTCCTGATGTACCAGACACTATATCAAGCCCTGAAGACAGACTTAGATAAATAAAGCCCAGTCCCTGCAGTCCAGAGGCTAAATGACCATGGTATATGTGAAGGGAAGAGCTAACATTTAGGTAAAATGACCTAAGACCTAAACAAAGGTAGAAGTAAAACAAATGAACAGGCGTAGAATGAGTCTGGCAAAACTTTGCTTTGATTGGCAGGGCAAAATTGCTCATATTAACTGGACCCAGGGCAAGGAGCTCATCTACTTATTTCCTCCTCGTCTGGTAGAGCCAAAAGAAAGAAAACCATGTCTTTGCCCCAGCAGGAGAATGTGCTTGGACACATACTCCTTCTTCTCTCTCATCCCATCTCTGCATCTCTGGCAGCCAGACACTCAGAAACACAGAAGGTAGGACACACACCACCATAGTTTAGCTCAGAAACACAGAAGGGTCAGGACAAATACACTGAAAGAAGAAGATAGGAGGAGGTTGATTTGCAGGGAAAGTCTGGAGATAGAACTGCAGGTTTTCAGAACTTTCTAAAAGTTAAACGTGTGCACACACATGCACAGACACAATGTATCTACTTACCCTTATCACCCATGCCCTTTCCTCTTTGCTTTTAAAAGTGAAAATGAAGATACAGATGGCCAAGCAACACATACAAGATGCTCAACATCGCTAATTATTAGAGAAATGCAAATCAAAACCACAATTAGTTATCACCTCACACCAGTCAGAATGTCCCTCATTTAAAAAGTCTACAAATAATAAATGCTGGAGAGGGTGCGCAGAAAGGGGAACCTTCTTACACTGTTGGTGGGAATATAAATTGGTGCAGCTGCTATAGAGAACAGTATGGAGATTCCCTGAAACTAAAAATGTATTTATCATATGATCCAACAATCCCACTACTGGGCATATATCCAGAGAAAATCAATATTCAAAAAGATACCTGCACCCCTATGCTCACAGCACCACTATTTACAATAGCCAAGACATGGAAACAATGTCCTAAATGTCCATCAACAGATGAATGGAGAAAAAAAAAAAAAGGTGTGGTACATATATACAATGGAACATTACACAGCCATTAAAAAGAATGAAATAATGCCATTTGTAGCAACATGGATGGACCTGGAGATTATCATAGTGAGTGAAATAAATCAAAGAAAGACAAATATACCATATCACTTATATATAGCATCTAAAAAAATGATACAATTGAACTTATTTACAAAACAGAAACAGACTCAGTCTTTGAGAATGGAACTCATGGTCACTAGTGAGGAAGGGTCAGGGGTGGGGAGAGATTGGGAGTTTGGGAGTAACATGTACACGCTATATTTAAAATATATAACCAACAAGGATGTACTGCAGACAGCACAGAGGATGCTGCTCAATGCTGTAATAACCCAAATAGGAAAAGCATTTGAAAAAGAATGGACCTATGTATAACTGAATCACTTTGCTGTACACCCGAAACTAACACAACATTTTCAATCAACTATACTCCAATAAACATTTGTTTTAATTATTTTAAAAAGAGAAGTAAAAATGAAGAAAACAGAGGGGAACTGAGGCTATTTATGGGGTGAAAGGAATTGGGGCTGGGTCAGAGGTGGAGCTTCCTGTTTTGTTACAAACTCTAAACCAAGACCATGGCTCTCTTCTCACCCTCTCCTTGGACTCATACCCTGCACCCCACCCCCTGCTTTGCTCCTCTTATAAAAATCCCTGGTTTCATGAGAAAAATGAAAGAAAACACATATTACAAAATCTGTACAGTCCCATCTAATTTGTGTTTCTTTCTGAGTAACTACCGTCATTCCTACATTCACTGCCCTCCTCCCACATCAAGACTTTCTAATTTTAGAGTTAAGAGCATGGAACTTGACACTGGATATGTTTCCATTTACCATGAAAGGCATGTTTCTTCACAAACAACTGGAGGGCAGGCTTGGAAAACAGGTTTAAAGACCAGACGTGTAGAATTTTGGCACGCAATTCTCTGGAAATGTCCACCAACCAGGCAAGAGGCAGGAAGCACTGAGAACGAATATGTTCTCTGGCTTCTTTCAAGTGAAATGATTTAATTTTAAGACTTTCAATTCATAAAATAGCCTCAGCTAATTTTCCAAGGAAAAATTAGCGTATTTTGTTTTTCTTCATTTTTCAAAGAATATTTGGGCCATGAAAAAGAATTTATACTGACTTTCCTTAAAAGACTTAATTGGGTACTGACCCAGTGCTTTAGGAATGAGTATAAAATAGTGAAAGAAGCAAGTTTACTAGGGATAGAAATCTTTTTGTGACATAGAAATTAGAGATCAGTTCAGCCTTCACAAATAAAAATTAAACCAGAAGAAACCTGTCAGCTTGCTGTAGTCCATTTCTATAATTTTGTAGATTTATAAATTTAGAAGTAGAAATAGCTTCTATTTCTACAGAAGGAAAGGCCAAGTCTTTGACTGTGAAGCTAACATTTTTATATCTCCATGGATGTCCTCTTTACCTAAACTGTAGGTCAGTGCCTTTTATTTCCACTTATATAGTCAAATTATCAATATATTTTCCTTTAATCATCATTTTATAAGAGGAAGAGTCAGAAATCACTCAGTGTAGTTTTAAACATGTCATTTTTTTTGTTTTTAATTTATTTTTTTATTGACAGATAGTTGCTTTACAGAATTTCATAGTTTTCTGCCAAACTTCAACATGAATCAGCCATAGGTATATACATATCCCCTCCCTCCTGAACCTCCCTCCCATCTCCCTCCCCATCCCACCCCTCTAGGTTGATACAGAGCCCCTGTTTGAGTTTTCTGAGCCACAGAGCAAATTCCCCTCAGCTATCAATTTTACATATGGTAATCGGACACGACTGAGCGACTGAACTGAACTGAACTGAATGTAAGTTTCCATGTTACTCTCTCCATACATCTCACCCTCTCCTCCCCTCTCCCCACGTCCATAAGTCTATTCTCTAGGTCTGTTTCTCCATTGCTGCCCTGTAAATAAATTCTTCAGTACCATTTTTCTAGATTCTGTATATGTGCATTAGAATATGATATTTATCTTTCTCTTTCTGACTTACTTCACTCTGTATAAATAGGTTCTAGGTTCATCCCCCTCATCAGAACTGACTCAAACATGTTCCTTTTTATGGCTGAGTAAGCTGAGCGTCGAAAAATTGATGCTTTTGAACTGTGGTGTTGGAGAAGACTCTTAAGAGTCCCTTGGACTGCAAGGAGATCCAACCAGTCCATCCTAAAGGAGATCAGTCCTGGGTGTTCTTTGGAAGGAATGATGTTAAAGCTGAAACTCCAGTACTTTGGCCACCTCATGTGAAGAGTTGACTCATTGGAAAAACTCTGATGCTGGGAGGGATTGGGGGCAGGAGGAAAAGGGGATGACAGAGGATGAGATGGCTGGATGGCATCACCGACTCGATGGACGTGAGTTTGAGTGGTCTCCAGGAGTTAGTGATGGACGGGGAGGCCTGGCGTGCTGCAATTCATGGGGTCGCAAAGAGTCGGACACGACTGAGTGACTGAACTGAACTGAATTGATTCTGACTGGTGTGAGTTGATATCTCATTGTAGTTTTTATTTGCATTTGTCTAATAATGAGCGATGTTGAACATCTTTTCATAGTGTTAGCCATCTGTATGTCTTCTTTGGAGAAATGTCTGTTTACATCTTTTTCCCACTTTTTCATTGGGTTGTTTTTCTGGCATTGAGTTGTGTGAGCTGCTTATATATTTTGGAAATGTATCCTTTGTCAGTTGCTTCATTTGCTATTATTTTCTCCCATTCGGAGGGTTGTCTTTTCACCTTGCTTATAGTTTGCTTTGCTGTGCAAAAGCTTTTAAGTTTAATCAGATCTGACTTATTTACTTTTGTTTTTATTTGCATTACTCTAGGAGGTGGGTCATAGAGGATCTTGCTTTGATTTATGTCATCAAGTGTTCTGCTTGTGTTTTCCTCTAAGAGTTTTATAGTTTCTGGTCTTACATTTTGGTCTTTAATCTACTTTGAGTTATCTTTGTGGACATCACCAGATGGTCAACACCAAAATGAGATTGATTATATTCTTTGCAGCCAAAGATGGAGAAGCTCTATACAGTTAGCAAAAACAAGACCAGGAGTGGACTGTGGCTCAGATCATGAACTCCTTATTGCAAAATTCAGACTTAAATTAAAGAAAATGGGGGAAACCATTAGACCATTCAGGTATGACCTAAATCAAATTCTTTATGATTATACAGTGGAAGTGAGAAATAGATTTAAGGGACTAGATCTGATAGACAGAGTGCCTGATGGACTATGGATGGAGGTTCATGACATTGTACAGGAGACAGGGATCAAGACCATCCCCATGGAAAAGAAATGCAAAAAAGCAAAATGGCTGTCTGAGGAGGCCTTACAAATAGCTGTGAAAAGAAGAGAAGTGAAAAGCAAAGGAGAAAAGGAAAGATATACCCATTTGAATGCAGAGTTCCAAAGAATAGCAAGGAGAGATAAGAAAACCTTCCTCAGCAATCAATGCAAAGAAATAGAGGAAAACAATAGAATGGGAAAGACTAGAGATCTCCTCAAGAAAATCAGAGATATCAAAGGAACATTTCATGCAAAGATGGGCTCAATAAAGGACAGAAATGGTAGGGACCTTACAGAAGCAGAAGATATTAAGAAGAGGTGGCAAGAATACACAGAAGAACTGTACAAAAAAGATCTTCACGACCCAGATAATCATGATGGTGTGATCACTCACCTAGAGCCAGACATCCTGGAATGTGAAGTCAAGTGGGCCTTAGAAAGCATCACTATGAACAAAGCTAGTGGAGGTGATGGAATTCCAGTGGAGCTATTTCAAATCCTGAAAGATGATGCTGTGAAAGTGCTGCACTCAATATGCCAGCAAATTTGGAAAACTCAGCAGTGGCCACAGGACTGGAAAAGATCAATTTTCATTCCAACCCCAAAGAAAGGCAATGCCAAAGAATGCTCAAACTACCACACAATTGCACTCATCTCATACACTAGTAACATAATGCTCACAATTCTCCAAGCCAGGCTTCAGCAATACATAAACCATGAACTTCCAGTTGTTCAAGCTGGTTTTAGAAAAGGCAGAGGAACCAGAGATCAAACTGCCAAAATCTGCTGGATCATCAACAAAGCAAGAGAGTTCCAGAAAAACATCTATTCCTGCTTTATTGACTATGCCAAAGCCTTTGACTGTGTGGATCACAACAAACTGTGGAAAATTCTGAAAGAGATGGGAATACCAGACCACCTAACCTGCCCCTTGAGAAATCTGTATGCAGGTCAGGAAGCAACAGCTAGAACTGAACATGGAACAACAGACTGGTTCCAAATAGGAAAAGGAGTACGTCGAGGCTGTATATTGTCACCCTACTTATTTAACTTATATGCAGAGTACATCATGAGAAATGCTGGGCTAGAAGAAGTACAGGCTGGAATCAAGTTTGCCAGGAGAAATATCAATAACCTCAGATATACAGTTGACACCACCCTTATGGCAGAAAGCGAAGAAGAACTAAAGAGCCTCTTGATGAAAGTGAAAGAGGAGAGTGAACAAGTTGGCTTAAAGCTCAACACTCTGAAAACAAAGATCATGGCATCCGGTCCATCACTTCATGGCAAATAGATGGGGAAACAGTGGAAGACTTTATTTTGGGGGGCTCCAAAATCACTGCAGATGGTGATTGCAGCCATGAAATTAAAAGATGCTTACTCCTTGGAAGGAAAGTTATGACCAACCTAGACAGCATATTAAAAAGCAGAGACATTACTTTGTCAACAAAGGTCTGTCTAGTCAAGACTATGGTTTTTCCAGTAGTCATGTATGGATGTGAGAGTTGGACTCTAAAGAAAGCTGAGCACCGAAGAACTGATGCTTTTGAACTGTGGTTTTGGAGAAGACTCTTGAGAGTCCCTTGGACTGCAAGGAGATCCAACCCATTCATCCTAAAGGAGATCAGTCCTGGGTGTTCATTGGAAGGACTGATGTTGAAGCTAGAACTCCAGTACTTTGGCCACCTGATGTGAAGAGCTGACTCATCTGCAAAGACCCTGATGCTGGGAAAGATTGAGGGCAGGAGGAGAAGGGGATGACAGAGCATGAGATGGTTGGATGGCATCACCAACTCAATGGACATGAGTTTGAGTAAACTCTGGGAGTGGTGTTGGACAGGGAGGCCTGGAGTGCTGTGGTTCATGGGATCGCAAAGAGTTGGACAGGACTGAGCAACTGAATTGAGCTGAACTGATAGAAAGTGTTAGAAAGTGTTCTAATTTCATTCTTTTACATGTAACTGTCCAGTTTTCCCAGCACCATTTATTGAATAGGCTGTCTTTGCAACATTGTATATTCTTGCCTCTTTTGTGAAAAATAAGGTACCCATAGGCGCATGGGTTTATTTCTGGGCTTCTATCTTGTTCCATTGGTCTATATTTCTCTTTTTGTGCCAGTACCATACTGTCTTGATGACTGAAGCTTTGTAGTATAATGTGAAGTCGGGAAGGTTGATTCCTACAGCTCCATTCTTCTTTCTCAAGACTGCTTTGGCTATTTGGGGTCTTTTGTGTTTCCATATGAATTGTGAAATTGTTTGTTCTAGTTCTGTGAAAAATGCCATTGGTAATTTGATAGGGATCACATTAAATCTGTAGATTGCATGTGGTAGTATAGTCATTTTCACAATATTGATTCTTTCTTCCCAGGAACATGGAATATCTCTCCATCTGTTTATGTCATCTTTTATTTCTTTCATCAGTGTCTTATAATTTTCTGTGTACAGTTCTTTTGTCTCCTTAGGTAAGTTTATTCCTAGATATTTAATTCTTTTTGCAATAGTGAATGGGATAGATTCCCTAATTTCTCTTTCTGATTTTCCATTGTTAGTATATAGAAATGCAAGTGATTTCTGTGTATTGATTTTGTATCCTGAAACTTTGCTAAATTCACTGATTAGCTCTAGTAATTTTCTGATACTATTTTTAGGGTTTTCTATGTACAGTATAATGTCATTTGAAAACAGTGAGAGCTTTACTTCTTCTTTTCTGATCTGGATTCCTTTTATTTATTTTTCTTCTCTGATTGCTGTAGCTAGGACTTCCAGAACTATGTTGAATACTAGTGGTGAAAGTACACACTCTTGCCTTGTTCCTGATCTTAGGGGGAATGCTTTCAGTTTTCACCATTGAGAATAATGTTTGCTGTAGGCTCATCATATATGGCCTTTACTATGTTGAGGTAGGTTCCTTCTTTGCCCATTTTTTGAAGTTTTAATCATAAATGGGTGCTGAATTTTGTCAAAGGCTTTTTCTGCATCTATTGAGATTATCTTATGTCTTTTATCTTTCAATTTGTTAATATGGTGTATCACATTGATTGATTTGTGTATATTGAAGAATCCTTGAATTTCTTTTTTTTTTTTAGACTATCACAAGTGGAATTTTATTTTAAAATAGCCTTGGTTGGTAAATTTCTGATTTTAGTTTATTCTTTTTTTTTTTTTAATTTTATTTTATTTTTAAACTTTACATAATTGCATTAGTTTTGCCAAATAAACCCAACTTGATCATGGTGTATGAGCTTTTTGATATGTTGCTGAATTCTTTTTGCTAAAATTTTGTTGAGGATTTTTGCATCTATGTTCATCAGTGATATTGGCCTGTAGTTTTCTTTTTCTGTGTTGTCTTTGTCTGGTTTTGGTATCAGGGTGATGGTGGCCTCATAGAATGAGTTTGGAAGTGTCCCTTCCTGTTCAATTTTTTGAAAGAGTTTTAAAAGAATATGCATTAGCTCTTATCTAAATATGTTTAAATAAAATTCTCCTGTAAAGCCATCTGGTCCTGGGCTTTTGTTTTGGGGGAGATTTTTGATCACAGGTTCAATTTCAGTGCTTGTAATTGGGTTGTGCATAATTTCTATTTCTTCCTGGTTCAGTCTTAGAAGATTGAACTTTTCTAGGAATCTTTCCATTTCTTCCAGATTATCCATTTCATTGCCATATAGTTGTTCATAATAGTCTCTTATAATCCTTTGTATTTCTGCATTGTCTGTTGTAACCTCTCCTTTTTCATTTCTAATTTTATTGATTTGATTCTTCTCTCTTTTTTTCTTGATGAATCTGGCTAAAGGTTTGTCCATTTTGTTTATCTTTTCAAAGAACCAGCTTTTAATTTTATTCATCTTTACTACTGTTTCTTTCATTTCTTTTTCATTTCTTTCTGCTTGGCTCTGTGATTTCTTTCCTTCTACTAATTTTTGGGTTTTTTTGTTCTTCTTTTTCCAGTTGTTTTAGGTATAATGTTAGGTTATCTAGTCGATATTTTTCTTGTTTCTTGAGGTAGGACTGTATTGCTATAAACATCCCTCTTAGAACTGCTTTTGCTACATCCCATAGGTTTTGAGTTGTCATGTTTTCATTGTCATTTGTTTCCAGAAATTTTTTGATTTCCCTTTTGACTTCTTCGGTAACCTGTTGGTTATTTAGAAACGTGTTGTTTAATCTCCATGTGTTTGTGTTTCTTACATCTTTTTTTTTTTTGTACTTGATATCTAGACTCATAGCATTGTGGTCAGAGAAGATGCTTGATATGATTTCAATTTTCTTAAATTTACTGAGGTTTGACTTGTGACCCAAGATGTGATCTATCCTGGAGAATGTTCCATGTGCACTTGAGAAGAAGGTGTATTCTTCTGCTTTTGGATGCAATGTCCTGAAGATATCAATGAGATCCATCTCATCTAATGTATCATGTAAGATTTGTGTTTCCTTCTTAATTTTCAGTTTTGATGATTGGTCCATTGGTGTGAGTGGGGTGTTAAAGTCTCCTACTATTATTGTGTTACTATCAATTTCTCCTTTTGTCTGTTAGTGTTTGTCGTATGTATTGAGGTGATCCTATGTTGGGTGCATAGATATTTACAATTGTTGTATCTTCCTCTTGGATTGATCCCTTGATCATTATGTAGTGTCCTTCCTTCTCTTGTAATCTTCCTCATTTTAAGGTCTATTTTGTCTGATATGAAACATTGCTACTCCAGCTTTCTTTTGCTTTCCATTTGCATGGAATATATTTTTCCATCCTCTCACTTTCAGTCTCTATGTGTCTTTAGGTCTGAAGTGCGTTTCTTTTAGACAGCACATATATGGATCTTGTGTCTTTTGCTTGGAGCATTTAATCCATTTACATTTAAAGTAATTTTTGATATATGTGTTCCTATTGCCATTTTCTTAATTGTTTGGGGTTGATTTTGTAAATCTGTTTTCTTCTCTTGTATTTCTTGACTATATAAGTCCCTTTAACTGCTGGGGTCCAGCCCCGGCTGATCCAGGATATCCGAAGCGGGGACAGCGTCGGCGAGGGTCAGGATACAATAGCTTCAATTAGATATTAATTAAAGATATAAAGAATAATAGAATAAGGATAGCTCAGTAGGAAAATTCAGTGGAGAAAAGAGGCTGAGTAGCTTGGTTTACGCGGGAGACCAATAAAACTTCAAGACAAGAAGTTTGCACCACTTACGTAGGCCACAGGCATCCTTCCGTTCTCCCGAAGGAGAGGAGACACTGAGGCCTCCCCAGTCGGATCTTAGAAGCCCAGGCATAATTAGTAAGCATGGCGGGTTCCGCACTCCAGATGGAGACTCAACCAGAGTGAGAGAGAGAGCGACATGGGGAGACCAGTATTTCGAGAAACTGATCCCAATTCTTTATTTTCCAGAGTCTGTTTTTATACACTGAGATGTTATACAAAAGTCACGTGGGGACAGCAGTCCTGACTTTTATTAAAGTCAGGTGCTTCACACAAATGTATACAGAGGTCTTAGGGGTGTTACATCATCTTCTGGCCAGGGGAGGCCTGCTGACAATTTACAACCCTCTCCTTGTGACAATGGTCAGTCAACCAGGACACTTATTTCTCCAGGGGTGATTATTCTTAAAACAGACGCCACCCAAATAAAGTTACATTCCTACAGGGTGAGGGTATAGTGGGTTTTAGTTAAGGAAAGAATTTACTTAGCCTAAGGTCTAATGTGATTAATATCAAAGGTTAATACTTATTTCTTCTATATATTCATTAATGTGTGTAAGGGCAGGGGATATGGAGACTTAGCAACAAACATTGGCTCAACAAATGAAAAACCCTTCACCAACACAATTTCTAATCAGCCCATTATACTTATACTAATAATTTTCTAACTTTTCTAAGGAACCTGTTTTTAGAAGGTTTAAAGCATCTCGTGCCTCTCACGGTTGGGAGGCTGTGAGCAATCACATGTGGCCGGACAAGCCTGTCAGGCAGGCCAGAGAACCTTCAGAGGAGTTTGTAGGTTAAAACACTCTTATCACGCCCAGGAATTATTATTAACTGGAGCTCTAAGTTAACTCCTTTTCCAAAAGAAGTGGTGGGGTACAGCCCCCCGTAAAGTCAGAGGTGTAGGTGAGAGCACAAAGTAGTAAAGTAGGCAGGCTCTGGTTAATGGGGGTAGATGCTCGAGGATTTCCAGGGGGACTCCTGAGGCTCGATCCCACCTTTGCGTATGTTGAGCCTCCTTCCTCATGACCTTTGCCATGGGCGGAGTACCTCACTCTGGCCCCCAACATTTAACATTTGTTGTAAAGCTGCTTTGGTGGTACTGAATTCTCTTAACTTTTGCTTGTCTGAAAAGCTTTTTATTTCTCCATCAATTTTGAAAAAGATCCTTGCTGGGTACAATAATCTTGGTTGTAGATTTTTTTTCCATTTTAGTACTTTAAATATATCTTGCCATTCCCTTCTGGCCTTCAGAGTTTCTGCTGAAAGATCAGCTGTTAAGAGTATGGGGTTTCCCTTTTATGTTACTTGTTGCTTCTCCCTTGCTGCTTTTAATATTCTTTCTTTGTGTTTAGTCTTTGTTTGCTTGATTAATATGTGTTGCAGCATATTTCTCTTTAGGTTTATTCCATGTGGGACTCTCTGTGCCTCTTGGAGTTGCCTATTTCCTTTTCCATGTTGGGGAAATTTTTAACTATAGTCTTTTCAAAAATTTTCTCATACCCTTTCTTTTTCTGTTCTTCTTCTGAGACCCCTATAATTCGAATGTTGGTGCATTTGATATTGTCCCAGAAGTCTCTGAGACTATCTTCAGCTCTTTTCATTATTTTTACTTTATTCTGCTCTTCAGAAGTTATTTCCACCATTTTATCTTCCAGCTCACTGATTCACTCTTCTGCTTCAGATATTGTTATTGATTCCTTCTAAAGCATTTTTAATTTCAGTAATTGTTTGTCTCTGTATGGTTATTCTTTAATTCTTCTAGGTCTTTGTTAATTGATTCTTGCATTTTCCCCATTTTGTTTTCAAGGTTTTTGATCATCTTTACTATCATTATTCTGAATTCTTTTTCAGGTAGTTTACTTATTTCTTTTTTTGTGTTTCTAGTTTGTTCCTTCATTGGTGTAGTATTTCTCTGCCTTTTCATTATTTTTTTTAACTTATTGTGTTTGAGGTCTCCTTTTCCCAGGCTTCAAGGTTGAATTATTTCTTCCTTTTGGTTTCTCCCCTCCTAAGATTGGTCCAGTGGTTTGTGTAAGCTTCATATAGGGTGAGATTTGTGCTGAGTTTTTGTTTGTTTGTTTTTCTTCAGATGGGCAAGGCTGAGTGAGGTGGTAATCCTGTCTGCTGATGATTTGGATTGTATTTTTGTTTTGTTTGTTGTTTAGATGAGGCATCCTGCACAGGGTGCTACTGGTAGTTGGGTGATGCTGATTGTTGTATTCAGGTGGTTTACTTTGTGTGAGTTCTCACTATTTGATACTTCCTAGGGTTAGTTCTCTGGTCGTCTAGGGTCTTTGAGTCAGTGCTCCCACTCCAAAGGCTCAGGGCTTGATCTCTTATGTTTTGTAAACAGTGATATTGCTGACCTTGGTAGCACTTGGCCTGCATGCCCACTTGGCAATGGGCCACTTTTGTCTGTCTTAGTGTATCAGTAGTCTTTGAAGATTCCTTGCTGCTGCTGCCCAGAGAGAATAAACATGTCTGCAGTCCCCACAGCTCCTCGAGTCTTCTTCCAGCTTCCCTGGTCACACTTTATCTACCCAGTGCACTGCTGCACAGCAGCCAAACCGTAGCTCCCTCCATCAGTGCTAGAAGGCAGGTGCTACACTGATGACACATGTCATTTTAAACGGGACTCCTACTTGTTCAGTGTCTATGTCACCTGCCTGTGCCCGCCCCCCCCCCCACACCTATCCTCCCAGGAGGATGGCACAATGCCCAGTACACAGGCCCAGGTGTTTGACCTGCTTTTCTTTCCAGTCCAGAGCTGCTACAACCAACAAAGAGCACTTTCTTCTCCTGTGACCAGCTCTTGGGAAAAGCAAAGTCTCCCCAACTCCTCTCTTCTACCTCATCCCTTAAAACAAGCAAATCAGCAATCAGCTCCCCTTTTAGAGAACTTACTAATTCCTCTGTGGAAATGGACGTCAGGCACTGAAAATGATGAGCAGGAAGAAACTGGGGAATCTCCTCAGCTCTCCAAGGCTCTCCCTGATTAGAGCCTGACATTGTCCTTCTTACATGGCTGGCAGGAGCTTCTTCCAGTCGGTATTGGATGCTGAGAAAACCTGTAGAGATTGGAGGCAAAATTAAATTTGATCTAGCTTACCTGCTAGATGAACTGATCAACAGAATTCTTAGCTATTGTGTAGGTACCTACCCAGGATGGCAAACTCTGCAACCTCTCTACCCCATGTCCAAAGCAGACTTGGCTTAACAATCACGACTTCTTTCCTGGTGAGCCTGGATGCCACCCAGAATGCTTTTTAACAAGGTGCTAGAGGCAACCACTAGAAACTCTTTGGATTAGGCCTGTGAGATGGACTTAGTTGTCATTTCTGCCCCACCCTGTCCCATATCCTGGGTGCTCTGCTGTATCCACCTTGCAGGAATGCTTGGCTTCTTCTTCTCTTAAGAACAAGAGAGAAGTATTAGCTTTCTTGACCCTCTCCTCCACTGGGGTGTATCAGGTCTCAGGTTTTTAGCAAATCTCAACATTTACCCAATTAGTTTGTGCATATGAATTAGTCAGGGGCTAACTACATGCCTATCAGAAATTTAAGATATTGGTCTAAACGTGGGCAAAGGAGTTCTTATATGTGGATGGGACATTTTATTCAAGTTAATGGACAGGCCAGTGGGCCCACTTTCTGCTAGTTCCTCATCAGGAGGCCTGTGAGCCTGGCGGCTGAGGCTCCTCACAGATATGAAGAGGAGGAGGAGGTGATTGAGGCAGTGGTTTTCTTCATGCTCGTGCCCTCCTCTGTGGCCCTTTATGAGGCACTTGGAAGAGTGCACACATCTAGTCTGTTTTCACGCAAACGGCAGGGTTTGGAGAGCTTGGAGAGATTTCCTATGCTGCTTCCTCAGATGTGGGTCTTGTTAGCATTGACGTACTCTGACAAGCCTACCTTCTTACAATGGTATAAATCATCTGAAGGCAGGGAGTGTGGCTCTAGGGAGGAGAGCATTTCTCATGTGAACATGGAAATACAGGCGTCCTGTTCACTCAGGCATGTGGTGGTGCAAGAGGACTTAGAAACAATCTTTCTTTCCCTGAACTGCCCAGTTGCCACTGTGGCACAGATTTGAACCACTGAAGCCTTATTTGGGGGAAATGAAGTCGTAACTGAAGGAGAGTGTCACAGATTAGACGGTGTGAATCACACATACATCTCTCTGGCCAGCCTCTGGAGTTGAAGCCCAGGGGGTGTGGCTGAATTATCAAGCATGCGTCCCGCGACAGTGACTCAGGCTCACTGGACTGGCCACCTAGATGACACCATATTTCTGGAAACTTGGAGCTCCATCGCAGAACATGAATTACTGCTATGAGCCAAACTCTATGCCTTGCTTATATCATAAATCAACTGGAATGAAGTTAAAAGTCACCACTCATAATGTAAACCTATATCCAGAACTGAGATGTGGTTTTGATTTAAGACATACCATTGTCCTGAGAAGAGTTCAGCCTACGAAGCACCAGGGATCTCTTTATCTGATTAAAGACGAATTGTGGGCCTTTGATTGTATATTAGGATCTGGAAAGGGAGGGTTGGACTGTTTTGTATTTCTGATAAGTATCTTCATGTTCAAACAGCTAAAAACATTTGCCATTTCAAATTTTCATGCAGCAAAATATACCACATACTGATTTCTGAGGCAATGATTTAAAAATGAAAAAAAAAAAAACTAAACACACTCCTCTCTTAAGGTAATGCCTGGGCCTGATTCTACATATTTGACATATTCCAAGTCTTTAATCCTTTTAACTTTTTAAAAATTTCCAGCAAAATATTTACTTAAATGAAAATATCCTAAGGCTTAGGTTCCTGATTCCAGTATGAAAGAAAGTCCTCCTAGGTTCACTGCCATTTGCCAAGCTGCAATGATTGACGCATGCTGTGACTAAAAAGGGCCTCCTCTTCCCTGTTTCAGAGCATCAGCTCCCTCCCCCTCCTAAGGCCTTCGTTTTCTGCAGTGACTCACTATCCTCCTCATAGGCCTCTCCCCTTCCTGCAAGTGAGCCTTTGAAATTCCCATTTTAAGGGGTAAAAATAGAAGGAAAAAAAAAAAAAAAGAATTCTGCCAAGACAAAGAGTCCTCTCAGTATATCTTTAACAGGAATACCTTAGCCTTCATTCTGAAGCTCTTGAGAACATAGAACCATTTCAGGGCAACTTTCTAAGCACTAGAAACCATTCCCTCTGCCTTCTTACCTTCCATTCCTAGACACTAGTGAGACCTGACTGGCATCTTCCATCTCTCCAGGCTGCATTCTCTGGCTTTTCTAAGTGCTTCTCTGCCAAATGGGTCCTGAGTCTCCAGAAAAGTTGGCTCCTTTTTCCACCCTGGTGTATAACAGAAAGAATGGGGAAAAGAGAATTTATTCAAAATGAATCCAGACAGTTCATTCCTGGACCTGGCACTGAGTCTCTCTGTGGTATTGAAAAGTTCAGGGCCAGTGTCTCTGGTTTCACTTCCTCATATCACATAGGAGGGACCAGAAGACCTCCAAGGCCCCACCCAGGTCTAGCAGAATAGAATCTAGCCTCCCTCGCAAGCCCTGGAATTGGGCTCCATGGAACTGATCACTTCTAGCTGGAGCCAAGTGGCTGGTTCTGCTCTAAGAATGTGGTGGGAGGGGCAGGAAGAGGGAAGTGCAGAATTACAGAAGTAGGTGGGGCAGTCAGCTAGTACTTTGCAAAAGGACAGACAGAACAGTAAGGAGGGAGGAAAACAGACACTATGGGCTTCCCTAGTAGCTCAACTGGTAAGGAATCTGCCTGCAGTCCAGGAGACCAGGGTTTGATCCTTGGGTTGGGAGGATTCCCAGGAGAAAGGCGTGGCAACCCACTCTAGTATTTTTGCCTGGAGAATTCCCATGGACAGAGGAACCCGGAGGGCTACACCAGTCTACAATCAATGGGGTCGCAAAGAGTTAGACAAGACTAAGGGACTATATATATATATATGCACCCTCTCATTATATGTGACATCTAAAATTACCAAGCTCATAGGAACAGAGAACAGATTGGCAATTGCTAAAGGGAAGGGTGTGGAGGTGGGAAAATGGGTGAAGATGGTAAAAAGGTTTTTATAAACTTTCAGTTATAAGATGAGTAACTTCTAGGGATGTATTATACAGCATGGCAACTATAATTCACAATACTGTATTGTATATTTGAAAGTTGATAAGAGTATATTCTAAAAGTTCTCATCACACACACATAATGTAACTATGTGAGGTGGTAGATGTGTTAACTAACCTTATTTTGCAATATATGCATGTATCAAATCACTACCTTGTACACCTTAACTTTACATAATGTTGTAAGTCAATTATATCTCAATAAAGCTGGGGAAAAATAAGGACAGAAATGGGTGCATGGAAAGATGTTCAACATCGTTAATCATCAGAGAAGTGCAAATCAAAACCACAAGGAGATATCACCTGAGACTTGTTAGAATGACTGTCATCAAAAAGGACACATAACAAATGTTGGCAAGGATATAGAAGAAAGAAAACCATTGTACATTGTTGGTGGGAATGTTGGTGTAGCCTCTTTGGGAAACAATATTCAGATTCCTCAAAAAACTAAAATTAGACCTACCTATGACCCAGAAATTCCACTTCTGATCATATATATCTGAAACAAAAGTACTAATTCAGAAAGCTACATGCACCCCAATGTTCATAGCAGGATTATTTATAATAACCAAGATATGGACCTAGATAGCATATTAAAAAGCAGAGACATTACTTTGCCAACAAAGGTCCATCTAATCCAGGCTATAGTTTTTCCAATAGTCATGTATGGATGTGAGAGTTGGACTATAAAGAAAGCTGAGCACAGGAGAATTATGCTTTTGAACTGTGGTGCTGGAGAAGACTCTTGAGAGTCCCTTGGACTGCAAGGAGATCCAACCAGTCCATCCTAAAGGAGATCAGTCCTGAGTGTTCATTGGAAGGACTGATGCTGAAGCTGAAACTCCAATACTTTGGCCACCTGACGTGAGGAACTGACTTATTTGAAAAGACCCTGATACTGGGAAAGATTGAAGGTGAGAAGAAAAGGGGACGACAGAGGATGAGATGGTTGGATGGCATCACCAATTAAATGGACATGAGTGTGAGTAAACTCCAGGAGCTGGTGATGGACAGAGAGGCCTGGCATGCTGCAGTCCATGGGGTCGCAGAGAGTCAGACACAACTGAGTGACTGAACTGAAGATATGTAAACAACTTTAGTGTCCATCAACAGATGAAAGGATCAAGAAGATGTGAACACACAACAGAATACTACTCAGCCATAAAAAAGAATGAAATGCTGCCATTTGCAACAACATGCATGAACTTGGAGGCAATTACACTTAGTGAAATAAGTCAGAGAAAGATAAATACTGTATGATATTAGTTGTATGTGGAATAAAAGAAAATAAAATAAACTAGTGACTATAACAAAGAAACAGACTCACAGATATAGAAAACAAACTGATGGTTACCAGTGGGGAGAGAAGTGGGAGGAGAGAGATAGGGGTATGCAGTTAAGAAGTGCAAACTACTATGTATAAAACAAGCTACAAGTATATATTGTACAGCACAGGGAATACAGCCAATTTTTTATAAGTGTAAATGGAGTATGCGTGCTTAGTCACTTCAGTCATGTCCGACTCTCTGCGACCCCATGGACCATGGCCAGCCAGGCCCTCTGTCCATGGGATTCTCCAGGAAAGAATACTGGAGTGGGTTGCCATTTCCTTCTCCAGTGATAAAGTATGAAGTGAGTGAAGTGAAGTCGCTCAGTCATGTCCGACTCTTTGCAACCCCATGGTCTGCAGCCTACCAGGCTCCTCCATCCATGGGATTCTCCAGGCAGAGTACTGGAGTGGGTTGCCATTTCCTTCTCCAAATGGAGTATAACCTTTAAATGGAGTATAACCTTTAAAAATTGCAAATCACTGTCATACACCTGACACAGAATACTGTAAATCAACTATACCTCAATTTTTAAGTATGCTATTTAAAAGAAGAAACTGAAAAAAACAATTAAGGATGAACATATACATGGCACTTCATAGTTCAGAGCTTTCACTTACATTGTCTCATTATTATCTCATGCGCAGAATTTCTTAAACATAAGAAGCAGATCTCTCTGTTTAAAAAAACAATCCCTCAAGCCTCTTATCACTGATTTAAATTATTTCACTATGTTTCTTGACTATATCCAAACTAAATATAAGCTAGATATGAAATTTAATTAAAACCCCTTAAACTTTATGGTACTTAGGTAAGTGTCTGGTTTTGCTGAAACTAAATTGCCAACACCAATTAAATGGAAGATTTAGTGTGGGTCTGCGTTGGCTTCTGCACTTGGCCATAGAAACTCTATTGGCAGAGGATGCCTGTGCACTGGGTACATGGTGGGAAATAGCATTAATAACTGCAGACCTTTTTTGCCACTTCAAGATCATCACTTTCATATTAAACCAAAGTTCTGCCAGGAGCGAGCCTTGAAAGCCACCTCTAACTGTGGCCATCCGAGACCTCTGCCTCTTCCACTTAAAGATAAGGTTCGTGCCTTGCTGGCCAATTCTTGCTACAAGCTGTTAGATAAAGACAGGCGTAGAGACACAGGTGTGTGTCTGCATGCCTGTGAACGCGGGCTTTGGCTTCTGGCAGGCTTTTCCTGTCACATCCTCTGGGGAGGCCCAGGTCTCCCACCTCACTAGGGGTACTGCCTTCACAGCCTGCAGGCCCCAAAGAGCCAGGAGGCACTTGAGGCTTGGTGGTCACCCAAATGACCCAGAAGTGGTTCATTTAATTTGGAGGATCATCACTGCAGAACTCTCAGTGCTACATAGACCTGTTGAGAAGCAGTGGTCTGAGCTATAAGATGTCACATTCTGTTTTAAAGCCCTGCTCCTGCTTTTTGTTAACTGTCATTTAATCCCAAGTCACCAAACCTCCCCACATGTCAATTTTTTTCTCTGAAAGATGGAAACATTAATAACACCTGCTCATCTAATCTTACAGGAGTGCTACAGTGCAGTGGTTCTCAAAGTGTGAGCCCCAGGACAGCCCACGAGCAGCACCTGGAAATGAAAAATGCAAATTCTTAGGTCCCACCCCAGACCTACAGACTCGGCACTTGTGGGTTGTGGGCAAGCAATTTGTGTTTGAACAAACCCTCTAGGTAATTCTGATGCCTTCTAGAGTCTGCTAAAAAGAGAGGAGATAATGAAGGCAAATAGCATCTGCAAACTGCAATGCCTGTGTCCTCACTTTGAGAACCACAAGTCTCCAGAAATGCTGGTGGCTGTTCTGCTACCCAGGCTCTCGTTAAAATACCAATAGCCCTCAGTATTTGTATAACAGTTGTCAGTCGCTCCCAATAAGCATGGAAGGCAGTTAGGTGAGAATAACCCTTTCCAGAACAGACCAGAAGGCTGAGAGTCTCCATGGCAGACAAGGGGGAAGGAGAAAGGAGACAGGGGTTTGGAGCTGCACAGATGGAACATATTCCAGCTCTGCCACTTACCAGCTACATGACCTTAGGCAAATTACTTAAAGGACATTCTAATGGTGCTAATGACCTCCAAAGGGTTACTGAGATTAAATGACAACAATACATGCCAAGCACTCAGCTCAATGCATGGCTCGTGCAGGAATTCAATATATGACACCTATCTTAAGTAACAGGGTGTCCAGGCTGTCTGAGGTTCCCACCAGGACCAGTCCTCTCTCCCACATTGCTCAAGTTCCTCCCTACCGTCCTGTCTCTTGTTATACTCATCACCACCAGCCACACCCTCACCCTTGCTTCCCTGGAGCTTCCTGACCTTAGACTTAAGACCGCCACCCTAAAGTGTCCCAGAAAGGTTAACCACCAAGAAAGGAAAGGGGACATTTCCCAGAATGGCAAAGCTGCCTCCAAAGACAGGTCAGGCCGTGCTCTGAAACCTGAGAGATGGCAGGCAACCCACGGAGCAAGTCTTTCCTCTGCATCCTTCCCCTTCTCTGACCTGGAGGTGTGGCAGGTACAGCCTGAGATGGGTAGAGTGGACAGCAGCCGACCCACAGCCTTTGTCCATTGTTAAGCCCACCCACCCAGGGTTTATCTCTCAGGTGGCTCCCACCTATCTGCGCAGGTTCAGACCTCTGAGATGGGTCATATGAACTCAGCTCATCTTCTCTGGGATGACTCAGGGTCTGACTCAGGACCTCCTGTCCTCCCAGAAAGGACAGGAGGTTAGATGCCTTCCGGTTTAGTAAGGGCACTCCTTGAGGCTGCCTTTTGTCACCCATCCATAGTGGGAATTCTCCTTCTGTGAGCAGGGAGCCACACCCTTCCCCAGAATGGGGGGTGGGGTGGGGTGGGGTGGGGTGGTCTTTCCAGGTGGCACGGAAGCAGGGTTGGTTTCACAATGGCCAGCCCACAGGTAAGGGACCAAGGGCAGGCCTGGCCCCAGCAGCCGAATGGGACACGGCCTCCTGAACCTGCTTGGTCAGCCCTCCCCAGGCCTCCCTCCTGGGCCGCACCTGCTTGGTGCTCCGCCCACAGGAACAGCAGGGGAGAGAGGCTACAGCTGGCAGGGGAGGCAGAGGAAGGACAGGAGAGTTGGGGTAACTGAGTGCTCCATGATGCCTGCAAACCAAATGAAGCTGCAAACCGCCAGGCGGTGCTGGGCCACTCCTGATCATCCAGCTCTCCCCCGAGAGCCCCGGAGAAGCCAGACCGCCATGCGGTGTCCCCGGTTTACACACATGCTCACACAGTGCCTCACTTTTTTTAAACCTACCAGCCACAGGAAAGTAGTATGGACCTTATCTGCAGCTCAGGAAGGTTAATGACATGTCTGGGTTATATGAGGATAAAGGAAAGCACTTTCGACTCAATCCCGTGAGGTCCAACTCCAAAACCTGTCCATTTTCTACTAAGCCACTGGTTTTTAAGCTTCTTTTGAAAAAAATTGTGAACATTGAAAAAGAACATAAAATTCTATGTTCCTTGCTGTACTATCTTTGCACCTTTCTGTAAGTCTATAATTATTCCAAAATAAAAAGTTTTAAAAAACCTATGTGAGGCCGCAATGTGCAGAATGTATCAATGAGATACTATCAGAAATCAAGAGCATGGCTCTCCTTTTGAGGGCAGCGCTCAAAAGGAGCACCAGGGGGCTGGAAACGTTCTGCTTCTAGAGCAGGGTTGGTTCCACACATGCACAGGGTCTGTAAAATCTCACTGAGCTGCACATTCCAGATAGGTGCACTTTTCTATGTAAGTGTTAAAAATCTTTAAAGGTTAAAAATGTATCGAAGTGGAGGTACTCTGGTTGAACAGGAAGAGAGGTTGGGATTTGCTTCTCCCTCCTTTCCCTCAACCCCCTGAACACCCCAGGGTTCTGTGGAATGCAGGTTGGAATCTGTGTCCCGATTCCTGGGTCAGAGGACCGCAACTCTCCAGGGCTGGCTCTGAGCTCGTTGTCCGAGTGCCATTTCCCATTGCTGCTGTTGATGTTTAGTCACTGAGTCATGTTTGACTCTTTTGCGACCCCTTGAACTAGGCTCCTCTGTCCATGGGATTTCCCAGGCAAGAATACTGGAGTGGGTTAGCATTTCCTTTTCCAGGGGATCTTCCCGACCCAGGGATCGAACCAGCATGTCCTGCGTTGACAGGCAGATTCTTTACCACTGAGCCACCAGGGAAGCCCTGGGAAACGAACATGTCCATTCAAAGGCATGTGAAGAAGAGCATAATCCTGGATGTGGAGGAGACCCCAAAAGGATGCTGAGTGATAAAGCAAACAGCAGGCTCTAGGTTTCCCACTTGGATAGGGCAGCCTTACTCTGAAACTCTAACTTAGAGTGAAAGTTCCAAAGAAAACTGGGTTGTTGCGGTTTTAAAAAGGCTTTATGCCTTGAAAGGCACTGGTTCAGACTTATAATCACAGGAGCTGAAAATAATGGCTATTCAATATATTCTGCAAATAAAAAGCACCTGACAACATAAAGCAAACAAGCAAACCTCCCTCCTGATCTAAGTTGGCCGTGCACTTCATTTCCACTTGATTTGGCTTTTGTGAAGACTTCTGGGAGGATGGTGCACATTTGCTGGGCGATGCTTCAGCAGGTTGTTGCTCCCCCTCATGCTTGGAGGATATGGTTAACATTTGTTCCTTTAATCCACCAAGTTAATTTCCACTGTTACCTGCCCACTACTGTACCTGGAATCAGCAGTAGCTGCCAACACACAGCTAAGGGCAGAAGTTAGCCCAGTGTGAGGTTAATTGGACCAAATTGAAGCCATTACAGCTTACCAGATCTTCTCAGAAGTCTATGGGAGGAATGCTTAAGTGGGCTCCCCTGAGACTTTGGGAAGTTTGGAAATGACCTTGCTCTTGCTGTTGACTAGAGCAGGGGCCCCAGTAATTACGTGTCAAACAGTCACTGTCCAGGCTACAGTGGGATGAAGCTGTTAGACAAAGAAGAATCTTTTATGAGCTCCCATATGTAGAAGAGGCTACTTCCTGAGGGGATTGCTGCTGCTGCTGCTAAGTCACTTCAGTCGTGTCCGACTCTGTGCGACCCCATAGACGGCAGCCCACAAGGCTCCCCGGTCCCTGGGATTCTCCAGGCAAGAACACTGGAGTGGGTTGCCATTTCCTTCTCCAATGCATGAAAGTGAAAAGTGAAAGTGAAGTCACTCAGCCGTGTCCGACTCTTAGTGACCCCACAGACTGCAGCCTACCAGGCTCCTCCGTCCACGGGATTTTCCAGGCAAGAGCACTGGAGTGGGTTGCCATTGCCTTCTCCAGGGCATCTTCCCAATCCAGGGATTGAACCTGGGTCTCCTGCATTGCAGACAGACACTTTACCGTCTGAGCTAAAGCAGTGACTAAGACTAATGACACAACTGAGCGGGGGAGGGGAGGTGAGGAGAGGAGTGAGGCATGCAGGTGTCAGGGTCTTCTACTTGGCTTTTCTGGGAAGTTCTTTCCTGTTCAGTAACAATCCACTTCACTTCAAGGAAAATGGGGGTTTCTTTCACTGAATTTTCAGGCTCAGTGGAAAATTATTTTTTGGTACATCATTTGTCATTGGAGCACCATATTTTCTGTGATTTCTGCCCAGAGCACTCTGTACCTGAGCACCCCTCCTCTGCAGAATAAAGGCAAGGAGGTTCCAGTTGGTCAAAGGTAAACAGACAGCGGCAGCACACAATTCTTGTTTTAGAAGCCAGCCCGACAGAGACAGCCTTCATCAAAGGGCTCATCTAATAAGGCAGGTAAGAGCGTGGTCCTTCTGTGCTTCCAGGACATCTGGCTTGTTGGGTGCCATTGTAAGAGGCTTATTTCAACACTGACACACTAGAGTCTTCCCAGAAAAGAGCCCAGAGTGGTAACAAGTCTGAGAGCAGGGTCAGTTACAGCGAAAGGGCATGCACAGCCCAGGGAATAGAAGACTTCTCTGGGGATGGGGTAGTCCCTGGGGGAAGAGCTCTGACCTCAGAGTTATGGTTCTGAGGAATTGTTCAAAACCAAACTCCTAGATTGGGTTTCCCCATGCCCCAGTCACAGATCTAAACACTGCACATACCACGAATTCATTTAATGCTCACAACAGTCTTATGGAGGTACTAGCTCATACTATCATCCTTGTTTTACAGATGTAAAAACAAGTTAAGTAACTTGCCCAAAGTCACACAGCTATATATGATAGAATTGGAATTCTGATCCAGCTTTCTTACTAGACCAGGGTTTCTCAATCTTGGCACTCTTGACATTTGGGGTTGGGTAATTCTTTGTTGTGGGGGACTGTCCTGTACAATGTAGGATATTTGATAGCATCCTTGATCTCTGTCCACCAGACGCTAGTATCATCCCTGAGTCATGACAACAAAATGTCTCCAGACATTGCCAAATGTTTCTGGGAGGGCAAAATCCCCCAGTTCAGAACCAGTAAGCAAGAGTCTTTGGGATGGAACAGCCCGTGTCATGCTGGAGATGGTGTCCCCGGTGTCCCCTCTAGCTCAATGTGGGGGCCACCAAGGACCTTTCCACCTCAAGACTTTAATGATGCCCATCTTAACAGAACAAAGTTCTACAATGGACCTTGTATCTGCCTAGAGAAGTCCTGGCACTAGAGGTGAATTTGCAACATTTCCAATAGTGATCTTTCAGTTCAGTTCAGTTCAGTCGCTCAGTCGTGTCTGACTCTTTGCGACCCAATGAGTCACAGCACACCTGGCCTCCCTGTCCATCACCAACTCCCAGAGTTTATTCAAACATGTCCGTCTAGTTGGTGATGCCATCCAGCCATCTCATCCTCTGTCGTCCCCTTCTTCTCCTGCCCCCAATCCCTCCAGCATCAGGGTCTTTTCCAATGAGTCAACTCTTCACATGAGGTGGCCAAAGTACTGGAGTTTCAGCTTCAGCATCAGTCCTTCCATTGAACACCCAGGACTAATCTCCTTTAGGATGGACTGGTTGGATCTCCTTGCAGTCCAAGGGACTCTCAAGAGTCTTCTCCAACACCACAGTTCAAAAGTATCAATTCTTCCGCGCTCAGCTTTCTTTACAGTCCAACTCTCACATCCATACATGATCTTTAACATTTACTAATTTTATTGCCATCTGGCCCTGTGTCTCAAAATGAAGGCCAGGGAGACACAGTTTCAATCCCTGGTCCAAGAAGATTCTACTGAGCCCAATTGTCCTAGAACCCGTGCTCCCCAACAAGAGAAGCCACTGCAATGAGAAGCTCATGCGCCAACTAGAGAAATGCCCGTGCAGCAACAAAGACCCAACATGGCCAGAAGTATATAATTAATTTTTTTTAAATGAAGGCCAGAAAGCAATTCGGACTCACTGGGGCAAAAGCTGAGGAAAGGCCTAAATTTACACAATAAAAAGGCATAAATCCTTATAATAATCCTACTAGGGTGGATATTTTTAAACTTTTTATTTTTACTGGTGTGTAGCTGATTAACAATATTGTGATAGTTTCAGGGGAATGACTCAGCCTTACACATACATGTATCCATCTCCCTCAAACTCCCCTCCCATCCAGGCTGCCACGTAACACTGAGCAGAGTTTCCTGTGCTATACAGTAGGTCTTATTGGTTATCCATTTTAAATATGAGTGTGTACATGTTGATGGGCTTCCCTGGTAGCTCAGCTGGGAAAGAATCTGCCTGCGATGCAGGGGCTAGATAATTCTTTGTTGTGGGGGACTGTCCTGTACAATGCAGAATATTTAACAGCATCCCTGACCTGCTTTTGATTCCTGGGTCAGAAAGATTCTCTGGAGAAGGGATAGGCTATCCACTCCAGTATTCTTGGGCTTCCCTGGTGGCTCAGATGGTAAAGAATTGCCTGCAGTGCAGGAGACCTGGGTTCAATCCCTGGGCTGGGAAGATCCCCTGGAGGAGGGCATGGCCACCCACTTCAGTACTCTTGTCTGGAGAACCCCAGGGACAGAGGCACCTGGTGGACTACAGTCCATAGGGTTGCAATGAGTCAGACACGACTGAGACTAAGCACACAGTACATGTCAATACTTTTATGCCCAGTTTACAGAGAGAAAACTGAGGCTCGGAAAGTTTGGTAACTTAGCCGTAGCTGATAAGTAATGGAGCCAAGATTTGTAGCCAGATATGTTGAAAATCCAGACACCTTTTTAAGGGACACAGATTAGAACAATCAGAGAGAAGCTCAGACACTCGATGCTTACAGTCAGACTGGGACAGGGGCAGACAAGGGGCAGGAGACCTGTTGCCTCCGCTGTCCCGCGAGACAAAGTGGTGTCACAGGCTATGGTGAAAGGGCCTGAGGCCAGAGTTGGGGAGCACATTACAGAGGCTCCGTGCCTGGCCCCCACCCTTGTCCAGCTCAGGCCCTGATCTCTCTCTCGAGGGCCTACCAGACTCCTTAGCCTTCAGCATCTCAGTGGGTGGCCGTGCCTTCCTCTGGAGGATCTTTCTGACCCAGGGATTGAATCTGTGTCTCTTACATCTGCATTGGCGGGCGGGTTCTTTTCCACTAGCACCGCATGAGAAGCCTGCCCACGTCAGTCCTCTGCTCTAATCCTCCACTGTTGCCCTCCTCTCAGAGCCAAAGCCCCAACCACCAAGTCCAGACTCCTGCAACCTCTTGGCCACCTGCCTTCATGTCCTCCAACCCCCACACACCCTCCTTCTAGCTCTTTCTGGAACTCCATGTTCTCTCTTGTATGCTAAGTTCTTCATGTCAAATCAAGGTTTTGAATGAGGTATTTGTGAGTATGTATGTCCCACTGATTTTCTTTCTTGTTTCAGCTCCAGGTGGCTCAGGAGCCTCCTCCCAAGATCAATCTGTGCAGGACCAGCTCAGTGCCTGTTACACTGTAGGACTCAATCGATTTCTTGCTAAATGTATATCAAACAAGCATATAATGTATGTTCTCATTTAAGTCACTGATGGAATGCCAAGCAGTGGCAGATGGCTGTCAGCAAACACTACCCTCTGGGTGACGTCAGGTCCTTCATCCACACCATCTGGGTCATTCAACCTCCCGACGCCATCCACCTACATCTTCATCAGTCCGTACACCTCCGTACCTCCAGGTTCTGTTTACCAGGCACCATGAGAGCCCAGAAAGGCCTGCTAAAGTCCCTGCAACAGGGGCCAGCATGCTCCTTTGCTCTCCCACACCAAGAACCCTTTTAAAAAAGAAAATGACTCTAATTTTCTTGATAGAACTTCCTGCCTTTAATGGTCCTTCTTTAAGTTCTCAAAAGTCCCTCTGTTATTGTATTACTTATGATCTGATTCTTAGGAAACTAGGAACAAGCTCTGAACACATGGGCCAGGACAGGTGTGATCTTTTCAACTTTACTAAGGTAACTGACATTCAATAAACTGCAAAAATTAAAACTGTAAAACTTGGTGCGTTTAGGCAAATGTTTATCCCATGAAACTATCACCTCAGTCAGAATAATGAACATTGATTTCCATAACCCCAAAAAGTTTCTTTGTGCCCCTCTGTCATCTATTCCTTTCTCTACCCCCATCCTGAGGCAGCCACTGATCTTTCTATCATGACAGCTTAGGGTACATGTTCAAAAACTTTAAATAAATGAAATCATATTATACGTATTTTTAGGAGGAGGTAACTGACTTCTTTCAGTCAGCATAATTATTTTAAGGTTCATCCATGTTTGTGCATGTAGTCATTGTTCTTTTTTATTTTTTTATTTTTTGCTAAGAAGCATACATACCATTATGGGCTTCCCTGGTGGCTCAGACAGTAAAGAATCCACCTGCAATGCAGAAGACCTGGGTTCGACCTGGGTTGGGAAGATCCCATGGAGGAGGGCATGGCAACCCACTTCAATATTCTTACCTGGAGAATCCCATGGACAGAGGAGCCTGAAGAGCTACAGTCCATGGGTTGCAAAGAGTCGGACATGACTGAGCATCTACACATAGCACAGCAGCATACATACCATTATGTAATATACCACAACTTCTTTTTCTATTTACCTATCATGGACATTTGGGTTATTACCCATTTGGAATCATTTCAAATAAGACTTTATGGACATTTGTGCACAAGCCTTCTGTGAACACATTTTCATTTCTCTCATTTCTTTTCTCTTTTATTTCTACTTGGGAGTAGAATGGCCAGGTCATTTGACAGATGGATATTTAATTTTTTAAGAGAATATGAAACTATTTTTCCAAGTAGTTGCACTTGGCTATCCTGATTACTATAGATAATGTCTTAAAATCAGAGAAAGTCCTCCAACTTTTGTTTTTCAAGTTAGCTTTTGTTATTCTATGTCTTTACATCTTAATATACTTTTTAGAATAACCTTGTCAATCTTTACAAATGATCTTCCTGGCATTTTGATTTAGAATATGGTGAATCTGTAGATCAATTTAAGGAGAATATTGAGTCTTCCAATCAATGAGCACAGTGTAATTTTCCATTTCATTATATATTTTTAATTTCTCAGTGATGATCTGTAGTTCTCAGCATGGAAGGCTTGAACATTTTTTATTAGTTATAGTTTTAACTATTTTAGGTTTTGTGGTACTGTTATAAAAGGAAGTGCTTTTTTAAATCTCATTTTCAAATTTTTTGCTGCTAGTGTATAAGAATATAATTGATTTTCTTATAATAATTTTGTATTGTGTAATTGTACTAAATTCACTTATTAGTTCTTATTTTGTGGATTCTTTGGGATTCTACATATAAGCAATCATAACATCTGTAAGTAGAGACAATTTTATTTATTCTTTCTTTTTTAAATATATTTTTAAATTAATTAATTAATTTTTGCCTGCCCTGGGTCTTTGTTGCCGTGCTCGAGTTTTCGCCAGTTTTGGTGAGTGGGGGCTGCTCTCCAGTTGTGTTGTTTGGGCTCCTCATTGCAGTGGCTTGCCTTGTTGAGACGCACGGGCTCTAGAGCGCAGGCTCAGTAGTTGCGGCACACAGGCAGAGCTGCCCTGCGGCATACGGGATCCTTCTGGACCAGAGACCAAACTCATGTCCCCTGCATTGGCAGGGGGATTCTCAGCCACTGGACCACCAGGAAAATATTATTTGTTCTTTCTTGATCTTTATGCCTTTTATTTCTTTTCATGCCTGATTTCAATAGCTTCTGCTGCTGCTGCTAAGTCGCTTCAGTTATGTCTGACTCTGTGTGACCCCATAGATGGCAGCCCACCAGGCTCCCCTGTCCCTGGGGTTCTCCAGGCAAGAACACTGGGGTGGGTTGCCATTTCCTTCTCCAGATTTCAATGTCTAGGACCTCTAATACAACATTGAATAGAAGTGAAAGCAGGCATCCTTGCCTTGTTTCTGATCTTCGGGAGAAAGTCTAATCTTTCACCATTAAGTAAGATGTTAGCTATTGGGTTTTCTGTAGATATCCTTATGAACTTGAGGTTTCTAGTTGCTGAGGGTTTTTACCATGAATGGGTGCTGCATTTTACCAAATGTTTTTTCTGTGTTGATTAAAGTGATCAGATGATTTTTACTCCTAATTATCTTAGTCCTTTCATGCTGCTGTATCAAAATGCCAAAGTTTGGGTGGCTATTAAACAGTAGACATTATTTCTCACAGATGGGGGTGCCTGATGGGCTTCCATCTATGGGGTCGCACAGAGTTGGACACGACTGAAGCGACTTAGCAGCAGTAGCGCTGTAGGCTGGGAAGTCCAAGATCAAGTCACCAGCAGATGAACGCCTGGTGAGGGCTCACTTTCTGGATCACGACTGTGTATTCCCTGTGTCTTCACATGGCAGAAGGGATTAGAGAGTTCTCTGGGGCCTCTTTTAGAAGGGTACAATTCCTGTTTATGAGGACTCCACCCTTATGACCTCATCCCCTCCCAGAAGCCCCAAATGCTACACCATCACATTGGGGATTAGGGGATTAGGTTTCAACATATGAGTTGTAGAGAGCCACAGTCGGTCTATAGCACTAAGACAGATGTAACTTTATGGAGGTAAGAAAAGGTGTGGAGTATGATATCCTGCCACCACAGAAACCTTCAGGCATCTTGGGGAAGAGGAGTGAAGCTGACAAAAGAATTAGAAAGAATACAAGCATTTCAGAGAGCCAACCTGGCCTTTGAAACTCAGTTCTACATCTTACTACAAGCAAGTTAACTTAACAACTTTAAGTCTCAGTCTTCTCATCTGTCAGAGGAAATACCTTCCTTGAAAGGTTGTGCTGAGGATTAAAAAGAAAAATATATGCTAGTAGGGAGCATGTATAAACAACAGATACTCTTGCATAGTAGGGAGCATGTATAAACAACAGATACTCTTGCATAGTAGGGAGCATGTATAAACAACAGATACTCCTGCGTATGTTGTTGGATGTGAAACTGGAGGCATCTGTCCCTGCGTAAAGACAAAGTGTGCACGACTGTGAGACGAAAACAAACAACCCAACCCGGCTTCAGCTGAGGTGGCAAAAAATATGTGAATGTCTGGGTAAAGGTTTCTCTACTTCCTTCTTGTGTGCCTTGATGATCCTAGCAGATAGATTAAAAAAATATGCATCAAAGATGATGGTGTTTTTTTGGTTAAACCAGAGGCAGGTATCTCTGAATCCAAAAGATTCAGAACCCATCCTTTGCAAGAAGTTAATCTTTTTCAATCATAGGTTAAAAAATTTCTGATGACTAAGTGTATAGTCACAGAAACCCCCATTCTGAATTTCCAGTTCAGTTTAAAATCTGTCTCTAAAATTATCACAGCAATTTGTATCATCCAATCCTTGGCTAGGTTACATTAGGAATAGGGCAATTTAATATTTCTCAAAGTGTGTTACATTGAATCTGGGATATAAACAGTCTGACATAAATAGAAGTGTCCATCTTTTAAGTGATCAAATAAATGTGCAAATACCAAGTTTATCATAAACATCCTTTTTAAATCACAGGACTTTAATATACTAATGTGATGTAAACCCCTAAAAGGAATATACAGGCTACAGAGTTTTCCAAACATTTGACTTCAGGACCCTTTCTCAATTAGTTTCCCCTGCTGCCCCCCACTTTAGGAAAGCCTGTTGTAGTTTTACTCATGCCTTTGTGGCATCAAATCTTAAAGGTTTTTAACATCCTAGTCAAACATTAAAAAAAATATTCAGACATATTTACTCCCTGCAGCCTTCCACAGAGCTCAACGCTTAGTAGGCTATTACTTAGAAGGATTATATTATATTATATTATATTATATATTGTTAGGTAGTATTATCCCCATTTCATGAATGAGAGGAACATAACATAGAATGTTAACCTCTTCTACATCCCCCAGCTTAATCATCTCAACACCCCTGTAATGTTGACATCATGGTCTCCATTTGACAGCAGGGGAAGGAAGTTAAATTGCTTGTCCAGGTCACACAGCTAGTGGTAGCGTAAGAAAGGGGGTTCTGTCTTCTGGCACTAGGGTAGCAGGTCACCATGGCTGCCTGCATCCTCCTGAGCTGAGCCAGTCACTAAGAGAAAGATGGAGAGAGATGCAGTGCACGTTCCTCCAGGGGGATGGCACCATGCAGCTGCTGCTGACTCCCCCCACCTCACCGCCCTTCCAGGTGGGCCTTGGAGCGCAATGAAGCACAGGTGGTAAAGAACTCCTGAACAAGAGGGTTTTGTTTTCTGCAGACACCAGATAGCGCCAGGAGCTAATCTGGGCTCACAAACATGCCAGCCTGCAGATGTGTAAGGCGTTCTCTGCAGCCCTTGTTGTCGTCACTCCTTCTTTCTTACTGGTGCATTTAGAAAGGAAGTAGGTAGAAATCCTTCACTCAGATGTTCACGTGAATATTCACTACTCTTAGTTCTGAAATTAAAAGACGCTTGCTCCTTGGAAGGAAAGCTATGACAAAGCTAGACAGCATATTAAAAACTAGAGACATCACTTTGCCAGCAAAGGTATGTATAGTCAAAGCTATAGTTTTCCCAATAGTCATGTACAGATATGGGAGTTGGACCATAAAGAAGGCTGAGCGCTGAAGAATTGATGCTTTCAAATTGGGGTGCAAGAGAAGATTCTTGAGAGTCCCTTGGACTGCAAGGAGATCAAACAAGTCAATCCTAAAGAAAATTAACCCTGAATAGCCATTAGAAAGATTGATGCTGAAGCTGAAGTTACAATACTCTGGTCATATGATGTGAAGAGATGACTCATTGGAAAAGACCCTGGTGTTGGGGAAAGATTGAAGGCAAAAGGAGAAGGGGGCAGCAGAAGACAAGATGGTTAGATAGCATCACCAACTCAGTGGGTGTGAATCTGAGCAAACTTAGGGAGACAGTGAAGGACAGAGGGACCTGATGTGCTGCAGCTCAAGGAGTCACTGATTGGACACAATTTAGTGACTGAGCAACAACCCCTAATCCTGCCCAGTTTTAAGCTGAAGAAGAGGGGAAAGGGAGACAGCCCAAGCCTTGAAAATTCAGGAAATCATGGTTAGAGGAGAGTAAGGAAAATGTTAACCTGACATTCAAAATGAAAAGTTGTCATAAGGTGGTTTCTCAATTGTATTAATTGGCAAGTAATTGCCAGGGTGTGGGGAGGAAAATACCTCATCACAGGAAGCCGAGTGTAATTTAGTAATCACACTGAGACATACAGACACTGTCCTCAGATGTTTGGAAATCTGACCTTAAATGTAATCTGTGGGTGGAGGGGGAACTCAGGTTTGCCTTTATTTTGAAGATGCTGAGCACGGCCACATTATTCCAGGTTTAGATTTGAATATCTTAATGTTGGGCAAGGAGGGGAGGAACTGGCAGGGAGGTGTTAGCTTCCCCACAAAAAAAGATAGTTTCTTTCTTAGCTGCAAAAACAGTTCCATGAATCAGCTAGTAGCTTTTTTTGGTACAATGGTCCATTTATAAAGGCCACCCTGAGTAAGAGAATAAAAGCAGAGATCAAAATGAAAAATTAATTGGGAGACTGTAGAAATGGGCCTGTAAAACAAATAGCACCCAAAATTCAGGTTGGCAGTTTTAGCCTCTGTAGGGTGTCCTGGATCCACTTGGCAATTCGATGAACATGAAAATAAATGCACACAACTTTGTGTAAACCTAAGGTGCTCATTGTTCCATGGGGGCCTCACCATAGACCTTCTGGGCATGGAGAGCCTAGATTTAGAATCCCTAATCTTGGCAGAAATCATCTTTATTTCCTGGATAATTTGATTGTCTTCTATGTCCTTTCCTATCTTCAGCCTGCCATGGCTGTTATCTTCTCAAATTTTAGCATTATAACAACAGCTCTCCTATTCAGCATAGTGCTGAATCCTTAGGCAATGGCACCCCACTCCAGTACTCTTGCCTGGAAAATCCCATGGACGGAGGAGCCTGGAAGGCTGTGGTCCATGGGGTCGCTGAGGGTCGGACACGACTGAACAACTTTACTTTCACTTTTCACTTTCATGCATTGGAGAAGGAAATGGCAACCCACTCCAGTGTTCTTGCCTGGAGAATCCCAGGGATGGGGGAGCCTGGTGGGCTGCCATCTATGGGGTCGCACAGAGTCAGACACAACTGAAGTGACTTAGCAGTAACAGTAATCTTGGCAGAAATCATCTTTAAACTGGCAAGGGGCATTATGATTCTGTCCCTTTGAGATAATTAGCTGAGACCACTTTTAGAGCTACATCTGGGACTGCTCCAAGAAATCATTTCACTTAATCATCTGAGGCGGTCTATTAAATATTGGCTGTTCTGAAAAACTGGCCTGCAATCTGCCAATACTGGTGACTTATTAGAATTGATAAAAGACAATCACCTACAGGATAGATGTGGATCCCATTAACCCCTCTCTGGCTGTGATGCAAATATTGAACACGAGGACCTGGAGTAATGAGGTGGGGGTTGGGATGGGATCTTCAAATGCCACCACCTATTGATTCCCAGGGAATTGATTTTGTCCTTAGCAAAGCACATAGCAAGATAGGCTCTGTGTCCCTTGTGGCAATTTGATGAAAGTCATCTTCTATGCAGGAGGTCATCAGCAAACACTGGGTGGGGGACCTCAGGCTCCAGGGGAGATGTTCAGGGATTCTCCATCCTGAACTGGAGTTGGTGTCCCCTTCTCCACTCCTTAGCTATGAACCTACACAGACTCCCAGCCATGACCAAGCTCAGAAGGTGAAACTGAACAACTTTAACACTCCACTCATAGGTCCTGACTGCCTTTTGGGTTCGTTCAAGGAGTGCTGGAGAGAAAGAAGACTTTGTTGACCAGTGACAGAGTCTCTCCATATACCCAGGCAAGGAAAACCTTCCTAAATCCTTTCTATACTGCCAGGTCATTCCAGAACAATGTCCTCTGAGATGTATGTGGGTCATTCTACATGGACCAAGTTCCGTTGCCTGGGGCAACAGTGTTTTCTGAACCAATATGGGGGCTGGGCGATCTCCAGGTCTGGTATGTTGCAGTGTAAATGGAGGGTCAGACAAGTTGGGGCTGGCTGAGTCTTGGAAGCTGAGGGTCACCGTAACCACATCTCACAGTGTCTCTCCTCCTGGAGCAATATCTGAATGGTACACAGCTGGCATCTCAACACCCTTCTACAGGGCAGCAGTTTGTTTTAAGGGCAGAATGACTGGAGCTCTGCCACTTTGTGGCACACTTTCAATTATTCATAAGTAAAATCAATGATAAATCAGATCACACTTCACATTAGAGCCTAGATTCCCATCCACATAAAGGTTTCAGGTTATTTTTAAGAAAAATCTAAATATAAAAATTCTTAAAACTGAAGAAAATTATACCATGACCCTAATTTCCCACTCTCCACCTTCCCCACCCCACCCCATGAATTGAGAAAATACCAGGTTTCTTTGCGTTGGGAACAAATCACTCCAACCTAATGTGTGATGTAAGAGCACTGCCTGGAAGACATTGGTTTAAAGTTTTAATAGAGAACTGAAGGACAAAAACAAGGAGGAAAAGAGAAGGGAGAATTATTTGCATTAAGCATTTTCTTTTGGCCTGTCTTCTTATTTCTCAAAAAATCATAGTGTCTCACCCAGCTTTCCATTAAGTCTAACAATTTAAATCTATTTCTAGAAGTCTGAATGGCAGTCTGGTGTGGACTCTGAGAATTCTATTTAGATTTTCTGAAAATACTTAAAACAAGAGTTTTAAAGTTATATTTATTTAGGGCTCTCTAGCAATAAGGAGTGGCTGCTGGAGTAATTTTCAGAGGCCAGAGCCATTCTCACCCCAGAATTCTCCTTCCACTGGCTTCCCACCGTGTGTCTAATGTTTCCCAGTACAGTTGTCCAAGAAGTATTTCCAGAAGGCAGGAAGGCATATTAGAAAGATAACAGTATGGAAACACCAAAGACCCCAAATAGCCAAAGCAATCTTGTGAAAGGTAAACGCAGCTGGAAGAATCAGGGTCCCTGACTTAAGACTATACCACAAAGCTGTAGTGATCAAAACAGTATGGTTCTGGCACAAAAACAGACATATAGATCAGCAGAACAGGATAGAAAGCCCAGAAATAAACCCACATACTATGGTCAATTAATCCATGACAAAGCAGGCAAGGATACAAAGGGAAAAAGACAGTCTCTTCAATACATGTTGCTGGGAAAACTGAACAGCTACATGTAAAAAGAATGAAATTAGAATGTTACCTAACACTATGTACAAAAGTAAACACGAAATGGATTAAGATCTTAATGTTAGACCAGATACTATAAAACTCCCACATGAAAGCATAAACAAAAGACTCTTTGAGATAAATTGCAGCACTATCTTTTCAGATTCATCTCCTAGGGAAATGAAAATAAAAATAAAAAGAAACAAATGGGACTTAATCAAGTTTATAAACTTTTGCACAGCAAAAGAAACCATAAACAAAGCAAAAAGACAATCTATGAATTGGGAGAAAATATTTGCAAAGGATGCAACTAATGTGAGCTCAGTTTCTGAAATATACAAACAGCTCATATAACTCATATCAAAAACAAACAAACAACCCAATCAAAAAAATGGGCAAAAACTATGGAAGATGGTATGGAGATTCCTTAAAAAACTAGGAATAAAACTACCATACAACCCAGCAATCCCACTCCTAGGCATATACCCTGAGGAAACCAAAGTTGAAAACGACACATGTACCCCAATGTTCACTGCAGCACTATCTACAATAGCTAGAACATGGAAGCAACCTAGATGGCCATTGAGAGATTAATGGATAAAGAAGTTGGGGTATGTATACACAATGGAATATTACTTAGCTATAAATAGGAACACACTGAGTTAGTTCTAATGAGGTAGATAAGCCTAGAACCTATTACACAGAGTGAGGTAAGTCAGAAAGAAAAATATGAATATTGTATACTAATGCATATATATGGAATCTAGAAAGATGGTACTGATGAATTTATTTGCAAGGCAGCAATGGAGAAACATAGAGAACAGACTTATGGACATGGGGAGAGGGGAAGAGAGGGTGAGATGTATGGAGAGAGTAACATGGAAACTTACATTACCATATGTAAAATAGACAGCCAATGGGAATTTGCTGTACAGCTCAGGAAACGCAAACAGGGGCTCTGTATCAACCTAGAGGGGTGGGATGGGGAGGGAGATGGGAGAGAGGTTCAAGACGGAGGGAATATATGTATATCTATGGCTGATTCATGTTGAGGTTTGACAGAAAACAACAAAATTATGTAAAGCAATTATCCTTCAATTAAAAAACAAATAAATTAGAAAAAAAAATTTAATGGGCTAAAGACCTAGATAGACATTTCTCCAAAGAAGACATACAGATGGCCAAAAAGCATATGAAAAGATGTATGACATCACTAATTATTAGAGAAATGCAAATCAAAACTATAATGAGATACCACTTCACACTGGTAAGAATGGCCATCACCTAAAAGAGTACAAATAATAAATGCTGGAGAGGGTGTGGAAGAAAAGGAACCCTCCTGCACTGTTGGTGGGAATGTAAATTGGGGTAGCCACTCTGGAGAACTGTATAGAGGACTCTTAAAAAGCTAAAAATAGAGTTATCATATGACTCAGCAATCCCACTCCTGAGCGTATATCTGGAGAAGACAAAAACCCTAACTTGCAAAGATACAAATACATGTTCACTGCAGTGCTATTTAAAATGGCCAAGACATGGAAGCAACCTAAACATCCATTGACCGATGAATGGATAAAGAAGATGTGGCCTTCCAGGTGGTTATGAAAGTGTAACCTTTGAGTATTGAGGCTAGAACATGTTCTATTCAGCAGGTATTAGCTTGATTTAGAAGTTTCATGTATTGGGGGCTGTCATTTATACCACAGCCCCCACACATGTTAAGGGTGTGCCTGGGCCAGAGTGGACTGGTTCTTTAACCACAATTTGGGTTCTGATAGTATGGGATTCTATAGGCAAAGAGGGAAAAGGAGGTGGGCTCAGACCCACAGAAGCTCACAGACCAGGGAAGAGCAAGGGATCCACACCCAGGCAGAGCAGTAGGGTCGAGGCTCTGAGTCTGGTATCTGCAGTCCTCTAGAGAGAACTCCCTTTGGCTTTGGGGGACAACACCGGTTTTTTATGCTAATATTTATGGAATACAGCAGACATTGTTCTGAACTTATTTCATGTATTGCCACATTTAATCCTCCTATGAATTGGGTAATATTATCCCATTTAACAGATAAGGAAACAGACAAGGAGATGAGGCAACTTGCCCAAGGCACAGCTGGGATTCAGGCTCAGGAATCTCAAGTCATGCTCTTATCCATATCCTATCCTACATCCTACTCTGTGAGAACTCTGTGAGTACCTAGAGAAGACTCTGACCTCCCTATTCCCTCCCTGGACATAGAGAGACCACTTGTCATTCTCCCACACATTTAAAAAGACAGTGTTTGCATCCTCATCTAAGCCTTCTCTTTTCCTGGCTGAACATGACCGTCGTTTTGCTTTCCCTCATGTGGCAGAGCTTCTGCTCTCCTTACTACCCAGCTTGCTCCTCAGTGGGGTCCCTCCATCCTGTTTCATTGTCTCTTTTGAAGTGAGGGACCCAGAACTGAAATCCACATTCAAGTTGTCCAAACTGCCCCGTGTGAGCAGAATTAGAAAATCCTTTCTGCCCGTCACGCCTGTAAAAACACAGCGAAAGACAGGGTTAGCTTTGGCGATAGCCAGACCTTGTCTGCAAATATTTGTTGGGCATGAGAGAGCCCTGGCCCTCAGGGAGTGCACAGTCCCGTGAAGGAGGCAGCAAGTGAACTGGTCACTGGAGTGAAATGTGTTGAGTGAGGGGGCACAGAGGAACAAGGACTCTGTGACTGGGTCCTCAGTGTCCCAAGAGGCTCCACTCAGGCAGAGCTGCTGATCTGGGTCTTGAAGAGTGACTAGGAGTCCATCAGGTGATCTAGAGGAGCAGGGAGAGGGGACAGTGCGTGCAGAGGTGTGGGAGTGTGCAAGAACACAGAACATTCCAGACCCTGTCCAGTGATGGTGGCCAGATCACATATGGATCTGATCCTATGGAAGGATAGAGCACCCTGATGGCAGAGGGGAGCCGTGAGCTCCTTACCATGGCTTGATTCCTATGAACTTAATGGAGATTTCAGTTCACCAAAACCCTGGGTCCTTTTCACCCCATGTCATAGATTTGTTAAACCAAAGTCCAGAACTTTCTACTTATTCTGAATGAGTCTCAAACTATTAGATCCTGCCCGTTATTTCAGTCTGCCTGGGTCCTATTTCTGCATCCAAATTGCTAATGATCTCTCCCAGTGCTGCATCATCTGCCATTGGTGTTATTGATAAAAATACCCAAAATAGCCGGCTCGGGCCAGAGACTTGGTGCCCACCACTACAGACCTCCTTGGAGTCACCATCGGTCAGCATTCCTCAGGTTACATGTTTAATCAACTAAAAAAAAAGATAGCGTTAAGTCATCTCCAAATCTTCCGATCCCATGGACGGTAGCCTGCCAGGCTCCTCTGTCCATGGGATTTTCCAGGCGAGAATACTGAAGTAGGTTGCCATTTCCTTCTCTAGGGGATCTATCTGACCCAGGAATCAAACCCAGGTCTCCCGCATTGTAGGAAGATGCTTTACCAACTGAGCTATGCACAAAGCCCTTAATCAGCTATGCATTCTTCCAAATAAAAGTATCTCTAGCGCACAATTGGCCAATTTTGACTATGAGGAAGTCACGGGAGACATTATCAGCTGGCTTGCTGAAATCAGATATATACCACGTCATCAGCACTTCCCTGATCAACCAGCTCAGCAGCCCTATTAGAAGAGGAAGTGAGGTGAGACCTGGTTTGTTTCAAGTGGACCCTGTAGCTCTTTAGGGACCTGTGCTTCCATTGTTAAGGGGCACAAACCATTTGCTCAGTTGCATACACTGCAGTTTCTCTGGGGCTCCCTCGTACCAGTGGGAACGCAGTATACAGAATCTAAAGTGTCCTCCTTTTGGAAAACTAGGGGTCTTGCCCGGCCCTGGAGCTCTTCTCCCCCTTGCTCTGTCTGTGAAAGATTAACGACAGCCTTGGAGAAAGCTAAGCCCTTTACTCTTTGAAGCCTGGGCTGGGGCTGGGTGGGCTGGGTGGGGAAGGGCGCTGAGACTCCCTTCCAACCTTCTCCTGCTCCTCGGGCATGTTCTCACCAACCTTGGGTTCCAATCCCTAAGTTGGGAGCTATTTTTTTCCTGAAGATTACTTTTGAAAGAGAAAAGAGCAACAGGGTTTTGGCATTTTATCATCTTCTCTGTGGTGCTTTGTACTGCAGGCTAAAGAGTTTAAACTCCATCTGGTAAGTAGAGAAATCACTGGAGAATTTTGGGGAAAAAAAAAGAGTGCTCTGATCCTATTTTAGGTGAAATTTTGAGATTTTCAACTGTTTCACATCATTACTAACCACTTCTAGCCTCAACACTGAACACTGGCAGTTGCCTGTAAGTGTGATAGGCAGTGCAAAATACACTAGCTAAGGTGGATCATTTTATCTTCAGTGAGGTCCAAAGGGGAAAAGGATATAAGTAGGTTTTGGAGTCTGATAGACCTGGGTTTAAAACCAATTCCGTCACTTAAAGACTGGGGACCTTAAGCAAGCATCTTACCACTACTAAGCCTCAGTTTTCTCATCTGAAAAAATGGGAATAAATAATTGTACCCTCCCCACGGAATGGGTGTGAGGATAGAGATAATGAGTGTAAAGTGCCTGGCTCCACAGACAGAGCAAGTTCAAGAAGCCGTCCTTCACTGGCATCCTTCAGCTTCAGTGTTACAATTACAAAGTGGTTACCCTGCAGGACTCCCAGGTGCCCCAAGACCAGAGGGTGTACTCCCACAGCAGCCCGAAGGGAGCGGGGCTCCATGGAAGCAGACATGGAGGTGGTGCCTGCTTGCTGCCCAGCTCTGAGCTGATGATGCCAAGGCCTGGCAGGGCCCCAACCCCTGAGTGACCTGCAGGGGAGGCTGGCACCAAATTCCTAGAGTCCTGATCTACCGTCCCACCCTAATTGGCTCTGCCTAGGTGTGTGTTTTGTCAGGAGCTGCAGGGTTTATGGCTGGAAGAACCGGTTTTAAAACATATCCTCAGGAGTTGGTCTGTGTGACTCTTCAGAGGAGCCTGGATGGGAGGCGCCAGGCCCCAGAACTGGAGTGTGTCCCAGGGCCCCGCCTGAGGTACCCACAGCTTCCTGCACATGTGGCCTATCACCCCCCACACACCTGGGCTGCCTCCTCCCACCCGGTGTGGGTGTGCAGAGAAGGAAAATGAAATACTCCTGGGGACATATTGTTGGGGAGGTGCCAGCCATCCCTCATCCGATTGTCATTCCAGGCTCCAAGGCTGGCCTTCCAGACTTCCAAGCTGAGCAAAATAGCTCTGGATAGCACACAAAGCTACTCCGACTTCTGACCTAGGACCAGCTGGCTCAGGCCATCAGTTTATCCTGGCCAGAAGTAGCCATATTTTCTTTTCACTGAATGCATTTACATCCAGATGCCCAGTTCTTTACTGCAACATGAATTCTCCCATACTCACCTCAACCCTGTCAAGAAGACTGGAACTTTCTAAACACTAACACGGCACATTGGACGAAATGCTGAGGGATCCCACAGGATGACTTGTTCAGTCCTCGCCCTATGCCAATGATGGACTATTACTGTCCCCATTTTACAGATGAGGAAACTGAGGTACTTGAGAGCTCAGACACCTTGCTAAAAAAGCTACATACCTAAGCAAGTGGCAGAGCTGAAAATTGAACTCTTGAAAGTTTCCCCTGCTCTGTATTCTATTTCCTCTCCTGTGATAAAAATTTGGGGAATTTGGAGACCTGGCAGGGACAAGTGCCAGTCACTTAACCCAGTTCACTTCTTCTGGTGACCTTGACCTTGTCCAAGTAAAAACAGTCACCAGACTCTCTAGTGACCAGGTTAATTTGGACTTTCAGGACCTTTAGAGGAGGATGTAGGAATGCTCCATCGACCACCCTCACTGCCCCCTAAACACACACACACACACACACACACACACACCTGGCACTCCTCTTCTTGGGTCCAGACACCAGCAGCCATACCCCTTGGCCACTGGAAGATTAAGTCTCTTTTTTAAAATGTGTTTTAAAAAATTATATGATATATGTATGTATGTGTGTATACACACACACATAATTTAGCATCTTAGCCATTTTTCAGTGGAGAGTTCAGCAGTGTTACTATATTAACATTGGTGTCAAACAAATCTCCAGATTGTTTCCAACTTACAAACCTGAAACCATACCCATTAAACAGCAACCTTTCTTTTCCTTCCCTCTTCCCCAGCCCCTGGAAACTACCACGCATCTTCCTATCTCTCTGAGTTTGACTTCTAGATAACACATATATAAGTGGAATCATATGGTATTCTGTCTTCTGTGGCGGACTTATTTCACTTGGCGTAATGCCCTCTAGGCTCATCGTGCTGTAGCATGTGACGGGATGTCCCTCCTTCTCAAGGCTGAATGATACTTCATTGTCTGTATAAACCACGTTGTGTTTACCCGTTCGTCTATTGACGGACACCTGGGTGGCTTCCACCTCTTGGTTATTGTGACCAGTGCTGCTGTGAACATGGGTGTGTAAATACCTCTTTGATACTCTGCTTTCAATTCTTTTAGATATCTACCCACAAGTGGGGGTTGCTGGATCAGATGGTCGTTCTATTTTTAATTTTTTGAGAACTTCCACATTGTTATCAGAAGCCACACCATTTTACATTCCTACAAATAGTGCACAAAGTTTACAGTTTCTCCATATCTATGCCAACACTTGTTATTTTCTGGTGTGTGTGTGTGTGTGGAGACTATCCTGTTGGGTGTGAGGTGTGAAGACTTAACTCTTGAGCATGGAGTCCTGCACACACCGACTGGAGGCTTGGACTTCCCAATGCCAGGACTGAGCCTCACACATGACAGCAAGGGCTCTTGTTACATTTTCCTCATGACCAGAGAAGCCAAGAGACTCTTGCTGACTTGCTGAAAAGCCTTGGACATTCCAACTTCGTTTTAGAGAATCCCTGAGGAACTGCCATGGTTCAGTGAACCTTCCTGCATGAGCAGTATTTTCAGTGGGTGCTGGGCAGACATTAATGAATGTAAGTTCCCGTGCAGGCGGAGATGTTTGCCTTGGTCATCTCTGCATCCCCAGCACTCAGTACATGAAACATGCTCAAAAAGATTTGTTGAATAAACAAAGAAATGGGTAGCTTTCTAAGTCTATCGAAAGCAGTCCCTCTGAGCTAAGTGGTCCAGAGTGGTAACCTTCTGCAGCCTGCCTCTGGTGGCTTGCAGACTGTTTTTCATGAGAGCCCCAGCTGCCCCTCCCTCCTTGCTCTAAAGCATCATACACCTGGCTTCCAGCGCCAGCCCATTCCTGTCACCCCCTTCTCTACAGAATGACTCTGGACTTTGTCATTCTGACAAGGCTGACAGGGAGAGAGTTTTAAAAGTTTGAGAAGGGATGCCTTTGAGGGAGGTTTTGACAGGCAGTGATAAACTGCCAGCTTTGCTTCAAGAAAAACAAAGTCTATCCTGTCCTCGCTCCTTGCAGGGAAGAGTTTTTAAGCATCTCAGCACTTTTCTGTGCAGTGAGATCTGGCAGTCCACCACCCCACCTCCAGACACAAAGACTGCAGTGGGGAATGAGAAGGAGGGGGTGTCAAGCTAACACAGATACAACAAAACTTGCTTCCTCCAGGATGGTATGAGGAAAGGGCAACAAGAGTGAAGAGGGTTTATGCCTGCCCCGTTGTCACAGTCTGGGGAATTCAGTGAAAGAACCCTTATTGTAGGCCTGGCCTTGTTCTCTGTTCTTGACACATACTGACTCACTTAGGCCTGCCAACAGTCTTGAAGGATGTATATTGATGTCACACCCATTGTACAGATAGGAAAACCAAGCCACTGAAAAATCAGGTCATCTGCCCACAGTCATATAGTCCACGGGATTTGGATCCAGATGTGCAGTCCCAGAGTCTGGGCTCTTATCTGTGAACCAGGTCAACTGTCTTGAGTGTGTTATCAATTCATTTGCTAATTCAACAACCATTTCTAGAGAGCCTACTATGTGGCAGGGACCATGCCTAGCAACGAACAAAACACAGGTCTCACCATCCAAGGCTTTCAGTCTAACAAGGACATATACAGGCATCTGGTCTCTGAAAGGACACCAGGGATAGTGGGAATCCAGACCCACAAATCAACAAACCAAATTCAAATTCATTTCGTGCTCAAGAGAGTCCTGACAGACTACTTTCCAGGAGTTGAAAGTTAACCTTTTTTTTTTTTTTTGAAGTAAACAGCAGTAAGTATAAGGGTGTTTTAGATGGTGACTCTGGCCTCGAAAGAGAGACTTTGAAACATCCGGACTGAAAAGGGAGCCACTGATGCTGCTGCTGCACTTCGCACAGGGCACACCTGCACATCCAAGAGCCAAGTAATGCCAAGACTTCCTCATGAAAATGCCAAATGAAGTCATGAGAAATATCAACTAACAGCGACCAAATTCCTGTACAGGAGGAGGATGAGAGGAGCTAAGAGCTGCCCTTAGCATCTCTGGGGAGACCAGCCAAGTAGCACTTTCTCATCAACTCAGATAAACCGTGGGTTGTGTGTGTGTGTGCAAATACCCTGCATTCCACAGACGTGTTGGGGAAAGGTGGAACACTCATGTATCTCTACTTGTGGGGCAGTGGGCAGTTCAGAGCACAGACCTGTTTCATCCTGGCCCCACAGCTCATACAGGCAAATCTCTACCTCTCCTTCAGCCTATAAAATGGGACTAATTTCTAATCATGCACCTTCTGCATGGGGTGGATGTAAGGATGAAAGGAGAATCCTGTTGAATATTTAGTATGGTGCCTGGCCAGAGAAAGGTACCAGAAGTGTCAGCTAATATTCTCTTATTTATTATCTGCAAATAATTTCACTGACTTTGAAATTCACTACATGTAAATAAATGTGCCATGAACACATGTATTGAACTGTATGCTCAAAGCTAAAGCTTTACCCCCGTGAGACACACGGTAGGGCCAAGGCCCATATTTCTTCCTGTTTTCAATCAGGTGGCAAAAGGAGCAGGACCCTCAACGTCCAGTTCAAGGGTTTGTCCAGTGGCTCAAACTTCCTCCCTTCAGCTCTGGCTTCAGTCCACTGCATCTACTCAAAATCAGAGAGTTTTGCCCACCCCACTCATCCTGACTTCCGGGCCCCTCTTAGGTTGGCTTCCCCAGGAAGCAGACTCTTTTGGGTACAAGTAATTTAGCAAGGAGAGGCTCCTAGAGGAAACCAGCGAGGGGAGCAGTACAGGGAAGGAGAGATGGTCCATCCATGGTGAGGTCTCAGCAGAGCCTCATGGAGGGCGGCTTCAGACTGACCCTGCCGGGCACCTGTGTGTGCACCTGGGTCTTCCCTGCCCACAGGGACAGGAACCTGAAACACAGACCAGGGAAGGACAGGTGGCGGGAGTGGCCTGTTCACCGTCTCTGCCAGTGACCTATTTGGGGGAACCTGGGCTTCCCATTGTCACAGCTTTAGGTTCTGTGGGTCTAGAGAGCCTAATTTCCAGAAGGAAGACTCAGAAACGGTCTACTCAACCTGAATCTATGGCAGCCACTTGGTCATTTGGGGGCTTCTCATGTAGAGAGAGCATCAGGCAAAGAAAGAAGCTGCCACGCCGGCCAGGGTAATTAACCCTGATCGTTAGGAGGAGGCTCTGTCGCTGCTACCACAGGCCAGGCGGGGCTATCTGTGGAACTCAGGGCAACTGGAGGTCACTCCCACGCCCAGGGTTAACTGCAACCCAGCAATCACAGCCGGCATGGCCATGGTAACCAGGGCTCAGACTCATCACAAATGAAGGGCTGGGTCACCCCATCAGAGGAGCAGCCAGCAGCAGTGCCAGCCAGCCGAGTGTGAGGGCTTGAGGAGGGTTATGTAGGTATCCGTTGCCTCCAGTCTAGTTGTAACAGTGAGGTCTATGAGTGGTCCAACTAGCCCACCTCTTGTAAGTTTTCCCTATAAATTGTAGCCAGTCTCCATTGTGAAAACTCCGTGATGAAGTGGAGTGACTGTGAACGTGGGATGTGAGTGAACGATGTCTGTTCACTCCAGCAGGTGCTCTCGGATCCCTGCTTGTGGTTTTTGTTTACCCCTGGCTCCAGTGTGCTTAGCTTCCCAGTCCCACTTTTGAAACCAACTGTCATAGGTTAGGTTCCCCAAAGCAGGCTCCAGACCAGGGTTTGTGTGCACATAACGTGAGGCCCCTGGGAGGGGGCGCAGGGTGCAGGACAGGGTCAGGGATGAGCACAGGCTGGAGCTCACGCAGGGCAACTGGGGCTGACCTGCCACTGGCGCTCCAGGTGTCTTCTCTGAGCAGCCAAGGCAGTGCCAGAGCACCCTCGGGCCATCCTGCCACACTCACCACAGAGCTAGTTTTGGAACAAGGCCTGGGGTGCGCAAGAGGTGGTAAAAAGGGACTGAAGGGAGTATGGATGTAAGCACTGGCATTTTCTGCTACCAGCTTTACTACATAAACGCTCTTTGAGGTGCTTTGCCACCAGTAAGAATGAATTTGGGTCAAAAAAAAAAAAAAAAAACCAGAACCAAGGGAACAAACAGTCAGCCTGTTCCAACAGGACCGGAAAACCACATGTGCCCAGCTTGTCTCTAAGGGCTGGGGGAGCAAGGGAGGGCGGATGCACAGTCCTGCTCTCCGGAAGGTCCCCTCTGGCTGCAGAGAGGAGAAGCCACCTGTGGACTGCGCAAGCCACAGCCCAGCAAGCCCCCAGGCAGCCTGTTATTACAGGGCAGAAGGGAAGTACATGCCCCAGGAGATTAGAGACTGGCGAGGTCGCCCTGAACCTGAGAGGTAGAAAAGCAAAGCAAAATAGACAGAGAACTGGCATTGACAAATTCAAGACACAAGTTGTTTCTTCAAATTACACTTCCTTAAGTTTTGCTTGGACTTGGAGTTATTTTCAAGCCAGGCAGGTTTCCAAGAGTCCAAAGCTGTTTTGAGAGCAAGCGCATTCATTGGTTCATTTCTTGTGCCTTTCTTTCAGTACATGTTAATAGAATGCCTGCTCTATAAACAAGCATGGCGCTGTGAAAAAGGAGACATCAGCCCTGCCCTTATGGAGTTTATGGTTTATAAGGGAGACAATCACTACATAAATAACTCATAGGTATGAAAGTACAGGTTGTGATGGGCGTCTTGGAGGAAAAGTGTAGAATGTCATGAGAAAAAATAGCAGGGTGAACTAGATTAACTTCATTTGTCAGGAACGATCCCTCTGAGGAAGTAACCTATAGATTGAGGCCTGAGGATGAGTAGGAGCTAGACTATGGAGGGGAAGGAGGTTGGGCCTTGGTGGACTGGCCTTCCTGGGCATAAAGAATACTATGGAGTTGGGGAAGATAGGGGTTGATCTGAGGATCACACAAACCAGAGCAAGCAAAGTAGAGCCACCCCAGATCCCCCAGAGGATCCAACCAGAATCTCCAGAATGTTTTTGCATGTATTCAGTAGGTGTAGGGTTTCAGAAGTGGAAGGGGACCTGGAGTGGTGATAAGCATTAGCCTTGAAACCTGCTCTGGTTCGGAGATTTAAATCAGACCAAAACAATCAACCTTTAGATAAAAGACAAGGCAGAGCGGTCTCAGCTTCTAGCACCGCACAATTCCAGGGGGCCCTGTACACGCTGCAACCTTTGTGAAGATGGCCCCCAGGTGTGAGCAACGTGCAGTCTGTGTGGCCATCAAGTGCGTTTAAAACCAGAGCTGTGTGTCTTCCCTGGTAGGCCAGTGGCTAAGATTCCATGCTCCCAATGCAGGGTGCCTGGGTCAGATCACTCGTTGGGAAACTAGATCCCACATGTCACCACTAAGAGTTCATAGGCTGCAGCTAAAGATCCCATGTGCCACAACTAAGACCCCCACACAGCCAAGTAAATAAATAAGATAAATAGTTTTAAGTGAAAGTTGTTCGGTCGTGTCCGACTCTGTGCGACCCCATGGACTATACGGTCCATGGGATTCTCCAGGCTTTCCCTTCTCCAAGGGATCTTCCCAACCCAGGGATCAAACCCAGGTCTCCTGCGTTACAGGTGGATTCTTTACCAGCTGAGCTATCAGGGAAGAAATATTTTTTTAAAAACAGATTAAAAAATAAAATCAGAGCAAGTGGGAAAGAGGCTCTCTGGAGAAGTCAGTAAAATAGTTTTATCATTGGGGAAAAAGAAGAAAACCTCATCATTGAAGCGATGAGGTTTTATTTTGTGGAGAAGTTGGAGGCCACTGAGGCAGAACAACAAAATGGAAATGTAATATGTGTTGAGAAGAAGAGTTTTTCTCCTACAACAAAAAGGACTGGTGGAGCTTTCTGCCATACAGATAAGATTGAGGAACACAGACAAGGTCCTACCTTCCTAGAGCATACAGTCTAGCAGAGAAGGAAAGACACTAGTATAAATAATATAAAAACACATGTGTCCTTGTACATTGAGAAGGAGCACGCAGGAGAGGCCGTGGGCTGGGGTGGTTGGAGGTATGTCCCAGGTCCTGCGTCTGGAGTGTGTCAGGACACCTTCCTTGAGGAAGCAACGTTTCAGTTGTGATCAAAGCGATGACTGAAGGTTAATCAGGCCAAGGAGGTGGAGAGTCAGAGATTCCTAAACCTTTTTGACCACAGAATGCTTCTATCCCAAGGCATCTTAGTGCACTAGACAAGCCTGTCCGGCAGTAACTAAGGTAACCGGGGCACGATGCTATTTTCCCTTTGAGGACAAAACCAGTAGTTCAGTGCCTCACACTTGACTTGGTGCTTTGGTGTCACTTTAGTTTTACATTTATTTTTAATTGGAGTATAATTGCTTTACAATGCTGTGTTCATTTCTGCTGTTACAACAATGTGGATCAGCTACAGCTTCCCACTAGCAATCTATTTATACATCATTCATCCCATCCTCTCCTTTCCCATCCTCCCCTTTCCACACCATGTCCACAAGTCCATTTTCTCATGTCTGCATCTCTATTCTTGCCCTACAAATACATCAATCAGTACCATTTTTTGAGATTACATAATATGCAGTAATATACGGTTTGTTTTTCTAACTTACTCAATTCTGTGTGACAGACTCTAGATTCATCCATATCACTACAAATGAGCCGATTTCATTCCTTTTCATGGCTGAGTAATATTTCACTGTATATATGTACTGTTCAGCTCCCCAGATAACCCTGCACGGGTGGTTGTGGTATCCCCACTTACAAAGCTCAGACATGTCGAGTGGCATACCCAGTGCCCACTGTCTCACAGCCAGTGAGGTGCAGGTCTGGAACTAAAGCTGGAGACAACCAGGTCATCAGATCCCAGACTGCTCCCACAGGGGAACACAGTGTTGTTAACTGAATAGTTGTAAGGCCGATGCTTGGATCCTCAGAGCCTTCATGTGCTAGCTGAAAAGGCTATGCTTCTGAACCAGACCTGCTTCCTCTTAATAACCTAAAAATGGCTACACTGAATCAGACCCAAGGTCTACATGGCTGTCCTCAGGGAGGTCAACTTCAAAGGCCAGAGCCCTACCCCAAGCATCCTGCTTCTCTTTAATAGCTTGCTATTATGTAAACACCTCACAGATCAAGAAACATAAAGCTGCCTGTGCCTCTTACCCACACAACACCTCCTCTCCTTCCTAGAGGTAACGAGTGTTCTGAACTATTCAGACCTAATAATTCTATTGTTACTGTAACAAATTATCATGAACTTAGTGGCTTTAAAACAACATATATTTATTCTCTTATAGCTCTGGAGAGTAGAAATCCAAAATCAGTCTCATTGGGTTACAAATCAAGGTGTCTGGGGCTTCCCTGGCTCAGAATCTGCCTGTCCGTGCAGGAGACACAGGTTCAGTTTCTGATATGGAAAGATCCCAAATGTCTCGGAACAAATAAGCCCATGCACCACAACTATAGAGGTTGTGCTCTAGAGGCTGGGAGCTGCAACTATTGAAGCCCAAGTGCTCTAGAGCCTGTGCTCTGCAACAAGAGGAGCCACTGCATCAGAAGCCTGCACGCTGCAGCTAGAGAGTAACCCCCGTTCACCACACGCAACGAGAGAAAAGCCCAGTCAGCAAAAAAGACTCAGCACAGCCAAAAGTTAACTAATTTTTTAAAAAATCAAGGTGTCTGCAGGGCTGGTTCTTTCTGGAGGCTACTAGGGGAGAATCTCTTTCCTTCTCTTTTCCAGCTTCTAGGGGCCTCCTGTACTTCCTGACTTATGACCTCTTTCCAACATCTTCAAATTCAACATCACAGCTCTGACTCTCCTGCTCCCTCTTATTAGGACCCTTATAACTGGACTGAGCTCACCTGGATAATCAAGGATAATCTCCCCATTGCAGAATCCATAATTAAATCACATCTACAAAATCACTCTTTACCATATTAGGTCATATATTCTCAGGTTTAGGGGACTAGGATGCAGATATCTTTGGTGGGGTGGGGGGGGGTGCTATTTGGCCTACCACAGACCATAATGCTATAGATTCACTTTGCTTGTTTTTAAACTTCATGTAAATAGAATCACACACTCCTTTAATGATATCTTTTGATTTCAGAAAGCTTTAAATTTTAGAATAATCTAACTTATCAATCTTTTGCATTAAGGTTAGCACCTTTGTGTCTTTAAAGAAATAGTTGCTCACCTCAAACAATAAAGAGGTCTATGTTTCTTCTTGTCGCTATACATTTTTACCTACACATTTAAACCTACAGTCCGCCTAGAATTAGTTTTAGTGGACAGTGTGAGGTACTGATGAAGGTTCATTTTTTCCTGGTATGTATACCCAAACGACTCAGTGTGATTTGGAAAAGATTGCTTTTGCCTCACTGAACTGCCACTTTTGCCTTAATCTAAGCATCTGATTCGCACCATATAACACTGCCTTAATTACTGTAGTCTTTAAAATAAATCCAGACAATCTTTGGTGCAAATTCTCCAATTCTGTACTTCTTCAAGATTATTTTGGCATTCTTGACCTTTTGCATTGTCATAAATTTTAGAATATGTTTACCAATTTCTTTGAATTTGACTGAGACAATGAAACTGTTGATTATCTGAGAGAGCATCTGTACAATATTGAGCCCTCTAACCCCTGAATATTTACTTGGGTTTTCTTTCACTTAACTCAATGACATGTTATTCTTTTGCACAAAGGTGTTTCACATCTTCCATTGGATTTCTTCCTCTAGAGAGGCACTGTTTTCAATGCTCTTATTACAATGCTGTACCATTATTCAAAAATTTCATTTTCTGATTATTTCTGGTATATAGAAATACAATTGATTTTTTATATTGATCTTACCTCCAGCTAGCTTAAATTATTTTACTAATTTATATAGTCTAATATATTCTTTTGGATCTCCTCCCTATAGTTACATCTATATAAATAATACATATATACACACATATTCATATATATTTAGTACATCATCCATGAGGCTGATGAAAAATGGCAGTTTGCTTCTTCCTTTTTCATCCTCGTACATTATTTCTTTTTCTTTCCTTACCACACAAGCTATGAACTTCTAGTCCAATGCTGAATAGATGTGATAACTGACATCTTTGTCTCATTTCCAAATTAGGGGGGATCATGCTGTTTGCTATAGGGTTATCTATAGTTACCCTTTAAAAGATTATGAGAGTTCCTTATATTTCTAGTTTGCTAAACTGCTTTTTAAATGAATGAATACTGAATTGTATTTAAATGCTTTTTCTATAACTATTAAGATGATTATGATTCCCCCCTTTATTCTGTTCATGCAGTAAATTACATTAATTGAATTATCTTAGCTTTTTATTTTGACATAATTTTAGATTTACAAAAGTTTCAAAAACAGAGTTCTCATGCACCCTGTACATAGGTGCCCCTATTCTTGTTTTATGTAACAATAGGACAAGTATCAAAACTCAAGTAATTAGCTACAATACTTTTAACTATCACTTAAGTTCAGTCACACAGTCGTGTCCGACTCTTTGCGACCCCATGGACTGCAGCACGCCAGGCCTCCCTGTCCATCACCAACTTCCAGAGTTTACTAAAATTCATGTCCATTGAGTTGGTGATGCCATACAACCATCTCACCCTCTGTCATCCCCTGCTCCTCCCGCCTTCAATCTTTTCCAGCATCCAGGTCTTTTCACATGACTCAGCTCTTCACATCAGGTGGTCAAAGTATTTGAGTTTCAGCTTTACCCCTAGTCCTTCCATTGAATATTGAGAACTGATTTCCTTTAGGATGGACTGATTAGATCTCCTTGCTGTCCAAGGGACTCTCAAGAGTCTTCTCCAACACCACAGTTCAAAAGCGTCAATTCTTTGGCACTCAGCTTTCTTTATAGTCCAACTCTCACATCCATACATGACTACTGGAAAAACCATAGCCTTGACTAGACAGACCTTTGTTAGCAAAGTAATGTCTGTGCTTTAATATGCTGTCTAGGTTGGTCATAACTTTCCTTCCAAGGAGTAAGCGTCTTTTAATTTCATGGCTGTAGTCACCATCTGCAGTGATTTTGGAGCCCTCCAAAAAAGTCTGCCACTGTTTCCACGGTATCCCCATCTATTTGCCATGAAGTGATGGGAGCAGATGTCATGATTTTAGTTTTCTGAATGTTGAGCTTTAAGCCAACTTTCTCTCTCCTCTTTCACTTTCATCAAGAGGCTCTTTAACTCTTCTTCACTTTCTGCCATAAGGGTGGTGTCATCTGCATATCTGAGGTTATTGATATTTCTCCTGGAAATCTTGATTCCAGTTTGTGTTTCATCCAGCCCAGTGTTTCTCATGATGTACTCTGCATATAAGTTAAATAAGCAGGGTGACAATATACAGCCTTGACATACTCCTTTTCCTATTTGGAACCAGTCTGTTGTTCCATGTCCAGTTCTAACTGTTGCTTCCTGAGCAGCACACAGATTTCTCAGGTCAGCTGGTGTGGTATTCCCATTTCTTGAAGAATTTCCCACAGTTTGTTGTGATCCACACAGTCAAAGGCTTTGGCATAGTCAATAAAGCAGAAATAGATGTTTTTCTTGAACTCTCTTGCTTTTTCCATGATCCAACGGATGCTGGCAATTTGATCTCTGGTTCCTCTGCCTTTTCTAAATCCAGCTTGAACATCTGGAAGTTCACAGATCACATATTGTTGAAGCCTGGCTTGGAGAATTGGGAGCATTACTTTACTAGTGTGTGAGATGGCCGCAATTATGCGCTAGTAAGGAAAGATATAAGCATCTGAATGCAGAGTTCCAAAGAATAGTAAGAACAGATAAGAAGGCCTTCCTCAGCGATCAATGCAAAGAAATAGAGGAAAACAACAGAATGGGAAAGACTAGAGATCTCTTCAAGAAAATTAGAGATACCAAGGGAACATTTCATGCAAAGATGGGCTCGATAAACGACAGAAATGGTATGGACCTAACAGAAGCAGAAGATATTAAGAACAGGTGGCAAGAATACACAGAAGACCTGTACAAAAAAGATGTTCACGACCCAGATAATCACGATGGTGTGATCACTGACCTAGAGCCAGACATCCTGGAATGTGAAGTCAAGTGGGCCTTAGGAAGCATCACTATGAACAAAGCTAGTGGAGGTGATGGAATTCCAGTTGAGCTATTTCAAATCCTGAAAGATGATGCTGTGAAAGTGCTGCACTCAATATGCCAGCAAATTTGGAAAACTCAGCAGTGGCCACAGGACTGGAAAAGGGCAGTTTTCCTTCCAACCCCAAAGAAAGGCAATGCCAAAGAATGCTCAAACTAACGCACAATTGTACTCATCTCACGCTAGTAAAGTAATGCTCAAAATTCTCCAAGCCACGCTTCAGCAATACGTGAACCATGAACTTCCAGATGTTCAAGCTGGTTTTAGAAAAGGCAGAGGAACCAGAGATCAAATTGCCAACATCCACTGGATCATCGAAAAAGCAAGAGAGTTCCAGAAAAACATCTATTCCTGCTGTATTGACTATGCCAAAGTCTTTGACTGTGTGGATCACAATAAACTGGAAAATTCTGAAAGAGATGGGAATACCAGACCACCTGATCTGCCTCTTGAGAAATTTGTATGCAGGTCAGGAAGCAACAGTTAGAACTAGACATGGAACAACAGACTCGTTCCAAATAGGAAAAGGAATATGACAAGGCTGTATATTGTCACCCTGCTTATTTAACTTCTATGCAGAGTACATCATGAGAAACACTGGGCTGGAAGAAGCACAAGCTGGAATCAAGATTTCCAGGAGAAATATCAATAACCTCAGATATGCAGATGACACCACCCTTATGGCAGAAAGTGAAGAGGAACTAAAAAGCCTCTTGATGAAAGTGAAAGAGGAGAGTGAAAAAGTTGGCTTAAAACTCAACATTCAGAAAACGAAGATCATGGCATCTGGTCCCATCACTTCATGGGAAATAGATGGGGAAACAGTGGCAGACTTTTTTGGAGGGCTCCAAAATCACTGCAGATGGTGACTGCAGCCATGAAATTAAAAGACACATACTCCTTGGAAGAAAAATTATGAACAACCTAGATAGCATATTGAAAAGCAGAGACATTACTTTGCCAACAAAGTGTCCATCTAGTCAAGGCTATGGTTTTTCCAGTGGCCATGTATGGTGTGAGAGTTGGACTGTGAAGAAAGCTGAATGCTGAAGAATTAATGCTTTTGAACTGTGGTGTTGGAGAAGACTTTTGAGAGTCCCTTGGACTGCAAGGAGATCCAACCAGTCCATTCTGAAGGAGATCAACCCTGGGATTTCTTTGGAAGGAATGATTCTAAAGCTGAAACTCCAGTACTTTGGCCACCTCATGTGCAGAGTTGACTCATTGGAAAAGACTCTGATGCTGGGAGGGATTGGGGGCAGGAGGAGAAGGGGACGACAGAGGATGAGATGGCTGGATGGCATCACTGACTCGATGGACGTGAGTCTGACTGAACTCCGGGAGTTGGTGATGGACAGGAAGGCCTGGCATGCTGCATTTCATGGGGTCCCAAAGAGTCGGACACGACTCAGTGACTGAACTGAACTTGAGCATTCTTTGGCATTGCCTTTCTTTGGGATTGGAATGCAAACTGACCTTTTCCAGTCCTGTGGCCACTGCTGAGTTTTCCAAATTTGCTCGCATATTGAGTGCAGCATTTTCACAGCATCATCTTTTAGGATTTGAAATAGCTCAACTGGAATTTCATCATCTCCACTAGCTTTGTTTGTAGTGATGCGTCCTAAGGCTTACTTGACTTCACATTCCAGGATGTCTGGCTCCAGGTGAGTGATCACACCATCGTGATTATCTGGCTCATGAAGATCTTTTTTGTATCATTATTCTGTGTATTCTTGCCACCTCTCAATATCTTCTGCTTCTGTAAGGTCCATACCATTTCTGTCGTTTATCAAGCCCATCTTTGCATGAAATGTTCCCTTGGTATCTCTAATTTTCTTCAAGGGATCTCTAGTCTTTCCCATTCCTCTATTTCTTTGCACTGATCACTGAGGAAGGCCTTCTTATCTCTCCTTGCTATTCTTTGGAACTCTGCATTCAGATGCTTATATCTTTCTTTTTCTCCTTTGCTTTTCACTTCTCTTCTTTTCATAGCTATTTGTAAGGCCTCCTCAGACAGCCATTTTGCTTTTTGCATTTTTTTTTTCTTGTGGATGGTCTTGATCCCTGTCGCGTATACAATGTCACAAACCTCCGTCCATAGTTCATCAGGCACTCTGTCTATCAGATCTAGTCCCTTAAATCTATTTCTCACTTCCACTGTATAGTCATAAGGGATTTGATTTAGGTCATACCTGAATGGTCTAGTCATTTTTCCTACTTTCTTCAATTTTAGTCGGAATTTTCCAATAAGGGGTTCATGATCTGAGCCACAGTCAGCTCCCGGTCTTGTTTTTGCTGACTGTAGAGAGCTTCTCCATCTTTGGTTGCAAAGAATATAATCAATCTGATTTTGGTGTTGACCATCTGGCGATGTCCATGTGTAGATTCTTCTTTGGTGTTGTTAGACGAGGGTGTTTGCTATGATCAGTGTATTCTCTTGGCAAAACTCTATCAGTCTTTGCCCTGCTTCATTCTGTACTCTAAGGCCAAATTTGCCTGTTACTCCAGGTGTTTCTTGACTTCCTACTTTTGCATTCCAGTCCCCTATAATGAAAAGAACATCTTTTTTGGGTGCTAGTTCTAAAAAATCTTGTAGGTCTTCATAGAACCGTTCAACTTCAGCTTCTTCAGCGTTACTGGTTGGGGCATAGACTTAGATTACCATGATATTGAATGGTTTGCCTTGGAAATGAACAGAGATCATTCTGTCGTTTTTGAGATTGCATCCAAGTACTGCATTTTGGACTCTTTTGTTGACCATGATGGCTACTCCATTTCTTCTAAGGGGTTCTTGCCCACAGTAGTAGATATAATGGTCATCTGAATTAAATTCACCCATTACAGTCCATTTTAGTTTGCTGATTCCTAAAATGTCAACATTCACTCTTGCCATCTCTTGTTTGACCACTTCCAAATTACCTTGATTCATGGACCTGACATTCCAGGTTCCTATGCAATATTGCTCTTTACAGCATTGGACCTTGCTTCCACCACCAGTCACTTCCACAACTGGGTGTTGTTTTTGCTTTGACTCCATCTCTTCATTCTTTCTGGAGTTATTTCTCCACTGATCTCCAGTAGCATATTGGAAACCTACTGACCTGGGGAGTTCATCTTTCAGTGTCCTATCTTTTTGCCTTTTCATACTGTTCGTGGGGTTCTCAAGGCAAGAATACTGAAGTGGTTTGCCATTCCTTTCTCCAGTGGACAACATTTTGTCAGAACTCTCCACCATGACCCTTCAGTCTTGGGTGGTCCTACATAGCATGGCTCATAGTTTCACTGAGTTAGACAAGGCTGTGTCCATGTTGATTAGATTGGTTAGTTTTCTGTGATTGTGATTTTCAATCTGTCTGCCCTCTGATGGAGAGGATAAGAGGCTTTTGGAAGCTTCCTGCGGGCGCAGGAGGGCCTAGAGGAGCTATCCCACATTGAAGGTCAGGAAGGGCGGTGGTGAGGAGATACCCCTCGTCCAAGGTAAGGAGCAATGGCTGTGCTTTGCTGGAGCAGCCGTGAAGAGACACCCCATGCCCAAGGTAAGAGAAACCCAAGTAAGACGGTAGGTGTTGCAAGAGGGCATCAGAGGGCAAACACACTGAAACCATACTCACAGAAAACTAGTCAATCTAATCACACTAGGACCACAGCCTTGTCTAACTCAATGAAACTAAGCCATGCCCATGGGGCAACCCAAGATGGGCAGGTCATGGTGGAGAGATCTGACAGAATGTGGTCCACTGGAGAAGGGAATGGCAAACCACTTCAGTATTCTTGCCTTGAGAACCCCATGAACAGTATGAAAAGGCAAAATGATAGGATATTGAAAGAGAAACTCACCAGGTCAGTAGGTGCCCCATATGCTACTAGAGATCAGTGGAGAAATAACTCCAGAAAGAATGAAGGAATGGAGCCAAAGCAAAAATAATACCCAGCTGTGGATGTGACTGGTGATAGAAGCAAGGTCCAATTGCATAGGAACCTGGAATGTCAGGTCCATGAATCAAGGCAAACTGGAAGTGGTCAAACGAGAGATGGCAAGAGTAAATGTTGACATTCTAGGAATCAGCGAACTGAAATGGTCTGGAATGGGTGAATTTAACTCAGATGACCATTATATCTACTACTGCGGGCAGGAATCCCTCAGAAGAAATGGAGTGGCCATCATGGTCAACTAAAGAGTCCAAAATGCAGAACTTGGATGCAATCTCAAAAACGACAGAATGATCTCTGTTCATTTCCAAGGCAAACCATTCAATATCACAGTAATCCAAGTCTATGCCCCAACCAGTAACGCTGAAGAAGCTGAAGTTGAACGGTTCTATGAAGACCTACAAGACCTTTTAGAACTAACACCCAAAAAAGATGTTCTTTTCATTATAGGGGACTGGAATGCAAAAGTAGGAAGTCAAGAAACACCTGGAGTAACAGGCAAATTTGGCCTTGGAATACAGAATGAAGCAGGGCAAAGACTAATAGAGTTTTTCCAAGAAAATGCACTGGTCATAACACATACCCTCTTCCAACAACACAAGAGAAGACTCTATACATGGACATCACCAGATGGTCAACACCGAAATCAGATTGATTATATTCTTTGCAGCCAAAGATAGAGAAGCTCTCTACAGTCAGCAAAAACAAGACCAGGAGCTGACTGTGGCTCAGACCATACTCCTTATTGCTAAATTCAGACTTAAATTGAAGAAAGTAGGGAAAACCACTAGACCATTCAGGTATGACCTAAATCAAATCCCTTATGATTATACAGTGGAAGTGAGAAATAGATTTAAGGGCCTAGATCTGATAGATAAGAGTGCCTGATGAGCTATGGAATGAGGTTCATGACACTTTACAGGAGACAGGGATCAAGACCATCCCCATGGAAAAGAAATGCAAAAAAGCAAAATGGCTGTCTGGGGAGGCCTTACAAATAGCTGTGAAAAGAAGAGAAGCGAAAAGCAAAGGAGAAAAGTAAAGATATAAACATCTGAATGCAGAGTTCCAAAGAATAGCATTAAGAGATAAGAAAGCCTTCTTCAGCGATCAATGCAAAGAAATAGAGGAAAACAACAGAATGGGAAAGACTAGGGATCTCTTCAAGAAAATCAGAGATACCAAAGGAATATTTCATGCAAAGATGGGCTCAATAAAGGACAGAAATGGTATGGACCTAACAGAAGCAGAAGATATTAAGAAGAGGTGGCAAGAATACACAGAAGAACTGTACAAAAAAGATCTTCACGACCCAGATAACCAAGATGGTGTGATCACTGACCTAGAGCCAGACATCCTGGAATGTGAAGTCAAGTGGGCCTTAGAAAGCATCACTACGAACAAAGCTAGTGGAGGTGATGGAATTCCAATGGAGCTATTCCAAATCCTGAAAGATTATGCTGTGAAAGTGCTGCACTCAATATGCCAGCAAATTTGGAAAACTCAGCAGTGGCTACAGGACTGGAAAAGGGCAGTTTTCCTTCCAACCCCAAAGAAGGGCAATGCCAAAGAATGCTTAAACTACTGCACAATTGCACTCATCTCACATGCTAGTTAAGTAATGCTCAAAATTCTCCAAGCCAGGCTTCAGCAATACGTGAACCGTGAACTTCCTGATGTTCAAGCTGCTTTTAGAAAAGGCAGAGGAACCAGAGATCAAATTGCCAACATCCGCTGGATCACAGGAAAAGCAAGAGAGTTCCAGAAAAACATCTATTTCTGCTTTACTGACAATACCAAAGTCTTTGACTGTGTGGATCACAATAAACTGTGGAAAATTCTGAAAGAGATGGGAATCCCAGACCACCTGATCTGCCTCTTGAGAAATCTGTATGCAGGTCAGGAAGCAACAGTTAGAACTGGACATGGAACAACAGACTTGTTCCAAATAGGAAAAGGAGTTCGTCAAGGCTGTATATTGTCATCCTGTTTATTTAACTTATATGCAGAGTACATCATGAGAAACGCTGGGCTGGAAGAAACACAAGCTGGAATCAAGATTGCCGGGAGAAATATCAATAACCTCAGATATGCAGATGACACCACCCTTATGGCAGAAAGTGAAGAGGAACTAAAAAGCCTCTTGATGAAAGTGAAAGTGGAGAGTGAAAAAGTTGGCTTAAAGCTCAACATTCAGAAAACAAAGATCATGGCATCCGGTCCCATCACTTCATGGGAAATAGATGGGGAAACAGTGGAAACAGTGTCAGACTTTATTTTTCTGGGCTCCAAAATCACTGCAGATGGTGACTGCAGCCATGAAATTAAAAGGCGCTTACTCCTTGGAAGGAAAATTATGACCAACCTAGATAGCATATTCAAAAGCAGCGCCATTACTTTGCCAACAAAGGTTCGTCTAGTCAAGGCTATGGTTTTTCCTGTGGTCATGTATGGATGTGAGAGTTGGACTGTGAAGAAGTTTCAGCGCCGAAGAATTGATGCTTTTGAAGTGTGGCGTTGGAGAAGACTCTTGAGAGTCCCTTGGACTGCAAGGAGATACAACCAGTCCACTCTAAAGGAGATCAGCCCTGGGATTTCTTTGGAGGGAATGATGCTGGGGCTAAAACTCCAGTACTTTGGCCACCTCATGCCAAGAGGTGACTCACTGGAAAAGACTCTGATGCTGGGAGGGATTGGGGGCAAGAGGAGAAGGGGACGACAGAGGATGAGATGGCTGGATGGCATCACTGACTCAATGGACATGAGTCTCAGTGAACTCCGGGAGTTGGTGATGGACAGGGAGGCCTGGCGTGCTGTGATTCATGGGGTCGCAAAGAGTCGCACACGACTGAGCAACTGATCTGATCTGATCTGATGGGAGAGACTGACTGAGGGGGAAACTGGGTCTTTTCTGATGGGCGGGCCCATGCTCAGTAAATCTTTAATCCAATTTTCTGTTGATGGGTGGAGCTGTGTCCCCTCCCTGCTGTTTACCTGGGGCCAAACTATGGTGGAGGTAATGAAGTTAATAGTGACCTCCTTGAAAAGATCCCATGCATGTACTTACACTCACTGGAGTAGCGAGTGGTAGAGAGGAAATACCCCCACGTCCAAGGTCAGAGAAACACCAGTAAGACGGTAGGCACTGGAGCAGCTGTGAGGAGATACCCACATCCAAGGGCAAAGGAGGAGTCCCAGCAAGATGGTAGAAGGGGCAAATTCACATTTAGAATCAAACCCTATTCCCACCAGAGACGCTCAGAGGGTTCAAACAAACCTTATACACAGCAGGACCCAGGAACCCCACAGAGACTGAGACAGAACTGTGTTTGAGCATCTCCTGTGGAGGTACAGGTCAGCAGTGGACTGCCACAGGGACAGGGGCTCTGGGTGCAGCAGACTTGGGTACGGCATAAGCCCTCTTGGAGGAGGCCGCCATTAGTCCCACCATAGAGCTGCCAGAACTTACACAGGACTGGGAAATATACTCTTGGAGGGCACAACAGAACCTTGTGCACCAGGACCCAGGAGAAAAGAGCAGTGACCCCACAAGAGACTGACCCAGACTTGACTGTGTGGGTCCAGGAGTCTCAGTGGAAGCGTGGGTCAGAGGTGGCCTGCTGAAGGGTTAGGGGCACTTTTAACTACACTATATACTTTGTTCAGATTTTATTAGTTTTTCAAATGTTTTTCTCTTCCAGGAGCCCATATTAATTACATTTGGTGGTTAAATCTCCTATCTTACCTTTGACAGTCTCTTACTTTGAGTTTTTGGGAAATATTCTATACAGATGATCTGCTCTTCCCAATGCATCACATCAGGGGATACATGGGGATACATGATATCTGTTATTATTGACAATGTTAACTTTGATCACTTGGTTAAAATGGTGTCTGGCAACACAATTATATTTCGAACATTAAACTTTCCTTATGTTCTTGGAATAAACTCAAAATTGGTTATAATAAATTTTCATATATTTTAGGTTAATATTTTGAATAGGATGCTTGCATTATGTTTGTAAGAGAGTTTCATCTGTAATTTTCCTATCCTTTCCTGTAATATGTTTGTCAGGATTTAGTATCAAGGTTAAGCTGGCTTCATAAAAAAGTTACTAAGTATTTCCTTTCTAGTCTCTGAAAGAGTCTATGGTTTATGTAAGACTGCAGCTATATTTCTTCCCAAAATACTTGAAGTATTCATTGATGAAGTCATCTGGGCATGGAGTTTTCCCTGAGGGCAGGTTTTAAGTTATAGATTCAATATATATAGGACTTTTCTATTTCTGCTTTATTGACTATGCCAAAGTCTTGGACTGTGTGGATCACAACAAACTGTGGAAAATTCTTCAAGAGATGGGAATACCAGACTGCCTGACCTGCCTCTTGAGAAATGTGTGTGCAGGTCAGGAAGCAACAGTTAGAACTGAACATGGAACGACAGACTGGTTCCAAATAGGAAAAGGAGTACGTCAAGGCTGTATATTGTCACCCTGATTATTTAACTTATATGCAGAGTACATCATGAGAAACGCTGGGCTGGAAGAAGCACAAGCTGGAATCAAGATTGCCGGGAGAAATATCCATAACCTGAGATATGCAGATGACATCACCCTTATGGCAGAAAGTGAATAAGAGCTAAAAGTTGGCTTAAAGCTCAACATTCAGAAAACTAAGATCATGGCATCTGGTCCCATCACTTCATGGCAAATAGATGGGGAAACAGTGGAAACAGTAGCAGACTTATTTTTCTGGGCTCCAAAATCATTGCAGATGGTGACTGCAGCCATGAAATTAAAAGACACTTACTCCCTAGAAAGAAAGTTATGACCAACCTAGACAGCAATATTAAAAAGCAGAGACATTACTTTGCCAACAAAGATCTATCTAGTCAAGGCTATGGTTTTTCCAGTGGTCATGTATGGATGTGAGAGTTGGACTATAAAGAAAGCTGAGCGCCAAAGAATTGACGCTTTTGAACTGTGGTGTTGGAGAAGACTCTTGAGAGTCCCTTGGACAGCAAGGAGACCCAACCAGTCCATCCTAAAGGAAATCAGTCCTGAATATTCATTGGAAGGACTGATGGTGAAGCTGAAACCAATACTTTGGCCACCTGATGCAAAGAGCTGACTTATTTGAAAAGACCCTGATGCTGGGAAAGATTGAAGGCAGGAGGAGCAGGGGATGACAGAGGGTGAGATAGTTGGATGACATCACCAACTCAATGGACATGAGTGTGAGTAAACTCCAGGAGTTGGTGATGGACAGGGAGGCCTGGCGTGCTGCAGTCCATGGGGTTGCAAAGAGTTGGACACGACTTAGCGACTGAACTGAACTGAACGCAGATTTCTGTTTTCCGTTGTTTCAGCTTTAGTGAAGTATCTTTCAAGGAATTTATCCATTTTATATTTTCGAATTTATTGGCAGAAACATTTATCACGTCTTGAGATTCTCTTTTATACATCTGTATGATCTGTACTGAGTGTTGCTTTTAATCCCTCATACTAGTACATTGTTTATTCTCTTTTTTCTTAATTATTCTTGCCAGAGGTTTATCAATATCATTGATATTTTTGTAGAACCAGCTTTTGGCTTTTTGGTTCTCTCACTGTACATTCATTTACTACTTCATTAATATTTTGCCTTTATCTTTATTATGTTCTTCTACATTCTTGGGTTCAGTTTGCTCAGCTTTTCCTCCCTAATTTTTTGAGATAGATTCCTATGTAACTGATTTTCAGCCTTTCTTCTTTCTTTAATGTATGCTTTTCATATTAGAAATTGCCACCCCAACCCCCAAGCACAGCTTCAATGGAATCCCTTATGGTTTGATTATATACATGCTTTGATTACATATAATACATATTATACTATCAGATCAGATCAGATGCTCAGTCGTGTCCGACTCTTTGCGACGCCATGAATCGAAGTACGCCAGGCCTCTCTGTCCATCACCAACTCCCGGAGTTCACTCAGACTCACATCCATCGAGTCAGTGATGCCATCCAGCCATCTCATCCTCTGTCGTCCCCTTCTCCCCTTGCCCCCAATCCCTCCCAGCATCAGAGTCTTTTCCAATGAGTCAACTCTTCGCATGAGGTGGCCAAAGTACTGGAGTTTCAGCTTTAGCATCATTCCTTCCAAAGAAATCCCAGGGCTGATCTCCTTTAGAGTGGACTGGTTGGATCTCCTTGCAGTCCAAGGGACTCTCAAGAGTCTTCTCCAACACCACAGTTCAAAAGCTTCAGTTCTCTGGTGCTCAGCCTTCTTCACAGTCCAACTCTCACATCCATACATGACCACTGGAAAAACCATAGCCTTGACTAGACGAACCTTTGTTGGCAAAGTAATGGTGCTGCTTTTGAATATGCTATCTAGGTTGGTCATAACTTCCCTTCCAAGGAGTAAGCATCTTTTAATTTCATGGCTGCAATCACCATCTGCATCCAGATTTTGGAGCCCAGAAAAATAAAGTCTGACACTGTTTCCACTGTTTCCCCATCTATTTCCCATGAAGTTGTGGGACCGGATGCCATGATCTTTGTTTTCTGAATGTTGAGCTTTAAGCCAACTTTTTCACTCTCCACTTTCACTTTCATCAAGAGGTTTTTTAGTTCCTCTTCACTTTCTGCCATAAGGGTGGTGTCATCTGCATATCTGAGGTTATTGATATTTCTCCCGGCAATCTTGATTCCAGCTTGTGTTTCTTCCAGCCCAGCGTTTCTCATGATGTACTCTGCATATAAGTTAAATAAACAGGGTGACTTGGCTAAAATACTTTCTCTTTTTTATCCAAAGATTATTTAGAAGTGTATCACTTAGTGGTGCTGTGAAAACTGGACAGCTATATGTAAAAGAATGAAATTAGAACGTTCTCTAACACTATATCCAAAAATAAACTCAAAATGGATTAAACACCTAAATGTAAGACTGGATACTATAAAACTCCTCGAGGAAAACAGACAGGACACTCTGTCATAAATCAGAGTAATATTTTTTTTGGATCCATCTCCTAGAGTAATGGAAACAAATACAAACAAATGGTTCCTAATTAAACTTAAAAGCTTTTGTACAGCAAAGGAGACCATAAACAAAACAAAAAGACAATCTATGCAATGGAAGAAAATATTTGCAAACAATGCAACTGACAAAGGATTAATTTCCAAAATATACTGTTCAGTTGCTAAGTTGTGTCTCACTCTTTGTGACCCCATGGACCCCAAGTGACCCCAAGCATGCCAGGCTTTCTGTCCTTCACCATCTCCTGGAGTTTGCTCAGATTCATGTCCATTGAGTCAGTGATGCCACCCAACCATCTCACTCTCTGATGCCCCTTTTTCCTTCTGCCTTCAATCTTTCCCAGAATCATGGTCTTTTCCAATAAGTATGCTTTTGCATCAGGTGGTCAAAGCACTGGAGGCCAAAATATATAAACAGTTCAAAAAGCTCAATATCAAAAAAACAAATAACCCAATCAAAAAATGTGTGTGTGTGCATTAGTCACTCAGTTGTGTCTGACTCTTTGATCCCCTGTCCATGGAATTCTCCAGGCAAGAATACTGGAGTGTGTTGCCATTCCCTTCTCCAGGGGATCTTCCCCACCCAGTGATCGAACCCAGGTCTTCTTCATTGCAGGCAGATTCTTTATCATCTGAGCCATCAGGGAAGATCTAAATAAACAAAAAAATGGGCAGATCTATACGGACATTTCTCCAAAGAAAACATACAAATGGTCAACAGGCATATGAAAAGATGATCAACATCACTAATTTCAGTCAGAGAAATGCAAACCAAAACCCCCATGAGATATCATCTCACAACAGTCAGAATGGCCATTACAGTGAGTCCTCTACATACAAAACTTCAAGTTGTGAACTGTCAAAGATGAGAACATGTGTTTACATGTCCAATCACATAAGTTAGTCCACATGTCTGGCATACATTGTCACATGCCTACATCCTCTATAAGTGGTCGTGCTTTTGTGTACTTTGCTGTACAGTACTGTATATAATACAGTATCTTTATTTCAATATCAGGATGTCTGGAAGCAAGAATAAAAGCAGCAGTGATGTAGATGGTGCTGCTAAGAAGTGCCAGCTGTTATACTGTACTATTGTACTTTTCAAGGTTCTGTACTGTAAGATTGAAATGTTTTCTTAATTTTTTTGTGTTTGATTTTTATGTAGTATTTGTGTAAAAAGTATTATAAACCTATTACAGTATAGTACTATATAGCCAGCTGTGCTATGTGGATACCTAGGTTAACTTAACTAACAAATTGGACTAATGAATGCACTCTGGGAATGGAACGCTTTCATATATAGGGGACTTACCATATTAAAATGTCTACAAATATTATAATGAGTGCTGAAGATGATGGGGAGAAAGGGAACCTTCTTACATTGTTGCTGGGAATGTAAATAGGTGAGATCATTATAGAAAACAGTTTTGGAGGTTTCTTAAAACAATAGAGTTACCATATGACCCAGCAATTCCACTTCTGAGCATACACCCAAAAAAAACCTCTAATTCAAAAATATACATGCACCCCAATGTTCATTACAGCACTATATGCAACAGCGAAGACACGGAAAGTGAAAGTGAAAGTCACTCAGTCATGTCCCACTCTTTGGCACCCCATGGACTATACAGTCCATGGAACTCTCCAGGCCAGACTACTGGAGTGGGTAGCTGTTCCCTTCTCCAGGGGATCTTCTTAACCCAGGGATCAAACCCAGGTCTCCCACAGTGCTGGCAGATTCTTTACCAGTTGAGCCACCAGGGAAACCCAAGAATACTGGAGTGGATAGCTTATCCCTTCTCCAGTGGATCTGCCCGACTCAGGAATTGAACCGGGTCTCCTGAACTGCAGGCATAATCTTTACCAGCTGAGCTACCAGGAAAGGCCCTAAGACATGGAAGCAATCTAAATATCCATTGACAGATGAATAGGTAAATATGTGTCTGTGTACACACACACGATGGAATATTCCTTTTTGCATCTTCTTGATTCCTTCTGGGATTCTTTTCTTTCTACCTGAAAAACTGTTTAGTTTTTTTTCTTTGGTGTCTGTTCCGTGAAGTTGCTCAGCCGTGTCCGACTCTTTGCGATCCCATGAACTGTAGCCTACCAGGCTCCTCCATCCATGGAATTTTCCAGGCAAGAGTACTGCCATTTCCTTCTCCAGGGGATCTTCCTGACCCGGGGACTGAACCCAGGTCTCCCGCATTTCAGGCAGACGCTTTACCGTCTGAGCTACCAGGGAAGCCCTGGTGTCTGTTCAGTTCAGTCACTCAGTTGCATCCGACTCTTTGCGACCCCATGAATCGCAGCACTCCAGGCCTCCCTGTCCATCACCATCTCCTGGAGTTCAGTCAGACTCACGTCCATTGAGTCCGTGATGCCATCCAGCCATCTCATCCTCTGTCATCCCCTTCTCCTCTTGCCCCCAATCCCTCCCAGCATCAGAGTCTTTTCCAATGAGTCAACTCTTCGCATGAGGTGGCCAAAGTACTGGAGTTTCAGCTTTAGCGTCATTCCTTCCAAAGAAATCCCAGGGCTGATCTCCTTCAGAATGGACTGGTTGGATCTCCTTGCAGTCCAAGGGACTCTCAAGAGTCTTCTCCAACACCACAGTTAAAAAGCATCAATTCTTTGGCGCTCAGCTTTCTTCACAGTCCAACTCTCACATCCATACATGACCACTGGAAAAACCATAGCCTTGACTAGACAGACCTTTGTTGGTGTCTGTTAGCTAGCTATAAATCATCTCAGTTTTTTGTTTGGCTGGAAATGATTTGTTTCACTTTTGAATAATATCTGGACATAGAATTCTGGGTTAGCAGTTATTTTCTTTTAACTTTTTAAAGATGTCATTTTATTATTTTGACTTTAAAAGTTTTGGTTGAAAATTATGTCTCTATATTTTCTTTAGAAAATTTCCTTATTGTGTCTTTATTTTCTTGGGCTCAAAAATCATGGCAGTCATGAAATTAAAAGACGCTTGCTCCTTGGAAGAAAAGCTATGACAAACCTAGACAGCGTATTAAAAAGAAGAGACATCATTTTGCCAAAAAAGGTCCATATAGTCAAAGCTACAGTTTTTCCAGTAGTCATGTATAGATTTGAGAGTGGGACCATAAAGAAGGGTGAGTGCCAAAGAACTGATGCTTTTGAACTGTGGTGTTGGGGAAGACTCTTTCTTGAGAGTCCCTTGGACTGCAAGGAGATCCAACCAGTCAATCGTAAAGGAAATCAAGCCTGAATATTCATTGGGAGGACTGATGGTGAAGCTGAAACTCTAATACTTTGGCCACCTGATGCAAAGAACTGACTCATTAGAAAAGACCCTGATGCTGGGAAAGATGAAAGGTGGGAGGAGAAGGGGATGACAGAGGATGAGATGGTTGGATGGGATCACCGACTCAACAGACATGAGTTTGAGCAAGCTCCTGGAGATGGTAAAGGACAGGGAGGCCTGGCATACTGCAGTCCATGGGGCCGCAAAGAGTTGGATATGACTGAGCAGCTGAACACCCCCAAGTGTTACTCTAAGCAAAGTATAGCTTTGTTGTTGTTGTTTATTTTGTTTTTTAACATAGGCCGCTTCTATAGTTTCTTCTTTGGTTGTTTTCACTATTTTACTATAACGTGCCCGGTGATTACTTTCTTTGTACTTGCCTGCTTAAGGCTTGTAGCACTTTCAGAATCTATGACTTCATGTTTTTTGGGTCAGTTTTTAAATCCTTATTTTCTCTTCAAATCATTTATGCTACATTGTCTCTCTCTTTTTCTTCCAGACTCTAATTACACAAAGTTTACACTGGCTTTCATATATATCGTAGGCTCTTTTTATAAATGTTTTATCTTGTTATTATAGTGACATCTGCATATTTTCTTCTGGCTTATATTCAAATTTATGAATCATCTTCAGTTGTGTGTAATCTGCTTTTAAATTCTTCCATTGAGTTTTTAATTTCAGTCCTAGAATTTTTATTTGATTATTTTTAAAAGAGATTCAACATCAGATCAGATTACTCCCTCAGTCATGTCCGACTCTTTGTGACCCCATGAATCGCAGCACGCCAGGCCTCCCCGTCCATCACCAACTCCCGGAGTTCACTGAGACTCACATACATTGAGTCAGTGATGTCATCCAGCCATCTCATCCTCTGTCGTCCCCTTCTCCTCTTGCCCCCAATCCCTCCCAGCATCAGAGTCTTTTCCAATGAGTCAACTCTTCGCATGAGGTGGCCAAAGTACTGGAATTTCAGCTTTAGCATCATTCCTTCCAAAGAAATCCCAGGGCTGATCTCCTTCAGAATGGACTGGTTGGATCTCCTTGCAGTCCAAGGGACTCTCAAGAGTCTTCTCCAACACCACAGTTCAAAAGCATCAATTTTATATGTTTGAATTATATCTTTTTTCTTAGTTTTCAGTTATTTGGTTCTATCTTCTGGCATGACTGTTTTTTAAATGTATATACTGTGCATGAAAAATTGTAATGATAACTTGAGGCTCTGGATGGTGTTAGCTTCCTCCAAAGAGGATCTACTTGTTTCTGGAAAGCAGATAGCTGGGGGAATATATCCTTAATCAAACCTGATTGAATTGATTCAGATCTGAATTTCAGTCTCTGTGAGTACTAGTCTGTTTTCAGGCTAGCTTTACTACCAGGGTATAGACCTTCCAGGTTTCCAGCTGAAAGAGTGGGGCATTTACTAGAACACCTCCTTTTGGAAAGACTTAAATCCCAATTTTTGTTTCCTTAGGCCTTTGAAATTGCCAACAACCCTGCTCAGCATCTCTGTACTTATTCAAAATTGCAAATACTTTATGGAGAAATCAGCTGTATATTAAGCTACTCACTGCTTTGTGTTTCATTTTTCTCTACACCTTTGACCTTGTCTTAGTTGCTTTCCAGTGCTTCCAAACAGATAATTCTGAGTTTGTTTTTTTTTTTTAATCTAGGTTTTTTCTTGTTCTCACATGGAGGACTGGTCTGCTATTGGGTTGGCCACACAAACTGTTCAGGTTTTTCTATAAGATGTTATGGAAAAACATGAATGAATCTTTTTGCCAACCCAATATAAGTCTGTAATGTCTGGAAGCAGAAGTCTCCCCCTAAGGAATCTGTAAATAGTACTGCTCTATTTTATCAACCTTGGTCCTGCCCTTTAGGAACCTTTGCTTTAAAACTCAATCTCAGTTGCTAAAAAAAAAAAAAAAAAAAACTCAGGATAACAAAAATAATTGACGCCTTGGACATTGAGTATTATTTTTCAAATAATATGTTATAATGTCAACAATAATAATAATCAACAATTACTGAATGTTTACTCTGGATTAGGAAGTGTCCTAGGACCTTACATGCAGTAATTTATTAAATGAAAGACAGTGAAATTCTTAATGTAGGGTCCTGTAGTGTATAGGGAGGGCTTGTACTATTCTCATCTACTGGATTCCGCACTTAAGAGGCAGCCTCAGGGGACTTCCCTGGTGGTCCACTGGCTGGGACTCTGCATTCCCAACTCAGGGGACCTGGACTGATCCCTAATCAGGGAACTAGATCCCACATACTGCCAGGAAGAGTTCACTTGCCACAACTAAAAAATCCTACATGTCAGCCACAACAAAGATGGAAGATCCCACATGCCACAGCTAAGACTCAGTGCAGCCAAATAAATAATTAAAAAGAAGAAGAAGAAGAAGTAGCCTCAGGAGTGCTATGGGAGGGGAAGGAAGAGTTGGAAAACATAGGAGTTTCTGTGACTTCATGGGTGAGCATAAGTTTAATCCAACAGCAATGGTGCTTCCAAGGCTGGTATCTAGATCTTTTTAGAGACATCACAGGTCTCAGCTTCCTCTCACCTATGCCTTCCAGAAACACCAAGGCTGAGATGGCCTTAGATTGATCACAAACAGATTGAGACAGGCTGGGACCTGGGGCCCTTTGACCTAGGACTTGCACCTGGACAAACGTTTCCTCAAGCAACAAACTATATGGGACTAACAACAGCCGTGCGTGTACATCTGGGGCAAATTATGGACACAAGACTCACAAAGACCAAGAACCCAACTGCCACTTTGAAAAGCTGGGAGCAAAAGCAGCGTACTGAGCATACCCCATGCACACACCACACCAAATGGTAGGCAAACCACCTAAGTTATACCTCGGGCCTGATCCCTGGACACACCGCTACCTTACCCCAAAAGGTACCAGTGCATCCCCTCCCCAACCCTGTCAGGAAGCGAGGAAGGTAATGTGTTACTTGACTTCACTCCCCTCCACTGCAGCAGCAGCCCCAGTAAAGCCTTGCCTCAATTTCCTGTCTGGCCTCTTAACAACTCCTATTGACTAGCGAAGGCCAAGAATCCTGTCAGTAACAAGATGATGCCTCCCCACCCTGGTGGTTGAGAAGTGCTCCACCATAGAGCTCAGGGACCTCCCATCAAACTCTCCCCAGTAAAGTATTAAACACCAATTATTTAGCTCTTATTGTGAATTAACATGTCATTTCACCCAAACGCATTTGCGAGTCGTTTGAGCCTTACCTTTACCCGATTCTGTCCCCACGAAAGCCAAGGAACAGCACCGTGAAGGGGGCCTGGTGGACAGCCATCTTAGGAGTCAGAAGACCCCTGTCCCCGCTTCCGGTCTCATTAGCTGTGTGGTTTTAGATAATTTATTTTTCCTTTGTTGTCCTCAACATCCTCATTAAAGAGGTCTCTAAAATCCCTTCCAGCTCTAAAACCTCTTATCTACAAAAAGTAGATCCCAGAAATCACTCTCAGGCACCTACACTCATCCCAATCCCAACCTGACCCAGGAAGCTTTCAACAGGACCCGTGTGCCCTCTCACCTGCCCTCCCCACCCCCACCCTTCCCATCCCCTCCCCCTCCAGCAGGGCCCCACCCCCACCCCGCCCCCACCCCCGCCCATCCCGAGCCAGGCTCCCAGGGTGCTGGTAACGTGGGCCCAGCCTCACTGGTTGCCCCTCTTCTCCCCTCCTCTCCAGATCCCTGTTTCCTGTCTGGCAGATTTACGATGCAGTTCAAAGAAGGAAGGATGATATAACGCTTTCCTGCTCCCTCCCTCTCCCAACCGACTTAGGCTAACTGGCTGGGGGCCAAGCGGTTTGTTTTCCGCAGCCTTGAGTTTGTAAAAATACTCCAGGCCCCAACCTCCCGCCTGTGACATGGCGTCAGCTCCCAAACCCACTGGTCAGGCCTTCGCTTGTGGGCGGGAAGGAGGCGGCCCTGCGCTGGGCTGGAGTCTAATTAAGTGCTGAGCAAATAAACCATGGGCTTCAATTTTAGCTCTGAAAATAGCTAGGGCCCAGGATTCCTCTCTCTGGCCTGAGCTGTGAGGCTGGTCCCACCACAGTGACCTCCCCAGCCTGAGCAGTGGGGTTTGTGAGGAGGGACTGAGAGGAGAGGGGTCTGAGGAGCCCATGAAGGCCCATGGGCACAAAGCCATGGGGGACGTCGACTTCAGGGAGAGGGAGACTCCAGCCTGGGGGTGGGCTACCCAGGCCCTGCCTTTGCACTGTGCGGACCGCCTGCCTGCAGGACGCCCAGGAGTTCTGGGTCCCACTGACTGCCTCTCCGAGCCCCATGTGGCTAAGAATGCTAAGCTCTGGCCAACACTGAGGTAATTCTCTAGGCAGATCATAGAATACACATCACAGTTTCATGCATAGTCAATCCTCTTGGGCAATGAGGATGAGGAAAAACATCAACAAATGAATATGTGAAAATAAAAGCTTCTGCGAGTCAACTGAATGTATCACTGGCTCAGTTAGACTGGCTCCTGAGCATCTTCTGGTCCACCCTGCCTGGAAGGAGAGAGGGTGGCCTGCTGAGGGGGCGGGCAGGGGACAACTAACCACCCCACTCCAGGTGAACAAGAGGGTGGGCCGTGAGAACCAGGGCATGTCCACAGGGTCACTGGCTTTGCCTTCTGGGCACCTCCTCCGTCCTTCATCCCATCCCAGCTCTTCTCACGCCGTGCCCTCGTCGGCTGTCCATCTGCTGATTAGACAGTGGATGGACTATCTCCTCCCCTCCCCCACTACGGAGGCACCTGGCTTGAGGGCTTTTGTTCCTTTTCAGCCTCCCTTCTGCAACACCTGGGACTGAATTGGCTTTGTATTGGCATGGAGCCCTCGGACCTCAGCATCAAAGAGGCAGGGCGTGAAGCCACAATCAAGAACAAGCAAAGTGAGTGCGGGGACTTTGCTTATTTGGATGGTGTCTGCATGTCTGGATGACCCACAGGGAAGCAGACCTCCAGTGCCAACAGCGGCTGTGAAGACAAGTCACAAGTGCCTCAGACTAAGCCAGTACCCTCTGCTTCTGCGGAATCGTTGGAAGAAAAGGGAAGGAGAAACTCAAAGGAAATCAAACTGCAAGGGCAGGAGTGCAGGCTCTTACCTGGCACTCCTCGGTGAGGGCTTTTCCAGCAAGACAAAATGCCGAGCAGATATTTGGGGGACACCTGCCCCTTCAGCTCACTCTTGCAGATGCCTTCAGAGGTCCTGCTTCTCTTCAAACACTTTCAGTCACTCCATGAGCATGTTTGAAGCAGCTCCCACGGCCGCATGTGGCCGTGCAGCAGGGGCACAGCCAGCCACATGAGTAACGACAAGACGGTCAATTGTGTGACCAGTGCTGCACGGAGGAGGGGACCGGGGGGCCGAGGGAAGACGGCACAGGCACCCACGGCCGCCTGGCAGCCAAGGAAGGCTTCCCCGAGAGGCTGAGGGTGCCCAGGCCTTCTCCAGGCCTGTCTGCTGCTCTTTCCCCCACTTCTCCACTAAGGGCCTGGTCAGGGGCCGGGGCCATGGGAGACAGACCGGCAGTCAGAGGACACTCTTCATTCAACAGGGACCTGTCGGCACCCTGGTCTCCCCTTTCCTGCTCGGAGGAGCCTCCTCCGGCCTAGTTGTTCCTAACTCAGCCCCCTCTCCTGGTGGAGCCTGAGGCCAGAAAGCAGGCAACGCTGGGGCGATAATAATAATAGTAATAATAATGGTAATGCGGAGAAGGGGGTAGGGAGGGGAGTGGTGGAGGAGAAAGGCCGCTTTACCTCAAACCCCACCCTGCGGGTTAAGTGTCTCCACCCCCAGCCATGCTTGTGGAGAAGGCAGCTCCGTGTGGCCAGACCACAGAGTCCCCATTTGGAAGATCCCCTTTCCTAACCACTCTGGCCCAACATCAGTAGCAATATTGCCCCACAAGGAGCAGCGAGCCATTTACTGCAAAAATCACCAGCGTCAGGGCTCAAACACCAAGTTCAGACACGAAGAACTCCCCCTCTGGAGCATAAAACCAAGTTCAGAATGAAGAAAAACAAAATTTCCAGCCCGAGTTTCCTCTGAGGAGACACCCTCGGCGCCCCTCCTCACAGCTGCAAGGCCTCCTTCCCGGGCTGGGCCCTCATTAGGAGCTAATGGGCCCCAGCTGTGCCAGCTTCCAGACTCCTCCTTAACCCCTTGGTTTCCTCCATCACTGCCAGAGGAAAATGAGGCCTTGGAATTTCCGTGCAGGGTTGAGAGCAGAGGGCACCCGCTGCACAGAGTTAGTGGTGTGCACCTTCTATGGTTCCTCCTAAGAAACCAAATAATTAACAGGTACTACTATTTGTGGGGTGCCTCGTATGCCTTTGTGCTGTGCTCAGTCATTTCAGTCAGGTACGACTCTTTGTAACCCTATGGATTAGACCCTATGGATTAGACTGTAGCCTACCAGGCTCCTCTGTCCATGGGATTCACAGGCAAGGACACTGGAGTGGGTTGCCATGCCCTCCTCCAGGGGATCTTCCCGACTCAGGGATCAAACCTGGGTTTCCTGCATTGCAGGCGGATTCTTTTCCATTGAGCCACCAGGAAAGCCCTCGTATGCCTTACCCACTAGGATTATTAGCTCCTCCGGGCTCTCTCATCTTTGCAGACACAGTAGGGGGTAGGAATTATTGCACCCATCTTATGGATGAGAACATTGAGGCCAGCAAAGAGACGTGATTCAAACCCCTTCTGTTGTCTTTCTGACCACCTTATCGCTTGTTCTGAGCAAGAGTTGGTTCTCCAACGTGCAGATGAAAGAGATAAAGGCCACTCTCACGTTGTCCATCTGTAGAGGTGGTAAAACTCTAAAGCCAGAGAACACTGAGTTGAGAATCTGAAGAACCAGGTTTTCTCCCCAACCAAGGGCCTTTGTTGACTCTGGACAAATACCAGCTTCCTTGAGCTCCCACAACCTTATCTTCAAAATAATGCAAGTGAAAATACTTGCCTTTCTTCCTCGTGGGCCTGTTGGAAGATCAAATAGATCCAGTTGGGCAAAAGCACTGTAAGCTGTAGGGAAGAAGGATGATGACCTTGGAGGACCTCCCCCCAACCCCCAACATTTGTGAGAAATAGACTCCGAGGCATTCCGTCAGAAGCTGTTACTTTTATGATTTTGGAGGACCAGAGGTTTATTATAATGACAAACTTTAAGTCCTCCCTGGCTGAACCTAGTCTCTTAAAAAGGTGAACCCTGTTTGAGCCACTGTCTGACTCACCACCTATCCCCTCTTACCACATGGCCACTATATCAGATTTTTCCTCTCCCATGGAAAACAATAAGTTAATTAAGATAATTGGGTTTATCACCAAAACCCAGAAATGTCTTTCAGTTGGGGAAAGGATAAATGACTCTGGTACATTCATATAAGCAACGAAAGGTGTGAAATACTGATCATAAATACTTTATGCCAAGTGAAAGAGGCCTAACTCCAAAGGCTGTGTATTGTATGATTCCACACAAGTGACATTCTGGGGGAGGCAGAACTACAGAGATGGGACCAGACCAGGGGTCACCAGGGGTAAGTGCTCAGGAAGGGTTTGACCAGAAGGGTGCAGGGAGCACAGAGGAGTTCCTGCTGGGGCAATAGAACTATTTTGTATCTTGATTATGATGGTGGCTACAGGACTCAAAGCACTTGTTAAAACCCACAGAACTGTGTACACAAAAGAGTGGATTTTACTGTAGATAAGTTAAGACAGGTTATTAAAAATTAAAAACTAAGCCACTGAGATTTTTTACAAAAGGATCATTGAGAAAGTAGAGCAGTTTAGCGGGGAGTCCAGTGGTAGAGTGCACTGTAGTACCATGCTCTGTAGTACACAGCGAGGGCCAGGGTGGTGTCGAGGGGTCGGGCCATGGGTTCTTTACCTCAAACTGGTAGCAGTGGCCTGGGGATGGTACTAAGAGTCCAGGATCCCGCCCTCAGCTGATATGATTCCCCAGATCTAGGGTGAACCTGGGGGTCCCATCCTGAACAAGTTTCCCAGGTTATTTCGGTTCAGGCAGTTAACAGCCCTGACTTACAGGCCCACTATTAGGCCTGTCTTCATTATTTGAGAACTAAATTCTTGTGTGAGCGGGTCCCTTTATGCTTTTGTGTTTCCGCCATAAAGTCAGGACGGTTCACCAGTCTCCTGCTCTAAGGGATCTGACGTGGGAGGTCACGCAGGGACGTCGTGGGGTTGCCCCACGCTGTAACCTGCATTCAGTGGCAGGAGGCTCGGCCTCTGGGGCCTGCAGCCTGAACGTCTTTCCCCACAATCTGCCGTCTTAGGATTTCCCTCACCTCTTGGCAAGTGGTGGCTTTCACCTTAAGAGGATGCTGTTAGGATGGAAATGTGTTACTCTGAAATGCTTTGAGTTTTCTCACAGAAAGAAATCCCAAGTCAGAGGCATGCTCTTCTGGGATGACCAGAATTCTGAGCTCTAGAACCATTCACACAGAAGACAGGAGGCGAACCTGGATCAAGTCCCCATTCTATCACTGACCACTTGTGTGATTCTGGACAAGTCATTTCATTTCTCTGAATCTCAAATACTTATATTCAAAGTCCTCAGGGGTAAAGCAGAGCTGATAAGTGTACTTTGCCGGGAAATGATGGGGTTGAAAGATGCATGCTGAGGCATTTAGAGGAGAAGAGTTGTGATGGCTGAATATTCAGAAGATTTGGTAAAAAGAAACACACACATGCACACACACACAAACACCTGATATATAATATATAAAGCAAATGTGGCATATGTTAGGCATTGCTGAATCTAAGTGACACTTAGTGGGTCACAAAAGTGTGGGTAATCACTTTTTCAAGTTTTCTGTATGTTTTTACATTTTTATAATGAAATCAGGAAGAAGAGATGGCATGTGTCAGACGGTCAGCACAGTGCCTGTCACTCAGTAGGTCCCAGCAGCTTGGAGAGCAGCCGGGGCTGAGGCTGGCAGGGTGGAGGGTAGGAGGGCAAGAGAAGGAGGAAGGCCTAGCGAAGGCTTGCCCACTGCAGGAAGAGCCTGGGGAGAGAAGGAAGCCAGGTAGTGCCCCATCTCAGTGAGGGTGTGGGTGTGAGAACCTCACTTTGTCCCACTCCAGAGAATCAGGAGAGGCTCTGCCATGCTCCTTTTCATTTCCTCAGGATCTGAGAAGAGCTGATAGCACGTGTTCATGTGCTTCAGGCCCCCGTGGTTGAGGTCCTTTGGGTCTCTGGAGATATATATATATACACATATATATATATTTTTTCAATTTACAGGCACTCTGAGCCCCCATCCTATATAAATGTCCCGCTCAACAGCTGTCCTGAGCACCAGAGTGGAAATGAACAAGGTACCAATAACAGAGCGGGTCAGCCAAGCCACAAAGGCAGCCTGTGGACCGGGCAGCCTATCCTTGTCCCCTGCCATTCCCATCAGCCACGGGTGCCCACCCTAGACCACAGCTGGGCCTCTTGGGTCTTCCAGATCCAGTGACGTGAGTCCAACCTGGTCGAAGAGGACACATTTGCTTCCTGTTGCTGCTGTGACAAGTCAACACAAGCTTAGTGGCTTAAAATAACACCATTTTATTATCTTGATGATTCTGAAGGTTAGAAGCCCAGGTTGGGTTTCATGAGTAGAAGTCAAGCAGAGCTGCATTCCTTCTGGAGATGCTAGATGAGAATCTGCTTTCTTGCCTTTTTCAGCTTCTGGAGGCTGCCCTCATTCCTTGACTGGTGGCCCTTCCGGCCCTTCCTCCATCTTCAAAGCCAGAGGAGTCTTCCTCAGAACACTGTCTCTCTGGTTCCAACTCTTCTATCTCCCTCTACTCCATGTAAGAACACTTGTGATTACATTAGGCAGATAATCTTCTTCTTCTGAAATTTGTTAATTAGCAACCTAAATTCTCCCTTGCCATATAATCTAAGACAGTCACAGTTTCCAGGCACTGGGACATGGACATCTTTCGTTGTTGTTGTTCAGTCACTCAGCCATATCCGACTCTTTGCGACCCCACGGACTGCAGCACGCCAGGCTTCCCTGTCCTTCATTGTCTCCCAGAATTTGCTTAAACTCATGTCCATTGGGCCGGTGATGCCATCCAACCATCTCATCCTCTTTCGCCCTCTTCTCCTCCTGCCCTCAATCTTTCCTAGCATCCAAATCTTTTCCAATGAGTTGGCTCTTCAAACCAGGTGACCAAGTATTGGAGCTTCAGCTTCAGCATCAGTCCTTCCAACGGATATTCAGGCTTGATTTCCATTAGGATTGACTGGATTGATCTCTGCTGTCCAAGGGACTCTCAAGAGTCTTCTCCAACACCATAGTTCAAAAGCATCAATTCTTTGGCACTCAGCCTTCTTTATGGTCCAACTCTCACATCCATACATGACTACTGGAAAAACCATAGCTTTGAGTAGACGAACCTTGGTTGGCAAAATGATGTTGCTGCTTTTTAATATGCTGTCCAGATTTGTCATAGGTTTCCTTCCAAGGAGCAAGCATCTTTTAATTTCATGGCTGCAGTTACCATCCACAGTGATTTTGGAACCCAAGAAAATAAAGTCTCACACTGTTTCCATTTTTTTCCTCATCTATTTGCCATATAGCGATGGGACCAGATGCCGTAATCTTAGTTTTCTGAATGTTGAGTTTTAAGACAGCTTCTTCACTCTCCTCTTTCACCTTCATCAAGAGGCTCTTTAGTTCTTCTTCATTTTCTGCCATTATGGTGGTGTCATCTGCATACCTGAGGTTATTAATATTTCTCCCAGCAATCTTGATTCCAGCTTGCACTTCATCCAGCCCAGCATTTTACATGATGTACTCTGTGTTTAAGTTAAATAAGCAGGGTGACAATATACAGCCTCAATGTACTCCGTTCCTAATTTTGAACCAGTTCATTGTTCCATGTCCAGTTCTAACTTTGCTTCTTGACCTGAATATGGGTTTCTCAGGAGGCAGGTATGGTGGTCGGTATTCCCATCTCTTTAAGACATTTCTTTACAACATCTTTGGGAGCGGTATTCTGCCTACTACAGAGGATGCCCCAAGTAGATGAGCATTCTTACCTTTTACACCTGGGAATTTTCAAACTTTCGTATACTTCAGAATAATGGAATGTTTGAAAATGCTTGGAAATGTTTGGAAATGGAAAATGTTTGAAAAGCCAGATTTTTAGCCTCATTGGATTCTGATCCAGTACTTCTGGAATGGATCCAAGGACTCTGAATTTTTAGTAAGCTCCCTCATGCCTTTCTGATACACTTGATACAAGGAGCACATTTCTTTTGTCTTTGGACATGGTATAGTGGCTACATTTTAGCAACCTAATTACAGAACCTATGATCTATGATTTGTTGAGCAATTCCAGTGTACTAATAGACATAACTAAGTGCAGCAGGGACTTGCCATGTGCCCGGTCTATTCTAAGTGGTCTCCATGCCTGTTCTCCTTTAATCCTCACGATAATAAGCTGAGGTATGGTTATCGTTATCATCTCTATTTTGCAAACAAGAAGATGAAGGTACTGGAGTTTAAGTACCTTATCTAAGGCAAAGCACTTACACAGGCAAATCCAGGTGCCTATCCACCCCACCCCCTTTCTTTTCTAAAGCCCAAGTGGCAGCTCCGCTCCAAGGCTACAGCTAACCAGGGGTATAGCCAAGGGGTGGGGGTGGGGAGGCCTGAAACTTTCCACTCACTGAGACACAAACACAGCAATTAAAAGCCTCAAACTATCCGGTTAGATACTCTTTAATTCTCCAAACACCCACCAGAGCCACAACAAGGCCAGCTGACAGGAAGTGGTGTGTTGAGGAAATTCCATCTTGGCCCATCCTGGAGACAGCAATATCAGAGGGTCTCCTTCTCTCTCTCTCTCTCTCTTATATCCACACACACACACACACACACACACACACTTACACACACACACTTACACACACACACGCACCCCAGGGGACAGTTTCCTTTATTCCAGGGCCATGTTCCAGCCTGCTGCCATTTCCTGTACCCTTCAAAGTAGCAGCGATCACTCTGGCCTCCTGTCTGTGTCTGAGAGACCTTCCAGCCGGGCCCCTGTGGGCCCTGGTATCATTTCACTTCTTTAGAACAGAAACTGGAGATACTCACATAACACCAGACAGGTTATGGGGCTGACTTCTGTGTAGGGCACACCAACCCCTCTGAGGTGGACACCACAGAACAAGACACTGTCTCCCCTTCCACCTCCTTCATCTCTAGTCCCGCTTCCTCATCCATCCTTTTTGCTTTCTCTTTTCCCCCATCTCCTTAGGATGCACTCTGTACTCTATCTCCCTAGGGTCTTACTGCCTTAAATGTGTGGCTTTGGAGACAGACTAAGGGATGGTTGCAATCAGAAACCATGAACCTTTAGGCCGCTTTGCACTCTGCCTCAGTTTCCCTTCTGGAAAATGAACGTATGAACATTTGCCAGTTTTCTGACTCAAAGCAGTGTCTGTACTTCTGATCTCTGCTTTGTGGTTTGTAAAGCATGTGCTCAATTTCCAGGTTGGTCCTGATGACTTATAAAGTCTGAAGGGTTCATGAAGTGGATGGCGCAAATGGGGAAACGGGTGCCCAGAGGGAGGGAAATAACTCACTCAGGCATTCAGGGGCTGATCCTGGGCTAGAAACAAGTCTTCCGAGCCAGTCTTGCCATGACATTTGCATTCTCTGTGACGATGATGATAATTCTATGGTACATGGCACAGAGGACATGGACCCCAAGCATGGCTGCTTGCCAACAGATCCTGAAGAACATCAAAGATGAGAGCAGAAAATTCTTACAAGTCGGTTACCTTTTATGTTTAATTACTATGCAATCTAATTATACCCATGGGGTTCATTAATATGTCAAATTGTGTTTTATGTTTTTATATCTTAAGAAGCCATCGCCCCACGGGGTATGGGCCAATGGAGTGTGTATAAGGAGAGAGGACTTGAGGCAGGGCTTGCTGCTGACTTGCTGGAGGCACATTGCAGTACTTCTGGGCACCTTCTCAGGTCATCCACCTGATCCCAGACACAGGCAGACTTGTTTCCATTTCACAAATGAGAAAACAGAGGCCCAGAGACCTTAAGGGACTCACCTATCATCATGGAGCTAGTGAATGGCAGATTGGCTCTGATCAACGTTTGCCCCATTCCAAAGTTGTGTCCTCTCTGATGTCAGGTCCCTGAAGAGACAACAAAGGCTCTTCTGTAAAATCCTGCCTCCTGGTTTCTGCGATCACTAAGCAGGGCCACTCCTCCCCACCCCAGGTGCCAACATGCATGGTAGGGCAGGAGGAGGCCTCACGCAGCACCTGCCCACAGGAGAGTATCAGAGCTTTTCCTCTGGAGGAACAAGTTCCCCCCACATGGGAGGAGGAGCTGGTCAGATCTTTGAGGCACCCCTCCAGCCCCACCCTTCCCTTCTGGGGACAGCCCTGCCCTGAAAGCTGGAAGCCTTGCCCAGGGGCACTGGTGGGTCAGGACCCTGCTGAGGAGCAGCCCTGCTCGCCCCACGCCCGGCTGGGCTGTTCTGCAGCCGGTTGTGCAATCTTGCTATGAATAGGTCTAGGTGTGTGGTTTGGTGCCAAAGAGACCAGACTTGATTTCTTCCTGTGAAAGCTCCCCTCTGGAATCCTGGGAGGTGAGGGAGCGCAGCTGTGAGGTCAGGCCGCTGGCCCTGAGGAGGGCGGTCGGAGCTGGTGGCGTGAGGGGCGGGGCCTGGGGTAGGGCAGGGCAGGCTGGCACCGGGACCAAGCTGGCTGGCCCTGGCACCGAGCTCTTCTCCTTCCTTGGCCATCTCCAGGCCACCCATAGTCTGCTTCCTGAGCCTCTCCCATCTTCCACTCCTCACTTTTGCCAGGCCCTCTTTGCCTTGGTACAGACTTAAAGAAGCTTAGAGGGAAAGGGAAAGACAGACTTGCAAGTTTATTTTTAAAACTTGAAAATTAGAAGGCTGTGGGGAACCAGGGATTTCTCATATACTGTTGGTACATTGAATTGGTACATTGCAGGGCAATTTGATCCATTTATCAAAATTGCAAATGTATATGTATTATTTGCCCCAGAACTGTTTCCACTTTGGGCATTAATTCTACAAAGATTCTTACATTTGTATGTAATGTATGTATAAGTTTGTAACTGCAGTGTTGCTGATAATAAAAAATGTTTGGAAACAAAGTCCAGTGTCTATCAATAGGGGAATGCAAGTTAAATGAATTGGGATACAATGATACAGAAGACCATGCAGGTCTAAAACTGAGGAGGCTTTCTGTGACTGATGTTTCCTCCATGTGTGAGAAAATCATTAACAAAGCAACATACTGGTCAGTGGCTATAATGTACTTTTTGTGTAATAAAAAAAGGTAGATACATAAGAAATTCTGGAAGGATATGCAAGAAACTTTGGGTGGGAGGAACTAGGCAGAGAACTAGACAGGGATGGAAAACATTCTGTATGTGCATCTATATGCTTCCTAGATATCAATCACGCAAACACATTACCTTTCAAAAATACAGTGCAACAAGTGAATATAACTGTGACAAAAAATTCCGTAACAACTTGCTAAATACAATGGACATTTGTCTTTTCGGGCCAAGTCCTGGCATGAGAACACCCTCCTACTTGGGGGATTTCCCAGTGGACACATCTTGGTGAGAGGAAGAGCCCCTTCTCCCCAACAGAAGCGTGAAGTGGCCAAGAAACAGTATCAGCTTATTCACAGCAGCAACAGTTGAGGTTGAGTCTAGTGTCAAGGCCAAAGTGTCCACGACACAGGAATTATCTCAATTTTTGGCTTTTACCTTTTAGTATTTCTTCTCAGGCACAGTTTACACTGGCATATAGTATTTCTGCTTTTTTTTTATGTCAATATAAAAGTTACAACAGCAATAATTACATTTCTAAGAGTGTATCCTGTATAAGCATTTAGTTTTTATAATTATTATTTTAACAGGTGCATAAAATTCCTTTGTTCTGATTAGGTAATTCTTATAATGATACTCAAGGTGTTAATAGGAGGAAATTATGGAAATCCAAAATTATGAAGACACAGCTTTGCAACGATATTATTCATCAGTCAGATTCGTTTCAGACAGTATCATCATCTCCTTATCTCTACTTCTATTCCCTAACACTTTCTCCCACTTTATTCGTTATTCCCTCCAGTCTCAGAAATGGCAACCCACTCCAGTACTCTTTCCTGGAGAATTCCATAGACAGAGGAACCCGGCAGGCTACAGTCCATGAAGTCGCAAGAGTCGGAGATGACTTAGCAACCAAACCACTCAGAAAAGAAGTCAAAGCCAGCCTCTCCACCTTGGCTCTTTAGAAACCGTATTTATCTTTATAAAAGTAACACACTCTCACTTTGACAAATTAAGAGTATACAAGGACAGAGCTGAAAGTCAAAACCCTCAGGTCCACCCCTGGACTGAACCATTACGGAGTTTTCTATGGTTTCTTCCAGATCAGGGCTCGCAGTTTGGTTGGGAAGTTACATGGGTGCCAAGCCATCGAGCCCTCAACCTTTGGGCAACCTGTTTGGCCAGGGGCTGTGAGACACCTGAGACAGCAGCAGCTTTCTCTGTCATCCCACTCTCTGGTGCGTCCTGGAGCCGGTGGGGCGGATGAAGGCAGGGCTCACGGAGCCGGGGCCTGTGCGCCCGTGCAGGAAGAGCATTGCAAGTTCTCTTCCGAGTGGGAGTAGGCTGGTTTGTAGTGTGTCTAGTAAGTCCTCTGAGAAAGGGAGCAAAAATGACATTTTGGGTCATTATTATGTGATGGACGGTAGGCAGAACTACAGACACACACAGACACAATCGAACTTTCTTCAGGTCTTATATATTGCTGAGTCTTCCTCTTTTAATGTTTGAATGAAGAAAATTCAAGCGGAAGGACCCCTCTTCTTCCAGCTCCAAAGGTGTCTTCTCCTTGGCGCCCAGCACCCAACTGTCTCCTTGCTGGCGATGGAAGCAGAGGGAGGAGAGGTCCCCTTCCAGATGATCCTCTCTCCACCTCCGTTCTTCAAGCACACTCCCCTGAGCATGCCCACCACAAGCTGAGCTGAGAGGCACCCAGGGCACCACAGCCATCTCCTTTTTTCCCAAGTCCCAGGGGAGTGGTCGAGGGCCAAGGTCAGGGAACGTATGGCAGGTAAGTCCTGGCTATGAACTCTACCTTCCTCCATCTCTGACCTGTGTTCCAGCTGTGACGTGAGTGGCTTGGCTGATGCGTGTCACGTGTGTGGGATTAGAAGTTTGCCCTCACTCCTCAAACATTTTGAGATCAAATCTGTCAATCGTTAGTGAGATTAACCATTACAAATTCTTCTTTTTCTAAACAAGAAGCTGAAAGCAAGGCGAGCTGGCGGCAGTAAGCTCTTTATTCCTCACAGGGGAACAGACAGATGATACCTTGGAATATAAACTCACAGAAGCCAAGGCCCAGGTCCCGGTTGTCTTGATGTCCATCACAGTCTGGCCCCCTGGCACGCTTGACATTGACTTAGTGTTGTTGATTTAACTTCAATTAATTTTAGTTGAATTTTTACTTGGCTTGGGGGAACTCTTGAGAACCTAGTGATAGCTGGTTTTGGATTTCCATCTTTAATCTTTTGAGAGACAGGATCAAAACTGGAAAGCAATCTCAAATGAAGTATCTTTTAGTTGGCTTTGGTCCTAGAAGATGGTGAGGTTTTTACCTTTACAGGAAATTTAAAAAATGGTAAGGACAGACTTACGGAAGCATGTCTCTCCACCAACACAGAACTTATCCCAAAGGCAAACTTTAAAATCTTTCTTACCTACTTGACCTCAATGGAGTCCATCAAGTTGCTTAGGACTTTGAACCCAAAAGCTGAATGATTTTTATGACGTTTATTAATAGGAAAATCCACAACATGGGCTACTGAGAATAGTTTTACAGCAGGGTGGAGTTCCCCTGAACATAGCCCCGAGGAAACATTTATGCTATGGCCACCAGCAGCCTAAACGCTGTTTGCTGTGTAGGAGGCCACAGTGATGACCCACGACCAGTGTTCATCTGCTGGACTCCTGAGAGCATGACCCCCGTAGGGTCAAAACCTCTGATACCCATGCAGGGCGCAGAGTCCAAATCCCACTACCTGCACAGAAGCTCCCCCAGGGTGAACTGACTCGGCAGGCTGAAAGTGGCTCTCCACGACCATGCACAATGCCATGAATCTGCTTTATCAAAGTGTCTGGTCGCCTATGGAGGTCAAAGTGGGTCAGAGAAAAAGTCCACAGGATTCATTTAGTTTAGAGATCTCAGGACAGTCTCTTTGCTCTGTGCCTCTCCCACAGGGAGACCTTGAGATAAATCCAGCCATTTCACTTCTCAGGTTAAAGAGACGGCGAGGGACAACAAACAATCTCTTGGAGTAAGGTAGAGTGTCATTGATGCTTTATTTACATGCGTCACCATTGCTTTTACAAACTAGATTACGGTTTTAAATGGAATACACAAGGCAATATCTACAAACACCAAGGAAAGTTAAGTACTGCATCTCTATTTCACTTGGAAAGGAGAAGATTCCCAAATCAAACTGGTTTTGATTCTTGAGACAAAAGGTGGTAGAGATATTTCATGGTAACATATGGACAGACAAAATCCTCAGTAAGAATGCAATATGATAGTGTTCGCTTTGAAAGAAAGGATGAGGTGCTTCAAACCAAAGGATCAACTGCATGACTCTTAGGTGTTTGAATACAGCCATGCACCACACTGAGTTCTAGTTTGTATGGGGTATGAGCAAGAAATTGAAACAGATAAGACAGTTTTACAGATACTGTATACAGATTTTTTTTCCATTCATGCAACTTTTTTCTTAAAAAAAAAAAATGTTAAACATGTGAAGCCAAAACATACATTTTTCTTTATTATCAACTTTTTTTTTTTCTGGTCCTCCTTCACATCTGTTTACATTTCCTGTGTACATAATGTGCTAGGACAAGTATATTGAGAGAAGATTGATTGCCAGGCAATGAGATAATTTTAGAGAAATAAGTGACCAGACACACAGCTTTTTTTTTTTTTTAAAGCAGCCGCACAAGTATTTCTGGAGTGTGGCAGAGGCCTCGGAACCAATCATTCATCAAAGTAAAATACATACAAATAAAACTAAACAAAAGGAAAATATTTTTATTCATTCAAACTGCATAAAATGTTACCCACTAAAGATCTAGGTCAAATATAATACACAGTCACCCCCGGTATCCGTGGGGGACTGGTTGCAGGACTCCATCCCCCCGCCTACATCCGCGAATGCCCAAGTCCCTTATATAAAAAGGCAGTACAACTGGCCCTCCGGACCCGCGGCTGGCTGACTCTGAGGATGTGGAGCCCGTGTGTACTCGGGGCCAGCTGCACTCTTCTCAGTCCCTGGGCTCTGACAGATGGGATTTCACAAGGACTGCTCTCTCCCCTTGCTGCACCCTGCCACCCCTGGTCTCCAGGAGAGGCTGGCTGTTTGTACCTCTTTGCCAGCGACTGAATTTCTACAAAAAATTTTTGCTTTTCTTAATTTAAAAAAATACGTTATACATAATCAACGTTTCCCAAATACACCAAGAGGAAATCACAGTTCGGACCTGTCAGGATTTTGTTTCTGCTTTGAGAGAGAAAAGGTAACTTATTTTCCTTCACCAGCCCTTGGCATCAGCACAAAAAAACATGGGCTTTCCAAGAGATTCTAATATTCCTTATTCTTTAAGTTGGGGTTCATGAGATAGACTCCCCTCCATCTTGAACAGGTTCAGAAGCTGCCTGAAATGACACCCTGAGACTGGGCATACCTGTCCTGAGTAGTGGGCCATGAGGTCTTCTCAGAGTGGGGAAGCGACACACACAGGGCTGAAACCCAACACCAAGCCCTGGCCCCCCCACAGTCCACCGGTACACGTGTGTACACGCTCCACCAGCTAACAGCAAAGACGAACTTCTGAAACCTTCGAAGAATGTGTTTCTGCAATAAAGGGAACTGACCTCAGATTCATTCACAGTTAATAGGATACTCTTGAGTCTGGTGGCCTCATGCCAGGACAGGGAAGGCTTGTGATAAAGCTCTTTTCTAACTTTGGTAAAAGGTTTCTGGTTCTGGAACCCTGAAGGTAACAACAGAACCCCAGAGTTCAGGTCATGTTTTCAACATTGTTACTCTTCTTTCTAAATTTCCCATCAAAAAGTGGAAGGCTCCCTAGAGCAGCTTAATGAGAGGCTGAGGGTAGACTGAGAGTTTGCATCAGGAAGCAAACATTATGACTGCCAGACCCCCGGAGGCTACTGAGTATTCCACTGAGACGCTCCAGGTCAGAAAACTTCCTGTGAGACTCAAAACTTCACATGGTGGCCACTAGTGGCCCTTCCTGAAAGCAGGGTCTTAACAGAAGATGGCACCTCTACCCTGCCTCGTCTGACTGTGGCAGGACCTGGTTAGTCTAAGGGATCCTGGCCTCCAGGTGAGTGGCCAAGGGTGAGAGCGAGGCTGTGTGATCCTGGACAAGCCTAACTATTCCATTCTTGCCTGACCCTTTTTAGACTGATGCTGGCACCTGACTTTGCCCTGATCTCAGTTGTCCATGATACTCTACATGTAGATGCTGAGTTACTTTTTAAAAAATAAAAAGTAAAGAAAAGATTCAAAGCCCCCCCTCCCTCTCCATTTTCCTGATCTGTTCCATGGCTGTCTTGCTCTCACACCCCTTCTCCATCCCTCCCTCAGCTGTTTTCAATTAAATTATAATCTGGTTCTAGGACATTTTATAAGACATTCTGCCTGAAATCTAACAAACATTGGGGCAGGGGGGAGAATAAATGAGATGCCACAGGTCTGAAAGGAATTCAACATTTTAAAGTTGAAACACATTTGAGGGTTGCCTTTCTACTCCCAAAGTAGTTTCCACGGTCTAGAAAACTGCAAAGGCAAATAGCTATTTTGTTAGTTTTCTTGTTTCTCTGAGCTCAGGAGAGAAAGTCTCAGGGCCCTTGTGTTGGAAGCACTTCGGATTCTCTCCTGAATCCGATACCCCCTGGTCCCTCCCGTCCCTGACCAAACTGTGTCTCCACCGAGGGCAGCATCACTTAGGAACCCAGAGAGCAGCCCCCTCTCACGGACAATGGACAGTCCTCATGAACAGCAGACCACCAAAGACTCGAGGAGGGGTCTAGCCTTACTACAGAGGAATATGGTAAGCAAAAGTCTGTCTCACTGAGAAGCAGATTGCGTGAATAGAATACATATTTTCAAAAATTATACATACTTTCAAAATGAAGATTATAAACTTGGAGCAGTTCAGAAAAGGCAATAGGCTACAGGTCTACTATAACCACAAACTGCACAACAATTTACAGATTCAGTAAAAGGCAGGGTGAAATCAACGGGGCCATCACTCAAACATGACAACCTAAGCGAGGCGGGAGAGACAAGTGACAACACCAAATGGAACTTTCATTATGCTAGGAGCTGTTATCACCACCACCGTCACCCCCAGAGGAATCAGGAAGCAAAGATGCGCAAGGGGGCCCCTGGTGGCTGGTGGCGGGTGCAGGTGGTCGGGTGGCATGTCTGAGTTGGTGGGGGAGTCAGCGCCCACTGCATGGTGCAAGTGTCTGCGAGAACTCATGCAGGGAGGTCTGGGCTGAACTACGTACGAGCCTGGATTCCTAACATCCATGCAGAATGTTCCGTTTTTGTAACTGTACATGATAAAATATACATTTGTATGCCTAATGCTTTGTATGCAAAAAAAGAGTCTTCATATACCTTTTTGGAGAAGTATGCATATGCTGTGCCAATCAGAGCTTCATTGTCCCAGTTTCATATGTACCAAAGATGTTCCCAACTACTCTGTCTACCAAAGAGGGCAACTAATATAATCACACTTTCTGGGTTAAACAGAAAGCACCTATACAGCACCATAACTTTTTGAAAAGAAAAAAATGAAATCCATACAAGCAGGAAAAGTGGGAGGAGGGAGGTCAAAACGGCCCTATCTTGTACTTCCATTGAGTCACTTGTATAATTACAACCTAAGCTTATTTATATTAAAAAAAAGAATCAGTTTGTATGCTATTGCCTCTCCTTCATACACGTCTACTAGATCAGATTATACAGAGCAAGGCTAAAAGTAATCAAGGGTGTGCATTTAGAAAAAAGAGTGACTCGGGTTTGTACTTTCCACACATTTCTCACTGCAGGCTTAATGTTTACCTGTAAGTTCACTTCTGCAAAGCAAAACAAGACTACGTTTTTTTTTTTCCTTTTCTTTTCTCCTTAAAACTAAATCCATTAGTGGCCTTTGGCAATGAGTGAAGAGCTGAGCAGATTTCTTCTTGAAGAGATCCTAATTTCTAACCAGCGTATGATCACTGTGACTGCGTGAGCTGAGGATACTGACGGGAGACCGCAGGCCAGACCCATCTGGCAACTGCAGGCCAGGGCCAGGGTACTGTCGCCCGACCGCCCTGACTCAGGACCAGCACTCGGGGGCAGACGCTGGGCACCCTTCAGTTTGCAGATGCAGGGCTCTGTCCTGGGCCGCTGCGCACAGCGAACACTCGTGCCACTGTTGACTTTTTTTTTTTTTAAGAAAAGAATAGTTTTCTACCAAAGTAGAGAAGACAGAAAAACCTCCTCTAGTTTACGTAATATGTTAGTTTGGGGAGTTCTACAGGCTTGGACGTTTGTGACACCCAAAGCCAGCGCAATAGCTGGTACATTTTCTGTTTGTAAATGTGCCAGGGGAAGGATGGTTAACACTTTAACATAAAAAGACTCCAAGTCAATGCATGTGAGAAACTGAAAGTCAAAGGAAAACGAACACAAAACAACGCTTAACACATCCCATAAACCATCGTGCTATTAAAACACCACAGGATGGCCTGCCGGCTGACGGTGTGCTCTGAACGGGGTGGGCGGTGCTGGCAGGTGCTGTCCTTCGCTGGCAGGTGGCTGTCACCCCGTACAAGGAAGGTTTTGCATACATTATAGAGAGAGTTCTGTGCGAGGGTAAGTGCTTCACCCAGGGGAAGGGGCCGATAACAGTCTCTGCTGGGGTGGGAAACGCGCGGGCTCACAAAGGTGTTAAGCTGTAAACGGTATCACTGTCCACTTGCTGAGAGCAGATTTGGCAAAGGGTTTTCTCGGTAGGTCTTGCGTCAGTTTGAGGGTCTATAGGAGGAGAGAAGAAAACCAGAGATGGTTAAGGACATTCAAACAACAGCAGCAGGCCCTCTGGGTCACACCTCCTGAGCCTCCCCGGTCTCCTCACCCACTGCTGGGCTGGGGTGCTCCAAGTCAGGCTGTTTTGCTGCACTAGATTCAAAGGTCTGAAAACCTAAGGACAAAGCCTGAAGATTACTTACCTTACTCCTGTGCTTGATAACAAAATGCTCTCAAGTTCAAATGCCTAGAGGAAATGGGGCCATTCACCTGGGGAGGTTAACGAAGCCAGGTAAACCTGCTGTGTCTCAGCGGGCCCTTCCAAGTTAGGGACGGCCGGGCTGCGGATGGGGTTTTACTCCAGATTTTTGGACTGAAGGGCTTCCTGGGACATAGGACTTTCATGCTATAAACCAGAGAAGCTGGTCACCCCAAACAGACCAGTTTTGCTTCTCTAGTTCTCCCCCGCTGGCTCTGTGGACTAAATAACTTGCTTACCACCCTTTCCATTGATAGCCCAACACCAGAGGAGGAAATGGCCACTTTCCACAGATGCTTCATCAGTCTGCACAGATGGCCAGGGGTAATCTTGACTTCCCTCACCAAAAAAACAAGCAATCTCTAAGTAGACTGTCTTGGGAAGCAGACTTTGTCTTGCCTAAGTAGACTTTGCTTTATATATTAAAAATCTACAGAGGAAATAAAATTATATCACACACAAATGGCTCAAAAAAACCTCCCAAAGAATACCCTTTTAACAATGAATAACAACATTACTGTTGGCATTATTATTATGCCTCCAAGAAATCTTCAAATCCTAAGTCCTCTCAAAGCATCTGAATTTACACAAGTCTTATCAGACATCATATGACCACCAAGCCAGGAAAAGTCAGAGAATTAAAAAATAAACTTATTATACAGACACACACATATATATTTATCCACACACTCAAGAGATGTAGCTAAATGAACTGATGTGACAGGCCTCAAGACCACTTGTTTACGGAGACAGTGTCAGCTGTCATGGTTTAAAAAAAAAAAGGCTCTAGGCCAAGAAATGGATAGAAAGGTGCGAGGGAAGTAACATGAACTCTGGATCGTCTCACCAGATAAGGTGAACAAGTAATGAAAAATGCATCAATAAGCTCCCCCCTCTCTTACTCATACACATACGTTATTTACATCTGCTTCTCTCTCTTGACTGGACTGCTTGGCAATCTTCCTTTTCACTACCCCTCAGAAAGACAGCAGGGCTTAGTATTTGTGACATTACACACCCACAGTCATAGCTACCCTTGCTACAGCTCCAAAAAGAAGAGCTTGGGTTGTTTATGAGAGGCAGAGATGATAAAGCAGGAAAAGGCCCCTTCTTTCCACCCCTTCCCCAAGTATTGTTTCCCTGGCTGATGGCTTTTTTGGAGGTATTCTCTGCTCTGTAAGGATACTAGATAATATTATCCTGGACTATAAAATAACAGCTTGCTGACTTCAAAGGGAGGAAAGGTCTGACGGGTATCAGCACCCGTGAGACATTTAGCCTGCTGGAACCGGTGCTGTTCTAGTGGCTCCACCTGGGACCCCTGAGGCCCGAACAGACAGGGTGCGGATATGGTTCTTTAAGGGGATTTCATTCTTCCCTTCACAATAACACTTAACAAACCACCATCTAAGATCACTATGCAGTCAGTCATCAGGGGACTCTGGTCCCCAAGTCTGGACCCTGACTTACTGCAAGTGCCAAGAGAGGAGCTGTGAAGTATTTCCTAGCCCAAACCCCATCCCCCCATTCCCTCTGGTGTTAATTACTCAGCCACAGACACCAGTGCATGCTGGGGAGTTGACACACTTCATTCCCCAAGTACAGCGGCAGAGCACGCAACTCGCTCTGATGCTGGCACCGGATCAACACAGGAGGGGAGAAGGCAGGAGGCACCTATAAGCCCGTAACGTGGCATCGTTCAAAGCAAAAGAGGGCATCGACCTGCCCGCTTTCCTTCTTTGCAGAATGGGCCTGGGGCCCCTCGTGGCACTCTGTCCTGACACACCCCTGAGGTCGCAGAGCAAACAGCCTGAGCCTGGAAGTTCAACTGGCAGAGGCCAGGCCCAGGCTGAGAGGCGGCCCTCACGAAGGACAAACTGAGCAGAGAAGCCCCGACTCCACAGGATGGAAAGGCAACTTGTTCCTCTGTGGTAGAAGGCAAACAGTTTGTAAAATACCGTGAACACAGAAAGGAAATGCAATCACCCTTCTAAGAGGAACGCTAGGATCAGTATTCATGAGGAAGACCTTACAATTACAATTCATCACAAGGAAAGCAGCCTCTCTAAGGCCCCCGCCTTAAGATTTTTTAACCTCTCTCTGGTGGCTCGATGTTTACACATGTTTATCTGACACCATCTGGAAAAATGACTGACTGGAAAAATGAAAGGAGCACAGTAAATAACCGGATTTAACGATACTTGGTTTGGACACAAATTCCCTGCGTTTGAATGGTGCTCTCACTAGTCTTACATTCTTTAAAGTGAGATGCTTCAGTTAACTATGAGGTTTATGTGTTTGTGGATGGCCTTATGAGTCTAAAACCACATTAAATTAGGCAAAACTTCAGGAAGGAAAAGGAAGCCTACAGCTGAAGGGGATTACAGCCATCACTTTGCAGTTTCTAGGCAGTGGGCCAACTAACAATAAATAGGAAGACGCTGTCCTGTCCCATCCAGGACTTTCATTAACAGGGAGAAAATCTCCGCCCTCTCCCTCCCTGCCCAAGACTAAGTTTGAAATCAGGCTGTTGATGCAAAGAAAATGAAATAGGGAAACCAGATGATGAGGCCCCTTCTAAAAATATCTGTGGATGCTGTCATCTGGTCTCTGGTGAGAGTAAGTCCCTCTATAACCTTGGCATCTGTAGGGAAGACAAGTTTCTAACTAATTGTCACCACTAAATCACATGATGTTCTAAGAAAGGGCCACGCCTCAAAAAAACTGTACACAAAACATAACCCCCATCAACTTTAATCTGGGAATAAAACATAAACTGTTCCTGCTGCTGTCCTCCCACAACTAACTCCACTGTGACAAATCCGGATTTCTCAGCAGTGTTTTTATCTTCCTGGCAGAAAGAAGAACAGGGCCCCAATTCCAAATATGACAGGGAAGGAAAAAGAACCACAGGGACAAAACTCTCCCATCTGCAAATCCACGCAGGTTAGCCACGCTTTCCTGGCCAAAATTAAAAGATGCTTGGCGGAAAGTCTGCCTGAAACACAAAATTATAGTGAAATACCACTTTCTTTACTCTTTAAACATAAAGATAATTTAAGCCAAACTTGCAACCCCTGAGGCGAGTGAGGGACTACATGTAGAACATTTAGGATGGAAAAGAAATGAATCCATGTTTGCTCAATGACAGGGAAACTTCAGGTGGATTTCAGCGAACAGGTGTGGGTTTCAGAGAATGAATGCTTCTATGCTATGCTATGCTAAGTCACTTCAGTCGTGTCCGACTCTGTGTGACCCCATAGACGGCAGCCACCAGGCTCCCCCGTCCCTGGGATTCTCCAGGCAAGAACACTGGAGTGGGTTGCCATTTCCTTCTCCAATGCATGAAAGTGAAAAGTGTAAGCGAAGTTGCTCAGTCATGTCCGACTCTTAGCGACCCCATGGACTGCAGCCTTCCAGGCTCCTCCATCCATGGGATTTTCCAGGCAAGAGTACTGGAGTGGGGTGCCATTGCCTTCTCCGATGAATGCTTCTATCTGAGAGCAAAGAAACGCCTGCTGGCCACCATCTCTGCTTCCCCCCAAGGAGGGTCTGAGGGACACCCAATCTATCACAGGCCACAACCATATGACAGCATCCAAGGCTTCTGATGGTATCACCCCAGGAGAAACAGCAGGGCTTGGTAAGGTGGCCATGTCCGATGTTGGAGAGTAGAAATGTCAGCAAGTCCTGTGGAGCTCATCTTTAAGGCCCAACTACGAAGCAGCTCAAGAAAACACCTAATGGTGTTGAAGCATAGCACTCTGGCTTAATTTGGTAATTTCTTAGTCTCTTCTGGGTTGGAAGAGGGCAGCGCATGAAAACCAACGTGGTGTTCAGGGACCACAGAGGCCTGGCTGATTAAAATGCAGCCCTCTGCCTGTGAGGCTGGCTGAAGAGAACCACCCTCCACAGCTGCCTGAGAAGGGGAATTATAGGAGGTGCAGCGCTATAAAAACCGTTTGGCAAATGCTATCAACTTGCCATTTTAGACACTGAATAGTTTATGAGGGAAAAGAAAACAGGTATGGAAATTCTGGCCAAATCTATACTCAGTTGAGGAGCCTCCCTAAAGGAAAATCGGGTTTCCAGAAAGGGCAGCCCATATAATACTCCAAAGCTGTGGCTGGCAGAGACCTAGGGGGTTTGGCTCTGCTGACCTCATTCCAGCTTTGCCACCTGATCCGATGCGCCAGGGTCAGTGCCTTGCCTGGCCTGCTCTCCCGATCCAAACATCCAGACAGATCCTCCAGCCCCACCCGCCCCAGGCTGTCCTCTGCTTAACTCCTAAGCCACACCTGGCACCACATCATATAGTGCCCGGAATGGTTACTTTTTCACACATATTGAATTCCCAGTATACTGAGAGCAGAGCAAAGCCTTCAAATCAAACCACTTACGGACCATCTCATTATCTCAAGAGCACTGTCTTAGACGTGGTATTCACCCACGAGAAGTGTACATTCCAGCAGGGACACATTTTCTTGATGTCCCAAGCAGCCTGCAAAGCTGAAACAGAGGAGAGGCGCACAATAATTGCTGGCTGAATAAGTGAACGAACGTCCTCCTGAAACAGCCCTCTCTTCCCTCTGCCAGTTGAAACACTTATCGCTCTTTTAAGCCTTACAGTTTCCATGAAGCATTTCAAACCTACACCTGCTAAAAGTAAATCTCTGCTGAATCCAAGCAGAACCTACTGCTTGTGGACAAGACCTAGAACCTTAGATTAAGTTTCTAAAACTCACATTTCTTGCAAGATGAAACTTCCTAAGGATCAATACAAGGCGCAGTTTTAACATCCAAATAATTTAATTTTTATAATAGTAAAATTTTAAATAGTAAGCATTTAATAAAGAATTTACCTTCTCCCATCCTACTACACCCACTCTTAAGTCCAGCTCCCTGAATTAAGAGTCATGCTACTCTAGCTCTCAAATTGCTGTCACAGCTAAAGATATTCACCATTTAGAAACAAAAGGGAACTGTAGTCCAGGAGGAAATCTTAGACCCATAAACCATGACCTGAACATCACACTGTTTATGTTTGCTGGGCAAACAGGAGTCACCCATCCTGTGTGACTCCTCACCACATTCACTGGCCAGAGGGGTGGGGGGACAAGCGGCGGCATGCAGCTATCCTGCTGGGCTGGGATGCCGCACCTCCCTTGGGGCTGGAGGCAAGAGTAGCTGCGATGCTCCAGCCCAGCTAAGGTTTCAGCCACCGAGCACCGAACAGTAGGGTCTCCAAAGGCTTCTTTCCCTGCTTTAGCTATGCAGGATTTTGCAGACAATCTAAAATTTTCCAAAAGTGACTCTGAAACTGACTGAACAAAATCAGCTATTTTAGTTTCACAAATAGTCCAAACCCCTCATTCACCTATAAGACATGACAAGGACATGCAGGTAACACAGATGGTGGCCAAGAAGCAGCACCCACGTCAGTTCAGCAGAGGAAGGAAGTGAAGGAGGAACCCAAAGGAGGGTCTCCAGGGTGGCTCCAAGATGGACAAGAGGCAAAGGCCCATCCGTCCTGAGGGCGCCAGTCTGGTGGGAGGACAGATCCAGGAGTCAGGTGGATCCACAAAGTGGGCGGCCTGGGTGGTCCTCCTCTCCCCTGACCAGCACTGCAGTGGTACGTGCCGGGAGCTGCCCACCTTGGTGCCCCACCCCAAATAGCAGGACAGCCTGAGATGACCAGGGCCAGTGGGAGTGCATTCTGGCCACAGGGCCACCACCACTAGTGGACACCTCCTAACAGATCTGTCAGTCACACCATGTTTTCTGATTACAGGGCTCCACTGCTTCCCAATCATTACTGAACATACAATTGACTAATGGAAGTTACAATTAATTACAGTGGCATGTACACAAGTAGAGGCCCAGTGGAAATTCGAAGTTCAACCTCAGAACTTCTGGCCTCTTCGTGGTCATTAATTTCCATTAAGGAGTCAAACTGAACACTCTACACAGACATGAATACTTAAAAAATGTCACAGTCCAGGCTAGTTTCATCAGAGAGAAAGAGAGGAGAGACGAAAGGGGAGCGGAAAAGAGGGGAGAGGAAAAGAGGGAAGGGGAGGGAAGGAGATGGACACAGAGAGAGAACAGACTGTGGATCAAACCAGGACTTTGCAGTTCAAAGTTTTACCCTTAGAAACACTGGAATTAGGCTCTGAGGGCTTCATGACTAAGTATTTCTCATCCTTTAATAAATGAATATCATAGATTTTAGCAAGAAAAGAGGTTGTTTAAAAAAATCAGAAATCTAGAATTAGAGTAGGGTTCACATTTGTTACTGGGAAGAGAACAAAACACCTGCAGCCTCATGGCAGCAGCCCTCCCAGCGGAGTGCTTCGGCTCTGGGCTTGGTCCTGCTTCTCTGGGAAGAAAGCTCCTGGAGGAGAACAGCCCGATTTCTCTGGGTTTTCACTGACCTTAGATTTGGGAGATCTTAATGACACATCTGACCATATTTCCTGAACCCCAAAATGGGTCACGTTAGCCAGAATGGGGGTAAATCCCTAGCTCTTGGGAAGGTGGGGTCCACGGCCAGGCCCCTGACAGCATCATGCCGTTTATTGTGTGGTGATCTTTCTGCTTCCAAGAAGTCCTAGGAGAGCTGGACCAGCTCTTCATTTCTCTATGTGGCTGAGGTGGCCCGGCATGGAGGGGGAAGGTCAGATTTCCAGGCTCCCACCTGACAGGAAGGGGCTCCACTCCGAGGAAGCGGGGAATGGGAGGGTGAGGCTCTCCCTCAGCACAGAGTAGGTATGACAGGCCCCCTAAGGAAAGAAAGCAGAAGCCAGACAGCTAGGATTTCTCAGTCCTTTAAAGATGCTAATGGAACACTTTGGGTACCATGTACAAAACTTCCCTAATCTACCGATGGCAGGAGGTCCTTCCTAGTGAAAAAAATAGCCTTTGTCAGGGACCCCTAAATTGGCAAGTAGGACTTCTAGGGGACATCAAAGGTTTCATACAACAGCAAATTGCTGTACCTTTTTAATGAAAAGAAACCTGATCGATTCTATTTTACCGAGGAAAGTAACTGCTCTTTGTGCCAACAGTGTTAAGACTGGCTTGGGAGTTTCCTTAATTTTGCATTAACCTCTGGAGCCATTTTAAGTAACAATAAACATCAAGGAACTTTTAAAAATGTTGCCAAAGGATATTAGGTCATCTCACAGGTAGTCCTTTCAAGAGCGTCTGTGGAGTAGGTTTCCACTTTAGCCCCATTTCACAGACAAGCAAACAGAGAAATGGAGTGACTTGACTCAATGACACATAGCCATGAAAAAGACAGCCTTCTGCTACAGATTCATAGGTTCTCTGTTGTACCACACAGACATTATTTAACATGGGATGGGCTGCAGGGAAGGCTTTTTAAATCTGCAGGTCTCTTCAGAGCAGAGCCCTAGGGACAGTGAGCTTGGAGCGAGTGGCTGGCTCACATCCAACTGTGATGATGAACCAATTCTAGAAAACAAACATAAAAGCAAGTATCCTGCAGAGCTTTCAACAGGAACCAGGATCTGGATTTAGTCTGAACTCTGCCCGATCAGCATGGAGCCTATGTTTTTATCCCCCAGCCAAAGACAGGTGAAATAGACCATATGATAACAGAACAGGACATCTGAAAGCAGGACTGTCCCAGAAAACCAAACATGCAAGGTTGCGACTGCCCAACGGGGCCTTCGCTCCAGTCTCGCATGAAAAGCAGTCTTCCTCCATGACAATGGTCACCGACACCACTGCCCCACATCCCCAGCCAGGGACGTGCCTTGAGGGGAGACCCTACTTCCCCTTCCCCTCTCCACAGTGCCTGGAGTACTGCAGGTACTCTATGAATGAATCCTGTCTAATGAACAGACTGGAGCACCTCCACCAACATGTAGCCTACCCTTTCGCCAGGCAGATAGCTCATTCAAGAGCAGAACCCACTCTGGCTGAGAAAAGCTTGGTATGTGACAGGGTCGAAAAAAAAGCTCCAGTAAGAATCAAGAGGGAAAAAAAGCTAAGAAACAACTATGGCTGATTCATGTTGATGTTTGACAGAAAACAACAAAATTCTGTAAAGCAATTATCCTTCAATTAAAAAATAAATACATTAAAAAAAAAAAAAAGGGCAAAGAATCCCCAGTTCTCAGGTGGTTGCTGACCTCTTTCAGGATTTCTTTAGGGGTTTCCTTAGGACGCTGGTCCTATGGTTTCTAGAATAAGGATTTAATTAAAGACGTCGAAAAAACCCGGAGAAGGCAATGGCACCCCACTCCAGTACTCTTGCCTGGAAAATCCCATCAGTTACTTGAGGAGCCTGGTGGGCTGTAGTTCATGGGGTCGCTAAGAGTTGGACATGACTGAGTGACTTCACTTTCACTTTTCACTTTCCTGCATTGGAGAAGGAAATGGCAACCCACTCCAGTGTTCTTGCCTGGAGAATCCCAGGGACGGGGGAGCCTGGTGGGCTGCTGTCTATGGGATCGCACAGAGTAGGACATGACTTAAGTGACTTAGTAGTAGTCGAAAAAACTTAGGAAACGATGAAATCTGATCCTAGAAAGTTTATAAGATATATTAAACTTCTAAGGCTCTGAGAAGTCCTACAGGAAACAACCCTATTTCATTTTATTTCACACGGCAGTCCTCAAACATTTGGTCACAGGATCTATTTTCTGCTTAATAACCATGAATATCCTGAGGATCTAGTGTTCTGTGAAACATTTTGAGAAACACCAATCCATGGGACCTCTAAATCCTGCAGTGTCCTGAGTTCACAATACAATGTTTTAATTCATTTTAGTTTTTAAAATTTTAAATTTCAAAACAATATGGAAGATGGAGGAGGCAGTACTTTCAAATCAAATGAACACACCAACAAAACCAGGGTGAAGCGGGTCAAGTCTCTTACAAGGTGGGGAATCTCCATCTTGGAATGAAAATCCAGCGTTAAGACCTGCATCCCCCAAGTCAAGAGGAGAAAGCAGTGTCGGCAAGCATCCTACCAGCCCCGGGCCCAGGCGGACCTCCGACAGGCCAATCTCTCTGGCTACGGCACAGAGGCGGGTCCCAACCGACCGCCCCACCACCCCCATCTCTATACAGAAAAGTACGTCTCTGAGAAGCAGGCCCCTGGGGGAAGACTCCACTCATAGGAAACAATATTTATAAGAAGTTGAATACTGAGCATTATGAACACTCTGAAAAGAAGCACTTAATGGGAACTTAAGAGTGTACAAGAAGTTCCAGGAGTAATTCTGGTGATTTTTACTCCACTTCTTTAGCTTCCGCACAAGCTCTGTGGCCAGAAGACACCTTCCAAAGGCCATATATACATGCTACGGCTTGAAGGGCCAGGGTCACTCAGGCTCTGTCCCATGCTTAGCAGGCTGGTCAGAGGTGAGCAAAGCTGTGCTGAAAACCCAACAGGCCCAGGAAGAGCAGCCTTAGCGCTGGTGTCACTGCTTTCCAGGGAGAAGGGTATGTGCAAGGAGTATACCAGCCTCTGCACAGAAAACCTCTTTCCAGGGCTCTGACAATTTTCTTTCCCTGTTGTCAACATTAGAAAGATCCAGACAGCCATTCTCTCCATGAATGACAGTTCAGACTTCGGGTGTTATAAAAAAGTAAGAATAAAGATCCTTGCAGAGGCATAATTCTTGAGGCTGGCACACCATAACCAAAGACTAGACAACAGTTCACAAGTGTAAGTAACAGGGCATGTTTTCCATGTAATACACACCACGTGTTGCATTCCCTAATGGGAATATCTATGGCAAGAAAAAATGTCACATAAGTAGCCCTGTAATATTGCCTGTATTTGGTTAGAATTAGTCCTACATGAATATTTAAAGATATAATGGAATTGCAGCACTTAAACATTAGTCCAACAAGTATCAAAGACTTGCTCCTTCAGAGAAGTAGCCTAAATTTAAATTCTAAATGACCTCCAACACTGGAGCCTGCTGTTTCTACACTGTTATACCACTGTTTCTTTATAGTTCTATATCACTTACCCTTTACTGGGGCCACTTCATGGACAGAATGTTAGGTTTCAGGTTCAAAATTATACATCCTCTGTACCCTTAACATTCTATGATTCTGCTAAAAAATACAACTAGTGAGCATAAGAAAAAAGACGCAGACTCACACATACAGAGAATTAGTGGTTATCAGTGGGGAGAAGAAAGCAGGTAGGGGCCAGATAGAGGTAGGGGATTTAGAGGTACAAACTACCAGGTATAAAATAAGCTACAAGGACATTCCGTACAACACGGTGAATACAGTCAGTATTTTATAATAACCATACATGGAGTATAACCTTTAAAAACCATGAATCATTATATTGTACACCTGTTATATAATACTGTACAGCAACTAAACTTCAATTAAAAAAACAATCTTATTAGTTAAACAAACAAAAAACAGCTCTCTGATTCTGTCCTCTTTTGACAGATGAGAAAGCTGCTATTCTAAGAGTCATCTGTGATGTGGCCAGTTGGCAGAGACAGGAAGAGAACTCTCTCTCTCTTCTCCACATGTGCTCTTCCTGGTTAGTATTTTCCAGTCCTTATCATTAAGTCCATTCTGAAGGAGATCAGCCCTGGGATTTCTTTGGAAGGAATGATGCTAAAGCTGAAACTCCAGTACTTTGGCCACCTCATGCGAAGAGTTGACTCATTGGAAAAGACTCTGATGCTGGGAGGGATTGGGGGCAGGAGGAGAAGGGGACGACAGAGGATGAGATGGCTGGATGGCATCACTGACTCGATGGATGTGAGTTTGAGTGAACTCCGGGAGTTGGTGATGGACAGGGAGGCCTGGCATGCTGCAATTCATGGGGTCGCAAAGAGCTGGACACAACTGAGCGACTGATCTGATCTGGTCATTAAGTTGTTTAAAATGCAACTAAATATGAGGCTGCTCCCTAATGGGGTCTCCAAATGCCAAAAGATGTAGATGAACAAAAGAGCATGTGAATTTAGGCATCTTTTGACATCAAAACTACAGTGAAACTGAAGCTGCTTTCCTGTTGAGAAGAGACACATGACAGTCTCAGGAGAGCTTACTGGAAGCTTAGCCTTGCAGCCAGCAAACTCGCTCACAGACATGCCAGCTGCCAGCCTGTAAGTATGTGCACCAAGCTCCACCAATGCCTAAGAGAAGAAAGTGTCCTTCACACCCCAGTAGCTGGCACTCATAAAAAAGGTACAATTATTTTTTCCTTTTCCAGATAGATCCCTAGGTCAAAGGATTTCACACATGGTCTAAACTGAATTTGTGTGAAACACCCAGCCCTCCAGAGAAGCATCTCACCACAGTTCTCAAGCAAGACTGTCTGTCAGCCAGACAGGCCTGCTCAATTAACTCCACAACCAGACAGCACCCACTCGGGCTCAGGTGACCTTCAGCTACCAAGGCAGGGAGAGCGTCCAGAGAAATACCACGACTACTGGCTTAAAAAAAAAGTCAAACCAAGAAAGTCATCATAGAACAAGTCTTGGGAAGCTGGGGGTGCTTAATTTTGGAAAAGTGGGTTCTCAGATTATACTGAGGCCTGTTTTGTGAATTTAAGAGCATCTTCAATAAAGTGACAGCAACAAGTTAAATGTAAAAGCAAAGCATACATGTCAGGCCACACGTGACCCTGGCTGTTTAGAGGAGCAAATCATTCCAAAGCAAGATGGAAACTCTAAAGCCCTGAAACCAGACGCTCATAGCCCCTCACTGTCTTCCGTATGTTTCTTCTCTTGCTCTGGTCATACTGAGCTGGTTTACTTTCAGGAAAATTTACTTTCAGGTGACTAGTTTTTTTTACTGAAGAAGCTATATTCTCAAAAAAACTTCCCCCAAAATGTTTTGAGAAAAAGATGACTAATGGCCCTAAGATTCTAATATAATCATAATAAAATGTGTAATCTTAAAAGTAGTTATCGAAATAAGAATGCTTTAAATATATTTTTAAAACCTAAGTATTTAAATCTCCCTTAAAATATTTTTATATAATCTTTCAGAATTACACACATGCGCGTGCACACACACACACACACACACACATACACACACAAGGAAAGGTCTGCTATTCAACCAAAAGGAAAACATACACTTGAAATATCAGGAAAAAATTGCTACCACATTTTCTTCTCATGCTCTTCTCAGTGATCTAGAAAGTAGACTTCTTACAACCAAACCAAAATTAAAACCTACTTGAGTCTTGAGAAGCCACAATCACATTCCTCTTCTTAAAGGAAGACAAACTATCCTTCTAAAAGCCAAATATCTAAATTTCTCAAGGCGAGTCTTCACCAGTCTGAGTTCTGGCAGCATGAAAGTGTGTCAGCCTACTTAGCTCTGTTGCAGTCTTTTTACCATCTCAAGGGCTATTAAGTGACTGGAAACAGATGTCTGAGTGCCATTAGGGGCCTGCTTCTGCCTGGGAAAGTGGAGAAGTTGAGCATCACAACACTCTCGACATTCCCCTTTCCACAACTACCCATGAGCTGGATGAGCTCACCATAGGAGGCTCCTGTGATTCCTGCACCAGGGCAGAGGGTTAAACAAGGCTCAGTTTTTATGGCTTTGAATCTCATTTCTCTTTCACACCACTTAAAAAGTGTTAGTAGCTTGCTGATAGTACAAAAAAAAAAAAAAAAGGAACTGAGACACAGAACAGAGCCCCTAAACATGGGAGCATCTGGGGGTGCAAACCTGTTACAGCAGAAGACCCCAGGGCTCTTTCTACTACTTGAAGAGGAGAGTTTAGGGGCAAGCTTGTGTATTACCTGCTACTCTGGCTCCAGTTCAGAGTGCTTCCCATTTTTATTATCTAGCCATGATGATGATAAGAACGATGATGGTTCCAGCCATTCCAGAAACAGAGATTCTGGGTTCAGCTGTGTGACCTTGGGCAGACCACTTAACCTCTCTGGGCTTCCTGCTTACTCATCAGTTAGTGTGTGTACCTAGATACACTGAACATAGCCCACTGCAGATTGCAAAGCACTTTCACACCCTTCAGTGTATCAGATTCTAGCAGTAACCCCATGAAGTAACAGGGGCTGTTATCCTCATTTTATAAAACTGGAAACTGAAGCTCAGAGGCTAAGTGATACACTCTAGATGGCAGCCAGAAAGCAAAAGAAGTGGAACTGAGCCCTTGACTTCTGATTCTAATCAAATGCTTTTCTTGCCACATCATGTTGTTGTCTTTTTGGTTCCAAGAGAATTAAAATGCCATAACTTAAAAAAAAAAATCTGTCACCATTCACAAATCATGTCACTATTTGGAACCTGACATCATTTATACATTGGGAAAAAGAAGCACATGAGTAATGCTCCCTCACATAAGAGCTTCTGTTTTCAATTTAATTCTTTTGCTTTTTAAAATTGCTTAGATGCTGAGTGCTAATAAAGATGCTTAGTACTACTAGTGAAAAATTGAACAGATGTTGTTTCTGGTGGAAAGAGTCTAGAAAACATAGCCTACAGTGAAATTAGAAGCACCTAAACATTGTTTCTTTGTTGGAATAAAAGACATAGAAACCATCGAAGATGGACCACGGCAGTGCTGGACCAGACGGTCTAAGAAAGTCCTCTGGCAGGGCCCTGAACCATGGCGTTTGTGTGGCCTAGGGTTCCTTTCCTCCCTGCCCTCCTATCCTCATCCATCCATCCAGTAGCGGGGTCTGCGTCACAGGTCAGCAAGGGTGACCGGATACAAAGAAAAATGAAACCTCTGAATGTGTGTGTTGGTTCTACTGGCGGTAAAAGTCCTGAGCTGTCAGCAAACTGTGGAAAGGGCACCTGACAGCCCTATTTGTTATGCAGGTACAACTCGGAATGAAGTGGTTGGGAGCCAGGTTACTGCACCATGTGAATAAAGCCAGCATCCCCCACCACCCGCTCTGTTAATACTATGCACTGACCTGCTCTGCCCACTTCCCCTTTCCTCAGTGAGCCTTCAGCCTGGCACCCAGCTCTGAGATGAGGCCTGCTTAGCACCAGTGAAGCTCCCCACGTTCAAACCAACAACGTTCTGTGTGGAGATGAGGGAATCAAAGTTAAAATCCAACCCATCAGCATCCATGAGTTCGCTACGGATAATGGACTCCATGTCACATTCCAAGCTCCCATTGAACATGTCCAGGTCCAAGTCGCTGGGGAACTTCTCGTGACCCATGACTGGAAGGTTCGCACTGGTTGAGTACAAGGAGGAGCCTGAGAGAGAGTCCGAGAGGGTTTGCATAGACTGGCTGACGGGAGACTGTTGCTGGTGTTTGGCTGACCCGAGGCTGCTGGAGTCGCTCAAGCCCATGTTGCTGACGGAATTCGACAAGGCACGGCTGCCACCGAGAGCGCCCTGGGTTTGGTGCTGGTGGTGGAGCAAGTTCTGATTGACCAAACTCCCCTGGTTAGGCTGGGCGGCAAAGGACATCATTGGGTCACTGCGAAGCATCACGTTCCGGCGGGAGTTCTGGGCGGACACAGCGGTGCTGGCCTGAGACATCAACGGGTCCGACTGGGTCATCATGACATCGCTGTGGCTGAGTGAGTCCGACGTGAGCAGGTCCTGGAGTGTCTGGTTGCCGTAGTGGGACATGGAAGAGAAGGTGGCTGGCTTGTTCTCCTGGATGGTCTGCATGGGAGACTGGCGCAGGGAGTTCAGAGACGAGGGACCAAATACCGCGCTGCTGAAGGAGCTGGTGGGGGAGCCCAGGCCGGAGCCCTTGGTGGTGTACGGGAAGCTGGAGCTGCGCTGCATGAGCCCTCCCGGGGGCGATGGCTGGGATGCAGGGAGCGCGATATTGTCCAGCAGGTCGTCCATGAGGTTGTCGGCCAGCCCGTCGTTCAGATTCATGGTGCCCGCCATGTCGGTCAGCCGGGGCAGCTCCACAGTGCACGGCTTGCTGACGGAGGGCGACAGGCTGGCCGAGCTGCTATAGAGCATGGGGGACAGTGGTGCATCATCGTCCTGGACGTCGTCCAGCTCCGTGCTCGCCAGGATGGGGGACAGGCGGCCGCTGACTGTGCTGGCGTTGGAATTGGTGCGCGAGCGGAAGTCGGTCCACGCGTCCAGCTCATCGCTGCTGCGGGATGTGGGGCTGCCGGGCCACTTGGAGAGCTGGGAGGGACTGTCATCTGCTGACTCGGGGGCGGTCTGCAGGGCTGCCTTCTTCTTGGCTGCACGGCCGCGGCTCTTGGTGTACTTGTTGCTGTTGTCCATGGAGACGGCCCGCCGCCGGGGCGCCTTGCCACTCTTCCCGCCGTCAGGGTTGATGATCCACCAGGAGCTCTTGCCGGTTCCCTCATTCTGGACCCGCATGAACCGGCTGTGCAGTGACAGGTTGTGCCGGATAGAGTTCTGCAGAGAGAGAAGGGACAATGCAGATGAGCCGCAATGGTCCAACTGAGCACCCAGGAGAAACAGTTACTAATCCGACGCAATTTTTAAAGCAGCCTCAATTTCAGAGGCTTTAAAAATAAGGCATTTGCATGAGTCTCCTTGGCTTGGGATTAAATGACAATACTGTAGATGGCATTTTCATAGTCAGGGTGTGGGAGATGGTTTCATATTCAGGAGATGCGGGGGACTGTAGGACTTCACTGACATTGTTTTTCTTAAATCCCCAGGTTTCGTTGTCCTTTCTGTAATTGTACTTCCTTTACTGAAGTTTGCACTTACAATGTATTACCACATCATCTCCCCCTGCATTGTGCAACAAACTTCCCTGGCTCTCTAAGGGTGATTCATCACCTACATGGCTATTTTATTCCATTTTGGCCCCTTGCTCCTCTAGTACAGAGGCAGCAGCTACCTTTTCTGAGCCACTTCTATTCAGAACTGGTGTGAATTTTTACCTATCTTTTCTCTGACTCCATCTCCTCCTGCCACAATTTCACACCTGTCTCACAGGCATAAGAAAAAATGGCAGAGTAAGATTTGCTGAGTTGACAGAAGAAGTAAGGCAAGTCTCCCATTCAGAAAAATTCCAGCTAATTTATGCAGACACTCCCTCCTCAAGGCAATGTGATCTGAGCACAGTAACTTCCTTCCAAAGAGCACAGTATGGAAAGGGGAGGTGGAGGAGAGTAACTTTACAGTGAAGAAACGTGACAGCTCAGCCCGGTGATCAAGGTCAACATCAAAGGGCAAAGTCAGATTGATAATGTGCACTCAAACCAACGTGATGAAAACGGCACCCTCCCCTGTGGCCTTCCTTCCAAAACCTATCACCTCATTCTAATCGTGAGAAAAAGAGCAGACAAGTCCCAAATAAGGAACAGTTAAAAATGCTTGTCCAGTTCTCCTCAAAACTGTCAGACCCACAGGGAGCCTAAGAGAAACATGCTGACTAAACACACTGCAGAATCCTGGATGGGATGCTGGACAGAAAAAGCAAAGTACGAGGCAAAAACTAAGGAGATCGGAATAAAGCACAGACCTCAGTTAATACTAATAACGTATCAACATTGGTTTATCAGTTGGGACAAGTGTATCAAACTGATATTGGACATTAATAACAACAGGGGAGACTTGATGTGGATAGCCAACATCAAGAACTTTCTGGGCCAGTCTGGTAACTTCTCTGCAAATCTAAAACCATTCTACATTAAAAGGTTTATTCTTTAAAAAAGGAAAGATGCGGGCAAAATATCCTCAAAACCCTAACAACTGCTCCCATCTTACAAGAATCCTCCTCCTGATTTAGGGAAGCCCAGTTAACAGAGATGACCCTGATCCAGCCCCATCTCTCTCACCGACCAACCATGAGACCTGAGCAAATCATTTAGTCTATGTCCAACAACTTCAGTTCTCCATCTTCATTATAGTCATAGCATTTGAACCATCCCTCTCTGATAGGGATGACGTAAGGAGGATATATGATAATATACTTCAAAAGCCAGTCACGCTACTAAGTCAGGGTGTTCTTACTGCCATTATAAAACACAGAGTACATGATGGACAGAGTTCATTGCCTGGGGAGGTCTTCTATTCTGTAAAATACCTCGTGTGCTGTCAAAGAGAGAAGCTGATGATGGCATCTGCCACATCTGGAACAGCACCTGCAGGTCAGATGAGTTTTTATTTGCAAGTTAAAGACAAAAGATATTGCCTGCTGCTGTCTATTAAATGCAAACCATCCTAAAAGTTACCGTAGTTTAAAAAAAAACTGGCAATCACCAACTGTATTTATGTAGAAGATACAAATACATGTGTTCTACCAGAATGTTTTTAAAACACAGAAAGTCAGTGGGATTTCACCATACATAAATAACCCAAAATACTCAAGAGTGTTTCTGTGTATATGTTCCCATGCAAGGAAGTCCGACAGCTCTGGCTGGGCAATGAGCGTCACCAACCATGGGTCATAGCTCAGCATCTCTATGACAGGCGTAAAGACACGTTTGAGAGGACATGCTGAGTATCTGATGAGCCAAATGGTGCCCAGGAGACTATATATCCAGCTTCCCTTTCACTCTTATGGTTTTTTAAAGAATAATGGCATCTCTACTCATGGTTCAGAAATTACATTTCTTTAAAAAGTAAAACACTTTCTCCATAAAGATATGAAGCATGCTCTTAAAACTCACTCCACAGGGTTCAAAATGCAGGCAAGTGCACGGTGATTCTATTACTGAGTACCCAGGAGACTAGATATATGAACCACAAACTTAAACTCAAGCTTCTGATTAGGAAAAAAACAGGCTTCAGTTCCTGAAGCCCTGTGGGGGTGATGTGGACACTGATTGAACCGCCCCCCCCCCATGGCCAGCCCCCGCTGCTCCAGATTTCGGAAAGAGTTCATTCATACCAACACCCAGCAACAACAATGACCAGTCATAAATATCCAGTTATCCACCCTTTAAAAAGCATTTGTGGACAATTTTTTAAATGAATTTTTAGTTTCACCAATTCCAAACCAAGCAGAAAAGAAAATGTTAACCCTTTAGAGACCTCCAAAATGTCCTATATGGATAGTCATCTATTCTACAACTCTAACCCTAACAATGTATGTGTGTAATTTTTCAAAATTATAAGCTACCATTGGTTAGAATTTGGAGAGAGAAGCTAAGCTTCTGTAGGGCCTTGTGATAAAGGGGCTGGAACACCCTCACGGAGGACAGAACCAAGGACTGTCAGACCCGGGCCCTAATTGCCAGGATGACGAACGGAGCCTGACTGACTACAGGAGTCAGTTTCTGGGTCAGTGCTTTTAGATTCCTCATCTCTAATCTTCCTAACAAACCACAGAGTCGATGCCCTCATCATATATATGAAGCCTCAGACTGAGAGAGATTAAATAACTTAGAGAAGGTCACACAGCTTTAAACTGAAATTTGTTTTTCCAACTCCACTCCAATGCTTTCTCTCAACCTTTCCCGGATCTGTCACCAAATTATACAGAAGTCATCATTTAACTTCTCTGAGCTAACACCTAAAGAAAGACATTTAAGAAAGACGAAGGATACAAAGGCATAAACTTATGACTATAATTTTGTGAAATAATTAAGAGTAATAATTTAGTAGGTCTTTCCTAAAAATGTTTTTAAAACAAAGTCTTTACAAAGAGTAATCCTATAGCCTGCATTTGCATTTCTTTACTAAGGTGGCCATCATAGCATTCATCCTAAAGAGAGGGTAGTGGTTACCATACAAACCCATATAAGCTACACTTAGATTCTGAACCAAAACCCAATTTATTAAATGGATGATCAGCTTCAGTGTCAAACCTGAGTTCAACTCTTGCTTTAGAGGTTACTGATGACAGAATACATTCCCTAAGGCATATCACCTACGCGACACTCAGACAGGATTTTCCTCTAAGACAGTGCAAACAAAAACTATGTCACAATCATCCTCATGGTCCCCAGCCTTCCATTTATAAAATCCATAATCTGAAGCGGTAGGGGGACATTGACAAAGACCCATCAGTATGGTCCCCCTGGTCCATTTCCAGCTCAAATGCCCCTCACCCTAACAAGGTCAGATATCAGAAACGCAGTCTGCTTTTTTGCCTCACAGGTCATGATTCTAATCACCAGGTTCTCTAAGTTTTGGTGAAACAGGAAAAAGTAAACACAAATGCCAGAGAACGTATCAGAATTGCAGTGTTTCCCCAACACCTTCCCTGATAATGGAAATTAATGGTGATTTAATTTCTGTAAGATTTCAAACTGCCCCTCCCTCACCTCAAACCCAGGAATGAAGAAGTGGAATTTATAAAAAGAAACCAGCCAATTATAAAATCCTTTTATAAAGTGTAGTTTAAGTTCTCTGAAGACCTCTTCAGTCGGGGGCTCTAAATTAAATTTCCAATGTATTTTGTGCATGTTAAACTATAAAACTGCTGTTAAAAATATTCTATCCTTTTCCACTAATTCATCTATCATACCAAATAGTCTAAATTTGTAAGATATAACATTAGTTTGAGGGTTGGGAGCTGACAGAGAAGGAGGAACGGTTTGATAGGACTAGAGAGATTTTTCTAGTCACATCTGAATGCACATTTTGGAAAACACTGTGAGGTCCTTAAGGCTAAGGTGATAAGGTAACTATTACCAACCAGGACTCCCGCTGCTAGATCTCAGGCCATTCTGTCATCACATGTGTTTACTAGAGGAGCCAATAAATTACTATAACCCCAACCCAAAACCATGTGAATAGTTCTGGTTATTTAAATCCTCTACTAAAAATTTTGTCTTCCCTGGTAACTCAGACAGTAAGGAATCTGCCTGCAATGCAGGAGACCCAAGTTCAATGGGGAAGCCCCCTGGAGAAGGTAATGGCAGCCCACTCCGGTATTCTTGCCTGGAGAATTCCATGGACAGAGGAGCCTGGCAGGCTGCAGTCTATGGAGTCACAGACAGTTGGACACAACTGAGTGACTAACACACAACACAACTAAGAAATTCAGAGATTGATGAATTACAGTAAACGAAACATTTCTAGGAACAAACTTTTGTCAGGGACAAAAATGCCAGCGTTTCCCCACCAACCCCCAACCAGGGCCCAGAGATGTAGAAAACGCTGAAATCAACTGTAGCACAAGTTGTCTGAACACAGCAGAGATTAAGAATACCCTGTGATTCACTTTTTATGTCAATCTTCTCTTTTACAAAGCGATTTATACTGAAGCAAGGCCTACTCTGGGGCAGAAAAAAATAGGTATAGGTAATTAGTAGCAGAGCTGGCACAGCTGTCCCGAGTGACTGCAGCTGCCATTGGTGGCCTAGCCCTTCAAGGAGGGGTGCGCAGGTGTGTGGAGGAGGAAGGTGCTGACATTTCACAGTCACGCTGACTGGCCGTGTGGTCCAGAGCCTAAGGTTCCCTTGGCTTGGCCCTCCTTGAAGAAATCAGCATAAAGGTGATTATCCTCATCCGAATTTGGTCATTCTTGTTCTTGCTATAATGAAGACAGTGTTCTAATGCAAGACACATTTATCCTTAATGCTAAAGTGCACAGCCACTACATTTATGCCAACTGGCTGTGAAGATAGATGGACCCCAAACAGATTAGATTAGATCAGGTGTCACAGAGAAGCTGCCTGAAACAAGTAAGTATTCCAGCAATATTTACAAAGTGGGTAATTCACACATGCAATTTTTTAAGGTAGCCAACGGAGGCAGGTAGGCTTCGATGTCAGCCAGGTCGGAGCTAGAATAGTGGCCTAGGTGTGTGTCCTGTGACCCTGGACAATTGAGCCAACTTCAGTTGCCCCTTTTATAAAATGAGAATAAAACCACCCTCTCTAACTCTAGGATCTTTGGGACGATTAAATGAAAGTATGCATGCAAGTTACTCATCCAGTGCCAAGCACAAAAGCAGCTCTCAACTGTCAAGATTCCACACACGGAAGCAATGACATCACAAACGTTCACTTACTGTTTTCCGAGCATCATATGCTTTAAACCAGAAGGTGAGAGGGCGGCTCCTTCCAGGAAAATATTTCAAACTTGTAAAAGTATTTCAAAGTGCCGTGCTGCTCAGGAGTAGCTGGTAATTTCCCAACTGTTGCTACCCTGTGTCCGCTCCAACCCCTTCCAACCCATGTTTACCTTGTAAAGACTGTCCACTAACCCAGACACCAGCTGCATGTGCTTCCCCTGGAACACAGAGAGGGTTTTGTCTGGAAGCAACATGTGGTATCAATTTATCTTTCTCAGCAAGGGCAACAAGGAATCCACTGACTTTAAAAATAAAAAGGGAGTTGTGTAATTTAACTCTTAAAGGCCTCTACCTTTCTCAGTCACTCCCTTTTTTTGGTTATCTCAAAATGAGTTATGGCTGTCAACTCCCAAGCCAGACCCACTGATGCCCACCAAGCAGACTGCAGGCAGTGCCCTGGTCCTCGTGAGAGATTTCAGTGGGGATGATCTATAAAGGACTGCTTTTAAACCCAGTGCTCATCTACGCAGCACACAGGACCAGCATTTCAAGTAGGTCCCCTTGCTTTGACTTGTCACTGATAGTTCAGAATGAGACTGCCAAAGACCTGAATTCTAAAATATGTAACTGCTGAACAGTTGACAAAGGTCATGTGAAAAACCCAGTGGAGACCCAGTGAGCTGTGCGCCACAGCAGAACAGCGCAGAGACAGCTTCGGGAGAGATGCTGGCTTTGACTTTTGATGATAGGCTCTTTCAGAGGCAGTCCTCTGGATGATGCCCTGACTTCTCTTAGGTATCAGTTCTCCACCCTGGCTGCCTCTTCCAATCACCTGCGGAGGCTTTAAGCACTCAGTCGTAGAGACTGGTGTGAGTAAGGCTCAGGGAGGCACAGTTTGAAAGCTCCCCAGATTATCAGCTCAGAGCTGAGATGCCCTGGAATTTCCCCCTTACGTTTCTGCTGGCTGAGACTCTAAGCTAAAGATTCTCAGTCTCCCCAGGTCTGATGACACAGCACAGCAGATGTTCTTTAAGTCCAAGTTTCCACCATTTAGAAGATAAAGATGAGAATCAGGCTCACAGATTAATGTTGGGTTTATATGCAGAGAGTAAAACGGAGAGTTAGAGCAATCTATCAGATCACTGGAGTCCAGATAGCTTTTTTCCTAAAAAAAAAAAAAAATAATAATAATAATAATAAGGTGGAGGGAGGAGTTGAGAGGGAAGGGTCCTTGACCTTGCACTGCCTTGTGGACGGTCATCCATCCTGCCCTGTGCCACTTCTCCACCAGGCATGGATAAGCATGGACAGAAAAGGGGCAAGAGGACTTTCCCAAAGGTAGGAACTGATACAGGCCACAGAAGGGATGGGCTGGGACTGTAATTGATCCTTATAATTCTCAGCGCTCTCCCTGAATTAGCAATGTAACCTCACATAATCCCTTTTTTATAAGAGACTGTCCTTCAAATGAAATGCCAAAGATAGACTGCATAAAAATAACCACTGAAAAGGCCGTACCCCAATCCTGAGATACTTATTAGCATCCATTGTTAAGAATACAGCAAAGTATTACTTAATGAACTCCCTTGAGATCCAAAGCACATGATTTTAAGCAGATCATCTCAAGAACGTTAATAACAACCACACAGTTTCTCCTTCCTCGACTGCAGGAAAGACTACGTCGCTGCACTTGGTGCAAAGACCCTGGACGGAGGGAGGTGGGGAGTGGACACTGCAAAGGGCCAAGGAGTGCTACCATCTGAGGGAGAAGGGTGAGGGCTGGGCCTTCTTATTAGACAGGAGACACTTAGCTGGCTTGCCTTCTTCTACTACATTTTATCGACTTTGGGGCTAATTTGTTCGAAAGCAAGTTCACAAAGTATGACAACATAAAACAGACTTGAATTCAGAGCCATTATTTCTGACTCTATGGAATACCAACTAGAACAGCCTTTCAGACACAGAAGAAAAATATTCACACAAAGGATTGCATAATCAACCCTGATGTGTGAGACAAGTTCCAGGCTAGTTCCACTCTTACGTGTGTCTAAAACACTAAAAGTTTAAGCCATTAAAGGACTTATTTTTAAAAGATAATGTTCTAAAATAAATATTGTTGGGAATTTGTCTGAAGGATTAAATTTCCAGGTAGAAACAATATTTCCATTAAATCTGCTGACAATCCTCTACCCATAGAGATCTCCCTGGAAAACTAACATTTGTTTCAAGTTTTCACGCAGTAAGCACAGGTTCTGGTCCCTCGTTTGGAGGAATAAAATAACAACAACCTGGTGATCAGTAAAACGAACCCATTTCTTACCCAAGACAAATGAGACACATGAAGCTTTCTTGGGAAAGGAAAGGCTTGGCAGACAATTTGCTCTTCCCCTCAACTGAACAAGAAATCCTAGATGGGAAGAAATTTCTCTTAAAGAGCTACTACGCTATTACAGACAGTTTTGTTGGGTTTTCCAGTGTGGGTTTTATTTTCATATTAATTTTTTTTTTCATTTAGCGATTTTTTTTCAAGCCCTTCCACAGCTGTTTCTGCTCTTGGAGGGCAACAGGGAACATTCCATTCCTCCCAGCCAAACCTGCACTTCCGGCACACAGAGAACCCTGGCAGCCTTGCACCCTCTGCCCACACCCACTCCCCTCAGCAGCCTCCCCATCCCCAAACCCCTCCGGCTTCCAGCCCCACGTCCTCCTCCCCACCCCCGAGGAAGCAGCAACGAATGCATGCAGTCAACAGAAAGACAGTCTCCAGAAAGTAGGTTAAAGCTGCAGCATTTGGCCACCCCTGCCCTCCTGGCTCCAGGTTTCTTCCTGATGTGACTGAATCCCTTCCCCTTTCCACAAGGGGCTCGGCAAACACATGCTACTTAAATTCTCCTCCCTGGTGGCTCAGATGGTAAAGAATTCACCTTCAATACAAGAGACCCAGGTTCAATCCCTGAGTCGGGAAGATCCCCTGGAGAAGGGGATGGCAACTCACTCCACAATTCTTGCCTGGAGAATCCCATGGATAGAGGAGCCTGGCAAGATGCAGTCCATGGGGTCACAAAGAGTTGGACGTGACGGAGCAACTAACACACACTTTAAGACCGTGCAGGACAAGCCACGCAAAGTCGATGCTTCAAAGGGTTAAAAACCATGACATAAAAGAACATTCCTGAAACTGACTCTGCAAAGTAGAACGAAGTAGAACAGAAATAGCTTTGTTATTAACAAAATTTTCACTTAAGATTAAAAAAATAAAGCTGCAAGTTTTTTCAGTTTGAAAATGTATTGTGGGTGGAAATGGAGAGAATAAAAGGGCATTGGAAATACACATCCAGAATTCAGGAATACAGTGGAGTTTAATCACTTTCACGGCATTATGTAAGTGATCACCAGGGCAGGAAGTTCAGTAAAAGGTAATACTGTGGAAAATGGAGGGCTGCGAAACTCATCTAATAACAAGCAACCTTAACTTTACAGTGAAAGGAACTGAAGACCAAAGAGATACAAGGCATAGCTGAATTCAATCAGCTAGGAGGTGGCAGCCAAGTGGAGACAAACTCAGATCTCCTGGCCTCTAGGTGTTGCAGTAATACCACCCAGAAACACCGTTAGTCCTAGTGTCTGGATTACCATGACAACTGAAAAGGTGAAGTGAAGTGCACGGAGCACAGAGGATGGATAAGATCTACCATCCGTCCATCCATTCAGCTTCAGTCTGCCTTGCTTTACAACTTGGGGAAGAGGTGTCTGTCTCCCCTAACACTTACTGAACCCTTTACAACCGGATGCCATGTTTTATTACAGCTTTACTGCCTAGCATGGCAGTGCCACATAGCAGGTGCTCAAAAATATTCCTCTCATCACTGAATTAGTGGGAAGGGGACAGCAGCCACAAAACAAGGCCTGAATTTTATGTTAAAATGAAATGTTATAAAAACATGAGACCAATAAATGATCCTCAATATGAAAAATTGAAGGAAACTTCCATTGCAAAATGTGAAATAGCATTAAGGTTTTTCTAAAGTCAACAAGTCTCAGCCTTGAATATAAACTTCAATTATACAAACAAATTTCCCAAAACAAGATGACATAGTCTAGTAAGCAGGCTTAAGGTTCTCTGTAATAATATTATAGAGATGGGCAGAAGGATGGTACATAGGCTATTCGGGGGAGCAAGGGCTTGGGAGAATGGTCTCAGGTCCAGCCAGGGTGTAGATCCCTACCCGTCTCTACCCATCTTGGGGTGTTATGGAGCCCCTATTACTTGGTAATGCAGTTGACTGGCTCAGCACTCAGAGGCATCCTTGAAACCAGAGACAACATGCCTAGTTCTAAATCTCCCCCAAGCAAACACAGGGATAACACGAGAAATCCAAAATAGAGTCTACCTCACCTGCAATCTGAAGGAACTTACTGTATTAGTGCCTGCCCAAGCCAAGACTCTGTGCTTCACAAACCCAATCTCACTTTATTTTCATGGAAAGTCTGTCAGGAGGAGACGGGTGCAGAACAGTAACTGTTTACAGGCAGTGGGGCCAGAAATCAAGCCCAAGGCTAACTCCTACAGCAGAGCTCTAACCACCACGCCGTGCACCCCTCTCCAGGCCCCGAGCTGACTAAGGACAGAGGCACCATTCCAAGTGACCAAGGAGCTTGCAAGACTACACTAACCCGTGTCACCGAATTAAATGTTTTCAGCTCTAAGTTTCTGTACATGGTTCCTAGGACTATGAAAGGAGAGGAAAAGGTGGAAAAAAATTACTAACCATAAAGCAAGTGTTGTTGGAACTGGATCATTTTTAGAAATGATCCTTTTTTCTCAGACACTCCCCAAAAGGAACACTCTGGATGTGTTCTGCCTTGACCTGGGATCACTACTTTTAGGCAATGAACAAATTGGATCACTGCCATAACCTTTTGAGTGCCCAGGCCTTCCTCTGTGCTATCACCTGTGACCAACTCAAGCCAGTTTACCTGGTTGTCCCGGGCAGGCCTATCCAGGCCCCCAAGAGCTGGCACCATTCTAAGGTCCTGAAGCCAGAGACATCAGGCAAATGTCAGCTTTACCCGGGACCTTGCTATTACAAGGCTTAATCTGAAACAGGGACTCAGCTCTATACTATTTAAAATATGTAATTAGTTTACTATTGAGCCAGAAATGATTAGCTTGCTTTCAAACTATGTGAATTTTAAAACATGATGTCTTTTGCCTGCCAGCTGACAGCATGATCGGGTTGCTTCTGTTTAGCCTCAATCAAAAACTCTGGTAGAAAACTGCTTTAAGGCTTCATATGCATGCTATTTTATTATTTGTCTTCTGGCATCAAAATCTGCAGAAACAGAAATCACTGACAATGCAAGCACACTAAGAGGGTGGATGCAGAGGTGATGAGTGGGTGAATTCAACAGCTTGAGAGTTTGACATCTGAGATCCAGGAAAACTGCCTTTCTCTTCCCAGGGTACAATCCTTCTCTTCACGTGGAATTCACTGGCTGTAGCATCACACATACAAACACTGACTGTTTCCAGCTCTTCAGATGGTCTAGTTCAGAAAAAAATGGTTCTTTTCTGTCTTGTTATTTCAAGAGCAATGAATTTCTTTTTGGTAGCTCTGAAATATATGCCAATGTGTGGGCACAGTCACATAGCTACACATGGGCCCACACCCTGGAAAGACTGGGAGGGGTGGAGGCACATTTTTTCAGCTAGGGCAGGAAAAAGTTGGGGCTGGTATTTATAAAACAGACATGTGTGTATGCATCGGGAAGCAGGCTCCCTTCCAAGTGTCAGTGTTAATTATTCTAATAGTCATCAAAAATCAAGGTGTTACTGGTGAAAGCAGAAAAAGGAAGCGAATGCCACATAACAGAGTATCCCTGCTGACTACTGCAAACACAACCACGGACGGACTTTTTCTTTACAGGAATAGAGTACAGCAGTCAACTCCACAAAATGATTCGGGCCTGCACCCCCTCTATCCACTCCACACCCGAGTGAAATTCGGCTAGCAAGGAGTCTCCTGAGGAACTGCTCCCTCTACCTGAGAACCTCAACTGCAAGACCAGCATTTCACAGTACTGGTTTTGCAAGATTTCTTCTTGTTTAAAATCACAGGATGCAAAAGTGGCTGATGACCAATACGATGATGTTGCTAAATACCGAGTGAATCAACCATTTATTCCCGGACACTCCTGGGTGCCAATTACACACACAGATGAGCACCAGCCAGCTTGAAAGTCCACATGAATGATTAAATAAAGATAGGAGATGACATTTCCATGTGCTGAAGAACTAGGCATTCATTCCATTTTTTCTCCTGAAGAAAATACTGATTAAGCCATTTGTATACAAGTGCATTTTAATTTATAATCTAGGATGTTCTCAAATGTGCAAGCTAACCATTAGCACTACCCCTCAAATTATGATGAATGAAGCAGGTTGAATGTGCATGGGATAAATCAGTTTCTCTGAAAACCATGACACAAATGCAGTGTTTTAATACTAACACGTACTAGGCTGTCATCTCCTCACGTACACTGCTAGGTAAGCTTGAAAGCACTTAAGAAACTGGAAGCAACTAGCGTCAGTGGTGATACTAATCTATCACCCAAAGGGCAGGAGGGATGATATTAATTGGCAAGGACAGTCATACAAGAGACTAAGAGTCTATGGGACATAAGAGACACTACACGTGTGGTGGAGAGTTGGAGGTGAGACCACACCTCACCCAGCAGGCGTCACAGTGCTCCAGGGCTCCCTGGTTCCCACACACTTGCTGCCGGTGATTCCAAAGCCACGCCTGAGGATGCAGGACCCCTGGCTTTACAACTACCTCCTTGGCTGAGTCTCATTTGGCAGGTCTGGCCCTCATATTCTCTCCCCCAACTTCCTGGATCTCATCACCTGGACTTTCTGGACTTTCCAATTCTTTCCCCTTAGGTTGTTCATTTGCTAATAGGAAATGTGAGCTCATAGCACAACCAGGCCCTAGGTCTTTCCCTAAGACTTAAGAAATCATCATACATACAGGGTCCACTGAAACCAATCCCTTTAGGTCAAGACAAGGGAGGAAACACACACAAGAACAGATATTGCTGAGCCATTCTTAGGTTCAAAGGTAGCTTCATGTAGCACACTTCAGACTCTGAGGCATTATGTGGAATAATATCACCCTATATTCCCAGTTTCTCCAGCAACATGTTCATCAGGTTCTTCCAAACTGCCGTGACCTAGGGTCTCCCCAAGTAAAAAAGATAGCCAAGTCCTGATGCTAATTTGTGGACAGAAGAGGAAATCACATTAAGCTTCTCATAAGGTTAACGATCCAAGTTGGGAGACAATTCTCCACGGGGTCTCTGCAGGTCTTGCAAACAAAGTACAAACCCTTAGTTCTAGACTATCATTCAAAGATGTCTATATTTGCATAGTGAACAGCCTTGAAAAACAGTGATGCCATTGCACTCCAGAGCAAAGGACAGATGTGCTGATTGCTCATTACCAAACATCTAGGATCCCCAAACTCAGGATTCCTCTTCCATTCACCAAACCCGCTGCATGTACAGGCATCAACCTGGACTCATCTGTGTCACTCATTCCCATGGGATTTGGGAGCAAGGATGGAGCAATGGAAAATATGTGGCTGCTCATGCTGCTTGCTGGGCAACCAGTAATAAATGCTTTGCCTTTGACCCAGGAGTCTCATGTCCAGCAGAGTCATCTCAGATCCTCCCAGTTCCTGACAGTCTGCTACTTTAGTTTATGAACTGCTGACATCTCCTTAACTATACCAGATAAAACTGGGCAATTCATCTCTAGCTAACTTTCTTCTCTACTCCTACATAAATGAGAAGAAACACAGATAATGGGATGGAGGAAAATGCATTTTGAAGGTTCTGATCTGGCTCTGCTGAGGACCCATAAGGCTTTATGAGATCAAATCATGAATAGAGGGGGAGGGGCAGGGGGGGAGGAAAAGCCCCTCCTGTGGCCACTGTGCAGTGTTTCGTCTGCATGGGTCACCATCTTTGTCAGGGGCTGCTCAACTCTGCGGTTTGCTCATGAAGAGCAGTGAGCAGCAACTTGGGTCTGTCGCTTTTGCCTTGCTCCTCCACTGAACAAGAGAACAGACCACATTATGTCCTCTAGGTAACATCTGTTGAGTTTCTGCAGTGGCCAGATCTCCATCAGGGAGCCCTGGGCCATTCTCAGAGGGAAGAGGCTCTCCCTAGTCCTTCTGACTTGCCTATGAGCTACCCCAAGTCTCACCCTGATGGAAATACTTTCATGGTCTTTATCTCGCCACAGTGACTGTCAGTGCACCTGTCACGTAGGCAGAAGCCTGAGATTCCCTCCTCCTTCTTTGCAAGCTCTTCTACATACATTTGCTTCATTCTTCGGACAGTATTTAGCAGCTTCAGACCTGCAGAAACGAAGACAGACTAGGCGGTTCCTGTGAACCAAGAGCAAACACATACACATTTAAACACTCCAAGTTTCCAAAAGAGAGTTAATTTTCTAGCTTATTAACTATGAACCAGGAACCTCTACTATGAAATATAAAAACCTTACATGACTTCATGCTCTTCAGTTTCTAACTACTGATTCAAGTCAGACATGTTCTGGTACATAGGAAATTGGTATTTTCTTTTCCCTCCCCTTTCCTCCTGGATAACTACTTCCATTCTTGGCAAAATGAGGTGTATATTTACTATAGTGTTCACATGTACCTACACGTTCAGAGACTCTGGAATGAGGCTGGGTTGTTGCCACACAGCCAAATAATGTGCCCTGTGAGAAATAATTATCAATTAGAGTGCTATAAAATGGGCCAGCAGTTTTACTCCACTCACACTGTGTGGTATTTTGGCCACCAAACACAACAAGCTTTCTTCGGTTCTCTTTACATCAATCAGAAAATTACATTAATTTGCTCCGATGCTATTTGTGGACATATGTGGAAAGAATGCAGACATCCAGGGGTAAATTAGAGTCAATTCACTCTACTTGGGCAGCAGGTCCCCACACAGACACTTACATTATACAGGGACCTCAGCCTGGGCTGTAGCAATGGCTCTACAGTAAGGAACTATTAGCAACAACTTTCAAGTAATCAATTTTCAGTGCTTTTGAGTCTAGAGTAGCTGCCAAAAGAATTTGGCAAAAGCCGTCATTTTAAAAACACCAATTTAAGCTACAGTAAGGTATTCTTACTATAGCAAATAGGTTTTATTTTGTCTCTTTAAATCTATATAGGAGGTTGAAAAATAGAAAAAATAAAGGTTTGAAATTTAGATACGACTTGGACATTTTAAGTCTTACAGCTTTTCTGTCCTTCTTCCTGACAGCTCTCTTTTATGTGACATTATGTTTGGTGATAATTATTAAAATATTTCCTGGGGGGAAAGACATATTAAAATAGGAAGAAGTTATATATAAGTTCTTAACAGGAGAAAAACTGGGAAGAGTTAAAGAGCAAAAGAAGGCACAACTACATCCCTTGTTCTATCCTGACACACAGAAGACTCTTAACACACCTTTCTTGACAGGATAAATGAATTCCCCCCTTATTTTTTCTATTAAAGTAATCCATGCTGAATAAGGTTAGCGTCTGTAATGCAACGCAGGAAGTCCAGCATTACAGAGGTAGACACTCTTTTCTCGGGTTCTCCATCTCCAAGGAAATCTTTCTCTTGCATTTAAAGTCACAGTAAATAAAATATCAGATTTACGTAAATTTAAGTCATCTGTGGTAAACTTCAGAAACACTTAGAAATTCAAAGTGTGGATATTATTCATTTTACTAGAAATCATACTCATGCTTCAGGTGAAGTATACAACTCAAACTACTGTAACACAGTAGTAAAGAACATTTTATTTTTAATTAAGATTCATGACTTTTTTAAAACTGAGGAAAATAAACATTTAAATTGATTTGCAAAAGTATTAAATAGGTACAAACTTAAAAAAAAACCAGTATCTATTGATATTAAAAATGTATATTACCTTTGACTTAGAAGAATTGATCACTTCTCTTACATGAAAATAGTTCACTATTAATTTTGGGCTTTTTGTCATATATAGCCAAACTTAATCCTATCTGCGATTCATGGGGTCGCAAAGAGTCAGACACGACTGAGTGACTGAACTGAACTGAACTGAATCCTACCTGATAGACCCAGAAATTCTATTTTTAAGAATTAATCTTACTAATCCTTCTGCACACACACACACATTCACTCTCAACTTCTGCATATATTTGATTGATAACAAAATATCATTGATTACAAAATTACACTTATTAATAACAGTAAAATTCTGAAAGAAATGGGAATACCAGACCACCTGACCTGCCTCTTGAGAAATCTGTATGCAGGCCAGGAAGCAACAGTTAGAACTGGACATGGAACAACAGACTGGTTCCAAATAGGAAAAGGAGTATGTCAAGGCTGTATATTGTCACCCTGCTTATTTAACTCATATGCAGAGTACATCATGAGAAACGCTGGACTGGAAGAAACACAAGCTGGAATCAAGATGCCGGGAGAAATATCAGTAACCTCAGATATGCAGATGACACCACCCTTATGGCAGAAAGTGAAGAGGAACTATAAAAAGCCTCTTGATGAAAGTGAAAGAGGAGAGTGAAAAAGTTGGCTTAAAGCTCAACATTCAGAAAACAAAGATCATGGCATCCGGTCCCATCACTTTATGGCAAATAGATGGGGAACAGTGGAAACAGTGTCAGACTTTATTTTTGGGGGCTCCAAAATCACTGCAGATGGTGACTGCAGCCATAAAATTAAAAGATGCTTGCTCCTTGGAAGAAAAGCTATGACAAACCCAGATAGCATATGAAAAAGCACAGACATTACTCTGCCGACAAAGGTCCATCTAGTCAAAGCTATGGTTTTTCCAGTAGTCACGTATGGATGTGAGAATTGGACCATAAGGATGGCTGAACACTAAAGAATTGATGCCTTTTTTCAGAGTCCCTTGGACTGCAAGGAGATCCAACCAATCCATCCTAAAGGAAGTCAATCCTGAATATTCATTATAAGGACTGATGTTGAAACTGAAGCTCCAATACTTTGGCTGCAAAGAGCTGACTCATTGGAAAAGACCTTGATGCTGGGAAAGATTGAAGGCAAGAGGAGAAGGGGACAACAGAGAATGAGATGGTTGGATGGCATCATGGATTCAATGGACATGAGTTTGAATAAGTTCTGGGAGATGGTGAAGGACAGGGAAGCCACACTGCAGTCCATGGGGTTGCAAAGAGTCGGACATGACTGAGCGACTGAACAATGAGAGGTTTCTAATCACATCAGTTAGACAGTGCAATAGAAACACTTAGCAAGAAAGGTATTTCTGCACCTGTTTCCCATCCACCTTGATGCATGTGTCATCAGACAATTCCCAAGTGTTTTTCAACGAATGACTGTATGTGTGGGACACTGCCACCCTTCAATGGCACAAGGCTGGCAGGGCAAGCACTGATTCTCATGGCCTCGTTGCAAGTTTCAGTAGTTCTGATTTGGAGGCCACTAAGGACAGGGACCCAGCACATTTGCAAATGATGAGGCTGTATTTATGGTGAGGCTCTCAACACTTCTTGGTTTGGATCCACCTGGATCTCAAGAGAAAGAACATTTTTGTGGTTTCAGACATAAAAATGAATCATGCAAATTATGGCTGAGAGACATATGGTCTTAGCTTCTAGGAATTAATTTTACAATAACACAATATATAAAGCTATTTCTACTGATCATGGCAATTATGCAGGGCCATACCTTAGCAATGATTTTCACAAAACTATCAGAAATAACATCAACAGCCAGTGAGCAAAGAATATCTACAACACACCATAATGTTCTAGCTTGGACATAGGCTTGCTCTTCTGACCCTGGAGCAACATGAAATGAGTAGAAAGTAAGGCAGACACAGTGACATCATCAGTCTCCACTCAAGCCCAGAGCATCAAATCCAAAAAATAAAATCCTATCCAATAAGAAACCAACAATCTCCCATGTGGACATCATGGTATAGCATCCACTAAGAGTATTAACAGAAAACTCTGTATTCCCATGGAACCAAACAGTGGTCAGCTATCCATCCCTAAAATGAATTTTCAAAAATCAGGAAATGAGTAAACGAAGAAATCTGTCACAAAGCTATTGCAATATTCTGAATAATGAATGCTATACAAGAATAGAAACTTTATTGCATTAAGATACCACATGACAGTCTCAATTTTTCATGTCTAAAGGCTGGATATTGAAAATTGCATCTATGGAGATCTAATAAACAGAGCAGCATTGCAAATGTTTAAGTATGCTGTCTAATTTCATCTATATATAAGAACATGCTGGGGAAAGAGTCTTGAATATTTCAAGTTAAGTTGGTACTATGGGTTGTAGTCATTGACTACTGAAAACAGTCATCTCCAGGAGAAGAAGATAAGATGGGTGATTTACTCAGAGGAAAGATTACTTAGTAACTGATATCTCACATCTATTTCACTGATAAACACTAAGCAGTTACTCTCCAAACCCCTGTGGGATGAAAAGAGTTATTTCAGAGTTTAAACTGTCCCTTGCAACATCTTTTAAACTCTTCTTAATATGCTATTGAGTCCATTCCTGGCACTTCATAAATAAAGCTATAAAGTCTTGGTTCTGAACGGGTTATCGGGGCATCAACACCTCTGCTAGAAGGCAAGGCCACTGGGCCTGGACTACCAACGTCTCTGGTGTCTCCCACACAACTCCTCACACAGGGCTCTGCACTCTTTCCATGAAACTGCAACCACCTTAATTTACAGTCCATGAGGTCACAAGTGTTGGACAAGACTTAGCAATTTAATTTTCCCCTAATTTAAAAAGGGGGAAAAAAACCCTTGAAATCACAATATATGTTTAATGGACTAATAGCTCTTTTGGAAAGTGATTTTTAGCTTACTAATGTTTTGTCCTTAGGAATAAATGTCCTACATCAAGTCTCAATTTCCTTTTGCTTCAGGAATTGAGCAAATCCCCTAGGCCATTCCATCCTGATCACTTCCCCAGATCTAGCACCTAAAGCTGACGTGAGTCCTCTGATTGTTAACTTTGAGGATGCCATCACTTCAAGATGACTGTGGCTGGAGGTAAAAGAGAAATAAGACCTTCCCTGACACAGAGGGTGGATCCAGGGTGGCAGGGGCAGGAAGGAATGACGACCAAGGGGCAGCCTCTCCCTCTCCCCTCACGGAGACTGTCAGGGCTGGAGCAGTGGAGGAAGTAGAGGGGCCTCATGCATACACATTTGAACAGGTATTTACGGAGATCCTTTCGAGCACCAGGTGTACAAACACCAGTGAACAAGACAGCCCTGGTCTCATTCATGGATTTTACAATTCCGTGCAGTGAGGGGGAGATAAGGGATAGATAATAATTAAAATAAACAAATACATACATAATTACAAGTTGTGAAAAGTGCCCTGAAGGAAAACAAGAGTACCACAAGAGAAAGTAACAGGGTGGGTTGGACGGACCTAAGATTTAGATTGGGAAGTCACGAAAGACCTAAGACCTGGAGGATGAGCAACCAAGCAGTGAAAGTCAGCAGGGTCGATGTATTTACCTACAGAAAAAAAAAGGGAGGAGAATCTGAGATGTTCTCCTTGAAGTCACGCAAATGTGAGGTCAGGTAGAGATGAGGACCCAAATGGAGAGCAGCCACCAGACAAGAGGGGCCGTGGTGATCATGACTTCGAGAATGCAGTACTTCCAGAAGACACAGCAGGCACTGCTCAAAGGCACAGAGAGAGGAGGTGGTGAACACTGTCCATGAGCTTTGGCAACAAAGAAGCATCACTGGTGGCCTTGGTAACAGCAGTATTGGCACTGCCAGGGGCAGAAGTCAGGGAAGATACCAGCAACCGATAATAAATAATAAACCATAACCATAAGTCATGCTTGGAGAAGGCAATGGCACCCCACTCCAGTACTCTTAGCTGGAGAATCCCAGGGACGGGGGAGCCTGGTGGGCTTCCGTCTATGGGGTCGCACAGAGTCGGACACGACTGAAGTGACTTAGCATAGCATAGCATAGCATAAGTCATGCTGCTGCTGCTGAGTCACTTCAGTCGTGTCTGACTCTGTGCAACCCCATAGACGGCAGCCCACCAGGCTCCCCCGTTCCTGGGATTCTCCAGGCAAGAACACTGGAGTGGGTTGCCATTTCCTTCTCCAATGCATGAAAGTGAAAAGTGAAAGTGAAGTCGCTCAGTCGTGTCCGACTCTTAGCGACCCCATGGATTGCAGCCTAACAGGCTCCTCCGTCCATGGGATTTTCCAGGCAAGAGTACTGGAGTGGGGTGCCATTGCCTTCTCCAAGGTAACGTTTACTGAGTGTTTATTATATACTAAGCACTGTTTTAACAATATTATCCCCTCAGGGATATGAGAGCACTGAGCACTCAGGAAATCTGCCCAAGACCGCATGCTGTGTGCGGAGGGTCCAGGATAGAACTCCAGGAGTCTGGCTCAAGTCCAAACATTATGCTTGGAAGTGGGTGACAGTGAACAAGGCCCAGGGCTTACGGGTAGGGGCTGGCACGGTCCTGGCCCTGGGGTCACATGCAAGCCTCTCCCAGCAGAGGACATGGCTAGGCAGACTCTACTGGCTACAGTGGCCACAAGGCTGTCCTTCCACCTTGGGAAAATAATGACTGTCTAAGGAAGGGTATGTCTCAGAATATGCACTCTGCAACTTCCCACTATTCGTCCAGTGAGACCCCTAGAAGTTATTTCCACTTAGAGATTCCCTGAAGGGCAATCACAGCTGCAGTCCACACTGAAGTCAGGTGTTATTGCCCTGCCGCATGCCGTAACTCAGCAGCTCAGCTCTGGATCACACGCTTTTCATCAGTTGGGTCCCAGAGCCACAGGGTGAGATGGGGCAAAGCAAAGCGAACACACTGGATGTACCCTCTTCCCCTACAGTTTAGTCAGGAAGGAAAGCTGAGCCATGAGAAGAAATTGCTGCACTGCTCCTGAGCAGTCCTTTCAATCCATAACCAGGAAAACAAATATAGACACAAAATGAAACAGAGGAGCCATGGGTTTCTTTTGAGGTTTGCTCATTTTTCAGCACCTGGCAATCTCATGCTTTCATCTCCACTAAGCATAATTTTTAGGTCCTTGGGAGGATGAGTGCTAGTTCTTAGGTGACCTCAGTGGTCAAAACCAGTGAGCTAGGGTCCTTGGAGGGCCTCTCTAAGCCTTCCCTTCCCCTTGCCCCTTTCTCATCCTTTCTGTCTTCAGACAGTTTAACACAGACCAAGTCTGAAAACACCAAGCTGGCCCGGGGTAAAGAAGTTACTGGTTGTTTACACTGTAAAATTACGAGCCTCAACAAAAAATAAAACCATCCTCTGTGGAACAGCACTACATACAAAAAAAAATGAGGCAAAATAAAATTCCTCATTCGGTAAAGCTTTCGCAGAGATTACCAAAGGCGGGGAATCAAAGAGGCTGGAAGCCTATTTAACATTTTATGAGTGAATCTCGAGGTTAGGAAGTGGAGAACACAGAAATTCTTTAGCTAGGAAGTTTAGATGCACTTATCAAATCCTGTGAAATACACACTATGTTCTAGAGTCTCAAAAATGAACTCCGTCTGTATGCAGAGGACTAAAAACAAGCTGCAACAACAGTGAAGACTAAAGAATGAATGAGTCTTGGGGCCAGTAGCTAGACTGCCCGCCACTCAGGGAGGAATCAGACAATCCTTCCACTGACTGTTACAGCAACTGTCCAAAACAAGGCAAGTTCAGAGTTCAAATTCTAGTCTCCGTGAAAGGAGTAAAGTAACTTAGAGTGTAACTCCTGCCATATGCAAATAACTCTAATTTTTCAAATCTTTGTTATTTCCTAGCGTTGAATTGGCTACAAGTTGTTGAGCCTTTTTGTCTTCAACTTTTCTCAGATTACCTAAGTCATATGTGTATACTCTAAAAAAACTAACAAGATTAGAAAAGTGAAGCGGCAGAAAACAATCACGTACTTGGCCTTTCCAGACACAACCTTTGTAGATTTTGCTACTTATTTTCTATAGTTTTTGTTTATGTGAATGGGAACATCTTGCATGCTATCCTGGTGTTTCACCCAAATTGATGTTGAATTTATAACAAACAGAGGCTCTTGTTTATAAGCCCTCTTAAATGTATTTCTTAAAACATCAATGACCTGTATTTTTCTTTATTGAGCTGTACTGCTCTCAAAGTTTGATTTATTAAGGCTTTATATTTCAAGCTTTATATATTCTTGCATTCTTCTTCCCAAATTCCATGCAGAACGTAGACCGTAAGTAAGTATGCAGGATGCTCTTCCAGTTGCCCTACTTGCATAGACAGACCTTAATACAAGGAATGGCATCTGTATTCCAGGTACAATGAAAAGTTTATCCTTTACAGGCAAAGCACAAGAGGGATTTGGGCTGTAGGGTGCTATCTGTTCTGTCTGTTCAGGGACCGCTCTAGACACCCCCCACACAGCACACCTGAGCATGCCCCCACATCCTCATGTTTCCAAGGCTGCTTCTGCACTCCCCAGTCCTCAGGTCCCACCCTGCTACTATGGGGGCAACCAGGCCACCAATAGGAGGGAAAGACCCAAAAATGGATGAGGCGGAATTATCCTTTACATCTGTACCAAGTAGTCATCACAACTCCTGTCTAGTAGATAAGTTAAATGTTACTACTATCCTGTTAATGCAGGAGAAAACGGCACAAAGAAGTTAAGACAGAATTTTAGAATGGGAAAGGACTTCAGGGATCAACTAACCCAGTGGTGACCAGATTCCTTAGTGGATTCGTGGAGGTTCTGGTTCTTTATGGCCTTAGCCGGGAGAAGTAGACCAACTCAACAACATTTAATGTGGCAAATTTCCCAAAACTGATTGCCATTGAAAGCATTTTCAGAAATGTTTTAATAGTGTTCGTATGTTTGGTTTTTTTGCTATTTATGGTGAAATATATTAAAATAAATCAATAGTTTAAATTCAAAGGCATCAAAAAGGAAACAACATTAATTAAAACCACTGTACCACACTGAAATTCTAAGTTTTGTTTCTAATCAGTAGTAACTGGGAGCTCAATACCTAGAACAGTGCCCAGCACATAGTAGGGCCAAATAGGTATTTGTTGAATGAACTTATGAATGAATGAGATCCATCAACTTCATAGAAAAACTCCACATAAAAGAGTAAAATCATTCAAAGCAGTAAGTAGAAAGGAAGTCTGGAAGGCATTCATGAGATGGATGATTAATAAACAATTGCATATCTACTAGTTGTACACATGAAATTGTGAAGGATCAAAAACTCAAAATGATTAAATATCTTAAACATGCTACATAATGGATGCCAAAAAGTTTACACAGCTGAAAAGGATGGAAAAAAAAATTAAACATCAGGATAAATGGAACTATATCCACATGAAACTGATGAAGCATATTGTTGTCCCGTCCGACTCTTTGCGACCCCATGAATCGCAGCACGCCAGGCCTCCCTGTCCATCACCAACTCCCAGAGTTCACTCAAACTCACGTCCATCGAGTCAGTGATGCCATCCAGCCATCTCATCCTCTGTTGTCCCCTTCTCCTCCTGCCCCCAATCCCTCCCAGCATCTGAGTCTTTCCCAATGAGTCAGCTCTTCGCATGAGGTGGCCAAATATGTGCTTAAGTATAGTGTATTGTTTCTAAAGCACTTGGTGACCTAACACATGAGGCCTACATGGGGAAGCACATGGCCAGCTTGGGGTGGGGCAGAGGGTATCTCTGTTTCAGTTCAGCCTGTATGTATTGCTTCCCCAATTACTCTCCTGCCAAAGATGACCTTAATGCTTCCTGCGGCACAGCAAAGCCTTTGAGCAGTTGTGCACGTGTTTTCAAAGCCTCCACCTTTCTTACTAACATGTAGCATCATCTCTACCTTCCACCTACAATGAAAACAATCAGCTTGCTTCCTTCCACAAACCTCTCCAGGAGCCCTGCCTCGCCTCCTCCATCCTTCCTTCAAATTCCAGCTTCAAGCTCACTGCCTACAACTAGGCCGGCTCCACCTGATTCAGATCACTGCTTGCGCCTGCATCTGGAAGAAGGTACTCCACATTTAAAAGCACAACCAGTGGGTGCTTTGCAGTTTTGAACTCTGTTTCAAACTGCTTCACAGGTGTATGATCTTCTGTGTGCTGCTGTCTCTTCAAGTAGTTAACCCGAGACACAACCAGTAAGTTTTCTATGCTTCCTGTATCTCAGAATGACTGACACAGTTTGATGCATGTAGTATGGTGTTCCATCAATATTTAGAAACTAAAATCTATGGTAAAGATCGATGCTATAAGACAGAGACCACAACATATTGATCATCCAAGTTCTGTCCTCTTAAAATTCACTGTACTTTTCAGGGAAAGTTAGTCCAGACTTCATTCAAATTAAAAATTTTTAAAGGTGCCTAAGTAATTGCTTACTGCTTGGAAGGAAAGTTATGACCAACCTAGAGAGCATATTAAAAAGCAGAGACATTACTTTGCCAAAAAAGGTCTGTTTAATCAAGGCTATGGTTTTTCCAGTGGTCATGTATGGATGTGAGAGTTGGACTGTGAAGAAAGCTGAGCGCCGAAGAATTGATGGTTTTGAACTGTGGTGTTGGAAAAGATTCTTGAGAGTCCCTTGGACTGCACGGAGATCCAACCAGTCCATCCTAAAGGAGATCAGTCCTGGGTGTTCACTGGAAGGACTGATGCTGAGGCTGAAACTCCAGTACTTTGGCCACCTCACGCGAAGAGTTGACTCATTGGAAAAGACCCTGATGCTGGGAGGGATTGGGGGCAGGAGGAGAAGGGAACGACAGAGGATGAGATGGCTGGATGGCATCACCGACTCGATGGACATAAGTCTGAGTGAACTCCGGGAGTTGGTGATGGACAGGCAGGCCTGGCGTGCTGCGATTCATGGGGTCGCAAAGAGTCGGATGCAACTGAGTGACTGAACTGAACTGAAGTAATTGCAGTAGCTGGATGGGGGGAGAGGGGGAGGGAATATTAATCAACCTGGGAAGAAACCTAAACCTGCCTAGAACAGGGTCAGGTCCACTTGCCCCTTTCTGAAGGGCCCCTGTCATTGCTGTCACCGAGGGTTGTTGCAGCCAAGCTTCAGCAGGATTTTGTCTCAGGGAATGCTTTCTGTGTAGTACAGTAAGAAATAAGACAGTCTCTGGCTTTCTCACATTTCAGTCCAATGCAGTTTTGATCGACAAGCTGAGCATTAACTATTATTTACAACTCCATACACGTTATATATATGAAAGCTTCTCCAAAAAGTCAAAAAGCTAGCACATAGTAGTGTAGACACCAATGGAGTTCCTCATTCCTTCCCCAGATGGGTCCTGGTGAAGACATGATGCTTTGCATGGGAAAAGCACCTCAGTGAGGTGCCTGTGAGAGGTCTGAAGGAGGACCCCCTATCTTCAGGCCAGTAGAGCTAAGTGATGCCAGGGCTCCAGGCCTCTGCAATGAGAAAGGATGGATCCCAATGACGTTTCTTCTTGGCCCATTCATGTGAAAGGTCTCCTGTCTCAGCCTACATGTCAGAGGGAGCACAGCCTTCTCACCCACACTTAAGGCCATCTAGATAGTGTGGACCCAGCAACGGGAATGAATTCTAGAAGAACACCCCAGACCAGTTAGCCAAGATAAGGTGAACATTTCTGGCCTTTTTCCTGCTGTCAATTTGGAATAACTTTAAAGCTGAGAGTAATTACCATTCACTTTTCCTAAAGAGTCCAGACCTCTAATCTAAACCAGTAAATCATCTTTAAAATCAGCAATGCACATCACTGTGCTGGCTCCTCTTGCCTCTCATCTTAACCACACATTCCTATCAGAAAAGAATTCACAAGTTAACCCAAACTTCCAAACAGGGGACTTGCTAACGGGGCCTCTGGTCTTCCAGATGGGGGTGGCGGGAAGAGGCTGGGAGTCACAGCACTCTTTTCCTTTTCTTCATCACCTGAATGGAGTCCCAAATAGAATGACCTGAAATGTCAGAGCTGTAAGGGACTTCCAGATTGTTCCTCACTTGAACCCCTCATCTCAAGAGACAGGAGCACCAGCGTGCAGAGAACTGAAGTGACATGCAGAGCCCCCCGCTGCTGATTAAAGACTTGCCAGGGCACATACCTGGGTTTCCAGGCTCTGACGCCGAGATTTGCCCTTTTCTCTACACCAGTGGTTTTCATATCTTATGTTCAGCAGAAGAATCCTTTCCAAGCAAATGAAATGTTAGGCAAAACCTTGATTCAAAGAGCAAATAAAAGTGGCAAAACTCTGGATCAAGTGGAGTCTAGAAGACCCAGCGGCCCTTCCCACAACCCTGACTTCACCTTCACTCAGGGCCCTGCAGCTGCTCTGAGGACCCCAGGGGTCTCCTGGGACTGCATTTGAGGAAGACTGCTCGTATACCCTGCTGTCCCACACAGCGTAAAATGCCATACGGATGGAGGGGTGGGGTGGGGGTAAATATAAGCACACAAATAATGACACTTCTGAAAATTTAGAAAACAGAACTCAAAGCACGATCTACAAATACAGGAAGTCACACGCGGACTGGAACCTGGGCACAGGGATCACTGCATCCCTGTCTTCCTTCCTGGATGCAGGCAGGGAGGGACAGAGATGCCAGTCACATATTGGAAGCAGGCCATGAACCCAGGCCTCAGAACAATTGATCTTCTCCCTGAACTAAGGGTGAGCCTGCCAGGCCGAGGAGTGACACAGCTTAACACTGCTCTGTGTGCAAAAGCTGACGAGATCGCCATTCCGACAACCAATCAGTAGGAGAACCAGCTTTCTTTCCAAGATGTCTCATCAAGTGAACCAGTTATTATATTATACACAAAAGATATGCTTTTAAAAAAAAAGTCTCCCTTTTCTTTGTTGTCTCTAAACACTTAAGTCATCATAACTAACTTACCCCCCATGACGTGGCTCAAACCTTCTCATGAAGGCAACAAGTCAGCATGTTTCAGAAAAGAGTGTCATAGCTAACCGCCTTTCATCCTGACCCCTCACCTCCATCTCTCCTGACTCATGAGGGCCCCCCACCCCTGCTGTGCAGCTGCAGGACGATGGGCGTGCTGGCCACGCTGTGAACTGCCGTGTCAGGCAATGCGCCTCTAACAGGGAAGAAAGTACCGCTCAGAACCCCTGCAGTGTGGCTCCCCACATGTCTAAAAACACTTCTTGATACAGAGTCATAGCTTTATTATTCTTTTTATTGTGATTTAGTTTCAACAGAAAAAAAAGGCTACACAATATAACAAATACCCATGTATCCACTGCTCAACTTTAACAAATCTTAATATTTTGCCATGTGCATGCTCAGTCACTTCAGTCATGTCTGACTCTTTGAGATGCTATGGACCATAGCCTGCCAGGCCCCTCTGTCCATGGGATTCTCCAGACAAAAATACTGGAGTGGGTTGCCATTTCCTTTTCCAGGGGATCTTCCAGATCTAGGGATCAAACCTGTGTCTCTTGCATTTCCTGCACTGGGAGGCAGGTTCTTTACCACTAGCACCACCTGGGAAGCCCCATATTAGCTTCAAGTAACTTTTTAAAAAAATAAGTAAAACATTACAGATACAGATGAAACACCATGCATCCCCTTGGTCATTTTCCTTCTTTTCCACCCTCCTTGGAAGTAACCATTATCCTAAAGTTAGTATTTATTACTTTTTACAAATGTTTAAATTTTTATTATATAAGTATACATGCACAAAAAATACATAATATTCTTTGCAGATCTAGAACTTAATATGAATGGTATCACACTGTCGATATTGTTATGCAACTTGCATTTTTTGCTCAATTGTTTTAAAAACCTCTTATGGAGAGTTTCAAATACATGCAAAAGTAAAAAGAATGTTATAATAAAAACCCCTACCTACTCATCATCCAGCCTCTTGAGCAATCTTATTATATCTAAATATATAGAGATTATATCTATCCCCAACCCACTCAATCACCCTGCTGCCCTCCCCCAATTACTCTGAAACAAATCCTATACATGCAGAACTTTTAATGGTCTAGTTTCCATCAGAGCTGGGGTTTTTTTCTAAAGAGAAACCAAAGTAGGAGAAAAAGTCCAAATATACAACCTGGTTTCGATTACTCTAGGAATTATAGTAGGCCCTTTCTATCTGTATGTTCTGCATCTACAGATTCAACCAACCTAGATCAAAAATACTTGGGGAAAAAAATTACAGTAAATTCCAAAAAGCAAAACTTCAATTTGCCACACACCAGCATCTATTTATACAGTGTTTCCATTGTACTCACAACTATTTATATAGCATTTACATTGTATTGGGTATTATAAGTAATCTAGAGATGATTTAAAGCGTATGTAAGGATGTGCCATAAGTCAAAGAAAGAAAGTGAAGTTGCTCAGTCGTGTCCAACTCTTTGTAACCCCATGGACTGTAGCCTACCAGGCTCCTCTGTCCATGGGATTTTCCAAGCAAGAGTACTGGAATGGGTTGCCATTTCCTTCTCCAGGGGATCTTCCTGACCTGATGTGCCATGGTTATATGCAAATATACCATTTTATATGAGGGACTTGAGTTTCCACAGATTTGGGGAACTTTGGATCTTGGAATTCCCAGGGGTTCTAGAACCAATCCCCTGTAGATTCTGAGGGATGACTATATAGCTCAAATCATTAGCAAATGCACCGAATTGGGCAAAAAAGAATGCCCAGAAGTCAAAGCATAAGCTGCTCCCTTCATAAGACTATGAGGCCAGGAGAGAAGTCATCCCTGAACCTCTCCAGTGATACTGCCTTCAGCCCCAGCTCAGTCTTATCTCTGAATACTTGAACTGCTCAAGATAATATCCTCTTGTCACCTAGAAAGAAACCCCATCCTTACCTTCCTTTTCTTACTCAATGTCTGAACTGCATCTCTAAATAAATTTACATATATACATGTAACATTAGCAGTTAATGTTTACCAAGTGCTTTCTTTGTGCCAGGCAATTTTTTTTTCATGCCTGAAGTTGTACTATTAACCCATTTTACAGATAAGAAAAATGAGCAGAAGAGTTAAATAATCCCCCCAAGACCAATCAGCTCACAAGTGGAGCCATGTATTGAACCAAGGTAGACTAGGTCCCGGGTCCACGTCACCCCTCCCACAGCCTCCTTAGCAAAAGGACCAGTTCCCAGTGGAATATAAAGAAGCCACAAGCCTGAACACTTGGAGGCAATCAAAACTCCACCAGTAAGTATGTGATAAAAACTGGGAGTAATTGAGCCAGACTGGAGTAACTGAGCCAGATTGAAGGCTATCTGTGGACTGCTCTAGGCAACTGGTTCTCAGAGCCATGACACTTAATATTTCCTTTTAAGAGGTCACAATCAAATTGACTTCTGTGAAGGAAAAGAAAAAAAAATAAATAAAATCGTACAAAGGTAGAGAAAAGCCATTCATGAATCAGCTTCCCCCTTCAATTTTACCCTCAACAGCCACTTAAAACAGGGAACTAAAGAAAGAGTAGATCACGCTCTTAATGCCTCAAACACGTGACTGTCCTTCATCCTGAGAATGTGGCCGTGCCATATCAAAGAGCTCATTGTGCTACATGCACAAAAGGGGGCAGAATTATAATGATCTTAGTACTTGACCTTCATGCAGCAAATGCATCAAAGCCTGCTCCCTAACAATCTCTGGTCATTCATAACAGAGAGTGGTTTGTAAGGGAGAAATGCCACTTTTCTTTTAAGAACAAAGTCCAGAATTTTACTCAGCAGCTTCTTAGGATGTGTGTGTGTGTGTATACATATCTATAAGTTAAATGCTATGTTGTTTATAAAACAATCTTTTAAAAAAAATCAGCAGATAAGAGAAATCCTATTTGCCAATGCAAAACACACACACACTCCTCCCTATCCACCCCCTAGCCAAAGTCCCTTATCCAAAATGGACTGGGATTTTCACTGTGATCATATTGTTTACTTGCAATTTCTAAACAAAGTAAACATTACTGCGCCAACATCTCATTTTATTTATTCAATGAGTATTTATTGAGCACTGTGTTAAATGTTCAAACACAACAGTGAAAAGATATCCTTGAGAACTTTAAATTTGAATATACAGAGCAATTTCCTCTTTTGCTTAAGTTCTTGACTTATAAAGCCTCGGTTGAGAGCATATCTTCTAGTTGAAAATTTTACTTTCTTATGGGAAAGAAAAATGTACAAGGGATGGAGATTAGGTAGAGGCAGATAAGAAGATCATAATATGGTAACAGATATTTTTCATAGGTTTTAAAGAATAGTTCTATAAAGGCCGTATAAACAATTTCAAAGTTTCAGCTTCATTCTCAATAAAGTGTAAACCTTTCCATAGTATCCCCTCAAAAAAAAAAGGGAAAGAAGGAAAAGAAATACAAGGATGTTTGCTAGAAAGTTGAAAGCCCTTTACACTGTACTGTTTCTTTGCTCTAAATTTACATGGGTCGGGCAGGAGGAGGTAGAAAAACAGAGCCACTGACACGGCGATCTCATCAAACATGGCGCCAGCCTGCTTTCTTACCGTGAACTTTACTTGCCTTTCGTGTGTCTCACTGACCAGACACGGAAAGTCAGATGCACTGGAAGGCATCTACAGCAAAGTTACAGTGCCTTGAATAACGCAATGCACAGTGGGTTAGGGAGAGAGAAAAATTACTTTGAAAAGATTTACAGGGAATAAAACGAGCAGTAGAAAAGAGCAGGGACACAATGGGATGGGAGAAAGCATTATGTTTTTGTATTAACTGTTTCAGAGTGCTAAAATTTCAAAGGCTTCTAAGATAATCTCTCTTGATATAAGGCTAACTCTTGACTTTCTGGTCCCAGCTACATTTTACTTATCCTCTGTCATGCTGGTGGTCACTGCCTCCAAAAAGAAATGTGAGGCATCTCTGCAGTCCCCAGAGTGCCTAGTACTGTGTCTAAACCAAGCTTGGGGCTCACTAATAAAAGGTTATCTTTAATTAAGTGAAGGAGGCTTTCTTTCCCTGGTGTGCAGCCACATGAAGGTCACAGCACTACTAAGAAGGCTGAACCTGAATCTGGCCTCTAGAACAAGAGCTAATTTTCAGTTTCAGGAAATTCAGGCGATAGAGGAACAAGATAATGGCACCACAAGAAAGCTGATACATCCAGAATGTGGGACACCATGCAGGACAACTGACCCAGTTGCTGAAACAAGTCAATGGCCTGAAAAAACAAAGGGGGAAGGGAGGTGGGGGTTGCTTTTGATTTTGAGACATAACATCCAAATGCTACAGGCAGGCAGGCCCTGGTTGAACGCTGAGTCCAACAAAATAACTGTTTAAAAAAATTTCTTTAACACACAAAAAATTATTCTAAACTGGGCATTTGATGATACCAATAAAATATAGTAAATGTAACCATGATAATGGCAGCATGGCTACGTAAGAATGTCTGTATCTTTCCAAGAGTTATCCTGAAGTATGCAGATGTGAAATAACTGGCCTAGGAGTTGCTTTAAATTTCTCAAGAAAGAAAAAGGGAAGATTAAGCAAATGAGGCAAAATCTTGATAACTGTTAAGTATGTATTCCATATTTTTGAACACGTTTGACTTTTTCATAATAATTTTTAAATTAAGGAGACTCAGAAGCAGTAATTTAAAATTTTATGCATAAATGAAGCAAATATTATTAAACCTCTCTGACCACATTCTCATTCCCATTAGTGAAGTAGTTTAAACTGGCACACCATTCGTAGATCCTCACACCTAAGACTTCGGGAAGGAAGAAAATGGGAGTATGTGTGGTCAGGTGTTTGCAGATGAGAGGTGGAAATGACCACATACGTCAGGTCCCTAAAGGGAACAATACCCCATTCATCTGGAGACAGTCTGACAAGCAAAAGTGGCAGTTTCTACCCTTATCAATCTGTATTACCACTCAGAATTTACGGACTCACCAACATATTCCCAAGTGCACAGTAGATAACACACCAAGGAATGTATGTAAATACAGCTACCATCCTAACTACTTCAGTCTCTGTCATCTCAAAACCAGAAGTCTTAGTTTATTATCATTGACATCAATATTTTCTAAGTTCCACAAATGTAGCTTAAGAAAGCAGTACAATTTAATATATTTTAGAAAGACTACTATTAAAATGTCTAAAATAAATGGGCTAGGGCACTTATACTTTGAAAAACACACACACATTCAAAAACCTCTATTCCATGCAAATAAAGGACCCTAAATTTCATGACTATTTTATACATTCTAATCAATTAAGATCTTCACAACCCAGATAATCACGATGGTGTGATCACTCACCTAGAGCCAGACATCCTGGAATGTGAAGTCAAGTGGGCCTTAGAAAGCATCACTACGAACAAAGATAGTGGAGGTGATGGAATTCCAGCTGAACTATTTCAAATCCTGAAAGATGATGTTGTGAAAGTGCTGCACTCAATATGCCAGCAAATTTGGAAAACTTAGCAGTGGCCACAGGACTGGAAAAGGTCAGTTTTCATTCCAACCCCAAAGAAAGGCAATGCCAAAGAATGCTCAAACTACCGCACAATTGCACTCATCTCACACGCTAGTAAAGTAATGCTCAAAATTCTCCAAGCCACGCTTCAGCAATACGTGAACCATGAACTTCCAGATGTTCAAGCTGGTTTTAGAAAAGGCAGAGGAACCAGAGATCAAATTGCCAACATCCACTGGATCATGGAAAAAGCAAGAGAGTTCCAGAAAAACATCTATTTCTGCTTTACTGACTATGCCAAAGCCTTTGACTGTGTGGATCACAATAAACTGTGGAAAATTCTGAAAGAGATGGAAATACCAGACCACTTGACCTGCCTCTTGAGAAATTTGTATGCAGGTCAGGAAGCAACAGTTAGAACTGGACATGGAACAACAGAATGGTTCCAAATAGGAAAAGGAGTACGTCAAGGCTATATATTGTCACCCTGCTTATTTAACTTATATGCAGAGTACACCATGAGAAACGCTGGGCTGGAAGAAGCACAAGCTGGAATCAAGATTGCCGGGAGAAATATCAATAACCTCAGATATGCAGATGACACCACCCTTATGGCAGAAAGTGAAGAGGAACTAAAAAGCCTCTTGATGAAGGTGAAAGAGGAGAGTGAAAAAGTTGGCTTAAAACTCAACATTCAGAAAACGAAGATCATGGCATCTGGTTCTATCACTTCATGGCAAATAGATGGGGAAACAGTGGAAACAGTGTCAGACTTTATTTTGGGGGGCTCCAAAATCACCGCAGATGGTGACCACAGCCATGAAATTAAAAGACGCTTACTCCTTGGAAGAAAAGTTATGACCAACCTAGATAGCATATTCAAAAGCAGAGACATTACTTTGCCAACAAAGGTCCGTCTAGTCAAGGCTATGGTTTTTCCAGTGGTCATATATGGATGTGAGAGTTGGACTGTGAAGACGGCTGAGTGCCGAAGAACTGATGCTTTTGAACTGTGGTGTTGGAGTTGCGGTGTTGGGAGTCCAGATCCAACCACTCCATTCTGAAGGAGATCAGCCCTGGGATTTCTTTGGAAGGAATGATGCTGAAGCTGAAACTCCAGGACTTTGGCCACCTCATGCGAAGAGTTGACTCATTGGAAAAGACTCTGATGCTGGGAGGGATTGGGGGCAGAAGGAGAAGGGGACGACAGAGGATGAGATGGCTAGATGGCATCACTGACCCGATGGACGTGAGTCTGAGTGAACTCCGGGAGTTGGTGATGTACAAGGAGGCCTGGCGTGCTGCGATTCATGGGGTCGCAAAGACTCGGACACAACTGAGCAACTGAACTGATGCTAAACACTTAATACGCATAACCTGGATATAATCCTCAATTGGGATTTTATTTATGAGAAATGGGGGTACAGAAAGGTTACAGAACTTGCTCAAGGTCTTACCAGTAAGTCAGGGAGTTCAGACTGGCACCCCAGGTCTGTCCTAAAGCCCAAACTCTAAACCATGAGACAGTGTTAGGCAAAAAGGATCCTCCAAGCCCCTACCCCAACTGCAAAAGTTCAAAACCTTGTAGAGGTCAGAAGACCACCTACACTCATTCTGTAAAAACCTCTTCATCCACCCAAGGGTCCTCCCACCTCCGCCCACCAGGGCCCAGTGGGCAGGAAGGAGGTCCTCCCCACTCTGTCCCAGGGCAGAGTACTGCTCTACCTCTTCCTAATTACAACTGGCAAAAAGTGTGGGTTTAAATGCTTTCAACACTATGGCTCCTGCTTAGAACCCTGATGGAGCCGCCTTCCTCCTACGTGCCCCACCTCATGTTCTGGATAAAGCAAATGGACCAGGGAAGAGTCATATACCAAGTGACACAACTCCATGGTGAAACACCACTATTCCTCCCACCCAAGCCCTTAGAGTGACATTCCTTTGGAAGGACCACCCAAATGTCCTGTCCCTGCTGGTACTTCTCTTATGTGGGAGAAAAAAACTGAGAAAATGGGCTACTGTGGATTAGCCATTAGAAAGCTCCTGCTGAGCTCATGCTTTATCTTAGTTAATGCTTAAATATGCAAGTCAGAGACTTCAAGTTCACCAGGGCTTTTGGAGGAGGGGAGAAGAATACACAGAAGTAATCTTGTTACTTTTCTTAGCATGAGGCAGCCCAATTTAAAAAACACATATTTTGCACCGAAAAGTAGATTCTGAAACCGAAAGAAAAAATAGAGAACAAAAATACATGATAACTTCCCATACCTCTGTGGGGGAAGAACCAAACAAATTTGAACCAAGGGGCAAGTATAAAAGAATAAGACTGAGAACGGTTACTGGTGACTGAACACTTGGGTCTCTGCCAAGCTCTGTGCCAGATGCTTCATAGACAATTTCTCATTCAACCTTCATAACCCTGTGAAGTTCTTATGAAGAGAGGAAACTGAGGCTTATGGACTCTATCTCCAAGGTAATTATATAGCACTTATTGTGTGCCAGGCTCTTTAAATATGCATATATTGACTCCTTTAATCCTACTGTAAAGGATTAAAGGAGCAGGTGATACTAGTAAGAGATGAGCCATCTTACTGAGGGAGTCACTGGCCCAAGGTGATGAAGCTCATAAGTAAAAGGATTTAAACCGAGGCACTCATGTCTCTACCATCTGTGCTCTTGTCACTGAACTATACTGCAAATATGCTACCTGGGTTTTTGTTTTACTTTTTTTCTTTTTCTGCTGTTATTTCTCCAACGAGACTGCAAACTCTTTGAGAAGAGGGGGCACTCTTCATATCCTACTCAGCAATCAGTATTGTGAACCAGGTAAGGCAGAGTTATCAGTAAACACAGCTGACCCTTGAAAATGTGGGGGACTGGGGGTTTAATCCATGTACAATGTACAGTCGACTCTCTGCATCCATAGTTCCTCCAAATTCTCAGATTCAAGCAACTGCAGACTGTATTATACAGCAATGTGAGTGAAATGAAGTCACTCAGTCATGTCCAACTCTTTGAGACCCCATGGACTGTAGCCTATCAGGCTCCTCCGTCCGTGGGATTTTCCAGGCAAGAGTGCTAGAGTGGATTGCCATTTCCTTCTCCAGGGGATCTTCCCAACCCAGGAATCAAACCCAGGTCTCCTGCATTGCAGTAGACGCTTCACCGTCTGAGCCACCAGGGAAGCCATTTACTGGTAAAAAATATCTACATATAAGTGGACAAATGCAGTGCCAGCCCGCCTTGTTCACAGGTCAACTGCAATGAATCTGGTGCTACACAGGGATGGGGCTGACTGCTGGGAGTGTCTCACCCAGCTCCACTGCCCAGGTCCAGGCCTCCAGGTCCTCCCACCTCAGCAGCCCCCAAAGCCCCCTGACCAGTCTGGGTCCATTTCGAGGTGAAGCACAACTGATACAGACTGAAAATGGCCTAGCATAAAGGTCAGATTCTTTTACTCCCCATTTCCAATCCACAGGGGGAGCGAACGCACAGCAACTGGACATCTGCTCCATCCTGCTCCACCCCCCAACCCGATGTCCACAAGAGCCCTTTCTCCCACCCCAGGAGTGACCTCAGAAGCCACTATCAACCAGCAGGTCAGCAAGCAAGAGGGCATCTACTGACCACTCCTGCCTACAGCGTGAAGAACACACTCTGTCCTGACCTTTGGGTGGCCCTGTTCCCTTTCTTCCCACTGTCTACACTTACCTGCGGTTGTTATTCCTTGACAACTGTTTCTGGAGTGCCTACCACACACTTGGCTCTCTGTAAGGGGTTGGGGAAAAGGTGAACTAGAGACTCACAGTCTTCCCTCATGGAGCTTACCCATCCTCTTCACCTCAAGAAACTCCAGGTTTAGCTCACATGCCACCACCTATGTGAAATCTTTCCCCTTGTTTGAAGTAGCTGGCCGTTAAGAGTTATGTCCGTGTGTTTAAAAATCACCTAAAATCCAAATCAAAATATTGGCATGGCCAGTGGGGGAAAATAAAATACCAAATGAAAGAAAATAAGATTTTACTCAGAAAATCTTAGAAAGAAAATAAGGGCATTTTACTCAGCAATATGAAGAATGGTAAAGGGTTAAAAAAAAAAATCCATGAAATCAATGATTCCTGGGAACAACAACCAAAAAATCTGACAAGGCAAGAGAACTTTGATCCACGGTAACCCATAAACTGATTTTATCTTGCTCTCCCTGGCTATCTAGTTCTACATTTCAAAAATCAATGGCCTGCCTGTGCATCTCAGGTCATTAAGTAACCAAGGAACATGGATTAAAACAATGAGGCTTGTGCCTTAAGGTAGGTGACAGATGATTCCAGAAAACAACCACCGCTTGCTAGGAGGACAAGACAGCATAGGCATCTGGACTGGCAACAAGACCAGTTAGCGGCGACAGCCCAGGAAAGAGAGCTGGCGACCGTCCTCGGAGGCACGCTGTTAGAAGTGACTTGAACTCTCCCCAGGCCAACTGACACACCTTGTCTACATGCGTGCCACAGGAAAACACAGGGAATACACCTAAGTGAAGTGTCACAAACTAACGTCTGCTTCCCAGTGCCAAAGAAAATGTGAGCAAATTAAAAGAGTGCGCTGGACACACAGTAACGCTTTCTGGACGGGAGGGCCACACTGAAGTGTGCACCTCCAGCAAACCGCCTCAGACTGCTTCCTCTCCTCGGAGTCTGCTTCAAGCAGCTACTTCCCCACCCCAGCCCCACCTCCCCCACACCAGCTGGCTACCGAGCAAGAACTGAAAGGAAAAGCAGATAACTGCGCTTATGCAACACACCAGCTGAATTTAGACACAATTCTAAGTAAACCTGCTCTGGTCTCCCTTAGAAGCAGGCGAGAGGCAGGGGAAGAAGCCATCACGCACTGAGCACCCGTGCAGGGAAGGCACCACTCCACATTTCATAACTCCAACACAGAGTAAGACCAGACAACTCAGCACAGAGTCATATCATTTCTAATTTCAAGAGAACATGAACGAGCTCTGGCAAGTGGGGAGCTCACCTCAGGTCTCACAGCTGGTAGGTGACAGGATGGGGATGGGTCCCAGCTCTGACCCCAAGTCACATCACCTCTCACTACACCAAAGGTGAGCCATGGGGGAGTCAAGATCTTGCCAGAAGACTTGATACAGATTGTGGAGCTTAGAACTCTTCTCACCACAACCTCCCAGAGTTTCTTTAGTTTTAGAGAAATATTCTTCTTACTGTATCTTTTAGAAGTTAAACTTTATAGGGGAACAATTAATACAGTGAAGACAAGTATCTCATACCAGACACCAGAATGCACCTTTAACTGAGGTGCTATAAACAACCTAGGATCTTCAGTATAGTTTTCATCAATAAACTTACAGGAAGAAATTGTGATGACTATACAAAAGGGGAGACCACTCACCTAACAACCGAAAAAAATTATTACTTCAATCATTACCTTAAGATTGAGCAAACTCACCAAGAAGCATGAAAATATTTAGAAATTGAACTTTTCACAGGAAACTAAACAAAAATTAAGAAAACCATAACTGCAAATATATGTCAGTTCATTATATATAGTTCTATACACTTTTGATAAATTATAACAAATACCAGATAAAATATTTAATCCTCTACACATGGCATGAGTTCAGGGAACACTTTTTCAGTAACTGCAAAAAATATAAACATGAGAAATATCAACACCCATTTCCACTCAGTTGAGGATGTACTTGTGATTTCTTTGACTCACTTTTATACACAGAAAAAAAGTTTTTAAAGAAATTAAAACATCTAAAGCTTTTACGAAAATGCAACACAAACCTTTAACCTTTTACACTTTGACTGCTGCTGCTAAGTCACCTCAGTCGTGTCCGACTCTGTGACACCATAAACAGTGGCCCACCAGGCTCCTCTGTCCCTGCGATTCTCCAGGCAAGAATACTGGAGTGGGTTGCCATTTCCTTCTCCAATGCATGCATGCATGCTCAGTCATTTCAGTTGTGTCCGACTCTGTGCGACCCCGTAGACGGCAGCCCACCAGGCTTCTCTGTCCACAGGATTCTCTAGGCAAGAATACTGGAGTGGGTTACACTTTATTTCCTGCCAAAATAAAGTAGCAATTTAAATTCTTCTCTCCAAGCCCACATACAGGATCTACCCTGCAACTACAAATCTTTTCTAAAAGTACACTCATTCTATACACATAGCTTCATTCCTGCCACTATTTATTAAGTAAGCAACCTACAGGTCTGATAAACTTGATAATTTCTCCCTTCACATCTTGAAATATATTTATAAAACCTAATCCCTTCATTTGAACTGCCTTGGATTTGTGCCCAACGAGCTGTAAATCTTCCTAAAGTAAACCAAGAGTTGTTTTTTTTAACCATTAGTTACCCTAAAAAAAAAAAAAAAGTCTCTTCAAAACAAGGAAAGCAGATACACACCCTATGGGCTTCCAAGTTCAGACACAAATCCCCGGGAGGCACAGGTACAACCTGATCTGGACCTTGCTCTCCAAGCAAGTGAGAGAACTTCTCCCTAGAACATCCCCAAACTATCAAACAGGTTCATAGGAAGAACGAAATTTCCTTGTTCCAATGCTGTCAATCCAAATGTCCAATGCTGTACAATTCAAATGTCAAAATCTTGGTGGCATGATGGCTCCTACCTACTCATTAACTTGGTACCTATTTTCACTGAGAAATACAGATTTCTCCATTACTTCAAAATTCACTTAATAAATGAACCAACGCTACTTATAGGTTGTTCTCTCTTTCTTAAGGAGGGGGGTAAAAGGAGGAAACTCTTGTATCAACTGTGCCCCAAAGAGGAAACATTAAGAATAGTTAGTATCATGAGAGAAGGAAGACTTTTATTAAGACCAGTGTATGAACCCATAGCCAAAGACCTCAATTTTATTAGCCAACATTCCTTCCTCCTTAGTGAATCAGCACAAACTGGCATAAATACTTGATTTGTTACAACTGTGTTTTCTACAAAGGTCAGAAGATTGACCGGGGTATATTCCTTTGCCTTCCTGGAAAAAGGCTCTGTAATTTCTTATCGTTAATGACATAAGCAAATACCCAGGAGCAAGAAGTCTGACAAGGTCTGCCCAGGGAGAAAACAGGCTTTTCCACAACCGAAGGGCCAGGCCCAGAGGCCACAATGGGGCTGAGCCAGTGTCTGTCAGTTCTGAGCCTAAGACAATGCTGAGTTGTCCTCAGGGAGGAACCTGGAGGTGGCAAGGTCTCCACCCAAACTGAGGAGGAGAGATATTAAAGAAAGCTTTGCATGTGCAGATAAGTTCATGAAAACCTACTCACCCAAGTATCTTTTACTCACCCACAGAATATCCTACAAGTTCCCACCCACACTCACCAATGACCCAGAAACCATGAAAGATCATCAGCTTATAAGGTCACCAGGAAGACTCCAGAGACACCCAGGACTCTGCCCTGACCCCTCCTGAGGGTTAGCCTGGGAGCACACAGAATCCTCCTTGAACCGGACACTGGAAGGCATCAGCAGGTTCTGGAAGGCTCCTGAGGCATGCTTTCGTCATATGACGAGCCCAAGATGAGAAGGAGCCACGCCACAGAGCGGAGGTGGTGCACAGCACCTGCCAGACTCAGACCTCCTCCTGTGCCTCTCCCTGACCTGGGAAGTGGCGGACCCTCCCGCTGCCTCCACTGCAGCTCAGGCAGGGGAACGTTTCCAGTCTTTTTGTTTTGTTTGTTTTTAAGGCCAACATGATCCTAGGACTCCACAGAAGCACACTACTGGAAGAATGTCTGAATGGGAGACACGGAACACAGGCGGCCCCGGCTCTCTCACAGACATTTGTAAGATGAGTCACTTCATCTTCATCTGCTGCTGCCACCCCTGCTTAGAGCAAACGAGTGAGGCAAACAGACCCACACGGGATCCCTGGAAACTGAACAAGTGACCATCACAGCAGCAGGAAAAGGGTGCTCCAGAAAGGCTCCCCTCCATGTCTGTGCAGTTGCGGGGAGAAGAGGAAACAATCAGATACTGGGAAAGGAGGGGAGAGAGATACTGGGGGAAAAAAAAAAGGTGGGGAAAATCAACTCAACTCAACCATGCCCTCATAACTGTCCCAGGGCAGGGACTCTTTCCCCTGACGTGATCCCAAGCAGCAACTATACTGGACAACACCCCTCTTCCCTCCCTCCTCGACCTTCTTCTGGCTGATTCTAGTGGACTCTCAGGAACAGAGTAAACCTCAAGACAGAAAGTTTCCACTCTCTCAGCTCTCCCGTTCTCCAAGAGGAAATTAAGGAGAGCTGCCTTGATCTCTCCTCAGAGCTTCAGATGCCTCTGCTTCCTCTTCCCAAATCTCCAGACAGAACTTGCAATTCACTCCTCAGTGGCATCAGACCCATGATCATCCCTAATGTCATTATCAACCTGACTGCACGAGGGTGAGGACGAATGCAGGAGAGGCCCTCTGAGCATGCCCTGCCATTAGGCATGGCCTGGCTGGCAAGCACTGAGTGGCCTGACTTTAGGGAGCTGAAGACCCGTTAGGCTTAAGGCAAGGTTTCTCAGCGTTGGCGCCACTGACATTTTGAGCTGGAGGATTCTCTGTGGCAGGGGCTGTCCAGTGCACTGGAATATAAGTTTAATGGCCTCCCTGGCCTCTACCCACCAGACTCCAGTAGCAGCCCCTCAGTGGTGACAATCAAAAGTGTCTAAATGTCCCCGAGGGTTACCCCCACCCAACACACACATCCCCTGCTCATGTTGAGAACCACTGGCTTAGGATAGTCAGTTCTGAATAGTCTCTCTGTCAATTCCTGTTTTCTTAGGTGGAGAAGACATGAGCTGCTGCAAGCGAATACAACTTCTATGTGAATTAACCTACACTGAGAGGAGTACAGCCTGACAAGGACGTGATTACACTGAGGGCTCGGCCTCTGTAGCAGGGCTGAGCGTGGAGACGGGAATGGAGATGCCACCAGTAGGAAACACGGTACGAAAAGAAACAGCTGACACCCCATTTGCAGCAGAGACTTGAAGCTGCTTGTGAGGGAACAGAACTGAATCCACATCTCTGTCTCACCCACGGAATACAGACTTGACACTGTAAGAACCTCAGAAAGACTGAACCTCACTGAACATCCATGACCAAAGGGTCAAACTGGACCTGGCCAATGAAAGGAAGACAACAATTCCAACATTTCTGCCTGGGCTGTCTTTAGGAGCCCTTGACAAGGGTCCTGGTGTCCACATAGAGAACTGGAACACACGAGACACGAGCCTGTGAAATGGAGTGACTGGTGGCAGCCTCACAGGCATGTGAAATCACACTGAATAAGCAACCAGCAACTCTATTCTAAGAGTTCAAAATGATATACAAAAGGATAAAACATGGTTTCTGCCCTCAAGTTGCTGACAATCATGCTCGGAAAAGGGTAATTACACATTCATCATCATCACCATCTTAACCATAACAGCTAAAATTTATTGGAAGTTTATAATCCTAAACTCTATGCAGGTCACTGTACGTCCATTATCTCTTTTAATCCCTATAATGTAGGGAGTATTACTATCCCTGTCCTATACCTGAAAAATTGAGGTTCAAGGTGACAACCTGCCCAAAATCACAGAGCTGATAAGTGATGGAGCTGAGTTTTAAATATAGATTCGTTTAACTCCAGACTCATTTATAACCAATGTGTAATGAATGTTGTGCTAAAGACCACAACACCACAGGAGAGCAATTGGGCCAGCATGCTGGGGTCTGGCAGACCGCTGGGATTCTCAAGGAAAGCCAAGGACTGGGGTTAGCAAAGAAAAAAGTTCTTCCAAAGCAAAAAGTTCTTTAAAAATTAGCTCCATGTCTCACAGCAGTCTAATCAGCTATTGGAAATACTACTGCCCACAAGGGAAATCAAAGCCATTCCTTAAAAGGATTTAGAGGTTGGGATGAGGGGGATGCTGCAGGCAGGCACAGCTGAAGGCCAAAAGATGTTGGGTTTGCATCCAGGGATAAATATCGCCCTTTCTGTTGGGTTTAAAGCTTTCACCTTCTTTTCACAGCCACACCATTGCTCTAGGTCACTGGATCCTCATTCTGTGGAGTCATGGACTCTTCTGAAAGTCTGGTGAATGCTACACACCCACTTCCCAGAAAAACGCCCATATACGTGGCTTTCTGCATACCATTTTAAGAACACTAAAAAGGCTTTATACTTTACAAGTGCATGAGGATATGAATACCTAATTTGGCCCTAGGTTTGTTTCACTTTTTCAGGCATTTTCTTCCTAAGCAATCCATCTTCTCCTTCCAGAGCAGGTCTGCACGGGACCAAATCTAGCCAGTGTGCTAAGAGATTCACCCCAGTAGATTCATTCCCTGTAGTGGCTGAGGTACACCGTACACTACACATCCACTTAATTCTTACTCCTGAAGGCTGCCTTGCTAATTGTATTCTGAACGTGACTCCTGACATGGCCTTACAAATGACCAAGGAAGGCCCTGAAATGGTTCTGATGTCATCTGATGTCTTTGGGACTCACACAAGCATTTAGTCAGCAAGGCAGCAGGCTTGTTCCCATGAATAGAAGCTCCACTCTGTAACCCTGATGACTACAGCCTGGATGAATTGCATCTCCTCATGGTAACTCCAAGTTATTCAGGCAGAGCAAGGACATACAAGCTTGCCATCCAAAATGCTTAATGGCAATTATGCTGGTTTGGTGATTCACTGAGCAGTACAGGATGTGCCCAATTACACACTCTATTTTTTTCCCATTCTTATTTCATAAACTCCAATTTCATAAGAACATAGATTCTCCATCCAAACAAAATTATCCTAAGTGAACAACTGAAACACTAGCTATCCCCAAAAGTTTCTTTGGAAGTAGAGCTATAAGACATGATTTTAATAAATATTTTAATAGTTTTGGTTGTATCATTCATTCAAACATTGATGAAGTGCCTACCCTTGGGATGCTTTGGCAGGTCACAGGTACAGGGAGAATCATTTGCTGAATGTTAGTAAACACTACTTGATAAAGACACCAGTTAGGCCCTGTATCAAGAAAAACAACTTTTATCAAGTAACATTAATAATTTTAATTTTGTTTTTTCCTATTCCCACCCCAGATTAAAGACTACAACTTGAAATTTTTAGTAGTAAGCTGCCAACAACAGCTGCTTTTGAAAAATAAAAGATTCTTATTATAAACAAATTATTAGTTGTGTCCAAGATAAATAATAACTTGGTGTTCTCGTCCTCAGACTCAGAAACACAGATTCATAATACAAATGATCCCAGCTCCGCCACAAAAGCATCATGCCTTCAAACACACACAGCCTCATCCATCTATAAAACACTGTAAAGCACTTCCATCTATAAAGCAATAAAGGGGTACTATCTCCAAAACACTGGTAACTTCAGTTTCTAAGGAAAACATCTAGATTCTGCATGAAATAAACTGTTCTTTTAAGGAAAAGGACAGACCAAAAAATGTACTGTTAAATGTGTTAAGGAAAAATGTTTTACACACAAAAACAAATCAAAAAGGCAACATGAAACCATGCAAGACCTCTAAGACAGGAATCAGTCAATGATACTGTATATTTCTGGGCTCCTATATACAAGCATGGTCTGTTTTCTGACCCCAAAAATATAATGAAAGGACTTAATTAACTTAAAAATTTAACAGAGGATACTGTTAGAATTGGTTTGGGAAATGAACCATGCTCTTGGGCAAAGAATGTTATTTAACAAACCTATGCTAAGAATGATCTGCAGAGATTCCCTATGGCTCTGTGCAAGCTTAGTCCTAAAATTTAACCTGTAAGAAACCCAGGCAGGTTTAGGAAATGGGGTCCCAAGAGGGCAGTGACATGTCTCAGCTTGGCAAGTTCAGAAGACTCATTTGTCAGGCTTTGCAACCAAGCTTAAGTGTGGTTTAAGAGTAAGACACGCCAAATTAAAACTAGTAAGGGCCATTAATCACACCCTCATGACTTCAAATACAGCCATACAACATACGCTTATGTAGGTCTGGTCTTTACTCTTAATCAGAGGTATTAGCTTCCTACTTCAACAGCCTATAGGAGGAACTGTTTCAAAAGTGGGGCAAGCATGGTACAGGCCATTCATTATTTTAAGTAATTAAATAATAAAGATGTGACTATGAAAATTTTGTTATTCTTGGACACAAACAGATGGCTAGTGAAGAAATGAGATCAATTTTACAGCTGAGAATATTACCATATTCCACTTCCAGTTTCTCAATATCAAAGCTTAACAGATATATCCAAGAATCCAATTGGTAAACAGAATAGGAAAATTATTTTTATTTGTTTGGCATATTTCAAGTGTTAAGAAGTAGAAATAAGGAGAAGTAATGCCTAGCAGAGCACCAAGTACCTGGTGGGTATTTAATAAATATTAACTTGGATGACTAAAAGGGGCAATCACTCAAACAATGACTAGCACACTGAAGACTCAGGAATCTCTTCCTTAAATCACAAATGCCCTAAGTTAGAAAGTGAAGGTACCATTTCTGTGTATAGGCAGAATGCTTTCTGCCTTGAAGCCACAGTTACACTTACTCTCTTTCTCCCTAGAACAGGCTCTGCTCTAAACAGTTAATATAGTAGCAGATTTTGGCACAGAAAACACATTTATCATGGACTCAAGCCATAATGGAGTAACAGCTAGAAAACTGACAGACTATATGAAACGATTGTTCTCAGACCCTGGACAACAGGCAGCACAGAACTCAATTCCTGAGAAAAGTGAAACAAGTGAGGCAAGCCCTATGTCTGCCTGAACTCCACGAGGCAGTTTTCACGCCACAGAACAGAGAAGCGGGAACTAAGAGGACAGCGGTCACAATGAGCCGAGATCGTATTCGGGGAGGCCAAGATGGCTAGATTTGGCAGGGCGGCAGAGAAGGCGGCAGGCAGCACAGAGGTCCCCCAGAGTCAGGCTGAGTTCTGATCCATGGGAGAGAAGACTACTATCAGAGACTCTCTCTCCGATCCATGTGAGAAAAGCTGGGGACAGAAGCACAGGAAAGTAGTTGGTCTAAAAAGCCCCAAAGCTCACACAGGGCTAGAAACAGTTCATGTTTCCACCAACAAAAATGGAAATAATTCATTAATAATACACATGGCATCAGATAAAACCTTCAGAAGAATATTACCTTAGTATTGGAGAAAAATAATCCCGAAACTACCAACTGCTCTGGACCCACACTAACAAAGCCTAAAAGCTGGCTTCAAAACAATACAACTAAGTCCCAGCAACTCAACTGCACGCCAGAGCAAAGTCCACCACTACTTAAAGAAGTACAACAAAATTTAGCACCCAAACAATATATAGCTCAGTTGGTAAAGAATCTGCCTGCAAATGCAAGAGACCCTGGTTCAACTCCTGGGTCAGGAAGATCCACTGGGGAAGGGTTAGGCTACCCACTCCAGTGTTCTTGGGCTACCCTTGTGGCTCAGCTGGTAAAGAATCTGCCTGCAATGAAGGAGACCTAGGTTCGATCCCTGGGTTAGGAAGATCCCCTAGAGAAGAGAAAGGCTGCCCACTCCAGTATTCTGGCCTAGGGAATTCCATGGACTGTATAGTCCATGGGGTAGCAAAGAGCTGGACACAACTGAGCAACTTTTACTTTCACTTTTCAAACAATATATGTCTGATATCTAAGCAAAAATCATCAGGCGGGCAAAGGAAAAAGAATTATGACCCATAATCAGGACAAAAATAAATCAATAGGTACAGACCTAGAACAGAAGCCCAAGAATACTGGAGTGGGTAGCCTATCCCTTCTCCAGTGGATCTTCCAGACCCAGGAATCAAACCTGGATTTCCTGTTTTGCAGGCAGATTCTTTACCAGTTGAGCTACTATGGAAGCCCAGAAGTGACAGATGATGGAATTAGCAGACAAGAGCATTAAACAACTTATTATACTGGTATAGCTTCTTTGGAAAATAGTTTTGCAGTCTCATAAAAGGTTAAACTGGAGCAGGTTACCATTTTCTTCTCCAGTAGATCTTCCCCACCAGGGGAATGAATGTGCATCTCCTGCATTGCAGGCAGATTCTTTACCACTGATCCCTTCTGGAAAGCCAGTGTATTTGGATAAATATAAAAACTTTTTCTTATTTTTATTTTTTTAAAAGATAATGCCTCTTCAAAACAAAGTAACAATAATATATTGTGGGGTTTATAGCATATGTAGAAGTAAAGTAGGACTAAATAGGAAGGGAGAAAAGGCAGTTTATTGTTTCAAGGATCTTACTTACACCCCATGTAAAGTGGTATATTTGAAGGTTGACTGTAGTCAGTTAAAGATGTACAAACCCTACAGCAACCATTATTAAATAAGAAGGAAGTACAGCAAATAAGACTGGAGATAATAGGGATTCATTTAAACAACAGTAACAACTCAACTCAAAAGAAGACAGGCAAGAGGGGAAAGGACATAAAGAACATAAAGGAGAATAGAAAACTAGTAACAACATGGTAGCTTAATTAACAAGTCATAATTATATTATAGAAAATGGTCTTTAAAAAAAAAATCTCAAAAAAAAAAATCTCAAATAAAAAGCAAAGACTGTCAGACTGGAACAGACAACAGCAACAACAACAACAAAAACCAAGACCCACGTACGTGCTATCTACATACATATAAAAACAGACAGATTAAATACAAAGACACAGGTTAAAAGTGTAAGGAGGGAAAAAAACTATACCACACAAACACTAATCCAAAGACAGTTGAAGTAACTATATTAGTATCAGCTCAAAAAATACTGTGAGGATGAAAAAGGACATTCCATCATAATATAGGAGTCAATGTATCAAGAGAATATAGCAACCTTAAATGTTTATTTGACAGTAATAGAATTTCAAAATACAAGAAGCAAGAACAGAATTGAAAAGTGGAGACAAATCCACAATTACATCTGGATATTTCAAAATTTGCTTCACAAGAATAAGAGGTCACAAAATGAAGTTGGACATCTTTATCTAACTGGCATTTATAGAACACACCATAGAGCATATAATGTTCTTTTCAACTACACATAAAGTATTCTCCAAGACTGCTCATATTCTAGGCCATAAAACAACTCCTGATAAATTTTAAAAGGATTGAAATCACATCAAAATATAAAGCACTTAAGGATAAATTTTACAGAATATGTTTAAGACCTGTACTCTGAGTTTAAAACATTGTTGAGAGAAATTAAAGAAGACTAAATCTAGAACAGCCCAAACAATTTTGAAGAACTAAACTGAAAGGCCTATACTATCTGATTTCAAGACTTATTACAAAGCTATAACGATAAAGACAGTATGGTATTGGTACAAGGTATGTACATCAATAAAACAGGAAAGAGTCTAGAAATACACTAAGGTATCAAGTAGGTCAATGGATAAATAAATAATATATTAAAACTAACTCCAAATAGATCAGAAACTTAAAATTAACAGTTAAAATTACGTAGCCTGTTGAAAAAAACATAGGGGGAAAAAACCATCATGACCTTTGATTAGACAAAAATTTCTTAGGATAGAAAAAGTACAAAGTGGACTTGACCAAAATTAAAAACCTGTTCTTCAAACGACACTGTTAGGTAAATGAACAAGCAATCCACAGACAGGGGGAAAAATCACAAATTTTATTTCTGAAGAAAAAATTGTATTGAAAATATATATGAACTCTTATAACTGACAAGTATGAAAACAAATACTCTTATTTCTAAAAAAGGCCAAAGATCTCAATAGACACTTGGCCAAAGAAGATACACGAATTACAAGTAAACACATGAAAAGATGCTTAACATTACTAATTACACAAATGCAAATAAAAATCTACTATTACACACCGTACATTCTACAAAAGATAAAAGTAAAATAGTAAAATAAGTGACAATTACAAATATGGAAAGGATGAAGAACAACTAGAACTCTCATACTTTGCTGGTTTGTTGGTCTGGCAGTTTGGTAGTGTCTTAAAAAGGTGCGGAGAAGGCAATGGCACCCCACTCCAGTACTCTTGCCTGGAAAATCCCATGGATGGAGGAGCCTGGAAGGTTGTAGTCCATGGGGTCTCTAAGAGTCAGACACGACTGAGCAACTTCACTTTCACTTTTCACTTTCATGCATTGGAGAAGGAAATGGCAACCCACTCCAGTGTTCTTACCTGGAGAATCTCAGGGACGGGGGAGCCTGGTGGGCTGCCGTCTGTGGGGTCACACAGAGTCGGACATGACTGAAGTGACTTAGCATAGCATAGCATAGCATAGCATAAAAAGGTGCATACACGATACATAATGTTATGCTGAGCTATTTACCTCAAAGAAATGAAAACATATACTGCAAAAAGACTTGAACACGAACATTTCTAGCAGTTTTATTCATAATAGTAAAAAAAAAAAAAAAACCTAGAAACAATCCAAATGTCCAATGTCCATCTACTGGTAAATGGATAAAATATTGTGCTATTGACATATTTATGGCCACACTTACGGCAGAAATCGAAGAAGAACTAAAGAGCCTCTTGATGAAAGTGAAAGAGGAGAGTGAAAAAGTTGACTTAAAACTCAACATTCAGAAAATGAAGATCATGGCATCTGGTCCCATTACTTCATGGGAAATAGGTGGGGAAACAATGGAAACAGTGGCTGACTTTATTTTGGGGGGCTCTAAAATCACTGCAGATGGTGACTGCAGCCATGACATGAAAAGACACTTGCTCCTTGGAAGAAAAGCTATGACAAATGTAGACAGCGTATTAAAAAGCAGAGACATTACTTTGCCGACAAAGGTCCATCTAGTCAAAGTTATGCTTTTTCCAGTAGTCGTGTATGGATGTGAGAATTGGACTATAAAGAAAGCTGAGTGCTGAAGAACTGATGCTCTTGAACTGTGGTGTTGGAGAAGACTCTTGAGAGTCCCTTGGACTGCAAGGAGATCCAACCAGTCCATCCTAAAGGAGATCAGTCCTGAATATTCATTGGAAGGACTGATGCTGAAGCTGAAACTCCAATACTTTGGCCACCTGATATGAAGAGCTGACTCACTGGAAAAGACCCTGATGCTGGGAAAGACTGAAGGTGGGAAGAAAAAGGGACGACAGAGGACAAGATGGTTGGATGTCATCACCGACTCAATGGACATGAGTTTGAGTAAGCTCTAGGAGTTGGTGATGGACAGGGAAGCCTGGAGTGCTGCAGTCCATAGGGTTGCAAACAGTTGAACACGACTGAGCAACTGAACTGAACTGATGGACATATTTATATAATGGAATATCCATACAATGGAATACTTCATAGCAATTAAAAGGAATGAACCACTGATAAAAGTAATCAAATGAATCTCAAATGCACTATGCCAAGTGATTGGAGCTAATACAAAAAGTTATATACAGTATGACTCTGTTTATATAAAATTCCAGAAAAGGCAAAAAGCAGCTCAAATGTAGCTAGGGGCCAGGAGTAGGGGTAGGGGACTGAATGAAAAGGGGCATTAAGGGACTTTTGGGGTGATGAAAATGTCTGAAATGTTTTACACCACAACTAAGGTGTTACACAACTGTGTACACATTTATAAAATCCAAATTTTACACTTAAATTGTTATAGCTTTAATGTATTCAAATTATACAACTCAATATATTTGATTTTTTTCCCCCACAATTTCAAAATAAACCATCTTAGGATTTTTTTTAAGAGATTTTTTTTCTTTCTTTTTTATATTTTAAAATTTTATTTAAAATCACACTGAAATTTAAAATACGTTGAAACTTTATTTCACTGTAAAATTATCCAAATACTTCAAACTGTGAGACTATAGGAAAAAAATCTTTATCTTCTTTGGGTCACAAATTGGTGGGGATGGGAGGTGGCATTAGACAACAGGAATAAAAAACACGAGTGCAAATAACCCGTGCAGGCTGTTCTCCGAATTGTTAAACCATGCATATACGCCCAACCCCCACCCTTATCACTTACATCTACTTATAAAGGACACAGAATGGGAGTGTATTTCTTTCAAAAACCAACACACACACACACACACCCCAGTCCTTTATCTATTCTCTTTCCCTCTTTGACTCAGAGCACAAAGACGGAGAGGCTCAGATTATTACGCTGAGGGGTCCAGTCTCGTGCCTCTCATTTGTACAGACTTAATACTGAATCCTCCTCTCTTAATTCTATTGTGTTTCTTGTGGGGCAAATTTCCCTGTAGCTAGTTTACTGTGAGTTCCTGTTCAGGAATACCATTAGAACCTTCACAATTTACAAGACTCTTAGATGCAGTCTTTTTATTTTAAAATAATAAAAAACAATAATTATAATATTAAAGAATATCAAAATAAACGGAAAAAACCAAGCACTCTCCAACAGGGAAATAAAGTATGGATAAAAACAAAAAAAGAGAATCTCTTAATGTAGCTAAGTAAATAGTTCATGTGCATATAATCAAATCTGCAAGAAACTCACATAAATGAAGAGGTTATAACAGACTTCAACTTTTTTCTTTTCAAAAGTATACTGTACATATGTGTGTATATATATTTTTTCTTTTTATAATAGCAGTTTGTACCTCAAACGCCTCCCCACATGGGCTCTCCATCCTTACCTCCACTGTTAAGCACTAATTTGTTCTACCTGTGAATCTGTTTCCTTTTTGTTATATTCACTAGTTTACTTTTTAGATTCCACACATTATATCATATAGTATTTGTCTTTCTGTGTCAGACTGTGTGTGTGTGTGTGTATTTTTTAACTGAGGTGCACATCTCCTCAGCTTAATGAAAGGACTCTGGCCTAAGCAACAAGCACCCCTGTGGTCAACAGCCAAGTCCTCTAGGCATGTTACCACCATGTATGTATGTGTGTTGTCATAAGCTACAACTGAAGGACCTGTGACAATGTGTACCACTAAAGGGGAGTGACATGAAGAAACAGGTGAGAAGAACACTGCCTCCAAATTAAGAAGGTTGCTTGTTGGTCCATGTGGCTGACCCAGAAACGCAAAGACGTCCATCCTAAAGGTGATCCATAGTGTTATTCAGAGAGAGATCAGTGAGACACAAATTCACTTGTCTACCTGGTACCTTTGCCTCCCTTCTAAACAAGACCACCTTCAATCTCAATACTCTATGTCCATCACCACCTTGAAAGAAGCAGACAAAACAGCCAGTGTTTTGGCTAATGTTAAAACTAAAGAGATCAAGGCCCAGTGCTTTACAACTCTGCCCGGGGTCACTCAGCTACGAAGCAGCTAAACCTGGCAGAGAGCCGAGGCCCTTCGGCACCCGGACAGGTAACACCAGGGTGCTCTCCATGAATGGTGGACTATGCCCAGTCAGCACCACCAGCCCCACCCTTCCAGGAACAACTCCAGGGTCCTGTCTGGTCTCTAAGCCCTCACTAAAACAAAATTTTTTGGAAGTGACATAACCATTCACGATTCATTTTGGGGGGAAGGCTAAAAATAGTAAGGTTCAGAGATAATCCATTTACTCAGCTTACCAGTTACAAACCATTGCGGGTTTATACCAACCATTACGGCAGGCTGATCTTAAAGACATTTAAGAACTAACCTCCGATAACCTCTTCCACATCATGTCCTCTGGTAACTATACATTTAAATGAAGGCAAAATCTTGAGGTCTGGCGAACACTCATTTGCAGTTGGAGGAAGCACTCCAGCTACCTTGGTGTTAACAGAAAAAAAGCACACTGTACCGCTGAGCATTAACTGCCGAAGCAGCTTGAGGTAGAAACAAATCTGTCCAGGGAATCCAGGGCCAGTTTTCTGACCCTGGGAGAGTAGGGGTAAAGAAAAAGTTAAGCTTTTTAATTTTTTTTCCACTTTGAGAATAGCATGGTTCTCTTCAAACTTTGGAGAAGTGACGATCAGCAATGCTAAATCCTATTTTTTTTAAAGTATCAAGGCCAAAAGAAGAGCTTTTAAATTGTTTTCTGCTTATAAGCATACACTGGAGTGGTTTTCAAATAAATCTCAAGACAGCTAAAAGGAATCCTTAATGGTACACTCTGTTCAGAACCCCTAGAGTTGGCTAGCAGGTAGGATATTTGGTTTCTTGATTTCTGTCAGGATATTTTTGTTTCTGGATTGTGTGTTTGATAGAGAAAATGCAGAAGCACCAGAAAATGGTGGGCATTTCTTTTTATTCAAGTTCTGAAAAGTTCTTTGAGTAGCCTTCTACTTTGTTTAGACTATGGTCCTAATCCAGTCCATGTTCCATTTCCCTCTGGGGGGAAAAAGATAGTTTTTAGTTAGAATAAGCCTCTTTGGTAGAACTACTTGTAATACCAGAACACAGGTCTGTGATAGCCAATTCTCAATCATCTTTAAGTAGAAGTGTCCATTTATCCACAGATCAAGTTTTCCAAGAGCCTGAACTAAAGATTTCACTCAACTCAAGCATTTTAAAAATAATTCTGAGTATAAAACATATACTTACAATGGAAACAGAGAAGCTCGAGGTGATCTTAAGGCTGACTAGGACTATGCATATGGAATTCTATATTACTCCTGATGAATAGAATGAGGGAACTAGATTAGGACTTTCTACATATATTTCAACTCTGATATTCTATGATACAAAGGTCCTTGGGAAATGGCAGCAAACAGGATAAACAGGATAAAACTGAAGGCCAGACCTGCCATTGACTCTCAAACTGCTGCAGTGATGAACCAAGACATGGGTAATGATCAAATAGTTCTTCCAGGGTAACTCACTGTTAAAGAATATACATTTCAGTGCCTGCCACGTAGTAGGCATCAATAAACATTTACTGAGTGAATGAATAAATTTCTTCCTTAACATTAAAGGTAAAGCATTCAAAGAATTTAATCTGTGAGCCATTAAAGGATGCTTATATATTACTACATGTCAGGATGGCAGACAAGTAATATAGGGCCTCCCTTGGGTTTTGGAGACTGAGTAGAATTTATTCATAGTCATCTGGGCGTCTGAGTAGAGCAAGACAAACTGGGTTAGAAACAAATGCATCTCACAATCCAATCTTCAAGACATAAAACTTTACCAGGAGCAGAAAACCTAGTATTAATGAAACAAGTTTCTGATAAAGGAGTGTAGGAAATGTTATTCTTCCACAGAATTTCAAGTAGTGATTTAAAAAAAAAGAACACTTTTATCTCCTAAGTATGCCCTTTTGGGTATGAAAGACAAAACATACAAGTTAATCAATTAAAAAGTCCAGTTCTAAATTCCATGAGTTTAAGAACCAATGACAATACTTTGCCCCTCAGTACTCTTCTATCTCAGAGGTTCATTTGTTTTTCAAATATAACAAAACAAAAAAACAAACAAACCCAACATGGACACTTGCTAGTTGAACTAACATTGCCTCTTCAACCTGCTTCTGTTGAGCTATCTTTATGGGCCCTGCACCCTGACCCCTGTGCCACAGAAGGCAAGAAAAATGAAAATCACACACGTAACAGCGACCAATCAGCCAGCTGTGCAAATCGGTAAAAAGTGATCAAAATACACAGTGTAACCACTTAAAACATAGAGATTGATCACTAAGCCCTTGGTAAAAGTAGGTCTGGCTGATAAAAGCACTGCAAAAAAGTTTCTTGGCTCCCTGGCTTTCTGAACCTGCCTGTTCACAAGGCTGCTTCCTGGGAAGAAGAAGAAAGTTTTTTAATGGGGTTTCCTTGATCACAGCATGGCAGAACTATGTAGACACATCAAATTTGAGAAAACTTTTCCCCCCATGCCCACCCCGTTCTCTTATTGGTTTTTGTGCTACTAGCAGTCATGCCACTGTGTGTGAAGAACCCAAAGAGTTAAGGGTGAGAGGGAGGAAAATCACAATAGTAGAAGGCTGATTACTATGTAGAAACCACCACCCTACCACACAGCGAACCGCCCTTGGGAAGAGGAGCCAGGGTATAGTCCATGGCAGCGAACAAAAAGGGTGATGTACTGTGGGATTAGTTTCAGAAAGAATCCCTCATCTCCAGAGTTTCTGGATTTCTAGGCAAGAGCAGCAATTAGTCATTAACTGAGAAGAACATTACTGACAGCCAAGAAAGAGGCTGTGATCAGCCTCCAAGCAAAAGTATACAGAATTCTGGTCCTCAAACCCTGAATACCAAACTGTGTTCCCATCCTGCTCCACCTCTCTTTTTTAAGGTTTTTTTTTTTTTTGGTTGTGCTTGCTCTTTGCTGTTTGAGGACTTTCTCTAGTGTGGTGGCTTCTCTGGTTGTGGAGCACAGGCTCTAGGCACATGGGCTTCAGCAGTTGCAGCACTTAGGCTCAGCAGTTGCGGCTCGCGGTCTCTAGAGTACAGGCTCAATAGTTACTGCACTTAGTTGCTTAGTTGCTCCAAGGAATCTTAACCGACCAGGGATCAAACCCGTGACCCCTGCACTGGGGCAGGTGGATTCTTCTCCACTGTACCACCAGGGAACTCCCCCACCTCTCTTAAAATTTATACTGTTCTGTTTCAGACTAAAGCTGTCCAGATCAAATTTGTTAATGCACAACTGTCTTAATTTACTTATAATTCTTATATTAAAAAATCTAAAACATTCTACCGATGACAATCTGCAAAGCAAATTAATTTTCAAGTATCAGATATTTGCATTATAAGATTAAAAAAAGCCTTTTTTCTGGTCTTTTGAGAGATGTGAAAGTACCACATTTTACAAAATAATTGTATCTTGTGATTTTTCCATTGAACCTGATTTTCTGTCCTACCTCAACCTCATACTACATTTCCACACTCCCCACCTCAGCCATTCTGGTCAGGCCCCTCATTTTATCTGAGCAGGTTATCAAAACTGGAAATACTCCAATATTCCCTGTGCTAAAACAAAAAAGAACAACAAATATACGTTCTTTTTGTAGGGTAATTCCAATCATCCCTGAGCCATATGTGAAATTAAGATAATTCATTTTGAATTCCCACCCTTTTGTTTATGAAGAGTGTCACCTTCGGCAAACTTTTAATTGATCTAAGCCTCTGTTTCTTGTTTGAGAAATGAGTAACTTTCAAAGTGTGTATGAGAAACAGTGTATGTACAGGATCCAGTGCGGTGTCTGATACATTATGTGTACTCAAAAAAAGTAGCAGTACTTAAACAGAAGGATGCTGATTAAGTGTGACTGCAAACTTCACTTATCTCAATTAAAAAGTTTATTTTGGCCTAAGCAATACCTTAAGTTTAAAAATAAAAATTAGGAAAGCCAGGAGGCCATGGCCTTGTAAAACAGTATGAAAAACATCTATGAAACAGAAGCACTTGGCTTTAAGTACCCCTTTCTCTCTTTTCATTGGGCTGTTACCATCCCCAGGTGAGCCGTACCACAAGAAAATGGTAGATGTCTCAAAATCACCACCCTTTCGGGACGTTCAGAAGTAGCGTGTGAGGGCCTCTCGATGGGAATGCACCAGAGCTAGGACAATTCTCCAGGTGCTTTAAAGAGAAAAAAAAGGCCCAAACCAAACAGCAAGAAAGCAACAGCCAAAAAAACCATTTAAAAACTTTGGGAACCCTGAAACATCCAGACTGGCTGTTTTCTTTGGCTGAATTAACAGGCTGTTGTTCAATTTCAGTTCAAGCACAGACTCTAAAACTGTAACATTTATTTGTTGTTCAAACACAATAATGAACAATGAATGTGAACTGAATATTCCTTGTTCACAAATAGGTCAATGTCAAATATGATGTACTAATAAATCATGTGAAACCTCCACACTCCAATACAGTTTTAGAACAGGACTATTCACTCACTTCAGGCAAAGGCATGGCGCTGTTAAATGTTATCCAAATCCAAAAAGAATTAAAAAAAAAATGTCAGGAAGTTCTTCCACATAGTTATCCCAAAGGTTTAACAATCCACAAAAACTTGACTTGACACTGAAGGGGTCAAAGTAACCCAATGATTTTCACCTTATTTATTCACCAAGAAACATACTGCTGTCTTTCAGTTCCTCTTTATTACTTATTAAAATCACCATACTTCTAGATTTTCATATGCAAAAATTTCCTGAAATATCTATAAAATAAGTCTTGTTTGTCTAAAATGTACGTTTTTCTCTCCTCTAGCATCTTCTGGGGCTTCCCAGGTAAAGGTAAAGAATCTGCCTGCCATTGCAAGAGATGGAAGAGACCGAAGTTCAGCCCCTGGGCTGGGAAGATCCCCTGGAGAAGGAAATGGCTACCCACTCCAGTATTTGTACCTAGAAAATTCCACGGGCAGAGGAACCTGTCGGGCTACAGTCCAGGGGATTGCAGAGTTGGACACGACTAAGCAACTGAGCACATTCACACACAGCACCTTCTGACTTCCTCAATAAACTAATTTTGCATGACACCAAATTGTCTACTAATAAACACTCAGATTAGAACTAAACATCATCATTTTAGTCAAAATGGTCTGAAAGTCTGATGCTGTTGTTTGCATTTGATCAAATGTAAATCATATTCTTTCAGGGTGGCTTTAGTCACCATTCCTAGTAAATTTCATAGGCAAAGATTCTGCTGCTGCTGCTGCTAAGTCATTTCAGCCATGTCCAACTCTATGCGACCCCATAGACGGCAACCCACCAGGCTCCCCCGTCCCTGGGATTCTCCAGGCAAGAACACTGGAGTGGGCTGCCATTTCCTTCTCCAATGCAGGAAAGTGAAAAGTGAAAGTGAAGTCGCCCAGTCATGTCCGACTCTTCGAGACCCCATGGACTGCAGCCCACCAGGCTCCTCCGTCCATGGGATTTTCCAGGCAAGAGTACTGGAGTAGGGTGCCACTGCCTTCTCCAAAAGATTCTTCTAGGAGTTCTCAGACCTACAGGTATAAATTGTCTGTAAGGTACCATACCAGAGAAAAATTTTTATTTCAAAATAGAACTAAACTCTGAGATTAAAATAAGTTGATAAATTCCAGAGCCCTCATACTGCCATGAAGGAAAATGATGCTACATATTCAGTCTGGGAAAGGCTAAATTAGCCAACACTCCCCCAGCAGGTCACTCTCTGTCCTCCATTTGGCAGAGATTCCTTCCTGTATTATATATACCTGGAGATAAGAACAACCACTTCATGTTCAACACTATATTTTCTTTCCTAGATCAACATGCATATAAATGTTCTAGATACTTAATTTTTTTTTCCAGCCATATCACATGGCTTGTGGGCTCTCAATTCCCTGACCAGGGATTTAACATAGGTCACTGTAGTGAAAAGCCCAGAATCCTAACCATTAGGCAACCAGAGAACTCCCACTAGATAAACTGAAAACCACCAATGCTGTAAGAATCATAAGAAATTGGGAAAAAATGACAATAGAAAGTTTTATCATTCCTTAAAAAATGAATAGTTTTCATGGATGATAGTTTACTTGATTCACTCATTTTGTTACATTCCCTATTACTCTTCAGCTATGAACCTGTGTATTAAAATGCCAAAATGAGTAAGGATTTCTTATAACTTTAAAAAGAGAAATGCCAGATTCTGCTAGCCTCCTTTATTCATTTATTTGTAAGAACAAGGTCTGCCTTCATCATGTCAATTAAGCACCAAACAAATTGGTGGGCACAATCTCTTCTGAAACTGTCCAACCTTCTGTAAGAGTGACTAGCTATTCTAAGAAGAAAACAATTTTTACTGAAATCAGACTGATTCAGGTTAAATATGGCACCACAGGTAAAGAAGAAAACAAATAACAATAGATCTTGAAACATAAAAAGGAGAAAACATCTTACACTGGAAGGAATGTCAGTTTGTCATATTCCAACCAGAAAGTAATTTTGAAACCAGACTTCATTTATATCAGAGAAACAAAAATACATTCCCCAGGTTTTAGTAAATATATATTCTTAACCTTATCTTAATCCTTGAAAATCACTGCCTAGTCACACACAGAGAAACACTAAAAACTTTAGCATGAGAAAGAAAAGTATCTCACCACTCTAAGTTTCATAAAAAGTCTAAACTTCAATCTCATCTCATCTCTAAGAGCTTCAGATGAGCATAACACACAGTTCACTATGTTGTTTATATTAACCAACTTTTATAAAAAGTGATTCATATCTCAAAGGTTTTTTCTTTTTTAAGGTCTAGTTCTCCTGGGCCAAATGAGATACAACAGAAAACAACATACAGAAATTCAGAATTCTTTGTATCCATCTTATACCACGTCTTCTGAGGTTTTAGCAGACTCCCAAATCTCATGCAAAACAAGATCCTGGTGGTATTCTCCGATTCTAGAAGATTTTCTTAGGCAAGCAAGATTGGAAAACCAACAGTTGAGTCGTACATGTATGCTGCTACTGGGGTAAGGCAGAAATTTATGAAGATTTATTAAAGTAATAATGCTCTGTGTTGTCAAGGGCATGGAAATGGGCACTGCTGGTGGGAGTCTAGCAGGTTTTTATGAAAGAAAAAAAGAGATACTAGGGGGAAAAGTTTTAAAATTATGCATACTCTGAGGCATCAATTCCACTTCTAGAAATAAAAGATGTGCATAAAGACTTATCTACAACTCTAAAAGATATATGCACCCTAACGTTCATAGCAGCATTATTTATAATTGCCAAGATACTGAAATAACCTAAGTGTCCGTAATAGACAAACAGATAAAGAAGATATGGTATATATATATAATGTGGTACAGATATACTAAGCCAAAAAAAAAAAAGAATAAAATTTTGTCATTTGCAGCAATATGAATGAATTTGGAGGGCATTACACTATGTGAAAACATGCTATGAAAAACACATTATGCCATCATTAAATGTTATACCATCATTAAAACTAAAAGTCATTGGACATTTAGCCCAGAAAATGGAAATTTATGTTCACACAAAAACATGTACACAAATGTTCATAGCAGCTTTATTCAAAATAGCCCCTAACTGGAAATAACCCAAATATCCAGTCAGCTGAGAAATGGATAAATAAAATGTGATATATCCAAATAATGGAATACTATTTAGCAATAAACAACAAACTATTGATATGTGTAACAACTTGGATAAATCTTCAGGGAATTAGGTTAATGGAAAAAGCCAATTCTGAAAGGTCACATACTATATCATTCTTGTATACACTGCATTCTTGAAAAGACTAAATTACAAAAAGGGAGAACAGATGAGGGTGCCAGGGGTCAGGGTGGAGGCCATAAAAGGTGTGTATGGCTATAAAAGGGCAACAAGAAGAATCCTAGTGATAGCAATGTCCTATAGCTCGAATGTATCAATGTTAGTAACTTGCCTGTGGGTACCAGAATTTTGCAAGATATCGCCATTTGGGGAATCTGGGGATGGCATATGGAATCTCTCTGTATTATTTCTTACAACTGCATGTGAGTCTACAATTATTTCAAAATAATATGTTTAATTTTTAAAGTCAATAACAATTGTTAATGATATGGAAAAGTTTCCATAAATCCCACTCCCTTTATGAAAACTGACGAAGACATCAAACCAGGTTTTAAGGCCATAGGTATAATAATACACAATACTAACCAGCCAAACAATAAAAAATAAGCACAATAAAAGGTTAACAATAAACCACAGAATCATAGGTGGTTTTTATTTTCTCTGTTTTTGCAATCTGCAGCTTTTACATTTTCATCAGTGAACACAAATATTTTAATAATGAAAGAAAATATTCAGCACCAATTCATGTTAAGCTTGTCAGTAGTCTCTTAAAAGTGAATGACTTTAAAAAACTGCAAATATGTATGGTGATGGATATTAACTAAACTTATTGTGGTTGCACTTCAAAATAATATACACATATAAAATCATTACATTATACACCTAAAACTAATACACTGTTATATGTCTACCATATCTCAATAAGAAAGAAAGAAAAACAAAAAGTAAATGGCTTACTTCTCAGAAGTCTTGAAAGACAAATATCTAGAAGCAAATGTTGCTGGGCAGCAACTCAATCTTTTGCTCAAATGGAGGGCTGGTATAGCCAGGTGGATCTTTTAGGAAAGAACCATCTATGCAACATCTTTTTGCTGGAAAGTGGTTACATTCTGGAAGAAAACTTGAAATGGGACGATCTACATCCAGTCAAGAATAAATGGGACGGAAAGAAGGGATGGAATTTGTCTGAAGAAAGGGTATAAGCCTTAACAGAAAGAACTATATGGTGGATGTGGAGCAAAGCCTACTTCTCAGATACTTACTCTAAAGCATTGCTAAGTTTGTAAATCAGAGTTTAATGGACTAAAATTTGTCACTGGCTTGTTCCCCCACCCCCGCCCCCCAAGGAAGGTGGAAGAGGGTTTTACAGAACTAAGCCCACTGAAATACGGTCAAAAATATTAATGAACTCAGGAAAGTCTTCTGTGACAGTTAACCAAGAAAAAAGACCAACTCTGTAGTAGAAAAGACCATCTTTGTAGAAGCACAAAATCCCCATCAAATTCCAGGGCAAGGCATACACCACATAAAGGATCATTATGAGAAGCCTTATAAAAGCCTATAATTCTAAAATATTTAGGCTTTCTTTTTTAAATTCAATTTATGTATTTATTTAGGCTGTGCTGGGTCTTCACTGCTGCACAGGCTTTTTTCTAGTTGCAGTGTGTGGGCTTCTTGTTGCAGTGGCTTCTCCTGTTGCGGAGCGCGGGCCTTACAGCATGTGAGATTCAGTAGTTGTGGCTCCTGGGTTCTAGAGCACAGGCTCAATAGTTGTGGTGCATGGGCTTAAACACTCTGCAGCATGCGGAATCTTCTTGGATCAGGGATCAAACCTGTGTCTCCTGCATTGGCAGGTGGATTCTTTACCACTGAGCCATCAGGGAAGCCCTATACTACTTTCTAAATCAAACAGTAAACACCATTCAAAATAGGGAAAATAACTGTATTCAAAACATAAATCTACAAATTCCAGTTGTGATAAGTACACAGATACTCACATACACACAATTCTAGACATAGCTGAGAGCATACAGATGTACAGAAATAAAATATTTGGGGGAGGGGTCCTAACTTAAATGGAATTTGTAACCTGTTGCATGAAAACTACATAAATCTTAATCATGTTGAATTGATTCATGGTGCTTTTCAGGTTTACTATATCCTTTTACTTTCTGTATATTCATTCTATTAGTTTTGAGAGTCTGATACTGAAACTTCAATTAAAAATCTTGATTTATCTACATAAAAAACTACTTGCTACATATAGTGGAATTACATGTAACTTTTTTCTGTATTTTCCAAGTCTCCTGTAAATGTGTTATCATACTTCCATAATTTAAATACTAAAAAAAGAGAAAAAAATATTTGGGGGTCCTAAAATAAGCTTAAAATAATACCTAAAAGGATTATACTTTTTATATAAAATTGCCCTGTTTAAAAGAAAATCCTTATTTAAAACGCTTATGTTTTAAAGAACATTCCTAAGCCTTTTTCAGTTCAGAGGGTCATTTACTTATTAACTGGAATAATAACAGGGTAAAAGGAAGATGGAGGGCAAGGAATAAAAAAACACCCTGCTCTTGCAAAGTTATTCTGATCCAGGAATATGCAGACAGATGTCATTCAACTTTCTAATAAACTCAGTTTACATCTCAAGTTTCTTATATAATAACTGTTAATAATCTTTCTATTAATTACACCTAAAAAAAGAAAAGGAGAGAAAAAGAACATACACAGAGGAGACTTTGAGACACCTCTCCCTGGCCATTTTAGTGAAAAGCCAAGAGTAAAACCAGTTATCATAACTTCTTTCGATAGAGCAAAGAGAGGGCCTCTGCCCTAGGTGGGAGTTTTCCAGTCATTACCAGGTTGCAGTGAACGGAACAGAGACTATCAACGATCTTCATCTCGCTATATAAGTCTGGCTGGCATTCCTGGAAGCCATTTGTCTGCCAAACCAATTCCATGAATGGGAGCCTTCCCAGAACATATTCAGAATTCTTGCCCTAAATCTCTGTTTCCATGATGGTGAATTTCCAGTAAGTCAATCTCCATAAAATGTGTAACACTCCTCCCCCAGCCCACCCCCAAATCTGGACAGCCCCAAACCTTTGGAATGTGCTTCTGACTCATGGTGTACTTCACAACTTTGCTCAAGAGTCGGTTCTAGATTTTTTTCTCCTCTTTCCCAGTAGTCCCAGCACAAACAGTTGGTTCAGAGCATGGCCAGTGTGTCTCAGTGGCTTTTTTTTTTTGACATCCTGCTTGCGGTTGCCTTGGTTCAGTTTATCACTCAGCAACTGCTTGGTAATCCCCTGTCATCCCCACCGTGAATGTGCACATCAACAGAGGTGGGGAGCAGATGTGTCAGCAGAACCGAGCCAATCCCTTCCTCCTCTGAAGGCTGAGGTGACATAAGCGAAGATGAAGAAACCACTGAAGAACACAATTCTAGGGCAAAAAGACTGTTTCAAACTGAGAGAAGCAAGGTGGTAGGGGGAGGTCCTTCACTAAACTGGGGGAGACAGAAGACAGGAGGGTCCAGAGGAAGGCAAGAATTAAACCAGAGAGAACCCACAATACTGTATTATTATGAATTGCATGGGAACCAGATCCTTAGAGAGAGACACAAGCCTCACCAAGTATTTGGGAACCTAAAAACTGCACGAAACAAATTATGTCTCTATATTTTATTAAGTTTTTTCTTGCTTGCTTTAGCTTGAAGGTTCACAAATTCTAGCTTAGAATTTATGGGTTTGGAAGAGGTTATTTAACAAATACGGCTGACTAGAAGTAGTTTCAGCAAAGGAAGAAGACTCACTAACTTGAAAAAAATAAAAATAAAAGCCAAAGCACGGATCCTAGTTTTAGAACCTCTTTAGTACTGTAGTAGGTGGAATGTGATGGACTCTGTGATACACCTCAAAAGCCAGGCAGACCTAAGTGCTTATTAAAAATTAGAAGAAACATGAAGTTTGTTCCCAAAATAGCTCTCCAGCTACCACACATGGTACAGCTGGACTCAGCCACATAGAGGTCTACGGTATGAGCCATCGAAGTGTATTAATACTGCAGAATATGTTTAAAAAAACATATCAAAACCATGGGGCACCTAACCAAGTGAATGCTAGGCTCAGGAGACTGATAACACAGGACAACAGGCATAGCAGAATCAAAGCGCCCTTTGCCCTGTACTGCTGGCTTAAATTTAGCCCGCGGAATCCATAATTTCACATAATCATTATCCAGAATGGTATGAATACCACAAGGCAGCAAGGAGACGTCCTGATCTCATTAAACACATCACAATCATTTTGTTTAAGAAGAAACAATTTGTCTTAAGTTAGCATCCTCACAGCTGAAAAGGAAAATCCCTTTTACACCTGGAGACGTAATTTTGTTCTACCTCCGCGTATTACCTGGTCTCAGACTGGTGGGCTTCTGGATTTAACGGGTGACATCATTTCTGACAGCTCAACTGGACACTCTCAGGTCTGCTCTCCTTTTTTTTTCCCTGTCCCTGGTAGGAACTCACGCAACTTCTGGGCTGTGTACCTCTCGACACAGTCCAACGGCATCACTCACATTCTTGCACATCCTGCTTTGGGCCACGGGAAGACACAGCCGCACGGCCTACTTGTGGTCTCACTTAGCTTCTGCCACCTCCACAGTGATATTTTCTAATCTCCGGGGATTTCTTTCTGCTTATTGTGGGTACAGGATATCATCCACACCTCAGAGAGGACAAGTTTCTCTAACCTGGTATTTCATTTCCTAACATGTGTTCTGCTGAAAACTGTTTTCTGCAGAAAGCATTCCCTGGACCTAAAACTGGGAGATGCTGGATTAAACTGTGTAAAACAGGTTCTTTACTGCAGGACTCCTCAGGGACATGAGCCAGAAGATATGCATCTTCAAGACTCTAAAGGGTGATAGTATATTAAGCGTTTTCCAAGTTCATCTAACCACAAATCTTATAAGAAACAATATGTGTGATCATGCTAGGGTTTTAGAGTCTCCCAAACACTCTACAATTTTGCCTCTGGACAGGTGCACGGTGACCTCCTCTTTCCCCTGAATAGTCCTGCTCAGCACTCCTATCTTGGACTCTCACTTCCTGCTTAAACTTTCCCATCCTCTCACAAACAAACATTTTGCTTCCCTGCTTACAAAACATACTTGAGATGTTCATCACTCATCAACTCATAACTCTTCCAAGTAATCTGGACATAGGTTTTCTTTCCCCTGTATATCCAAGTCCACATTCCTACTTTTACTTTGAGCAGTATTTTTTTTTAATTAGGGAATTAAACAGAAGTCCATGGATGGGATTTAGAGCATAAATAAGCTCCTAAAATTATATGCAAATCACATGCAAAATGTCTTATGTAACCACATTTTTCTGGACATAGGCAGTACAACTCTCTCAAAGGGGTCTGATAATAACACATAAATAATAGCAAAAATTTTATTATAAAAATATTTTCAATGCTATGGGATAATGGAATGGAGAGGAGACACATAGAAAACAGAGCAATTGACCTTTTTGGTAAAATAATACATACTGACAGATTATAAGTTTAGGAAAAATTCTAAAAAGGGAATATTGTAGGAAGGAAAAACAAAATGGTAAGCTTAAACAAAAACGACAGGAGAAAAGAATCAGGGTCTAAAGCAAAGCTGGACAGAATGACAGGGAACCAGGCTGCCACCACTAAAATATTTCACTGGAATACTGAAACATACTATTGTTGCTGTTCAGTCACTCAGTCACGTCCGACTCTTTTGTGACTCCCATGAACTGCAGCACGCCAGACTTCCCTGTCCTTCACCACTTTCCAGAGCTTGCTCAAACTCATGTCTTGAGTAGGTGATGCCATCCAACCATCTCATCCTCTGTCATCCCCTTCTCCTGCCTTCAATCTTTCCCAGCATCAGGGTCTTTTCTAATGAGTTAGCTCTTTGCATCAGGTGGCCAAATTATTGGAGCTTCAGCCTCAGCATCAGTCCTTCCAAAGCAATATCCTATGCTTGACCCTACATATTTTGCAATAATGCAAAATCAATTTCCAACTGAACTATGAAGCTTATCACTAACGAGATAAAGTGGCAGCTTCCCTGATATCTCAGTTGGTAAAGAATCCGCCTGCAATGCAGGAGATCCCAGTTCGATTCCTGGGTTGGGAAGATCCCCTGGAGAGGGATAGGCCACCCACTCCAGTATTCTTGGGTTTCCCTTGTGGCTCAGCTGGTAAAGAATCTGCCTGCAATGCAGGAGACTTGGGTTTGATCCCTGGGTTGGGAAGATCCCATGGAGAAGGGAAAGGCTACCCACTCCAGTATTCTGGCCTGGAGAATTCCATGGACTATATAGTCCATGGGGTCGCAAAGAGTCAGACACGACTGAGCGACTTTCACTTTGGCATGATAACACCAGCAAGGCACTCATAACATGTGGTCTTACAGAGGTCATTATGATTTCATGTGTACACAAAAAGTTCCCTTAGATAGCAATTACTATAAACATAAAAACAGCTTTTATTATAAAGTCTCAGAAACAGGAGACGTAAGAAGGCAGATTCTATAAAGCTCCTGCTTTCATTATGCCTTTCTGTCCTGGAGTAAATAACTAATCTTCAGGAACTACATTAACAAACTTGCCCTCCCCTCTAGAAAGGCATGTTTCTAAGAGAAAACATCGAACAATGAAACAGCAAACGCATCCCCTGTACCCAATAGCTTTTTGTAGAGTTTTTTAATAATAAAAACATATGTGGTATTTCATATAAAATAATAACAATGCTTGGGAAGTGAATTCAATATAATAAGCACCAAAGATTTTCTATATCATTAGTTAAATTCTGCTCAAGTTGAAGAGTTAGAGCGGTGACAGTTATATTGAAAAGTATTTTCACCCTAACTCCTTCTTCAGAAATACTTCCAGTATTCAATCAGCATTCCACAGCACTACCTAAAAACACTATATGTTCACATGTTTCATAAACTCAACAAAAATAAGCAGTAGGCTTTTGACCTCGCCAACTTGTGGCTTGACAAGGGTTTGCAAAATACAGCTGCTGGGAGCAGAGGGGAGTAGAAAAGATGGAAGTCATGCCTCTTAAAAAAAAAAAAAAAAATCTCTGCTTGAGAACAACATTAAAATACCAAAGGATAAACGGAACTCTTAGTTCTTGCCAGGGTTGTTTGGGGAACTACCATGAAAATACTCTGGATCACAAACATCTCTGCCAAAATCACGCATTTTCCCTGACACTATAGCCCACTAACCCACATTCTGAAATGGTTTCTATACAAAGGAAGGGGGAGACGCCCCACGAAACTGCTCAGGTGAAGCCCATTCTTATCTCACAGCACAAGGGCGTCAGGAGGTGGTTTGGAAAGAACTGGGTTTTTGCCAGAGTCAACAAAACCAGATTTGGGGACGAGGGCCGCTTGTGCCAACCTATCCCAACTCAGTCACTGCGACAGGACAGCCAGGCCCTGAGGCCACTGGGGCGTGAGGAGGCATGGAAGACCAGGGTCACCACCAGGGACGCAGAGCCCGGCTCTGTCATCTGTATTCTTAAAGAGTTCGCAGCAGGAGAATGAAACCAGCAGGGCCAAGCCCACAGAAGAAGGGCTGTGATGGGGTGGTGGGGGCACAGAGGGAAATGGGGCCGAGGCCACCCACCTGACCCTAAGGCCAGGAGGCCAGTACCTTGATTCTATTAATAAGAAGCCAGAACTCCAGTAACTCTCCTGGAGTTTTCTTTATCTGGCTTTTAACCAGAGGGGCGTTTAGATAAGCTTTAGATTTTCTAACAACTCTCCTGAGAAGGGGAAGGAGGAGGGAGATAGGAATTCTTCCTTCTCTAAAGTTTCATAAACTTCATCTGCTTTATTTTGTGAACAAATAGCTCACACCCATATAAAAATCTCAAGTGGTCCCCATCAACTTGAAATTAATTTACCAACAACTTTTTGGGGAGGGAAAAACCAGAAGGAGTGAAGAGCATCTGCATACAGCTCTGCGCCATCTCTCTGCTCAGCTCTAGTCGTCCTAAGGAAGCCAGTTTACAGAAACACAAGCACACAACCAAAAGATGTCCAAGAGAAATACAGAAAAGAAAAAAAAATTTACCTTCCCCACCCCCAGCCCCAGTTATTTAGCTCTCCTGGGCACAGCTTACCTTCTGACACAATCGTTTCTCATTCTTTCGAGCTCATCTATTTTAAAACAGTAAGATCTAAAATATCTGCACACCCTATTTCCCAATCAACATCTTTTGATAAACTAGGAAATAAAAGAACATCTTGTTACTATAATGCGTAATCCTCTCTTCTAAGAAAAAACACTTTAACCAATTCCAGCTAACATGATCCATTAAGAGCCAGCCTGTTCTTTCCTAAAGCCTAACTCTGATTATACATGGAGGACTCGAACTTTAAGAACAAACACTCAACAATGTTTCCAATACCTGGATGCTTCAAATTACCCACTAAATTATACATTCCTGAGCATGCATTCACTTCTCTGTGGACACACTAGACAAATAACCTCACTAACTTCTAATGGGATTGAGATTAAAGACCAGGTGCAGGGGGCAGGGAGCCATGAAAATGCTGAGGACCATCCTCCACCCCTTACCCACCGAATTACCACCCGTGCAACCATTCTCAACAAATGGCTTCTCAGAGACTCTAAAACCACAACAAATGTGCGCCCCTAGGCCCCAGCTGGGCCAGAAGCGGACTTCACAACATTCTCTTTTAAGTATTCACACAGAAGCTGAGGCAGATGTGAGGCACCATGGCAGAATTTTCTGAGGACACACACCCTCTTCCCACACACACACACTCACACTTCCACCACACCTCCATTCCACAGAACCACTAATGCTTAAAAGGCCGCCTACATGAAAAATAATGTCAGGGGAATTTAATACGTGTTCTTGCTGACGACTAACAAGGACTCTAAGTTCCCAAAAGGAAAGAATTTTCTAAAGCTCAAATCACAAAAACAGTGGGCAAGCAAAAGAGATGGGCAGCTTCTTAAGCAGTCATGAACACAGGAATAAATGAAGAACGTCAAAGCAAAGGGCCAGGCTTACTGTGCTGAAAAACTGGCCAATAGGCATGATTTGCTCCTCGAGCTGCACAAATTCCAATCATAGCCTTTCTAAACCTTCTCCTCTTTTTAAATCAATTTTATTGATGTATTATTTACATACCAAAACTGCACCCTTCTTCAGCAGTTAGATGAATTTTGACAAATGTATACACCAATGTAACCACCACAAAGATACAGTACAATTTTCATCTCCCCAGAAAGCTCCCTACGCCCTTTTTGCAGTCAATCTCCTATCTCCGTAGCCCCTGGTAATCACTGATTTGCTTTGTGTCACCATAGATGAATCTTGCCTTTTCTAGAACTTCATAATAAATGAAATCAAACAGCTTGCACTTTCTGTATGTTTGAAAATCATTCTTTTTTTTTTAAATCAGTGGCTGTTCCTCTTTATTGCTGAGTAACACTCCTTTTGAATCAAGACACTACAATTATTCAAATTTTTAAAATAAAAAGGCAGCTGTGGTTAACTCTAAAAGGTACATAAAACTTCTTAAAATTCATTTATTTTTTTAACTGAAGGATAATTGCTTTATAGAATTTTGTTGTTTTCTGTCAAACCATAAAACTTAAGAATACCATTATTTTCTTCTTTCAAAGTAATTGGAACCTGTAAGTAACTGAACTGTGGATCTCAAAACCTTTGGCTTCAGGAACACAGGTTTTGTTTCACATCCCTACACAATAATTTGTTCAATTAGATAGAAAGAAAAATGACAACCTGAGATTTTTGTTTACTGCCAGCTCAAGATGATATTTCAAGCTGCTGAAGAACTATGAGGAAACTGTATCCAAGCAAATTTTTATGTGCTGCTTCCTGAATGCCTGACCCAAAAGTGAACTTCAGGGCTATGTTTAATTTAGTTCTCATCCTTCTGCTTCTGCCTGATTATCGTCAGAATTTGGGGTTTCATGCTGACTCCTGAGTTACTTTACCACCAAAAGGATATGATGAGATTGCCTCAAGAAGTCCTGTTTAGAAAATAAACTAAAATATACCACTTAAACTGTGTTCAACCTAATTGCCTTAGAGACCCAGGTTTGATCGCTGGGTCAGGAAGATCCCCTGGAAAAGGTAATGGCTACCCACTCCAGTATTCTTGCTTGGAGAACTCCATGGACAGAAGAGCCTGGTGGGCTTTTAGTCCATGGGGTCGCAGAGAGTCAGACACGACTGTGGGACTAAGGCACTTTTAACTGTCCAAATCAGGAAGCCTATTACTATTTAGAGGAGAATACAGTTTGGGAAACATTGTTCTAACAGATGCAAAGAACATCCCTAGGAGGGCTGCCCAGCTGTAATGGGTATGGTTGTCCTGAATGTAAATGGATCACCCTTAGCCCCACTGTTGGGTACAATGTCAAAACCTGAGGTTCTAACAGAGCTCCCAGTAGTCCCAGCCACACCTGGGCTGGGAATGAGAAACTCTAATGCCCCAGAGGCAAAAGCAGATCTCTGTGTCCCCATCCCCAACTCCCTACCTGCACCTCAAGTAGGTCTTTATATTAATAACAGTCACAGAGGCAAGCAGCAACTTCTTTTAAAGGAAAATCGTGGAGTGAGAATTCAGCTTCCTGCCTACTCTGCTTAACCTACTAGCTGGGTGCTGAGTCCACTCCAAATTGTGGGCCTCGATTTCTTCTATCGAAGGAAGAGGCTGGCCTAGAATGAGCTCTGTTACTTCCTCCAGTCTGAAAGCAGTAATATGAGTCTCATAAAAGAGCAATAATGTTGGGACTTTCCTGGTGGTCCAGTGGCTAAGAATCCATGCTCCCAATGGCCCCCTGCATGGAACCTGGAACCATCTCTGGTCAGAGAACTAGTTCCCATATGCTGCAACTAAAGATTCTTCATGCTACACTAGACCTGGTAGAGACAAAGAAAGAAATCAACATTTAAAGGAAAAAGACAATAATGCCAAGATTAAGATGAGAAAAGCTGTACAATTTTTGAACCATGACAGAATTTGTAAACATGGCCATTCAAAATTCTGACAGAAACATAAGCCTCAATTCTTCATTCATAATTTTTGGCCAGTATAGTCTGTAAATAAGACTTCTGTCTATCTATTATCTCTTTCCTTTCCTCTAAAGTATTAATTACCCTGTCAAAAAAGGGGGGAGGGGTGTGATTTAAATTAAATCCTATTAATGAGCTGCAGTCTTCACATTTAACTTTATACGTTTATATGCCTGTTTTCGTCTGGAATATTAATGTTTAACAGCTTTTATTATGACTTATTGTATAGAAGATGATCTTCTTTAAGAATAAATCTCTAGAGGATGAAAAGTTCCCTGGGGGGGAAGGGAATATATATATATATATATATATATATATATATATATATATATATATAAAACTTGATTTTGCAACAGTTTCAAACATGTGCAACATCTTTTTGCATTTTGATTATTCATGAAGTTGCAAAGGATCACCTAAGCTTGACTAACATTCAGTATGAAACAGTTTATACACTTGTAATTAGAAGGCTGTGTTTTAGAATCCACATTAGGCAACAGTGTATAATCCAAAAGCCCCTCAACTTTCCCATCAGCATCCAAGGAAAGCACTCCTTTTCTAAACGTTAGTCACAGGATCCCATGCCATGCAGATGACCATGCAGCTCCAGCACGATCTACCTAGCCTGACTCCTCCTACTGCTCTGAAAGTTCACAGCTGCTAAAGCTGAGGATTCTGTGGGGGTTCGGCTGCAGGGGAGAGAGCCTCTGGGTCTTCTCTGGAATCTGGGGAAGGGGTGTGTAGCCAGGGTATAAAGCCTGCACTCGAAGAACAAAAGCCTGCCTTGCGGATGGAGCGCTTTCCAAGACAGTCAGGAACGGCAGGGCTGAGCGTGCTGGCAGGAGCACTCGTGTGCAGGCGCGCAGTCCTTCTTAGTACTCGATGTCCCAGCTACGAGAGGAAGTAAACAAGGGCCCCGGCTTGTGCCTGCGACTATGTGACCCAGGCTGGCCAAGGCCCGGGTGGTCAAAACTCTTGACCCTCCAGGCAAGGGTGTTGACGTCACAGAGCTCCAGAATGTGGGCTGTGTGTAACCAGGAAAAAATTACAAAGGCCAGCTTAAATACAGCCTAGATTTCTCTCCACCGTTTAGATTTTCTTCTTTCAAAAACAGTAATTTTCTGAAGAAGTTCAGCAAAGCCGGAACATGGAAAGAGCTACATGTGGAATGGCCCGCAGGAATCGTACCAGGCACCGTGCATGGTGCCACCCCTTCTCCTCAAAATACAGCTCCATCGAACTACCCCAGCCCTACCAGACCCAAATAGGCTTAGCTATTTTATGTTAGCAAAGACCCTCAGAGATGTCCATTTTTAACTTCTCTACTGCAGAACCAACATCACAATGTTTACCTACAAAATATTAAGGAACTGAGATCCTGTCAGGACCTCTCATCAAAAATTGCCCGCATTCCTTCAATCTTACCCATTTTCCAGTCCTACCAGAGCAAACTACCTTTCTGGCTTTCACCCAGTTGCAGAGAATAAACCCAGCAGAGCAGAAAGCATCCTGCAGAGGCATTGCATGCAAGCACAAGGCACTGTCAAGCTGGTTTGTTTCTTCAGCCCAAACCACTGCCTCCCCGAGCCAGCAAGACACCACCTCTTCAGTCACCACTAAGGCAGTCTCGTGTGTCCCAACAGTCAGTTTCTTCTTAGCTTCTGCCTCTTGGGGAGGGAGAAAGCAAGAGGCTGGGAGAGCTGGGTCTGGGTCTCTGCACACACATCTTATTTTGTACAACACATGCATTGCTATAAAGCTGACTCTAATTGCACTTCTGGAATCTGATTTTTTTTTTTAATGTAACAGCTCATTAATTAAACAACTGTAATTGTACAACAACCTCAGTTATGTCTTTTTTGTAAATCTTAAGTTTTCATACAGTTCAGCTTTAAAAAAAAATACTATGATATCCAGTCCATGGTCCATGCCAATGAATCAGCATGCTCACAAAGAGAGTGACACATGTCCCCCACAAATGTGGGGGAAAACCATGAGTAGACTTTTTTAAAATATATAGCTCTAAAGCAATTTACTTAGCTCACACTTCTCATCTCTACCTTTGCTGAACTTATCAATTTAAAGATTTATTTATTCTTAAATAAAACATCACAGGCAATGCAACTAGTTAGCAGACTGTCACAAGAACTTCAGAGCTTTTAACTCTGTTAAAGTAGCCTTAAGAAGCAGCTTCACTTTTAAATGGGACCTTACACTTAGAAGGCAGGTCCCTTTGGCCTTACTGCAAACAAGAGGTAACAGGACAGGCAGCTAGCCTAGTGAAAAGCTAGGGCAGGGAAGAGAATGGGAAGCCCTTCTCCAGCATGTGTCCCAGTTAATTGTGTTCCAAACTAGTAACAGTTTGGAAACACTGGTCTGAGTCATCTCAAAGTGCAGGAATCCTTAAGGTTTCTATAAAAATACTTGTGTGTCCTACGACGGACTTAATGTAACACGAGCAGGCAAGAAGAAAGTTCCAGGTTCTAGAACCAAATGTATTATTGGGCAAGTCAACTAAGTACAGATAACCTCAGAGAGAAATTAAACATTTCGTCAAGGGTTTCTGATGACAATGCAAAAGAAGGCGAGTACACTGTACTTTAAACAATGCCTTGTCTGTTTGCAGGAACATGGACTGGCCTAAAATGGAGGAGAGAAGGACAGCACCGAGGCCCAGCTTCCACTTCACAGGCAAACTGTGGAACTTGTGTGTGTGTGTGTGTGCTCGCACGCATGTGCATGCACATACACACACACACATATTCATTTTTGTAAGAATTAGCATAATCTGTGTCCCACCGGTGGGCACACAGAGCTCTGAGCGCTGCCGGACACCCCACTCCCATTAGCCCCTGTATCTGATGCCTCCACATGGAGCCACAAGACTCCCATGAGTGGTCTGGGGACCAACTCTGCCCAGAGAAACACAGTCTCAGGGTCCCTTTATCTGTCACCTGGAGGATGATTCCAGCCCCGAGCAACTGTTCTAAGTAACAGGGGCCTCCGACAAAGGAGGGGAAACTAGGAGGCAGAGCAGGCAGGCTAGGTATTCCTCCACTGCCACTCAGGAGCCAGCTGGGCTGGGCCCACTGGGTGCACCAAACACCACTGGACCCAGCTGGGGCAGACCCACCCCGAGCTTCAGATTCTTCAGCAACTAAAAAAGGAATCGTCTTATCTTCAGGTTTATCCGCAGGATGGTGCTCAATAAACTAACACACTCTCCTTGCTGACTTCCTGGCCCTTCCCTGAGACATCGTGAAAACCAATCTGGTTTCACAACCCAAATCCTGGTGGAAGCCAGACACCCCACCACATTGAGCTAAACAACAGCTGACCCCTAACATTCCCCTTCTGCTGAGCCCTGGACTTCCTGGTAGACACAATTCCTTATGCAAAGGCATTCACCTTCAGCCACATTGTCTCATTCCTCAGTTTCCCTACAAGCCTCAGTTTCTGCCCTGGGCTGCTCCGAGACCTTTCCCAAAGAACCTGATTCACACTGCTTCGTCTGTGCAAGTCCCAGTTGCTCCCTAGGTCTGGAGCCACACACACCCAACCAAACTCCTGACATGTCAGAAACGGATTTACAAGGCTAGATAGACAGACAAAATACAATGAGGAGAGAACGCTCAGACTGGCTCACGAGAACCAAGTCCCAAATAGGAGCGTGTCACCCATTAGACCAGTGTTCTCTTTATGATGTCCTAGGAGGGAAAAGTTCCTCAATAACAGAAAAGGTGATGCCTCTTCTGTGAAACTGATCTGTTTTTATTTACAGGCAATTACAAATCTGGAAGCTAGTCTTATGTCCCTCTTCCCTTCAGCTGCTGTGAAACTCAAGAGCCAGATCTGTGGGCTAACTCAGCACCTGTCGACTACTGTATTGTCCTCTGGCCTCAGGTTTTATCCCTTCACACTGCATGTGTCTTTCTAAGTTGCCGCTGTGGTACAGAGGAGCATAAACAAACTTTCATTTGAAATTAACACCTTAAGGGAAAGGTGGTCTTTACTTTTCCGCAGGTTTGAGTCCACCTAGGAACAGCAGACTGATGTCTGTTTTTAGACCAGCAATAATAAAGCACGGAGCCTCTTAAGAATGTGGGATGGAAATGAGGTAGAAGCAAACTCAGGCCTGTGCCCCTCACTTCTCTTCCAGGTACCCCTGAAGGATGCATGAAGGCAGCAGCCTGTACAAGGGGTACGGATGCCTGGGGCGGCACACCCTACCACTCTGTGCAAGCCAACGTGGGATGATACCATTTCCAGTGCGTATTTAAAGCAGTTTAGATTTTCACTGTAGACTAATAGAATAGTAATAACAGTAGCTTTCCCTAAGTTGCCCTTAGAAGCACTCTAATGGGAGGTAAAAGGCATCTCTAAAATGGGGAGAGCACACGGAACACCTTGCAGAGGCTCTCTGTCGTGCTGGCGAAAAGAACACAGCAGCTCCCCCACTGAAGCACCGAGCAGGGCACGGGGCGCTCCCAGAGGGCGGAGGAGCCATGCATGCGCTGCCAGCGGCTCCAGATCCAACAGTCAGCAACTGGTCCCCAAGCCGGGGGGCCCACGGACCCCATCCCACTCTGAGATTGGTCAAGCTTCGACATAGGCACTTTCAGCAGAATTCAGACTCCAGATGGGAAACCTCTGCTCCATGGGAGCCGGGAAAATACGATAGCAAAGATCCTTCATGGTGTGGAGACTCTGCAGATAGCAATTCCTGGCAGCAAAGCATAAGTCAAAGCTGTAGGCACATGAATTTAACTTCCTGTTCAAAGGGAGCAGCTCTATGACCCTGTGCAGGCTACCATGTATCAATTTCATCACTAACCAAACAGAATAGAGAGTCCTGCCTTTCACCTCCCATCAGAATGCTTCTGAGGCTATTCAGGGCTCCTTAGGAGAAGCTATCATTATTATTATTCTATTAGTCTACAACCTCCTAGGTTTTAGCCAAATGAAAATCTAAACCACTTTTAAAGTACACGTTGGACTCAGTACCATCTGAAATTGGCCCTGCGTCCTAGTAAATGTGAGTTTCCAGATGGCACAATTCTAGATGAAATCATCAAAAGACTACGTAAGTGCTGCGTATTATCGTGCGCCTTCCACTCATCAATTCACCCAACACTCGGCACTTTAGGGGTGAGCCGAGGTACCTCCTTTACAAAAAGCAGACTCAGTCTTCTCTTGGGGCTACACAAACAAATAGCCAAGCCAAAACAAGAGGAAGAACTCCCTCCCCCATACCCTGTTATCTGTCAAGTGGGTCTGTGTTCTATCACTTTTCCTTGAGGGCTGCAAAAGTTGTGCAAGAGTTCTTTGATGACTGTAATACTTTTATCAACGAATGAAAGTGAACTCCAACACAATGCACTGTGAGAAGTTTCATTATCAGAGGTGAAAGTGAACTCCAACGCAATGCACTGTGAGAAGTTTCATTATCAGAGGTGGAGATAATGAAGGATGGGCAGAAATACAAGCCGGGATGCAGAGCTCAGCAAGACTGCCTTCTTTTCCAGGTGAGACAGACTCTGGGCCCAGAGGGGCCTTGCTCAGTGCCGCCTCAGCAGACAAAGGTCAGCATCCTGTGCACATCCCTGTCATTCAGCCGACCAGACACTCACTAAGACAGTGCCCACTTACTTCTACAACCATCGCAGTCATCCACACATCACCCTGTTGGCCGAGTGACAGCAGATGAATGAATAATCATGGCTGCAACTCATCTCCTGTCCCCAAAGGACCATGTCGTGTGAGCCCTGGGTAAGACCTAGACCCTGGTGCAAGCTACAGAAGCCAGTACCACTGCCACCAACCTGCTGGGGAGGGACCAGAGCTTCCAAAAACTTGTGTGGCTGGAAAATCTTACGTTCACGTGAGGTTTAGTCAGATAATTTGCTATATTTTTAGTTCACCTTTAAGGCACATATGGATTCCTTCACCACATTAGAAATCCTATTTGCTACAGACCTGTAAATAATCAGCACCAGGTCTGAGAGTTCCTGGTAACATTAAAAGTAACTAGAAGTGGCACTCTTCCTCTCAATGCCAAAGCCGAAGAAACTGCTTGTTTCAAAGACTACCAAATTTCTCCAGTGCCTACAAAAGAGCTTAAACATTATCAATCAGACTTTAATAGTTACAGAAAGCTGCTTTGGGGACTTAATTCTCAATAAAAGACTCCCAAGTCTACCCAAAAGATGTAATGTACAGGCTGCCCGGCACTAAGACCAATGGAACCACGAACATTCCTTGGAGCGATTCGCTGCCAATTAAAACCACTGACCCAGGCAGCAGTACCCACTCCTCCCGCACAAAGTAACTAATTCTTGGAAACATTACATGCAGTGCAACTCTTTCCCATAGTCACACACCTCCAAGTTACAAGCACTTAAGAAAACTTAGGCCCCACCACTCTGGATTACACAGCTGCCACCAGGCCGTCATTCTTCAAGGCCCGGAGGTCTATGAGCAGCATTTTGGCTGCCCGAGGGTCTCCCACGGGTGCACTTCCACAGAACGCCTCCACACTGGCTCCACCTTGCTCCTCCCTGGAGAATAAATAGTGTAGGGCTGTCTGAAATGAGGCATCTGTCCAGGCACGTATCAGCCGGTGCAGACCCTCGTGAGACGGTGGGGCAGGTCATCCTCTGTAAAAATGACTGAGCTGACCACTGAGGCAGCTCAGAACTAAGAGTGGCCTCCCTGTGTGCTTTGTATCTCTCACCCTCAATTTCCTCCTCCAGAAAATACAGGGAGAGATCAGACAACATCCGAGGCATTCAGTCCTGGAAGTCAGAGGTTCCAGCATCAATTTAGCATCAGTTTGTTTCTCAGATTAGTCCTTTCTCTAGAAAATCCCTAAGGAAGCAGGGTCCAGGTGAGATGAACAGGGCAATGCTGGATACATAACGCGGGGGTGCCAGAAGGGTGGTCTAGCTACCAAGAGTCAGGAGTAAAGGGCTGGCAGATGTGGAGTCCGTCACACCTCACACAGGGCTGGAGAACAGAATCGAGGGCTGGACTGATCTACTGCACTGTTGGTTTTTTTGGTTCCTATATGAATATCCAGGAAGAAGGGGAAAACGAAATATCGAAAGTCCGTCCTGAAAACTCTCTCGTCAAAAAAAGAAATAATCCCATTCCATAACATCTTCTGAAGGAGTCACTCACCATCTACATGATGAAAACCTTAACTAGAAAGTATGAGGTTAAATAGGATAAATGCATTACCTTACAAACACCTCCTGTGTTTTCTATTTACATGCAAAATGCAAATTTTTCATTTTAAACACTCCTTTTAAAAATATTACTAGTTCTACAATATTGTAATTAGCCTCCAATTAAAATAAGTAAATAAATTTTAAAAAATACATTACTAGTTCTGACTTCTTACAACTAGATATAAAGACTTCCACGTGACTTCTGGGATGAAAAACTATTTCCCTCCAGCACCTGGGGCTGGGTGTCGTGGCCTTTTTAGCACCTGCTTCCCCTCCACCCCCGGAGAAGGCAATGGCACCCCACTCCAGTACTCTTGCCTGGAAAATCCCATGGATGGAGGAGCCTGGAAGGCTGCGGTCCATGGGGTCACTGAGGGTCGGACATGACTGAGCGACTTCACTTTCACTTTTCACTTTCATGCATTGGAGAAGGAAATGGCAACCCACTCCAGTGTTCTTGCCTGGAGAATCCCAGGAACGGGGAAGCCTGGTGGGCTGCCGTCTATGGGGTCGCACAGAGTCGGACATGACTGAAGTGACTTAGCACTCCCCTCCACCCCTACTACCAGGAGAAGTCACAAGCCTACTGGGCCTGCCCCTCACATCTGGAAAACAAGATGTTTAGGATGAGCCCTGTGTTTAATCTAAATGAAGCTGGTACACACTTGCTTCTATGGCTAGGAAATAAATGGCCTATATCAAACCAATAAAGAAAGGTGATTTATCCTTTTTCCTGGGGCTGTGTGTGTATGTATAACTTCACTTAAATCTGCTTTGCAAGCAGTTTGGAGAAAACAGGCAGTCTGGAGAGGTCCCATCCCTAGGCCTAGTCACACTCCACAGGAGTGCAAGTCTTACAAGGCTTCTGTGCTCACTGTGGATGCTTGTCCACAAATACACACTCAAGTCTGTTCCTCTCAGGTTCTGAAAGAGTGACAAGCCAAGTGTAACACATCTGCCTCAACTTTAATAGAAGATCATGCAAACTCCCCCTCCTTCCTCTTTTAAACCAAACTGAGAGAGATGGTAGGAACAAACAGCCCAGTGAGATCTCAGGCAGTTCTATAAAATCAAAATCCCTAAAGCTTCAATTACTGGCTGTGGAGTTTATTTAGTCAATGCAGAGACGTGTTGATAGAGGTATCCCACCTCTATCCCTTTCCAATTGTATGGCTTTGGCTCTATCCATCAGTTTCCCCATCTTAAAGAAGAGCTAATATGTATAAATCCCACAGCAGTGTCTGGCACATAAATAAGTGTTCAATTAATAGCAGATTTTAGTTACAGCATGAAAATGATGCATCAACCTAAGGCTATGCCCACACACATCACATCCATTCACACCAGTACAACTCAAAGGTACAACTGTTGGGGGAGGGGGATAAAAACTTTCTAGCTTCACCTGCAACTTCTTCCATAGAAGTCAGGACTCAGGGGCCATATCCTCAAAACCAGAGGCCTCCATTACCACCTGGCAGAGGGAATTTCTGAAGAGGGGTTGAGCAGACCAACATCCCTTACTTCCATCTTCAGATCTGGGCCACTGGAGCTGAAGACTCAGACCCCTCTGGTCCTTGGGTTGGGAGTCACGCCTTCTCCATGGCTGCCAGGCAGTCTTTTTCTTAGGAGCCTGGCTGGCCTGGCTGTTCCTTAAGGCACTGTACTCCTCTATAAATGCATCCTTAATATCAGGTGTTTTTTCCAACATACACCACCACCAGCCCACTCGCCGAACACGCAGGCAGCAGTCCATTCTTTAGGGAAACTAAAATGGAAGTGAACTAACATGTGTCTCTTCATCTGTGAGCAGCAGCCACTTTGGGAAGCATCCCCGCATGTGGGACACTCAGGTTTCCACCAGCTGACTAATGTGTGACTTCTTTAAAAGGCCTGAGCACTCTCCTGGAGTCCAACTTTGAATGCTGCTCACGGTGTTAAGGGCACCATATTCAGGACTCTCTGTCCAAACTCTGGCCCCAGACATAAGCCTCTCAACACAGCGTTCCCCACTGCTGCGTGAATCTTCTGATGTTCCAACAACTGAACCTGCCTTCTTGATCCTTCCCAAGAATCCTGGTGAATCTGAGGAAAGTAACTTGCCTGCCCTCCCCATTCCCAAGAAGAAAACCCAGATTACTGTGCCACTAAAGCTCAGCATCCAAGCTGAGTCATCTCGGGTAGAGCTTGATACAGAAAATGGTATCTACTCAACTGCAGAAAAATTGGTAATCCACACTAATCCTATTTTTTTTAATGTGTCAGATATATGAGTATTTCTGAATCTCAGGCAACATTCTGAAGCAGCTGCTAAGCGGTCCTGCAATGAACTTCTAAGACCCGGCCAACCCCGTTCTTTGTACTATTTATATTCCTAAAGCCAATAGCTATGTTAGATACAGCTGATCGTGAGGCCCTGTTTAATGGACGACAGAATCCAATGATACTGACAAGCAGCGAATAGCTAGTTTGGTCTCTACCTAGCTTCACCTTGTGGTAGGAGAGGCCGAGATCCATGCCTCACCTCTACCTCAGCACGGAAGCAGCATCACTCTTCACTTCACTTGCCCTCTCACACTGATTACACCCAGCACATTTTAATCTTATCTCTCCTCCACATGTCCCATGTCTGTCTGTGGATGAGTCAGGCTGGTGTCTGATGCTGGTCTTAAACTAGGAACATTTCCCAAAGACCCAAACAAATAAGCATGGGAAAAGATCACCGAACAACAAGAACCCAACCTAAACACAGCCCTCTGAACAGTGTATATGCACTAGGGTGAGCACGTGGCCTCCTCTGTGCACTGGAGCAGGTACTTTATTACTGTTGTCTGGGGGAGGGGAAAGGATTTCCCCCGTGGTTCAGTGGTAAAGAATTCTCCTGCAAAGCAGGAGCCAAAGGAGACGTGGCTTCGATCCCTGGGTCAGGAAGATCCCCTGGAGGAGGAAATGGCAACCCACTCCAGTATTTTTCCCTGGAGAATCCCATGGACAGAGGAGCCTGGTGGGCTACAGTCCATGGGGTCAGAGAGAGTCAGATGTGACTGAAGCAACTTGGCAGGAGGTGAGGGGGAGGTTGGTGACCTTGACCACACAGAAAGCTACACAGCAAATGAGGATCCGTGGAAAGTCTATTCTAGGGCCAAGAACTCTGTTACGTCTCCACAGATACCACTGCAAGCTCTCTGTTCATCTTTTTCAACTCTTATCAGGCCTCTGAAGTCAAGATGGCATGAAAAATTTGACTGTTGACTCCTAATCTGGACTCAGCGAATGGCTAAAAGCAGTGGTTCTCAAACTTGAGCTTGCAGCAGGATTACTTAGAAGCCTTGTGACAACACAGATTGCTGGGTCTAGAATGTCTGAGTCAGTATGTCTGAGGTGAGCCAAGAATGTGAATTTCCAGAAAGTTTCTAGGTGATGCTGCCGCTGTTGGTGTGGGGACCATGCTTTGAGAAGCACTAGCTTAATGCATCAGAACATGGTAGAACCCTCTAGTACATCAGATTAGGCTGCACAAAAGAGGAAGAGTGAGTTTATCTGTCTCAGATTTCAAGAATCATACCATAACTTGAACTATCTTCTTACAAACTCCCTAACACTTAAAAATTAGTTAAATAGGGTCCAGTGGAGACTAGAAAAACAAGTGGGAGATGGAAAACTTTAAAGAAACCACATTCATTTACACAAAAGAAAGTAGAGAAGAAATCCTAGTTAAGCGCAGTTTATTAAATAATGATGCCCTTGTCTTAGAAGTCAACTGTTCTCTTAGATCCCAATTTGACAGCACTCCTCCCTTTTTATATGGAACTTTCAGGGAGTAAACTCACCTTGTAACCTCCCCACAGAGGAGAGGGTGGAATTAGACGTAAAAGTCATCACTAAATTGGCTGATAACTTCCACAGTCAAAATCTCTCATTTTTTTCTAAAGCAATGTTCTCAACCCTAACTGCCCACCATAACTATCCGGGAGCTTTAAAAAATATAGATGCCCAGGCCCTACATCGAGAGATTCTAACCTAAATGATTTCAGACTGGACCTAGACGGCAGTGTTTTTAAAAGCTCCCTGTGATTCTCAAATACAGCCAAGGTTGGAAACCACTGATGCAGGAGAAAGGTCCCAGAGAGATCATGGGTGATGGGAAAGAGGGAAGAAGGACAGGAAGACCTCTTCAGCAAATGTCTAATGACACAAAACAGGAAAGAATGGGACAGCAGCTGGGAGCAATCAGGACAAGTGAAACTGGGGCGCTTAGATTCTGAGACGGCCTAAGGCTCAACCCAACACCGGCAGTCTCAGGTTCAAAAAGCAGAAACAGCTAGACAATCAAGGAAGTGCCCTCACTGGTCAAAGACAAGGCTGCAGTCCAGAGGAAATACCAGGAAACCCTTTTTTAAAACTGTACTATTTTTTTCAGAAAAGCTAATGAATAACTGAACTTGAGGCAAAGAGCTTTAACGTCTCACAAGGTCCAACTTTGAAATCATTTGCCTGAAAAACAATAAAATGTATCCTTGAGCAAAATTAATTTTTTTTTCCCCAAAAGGGTGGCAAGAGGGAAGAGATGACAGCAGTAACTCTCAGAGCCCACGGTAATCAAAATTATCTCCCCAGTAACCACACTGACAAGTGAGTATTCAAAGTTGTAAAATCATGTGATGCAAATGATAAAACCAAGATAGAGTTATTTTCTTCTCTTCCTTCTTGACTAAGCACAGAAGCATGAGGTAACAAGCTAGAAAAGACATATGAAAGCTTTATGATCCTGTTTAAGATAGAATGATGAACACAAAGCAGTTAGAAGAACGCCGTGTTGCTGGTCAGTGGACACAGCAGGAATCTCAGCTCAGGTAACACAGACAGAAGTCAGGTGAAAATTATCTGTGCTCACAGCAGGATAAACACTGGGAGCCCAGAGAGAAAAGCCCAGATGTTATCCCACTGTGTTAACAGTTAAAACTTATCCATCAATTTAAAGCCCTGATGTGATTAGAAAACCAAGATGTGGGGAAAATATACATCTTAAAAACGAGCATGGTAATTTCTGATAAAAACATTCATTTGTGAAGTCATTATGTTAAAAATCAATTTGGAGGATGGTAGTTTTCACTACCTCAAGTTGCTGTTGTTGCTTACTCAGTTGTGTCCGACTCTTGATGACCCCATGGACTGCAGCCCGCCAGGCTCCTCGGTCCATGGGATTTCCCAGGCAAGAATACTGGAGTGGGTTGCCATTTCCTTCTCTAGGGGATCTTCCTGACCCAGGGATTGACGCTGTGTCTCCTGCATTGGCAGGTGGGTTCTTTGTGGCTGAGCACCAGGGAGCCCATAACACCACAAGTTAGCTCTCCTAATTTGACACATGGTGCTTTACTTAATTCAGTACTCCTCCTCCTCAAAGTCGCTTCAGTCGTGTTTGACTCTGTGCGACCCCATAGACGGCAGGCCACCAGGCTCCCCGGTCCATGGGATTTTCCAGGCAAGAGTACTGGAGTAGGGTGCCACTGCCTTCTCCAAATTCAGTACTGACTACCCACAAATTAACTCGGAGCATTCCCCGATATTATGAGATTATCAGAATAAATCCCTCACCTCCTCCCAAAGAACATCTACTAAAAGATACCTACAATCAGATGCCAGGGAATTCCCCTACAGTCCAGTAGGTAGGACTCCATGCTTTCACTGCTGAGGGCCCGGGGTTCAATCTCTGATAAGAGAACTAAGACCCAGTAAGCTGAGCGGCATAATCGGATGCCAAATTTCACCTTGGTGACTGACACGAAGGTTGACTGTGGTGAAGCCTAACATGTGGCCCAGATCACCTAGACTTCCAGCCTGGAAAAAAAGGATCTTTCATGTAAAGGAAGGAGACTAAACAGGACTGATTTAGAAAATTCAGTTCAGCACAGGGCACACATCTATTCAAAGAGGAGGCAGTAAGCTTATCTATACTGGACAGGGTTGGAGATAGAAGGCTTGATCGAGGCCACTCAAGAAACAGCATACTAGCTCACCTAGGAAGCTGCCTATCAGGAGCTTAAGAGCCCAACTGTGCTGAAGCAAGCACACTCACACCTGTGTCAGCCGGAAGACAACTCTGAAAGAATCGGGCCCATAACATTTCTAAGGCTCATTCTGGGTTTCTCAGGATTACACAAACGATGCCCCCCAAAATAACTGATCACTGTTCTTAAAAAAAATTCACAGGAATGTCTGGGGCTCAGTGTCAATTTTTACTTAAAAAAAAAAAAATTACCTTGCTTAAAATGTAGTCTGTGGGCCATGGTTTATTTATAATCATAGGTATATTCATAAATGACAAATTAATGCTGTTAATTGGACTGTTCTAACAAATAGTGAATAAAGGCATGTTCCTTCTTATTCTACCAGCTGGGAAAAGAAGGAAAAAAAAAAAAAACCAAGGTAATACAGACCAAGATGCAAACATATGATGGGTGCGATTAACAAGTCCTTGATTGGAAACAAATGCTGACAGAAAACTCCAGACCAGCTATCACACACGGTAAAAATTCTAGAAAAAATAAACAGCAAAACTGACTTGTAAATTACGCTGAATTTCAAAAGAATTACCAACAAGAAGTTCTAATGGAAAGATGTCGAGAGAGTGTTTTTACTTTATGAGACCATTACAGCATTAGAGGTAAAACTGCATTAAAAAAAAATTGAGTAAAATAGAAGTGAAAATTAAAAAGAGAAAGGAGAGGAAGGTGAGAGATGGCTTTAAATATCATTCAGCCAAACTTTATGTGAAATATGGAACTGAGGCAATTATTTAGATAATTTATGATGAAGGAACTATCATTTTTTAGAAATTATGACACTTTGGGGGAAAAAAAAGCAGTTCTGAGATTTGAATTATGTGAATTAATGGCTTAACTCTCCATTTGCTCTTTTTAATGTAATACCAATTTTCAAGGAGACATCTAAGAAGCTGTACTGGATATAATTCTATGCCCCCCTTCAACTTCAGGTTTATACCCAGAGTTGTATCTTTACAAGTCCACAAGGCCAAGGCCACCTTCTCTGTAACTGCCTTTGGCCCCACCACGCTCCCCACACCCGGGCCTCACTCAGTTATCAGGCAGAGCCCTTCTGCCTGCTCCACATTTATCACAGGGTTTCAGTCTATCTTCTGGACACTCTCCAGACACTACTCACCTATCTTTACTCTGAAACTGAGAGTTCTAAAATTTTTTCCAGCACACACATGGGATTAGCCTTCTGCAAGCCGTATTTTATCTCAGGGCACATGGGTGCTGTATTCCTGTGGCCAATTAAAACCATCATTTTAGGTCCAGTCATACCTATTCTACCTTGAAGACAAAAGCAGTAAGTGCCTTAATAAGATAAATCCTTTAACCTGGCCAGCAGCTTGCATTTTGCAAGATTTTCTGTGTCTGTCTTGCTTTAAACCTGTTAGTAACTGCATTGGAAAGGGTCAACCACCTCACAAAATATGCTTAATACCTTTAATTTTGAGATCTCATTGGGCTTCGACCACACTTCTGCCACAAACCTTTTATAAATGTCTTTTTTTCCCTGAAATCCATCTTTCTTGGTGGTATTATCTCCATCCATCTACCTACCTGAAGCCTATAGAAGCACAGATATACCCTGTTCTCCCAAGGCAGAAATTTCTGAGAGATAATAGCCCAGCCCTAAGGATTTCCACACACTATAGTATCACTCTTTTTGTCCTGAACACTAGTACATTATCTGACCTATAGTAAACCATGGTTAAACAGTGGTTTACTAAAGCAGCATCCAAACAGAAATACAAATCCCCAAATTAAATTGCTCCACTAAGAGCCCAGGCACTGATTAGATTCTTAAAATTATTCACTCAGGCAAAATCAAGGGCAGGAACCTAAATCATGGGTCTGTGTCTACTCCCCTCCAACACCGAGAGGTATCAGTTACCCCAAGTGAGCCACAGTCCAGAAGATAAACATTCAGGACAGCATTCTGAAAGATTTCCATCAGGACTGATGGTAATACATACAAAGAATGTGGCACACAGTAGCAACTTTTTCAATGGCAGCTATTTAATTTTATTGTTGTATTCACCCCCAGGCAAAGTCCCACCACACTCAGGAGGCAGCAAAGCGTAGCAGAAAACTGACGTTCAAAGAAACCTTCCTCTGAATCCCAAGCAATTAAATTTCTCTGAACCATTTTCTTGTCTCTAAATTGGGTTTATACTTAAATGCTTCACATGTAGGATCAATATTAGATGTAAAAAATCTACCTGAGTAATTGGCATATGATAGTGTTCAATAAATCATAGCTACTATTATTATAACTAGGCCTCAGAATATCTTGTGTCAACTCCTCTTTTTATCATAAAAACCAAACTGTGTTTCCAATTGATTTATAACCCTGGCTCCCTTTTCCCAAAATACTATTTTGAAATATGAGCATAAACAGATGCAATTCTAATTCTGAAATACTTCTGAACAATTCAACCCAAACACCTTCACGGAACCTAGAAAACACCTGTTGCTACCTGAATGAGGACTACCACTCTATGCTCCCTCAGGATGGCTGGGTTTTGCAGACATAAATGTATAGAGGAGATGGGAGCCTGAAGGCTCGAGTGTTGACACTTTGAAAGGGCCTGAACTAAGCACAGGAGGAACCAAGGAGACTCCAGAGACATTCTGATTACCCTTACTGCCACCATGGACGGCAGTGAACCTGATGGGGCGATACCTTCTCAAGCCTGACTGGGCTGGGGAAGAGAGAATTCTTCAACCTTCTTCCGCTGAGGACCCAGGCTGCTCCCTCCCTGAAAGACTGACTACCACAGACCAAAGCTCTCAGCTAGACCTTGGCCATAAACCTCAAGTCCACACTCCCCAAGTACAGCCATTCCACCAGCTTCACGAAATAGGCCACGAAGTAGAAAGTGAGTAAGAAGGGTGGGAGGCTTAGGAGCGAGCCCAAAATACACGCTAAACGGAGGGCGGAGGGCTCACTGCAGCAGCTTGCACTGGGAAATCAGGGGAATTCACACCTCCCTTCTGTGCCTAACAGCAGGATGAAGAAGAAATTTAAGTTACCAGAAAGTAGCCTAGGAGTGATTACATTTTAATTTTAATCTAAATATAACTTTGGAGGGAGAGGGCAAAATGGGTGAAGCGGGTCAAGAGAGACAAACTTCCAATTACTAAGTCAGTCAGTCCTGGGGATGCAATATACAGCTTGGTGAATACAGTTAATACCTAGGTATCTGAAAGTTGCTCAGAGAGTAAATATTAAAAAGTTTTCAATATAAGAAAAAAAAAAGAAAAATGTTAACTAGACTTACAGTGATGATCATTTTGCAACATGTATAAATACCAAATCATTACGTTGTACACTTGACACTAATATTGTTATGTCAATTATATCTCAATTTTAAAAATAAAATAAAACCTTCTCTTCCTCTTCTGCAACCCTTCATGTTCCTCTCTTCCATCCCTGTGCGCCTATGTGTTTCCTAGGGCTACCATGACAAATTACTACAAACTCAGGGGCTTCAAACAATAAAAACGTATTCTCTTACAGTGCTGGAGGCTAGAAGTCCACATTCAAGGTGTGGGCAGCACCATGCTCCCTCTGAAGGCTGCAGCGGAGGGTCCTGCCCGGCCTCTGCCCAGCTTCTGGTGCCCCCAGCAATCTGGCGCTCCCTGGCTTGTGACTGCACTGCTCCACCTTCTGCCGTGGCGTCACGCAGCCTCCTCATAAGGGCACCAGTCACTGGACCTAGGGCCCACATGAATCCAACATGACTCCACCTTAATGTAACTAACTACCTCCAGAAAGATCCTAGTTCCAAACAAGGTTATACTCTGAGGTTACAGGTGGACCTTAATGAGGGGGTTGGAGGGGTACTATTCAACCCACTAGAGCTCCCCAATTAAAATAAACTGCTACCACCAAAATACGGGCAACATGAAGAGTGTGACAAACTACAGAACACAGAACTACAGAATTTTAGATTACAAAACTGCAAAGCTGTCATCTCCAGTGGGTCCATGACTGCTAAATCTGAATTAAGAATAATGTAGGTTTTGCCTTTCTTTCACCTACAGGAAAATGACGTCTTGGGAAATATCAAGAGTCTCAATCAAAAGAGCACTAACACACAGAACCCACTGCTCTTGACACACTGCGGCGCGTGCTATCAGGTACAGATGAACGTTCACCTATGTTTTCAAGAGTGAAGCACTGCAGCTTCACTGGAAGCGGCTGATTCATGTGGATGTTTGGCAGAAACCAACAAAATGCTGTAAAGCAATTATCTTTCACTTAAACAATAAATTAAAAAAAAAGTGAAGTAGCAAAAATATGTAAAGCAAAGGAAGAAATTTTTCAGTTCAAAAGGCTTTAATTATTTGAGGATGGGAATTAGACCATAAGTCTCAGAACACCAAAGTTCCTTTTTAAAAAAGTTATCTTAGGTTTTTAAACACTCTCTCCTCCAAATTATCCTTTTCTAACAATGACATAAGCCTACACACAAACACTCTGTATTACAGACCTTTTTTTTTTTTTTTGGTGTTTTAACCAAGGTATTATTTTAGCTATGTGGGGAAAAGAACTTGAGATCAGTTTAAAGACATGTGCACTCCCTCTGCTGGCTCTAAATTTAAAGAAAATTCTCAATGGCTGCAAGAGCCAAGTTATTAATTTCACTAGACATCCAAAACACAAGAAAAAATACGATGTGGATTCTCCCACACATGCACACTCAAAAGTCTTCACAGAAATAAACAAGAAATGACAAAACACGTACTGAGAACTGTCGAAGGCGTCTGCTGGTATTATTATGGGCTCACTCCAGAGGAAAGCGAATGCATTTTGTTTGTCTGTGGCAGGGGCCACTTCCCACCTTAGCCTTCCGCCCTGCAAGTGAGCCACAGCTTCCTTGCTCTAAGCTCACCTCTCCATTGTAGAATGGGGGTGCATTTGGATACCCAGGCATGGTGAGCCCCCAGAAGATAAGCTGGCTTCTTCACCACACACAATCATGAGAGTACTTGCATGAGAGTACACAAATGAGTGCAAGTACCACAGGCCACCAGAAAACTTTATCTACTTTGTACCGTTATCTCATAGTAGGGACTGACACACTGCAGGGAAAAAGTCTCAAGATTAAAATCTCCCAAAAAGGTCCAAGTGAAAATACACATTCTGGGGGGGCGGGGAAAGCCCAGCTTGAAGCATACTCCATACAGTTGTATTTCACCAGAAAGAAGTGATACGTCACAATATTCTACAGATGCTTTCTATTTTACTTCTTTTTCCAACTGGGGAAATTGTAATACTGAGAAATGGAAGTCGTTCGATCAAGAATAAAATGGTGAGAGATACTGAGCCTGTCTGGACACTGATTTGATTAGAATTGGGGTCTTCCATGACAATCAGTAGCCAAAACACCTATTCAGAAAACCATCTCGGAAGAGAGGCAGACTGGCCCTGGACAGGTCCAGCTCAGACTGCTCACTATCTCTTCTCCTTCATCTGTGACTTACATTTACCAATCCATTATGTAAAACTTCAAGTACATCTAAGACTTACATCTGCAAATGCAGAACATTATGGACAACTTAATTTTACACCAGAGCTCTGCTTCTGAAGTGGATATGTAATATTTGGCGACTCTTTCTAGAAGTAATACTGATGCTGCATAAAGCGGGGTCCACACACAGAAGGAAAACATGATTTCAACTTTCTTTTCAGGAAAGGTCATCCCAAGATGAGGTTTCTCTCCGTTTCTGTGATGGGTAACAGCTGGCTCTGATGAAGTTTTCAGGGACTTCTACACTAAGAAACAAGACACTGTAAGAAATGCCTTAGATAGTACAGCACCATTGCACAATTACATGACATCATATCGATACCAACACTAGGAGGTCTGCGCCACCTTCGGAGCTACAAGTATCCAAAAGATTCTACACATGACATCACTCCACTCCTGAGTCACATCATCCCCTTTCAGTATCACTGTCCCAGAACAAAGCTAAGCTCATGGGCTGAGGACAATCAGCCCAAAAGCAGCTCCAAGTTATCAGAAATGTTTTTGTCTGGTAGGTACCTTCCTTGCTTTCAAGGTTTTTACGCTGTTCTTGAGAATATATAGGAGTCACAGAAAAATGACAAAAGGAACAGACAGAAGTCAGGAGGTGGGCAGGGTAGGGCGACATTGAGAGAATAGGCTTTTCCAGCAAGGTGAGCTGAGAGCGCTGATAGAGAATGCAAAAAGACAAACACAGCTACTCTCCTGCTAGCCAGCCAATCTAGAGGATGGGGGAGGGGAGCAGAGGAGAGAAAATGAAGTAAAGAGTTTGCAGAAACGGAGGCACTGGCTCGAACAGCTGTGAAACCACAATGGTTAGCAACAGACATTACAGAACACTGGTGCCCTGGGCTCACATGGACACATTAACTCCACCCCTGCTACTTGTGGGTCCCTGAGCTACTCACTCACATGCTCCTGCCTGTATCCTCACTTGCAAAATGAAGTATTTAGATAATCCTTAAGACTTCATTTAGTTTTTAATTTGAGACAAGAAGTCATGCAGACAATTCGACTGCATCAAGGCTCTACATCCACTCCAAGAGGCTGGACCTATATCATGGCGCCACAAGACAGAACTGGGGACCCAAGGTGAGTCCAGGGCTACCAGCGTGCTCTATTTCCAGCTTCTCCCCAAAAGATCCAAACTACAGGAGCGTGTGACAGCGGCCCTGCATCTCCAAAGCAAGCTAAAAATTATGACCTGCAGAGAGCTAAAGGCCAGCTCCAAGCCAGGGCCCAGCATCCACTCTGCCATTTGCTGGTGACTTCGCAGAGAGCTGAAGCACTAAGGAAAGCAGAAGTACAGATGGGAAAAAGGCAAAGAGAAGGGGCAACGATGACAAGTTTACAGGGCACAGATTTGCATGTTTATTTTCTGTCTTCCCCCAAGAGAACACAAACTCCTGTGAACTGGAACCTTATCTGCCTTGTGCTACCACTACATCCCTGGGCCCGGCAGAACGCCCTGCACACTGCATGCCTTTGATAAATATTTGCTGAATGAATGAAATGGCATGAGATGCAAATGAGTAAAAAGGGTTTTCTCTTTTCAGTCTTTTACTCACTCACTGTGCACCAGCTGCACCGTCCACTGACACAACCCACCTGCGTGTATGTCATCCCCAGTTCTTTCACAGCAGCAGAAAGTCCAAGTGGCCCTCAGGGCTCCTCCGTTTGTGATACAGGAAAAAGTGAGGAGAAAAACGAGGAGTCAAAAATAGGATTGAGCCTGTTCCTCACAGACAAGACAAAAGAGTATGAAAACAAAATAAATTTCATTCTCTCCAGCCCAGGGAATCCAAAAACTGATCGGCAAGGGGTAAGCTGGGTATCTCCTCAGAAGGCACTAGCTTCAACAGTCTTATCTTTGCATTCTTATAAAGATCTTTAGATGAACAGTGTCTGCTAAATTTTTGCAAATCAGGTAAACGATTTTTTTAGTGGGACAAGGCTTCTTCACAAATTTTCCAAATAAAAATACGTGCTGGTTTTAAGTAAGCACCATAAGTAGAGTATTAAAAAGTTTAACTACAGATGTTCTTCTATGGTATCATTCCCTTAAAATAGAACCCTCCCAAAAACTCCTAAAAATAAGTCTGCATAGTTTCATTTCATTTTCAAAGGAGGAGATAAACATATCAAAACAAACACTTAACTTCTTTTTAAAAGAGCCTCTCTGCTACATGGGGCTCACAGATCAAAGTCTAAAATGGCCAATTTCTTCACCTCATAGGTCGATGACACAGCTTTGAAAAAGAAGAAAAACAGTCCCCCTAGTGTACTGCCACTGTAGAAAGAGGAAGTATGTTAGTTGAGAATCACTGACGAAGACAGTACTGCCGAAGGAAATTACAAAACAGTATTTCAGCAACAGGGGCCAAGCTAAAGACAGATTCCTCATACAGCACAACCCTAACCGGCCCTTTAGTGAGTTAGTCCAAAAGGTGACTGGGGTCAAAATCAGAGGCCAGTATGAAACTATTATGCCTCTGTTGTTTTGAAATTGTTGAAAAAAATATTTTTAAACGTCACACTTGCAGTTAAAATAACATCTTTTAAAAATACAGTATGGTGAAAAGGAACTGGGTGCATTCATCTAAAGAGCTAGAACTGTAAGGACGTGAACAAGTATTATGTGGCAGGCCAGCCCTCATCTTTTAACCTTGGGAAGAATCGGCACGAGGACACATTCTCACATGAAGGAAGACTCGGTCACTTGCAGCAGCAGAAGTCCTCTCACATTTGTGAAGTTGTAGGAACCACCACAGAAACCCATAGCTGCCTAACGTTATTGTGCCCTGACCCCATGGGAAGCACAGAGGAGTGGGCGTGTGCAGGAGAATCAGTGAAAATGGGCCTCACCAGGTAAACCCTGGAGTTCTAGAGACAGGAGGAAACATAGACCTCACCACCTCAATTATGGGTGCAGTGCAAGTAAGCTTAATCTGAGTTAAAGGAAATGTAACCTTTTCCCCCTTTAACCACATCTGATTATTCATTTCTACTTTAATGCCCGAGGTAAGGGAACCTGCAAGATAGCTATCACCTTTCTCCCTGGCACGGTTTGCATCTGACAAATTCAAGTTAACCAAGAGCTTCCTCCTTTTGTTAAAATGCTCCTTTTTTGCCACCTTCCTCACTTCACAGTTCCTAGGTACCCTTCCTGATAGGCACCAGACAGCTTTACAGACACTGTGTGCTCACTCAGCCTCTACCAATAATCATTCATCTTCCCGATGCTGAAATAATAACCAAGAGTTTTAGATGGAGAGACAAATATGCTTTTTAGGAAAACAACTTCTACTTATGTAAGACTACTCAGTGCTTAGTACATAACCTTTAGAAAGGATCAATTTAAAGAGAAAAAAATAGTGTGATAAAGATCTCTAGAGCCACCGACTGCTAATTATCTCTGTACTAACCAGCTGTGTGATCTTAGTAAAGTCATTAACTTGAAGAATCAAGATCTTCACCTATAAAATAAGGGGACTGAACTAGATCAGCAAACCTCATCCTGGCTGTACATTAGAATCACCTAAGACACTTCAAAAATTAAACAAAAACAACCTCACCAATCAATACACACACATCGGCCCAATTATATCAGGTTCTCTGGGTACTGATATTTTTTAAAAGCTCCCAGATAATTCTTACATGCAACCAGAGCTTTGATTCACTGGTCTTGATTCTGATCACTAAGACCTCTTTTCTAATTCACTCTGTGCTCTTAGGGTGATAATTCTAGTTACAAGATCTCATAATACAAAGGCCCAAAAAGCTACAAAAGGCCTCGATGTTGCATACTGCGCCTATGTGCACACATGACTGGGAGAGGTGAACCTGAATTCTATACATTTTTAGAAGTTGAAAACCTGAATGTAAAACTCAGAATGAGAGTAGTGTGGTTTAAAAGCACACAACTGCTTCCAAATGACTAATCATGATAGGAATCAATTCCTGAAACTTGGATGCATGGAAATAGGTCACAATTAGCTCCTGACCTCTCCCTTTTCCCTCTTCTTCCACCTCCACTAAACCACAAGCACAGAAAAAAGCTTGGCTATTACTCATAATTGGAATGTGAAACCAGCAGCCCCAGTTCAGAGGGCCTTCTCCATCATCAAAGATCTGGAAGTTCTTGCATGGCTGCATCTTTTGGTAAAGATCATCTTGCAAAAACTCTAAATTAGATCTCTATAGTCTTCAAGGATTAGTTATCATGTGATAATCAGAAATGGACCTGCTGTAAAATTTTAAAGATAAAATATTCATAAAATATTCGCCCTGTATTAAACATATGACTGCTGGACAGTTTCAATTTACAATGCTTCATAAGATTTTAGTTAAAAATGAGATAGCAGAGAAGAAAAAACAAACCATGAGACCAAAAAGAGTTAAGATATAAAACCACGAAGTTTAAGACTAGGCCCCAAATCTCTATTGCAGATCCTGTAAGCTACATGAAAATATAATTAATTCAGTATCAATTCAAGGCTATTTTTGGTAGCCACACTTTCCCACATAAGTCTTTAAAAAAAAGTTTCAAATGCCATAAACTGGTATTATCTTTAACCATAAACACGATGCAAGAAATATTTGTGATGTTAAAATTACTTTCATAATCCTAAAAATCATAAAAAAGGTGAAAACCCTTGCTATGTTAACTTTCTAACTAACTTAAAGCTAACTTTTAACTAACAGATTCTCTGCACCAAATCCAAAATATGTAGGACTAAATTTCAAGTGTGAAAAATTTAGAAAAGACTCCACACCCCACCCAATCCATCTTCTTAGATCCCACAAATTCATCCCTTCCTATAACTATACACTGAGATTAACCCTTGCTATCCACTTGAAAACTCAATTTTTAAAAGTATCACATCAGCACTGCTTTGAAACAGAATTCTCATCCTTTTCATAAATATCCTATTATTACACAACTGGCATTCTTTTGCAAAGCAATACAATTGAATCGAACCTAAGATTCATAACAACAGTGTTTGTTCAAAGATGAGACAGATTTGTGGAACAATATCAAAGCACTTGTTTTGCTTTTAAAGTATCGAACCCCTTCCCTATACTAGCCATAAAAAAATTTTAAAGCATATTTCAAGATTTTTTTAAACCAAATTAAGTCAATAACACTAAATTCTTTAGTTTTTTCAGGTACTAGCTCCTCTCCAGTGCTTCAGTTCTCCACCTAAGGCCAAACTGTTCTTATTCTATACACCCACTGGAACCTAGCAAGTACAGGGCTCCCCAAAGACAACAAAGGAAGGGACAGAAGGAGGAAGCAACCACCTTTTTAATTAAAAAAAAAAAAAAATCCAACTTGTTACTAGAAGCAACTGACAGAAAGATATGTATCTACAGCTGCACAGGGCTCCCTTTAGCCCGGTATGCATTCCTATCTTAGGAGATGGGGCCAGGAGGATGAGGTGCAAGAGCAAAGCCGCTGGGTATCAGCGGCCCAGCGGGGGCACAGGAGTTAATCTCCTTGGATGCCCAACTGCAGGAAGTCATTACATCATATGCCTTTCCACACCTCTCTCCCTACCACGTGTCCAGTGCCCCAAGAGGCTGAAAACGAACAGTAGAGAGCCTCTCTTCAGGTTCAACTCATAGGTAGAAGCCATTACGGTCCAGCCCTGCCAGCAAACCTCCCTCCCCAAGGCCCAGGTGAAGCGCCAGGCGCCATCCTGCACACCTGGAGCCCCTGCCTCAAACAGCGCCAGAATCCGGACCTCAGCGCGGAAGCAGCAGGTGCAGCGAGTCCCCGCTGAGGCAGAAGGGCTGGCCCGTGCCAGGCCCAAAGCATCTCAGAAGCTACCTGCTGTAGAGACATCTCTAAAGAACAGAGATGTGGACACAGGCAAGAAAAGGAAACCGGCCAGGGAAAGGTTTACAACCACCGCTTTTTGTAATGAGATTGATGTGCCTGTGGGAGTGAACACCCACAAGCCCAAAAACTTGGACACAGGGCTCTCATCCAGGTAGTCAAAACACACCAGGCTCCCGCGACCGACTGAAAACCACAAACCCATCCCTCCCAAACCCGTTCCCTCACTCCCCCCGCAGTGGCCTCGCCGCACGATGGGGGACTTGTACTCCAAAGTTGGCCGCAGACCTACCTTCTCTGCGATGACCCAGGAATCCGGCAAATTCACTCCGGTCCGTCTGTCCTTCCCTCGCCGGTGTCCCTCAACCCCTCGCCTCACCTGGCCATGCCTGAGGTTTCCCCAGGAGCCTTCTCTCCCCATCCAGCCACCTTCGCGGCCGTCCCCGGTTGCCCCTCCTCCGGGATCACACAGAACCCCCAAAACCTCACAACGGAGGCTCTCCCTGCCAACCCCTCTCCCCCGCGCCACAGGAGCGCTCCGTCGAATCGAAGACGCGCCTCGCACTGCGCAGGAGGCCCGGCGGGTCCGGCCGCCCGCCCCAGGTGGGTACGCACCTTCCAGCCGGCAGAGCTGTTGCTGTCGCCCTTATCCTTGAAGTAGGGCACGCAGCGCACCATCCACTCATAGATCTGGGACAGAGTGAGCCGTTTGTCTGGAGAGCTCTCGATCGCGCGAGTGATCAGATCGGCGTAGGACAGGTTCCCCCAGGCGTTCCTCCGCGACGAGCATTTCCTCGGCTGCCCAGAGCCTCCAGCCGTCCCCGGCTGCGGCGGTGGCAGTGGCTGCTGAGGCTGCAGCGGTGTCTGCGTCCCCCCGCTCAGCGCGCCCGCCGCGGGGGCTGGCCCGGACCCGGGGTCCTGCCCTCCAGGAGCCAGCAGCCGGGCCGAGTCCTCCAGGAGCAACCCAGAGCCCAGCGGGCCGCCCCCGCCGCCGCCGATCGCCATGGCCGAGCCGGCCCTACCGCCACCGTCCTCGTCGTCTTCATCGTCCTCCTCCTCGGGGATCATGGAGTCAGCAGCCGCCTCCCCAGAGGGCTTGGCCGGGCTCCCCTGGAGCTCCGGCCTCTGCAGGGGCCACGTACAGGAGCGCGGCCGGCTCTGGGGCTCGAACTCCGGGTCTAGCTCCACTTCGAGCGGAGAGATCGGGGCCGGGGAGGCCGGCGCCTCTGCCATCTTCGCCGCCCGCCCGCGGCTCGGGCTCTCGCGCTCTCCTCTCGCGCCGGGGCGGGGTGCGGCGGGGGAGGGACGGGGGCGCCGAGAAGGCTCGGGCTCCCAGGCGGCGTCGCCGCCGCCGCCGCTACTGCCGCCGCCTGGGGAAGCACGAGAGGAGAGAGAAGGAGAGTTGGTTATCCCGGGCTGGAACCCAGTCTTCGGCGAGTCCTCGCCCGCCGTCGCCGCTGCCACCGCTTCGCGACCGCACCGCGCCCGCCTCCCAGGAGCAGGCAGACCTGGAGACGTGCGTCCCGCGAACCTGGCGCAGCAGACGCCGCCCCCCGACCAGGCCGCTGGGGAGACGGGAGCGAATCGACGGGCTCGCACGGGGCACCCCCTCCCCCGCCGCCGCCGGAGCTGCAGGTCTCTCCTGGGCTAGGTGGCTGGGCGGGGAAGAAGGGGGAGGGGCGGGGCGGGGGAGGGGCGCGGGCCGCGCCTTTAAAGCGGGCAGCAGCCGGCGCTGGCGCAGCCCAGTGGCGGTCCGAGCCGGAGTCCAGGCGGGTGGGCGTGCGTTTGTTTATGTTTCGCTCGGGCCCGCTCAAGTGCTTCCCGCGACGCCGCCGCCAAAGTCTGTGGCGTCTTCGGCTCTTCTTCCAGTGCCCGGCCCTGCTGCCTCCGCGCCCCCCTGCCACCCCCTCCCAGCGGAGGTCTCGAGCCCGGGGACAGCGCGGGAAGCTCCCTATTTCCCTCTGCGCCCGCGGGCTGAGAGGGCAAGCGTGGGTCCGAGCGCAAACGGGCCCTTGTCACTTCCAGAAAAAAGGGAAGCCGGGAAGAAGGAGGGCAAGCAGCTCGGTGGATATTTGCAAAGGGTCGAGCCGAGCGGCAACAGCCACTTTCGGGGTTTGTGAGGCTTATTCTCCCACGGGCGTTGTGCCCTACACCCCCTTCCCAGTGAAGAACGGGAGAAGGGAGGCAAGTCGGAACGTAAATCTTCCAACAGGTCAGGAAGCACCAAGTCTCCCGGGCCGCCAGAAAGCCCAGACCAGCACGTTCTTCACCTCCTTGCTCCCGCTGCTGCCATCTTGACAGTTTCCCCCCTTCACTCAAGTCCTTTAAAAACACTAGCGGGAGAGAAGAGGGGCGCGCACACCGAGTCACGGGGAGGGAAAAGGGAAGCGCCTGGCCCAGCTCAGAAGCAGATCCGGAGTCGCCGGGAAGGCGGTCGACCCGCTCACAGCTCCGGCGCCTACCTCGGTTCCTTCCCCTCAGGGACGAGGGGGGAGGACGCACAATCCCGCGCGGGCCTGGGGCACGGTGAGGAGGGGGCGCGCAACCTCGGCCGAGGAGAGGCGCTCCGGCCGCCGCCGCAGCCCGCCTGAGAAACCGCCTGTCAGCCTGCGCCCCGCCGCCTTCCACATTCCTCCTCCTCCCTTCCCCAAGCAGAGCGGTCGAGGCAGCAACACAAAGTTATAGACACACGCAGGGTGCCTCAACCTAGACTGACGGCGGGCGGGCGGGCGGCGGGCGGGTCCCCGCCCAGGGGGAGGGCTGGGCGGCGGGCCGGGGTGTGCTCGCGTGCGTGCGTGTGTGTGTGTGTGTGCGCGCGCGCCTGCGCGACCCGGTTCCGCGGGGCTGCAGGCTTGAGTGTCAGGGCGCGCGCCGGGGCCGAGACTCGGCCGGCTCCTCCTCCCTCCTGGGAGCCTCAACGACAACAAAGCACGGCGCTGGCTCAGGAGACGAGGGAGGGGGGCCATCAGAGCTCCAAACGCTCAACGAGCGCAGTCGCGTGGCCTCCCAGACTCCAAGCAGGACGCCTGGCACCCTCCCCAGCGACGAAGGGTCCCCGTCGCTCCGCCAGGCTCTGGGCCCGCCCTGGTGTCCGGTTCCCCATTAGAACCCGACACCAGGTAACACCCGAGATAAGATGCTGACCGCAGGCGGCAAGGGTTACCTCAGCGTGAAAATACTGGCAAGCTAAGATGTTGGTGTCCTCAGGACTTCGATAAGCTGATGCTCTCAGATTTGATCAGGCACCAGGAGGTTTGCAACTGAGTCTCTCACGTAGGACACTTGACTGCAGTCGTGTTTCATTTTGCATGAATTTCATGGCCAGCGAGGGGAGAAGTGTAACTAACTCGGAAGAAAAGCAAATTATTCCATGTTCCTAAATGCAAGAACAAATTCTGAACAACTGTGAAGAGGAAATAATGAGTCTAATTTTTAAATGACGGCAAAGCAGCTAATTGTGCTTTTTTAAACTTTTAAAAAATACACTCCTTCGGGTTTAGAAAAACATCTTCACATGTCCTTATCCTACGACAGTACCCAAGTCGTTCATTTGTGCGCTAAGAATGCACTACATGCAACACACCCCGAGAGTCTATTTTGATTTATAAATATCCCGCCCCATCCTTCCAAGCCACTATAAGTATCTTAAGCAGTCCAGAGCGGTCTCGGCAACAACCCCATACACAAAAAGGTCCAACTCAGTGTAGGCAGGAATGCGCCCATCCACCCGACTCCATGCTCCGGGCTTTGCGCAGGACCCGTCACTCAAGTGACGCGCGGCCCCGCCCCTGCACCAAGCTAGTTCGACGCGTACAAACAGATGATGTCATTGTATCCACAAGCGCGTGACCCGGGATCTCTGCGCCGCATTGCCATTCGCTGCGCCGCTCAATCGTCAAGCCATGCCGCGCTCTGACTGGCCGCGGCCACCTGTCTCCAGGCCCCAGACACCCCTCTCCGCCCCCGGCCTCCGCCCCCCCTTCAAATAATAAACAATCGAGTAAAATTCGATGGAAGGGAGGAGAGGACAGAGAGACGGCGAACCCAGAAGCCAATCCTTCGCGTGCTGACGGAAGGGAGAGTTAAAAGGAGGAGGGTTTGAAAGGACCGGGTTGTGGGGGGAAGGAGCAGACCTGAGGCGATGTGTCCCGCCTCGTTGAGGTGGCATCAGGGGAGGAAAGTTGGAGAGCACTCTGCGGGGCACGCCTGGTAACGCAGGGGGGGCTCTAGGGCCCCGGAGCGGCCGGGCTCGGGACTCTGGGGTGGTGCGCTGCCAGCCGAAGAGGCGGAGATTGGGCCTCGCTAGCGCTGCGCAGGCGGAGCTGGCAGACACGTGCGGGAGGAGGGCGGACGCGCGCCGCACGGGCTCGCCCTGGGCACGCGGCTCCGGGAGACGCGCGCGCTTGTTTACCAGCGCACGTGGGTGTTATTTTTAAATGGAATGTTGTGCTGGCAGCTCGGTTGAGTGGCTGGCGCGTGGGGCTGCCCGCGCCTGCTGGGGGACGCGGCGGGGCCGCGCTGCGGCCTTTCTGAGCGTAGCTCACGGGACAGCAAGGCTGTCCCCGCTACCTGCTTCCTTTGCAGACGGCCGCTTGGGCCTGATTGCGAGTTTCGCGCGCTGTTTCGTGAGAGTTTCAAGCCTCTACGGAGACAACGTGTTCTCGCTGCAGAATACTGCCTTTTGTAAACCCGGGCTCGGCTCCCTCATTCACATTCCGGAGCAAAGCCACCTGTTTCTTTTCATCTTGGAGGCCGAGCCCGGCTAGGCTCCGTGGCTATCGGCTCCGGAGCAGATTTCAACACACTTAACTGGCACTAAACACCCTGTCTGTGCCTTGCTCCCTTGCTTCGAATGTCCCCAGTCTATCTGTACCCGTCTCTTGGGTGAACATCTCTGCCCGCGAGCAGCTGCGCTTCGTGTGCGGAGGTGGAAGTCTGGAGTAGAGCGGTCTCTGCTTCCTGGGCTTGTTCCTCTGAGTGCGGCTCCTCTCCTCTCATCGTGGGCCTGCCCCGCTGAGAAGCCCTGAGTGTACATCTGGTTTATAGCCTAGCAGTGTGGAAGGTGTGGTAGAATTTATTGCTCTGAGTCTGGTTTTCTGCTTTGCACGAAGAACCAGGAGGCCTCATCACCTAGGCTTTGCCCTGTGGTACAGCATAAAATCCAAAGAACTTTCAGTTGCTTCTTTTTAATACTTTCAGTTCAGTTCAGTCGCTCAGTCGTGTCCGAGTCTTTGCGACCCCATGAATCGCAGCACCCCAGGCCTCTCTGTCCATCACCAACTCCCGGAGTTCACTCAAACTCACATCCATCAAATCGGTGATGCCATCCAGCCATCTCATCCTCTGTCGTCCCCTTTTCCTCCTGCCCCCAATCCCTCCCAGCATCAGAGTCTTTTCCAATGAGTCAACTCTTTGCGTGAGGTGGCCAAAGTACTGGAGTTTCAGCTTTAGCATCATTCCCTCCAAAGAACGCCCAGGGCTGATCTCCTTTAGGATGGACTGGTTGGATCTCCTTGCAGTCCAAGGCACTCTCAGGAGTCTTCTCCAACACCACAGTTCAAAAGCATCAATTCTTCGTCGCTCAGCTTTCTTCACATCACCCTCTTTCTTCTCTAAATCTAGGCAATTCTTTGTCTTTAAGACATAGAATGTGTTTACACTGGCCGCGATGTCGGCCATTAGAATTTCACTAATGAAAACATGTTGAGTGTGTGTTCATTAACAGAATGCATATCCCACGGACCTTCCCCCTAAAATGAAAGAATTAAAGATTCCTAGATTAATTGAGCTCATTGTGACTCTCTTGGTGATTAAAGGAGGGTAGGGACATAATAAAGCTACTTTCCTCAAAAAGCTTTACAGTCATAATTGTGAGGGTGAAACGTTTAAAAGTTCAGTATTTCAACTGTTTAAAAGCAGTACAAGGCAAAGAGAAGAGGTCGTACATACAGTGTTGGGTAAGTTTCTAAATGAGTTGAAGATCAAAACTTCAAATGACAGTGACTATAAACATACAGACTGGTAAATGTGAATCTACCCAAAGAATTAACACTTGTAATGTGTCCCTATGGGCAAGCCTTTGAAAACTCAGAGTGATTGTTCCCTCTAAGTCAGAAATTGCTTTGACCTTTGTCTCCCCCTTGAAGGCTTCCTTGGTCCTTCATTTCTTCGTGGTTTAGTATAGGAAAGCTGAATAAGTTATGGTTGTCGATTGGGAAGGAATGCCAACATTACCTTTGCAATATAATTTTTGGTCAAAATTTTCCCTACTTATTATACCTTGTTTATTTCTACAGATGATTTAAGGTAGTAACTGTCCACTCCAATTTGTAAATTCAATCACTGGAGGAACAAACATTTAAAAAAATTTTTTACCTGAATAAGCTAAGTAAATTCACCATCCCAAACACCTAATTTTTTGGGGTTTTGATGGTAGATGCCAGAGTTCTCTGAGGAGTCATGACTAGCACTGGGTCCCTGCCCAGTCCCTTTGCAGCTGGATACTCCCTCTAATGCCAGAGCCCAAACACAGGGACTGAGCATGCTGCCCATGAGCAAAGTGCTTATTTTCCTCTTGGATTGGTTTCTGTGTCTATTTCAAGAATGAAGACAGGAAACACAAACAATACAGCCTCCAAACAAATATGTGACCCAGCTAGAAAGAAAGAAAGTAAAAGTGTTAGTCACTCAGTCGTGTCTGACTCTTTGTGACACCATGGACTGTAGCCCACCAGGCTGCTCTGTCCATGGAATTCTCCATGCAAGAATACTAGAGTGGGTTGCCATTTCCTTCTCCAGGAGATCTTCCCAACCCAGGGATTGAACCCAGGTCTCTCTCATTGCAGGCAGACTCTTTACTGACTGAGCAACCAGGAAAGGAGCCCCTGTGTTCAGGTCTACAGTGGCTTCCCATTCTTTGTCTGACATCTTCATCAGTCCCTCCTCTTCTTCCCCACTTCTCAGCATACTACTCCTCTGGAAAACATACTGAACAGTATGTGCCAAAGAGCTTGAGCTTTGGCTTGTCCTCTGGGGCATCACGGAGAAGGCAATGGCAACCCACTCCAGTACTCTTGCCTGGAAAATCCCATAGACAGAGGAGCCTGGTAGGCTGCAGTTCATGGGGTCGCTAAGAGTCGGGCAGGACTGAGCGACTTCACTTTCGCTTTTCACTTTCATGCATTGGAGAAGGAAATGGCAACCCACTCCAGTGTTCTTGCCTGGAGAATCCCAGGGACGGGGAGCCTGGTGGGCTGCCATCTATGGGGTCGCACAGAGTCAGACACGACTAAAGTGACTTAGCAGCAGTGACTCAGCAGCTGGGACATCAGCCCAGGCAGGTTTCACCACCATTCTCTCTAGGAGTCTGGAGCTCTTGTCCTCTCTCCTTCTCTTCTCCCCCTTCAGGTGAGACATACCTTGGCAGAGTCTCCCCTAGGTCATTACGACTGTCCTGTGGTTCATTTGGAGGGCAAGTATGTATGTTTCCAGGGAGAAAAAAAGTTGATCCAAAAAATGGTGAAGATTTACCTGAAATGGAATTGCATAGACAAGAGAAAGTGGGAAAGGATTCTCTGTGTTATGAGATAATGATGATAGCTAACATTTGTCACTTAATATGCTCCAAGTCCTGAACTAAGCACTTTATTGTCAGTGTTTAATTTTAGCCTCACAAAAACCCTATATGATATGTACAATAGTGCTAAACGGCATGGGGTTTGAGAATTCAAGTTCTGAGGTTTTAAGTCTGATCCTCTTCCCTACCAGTTGTATGACTTTGGGCTGTTATTGATTATTGAGCCTCAGGTCCTCATTCATAAAATGAGAAGAATACTATCTAAGATTGTTGGAGTGGGCTAGGTAAAATGAGATGATGAATCTAAAGCATTTAGGATTAGAATCTGAGGAGAAGGGGGCACTTTTTAAGATAATGATGCCAGGCTTCTTGAATCAACTGAATTGGAATCTTTAACAGGAGGCTCTGGCACTGATATTTTTAAAATATTTTCCGGGTAATTCCAAGGCAGTGAAGGTTGATAAGAGTGAGCTAGAGGTCTTTCTTCCACACACACCAATGTTTGCCTTCAGCTGTGACTAACTGGCTTCTGCTTAAGAATGATGACAGAGCCTTAACTAACTCCACACAGGGGGCAGGTTCCCTACACATAACATCTCAGGTTATTTCTAGAACAACCTACTCAAACAAGGACCATCGCTCTCGTTTTACAGACTTTCCCCAAGATCACAGAGTAAGCAGCAGGCTCAGGATTTGAAATCTGAGGTCTGTCTGAATCCACGGCGTGTGCTCTTCCCCCAACCCTCCACTGTCTCTCTAACAGCATTTCTTTACATGGGCCATTTGACCTAGAGAAATAAGGCTAGAACTAGATAAGCAAGCATAACCCCAAGCACTAGCCCAACCAGTCCATAGCTGGTGGATATCTGGCCAAATCTGTCCCCCGTCAGGGTATTTTTTTGGCTCTTTCACAGATTTTTAAAGTTTGTGAGTCAATGGCCAATATTTTTAAAAGATTTCACCTAAAAGCTAGATTTCTAACTCTCCTTGAAAATTCACATCTGGTGACACTGGCACAATGCCCACATGGCAACAGGAAGCTGGTGCGTGCCCTCCAGTTCCCCTCTTCCTCATCAGGCCCTCTCCCCTCACTCTGGAGTCCTGACTGGCCTCCAGGCACTCGACTCAGCCACCCTGTCCTGCGTCTTCTTGTGCAGTAGGGAGAGTTAGTTCATTCCAGTGCATGAGGAACAACTGTGCTCATCTCTTCCCAACTCTTTGTTCTGTGAGTTGACCCGGTAGCTTGAAGGCAGCTGCTTGGGAATATTCAACCCCCAGAAATGGCAAATGCTCATAATCAAGTCTTCTGTGTTTCTTTCTGAGAGCCAGTTTGCTAGCACACCATTATCCCTATTCCACTCAGCTACCGTCTGGCATTCTGAGGACAGAGATTTGTTCTAAATAAAAAGTGAAGGCAACAGAAATACTTGAGAAACTGTACTTCAGCTGTGCTTAGCACCTGGTTATACATTTCTAGCTTTGTTTCTATAGCACTTCAACTTAATGTGGTGGGTAGATAACCGGAACAGACCACTCGATGAAAACCAAAGCTGGATAAGATTAAAAAAATTTTTTTTCAATGAATCATTGAGCTGGAAAGAGAACCACAGAAACCAAAAACAAAGTTCAAGTGGGACTCCTGGGAAGTGAGCAAGCTCCTAGGAAATCTGTCAAACGATAGTGTCATAAGTTTTCACACTGTCAAGGTACAGGGGCTGAGAGAAGATAAAGCCTTAGGCTTGTGCAAGATCATGAGCAAAGTAAGAAATCTCTCCCAATGTAAATTGATATGATCACTATGGAAAGGAGTATGGAAGTTCCTCAAAAAATTAAAAATAGAATTACTATATGATCCAGCAATCTCACTTTGGGGTATACATCCAAAGGAAATGAAATCATTATCTCAAAAAGTTATCTGCACCCCTACATTCACTTACAGTAGCCAAGACATGGAAACAAGCTAAGTATCTGTGAACAGATGCATGGAAAACGTGGTATGTATATATCTGTATATATGTATATACACATGCTGCTGCTTCTAAGTCACTTCAGTCGTGTCCAACTCTGTGCGACCCCATAAACGGCAGCCCACCAGGCTTCCCCGTCCCTGGGATTCTCCAGGCAAGAACACTGGAGTGGGTTGCCATTTCCTTCTCCAATGCATGAAAGTGAAAAGTGAAAGTGAAGTCGCTCAGTCATGTCCGACTCTTAGCGACCCCATGGACTGCAGCCCACCACGCTCCTCTGTCCATGGGATTTTCCAGGCAATCCAGGTTTTCACAAATGGCAGAATTTCCCTTTTTTATGACTGAGTAATATTCCATTATATACACACACATATATGATGGAATATTACTCAGTCATAAAAAGGGAAATTCTGCCATTTGTGAAAACCTTGATGAACCTTGAGGTCACTATGCTAGGTGAAATGAGTCAGATAGGAAAAAAAAATATTGTATGATCTCATTTGTATGTGTAAACTAAAAAAGCCAAACTCACAGAAACTGAAAGTAGATGGTGGTTGCTATAGGCTGGTAAATGAGGGAAATGGGAAGATGTTAGTCAAAGAGTATAAACTTTTAGTTATAAAATGAGTAAGTTTTGATGACTATAGTTAACAATACTGTTGTATACATGAAAGCTGCTAAGAGAGTAAATCTTAAATATTCTCACCACATACAAAAAAAAGTAACTATACGAGGTCACAGATGTGTTAACTAACTTTATTGTGGCAGTCATTTCACAATATATATGTAATATCAAATCATGAAAATCTTAAACCTATACAATCTTGTATGTAGGTTATCTCAGTAAATTTGGAAAAAAATAATTTTATACAAGCTAAAAATGTATATATTAAAAAAAGAACTTCACCCATAAAACTGGGACTCCAAAGAGCTGAAGTGAAGGTGCCCATGGATTTGACCTGCAGAGGAGAACCCCTAAAATTTGGTTGTCTTGATTCTGGTGCTGGATGAATTTTATTTTATTTTATTTTATTTTTTTAATTCTAAGGGCCAACCCCATGGAAACAACGCGCCGCCGCCGCCGAGCGCTGAAGGATCCGCCGGCCGCCCCGCCGCCCCCCGTCAGCCGCTCGCCCGGCCGCCCGCCGCCTCGCTCCCTCCCGCGGAGGAACGCCGGCCCGAGGTGGCGCCGGAGCGCTGGCAGAGGGGCGGCGGAGGCTCAGGGGGAACTGACCTGGATGAATTTTAAAAAGACATCTAAATCTTCCTTGAAAGTTCATAACTATGGTGTAGTCTACATATAAAATTGTGACCCAAATTCATGATACCAGACAATTTTAAAATGTTAATAAGTTCAAGTTTGGAGTCCTCCAAACAACTGGCAGAAGCAAACACAATGCCTCTCTGAAGTAATATCTTGAGCCTAGGCCCCAAAGGAGGCAGATAAAGTTTCAGGAGCAAAAGCTCACAATCAGAAAACACAAAACATACAAGAAAGCAAGCCTCCATAAGTAAGAGCAGATGGAAACAAAGTGTTGGGTCAAACACACGAAGATTTGGTGTATTGGAATAAGCAGATGCAGAAATCAAGTGTGCTTAATATATTTCAAGAAATAAAAGAGAAGTTTGAAAATATAAACAAGGAACAAGAGTCTATAAAAAACTGAGTAGATCTGAAAGTACTTCTGAAAGTGGCTCATATACTCCATTTTTCAACTTGGGAAAACTTGTGAAGTGAGCATGTGACCATGTCCCCTTGGTATGAAATCTATTTTAAATGACTAGGATTGGCATCTTAAATACAAATTAGTTTGAAACATTGATGTGGTACTTAAAAGAAATCAAGGCCATATGGAACCATTCATTGCTCTTCAGAATGTATGGCATCTCCCTGGGGTAATGTGGCATGTCCACTAACGTGTGAAGTTTTCTGGAATACTCTGATACTAAATCCCCTACAGGGTATGATTTAGGACTCAAGGGATATCAAGTCTGATTTTTGCCTCTGCCAAATCCAGACCTGGGAATGGAGCAAACCTGTAAAGCAGGAAGATGTCAGAGGAAAAACTTTACAGTTTGACAAAGTTTGCAAGCATAATTTAAAGTTCTCAAGCTGACAGGGTGTGAGGCCTGTGTCTATGTTATAGCAAACCCTGGCTGTAACATAGAAAAGTACCACGCAAAGCCACTCCCACAGTCAGTGTGAGGATGGCGTATTTGAGCTTGAATGCTATTCATGAACAAATGTTTTAAACATCTTAAGAGAAAGTGTTTCCTTCGTTGGAAGAAATGTTCTCTGAGTTCGGTCCTCTGTGGTGGCCTGCTAGCGCAGGGGCGTTGTGGGACATGCTCTGGGAACTGGCTCGGCCCACTCCAGGAGATGGAGCTTAAGGCGAGTGGCCTGAGAGCACTCAGGTCCTCACCAGGGCAGAAATTCTGGTCAATGGTTCAATCCCCTCTTCTCAGAAGGTAGCTCTTCTTCTCATGTTGGAAAGGGCTCACCTGAAGGCTCCCTGGAGTAGTTCACATTTTTTTCAACACATTTCTCTGCCCTCTTGTGGACTACTTGTGCTCATTTCTGGAAGGACAGCTGATGCCACCAAAGCAGGTGACAAAATCACTAAGTGAAACATATGTGAGGAGGAAGTGTCCAGGCCTACAAACAGTGGTGATTTTGTGAAAGCATTAAATCTGAACCTCACAGATTTGCATAGCATTTAGAGTCCTTTTGCTATTTCATTTCTCAAATGTATAATTTGAAGCCTTCATATTTTATCACTTAAAATGGTTTTCATGAAATCTGTATTTGGGAAACAAATAACTAAGCCAAGTGAATAATTCCATAAAAGAACACAATCCCTCCTTTCATAATATATGCTAACATCAAATCACTATGTAGCACACCTAAAGCCAACATAATATTATACTCAACTTATATTTCAATTAGAAAAGCAAAGGGAACATAAACCCAGGGTACCTGTCCTGTATGGGGAACTGACCAAACCCATTGCTTTTGGTCAGGCTTTCCTATTCTCTGTGAAGAGTGAAACTCCCTTTGGAATTCTGGGAGTGGGAATTTTGCCAGCCAACAAAAGGATGAGGTCTAAGCTGGATATTTTTTTTTTCACTTTTTGTGCCATAAAAATATGTCGTTGACATGAATGGACCTAAAGACTGTCATACCGAGTGAAATAAGTCAGAGGAAGACAAATGTCATATGATATCACTTACATGTGGAATCTTAAAAACGGTACAAGTGGACTTACGTATGAATCGGAAGCAGCGTCATAGATGTGGAAAACAAACTTACAATTACCATGGGAGTGAAGGCACGGGGATAAATTGGGAGATTGGGATTCAAATATACTGTATATAAAATAGATAACTAACAAGGACCTACTGTATATAGCCCAGGGAACTCTACTCAGTACACTGTAATGACCTATATGGGAAAAGACCTAAAAAGAGTGGATATGTGGATATGTATAACTGATTCACTGTGCTGTACAGCAGAAAGTAACACACCATTGTAACTCAGCCCCACCCCAGGGACTTCCCTCGTGGTACAGTGGCTGAGACTCCACACTCCAAAGCAGGGGCCTCGGTCCAATCCCTGGCCAGAGAAGTAGATCCCACATGCCGCAACTAAGAGTTTGCATGCCGCAACCAAAGATCCCGCCTGCTGCAACTAAGATGGAAGATCCCATGTGCTGTAACTAAGACCCGGCATAGCCAAGCAAATAAATAAAAATGTTTTAAAAGAAATCAATTACACCCCAATACAAAAAAAAAAAATTAGATGTTGAAAAGTGAATGGGCTATCATGACAACTGACTGGGAGGGTTGTGACATGGAGCTTTAAGATGGGAGGGATCGTGGGCTGCACAGGAGGCCTTTCTCCAGTGAACAGGCAGTGGAGAGGAGGGCCCAAAAGCTAAGGGCAGGTCAGTAACCTCAGGAACCACTACCAGCAGGCCCCCAGACTGCAAATCTCTGGGTTAAGTGGTAAAATCAAGTCTGCTTACCCACTGAGTAGAGAATCAGGCCTGATCTGGGGAAATCAGAGGCAAAAGAATTCCATGAGGCCCAGACTAAAAGAAGTGACTGTTTTGACCCATTTCCCCTGTAAAAACTCCATGTTGTGAATAAATTGTTCTTCTTAAATTAATTGATCCCCTAGTAAAAAATAAGAGTTGCATTCCTATCTCAATCATATAAGACTTGTTTGCATATATAGGTTTTAAGTTATTCCCCTCCATTTTTTCATAGTTGTATGTTAACACTGAAATTAGGCCAGATTGAAATTTATCTATCACTGTTACTTAACTTCTGAATCCAAGAAATACTCAGAAGATGAAAATGTTAGATGGCTTGAAAAATTCCTCCTGGAAATTCTTAATGTGATCCTACTCATGCTACTGCATTCTGTCAGATATAAAAATTTACAAACCTTGAATGTCTCAACTTATCCAATATGAATCACAGGCACTTAAAATGTTTTAAAAGACACATTTTTTCTTGTCCTATATCTCTGAGGGTGGTTCTCCCATTTTCTTCAGCATATTTTTTTCTTTTACTTTTTGTCGAGAAATCTAACCTGCTTACAGAAAATCACAGAACAGCTGACAGTTTATGTTAACAGTGCAGTTTAATGAGTGGTTACAAAGAGAACACTCATATTAAAAAGAGAAAGCGAGCAAGAACACCCATGTAAGTAACACCTGGGTCAAGAAATAAAATATTACTAACACCTTACACATTCCTGGGGTACCCTTCCCCATGAAAACCCTCCTCTTCCTGCCTCCAAGTAATCACTCCTAACTTGTGTGGTAATCATTTCTTTGCTGTTCTTCATAGTTTTCCACCTATGTTTGCATCCCTTAACACTATCATTTAGTTTTGCCTGCCTTAAAGAGATGAGAATACCAGACCACCTTACCTGCCTCCTGAGAAATCTGTATGCAGGTCAAGAAGCAACAGCTAGAACGAGACGTGGAACAATGGACTGGTTCCAAAATGGGAAAGGAGTACATTCAGGCTGTATATTGTTGCCCTGCTTATTTAATTTATATGCAGAATATATCATGTGAAATGCCAGGCTGGATGACTCACAAGCTGGAATCAAGATTGCCAGCAGAAATATCAACAACGTTAGATATGCAGATGATACCACCCTAGTGGCAGAAAGTGAAGAGGAACTAAAAAGTCTCTTGATGAAGGTGAAAGAGGAGAGTGAAAAAGCTGGTATAAAACTTAGCATTCAAAAAACTAAGATCATGGCATATGGTCCCATCACTTCATGACAAATAGATGGGGCAACAGTGGAAACAGTGACAGATTTTGTTCTGGGGGGGGGGGTCCAAAATCACTGCAGATAGTGACTACAGCTGTGAAATTAAAAGACGCTTGCTCTTTGGAAGAAAAGCTATGTACAAACCTAAACAGTGTGTTAAAAAGCAGAGACATCACTTTACTGATAAAGGTCCATATAGTCAAAGCTATGGTTTTTCCAGTAGCCATGTATGGATGTGAGAGTTGGACCATAAAGAAGGCTGAGCACCAAAGAATTGATGCTTTTGAGCTGTGGTGTTGGAGAAGACTCTTGAAAGTCCCTTGGACAGCAAGGAAATCAAACCAGTCAATCCTAAAGAAAATCAGTCCTGAATATTCATTGGAAGGACTGATGCTGAAGCTGAAACTCCAATAATTTGGTCACCTGATGCAAAGAACTGATTCCCTGGAAAAGACCCTGGTGCTGGGAAAGGTTGAAGGCAGGAGAAGGGGACGACAGAGGATGAGATGGTTGGATGGCATCACTGACTCAATGGACATGAGTTTGAGCAAGCTCTGGGAGTTGGTGATGGACAGGGAAACCTGGCATGCTGCAGTCCATGGGGTCGCAGAGTCAGACACGACCGAGTGACTGAACTGAACTGAGCTGACCTTCAATGAATAGAATCACACCACATATATTCTTTTATGTCTTGCTTCTCCTTGATATTATGTTTGTAAAGTTCACCCATGATGCTGTGTGCTGCTGTACTTAACTCATTTTCGTGGCCACATTGTACTGTTATATGAAGAGTTATCTGTCTATAACCTGTATATGTGTGTGCATGCTGAGTCACTTTAGTCATGTCTGACTCTTGGTGACCCTGTGGACTGTAGCCCGCCAGACTCCTCTGTCCATCGGATTCTCCAGGCAAAAGTATTGGAGTGGGTTGCCATGCCCTTCTCCAGGGAATCTTCCCAACCCAGGGATCAAACCCACATCTCTTGTGTCTCCTGAACTGGCAAGCGGATTCTTTACCACCAGCACCACCTGGGAAGCCATAACCTGTATATAGAGATATCGATATTTATCTGTTGTTATGCTGATGGCTAATTGGGTTGCTTCCAGCTGGGAAGCCATAACCTGTATATAGAGATATCGATATTTATCTGTTGTTATGCTGATGGCTAATTGGGTTGATTCCAGTTTAGGTAACTGCAGACATTGTTGTACTGAGCATTCCTTGGCATGTGTGCATGAGCTTAGCATGTACTTAATAGAGAAACTTCTAGGTCAAAGCCATGTGCATTGTCCACTTCATTGAATACGAGACAGTTATCTAAAGTAGTTGTACAATTTACACTCTCAACCACACTGTATGGACATGGTCCTTCATCCACATTCTCACCAGCATTTAGAATCATTGGATTGTTTAATTTTTTAATTTTCTTTTAGTGACAATGGATTTAAACAATTTAGATTTAGTTAAGACTTGTTGAGCAATTGCAAAAGAGCAATGCCTGAACTGAGAGTTTATATATATATTTAATCATCATTAATCACCATAGTCCTATAAAGGAGGTAATGTTCTCTCCATTTCAGAAATGAGCAAACTGAAGCCACAGCCTGGAGTTTCCAAGCTGAGGCCCTGACATAGCTGGGACTTGAACCCAGTAGGTTTGGTTCACTGTGAAGACCAAGGCCTTCTGAGCTTTCTAGCACTTTCTAGCACTAGCGTCTGTGACAGTGCTAATTTCTCCAACAAGCACTTATCCAACATCTTCAGTTTGTACCCTTTTACAAACAAAGCTTTGGGCCCATATCACTGATACTCAGGTAAAATGCCAAGGAACTGTTTTGTTTTGCCTTGTTTCCTGTTAGTTGGTTTTTGTTATATCTTCATGGTTTACCAACTTCTAACCATTGGATTTAGCTCTTTTTTTTTTTTTTTTTTTTTTAAGCAAGGGCCATCTTTGCTGTTTCCCCAACTGATTGTGAGGCCAGGGACTATGTCCAGCTCATCTTTGTCTCTCGACAAATGGAGAAGGAAAGGAGACAGGAAAGACAGGAGAAAGGAAGGCAGGGCTGATCTTTGGAATCTTCCCATACCTCTGGTATCACTGTGCACAAAAGTAGTCGATATTTAAACTACAGTCCCTGCTCATAGAGCTGCCATTGGTAGCAGACTCTGACCTCTTACTGAATCAGCAAATGATCAGAGATACACAAAATTACATTACTTTTATCAAAGCCTTTTGCAGGTACCTAATGTAATCACAGCCTTGATGAAGGATGCCAAGTGCTCCTGAGTGTAAAGGAGAAGAGAAAAATATTATAGTACAGTTACCAGACTCATCTGGCTCCCAACCACAGATAATCTGCCCTGGAGGATCCTTATTTCTGCTGAATTGGCATTACTGTAAAGCAACCTGGTTTCTATCTGCTTGCGTTAGTGTGTTTTAGAGATGCTTTTTAGGAAGGTCTCATTTTCTCTACCTGGGTCCAGCTCTGGAGCCTGCCAACTTCCTGGTGACCCTTGGTTTATTATGACTATGTCCCAATCACATCTTCTTCTTGCCACCACGTCCCTAACTCAACTGTAAAACACAAAATTCTTGTTGGTTCAACCGTGTTCTCTCATGCTGAGTCAGGGTGCCCTCCTGCACTCACATGACAACCCCTAGCCCCTGGAAAAAGAGACCTATGGACTTCTGGACCTGCAGGGGGGAGAGGGGACAAGGGAAAGGGGGAAGGGAGGGGCAGACTTGCCAATCTCAATCTCCCCACCCCCACTCACCAAAGTCTAACCACTCGCTGGTCTGGGAGCATCAAATCAGGCTACTGATCTATTTTTTCTTTAACCACTTAGCTCTAAAGTATCCAGGGAAGGAGGACTAAACTCTGGGCAGAAAGGTGAACTTTTTAAAAAGCAGTAAGGATCATGGTGATGACCTTTCAGAACTGTGGGCAGCGTGTTGTACAGCTCCTCAAGAAGTCCATCTGTCTTGCCCAGTGACCCCTGTGTTTTGTTTTAATTGGAGTATAGTTGCTTTACAATGTTGTGATCCTGCTGTTCAGCAAAGTGAATCAGTCATATGCATACATCCACTCTTTTCTAGATTTCCTTCCCATTTAGGTCAAGAAGGGTGAACTCTTTTCCAAAGCACTGGAAAGAGCCTGTAATAGAGCCAGGCTGCCTTCAGGCTAAGTTTCTGTCTACAAGGTTCACATTTCTCAAGCCTGCTGGGCCTTGGAGAGGTTCTGCAGGAAATCCCCATTTTCTGTGAGGCAGACAGAAAAAACTGTCTCAGCTCTACACCAGGCAACGCCAATTAGGTCTTCAGGTAGGGAACCTCTGAGAAATGGGCAGTCCCATCTTACTCTTTTGGCTCCCCTGGAGGCTCAGCGTAGCAGCTGCTGTGTGTCAGGCCCCAGAACTGGTGAGGCGCCACTTCCCCTCCCCACCCCCCACTCCCTCCTACTTCCCTTCTGCCCCTTTCCACCTCCTATCTTCTCCCCTCCCCTCCTGTGCATACATACTAAGTCGCTTCAGTTGTGTCTGACTCTTTGTGACCCCATGGACTGTAGCCTGCCAGGTTCCTCTGTCCATGGGATTCTCCAGGCAAGAATTACTGGAGTGGGTTGCCATGCCCTCCTCCAAGAGATCGTCCCAACCCAGGGACTGAACCCACATTTGTTATGTCTTCTGCATTGGTGGGTGGGTTCTTTACCACTAGCGCCCCCTGGGAAGCCCTGCCCTCCCTCCATAGTCCCCAGTTATTCAGCAAGGGACTTTCCGGGTGGAGGGTCCATGTAATTGCCTGCCTTGTCCCAAAGCTCTCAGCCTGTCAGTGCTGTGCTAATGCCAGGTCAAAGCCTGTGTGGGCCCAATTTTAAAAACTAGATAATAGATTTCTTAAGGGTAGGGATACATCTCAGTCTTTTACCTCCTGGGTTTACAGGAGCTGTTACTGTGTCTCTGCTAATATCCTCCAAACATTGCCTGAGGTTGAAAAACAGTCTCTCGCACGTACCATGCATTACTATTTCTTGAATGGTATTTAAGTGTCATTGTAAATACTTGTCACTGTGAATTTTTCTGTTAATTAATAATCAAGTAGAGCCACGATCATGGGAGAGGCCTTGGCTCCTTTTCACATTCAAAGGGGGCCTCATGTACAAAAATGTTGGGCAAAGATATCGATGGATATTTTTACCTGCCTGGCTGCTGAGTATCCCCTTTCCCAGACCCCTGGCTTCCTATTCTTTTGGGATGCCAGCATTTTCTCATCGACAGCGGGGTTCTGCGTTTGTGGGCAATGGGCTCAATGTCTTCCATTTCTGCCTTGGCTAACTTACAGCTGTTGTCACAGGAAAGATTCAGCTTCAGGGGAAACAGCCCCTTTTAAAAAGAGATGAGCTATACCATAAAGCCCTTAGCATCCATTCTGGGTTTTATAGTCACCATGACCACCTTCATTCTAATCTTGTATATCTTTTAAAAGTTATCAATAGTTGCTGAAAAGTGAATCAGTCACCTTGGGGATGAGATTTGAGCTTAGAGCATTTTTCTCCCGAACGGACTGTTTTTCAGAACAATCTTGGGAGGTGAAACTGGGGCTTGATGGTGAGGGTCCCAGTCACTACTCAAGCCCTGTTTTGCCTGCGTGAATTCAGTGTGAACCCAGGTCCTCTTCATGTCCTGAGCCAATGCCATCCCAATGCTCCTGACACCCTCTCCGCTGCCATCCTTGCTGGAAGCATCCGTGTGATGCTGTCTGACATCAGTCTGTCTGTAGGGGTGGCTGTGGATCCTCACTGACCTCCCTGCTGAGGGTGCCCTGCTCTTGCTGCTGCTGGCTACCAGGTCCCCTGGATCCCTGCAAAATAGCCAATGGCAGGTTCCCCTGAGTTCGCTCGGTCACAGTTCAGGGCCCCTCAGGCTATGCCCAAGGGCCCAGCGGCTGACCCAGCATTCTGTTGCAGTCTTCTCCACCCTCCCAGCACATGACCCCACCAATGCCTCCTTGCTCCAAAGTCGTTTTGTATCAATGACATGTCTCCACTTGAATTCTATTTCTCAAGTTCCTTTCATTTGGACCACCAGACTTTCTCCCAATGCCCGATCCAGGAAACATTCCAACTCAAAAAGGGTTTATTCTTAGGCCAAGATTTCTAGGTTCCCGCGAAGCCAGCCAGAGGCTGCTCCAACCACAGTCACCTGAATGTGGCTGCACTTGGAGAAAACCTGACGCCTTGAAAGATGCTACTCGCCAAGGCCTGAGCACCCTGCCTCCTCCTAGTAACTCAGTAACTAATCCTAGTAACTCTGAAGTCTCCAGTTTGTTTTAATTTTCACCTTCCAGCCACCACGTGTAAGATATTTGTAGAGTCAGGATGGGAACAGAAAGAACTTTGGTAAAGTCTCAAGAAGAATCTCCTGATTAAAATGAAAACACATAGCGACCCCAGTTACGTTGCTTCTCTTACAGCCTAAGATGCCAAGAAATACCAGCGATGTGTATGAGATAGGATGACGCAGAAAGAAGCCCAAGCTGGCTGACCAGAAACGGGCCAGAGGTGGCTTCCTCCGCTCGCACCTCGAATGCCACGAGGTTCCTCCAAGCCCAGAGACTCCACATTTCCCTGTGAGGACAAGAAGATACCCTGTGAAAAGGGAGAAATTGAACATGAAGGACCAGGAAGCAACTGTTTCTAACTGTCGCACATGGTTACGTACAAAATCTGTTCAGATCAGAATTAACGTTTCTTTTCACTTTGGCTGAGCCTGTGAGGGTTTATGAGACAGGCATGACCTTCAGGTCGGGGGAGTTGAGGTTGAGACAATCAGGTGGGGTCCGAACAAGGCTGAAGTCTCAGCCACAGCACTGCCTCCAAATCCATCCACCCCAGAGTGCCCCCAACAAAGGAAACATCCTTCACTGCCTCTGGCACTTGTCAAGACACACCTCTTTCTGGCGAGGGCTTGTCACTGTCTTCCTTAAGTAAAGAATGAGGTCAGGATTTACGGACCATCCCAGGGACCACAGTCACTTGAATCATAGGGCACTTCACTGTTCCCGGAAGGCTCTGAGAGGGCTGGACATACATGGTGCCCTGACGCCAGTCTTCCCAGAAAAACACCTTTCAACTCAGGGCAGTTCTCTTACCTGCTCTGTCACAGCAAGGTAGGCTAGAACCAGGACCCCCACTTTGCAGATGGAGAAAGAGAGGCAGAGAGCGAGAGGAAGAAGCAGAAATGCCTACCCATCCCTGGTGGCTGCCTTCACTATTAAGCTTCACAGAATTCACTTGTTTGGGCCAGCACCTCTTATTGTTTTACAGGGGACTCTAGGAAAAAAAGAAAATGATTTCTCTCCTTAGTAATTTACCCAAAATGGGGACCTGGCCAGGCACTGGCAAGGTGATGGTTTCCCTAACGTGGAGCAAGGGCCGCCTTCTGCACAGCCGGGAAGACGCAGGTCTTTGCTCTGTTTACTGGTCTCCTCCTGCCATCTAGTGGCCAAGAGCTGAGTATACATGCAAATTTCAATCATCTCCAGTGCTCTCTGTCCCTTGCAATCCACACCCTGGAAGGGAGAATCCACTGGACCCTTAATTCATTTACCCCTTAGAATGGAACAGGTGAGAAGAAACTGATTGTCTGAGAACATGGTAAAGTTACCAAAAGGGAGGCAGAAAACATGAGATGCCAACTTTTAGCAAGTTGATCTCTTGCTGAAATTGGGTACATAAGGTGCTCCAACTCATCCCATCAACTCAACTTTGTTCTGAAGTGCAAAATTAGCTAGGCTTCAGGACAGACTCTACAAACAAGTCCTAATTTAACCAGCTGGCCCATCAGTGGTATTCCAGAACATTTATGTTTCTACTGCATAGTTCAGCTAAATTTATTACTCTCTGATTGGGACTTTTCAATTTTCAGTTCAGTTCAGTTCAGTCGCTCAGTCGTGTCTGACTCTTTGTGACCCCATGGACTGCAGCACACCAGGCCTCCCTGTCCATCGCCAACTCCCGGAGTTTACCCAAACTTGTGTCCATTGAGTCGGTGATGCCATCGCACCATCTCATCCTCTGTCGTCCCCTTTTCCTCCGCCTTCAATCTTTCCCAGGGTCAGGGTCTTTTCCAATGAGTCAGTTATTCGCATCAGGTGGCCAAAGTATTGGAGTTTCAGCTTCAACATCAGTCCTTCCAGTGAATATTCAGGATGGATTTCCTTTAGGATGGACTGGTTGGATCTCCTTGCAGTCCAAGGGACTCTCAAGAGTCTTCTCCAACACCACAGTTCAAAAGCATCATTTCTTCAGTGCTCATCAAGTACCAATAAAATAAAAGGAATTTCTTGGCTCCTATAACTGAAAAAATAAAAAACCGAAAGCAAGGGAAACTTCAGGCATGGATTAATTCAGAGGTTCAACTTGTCTTAGGGTTCTGGGTCCATGAGTGTGATTCTTTCCATTCTGACCTCCTCCGAATGTTGCCATCATCCCTGGGCTGAAGAATTCACTGTAGCAGTGCCAGGTCAGCCCTCATATCTTCAGGCTACAAAGTCCAGAGAAAGATAGGATATCTCTTCTAGTAGTACACAGAAAATCCAGGAGGCTTCCTGGTCAGAAGCCCTTGGTAAATAATATTTTTCCTCTCTGTGAGGACCAGGCAGCCTCATCCCTAAGTCAGTCACAATGCCCAAGGGGAATGGGCTCCTCTGATTGGTGTAAACCAAACAGGGACCACTCCTGGAGCTGGGGTGTGATCTCAAACAGCATGCCTGGCTGCCATAAAACGACATGGGGCATGGCCAAAGAAAATGGGACCCTGAATTTTGGTGGAAGAAAAGAAATAGATGCCGGGGAGGTGGCCCATACAAGTGTACACACTAATGTGTGGTCTCCGGTGTTTTTCATCATCTACCTCAATCAGTAAACATGATCATATTTTGCTACCAATATAGCTTCTACTAATGTAGCAGTATATTGTTCATCATAGAGCAAACATATATTTTTGAAAGCTCAAATAAAAGAAAAATTATGTAGTTTTATGTTTTATCTATTAACAGGGTTTGAAAAGCTTTTTGCCATCAAGTCTGTGATTGGAAATACCTTACTCTCTTTTTTAAAATTACAGCTTAATACTTCATGATTCAAAGGCCTAGTCTTAAGTTTATATCTACACTTGGTTTTAATGGCTGTTATAGCAAAACAAAATACTCAAATGTCGATTCAAATTAGAAAAATTATATTAATGGCTGCACTTCCTAATTCCTGATACTAGTTTTTCAATTCCATGCACCATTTACACAAAGTTATTTTCCATCTCCTTGATGCCAAAAGGTTAAAAAAAATGAACCCTTAATTTGGAAGCTCATGAAATTTCATGTTTTGTAAGTGTGCAGATGTGGGAATTTTTATAAGTGACATCATTTTTGGCCACAAATCACATCTTGATGCAATATTCACAGACATGTTCAAAATGTTCTCTTTATAGCAGCAGTTACAGCTGTTGTAAAGCTGCTTCTTTCTCACTCTGATTTTTAAAACATCACTCATTCCTTCAAGGTACTGATTTAAAAAATACTAATTAGCAGAAAACTACTAAACTACTTATCACAGGAATGGTTGGCAAATTTAGAACAATTACGTTTTTTTTCTTTGTCAAATAAAAATGTATAACTCTTCTTTAAGTCCAAAAATTCTTTTAAGCACTTTGCCATGAGCAATCGAACAGCCTCTATGTGGAACAAAAGTTTTTCATGGCCACATCAACCCTCCACCATTTCATTTACAAAACTCTGTGAAGATCCTGTTACTGAACGCTCTTGTCTTTATAAAAGTAACCATGTCAATGACACCCTGGAACACTGAACTGAAGCATGAGGTGACTCACTGCTGGCGGATGGACAAGCACTGTCAAGGCTCAGCGCTGTGGCTGCCACCGCGCCCTGAGGACAAGTCACGTGGCTCTGGGTGCCTGCCAGCAGGCCTCGAGAGATGCTAAGGGAAAGCCTGGTTGTGAAAAAGAGTAAAACAATTTTTATTTCTAAGTTTTTGGCTTATTTCTTAATTTTAAATATGCTTTCCAACAAAAGAGAACTTCCTGTGCTTTCTTCCTGCATCTCAGGGCCTGTCATGTGCCCTGGCAGTGTGTACTCGCCCCAGTTTGGAGACCGCTGCCCTCTGGTAGGACTTCGAGGATGCTAGTCTTGCTGCCATGGATTTCTAAGCTTCTTAGGAACAGGAGCTGGCCTGGACCTTCCTGTCCCTCCCATGAACCCAGCGCAGGGTCGGCTGCTCCATGATGCTGGATGAATGGATGCTGGCATTCTGCCAGCTGGAAACTCTGGGATGTGCTGATGCCCATGCAGACCCAGCTGTGCGGTAGGGCTCAGAGAGGAATAAATCCCAGGCCCTGTTCTTGAGCCTTCCTCATGTACTGGCCTGAGGGATGTACAAACATGGGATGGCATACAACCCAGGGCAGAATGAAGTAGGCGCTGCTGGAGAAATGCTAGAAAAGGTGTAGGAGAAAGGAGTAAAAGACCCTGTGTTCTTGTTCATTCTCCCTGGAAGGATTGTGAAAGGCTTCCTGGGGGAGGTGGCATTTTGGTCAGTGGTATAGGTTTTTGTACCACTGAACAAGGAGAAAGGAGAGAGAGAAGAGGATGAAGTGGCCTCTAGGAAAGTGAAAGTCGCTCATTTGTGTCTGACTCTTTGCGACTCCATGGACTGTAGCCCACGAGGCTCTTCTGTCCATGGGATTCTCCAGTCAAGAACACTAGAGTGGGTTGCCATTCCCTTCGCCAGCGGATCTTCCCGACCCAGGGATCGAACCCAAGTCTCCCGCATTGCAGGCAGATTCTTCATCATTTGAGCCACCAGGGAAGCCCCTAGTCAACAAGGAGGGCCTGTAGGGAGAACGTATAGGTGGAGGACGGAGAGCTCACCAGATCACTCTCAAGGACAAACTAAAAAATTCCACAGGTGGTAGGCTGGGACGTTGTAATAGTACTCCAGATACACTGGGCTTTAATAAAAATGTTTGCCTCATGGGAAGACGGTCATGAGCTGTGGACTCAACGGATGTTCTTCCTCCCTCCCACATCAGTAGTGTGGTCCTTAACCTTAGGGTCCTTGCAGTAGCTTCCCTCTGTCCAGAATGCCCTCCCTGGAGGGTCACACGGCTGGTCCCGTGTCATTCAGGGATGTGCTCAGAGGGCTCCTCTGAGCTCCTAACTGAGGGGCGCTCAGGCACATTCCACCACATCACCCTTCCTTTTTGTCTCAGCACTAAACACCCTGATGTCTCCTTGCTTATTTTCATGGTGATTTGTTAACAGGTGTCCCCCTCCCGCTCCCCCCACCAACAAATGCAAGGGTCAGGGCGGCTGGATCACCAAGCACACGTGTCGAGTGAGCGGCCTTACCCAGGTCCTCTTAAAATACTTGCTGTAAGGTCATTTTGATGAAATGGTCCAACTTAGGATTATCCTAAATCCACTTACGGGGGAAAAAAGAGAAGGGGAGGGAGACAGACAGACAGAGGAATATAAGACAGTGGCAATTGCTCCAGGGAAATCAGATGTATGAGGCTACCAGGCAACTTCAAACTCCTATTCAAATTAATTTCTGTGTTTTATGTACCTCTCAAAGATGCGTGGGTTACAGAAAAATGTGGTAAAACTAATAAATACATTAAAAAATATTTGGGGTGTGTAAATTCTGAGTATTTGATTTCTTGGCAAATTTCTTTAGGAACATTAAAGGTATGGAGTCTTTCTCAATTTCAGTTAACCACAGTTTCTCTGAGAGCACTTCTTTGAAGTACAGATTCCCAAGCCCCTCCACTGAAGATTCAGATTCATTAAGTTTGAGGTGGGGTCCAATAATCTGTATGAAGCTTCCCAGGTGATTCCGCTGGTGCAATAGGTTTGGGGAACACACAGTATACAAACCATTCTATACCATTATCTAGAAAACAGTATCAGTGGTCCACTCTACTGCTTGAAAGGTCATTCCTGTAAGGGAAACAGTGTTGAAGAACTGTAAGATCTTATTTGAGTGAGTGAGTGAAAGTCGCTCAGTTGTGTCTGGCTCTTTGTGACCCCAAGGACTATTTGGTCCATGGAATTCTCCAGGCCAGAATACTGGAGTGGATAGCCATTCCCTTCTCCAGGGGATCATCCCAACACAGGGATCGAACCCAGGTCTCCTGCATTGCAGGCAGATTCTTTACCAGCTGAGCCACCAGGGAAGCCCGAGATCTTCCTTACAACTTGCTGATTATAATGCTGACACTAGGCCACTCTCTCTCTGAACCTGCAGGATACCTCAGGGGCCTGGTGGGCGGCCGAGGGCCTTTGGCCTACAGGAAGAGGTCAGTGCAGGGCTCCTGTCTCCTCTGCAGCCTCAGTGTTACCAGCAGCTGCTCCTGGGCAGGGGGGTACCCCGGCCCTGACCCTGTCACCTTCCAGAGAGCAGGCCAGCACTCTGAGCCCTTCCCTTCCCAGGAGATGCTGCTGCACACATGCGTGGCCTGACCTTGACTGTCAGGTTCTTAACGTAGCACCCGTGGGCCCCTCAAGAATCCACGCAGTGGCCTCAAGGGTCTGTGTGCAGAACGTTGGCAGACTTTCGGTTACAGTGAGAGGAGTTTCCTGGGCATTCGTTCTCTGTGGACCCCACAACTCATCCTAGAGAATGAGGCCATTTTTTTCACAGCATCACAGTGCCAGTTGGCTGTCCTGCCCCACAGGGGGAGGTCTGTGCTGGGGCCAGAGTTGGGGGCCTGCCTCTCCTTGCTGCAAAAGAACCAACACACACGGGGCGAGGTCTGCAGGAGGACGCCTGAGGGTGAGAAGTGGGCCACCCCAGCCAGAGTCCCGGGCAGGAGTGCAGGGGTGGTGACAGCCTCCAAGTTCACAGGTAGGTTCCTCAGGCCTCCGCTCAGCCTTCAGATGGACCCGGTGTCCACTCCTTCTCTTCCTCCTCCCAGCGTGGGTTACATCACAGGGGTCTCACCATTAGGGTATAGGGGTCCCACCCTGAGGATGTAGCTCACCCACACATGGATGTCTGTTTTGCCCCAAACAATGTTACCTCTTCATATTTTGAGGATTATCTTTGTGCTGCTAAATCTGAGTATGTCAGTACCTCAAAGGTATAAACAATTACTTTTAATTCTACAGACTATGTTATTTTAACCCACAGAAATCAATTAATACTTCTTTAGCAATTGAATTTAATATTCTGCATGCTACAGAATTTGGTAAAAGTATGATAGGTTATTAGAGCAAAACAAGGGGCATGTTTCAATGACGTCAGCAGCTTTCACACTATGCACCCTGAATTTGGGGTTCTAAAGATGAACCACTGAGTCTGGGAGGACCAAGTTAAATCCCAGTTCTCTCTGATCATTCAGAAGAGTAACATTCAAGTCACTGTATCTCCCTCTTCTGAATTTCCAAAATACTCAGTATTTCTCATGGTAGCTGTTACACTCTGCCCCATGTATCAGAGCTGTGTTTTCACACTCAGTTTATCTCCTGGACAGGATGGGTGGGTCTTGTCACCCTGCACCCTCTCCCCCAGCACACAACATCTGTAGCTCTGTCCTTTCCTCTGCCTTTTACTAACTTCCTGGCTGACTTAAGTGCTGTCAATGTTCCCAGGACACCTGGGCAAGCTGCCCTCTTAGCACTCCCGACACTACGCTCGTGTATTGTCCCAGGAGAGCAGCAGCTCATCGCGGTGAACGTTCGTCTCATTCACTTTGATGTGCCTAGCTCCTGGCAGAGGAGACAGCAAGTAAATGATGAATGAATGAATGATTAGTGAATATCTGTACACAATGTTTAACAGCTTTATTGGGATATAACTCACATACCCTAAAATTCTACCATGCCAAGTGTACAGTTCGGTAGTTTTTAGTATATTCTCAGAATTGTGCAATCATGACCACACTCTCATTTCAGACCCCCTGAAATTACCTGTAGAAAAAAACCGGTACCCATCAGCAATTAGTCCTCATTCCTGCCACCACCTCTAGGGCCTGCTTTGTGTCTCTAGGGATTTGCCTGCTCTGGATATTTCACATACATGGAATCATACAGTATGTTGGCCTTTGTGACTGGCTTCTTTCATTTAGCATAATTTGTTCCGGGTCCATCTATGCTGTGGCATGTACGATACTTCATGTTTTAAATGCTGAATAATAACCCATTGTGCAGATATACCACAATATGTGTATCAGTTTATCAGCTGGAGGATATTTAGGTTGTTTCACTTTGGGGCTAACATGGATAATGCCGTCTATGAACATTCATGTATGATTTTTGTGGGGATTTTCATTTCAACTGGGTATATATTATATCTAGGAGTGGAACTGCTGAATTATACAGTAACTTTTTTATTTTTAAATATTTAATAATAAATAGTATTTTTATAATAATATTTATTTATTTTGGCTGTGCTGGGTCTTAGTTGTAGCATACAGGATCTCAGTTCCCTGTTGTTGTTACTGTCCAATCACTAAGTTGTATCCAACTCTTTGTGAGCCCATGGACTGCAGCACGCCAGGCTTCCCTGTCCTTCATTATCTCCCAGAGTTTGTTCAAACTCATGTCTGCTGAGTCGGTGATGCCATCTAACCATCTCATCCTCTGTTGTCCCCTTCTCCTCCTGCCTTCAATCTTTCCTAGCATCAGGGTCTTTTCCAATGAGTCAGCTCTTTGCATCAGGTGGCCAAAGTTTTGGAGCTTCAGCTTCAGCATCAGCCCTTCCAATGAATATTCAAGGCTGATTTCCTTTAGGATGGACTGGTTGGATCTCCTTGCTGTCCAAGGGATTCTCAAGAGTCTTCTCCAGCATCACAGTTCAAAAGCATCAGTTCTTCAGCACTCCGCCTTCTTGGATGTCCAACTCTCACATCTGCACATGACTACTGGAAAAATCATAACTTTGGCTATAACTTTGCCCTTTATCAGCAAAGTGACATCTCTACTTTTTAATACACTGTCTAGGTTTGTCATAGCTTTTCTTTCAAGGAGCAAACATCTTTTAATTTCATGGCTGCAGTCACTGTCCACAGTGATTTTGGAGCCCAAGAAAATAAAATCTGTTTCCTCTTTTTCCCCATCTATTTGTCATGAAGTGATGGGACCAGATGCCATGATTTTAGTTTTTTGAATTCTAAGTTTTAAACCAGCTTTTTCACTCTCCTCTTTCACCTTCATCAAGAGGCTTTTTAGTTCTTCTTCGCCTTCTGCCATAAGGGTAGTTTCTTCTGCATGTCTGAGGTTGTTGATATTTCTGCTGGCAAGCTTGATTCCAGCTTGTGAATCATCCAGTCCAGCATTTCACATGATGTGCTCTGCATATAAATTAAATAAGCAGGGTAACAGTATACAGCCTTGATGTACTCCTTTCCCAATTTTGAACAGTCCACTGTTCCATGTCCAGTTCTAATTGTTGCTTCTTGACCTGCATACAGATTTCTTAGGAGGCAGGTCAGGTGGTCCAGTATTCCCATCTATTTAAGAATTTTCCACAGTTTGTTGTGATCCACATAGTCAAAGGCTTTAGCATAGTCAATGAAGCAGATGTTTTTCTGGAATTCTCTTGCTTTCTCTGTGATCCAACAAATGTTGACAACTTGATCTCCGGTTCCTCTGCCTTTTCTAAATCCAGCTTGTACATCTGGAAGTTCTTGGTTCACGTACTGTTGAAGCCTAGCTTAAAGGATTTGGGGCATTACCTTGCTAGCATGTGAAATGAGTACAATTCCTTGACCAGGGATCAAACTTAGGCCCCTGCTCCATGGGATTTTGGAGTCTTAACCACTGAACCACCAGGAAAGTCCCTATATAGTAACTTCAAATGTTTAACATGTTGTGAACTGCCAAGCTATTTTCCAAAGCTGCAACCATTTTACATTTTCACCAGCAATTTCTGAAGGTTCCAGTTTCTCTACCTCCTTGCCAACCCTCGTTTTATCTCTGATTCTGGCCATCCTAGTGGTATGTAATAGTAGATCACTGGGGTTTTATTTGCAACTCCCTAAGGAATTATTGAACATTTTTTTCATGTGTTTATTGGCCACTTATATCTGTACACTATTTAATCAAATTATAAGCAAGACAGCTTCACAGAAAAAGCTTCATAGATGAAGCCCCAAGAGTAGTGATAAGTTATGGAAGGTTTAGCAACACAAGGTCTCAAGTACACTCCTGACTCCTCCAGCGCTCTGTTCTTGCCCCCTGGCCCTTCTGTCAGGCCCTCTGGATCCTTCCCCTGGATGAGTGGAGTGTCCGGATTCCTTGTGAGTCAGGATATGCATATGCTCTAGTGCTGCTTGATTTTATGCCTGTTGGCCATCTGTATGTCTTCTTTAGAGAAATATCTAATTAGGGCTTCTGCCCTTTTTCGACTGGGTTGTTTGTTTTAATATGGCTATATGAGCTGTTTGTACATTTTGGAAATTAAGTCCTTGTCAGAAGCATCATTTAAAAATATTTCCTCTCAGTCTGTAGGTTGTCTTTTCATTTTGTGGACTGGTTTCCTTTGCTGTACAAGTGATTTTAGCTTTAATTAGATCCCATCTGTCCCACTCTTGCAGACTTTCTACAAAGCCTCACCGCCAATCCCAAAAATGTCTGTTGTCTTTGCACCTCTCTGGAGGTGTGCTGGAGAAATTCTGACGACTCTGTCCAAAATATTTTCCGTTCTTCTGTCTTTTGAGGGACCTCTGGTGCAACAAATTGTGTTGATCATATGCCTCAGTTTAAGATACGTTGACATCATTTGCCCAGGGGAGGCAGCATTTTTATTTTTCCTCTTATCTACCATATTCAACCTAATTTCCTTCCTCCCTTAAGCATCCACTCTAGTGTATGTTGTTTTCCTTTAATCTAGTGCCATAAATATATTTAGATTTTGTGCCTTAGAAAAATATTTAGTGTTTATATGTGGGTTTCCAAACTTGGGGCTTCCCTTGTGGCTCAGCTGGTAAAGAATTCTCCTGCAATGCGGGAGACCTGGGTTTGATCCCTGGGTTGGGAAGATCCCCTGTAGAAGGGAACGGCTGCCGGCTTCAGTATTCTGGCCTGGAGAATTCCATGGACTGTATAGTCCATGGGGTCACAGAGTCGGACATGACTGAACAACTTTCAGTTTCACTTTCCAAGCTTGTATTAATGGTGTTGAATCTAATTCTCCCTCAGTGGTGTGTGACTGTTGTCCCTACATAAACACAGTTCATTGCTTCTGATGCTGCAGAGGATTTCCTTGTGGGAAGAGTCCACATTCCTTAGCAATGCATTCCCTTAGTGACAGACTCCAGGCGGCCTCCAGTTAATCCATCTCTTTGACACTCAGTTTTCTCATCAGACAAAAAGACTGGTGATGATAACACCTGCTTTTACATAATGATTGTGCCAATTGATACTTCAAAGTTTTGCCAATCACCATTTTCCAGGTCTCTGCCATCTAAATGATGCTGTGAGGAGCAACCCTCTTCAATGCCTCCACACCCACATCCTTCCTGTCCTAACCCTCAAGGTCCACAATGGCTCAGTAAATGCAGGCAGACAAGGCCATTAGTACAGGATTTGGGACTAGAAAACATATTTCCTGGCTGTGTTACCTTGGGCCTCCGTTTCCTCATAGGGGGTAGGGATAATCATACTTTCAGAGAATTGCTGTAGACGAAACGAGAGAATAGAAGCGAGTGTTCTGCAAAGTGGGAAGCAATGCTGGGTCAGCCAGTCTGTTATTAGTGGGGGTGGAGAAGGCAGGAGAGTCGGGGGAAGGAGGAAAAGCAAAGGAAGGAAGAAGAGGAACAGGCTCTGGGAGGCAGCAGGCAGGCCTTGGTGTGCCAGTGGTCCCAAGCCCCAGGTCCCCTGAGGGTCACAGCAGCAGCCTTGTCTCCCTGGGAAGTGCCCTGGTGCGGAGTCAGGAGACCCACATAGGCCCACCTCCGTGGGGATACTGGCTGTGTGGTTAGGGTTTATCAACCCTGGCTTCACATTAGCATCCCACGGGGAGCGTTACCAAGTACAGACCAGATCCCCACATCTCACCAAATGCATCTGACTCTCCAGTGTAGGAGGTAGGCCTGGGAACAGCAACTTTGACAACTCTCCAACTCTGTGTGATTCTTAGACTTTTTTGCTGTCATTTCTTCTCACTGACCACAAGATGGTGCTCTCTTTCTGGGAAATCTCTGATGTTCACCAAACAATTTTCTTTATTAATCCTGAAAGAATGGGTTTGAAATTAACAATCTTCACAGCATCTCATTAGGCCAGAACTCTGTGCCCAAGCTGTCCAGCCGTGTAATGTACACCTCTCCCTTCTGCTGGAGACCATACCGGGTTAGGACTGGTCATCTCTTGTTACAAAGCAGAGTAGGCATTAATTGTTGCTTTCTGATCAAAATCATTACAGTCAATAACAACTAATATTCCTTTAATCTTTTACCGTTTGCAAAGTGCTTTTTACCAACTATCCTCAGAATAACTTTATGAAATGGCTATTATCGTCATTTATAGATAAGAAAACCAAGGCTCAAAGCACTAGTTCAAGGTCACGAAGCAAAAGCTGGCAGAACCAGATTCAGGGCCCTTCCCACCTACTTGGATAAAGAGAGGTGCATCAGAGAGACCAGCTCTCAATGGATACGGCCCCAACAAGTACAGCCCTGAGAGGAAGCTTCTCAGACAACCTCTGCAGCCCTCCTGAGCGGGCTTGGAAGACGGACAGATAGATATCCTTCTGGAGTTTCACACTGTCACACACAACAAACAGGTCAGTAGATGATACGTTTGACTGGGTTCAGTGAGGAGATGAGGTGACAAATGTGAAGTTTCTAGTGCAGAGGAATATAGAGGCAGCAGAGACTCAATAAGAAGACAGACTGGATTATTTTAAATTTTCTGTTCCAGGAAAATGAACTGCTGTGCCAATGAGAAAGAAGAATCTGCCTTGAAAAATTTAACAGACTCATGTCCAAAGAAAATAATTTTCTACCAGCCAGTGATGTCTTATGAGGCTAGTGGATCTGAGGAAAGTTATATACAAGGTCACAGACTTACTACCAGAGTTTCATAATTGATCAGGAACCCAAATGTCAGGACCCAGGACCCCAATTCCTCAGGGTATTTTTATCCCAGATGAAGGGGCTGCAACTGTAGGCTCAAGTTACTTGGAGTAAGAAGAATGTTTTCAGGACAGGAGCAGTTACATGAAAGTTTATTAAGTCACTATTTTGATCACTTTACTGACTCCAACGTACATCTTAGCAATTCAGTATGTGGTTGGACCCACTTTCTGTACCTCAGCTTCACTGTCTGCAAGTGGTATAACCATAGAATTATTATAAGGATCAAAATAGTTTATTTATAAAGCATTTAGAACCATGCCTGGCACACAGTAAGCACAATGTGTTTCTTAGATAATGCTAAATAAATAAATGGATATGAGTATGTCCATTTACATATTTTACAAATAAAATTTTAATTTTCCGAGTTCCAAGTAATTTTTAAATTATGTTATTTGCACACCTATAGGTATAAAAAATATATTCAGAAGGCATAAAATAATGCCTTATGACTAAAACTTGAAATCCCACTGAAAATACATAAATTTGATTAGAACAGTACTAGTCTTTGGAGCCTTGTAAACATCAGAAATAGGTTAAAAATTCTTTAAGTCTACCATGTCATTATTACTGATGTTAACAGATAAGCCTATCCATTGTCTAAAGAAACACAAGAATAATGCAGTGATCAGATGTTTCTATCTTTTTAAAATGTGCTTTTTCTCTACTTGATTTCTTCTAAATTTGGAAATTAGTGATCATTTTGGAGGCATTTTCCCAACAATAAAAACCCTCAGCATGACCCTTGGTCACCTCTTAAGTGAATGGGAGTGTAACACAGCAACAGTCAGTTCAAACCTCATCTTCAAGTACAAATTAAAAGCAGTTCAAAAGGAGAGACAGAGCATCTGCTCTGAGAGATTTCACATGATCCCAGGGAGAAAGACTGGAATGCTGAGACGGCAACTGGGGCAGGACTTGGAAGAAACAACACATATATTGAAATGCTTTCCGATCTAGGAGTCATTTTCCTCTCATTTTGGCATTAATTTCCTTTTTAGCAGAACTACCATATTGTTTCAAGGTAACAGGTTTTCTTGAAGGCTTTTGCTTCTTTTCTTGTAGGCTTTTTTATGAAACAATTTGTGGAGAGGAGATGGAATAACATTGTACCATTTCCAGCTACCTCCTGATACTCCCTCCTCTTTCCTTCTGGAACTTAGGCTGACATAACAGGCCCTTACACTGTCTCCTCATCTCATCCCCACAGACCCCACTCTCAGCAAGCCCCTTCTGCCATGGCCTGTCCCACCAGGTCCAGGAAAGGGGGCCTAGAGGGCAGGACAAAAGTGTAGACATGATCTGGGTACTCAGGTGGAACCTGAACTATAGTTTTACCTTGCAGCAACTGTATTTTAAAAGGAGTTTAAGTTCTTTAGTACCAAAATTATAAGGCATTTGCACTGAGAACTCCATAAGCTTCTGTACATTTAGCTAGGGCCCTAACTAACATCACATTATTGTTTCTATGGAAAAATCAAATTCTTGTTTCAAATACCTGACCTCAGATGAACTTGTACAACAGAACTTGTGGGGGACTATTCACATATACCCACACACTCAGGGACAGCTCCTCTTTCTATCAAGCAGACTGTCCACCAGTCAGTCTGTCTAGCATTCACACTGTCTTTTTATTAACGGATAACATATCTGGCCAAAAAAAAAAAAACCTGTGAAAACAAAAAGCTTAGATTGAAAGACTAAAATTAAATATTTTATACTTACTGAGTACAAAGTAATGGTTCTGTTGTAAATTTATTAAACAAAAAGGAATTACTCTTAAAAACGATCTTGTTTTTATAGAGGTGGTATGGTAAAAAACACAGTACCTGAGTTTTGTGGTTGTAAACGATGAATCTCCAGTCAAACTGCTTTTCTGAGCCTCAGTTTTCTTGTCTATAAACAGGGATGGTTATATTGTCTCTTGAGGATTATATTTCTATGCAAGATTTAGAAATTTCTAGCAATAAATCTTGCACAGTGGTTATTTCCTGTCCTTTCTCCCTTATAACCTGTTTAACATCTTTTTGAACTCACTGTTTCACTTCAATAAAAATATTTTCAAATTGCACTTAATTTTCAGAAGTTTTGATTTAAATGTTTCGCTATTCTTGGGTACCCTACCTATCCATCTGATTGACTTAGGTTAAGGTCCAAAATAGACTAGTATGGGTAGATTATTAACCTATAAATGACATAGTTTATGTTGATAATTGTAATAATTTCTTTAAACTGACTCACCTGTGCCTACTCTCCCAAAATATTTAATTTTCACAAGATTTGTGGATTTCCATTCTTTTTCTCTTTTTTTTTCTTGAATAAGGATTTAGACTCTTGTAACAGCCTCAACCAAGATTCCTTCTGTGAGTGACAGTTAGCAAAGTCAGGTTATATTTGAATGAGTCAAGGAATGACTTCCATGGAGGGCAAATCAGATTTCATTTAAGTAGATTCGTCAAGCGAACGTTCTTTCCCGTTTACTGTCAAGCCCGTCGCTCTGCAGAAGCAGAGGCAAGGGTGGGAGTGACATCTGCGAGCAGAGCAAACACACGTGAGCAGCGGGAAGGAGCTGCGGTGCACGGGGTCTTATGGCCTCAGCGAGCAGAGTCCATTCTGCGGCTCAGTGTGGTCCAGGGTGCTCCCCTCCTGACACTCTCACTGGTCCCCATTTCTGGTGCTTGTCTTCCGGGCTCTCAGAGTTGGGGGAATCTGCCTGTCGGTTGAAATTTGACACCCCTGTTTCTTATTCTATGGTTTCATAATCCTTGATTTTTTTTCAGTCAGCTGTGTGTCCACTGGAGATCAGGTACTGCCTGCAAAGCTTGAACTCACGGTAAAAAACATACTCTCTGCTGTAAGGAAGCCTAAAGACTTGGGAGATTTAAAGTAATTTACAGGCCCCAACAATCACAGAGATAAGTGCATCAGAAATCTTTTTTTGTTTTGAATTGAAATGTAGGGTGTTTTTCTTCCACTCTCATAAAAATGTGTTTCTATCATGCGGCTACCAGGTAGCCAAAAGCTCACAGATGTCCAGACACCCTGCGTTTACTGGTGTGTGTATTCAAGGTTCATTCAGGTAGCTTAATATGAAACCAAAATGCCTGTCTACATTCAGCTTGGTAAGAGTGCTGATTTTAATTTTGTGATGCAGAAATAAGGCCAAATAAACAGGCAAAAAGTAGACCTAAAAATGGCTTTAACTTACTAAACCACTATATCTTTGACAGCAATTTTAGATAAAAATGGTCCAGAGGACAAAGTGCATAATTAATGATGAGAAAATGATTCCTTCAAGTCCCGTAATAGAGTTCTCCCTGCGGTAATCATTTGTCTAGAGTTTTATTCACGCAAAAGTGATGGCTACTTCTTGCTTCTGTCTCCTTCATTCCAGTACTGTTCAGTCTGCATTTCTGTGAGTCGGGAAATTGTGCGCTGAAATGCAAAGATTTCCTCTTCTCCAGTAAACATGGCGAGTCCTTCTGCTGAGTCCTATTTATCAAAAAAATAAAACAACAATCCAGCACCAGTTAAAACCTCTGCAACTAAAAATTTAAAGAACTAAGTACAAGTTTAAAAAATACTTTTTGAGCTTAGATTATAAAATATTCTACAAATTTTTTTCATTAAATTAGACTAGAGAATCAACTAATTTTACCCAACAATTAGATTAGACTAGAGAATCAGCTAATATAAATTAGACTAGAGAATCAACTAATTTAAAACAGTAATCAATTAGCAGAACAAATTAACAGGAAGAAAACATTAGACGAATAATTAAAGCTGAAACAACACCCTAATATCCAAATAAGAAAACTTTTGCTCAGATGAAAGTTCTCTACAAAATCTAAAGGAAGGACATTTCAGACAGAAAAGGAATTCTTTCTCAAAAAGTGCATGCCAGGAAAAAGTAACATCAGGACCTCCCTGGTGGCCCACTGGCTAAGACTCCAAGCTCCCATTGCAGGAGGCCCGAGTTCCATCCCCAGTCAGGGAATTAAATCTGTTATGCCAATACTAAGACCCAGCACAGACAAATAAATAAAAATTAATACATATTTTTTTAAGAAAGAAATAAGCAACAACAAAACCCAGTAGTTCCAGTATATCAATATGCGGCTAAGACTCTCCCTTGAAGCTTCACAGTCAGGGCCACGTTCCCAAGGGGAGGCCTGAGGGCTAATCTCTTTTTCCAAACTGGGTGACTGAGAGGTCTTCTAGGGACCTGGAGATTGTGTCTAGGAGTGAGTTTTGGGAAGGCCAGAGCTGTTTTTGGTCTTGAGCTGCTGGGACACTTGATCCTTCCATGTAGGGTTCAGTTAGGGAGCCCTCCGTGAGGCTAGCAAATAAGCTGGGACTGGTGATTTCAACACAGGCTATAGCCTGTAAGTGAACACTGAATCTTGCCTCTTTCCTTAGGAGTTTGCTATTATACTCTCTCAGAGAAAAGTTCTGCACTCCTAAATCCAATTACTGACCTACTGTAAAACTGCATGACCCTATAGCCACGTGCCAGGATTTCTTCATGTATTATTGGCCCTAAATGCTGAGCACACTTTGCCCTGTATCTGAATTCTGATCAGTAGAAAAATTCAAAAACCAATGATTTAAAGAATTTCAGAAACTGAGATGAAGTAGCCCCTTAAGTATATTCTTCCAAATTGTCAAAAGACATTATTTGAATGTATTGCTCTCAGAGAAATGGGGTCACAAGCAGCTATGTATTTCTACATGTAGATTTAAAAATCATATTTTGAAAGTTCACTATTTAAACAATTATTGGCCTCATTTCCCCAAACTCCTGAGAGTCCATAATTTCAACTCAGGTCAATAAGGAATGGTTTCCTCATTCCAAATGGTCTTCTACCACTGGGGTTGAAAGAATGGGGCTCCCCTCATTGGGGGGGATGAGTGTTTATAGTTTTAAATCTTTTACTAATATTTCAGTTGTCTACAGTTGAGAAATATACCCTGTAATATTCATACAGAAGAAGGAAATGCAAAGCCACTTCTGTTTGGCCTGGAGTGAATCACCAGACCCCCCAAGGTCCAGGAGAACTGGGCCAGCATCAGCTGGTTTCCAACAGAGCATCCTCAGAGCCTGGCACCCACAGTTCAGTTCAGTCATTCAGTTGTGTCCGACTCTTTGCGACACCATGAATCGCAGCACGCCAGGCCTCCCTGTCCATCACAAACTCCAGGAGTTCACTCAGACTCACGTCCATCGAGTCAGTGATACCATCCAGCCATTTCATCCTCTGTCGTCCCCTTCTCCTCCTGCCCCCAATCCCTCCCAGCATCAGAGTCTTTTCCAATGAGTCAACTCTTCGCATGAGGTGGCCAAAGTACTGGAGTTTCAGCTTTAGCATCATTTCTTCCAAAGAACACCCAGGGCTGATCTCCTTTAGAATGGACTGGTTGGATCTCCTTGCAGTCCAAGGGACTCTCAAGAGTCTTCTCCAACACCACAGTTCAAAAGCATCAATTCTTCGGTGCTCAGCCTTCTTCACAGTCCAACTCTCACATCCATACATGACCACTGGAAAAATCATAGCCTTGACTAGATGGAAAAGCAGTAATGTCTCTGCTTTTCAATATGATATCTAGGTTGGTCATAACTTTTCTTCCAAGGTGCTCCACAAATGTCTACAGAATGGGGTTAGGAGGTGAATCGTGGATTTCTTTTTAAGCAAAGGGACTTGCCAGGCACAAAGTCCTAGAACAGCCAGTCCACATGATTGGATACTGTAGCATATGCTCTACAGATCCAGCAGATGTGAAGGAGGATATCCAGAAAAGGCAGCATGGTGTGGCTGAGGGAGTCCAGAACCAGACACGGGTGCCTGGTGGCCAGCTCTGGCCTGCCATTGGCCAGTGGTGTAACTGCAAGCCCCTTAGTCCACCTCCCTGGTCTTCGCTTTACCACAAAGATTCCTTCCACTCTAAGGCTATAATTCTCTATATTTACTGATGTTGAGGATATGTCTGCTATACTGGCTTTAGAAGAAAGTGGCAAATCAGTGGTTAAATACATACTGCATTCGTTCTTTAAAACATAGCCATGCGTCAAACCAAAACAATTAAGTTGTTTTATAATAAAAAGAGATTATGTTAATATCACCTACCTGGCTCAGCCCCAAATCATCCATCAGTATTCTGCTTTGCTCCAACTCACTGTCATGATGATCACACAAAAATAAGCTTGATACAGGAGCTGATGCAGAGCAAATGATGCGCACCTGAAACAGAAAACAGCAAATGGTGTCACTCCTTAACTTTAACAAGGTGAAGGCAAAAACAAATTTCTCATAGAATAAAAAAATCTTTTATAACAGGGAGCTGAAGATTTTTGCTTTTAAATGGTTCTAAATATATGTAGCAAAATTGGTACTTGGTGAAAATACACTTTTACGAGCTTACAGAATGCGTATTTATAAAGAACAATGCCTTGAACTCCTCTCTTTCAACCTAAGTAACAGTCTTAACTTCATTTCTCCTTCTACACATTTTCTCCAAGTCCTATCTTTATTTTGGAAAAAAAAATATTTTAAAAGCTTCAATCTATCACATTTTTTCCTGTTTCATTAATCTATTTTTCTAATTAGAGATTTTACCTAAATATCCAGAAGTTACGGTAAAGCTACTAAAATTTTTATTAATCTCCATGTTTTAAAGTCCACAAAAAGAGCATAAGCAAAATGTGGCTGTCAAAATTTCAAAACTGGCAGGACCCATCTACACTATATCTTCTTCATTAATGAAAAAAAAATCTTGCATAAATAAGTGAATATAGCATTTCTTTAAAGTGGATTTCAATATTTGGGAAGCTTTTTTTCTATTTCTGGAATACCTCTAAAATGTAGATACACACACCACATAACCTATAGTCAGATAGCCTGGGATCAGAGATGTTTCCAAATGTATTTTTGAAACAAAATACTTTTTTTAGGAAAACCTCTTGACCATTTTCATACTTTTTCTAATAGTCTCTTTAAAGTGCTATTTTTAAACTGCACAGCACTTTACAAACATTCCCGGGCAGCTTACATCGCATTCTGAAGGAGGGAACAAAGGTTTTAGGGGCCGCTCCAGGCCTGGAGAGCCTCAGCTCGACACCAGTCCTGATCTCTTCCAGTTCTAAGTCCAGAGGCTTTTCCATTACCTCTGAGGTTGACATTTTCACTTGACTGTGTGAAGCCCATCTCTGTGTGCATCCGAGATGCTCTCCTTTGCATCTCGTTACCCCTTTGCTGCACATGTGACTAAGTCCAGCGCCCCGCTCCTCTAATTACACCCTGAGTTACCAGAACCCGCATTTATACCAGCATCCAGCCAGACATCCTTGAAAAACACTAAGCTTGGCATGAATATTTCTTGATTACATAAGTGTTTGAGTGAATATCCATGTGTAATCACACACCAGAAACTGCTTTCACAACTTAATAAATTTTACGTCCACTAGTTTAAAACATACTCTTCCTGATGTTTCAGGAGATCTGAATTTGTTTTCAGGATTCACAGCCATCCTTTTAAAATCATTATTTAAGTAAATGTGCTGATATCCATGGACATAGGAGCCTGGCGGGCTACAGTCCATGAGGCTGCAAAGAGCCAGACATGACTGAGCACACACGCGCTATCGGTATTTTAAAACAATGTATTGATGTTTGGGACTAGTTCTTCCATATACAAATGACCTTCTACCTCCTCTTATAAATTATTTTAACCACAAATGACACTTTTTTCATTACTTAGATGGAAATGTCCTTATTTCACAGATTTCTACAAATGCATTCTAAAACGATGTCTATTTAATGCTTCCAATTTCTGAAATAAGAATTTCGGCTATGTTTTAAAAAGAGTATAAACTTTAAATGTGTGCTTTAGTTAAAGCAAATGTTAGGAGAGTAGTTCTGATATTCTATCATATTGCCAGGAAAATCTTTTTGTCTAATGAAGAAGTGAAACAGTGTGGGGAGGTAGGATCGGGGAGGGCAGGGGACTAAGGGGTAGGGATCATAAGCTTTCAAAAATAAGAGTTTATCAATGTGCCCCTCTAAGAGCCACCTACCAGTGCACCCCTCCCACTTTCTTCTTGAAGCACTGCCCTCTGAAAACAGACTGCTACCCCTGGGCAATGTATTCCAGACCCCACATGATTATTTCAGAGCTGAGTCTCTTGATGAGTAATCCAGAAGGAGACAAATAACAGACCTTGATCCCCAGCCCTGGTGTTCTCACCTTCCTGCTCACAGGGCCCCCTGAGAGCAGGCAGCAGATTCTGATGGCACTCACTAAGGTAGGTTGCCTTTCATGCTCAGGCCCATCACAGGGCCTGTGCTGCCAACTCTCCACTCTGCACGTGGACCCCAGCCATCACAGCTCAGTGTTCACGAGCAGCACCTGAGGAGCTGATGAACCAGCAGGCTCCAGGCCCCGTCCCTGGTCTTCATCTGCTGGTGTGGCGTGGGGTGAGTTCAGGAATCTGGATCTTAAGAAGCTCAGATGATCCTGGTGCAGCTGGTCGTCAGAAGGACTTCCTCGGCCTGCCCCCAGTTCCCATACAAAGATCAGTCTACTGTCCTCCTGGACTCTCACAGCACCAAGTCCCCTCTCTCGCCAAGAGAACATCCCACACTCAGTTCTCAGAACATTTACACTCAGTTCTGCATACATTTAATCAGTGTCTCTTCAACACCTGACTATCAGCTCCATGAAGGCAGGCAGCATGCCTGGCTTTGCTTGTCACTGAATTAGCACTGTGCTTGGTGTGAAGATTGCTGAATGAATGAAGAAAGGAAACATTAAGAATCTCACCTCTCCCTCCCAGCAGATTCTGGTACCTTCTCCTCCCCTCAAGGTCCCTTCAATTTTAGAATCACTGCTCTATTTCAGTACAAGGAATAAGGAGGGAAAACTGTATCTAACGGTAAAACAATATTTCACTCTTAACTTGAAGCGGTACTTTAACTTTACTGTAAATATATTTACAGGCATATATTATTATTAGTGGCTCGCTGGTGTTGTTGTTCAGTCATGTCCAGCTCTTTTCGGCCCCATGGACTGCAGCACGCCAGGCTCCCTGTCCTTTACCATCTCCTGGAGCCTGCTCCAATTAATGTCCGTTGAGTCAGTGATGCTAATGGCTCACCTTCATTGAAAGCTTACTGTACGCTGCACAGTGTTCTAAGTATTTCACCTGCTCATTTCATCCTCACAACAGTCTTATGAGGTAAATACCATTATTATCCCCTTTTTCTAAAGAAGGCAATTCAAGCTAAGTTGGTCTTCAAGGTAGTCAGCTTGGCCCCAGGGTCCACTCCTTAACCACTAGGCAATAATGCCCCTGATGAATGGACAAAGGCTCGGCGACTCATGCTGGTAATAAGACAACTGGGTTTTTCTTGCTTGTTTAGGGACAATGATAGTTACTGGGGTTTCCAAGTCAGAGGGAGAGAAAACTCTAATACTGAGAATGGCCCTTTAGTCATTCATTTATTCATTTTGTTCATCCGTTATTTCACCAGTCCAACAACTGATTCATGTGACAAATGTTTCCTGAGCACTCTATCTAGGTAAGGCACTGTGCTGTGCATCCTCACAGAGAACAGGATGCGTCTAGGTGAGTGATGGGATTGGGCATATAGCAGTGTCTTATGATGGGGCTTTTAATACAGTATGATTACCGTTACTGCCACCACCAACAGTACTTGTGCAGCATCAGCGTGTGCCAAGTGCTGTTTTAAAAGATTTACCTGGATTAGTTTATTCTGTCCTCATGATAATTCTCTGAAGTAAATACTACTTCAGAATAGTATCTTCGATTTGTATGTGACAAAACTGAGGCACAGAGAAGTAAACTAAGGGGTAGACCAGGATTCCAGCCCAAACAATCTTGCTCCACGGTCCAGAATGTTTAGTTCTGAGAAAATGCACCACATCCTTACCTTGAAATCATAAAAGTTATCAATGAGAGTTATGAATCTCCGAGCTTGGGTCCTCTTTGCCAGGGTAAATTGTGGAATGTTTCGTAAAAATACTGTATCAAAATTTTTTGACAGTTCCAAATAGTCACTGGCTCCAAGTGGCTATAATTAAAATGAAATAGAGAACAGAAAATTGAAATAAGTCAATTCTGGTTGAAAATATCTCTTTTTCTCATCATGGTGTGATCTAGGTATAGCTTTGAGGTAACTTTACCAAACACAGTGGTGTTTTCAGAGCAGGCTGAGGACAGTGTACACCCTACTTACTAGGGATATAAGCAGAAGGGAAGAGAGAAGACGAGCACATAGTGGGCCGTGAAGAACAATTCCAGCCACCTCAGCTGGCATCCTGTAGGCCCACATCCTAAATCTGGTCTTCATCGTTTTATTTCTATGACATGACTTTGCTGCTAAGTCACTTCAGTCGTTTCCGACTCTGTGTGACTCCATAGACGGCAGCCCACCAGGCTCCCCCGTCCCTGGAATTCTCCAGGCAAGAACACTAGAATGGGTTGCCATTTCCTTCTCCAATGCATGAAAGTGAAAGGTGAAACTGAAGTCGCTCAGTTGTGTCTGACTCTTAGCGACCCCATGGACTGCAGCCTACCAGGCTCCTCCATCCATGGGATTTTCCAGGCAAGAGTACTGGAGTGGGGTGCCATCACCGTCTCCGATGACATGACTTTAAACATGTCCAAATGAATCCTTCCTATGACTCAACTGTAAACTGTCACTACTGGTAAACGCAGCTGTCTTATCACAGCAGCTGAATGTTATGTCACCACTTTGAAATAAAAACTGTGCTCCAGTATACAAAAGCATCAGACAATATTTTTTTGTTTAATTTGAGGTACAATTACTGAAATACAATGTAGTAAACACTGCTAACCTTTGTAGGCAATACCAGAGGGTTTTTGTACAAAAGTAGAGCAAGCCCTTGAGCATAGCTTGGTGCACCTGTTACCTCCCCATACAAGGAGGATGCAACCCTCGGGATCCACAGAACCATCACAAAGGTGTTGCCTGCAGGTGTAACGTGTTTGTTCCTGAAACACGAAGGTAATTTATGACAGTTATGAAAACAATCCACACATTCTCTGGGGTCAGAAACACTCCCAGGAGAGTCACTTCTAAGTTGGGTGTGAATGGCTGTACCCTGTGAACAGGAGCCATGAGCAAGGGTCAGGAGAAAGTTTCTGGCCATGAGAGAATGCAGAGAGACTCAAAGTCCAGGAGCTGCTCTCAGGTCCCTCTGGAAGCTCTCAGATCCCAACAACTTATCCCTGGGACCGAAATAGCTAAGCCTCTTCAACTTCCGGCAGAATTTATCAATACTCCTCCCTGTTTAAGAATGTCTCCCTTGGACTTCCCTGGTGGCTCAGTGGTAAAGAATCTGCCTGCCAATGCAGGAGACACAGGCTTAATTGCTGATCCAAGAAGATCGCACGTACCACGAAGCAACTAAGCCCGAGTGCCACAACTATTGAGCCTGTGCTCTAGAGCCTGCGAGCCACAGCTGCAGAAGTCCATGTGCCCTAGAGCCTGTGCTCCACAACAAGAGAAGCCATCGCAATGAGAAGCCCGCGCACAGCAACTAGAGTCGCCCCACTCACCACAACTAGAGAAAAGCCCTGGCAGCAATAAAGACCAAGTATAGCCAAAAATAAATAAACTAAATAAATAAATAATTAAAAAACAAAAAAAGAATGTCTCCCTCGTTGGGGTGGTCGTTTGCATTAAAACTTCTGCTTTCAGAAATGTAGATACAACGATGGTCCTGGGAGAATCAGGGAATTGCAAGGAGGGGGAGTCATCCTCACCTTAGAGTCCACCCTTTACACCTGCCACTCTCCTAACAACTAGCTGAAATCAACTATACTCAGAAAACTTTTCCTGCAGGTGTGGGGTGGTAAGAGTAAACTGGAGAGGGAGGCCTTGGGGAGGTGGTTCCCTCAGGAAAAGCAGCTCTAAGAAGGATGTGGAGCAACTATGAGCCCAGGGGCACAACACCAGAGAGTGGGCACAAGGAAGAGCCTTGAAACCTGCTTAGACGCCCCTTCTCTCCTCTCCTCCAACAACCAGGTAACAAGTGGGGCCAGAGATGACCCTGTGTTTCCCCATTTCCCTGTGCTGGCTGGACAGCCTCTATCTCTAGACCCAGAGTCTGATCTTAGCTGAGACTCCCCACTCACCTCAGCCACACAAGGGCTCGCACGTGCGGGTGGTTTAACGCTGCTGTCAAGGCTGATGTGGGCCAGGAGGGTGTGTTAACAGAGCAGCTCGGAACAAGAGCTCTACACAGCCTGAGTTTGAATCCTCAGTCTGTCATTTATTAGTGATGTGTCTTTGGCAAGTAACCTCATCTTCCTGTTCCTTAGTTTTCCCATCTGTAAAATGGGAATTGATTCCTAGCTCACAGAGTTGTGAGGCTTAAATAAAATAATACATGTAAAGCGTTTAATACAGCACCTGGAACAGACATTACCACTCAACTCACTTTTGCTTTGCTCACTACCCCTGATTACATCCAAAACCCTAAATCAGCCTTTGTGCATTTTCCTGTCCTCACAGTCACAGCAGAAATCAGATGAGATTGTGAAATCCCATATAATGAAAACAATTCCTGAAGGGGTGAGGGGGAAGGCAAGATACAGTGTCTTTGCAGAAAAAGGAGACCTCTACAATAAGACACTCACGTTCTGAGGGTGACGCACACTACTTCTTGGGGATCAGTCAGAATTTAGTGTCTCCTGATGTATAGAACAGTCTTGTGGACTCTGTGGGAGAGGGAGAGGGTGGGATGATTTGGGAGAATGGCATTGAAATATGTATAATATCATATATGAAACGAGTCGCCAGTCCAGGTTCGATGCACGATACTGGATGCTTGGAGCTGGTGCACTGAGACGACCCAGAGGGATGTTATGGGGAGGGAGGAGGGAGGAGGGTTCAGGATGGGGAACACATGTATACCTGTGGCAGATTCATTTTGATGTATGGCAAAACCAATACAATATTGTAAAGTTAAATAAAATTTAAAAAAATAATTTAGTGTCTCATCTTTTGTAAATCAGAAAGTGTATGTAAAAAAAAAATGTACAGCCTCATTTTAGGTATGCAGTTATATATAATTAAGCTCACTCTTTATACAGGGATATGATTTCTATCAGTATAACTACATGCCCAGGGAAAATCATTATCAGAAGTGCACTGAAGTGCCTAGGGCAGCTGAAATATCAGAATTCTGCCCACTCAGCTATTTTTACAAATTATATACCTTTGTCAGTAGGCTCTGCATTTGTCATTAGGCTGGCAAATATCCCTTTCCTTCATATCCCTAAGATAATTATGTGCTCATTCATATAAAGAAAACTAAGCTTAACAGTTATCTATCTCCTTTAAGAACAATGGTCACTGAGGGGTGGGGAGTTATTGTTTAATGGGTACAGAATTTTAGTTTAGGATGATGCAAAGGTTCTAGAGATGGAGTGTTGTGATGTTTGCCCAACATGAGTATAATTAATGCCACTGATCTGTATACTTTTAAAAAATGATTAAAATGGTATATTTTATGTTATGTACTACTTAACCACAGTCACAAATAGTCTTTAAATAAAGGAGAGCTTATTCGTTGCAAAAGAAATTTCAATTTAGGCTATTGAGAAATATCACCTTTTTCTTTAAAATCATGAAAAAGAAGAATGAAATGTACTAATCAAAGAAGGATGTCTTTTCCCCAAAGAAAACAGCTCCAGAAAGGTTAAAATTAATTTAAAATATAAAGGTTTTTCTTTTTTTTTTTTAATAGGTATTTAAAAGAGTGTGTTTTCTTATTCCAGCTTCAATACTGAAGTGTCTAAGAAATGACACTCAACAAAGATCCCTAGGATTGAATTTGGGGAGAGATAGGGGTTTCTTATTAATGAGAAACACTATTTTTCATTACTTAAGTAGCTGTGAATGAAAATACCATAGAAACTTTGGAATTATGGTCTGTCAGGTGTAGTGTATGACCTTGAGCAAGTCTTCATCAATGTCTGTTTCCTCACCTGTAAAAGGGGGATCATAACCTGTCTCATAGGTTTGTCCCAAGGATTTGCTGTATTGATTACATATAAAATCTTACAACAATAGTGGCTGGTCAATAAATGTTAGTTAAATATTAATTTGCAGAGTTCACATGAGAAGTATTACACTCAGACACTCGATCATGTCTGACTCTTTATGACCCCATGGACTGTAGCCCGCCAGGCTTCACTCTCCATGGAATTCTCCTGGCAAGAATACTGGAGTGGGTTGCCATTTCTTCCTCCTGGGGATCTTCTTGACCCAGGGATCAAACTGGAGTCTCCTACGTCCTCTGCATTGGCAGGCAGATTCTTAACCACTAGCGCCACCTGGGAAGCCCCCATATGAGTAGTAAGTAAAATGATTTATGCACTGTCTGCTGTTGGCATACAATAGACACCTAATAAATAGTACCTATTCTTTTATTAGCTTCCCTGGTGGCTCAGACAGTAAAGAATCAACCTGCAATGAGGGAGTGAGTGAAGTCGCTCAGTCGTGTCCGACTCTTTGCGACCCCATGGACTGTAGCCTACCAGGCTTCTCTGTCCGTGGGATTTTCCAGGCAAGAGTACTGGAGTGAGTTGCCATTTCCTTCTCCAGGGGATCTTCCCGACCCAGGGATTGAATCCAGGTCTCCCGCATTGCAAGGAGACACTTTACCCTCTGAGCCACCAGGGAAGCTCAAACGGCAATGTGGGAGACCTGGGTTCAATCCCTGGGTTGGGAAGATCCCCTGGAGGAGGGCATGGAAACCCACTCCAGTATTCTTGTCTGGAGAATTCCCATGGACAGAGGAGCCTGGTGGGCTACAGTTCATGGGGTCGCAAGGAGTTGGACACAACTGAGTGACTAAGCACTATTCTTTTACTAACTATTAAATAACCTTTTCCTCAGCTCACAAAGCCAGGCAAGTGAACAGTTCAACAATCCAGTCTGCCTCTGCTTTTGCACTTACAAGCAACAGCCATTCCCTCTCCCTCTCACTGTCTCTGGCCCACTAAAATATCTGCCCTCCTTGGCACCTCAGCCCTCCATGAAGTCATCCCTAGATGACAGACACAGCGTCTGTCTCGGGCCCTCTCCCTCCCACGTGTCTTGTGAAGGTAATACCATGAGCATTCAATGCGGGGGAAAGCTCCAGGCCCACAAAATGCACAGCCTCTAATCCAGTACATGTCACATAGGAAGTGCTTAGTATTTGTTGAATGCATTGAGTGAATATATGAATAAAATACAACACAGCCTGGGGAGCAGGCTTACTCCTTCTTTTATACCCATTTAGTCACCAAAGAAATTGAAACACCTACCAAAAAACCCCACCTTTTCTTAGTTGGCCCAAATTCCTCACTCCCAAGGTAAGCCTCTGTTGTATACCATAGAATATACATTTAGGAATATTCTAGAAAAGATATAGATCATAATGTAAACACTGGTCATCCTTGGATAGTGGAATGAAAGATTAATTTGTTTGTTATACTTCTTGGATTTTTTGAATAGCAAAACAATAATGCTTTTTTGGAGATCATTTTTATAGTGGGCATCTTATCATTTATGCCTCATCTGTGTGAGATCATTATATTAGTTTTGTCATGGACATTTCTCTTTTTATCTCTAATTTTTCTTTTTATTTATTCTTTCTAAATGTTCTTAATCTATAGATGCAGGATTTTTTCAGGGACATTTAAAAAAATAAATAAGCTGAATGTGTATGTTCTTCTTTAAAGTTTGACAAAAGGAAAATGGATTTGATATTTGGGATAAAATCTGACTTCAGGTATACAGTTAACACTCAGCTAATGATTCTTTACACCAGGGAGACAAGAGGGGAGGGAGGCGATGGGGCAAATGGCACCATTTCCAAATAGGTCACATTTAGCCTTCATGGCCGAGTACCAGAGTCCCCATGATCAAAGGCCAAGCAATGTCAAAATGCAAGTCACAGGCAGGTTGATACGCTCCCATTGATACCTTATCTTAATTTGAGCAATTTTGATTACCACGTTGTCAGTGTTTCTTTTTCCCGTAATTGTCAGACAATATCCAGTCCCTCTGCATGTGTGTATTACCTCTTCCATCTTCTCTTTCTCTCTCTCCTCCTTCTGCTATTCTAAATGAACCCAAGTTACATTACATCGTCTCCATTTCTTTTATCCTTTCTTTTGTATTTTCCTTTCTTTACACTTCTTCATTATTCATTTTGGATAATTTCCTCTGTTTCTCATGAGCTGTGTTTTATCTGCTCTTAATCTCTATCCACGAAGTTCTTAATTTTGGTTACATACTTTACAGTTCTGGAAATTATACTGGTTCTTTTTCAAAGCTGATCTCTCTCTTTTTATAATTCCTAGATACCTACATTTAAACGTCCAAGCCTAGCTTTCTTTTTAAATCTCCTTGAATACGTAAGCTTAGTTGTTGAAAATATGAACTCATAATTCCAATATCTTATGTTTTAATTTTACTGTCTTGTCTCCTCATATGTTTGGTTATCTTTGCGTACTGGATTATATCTTTAATAAAACACTCAAAGAAAAAATTTCAAGTTCAAGACCTGGAATATTCTCAGCTACTCAGTTCACATAAAGTTTGACTGAAGTCCACAGAGATCTGGTTTAATTCAAGCTCACATTTATTCCTAGAGTACAATCCTTCAGGGCTCCAACCACAGTGGGGAGGAGCTTAGTAGGTTCCCATCTTTGGCTGGCCCTAGTCTCTGCCCTTTGTCTCAATAAACCAGTGAGGCTGCCAAAAGCAAGCTCAGAACTTTTAAAAGAAAATTACTAGTGCTCACCAATATCTATGTTTTCTTCGTTTTCCTGAGTGCACAGCTAGATTACATTTCCCAGCCTTTCCTGCATTTAGGTGGGGCCGCGCAATCAGGCTCAGGCCAGTGGAATGTAACAGAAAGTGATATGAATCACTTCTAGATCTGGCCCATAAAAACTCCCACACAGACTCCTCACTTTCTTTACTCAAACATTGGTTGAAGAGAGAGGCCGCTGAGGACTTAAAGAAGGGTGGACGTACAATAGGGATGAAGCCTGGATCCACGAGGGACCACCTGGAGCAGTTTCCTGGCCAACTTACACTGGATTGTGAGAGGAGCAAGAAACACGTGCTTATTTGTTAAGCCTCTGAGACTGGGGGTTATCTGTTAAGCCTCTGAGACTGGGGGTTATCTCTTTCTGCAGTTAGCCTAATCTGATACCACCAGCTTCCCTTCATTGCTCTAACTACAAGGTTGGGGCAAATTACTGACAAAGAGCCCACCATTACTGGAAGTGGAAGACTTCCCAACACTTCCTGTGTGAACAAGGATTCTTATTCACATAAGATGTTAACTATCAAAAATTTCTCTTCAAATTTTATTCAGATTATCACTAAAATTTTTTAAATCAGGAACTGCATTTAGCCATTTCCAACATCAAATCTGATTCTTAAAAAGTTACATTCATGGGACTTCCCTGGTGGTCCAATGGTTAAGAATCCACCTGCCAATGCAGGAGACATGGGTTTCATTCCTGATCCAGGAAGATTCCACATGCCATGGGGCAACTAAGCCAACATGCCACAACCACTGAGCCTGCAGGCCACAACTACTGAAGCCCACATGCCCTAGAGCCTGTGCTCCGCAACGAGAGATCACCTCAATGAGAAGCCTGCATACCGCAACTAGAGAGTGATCAAGACCCAAAACAGCCAAAAACGCATTTCTTTAAAAGTTACGTTCATGGAGGTAACTTTTCTCACTACAAATGTGAAAAGATTTTATCTGAAAGTTTTGTTCAAATTCAGTATTTGATATACTTAAAACACCTTTATAAATTTATTTTTCCCCTCATGATTACATAACATACAGAAGTATAATAAATGTTTTCACCAAACCACATACAGATGCTGCCAAATCATCTTATATAGCCTAGTGTGCCATAAGATCACCAAATGGTTTCATTTTTGACGTATGACATCTTGATCACTAAGGCTGGTAAACTGATGATAACCTTGCCACAGGCCCACTCGCCCCCTCTTTTTTTATTAGCATTCATCATTTAAAGGTGTCTGGGGCATTCAACTGCATTAAGTAAAAAAGTCTCTATACAATTATGATAATTTAAAATTCATTTAAAATGTTTTGGGAGAAATGAAGAATGCCTATGTGGGGTAGTCTGATGACAGTTATGACTCCAGTTATTCTTGCCTCCTTGTCCACATCTTTTATATTGTGATTTTCTAGTTCTAGTTGAAGACATGGAGTCTATCCGCACAACTCTTCAATCTGGGTAGGCTTTAATTTATCACAGCCAATAGAACAAGTGACAAATTTCCAGTTATGAACTTAGGTCTCAAGAGGCTTTAAATGCTTCCACTCACCCTGTTGCAGCACCTCAGCTGGCCTGCTAGAGGATGAATGGACAGAAGGAGAGCCATTTGCCTATAGCCAGCCAGGCCCCCAAAGAGATGAGCAAGCAAGAGCAGCAAGGCTGAGTGTTGATACATAAGTGAATGCAAAATTGATCAAAATAACTTCCCACCTCACCTCCCAGCTTTCTAGCTGACGAGAGAGTGATAGTAAATGCTTTTTTTTTAAGTCACTGAATTTGGAGGGCAATTTACTGAAATACTACGCTTGCTACAGAGATTTACTAAGTAAAGTCCATGTTTTAGAAGTCATTAGCAAGTACAGCACATGTAGAAAAAATATGACTTAGCTTTTATAGCAAAAGATAGATTTTACCTAAGTGATAAATATGTTAGCAGAGTGCCATTTATTTTATGCTTATTTATTTTTGTAATCAATTTTGGAATTTTTATGGTATAGTATAAAACTTATTTCTAAAAATAAAACTTATGATTTACTGTATATAAGAACCAGAAAAAAAGCCATAAAATTATGTGGCATCCTTATACAGATCACAAGATGACAAAGACCCAATTGAATGAAAATAGAAAACCATAGAGAGAAAACAAATTGACATGAAGATGGAATTGGGAAGGGGACAAGAACTCATTGCAAAAGAACTAAAATTTTAAGAGCATTCCATTAGAGAAAGAAATAATTTGAATAGATAGTTCATGGAACAAAAATATATAAGAAGCATAAGGAGCTAACAAGCGAAAAATATAGTCAAGCTCAATGGTAACCATAGAAAGACAAAATAAGAATGATGTATCATTTTCCATACAGCAACTTTGCAAAGAAAAATAAATTACATTGGGACTCCCCTGGTGGTACAGTGGATAAGAATTCACCTGCCAATCCTGGGGACATGGTTTCAGTCCCTGCTCTGCGAAGATTTCACATCCCGTGGAGCAACTAAGCCCATGTGCCACAACTACTGACCCCGCACAGCACAAGCACTGAAGCCCGTGTGCCTAGAGCCTGCGCTCTGCAACAGGAGAAGCCACCGCAATGAGAAGCCCTCGCACCACAGCAAAGAGTGGTTCCAGACAGCCACAGCTAGATAAACCTGCACATAGCGATGAAGACCCAGGGCAACCAAAAATAAATAAATACAGTTATTTTAAAAAATAAATTATACTACTCAATGCTGGAAGGCATATAATGAGATAGCCATTGCTGATGGATGATTAAATCAGTCAGAAAAAAACACTGGATTGTATTAAGAGCCTTAAAGAAGTCATAAACTTGACCCTGTCATTCTGCTTCTAGAAATCAATCTACAGGAAATAACCAAAAATTCAACAAACAGCTATACACAAGGATTATTTATGACTATGAGAATCAAAAATCAACTTTAAAGTATAACAAACAAGAGGAATGGCTCAATAGGGCACATTAATATAATGGAATAATATGTTGCCAACAAATAATGGTGCTTACAAAAAATATTTTATGATGTAGAAACTCACTTATGGTAAAAAGCTAAGTGGAAACAGGACAATGTAAAATTATAATTGTATTCAAAGTATACATGTAGGACAAAGGCTACATAAATATGTAAAAAACACTAATAGTTGCTATCTCTAAATGGTCTGAATGATAGACTTAGAGGGCTTTTTTTAATCTACTATGTTTTTTAGTTTTTTCTGTATTTTCTAAAGGGTCTGAGAATATATTATAGCCAAAAAAGCATAAAAACAGAATTGGTATAGCAAAACAATGTTTGTTCAGTTCAGTTCAGTCACTCAATCGTGTCCGACTCTGCGACCCCATGAACTGCAGCAGGCCAGGCCTCACTGTCCATCACCAATTCCTGGAGTTTACCCAAACCCATGTCCATTGAGTAGATGATGTCATCCAACCATCTCATCCTCTGTTGTCCCCTTCTCCTCCTGCCCTCAATCTTTCCCATTATCAGGGTTTTTTCAAATGAGTCAGCTCTTCGCATCAGGTGGCCAAAGTACTGGAGTTTCAGCTTCAACATCTGTCCTTCCAATGAACACCCAGGACTGATCTCCTTCAGGATGGACTGGTTGGATCTCCTTGCAGTACAAAGGACTCTCAAGAGTCTTCTCCAACACCACAGTTCAGAAGCATCAATTCTTTGGTGCTCAGCTTTCTTTATAGTCCAACTCTCACATCCATACATGACTACTGGAAAAACCATAGCCTTGACTAGACAGACCTTTGTTGGCAAAGTAATGTCTCTGCTTTTTTGAGATCTTTACTAATACCAAACAAAATACACTCTTTGTTTTTGTTTTTCAGCTATTTAGTCCCCTTCATCTTCCCTGGGCTTCCCTGATAGCTCAGTTGGTAAAGAATCGACCTGCAATGCAGGAGACCCCAGTTCAATTCCTGGGTCGGGAAGATCTGCTGGAGAAGGGATAGGCTACTCACTCCAGTATTTTTGGGCTTCCTTGGTGGCTCAGATGGTAAAGAATCCACCTGCAGTGTGGGAGACCTGGGTTCGATCCCTGGGTTTGGAGGATTCCCCTGGAGAAGGGAAAGGCTACCCACTGCAGTATTCTGGTCTGGAGAATTCCATGGACTGTTACAGTGCATGGGGATCACAAAGAGTCTGACACAAGTAAGCTACTTTCACTTCACTCATCTTCCCTATGTATAAAATATTCAACATAAATGCATATATTAAAGAGCTTGAGGACTCACGAATTTATTTAAATCTGCAGTGGCAACTCTCACTTACTCCAGTGTATGAGACTGGAGTCCCCAAACTGTTAGTACTGTTGATTTGTGAAAAATACAGTTTGAGCCATGTGGGTCCACTTAAACACAGATTTTTTTTTTTGGTAGTAAATACTGAAGTGCTACATGATCCATGGTTGGTTGAATCTAAGGATGCAGAACCTCAGCTATGGAGGAACAAAGCATACAGAGGGCCGACTATAACTTTCACGTGGATCTTCAACTGTGTAGAGGGCCGGGAGCCCTATCTCTGTATGGTTCAAGGGTCAACTGTACTGTTTATTCACCTCAGGGTCCCTAGCACCTTGCAAGACCAGGGAACAGAATCTTGCAGAATCCAAGACTGCTAAATAAATGAATACACTGTCACCAATTCTTCAAAATCAATTATATTTACGGAAAGCATCCCTGGGGGCTCAGTGGTAAAGAAGCTGCCTGTCAATGCAGGAGACACAGGTTTGATCCCCCATCCAAGAGAATCCCACATGCCACAGAGCAACTAAACCCGTGTGCTGTAACTACTGAGCCTGTGCTCCACAAGAGAAGCCACCACAATGAGAAGCCTGAACATGCCCACTACAGAGTAGACCCCACTGCCTGCAACTAGAGAAAAGCCCACATAGCAACAAAGACCCAGCACAGACTACAGTAAATAAATAAAATTGAAAAAAATTATATTTACTGAATGTTAAGAAATACAAGGCATTATAGTAAGTCCTACAAGGGCTCTGCAAAATATAGAGATGACACATTTCTCCACTCTTCTGACTTCACTAACGTAGCACTAAATTGCATGCACATGATACCTATGGTAGGTGCAAATATTTATAGTTCTGTTCTGCATTAACTGATCTGCCTATATAAGTAAGCCATAGCATAAAACAGTTTGAAATCATAATTAGTATTATAAATTCATGCATTGTGTCCTGTGAATAAGTAAGGCATATGATTATTTTTGAGTACTAAATGGCACTCTAGTTAGTAGCATCCTTAAGGATGTTATTTTAGCTCTAAATTCAAGTAGCATTACCGAATGAAGATTCTTCTTATGATAGATAATGATGACAGTCTCCATCTTTCTACCTGAGCAATTAAAAAGTTTAATAGTCTTTGATGTGACTGGTTATCTGAATAATTTTCTAAACAAGAACAATTAAAATCCACTTATTCGATGGTTTATGCGTTCTCGACTATTGTTTCAAACTCTTTATTTCTGTGGAAACCTGATGAAAACTTAAAGAACTTAAAATATATAATGAGTTTGCAAAGAGCATTTGTTTTCCTTAATTACCAAGAACATACAGCTGGATTGTATGTAGCATAGCTTTTCTGACAAACTTTTAGGAATAAAAGAGCTTGCCTGCCATCCTCTTTCTCCTGTATGAGAAACGCAACAGCTGTCTGCTTTGGTTTGACCCAGGTACCAGGGTGGAGTGAGGATTTTCTCAATGCCACACCAATGTGAAAGGCATGAGTGTTACCACTGGGCTGCTGTCTGCTCTGCAATGAGCGGTTGATCCACTTCAGCAACAGGAATGAGCTGTCAGCTTGAGTTTCTTTTTTCTCTGCCTGGCTAATGCTTGTTCCACCACCATTATTTCAGCTCAAGTAGGTCAATTATTATTTCAAGCGCTGTCTAGATAATACTGTCCCAAGGGTTACTCTTTATCTGTATAGGCTCCTCTTTATAAATTCCCTGTAGTGATGCCCTGATGGCTCCTCATTAAACAAATATGTGTGGCACCTTGCTTTGTTTACACAGAAATGACAATATCTCAAATCTTAAAAGAGAAGTGCCTTTTAACAGGAAAAAACATGTTTGAATGGTATTTGGATGACTGTGTCCTTTTCAAAACAAACAAAAAAAGTATCAAAAGAATTGATGTTAAAACAACTATGTGCACCAAACTAATAAAGATAATAGCTAGAAAAACAGCACTGAAATGTGTACAAATAATTTCTCAAGGTTGGTGATATGGCACCTTAATATGAGAAATCTTATTAATATGAAGACCATAATATCCAGCCAGGAAATATCTCACCGTTCCAGAAAATACTGCCAACTTGTACACATTCTACTTCAGAAGATGTTCTTTTTGTGCTGAGGAAAAGTCTTACTACTTGATTTATACAGTCTTAACAGCAGGAGGTTAGTTCTGCCTAGATCTGCCAGATCTTTGTTAAACTCTCCAACCCCTCTGGGGCCTCCCGGGTGGCTCAGTGGTAAAGAATCCACCTGTAATGCAGAGGACATGAGTTTGACCCCTCAGTTGGAAAGATCTCTGGTGCAGGAAATGGCAACCCACTCCAGTGTTCTTGTCTGGAGAATCCCCTGGACAGAGGAGACTGGCAGGCTGCAGTCCAGCGGGTTGCAGAGTTGGGAGCAACTGAGCACACACACACACTATCCCCTCTACGGCCAAATAATAATGGTGAATGTAGTATTCTTTGGAGGGAGTGTCATATTTTTAACAGGGTTTGTAAAAACAATGACTTAACAAAAACAACAACAAAAGTCAACATGGCACACCAGAGACCAGACTGCACCCTCCCCCCACTTTGAGGCATATCTAGCTCTGCATATCTAATAGAGCTCCAAATCCTGGAGGTATCTAGTTCTGGAGATTCTGGACCTGAAAACTTCTCAAAACACAAACCATATCATAGCTGAGTGCCTACAATATGAAAAGCACTATGCTGGGTTTATTTCTAGGAATTCTAAGTTCAACTGGAGAGCAGAAAACCCCAACGAAATTGGCATTAAAAACCTTTGACTTATTGCCTGCAGCATAGAAAACCAAAATGAAAATTATGGAGATAGATTAAAAATACAACATTAGAAGAACATTAAGAAGTAGGAAATCATTATCATTAGCATCATCATTATTGTTAATAAGCACCACTGAGTGTAAGAATTAATACCACTCCAAGGTAATACATTAAAACTGCAAAGGAATCTCCATAAGATGGTAAGAATTATTGGAATGGATTAATTATACCAACCACCTGGAATTGAGTAAATAGAGACTATAATTTTTGAGCAATTAGTTGGCATCTAAGATGTCCAATTGTTTAATAGACATCTAAAATTTGAGAAGCATCAAGAGTTACCCTTTTAGGAATGAGACAACTGGATTTGACCATGCCAACAAAATTAACATCATGAATGAGTTAGTGTAGTTTAGAGCCTTCCATTCAGAAAGACCCTAAATATTTCTAGAATTAGAATATCCTGCCCAGGTACTTCATTCTTAAGTTTTCAATTTAACTATGCATGATAGAAAGCAGTCTAGAGTCTATACAAAACAGGACTGCTTCTTTGGTTTTTAAGTCTGAGGTACATGAGTCTTCACAGCCTCCTTCACAGACCTTGGCTGGCTAATTATCTCCTAGAATCTACCCTCACCATAAGATTATTCAACCTGGCTAGACTCTCTAGCTAGTTTTCAGGGTATCTAACATTTCTGAATGAAGGTAATGAGAGGTTTATGCTTTAGATTTTACAAGAAGCCACGGCAAAACTTTGAATTACTAGACTTTGTTTATAATGACTACCAAAACTTGTTTAGCTTTAAGCCAGTTCTAACCAGACTCTATAAAAATGGGAACAAGTGAGCTGAACAATGCCTTATATTAGCCTAACGAGAAAGCTCATATTCTCCATGTCCGGAACACAGGCAGCAGAACACTTTCCAAAAACATGTTGTATACAAATGTATGTGTGTGTGAATATTTCACTAGTTAGTTTCTTTAAGGAGCTTTTGGTTGGACGGTATCTAGTTTAACATGGTTCTTTATTTTTAAGTAACCATGTGTAATTAATCTTTTAAGATGATAAACAATGAGGAAATTTTTTTCTTTTTATTTTTTAAATTTATTTATTTTAATTAGAGGCTAATTACTTTAAAATATTGTATTGGTTTTGCCATACATAAACATGAATCTGCCACAGGTATACACGTGTTCCCAATCCCTCCCCTCTCCCTCCTCATACCATCCCTCTGGGTCATCCCAGTGCACCAGCCCCAAGCATCCTGTATCCTGCATCAAACCTGTACTGGCGATTCGTCTCTTATATGATATTATACATGTTTCAATGCCATTCTCCCAAGTCATTTCCCCCCTCCCTCCCACAGAGTCCAAAAGACTGTTCTATACATCTGTGTCTCTTTTGCTGTCTCGTATACAGGGCTATTGTTACCATCTTTCTAAATTCCATATATATGCGTTAGTATACTGTATTGGTGTTTTTCTTTCTGGCTTACTTCACTCTGTATAATCGGCTCCAGTTTCATCCACCTCATTAGAACTGATTCAAATGTATTCTTTTTAATGGCTGAGTAATACTCCATTGTGTATATGTACCACAGCTTTCTTATCCATTCATTGGCTGGTGGACATCTAGGTTGCTTCCATGTCCTGGCTATTATAAACAGTGCCGCGATGAACATTAGGGTACACGTGTCTCTTTCAATTCTGGTTTCCTTGGTGTGTATGCCTAGCAGTGGGATTGCTGGGTTGTATGGAAGTTCTATTTCCAGTTTTTTAAGGAATCTCCACACTGTTCTCCATAGTGGCTGTACTAGTTTGCATTCTTACCAACAGTGTAAGAGGGTTCCCTTTTCTCCACATCCTCTCCAGCATTTATTGCTTGTACACTTTTGGATCGCAGCCATTCTGACTGGCGTGAAATAGTATCTCAACAATGAGGAAATTTTAACTGCACAAGCAGCTAGTTCTTTGAAATGCTTAACCTAGGTATTAACAACCCAACAGACACTGAAAAAAATATTGGCAGGGGGAAGAAAACCAGCCCAATGGTTGCTAGAACTATTTAACAAAGTCATCTGTTAAAATAATGCTAACCTCGTCTGAGGTCAGGGGCAGAAGCCAGGAGGACCCCATGCCCGAGGGGCAGCAGCCAAGAAGGGCTACCCCACGTCCGAGGTCAGGGGCAGTGGCCGAGAGTACCAGGCTGCGACGGCGCAGGAACGGCTGAGAGGAGCTATCCCCCGTCCGAGGCCAGGGGCAGTGGCCGGGAGGAGCTACCCCACGTCCAAGGAGCGGTGGCTGCGCGGGAGGCAGGAGGGCCTTAGAGGAGCTACTCCACGTTCAAGGTCAGGAGGGGCGACTGTGAGCAGATATCCTTCGTCCAAGGTAAGGAGCAGTGGCTGCGCTTTGCTGGAGTAGCCATGAAGAGACACCCCACGTCCAAGGTAAGAGAAACCCAAGTAAGACTGGTAGGTGTTGCGAGAGGCATCAGAGGGCAGACACACTGAAACCATAACCACAGAAAACTATAGTCAATCTAATCACACGGACCACAGCCTTGTCTAACTCAATGAAACTAAGCCATGCCCTGTGAGGTCACCCAAGATGGGCAGGTCATGGTGGAGAGGTCTGACAGAATGTGGTCCACTGGAGAAAGGAATGGCAAACCACTTCAGTATTCTTGCCTTGAGAACCCCATGAACAGTATGAAAAGGCAAAATGATAGGATACTGAAAGAGGAACTCCCCAGGTCAGTAGGTGCCCAATATGCTACTGGAGATCAGTGGGAAAATAACTCCAGAAAGAATGAAGGGATGGAGCCAAAGCAAAAACAATACCCAGTTGTGGATGTGACTGGTGATAGAAGCAAGGTCCAATGCTGCAAAGAGCAATATTGCATAGGAACCTGGAATGTCAGGTCCATGAATCAAGGCAAATTGGAAGTGGTCAAACAGGAGATGGCAAGAGTGAACGTAGACATTCTAGGAATCAGCGAACTGAAATGGACTGGAATGGGTGAATTTAACTCAGATGACCATCATATCTACTACTGTGGGCAGGAATCCCTTAGAAGAACTGGAGTAGCCATCATGGTCAACAAAAGAGTCTGAAATGGAGTACTTGGATGCAATCTCAAAAAACAGAATTATTTCTGTTCGTTTCCAAGGCAAACCATTCAATATCACAGTAATCCAAGTCTATGCCCCAACCAGTAACGCTGAAGAAGCTGAAGTTGAACGGTTTATGAAGACCTACAAGACCTTTTAGAACTAACACCCAAAAAAGATGCCCTTTTCATTATAGCAGCCTAGAATGCAAAAGTAGGAAGTCAAGAAACACCTGGAGTAACAGGCAAATTTGGCCTTGGAGTACAGAATGTAGCAGGGCAAAGGCTAACTGAGTTTTGCCAAGAGAATGCACTGGTCATAGCAAACACCCTCTTCCAACAACACAAGAGAAAACTACACATGGACATCACCAGATGGCCAACACCAAAATCAAATTGATTATATTCTTTGCAGCCAAAGATGGAGAAGCTCTATACAGTCAGCAAAAACAAGACCAGGAGCTGACTGTGGCTCAGATCATGAGCTCCTTATTGCCAAATTCAGACTTAAATTGAAGAAAGTAGGGAAAACCACTAGATCATTAAAGTATGACCTAAATCAAATCCCTTATGATTATATAGTGGAAGTGACAAATAGATTTAAGGGACTAGATCTGATAGAGTGCCTGATGAACTACAGACGGAGGTTCGTGACATTGTACAGGAGACAGGGATCAAGACCATCCCCATGGAAAAGAAATGCAAAAAAGCAAAATGGCTGTCTGGGGAGGCCTTACAAATACCTGTGAAAAGAAGAGAAGCGAAAAGCAAAGGAGAAAAGGAAAGATAAAAACATCTGATAGCAGAGTTCCTAAGAATAGCAAGGAGAGATAAGAAAGCCTTCCTCAGCGATCAATACAAAGAAATAGAGGAAAACAACAGAATGGGAAAGAGTAGAGATCTCTTCAAGAAAATTAGAGATAGCAAGGGAACACTTCATGCAAAGATGGGCTCGATAAAGGGCAGAAATGGTATGGACCTAACAGAAGCAGAAGATATTAAGAAGAGGTGGCAAGAATACATAGAAGAACTGTACAAAAAAGATCTTCATGACCAAGATAATCACGATGGTGTGATCACTGACCTAGAGCCAGACATCCTGGAATGTGAAGTCAAGTGGGCCTTAGAAAGCATCACTACGAACAAAGCTAGTGGAGGTGATGGAATTCCAGTTGAGCTCTTTCAAATCCTGAAAGATGATGCTGTGAAAGTGCTGCACTCAATATGCTAGCAAATTTGGAAAACTCAGCAGTGGCCACAGGACTGGAAAAGGTCAGTTTTCATTCCAATCCCAAAGAAAGGCAATGCCAAAGAATGCTCAAACTACCGCACAATTGCACTCATCTCACACGCTAGTAAAGTAATGCTCAAAATTCTCCAAGCCAGGCTTCAGCAATACGTGAACCGTGAACTTCCAGATGTTCAAGCTATTTTTAGAAAAGGCAGAGGAACCAGAGATCAAATTGCCAACATCTGCTGGATCATTGATAAAGCAAGAGAGTACCAGAAAAACATCTATTTTTGCTTTATTGACTATGCCAAAGCCTTTGACTGTGTGGATCACAATAAACTGTGGAAAATTCTTCAAGAGATGGGGATACCAGACCACCTGACCTGCCTCTTGAGAAACCTATATGTAGGTCAGGAAAGCAACAGTTAGAACTGGACATGGAACAACAGCCTGGTTCCAAACAGGAAAAGGAATACATCAAGGCTGTATATTGTCACCCTGCTTATTTAACTTCTATGCAGCGTACATTATGAGAAAAGCTGGGCTGGAAGAAGCATAAGCTGAAATCAAGATTGCCGGGAGAAATATCAATAACCTCAGATATGCAGCAGATGACACCACCCTTATGGCAGAAAGTGAAGAGGAACTCAAAAGCCTCTTGATGAAAATGAAAGAGAGTGAAAAAGTTGGCTTAAAGCTCAACATTCAGAAAATGAAGATCATGGCATCTGGTCTCATCACTTCATGGGAAATAGATGGGGAAACAGTGGAAACAGTGTCAGACTTTATTTTTTTAGGCTCCAAAATCACTGCAGATGGTGACTGCAGCCATGAAATTAAAAGACGCTTACTCCTTGGAAGGAAAGTTATGACCAACCTAGATAGCATATTCAAAAGCAGAGACATTACTTTGCCAACAAAGGTCCGTCTAGTTAAGGCTATGGTTTTTCCAGTGGTCATGTATGGATGTAAGAGTTGGACTGTGAAGAAAGCTGAGCGCCGAAGAATTGATGCTTTTGAACTGTGGTGTTGGAGAAGACTCTTGAGAGTCCCTTGGACTGCAAGGAGATCCAACCAGTCCATTCTAAGGGAGATCAACCCTGGGTGTTCTTTTGAAGGAATGATGCTAAAGCTGAAACTCCAATACTTTGGCCACCTCATGCGAAGAGTTGACTCATTGGAAAAGACTCTGATGCTGGGAGGGATTGGGGGCAGGAGGAAAAGGGGATGACAGAGGATGAGATGGCTGGATGGCATCACTGACTCGATGGATGTGAGTCTGAGTGAACTCTGGGAGTTGGTGATGGACAGAGAGGCCTGGCGTGCTGCGATTCATGGGGTTGCAAAGAGTCGGACACGACTGAGCGACTGAACTGAACTGAAAGAAAAACTGTTCTAATCTCCCACTGCAGAAGGCATTTCCTTAGCTAGTTCAAAACAAATGGAAAATTAAACATTATTGCTAATGCCTCAGACATTATGATATCTGATTGTATAGACTACAGAAGGTAATAAACATATGTAGCCAAGACTGATACATGTTTCTATCCTTTTCTAATTTTAATATAATGACTTTGTAAGAATGTATATGATAATAATGAAGTGATTAGTAACAATACTACCAAAATCATGGAAAACAGGAGCTGACAGACTAGTTAATGTAATTGAGCCGTCCTGAGCATCCCTCAGTAGAGGGCAGTATTTGCTACATCTGGTGGGAGGAAAGTCTGTGTTATAAATATCTTTGGCTTTGAGACCTATCCAGAAGAATGTGAAAGATTACTCCCATATGATGAATATGAGGTTCGATGCCCTTTGCTACTGGTTCCACATGTGAACATGAAATGAAAGGTCAATCAGTGCTAACTTTACCCTTTGCATCTCAGGGGCATGAAAAGTAATATTTAGGACACTAAAAAGTAACTTTGTAAAGAACTTGAGAATAGCAAAGAAAGTGTTTTAAATTTGAGAATGATGGCTTTTGAACGTGTTAAAAAGTCTAACAAATGAAGAGGCTTTATTTTGCTTTGTGAGCATTCATTGGGAAGAAACTGAATCCTCTTAGAGGTGAATATTAGAAAAGCCTAAGCAGAGCAAGAAACGTAGATATCAATGAGTTATTTTTCCTTGTGCTCTTCTGCTTTTCAAATCATGGAAATATTCAGTGAAAAATGCTAACTTGACATTCTAAGGATGCTAAAATGTGAAACAGAGCAAGGTTATATGCCCCTGTACTGCTGGTTACACAAAGGGTCAACTCCTTGAAACTGATTAAAACCAACAGAATTCTTCATTCCATCCTCCTGTCAAAAAGACAACTTTGAATTATCTACTCCCCAAATTTTTAAAAAAGATATAACATTCATGAAAGGCTTGAAAGTTAATCTATCCACTTAACATTGAAAACTATTTCTCTAGATCAAATCAAATAATAAAGAGAAAAGCTTAGTTGTACTTTTTTTTAATCTCTACAGCACTAGTTTCATTGAGTTGTAATTTGTCATTATGCCCCCAGCTTATATATAAGAATCTGCATAATACAAACCTATACTATTAGCAGGAATGTTGCTGGGAAAACGTCCATTGGCATCTTTCAGATGTCCCTCTATGAAAGGTCCAAGTGCTGTGCTGTGCTTTGTCGCTCAGTGACTCTCTGCGACACCATGAACTGTAGCCCGCCAGGCTCCTCTGTCCATGGGGATTCTCCAGGCAAGAATACTGGAGTGGATTGCTATGCCCTCCTCCTGGGGATCTTCCCAACCCAGGGATCAAACCCAGGTCTCCCACATTATAGGCGGATTTTCTACCATCTGAGCTACCAGGGAAGTCCAAGAATACTGGCATGGGTAGCCTATCTCTTCTCTGGGCAGCCTATCCCTTATCCAGGGGATCTTCCCAACCCAGGAATCAAACCAGGGTCTCCTACATTGCAGGTGGATTCTTTACCAGCTGGGCTACCAGGTAAGCCCCATCTTCACTTCTTCTGAAGGACTAACTTGCTTCTATCTTCTATCTTACTAAATATCCTTTCCTCTCTTTGGCTGAAGAGAGAGTGAGTGTTGATTTAATCATTCCATTTTAAGAACTTTGTAGAAGTTTCTGACATGAACTGATAGATACTAACTTTTCCTGTCTTTCAACTTTACTATTCTCTATTTTCTCTTTGCTCTAATTTTTTTAAGTCTATTTAATTCTATTTGTGTCTGTAAGTGGGCGTCTGTGTATACATGTATGTACACATACACACAAAATACTTTTTGGAATCAAGTAAGATATAAATAAATATATCTTTTTCTGTTTCTTTTTAAAGCTTATTTTGTTATTTATTTTGCTTTTTAAAAGGAAATAAAAGAGAAACAGGGAAGTAAAATGTCAGCAAGAACTTCAGATAATAAACAGCGTGTGCTTGTGCTCTGTCGCTCAGTCATGTACGGCTCTTTTTAGACCCCGTGGACTGTAGCCCACCAGGTTCCTCTGTCCATTGGGTTTCCCAGGCAAGAATACTGAAGTGGATAGCCATTTCCTTCTCCAGGGGATCTTCCCAACCCAGGGATCAGACCCAGGTCTGGACTCAGATGGTAAACCATCCGAGCTACCAGGGAGGCTCTAAATAGTAAACAGCAGTACCTCTTAGCTTTGTTAGTTAACAAGTATGCACTCAACACCCATCAGTTACACAGTACGAAAAGTATAGAGTGGTATTCTTAGAGAAGGTGGGTTTTTCAATGGAAAAGGAAATTGTCCGGCGTAGGAAAGTAGAAATCTATTTCATAAATGTGGAATTAAAAGGAATTTGGTGAAGGAGGAAGAAGCTTGATGAAAGCAAACCATCACTGACCTTAATAAAGCAGTGAAGGAGATCAGAAAATGTATTGTAGAAGCTGCAGCAGCCCAGAATGAAGTGAATATTTAAAAATTTGGATTTGTATTAAGACATGACAGAGAAATGTAGAAAGTTCAGGGAAGAAGCTGATAATACCAAAATGTATGCAAGATAATTTTTATATCTTCATGTAAATGTGTATAATAATTTGCTGTTTACAGAGTTTCTACATATATTAAAGCTGAATGCTGTAAAATTAGATTAAGATGAGGTGCTTGTTATAGTCTATTAAGACCTTCTACAAAGCAATATCCAAATCCCAAGATGCTACCATCTAGTAAGTTACTGCCATGTTTAAAAATTCTTTAAAAGTGTGGGAAATACTATTGTTCCTACTGAACTTTTGATTCATCTACACTAGCACCTTTCTCTGTTTCCTTCAACTGACTCTCGTGATAATGTATTTTCCAACCCCACCCCTACATCGCTTCCATTTTCTATGTCAGTTCAGGTGATTTCATTGACCCCCTGAGGCTCCAAATTAACATACCTCTATAAATATATTCCAGGTCTATAACTTCCGTACTAGACTTCCAATCATTTGTAACAGCCCTTCTCTTACCTCTGGTATTTCTGTTAAGGGTCCTGCTGTTCCTCTGATCATAAACTGAAAATGTCAGAGCTCTCAGTGACTCGCCTTGGACCTAAGATCCCTCTATATCCAGTCCCATCTGTTCTTTCAATCTATTGTGAAAATTTGGTTTATGTCTCTGGGTGATGGGGCAACTAGGAGCTGAAATCCAGTCCACGCTTGGTTTGCTAAGCCATGCACCTTGATGAGGGGAAGCAGCCATCAAGAGGAAAGGGCACAGTTTTTTTCCACATAATGGCATTACTGCTCACTTAGGTCCATGTCCATCTTCAAGGGCAGCTTTATCTAATACATACAAGGCTCCACATATGGTAGCAGCAGAGCCAATCCTGTATTTCTTTGCCAGATTATCCCATACAGATCTGCTAAAAAAAAAAATAATGACTAGTTTGCTTTATGCTGAAGAAGGTTCTCATCCAAACTCTACTACCTGATAACGCAAGCCCCTTTACACTAACTTCAACCCTTCTACCCTGCCTGCGTGCACATCACTCTCCCACACGTAAGTTCCAGCCAAGACTCTTAAATTCACTAGATAGAGAATTCCAAATCATCAGTTTTTTCCTTTCAGCACTTTAAAAATGTTGTTGTACAGTTTTCAGGTTTCCATCGCTTTCAGTGAGAAGTTGGTCCTTAATTATATTCTTGTTCCTCTAGCTGCTTTGAAATTTTCTTTATCTTTGATTTTCAACAGTCTGACCATGATGTGCTTAGGAGTGATTTTCTTTGTACCTGCTATCTCAAAGTTTTTTGAGCTTCAAGAATCTGTAAAATTACATCTTTTAAGTTTCAGCCATTTTTTCTTCAAAAAATTTTTTCTGCCCTGTTCTCTCACCTTTTTCCTTCTGGGATTCCAATGACATATGAGTTAAACCTTTTGATATAGTTTAAAGTCATGAGGCTTTGTTTTAAAAAATCTTTTTCTGTTTTTCAGATGGCATAATTTCTCTTCATCTCCAGACCTCCCTCATGGTCCAGTGGTTAAGAATCCACCTGCCAATGCAGAGGACACAAGTTCAGTCCCTGGTCCCTGAAGATTTCATATGCTGAGGGGTAAACAATCCCACGTGCCTGAAGCTCACTCCCTAGAGCCTGTGTGGAGCCTGTGCTCTACAGAAGACGCCACCTCAATGGGAAGCCCGTGCACTGCTCCCCGCAACTACAGAAAGCCCGAGCACAGCAGCAAAGACCCAGCACAGCCAAAAATGATAAATACATAGTTTTAAAAACTTCTATTGATCTATCTTTAAGCGTACCTACTCTCTTATCATTTGCAATCTAGTGTTAAGTACATATGGTGAACCTAAAATTTTTTTAGTCTAGAATTTCTAATTTCCAGAAGTCTTAGAATTTTCATTTGGTTCTTTTTTTATAGTTTCAATTTCTCTGTTATGATTTCCTTTTTGTTCATTCAATACCAGTATATAGCTCTTTCATATTCCTGAGTATAAATATAAAAGCTACTTCAAAATCTTTGCCTATAATTCTAACATCTGTGTCATTTCAGGTTCAGTTTCTGTTGATTACCTTTTTCTCTTTTAAAATGGGTCAGATTTACCTATGTCTAGACACATCTCGGAGAAGGCAATGGCAACCACTCCAGTACTCTTGCGTGGAAAATCCCATGGACGGAGGAGCCTGGTAGGCTGCAGTCCATGGGGTCACTAAGAGTTGGACACGAGTCAGCGACTTCACTTTCACTTTTCATGCACTGGAGAAGGAAATGGCAACCCACTCCAGTGTTCTTGCCTGGAGAATCCCAGAGACAGAAGAGCCTAGTAGGCTGCCATCTATGGGGTCACACAGAGTCGGACACAACTGAAGCGACTGAGCAGCAGCAGCAGCAGCAGACACATCTAGTAATTTTTTATTATATTCTGAATATTGTGGATGATATGTTGTAGAGACTTGAGATTCTTTTATATTCCAACAAAGTTTATTGATTTTGTTGTTGTAGCTATCATAGCAGATAATTAATCTGGCTAATCTCAAACTCCAAACTCTGTCTCCTCTGTGATGGGCAGTGACTAAAAATCTCTGTTCAATTTATTTTTAGCCTTAGTTGCACATATATAGTTTAACCCAAGACTTAGCAGAGTTTATATGAAGAATGTTGGACTCTTTCTCTCATTTCCATAATTACTCCTCTTATTCTCCAGCTGCTATGGTCGCTCTTCTCTGATTCCTCAAGTTAGGAATACTGCAGGTTTCCACCTATTTTTAGATAGCCCATAAAAAGTCAACTGTGATCTGCTCTCAGGCGAAAAAAAAAAAAAAAAAACTATAAAAATAAGAATTCAGCAGAGTCAATATTTCCTCCATGTGTGGATAGCGCTCCACTTTCTCCCTGCTTTTGGTTGCTCAATAATGCCTTCCAGATCATTATTTTTTAGATTTTGTCCAGAGTGACAGTTGTGATCTATAGGTCGGTTGGTCAGACAGGAGATCCTCTGTTATTAGTGGGAGGAGGACCCTCCAGGGTCTTCAAATCTCTAAATATAGTCTGAAATTTTCTACCTCTGTGTTTTTCATAGAAGCATAAAACCTCAGAGGAGGAAGAGATCACAAAAGTTGCCCTCATGATCCCCCATCCTTAGGAACAAGCAGCCACCCCTCGCGCCCTCCCGCTCCTTTCCCACACCAGCAGTGTCTCCAACCCCGCAGCCTTCAATGCTCAGTCCATCTCTGACCACGACAGGAGTCTGGTTGTACAGACCCTATGGTACTAATTACAATCTGCCTCACACGCTATATTCTACTCATATTTTCTCCTCTGAACTACGTGGTGACTGACTCTTATTCATCTGCCTACCGCACCTAGAACTATGCCAGCTTTCCATTAAGTACAGTAGGTCTCACTTTCCACAATTTCAGTTAACTGTGGTGAACCCTGGTCTGAAAACATTAAATGAAAATTCCAGAAATAAACAATTCCTAAGTCTTTAAATTGTGCATTGTTCTGTGTAGTGTGATGAAATCTTGCACCATCCAGTTCAGAATGTGAATCACATCTTGGTCAAGGGTATTCCGCCTAGTAGTCACTTAGTAGCCATCTCAAGTATCAGATCAATTCTCTGGATATCCCAGTGTTTATGTTGAAGTAACCCTTATTTTACTTAACAATGGCCCCAAAGTGCAAAAGTAGTGATGTTGGTAATTCAGATATACCAAAGCGAAACTGTATGGTGCTTCCTTTAAATGAAAAGGTAAAAGTTCCCGACTGAATAAGGAATGAAAAAAAATTTTAAGCTGAGTTTGTTAAAATCTATGGTAAGAATGAATCATCTCCTTGCAAAATTGTGAAGGAAAAAGAATTTCATGCTAACTTTGCTGCTGCATCTTAAACTGTAAAAGTAACAGCCATAGTGCATGACAAGTGCCTAGTTAAGATGGAAAAGGCATTATATTTGTACAATAAGATACTTTGAGAGAAAGACCATATTCTTAAAACTTTTATCATAGTTGTTGTTGTTTAGTCACTAAGTTGTGTCTGACTCTTTTGCAACCTGGTGGATAATTAACCTATTTTATTATTAGTTACTGTTGTTATTGTCTTACTATGCCTAATTTATATAAATTAAACTTTATCATAGATATGTATGTGTAGGAAAAACAATTGTATATATAGTATTCATGGTTTCAGGCACCCACTCACTCTTAATTGCAAGTATCCAATACGTTTCAGGATTGGAACATATGCCCCACAGATACAGGGGGACTACTATACTCAGTGAATATCTATTGAATGACTTGGGGAAAGGGCTATAAATATTAATATAAAATGGGTAGGACTCTCTCTGCTACCCTGCTTTATTTGAAGATTACTCCAATAACTAGCATGTTGGCTTATTTATTAAACAAGTTTCCTTCCTGAAAGGGTAACATTCTCAAGAGGAGATACTATTTGCCTATCCACTAGAACATGATGGTGAAAGTTATAACCTTTCCTAGAGTTTACTGCCCCATTAGTTTTCCTAAAACATGTTTTATGTACCATGTTCTGCTCTGCAGGCGACTGTGAATCAGGGTAAGAAGTCTACACTCCTCTGCCTAATATTATGGCCAATCTGTCTGGGGTTTTCATTCTTACTTCCCTTTTCTCTCCAGCACTCTGCTCTCATTAGGCAAGTATCTTCTCTTCCTCCTGTAACATTGTTGCTTGCCTTCAGATCATCTTCAGTCTGCTCATCTGAATTCTACTTGTCTTTCAAGGTCAAAATCACTTTTCTCCTTAAATCTCAAGTCTCCTCAGAGCCTTCCTAATTCTTATCATCCTGACCTCCTAATGTACTCATAATATGTATTTAATGAGCACAGCTCTTTAAAATAGACTGTTATAGCTGAAAAGTGAAAGAAATTAGCTGATCACATCATGCATTTTATAGATGAGGTAGAGTACTTGCACCCAGAGAGATTAAGTGACCTAAGGCCACTCGGCTACGTAGTATCTGAGTAACAACTGGGATTCGTATTTCTTGATTCAGCTAGGCCTCTTTCCACTCTACTGCATTGTCTGGTATTTGATTCATGTTATTTCCCTTATTAAATTGTAAACTCTTTGAAAGAAACGCCTTCCACTCCTTTTATATTCCTCATAACACTGTGGCATATTGATATGGAGGCACTTAAGAAATAGTTGCTGACCACTGAATCATTGTAGGAAACTTGGGAGGGAAACCTTACAAAACATACTCCTTTTGATTAATAATAGAGTTAAATAGTACTTGATCCTTGACAACAAACAATGTTGTTCTGGTTCTATAAGAATGAAGCCACTAGCCATGGTAGTTGCTGACTTTTAACATGCTCTGAAAGGAGTTCAGGGTGGAGATCAGGAAGGAAGCACTCTGTGCTCTGGGAAAACTGGCAGAACAGGCCTTCAGATAGATATTTTTGGGAAAAAATTTTATGAACTGAATTTCTTGCATCTTCTCATACTTAGAAAAGAATCAAAATCATTAACAGAGGCATCTGCTCCTCAAGACTAACAGCAACCTTGGTGTATACTTAATTGCATGTATCTTCTTAGCCAAAATTACATATATACTGACCTAGCCCTTACCTCTTCAGAGCAGTCCCTCAGAGCTATCTGAGAGGCTGTCTCCAGGCTATAGTCCTCAGGAACTCCCCAAATATAACTGAACTCACAGCTCTCACATTGTGTTCTTTTTCTAGTTGACACCCTAAAATACATGGAAATCTCATAATTTTGTAATACTATCCCTCACTTCTAGCTTTTTTCTCAAAATCTTTTCCCTGACTCAACAGTATCTTCAAAAGTTATTTTAAGAAACAAAACAATATATTCTAATAATTCTCCTACTTCTTTCTATAAAATATTTACATCCCAAAGTAATAATAGGTCTAGTGAGATGTACCTTACTGAATATTTTAATTAGCAATGTAGGAAGTAATTCTGAGTTAACTGATCCAATCTAGGGGAAGGTACTATGAAATATATCAAATCATATACTTTACAATGAGAAACAGAAAAACCTTAAAATTACAAATCAAAGGAATATTTGGTTAAAAATATTTTTGTTAAAAAGAATCAAGCCAATTGGAGGTTGGCATTAGGAAAACCACCAGTGTTAGAGCTCTTTTAAAAAATCAAACAAGTACTTTTAAAGTGTTTTACAGTCATGTTAATTGATTGGCCTGCTGCTGCTGCTGCTAAGTCGCTTCAGTCGTGTCCGACTCTGTACAACCCCATAGACGGCAGCCCACCAGGCTCCCCCGTCCCTGGGATTCTCCAGGCAAGAACACTGGAGTGGGTTGCCATTCCCTTCTCCACGAGATCTTCCCGACCCAGGGATTGAACCCGGGTCTCCTGCATTGTAGGCAGACGCTTTACCGTCTGAGCCACCAATTGATTGGCCTAGATTTTCCTAACCCTTTACCCATCATTTCATTACACAGGTCTTCTGTTTAGGGAACTATTCCCAACTATTATTTAGGGCTATGATACATGTATTATTAAAAGCCAAGTGAGACCATGTACTTTAAATTCTCATTTTACAAATAACCTCTTTAATTTAAATTTTTAATTCACACTTCTTAAGCACTGTTGGAACAGTAGACACACTCCTTCCAAAGACCAAAGCAAGTATTAAATACTAGTTTGTCAGGCTTTCCTAGAGTAGAAGTGATTTTGGGAGGAATATGAGGAGTTGCATCTACTACTAGATCTGAGCCTCAAAATAATTTTATTTCTAAGGAAGAAAAAGGACATGTTGAAGGTATACAGTTCTTAGCACACTTCCTCTTCCCTTGAGACACCCTGGGAATCCTGAAGCAACTTCTCTCCAGTTACAGGGACTGAATACCTCTTAAACTGTTTAAGTTAGCAACATGACATAAATATAATTCAAGAAAATGAAAGCAAATTTTCTCCCTAAGAGAGGCTTCAAGCAGCTGTGTCTGAGAAGTCCATGGCCTGAAGAGCTTAAATTTTTTGTTGTCATACTCGCTGCATCAGCTAAGGAGATGTTCTTATTCCAGTCTAGGAACAGAAGCTGAGCAAGACTACTTAAGTCTCACAATGTGTCTGTGTGAAAACTTCCCATGTGAAGAAACTAGGAAGGTGCTCTCTCCACCCAGTTTTTCTCCAGTCCTTCAGATTATTTTTACCTCCATTTGTATCATGAAAATGACCACAATTATTCTAAGTGGCCACAGTTTTCTAATTTCTAATCTAGCCCCTTTTAAATGGGCATTGCTCTTAAAGTCTTTTTTCCTTTAAAATAGTAAACACACACACACACAAAACATAACTTTTAACCCAATATATAGTTTTTCCCCTAGAAAAGACTAATTATCATCAACAATTAGTAAAAACTGATCTTTCAGTCTAAACTTCCAACCTTACAGCAAATTCTTATTCTTTCATTTTTTAAATTTCAGGATAATTATGTAGATTCGGGTTAAAAGTTACTAGTATATACTTTAACTTTTTAAATCAAATTATGGTATGGGTCAATTATGAGGTTTTTTTCCAAAAACTTTCCTCATAATCTGGAGGGCCAATATCAAACAGTTGGGTCCAGGTATGTATGTTGAAACTTACCATCTTACTGCATATGTCCTAAATTCCTTCTCATACATTTAATTGCACCCCTCAAACTGGCGCTGCAAGGCAAGCAAGGGTTTGTAGGGAGAATTCAGGATTGGATAAATGGTGGTTAGATAAGATGGCTTTCAAGGTGACTTTCATGATGTTTTACCTAAGAGGTCGACTGGGAATGAGGTCAGGGAAACATAAAGGACAGAAAGACCTAAGACTCATTTTTGACATTGGATTTACCTTCCTCCCTACAATGATTTGGCCCATTTTCTACTCAGCTCTTTGGAATCTCACATGTGCCCTACCTGTTCCTATGCTTTAGCCAGACTGCCTTATTCAGACAGAGGTCAGAATATCTGGGGAACAGACACACATGGATCAGCCGTGTTACCAGAATGGTTTTGCTGCCAGGAAGGTAAACGGCCAAGGAGATTCGTGGGCTGCCTCAGCTCTGGTGATTAATGCCCTTATTCCCTGATGCTAATCACCACCACTGGCATCCAAACACCATCAGCCTTGACTCTCAGCCAAACAGTGGAGATAAAAGCTATTCATCCTTTAGTATTTACTGAGAGTGTACCAGGTACACAAACCAGAAGTAGTCCCTATTCAGTGGTTTCATTTGGAATACAACAAATGAAATAGAGACAGAACAAAGAACCAGAAGGGAAGCCTCTTTTAGCAACACTCCCCAAGAGATTCTGTTTGATACAATTTGATAAGTCTAACAATATACAAATTAATACGACATAATCAAGACTAATAGACAGTTGAAAAGCAAAACACATATCTGATGGATCTCCATTCTTTGAATACTAAGAACCAAAGAACAAAGCTAAGGAACAAAAAGTTGACAGTGAACAACGTATACACTCGTGCACATGCATCAACTGATACGTTTTTCTGCTCAGACTTTTTGCAAACACACCTGGCCACCTGTCATTATTTTTAAGACACAAATAACAAACTACTCTTGCAAACAGTTACTTGTGAGCACAGTTATCAGTTGAGGAAACAATTTTCTGCAGGTGTAAAAATTACATTTCTCAATAAGGAAAATTTAGGTATAGTCAGTTCACTCATTAAGCCTTTAGAATTCAGTTTTGGTTTGCTTTCTTTGAATAGAGGGTACTTTCATTTTAGGTTCACAGAAATTTAACTCTAAAGAAAGCAGTTCCCAAACTTTTTGGTTTCAGGACTCCCTAACACTCTTAAAACTTATTGAAGAACCCACGAGCTTTTGCTTATGCAGGTTATATCTCCCAATATTTACTGTATTAGAAATGAAAACTGAGAAATTCTAAAGTGTTTATTAATTTATTTAAAATAGCAATGATAAAACTTATATTCAACCTATAAAAATAACAGAAATAAAACTTTTGTGAAAATAATTATATTTTCTAAAATGAAAATAATTTTTTAAGAGGAATAGCATTGTTTTATACTTTTTGCACATCTTTTTAATGCCTGGCATGACAGAAGATAGTGGAATTCTCATACCTGCTTCTATAGTCAAAATACTGTGACATGTTGCTTTGGTTGAACCAACCATAGGTTGGTTAAAGAAAATCTGCTGCTAAGTCACTTCAGTCATGTCTGACTCTGTGCGACCCCATAGGCGGCAGCCCACCAGGCTCTCCTGTCCCTGGGATTCTCCAGGCAAGAACACTGGAGTGGGTTGCCATTTCCTTCTGCATGAAGAAAATCTAGCCTCACACAAATATGTAGTGGAAAAGGGAAAAGTCTTTTAACAACCTTATTAGATAAATGTGGATTTTCTTCTTTGCTGCTATATGAAAACTCAGTAAGAACTTCCTTCCAAAGAGCTCACTATGGAAAAAGGAGGAAAAGGGTAACTTTATTGTGGAAAAGCCCAACAAACACTACATCAGACAAGTGTGATCAAGGTTAACATCAACAGTGATAAGTCATGTTAATAATATGTACCTTTGATATGATCTGATGAAAATAACACTTGACCTCTGTGGTCTTTCTCCTGAAGTCCACATTTCCAGTCAAGATAGGAGAAAACACCAGACAAATCTCAGTTGATGGACATTCTACAAAATAACTGACCAGTATGCCTCAAAATTGTCAGGGTCATCAAAAACAAAAGTCTGAGAGACTGTTACAACCAAGAGGAATCTAAGGAGGCATGATGACTAAAGGTAACGTGGTGCTCTGGACGGGATCCTGGAACAGAAAACGAATACTGGGTAAAAACTAAGGAAATCTGAACAATATATGGACTTTAGTTAACAATATCAGTATAGGGACTTCCCTGGTCCAATGGCTAAGAACCGGCCTTCCAATGCAGGAGACGCAGAGGTGATTCCTGGTCAGGAAACTAAGATCCCACATGCCACAGGGCAACTAAGCCTAAGCTACATAACTACCGAGACTGTGCACCGTGTAACTGAGACTTGATGCAGCTAAATAATAACTGAATAAATAGATAAAAGAATAATAATATCAATATTGGCTCATTAATGACAATGAATATACCACAGTCATGTATGATGTTAATAACAGGGCAAGCTGGATTTGGGAATATACGGAAACTCTCTGGACTACCCTCTCAATTTTTCTGTAAGTTTAAAACTGTTCTAAAAAATAAGTCTACTCAAAATTTTTTTTAAATTTGACAAGAAGTAATTTTTTAAATGACAGTTGTAATATAGAATATGAAACAATATTAGCATAGTTTTAAAATTCTGTTATATTAAAATCCATTAATCTTTCTTGCATTTTAAATGGACCTTCATCATAAGAGTATACATTGGTTATTGGAAAATATTCAATCAAAAAGTTATGGATATCTTCTAAATGTATTTAATTATACAATACCAGAACTTTGTTAATATCACCATCAATCTCATCAGGAAAAAAAAATACTTAAGAACTGGGAAGAGATACCAAGTTCATGGTGGCAGCAACAAGTTTTCCAAAATTCTACTTTTCACTCATTTGCTCACATTTTATCATTGGCAACAAATACTGGTAGTTGCTTTCTTAAAGTGAAAGAAGTGAACTTTTTCTTTATTCATTTTCAAGAAAATGTCTGTTAAACACTGTGAGAAAATGTCTGCCAAACCTGAATAACCATAGTCTATCACTTATCCTTCCAAGTGAAAATGGTGTTCCATGAAAAAAGTAGGTAGTTTAGCTAACAAGTCAAACAACTGCACAAATGCTTTTACTAAAGACAACCCTCATATTTGGAATACAGCAGAGGAACTTTAGATATTCTTCCTTCATGACCATGTTCTCAACGGTTGAGATTGAACAATATTAATCATTTTTACTGCTTCTTCAAGGACATTTTAGAGTGGAACTGTAAGTCCATGGGCAATGATAACATTGTTTGGTGCCACTGCCTGGATTCATGCTAAAGCACCAGCAGTTTTACCCACCACTGCTTTTGCTCTATTACTGCAAATGTCACCACAATGGAAAAGGCAAACAGTATCCCAGTATTATTAGAGAGAGTTTTGACCTCTAGGACCTTTGAAAGTATCTCCAGCCCCTAGACTTCTAAGACCCACACTTCAAAAACCTCTGACTTAACTAATGATATTTCTGACTTCTCCATTACCCGGTGATTAAGCCAAGTAACTATGTCAAGGAAAGGAAAGAAAACCCTAAAGTTCATGTTATGTCTGAAGAAATGAATTTGCTCCACTTTCCTTTACCACAGCTTTAATGTGGAGGGAGTGACAGGGAACAAAGATCATTCAAACATATTCTCTTTTACCTGCCCACAGTTCTCCAAGGCAGGGCTTCCCAACTTTTTTCATATCATGATTGGGAGGAAAAAAATGGTATTTTTTACTAAGGAATAAAGGAATGAGGCTGCCTAAGGCATGAGGTCCCTATCCTGAAGGCACAAGGGCCTAGGTTGCCTTTAGGGGCATGGAGAGGTCAGTAGCTGGACCCATTCCCAGTGGACATGCCAAGATATGTGAGTCGGACAGTTCTGCACCAAGGTTCTAACAGAGAGGCAGGTCTCTCAGACTGGAGGCCATCTGCTCCCCAGCCAGTTTCATGCTTTACGTAAGGCTTAAGGTTTAGCTCAGATGTGGCAATTCACAAAGTACCTGATTGTACTTCATGGTAGAACCAGAATTACATTAAAGATTTCATGTAGAGTTTTTCCAGAACAGTATTTCAGATATGCTGCAGTGATTAAGAGCATAGAATCTGACTCCAAAACTACCAAGGAGTTCAAGTCTTGGGCTCTGCCACTGACTAGCTATGTGATCTTGGGAAAGTAACTTAATATCTTGGTGCCTCAATTTCTCCACCTATAAATTGGGATAGTAGTACCTACCTATTGTAAGTATTAAATTAATTAATATATATATATATAAAGTACTTAGAATGATGCCTGTACATGGTAACGTTTGCTACTATTACTATGAAGGTACTATAGGGTCTCCTAATTGAGAGTGTTTCTCTGGGCAGGATAGTGTTGAACAGTAGATTTGCAGAGAATGGGAATCCCACAGACCAAAAGACCAGATGTTAACTTGCAGGCATTCAGATCTGAGGAACTGTGCTTGGAGCTGGGAGGGATACAGGAGTCCTCTTCCTGCAAGGTATTCAATATCTGAACTGACATAGATTTTAAGGGTTGCAAAGAAATGCAAAATCATCATACCAAGAAAATACTAACAAACAAACTTTAAAACGTAGCCCTTCATGAAATAACAAAGATCAGCATGGAAATAAATAAAATAGAGCCTACAAAGACAATAGCAAGATCAATAATACTAGGAACTGGTTCTTTGAAAACATAAAATTCACAAACCTTTAGCTAGATTCACCAAGAGAAAAACAGAGGACTTAAATAAATAAAATCAGAAATTAAAGAAGAGATATTACAACTGATACCACAGAAATACAAGGGATCAAAGGGACTATTATGTGTACACAGCAGTGTTATTTACAATAACCAAAATATGGAGACAACCTAAATGTCTGGCTGATGAATGGATAAAGAAGATGTGGTCCCTATATATAATGAAATACTGCTGCTGCTGCTAAGTTGCTTCAGTCGTGTCTGACTCTGTGCAACCCCATAGACGGCAGCACACCAGGCTCCCCCGTCCCTGGGATTCTTCAGGCAAGAACACTGGAGTGGGTTGCCATTTCCTTCTCCAATGCATGAAAGTGAAAAGTCAAAGTAAAGTTGCTCAGTCGTGTCCAACTCTTAGCGACCTCATGGACTGCAGCCCACCAGGCTCCTCCGTCCATGGGATTTTCCAGGCAAGAGTACTGGGGTGGGGTGCCATTGCCTTCTCCTACTCAACCATAAAAAAAAACAGGAAAATAATGCCATTCGCAGCAATATGGATACAACCAGGGATTATCACACTAAGTGAAGTCAGTCAGAAAGAGAAAGACAGATACCATATGATATTACTTATATGTGGAATCTAAAATACGGCACAAATAAACATATCCACAAATGACTCACAGGCACAGAGAACAGACTTGCGGTTTCCAAGGGGGAGGGGAGAGGGATGGGGAGGACTGAGAGTGTAGGATTAGCAGATGTAAACTACATAGCATAGGGAACTATATTCAATATCCTGTGATAAATCATAATGGAAAAGAATATTTTTAAAATAAATGTCTATATGTGTTTGAGTCACTTTGCTATATAGCAGAGATTGGCACAACATTGTAAATCAACTATACTTCAATTTAAAAATTAAATTAAAAAGAGACTCTTATTAACAATTATACATCAACAAATTTGACAATGTAGAAGAAATGTATAAATTCCTAGAAGCATACAATGTACCAAGACTGAATCATGAAAAAATATATAGCAAATTTGGCAGTGAAATTGAATCAAAAATCAAAAACCTCCCCAAATCAAAAACTAGACAGTTTCACTGATGAATTTTATGCAGCATTAAAAGAAGAAGTAATACCAATACTTTCCAAACTTTTCTAAACAACAGAAGAGGTAACAGTTCCAAATTCATTTAACAAGGCTGGCATTATCCTGAAACCAAAACCAGACAAAGATGTCACAAGAAAAGGGGTATTACAGGCCAATACCCCTGATGGCTCCCCAGGTGACTGGGTGGTACAGAATCCGCCTGCAATACAGGAGACACAGGTTTGATCCCTGGGTTAGGAAGATCCCCTAGAGGAGGAATGCCAACCCATTCCAGTATCCTTGCCAGGATAATCACATGGACAGAGAAACCTGGTGGGCTACAGTCCATGCAGTCACAAAGAATTAGACACAACTGAGCATGCATATCCCTGATGGACATAGATGCAAAAATCTTGAACAAAATACTAGCAAACCAAGTTCAAGAGTACATTAAAAGGATCAGACAATATTAAAATGGGATTGGGATTTATTCCAGTTATGCAAGGATGGTTTAACATGTACAAAGTAGTCAATGTACACACACTAAATTAACAAAATGAAGGATATAAATCATTTAATGATCTCAAGAGATGCAGTAAAAGCATTTGGACAAAATTCAACATCCATTAATGATAAAAATTTTCAACAAAGTGGATACAGAGGTAATGTACCTCAATATAGTAAAGGTCATATATAATAAGCCCATAGCTAACATTAGACTCTATGGCAAAAAGTTAAAAAGTTTTTCCTCTCAGATCAAGAACAAGACAAAGATGCCCACTCTCAGAACTTTCACTCAACATAGTACTGCAAGTTCTAGCCAGAGCAATTAAGCAAGAAAAAGAAGTAAAAGGCATCCAAATTGAAAGGGAAGAAATAAAACTGTCACTGTTTGCGGATGACATGCTATATATCAAACACTCTAAAGACTCCACCAAAAAATTGTTAGAACTAATAAAAAGAATTCAGCAAAGTCATGGGATACAAAATCATATACAAAAATTTGTTATGTTTCTATATATTAATAACAAACTATCAGGAAGAGAAATTAAGAAAACAATCTGATTTATAATTGCATCAAAAAGAATAAAATACTTGAAAATAAATTTAACTAAGAAGAGGAAAGACCTATTTGCTGAAAACTACAAGAGATTAATGAAAGAAATTAAAGAAGATACAAATAAATGAAAGGATAGTCCATGCTTATGGATCAGAAGAATTAATATTGTTAAAATGTCCACACTACCCAAAGCAAGCTATAGATCCAATGCAATCCCTATCTAAACTCCAATGGTATTTTTCATAAAAATAGAACAAACAATCAAAAAATTTATGTGGAACCAAAGAAGAGCCTGAATACCCAAAGAAATCTTGAGAATTTCTCTAGGCTATAGGCATCATGCTCCCCAATTTCAAACTATATTACAATGCTATAGTAACCAAAACAGTATAATATTTGTATGAAACTAAGTACATAGATTAACGGAACAGAACAGAGAACACAGAAATAAATCCATGTATATGGTCAATTAATTAATGACAAAGGAGCCAAGAACATACAATAGGGAAAGGACAGTCTCTTCAGTAAACGTGAAAAATGGACAGCCACATGCAAAAGAATGAAACTTGATCACTATCTTACCCCATACACAAAAATTAACTCAAAATGGATTAAAAAATTGAAGATAACACCTGAAACTATAAACCTCTTAGAAGAAAACATGGGCAGTAAGCTCCTTCGGAGAAGGCAATGGCACCCCACTCCAGTACTCTTGCCTGGAAAATCCCACGGACGGAGGAGCCTGGTGGGCTGCAGTCCATGGGGTCGCTAAGAGTCGGACACGACTGAGCGACTTCACTTTCACTTTTCACTTACATGCATTGGAGAAGGAAATAGCAACCCACTCCAGTATTCTTGCCTGGAGAATCCCAGGGACAGAGTAGCCTGGTGGGCTGCCATCTATGGGGTCGCACAGGGTCAGACACGACTGAAGTGACTTAGCAGCAGCAGCAGCAAACTCCTTAACCTAGGCCTTGGTGACGTTTTCTAAATCTAGCACCAAAAGCAACAAAATCAAAAATAAAGTGGGAATGCTGCTGCTGCTGCTAAGTCGTATCAGTTGTGTCCGACTCTGTGCGACCCCATAGACAGCAGCCCACCAGGCCCCACCGTCCCTGGGATTCTCCAAGCAAGAACACTGGAGTGGGTTGCCATTTCCTTCTCCAATGCATGAAAGTGAAAAGTGAAAGTGAAGTCGCTCAGTCGTGTCCGACTCTTAGCGACCCCATGGACTGCAGCCTACCAGGCTCCTCCGTCCATGGGATTTTGCAGGCAGGAGTACTGGAGTGGGGTGCCATCACCTTCTCCGAAAGTGGGAATACATCAGACTAAAGAACTTCTGCACGGTAAAGGAAACCATCAGCAAAATGAAAAGGCAACCTACTGAATGGAAGAAAATTTGCAAATCATACATCTAATAAGGGGTTAATATCCAAAATATATGAAGAACTCCTCCAATAGCAAAAAAAAAAAAAAATCCAATTTTAAAATGGGCAGATGATCTAAACAGTATTTTTCCAAAGAAAATATAGATGGCCATCAGATACATGAGATGTGTAATGTCACTAATCCTCAGGAAAATACAATTCAAATCCACAGTGAGATATCACCTTATATCAGTTGGAATGGCTAGCATAAAAAAGACAAGAAATAAGTGTTGGTGAGGATGTAGAGAAAAAGGAGCCCTTGAACACTATTGGTGGGAATGTAAATTGGTGCAGATACTATGGAAAACATTATGGAGGTTCCTTGAGAAATTAAAAATAGAACTACCATATGATCCAGCAATTCTACTTCTCAGTATTTATCTGAAGAAAATAAAGACAGTAACTTGAAATTATAATATGCACCACATAATCACTGCAGCATTATTTACAATAGTCTAGACATGGAAACAACCTAAGTGCCAGTCAATGAATGAAAGCAAATGTGGTATACCTACATACTGAAATATTATTCGGCCATAAAAAAGAATGAAATCTTGCCATTTGCAACAACATGGAATGACCTTGAGGGCATTATGCTAAATGAAGTAAGTCAGAGAGAGAAAGACAAATACTGCATGATCTCACTTATATGTGGAATCTAAAAATACAAAAACAAAACAAGAAAACAAGCTTATATCTACTGACAGCAGATTGGTGGCTGCAAGGGATGGGGCTTGGGGAATGGAAGAAATGGGTGAAAGAGGTCAAAAGGTACAAACTTTCAGTTATAAAATAAATAAGTCATAGGGATATAATGTATAGCATGAGAATTATAATTAATAATATTATATTGCATATTTGAAAGTTGCTAGATCTTAAAAATTCTCATCACAAGAAAAAAATGTTTAACTATATAAGGTAATAGGTGTTACCTAGACTTACTAGTGGTCATTTTCCAGTGGTCATTTTGCAGTGTATAACAGTATTGAAATCACTATGTTGTACACCGGAAACTAATATTTTAGTAGGTCAGTTATATTTCAATTAAAAAAAATATAATCCTTCCTCAAACTTGCATCACAGCTTAATACTAGCTTAATCAAACCTATCATGTCAATATTCAATGTCAGTCATCCAGTCTGATGTAGTAAGTATCCCACAATTACAATATGGATATAAAGCAAATGTATTCAAGCAAAGTCACTGACAAACGAAGATCTAGCCAACTTGAAGAAAGAAAAAACTCAACAAGGACAATGACACCACATGAACTTTAAAAGAAAGTAACTGAAACATTCATGAATTAAACAGGGCTTTCCATGTACTCAAACAACCAAATTATGAAACATAGGATATACTATTTTATCATCCTAAAATTTTGTCAAAAAAGGTATGCCAAAAAAATAGTAATTTGTTCATTGTTTATTTTAGGAATTTAGTTCCTGGTTGCTATTATAATCCATATTTTTGTCAAATAAGATAAAAATAATTATTTTTATGTGTTATCTCAGTTTTTCAAGGTAATGTTCCAATCACTCTTCTTCCTCACGACCCCCATAAAGACTATGAAGACTTTAGTCCCTGATTAGTGACTTTTTCCTGGTACTAAGTATCCTGAAATAATGAGCACATAGGAAAAAAAGAGATAAAAACTCAGTAGTTGCTCTAAGAGACCTACCTTTGCCCTACTACCCCAAGACACAATTGATCTGTCCTTCCCTTTCCTCACTAGGTCCCCTTCTGTGGAAGTAGGGTAAGCTTCTCAGATATATAAGATTTTTCCCAAGTTTATTTCTTGGGCAAAGTAAGTAAAACTTAAATGGAAACCCTAATAAAATTATGCCTAAAGATATTAGGTTATTAGGACCTTGATCCAGAGAAGACAATGGCACCCCACTCCAGTACTCTTGCCTAGAGAATCCCATGGACGGAGGAGCCTGGTGCTGCAGTCCCTGGGGTCGAGAGTCAGACACAACGGAGCAGCTTCGCTTTCAGTTTTCACTTTCATCATTGGAGAAGGAAATGGCACCCCACTCCAGTGTTCTTGCCTGGAGAATCCCAGGGATGGCAGAGCCTGGTGGGCTGCCATCTATGGGGTCGCACAGAGTTGGACACGACTGAAGTGACTTAGCAGTAGCAGTAGCAGGACCTTGATGAGATTGACCCAATAGAAGTATGAACAGTCCATATCACCCAGAATGACTTTCATAACCAGACACTGACATTATCAACCTGTCCGAGGATTCTAATTCATCCTAATCATTATGGGTCTTGAAGTGCTTTATTACTGTGATATCATCTGTAGATTGGATTCTTCTCTCTGGGTTGAAAATTACAAATTTAGAAGTAATGAAGTTACTAGGTTTTAAGAAAAGTAGCCATAAAATGGCTAGTTGGTATAAAAAATATTTTCTCTTCTCCCTGAAAAATAATTCCTTTTTAGTTACCTAAAAGTCAAGATAAATCAGAAAGACCAGTTGGAATGATATATTATACATGACAATGAGGTTTTATGCTTAAAGTTATATTTAATTGACTTTGTTTTTCTTAAGATTTATAATCAACTGAATACTCATTGAGTCCTGAGAATTCCCAGAGCTTTTAAAAGAAAGAATTCATATCTATAATTAATTTGCAATCAATGTCTCTCTCATTTATATGAAACTGTGTGTGTATATATATATTTTCTCTGTTGGATATACTGTTATATAATATAGATGTCATAGTTAAAAAAATTCACTTTCCTTAACCTGACCTAAATAGGTCAGATATTGTAACAATAACAGAGGATCCATGAGAACAAGGAATGGAAACTCTTTTACATCATACTTCCTGGATCATGGTAGTATTACATCATCTTCCTTTCCCCACATAGTAACCTCATATCTTTTAAAAAAAAAAAATTTCTTACGTTTGACTTTTATACAATATCCCTAAAGCCCATTTTAGTTTTGCTTCCAGCTATAGTTGACAGCTCTCTCTGTATTTCTAATTTTGTGTTAGAGCCCTTCTAAGTGTAAAATTTTTGCCAATATCTATAAAAAGCACATGGGCATATACAGATGAGTATTTCTCTTAATGAGACTAATAAACCAGTTCTGACTCAGTAAATTGTATTTTAAAATTTGAAACAGGCACAGAGGAAAATATGAAGTATTTTAACATGTGAAAAGGCCACTGAGTCTGAACGTGTCTGGATACTCACTCTCTCACACAGCTCTTCAAATGTGCAGTCGGCAACGGTTCCACAAGCTTTATTCAGCCGCAGCTCTCTGCCTTGCACTTTTAGAATCCTTGGTCTAGTTACTATGGGAACATGAACAAAGACTCAATCTTGTCTGGATAATTACTATAAAATTCATCTCTTACAGATAGGAAATGCATAGCTTGATGAATAATAGCACATGATTCAACACATAAATTAGACAAAATGCTGATACAATGACTGCCACTTGAGCGTGGCATCAACCCATATACAGCAATGGAACTTATTAATTGGTCAGTGGAGATTGGGCATTGTGTTCTAAATGTATTCTCTTTCAAGAGAAATTAACTTACGTACAATCATTTTGTTTCTGAGCCAGCTCATCAAACAACTTATCCATGACAGCCTCCACATCAGCTTCACTTGTGCTACAGTGAAAAGAATAATAGAATATGAAATTAATAACACTTGAAGCCAACATCAAACAGCTGCCTGAGCCTGCTTAGCTTTTTGCCTATAAAAAAAAGAACAGGATGTTATGCTCTAAATACAAACATTAGATTTAGAATACACTTAAAAGCAGAGAATATTAACTCTCAGGTAGATGATTCTGCCTTATTTGCATACACTGAAAGACTTCTGTGCTTCTGGCTGTTTCCAGTAATGAGACGATACAGGCAGAGTAAATCCATTAATACTATGTGTACACAATGAGAAGAAAGGCTTCTGGCTCTCTCTTGCATGCAAAACAAGAACAAATAGACAAGGCAGTCAAGGATCCAGCAAAGTATCCTTTGAAATCTCTACTGAGAGGGTACATGTGAAATTAAATATTGAAGCTGCCTTTTAAAAAAATCAAGTCAAACCACTGACTGAGAGGATCAAACATCCAGAATTAAATTACCAGCTTCAAAATACCAACTTGATCTGCACATCAATAACTTTATCAGACTTCGAATACAAGGACAATTACAGACCACACAGTTTCTCTCAAAAATGTCCTTGTTGGAAATCCAAGAAAACTCTCTTCTTCTGTGATGCCCACCATTGCAGATACTATGAAGTTAGTCTCCTCAAAGAATCCTTTGTATTCTAATTAGAAATCACCATATGGTTTAGGAAACCCACATATACAAATGTGATAATACTATGGCCTTTTTTCTTCTCACTTTTTTTTTTAAAGAAGGGTTGATAAATTAACAGTCAATAAACTAAAATAACTGGCAGAAGAAATAAATGCTATTAAAAAAACTTCAAGTGAAAATATAAGTTTACTTCGACTCTATGTACAAACTTACACAGGATGACCTGCCAATATGCTTAATTTTGACACACAAATCACTCTTATCTAGGTGTGGAAGCAATTAAACTCAGTTCTGGAATCCGTCTTAAAGTCTTATTGAAAACTCATAAATTATTTTTTCTTTACATTAAGCTTAAACTAAACCAAAATAATTTCTTCCTTGAGATAATTGTCAGGTGGCAGGCATTTAACACACAAGCACCTAATTCTTCAAATGTTCTACAGGAAATGTCTTTAGAATGCCACAAAGCACGCAGTCACTATGAAGAGTTTGGAACTGTCACATTTCAAGTAGTAACCACTCCACCTCAAGGATCTTTAAAACATCATTTGCAATGGTTAGCTTTGCAGGGGAATGCTGTTTGACTTATATAAAGCCTTGTATGATAATTGAATAGAGCTGTATCAAGGTAATAAAATGACACTACAGAGTGATTATAGAGAGAATAAATAATTTTGAAGGTACAAAGAAATCCTACAAATCAACATAAATGTCAGTGCCCACACCAAGAACCTGTATGTTTAGATGTCTTTGCCAACATCGTTCACAGGGATTCATTTGGTATCATCTCCACTTTGCAATAGTGGTGTATACACACACAACTGATGGAGAAGGGAGATATTTCTAAAAGGATATATAAAGAAGAGAGCAATGTCGACAACCCTGGACATCTGCTGGCTTTCAGTAAGCTACCCTGTCCTTATGTTAGGCATGTTACCCAATAAAGAGGGAAAAATGAATTTGGAAAAATAACCAAAATAGAAGACAGTTATGTTTCTAAAAGCATATCTGGTAAACAATTTCTTATAAACTTCCTCAGTGGTAATTTTTTTTATTCTGTGCTCAAATATACTATAATATTAAAATATGGCTCACTAGACTTTAGTTAGGCCACATCTGTGAAATATATTATAAGTGATTTCATTTATAGTGAAATTATATGTGAAATGATAAAATTATTTTTATTATAACAGCATTGTATAAGAAATCTATTGTATTATAAAAGATTGCTCAGAAGTTACAACACCTAAAATAAAAATTTTTATTGTTATAAATTAGTCTAAAAATAATATTCATAAAAGCAATTTATGTAAGCTCACAACTGAACATACTGTTATCCACCTAAGGCCAACTTGCACTTGACCTCGGGGAGTAAGTTCTATTGACTTTCTGGATGATAGAAACCTTATCTTCGTATTGTTTAACAGCAGGATGAGCTAGTGTGTGGTTTTGGTTTTATCAGATGTATCTATACTAATATAAAATAAACATGTAATTAAAGAAATCATTATCAGAAATGAATATATTCATAATTCCTTAACAATAACTTACAAGAAAACACTAGTCTCACATTCCATTCAGACTTCAGATTTCCTTACTTAAGAGGATGCATCAGTCAGAACTCATCAATTTTTTTAAGAATAAAAAATTAGACAAGTAACAAGAAAAATTAAAGTTACCTGTCTCTACCAGCCTAAAAGTTTTACTTAACATTCATGTTCATATATATCTGGTTTAAACATCTTGAGTATGTTTTGTAATTCTAGTAAATTTGGATGATTCTGAACATTTTCAACGTGTCACACATGGAATAAAAAAAGCTATCATTTGTTGAACAGCTATTATGCAGCAGTAAGTTTACCTATCCCATCCCCACTTGCCATGCAGTATGTATTATTATCACATATTTATTAAAGAGAAAAACAAAACTCAGAGAAATAGGTCATTTTATCTAAGATCCGAATATATAAAATTTTAAATTTTTTGTATAATGGAAAGTATTATAAATAAAATACATAGGCACATTAAACTGGGAAACACAGTGGCAATATTTATGGCATATATTTAATATTTTCAATATATTAAAAGCTCTAACATATGAAAAATTGAATACTCCAATAGGAAAACTGTCAAAGGACCTGAACAGGCAAATGGCATTAAAAAAAATAGCTCAGTGGGCAAAACACATATGTGAAGTGGTTCATTCTTACTAGTGATAAAAATGCAATGTAAAATCATGAGAGACCATTCCTTTATACAAACTGGCAGAGATAAGGAAAAAGATAAAATAGCTGGAACAAGCATAGGTAAGGGGAAAAAGAACCTTCTCATGTACCACAGAAGTAAAATTGGTACAAGAGTTCAAGGCAACCAGATAATATGTAATAAAAGCATTAAAAACATGCATACTATATCACCCCGCTATTCCACTCATAGGAATCTCATGTGTAAATAGTAACGGTTAATGACTGTAAGGATGTTCACTGTGACACTGCTAGCATCAAAAAAAGTATAAAAGAGGGCTTCCCCGGTGGTATAGTGGCTAACAGTCCACCCACCAACACAGCGGACACGAGCTGGATCCTTGGTCCAGAAAGATTCCACATGCCGGGGAGCAACTAAGCCCACGCAACACAACTGCTGAGCCTGCGCTCTAGAGCCAGGAGCCGAAACTACTGAACCCACGTGCTGCAACTACAGAAGCCCGTGAGCCCAGAGCCTGTGCTCCACAACAAGAGAAGCCATCGAAGGGAGGAGCCTGAGCACCGCAACAAATAGCAGCCTCCACTCATCACACTAAAGAAAGCCCACACACAGAAAGGGAGACCTAGCCCAGCCAAAACTAAATACATAAATTCTTTTTAAAGTGCAAAGAACCTAAATGTCCAACAATGGGGAATTTGAAGCACATTTGGATCCACTTATACAATAGGTCATTACATGCAATTTTCCCCTCTTGTCCTGGAATTGTAATTAAGGCTCAAAGTTGATTGGGTAGAAGTGCTAAGTACCGCCAAATTGCTAGAAAGAACCACCAATAAGCCACCAATAAGCCACCAATAACCAGATTCAGGCTCTTGCCCCTGTGGTTTAATCATGAGAATAACCAGCCCTATGCACCTCTACCACCCCTCTATTCCCCACACCATAGTGTCTTTAGAAGGAGGGTAAAGAAGATCAGGAATCGATGGCTTTTGTGTCTCGTTTTTGTGATAAGAGCCTTTTCCCTCCCTTCCCTTTAGGAGAGAAGAGGGTGATTTACCCCCCTCAAAACAAGTGATGAGGGAAAGTGGGATTCTAAGAATATCCTGAGGAAATATAAGGGAGGACTGGAAGAAGGAAAGACGTGTTGCTTTCAATGAGCAGGACCTTAGTAGACTAAGAAATCAGAAGGTAGGAGGTGAGCCGAGATGAAGCAGTTCATTTCTCACAACAGCCTCCCCTACTCTCCCCCCTGGCCACCACCACCACCACCAAAGGTTTGGCACTACTAGATACACTCAAAGACACAGGTGAGGGTCAGGCTAGAAACAAGAGCATTGCCTGAAAATAACACCAAGGCAGTTCCTTAGATTCCCTCTTTTCATCTGGACAGCCAGACTCCTGTAACACCTCCACTCCAGCTGAAACCGGTACATTTACTGTCTGGGACAGTTTTAACACTGAGAAAGGTTGAAAGTCACTAAACTGCAATTCTTCAAAGTAAACAACGAAACCAACAGTCCTTACCTCTTCAGCATCCAGAACCCTACCAGTCCAGGAAGCGTCCATCCCAAGAAGTAGACAGAAAGACTGGAGACAACTTTCTGGAGGAAACTGAATAGCCAAAAAAATAAAGACCTGCTGATACTGACATTTGGGGGTTCTTCAATGGAAAACCTGACCTGCTACCTTATTATCCTCTAGTTAGGTCCACCAATCAATAAAACCCCATCTATGTACACAAACTCCTAATCAGCTTCATTTTTAAGGTGAACAGACAACAAAAGCATTTTCAGGCATTTAAGGAAATCCTGTAGGATAAAAGATAAACATCACATAAAGAAATAGAGAAAAGGATCTTGGAGGAAGAGAAGAAAAAAATACAGAGACCAAAAGGGGAAAGTTATACTCTAATATGCCTTTCATATAGGCACATTGTACTGCATAAATGCTATAAACCAAAAGGACAATTAGGGCCTAAGAAAGAGCTCTGAATAATGAATGCTAAATAAGAAGTTTAGGGAAATGGTCACCTGAAACTACCAGAACATTGTTTGTTAATTGGCTATATCCCAGTACAAAATAAAAAGCTAAAAAAAAGAGAAATTTAAGGGAAAAGGTTGAAGTAATCTTTCAGAAAATATAGCAGAAATAGAAAAAAAGATGGAAAATAAAATAGAAAATTAAAAAATTAGAAGATAAATCCAGAAGGTTCAATATCTAACTGGGAGTCATTCTAAAGTCTGGGGTCTTAGGGGGAATGAAGAACCAAATTATCAAAGAAAAAGAAAATTAAATTTTCTAGAACTGAAGGACATGATTTTCTAAATTGAAAGAATCCAATGAATACCAAGCACAAAGAAGGGGAGGAAAAAAACATTCTAAGGCACTTTATCATCAAGTTTCAGGAAAGTAGGAATAAATAAAAAGTATCCTAAAGAATTTCAAAGGAAAAACAGGTCAAACATAAAAGATCAAGAAACTTGCATATCAAACTTCACAACAGCAATAATGGAAATGTGAAGATAATGGTATAGTGCCTAGAAGTTTTGAAGGGAATATTCAAATTATGTCAAATTATTCATGCCCAAATTATTAATCAAATCAAATAAGGACATTTTTGGACAGATGAGCCCTCAAAAAGATATATTTCCCATGCAGTCTTCTCAGGAAGATAGTGGAAGGTGCTCTATCAGAACAGAAAGAAGAGTTACACCGCTTGGAGGATGAAGCTCTGCCCTAGCTGACTCTCCTGATGATGACGGCTGTAAACTCTGCACAAGGTACAAGAACAGGTAACCTGAAGGCACTGGAAAGTGAACAGAGCAGGTAGGTTCTAGAAGAAGCCCACCCTTGGGAGAAGGGGGAAATGGCATGCTACTCATTTTTATAGCTTTCAGACTAAAGACAATAAAATCAGTACTGCTCAGGGCAACTAAAATCCCAATAGAAAACCTACAGTTCTTAAAGCATGAAGAACCAGAGGAGAGTAGCAGGTAATCACAGAGATGGAAAATCAGGGGGAATTTCAGAAAAAGTGTTTCTAAATTGCCAAAAGATATCAATCTGGAAAATTTCTGAAATCTGTATTTATCACAATACTTCATGTGTCCTCAAATAATGAGTGTCCATAATAACAAACAATGAATCATTTTTTATTATAGGGTTATACTAAAAGTTTCAGCAGTTTTCAATCCAAAAAACTTCATAATAATAATAAATTCATGGCTTATCACTAGTATGAGTCAATATACTATGACAAGATTATGTATTTCAATAGTATGAAAATGATCTTTACCTGATAGACTTATGATAGTAGAAAACATTAGAAGGAAATATTAACACAAAATAAATACTAAACAAAATTATTTTAAAATTTAAATACATCAGAAATTTAATATGTGAAAGTCATCATTTTTTAAAGTTTTTACATTTATTATTTTTAAAGGCTTTTTAAATCCCTCTGTCCATGGGATTTTCCAGGCAAGAGTACTGGAGTGGGGTGCCATTGCCTCCTCCAAAAACACATAGTATTAATTACCAAATCTGATAGTCCTGACCTTTTCTGGTTAATAAATATATTCCAGACATAGGAAAATGTCTTTCATTTTGTACCGATATTGATCAAATCAATGACAGTGTGTCCTGAAACATTTTCAACTTGGGTATTAGGATACATACTGCTTCATATAAATTCATTTCCTTTAATAGCAAGTGTCTGGTTTTGTTTACTCAATATTATGTGAGATTCATCCTTATCGATGTATGTAGTAGTTTTTTTTTTCTGTACGGTGATATTCTATTGCATTAAAACACCACAATTTATTATTCTACTGTTGATGAGTGTATTAGTCTGCTAGGGCTGCCACAAAAGAATACCACAGACTGGTGGCATAAACAACAGAAATATATTTTACCACAGTTCTGGAGGATGGAAGTCTTAAGATCAAATTGTGGTCAGGTTTCATTTCTTCTGAAGTTCATCTTGGCTTGCACATGGCCATCTCATCGCTATGTCCTCACGTGGTCTTTCCTCTGGTGTCTCTTCCTCTTCTTATAGAGACAGCAGTCCTATGAGATGAGGGTTCCACCCATATGACCTCATGTAAGTAATTACCTCCTTAAAGGCCCTACCCCCAAATACAGTTCCATTTGGGTTAGGACTCCAACTATGAATTTTGGAGGAACACAATTCAGTTCCTAACAATGAGCATTTGTGTAATTTATAGCTTGGGGCTACTATGAATAGTACTACTGTGAACATTCTAGTATGAGCCTTTTGGTAAACTTCTTATACATGTTTGCTGGAGTAGAATTGCTATCCATAGGCTAAATCTGCATTCAGCTTCGTAGATACTACCAGTATCTACTGCAGATACTGCAGCTTTCCAAAGGAGTTGAAGCAATTTATTCCCACACTTACAGTGCACAAAAAGTTCTACTTGTTCCATATCTTTGCCAACACTTGGTGTTCTCCTTATATTCCATTTTAGTGGTTATGGTAGACATATGATAAATAATTTTAATCTAAGTTGCCTCAAATTATTTTTAGAAAGGAAATAAAAATACAAATATGATTTAATCATTGCAATAGTTAGCATTTTCTTGGTAAAATGTCATTATGATATACATGAAAATTTTCAAATCTATTCTTAAAACACCTAAGATCGCTTGACTTTTTTTAAGTAGTAAATTTCAAGAATGTAACTTTATTATAAAAATTTCAACCAGAGAAAATGTCTTTAACTTCCAAAAGGGGGGTGGGGGTAAATGCACTTATAATGGAGAAAAACAAGAGTAACAGCAGTGATTCTGCAACTCCAGGACCCTCTTGTCAGTTTTCCAGTGAAACTATTTCAAAAGACAGCAGCATTATCTTACACTAAAAATCTATTCTCAGAAATACAATCATGTCTGTAAAGTTCCAAAAAAGATTAAGGGTCAGCCAGCTTCAAAACAAAACAAAACTAGTGTTTAGAACATACAATATAAGGTTGCCAACAGGTATATTCAGAAAACAAATATACAAAAACCACACAAGGATATAGACTATATGAAATACAAATAGTGATTAAAATTACTCTCAAATTACAAACATACTTGAAAGTATTCCAGCCTAACCAGTAAAACTGAGGAGGGATGAAGCCTGGTAGTCAAAAGCAGTTGCATGGAAAAGCTACAGCGTAAAGATGCCACTAAATTAAACATAATTTTTTTCACTGTAAAAGGGGAGCTAAATTCAGAATTTTCTTCTGGGGCTATAAGAATATCATGTCACATGGATGGAAGAATGTGTTCTGTTCAGCTTTGTGTAGTTCAATTTTAACCACAGAGGCATATCTTAAAGAAGAGTGACTTGAGTAGCATCAAAATGATCAGGAGAAAATACAGGAATTAAGCTCAGATGCTCTGAATCATATTCCCTTTTCTCTCATAAGGGAAGACAGGACCATAAGCTCCTACAAGTGAGTAGGGATAAAGAATTTAAGGGACTTCTAATTCTGGATAACTGCCCCATCAGTGGGATGCCTCGGTAGAGTAGATGAGATGCAAAACAGAAAATCTGCTCACAGATAATCAAAAGGTGACTATGGTCAGATAATTAAGTCATATTTGAAGAAGCAGAGTCACTCTTTTCCAACGTTCTTTCTTGACAGGGGTCGGAGTATGAGGGACCCAAGCAGAGCACAGACTTTTTCCTCTGTTCTAAATGCTCTGGGTAAAATCCACCGATTTCACTGCTTCTGTCACTTTTATGCTAGACTCAGAAACTGCAGTAGAGTTTTCTGTCAAGTAAAAACTACTGTGTCTTTAAGTCAGAAAAGCCCTGGAATCGACCACTATTTCATTGCCAGGAAATTTGGCATCAACAACTATAGGAATCCTGGATTAAAAGCCTGACTGCTTCAAAAGTATGAGAATTGTGATTTATTTTTCCACAATAAATTAGTAAACAGAGAGAAAAGTAATCAGTTATCTCAATTTTGAGAAAATTTCTATGGCTAAAATCAGGCATTTGACATAAAACTTACACTCAAGAAATAGAGTATGTCAAAAGAGACTTTATTGTTGCTGAATTGTTTGAAATTCTCAACAAAAATTCCAAAACAAGGGGAGGTTTCTAGAAGAGGGTCACACATGAATTTAAATGGAAATTAATTTCTTCAAGAACCTCCTACTTCATTAGGATTGACTCAGAGGAACAGAATGCTACCCACACTTTGCCCCTTTATCCCCCTTTAAAAATCAACAGCTTGTTAAGGTATCAACAAGTAGAATAGAGTTGGCTTTCCTTGGTGCCTCTCTCTTCATGTTCTCTATTCCAGAGAGCCAAAGTTGATTCAACGAGGGAGAAATTTCCCCTTCCTCTTAGAGTTCTTGTGCCAAACTTCCCTGGCAGTGAGCCTTCTCACTCTACTGATTCCTTGTGCATTCACGCTGTACAGCTCTTTGTGCTCATACCAAACATAATCTGGGGCTGGAGGCAGGTCTAAGATTAAGTTGGTTTATACTCGCCTTAATATAAAACAGACTTGGTTGCATTTCAAATCCTGTAGGTTTGTTTTACATAACAGAATCAGTTGTTAGGATGGATTTTTGTCCTAGTATTTATCTTCCTCTCAATCACTCAAAGACTTAATTGATTGTGCAGAGATCCATTTCGGTCTCTAAATTTCCCACCCTTCTCAATCACCTGGAGAGTAACTTAACTGGTTCCATTAATCTTGACCTATGTATAATGCAAGCAAGCAGGATCTGGTGCCTTTAACTCTCAAATTCCAGACCTTCAACCCTCCTTCTCAGTCCCACTCTCCATATAAAATTTCTACTAAATCTATATATTACATTGCCCACAAATAAATCAATGGTGTAACATGTAAAACTGCAACTTGGTAGATCCAAACATAATTATTTTTCTTAAAATTTCAGAAAGGCTAAAAGAATTGAACATTTTAAACAACAACAATAAAAACAAAAAGGAAGCTGGAGAATAAGAATCTCTAACTCCTGTTTAAGTGAAGAAGATAGTCACATCCACCTCAGAAAAAGAGGCCAGGGAATTTTAGTAGGTTAAAAAAAAAAGGTACACAGCAAAATTAACTAAACACATAGGACTTTTGCCAGATCAGCTTGACCTAAGTTGAAGATTTTTACTTATAAATGTGATATATTTGAAGATGAAATAACAAGATAAGAATGCTAAGGAAAGTTAGCAACTTTCCTCTGTACTTTTATATGTGTAAGTATATATATTATCTACACATGTACATATTGTATACATAGCCTATTTATACTTTACTAGATGAGTACAGTCATACAACTGAACATTTTTGTCAATATGTTTAGCTGGAAATGGTGAGCCAGCTCCATTCTGGTCCTGTCTAGCATGTTCAAAAACAAACACTGTAATATGCTGTTAAATTACAGTTCAATAAATGGATAGATGATAAAAGGTATGCTGAGCTGACTAATGGAAACTGATACTGAAATACATAGAAGATGGACTTCTTTTGCTGCTGTTTCAAATATTTCAAATATTCAAATTTCAAATCCTTGACATTTTAATTCAGGAGTCCTTAAGTGAATATAAAATTAATTAATAAATTTTAACACACATATAAATTACACCAAATAAGACAATTTTGTGATTTTTGAAAGACATAATAAACGGCCTACCTGACTACAGTACATAAAGTAGAAAATTGATACTGTTATATTTTACTAGTATACAGTTGTAAAGATTGGGGCAGGAGGAGAAGGGCATGACAGATTGAGGGCAGGAGGAGAAGGGGACGACAGAGGATGAGATGGTTGGATGGCATCACCAACTCAAGGGACATGAGTTTGGGTAGACTCCGGGAGTTGATGATGGACAGGGAGGCCTGGCATGCAGCAGTCCACGGGGTCTCAAAGAGTTGGACATGACTGAGCAACTGAACTGATACAGTTGTAAGCTTGTAGTGTCACACAGAGTTACTCATAGATAAAATATCAATAGGAGTTCTTATGACAATGATACTACTGTGTAAATTACTTCTGAGAATCAATTATCTTTTCCCTACAGGTGGCCTTAGAGTAAAGATTCATTACCATTACTGATATTTTAATTATCAAAACATATAGCAACATACAATACTTCATCTTGAATTTGAGACATTTCAGTTTGAATGAAACATTATATTTTATATGTTTCATAGAGATAAAAGTTCTTCACTAAAAAAACGACCCAAAATATAATGGAAAAATTATTAAAAGGATGAAAATGTTACACCAAAAACATGTACTTAATGTAAGAGAAATAAGTAAAGGAAGAACAGAGAAACAAAAAGTCATGAAACGTACAGAAAATGAAAAGTAAAAGCTGACGTAAATCCAATTATATCAGTAATAACATAATGTGTGAATGAATTAAACAATTTAATCAAAAGGCAAAGATTGGTGGACTGGATAAAAAGGTGAGTTACAACTATATGCTGTCTATAGAAGATATGCTTTACATTTAAAGATACAAATAAGTTGAAAATAAAAGAATGAAAAAAAGATATATCATGAAAAAAGCAACCACTATTAATATCAGACAAAACAGACTTTAAAACAACAAAAATGTGATTAGAAACTAAAAGGAACATTTTATAATGATAAAACTATCAACCCATCAGGATGATATAACAATTATAAATATGTATGTGCCTAGAAACAAAGCCCTCAAAATTCATGAAGCAAAAACTGACATAACTGAAAGGAGAAATAGACAATGCAACAGTAATAGTTTGGAGACTTCAATATCCAACTTTCAATAGTTGATAGAACTAGAGGGAAGATCAACAAGAAATAATAAGACTTGAATACACTATACACAAATTAGACTAATATACAAACACTCCACTCAATAACCAAGAAATATACATTTTTCTCAAATGCACATGAAACATTCTCAAAGAAAGATCATATCCTATGCCATGAAACAATTTTTCAATTAAAGGGAATTGAAATTATGCAGAGTATTCTCTAGTCACAGTAGAGTGAAATTAGAAATTGGTAACAAAGACGTATTTGGAAAATTCACAAATGTGTGGAAATAAAACAGCACACTCCTAAGTAACCAATGGGTCAAAAAAAGAAATGAAAAAGAAAATTAGAAAATACTTTGAAAGAAAGCAAATGAAGACATAATATACCAAACTTATGAGATGCAGCAGAAGTAGTGCTTATGGGTAAATTTATAGCTATAAATGCCAACATAAAAAAGAAGAAAAATCTCAAACTAGTAATCTAACTTTGTACTATAAGACTCTTAGAAAATTAATCTAAAACAAGTAGAAATAATAAAGATTAGAGTGGAAATTAATGAAGTGAAGAATATAAAAATAATAGAGTAAATAATAAAACCATAAGTTAATTCTTTGCAAAGGTGAATAAAATGGACAAACTTCTAGCTAAGGAAAAGAGTGAAAACTAAAATTACTAACATCAGGGATGAAAGAGACAACATTACTACCAACCTTATAGAAATAAAAAAGAATTATAAGGGAATAATATTAACAACTGTACCAACGAAATAGGTAAATTCAATGGGAAAATTCCTAGAAAGACACATATCACTGAAGTTGACTCAAGAAAAAGACAAAATCTAAATAGAAAAGGAGGGAATTCTTCAAAACTCTTTCTATGAGGCCAGTATTACCTTGGCAGCAAAATCAGACAAAGACATCAGTTCAGTTCAGTTGCTCAGTCGTGTCTGACTCTTTGTGACCCCATGAACCGCAGCACGCCAGGCCTTCCTGTCTCCATCACCAACTACTGGAGTCCACCCAAACCCATGTCCATTGAGTCAGTGATGCCATCCAACCATCTCATCCTCTATCATCCCCTTCTCCTACTGCCTTCAATCTTTCCCAGCATCAGGGTCTTTTCCAATGAGTCAGCTCTTCACATCAGGTGACCGAAGTATTGGAGTTTCAGCTTCAACATCAGTCCTTGCAATGAACACTCAGGACTGGTCTCCTTTAGGATGGACTGGTTGGATCTCCCTGCAGCCCAGGGGACTCTCAAGAGTCTTATCCAACGCCACAGTTCAAAAGCATCAATTCTTCGGCACTCAGCTTTCTTTATAGTCCAACTCTCACATTCATACGTGACCACTGGAAAAACCATAGCCTTGACTAGACGAACCTTTGTTGACAAAGTAATGTCTCTGCTTTTTAATATGCTGTCTAGGTGGGTCATAACTTTCCTTCCAAGGAGTAAGCGTCTTTTAATTTCATGGCTGCAGTCACCATCTACAGTGATTTTGGAGTCCAGAAAAATAAAGTCAGTCACTGTTTCCACTGTTTCCCCATCTATTTGCCATGAAGTGATGGGACTGGATGCCATGATCTTAGCTTTCTGAATGTTGAGCTTTAAGCCAACTTTTTCACTCTCCTCTTTCACCTTCATCAAGAGGCTTTTTAGTTCCTCTTCACTTTCTGCCATAAGGGTGGTGTCATCTGCATATCTGAGGTTATTGATATTTCTCCTGGCAATCTTGATTCCAGCTTGTGCTTCTTCCAGCCCAGCGTTTCTCATGATGTACTCTGCATATAAGTTAAATAAGCAGGGTGACAATATACAGCCTTGACGTACTCCTTTTCCTATTTGGAACCAGTCTGTTGTTCCATGTCCAATTCTAACTGTTGCTTCCTGACCGCCATACAGGTTTCTCAAGAGGCAGGTCAGGTGGTCTGGTATTCCCATCTCTTGAAAAATTTTCCACAGTTTATTGTAATCCACATAGTCAAAGGCTTTGGCATAGTCAATAAAGCAAAAATAGATGTTTTTCTGGAACTCACTTGCTTTTTCCATGATCCAGCGGATGTTGGCAATTTGATCTCTCATTCCTCTGCTTTTTCTAAAACCAGCTTGAACATCTGGAAGTTCATAGTTCACGTATTGCTGAAGCCTGGCTTGGAGAATTTTGAGCATTTCTTTAGTAGCGTGTGAGATGAGTACAATTGTGTGGTAGTTTGAGCATTCTTTGGCATTGCCTTTCTTTGGGATTAGAATGAAAACTGACCTTTTCCAGTCCTGTGGCCACTGCTGAGTTTTTCAAATTTGCTGGCATATTGAGTGCAGCACTTTCACAGCATCATCTTTCAGGATTTGAAAGAGCTCAACTGGAATTCCATCACCTCCACTAGCTTTGTTCGTAGTGATGCTTTCTAAGGCCCACTTGACTTCACATTCCAGGATGTCTGGATCTAGGTGAGTGACTACACCATTGTGATTATCTGGGTCATGAAGATCTTTTTTGTATAGATCTTCTGTGTGTTCTTGCTCCCTCTTCTTAATATCTTCTGCTTCTGTTAGGTCCCTACCGTTTCTGTCCTTTATTGTGCCCATTTTGCATGAAATGTTCCCTTGGTATCTCTAATTTTCTTGAAGAGATCTCTAGTCTTTCCCATTCTGTTGTTTTCCTCTATTTCTTTGCATTGATCGCTGAGGAAGGCTTTCTTATCTCTTCTTGCTATTCTTTGGAACTCTGCATTCAAATGGGTATATTTTTCTTTTTCTCCTTTGCTTTTCACTTCCCTTCTTTTCACAGCTATTTGCAAGGCCTCCTCAGACAGCCAATTTGCTTTTTTGCATTTCTTTTTCTTTGGGATGGTCTTGATTCCTGTCTCCTGTATAATGTCACGAATCTCCATCCATCATCAAAGATATCACCAAAACAGAAAACTACTGACCAATACATCTCATGAATATAAACACAAAAATTCTCAACAAAATACTAGCAAACTAAACCAGCAATATATATAAAGGATTATACACCATGACTGGGGCTTCACTGGTGGCTCAGATGGTAAAGAATCCACCTACAGTGTGGGAGACCTGGGTTCGATCCCTGGGTTGGGAAGATCCCCTGGAGAAGGGCATGGCAACCCACTCCAGTATTCTTGCCTGGAGAACCTCCATGGACAGAGGAGCCTAGTGGGCTACAGTCCATGAGGTTGCAAAGAGTCAGACATGACTAAGCACAGAACATACAACATAACCAAGTGAGATTTATCCCAGAAATGCAAGGTTGATTTAAAATCCAAACATAAATTAATAAAATATATCACATCAATGGTATAATGGACAAAAACCACATGATCATATCAATAGAAACAGAAAATGTATTTGACAAAATCCAACTCCCCTTAATGTCAAAACACTCAAAAACTAGGAACAGAAGAGAATGTCCTTAATCTAATACAGGACATCTGTGAAAAACCCAGAGCTAACAGCGTAATTAATGGTGAAATACTGAAGTCTTTCCCTCAAGCTCAGGAATAAGACAAGGGTGTCCATTCTTTATGATAGAATATACCACTTCTATTCAACATTTCACTGAAGGTTCTAGACAGGACATTTAGTCAAGAAAAATAAATAAAAAGGCATTCAGATTGGAAAGGGAAAAGTAAACTGTCTCTATTTCCAGGTGACATGATCTTGTATTTAGAAAATTCTAAGGAAGCTACTGGAAAATATTAGAACAAATAAATGAGTTTAGCAAGGCTTCAGGCTATAAGAGCAATATGCAAAAATCAATTACATTCTTAAACCATACCAATGAAGAAACCAAAAATGAAATTAGGAAAACAATTCCATTTATGCCAGTTTCAAAAAGAATAAAATGTTTTTGAATAAATTTAATAGAAGTATTTGCAAATTTTATTCACTGAAAACTTAAAACATTATTGAAAGGAATTAAAGAAGGGGCTTTGCTGGTAGCTCAGATGGTAAAGAATATGCCTGTAGTACACGGAGACCTGGGTTCAGTCCCTAGGTTGGGAAGATCCTCTGGAGAAGGGAATGGCCACCCACTCTAGTACTCTTTCAGTACTGGAAAATTCCACGGACAAGAGGAGCCTGGTGGGCCCCAGTCCATGGGATCACAAAGAGTTAGAGACAACTGAGCAACTAACACTTCCACTTCCAAAGAAGACCAAAATTAATGGAAAGATAGCTGTTATGAGCTGAACTGTGTCCTTCAAAAAGATGTTAAAGCACTAGCCCCCAATATCTGTGAATGTGATCTTACTTAGGCTCTTTGCAAATGTAATTAAGTTTAGATGCAGTCATAGTGGATTAGGGTGGTCTCTAATGTGGTAACTGGTGTCCTTACATAAAGAGGAAATTTGGAAACACACATAGGGAAAATATCATATGAAGCTAGAGGCAGAGACTAGAGCAATGCACCTACAAATCAAGAACTTCACCAGAAGCATGGAATAGGTTCTCCTTCACACTGCCCAGAAAGAACCAAGCTGCCAACACTTTGATTTCAGACTTCTAATCTCCAGAACGAGAGGATAAATTCCTACTTTCTAAGATATTCAGTTAGGGGTACTTTGTATGGCAGCCCTAGGAAACGAATAAAACATTGCATGTTCATGGATCAGAAGACTTAATGTTATATCCCCAATGTGATTTACAAATTTAACACAATTCCTATCAAAGTTACAGATGGCTTCTTCGCAGAATTTGACAAGCTGATCCTCAAATTCATATGGAAATCCAAAGGCCTCAGAATAGCCGAAACAATCTCTAAAATACAACAAAACAAAGTTGGAGGACTCACATCTCCCAATTTCAAAACTTAGAACAAAGTTATGGCAATCAAGACAGTGTGGTATCGACATAAAGTTAGACAAATAGATCATGGAATATAAATGAGGGACCAGAAATAACCCTTTATGTTTACAGTCAGTCGATTTTCAAAAAGGAGGTCAACACAATTCACTAGGACAAGAATACTCTTTTCAACAAACAGTACTAGGGCAACTGAGTATCTCCATGCAACAGAGAGAAGATAGACCACATATAAAAATATATAAAAAATATAAAAATAATTTGTTCACACCACATATAAAAATAACTTGAAATTAACCAAACACACAAATACAAGAGCTAAAAGTGTAAAACTCTTAGAAGAAAATATAGGTAACAATTATTGTGACCCTGGATTAGACAACAGTTTCTCAAATGTGACACACCAAAAGCATAAGCAACAAAAGAAAAAATACATTGATCTTAAATTAAAATTTTAAAATTTTGTGCTTCAAAGACACTGTCAAGAAAATTTTAAAAAAACAGAATGTGAGAATATTTGCAAATCATATATCTGACAAGTGACTTGTATCTAGAATAAAGACACTTAAAATTAAATAATAAAAAGACAAATGATCCAATTTAAAAATAGGCAAAGTATGTATAAGAATAAAATTAGAGCAGTTTCTCACATCAAATATAAAATTAAACTCAAAATGGATTAAATACCTAAATGTAAGACCAGAAACCATAAAACTCCTATAAGAAAACAAGCCAAACACGCTGACATAAATCATGGCAATATTTTTTTGGATCAAGCTCCTAGAGCAAAGGAAATGGAAGTAAAAACAAACAAATGGGACCTAATTAGACTTAAAAACTTTTGCACAGCAAAGGAAATTATTGACAAAATGAAAAGAAATCAATAGAACATTAAGCAATAGAGACAATAAAACAAAAGCTATTTCTCTGAGAAGATGAATGGATTAATAAGACCCTCACTAGCATAATCAGAAAAAATAGAGAAAACTTGAACCTTTTTCAAAAAAACACTTTTTATTGTAGAAAATTTCACACATACATACACGTAAAGACAACAACAGTATAATAAACCTGATGTGACAATCATGATGTAACACTCAGTACGTGGCCACTCTGGTTTCATCTATACCTCCTCTCAATTCTTCCACCCTGGACTATTTTAAAGCATGTCCCATACACCGTATTGTTTTATTTGTTAATACTTTAGTTTATTGGAGAAGGAAATGGCAACCCACTCCAGTATCCTTGCCTGGAAAATCCCATGGACAGAAGAGCCTGGCAGGCTGTACAGTCCATGGGGTCAAAATAAGTGACTAACACACACTTTAGTTTATAACTATGTTGATGACTTAAGTAGATAAACCTATATGTTCTGTGTCATAAAGCTAACAATAAAATTTAATCTGTAAACATCCCTTCCCCAGACTTAAGAAATGCCCAGATCAACAGCCTGAACCTCATTAAACTAGACAGTTTCTCTAACTGCCAGAGGCAGAAATTCTGCCCTCTGCCCTGTGAGGAACAGACTTCAGGAAGGCCGAGTCTAATCTTAACTAAGGACGAGAAACTTTGATTCACACAGACTGACAGTGAACATTCAGGCATGTCCTAGGATTTACATCCAGTCATTGTACCTGGTGAATGGGCTTCCCTGGTGGCTCAGATGGTAAAGAATCCACCTGCAATGCAGGAGACCTGGGTTCGATCCCTGAGTTGGGAAGATCCCCTGGAGGAGGGCATGGCAATCCACTCCAGTATTCTTGCCTGGAGAATCCCATGGAGAGGAGCCTGGCAGGCTAAAGTTCATGGTGTCACAAAGAGTCGGACATGACTGAGTGAGTAAACAAAACACAACAATACCTGGTGAACAGGCAGGCACTTAGCCAGAGTCTCTCTAAACCACTCAATCAAGAATGATAAACATAACCTGCTGGGGTCCTCATCCTGATCAGGGGGGCTATACTGTCAGCTTAATGGGCCAGAAAACAAACTTTCAATGAGAATATGCTATGTTGTCTTCTGTTTTGCCTAACTGTCTCCATATGGATATGTTTCTATACTTTTGGTGCTAAACAAATTTCATATTCTTTAAATGTGTGGCATCTTCTCTTCAATACCAATACAGCTCCACTGTGACACCATGCACTAGCATCACAAGTAAGACTAACTTGAATGTTAAAGACTCTAAAAGATACATGAGAGATTTTAGAGAAAGTACAGCAGGCCCGTGGTTTAGCATCAAACTATAAAAACTTTGTTGTAGGTGACCAGAGGTCAAGTGTTTCAGTGAAGTTACACACAGAGCCCGCTGCGGGGACATTGGGCAGTCTAGTTCACAGAAATGAAACAAATCGCAGTCTAAACAGGAGGGGGCTAACTTAGCAATTTTCAAGTTGCTACTGTTTGCAGATATTTCAGAGGTTCTTCAGTGGGAAGTGAAACAGGAAATGACTGGGTTGATATCTGGTGAGAAAAACTAAGACTGAAACTGCAGATTTCAATGTCTGTGACAGAAACACCTATAATGGTAATGATGGGGGATGGGGAGAAGGCCCCAAGATGCCCTAGAGATTCTGCTGATTCAGAAGGTGGTAACCTTTCAGGCAGAGGACAGATCTCTGTCGAAGTTTTAGGGATGAGAAGATGTGACAATCAAGCTAAGAAAATGCTTTAAATTTTTATCGATGGTTGTCCCGGGTGGGGGCAGGGGAACATGTGCAGGGAATATCAGAGGCAAACAAGTTTTTAATTGCAAGGGAGTAAGTTTCAACATGGATGAGTTCCAGTCTTTGTTTTCACAGACCTTTCTTCTAAAACAGAGCTCTAACCTTGAAGCTGTGCATTTTTAGCAGCAATTTTTTTTTAAATGATGCTCGAAGATATATTCTTAGAAGTAATTTACTATTTGGAATAGATGTTTCCCAAGTGGAAAATTAAGAGCACTTGGGACATGAAGTTTCCATTGATAAAAGTATTTAAGAATAAACTCCTTAAAACTGTTCAAAAGATGGATGAATACATGTACTATATTAGTCAGGTAAAAATACGTGAGTATTTGGTCTGTGCCTGAAAAGTTGTAACACATGTGCTGTGCCGTGCTAAGTCGCTTCAGTCGTTTCTCTTTGCAGCCCTGTGGACCATAGCCCACTAGGCGGCTCTGTCCATGCGATTCTCCAGGCAAGAATACTGGAGTGGGTTGCCATGTCCTCCTCCAGGGGATCTTCCCAACCCAGGGATCAAACTCACATCTCTTATGTCTTCTGCATTGGTACGTGAGTTGTAACATAAAATGTTCATCATTTCAGTATGATCATAGTTTCCATATATATGGAGCTGAAATGGTCTTGAAACAATTCAGGGGTTAAATAATTGAATAGTAGTCAGAAGTAATTTTGTTGAAGTGGTAGATGACTTTGGCAGATAGGAATCAAAGGAAATAAAGGGAAATTTTATTTCTTTAATAAATAAAGGTTAAAAGTCTGGTAAACATCCCCTGTGAGGACAGACAGTCCTCTCTGAGTCTCCCACTCACCCACACAGCTTGCTCAGAAGGACAAGAATGCAAGGCCTTAACCATCTCTTAAGGTGTGTTTGTAGCAAGAAGCTTCGAGGGATGAGGCAATATCTCCCTTGAGACAAAAAGCAGTCTTGCTTGCTTCTGGCTATAAAGTGGTCCATTCCCCATACTCAGAGTCCCTCTCCTGTAACACAACGCATTGCAAGTGCAGGCACCCATCTGGGCCCTCAGCAAAACTCCTCTTCTCCTCCCTAATGGGACTAGGAAGCGAGAAGGGAACTGACTCAACATGCTATCTGTGCCTAGAGTAATAAAATCCTTTGTCTCTGACACAGGTTTCTTGTGTCTTCTGCCAGCATCCATGAAACAATACAGGCAAAGCTATTACTTCGTAAGTAGGGCGAAATCAAATCCAAAATCAAATCCCAACACCTGCCTCTACCCTTTTTAGTTCAGTTTAAAATATTCCACTGAGGCCATGGCTTCCATGCTGGGGGCAGGGTGTTTGCATGTGAGCATGGTAGAGATACAGTGTTTGAACAGGAACTTTCTTCAACAGATTTAGTCAGAAAAAAAGGACCTGTGCTACTCAGATCCTGAGGAAAAGAGACAGAGAAGGAGGGTGAGTCTAAGGTGATCTGATCCCCTCTCTTCAGGAAAACAAAACCCTTCACAGAACTGACAGCAAAATGGTCAGGGGCAGCATCCTATGGACCCCTCAGCAGTGATGTTTCCTGTCGTAAAAGGGCAATAAATAACATGGCATATTAAAATCTGTCATAGAGGGGAAATTAATAAATTTTCCTGCAGGAACAAGATAAAATGAAACCTAATTAAATCAGAAATGTTAACATGACCCCAGGAACTTTTCTTTTACTCTCTCATGAAAGAAGTTCTACCCAAAGGCTCCTGTGCAACAATATAAATGAAACCCCTATCATCCCATCTGGGTATCTTTATTCTCCCACTTCTGAGATGACTTAATTCCTAATTCTTCTCTGGTGCACATATCTGCCTTCCCTCTGAGGTGTGCCCCCAGGCTCTCTATTCTTGATTATCAGACTGTGGTAAAGCTCTTTTGATGTTAAAAATTCATAAATAAATCTACTTTCTTTGAGGATTAAAGAATTTATATATTTTTAAGAAAGCTATTCCAGAGTTTCATGGTAGCCTTTGTACATTCTCGTTTTCTGGACTCTGGGATGTTGTTAGATTCTGACTTCTTCCAGTACATGTTTAAAGCACAAACCTGAATTTTGATGTGTTAGAATTATATTACTTTCATCAGGAAGAGGAAGAGGCAATACAGGGTAGCTCAGAGAAAAAGAGGCTCTGCTGAAGCAAAAGCAGACTTTCCACTTCCTGTAAATTCCACTGAGACCTCTCAAGGACCAAGAAACAAATTTCATGACTTAGACAACCATCTTTAGTGAAGGGATTTCCTTTTAGGAAAATGTTTTAATTCTTCAACATAAGAATATATTTTGTGGGAAAACAGGGAGCAAGGATTTGTTGAAAAAATAAAAGGAATAGTAATAAATTAATTTCTAAGTACCATACATCTGGCATATCGAGAAATAGGTAGCAAAGCTTCAGGGAAATCTTGTGAAGGTCAGAAAAATAAAAGACAGGAAAGCCCAAAGATAAAAGAAATGGAGAGGATAAAGTCCTAGTTAAAGCAGAAAAAAAGTGCTCTAAGAATTTTTCAAAATTATAAAGTACTTTAAAGACAAAGTACTTAAGGGCAGATGAAGAACCTCCTATAATAATCATCAGAATCTGAATAATAAACTGAAATAGTCCCCTTGGTACACTGTAAAGTATGCAATTTTAATTATGTGATTTTTCTAGCTAATTTCTGCTTCAAAAACAGTAAAGTACTTCTGCTTACAAGGTGGCAGAGACGAGAACTTTTCTGAACCTCTCATACGCACATAGTCATCAAAATTTAAATTAGCAGAAACATGCCTTTGAGTTAAATCACAATTAGCCCTTAAGACAGATCTATTTACTGAGAACCCACTATGTGTCCAACATTACCAGCATATGCTAAACACTCTGCATTGGTAAAGCAACTTTTTCCTTTTCAGGTTCTCACAAGTGACATTTTAAAACAAACTATATTTGTTTTCAGCATTAACTACCCAAGCTGACTACATCTATTATTATAAATTGCTCCTACTTGGGAGAATGAGCTTCTAGAAGACAAAATATATCCAGTTGTACTTGTGTATATATATTTTACATAGTTATGTATGGAAGTCAATCAACAGAGATAAATACAAACAGATTGTCTGACAAAATAAAACACAATTTTCAGGGAACAGAAATGACACATTTGTCAGAAGATGTCCACAAATAATTAATTACTTTAGCACAATAAAGATATTCTCTTAATACTAGAGTTTCTTATAAGAGGATACTCATTACTTTCTAACCATCTGTCATCACTCCTCCCTAAAAAACTAATTAGGGTTTCCTCCAATCACACATTATAAATCATGCAAATGAGGATGGCAAAAAACACAGTTTAAAGAAGTTAACATTACAACATTTTGTATTTGAAAAATCACAGGCTTCAGAATTAGCCTTTCACCTTCTAATAATTACCCTGCTTATTTTTCTCATCTTTTCCTGATAAATTATTAGATATTAAACTTAAGAACATTAAAATTAAAAAAAAAAAACTTACAGGTAGTAGAGTTTTCCTGCAGCAGGAAGTTCCCTTTTCCGATAATCTATCCCAGAATCTAGCTGGACTGTATTACAGTATTCCTACAATTCAAACAGATAAAATATTTTTTTAAACAAATGGTTGCTTAGAATTACAATCTTTCTGCTATCCCATTTTTTTTTAATTTTTGAAATTTTCCTCAATAAAATAATGTTTAGAATAAAACAATAGAACTCATGTAAGAATCATAAATGTTGCAACATAAAACACATATCAAACCAAAAAATATCAGTTTAATAAAATTCAGATTTGTAGCATGCTTTCCTGAAACTTTGCTAAAACTGCACTGTCAGAAAATTCCCCAAATAACTGCATTGGATTTTTTAAAATTCCAATTTCCATTATTCTGAAGTGAGAAGCTGGAGGCTATCAGAAAGAATGACTCACAGATCTTAAGCATCACAATGGGAGTCAGTCTAAGAAAGCTGCATCACAACATTAGAAGCCACATTTCAAACTGAATGATGATACCAAGGGATGTTACACGCATACCTGCCCTTCACTTCTAAATGACAGTCACTGCCCTTGTCCCTAAGCTCCCTCTCCAGCCACCCATGTCTTCGGAGTTCTAGCCTGCTGTGGACCCCTTCTTCAACCTGAAGTGATCCTAAGCCCCTACTGTCGTTGTCTCCTCACAATCACTCTTTCCTTTCTAGCCTCTGGGGTGCACGCGTGTATGGAAACTGCCATACATCACATACACACCCTAAAATTCTTACTATGGAAGCAAATGAACTTTTGCTACACTTATACAGGTCAGTTGACTTTTCTGGAATATATATATATATATATATATATGTATATATAAAGAGTGAGAGAGTCACACATACATACATGTAATACACACACACACACATATATATATTTAATCATTCTAGTAGAACATGGTAAAGGGTTTTCAGAATAATTCAAGAAACATTTACTGTCTGACCTTTTTGTTTTCATTCAAAATAAAAACTGCATTACAAAACTTGAGGAGGAAAAATAATATTTTGACAACTTCACTACTTTTACTAATGAAAAACTGCATTTGGAAGCTAAGGTAACTGTGGCACATTATATTTTCCAAAGATAGGTGCAATAATGTTTCCATCCCAACAGATCTTCTAACCACTAAGGTAATTTTGCCAGATTATATTTTATGAAGATGGTTGCAGTAACATCTCCAGCCCAACAGACCTTCTAATCATCAAGAAGTCTGTGCACCTCACCTGAATCCTGTGGCTACGGTGAAAATGATGCTGTGCAATAATACCTGATGTGACATCTGAGGCAGCTTCCTACTTGTTGGCCGCAACACCTGCTCTGGCATCCTAAACTGTCAGGTAAGCGCCACCTGCCTGGAGGCAACTAGGAGAGCCTGAAGTTTAGCCTGTACAGAGAGGCCTTAAGATGACATGAAGACAAGAGGTGTCTGACCAATCCCCAGCTGTTCCAGTTGTAGCTGCTAACGCAGTGAGGGAGCCAGAACTGTCAGCTGAGCTTTTCTCAAATCCAAGAAACACAGAAATCAGGAGGAGAATAAAATATTATTTTAAGCCTCTAAATTTTGCAGTCATTTGTTATGCAGCAATAGGTAAGTCAGAAGAGCACCATCTGGGCACACTTGGGAGGTAGCAACATTCCTGCTCCCTGAAATTACATCCTAGAATGTACTGCTCTGCAAGCACTGCTCATCGTCTGCACTACAGGGAGTAGACTGTACATGGTGGCAGTAAGAATGCATTTCCCCTCCTCCCATGGGACAGCAGCTAAGGGGCTCAGGGAAGTAAGTTAGGCTGATCAACCATCCATCTGAGACTGAGACTGAGTTCCCCAAGATTGAGGTTTTTTTTTCTTGAAGCAACATTTTCAGTGCTAACACCACAAAAGTCATGGGCACACTGGGATAGTTGGTCACCCTCGGAGAGAAGGCCCTGAAATCTGGCCTGAATGGGTCAAAAAGCTATGGCATTTTGGTTTTTATATATAGCAATTGTGAATCAAGTTTACCTTAATTCAAGGTAAATTGAATCAAGGTAAACTGGAAATGGTCAAACAGGAGATGGCAAGAGTGAACATCAACATTTTAACAATCAGTGAACTAAAATGGACTGGAATGGGCAGATTTAATTCAGATGACCATTATACCTACTTTTGTGGGCAAGAATCCCTTAGAAGAAATGGAGTAGCCCTCATAGTCAATGAAAAAGTCCGAAATGCAGTACTTGTGTGCAATCTCAAAAATGACAGAATGATCTTATCTCTGTTCATTTCCAGGGTAAACCATTCAATATCACAGTAATCCAAGTCTATGCCCCAACAACTAATGCTGAAGAAGCTGAAGCTGAATGGTTCCATGCAAGACCTTCTACAACTAACACCAAAAAAAGATGTCCTTTTCATTATAGGGGACTGGAATGCAAAAGTAGGGAGTCAAGGAGTAACAGGCAAGTTTGGCCTTAGAGTACAAAATGAAGCAGGGCCAAGGCTAACAGAGTTTTGCCAAGAGAACACATTGGTCATAAACACTCTCTTCCAACAACACAAGAGACAACTCTACACATGGACATCACCAGATGGTCAATTCTGAAATCAGATAGATGATATTCTTTGCAGTGGAAGATGGAGAAGCTCTATACAGTCAGCAAAAACAAGACCTGGAGCTGACCGTGGCTCAAATCATGAACTCCTTATTGCAAAATTCATACTTCAAATGAAGAAACCATTCAGGTATGACCTAAATCAAATGGCTAACTATTATACAGTGGAAGTGACAAACAGATTCAAGGGATTAGATCTGATAGACAGAGTGCCTGAAGAATATGGTTAGAGGTGCATGACATTGTATAGGAGGCAGTGATTAAGACCATCCCCAACAAAAAGAAATGCAAAAAAGTAAAACGGTTGTCTGAGGAGGCCTTACAAATAGCTGAGAAAAGAAGAGAAGCAAAACGAAAAGGAGAAAAGGAAAGATACACCCATCTGAATGCAGAGTTCCTTTGAAAAGCAAGGAGAGAAAAGAAAGCTTTCCTAAGTGATCAATGCAAAGAAATAGAGGAAAACAATAGAATGGGGAAGACTAGAGATCATTTCAAGAAAATTAGAGATGCCAAGGGAATATTTCATGCAAAGATGGATACAATAAAGGACAGAAACGGTATAGACCTAACAGAAGCAGAAGATATTAAGAAGAGGTGGCAAGAATACACAGAAGAACTATACAAAAAAGAACTTAATGACCCAGATAACCACGATAGTGTGATCACTCACCTAGAGCCAGACATCCTGGAATGCGAAGTCAAAGGGGGCCTTATGAAGCATCACTATGAACAAAGCTAGTGGAGGTGATAGAATTCCACTTGAGCTATTTCAAATCCTAAAAGAAGATGCTGTGAAAGTGCTGCACCCAACATGCCAGCAAATTTGGAAAACTCAGCAGTGGCCACAGGACTGGAAAAGGTCAGTTTTCATTCCAATCCCAAAGAAAGGCAATGCCAAAGACTGTTCAAACTACCACACAATTGCACTCATCTCACACACTAGCAAAGTAATGCTCAAAATTATCCAAGCCAGGCTGCAATAGTATGTGAACCAAGAACTTCCAGATGTTCAAGCTGGATTTAGAAAAGGCAGAGGAACCAGAGATCAAATTGCCAACATCTGCTGACTCACAGAAAAAGCAAGAGAGTTCCAGAAAAACATCTACTTCTGCTTTTTTCACTACACCAAAGCCTTTGACTGTGTGGATCACAACAAACTGTGAAAAATTCTTCAAGAGATGGGAATACCAGATCACCTGACCTGCCTCCTGAGAAATCTGTATGCAGGACAAGAAGCAACAGTTAGAACCAGACATGGAACAACTGACTATTCCAAATAGGAAAAGGAGTACGTCAAGGCTGTACATTGTCACCCTGCTTATTTAACTTATATGCAGAGTACATCATGTGAAATGCCAGGTTGGATAAAGCACAAGCTATAATCAAGATTGCCAGGAGAAATATCAATAACCTCAGATATGCAAATGATACCACCCTTATGGCAGAAAGCGAAGAGGAACTGAAGAGCCTCTTGATGAAAATGAAAGAGGAGAGAGAAAAAGTTGGCTTAAAATTCAACATTCAAAAAACTAAAATCATGGCATCTGGTCCTATCAGTTCATGGCAAATAGATGAGGAAACAATGGAAACAATGACAGACTTTATTTTCTTAGGTTCCAAAATAACTGCAGATGGTGACTGCAGCCATGAAATTAAAAGATGCTTGCTCCTTGGAAGAAAAGCTATGACCAACCTAGACAGCATATTAAAAAGCAAAGATATTACTTTGCCAACAAAGGTCTGTCTAGTCAAAGCTATGGTTTTTCCAGGAGTCACATATGGATGTGAGAGCTGGACCATAAAGAAAGATGAGTACCGAAGAATTGATGCTTTTGAACTGTGGTGTTGGAGAAGACTCTTGAGAGTCCCTTGGACTGCAAAATCAAACCAGTCAATCCTAAAGGAAATCAACCCTGAATATTCATTGGAAGGACAGATGCTGAAGCTGAAGCTCCAACACTCTGGCCACCTGATTCGAAGAAATGACTCATTGGAAATGATGCTGGGAAAAGATTGAAGGCAACAGGAGCAGGGGACGACAGAGGATGAGATGGTTGGATGGCATCACCAACTCGAGGGACATGAGTTTGAGCAAGCTCCAGGAGTTGGTGATGGACAGGGAAGCCTGGCATGCTGCAGTCCATGGGGTCACAAAGAGTCAGACACAACTGAGCAACTGAACTGAACTGAATCAGGTTAGAATAATCCCCAATAAAAGATCAGGCCTTTAGAGACTACAAAGCTAAGCTTTTGAACTACACGTTTGAAGAATTACCTCTGAACCTAACAGTCACAGCACCATGCAATGCTTGGTGTAAGCAGCCACCCACACATCCCTAGCTCGTCATTCCAAGTGGTTCTAAACCACCCTCAGGACTCATGCCCTTAACCCATCTCACCAGAAAGAAATACAGCATTGCCTAAATACATGCATTTCACTCTCCCCTTGCCTCAGAGGACCTGTAAAAAAAAAAAACAAGGTATAGCCATATATTTCTCTTCTTCTCAATCTGAGTAAGGTAGTAAACCTGCTATAATTTGGGGTTTATGTACTGGGTTTGTACAACTACCCAAAACAAAGAAAGAAGGAGATACACTTGTTCAGGTACACTTCTTTCTCTCTGTCTCTATGAGGGAAATCTGTCCTGGCTTGATAAGGGTCAACTATTCATAATCTACCTGTACTACAGACAGTATACTACACAGTGGACCAGTATCTTCATATAAGTGTATCCCCCTAGGTTCTCTATTTCTTTTAAATAACAATTTATCTTATATTACTCAATATTCAATATTCCTAATTTAGTCAAATACCGGTGGGTTTTTTTTTTTTTTTTTTTTGCTATTAAAAAAATAAGGCTAATGAAAGTTATACATAAGTTTCAATTTTTCCTTCTGGGTAACTAACTTCTCTCTTATATGAGTGATTAAGCCCTACCAAATGATTGCATTTGTACATTCACTAATCACCACCAAGGAATACCTAATCAGCAGCATAAGAACTATAACCAAAGCCCGTAGATATTAGCTCTTAATTGTCTGAAAAATACTAACACTCAGTTTATATTTTTAAAGAAAAATAAACCTCTAAATTTCTGATTTCATTCACTTAAGTTAGAGTCTTCAGACCACTTTGCAGGAGAGTGGAGGGGGGTGAAAACTAAGCTATTTCCAAGTTGAAGATGAATCTAGTCAAAAGGGTATGATCTCTAAGCAATCTCCTAATTCCCAAGGATATTTACAAGACCTGTGACCTCTTATCACCAACCAATTCAAATGCATAAAACTAATCAGCCATCAAACTGAATTTATTTTAAGATGGTTTGTATATTTATGTATACAGAGGACAAATACAATTATGCAATTAGGAAATTCAAGGAGGAAAAGGAGGGAGGTTAACACCTTGGGAGCATACTCATGAGTCAAAGGCCTTGACTCTGGAAAGGAAAATATACAACAAAAAGGGTCGTATTCCAGAGTTTACATTTTCTTCAAGATCTATTGTGTGTATATTTAGCAATTCTGGATAATACAGTTAGAAAAATAGCATCTCACAAAAATAACTTCTAACAGCTTCCAGTCTGGCTTTTCCCTTCCCAGTTGGAACAAAAGAACAATAAATACTGTGGGAAAAATCCTTTAAAGGTACAATATATTAACCTTGTAAGCAAAAATTGAAATAATAAAGATTTCTGTTTGTAAAATACTCTTTTATTATAAAAGTACTATTGCTTATTCTAGAAAATTTGGAAAATAGGAAAAAAAAAACCAACCACATAAATCAAAGTTTTATGCTTATCTAAATGATTACATTAATTGGGAATTTAAAGATGAAAAGTATTGGCATTTTTCTTGATAGTATTCAACTGATAAGTTTTACACAGTTTTAATAAGAAAGCATAAAAGGAAAAAAGGCTGAGACTTTTTCTAGTTCTATAATATAAAATACTGTAATAACTAAGATTTATCTTTTTGCTTAATTCTTAAAAAGTTTACATTTTTCAAACCAAAAAGTGACCCATGCTTATTTCAAAAACTTCAAATATCAAACATATAAAAATAGAAAGTTTATCACCTTCTCAGAAAAAAGTATGTGTATAGCTTATATCCTTCAAGTTTTTCCTTTACACATAGAGATGATGATAGAGAAATTGAGATCATATTATACACACTTCTAAGCTTAATCCTTTTTGATACCTTAAAAGTTCTATGAGAGAAATAACTATTATATTTAAATACTGGAAAGCTATACTGCATACCCTACTATTCTGTTTACTAAAAATACAATTCCATAAATAAATGATGAGTAAGAGTACAAAAAACACGCTGAACCAAAAAAAGGGTGGGAGACTGGGTGGGGATGTCTTTTCAAATTTTATTTATGTTTTTAGGCAGCTATACATCTAAATATATATCCTGAAGCAGCTATACCTTCTAAGATAGCTGCCTCAATCTTATTTAAAATAGTTATGTGCTACCATTTCAAAGCTTAAGCAATGATATATAAAAATTCAACACACAAACGTCTATACACTTTTAAGCCTTTTGTAATTTAAGTATAACAAATATATAAAAATGTAAAAATAAGCATCCAGCTCAATCAAGAATCAGAACAGTACTAGCACTTCTGAGGCCCCCCTAGTATCCTTTTTCACCTTTCCAAATGTAACCAGTATCCTGATTCTAGCATCATAGAATTTTGCCTGTTTCTGGAGCTTTATATAAAAGTGAAATTATACAGTATTCAATATGCATTCTTTTGAGACTGGGCTATTTTATGGTTTACAAGATTTATTCATCCATATGTTTTGTGTAGTTGTAGTTTATCGATTGTTGTATCATACCCACAATGTGAATATGCCACGATTTATTGATTTATTCTACTGTTGATGGACATTTGGGCTGTTTCTAGTTACTAGCTCTTTCAAATAATGCAGCCACAAACATTCCTGCACATGGTTTTTAGTACATATGCATATGTGCTCTTGCTGGATATATACTACCCAAAGAGTTAACTACTTGATCATCAATTCAATTCAGTTTAGTCGCTCAGCTGTGTCTGACTCTTTGCAACCCCTTGGACTGCAGCATGCCAGGCCTCCCTGTCCATCACCAACTCCCAGAGCTTACTCAAACTCATGTCCATCAAGTTGGTAATGCCATCCAACTATCTTATCCTCTGTCGTCCCCTTCTCCTCCTGCCTTCAATCTTTCCCAGGATTAGGGTCTTTTCAAATGAGTCAGTTCTTCGCATCAGGTGGCCAAAGTATTGCAGTTTCAGCTTCAGTATCAGTCCTTCCAATGAATACTCAGGACTGATTTCCTTCAGGATGTACTGGCTGGATCTCCTTGCAGTCCAAGGGACTCTCAAGAGTCTTCTCCAACACCATAGTTCAAAAGCATCATTTCTTTGGCACTCACCTTTCTTTATGGTCCAACTCTCACATCCATACATGACTACTGGAAAAACCATAGCTTTGACTAGATAGACCTTTGTTGGCAAAGTAATATCTCTGCTTTTTAATATGCTGTCTAGGTGGGTCATAGCTTTTCTTCCAAGAAGCAAGCATCTTTCAATTTCATGGCTGCAGTCACCATCTGCAGTGATTTTGGAGCCCCCCAAAATAAAATCTGACACTGTTTTCACTGTTTCCCCATCTATTTCCCATAAAGTGACGGGACCAGATGCCATGATCTTCGTTTTCTGAACATTGAGCTTTAAGCCAACTTTTTCACTCTCCTCTTTCACTTTCATCAAGAGGCTCTTTAGTTCTTCTTCACTTTCTGCCAGAAGGGTGGTGTCATCTGCATATCTGAGGTTATTGATATTTCTCCCGGCAATCTTTATTCCAGTTTGTGCTTCATTCGGCCTGGCATTTCACATGATGTACTCTGCATATAAGTTAAATAAGCAGGGTGACAATATACAGCCTTGACTTACTCCTTTCCCAACTTGGAACCAGTCCATTGTTTCATGTCCAGTTTTAACCATTGCTTCCTGACCTCCACACAGATTTCTCAGGAGGCAGGTCAGGTGATTTGGTATTCCCATCTCTTGAAGAATTTTCCAGTTTTTTGTGATCCACACAGTCAAAGGCTTTGGTGTAGTTGATAAAGCAGAAGTAGATGTTTTTCTGGAATTCTCTTACTTTTCGATGATTCAATGGATGTTGGCAATTTGATCTCTGGTTTCTCTGCCTTTTCAAAATCCAGCTTGAACACCTGGAAGTTCATAGTTCATGTACTGTTGAAGCCTGGCTGGGAGAATTTTGAGCATTACTTTGCTAGCGTGTAAGATGAGTGCAATTGTGTGGTAGTTTGAACATTCTTTGGCTGCCTTTCTTTGGGATTGGAATGAAAACTGACCTTTTCCAGTCCTGTGGCCACTGCTGAGTTTTCCAAAATTTGTTGGCATGTTGGATGTGGCACTTTCACAGCACCCTCTTTTAGGATTTGAAATAGCTCAAGTGGAATTCTATCACCTCCACTAGCTTTGTTCGTAGTGATGCTTCATAAGGCCCCCTTTGACTTCACATTCCAGGATGTCTGGCTCTAGGTAAGTGATTACACCATTGTGGTTATCTGGGTCATGAAGATCTTTTTTGTATAGTTCTTCTGTGTATTCTTGCCACCTCTTCTTAATATCTTCTGCTTCTGTTAGGTCCATACCATTTCTGTCCTTTATTGTACACATCTTTGCATGAAATGTTCCCTTGGTATCTCTAATTTTCTTGAAGAGATCTCTAGTCTTTCCCATTCTATTGTTTGGGTAAGAGTATATTCAGCTTTAGAGGATACTGCCAGTTTTCCAAGGTGATTGTGCAACCTACACTCCCTATAGTAGTGTATGTGAATTTATGTATTTACTACTGGTATAAAGAAATACAATCAGTTTTTGAATAGTGTCCTTAGATTCAGCAGTTTTAGAAACTCACTTATTGAAGTAATTTTTTGTGTATGATTTTTAGGATTATACTATAGATGGTCCATATATTTCATAAATATACTGCATTATTTTACTTACAAAAATGTACACCTACCCATAGTTTAACAAGTTCCCTGCAAATTCAGTATTTATTTTGAATCAACTTAATTATCATTGAATACTAAACACTGGGCATATCCTTGGTTACTGGAAATACAATAATGAATAAGATATAGCTTTAGTACTGACAGTCTGGTAGAATTCAGATGTTTTCAAGTTATCATATCCTTCTCCTTCCAATCACAGGCATAATTTTTCAGATTTAGTCTTCCACCAATTGCTTAGCTCTGTGATTTTAGCCTGTCACTTAATCTTTCTGAATGTCAGCTTTCTCCTCCATAAAATAAGGAATTGAATCATGATCCCTTTCAGTCTACAATTCTTAATGTTATTGCTGAAGTTCTCTCAGTTCAGGGCTAAGATCTTCTCTGGGCTTTTTGAGTTCTGGAGTAGACCCCAGCCCCAGAGCCTATCTGAAGTCACCTCAGCTCCTTTGCTCTTGATCACTTCATGCTCCAAAATAAATAAAAACTTTTTTTTCCACTGCCCCACCCCTCCTACCCTGGCTATCCCAGTTTCTCTGACACTTAAAACATCCACACCCTGGAGAGAAGGGAACCCTCCTACTCGGGAAAATAAGCTGGTACACCCACTCTGAAGAACAGTATAGAGGTTCCTTAAAAAAACTAAAAGTAGAGCTACCATATGACCCTGCAATCCTACTCCTGGGGATACGTCTGGAGAAAACCATGATCTGAAAGGTTATGTGCACCCTAATGCTCATTGCAGCACTGTTTACAATAACCAACATGGAAGCAACGTAAATGTCCACTGACAGATGAATGGATAAAGAAGGTGTGATACATATACTGGGGCTTCCCTGACGATGGCTCAGTGGGTAAAGAATCCACCTGCAGTGTAGGAGACACTGGTATATATATGTTGCAATACTACTTAACCATTAAAAAGAATGAAATAATGCTATTTGCAGTAACATGGATGGACCCAGTGATTGTCATACTGAGTAAAGGAAGTCAGACAGAGAAAGATCAATATCATATGATATCACTTATATACAGAATACAAAAAAATGAGCCAATGAATTTATATACAAAACAGAAAGAGATTCAGGGACTTAGAAAATAAACTCATGGCTGCCAGGGGGAAGGGACAGTTAGGGAATTTGGGATGGACATGTACACACTGCTATATTTAAAATTGATAACCAATAAGGACCTACTGTATGGCACATGGAACTCTGCTCAATGTTATGCGGCAGCCTGAACAGAAGGGGATTTGGAAGAGAATGTGTACAGTATATGTATGGCTGAATCCCTTTTCTGTTCACCTGAAACCATCACAACATTGTTAATCAGCTATGCCCCAATATAAAATAAAAAGTTAAAAAAAACACACACCCACACCCTATCACTTCAGCAAGTAAGATCTGTATCTCTCCTTTTTATCCAGCAATTTCAAAAAATTTTCCCCCTGTCAAAAAGCAGGAAAGGAAGACATTTAACACCTGCAAAGTACCTATTATATGACTCAGTTGTGCCAGGAAACTGACTTGAATTTATCTCATTATAATCCTTACAAAAATCATACATAGAACAAGGTAATCATTTTTATATGCCCATTTTACAGTTAAGGAAATTTATGAGGGAGATTATTTTTTCTTAAATCACTGTCATGGGTTAAACTGTGCCCCCTGCAAATTCATATGTTAAAGTCCTAATCTGTTGCTCAGAATGTGACTATGCAAGAGATGAGAGACTTTGAAAGGTGACTGCATTAAAGTGAAGTGTTTGTTGTGACAAGTGGGAAAAAAAGTGAAGTGTTCATGGTGGGTCCCAATTCAATATGACTGGTGTCCTTATAAGAGGAGGAAATTAGGACACAGACCTGTGTATGCACAAAGGAAGGACCATGAGAAGACAGAGAAAGAAGACAGCCGTCTTCAAGTCAAGGAGAGAAACCTCAGAGGAAATCATCCCCGTCAATACCTTCATCTTGGACTTCTAACCTCCAGAACTATGAGAAAATACATTTCTGTGGTTTGAGCCATCCAGGCTGTGGTACTTTGTTATGGTAGCCTTAATCAATACAATCACTAATATTCTTATTCCATTAATAAATACACAGGAAAGCATTTTTTAAGAGTAAAAAAGGAAAAAAATTTTATGAAATTTAAAAAAACGTCAGGGCTGGAATGAAAAAGCACCCCTGAATATACCTGTTTCTAAGCTGCGCTACAAATCTTACCTTTTTTGCAGCCTCAGCTGGAAGGGAAAACAGTTTTCTTTAGAATTTAAAGAGCTCCAGAGAGGGCACAGTCTGCAGATAGCTAAGCCATGATTTGCTCAGGTTATTTTTGCCCCCAAATCCATGGTCTACCCACCATATCAGGTCTTCCCAGCATGTCACACTGGTTTATTAAGCAGTAGCCACAGGATCAGTTTTCTTTCACTTTATACAATTTACAGGATTAACTTTTGTTCCCCAACTCCTCCATCCCTGTCCCACAGTAATTACCTCTGCCCAGTATAAATTTCTTAATCGCTCTTCTGGAGGTCCACATTGTATGATTCTATTATGATTTCCTCTAAGTATTTAGTCCAAAACTGTGAGATATATGTACCCTCTACTAAATTCTATACTTTAATGGGTTGTAATACAGTAAATTTCCGTTATATAGGACATCTTCTATGTTTAAAGTGTCTGGCCAACTCATGGTCCACTATTTTTGTGACCTTTACTTGATCATCTACACCAATGTTGTCTGTCTTGGAAGGTAAACTCCAAGAGTAGGGACTGCCTGCTTAACTTGCTGCATGTACTCATAGGCCCTACAAAGCTGGACTGGAGTCCAATGTTGGTGATGATCTCCTCTCTATTATGGGAAGAAAAAGGAAAGTACAAACTAACCTTTAATGATGATTCTCTTCTATAAACTACAGATAAAGATTCTGTTCATATTCTTAAAATATCTCAATAAAACTGCCATAAACTCAGTAAAAGAATTTGAGATGTAAATAAGTGGGCCTATATCATCAACATTATCAAAGAGCAAAGTGCCAGGATCCATTCTAAACTCTCTGTATTTAATTATTAATAATATTCTTATTAGTGCCTACCACTCTAAAAAGTAGGCATTCTTCTTCTTCTTCTCATTTTACAGAGGAATAAAGAAATAAAGCACAGAGAAGTTACGAAACTTGCCCAGTGTCAAAGAGCAGAAAAGTGGTAGGATTCAACCCAAGCATTTTGGTTGCAGTGTTCATGTTCTTAACTACTTTGCCATACTGACACCTTAGGGTATGTTCAAGCAATCAGGGTTCTTGCTTGGATACACAAAGCAACTGAATGTTCACGTAGGCTTACTGGGAAGTTGTGATACTCTGTTAGCCTGCTGGGGAAAAGTCCTACTTTTGTTGTTCATATGCTAACTGAGTAAGGCCTCTAGTCTTGATGGTTATCTGGAGAAGCAGCGATGTTACAATGAACAGATCTGCTTATCTACATCCAACCTAACTTCACACAAAAATGACACTGGGCAGATTTTTAGAGATTCTGTTCAGCTATATCATATTGTACATAAGAACCTGGAAGTTTCCCTACAATGACTGAGATAATAGAAACAGATTTGTTTCAAGCCTGTAAGTCAGCAACTCCGCATGATTTCTTGTCATTTATTTATAATCTACTGTGTTGCACAAGGGTTAATGTGGCTTCATAAAAATATGGCATGTTGCTGCTGCTGCTGCTGCTAAGTCGCTTCAGTCGTGTCCAACTCTGTGCGACCCCACAGACGGCGGCCAACCAGGCTCCCCCATCCCTGGGATTCTCCAGGCAAGAACACAGTAAATTCAATTTCACCATCTAATTTTCAGGGTTAGCTAATACACAAGTAAAGAGTAATTTGACAAAATCTAACAAAGCTTTAATTGCATAGAACCTTTGATCCAGAAGTTCCATTTATAGGATTCTAACCTACAGAAACACTGACTCATGTGATTAAACATTTGTAAACAGGTTTTTTAAGCACTATCTGAAAAGCAAATAACTAAAATAAACCTAAGTATACAAAAATAGCAGATTAGTTATAAAAATGACAGTGCAGCCATAATGTGAACTACAAAGCAGCCATTTAAAGAATAAGATGGAGTCATATTTGGGATCAAAAGATCTCCAGGATATTTACAATGGATAAAAGCACAAGTCAGATTAAGACGTAACTATTGTAACCCCATTGATTTACAACAAAACAAAACTGTAAATTTAGGTAATATATATAGAGATATATATATGCATAAATGCTTGAAAAGATACACTAAACTTTTTCCTGCTTAAAGTGATATAATTGACATATAACATATAATTGACATATAAGTTTCAGTTGTATAACTGATATACTTGGTATATTGCAAAAATTACCACAGTAGCATTGGTTAACACCTCCACCACACTATATAATTATCCTTTTTTTTTGTGGTAAGAATATACTTACTCTCTTAGCAACTTTCCAGTATATAATACAATATCCTTAACCATAATCACTATACTGTACATTTAATCATCTCATAACTGAAAACTTTGTACCTTTTAACCAACATTTCCTCATTTCCCCCATCTTCAAGCCCCTGGAAAACACCATCTATTCTGTTTCCAACAGTTCAGATTTTTTAGATTCCACACATAAGTGATATCTAGTACCTGTCTTTCTCTTCTCTGATTTATTTCACTTAGCATAATGTCCTCAAGGTTCATCTATTTTGTCACAAATGGCAGGATTTCCTTCTTTCTCACGGCTGAAAAATATTCCCCTGTGTGTGTGTGTGAGAGAGAGAGAGAGAGACAGACAGAGAGACAGCACTTTTATCCATTCACCCACTGATTGAAACTTAGGTTGCTTCTAGAATCAGTTCTGATGAGGTGGATGAAACTGGAGCCTATTATACAGAGTGAAGTAAGCCAGAAGGAAAAACATAAATACACTATACTGACGCATATATATGGAATTTAGAAAGATGGTAACGATAACCCTGTATACGAGACAGCAAAGGAGACACTGATGTATAGAACAGTCTTATGGACTCTGTGGGAGAGGGAGAGGGTGGGAAGATTTGGGAGAATGGCATTGAAACATTTGAAATGTCATGTATGAAACGAGATGCCAGTCCAGGTTCAGTGCACGATGCTGGATGCTTGGGGCTGGTGCGCTGGGACGGCCCAGGGGGATGGTATGGGGAGGGGGGAGGGAAGAGGGTTCAGGATGGGGAGCACGTGTATACCTGAAATTAAAGAAATTAGAAAAAAAAAAAAAAAGAAAAATGCTGCAAGGAACATGGGGATGCAAGTATCTCTTGGGAAAATGATTTCATTTCCTCTGAATAAACACCCAGAAGTGAGACTGCTGGATAATATGCCAGCTCTATTCTTAATTTTCTGAGCAACTTCCATACTGTTTTCCATAGTGGCTGCAACAATTCACAGTCCCATTGGCAGTACGTGAGGATTCCCTTCTCTCCACATTCTCAACATCTATCTCTTATCCGTTTGAGAGCAGCTGTTTTAATGGATGAGGGGTGATATATCTCTGTCATTTTGATTTCCATTGCCCTGATGTGATTATTGATTCTGAGCATCTTTTCAGATACTTGTTGGCCATTTGTATATCTTCTTTGGAAAAATGTCTATTCAGTTCTTCTGCCCATTTTTAGAAGTATCCTATTAACAGTGTACTACTCGCCTATTTTTCCCTTCAGATCGGTTAGTATTTGCTTAATATACTTAGTTGCTCCAATACTGCATGCATATGTATTTATGATGGTTATATCTTGGGATGAATTGATCCTTTTATCATTATAATGATTTTCTTTGCCTCTTATTGAAGCTTTTTTATTTAAAGTCTACTTGGATATACGTATAGCTATCCCTACTCTTGGTTTCCACTTGTACTGAATATCTTTTTCAATCCCTTCACCTTGAGCCCATGTGTCCTTAAAGCTCAAGTGAGTCTCACATAGGCAGCATATAGTTTGGTCTTTTTTTTTTTTTTTTTTAATTTTATTTTTAAACTTTACATAATTGTATTAGTTTTGCCAAATATCAAAATGAATCCGCCACAAGTATACATGTGTTCCCCATCCTAAACCCTCCTCCCTCCCCATACCATCCCTGTGGGTCGTCCCAGTGCACCAGCCCCAAGTATCCAGTATCGTGTATCGAACCTGGACTGGCAACTCGTTTCTTACATGATATTTTACATGTTTCAATGTCATTCTCTCAAATCTTCCCACCCTCTCCCTCTCCCACAGAGTCCATAAGCCTGTTCTATACATCAGTGTCTCTTTTGCTGTCTTGTACACCGGGTTATTGTCACCATCTTTCTAAATTCCATATATATGCGTTAGTATACTGTATTTATGTTTTTCCTTCTGGCTTACTTCACTCTGTATAATAGGCTCCAGTTTCATCCACCTCATTAGAACTGATTCAAATGTATTCTTTTTAATGGCTGAGTAATACTCCATTGTGTATATGTACCACAGCTTTCTTATCCATTCATCTGCTGATGGACATCTAGGTTGCTTCCATGTCCTGGCTATTATAAACAGTGCTGCGATGAACATTGGGGTACACGTGTCTCTTTCCCTTCTGGTTTCCTCAGTGTGTATGCCCAGCAGTGGGATTGCTGGATCATAAGGCAGTTCTATTTCCAGTTTTTTAAGGAATCTCCACACTGTTCTCCATAGTGGCTGTACTAGTTTGCATTCCCACCAACAGCTATCCAGCTACCCTATACCTTTTGACTGGAGAGTTAATCTATTTACATTTAGAGTAATTATTGATAGAAGAGGACTTATTACTGCCATCTTGTTAAGTTTTATAGTGCTCTTTTCCCCTCTTTCCTCTCTAGCTGCCTTCCTTTGCAAACAGATGATTTTCCTTAGTGGTATGCTATAACTCCCTTCTCTTTATTGTCTGTGAACCTACTCTAGGTTTTTGTTTTGTGGTTACCATGAGGCTTACATAAAACATATTATGCATACAGCAGTCTATTTTACATTGATAACTTAACTTCAATCACATGCAAAAACTCTACCCTTTTACTATCCATCTTTTGTTTTTGATGTCACAATTCACCTATTTTATATTGTATGTCCATTAACAAATTATTGTTGCTGTAGTTATTTTTAATACTCTTTCCATTTAACCTTTATACTAGAGCTAAATGGCCAACACACCATCTTACAGTATTAGGGTATCCTGAATTTGACTATGTACTTATCTCTACCAGTGTGTTGTTTATTTTCATATGTTTCATGTTACTAACTATTGTCCTTTCGTTTCACTTTGAACAATGCTCTTGTTTGAAGAGCATTTCTTGTCAGGCAGTTCTAGCAGTAATGTACTACCTCAGCTTCTGGTTGCCAGGGACAGTTGCTATCTATACTGTATTTCAAAAGGATAACTCTTGGTTGGCCAGTTTTAATTTCAGCACTTTGAAATAAAACACATCCCACTCTCTCCTGGCCTGTAAGGTTTCCGCTGAAAAACCTACTAATAGCCTTACAGAGGTTCCCCTAATAAGACACAAGTTTCTTTTCTTTTGCAGCTTTTAAGATCCTCTCTGATTTTTGACCGTTTTATTATAAGGTGTCTTGGAGAGGATTCTTTAAGTTGAGATTGTTTGATGACTTAGAAGCTTCATGAATCTGGATATATAAATCTTTCCCCAGAACTGGGAAGTTTCTAGTCATTATTTCTTTAAATAAACTTTCTATTCCATTTCTCTCTCTTCTTCTTCTGGAACCCCAATAATTCACAGATTCTTTTGAAGGTATCTCATAGATTATGTAGTCTTTCTTTTCTTTATTCTCCAACTGAATAATTTTAAAGTTCCTGTCTTCAATCTCACTGATTCTTTTCTTCTCCTTGATCAGCTGTAATACTGAATGTTCTCTATTGCATGTTCTTTCATTTCATTCATTGTATTCTTCAGTTTCACAATTTCTGCTTCTTTTCTATGATTTTTATCTCTTTGTTAAACTTTTCACTTTATGCATTTTTTTCTTGATTTTGTTGAATTATCTTTTGTGTGTGTTTTCTTATAGCTACTGAATTTCCTTAAAACAACTATTTTAAATTCTTTACGGAGTAAATCTCATACCTCCATATCTTTGGGGTCAGTTATTGGATGATTTCTGTGATCCTTTGGTGTCACACTTCCTTGACTTTTTATGTTCCCTGATGTTTTGTGCTGTCTTCACATTTTAAGTAGCAGTCGTCTCCTCTTGGCCTCATTGATGCTCAGTTGTGTCTGACTCTTTGTGACCCCACGGACCATAGATTCCACAGAATTCTCTAGGCCAAAATACTGGAGTGGGTACCCTTTACCTTCTCCAGGGGATCTTCCCAACCCAGGGATCGAACCCAGGTCTCCCGCATTGCAGGCAGATTCTTTACCAGCTGAGCCACAAGGGCCACCCAAGAATACTGGAGTGGGTAGCCTATCCCTTCTCCAGTGGAGCAGTCATCTCCTCTGCTGCTGCTGTTGCTAAGTCGCTTCAGTCGTGTCCAACTCTGTGTGACCCCAGAGACAGCAGCCCACCAGGCTCCCTCATTCCTGGGATTCTCCAGGCAAGAACACTGGAGTGGGTTGCCATTTCCTCCTCCAGTGCATGAAAGTGAAAAGTCAAAGTGAAGTCGCTCAGTCGTGTCCGACTCTTAGCAACCCCATGGACTGCAGCCTACCAGGCTCCTCCATCCATGGGATTTTTCAGGCAAGAGTACTGGAGTGGGGTGCCATCGCCTTCTCCAGTCATCTCCTCCAGTCTTTACTAATTGCTTTAAGGACAGAAATATCTTCATCAGCCCTAGTAGAGATGTCAAGGCTTTCTCAGATCTTCTAAGGCTACTGGGCTTCCCTGATAGCTCAGGTGGTAAAGAATTAGCCTGCAACACAGAAGACCCTGATTCGATTCCTGGGTCAGGAAGATCTGCTGGCGAAGGGACAGGCTACACACTCCAGTATTCTTGGATTTCCCTGTGGCTCAGCTGGTGAAGAATCCACCCGCAATGCAGGAGACCTGGGTTCTATCCCTGGGTTGGGAAGATCCACTGTAGAAGGGAAAGGGTACCCACTCCAGTATTCTGGCCTGGAGAATTCCATAGACTGTATATAGTCCTTGAGGTTGCAAAGAGTCAGAAATGACTGAGCAACTTTCACTTCACTCACTACTTGATGATTCTTGCTCCCTCTTGTGGAAGAATTCTTAAGCTTGTATGCCCTCTGTGGATCCTGTAACACACCAAGCCTAGTGCTGACAGCCTCCCTTCTGTTTTTCCAAAGATAAGACTAAAGCTCAAATTTGTGGTCTCTCCCTGGCCCACATTTTCAGGCTGATTTTCTGAACATGCTCACAAACCATGTGCCAAAGCTCTCTCTCACTAGCACCATTAGGGGCACTCACAGGGCACCAGTCTCAGAGTTGGGGGGTGGGATGAGAGGAGGCACCCCCTAGGCTGGGGGTGACTAGGGCCATGTGAGGGGGATGTGTGGGCAAGGTGTCCCCCATAGCTGGCAGGCAAGCTTCTTAAAGGCGTCCATGAAGCAGTTAGTAGGATCCTCCTTCTTAGAATCCTATCTGCTGCTCTCTCAGCCTCTTCCCATGCTCCAGGCACACAGCTCACATTCAAGATCATCTCTCCTGGCCCCAAGCTGTGCAGCCTGTGGGAGAGTGATGTGGATAAAAAGTCAAAGTATTTCTCTTACCCTCTCCAATGAATGCAAAGTCTTATTTGTTTTTCTTCCAACAGCATGCTGGAACTTCTCCACTAAAAATCTGGACATCCACAAAAGCTCTCCCTTGTCCTTGGGCGACTGTTTAATATAGTGTGTTCAGGGACTCCCAGAACATGGTCAGGATGGCTGGAGCTGGTTCATGGCCACTGTAGGGTCCACAGCAAAGACCGAGGTCTACATATGTGTTTCCTGACAGATGGGTGGGCAGTGTCCTCCAAGGTCCCTTGGTGTATGGTGCTGAATCTCACAAAGTTACTTTTGTCTATGGATGGATGCCAAATTATTGGCAGTTGAGGGGGGAACATGAACACAAGGTCTCTTATTTAGCCTTGGTGCTGATGTCAATTCTCCACATTCCATTTTTAAGAGTGGTTACTCCTGGGGAGGAAAGTAGTAATGAGGTCAGGGTGGAAGATGGGAGAAAATGGGGAGAAAGTAGTGAAGGGGGAGATTTCAATATATATATATATATATATATATATATATACACGCTAAACTGATGTTTGGACTTTTTAACTTAATATATTCACTTATCTTTCATGAAATTGTATAAAAGGAAAGATTTTACAGAATTCCATGTATTGTGCCCAAATAGTGGTGCCTGGAAAAAGCTGATAGCTATCTTACAGATATCACAGCTATTATACATTTCCAGCTTTGTCATAACAAACAGAATTTTAATTAATGTTCCATTGTTCTCCCACTATTTACTTTATCCAAGAAAACCAGAGTTCTCATTCTGGAAGTTAAAAAAAGAAAATCATAGAATGATATACAACAGACTAGAAAAAGTCGATGCCTATACCTCTTGAGAATCCTTTTTATAAGCATGTGAAGTGAAAGTTGTTCAGTCATGTCCAGCTCTTTGCGACACCAAGAACTATGCAGTCCATGGAATTCTCTAGGCCAGAATACTGGAGTGGATCAGATCAGATCAGATCAGTCGCTCAGTCGTGTCTGACTCTTTGCGACCCCATGAATCACAGCACGCCAGGCCTCCCTGTCTATCACCAACTCCCGGAGTTTACTCAGACTCACGTCCATCGAGTCAGTGATGCCATCCAGCCATCTCATCCTCTGTCGTCCCCTTCTCCTCCTGCCCCCAATCCCTCCCAGCATCAGAGTCTTTTCCAATGAGTCAACTCTTCGCATGAGGTAGCCAAAGTACTGGAGTTTCAGCTTTAGCATCATTCCTTCCAAAGAAATCCCAGGGCTGATCTCCTGTAGAATGGACTGGTTGGATCTCCTTGCAGTCCAAGGGATTCTCAAGAGTCTTCTCCAACACCACAGTTCAAAAGCATCGATTCTTCGGCGCTCAGCCTTCTTCACAGTCCAACTCTCACATCCATATATGACCACTGGAAAAACCATAGCCTTGACCAGATGGACCTTTGTTGGCAAAGTAATGTCTCTGCTTTTGAATATGCTATTTAGGTTGGTCATAACTTTCCTTCCAAGGAGTAAGCATCTTTTAATTTCATGGCTGCAGTCACCACCTGCAGTGATTTTGGAGCCTAGAAAAATAAAGTCTGACACTGTTTCCACTGTTTCCCCATCTATTTGCCATGAAGTGATGGGACCGGATGCCATGATCTTCGTTTTCTGAATGTTGAGCTTTAAGCCAACTTTTTCACTCTCCACTTTAACTTTCATCAAGAGGCTTTTGAGTTCCTCTTCACTTTCTGCCATAAGGGTGGTCATCTGCCTATCTGAGGTTATTGATATTTCTCCCGGCAATCTTGATTCCAGCTTGTATTTCTTCCAGTCCAGCGTTTCTCATGATGTACTCTGCATAGAAGTTAAATAAACAGGGTGACAATATACAGCCTTGACGTACTCCTTTTCCTATTTGGAACCAGTCTGTTGTTCCATGTCCAGTGGATAGCCTTTCCCTTTTCCAGGGGATCTTCCCAACCCAGGGATCAAACCCAGGTCTCCTGCATTGCAGGCAGATTCTCTTTACCAGCTGAGCCACAAGCAATGCTTGCTACCAAACGCAAACTGCAGCTCCTATAAGCTTTCATTTTCTCCCACAAAAAGGAACTGTGTAATACATTCCCAGGTGAACAGGAACTTACCACTATATATGTAGTTTTGCAAACTCTATTTTTTCAAATTGAATAAATTTATCCACAATATTTTTCCTTCTCCTAAACAATAATCAGAGGTAAATAACTTTTCTATCTCAAAATATATAACTGCACTATAAATATGCAAAGTCCATAATGCACACAATTCATTCACACTATAATCACAACTTCCAGAATAATAAGAAAAATGAAACCTCAATAATATATTTCTATTTTCAGAGAGTTCATTATGAAGACTTTCAGTAACCAGGGCAGCATTTATAAATATTCTAAACTCTGGTTCTGCTCTTTCTTCATTGTATTTGCTCAACTTTTTGTCACTTCACTGTTCATTGGCACTTTTATTTGAAGATGAAAAGAGGAAGGGAAAGAAGACAAATGCAATCTTTCAGCTTATTCTTATCACTGATAAAAGATCTGAAGAGTAAAGTTTAAGCTATTAGCTAAAACAATATTGAGATATCACTATATTTATCATTGCATATAACCAAAGGTAAAGGATAAAAAGTACCTTATTGATAAAAGCAACTGAAAATATAATTAATTCTACCCAATGACAGTAAGATTATAATATATAAATATAATGAATATATAATGTTAATACACACACACACACACACCGTGCAACATGGTTTGGAAGAAAGAACTCTCAATAAAAAGCAGGAAACCTAGAGTCGGCTCTGCCAGTAGCTGGGTGACCTTACGCATGAGTCAGTTACCTCCACTGCACCACAAGGCGGTAAGATAAACGTTTCTCCTTCAAACTGACACTCTGTACGTACACGCATATATACATGCTTTTATTTACAGGCAAGGCAGGCACTCACTAGCTCATACCAGTATGGCATGACGGGCTGTTCATAGGCCAGCACCTGTTCCGATTGGTCTGTCAATGCTGTACCAGTTGTTAAACAGTGTGAATTATCATCCTATTTACAACCACCCCCAAATTACAAAATGTCTAACATGTATATCCCTGTGTTTGCAGTCTGCCTTCCACACATAGTGAGGATATTCCAAAGTTAAATAGGCCCTCCTTAACCTCCAGTTAAAATTTAAGAGCACAATTCCTTTCCAACTCCCTTTCTCCTCTTTCAAAAAGAGTTTCTGTACATTTTCTGTTCTGTATTTCTCATCTCTCACTACTCATAACTTATTTAGTTCCATGCCAGGTAACTTCCCACATACACTGAAACTATTTTTAGCTTCCCTCCTCTGCTTTCACCTTCTCCCTTCTAAACCTTGTGCAGTTTTCTCAAGAAAGCCTCTGCTTCATTCCAATTAGAGCACGATAGTATCATATCATAAGCATGATTATTAAACTAAGAATGATGGTAGTGATACATCCAAATAGAGAAATTAAAAGGCCAAACACACAAAACAAAAAACAAAACACAAAGAAAGCAAAAAAAAATTTTTTTAATTTTAAAGGCAAAACAAAGCTCCAGTTTCATCGACCTTCTGAAATTTGTAGACACTTAAAAGGAGTCCATTCAAAATTCACATAAATTTCCATGTCATTCACTCATCCCCCCAAATTACCAGCAGTATAGAAGGTAGAAAACTTATTTAGAATTTGTGCTTTATTTTAATACACTGTTGTTTTATATAACTGTTAACACTGTAATCTCCCAACATACATTTAATCATTCTTCACTCATTTTGTACTGTAGCATGATATTTTTCCTATAATTATTTATTGGTGTTTCTAATTCTAAATTGACTAGAATTTGATTTCCTTGATGGCAAGATTCATCTCAGGACAATATTCCTCACTGCAACAGTGACTAAGCATTATTAAGTGCATGTCAAAATCTAAATATTGTTATCTTCTATTTTATCTTACAAAGGTGTAATATTTGAGCTTCTTGGGCAATCACACTTCTGTAGACTAGCTAGCTTAGGACTTGAAACTTGCCCAAAGTCAATAACAGAGCCAGGTTCACAACAGACAGCCTTCTCAGTCCATTGTTTTTTCTGTTATATCATGGAAACCATGTAAATATGTGACATGACTACATGGTTTCTTCTACTTTCAGTTTTAAGAGTTTTAATAATTTAAGTTATTTTAGACATTATGCCAGAGTTTATTCAGTTGATGAGCTATATCTTTATAATCTATGAAACCCAGCAATTATTATTCATTCACTATTGGCTGAGGAATACACTAAAAGGACTTCCACATGTCTTTAGAAACAAATTACAAAATTTACATTTAATAACCACAAAAACAAATTGAACACTAACCACAGATATTAAGGGTACATTCTAATTACACATTAAGAAGTCTTTTCTATTAAGTCTAATTTAAGTGCCAATCTACATTTTGTTCTTACTAATTTTATGTGCTTGTCTGTATATTCATTGTCTCAATAACCTACATATACTATTTAACACCAACTTAAAAATGGGAGGTATAGATCAGTTACTACAATCAGTAGTAAATAAATATATAAAGTATTTTGGACCAAGCACCCCTGAAAGACTATAATTTTGAGAAAGAAGCTAAATTTATTATAGCAGAAAAAGATTTCTTGGATATCTTGAAGGCTTAAAAACTTGGCCAAACTATTGTTCAATATGCACACAGTTTGCGTCTTCATGCTCAGATGTTGTTGAAACAGCAGACTTAAAAGAAATAATGTCAATGAATCCTACCAAGCACTATACATGACCTCTGGGGTAATTAGCAATCATTCAAAAGCAACAAGACTAAAATGTTCTATTCTTTATTACTGTCAGCTCTTATCTTGATCAGCATTTTAATAAAGATGGTTCGTTTCTAAGACAGTTTCATGAATCAGTCATAATTACATTCTGACATGCAGTGAATAGTAAAGCAAAACTAAATATCACTTCATCAACCTTTCTAACCTTTATGCAAGTATTAACTGTAAATAATTTTTACACAATCCTACAACAGAAAATCTGCATATTTCTTAGCTTTGTACATACTTTACCCCAAATGAATTTCCTGTGACCTATACCTGAAAAACACAATCAGCCATAATTATCCAGTTTTGTAAGATGTTCAGGTGTTGCCTTTCAGAGTTCAAATCAACTTCAAGTATAAAAGGCTACTTTATTCTACAAATGGCACAATATGCAAAACGGGTTAAGTAGCCAAAGCATCTCAGAGCATTGTGGCTTGAAAGAAGTCTATCCAGAATCAAAATGTCAGAACAAAAATACACTAAAGCAAAGCAGTACTTATAAAAATAGATTCATAGATTACACATTAAGAAATGGATCACTGACAACTACTGCAGAAAATCTTTTAAATAAAATATGCTAAAAGAAGGATATTAATTAGAAGGAAATCTGAACACTGAAGTATCTGAAGGGCAAATTTTTAAAAAATACAATTCCAAAAGAGCTGATGGAACAGGGTAAAAATTAATCAGAAATATAAACTTAGAGATACTATTCTGATATTGAAGATAATATGTAAAGTGTTTTAGCCACTCCCACTAATTTCTCTTTTTGCTGAGGACTAATTTTTTAAAATATTTTAGATAGTCAAAAGTAATATAATTCAACTACCTGAATAAATTGTTATTACATTTTAGATGATTTACTGTCTCAGGTCTTAGAAAATTTGAAAATAAATGCAATGCTTTCTCAAGGATATTTCTTGTGTTTCCAGTAGTAGATATAGAATACCCATACAGAACCAGATTCCCAAACCTGGATTTCCAATAAGTACCTCAAGTTAAGTAAAGTTTATGGTAAATCTACTGAGTGATATTTTTAAACCAAACTGATTTCCATTTAAAAACTTAACTACAGTGAAATAGAAACATAGTTATCATTTTACTTTGTGTAATTTCAATTTGAAAAGTAAATTCTTTTGAAAGTCAATCTAAAATCACTATATGTTTTCTCATGCATATTATAAAGCAGCCTCACTAAAATGTTACCAATATGAGGCAAAAAGTAATATAAGCATCTTTTATACATGGAATTAAAAACAAAAAAAAATAAGTCTTTAATGTGATAATTTTTGTTTGACTCTTCTATTAAGTTTTCTTGAACATTATTCCTTTATCTTATTGGAGGCACAAGCAAAGCAGAGAAAAGAAGTTTTGATTCAAGAAAACAGATTTCCCAGAAAGGAAAAAAAAAAATGTGATTAAGATTTAAACAAAAGCTAAAGATGGCTTCCTCTGAGCACTGATGAGGTCTGCTGCTACCTCATTACTAGCAACCGAAAACTTGTGATGCATTTTGTTTCAAGAGAATCCAAAAGTCCTAGCTATAAAGCAGACAGGGGAGTGCGAATCCATTCACTCTTTCTGTATCACCACCATTATGTAAGCAGTATAAAACACTGCCTTTATGCTGCCAAGCCACAATGACTCTTCCTACATCAAAGGATTTTCACCACTAGGGTTTTTTCTTCAAAATTTATTCAAGCTAAGGGCAGAGAGACAACAATTCATACACGCTAATTACGTCTAATTATCTATTCCCTTTTCTGACCAGCTCCGGCCAGTGTTATTTGCTATCTGGATTTCTCACAACCTCCCTTTGCCCTGTCCATCCAGCCCAACAGTGAAGGCTTTGAAGAAAACAGTCATGGCTTTTTAGAGTTTTCTCAATATAGAGTTCAAGCAAATTAAATAATTATTCTGTTAGTTTTGACACATTTATGCGTTAAATATGAGGACCTCTTGGTTAATTTGGCAAATTCCTCACATCTCTTCATGGCTGGAATCATAGTAACACCCTCTCTTACAGGAGCTTCTCCTCAGGCTTTCTTTTCATGATCTAAATGAAATGTTTATTGGATTAAAGTTCTTCTCTGCAGACCTCCATGGTGGCCTATGACAAAGAGCTTAAAAGTTCTATTAATTGGCTTGAGTTTTCAGGGAGGGGAAAGGGAGAATTTTATTTCACATTACATCACTAGCCAAGAAAATTGCCACATGTAATTAAACTAATTTGTCTCATGAGTCAAAGAAACAACTAATTCATATTTAAGACACACTTCCCTTAAACCATTTTCGTCATCAAAGAATTGATTTCTTGTAATTTAACCAAAAATAACTATTTATTATTCTAAGAGAAGAGAATTCAGGACCTAAACAGTACGTGTTTTACATATAAGCAATACCTTGCTATATTCCAGTTTGATATAAATATGTAGTTATATATATTTTATACATAATTATACAGATACAAATATATATTTAAATATTTCATGGGAAATCATTATTCTCATTTTATATAAGATATTTATGGGAAATAATATTTTAAAAGGCATACACCCCAAGTTACATTTACATAGGTAGGCTCAGACTAATAGAAGGTATACATTCTGGTATGAAGATGGACAAGAATTACATTTTAAGTCCTTTAACAACAATTTTTATTCTAGATACTTCTTAATTTCATGGACACAGCACAAAACACTACTACATATAAAGCTTAGTGCTTGTACTGAAGCCAATTTTTAAAAAATATTTTTCCTCAAATATATATAAAATAGGTTTATAAAAATATCTCAGGTAATTTAAGTACTTTATTTGCCTCAAACTTGGCAATTATAGGAATATTTTACAAGTCAAACAGTAATTTTTATATCTTAAAATATTAAATACTAAAATTCAAATGAATACTTCAGTGATTTGTAGGGGAAAGCCAAAACTCTTTTCACTTTTGGAGTTCAGTTTACTACTTTTGTTCTGTTTTTTGTTTCTTTCAATCTTAAGTATTAAAAAGCCAACTCATAAGTAAAGACATTATCACACTAACAAAGGGTTAATCCTTGCTAGGCTGACTCAGGTGACAACACAGTAGAGGTCAGCGGGGCTGACACTGACCTCAAAGGCTGATTCTGATTATTTAGCCCTGTGAAAGCTCCAGTATTGAAAGTGGTAATGAACAAACTGACAAATCAATTTCACCAATGAAATGAAAATTGTGGCAGGAAAAAAACGCAAACATACACTTAGCAAGTCTATAAATCCTAATGCAGGTGGCTGAACAAAGGCTGAACACTGAAGCACTTTATATAAGGGTTATACACAATTTTGCTAGTTTATAACTAGAGATCACACCATGGTAATAGCCTCAAAGAGTTCACAGTAGGTATAAAATCCCTCAGGAAAAATTCCTCAGGAAACAAAAACACAAACGCTAGTACCTAGCTAAATTTATTTTAAGTTTTAAATAAAGGATGCATAACAGCTTAGAAACATTAACAACCAAGTAGAAGAAATGAAGTCATTGCTTGAACATTAAACAAATATTATAAAAATCATAATAATAACAAAACTATTACTACCTTAGATTACAAAGTATTTTTATGTACTGCATATTTCAACTCAACAAATGTTAAACTAAAGCAGATTATGATGCTTTCCAAAGGGGCAAGTCTTCATCAGGAAAGGGAAAATTCACATTTATAAATGTTAATGTTAGTATCTTGTTTTTTTCTAATTTCTTCATCTGACACTCATCAAAGAGAGAATTATACTGTCGAATCCCTTGTTGGTTATTTTTGATCAACTTACAGTTATCATTTCAATAATCTATTAATCATCTAACTCTCTTAATTTTAAACAGAAATAAAAAACTTAAGAAATAGTTTTCTAAAATGTTACTATCAATGAGAGTTAAAGTGCTATATTATTGACAATAGAATCTATTACCGTGTGGCAAAAACACTACATTTTTATATTGCATAAGAATATTTCCCAAGGGGAATTATTTTAGATTTGTCCATACTGTTAAATGAAATAAGAAAATCATAAAAAGAAAGTTAATGAAATTCACACGGAGTTTTTTTTAACTCTAAAAATTATGATAGCATTTATCTCTTTCAGGGCTCATTACAGAATTTATCAAACAAAATGGTTGATGTGGGTGTAAGTGATGGAGTGAACAGAGAGATTTTTTTTAACCGAAACAGAAAACATCCTCCAAAATATGAGAGTGCAAGATTTGACCAAATGGGAAGAGCAGTGTTTGCCAGGCAATTCATTTATCAAGGAGGCCAATAATAGTCTAGATGAAATTAACCCAAGAAACTTTCTTAGGACCAAAATATCAATTGGTCCCCTTTTTCTTTTAACTTCAGTAGTTTCAAATAATGCATGCAACGCAGTGAGATTATGTTCAAATTAAGACATTATTCTTTTTAAATGTATACAACAGAAGACATTCTAACAAAGCTGATATTTCTCAGGTTACCAAATTATTTGAAGCTGATGCTGGCCCACTCTCTTGTCTTTAGTTCATCAAGCATTCTCCCTTCAGTCAACCATTTATCCAGCAAGTTCTCAATATGTCACCTTCTCCAAGACCTATTAATGAATCTATGCTGACACGTTTTCCGCCACATAGAGCAAGTTTATAGAAAACAAGTGCTATTTAGTGTGTTATTTTTAACAGTTGTTTGTCTCTCTGTCCTTTGTATATTGCATAGATTAGGGGTAAGAAATTCTTTAAAAAGCCAGAGAGTAAACATTTCAGGCTTTAAAGACCATACTTCTCTGCCACAATTACACAACTCTGCAATGACAGTGGGAAAACAGAAATAGACAACATATAAAGAAACGCGCATTAAGCTTTTCAATAAAACTTTATTTACCAAAACAGGCACAAGTGAGATTTGACCACTGTCTGTAGTTTATTAACCCCTGGTACAGATTATCAGTCTACTCTAAAATACTGCAGTGCAGAGACTGAGACAGATGTATTTAATTTTATAAACTGGTGCTATGTAGATAACGACAAATGCTTTCACAACTGTATCTGTTCACATACTTCAAAAGAATTACCTAGGTTTTATTAAAATCAAGACAGAGATTCTTCACGAATAAATCATCAAAATCAGAATATTAAGTGATATGAAGTTTCAAGTAGGCACAATAATCATAATATTAACCATCTTTTTATATAAATAAGGAAATGTTAACTGCCAAAATGTTTTTTTCTTTATACTTACATACAAAACATACTCTGCTTTTATTTTGGGTGAAGGGAATCTGAGTTTTAAATAAAATCCCAAACCTCAGGTAAACAGAAGAACAGTAGTTACTATTATATGAAAATTCAATGAGCTAGGTACTAAGCACAACATTTTTAATCTATATAATTCTCATGCTTTTCCCATGTGCTTTTTCCTCTAAGTTGAATGCCCTTTCCTGCTTTGTCTGGTAACTAATTTTTCATAACCTGCTCTTTGGAAATACTCCTGACATGTGCCATGTCCTCTACTCAAACTGCTAGTGTGGGCTGAGGTCTCTTTTTTTATACTCTGCATTCTGTAGTTAGCTTAATTACAGAAGTTCACACATGAAATGAAAAAAAAAAAAAAAACTTTATTGTCTGATTGTAGACAATACCGAAGACACTATTTAATCAAATTCAGTGACCACCACCAATATATTCTTACCATAATATCTCCATTAATAATTTATTAATTTTGACTGGGCAAAATCTTAGTTTGTTCAGGAAGCTTCATGAGGATTGCAATTTTTGAATTACCATATATCCAAAAATACACATTTTGGGCTTGGATTTTCATAACAGTGCAATTGACAAGAGGGTACATCTATTCTTTTTCAATTTAGTAAAAACTATTCTACACTATTCCAGAACCAACTTTAGGTGAAAAAGTCTCAGTCCAGCTTGATTTTTTTCCCCATTGGTTCTTCTTCTATATGACTGTAGCATTCTCTATCCTTTAAGTTTAGTTTTACACCAGAAAAGCACATTATTCTTCTATTTTATCTTTATGTTTTCTTTTTTAGAAATACAAACTATGTGAATATTTGATCTGTTGTCTAGTTTTCATACTAACACCTTCGCTGTAATAGTTTTTAGTTTCTGACTATTTTGGCTTCATTTTGTGTGATTTCTTTTCATAAGTCTGATCTCTTTATCACTGGTTTTATTTCCAGTAGTGTTGATTCACTGACTTACTTTTATTAAGATGCTTTTCACTTTTTAATGGGTCTGCCTTCAGTCTTTTCTTAGCTCTGCCAGCCTATTTTTCATCTAATCTTACAGTTTTTCATCTCTGGTTTCTTATTTCATTGGTACCATAACTTTAGTTTCTTTTAAAATATAGCAAAGTTTTAACTGGAAAAAATCTGCCATTTCCTGGGATAATTCTTCTAAAGCAAGTTTTCATGTGTTCTTACTTGTTTAGTTCATGCCTACCTCTCCCCCATCTACTCCTGATACTTCCTTCTTATTGCTGCCATTTCATTTTTTCAATAGTCTCTACATGGAACCCATGTTCAGTTCATTTTACCTTCTGCTGATTTCTCAGTTTTGAATATGGGTAGTCTTATTCAGGTCTGCTGATTTTCTAGGAAGGGTGGGTAAAAATTTACTTACACTAAAAAGTTTTTATTATAAAAATAATTCAATATCATTCCAGAAATCTCTGAAAGGTCTAAAACAGATAATTTTAATCATCTATAATCTTATCATTCAGAAAAAAGTTCTGTTTACATTTAGGGATATTTATTTTCAGTATTTTCTATGTATATATATTATTCCCAAGAAGAGTAATAGATATACTTACGTTGTATTTTTCCACTCATATTATCCTTGAGCATTATTCTACATTATCACACAATTTTTGAAAATGTCATTCTAAATAACTATACTATTTCCCCTCATGTGACTATACTATAATTTACTTAACAAATCCTCTAAACATGGGAGAGAAAGACATTCCCATCACTGCTTTCTTTTTCCTTTGTTTTTATAGTTATTCCATTTATATTTTTGTATCTATGGAAAAATACGGCTGGGTTTCCAAATAACAAAAAGAAAAAAAAATTAAGGGTAGGAAAGGGAAGGAATTAAATTCAACCTGGCCAATTTTGTTGCCTATTAGCAATGATATATTAAAATATCACAAAAACTAAGGTTTGGGGTTTAAAAAAATGTATAGCTACAAAGATGTCTGAGAACCTTTTGTCACATTCTGTGAGCCTTCCCTTTATACTTTGTGTGTTTTATGCTACATGAAGAAACTATTTTTAGCATCTATTTTTCTTAGCTTCCCTGTTTATATTTTGGTATCTACGTACACCACATCACTTTAGATTCCCAGGTGGAGAAAATACTGCAAATCTACCTTCTCCTCAAATGTAAAATAAGAATATAAAGGGGAAAAAATTATTAACAGCATAAATCTTCAAAAAGTACTTTTTCCTACATCTATAAATATCTCAGAGAAATTAAAATCCTCTGGGAGCCTAAAACTGGTCAAGGAAACAGATGTTTGGATAGCACAGGGAATAAAGTTTGGCACTAACAATAGCTCCCACTGAAGTATATTTCAAAAAGATTGTCTGACTACATCTTCAGAATATTTGAAAATAAATGTTTTTACTCCTCCTTCTTGGTAAGAATTTTTGAGTTTTATGTCTTTAAAAAAAAATACAGTTCTATCCTTTCTTTGGATATGCTTTTATGGATGGTGAAAAATGTACCTGAGAATTACAGGAATTATATTTGGGCATATGTGCTTCTTTCTGATACTTATCACATTCTGCTTGTTAGAGGTATTTGGGTACATAGTATATACCCAACTAGATTATAAATGACTTGCAAGAAACACAACTTACTTATTACATATTATCCATTATACCTAATGTAGTACTTTGCACGTAGTAGGTTCCCAATAAATATTGGTAGAATCATTATTAAATAATTACATTAAAAATTATTAAAATTAACAGTGAAAAAAGTGGCTACTTTATTCTTAATCATATTGTAATGAAGACTATTTTAAACTCTATGCAGTGGTGATATACACAAATATTTAAACGATGTGCCTCAACTTGACATAATTTCATGATAACTTGATGGCAATCACATTTAAATATATTAGAATATTTTTGTAATAATGCTACTCTAAAATAGAAACTTTAATAGCTGGGGAAACATGTTAATGGCCATTAACCGGAAGGAAACAAGGAACATTAAATATTTTTTCAGAAACCAATGTATAAGTTCAAACATTCCACTATAATATTTATGAGCAAACCTCAAATTAACATTCATAAAATGCAAACTATCAAATGTTTCAGCTAGACAATAATTTATACCATATTTTGCAATTTTTCCTGCATACAAATTGATGAATACTATATAAAAAAGATTTCTTTCTTCTTTAGTATCTTTAACTATTACTATAAATATCAAAATAAATTCTACTTGAATGCAAGACCATAGTGATCCTGTAAAAGTCTTTGATTACCAATCAATATGATATTAGTCACTAAACACAAGTAAGTGATTTTTCTTACCTTCAGGACAGCTATGAATGGGACAAAATTAGCTCTTTGGAGTCCATTTTTATAGAGATCTGAAAGAAAAAATTAGTATTAGCTTTTCACTTAGCCTAAATCATAATGTTAGGTTATATTTTAGCCTAGCAAATAAAGCTTTCTACTGATGAAAAAAATTAAAAAGTGAAGGAGAATAAAAATAACCAAAATTCATCTCTATTCTGGTACTATACAAAATTTGTTATGTTCTTAAAAATAGAAAAAATTAACAATCATAGAAAGAACATCAAAAGACCTTCGACCAAATTAGCTTTAAACTATAATAAAATGCAAGCAAAAAATTTGGACAATATCACAAATGATCCTAAATCAATAACTCAACATAAAAAGATGATCTATTTAAAATTATTAATATTTGAACACCTAGATTCTATCAGGAAACAAATTATATCCCCCTTACCTCACCCATAATAAAAGTTCTCAGTACAGAAAACTGTGTAATACAGTGCCTTTTAAGAGAACATACCAGTAGATAGAACTGTGTATGTATTTGTGTCAAAGTTATATATTTGTCATTAAAGTAAATAACATTAGGGACACTCTACTTTAAAAGAAACTACCTAACGACTTACTTGGTGGTCCAGTGGTTAAGAATCTGGCTTCCAATGCAGGGTATGCAGGTTCAATCCCTGGTCAGGGAACTAAGATTCCACATACCACAGGGCAACTAAGCCTGCGTGCCACAACTACAGAACCTGCATACTGCAACTAGAGAACCTGCATGCCATAACTCTGAGCCCACGTGCTGCGACCACAGAAAAGCCTGTGTGCCACAAAGAGCCTGTGCACTGCAATGAAGACCCAGCGCAGCCAAAATTGAAGGAAAAAAGAAAGAAACTACCTAAAGATTAAAACTCCATTCTTAATAGACTATAAATTTAACATAGTTCTATATCGTAAACAGGTAGTTTTTACTGTCTTAGAATGTTGCTTTATATATGTGCCACGGTATATGTTCATACACATATACACACACATAAGCACACATTATTAAGGACCAGTAAGTAGGAATAAGGAAACAAATTTTAAGCTCTGCATACTTTTTGTTAAAAATGGAGACTTGGAATATTTTTTCAGAAGGTTGAAATTTTATTGCATATTAAACATTCCTTTTAGGAAATTCCCTGGCAGTCCATTGGTTAAGACTCTGTGCTCTCACTGCCGAGGGCCCAAGTTCAATCCCTGGTAGGGGAACTAAGATCCCACAAGCTGCATGCCACAGCCAAAATAAATAAAGCATTCCTTTTAAAAGTCAACTCTATAAAGTAATAAGATTTAAAAAATAAAAAAGTATAAAGATAACAGTAAAGTCTTCCAAGTGATAAAAATTACAAGTTAATGTCTCAATTTTCCTTTTTAAGTATTGCATTATAGGCTCCTTTCTGTATTTTTTTGTTTAAAGAAAATTTAATAACTAAGATTTCAACTGCCACACTTACTTCTGGAAATAAAATATGGTCATTAGAAAACATTTATTCTCTTTAGAAAAATATTCATCATAACATCATTATAGCGGAGAAAGTATTTGCATAAGCTCTTTGGTTAATTAAGGACTACAGGCTTTAAATTCAGTTACATTTAAAATTCTTATTTAGTGATATTACAAAAAGTAAGATAATACTAGCCAGACTGTGAGGATCTCAAAATTCAAAATGAGGTCTTTTTTTCCTATAATCAATACCTCAAATGAGTAAAATGGGTAAAATGTAGGAAATGGGTTTAAAGTAAGATGTTTTCATAGTCTTCCCTAATTATAAAGTTGCTAGGGAATGTGCATAAAAATATTGCTATGTGATAAAGAGTCAACGGTCATGACTGCCAGTAAGTAGTAAAAATCAAAAATGAAATAATTTTTAAACACACACAATGTTTACAAGCAGCTCTATCATAACAGCTAGAAACTGTAGCTTTATCTGTAACAGCCAAAGACTGGAAGGAATCCAGATGGCCATCATTAGGTGAATGGACAAATTGTGGCACATCTGCATAGTGAATTAGTACTCAGCAATAAAAAAGACAAACTATTTATGCATACCAAAAAATAGATGGATCTTAAAATAATTATACAGAGTAAAAGAAGTAATACCCTCCACCCCTTAAAAAAAGAGTACCAGAATGTGTGATCCCATGTATAAAAACTCTAAAAAAGCTGACTCATCTATAGCAATACAAAGCAAATCAGTTTTCTCAAGAAGGGACAGATTGGGACAGCGATGGTAGGGAGAGATGAAAAAAGGGAGGAAGAACATTGGGGATGTGATGGAAATGTTAATTATATTGATTGTGGTGGTGATTTCACAGATGTATACCTATGTCACTATTATTGTATTGAAAGTAAAAGTGAAAGTGAAGTCGCTCAGTCCTGTCCAACTCTTTGCAACCCCATAGACTGTAGCCTACCAGGCTCCTCCATCCATGGGATTTTCCAGGCAAGAGTACTGGAGTGGATTGCCAGTTCCTTCTCCAGGGGAATCTTCCCAACCCAGGGCTCGAACCCAGGTCTCCTGCATTGTAGACAGACACTTTACCATCTGAGCCACCAGGGAAGTCCTGAATTATTGTATTATTATTGTATCCTTTAAAAACATGCCATTTATTGTATGTCAGTTATGACTTAATAAGCTCTTTGAAAATTTATTAGGGAAAGAAACATACACAACACTAGTGAATATAAAAAAAAAATGAAATGTTACAGAATTAAAACCAAAATATTACACTAATGAAAGTTTATCTATGTTAAGTAACGTTTTGGCTTTTGGTCTTACTCACGAAATCTTTTTGAATGGACATATACGGCACACCCTAAGATGTAGTTTCTGGAGGAGAGCAAGGCAACCCACTCCAGTATTCTTGCCTGGAGAATCCCATGTACAGAGGACCCTGGCAGGCCACAGTCCACGGGGTCGCAGAGTCCGGACACAACTGAAGCAACTTAGCATGCATTCATTCAAGATGTAGTTTAATAGGCATGCACCGTTCAGAAGGTTAATGGCTATGAGAAATGTAAAGGCCCACTTGTAATATTCTTGATTAAAAGATTTCCACCGAGCAAAATTAAAGTACAATAATAATGCCTTTAAATCTTTGAGATTTAAGTTTTAAAGGTTTAACTTTTAAAAAATCAGCCTTTAAAAGGATATATAATTCAAATTTCATGATCTGGGAAGTATTTTCTAAACAAAATTCTAAACAGAATTCATTTGGCTTGAAAACCTTTAGGTTTTTATAGGACACTTAAGTGAAAAAGGACTGTACTCGTTAAACTGAAGAGTTTTTTGCAATTCAAATATTATGCTAATTATCAATACAATAGATACATCTCTTGAAATGTTATTTAGCTACCAGAATTTTTAATATTTAGTTGTTTAATATTATTTTTCTTAGGCATAAAGATTTTATAATATATTTAAATCAACATTTGTCATTATTTACTAAATAGCATTTTAAAATTTAACAGAAGTTCTTGCCTACAATTTTTAAATGATCACTAACCAGAGCTAAATGAGCACTTGGTCATATAAGACAGAGTACTGGAATCATGGGACATTCAGTTTTTGAGAATGGTATAAGGACCTCTACATTCTCCACAGTGAATAACTGTAATAATACTTACAGATGAAATACATGCAAAGAGGACTTTTAAAGTAATTACAAGGATCTACATAAATACTTTGGAGATGCCCACAGACATGTAGATCTTTTCCTTAAAATCCACTGTCAAAACGACCAGGATGAATAACACCTATTTATATAAGAAATAGGGGTTTTGAGTAAGAAAAACTTTTAAGATAGGTAATTAAAAGGAGTTTTCCTAAAAATTAACATAAAATACTTATATGATTCTATGGAAGCAATCTGATTTACCCTTCCAGGAGATGCTTGTTTTAGTGTAGATTAAAACAAAATGGCATCTTTAGGCCATGTAAGCAGGAAGAGCTACTTGGTTTCTTTTAAAAAATCTAACTGGAGTTCAAACAATATTATACCAAATGTGCAGATATTATAGTGAATTAAATATGTCCATTTGACGGCATATTACAATTCTATAATCAATTCAATGTACATTCGTGTATTCCTATTATTTGCACTGAAATGATTGCTGAGGACAAAAAATAAATAAAAGAAGGAACTAGCATCTGCAGAATACCTAGCAGGAGTCAGGCAATTTGCTAGACATTTCACACAAACAACAATCTTAATATTCCTACACAGCAAATATTTCTACCTCCATTTTACAGACAAAGAAACTGGCTCTAGGATTTTTTAAAATAACTTGCTGATTTCCAGCTAGTAATTAGTATATCTAGAAATTTCAGAGGAAGATCTTTAATGAGGCTAAAACTGATAGATTTTTTCAGAACCACAGCGTAACCAGTTGGACTTGTTGCAGCTGACAGACACAACCACCAATCATAACCATGATACAGGGTATAAAAGGATACAAGGTATAAACATAACATAAAGAATGAGAACTATTCATCTCATCTGGGTTCAAAGGCAGCTTTGCAGGTAACAATGGGACTAGAGTACCTTGGAAAAATAATCAGGGTACCACGAAGCAGAAAGCAAGCATGGGTATCCCAGGCTCAGGTCAGCTCCCAGGCTCAGTCAAGAGTGAGCCCAGCTCATGACTTTACTTTCTTTTCTATACAATCTACTGCTCAAATCCACATTTTCTAACAAGCTTTCCTTGAATACACTATTGCGGGAAGACTTCAAGAGTGGCATTCCATAATGCTAGTTCTGGTCAGCACAGCTTTGTATAAACACTGGACACCAGAAAAAAAGGGACAGTTCTCTCTGAGAATAAGAAACGTATGCACTTTGTGCCTGGAAAACAGGAAACTTAAGCATGTATGCACAAGGAGGGGGAACCCAAGCAAAGCCTGGCTCCGATTCCCCAATTGAGGAGATGGGTGAGACTCTAGGGAAGAAAAAGTAGCTAGAGTTCACAGGGCAATCAGTGTACCAGAGAAAAGGGAGCTGCTCAGTGAAAAAGTGCTAAAGACCTGCTGAGGGTCCCAGCTGAGTCCCTAGGTGAGTACCTAAAGCCAAGAGAAGAATCATTTGAAAGTACTCAAGGAAACCATCACTGGGGTGCACACATGGCTAGGAATAGTGCCTATCTCTACTAGACAGACTGGAAAACTTCTAAATATACAGGGTACTGAGCAGAATATTGAGAAGGGATTTATCTCAGTAGCAAGAAAAATTAGTCCTAGACTAAATATGCTCTAGTCCTGCCATACAAAATTTAAAAGCAATAGCTAAAAGAATCAAATTGTAAGAAAGAGAATAGAGCTCAAGAATGTATATAGGGACAAAAAATATCCAATATCCAATCAAATAAAATTCATATTGTTTGACATCTAATAAAAAACAAAAATTACTGGGCATGCAGGGAAACAGGAAAATGTGGCCCAGAACAAAAAGAAAAAAAATCAGTCAACAGAAACAGACCAAGGAATGACACAGATAATAAATTTAGAAGAAAAGAACATTAAAGCAGTTTTGCTATATTCTATGTGTTCAAGCAGCTGGAAGAGCAAGCATATCAAATAAAGAAAATATATATTTTTTAAACTGAAGAATTTTTCAAAATGGAAACTATAATATGTGAGACAAAAAATATGCTGGATGGGAATAACAGCAGATTAGATACTGCAGAAGAAAATATTAGTGAGCTTTAGATCGTAGCAATAGAAAATAGCCAAAGGAAAGGAGAGAAAAAAGAGATACATTACATACAGGAGGATTAGAATGATAGTAACTTCTCATTTGAAACAACACAAGCCAGAACACAGTGGAGCAACATTTTTAGAGGTCAAAAGAAAAGAAACAAATCTGTCAACATATGATTCTACCCTGTACAAAAATATCTCCTTAAGTAGGGACTTTCTGTGACATACAAACGCTGTAAAAATTTATTCCCAAAACACCAAAACCATAAGAAATCGTTTAAAGAAGTCCTCAGGGAGAAAAATAATATTGGATGGAACCCTGGAACACATAAAGGAGTAAACAGCACCAGAAATGGCAACTCTGGGCAAATATGAGCCTTTTAAAATTATCTAAATCCTTTTAAAAGGTAATAATTTCAAGCTAAAATAATAGCAATATACTGTGGGATTTATAACATGGAAGTAAAGTGTATGGAAACAATGGCACAAAGTTTGGAAGAAGAAAAATGGGTATATACTATGGTAAGTTCTTATACTATACCTGAAACAGTCTAATATCACTTGATGGTAGACTATGATAAGTTAAGCATATATACTAAAATCTCCAAAGCAAACCATAAAACCTTACATAAAACTCCATAAAAATGAAGTTATAGAGTATATATTCCTTTGTATACTGCTGCTGCTTTAACTCATTCTAATCTTTCTAAAATTTATCCATGTTGTTATGTGCTCATTCCTTCTCATTGCTAGTGTCAATAATGTGTTTAGCAACACACAGATTTAAAAATCTGAAAGAAAAGTTAGGGTCATCTACACATTTATTGTTGTTGATGATAATTTACCACATGTATCCTTGGCTAATATTTTGAATGAAAACTGCTTTAGAGAAGTCAGGAAGATGAAATCCTATCCATCAATTCTATGAATAGTCCTATAAATTGAATCCATCTTTTTATTCAAATAATAACTGCTAGCCCCCATTTTAGATATCCTATGACATTTTAAATGCTGCAATTTCCTATAACAGTGATAACCAGGGTCCAAGGAAAAAGCTCCACAGGATCCTTTTTAAAAAAAAAAACAATGAAAGAGAAACAACAAAATGTTACATAAAATCTTGATTACAAAAATACTACCATCCATACACTTGTATATTTACTGCAGTAGGTCAAACACCAATGAAGTAGTTTTTCATACCAGAGTTTCATTTTATACACAGAATCAATGAATGGAAATATCATGACTGGAGTCTTCAATGAGAAAACAAACCTTAGGTACTTTGGGGAATCCCCATACACAAAGACGACCCCAAAGCGTCAGGCAAAAACTAGTGGCAAAGACCTCGACTCTTCGGTTAACTTTTAAAACCATCTATTTCATTATCAACTGTGACAGGCTGAGGCTCAGCCAATAGCTTTCACTTTAGCCCTAAAGGTCGTCTTCGGAGTCTGAAGTGTGTGTGAGTGCTAAGTCTCTTCAGACTCTGTCCAACCGTATGGACTATAGCCTACCAGGCTCCTCTGTCCATGGGATTCTCAAGGCCGTGGAGTGGGTTGCTGTGCCTTCCTCCAGAGGATCTTTCTGACCCAGGGATTGAACCTGCATCTCAAGATGTGGAATCAAACCCACATCTCTTATGTCTCGTGCATTGGCAGGTGGGTTCTTTACCACTAGTACCACCTGGGAAGCCCAGTAGTTGTGTATGGATGAGAGTTGGACCATAAAGAAGGCTGAGCGCCGAAGAACTGATGCTTTTGAATGGTGTTGGAGAAGACTCTTGAGAGTCCCTTGGACTGCAAGGAGATCCAACCAGTCAATTGTAAAGGAAATCAGTCCTAAACATTCATTGAAAGGACTGATGCTGAAGCTGAAGCTCCAATACTTTGGCCACCTGATGCAAAGAACTGACTCATTTGAAAAGACCCTGATTCTGAGGAAGATAGAAAGCAGGAAGAGGAGGGGACGACAGAGGATGAGATGGTTGGATGGCATGACCAACTTGATAGACACGAATTTGACCAAGCTCCAGGAATTGGTGATGGACAGGGAAACCTCACATGCTGCAGTCCATGGGGTCGCAAAGAGTTGGACACGACTGAGCAACTGAACCGAACTGAGGTTCTCATAAAGCACTGGCTTTGGGTCTCCTGTGACATATAGCAAATTCCCACTAGCTATCTATTTTACATATGATAATGTATATGTTTCAATGCTACTCTCTCAAATCATCCCATCCTCTCCTTCCCTACTGTGTTCAAAAATCTGTTCTTTATGTCTGCGTCTCCTTTGCTGTCCTGCAGGTAGGATTATCAGTACTGTCTTTCTAGATTCCATATATATACATTAATATACAATATTTGTCTTTCTTTCTGACTTACTTCACTCTGTATGATAGGCTGTGGGTTCATCCACCTGATTTGAACTGACTCAAATGCATTCCTTTTTACAGCTAAGTAGTATTCTATTGTGTATATGCACCACAACTCCCTTATTCATTCATCTGTCAATGGATATCTAGATTGCTTCCATGTCCTAGCTATTGTAATAGTGCTACAATCAACCTTGGGGTACTTGTGTCTTTTTCAATTATGGTTTTCTCAGGGTATATGCCCAGTAGTAGTACTGCTGGGTCATACAGTAGTTTTACTCCTAGTTTTTTAAGGAATCTCCATACTGGCACTTTCAATTTGCATTCCCACTAACAATACAAGCATAGTCCCTTTTCTCCACACCCTCTCCAGCACATATTCTTTGTAGATTGTTTAATAATGGCCATTCTGACTGGTATGAGATGATACTTCATTGTAGTTTTGATTTGCATCTCTCTGATAATGAGCAACGTTGAGCATCTTTTCATGTGTTTATTAGCTATCTGTATGTCTTCTTTGGAGAAATGTCTGTTTAGGTCTTCCACCTATTTTTTGATGGGATTGTTTTCTGGTATTGAGCTGCATGAGATGCTTGTATATTTTGGAGATTAACCCTTTATTAGTTGTTTCATTTGCTATTACTTTTTCCCATTCTGAGGGTTGTCTTTTTACCTTGCTTAGTTTCCTTCATTGTGCAAAATCTCATAAGTTTAATTAGACCCCATTTGTTTATTTTTGTTTTAATTTCCATTACTCTGGGGCTTCCCTGGTGGCTCAGAGGTTAAAGTGTCTACCTCCAATGCAGGAGACCGGGGTTCGATCCCTGGGTCAGGAAGATCCCCTGGAGAAGGAAATGGCACCCGACTCCAGTATTCTTGCCTGGAGAATCCCATGGGTGGAGAAGTCTGGTAGGCTACAGTCCATGGGGTCGCAAAGAGTCAGACACGACTGAGCGACTTCACTTTCATTTCACTTTCCATTACTCTAGGATATGGGTCATAAAGGATCTTGCTGTGATTTATGTCAGTGTTCTGCCTATGCTTTCTTCTAAGAGTTTTACAGTTCCTGGCCTTACATTTAGGTCTTTAATCCGTTTTGACTTTACTTTTATGTACAGTGTTAGGAAGTGTTCTAATTTCATTCTTTTACACGTACATGACCAGTTTTCCCAGCACTGCTTATTGAGAGACTGTCTTTTCTCTATTGTGTATTTTTGCCTCCTTTGTCAAAGATAAAGTGCCCAAAGGTGCATGGATTTATCTCCAAGCTTTCTATGTTTTCCATTGGTCTATATTTCTGTTTTTGTGCCAGTATCATATTGTCTTAATGACTGAAGCTTTGTAGTATAGTTTGAAGTCAGGAAGGTTGATTCCTCCAGCTCCATTCTTCTTTCTCAAAATCATTTAGCATTTAATATTTAGGGCTATGATTTAATTATTGTTTTCTTTTTGTCTCTTCTGCTTTTTCTTCATCTGTTCTTTTCTTGCCTTTTTAAAAATTATTTGAATACATCTTAAAATTACTTTTTGTCAGCTGGCCTTTATTTTATTTTTCTTGTTGTTCTAGGGATAACAATATATAAACCTCATTTTATACTGCTTTGCTGTATTGAGCTTTGCAGATACTGAATTTTTTTCAAATTGAAAGTTTGTGGCAACCCTGTGTTGAGCAAGTCTGCTGCTGCTACTGCTGCTAAGTCGCTTCAGTTGTGTCCGACTCCGTGCGACCCCATAGACGGCGGCCCACCAGGCTCCCCCGTCCCTGGGATTCTCCAGGCAAGAACACTGGAGTGGGTTGCCATTTCCTTCTCCAATGCATGAAAGGGAAAAGTGAAAGTGAAGTCGCTCAGTCGTGTCCGACTCTTCGCAACCCCATGGTCTGCAGCCTACCAGGTTCCTCCATCCATGGGATTTTCCAGGCAAGAGGACTGGAGTGGGGTGCCACTGCCTTCTCCATGAGCAAATCTATCAGCACCATATTTCCAACAGCATTTGTCCACTTCATGCCTCTATGTCATATTTTGATAATTTTCACAATATTTCAAACTTTTCCCTTATTATTATATTTGTTATGGTGATCTACAGTTAGTGACCTTTTATGTTACTGAAAGTAGCTCTTTTACCCCTTTCCTGCTTGTCCATTTCTGCTCCCCTCTATAATTAAGAGTCTAATTATAGGAATGAGGTTACTAAGCAATTGAAACTAACTCCTGATTTAAGCTCTCCTGAATGCTGTACCATGCCTTGTCAAATCTGTTGATTCTTTTCCTATATAAAAAGAAAGAAAGAAGAACCAAGCAGTTACAAAATTACTAGCTCTCTACCCCCAACAGCCTCCTTAGCAATCCCGCAGGCAGATCATGAAGGCAAGATAACATCTGGAGAGTCAGTCAGTCTGCACTCAATGGAGAATGATGCAGAACCCAACATCCTACTTCAATGATTCACTGAGATTCTTTGCCCAACCCCATTTTTCCCTTTAAAAACTGTCATGGCTAAGCAGAATTTTTGGAGTTGGTTTCTGGACATGAGTCTACCTTCTGCCCAGATTGCTGCCTTTTATGATTAAAGCACCTTTCTCTTCTACTGACACTTGTTTCTCAAATTATTGGCTTATGAGCAGCAAGCAATCAAATCTGGGTTTGGTTACATTACTATTACAAAAAGATATCAACTCACTAAAGGTTCAGATAATGATTTGCATTTCTTGGCAATAAAATATTTTTTAATTAAGGTGTATATGTTGTTTTTTAGACATAATGCTATTAACACATTTTATAGACTACAGTAGTATAAAAAAATCTTCAGATGCACTAGGAAGTCAAAAAAAATTATGTTGTTCACTTTATTGTAGTACTCGCTTTATTGCAGTGGTCTAGAACCAAACCATGAAATTCCAGATGTTCAAGCTGGATTTAGAAAAGGCAGAGGAACCAGAGATCAAACTGCCAACATCTGCTGGATCATCGAAAAAGCAAGAGAGTTCCAGGAAAGCATCTACTTCTGTTTTATTGACTATGCCAAAGCCTTTGACTGGGTGGATCACAACTGTGGAAAATTCTTTAAGAGATGGAATACCAGACCACCTGAACTGCCTCCTGAGAAATCTGTATGCAGGTCAAGAAGCAACAGTTAGGACTGGATATGGAACAACTGACTGGTTCCAAATCAGGAAAGGAGTACGTCAAGGCTGTATATTGTCACCCTGCTTATTTAACTTATATGCAGAGTACATCATGAGAAATGCTGGGCTTGATGAAGCACAAGCTGGAATCAAGATTGCCGGGAGAAATATCAATAACCTCAGATATGCAGATGACTCCACCCTTATGGCAGAAAGCAAAGAAGAACTAAACAGCCTCTTGATGAAAGTTAAAGAGGAGAGTGAAAAAGTTGGCTTAAAGCTCAACATTCAGAAAACAAAGAAGATGGCATCTGGTCCCATCACTTCATGGCAAATAGATGGGGAAACAATGGAAACAGTGACAGACATTTTGGGGGTGGGGCTCCAAAATCACTGCAGATGGTCACTGCAGCCATGAAATTAAAACATGCTTGCTCCTTGGAAGAAAAGCTATGATAAACCTAGATAGCATATTAAAAAGCAGAGACATTACTTTGCCAACAAAGGTCCATCTAGTCAAGGCTATGGCTTTTCCAGTAGTCATGTATGGATGCGAGAGTTGGACTATAAAGAAAGCTGAGCACTGAAGAATTGATGCTTTTGAATTGTAGTGTTCGAGAAGACTCTTGAGAGTCCCTTGGACTGCAAGGAGATCCAACTAGTCCATCCTAAAGGAAATCAGTCTTGAATACTCATTGGAAGGACTGATGCTGAAAGTCCAATACTTTGGCCACCTGATGCAAAGAACTGACTCATTGGAAAAGACCCTGATGCTGGGAGGGATTGGGGGCAGGAGGAGAAGGGGACAACAGAGGATGAGATGGTTGGATGGCATCACCAACTCAATGGACATAAGTTTGAGTAAACTCCAGGAGTTGGTGATGGACAGAGAAGCTTGGTGTGCTGCAGTCCATGGAGTCGTAAAGAGTCGGACACGACTGAGCAACTGAACTGAACTGGGGATCAAACCTGCAATATTTCCAAGCTTACCAGTATCCTTAACTTTTCACACTTAGAATTAATATCATACCACTTCACACAAAAAAATGTAGAAACCTTGCATCCATGTAAGTCCATCTAAACATCCCACTTCGTACTATGTGTCATTTGCATCCTATCCACATACATTATAAATCCCACAGATGATGTTATAATATCTCATAAAACAGTCATTTCTGTTTTTAATAAATTAAAAATAAAAAGTAGTTACTTATATTTACTCCAATATTTACCACTTCTGATGCTCTTCTTTTCTTCTTGAGGATCCAAATGTCTGTTATCATTTCCTTTCTACCTGTAGAACTTCTTTTAGAATAGCTTGTATCGCATATCTGATGCTAATGAATTTGTTTAGCTTTCTTTGATATCAGAATATCTTTATTTTATCTTTATTCTTGAAGGAAATTTTTATTTGATATAAAATTCTTGGTTGATAACTTCTTCCCCAGCATTTTAAAGATGTCATTCCACTGTCTCTAGCCTCCACAGTTTCTAATGGAAGTCATCAAGATGAGTCGCCAGTCCAGGTTCGATGCATGATACTGGATGATTGGGGCTGGTGCACTGTGATGACCCAGAGGGATGGTATGGGGAGGGAGGAGGGAGGAGGGTTCAGGATGGGGAACACGTGTATACCTGTGGCGGATTCATGTTGATATATGGCAAAACCAATACAATATTGTAAAGTTAAAAAATAAAATAAAATTTAAAAAAAGAGCTAATCATTGTTCCCTGTATTTAACGTCATTTTTCTCTGCTGCTTTCTAGATTTCCTCTTTACCTTAGGCTTTTAGAAATTCAATTACAGTGTATAAGCAGTACTTTCTTATATTTATTCTGCTTGGATTTCACTGAGGTTTTCTTGAATCTGTAAATTTATGTCTTCACCCAAGTTGGGGAAATTTTTGACCATTATTTCTTCAAAAGTTTTTCTACCCATTATCTCTCCTTGCCTTCTGGGATTCCAATTAAAAATATATTAGAAAGCTTGTTATAGCTCCACAAATCCTTAAGTCTCTGTTTCTTTACTTCTGTCATTTTCTATTCTTCTTCACATTGGGTAATTTTAAGTTCTCTCTGGCTCTTTGCTGTTATCCTCATTCTGCTAATAAGCTCTTGAAGTGAATTCTTATTCAAAACACTGTCTTCTTTTAGTTTTAAAATTTAAATTTGGTATTTTTATGGTTTGTATTTCTCTGCTGACATTCCTTATCCTTTCATTCATTACAAACATATTTTCTTTACCTCATTTCCCCCTTCAGTCCTTGTTTTAGTCCTTGTTTGCTAATTCCAATATCCGGGGCATAGTGGAGTTGTTATCTGCTGATGGCTTTTTCTCTTGAGAATGGGTAATATCTCCTCATTCTTCACCTTTGGATGGTATTCTGGACTTTCTGGATTCTGTTTCTGAAGACCATTGATATTTTTGTCTTAGCAGGAAATTACCTTGGTTGGACTAAAACTATAAACTTAAATCTAAGTTCAGCCCCCTATCCTTAGGAAGCTTCTAGTTTGCTCTGCAACTGTATGGTTCAGAGGCCAGTCAGAGAATTTATACACAGAACTTGAGAACCTGGGGCTATATCAATCTAGTTCTCCCTGGGATTCATTTTTCATTTTCCAGCAGCTATGCTTGCCCTAAACGCTGCAATCTGGTTATTCTAGCCAGAAACAGTGTGGTTTTTCTATCAGAATTTTAGTCATTAAATGCATCACTCACTTTATCTGCCCTAAAGCTGATAACCATTTTTTTAAAAGAAAGAAAGAAAAAAAATTAAAAGAAAATTCTCTTCATTTTGGTTCTCTTCCAGGTTTTGTCTCCCTTCTACAATCTTTCTGGGACCTTCAGATAGTTGAGTTACATATTTTGTTCAGAATGTATTATGGCTGTCTGCAAGAAGGTCTTTTGGTTAGGAGCTTATTCAGCCACACCAGAAGAAGTTTTAGTTTTTAATAGAGGATGTAACCCATTTATTATATTTCCTGTCATTGACATGCCTGATTGTGTTCCATGCTTTTTATTCTTTTTTTCTGCTGTTTCTTCTGCTTTCTAGCTTTTGCTTTAAGAAATATTTTTACTTTGATCCCTTGTCTTTTCTAGCAATTTGAAAAGTAGAAGGGGTATCTTAAATTCTAATATACTTGACAATATATATATTATTTTTTCCCTAGTTATCACTGCCACAAATATTGACACTATCACTTAGGATCTGTAAACTCTCTATTTAAGGGGAACAAAATTTACAAATAAATAAGCAAGCAGAAACTACAAATATTCACTTAACCTCAATTCACTGTTATGATCAATTTTCTTATTTCCAACACTTCTTTTTTAATAAATTCACATTTTAAGACCTCTTTCTTCCAGAGGACTCACTTTTTAAAAAAATCTTTTCATTCTTTATTCTCTTTCTGCACACTACCAGAGCTTTATAAGTGGTTTCCCCTCATCACTGATTTCATTTTCTATAGTTTCAATTCTACACTTCAGTGTTTCTAATACTGATTTTAACTGACTTAATTTAAACCCCTTTATCACATGTTGCTTTTTTTAATTTCATCTGAATTCTTAGTAAAAAGGTTTCAACCCATTTGTTTGTCTTCTCTCAGCTTCAGATCAGATCAGTCGCTCAGTCGTGTCCGACTCTTTGCGACCCCATGAATCGCAGCATGCCAGGCCTCCCTGTCCATCACCAACTCCCGGAGTTCACTCAGACTCACGTCCATCGAGTCAGTGATGCCATCCAGCCATCTCATCCTCTGTCGTCCCCTTCTCCTCCTGCCCCCAATCCCTCCCAGCATCAGAGTCTTTTCCAATGAGTCAACTCTTCACATGGGGTGGCCAAAGTACTGGAGTTTCAGCTTTAGCATCATTCCTTCCAAAGAAATCCCAGGGCTGATCTCCTTCAGAATGGACTGGTTGGATCTCCTTGCAGTCCAAGGGACTCTCAAGAGTCTTCTCCAACACCACAGTTCAAAAGCATCAATTCTTCGGTGCTCAGCTTAGATCTTCTATATTACAGAGTCTATGTTTCCCTTATTTTTAAAGAATACAAAACAATCTTCTAATGCTTGCTTACTTCTCTTTCCTACTTATTGTTCCCATATTAAAGTATTTTCTATTTACATAACCTTGAAAAAGGAGTGGTATGACTAATCTTCAAGAGCTCCTGTAACCTAAGATATATGGTGATTCCTCTTTCCCTATCCACCTAGTCGTTCTTATAATATTTCAGTCTGTACTATAGTTTACTGTTAAAAGGTGATAACTGACATCCTTGGCTTGTTCATTCTTGTAGTAGATATACCACAATGTTTCCAGGAAGCATACTTCTGTCTTTTGAACTGATATACATATATTTGGTATCATATTAAGAAACTCTCCATCTATTTATATGTCATGGTGTGATTACATCAAGATGCTGAATTTTGTCAAGTGCTCTTTTATGCTTTTATGGAGAACGTCAATGGATTTTTTTTCTCCCTAGAAGTATTGTGTGTGTGTGTGCTTAGTTGCTCAGTCGTGTCTGACTCTTTACAACCCCATGGACTGTAGCCTACCAGGCTCCTCTGTCCATGGGGATTCTCCAGACAAGAATACTGGAGGGGATTACCATCACCTCCTCCAGGGGATCTTTCCCACCCAGGGATCGAACCTAGGTGTCCCACATTGAAGGCAGATTCTTTACTGTCTGAGCCACCTGGGAAGACCCCCTAGAAGTATTAATATGATAAATTACATGAGCATGTGTGTGTGTGTGCATGTACCAACTTCCCAGTGATATCCAGTCTTTTATTTACTACAAACAGATTGGCTTGAGTAAGAATCACACAGTGTTGTTGCCTGATAATCTGAATAACACAGGATTATTCTTGGATATTATAAGGCTATCTATAGTATTTTCATTATAATAAATAGTGAATTAAAAACTAAAAAGTCCAAGAGACTTCCCTGGTGGTGGTCAGCTGGATAAGAATTCGCCTGCCAATGCAGAGGACACAGGTTCGACCCCTGGTCCAAAAAGATTCCACATGCGGTGGAACACCTAAGCCCTGTGCGGCACGACTACTGAGCCCGTGCTCTAGGGCCTGCAAGTCCCAACTGCTGGGCCTGTGTGCCACAACCGCTGAAGCCCACACACCTAGCCCCTGTGCTCCACCGGGGAAGCCGCCACAATGAGATGCCCTTGCGCTGCAACCAACAGTAGTAGCCCCAGCTCACTACAACTAGAGACAGCCCGTGTTCAGCAATGAAGACTCAGCAGCAGCAAAAATAAACAAACAAATAAGAAACTAGAAGTCCACAATGCATTCCTCAAACAAGGGATTTTTTTCTTTTAGCACTTTTTGTTTTACTGTCAAAAAGCATAGCCATTTCAACTTGCATATTGTTTTTCTCTACAAAAATATATTCGTATTTTTGATTGAACAAGTTCTTACGTTTAATTATTAATTTCAATTTAATTAACTTAATCTACCAATCTATTATTAATTTGTTCTTAGAGTCTCCATGCACTTAATCTATAGTATTGCTTTTTCCTACTAGAATATCATGAAATGAACAAAATTTTGTTAGAAAGTGAGTAGCATATATATGATATTTTAATTTTTGTTTCTGGCTCTTCTAATGATCTGACAGTATCATCTTCAAAATGTAAAAATAGGTCTATTTGTACATGAGCATTTGTACATGTACATTTGTATTTACCTAAATGACAAAAATGCTAAATAAATCATTAACTTGAGAGTTTATAAAAGTAAGAAACTGAATATAAACTAAAATAGATATATTTTATCTAAAAACTTCCCAGCAATTTCCTATTCCTGTGGATCCTCTCTGCTTCAAGAATCTTAACCAGATTACCCTAGAAAATGTAAAACAGCACTCCATATGTTGTGTTACAAATAGTTAAAATACATTAAACATATTTTGAGTTTACAAGAAAGTAGAAAAATCCCTGCAGACCAGTAAACACTCAGGAAGCCAAAAGCCAAAGTAGTAATCATGAGCTGACACTGGTTTGAGATTTTAACAACTATGCGGTGTAGACAATGAGGCCATTGACCTGAGCAAGGCAGGACTTAGAAGGGAGGACTAGAAAAAACAGCGACACACAGGCAGTCACTCTTTGGTACCTTATTCCCTTCACCCCTCAAGTATCGCTTCCCTTTCTTTACTTGTACTGGACTTTCCCAGACTACTACCTCCAGAGCTATTTTCTCTTCCAAGTTCCTAAATTCTGGCCTTGCTTTTACTGGCTAACAATTATTTTCTATTAAAATTAAAGGTTTCTAATCACTTTCTATTAAAATTAATAACATTTATCTACAAATTGACAATAAAGGTATAACTGTAATTTCTACCAACAACCTTTATTCTTAATTGATGCATTCTAACAAGAAATGGAGGGGATAAGATGAATGATGTGGAAGAAAGTTAAGCACAGCAGCTAAAGATAACAGAGGGGGGAAAAATACAGTGTTCTTCTCCTAGGCAGTATCTTCTGGACTTCTAGCCTCCAGATTATTCTGTCTTTATTGAATAAAGGCACTACCACCTACCCAGTTGTATGAGCCAGAAATTTAGAAATTGTCCTTTCCTTTTCCTCAATATCCAACCTATAACCAGGTGATACCCATTTTACTTCTTAACTATTTTTCAAATCTATCCTCTCTGTATCCTATATCAAGTTTTCTCAACCTCATATCTATTGATATTTTAGGCTTGATAGTTCTCAGTTTTTTTGGGGGGGGCGGGCATCCCTGTACACCACAGGATGTTTTGGCAGAATTTCTGACTTCTATGAGATGCCAGTAGCAGCACCAACTCCTCCTTACTGCCGGGTGGTGACAATCAAAGATATCTCTAACATTGCCAAATACCTCCTGGTTTGCAAAATACCCCCCAAGATGAGATCACTGCCTTATACCAAGTTATTATCATTTCTTGTTATTATCATATATTGTATATATAGCAATAACCTACTAGAGTGTCTCCCTGAATCCACCATATTACTGTACCCCATCCTATAACCCATTCTCCATACTATAACCAGAGTGGTATTCCAAATCCAATCTTACCAGTCCCTACTAAAAGCACTTTAGTGGCTTCCCATTTCTCTTATAATAAAATCCAAAATCCTTATTACTGCTTTATAAGGTCTGAGCTCTCACTTCTCCAGATTCATCCTGTACCTCACTGTATACTACTTCCCCTTCATTGGTGTATTCCAGCCACATTGGCTAGCTTTCAGTTCCTCAAACAGGTCATTCTCTCTCCAATCACTGCGCTTTGCTTCAACCCTCTGCCAAGAAGGTTCTTCTCCCACCTCGCATAACACTCTGAGAATAAGCAGAAGCTATTTTGAAAATAATAATAAGTATCCGGGGGCTAGAAATTAACAGCAGTAACCTAAAGAAAAAGTTGAATGCATTCTGATGGCTGGAAAAGAGGACATACTATACCTGGGATGGGGTAGAAAAAGATCAGTGATGACCAACAAGAAGGAAAGATAGAGGACAGTGTGTCAAAAGAGTCACAACCTACATTCTAGCCTCTGTTCTGTCACTCACTATCCATGTGATTTCTTTTTAATCTATAAACAGGAAAACTAACTTTTTTGTTGTCCAATTCTATGAGGTTTAACAGATGTAACCACCAGTACAATCGGGATACAAAACAGTTCCAAACTCCCCCTCAAATTCTCTGGTGCTGGCCTTTTGTAGTCAAACACCTTATCACTCCAGGCCCCTGGCAACCACTGACCCATTCTTTGTCCTACACATTTAACTTTTCCTGACATTCAAACTTAATCTTCCTAAGTCTTGTTTCTTCAGTCATGAAGAAACACACACACACACACCAGCAGGAGATGGCATATATATATAACATATATACCATCTTCTTTATATTAAAATAGTAAGCTACTTATGATGACTGATTGTCTGCCATGGTTAAAAAACCTGGTGTATGCTAAGCATCCCATCTAGATTCATATTTAGAAAAGGCTTTCTTTAAATTTGTGGCTAATGCCCGATTTTTGGAATCCTGCATCTTAGACCTTCAGTCTCCTCCATAGGGACAGCTCCATCTCGGATTTCTATGTGCTACCTTAGTGGGCCTGTAACTTTGTTTACTCCTACAAAGCTATGAGCTCCAGAATGTTCCTAACCTCTCCTGTGGTTGGCCTTCCTCAGTTTACACACTGCAGTAGCTTGAGCAGCCACTGGCAATTTTCTTCTCAACAGTCTTTGCTTGGGGAGTCATTCTAAGCTTGTTCAAGCACCTTGCTTTTTATGAACATAGCTTATCCTGAATGCCTAAAGGTAATACTGAAGATACTATTAAGTCAACAAGTCGCAGGAGTAGAGTCAAGCCTTCTGTCCCCATTGATGATCTAATATGAAAAAACTCATTGCCTTGTCTCATAGGGCTATTACACTAGTAAATCACAAGAATGAGATACAGAACATTATAAGGATTTTAATAAATGTATCTGAAAAATCATTCATAATTCTCTATAGTATAACAGATTATGTATAACTATAATTGTTTGAATAACTAGATCTTAAGGTATTGATGAACTAATTAATGTTTCCCTAAAATAAGGCATCTTACGGTATACAAGAAGAGTCTAAACTTGGCCTAACCCTTCTGCTGCTGCTGCTGCTGCTGCTGCTAAGTCGCTTCAGTCGTGTCCGAATCTGTGCAACCCCATAGACGGCAGCCCACCAGGCTTCCCCGTCCCTGGGATTCTCCTGGCAAGAACATTGGAGTGGGTTGCCATTTCCTTCTCCGATGCATGAAAGTGAAAAGTGAAAGTGAAGTCGCTCAGTCTTGTCCGACTCCTAGCGACCCCATGGACTGCAGCCTACCAGGCTCCTCTGTCCATGGGATTTTCCAGGCAAGAGTACTGGAGTGGGGTGCCATTGCCTTCTCCGGCCTAACCCTATTTATATATTTTAATTAATGAACAGCTGAAGATATAGAAGCACAATTACTAAGCTTATAAATGTCATAGCTAGTAGGGGTAGCTAAAAATAATGTTAGAATCATACTTCAAAAATATCAACATAAATTAATAATATGAAAAACATAGACAAATTAATAAGCTGAAACAGGAAGAAAAAAGAGATCAACTACAAAAATAGAGAAAGAGAGAGACCTAGTTTGACAGCAGCTCACACAGTAATATCTGGGCATATTAGTAGATTACAAATTCTCTATAAGTCATTAATGTGACATGACAATTAAAAAAAAACAGAACAAAAAACTCACACCACTACATTGCTCTTTTCAGGTTCAGTGATGAGCTCCATGTCACCAATTCCAATGATCAACTCTCAACCTCATTTTTCACCTCCTAGCAGCATTTAACAAAGGTGATCATCCATCTTTTTTGTACCGCTTCCCTTTTCCTTGTTCAACATACTCTTGGCTCTCCTACTCATTGGCTGCTCTTACCAGCTTCCTTTAGGACAGATGACTCCCAAATTTCTATCTCCAGTCCAAACCTTTCCTTGAAATCCAAATTTATATGCATCTATCTCATAACCATAGACACCCCAGAACCCTACGTCTACCTCCCTTCCCAAATTAGCTTTTCCTATAGTCTTTCCCATTACAATAAACAGCCAAGTTACCCTTCCAATTGCTCAGGTCATAATCTTTGAGCCATTCTTGATCTTTTTTTTTAATAACCCATATTCATTCTATCACTAAATCCTTTTGACTGCCTGCAAAACCTGACTACTCTCACCACCTTCACTGCTCCGTCATCTGCCCTCAGGATTGTTACGGTCATCTTCTAAATGGTCTCCCTACTTCCAACCTTGAAACCTCACTCCCACAATCTATTCTCAATACTGCAGAGAGAACCTTTAAAAATACACATTTACTCAATATTCATTCTAAGCCTATTTACTGAGATCCAATTATGTGCAAGGCATTATTTCAGGTGCTTAAAATATACATATATGTGAAAAGAAGACGTAAAAGTTGTTGCTCTCTTAAAGCTTTTGCATCCTGGAAGAGCACAGATAATAAACTATAAATACAGTAAAATAAATAAATAAATGAAGTACATGGTAGATCCATAAATGCTACATGAAAAAAACAGAGCAGGTAAGAAGAAGCAGTGCCAGGGGAAATGGGATGGTTTGTAGATTCAAATGGGAAATGAATCTAGGTGTCATTGGCAAAATAACCTTTGAGCAAAGACCTGAAAGAGGAAAGGACTTAATCATGCAGATATCTGGTATAACAGCATTCCAGTCGGATGTTAACATTCAGTTCAGTTCAGTTGCTCAGTCATGTCCGATTCTTTGCGACCCCATGAATCGCAGCACGCCAGGCCTCCCTGTCCATCACCAACTCCTGGAGTTTACCCAAACTCATGTCCATCGAGTCGGTGATGCTATCCAGCCATCTCATCCTCTGTCGTCCCGTTCTCCTCCTGCCCACAATCCCTCCCAGCATCAGAGTCTTTTCCAATAAGTCAACTCTTCACATGAAGTGGCCAAAGTATTGGAGTTTCAGCTTTAACATCAGTCCTTTAAAAGAACACTCAGGACTGATCTCCTTTAGAATGGACTGGTTGGATCTCCTTGCAGTCCAAGGGACTCTCAAGAGTCTTCTCCAACACCACAGTTCAAAAGCATCAATTCTTTAGTGCTCAGCTTTCTTCACAGTCCAACTTTCACATCCATACATGACCACAGGAAAAACCATAGCCTTGACTAGACGGACCTTTGTTGGCAAAGTAATGTCTCTGCTTTTCAATATGCTGTCTAGGTTGGTCATAACTTTCCTTCCAAAGAGTAAGCGTCTTTTAATTTCATGGCTGCAATCACCATCTACAGTGATTTTGGAGTGCAAAAAAATAAAGTCTGACACTGTTTCCACTGTTTCCCCATCTATTTCCCATGAAGTGATAGGACCAGATGCCATGATCTTAGTTTTCTGAATGTTGAGCTTTAAGCCAACTTTTTCACTCTCCTCTTTCACTTTCATCAAGAGGCTCTTTAGTTCCTCTTCACTTTCTGCCATAAAGGTGGTGTCATCTGCCTATCTGAGGTTATTGATATTTCTCCCGGCAATCTTGATTCCAGCTTGTGTTTCATCCAGCCCAGCGTTTCTCATGATGTACTCTGCATGTAAGTTAAATAAGGCTGACAATATACAGCCTTGACATACTCCTTTTCCTATTTGGAACCAGTCTGTTGTTCCATGTCCAGTTCTAACTGTAGCTTCCTCACCTGCATATAAGTTTCTCAAGAGGCAGGTCAGATGGTCTGGTATTCCCATCTCTTTCAGAATTTTCCACAGTTTATTGTGATCCACACAGTCAACATTAAGAATACATAAAATACTATTTTTTGGTAGTATTCAACCTTCAATTGACCACATGATGGGCTGAAAGATACAAGATTTTAACTTGCTATTTTTATCTATATTTTCTTATATTTTAATTCTTAAACAATGTCCTAATAAGCCACAAGTGCTTTTTCAGAAATGATAAATGAAGTATCAGAAACCACTTATGCAGGCAAGCTTTAAGTCTTTTCCCAAGATTCAATTAGGAATTTTTCCTTTCATTTCACTGAGTTTCTTTCATGACCCATAAAAAGCAGTTAGAAAGGCCAGTATTTTTAATATGCATATCGAATACTCAGAGAAAAACTGCAAGTGTGTCAAACACAGGAGATCACCTGGATTTAGCATGCTAAAACATTTTCAAATACAAATACCGACTGATTTTTCAAATTAAGTTAGCTATAAAACCTAGGATAAAACTAAGTCATCAGATTTATTAACATAATAAAATGAGTACAAAATTATGAATTTTTAAAAGCTTATTCATTCCCACCTAATTGGATAAGACTAGCACAATGTTTGTTTTTACCTTCCGGTGGCCTGTTGGATGTTGCCACAACGACGACCCCATTTTTGAACAGATTTTCAAAAAGCTGTTTCAGAATCATGGCATCAGCAATGTCAGTGACCTATGGACAGCAACACACTTGTTTTATTTTAATTTTACTTCTGCTCTAACAAATTTGGTAATGGCTCATCTTTTTTTTTTTTTTAATATGGAAGTGAATTCCAAGAGAAAAATTCTAATTATCATGAAGAAAAGAGTAGATAATTAAAAGCATGGAAGACTGTAGTCAGTTAAACTTGACTCTTCTTTTTTGCAAGCCTATCATTTCTACACAAATTATCAAATGATTCTATGTTAACTTCTTTCATAGAACTACAGGTGGAAAGCACAGATAATTGTCCTAAACATTTAGGAAATCTAACTAATTAGAACTAACATAACCAACTCCCCCCTCATACTCCCGCCTCCTACTCCCATTACAGCCTCTCTCTCCAAATAAAGAGGAGAGAGGAAAAAAGAGAAAAAAAAAAAAAAAAACACAGGCTGTTTGAGATTTCTAACACCTTTCTGGCAAAGGTCCTTGAAAAGGTGACTTTAAATGGTCATGGGACTTTAGAAATAAGGACAAGTAGCCTGTGAGACAAAATCAGCTGCTGTTGAAAATAGAATGATATGACATAGATACTATTGTGCAATTGTTGCACAAAACAATTCAACAGATGGCCCATCACAAAAATAAGCAATTTCATTGTTCTTTTTAAGTGCCTTCTATTACTGTCCATGAATAATCAAAAGGCACTGCAGTCATTTCCAGCACAGCCAGCCTCTGCTAACCTTCACAAACACAAATATTCCTTCTACAAAAAAAAACCAAAAACAAAAAAACCAACCTTATAAGAATGGTTAACACGGTGCTGAAAAAAAAAAAAAATAGCTTCTGACTAAAACAGAAATAAACAATGCAGATAAAACTATTTCATCTAAGTTACAGAGATAATATGACCACTGATACTTTCTAAGATTATTTTTTAATCCACAATTAACAATCTTAATGATAATTTTTTTTAAAAAGCTTTTTAAAATCACAAAGAAATACAGAAATTAGGGAGGGAAGGAAGTTGACTTCACAAATAAATATATAGTGAAGGTTGATATTAATTATTGCACCTTACCCTATGAATATAATAACATGGTTTTGGATACTCTCAGTGTAAAAATGTTTTGATCTTCCTTTAACAGCACATTTTAGGTAATCTCAATAAAACTTATTTTATATTCATAAAAATATATCACACAATATATATCACATTGTTATTTTTAAACCATGCTAAAGTACACAGAAACTAGTGACATTTTTTCAAATTAGATCAAAACACTAAAAGTGACCGACTAAATGGTTGTAACACAACTAACAACAATCTGGGTGACAGAAGTCTAAATCACTTCTCTCTTTCAGCTGATATCTCACTCAAAAGTTGATTTCCTTCCCACCTGAACAAAACCAAATCAAACCAGGATATGGGAATGTGCAGATCTTTTTTTTTTTTTTTGCTGTCTCAGGCTTTAACTTTAAACCATTAACTAAAAAAATTTAAAAAGACCTAAAGAACTTACAAAGTGGTGATTAAAATGAAAAGGAAAGTGGTACTGATATTATTTAATTTGGAGCTTAGGATCACTGTCAAATTTTGCTTCCGCCAAAACACTCACAGAGAAGGCCCTTTTCAAATGCTTAAACACCAGTGGCATTTCTGATGAGAGGACAGAACAAGCTTGCAAATTTTAGAAGCAACTGCACTTTTAAATTGGATTCCCAATACACTGACTTTTAAAAAGAATGGTTATTAATTAAAATCACCCAATTTTAGAGAATAAAAATGATCATTTGACTATCTCACTGATTTTCTTGAAAAAAATTAAAATAGCTTTTGTGCCCTAAAGGTTCAGATAAGTGAAGGGACATTCAGCTTATAACACTGTGCAAAGGTTTAAACTGGAAGTTGAAAAAAGCAAGCAATAAGGACTGGTGGTTGAATTATAATTTGTTGTTTTTGTATTACAGAATGTTTTTGCTCTAGCAGAGTAAATTAACTTGGAGAAGCGATGGCTAATTAATAAAGCAGGAGTCACTTGGTGTAGCCGGGTGCCAATGCATACTCTTTTGATCTTGTCCTTGCACTTGTTCAGCTTTGCTGGGGAACAGTAATTTTACAGTATAAGTGAACAGAAGACAATTGGCCACACATTCTTGAAGAGCGAGCTTTTTCATCACCCAGCATTTCATTACCACCAGGAACAAAAGAGAAGGCTACAGATTACCACTAAGGGTAGTCTGCTAATACAGAGTGGAGACATTTCATTAGCATTAAAGAGAAAAGATTTTTTTATGACCTAGAGTTGCTTTCCATCATGACTCGCTTAAGTAAAAAAAAGGAAAAAAAAAATCTAATGGTTAATTTACATGTGTAAGTACTTGAGTCTCAGTCATCTACTGATTGGTACAGGGCCATGTAATGAGTGACAAACATAAGCATGCATTATTAGTAATTAGTATTAGCACAAAAATAAGCACCTATTTTTTATTAGCAGTTTTTAATAGCTTTCCTGTTTTATAAAAATGGTCAAAACTATTTTTTAAATGATATTGATAGCTTATAGAGGAGAATTTTGCATGATATTCTGCTCATCAGAATTCTTTTTTTTTTGGACCATATTAGTAAAATATCTATCCAGTGTCCCTAAAAGAAACATGAGAAAACATTTTTTAAAAAATTCAGTCTCCTTCAGTATTCTGATATCTTCAGAATCATAAATGGCTTAATAATAAATATTAATATTCAAAGAGAATATAATGAAGACCCTAAAGAAAACTTTAAGGAAAACCTATTCTTTTATTTCAGTAATTAATAATTAAAACACATAAAAATATTCTATCTACACAAATCTCTCAAACAAGAACAATGTATTTGATAACAGGTAAAACTGAAATACTACGCTTGGTAAAACTGACCTTCTGCAAATGTAATCTGAATGCTACCAAAACATAATCTTAAAAAAGCCCTAAATTTAAGAGAAAAGAAACAATGTATTATTGTTTTTAAGCAACAATTGTTCCCATTCATCCCCCTATAAAATAAATATTATATTAATTAACACCATCTAATGGTCAATAATAATTAAAAATCAAGACCAGTAATAGGATTCAATTTTTAAAGTGAAGTGGTGATTGCAGATACACTGTCATAGAGATTAAAGTGCCTAAAAACTGCACTAGCAAATCAGCAATGTATGTACTAGGCTTACTAGGCTTAAGGATAATTTCTACATTCTATCATTAAAAGATTTTCTAAAAACCCACCTAGTTCTAGGTCTATATATTTAAACATATAATAGAAGACATATAACAAAAAGAACATACAACATAGCCTTTATTACTAGTGAATAAGAGCACTGATGATGGATTCAAGAGTTACCAGCTCTGTAACCTTGGAAAAGTAACTCAACTTCTCTGACCCTTAATTCTCTCATCAATCCAATAAAGGGAGTAACAACAACTACCTTGCAAAATCATTAGATATAGTAAATCCTCAAGAAATGTTCATTATGACTGTTACCTCTGTATGTTGAGGATAAGACCATATGATTTTTATGTAACTGTTTAGAATTTTAGCTGTAGATGGAATGATACACAGCATAGCACAGTAGTTAGGAGCACAGGCACATAGAGAACACTCAGTAAACAGTAGCTAATATTATTACAGCATATACTGATAGAATAAAAGCACCCTAATAAATAAATGGTCATTGAATCCAACAGTTAGTTCACAAAAGATGGATTTAACAGTAAGCAAATATATACAAAAAAGACAAACCATATTATTAAAAGAATATAATTAAAACAATGAGATCCCATTTTTCACCTATTAGACAAAAATGCTAAGATAATTCAGAACATTGACAGGAAAAAATGCAGGTTGTTATATATGAAGGAAGTGGGCTTAGTTGGGGGAGCACTTCAATAACTTCAATAGTTATTAATTGATACTAAGATTTATTCATTCATTTGCTCACTCATTATTATTTGTTCATTCATTTATACTCAAGCACTATTCTAGACATTTGAGATACATCAATCAGCAAAACAACCTTCGAGTTTACACTCCTGTAGAGAAATATGTATAATAAGTAGTAAACAATAAATAAGTAGATATATGTCAGAGGTAATATATGTTATGGAAAAAAAAGGATAGGGGCTTTAGAAGTGTGGGAGTCAACTGTATTTTTAAACAGGGTATCGGCCTTGTTAAGGGTATAACTAAGCAAAGATCTGAAGAAGTAAGAGAGTATCATGATGGACATGTAGGGGAGGCCATTCCATGCAGAAAGTGCAAAGGCTTAGCTTGTTTGTTCTAAATTGTACAGACGCTGGGGTCAGAGTGCTGGTGTGCCAATACTCTGAGATATCATTTTATCTTCTTGATTTTTAGGAAAGGAGGACCAGTAGAGACCTGAACTGGCAGTTAACCCAGTTTTGATGTGCTAGAAGGAGCTTTTCTAAGACCAGTGGAAGACAGTCCACAGGATACTGAAATTAGGAAATCTAGGCTCTGCTCAATGATCAACCCTGCCCTCATTCTTGCCCTTATATTCTCGATTTCCCTGGCTTTTCTCCAAAGTGAAAGTGAAAGTGAAGTCTCTCAGTCGCGTCCGACTCTTTGTGACCCCGTGGACTGTAACCTACCATGCTCCTCCGTCCATGGGATTCTTCAGGCAAGAATACTGGAGTGGGTTGCCATTTCCTTCTCCAGGGGATCTTCCTGACCCAGGGATTGAACCCCGGTCTCCTGCCTTGCAGGCAGACGCTTTAACCTCTGAGCCACCTCTGTTTAGCGATCTGTTTAGGCTCTGCTCAGTGATCAACTCTGCCCTCATTCTTGCCCTTATATTCTCGATTTCCCTGGCTTTTCTCCAAAAGGTATATGCAAATACTAGTCTTTTCTTGCATGCAGTGATAAGCTCCAAGGTTCAAGTTTGGTACTGCAGGAAAAACAAAAAAGCAAGACTATTAACATTTTTCATTCTAAGACATTCAGGCCAACTTTGCTCAAGAGAAGAGGGTAAACGCTACCATACTAGCATGCTACCCTAAAATACGGGAGCAAATAAAAGCAATCAAGTTGTTTTTCAGTCTCATTCTGTAGTCTTTCTGCATATTTTTTTCAGAACTCTGGTGAGAAACAAGTATTTGGTATAAAAACAACCAATACCTACGGTTCCCTAATCTATGAAGAAAATAGGATTGGAAAAAGTAGGGAGCATTCAGTGAGTCTGAAAGTAAGAGTGATAAGGTTAGAGAGGAAGCGGGGGCTGGCGGGGAGCAGGGTTGAGCAAGGGGGATGACACCATCTTGAAAAGTGAAAGTCTTAGTCACTCAGCCGTGTCTGACTGAGTAGCCTGCCAGACTCCTCTGTCCATGGAATTTCCCAGGCAAGAATTCCGGAATGGGTTGCCATTCCTTTCTCCTGCCTTATAATCCCATCTTATTATTCTGCCTTAGAGTTTAAGCCCTTTTAAGTTGGGTTTTCTGTTACCTGCAGCCAAAAGCATCCTAACGTATACCTCTTCTCTTTGCTTTTCTTGGGCTTTGGTTCATCCAGGTAAACCTCCTCCCATTAGAGGTAACAGATATTAAGGAAGATGACATTTCCTCACATTACTTTACTTCTATTCACTCTATTTGTTCTAGATCACAGGAAATTTTTTTTCAATACAGAAGATAAGAGCAAGACATAAACTGAATAATTCCTTTCTCATCAAAACTCTTGGCAAGAAACAGGAGATTCAGCTAAAGGAAAGGGCTTGTTTATACTTGAGATCCCAGGATGAAATAGCACTGAAAGCACCTCCTGGGAACTGGTGCTGGAAACTGGTCTGAAATTACAGGTTGCTCTGGAGAGCTCAGCAGCTGCCTAGGGAGGACCCTGGTACTCCTTCCGCTAATGTGATTCAGCTACTTCCTAAATCTCTTTGTTCTTGGCTCATTACTAAGTGGCAACTTCCCTCTGTACCTTTTAGTTCAAATACACAAGAAAAAATGTATGACTGGCTTAATCACTAGGCCACACCACACAAGTCCACGGGTGTTGACAAGCTTGTAGACTAGCTACTCATAGATCAGATGTCCTGACATGATCCATGTGACTGTGGGACAGATAGGGTCCTATAGAAAGGAATAAGGCTCTTTAAGACAACTGGGGTGAATGAGTAAATGAATGAATGAACCAATTCTGGATAAAGTAGGAGATGACAGACGGCTGCGTCACATTCACTTTCTCTTTGTTAGCAAGCAACATTTTATAAGCAAGGGATCTGTCTCCCTCTTGATCTCCCCTAATATATAATTTCAAAAATCTTTTCTGTTGCCTTACATTTCATTTACAATACTTGATTCATCCCGATAGATAGTTGCTTTTGTTTCCTTCTTCACAACCATGTATCAATCTTCTAAAATTTGAACTCAACAGAGAATATCCAGCAATCAGACAGGTTTCTATTAAGACCTCACTATGAGGATGGCAATATGATTTTCATGGGCCCTTTAACCTTCAGAAGACCTTTCCTCAATTAAAATATATTTAAACATATATATAAATATACATCTATATACATATAAATTACATTTTATAACTGTGTTCGTATAAACAAATATAGTACAGATACAGACAGATACAGGCTGGATTCACTATTGATATATTCATTTCTTCTCCAAATTATAAAAAAAATTATTTTCATGGTTCCCTTAAAGTATCATGGACTCTCAGCGCTGTACCTGCTGTGCCTAGTATGTAATTTGGCTCTGCTTGGCATAAATCTTCTCGGGATCTTTGCACAACCAGATTTTTATCTTCTCCTAACATTCCTAAACAGTCTTATCAATGGTCCTGCCAACTCTATTAGTTACTTCCATCATGCAGAATAACTATTTAATAGAATTAAGTGAAGTAAGGACACTTTGTAAGCCATGAATTTCTTAACAAAGTTTGGGTAATAATATACTTTAAAAATTTTAATTTCAATACCTTTAATCAAAAATTTAATGTGTTGAATACCTGATAACTGTGGCAAAAGAAGGTACTCAGAGTCATGTACCTCAAAGTTTCTCGTTTAAAAAGCTGACACAACACAAGTAACATACAGAAGTAGTGCTTTGTTCACATCACTGGTTTCCCTCTTTCAATAAAACTTCTGTTTCTAAGGGGAAAAAAAAAATTTAACTCTGTCGATTCAATTTTGTTTAGAGATATTTTGGTTAAAACTCATAATGAGAAACCAAGAGAGATGGCGTTCAGTGATTCATGACTGACTTGTTGAAGGCCACATAACTGTTAACTCGGTGCTATTTTTAGAACTAAATAAGGCCCTCTCTTTCTGTAGTACACTCGTGTACTCAGTGTACCTCTTCAGAGCAGCTAAGGAACATCTCTTTCCATAAGCCTTTCTTCCGAAGACCTTTGTAGTTCTATAACACAAAGGGTGAATGCGAATGCCAGGCCGTCTGAATATGACTGAAGGGAGAAAGAGGTAAAAATTCCTCCTCCCCAGATGGTTCAGTGTAACACCATTACTGGTTAAAAAAAATTCTCCTTTCTCCTCTATCATAAACTGAGACCGTTGTGAGCTGTGTGTATTGAGTTGCTGCTACTGCTACTGCTAAGTTGCTTCAGTCGTGTCCGACTCTGTGCGACCCCATAGATGGCAGCCCACCAGGCTCCCTTGTCTGTGGGATTCTCCAGGCAAGAATGCTGGAGTGGGTTGCCATTTCCTTCTCCAATGCATGGAGATGAAAAGAGAAAGTGAAGTACCTCAGTCCTGTCCGACTCTGAGACACCCCATGGACTGCGGCCTACCGGGCTCCTCCATCCATGGGATCTTCCAGGCAAGAGTACTGGAGTGGGGTGCCATCACCTTCTCCAACTGAGTTGCTAGAGGAGACCAACTTGCCTCATTTGGGATAAAGGAATCCTGGCCATAGATCTACCCACTAACTCGCACAGAATAACAGGAAATAATGCACTACCAATTTAAATGCATAATTTCAGAGAATCTTAAAATTGGAAGAAACTTTAAAATTCAACCAGAGCAATTTCCTCACTTCATTACAAATACATTGTGAGGCTTAGATGAGATGTATGAGTCACCCAGGGCCTGCCTTGAGGTAAAGTGAAAAGTGAAAGTCACTCAGTCATGTCTGACTCTTTGAGACCCCCATGGACTATATAGTTCATGGAATTCTCCAAGCCAGAATAATGGAGTGGGTAGCCGTTCCCTTCTCCAGGCGATCTTCCCAACCTATGGATTGAACTCAGGTCTCCCACATTGCAGGCAGAATCTTTACCAGTTGAGCCACGGGTAGGCATATAACTAATGTTAGTTCCCTACTCTTGAAAGTTCTCTGGGCCTTTATTCTAGGCAATCAGACACAGGAGTTTCTGCACTCGGGTCCAGAAATATTTTTTCAAAAGTTTTGGGTGTGATGCCCTGTTTTTAAGCTTATATTCAGTACTCACGGATTTATTTTGAGCTTATATTCAGTACGTATGGATTTTTCTATTTTCATTCCAATAATCAATTGCACTTATGGTAAGCATCTTAGAAAAAGCATTTCAGAACTACCAAAAAGAACAGTCAAATAAAGAGAAAATAATTCTTAACCTAGAGTATCTTGTATCATTATTATTGTTGCTGTTATTTTTACTACTACTATTTTAACACTGGGATACAGAAGGATACAGAGGACACAGAATAAGCATAAGACTTTGCTTGCCTTGATGCGATAACTGCTCTCATAAGAAATAAAGACCAAGAAATAACGTATTACCAATTTAAATGCACAATTTCAAACCCTAAAACCAAAACAAACTTTAAAATTTCAACTCAACCATTCCCTTCCTTCATCACAGATAAGTGATGAGGCTTAAATGAGATGTGTGAATCCTTTATTTTTTATATAACACTTGAAAAAAAAACTTCAAATATCTTTAAAGATATTATTTTGTAATCATAATATTATTTCCCCTACATCATGATGTAGGGAAATGTGAATCCATTGATTAGAATATAGGGTAGGCAAGCTTCCTACAAAAGGAAGAATAGTAAACATTTTAGGCTTTGCCAGCCATATAGGCTGTCTGACGCATTTTTGTTGTTTTTTTTTTCTTTAATAATTGCATTTATTTATTTATTTGTTTATTTTTGGCTGTTCTGGGTCTTTTCTGCTGTGCAGGCCCTTCTCTGTTTGTGGTGAGCAGGGGCTATGCTTCATAACAGTGTGCAAACTTCTCATTGCGGTGGCTTCTCTTGTTGGGGGACACAGGCTCTAGGTGCCTGGGCTTCAGTAGCTGATAGTTGAGGTTTCCAGGCTCACAGCACAGGCTCAATAGCTGTGGGCTGAGTTGCTTCACAGCACGTGGGATCTCCCCAGGCCAGGGACAGAACTTGCCTCTCCTGCACTGGCAGGTGGATTCTTTACCAATGAGCCAACAGGAAAGCCCTCTTTTCCTTTTTTTAAAAAATATAAAAATCTTTTTTTTTTCACTGGCCATACAAAAGTAGATGGGTCAATTTGCCCTGTGCAAGTGATGCTGTGCTGACTCAAGGACTAGATAACAAAATTAAAGTCATAAGAGATAAAGTATTAATTTATAAAAACTGATAAAATCAGGAACAGAATTGAAATACTCACACTTAACTCAGTATACCATTCTACATCTATGAAACATCTCTACCTTACCTGAAATTCATCAAAACATAAGAGACATGCTTCTTCACTAATTTCTTCAGCTATAGGAGCTATTGGATCATATGATTTAGCCATGAATCCTGGTTTCCTCTTTGGCAAACTCTGTTTAAGGCGGTGTATTCCTTAAATGGATGAAATTAAACACAAATCAAATATTGTACTAAAAGTACATTTTAGACACCTAAGTACACACTTTTTAAACCTCTAAATGAAACAGCGTGAATATACAAATGAAGTTTAAATTTCACATATAAGCAAATATGATTATTGAGGCTGGTTGCAATTTCTCTACCTCAAAATAAGTTGTTCACATATTACTACATCCCCATGGTTGTAAGGACACTCTGTGATCATTCCATCTCCACTCTTCAGCCACTTTGGAGATGACAAAGTGACAGAACAGATGATTAGATGGTGGCTGATGGATCAACAGATGGATCTTAGCCCTGAGGACTTCAGGGATGCAGGCACAGGAGGTCAACCTGCCCTCTATGTCTGGCACGTCTAATCAGGATGTTCCCTTACTTCCAGCCAGGCCCACTTCATTCACTATATGTTACTAAATGCTGAAAGTATTTGAAGAAAAGTATAATATTCCTGCCCTGAGGAGGTTACAGTATGGCTGGTAAACAAATAATGCAAAGATGAAATAATGTAAGACCACTGACAAAGCAATAAAGCATACATACAAGAACAAACTGAATGCCCGCATGCTAAGGTGACATGGAGGAAAGGGCCTAATCAAGAATACCCTGGTGAGACAGGTGAGGCTTTAACATTTCTTACTAATCCTTAGTAGAGGAAATGTCTGGCCTTCACAGAGTAACCTCTGTTCTCTGATTTGGAAGGAATGAATTTGTCTCTAGGACCAACTCTGGACACATCACTAATTATTTCAATATAGCACAAAACAAATGAAACTAAATAAAATCTTACTTTTAGCAAAAATCTAATTTTTTAGATTAAGAACTTTAAAATGAGGAAAATTACTTTGCTGTGTTTGGCCACTTAAAAATCACTTCTTTCAGATCATCAACTTACTTTGGTGAACGTCTAGCATGAAACCGTGAAAATGAACACGTTTTTTCCTCTTCATTTCCACATAAGCATAAAACATGTCCATCACCATTGTTTTCCCTGTACCTTAAAAAAAAAAAATACTATTAAACAGTATGTACTGATTGCTCTAGCGATTGTTCATTAGCTTTGGGATAATGAACCCACACTCTGCTACTGGAAAACTTAACACTATGTTACTTTTTTTTTTAAAGGAGTGTTTATTTCTTATGTTAAACTACCTAAAAATAAAATGTTGATATTATTCTTTTTTGTTAAAATCCTGTTTTAGGAAATACATCTAGTTAGCACTCTGGGGACTATTTCCTCCAGAGAACTATGTTCATAACTGGCAAGATTTACAGATTATTTATCAGTCAGTATCTCTTCTGAAAGGCACCAGTATAAATAAAATAATTATTTTATTTAAAATAATAATAAATAAGTAATGGCCCTTACTTAGCATGAGAAAAAGTGTCAGTCACTCAGTCATGTCTGACTCTTTTCGACCCTGTGGACTGTAGCCCACCAGGCTCCTCTGTCCATGGAATTCTCCAGGCAAGAATATTGGAGTGGGTAGCCCTTCCCTTCTCCAGGGTAAGTTCCAGACCCGAGGATCAAACCTGGGTTCCCACATCCTAGGCAGATTCTTTACCATCTGAGCCACCAGGGAAGCCTGTGGAACTGTCTCAGGCACTATGGAAAATTCACCAGTAAAAAATAAGAAAATATAGACTAGCATCTAACATAAAAACTGCAAATAAATAATAGCTGTAGATTAGAGCTGGATAATTGACAATTATAATACTTTTTTTAAAAGCCGAGAATATAGGCTTTTGAAAGAAATTCAGATACAGATACAGTTAAATTCAGATACAGTTAACCTTTATAATTAAATTATCCAACTTTAATAATTTTAAAGTTAAATAAATACACTCTGAAACTTTTAATCACTATGATCACATTAGCAATCAAAGAATCAACAGCCTGAGCATTTAATAAGGCATGCACCAGAAGCCTATTCCCTCACAGAAAGCCCAGAGCTTTGAGGACACTGGAAGTGATCAAGTTCATTTCACACCCAGCATTCCCCAGCAGGCAGGCCAGGGAATGCTGGTCTTGTCTCTCATCCTCATGGCTTCCTCTACTATCCCTTGTACACTGTTGGTGGGAATGTAAATTGGTGCAGTAGCTATGGAAAACAGTATGGAGATAGCTTTAAAAACTAAAAATAGAACTACCATATGATCCAGCAATTCTACTATTGGGCATATATCTGGAAAGAATGAAAACACCAACTTTAAAAGATGCATGCATCCCAATGTTCACAGCAGCACTATTTACAGCAGCCAAAATGTGGAAGCAACCCAATTGCCCATCAGCAGACAACTGGATTAAGAAGATGAGCCCTATGTCACTCCAGATTTTAGCTTGCAGGCACTTTTCAGATTGCTGCACAGAAAGAGGTAAAATACCCAGGTCTAACTGAGTTGGGCTAAGAGATCAGGATTGTGGGAGTCCAAAAATGCAGGTGAAATTTGTGAGGCAAAGTGCCAGAGAGGAGGCAGTTCTATAACGAAAGGGCCCCAGAAACCAACACGTGGGCACTCTTGAGTCTTTCACTGAGTAACAGCTGTTCACGTGTAAGGTGATACCTCATAACGTGAGCCAAAGAAAGCTGTGAGATGAGCCATTTCCAGAGATAGTGATACATACAACGACTTGAATGATGGTCCACTGAATTATGCTGAGTAAAAAAAAGAAAGCCAAACTTAAAAAGTTACAAGCTTTCTTATTTATATAACATTCTTGAAATGACAGAATTTTAGAAATGGAGAACAGATTAGTGATTGCCAGGATGTAGAAATGGAGGGTGAATAGGTATGGTTATAAAATGATGGGCAATACAAGGAATTCTTGTGGTAATACAATTGTTCAGTACCTTGACTAAGGCAGTGGATATATGAACCTACATAGGTGAGAAACTGTATAGAAATAAATATACACACCTAAGTGAGTACAGCACAGCTGATGTGGAACTCCCAGTGCATTCCTTGCACTATGCCATTTTATATAAGGGACATGAATATTTCCAAATTTTTATATCCTCGAGGACTACTGAAACCAATACCCTGTGGATACCTAGGGATGACTATATAATTAAAACTGGAGAAATCTGAATAGGATCAGTGAATTGAATCAATGTCAATATCCTGGTTTTGATATTTATACTACACTTTTGCAAAATGTTGCCTTAGTGGGGAAATGAGTAAAGTGCATAGAGATTTCTCCGCATTACTTCTTATAACTCCATCTGAATCTATAATTACCTCAATGAAGTTTTCAATTAAAAAAAAAATACTTCAAATGAATCAAGCTGGCAAGTAACTTATTTAACTACCTGTCACAATAAAATTCAACATATAAAAATTAGATAATCCTGGAACCCTCCTATACTGTTCAGTTCAGTTCAGTTAAGTTGCTCAGTCGTCCAACATTTTGCGACCCCATGGACTGCAGTACCTCAGGCCTCCATGTCCATCACCAACTCCCAGAGTTTACCCAAACTCACGTCCATTGAGTCAGTGATGCCATCCAACCATCTCATCCTCTGTCATCCCCTTCTCCTCCTACCTTCAATCTTTCCAGGCATCAGGGTCTTTTCAAATGAGTCAGCTCTTCGCATCAGGTGGCCAAAGTATTGGAGTTTTCAGCTTTAACATCAGTAGTTCCAATGAACACTCAGAACTGATCTCCTTTAGGATGGACTGGTTGGATCTCCTGCAGTCCAAGGGACTCTCAAGAATCTTCTCTAACACCACAGTTCAAAAGCATCAATTCTTCAGCACTCAGCTTTCTTTATAGTCCAACTCTCACATCCATATATATTTATATTAAACTGAGATAATGAATGGAAACTAAACTTATTGCTGTAAGTTTGAAATAAGTTTAGTTTTGCAATACATTCACTGTGTTGTTCAACTTAAGCTTACGTATGTCACATACGAATCATAATGTTATATATGAATTACGTCTCAATAAGACTAGAAAAACGTGTCAATTTAAAAAAAAAATTAGATAATCCTGGAATCCCCCTATACTGTTGGTGGGAATGTAAAGTAGTACAGCCACTATGGAGAACAGTATGGAGGTTTCTTAAGAAACTAAAAACAGAATTACCATATGACCCAAAAATCCCACTACTGGGCATATACCCAAAGAAAACAATAATTCAAAAAGATATATGGGGACTTCACTGGTGGTCCAGTGGCTACGACTCCCTGCTCCCAATGCAGGGGTCCTTGGTTCACTCCCTGGCCAGGGAACTAGATCCCACATGTGACAACTAAAGGTTCAGCAGGCTGTAACCCAAATCTGGTGCAGCCAAATAATAAATAAAATATATTTTAAAAAAAAAGAAGAGAGAGATGCACCCCAATGTTCACTGCAGCACTATTTACAATAGCCAGGACACGGAAGCAACCCAAATGTCCATAAACAGAGTAATGGATAAAGAAGATGTGATACATATATACAATGGAATGATATTCAACAATGCAAAAGAACAAAATAATGCCTTTTGCAGCAACTTGGAGGGCCTTAGAGATTATCACACTGAGTGAAGTAAGTCAAACAACAGAAAGACAGATATCATTTGATATTGCTTACATGTGGAATCTTAAAAAAAGGGAATAAGTGAACTTATTTCCAAAACAGAAGTAAAGTCAAAGATATAGAAAACAAACTTAGAGTTACCAGAGGATAAGGAGAGGGGAGGGATAAATTGGGAGATTGGCACTGACATATATATACTGTGCATGTGTACTAAGTTGCCTCAGTCATGTCTGACTCTTTGAAACCCTATGGACTGTATAGCCTACCAGGCTCCTCTACCATGGGACTCTCCAGGCAAGAATACTGAAGTGGGCTGCCATGCCCTCCTCCAGGGGATCTTCCCAACCCAGGGATCGAACCGAGGTCTCCCACATTACAGGCGGATTCTTTACCATCTGAGCCACCAGGGAAGCCCATATATATACTATTATATGTAAAACAGAAAACAATTAGAACCTGCTGTATAGCATAGGGAACCCTACTCAGTACCCTGTAATGGTCTATATGGGAAAAGAATCTAAAAAGGAGTGGATGTAAAAAAAAAAAAAAAAAAAAAGGAGTGGATGTATATATATATATATATATATAAACTGATTCCCTCCACTGTACAGCAGAAAGTATCACAACATTGTAAATCAACTACATTCCTGTTAAAAACTTTTAAGGATTATATAATTCTCACAATGTTTGAAAAAATTTTTGAAAAAATTCAACACAAATTCACAGTAAAAACTCTTAGCAAACAAAAAAAGAAGCAAACTTCCTTGACCTCATAATGGACAAATACCAAAAAACCTACAGTGAAAAGATACTCAATAACATTTCAAAAATGCAAATTAAAACTACAATGAGATATGACTTCATATCCATTACAATGGATATTATGAAAACAACAAACAAACACAGGTTGATAAGGATGCGGAAAAATGGGAAAACTTGTACATTACTGGTGGGAATGTAAAATGGTGCTGTTGCTATGGAAAACAGTATGGCAGTTCCTCAAAAAATTAATCATAAAATGATCAGGTGATCTAGCAGTTCTACTTCTGGATATATACAAGACACCTGAAAGTTGGGATTCAAACAATATTTGTACATCAATGTTTACAGCAGCATTATTCACTAGTCAAAAGATGGGAACAACCCAAACATCCATCAGTAGATGAATGAATAAACAAAATTGGTATAAACAATATGACAGAATATTATTTAGCCTTAAAAAAAGCATGAAATTCTGACACACACTACAACATGGATGAATCTTGAAGACACTATGCTAGATAAAATGACTCAGAAACAAAAGGATAAGTAAGCATTATACGATCCCACTTACATGAGATACCTAAAGTAGCAGTGAGTGATCCAAGATTACTGCAGATGGTGACTGCAGCCATGAAATTAAAAGACTCTTGCTCCTTAGAAGAGACAATATGACCAACCTAGACAGCATATTAAAAGGCAGAGGACATTACTTTGCCAACAAAGGTCCATATAGTCAAAGCTATGGTTTTTCAGCAGTCATGTATGGATATGAGAGTTGGACCATAAAGAAAGCTGAGCGCCAAAGAATTGATGCTTTTCAACTGACGTGTTGGAGAAGACTCTTAAGACTCCCTTGGACTGCAAGGAGATCCAACCAGTCCAACCTAAAGGAAATCAGTCCTAAATATTGACTGGAAGAACTGATGCTGAAGCTGAAACTCCAAATCTTTGGCCATCTGATGCAAAGAACTGACTTACTGGAAAAGACCCTGATGCTGGGAAGATTGAAGGCAGGAGGAGATGGGGATGACAGAGGATGAGATAGTTGGATGGCATCACAGACTCGACGGACATGGGTTTGAGCAAGCTCCAGGAGTTGGTAATGGACAGGGAGGCCTGGTGTACCGAAGTCCATGGGGGTCACAGGGAGTCGGACACAACTGAACAACTGAACTGAAAGTAGTCAAATTCCTAGAGACAGAAGTAGAATGTTGGTTGCCAGGGACTGGGAGGGAGGGGTATTATTGTCTAATAGGTTCAGAGTTTCAGTTTGGGAAGATGAAAATGTTTGGAGACAAACAGAGGTGATGTCTGCACAACAATTTCAATGTACTTAAAATGCCTTTGAACCATACAGTTAAAAAGGTTAAAATAGTAAATTTTATATTATATATATGTTGCCACAACAACAACAAAAAAAAACTAATACATTAACACACACACAGACACATAAACACACATACCCTATAGTCAACATCATACTTACTAGAAAAGACTGAACATTTCTCCCCAAAATTTGACACAAGGACACCCACTCTCATGACTTCTATTCAACACCGTATGGCATCCTAGCTAATGAAATGAGGCAAGAAAAAGAACTACTGAACAGAAGGCATAGACATTGTAAAGGAAAAAAGTAAATTCTTTTATTTACAGACATGATTGGATACACAAAAAAATTTTGAAGAAGCTACCAAATAACCACTAGAGTTAATACTGAGTTTAGCAAAGTCATCAAAAAATCAATTGATTCTACATATTAGCAGTGATCAACTGGAAATTTAAATGTTAACATACAATACCATTTGCTAAAGCTTTTGACTGTGTGGATCACAACAAACTGGAAAATTCAAGAGATGGGAATACCAAACTACCTTACCTGCTTCCTGAGAAACCTGTATGCAGGTCAAAAAGCAACAGTTAGAACCAGACATGGAACAACAGACTGGTTCCAAATAGGGAAAGGAGTACGTCAAGGCTGTATATTGTCACCCTGCTTATTTAACTTCTATGCAGAGTACATCATGTGAAATGCCAGGCTGGATGAAGCACAAGCTGGAATCAAGATTGCCGGGAGAAATATCAATAACCTCAGATTATGCAGATGATACCACCCTTATGGCAGAAAGTGAAGAACTAAAGAGCCTTCTGATGAAGGTGAAAGAGGAGAGTGAAAAAGCTGGCTTAAAACTCAATATTCAAAAAACGAAGATCATGGCATCCGGTCCCATCACTTCATGGCAAATGAGAGGGGATAAAGTGGAAACAGTGACAGATTTTATTCTCTTAGGCTCCAAAATCACTGTGGATGGTGACTACAGCCATGAAATTAAAAGACGCTTGTTCCTTGGAAGAAAAGCTATGATAAACCTAGACAGCATATTAAAAAGCAGCGACATTACTTTGCCAACAAAGGTCCGTCTAGTCAAAGCTACGGTTTTTCCAATAGTTATGTATGGATGTGAGAGACCACAAAGAAGGCTGAGCACTGAAGAATTGATGCTTTGGAATTGTGGTATTGGAGAAGACTCTCCAGAGTCCCTTGAACTGTAAGGAGATCGAACTAGTCAATCTCAAATGAAATCAATCCTGAATATTCATTGGAAGGACTGATGCTGAAGCTGAAGCTCCAATATTTTGGCCATCTGATACAAAGACCTGACTCATTAGAAAAGACTCTGATGCTGGAAAAGATTGAAGACAGGAGGAGAAGGGGATGACAGAGGATGAGATGGTGGGATGGTGGCATCACCAACTCAATGGACATGAGTTTGATCAAGCTCTGGAAGATGCTGAAGGACAGGGAAGCCTGGCGTGCCGCAGTCCATGGGGTTACAAAGAGTCGGACATGACTGAGCAATGACCAACAACAACCATTTGCAACAGCATTAGAAAACATAAAATACACTGGACACTGGAACAAATTTATCGAAACACATGGCAGACCTCTGTACTACAAACTAAAGAATACCACTGAGAGAAATTAAAGAAAATATTTTAAAATTAAGAAATATACCATGGTGATAGATTGGAATGCTCAATATTTTAAGTTATCAATTCTCTGTAGACATTGATCTTTAACATGTCTTTAACATACTCCCAGTCGAAATCTCAGGATCCTAAGATTTTTTTTAAATGAACAAATGAATTCTAAAATGAACATGGAAACGCAAAGGCAATAGAATAGCCAAAATAATCTTGAAAAAGACAAAATTGGAAGACTCACATCACACTTCAGTGTGCATCAGCAATGTCCAGGTTATAGGAAATCTTACAGGATAAAGAAGTTTATACGTGTGTGGTGTGCACACACCCAAGGATATACTACCTCAGGATGTAAAGTAAATTACTACCTGTGAGCCATGTCCAAAAAAGCCATTGCCACAGCTTGTAAACCTTGAGTGAGCAAAGGCTGTGTCTGCTTTCATTCACCATTACATTTCCAGAAACAACAGACAACGGGGCACAAGGCAGGTGCTTATTTGTCAAGTAACTGGAAGAATGCTGGGGAAAAGTAAGGAAGAAACCAACACTAAATTTCCCTTACCTCACAATTTTGCTTTGGCATCTGCTGCTACTGCTGCTAAGTCACATCAGTCATGTCCAACTCTGTGGGACCCCATAGACAGCAGCCCACCAGGCTCCTCCATCTCTGGGATTCTCCAGGCAAGAACACTGGAGTGGGTTGCCATTTCCTTCTCCAATGCATGAAAGTGAAAAGTGAAAGGGAAGTCACTCAGTCGTGTCCGACTCTTAGCGACCCCATGGACTGCAGCCCTCCAGGCTCCTCCATCCACAGGATTTTCCAGGCAAGAGTACTGGAGTGGGGTGCCATTGCCTTCTCCGGCTTTGGCATCTACAGAATCCTAAATAAAACCTTGTAATTTTCTCAAGATAAGACAATCAATCTTACTAGGGGAGTCATTTATAAAACCTAAAACTCTTGTGCATGATAAGTTGCTTCAATCATGCCTGACTCTTTGCAACCCTATGGACTGTAGCCCACCAGGCTCCTCTGTCCATGGAACTCTCCAGGCAATAATACTGGAGAGGGTTGCCATGCCCTTCTCCAGGGGATCATTCCAACCCAGGGATCAAAGCTGCATCTCATATCTCCTGCAATGGCAGGAGGGTTCTTTACCACTAGTGCCACCTGGGAAGCCATGTAAACTCTAGTAAGTTCTAACTTTTAAGCCCATAGCTGGGAAGCCAAAAATCATTACTCAAGAGCCTCCTCTAGTGGTGCTCTTTTCACAGGTGACACCCTCCACCCCCAACTCCCCCACAGAAGGAGCTGGAAGTGGTAGCTTCCACCATTACCTCCCACTTAGCAGAATTTTGCTTTCCAACTCCTAACCTTAAAACCAGTCTACCTTTCCACTGGTAAAATTACTAGTGTGAAACAAGTGAGGTTAAACCAGGAGACCGCAAAAAAGGGACTTTATTCTCTTCTGATACATGAGAGAAATCATTAACCCTGTCATCACACATTCTGTTAGTCTAGAGCTGAAACCTTGCTGTAAGAAAGCCAGCTGTAGGATAAGAATGAAGCCACAAAATACTACTACTGCAGCTTTTGGTTTTTGCATGAGATATAATAAGCTTTTTGTTAATGAAACATCTCAAGATTGAACCATGATGATATCAACGTTCCTGGGGTTCCCTAGCCTATCTGATCGATTATCTCAACACACCTATGAAGATAAGAGCAGAGTGAGGTGGGTATAACAGAGCCCAAGCCAAGGGCAGGAATAAGGAGAGGAAAAGGGATTGCTATAAAACAGACATCTTTTCCATCAAGTCTCTTTAAAATTGAATACTTGTTTCCCAAGTCTAAAAAAGAAAAATAACAAAGAATAAGAGCTTGTGAAGACATGCCGAGGCTACTCTCCCAGCCAGTAAGCCCCACAAAAATGAAAATTTGACCTATCTTTTATTATCTATTTTGTAAGAATTCTAAACTAAAGAGTAAAGCCACCAAAATGTTCACCTCACTTCCTGTTTCAGAATTCCTTTCTCTTCCCCTCTCTACATTATGAAGATGTGCATAGCCAAAGATTACCACACATCCAGCCTATGTGAATATACCATGTTATCACATCTTTTCTAATTCTTTCAAACATTCAGATGAATTATGTTTATTGTACCTCCCTTCAATGTGTTAGAATATGGTTGTATTTTCAAAACTAAAATCCAACAACCTCCATATTTGTGCTTTTTAAGTCCTTTTGCAGAAGTGGAAACTGTTGTGCTTTACTAAGCATCTTCATTTATGGTTAAGTGGTTAAAGAAACAGGGGAAACAAAGATTCTGATTTTAGCAATGACTGAACATGAAAGTAAAGGTACAGGAAGTAAATGTTCTCCAAAGAGGCAAAAAAATGAGAGATGACTACAGAATGAGATCTCCTAGCGATAGCCAAAGGTGCAGACACATAATCTGATCAAGTACCTGATATAAATTAGATGCTGAGTAAGCATACATTGGTCTCAGAAATACCAATTAGCTGATGAACAAAGAAAAAGAATAGTTTGAGATTCTTTCACATTTTTAAAATCTACAAGTTTCAAGAACTTAAAAGAGAAAAACAAATACCATATATTTACATGTATATGTGGAATCTAGAAAAATGGCTCAAATGAACCTATCTGCAAAGCAGATACAGAGACAAAGAGATAGAGAACAAACATATAGACACCAAGAGGGGAAAGGGCGGATGGGATGAATTAGGAGATTGGGCCTGACGTATATACACTACTATGTATAAAACAGAAAACTCAGGAGAACCTACTGCACAGCACAGGAAACTCTACTCAACGCTCTGCAGTTACAAAGAGGGGATACATGTGTACGTATAGCTGACTCACTCTCCTACATAGCAGACACTAACACAACATTGTAAAGCAGTTAAACGCCAATAAAAATGTTTTTAATAATTTAGAAAGAAAGATAAAAGAACTTCAAGAATCTCTATCATTCCCTTTTTAAAAACTGAACACTAATCATTTATTAGATTTGCTAAATCTATAAATGTAAAACAGACATTTAGAGGCATTAATAAACATCAGAATAAGAGAGAGGACCAAGAAAAGAAAAGAACAGTTTGACCTTTAAGGCAGTGTAACTACTTATTCAACTCCTGCTGCTAATGCTGCTAAGTCGCCTCAGTCGTGTCCGACTCTGTGCAACCCCACAGACGGCAGCCCACCAGGCTCCCCCGTCCCTGGGATTCTCCAGGCAAGAACACTGGAGTGGGTTGCCATTTCCTTCTCCAATACAACTCCTATTATCCTAAAATTCTTACTAAGATAATAAACCTCTGCCACCACTTCCTCACAATGAAAATCTGTTATGGCTACAAGGGAGTCTGAGGCTTGTTGATCAGTCAAGGACTAAAACTGATACAGTTCTTGGGGTCAGACACAAAGAGTCAGACACGACTGAGCGACTGAACTGAACTGAAAACTGGTCTCGTTACATCAAATACTTTGAGTATGCCAAATAAAGAAGTGATTGGCAAGCCATAAGGCCAGATGACAGAAGAGCCACCTTCATGGCATTCGTGAAGGTGGATAACTAGGGAAAGGTTTAGGACTAGAACAAAAGGATTTGGTTGAAGGAAAATCGAAACCAGAAAACAGACAACTTCATCAATAATGAAGTCAAGGAAGAAGCAAGACAACTGATTAGGAAAATCTATTACAGAAAGGCTTACCAGGTGGTGCATTCGCCCGCCAATGCAGCAGATGCAAGAGATGTGGGTTCAATCCCTGGCTCAGGAAGATCTCCTGGAGTAGGAAATGGCAACCTACTCCAGTATTCCTGCCTGGAAAATTCCATGGATAGAGGAGCCTGTCGGGCTACAGTTCACAGGGCTGCAAAGAATCGAACATGACTGAGCACGCCCACATATTAGAGAAACTGACAGTTCACAAAGTTTCCAAGAAAATGAGTCTTCATGCCCAATGACTGGAAGTGCGAGAAGGAAATGTTACCACTTATATGCTTAGAATGTGCACTCATCAATAGACTGAAGATAACTAAATTAGGGGCAAGAGTTTAGATTATGAGTAGAAGTATTAGTGGAAATTAAAATTAAAATGAGCAACTTATTGTTTTAAGTTATTAAGTTGAGTCAAACAGCACTGAGCAATGAGATTCTGATTTATCAAATAACCTATCTAGAGATGATTTCTGTCACTGAGATCAATTCACTTTATGCATTAAATAATGTTTGCACCTAACATGCTAACTAATCATGCCTTCAACTACAGTCACAGCCCATGAGAAATAAAAGTAAAACCTAAGAAATCTACAATCCTCTCCTCTCCCCTGTTTTACCTCATCTCATCCTATTCCTGCTGGTGGTGTGTTGAAAGATAGAAATGGAAGTTTTCTCTGAGTGAAAGCTAGGAAACTTTTTGTTTAGACCACTTAAAACTTATTTTAACACACTTACCCACATCTCCATAAACATACAGGCCCCTTGGAGGTTTGCTCCTTGAAAAAAGCTGCAAATTAAGAAAAAATTATAAATCTCCAATGTGGAAATAAATGAATATCATCATACACAGTGTTCCTAACCAAGCTATATATAGGAGTGAAACAGGCTACTGCACACAGTAAGTACAAAAAACTTGATATAAAAGGCTATGATGCCCCACTTACATTTTAACATAGAAGGCAAGAATCAGTAGCTCAGAGCAAAGCTCTGAAGTCACACAACTTAAGTTTACACCTCCTTCACCATTTACTAACCATGTAATCGTTCCACTCATTTGCAAATGGGCTCCCCAAACAATGACAGCCTAGTTCATTCCCAGCAAGCAAGAGATCAGAAGACTTTTTATGGAGAAACTAAATGGTTTCCAGAGAAAAAGGCACTTGTGTGTTGGTTTCTCCCAAAGAAAGAACGGGATCCCTATCAGATCACCTTACAGTAAAGTACGCTAGTCAACAAATCTCTTAAGAGTCAGCCTTCAATCAGCTCATTAGTATCTGAAATGACACTAAAATGATTTGACAGCTCAGAATCAATAGAAATTGGAAGGGAAAAAAAAAAACTCTCATTATGAAAGTTGGAGACCACAGCAAATATACAGAGGAAACAGACTGCAAAAGGAAACATCAAAATAAAACTATAACCAGTATAATTAATATGCTGAGGAAAATAAGTTATTAAAACTATAAAGCAAGAACAAAATGCAATTTCTAAAAAGGAATATTAAGAACAAAGGAGAGTACTCTGAAATTTAACATACAGTACCAGAAATAAAATTCCAGAAATAAAACAAATGGTAACAATAAAAGATGGAAAATGTAAGAAAATTACAGGATTAATTCAGGAGGTCCAAGAGCTAACCAAAAGGAATTCCAGAAAGGGAAAAGATAAAAAAGAGAGAAGGAAATTACCTAAGATTTTTCTCAAATCTGAAGGATGAAATTTTAAGATGAGGAGGACAGAGTAAGCATCCAGCACAACGAGGGAAATAAGACCCATGCCAAGTCACAAGAGCTTCCCAGGTGGTGCTGGTGGCAAAGATCCTGCCTGCCAATGCAGGAGACATAAGAGACACCAGTTCAATCCCTGGGTTTCGAAGATCCCCTGGAGGTGGGCATGGCAACCCACTCCAGTTTTCTTGCCTGGAGAATCCAATGGACAGAGGAGCCTGGTGGGCTATAGTCCATGAGGTCACAAAGAGTTGGACACGACTGAAGCAACTTAACTTACTCTTGCTCACCAAGTCATAATCCTGAAATTTCTGACACAAGGAAAATAAAGAAAATCTTACAAACATCCAAGGTGGCAGTGGAGGAGGGAAGTGGTAGAGACAAGTCATAAAAAACTTATAAACTTGAATAAAATTTGAGAGACAATGATTTCCCATCTAACCATCAAGTGTGAAAATGGAAGTTGACATTCCACATTTACAAGGTCTTAAAAAATCTTCCCCAGCAGAAATATGAACACCTAGGCTACAGTGGCACAAGCAGGACAAGAAAGCAATCAAGTACAGACCAAAGCAGGAGGATGAAGGCCTCAAAAAGAAACAAAATGGAACTTCTCTTTGTCCAACATTATTATCAACCCAAATTACCATTCTAAATTTTGTTCCACTTAGAAGAGTAACCTTCAAACTCTATGACAGTTCCTAGACACCTATGTAAAAACCAAGGAGAGCCAGATCCAAGAGAGTACAGAGAGGATAAAAGCAGAAAGGGGGCTTCCCAGGTGGCTTAGTACTAAACAATCCACCTGCCAAAGCAGAAGACACAGGCTTGATCCCTGGAAGATCCCCTAGAGAAGGAAATGGCAACCCATTCCAGTATTCTTGCCTGGGAAATTCCCTGGACAAAGGAGCCTGGTGGGCTACAGTCCATTCGGTGTCAAAGAGTCAGACATGATTTAATGACTAAACAACAACAAAAGTGGAAGGAAGCAAAGGTTATGCCATTTAGCATCACCACAGCAGTAGATAATTTGACAGAGAACATTTGCAAAAGCTAGATTTCAGGATCTTTTATAACACTTTTGTTTTTTAATATGTGGATTCACTCTGGTATGCCTCAGAAACCTCTCTTGCTCTCCTCTTAGCTTTCTCTATAAATCCAGCCCCTGACTTCATCAGCCCCTTCCAGAAGAACCTTCATCAGTTTAGGCAAAAGAATCTGCTTTGCTTTGATTCTGCCAACTGGATGCCTTTCCTGTGTTCTTCTGCACATCAACTCTCCATCTATTCTTAAATCTCAAGAGAAAGAAGAAACTACTCCTGCCAAAAGTCCTTAATTTGCCTTGTTTTAATATCTTACATGAACCATTCTTATACATTGGTTATTCTATTTTCAACTTTCCAGAAAAAAACCAATGTGCTCCTCAACAATTTTTTTCCCTCAATAATTTTAAAACAGCTTCAAATTAGAAAACTTATATACAACTTAATAATCTCTAAGTACATTTTATGTATTAGAAATCTTTTGAAAGCAACTTTCACAGAAAGTAACTGGCAATGTCACAGCAATTGATTACTTGCTCACAACATATTTTGCTGTGATTCGAACAGATTCAAGGGATTAGATCTGATAGAGAGAGTGTCTGAAGAACTATGGACAGAGGTTCGTGACATTGTACAGAAGGCAATGATTAAGACCATCCCCAACAAAAAGAAATGCAAAAAGGCAAGATGGTTGTCTGAGGAGGCCTTACAAATAGCTGAGAAAAGAAGAGAAGCTAAAAGCAAAGGAGAAAAGGAAAGATATACCCATTTGAATATAGAGTTCCAAAGAATAGGACAGAGAAGAAAGCCTTCCTCAGTGACCAATGCAAAGAAATAGAGGGAAACAACAGAATGGGAAGGACTAGATCTCTTTAAGAAAATTAGTGATACCAAGAGAACATTTCATTCAAAGATAGGCACAATAAAGGACAGAAATGGCATGGACCTAACAGAAGCAGAAGAACTATACAAAAAAGATCTTCACGACCCAGATAACCACGATGGTGTGATCATTCACCTAGAGCCAGACATCCTGGAATGTGAAGTCAAGTGGGCCTTAGGAAGCATCTACAAACAAAGCTAGTGGAGGTGATGGAATTCCACTTGAGCTATTTCAAATCCTAAAAGATGATGCTGTTAAAGTGCTGCACTCAGAATGCCAGCAATTTTGGAAAACTCAGCAGTGGCCACAGAACTGGAAAAGGTCAGTTTTCATTCCAAAGAAAGGCAATGCCAAAGAATGTTCAAATTACTGCACAATTGCACTCATCTCACACGCTAGCAAAGTAATGCTCAAAATTCTCCAAGCCAGGCTTCAACAGTACCTGAACCATGAACTTTCAGATGTTCAAGCTGGATTTAGAAAAGGCAGAAGAACCAGAGATCAAGTTGCCAACATCCGTTGGATCATCAAAAAAGCAAGAGTTCCAGAAAAACATCTATTTCTGCTTTATTGACTATGCCAAAGCCTTTGACTGTGTGGATCACAACAAACTGTGGAAAATTCTGAAAGAGATGGGAATACCAGACCACCTGACCTGCCTCTTGAGAAATCTGTATGGAGGTCAGGAAGCAACAGTTAAAACTGGACATGGAACAACAGACTGGTTCCAAATAGGAAAAGGAGTACGTCAAGGTTGTATAATGTCATCCTGCTTATTTAACTTATATGCAGAGTATATCATGCAAAATTCCAGGCTGGATAAAGCAGAAGCTAGAATCAAGATTGCTGGGAGAAATACCAATAACCTCAGATACGCAGATGACACATCCTTATGGCAGAAAGCGAAGAAGAACTAAAAAGCTTCTTGATGAAAGTGAAAGAGAAGAGTGAAAAAGTTGATTTAAAACTCAACACTTAGAAAATGAAGATCACGGCATCTGGTCCCATCAGTTCATGGCAAATAGATGGGAAAACAATGGAAACAGTGAGAGACTTTAGTTTTTTGGGCTCCAAAAATCACTGCAGATGGTCACTGCAGCCATGAAATTAAAAGACGCTTACTCCTTGGAAGAAAAACTATGACCAACCTAGACAACATATTAAAAAGCAGAGACATTACTTTGCCAACAAAGGTCCATCTAGTCAAAGCTATGGTTTCTCTAGTAGTCATGTATGGATGTGAGAGTTGGACTATAAAGAAAGCTGAGCACCGAACAGTTGATGCTTTTGAACTATGGTGTTGGAGAAGACTCTCTTGAGAGTTCCTTGGACTGCAAGATCAAACCAGTCAATCTTAAAGGAAATCAGTCCTGAGTAGTCACTGGAAGGACTGAAGCTGAAGCTGAAACTCCAATACTTTGGCCACCTGATGCAAAGAACTGACTTATTGGAAAAGACCCTGATGCTGGGAAAGATCAAAGGCAGGAGAAGAAGGGGATGACAGAGGATGAGATGGTTGGATGGCATCAATGACTTGATGGACATGAGTTTGAGCAAGCTTCGGGAGTTGGTGATGAACAGCAAAGCCTGGCATGCTGCAATCCATGGTATTGCAAAGAGTTGGACACAACTGAGCAACTGAACTGAACTGGACTGAACATAATTTGCAGAAATTGTCCAGGGTCTAGTCAGAATATAATCAACATGTGCTGAATCAGTGAAATTCAAGGCAAAAATTTAACAAAGATGGGAGGGGAAAGATGACATGGCAAGAACTCAACACTGCTAAAAAAAATCCACATATATATGCATATATGTGTTAATACAAATATATGCATGTGTGTGTATATATATATATATACACACACACACATATATATCTCACTTGGGCCTCTCTTCTGTTTTACCCAAAGTTAATATATTTTTGAAAAAGCAGTTTGCCAAATATTATACTGCATTATTGGAGTAGGAAATAGCAACCCACTCCAGTATTCTTGCCTGGAGAATCCCATGAACAGAGTAGCCTGGCAGGCTACAGTCCATGGGGTTGCAAGAGTCGGACACGACTTAGCGACTAAACCACCACCACCACCACCACCATCATACTACATTATATATTACATACATAATTTATATTATATTTAAGGCAACATTTAGAAGATGATAAAGAGGTACCAGATGGTTATAGAGTACCAAAGGAAAAGATTCTCAAACATGTGAAATCACAGATATCTAGTATAGCATAAATACTATTTAAGATGCAGATTTTACTCCAAAGAAAGATTTTACTCCAAAGAAGTTGATAAACACAATGGATAGTCCCCTAATGATAAATGTTAGATATCATCCATCTAAACTCTATTATATGCACCAAGTATTTTTACTTGGAGAAGCAAGCTGATTTTTTCCTAATAAAATTTCAGTCTTCCAAAAATTATTGAAATTATTTCAAAGGATTAAAAATCTATATTTTAATGGGAAAGTCAGAGGATTGAATGGAGAACAGTAAAGCTATTTACAAGGCTGTAAAATGGGTCCTAAAGAAGTTTCTAAATTCTTTATTCATCATAGTGAATTCAGGGAGAGTTGGGTTTACACAGTTTCTTCAAAATAACTACACAGGAACCCACATCATTTACATGTTCCTAATTTACATTTTCTCACAATTTACCCTATTTTTCAGGTCCATTAAATTCCCTTTCTCAATGTTTTAATTTCCTGTAACGTGTTCTTATGTCTCAGAGCACGCCACCCTGGCCTGGGTCCTAGGTGCTGGGATGCGCCACATGCTCCCGTCCCCCAACAAGCCTCGGATGTCCTGCTCTCTACCCTAGGGGGAAACCTTGCTGGCTGGCTGCTAGCTGGCTGCCAGCTGGGTTCAGCCTCTGGGAGGCACTGCTTATAGGAGACTGGAGGGAGGCGGGTGGAGAGAAAGCCTGGTCATTCTCTCCCGCTGCCTCCCTGCTTCCAGGCTGTGTCTCTGGCAGAGAGGCTTCCCTCCAGAGCCATGAGGTCCTCGTGCCACAGCTCCAGCTCTCTGCGGGCTACTCCTTCACTCCTCCATGCCCTGTTTGCTGCCTTAGGACTGCCCTGCCCATGACTCTCTAAGTCATTTCTTGATTCAGTCTTTATTTGAAACTGCTGTGAACAGTTTCCTACCAGAACTCTGATACATGCCCAACCTCTAAAATACACACACTTCACACTAGACAAAAACTTGGAAATCTGAACATAAGTTTCTCAAGTGACCAGCTGTAAAATTTGTCATGTTAACTATATCTTAGGGAATTTGTGAAGTAGGATCATGACACCTTCTCTAATGGGTTTTTGATAGGGATACAGTGATACTGTATTATAGACTCTGCAGATAGTAAGCATAAGGATGATGTTGGAAGATAGTGGAAAACTATTACCTACCTCCACAAGGAAAGAGTAGTAGAGCTGAACTGAAAAGATCTTGGTACAAATTCTGATTCTGCTACTTATTAGCTACATGACTCTGGGTAAGCCACATCAACTCTACACCTTATCTATTGTGCTGCTTCCTTATCTATTGGATTCAGGGCACAGCACAGGGGAGTTCCCATCCACTGCCCACCTCTGCACGCCTAATCACAAGGCCCACTCACTCACACTGAAGACTGCAAACTTCATGTGCTGATACCCACCTCTATCCAAACCTATGGACCACAAAAGAAGAAACATCACACCCTTTGCAACACCCTTCTCAAAGATCTGAACATTAATGTACACTTAAGCTATTTCATATCTATATAAACTCTACCAAACAAATCAAGAATACATTCAAGAACAGGGAGCACATTTTCAAATACTGTTCATATTCTAAGCAATTAGAAGCAATCTCAATATATTCCAAAGAATCACTGTACGCCTACCTAATGGAATAAAATTAAAAATAAATATGGAAGGATAGCTAAAAACAGAAAAAACTCATACTAAGATACTGACTTTCTTTCACATTCCTTCACATTCACCCAGACTTCTGGGATTGCAACTTCATATAGGAGGCTGAAGGAGGGCCAACACAATGCCTTCTGTTTTCTCTTTATAAAGACGTAGACATCTGTTGAAAGTGATGGGGGAAGCGTAGTTTAGCTTGAAGGGAGCTAAGAAGGCTCTAGAGAATTGTTCAGAGACACTGTAAACTAACCAGTGAAATAGATTTGTTGACAAAATGAAGGGGTACTCCTCAGGGCTTTCAGACTCTTCTCAGCAATCTTATACAACTGTGCGGCCGTCATGTCCTTTAGATGAGAACGGTCCTACTCCCTGCTCTATCCTCCACAACCAGATGAGGGTTTCAGGGGTAAGTCTATGACTAAGTTCAACCAAGGGGAGTTCTGTTATTCATCTCTAGGTGAAAGAGCTCTTGTCTTCTGGGCAGTACGCTGCATAGATGTGATGCTAGTTTGCTACTCTGACATAAGCCAAGTTGAACACAAAGTCAAAATAAGCAGGAGGGCAAGATAAAGAAGATCTCCAGGGCTTCCCTGGTGGCTCAGTGGTAAAGAATCCACCTGCCAACATAGGAGACATGGATTTGATCCCTCGTCTGGGAAGATTCCACATGCCTCGGAGCAACTAAGTCCATGCACGACAACTACTGAGCCTGTGCTCTAGAGCCCGGGAGCCACAGCTCCTGAGCCCACATGCCACAGTTACTGAAGCCCATGTGCTCAGAGATCATGCCCCATAAGAGAAGCCACCACAATGAGAAGCCCTCACACTGCAACCAGAGGAGCCCTGCTTGAAATAAGTGTTGCTGAGGATGTAGAGAAAGGGAACCTCATGCACTGCTGGAATGTACATGGGTACAGCCACTGTGGAAAACAGTATGCAGGTTCCTCAAAAAATTAAACATAGCGCTACCATACGATTTAGCAATTCCACTTCTGGATATTTATCCAAATGAAAACTCGAGCTCAAAGAGATATCTACAACTCCCTGTTCATTGCAGCATTATTTACAATGGCCAAAAAAACGGAAACAACCGAAGTGTTACACACACACACATAATGGAAATTATTCAACCATTAAAAAAGAAAGGAATTCTGACATTTGGGACAACACTGATGGACACTGAAGGCATTATGCTAAGAGAAATAAATCGGACGGAGAAAGAATGTATGAACTCATATGTGGAACCTAAAAAACAACTCACAGGTAATGAGTCAAGAGAGCATCTCAAGTTTAGGAGACTTACTATAATAAGTAATAGAACACTATAACACTAAATCAAAAGGGAGGCTAACAAGAAAAGCAGCTGTCAGAAACAATGTTATTAAAATTTTTTTAAACAATATGACTAAATTGCCAGTCACCCAACAAGGAAATGTGCTAATGTCACAAGTGTTTGGGGTCCTAGTTGTTATATATTTTGGTGATGACACTCCAAATCACTAAATTTAGTAAAAATTTATGTTTTTAATTTCATATACATGGAAAGCCCACTTTCACACAAAGAATCTTTTGAACATGAGTTTATGTTTTTAAAGTAAATACCTGATAATTATTCTATCAAAATTTTATTAGACAAAGTCAAATGTAAAACATGATTACTGGATTCACATACAAACACATATTTAAAAGAACATTTGGGACAACTGAAGAAATTTAAATATGGGCTTCATATTTAGCCCATATTAATTACTTTATATTATGAGATAAAATACTGGATGCCCAGTTAAATTTGAGTTTCACACTGACATGATATAATGTTGCACGGGACATACATACACTAAAAAACCATTATTTATCTGAAATTCAAGTTTATCTAGACTTTATTTTTATTTGCTAAATTGAGTGACCCTATATCACTGCATCAACGTTAAGAGAAAATATTTGCAAATGAAGCAAGAAGGGATTAATCTCCAAAATATACAAACAACTCATGGAGCTCAATGTCAAAAAAAAGCAAACAATCCAATCAAAAAATGGTGGAAGACCTAAACAGACATTTCTCCAAAGAAAATACACAGATGGCCAACAAATACATGAAAAGATGCTCAACACTGCTCATTATTAGAGAAATTCAAATCAAAACTACAATGAGAGGGACGTCCTTGGTTGTCCAATGGCTAAGCCTCCCCTCCCACTGCAGAGGGCCTGGGTTCAATTCCTGGTCGAAGAACTAGATCCTACATGTTGCAGCTAAAGATCCCGCATGCCACAAGGAAAACGGATCAAAGATCCTGAGTGTGACAACCAGGACCCGGCACAGCCAAATATGTGTTTCAAAAAAAACCACAATGAGGTACCACATTCTAACCACCCATCAGAATAGCCAACATCAAAAAGTCTACACACAGTAAATACTGGAGAGGGTGTAGAGGAAAGGGAACTCTCTTGCATTGTTGGTGGGAATGTAAATTGATATAGCCACTGTGGAGAATAGTATGGAGGTTCCTTACAAAACTAAAAACAGAACTACCATATGACCCAGCAATCCCACTACTGGGCATATACCCTAAGAAAATCTAGGCATAATTCAAAATGACACATGTACCTCAATGTTCACTGCAGCACTATTTACAATAGCCAGGGCATGGAAACAACCTAAATGTCTAACTGTCTAGCAACAGATAAATGGATAAAGAGGATATGGTACAGGGACTTCCTTGGTGGCCCAGTGGTTAGGAATCTGCCTGCTAATGCAAAGGACACAGGTTCCAGCCCCAGTCTGGGAAGATCCCACATGCTGGGGAGCAATTAAGCCCACGAGCTGCAACTACAGAAGCCTGAGTGCCCTAGAGCCCATGCTCCACAACGAGAGGCCACCACAATGAGAAGCCCAAGCACTTCAACTTGAGAGTAGGCCCCATTCCTGGCAACTAGGGAAAGCCTGCACGCAGCAATGAAACCCAGCCCAGCCAAAAATAAAATTAGTTAATTTTTAAAAAAAAGAAGATATGGTACATATATACAGTGGAAAATTGCTCAGCCATAAAAAGGAATGAAACTAGATCGTTTGTAGAGATGTGGATGGAAGTAGAGTCTGTCATACAGAGTGAAGTAAGTCAAAAAGAGAAAAATAAGTGTTGTATATTAATGCATGTATGTGGAATCTAGAAAAATGGTATAGGTGAAACTATTTCCAGGGCAGGAATAGAGACACAGATGTAGAGAACAGACATGTGGAACACAGGTAGGGGAAGGGAAGGGTAGGATGAACTGGAAGATTAAGATTAACATATACACTACCATGTATAAAATAAACAGCTAGTGAGAACCTGCTGTATAGCATAGGGAGTTCAGCTCTGTGCTCTGTGAGAACCTAGATGGGTAGGAATGGAGGTAGAGGGGAAGGGAGGCCCAAGAGGGAGAGAATATACGTATACATATATTCTATTCACTTCCTCGTACAGCAGAAACTAACACAATATTATAAAGCAATTATATTCCAATAAAAAAAAGTTTCTTGGTGTGACAATGGTAATATAGTTATGCAGGGAAAGGTCCTTGTTAGGATACATAATGATGTTTTTGGAGGTCAAGTGTTTCAATATTACAACTTATTTTCAGATGATTAAAGGGAAAATACTGAGAGAAAAAAACCCTAATGCAGCAAAATGTTGACCATTTTAAGTGGTTTTAAGAGTACTGTTGAAATTTTTCAAAATAAAAAGTTGGGTAAAACAAAATGCAAAATTTGTAAAAGTGATTAATTACTGTATTACTTTTACTTTTGAATTAAGTCTTAAATTATTCCAAAAGTATCTACATATTAGCATTTTAGACAATTGCTTTCAAAACTATTCCTTTAACTTCTGCAAGGTAAACATCTGTCGTCCATCATTCCAAATATTTTGATTTAATCATTCTAACTTTATCCTTTGTTCCTTATAATATTAAAATTCAAGCATTAAAAATAATCCAAGGTGATTCTCATCAAAGCTGTAAATTAAAATAGCATGTCCTCCACCTTTCTGGGTTACTGTCCACTTGCTAGTCAAGCATAATTTCCATTAGGACAATTAAGATAATAATGGTGGTGCTTTAAAATAAAAAGAGTTTTCAATTTGTTTAAAATGCAGGAATATTACTTTTCCTGCTTCTCCACACACCCCTCACCATTCCATTATTATCTCCCAAAATGACAGAATCAGAAACAATGATTCCAGCTGGAATGCTGAACATAATTACATCTTTTAAAAACAAGCATTATATCATTCTCAACATAAACCACTGTTTGATAAAAGTAAATCACTTCAGGTTTCTTTTTTTTTTTTTTTTTCACTTCAGGTTTCTAAGAAGACCATTAAAAAACTAAAAAACTGAACTATATGTTAGCACCCATAAATTCTTTTTAAATGAAAATCTTTTTTTAAATGCCTTCAGCTGATTTGCAAAAGAACCCTTGTAACCTAAAGTACACCAATTTGTTCAGTTTACTAGTATAATTAAGCCTTTAAGTAGCGAAACAACTAGCGGGAGGAGGGTGGGGGGTGAGTTTAAATCTCTAAAACAACTAGCCTAAGCAATAGCTCAATTTCTGATTACAACAGAATTGCAAGATGCAAATGACTTTTTAATGCTGCATGCATTCAAGTAACAAGCGTTTCTAAGGCTCATTGGAAAAGACTCTGATGCTGGGAGGGATTGGGGGCAGGAGGAGAAGGGGACGACGGAGGATGAGATGGCTGGATGCCATCACTGACTCGATGGACATGAGTCTGAGTGAACTCCGGGAGTTGGTGATGGACAGGGAGGCCTGGCGTGCTGCGATTCATGGGGTCACAAAGAGTTGGACACGACTGAGCGACTGAACTGAACTGAACTGATACATGTCAGACAAATGAGCTAATTTCTTCAGCAAATCCTTCCAGTTTACTCACTCCTGACTGAATTCAAATTCTGGACTAGCTTAGGTGTGACCTACTCCAAGTCCACACTTGTTCAGAGGGACATCTAGGACATAAGTATAATTTTCAAACTGACCTGCAGTTTATCAAAAGAAAGATGTGGAAAATATTCCAGTCTGAACCCAATTGAGGTTCTGAATTTGAGGGATTAAAACAGCCATCCAAGCTTCTCCTGGATTTTCAAAGAACTGGCACTATGGAGGAAATGAGAACACAAACATGTCCACAGAGAAGCAAGTGAATGTAAAACTCACAAAAACACCAATACTCTCACACAGACATAAGGATAGGCTCATGGGCAACTGACTTCAGAGTCAGCAGAAAAGTATTTTGTGACTCTTCAGTGATTGCTTTGTTATTCATTCAAATATTCCTCTTTTTTTTTTCATTTATTCCAGAGTCATGAATTGAACATCGAGCACCTACTTTGTATCAGGCAGTGAACTAAGTTGTGCAGATCTAGGCAATCCAGAAAACATGACATGGCATGTACTAAAGGAACGTGTGGTCACCAGGTAGGCCATGGGAGATGAGCCATAAGTAAAAGGATACAGAGACAGGCAGCCTCAACAAAGACCCAGAGGCAAGAGAAGGTCCCTGTCTTGTCTAACAATCTTTAAGTAGCTTGTCACAGCTGGGGACAGCTGATAACAAAGACGGATGAGGCTGGTAAGAGGCAGGGACCAGGCAGGCTCTCAAGAACTATGTAGAACGTGCTAATGAGTTTGTACTTTATCTGGAGGGCACTGGGAAGCCTTAAGCAGGAGAATGGCCCAACCAGATTATCTCATATAAATATCATTATTGATACAGCATGGATAATGAGAGGAAACTGAATGGGAGGCAACTGGAGGAAAAGGCAACGCTACCTGTATCTGCTCTGCTGACAAGCCACCCCCGGCCAGGTGGCAGTATGATTCTGGGAGAAATACTTACGGGTACTTCTTGTGGTTCATCAGGGCAAAGTTAACTGAAGGCAGCTCTGTGGTGCTCTTCATTGCCATGAAGGGACTACGGATGCATTGGAGCTATGCTTCACACTTCTGAAAAAGCTACACATGGCTGTGGCACTTTGGCCTGAAATGTACGTTCAGTGTTCAGGTCCTAATATCTGCACATCTCCACTGGAGATGATAGCATGGGTTAGAGGTGCTTTTTCTTTATAGTTCTCTCATTTCCAAATAGAGGTTTTCACTCAGCCAAAAACCTTTTACGAAGATATTTCCTATGCTTTGCTGAGTACTTTCTGAGCTCATAATACCCCTTCCTCAGTCTATTTGTAAGAAGCAAATGCTGAACCAGTAGAAGTATATTATCAGGGAAAGTTATAATTTCCTTAAAATTATTTCTTAAAATCAACTAACCTGTTGAAATATCTCGCAATTACACTTAAAGATACATTTATGGAATATTATAAATAGGCTAAATTGGAGAAAATATTGACCACCTGGTTACTTAGCTTTCAATCTAATCTAATTATCAAATCTTTATATTTTGACATATTTATTCCAAAATTTAAAAAAAATTAGATACAGTTGATGCCCCCCCCCCCCGTTTTGTACCCTTCTTCCTCAGAGTGAACATTTCATTTTAAAAATATGTTCTGATTTACTTATCTTTTTGTGGTATCTACTACTTATTCCCCCAAAACAGACTCTTCTTTGACCATTTTTCTACCAGCTTGATTTTTTTTTCTTTTTGGTAGGAGTTCTTTATATATATTCTAGATAGCAATCTATAGTCAATTTTTTTTTTTTTAATTGGAGGATAATTGCTTTACAACATTGTGTTGGTTTCTTGCCATATGTCAACACAAATAAGCCACAGGTATACATATGTCAGCTTTCTTTCGAACCTCGCTCCCACCTCCCTAAGTCAATTATTTTTGATGTAAATATTTTCTCCCAGTCTGTGGTCTTCCTTTTAACCTTTCTAGAGAGCTTTTTGTTGACTATAAGTTTTAAATTTTAGTTGGATCAAATGTATCCAACTTACCTTTATAATTTAAGCTTTCATATCTTGTATAAGCAGGTCTTTCTCTCCTCACGGTCACAAAGATAAATCCTCTATATTTTATTCAAGAAGTTTTAAAGTTTCCCTTTAAGTTTAGGACACTGATTCTGTGGAATTTATGTTTATGTTCAGAAAGGTAGATATCTAATTTTACTTTTCACAAAGATAATCAATTGTGTCATCCCTGTTGGCTGACTAGACCATCTTTTTCCACTGTTTTTCAGTGCCAACTCAATGGTGTATCAGGTCTCCATGTATTCTATTTTGTTCCACTTGTCTGTATGTCTATATAATAAGTGATCAGTGAATAGTTCTGTTGACTAGAGGCAGATATATATATATAGGAAAGTAACAGAAAATTAGACTAGAAACCTAGACTAAGTACATTTCTGGTAGAACTTTGAACACTATTAACGGTCTCCCACCACCCTCAAATCTAGTCAGGAAGCAGTCATCCATCTATAGCAGGGGCAGCAAGTTATGGCCTGTGGGCTAAATCCAGCCCGACATCTGTTTTTATAAATAAATATTTATCAAAATACATTTATTTATGCATTGTCCATGGCTACTTTGACTACAATGGCAGAACTGAAGAGCTGTAACAGAGATCATATGGCCCCTAAAACCCAAAAGATTTCCTACATGGTCCTTTACAGAAAATATTCACCAGCCCCTGATCTAAAGACCTGACCAAAATCTCAACGTAGATCCCATGGTTCTAATGCCTCTTTATGGCCTACATAATTCTGCTGCCATAACCAAAGCAGTCAGTTTTGGCTGACAATGACAAAAAAGTTCCTATCTTAAGACATTAAGGTTATTCCCCTTTTCTTTCAATTTACTTTAAAGAATTTATAAAAGATATTCTCATCTAGTGAGGGGGTGTGGGGGAGAAATGGATGAAGGCAGTCCCAAAGTACAAACTTCTAGTTATAACATAAATAACAGGGATATAATGTACAACATGATTAATATAATTAATACTGACACATGTTATATGTGAAAGTTGTTTGGAGAGTGAATCCTGAGAGTTCTTATCACACACACAAAATTTTTTTCTTTGTTTTATTTTGTATCTACATGAGATGATGGATGTTCACTGGACTTGAATGGTAATCATTCCACCATGCATGTAAGTCAGGTGGTGCTAGCAGTGAAGAACCCACCTGCCAATGCAGGAGACACAAGAGACGCAGATTTGATGCCTGGGTTGGGAAGATCCCCTGGAGGAGGAAATGGCAACCCACTCCAGAATCCTTGTCTGGAGGATCCCACTGACAGAGGAGCCTGGCAGGCTACAGTCCATAGGGTCGCAGAGTCTGACATGACTGAAACAATTTAGCACCCACACATGCATGTAAGTCAAATCAGTATGGCCTACACCTTAGTTATATAGTGCTATATATCAAATATATCTCAATAAAACTGGAAGAAAAAAACAAAAATAGACATTCTCATCTACACTGACAGCATAATTTTACCTCTGGAACCATGACAAAATTTAAAATGTAATTGAATACATTTGTTAATTATTCTGGAGATGGAAGCAGGCCCATTATATTCTCTTTCTCAAATTTCAGACATAAATGAGTCTTTGGCATGTGTTAAGTTCCCAAAAAACAATGCAGTTTGACTCCCAATCTTGTTTCCTTACAGATAGAGCTGTCATTGGGTTAGGACATAATCTTTTGCTTTGGCTTTCATAAAAATTTGATACAAAAAATATATACATTTAAAAATATTTCCAGTCTTTAATAAAGCTGTAGCGATAGATATCTATTCCAAAGTCAATGCTGCTTATTATGTTCTAAAGGCTAAATCACCAGATAACAGGGAAGCTTTACCTAAATCCCACTGCTCAACCTACTTCACCTATAGGAAATGTCAGTTTTAAGAAAAGGAACAGAGAGAGTAAGGGCTCACTTCCTTAGCTGGAGGAGAGAAGGGAGGAACTGAGGAAAAACCAGCAAACTGGCTAGTCTTGGATAAATAACTGAAGGGAGCCAGACAATGGGTCTCCTGCATCTCCCGAGAGAAAAGTCCACAGCATAGCATTCCAGGTATCTAGCTCACGGCTCCCAGGTGTGAGGAGCCAGATCAGAGAAAGCACCAAGACCTTACACCAGCTGAATTCAAGGCAGCGCAGGTCATTTCTACCTGCTACATGCATTGTTCTTAGGAGAGTGAGGAGAGGTATCCAAATTAAAGACCATAATAGGTTGTAAAAGGAAGTCTGAAATAATAATTTCTCATTAGAGAAAAACAAAATTATTTTGTGGAGAGCAGGAGAAAAGGAAAAGGAATTCTGACCCCTGCTCCCCTTCCCAGTTCCCAGGTCTCTTTGGCTATGGTGTCTCCTCCCCAGAGATGAAAAAACCTGGCTGCCTATATACCCCTGATTAATGGAAACAGAGATTTTCAGAGCAGCTCCACACTCTGTTTAATTCTTTCCCTCCATGACTCTAGAAATGCTTGATTTGGCTGTGTAAAAGTAATACTAATTATAGTGATTTACATGAACTACTTACCATTTATGCCTAATTACCTCACAGCACAATAACAATTATGCATACATTAAATGTGTCAGATTAACCTGGTTGTAAGTTTTATTTGATAACAAAAGTAAAGTGTTCATAAATGCTCATTCTTCCTAGTTTGTTGTTCATATAGCATGGTCATCTGCTCATAACTTTTTCGAATTTTTACTAGAGAAAACATTGTTACATAGGTAGGTGAAAGCAGCCTAATAGTCTGCCACCAATTCTCCTCACTGATAAATAACTCCAGCATTTTGCGAAGAATGTGCATTTTATTTTAACATTATGGCTTGTCCTTACAGAACGGTTCTTAGGAGTACAATTTGTTTTAAGTCCACCAGAGTGAATATTTAAACATCTGTACCAAAAACAAATCAAATCTGCATATATGCTAACTGAAATTCAGTCAGACAAAGACCATCCTGTATGTTCTCACTTACAGGCATAATTTTATAAGAGCATAACTCATAGGATGGTGGTTATCAAGAGCTGTGGGGCAAGGGAAATGGTGAAATATTGGTCAAAGGGTACAACCTCCCAACTATAACATCTAATGTGCAGCGTGGTGACTATAATTAATAATACAGTAGCATATTAATATTTGAAAGTTGTCAGAAGAGTAGATCTTAAATGTTTTCACCACAAAGAGAAATAGTAATTATATCAGGGGATACGCTGCTGCTGCTGCTACGTCACTTCAGTCGTGTCCGACTCTGTGCGACCCCATAGACAGTAGCCCACCAGGCTCCCCCGTCCCTGGGACTCTCCAGGCAAGAACACCGGAGTGGGTTGCCATTTCCTTCTCCAATGCATGAAAGTGAAAAGTGAAAGTGAAGTCGCTCAGTCATGTCCGACTCTTAGCAACCCCATGGACTGCAGCCCACCCAGGCTCCTCCGTTCATGGGATTTTCCAGGCAAGAGTACTGGAGTGGGGTGCCACTGCCTTCTCCAATGTCAGGGGATATAAGGGTTAACTAATTTTATTATGGAATCATTTAGCAATGTATTCAGGTGTGAATCATCACACTGCACAATTTAAACTTAGATATATTATCTGTCAATAATATCTCAGTAAAGCTGAGGGAAGAATCAAATGTCCATGAAATTGTAAACCCTATTTATGAAAATCAAAAAATCTACATACTGGGCTTCCCTGGTGGCTCAGTGGTAAAGAATCAGATTGCCAATGCAGGAGACATGGGTTTGATGCCGGTCCAGAAAGATCCCACATCCTGCAAAAACTAAGACCGTAAACTGTGACCCTTGAGCCTGTGTCCTAGAGCCCAGGAACTGCAACTACTGAGCCCTGAGGCCACGTGCCATAACTACAGGAGCCCACATGCCCTAGAGCCTACGCTCTGCAACAAGAGAAGCCACCACAATGAGAAGCTACACACTGCAACTGGAGAGGAGCCCCACCCCACAGCAAGCAGAGAACAGCCCACACAGCAACAAAGATGCAGCACAGACATAAATAACATTATTTTTTTTAAAAAGGGATTCTAAACTACTAACAAAGTTCTATTGCTGGAAAAATCTAACAGCTTAAATTTTCCTTCTCTGATAATTGGCATGTCAGTATTTTTAGGAGAAATAGTCTTGTGGCATCTTTATAATCTCCAAAACTGAAGTTTTACATGTTTTATTCAGACTAAATTTGTTATTTGGGTCTTCTGCAATGCTAAATATTTTGTGGGCTTAAGAAATGACAGGACAAATAAAAAAGATGTTGATCAATCTACTAAATATTCATTCACATATGCATTGGGATTAACAAATATAAGCTTTCACTAGACACATTAGAAACTACCTGATTTGTCAAATTTCCTCCTTACGTAAGAATTACACAATAAAACAAGGGCCTCTAGATAGTAAAGTATTGCATTTAATTACTGCTAAATAGCTGTCTATTTAGAGGCAGATTCAGTATAGCCAATTCATATATCAAAGGTGGAATGAGATACAAAAGTCATGAGAGAAATTTTAACTTTCAGATAACAACAAAAATCTGGTAAGTAAAACATCTTGTCTCCTGGCTAGGACATATAACAAAGTTGTCATTTTATTTGGAAGACCTCCTGTAACGCAAACTATAATTAAGTATGCAGTACTTAAGCAATCTATGTTTTCCAAACTTCTTACTTCTTGATTCACCCATAAACTTTTGGGAACACAAGAGAAAGAGAAAACGTTGGCCATCAAAAGGGATAATTCATCATTATTTCCCATAACCATTGTGCTGGACTAGCCAACACACCCTGGCGCCCAGCCTCACAGTCCACTTCTGAGGGAAACTGCCCTGCTCTCGGGAGCACTGGATAGCACCTTATACAGAGAGCCAATCTTTGTGTTGACTAGCAGCCCCTGGAAAACTGGTGCAAAACTTCTGCCCCAACAGGGATGAAGGGTTTGGGTGGCCTCTCAGATTCTTCCTCAGGAACTTAAACCACAGATACAGGAAAAGAAATGAGAAGCTGGTAGGATGAACAGAGCGGGAAAGAGAATGGGGAAAAGGAGCAAAGAGTAAATAGATCACTCTTTATGAATGGCAGGGCACTGGAGCATCCACAGGGACCACTTCCTACAAGTCATCAGAGATTTCAGAGCCACTGTGCTCAGTTGTTCAGTCGTGTCTGACTCTTTGCAACCCCATGGACTGTAGCCTGCCAGGCTCCTCTATCCAAGGAATTCTCCAGGAAAGAAAATTGGAGTGGGTTGCCATTCCCTCCTCAAGGGAATCTTCCCAACCCAGGGACTGAACCCGTGTCTCTTGCATCTTCTGCATTGGCAGGTGGATTTTTTACCACTGCGCCATCTGAGAATGGTGCCAAATGCTGGTGCCTGCTCTGTGAGGCCTGGCTGAGTGATGGAGATGCCCTTTGTTGCTATTTTCTTTTTTAATCTTATTCCACATCTCCATTTCTTTCTCAAGCCTAAATAAGTAATACTTTATTGTTTTTAACCAAAACATGTTAATACAATGCAGTACTTTTCCTTACATAAAAATAAAACCATTTTGTTACATTCTCAAGTGCTTTTTAAAAAGTAAAATTACTTTCAGTAGAACTTATAAACAAAGTACTATTGTTATAGTTATATTGTTATTGTTATATTGTTATACAGTACCTTTCTTATAAAGATCTTATAATAAGAGGATATTTGTGTTAAGGGGGATACGTAGTTTGGTCCGTTGATTAAAGGAAAACTAGTTTCTTAGGTTGAACCATAATATCCCTCATAATTTAAGGATGACACCACTAATAACAGAGCTTCTATAGCAGGACAAGGAATGGGAGTTTTTCCTTTTGTTTCAGAATTTCAGCTAAACCTCAAAGCTGAGGACATGAGAAACAGGTGCCCCTATACACTACAGAGAGGCACTAGTTGTATATATGCAAGAATTCCTTAAACAGAGGCAGGGGGGAATCAAAAAACAGCCGCACAACCAAAGTAATCAAGGTAGAAAATTGTTAGCTGGGTAAAGAGTCCTGTGGCATTTCCCCTGGATGAACCAACCTCATGTCAAGTGCAAGGGGTCCCCAAGAGAAACATCCAAACAGGTTAGAATTAAGGCAAAATGGGCATCCTCTCCCCAGTTGGATACTCACTTCATTGAGAAAATCTGCAGACAGCTACCCAAGTAGGGTGTGAAAGAGTTCACAGAAGAACCTGACACGTATGTGTCCCCAGGAGTACAGGGGCACACAGAACAGATGCTGGTGTTTGCTTCTTAAATCTGCAGAAGTCCAAGGGCAGGAGACTGAAGCTGCCCACACAGTAGGGTTTGGAGAAAGGAGATGTGTTACTTGGGGTGGTCTCAGTAGACACCACAAAGGCGACCTGGCTAGAGCTGTCCTGAAAGGACCCCACTGAAGAAAGCTAAGTGCAAGGGCAAGGCCATCCCCGCACCACAGGGCCAAGCTGTGAGATGTTTGTTCCTTAGAGTCGTAAGAGGTTGGTCACAGTGACGCAGTGGGGAGGTCCTCATGGGAGTCCTGAAGAACGCACACAATGCTCCTCACAGAGAGCTAGCATGTCAGTATCTACCACACAAATGGCCCTTAACTGGCCACTCAAGACTGCTGTTTCACTCTAATCGTCTATCCCCCGCATTCTGACCCTAGGGAAGCCAAGCTGGCAGAGAGAGGAAAAGGGGAGAGAAAAAAGAACAAGTCACTCCCTCTTCTCTGCTACTGATCCCAGGCCAGGCCTGAGCTAAAGCGAGGGGGAAGCTTTGAATTGCATACAAGTTTTCACTGTAACTGGTATTTAGGTATTCTTTTTACTACCTCAGTATGAAGCTATTTGAATCCCCTTGAAGGTAAAAGAAAGCTATAGAACATCAAGAGGTCAGAAATGGGGATCCAACAGAGCTTGTTTAAAGGAACTGGAAGCAAATTTTCAAGCTCTTTCATGAGTGTACCCAGCTGCATTTAATCCATTTTTAAAATGCTCACACTTTTAACTGTTCCATCTTTAACATGACACAAATCTTACCTTAGAAAAAAGGCCTTCTTCCTCTATCCTGTATCCTTTAAGGTCCTCATGCAGTTTCTGCAGACATTGTATGACTCTTCTTTGATGTTCATCATCCTTTAGCTCACGAGCTTTGATCAGAAAGTCATAGTGGTCCAATGGTCCATGGCAAACAGCTAAAGCTTTTGAATAAGCCTCTGTAGCAGCAGTTGGAGACATACTCTCAGGGGGCTGAACTGAATAGGCTATAAACAAATACATATATATAAGATTTAAGACTTTCTGAAATGAAGGTATTTCATAGTGCTCAATACTGTTTCTTAAAACTTTCAACCAATTACAATTGTACATATTTGAGCAGCTGTTGTAAAAATCATTTTGATGAAAACCATAATATAAAACACATTTTGGGGACTTCTCCGGTGGTCCAGTGATTCAGACTCTGTGTTCCCAAAGCAGGGGATCTGGTTGGATCCCTGGTTAGGGAACTAGATCTCACATGCTACAACTAAGACTCAGAGCAGCCAGATAAATAACTTTTTCAAAAACATACACATTTTGTACAATAAATATATAAATGATTGACTCAATTTAATAAACCCCAAACTCATAACCTATCACTATAACCCCTCTTCTAGGAAGCCTTTGTGTGTGTGTTTAGTTACTCGGTCATGTTCTACTCTTTGTGACCCCAGGGGCTGTAGGCTCCTCTGTCCATGGGATTCTCCAGGCAAGAATACTGGAGTGGGTTGCCATGCCCTCCTTCAGGAGATCGTCCCAACCCAGGGATCGAACCCAAGTCTCCCGCATTGCAGGTGGATTCTTTACTGTCTAAATCACCAGGGAAGCCCTCTAAGAAGCCTAACCCCCTCTACAGTGACAGCTTTACCTCCACTCCATTGAATGCTACCAAGGTTCATCGCATCCTTCCCCACAGCAGAGGTGGTGCCTTTCTTTGCATTAGGCCTAAATCTGGTTCTTTAACACCAAGGCAGAGACTTAGAGACTAGTCACAAAGGGTTTTCTATTGCCTCTTTATTCCCTATCCAAAACAACACAGCATTCAGACATTACCATGCTGAATTCAGTTCTCTGCTTACAAGATTCCTTCACTTTTTCCATTACCTTTAGGTTGAACACAAAGAGCTGAGAGACAAGAAGAGTGTTTCAAAGCAGGGTGTGTTCATCCTTTTTTTAGCTTCTCAAGGAAGAAAACTGATTATCTGTGGTAAGGTCCGGTTATAACTCCATTCCTTATTTGGGGCAGGTTCAAGCTGGTACATTTTTAGGCAAAGATTTTGCAAGGGTATTTTGCCAGAGTTTCTCTTGTTTCATTGAATACCATGTTTCCTTTGTTTCAATAATATGAAAATTACTTAATTTAGGAAAAAAATTAAGTCACAACATTATTTTCATCTTTTTCTAAGAAAGGAAAAAAAAATCCTTAAATATACTGTGACTATTGAGGATAGGGCAGGGCTATCCCCTAATAACTGTTCTCCCTTTCTAAATAGGGGTTTTAGCTGGGTACAAGTCAGCCCGGTAAAATATTCCATATCCTGGTCTCTGGCAGCTAGGATGGCCACGTGACCAGTGGGATGTAAGCTGAAATTTGTGTGCTCTGCTCCGGAGCACTTAAAGGGAAAGGGCAAATTCCCCTCCTCTCTTTCCCTCCCCTCCCTCTGTCTGGAAAGAAAGTGCCATGGCTGCAGCTGGAAGAGCCAACCTGGCAAGGAGAGGCACACAGAATGCTGAGCAAAGCAGAGCAAAGTTCCCCAACAATGCTGAGCTGCCAAACCAGCTCTGGACCACCTGCCTGGATTTTTATGTAAAATAAACGTCTATCTTGCTTTTCAAGCAGTGTATTTTGGGGTCTCTTTGTTACAGAGGCCTAAATTGTACCCTAACTAATACATTGGGCTTACAGCCTGCAATAGAGAACCAAACTAAGGGTCTCCTGGGATCCTAGGCCTTGTAGGACCAAGGACAAGATTTGGGTTCATGCTGAAACTGAAGGCACAGGTTGAGAATTCCGCAGAGGTTTCCAGCGATTTGAGACGTTTACCAGGGTGGTATAAGAAACATACTTGCAGTTGGTCCACAGTCCCTGGCACAGAGATCATAAAATCCTTGGAATTTCCTAAGTGATAGAGCATCTTTTGTTATTCATAATGAGCCTCTTTCCATCACACATATGCTAATGAACTCAGGGAAGGTCCTGAAAATAGTCTCAGGACAGGGCTGGTTCCCAGAAAGACTAAGTGTTTAGAAAGCTGGCAGTCCCATCCACCAACCTATGAGGGCAAGGGAGGCTGGAGATTAAACTCTATAAACACTCCTGAACAATAAGATTTGGAGAGCATCCAGGATGGTGAACATCTCAAGGGAAGGTGACGTACTCAGAGAGGGCATGGAAGCTCCATCCCTTGCCCCGTGAACCCCTTCCATTTGCCTGTTCCTGAGCTGTACATACCCTTTATAACAAACTGATAAACATATTTAAAGTGTTTGTTTCTGAGGTCTATGACCATTACTAGAAAATTATCAAACTTAGCTAATTATCAACCCCCTGAATTTGAATTCAGCCACGCAGAAGGGTGGGAAGCAGGGCAGCACAGTTGCAGCTGGCCTCTGAAGTGGCACCATTTTTATAGGATTGGCCCTTTAACACGTGGGAGCTGATGCTACTACCTTCAGGTAGATAGTGTCGGTATCCACTACTGGATACCCAGCAGTGTTGGAGGATTATGAGACCCTCACAACCAGGGAAAATGCTCTTTTCCACTCCCTGGAATCAACTAAGTAAAATACCTAAGATAATGCTAATTTCCTTCTCCAACCCCAAACCCCCTCCCCAGACCGCAACCAGATCCTCAGCCAATCAATCATCAATGCTACCCAATTTTCTGTGTGTATGTTAGTCGCTCAGTTGTATCTGACTCTGCAACTCCATGGACTGTAGCCCACCAGGCTCCTCTGTCCATGGGATTTTCCAGGCAAGAATACTGGAGTGGGTTGCCATTTCCTTCTCCAGGGGATCTTCCCAACCCGGGGATCAAACCCAAGTCTCTCACATTGCAGGCAGACTCTTTACCGTCTGAGCCATCAGAGAAGCTCTCTACCCAATTTTACATCCTAAAGTCTCTCTAATCCATTTCCTCCTCCTTCTTCATATAACCACTCCAGCCGATGCTCTTAATTATCTCTGTCTTGATCTCCCTGCCTCTGATCATCTCCAACCTCAAATTTATCTTGACCACAATCTCTTAAAAAAATATCTCCCATCAACAACAGAAATGATCCTACTAAAATCCAAATGTGATTTTACCAATATTTGGCTTAAAATTCATCTCATTGTTTAAAGGAGTGATTTTCAAATGTAATTTTAACAGCAGCACCTTTTTTATATACAAAACCTTCCATCGGATCCTAAATTTACTTAACAGAAAAGAAGAAAGGGGTAACAAAGTCCCATCCTCTCCACATCTCCCTCATTCTCACACCCATATCCCTTCATTTCCAAAGGAGCCCCTAAGGCCTCTTCCCCACCTTATAGGATCACATTAAGTGAGAACAGTGCACAGAAAAGCGTTAACACAGCAGGCCTCAGACTGCAGAGCTTAGAAATGCCTGCTTGCAAAAGTGGGACCTTGACTGGAGCTTGAATTCCCACAGGGTTCCCCATCAATCCAGAAATAGTACGAGTGACTCACTGTGCCTAAACGCTTGTATTATATATAAGCAATATGGTTTATGCTGAACACCGAGTTTCCTTCTACAAGTCTGGAATTTTCGCACAGGCTAGGCAGAGGGTGGGCTTCCCAGGTGACACTAGTAGTAAAGAACCCACCTGCCAATGCAGGAGGTATAAGGGATGCAGGTTTAATCCCTGGGTAGGGAGGATCCCCTGACGGAGACCATGGCAACCCACTCCAGTATTCTTACCCATGGCAAGAGGAGCCTGGCGGGCTACAGTCCATAGGGCTGCAGAGTCAGACATGACTGAAGCAGCTAAGCACGCACGCATGGACAGGCAGAGGGCACGTCCATAACCACCACTCGACCCTAGGCCTCGAGTCTCTAATGAATCTTCCTAATAGACATTTCACCCCTGTTGTCAAAGTTGCTGGAGGTATTAAGCATGTTCTGTTTGACTCCACTGAGAGAAGATGCTTATATGCTTCTAATTTTTTCCCAAACTTTCCACATGCCTTTTCCCTTTGCTGATTGTGCTTTGTATCCTTTCACTATAATAAATGGTAGCCTTGAGTCTAACTATATGCTGAGGCCTCTGAGTCTTTTAGTAAATCCCCAGAGGGTAGTCTTAAGGGGATCCCCAACACATATGGTGTTCTCATTCTGAGGTTCAAGGAATCAATAAACACAGAAAAAGCATTTGACAAAAACTAACACCCATTCATGATAAGAACTCACAGTAAACTAAGAAAAGAAGGAACTTCCTTATCTTGATAAAGAATATTCACAAAAACCCTATAGCTAAAAATATACTTAAGAGTAATAGCCTAGAAGTTTCCCACTAAGATCAAGAACAAGTAAAGGATGTCCCCTCTCTTCACTCCATATCAACACAGCATTAAATAATGCCGTAAGACAAGAAGAGGAAATAAAAGGCATGCAGATTGGAAAGGAAGAAATAAAATGTTCTGTTCCCAAATGACATGATTGTCTATATAGAAAATACAAAAGAAACAACAAAATAAGACTCCTAGGACTAACAAGCAATTCCAGTAAGGTTATAAGATACAAGGTTAATATACAAAAGACAATCACTTTCATATATGCCTGCAGTGAACAGTGGAATGTAAAATTAAAAACAATAGCATTTAAGGACTTCCCTGGCGGTCCAGTGGCTAAGATTCTCCACTCCCAATAGAGGGAGCCCAGGTTCAATGCCTGGTCATGGAACTAGATCCCCCATGCCACAGCTAAAGATTCCCACATGTCCCAATGTAAGATCAAAGATCTTGTGTGCCACAACTAAGACCAGCACAGCTGAATTAATAAATATTTTTTTAAATACCACTTACATTAGCACTCCCAAAAATGAAATACTAAGGTGTAAATCTAACAAAATATGTAAAAGATCTATATGCAGAAAATGACAGAACGCTGATGAACAAAATCAAAGAACTTAAAAATGGAGAAATATTCTATGCTCACAGATAGACTAAATATTGTCAAAATGTCAGTTCTTCCCAACTTGATCTACAGATTCAACGGAATCTCAATTAAAATTCTGGCAAATTATTTTGTGGATACTGACAAAATAATTCTAAAATGTTAATGAAGAAGCAAGAGAGACCCAAAATAACCAACACAATACCAACAGAGAAGAACAAAATTGGAGGATTGACACTACCCAACTTCAAGACCTACTAGAAAGCTACAATAATCATTATAGCACTGTATTGCCAAAAGAACAGACAAACAGATCAATAAAACAGAATAGAGAGTCCAGAAATATAGCCACATACATATAGTCAATTCATTTTGCCAGAGGAATAAAGGTAATACAGTGGAGCAAAGATAATCTTTTCAATAAATGATGCTGGGACAACAGCACATCCACATGCAAAAAAGGGAATCTAGACGCAGACCTTACACCTCACAAAAATTAACTCAAATTGCTTCATAGGAGGTCTTCCTTGGTGGTCCAGTGACTAAGACTGCACACCCAATGCAGGGGGCCCAGGTTCAATCCCTAGTCAGCGAACTAGATACCACATGCCTCAATCAAGAGTTCATATGCCGCAACTAAGACCGGGTGCAGCCACATAAATAAATATTTTTTTAAAAATGCATCATAGGACTAAATGTAAAAAATGAAATTATAAAACTCTTAGAAGATACCATGCAAGAAATACAGGCAAAACCTAGATGATCTTGGGTACCGTTTTAACTTTTTAGATACAATACCAAAGGTACAATTCCTGAGACAAATCATTGATAAGCTAGACTTAATTAAAAACTTTTATTCTGCAAAAGACAATGTCATGGTCTCATAAGAAGACAAGCCACAGACTGGGAGAAAATATTTGCCAAAGACCCATCTGATAAAAGACTATTTTCCAAAACACACAAAGAACTCTAAAAACTCACTAGAAAACAATCTGATTAAAAACTGGTCTAAAAACTTTAACAGAAACCTCACCAAAGAAGATACACATATGACAAAGAAGCATATGAAAAGATCTCCACATCATATGCCATCACAGAAATGCAAATTAAAAGAACAATTAGATACCACTAACAGTGTCAGACTTTATTTTTTTGGGCTCCAAAATCACTGCAGATGGTGACTGCAGCCATGAAATTAAAAGATGCTTACTCCTTGGAAGAAAAGTTATGACCAACCTAGATAGCATATTCAAAAGCAGAGACATTACTTTGCCAACAAAGGTCTGTCTAGTCAAGGCTATGGTTTTTCCAGTGGTCACGTATGGATGTGAGAGTTGGACTGTGAAGAAAGCTGAGCACCAAAGAATTGATGCTTTTAAACTGTGGTATTGGAGAAGACTCTTGAGAGTCCCTTGGACTGCAAGGAGATCCAACCAGCCCATTCTGAAGGACATCAACCCTGGGATTTCTTTGGAAGGAATGATACTAAAGCTGAAACTCCAGTACTTTGGCCACCTCATGTGAAGAATTGACTCAATGGAAAATACTCTGATGCTGGGAGTGGTTGGGGGCAGAAGGAGAAGGGGACAACAGAGGATGAGATGGCTGGATGGCATCACTGACTCAATGGACATGAGTCTGAGTGAACTCTGGGAGTTGGTGATGGACAGGAAGGCCTGGCGTGCTGCGATTCATAGGGTCGCAAGGAGTCGGACACGACTGAGCGACTGGACTGAACTGAACTGAACATGCCTATTAGAATGGCCAAAATCCAGAACACTGACAAATGCTGGCCAGGATGTGGACCAATAGTACCTCTCTTTCTTGATGAGCATGCAAAATGGTACAGCCACTTTAAAAGACAATTTGGTGGTTTGTTATAAAACTATACTCTTATCATACAATCCAACAATTATGCTCCTTGGTATTTACCCACAGAAGCTGGAAACTTATGTCCACAAAAACCTGCACACATATATTTATAGCATCTTTATTCATAATTGCCATAACTTAGAAGCAACCAAGATGTCCTTCAGAAGGAGAATGGATAAATAAACTGGCACACCCTGAAAATGGAATATTACTCAACACTAAAAAGAAATGAGTCTATCAAGCCATGAAAACACACACACAAAAAAATGTAAAAGCACGTAACTAAGTGAAAGATCAATTTGAAAAAGCTATATACTGTAAGGTCCTATATCTTAATTATACAACAATGACATTCTAGAAAAGGCAAAACTATGAAGATAGTAAAAAGATCAGTAGTAGAAAAAGGAAGCAAGTAGATAGGAAGAAGGTGTGAATAGGCAGAACACAGAGGATTTTTAGGGTAGTGAAAATACCTTAAAATATACTATATTGATGGATACATGTCATTATACACTTGTCCATGTTCGTAGACTGTACCACACCAAGAGTGAACCCTACTGTAAACTATGGACTTCGGATGATGATGCTGCGTCAATGGAGGTTCATCAACTATAACAAATGTACCTCTCTGGACGGGACAGTGATAATGGGGACATGCTGAGGGGCAGGCAGCGGGTATTTGGTAAATCTCTGTACCTTTCTCTGAATTTTGCTGTGAACCTAAAACTGCTCTAAAAAAAATAATAAAGTCTTTTTAAAAAGAAAGAGAATCAGTCAGGCAAGATGCTCAAGGCTGAAAGACTAGCCAGCTTAGGCCTGGATAGCAGCTGTATAAATTGAAACACAAAAGACTTCTCAAAAGCTGCACTAAATTAAATCTGTTACTACATCAGTGTACACAAATTATGTGATGCTGCTGCCATATTATTTTGATTTGTATTAATTTGCCTTATTGTACTCCAAATGGACAGTGGGAAAATGCCATTCTGAAGATCCACACACTAATCCACAAACATAAATGGGAGATTTTAGAGGGGAAAAAAAAAATCTAAACTGTTTTAATACCTCAATTTTCTACCTTATTTCACTACTGTCTCCTAAACTAAGTTTTAGGAAGATTCTACTATGCTCCATAGCCCACCTGCTATAAGATATACTCAATATCATGATATTTTAGCATCTGAACAATCTATTATAATTTTCTAGATAGTATTCTAACAATTACATCTATTTTTCTCCCTAAGGAAAAAAAGAATTAGCTTCCCCAGGCTTTAACAGGTTTATTTGTTATTACTTCAGCTACCCCTCCACCAACTTTTTTTTTAAATGAACATAAGCTTAAGATTTTACTGTCTTCATAAAAAAATAAAAGATGAAGCTTAGGACTGGACCACTTAGCCCTTATATCTCCTCCCAGTTCAAAATGCTTGCAGGCCTTAACAGTCAGCACTCTCTAAATCTGCAGCACTTTCTAGGCTCAATTAATTCAAGCCTCAGCACAATCCCTTTTTGTAATTTTAGCCCTTTTTCCAGAAAAGCAGCTCATTCTGCCCATCATAGCCTCTCTGCTTCCTGTCATAAGACCACTTTTCCTGGGCATTCAAAGAATCCTTGCCCTTCTTGTCCTGTGTCACTTTGTGGGTTTAATGCTTGGCACACTTCTTACAGAAGTCCAGCAAGTTTTAAGAACACAAATCACGTCTGTTTGTTGCGGGGGCATTACTGGCAGGAAGAGAAGGGAGTTCCCCCAATATTTAAGATTTCATCTTAAAACAGAGATTTAGAACAAAAAAATTTTTAAGTTCTGCACTCTTAAAGTCTATGCTAACATGTTCCACTTAAATAATCTCATTGCATTAATAGTATAAAGCACAATTACGCTCTGTGGGGCTTCCCAGGTGGCTCCATGGTAAAGAATCCACTAATGCAGGAGAAGCAAGAGGCACGGGTTCAAACCCTGGGTCCGAAAGATCCCCTGGAGGAGGGCATGGCAACCCGTTCTAGTATTCTTGCCTAGAAAATCCCATGAACAGAGGAGCCTGGCAGGCTACAGTCCATGGGGTCACAAAGAGTAGGACACAATTGAGCGACTGAGCACACAAGCACTGATGCTTTTCTTAACGGCACATAACTTACAACAAGAAAGAAGAGGCAATTCGACAGTACAACTGTTGAGAAATTAGAAAAAGGCAAATTGACGCAAACAGCCCTAACAAGAATTTTTATATATATATGGGTTGTTTTTTCTAAATAAGGTCTTGACAGGCTGGCAGTGAATTGGATGGGGGGTGGGGGTGGGGGGGCGGTCTGAGAGCTTTCTGAAATTAAAAGTGTCTGTGTGTATGTTTGTGCATTTTTCTTGAGGTAAGACCTCTAAATATACTACAAATTCCTTTAGAATTTCAAACAAGTGAACAAAAACTGGTTAAGAATCACTGTTTTAAAAAGAATTGTCAAAATTTTGAGTTTAAAAGAAAATTCTATTAAGAGCGGCTCACATTTATTGAGCACCTACAGTGTACTAAGGACTAGGTTAAGTAACTTCACATAATTACTTGCTCTACTCTGCACAATAATCCTATTATACAAATAACTAAAAACACCCATAAATGAATCTGTTCATTGATTCATTCACTCACGTTTCTTGAGAACCAACTATGTAGCTCAGGCACTATTCTTATCACCAGTGAAACTACACTTAAAAACAAATACCTTTCCTTGTGGAGACTTCCCTCCAGTCAAGGGGAAGACAGACAAAAAATTAAATGAAGAAGCAACAAAGGATCATGTAATGATCAGTATACTGGTGAAAATAAAACTGAGTGATATCCTGGGACCTCTGATCTCCCCAGGGAGCTCAACAAAAGTATAGAATTTTAGGCACCACCTCAGGGGTCTGAATCAAAATTTGCATTTTTAACAAAATATATAGGTGTTTCATATGCACACTTAAGTCTGAGAAGCACTATGCTAGGGAATGATTGAGGACTCCTATAGATGATCAAGAAAAGCCTTCCTGTGGAAGTGACATAAGTTGACACCTAATATCCGAAGAAGTGGTCCTAAGGAAGAACTGGGAGAACTGCTCAGGGAGAAGAAAGAGCTCTGGCAAACCTTAAAGTGAAAATGGAAATAAGCTTCACATTTTCAAGGAAGGAAGAGAAAGTTTACAAGGTGCAGTATGTTATAAGGTGAAGTTGGAAAGGGAGGAAGGACCAGATCATGCAGGGTCTTACAAACCATGGTAAATAGCATGGATTTGATAAGATCAAGTAGAAGAATTTTTCCTTTTTTTTTTCAAAAGGCAGAGAGACCAGTTAGGAAACTGTAACAACAGTACAGTTCAGAGATATCTATGATTTGGACCAGAGAGTTAGCATTGCAGGTTAAGTAAACTGACCAAGTCATATAGATAATAACAAAAGCAGCAAAAATTGCCGTTTAGTGAGCTCTCACTAAGTGCCAAGTACTTTTCTCAGTACTTTACACACTTCCAATCATTTAATCTTCACAACCGCCTTTTGATGCAGGTACTAACATTATCCCTAACTTAAAGAACCTGAAGCACAAAGGGACTAAGTAAGTAACTTGTCCATGTCCCCATAGCTAGGTAGTGGCAGAGCCAGCATTGTACCTACAGGTCCAGCAGGGAGGCAGGATGTTATGGTGGAAGGGGCCTGGGCTCTGGAGTCATACCCTCCAGATTTATCTCCTGACTCCACCATTTCAACTCCGGATCATAGCAAGTTGGTCACAAAATCACAGTCCTAGCCAATGATGCCTAAGAGGAAGTCAACTTCTGCCAGAGTGTCTCCTGATGCTCTTCAAAAATGACTAGGACAGAAACTCATTCCTTCCTGCCTCTGTACTTTTACCTGTGAAGTCAACATACCTGTACTGCTGCAAGTACCTTCAGAACATGAGAGGAAATGCCGCTGACACACTGAGGACAACAATAATCTTGATATATGTGTGATAGTGAATTTTATGTCAACTTGACCGGGCCATGGAGTGCCAATACATTTGGTCAAACACCACTGTAGATGCGTCTGTGAGGGTATTTCTTTTAAGCTTAACATTTGAAGCAGTAGACTGAGTAGACTGCTCTCCATTATGTGGGAGGGTGCCATCCAATCGGTTGAAGTCCTGAACGGAAGACTGATCTTCCCCTGAGTAAGAGGGAACTCCTTGAGCCTGGATGCGTTTACGCTGTAACATTGGTTTTCTCCTGCCTTTAGACTCAAACTGAAATGTTCGTTCTTCCTGGGTCTTAAGCTGAGAACTACACTATTGGCACTTCTGGTTTTCAGGCCTTTGGACGCAGATGGGAATTAACACCACCAACTCTCCTGGGTCTCCAGGTCTTCAGCATACTGATGTAGATCTTGGCACTTGTCAACCTCCATAACTGCACAAGCTGATGATTTCTTATAATAAATCTCTTTCTAATGTACATACATCCTATTGGTTGTCTCTGAAGAACCTTGACTAAAATATATGTCATAAAGCTTAACTGTGTTTCCACAGAGCTAGAGTAATAACAGCAAAGGGGATGTGTGGTCTCTGTGCTCTTTGGGGCTTTAAATAGGAATGAAATTTCAAATTCTACACAAAGTAGATAGTTAAGAAAATCTTACAGATATTCTTTAAAGACTTAGGCAAAATGGTGGATCAGACTATTTCAACAGAAAGTAAGCATTTTTCTTTCAGAAATGTTATTTTACAGGTTTGTTTCACCCTTAAGGATTTTCACTTGGTGTTACATATTTTTGAGAACCCATCTCCAACTTTATACTCAAAATCAGTAGAGATGTCATTTAATGTGCAGAAATTTTACATACAACTCATCAGTAAAGTGGCTCAGCTCAAAAACATACTAGTAAAGAATTCTCAACTCAAAAATACCCTGTGATTAAAGAACTGAATATATGCAAGATAACAAATGATTATACAAATTTAAAGAGTTTTCAAGGTAAAGAAAATTATCTTTTTGCATTATTCCTTCCTAGACAGCTATATGTCCAAAAATATTCAATAAAATTTTTGATGAGTCTATTTCAAGACATTGCATGTGTTTACTTCACTAGAATTAAGGATGTTGTATAAAAATCAACAGATTACAAGAGGTACTTACATAACCCAAAAAAGTCATATGCTTTTAACAACTTAAGATTTTCTTTGCAAAGCTTGGATTCCTTTGAAAACTTATGAGAAACAGAATCCTGAAAGGTAAAGAAAACACTAACAAGTGCCTCCTATGTAGCCAGGGTACACATAGCATGTTCTATATATTATCTTACTTCTCCAAAAAAATCTAAGGTAGGCATTGCTATTCCTTACAAATGAGGGAACTAAAACACCACAAAAAGTTAGAAAATGTTAAGTGAATGTGCAAGATAGGAGCTCAAGCTAAACAACCCCAAACCACCAGGATACTTCGCTCATTAAAATCACCATAACACTACAGACAAGTGAAGACTGTGCTCCCAGTTTTCGCAGCCAGGCAACAGAAAATCAAAACACAAACCTCTCTCAGGCCCTCTAATTTGAAGTACTCAAGCCTCCTGGAGCAACCATCAACCCACTCCTGGGTTTCCACCCTACTCAGGCCCAGCTAGAGCTCTGACCTGCCTGCACTCTGGGGTCAACCTCCCTCTGCTAATAAACGGTACTCTTCCAAAACCCAGCAGCAGCAGCAGATTTTTTTTCTACTGAAGTATAGTTGGTTTACAATGCTGTGTTAGTTTTAGCTACAGCAAAGTGACTCAGTTACACACACACACATATATATATGCTTTTTTCAGATTTTGTTTCATTACAGGCTATTATAAGACATTGAATACAGTTACCGGTGCCAGATAGTGTTCTTACCTGCAGAATCCCAGGGACGGGGGAGCCTGGTGGGCTGCCCTCTATGGGGTCGCACAGAGTCGGACACGACTGAAGTGACTTAGCAGCAGCAGCCAGATAGTAGGTCCTTGTTGTTTACTCCTGATTTACCCCTCCTCTCTCCATTCCTCCTTGGTAACCATAGTTTTTTTCCTATGTGTATGAATCAGCAGCTTTTTTACTAAAAGCCCAAAGTTGAAATGTTAGAGCAAAGAAATTCCTTTCTATATAAATATAAAAGCGCTTATACTTCACATAACTGGCTCTTAAGAATTCTGACTAACTAGATTAATGTACACCTTTTTGAGTTTTGAGAACCAAGTATTAACATATTTGGCACTAAATGAAGACCCAGCTCTCAAAAACAAAGATGACACCAAGTCAGGAGACAGACCAATGGATCACAGTTGTGATTCAAAATGATGTTGATGTGCCACCAAACGGGATAAAAGTACCAAAAGGTGTAAATAGGTTCAAAAACTTAATTATACTGAAAAGAATCAATTGAAAACTTTTCAGCAGAAGAACTGAATACGCAACAACAAATAAAGTAGCCATAGAGTATAAAGCTCTGTACTAAAAACTTCAAACAACCATCTAGACAGACACTGTAACTGCACTCAAAATGCCAACAGGGCACTGGGAGAGATTTAAAAAAGTGGATAAACAACTTTAATAAAATGTGGTACCAAGTAAAGGGAAGAGAAGGATGCTATGAGATCACAGAGCCAAAGCACCTAGGTTAAGGAGGTTAAGTAAGGTTACTCAGGAAATGATGTTTCAATTGAGAGCAAAAAAGAGAAACAGGAGTTAGCCAGGGAAAAATAGAAAAAAGAGAAGGAGGTGCATCAGGCTGAGAGAAGGCTCTGAAATATGAGAGGACCGTACATTACAGAAAATGAAACAAGTTCAGTACTGAGATAAAATATAAAAGGCCCAGGGGCAAGAATTAAGATACTAGAAAAATACAAAGAAACCAGGTGACACAGGGCTTTACAATGGTAAATTTAAAGTTAAATTCAAATAGTTTTTTAATTTAATACTGAAGATACCAGGGAGCCACTTAGGAGTTTTAAAGAATTTGGTGGCTTAATTATACCTCCTCTTAAGCAAAGAAGAAGGATGCTGTGCTGTGCTGTGCATAGTGGTTCAGTTGTGTCCGACTCTCTGAGAGCCTATGAACTGTGGCCCGCCAGGCTCCTCTGTCCATGGGGATTCTCCAGGCAAGAATACTGGAGCGGGTTGCCATGCCCTCCTCCAGGGGATCTTCCCAACCCAGGGATCAAACCCAGGTCTCCCATATTGTAGGCGGATTCTCTACTGTTTGAGCCACCAGAAAAGTGCAAGGAGGAGGATACTGGAAAACAATTTAACAGCTTTATCCTTCTGACATATTAGCAATGACCTGTTGCAAATACAATAGGGGAAAAAAGGATCCCACTTACAATTAAGATTAAAAAGTCTAAAATAAAGAAGAGTCATATTAACAATCAATCTGTAAGATCTATGTGAAGAGAACTAAATTTTCAAAGGCATAAACGAAAATTTGGAAAACTGGACACAAGGTTATGGAAAAGAAAGGCACAACATCATAACACTGTCAATTCTGTACAATTTACAGATTAAACACACTTCCATCAAATTCCAATTCCAACATCTTTAGAAAATTATGAAGATGTGAAGTAATGAGGAGGATCTTATCTACCAGATGAGAAAATAATTATAAAACACTGTGGAGAAGGCAATGGCACCCCACTCCAGTACTCTTTCCTGGAAAATCCCATGGGCAGAGGAGCCTGGTAGGCTGCAGTCCATGGGGTCGAGAAGAGTCAGAAACGACTGAGCGACTTCACTTTCACTTTTCACTTTCATGCACTGGAGAAGGAAATGGTAACCCACTCCAGTGTTCTTGCCTGGAGAATCTCAGGGACGGGGGAGACTGGTGGGCTGCCGTCTATGGGGTCACACAGAGTTGGACATGACTGAAGCGACTTAGCAGTAGCAGTGATCCGGAGATCAATGAACAGAATAGATACTCCAAAGCAAGTCTTCATTAAATAACTTAATATAGATAATAAAAAAGAAAGGTATACCCAATCTTATCACTGTTCTTTTATCACCCAACTTGAAATTATTTCTTTGTTATTTACTTTATGTCTGTCTCTCTCAACTAGACTACAAGTCACAAGAGGGAAGGTAAAAGTCATTCAGGATCGTCTGACTCTTTGCAACCCAATGGACTACATAGTCCTTGGAATTCTCCAGGCCAAAATAGTTCAGTGAGTAGCCCTTCCCTTCTCCAGGGGATTTTCCCAACCCAGGGATAGAACCCAGGTCTCCTGCACTGCAGGTGGATCCTTTACCAGCAGGAAAGCCAAAAGAGACGACATCATGTCTGTTTAATTCACTGTATACCCTGCACCTACAATGCCTGGCATATGATAGGCACACAATAAATATTTGTTGAATAAATGAATTAAGCAATGGGAGCCAAGAGATCATTCAACAAGTGACAGCTAGACAACTAGAATAGAAAAGTTAATTTAGATTATCCCCTCATAGTACATACCAAAATACTTTCCAGATGGCTTTAAAATGTAAATACATTAAAAATTTCAAACCAAAAAAATAAAGTACAGGTGAATATCTTCCTAGTCCAGTGGTCTGCAAACTATGGTCAGCAGGCCAATGGCTATACCCAATAGTCTATTGTCTCTGGCTGTTTTCACAGTACCAGAATTGAGTACAATTGTTCATCGGTATCCGCAGGAGATGGCTCAAGGAGCCCCTTCATATACCAAAATCAACAAATGCTCAAGTCCCTGATATAAAATGGTACAGTACAATAAATACAGTTGGCCCTCTGCATACACAGATGTTCAACTCAAAAATAAGGATGGCCAATTATAGCTGCAATAGAGACCATGGCAGGCAAGGACAAAAGTATTACCTGACCCTTTCCAGAAAAAGGTTGCCAATCCCTGACTTACTCTCCTAACAGGTGTGGACTTTCTAAAGCTAATCCTGTCTGGACAATGACAATCATCTGTGAAACTCAGACTTAATGAATCCCAATTAAATCCCTGTAGTAATGGATCAAAAACATAACCATAAGAGCTAAAATTATAAAATGTTTAGAAGAAAACATCATTGTAAATCTTCATGACCTTGGATTAGGCAATGATTTCTTAGTTATGATACCAAAAGCAAAAGCGACCAAACAAAAAATAAATTGGACTTCATCAAAATTAATACTTTTGTATTAATAAAGGACATTACCAAGAAAGTGATGATACAACCCACAGAATGGGAGAAAACATTTGCAATCTATAATCTGACATAATTCATTAAGAAATAGAATCCAACAATTTCACCTATGAGTATTTCTCTGAAGGAAACAAAATCACTATCTCAAAAAAATCACTGCACCCCCATGTCCACTGTGTGTGCATGCTCAGTCACTAAGTCGTGTCCCACTCTTTGTGACCCCATGAACTGTAGCCTGTCAGGCTCCTCTGTCCATTGCTGCTGCTGCTGCTGCTGCTGCTGCTGCTGCGTCGCTTCAGTCGTGTCCAACTCTGTGCGACCCCATAGACAGCAGCCCACCAGGCTCCGCCATCCCTGGAATTCTCCAGGCAAGAACACTGGAGTGGGTTGCCATTTCCTTCTCCAATGTATGAAAGTGAAAGTGAAGTCGCTCAGTAAGTGTCCGACTCTTCGAGACCTACCAGGCCGCGACCTACTCTTCTGCAGCCTACCAGGCTCCTCCATCCATGGGATTTTCCAGGCAAGAGTACTGGAGCGGGGTGCCATTGCCTTCTCCGTCTGTCCAATGCAGCATTATTTAAATAGCCAACACATGAAAACAAGTGTAAATCAACATATGAAAGGATAAATCAACAGTAACATAAACCAGGGTGTTGACTGCCATTTTGAGTAAAAAACTAATGACTTTAAGGGTACACAATGTGAGCCTTTGAGTACTACAAATGTTCTATTTTTGATTTGGGTTGTATTTACACAAATCTGTTTATAAAAATTCAGTAGGCTTTACAATTACCACTTGTGTACTTTTCTAAATGAATCGTATACATTAATAAGTATACTTAAAAAATAAAAATGAAGTTCACAGTGATTATCTTTCCTGTATTTTCTACTATGCACATGTAGTATTTTTATAATAAAAATAATTTACTTTTAATAGAAAAAAATAACTCATCAAGTATAAACAAAGGAGACCTGTCTTAATAGCCCAAGGAGCCTTAAGGTGAGACATGAATATGACCTGGCCACCAAGTTAATGCACCAGGACACAGAAAAGGTAACCTAAAGTACTGTTCTGGCCAGAAATGTCCAAAGGAATATACTGATATGTGGACCGTGTTTACAGAATGACATTCAGAAACCATACTGTAGTCTCAACAAGGGAAGTACTTCAGGGATCTAGAAACCGTAAGATTTCATAAGAATGTCATGAGATGCGACTGTAAGACAAGAGAGGTTGACACTAAGGAGAGAGTAACATCCCAGCACTTTGTGTCTAGCATACAGGTGCACCAAGAAATATTTGCAGAATGAATGCACAGATGAATGGGAGAAATATAAGTCTTTGATGTTGTAAAGGCTGTCAAATGGAATTGGGACAAGGAAATATGATAAATGAATAAATGACTATATAAATTAATAAGATACACATCATCGGTCTTAATATACTTAGAAAACTGCCATGAGAATAATGAGAACTAGAGTTATATAAGCTGTCCTTGGGGAAAGAGTCAAGATGAATGAGGAGAAGTTACAGAGAAGCTCACATCTCAGCCTATTAAAGTATTTTCTAGCAATTAGGGCTACCCAAAAATGAACAGAATGCCTCAAAAAGAAATAAAGGCAGAAAGTACATTCCCATGTGACATTTGACTACATAACCCAGAGGTCCCCTTCAGCTCTATTATTCTATGATCCTACGAAATGTTATCATTGTATCTCACTGCACAGCAAATAATTAACAACTGGAGTTACTCTGAAAACAGTATCCATAAGCAATATCTTACTAAATGAAGATATGATACCTAAGTGACTTACCTGAATACTATAAATCAAATTTGAACAGCTTTCTTTGAAACATCATGATGAAAGCAGTAGCTCATATTTTCTAAGACCCTCTAGATATATTCAGGATATCCAGAGAAAAGGTAGTTAAATCTAGGATAACAACAACCATCCTGGTTATCTGTAGAGGCCCTCCACACAATCTTAGAAAAATCAAAACTGCATTTTCTAGAATTCAAAGCATTGAAATCAGACTGAGTCCTTTGCCATTGTTAACATAAGTGAGTCTGCCCCCCAAATCAAAAAGGTTTTAGTAATTATACATAGAGCTGAGTTCGTCCTATTCCTTTTCACTGACTGGAATCCACCACCTCTACCATTTCAATATTACCATTTCAATTACTCCTGGCATAGCCCCACACTTATATAACATATCTTATGGTTTTCAAAGGACTTTCTCATACAATAACTTATTTGAGCCTCATAGATGACATTTGAGCCTCATGATGACATGTTAGTTAGGATGACTAATCTCATTCGACAGATGAGAAAAAGGAAATATCAAATTAAATGACTGATTCAGTACCAGAGGATGAAACCAAAATCACAATCTAGCCTTCCCAGGTTACATTTTATTATTCATCAGGTATTCCATATGTTCATTAGTCCTAAAACAGAACTGATCAGAATTCTTCTAAGTAATAGTTATGGGATAAAAGGAGCTTTACTTTTTCACAAAGAGAAAGACTGTTGCCAAAAAGAACACACGCTTAGTTAAATGAAATCAAAACTATATGAGGAATTTAGATTTCCAGTTTAAAATGTTTACCCAACTGCTGTGAGAAAAATGCACAATCAGGAAAAGCACGTTTAATATTTCTAAAGGGTTGGATTAAAATTTCAGCTGTAAACTTCATTACTGTAATTAGATTTTTAATGCATATTTATTAAACATCCATTCAAATACTGTGTTCACAATTATTCATGAGTGTTTTGTACATTTGTGTTGATTTTAACAAACTATAAACAGTGGCCACTGACCAGAAATGTTCTCCTACAATGACAGAAGCCCATGCTAAGGTCATATGCAGCCCGTTTATGCTCTATTATGGTCTATTCATACCCAAAGAAAAACATTCAGCTGCCTTTCTGAAAACTGCAATGGTCATCAATGACCCAAAAAGTCAGATTTACCAGTGACACTAAAAGACCTATGTTTGATTCAGTGATGAATAAACAAAGTGCAGAATAGAAGAAAATCAAATCTTAATTAAACTCTTTCTTTAGAAAAACAACATAAGCCATCATCAAGGAATGCATCACAAGATGATTTACTTTATTTATAAATGGCTGATTTAGGGGCTTTAAAAGGGTGCTTTTGATTTAAATAGAAAAATTATGAAAATTGAAACTAAATGCTTGCCAGTTATCATTCTTTTCCTTTAGAAGCTAGTTAATCTTCAATCTGTCAATGTGTGTAACTTTACAAAAGGAAAAAAAACAGTACTTTAAATTTCATAACAAATCAGTAAAATACTGCCTAAAAATCTGAATAAAGCTATTCTGAAGTAATTATAGGCATGGCCTAGCATACTGAGTAACTCCTTAATATTCACTCTTTCCAAACACTACTTAATAATGAAATCTAAGAGATCTATTTTCTTTCAAACAATAAAGAAAAATAACATCTATTTGTTATGTTCATTTAAAATTTTTTACACACATATATAAAAGAATTTTTAAATGGAATCTATAGGAGTTATATATAAGATATAAATTGCATTATGGAGCTTTGAAGTAACTAAGATCTACATGTTCAGGCTTTAAAAATTGCTGAAAACAGGTGTACCTGGTCAAGAACATGGACAGATAATGTTGAAAACTATCTTTGAGGATGAGCTGAATGGAGAGAAGAAATAAGAAGGACAAGCAGGATAGTGAAAGAAGGTTAAGAAAAAGATTCCAAAGATTAAAGTATGAGTTACCTCCAACAGGGTGCACACAGAAATGAGACCTCAACAGAGGACTTCAGGCAAGGAAGACAAAACACAGCAGGAAGAACAGACATATTCAAAAGGCTCTTAAGAGAGAAATTAGAACAAATCTTAGTCACTAGTCAGAGAAAATTATGAGAAACAGTGTGAGAGAGAGTCAAGCTGAGGCCACATAACCTTCTGTCAATTTACAGAGCATATTAGTGTACTGGTGCCAAGGCTGAACTATCAATTTCAAGACCATTGACTATTACTTCTGTAGTACTTTTGTGAAAAGACAAATCCAAAATAGTTAAATCCATTTAACATTCACCATTCACTTAAAGAGAATGCAGATCACTAGGTAAAAAGCAGTGCTAATTTACGGTAGATCAGTAATCTGTCTCTAGACTTCTAAAGTTCCTTTTGAATGGTTCCACTCTTAAGTAAGCAAGTAAGTGAAAGTAAGTGAAAGTCGCTCAGTCGTGTTTAACTCTTTGAGACCCCATGGACTAAAACAAGACAGTCCATGGAATTCTCTAGGCCAGAATACTGGAGTGGGTAGCCTTTCCCTTCTCCAGGGGATCTTCCCAACCCAGGGATCAAACACAGGTCTCCTGCATTGCAGGCAGATTCTTTACCAGCTGAGCCACAAGGGAAGCCCAAGAATACTGGAGTGGGTAGCCTATCCCTTCTCCAGTGAATCTTCCCGACCCAGGAATCAAATGGGGTCTCCTGCATTGCAGAAGGATTCTTTACCAACTGAGCTATCAAGGTAGCCCTGTTCAAAAGTTCCACTCTTGAATCCATCCTATTTCATCTGCCAACCCTCCACCACAGAATTACATTTGGACACTAGCTATGCCATGTAGTAAGTTCTACTATGCTTTAAAAAAAATTAACTGAAAGAAACCTGTTGTTATTTACTCACTTGCTAAGTTGTGTCCGACTCTTTTGCAACCCTATGGACTGCAGCACACCAGGCTCCTCTGTCCACGGGATTTCCCAGGCAAGAATACTGGAGTGGGTTGCCATTTCCTTCTCCAGAGGGTCTTCCCCACCCAGGGATCAAACTCACGTCTCCTGCACTGGCAGGTGGAATCTTTACCACTGAGCCACCAGGGAAGCCCAAAGAAACCATTATCATGAAGTTAATCAGTCTCAGGAGGAGGCATGAACATTCTTTTTCTAATACAATAATAAATGTTAATAGAAATCCAAGAAATATGAAGTTTCACACAGGGTATTCATCTAATTGGGTAATAAAAGTCCAAAGTCCATTTTCTTAATCACTAATCTATACCACCAATAAATAATACCAACTCAAATGGTTGAGTTCTACTCACAATAATACCTGATGAGGATCTCCAATGTGCGTGTACTAAAAAAGAGATTGTGAGCTAAAGGTAAAGATGAATCATCAGTTAACAGAGAGATCTAAAAATACAACATTGAGATGCAGAAGGACAGTATAATAATAAGAAATCACAAGATGTGACTCTCATATTCTCTCACCTCTAGGAAACAAACAATTTCTAAGGCTAGCTTAAGTAAAATAGATATGCTGATTTTACGTTCTAGAAAAATTAAAAGCACTCTCCTCCTTGGTTTCTCTCCTCTTACTCCTATGACCTCTCTAACTGCTCCCTGACAAGGTCACATTCTTTTGCTCATAAAATAAGTTTTCCTTAAGAAGTCATTCCTAGTCTTTCCTCCTTTTCATTCTACAAATATTACCAAGCCAGTTCTTCCATTCTCATGTGTCTCAGCACCTCCTATTTCCTTTCTTAGATGCATCTCTCATACTTCCTACAACTAATTAGATTTATTTACCTAGAATTATCACTAACATCTCAAATTTAATATATCCAAAATGGAACCTCCCCTAAAACACCTCTGGCCTTACTTTTTGTTTGTTTAGTTTTCTTTGATAGACGGAATATGATGCCATTAAGTTGCCCAAAGTAGGAAACCCAAATTGACCTTAACTCTGCTATTTCCTTGTCTCCCCCAGAGAGGGTCGATTTACCAAAACAATATCTCTGAACTCCCTCCTTTGCTGCCCTGCTCTCCATTTTTACCAGTAATTCAGGCCCTAAGTCACTCTCCTAGATAATCACCATGCTTCCAATATTCCCCCATCCAGGCATTCCTGATCTGTTTTTCAGGTGGCCCCAAGGACAAATATACTAAAGTGGACCTGATCACTTCTCAAGAAATATTCAACAAAATCACCCTGAGCCTACATGTTTGTATACTATACAAGACTCTTCTAACCAGAATCTGGCCCACCTGCCAAGCTTCATCTCTACCTACTCCCCCTGAGGAATTATACCTACACCAATAAGGGCCAATCACAGCTCACTTCTACACTTTTGCTTAAAAGCCCTTCCATTTCCAAGCAAAGCTGCTTTCTTTTGTGTAGTCCTACAAGACTTCTGATGAGCCTAGATATGTTGGTGTTAACGTTTATCATCTTGCTAAAGAGCTAGTAGAACATAGTGGTTAAGTTTGTGCTTCTGGAGCAAAAATGCCTGGGTTCAAATACCACTAGAGTGGCTGGTCAGACTGTTTATCTATAAAATAGAGATAACAACAACTTTACATAAATAGTACAGGAAACTCTATTCAATATTCTGTAATAACTTATATGGGAAAAGAATCCGAAAAAGAATGAATAAATACATATGTACAACTGAATCACTTTACTCCTGAAACACAATGTTGTTAATCAACTATATTCCAATATAAAATATAAATTTTTAAAATGTAAATAGTAAGTAACCCCACCCCCCAAAAAAATCAAGAAAAGGATAGAAAACAAATTTAAATCAGACTCCAAATACTGAATAACATTTAACTTAAATTTCTTCTTTTACTTAAAGAAGGAGAGGGAGCAATTTTAGTTACAGTTAAATTGACTTCTATCCTAATTACATTTTCATCAAATGTCCACATTCAAAACTGGCTAAATCTTGAGTATAGGAGATAGTATGAGTTCAGGTTAATAGCAATGGCCTTAGGCTCAGATGTAAGTCCAGACACAGCCTTTACTTGAACCCACAAGTTCTGTCACTTAACTAGCCATATAACTTTTGCAACCTTGGGTTTTTCATCCCCAAAATAAGGATAATGAGAATTAAATAAGGTAAGGTATGTAGAAAGCAGTTAGCATACTGTATGACCCCGAACAAACATTCAATAAGTCTCATGTTATTACGATGTTCCTTAAGTCCTAATTTTCAGAAATTATGGTACATGCATAGAATGGAATTCTATTTTAACCATTAAAAATGTGAGGCAGTTCTACATGTATTGATGTGGAATGACTGCCAAGATATAGTATCAATACATGAAAAAAAACATAAGGCTAGAAAAGTGTGTATAGTACATTACCACTTCTATTTTTCTGTAGCACATACCACAGATATTTATAAATATATATATGTGTATATATGTACACACACAGATATATATATATATATATATATACACACATACACACACACACAGAATGTCTCTGGAAGAATACATAAGAAACAAGTATCAGTAGCTGCTTCTGAGAAGAAAAACTAAGTGGCTGTGGGACAGGGGTGGAAGAAAGTCAACATTTTACCTAATTCCTTTTTGTACCTTTGAATTTCGTATTGTTTACTTCTAGTGTCTATACTGCAAAAAAAAAAAAAAAATTCTAAGTTTATATTATGATCGAAGAAACCTCATGCTACCAAAATATTCCATTAGATAGTAAGTGTGCTAAGCCACTTCAGTCTTGTTCTACTCTGTGACACCCTATGGGCTGTAGTCTGCCAGGCTGCTCTGTCCATGGGATTCTCAAGGCAAGAATACTGGAGTGGGTTGCCATTTCCTTCTCCAGTATAGGAGGTGGATTATGCTAAACTTTACAATAAAACCTAAAGGGACTTAATCACAGTTCCAGTATTAATTTCAATTCTATTGTTGATAATAATCAAAGACTGAGAGAGCTTTAGCTAAATTAGACAACGACAAACAATCTATTGAGATCTATGGGGGGAGTGGCCTGGAGATTTTTTTTTTTTTAAAGAAAGTTATGTGGATGAGGGAACAATAAGAATAACATCACTCAAAAAAAAAACATATATATATATATATATATAAGGCGCCAAACATTGTGCTAAGTGCTGAGGAAACTGACATCTGGTCCTTGCCTTTGAGTAACCTGCAATTTAGTTGAAGTATATGAACAGAAGTATATGAGCGACGGAACTGAACTGAACTGATGTGAACAGAGCAGTAAAATTAGCACTCCTGGTGGGCTTGCTTACTTAAAACACAGGTTCATTCATTCATGAACACATAACAATTCGAATGAATGAATGGTGTAAGCCTTGGTGACAAAATACACTTCGCTGAAGCCTCTAGTAACTTGAAAAGTACATGAGAACTCGACCCCTCAATCTGAGAATGTTTGTACACTTCCATTCCCGGAATCCAGAGAGCTCGCGGAGCCTGCAGGTGTCAGAGGCTTGGCTTTTCACTACAGTCCCGGGATACCAGGCTGGAGACATTGGGACTGCGAACGCGCAGGTTGGAAGAATTCCTAGACCTCAACCCCCAGCCCTCACCCCCACTTGAATCCTTTCAAGCCAGGTACTCCCACACCTGGGCTTACAAAGTCTCAACTGTAACAGACGGGGTCCGGGGGACAACAAACCCTGAGTCGAACCCTGACCCTCAAAATGAAAAGTCATTCTGGGCTACCTCCCTCAGTGCTTAGTGCTCCTCCTGGAGCAAGCAATAATACTAGAGCACGAGAGGGTGAAATCCCTCTGGAGGAAACCTCTCGAAAACTGAACCAAAGCGGCAGTATATGGAGCTCGAGGAGGGTTGACTGCCCCGAGGCTTCCTGGGTCATAAGCAGTGGGCTCGGCTTACTCCAGACACAGTCACTAACCTTTACAAAGAGGGTTTCCAGGGGCGATGGCCGAAGGGGTGAGAGCAGCGGCCCAAGCCCTGCACCCAACACATCTCCCTCTCAGCCGGCTCTGCGTTAAGCACAGGGTAACCAAGGGCGACCATGAGGCCGCCATCTTGAGCTCCGCACCAGGGGAGGAAGAGGAAAACTTTATTGAAACCCAGAAGAGAGACGGTAGCACAGACAAACGTGGCCGGGTTCATGGAAGGCTCCGCCCGAGAGAATGAGCAGCGAAGAACTCGACCTCTAGTAGCGAGGGGGCGGGCTGGCCTCCGATGCCCTTTGGATCCTTCCAGACATAGCAAATCTGGACTACGACTCCCAGCATGCAGTGCGGCGGCACCGAGGGCGGGGCGGGCAGCTCAAGCCTGGCCAGAGGGACAATTGTCTATGCAGAGGGTGCAGCAGAGGATTCCAAAACACTTTCAAGGAGTTAGAACGTGATTACAGCTTGTATTCAAACAACCATCCCTGAGCCTTTTAGGTTAGAGAACCTGACCGAGATTGCAAAATCAAAAGTGCAGGCTCATGTTTTAACGAAATATTCATGTTACCTTCCATAAATGGTAGGATTTATTTGCCTCCAGCGTCCAACTCATCTTTAGCAGAGTATCTGAAATGTGCTCCTACCACTTTTGCTTTCTGTATTTTAATACCATAAATTGATGTGGCGTACACTCAAACGTTTTTATTTTTTTTTATTTTTCACTTGGTATTATCTTTAATTACAAAGACTTTTCCAATCACACCACATAGAGATCATTTTATCCACTGCTCTGTTTGGCTACCAATCTCTTATCTCTCTCCTCAGCAATGGTAAGGCGAATACCCTTTCCACGGGGAAGAGAGATCCACGGTTTGTCGCCTTTGCCAATAACGAAAATGTTTGAGAGCCGTGTGGCAAAGCTGTTGCCGTTCGCATCTTTCACATGAACTACATCAAAAGAACCTGGATGCCTCTCCCGGTTTGTAATCACACCAATTCTTCCCAGGTTAGCACCTCCAGTCACCATGCACAGGTTACCAGTGTCAAATTTGATGAAATCAGTAATCTTGCCAGTCTCCAAGTCAATCTGAATGGTATCATTCACCTTGATGAGGGGATCAGGGTAACGGATGGTACGAGCATCATGGGTTACCAGATGAGGGATTCCTTTTGTTCCCACAAATATCTTTCTTACTTTGCACAATTTATACTTGGCCTCCTCAGGTGTAATACGATGAACAGCAAAGCGACCCTTGGTGTCATAGATCAAATGAAAGTTCTCTCCAGTCTTATCAATGCTGATGACATCCATAAAACCAGCAGGGTAGGTTATATCTGTGCGGACTTTGCCATCGATCTTAATGAAACGCTGCATGCAAATCTTCTTTACTTCATCTCCAGTTAGGGCATACTTAAGTCTATTCCTTAGGAAAATGATTAGGGGGAGACACTCCCTTAGCTTGTGGGGGCCGGTCGATGGACGAGGGGCAAACACACCGGTCAGTTTATCCAGCATCCAATGTTTTGGAGCTGCTACGCGTTTCAGGTGCTTCTTGGGACCCCGAGCCATGGCTGCGTTAGGCACGAAAAGAGCCACTCAAACGTTTTTAAAGAACATGGGGAAATGTATGTAACATGGGAAAGCCAATGGCCTAAAATGAATGAGTGGATAGAATGGCCATGGGACAGTGTATCTAAAGAAGAATTTCTAGGTGATCTGCCCTATTTTGGTTAATCAAAAACTGTTTTGAGTCACTATGCTAAATACATTGGGAATACAAACTGCTGACCTGAAGAGTTAGTCAATCTGGTAGGAGGGATAAACACAACGACAAAATGTTTAACCACGTGTTGTGGAATCAATGAAAGAACACTTTGGGAAATCAGGAAGGCCTTCTAGAAGCTTTACTTTCAACAGGAAATGAAGACCTTCCAAGAACAAGGAATAGAGTGAGTTAAGGCAGGAAAGAAAATACGGATTACAGAAAGGAGAAAGCCAAGTTTCAAACTACACTATAAAGAGTTCCAGAAAATTGGGTTGTTGGTCTACAATAGACCTCCTCACCCATCACAGCCTTGTGTTGGTGAGGGGGCTTGACTAACTCAATGCAGCCATGAGCCAGGCCCTGCAGGGCCACCCAAGAGGGGCCAGTCATAGTGAAGAGTTCTAACAAAATCTTCTACAATAGAAGATTCCAAAGAAACAGGAAAAGAGAGCATGTAGCATGGTATAATATTTTGGAGACTTCTTTACTGACTGTCAAATCATTTATGGAAAAATTATTTTGATTATCTTCCAAAATATGTTGTCAGATTTTTTTCTATCTTTAATTACGTCTGAAAGGACAAACTATTCCTGCATGTTTGTTTCATTTAATATCACTAATTTTTGGTGTGACACTTTGTGAAAGACCTTTTGAAAAAAATTGGACTATTTCTTCCTTGACTTACACATTTATCACACTCAAGACTTTCAGAGAGTGTCTGAGTATTATTTTGTTTGCTCTTGGAAAACTACTGCTTGTCTTGGTCAATGAAATTACCTCTTATTAAAGATTCCAAGTTTAATAATTACAAAAGTGAAATAAGAACTCATGTATAGTTTAATGCCAAACTTCTAGGAAGATTTACGGGAAATTTTCACATGACTGTACAAGTGGACGGAAACATGGCAAATGAACTTTGTTGTGTACAAATATAAGGTAACTTAGAAATAAATTACATTTTTTGTATTCAAGAGAATTGATAATGATAGAAGACTAATTAAGTAGCCATTGTAAACTATTTTATTAAAACATCAATCCCAGGGACTTCCATGGTGTTCCAGTGGCTAAGACTCCACACTCCCAATACAAGAGGCCTAGGTTCCATCCCTGGTCAGAGAACTAGATCCCACATGCTGCAACTAAGACCTGGCTCAGCCAAATAAATCAATACTTTTTAAAATAAACAAAAACATTCCATCACAGATTCTAAAGTTGTAATGCCTCCCTAAAGTCCATGGAAGGAAATACAATTTATTCTGTATCTTGAAAAAAATCAAGATCTGGTTCTTAACTACCTTACCGTCTTCTCACATTGAATGAATGAAGCCCTGTGATTTAAGTATCTCATTTGTTTTCATGCCAAGTCGCTTCAGCAGTGTCCGACTCTGTGTGACCCCATAGACGGCAGCCCACCAGGCTCCCCGTCCCTGGGATTCTCCAGGCAAGAACACTGGAGTGGGTTGCCCTTTCCTTCTCCAATGCATGAAAGTGAAAAGTGAAAGTGAAGTCACTCAGTCGTGTCCAACTCTTCAGGACCCTATGGACTGCAGCCTACCGGGCTCCTCCGTCCACGGGATTTTCCAGGCAAGAGTACTGGAGTGGGGTGCCATTGCCTTCTCCATTTGTTTTCATGAATCTCCATATATATTATTTTCAAAAAAGCTGGAAAACGGATCTTATCTTCCTACTCCCTATCCCCAACTTTATTTCCTAAGTGTGTTCTGATACTTTTTTAATTAGAAAAAAATAACTACTGGGATTAGCAGATACAAACTACTATATATACATTATATAAACAAGTCCTACTGTGTAGCACAGAGAACTATATTCAATATCCTGTAATAAACCATAATGGAAAAGAATATGTATGTATATGTGTGTAACTGAATCATTTTGCTGTATACCAAAAACTAACACATTTGTTCAACCGTACTTCAATTGTAAAAAAAGAATCACGAAAACTAGTAATTGAATATTTCCAGGGCAACTCCAAGAATGTTCCAGGTTTAATACTGCATATGTATTCAGTATTTATCATTACAAAAACAAAAAAATGCCATGTGTATGGATATCCAGACTTATGAGAAAAGTTATTTTTAAATCTTGTGTGTGTGTTAGTTGCTCAGTCATGTCCAACTCTTTGCAACCCTGTGGATTGTATGTTGCCTGTAGGCCATCCGTGGCATTCTCCAGGCAAGAGTACTGGAATGGGTTGCTATTTCCTCCACCAGGGATCTTCCTGACTCAGGGATTGAACCTGGGTCTTCTGCATTGCAGGCAGATTCTTTACCATCTGAGTCACCAGGGAAGCCAGGTAACTTCTAAATCTTAAAGGTACCTTAAAGATCTGATTTTAACCCAGCCATTTTACATATAGACATGAGTTTGAGTAAGCTCTGGGAGTTGGTGATGGACAGGGAAGCCTGGCGTCCTGCAGTCCATGGAGTCATAAAGAGTCGGACACTATTGAGCGACTGAACTGAATTTTACATATTGAGACACAATAATCCTAAGAGAGAATAATTTACCCAAGATAACACAGGCACCGCTCCTTCTTGAAATTAACTGAACAGTAAAAGAAACTGAAAACTTATTTATTTAATTAGATAGTTCTTCAAAATGTCTTTAAATGAGACCTATATATAGGCAAAAAGTATACTGTGCTATAAGAATTTTGATTGTCACATAGTGATGGTCATAGTCAATCTAGTTGTGTTGTCTGGTTAGTTAAATTTGATGCAATGCATATCCAGGCAATCAAATAGACTCAATGTTTTTCAGTTCTATAGATACAGATTGTTTTTTCAGAGGAACTAAAATTAAATTGCAGCTATTCATCAAGACTCAAAGATGGAATCATAAAGCTATGTGAACTCATTTGTTTATAAGTGTTAGTTCTTGCACCAGGTGACTACACTCAGAATTAGCCATGATTTGGCCTAGACTTCAAAGGAATCAGCTGGTGGTTTATTTTCAAATGGACATCTTAGGAAGATTACTTGGATAAATAATTATCCAACTTTACTGATAATAGAGAAGTTCTCAAGCTAGACTCTCTAGATGATAAAACTTGAATACCTTTTGGTCATGGGACATATCTAACTCAAGAAGGGTGTCTTCTGCCAAAACCAAGACTAGAGAAAACTAGGGCACCAGATGAGGAAAGGATCATGAGACCACTAATGTCTATACACACCAATTATAAGGGCCCAATTTTCCCAGCACGTATCTCACTTAGGCCAAGTAATTCTCATCAACTTCAAAGGGAGTGATGTGCATCCACAGATCTGAGTTTGCCATATCCAGGGCTTACTCAGCAGGAATACATACTATAATTCATGATACCAGGCTTCATTCTTTAGTCCAAATCAACCCAGCTGGATTTTGAAGCATTTGTTCTTGGAAATAATCAACTGTCCCTTAAAATATCAAATCCACTTGGCTTCATTTCACATATCAATGCTGTTGATTACTCAAGACAAGCCATAGTTTGAGTTTATAGATTGATATGCAAGACATGTATTTTAGAGTTGCATGCTATACTACTATATAGTTTTATAGTATTAAATTACTAAAATTTATCCTGGAAATGCGGAGAAGGCAATGGCACCCCACTCCCGTACTCTTGCTTGGAAAATCCCATGGACAGAGAAGCCTGTTAGGCTGCAATCCATGGGGTCACTAAGAGTCGGACACGACTGAGCGACTTCACTTTCACTTTTCACTTTCATGCATTGGAGAAGGAAAGGGCAACCCACTCCAGTGTTCTTGCCTGGAGAATCCCAGGGACGGGGAGCCTGGTTGGCTGCCATCTATGGGGTCGCACAGAGTCGGACACAACTGAAGTGACTTTGCATAGCATAGCATCCTAGAAATGATTTTATGCATAGCAAAGAGAGAAACAAGAGATATGACTTCTTGTGTTTGCTACTCAACAATTTTTTAAAAATATAATTCCGTTTATAGGTACTATTTTTCAGCTTTAATTTGATACTTTAATACCAGGTAAATTATCTTTTTATTTAATTACTTTTATATAATAGCGATCTTGAAAGTCTGAAAAATGATTAAAGGGCATTTTCTAAGAAATAGATTTCTGAACTTAAATTACACAATTTTTCTGCTTATAGTTTTGGTGTTATCTAAGTTATTATTATATTATTACTGTTATTAAATAGTTATGAAATGGCAAGTATAGAGTTTGACATTTACAAATATCTGAGATGTTAGGTCTAAAATGTTTTTAATCACACATTTTGAAAATTAATATAAGTATACTCCCATTGTCTTTTTTTGTTGTTGTTTAGCTTCCATCTATGGGGTCGCACAGAGTCGGACACGACTGAAGCGACTTAGCAGCAGCAGCAGCATTTATTAGTTTTGACTCACTCTAGCATATTATACACATAGCACCTGTGCCCATTTAGTAAAGAATTTCAGTACAAATCACTCTGAATTGAATACACATCTCTAAGAAGCATTACAATTGTTGCAATATTTTTAGAAACTGAAACAAGGAAATAAACAACTTCAGTAAAAGTGATTTAAATAACAAATAACGTATCTTTATAAACAGCTTATCTCCTTGAGAACAAAGAATAAACAAGGAGACAAGGGTTTTTTTTCCTTCCACTATTAAAGCAGATCACAATATGAATGGGTGAAATGTCATGAATAATTGGAGAAAATCACAGAGTAATCTTCGACAAAAACATCTGATTTATTTAAATTGTCATTGTTTGTCTTATTAGAACCTTTATTTAACCTTGTTATCCACAAGGCAGTATTCAAGCTGGTTTATCAAAAATATACTCTGGAACTAATGATATTTTGAAATTTTTGACTTTCGCATATGCAAGCTATGGTAATGTAAATCTCCCATGGCAGATGTTTTACTTGGGACCTAATTAACTGACATTACCTTAGACAGAAATGCCTATGAAAACCTAATGTTTTGAATCTAAAATGACAGTAAATAAATCAAGGCTTTGAAACATTCTGTCAGTAGACCTGAGCTCAGCTTTCTGGTCAAGAGGATCAAGCTTTTGAGTACTTGATTCATTTAGTTACAACATTGATTGAATATCATCTGTTCACAGACCTAGCCGTACACCACCAGTCACTTCTAATCATAGCTTCAAGGCTTCTTCCTATGATTTTCCAGCCACATTCTTTCTTCCTAGATAAGGTCATTTCCAATCTCCTTCACAGATTCTAGGCATTTCAGGGCTTACCACATGTCTGGTACTGTTCTCAGTGCTTTACAAATATTAATTCTCAATGCTCATAACCACCTGGTAAGGAAGATACTATTGTCTCCATTTTATACATGAAGAAACAGAGGCACAGGCAGGCAAAGTAACTTTTCTAGGGTTGCTCATCTACTAAGGATTTTGCCCATGTCCTCTACCAAACCCTGACTTAATAGAATATGATTTGCTCATAGTACTGTCTTCAAGTCAGACACGTTTATGTAAAATATAAATTTCTAGATGAGAAATATTTCTAATACAAAAACATATCAGAATGGTGATGTGTAAATCATGCTAGTATTCTGCGTAATGGATAGAAGAGATTAGAGAAAGTAAGGCAGTATGGAGAATTCTGCAGTCTAACCAAACTAAGATATGGCAGGAGGTGGTGAAGAGTAGATGAGAAAGGAGAGAAAAAAGATGACTCACTGTTATAAGCCCAAGTGATTTACAGCAGAAAGGATGTAAATATCAGAGATATTGCTTAAGAATAAGTGGGATGAGACTGATTTAGACAGTCAAAGTTTGATTTAGTCAATAGGACAACAAACAGAAATAGCACATGGTTGCCTGGGCAAGTGTGTGTCGGGGTGGGTGGCAAGCACTGTGGCAACATGCCCGCACTCTAGGTTGAGGTAAGTATAGATCTGGGAGCATTGAACAGCTGAGCGGATCAAGCCTTGTTGCAGCAGGACTGCTCAATCTCTCAAAACCAACCCACGAGACTTCCCTGCTGGCCTAGTGGTTACGAATCCACCTGCCAGTGCAGGAGACATGGGTTTGATCCCTGGTCTGTGAAGACCTGACATGCCTGTGCACCTGTGCTCTGGAGCCCAGGAGGGGCGATTCCTGAGCCCAGGTTCAGCAGCTACTGAAGCCCATGCAGCCTAGAGCTCGTGCTCCACAACAAAAGAAGCCGCTGAAATGAGAAGCCCATGCACACAACTAGAGAGTAGACACGCTCGTCACTCTAGAGAAAAGCTTGTGCAGCAACAAAGACCCAGCGCAACCAAAATAAAACAAACAAACAAAAAACTTGACAAAATTTAAAAAAAAGAAAACAATCCACAGGTTCTGGCCGAATACACCTCCTATGAAGAGGCATTCCTAAATGTAGTTAGAAGAGTTTACTTCCTTTGCAAACACAACTAGGAACCAAAGCTGGTATGCCTGGAGTGTATATTGTGGTGGCAATGCCTTTCACTAGAATGCTGACACCAATTCACATAGATTTGCCAGGCCTTTCTCCTCCCTATAGGAGTTATGGTGCTGTTTGCATCCTGAGATTTGGCATCTCACAGATATCCAGTCTGGACAGTCCTCCATTGCTAAATGCAGTACCTTCTCAGGTCAAACGAAAGAAACAGGGGCAGGGCAATTCACTTCAGTTCAGTTTAGTCGCTCAGTCGTGTCCGACTCTTTGCTACCCCCTGGACTGCAGCACGCCAGACTTCGCTGTCCATCATCAACTCCCCGAGTTTACTCAAACTCATGTCCATTAAGTTTGTGATGCCATCCAGCCATCTCATCCTCTGTTGTCCCCTTCTCCCCCTGCTTTCAATCTTTCCCATCATCAGGGTCTTTTCCAATGAGTCAGCTCTTCACATCAGGCGGCCAAAGTATTGGAATTTCAGCTTCAGCAACAGTCCTTCCAAAGAATATTCAGGATTGATTTCCTTTAGGATGGACTGGTTGGATCTCCTTGCTGTCCAAGGGGCTCTCAAGAGTCTTCTCCAACACCGCATTTCAAAAGCATCAGTTCTTCGGCACTCAGCTTTCTTTATAGTCCAACTCTCACATCCATACAGGGGCAACTATTTCTCAAATCCATTCTCTTCTCTACATTCCCACTGCTGCCATCTTAGTTCTGCCAGAATGATTTTTCTAAACTAAAAATCAAGTCAGTCTCATTCAGTGGTTTCCTTTAGAATGTCTTTAGATAATGTCCAGAACTGTAAACATTGACTGAAATGCCCTCTGGCCTTAGTCCTTGTCATTTTGCCCTTTCATCCAGCAGTACTAACTACCTGTAGCTCCCCAGCAGTGCTTTCCTCTGGGAAACAGAGGCCTCGGCCTGTGTTTACCTCTATCTCTGGGATGTACCTCCCACACAGAGGCACACCCAAATCACAGATGCTTTGTGTGTTGAACACCAACTTCAAGTCCCATGTTTACTGTTGCTTCCTTCTGGAATTCTTTCCCTACTCCCCTCGAGACTGGGGTATGTGGCTGTCATCACAGTCTACTGGCATGTGCCTATGACCAGACTGAAATATCCTGTAAGTAAAAACTGTATCTTGTTCACCACCTTCCCTCTTCTCCGCCCGCAAGCACCTAACACAGCACTTGGTTTACAGCACTTGCTCAGCAACTATTTGTCACATGAATGGCTAGAAGGATTCAAGAGTTCTAAGAGGGACATATCTGTTCAGCTAAGGAGACCACATAATGCCACTGGTTCTGGAAATGACCCTCTCCCTGCCCCACCAACAAATCAATATATATGGCATTCTTGAGATTCTCTAGATTCTTGCTATCTGCTATGGTCTGGAGACCAGCAACAGTGGCATTTTCTGTAACTTGCCAGAAATGCAAAATCTCAGGCCTCATCCTAGAACTCCTGTATCAGAATCTGTAGTTCTACCCAATCCCCAGCTGAGCTGTTCCTCAATATTAATGATTGAGGAACACTGCTCTGAGTATTGGTGGCTCTTTACTCAGAAAGTTCATAATCCATTTTCTTGAGAGAATGAATACAAATACCTGGTTACCACTGTTTCTGCAGCTGAGGACTTGCGTATTTTCACCCCAATTCAGGTTTACACTAACCTTGCCTGACCTTACATGGTTGATATCAGTCACACTATATGAAATTATAGGCTTTCAATTTCAAAAGGAATCCTGTGCCTTTTTATTTTTTTTCAGAAGTCAACCACTTGACCAGGGACAGAAATCGCTCATTGTCCTGGCTGCTTTTGACTCTTCCAGACATTGGATCCAAAGTCATCTATAAGAGGAGAGTCCCTCCTCACCCAGTAATGGGTCTTATATTCCTGACGTCTGAGCAGTCCTCAACCATTGGTTGGTGTACTCAGCATTCGGCTGGGAGCAACCATGGGACATGTGGACTCACAGCAAATGCAGTAATGACATTTCAGTACACAGCAGCTGAGGCCATAGGTTAATTATGTTCCTGAGGCTAGAGATCTGAGAGGCACATTCTTATGGCTACCACAAAGGGTAAAGACAAGGTATAGGGAAAGTGGCTTAATTGGTGGAGAAGAACTTGAAAACAGCAAGAGAGGGGGGTTCTGATGTTGATACAACCATCTGGGTACTGCCTGGTTTACCAATACAGAAGAGACACTAAATCACACACACACACACGTAATAAAATAGAGAATTATGTGTGTGTTGGACAAAACTTTGTCTCAGGGTGGCAAGTAATATTGCTCAAAGGGAATGCCCAAAACACAACAGATCAACAGGTGCTCACTAACCTGCCTTCTGTGAGTCACATTTACTAGGCTTATTTTGCTGAGTGGCTCGCTCTAGGTCTTGCCACTTCTTTTTTTTTGGTCACGTGGCACACATAGGGGATCTTAGTTCCCCAACTGTGGATCAAACCATGCCTCTTGCAGTGGAAGTGCAGAGTCTTAACCACTGAGCTGTCAGGAAAGTTACTTGCCTCTCCTTTAAATGAAATCATGAACAAATATACCAAAAAGATCAGTGTGAAGATATGTTCAACTAAATTATTAGCCTCCCCAAGACCCTAAACTCTTAGTCCAGGGAGCAAACCTGCACTAACCCCTCCCTGATCGTGGAAGTAGAAAACTTAACTTTTAAGAGAAGGATAGAGACTATCTGATATGTTCCTAGAAGGGCTTAACATCATCTCCAAAGCTTCTGATTCTCCAATCCCAGCTGGGTGTGCAACAATTCAATTCTGACACTACCTAGAGTTAACACAAACCCTGCAGGTTAAAGATTTAGACCCACAAGACTGCAGACACCAGCCTTAAATGGGGTACCTAAACTACTGGCTTCTGCTTCCTGCCTGAAAAGTGAAAGTGTTAGTCACTCAGTCATGTCTGATTCTTTGCGAATCCATGGAATACAGCCCACTAGGCTCCTCTGTCTGTGGAATTTTCTAGGCAAGAATACTGAAGTGGATTGCTATTTCCTTCTCCAGGGGATCTTCCCGACCCAGGGACTGAACCTGGGTCTCCCGCAATGTGGGCAGATTCCTTGCCATTTGAGCCACCAGGTGCCTAATTGGTTACGAATTTGAGGACTCTCAAGACCCTCTTCTCCCTAAGTTTTGATAATTTGACTCACAGAACTCAGAAAAGGAAAAAAATACTTTATGTTTAAGCTTATTTTACAGCTCAGGAGTAGCCAAATGGAAGAGGTGCACAGGGCAAAGTATGGGGGACAGGGCGCAAGGCTCTTCCGTGCCCTCTCCTGTCTGCCACATTCCCAGGAGTCAGGGGGTGGGGCTGAAAGTTTTAATGGGCTTTGCTTTATTGTGCTTTTCGGATACTGCACTTTTTACAATGGAAGGTTTGTGGCAACTCATTGTGGAGCAGGTCTATCAGTGCTATCTTTCCCACAGCATTATTTTTTAATTAAGGTTTGTACATTGTTTTTGAAGACATATTGTTGTAAACAGACTACAGTGTAGTGTAAACATATTTGTATGCATTGGGAAACCTAAAAATTTGTGGACTTGCTTCTAGAGTAGATAATAACCAAATGGACATAAAACAGAGTAACACAAAGAGAAACTTAATTTTGTATGTACCAGAGTCCCATAGAAGCAAGCGACTAGAGAAAGTTGAGCAGTTAAAGCTTATGAGCCATCCTGAGCTAGGGAGTAGGATAGGGGTCTGGGGCTTCCAAAAAGGGAAGGGCAGTAATTCAGAGGACAGTAAGAGACGCAGATGTCTGGCAATTAGGATGTTTGCCTTGCCTCAGCAGGTCATTCAGACAAAATCTATCTTTGGTAATAGCTCTCTCTGGGCCAAGCCCCATCTACTCTCTTTTAGATAGTGAGGAAAGAGGTACAAGTTTTTCTGAAGTCAGTTGCATCTTGATTATCCTCCATTCAAGATAATCCACATGCCAAAGTGGCATATTTGGGGGTCACACATTCTGCTCCCTTTCAGGGACCAGTTGAATAAATTATGGAACATCATGTAATGAAATACTTTACTGCTATAGTAAGTGTGGATTTAGCTCCAAGATATATTGTTAAGTAAAAGAAGGTACAAAAGTGTGTGTATTCTATGATGCCATTTCTGTTAGATAATACATATGTATATAAACACACACATTTTACATGCTAGACTATTTCTGGAAGGACACAAAGATACGTAGCAAGAAACTGAGAACTGTGGCTGTCAATAGAAAGGGGAAGTAGATGGCTGCAGATAGGGACTGGAGGCAGGTGTTTCACAGGATACTCTTAAATGCACTTCGACTTTTGAATCATGTAAATGTTTTACTTAAAATGAACAAACAAATCATAGTGTTTATAAATTCCCTCAATACTAAATCTGAAAATGCCCACATTCTCAAAAGCTGGCAGTGGTCTGGGCATGCCTTACGCTCTCAGAAGTTCTGAGGGTGACTCATGTTGTAAGTAGCCTTCAGTGGGGAGGAAGGAAGCACTGAGCTTTGTGGCTTTTACTTTTCTGTGTGCTGCATGAAGTGAGGTTACATGCTGAGAGTTTTAGGAAGAGGGTTGCAAAACATTTTATCTGAGAAGCAAATAAAGTAAGGGACTGCTGAGGCACGTTGAAAGGTCAGCTGAGATTAGAAACCATAAATGTGCCAGTCAGCTTAGGATTTTCTTCAGAATTCTCAGCAGGCTGGGAGCAGATGTTTGGAGGTGGGTCAGGGTGTGAACTAGAAAAATGACATAAGAGTGGCCAGGATGGCCCTTGAGAAGTTTCCAGGACTTTATTAGGTTTGCCACAAATTCAGAGTCTGATACTCTGGAGGTCCAGCTACTCAGTTTTATAATTTTCCTCAGAGGCGATTAGGCTTGGGGTAGTGATGCAAGTCAAGCTCACAAGATGCTGGTTGATAAGACAGAACCTTAATTTACAAGTTTAAAATGAAAATATAAACTAGCTGCACCCACAAGGCAGAATTTCCTTTTGCCTGCAAGAAAGTCCTCATGATAAATAATCCTAAAATGTATATGGAACCACAAAAGACCCAGAATTACCAAAGCAATGCTGAAAAAAAGGACAAAGCTGGAGGGATAACCCTCTCAAGACTTCAAACGATATCTCAAAGCTACTATAAAACAGAGTAGTATTGGCACAAAAACAGACAAAAGGATGAGCGGAACATAATAGAGTCCAGAAATAAGCCCAAACACATCTGGTCAATTAATCTTTGACAAGAAAGGCAAAAATATACAATGGAGAAAAGACAGTCTCTTCAGCAACTGGTGTTGGGAAAGTTGGACAGTCCCATGTACATCAGTGACGTTAGAACATGCCCTCACACCATACACAAAAATAAACTCAAAATGACTTAAAGACTTAAATATAAGATGTAACACCAAAAAGCTTCTAGAAGAGAACACAGGCAAAATATTCTCTGATGTAAATTGTAGCAATACTTTCTAAGATCAATCTCCCAAGGCAAAAGAAATAAAAGTAAAAATAAACAAATAGGACCTAATCAAATTTACAAGCTTTTGCACAGCAATGGAAACCATTAATAAAAAAAAAGACAAACCTATGGAATAGGAGAAAATATATGCAAACAATGCAATAGATAAGTGCTTAATTTCCAATATATACAAAAAGCTCATGCAACTCAATATCAAAAGGAAACAACCCAATCAAAAACTCGGCAGAAGACTTAAATAGACATTTCTCAAAAGAAGACATACAGATGGCCAATGAACACATGAGAAGATGTTCATCATTGCTGAGTCTTAAAGAAATGCAAGTCAAAACTACAATGAAGTATCACCTCACACAGTCAGAATGGCTATTATCAAAAAGTCTACAAATAATAAATTCTGGAAAGGGTGTGGAGAAAAGGGAAATTTTCTATACTATTAGTGGGAATATAAATTGGGACAGCCTTTATAGAAAATAGTACAGACGTTCCTTAAAAAATTAAAAACAGAGCTACCATATGATCTAGTAATCCCACTCCTGGGTATTTATCAGGAAAAGCTGAAAACTCTAACTTTAAAAGATACATGCACTCCAGTGTTCATAGCAGCATTGTTTACAACAGTCAAGATATGGAAGCAATCTAAGTGTCCAACAAGAGATGAATGGATAAAGAAGATGTGGTTTGTATATAAAATGGAATATTACTCAACCATAAAAGCATGAAATATTGTCATTTGCATCAATATGGGTGGACCTAGAGATTATCATATATGTAAGTCAGAGAAAGACAAATACCACATGGTATCACTTATATGTGGAATCTAAAAAAAATGATACAAGTGAACTTACAAAACAGAAACACAGACACAGAAAAAAAAAAGGGAAAGGATGGGGGAGAGGGATAAATTAACAAATACACACTACTATATATAAAATAGATAAACAACAAGGATTTACTATGTAGCACAGGGAACTATATTTAATATCTTGTAATAATCTAAATGGAAGATAATCTGAAAAAGAATATATATAAACACACATATATACATATACATAATATATAATGCAATTACTTTGCTGAACACCTGAAACTAACACATTATAAATCAACTATATTTCAATTCAAAAAAATTAAAAAAAAGAAAATCCTCACAAAAATGAAATTACGATCAGTTGACTGTTCAGTGATCTCTGAATAAACAGGAATGGATGATCTTAGTGATCGGATCTACCTAGCTATGATAAGCTAATACACTACTCAAGGAACACACAGTAATACAGGCAAATTGACATAATTTGTCTAAAATGGACCATTCAGGTCAGTTCAGTCGCTCAGTCGTGTCCGACTCTTTGTGATCCGATGAATTGCAGCACGCCAGGCCTCCCTGTCCATCACCAACTCCCGGAGTTCACTCAAACTCATGTCCATCAAATCAGTGATGCCATCCAGCCATCTCATCCTCTGTTGTCCCCTTCTCTTCCTGCCCCCAATCCCTCCCAGCATCAGAGTCTTTTCCAATGAGTCAGCTCTTCGCATCAGGTGGCCAAAGAATTGGAGTTTCAACTTTAGCATCATTCCTTCCAAAGAACACCCAGGACTGATCTCCTTTAGAATGGACTGGTTGGATCTCCTTGCAGTCCAAGGGACTCTCAAGAGCCTTCTCCAATGGACCATTAGGAAAACATAAAATTGGTTATAGTCTTCTATAATCTAGCCCATGCTTAGATTATGTTTGTGTCTTCTCATCCCTACTCCTCGCTTCAATTACCACCCTTTCTTGAGTTAACAGTGTTAACAGTCTGGTGTATATCCTTTCATACGTAGACTGACAGGCTTTTATTTGTTTACCCAAATTAGATCATACTGCACATATTATTCTTTGATCCTCTTTCCAAAATATCATGGATATTCCTCTTCTAATTCATTTTAAAATTTTTATTTATTTGGCTGTGCTGGGTCTTAGTTGCAGCGTCCCTGACCAGGGATCAAGCCCAATGCCCCTGCATTGAGAGTGTGAAGTCTCAGCCACTGGACCACCAGGGAAGTCCCTCCTCTTCTAACTCTAATAACTAAAAATAGGTATACTCTAACATCTTAAATAAAAGTTAAACTATTTCATCTACTCTATTATTTAATTTATATATTACATGTAAATTACATAAAAATATTATATACTTTCCCATAGTTTGAATATACTATAATCCAAGCATTTCTAATTCAGGCTGTTTTCAGTTTTCACCACCACAAATAAAGCTGCCATAAACATTCTTGTGGTTACATTCTTAAGTACTATAGTCTCTTGCAGCAAAAGTTGGATTTGGGGATCAAAGTTTCCTAAATACTTTTTCCCAAATATCTTTAATTTTGATAAATATGAGCAAATTGTCTATTTCCCTATAGTCTCCATAACACTGTTTCTGATCTTGTGGGGGTTTTTTTAGTTATTTATTTGGCTGCACTAGATCTAGTTGTGGCCTGCCTGATCCTTAGTTTCAGCTTATGAAGTCTTAGTTGCAGCATGCAGGATCTAGTTCCCCTACCAGGGTTCCAACCAGGGCCCTCTGTGTTGGGAGTGCAGAGTCTTAACCACTGGACCACCAGGGAAATCCTTGTTTCCCTGTTATTTCCCTGTTACTTGTTATTTTTGCCAATATGCTAGACAGAAAACAGTATTTCATATTTGCTTAGATGAGGATTTGATTCCTGGGTCGGAAAGATCCCCTGGAGGAGGGCATGGCAACCCACTCCAGTATTCTTGCCTGGAGAATCCCATTGTCAGGGGAGCCTGATGGGCTACAGTTCAAGAGGTCCCAAACAGTCAGCCATTACTGAAGCAACTTAGCACGTACGCACATTTATTTGATTAATGAGATTGAGCATATTGTTCTCATTTACTGTCCATTTGAATTTCTTTTCCTAAGAGAGAGCAAAAAATAGTGGTTACATATGTAAATACTGGAGTTAGTTTTGCCATTCTGTACTCAAGTTATTTTGCCTTTGTGCCTCAGTTTTCCCATTTTTAAAATGCGGACAATAATAGTACCCACTTTTAGAGTTATTATGCAGATTTGATAAATTCATTATCTGAAAAAGTATAAAATAGGACCTATCCACATTCTTTGCCCATTTTTCTATGGGATTCTTTTTCTTATCAATTTATGGGGAGTTCTTTTCACATTAGGAATATTAGCCTTTTACTATCTTACTTGTTACAAACATATTTCCTTCAATTCTTTTATTATAATGTCTTTTTTAAAAGTAATTTTTACAAAAAATTTATGCACTTAAATGACTACTTTTTCTTTATAGTTTGTTTCCCATATTGCTTAGGAAGCACTTTTTTACTCAAGGTTGTACAATTTTTCTCCTAAAATTTCTCTAAACACACACACACATATTAATATTTGAATTGTATCTTGGAATTCCCTGGTGGTCTAATGTTTAGGACTGCATGCTCTCATTGCTGAGGGCCTGGGTTCAATCCCTGGTTGGGGAACTAAGATCCCACAAGCCATGTGGTGTGGCCAAAATAAAAAAAACCCACCATCAACAATAAATAAGTTCTATCTGGAATTTTTTCATATATGGTATAACACAGGGGTGGGCTTCCCAGGTGGCTCAGTGGTAAAGAATCTGCCTGAAAATGCAGACGATGCAAGAGACCTGGGTTCAATTCCTGAGTCGGGAAGATCCTCTGAAGAAGGGAATGGTAACCCACTACAGTATTCTTGATTGGAAAATCCCACAGACAGAGGAACCTAGCAGGCTACAGTCCACGGGTCACAAAGAGTCAGACACACATAATGCAGGGGATTATGCCAGAAATACTTCCCCAATGATTTGAAACGCTCCCTCTGTACTACACTCTATCTTATACACAGCCAAAACCATACTCTTGTGGCCTTTTTTTTTTTTTTTTGGTCTGTGCTGAGAAGCTTGTGAGGTCTTAGTTCCCAGACCAGGGATCCAACTGGGGCCTTGCAGTGAAAGTGAGGAGTCTAACCACTGGACAGCCAGGGAATTCCCTATGCTTTTGCTTACAGTTAGTCTTATAGTTAAGTTTTAACATTTGGTAAAGCAAATCACATTTTTCTTTTCATGTTCATGGTCTTCTTGGTTAATCTCCAACATATGAACTTAAAAAAGAAAATTCTTGTCCACTACTACCCTATGCACCCAAGGCAAAGTAAAACCAACTGCAGTGGGATTCTGATTCTATTTGCATTATTAATAGTAAATTAGGTGATTTGTTTTATATTAAGTCCTCCTATCCAAGAACATGGAGTCTTTTTTATTTAGGTTTTGGCTTATATCTTTTATTAAAATTTCATAATTTTGTTTCCTGTAGCTCTTGTGCCTTCCATTCTTGTTTTCTTTTTTACTTTGGTCTCTGTTATGAATATGATATTTTTCCCATCTCCAGTCTAACTAGACATTGCTTAGAGGAAAACTATAAATTAAATTTGATACCTTCATTCAGTCACTAAATTTTCTTGCTAATTCTACTAGCTTACTCTTCATAGGTTTTTCTAGGAATGCAATCATATCGCCTTGAAAAATAAAGATGATTTTTTTCCAGATGTTTATCCTGGGAAGCTCTTTAGCTGTGTGACTGTGCTGCTATTTTCTGTAGATGCTACTTCACTGCAGGCAATTGCTGCTGCCCAAAGCTACTCTGCCATGGCCTCCAATGAGACAGAAGCTTTCTAAGCAAATATCCCATAATTGCTTTGTTCAAGTGTCATGGATGACAACACAATAGAGTGGTTCTTGGTCTCTCAGGTCTCACATAGTTCAATTCAAAGAATCATTAAATACATTCTTGAGCTCACTGCTGTAATCATACCTGTCAAGTTTCCCTTTGGTCTCTTGCAACAGAGTAAGTATGCCCTTATTCTGGGAGTCCTGTCTGGGCATACTTACTCTGATATTACTCTCTCTTGGAGAGATACACTCAAAGAACTTCGCTGACCAACTTAATGAGCTTGTTGGGTCACTTTCATTCACATTACCCAGTATTATCTTCTTTATAACATTAATCATATTGGTAGATGTATTACTTATTGGTTTATTATTTGTCTACCCAAGATAGACAATATATTAATACAAAACAATTAACCTGATGAGATCAGGGAATTTTAATGTCTTCCTCACCCTTTTACCTCTAATATCTAGAGTTGAAAACACCTAGCAGGTCTTCAGTAAATCCTTGCTTAATGAATGAATGTTGAGTTTTCCTGAAAAGGATTGACATCATGCTTAAGTAATTTTTTACACCAACTTTTCTGAGCATTGCTAAAGATGCAGGTAATTTTTTAGTTTAAGGGACAAATCAGATTATTTAAAGTGAATAAGTTTTCTGAAACTCAACATATAAAGAAACGCAAAAAGGGTTATGAAACCGTAACAAGAGAGATAACTCCCCAGGCAGGGATAGACATCTGTCCTTTTACCTCAATGCTCAGTTTGCATTTGTCGGAGATTAACTATGATCTACTTAATTGTTTTGTCGTTTTTTCGTTTCTGATAAAGGTTATCTGAATTCCATTTCAAATGCTGCAGCAATATGTTTACCACTTTTTTTTTAATTTACTGTAACTGTGTGGTAAGTGAAGGGGAAAAGCTGCAGATCACTCGACCATCAGAAATTCAAGGCAAGTTTCAGCCCATATATTATCTTGTTTTAGAGGACTGATCAGTCTCCCCAAACGGCTTGACCTTACGGTATGATCTTATGAAGTAGTTTTTAGACCACTCTACCACAATTTACCAAGCCAGACGCATGTACGGTAAAACTATCAAATTGATGTCAAAAATCACTTGAGGCATTAATTCAAAGTTATCTATCTGGAAAGGCATTTTCAGTGGTTCACAGCGAGACGGTGGATAGGTTGGCATTGAATTAGCGTAGGCAATTTTGCTCGGACTGTGGGCAAACCTCCCCTAGCTCGCCATTTAACTTTTGTCCCCGCGTCTTCCAAGGCCGCGAAGATCTCGTATAGTGCTCTTTCCACTGCTCCAGGCCGAGGCCGACACGGAAACTGAGCCCGAAGGAGCTCTGCCTCGGCCCGGCGGGGGCGCGCTCGCCCGGTGCATTGTGGGCTCTGTAGTCCGGCCGGAACCTGTCCGCACCTACAAGTTCCAAGCCTGCTCTTCCCCTCCTCTGCCTAGACCCAGTCCCCTTCCGCGGCTTCCGCTGGGTCTCCCGGGTCTCGGGCGCGAAGTTCCGACAGGTCAGCTGTTTCCCTCCAGGGCACAGGAGGCGGAAGCCGGAGGGACGCGGGGAGGAGCTACGCGCGTGGGGGTGAACGCCCGCTCTACGTGCTCGTTCGCCTTGCGACCGCTGCGCGCGAGCCCGGTGTCCCCGCGGCGGGCAGCAGCAGCAGCGGCGGCGGAGGTGTCGGTAGAACGCGGAGGGGGCGGAGGGAGTCCGCGGCGCGGCGGCGGCGGCGGCTGCAGCAGCGAAATGGCGGAGACCGTGGCGGACACCCGGCGGCTGATCACCAAGCCGCAGAACCTGAATGACGCCTACGGGCCTCCCAGCAACTTCCTCGAGATAGATGTGAGCAACCCGCAGACAGTGGGGGTCGGCCGGGGCCGCTTCACCACCTACGAGATCAGGGTCAAGGTGAGGCCGTCTTTTCCCACTACGGAGAGACTCCTGTGGTCCTGGCTGTCCGCCGCGGACCCTGGAGCGCAGACCCTCAAACGGCCACGGCCGCCCAGGCGGGGCCCCCTGCTGTGATGGTGGGGCAGACTTTTCCACGGGCGGGGTCCGGGCCAGGGCCAGTCTTCGTGTAGGGCTTTCGTGCAGGGCTTGGATGGGAGCTTGTAGGGTGAGCTGAGGCCAGCTCTGGCACTTGAAGAAGGTACTCGGAGAAGAGGGCGTGGGTTGAGCGCCGCTGGCCCCTCAAGCAGCTGATCTGGGAAAGACATTTGAGTTGGAAAGGGGTAGATCTTTCGAGAACACAGCCCTTCATCGGGAATGGAGCTATCTGTGACTGAGAAAGAGGGTTTGCGCAAAGTTGAAGCCAATCCGGTTTTCTTTTCCTGGAGACTATTCCCCCCCCCCCAACCCCCGAGTTGGCCGAGCCAAGCTGATTCCTCTCAGGCCCTTCCGTGCTACCAAACTCACCTAGATTGCACGCTTTTCTGAACAGAACCTTAAGAAAGTTTACAAAAGCCTGTCAAATTTGGTAGGGCTGAGCCAGGTGAGAAAACGGTGATGGAAAATGATTGACCTTAGTATTTTGGGCCACAACTGTGCTAAAGGCTGAGGAGTGGGAAGTGTTGCCTGCCTCACAATCAAGACTACCACTGCTTTAAGAAAAGCCTGTTCATTTAGGGATCTTGCTCTCCTAATTTCGAAATTTGCACTTCACTGAATGAAAGAATCAGCTGAAGTAGAACCACATTTATAATTTCATAACCAGTATTTGTTGGCAGTAAGTAATTCAGATGATTTGAAAGATGCTAATTGAGTATAGTGCTTTCACTCACACACTACTTTAAAATTAAAAAATTTCCTCATGTATGGAAGTATCTTTAAAAATTAGTTACAGTGAAACGAATCCAGCTGCTAATGACAGTAACAAATTACTAAAAATTAAGCCTAAGAATTTGGTTTATGAGTAATCAAATTTTATGTAACAAATTACTATTAACATTTAAGTGGAATAATTTCTGATTAACGTTCTCATTTTTTGTGTGGTAAGATATAACAGAATATACCATCTTAACCATTTTTAACTGTACAGTTTAGTAATGTTCAGTTTATTCACTGTTGTGAAACTTAGACACTTAAAAATAATTTACTTATGTGTTGCTATAAAAAATGTAATAATCCAACTTAAAATAGAAACTAACCTGTTAAATGTTACAAGTCACCCTTGTCTCTCTAAGGATGTGTAAAACATGAGTCACAAGCAGTCTTGTTACAGTGAAACTGCAGAATCTGAATTCCAGTGTACCTAAGGAAGCACATTGTCACCTAAGCCTAGTGGAAAAAAACGAGGCATTTTTTTCCCCTTAACTTTTGGAATGGTTTTGGGTTGCCTTTAATATATCGCAGGTTGTAACTGAAAAGAACTTCTTTTACTCTCATTCATCAGCATATTTTCCTTTATTTCTTGTGCTACAGCAGAGCTTGGTATTCCTGTTTCTAAACTTCCAGAGCTAGTACTTCCTGTCACACAACTGAAGTGGAATCTCCTGCCTCCATTTCCTCATTTAATAACTTTGTGTTTGTCATGCTGAGTTCTTACATAGTAAATGGACTTTAAGTATAATAACAGTTTTTAAAAAAAATTCATCTGATTTTTATTACCAAATAGCATATGTGACACTTTAAATTGTGTTTATGGTATTGTCATTTGTATTTTGAAGAAAGCAATCCTTTTTAAGAGTGATTAATAAGTTAAGGAATTAACAGAGTATACACACCTACACTGGTTTGTTAGATTATGTACACCAGATTGTTGTGTGTTAGTAACTGTTAAGTCATAAGTGCTTGTGCCTTCTAAGAAAATATAATTGAGTTTCTAGTCCTTATGAAATGTCATTGGGGATTCTCTTAATAATGTAATGTGTTAACTTAAAATGCAGGACACCGTATAGTAAGATATTAGAACTTATTTTAGCAGCATGTGATTTTTGAGAGTAATTAAGGTACAGCTGCCAGTGAGATGAATAGGTAAGTCATTTTGTCATTTATTACTACTTTTCTAAACTGTTCCTTCTCTCCCTAGCCCCTGCTGCTTGCCTTCTGCTGTTGAATTTGACACGTGTCAGACCATTTTATGTTCCAAAGTTTGGGCCCTTAAACTATCCTATGGTTACACTCTAATTTTAGTCTTGAGAAAAATGTTCCATTTTATAGAATCTGATTGAAATTACTCTAATTCACAGAGTAATTTTATCTGGATGATGGCACTTTAGAATGCAAGTTTCCCAATCTCCATTTATCTTTTGGTTTGAGGATAGTGTTTAAGACTATTAGGATCTCTTGATTATCTCTGTGCTTTTAAAAATAATTGATACAGTATTAATGTTTTTTAAAATCATTCTAATGGTAGGCATAGCAGAGAGCACCATAAATGATTAAAGGATTTGGAAAGCTCAGGTTCTAGAATTATTTTGGCATATTAAAGAGAAAACTGAAGGGGAAATTCAGTCACTGTTTATGAAGTTTGTGCTATAATGTGGCTTTAATTTTCTGAAGATTCTAAGTTAATTAAGGTGTATTGTACCTAGAGAAAACTGCTTTGAACCAGAGTTAATTTAAGGATTTTTCTTGAGCTCTGAGTTCAAAGAATAACTGAGTAAGGTACAAAATCTAAGGTCCACTTCCCTTCTGTAAAATAGGTGTGCTAATAATAGTACAGTTGGTTCTTTGTATTTGAGGATGCCGGTTCTGCATATGAGTATTCAACCAACCACAGACCTAAAGTAGTAGGAAAAAAATCCAGAAAGTCCCAAGAAGCAAAACTTGAATTTGCTGCATACCCGCAGCTATATATATATAACATATGCATTGTGTGTTAGGTATTATAAGTAACCTAGAGATAGTTTAAAGTGAAAGAGAGGATGTGCGTAGGTTGTATGCAAATACTAAACCATTTTATATAAGGAACTTGAGCATCTGCAGATTTTAATATGGGGGTGTGTGCGTCCTGGAACCAGATCCCCCATGGATACTGAGAGATGACTGTACCTACCTCAGAGGACTAAATGACATAATACACATAATTCTCTTTAGCACAGTGATTGGTATATAATAGGCACTCAAAAGTTGCTTCTTTCTAAATACAGCTACTTCTAAATTAAAAGTCATTGATCAGCTGACTACATTCTCTACATTAATGTGCAGGGGTGAGTTACTAAAATAATTTGATTTCCTTATCAAGAACTCTATTTGTGTCATTCCATGTGGGAAGCTGTGATGCCATTCAGAATGTAGTAAAATTTCACACTTAAGACCAAAAATATTTAATAGAAGTCTCCATATTTTAAGGTGGGGGCTTCCCACATGGTTCTAGTGGTAAAGAATCTGCCTGCCAGTGTGGGAGACCCAAGAGACTCAGGTTCAATTCCTGGGCCCGGAAGATCCCTTGGAGTAGGAAATGGCACCCCACTCCAGTATTCTTCCCTAGAAATTCCATGAGCAGAGGAGTCTGGTGGGCTATAGTCCATGGGATCACAAAGAGTGAGACACAACTGAGCAACTAAGCACCTAAGCACACACAGACATATTTTTAACATTATCACCTGACATGCTTCTAAAAGTAGCTTTTTTAAGTTGAGGCATATTGAAACATAAAACTGAATAGTAAAGTTTTCTAATAAACCTTGTACCAGGAAAGATAATGAAAATAGCATCTTGACAATATTTGCCATTCTAATCTTGTATTGGTAATTCTTCTCTGGATGAGTCCTCTCATTTTAAATTGAGTCATTAATATTCTCTTCAGAAATAAATTAATTTTTAGACTTGTTTTTAGGGTTTATGTGAATTAATTCTTAAAGGGCTAAAATAGTATTTAAAAGAATCAAAGCATTTTGGAGCCGAAGGACATCTGCAGAATCTAGGTAGCTTTATCAATTGACCATGAAAAGTCTGATATACATCTTTGCTGCCAGCTATGGCTGACCTCCAGGATCTCTATCAGGGAAAGATAGCTTTAAGAGTCTGTTCTTACCTAACCCATCCCTTAATGTGGGGGGAGTGAGGCAGTGGCAGTTAAAAAGTAGCTCTGTTATATTGTGTTAAGGGATCCTGTTTTATATTGTTCGTTTTGGCACATAAGGGAACCAAGACACAGAAAGATGTCTCTTACCCAACGTAAATCATTAATATCTAACTCAAGTCAAAGTCAGGGCTCCCCTGATGGCTCAGACAGTAAAGAATTTGCGTGCAATGAAGGAGACCTGGATTTGATCCCTGGGTCTGAAAGATCCCCTGGAAAAGAAAATGGCTACTGACTCCAGTATTCTTGCCTGGAGAATCCCATGGACAGAGGAGCCTGGCGGGCTGCAGTCCATGGGGTTGTAAAGAGTCAGACACCACTGAGTGACTAAGCACGAAGCTCGTGTGAGTATCAGAGTCAGGGTTGGATTTGAAGTATTGTGGTCCACATTCTGTATTGCTTCACAGCTTCAGTTCATTTAAACAATATATTAAAACCTTTTTTATCTACAGCCTGGTGTTGGAGAACCCTCAAGTGTCTGAACCTTTAGAAGGAAGTCTCAATGTTAGTGTCCTTGAGACCTAAGAGTTGACTGTTCATTAATCCACAGTAGATAAGATGCACCCCAGAAAAACAAAATAGCTGAAAAGAACTTACTGTTGAATTCTGTGCTATGATGAAATCATCTGAAGAAAAAGTGTGTTGTTGATTGGCTCAAAAGAAAAAGTGTGTTGTTGATTGGAAATGCTTATAAAAGGCAAGCTTCTTCTCATGTGAAAGGTGGGGGAATTTATCACCTGCGTACCTGTTGTGTTCAAGACAGTTTGCTATATATGTAATTTGATCTTTGAGTAACCAAGCAGAGCAAATAATATCTTTGTTTTGCAAATGTGGAAGCTGAAGTCATTGTTGATCCTCATCTCTTGTTCCTCCCTCATTCTTATTTTAGTTTTGCTGAACTACTTATATCTCCCAAATAAGCTGACTACTATCCAGGCCTTTGCATACACTTCCTCCTCTATCTTGCTTTAGCAGCCTTATCTGGCTATCATTACTTGTCCTGCAGAACTCAGCCTTGCTTTTACCTTTTTAGAGATTTTGCTGATCCCTGGAATCTAGACTGGATTTCCTCCTTGTGTGTCTTTGTAGCCCTTTTAGGATTACATTTGTTTGCTTGTATGGGCTTCCCTGATGGCTCAGATGGTAATCCTGCAATGCAGGAGACTCAGGTTCAATCCCTGGGTCTGGAAGATGCCCTGCGGAAGGGAATGGCTACCCACTCCAGTATTCTTGCTTGGAGAATTCCATGGACAAAGGAGCGTGGTGAGCTTCAGCCCATGGGGGTTGCAAAGAATTGGACATGACTGAGCGACTTTCACTTTTTTTCCCTTTAATTCCTGTTTCTTCTGTAACCTTCTAGAGGACAGGGACTGTCATGATCACCCTAACTCAACATCTGACATTGTGCTTGACATGTAGTGGATACTTTAGGAATAAATGGAGTTTAGGAAGGTTGAGTAACTTGTCCAAAATCACAGCTATTAAATGGCAAAACTGGGATTTGAATATAGATTTTCTGATCTTCAGAGGCCATATTTTTTCTTTCACCCTCACTGAACATTCATTATCACCTGGGGAGCTTTTGAAATCCTTTAGATTCTTTTTTAATTGGGTTAGGGTGGGATTTGGGAAGTGGTAAATTAAAAAGCACCCCAGCAAGGGCACCTTACTGATGTGCAGCAAGGATTATACCTGGTGGCACCAGGCTCTCTGTCTTTTGAGTTATGACAGGCAACAGAGAAGTATGAAAAAAAAAAAAAAATGGAGCTGCAGTGGTTAGTAGCCTCAATGGGATTTTTAAAAAGGCCAATTCTAGGGTGGTAGGGGGAGGGAAGGGAGAAAAAGAAGCAGATCCTTACATGTAGCAGAGAGGAAAACCAGTGATATTGGCCAAAGATGAAAACTATTTTTAAAGGGGAGACAATTTAGATACTATCAAAGCATGCCAACAACTTAGCTTTGGGGGAAGGAGAAGCATTTACTACATTCAGCCAAGCCTGATCTTTTCACCCCTGTCTTATGCCATCCATGTCTGTATCCCTGTGTAATAATCATGAAAGTAAGCCAGAAATCAGGAAGAGACAAATTTATATACATTTAAGAAATCTTTGTATTTTAGTAGTATTGCCACCCTATACCTTTAAAGTGTAAAATCTACTAGTGCCTAATTTTCAGGTATTTTGGTGATTCCATGAGATTTTTCATCTCACTTTCACAATCATACTTATCAAAAAAAAGGAGTGAAATGTTATTTTTAGATACTTTTATGTTTGTATTATAATATGGTGCTACTTTGCCAACAAAGGTTCGTCTAGTGAAGGCTATGGTTTTTCCCGTGGTCATGTATGGATGTGAGAGTTGGACTGTGAAGAAGGCTGAGCACCGAAGAATGAATGCTTTTGAACTGTGGTGTCGGAGAAGACTCTTCAGAGTCCCTTGGACTGCAAGGAGATCCAACCAGTCCATTCTTCAGGAGATCAGCCCTGGGATTTCTTTGGAAGGAATGATGCTAAAGCTGAAACTCCAGTACTTTGGCCACCTCATGTGAAGAGTTGACTCATTGGAAAAGACTCTGATGCTGGGAGGGATTGGGGGCAGGAGGAGAAGGGGACGACAGAGGATGAGATGGCTGGATGGCATCACTGACTCTATGGACGTGAGTCTCCGTGAACTCTGGGAGGCCTGGCGTGCTGCGATTCATGAGGTCGCAAAGAGTCGGACACGACTGAGCGACTGATCTGATCTGATCTGATCTGATGCTGCTTCCATGTAAGCAGAGCCAGCAGTTTTTTGACTATCATATAAGAAAGATGGTATCTGAGAAAATCAATACTGTAATCCTGGTACTGCTGTTTATGGATTGCTTAGTTAAATGATTTAAAGCTTTCAGCCAAATAAGGTGTTCTTTTAAAGAAATATTTAACTTAGAACCTATTAGGACAGCATAGTAAAATATGACATATGGTCAGTTAAGGTATAGTTTGGACTGTTCTCACAGAGACCTCAAAAACTGAGTTTATTTTTTCATGTGAAGAAGTCTTGAGCAGTCCAGGGCTGGCATTGTGACCTGACTGTGAGCTTCCTGGTATCACATCCACATTCTAGGCAAGGTGAAGGCACATTTCTGGCCCATTGCCACATTTGGCTATAAAGGAAGCTGCGGAATTTAATCTAGCTGGGCAGCCATGTGAAGAAAGGAGGAACAGACACTGTTCTCTGCTTCCACACAGTGGTAAAGAAGTAATCGGGTCTGTCTTCTAGGCTGTGGCACTGGCAACATTCTCATCTTGTCTTTTTTTTCCTTTGTTTGCTGATGACTGAGATTTCAAAGTTTAGAGAAAGTTTATTTGATTTGTAAGAAATAAAATTTGAGCTCCTTTTAGTTTTGACATCCTTGAATGTAAGTTGGGTTTTGTTTGTTTGTTTTGATGTAAATAAATTTGATCCCTTCCAGAGAAAATTTTGGTGAGTAGAAAAAGGAGGCAGACATGAAGACATGGCATGTTCGATAGAAGTATGTCATGGGGTCGAGTTTGGGTTAGAAGTATGGAAAATACATGATTAACTTTTTTTTTTTTGCCTTCAGTGACTGTTTAAAGCTATGTAGGAGGTTTTACTTGGGACCAGCGTTTTAGTTGATGACAGTGAGTAATGGAGTATATTGTTTGAGCCATCTAAATGAGTGAGGTCAGTGTCTCTTACCAGGGAATCCTAGGAAGACAAGATCACTTTAATAAAATTACTTAGTGCCTAACAATACTGGAATGATCACTTTCTAATTCTTTGCTCTCTAGACTTTTATAAATGATGTAGCATCTCTGTTTCCTTGGCTTTCCTAAAATTATTCCACACCTGCCACCTATAGCTTGTTTACTTTCTGTTTTTCCCCTTCCTGTCCTTACGGGATGAGCTTCTCTGTTCTATAGTAAGTTTGGAAATTCTAATTCATTTAGAGGAACAAAGGAGCCTCAAAGTTCGTTTTTTTATGTCTAGTTCTCAATATCTCCTCTTTGCCATGATATTACGGATCATTTTCATGTGGAAACAAAGATAAAAGTCTTGTTGGCTAGGCATACTTCTGTGTATCACCAGACCTTTGTTTAAATTTACACTCAAAGATTTCCACCATGTTATATAACAGAAAACAGTCTTAAAACACTGATCACTATAGAACAGGGATCAGCAGCTATGGGCTTACCTATTTAATGTTTTATTAGAACACAGCATATCTTTTAATATTTTGTTTACATAGTATTTACAACCACTTTTGCACTGAAAGGACAGAGTTGAGTAGTTTCAAATAACTGTCTTGCCATTTGGGAAAAAGTTGGCCAGTCACTGGTCTATATTTTATGTAGCTTTGGAATAGTGGAAAACAAAGCACTTGGAGAATCTTATTTGATTGTAAAGTGTGGTCCTATTCTTGGGTACTGAATGAAATAGTAGGTGCCATTTTTTCCTTCTAAAGGTCGAGTTTTTGCAAAGACACAATCTAACCTTGTGAGTCATTACATCTACTATTCATATTAAGGCCAACCACAAAGAGTTTCAGTTTGTAAAACTAGTTTTCTCGCTTGAAGCCTTTTGTAAACTCCTTTGAATATCTAGAGAGAGAGAGTTGGGGCTGATAGAAACTGTTAGGTAGCTAGTTCATGGTGGTTTAGTTTCAGTTGATAAACCAGTGACAAAACTGAAGGTGGTGCCTGACAAAACTAGAGTCTGTTCTAGCCAGGATTGGGGTTTAGATATTTTCTAGCTCAGAATTAGTTGTTTAATACCATATCATCATTTAATGTTTTGTGTTCTTACATGGTAATTGTTTACATGTTATAGCAGTATGCCATTATTAAATGATTAAATTGGTATTAGTTGGACTACTGATGTGGGTAAGTTTAATGTGTGAATTGTAGAAAGGGGTTAAGTTGAAAATTGAGGAACTGTGATATTCTCAAAATGGAACAATATAGTAAATTGATAGAATTTTTCTCTTAGTTTAAAAGGGCAGATGATGTTGATATACTTAAGCTGAAATAAATTGTAGACATTTTCACTTAGATGTTAGATATGGTTCTTATCTGTAATCTGTGTATTTGCCCAGTTTTATTTTCTTAAGACTCTAATCAGTTTTTTCCTAACTACATTTCTTTTTAGATTCAACTTAACATTTGAGTGGCTCCTGTGGGCCAGTTGTTTTATTGAGCACTTGGAATGCTATGGTTGGATGGTATCACCAACTCAATGGACATGGGTTTGGGTGGACTCGGGGAGTTGGTGATGGACAGGGAGGCCTGGTGTGCTGCGGTTCATGGGGTTGCAAAGAGTCGGACCCGACTGAGCGACTGAACTGAACTGGAATGCCAAGTTTAAAAAAATGTGGTTGCTGCATTTAGAAGTTCACACCAACCTGAAACAGGACTGGATGTTTTCTTTGATCAGTTTTCCCTAAAACTGTCCAATAAATGAACATTTATGAACCACCTAGTACATGCCAGTCACTGTGTTAATGTATGGCTTGCTCTTAAAGGCAGGAAGCTTATAGACTGGAACGTAGGGAGGTAGGTCAGTTTGATTCTATTCAGTTCAATTTAATGATACTACTTGGTGAAAACAGTCATAATGTTCAGTAGGAACCCAAGCCTGCATGCAGGACCAGGGGTGTAAGGGCAGAGAGAATAGCTGTCTTTTCCATTGTCAATGACCTGCCAAAGTCACACAGTATTAATACTGGATTTTGACCACTTTATGCCCTGGGACCTGTTGTTACTGTCTGGCTCAAATGTCTTTCCCTACCTCTTTATTTATGGTTTGTTTTATTTTAAGCATGTTTTGGGCAGTTGCTGTGTCTCAAGCTGGTATGGTAGGCACTTTATGTTTTCTTTGATATAGTTTTAGTTATCTGCCTCTTCTTAGAAACTGTAATGGCTTTTATTTCCACTTAGAACAGATCATAAAAATAGCCAGGGTCATTCTTATTTAACAGTCATTTCCTGTATCAGCCTGATCATGCTTTGTGATACAGCCATGAAAGTCTACCTGCTGTTCTCCTCTCCCATCTAACCCAAATGACCTTCTTTATTCCTCCTGCCAAAAGCTCATCCAGATACGTACACATTGTAGACTGGTTTTTCCCAGTAACCAATATTATGTCAGTTGCATAACTAACCACCCCAACTTAATGACATGCAACAGTGATTTATTTCCTACCATTCTGTGGTCTGGCTGGGCAGTTTCTGTGTGCTCATTTGTGCAACTGTTTTGAGCTGGAGAGCTGGCATGTCTGGCTGTCTGTCTCCTGGGGTGCCTCATTCTCTTCCAGATGGCCTCTCATTCTCCAGTAGGCTCTACTGATTTTTTTATTTGGCAGTCTTAGAATAGCATTCCCAGAGAATGAAGATAGAAAGTTGCAAGACCTCTGAGTTTTAGGCTTAGAAAACTGCTTGTCACTTCTACCACATTCTCTTGCTCAAAGCAAGTCATAGGCTAGTCTAGATTCAGAGGTGGGGAAATAAACTCCACCTCTCAGATGAAAGTAGCTTCAAAGAATTTGTGGCAACATTATCTACCATACGTTACTTGTTAGGAATCTTCAAATGTCATAATTGGTGGCACCTGTGGCTTGGGTTATTGTGGGTGCAGAAATAACTCCCCAAAGATTTCTGCTTCCTAATAACTAGAATCTGAATGTGTTAACATATGAGAATGTTACCTTTGGAGATATAATCAAATTAAGGATCATGAGATGGAGAGGTTGTCCCGGATTATCTGGGTGGGTCTAGTATAATCACAAGGGCCCTTATAAGTGAAACAGGTGGGAGAGTTAGTCATAAAAGACGTGACAGTGGACGTAGAGGTTGGAGTGATCTAATCGCTGACTTTGAAGATGGAAGAAAGGACCATGGGCTGAAGAATGCGAGTAGCCTCCAGAGGCTAGGTAAGACAAGGAAGCATATCCCCTAGACCCTCCAGAAGGAATGCAGCCCTAGTGACATCTTGATTTGTCCCAGTGAGACTCATTTCAAGCTTCTGACCTCCAAAACCATAAGATAATAAATATGTGTTGTTTTAAGCTACTAAACTAGTGGTAATTTGTTAAAGCAGCAATAGGAAACTAATAATAGTGACATGGCCCTGTCTTAAAGATAATTTCCAACAGAAGGAAACACAATAGACTCACTCCAAGAGAATGAGAGTCAGTGGGGACTGGGCTCAGCCTGATTCTGAGCCTTGGTTATAGGCCACACAGCCTTATCTTTCTTATCTCCATCAGAATCTAGCACCATCAGCTCTCATTATCCCTTGCCTTCTAGTCTGCCAAGATGTTTTACCAAAGGCATAGAAAAACACTTTTTCTCATGGAAAAAATTGAATGTGTTACTTTAATCACCTGTAGAGGATTATTTTTCCAAACTATAGAGAAAATTACTAAAAGACTGTTGCTTTGGCTGTTCATGTGTAAGTCAAAATTAACAATGCTGCATGACTAGTGTATTTTTTAAAAAGATTGCGTATAAGAGAAAGAACCGCATAATCTTTGATTCAGTCATTTGCCCTTGCTGTTGTGATCTAGTGCCTTTGTGTAAGAGAGTGCTAACTTCTGAGACTAGACAAGTAATGTTCTGGGTGATGAATATCTTAGCTTATTAGCTCTTGATTAAAATTTAACTTAGAAAAAATTTCCTACTCTATTGTAAGGTCTTTGACCCTCCATAATTTCAAGCCTAGTCTTAAAAACACTAGTATCTTCCGTTCACTGCACACCTTAAGAGAAAAGTATTTTGACCTTTGCAACTTGTGATTCTAGGCCTCAAAGTCTAAAATATATTTAAGGATTTCAAGCAGTGAATGTATAACTATACAATTTCTTCAAATGTCACATATTTTTTTTGTTGTTTTTGTTTTGAGAAGAAACCTGAATCTTGATAAGGCATTCATTCAAAATGAACAAAAACAATCTTTTGAAAACTCCTACGTTGATTTGTGACAGAATAAATTTTTAAATATCCAATTATGAAGCCCATAAAAATATGTATCAAACATATGGTACCCAGAGTTTCAAGAATGTCAAAGCTAACAGTATTTTAGAAGGATTGTAATTATATAGAATCTGATCAAACAAAATTAAGAAAAATTTTATAGGTTGAAGTAGGACATCAGTTACGAATATACTTCAATATATTAGAATGAGTATGTTCTTCAATTTACTTTTCTCTAGAACTTCTGATATTTTTGTCTAAAACAACTTTAATACAATAGCCATTCGCTATATTGGGGTATTTAAAGTTTAAGATTCAAATTATCAGACATCTCTTTGTCCAGTTTTCTTGGCATTGACATTGACTTGTATGATTTGTCTAGTTGACTATAGTTGATACTGGCCTCAGATATACAGGATGGCTCGTATATGAAGGGGCCAGTGCACTCAGCGCTTTTTAACCTGTGATTTTGTTTTGCTTTTTAACCTGAGATTTTGTTTTGCTTTTTTACCTTTTTGTCCTATCTCACTGTTTCTGGTTAGTGGTCACTCACAATCTGGTCACTGTTAGCCCTGTGCCAAACTCTAGGTGTAACTGACTTCATACACATCCCATTCTTCATTAAGAATAGATAGATTTTCTTAATCCAACCAAACAAAGGTTAGAGACTTACTTTCTTGATAGGACCTTTTTATTAACTATCATCTGGTTTCAGAGATATCTTAGCAGTTTTTTGATATCAGTATTACTAGAAAATTAGAAATTTTGATATCAGTATTCTCTGCCGGAGTCCGCAGAGACATTTTGTTGTTTAGTTCATAGTTGCTGTTATTTACTATTGTTATCTCCTACTCTTGCCCTGACATTACATTTGTTTCTCTCTCTCCATCAGTCTCTGTATCGGGCTCACTACTGCTAATCCACCATCTCATTTTCTTTTTGAGCTTTAACTAATAGGTCTGGCATAGTGTTTTAAGTATGCTTCTCAAGGAAGCTAGATTTCTCTCCCATTTGATCTAAACATCTAGGACAGTCTTTCCCAGCCTAGTGTTGGTAGAAGGGAACAGGAGGCAGACTGGAGCAGAGGACGTTGTGGCAGAAGAACAAAACAACCTACTACTGAGGCGCTACTTATGTAGCACCTTATGTACATTTTTCTAGAGCTTCTACTAATTTTGGGGGAGATACTGTTTAATGTATTCTAAGAGCACTTGAACTATGAACACGAATTCATGCCTGGTTTTACACTACCTACTAATTGAGTGTCCTTGGGCAGTTAACCTCTCTGAACCTTTTGTCCATCCTAAGATGAAAGTGTTAGGATCTTCCTAAAATTAAATGATGTGTGTTACGGACTTTTAAGTACTGTCTTGTTTATTTAATACTAGCTGCTGCTGTCATTATCTGAGAATTGGCTCTAGGTTTTTATTGCACTGTCAGAAAAAAGAAGAGTGCTGATTTCAGTAAAAGATTAGTTTTGTAACAAATATATTACCGGATCTGCATTTTTTTCCCCCCAAGCACTCTGATTTACCCTTGGAGTTGCTTAATGAAAGGTCAAAACTCTTAAGAATCCAGTTACTCATTATTATTTTTTTGAGATTTATTTACTTTTTTTCCCCCTGCTGTGCTGGGTCTTTGTTGCTGCACCAGGCTTTCTCTAGTTGGAATGCGCGGGGGCTGCTCTTTGTTGCGGTGCCTGGGCTTCTTACTGCAGTGGCCACACTTGATGTGGAGCGTGGGCTCTAACCACATGGGCTTCAGTAGTTGCGGCATGTGGGCTCAGTAGTTACAGCTCCAGGGCTTTGTTGCTCCACGTCATGTGGGATCTTCCCCGACCAGGGATTGAACCTGTGTCCCCTGCACTGGCAGGTTTATTTTTAACACTAGACCACCAGAGAAGGCCAGGTACTCATATTCTTATAGAATGTATTCTTTTAAACATGGGAGTTTTGTCAGCGGATGGTAGTGAGGGTTGCACAACAATGAATGTACTTAACGGTGCAGAACTCCATACACATAAAACGGTAATTTTTATGTTATGTACATTTTACCACAATAAAAAAAGCATAGAAATGGATAATAGAGGAGATGGTTGTTGTTTAGTTGCTAAGTCATGTCTGACCTTTTTGTGACTCCATACACAGTAGTAGCCTGTCAGGCTCCTCTGTCCATGGGATTTCCCAGCTAAGAAAACTGGAGTGGGTTGCCATTTCCTTCTCCTGTGGGGGAGGGACAGTTATTAAATGTGTATCTTCTTTCCTTTCAAGTTACCAAAGCCAAGGAGGAAAACATTTCTTTAAAACTTTTTGCCAAGAATCTCAGTTCTTTGGTCTTAAAATCAGTTTTATCTGATACTTACACAGTTACTCCAGCTTTCTTATGGTTAGTTGTAAGCTGTATATCATTTCCCATCCTTCCACTTTTAACCTGTTTTTGTTTTTGAATCTTAAGTGCGTCTCTTGTAGAGAGGATATAAGTTTTTTATTCAGTTTGATAATCTGAATAATCTGCCTTTTGATTGGTGTATATAATCCATTTTGTTTTACAATTGTTAAAATTTTTTAATTGAGGTACAGTTCATGTATATTATATAAGTTTGAAGAGTACAGCATAGTGATTTACAATTTTTAAGGGCCATACTCCATTTATAGTTATTAAAAAGTACTGGCTGCACTCCCTGTGTTGTACAGTATACCCTTGTAGCTTATTTATTTTATGCACAGTAGTTTGTACCTCTTAATCCCCATCCCTATTTTGCCCTTCCTTTCTTTTCTCTTCCCACTGGTAACTGCTAGTTTGTTCTCTATCTGTGAGTCTGTTCATTAGTTTTATTTTTTAGATTCTACATATAAATGGTATCATACAGTATTTGTCTTTGTGTGTCTGACTTAACATAATACACTCCGAGTCCATTGTTGTCGAAACTGGCAAACTTTCATTATTTTTAAATGGCTGAGTAGTATTCCACTGTAATAAACACTTACACACGCATACATGTATACTAAAAACCGTATCTTCTTTATCCATTCATCTATTGATGGACACTTACGTTGCTTCCATAATATGGGAATTGAAAATAACGCTGCTGTGAACATTGGAGAGCTTGCCAGGTGGCTCAGAGTAAAGAATCAATCTACCAATGCAAGAGACTCCAGAAATGCAGGTTTGTTCCTTGGGTTGGGAAGATCCCCAGAGTAGGAAATGGCAGCCCGCTCCAGTATTCTTGCCTGGTAAATTCCATGGACAGAGGAGCCTGGCAGGCTACAGTCCACAGGGTCTCAATGAATCAGATACAATTGAGCCCACTCACCCACATGAACATTGGGGTTGCACACATCTTTTCAAATTAGTGTTTTCTTTTTTATCTGATATTTACCCAGGAGTGGAATTGCTGGGTCTTACTGTTTTCCACAGCGGCTGCACCAATGTATATCCTCACCAACAGTGTACAAGGGTTCCCTTTTCTTTACATCCTTCCCAGCATTTGTTATTTGTGGTCTTTTTGACAATAGCCATTCTGACAGGTGTAGGTGATATCTCATTGTGGTTTTAATTTGTGTTACTCTGATAATTAACAGTGTTGGGCATCTTTTCCTGTGCCTTTTGGCCTCCTGTGTGTGTCTTTGGGAAAATGTCTGATCAGTTCTTGTTTTTTAATCAGCTTGTTTGCTTTTTTGCTGTCAAGTTGTGTGAGCTTTTTATGTGTTTTTGAGATTAACCCCTTATTGGTCATTTCATTTGAAAATATTTTCTCCCTAAATCCGTTTATTAAAAAAAAAAAATTATTTATTTGGTTGTGCCAGGTCTTAGTTGCAGTATGTGGGATCTTCTGTCTTCCTTGCGGTACATGAGTACTTTTAGTTTAGCAACTCTTAGTTGTTGCATATGGGATCTAGTTCCCTCATCAGGGATCAAACCTGGGGCTCCTGCCTTAGGATTGTTGAGTCTTAGCCACTAGACCAGTAGGGAAGTCCCTGCATTTATTGTTAATGAAATCACCAGTATGATGGGTTTATTTCTGCCATTTTGATACTTGTTTTCTATGTCTCATGTTTTTCTCTGTTCCTCCTTTACTGCTTTCTGTGTTAGATATTTTCTGTTTTACTGTTTAAATGCCCGAGATTCTTTTTACTTCTTAAAAATTATTGTTAGTGTTTGATATTGAAATTACAGTATGCCTCAGCTTTTCTCAATGTACTTCAGATTAATACCAACTTAATTCCAGTGAAATAGGAACCTTGGTCCAATACACTTTCTCCTTCCTTTGTGCATTATTGTTGTATATGTTACATTTGTATATGTTAGAATAGTACAGTTTTATAATTGTTTTAGGCAGTTGTTTTTTTAATCAGCTAAGAGAAAATTTTATTTTTTATTGTCTTACATGTTTACATATGTAGTTGCCTTTATTTGTTGTTGTTTCGTCGCTAAGTCATGTCCAACTCTTTGTGACCCCATGGACTGCAGCACAACAGGCTTCCCTGTCCTTCACCATCTCCTGGAGTTTGCTCAAATTCACGTCCATTGAGTCAGTGATACTATCTAATAACCATCTCATCCTCTGCCGCCCTCTCCTTTTGCCTTCAATCTTTCCCAGCATCAGGGTCTTTTCCACTGAGTTGGCTCTTTGCCTGAGGTAGCCAAAGTATTAGAGCTTTAGCTTGAGCATCAGTCCTTCCAATGAAGATTCAGGATTGATTTTCTTTAGGATTGACTGGTTTGATCTTGCTGTCCAGGGGACTCTCAAGAGTCTTCTCCAACACCACAGTTCAAAATCATCAATTCTTCGGTGCTCTGCTTTCTTTATGGTCCAACTCTTACATCCGTATATGACTACTGGAAAAACCATAGCTTTGACTATATGGACCTTTGTTGGCAAAGTGATGTCTCTGCTTTTTAATATGCTTTCTAGGTTTGTCATAGGTTTCCTTCCAAGGAGCAAGTGTCCTTTAATTTCATGGCTGCAGTTACCATCCACAGTGATTTTGGAACCCAAGAAAATAAAGTCTGTTACTGCTTCCACTTTTTCTTCTTCTAATTGCCATTAAGTGATAGGACCGATACCATGATCTCATTTTTTGAATGTTGAGTTTTAACCCAGGTTTTTCACTCTCCTGTTTCATCTTGATCAAGAGGATCTTTAGTTCCCCTTCACTTTGTGCCATCAGGGTGGTGTCATCTGCATATATGAGGTTATTGGTACTTCTGGCAATCTTGATTCCAACTTGTGATTCATCCAGCCTGGCATTTTGCATGATGTACTCTGCGTGTAAGTTAACAAGATGACAATACATAGCCTTGATGTACTCCTTTCCCAATTTTGAACCAGTCTGTTGTTCCATGTAAGGTTCTACCTGTTGCTTCTTATCCTGCATACAGATTTCTCAGGAGACAAGTGGTCTGTTATTCCCATCTCTTTAAGAATTTTCCACAGTTTGTTGTGATGACTTTAGCATTTTCAGTGAAGTAAATGTTTTTCTGAAATTCCCTTGTTTGCTCTGTGGTCCAACAAATGTTGGTGGTTTGATCTCTGGTTCCTCTGCCTTTTCTAAATCCATCTTGTACATCTGGAAGTTCTCAGTTCATGTATTGGTGAAGCCTAGCTTTAAAGATTTTGAGCATAACCTTCAGATCAGATCAGTTCAGATCAGTCGCTCAGCCGTGTCCGACTCTTTGCGACCCCATGAATCGCAGCACGCCAGGCCTCCCTGTCCATCACCAACTCCCGGAGTTCACTGAGACTCACGTCCATAGAGTCAGTGATGCCATCCAGCCATCTCATCCTCTGTCGTCCCCTTCTCCTCCTGCCCCCAATCCCTCCCAGCATCAGAGTCTTTTCCAGTGAGGCAACTCTTCACATGAGGTGGCCAAAGTACTGGAGTTTCAGTTTTAGCATCATTCCTTCCAAAGAAATCCCAGGGCTGATCTCCTTCAGAATGGACTGGTTGGATCTCCTTGCAGTCCAAGGGACTCTCAAGAGTCTTCTCCAACACCACACAGTCAAAAGCATTAATTCGTCGGCGCTCGGCCTTCTTCACAGTCCAACTCTCACATCCATACATGACCACAGGAAATAGCCTTGACTAGACGAACCTTTGTTGGCAAAGTAATGTCTCTGCTTTTGAATATGCTATCTAGGTTGGTCATAACTTTCCTTCCAAGGAGTAAGCGTCTTTTAATTTCATGGCTGCAGTCACCACCTGCAGTGATTTTGGAGCCCAGAAAAATAAAGTCTGACGCTGTTTCCACTGTTTCCCCATCTATTTCCCATGAAGTGATGGGACCGGATGCCATGATCTTCGTTTTCTGAATGTTGAGCTTTAAGCCAACTTTTTCACTCTCCACTTTCACTTTCATCAAGAGGCTTTTGAGTTCCTCTTCACTTTCTGCCGTAAGGGTGGTGTCATCTGCATATCTGAGGTTATTGATATTTCTCCCGGCAATCTTGATTCCGGCTTGTGCTTCTTCCAGTCCAGCGTTTCTCATGATGTACTCTGCATAGAAGTTAAATAAGCAGGGTGACAATATACAGCCTTGACGTACTCCTTTTCCTATTTGGACCCAGTCTGTTGTTCCATATCCAGTTCTAACTGTTGCTTCCTGACCTGCATACAGGTTTCTCAAGAGGCAGGTCAGGTGGTCTGGTATTCCCATCTCTTGCAGAATTTTCCACAGTTTATTGTGATCCACACAGTCAAAGGCTTTGGCATAGTCAAGAAAGCAGAAATAGATGTTTTTCTGGAACTCTCTTGCTTTTTCCATGATCCAGCGGATGTTGGCAATTTGATCTCTGGTTCCTCTGCCTTTTCTAAAACCAGCTTGAACATCAGGAAGTTCACAGTTTACATACTGCTGAAGCCTGGCTTGGAGAATTTTGAGCATTACTTTACTAGTGTGTGAGATGAGTGCAATTGTGCGGTAGTTTGAGCATTCTTTGGCATTGCCTTTCTTTGGGATTGGAATGAAAACTGACCTTTTCCAGTCCTGTGGCCACTGCTGAGTTTTCCAAATTTGCTGGCATATTGAGTGCAGCACTTTCACAGCATCATCTTTCAGGATTTGGAATAGCTCCACTGGAATTCCATCACCTCCACTAGCTTTGTTCATAGTGATGCTTTCTAAGGCCCACTTGACTTCACATTCCAGGATGTCTGGCTCTAGGTCAGTGACCACACCATCGTGATTATCTGGGTCATTTTGTACAGTTCTTCTGTGTATTCTTGCCATCTCTTCTTAATATCTTCTGCTTATGTTAGGTCCATACCATTTCAGTCCTATATCTAGTCCATCTTTGCATGAAATGTTCCTTTGGTATCTCTGATTTTCTTCAAGAGATCTCTAGTCTTTCCCATTCTGTTGTTTTCCTCTATTTCTTTGCATTGATCGCTGAAGAAGGCTTTCTTATCTCTTCTTGCTACTTGCATGCTAAATGAGCGTGACCATACTGTAGTTTGAACATTCTTTGGCATTGCCCTTCTTTGGTATTAAAATGAAAACTGATCTTTTCCAGTCCTGTGGCCACTGCTGAATTTTCCAAATTGGCTGACATATTCAGTACAGCGCTTTAATTCTTTCCACCACACTAAGTACAGAATTATTTGTTCTTGTGTTTGCTTTTAGCATTCTGAATATTCCACTGCTTCCTGGTCCTCATTGTTTCAGGGGAAAGTCAGCTGTTAATCTTTATTAGGGGAGGTTGGAGGGATATGATGAGTCATTTTTCTTTCGTTACTTTCCAAATTTTCTGCTCATTTTTGTCTTTCAATATGTTATTTATTTATTTAGAACTGTGCTGGGTCTTTGCTGCACTCAGGCTTTTTCTAGTTGCAGAGAGTGGGGGCTACTCTCTGGTTGTGGTTTTCAGGCTTCTCATTGCGGTGGCTTTTCTTGTTGTAGTGCATGGGCTCTAGCCTTGTGGGCTTCAGTAATTGTTGCACATGGGCTCAGTAGTTGTGGCACAAAGGCTTAGTTGCTCCTCCGAGGTTTGTGGGATCTTCCTGAACCAGGGTTCGAACCCATGGCCCCTGCATTGGCAGGTGGATTCTTAACCACTAGACTACTAGGCAGTCTTGTCTTTCAACATTTTTGTCTGTATGTCTGTAAGGTCTCTTTATGTTTCTGCTACTTGGAATTCATTGAGCTTCTTGAATGTCAGATTAAAGATTTTAGTCCAGTTTGGGGAGTCGTCAGCCATTATTTTGGAGAAGGCAATGGCACCCCACTCCAGTACTCTTGCCTGGAGTATCCCATGGACAGAGAAGCCTGGTAGGCTGCAGTCCATGGGGTCTCAAAGAGTCGGACACAACTGAGCGACATCACTTTCACTTTTCACTTTCCTGCATTGGAGAAGGAAATGGCAACCCACTCCAGTGTTCTTGCCTGGAGAATCCCAGGGACGGCGGAACCTGGTGGGCTGCCATCTATGGGGTCGCATAGAGTCTGACACGACTGAAGCGACTTAGCAGCAGCAGCCATTATTTATTCTTTCTTTTTTTTTTTGTGAGATTCCTATTTTACCTGTGTTGGTATGCTTTATGGAGTCTCACAATAGAAAATCTGGTTGATCTGTCTTCACATTTGTTATTCTTTTGTCTGCCGGCTCAGATCTGCTGTTGAGCCCCGTCAGTGAAATTTTCATTTCAGTTATTGTACTTTTCAGTTCCAGAATTCCAATTTGATTTTTCTTTATAATCTCTTTTTGTTGAGATTCTCTATTTCATTGAGTCATTGTCATCATACTTTGAATTCTGTAAGTATGATTTCCTTTGGTTCTTTAAACGTGTTTGTGATAGCTGCTTTGAAATTCTTGTCAGCCTAGTCCAAGAACTGAATTCCCTCAGAAACAGTTTCTGTTGACTGTTTTTAACCCCATGTGAGTTATACTTTCTTATTTCTTTGCATGTTTTATCATTTTTTGTTAAACCAAGCATTTTAGATAATGTATTTTCAAGACTATCGAGTTAGATCACCTCTTGTCTTTCTTCCCAGGGGAGCTTTGTTGCAGTATCTTTTTTTTTTTTTTTAAAGGACTCGCATGCACTAAGTCTGTAGTTTTTGCTGTTGCTGATATTTTTCTTGTATGTGCTTTTTTTTTTTAAGCCTGGTTTCCTAGGGGGTCACCCTTGGATCAGGACAGCTTTAGTGGTCAGCCAGTGACTGGTCAGAGGTTCTGCATAAACACTTAGAGCTAGTAAGGCTTCTGCCCTTTGATAGTGGATTTGTATGTAGGTTGGGGAATGAATTGAATGTTTAGGCAAGTAACAGGTTTGTTTCAGCTTTTACTTTGTGCCAAGTCTTCTCATGTCCATATCGCTCCTATATCTCTGAAAGATCTCATATTGGGTCACAGATACATAGATAACTATGGATCCTCACCAGTTTTTTCTGAGCCTGCATACAGCTTTGTGCAAGCACACAGCCTTTCAGACCTCCAGGGATAAGAGAACTATTAAGGCCTGTCGTTACTGTGCCATTCTCAGGATATCCCTCCTAAATTTCTGGCAAGTCTGCTGATTTGTTTCTTGCCCCAGTCAGTATTGCAACCTTGGGCTGCTGCAGTATTGTTCTTCACCAGAATCACTGTTGTTTGCAACATCACTCCTGTATATGGAACTTATATGCTTTTTACATTCTACTTTTAGTCAGTGATCTTCCTTTAGCAGCAGTGGTGCTGGTTCGCACAGCTTGCCTCACAGCGGTAGAGCTACCATTATGGAGCTAGTGGCCTAAAACACCACCGATTTCCACTGTTCTTACTTGACTTTCAGTAGTTTTTCTTCAGTAAATGCTTTTTGATTTGTTGCATGTCTTCAGCCAATTTCCAGAGTTCTGATAGGCATGTTTGTTTGTTTGTTTTCCTGAGACGGTTATTTTGACATGTTTGTCTAATTTTATATTTGATTTTGGGGGTAAAGGGTTTACCAAGCTCATCACCCTAGCATTTCAGCAGTTCCACCCTTATCTTTTTACATTTTTTGACTGAAAAATAAAAAGCACAGCCTGAAAAAGTTGAGAATCATGTTTCATTCAGCAGACCTGCTGAAGACATAAGCCTGGGAGGCAAATTCTCAGATAGCTTTGAGAGACTGTTCTAAAGAGGCAAGGGAAATACATAGGAGTTTGTGCAACAAATAACCGGGTGCTGGGAATATCAAAATATTACTGTTAATTAAAGAAAAACAGACATCAAATTAATTAATTTAGTACTTTCTATGATGGGAAGTTGTAAGAGTCTGGGCTCAATGAAATCGTATCTTTGATATGTACCTTAACTATCTAGGATCAGTAAGTATCCTGCTGTTCTCTGTCCTGAATACCCTCAGGGTGCACAGTGGGGAGGGGGCAGCTTCTGTGACTAATGGCTTGATGGACTCGGTGTCCTTTATTTCTGATACGGCAGGAGACATTTATAGTCCCAACTCATTATTACAGGTTCTTTTCCCCTTAGTTTGGCATTTTAATTTTTATTTTATATTGTAATATGCACCCCACTCCAGTACTGTTGCCCGGAAAATCCCATGGATGGAGGAGCCTGGTAGGCTGCAGTCCATGGGGTCGCTAAGAGTCAGACACGACTGAGCGACTTCACTTTCATTTTCCACTTTCATGCATTGGAGAAGGAAATGGCAACCCACTCCAGTGTTCTTGCCTGGAGAATCCCAGGGACGGGGGAGCCTGGTGGGCTGCAGTCCATGGGGTCGCACAGAGTCGGACACGACTAAAGCGACTTAACAGCAGCAGCAGCATAGTTGATTTACAATGTTGTATTAGTTCATATTATGTTTTAATGTTAATTTATGGGTGCTCAGAAGCACTTTTTGTTGCTGTTCAGTCAGTCATGTCCAACTCTTTGCAACCCCATGGACTGTAGCACAACAGGCTTCCCTGTCCTTCAGCATCTTCTGGAGCTTGTTCAACTCATGTCCAGTGAGTTGGTGATGCCATCCAACCATCTCATCCTCTGTTGTCCCCTTATCGTCCTGCTGTCAATCTTTCCCAGTACCAGGGTCTTGTCTTGTCTTTCCTAAATTTATTTTTTAATTGAAGGATAATTACTTTACAGAATTTTGTTGTTTTCTGTCAAACCTCAGCATGAGTCAGCCATAGGTATACATATATCCCCTCCCTCTTGAACCTCCCTCCCATCTCCCTCCCCATCCCACCCCTCTAGGATGATACAGAGTCCCTGTTTGAGTTTCCTGAGGCATTCAGCAAGTTCCCATTGTCTATCTGTTTTACATACGGTAATGTAAGTTTCGATGTTACTCTCTCCATACATCTCACCCTCTCCTCCCCTCTCCCCATGTCCATAAGTCTGTTCTCTATGTCTGTTTGTCCACTGCTGCCCTGCAAATTCTTTGGTACCATCTTTCTAGGTGCCATATGTATGCGTTAGTATACGATATAAATTTATCTTTCTCTGAGTTACTTCACTCTATATAATAGGCTCTAGGTTCATCTACCTCATTAGAACTGACTCAAATGTGTTCCTTTTTATGGCTGAGTAATAGTCCATTGTGTATATGTACCACAATTTCTTTATCCTTTCATCTGTTGAACTATGAACCATTGTAAATAGTTCAGCATTAGGGTCTTTTCTAATGAGTCAGTTCTTCACATCAGGTAGCCTAAGTATTGGAGCTTCAGCCTCAGTGTCAGTCCTTCTAGTGAATATTCAGGATTGATTTCCCTTTGGGTTGACTGGTTTGATCCCATTATAGTCCAAGGCACTCTCAAGAGTCTTCTAACACCACAGTTCAAAAGCATCAATTCAATGCTCAGCCTTCTTTATAGTCCAGTTCTCCCATCCATACATGACTGCGAAGCATCATAGCTTTGACTAGACAGACCTTTGTCAGCCAAGTAATGTTTCTGCTTTTTAATATGCTGTCTAGGTTGGTCATAGCTTTTCTTCCAAGGACCAAGCATCTTTTAATTTCATGGCTGCAGTCACCATCTACAGTGATTTTGGAGCCCAAGGAAATAAAGTCTGTCACTATTTTCCACGAAGTGATGGGTTCAGATGCTGTGATCTTTGTTTTTTGAATGTTGAATTTTAAGCCAGCTTTCACTCTGCTCTTTCACCTTCATCAGGAGGCTCTTTAGTTCCTCTTCGCTTTCTGGCATAAGGGTCATGTTATCTGCATATCTGAAGTTATTGGTATTTCTCCCAGCAATCTTGATTCCAGCTTGTGCTTCTTTCAGCCCAGCATTTCACGTGATGTACTCTGCATAGAAGTTAAATAAGCAGGGTGACAATATAGCAGTCCGTTGTTCCGTGTCCAGTTCTAACTGTTGCTTCTTGACCTGCATACAGGTTTCACAGGAGGCAGGTAAGGTGGTCTGGCATTCCCATCTCTTGAAGAACTTTCCACAGTTTGTTGTCATCCACACAATCATAGGCTTTAGCACAGTCAATGAAGCAGAAGTAGATGTTTTTCTGGAGTTCTCTTGTTTTTTCTGTGATCTAGCAGATGTTGGCAATTTGATCTCTGGTTCCTTTGCCTTTTCTAAATCCAGCCTGAACATCTGGAAGTTCTCAGTTCACATACTGTTGAAGCCTAGCTTGGAGAATTTTGAGCATTACTTTGCTAGCATGTGAAATGAAGCACTTTTTATGCAATGCTTAAATATTTTTAAAAGCCTCTTAACCAGGTATTACTTAGCTCCTTGCACAGTACTTGTTGAAATATTTATCTCTTTGCCTACTAATAGACATGTGACCCTGAACAAGTTTCATAACTCCTCTTTTTAAGTTTATTCAGCCGTGAAGTGAAACACCAAAGGATTAAATGTGACATGTGAAATAGTATTTGCACTACACTAAGTAGTGATGATATGTGTGAAGTAGTAATAGTTTCTGTTTAACTGAGCTAAGTGGCAGTATCTTTTTTTTAAAGATGCTGCTGCTGCTAAGTCACTTCAGTCGTGTCTGACTCTGTGTGACCCCATGGACTGCAGCCTACTAGGCTCCTCCATCCATAGGATTTTCCAGGCAAGACTACTGGAGTGGGTTGCCATTGCCTTCTGTGAAGGCACCTCTGCTGCACCTCAGATTTATAGGAGGAAAGTAACTTAACATGGTCACATGGTCATACTGTTGAGTTTCAGAGGCGGGCTTGAGCCCGGGTCTGCTTGATTAATTTATCTGGTTTTGGGTGTGGTGTTTTGTTTTGTTTTTTTTGGCTGCTTCCGAGAATCAGAAATTGTGTTACAAATTTGTGATTAGCTTCTATTAAGTCTACAGTCATACAAAGGAAATAACGATTGCATGTATATTCATATATATGTGCTTCCTTCCATTTGGTTCCCCCAGCATGTATCATGTCAGGAACTTCCACAACAAAAAGTATCACAACAGTTATTTAGACTTTAAGTCTTTGAGATAACAACCTTAATGACTCTAGCCTTGAATACCTTAAGTGAATGGGAAAAACCGGGGACCTTACACTTTTCATCCACATCTAAACTTGAAAACTTCTGTCACGTAATAACATAAGCAGTCATGAAAGTATAGATACAAAAAGTTTCTATTAGCTTTAAGGCCTTTAAGCCTAACAGGGTGTACATACATGTCTTTAGCGTAATAGTGTACTCCCCAGATTGAATACTGTTTTATAGAAACTCCCCCATGGTATCTACTCTTCTTTTTTTTTTTTTTTAATTTTATTTTAGTTTTAAACTTTACATAATTGTTACTCTTCTTAATGTCTACCTCTTAACCCTGACTTATCTTTCTCTGTGTAAAATCTGCTAAGTCAGGGACCATGTCCATATATGTAGTCAACATTCATAATTCTCAGTAAATGCTTTGTATTCTTTGTACTTATTAGCATTCAAGGTAACATCAGTTTAATGATTTATGAGACTTCATAGTCATAATTAATATTTATAAATGTCATGACTTAAAATATATTTGCCATACTTTCAAGTAGGGTTTGGAGGTTAAAGATGAAAGATCTGGAATGATTTCCTTTTTTTGGAAACTTTACAACACAGCTTGGAGGAGAGGTCAAGGAATGGAAACTGTATGAAAAAAAGGGTACTCTGAAATGAACCTAAATTATAAGGAAAAGAACCAGAATGCCCTGCTCTCCAGTGCTACCTGAGAAACACTGATTACACCTAACAGTTAACGAGGACCTGTTGGCCAGAAATTTTTTTAAATTATACCAATGTAATTATTAATGTATTGAAACTTTTGATAACAGGTTACAAATTCTTTTGTGACTGTGCTCTTAGCTGTGGTTTATTATGAGGATTCTTCAGTTCAGTTCAGTTGCTCAGTCGTGTCCGACTCTTCTGCGACCCCATGAATCTCAGCACGCCAGGCCTCCCTGTCCATCACCAACTCCCAGAGTTCACTCCAACTCATGTCCATCGAGTCCGTGATACCATCCAGCCATCTCATCCTCTGTTGTTCCCTTCTCCTCCTGCCCCCAATCCCTCCCAGCATCAGGGTCTTTTCCAGTGAGTCAGCTCTTCGCATGAGGTGGCCAAAGTATTGGAGTTTCAGCTTTAGCGTCAGTCCTTCCAAAGAACACCCAGGACTGATCTCCTTTAGGATAGACTGGGACTCTCAAGAGTCTTCTCCAACACCACAGTTCAAAAGCATCAATTCTTTGGTGCTCAGCTTTCTTCACAGTCCAACTCTCCCATCCATACATGACCACTGGAAAAACCATAGCCTTGACTAGACGAACCTTTGTTGGCAAAGTAATGTCTCTGCTTTTGAATATGCTATCTAGGTTGGTCATAACTTTCCTTCCAAGGAGTAAGCGTCTTTTAATTTCATGGCTGCAGTCACCATCTGCAGTGATTATTCTTAGTTATTTACTATTTCTAATAAAAAGATCTTGCATTGATGATTTGAGTACTTTCAGGTTATTAGAACAATAATCATTCTTTGGGGCCTTATGAAAGGAATAAAATATTGTAACGGCACTGCTGTCAGTTTGTAAATGTAAAACACGTGTGTATAGTGTTTAGTATCATTGTCTAGCTGCTCTTATTACAACTAATTACTCTCCTCTGAATAGAGGAGAAAGGAGTCTATTACTATGGGGATCAGTCATGTCATAGAGAATTAGGACTCATTAAATACCCTTTTACATTTTTTAAAATAGTTTTCCAGGTAATTTTTTGAAGAAACACCTCAGCCTCATTTTTTATAAGTGGCAGACTCTTTTGTACTATCTGTTCCTAGAAGTTTATCAAATTACTGTAGAGAAAGCAACTCAATCTTAAATTACAACTGTTATTTTAGAATGTTGCCTTGGGAAATCTTTAGGTTCAGCTCATTGGATCAGCTTAAGTTATGGAGGAACACTTCCTTTGTTGAATAATCCACAATCAGTGGATTTTCTGGAAACTTCAGCTACTCAGAAAATAGTCAAGAACTGATAAGGAAGTAAAAAAGTATAAACAGCAAAGAGTTTTTTAAAAATTAAAGTCTATTCACTTTTTAGGTATCACATGTTTTTGTATGTGAAATACTATGCTCTCAATCTCTTCATGTTTAGCATGATTCTGCCAAAGTCAGGTTACTGAATCAGTTATCTGTTGCTTTGTAATAAAAACTGTGAACAGTTGATGTCTTAAAACAACATTCATTTTATCACAGTTCTACAATTTTGTCAGACCTTAGAAGGAATAGCTCCTCTCTGTTCTTGATATCCGCTGGAACAGCTTGATTGGGGCTGGAGGATTTATTTCTAAGATGACTCAAGTCATTTGACTAGCCGGCACATTGTTGCTGGCTACCATTTGAGAGATAAGCTGAGGCTATTGATCAAGTCCTGAGTTTTCTTCCATGTGGATAGTTAGATTTCTAATAGAAAAATGGTGGCTGGGTTCCAAGAGATAGTATCTTTATGAAGAAGTATTCCAAGAGGATGAGTCTTACTGTAATTAATAAATATTTGCTAATATACCATTGACCGGAGGCAGTCACATGGCTAAGGTGATATGGGAAGGAAATGGCAATTCACTCCAGTATTCTTGCCTGGAAAACCCCATGGACAGAGGGGCCTGGCGGGCTACCGTCCATGGGTTCACAAGAGTCAGACATGACTTAGCTACTTCACCACCACCATAGGAAGATATGGAGGATACAGAAAGAAAGATACCGAGAGGCATTGTTTATTGTAAGCCACCAAAGTAATAGCTTACTCCTGTTGTATACCTTCTTTGTCTATAGCAAAGTAGCCTCTCTGAAGGACATTTGGAAACCTTAACATTCATAGCTTTTGACCCAGTAATTTTACCGTTTGGGGTTTGTTCTAAGGAAAGTGTCAGTTCTATCGATCTATACTAAAGCTTCATCTAGCTTTCACCCAGTACATTTTACCCCGGATCAGATAACTGGTTGATGCCGGAGTTGGGATTTAAAACCAGGTTGTCTGGTTCCAGAGCTGTGTGCTTTAACCATGTCCTATATCTCTCAGGTAGATGATATCTGTATACAATCATGTTAATAATATCAAATGAGAAGCTAGTATTTTTAATAATAAAATCTGTATATATAAAATCTGAAAGGATATTCAGTTGTCCCTTAAACAACATGGGTTTGAACTGCATGGGTCCTCTTATTTATGGATTTTTTTCAATAGTAAATACTACAGGACTACACAATCCATGGTCAGTTGAATCTGTGGATGCAGAACTGCAAATATGGAGGAACCATGTATACAGAGGACCAGCTATAAATTATACTTGGATTTTCAACTCTCAGAAGGGTCGGTGTCCCTAACCTCCAGCATTGTTCAAGGGTCAATCATGTATCAGAATGACATATCTGCAAATGAGCATGTACCACTGTTCTTCTTCTTTTATTGGTATGGATACTTCCTATGAGCCTGCCATGCAAACTTAACCTAATACATTCATCTGTATATGCTTTATGTCTGTTTCATTTCTACCCTGATTACTTTAGTGTGGGTTTCCACCCTTTCATCTAAACAGTAATAAGTCTACAATGAATTATAACTGATAAAGGTTTTAAGTCTTGGAAGATTACTTTGCTCTCCTCTATCCAGCCCCCCAGTTTTATGCTGTAAATATCTCTTCAGGAGGATTTTTTTTTTAGATCTTTGTAATCCATATGTGCCTGGTAATGCATACATAGAAGTTTAGAATACACTTACTGAAAAGGACTTATTTTGTTTTTATTTATTATATTTACTTTTGGCTATGCTGGGTCTTCATAGTTGTGCAGGCTTCTGTAGGTGTGGTGAGCAGGGGCTTTGTTTTGGTGTGTGGGCTCCTCACTGCTGTGGCTTCTCACTGTGGAGCACCGGCTCCAGGGTACCCAGGCTTCAGTAGTTGTGGTGCAAGGGCTTACTTGCCTTGTGGCATGTGGAATCTTCCTGGATCAAACCCTGTCCCTTGCATTGCCAGGTGGATTCTCGACCACCAGACCACCAGGGAAGTCCAGAGCTTCTTAACTAGTATTCTTTCACTGATTTCTACATTATAGTTTTATTTTTGGTGACTTTGCATCCCATTTCCATTGTTCTCATAGTGTCAGTTCCAAATCCTTGAGGATGTAAAGTATTGCCCGTATCTGTCCTGGCTGAACTAGAATCTCTGGGAATCATACAGATTTCCTAAGCACTCAGTATTCTGTTTCACTTTTAATAAGTCTAGGGCAGTGGTTCTTGACCATGGTTGTATCTTAGAATCACCTAAAAATACTGATGTTTGGAGTCCAACCTATACTAATTTGAATGAGAGTTTCTAGATGAGGGCATTTAAGAGTGTGGGGTTGGGAGTGTGTTTAAAACCTCTTGAAGTGATTCTTACAATTAGGCAAGTCGGAAAGAGATGGAAAATAATTTTGCACTTTAAAAATTGTTCAAAATAGGTCTTATGCTATTAATAGGCAGTTTTCTTTCAGCAGAAGCTTGTAGGATTATGTAAGTGTTCAAGAACAAATTTTCCTTTACAGTAGAATTATTACTGCACAGTTTCATTAAAGGTTGCTCATTGAAGATCTTGCTTGAGCTCACAAATAAATCTTGTCATTCACAAATGAATATGGACAAAGTAGAAAACATATATGAAATTACTTGGTTTATACATTAAACTAGTCTCAGTAATGTCTTCTCTACTGTTTCAGAAATTACACCATAAAGGATACTTCTTTTGAAATAACAGGAAATTGTATCACTGGAAGGCCACGTCCTTATTTAAAAAAAAGAAACTAAACACAATACCTTGGCTTAATGACAATCTACATTTCAAAGGTTCTCCAGACTAAAAGCTTATTCTTTGCTTAAATGACTTCTCCCAAGCCATATTTAGAGTTCATCTAGGTTATAAACCATATCTCCAGTTATTCATGCTGTTCCAGATTGGGTAAAACAAGTATCAAAAGTACTGAAGGGCGAGGTAATAGCTTAAGCACTTCTCAGCTTATCCTTTATCTCTAGATGTAGATATTTGAAGAAATACAGCCTTTTAATGAGAACTGAAGTGAGGCATCCATTTACATCTCTTAGGATTGGTTGAATAGAGTATGGCCTATTGAGTATACTTTTGATGTCGTTGCCAGTCTCTTTTTTCAAATGTACACATGACACTATCTGAAGAAATGCTAGAAACACCTCGTAAACATTTTTCGAATATCTATTGTTAAGCTATATTCAGGTGACCACATTTTGAGGCTTGGTTTTCTGCTTGGCTATCAGTGATAATCAGGTTACATATTGGGTATCTGTGAGCTGCTGACTTTGATAGGTCAGCCTCTGTAAGTGTGTAAGAGCTAGCTTTTTGGAGACCAGTAATGTGGCCATTTCCTGTGTTTGAACGTGAAGGGAGCACTTGTTTTAGAGCTCTGTACCATGGTTTCGAAATCTGTTCTGTAGTGTATAATGTCCATTTGAATTCCTGATGGTTTTACCCTATGTGGTTAGTAACACCTTGTGGAAAATGACTAGTAGTTTCTCTTTTATGTAAATAGCAGTTTAAGAGTATCAGGCATAGAGGCATCTCTCATAACATTTTACCCCTTTGGAGTTTTGTTTTTGGTATGTTATCAGGAAAAGTAAAGAGCAACAGAATAATTTTGAACAGCGTTATGTGCGTTAGTATGTGTTAGTCACTCAGTGGGGCTGACTCTGTGCCTGCATGGACTATAGCCCGCCAGGCTCCTCTGTCTGTGGAGTTCTCCAGAAAGAATACCGGAGTGGGTAATCATTCCCTTCTCCAGGGGATCTTCCTGACTGAGGGATCGAACCCAGGTCTCCTGCATTGCAGGTGGATTCTTTACCTTCTGAGCCACCAGGGAAGCCCTGAATAGGGTTACTCTTGTTCTTTCCTAGTTTTCTGAATATCCCAGGTTTCTTATATAATGATTAGTCCATCACCTTTTCATAAGCTACACAGAAGCTTGAGAATTGCCCTGAATTTTGCATAGGGTAAGTAACAAATATCTATGGCTTCATTCTAGCCAAGTAGACTATGTCTTAATTTTTCTGAGTCAACAAATTGCAAACATAATGTACTTACACATCTGTGTGTTCACACTGTATCTGGCAGAATGAGGTTTTCCTGCAGTAAGCCAGTCTCTGTCCTGATGGTTAAAGTCAAGCAGATAACTTCCCCTAAAAGTGAATCTCTAAGAATTCATTCTGTGCTTTGCCCATTCCATAGGTTTTAAATTTAACTGGGTAAATTCCAAATGGCACTAAATTATTTTATGAAAAGTAAGTGCAAGGGGAAAAAAACCTCAGCATAAGAGGGAAAAAACCTCAATGTAAGACGAAAAAAAGTAACTTTACATGGGAGAAATCTCACTGACCTCACCTTCACCAAGTGATCAAACAGCAGGACAAGCTGACACTGTGTTCTTTCTGATGTGGGGTACTGAGGAGGCTTCAAATTCCTGCCAATAGGAACATTGCTGACAAAGATGAACGACATGGAACTCATCATGAGGAAAAGGACAAACTCAGGGGTATAATATCTCTCAAATATCTGGCCTGCACTCTTTAAAATTGTCACTGTCTTAAATGGCGAAAGGGCAGGAGGATTGCTCTAGATTGAAGAAGACTTAAAGAGATAACAAGGCATATATAATATACGTAAGCTACAGGGATATATTGTATAGCACAAGGAATATAGCCAGTATTTTATAATGACTTTAAAGGGGGTATAATACCTAAAAAATCTTGCATCACTATGTTGTACATAGTTATAATTAAAACTGTGTTATAGTTAGGGCTTTCCAGGTGGCTCAGTGATAAAGAATCCACCTGCAGTGCAGGAGACATAGGAGATGTAGGTTGGATCCCTGGGTTGGGAAGATCGCTTGGAGAAGGAAATGGCAACCCTGTTTAGTATTCTTGCCTGGGGAATCCCATGGACAGAGCAGCCTGGTGGGCTATATTTCCTGGGGTCGCAAATGAGTTGGACACGACTTAGTGATTGAGCACACATACCTAGTTAAAACCTAGTTAAGACTGTGTTACAGTTTTCCCCAAAAATGTTATTAAGTAGTGGTGACATTTAACTAGGATTTGGCTTATAATGATTAACAGAAGAATATTTTTAATGTAGAATAAAATAGTTTTTATAGACTTTATGGATTCCAAGCAGCGAATTTAACTTTTTGGGGGGCAAATGATTATAATTCTCTGGTTTTTAAATGTTAGTTTGGGCCACAGCCCTGACATAACTTTAAATTATTGTTAATTTGCAGTTTCTTATATATATGACAATGGTTAATGTAAATATTTATAGGTACCTCTGTCTTTGCTTTGCCAGACAGTCATAACTCCATGAATGGAATTGAGAAGTCTAAAATGGACCAAGGTTACTCAAACTCACTTTCAGCATTCACTAATATCACATACCTACACAAATAGCTGCCAGGTGTTTTTGGTTTTTGCCTAATGATTGGCTTTAGTTTTGCCTGTCTTAGGTCCTGTTCCTCATATGCTGTTATTTCATACAAATGGCTGAGTTCGACACTTTTACCTCTTAGTTAAAATGACCTATAGATGGAGGAACATAGTAGTTTCTAGTTTATGCTCAGCTTGAGAAACTAGAGCAACTTTTCTTAAAATTCGAATGTAAGGATGAGAAAATACTAAATCTTGCCTTTTAAGTTTCAAAAGTTTTAGTCATCTTAACATCTTTAAGTCTGATTTACGTTTAATTCTTTCAGTCTGATTTACGTTTAATTTCAGAATTCAGCACTTATTTCTCTCTGGATAAACCAGAAGCATTTTAAATGATATCCAAAAGAAAAACTTTAAAGAATTTTTGCTATAATTTGCCTCAGTCTGTCTCTTTCCCATACTCTTCAAGCAGATAAAACTTAAAACTAGCTAGAACGAGCCCTTTTTCTTTCTAAGGAATAATTGACATATTAGTTTCAGGTGTACACCATAATGATTTGATATTTGTATACATTGTAAAAATAAGTCAAGTTAATATCTAGCATTATACATAGTTACTAAAAAAAATAAATAATGCTTTTGTGTGTAATAAGAATGAGCCAACTTTTCATGCTGCCCTTTAGTGTATATGTAGCTAACCTGTTGAATTTGTAGTAACTTCTCTGTAATTTTTTTTTTAAGATATATTCCTGTTCAGAGATGTTTATTAACTCCTGGTGCTCACAGGGAGATACCTTAGCCAGATATTCAGGCTTTCAGTTTTATTTCCCACCATCTCCTATGGTTTAGAATGTACAAGAATTACTTCCTGAATACGCTGTTTTCTTCTCTGCATGTAGTTCATGGTATTTTCATCACTCTCAACTGTCTTGTAGTATGCCTGACTCCAGATGTTAAAAGAATACTGACCAGATCAATTATCAGTTCCTTTATGCTTTTTAAAAAAATTGTACAAATGGTATCATACTATAGATGCTCTTCTGAAACTTCCTATACTTAACACATCTCAAGGAAGCTTCCTGATCAGTCTTTGGCTGAGTTACATTTTGTAAAAGCTGTATAATATTTCATTTTATATTTGTAGCAGTTTAATAAGATTTTCAGTTTCTGGGCTTTTTTTTTTTTTTGCTCTTATATAAATGATGTTCAAGTGAATTTCTATGCACTGATACCTTTTTGCATATGTGGAAATATTCATAGGATAATTCTTGATGGAATCGTTGGCTCAAAAGATAATATGCCTTTAAAAGAGTGATAGATGTCACCAAAACGCCCTTCTTTAAGGTTGTTTTCTCTATTAGCAGTAAGCTTTTTAGATGCCTATCTATCTTCACCATCATTGGGTATTAAAATTGAATACCTGCCTGTCTGATAAATGAAAATGGGATGTTACTGTTTTGACTGTCATTTCTTGTGTGAGTGAAGTTGAACGTTATTGACATAGTTTTTCTAAAATCTGTCAGTTTATTCATCTTTATCTTTCACTAGTTTTTAAGTTCTTTACATTTTAATGAAATTATCTCTTTGTTTTATATTGCAGATAGTTGTCTACAGTTTATGGTCTTTCAACTTTGTTTTTGTTTATGGTGTATAGTATTTTTATACTATTTGCTTTTAACCAAATTATTATAAGCTTCATAAGGGCCAAGACTGCATCTTACTCATCATTGTGTTCCCCGTCTTATCTAGCACTATGCCCTTTTGTGGATGTTCTTAGACTTTAATAATAGTTGAATCCTTCCAAAACTGTAGTCTCTAGAAAACTAAAATACAATATTTTATACGGGTTAAATAAGTTGAAAGTTACCAATCATGAGCGTTTGTAATTAAAAGTGATAGTTCAATGGCTTAAACAAAAAATCCTCAGCATCTTTTATTTGTATGCTGATCAATTTGAATTGAAAGTCCTTGTGATGATCAAGGTGAAGTTAACAGGCACACTTACCACTCTAAATGTAATGGACAAATAATAAAATTACTTGATATGACTTTATCAAAACTCTAAAGCAGTCTTCATATAAAGAGAAATAGCCAGCTGAGAAAACTAAAGTTAACAGGCACACTTACCACTCTAAATGTAATGGACAAATAATAAAATTACTTGATATGACTTTATCAAAACTCTAAAGCAGTCTTCATATAAAGAGAAATAGCCAGCTGAGAAAACTATAGAATTTTCTTAAACTAAGCATGATCCTTTTTTAATGTATAATCTTTAATCTATTACCTAGTCTTAGAAAGGAGTGGACTTTTTCTCCCTCCCACTACCCATCTATTAAAGTGAATCAGATATAATCATGATTGTGTCAAAAGTTCAAAAGGGAAAATGGAGGTAAAATGAGCTGAATTGGCATTCTTCCCTCAACATTGTACCTGTAAGCTTGATATGTTGTTTCAGAGATTAACTTTATAGACTTCCGTACCCAGAAGTATGAAAATTCTTAGGGAACTCTTTTCACAAGCTTGATCTTAACATACTGAATAAAGAGAGCAGCTAATCCCTTTTGTAAGGTAATTTGAGAGGAGGGAATTCAAAATGTAAAATCTCACCTGCAGAAAACACTCTATTCTGTAAAGGCCTTTCTATCTTTAGACACTTACAAAGACTTCATATTTTAGTGTGGAAGGGTGAACTTGGTTAAAAAGCCAGTGGGTGAAATTAGAGAGAAATAATCCAGTGCTTTCTTTCTGGGAATTACCATCTTGCTCTCCAGGGGACCTAATTTTATTCCCTGTGGGTAATGAGAATACCCTTCTTGTACAGCAAGCCAGCATCTCTAAATATAAGCTTGACTTTTAGTATAATAAGAGTCTTGTTAGGTGCAATTTTGCTCTTAGTCATTAATACAATGAACAAATGTTGTGGTTACCTGGGAAAGAAAATTCAAGTGCTTTTAAACCTCTTGTGAGATTGGGTTTCATGCTTGAAATCTATACAGTGTTATGCCCAATAGCATCTGTAGAAGATTCCAAGCTATAAGGTGTACAACATAGAGAAGTTAATACATGTTGGAAAAAATTGAAACCACTACAAAACGGGTTTAAGGTCCTGAATAAAAAGCTTTTCTTTTACTAAATGACACTTACTAAGGCATTAAGTTTAACAAGTGATTGGAATTTTCTTAAGGGGAATTTTACGTGATGATGATGATGTCTCTGTTAAGAAGTCAGTCTTTGCTTCCAGTGGCACTTTTTCTTTGCAGCTTTAATACAGTTTGCGGTTCTATGAGTGCAAAGACCAGATAAAGAACAAAATATAATCTGACAGTATATAGTATTAAATAGCATTTTCAGTATATTATGGCATTAATTATGTTAGGTCATTTGCACCAACTTTGTGATATGTGCAATTAAAATCTGTTCTTGATTCTTTAAGTTTAGAATTTGACAGAAGTGGTCTTTCTTGTAAAGAACAGTATTCCATTCCGATGCAACCTTAAAGTACTGGGCCTTATGTTTTCAGTTCCTAAAGTTGCCCTCAGTCTGAAAGCTCTGGACCTTATGTGTATGACTCCTGATTTCCTGTTGATAGTAAGAGCACACTGCACTTTTTCTCTCCTGTTTTTTGGCTTTTTTAAGAAGACCATTAAAAATAATCGTCCTTTATTCTTTTCTTTCATTATGAAACTTCTAGTCATAATAACAAAATATTTTGTATTTCATTTCAAACTAGTAAAGCTCTGTTTCCCCTGTAAGCATTGTATACTAAACTGTATAGCAATCAGAGCTGGCTTCATCTCACTCCTGACATTTTTACCACTTACTGAAAATAGAAAAAATGACCTGTATTTATGTAACTGACCTCAGGAAGAATGACATCCAAAAGCATATGTACAAATGTGCATTTAAAAAATTGTATTCTGGTATATGTAACATACTTTTCAACAGCTAAGCTTTATTAAAGGTAAAATGTCATCTTAATAACTTTTATGATTTTCTTAAGGTAACTGGGTTTGTCATTTTATCAGTTTGACAACAGACTCCCCCCTTCCCCCAGCTTGTTTGAAATCCCTGTAACATGCTTCAATTTAGGAGTGATTTTTTTTATTTGTTTCAGACAAATCTGCCTATTTTCAAGCTAAAGGAATCTACCGTTAGAAGAAGATACAGCGACTTTGAATGGCTGCGAAGTGAACTAGAAAGAGAGAGCAAGGTAAGAATTATTTGTAGTGTTACCTTAAAGCAAAACATTCCAAATTTTAATGTTTAAGACCTCTCAGGAAAATAATCTTGAATAAAATGAGTAAAAGCAATTTTCCCCCCAAATAGTTTAATTTCATTTTATTTCCTAGGAGATGGGGAAGTGTGTAGTTTTTCCTTAGAACTCTTCCTTCTCGTGCCTACTTCAGTGGCCCACAGAGGCCTTTGCTGACTCACACTTACACGACACTTCTTAGAACTTTCTTGCTATTGCTTCCTTCCTTTTTCTCGTCTTCCTGTTCATTTTCTCTTCCCACCCTTGGTAAGTTTCTCTTCTCAGTACATCTGCTATTGCATTGTATTTGCAGCTTTGTTTTTTTTTTTAACTGACTCTACATTTTTTTTTTTATCATCATACATTTATATATAACAGAAATATCATAAACCAGCACTTATCTTAATCTGTATGATAGGTGCTGATAATCCTCAGATTCACTTTTTAAATGACGGCCATGATCTACCTTTAGGTTGCTACCTGCAGTTTTAGAACACTGTTACATATCCTGGTAAGAACTGTCTTCTCTTAGAAGAAAATTTGGTGGCTTTGGCTGCAAAATAGAGAAAACAAAGTCTCATTCTAATGTCTCTTACTTCAGCCCTACGTCAGAATGACATACATAGCGTGGAGTCTTGCAAAGTACCCTCAGAATGATGAAAAGTACACTCAAAAGACTAGCTTGTGCTTCCTTCTGAAGCATACTAAGATAGAAAAAGAAGGAAATCTTTCCTAACCAGATAAATGTGGCTGGATACAAGAGCAACATATACAAGTCATAGCATTCCATCAAAAATGGAAAAATAGTTTTACTCTAAAGAATATCCAAGTATAAAATGTTTCCAAGTAAAACTGAAAGTATAAGGCCCATGTAAAGAAAACCTTAAAACTTCATTGAAAGGCAAAAAGAAGACCTTATAAACAGAAATACTACATTCCTGGTTTGGAATATTCACTTCAGAAGATTCATGTACTCTATAAATATTTGTGAGTTCATTCTATATGTTATGTGAGTTGCAGATAGAGCTGTGAACAAATGAAGGTCCTCACTTTTTTGGCACTTTATTGGGTAAGTCGGGGTGGTGGTGAAAAGGAAACCAGAAAAAAAATAGAAAGATTATATGTCAGGTGGTAATATCTCTAAAAAAAATCTAAGGAAAATAGAGAGTGCTAGTCTCATATAGGATGGTCAAGGGAAGGCCTCACTTAGAGCTGGCATTTTAGCAGTAGACCCAACAGAAATAAGGCAGTATCTCCTAACTTATTTATAAACTTGTGAAATTCTAATAGGAATCTTAATGGAGTTCTTTATAAGCTTGAAGATAAGACTTTTAGTATCAGAGAAAGTGCAAGAATAGCCAAAAATTATTTTTACCAGTGATTTAGCACCTGCAGACATCAGCATATGTTAAGGCTGTAGTAATTAAAACAGTATAGTATTGCTTTGTTGTTGTTGTTTAGTCACCGAGTCATGTCTGACTCTGCAACCCCACAAAATGCAGCACGCCAGGCTTCCCTGTCCTTCACTATCTCCCTAAGTTTGCTCAAACTTCTGTCCATTGAGTCAGTGATGCCATCCAGCCATCTCATCCTCTGTCACCTTCTTCTTCTCTTGCCCTGTCTTTCCCAGCATCAGGGTCTTTTCCAGTGAGTTGGCTCTTCTCCAGTGAGTTGGCTCTTCACATCAGGTAGCCAAAGTATTGGAGCTTAAGCTTTGGTATCAGTCCTTCCAGTGAATATTCAGGGTTGATTTCCTTTAGAATTGACTGGTTGGATCTCCTTGTTGTGCAGGGGACTCTCAAGAGTCTTCTTCCAGCACCACAATTTGAAAGCATCAGTTCTTCAGCATTCAGCCTTCTTTATGGTCCACTCTCACATCCATACATGACTACTGGAAAAAGCATAGTTTTGACTATATGGACCTTTGTTGGCAAAGTATTGCTTTAGGGATGAGCAAATAGATTAGCAGAATGTCAGAGAATTGAGAAGCTAACCATGTGTTTATTGGAAATTTAGTTCATAACAAAAATAACTTTGTCAATTAGTATAGAATAGGAATTTATATTCAGCAAATAGGGTTGAAACATGTGGCTGTTTGGGAATAAAGCTGTATAATTTGCTGTATATAAATTACAGATGGTTTGAATATCTAAATGTACAAAACAAGTTAAGGAAGTTTTAAGTTACAAAGAAGAAATGTTTTATGACCATAGGGAGAAGTGTCTTTTTTCCCCCCACCTTTATTGGAGATATAATTGACAGATAACATTGTATAAGTTTAAGTTGTATAACACAATGATTTGATACATGTATATCTTATAAAATGATTACCATAATAAGGTTAGTTAATACATCTATCACGTCATTGTTTTGTTGGTGGTGGTGGTAACATTCAAACTCTGTTTCTGTTAGCGGATTTTAAGACTATAATACAATCTTGTAACTGTAGTTACAATGCTATAATAGATCTCTAGAAGACCCCTTGAAGAAGGGCATGGCAGCCCACTCCAGTATTCTTGCCTGGAGAATCCCATGGAGAGAGGAGCCTTCTGGGCTATAGTCCATGGGGTCACAGAGTTGGACGTGACTGAAACAACTTACGACAGCACAGCACACAGATCTCCAGAACTTACTCATTCTTTAACTGAAAGTTTGTACCATTCGACCAATATCTCCCTATTTCCCCTACCCTCCAACCCGTGAAAACAACTAATTTATTAATACTACTCTCTGTTTCTATGAGTTCAACTCTTCTAGATTCCACACAAAAGTGGGATCATATAATATTTGTCTTTTTCTGTCTGATTTATGATAAGAAGTATCTTGATAGGCTTTTGACTTTGCTTAACATAGTACCTGGCCTACTGGAGTGTTTAATAAGCATTCCATAAATGTATATGTCACTTTTTTTCATGACAGCTTTATTGACATAACTTACATGCCATACAATTCACCAGTTTTTACATTCATTTATTTTTGGCCCTGGGTCTTCATTGCAGCTCATGGGTTTCTCTAATTGCAGCGAACGGGGGCTGCTCTTTGTTGCCACGTGTGGGCTTCTCATTGAGGTGGCTTCTCTTGTTGTGGAGCACAGGCTTTAGGCTCTCAGGCTGTAGAGGATGGGTTTAGTTATTGTGGTGCACAGCCTTAGTGCTCTGCGGCATGTGAAATCTTCCCCAGACTAGGGATCGAACCCGTGTCCCCCACACCAGCAGACAGGTTCCTGTCCACTGTGCCACAAAGGAAGTCCACAACTCACCAGTTTAAAGTGTATTAATTCTTAATTCTTACCATTAAGTATAATGGTTCTTAGTATATTCAGAGTTGTGCAACCATTACTACAGTCAGTTTTAGGACATTGTAATCTCTCTCTAAGAGAAACACCATACCCATTAGTGATCATTACTGATTTCTCCTCACCCAGCCTTTCACAACCACTAATTTTCTTTCATTATGGATTTTCCTGTTCTGGGCATTTTGTATAAATAGAAGCATAGAATATGTAGTCTTTTCTGTCTGGCTTTTTTCACTGAGTGTGTTTTCAGGGTTCATCCTGTTGTATTGTTAATCACTACTTCATTTATTTATTCTTTTGTATGGATATATCATTTTTTATTTACACATTTATCATTGGCAGACATTTGAGTTTTTCCTGCTTTCTGACTATTGTGAATAATGCTGCTGTGAACATTCATGGACAGGTTTTTGCATGGACATGTGTTTGTATATCTTAGCTATATAACTCTTATATCTCTTGGGTATGCTCAAAATTCTCCAAGCCAGGCTTCAGCAGTATGTGAACCGTGAACTTCCAGATGTTCAAGCTAGATTTAGAAAAGGCAGAGGAACCAGAGATCAAATTGCCAACATCCGCTAGATCATTGAAAAAGCAAAAGAGTTCCAGAAAAACATCTACTTCTGTTTTATTGACTACGCCAAAGCCTTTGACTGTGTGGATCACAACAAACTGTGGAAAATTCTTCCAGAGATGGGAATACCAGACCATGTGACCTGCCTCCTGAGAAATCTGTAGGCAGGTCAAGAAGCAACAGTTAGAACTGGACATGGAACAACAGACTGGTTCCAAATCGGGAAAGGAGTACATCAAGGCTGTATATTGTCACCCTGCTTATTTAACTTATATGCAGAGTACATCATGAGAAATGCTGGGCTGGATGAAGCACAAGCTGGAATCAGGATTGCTGGGAGAAATATCAATAACCTTAGATATGCAGATGACACCACCCTTATGGCAGAAACCAAAGAATTAAAGAGCCTCTTGATAAAAGTGAAAGAGAAGAGTGAAAAAGCTGGCTTAAAACACAACATTCAGAAAACTAAGATCATGGCATCTGGTCCCATTACTTCATGGCAAATAGATGAGGAAACAATGGAAACAGTGAGAGACTATTTTCTTGGGCTCCAAAATCACTGCAGATGGTGACTGCAGCCATAAAATGAAAAGATGCTTGCTCTTTGGAAGAAAAGCTATGACCAGCCTAGACAGCATATTAAAAAGCAGAGACATTACTTTACCAACAAAGGTCTAGTCAAAGCTATGGTTTCTCCAGTAGTCATGTATGGATGTGAGACTTGGATTATAAAGAAAGCTGAGCGCCAAAGAATTGATGCTTTTGAACTGTGGTGTTTGAGAAGACTCTTGGACTGCAAGGAAATCCAGCCTGTCAATCCTAAAAGAAATCAGTCCTGAATATCCATTGGAAGGACTGATGCTGAAGCTGAAACTCCAATACTTTGGCCACCTGATGTGAAAAACTGACTCATTACAAAAGACCCTGATGCTGGGAAAGGTTGAAGGTGGAGAAGAAGGGGTCGACAGAGGATGAGATGGTTGGATAGCATCACCGACTCAATGGACATGAGTTTGAGTGAGCTCCGGGAGTTGGTGATGGACAGGGAAACCTGGTGTGCTGCAGTCCATGGGGTCGCAAAGAGTCGGACATGCCTGAGCGACTGAACTGATATACCTAGGAGTGGATTTATGGCCATATGATAACTGTTTAACTTTTTGAGGCATTCCCAGACTGTTTTCCAAAGTAGCTACATTTTCCCCAACAGTGTATTAAGGTTCCACTTTTCTCCATGTCCTCACCAACACTTAGTGTTAGTAATTTCTTTATTATAGCTTTCTTAGCATGTATGAAATGGTGTCTCCTTGTGGTTTTCATTTTCCTGATGCCTAATGATGATCATCTTTTCAGGTACTTATGTATCAGCCATTATTTTGGTGGAGAAATTTTTTTTTCAGATCCTTTGCCCATTTAATTGAGTTTCTTTTATTATTGAGTTGTATATAGAATATATTAAAAAGAAGCTCTTAGAAGTCTCTTATTATATTTACAATTTGCAAAAATCTTATCCCATCCTGTGGATTGTTTTCACTTGATGATGTCCTTTGAAGCATAGTACTTCACTTTTAACATTAAATCAGTTTTTTATTTTGGGCATTTAACCTGTGTGAAAGTTGTATTTTCATTAGCATATTCTTGAAAGTCCCTTGGACTGCAAGGAGATCAATCCAGTCAATCTTAAGGGAAATCAACCCTGAATATTCATTAGGACTGATGCCGAAGCTGAAGCTCCAATACTTTGGCCACCTGATGCGAAGAGCTGACTCATTACAAAAGACCCTGATGCTGGGAAAGATTGAAGGCAGGAGGAAAAGGGGATGACAGAGGATGAGATGGTTGAATCGCATCACCAACTCAATGGACTCATTGAGTCCATTGGACTCAATAGGTTTGAGCAAGCTCCAGGAGATAGTGAAGGACAGGGAGGCCTGGCGTGCTGCAGTCCATGGTGTCACAAAGAGTTGGACACAACTGAGCAACTGAACAACAAAATTGCTAAGAACAGTTAATCAAGTTGTTTTGTTTATATATTACTACTTCTACTTAAGATCTGTTATACTAGATGAGAAAGTTGGTGACATTTATTGTGTTTATTAGTCATTATGGTTTAATTTTTCAGCTTTTATTTCAGTATGTTTTCACTATATTATGCTGGCCAGATATCCTCCTGTCCTCATCTTGACCACATATACATACATATCATCAGACTCCTGACTTTTTAAATTGGTGTGAGAATTCTAAGTAGATCTTTTCAGACTGCTTAAGCAAAAATAGTTTGGTGTTGAAGATCTTTGTTAACAAACCACTTATGATTTTTGTAGGTGATTAATCCTGTTGCCTACAACATCACCATCCAATTCAATGAGTATTTTGAGTATTAGTAAAAGTATGTCTCTGTTGATGATAATACACAGTAATCTTTAAATTCCATGCTAAATTCTTCCCTGAATTAACGGTGGTCATTTCTTTAATGCACTAGTTCTAGATTCCTTTTTTTAATAATAGCTTTATAGATATAGATGTTTTTCCCTGCCCATCATATAGCTATTCTGTTGGAGCACAGCTAGTGGTCATAATCCGGTTTTCAGTTGTAGTTACCTGCAGGTTTCAAATCTTCAACTTGACAAATGCTTTTATAATATAAGGGGGAGACTTAAGATTGCTAAAGCAAACTTATGATGACAAATCTTTAGATGTCTTAATCACTGGCACCTGGGAAGAGTAGATCTAGGAAGGAATTACAAAGTTTATGTAGGGCATTGGTTTTGTGTTTCTTTTTTACTCTTTGTTTTTTGTGCATGTGTAAGAAGTTGTGTAATCTTTCCCTTTTTTACCTTGTTGAATTATTGTTTTAGGATAGAAACTCTCCATCAAGGGTTTTAGATTTTACCTCTTGAATATGTATAATTTTATTACTGGTGTTTACTGTTTATATTTTTTCTTGTGTGAATTGTTTGCCTACACCTTTTCTCTGTTTTAATGTAAGATAAGGATTCACCTAAGTGGTTAGTCATTTAACAGATATTTGAACTTCTCTGTATGCCCAGCTTTCCTTAAAATAACCATAAGAAGCCTGAGACAAGGGTCCGTGGTTTGAAGGCATTAATAGGATAGATTGGTGGCTCTCCAGGAGGGGTAGTTTTCTCCCCCAGGAAGACATTTGACAGTGTCTGGAGACCACTGTGATAGTCACACCTATCTGTGTCGAGTGCCTACTGGTGACAATCTAGTGGGTAGAGGTCCGGGATGCTGTTGAATAGGTATTCTACAGTGTACAAGAAACCCTTCCCCCCAGTACATTATGTAGTTCAACATGTTAATAGTGCCATGGTTGAGAAATTCTGGGATAGAGAACCTGACAAACCTGTGAAATAAATAGCTAGGTACTATTTAATTCAGGGGCATCCCAGGTGACTCAGTGATAAAGAATCCGCCTGCCAAGCAGGACACACAGGTTCAATCCTTGCGTTGGGAAGATCCCCCAGAGAAGGAAATGGCAACCCAGTCCAGTATTCTTACCTGGGAAATCCCACAGACAGAGGAGGGTTACCATCCATGGAGTTGCAAAGTGTCAGACATAACTTAGTGACTAAAGAAACAGCAGCAGCATTTAAACAAATATTTGAGGTCCAGATAATTCCTAGAAGAGGGAGATCAGTCATAAGTTGTCCCTCAAGGAAAGCTAGACTTTGACAGGGAAAATTTGGGATGTTCCTTTATTGTAGAAGAAGAAATGACAGGTCTTTGGGGAAAGGTAGGATAATGGGTTTGTGAGAAAGTTGATTGTTTCTTAGCCTAGTAATGCTGCTGCTAAGTCGCTTCAGTCGTGTCTGACTCTGTGCCACCCCATAGATGGCAGCCTACCAGGCTCCTCCATCCCTGGGATTCTCCAGGTAAGAACCTGGAGTAGGTTGCCATCTCCTTTTCCAATGCATGAAAGTGAAAAGTGAAGTCGCTCCGTCGTGTCAGACTCTTAGCGACCCCATGGACTGCAGCCTACCAGGTTCCTCCGTCCATGGGATTTTCCAGGCAAGAGTACTGGAGTGGGGTGCCATTGCCTTCTCCATAGAAGAGTGGCAACAAGTAGTAATTATTGGTTATTTTGTCATTACCTCAAACACAGGCAGGAAAGATTATATGCAGATAGTGTGAAGTGGAAGAAATTGACCACAGAATTCTTATCTGCCCATGCCAGAAAGAACATTGTTAATATTTTACTTCCTCATTTAATTGGGAGTTCAGATCGATCTCTACAATTACCATTGTAATAAAGCAGTGTTCTCGCCAAGCAACATCAAAACTGTTTGAGGGGCATGGTAGCCTTTATTTCAGTGTTGCTTATTCCCTTTGTATACTTGTGCTTTGGTAAGTCCAGGAAAAATGAAAATTAAGCCATTGAGGAGCTTTGGTCTGATGGACTATTCTGGCATTTTGTTTATCTTGCCTCCAAAACACTAAATCATTTTTCAGTGTATTTTTATTGAGTCCCTTTTATATTATTAATTATAAATTATTTATAATTTACATTATAATTATAATATAAATACATTATATATATTTATATTATGTATATTTAAACTAGTTTGACAGTAGGATAGCTCTCATAGTGAAGATATACTTTGTCTTCGTGTTGTGCTCTACAAATTTTCCCATTTCAGCCAGCATGTTGTTCAAGAACTTTCTTACCATGTTTTAGGTTGTAGTCCCCCCACTCCCTGGGAAGGCATTTTTGCGTCAACTTCCTTTTAGAGGGGATGATGGCATATTTGATGACAATTTCATTGAAGAAAGGAAGCAAGGGTTGGAGCAGTTTATAAACAAGTAAGTGCTTTCTGTTCCTCAAGGTCTAAGAATGAATAGTGTTCTGAGATTCTTTAGGTGACTGCTAGTAATTTTTTTTTTTTTTGCTAGTAATTTAGATATCAAACTAATACTACTTTTTCCTTTTGGTCATCTTCTAACTTTTTTGTATCATTTAAACAAAGTAAAAATATATAACAAATTGAATATTATGTGCTAAATATTAAACTTACGAGTGATATGAGTATCTTTTTGTTCATCTGAGTTTTGTATGTTTTTCTTGGTTAATTTATGCCAATTACATATAAAATTACAGCATTTAAAAAATAGTTTTACTTATGATTCTTTTTGATTTAAGGTATGTTCTAGCATGAACAATACACTTGCAGTCATTTTGTTTGCAGATGGAAGGTATTATCAGCATGTCTTGTGTAAAAGCTGCACATTTTACATTTTCATGGCAAAATATATACTTTTGAAAATGTAAAAGATTGTATCATTTATCTTTTACTTTAGAAACTTCTAATAAAATCAACCTCTAGCTTTTTTTATTCCTATTTAAGATACAGTGTTTTGTTTTGTTTTGTTTTGACTGCACTTCTCAACTTGCTCAATCTTAGTTCCCCAGCGAGGGATTGAACTATTAGTTTCCCCAGCAGTGAAAGCACAGAGTCCTAACCACTGGACCACCAGAGAGTTCTCTAAATATAGCCGTTTTTTAAAAGCCAAAATTATAGGAAGAGTTATGCCTGCAAAGGGCTCACTGTAATTGTGCATTTGGCCTTAAGTTTGGCCACATAAAGTCAAATCCTAGAGAATACTGTTGTGTGAGCTTATTTATTAGCAGTACTTTTTTATCTAGTAATTTGAAGATCTGTGAGTGGTAAACAGGGAAAGTTACACAAAGCCCTTAACTTTTAGTTATCTGATACAGCACACAACCTTCATTGTCTACTTTCTTTTTGGAAAAGGCAGTGCTAGCTTGGAAGTTTTTAAATTCTGAAATAAAGTCTGGTTGCCCAGTCTGGTTTTATATTTGTTCTGATAGAAACCTTGAAAAGCAAGCAAAAAAAAAAAAAAAAAAAACCCCAAAATTGCACATTTGTGCTTGTTTCTTAGTATATGGGGATTTTATTGAACTTGTGATCCTATATCTTTTTCTTCTTTAAAATGTATTCTTTGAATCAATGACATTGTTTCACTTTTAACATTAAAATTCATTTAGGTTTCTTACGAATTCACCAACTAATATATAAAGAAGCTATCTGGGTACATATTGCCAGAGACAGTGTAAAGCTAGTGATTAAATGTTTTCTAAATTACCCTTACAGACAGAAGGAAAGCAAATATATATAGTTACTCACTAGATAGACCATAGCTCTATGGGCTGTCCAGAGTAACACTGTTACTAAATTGTTCATGTTTCCTAATCTTAAAATGTGTATGTTTGGCCCCCCTGCCCTGCTTTTATAAAAATTGGACTGAACTTGTATTTTTTATTTCTAGGGTCGCTGGTCACCCTCTGGCACAGAATGAACGTTGTCTTCACATGTTTTTACAGGATGAAATTATAGATAAAAGCTATACTCCATCTAAAATAAGACATGCCTGAAATTTCACAAGAAGGGGCGGGAAAAAAAAAAAAACTTTCCATGACTTAATGATTCATATGCACCAGTGAAGAAGTTCTAACTAACTTTAGCATGCTGCACAAAAAACTGGTATAATATGCCTTCAGTATACTAACACTCATACGCTCAATTTTGTTTTGTTTTGTTTTGGCAGTTGACAAGAAGTTAATTTGCTTTAGTGAAAAATCCCTCATTCCAACCTTTCTATATAAATAGCTCTTTCTTGCTGTTTTAATGTGGTATATACTCTAGCTTCACAAACCTGTTGCTCCAGTATAACCTGCAGTGTCCTAACTAAACTTACTCACTTGGTCTTACCTGCAGTTTTTTGTGTCTTGTTTGCTTCTTGAATCCAATTAATAGAATATTTCTCTTACCCCTTTTTAATATGTGGTGTCACTTGACCTAATTTATGTGTGGAAGCACTATACATTGGTTTCCAGTACCCTACACGTAAGATACATGCTTGTATGCAGAGAGTATCTCCCTTCAGGCTTGTAATACCCTTCACATGGAAGATCAATGAGGGAAATCTTTATATTCTGTATAAAAACAAAATCAAATTTATATACTAAAATCATTTGTCTAAAAATTTAAGTTGTTTTCAAATAAAAATAAAAATGCATTTCTGATATGCACTGATTGTGTTGCCTCTGGTTTTTCTTTTCTCTCTTCAGAAGGCTTTCCTACTTAACTCACTTGCTGAGAGGGATTATTTACTAATTATGTACTTCTCATTCCTGTAACTCCATTCCTCTTTAAACAGTGGTGATATCAAATATTCTACTACCCTTTGAATGGAGGTATTTTATTTTACACAACAACAACAAAAATGTGATGTACTAGAAAAAGCATTCCTTAAAGCTTATTGAGTCATTATGAAGCACTTTGTGTATTTGGAAAATGCTCTTATAATCTGAAGTCATTCTATTCAGAAATCCTTTTAAGATAAGTCAGTAGCATGCCTCCTATTTTTCAGAAGAAATTTCTTCCTAGCTCATCTGAGTGACTTATTTAAACAAACTTAGCAAGAGTGTAATAACATTTTCTTAGCAGATCCATGCTTTCTAATTTGGTTTAGGAAGTGGCACATTTTCTCCTCTTCTCCTCTAACCAAGGGAGAGGGCCTCAAACAGTGTTCTAGCCTGACTTGTATAACCAGAAAATGCAGGAAGGATTCCTTGCTGCCTAACTTGTGTTGCAGCCAGAATGTGGTCTCTAATTTGAATCTGTACTATATCTGGTGGTTTGGAGACCCATTGTGACCTAGAGTTAAACTCCAAGGTAAGGAAGGTTTTCCCTCACACTCCAGATGTGTCTCCTATAGAGACAGATCAGTCCATTTCAGAGAAAACCAGCTTAGGCCTTGACCTAATACCCAGGATGTCCCCCAAAGCAGATCGCTGTCATAGGAAGAAGTCAGAGCTGCCCTAGTATGTTTTATTGCTTATATATGTCACAGTTGCATAATACTGGACATTTCAATTACTGTAAATTAAGGTACAGAATAAATAGCATGTGAATTGTGTTTCACTGAGAGCAGTAAAAGGTGGTCAGTAGCATCAAAAGTTTTCGGTATATAGTAAAATTGAAAGTTTTTGGCATGCAGAACAGAGTTAACAGTAGCTTTGCTAAACTCAGTAATTCCTCCAAAGTATGGGTGATTTTGCCTCCTGGGGAACATTTCGCAATATAGCAAGACTTTTTTGGCTGTCACAACCGGGAAATGCTACTGGAATCTAGCAGGCAGAAGGTTAAAGATGCTACTCAACTCCATACAATGTACACAGGACTGCTTCCCACAACAGAAAAATGTCAACAGTGCTAACGTTTCTACTCAGTGTGGAATTCTTTTTATTTTAATCATTTATAGACAAGAGAACAGTGTGATTTAGGATTGGTTGTACTGGCCTTGCTTACTTTCATTTATTTATTTATTGGCCTTGCTTACTTTTAATCTCTACAATTTCCTTAGGGCAGGCATGCTTTTAGAAAGTTGAAGGTTTAAAGTCAGATGAAAGGTGATTTATTCTAGGTAACGTGTTTTTACCTAATGTAGGAGGATATATCTCACTGTTGTTTCTTAAAGAACTGAAACCATGGTCTGCATTAAAACAATATCTTTGGACTTCTATAGTGGTACAGTGGTAAGAATCTACCTGCCAATGCAGAAGACACGGGTTCAATCCCTGTTCCCAGAAGATCCCACATGTCGCAGAGCAGCTAAGCCTGTGAACCACAACTGTTGAAGCTTGTGTGCCTAGAGACTGTGATCCACAACAAGAGAAGCCACCACCACCACAAGCCCACACACTGCAACCAAGAGTAGCCCCCACTCACCACAACTAGAGAAAGCCCACTCAACAGCAATTAAGACCCAGCACAGCCAAAAATAAAAATTTTTTAAAAGCTCCAAAAAAACTACACCACCTTTAACCCTATGAACTAAAAGTGCAGGTGCTGTCAACTCAGGTAACAGACGTTTCTAGAAGCCCGTAAAGAGTCTTCCTAAAAGAAGGTGAATTGGCAGTGAGTTATGCAGCAAGAGTCTCCAGCTCTGTCCTCTCAGTAAATTATCACCTTGTCCCAATTTCTGCCAGATGTAAAATTTCAACAGCAGTGGTACTATTGGTAACTTAACAATTGTTGAAGACCAAATGTAAAATCCACAGAACAGCAGTTCCTGAGACATATAAAGGCTTAATGATAGTTAGCTAATGGCAGTGGGAATCACAGATGAAGCATTAGCCACAGCAAATGATACCACTAAGCCCCTGGCAGTTCCTGAATAGGTTTATCTGGTATTTGGTTTCCTGCTGGGCGGTTCTGCTGTGGTGACCCTCAGTAGTGATGATGACCTCTGGGCTGGATACCGGAGAGCATCTTCTTTTTATTACATCCTTTTTTTTTAACTCAGCCCTCTCATTAAGGGCCATTCCTGTGCTTCAGCTTGCTTTGCCCGTTTTGGATGAATATAGCCAATGAAAGGAGAAGGCTCCTCGCCCGTAAGTCTTTACAGATAAAATTTGTTTAAGGTGTGGATGGACAGAGAGCTTAGCACACTGCCTGGTTTATAGGTTAACTGCTCTGAGTGCTCAGTTCAGTCGCTCAGTCATGTCCGACTCTTTGTGACCCCATGAATCACAGCACGCCAGGCCTCCCTGTCCATCACCAACTCCCGGAGTTTACCCAAACTCCTGTGCATCAAGTTGGTGATGCCATCCAGCCATCCCATCCTCTGTCGTCCCCTTCTCCTGCCCCCAATCCCTCCCAGCATCAGGGTCTTTTCCAGTGAGTGAACTCTTCGCATGAGGTGGCCAGAGTATTGGAGTTTCAGCTTCTGCATCAGTCCTTCCAGTGAACACCCAGGACTGATCTCCTTTAGGATGGACTGGTTGGATCTTATTTACAGTCTTCTCCAACACCACAGTTCAAAAGCATCAGCTCTTCGGCATTCAGCTTTCTTCACAGTCCAACTCTCACATCCATACATGACTACTGGAAAAACCATAGCCTTGACTAGACGGACCTTTGTTGGCAAAGTAATGTCTCTGCTTTTGAACATGCTATGTAGGTTGGTCATAACTTTTCCTTCCAAGGAGCAAGCAAGCATCTTTTAATTTCATTGCTGCAATCACCATCTGCAGTGACTTTGGAGCCCCCCAAAATAAAGTCTGACACTGTTTCCACTGTTTCCCCACCTATTTCCCATAAAGTGATGGGACTAGATGCCATGATCTTAGTTTTCTGAATGTTGAGCTTTAAGCCAACTTTTTCACTCTCCTCATTCACTTTCATCAAGAGGCTTTTTAGTTCCCCTTCACTTTCTGCCATAAGGTGGTGTCATCTGCATATCTGAGGTTATTGATATTTCTCCCGGCAATCTTGATTCAGTTTGTGCTTCTTCCAGTCCAGCGTTTCTCATGATGTACTCTGCATGTAAGTTAAATAAGCAGGGTGACAATATACAGCCTTGATGTACTCCTTTTCCTATTTGGACCCAGTCTGTTGTTCCATGTCCAGTTCTAACTGTTGCTTCCTGACCTGCATATAGGTTTCTCAAGAGGCAGGTCAGGTGGTCTGTATTCCCATCTCTTTCAGAATTTTCCACAGTTTATTGTGATTCACACAGTCAAAGGCTTTGGCATAGTCAGTAAAACAGAAATAGATGTTTTTCTGGAACTCTCTTGCTTTTTCGATGATCCAGCAGATGTTGGCAATTTGATTTCTGGTTCCTCTGCCTTTTCTAAAACCAGCTTGAACATCTGGAAGTTCTAGCTGTGATTATTAGAATATACAAGTGTTTGGACTGGGAAACAAGTTAGAAACTATTTTAGGAGGATAGAGTATGTCTTCCTTGATAGTTCCTTTATGATCTCTGTCATACAATTCCTTATAAAGTAAATAATATTCTCCTTTACAGATGAGAAGACTGATGCTCTGCAAGCTTAAGTGATATGCCCAAAGTTACCCAGGATGTTATGGCTCTAGATTAACACTAGAAAGATGTCTGCCTCTAAAAGCCATGCCTTGGTGCACTTCTTAGGACCAGGCCTGTGACTTGGTACCTACCCAGCCTTTATTTAATGCTCAATAGATGTACTGATTGAGTGACAGGGTGAATTTCCAGTAACATTTCCAGGGTCCTCTAGGATAAGCATGAGTGAATGTGAATTGGTTTTGTTTTTTAGTGTGATTGTAATTGTAAGTATAAAAAGTGCTTTGGGGCATGCAGAGGTAACTGATCAGAAGTATCTTACACTCCTAAACTTAGCTGTGTACCACAATTACTGTTTAAGACTATCCAGGTTTTTGTTTTGTTTTTTTTTAAAGCTTCGCAGGTAATTCTGAAATAGCCATGTTTGGGCACTTAGCTAGAAGGCCCTTTGATTTCCTGGAATTTGGTTCGATTTGATCTTAACCTGACTAGATCATTATGAAAAGAAATCAGGAAATTAAGAAAAAGTCAGGACTTATTTTGAGAAATTACTTTTGTAAATCTTGATTTATAGTAAATGAAGTTTGCCTTATTCTGACCTTGCTAAGAAAATAAGACCTTGATTTTGGAGACCAGGACAATTTGTTTAAAAGCCCAAAAGGAAGTTTTCAGGGTGCTGGGTACCACCTCACCACAGATGCCTTTTAGAATGAGTGACATAAATGGAAGTGACTCAGCAAAATCAAACAGCAACACTAAGCATTTTACATGAGCAAAGTGTAAACATACACAAGAGGTTAACAAAGGCCCTTTCTCAAGAAACTCAGTCTTGCTAGGACACTGTCATGAAAAGACTCACAAGGTACAGACAGAAGACATGGCAAATGTGAGGAGGGAAGGGACACATGAGTTCAAGTGGAGGGAGGGAAATGGTCATTTAAAATAAATGCCACTTGAGTTTCAGCCCCAAAGTGTAAAAAGCTTGAAAGTTGGCATCCTTGGCTTCACAACAAGGAAAAGCTCGACAAAGTGAAAAAATCAGTGACCCACCTTATCTTAGGCCCCCCCATCAGAGAATGGAGGTTGCAGAGCAAACCTCCACCCTCAAATCTGGAATGACATGCTCATCTAGACAGACATGGTCAAAATCTGTTTACCTCTGAGCAGGAACTGCTAGTCACAAACTGGTAGGATCACACATACTGTGATACCGAATTTGTGGAGGTTGAGTGTGACCTTCCCAGGTGGCACTGGTGGTAAAGAACCCACCTACCAATGCAGGAGGCATAGAGACATGGATTTGATCCCTGGGTTGGAAAGATCCCCTAGAGAATTAAATGGCAACCAACTCCTGTATTCTTGCCTGGAGAATCCCATGGACAGAGGAGCTTGGCGGGCTACAGTCCATAGGGTCGCAAAGAGTTGGACACAACTGAAGCGACTGAACGTGCACACACAAGTATGGTCTAGCATGAGAGTAACTCCTGGAGACCACAGTCTTAGAGGGGCCCCCACATGTACCTAGGCTGTACCTCCAGGAACCCCACCAGATTTCCACAGGGAAGATCAAGACAGATCCCTTATGTCTCTGACAGGAAGAGGAGATGAATAATCAGTGTGAAATACCAGAATCTGCTTTGTTACAAAGGCCCGTGCGTGTGTGTGCTCAGTCGCTTCAGTTGTGTCCAACTCTTCGGAGCCCGCCAGGCTCCTCTGTCCATGAGATTCTCCAGGCAAGAATACTGGAGTGGGTTGCCATGCCTTCCTCCAAGGATCTTCCTGACCCAGGGATTGAACCTGTGTCTCCTGCATTGCAGGCATTACCGCTGACCAACCAGGAAAGCCCGTTACAAAGGCCTATCCTCCAGGATAAGCCTTTGCCAGAGCCTTATCCCTCCCTGATGAGGGAAGGGCATTCCTCCCACACCTCTAGCCTTCCTATCTTACCTAAAGGAAAAATAAAACATGGTCAACAGAGGTCAAGACTTTAAGGAAATGCTGCAGCCAGAGAAGGGAGGAAACGGGGAAGGGGGAAGCTGTGCCACTGGAGACACCTGTGAAGGCCACAGGCCCACTGGACCCTGGACATCTAGGAACTATAGAATGTGCTCTTGCCTCCCACTGTAGCACCACACCACACCAGGGCTCCAGTATAACAGTGGATTATAGCTGAAAGCTGCCAGACAGACTCTGAGGAGGAAGGAAACCTAGAGTTAAGAAAGAGAAAAGCATAGAAACGAGTAATTTGAAGCCTCTGGTACCTAAAATCAGAGCAAACATTAAACAAGTCCACTCCCTAGCCAGATAATCATAAATCTTAAACAGAGAAGGCCCATTTATTTTAGTTTCTATTATCTAGTGCAACATATGTGGCTTTCAACAAAAAATTCCAAGGTATGCCAAAAAACAAGAAAAAACATTCAGAAGAAAGAAAGCAATCATCAGAACCAAAGTCATATATGCTACCAGAGTCAAATACGACATTGGAATTATCAAACAAAGAATTTAAAATAACTGATTAATATGTTAAAAGTTTTAATGGGGGGGGGAAACATTCAAGAACAGAAGGGTAATGTAATTAGAGAAGTAGAAACTTTAAGACTCAAGGAAATACTAGAGATCAAAATCACTGTCATAAAAATGAAGAATGCCTTTTAATGGGCTCATCAGTAGACTCAACATAAAATAAGTGCATCTTAAGATATGGCTCAGATGGTAAAGCGTCTGCCTACAATGTGGGAGACTGGGGTTCAATCCCTCGGTCAGGAAGATCCCCTGGAGAAGGAAATGGCAACCCACTCCAGTATTCTTGCCTGGAAAATCCCATGGACGGAAGAGCCTGGTAGGCTACAGTCCATGGGATCGCAAAGAGTCGGACACGACTGAGCGACTTTCTTTTTTTCTTTCTTTCTTTAAGATATAGCAGTAGAAACTGCCCAAACTGAAACACAAAAAGTAAACAACAGATAAACAACAAAACTTCCAAAAACTGTGAGATCATTGCAAAAGGTATAACACATGTGTAATTGGAATACCAGAAAGGACAGAGCAAAATAAATATTTTAAGTTCTAAATGGCTGAGAACTTACCAAACTTAAAGACAACAAACCACAGATCCAAAAAGCTGAGAAAATAACCAAGATAAATTCAAAACAAAACAGCACAGGCATATCATACTCTAACTGCAAAAAATCAATATGAAAGTGAAAGTCAGACATGTCTGACACTTTGGGACCCTGTGGACTGTATAGTACTGGAATGGGTAGCTGGTCCCTTCTCCAGGGGATCTTCCCAACCCAGGAATCAAGCCCAGGTCTCCTGCATTGCAGGTGGATTCTTTACCAGCTAAGCCACAAGGGAAGCCCAAAAACACTGGAGTAGGTAGCCTATCCCTTCTCCAGGGGATCTTCCTGACCCAGGAATTGAACCGGGATCTCTCGCATCACAGGTGGATTCTTTACCAAATGAGCTATCAGGGAAGCCTGCAGAAAACCAAAGACCAAAAGAAAATCTTGAATGAAGCCAGAGGGAAAGAGTAAGATAAAGGAGCGCTGGTTTGACAGCTTTTGATTGACAAAATTATCGAGGCCAGAGGTGGTGATATTTGATCAAAGCTGAGTTCTTAACCTGATGTCTGAATTTGGATAGGAAAAAAAGTTGCATCTTTATATTTAGTTTTCTCTAACTGAAACGTAGCATTTTTTCATTATGAAAATAGGAGCAAACCAGAGTAGCAGTTAAGCATAACTTGTGATTGTCACCAATTTAAAAATGCAGATAGGTTATATCACATACAATGCTGCAGATCTTGAAATATTCTGTTTGAAAACTACTGTAGTGATTAGACCCATACCGAGATCTTATTTAATGTGTTAAAGAAAGGCACATATTTTTCACAGGTTAAAAAAAATACTTGAATAAATGTATTTCAACAAATGGGTTTCTTTTTGTATTCCTATGTGTTTTATGCTTTTATCAACATCTGAGTAGGGATCTTTGGCACAAAAAGGTTAGGAACCCTCGGTATAAAAAAATTTGGAACCCTCCTGTCACAGAACATGATTTCGATGTGCTTAAGACTGCATGGCATGGGATGGGTTCACCTGGTGGTCATACATGAGAGGGAGACTGGGAAACAACCAACCATTGATTGAGAGCTTAGGTTTCAGCCTGGGCTTTTCACATCTATCACCTCACTTAAACCTCAAAATATTATCCTCGTTTTACCAAAAGAAGAGCTGAGACAGTATAAGTAATTTGTCCAAGGTCACAGAGCCAGAAAAAAGTAACACTGGGATACATATCCAGGTCTTTCTGATTTTAAAGCTTGTGCCTGTGCAATGCTGTCTCCCATATAGATTGCACAGACTGTTGGCAGTCAGGCCAGGGCCCAGACCAGAACATCCTCCCCGACAGCTGGAGCCTCCGGCCTCCTGGGCAGCATTGTCCCTTGTGCTCACACGGTTGCCTTGATGCCAGTGTTGTTATCAAAGAGGCCAGTGCAGGCAGAGACTCATTACTGTGATCTAAAAGAAAGCTAAACATTTTAAGAAAATTTGGTTATAAAACTGGAATGGTCATCCCTTCTTGGCACACGTAGACACTGCTGCTTTGTCATTACTTAGCTTTCTCGGTACATTTCCTTTCCTTTCTGGCTAGATTATACTTTAATCCAGTTGTTTTCATGTTCAGTAAATCCAAACCATGTTTAACCGGTTTATTCATGTGAAGAGTCTCTGAGGTGAAGAAAGTTTTGTCTTTTCAACCACACTGGGGATTTGCTGTCTTCTTTCTGCAAAGGGATTTTCCTGGACCTGTAATCTGAACGCTTTGACCTGCTGGGGTTTTTTTTTTCCCCCCACTATGAGCAAATTTGTTAGGCTTGACCCTTTGTGTGCTGGGGAGCAGAAACAATGGCCTTCTGTGAATATCCTCTCCTGAGGACAGTAGTGACTGAAGTTAGGAATGTTATTCATTTGCTATCACTTCTTCAGGGCCTTGCTGCTTCTGCCCATAGCAGCCACCCCATGTGCCTTGGCTGTACCCTTCAGAATGGACCCACATTCTGTTGGCAGCATTCTAGAGAAGTTTGTTCATGAATATTTTGGAAGTTGACAGTCTGACTTAAACTGAAGTAAACCGGTCTCTCAGACAACAGTCTGTGTTGGTGAAATGACAGGCCCTCATACGCAGTGTCTGGCAGGAGGCTAAATTGGCACACCCTTCACGGAAGGCAATTTGGCAATAAGTATCAAAACTATATGCCCAGGAATTTCACTTCCAGGAATTTATCTCACAGACATACTTTGTGTTTTGAGAAATGATATTTATACAATATAGATATTTTCTCTGTTTATTAATTAAATATCTCAAAACAAGCAACATTAGTTGCCTGGTTGGGTGGACTGGGTGGATGCCCCAAGGATGAGGAGGTGAGAGGAAAAGCTTTTCTATTTTGGAATAATTTCAGATCTACAGAAAAGCTGCAAAGGTAATACAAAGAGTTCCTATGTACCCCATCACTCAGTTTCCCCTTATCTTATATGACCAAAATGTTTTGTCAAAATTAAGAAGCCAACCTTGGTACATTACTATTAACTAAACTCCAAACTGCCTTCCACCAGCTTTTCTACTAACATGCTTTCTGCCCCAGTATCCCACCCAGAACACCCAGTACATTTATTTGTCATGTCTCTCTAATCTCTTGTGCTCTGTGACATGTATACATACCCTTTAGAACTTTTTGGATCTGTATCATATGACTATTAACTATTCAAGAATAAGTAAAATTTTTAAATGAACTAGACTCATAAACTCATATGACATTAGAATTATAAGGAATCTTAGAAGCAATTCCATCCAAGCCTCTCATTTCTCAGATGCAGGAAGGGACTTGGCCAAGGCCTCCCCTAACAGCAGACCCAGAGCCCAGGCTAAAAACCAAGAGGTGAGCTGAGGACTAGTAGAAAGGGGATAAGCTTTAAAGTCACTCAGACTTGGCTTCAAATCCCAGCTCTGTATCCTTGGGCCAGCGCTCTCTTTTGTCTGGATTCTTTTGTTCAACATAACATTTTAAAATTCAATCATGTTGTGCATGTGTCAGTAATTTGCTTAAAAGATCAAACAAAGGAAAAAACAGTTCTTTAAGGGAGCAGTCATGATTTCTAAGAATTTGTTGAGAAAATGTGTTGGGACTTCCCTGATGGTAAGAGTCCACCTTCCAATGGGATGCAGGTTCAATCCCTGTTCAGGGAGCTAGGTTCCCACGTGTTTTGGGCCAACCCAGGTGCCGCAGCTAAGACTCAATGCAGCCAAATCAATAACTTTTTTTTTTTTTTAAAGAAAATGTGTTTTCCATCCTTGATCTCTGTTTTGCTGTTTGTTTTGTTTTGACCACACTATGCAGCTTACAGGATGTCAGTTCCCTAATCAGGCTCTGAATCTGGGCCATGGCAGTGACAGCCCAGAATCCGAACCACTAGGCAACCACCAAACTAGAGCTCTAGTTCTTATGCAGAAATATGACACCACTGGCAAGACTTTCTTCCCTTCCTGGGAGCATGCAAGCACATTGAGCCTTGGGGTCCCAGTACTGCCAAGAGGGCAGCACTTGGAAGGAGCCCTGGGAGATGAGTGAGAAGAAAAGTATCCTGATAAACACACTAACTCAGTAGACACATTCCAAAGCAGGGGACTGGTCTTTTATGTGGACTGCAAAACTCAGTTGTAGAATCTGGGGAACTTCTGGGTTCAGAGCAGCGGTGTGATCTGACTATTTTAGGCAGATGCAGCACCTGCCTAAGCCTATGGTGCTGGGACCACCTGCGTCAGGATTGTCAAAATGCAGATGCCCAGGCCCCACCTCACACTTGCTGAATCCCAATCTCAAGAAGTGGGAACCAGGAAACTACATTTTAACATTTTCCATCGGTAATGTTAAACATTTTAACAATATTTCCATGTCATTCCATATAATATAAATTTATTTTATTAAACATTTGGGTTAATAATTATCCAAAACAGTGAAAGAGGAAAACTATGGCATACTCCAAGTATCAGAATTATTATGCAAGCACCAAAAGGAATTCTGAAGTTTCACAGATACTCTAAGAATGCAATTGATAGAATGTTAAGAGTAGTGTCAGAATGGAAAATATGTTCACTGATTATGTTAAAATATATAGGTGTATATGTAAGAACTAGAAAAAAAAGGTAAAAATAAAAATGGTGTAAGGGAGGTGGAATTATAGATAATTTTCCCCTCCAAATTTCTTGTATTACTATCAAATGAAAGTTACTTTTAATGTTATATTTAATTCAAAAATTACTACTCCTTCACCTCTGGCCCACCTACATGTATGTATGAGATATTCCACTAGACACTGTGTGTAGCAGAAACTGAATCAGCCCCCTAATCCTCCCAAGAGGGAAAAGAGTCTCAGGGCCACCCTGATCACCAGCTTCCAGTATGCAGGAGGAAGCCTGGAGGCAATCTGGGTGGGGTGATGGGGCACAGAGTATGACTGCTCCATGCTCAGCTGCTACTTATGGGGTTCCAAGTTATCTCTAAGGCTTCCCAGGTGGCACAGTGGTAAAGAATCCACCTTTACCCAGAGGCCCGGGTAAGCAGGAGACGTGGGTTCAATCCCTGGATTGGGAAGATCCCTGGAGGCAACCTACTTTAGTATTCTTGCTTGGAGAATCCCATGGACAGAGGAGCTTGGTGGGCTACAGTCCATAGAGTTGCAAAGAGTCAGATACGACTGAGTGACCAAGCACACACAAAAGGTATCTCTAAGCAAGGGTTTTACAGAGGAGGAATGTGTCAGTCCCTCAGGCTTGACAGCCTTAACCTCACTTCTGAACTACAGATAATCCTGACCGACTGCTCCTCCCCGACAAGACTCAAGTTGCCCAGTGTATAAAGAATCCACTGATCTTTCCTATTCCTCTCTTCAGAACCTGAAGACACCTTCCTTTCAACTGCAGAGAGCCTAGGGTAGGCAAGGGGTAGCCTGAAGCACTGCTAGCAAAGAACTGGTTTCCTCCCTTTGATATTCAGGGCAGATGACGCTGGGAGCTTACTGACCCCTGGGGAGCTGGTCACAAAGAGCTGAAGGAGTCAGTTCAAGGAGGCATAGCCCTTCCCTGAACACCAGCTCTCCCCTCCTCCAGCCTGCTCACCGCCCCTGGATGCCCTGCTCCGAATCACAGGCTGCTGCCAATTACAAAAGCACTCTTAACTCTGTTTCACAGCCCCTTGATTGATAGCACTGGTGAGTGAAATTATAAGCCTTAATGATCACGTTAATTTCTGGGGAAAGGGAAGCGGTCAGAAGAGGTTCTCAATCATAAGCACCACAATCAGCTGGGTGAGTTCAATGACAGGCCAGAGCAGGGATAAAGGGGGAAGAATTAACTTTTTTAAAGGTCACCAGTGTGTAGGGGGAGCGCAACCAGGCATGAGGAACGAGGGACACAGATGATCCGGGAGCCTGAACGTGACTCCAGCCTCAGGTCTCCCAACCAAAGACCACATCAGGGCTTTTCATCCTTAGCTCCACACAGGAATCATTGGGGAGTTTTCAAAGACCTGGACCTCGCCTCAGAGATTCCAGTGTACTTGCTCTGGTGTGGATGCAGCCTAGGCCCTGGGCATTTAAAAGCTACCAAAGTGATTCTATGTGCAGCCAAGATTGAAAACTACTTGTCCAAATGAAAGGATTTGGTGAGCAAGTAGTCAAGGTTGAGCACCTTTGGAAATCCAATCAATCTCATTAGTTGGTGCCCCCAAAGAGGAAGGGAAATTAGGTATCATTAAGTCTAGTGCTCCTTTGCACAGATGAAAACACTGATGTGCAGAGAGGTTAACTGACTTGCCCGAGATCACATTGGTCATAACTAGAACCCAAGTCTCCTCACCCTGGCCAGCCCTGCTTCCACCAGGCTCATGGCTGGGTCAGTGTGAAGATACCCTGGATAACACCTGTGGGACAAGAGCTGGGAGTTGTTCTCCAGCCTTCACAGTGGAGGACCCCAGGCCTCCACTGCCACTTGCTCAGCATCCTGGGACATAACCACTGAAGGACTTTAGAGATACTAGGGCCACAGACAAAGCCTGACTCCTTGAGGATCAAACCTATGACTTTGGCTTCCTCAATACTTGACCCTACTCACAGTTTCCCAGCAGAACATTGCAACACTTCGGTACATCAGAAAGATGCCCAGGCTATGTGACAACATCCTGGTTTCTCCATTGGAGAGAAGGCCCTCTGCACATTGCTGACAAGCCCAGCTCAGCAGTGGCAGAAAACTCTAACCACCCTCCCTAATGGTTTATATGCAAGTCAGAAGTATTCAGAGGAAAAAAAAAAAAACACTTCATGTTCCAAAATGAGCTTCAAAAATCTAAAATCGTGATTTAAAAAACAGACTACATTAAAAAAAATAATAAGCCATTGTCATAAAGGTACTGAAACTACTCACAGAGAGTTATTATTATTCTTCAGTTTCCATAAATGATCTTTTTTTTCTTTTTTTTTTACACAATCTCAGTTCCCTGACCAGGGATTGAACCTAGGCCACTGTAGTGAAAACCCAGAATCCTAACCACTAGACCATCAGGGATCTCCCTCCATAAGCGATTATAAAAAGTTGTTGTAAAATGAATGATTTGAAAGTCTTAGAGCAGCTTCTTCGCAGCACAAAGTGTCTGCCAAGTTCTTTCTATATTTTCATTTATCCAATGTCTCTCAGCCTTCATCATGATATGGGTACTGTCAAAAGTTCATATAAGTGGCCTGGACTGCAAAATTTAGGGAACCAAACTCTAACCATGGGTGCAAAGTGAAACCTACTTCATCAGTCCAGTAGCAGAGGCATATTCATAATTGAAACATATGCATTCTCTGTATTTTTCTAACAGCTTCTGAAGTGTTCATCAAGCCTGTCTGATTAAGCACTTTTAAATTCTGAGCAATGCAATGGGCTCTCTCACACCCTCTTGGCAGGAGTGCAAATTGATGCAACGCTTTTGGAGAGCCATTTGGTTGTATGTATCAAAATTAAAAATGCATACAATCTTTTTGACCCAGAAATACCACTTCTAAGAATTTATCCTACAGAAAAACCCCAAAAGTTCACAGAAGTGTACATAGAAGGATGGCACTTTGTAGTTTAATTTGTAGTTTAATTGCAGTAAAAAAACTGCAAGCAACCTAAGTCTACCAATAAGGAATTTGTTGGGTAAACTATAGTGCATACAATGAAGTACTAGGCAGATGGTAACATGAATGAGGTAGAACCGTATGTACCATCGGGAGAGAGAGCCACACATACACAAGTAACTTGCAGAAAAGTAGACAGTTTCCTTTTTTTTTCCTGCTCTCTACCTTGTTTGTTTTTCCCCCAGTTATATTTAGAAATAATTGACATACATCACTGTATAAGTTTAAGTTGCACAGCATGATGGTTTGATTTACATATACTATGAAATGATTACCACAATAGGTTTAGTTTAGTTAATATCTATCATCTCATAAATAAAAGAAAAAAGCAATTTTTTAATTTATAAATATTATGAGATGAAGACTTAGTACCTCCACCACTCCTCCTTCTTTTCCCCAAAATTTTATCATACTTTTAATTAGACCAATAATTAGTTTTTGTATCATTATAACAATGTGAATATTGTTCCTTGTACAACCTATTAGAATACTGTGATTTTATGTCCTTTCTTTTTATAAAACTGAGATATAATTGAGATATAAACAACACTATGTTAGATACAAGTGCAGAACACAGTGATTTGATATTTCCTTACATTACTAAACAATCTCCACAGAAGCTTTCTATTTTTATATAAATGATTAAAGACAGCAACCCCCATGCTGTTCTCTAGCCAGTGGGTTCAGTTCTTGTGCCCCTAAATTGTACTGAAACCTTGAACTGTAAGTGGTAAACTGGGAATCTCAATTCAGTTTCTAAACATCCTCCATTCTCTCTCTTTTCCAGAGTCAAAGAACAACTAAAAGTAATTCAAACACAAATGTGAGACTCCATGTGTAATTGTCATTGTATGCAAACACTACTTTAAGATGCTGCTGCTGCTGCTGCTAAGTCGCTTCAGTCGAGTCCGACTCTGTGCGACCCCATAGACAGCAGCCCACCAGGCTCTGCCATCCCTGGGATTCTCCAGGCAAGAACACTGGAGTGGGTTGCCATTTCCTCCTCCAATGCATGAAAATGAAAAGTGAAAGTGAAGTCGCTCAGTCGTGTCCGACTCTTAGTGACCCCGTGGACTGCAGCCTACCAGGCTCCTCCGTCCATGGGATTTTCCAGGCAAGATGACCCTCCTAGATTTAGAAAAAAAAGTTGTCAAAGGAGAAGCACTGAAGACTATTCTTTGACTGCTGTCATCACTTGACTGGGTTCATCTTCTCTTGCTTGTATATTCAAATTGCATATATTGAAATTGCATATCTGGAATTTGTATATTCCAAGACAACTGTGGCACCTCCCCCACAATACCAACCCTAGAGAATGTCTGCCTTAAAATCCAAGCAAGCAGTTCTTAAAGTATCCAGGCTGTATACAGCAGAGATTCCAAAATCCCAAAAGACATTGCTACTGGATTTTTAATTCTGGGCTTTGTCAAATATTGAAAGCGAGGGTTTTGTTCTGTTTTTAAACTATAGTTGATTTATGACAGCCAGGTTTGATTCTTCTTTGTAATGGCAGAGATGCCCCCAAACAAAGGCAATTCCATTGGGAAATCAGTATTTTGTGGCATGTCACAGGAAACTTACTCCCTTTTAACTTTGCTGAGAATATTTCAAACAGATTAAAGCAGATTAGGACTGTAATAGCTTTTATTACAGGTCAGTGATTCCCTCCTCTTCCATGAGAAGCATACACTCCCGGCCCTCATGAGGTTGGGTTTGGCCACGTGTTTGTGTTTGGCTTTGACCTGTGGAAAGTGAATACATGTGATGGGAGCAGCAGCTTTAAATGTTTGCATGGTTTGGCTCAGCCCCTTGCACTTTCACACTCTGCCACACAAATAAGTTGCTCTAGAGAAGATGCTAGTCCAGAATGAAGAAACACTGGATCCCATTTGCACCCAAACTGTAGCCAGGTGCCCAGCCCAGCAGTCCCATGAACAAGAAATACAGGTTTGTTGTTGGAAGTAATTCAGCATTATTGAAGTAAAAATTGACTATTACATGGATAAACAGCCTTGAATCCATTGCTATTCTTTATCAAATCCTGTCATTGATCTTATATTTGTTCCCAAGTCTCTTTTGTCTTACGAAATAGACCATTTCAGAAACATTTGAGGGAGGGTCATCTTGGTACCCTTCACCAATCCCACCCATTCCCAAAGGACACCACTATCATACCATCCTCATGTTTGTTTTTAACATATGCTATACATTTGTATATCTATAAACATGGTGGAGTATTGTTCTATAGGTTGCAAAACTTTATATAAAAACCAATCTGCATGTATCCTCTGGGATTCACATACCACCACTCCCAACATCATATTCCAGATTTACCCATGTTATACATCAGCTCTAGTCCATTCACTTTAACTATTGTAACACCATCTGTATTTACTGCAATGTGTCTATTCTCTACAATGTTGAAAAGAACATTCTTAAAAAAAAATTTTTTTAAAAAAGAAAAGAACATTCTTGTACACATTTTTTAGTATCTTGCTTTCCTTTAAGAGGAACTTCTCTTTCTCAGTGGAATCAGTGGACTAGGAATTGATGGCTGACTGAACTTCCACACATGCTATCTACCAGGTCAGTTTAATCAAGAGATGCAAGTATCTCTGCTCCAGACTCTTGCTGGAGATGCTGCCCAGGAGGAGCCCACAGTGCCCATGGTCTTCAGCACCTCAGATTTCCATCACTGGCTTCTGGCTGTGGGACCAGTGCCCTGAGATTTGCTGAGAACATCTCAATTCACTTTCTACTGCTCCTTGCACGTCTTACTCACCAATATGGTTCTTCACACTTTATCTTTTTTATCATTAAATAATTCTTAAGTTCCTGGTCAGGACTGAAATGTTGGCAAGAGAGTTAGAAACAGAGGAGCAAGTGAATGAAGACTCTGTTAATCGGCCTCTTTCTTCCTCACACAGCAATTTTTCTAACAGATGCAATTACATTTGAAAGCGGCAGAGAATGGAATCTTATGTTTTATTTCTTTATTCATCGTTTTACAAATGGGATTCACTGTAACAAGGAAATTGCCTTTGTGGTTCAGTTCTTCAGGCTGCAGTGCTCTGAGCTTCAGTTTTTACACCAGCTGCCACTGCTACCTTGTCTCTAGTGAATGAGGACCAGCCAGGGATGGAGAGTAAGAAACCAGGCAGAGTTCATTTAAATTCAATATATTTTTTATTCTTTGTAAATACAATGAGTACAACCTTTTAACTTCACAAATCAGTTAATTCCACTTTGTACAAGGAAAGTTTTACTCATCCTATAATAGTCCAAGTGCTGAATATTTTCCCTCAGTGCTAGTACCTAATAAATCAAAATGTGAAAAGTACAGCAGCTATTTTTAAATGTTTGTTTCTACACTTCCATAAGTAGAGATTCATACCAAAGGAGCAGCTTACAGTGTAGGACGAAGTGTGTGTGTGTGCATGTGCAGGCATTCAAAGCTTTACTAGAAACCAGTTTTCTGAAAGGCATTGAAGAGTCTCAGGCTGTTAGCAATGGATCAAGAAGACTTTTAGCATCCATCTCCTTGAAATTCCTTCTGGTCTCATGTCTCTGTTCATTTACTATCTGGTGTGACTCACTGAAACATGAGTTTGGAACCCCACTGCCTTTGGTTTCAGCACTATGTTAATGGGACAGCGGTCTGCCTCACTCTATCACTCATCTCCACTTTATTTGGTTTTGCTGTTTTTATTCATCCTCCCGCGACTTGGGTTCTTTTAGTAAAGCTCTTCTAGTTTTGAGATGTTATCCAACCTGAAGTCGTGGTGAGAATCTCATTTTCGTCCACCAATTCCTTTGACAAGGTTGCCTGGCCTATGGTACTGAGAAGAAGGAGGAGGAGGAGAGTGGGGGAAGGGGAGAAGGAACGGGAGAGAGAAGGGAAGGGGGAGGAGGAGGAAGCAAGAAAGAGAAAGGAAAAAGATAGAGAAAAAGCAAATCTCACAGCATAAGCTACCCTTCACATATTAATTCAGTTCTGAAGGCCACTTTATGATGCAGTACAATAGAAGGGAAACTTTTGATAAAACTTTTGATTTAAAACCTAAGCATTATTTTTAAAATAAATTCTTCAACATAAAATAGTTCTGAAGGCTGCTGTATGATGTTATACACAGAGCTATATTTGGTTACCCAACTTTATATGCTAAAAGGGAAAAGAAAGTTCTACTTATGTTTCAGCTATTGGTAGTTCAGCCTGATCTTCCAGGTAAGAGGCAGAATGGCACGGCCTGTGGCAACCCCAAATTCGGCCCCTTCCCAGGGCATGGCAGCAGTGAGTCCTCTCTGCTCAGGCGGTCCTTCTATACCCTTTTCCTTCCAGGCCGCCCTACCCTGGGTGAGGCAGCAGGTCAGAGCTACTGAAATCGTTTCGTGTCAGTTGACATTTCTTTTCTGAAGGCTACATATTCCCAGATTTATTCTTCCTGAAGGGTTTGTTAGTTGAGGTTTGTTCTCCATGGGTAGAAGTTCATCAGATACTGTCCCATCCTGAAAAGTGGGGACTTGGAGAGCTTAGATATCACTGGATTTGTACATATCTGAAAGCAGTCTTGTAATTGGCACATTGCCGATGGTTTTTTTGAAAAACACTTCCTCTATGGTTGATGGGCTAATAGAACGTAAAGCTGGCAAAAGTAACAGGAGTTTTCCAAAGCGACAAGGTTGAGTGGGGTATCTGGAATAGGAGAAGCCATGAAAGCAAGGTAAGATCCATCACGAACAGGCTTAATATCTGTCCTTGAACACACATCATCTTCAGCATAACTTCCTGACTGAGCCTCTTTAATAACATACTACAGGGTCCTATCCAGGCAGTACTGTCCCTATTCGGCAGGTGGAATAACAGGCACAGAGAACATAATGACGCTGCCAAAAGCACATGGTGACAGTCTCATCATTAGCACAGGGGTTGCATTTTATTTGGGAAAAAAAATTTTTTTAAGAAATACGGTACTCAATTTAGACCAAATAATAAACTTAAGGTTGCTAGTATAGACACCAACCACTAGTACTGATGTAAAAACTAGTGATAACATCCACATTTTCTGATTCTCAAGACTCCTTCACCAGGCTATTTCCCTCAAATGAAATGGATTCTTTTTCCGAGCAATTATCCAAATTATTATTCAGGCACTATACTTAGTCACTCTCAGGAATAATTCCATCTTTATTACACTGCAAATTAAAGACTAAGCTCTGTTGCATGGCAGTGCCACCCAACTTTCATGTCAATGAAATTGGCATATAATTAAAGATGTGAGAAATTGCTGAACAATTTCCTCTCTTGATGTCCAACATATATCTGTACTCAGATGTACAAGTTCAATCTTCTGCTGCTTTTAGATGCCTGTAAGCCACCTCCTCACTGCAGCTCAGATGCTTCTTCAGTCTATAGCTTGGAATCAGGTTATCAATTCAGGAGGGCTCCATGCACTGACACAAACCACCCAAAAGACTGACTCAGCCAGGTTCAACTCATGGCTGGCCACAAGTGCTAGAAACTGACAGATATCATATCCTACACAGGAGTTAGGTAACCGAACATTGAGTTTAAATGCCCAATAACCCCACTGTGCAAACAGAGACCAGGGGAACAACTTTCATGCTTGTCTCTAAGTTTTGAGCACAAGAGAGTCCCTCTCTTGAACCTGATTCTAGGCTGACAATTCATTCTGGGCCTCTGAGGATCTCGTTTGGCTCTTTCACTGCCCAGCCAGACTACATTTAATGATCTGGAATGGACATGGTGGAGCCTCCCCACAGGAGAAAAACAACAACAACAACAACACATAAATCGCATTTGCTCTCCTTGCTGAAAGCATCTCCTATGTTTTCTGGAAAGTAGAGGAAGACCCATGTTTCCCTTTCACCTTGGCCACTTACTCTCTTCAACAACTCTGTTTCCTTTCCCAGGCAGGCAGAGGAGAGAAGCCCCCTGCAGTGGGTGGGAAGCAGTGATGGCCTAGACAAGCCCCCATCTTGTCTGCAGCAACCACTCCATGTGCTGACGTTTCCCCCAGTGAGAAAACACTGGGAAATAATGACAGAAAGGATGGCTTTTGGAGACTTCATAGACAATTAACTCTTGATTTTCTGTGAGTAGATTATCCACTCACCTACTCACCCACTTCTTTTATCTTCTAATTAGGAAGGGGCTGGTTAGTCAGTCAACACAAATTAAGTGTTTATTATATGTGGAGTACTGTACTACCCAGAAACAACAACCATGTGTATGTGTGTGTGAGACAGAGACAGAGAGAGAAAGAAAGAGGCTCTCTGACTGCTCAAAATTATTTTGTAGAATATCTAGGCCCCTGACTCCATCCATCAGCATACATAACTGGAAGTTTTCTTGTTTCAAGTGTAACTGTTCTGTGTCTGTCACAGATCCATGTATTTGATTGTCAGCTATATAGTTTATTATATATAACTAAATTGTTCATTATTATATATGGTTATTACACATAGTTATGTATAGTTTGTGTGAAATGCCAATTTCTAGCCCTCTCCTTATGTCCTAGATTATTAGAGAAATCACTTACAGAGCTGTAACAATTAGGTCAGTTTGCAGGTTTAACAATTAATGCACAATTAGCTCAGTTTGCAACACTAACTTTTCATTTAGATTTCAGATTCTTCTAAACAGAAAAGTGCTAGAGGAGAATGTTCACTGACTTGAAGGAGCTAAGAAGTAAGGTATAGTTAGTTTTGTCACATTTATGACTCTAGACATTAATATTAAATTATAGCTCTAGCTGATATCATGAAATACAAAGCTCATGTCAAAGTAGATGTGTTCCTTCCCTTAATAATTTCTTTGTTTTGAGGGTAAGGGAGAAGTAGTATACTCATCATTTTTCCAAAATAGACTTCTGTTAATTTGTGGTTTAATGCTCTCGTGCGTGCTAAGTCACTTCAGTCATGTCTGACTCTGTGCGACTCTATAGACTGACTATAGCCCCCCCAGGCTCCTCTGTAATGGGATTCTCTAGGCAAGTATACTGAAGCAGATTGCCATGCCCTCCATGAGGGGGTCTTCCCGACATAGGGATAGAACCTACTTCTGTTATATCTCCTGAATTGGCAGGCAGGTTCTTTACCACTAGTACCACCTGGAAAGCCCTTAACTCTCTCAAGTCATCCTAAAAGCAGCTCTCGAAATGTCAGGTTCTCTCAGACTCTCCTTACTCCCTCTCTGGCACCTCCCCTGGCACCTCTACCAGCCCTTTCTCTGGCTCCTGTTGGTCACCTTCTCCCCTGCTGGAATCCAAGGACCAGCTCACCTGTCTTCTCCACCCACCAGACTTTCCAGATTTTTTTCCTACTCCATCCAACTAGAATTCATCTCTCAGTCCCCACTTTGCTTTTTCTCTTCCCTGGTCTGATGAACACTTCTGCTTACTTCCTGCAATGATAATGGATAGTCCTTTCTCGTGTCCCACAGTGTTCATGAGCCACCCTACAAAAAGCAAGGGCTCAGCAAGGGCTGAATCAATACCTAGTGTCATATTCTTCCGGGGTGATGTTCTTTATGCCTTAAAGACTCTAAGTCAGAGGTCAGTTAGGTTATACAAGTGAGTTTTTTTTTTTTACAAGTTAGTTTTTAATGGGGAAAAAAGTGCCCAAATTATGTACTGCTCCATTTTATAATTCTGAACAAGTCTTAGGTGCTTACTATATACATTCTAAAATTTAATGTGGATTTTAAATTTAAAAGCCATGGGACTTTAGTTTGGAAAAACATATACATGCACTATCACACATCACAGTTTCAGTGATATTCCATGGACAGGGAACAGTTGTTGTTGTTTTTAAACTCACATTTTACAAATTTATTTGTTTATATACTCCCTCTACTTTCAGGGAAAATCACAACATGCTGGGTTGTAAGGTACATGGTAAGCGCTCAATAGATACTGGTTGCTGTCAGCTACTAAAGATCTGCTATGAACCCTAAAGCTTTCAGGAATAGGAGTTCTGAATGTGACCTTCAACGACTCTGGGACAGGGAACAGTTTTACTTATTAGTATTCAAAAGGGGATTTATAAAGAAATAAGGTGATCTTTCCAGAAGTGGTATCATCCCAAATGAATACAGGTGACTCAGGGTTTCTCTGACTCCCTTTAGTAACGAAAGTATTAGTGCCCTCTACCCATTTGATATAGTTACTCCCAGCAGAGTGTCTGTGGGTGATGCTGAGATGATAGAGACAGGTTCCCATGGGCTTCCCTTCAAGATCAATCTAGAGAATAAAAAAGAATAGCAACTGTATTCTAACCTCAGATCTACTGCAGTCCTAACTTAGTAAACTAGCAAGGTTCCATTGCTCTTTTAAAAGCCTTGCTTTTTTCATATGAAAATGGAAACAGAAGGTCTACAGACCTTGTGGTGGATTTGCTTGTTTGGTGGGCCAGGAGGAGCACTGCGGGAACCCCAGTGACTGAGAGTTTCTACAGACAGCCGATGGGTGATACACATTCACTTAGATGTGTTCAGCTATATTGATGGATCAACTTGTTCATCTGGGACAAGAGTAAGGTGTCTGGCAGTGCTTTCACTTTGATAACCTAATTTGATTTGCTTCTCTCCCCTACCCTTAGATATAGATGAGGGTGTAGATTCTAACTAAATTAACTAGCTTGGCAACAGGATAATTAGTCGCAGTGTTTGAACTGGCTTTCTACTGCCTGCTCACGCATTCACAATGGAAACAATTTTCTTAAGTACATGTTCAAGGCAAACAAGGGTCACCTGGTATGGATGTAGCTGTTGAGAGTTAGCTGAGCCTCGTCTTGAAGAGCGGCGATGGCGGCAGCATTCCGGAAACTTCTCAGTTCAGAACCACTGTGTGTAGGAACTAGAAATGAAGACCATGAAATTGTGAGAAGCAGCACAGGAATGCAGATGGGAAAAACACTCTCTGGAAGTGGATAGTCAACAAGCAGAAAAACATGCAGGTCCAATGGAGTCAGACTAAGAGTATCAGCTCTCTTGAAAGCCATCACCTCTCTTTTGGACTTGGAGATGGATGAGAGTCAGTACATCATGAAAAGCACTGGACTGGATGAAACACAAGCTGGAATCAAGATTGCCAGGAGAAATATCAATAGCCTCAGATATGCAGATGACACCACCCTTATGGCAGAAAGTGAAGAAGAACTAAAGAGCTTCATGATGAAAGTGAAAGAGGAGAGTGAAAAAGCTGGCTTAAAACTCAACATTCAGGCCTGGCCCGGTGCAGTGGCTGGCGGGCGGGCGGGCGGGGGGAGGTGGGGTGGCGCGAAAAAAAAAAAAACAAAACTCAACATTCAGAAAACTAAGATCATGGCATTTGGCCCCATCACTTCATGGCAAATAGATGGGGAAGCAGTGGAAACAGTGAGAGACTTTATTTTGGGGGGCTCCAAAATCACTGGAGATGGTGACTGCAGCCATGAAATTAAAAGATGTTTACAACTTGGAAGAAAAGTTATGATCAACCTAGACAGCATATTAAAAAGCAGAGACATTACTTTGCCAACAAAGGTCCATCTAGTCAAAGCTATGGTTTTTCCAGTAGTCATGTATGGATGTGAGAGTTGGACTATGAAGAAAGCTGAGCGCCAAAGAATTGATGCTTTTGAACTGTATAGAGAAGACTCTTGAGAATCTCATGGACTGCAAGAAGATCCAGCTAGATCCAGCTAGACTGATTTCCAAAGAAATCAGTCCTGAATATTCATTGGAAGGACTGATGCTAAAGCTGAAACTCTAATACTTTGGCCACCTGATGTGAAGAACTGACTCATTTGAAAAGACCCTGATGCTGGGAAAGATTGAAGGTGGGAGGAGAAGGGGACGACAGGGGATGAGATGGTTGGATGGCATCACTGACTCAATGGACATGAGTTTGAGTGAGCTCTGGGAGTTGGTGATAGACAGGGAGACCTGGTGTACTGCAGTCCATGGGGTCACAAGGGTTCGGACACAACTGAGCAACTGAACTGAATTGAGTTAGTGAGATGGCAAAACTGGAAGAAGAGACAGCAGTTTGTGTCTGCTTACCAGCTTTGAAAGTGACGATGCATTTTAGACAGGCAAATTCGGTAGCATCTAACCGGAGTTGTCTAAACCGCGCCACCACCTCTTGTAAAGCCTGTATTTCAGATATGATCTTGTTCAGCTTCTGGGAATCTGTGTTGTCACCATTCATGCCTAGAATAAAAATATGCAATAAATGCTCTAACATGAAGGCATTTTCATGATTTAATATTGATTTTTGACAAAATCCTGCATATCAATATCTATTCAATTGTCACTCTAAGATATCTGATTCTATGTAAACTGGCTATATTGTATGAAAGTTAATATAAAATCTTCTCTTGGATAATAACAAACACAGTAATTTGCATTTAAATAACAATGCAAGCAGTCATGAATACAACAAAACAACATTATTTGCATTTAAATATAGATTTATAAATGACAGGTATACTCTATTGTTCAGCAGGAATTTGTTATTCTTTACATGTTGTTCTTTTTTCAGTAATGTATTTTTATGGTAATTTCTACAACAAAGTCATTAAATTGTGCAATTCTTACCAGATACAGCCAGTAGAGTGTTAGCATCAACCGGAATGGCCCATTGTGCTATTCCTAGAACAAACAGTTCTCTCCAAGCATCTTCCAAAAGCATCAGCTGTCATACAATAGATGTATAATATAATATAGTGTGTAATTTATAAATTTATAAACAATTTCAATATGTAAATTTCTATCATTTTAAAAAGTGTTTTAAATGCCTGGTAGTTTTTCCTCTGAATATTTTAGCTTTCCCTTATTTTCTCATATTTTCCTTTTTAAAAGGTGTCTATACTTGCACATGCACTCGAGAGTCAGTCACTCCAATTTCCCCAATTTTGCTTCCCTTGGAAAAGGGTTTACCCTTCTTGTCCTTGCATCCATTTGTTCCTGACTACCTAGAAACTTCATGGGTGACCCAGGCCCTATGAAATGCCAACAACAGGTCAGCAGGCAGATTCCTCGCATAGAAAATGTTGATATTATCAGGGTTGAGGATTCCAGACTAAGCATGCTGATGTGGGCCCCCATCTCCCTGGAGGGTTGAGGGGGCTGGGCTGGGAGAGCGATCACTAATTCCCAAGAGGCATGCAGGGAAATCAGGGTGTAATTATGTTAATTGGGTTTTGCTGAGTTTACCTCATCTCACTGCCTGATTTTTCTGAGACTCATAAGTGGACAGCATCAAGGTGCTTGTCATTTTCATTCTATTGAAATGTGCTACTGAATATTTAAAATGAAAATCTGGCTCCTTTTCCAAATTAATATACTGGATTCCACTTCACTGCAGTTTGCTTGTTGAAGGGTTTCCACTGAAGGGCTAAGTGGCAGATAGTAAGTAAATTTTGTTTGGATTAAGGAGTCTACAAATACTTGTTTTGAGGAAAAATAGCCAACTTACAGACAGACAGACAGACACACACAGAGCAAATGGTCAGAGTCTACAAGTAAATCTGGTCAAAGATAAAAACTAACCATCTTGAAAAATCTGTTTTTGAAAAATCTCTCCAAAACCAGTAATCCTGGATGATTTATGTGAGAGGATTTCCTTCTGAATGCTAAGAGCTGAATTGTGAAGGCTTGTAACCAAAATCACAATTAGACCGAAGGGTTTAATTTTCAAAATGCTTTATTTTCAGCTTTATTGCATTAAGTACAGAAAATAATACTTTCAAAATGCAAGGTAAACAATGTCTAATTCTAACCATGTCTGAAAGTCCAGGCCACAAAAGAAAGCATATCCCATGCTAGAAGATTAAATGTTTTGAGCACATTGCCAGGTCTCTCTGTAGGAAACATACTTCATATTAAGGGGCACTATTATGCTTTAATTAGGTATAAAATGAATTAAAGAAACAAATCCTTTGCTTTTGGAACTACTTATTAGCCTTTTGGGAAATTTGTCATTAATTTCCATGAATGTACTGGTAACAGCCAATTTTTGTGAATACTTCATTTTCTTTCTTTCCCTTAAGGATAGAAAATTATGGCAGAGGCCATTTATGATATTTCTAACAATAAAACTTCTGAGTTTTGGTATGACACAATTTTAACAGCACATAATTTTTTTCTCCCTCTTACTGTCATTTACAATCACAGGATTATGCACCAGACCTATTTGTTCACAAAATCTCTAAAAGCATTTAAAGAATCAAGGGAGCTGTGCAACACACCCTTTAATCCTTCATGCTGATACATCAGTGGCCAAAACTATGAGCATCATAATGAAAAATAAAAGCTGCAAATATAAAATGAGACTAGTTCTCAAAATCTAACCAGGGAATACTCTCATCACCTTCTATTTCTCTCAGTTCCAGTGTTCTTAAGAAAACACTGCTTTATTAACAATTTAAAAAATCATTAAGATTTATGATTTTTAAAATTTGTGATTAAATTTGATGTTCCAATTAAACTAAAAAAGAAAATGATCTTGTATATTTGTTTCTTGCAGATCGTATCCAACTTTCCTGAAATAACACAATTACACTTCTTAGTAAGGATTCCATAGCTAGATATTTTGAAGCCATAGCAAGAAGCTAAGAAAAATCACTTTCTCACTGCTGTTAAGAATGGATGCCTGGCTCTGATTTATCCAAGTAGCATTTAGTTTCATAAGCCTAACAACTGTTGCTTCTTTCCCAACCCTCTTCCCCCAAGAGCTCAGTGCCCTTTTGGTCCTACCTGGTCTTGCAAAGATAGCGTGGAGAAAGCTGGCACACTCTTAGCCCACTTGATGCTCATAAATAGAAGCCTGGCAGCTGATTCACACACTGATTCTGTGGCCACTTCATAGAGATACATTGGGGTCCCATTCACTTCATGGGGATACTGGGTAGGGAAGAAAGAGAAAAATCAGGGAGTAAGGAAACAACAGCTCTGCAAGAAGAGCCACTGTTAAAGTTTTCTAATTAGACCAAGGAAGGAGACAGGAACACCTATAGAGTCTGGGAAATAATAATTATTGGGAGAGGCTCATTCCACTCTTTGGCGGCCTTTTCCATAAAGAGGGGCATGTGGCTTTTCTATCCTCTTCAGCAAATTTTCCTCAGGCTGAGCCTAGTGCCAGGCCTGTCTCCCAGTTTAGAGAAGAGCTTCTTGCATTTGAGTAAATAAAAATAGATGTGGAAAAAAGTATAAATTAATAGGCATCCCAAACACAAATATGCATATGAGTATTTTTAGAAAGGATTAGTATATTATGGAAATATTTCAATTAGACATCTTAATCATTCACAGAGCATTCCCATTCATAACTGACAACATATTCATAACACTACTTTCCCAAGCTTATTATACACATCAAGGGTAAGAAAGCAATATTAAATATTGTGCATGCGCCCAGGTGTTTGGCTTCCCTGCAGTGTGGGGCTGCAGCTGGCCTTTGTCTGGGGGAGATCTGGAGGCCTCTTGGCCTGGAGTGGGGAATCTGTGTAGGTAACAGCTGGAAGTCTGGAAGGTAGTCCCTAGGGGTACCTTTTGAGGTGGTTCTGGCTGTGGCCCTGCTAGGAGAGGCTCAGTCCTTGTATAAATTCATGTGACTCAGAAGTGGAGTGGGAAATGAAGCCAGGTTCTTCATACTGTCCTAACAGGGTGAGCTCCACATTTCTCTCTTGCATTAAGGACCTTGTCCAAGAGATTAGATCCCTGCAGTTGCAATTCAAGGTGCTCTTCTGCCAGCTGCAGGCAACTTCTTTCTTCTAAAAACAACTCAGCTCTTCTGTCCTTCAGGAACACTTTAGGCTGCTCTTTTAGTTCAGACAGGCTTTGACACTAGAGGTGTTTTCTAAAGGTGGAGGTTCCTGGGATCCACCTCAAATTTGCTCTAAGGGGGAATGGCCCTAGAAGTCCCCAGTTGTAGTCAGCTCAGAGAGTGACTTTACTACACACTGAAGCTTGAGCACCCCAGCTCAACAGGGGAGAGCGGGAGGTCGAGTGCTCCCCGCAGAGCTCGGCCAAGCATTGAGGACCCCTTCAGGTCTCTCTCCCTAAGTGTTGCTTGAGCTATCCCAGCTGAGAAAGAATGGGCGTGCCCCTCTCCGCCCTCCACTCAGAACGGCCTCGGGCCCAGCAAGGCCACTGACCTTGGGCGTGGGCTGAGCCAGGCTCACAAGTGTCTGGCGCTCCGGGGTGGCTGACACGGCGGCTAGCTCCAGGCCGTGGGGATCCAGCTGCGTGACCGCGGTGAAGAACGCCGGCGCGGGCAGTGCGGCGGAGGGGAAGTGCGCGGCTGCTCCGTTCTCTTCCTTGTGTCCACGGAAGTAGAGGGCCACCTGCTTGCGGATGGTGGACGTCCGAGGGCCCCGCTCGTGCTGCACGGCTGCAGAGACACAAAGACCGGCGCGCGCCCGAGATCAGAGACGTGGTCATCACACAGACGCTGCCGCGCTCTCCGGCCAACCGGGGCGTCTAGGCAGGCAAGGGCACCCGGGAGGTGAAGAGAAGCAGGGAGAAGGAACGTGAGGGTGGAGGGCGCTCTGAGACCGTCTAACCCGTACACTGTTTGCATAAGGAAGCTGAAGCCGAGAAAAGCATCCCGGCCCAAAGTGTCACACTAATGGCCAAGCCTCAGGCAAGACTACGTGTGTTCTATCTGTTCAGGGCTCCTCCGCGCCCAGGCAGGTTGCAGGGAGACCAGCGATCCTCTGGGCAGGAGTGGCTAGGTCTCGACCTCAATAGAGTGTAGAGGAAGCATTGCAGGAGACTAGCGTTAGATCCCTGGGTCGGGAACCCACTCCAGTATTCTTGCCTGGGAGATCCCATGGATAGAGGAGCCTGGCAGGACTACAGTCAACCCATGGCGTCGCAAAGAGTAAGATAGGATTGAGCCACTGGGCGCGCGTCTGTGCGCGCGCACACACACACACACACATGCGCGCACACACAGCGTCTCTGCACAGACTTTCCTCAATCAGTCCGACGACCACTCCGCCCACCTCCATCCCCCTCCCTACTTGGAAATACCACTTGGTCTTGGAGGGCCCGGGAGAAAAGAACCCGAGCCCGGGCCCGCCGGGGGATGGGATGAGGGAAAGCCCTCTCAGAATGTGCTGGAGGAAGGCAAGGGAGATGTGACAATTACCACCAACAGTTTAAACAAACAAATTAATTCGGGGCAATCTTCCGCTCCACGAGCTTGACAACTTGTCAATACACAAGTTCAACAGGTTGGACGCTCCCTCCTGCTTCCTGCGCCGCGGAGGAAGTAACTTCCCCAGTGGGAGCTGTATGTACCTCAGGGGGATGCCACCCCACCCAGGCCTCCTTCACGGCAAAGCCCACTCCGCACCCAGTCCTGAGGCCCCGTTCCTCCCTCCTGGCCATGAGTCCCGCCTCCTTCCCGCTCCCTTCCCGGCCTGGGGCGCCCTGGCCAGGCCACCGCCGGCCACGCCCTTGGATTGCACTCTAAGCCCAAGAAGCACCCTGACTACCTAGTTCTTGCTGAGACTTCTGGGAGCTGAAGTCTAGCCTGGGACACCCACTAGTGTTACCTTTTCACTACAGCCCCTTTCTTTAGAACTGAGAGAAGCCCAGATCACCACAACATCCGTCCTGATTTTGTGATCTTGGTGAGTCTACAAACAAGGGCTAGACATTCTGCCTGTTCATGTCTCTGCCCTTCCTCCTTCAACCAGTCTCCTAGTCCATAGGATATTCTCTTCCAGAGACATCCAGACAGCAAGACCCTGTGGGAGGCTAACAGGCTTAAAACTGGCCACAAAAGGGCTGCCAGGAGACGTGAGAAGAGAAATATGGATGGGAGATCAGAAACGTCACAAGTGTGTCCCCAGCAGAGTGGGGGCCTCAGGAACGCTAGCTTCGTGGGGATGGTTGTGAGGTGCAAGGGCCCCATGAAGGCATTGGCCTTACCCTGGGGAGTTCAGTGGGGTGGGGCTGGGACTCAAGCCGGGAGATGACTAAAGATGACTAAGGCCAATTCCCAGAGTCTGGAAAGAAACGCTCAGGAGATGATTTACATGCATAGGAGTGCCATTATTTTCTGTATACATAATTTACTTACTACTCAACCAACATAAGATGAACTAAGAATAAGTAGATTACCATCTTTGTTCATGTTGACTTCCAAACACTTCTTCAGCCGACACGCCCTGCACTGGTTTCTGTGAGTCTTGTCCACCGGGCAGCCTCCCTGAAACAAAGCGCAGGTGGTCAGCGGCCCCAAGGGCCTTTAGAGTGGGGACTAGAAGCCGGCGCTGGGCGGAGGAAAACGCGTGGAAGCCGAGTACGGACCCGGCCAAAGACCGCGAAGCGGCAAGCCTGGGTCCGCAAATCGCGAGGGCCTTGGGCACCCGCAGGGCCAGGGGGAGAAAGGGCTAGGATTCTCAGAGCTACTTCAACAAAACCAGTCCCTGACCCTATGAAGGAAAGTCCTGCTCCAAGCAGGTGAAGAGTCAGAGCGACTGGACTGCCAGACCCCGCTGTGCGGGGAGGAGCTCACGAGGGGGAACTTCCGCCAGGCGCAGTGGTGGTGGAGCAGGGGCGAGACTTTTCAGGACCGAAGACAGCGACCTGCCCGGGTGGAGTGAGGCTTCAGAGCTGTGTACCGAGCCGGCTTGCCTGCCCGGATCCCTGCCACATCCCTCTCCCGCGAACTATTCTTTCCGCTTTCAGCTCTTGAGTCTACCTCTTTCTGTCACTCTCTGGGTGAGCCCATTTATCTGTCAGATAAATATTTCATTATTCTCCACTCTCCTGTTTCCTCTCTTGTCTACGTGTTCGAAGCCATCCTTATAACCAGCAGGTTGAGAGTTGTTTTATAGACTACCTTCATCCCAGATTCATAGAAACACAGCCAATCCTGGAAGGTGAGGCAGAAGCCAGAGTGGTTAGGAGTGCAAGGCTTACAGATGTGAGGGTGGGAAGGGAAGAGCCCAAGGCCTGGACAAATTCTAGAAATGTCCACAATGTAAATATGGCCTGGAAGATACTGTGATGGACTGTCTGAAAAAATGATAATATGGACTGAGAATATTAGCATGATATCTGAAAAAATAGAGGTAACTGCTGCCTTAGAAATATTTATCTGAGACACATGAGAAAATAAATGTTTTATCCAGTGAAATTTTCTGGGAAAATATTGGCCATTAAAAGAGGAAAGTACAGAGAAAATTTCTAATGAAATTTATTCAATGTTAGGTGTTATTACTGAGGGAACATATATATAGATACATAAAGAGTCATATCTACACAGTAAATACATAAGAAGTTTTGGTGCTCTCCTCTGTTTTTATTACATGCTACTGTTACATTTACAGTGGGAAGAAAGATAATAAAATAAATGTATTTTTATTTTGTTCCATAACCTTAAAATTCATATACTCTGAATTTGGAGTAAGCATATTTTTCTGAAATACCCCTTAGGAAAAAATTACACACTCAAACCACAGTTTTATGAGATCATACCCCTCTGATTTGAAATATGTTGATTTATTCAAAATAAAGGTAGAGCAGAAGTTCATAACAATTTCTAAACATTCTCATTACTGTTAATGATGAATTGGAATGCTCTTTACCTAATCTTAGAATAAAAGAGAAAACGGAAATAATTTTTTTTCCTAACTGAATTCTTCTGGGCATCTTTGCTGGCTAGTAGCTCAATGTAAAGAAGTTTAAATAGGTCAGTGTAATTAAATGCAATCATATGTCTATCCTCAAATGTTATCCTTCTAGTATTCTGATAAACATACTAATGCAAAATAGAAGCTTACGTTAGTTCTTACGAGTGCCTTCAAATCAGATCAACTGTATATAAATATCTGGAGCCTGAGAGAAAGATGCATACCTCAGTTTGGGCCATTTAATTTCTGTGCAAGAAGAGGACCACTATGCCTGATGAGTCTATTATCACTCCTTTACAAGCACTTGGACTGACATCAATATGTTTGAGTTGACAGCCAACCCCTTTGAAAATATCAAGCATAACATCTGAGATTTTGATTCCCCAATTCTGTGCGTTGCATAAAAGATAAAGTAGAGGCCTGCTCAAATCTGATGACCCACAGTAATCCCATATTCCTGTGGAGCTACTGGTATACAGTCCTGGGTATATATAACATGATGTTCAAATGGTGACATGAGAAACTGATACAGAATTATGGACTTAATTAAACAGGTAATAGGGCTGGAGAGTTCAAAATAACTTATACAAATGCAGTATCTGCTTGTTCTTGTTTCTGTTGATAATCCAAATCTATCAGAACTTGGCATGAGCAGACTTAGCTTTCAGAAAAAGATAAACAATTCACTAGCAGCAAGCAATATATGTGTAAGTATATCATAGACATTAATACATATACTAATTAGTGAAAATGTTTTTACCATTTTGGTAACCAAAGGATGACTTCTGACCACTGTACTCTCCAGGATCTTCTTGGGAGTGGAGATGGTCATTCTATACTTAGGATCTGTATGCCTGGCCAAGGAGAAGGCCAAGAAAGTGTGGGACCAAAAGGCTGATCTTCTGAGCTGGAAACTGACTCAGGGGGATGGGTCTGCTCACTCTTTCTGGGAGTTTTAGCTCACACTTAGCCCATGCCCCTACTCCTATGTCTCTTTGAGACAGTTCCTGCTCAAGACCAAAACAGAATCAACCAGGCACCCCTTCTAAGCAGAGAAGGAGAAGATATGGGAACCATGGAAAGGCCGCCAGTTACTCCTTCCTTGGGCACCTTCTCTTCTTGCTCACTCTGTCCTTTTCTGACAAGGCTCAACTAACTTTACAAGGGTGCTGAAGGCCCACTGCCCACTGCCAAGCAGCCCTGCTTCTTTGAGACTGAAAGGGCACAGTTCTTCATTCAGCACATCCTGTCTGTCCCAACTGGCCAATACTCACTTTGCATCTCAACCTTGACTGAGATGCCCTGTGCGATTCACTTCTGCCCTGAGACCCAGGTCACAGCATTGAGCTTGAGTGCTGCTAAAAATGGCGGTGGGGTGGTAGGCAACATAAAACAGCCCTTTCACCTGCCTGCACTTGTGGTTTAGATTCTAAATTTCCTTAGATCCCCTGGGCTGGCTTTATAGTCAGAGTATGGGCCTTATCCAGTGTAGGAATGTGTCAGAGGATTTAGAAAAAAAGGGCGGGGTAGGGGATTGACAGAGGACAGAAAGAGGCCCTGGGATTTCAGCTTCCTCCTTCAAACTCAGCTCTCTTCCCTTACCTCTTCCCACCTTTCCCAAGCAGAAGCACCACTGAGAGTTGAGGCAGGAAGGAGGGGAGAGGGCAGGAGTGGTCAGGGCCTGGTCTCTCCCTAGCAGTTTGGAAACTCAGAGGAGGCCTTGGCACAAACAAAGGAAGGGGAGGTGGCAGAGGGGAGCCGGGCAGCTCAGCCCTGCTAAGGTACCTGGTTTCCAGATTTGCAGACATACGTCCTATTCCTTCGGATACTTCGTTTGAAAAACCCCGAGCAGCCGTCGCAGGCGTAGACCCCGTAGTGTTTCCCCGAGCTTCGGTCGCCACACACTTTACAAGGAATATCTAAAATACGGCCTGAAATCGCAGGAAAGACAAGGAAGGGGTGGGGGTGTGTGTGGAAGGGGTGAGAGAGAGAGGAGGGCGGAGAAGAAGGAGGAAAGGGGAGAGGGAGAGAGAGATGCTAAGCAATCTGACCTCCGAAGGGATTAGCACCGAAGCTGCGGTAAAAGCAAATAATGAAGTGATTTTATAGCCAAACTTTTTTTCCTTGAGCAAGTGTCAGTTTCCTACAATGAGCATTATTCATGCACCGCTACATGTATTTGGGTCTCCTCTAATCGCCGAGACCCATTTTGGAATAAAAGATTACAGCAGGCCGGGGCGGCAGCGCGGCCCGCTGCTGCCTTTCTGCTCCGCGGAAAGTTTGGCCGCCTCCCTCCCTTGCTCTTGCATTTAACAGAGAAAGTTGTTAGTGAGCGCGCGAGGAGACAAACTTGAAATGTAAAAGGGAAAAGAAGAAAAACAAACACGGCTGGAACCAGGGATGGCAGCTGGAAGGCAATCGAGGTTTCGCTGAGCTGCCGGGCGGTGGTTATTATTAGGATTATTATTGTAATGCTAATACTAGGATTATTAATGATAATAAGGGTAGTGGTAATTGCCCAACTTTCACTTTACCTATTTAAAATAATGCTTGATGGATCGCTATTGACAATTTCTTTCAGGAAAAAAAAAATTTTTTTTTTTCTCCTCAAAGTAACTAGTACCGAGCTAGGCAAGTAGGGGGAGAGTGTTGTAAGTATGTTGATTTCCTGGCAAGTTAGGGTGGGACAGCACCCCCTCCACTCCCCAGGATCTTCCTACTTGAAGTCCTATCTCCTCACATTAGATCCTGCATGGGGTCCCTTACTCCTGCTTTTTCACCGCTGTCTGAGGCTGATTTTTAAAAGCCATCTGACTGGTTTCTCTTGACTGCCCTCCAGCCCCAATGGCCTTGACAGTCGCTTGACTCAAGGGAAATCTTCTTGGAATCCCCTCAAGTCTAGGATGACCGCGGAGCCCCGAGGACTGTTCTGGAGACGGTAAAATTCAAAAACTCAGAAGGAAAGAGACTATATTTCCATAGGGCTCAAGGGTCCAGCAAGACTGAAGCGGTTCATAGAGACTTAGAAATCCTTCCTCCCACAAACAAAAGGAGTAAATAAAAGGTTAACTTAATTAATACTCTGATAATGATGATGGTGATAGTCAACAATACTACTTAATAATTAACTTCTTTACATTTAATTTTTCCTTTGCTACCGCTTTGAAGGCCTCTAGTCTGGGCCCGGGCGGCCTCCGGCTTGGTCTGGGTGAAGCTGGCAGCTGGTACCGGGAGCACTCGGGTTGGGGACCACTGGGGTGATGGGAGGCGAGGGCGAGGACAACTGGGCCAGGGGAGTAAAGGAAGCGTGGGCGCAGTGCGGGGAAGACACGAGGCCTCAGGGTGGAAACTTGCTAGTGGATTCCAAGGCGTCCAGTGGGCGAGCACCTCCGAGCGCGGCCTTGGAGGAGCTGCAGGGGGTGGGGGCGGGGAGAACGCGGGCGGCAGGGTTGGGGAGGGGGGTTTGGTAACCACCAGGCTCGGCCCGGGCAATTACAACCCCGCCATAGCACCTGCCTATAGAGCCACCAGTGACCCGTCAAAAAGAGTAGCATGGGAATTCGGATGGCGACAAAGGCCGGCGGGGGAGGCGCGCGGCGCGGTGACCACCGCCTCGGCGCCCCCTCTCCCACAGGGTGGGAGGAGAGGTTGTCCTGGGGGGGAGGAAGGAGTTGGAGAGAGCCAGGGGAGGTCACCTCGGGTCTTGTCCCTCACCCCTTCGGGCCTGTCACTGCGCCCAAGGGAACTCAACAGCCGCCCAGCAGCCGCCCTCACTCTGGAAAGCAGTAAACTTGGTCTCCATGTTTTGCAGCCATACTCCTCTGCACAACACACTGCCTCTGGCTAAGCTGGGGTCCGTATTTGGGGGTCCAGTCATCTTGTCACCCTCTCTACCCTCCTCTTCCCGGCGGCACTTTTGATGATGCCAAGATAAGCGCGAGGGAGGAGCCGCGGTGAGGGTTCTCTTTCCCGCTTCCCATCCAGAAAGGAGGCCAGGGACAGGCATCTCTGGAGAACCCTGATGCGGTGGAGGAAGGACCAGAGGTGCGGGCCACACCTTCGGCCTCTGGGGGCGGGGCTCCTCGCTCCTCTGCCCCCGGGGCCAGCCGGCGCGCCAGGTCGGCCCTGTCCCTGCGCAGACCTCCAGGCCGCGGCTCCCGGGGCACAGCAGAAGCCGGCCCACCAGTCTGGGGCGGAGCACAGGAGGGAGGACGAGAAAATTCCGAGGCAGAGCGGGTGTGCGCCTCAGACTCCGCCACCCAGCCACGTTAAGGTGACTTGGGTCACGAGACAAGCTGGTTAACCCCGTTGCAAAGCTCCTCTCATTTAGCAAGTCGAGCGAGCTCCGACGTGAGGCAGGCGGGAGTTTCCTGAGGCTGGAAAACCGTTCTTAACTTCCCTCGCCAGGGGGTCCCCTCGGGGCTTTTTGTGTGTCATAATTGCCTAAAGATATATGGCAGCTTCGATTACTGTAATTACCATCAGAGGCTGTTGAAAGAAGTTAGTCTGGGCTGCAGGGGTGACTGGCCGGGGTCTTGTTACCACCCAGGCGGGGCTCCCGGGTGACATCGCTCTGCTCTCCAGCTGTGAGAATCCGAGCGAGGCTGGGGTTGCAGACCTCGCAGCCTGGCTCGGGTCTGACCTCGCCCGCTGCGAGCCGACCTCCTCGCTCCCGGGGCTCGAGGGCTGCAAGCCTTGGTCTGGCTGCCGCCACCGGTCTGGAGAAGGCCTGCATGCCGCGGCGCCGCGGGCGGGGGCTGCTGTCCTGCGGCCCTGAGAAACCTCTGCGGAGACGTCCGGACCAGTGTCGGCCTCGAGGTTTAGGAGGCCCAGCTTAGGCTCTTGGGAAGCTGGAAAACTCCAAAGTTTCCCCAGTGGCCCTCTGCCTTTTCCCCTAAAAGTCCGAAGGGTCCGCCTGCATCCTAGGCCATCTGCTGCCATGCGGGCGCGGTCCCCAGCGAACCCAGTTCGCGCCCGCCCCTTCTCTCACTTTCGAGGCCTCACTTTTCAAGGCCCCTCAACCCCGGCGACCCTGCACCCTAAGTGGGCAAGGCGCCTTACTTCCAGGGAAAGAGCCAAGGGCCTGTCACAGGGCCAAGCAAGCACACCGAGGGGCCTGTCACAGGGCAAGCAAGCACACCGAGGCCTGCCTAGGACTGTCGGCTTCGGTTTTTGCAATGGAGGCTCGGAATGCACCAGGAAAGCTTTCCTCCTGAGCCTCCTGGGAAGGACAGTCATACGCCAGAACATGGGCCACACAAAAAATATGCGAGTTCGCCTCCTTTCTCAGAAGAGTCGGACAGCCAGGGTCAGGTAGGCCCGAGGCAAACTGGAAACGTCAGTCCTCCACCAGGGTCGGCTCTGATTCCGGCGGCATCTAAGATTCCTTCTCTCCTCTCTCTGCCTTAGTTCCAAACATTTCTCATTTTTTTCTTTTAGTTCACGTTCATTTTAATCTTTAAAATGGCAGCGCCCAAAACCAAAACAAACGGACAAAGTGAAAACACAACTCACTTCTTGGGAGGGCGGGGAAGAATTGCATCCCACTCAAGTGGGACTTCATTATCAGTCCTCAGAAGTATCTCGGACTCTCCCAACTTTCAAAGACTCGGGACAATAAGGGAGAGTGAGGGGAGGGAGTGTTTGAGGAAATCACAAGCGCCATAAATGCTATAAGCGAAAACCAATGCTATAGGCGAGAGCACTTCGGGATGTGGGGACTTCGGCAGCGGCCACCTCCAGCCGTGGGGCCCTGAAAACCGCAGCGCCAGGCAACCGGATGGCGGGAACTGAAACGCCCCCACAGAGATCCAGCATTTCGGCCGCGCCGGCCCAGCGCCTGCTCTGCCCTGCGCATTCTCGGGTTCCGCAAACACGGTGGACGCAAAAACCCTTGTACATACACTCAGCCCTGCACTTGAGCGTCTAGGGGCGATTAGAGATCGGCGGCGACTTGGTATCCCAAGGGAGAGCCTCCAGCTAAGCAAGTTTAAGGAAGGAGAGAAGCGCGCGAAGGGAACAGGCCGCACTCTCCTGCCTCTGCCGAACTCCCGCTCGAAAAGTCCTTGGGATTAGGGATTTGGTCCTCGCCTTGCTAGAGCGGTTCGCCATACTTTAAATTCCCCAGTTATGACCTACGCGGATTTAGGATTAAGGAAAATGTGACTTTTAAATTGTTTCTGCTTCCCAATTTACAGGATTATTTGAAATAGCTAGAAACGGGGTGCAAAGCATTCCATTCAAAATCCGCTTTGCGCAGAGTTGCTTTTGCGCCCTGGAGCTCGGAGTTTGGAGTGAGCGTGTTATTGTGCTGCCGCCTGGGGCTGCGGCCTAGTTCCCGCCCCCGCCGACTCCCCCTACACCCCCACTTCCCACCTGGCGGCTAAGTGGAGGCAACTCGAGAGGGACTGGTGGGCTGCCTGGGTCGCAACCTTCCCACCATACCAGAGAGAAGTGGGGGGTGGGGGTGGGGGGGTCAAGCAATGCAGAGGTAACGAAATTGTTCATCCCTCCCCACGAAAGGCACTGACTCATAGTATACAGGGAGCTGGGCCAAAGCGCACACACCTCTGGAATCCCTCTCCCGGGCTCGGAGCCTCGGAGAGCCGGGCTGGACCTCCCTGGCCACCCCGCGCGCCCGCCCCAGCCTGCGCGCCGGAGCCCCGCTGCGGCCCGATAGGTACCCACTTGTTGATCCGGCCGGCTTGCTCATGCTGGCGGTGCCGGGGCGGAGCGGTTGGTGGGCGCTGCCCGAGTCCCGGCCGGCAACGCCCGCTTCGCCGCCGGGCGCCGCCGCTCTCCAGCCGCCCTCCAGCCTGGGAGGCTCCGGGGCCGGACAGGTGGGTGTCGGTTGCGCGCTGCGCTGCTCTCTGGGCGCTCAGAATTCGTTCCACAGTGGAAATTTAAGCATCCTTAAGTTTCTTCCCGTCTCTTGCAAAACCGCAGCCGCTGGGAATGTTGCTTGGTATGAACACGCGCATGTACGGACAAATGGATAGACGGACAGGCAGACCGAGGGAGAAGGGAGGACAGGCAAGAGAGGGCTATTGAAGAACAGAGATGGAGACACGAAAATGGTCTTTCTACGGAGCAAAAAAAGGGCAAACCCCTCTCTTTCACCGTTCCTGTCTCTCAGTCTTCAATTTCTCCCTCTATATTAGGCATATGCAGAGTGTGGGCAGATCGCTACAGACCGCTGCTCTTTTACAGAAAGAAGGGAAACGCACAACCGTAGTCTCAGGCAGATGGGCTCCGCGCTCCCCAAATCCGAGCGCGGAGTGGGAAAACTAGATTGCTGGGAAGTCTTCCGAGGGAAAAGGCGGCCAGCTCCCGTTATCAGGGGAGAGCCGAGCACGCAGCGTCAGAGGGTCCCCGAAGTTCATTACCCCGTGACTTTGTGCCTGTCGCTGCGGACTGGGTCCCCTGTAATATCTCCAGAAGCGCTCTGACAGGCAGCCGCGGGGAGGGGAATAGGGCGTCCCTGGCCCACTTAGCTTTTCCCCCAACTCCTGGCGGGGTCTGACGTCAGCCATGTGCGGGGAGGGGATGGAAAGAGGGAGGGGGTTAAATGCTAATGATATTAATGAACCTCCAAGCGGCTCCCAAAGAAAATGCAGGCGCTCTCGGAGCTGAGGAGTTAAGTGTGAATACGGAAGTGTGGCTCTATGCGGGTGCTTCGGTGAAGATGGTGCTGCTCTTGTAGTAAAAAATGAATTATTATTATATTCATGGTAAGGGGGAAGGGGAGGGGAGCCGGAGCTTTCTCAAAACGCTTTCCTCCTTCTCTCCAGAGGGCCAGACAGATTCGTGGAAGAACTGGGTGGCTGTGTGTTTGTGTGTGATTATGCACGCCGGATATGGCCATGTGAGTTGGTTCATTCTTGGTCCCGTGCCCCTTCTGTTGGGTAAAACTTGGATCTGGTCCGAGGTGAGTAATTATTCATTTTGCAACTATCTACGAAAAGTTATCTGCGAGGACGCTGTGTGCGGACTTGGGGCCTGGGATGGGGTTTGCTGGAGGCTCCGAGTTCCCGTGGCCTTCGCATTGTCTATTTGGGCACCAGCCGCCGGGAGGGTGCTGCCGGCTTGCAGAAGTAAAGCCCATCCCGAGCAGGGCGAAGCTATTTCGCCCCCATTATTTCTGCATTTGCACGGCGGGAGGGTAGAGCTGCTTCCCTCCCTCAGCTAGTCCCCAGCGGACTTCGCTGGCCGGCCCCTCCCCTCAGGGTTCGGGGATTCTGGAGAGCTCCCTCCCCCGCCTTAGTCCCCCACTCCTCCTGCCTGCCTTCCCGCGATTCTTGTGCTCTCTCGTGCCCTGGTTCCTGTTCTGCGCCGGGAGAGCGCACGCCTAGAGAGTGATCCCCGAGCTCTAAGAGATTAATTCTTATTTAAGCTCTCCCAGCAGCTTGAACTTGTCGAACAAGAGTTTGCCAGCCTCACCTCCTGGCGTGGGCTTGGCCGAAGGTCAGGGGTCACACCTTCTGTTCTCTGGCCCTCAGCGCACGCTCTGGGGGAGATGAACAGATACTAGCACTCCGCAATTCTATCCGCCCGCTCCGGATCCCACTTTCTCCAGGCTTTCGATCTGAGTATGTGTGTGCAAGTGTTTGCGTCCCGTCCTCTCCTCCCTTCCCCGCCCCGCCCCCGGCCTCTGGAGGGAGCAGCAGTTCCTCGGCCCCGGAGGCTCAGGGGCGCTGGCTGTGCGCCCCTGTTTGCTGCCACAGCACGTGACCGCAACTTTCCGCAGAGGCCTGGGCTGGGCCTGGAGCCCCCGCCCGTGTACGCCTCGCGGTGCTAGTGCTGCGCAGCAAGCAGGACCCGGGTCTGGGGATCCCCAGAAAGAGCAAGAATTATACCTCCTCTGTTTTTCGAAGTGGAAGATCAGGGAAATGAGATACAAAACCATAATCCTGAGGGTGGTTTAGGAGACAGGACAGTAAGTCAACATTTTTGACAATCAAGTTGGGCAGACTTGTGCTCAGCTGGCCCTGCCCGAGTAGTACAAACTCAAACTCCGCGCCTAGAAAAAGAAATGATTTCCCGGCGGCGTTTCAGAAACGCAGTTACTATCCCAGGCTCTATTTTGGACACTGGGATTATGACTTTCAGAAATACACTTGCCACCATCGCTACCACAAGCGCCATCACCACCAAAACACCTGCCATGTGGATGCAAAGAGGGGAACTTAGTTAAAGCTAAAGAACTTTAAAGAGTCCAAACTATTTCGGGCAAAGATGAAGGCCTGCGTGGAAGATTCGGCCCTGCCTGTCTTCAAGGTAGAAGTTTAGTAGTCTGTGACCGGGAGACCTGAACGTCGCTTTGCAGGTGTAGAGGCTTGGAGGTAGGAGGACTGTGGTAGAGGGTCTAAAGACTGATTTCCCTACTCCAGACACTCGCCCTACCGGCTCAGCTGTAGGCAACTAAACTTGTGGAAAATACTCACCAATTGTCTCAAAGTCAAAACGGGAATGTCCCGTCTGTCTCATGCCCCTGGTTTCGATTCACAGGGTGTAAAGAATTCCACTAAATAGAAACACACACACACCATCCAGCTCTGGCAAAAGACACAACGCTCGCACACACCCACAGCATGTTCGTCCTGTGTTCTGTGCGCCTGGCTGTAATTATCTGCGCGCTTTGCATAAATCACAATGCAGTTCTGAAATCATCATGATGACTTTCTGGCATGACTGGTTCGGTGGCAACGGCAGCTACAAGATCCAGGGTAGGCAGGAGGGGCTAGGGCCCCATTGCCCACTAGGTCCAGGAGGAGCCTGGCACCCAAGTGTTCTCTGGCTTCTGCTTACTGGAAGCTGCTGCAGGACACAGGGACCTCGGATCTAAGGTGCAGAAACTTGGAACTCTTGAGGTCGGACCTCAGAGAAGAAAGACTCTGCAAGGTAGGGACTGTTACTTTTCATCTTCGTGTCCATGGGCTCAGGTACGCTGCCTGATTCCTATTATGTGCTGGGGAAACATTGGGCACATGAATGAAGGTGGAAGTTGACTGCAGACTTCCCAAGAAGTAGCTGGAGACACAGCAAGGCTAATCACTGGGAGCCCGGAGAGGGTGGCCGATGGGGGTTGGGGTGGGAGGGGAGGTTGAGGGGGTGTTCAGGCTCTGTCCCAACAAGCTGTGTAAACTTGGGCAAGTGACTAGACCTCTCTGGGCTCCAGGTAATTATTTGTAAAATGATTAAGTCCTGTTCAACATTAACTTTCAAAGATTTTTTTCTGTGAGTCTACAATGAGAAGTGATTGATAAAGGGCAAATGCCATGTATCAGAAATACCTTTTAACACAGACAAGATATTAACTGTAAGGACGGGTTTATAAAGTTGGCTTGGAAAGGGGTGGTCATACCCCAGAGGTTCTGAAGCATTTCTGACCAGGTCCAAACATAGTCTCTAACTTCCTCTATCCTTTTGTGAGAATGGGGTTCTCAACAAAAGGGAAGCAAAAAACACAGGGAAGACATCTTTTATTACAGGGTTACATTTTTGTCCAGGAGATAAGAAATAAGACCGACCGTGAGAAGGATGATGGAATCTAGGGGTCTCTCTCACCATCCAGCAATCTACCCCATTCATCAAACACTGAGCACCCACTATGTGCCAGAGATTAATGACATGACCTCTTTTTCAAGGAGTCACAGGGAGAGAAGACTCATAAAAGGTGATAAGTGCTTTCGCTGGAGGAAAATACAGGACATTCTGGAAAAATATCCAAGGGACCCTAAATCAGTGTGGAGTTGGGTAGGCTGTCAATGCCCCTTGGAAAACTGGTTATGAGTCAGGGGAATCTGCTGCTGCTGCTGCTGCTGCTAAGTCGCTTCAGTCGTGTCTGACTCTGTGCGACCCCGTAGACGGCAGCCCACCAGGCTCTGCCATCCCTGGGATTCTCCAGGCGAGAACACTGGAGTGGGTTGCCATTTCCTTCTCCAATGCATGAAGGTGAAAAATGAAAGTGAAGTCGCTCAGTCGTGTCCGACTCTTAGCGACCCCATGGACTGAAGCCTACCAGGCTCCTCCGTCCATGGGATTTTCCAGGCAAGAGTGCTGGAGTGGGGTGCCACTGCCTTCTCCTCAGGGGAACCTACTGCCTCTGAAAAATGTCTTCTACCAAAGCTCACTCTCCTACTAATCCTCCTTCTCACCATTTAAACAGGGAAGCAGAAAAACAGACTCACAGACATAGGAAACAAACTTAGGGAGAGGGATAAATTAGGAATTTGGGATTAATAGATACATGCTACTATATATAAAATAGATAATCAACAAGGACCTACTGTATAGCACGGGGAATTGTATTCAATAATCTTATAGTAATCTGTAATGGAAACGAATCTGAAAAAATGTTACATATACAGCTGAATCACTTTGCTATACACCTGAAATATTGTAAATCAACTATAATTAGTTTTAAAAACGTTTTAGAACAACAAAAGAAGGGGAGAAGTAGAGTCCTGTGAACTAGATTGCATGAGAGGTGCAGGGGTGCGGGACACCCCTCTAGCATCAGATTATCTGGGCCTGACCCCTAGATCTCCATTCCCTTAGCTTCCCCCCAAAACGGTACCATTTTCTCCATTAACTGTCTCTTCCAATATGCTAAAACAGTAAAGAAGAAAGGAAAAGCTTTCCCATCAGCAAGCAGACCTAAAGTTGGTGTGGAACAGACTCCCCTCCCCAATCAGTGATCAGCCCCCCTCTCAGAGGTTATCCTACCTCTAGAGATCCAGTCCTTTAAAATTCCCCTCACCTCATGGACAAGCAGAGTTGAGAAATACCCAGACCCAGAAAACATCTGGCAAAAATCTACCAGTTAAGGTTGACTGAGGTTTGATGTTCAGTTTCTAAAAGACACTCTGACACAAGTTTTATTTGTTTACATGAAAGGGAGAGTTGATTTCATTTGTTTCCAGGTCATAATTCAACCTACAGTTGGTTATTGCTTCCTAAGTGGATGGGGAGTTGGAGAAAAGGTGGGTCATGGAGCAGAGTGTCCAGTACAAAGCAGGTACTCAGTGAGGGCTCAGTAAGTGAATCTTGTCAGGCTTGCTCCTGAGTCTGTTGTGGATCTCTCTACAAGTTGTTTGGCTCCTAGTAGGTAACTCTACTCATAAACACTGAGAATAATCCAGAAAAGACACCCAGGTGCTCTAGACTCAACTGGTGCTGAGTTGTAGAGTTTTTCCTTGACATTTTCTAGAACTCTGTTAGTTAACTGTCTGTTACTTCTCACTAACAGCACCCCTGCACCCATGCCTCTCTCACACAATCTAGTATTGGTGCTAACAGCAGCAACAGTGAGACAATGCCCTGTGTGATGCACTCATTTTTTTTCTTAACAAATAACAAATTGTGTCTCTACATTTATTCACACATTCTCTTAGGGTCACATCAGCAGAAGAAATTCAAGTTTAGGGGCAGGCTGAGGATTAGAAGCTTCTAGAGTCTCACTGCACTTTTATATTCATTTTGCCCCAAGAAAAAGCAAATGGAAACTTCTCCCATATTTTACTTTTATTTCCTACATATAATATTTTAGTTGTTTGTACCTGCCTTGTTGCAGGAAAAATTTATTATGGCTCTCATGTCAAATTGCTTTAAGACCTAGTATCCCTCCCTATAAGATGACACACCTGAAATGTATTTAAAACAGAAACAACCAGAGATGTGACTAGGAACAAAAGAAAAAGAAAATGGTGTTCCCCAGATAGATCAACAGAGAAAAAGCTGCCTCTTTTTTATGTCTGTTTCTTTGCTCCTAGTCGCCAGAGCAAAAAGTTCAGAGGACACGTAAGAGATACCCAGCTTTCCAACTAGACAGGGAGCTCCATGAAGCCAACTGTCTGAGTCATTTTCAGTTGCCAGCCCTACCACTCTGGCACATACCACTGCTTGATAAATGTGGACTGTAATAGTGATCCTGACTGATGGTACTCACAAAGAAAGCTGAGACTGGGTGAGGGACTTGCTTTTGCTTTGCCCCAGCAATGGGGAGGATAGAGAGTAGGGACAGGTCCTCTAGACTCCAAACCTTGGAAAGAGGTAATTTTTTATCTTCTAAAACAAAATCATGACTAGAGAAACAAGAAGGAAGACTACATCCAGGGAAGGACTGGCCACCAAGCCTCCTTCAACCTCTTAATTTCCTGTGAATTGCACAGTTCAACTTGGCTTCCATTTAGCCCAGAATTACAGAGCATACAAGTTAAAGGCAACCTTGGAGATCAGTACTCATCCAATTTCATCATTTTACAGATGAGAAAACTGAGACCCTTAGAGACAAAGCTTGTCCTAAGTCACTCTTCTAGAGACAAAGGCCAATCACAGAACCCAGATTTCTTCTTGCTGAGTCTAATGCTCTTTGAAATATTAATTCCATTGCACTGAGCCACCTCTCATTTCCTAGGAGGGCTTCTAGAAGCTCCAATTAAGGCAATTTTACTCACAAGAGAAGTAATCAGAATTAAGAAAAGTGTTTTGTGCATCTTGAAGCAATAGTTCAGTATTTCTGGAACTTCAGACTCTTCCACTTAACAGATTTTTCTTCAAACTCTCCCTCTGTAAGTACTTAAAATTTACTTGTCCAAATGGATAGAAGACATATGAGGTCTCTTTTTATTCTGCAGAGGGGATGATGTAGGCTACAAGAGGAACTACGTAGAGACACTAATTGTAGATGCAGAGAAAAAGGTCAATGATTAGACTGAACAATTAATCACTGAATTTGATCAGTGTGGACTGTCAATCTGGGCCTTTCAAATTTTAAAAACACCTCTCTACTCCCTCCACAGCAGGTTGAGAACCTGCTTTATCCAGATTACACTAGTAGAAACAATTGTTATGTAAAATGGGATAGCCTGGGTTAAATGTCACTAATGTATTTGAGAATAAACTAGAGATTCGATTCTTTATTCAGTCAATAAGTGTATCAGGACCACATATCCATCTCTGCCAATGCAGTGAAAAGCTTACATTCTAGTAGGCTTTGTTTCTAAATGATCTAGTTCACACAGTACTCTGTTGTCCCCCTATTCTAGTAAGTAATTTCAGAATTCACATCACTTACAAAGATGCCGAGTGGCTATTTAGGGAAGTCTGAATCAAAAAAAAAAAAAAAAATCCTCCAAAACAAAACAAACCTCCCCCTCTCGTCTCCCTCCCCCCAACCCCACGTGTTTTGTGCAAGACGGAGTCAACCAGTGGGATTCACAGGAGGTCCCCAAGTCAAATGCTGCAGCTGCGTTTTTAAAAGGGGTTGGATAAACTACAGCCGTTAATAACATCTGTATCTATGCAAGCTAAGATGATGATAGGGGTAATCAGATCTCATGCTTCAGGGCATAAGATGATTGCCTGCTGAGAGGAGGAGGATTTGGCCTTTCAGGTATAGCACTGCACAACCCAGGAGGTAGGCTGCAGACATTTCTCCCAGGCTCTAAAATTTCAGGTGTAATTGACATGATTTTGGAATAGATGAAACATTTGAAATCTACTGTTTTTTTTCAGATGAGGATATTGAATAATGAGATATTTGAAATGCCCACATGTACCATATTAAACATATATTTCTCTCTCTAAAGATAAGATATAACTATTTAGATGCCTTTTTTGAAGGCTATTTTGACCACCTTTTAGTACAAGGAGATGCTTAATAAAGGCTAAACGACAATGAGAACAGTGCAGGTAATTCAACTTTAATCCATACATTTATGATTAGCTAAAATAATGTATAATTACTCAAGTATTCATAATAGCACATATTTGGATCCCTAAATATGTTTTCTAGTTGGATTAGCAACTATGTTTGGAGTTGCATGTTGGGGGTATACAAGGAATGTATTAATTTTAATGTCCTGATCACTAAAGTAATTTTTAAAACTTAGTATTTGTCTGGAAGTGAGAAAGGAATTACACAAAATAATCTTACCTTTTCTTTTTTTTTTTGCCAACTGGATTACCTTTTCTTTTGATTTCTATAATATTTTCAAACCCTAGGAGGGTGTACACTTCAGGATAGTTGTACAATTTAATCACTTTTGAAAACACTGTGCAAATGTTGAGTAGGGTTAAAGAGCTTTATTTATTTAGACATGTAAACCCATGTTCCAGAACATACAGCATCAGACACTGGTCCACATTTCAAGAGATGTAAAATCTTTTGAAGGAGTTGATTCCTGTTAGAGTCCTTTTAGCATGAAAGACATTCTTGCTACTGGCTTTGTCACTATTACTAAACCATTCCCTGTTTGAAGGATATGGTTGTTAAATGCAATTTTTAAAATGATGCACATAAACAGTTTTAAGGAGGGGGGTGTTTGTGGAAATCCTGCAGCTGTTTGGCTGCAGACAGGCAGGGGAAATTAGTCAGAAGCCCAAAGCATCATAGTTAATAATCATTATTCTGTTGTCTGGGATGTTTGTTTAAATACTATTGACACTGTGTATGTATTGTCATCTTCTCTAAATTGTAGCTCTTAACCACTGAAATCTTGTTAAAGACCACCTAGGGTTTCCTCTGTATGATGCTGAAGTGTGTATTCACCTGATGGATAAACAAAAAACAGATTTTAAAATTTTCTCTCTCATGTGCAACTAGCAGGAAATTTTCTAAAGAAAGAGACTGCCTGAGTACAGTAAAAATAGAAGCTGTAGAGTCCCAACCTTTGTATTTCTCCTCTAGTGATAGAAAATGAACAAACCATCAACTGATTAATACAATTCAGTTCTGCTTAAAATTCACAGAACTGTTTGGTATTTTAAAAGATTCATACTTGCCATTAAGTGTGAAGAAATCAGTAACTATTCTTTTCATCAACAGCATGTTGGGTTCCCCCCACCTTTAGATTTTGCTTATTAAGTGAGGTCATTTGGGGGAAGAGCGGCTCTGGTGGGTGGGAAAAAAAATCTAACAGCCTGACTCCCAAGTTGAGAGCTCCAGATCACGGCCCATTCAGTACAAAGCGTTTTATATCTTGACTTATGAGGGGACAATAGTCGGTCTTACAAAGGCACCACCTGTGATTTAGCACGGTTGACATCTTTGTTAAGGAGGAGCAGGAGGGCAGAAGAGAAACAACACGTGCGCAATCCGGAACTTGTTACCAAGACCCACCTTCAAGGCTGTTTCAAGTCGTCCCTTAAGTCGAAAGGTTTTATTTTCTTACAGTTTTTGATTTTTTTTTAAAGGTGGTGAGAAGGGAGAGAGGAAATGAATGCTGTACGCGATAATTGACCCAAAGCGCTGGACTTACGGCTTGCAAGCGCCAAGCTGTTCCATTTTACAGATGGGTAAATGGAGATCAGTCCTCGAAGTGTCTTGCTCAGCCGGTGCCGGGGATCAGGGACCCCCGAGGGGCTTCGGGCCGCCGGGCTAGGGGCGCCGAGGGCGGCGTGACCGCGGGTGGGACGTCGAGTCTTCGGCCCAACCTTCAGGCCGGTGGCTTTTTGCTTCCTTCCCGAAGGTCGCTTCTGACAAATCTATCTATTTGGGGCAAATTGTCAGTGAGAAACTTCCGCTCGAACTGCCGTGGACAAAACCGGCTGTTTGAAAAGGGTAAATCCCGCGGCCCGGCGAGGCCGAACAATGGGCCGCTGGTGCTGCTGCGGCGGGGGCGGCCGGGCGGGCCGCACAAAGGGCGGATTAATTGGGGCCGCGGCTGAGCGATTCGCGCTAGCTCCACTCAGCCCGCACCGCGGGGCGCCCCATTGACTGGGCCCCGAGCCCCACTTTTCACAAACTCCAAACAAAAGTCAATTTCTTTTTTATAAGGCGGGGGAGGGGGCCGCGGCCAAGATTCTCCTCTTGCTCCTTTGCCTCAGTCTTGCTGCAAGGGTGGGGGGAATGGGTGGGGGGAGACTGGAAGGAGAGGGGCTTGGGGGAGTCGCGGAGTGGGAAGGGACGTGGGTGTGGCTGCCGCGTCCCTGTCCCCGCCTCCGCTGCCACCTCCTGGCCGAACCCACCTTCCAGGCAGGACGCTAGATTCCTGCTCAAGGCCTACCAGCTTCAGAAAATGCGGATGAGGTGACGGCAAGGACCCTGTGAGGGTTGAATGCACCAGGTTGGGGGAAATATTGGCAAGTGGTTTAGGAGGAAGGAAAAGAAACGTCCCCTTGGTACCTCGCGTGACCATTCATCCGATTGAACAACTACTGTGGTCCTGATAGAAGGGAGACAAAAATCAGTTTGCCCTCTGTTTACACACAAGTTGGGAAGGCAGATTCCTAAATCAATGAGCAGATGAGGGAGACAGGATACCAGGATGGGGTCCCCAAAGGAAGACTTCATCATCCCTATGTAGTTATGAGGTGGACTTGCCCATGTAATATATGGGAAAAGATATCTAATTACTTTATAGGTACACAGTAGTGCGAGAAGTGCCAGTAATTTAAGAAAACCAAATTGTAGGATTAATATTGTCACTCGTCTGAAAAGCACTTATGGAGGAACTAGGAGTTCATCTCTTCTTGTTTCCTTTCAAAATAGGAGTGCAGAAGCCTCTCTGACAGTCCTAAGCTTGGTTGGCAGTGGTTGCCTACAAGTGATTGGTGCATTCTTCTTCGAGGACCAGGTACCCAAGTGAATCAACAGGAAGGAAGGACTAAGTGCTGGTGTAAGGGAAGCCATCTATTGGGTGAAGGGCTGGCATGTGCTAACAGATGATATCCCAATGTTTTTATTTTATGGGGGAGCGCTTCTTGTCTTGAACCTGCAGGCATTTTTGTGCTCTGAGTCTGGCTAACTGAAATCTTAAATGGCTAAGCTTTAGTACAGAAACCCTCCAAAGACATCAGGCTAGGGTACTGGCACAGTGAGAGGGGAGCTCTGAGAATCAGAGGCTGTGAAAATTAAGGGCAAATATTTATCTAAAGATGTCACAACTCTGAATTTCAGTAGTACCTTATGTGCTAATCTCTGGTGGAAATCTAGAATAGCTGTTACTCCACTGTATATTTTGAATTCCCATTTGGAAATCAACATTTTTCCCCACCAGTTCTCAGTATGATTTTAGTTTATTGATGCCTTTGCAAATTCCAGTCAAATAAATGACAGGATCTTTTGCTTTTTCCATGTCAGCAAAAGTTGAGTGAGTGTGTAAAGACTGTGATAACACATTATTAGGATGAAAAATGAAAATACAAGTGGGAGTCAGTGATAAAACTTCCACATTGAAAGGAATCATTTAACAGCAATGTGTAGGTTTAGACAGAACTGATGACAGGCTCTACTGTCTATTAATAGAGAGCTTATGACCACAGCTTCTAAGAATACCCAGCACAACTGCTTATCATTTTTATTTTACCAATGAAGGTCTTCTGAGAGGGGGACACTAAATGATTTTGATAAGGTCCACTCCTGAAAGGGGTGACATACTGACATCAAGTCTTTCCATCACTTACTCTGATTAGCTTTCAAGGCCTACATTACTCTCTTGAATTATTTTGGAGTCACTGTATGTGAACATCATTAGAGGAAAGAATCTCCTGGAAATTTGATTATAATTAAACTCTTTTTTTCTCCTCTTGCATTTACTGGCTGAGCAAACACTGCTGGAAAGGATGATGATCTTGGTACCCCCAGGCTTAGGTTGCCAGAAAAGGACAGAAACCTGACTTCTGATAATGGTAGAGCAGGTACAAGGTCAGCTTCAGATTTAGAATATGATAGTCATAAGTCAAAGTGAAGGAGCACTTCACCCAAGGATGGACTAGATTTAAATCAATAAGAGAATGAAGCTAAGATCCTAACATATATCTAATATTTGACTGTGACTGTATCATACATATAAAATACTGTATGAATATATCTATACTCAGATGGTAAAGAATCCACCTGCAGTGCAGGAGACCCAGGTTCTACCCCTGCATTGGGAAGATCCCCTGAAGAAGGGAATGCCAATCCATTCCAGTATTCTTGCCTGGAGAATTCCACAGACAGAGGACTCTGCTGGGCTACAGTCCATGGAGTCACAAAGAGTTGGACATGACTGAGCGACTTCCACCAAAGAATGAAATAAAATGACTGCTCTATCCTAGCAGCACATTAGAAAAAACAATCTCAGTAGTATCTGAAAGGAGACTCCTTTGTGTTTCTTGGATTGCATCTCTTCTCCCTACCAGCACACCAGAAATAATCACCACCTTGAATTGTGTTTTACTCAGTTGCTTGCTTTCTTCATAATTTTACTACTTATATATGTATCTCTAAATAATGTATGTATATTATATAATAACATATAACATAGTCTTCAGTGATTTTTCTCCCAATACTGTGTTTAGTTTTGGTATTAAATGAATTGTACACTCACACAGTATGGTTTCTTCATTCTCATTGTTATGTAATAATCCACTGTGTGAGCATGCCACAGGTACTTGCTCCTCACTACTAGGAATGGACATTTGGCTTCTTCCCTTCCCCTTTCTCTGTCTCTTATCGTAGAAGTGCTTTCTTATTCAGCCTTATTACCTACTCAAACTGTTTCCCTTAAATGATTCTATTAATTTATATTCCCAGAAGGAGGTGATAAGAGTCACTGTTGCTCCCTGTCCTTTTTACAATCAGTTATGTGTTTATGGCTGTACTGTGTCCTCACAGCTGCTCTCAGGCTTCCTCTAGCTGTGGGGAGCAGGGGCTACTCTTTGTTGCAGTGTGTGGGCTTCTTGCTGCAGTGGCTTCTCTTGTTGTGGAGCATGGGCTCTAGGCATGCGGGCATCAGTAGCTGTGATGCACTGGCTTAGTTGCCCTGTGGCATGTGGAATCTTCCTGGACCAGGAATCCAACCCATGTCCCCTGCACGGGCAGGTGAATTCAAAACCACTGGACCACCAGGGAAGATCCTGCTTCCCATCCTCGTCAAGTTATTATTGGCTTATTTAAAATTTTTGTTATTCATATCAGATAATTATCTCTAGTTTTAATTTGTATTTTTCTGACTATTAATAAGGCTGAACATTTTTCAGGTGTCTGTGGGCCATCTATTTTTTAAAAATTGAAGTACAGTTGATTTACAATATTGTTAATTTCAAGTGTACAACAAAGTGATTTAACATATATGTATATAGTTCTGATTCTTTTCTATTGCAAGTTATTACAAGATATTTAATATAGTTCCCTGTGCCATACAGTAGGTCCTTGTGCTATTAGCCACTTTTATTTTCTTTTGTGAAATACCTGTTTATGATGTTTCTGATTTTCCCATTGAGTTGTTTTTCATTTGAGTCACAGGAGCCTTAAAGTGTATATATATATTTTAAGTTAATTAATTAATTTTAATTGGAGGCTAATTACTTTACATTATTGTAGTGGTTTTTGCCATACATTGACATGAATCAGCCATGGGAGTACATGTGTTCCCCATCCTGAACCCCCCTCCCACCTCCTTCCCCATCCCATCCCTCAGGGTTATCCCAGTGCACCACCCCTGAGCATCCTGTCTCATGCACCGAACCTGGGCTGGCGATCTGTTTCACATATGATAATATACATGTTTCAGTGCTATTCTCTCAAATCATCCCACCCTCGCCTTCTCCCACAGAGTCCAAAAGACTGTTCTTTATATCTGTGTCTCTTTTGATGTCTTGCATATAGGGTCATCATTACCATCTTTCTAATTTCCATATATATGCATTAGTATACTATACTGGTGTTTTTCTTTCTGACTTACTTCACTCTGTATAATAGGCTCCAGTTTCATCCACCTCATTAGAACTAATTCAAATGCATTCTTTTTAATGGCTGAGTAATATTCTATTGTGTACATGTACCACAGCTTTCTTATCCATTCATCTGCTGATGGACATCTAGTTGCTTCCATGTCCTGGCTATTATAAACAGTGCTGCGATGAACATTGGGGTACACATGTCTCTTTCAATTCTGGTTTCCTTGGTGTGTATGCCCAGCAGTGGGATTGCTGGTTCATATGGCAGTTCTATTTCCAGTTTTTAAAGGAATCTTCATGCTGTTCTCCATAGTGGCTGTACTAGTTTGCATTCCCACCAACAGTGTAAGAGGGTTCTCTTTTCTCCGCACCCTCTCCAGTATTTATTGTTTGTAGACTTTTTGATAGTAGCCATTCTGACCAGCATGAGATGGTACCTCATTGTGGTTTTGATTTGCATTTCTCTGATAATGAGTATTGTTGAGCATATTCTCAGGTGTTTGTTAGCCATCTGTATGTCTTCTTTGGAGAAATGTCTGTTTAGTTCTTTGGCCCATTTTTTGATTGGGTCATTTATTTTTCTGGAATTGAGCTGCAGGAGCTGCTTGTATATTTTTGAGATTAATTTTTTGTCAGTTGCTTTGTTTGCTATTATTTTCTCCCATTCTGAAGGCTGCCTTTTCACCTTGCTTATAGTTTCCTTCGTTGTGCAAAAGCTTTTAAGTTTAATTAGGTCCCATTTGTTTATTTTTGCTTTTATTTCCATTACTCTGGGAGGTGGATCATAGAGGATCCTGCTGTGATTTATGTCAGAGAGAGTGTTTTGCCTATGTTTTCCTCTAGGAGTTTTACAGTTTCTGGTCTTATGTTTAGATCTTTAATTCATTTTATCTTTGTGTATGGTGTTAGAAAGTGTTCTAGTTTCATTCTTTTACAAGTGGTTGAGCAGTTTTCCTAGCACCATTTGTTAAAGATACTGTCTTTTCCCCATTGTATATTCTTGCCTCCTTTGTCAAAGATAAGGTATCCATAGCTGCATGGATTTATCTCTGGGCTTTCTATTTTGTTCCATTGATCTATATTTCTGTCTTTGTGCCAGTACCATACTGTCTTGATGACTGTAGCTTTGTAGTATAATCTGAAGTCAGGCAGATTGATTCCTCCAGTTCCATTCTTCTTTCTCAAGATTGCTTTGGCTATTAGAAGTTTTTTGTATTTCCATACAAATTGTGAAATTATTTGTTCCAGTTCTCTGAAAAATACTGTTGGTAGCTTGATAGGGATTGCATTGAATCTATATCAGGCAGATTGATTCCTCCAGTTCCATTCTTCTTTCTCAAGATTGCTTTGGCTATTAGAAGTTTTTTGTATTTCCATACAAATTGTGAAATTATTTGTTCCAGTTCTCTGAAAAATACTGTTGGTAGCTTGATAGGGATTGCATTGAATCTATAGATTGCTTTGGGTAGTATACTCATTTTCACTATATTGATTCTTCTGATCCATGAACATGGTATATTTCTCCATCTATTTGTGTCATCTTTGATTTCTTTCATCAGTGTTTTATAGTTTTCTATATAGAGGTCTTTTGTTTTTTTAGGTAGATTTATTCTTAAGTATTTTATTCTTTTCGTTGCAATGGTGAATGGAATTGTTTCCTTAATTTCTCTGTTTTCTCATTGTTAGTGTATAGGAATGCAAGTGATTTCTGCGTGTTAATTTTATATCCTGCAACTTTACTATATTCATTGATTAGCTCTAGTAATTTTCTGGTGGAGTCTTTAGGGTTTTCTATGTAGAGGATCATGTCATCTGCAAACAGTAAGAGTTTTATTTCTTCTTTTCCAATCTGGATTCCTTTTATTTCATTTTCTTCTCTGATTGCTGTGGCTAAAACTTCCAAAACTACGTTGAATAGTAGTGGTGAGAATGGGCACTCTTGTCTTGTTCCTGATTTAAGGGGAAATGCTTTCAATTTTTCACCATTGAGGATAATGTTTGCTGTGGGTTTATTATATATGGCTTTTGTTATGTTGAGGAATGTTCCTTCTATGCCTGCTTTCTGGAGGGTTTTTATCATAAATGGATGTTGAATTTTGTCAAAGGCTTTCTCTGCATCTATTGATATAATCATATGGTTTTTATCTTTCAACTTGTTAATGTGGTGTATTACATTGATTGATTTGCGAATATTGAAGAATCCTTGCATCCCTGGGATAAAGCCCACTTGGTCATGATGTATGATCTTTTTAATATGTTGTTGGATTCTGTTTGCTAGAATTTTGTTAAGAATTTTTGTATCTATGTTCATCAGTGATATTGGCCTGTAGTTTTCTTTTTTGTGTGGCATCTTTGTCTGGTTTTGGTATTAGGGTGATGGCGGTTTCATAGAATGAGTTTGGAACTTTACCTTCCTCTGCAATTTTCTGGAAGAGTTTGAGTAGGATAGGTGTTAGCTCTTCTCTAAATTTTTCGTAGAATTCAGCTGTGAAGCTGTCTGGTCCTGGACTTTTATTTGCTGGAAATTTCTGAATATATTTTGGATACTAATCCATTGTCTGAATTATAGGAATGGCAAATCTTTTCTCCCCTTTAGTGACTGTCTTTCCATTTGTCTTCTAATGTCTTTTGATGAACCAAAGTTTTAATTTTATGGTGGAATTTATCAATATTTCCCTTCATTGGTTGATGTTTTTGTGTCTTATTTTAGAAAGCCTTCACTACTGCAAGATTGTAATGTGCTTCTGAATTGTTTCCCAAAACTTGTATAGCTTCACCTTTCCATATTTAAGTTTTTAATCCAACTGGAGTGAATTTTTGTGTACAGTGTGAGGTAAGGGTTCCAGAAAACATCTATTTCTGCTTTATTGATTATGCCTTTGACTGTGTGGATCACCACAAACTGTGGAAAATTCTTTAAGAGATGGGAATACCAGACCACCTGACCTGCTTCTTGAGAAATCTGTATGCAGGTCAGGAAGCAACAGTTAGAACTGGACATGGAAAAATGACTGGTTCCAAATAGGAAAAGGAGTACATCAGGGCTGTATGTTGTCACCCTGCTTATTTAACTTATATGTAGAGTAAGTACATCATGAGAAATGCTGGACTGGATGAAGCACAAGCTGGAATCAGATATGCAGATGACACCACCCTTATAGCAGAAAGTGAAGAGGAACTAAAGAGCCTCTTGATGAAAGTGAAAGAGGAGAGTGAAAAAGTTGGCTTAATGCTCAACATTCAGAAAACTAAGATCATGGCATCCTGTCCCATCACTTCCTGGCAAATAGATGGGGAAACAGTGGAAACAGTGGCAGACTTTATTTTTGGGGGCTCCAAAATCACTGAAGATTGTGACTTGGAAGAAAAGTTATGACCAACCTAGACAGCAGAGACATCACTTTGCCAACAAAGGTCCATCTAGTCAAAGCTATGGTTTTTCCAGTAGTCATGTATGGATGTGAGATTTGGACTATAAGGAAAGTTGAGCACGGAAGAATTGATGCTTTTGAACTGTGGTGTTGGAGAAGACTCTTGAGAGTCCCCTGAAGTGCAAGGAGATCAAACCAGTCCATCCTAAAGGAAATCAGTCCTGAATATTGATTGGAAGGACTGATGTTGAAGCTGAAACTCCAATACTTTGGCTACCTGGTGTGAAGAACTGACCCATTTGAGAAGACCCTGATGCTGGGAAAGATTGAAGGCAGGAGGAGAGGGGACAACAGAGGATGAGATGGTTGGATGGCATCACCGACTCAATGGACATGAGTTTGAGTTGGTGATGGACAGGGAGACCTGGCGTGCTGCAGTCCATGGGGTGGCAAAGAGTTGGACATGACTGAGCAACTGAACTGAACTGCACTGAAGGGTTCAATTTAGGTTTTTCTTTTCTTTTTTTTAACAGTTGTTTAATAAATTTTCTTAGTACTATTAGCTTAATCTTTTCTCTGTTTATCTCTAGTGCCAACTCTATTATAAAAGCAGGTCTGTATATATGCCTTGATTTATTTCAGGCTTCCCTATCATAATTCCTTTACCCCCCTTATTTAGCCCTTTGCCAGCATCCTATTTTCTTACTTACTATAGCTTGTATGCTAAGTCTTAATAATCAGGAGGGCAATTCTCCTTACCTTGTACTTTTTCTTAGGGATACTTGGCTACATTTGACCCTTTGTTCTTCCGTTTTAATTTCAGAATTAGTTTGTCAAGTTCCAGAAAAAAATATTTCTGGGATTTTCATCAGAATTGGATTTAATCAATATGGGGAGAATTGACATTTTCATGTGTTGAAGCTTCCTACTAATAACCTGGTATTTATTTAAGTCTTCTTTAATGTTTCTTTCAATAAGGTATAATTTTTCTCTATAAATGAGGTGCATAACTTCTATTAGGTTGTATCCAGATTTATTATATTTTTGCTATATAATGGCATTCTTTCACAATTATCTTTTCTTATTGATAGTTTTGCTGTACGGAAGTATATACTGACTGAAAAATTCTTATCAATTCTAATAATTCACCTATAATTTCTTTTGAGTTTTCTGTGACTAATAATATTATGTGTAAATAATAGCCTTTTAATCTTTTTTTTAAATCCCTAAACCTTTAACTTAGAAATTTTCTGTTTTTGTCATACTTACACAGGTTAGGATTTTGAATACAATATTGAATAGCAGTGGTAATGGCAGTGACTTTGTATTTTTGCTGAACTAAAAGGAAGTATATGATTGTGGGTGCACCCAGGTATAGACTTGACATATCTTTTTTTTCTTGGCTGTGTGGCAAGTAGGATATTAGTTCTCTGATCAGGAAATGGAGTCTTAACCATTGGACTTCCAGGGTCTCTTGACATCTTCTTGGTGAACTAGGTGGCAACTGTTTTCATTTCTAGTAATGCTTTGGTCATAGTTTATTTTCTCTGATATTAATTTTGCCACACTAGCTTTCTTCTGCTAATATTTGGTTTTCCATCCTTGGACATTCAACCTTTCTATAACTTTATGTTTTAAGAATCTCTTTTAAACAAGTTTATAATTTTTTAATTCATTCTGATAATCTTTATCTTTAAACTGTACATTTACTTATTCATACATTTACAGTATTATAAATATTGATATGTGTACTTGGATTTATTACTGTGATCTTTTTGTTGCTTTATATTTGTTTCTTCTTTTTTTGCTTACTTTGCATTGATTGAGAATTTTTTGTTTGGAAGTTATATTCTTCGTGTGTCTATTCTTTTTTGTTGTTGTTTTTTTTTCAATTTATTTTTAATTGAGGGAAATTGCTTTATAGTATTGTATTGGTTTCTACCATAAAACATGAATCAGTCATAACTGTGTGTGTGTGTGTGTGTGTGTGTGTCTTCCTTCCCTCCTGAGCCTCCCTCCAACTCCCTCCCCATCTTGCCCCTTTAGGTCATCACAGAGTGCCAGGCTGGGCTCCCTGTGTTATATAGCAACTTCTCATCAGATATCTGTTTTATACATGGTAATGTATATATGTCGATGCTACTTTCTCCATTCGTCCCACTCTCTCCTTCCCCTACTGGGTCCACTAGTCCATTCTCTTTATCTGAGTCTCCATTCCTTCCCTGCAAATAGGTTCATAAGTACCATTCTAGATTCCATATATATGTGTTAATATATGATATTTCTTCTCTGACTGCTGTGGCTAGGACTTCCAATACTATGTTGAATAATAATGGCAAGAGTGGGCACACTTGTCTTGTTCCTGATCTTAGAGGAAATGCTTTCAGTTTCTCACTGTTGAGAATAAAGTTTGCTGTGGGTTTGTCATATATGGACTTTATTATGTTGAGATATGTTCCTTCTGAGGAACATAACTCTGAGGGCGTCAGAGAATGAGATGGCATCATGATGCAATGGACCTGAACTTGGGCAAGTTTTGGGAGATGGTGAGAGACAGGGAGGCCGGGCGTGCTGTAGACCATCGGGTCACAAAGAGTTGGACACAACTGGGCAACTGCACAACAGCAATGTTCCTTCCATGCCTACTTTCTGGAGAGTTTTCATTATAAATGGGTGTTGAATTTTGTTGAAAGCTTTCTCTGCATCTATTGAGATGATCATATGGTTTTTAATCTTTCAATTTGTTAATATGGTATACCACATTGATTGATTTGCATATACTGAAGAATCCTTGCATTTCTGGTGATCCTTTTAATGCGTTGTTGGATTCTGTTTGCTAGAATTTGAGGATTTTTGCACCTATGTTCATCAGTGATATTGGCCTGTAATTTTCTATTTTTGTGATATCTTTGTCTGGTTTTGGTATTAGGGTGATGATGGTCTCTGGGTGTCTGTTCTTTTAGTGGTTGCCTAGATATTTTAATGTTTTCACTTAAAAAGGTTAATCAGTATCTTTCTTCCTCCTTAACAATATGAGGACCTTAGAGATCTTTTCACTGTATCCTTTTGTAGTTTTGGAATCCAGTTCTAGTTAATTCCTTTCCCCTCACAGATTAGAAATTATTAATAAAATCAAATTTATTTAGATTTACCCACATATTTGGCTGTATCTTTTCTGATTATTAATATTTCCTTCTTTCTGGATTACACTCCTTAAACTTCTCCTTGGTGAGGGTCTACCAGGTGTTAAAGTCTCTCAATTTTTGGCTGACTGAAAATATATTTTACACTCATTCTTAGAAGATATTTCACTGGGAATATAATACTTGTTGTTAAGTCGCTCAGTCACGTCTGACTCTTTGTGACCCCATGGACTGCAGCATACCAGGCTTTCCTGTCTTTCACTATCTCTTGGGAGTTCACTCAAACTCATGTCCATTAAGTCAGTGATGTCATCCAACCATCACATCCTCTGTTACCCTCTTCTCTTGCCCTCAATCTTTCCCAGCATTAGGGTCTTTTTCAGTGAGTCGGCTCTTTGCATCATGTGGCCAAAGTACTGGTGCTTCAGCGTCAGTCCTTCCAATGAATATTCAGGGTTGCTTTTCTTTAGGATAGACTGGTTTGATCTCTTTGCTGTCCAAGGGACTCTCAAGAGTCTTCTTCTGCAACACAGTTCAAAAGCATCAATTCTTCGGCACTCAGCCTTCCTTTTGGTTCAACTTTCACATCTGTACATGACTACTGGAAAAACCATAGCTTTGACTATATGGACCTTTGTCAGCAAAATGATGTCTCTGCTTTTTAATATGCTGTCTAGGTTTATTCATAGTTATTTTCTCTCAGCACACTAATGATGATTCTGCTATTGTGTGTGTGTGTGTGTGTGTGTGTGTGTGTCTGTGCATGCTCATGCTCCTATTGCTTTTTGTTAAAAAGTCAGTATTGGGTCTAACTAAGGCTGCACATTTACAGATGATCTTTCCTTTCTGACTGCTTTTAAAGTTTTCCCTTCCCTTTGGAGTTCTACATTTTTACAGTCATGGAAGCCCTTTGGAATTCTCCATATAGATTTTATTTATCATGCTTGGGATGCACTTGGCTTCCTGAATCTGATCACTGTTGCCTTTAACAATATTGGGAAATTCTCCTCTATTATTATCTCTTTATTTCTTTGGAAATTACTTTCTCCCTACTCTGTTAGATCCTGAATTCTGATAAGGAGTTATAAAACTCTTAATACATCTTTTATAGTTTTTGTCTCTTTGTCTCCTGGACTGTGTTCTGGAAAATGTTTAAATATATTTTCTAGTTCACTGATTCTCTTTTTCATGGGGTCTAAACAGCTGTTTAAAAGTCCCTTTCCTCCATTTAAAAAATTATTTTTCATTTCCTGAAGTACTATTTGGCTCCATATCAGATATGCTTGGATGTTTTTCTACAATGTCTTATTCCTTTCTAATATTTTCAAGCTCCTCTTTTATTTCATTAATCATATAAAATTTGTATTTGGTCACTAATGTCAATATTTGATGTCTTTGCAGGACCACTTTTGATGTCTGCTTCTGCTGCTTGCTTCTGGTCGTTACCTCATAGTACCACATTTCTTCCTGGGTTTTATGAAGTTTTTCTTCTGTGAGCTTCTCATTTGTCTTAACAGTTTATCTATGGGGATTCTTAAAAGCCAAAGTTGGAGATAGACTGGTGTGGGGGCAATCTGCACTTGCTTTTTCTGGCTGAGTTTCTTGGTTGTCCTACCAATGTGGAACCCTTTTATATTGAAATACTCAAAATTTTATAGTTCCAAACTTTGGGAGGTTATATAGGTGGTATGGATTAGGTAGAAAGGTCTCCTGTGATGGATCTTATTGTGCTTCCAAATTCTTAGGGAAGTTTTTTCTTTCTTTCTGTCCTCCCAGTGTCAACATTAAGATAGGCAAATGTCCTTGCAATAGCATCCCTCTTTGGAACAGGGTTTATTTTTTTTAATTTATCTTTACACTGAGGATGTAGTTCTTTGTATTTTCAACTTTATGTAAGGATTCTCCTAACAGGTCCCCCACTTTAGGCAATCCCTGACCATCATCTCAGAGTTGAGATTCAGAGTCTCCAGAGTCTGATGGAAAGTTTCAGGGTGAAAGCTGGCTTTGGAACTTGTTTATCTATCAGGATTCCTGCTTTAATTCACTTTTTGGGATCTGAAAAAGCCTTCTGATTTGCGCAGGCTCAGTGATGTATATAAAAAGCCATTTAAAAAATATTTTAACAAACATTTTAGTTATCTTAGCTGAGATTATCATTCAGGGTATCTGTATAAGTCACGGTCCTCCAAAGAAAGAGATTATATTTTATCACAATATAGAATATGTGTATATCTATTGGGTTGCCCAAAATGTTTGTTCAGGTTTTTCTGTCAGATGTTACGGAAAAACCCAAATGAACTTTTTGGCCAACACGATATATCTATAGAGAGAATCTAAGGAATTGACCCATGAGACTGTGAGGACTGGCAAATCCAAAATTCACAGGGCAGACTGGTAGGCTGGAAATTCCAGCAAGAGTTGATATTACAGTTTTGAGTCCAAAGGCAGGTCTGGATGCAGAATTCCTTCATCTTCAGGGGACCTGTCTTTTCTCATAGGCCATCAACTGAGTGGATGAGGCTTACCCACATCGTAGAGAGTAATCTGCTTTACTCAAAAATTTACTTTAACCACATCTAAGAAATACCTTTATAGCAATATGTAGACTAGTGTTTGACCAAACATTGTGCACCGTAGCCTAGCCAAGTTGCCATTAAAACTAACTTTTGCAGCATCAAATCCACCAAAGTGCTGGAAAGAGAAGCCAGTGCTATAATTTCTGGTGGTGAAATGATAGCACAATCATGGAGCACAATACAATAATGTCATTCTTGAAGGCTTCAATGAAAACAGGTCTAAGGAGACATTGAGCATCCTCTTAGGAGGTTGACACACTACTCTGTTTTCACAGTCTAGTGCTTACTATAAGCCTACAGTGCTTACTGTGAGTACTATGAAAGTGAAAGTGTTAGTCATATCTGACTCTTTGTGACCCCATGGCCTACAGCCCTCCAGGCTCCTCTGTCCACGAATTCTCCAGGCAAGAATACTGGAAGTGGTAGCCATTCCCTTCTCCAGGGGTTCTTGTGGTAAATGTGCTTTTCATATAAAACTACAGGAAAAGGAAGAAACAATTGTTTTAAGTTCTAGGTCATAATGATGCAGGCTATTCTGGAAAGCTATGATATTTACTCAACCTTGTCAAAATTCAGTAAGTATCTTAAGCTAAAAATAGAAAGTGCGCTAGTCTGAGGAGAGTTAACTACTGTTGATACACTGCAGGGGGATAAGAATAATGGGCATACCCATTTTAGATTCTAAAGGGTGTTTTCAGGTAATTAAAAATACACTGTCTATTCTTTTTTAAAGAAGATATTCATGATTTCTTAGAAGCCTAGAAATAGATGAATATAGAAATGCAAAAATCCACAAATTACCTGTGTGCTTAGTTGCTCAGTTGTGTTCGACTCTTTGAGACCCCATGGACTGTAGCCTGCCATGCTCCTCTGTCCATGGGGATTCTCCAGGCAAGAATACAGGAGTGGGTTGCCATTCCCTTCTCCAGGGGCTCTTTCCAACCCAGGGATCAAACCTAGGTCTCCCTCATTGCAGGTGGATTACTCACCATCTGAGCTACCAGGAAAGCCCAGCTAACCACATAAAGAATGCTGATGTTTTCTTCACAGTGATTATCAGTGGGTTCACAATGTTTTTCAGGTTTGGAAAAGTTTTCTTTTGTGTATGTGTGTTCCATTTGAGGATTAGGGGAGTACCTCTAGAAGAAGGTGTGGGAGAGTAGTGTCAACAGTCAGTAGGAAGGAAGGCAAGAGAATCCTGTGCCCTCAATGCTTCTCTTCCTTGATCTTTCTCTTTTTTTTTCTCCCTCCCTGTCACTAAAAATCAAGTCTTGCCTCAGCATGAAGTTTTATTGCTTAAAACAGAACAGTGAAAGTCTAAATAAGGAATTTCAAAATATATGCATAGGCAAAAGACTGAAAGAAAATATGAATAGTGGTTATTTGGATGGTGGAATTATCAATTATTTTCTTCTTTATATTCTTCCACATAAACAAAAACAACTTTATACTCAGAATGTAATTTATCTTTAAATACATAGCACACAGCAAGAACCTAAAATATCTTGAGGAATTTTTATTTTAAACACAAATGGGTTTTCCTTATGCACAGTATATAAGACTAAGCTTTTACACTGTATAAAACCATATTCAAATAAGATATTCCAGTGTCAGAAAACTTGTTTTCATGCTAGAAAAATTAAAACTCCCCAAATAGTTATACATTTAGATCATCTGATGCATTTATGTGGGAAGTATCAATATTTTAGATTAATTCCTCCAGAATTTATGAATTTTTTATTAGCAGATTTAAAAAACCTGCTTTGCTAAAACTAAAATATTTTTCCACCTTCTAATTTAAGTTTGAATTTTGTTTATGAAATATATAGCTTGAAAAGCTGCAGTCTCTAACATTTGTTACCTCTTTCAAATCCCTATAGTTTATATACAGGTTAATTATAGTTGGAGCTCTTAGAATTCCAAATCAGGAGGGAGGTTATTTGTAAAAGCTGTGATTCTTTGAACTGCATAATCATGGGGAGGCCAGAAAGATTGGTTTAGGCAGAGGCTCAAGGTAGTCTCTTCTGGGGAGTAATCACATAAAACAGGAAATGTATAAATCTGTGAACACAGATACATTCATAATTTTCTCTGCAGAGGGTAAATACTGACTGAATTAGAGAGAAAGCAGTATTGGTGGCAAGACCTCCTAGGACTTGACTGAATTTTCTTGAAAAGAAAAAGAAGAATACTAAAAGGTTGGGTAATAAAAAAAAGTTCTGCATTCCATTGTTCTTCTCTAGAGGGTTATAAGGATGGTGCTCAGTGACCTCTCTGAAATGTCACAAAGAGCAGTGGCATCTGGATTAGGAGAGAAATTAACATGCAGAAGAAACTTCAAAGGCCCTTACACAGATCCAGAAGATTCTTTAAGGTACATGTATACATAAATTGCATGTATACTGAATTATGTTATACATCCCTAGATAAATATATGGCCTCTTTATTTGGTGGATGGATGGATATAAAAAGGGATGCTTGGGCCACCTGTAGTTCTTAATGTTAAACCTATCTTGTTTAGAAAAACAAATTCAGAATCAAGACCTTAGAATTTCAGAATCAAGACTTTATCACTTTGGTGAGTAACATTAATATACTACTGAAGACTGATGTGATAAAAGAGAAGGGAAGGAAAGTTGAGATGGAGGCACAAAATAAGAAGAGAGAAGAGAAAGGAAGAGAGGAATCAGAAAGGGGGAATTGAACGAAGGGGTTAAATTTGGGGGAATTGAGGAATAATCCATCTCCACAGGGCCCCTCTCCCCATGGACTTTTAAGAACCATAGAGAACCCTGTCCATAAACAAGATATAACCTTTCAGCAGAGAAAACATCCAACTTATGTGAGTTTCTTCACACTGAGAGGAAATCTTCTCCCTTGTAGGTGGGTCTTACTGGTAATGAGAAGAAAGGGAAAGGAACTGATACTAGGAATGGTGTGCAAGGGTGAGGTTGCCATCCATTATTTCTGGCCCAGTTTGGTGACAACTGACTCTATTACTGCCTGGTATTAGAAGATTCTCCTATTTCTTTGCTACTGTCTGTTCTATTTTTGTGGGGTGAAGAGAAGGTAGTTAAGAGTTGGTGTGAATACACAGAATTGATTCTGACAGATTTTCTAACCTCTCCAGCAAATCACTTATTTGCTCATCTTTTTCCCATTTTCCCCTGGCCATTGTATTTTTCTCACAAGGGCACATAAGATTAATGAAGCATATTGACCTAATGGAAACTTGTGAACATATAAATGATCAAAATCTGGGTTGAAACCTGGAAGAATGCACTTAAAAACTATGCACTTTTCATTTTCCCTATGCTTGTCCTCATAATATTTGATGTCACAGCTAGGGAAATGTTTTGCTGCTTGTCTATTGTTTGCCCATGTGTTGTATGATGGAGAGGGTTTGTGTGCTGTAGCAGCAGAAAAGAAGAGTACCTTTGTCCTGAATTTCCTTTCAAAATCCCATTAGCAGGTTATGTGACACTAGATAAATCACTTACCTAAATTTTTTCCTTGAGATGGGAGGAGAAGTTTGGCCTCCAGCACACCCCTGCCTACCCCCAAACAGTTGTTGACTCAATCTGTATCCTATGAGTATATGTTAAATTTCACATATGGTGAAAAATATTTCATTCAAATAAGATACATGTTATAAACTGGTAAGTGGGAAGGGTGGGGGATGAGGGAGACAATTTAAAAACTTGTAACAGAGGCTGAAAAATGACCTAAAGTTAACTTAAGGACTCTGGTATTTTAAGTTTAGTGGAGTATATGAAAAATAGTTAAGAAAATAATGTTTCAGACCGGATCATTTATAGAAATTCAACAAAACACAACATTCAGAAAACTAAGATCATGGCATCTGGTCCCATTACTTCATGGCAAATAGATGGGGGGGAAATGGGAACAGTGCCAGACTTTATTTTCTCGGGCTCCAAAATCACTGTGGACTGTGACTGCAGCCATGAAATTAAAAGACGCCTGCTCCTTGGAAGGAAAGCTATGACAAACCTAGACAGCATATTAAAAAGCAGAGATATCACTTTGCCGAAAAAGGTCTGTATAGACAAAGTACGCTTTTTCCAGGCTTCCCTGGTAGCTCAGTCAGTAGAGAATCCACCTGCAGTGCGGGAGACATGGGTTCGATCCCTGGGTTGGGAAGATCCCCTGGAGGAGGGCATGGCAACCCATTCCAGTGTTCTTGCCTGGAGAAGTGCCCATGGACAAAGGAGCTTGGCGGGCTACAGTCCATGGGGTCACAAAGAGTCGGACACGACTGAGCGACTGAGCACATGTAGTTTTTTCCAGTAGTCATGTATGGATGCGAGAACTGAACCACAAAGAAGGCTGAGCATTGAAGAATTGATGCTTTTGAATTGTGGTGCTGGAGAAGACTCTTGACAGTGCCTTGGACAGCAAGGACATCAAACCAGTCAACTCTAAAGGAAATCAACCCTAAATATTCATTAGAAGGACTGATGCTGAAGCTACAATACTTTGGCCACCTGATGCAAAGAGCTGACTCACTGGAAAAGACCCTGATGCTGGGAAAGACAGAAGGCAGGAGGAGAAAGGGATGACAGAGGATGAGATGGTTGGATGGCATCACTGACTCAATGGACATGAGTTTGAGCAAACTCCGGGAGATAGTGAAGGACAGGGAAGCCTAGCTTGGTGCAGTCCATGGGGTTGCAAAGAGTTGGACAAGACTGAACAACTGAACAATAGCAAATCTATTATACTTTTGTAAATTTTTTTCATGTACTAATATGCTGTTATAAAATCCTATGACTGTTGAATCTGAATTTCCAACACTTTTTTGTTGGAAATTACTAATCCTTTCTTCTTCAATTTCTAAGAACGAATATATACTTAAACAATATCACTCAAGAATTGCTCATGCCAGCTGATAAAAAATGTCTACATCTTGTGATGAGTGGGCATAAGGTTCCAAAATACAATAACAGTACTAATACTTAAAACAACAATAAAACAAAACAGCAATGACTATCTCTTATTAATGCTTATTATGTCCCAGGAACTCTGCAAAGTTTAAATGAGCTCTCGTATCTCATTTAATCCTCACATTCATCCTCTAAAGTAGTTACTGCTCTAGCCCCATTTTGCAGATAAGTGAACAGAGGCCTATTTTAGGAACTAAGCCCAGAATTGTTCAGAAAATGCACCAAGATCCATTCACTTACGTATTCTGCAGTGTGTGTGGTCCAGTTGGATGTGCTGGCACCAAGACACAGGAGGGGGACAATGCTTTCATGAAGTTTACAGTTTTCTGGAGGATAGAATCTTCACTCATTTTTGCTTAAATGACTGCAAAAATGCAGCTTTGATTACATAAAAAATAGTCTTAAAAAATTGGTCATATGTATTTTGAAACTTTCTGTTTCTATGAATTTGCCTATTCTGGACATTTCATATAAGTGAAATCATATACTGTGTGGTATTTTATGTTTGGCTTCTTTCATTTAGCATAATGTTTTCAAGACTCATCTTGTAGTATGCATCAGTATTTCATTTCTTTTTATAACCAAATATTCTGTAGATGAATATGCTACATTTTATTTATCCATTCATCAGTTGATAGACATTTGTGCTTTCTTTCCCTTTTGGTTTTTATGAATAATGCTGTTATGAACATTCCTGTGTATGTTTTTGTGTAAATGTTATATTTTTAATATTCTTGAACATATATCTAGGAGTAGAATTACCTGGTTATACAATAACTCTATGTTTAACTTTTCGGGGGAATTGCCAAACTATTTTCCAAAGTGGCTGCATCATTTTATTTTCATCAGCAATGTACAACATTTGTTATTGTCCATCTTTTTGCTTATAGCCATTCTAGTGGGTGTGAAGCAGTATCTTGTTATGGTGTTAATTTGCATTTCACTAATGACTAAAGATGTTGAGGGGGCATTTTTATGATTTAAGAGAATTTTTACTAGAGGACTACAAAACAGAACTACTAAAGGAGGTTTCTTTTCTTGAGGAGCTTTTACAGGATACTACCTGGGCTTCACACCACTTAAAGTGGTAAAAATATTTACCACGATGGTCTATTATTGGAATGTAACAGAAAACCAATTCAAAATGGCTTAAACTGTGCAGAAAATTATCATGTCATTTAACAAGAAGCACAAGGTCAGAGGATTACAGAGTTGTTTAATACAACCACTCAGTACTATTATGGAGATCCAACTTCCTTTCTCCTATTGTGTCATCCTAGCATGCCCATGATGTCTGCACATTTTGTATTAACAGTAGTAAAATGACTGCAGGAACTCTGGGCAATCCATCTGGACCTAAAAATGTCTGGTGGAAGAGAAATCTGTCTCAGAAACTTTTAGTTGTCTTTTCTTATATCTCATTGGCCTAGAACTGTATCACATGCCCAAATCTAAACCAATCACAGACAAAAGAAATGAGAATCCCATGTATATAGTTGAATTGAGATTTATTGCCTTACTAAATGGGAATTAAATGGGAATTCTGCTAACAAGGAAGAAAGAAATGGATGGTGGACAGACAGCTATAACAATATCTCTGTTATATAGCTATAGGCAACAACATTATGATGATGAAAATTATTAGGCTGAAACTTGAAACTGCTGCTATTGTACCACTGACACACACTAATTTCATATGTTCAGCCTAATCATTTCCAATGCCATTTGACAGAATGGGCTGAGGAATGAGGAGAGGGTAACATTGGTTCTAGGTTTTAGTTTAATCACTAAAAATAGTATAGCTCATAAACCATGAATAACTTAAACTGATTGATACAAGTAAATCAGACTATTGTGAGCAAAAAGAATTTGTGTAATACAGGATTTTATTTGGAAACTCCCTGGCAGTCCAGTGGTTGGGACTATGCTTTCACTGCCTTGAGCCAGGGTTCAGTCCTTGGTCGGGGAACTAATATCCTAAAAGCCATGTTGTGCAGCCAAAATAAACAACAGAATAATACCAAAATATTTGACTTCTTTATATGTTTCTTGGCACATCTCAAAGTATTTCCATTACTCTGAGGCCCAAAGCATTTGTCCCAATGTACGTGCTGATGAAGCCCGTGAATGTTTCATTTATACAGACTTACAGTTTGTTGAACTTTAAATTTGAACAATTAAATCACAGAATGCATTATTCTGTTTTCATTAAGAAACATTTAAAGATTTCAAAGAGAGAGTGACTGTGTACCTTCCATTTTAGGGATCTTTTAATCTAGGCAGACTTTGAGAAATCTAAAATAAGCTATTTAGTATATGGAAATAAATAGGACATCTCATGACTGGGCTACCCTTGAATTGTATAGAGCTATGCACAGAGCAGATTAGAAAATGGCAACCTTTCTCTTTTTGACATTTTAAAATTATGTTTTAATTTTTTGAATAGGCAATATATTCACACAGTACAAATTCAAATGATACAAAAGTTATACAGCATTCTCCCTCCCACAGCTGTTCCTCAGCCACTCAGGTCTCTTCTCCCAAGATAACTGCTACTAGAAGAAAATGTTTATGAATATTTAAACCTCGCCTTTCCCTACAAACAGCATAATTTACATCACTGTTCTGCTGTATTTTGTTGTTGCTGTTTTTTACTCAACAGGCTGTTATGAAGACCATTCCAAATTGGCATATAATGAGCATACTCATCTCTTTTTTATAGCTGCATAATATTCCACTTGATGGATATACTGTATTTCTTTAACCAGTCCCCTATTAGTGGACATTTAGATAGCTTTCAATATATTATGAACACTGCTGCAAAGAGTAACTTCTACACATGCCATTTTGTACTTACGGTAGTTATATCTCTAGGGAAGCTTCCTAAAGAGACATTACTACCTCAAAGAAGGTATGTTTTTGTAATATTATAAATAAAGCCAAATTTCTCTCTATTCCAGAGAGGTTACAGCAATTTAAGTTCCCACAGCAATGCATGAGAGCACTGTTTTCTCCACAAGTGGCAGCTTTTCAGAAAAGAGATTTCTTAAAGTTACCCGCTACACCTTCAATCTGGGTGTGTGGGCAGGACAGGATCTTGTTCTCACTTGTAATACAGAAAAAAATGTTATGGTATTACAGGAACTAAAAAAAGAATATAACAATGAAATGGGTAAAAATTTGAGGATGCATAGGAGAATGAATGGAAAGGCATGATTAAAATATTGACAGTATTTAAAATCTTTATACTGTTCTACAATTAACTCTGGTTCTGTTTGTAATCAGAAAACAATAGTAAAGTCACACTACTGTTTTCCTTGGGTTAGGAATCTCATTCCCTTTAGGCAAAGCCCGCCTTTAAAGGAGCCTTCATTTCAGTTCCACTTTAGGCTGAGCACCTGCTCTTCCCTCAGTGTCTCCTCTGCTGGGCCAGAGATGCCAAGGAACTGGGGCAGAAACCACAATACATCTGCATAGTCTGAAAAAGCTACCAAAATGAAAATTCCAACAAGAACCCCTCTTATATTTTTAAAATTTGTTTTATCAATTCCAATGATCATGGTGAAGTTTCACTTGCTTTCTGGCTTTTCTACGATGGTGGTTTCTGTTTTTCACCAAGACCATTAAACATTTTGAACTTCCAAAGACAATGCTATCCAAAAAAAAGACCTGCTCACTTGCGAACAGTCTTTGGGTCCCCCTGGCAGTCCACACCCAGCCTGGGCAAAGGCAGTAAATTAGAAGCATTTCTTCCAGGAGGTGACTCAGATATCCCAGCCTGGCCCAATGTTGCACTCACTCTGCATACAGACTGAGAGCTGTTGCAGTTGCAATATTCTCTCTAAACTCCTGCTCCTTTGTTGACTTGTAGAGGCTTACATTCCAAAAAAGGTAATTTGAAAGTGCTGCTGAATTTAGATGCATTTTGCTAATTTGTTTTTATTATGCATAGAAATATTGGTATAAAAGGTGTTTCAATTATTTTCTAAGGGAGGGACCTATGCATTCTCTGCAGCCACAAAGCTTTTAAATGGAGTTATTTTTCTCAGCCTATAATCGTTCTCCCTTTTAAGTACCCCAGCAGAAAAAGTAAGTTTACTGCTCCTCACACAATGGGCCTCTTCACTTTTTAGGTTTGGGAGACCTGGGTGACCTACGAAAGTTAATTAGAAGGTTAACAAAGACGAAGACAGAGTCGAATCCATCGCCTCTCCTTCAGCCAAAGATGTCATCCATTAATTAGGGAAATTGTTAAGGTGGCCTTTATAGAATCCATAGAAAGTCTGCTGTTGGCGGTCGACAGTTTTGATCAGATTTTCCTCTCCCCAATAATGCTATCCTTAATAGTACGAAAAGCAGAGGTCTGGGGTGGGGGAGGGGAGAAAGGAGGGGGTGGGAAGGATGTGTTTCAGCAACAGTACAGTTAACCAGCCGCTGATTGTGACGGCTTTGATTCTCAGGCTGCCCCGCATTCTTGTTCCATGATGTAATCCTTATTGAACCTGGAAGGCGAGGGAGCACGAGGGAGGGGGGAGAAGCTTCTGCTCCCGCCTGGAAGCCACAGGAGGCCCTGGGAGTTAGGAGCTCTCCCCCGGGGTGGGCCGCGGTGCCAGACGCTCTGCGGCAGCACCGCGGCTCCAGCAGTGCCGAGGACTAGGGCAGCTCGGGCTGGGCGCGGCTGTCCAGGTCTGGTGGGCTCCCGGACTCTTTTGGTTGCTTTGAGGAGGAAGACTTCTCCCTGTCTCTCTCCCTTCCTGTTGATTCTCTGCAACCAAAACACCAGCTCAACTAAGGAAAAACTTTTGAGTCTCTTTGCCATCTTGAGAACCACAAGGGAAATAGAAGTCTGCGTATTTGGTGGTGGTTGCATAGTCACGACCTCTCTGCCATCCCGTTTCTTGTCTCCTCTCCTGCTTACTTGAACCCAGAATTTGTAATTTAGACAGTAGAGCCTTCAGGGCTTCTGTTTTGGTATTATGTATTTAAGGTGGTGTTAATTCTGAATATGAAATGCCTTTATTTTTTAATATAGAACTTTTTTTTTCTCTACATCATTTAAACTATTTTTAAGTGTACAATTCAGTGGCATTCAGTACATTCACTTTATTGTGTACCTATCACCACCATCCATCTTCCCCAACTGTCTACACTGTGATACTTATTTTTTAAACTACATTACAGGGTTGGTTCTATGGTTTTCCAAGTTATCAGTAAGTTCTTAAGGTATCGGCATCTTTTAGTCTTGGGAGTTTTTGCATAATTCTTCAATGGCAAAAGTTGGAACAAAACAATGTGGCCCTTGTTTACCACGCAAAACATTTCTATGTACCTCTGTGTCTCTCTGGACTGATATTGAGCAAATACCGTACAAAACCTCACCTAGACAGTACATCGCCATTTTGGTTTGCCTTACTTATGCCACCCCAGAGTGGGTAAGGGTTGCTCAGACAAGGGAGTGTCACTCTCAGTTCTTAGCATCACCATGGAAAGGACCAAAACTACTATTCTACACATACAAAGTTACTCACACCGAGGCCCTTGTCTTTCTCAGCCAAGGAGAGTTCCTTTCCTCTGTCATCCTCCCAGCTCCTCCCCACACAGGAGGCTAAACTTCATGGCTCAGACCAGGGCCTGGAACAGCACCTGCCACCAAGGTCCTGTGAGCAGCCCCTTTAGTTATCCCTCCCTTCCTGGCTGAAGGCACAGGGCTGAGGAAAAAGAGGGAGGGCAAGTGTCCCCAGCTTTACAGAGGAAATAGTAGTAACTGTCAAACAGCTAAATGATTAAAAGCGCACGGAATAAAAAAACATAAATTATGAAACACAAGCTTTACATGTCTTAGCTCTCTCTGTGTGCTCAGTTGCTTCAGTCGTGCCCAACTCTTTTCAACCCTATGGACTTTAGCCCACCAGGCTCCTCTGTCCATGGGATTCTCCAGGCAAAAATACTAGAGTGGGTTGCCATGCCCTCCTCCAGGGGATCTTCTCAACCCAGGGATCGAACTCCTATCTCCTGTATCTCCTGAATTGGCAGGAGGATTCTTTATCACTGAGCCACTGGGGAAGCCCATGTCATAGCTCTATATGTTATCAACATGAAAATTTAACATAATACCCCAACACTGAAGCTGCTGTATAGCACAGGCAGCTCAGCTTGGTACTCTATGATGACCTAGCGGGTGGGATGGGGATGGGTGGGAGAGAGGCTCAAGAGGGAGGGGATATATGTATACTTACAGCTGATTCACACTGTTGTACAATAGAAACTAACACAACATTGTAAAGCAATTACCTTCCCCATCCAAAGGATCTCTATTCCCAGCCCCCAAAGCTTTGTACCTTTGATTTCAGTTTTATTGTAATGTGTACTTAGCATGTTGTTAAATTGCTTCATATTTCTTTGCTGCTATGGTTAGCAATGTATAAAGGACCCTCAACTAATTGAATTAACAGTCTCTTAGTGGCTAGTTGGTGGTGGCTGAGCCACACACATAAATTGCTCCCGTGTGACTTCCCTGCTTCAAAGATTGCTTGCTGAAGCACTTTATCTGTCCACCTTAACTGCATTTTAAGAGACATCAGAGGAGCTTTGAAAATTTCTAAGATGCACCTCAGACCAATTACCTAAGGATTTCTGAGGGTAGGACTATAGAATGGTATGTTTTTAAAGCTCCAACTTAAAGTGGGATTCCAATGTGCACTTATGTATCTAAGGTTGTATGTATATGAGGTTGAGAACTGTGATGTTTAATTTTATGTATCAACTTGAATGAGCCAAGGGATACCCAGATATTTGGTCAGACATTATTCTGGATGTGTCTGTGGGGGTGTTTTAGACTGAAGTAAACATTCAAATCAGTAGCTGAGTAAAGCAGATTGGCCTTCCTAATGTGGATGGGGCTTATGCATCAGTTGAGGACTTGAATAAACAAAAAGAGTAAGAGGGAACACCTCCTACTTGACAGCCTTTGAGCTGGGATATCAGTTTTTTCCTGCCTTTGGACTTGAGATGAAACATCGGTTCTTCTTGGATCTTGAGACCACCAGTTCTTGGACTGGAGCTACAGCTGATTTTTTTTCTTTTTTATAATTTTATTTATTTATTGGCTGTGTTGGGTCTTCATTGCTGTGCAGGCTTTTCTCTAGTTGTGGTGAGCAGGGGCTACTCTCTTAGTTGTGGTGCGTGGGCTTCTCATTGCAGTGGCTTCTCGTTGCACAGCATGGGCCGTTTTGTGCGTGAGCTTTAGTAGCTGTGGCATGTGGATTCAGTAGCTGCGGCTTCTGGACTCTAGAGCGCAGGCTCATAGCTGTGGTCACAGGCTTAGTTGCTCCACAACATGTAGGATCTTCCTGGACCAGCGATAAAACCCACATCTCCTGCATTGGCAGGCAGACTCTTTACCACTGAGCCACCAGGGAAGCCCCTCCCATCTATTCTTGAAGTTGATCTTTCTTGAGAAGTGATCAAATAGCACCAGTTGTTGAAGACAGCAATAAGGCCTGACCCTGATACTCCAGCTTTGATTCTGGATCAGTCTTTTGCCTTGAACTGATCAAGAATCACTTCCTTTAGAATCTTCAAGAGCAAATTTAAATGAGTATGCACTAACATCATCTTCTCTTTCAGATCTGCAACCATTTCTGGTAGAGATGTGTTGTGAATATCCATCTCGGGTGCATCTACTATGGCTTTTGCTTTTAAGAAGAAACACACCATTTTGTCACTGGAAAGGCAGAAGTGACCTCTCAAGGCAGCCAGGGCAGCATAGGTAGAATACAGATGGAAACCAATGGAAATATCACAGGAACTACAGAGTAAAAGGTTTTAAGTGTTGCCTTTGAGGGAACTTTCAAGGCCAACGAAGAAGGGAGCCTCCTAAACTACATTATTGTGACTCTGGAGAAGCTCCTGGCCCCAGGGGCTCTCAACAGGTCCCAGGGGAGGTGCACAGAGTCAGTGAGCACAGCACGGTGCTGTGCATACTGGAACATGGAGCACCTCTCTGGTTGCAACCACCACAGCAGTCATGGGCTGGATGGCATCTCCTCCAGCTCCAGCCCTGCAGGGCTGAGCAGAGAAGACCCTTTCACCACTTGCATGTCTCACTCCATGGAAGTTGTAAAAGAAGGTTCATCAATCGCCTTCTTATCCCCATCACAAAAGTCACCCCACAGCTGCTTTGCAAAGTGAGAGCAATGCCTCTGAGGCTGAGCTGCCATCCTCCTGCCTATACTTGGTTCTTGAACAATGCCACTGTTGGGGTGCCAACCCTCAACTGTACAAAGTTATGTACAGTTAGCCCTTCATCTGCAAAGCTGCATCTGCAGAATCAACCAACCTTGGATGGTGTAGTAAGTATTTAGTGAAAAAATTTGCATATAAATGGACTTTTAAAGTTCAAACTGATGTTGTTTAAGGGTTAACTGTACATTATTGGCTCTCCTAGTTCTCAGGCCTTTGAACTTGGACTGCAACTACACCATTAACTCTTGTGGGTCCAGGTTGCTGACTGCAGATTCTGGGACCTGTCAACCTCCATAAATGTGTGAGACAATTCCTTACAACAAATCTATTTCTATATAGATATTCATCCTATTGGTTCTGATTCTCCAGAGAACCCTGACAAATACAGATTTTGGTACCATGAAGTAGAATGCTGCTGTAACAAATACCTAAAAATGTGGAAGCTGCTTTGGAACTGGAAAATAGGTGGAGGCCAGAGGAGCTTTGAGGTGCATGCTAATAAAAAGTCTATATTGCCATTAAGGGACTAGTGGTAGAAACATGGATGTTAAAGGTGATTCTGGTGAGAGCTCAGAAAGAAAAAAGAGAGCTAGAGAGAAAGCCTGCATCTTCTTAGAAAATACTTAGCAGAATGTTTGCAGAAATGTGAATGTTAAAGACTATTCTCATGAAATTTCAAGTAGAAGTGAGGAATAGGTTATTGGAAACTGGAGGAAAGGTGCTCTTTATTATATAGTGGATAAGAACTTGGCTGAATTGTGCTATAGTGTTTTGTGAAAGATTAAACTTGCCAGCAATGAAACTGGGTATTTAGCAAAGGTGATTTCTAAAGCAAAGTATTGAAGATGTAGCTTGAGTCATCCTTACTGCTTTTAATAAAATACAAGAGGAAAGAGATGAGTTGAAGAAAGAATCTTCAAGCAAAAAGGAACTGGAACTTAAAGACTGGAAAATTCTCAAAGTATCCATCACAAAAAAAATGAGGTAGATGTTCTGAAGAGAACTCTAAGGGTGTGGGTGGCTGAACAGCCTTTTAATGAGATTAAGATGAGTGTGAACCATAGATCCAATCAGTCATCTCAGCAGATGCCAGAAATAGAGATTATACCACCAGAAATGCTGCTAGCTTCAAGAAAATGGGATAGAATGAAGGAAGGTTGCTAACATGGGCTATCCTTCAAGAAAAGAGAATGATATGAAGGTGAGCTGCCTAACATAGGCCCAGGGGGCAAGGCTGTTTCCTTCCTGGTTTCAGAACCTGGGGCCCTTGAAAAAAGCCATGGTGAGGGCTCTCAGCAGAGAGCTGGAGGAGTAGGGCTGCCCACAGAGCCTTGAGGGTGATACTGCCACCTCAGTGGCCCCGAGGGCAATGCATCAAACCAAAGAGGATTATACTCAAGCCTTTAAGATCTAATGGAATTTCTCTTGCTAGGTTTTAGACTTGCCTCGGACCTGTCACTCTTTCCTTCTTTCCTGTCTCTTCCTTTTGGAACAACAATGTCTATACTATGCTTGCCTCCCCACTGTATTTTCAACATTTAACTTGTCTGGTTAGGAAAGGAGTTTTTCTTTAGGATGAGTCTCACCCATTTCTGATTTAGATGCTATTTAGATTAGACTCTGGACTTTAGACTTTAGAGTTGATGCCAGAATAAATTAAAACCTTAGGGGTTGTAAGGATGGAGTACGTGTATTTGCTGCAGTCCATGGGGTCACTAAGAGTTGGATACGACTGAGCGACTTCACTTTCACTTTTCACTTCCATGCTTTGGAGAAGGAAATGGCAGCCCACTCCAGTGTTCTTGCCTGGAGAATCCCAGGGACAGGGGAGCCTGGTGGGCTGCCATCTATGGGGTCGCACAGAATCGGACATGACTGAAGTGACTTAGCAGCAGCAGCAGGGGTCAGAATGTTATGGACTGAATATGCCCCCTCAATTCATATGCTTAAGTCCTAACCCCCCAGTGTGACTATATTTGGAGATAGGGTTTATTGGGGGGTGACATGGGTTTAATGAGGCCATAAAAGTGGGGCCTTAAATCAATAGGGCTGGCATCCTTATAAGAAGAGGAAGAGACACTGGAGTCCTCTCTTCCTCACGTGAGGATGCACATCTGTACGCTAGGAAGAGAGCTCTCACCAGAAACCAGATTGACCAGTACTTTGATCCTGGGCTTTCCAGCTTCCAAAGCTATAAGAAAATAAATTTCTGTTGTCTGAGTTACACAATCTATAGAATTTTGTTATGGTAGCCTGAGTAGACAAATATAAGGACCATCTAAAGGAGATAGCAATCACTGCCCCCACACATATCCCCTTCTAAAATAATCTACCCTCACCTGCCTCATGGGGTACATGCTCCTGTGTCCTCAGCTTATTGGTCAGGGTGAGCACCTGACCCAGAGACTCTATGCATGGGCCCCTGAAACATTTCACACATAAACCCCACAGATCAGAGTTTCATTTACGCTCATAAGATCTTCTGTTGCATTGTGATTTCTCTAGGCATAACTCACTTTAGGGTAAGTTACTTGGTCAGATCTTAGCACCTACCTGAAAAGCTCATTGTAACTGATTTTGAAACTTGAGGCACTTTGCAAAAAGGACAGGTTTAAAAGGACAGCAGTTAGGATCTTTCAGATGCAAAGGTCAGAATGTGAGTGTGGGACACCTATAGGAGAGTGGCTAAGAAGTAGGTGAGGGTGGGGAGATTGAAGGACACAAGGCACTGCAGTTTTCTCTGGGATGATTCTTTACACCTCACCTCCATTTCGTCTTGAGGGTGGCCTTTGTCATAACTGTCCTAATCAAAGCAAATTTGACTGTAAGGGTTAAAGACCCATTCAAACTTACTTATGTATTGGGGGAGGGGTCGTTATTAAATGGATACAGTGGAAGTCTAGCGGGACTTCTTGGGAAACTACAGTTATTTCTTCCTCTTTCCCCCACCTTGCTCCTTACCACCAGGCCCTGTGGCTTCTCATGTTAGTTCACCTGGGCAGGTCTACCCATCCTCTCTTACAAAGGCTCTCTCAGCCACCTCAAGGTGGGATGGGCCTGGCCGGGGTTGTCAATCATAAAACATCCACTGAGGAAATTCATGCTGAAAATTTCTGTTCAGATTGTTAGAAATGTCCAAAGATACCTTATTTTGTCTATTTTAAGTCCTAAATAATTAAATTTAAGTTTGGATAATAGGCATACTGAGTGAAGTATTATGACTCATTTTCTGATAAAAATTTTGTGTTAACCACAAATTTCTTTTATTTAAAAAAACTCTATTGTAAAGTATTTCTAAAATGTTTACTTTCCTCTCTTTTTAAGATAGTGACAATATTTGCTCCCTTTTGGTGATACGTGAATCGTAAGTTTTAATAGCAATTCCCATGGAAGAGATCTCAGGGAAAAGTAGAAACAGTACTGAGTTTAGAGAGTCAGAACACTACATTCATCCCAGCTGTATCAGCCAAGGAACCTCTGGCATGTCACTGAGCCTCTCTGAGCCCTGCTTTCCTCATATGAGAAAGAGGAAATGACGGTCGAAATACTTTTCTTTTTATCTGGGGGTAATCACTCTCAATTTATATGTAAAATTAACTTGAAAGTTGAAAGCTTCAGCTTTTATCTCTGGTATATAGGACTTGTACTATAAATGTTTGTTGAATGACTTTTACAGTGTGAATGATCTCCATATACAAGGACAGGAAATTGGGCTGAATTTGTGCATGCTGCTGCTGCTAAGTCACTTCAGTCATGTCCGATTCTGTGCGACCCCATAGACAGCAGCCCACCAGGCTCCCCCGTCCCTGGGATTCTCCAGGCAAGAACACTGGAGTGGGTTGCCATTTCCTTCTCCAATGCAGGAAAGTGAAAAGTGAAAGTGAAGTCGTTCAGTCGTGTCCAACCGTCAGCGACCCCATGGCCTGCAGCCTTCCAGGCTCCTCCATCCATGGGATTTTCCAGGCAAGAGTACTGGAGTGGGGTGCCATTGCCTTCTCCGGAATTTGTGCATATTCTAGATCATATTAGGGTTTTGTTTTTTTTTTTTTTATACCAAATTCCTCATAGGAACTAGTTCTTTTGGCTTTTTTTTTTTTTTCACAAAGTGAAAGTAGTAAAGTAGGAAAACAAATATATAAGTTGAGGGCTCATTCACTGAGTATATGTTTAACTAAGTTGCTACTGTACAAGAAAGTCATTAATAGTGTATTCGTTTCTTTTAAGCTTATTCAACAAATACTCACCAAGGATACTGGGAACATGTTGAATAGACATGATCCTTGTCCTCATGGAGCTGATAAGTCTCGTACTTGAAACACTCACACATCAAAAACGCACTAAGGATATACTCTCTATCTCCCCTGGCCTATTTTCGGAGTTCCTGCAAATGTTTCTTTTGACCAGGGCCTAGAACGAGTTGGGGGAAGCAGGACAAACACCAAGGTCCAGCAACTGAGAAGAGGGCTTGGGCCTGAATATAAATCCCACATAATAATTTTTAGATCACTGTCCTTGGCTGAGGTGGGGGAGAAGATTTTTTTCACCAAAGCTGGAACATTGACTATATATAACAGTATACAAATGTCATGTCTTGTCTCTACTCCAGTGTACTAACACTATTTCAATAGCTACTCCAATAGCTAACACTATTTGAGAGTCTGTCCAGGGTCAGGCACTGTACTGAACACTTTCCATGTTTTGTCTTTAATCTTCACACCAGCCTTGCAAGATAGATACTTTCATCATCCTCAGTTTGCTTATGAGGAGACTGCAGCTATAGAGGACATAGCCAAGGTCACAATAGATGGTTATAACAGAACTAAACCTGTTCTGTCCTACTTGAGTATGTACCTTCTTCCTGCCAAACCATGTAGGGCCTTTACTGTTTTCTAAACAGAACAGTGGGCTTCCCAGGTGGCACTAGTGGTAAAGAACCTGCCTGCCAATGCAGGAAACGTAAGAGATGTGGGTTCAATCCCTGGGTGGGGAAGATCCCCTGGAGGAGGGCATGGCAAACCACTCCAGTATTCTTGCTTGGAGAATCCCATGGACAGAACAGCCTGGTGGGCTACAGTCCATAGCGTCGCAAAGAGTCGGACACAACTGAAGCAACTTAGCACGCGTGCAAACAGAACAGTAAGAAAGCTGTGTTTCTATCCCTTGTCACAAAATACATGTCTTTCAATATAATACATGATAACAATAGCTAATATTAATTGAGCAATTACTATGTGCTAGATACTATCCTATCTATTTATATGTATGAATTTATTCAATCCTCAAAAACCTATGAACCAGTTACTCTTTTTATTAAACTTTATCTATTATTTTATAGATGAGGAATTGAAACACAGAGATATGAAGCAACTTGTCCATGATAACTCAGCTGATATATGCCAGAGACAGAGTCAGACCCAAGTTGCCTGGGGCCAGAGATTAAAATCTGTCATTTCATCCAAATGAAATATATTATTTTCAATGTCTATTACAGTTTCATTAATTGGTGAAATAAAGATCACTAGCATGTGAGGGACCCTTCTTCCTTACCTCCCACCCCCATGAGCAGAAGACCCAATTCCATTCATAGTCTGATGGAACATTTTCCTCTGTCATTGTGCAGTGTGAAACTTACACAACTGAATGTAACATCTCTGAATTTCATCTGCTGTGGAATGGCACATGATAAAAAATGCACCACATATTCTAAGTCTGTGTTTTCTCACTAATTTAGTCTTTTTTCTCAAATGCACAGCATTTCCCATAGACATGAGAGTTCTCTCAAAAAGTTAACAGCACTCTCTGAGAAGAGGAATTGGAGAAACCCAGGAACGTTTTCTTTAGCAGCTCAGGCAAGTGACTGAAAAGTAAAAAATTAATTTTTTTTATAATATCAGATTTTAGATCTTCCCTCTGACTGACTGACTATTTGGGTAAATTGGGCAGTGGCATAACTGACCAGGCAGCAACCTCAGTGGCTCAGCTAGGAGCGAGGCATAGGCAGAAGGCAGCAGAAAAGTGTTGGGGCATCAGACCGGTGAATTCTAACTTCAGTCTACTAAAAACAATCTCCCTCTTTCTGTATCACAGAGACACACATGAGAGATTTCTGAAGCAGGCTGATGCCCTCAGATATAAACCTAGTTTGTGGCTATGAACCATTAAGGATGCTTGATAACTACTAATTAAGTGAATTAGAAACACAATATATAATTACTGATGTTCTACTTTCCCCCCTGTCTTTGCTGCACCACAGGAAAAAGTTTCCACGGCAATTGGTTTGTATAAGCAAAGACCAAAATTAAATTAAGAGGTCACATGCCAGTAGCAAAGACAAAATCAGGGAAACATTTTCTAATCAGAAACTGCAAAGAAGTTTGGGCCTTTATATAATAGAGAAATTAGGATTGGATAGTGGTATTCTTTCAACCAACTTTTCACAAATATTTCCTGGAACAGCCCCAAGCACTGAATCCTCATTTAGCCTATTCTTTTTTCAGATATAATTGAATTTACTTGTTTCGGTTTCTGCCTCCCCACCTTCCACCCGGGGCTAAGGGCAGTGCTGCTCTGCTTTCATATGGCACAAGCGCAGTCATAAACCACGTTTGAATATCTCTTCTCCAGGTATCAGAGGCTCTATCTAGGTCTTTTCTTCCAAAGCTCCTGTCTTCTCACACCCCAGGGAAATTCCTCTATACCCTCCACTCCCCCAGTGATGCTCAGCAACCCGCCCCCTTCACTACCTTGCACTCCCCAGCCCCAAAAGTTATCCTATGAAAATGAACAACTCCATTAGCTGTGGAGAAGATTATCTGAAAAATATCCTCTGAGAGGATTTTGGTGCAGGAAAATACAAAGAAATGTCTAGAATCTTTGACTGAAATCACTGACCGTTGTGAGAGGTGACACTAAGCTGAAGGAATATACATTCCTTGGGGCAGAGGGATGTTTGCATCAGTAGGAGAAGGAAAGATAGCTCTTGTTGTTGTCTGGGGTCTATGGGAGAGGATTTAACAACACACACATCAGGATGGAGTGAAAAGTCTCTAAAGACATATTCATTCCCACAGCAGGCCTCTGGTTTGGCATCTACTTAGCTCCTCAGACTCACCAGCCATCTCCATGGGAGGGGGAGGACGTGACTAGTCAAACGATTCCCACCACCCCCCTGGATGCCTCTGCAGGCTCCTGGAGTTCTCCCTGGCAGGGTGGCTGGCTGACTTGGCTTCACAGTTTTATAAATATGAGCTTTTACTCTTGCTCCTTGAAATTAAAAAAAAAAAAAAAAGTTCAGATGAAGGCACAACAGGGAAAGGTAAGAAACCTATGTCTCTCTCCTCTCTGTTCTTAAATGGTAGTTAAGAGGTAGTTTTTTAAAAAATATTTCATTTGGATATAGAAACTTAAACAAAAAATTCCCTTTCCTCTTTGAGGATTCTTTTCCACTATTGTTTGTCAGAGGCTAAAACTAAGGTGCTTTTGGAACATGAACACACACACACACAAGCATGCTCACCCCAACACACCACAGTCTCTGCTCTTTTACTCACATTTCATCCTTGAGGACGTGCAAGCCTCCAGGACAAGAACCACAGTCACTGGGCAGTAGAGTCTGGTGAGCAGCCAGGGGCTGGTAGGCTCCGTCTGCTCTTGCCATGAGTGGTTCTTTGGCCTGGTTTAGCAGGGTTGAGAATCTGTGTGATTTCGGCATGGTGTCCCAGCAGCTAGTTGTCCTGTCTCCAAGTGCAGCCTTCTACATGCAACAAGGGAATTCGGGCTTTTCTGAAACAGGCTTCTGAGAGCAAGAGCAGAGGGAGCCAAGCCTGAAGGGTGTCAGCAGTGGTGACACGCCCTGGGGGAAGATGTGGGACCAGCTGGGCTCTGAGCCAACAGTAAGAGAAGGGAAGGCTACTCTGAGTCAGAGTAGTTCTTCCAGGATCCCTACTGCTCCTGGACCATCTTTTGTCATTTTAAAGTGGTCTTAAAAGTGGTCTTCACCACTGGTCTTGCCTTGACCCAGGAAAGTGCACTAATTTTTATTCATTAACATATTACTTTGCAATGAAGTTATTATCATACAAATGGTACTTAGTCCTCATAATCCATGAATAAAGTAGCATTGTCCCCATTTTATTAATGAAGAAACCAAGGCTTCAGAGTGGTTTAAGCCACACACTCCCCAAGTTAAGGCTGTAAGTACTGCGAAAGATAAGAAGTCTCCATCTTCTTATTCTTGGTTCTTTCGCTTACATACCTTTAGTCAATAGATAAGTGTATACTTTATTTCTAGCACGGAACGAGTTCAATTAGGTTCTGTTAAGAATTCAAAGACATCGTCACTTGGTTCCTACCACCCTGGCATTTACAACCTGGTTAGCCAGAATTAAGGGATAGGAAGGGCTGGGTGATGTGCATTTAATGAGTTATTGGTTCACTTATATACTAAGGAAATGGTTTTTGAGCCTTAAATACCAGACACTGGGACAGCAGAAGAAGGACACAAAGATGGAAGGAACCCAGTCTCTGTTCTCAAGAAATTCAATCTAGACAAGGGACTTTCACTGCTCAAAGCTGTTCAATGGCTTCCCATTGCTTCCAAAGTAAAATCCCAAATCCTTAATGTGACCCACAAGCTAGGAGATCTGACCTTTGCCCCTCTCTCCACTTACACTGGACTTCATTAAGTTCCTCAGTCAGGTTAAACCTCCTTCCTTCCTCAAGGGGCTCTGCCTATGAGAGGGCTTCACAGATGTATCTTTTGAGGAGGGTTTTGAAGAATAGATAGGAGATTTCCAGGCAGAAACTGATGGGGTGTTTTCCAGCTAGAGGAATTTGAGTGGGGAGTGGACTTAGTGGATAAGAGTAGCTGGAGAAAGTTTCATAGAAAAGGCAAAATGTTCTTTGTATGTAACTGATATTCAATAACTATCTGTTGAACAGAATTGGTTTGAGAAGGCTAGGGATGGGCAGAGTGTGGTAGGATGGGGGAGCAGAAGAGTGAGAACAAGACCAAATAAGCAAAGCTTCAGGAGCTGGGAGTACCTGAGCATGATACAAGGCAAAGGAACCATCTAAGAGGCAGGTTGGGAAGGCAGGGCAGTGAGGTGTGGGAGCGTGCTTGATGGGATGGGAGATCTGAACTCCAGTCACAGCTCAGCTACTTGCTTTGTGACCTTGGACAAGTCATTTCTCTTTTCTTGGCCACAGAACTTGTGATGAAGATGGAGTGAGTAGGTGATTTCTTAACATCTCCTTTCCAGGTAAAATGCGCTCTTGCAGAAGCTAGCTAAGATCCAACACACTGGAAAAGAGAACAAATCTTAGGAGGACAGAGACAGCAAGGCAGAGTGCTGGCGTTAGAGACCTTTATAGCATGCAAGGCTGAGGAGAAGGACTGGAGGCTGGAGGGGAAGCCAGGGTTACGTGACCTGCCAGGGGAAGCTGCAGCCTGTGACTCACTGATGTCCCACCAGGACCAGATCAATGAAATCAACGGAATTTTCTATAGCAATCAATTTCTAATTCTTACCCTGATCCAGTGTCTAATGACGGGGGACCAAGCTCACCATCAGGGGAGAAGGCTGCTGTGGCCAGTAAAACTGATGTCCAGGTTCAAAGAGTAGGGAAGAGAGGAAAGAACTGAAGGAGTTTTCCAGACAGTCCAAATGAAAGGACAAGTCCCTCATCCAGGTTTTTTTCTCTAGTGACCCCGATTTTGCACCATAGATGTCGCTTGTTTCTCTCTCTTTTTTTCTTTGGTACTTTTGGGGAGGGGGAGCAAGGCAAGGGAGAGGGGAAGAGACTTTTTTTCACAGGAGTCCTCAGAATTACAGTTCACAAACTATTCAGTAAACTGACCGGCCTCAACCTCCCCTTCAACGGCCTAATCTAAGGGGTGGATCTATGTGTTTTGTTGCTTGTCAGAAACAATTGCTGCGCGGCCCATTACATTTACAGCACGTCGCCCTTTAATTGGTGTAACACGCTGAGGCCTGAAAGGAGGAGAGGCCCACAAAAGCGCCCGTGAATGAGCCTTGACTCACACAAAAACACTCTGCAGAAGTTCAGAGCTGGCCACTAACAAGGAGGTAGGGAGTTAGTTTGAAAAGGGGGTGAAGTTCAGAAATGTGTCACCTTGAGGAGCCTCCCATCAAAGCAATGGTCGCATTGACAAGCTGCAAAGAAAAAAAGTTAAACCTTCAGGGCTACGGACTTGCCTGCTGCATTTATTCTTTTTAAACTTGAGAAGGGGGGTGAGTGGGAGAGGGGAGAGTCTTTTTCTTCTCTTCCCCACCCTTGTCTCTCTATTCCCCTTATTTACTTCAGAGAACCTTAGAGAAGTCGATGTGAAAAAACATATCTCCCACACCCCTGCTAAGATACACTTTTTTTTTTTTTAATATGTAAAAAAGTCAGAATGAATGTGAGCAGCCTTAGGTTGCTGCTGCTGATTTCAACCTCTGTGGGAACAGTGTTTGCTCTCTGCGTTCCCCCTCCCCCCATTTTCTAAGGCAACTCTCCCAGTCCTGGGGTTTGGAGCCCCTCCGCTTGGGCCTGCCTGCCTGCAGGTCTGGAGACTGCACACCAGGATTCTATGAGGGTGAGGGCATGCATTCCGGTTCCTCAGTGGCAAAGAGGACTGGTGTGAGCCATATCAAAGTATATGGAAGCATCATTCGCACTGGTATGAGTCCAGCTGATCAGGGTACTGCAGTCGGGGGTTCCGCCCCCTCCTTGGAGAAGGAGGAGACCCAGCTTTCCCTCCTCCTGCCCATAACACCTAGGTAAGATCCTCCCAGACCCAGCCACGCTTTGGTTCCAGTTTGCAAAATAACATGTCCCCAAAAGAAGAACTAGCATTCATAGGTCCGAGGTGGAGGTGGGGGACGAGGAGGCACCTTCTGTTCCTCTGCCTTCTGTGGTCACCTGCTCTTCTAGTGCACCTTCCTGGTTCCAGATGCCTGGAATTTACTCAGTGGCGTAATCCCACTCAGTGGTGGGATTGATCTCTCTTGGCACTTCCCCAGCACCCTGCCCCTCGTCTTCCTCCGGGGATCCCCGCCACACAAGTGCCACCAAGGTGGAAGACCCTTCGTCCAGTTACTGGGTGTGCTCGCTCGAGCACCCCAGAGGCACCCTCCTCCGCTCGCCTGTTCCCGCCTTTGTCTGGCGACTGGACCCCCACCCTAGCACTGCTCCTGTGAACCGGCTGCCCTGTGCGAAGGCGGGGGGAACTTTTCAATGCAGCGCCACAGCTCCCTCCAGATTTGTAATCCGCCAAAAAGCTGCTGATTGCTGCAATCGTTACTTTTCATTAAAAAAACTTAGAAGCAATTTGGGAGAACCCTTCTCAATGAATACATTTACCCCCGAACGGTCTTTATTCTCTGCCTCCACTTGATGAGTTTCTCTGGCACGAATCCGTTCTTACAGGCACAGAATGGGCAATCCCTTGATCCCCGTCAATTGTCATCCCAAGTCGGGGCCACTTTGACCGCCAATAGTGGGGAAGTCAGAGCTAATCCTCAGAAGGAATCACGGGAAAAGAAAAGCAACAATAACCAAGTCAAGCGTAAAAAATGAAAGAGAAATCTCTATTATCACTCACTACATTTCCCAGCTATGTACTGAAAAAATCAGCTCGCTTGTCATTCGAGTCAGACACCCACACAAGAATATGGGGTCGTGGTGGGTTGGTAGACTCACACGACGTAAGGAGCGATATTTGAGAGCCAAAGGCCTCTCTTCTGCCTCTGCCAAATCCCTCTCACATCCGCCATAACCATTAAATACAGACTGACTTTATTCTGTATGGGGAGGCCCAGGGGTGGGGGGTGAGGGAGCCCCCAGCTGTGCATGGATACAAAAAGGTCCCAGGAGAGAGGAATGGGGGGGGGGTTGTGGAGTGACGATGCTAAAGGAATGCACTCCTCTTGGGCACCTCCTGCTTGGGCGGTTGGGCCTCTCCTGCCTGGGTCCAGCCGCCGCCTGGGACACCCGCTCAACCCTCTCTCCACAGCCCCTGCAGCTCCGTGGGTGCGCAGACTTGGAGGCTGGGTCCTGGCGCAGCTGCATGACACACGCGTGCACTGGGTCCACGGGCCATGGGCTCCACGCAGCCTCCAGTCTTCCACAGTAGCTGGGACCCACAGCACTGTGGGCTGGGGGTGGGGTGTGAGAGTCCCGGGAATCGCTGGAGCAGACACAGAAAGACCTGTGAGAGTGTGCATACACAGCCACTTTCCACGCTGACACCTACAATTATATGACATAGGCCTTGATTCCTTTATGCCGAAGCCAAGTGAGGGGTAAAGTAAAGCGGGGATGCAGGGCAGGATTCCTGGCGCTACTGCAGCGTCTGGGGAGGGGTGGCCCTGCAGCCTCCCGCTGCTCTCTCCCTCACTGCTGCTCCCTTGCTCACAGATGCAGGGTTGATGGCCAGCACAGGGTTTGGAGGACCTGAATTCCAAAAGAAAGGGCCAGAACATACAGTCCAGCGACCTCTCCAAGCCCACTTCTCTCATGAGGCTGCAAAGCCAGTCCAAGGTGCCTTTTGGCTACTTTCATTTTCCCTTGCCAGGCCCTCCTGGGGGCCAGGTCCTCAGGGACCTCCCGTGATCAAGTGGTGAGGCTGCTTCTGGTTGCTCAGGGCAATGAGGAAGGGCCACATGGGGGATGAAGGTGTTTTTTTCATCATCTCCTTCCTCAGGCCTTAGAGGTGTAGCCTGCCAGCAGCTCCTGTTCCTCCCAGCCACCCACTTCACCCTCAACCCCTTCACCCCACTCCACACCCTGGTCCCCAACACCTAGGCACCCACCCCATGAAGCCTGTTGTAGTTATCTCTCTGAGGAACCTCTCCAGACTTCATTCCCCACAGCACACCACATGCACATCACACACTACATGTGTACACATGACACGCTGCATACCATTAACACATACATTATCACACACATGTACACACGCAGAGAGTAACATTCAGGGAGCAACAAGCTTTGAAAACAATCATATTTACACAAGACCTGCACTCATCCACATACAGAGTCACACAGACATGCACACATTTCTGCACACCCAGGCACACATGGATCATGCACACTCTTGAAATACCCTTGAGCATCCAGATACTGGCTCTGTCAGAAATGCCAGGTCAGGCAGAGGGTACTATCCAGGTGCGGGTCATGGTCTTTGGCTCTGAGACCCAGGCCTCCTTCAGGATGCTCGCCAGGGCAGATGCCCCAGTCTTCTCACTGGGCCTGTGTGGCGCTCACACCCTTCACCCGGTGTGGGCTGCACCAGAGCTGGGACAGTCCCAGGTGGCCCCACCAATCAGGCCAGAGTCCGAGGTGAACACTGGACAGGGAGACTCACCCCAGCAGGGCACCAGACACATGCCCATGAGCCTCCTTAAGGGAGTGGCTGAACTAGCCTCCGTTGTGGTCCTGCAGTCAGGAAGTGGGAAGGATACTGAAGGAGGCTGTCCAACCTGTCTGACCTGCACCCACCCAGGTGAGACATCCCACCCAGAGAGGATGGCTATGAGGTGGTGGCAGGTAGTGATAATCACCATCTATAAAGCCAATGAGAGTGAGATGGTTCTGCCCAGCCCCAGATTTACATAAACGTGGAATCCCTGCTTCCACCGATATCTGGAAAGGGTGCTTGCAGAGAGGGCGACCGACATTCTGCAATCCTAATTAGTGATTTTTGTCCCCTTGTTACTGGGCTCAGAATCTCATGCAAATGAACTCTTCATTTCAGCCACATTACCCCAGTTCCAGAATTAACTGACTCTTATCTTTAATGATATGCCGCTGAAGTTCTCCGAGCTGGCTAGCTTTTTATCTTGATTACTCTAATCAATAAGAAATGATAGAGTAGAATTATAAACTCTATTGGCTTTTAAATGTTGCCGACAAGCCCTCTAGATGCCATTCCCGTTCATTGTTATTTATTAAAATGATCCTCAGCCCTACAGCGGATGCAAATAGAGAAGCGAACAAGAATTAGCCTTGGGAAGAGTCCCAGTCGTTTCTGAAAACTTCACCTCCTACTCCCCAGGGAAGAGTCTTTGCTGTTTAGGCTTGAGAAGATGGAAGCATATTAAAAAATTTTTTTTAAAGAAAATTGCTCTTTTGGAGGTAGAAAAGAAACAGAAAACAAGAAACACCAAATTCCCTACCTCATCCAGACCGATAGTTTTAAAGGTAGAAGCTTTGAAAATGGCGCTTTGAAATACAGAAACTCATGCTTTACGAATGAATCATATCTTTTCTCTCTTGTTTCTCTTCCTACTCCCCACCTTGCTGACTCCTCCCCCCACAGACTTCTGCATACCATTATCTACAGGCTTATCTTTAAGGATGTATGATTTCAGACAGAACTCAAGAAAGGCAATTTCCTCCACTTTTTCTCTTGGGAGAAAAATAGGGCTTGGATCTTTCTGTCTGCAGACAATATCTTTAACTCCAGCTAGATGGCAGGTGGTGGCTGGTCAAGGTGTCAAAAGCACCTCTAATGGGAAGTTTTAAGGTTCCTATATGTCCAGCATCAGGTGGACTGAGATGTCTCTCCCACTTCAGGCAGCCCATTGCCCATACCCCTCTAAGGTCCAGGACACCACAACTCTCCCAGTCACACCTCCCTCACAGGCCGAATTTGTGCAACACTCTTTCCCAAGAAGCCAAAAAAAGAGTGTAGGGCATTTATTTTCTCCCTCCACTCGTTAAGAGTGAAAAAAGGAGAAAGTTTATGTTATACGTGACAAATATCCCTCTTCACCCTCGACCAGTGATTAACCCTCCTCTTACTCCGAATCTTGGCTCTAAATTTGGTCCAGGATGCGGTGTCCTAGGAGGGTCAGGGGCTGCTGAAAGCACCAGCTGTCATCACTTATCAGATCATGTACTAATTTACTAGCTTTCATTTAAATCCCCACCTCCTAAACACATTAAGAACCTATTCTACCCTAGGCACTTTGTCAGGAGCAAGATTCAGCTTCTGAGGCACACGGAACCTTTCCCTAGTTGGCTTGACCCTCTGCCCACTCTTTGCTTTGTATGGGTTCTAAGAACAGTGACATCCAAAGCTCCAAAAACGCTAGAGCGGTAGGCACACACATTAATTCACACACGCCACAAACTCGGCCTGCCCCTGCCCAGCAACCCCACAGGGCGCACCACCGCTATCTCGACGCGTTTACGCACAGTCCTACTCGCCCGCTGCAGATAGACCGGTCCCCAAGCAGCCGTCCGGCCCCTCCAGCCCGCGTAGCTGTGAAATCTGTCCTCGCCCTCTATCCCCATTCCCCGCACACAGCCCCAGGCGCTGCGCCACGCCCCGGCCGGGTCAGTCGGGGAAACTGCGCGCTCAGTCTCGCAAAGGCACATCTAGCAATCACAGACGCTCCGAGGAGGGACGGCGCGCGGGAAACGAAAGCGGCTGGAACACAAACTCAAGTCCCCCAAGGCCGCGGTCGATCCCCAAGAAGTTGGAAATCCTCGGGTAGGCTAAGCGGTTTTTTTTTTTTCCTTTCTTTTTTTAAATGACACGTTGGGGGAAGGGCTGAATGTATCAAAATCATGTAAAATTTCTGTTCTTAGCAACATCCTTGTTATTAGGAATGATGACTAAACCGCCAGGATTATTCTGGACTGTAAGTTATCAAGAGCCCACTAATTTCACATTAAAGCCCATTGACTGCAACGGCGTGATTGAAGGGTTTTTAACAATTAACATAATCAGAAAATGAGCTGAGATAATTTTTATTCAACTCATTACTTTTTAATCATGTATTTCTTTTAATTAATATCTTCTCCGTGAACATAACACAAAGCGGAGCCCCAATGCTGGCCCAAGCCAGCCTGTGGGACTGAATTTGACACAACCAAACATTGCACCAGCCGCATTCATCGTATCTCTATTGTGGTATTCGCAAAACAGAAAAATCTTGTCCAAAAGTCACCATGTTGTTTTGCAACACAATATAAAGGGGGAGGGGCTGAAGCTGCACAAGCCATACGATTTTTAAAATTCTACTTGACTTTTATATTTGGGTGCCTTTTTTGGTTTGCAGCCAGACAGACAGATACAAATGAGAAGGAACAAACAGGAGGAAGAACAAGAAGAGGAAAAGGCTTTTGGAAATGAATGTCCCATAGTGGGTTTTGGCTGCTCCTGCATGCCACCAGGGCCAGCTGGAGGAACCTTAGAAGGCACAGAATTGACATCAGCGTGCCCACCTCTGGCCTCACCTAGTGTCAGCTGGGCACCTGGGCCTGGCCCATGCTGTCTGGGCTGAGGTGTTCAGCTTCAGTTCCCCCACCCTAATCAACCTCCTTGGGCTCAGATCCAATGGGATTAAATCCCTCTGCTCCCCAGCCCCAATGGCAAGTGGGCAGAACCTGCAGGCCCTTTCTTTTCAGTTAGGATATTGGACTGCTCAAGTATTTGCATTGTAGTGTTGGTGTCTTGACCCCAATGGCCCACAACACTTCCTGGTAAGCACAACCTGGAAGACGTGATCCAACTCAAATGCTCAAATGGCTCAAATGGGGCAGAAAGTTGGCATTTTGATGGCAAATTGGATTCCAGCTCCCCCCACCACCCCCCGCCCCGGTGGGCACATCTTGCCTGTGGCCTGACCACTGGATCTCCCAAGCCTACCAAAAAAAGGCTGTTTCTGGACTAAGATCTCTCACCCTGTGGGAGCTTCGTCAGCCTCAGAAAAAAGAAACAAAGCCGACCCCTGGTGGAAGAAAATGAAAGTTAAGAATATAAGGAAGGCTTGTGAGGGCCTCCTGCCCAAACATCTGTATATTGGAGAAGGAAGGGAGAAGGAAGAGAGAGTGGGAAAGGGTAAATAATAAAAAGGAAAATTGGAGAAGGCAGAAAACAGCAGAGATCACATGACAGCAGGTGGAATTCAGGTCGAGAGAACTGGGAAGAAGGAGAGACCAAGCCCTTTGGGCTCCTTGGGTCAAGTGTGCATCCTCAGTGCTTGTGGCCTGACTGGTGTCACTGATCAGGCAGGGACCTCTAATTTCTTCCGTTTCTCTCCAGTGAATGTCAGAAGTTCTATGATTACAGAGGGAAGATGGAGGTCTCTGTTAGACACTGGCAGCATCTGCCTGCCTGTCTCAGAGAGCACGCAAGTTCCAGAAACTTCCTTTACTCTAGACAAAGCACTGCCTCCCACCATCCTAACCTGTCAGTCTTAGCTAAGTGATAGTAACTAAGGCAAAAATTCAACGTACCAAGTTCTATCCACTCTGGCAACTGAGAACAACCACTGCTGAGGGGTGTGATGAAGACGCTGTCAGTGGCTGTGTTTCAGTGCATTATAGGAAGACAAATCTACATGGTATGCTTATGTCTCTCCAATGCAAGTGCTAAATGTGGGGGAGAGGGACATGAGGGCAGGCAGACACACAGAGGGCACAGTTGTTCTGAAATCTGCTTTGATTAAAGCAGGTCAGGAGATCAGTTTGGTGCCCTGGACAGAGGGCAAATTGCCTCTCTTGACAAACCTTGATGAAATAGTTGTAGCACATTTTTGCCAAAGAAATAGACTGCAGAAAACATAATAAGAGGTAAGTACATGTTCCCATGAGAACAGACAGCACTATGTCCCACAGAGTTTTCTCAGTGACAACATATGCTGCTTTTACAGTTTCTCCACTTCGCCTCCCTGGTATAGCCATCATTGCCTTGGGCCAAATCAGACCCAATGACCTAGGCTTGAGATAAGGGACACCAAGTCAACAAAGAGCCCTGGCAAATGAATTATAATTCCTATGGGCACCCCTGGAACAAGAGGCAGAGCTGTGGTGACCCCACTTTGGAACAGGGCACTCTCCTCAGACCACTGTATCTTCTCTTTAAAGCTTTCACGAACTCTTGACACATGCATCCTGTTCAGTTTTTCCTGTTCATCAGAGCATCACGACACACTCAGTACATCCTAGTATTGTAGCCATTGTTCTGAAAACAGCCAGAATGTTTCGTAGCTTCTCTGGCTAACTTCAAAGGTGATTTTTTTTTACTACTTGGACTGAGTCTGAACACTGTGAAGCAAAGAGAAGAATGTACAGTCATTCAGTTCAGTTCAGTTCAGTCACTCAGTCATGTCTGACTCTTTGTGACCCCACGGACTGCAGCACACCAGGATTCCCTGTCCATCATCAGCTCCTGGAACTTGCTCAACTTGGACAACTTGGACAAGCTTGGACAACTCATGTCCATTGAGTTGGTTATGCCATCCAACTATCTCATCCTCTGTCATTCAATCCTCTCTCCTCCTGCCTTCAATCCTTCCCAGAATCAGGGTCTTTTCCAAGGAGTCAGTTCTTCACATCAGGTGGCCAAAGTATTGGAGTTTCAGCTTCAGCATCAGTCCTTCCAATGAATAGTCAGGACTGATTTCCTTTAGGACTGACTGGTTTGATCTCCCTGAAGTCCAAGGGACTCTCATGAGTCTTCTCCAACACCACAGTTCAAAAGCATCAATTCTTCGGTGCTCAGCTTTCTTAATAGTCCAACTCTCACTTCCATACATGGCCACTTGAAAAACTATAGCTTTGATCAGACGGACCTTCATTGGCAGAGTAATGTCTCTGCTTTTTAATAATGCTGTCTAGGTTTGTCATAGCTTTTCTTCCAAGGAGCAATCGTCTTTTAATTTCATGGCTGCAGTCACCATCTGCAGTGATTTTGGAGCCCAAGAAAATAAAGTCTCTCACTGTTTCCATTGTTTCCCCACCTATTTGCCATGAAGTGATGGGACTGGATGCCATGATCTTCGTTTTTTGAATGCTGAGTGTTAAGCCAGTACTTTCACTCTCCTCTTTCATCAAGAGGCTCTTTAGTTCCTCTTTGCTTTTTGCCATAAGGGTGGTGTCACCTGCCAATCTGAGGTTATTGATATTTGTCCCAGCAATCTTGATTCCAGCTTGTGCTTCATCCAGCCCAGAATTTTGCATGATGTACTCAGCATATAAGTTAAATAAGCATTAAAACAATTCAAGTTTTGAATGTGTCAGTGTCATGTGTCAGTGAAGCAGAAGTTCAACTTGATTTTCTATCTTCCGCATTTTCTGAAGATTAGAAATAAGATCTAAAAATGAATAAATTCAGGTTCTTTTTTTTCTTCCATTGTTTGGGCAACTATATATTAGAGGTGAATTTCACATTGCACAGAATCAGGAGGCCTACAATGTCTTGTTCTGGTTTGAGTGAAGCTCAGGTTGATCAGTGGAGAAGGCACTGGTGACCCACTCCAGTACTCCTGCCTGGAAAATCCCATGGATGGAGGAGCCTGGTAGGCTGCAATCCATGGGGTCTCTAAGAGTTGGACATGACTGAGCGACTTCACTTTCACTTTTCACTTTCATGCACTGGAGAAGGAAATGGCAACCCACTCCAGTGTTCTTGCCTGGAAAATCCCAGGGACGGAGGAGCCTGGTGGGCTGCCACCTATGGGGTCGCACAGAGTCAGACACGACTGAAGCGACTTAGCAGCAGCAGCAGCAGGTTGATCAGTGTGTTCAGGTGATATCACTCCCTCATTATAAAGTTCCCATTACTCTATAACTTTGAATCAGGCATTTCACTAGGAGAAGCACATCATCCTTTTCAAAGCATATTTCAAGTAAATTATTTCTTTTTACCAGTGATACATATCAATTTTCTTATTGTATAGAGGAGTGACAGAGAAGTCACTTTGGGGGCAACATAGTGCCTTTGGGGCACACACAAATCCAAAATTCAAATCTTCTGATGTCTGACTCCAAATCCTTTTCTATGACAAGAAACATGACAGGCAATAATGCTTCCTGGTGTCCTGCAACTTGAAATCAAAGGAGTATTTAAAAACTGGACTTAAAGAGTTAGTCTTTGACTTAAAAATCTTAATTGGGAATTAATCAGCTTGGATCACTCTGGTCTGGAACACCAGATACAAGAAATTTGATTTGCTTAGTAATGAACATCTGAAAGCCCAAATCCCATCTTCATTGTTTGAGTCAACTTTTTGTTTGCATAGTTTTTGACAGATAAACCAAAGGGGATACTCTTCTCACTCAGAAATATTCTGGTCCCCAGAACTGGCTGTTTATAATAAAGGCTGTTTGTGTTTAGCTAAAAGTATCAGAAACACAAATTCCAGGGTCTTGAACAAACAGGATTTTATTTTCCTTACACAATGAGAAGGCCAGAGGTCAGCAGCTGCTTTGCTTTAGTGACTTAATGATTATAGGATAGCTGTTCTCTCTCAGTCTTTTCCGCAGGGTCTCAAGGTGGCTGTTGCATGTCCAGTCATTATTTCTGCATTCAAGACAGAAGACGGGAGCTCAAGAAAAGGCCATGCCAGCCACATCTATTCCTGTCAATTAGGGAAACATATGCTTCACCAGAACCCCCCTAGCAGTATTCTTTTGGGTCAGAACTGGGTCATATGGCATCCTAAACTGCTAGAGAGCTGGGAAAGCTGTATCTGGCATTCAAATCTCTATTGTAGAGGCAGCAAGAGAGAGATGGTGGTTGGGCATAAATGAAATGCTGATCCACCTACATCAAGCCCAACCCTCTTTGTTCTCTGACACATATTATCTCCTACATTTTCATGAAACCAAGTCATTCATTCTGCAGAATGGTAAGCAATAAGAATACCCTTATTCCTGACTTCTTTGACCACAAGGGATGGTAGTCAGACAAAGATTGGCTCCACATATGGAATGAAATTAAGTCAAAGAAAAACAAAGACAGTATATTAAAGCATATATATGGAATCTAGAAAAAAATGGTACTGATGAACCTATGTGCAGGGAAGGAATGGAGATATAGATGTAGAGAATGGACTTATGGATACAGGGAAGGAAGGAAAAAGTGGGACAAATTGAGAAGGTGGCATTGACATATATACACTACCATATGTAAAACAGATAGCTAGTGGGAAACTGCTGTATAACACAGGGAGCCTAGCCTGGTGCTCTGTGACGACCTAGATGGGTAAGATGGGGTGGGAGTGGGAAGGAAAGAATAGTTATGACTGATTCATGTTGTAGGACAGAAACCAACACAACATTGTAAAACAATTATCCTCCAATTGAAAATTTTTTTAAAAAGATTGGTTCCAACCTCTAGGAGGCAATGAGTACCTTGAGTGCTGAGGTAGATGAAGTTGAATTTTACTAGTCTTTGAATTCATGGTTTGTTTAAGGCTATTAGAGAATTTTAAAGATATCAGACTGGGTTGGAGTGAGAGTGAGAAATACTGGAAGAGCTGCAGAGCACAAAATGTAAGACAGGCTATCAACAAAAAGTCTACAAACAACAAATGCTGGAGAGGATGTGGAGAAAAGGGAAACTTTGAACACTGTTGGTGGCAATGTAAATTGGTACAGCAACTATGGAAAACAGTATGGTATGTCCTCAAAAAACTAAAAATGGAACTAACATATGATCCAGCAATTCCACTCCTGGATATATATCTGGAAAAATGAAAACACTAATATGAAAGGATACACACACCCTAGTGTTCACAGCAGCTATTGTGTGAACTATTTATAATAGCCAAGACATGGAGCAACCCAAGTGTCCATCAATAGATGACTGAGGGACATCCCTGGTGGCCCAGCAATTAAGACTCTGTGCATCCAAGGCAGGTGACGTGGGTTCAATCCCTGGTCATGGAAATAAGATCCCACATGCTGTACAGTGCAGCCAAAAAATTTAAAAAATAATAATAATTAAAACATAGACAACTGAATTGAGAAGATAGTCTATGACTCAGTTATAGAAAATGAAATACTGCCATTTGCGGCAATGTGGATGGGCCTAGAGAATATTATGCTTTAGTGGGATAAGTCAGACAGATAAAGACAAATACTATATGATATCACTTATATGTGGAATCTAAAAAGGTAATACAAATGAATGTATGTGCATAACAGAAACAGACTCACAGATATGGGAAGTAAACTGTGGTTACCAAAGGGGAGAGGTTATAATGTGTGTAATCCCTATACTACACAGTATATCCTTGTTGCCTATTTATTTTATATAGAGTAATTTGTATCTGGATGAAGCATAAGCTGGAATCAAGACTGCTGGGAGAAATATCAATAACCTCAGATACACAGATGACACGACCCTTATGGCAGAAACCAAAGACCTAAAGAGCCCTCTTGATGAAAGTGAAATAGGAGAGGGAAAAAGTAGGCTTAAAACTTTACATTCAGAAAACTAAGATTATGGCATCCAGTCCCATCACTTCATGGCAAATAGATGGAGAAACAATAGAAACAGTGACAGACTTTATTTTGGGGGGCTCCAAAATCACTGCAGATGGTGATTGCAGCCGTGAAATTAAAAGAAAGATGCTTGCTCCTTAGAAGAAAAGCTATGACCAACCTAGACAGCATATTAAAAAGCAGAGACATTACATTGCCAACCAAGGTCCATCCAGTTAAGGCTATGGTTTTTCCAGTTGTCATGTATGGATGGGAGAATTGGACCTCAAAGAAAGCTGAGCACCGAAGAATTAATGCTTTTGAACTGTGGTGTTGGAGAAGACTCATGAGAGTCCCTTGGACTTCAAGGAGACCAAACCAATCAATCCTAAAGGAAATCAGTACTGAATATTCATTGGAAAGACTGATGTTGAAGCTGAAACTCCAATACTGATGCAAAGAATTGACTCCTTGGAAAAGACCCTGATGCTGGGAAAAACTGAAGGCAGGAGAAGGGGACAACGGGATGAGATGGTTGGATGCCAACACTGACTCAATGGATATGAGTTTGAGCAAGCTCCGGGAGTTGGTGATGAACAGCCTGGTGTGCTGCAATCCATGGGGTTGAAAAGGGTCAGACATGACTGAATGACTGAACTGAACTGAACTGAAGTAATACCTTATAATGGAGCATAACCTGCAGAAATACTGAATCACTGTGCTGCACACTTGAAACTAACATAATAAAATCAACTATACTTCCATTAAAAAAAAAGCCAGGGTAGTATGAGTCAGAAAGCAGTCCTGACAACAGGAGATTTCCACTATAGAAGGATTTCTAGTTACTTCTGTCCAAAAATGTCTGCTACATGTGATTTCTAAATGTTTGAAAATTCCTTCAACAGTGGGAAAAACCTGTAACAATGTTAAAACTCAAAAAGTTCTGGAAGGGTAACATTAACTTACATTAAAAAAAAAACTTAAAAGCCTCCAGTAAAATGTCATTCTTATTTAAATAAAGTTCAGATTCTTCACCCCAGAAGCCAAAAGTGGACAGTCAGCCCTCTTGTTTCCTCGTAGTACAGCAGAGATATGGTTAGAACATTAAGAAAAGATTCTACTCAAGGCTAACTAGAAAAAGGGATGATAAATGGAAATAAACACAGTTTGTAAGACAGCATGACCCATGATTAAAGACTCACACCATCAGTCAGAGAATGCAGAGAGAGAAATCTTTAGGTTCTCCTTTCTCTACCTAGTAGATGCCACTTTGACCTCAATCAGTCAAGCATGAACTTAGTGCTATTTAAACTCCCAGGAATCTAACTTGAGAGAGGCTGTCTCCCTCCTTAGATTCTGACCAGTGTTCTAGTTTTGTGTCTGAGCTTTCCAAACTTAGTCAGATGACTGACGTCTCCCCAACCCCCACCCCGCAAATGACCTCCCTCTTCAGATGAGAAGTGTATTCATAAGACTGAGTTCTGATCTTGACCCTGGCAAGCCCCAGTGGAATATTCTTCACATTAGAATAGAAGTAAGTTCCAAAATTTATACACAAATGGGGTATAGAAAATCATGGCTGGTGGAGGTGGGGGCATATAACGGGAATGTAATGTCCATACAAGGGCTAGTATTAGCTTCTCTTGAGTGGAGAAGGACTATCTGAAGGAGAAATGAGGGGAAACTACCAAACATGGAAATGAGCAAAAGGGTAACTGTAGGGTCAAAAAATATCTTATGTTTTCCAAACAGGTAGTAAAGAAGTGCATTAGTATTTCTTTGTGGGAACTCCAGACGCTTTGTTTCTGAGAACTCCCTGGGAGTCTTACATGCTGTCCCTAGAACTAGTCCTGTGGCCATCCTGGGACATCAGCCCTTTTCCTCTGATGTGCTCTAGTAATGTGTCCTATTTTGTCCCAACAAAGTCTCCATTCTGGGCACCGCTCATCTCTGCACCAGCCTGAACGTGCAAGTGCCCTGAAATACTATCAGGACATACTCCTGGCTCTTCTCCCCTCACAGATAAGTCCCTGATCCTTCCTGAAGAGTCACTAATGTTGATGCCTCTGAAGACTCAAGATCTTAACTTTTTATAGACAGCATAATTTAAAAAACTATATCTTTTAGTTCTTGCTGGTTTAGTTCTTTCAGATCCTTTGCTTAGAAGAAGAGGATTTTAAGGGGCTGAACTTGAGAAGCCAGTATAAGCCAAATTTCTTATTATGCTCAAAATCACTTCTCTACCTATCCCTTTGTCCCTGAACCAAATGTCAAGCCCCTGGCCTCAGGAATCCATTATTTCTCAGCAAGCCCTTGGGTTTCTCAAGCTCCAGACTTTAGCAGCTGCCTTCCCACACCCTCACACCTCCAACCCCACTGATGTGCTCAGATGTGTGAATCCCAGAGCTCATCTCCATTAGGCTTATGCTGGGACCTCTGCTATATGTGTTTTCCGCCTCACTACTTTTCTATTTTTCTGCTGCCAGGTAGGTCTCCAGCACCAGTGTCCATATGGTAGAAGAAGCACCCCGAAATGGCTGCTGCCAGTGTCTACATTCCCAGGGTGAGCCGCAGTTGCTTCCTGCCTCTCCAGAAGACTCTTCAAGGTTAGTAAGGAAGTCTGACCCAGGCTCCTCTCAAATCACTGCTTCTGCTCTGGGTCCCAGAGTATGCGAGAGTTAGTGTGTGCCCTTAAGAGTGAAGTCTCTATTTGCCCCAGCACTCTAGGACTCCTGAAAGTAAAGCCCACTGGCCTTCAAAGCCAAACGTCTAGGGGCTTGTCTTCCTCATGCAGTACTCCCAGGCTGGGGAGCCCAATGTGGGGCTCAGACTTCTCACTCCTTTGGGAGAATCTTCAAAGTAATTATTCTCAAGTTTGTTGGTCACCCACCTGGGAGTATTGGACTTGACTGAACTGTGAGTCCAGCCCTCCAAACTGTCTTGTTGTGGTTCCTTCTTTAGTTGTAGATCTTTCTTGGTAGGTTTCAGTGGTTTGCACTGATAGTTGTTCTGTGGATAGTTGTGTGTGTGTGGATAGTTTTTGGTGTGTCTATGAACTCCTCAGGTGGCCTCAGGGTCTTTCTACTCTGCTATTGTATCTTCTTCATCTTTTTAAAAAAATCTCTGAATAATATGTGACCATATGGATATACCACAAGTTTATCCATTCACTTTTCGTTGCTTCAAGTATTTTGCAAATTATGAAAATACTAGTAACATTTGTTGAAATACTGACACAGTGGTATAAAAACATATAAATTTGGAATAGGCTGGATATAGATAATTATATAAAATAATGTAGGATAAGGAGGTATAGCAAAAAAATTAAGAGGGAAGGTTTATTCAACAAATGTCATAGAGATAACTAGTTGACAATTTGAAAATAGCAAACTGTTTAGGATTTCATCTTACATATTTGGGCTACTTAACAGTTCTCTCACTGTCCATAAGCTGTTTCATAAAAGGATTCTTTCATTCACCAAAATAAAAGGTAAATAGAGGGTAGTGAGTAGTATTAATCCCTTTCCCTGGAAGGGCTGCTGTTTCGTGGACAGTGTGGTACTCAAGTAGACAGAACCTGACCAGCATGTTGCTACTGTAAACTAGGTAGGTCCATCTGTAAATGGGAGTGCGTGCATGTGTGACAAGTTGCTTCAGTCATGTCCAACTCTCTGAGCCCCATGGACTTAGCCTGCCAGGCCCCTCTGTCTATGAGATTCTCCAGGCAAGAATACTGGAGTGTGTTGTGTGCCCTCCTCCAGGGGATCTTTCTGACCCAGGGATAGAATCTGAGTCTCTTATGTCTCCTGCATCAGCAAGTAGGTTATCACTAATGCTACCTGGGAAGCCCAAACAGGGGTTCAGCACAAGTCAATTTTGCAGCTTTCTCATGTATTTATAGAGGTCCCTAGAGCAGTAACATGTAGGGATGAAGAAACTTATTTTTCTTGTTTCAGTTAGGAGAGTTTAGGTTATGTTTTAGTAACAACCTCAAATCTTAGTGGTTTATAAGAACAAAGATTTATTTATTGCTCATGAATAGCTCAGTTGGTAAAGAATCTGCCTGCAATGCAGGAGACCCAGGTTCGGTTCCTGGGTTGGGAAGATCCCCTGGAGAAGGAAATGGCAACCCACTCCAGTATTCTTGCCTGGAAAATCCCATGGGCAGAGGAGCCTGGCAGGCTACAGTCCATGGGATCGCAAGAGTCAGACATGACTTAGCAACTAAACCGCCAACCATGCTACATAGCCACTGCAGTGAGGCTAGAGGCTTCTGCTCCTTGCTTTTCCACTCTGAGACCCAGGCTAATGGAACAAATTACCTTCTCCAATACTGCCAGTTGCCACGACCAATAGAAAGAGGATTTTGAAAGGTCTTGTATAAACAGTCAAATGTTCTAGCCCAAAAGAGATCTGCTCAAAATTCATTAGCCAGAATTAGTCACATGGTTCTTTTCAACCACATGCTTTACTAAGCCCACCCCAGCTTTGAGAAGAAAGAAGGGGAACTATATATGTGATAGGTGGTAATTTTAAGAATTTAGTACCAGGAAAGTTTCATCTTCTATAAAGGATAATTATGTTTGTCATTTTCTGATAATGAGAATTTTGTAACTACCAATAACAGGTGCCAGGAATTCTACACATTTTTCTTTTATTCCTTATTATAAAAGTACAGTTGCTACTAGATGGGAACGCTGTGGCTTCATGTGGTTAAATAGGTAAATTAGAGGTAAATAGTAAGTGCCAGACCAGGAGTTGAACCTCATGTTGATAGACTAAGTATAGGGCTAAATTTCACAATAGGTCATTTGCTAGCTCCTGCAGTCCATGGGGTCTCGAAGAGTCAGACACGACTGAGCGACTTCACTTTCGCTTCTCACTTTCATGCATTGGAGAAGGAAATGGCAACCCACTCCAGTGTTCTTGCCTGGAGAATCCCAGGGATGGGGGAGCCTGGAGGCCTGCCGTCTCTGGGGTTGCACAGAGTCGGATATGACTGAAGCGACTTAGCAGCAGTAGCAGCAGTATGATTAGCATAAGAGATTCCTTTTTTTTTTCCCCAGCTTTAAAAAAATCCTTATATTAATTTTAAGCTTATGTATATCTTTTTGTGTGTTATCTCAAATATTTTTAAGTACCAGGGAAAATTTATAGCAAGTATCTCAAAAGTATTCATATCTTATATAAATAACTCATACACACTGAAAAAGGAAACATTAAAACTTCAAAAAATCAGTAGGAAAAATCACAGATATTCCCAAAAAAAAGAGAGGGAAATCTGGTTTTATAGAAAGCAAAATATGTTCAAATGTACTAGTTAATAACAAAAAACCCACCTATATTAAATTTTTTTAAATTATCCAATTTTGGCAAGGTTTTGGTATAACTGAGGTACTTGTGCATTACATAAATTATTATAAACTAACAGTTATTTGGGATATAACTGGAACCCACATGAAGATTCACAAAAATGATCATTTTATTTAATTCAACAACTATAAATATTAATCCCAAGGAAAAATTTAAAAGATAGGAAATATAAAATATGTGAAAATGTTTATTACAGTGTTAAAATTGAAAGTGATATGGTGTGGTTACATTATGAAATGTCTACTCAATGAAATATGCTGTCACTGAAAATTATAAGTATGAAGACATTCTGCTGCTGCTGCTGCTAAGTCGCTTCAGTCGTGTCCGACTCTGTGCGACCCCATAGACAGCAGCCCACCAGGCTCCCCCGTCAGATTCTCCAGGCAAGAACACTGGAGTGGGTTGCCATTTCCTTCTCCAATGCATCAAAGTGAAAAGTGAAAGTGAAGTCGCTCAGTCGTGTCAGACTCTTAGCGACACCATGGACTGCAGCCTACCAGGATCCTCCATCCATGGGATTTTCCAGACAAGAGTACTAGACATGAAAAATATATATGCTAGATATGTTACATGATTACAAGTACGAAAATATATATATATCATGGCAAAAGAATATATAAAGAATAGTGATAATGGCTGCTCTATAATGTTGAATCATTGTTAGCCACTCCCCCCCCACTATTCCAATATTCATTTAATACCTTTATATGATTTTCACAGTAACTATAACTTGGAAGAATATTAAGTATACTTCATTGACATGGCCTCTACAATTTACAAACCCTAAGGAATATGCTTTTATTCTGTAAGACACACAGGAAGGTAAGAAAGATGGCAATCTTAAGGGACTAGGTTGCTTTCATGGAGAAACAGTAGCAAACCAGGTGGGAACACAGGTCCAGAACCGGGAGTTTATACACAAGAACACTAGGTGTGGACAGGCTCCCTCACACTGGATCCGGTCGAGATGAGATATCATGGGATAGCAGAGGAGAGCTCATGGTCTTTGCTGGTCATTAACTTTCAAAAAGAAGGGAGAAGAGTTAAGCTAAATGTCCTTAGTTCTTAGAAGAATTTAGAACTCTTCTAAAATTCACCAATCAAATAAGTCTCTTTACTTGCTCTGCAGTGAAGTAAGTAAAGGGATGGAGAGGCCAGGAGTATTACACTAATTGAGTTCTTTGAACATGGGGAGTTCTTTAAAACTGGGGAGTGGAGAATGTATTTGAAAATAAGAACAACTAAAAATAAATGGGATTAGGCATTCAACACCAGAAGCTACAAAAAAAAAAAAAATCCATAGAAAGTAGAGTAAAAGAAAAAATAAAGATAAAATTAGAAATTAAAATGAAAACAAACAGAAAAATAAATATATGATTAGCAAAACCAAGTGCAGTTTGTTTGAAAAGACCAAAAAGATAGACATACCTTTTATAACATAATCAAGAAAATAAGATAGTGGCATTAAGTGAACATTACTAGAAATTTTAAAGGGCAACACAACTACAGAAGTTGTAAATAATTTAAAAATCAGGAACATTTTATTAATTTTGCCGGTGTGTTTGGAAAAGGATATAATAGTCAATTTTCTAGAAAAATAAAAATCACTAACAGTCAAGAAGGAACAGAAAAACTGAATAGAGCAATAACTGTTAAGAAAATTTTACTGGTATAGAAAACTATTCCTCTGAAAAGTATAAGGCTGTTTTAAAATATACTCAGGATTTATTTTAATCAGGTATTAAGACCTTAAGCCACAAAAGTTATTGTCATGAAGGAAGAAGTTTTTATACTTTCAGATCTCTAGAAATAGAAGGCACAACATGCCAAGCAGAAGGGCCACAAATGAAAGCAGGGATGATCAAGAGGCAGAAGGAGCAAGGAGGAAGGTATAACCAGCTCCTTGATTGTGGTTTTTAGTGGGAAGGAATGGATGGGGCATGGTAGGCAAACTGAGCACATTTAGAACTGGATAGGCTGGCAGTTCTGGCAGGCTCTGGGCTATAAGGGGGTAGTTCCTAGTTGTCCAGTTTACTGGCCCTAGGATGATTTACCACTGGGGGATAAAAGTCCCAGACTACAGCACTCGGATAAAAGGAGGGAGATCTAGACTAGGGTTGTTTGGTTTGCACAACAAAGACGTTGTTGTTCAGTCACTAAGTTGTGTTTGACTCTTTGTGATCCCATGGACTGCAGCATGCCAGGCTTCCCTGTCCTTCACTATACCCCAAAGCTTGCTCAAACTCCTGTCCATTGAGTTGGTGATGCTATCCAACCATCTCCTCCTCTGTTGCCCCTTTCTCCTCCTGCCCTCAACCTTCCCCAGCATCAGGTTTTTTTTCCAATGAGTTGGCTGTTTGAATCAGGCGGCCAAAGTACTGGAGCTTCATCATCAGTCCTTCCAATGAATATACAGGGTTGTTTCCTTTAGGATTAACTAGTTTGATCTCCTTGCTGTCCAAGGGTCTCTCAAGCAGTCACTAAGTCATGTCTGACTCTTATGAACCCACAGACTAGAGCCCACCAGGCTCCTCCGTCCATGAGATTTCCCAGGCAAGAATACTGGAGTGGGTTGCCATTTCCTTCTCTAGGGGATCTTCCCGACCCAGGGATCGAACCCAGATCTCTTGCACTGCAGCCAGTCTCCTACATTACAGGCAGATTGTTTAACAACTGAGCCACCAGGCAAGCCATCAAGAGTCTTCTCCAGCACCACAATTTGAAAGCATCAATTCTTCAGTTCTCAGCTGTCTTTATGGTTCATCTCTCACCTCTCTACATGACTACTGGAAAAACCATAGCTTTAACTATATGGACCTTTGTCAATAAAGTGATGTTTCTTCTTTTTAACATGCTGTCTAGGTTGGTCATAGCTTTCCTTCCAAGGAGCAAACATTTTTTTTTAATATATTTATTTTAATTGGAGGTTAATTACTTTACAATATTGTATTGGTTTTGCCATACATCAACATGAATCTGCCACGGGTATACACGTGTTCCCCATCCTGAACCCCCCTCCCACCTCCCTCCCTGTACCATCCCTCTGGGTCATCCCAGTGCACCAGCCCCAAGCATCCTGTATCATGCATCGAACCTGGACTGACGATTCATTTTATATATGATATTATACATGTTTCAATGCCATTCTCCCAAATCAACCCACCCTGTCCCTCTCCCACAGAGTCCAAAAGAATGTTCTTGAAAGAGGAGCAAGCATCTTTAAATTTCATGGTTGCAGTCACCGTCTGCAGTGATTCTGGAGCCCAAGAAAATAAAATCTGTCACTGTTTTCATTGTTCCATCTATTTGCCATGAAGTGATGGAACCAGATCCCATGTTCTTAGTTTTTTGAATGCTGAGTTTTAAGCCAGATTTTTCTCTCTCACCTTCATCAAGAGGCTCTTTAGTTCCTCTTCGCTTTCTGCCATTAGAGTGGTATCAACTGCATATCTGAGGTTGCTGATATTTCTTCCGGCAGTCTTAATTCCAGCTTGGGATTCATCCAGCCCAGGATTTCATCTGATGTACTCTGCAGAAAAGTTCAATAAGCAGGGTGACAATATAGTCTTTTTGTACTCCTTTCCCAGTTTTGAACCAGTCAGTTGCTCTATGTCCAGTTCTAACAGTTGCTTCTTGACCTGCATACAGGTTTCTCAGGAGACAGGTAAGGTGGTCTGGCATTCTCATCTCTAAGAATTTTCTACAGTTTGTTGCGATCCATATAGTCAAAGGCTTTAGTGCAGTCAGTAAAGCAGAAGTAGATGTTTTTCCTGAACTCCGTTGCTTTCTCTATGATCCAAGAAAGGTTGACAATTTGACCTCTGGTTCTTCTGCCTTTTCTAAATCCAGTTTGTACATCTGGAAATTCAGGAACAAAGACATGCTCAAAGGCAAAATTGTTTGTTATGTCTCTGAATAGTCTAGTCCAGGAAGGAGCAGTCCCTCCTCAAGTCTATAAGGCCCCAAGATGTCAAGGCATCATAAAATATCAAACATTAAAAAAAAACATGATTAATATACAGGCATAGGTGAGTTATACCAGTCCATGAAGAAAGAAAAATTGTATCTTTGCAAACTGTCCTAGAAAAAAGGAGAGGGAAAGCTACCAAATTCATTTTATGAAGCTGGAATAACCTTGAAACCCAAAGTGAAGTAGAAGAAAATAAAACTTTAATCTCATGAGCACAAATGCAAAATAAATTGAGTGCAAAAATGATAACTTTAGGTAACTATTAATTTAATTGACCATATTAACATACCAAAGAATAAATATTATATGATTATCTCAAAAGATACATTTAAAATCATTTGATAAAATGCAATCCCCACTCATGACTTTAAATAACCTCTCAGTAAAATATTAATAGAAGAGAATTTCCCTAACCTGATTATTTGGTATCTACTAAAAACATACACAAACAGTATGCTAAGTATTTTAAAACTTCAGAAAAATTCCCTTTTAAAGTTGGAAACAAGATAATACTATATACTATCACTCCTATTATTCAACATTATACAGAGATCCTTGGAAATCCACTGAGATTTAGAGGTTTAAAGATCTAAAATATATGCTTTACTGTTCTTAGTTATGAGCAATAGATACTGTTGACTCTGGCTGATTAAGCAGAAAGAGCTTACTACGAGAATATCTGTCAGTTCACAGAATCATTGGGAGAGTTGAAACACCAGGCTTATGGCTGCATTTCCACAAGAGCCCATAACATGTGGTAGAAACAGTCTGAGAAGAAATCCTCTGCTGCCACCATTGAGCCTCAGACATTACTGTTGGACCACTGTCACGTCTACTCCTGCAAGCTGACTGCAGCTGCTACTCCTGCTGACACCAACGCTACCTCTGCTCCGTCACTGTTGTTACTGTCACTGCTATCACTACCAGAGTCATTAAATGCCTATTCCTCAACTGCAAAGAAGGCTGGGAGAGAAGTCTGAAATATTTTAAGCTCCTAACGAGGAAGAAGTCTTTGTCTTACAACCAGACTCATAATGCAGGAAATTCCTTAAACACAGAAAGGAGCTGAGATGCTGGATGCGCAAAATAAATGACAAATATACACCCCGAAAGAAAAAGTAAAAATGGCTCTTATTTGAAGATGCTACAATAATCTACATGGAAAATTTAAGGTAAATTATAGGCAATCTTGTAAAATTAATGGTGAAATTTATAACATACAAATCAACAGCATTTCTATAAATCAGCAATAAAAAATTAAAAATCTAACAGGAAAGAAAGATAACATTCACTATATTAAACATACTATAAGGTATCTGGGACTAAATCTAACAAAAGATGTATACTTTTTTACAGAAGAAAACTACAGCATATTATGAAGGATATAAGGAAGGCTTGTTAAAAATGGAGGTAATACTATGTTCTTGTTTGGGAAGACTCAGTTTCAGGATATGTGTAAATTTAAAATAATTCCAATAAAAATCCCACCTGGATTTTTATGCAACTTGAGAATCTGATTAAAATGCAAATGGAAGAACAAATATCTACAAATATTCCAAACAATTCTGAAAAAAAATGAACAAGGAAGTGGGACCTGTTCTTTAAAGTATTTAGTAATTATAAAGTTTTGGCAATTAAGATAGTTTGGTATTGGTTCAGGAATGTTCAAAGAGATCAGCTGAGTGAAACAGAAATTCCAGAAACAGAACTCATGCCTTTAAGGGATACTAATCTATGACAGAATTGATATTTAAAATCAGGGGTGAGAGGACAGATGAGTTAATAAATGAAGTTGGAACTCACTTTCCATACAGAAAATTAAGATCCCTACTTCACACAAAACAGAAAAGCAAATTTAAAATAGATTAAAGCTCTAAGTGTAAAAACCCAAAGCTTGTAAACTGCTTGAAGAAAATATAGACAGTGTCTTTAGCATTTTGGATCACAGAAGATTTCTTGAACTAGAAACAAAAACCATAAATCATAAAGGCCAAGAACTAATATTTGGCTATATTAAAACTGTTTTTTATAAAACAAAAGGCATATAATCAAAGTGTAATGAAAAGCACAAACAATCCAGTAGGAAGATGGTCATAGTATGTGAACACCAGAGACTAAAGAGACTAAAAAATCCAAATGATTTATCAACATGTGAAAAGATGATCAGCTTTATAGGTAATCAGGAAAAAGAAAAAAAGTAAAATAACAATGAGATAGCATGTATTACCAGCTAAGGGTTGGCATGCAAGCTGGGTAAAGGTAAATCTCTTAAACTACTGGCATAAGTATAAACAGGTATAATCACTTTAGAAGAACAATTTGCAAATATATAATAATATTTCAATAACTTCTAGGTTTTTAGAAACTCTTGCTTATGTACTCAAAGAGACATAACCAGAGATGTTAATTGTCACTTCATTTGTAACACCAAAAATAAAAAAGGAAATAAATGTCCATTAATAGGAAAATGAATGAGTAGAATTTTCAGTAAAATGTGTTAATCCATAGACTGAACACTGAAGAGTGGATACAAGGTACTTACTAGATCTAAATTGATCAATGAATAGATGTCAAAAATATAATATTGAGATGAAAGAGCAAGATGCATAATAATTCACACATTACGTAACCATTTCTGTAAATGAAAACATGTAACATTTACATACTTATATATACAAAATGTTCACTGATAGGTATTTATACAAAAGTATATAGTGAAAAAGTTGGCTTAAAACTCAACATTCAGAAAACGAAGATCATGGCATCTGGTCCCATCACTTCATGGGAAATAGATGGGGAAACAGTGGAAACAGTGTCAGACTTTATTTTTGGGGGCTCCAAAATCATTGCAGATGGTGACTGCAGCCATGAAATTAAAAGATGCTTACAACTTGGAAGAAAAGTTATGACCAACCTAGACAGCATATTCAAAAGCAGAGACATCACTTTGCCAACAAAGGTCTGTCTAATCAAGGCTAGGGTTTTTCCTGTGGTCATGTATGGATGTGAGAGTTGGACTGTGAAGAAAGCTGAGCACTGAAGAATAGATGCTTTTGAACTCTGGTGTTGGAGAAGACTCTTGAGAGTCCCTTGGACTGCAAGGAGATCCAACCAGTCCATTCTAAAGGAGACCAGCCCCGGGATTTCTTTGGAAGGAATGATGCTAAAGCTGAAACTCCAGTACTTTGGCTACCTCATGCGAAGAGTTGACTCATTGGAAAAGACTCTGATGCTGGGAGGGATTGGGGGCAGGAGGAGAAGGGGACGACAGAGGATGAGATGGCTGGATGGCATCACTGACTCGATGGATGTGAGTCTGAGTGAACTCTGGGAGTTGGTGATGGACAGGGAGGCCTGGCGTGCTGCGATTCATAGGGTCGCAAGGAGTTGGACACGACTGAGCGACTGAACTGAACTGAACTGATATAATGATTAGCTATTTTAAAGATATACATTCAGTTCAGTTCAGTTCAGTTCAGTCGCTCAGTTGTGTCCGACTCTTTGTGACCCCATGAACCGCAGCACGCCAGGCCTCCCTGTCCATCACCAACTCTCGGAGTCCACCCAAACCCATGTTCATTGTGTCAGTGATGCCATCCAACCATCTCATCCTCTGTCGTCCCCTTCTCCTCCTGCCCTCAATCTTTACCAGCATCAGGGTCTTTTCAAATGAGTCAGCTCTTCGCATCAGGTGGCCAAAGTACTGGAGTTTCAGCTTCAACATCAGTCCTTCCAATGAACACCCAGGACTGATCTCCTTTAGGATGGACTGGTTGGATCTCCTTGCAGTTCAAGGGACTCTTAAGAGTCTTCTCCAACGCAACAGTTCAAAAACATCAATTCTTCGGCACTCAGCTTTCTTTGTAGTCCAACTCTCACATCTATACATGACCACTGGAAAAACCCTAGCCTTGACTAGATGGACCTTTGTTGACAAAGTAATGTCTCCACTTTATAATATGCTGTCTAGGTTAGTCATAACTTTCCTTCCAAGAAATAAGCATATTTTAATTTCATGGCTGCAGTCACCATCTGCAGTGATTTTGGAGCCCAGAAAAATAAAGTCAGCCACTGTTTCCATTGTTTCTCCATCTATTTGCCATGAAGTGATATACATTAGCCAGCCCCCAAGATGGCTTTCAATGAATCCTGCCTCCTAGACTTCATGCTCTGGTATAATTTCCTCCCCTTAAGTTTGGCCTAGGCTTAGTGACTTGCTTGTAATGAACAGAGTCACTTTCAAGATGAAGTATAAAAAACTGTGACTTCTCCTTTGTTGGCTCTGGCTCTTCTAGCTTTGATGAAGTAAGTTTCATGTTGTGAGCTGCTCTTGTGGCAAAGAATTGAAGGCAGCCTCTAGCCAAGAGCCAGGAAGGAACTGTAGTCCTCAGTACAACAATTCTCAAGGAACTGAATCCTGCCAACAACCAGTGAGTGAACCTGGAAGTGGATTCTGCCCCAGTTGAACCTAGGCATGACTGCAGTTCCAGCTGACACTCTATTGGAGGCCTTGTGAAAGATCCTGAGCCTGACGATCCAGCTACACCACACATATTCCTGATATACAGAAACTATGAGGTAATACATGGTGGTGTTTTAAGCCATCAAGTTTTGGGGTAATTTGTTATGAAGCAGTAGATACTAATGGGCTTCCCTGGTGGCTCAGACAATATAGAATCTGCCTGCCATGCAGGAGACCTGAGTTCATGAACTGGGTTCATGAACCCAGTTCAATCCCTGGGTTGGGAAGATCCCCCGGAGAAGGGAATAGCTACCCACTCCAGTATTCTTGCCTAGAGAATTCCATGAACAGAGTTGCCTGGCAGGCTACAGTCCATGGGGTTGCAAAGAGTTGGACACAACTGAGCAACTAACACTATCATAGATACTAATACTCACACCAAATTAGGAGGGTTATAGCCTGGATTGGGGAGAAAGGAATAGGAGGGAATGGGATTAGAGGAAAAATGAAGGAGAATTTTAAAAATTACTTTTATAAAGATGACTTTAAACAACACAACAGACTGTTAATTGTTAAGATCTGGTTTGTGAATACACGGGTGTTTGGTACATTATTATGTATTTTCTTTATATCTAAAAAAGAATAAATGGTCAGTTCCAGACAATCAAAAAACCTAGGGCTGAGATGCTATCTTCCAGCTCTCTGGATATCAGAAATACACCTTTTGTTTTCAACTTCAGTTCCACAAGGTTCATGGAAACTTTCTTAGGATATTTTTTTAAAGTTATTGTTTCATTTATTCTCTATAGAGTTGTTTACAAGAGAACGAGCTCATTTAAATTTTAAATTCAAAGTCACCAGATTTCAGGAATGATGACTATAAACAGGAGGAATTAAAAATGGAAGGGGCATTGATTTATTTTTGAAAATTATTTCATGCTATGTTGAAAACTCAGATTCCAAGCACATGCCAAAGAGGTATAATGAGACAAATGTAGTTATCCTACAATTCAGAAAAACTCCTGTCCCATGAGAAAGAAGCACTGGCCTCACTTACAGTTTTGGTCCTTTCTTCTTCTGACCTTAAGATAAACCAACTAAAAATGTTTATTTCACAAGGATATATTAAACTGATACACGATAAAGTAGCAACTTAAATGATAGGATGGGTCATTTTCATTACATTTGCTATCTACTCACTCACTGTTCCTCATGCATTCTGGTGATATACTGTAACTAATCATATATATTTATATCATTTGGGTCTATAAAAAAGATTATTTGTGATAATTTAATAATCATGCAACTTCAAATGTTAGGTTTTAATTTTGAGGATCATTTCTACATTTTACTCCTTTTCTTTGGATTAGCCAGCTATTTTATGAGGGCCATCTTGTGTTCCTCTTGTAGAAAATCCAGTATATCAGTGTTTCTTTCAATTCATAATGAATGGTACAATTAAGATTTAATTAGAAGCACACTAGTATGGGAATTGAAAGCTACTCTGAACCTGTAAATGAAACGTTACACTTTTAAATTGCTCACATGTTGCAACCCAGCCTCTCTAAAAAGCTGCCATATGTAAACTTAATTTGAGATGGAGATTTTTAAAATAACATGATTGCTTGTTACACTGAACCTCTTCCTTGTCATGTGCTCACCAAAAAAGCTCATTTTATCTAAAGAAAGACTCACAGATGCTTCAAGGAAGAAAAGGGGAATTTTCACTACATTTGTTTTAAAAAGAATATCCTGTACAAGCATTTAAGGTTGAGAAGACCTTACACTCAATAATGTATGGCCTACCTACTTCTCCTTGCTTTTCATAGCTTTACAAAGAAGCACATTTGGGAAGTGATTTGTCCATCACATATGAATCAATTTTCAATAAATATGTAGCTGTATATTTATTTTTTGTAGCTTTATATTTAAAACAATGCTTTAAAAAAAAAAAAAACTGTTTCCTGTTAGAATTTGTCTTCAATACTGCTTCTAATCCCATCGACTTCTTTTCAAACTTAGATGTATCATTTCTAAGACTGAAGTAGAGGGTATATTTAAAGATGATGTTGCAATTATGGGTTTTCTAATCTGAATTAAGATTAATTACTATTCTGAAGGGTAGACTGGAACAGCAACTTAGTGTAGAAGTTTGAATCTTGGTGAGGTGAGAGAGCTGAATTCAAAGCTGCTGAAAGTGACCTACTGACATGTCTTGGCTTTAAGAAGAGGAATAGCTTTGTTCCAAAGTAAATTTCAGGCAATTATACTAGGGCTAGACATCCTGGAATGTGAAGTCAAGTGGGCCTTAGAAAGCATCACTACAAACAAAGCTAGTGGAGATGATGGAATTCCAGTTGAGCTATTTCAAATCCTGGAAGATGATGCTGTGAAAGTGATGCACTCAATATGCCAGCAAATTTGGAAAACTCAGCAGTGGCCACAGGACTAGAAAAGATCAGTTTTCATTCCAATCCCAAAGAAAGGCAATACCAAAGAATGCTCAAACCACTGCACAATTGCACTTATCTCACACGCTAGTAAAGTAATGTTCAAAATTCTCTAAGCCAGGCTTCAGCAATACGTGAACTGTGAACTTCCAGATGTTCAAGCTGCTTTTAGAAAAGGCCAAGGAACCAGAGTCAAATTGCCAACATCCGCTGGATCATGGAAAAAGCAAGAGAGTTCCAGAAAAACATCTATTTCTGCTTTCTTGACTATGCCAAAGCCTTTGACTGTGTGGATCACAATAAACTGTGGAAAATTCTGAAAGAGATGGGAGTACCTCCCTCTTGAGAAATTTGTATGCAGGTCAGGAAGCAACAGTTAGAACTGGACATGGAACAACAGACTGGTTCCAAATAGGAAAAGGAGTACGTCAAGGCTGTATATTGTCACCCTGCTTATTTAACTTCTATGCAGAGTACATCATGAGAAATGCTGGGCTGGAAGAAGCACAAGCTGGAATCAAGATTTCCGGGAGAAATATCAATAACCTCAGATAGGCAGATGACACCACCCTTATGGCAGAAAGTGAAGAGGAACTCAAAAGCCTCTTGATGAAAGTGAAAGAGGACAGTGAAAAAGTTGGCTTAAAACTCAACATTCAGAAAACTAAGATCATGGCATCTGGTCCCATCAACTTCATGGGAAATAGATGGAGAAACAGTGGAAACAGTGTCAGACTTTATTTTGGGGGCTCCAAAATCACTGCAGATGGTGATTGCAGCTATGAAATTAAAAGACGCTTACTCCTTGGAAGGAAAGTTATGACCAACCTAGACAGCATATTCAAAAGTAGAGATATTACTTTGCCAACAAGGTCCATCTAGTCAAGGCTATGGTTTTTCCAGTGGTCATGTATGGATGTGAGAGTTGGACTGTGAAGAAGGCTGAGTGCCGAAGAATTGATGCTTTTGAACTGTGGTGTTGAAGAAGACTGTTGAGAGTCCCTTGGACTGCAAGGAGATCCAACCAGTCCATTCTAAAGGAGATCAGTCCTGGATGTTCTTTGGAAGGACTGATGCTAAAGCTGAAACTCCAATACTTTGGCCACCTCATGCGAAGAGTTGACTCATAGGAAAAGACTCTGATGCTAGGAGGAATTAGGGGCAGGAGGAGAAGGGGATGACAGAAGATGAGATGGCTGGATGGCATCACTGACTCGATGGACATGAGTTTGAATAAACTCCGGGAGTTGGTGACGGACAGGGAGGCCTGGCGTGCTGTGATTCATGGGGTCACAAAGAGTCGGACACAACTGAGTGACTGAACTGAACTCAACTGAATGTACAACTGCCTAGGGCTTAAAAGATTTCTGAAAACTTGGACTATAAATAGAGAGTTAATATCTTAGCAATTCTTCTTGTCCATTTTGTCCTTACATATGGATCCAGAAGGCCTAATCATGGATAAAGCAGAGAAATAACCAAGTGCTTACTATCATTATGGAGATGAGGACTTGCTGAAAATCCTCAACATCAAGGTCTTGTCATTCACAGGATGACCATGTTGTAAAGGCAGATCATTTCTGGAAAAAATTTATTACCCACAGGTCTCTGTCATTAAGGCATTATATTCACCTAATCAATATATTTTCTAATAATGGGGTAGATGATATTTTAATATATTTTAAGAGGAAAGTAAAAGGATTTCCAAGAGATCATTATTTTAGAGAGCTGGCTAATTATCTCATGTTTATAGATCTCCAGGAAAAATGACTTTAGTAATCTTGAGCTTTAAATTTCTCTTTCAACAGTCTTTAGAATATAAATAGAATGTTGTTGTTTAGTCACTCAGTTGTGTCCAACTCTTTTGCAATCTCTTGGACTGCAGCTTGCCAGGTTCCTCTGTCCATGGGATTTGCAGGCAAGAATACTGGAGAGGGCTGCCATTTCCTTCTCCAGGGGATTTTCCCAACTCAGGGATGGAACTGGAGCCTCCTGCTTTGACAGGCGAATGCTTTACCACTGAGCCACCAAGGAAGCCCCCTATAAACAGAATGTGTGTGTGTGTGTTAGTCACTCAGTAGTGTCTGACTCTTTGTGACCCCAAGGACTGCAGCCCACCAGGCTCCTCTGTCCATGAAATTCTCCAGGTAAGAATCCTGGAGTGGGTTGCCATTTCCTTCTCCAGGGGGTCGTCCTGAACCAGGGATTGAACCCAGGCAGATGCTTTACTGTTTGAGCTACTAGGGAAGCCCGTATAAACAGAATAATAGCAGCCATATAAACATGTATTAAAATCACATCTCTCCAATTATCATAGTGCCTGAAGTGACCATAATGGACAAGCAGTGACTCAGTTGTTTTTATCCTATAAATAGGTGGGTTCCAGCCTGAAATCCCTGGACATCTAGGAGCCCATAAGGGAAGAACTGAAGATCCACAAGCTTTTTGCAGCTCATAAAGTTGAAAGGAAATCATATACTTACCTGACTCAAATTTCTGGGACTTCCCTGATAGTCCATGGGAAGTGGACCCAGAATTTATTTAACCAGTCACTGTATGTGTATATATCAATATGGATGTCAGTATCTGTGCATTAAACCAGAGCTTCAGATCAGCACTGTAAAACAGACTTGCTGCCCTGACTTGATATAATTCCATTATAAAACAGAGAAATTTGACTTTTTTTTCTACCCCACTGGGTCTTCATTGTGTTGTGCAGGCTTCTGTAGTTGTGGCATTCCGGCTCAGTAGTTGTGGTGCGTGGGCTTAGTTGCCCCTGGCATGTAGACTATTAGTTCCCCTGCCAGCGATCAAACTCACGTCCCCTGCACTGGAAAATGGATTCTTTACCACTGGACCCTCAGTGACTTCCTTTCAACTATATGAAATACTGCAAAAAGCTTATGGACCTTCAATTCTTCCCTTATGGACTCCTAGATGTCCAGGGATCTTAGACTGGAACCCACTGGTTCACGGGATACAAACAGTTGAGTCACTGCTTGTACATTATGGTCATTTCAGGCTCTATGACAATTGAGTTGAACCCCTGAAAAGCTGACCTGGATAATTAACATACATTTGAATTTGAATATGGCTCAAGATCCAGGAACAAATTTGCTACAGTTAATTAAATCTCTTTGTATAAGAATTGTTCAAATAATGAGCTATATATTTTTAAAAACATACTTATGATAAATATTAAAGTGATCCCCAAAAGCCCAGTTGCCTCAAAATTCATTTTACCTAACCTATCTTAATTCTATCCACTTCCTTTTCCACAACATGGACTCCAGTAGGCTACTGTTTAAGATCAGTTTTCTATGAGGGAGGGCCTTGCAGTAGATACCTGTTAAGTCTGTCATCCAGCCTCCCTTCTCTGCAGACTTTTAGGGAAGTTGCTCTCATCTACATGGTAACAGGATAGCCTCCAGGCAGCCATGGGTATGAATTATGACCCCCAATTTTTGTCCTGGCTGTAAGTTTGGGCTGAACAGATTCATCCTTAGAAAACTTGAAATTGGGTGTAAAAGATCTGGTCTTTGTCTAGGTTGAAATCTTTAATGTATGAGATATAAAAACTGGAGTTTGTTCAGCCATTTTTTCTACCATGAACACTGGGGTAAAGAGACACAAAGTAGAACAAAGAGAGTGTCTGGTGCACAGTTTCAGTCCCATCCTGAGACATGGCCTTGGTTTCATCCTTATATTTTCTACTTTTTGCTTAAGTTGATTGTGTTGGTTTTTGTTTGTTGAAATCAAGAGATCCAACAGACAGGCTATCTTGATGGAAGCCTACTGGCAAGTCCCACGTCACATTATTGCCTCTATCATATCAGCCAGTAGTTATTCTCAAATGCACAGAGAATCTCTGTCTCTGAAGACCTAGGAATACAATCTAGGTATCCAGGAAAGTCAAAATGAGATCTTAGTTCACATGTGACAAGTCCAAGATTGATTGATTGATTGACTGATTGATTTGCTGTAAAACCAAGTAATTGTTTTAAATAATTGTTATACTCTTTAAAATGTTACTAGACTAACAAAAGGGAACAGATAGGCCACTATCTCCTTTATGGTACTCAGAAAAAATGGGACAGTTTTTCTTGGTGGATAATTTCTTTCTCTAATTTTTGGGAGGAAAAAAAATGACCTAGTCCCTAGTTTTATTACTCAAATACAGAAAGCATAGCTCCCTGTTCTTCAAACAAAGTTGAGGTGGACGCAGCTGGAAATAACTGAATAATTAAAATATCAATCAGAACAGGGGAGATTAAAGGACTTCACTTCAATAGAGCAATTGGGCAGAATTAGAATTGGAAGGAAAATAAAACAGTTTACAAAAGAGGGAAAGCAAACCATTTAACATTGGCCAGGTCTTCAAGTAAGGGATAATAACAAGTGGTACTAGCTTCAAATGAGGCCATAGGTAAACTGAACAACATCCACTTCTCTGAGACACACATATTCATAATTTTACCTTGTTTGTAACATTTGCTTCCTCCTGCTTCTATTGTCACATACATGGTGAATATGACTTAACTTACAAAGAATATTTAAATTTTTATATTTAAAAAGGCATATTGTTTAGAAATATATCTTATTGATTTCTCTAGCAATCTACTTATCCCAGGAAACTTAATGGATAGTAAACAATAAATAATAAAATATACTTTGAAACTGTTAAGAGATACATAAAATCTATAGTATATGGTTATTAATAAGAATTGAATAATTAACAAGATTTTTTAAATGGTACAATCATCTTTCTATTTATAATTAAGGTATCTATATTAGTTGCTGCTGCTGCTGCTGCTAAGTCGCTTCAGTCACGTATGACTCTGTGCGACCCCATAGATGGCAGCCCACCAGGCTCCCCCATCCCTGGGATTCTCCAGGCAAGAACATTGGAGTGTGCTGCCATTTCCCTCTCCAATGCATGAAAGTGAAAAGTGAAAGTGAAGTCGCTCAGTCGTGTCCGACCCTTAGCGACCCCATGGACTGCAGCCTTCCAGGCTCCTCTGTCCATGGGATTTTCCAGGCAAGAGTACTGGAGTAGGGTGCCATTGCCTTCTCCATCTATATGAGTTAGGATTCTCCAAAGGAATGGAACCAATAGGAGATACAATATAGATATGTAGATACAGATATACATGGGGAGGGAGGGGTATTTATTATGAGGAATTACCTCACATGATTTTGGAGGCTGAGAGTTTCTAAGATCTGCAGTGGGAAAGCTGGAGATCTAGAACTGATATATAGGTATAGTCTGAGTCTGAAGGCCTAAGAACCAGGAGAGCCAATGGTATAAGTTTCAGTTTAAAAGCTGACAGACTCAAGACCCAAAAAGTGCTAATGTTTCAGTTCAAGTCCAAAGACAGGGAAAAAAGTCAATGTCTTGGCTCAAAGCAGTCAGGTAGGATGAGTTCCCTCTTACTCAACCTTTTTATTCTATTTAGGTCTCTGCTTGATTGGATAAGGTTACTCACATTAGGCAGAGCAATCTGCTTTACTCAGGGTACTCATTCAAATGCTGGCTTACCTCAATACATCCTCACAGACCACCCTGAATAATTTGACTAAATGCTGAACACCCAATGGCCCAGTTAAGCTGACACATAAAATTAACCATCACACATCCACCCCTTGTAAACTTGGCACCCATGTGCCTCTCCTTAAAACAAGTTTAATATCTAAATAAAGACAATAATGTCATAATTCTACCTATGATGATACAACTATCCTGTATATGGACAGAAACATACTAACCACATCTGCAGAAGAGAAGGTAATATCCTGGAATGGTGTTTATTCTGTTCTTTGATTTCACATAACTTAAACTGTATGATGTAAAATTAATAATAAATTCTATGATATAAAACCAAATATTTTATATGATAAAGGAATAAGAGAGGGAAGAAAACAAAGATATTTAAGATACATAAACACATACTTGTAACAAAATAAGGAAGAATACTCATGACAATTACATCCTCATTTCTATAACTAGCTTTTTGATCATAGCTGGTATTTATAACTGCCTACTTCCACTGCCAATTCTGTATTCCTTTTGTCTTCAGCAAGCACTTCAGCTGATTATGGTTCTTTACCTGGTGGAGTGACCCAAATCTTTATTCCTGAAGGGCCTGGGGTATTAGTAGTCCTGAATGGATTGGGTTGTTTTAGTTTTCCACTGGCCTTAATCACAGGGTATGGTGATACTAAGGGACCTCCTGTATTTCAGACATACTCTTCCTTACCTTCATGTGAAGCAATAGTGCAGTTTTCCCCTGGTAGTCAGGATCAATCACCCCAGTCAACACAGAAATTTCCTTCTGTGCTTACTGATTAAGATGCATGCGGAGCCTAATTTGGCCAGGCAGCAGCCTTAACTTCCAGTTAAATGGAATTATTGTGCTGTCGCCTGTTGTGTCGCCTGGTGGAAACATTCTACCTTTTGGAACTAACACCTCTAGGCTAGCAAAGCACAGAGTTTCGTGGACAGGAAGGAAAAATTTTGCTAGTAAGTCACTACTGCACAGGTTTAGTTGCCCTGTAGCATGTGGAATCTTCCGAGACAAAGGATCTACCTGTGTCTTTTGCATTTGCAGGCAGACTGTTTACCACTGAACACCAGGGAAGTCCCCCCATCCCCCTTTTTTAAAGACACATAAAGACATAGAGAACAGGAGGGAAGAAAACAAAGTAAGAATCCTGGAAGCTGGAAAGCAGATGGACTAATGACAACTGACAGCAGAACCAGGAAAACTGAATCCTAAGCCTGCAGTAGGGGAGAAAAAGCAAGAATATTACATTTTAGAACTCTCAAACAACCCAAGAAATGGGGGACCTCAGGTACCTCTGAAAATGTAGGTGGAGGAGCTAAAAAGATGATTACCTGAAAGTTTGTTTACAATGCTGCTGTTGTTCAGTTGCTAAGTTGTGTCCAACTGTTTGTGACCCCATGCACTATATGTAGTACACCAGGCTCCTCTGTCCTTCACTATCTCCCGAAGTTTGCTCAAATTCATGTCCACTGAGTCAGTGATGCTATCTAATTATCTCATCCTCTGCTGCCCCTTTCTCTTTTTGCCTTCCATCTTTCCTAGGATCAAGGTGTTTTCCAATGAGTCAGCTCTTTGCATCAGGTGGCCAAAGGACTGGAGCTTCACTTCGGCATCAGTCTTTCCAATGAATATTCAGGGTTGATTTCCTTTAGGATTGACTGGTTTGATCTTCCTGCTATCCAAGGGACTCTCAAGAGTCTTCTCCAGTACAGAATTTGAAAGCATCAATTCTTTGGTGCTCAGTCTTCGTTATTGTAACACTCACCTCTGGACAAGACTACTGGAAAAACCACAGCTTTGACTATTTGGAGCTTTGTCAGCAAAGTGATGTCTCTGCTTTTTAATACGCTGTCTAGATTTGTTATGGTTTTCCTTCCAAGGAGTGAGTCTTTTTTTAAAATTTCATGGCTGCAGTCACTGGTCCACAGTGATCTTGGAGCCTAGGAAAATAAAATCTGTCATTGTTTCCACTTTTCCCTCATCTATTTTCTATGAAGTGATGGGACCAGATGCCATGAACTTAGTTTTTTGACCTTTGAGTTTCAAGCCAGCTTTTTCACTCTCCTCTTTCACCTTCATCAAGACGCTCTTTAATTCCTCTTCACTTTCCACCATTAGAGTGGTACCATTTGCATATCTGAGGTTGTTGATATTTCTCCTGGCAATCTTGATTCCAGCTTGGGATTCATCCAGCCTAGCATTTCACATGATGTACTCTGCATAGAAGTTAAATAAGCAGGATGACAACATACAGCCTTGATGTACTGCTTTCCCAATTTTGAACCAATCTATTGTTCCATACCCGGTTTTAACTGTTGCTTCTTGACCTGCATATAAGTTTCTCAGGAGACAGGTAAGGTGGTCTGGTATTTCCATCTCTTCAGGAATTTTCCAGTTTGTTGTTATCCACACAGTCAAAGGTTTTAGCATTGTCAGTGAAGCAGAAATAGATGTTTTTCTGGAACTCCCTTGCTTTCTTCATGATCCAAAATAGGTTGGCAATTTGATCTCTGGTTCCTCTGCCTCTTTAAAATCCAGCTTGAATGTCTGGAAGTTTTTGGTTCACATACTGCTAAAGCTTAGCTTGAAGGATTTTGAGCATAACCCTGCTAGCACGTGAAATGAGTGCAAATGTATGGTAGTCTGAACATTCTTTGGCATTGCCTTTTTTGGGAATGAAATAAAAATTAACTGTTTCCAGTCCTATGGCCATAGCTGAGTTTTCCAAATTTGCTGACATATTGAGTGCAGCACTTTAACGGGATCATCTTTTAGAATTTTAAATAGCTCAGCTGGAATTCCACCACCTCTACTAGCTTTGTTTATAGTAATGCTTCCTAAGGCCCACTTGACCTCACACTTCAGTTGTCTGGCTCTAGCTGAGTGACCACACCATCGTGACTATCCCAGTCATTATGATCTTTTTTGTATAGTTCTGTATATTCTTGCCACCTCTTCCTAATCTCCTCTGCTTCTGTTAGGTCCTTACTTATGAACCTTTTTTGTGCACCTCCTTGCATGAAATGTTCCTTTGATATCTCCAGTTTTCTTGAAGAGATCTCTAGTCTTTCCCGTTATATTGTTTTCCTCTATTTCTTTGAACTGTTCAAAGAAGGGCTTCTCTTCTTGCTATTTTCTGGAACTTTGCATTCAGTTGGGATACCTTTCCCTTTCTCCCTTGCCTTTCTCTTCTCTTCTTTCCACCCTCCCTACAACTCTGTCTCACCCTGATTTCAGCAGAATACCCCTGAAGTTCTGATCTCTGGAAAAAGTGAAACAGAGGAAGGCACAAGAAGCACAAGCATATTTGAGGGAAGGAGAATTTTGCTAAAAATAGGGTAATTAAATAAAGGTTTACTAACAGAATGCAAAGGCTGACAATCTTTTTCCACTGTTGGAATCTCAGAATACTGGCAGCCAGATAGTATATTGGCAGAGTCTTTTTGAATAGTATGATCTGCCCAAGATAAAAGATCTAAAATATTTATGTTTTCGGTTCTTTGTTTTGGGTGACCATTTGCACATTACGTTTAGTAGCATTCCTGGTCTCTACACACTAGAGACCAGCAGCATTTCTACCACTGTTGTGCAACCAAAAATGTCTCTAGACATTGCCAATTTCCCCAGTAGAGGAAGATAAACTACCACTGGAGCTGTGATGACTGAGTGGTTAAGATGTTAGACTCAAAATCCAATGGGGTATCCCCATGCAGGTTCAAATCCTGCTCACAGCATCTCTGTTCATATAGTGATAGCCACAGTTACACAGCTCTATCCATGAACTTTCATTTAGCTTTGTAGTGCCTTTCTCTTACATATAAGCAGAGAGAGCCAGAGTTCACCAGAAATCCAAAGAAAAATGAAGAAACTAGCAGCTTGGAGGAAATAGGCTACGAGAAAGAAGAAAACTTTAAAAAGCGCATATAGCATCTACAAAAAAAGAACTACTGGAAATTAAAAATGTAGTAGCATAAATTAACGGAGAAGGCAATGGCACCCCACTCCAGTACTCTTGCCTGGAAAACCCCATGGATGGAGGAGCCTGGTAGGCTGCAGTCCATGGGATTGCTGAGGGTCGGACAAGACTGAGCGACTTCACTTTCACTTTTCACATTCATGCATTGGAGAAGGAAATGGCAACCCACTCCAGTGTTCTTGCCTGGAGAATCCCAGGGACGGGGGAGCCTTGTGGGCTGCCGTCTATGGGGTCACACAGAGTCGGACATGATTGAAGTGACTTAGCAGCAGCAGCATAAATTAAAAACTTAGTAGAAGCACTGGAAAACAAAGTTAGTGAAATCTCTGGAAATAGGGTAAAAAGACACAGAAATTAAAAAATAGGAGAGGACATAGAAGATAAGAAAATGTAAGTAAAAGCCTAAGGGGACTATATTAGGAAGCAGCTTAAGTTGCTACAACAAAGAGACTCCAAAATTTAGTGGCTTAAATAGCAGTTTATTTCTCTGTAGCCTAGGGTAGGTAGATGTCTCTGCTTTATGAATCAGCTGGCTCTGTCATACTAAACATGTTGCATCCATATCCATCCCTATATCCAGGCCTGCTGTTTCAGTTAACATTCTCTAACCAGCAGGAAGGAGGTCAATGAAGGTCACAAATTAAATATATAACTCGTAATGTACATGTATCACTTTTGTTCACATCTAGTTATGAGATAGGCTGGGGGAATGTAGTTCTGCCTCTGCAGTCAGGAGAGAGTTATTAAGAGGAAGAAGAGAATGGATATTGAAGGAAGTTGAGCAATTTCCATGATAAGGTCTAACATCCAAACAAAAGGACATCCAAAGAGACAGAACCAAAGAAAATAGCAGGGAGGAAATCAGCAAATAAATATGTATTAAAGTGACCAGGTTTTGCTGGGGTAACAAACAATCCTTAAATCTTAGTAGCTTATAAAAAAGGTTTATTTCTTGTTTAAGCTGCATGTCCATCACAAGTCAGTCAGCTAGGGTTTCTGTTCCATGCTTTCTTACTCAGATCAACAGAATTTTCCATCATTTAGGAAAGTGTTAGTCATTGTGATGGCAGGCGGGTGGGGCCCCTGGTAAATCATATACTCGTCTCTAAAGCTTCCACTTGTCATTCTTGCTCTCACTTTAATGGCTAAATTCAGTCAAATAGCTAACCTAACTTCAGGTCAGGGCAAACTTCAAGGGCACAGCAAAGTTCAATCTTATGTGCACAGGGAAAAAACTGAAAATATTTAGTGAAGGATATTAATGACTACCACAGCTCACGTAAATAACTGGTTGACTCTCCTTGCAGGCAAAACACACTCATTCCCCCCACAAGGGAAACAACTCAAGAGGCCCATCTTGTCATTGTATAAAGCTCAAAGTCTAGACTCTTTGTTTGAGTCTAGACTCATTTCTTTGGGTGATAATGTGGTAGTCTCTAAAGGAGGTTTAAATGTGGCTCTTCTGTGTCCAGGGATGTATGAACTAAAAAGCTAACTTATCTTCCTTCATCTACCAATACATGGTGGTGGAATAGGACAAGTATAAATTTAGAAAGAGGAAGGATGGAGAAACATAGCAGACAGTAGGCCACTGCAAAAAATGTAATAAAATAGTAGTTTCCAAACTATTTTTTCCTCTAGTAGAACATTTTTTTAAAATGTTATGTGGAATTCAGATGTATAAAGTAGATCAAAGTAAAATGCTCTGCTTGGAGATTGGAATGCTGCCTGACCTTCACTTATCCTCAACGTAGGGCTACTCTTGAGGAAGCATCATGAAACCTTTGAGGTCGTGAAACATAGTGGAAATGAAGTCATCAAAGGATAGCCAGGATTTTTTAGGGCAAAGAGGAAGAAAAAATATCAAGGGAAAGGGAGATTATGCACAATAGACTGCAACTTCCAGATAACCCAGTGGAATGATCTGGGAAGGTGCAACTGGGAAAAGGTGCAACCAATGGGAAACTGGGTCAGGTGAGGGGATGTATAAGGTGGTATGTTCTCTCCTTTCATCATACTGGTTTAAGCAATGCTCCAGCATAAACTCAACCTTTATGCTACTCTATGCTTTCACCTGAACAGCTGACCATTGCTGAAGAGAACATATAATTAAGCCAACTGTTCAGACCTTAAAATTGTGTCCACACATCTCAAATTGGCATTCAATATTGCCTGGTAATTTTGTCACACTTACTTAATATGTTCACTTTCTCACTATCTAAAGCAATTATTTCACCTTTTTAAGCCTTGAGCTTTTGATACTCCACCGTCTCCAAACAAAATCATCTTTCAATAAATATTTATTGAACATCTATTAACTGTCAAGCATTCTTCTAAGTACTAGAGAGAGAGTAGTGGAACAACAAAAATCCTGTGGATCAAGGAGCCCACCCAAGTGCTCTATGATGACTTAGTGGGGAGGGATGGGGGTGGGAGGGAGGCTCAAGAGGGAGGGAATATATATATATACACACACACACACATGCACACACATACATACATGCATACATATTTATGGCTTCCCAGGTGGCTCAGTGGGAAGAATCTACCTGCAGTGCAGGAGACTCAGGAGATGCAGGCTCAACTCCTGGGTCAGGAAGATCCCCTGGAGGAGGGCATGGCAATGCACTTCAGTATTCTTGCCTGGATAATCCCATGGACAGAGGAGCTTTGCAGGCTACGCTCATAGGTACAGCTGTACTACAGCTCAGCACATGGCTGATTTGCACTGTTGTACAGCAGAAACCAACCCAATTTTGTAAAGTAATTATTCTCCAATTTAAAAAATTCCAATGAAAGGAGATAGGAAATAAACAAATATATAGGATTTTTGTATAGTATTAAGTGCTATGGAAAAGAATAAAGCCAGTTGGGGAAAGAGCATGCTATTGGGAGTGGCAGATCATGTAGATTTTCTTTAACACTGAATGAAATGTGTAGCCACTGGTGGGATCAAAGTATAAAGGATGACATAACCCAACATAAACTTTCAAAGGATCACTTTGCCTGTTATGGTGAGAGGAGACCATAAGGAAGAAAGAGTGTTAGCAGGGAGACTGGTTATTTGAATATCTTCTTGGTTTATATCTTTAGTTCCTCGCCCCCGGCACTTCCCCCCATTCCACATGTTTTGAAGGAAAGAACTGTCAAAATACAATTTTCAAAAACAGAAAAACATCTCTCATGCAAATATAGAATAATGTGTCAAACCTTTATTAGCTCATTAATGTTTCTTAAAATGAATAAAACCAATAATAAAAAGAAGGAATATTAGAATTATGTTGCCAGGTTAGATGCACAACATGCTAATGTCCCTCGGAGTAATCATATCATAATCTTTGGGATTATCTTTTCTAGCAGAGAGAAATCTACACATTAATGTGTAACTTAAGTGTCTGAGCTTTAATTAAATAGTAAAGAGTCAAAGACAGGTTCATTCTCCTAGACTTGAAAATTAAGTAATCCTTGCTTGGGCCTGTTGAACAGTGCCCCAGCATACTGACTATTTTGCTTTACTTCCAAACTTTGGGTAAATTTTCTTAAAAAATTTCCATGAAAACAATTTTTTGAAACATCTCAGATAGTTTTGATTCACATTTTTAACTTACTAGAGGAAACTGGGATGGTGCTAAAGTCAATTTCTCTTCTTCTCTGGGTTTCTTGCCTTTTTTATTTGGTCTCTGTCCTTCGCCATTGCACTAATGTAGGTGAAAGATGCAAAGGGCCTATATTTAGGGCATAGCATTGCTTCAGTCTTTAGGTTTACACTCAGAACCAAGACCTTTTCTTGATATTATTCTGATATTCAAGTGCTACTATGTATATAATCTATGAAAATAATCTTCTTCAACAATCATTAATTAATCAGTATCTCAATCTCTGATTGACTTATTTTATTCCCAGGGACTCAACTACCACAATGATTCCCAATTCTAAATCTCTAAACCTGGCCACTCTACTATACACCAGATCTGTTATTTAAAATGCCCCCCGGGTATCTCTAAGGGCTTCCCCAAAGGCTCAGTAGTAGGTAAAGAATCCACCTGCAATGCAGGAGACACAGGAGATACAGGTTCAATCCCTGGGTCAGGAAGATCTCCTGGAGAAGGAAATGGCAACCCAGTCAAGTATTCTTGCCTGAAAATCCCATGGACTGAGGAGCCTGGCAGGCTACAGTCCAAAGGGTTACAAAGAGTCAGACACAGCTAAGTGGCTAAGCACACACGCACACTGGGTATCTCTATCAGAGGCATCCTGAGCTGGCAATTCCAGTTGATTTCATTGTTTCTATTCCAGTCCAAATGTATTCCACTTGTCCAATATTTCTATTCCATTCCTGTCCACAGTACCACCATTTGCCCAATTAACTAAATTTGTAACCTGAGAGTCATCACTGTTTCACATGCCATATCTATCTACATAACCATCAATTCTTGTTCTTCTCTATCATAACTATCTCTTTAATCTAACCCCTCTTCTTTTCCACTTCCACCTCAACCTCCTTTAGGTCTTTACTGTAGTTACTTTAATTATGCTTTAGACTTGGTACTGCAAAAAAAAAAAAAAAAAATCCACTTCTGTGAGTGTTCTTTTCATAAAATGCCTATATGATTGTCTTGATTAAATCTTTTAAAGGTTCCCCATTGCCTACAAGGATAAAACTTGAGCTTTTTAGCAAGTAGGCAGATTGCTTTTAGCACTATCCTCATAATCTTCATCAGTAACCCTAATAAACATGAGTTCTAAATAAAAATAGTGTGCTTGCCATGCAAATACAACTTTAAGACAAATTCTCCAATTTTTCCTTCTGTCTAGATGGCTGCCACTCGCTCCTCCAACAGAGACATTCTAGAGCTGCCACTGGGTGAATTCCTACTTATTCTATAAAGCCCCACTCAAAAACTGCCTCCTCTTTGAAAAGGTTTCTGACTCTTCTCCAGATCCCTAGGCACAGTTAGTTCAGTACTTAATGCTCCTAAAACATCTCCACATTACCTCCTTTAATATTTAACTTTACTATACACAATTTGGTTTTATGTTCTATTTTTTGAGAGCACAGTAGTGTTCTAGTGATCTTTGTTTATTCTAGCACCTACCACAATAAACTACTTTTTTTGTTTTGCTTTATTGTCTGTGTCACATATTCTAAGATATGTGAGATAAAAGCAAAATTAATTTAATTCTTAAACTTGCAGGAAGGAATTTCATTTGCATTTATTTATTTATTTTTAAGACAAAGATTCTGTATTTAAATCAGCAAACTCAAGATTCTTCAAGCCCCAGCCCATGGAGAGCAGCGTTCCCTCCCAGGCCCCCTCATCCTCACCCCTTAGCCACAGAAAGGAATGGAAAATGAGAAGCCTGGGGGCCTCTGCCAGGGCAGGCTGCCTCCAAAGGGTGGTGAGTGCAGTCCATCTGGGGCTGGGGTGGTGGCTGCCACAGGCCCCTCCCTATAAATTAATTCCCTGCAGCCACAGCTGTGGGCAAGGCATACTTGGAGGAGAAGGCCATCAGGCAGCATCCTTGATTTCCAGCTAAGGAATGGATTAGGGCATAGGGCTCAGAGGGAAGAGGCCAGAGAAAAGAGAAGAGGTATGGTGGCTTGAGACCCCCCCCTACAATTTTGGTCCCAGGGAAAAAGAGGCCAGTTGGTCCAGTTTTGTGGGTTTGGAGAAGGGAATGTATTAGTCAGCACAAAGGGGAGGCCACCATCGGGCACCCCTGGAGGAGACAAACCAGGCCCCCACCCTGGCAGAAGGGAGTGTGAGAGCTCCCAGGGGCTCTCAGGAAATGTCAGTGCTAAAAAACAAACTAACATATATATTAACCATTCAGGGAAGGCAGGGGCAGGGCTGCAGAGCAGATCAGAGGATCTGGCGTGGCATCGCATAGTCGGTCAAGCCTGCCTGAGAAGCCCCGTGGTTGGTCCCCATCTGTAAGCCAATCAAATTCTTGCCCTCCTGCAGTTGGTTGTCCGGGAAGTACCGAGGGTTCTCCTTGGATTTCTTGGTAAACCAGTTAGGATCCCCAGAGAAGAGCCCATCGTCCTATGCTACCACTAGCCTGCCCAGATTCATCAGTGTCCGCTGCACACAGGCCATATTCTTTCCTTCCCAGAGGTCCACAGTCTGGGAGATGTCATTGGTGTTGATGCCGTAGCGCTCGGCTGCTTGCAGGAACTGGGAGATCTGCCCCATCTCCTTGAAGGCTGTGGTGGAGGCCTGGATCTTCTTCACTGGGGCCTGCCCCTCGGGGTACAGTCCATTAATGAGCTCACACAGCACCGTGCCATCCTTGAGCCAGTTCTGGAAGTTCGTGCACCCAGGCTGAGGCCGGCTCACATGCTTGCGGCACTGGGTGGTGATCCACTGGATCAGGATTTGCTCCAGGTCTGCATCGTACTGTTTATCAATCTTCTGCTGTACCTCCTGGCTCAGGCCATACGCAGGTCCCCTGTTGGCCATTCTGAAGGGTGGCAGCAGTGGTTGGAGGGGAGGTTCACGTGGGTTGGAGAGTTGCGCACTGGAGGCGGGGGCTGCAGCGCGAGTCTGAATTTATTTTCTTTTTAATATTTATTTTTGGCTGTGCTGGATCTTAGTTGTGGTGCACTGGCTCTTTGTTGTGGCATGTGAGCTTCTCTCTAGTTGTAGCACTTGGGCTCAGTAGTTGTGGGATATGGGCTTACTTACCCTGTGGCATTTGAGATCTTAGTTCCTCGACCAGGGGTTGAACCCACATCCCCTGCATTGGAAAGTGGATTTTTGACCACTGGATCACCAGGTAAGTCCCTTGGGTTTATTTCAAATCTATGGTTATTAATCTTTTGGATCACAGACCCCTATTCAAAAAAAACTATGATGAAAGTTGTAACATTCTACTCGGAAAGATATACACACATGGTAGGATTCACAAATGCCCTGAACCCACTGATACCCGACAAATTAAGAAACTATCTTTTCATTTTTATTAATTTTTTGAGTAAGAATATTTACATGGAACAAAAATTTTAAAGTAATAAACTTTACAATGAATAGCCTGTTCTAGCCTCTTCCCAAAATATTCAATTCAATTCCTATTCTATCAAAGTGACCACATTTTATGTATTCTTCTGGAGACAGTCTCTGTATATGAATACAGGAGCATTAAAAATTCTTTTTTCTGACATTTTTTTTCCATTTATATTGGCAATTATTCCACATTGGGTACCTAAGGTTTCAAATGCACAGAATTTTATTGCATTGCTGTACCCTAATCTTTTTACAATGTATTTTTAGATTTTGAAACAATTTCAAGCTTACAAAAATGTTGGAAGCACAGTACAAATCATTTCTTTCCAGAACCAACTGAAAGTAAGTTGCTGAATCAAAATGACAATGAGATATCACCTCACACCAGTCAGAATGGCTATCATAAAAAAAATCTACAAATGACAAATACTGGAGAGGGTGTAGAGAAAAGAGAATTCTCCTACACTGTTGGTGGGAATTTAAATTGGCACAGCCATTATGAAAAACAGTCTGGAAGTTCCTTATAAAAACTGAAAACAGAGCTACTATATGATCCAGCAATCTCACTCCTGGGCATATATCTGGAAAAGATGAAAAACTCTAATTTGAAAAGGTATACTCATCCCAATGTTCACAGCAGCACTAATTACAATAGTGACTACTTACAACAGCCAAAGACATGGAAGCAACCTAAGTGTCCATTGACAGATGAATGGCTAAAGAAGATATATACAATGGAATTCTACTCAGCCATAAAAAGAATGAAATATTGCCATCTGCAGCAATATGGATAGACCTAGAGAACATCATACTATGTGAAGTAAGTCAGAGAGAAGAAGACAAATATTATATGATATCACTTATATGTGGAATCTAAAAAATAATACAAATGAATGTATATACAAAGCATAAACAGATTCACAGGCATAGAAAACAAACTTATGGTTACCAATGCATAGAAAACAAACTTATGGTTACCAATGGGGAAAGGGAGGGGGGAGAGGGATAAATTAGAAGTATGGGATTAACAGATACACACTACTTTATATAAAATAGGTAAGCAACAAGGATTTACTATATAACACAGGAACAATATTTAATAGTTTATAATAACCTATAATGGAAAATAATCTGAAAATATAAATATATGACTGAATCACTTTGTTGTATATTTGAAACTAACACAGTATTTAAAATCAGCTATAACCTCAAAAAAAAAAGTAAGTTGCTGACTTGATGTTCTATCACCCCTGAATGCTTTTCTGTGTATTTTATACAAACAAAAACATTTTCTTGCATAATCACAATACAACTATCAAAATCAGGAAATTAACATTGTACATTACTACCATCTAATTTTCAGATCACATTCAAATTTCCCTAGTTGTCCAGACAATGTCTTTTATGTCAGGTGCAATTCCTCAATCTTTTCTTGACTCATAACACTAGAGATTACAGGCTAGATATTTTGCAGAATGGACCTTAACTTGATTCATATGATATTTTCTCACGATTAGAATAAGTTTATGCATCTTTGGTAGGAGTATAATAGAACTGGTGCTGTGTTCTGCTAACTGCATTCTATCAGGTGGCATTACAGTTTCTATTTGTTCCATTATGATGATGTTCATGTTGATCATTTGATTAATGTGGAAACTGACAGACTTCGCCACTGTAAAGTTACTCATATTTTCCCATTTATAATCAATATGTGTTAAGCAGGTGATTTTGAAAATATGTAAATACTTTAATCCCCATGAAACATTCACCTTATTCATTTATTTAAATATATCACTATAGGCTCATGGTTTCCTGCTTTATTCAATGGTTTACGACCCATTAACCATCATTATTTTGATCCTCAAATTGTCCCAGATATAAACTGGTTTCCATGTGTTCTTTTTTAAAAAAGTATTTATTTATTTGGTTGTGTTGGGTATTAGTTGTGGCACGTGGGGTTTTTGCTTTCGTACATGGATTCTCTCTAGTTGTAGCATGCAGGCTTGGTTGCCCTATGGCATGTGGGATCTTAGTTCCCTGACCAGGGATGGAACCCATGTCTCCTATATTGTAAGTCAGATCCTTAGCCACTGGACCACGAGGGGAGTCCTCTGTGTGTTCTTGACATGTTCCCATCATTCTTCCAGCACTTCCTTACTTTCTAGTACAAAAAGATGATCCAGGCTAAACTTATGCTCTTCCTGCCCCAGTGGTAGAATCAGCTATTTCTGTAAGAATTCTTGATTCCTTTTTGTAGAGAATGACATTTAGAAGCCACAATCTATTTCTATATCTCTATGAATTGCAACCACTGATATTGCTAATTCTATTCCAACACTGGAGAAGGAAATGGCAACCCATTCTAGTATTCTTGCTCGGAGAATCCCATGGGCCGTGGAGCCTCATGTGGAGTCCATGGGGTTGCAAAGAGTCAGACACGAGTAAGCTACTGACCCATTCCAACAGTACAGAGTTCATTCTCCCTTCCTATTTGTTTTCTCCCTTTTCCTGTTTGTAACTCCCTTCTTGGACAATAAGAAACCAGACTCCCATTATCCTTAATATATTTACCTATTTGATCAATCCTTCTGAGGGTAAGCAAAATCCCAGTCACTGCTGTACCTTCCCTTACATGGAAGCCTTTCTTACCCAACTCAGGATCCAATACCCTGCATCAGGATTCCCCCACCCTCACCATGTCTTCCTCTTCTTACCTGTGCTCCAATATCCCTCTCTGGATTTCTGACATCCCCACCGGACAAACTATAGATGTCTACTTTACTCTACTTGATCTAATGGCTTTAGGATGACACTGTTCCAGGAACGGAAGTTTGAGATTGAATGGTTTGTCCAGGATTTTCCAGGTGTTTGCATTGAATGCAGGTTTGTGCTGCATTCCCAGGAACCCCTTCAGCCCTAAGGAAGCCTGGACATTAGCCACCCCAGGAAAATAAGCTGTCCTAATGTTCTCAAAGGTCATCATATAACTTTTAGGTCTTTCTATATATTAGAATTACCACTCAAGAGCTCTTTAGGAATCCTTGTGAATAAATTATTAAACCTCCATGGAAAGAAATATAGCACAATCAACAACATCGTAAATGCACATACTCTCTGGCCCAGCAAGTCTACTGCTAGAAATTTATCTTAAATGTATATCAACCTTGTATAGATATGATTACCTGCAATATTGTTTTTATTAGTAAAAGGATAAATTAAAGGGGCATTAAAAAAATTATAGACCCTTTCCCATTAGGAACACAGAACAATAATCAGATTGGCTAAAAAGTTTAACAACTCTCAGAAACAGAAAATAACACCATAAAATGAAGGAGCTCCGCAATTCTCAAGGCAAAAACAAAAGCAGGATGACACAAAATAGCCAGGAAATAATTTTTCTACCACATTTATTAGATACTTGTCAGAAAACCGTTTCCTAGGTCATTAGCTAAATTCTTTACGCAGCCCAGTAGTGGTATCCGGACACTTTTCAGAGTGTCCCCAAAGATTGCCTCGGGCTTGCCAGAAACTGGAGAGGAACTTGAGCGGTTTGGTCAGGATTTTCCAACTTTTTGTACTGGATACAGGTTTGTGCTGCACCCCAGGGACCCCTTCAGTCGCAAGGAAACATGGACAGTAGCCATCCCAGGACCAGGCTACATAGTGAGAAAACGTAGACGGGCGCTGTCCAACATGGCACCGCTCGCCAGACAGGGCTATTCACATTCAAATTCAGTACGGTTAAAAATTCAGTTCCCGGGTCGCGGTCGCTACAGTACGAGTGCTCAACAGTCACAAGCAGGCTAGTGGCTACCGTATTAGCGCAGATGTAGAATCTTTCCATCACTTCGGGAAGTCTATCGGACAGAGCTGACACAGTTTAGAGTTAAAAACAAGAACAAGTTTGTAAGCCACTAGGCTCCACAATCAAAAACAACCAAGAGACGTTATTACTCTTTCCAAATATCTTGAGGGGAAAAATTATACTAAGAAACACCCAATTAAAAGAAACCTGCAAAGGCACCTGCCAGCAGGCTCCGTCAGCAACTCACTCGTTAATTCCCACGGCGGAGGCCGTCCGTCTTTCTGTGGTACATAATTCCTCAAACTTGTAGAACTCAGCAAACTCCCAAGGCGGTGGGCAACTGAGGGCAAGACTCCTAAAATTTAACTGTTCAAAGCGGCCGACGCCTGTATTCACAGCGCGGGCGAGCCTCGGCTCGGTGTTCCACAGCTGGACGCCGCCCGGGTCTCGCGCGACCCTCAGTCAGGCGCTTGTCACCGGCTGGGAGCGCGACGCCGCCCGTGTGTGCGCGCTCCCGCACGCGCGCCAGCCTGCGGCGCGAGCTGCTCTCGGCGGCCAATGGGGCGGGGAGCCGCGCGCCGGGGGCGGGGACGTGACGCGCGCACCTCGTGACCGTGGTAGCGGCCTGCGCCTGAGGAAGCCGGAAGCGGCTGCTATCCGCAGCCCCGACTGGAAGTGATCAGGAGGCAGTTTGCGCCTTGGGGGTTGTGGAACCCCGCGATGGACCGGAACCGGACCATCGAGCGGCGGAGGTCATCATTGCTGCTGCTGCGGCTGCTGTTGGTGGTGCTGCTGTGGTCGGGACTGGCTCTGGGCACCTTCTCCGTGGGCAGCAGCCCCCACAGGGTCTTCCACGACCTCCTGTCGGAGGAGCAGTTGCTGGAGGTGGAAGACTTGTCCCTGGCTCTGCTGCAGGGCGGAAGGATGGGGCCACTGTCACTCCCCCCAGATTTGCCGGATCTGGATCCAGAGTGCCGGGAGCTGCTGCTGGACTTCGCCAACAGCAGTGCTGAGCTGACCGGGTGTCTAGTGCGCGGCGCCCGACCGGTGCGCCTCTGTCAGACCTGCTACCCACTCTTCCAACAGGTCGCCAACAAGATGGACAACATCAGCCGAGCCGTGGGGGTGGGTAGAAGAGCACATCCGGGACCTCTGGTGTGGATTGTTGGGAAGTGAGGAGGATGTAATGATAGTTAACTCGGGGTGGGGCGGGGGTGGGGAGGGGCTCCTCATTTTCCCCATCTGTGAGAAAACGAGGTTGGATTGGGGCAGTGGAGTTAGGGGCATCAGAAAAGTGGGTGGTGGTATAGGGAGGGCTTGAGGTTTGGATTTTTGCCTCCATGGCTGCTGTTGGGCCTCTTTCGGTACATACTTGCAGATAGGTATAACTAGTTTTCTTGGGGCTTCTGCACCCCAACCCTGCCTTTTCTTCCTTTCCTTCACCCCTTTGCCCCAACTCTGCCACAGCTTCTTCCTTTCCCCACTTGCAGTTCCCAGGAAGGACTCTTTCCTGAAACCCCAGGTGAAGTGGAGAAACTGCAGTGTGGTGGTGATGAGAAACTTGAACTTTGTAGCCAAACCGTTTCAGATTCACCACTTTCTAGAAGTTTGACCTCAGATTAATTATCTTGGAGTCTTAGTTTCCTCCTCTGTAAAATGGAGGAAAACTGCTGCCAGAGGTGACTGTTAAAATAATAAAAAAAGAGATAATGTATGAAAGGCCATTTTAGTCATTAATACAGTCTGGAGACATTTGGCTAGGACACCATTTCTTCTCTCTTATTAGAGGTGTACTCTGAGCAAGTTATATTCTCTGGGCCTGTTTTCTCATGTGTAAGATGGAGATAAAACGAACTCTTAGAAAACAGGCACAGGGACTTCCCTGGTGGTCCAGTGGCTAAGCCTTAAAGCTTCCAATGCAGAGGTCCCAAGTTTGATCACTGCTTAGGAAATAGGATCCCACATGCTGCAATTAAAAGATCCTGCATGCTACAACTAAGACCCGGCACAGCCTAGTAAGGAAATAAATATTTTATAAAAGAAAAAAAAAAACTGGCACATAGCAATAGTTTTCAGTAAATGGGAACTAAAATTTTACAAAATAGTAAAGCTGCTCTCATGTCTTGGTACTCAGAGCTCTTCTGGTCATGTGGTACACGCTATGAGGCACTTAATTAAAAGAAAGACACAGAGACATGTCCCTGTTCCTAAGTACCTTATAGGGCTTGGCTTAGGAAAGGATTAGTGTCAAGGCTGGTGGGAGTCATGAGGTATGGGCTGGATATCCCTTTTAAAGGAACAACATGAGGAATGACATTGGGATTATGGAATGGAAAGTTCCTCTTGTACTGAGAAAAAAAGTCTCATGAAAATGTGATTGGAATTATTTCATAAATCATGGTTGATTTGACAGAATTTAGACGTATTTAGACATTGCATCCCCTACTTTGTCAGCCTGATATTACTTGACATAAGTATGCATTTTTATATAAATAGGGAATTTATTTGCATTAAATAAATTCTGTGCTCAGTCTTTCTGTAAAGAGTAAGTTTTCAAGGAAGTTTAGGCTTACATGCAATATTTTCGTGCATCCTTCTATTGGGTATGCTGCTGCTAAGTCGCTTCAGTCGTGTCCGACTCTGTGCAACCCCATGGACGGCAGCCCACCAGGTTCCCCTGTCCCTGGGATTCTCCAGGCAAGAACACTGGAGTGGGTTGCCATTTCGTTCTCCAATGCATGAAAGTGAAAAGTGAAAGTGAAGTTGCTCAGTCGTGTCTGACTCTTAGCGACCCCATGGACTATAGCCTACCAGGCTCTTCCGTCCAAGGGATTTTCCAGGCAAGAGTACTGGAGTGGGGTGCCATTGCCTTCTCTATAGCCAGGGATATATATGTGTGTGTGTGTATACCCCATTATTTTAAAGCACCCAAGACTTGTCCCTTGCTGTCATACTATAGCAGGTATGTACGGCATCATAACTGATTTAAGCAGTGAGTTAGTTGTTCTGTGGTCAGAATGACTGAATTGTGTTGCACTACTTGGCTCTTGAGGCAGCAAATACTTTTCTCATTTGTGTAGTTTCTGTGGAATTAAGATGAAGTTAAAAAATTACCCCAAACTCTGGTGGTACAGTGCTATGGGCTTCTGTGGACCAATTAAGGGCCAATTTGTGTATGGATTTCCACATGAGTTCCCCACTGCCCGTGGCAATGTAAGGGTGGCATGAACTGTGTCCTCTTCTTTGTGTCTCACATTCTACCAGTGACCTGCATACCTGGCTTGCCTCACTGTTGTGTGAAAGGATCAGAGGAGAGATAACAAGAGGCAGAAAGACCCTTTCCCCAATTTATATTTCCTCTCCCAACTCATCCACCCCTTTCCTCAGTAGAGCTGGATGCCATAGCTCAAAAGCATGATTTCTGAACTTCTGGGGGTATTTCATGGGTTTAGTAGGCTTTTTCAGATAGGTGTGGGAATTGAGCCATTATGTGTAGTAATGAACATATGGAAAAATATGTATGAATTTCTTAGGAGTGAATTTAAATTATCAGTTGTCCTTTGTGTGTGTGTGGCAGGGAGTTGTTTCTGGAGAGTAATGTATTTTCTTTGACTCAAGTCTTTGATTTAAATCAGTTTAATTAGCAAGTACATGCTCTTCTTAAATATTGAACAGGTAAAAGGGTACTGAAGGAAAAGGAGGGGATAGTCCAGGCTTCAAACTTAAAATTATCAGTGTAGTTAGGGAAATAAAATTAATCTATATTGAGAAAAATTTAAAAAGGAAAAAAAATCCATGTGAATGTTACAAATTGTACAATAGGATTTTAGAACAAAAGAGTGAAGATGCTGAATTAAAGGAGGGAAGAGAGCAAGAGCGGGGGTGCTTATTAGAGAAAACCTACAAGCAGAATTTTATCAAGACATTCTTTCTCAACTCTTTAGTGTGAATCCATGTCCGTGGATTGATTGAGAGAGGAGGAGAGTGTAAAGAGAAAAAGAATCAATGGTAGAAATTAGCATGCTATTTCTGTGGTGCAGCAAACTGATTGATTTATCTGTAATAGTTATCTGAAAAGAATTCTATTTTCTAGTCACTTTCTCTTGGAATTAATGGGTCAAGGACTCCATATAGTTTTATTATCTCAAGATAAAGAATACAGTGATTTGTGAAACCTGAATAATGGAATTAATGGATTCCTTCTTACTTGAATCATACTTTCTTCTTTTAGTTTAAAGTGATAGGAATATAGTTTCATTGAGCTGTTCACCATCATCAGAGTGGTTGCCAAGATGCTTTGCCTCTCCTCCCCCTATTCTGAATTGCTAATCTCTATTTTATTCTACTTGGTTCATTTAAAATTTATATAGGCAGATAGATAGACATATGTTTGCGTGCTAAGTCACTTCAGTTGTATCCGACTCTTTGCGACCCTATAGACTATAGTCTGTCAGGCTCCTCTTTCCATGGGGTTCTCCAGACAAGAATACTGGAGTGGGTTGTCATTTCCTCTTCGAGGGAATCTACTTGACCCAGGGATCAAACCCACATCTCCTGTGTCAACTGCATTGGCAGGCAGGTTCTTTACCACTAGTGCCACCTGGGAAGCCCAGATAGACATATAGATATGTGTATATATTTATGAAGGTACTAGTAATTGAGGATATGTATCTGGAAGTGTTCAACATAATTTTAGTGTAGATTTACAAATTCTTAGGAATAGAAGGAGGAGATTGGAACACAACATGACATAATATGTCTGTCTTTCATTAGAGATTAGAATGCACTGTTTCTTTGTGGTTTAGTTGCTAAGTCATGTCTGACTGTTGGGACCCCATAGACTGTGGCCCACCAGGCTCCTCTGTCCATGGGATTTCCCAGGCAAGATTACTGGAGTGGGTTGCCATTTCCTTCTCCAGCACTGGTTCTTATTCATTCAGAAAAATTCTTGAATACTTATGATGTGCAGGGTAGTTGTACTTACTAGGGATATATCTGTGAATGAGAAGAGCTTATAGTCTGATAGAGGAAACAGACATTAAACATCATTGTAATTATTTAGTTCAGGTGTGATGTAAGTGTTGCAAAGAAAAAAATCCCAAATGCCACCAAAGCATGTAACAAGAGTGCTGATTAGGACTCAGGCTGGGAATAGATAGAAGTGGTGAATAGTTAAAGACACCTAAAATTTGAGAGGGTGGGAGAATGGGGAGAATATATACATTGTAAAGAAGTAGCAGGTGTGAAGACTCCGAGAGTCTGGTGTGTTTAAGGACTAGAAAGAACTCAAAGCACTGTGAGCCAGGAGGAGACTAGTTATTTGAGTCTGATAAAGTGGGCAGGTGCCATGTCATGAGTCCCATACAGTGAAAGTGGCTGGGTTTAATCCAGAAGGATGATCTGTCTATTTCATAGAGTTTTTACAAGGATTTAATGAGCTATACATTTAGGGCATTTAGAACCACTAGGTATTCAAAAGTACATCATCATCATTGGGGTTATTCATCATTTCCCTTCCATTCTCATGGTTGCCACCATCTTCTCATCCTGGACACTCCCTGAATACCACATAGTCATTCCTTCTTTCACCCCTTGATCATTTTATTCACTCCATTTAAAACCTTTTCCCCTTTCTTCCCTTTTCCCTGGGCTTCCCAGGTGCCACTAGTGGTAAAGAACCCGCCTGCCAGTGCAGGAACATAAGAGATGTGGGTTCGATTCCTGGGTTGGGAAGATCCCCAGGGAAGGGCATGGCAACCCACTCCAGTATTCTTGCCTGGAGAATCCCACAGACAGAGTAGCCTGGTGAGCTACAGTCCATGGGTCGCACAGAGTAGGACACAGCAAGCGACTTAGCACACATGCGTCATGTGGGATGTTAGTTCCCCAACCGGGATTGAATCTGGGTTTGAGTATGGAGCCCTAACCACTATATTGCCCCTTTCTTAGTATTGGGCTTAGTTCAAATCCTGCTTCCTCCATGAACTCTCCTCATTTCTCCCAACTACACTGATGTCTTCCTCAACTGAACTATTCCACACACTGACCACTCATACAGGTTATTCTGTATTGACTTTTAAAATAGCCAATCATCCCCTTACATCCAGTTCCTTCTTAAGTAACAGGTTACACTTAGCCAGCTACACCCACCTAGAGCACTTTTGTTGGCAACAGGTAGCTAGGTGAAATAGCAAATATCAGTTACTTACTGGGTGCCAGCCAGTGTGCTAAGTGATTCATCTATGCTATTTCGTTTAATGACTCAATGATTATGAAACTGGGCCTCACAGAGTTTACCTCAGCTTTCCGAGATTGCCAGCTAGTAATTCAGGTTTGTCTGACTCTTTAGGCCACATTCCATTTTAATCTGATGGGTAAATTATCACAAAATATTGTTTCATTTTCTTTCCTGAAATTTTCTTCTATAGCTGATATTGCTCTGAAAGCAATTCCAGGAAAGGGGCTTTTAACATATTTTATTCGAGGTTGCATCTTTTAATGAGTTAACAAAACTAAGCCACAGAATGGGTAATCATCCCAAAATGATCTTCAGAGATATTTTAAAGCAAGATTTCTGCTCTTAAGCCCAACTTCCCTCTTTTCTAACCCCACATGGCTGATCAGTTCTTTTTTAGAGCTAGCACACTCTCTCATTTATTGCTCATCACACTAATTCCTTATCTGTATGTCTCTGGGGAGGTTCTTGAAGGCCCAGTGTTGATGGCATGCCTTGTCACTCTTTGTACCCTCAATACACCAGGATTCTCTTTTTAAGAAAATATTTTATTTATTTATTTGGCTATATTGTGTCTTAGTTGCAGCATGTAAGATCTTTTGTTGCAGTAAATGGAATCTCTAGTTGTATCTTGTAGGCTCCAGAGCATACAGGCTTCAGTAGCAGCCCACAGGCATGTAGGGTCTAGTTCCCCGATTAGGGATTGAACTGCATTGCAAAACAGATTCTTAACCTCTGCACCATCAGGGAAAACTTACCCCAAAATTCCAGGATACTTATAATGCCTGGTAAATAATAGAAGTTAAATAACTTTGAAAGGGTGAAGGGTCAGCAAGACTTAACTTTGCTTGTGGCAAAAAGGAAAGGAAATAGATAAGGATCCAGTAATTCAGGAACTTGAATTTATCATTTACATAGTGTAAATCCATTCTTGTGGATTTTAAGATTTTGAGCCAAAACTGTCCAGAAGATGAAACAATGTTTTGTCATCATTTACCCACCAGATTTTTAAAAATGCATGAATAATATATGTTCATTGTAGAAAAGTTTGGACAGTGTAAAAGAGGCAAAAAAGAAAATGAAAACCCCTCTATTTCCATTATTTAGAGATAGCTACTGATACATTTTGGTGAACAGCTTTCCAGAATATTTTCCTGTTCATAAGAAGTATATTAATATTATATGTGGGCCTAAGTATTTGAAATGGTACCATAGAAGCAAATACTTATTTAAGAAGCAAAGATTTTCTTCCTTTGTAAGTGAACCTGGTACCAATAAATGTTAGCTGCTATTGTTTTATTACAGTTATTATTAATGATGTCATTATTTGATTATAACAAAATATTAAATGCTTATAATGCATATGTGCTCCATTGCTCAGTTGTGTCAGACTCTTTGTGACCCCATGGACTATAGGCTGCCAGGCTCCTCTGTCCATGGAATTTTCCAAGCAAGAATACTGGAGTGGGTTGCCATTTCCTCCTCCAGGATATCTTCCTGACCCAGGGATCAAACCTGCGTCTCCTGCTTTGACAGGGAGATTCTTTACCACTGAGCCACCTGGGAAGCCCCCAAAAGCTTATAATAAATATGAATTATTTTTATAAGGTTTTTTGGGCCTCAGGTTGTTGTTTGGGAAGTCTAAGAATACTCAGATTGTATTTTTTTCTTTTGTTTGGTTACAGAATTCTTCAGAGAGTCATAGTTGTGCCAGAAGCCTTTTAATGGCAGATAGAATGCAAATAGTTGTGATTCTGTCTGAGTTTTTTAATTCCACATGGCAGAAGGCAAATTGTGCAAGTAAGTAACTCTTTCACTTTCATTTTTGAAGTTGTATTTCAATAGTATAGATGTCAGATTTTACTTTAGTGAATTTTGAACTCTGAAAATTTTAAATACTCTTTATTACTAAATTTAAATGAATTTTGATTAGCATCATGGTTTATTAGTGAGAACATCTTGGGCAAATACTGAAAGCCAGCAAAGAGTAGCAGTTAACAGTGAGCTTTGCAATCAGATCTGAATCTTGTTCTAAGCTCTGTGACTTATTCTATCTTAACCTACTACTGTCAGACCTTGGGCATATAATTTTGCCTCTTGGAGCTTCAGTTTCCTCACCTGTAAATTCATGGTAATATTGGAACCTACTTTACCTGATAGTTTTGAAGATTAAATGAAATAAATTGCGTATAGCTCTTAGCTCAGTACCAGGCATATAGTTACTGTTCACGGAATGTTAACTGCTTAATAATTATGATGTTTATAATAATCTGTCAAATGGTGGTAGGGGGAGGTGGTAACATCAGTTCCAGCAGGTTTGTGGGCTTGTATGTATTTGTATAATGAAATGAGATTTATTTTCAGGCATTCTTTGGAAAAATTAAAGTTATTATTTCAATTCATAAGTGTTTTTAAAACCAACTATGTATTAGGAAATTCTTGTTTTCCATATCTTATAATTTAGTGAAGAAGAAAGTTAGAGTTACAATATAACCTAAGGTGACAATAAATGCTACAAAAACATCATAGAGTTCTTGGGAAAATTGAAAAAAATCAGATTGACAAGAATTTGAAGTGACTTCCAGGAGGAGGTACCTTTTGATCCTACACCTTTATGACTGGACATGATTTCAGTAAGTAGAGACAAGAGAAAGGACACTGCAGATAGAGAGGCATCCTGAACAAAGGCACAGAGATACAAAACAGTAATAGACATTACAGGATGCTGGAAGCACAGTGGGAGGTGAACTTGGAAAGGGAAAGTAGGACTTTGACCTATATAGTAGTTTATCACTTATGCCAACATTTTTCATACTGCTTAGAGCATCAGCATAGTACTATGAAGTGGTTATATACTGTAGTATCTTGGGAACTTACAATACACATGGAATATTAAAGTCAGTGAGGACTATAGGTTAAAATTTTTCAAATATCACTTAACCTAGCACTTTCTGAATGTTTTTAAACTGTAAAAATCCTTTTTTTCCTGTGGAACCCCAATGGAAGGGAGAGACCAGTGAGGAAATTTTTACAATGGTTTAGGCAAGAGGCAAAGAAAATGTGAAGTAGGGCATGGGCTGTAAAAATAAAAAGGACAGAATGAATTAAAAATCTGTGTACCTGTAAGTCATTAAGGAGTTTAACTTTTCTAAGGACTTTGTCTTTTTGTTTAGTTCATATGACGATGGAAAAAAAGACTCCCTGCTAAGGTTCTTTCCTTTGTAGTATACCATGGATATTGGATATTAACTCTTTTCATTTTGTTTCTATTAATTCAGATTTTCTAGTAATTTGAACAGAGGCTTGGCTGACAGCTAACTTTTTTTTTTTTTTAAGGCAAAATCTTTACTTTTTGGAGTAAAACTTTTTAGTATAAATATGATTGAACAGTTTGTTTAACATAAACAGAAGAGCTGTTTTTAAGTATTATTAAGCCCTTCACAAAAATCCATTGATAGATGAAGTGAGTGAAGTGAAAGTCTCTCAGTCATGTCCAGCTCTTTGCAACCCCATGGACTATATTGTCCATGGAATTCTCTAGGCCAGAATACTGGAATGGGTAGGCTTTTAATTCTTCAGGGAATCTTCCCAACCCAGGGATCAAACCCAGGTCTCCTGCATTGCAGGTAGATTCTTTACCAGCTGAGCCACAAGGGAAGCTCAAGAACACTGGAGTGGGTAGCCTATCCCTTCTCCAACAGATCTTCCTGACACAGGAATCAAATTGGGGTCTCCTGCATTGCAGGTAGATTCTTTACCAACTGAACTGAAAAATATGTTAATTGCAAATAATTTAAAATCAGTTCATTAGAATAAATGGGGTATATGTTGGGGTTCACTTCTTTTGACTGATGTTGTTGTTCAGTTGCTAAGTCATCTCTGACTCTTTGTGACCCTATGAACTGCAGCATGCCAGACTTCCCTGTTCTTTACCATTTCCTGGAGTTTGCTCAACTCATGTTCATTGAGTCAGTGATGCCATCCAACCATCTCATCCTCTGTCACCCTCTTCTCCTCTTGCCCTCAATCTTTCCCAGCATCAAGGTCTTTTCCAATGAGTTGGCTCTTTGTGTCAGGTGGCCAAAGTATTGGAACTTCAGCATCAGTCCTTCCAATGAATATTCAGAGTTGATTTCCTTTAAGATTAACTGGTTTGATCTCCTTGCTGTCCAAGACACTCACAAGAGTCTTCTCCAGCACCACAGTTCAAAAGTATCAATTTTTTGGCACTCAGCCTTCTTTCTGGTCCAGCTCTCACATTTGTACGTGAGTACTAGAAAAACCAATGCTTTGACTATACGGACCTTTGTCGGCAGTGATGTCTCTGCTTTTTAATAATGCTGTCTAGGTTTGTCATAGCTCTCGTTCCAAGGAGCAAGTGTCTTTTAATCTCATGGCTGCAGCCACTGTCCGTAATGATTTTGGAGCCCAGGAAAATAAAATCTGTTACTGTTTCCACTTTTTCCCTATTTGTTATGAAGTGATAGGACTGGATGCCATGATCTTAGTTTTTTGAATGTTGAGTTTTAAGCCAACTTTTTCACTCTTTTCTTTCACCTTCATCAAGAGACTCTTTAGTTCCTTTTCACTTTCTGCAATTAAAGTGGTATCATCTGCATATCTAAGATTGCTAATATTTCTCCCAGACATCTTGATTCCAGCTTGTGAGTCATCCCAGCATTTTGCATGATGTACTCTGCATACAAGTTAAATAAGCAGTGTAACAATATATAGCCTTGATGCACTCCTTTCCCAATTTTGAAGCCATCCATTGTTCCATGTCCATTTCTAACTGTTGCTTCTTGTCCTGCATACAGGCTTCTCAGGAGACAGGTAAGGTGGTCTAATATTCCCATTTCTTTAAGAATTTGACCTGATGTTACTTTATATATGTGAGAGGTAAAGCATCTTTTCTTTAAAAGGTATTTTGTAATGAATTTACCAATTGAAAGAAGCTTTCTTCTCTAGTTATTTTCTAAAAAAGGAAAAAAACATTTTGCTGCATACTTACTCAGTATGGCAGGTATAAAACTCTTTAGAATAAATTCTTAGGGTGCTTTGTTTGCCTTTGTTTTTCTATGAGGCATCCTATCTTGAAAATATTCCTTGATTGGACTTCTGAAGAAAAAATGAAATGTTTACTCCCTAATTAAAATTAATTTGCCCAAAATGTATGGCCAAGCAGGGTGCAGAGAAGTATGACATCTTTTGGAGAATTATATAGCTAGGTGGGCAGAAAAGAAAGAAAGACTTAATTTTCATTCTACTTACATTTGTATCCTTTGGATTATATACCATGTGCATTTAATACCTAGTCAAAAATACATAAAATTTAAAAAAACTTGACAAATGGTCCAAATCTGCTGTGATTATTTGTATGTTAGATGTAATTAGAAAGATTGGCTATTTTCTTTTCCCAGATTATGCATCCATAAAAATTGTCTTCCATTCATTGTTTCACATTTTAAAATGTATCACAGTTTATATTCTGTATTTTATATGGAAATAAAATAGTTTTATAAATTTGTACTCCTCAGCAGTTCTCCCTTGGGCATTCATTCTAAAATAATTATCTTACCTAGAAATGAATAATCTATACCAAATTACCTGGAAACACTTCTAATTATGTTCTCTGAAATCTGCTCAATAAAGATATTATGAACATTTTCTGAAAATTTTAAAGAATTGTTCAAAAAACTTTGAATTTTCACCAAAATTTAACAAGACATTGTTACTTGAGCAACATAGTGTTTTCTTACAAAGTAGTGAGAAAAGAAATTTGAAGAAAGGGAAAAATGAGCTAAAGAAGGTGAGTAATAAGTCAGCAGTTAAATAATATTTCTCAATTTCATAACACTTGGCTCATTTGAACTTCACAATAAGCCCTGTGAAGTAGAATGAAGGCTCAGAAAGTGTAAAGGAATTACAGATCAAGAGTGTGGAACTAAAATCAAAAGGCTTTAAGAAAAGACTGTATTCATGAGTTAAGGCCTAATTTTGTTTTTTAAGTTCTATTTGATAAATTAATTGCACAGTCTCCATTTTAAGAAATATAGATACATTTTAGCCCTACAAAGTTTAATGTTTATGCTATGTACATGTTTGATATTATAGAAAACCTAGTCTTTTACTAAAAATAGAAATGTAAAATATTCTTTTTTTTCTATCATGCTACATAAAATTAAAAGTAGATAATGCGAAAAAAATGTCTTTAGTAAAGCCGCACATTTTCTAATGTTAATCCTCAGCAATGATCAGGAATCCGGCATCGGGTTCTGAGACAATCACATCTTTAGCAACCAGGTCTATTAAACCACTGATTTCGTGAGATCCTCACTCTATTTTCTTTATAAATGATGCTATAGGCTTCTCTGTGTTTGTGTGTGTGTGTGCGTGTGTATGTGTGTGCGCGCGCACACGCGCATACTAAGTCACTCAGTCATATCTGACTCTTTGTGACCCCATGGACAATAGCCCACCAGGCTCCTCTCTCTGTCCATGGGATTCTCCAGGCAAGAATACCGGATCAGGGTGCCATTCCCTTCTCCAGGCGATCTTGTGGACTTAGGGATCAAATCTGTGTTTCTTGTGTCTCCTGTATTGGCAGGCAGATTCTTACCACTAGTGCCACCTGGGAAGCCCCAGGCTTCTGTTTACCTTGTACTTAGCAATCTGTTTGTTACCTATTCAGTCATTGTTTGTTTTAAATATTTGGCCTTTATGCTATGCTATGCTAAGTCACTTCAGCCATGTCCGACTCTGTGTGACCCCATAGACGGCAGCCTACCAGGCTCCCCTGTCCCTGGGATTCTCCAGGCAAGAACACTGGAGGGGGTTGCCATTTCCTTCTCCAATGCATGAAAGTGAAAAGTGAAAGTGAAGTTGCTCAGTCGTGTCCAACTCTTAGCGACCCCATGGACTGCAGCCCACCAGGCTCCTCCGTCCATGGGATTTTCCAGACAAGAGTACTGGAGTGGGGTGCCATTGCCTTCTCCGATTTGGCCTTTAGAAACAGGTAAAAGAATGAATACAAAGAATATTTACTCTTTTAATAAAATGGAAGAAAGCAATCATGTCACACTATAATTTTAAATGAATTTGTGTCTGATCAGACAGAAGTTTGCCTAGGATGTTGTCATTTTGTACTGTAGGAGACCAAATGTGCTATCCCAAAATATGCCTCTTTGGCGTGAGGGTTATTTCAAGCTCATTATTTTGAGAAACAGTAGACACTGTTTCTCAGGAGAAGCTCTGAAAACAGAGTAGAAATAACCATTTTGTTTAGAAATTTATATTTATAAAGGAAATCTCTGTTTATAAGAGTGTCTCCGTCTCTACACCAGGAAGAAAATGATGACTTTAAATCACAAGAAAATCTTGTAAATGGAGAAAGCAGGGACATAAACCTGCATAACCTTGTACTTGCTTATGTTACTTTTCCTAGTCACTTCACCACTGACCTCCTCTACACCCATCTTTCTTTGTTTTTACCTGAATATTATATTCAAGCCTAAATTCTAAACTACCTCTTTGAGTTACTCAATTTCCTTTTGTATCTTCCATGTATATGTGACATATACAAGTTAACAAACTTCTGTTAGTTTTTCTCCTACTGATCTGACTTTTGTCACAGGGGTCCCAGCTGAGAACTTAGAAGGGTAGAGGGAAAATTACTTTTCCTCCCCTATAGTATATACATAAAAACTGCAATATAAATATTCAAAAATATAGATTATTTGCCTTTTTATTTAAACACAAAACACTGGTCAGTTTTCTCAGAGTTTGTATAAAATTGTTAAATACAAGCCATGATCCCTTTTATCTCAGTTAACTTTATGTGGTGATCTAGTTATTAAATTTACAAATATAGAGCTGATAAGGGATGCCAGCAATAGAGACCTTTCAGTTCAGTTCAGTTCAGTTCAGTTACTCAGTCGTGTCCAACTCTTCACGACCCCATGAATCGCAGCACACCAGGCCTCCCTGTCCATCACCAACTCCTGGAGTTGACTCAGACTCACGTCCATCGAGTCAGTGATGCCATCTAGCCATCTCATCCTCTGTCGTCCCCTTCTCCTCCTGCCCCCAATCCCTCCCAGCATCAGAGTCTTTTCCAATGAGTCAACTCTTCGCATGAGGTGGCCAAAGTACTGGAGTTTCAGCTTTAGCATCATTCCTTCCAAAGAAATCCCAGGGCTGATCTCCTTCAGAATGGACTGGTTGGATCTCCTTGCAGTCCAAGGGATTCTCAAGAGTCTTCTCCAACACCACAGTTCAAAAGCATCAACCTTTAGTGGTAACTAATCTGGAGTCTATTCCATCTGGCATCTAAAAGATAAAATGGGAAGGAAAAAAATTACAAAGGAAGAACAAAACTTACTGATGTGTTTTTCAAACTTGCTTTTAACTGAAACTTAAACCAATATGTGATCCATTTTGTAGGCATGTATCTTCTGATATAAAATGACTATTCCTTTTTCATCTTCTATGCTAAGAAAATGTAAAACTATAATTACATAGTTTAAAACCTTTTAAAGTTAATTTAAGGGGGTGTTAGGGTTTTTAAAAATAACTATTAAAAATATAAACATTTAAAAGTGTAAAAGCTAAAATATTGTTTAAAAAATCACCTTTCCTTCTATTAGACCTAGCTGTGGGTTAGTACCTAGTCTTTGCCATTATTACTTGATGAAAGGAAGGCTAGAAACTCAATAAAAGAGAGTGCCATTCTAAAACAACATTGTTAATCTACCATTGTTGTTGTTGTTCAGTCATTAAGTCATGTCCGTCTCTTTGCGACCCCATGAACCCCAAAGCAGCATGCTTTGCTTCCCTGTCCTTCACTGTCTCCCAGAGTTTGCTCAAACTCATGTCTGTTGAGTCAGTGACGCTATCTAACCATCTCTATTCTCCAATATAAAATAAAAAAATTTTTAAAAGAGTGCCGTGCATTACCACTACCGTCTATTTTATATTTAGAATTTCTGTGTCTTTGAATGATATTGGTCTTTGTTAGAAATGAGTTTTGGGAAATTAAAATTCAAAAGAAATGTTAATACAACTCTTCCAATTCACATTACAAATAACATGAAAATTAATTTTTGTAGAGAGTGACTGCTAAGAGGTAAAGAAAATATATCAAGGATTTCTCTTCACAATTTTAAAGCTGTGTATTGTTGACATAAGGATAGCCTGGTTATTGAGATCCTTCTTAGTTATCTTATGCATATGACAATTGGATAATTAGTAGAGTGACCAGATTTGATGGGACCATAACTTGCTTTAAGGTAGTGTTTTGGTACTTTGTTTTTTATTTTTTTCTTTTTCAACTTTTTTGAGATGTAATTGACATGTAACATTGTTTACATTTAAGTTGTACAATGTGTTGATTTGATACAATTATATACAGAATGATTACCACCATAGTGTTGGATAACAAACATCTCCATCATGTCACAGGATTACCATTGTGTGTGTGTGTGTGATAAGAACACTTAAAATTTATTCTCTTAGCAGCTTTCAAGTATACAATACAGTATTGCTAACTAAATCACCATTCTGTACATTAGATCCCCAGAACTTGTCTCATCGTACAACTGGAGGTTTGCGCCCTTTGACCAACCACCCCCTTTACCCCCACCCACCACCCTTTGATAATCACCATTCCACTGTTTCTATGCTTTCAGCTTATGCAAGAATACTGGAGTGGGATGCCACTTCCTTCTCCAGGGGATCTTCTCAACCCAGGATCAAACCCCAGTCTCTGCACTGCAGGGGTCTCCCACATTGCAGACAGATTCTTTACTGCTGAGGCACCTTCAACTCTGAGCTACCAGGGAAGCCCATAGTTGACTATATATGTAGGAATTTATTTCTGGACTCGCCATTCTGTTCAATTGGTCACCTTTCCCCTGATAGGAGAAAATCTTCCCTAGTTGATGAAACTGCTGGAGAAGAGATTTATGACAATTGAGTTTCTTTTGGAAGCTCTGTCTTTAGGCAGGTAAGGGGGAATTCATAGAAAGCTTATCACTACATTGGCTGTTTTCCAGGTGCCTGCAGCTCAAAATAATCCTTATGGCAGATAAGCCTATGTTAGAAAGGCATATTCTGCCACTCTTCACTTTTTGTCTTGATTCTTTAAAAATCAATAATAAAACTTAATAGTTAACCAGGGTTCCATGCCTGGTCCAGGAAGATGCCACATGCCTCGGAGCAACTAAGCCTGAGCACCGCAACTCCTGAAGCCTGCGTGCCCTAGAGGCCATGCTGCAAAATGAAGACTGAGCAGAGCCAAAAATAAATAAATTAATCTTAAAAAAAAAAAGTGAACAAGAAAGTCAATTAATTGGAACCCATCTGTCCCATATTTTAGCCAAATGGTAGCATACTAAGCATTAGACACACATTTATGTCTTATAACTTTAGATATCCTATGTTCATACTTACTAAGCTTAATTATGTTGTTTAGGTAAAAAGTTGCCATACTTTAATGCTATATTTTCTGAAGCTTACCCTATTTTTCAGAAATTGGTGATTGTCCCTGTTTTTCTCTATAAAACTAGTTATGAAAAACAGCAGAGATTCTTATACAAACTCCTAACAGATGTCAAATTCTTTTATCTAAAGATGGATACATAATTCCTGTTATGATATTTAGTAGGTTTCTATGTAAGGTCTTAACTTGAACCCTTAACACCTTTAAGAATGCCTCTTGAGCTGATGCCTGAGCCCTTACTGAGCTAGAAACTGTGCTAATCTGTCCTTGATGAGGCTTCATTGGTTATCTGAGATGAGGAAAATTCATAATGACCATTTCACTTATAGTGCTTATAGGAAGCTTTATTATTACTAATATTTCTTATTAATTTCTAAACTATATAGCTTCTCACTGCTTGTAACCATATGTTCCCAATTCTTACAAAAGGATAAAAGGAATTTCACTGGAGTTCCTTTGTTTTAGATCAGAAAGTCAGAGCTCTTTAATAATGAAGACATTTTTAATCTCATTATGTAAGTAAATTCCTTTGTGCTTTATAATATCACTAATGATCACTGAAAGATTTTTGATAGTGCTGCATTAATGCAGTACTTAATAAGATGACCGGTCTATATTAGCTTTTAGTTTAATTTTCAAATTATTTCAAATGAAAAGGAATGGCTGTTAGTAAAATAAGAGGAATTAAGTTCTTTGTTGTTCAGAGAAGCTTCTTTTTTTTAAATTATTTTTTCTTTTGTTTTTATTTTTCATTATTCTATAAATTACCTTTTTATAAAGAAATTACTTCAGTTACATATTTTGTATAGAAGAAATTGCCATTGCTCTCTCTTTTATACGGCAATACAGGGGTATACACCCACCCCCTGTGCCATGACATGGCTCATTATATACAGATGTATAATTGTTGTAGGTGAAATTTTATTCCCTCTACCTCCCTACAAAATGTCAACTACAAAACCTGTAAACCACTTCAATCTTTTTTTTTTTTTTTTTTTACGAACGAGGCAATTTATTAACCCAGCATCATTTGTTCTAATGCTTCTTGTTGGCAGCTGCCACCTGTCCAGCGATTCTGTCCAGATCTCTCTGTCCCTGAGGCGTCAGTTTGCGGCCCCCATCTTGGTCCTTTTCCACCATTTTCAGCCCCTCCAGGGCTTGGAGGACCCGCCGGGCCACGCTCTTGGAGCCTCTGCTGAAGTGGCTGGGCATGACGCTGTTCCTCTGGCGCCCCCCATAGATCTTGGTCATGGAGCCAACCCCAGCGCCACCCCGGAGGTACAGGTGCCGTGCCGTGGAAGCAGCTCGTGTGTAGAACCAGTTCTCATCATAGGGAGCAAGTTCTTTATGCTTGGCCAGCTTGACGGTGTCCACCCATTCAGGGACTTTCAGCTTCCCGGACTTTTTGAGGAAGGCTGCCAGAGCTCTGACGAACTCCTGCTGGTTGACATCTTTTACAGTAACTCCAGGCATCGTGCGGCCTCCGCGCTGCCAGCCAGGGGAAAGGCCACTTCAATCTTATTAGCCCATATACTAATATTATGCACGTTTGTAACTGTTTTTATTTACATATACTCTACCTCATGTGTAAAAAGATTCAAGGCTACTTTGTGATGATATTAAACCAAGATTAAGAGAGGCTTATGTTGTTATTTTTTTTAAAGAATTTAGTGTATAAACTTTTTGAAAGCCAATAGAATAACATTTTTAAATAGTAAAGAAAAAATGGTATAATTGAGATAAACTTAATTAAGAACCTGACAAGTAATTTTATATTTTAATAACTTACTAACTTGATGTATGATCCTCAGTATATCATCTTATTTCTCTGGCTGTTTCCTAATTTGTGAAGTGATCCTCAGATTTTCAAATGATAAGGTGAACGATCAGAACAGGACTTACATGTTTGAGAAGATAAAGCTGCAGAGAATGTAGAGTGCATCAGCAGGGCCCCAGGTACAGACCAGGTCCTACACTATTGGCCTATGTGAGCAGGTGAATGGAGCGGGATTCCAACTCAGCTTCTGGAGGCAGAAGCACTCTTGTAAACTACCCAAAGGCAATGTCTTTTTCCAGCTTGCATAAAGGAGTCTTAATGTACTAGTTGCCCTGTTCACCAGTTTTAGGCTTCGTCTCAGTTGCCAGCACTGAGCAGTTGATAGCAACTACCTGAATCCCTGCATGGTGTAAAATCTATGGGGAAATCTATGGGTGGTGGATGGAGGAGTGGAGGTGTGTATTTATTAATTACCCATATTAAACTTTAATTTTTTAGAGGGTAGATGTGAATATTTTGTGTTTGTGGTATTTGAAAGTGCAGGCTTAGGAATCAGACTGAGTAACAATTCCTGGTTTTTACTTATCGGTCGTGACCTTGACAACTTCCTTAATTCCTGTCAGCCTCTGTTCCTTATTTAAAAAGTGTTCCTTATATTAAAAAGTTCTTGCCTCATGGCTTCCCTGGTGGCTCAATGATAAAGAATCCACCTGAAATGCAGGAGACTGCCTGCAACGATGTGAGTTTGATCCCTGGCTTGGGAACATTCCCTGAAAAAGGAAATGGCAACCCACTGCGGTATTCTCGCCTGAGAAATCCCATGGACAGAGGAGCCTGGCAGGCTATAGTCTATGGAGTTGAAAGATTTGGACATGACTTGGCAACCAAACCACCACCACCACCTTTCCTTATAAGATTGTTGTAAGAATTGAGTGAATGTGTTTAAAGTACAGGCATGGCACTTGGAACATAGCAACTACTCAGTTAATGTTAGCTTTCATTGTAGTGATTGTTGTTTGTAATAGTGAATACATTGCATAGTGTGTCTTATCCTAATGTTTGCTCAAGGGGAGGGAAAAAAATTTTTTTTCCTTCACCCATTTTTGGTTCTTTGATTGGAACTCTTTAATTAGACTGGCCAAAGATGGAGTAACAAGAAAAAGCAAGCAGAAGCTTATTAACATGTGCATTGCACATGCACATGTGGGAGCACCCAATGATGAGGAACTCAAAGAAATGGTTAGAATTTGGGTTTATATAACATCTTAGGCTAATCAGAGGAAAGGGATTTTGGCCTTCTGGATGTAGGAGGCAAGTTATGGGGAAGTGACCAGTAAAGTATGGTAAACAGGATTGCTTAGTAAGATTTGTTATGTAGATTTAAGTTAGAGCCTTCTCCATTGGGAAGAGTTAGTTGTTATGAGTTCTCCTTTCTCTGGAGAGGAAGACATCTTTACAAATGGAAATTTCCTTTACAAGTGTAAATTTTATTTACAAAATAAAAACTTGAACCCTGTTTTTAGTTTTTCCTGAATCTATTGGTTCTGAAAGTCCTTTAGCTCAGAATAATCCATATCCCAAAAAGGCATATTTTGAGTTGGCATATTCTGGTACTCTTCACTACTTATTCAATCTGTCTCTTATCCATTGATTTCTTTTTGTTTGCATTACCTCTTTTCTCCTGGATAGTTGCAACAGCCTTCTATCTGCTCCCAGTTGAAAGATAGTAATAGATGGCCCTGAGTGGGTATAATGTACAACTGTCAGTTGAACTGAAGAGGAACAAGAGTATGGTTGAGTACTAGAGAATAGAAAATATTTTAATATCTCTTGTGGAATAATTGGCAGGGCATCTACAAGGATTGTTTTGTGAATCTGACATTAGTTTGAATTGAGTCCCCTCATTATAACTTAAGAATTTTCTGTAGTAGCGTTCTATAACTACAGTTGGGAATAGCGAAAAGTTGTGTGCGTGCTCAGTCACTCAGTTGTGTCTGACTCTTTGTGACCCCATGGACTGTAGCCCACTGGCTCCTCTGTCCATGGAATTTTCCAGGGAAGAATACTGCGGTGGGTTGTCATTTCCTACTCTGGGGTATCTTCCCAACCCAGGCTTCTGTATTGGCAGGCAGATTCTTTACCACTGCGCCACCTGGGAAGATAATGAAGGCTTAAAATATTAATATTTGTGGTTACGTGGAACGTAAAGAGGACAAGGATTCTAGGAGCGTGAGATTGAAATGGCTGACCGTGAGTTTTAGGATGTGATGTCAGGCACTTGAACCTAGATCCCAGAGAGTAATCTGAGGGAGTACAGGGAGAGGATAAGGAATAAGAGCACAAACTGAGGATAAGGAATAGGTTCATCCAAGGAGGGGCAATAGATAGATACATTGTGCTATGTTCATGCATATAAAATAATTCAAAGGATTTAATTTGAGCTAATACTAAGTGAGAGTAGCAAGTTGCAGAGGAATATCACTTATGTGAGATTTTTAGAAAGATATGAAACAATTGTATGTATTTCCAGATGTTACTTGTAAGTCCCTGTATGAGTATTTTATGCAAAATTATCACCAGCTTGTTTCTCTGGTCTCCCAACTCACAATAGATTAGAAAGAGCAGATTTTTTAAAATTACCCTCTTTGATGCAATAACTGACCTACTATTGGAGATGGAAGAGACCCAGAACTACTAAATTTAACACAGAAAAGGATCAAAAAGCATATACATTTAGCTGAAATCAATGCAGATAAATGGTCTTATGCCTGAAATACTCCTATTAAGGCAGCGTTTGATAACTGATATTCATGATTAAGACTTTGCACTGTCAAAAAATCAGTTTCAATTTTATTTGATATATTGTTTTTACAAAGAGAGGAGAGTATGTGATTAAGATTTTCATGAAAATGGTTATGATGTTACCAAAATATTTCGGAAACTGAAAGGGGTTAAGTTTCATGTATTTGGAAAATTCTCTTAACGTGTAAAGAAACTTCATGCTTATTTGAACAGAGGTTTACAATAGTGCAAAACGGAAGGTAACAGCTTAAGAGATAAATGACTATATAATTATTGCTTGAGTTATATCAATATGCTTTTTTGGTTTCTTGACAGATTGTTTAACGAACAAAAGTGAAGAATTATCAAATAGCACAGTATACTTCCTCAACCAATTTAATCACACCTTGACCTGCTTTGAGAATAACCTTCAGGTATTTTTATATATGATACTTGAAATTAAAATGCTGTTTTGTCCAAATGAGTAATAAATAATTCCGGTTTTTATAGCACTGCTTGTTGATATTCATATACACATAGAGTGTAGAGGTAGACCTGGATTTCTACTAAATCTATTACTAGCTCTTGGGCAAATCAACAAAACTTCAGTTTTTTAATTTGTAAGGTGGGAATAGTAAGACCTACCCTGACTACCTACCTTCCACTATTTTGTAGTCAGGATCCAATGAGTTAATGAGTATGAACATATTAACTGAAGCATGTGATTGTTTAATTGAAACACAATGTTGTTCTGTCTGACAGTAATTTACTTTGACTTTGTTTATGCAATAATGTATTTTGCAGTTCAGTATGATTGTCTATAAGAAGCTTATTCTCTGCCTCAGTGTTTGCTTAAATATATTTTACCTACTTTAAAAGACTCTGTTTAGTAACATAACTTTGAGTTTTGAATTATAATATAAAAGGTAGCCTTTAAGAAACCAAGTTATTGGGTTTTGTTTTCTCCACCTCTGACCTTTGAATGTTAGTATTAGAGCTTTCCTGGTGGTGGTGAAGGGTGAAACTGGAGTTCTGGTAAAGTCCTAGTTTTGAAACTTGCTTTTAATCAAGTAAGTAATCCACAAAAATAGTTATAAACATGTTTAAGATATAGGTATGTATGATTTTCTCTTTAATAAATGTGATAACAGAATTATGGATTTCCCTGAGTATAGTAAAAAACATTTATTAGATGAACATATAGTAGATAAATATTTCCCAAAATATGTTCTGCAAGCATTTAATAGATAGTCCATAAAAAAAGGTTTAGTGTTAATAAAGGTGAGAAATGCTTTACTACAGGACTGCAGAACTTCAGTGGACAAATGTACATTATGTAAAACTTCAAATAGTAATTACTGTACACAGCATTTACCAAACCTATCTGGGAGCTCTTTGGTTTTAGAAACCAAACAACACTAGTTCTGATACATATACTTGAGGGAAGCTAGCATTTTTCCTGGGATGTTGGTTGCAAATATTTTTATCCTGGTTTGTTGTTTGTCTTTTTATCATGCTTCTCTCTTTGTTGTGAAGAATTTAAATTTTCATGTCATTTTTTTTTTTTTGCTAAGTCACTTCAGTCGTGTCCAACTCTGTGTGACCCCATAGACGGCAGCCTACCAGGCTTCCCCATCCCTGGGATTCTCCAGGCAAGAACACTAGAGTGGGTTGCCATTTCCTGCTCCAATGCATGAAAGTGAAAAGTGAAAGTGAAGTCGCTCAGTCGTGTCTGACTCTAGCGACCCCATGGACTGCAGCCTACCAGGCTCCTCCGTCCATGGGACTTTCTAGGCGAAAGTACTGGAGTGGGGTGCCATTGCCTTCTCCGTTCATGTCATTAGATTTATCAAAATTAATGAGTTAAGGATTTTGCGTCACACTAGAAGGCCTTTTCCCACTTTGAGGTTATTTAAAAATTTTCTCCTATGATTTCTTCTAGGACCTTCAGGATTTTGTTTTATATATTTAAGCGTCATTTATCTATTTGAAATTTATTTTGGTGTAAGATGTGAGGCTTAGAGGCTTCCCTGGTGGCTCAAAGGTAGAGAATCCACCTGCCAACGCAGGAGATGAGGGTTCGATCCCTGGATCGGGAAGATGCCCTGGAGAAGGAAATGGCAACCCACTTCAGTATTCTTGCCTAGGAAATTCCATGGACAGAGGAGCCTAGTGGGCTACATCCATGAGGTCATACAGAGCTGGACACAACTTAGTGATTGAGCACACACACATGTGAGCCTTAGCTCCAACTTTTTATTCTGATGGCTTCTTGACTGTCAAAACAGGATTTACTAAATAAATCCGAGAAATGAATTTTAGAACCAGGTTTTAAAAAATCAATCATTTTGATATTTTATTATAATTGCATTACATTTTAGATTTATCATTTGGGAAAAATTGACATGATATTGAGCTCTTCTATCTAGGAGTACAGTATATTCACTATTTTTTTATTGAAATAAAATAGGCAATACCGAATTTACCACATTACAGTTTTTAAGTGTAAAGTTAATTGGCATTAAAGTACACTCACATTGTTGTACAACTCCACCACCATCCATCTCAAGAATGTTTCATCTTCTCAAACTGAAACTCAGTACATATTAAGCAATAACTCCCCATCTCCTCCTTCTCTAGCCCCTGGCAGCCACCACTATTCTTTATTTTTTAATGTTCTCTAGCACAGTTTTATTTATTTATTTAAATTTCATATAGGCCTTATAATGGTTCTTTATTTCAAGGTTGTTTTTAAGAAATACTTACTTGGCTGTGGCGTGTCTTAGTTGTGTCATGCCGATCTTTGGTTGTGGCACACGGACTCTCTAGTTGTGGCGTACAAGCTCCAGAGCACGCAGACTCAGTGGTTATGGTGCACAGGCTTAGTTGTTCTGTGGCATGTGGCATCCTGGTTCCCTGATCAGGGGTCAAACCCACATCCCCAGCATTGCAAGGCAGACTCCCAACCACTGGACCACTGGAAAAGTCCCTATTTCAAGGTATTATTACATAGTGTTTGGTGCCTTTGGGAGTTGTATCTTTTCTTCCCCCACTACAGATTTTAACTGGCTATTTTAAAATGTTTTATTTTGGAATGATTTTAGATTTTTATAAAAGTTACAAAGGTAATACAGAGAATTCCTGTATACCTTGACCCAGTTTCTTCTCATGTTCACCTTATATTACCATAGTACATTAGTCATAAATAAGAAATGAACATTGGTACATAACTCTTAACTAAATGCCAGACTTCATTCTGATTTCACCAGTTTTCCTACTAATATCCTTTTTCTGTGTCAGGATTCATTCCAGGATAATGCATTGCATTTAGTAATTGGTTACTCCTTAAAATTTCTATTATATATGTAGCTACATTTCCTTTCTTACTTTAAATGCTGTACTTATGAGACCTTTTTTCCCTTGAATTTTATTTAGGCTTGTTGAAGGTATGTTTGTATTTGTCTTTTTGAAAATCCACAATTGTCTTTATCAGTTTCTATTTTATTTTTCTTAATGTGTTAATTTATGCTTTTGCACTGATTATCCTCCTATATTCCTTTGGTTTTGTCATTTTTCTTGTTCCTTGAATTGAATGGTTGATTGGTTTATTTATTATCGGGAAGAGGTATGAGCTGGAGCTGTAGATTTAAGTCATCAGGTACAGATAGTATCAAGCCTGGAGACTTGGATGTGAGTGTAGGTAGAAGTGATAAAGAGGCCTGAGTTCTGGGCAATGCTAGTGTTTTATAGGATGTGTGGGGGAGGGCAACGCCAGTGTTATATGGGTGTGTCTTTGCGTGTGCGTGTGCGTGTGTGTGTGTGTGTGTTACAGAAGGGAGGGGAACTAGCTAAAGAGATAGGTGGTAGCAGTGAAATTGATGGTATTGGCTGTGGCAGTGGCTTCTGGCTCAACGATGAGGCAGGGATGTGGGTTTAAGTTCCAGACCAAATCCATCTTATGTCAGTATGTATTTACAGGTAGCTTTTCTGGAGGCTGGACTGTCTTGGTGGGTGTGGAGACTGCTTTTTGTGGATGGCCTTGCAGGCAGGGTGGAGCTATTTTGCCAGCCCCTCGCATCTCTAGAGGACAGTGGGTGGTTGCAGGGGCTAGAGGGTCACAAGAGACTGTGTTGCCAGCTAGTTTCCCTGGGAATGGTGTGATAGCTGTCGTAGAGCCTTCCCATGAGATGTGCGTGGCATGCCTTTGTAATTTGCAGTGCTCTTCAGGGGCCTGGGTTTATGGTCTGTTCTTGAGTCTCTTCAGAAAAGAAATCAGGAGACAGGCACATGCTGATGTCATCATCTTCCGAGAATCCTACTTCCTCATTTGTTTCAGACATCACAGGGCTTTTTTATTGTTTGACTATGCCACCATTTGGGTTGGGAAGATCCCCTGAAAGAGGGCATGCAACCCACTCCAGTATTCTTGGCTGGAGAATCCCATGGACGGAGAAGCCTGGCAGACAACAGTCCATGGGGTCACAAAGAATTAGACATGACTGAGCGACTAAACACAGCAGCACACACATGCCACCAATTAGTCAGTCAGTCTTTATATTGATGGAGATTTTTGTTTGGTTCAGTATTTTACTGTTACAAACAAGGACAGTCCTTTTGGGGTATCAGTTCAGTTCAGTTCAGTCATTCAGTCGTGTCTGACTCTTTGTGACCCCATGGACTGCAGCATACCAGGCTTCCCTGTCCATCACCAGCTCCTGGAGTTTGCTCAGACTCATGTCCATTGAGACAGTGATGCCATCCAACCATCTCATCCTCTGTTGTCCCCTTCTCCTCCTGCCCTCAGTCTTTCCCAGCATCAGGTCTTTTCCAATGAATTGCTTCTTCCCATCAGGTGGCTAGAGTATTGGAGTTTCAGCTTCAGCATCAGCCCTTCCAATGAATATTCAGGACTGATTTCCTTTAGGATGGACTGGTTGGATCTCCTTGCAGTCCAAGGGACTCTCAAGAGTCTTCTCCAACACCACAGTTCAAAAGCATTAATTCTTTGGTGCTCAGCTTTCTTTATAGGCCAACTGTCACATCCATACATGACTACTGGAAAAAACATAGCTTTGATCAGACAGACCTTTGTCAGCAAAATAATGTCTCTGCTTTTTAATATGCTGTCTAGGTTTGTCATAGCTTTCCTTCCAAGGAGTAAGCGTCTTTTAATTTCATGGCTGCAGTCCCTATCTGCAGTGATTTTGGAGCCCCCAAAAATAAAGTCTTGTACTGTTTCCACTGTTTCCCCATCTATTTGCCATGAAATAATGGGACTAGATGCCATGGTCTTCGTTTTTTGAATGTTGAGTTTTAAGCCAGGTTTTTCACTTTCATCAAGAGGCTCTTTAGTTCCTAGTCACTTTCTGCCATAAGGTCATCTGTGTATTGAGGTTCTTGATATTTCTCCTGGCAGTCTTGATTCCAGCTTTGTGCTTCATCCAGCCCGGCATTTCACATGATGTATTCTGCATATAGGTTAAGTAAGCAGGTGACAATATACAGCCTTGACGTACTCCTTTCCCAATTTGGAACCAGTGTGTTGTTCCATGTCCAGTTCTAACTGTTGCTTCTTGACCTGCATTCAGATTTCACCCTTGACCCCCAGACTGGCTGGAGCCAGAGGTCTCCAACTGTCTGCTCTCCTGGCCCCATGTGTTCTTCCGAGGGTTCAAGCTATCCTCTTCCCTCGCTTCTTTGGAGGACTGCCTGTCTGGTTTGTGGTCAGCTGCCTCTGCCCAGCACTCGAGCTCAGATAAACTGCAGCTCCCCTTTTGGAGTTACTCAGAGCAAAGAAAGACCCATGGACAGATGGACATGATAGCCACAAGGTCCTCAGAGGAGGGCATGCTGGCTTTGGGGTCAGTCATGGTTCTACTTGCCCTTGGCAGGGCTGGTGGTATTATCCATGTTTATCTGTCTGGTAAATTCCTAGAAGTGAAATTGCAATGTCAAAAGATATGTACATTTTAAGTTTTAATATAAATGACAAAATTATACTCCTCTATCAAGGCATTAAGCTCAATTTTTGATTGAACATATTTAGGTAAGTGTACATTTGTTCTATGAAAAACAGGCAATGGGCTATTTCTTGTGGTAGAACTGAACAGAGACTGAGTTTCTCTGTCGGATAGTGAGGGTAATGTTGTAGAGGCTCCATCAGCTTGATTTCTGTAACTTTTTTCTTTTTTCTTTCATTCCAGCAGTCAGTTAATGTTATTTCTTCAGGCTCCAAGGTAAAGAATAAATGGAATAGAAAACAAAAGTGTGAACTGTTTAGCAAACTTGTTCTTGAAATAATAAATGTTAGTACTAGAAGTGGAAAAGGTTAAGATCCACTAACATTGTGTCTTATACCCATTACCTTCATTTCAGGTTATACAGTTCATTGGTATTAGTCCCTTTTTGTTGACCAGAAAGGCCTGGATTGTAAGCCTTGGGGTAAAGAGGGTTGAGGAAGGAATGTAATTTAGGTGCCTTTTCCTTATTCATCAATAAAGTCCTCTGTCTCAATAAGGTAGACTTCAGTGTTCACGTTCAGTACAGGCAGGAGCATACTTTAGGCAATGGCACCCCACTCCAGTACTTTCGCCTAGAAAATCCCATGGAGGGAGGGGCCTGGTGGGCTGCAGCCCATGGGGTCGCTAGAGTCAGACACGACTGAGCGACTTCACTTTCACTTTTCACTTTCACGTATTGGAGAAGGAAATGGCAACCCACTCCAGTGTTCTTGCCTGGAGAATCCCGGGGACGGGGAAGCCTAGTGGGCTGTCTATGGGGTCGCACAGAGTCGGACACAACTGAAGCGATGCAGCAGCAGCAGCAGCAGCAGGATAGATAAGGGCAGATATATAAATGACAAGATAACTTAGGAAATTTTTGGTGTGTAGGTATCATTAATTTGGTGTATGAGCTAGTTTTGTTATCAGTTAACAGTGGTTAGTGCTGTCGTTCTCAAAATTCAGGGGCAACTAGAAAGTGCCAAACATTTTGCTATGTGTTATACATCAGTCTTTATTCCTTGGGACCTGTAATACAGGTAAGGGTATCCCTACTTTATAGGTGATAAAACCAAGGCTCACAGTGGTTTAGCAACCTTCCCCACATCACAGCTCGGCACTTTAATGCACTCTATTATTTCTTCTAGGAAATTTAATTAAAATTCAATGTTTAGTGTGTGTATTACAGGCGTAACGTGTATCACATGTGCCTTTGACGTTTTAGGGGAGCACACACAGTCTTCAGTTAAGAAATTATTCGGAAGTATGCAAAAACTGTCGTGAAGCATATACAACTCTGAGTAGTCTGTATGGTGAAATGCAAAAAATAAATGAACGTGAAAGCAAGGCTGAATTTGGAACACATTTATGCATTGACGTGGAGGATGCAGTAAGTACTTTGCTTGTGAAACAATATATGTTTTGCAGTGTTGAATATGCCTTCTGTTATTATTAGAATCTGCATATGCTGTCTTCAACCAGAAATAACTAGTTGCTAAGTAGTATGTTTTAGAATATCCTGATATGTAAGGCTAAAATGGAAATTAATCAGATACTTCATCAGCAAGTTGATAATTTAGTATATTTGGTACTTTTTATTAAAGTATAGTTGACTTACAATATTATATTAGTTTCAAGTATACAACATAGTGATTTAATATTTTTATTGATTATACTCCATTTATACATCTTGTTTTTTAAATTTGATGATGAGTGTCATTTTCAGAGGTATGGGTATTGTTAGATGTTTGCATTTTAGTTTCTTGTGCACTTGTTACTAATTCAGGAAGTCTCTAGGTTTTGTTATTACGTGTTTCTGAAGCCATTCCTCAATTACTTCCTATCCTCTTGCTTTATTTCTTTGTATCTATTACCATCTGAAAAAGTTTTGTTTCCTTATTTGCAGTCTTTCTCTCCTTACTAAAAAATATAAGCCTCAGGAGGACAAGGACTTCATGTCCTTTTTTGTTCACTGTTCAGTTTTCTAGGATAGCACCTGGCAAATAGCAGGCCCTTAGTAACATGTATATAGGTTGAATGCTGCTGCTGCTAAGTCACTTCAGTCGTGTCCGACTCTATGCGACCCCATAGACGGCAGCCCACCAGGCTCCCCCGTCCCTGGGATTCTCCAGGCAAAAACACTGGAGTGGGTTGCCATTTCCTTCTCCAATGCATGAAAGTGAAAAGTGAAAGTGAAGTCTCGCAGTCGTGTCCTACCCTCAGCGACCCCATGGACTGCAGCCTTCCAGGCTCCTCCATCCATGGGATTTTCCAGGCAGGAGTACTGGAGTGGGGTGCCATTGCCTTCTCCATAGGGTGAATGAATGGTCAGCAAAAACTCTTCTCCATTGAATAGCCTGCCTTTACATGGGGTACCACTAGATGGCGATCATGCCTCTTTATGGGAATGTGATACCTGATTATTGAAGTGTTAGAAGAAATTGAAAAATTATTGGCAAAAAGCAGATAATTTGTGGTCAAAATTGGTAAACCTAATGTTTGAGAATGATGAGTGTGAATTACAGCAGCTTGAGATGAACATAGTGTATCAGTAATATTTAGAATGGTAAAAAGCACTTAATATGGATGTACCGGGGATTTTTGTTTGTTACTGCTGTTCCTTGGAGAAGGCACTGGCACCCCACTCCAGTACTCCTGCCTGGCAAATCCCATGGATGGAGGAGCCTGGTGGGCTGCAGTCCATGGGGTCGCCAAGAGTCAGACACGACTGAGCGACTTCCCTTTCACTTTTCGCTTTCCTGCATTGGAGAAGGAAATGGCAAGCCACTCCAGTGTTCTTGCCTGGAGAATCCTAGGGACAGGGGAGCCTGGTGGGCTGCTGTCTATGGGGTCACACAGAGTCAGACACGACTGAAGCGACTTAGCAGCAGCAGCAGCTGTTCCTGATGTTTAGAATAGTCAATACTTGGCTTTCTAGTAGGTTCCAAGTAAATAATAAATATCTTTTAAAAAGAATATAAAAGAATTTGTATATTTTTAAAAGAATTTTTATATTCTCTTTAAAAGAATTTAAAAGAAAACTTATCCTCCAATAAAAGAGAATAATAGTCTTTAATTATTTTAATAAAGAAGAAAAATGAATATTGGCTCCATGACATAAGTTGAATTACAGAAGAAATCAACATGACCAACCTATTCTAGAACATTCATCTTGCAATAAGCAAAAATTACAACAAACTTACAAGGCACCATTTGTAAATTCAATTAAAATTGAGGCAGGAACAGTTTTCTACATTAAATTTGGCAGTTTCCTTATATCATTTAGCCTGTTTGACAGAAATCATGAGCTCAACAAATGCGAGGTACAGCAGCCCCTAAGTGTATTTAAAGCATGCTGCTTGTTAACAGTGTCTAATAAGGACTTCGCAGGTGGCACTAGTGGTAGAGAACCCAGCTCCCAGTGAAGGGGATAGATACCGGTTCAATCCTGGGTTGAGAAGATCCCTGGAGGAGGGCCTGGCAACCCACTCCAGTGTTCTTGCCTGGAGAATCCCCATGGACAAGAGGAGCCCGGCGGGCTACAGTTCATAGGGTCACAAAGAGTCCGACATGACTGAAGGGACTTAGCGCACATGCACACATTGTCTTAATAAAGGGTCTGTGACTCATTAGATACTACCTACTTAAAAAATTACTTGCTGTGAGTATGAATCTTTCATAATATATTAAATAAGAGATTAAGCATTGCATAGATATCATGTCTTGAAGAGAAGCCTTACGAAAAAAGAGACGCCTTATAAAGTTGATATTTTTATTTCCATTCTAACAATATTGCAACAAGCTCAGTGAAATTACATAGATAACATATGAAAAAAAATTTTTGTTTTTGTGACACTTCCCCCCCAGTTTTATTGAGGTATATTTGACAAATAATATTGTTATATATTTAAAGTATACAACATGATGATTTGATCTACACTGTGAAAGAATTCCCAGAGTCAAGTTAACATTTATCACCTCACATAGCTACCCTTTTAAATATTTTTTAATGAACGAAGCACAGTCTAACTATATTTCTATTGATGCAAGTTCTGTGTTCGAAGTCTGTGAAAGGTTGAAATTCTTTGGACAGTATTATGAATTTTGAATATGAGATTTTTGTATGGGTATAAATGTATACAGTGACTAATTGTGAACCAGCTTATTTCCCTACAAAAAGAAATTGTCCTCAACTGTTAGTAATTTTTTAGGGATGTATATTTAGTCTAAATTCTGGGGTCTTGTTATTAACAAAATAATTATATGAATTTGAAGACAAATTAAATGAAAAACAGAGTAACAGTATTTGTTATTGTTTCAGATGAATATTACTCGGAAACTTTGGAGTCGAACTTTCAACTGTTCAGTCCTTTGCAGGGACACAGTGCCTGTAATCGCTGTTTCTGTGTTCATTCTCTTTCTACCTGTTGTCTTCTACCTTAGTAGTTTTCTTCACTCAGAGCAAAAGAAACGCAAACTCATCCTACGTAAGTTTCTTTTTACGATTATTCTTTTATTTAGATAAAAACCTATATTTAAAAAAAAATCTAAGCCTGCTTTAGGAACAGTATATACTCTGAGAGCTCAAGGTATATTAGCTTGAAACAGCTGTCTTCTTCAAATTTTACGACTCTGTTCACTAATGGAAGAGATGTGTAAGTTTATAAGTGAGTTTATAATCAAACTTTAGTATACAGTATCTTTCAGAAGCTTTAGTTGAGAAAGCTAGATTCCCCGGAATAAAGTTGACAACAACAGAGCAATAGCAACAAAGGCTTTGCAAACCTGAGACAGCTGTAATAGGTAAATAAATAGTAGACCACTTTTAGGCCCGTTTGCAGAACTACCCATGGCAGAACCACCAGACAAGCAGCAGGTGGTAGGGAGAAACTGTAGCTTGCACAGAGACTGTTTATGAACAAATTGGAATTGTAGTTGCAAGAAAGTTATTTGACATATGGCATATACTCGGTATGTATTAATTCCTTTCCTTTCTCCCTATCAAATAGGGCAGAACAGAAAAAGCACTAACTAGAAGGTTTCAACTAGCCAAGAAAAGTGACTTCCAAGTCTCATATGTTTCTTCTGTATTATCAGAGTGAAAATATGGGCTTATCCTTGAGTAGTTTTAGTATTTCTAAAAGAGGGTATTTTCTAGAGAAAAACATCAGGCTTTTTTTCTTTGAAATATTATTCCTAGTCTAGGAACCTAGGATATAAAATTTTTTTCCCTGTAAATCTTTTTCTGGCATTTCTTCATGATTTATCTAACTTCACTTCTAATATATCTGACTTAAAAAAAGATTACTTGTAGATCAGTTTGCACAATGCAGAGAGTCTTTATCATGGGTGTATTTAGTAAAGTATTTTGAAGATGTCAGAATTCTGTAAATATGTCATAAGTCAGTCTTAAAAGCATTTATTTAGAATAATAACAAAACATTGCAGAGACCTCACTGTTGAGAAACTATTTTTCAGGGCTTCGTGTACCTTTAAAGTTTAGCATTGTATTTGCTTTGCAAATCTATTTAACGCTGCAGGAGACACATACTACTTCTGACCAGTGTCTTTGTTTGATTGGATTAAAGATTTACTGAGCATGGCCCCTATGAGAACAAGACACAGTTTCCCTCTCTGTCAGTCTTTCCCATCAGGAAGCTTCCATAAGCCTCTTATCCTTATCCATCAGAGGGTAGACAGAATGAAAATCACAATCAGAGAACTCTAATCAAACTGATCACAGGGACTACAGCCTTGTCTAACTCAATGAAACTGAGCCATGCCGTGTAGGGCCACACAAGATGGACGGGTCATGGTGGAGAGTTCTGACAAAACATGGTCCACTGGAGAAGAGAATGGCAAACCACTTCAGTATTCTTGCCTTGAGAACCCCATGAACAGAATGAAAAGGCAAAAAGATAGTACACTGAAGGATGAACTCCCCAGGTCAGTAGGTGCCCAGTATGCTACTAGAGAACAATGGAAAAATAACTCCAGAAAGAGTGAAGAGACAGAGCCAAAGCAAAAACAACACCCAGTTGTGGATGTGACTGGTGATAGAAGTAAAGTCCAGTGCCATAAAGAACAATATTGCATAGGAACCTGAATGTTAGGCCCATGAATCAAGGCAAATTGGAAGTAGTCATACAGGAGATGGCAAGAATGAACATCTACATTTTAGGAATCAGTGAACCAAAATGGATTGGAATAGGTGAATTTAACTCAGATGACCATTACATTTACTACTGTGGGCAAGAATACCTTAGAAGAAATGGAGTAGCCCTCATTGTCAACAAAAGAGTCCAAAATACAGTACTTGGATGCACTCTCAAAAACGACAGAATGATCTCTGTTCATTTCCAAGGGAAGCCATTCAGTATCACAGTAATCCAAACCTATGCCCCAATTAGTGATGCTGAAGAAGCTTAACTTGAACAATTCTATGAAGACCTTCAAGACCTTCTAGAACTAACACCCAAAGAAGATGTCCTTTTCATTATAGGGGACTGGAATGCAAAAGTAGGAAGTCAAGAGATACTTGGAGTAACAGGCAAATTTGGCCTTGGAGTACGGAATGAAGCAGGGCAAAGGCTAACAGAGTTTTGCCAAGAGAACTCACTGGTCGTGGCAAACATCCTCTTCCAACAACAAAAGAGAAGACTGTACACATGGACATCACTAGATGGTCAAAACCAAAATCAGATTGATTATATTCTTTGCAGCCAAAGATGGAGAAGCTCTATACAGTCAGCAAAAACAAGACAGGGAGCTGACTGTGGCTCACATCATGAACTCCTTATTACCAAATTCAGACTGAAATTGAAGAAAGTAGGGAAAACCACTAGACCATTCAGGTATGACCTAAATCAAATCCCTTACAATTATGCAGTGGAAGTGATAAATAGACTCAAGCGATTAGATCTGATAGACAGAATGCCTGAAGAACTATGGTCGGAGTTTCATGACATTGTACAGGAGGCAGTGATTAAGACCATCCCTAAGAAAAAGAAATGCAAAAAGGCAAAATGGCTGTCTGAGGAGGGCTTACAAATAACTGAGGAAAGAAGAGAAGCTAAAGGCAAAGGAGAAAAGGAAAGATATATCCATTTGAATGCAGAGTTCCAAAGAATAGCAAGGAGAGATAAGAAAGCTTTGCTCAGTGGTCAGTGCAAAGAAATAGAGGAAAACAATAGAATGAGAAAGACTAGAGATCTCTTCAAGAAAATTAGAGATACCATGGGAACATTTCATGTAAAGATGGGCTCAATAAAGGACAGAAATGGTATAGACCTAACAGAAGCAGAAGATATTATGAAGAGGTGGCAAGAATATACAGAAGAACTATACAAAAAAGATCTTCATGACCCAGATAACCACAATGGTGTGATCACTGACCTAGAGCCAGACATCCTGGAATGTGAAGTCAAGTGGGCCTTAGGAAACATCACTATGAACAAAGCTAGTGGAAGTGATGGAATTCCAGTTGAGCTATTTCAAATCCTGGGAGATGATGCTGTGAAAGTGTTGCACTCAATATGCCACCAAATTTGGAAAATTCAGCAGTGGCCACAGGACTGGAGAAGGTCAGTTTTCATTCCAATTCCGAAGAAAGGCAATGCCAAAGAATGCTCAAACTACCGCACAATTGCACTCATCTCACATGCTAGCAAAGTAATGATCAAAATTCTTCAAGCCAGGTCAACAGTACGTGAACCATGAACTTCCAGGTGTTCAATCTAGATTTAGAAAAGGCAGAGGAACCAGAGATCAGTCAAATTGCCAACATCCGCTGGATCATCGAAAAATCAAGAGTTCCAGAAAAACATCTATTTCTGCTTTATTGACTATGCCAATGCCTTTGACTGTGTGGATCACAACAAACTGGAAAATTCTGAAAGAGATGGGGATACCTGACCACCTTACCTGGCTCCTGAGAAATTGTAGGCAGGTCAAGAAACAACAGTTAGAACTGGACATGGAACAACAGACTGGTTCCAAATTGGGAAAGAAGTATATCCAGGCTGTCTGTTGTCATCCTGCTTATTTAACTTACATGCATAGTACATCATAAGAAATGCCAGGCTAAATGAAGCACTGGAATCAGGATTGCTGGGAGAAATATCAGTAACCTCAGATACGCAGATGACACCACCCTTATGGCAGAAAGTGAAGAGGAACTAAAGAGCCTCTTGGTGACAGTGAAAGAGAAGAGTGGAAAAGTTGGCTTAAAACTCAACATTTAGAAAACAAAGATCGTGGCCTCTGGTCCCATCACTTCATGGCAGATAGATGGGGATACAATGGAAACAGTGAGAGACTTTATTTTGGGGGGCTCCAAAATCACTGCAGATGGTGACTGTAGCCATGAAATTAAAAGACGCTTGCTCCTTTGAAGAAAAGCTATGACCAACCTAGACAGCATATTAAAAAGCAGAGACATTACTTTGCCAACAAAGGTCCATCTGATCAAAGCTATGGTTTTTCCAATAGTCTGTATGGATGTGAGAGTTAGACTATAAAGAAAGTTGAGCACCGAAGAATTAATGCTTTTCAACTGTGGTCTTAGAGAAGACTCTTGAGAGTCCCTTGGACTGCAAGGAGATCCAACCAGTCCATCCTAAAGGAAATCAGTCCTGACTATTCATTGGAAGGCCTGATGCTGAAGCTGATACTCCAATACTTTGGCCACCTGATGTGAAGAACTAACTCATTGGAAAAGACCCTGATGCTGGGAAATATTGAAGGCGGGAGGAGAAAGGGATGACAGTGTCTGAGATGGTTGGATGGCATCACTGACTCAATGGACGTGAGTTTGAGTAGGCTCCAGGAGTTGGGGATGGACAGGGAAGCCTGGCATGCTGCAGTCCATGGCATCACAAAGATTTGGACATGACTGAGCTACTGAACTGAACTGAACAGTAAGAGTTCACCTGGTTGTACAAGTCACAAATCTTGTCTCTTAATTTCTTTTCATGTCTTTCTATTTTCTTAATTCCTTTTCTTTTATTTCCCCATTCCCATATTCACTTCCCCACTCCTTTAAATTCATCAGCAAATACTGCCAGCCCTATTTCCAAAAATACATCTTAAATATATTGTCCCTTGTCAGCACTAATTCAGGAGTCCCTTGACTGATATCTGTACATTAATTTCTTGACCCCCTACAATCCATTTTCCATATACCAGCTAGAGTGAATTTTTAAACATAAATTTTACCATGCTCCTCTCCCATTTGAAACCCTTCCTATGTACCTGTTGCACCTAGAATAAAATACAAACTTATTCTAGGGTCTGTTCTCCAAGCTGCATGTGATCTGACTCCCATCTGCCTTCCTAAACTACTTGCATCCACCCTTCTCCGTACTCATGATGCTGTGTGTAGGTTTCTTCTCCTCTCAGACACCAATTCATTCACACTGCCCTCCTTCCAAGGCTCTTACATTTGCCCTCCCCACTTGCCTTGACTGGCTTCTTGTCATCCAGGTCTTAAGTCAAAGACCTAAGAGACCTTTTATGACCAAAAAAGACCTTCTATGACCATCTCCCCAACCTAAGAATACACCTTTTGTTTAGTTCTTATATATCATCTTTCTTTAATAGCATTTAATTGCTGTTTAAATTAACTTTTCCACTTATTTTCTACCTTATTTGTTTGTCTACCCTGACTCAACTGTAAGTTCCATCAGAAAATGGATTTAGTTTATCTTGCTCACCACTATATCACCAGCATCTAGAAAGTACATCAGTTCAGTTCAGTTTAGTTCAGTCAGTCAGCTGTGTTGGACTCTTTGCGACCCCATGAATCGCAGCACACCAGGCCTCCCTTCTACTGCTGCTGCTAAGTCACTTCAGTCGTGTCCGACTCTGCGTGACCCCATAGATGGCAGCCCACCAGGCTCCCTTGTCCCTGGGATTCTCCAGGCAAAAACACTGGAGTGGGTTGCCATTTCCCTCTCCAATGCATGAAAGTGAAAAGTGAAAGCGAAGCCACTCAGTCATGTCAGTCTCTTAGCGACCACATGGACTGCAGCCTACCAGGCTCCTCCGTCTATGGGGTTCTCCAGGCAAGAGTACTGGAGTGGGGTGCCATTGCCTTCTCCCCAGGCTTCCCTGTCCATCACCAACTCCCGGAGTTCACTCACACTCACGTCCATAGAGTCAGTGATGCCATCCAGCCATCTCATCCTCTGTCGTCCCCTTCTCCTCCTGCCCCCAATCCCTCCCAGCATCAGAGTCTTTTCCAGTGAGTCAACTCTTCGCATGAGGTGGCCAAAGTACTGGAGTTTCAGCTTTAGCATCATTCCCTCCAAAGAACACCCAGGGCTGATCTCCTTCAGAATGGACTGGTTGGATCTCCTTGCAGTCCAAGGGACTCTCAAGAGTCTTCTCCAACACCACAGTTCAAAAGCATCAATTCTTCGGCGCTCAGCTTTCTTCACAGTCCAACTCTCACATCCATACGTGACCACTGGAAAAACCATAGCCTTGACTAGACGGACCTTTTTTGGCAAAGTAATGTCTCTGTTTTTGAATATGCTGTCTAGGTTTGTCATAGCTTTCCTTCCAAGGAGTAAGCGTCTTTTAATTTCATGGCTGCAGTCACCATCTGCAGTGATTTTGGAGCTCAAAAAAATAAAGTCTGACACTGTTTCCACTGTTTCTCCATGTATTTCCCATGAAGTGATGGGACCGGATGCCATGATCTTCGTTTTCTGAATGTTGAGCTTTAAGCCAACTTTTTCACTCTCCTCTTTCACTTTCATCAAGAGGCTTTTTAGTTCCTCTTCACTTTCTGCCATAAGGGTGGTGTCATCTGCCTATCTGAGGTTATTGATATTTCTCCCGGAAATCTTGATTCCAGCTTGTGCTTCTTCCAGCCCAGCATTTCTCATGATGTACTCTGCATATAAGTTAAATAAGCAGGGTGACAATATATAGCCTTGATGTACTCCTTTTCCTATTTGGAACGAGTCTGTTGTTCCATGTCCAGTTCTAACTGTTGCTTCCTGACCTGCATACAAATTTCTCAAGAGGCAGGTCAGGTGGTCTGGTATTCCCATCTCTTTCAGAATTTTCCACAGTTTATTGTGATCCACACAGTCAAAGGCTTTGGCATAGTCAAGAAATCAGAAATAGATGTTTTTCTGGAACTCTCTTGCTTTTTCCATGATCCAGCAGATGTTTGCAATTTAATCTGGTTCCTCTGCCTTTTCTAAAACCAGCTTGAACAACTGGAAGTTCACAGTTCACGTAATCCTGAAGCCTGGCTTGGAGAATTTTGAGCATTACTTTGCTAGCGTGTGAGATGAGTGCAATTTTACGGTAGTTTGAGCATTCTTTGGCATTGCCTTTCTTCGAGATTGGAATGAAAACTGACCTTTTCCAGTCCTGTGGCCACTGCTGAGTTTTCCAAATTTGCTGGTATATTGAGTGCAACACTTTCACAGCATCATCTTTCAGGATTTGAAATAGCTCAACTGGAATTCTATCACCTCCACTAGCTTTGTTTGTGGTGATGCTTTCTAAGGCCCACTTGACTTCACATTCCAGGATGTCTGGCTCTAGGTTAGTGATCACACCATCGTGATTATCTGGGTCGTGAAAATCTTTTTTGTACAGTTCTTCTGTGTATTCTTGCCACCTCTTCTTAATATCTTCTGCTTCTGTTAGGTCCATACCATTTCTGTCCTTTATCGAGCCCATCTTTGCATGAAATGTTCCCTTGGTATCTCTAATTTTCTTGAAGAATCTCTAGTCTTTCCCATTCTGTTGTTTTCCTCTAATTCTTTGCACTGACCACTGAGCAAAGCTTTCTTATCTCTCCTTGCTATTCTTTGGAACTCTGCATTCAGATGATTGTATCTTTCCTTTTCTCCTTTGCTTTTCACTTCTCTTCTTTTCACAGCTATTTGTAAGGCCTCCCCAGACAGCCATTTTGCTTTTTTGCATTTCTTTTCCATGGGGATGGTCTTGATCCCCGTCTCCTGTACAATGTCACAAACCTCCATCCATAGTTCATCAGGCACTCTGTCTATCAGATCTAGTCCCTTAAATCTATTTCTCACTTCCACTGTATAATCATAAGGGATTTGATTTAGGTCATATCTGAATGGTCTAGTGGTTTTCCCTACTTTCTTCAATTTCAGTCTGAATTTGGCAATAAGGAGTTCATGATCTGAGCCACAGTCAGCTCCTGGTCTTGTTTTTGTTGACTGTATAGAGCTTCTCTACATGGCCCATAGTAAATGCTCAAAAATATTTGTGTAATAAAAGAACATTATACTTAAAGTTAGCAGTTCCTAGAGTGTGTTCCTCATAATACTAGTCCTGTAAAATTCCTTTACATGACCTTCATAAGGTACCTGAACGTTAATTATATCCCCCAAACTTGACAATAGGACCTTTGCATAATACCTATTAATGTTTTTCAGAGGCATTGTTTATGAATTAAATGATGAATTTAAGGAAATGTTAGCATAAGCAAATAATTCTTGTGCTATTACTTCATGGAAATTTTAATTTGCTTTTCTTTATGCTACCATTTTATACATTCCCATTCATCAAGTCCTATGGGAATTAGGGATTTAAAAAGGAGCAAGGCACAATAGATGCCCTCAAAAAATATACTGACCATAATCCAATCATCACAACAAATGTAGTAGAAGTGCATAAAGTGTGGTTGGACTGCAGAGAAAGAGAAGATGCACTTGGCATTAGGGATATTGGAATTTACCATTAAATGATCCCTGGGGTAGAATTTTGGATGATGTGGAGATTTATCAGATAGAGAATAAGGAAGCAAAGAAGTTACAGTTATATGTGGGTGTGTGCCTGCTAAATCGATTCAGTCCTGTCCTACTCTGCACCGCTATGGACTGTAGCCTGCCATGCTCCTGTCCATGGCATTCTCTGGGCAAGAATACTGGAGTGGGTTGCCTTGCTCTCCTCCAGGGGATCTTCCCAACCCAGGGATCAAATGTGCATCTCCTGTGGCTCCTGCATTGTATGCAGATTCTTTATCACTGAGCCACAGGGTAATGGTTATATGTACTCACTGGTATTGCTACCTGATTGGTGTAATGAATTTGATAATTAGAAACTATATTATATTTAATAATTTAAATTTTTAATTTCAAATTAAAATAATTTTAAAATTATCAAACAACATAATTTAAAAAAATTTTTTTATTTAGTTTGCTCCCCAAATCTACTGAAGGCTTAAGAAGGCTTTATCTTAGGTTGTTTTTTAGTTTAAGTTCCTTTTAAGTTTACTCTGAAGCCATACACTGGTCTGAGGAAGTCATGTAGTCATCTTGCACTTTAGAGTGGTCGGGGGAGACCCTGATAGAAACTAGAATAGTCATTCTCATCCATGGCCATACATCAAAGTTGTCTGCAAAGCTTTCAAAAAACAAAAAGAAAAAGCACAACCAGATGCCTGAATACCACTGGAAACCTAAATCATAACCTCTGTTCTAGTGTTGAGAACCTCTGAAGTAGAGAGATTCTTTAGTTATCCAGCGTAAGTTACCTTCACTATGGCATGGTTGTTTTTAATTTCTGAAACATGAGAAACATGTTTAAGAACAAAACATATTACCTAGCCAATAACCATGATTTTCTCTATTAACTCTAATGACTCAGTCCTATCAACACCATAATCAAAATTGGTTGCATATATTTTACTAGCAGCCATTTATGTTTGTGCAGTGTGTGTAATGTCCAACTCACTTTGCTTTGTAAACTGTTTAAAATTTTTTTTAACATTGCAGAATTCTTTCATTGAATTCTTTCAAGGAAACTTAGATTTGGATTTCTAGATTAGACTTCCAAATATATAATTTTATTATTATACTTTATAGCACTTCCATTTTTTAACTAGAGTATTTTCACTTATATAACATATTTAAGATTGTAAGGTTCAGAATGACATAAGTTATCTGTTTTATTTGGTACTGCTTCCAACAAAGTCATGAGCTTCTAGCAAAGTTATGTTTTTGAGTTTAGTAGAAAAAAATAGATGTAGATTTAATTCTTGTAAGATTGAATAGATTCAGATTCAAACATAGAATTAATAGATGAACACTATAGTTTACATAAAATAATGAACTATCATGTTTGGAGAATGAAATTTAAGTTAAAATATAATACTTTTGATTTATGTAGCGAAACGTCTCAAGTCCAGTACAAGCTTTGCAAACATTCAAGAAAATTCCAATTGAAACCTACAGAATGGAGAATCAGCATCTTATCCCATGGATGAATGGTGGAAGACACAGCTTGGTCCAAAAGAAGATGAACTGTGATTTGACAAGTCAAGTTCTTAAGAAATGCAAGGACTTCAGATTTATTTTTAAATAAGAATTTTCAGTTTTTCTTTCCTTTTCCACCCCATTTTTAACGGTTTGGGTATTTTTAATTTCCAGGCATAGCAATGTTGTCTATTTTAAAGTGTATTTGTTAAAATAATGAAAGATACAAGAACAATCTTTGTTTTGTTTTGTAGACATATTGTTACTGAGACTTCCTGTATTTCCTTGGTTAACATAGTATCTCAAATAGCAAAGTTTTTGAAAACTAACAATTTAAAAATTAATCAGTTATAGCAAAGACTTTGAAAAAAATGTACTTGCCGAAAAGTAGCAGGTCCAAAGATTAAATTTCTCATCATTGCAGTGTTATTATCACATATATTTAATATGTCATATATTACAATTAATATGTAATTCCATCTCTAGTTTCCTTAAAGTCATTTTTGAAACCACTAATTATAAACCTCCCAAACAATTTTTAGAATTGGGAAGGCACATTACATTTATCTTTGTAAAAAGATTTATGATAACTGGTTTCTTACTTGACTTTTATAAATAGTATTTTACACCTTATTTTTGCCTTTATTTCATAAGTAATTTGAAATCACTGGACTGCTTTATTATATTCAGGGCAAGATGGATTCTTTTTTATACCAGGGATTTGCATTGTGAAATATTAAATTATTTGGCAATTTATAATTTATTACTATTTTAAATCAAATGTAGCATTGTCACACTGTATTTAAATTGTGATTTTTTTTTTAATAGGGATTTTTCTCTTGGAAGATATGGGGAGTTTTGGAAGAGAGGAAAAGGAGGCGTAAAAAAACCCTTTAAGATTCAGAAAATAGGGACCTGAGGGGATGCTCACTCTAAGACTATTGAATGGTTTATACTGCAGGCATGAGTCAGTAGAGTCTGATACAGAATGCAGTTCAGCTAAGATGATGCTTATTTTTTTTCTAAATTATTAATATCAAATGAAGGTGATATATGATTAAAATGAAGTCAGATATTTCACAGTTGAAAATGAATTCCTTTTTGGAATGTTTATATAAACCTTTAAAAAAAAATTCAAAATTGTTCATGTTTTCTTCCCTCAGGTGTTTTAGTGTTTGGTGTTTCATTTGTTAATTCCTTCTTGCCATCTTGGTGGAAATAGGTTTTCTTTCTTTCCTCTTTTCTTTTTTTTAGGCTTTGTTTTAAATTTTGAAAAAATAAAGGCTGCTCTATATAGAAACGAGAATTTGCTTAATTGGTACAAGAATCTGAATCCCTTCATATACTGTAAAATGTTCTTATAGAGAGACAAGATAATGTTTTTTATTATTTTTTTAAATGTTTACCATGTTTACAGAGTGAAAGAGAAGGCCCACTCTTGGATGTGTAACATATCCAAAAGCTGTTACAGTTTTCCTAGTCTGCTGTGATCTATTTAAAATGTGCTGCTGTTTGTTCTGCTGTTACTGTTCACGCTGCTAATGCTAATAGCACTATCTTGATTTGAAGTATATAGTTGAGGGCCATTGAAAGCAATCCTTCATTAATGCAGATAAAATCAGTTTACATGTGCAAAGTTACAAAATGGCATTTTCGATTCTGTAAGAAGTGACTCTTTGAGCACCTTTTAATATTATGTATTTCTGAAAACCCTGGCTTTTGGATATGGCTGCTAATAAGCACTTTACAAAAGAAAAGGCATCCCTTTAATATTTTTCTAAAGAGTCATTGCTCTTTAGAAGTAGCATCAGCAATAGAATTCAAAAATAAGTATTAAGCACTATGCTAAAGTATGTAAATATTTCATTTGTAAAGTCATATTGAAAAATTCTTTGCATAGTTCTGAATTCTTAGATTCATAGTATATGTGTGTGTACCGGAATATCTTTAGTTTTTTGACACTTTGAAATAAAGGAAATAGCTTAAAGAAATTGAAGTGCTGTGTTTGATTTTTAAATACTTTTTTTTTTTAACTTCAGATGTAATTGAACATCACATTTCAATTTTCAGGTACTGAGTTTCAATATGTACTTTTGAAAGTACATATTGGGACTTCCCTGGTGGTCCAGTGGTTAAGACTCTGTGCTTCCAGTGCAGGGGACACAGTTCAATCCCTGGTCAGGAAACTAAGATTGAACATACTCTATGGCCAAATTAATTAATTTAAAAAGTACTATCTATCTTATAACTTTGCTGCAAATAAAAATGTACTTTTGGATGAAGACAATGATTTAGATTTGATAGGTAGAAATAACATCAGCTCTCCCACAGTGTAACTCTAAATCAATGAATAACAGAGTTTAGTTGGTAAATGTTACTTCTGTGGGACACTATTTTCTAATGTTTCACAGATGGGATCTATTTTCTAGTGCAGTGTACTCCCTATAAAGTGAAATGTTTTCCCAGAACGTAGGGGTTAGGGGAGCTGGCTTTCCTCATACAGTTGAAAATCCACATATAATTCCCCAAACCCAACTTCTAATAGCTCACTGTTGACCAGAAACCTTACTAATAACATAGTCAATTAACACATATTTTGTATGTTATATGCATTATATACTGTATTCCTACAATAAAGTAAGCTGCAGAAAAGAAAATGTTATTAAGAAAATCATAAGGAAGGAAAATACATATATAGTACTGTCAATATAAGTTTATGTCACCTGTTTACAAGATGAATTGTCTGTCAATAATTACATCAATATTGTCTCATATGGTACAAGACACTATAGATGTTATTTGTATTAGTAAAGATCCTGCATGCTACAACTAAAGATCCCACGTGCCATAACTAAAGACCCATATAGCCAAGAGAGTAAATAATGATAAAGAATAAATTATAGTGTTTCCAGAAGAAAACATGGAGATAAAAAATTTTGAAACTACAAATGGGAAGATAGGAGATACAGAGGAAACGGTGAGAAGATTTAATTTAATTAAAGTTCCTGAAGCAAAGGAGAGAGAAAAATGGAACAGAAACAATTTTTGAAAAGATAATAGCTGAGAATATTCCAAAACTGGTGAAAAACATTGTCACACATTAAGAAGTCCAAATAGAATTTAAAACAAACCCCCAAACCTAGTCACATTCATAGTAAATGAAAACTAAGGAGAAAATCATACAAACAGAGAAAAAAAGGCTTACCTTCAAGAGAGCAGTAATTAAACTCATTGTTGGTTTCTCATGAGAAATAATGAAAGCCAGAAGGCAAACTGAATATTTTCAAAGTGCTAAAAGAAAGTAACTGACAGTCTAGAATTCTATGCCCAGCAAAAAGTGCTCTTCAAAATTAAAAGGGGAATAAGGCATATCTGGGCATAAAGGCTGAGAGAATTATTACAAGCAGGCCTGCATTAAAGGAAATACTAAAGCTAGGTCTTCAGACAGAAGCAAAATGAACTTAGATGGAAACCCAGTGATGTAAGAAAAAAAGATTGATGAAAAGGATAAAATAGGTAAGTCTAAATAATAATTGACTGTATACAACAGTAATGCCCTGTGGGATTAAAATATACATAATGAAAACATAACAATGGTATAAAAGTCAAGGTCAGATTCTTGGAGTTAAATGTTTTAAGGTAATTGTATTATCTGGAAATTTTCAAGTGGGTACTGGTAAATAATTTTGTTTTCTTTAAATTGGACTTAAGGTACATTCTGACTCAGATCCAATTTCACTCCTTTCATGACATCTTTTATGATTTTCTTCTGCTCTTGACTCTTCATATTTAAGAAAGCAGCTTGTCATAAAGGAAAAAATAAGGACTTTAGAATCAGATCAGATCAGATCAGTCGCTCAGTCGTGTCTGACTCTGCAACCCCATGAATCACAGCATGCCAGCCTCCCTGTCCATCACCAACTCCCGGAGTTCACTCAGACTCACATCCATCGAGTCAGTGATGCCATCCAGCCATCTCATCCTCTGTCGTCCCCTTCTCCTCTTGACCCCAATCCCTACCAGCATCAGAGTCTTTTCCAGTGAGTCAACTCTTCGCATGAGGTGGCCAAAGTACTGGAGTTTCAGCTTTAGCATCATTCCTTCCAAAGAACACCCAGGGCTGATCTCCTTCAGAATGGACTGGTTGGATCTCCTTGCAGTCTAAGGGACTCTGAAGAGTCTTCTCCAACACCACAGTTCAAAAGCATCAATTCTTCGGCGCTCAGCTTTCTTCACAGTCCAACTCTCACATCCATACATGACCACTGGAAAAACCATAGCCTTGACTAGATGGACCTTTGTTGGCAAAGTAATGTCTCTGCTTTTGAATATGCTATCTAGGTTGGTCATAACTTTCCTTCCAAGGAATAAACGTCTTTTAATTTCATGGCTGCAGTCACCATCTGTAGTGATTTTGGAGCCCAGAAAAATAAAGTCTGACACTGTTTCCCCATCTATTTCCCATGAAGTGATGGGACTGGATGCCATAATCTTCATTTTCTGAACATTAGAATCAGACCTGGGATTAAACTCCTGCTTTTCCCCTTTCTTGGACAATTTACTTCCCTGTCCTTGAACAAGTGTGGGGTACTGATACTGGCCCCACAAGATTATTGTGCAAATTACATGAGATTAAGTATATGAATAGCCTACAGTGCAGTGTGCAATACCCCACTGTGGTATTAAGTACTAAGTAGTACTTCATACTGCTTAGTAAGTACTAGTCTTTTTCTTTTTGACAGTAGTACTCACAAATTGTGGTACACAATTTGGCACTTGATTAGACATCTTCTCACATTGTTTCCTAGGTTTCTTATGTTTGGGATTATTATCCCTCCTCTCCTGACTAGACTAATCTTTTCCAGTTCAAGGACTATATCTCAATTTCCTCTTGTACCTGGTCAGTGAATGATTTTTGGAGTCAGGGTAACACTTTTTTGAAGAAAGTAAGTGGAAAAACACTGTGTTTCCCTGAACTACACACTGTTTTGTAGCAGATCCACTCAGAAGGATGTTTGAGACCTTGAAGAAAAGTCCTTCAGCTGCCCTTGAAAAATATAAATGGTGAAAACACAACTAAATTAATGGAAAGAGAAAAGTGCTATCTTGCCATTCAGGAACCCTCCAGTTTAAGCACTGAAGATTCCAGGCTGGAACCAGTGCCAAGGATCACGGATTGCTGCCCTTAAATCTAGCATCTTAAGTTCCATACAATACCTTTTCTGGGCAAGAGTTCCATCTGCTTAATCTCTACTAAATGCGTGTATATTAGATCTGACTCTTGAAAAATACCAAGTTAAATCGGACAGTTAAAATAAAACCAACATCATGCCCATAACTGGTTTAATTTATCTTTCCTTTCAGTAATCCCACACATTACCTACTTATTTGCTGTAATGAACATGCCATTCAGCTAAAATAAGATTAACTGCTTAAACCGCAGCATTACAGGCAGAGAACATTAATGCCGCTTTGTGTTTCATTGTAAGGTTCAGCAGTTAAACGATATGGTGTTGTCGTTTCTTCCTTTGTAATCAAGATGGTTTCACTTAGGATTAGTGCTCCCCAGCCAATTCTCCTGATGGAACATTTGAAGCAGCACATTTCTATGTCTAGGTTACAGCCTGGCAGCAATAGCAACCTTCAGAATCAAACCTGTTGGCCTCATCAGCACTCAAATTGCATCGCTCTTTGTGAAGCCCCCCTCTGCTCTCACAGTGATGAAAATCTTGCCTGCCATGCAGACTGTGGAAGGAAAATTGGAAGGGGGCTTGACCATACTTCTGGAAAATAGCACTGTGATGACTCAGGTGTGATCAGAGTTGAGAAAATTAACCCAAGCGTCCCACAAGTAAATGTACATTTGGCTGTTCTCTGCATCAAGGTCAAATCCCATTTCAACAGATTTTTCTAGACAATTCCAGCCCCACTTATCTCTCTTTTCTTTGAACTCTAATTGTAATCATAGTTCTCCCTACATAACTTAAGGCTGATTATTTACTGATTTATATAATTCTTATCATTGTTCTATAGGGGCTAAGATTATCACTTCAGTTAGACTGCAGGCTCTCAGAAGTCAGGGACTAACATTTGTATGGTCCTGACCCCCAAAGAAGGGCCCAGTAATTGCTCCTTGACTGAAGGAAATAACCTGTGTGATGTGACTCATTATGACTCTACCTGGATAGTTCAGAGTGGGGACCATCAGCCTCAACTGAGCCTGCAGGGCACCTCATTCTCATCATGCCTTCTCCTCTAGGGAGCATGTTCCGTTTTCATGGTTCATCAAAAACAAAGGGAGGCAACATGGTGACCAACAGATTTTCCCATTCACTCATTGATTTATTCCTTCAGTAAAAGCTTATTAAGCACCTATTGTGTGCTAGTGGGTTTCCCTGATATAAAGCATAAAGTGTAGTCGGTAAAGAATCTATCCACAAGGCAGGAGATGCAGGTTTGATCCCTGGTAGGGAAGATCCCCTGGAGAAGGAAATAGCAACCCACTCTAGTATTCTTGCCTGGGAAATCCCATGGACAGAGAAGTCTGGCAGGCTACAGTCCGTGGAATCACAAGAGTTGGACACGACTGTGCGATGAAACCACTATCACCATCGTGTGCTAAGTCTCACTTCTCAGCACTCTAAGAACTGAGAAACTTCTTGCTAACTATTTTGAATGAAATGGGGGAAAACAGTTTAAAAGAACTAGAAGAAAACTTCTTTCTTCTCAGACACTTCCCTTCAACCCCAACTTTTGAGCAGGAGCTCACTTCAGTAGAGCTTCCTTTCCCCATGTTTATTCACCACTGCTTCCCATTCTTGTCTCTCCTCCTACTTAAATTGCTGTGGTGGTTGGGAGGGTTCCTACGCTGCCTCCCTGGCTGTGACAATAGCCAGCTATTGAATTTTCTTGTGTGAAACTGGTTTGCTCAGGTCTCTGTTGTGCAGGCTGCACTTGCTATGTTGGATGGGTTCCAGCATGCTCCTCTGGCTAGGATTTAACATGAATCAGGATTCCTCAGTGGGCAGGAAGAAGGTGGGGAGGGAAGAGGAAGATTAGGTGGCTTATGCCCTCTCTGCCCATGGCATCTGATGAAGTCTTAATCTGTCTTGGATATACCTCCACCCTCAGCCTAATAATTGTTGACCAGGTTTTGACCCTTCCAGGGAAAAACCAGAGCCTCAGTTGCCTGGGAATCATCTGAAGCTGGTTGGGGAGTATCAACAGCCGCCATCTGAGCTGGACTTCTCAGGAAACCTGAGGTCATGCCCTTGACAGTTGTGAGACCAATAGTGATCCACCCTACTTCCTTGCTTCCTTCATTTTCCTACTAGAAATATGGTTATACTAGAAGGATTGATTTAGAATCAGGAGGGATCTTAATCACCTCTATTCCTTATTTCTCAGGTGTAGAAATTACAACTAGTCAAAATGGTTCACACAGGCAGACAGAGCCATAGTGGCAGGGCCAGAGCAGTGACCCAGGTCCCCTGACTCCTGGGGAGGAGCTCTGATAAGCCCTACCATATCTCACCATTCCCTTCTCCATCACTCTGTTCCCACACCTCCTTTAAGTGTCACTCAGCTATTCCTTCTCTTGACTGACTCACTGTTTTTCTTCTTACAATTTCAAAAGCAAAAACTACCAGTATAAGAAGAAAAACAAAAATAAGCAAAATTGGCTCCCTCAGCATCCTCCTAAACACCTTTGATTTGTCCATAGTTTGCTAACAAATATTTCTTAGATACCAACCTGCTTAAGCACTCATTTCTTTGAATTTACAGTGGACTCATAGAAGTTAAGTGTATTTCTAATAGAAAGAGCATGTTGTTAACTTTTTTTCCTTCTTTTTTTTTTTTCAGTTCAGGCTTGTACAAGTGACAGAAATCCAACTCAGACTAGTTTAAGCATTAAAGGAGATTTATTGGATTACATAACTGGGAAGTTCAGGAATTGATCTAGCTTCTGGTTTGATTGGACTGAGGAACTGAAGGCAGATTGCCACCTTCACCCTCTACTCATTTGTCTATATTGTCTTCATTTTTTCCTACTGCAGACAGGTGTTCTTCATGTACACCTTCATGAAAAAAGTATGGCTGCAGGCAGTCCCCGTTCACATAGTACTTCCAAAAAGAAAGACCCCATTCTCCTCTGCTGCTGCTGCTGCTAAGTTGCTTCAGCCGTATCTGACTCTGTGCGACCCCAGAGACGGCAGCCCACCAGGTTCCCCTGTCCCTGGGATTCTCCAGGCAAGAACACTGGAGTGGGTTGCCATTTCCTTCTCCAGTGCATGAAAGTGAAAAGTGAAAGTGAAGTCGCTCAGTCCAACTCATAGTGACCTCATGGACTGCAGCCTACCAGGCTCCTCTGTCCATGGGATTTTCCAGGCAAGAGTACTGGAGTGGGGAGCCATTGCCTTCTCCGCCTTCTCCTCTAGCTCCAAATTAATCTCAGAAAAGGGCTCTAATTGGCCCAGGCTGGGGCATATTCCTTTCCCTGGACCAATCACTGTGCCCAGAATGAGGTGGGGTGACTGGCTGGGCCTAAGGGTCTATGACTGGCTGCTTCTCCCACTACTTCCCCGCCCTCTTCCATCTGCCTCCCCACCAGTGTATTCAAAGGGCAGAGTCCTACAATTTGGCAGCTTAGCCAGTATCACATGGAACGATAGGGGAGCAACACCCTACAAAAAGAAACTCTTTTGAGAAGACAAAATTGGTAGCTTCCTATTTTAAACACCTTCTCCCTGTAAACAATCTACTTCTGAGTCCTTCAGAGCAGATCTCTCTCTGTAACCTTTCCGGTCCCATTGGATACCTCACTTTTCAGTACCACTGACAAGGTCCATTGCAGTATCTGCTTACTGAGGTTCAATTCCATTTTCTCTCTTTCCTGACCACTTAACACCTCACCAGGGTTAATATCTTCCTATTGCAATTCTGATCTTACCTCCTCATCTACTCAAAAATCTTTGACACTCCAGTCCTATGAATTATGGATGGCCACAGGGTAACAGAATAAACTTGTCAGGCAATTTTCGTGGCTGTTAGCTGAATCCATACCTCAGTAGTCAAAGATAAACCTCAGACCATTATACCAGCCTGTCTCCATCTCCCAGATATGACATGTATTCTGTAATTCTAGTTACAGTCAATGTTATTTTAATCTGGATCTGTGCTCTGAATGTTGGGTGTGTTTGTGCAAGGGCAACAGTCTAAGACAAGGTCTACTGATGGCTCGTGTTTGGAAACCACACTCTGAGCAGAGTTTAAGGTGGGGCAAAATGAGACAGTACAGTTTTCTTTTTAAAGAAAAGAAACACTACCTGGAGATAGCCTCAGATGCCAACCTCACTTTTGAAGTCAATCACAAGTTCCAGGTTGTTATTTGTGCTTCTGATTGACTGGCTATAATTGAGTCCCCATGACTCTCATAAATGGCCCAAAAAACTCAGGGAAACACATTGACCAGTTTATTATATAATTAATGATATGGTGGAGGATGTGAATGAATAGCCAGATGAAGAGATACCTAGGAGAGGTCCAGAAGGGCCTGAGTGCAGGAGCGTCTGTCCCTGTGGAGTTGGGGTATGTCACCGTCTGAACTTGGAAATTCTTCAACACTCCCACCCCCCACATTCTGGGGATTTTAAGGAAGGCTTAGTTACATCAATTATTAACTTGATCTCCAGACCCTTTCCAGACTTTCCCAGAGGATTCGGTTGGGATTGAAGCTCCAATCTTTCTAATTATAGATCAGTCTTTATGGTTACCAGGCCAATTCCAAAGCTATTCAAGGGCCTACCAAGAGTTTCCTCATTAGAACAACAAAATTCCTATCACTCAAAATTCCAAGGGCCTTAGGAGCTCTGTGTCAGGAAGTGGGGTCACTGACCAAATATTAGAACAAAAGATGCTCCTAGTGCTCTTATCTGGAGAAGGCACAGCACCCCACTCCAGTACTCTTGCCTGGAAACTCCCATGGGCGCAGGAGCCTGGTGGGCTGCAGTCCATGGGGTTGCGAAGAGTCAGACACAACTGATCGACTTCACTTTCACTTTTCACTTTCATGCATTGGAGAAGGAAAGGGCAACCCACTCCAGCGTTCTTGCCTGGAGAATCCCAGGGATGGGGGAGCCTGGTAGGCTGCCGTCTCTGGGGTCGCACAGAGTCAGACACGACTGAAGCGACTTAGCAGCAGCAGCAGTGCTCTTATCACTTAGGAAATTCCAAGGCTTTTAGGAGCTCTGTGCCAGGAACTGGGAGGCAGAGACTCAAACATATTTTCTATTACTTTACAAGGCCGTTTATCTTTCTCCCCTTCCTCCATCCTGCTGCTTGGAATATGGCTGTGATGGCTAGGATTCCATTTTGAAAGAAAAGGCAAGGGCCATACACAGCAGAGCCACAAGGCTGAGTCCTTGACACCATGGAACCCCCTACCAACTCAGGCCTGACCACTCAGATTTTATGTGAAGAAGGAACAAACTTCCATGCTGCTTAAGCTACTCTTGTCTTGAGGTTTTGGTCATTCACAATTAAGCCAATACCAATTGATTTAGTATATTTCAGGTGGAGCAGATGAGCAGAAGAATTCTATTTTGTACTAAAGGACAAAGGAATGTGTCATGTCACTCAGGAAGGGGTGAGTGTGTGATAGCTGGGGTGAAAAGGTTGAAAAGTAGACAATCTTTTTGATGGGGTTTGTAGGAGCAATGCTACTTCCTAAAAGAAACAGAGGCCAAGGATTTTGAACTCTCTTTTTTCTCTAATAGTCCTTAATCTTAAGCCAGTGCAAATCCTGTGAGCAATCAATGTCCATATTAAAGTAATAATAGTGTTTTATAACATGTTTGACTATTAGTTTCACAAATATGAAACACTGAACAATTACTAGAGAGAGAAACATGCATTATCACATAGTTTGAAAATTGAAATATAAAGATAGATGATAATAAAAAAAGAAGTGCTCCAACTTATTGACAGTCTTCTCTTTTTAGCACTGTGCTATGCTATTTTACAAACATTATCTTGCTTAATCCTAATAATAATTTTATTTAAGTGAATTAAATACTCTTTAGCTCCATTTTCTGGATGAGATACTTAGAGATATTTAACTGATACTTGGAGAGAAAGGTTAAACATACCCAGAATCCTGCAATCAAAAAGAACAGATTCCAACACCCATACTCCTAAGCAATACTCTGACTGAAGTTGTGAAGAAATGTATTCTACCAAATCGAGATCTCTTTTAATAGTTTCATGTTGAAAATGAGTTTCAGTTGGTGTTTCAGTCAGGTTCCCCACAGATAGTTCAATGGAGAGACTGTAATAACGGGGCTAACTCCAGGGGAGTGGGCGAGGTTAAGGAAATGAATGAAGGATATTGAGGCACTCAGAGTCCGGCACCAGCAGGAAGCCATTATTTCTCTTATGGCTAAAGGGGAAGAAAAAGTGGCCTTGGAGTCTGGCCAGATTTGGAGCTCCCTGAGGGGAGCCATAGGTGTGCAACATCACAGCGATCAAGAGAGACACAGCTACTCAGGAGGGAGGGCAGAGAATAAAGCCTGATACCTCTCTGCTCCCGCTCTCTCATTGGAAAGGGTCGTCTCCTTGAGCACAGAGCAGAGCTGGGAAGGACTTTGAATAGGTCTAGAAGGCAAGCAGAGGAATTAAAGCCAGCACAGTCCATTTATGAGCTACAAGAGTTCTGTAATCAAGCCATCGTTCAGACTTTTCTAGAAAACGGACTCTTTGGGCAGTTCATTGAGGGAAAATTTCCTTAAGACTGAGAGCAGCTCTCAGAGCTCAATATCCACTCACTTCCCTACTCTGCTTTCAAAAATGACCCTGCTTCAGAAGTCTACAGGGCAGTGCAAGCAGTTCAGTCCTGCAGTCCCTGGGTTCTTTTCATCCCCGTGGCCTCTCTAATGATTCTTTAGAACAGTGTCAACCTGTACTGCTGTATTCCTTCATGCCACAGGAGGAGAAGCAGGTGGCAGAGTAAAGAGGTGAGTAGATGATGGCCAGACAAAAAAGCTGTTTCAATGATTAAGATGTTTCTTAGTTGGGCCCAATCTAGTTACTTATTTTCTGAAAATCCATGGGAACCAAAAACTTGTTTTAAACTGCAGTAGGAGAAGGCAATGGCAACCCACTCCAGTACTCTTGCCTGGGAACTCCCATGGGTGGAGGAGCCAGGTAGGCAGCAGTCTGTTCGGTCACTAACAGTTGGACATGACTGAGCGACTTCACTTTCACTTTTCACTTTTATGCATTGGAGAAGGAAATGGCAACCCACTCCAGCATTCTTGCCTGGAGAATCCCAGGGACAGGGGAGCCTGGTGGGCTGCCATCTATGGGGTCACACAGAGTCGGACACGACTGAAGCGACTTAGCAGCAGCAGTAGCAGACACCTCTTAAATGATAAGCAATGATGGGCTAAGGCCCATACCATTATCAGTTGTGTGTATCTCATATTATTCACAAATTTTTTGTTAAAAGAAAGTAAGAGAGGTGCAGGGAATCTGCAAGAAAATATTTTGTGTGAAATGCAGGATTCATGAATCTTTTGACTTCTGAAGAAGGAAAAATTCTAAACTTTGTAGCTTCTTAGAGGATATTTTGCAGGCATTAGCCAGGAAGAAAAAGTGGTGTATAAAGAAAAGGAAAAGGCAAATTCTGGTCACTTAAGTCTCTGGAAAGCATGAGTGAGTGAGTGACACTGCCAGCCTACCATGCAATCTTGTTTTAATGAGGAACGGTTTGAAAAAACTTCAGCAGCCCACAAAGTCCAAACCAGGACTTTTACAAGCAGATATTGCCACTTTCCCCTGGAGAAGGGAATGGCAACGCACTCTAGTATTCTTTCCTGGTGAATTCCATCAACAGAGGAGCCTGGCAGGCTACAGTCCATGGGGTCACAAAAGTCGGACACGACTAAGAAACTTCACTTTCACTTTCATTGCCACTTTGGGGCCACTAGGGAAAAAAACCTTTAGGCGAATTATAAAATGGTACCCTTAGGAATTGTGAAAATTATGTCATTCTACTTTTCAAATACATGGTGATAAATCCACATTGTATATCTGTTTTTGTGGTTAAGTTTAATTTTTAAAGTATTTTTAAAATTATATTTTGGTAAATTGTTTTTCTAATGTTGTGTCCTTTCACAAAGCAATTTTGTCCTATTTTTCTGTTTGTGATGATCACTTAAGGACTTTTATATTTATATAAAGTAATAATTCCAGTTCTGGCTTCAGTAGGCAAAAACCCCAAATTAAGGAGAGAATATTCTTTCTTGCTGAAAAAACATATATTTCTGGTCCTTATATTTTCACTTGGGCTTTTGCCACGCCACCAAAAAAAAGAAAATGAAGCCCTCTGAAAAATGGTGATGTAGATGGGGAATTTCTTATAGTAAAGAGTGCTTAAGAGGAAAGTAGAATTACTCATCCCCCTAAAAAAGGGTCTGCAGAATTATATTCTTCAGAGATGCTATTCCTTCTCTTTCTGGGATTTAATTTAATATGTACTTTAACATATTAAAGGCTCTGAGAATTTCTGCAAGAAAGTTACTGCTTAACATTTGTTTTACTCCTCATTATTTTTCCTTCTACAAAGCTCTATAATTTCTATAACCATTGAAGTTATTAAGAAAAACCAAAAAGGATACTTTGGGGAATGCTATCTTGAGCTGAGGTTTCCCTAACCAGAGTGTCTGTGTGTATGAGTGTTAATCACTTAATCATGTCTGACTCTTTGCAACCCCATGGAGGGTAACTCACCAGACTTCTCTGTCCACGGAATTTTCCAGGCAAGGATACTGGAGTGGGTTGCCATTCTCTTCTCCAGGGGATCTGCCCGACCCAGGGATTGAACCCCAGTCGCCTGAGTTGTAGGCAGACTCTTTACTGCCAGGGAAGCCCCTAACTACAGTATAGCTCACTGTAAAGATTTTTTTGTCAAATTGTTTTGAAATTTTTAAGCTATGGCAGCAAGAGTCTGGTTTCAAAAAAGTTTCTATGGGGACCAAATCTCGACTTTAAGAGGAAGAACTGGCCTGTGTAGCGTGTGCCCAGCACCACCAAGAACAACAACATCTGAGACCCTTGCTCTGTTATTTACCCTCTTCGCCTGATTTCCTGAAAAGTTTCTGATGTCCTCTGCCTGAACTTTCCTCTTATCTCTTATTTTTGGCCTATTAAAAATCCCCCTGGAAGGGGTAGGGGTGGTGAGATGACATGAAACAAAAAACACTTGATACGCCTCTGGTGTTGGCTCCCGTCCCCCACTCTCATTCACATCTACCCCTTAAATTCTATCTGCTTCCAGTCACTCCAGAAATAATCCAGCCAGATTCAGTTTACCCTCAAGCCCTGGCACTGGATTGTGTCCATTCACTCAGTCATTGAAGACATATTTCTGTCCCCCTAAGTAAGGTGAGGCAGGTGGTGTGCCAGGCCCTGGGGCTCCTGCAGGGACCCAGACAGACAGGGGCCTGAGCTCACAGAGCTCTTGATCTAATGACAAAGCTAATGAGGTGGGCTAGTGCCCAGGTCGGAGAAGGCAATGGCACCCCACTCCAGCACTCTTGCCTGGAAAATCCCATGGACGGAGGAGCCTGGTGGGCTGAAGTCCATGGGGTCGCTAAGAGTCGGACATGACTGAGCGACTTCACGTTCACTTTTCACTTTCATGCATTGGAGAAGGAAATGGCAACCCACTCCAGTGTTCTTGCCTGGAGAATCCCAGGGATGGGGGAGCCTGGTGGGCTGCTGTCTATGGGGTCGCACAGAGTCGGACACAACTGAAGCGACTTTGCAGCAGCAGCAGTGCCCAGGTCAGGAACCAGGCAGGTCCTGGGTGAGAAAACCAGGTGTTATGAACTGTTAAACAGCAGGGGGACTGGAACTTAGTCTTAGCAATTATATTTTATTTAAAATTGTAAATCTTTTTAAAATAAAATGGTTTTTGTCTCTTTGGCTGTTTTAATTTTACATGAAAAACTAAGTTGGCTAAAAAAGCATGGTGATTTCTCTCTAAATTAAGCTGTCTTATAGGTAATATAACCATAACCAAGTTTACTTTGTGGCTGCATATTCTAATTTCAGTAAAACAAGTAGAGACCAGTTAAAAGCTTCTTCAGGATTGGTTTAACTTAAAACTTTTAAATGCTAAGTGAATGGTAGGTACTCACCTATTTGAGACAAATTTTTTTTTTATGAAGACCATTTTTAGGCACAAATTCTTTTGAACTGATGACTGTGATTTTTTTTTTAAACGTGCTTCTCAGGATGGGTTTGGAGCAAACCCCTGGCCTTGGATATTTGGAGAAGAATGAGGTTTCTGGGAATCAGATCAGGAAACCTGGCTTCAGGCAGACAATGGTCTCTTTCTTTTCCTTGCTCTCTGTGATTATGAAATTCTACCTATCCCCACTTCTCCTTTTCCAGACACACAGGGACTGGCAGCTCTTTGGAAGCTTCAGCTGTTTCCCGAGCCACCGCCCTGCCCGCCATGGGTGTTGGCCTGAGGGACAGGAGATGAGTGCTGCTCTGGGAGGGGAATAGTGGTCACTTTCACAGACCACTTCAGGTGAGAGATTTTATCCAGCTTTCTAGGTCAAGATGTAGTCAGGAGCAACTCAGGGGAAATTCACCACCAAACTCCAGAGTCCTGGGGGTGTAATGTACAGCATAGTGACTATAGTTAATAATACTGCATTGCATATTTGAAACTTGCTAAGAAAATAGATCTCAAAAGTGCTTATCACAAGAAAAAAGCATAACTACATATGGTGACAGATGTTAAATAGATGTGTGGTGATCATTTTGCAATAGATATAAATTTCAAATAATTCTATCATACACCTAAAAGATAATATAATGTTATATGTCAATAATATCTGAATTAAAAAAAAATCCCCCACATAAAACCAAACCAAACAACAAACAATGCAACTGCCCCCCACTCCCATTTACCCTACTAGCTTCACTCTTTTTGATTCTTGAGAGATTTCTTTTTTAAAATCATATATCTCTTGGAGGAGTTATAGCTTAATTTAGGAGTTATGGCTTATCAGATAACACGTACCAATGCCCACGCAGTGGCTTAAATTAAAACCACACCCTTTCCTTATTTTCCTTATGCAGTCCATTGCCGTTTCTTGTCTGTTTTTCCTCCAATGTATCTTAAGTCTACCTACTTCACGCCCTTTCTCCTGCACCATCTCCTGCCCATGCCTCCCTCACAGCTGGTTGGCAATACCCTCCTTTGAGCCCCTCAGCACCCTGTACCACCCCTGGCCTTGAGCTGTAATTGCTGTTTACTCACCTGCCAACTCGGAGAAGGCAATGGCAACCCACTCCAGTACTCTTACCTGGAAAATCCCATGGATGGAGGAGCCTGGTAGGCTGCAGTCCATGGGGTCGCTAAGAGCTGGACACGACTGAGCGACTTCAGTTCACTTTTCACTTTCATGCATTGGAGAAGGAAATGGCAACCCACTCCAGTGTTCTTGCCTGGAGAATCCCAGGGACGGGGGAGCCTGGTGGGCTGCCGTCTCTGGGGTCGCACAGAGTCTGACACGACTGAAGTGACTTAGCAGCAGTAGCAGCAGCACCTGCCAACTCTCAAATGAGCTCAGGGCCTGGTATATTGAATAAAGGAGTGAATCTGAGTGACAGTATTTTCTAAGTCACTGCTGAAGACAGGAGGTTTGGAATTCTATCTGGCATACTCAATGAGAAAATTCTTTCTCTAGGTTTGACCTCTGGACACTAAAGAAAAGGCCAACAGATATTTTTCAAAGGAGAACTTGACCTGAACTGAATCATGATGAGTTTAGATAGTAAAATATGTTGAGCTAGAACCGAGAAACTTTTCTAAGGCTCACCTATCAAAGTATTGTCAGGGCTTTTTCCTCATGTTGTTGAAATCCTTGATGCAGTGCATTGCAAAGGGCTGAAGAGACCATTCTGGATAAATTAAGAAAGGGGGAAACTTTTGAATTAAGGTTATTGGAGAAGCCCAGGCAAAATAGCGATCCCTTTTAACCTTTTGGACTTCAGGGTCAATTTGTCAAGTGAGGAAGGAAAACTACCTTTATTTTTCTTACATTCTGTTTCTTCTTGCTTCCCTCATCTTTCATTATATTTTCTTCATCCTTCCTCAGAAACATCTCCTTGTTTTCTAGGATCACAGCTCTTAGAACTGGGGGGAACTCAAGAGATTCTCTAGTGTCTGGTTTAATAATCCCTTAGGGGAAAACTGAGGCTCAGCAAGTTGAAATGATTTGCCCACAGCAGTTGGAGACCAATTTTTGATTGATAACCCCTAATTCTTTCTACTGTGTCCTGTTGCCTTGCTTCTTTCTCTAAGAGAATAGTAAGAAGGCTCCCATGTTGGCAGGAAAAAGTTTATTTTTTTTAAGAAAAATAATACAACATGCATTTGTGCTTTCAAAATTTCCTGAGTTAAGAGCTAAACTTATGTAGTAAAATAAAAGAGAATTCCAATTAAATTAGAAAATAAAAATATTTTCTTTAAGTAGAAGTTTATCATGAGAGCTCTGATTTGTTCCTCCAGTTCACTAATTAGTTGCCAGTGGTGCTTAAGTTCAAAATTCTGATAATGTCCTTCTAATCACACTCTATGGAGCCATGGGGACCTTTGGCCTTAGACTAATGCAAGAGGCTTAGAACTCTCTTTGTTGACTACTTCCCTACTTGTAGATTCTCAGCTGTTTGAAAGGTACTCATTCAAGTGTCTCTTTATTCAAGTGTACCATAAAAAACTAAAGTTGAAACAAAAATGAAATATCAGATAGATTACCCTTAATAAAAATGTTCCAAGGGAGGGCTGGTCCCAATTCACTAGGATCCATGGCTCATAGGGGTAGACAAAGAATGACTTAAAAGGCTCATAGTATAATGGGGTTTGTAGAGATCCAGACTGCCGCCATTGTACCCTGCAGAAGAGCCAGTGTGCACGAATGGAACAAGTTCACCAAAATCTATGAGAGAAGCTTGCAGTTAGCCCAGACCCCTCACTTTGTTTAGCCTGCATTATCATCGTGAACTGACCCCTCCTGTTTCACCCAGGCTCATTGCTGACCACTCTCCCCTTGTTCACCATGCTCCAGCCCAGCTGTTTTTCACTCTATTCCTCAAATTACAGGCGCTGTTCCCCGCTTCCAGGCCCAGCCCGTCCTCACGTGTTACCTTGACCGAGATTGCTCTCCCTTTCTAGAGTGGCTCCTCATCCCCAGGGAAGGCTTTCTGAGGCACTTTACCTGAAGCAGGCACCATCTGTATTCACTCAGTCTCCAGCCTATCATCTTATCCATTTCCCTCATAGAAAATGAAAGTGTTAGTCACTCAGTGTGTCTGACTCCTTGTCACCCCATGGTCTGTAACCCGCCAGGCTCCTCTGTCCATGGAATTCTCCAGGCAAGAATACTGGGGTTGGTAGCCATTTCCTTCTCCAGGGGATCTTCCCGACCCAGGGATCAAACCTGGGTCTTCTGCATTGCAGGTGGATTCTCTACCATCTAAGTCATAAGAGAAGCCCTTTCGCTCATAGACCTGTGGGAAATCATTAAGTTTTTTTTAACTGTCTGTGCCTCTCCTCTCCCCCCAGAAGGTAAGTTATGTAAGAATTTACTTGTCTTATTCACCTCCGTATTCCCAGCATTTCAGATATCACCTGGCACAGTGTAGATGCTTGATAAACATTTGTTGAATATATGAACTATCAAATAAAACAAGATGGAGGATTGTGTGTTATTGTTCAAGTAGTGGTGAGCTGTGCAACTATGATGTTAACTGGCTTGAGAATTGCCTGCCAGGAATGAAGTCTCCACGAACATCGATGTGGGCAGGGAAACACAAAGACTCATTGGCCCAAGGCAATTGCTTCTCATTGGAACTTCTCCTAAACTTGGGCTGCACTCTGTCTCTTGTAATGTTTCCCATCACATATCAGTTTAAATTTCTCGATAAGAGAATGTCCAAACAGTATTGTGAGGTTCCACATAGGTAAGGAAGTCTCCCTCCCTTTCCTGCAGCATCTTGTACTCTAATGGGTTGAAGACATACGGAGTTTTATCTTTTGTAAGTTGCCTAGACCACACGATTTTCATTGGTACATGAAGTAGTCTCAAGAGTGTTGTTCTACCATATGAGATTTTGAAATATTTCCTGAATCCTTCACCTTTGAAGCCTAAGATTCTTTGGACTCCACGAAATTGCCCAGTGTTTCAAAACCAATTTTGAATTAAAAAAAAAAAAAGAACTGCCCATTACTGAGGTCTTGTTATGTGCTAGATCCTGGGCCTTTTTTACATTGTTTTTCCTTCAAGGTAGTTTCAATTATATTAAACTCATTTTTACATATGATGATGCTGAGACTTGGGAAAATTCAGCAACTAGTTCAAGGTTACACGTCTAGTAAGTGACAGCCATGAATCAAATCCAGGTGTTTCTAGTGCCAGAGCCCATGTTCCTTGCACTACACCACAGGCTCTTGTTTCAAATATTCCAGGACTCAGTTTCTAACTTCCTTTCTCTACATATGTTAGAGAACATCTTACAGATACCAGGTAAAAGCCTTGTAGACCCAGGCAGTCTCCTCTATGAAGAAGGCACAGTCCAGTGGCACACTGTACTAATAGAACCGTTAAGTAATGCAAGAGCTCTAAGGATACCTGGACCACACAGGGCAGAAAGAACACTAAACTCTCAATTACAGATATGACTGATGGAAGAGCCTTAATTGGCTCAGCTTCTGCTCCCACTTTTGTAACTGCCAGAGCCCTTCTGGGTGACATCATTTATCCCCTAGGTCTGTTCAGGTTTCCCTCAGTCAACTTAGCAAAGGCATTTTCAGTTCCTAACAGTCACCAAAAAAGTATTCATTGATGGCAAGAGGCTGAGTCTTCCAAGGGGTGTGACTTCCCCAAGGAAAGGCAAGACTAAGTGCTGGTTTTCCACTGGAGCCAAACTTTTTCTCCATCTCAGGAGAGCGATTCCATTCTTGTCAACTCCTGTGGATATGGTTTTCATTTTTTATTTTTTTCTTTCAGATGTTACTACTTGAAAATTGTGGGTTTTTTCCAGCTCATTAAGCCTTATAAATATTATGATTTGACAGGTCACATCCCCCAGTCAATTTCCCCTTCATAAACTCTGGGCTGTTTGGACAGTCACAGAAACTAGGCAGGGAGGGCGTAGTTGGCAGGAACGAAGACGTGCCCCCCTCCCTTCCTGCACATGCTGTCCAGCCCATGGCACAGCTCTGCTGGAAAAGTACACTATGAGGGAGAAAAACTTTTAAGAGTAATTATTATTGTGCTGAGGAAATAAGATTGATTTTCCTTAAAACCACTTCTTTGGAGTATCAGGCATATACCAAACATCTTTCAACCTCTTGAGTTTGAAAGGGGTTTGTAGGTACACTTGACAACTGACTTTAAAACAAAGGCTTTTGGAACTAGTCGCTCTCTCCTCTAAATATGTTTTTTAAAAAGGCATATGCTCATGGAGGGAGGAGTGGGATGAGGAAGTAGAGAAATAATGGAAAAGAAACAGAGGCGATGGGGGTGGGGGGGCGCGGGCGGTGCGGGGAGGGGAATGGGGGAAGGGCCAGAGAGAGGGAGAGTCAGAGACAAAGGACGCATGAGGTTTAAGTGTTCAGCTTCCTTTTCCCTTTCATTAGCACAAATGATGGGGCTACCCGTGGGTTTCAAATCCACTTAAGCTCTTCTTGGGAGCTGGCGGCGGCCTGAGGCACAGGCTGACTCTCAGAGGAGAACTTGGCAGCAACAGACTCAGAAGTCAGACAGAAAGGCTCTGACATGTGAGCTGTCAGGTGATGTCAACAACAGCTGACTTATCATAAGGCCTTAGGAGGAAAACCAATGGGAATCTTGTTTCTGAGCGTCCAGTGCCGAGCTTGCTCCCTGCTAGGTGCTTGGAAACAGATCGAATAGCATAATGGAGTGATTTTGTAATCTGTCATAATACCATAAGCCACAGACTTTGACCCCTTACAGGTATAATAAGCTCCTTTGAATAAAGCTGCACATGTTCTCCCTATGGGGAGGGAGGGAGGGTACCCTTCTTCTAATTACATATCCAAAGCAGATGTTTTGCCTGAGAACAAAGCATTATATTCATTAGCAGCAATCTTATAAACCAGGTTCTTTTTACTAGCCAGTTAACTAATTGACAGTTAAGAATTTGTATTAATAATATACTGCAGCCAGGCATTGCTTAATCTGACAGTTTTATTAAAAATGTAGGCAAGCTCTGCAAGCCAGCATGACTGCTAGCCCTTATGTAGGAATCCTGCTTACCCAGGATCTTCACTCGCCCATAAAACAATACCACAGAGACAGAAAATTCCCAGGTCCAAGTCCAGGAGTCAGCAGAGTCACTCGCTTGGATGGTTTTTGTTCCTGCTCCCTTTGTGACACATCTGAACAAGGGAGTGATTTTGTCCTTATTTTCTTAAAGTCTTATTGGTATGATTCACTTCTTCTCCAGATTATCCAGATAGTAAATTATCCTGACTCTTCCTTTCTGCTTTTCTGTGTTCCACACCCTCTTTTTTCCCCCCAAATTTATTTATTTGTTTATTTGTCTGCCTTGGATCTAAGTTGCAGCATGTGGGATCTAGTTCCCTGACCAGGGACTGAACCCGGGCCCCCTGCATTGGGAGCACAGAGTCTTAGCCACTGGACCACCAGGAAGGTCCCCCACACCCTCTTTTGAAAAAATTTACTTTATGGTATAGACAGAACTGTTTCTCAAGTCATTAGCAACTCCATCAAAGGTTGTGTAAGTGAAAATGGATAACCCACAAGGTCTGACTGTATAGCACAGGGAACTCTGCTCAGTGTGATGTGGGCAGCCTGGATAGGAGGGGTGTCTAGAGGAGGATGGATACACATATATGTATGGCTGAGTCCCTTTGCTGTCCACCTGGATCTATAATAACATTGTTAATCGGTTATACTCCAATATAAAATTAAAAGTTGTTTTTTTTTAAAATCATGTAAGTGGTGGTAGAGATGGTGAAAGGGAAAATCTATCATCTTACTTCCCTTTCCAGTCTTTGTCTTCAAAATTCTACCCAATTTTCAAGAACCAGCTTAAAGACTTCCTCCTCCACTACATCTTCTCTAACTCCACTCACTGGTGAAAATCAAATATTTCCCTCTTCCACTCTCCCAGCATTTGCACCAAACCTCTCCTGTGCCCATGACTCACCTGATTCTAACCCCCTCAGGGCAGAATCTGTCCCATCTACACCCTCATTCTCTCTCCCAAGATCCCTTGTTTATAGCCAATACTGACTAGATACGTCTAGATCAGATAGAAATTCCTCTTGTAGCTATAATCTCAGTCAGTCTATAAACACTCTTCTGGTCTCTGGTTTTTTTAAACTAGGTTTAGATTCTAGTCCTCTGTGGCAGGACCTTAAAATACCTCTTGTCCATCTTCCTGCTTCAGTCTCAGCCACCTTCAGAGGGATCTTTCTAAGATATAAATATGGACATGAGATTCCTCTGCTTAAAATACTTCGACAGTTCTTCATTCACTCATTCGTTCATCCCCAAAATGTTTACAGAGGAGCTCAAACTGTGTGCTATCCACTGTGTTGGGGCTGGGAATTCAGCCGTGAAGAAAAATATTCCAAAATCCTGCACTTGTAGAGCTGACATTCTAGTGGCGGACACAAACAATACATAAACAAGTGAGTATTAATATATCGTATGTCAGATGGTGATAAGTGCTATGGGGAAAAGAAAATAAGTGGGTGGGGCATCTGGAGCAAGGGGAGGAAGCCCAGCACTATCCTGGCTTGGTCAGGAAAGGCTTCTGTAGGAAGCCTACTGAGTAGGCACTGGGGGAAGTGAAGCAGTGAACCCAGTGGAAACTGGGCCTGGGAAAGCCCCCCACTCCCCAGAGGCAGAGGGAACACAGTGTCAGGAAGGCCCTGGGGCTGAAAGGAGCATGCCAGGAGGGGTGTGCCTCTTGCTCTAAATCCCTCTTCCTTCTCTCCTTTCCCTCCACAGAAATGTTTTGGGTTTTTTGGGTCCCCTTTCTTTGTAACTGCATAAGCACTCATGCTACCTCACAGGGCATGTGACAAAAGGATTTGATTGGATAAACACTGACTTGGCTTGGAAACTCAGGGATAAAATTTTATTTGCATTCTTGAATATGTTTTAAAATTTCAAATGAGGGAATTTCATGGAGGTGCAGTGGTTAGGATTCAGCTCTTTCATTGCCAGAATCCAGGTTCAATCCCTGATAGAGGGACTATGATCCTGCAAGCTGCATGACATAGCCAAAATAAAATAAAATATCAAATGAATTTAAGACTGCTTTAACTGTCCACCAAGTCAGGTTGTGTGGTAAGGAATGACAGCCTCCAAGTTCAGACTCAGGGAAGCTTTCTTACAGGTCATGGAATAGAAAGATTCATGGACCAAATTAAATTTCCAGAATAATATTGTTTACTGAATCTATTTAAAACACAGAATGGGAAGTGCGGGGACATGGATGGGATGGGTTGCCCCATCCTAAGGATTGGGGCAAGCAGCATGGAAGGAAGCTCACTCTTCTCCACTTGTGTTGTAGTTAGGAGCACCCAAGTTGAGTCTGGACAAGGTAGTGGGGGTTAGTAGTAAGATGAGCTACCCTAGAGCTACCTCATGCTTGCTTTATTGGAAAGACACAGGGCAAGTACACACGCACAGAGTCAAAGATTGCCAATCCGTTTACTGAAGCTATGAATTCTGTCTGCATTTCTGGGGCAGAGCACATATGGGGCCATAAAGGATGATACTGACGTGACTGAAAAGTCACCACTTTAGAGATGACATATCTACCAGCCTAGAGATAGTATAAGCCAGAATGCATGTCTTTCTGTTCTGTCTTTTTAAAATATATAACATATCTTACAAGTTACCAATTACTCCCTAATACTTAGCGTATCTTATGAATTCTATGTTTCATAGGCTATTTACTCACTCATGTATACTTATCAGATCCTGAGTTTTCTTTTTCATAAACTTACTCATTTACTTTCTATCTATGCTGAATCCTTATAATGGGTTTTATCCACCTATGGGTTTTTCTTTCTTCTACAGTACAATTGGATATACTTAAATAACACAGCAAACACAGACACTATAGGCTGGAAAAGAGAGATTCTAAAACACCAGTTTAAGTGTATCTGTGCCCCAAGGCGATGTCTAAGGGAGGTAATTACACCCAGCAATTTAGGCCTCTCACCACCTGCAGCGCATTCCCATGATTGGCTTATTGAAGAGCGTGAGCATGTTTAAAGGCAAAAGAAAAATGAAAGTCATAAAAACCTCTGAGATCATTAATTATGTAAACCCATGCTGGCTGGTTAATAATCATAATAGTTCATTGGAAATTTTTGTTTCCAGTCATCTTAGTAACTCAGAATCTTTTTTCTTTTCCTGCTTACACTCAAGAATTTCTAAACTGTTTCCAGAATGGTATTGGTCAGCTGAAAGAAAGGAATTTCAGGGGCAGTTGTTTGTTTGTTTACTTATTTTGGAATCACTAATTTTTATGCAAATTGCTTTCTAAAAGTAAACTTTTTTGAGAAGTATGCTTTGCATCCAATAAAACACACCCATTTTAAGTGTGCCATTTGATGGGTTTTGACAAATATTTACACTTATATAAACACCACCACAATCAAGATACAGAGCATTTCCATCATTCTCCCCAATTTCTTCATTTCCACAGCAGCAGTTGGACACAAAAAGGAAGTTTCCAAAGCACCCATTTTTAAAAGATTTACCTTTAAAAGCCTAATTCTTCCCTTTTTGGGCAAACTGAGATAATTTTGTAAAACATCATTTAGAAATTTCTTTCCAGTAGGTGCTAGACAGTGCCTCAGAGAAGGCAATGGCACCCCACTCCAGTACTCTTGCCTGGAAAATCCCACGAATGGAGGAGCCTGGTAGGCTGCAGTCCATGAGGTTGCACAGAGTCAGACAAGACTGAAGCGACTCAGCAGCAGCAGCAGACAGTGCTTATCCAACATATTGTTTTTAGTTATTGGTGTCAATTAGGAATATCAGTTCAGTTCAGTCACTCAGTCATGTTTGATTCTTTCCGACCCCATGGACTGCAGCACACCTGGCCTCCTTGTCCATCACCAACTCCTGGAGTTTACACAAACTCGTATCCATTGAGTTGGTGATGCCATCCAACCATCTCATCCTCTGTTGTCCCCTTCTCCTCCTGCCCTCAATCTTTCCCAGCATCAGGGTCTTTTCCAATGAGTCAGTTCTTCACATCAGGTGGTCAAAGTACTGGAGTTTCAGCTTCAGCATCAGTCCTTCCAATGAATATTTAGGACTGATTTCCTTTAGGATTGACTGGTTTGATCTCCTTGCAGTCCAAGGGACTCTCAAGAGTCTTCTCCAATACCACAGTTCAAAAGCACCAACTCTTCGGTGCTCAGCTTTCTTTATAGTCCAACTCTCACATCCACATATGGCTACTGGAAAAACCATAGCTTTGACTAGACGGACCTTTGTTGGCAAAGTAATGTCTCTGCCTTTTAATATACTGTCTGCTAAGTCACTTCAGTCATGTCCGACTCTGTGTGACCCCATAGACGGCAGCCCACCAGGCTCCCCCGTCCCTGGGATTCTCCAGGCAAGAACACTGGAGTGCGTTGCCATTTCCTTCTCCAATGCAGGAAAGTGAAAAGTGAAAGTGAAGTCGCTCAGTCGTGTCTGACCCTCAGCGACCCCATAGACTGCAGCCTTCCAGGCTCCTCCATCCATGGGATTTTCCAGGCAAGAGTACTGGAGTGGGGTGCCATTGCCTTCTCCGAATATACTGTCTAGGTTGGTAAAAGCAAGAGAGTTCCAGAAAAACATAGGCTTCTGCTTTATTGCTTACTCCTTGGAAGAAAAGTTATAACCAATATACTGTCTAGGTTGGTCATAACTTTTCTTCCAAGGAATAAGCAATAAAGCACAAGCCAATGTTTTTCTGGAACTTTCTTGTTTTTACGATGATCCGACGGATGTTGGCAATTTGATCTCTGGTTCCTCTGCCTTTTCTAAATCCAGCTTGAACATCTGGAAGTTCATGGTTCACGTACTGTTGAAGCCTGGCTTGGAGAATTTTGAGCATTACTCTACTAGCATGTGAGATGAGTGCAATTGTGTGGTAGTTTGAGCATTCTTTGGCATTGCCTTTCTTTGGGATTGGAATGAAAACTGACCTTTTCCAGTCCTGTGGAAAAGATGAGCTGAGTTTTCCAAATTTTCTGGCATATTGAGTCCAACACTTTCACAGCATCATCTTTTAGGTTTTAAAATAGCTCAACTGGAATGCCATCACCTCCACTAGCTTTGTTCATAGTGATGCTTCCTAAGGTCCACTTGACTTAGCATTCCAGGATGTCTGGGAGTGGCGGCTGTGCAGTGCTGGAACAACTTTGAGGAGAATTAGCAGTATAGGTGTTTTAATAATTGGAGTCAGCCTTGCCTTCTGCCCCTATCTTGAGAAACAGTCTGACCACATTTCCAGAGTTACTTGTTCCCACTTCTGGACCCTCAGCCATGGCCAGACAGGATGTGTGACTGCCCTTTAAATGCACCACATTCAACATGCAACCCAATACAACCTTTGTGCACTTGCCCATGTGATGTTCCAGCCATGAGAGCCCTTCTCCAGGGGCCAGTTCAAGCCCTGCTTCTTTGAGGAGCCTTTCCCAAGCCACCCAAACTGTTGGAAATCTCCAAAAGAGATCGCCTTCTCTCCAGCACATCCACATTGTGCACACTCAGCGCACACGGTTAGCATCACTAGCTTAGCGTCCCTTGTGTGTCCCTGTCTCCTCCACAACTGGATCGCTGACTGCTCAAAGGCAGGGGTGACCCGCCTCGACCCCAGCGGTGTGCAGTGCTCAGTGAACAGTCACTGAATGACTGTGCCCGTGAGACGTTTCTTGGCAGAATACATTCTATTTGAATAGGACCCACAACACTCCTTGACTCACAACAGATAATTGGATGTCTATGCCATGCTCTAGCCAACCATCTCAGAGGGACACAATGGGTATGTTGGGTCCTGCAGTCTAAAAAAGAAGCCATACTGCCTTAGGGAAACCTGACGTGTGACAAACTTACAGAGTATATAAATTATGCCTTTTTTGGAGAGCAGGAAAGAGCTTTCATAAAGGGGAAGGAAGAGGAGAGAAGAGAGAATGTCCATAATTACTTTCCTTACAAATTATTGTTTCACTGTACAGAAAGCCGTCGTCACAGGGTTCCTTGAAAGCTTGATTCCCTTCTCCTTTGCACTCTTGCAGGACTTCCTCCGTGCATCTTCTTTCTCTTCAGTTACAGACTTCTCCTTTCTACTGGGTCCTTCCCCTGATGCCATGAACAACTCTAGTTTTCTTTAATTAAAAAGAAAAAAAATTTATTCTTTCAAGGTCCTTGATCTCCTACAGCTGTGACTGTCTCTCCCTCCTTCACTTCTCATCCAGTTTTCTGAGTCACTTCCATTCATTGTCTTCACTTGCTCTATGTCTTTTCACTTCTAAACCTGCCCCAGCCTGGCTTCGTTCCAGACCACCTAACTGACATTGCTCTTGCAAAGACCACTGAACTTATAACTGTTAAGGCAAACAGTTCATTTTCAGCAGCATCTTTGCTTCATTCACAGAGCAGATCATTCTTTCTTCCTCCAGGTTTTCTTCCAATTTTCCCAAAGCTTTCTCAGTGTCTTTTTTTGTACATCTCTTTCTTCATCTGTTATCCTCCAAAATGTAGTCATTACTCAAGATCCTGCCCTTGACCTACTTTTTTTTCTTTATATTCCTTTATATTTCTCTTTCTAATAATATTTGTTACCAAGCTTGTACACCTGTACAATGAGAACACTGGAATCTATTTTTCCAGCCCAGGCCAGATCTCTTCTCCCAAGATTTAAGTGTCTTCTATCAATATTTCAATGTCAACATGCACAAATTCTATTCATGCTATTTTAATAGCATCACTATCTCCTCAATACCTAAGTCAGAAACCTGGACATCATTCTGACTTCTTTCTCTGCTTTCCTTCTGCCCCTCATTCTTCTGGCTCCACTTTAGGTAAACACCACCCCTCACCCCTACCACCTCCAACTTCCCCTGTAATCTGGTCTGGAGTTGAGTTTTACTTGGCCAAGAGTGAATTCCAAAGACAGTGAGTGAGCACAGTGACATTTGGAAGAATTTAAATTAACCCAAAAGATTTTTGCTTCAGACTATGAAGGATTAAATATTGCAGGAATTTCCCTTCAACCATAAACAACTAGAATACCAAGGGGTTTTTTTGTTTTTTTTCAGGCCAAATATTTGAAACAGTTTCCAGACATGGGACAATGGGTCATGAATTGTAATCCCTGAAAGAAGGGAAAGAAACAAAGAATGAAGAAGAAGAAGGAATTGAAGCAGCCTGATAACCTTGCCAAGTTAAAAGAGATCAAGAGTTTGGGGAATTTGTGTTGGACAGTGTCAGAGTGGAGGGAGGTAAACAGAAAGAGAGCTCTAGAGAGTTCTGTGCCCGGGACCATTTCAAGGCAGAAAGCTGGGGCAATCATAGGAGTTACCCCATTTGTTTCCTAGCTCTCAGGGATCACTGTCCTTCATTGCCTGATAACCAATGTTTCATGCATTTAATCTAGTTCCCTATTGTTTCAGGCGGGAGAGTAAATCCAGTTCCTGTTACTCCATCATGGCTGAAAGCAGAAGTCCTAAAGGCTACTTTAGATCTGCCCTAAAAAATTTAAAAGAAAACACTGAAAGGATCAAACTCAAATAACTTAGCTAAATGTCAGAACAAAGTCCAAAACCCTTTAACAATACAACAAAATCTAATGTCCAACAAAGTAAAATGCACAATGTCTCTCATCTGCTAAAAATTATCAGCCATACAAAGAAGCAAGAAAATACGACCAGTACCCAAGAGAAAAATCAACAGTAGAGACATTCAGAAATGACAGAGGTAATGGAATTAGCAGGCAAAGAACTTAAAACGTCTGTTGTAAACCATATAGGTGTATTTGACAATGCTTTTGTTTGTTTTTTTGACCTTGTTGTGGCTTGTGGGATCTTAGTTCCATGACCAGGGATCAAACCTGGGTCCCTTGCAATGGAACCACAGAGTCCTAACCACTGAACGACCAGAGAAGTCCCTTATATTTGACAATATAAAGGAAAACATAAGCATGATGAGGAGAGATATGAAAGATCTCATTTTAAAAAGAACCAGAGACTTGGATTATAATATTGTTGCTTCCACATGTTTGTTGTTTGACCCAAGAGAATGACCTCCCCTCTCTGGGCTAATGACATCCCTGCTAATACTCTTTTCCTCCAAATCGCTTTTTCATCCCATAAATTCTGTAGTTGAAATATGTACATGTCTCCAGCTCTATTTCCCAGTCATCTCTGCCTAGTTTATGGCAAGTCTCCTATCATAATCACCAATCTTTTTCTCCCATAATAACCAGAGAGATTTTCCTAAAATAAGAAATGAACCATACCTCTCTCCGGGCCTTTCATGGCCCTAATGATGAAGTCCACAGTTCACACTGCAGACTCCAGGCCCTTCCTGGTCTGGTCCCACCCTTCTTGCTTCTTTGAGCCTTTCTAGAAACCATTCTTTCCTTTTCCTCATGGCTCCACTCCTACCCTTTCATCTTGAAACTTCCTGCCTAGAACATTTACCCCAGTAATTTTTTCAGTCAATTTCTGATCCTTGATTAAACACCACTTCCTCAGGAAAGGCTTTCCTGACCACCTGCATCCCTCCCCATGACTCTCTTAAGTGCCACTCCTGCTCTGTAACTCTTATATATTTCTGATTTGATAGTCACGGCACTTATCTCACCATATTATAATCGCCTAATTGTCTCTCTCCATGCCAGCCTCTGTGCCTGTTTCCCTGTGGTAGCACAGCACCTAACCCAGTATCGGGTTCTAAAAAGAACGAAAGAAAGTTTACCCTCCATGATATATTTCAGTTCTGCTCCTTCCAGACCCCTGCTCTAGGACATGCCCCTGTAACCCTGCATTCCCAAAATAGCCTCAGATCAGCCTCCCAGTCTGAGGGTCTCCTTCATCTAATCCACCATGCTCACAGCGGCAAGAACCATTGTCCTCAAGCATCATTTTGATCATATCACTCCCCTTCTTAGAAACCTACAATAGCTCCAATTGCCTCTTGAATTAAATTAAAACTCTTAATCATGGGTTTCAAGGGTCTCTACCAATTAGCTGCCTCCCTTCCCCCACACATAGCTGCTGTCATCTTTTCACAGGCCCTTAAGCATGGCTTCTCCTGTGGCCGCAAATCTGCTCCACGACCTACCTCCTAAGCTCACCCCTATGGCACTGTCTCCTTTCTTAGCTTTCTCCTCTCTTCTTTCTTTTTCCCTATTATCTTTCCCTAGTTTAAAAATATTGCTCAATAAACATTTTCTTCATGATGGTTTCCTAAATCAGATCCACATGACTTTGCCCTTTCTATTATAACTTGTCTTCATGTATGTAGAATATTTGTGCTTATATGTACGTCATTAGCATCCCATGCCCTGTGGCTTCCCCTAACTTATGTTTGATACTGTCTGCACTTTAGGATTCAGCAATGTCTTTTCATCCTTCATGACTTACTCACGCATGTTCTGTGCCTGAGGTCCTTGTTTATCTTTGCAGTAGTGATGAAGGGGAGACTGGAAGGTGGGAACTCCTAAAGGAAACCTAATTTCCTTCAGGCTGATGACGCAGTCCTAGCTGAGCAGCAGGTAGTCTGTGCTCAGGATCCCTGTCATGGGGGAAGTCTTAGTGTTGTACAAGGGACAAAAACAAACATTTCTGAGTCCCCATTCTGTGCCAGACACTGTGCTAGGAGCTTTACACACGCAGTCTCATGTTTGCCTCCTAATAACTGGGTGAGTTAGGTTGACGTTTCTTGACTTAACAAGTACATTCAGAGTCAGAGAGCTATGTATAATCTGTGTTGTCTTTGATAAAAGTCTTTCTGATCCAAAATTCATGCTTGCATTCTCATACAAGGAAGACATGGAAGAATAGACCTTCTGGTAGAATGCCCCAGAAGGGCACCAAAATCAGGACGTGTGCTCCGACAATGCTGTGTCATACAACATATATTGTACAGTGTGGCCTATCGCTTTGTTTATGAAGAAGACGCTTGCCAAGCCCGCATCGAACGGCTCTGTCACCCTGTTTGCTTGTCTAGGTCTAGTGAGAAAAGACTCCTCCTATAAATGATTACTTTTAAAATTTTAGTTAAAGATTTCTTTAAGAACTTGATGAAAGCCATGGACTCTTTCCCTCCAAAAGATAATAAACATATGACATTTACATACAAATCAGGGTGTTTGCAGACACTTCCTTTCTTACTTCTGGCCTATGTTTATCAAGACCCCAGGTCTACACAGAAAATTACATTTTCTCCTTATGCCTTTCCTACTTTGCATAATCCAGAATCTATTAATGGTAAATGTTTGAGGACTCTGTGTTAATATCGTTCATATACATGTTTCAATATATCCTGGAGGACTTCCCTCATGCTCCAGTGGTTAAGACACCATGCTTCCGCTGCAGGGGGCTCAGGTTTGATCACTGGTCTGGGGAAGATATTGCACGTCACGTGGTGTGCCCTCCCTCAAAAAATTTTCAAAAGATAAGCTGCATAAGTTTTTACTTACTTAACGATGCAAAGGTTGATTTTAAAGTGGAGACCTAAGAGAAAACCTTGAGATTGAAAAGAAGTTAGAGAAGGAGCTTTGGGGAAAGTAAACAGGATCCTTCATTCTGGTTGTGCCCATATTCATCTGTGGTCTCCACTGTTCGTTTTAATCCCAATACCTTAATTTCCATATCAGATTCATTGGGATGGGAGATAACATTATCATTTGTTTCAACCTACTTTTTTGAAGCACTGCACCAGAGTCTGCTCTGTTTACAACGGGTAAACTCATTTTCCTAGGAAACTCTTTTCCTCAAGGAGAAAGAAAAAAAATATAAAAACACGTGGCATCTTTTGGAATGGCTTTTTGAGGCTGAAGAGTGACATCTTTTGGTGGAAAGATGGAAGGGACTTCTTATTAGGCCACTTTTAACTTAGACGTGTAGGAGACCAAGTGTCGATTTCTTCATAGTGTCTATGAACCCCCTAAAGTTGTATGTACAGTTTTGGATGTAAACTGTACCTTTTTCTTAAAAAACAGTCCAGAGCTTTTACAAGGTCCTCGGAGGGTTCTTTGCTCATGAAAAGCCGGTCCACTGAATTGGGTCTGGGTTTTCTTAAAGTGTTTGGGGTCAGAAGATTACCTGCCGTAGAATCACTGGGAGAAGCTGCTGAGCATTAAAAACTCAGATTCCTGGGCCCCACCTGCCATCTTCTGAATTAGAATTTCTATGGGAATGATCTGGAACTCTGATTCTTTAACAACTTACCCAGGTGATTTGGTTAAACTTCTGAAATAGCTAGGTTTCAAATGTTTAACATCAACAACAACAGTTACTTCAGTTGTGTCTGATTCTTTGAGACCCCATGGACTGCAGCCCACCAAGCTCCTCTGTCCATGGGGATTCTCCAGGCAAGAATTCTGGGGTGGGTTGCCATGCCCGCCTCTACAGGGTCTTCCTGATCCAGGGATCAAACCACATCTCTTGTGTCTCCTGCATTGGCAGGCAGGTTCTTTACCACTAGGGCCACCTGGGATCACCTGTTAGAATAAAACGAACAATTACAATGTAGGGATGTGCTTACATTTACCTAAACAGGCCTGGGTTCAAATGCCAGCTTGGCTACTCACTAGCTACATAACTTGGGCAGTTATGAGTCTCTCTGAACACTAGTTCCCTCATCTGTAAATATGTGGCTAAATAATTTATCTATCTTGAGGTAATATTGCCTAACATGTAGTAGGAGTCCCTAGAATATTATTTGTTGTTCATTGCTTCTCTTAAACATGGAATATTTCCCAAACTCTCCAGGTCTAATTTTTTCAAGTGCTTTATGAGGCTCTTTTTCATAAAGATATTGTCAATAAACAAAAAGATTCACCATTTTCTATAATGATCCACATGCCATGTATAAAGAGGTTTTGTTATGCCATCAAATATGCCTGAACTGTAAACTATAAACTGATATTTTGTCTCAATAGACAAATTAGCAATATTCATATTCTGTAGGTTCTACTATACTGCAACTCTCTCTGTGGACTCATAGTGATTTTAGCAAAACGAAAGCATATATACCAGAATTTACCAACAAGAACAAAGTCTTTTATGCTTAATAGGCACAAAATTGAGAATGCAAAATTTAATGAAGTATCTACTTAGTAGAACATCTCCAGAAGCAAAAGAAGAAATTCCTATTTTTGTAAAACCAGTTGTAAACTCCTAAGTTTGGTAAGAACACCCTCACCAACCTTCCTCACTCCCATTCCCATGCATACACTGGATTGTTTTGAGCAGATTCCTTCCTTCTGGTGATTTTGTAGTTCTGATCTACTACAGCTGTATATTTTTCATCACTGGGAAATCATTTACACAAACATTCATTTTTACATACCAGTGGACATTTATCCTGGCTTACAATGTAAGCAGAAAGTCTACAGTAAATACAATGCCTAATAAAAACAACAAACTCTTCTAATTCACTTTCTCATAGAGTTCCCACTTGATTAACTAAAAAAATCTAGGAATTTGTCCCTGGTGCTTCTTTTGAGGCTAGACATTTATTTCAGTTCCTGGCAGAAAAAGACTTGTTTGTTTGGAGCAGAAGAAACTGTGGCTTCATGGAGAATCGGTATTCAAAAGGTGGAAAGCAGTGGTCTGCTTATCTTTAAATTTCTCATCTTATTTATCATTCTTCAACCTATTTATCAAAAATCTTGAATAGGTTTTGTATTCTTTGATTGCCATCTGCTGGTGGTCCTCTATACTAGAAAATAAAAATTCCCAGGAAAATTGCAACAACCTGGTTATTACTTGATTTGAGTAGTTCTCAAAACCCCAATGGAGAAGGAAATGGCAACCCACTCCAGCACTCTTGCCTGGAGAACACTGGGGACAGAGGAGCCTGGTGGGCTACCAATAGAGTAGTCTATGGGGTCGCACAGAGTCAGACATGACTGAAGTGACTTAGCAGCAGCAACAAAACCCCAGTGAGAAGGGTATTTTTAATGCCCACAGTAATACCAGAGAGTTGTGCGAAGGTTCCAGAGGACACGCCTCTCAGGAATCATGTCATGTAGTTGTTTCCTGGGAAGGTGGTTGCACAGCTACTCACTCTGCAGGGCCAGTGGCTTTAAAAGAAAGAAAGAAAAAAAGAAAAACAAGACTTTATTGTTTAGAGAAGTTTTAGGTTCTCAGCAAAATTGAGTGGAGAATGCAAAATTTGCACATACTCCCTGCCCCCACACAAGCACAGCTTCCCCTACTATCAATATCTGGCACCAGAGTGGTACATTTATTACAATCAATGGACTTATATTGCCACATCTTTATCTTCTGAAGTGATAAATAGTTTACATTAGGGCTCACTTTTTGTATTGGACAATCTATGGATTTTGACAAACGTATGATAACGTGTATCCTTATTCACCATTGTAGAATCATACAGAATCATTTCACTGCCTTAAAAAATCCCCTGTGTTCCATCTGTTCATCCCTCCCTAACCCCTGGCAAACACTGGATCTTTTTACTCAATAGTTTTGCCTTTTCCAGAATGTCACTTAGTTGGAATCATAAAGCAGGTAGCCTTTCCAGATTGGCATCTTTCACTTAGTAATACGCAACTGAATTTCCTCCTTGTGTTTTCATGGCTTGTTAGCTCTTTTTTAGTATTAGATAATAATCCATTGTGTTGATGTAGAACAGTTTATTTATCCATTCATCTATTGAGTCTTGGTTGTTTTCAAGTTTTGACAAGTTACGAATAAAGCTACTCCAAACATTCACATTCAGGTTTTTGTGTACATGTAAGTGTTCAGCTTATTTGGGTAAGTGCCAAGGAATGCCACTGATGGATGATGGTATGGTTTCTGGCTGCTCATTTTTAAAAGGATTATGTAGGTAGTATTGGTCATAAATATTTGTTAAAATCTACTTAACCTTTAGTCCCTAGACCCATGATGGGTTTCAGGTATTCAGAAATCCCACCAAAATAATACACAAACTAAAGGGTAATGTGCATTTTCTGGGGGTATGTTTCATTGTTTTCCTCAGATGCTCAAAGGTGCATCAGGAAACAGCTCTCTGGAAACTTTGAAAGGAGTATAGCTGAGGTGCCCACACAGGTGGTATGACAGGTGTCATACCACACAGGTGGTATGACATACCACCTGTGTGGTATGCCCACATAGGTGCCCACACAGGTGGTTCTCTTTGCCACCAGACATCTGTTACTGGGAATTTGCCATATTCCTGATACTATTAGCTCCCACATTAAAAAGAAAATAATAATAGTAATGCTAAAAACAATATCTGGGACTTACTAAGAATCTAATTAATAAGTTAAACTTTACTTAAATAAAGTAAAAAAGTTTAACTTATTACTATATGTCAAGTCTTACAATGACCCTATGTTTAGAAACTATTTTCAGTTTATAAAAATGATGAAGGGTCAGAAATATGACATTGCTCAAGTTTGTACAGCTAATTGTGAGGCTGAAATTCAAATGCAGGCCTATTCAGATTCCATTCCTGTATAATGAAGACAGTAAATCAAAATTCCTGCCTTTGATGACTTCCATGAGGGACGACTGAACTGGTTCCCTCTGCTGGAAGGAGACCTGCTGCTGCTGCTGCTGCTAAGTCACTTCAGTCGTGTCTGACTCTGTGCGACCCCATAGACGGCAGCCCACCAGGCTCCCCCGTCCCTGGGATTCTCCAGGCAAGAACACTGGAGTGGGTTGCCATTTCCTTCTCCGGTGCATGAAAGTGAAAAGTGAAAGTGAAGTCACTCAGTCGTGTCCGACTCTTATTGACCCCATGGACTGCAGCCTACCAGGCTCTTCCGTCCATGGGATTTGCCAGGCAAGAGTACTGGAGTGGGGTGCCATTGCCTTCTCCGGAAGGAGACCTAGGGATCCCCAAAGAGAAGAAAACATCTGAACTAAATCTTTAAGGGCAATAAAGACCTGGCTAGGCAAAGAAGATGGAGGCAGTGATGGAATTCCATGTAAGAAAGCATCACTTGCCATGACACAGAACGTGAGAAAGAGACTGAATTTAAGTCATACTGACTACATCCCAGCAACGCCTGGCAAAAATAACTTGCCAGCTCTTGGGGCAATAGGACAAAGATCAATCATCTCTGGCCTTAAAGAGGAGAAATTTCAAAAGTGGATCAAAATAGATAAACCAGACTTCACTAAAGTTATAAACCTTTGTGTTTCAAAGGACACCATCAAAAAAGTGAAAAGACAACACATAGAATGGGAGAAAATATTTGTTAGTCCTACAAGTAAAATGGGACTTGTACCAGAGTAGATAAAGAACTTTTATAACTTAACAGTAAGACAACTCCATTTTAAAAAGGGCAAAAGATTTGGATACATTTGTCTTTAAAGACGATATACAGATGGCATATAAGAATATGACAAGATGATCGACATCATTAGTCATTAGTTCAGTTCAGTCACTCAGTCATGTCTGACCCCATGGATGGCAGCATGCCAGGCTTCCATGTCCATCACCAACTCCTGGAGTTTACTCAAACTCATGTCCATTGAGTTGGTGATGCCATCTAGGCATCTCATCCCCTATCATCCCCTTCTCCTCCTGCCTTCAATCCTTCCCAGCATCAGGTTTTTCCAATGAGTTACTTCTTCCCATCAGGTGGACAAAGTATTGGAATTTCAGCTTCAACATCAGTCCTTGCAATGAATATTCAGGATTGATTTCCTTTAGGATGGACTGGTTGGATCTCCTTGCAGTCCAAGGGACTCTCAAGAGTCTTCTCCAACACCACATTTCAAAAGCATCAATTATTCAGCGCTCAGCTTTCTTTATAGTCCAACTCTCATATCCGTACATGACTACTGGAAAAACCATAGCCTTGCCTAGATGGACTTTTGTTGTCAAAGTAATGTTTCTGCTTTTCAATGTGTTGTCTAGGTTGGTCATAACTTTCCTTCCAAGGAGTAAGCGTCTTTTAATTTCATGGCTGCTGGCACCATCTGCCGTGATTTTGGAGCCCAAGAAAACAAAGTCTGTCACTGTTTCCATCGTTTCCCCATCTATTTGCCATGAAGTGATGAGACTGGATGCCATGATCTTAGTTTTCTGAATGCTGAGCTTTAAGCCAACTTTTTCACTCTCCTCTTTCACTTTCATCAAGAGGTTCTTTAGTTCTTCTTCGCTGTCTGCCATAAGCGTGATGTCATCTGCATATATGAGGTTATTGATATTTCTCCTGGCAATCTTGATTCCAGCTTGTGCTTCATCCAGCCCATTTCTCATGATGTACTCTCACTAGGGACATGCAAATAAAATCCATAATCATTTTATGCCCACTAGGATCACTAAAGCAAAAAAAAGATGATAATAAATGTGAAGAAATTGTAACCATTACACATTGCTTTGGGATTGTTTCCAGTCCAAACTCATACTTCTTGCCCCACAACAGGCCAATAAATTGAGAGATAAGGTGTTTGGGCAAGGAATATTCATCTTATTTGGAAAGCCAGTAGGCTGAGAAGATTGTGGATTGGTATCCTCAAAACCCATCTCACTGGAGTTAGAATTCAGACTTCTTTTACACTAAAAGCGGAGGAGGTGTGTGGCTGGTTGTTGCAAACTTCTTAGTGCTGGCCAGACCCCAGAGGGGAATGTAATGATCTTTTGTTTTTGCATATGTCCATGTAGATCTGCTAACAAAATTCCTAAAAACCTCCAACAAGATAAATGTTCTCTGTTCCACAACTTTTTATCTCTATATGAATGAAAAGTGTTATACCTTTAAAGGCTTGGGAGGCAGAGCCTTGAGAACGGGCTATGATGCATATTTCAGGCTATAGGCAACATTCCTTTACAGAAGTGCAGGGCCAGCACGACCAAGCAGAGGCAACAGAGCACAAGGGCTAGAGCTAAAGGACTGGATCCAGTATGGAGTTAGGTTTGTTTTTCTCCGTTATAGAACTGTAAATGGGCAGACACTTTGGAAACCAGTTCTTCAAAATGTTAAATATAGAATTACTATGTGATCTAACAATTCCACTCCTAGGTATCTACTCAGGTGAATTAAAAACATGCAACCACACAAAAACCTATACATGACTGCTAATAGCAGTATTATTCAGCCAAATGGTAGAAACAGCCCAACTGTCCATCAACTGATTGTATAAATAAAATGTGGAATATCCATATACTAGAATTTTATTCAGCCATAAAAAAGAATGAAGTGCTGGTATAGGCTAAGCATGGGTGAAACTTGGAAACATTCTATGCAAACTGAAAGAAGCCAGTCACAAAAGACCACGTGGCACATGATTTTATTTATATGAAATATTCAGAATAGGCAAATTCACACAGACAGAAAGTAGATTAGTGGTTGCCACAGGCTGGAGGGAGACGAGGGAGAATGAGGAGTGACTGCTACTGGTACAGGGCTTCTTTTCAAGGTGGTGCAATTTTAATCCTGTCCACCACCTATGAAGGAAAAGGAAATGGCAACCTACCCCAATATTCTTGCCTGGAAAATCCCATGGACAGAGGAGCCTGGTGGGCTGCACCCCACGGGGTTGCAAAGAGTCAGATACAACTGAGCGACTAACACACCACCTATGAAGTAGAAACTGCTATTATCCCCATTTTTTTACTGATAAGAAAACTGAAGTAGAGAGAGAGATGGAGCTGGTATTTAAACCCAAGTATTGTCCTTTTATAACAGTTTATAACTTTTCAAAGCTCTTTCATACAAATGGAATAATATATGCAGAAGTGCTTTGTGGATGATAAAGTACTATGCAAATGAAACTAATTAAACTATTTTAATGTAATCTGATTTGACCTCCACGATATTCCAGCGAGAGAGATAAGGTGTGTAATACTAGATCATTCTGTATACAAAAACAAACACACACAATTGTGAAGTGCAAAGTAAAGTGACTTGGCCAAGGTCACAAAGTTAGTATTTTCAGAACTAGTACCCACATTTTTTAAGTTTTATCTCTTAGGATGATAAATACTGTAAGTATTTTTCTTGCCAAGTGTATTTATAACTACATTAATTAATAGAATTAAAAGCATTTTAGTGCTCATAAATAAATCTTCGAATTATCCCTTCTGTTTTTTCAATGCCAGTCACTCCATAGATATCTTCCTGCTCCTCCCCATTTTTCCCCTATTCTCTAATACCTGGACTCTGATAGACTTTCTCTTACCCACTCCATGAATTAGGGAAGAGCCATCCAGGCTTCAGATTCCTCAACGCAGGGAAGACACATTCATCCTCTTAATAGAATGAGACCAGAGCATTAGCTCTTAAGACAGAGTCAGAGTGCAGTCACTAGGAGAAAGATGGATGTCTACACAGCATTTGAAAATCACTCTTCAAATTAAAAAAAAAAGAAAAGAAAATCACTCTTCAAAGTGATTAAATGTACTTGAATTTAGATGCTAGGGATCAGAAGGAATTAGCTAAACTCCAAAAAAAAAAAAGGTCGGATGAGTGAACCTAAATCTGGTGAAATCCTACACACGTGGGCTACATTTATGGAGCTGTAACAACGATTTGGCTTACCCAGTGGCTCAGCGGTAAAGAATCCGGCTGCAAAGCAGGAGACACAGGTTTGATCCCTCAGTTGAGAAGATCCCCTGGAGGGAAGAAATAGAACCCACTCCAGTATTCTTGCCTGGAGAATCCCATGGACAGAGGAGCCTGGCGGGCTATGGTCTATAGGGTCACACAGAGTGCAACACACGCACACAACAACCACTTATTGAAGACCTACTGTTGCCAGGCATTGCGTTGGGGAACTTTCATTTACTAAGCACACACACACACACACAAGGTTCTTTCCATTTCACAGATGAAATTAAGCCATTTCCCTAAGGTCACATAGGTTGTAAGTGGTAGAGCCAGGACTTAAATTTTAAACTGATTTGGAAGCCCAAGCTCTTACTTTCTATTCTCCCTTGCTTTTCTCCATCTACACTCTAGCTATTGTTTTCAGTTGAACTTTGGCTATCTCAGTTCTGTCTCATCAGATTTGGTCTGCAATTGTTTCCACCTGTGTTTCCTCAAGTACTATTTTTTATGATGTGTAGTAAACTTTATTGTGTCCTGCCTACATGAGAGACACAGTCACCTATCCCTTCTATCTTAGCTTATTTGGTATAGCTGTATATTCTTCTGCTGCTTTTATTTATTGACACTAGATTTGGGGGACGATTTATAGCTGTGCTACTCAAAGTGTAGTTTGAGGTCCAGTAGCATAAGCATCCGGAGAAGGCGATGGCACCCCACTCCAGTACTCTTGCCTGGAAAATCCCATGGATGGAGGAGCCTGGTAGGCTGCAGTCCATGGGGTCACTAAGAGTCAGACACGACTGACTTCACTTTCACTTTTCACTTTCATGCATTGGAGAAGGAAATGGCAACCCACTCCAGTGTTCTTGCCTGGAGAATCCCAGGGACGGGGGAGCCTGGTGGGCTGCCGTCTATGGGGTCGCACACAGTCGGACACGACTGAAGCGGCTTAGCAGCAGCAGCAGCAGCATAAGCATCACCTGGGACTTGTTAGAAATGTGGACTCAAAGGTCACACCCTGGACTTACTGAATTAGGACTTTCAATTTATTAAGATTCCCCAAGGGAATGTCTGACCAACTCTTTGTGACCCCATCAACAGTAGCCTGCCAGGCTCCTCTGTTCATGGAATTCTCCAGGCAAGAATACTGGAGTGGGGAGCCATTCCCTTCTTCAGGGGATCTTCCCAATCCAGGCATCGAACCTGGGTTTCTCTCATTGCAGGCAGATTCTTTATCATCTGAGCCATATTTAAGTAAATGAATGAGTGGTTAAATGATTCCGAAAAGGAGCACTAGAGAGCTGGAGGAAGGAGCCAGCAAGCAGACTGTCTCCCTTATTCCTGGCTTTTGACCTCCTACTCAGACACAAATTATAGTCAGACATCCAACTAGTACAACATATTTTGTTTCAATAAACTTGACATATGACAGACAAATTAGGAAGTGGTTATTCATTGTACAAAAAGATGACAATGATTCTCTAAGACAGTGTGGCTTCCAAACTAGCAGTATCAGCCTCACCTGGGAATTTGTGAGAAATGCAAATTTTCAGACTGCCCTTTACTGCCTGATTCAGAAACTCTGGGGGTGGAGCCCAGCAATCTGCATTTTAATAAGCTTTCTAAGTGATTTTCCTGCAATTGAAATTTGAGAACTACGGTGCCAGAGGATTAAATGAGAAGCTCCCCACCTGATAAAAGAATGTTGAAGAACATATTTACTGTTGAAGGAGACCTTATTTGTATTCTATGATTGAGTTTTTCTATGGGGCTTCCTAGGTGGCTCAAATGGTAAAAAAATCTGCCTGTAATGCAGGACACCCAGATTTGATCCCTGGGTTGGGAAGATCCCCTGGAGAAGGGCATGGCTCCCCACTCCAGCATTCCTGCCTGGAGAATTCCATGGACAGAGGAGGCTGGTGGGCTACAGTCCATGGGGTTGCACAGAATTGGACATGACAGAGTGACTAAGAAATGGATCTTCAGAATCTTCCAGATTGTAGTTGTGTTTCTTTAATAAAGCATTTAACACGTAAATAAATTACTACTTATACATTTACTATGAATAGATGTATAGGGTACAATAGAAAAATATCACACCACACTGCACATGATGAGGGTTAAGTATTCTTTTATGACACTTCTACTGAGCTATTACGTAAAATATACCTCTTGCTATAAATAATGGTCAAAAACAATGTGAAAAGCATGGCTGTATATGGCACAAGGTTTGGTAGTTCTCATCCATAGCAACAGGAAAAGAACTGTAAACAGGCACACAAAAGAGTTAATTTTAAGGATCAAATTAGTAATCCTTGCTAAGGGAGAACATTCCTCAGGTTTTAAAAACGCTTTATATTTCTGTGCTCCTGTCTCAGATTCAAGCAGCGAGTTTGATTTCTTAGGTTGGTTGGGTGGTTGTTTTTTCCTGAGTGTCTGGGTTTTAGTGAGATGAGATGAAGGCACCCAGCAAATTATTAAAATCCCTATGCTAGACTACTATCAATACTATGTATGTCAACAACTATTAAAAGCAATTCATTGTTTTGGGATGAAATGTCCTATAGATATCAATTAGGTCTATCTGGTCTATTGTATCGTTTAAAGTTTGTGTTTCCTTGTTAATTTTCTTTTTAGTTGATCTACCCATAGGTGTGAGTGGGGTATTAAAATCTCCCACTATTATTGTGTTATTGTTAATTTCTCCTTTCATACTTGTTAGCATTTGTCTTAAATATTGTGGTGCTCCTATGTTGAGTACATATATATTTATAATTGTTATATCTTCTTCTTGGATTGATCCTTTGATCATTATGTAGTAACCTTCTTTGTCTCTTTTCATAGCCTTTGTTTTAAAGTCTATATTATCTGATATGAGTATTGCTACTCCTGTTTTCTTTTGGTCTCTATTTGCATGGAATATCTTTTTCCAGCCCTTCACTTTCAGTCTGTATGTGTCCCCTGTTTTGAGGTGGGTCTCTTGTAGACAACATATGTAGGGGTCTTGTTTTTGTATCCATTCAGCCAGTCTTTGTCTTTTGGTTGGGGCATTCAACCTATTTACGTTTAAGGTAATTATTGATAAGTGTGATCCTGTTGCCATTTACTTTATTGTTTTGGGTTTGAATTTATACGCCCTTTTTGTGTTTCCTGTCTAGAGAATATCCCTTAGTATTTGTTGGAGAGCTGGTTTGGTGGTGCTGAATTCTCTCAGCTTTTGCTTGTCTGTAAAGCTTTTGAATTCTCCTTCATATTTGAATGAGATCCTTGCTGGGTACAATAATTTGGGCTGTAGGTTATTTTCTTTCATCACTTTAAGTATGTCTTGCCATTCCCTCCTGGCTTGAAGAGTTTCTATTGAAAGATCAGCTGTTATCCTTATGGGAATTCCCTTGTGTGTTATTTGTTGTTTTTCCCTTGCTGCTTTTAATATTTGTTCTTTGTGTTTGATCTTTGTTAATTTGATTAATATGTGTTTTGGGGTGTTTTGCCTTGGGTTTATCCTGTTTGGGACTCTCTGGGTTTCTTGGACTTGACTGATTATTTCCTTCCCCATTTTAGGGAAGTTTTCAACTATTATCTCCTCAAGTATTTTCTCATGGTCTTTCTTTTTGTCTTCTTCTTCTGGAACCCCTATGATTCGAATGTTGTAGCATTTAATATTGTCCTGGAGGTCTCTGAGATTGTAAGACATACAGATGGCTAACAAACACATGAAAAGATGCTCAACATCACTCATTATCAGAGAAATGCAAATCCAAACCACTATGAGGTACCATTTCACGCCAGTCAGAATGGTTGCGATCCAAAAATCTACAAGCAATAAATGCTGGAGAGGGTGTGGAGAAAAGGGAATCCTCTTATACTGTTGGTGGGAATGCATTATGGAGAACAGTGTGGAGATTCCTTAAAAAACTGGAAATAGAACTGCCTTATGATCCAGCAATCCCACTGCTGGGCATACACACCGAGGAAACCAGAATTGAAAGAGACACGTGTACCCCAGTGTTCATCACAGCACTGTTTATAATAGCCAGGACATGGAAGCACCCTAGATGTCCATCAGCAGATGAATGGATAAGAAAGCTGTGGTACATATACACAATGGAGTATTACTCAGCCATTAAAAAGAATACATTTGAATCAGTTCTAATGAGGTAGATGAAACTGGAGCCTATTATACAGAGTGAAGTAAGCCAGAAAGAAAAACACCAATACTGTATACTAATGCATATATATGGAATTTAGAAAGATGGTAACAATAACCCTGTATACAAGACAGCAAAAGAGATACTGATGTATAGAACAGTCTTTTGGACTCTGTGGGAGAGGGAGAGGGTGGGATGATTTGGGAGAATGGCATTGAAATATGTATAATATCATATATGAAATGAGTCGCCAGTCCAGGTTTGATGCACGATACTGGATGCTTGGGGCTGGTGCACTGGGATGACCCAGAGGGAGGGTATGGGGAGGGAGGAGGGAGGAGGATTCAGGATGGGGAACACATGTATACCTGTGGCAGATTCATTTCAATATATGGCAAAACCAATACAATATTGTAAAGTTAAAAAATAAAATAAAATAAAAAATAAATAAAACCTTTAAAAAAAAGCTACAAGGGGGAAAAAATAAAAAAATAAAAGCAATTCATTTAGTATTTACATAATGTAGAAATAAGTGAAGATAATCCAAATGAGAACGAACAGTAGTTATTTATTCAGACCTGGCTATACAGCAAGAGATTCTGCCGCCATCACTTGAGTTTGGGAGAGACTCAAAGCCAGGCAGGGGAGTGGGGATGCTTTAGGGTAAAATAACAGAAAGGCTTCAGTGTGCTCTGATGGAGAAGCTGAAGGCAGGCTGGCTAGGAGTGGAGTATCCTCCTAGTAAGGCAGCATATTTGACTTGTTGATTCTGATTTGCAAATGGGGTGCAAAACATTGGAAGGCTATTCCTGATGTTCTGGGGCAGTTGCTGAAGACGTTGTGTCTTGGCTTTGTGGATTACTTGTTGTAAGGGGTTAGAGTTCTATGGTCAGATACATTTGGCCATTGCCTCACTATCCAAAAGGCAAAGCAACTATTGAACCAGCAGGGCAAGTTTATTCTTTTATTCAATACTTACAGTCTCTTGCCAACCTGCCCAGTGAATCAAAGATTAAATGACGGTTGCATCTTGTCAGCCTGTAGGTCAGTTTCCCTCCCTTGATCTGATTAGTTAACATTGGCAGGGATGGCACAGACCAAGCTTCTGGTGAGCTGGAAATGCCTGCTGATGCTGAAACATCCTCACTGGCTATCAGTCAGCTCTAGGATGGCTACACTGAGCCTGTGGTAACCTAAGTGAGCCATAAGAACTAGGGACCCCACAGTGGCCATAACCGTTCATCCCTCTGCAGCCCCGCAACAAAGCAGGTCCCCAGTCCAGCTGCCTGCCCTGACTGATTCGGGCTGCCATGTCGCTTTCACGTGCTTCTGAAGTTACTCAGCCAATCTCCACTGTGGGTGGGATTGTAACAACTTCAGCAACTCAAAAAAGTCAAACATCTAATATTCTCCTTTTTCAACTAAAGATCTCAGCAAGATAACAACTGCAGCACATGAAGCAATGGCGAGAGGATCTCACCATAAAGCCCAATTACCATGGACCAGTGACATTCTTAGTGACATGTGCACCCTTTCCAAAGTTCGGGATCTTCCAGCTTATGAGGCAGAAATTTTATCTCACCATAGAAGATAAAAACACTAAATACTCCCTTTTCGCCTCTCTTAAAACCAGGGGGCTGGCTGTGGCCTGGGCTCCACCAACTGGACAAACTTATATAAACCCTAAACTTCTCTATGCAAATGCAAAAATCCCTTAAGAAATCCCTATTTCTCATTATTATGTCTTCTGATATTTAATAGTGTGTATCAGAAAAATGAAGGAGAAACAAGGGAAGGAAGAAGAGGGAAGAGTCAATGAGATCTGTTTTAAACGGGAGATTTTTTGACCAGATTTTTCAAGTTTAAACAGAAAGTCCAGTTTCTGAGATTATAACAACTAACATGAATTTATCTAGCACCAAAAGACTAGAACATAGAATCTGACAGGTTTAAAAACAGTTAAAAATGGTGCATCAAAAATTTCAATATGACAGTATAAATTGTATATTCATTCATTCAACAAACAAATAATTTAATGTGCACCTTCCATATGCCAGACATTATTTTTCAGGTACCTAGAGTACAAAAGCAAACAAAACAAGATTGTAATTTTGTAGAGTTTACATTCTAGTGAAGGAATAAACTTTATAAATAGACAAATTAATATAGAATATATCATCTGGTGACAAAATTGCTGAAGAAAAGTAAAAGCAAATGAGGAGATAGAAAACGAAAGAGATCAGGAAAGGCCTATCTAAAGAAGCAATATTTGACCAGAGATCTAAAGGAAGAGGGGAAGGGCTCCACTGGGAGAATTGGGTGAAGAAAATGTGTAAAGGTCTGGAGAGCAACAAGGCCAGTGTGACTGGAGTGAAATAAGGAAGGGGCAGTGATAGCAATGGAGTCAGAGAGGTGGGGGGTTGGGTAGGTGACTCATGACCTCTGTGGACCCAAATCCTCGGCTTTTACTCTGAGGTAGTATTGGAGAAGAAAATGGCAACCCACTCCAATGTTCTTGCCTGGAGAATCCCAGGGACAGGGGAGCCTGGTGGGCTGCCGTCTATGGGGTCACACAGAGTCGGACACAACTGAAGTGACTTAGCAGCAGCAGCAGCAGGAAGATTTTGGGCTATTTTGAACAAAGTTACATCAGCTTATAGGCTTTAGAAAAATCACACACACACACATACACACACAAGCGTGTTTGTATGTAAAATGTGAAATCTGAATAAGACCTATAGATTATGCCAAAGACAATTTTTTGATTTTGATATTGTACTATAGTTTTTATAAGATGTTACCACTGGCTTTAGCAATACGTGAACCGTGAACTTCCTGATGTTCAAGCTGCTTTTAGAAAAGGCAGAGGAACCAGAGATCAAATTGCCAACATCCGCTGGATCATGGAAAAAGCAAGAGAGTTCCAGAAAAACATCTATTTCTGCTTTCTTGACTATGCCAAAGCCTTTGACTGTGTGGATCACAATAAACTGTGGAAAATTCTGAAAGAGGTGGGAATACCAGACCACCTGACCTGCCTCTTGAGAAATCTGTATGCAGGTCAGGAAGCAAGAGTTCAAACTAGACACGGAACAACAGACTGGTTCCATTTCAGGAAAGGAGTACGTCAAGGCTGTATATTATCACCCTGCTTATTTAACTTATATGCAGAGTACATCATGAGAAACGCTGGACTAGAAGAAACACAAGCTGGAATCAAGATTGCCAGGAGAAATATCAATAACCTCAGATATGCAGATGACACCACCCTTATGGCAGAAAGTGAAGAGGAACTCAAAAGCCTCTTGATGAAGGTGAAAGAGGAGAGTGAAAAAGTTGGCTTAAAGCTCAACATTCAGAAAACGAAGATCATGGCATCCGGTCCCATCACTTCATTGGAAATAGATGGGGAAACAGTGGAAACAGTGTCAGACTTTACTTTTTTGGGCTCCAAAATCACTGCAGATGGTGATTGCAGCCATGAAATTAAAAGACACTTACTCCTTGGAAGAAAAGTTATGACCAATCTAGATAGCATATTCAAAAGCAGAGACATTACTTTGCCAACAAAGGTCTGTCTAGTCAAGGCTATGGTTTTTCCTGTGGTCATGTATGGATGTGAGAGTTGGACTGTGAAGAAGGCTGAGTGCTGAAGAATTGATGCTTTTGAACTGTGGTGTTGGAGAAGACTCTTGAGAGTCCCTTGGACTGCAAGGAGATCCAACCAGTCCATTCTGAAGGAGATCAGCCCTGAGATTTCTTTGGAGGGAATGATGCTGAAACTGAAACTCCAGTACTTTGGCCACCTCATGCAAAGAGTTGACTCATTGGAAAAGACTCTGATGCTGGGAGGGATTGGGGGGAGGAGGAGAAGGGGACGACAGAGGATGAGATGGCTGGATGGCATCACTGACTCGATGGATGTGAGTCTGAGTGAACTCTGGGAGTTGGTGATGGACCGAGAGGCCTGGCGTGCTGCGATTCATGGGGTCGTGAAGAGTTGGACACGACTGAGCGACTGAACTAACCAACCACTGGAGGAGACTGTCTTGTCTCTACTATTTTTGTAGCTTCTTGTGAATCTATAATTATTTCAAAATAGAAAGTTAAAAGAAGAAAAGGATCCCCGGCTGCTGTGTAGAGAACAGATGTGAGGCAGGACAGAGGTGGGGAAGCAGGACTGGAAGTAGGGAGTGAACAGGATGTGAAATATAGGGGCCAGCAGAGAGAGGTATGTCAAAGTCTTTTAGGGGACATAACTATTGATATTGAAGAGTGAAAACTATATGGTGGGTAAAGGAAGAAAGAAAAAATAGTAGAAATGGTGACATGGTTCACCCTCTTGTATTCTGTAGGCCCATACTTAAAACTATGTTAGTTAGAATCATTTTTCTCTCTCTTTTTTAAGGTATCCAATGGAGATTGCAATGTCTCCCACTTATGAAGTCCTTTAACAAAGCTCATTAAATAGTAATATTGCTAACATGTTGCCTGTAACCTGGACTGAAAAGTATTTTCCCATCTTTGTGATTCCCATTCACAGCCAGACTGGACTTCATGGGTTTCTCCAAATGTTCTCTGAACTGATTCTACCTGGATTTTTTCCTTCAATTCCTATTTCAGTTTCAAGGCCTGGTTCAATTGCCACCTCTTCTTTGAAGCCTTCTGATTCTCTCTGCCAAAAGAAAGAGCTCTTTACTATGAACTCAGAAATAATTTTATTTATATATTTCTTAAAGCATTTATCAATTCCTTTCTCTGGTTTTTGTTATGTATTGGAAAAGTATGTCCTTCTCATTAGACTGTAGACAAGTTTCCAGAGGTGAGAGACCCTGTCTCACCTAGCTGCTAGAGAGTAGTCCTTGCTGGCTCCAACTAGAGAAGCCCACACACACAGCAACGAAGGCCCAGCGGAGCCCCCACCAAATGTTTAAAAAAACACAACATTCCTGTGCTCCTCACATTGGCTAATAGTATATGCGAGCTCAATGAATTTTTTAAAATTTATTTTTAATTGGGGAAAAATTGCTTTACAATGTTGCACTAGTTTCTGCCATACAGCAACCCAAATCAGCCATTCAGTGAATGTTAAATGTTGAATGACTGAATGATATCACTGGGTGATGTTTTCATGTAGCTTACAGTTACTTCTGTGTATAGCTATTAGCACTTCCAGGAATACTTCTTCCATCTCCAACCCTGGGGCAAACTTACTTAGCATTGTAATGTGAAAGAGTGATACATCTTGATTCATGATATGAATATATTCCATTTGGCCTGGTACTTGAAGTATGTAGGTAATGGAGGAGAAATATTGTTTGAAATGTTCAGAGACAGAGACCACTCTGTGGAAAATTCTTCCACTCATGAGATTTTCAAATTATATGCAGAGGATTTGGTTGTCATTGGAGCCTTGTTAAAAAGGGAAAATCTCTCTTCAGTTCAGTTCAGTTCAGTTGTTCAGTCATGTCCAACTCTTTGTGACCCCATGAACTGCAGCACGCCAGGCTTCCCTGTCCATCACCAACTCCTGGAGCTTGCTCAAACTCATGTCCATCGAGTTGGTGATGCCATCCATCCATCTCATCCTCTGTTACCCATTTCTCCTCCTGCCCTCAATCTTTCCCAGCATCAGAGTCTTTTCCAAGGAGTCAGATCTTTGCATCAGGTGGCCAAAGTATTGCAGCTTCAGCTTCAGCATCAGTCCTTCCAGTGAATAGTCAGGACTGATTTCCTTTAGGATTGACTGGTTGGATCTCCTTGTAGTCCAAAGGACTTCCAAGAGTCTTCTCCAACACCACAGTTCAAAAGCATCAATTCTTTGGTGTGCAGCTTTCCTTATGGTCCAACTCTCACATCCATACATGACTACTGGAAAAACCATAGCTTTGACTAGATGGACCTTTGTTGGCAATGTAATGTCTCTGCTTTTTAATATGCTGTCTAGGTTGGTCATGGCTTTTCTTCCAAGGAGCAAGGGTCTTTTAATTCATGGCTGCAGTCACCATCTGCAGTGATTTTGGAACCCAAGAAAATAAAATCTGTCACTGTTTCAATTGTTTCCCCATCTATTTGCCATAAAGTGATGGGACCAGATGCCATGATCTTCCTTTTTTGAATGTTGAGTTTTAAGCAAGCTTTTTCACTCTCCTCTTTCACTTTTATCAAGAGGCTCTTTAGTTTCTCTTCGCTTTATGCCATTAAAGTGGTGTTATCCACATATCTGAGGTTGATATTTCTCCCTGCATCTTGATTTCAGCTTGTGCTTCATCCAGCCTGGCATTTCGCATGATGTACTCTGCATATAAGTTAAATAAGCAGGGTAACAATATACAGCCTTGACGTACTCCTTTTCCAATTTTGAACCAGTCCATTGTTCCGTGTCCAGTTCTAACTGTTGCTTCCTAACCTGCATACAGATTTCTCAGGAGGCAGGTAAGGTGGTCTGGTATTCCCATCTCTTTAAGAATTTTCCACAGTTTCTCTTTTAGTAGAAATATATACAATATGTAGCTTATACAATTGAAAATGTCATATTTTTAAAAATCCTGGTGAAAATCATGCAAAAATACAATTTATCAGACTTCATTTGTAGAACACAAACCTATAGCAATTATAATTATTACAAACAATAGCTATTTTTAGTAGACTTTATTTTTTTAGAGCAGATTTAGGTTCACAGCAAAACAGAGTGGAAGGTACAGAGATTTCTCATGTGTTTCCTACTCTCCCCCCCAACTCCACCCCCATGCTGTCATGCAAAGCCTCCTCCATTTTCAACATTCCTCACTAGAGCAGTACATTTGTTACAAGTAATGAACCTACCTTGACACATCATCACCATCAAAGTCCATAGTAAATACGAACTTTCTGAGCTAGTGGTAAAGAACCCGCCTGCCAATGCAGGAGACAAAAGAGATGAAGGTTTGATCCCTGTGTAAGGAAGATCCCCTGGAGGAAGAAATGGCAACCCACTCCAATATTCTTGCCTGGAGAATCCCAAGGACAGAGAAGCCTGGAAATTTACAGAGCATAGGGTAGTGATGAATCGGACATGACTGAAGAGACTTAGCATATTTATAATAATAATTCTACATATTTTTCTTAATTAATGCTTTCCAATTTTATAAACTTCAGGACCCACAAATATTTGCTTTTCAACAAGGTGATTAATGTTTCCTTTTAGGTTCTAGTCTCTATTGAGAATTATTCTTCTTATGCAAATATACAACCTTGAAATTGCCTGAAGTGATCTCTCCTGTTTATTTCTGGCCAGTCTTCCAAATTATATTTCAATCTGGGTGGGAAATTTAATTAAGTGCTATTTTAAGGCTTACTGTGAGATGTCAATCCTTTTTTTTTTCATTAAGAATTTAGATATGTTGGTAATGAATACAATTAATTCATAAAGGAATACTCTGTTTGTTGATACATTGTTGACAACTAGCTTTAGTGCAATAAATTATCGGCTTTGTAATCATAAAAGTAGGGATAGAATAAGAACAATATTGACAAGTCCAACAAACTCAAGCAAAGAGAGGAGCCAAAATGCAAACCTGCTCCCAACACTAAAGAAAACCACAGCCTTCAATTTCTTTCTTAACATTGTTTTCATGCTTTCAGAGTGGAGCTGCAGTTCAGTTCAGTTGCTCAGTCATGTCTGACTCTTTGCCACCCCATGGACTGCAGCACTCCAGGCCTCCCTGTCCATCACCCACTCCCGGAGTTTACTCAGACTTATGTCCATTGAGTCGGTGATGCCATCCAACCATCTCATCCTCTGTCATCCCTTTCTCCTCTTGCCTTCAATCTTTCCCAGCATCAGGGTCTTTTCCAAGGAGTCAGTTCCTCTTATCAGGTGGCCAAAGTATTGGAGTTTCAGCTTCAGCATCAGTCCTTCCAATGAATGCTCAGGACTGATTTCCTTTACGATGGACTGGTTGGATCTCCTTGCAGTCCAAGGGACTCTCAAGAGTCTTCTCCAACACCACAGTTCAAAAGCATCAATTCTCTGGTGCTCAGCTTTCTTTATAGTCCAACTCTCACATCCATACATGACTACTGGAAAACACATAGCCTTGCCTAGATGGACCTTTGTTGGCAAAGTAATGTCTCTGCTTTTTAATATGCTGTCTAGGTTGGTCATAACTTTTCTTCCAAGGAGCAAGCATCTTTTAATTTTATGGCTACCGTCACCATCTGCAGTGATTATGGAGTCCCCAAAAATAAAGTCTGTCACTGTTCCCCCATCTATTTGCCATGAAGTGATGTGGCCAGTTCTATGAAGACCTACAAGACCTTTTAGAACTAACACCCAAAATAGATGTCCTTTTCATTATAGGGGACTGGAATGCAAAAGTAGGAAGTCAAGAAACACCTGGAGTAACAGGCAAATTTGGCCTTGGAATACAGAATGAAGCAGGACAAAGATGAATAGAGTTTTGCCAAGAAAATGCACTGGTCATAGCAATCACCCTCTTCCAACAACACAGAGAAGACTGTACACATGGACATCACCAGATGGTCAACACCACAATCAGACTGATTATGTTCTTTGCAGCCAAAGATGGAGAAGCTCTATACAGTCAACAAAAACAAGATCAGGAGCTGACTGTGGCTCAGATCATGAGCTCCTTATTACCAAATTCAGACTGAAATTGAAGAAAGTAGGGAAAACCACTAGACCATTCAGGTATGACCTAAATCAAACCCCTTATGATTATACAGTGGAAGTGAGAAATAGATTTAAGGGTCTAGATCTGATAGAGTGCCTGATGAACTATGGAATGAGATTCGTGACACTGTACAGGAGACAGGGATCAAGACCATCCCCATGGAAAAGAAATGCAAAAAAGCAAAATGGCTGTTTGGGGAGGCCTTACAAATAGCTGTGAAAAGAAGAGAAGCAAAAAGCAAAGGAGAAAAGGAAAGATATAAGCATCTGAATGCAGAGTTCCAAAGAATAGCAAGGAGAGATAAGAAAGCCTTCCTCAGAGATCAATGCAAAGAAATAGAGGAAAACAACAGAATGGGAAAGACTAGAGATCTCTGAAAATTAGAGATACCAAGGGAACATTTCATGCAAAGATGGGCTCGATAAAGGACAGAAACGGTATGGACCTAACAGAAGCAGAAGATATTAAGAAGAGGTGGCAAGAATACACAGAAGAACTGTACAAAAAAGATTTTCATGACCCAGATAATCACGATGGTGTGATCACTGACCTAGAGCCAGACATCCTGGAATGTGAAGTCAAGTGGGCCTTAGAAAGCATCACTACGAACAAAGCTAGTGGAGGTGATGGAATTCCAGTTGAGCTATTCCAAATCCTGAAAGATGATGCTGTGAAAGTGCTGCACTCAATATGCCAGCAAATTTGGAAAACTCAGCAGTGGCCACAGGACTGGAAAAGGTCAGTTTTCATTCCAACCCCAAAGAAAGGCAATGCCAAAGCATGCTCAAACTACCGTACAATTGCACTCATCTCACATGCTAGTAAAGTAATGCTCAAAATTCTCCAAGCCAGGCTTCAGCAATATATGAACCGTGAACTTCCTGATATTCAACCTGGTTTTAGAAAAGGCAGAGGAGCCAGAGATCAAATTGCCAACATCCGCTGGATCATGGAAAAAGCAAGAGAGTTCCAGAAAAACATCTATTTCTGCTCTATTGACTATGCCAAAGCCTTTGACTGTGTGGATCACAATAAACTGTGGAAAATTCTGAAAGAGATGGGAATACCAGACCACCTAACCTGCCCCTTGAGAAACCTGTATGCAGGTCAGGAAGCAACAGTTGGAGCTGGACATGGAACAACAGACTGGTTCCAAATAGGAAAAGGAGTCCGTCAAGGCTGTATATTGTCACCCTGCTTATTTAACTTATATGCAGAGTACATAATGAGAAACGTTGGACTGGAAGAAGCACAATCTGGAATCAAGATTGCCAAGAAATATCAATAACCTCAGATATGCAGATGACACCATCCTTGTGGCAGAAAGTGAAGAGGAACTCAAAAGCCTCTTGATGAAAGTGAAAGTGGAGAGTGAAAAAGTTGGCTTAAAGCTCAACATTCAGAAAACGAAGATCATGGCATCCAGTCCCATCACTTCATGGGAAATAGATGGAGAAACAGTGGAAACAATGTCAAACTTTATTTTTCTGGGCTCCAAAATCACTGCAGATGGTGACTGCAGCCATGAAATTAAAAGACGCTTACTCCTTGGAGGAAAAATTATGACCAACCTAGATAGCATATTCAAAAGCAGAGACATTACTTTGCCAACAAAGGTCTGTCTAGTCAAGGCTATGGTTTTTCCTGTGGTCATGTATGGATGTGAGAGTTGGACTGTGAAGAAGGCTGAGCGCCGAAGAATTGATGCTTTTGAAATGTGGTGTTGGAGAAGACTCTTGAGAGTCCCTTGGACTGCAAGGAGATCCAACCAGTCCATTCTGATGGAGATCAGCCCTGGGATTTCTTTGGAGGGAATGATGCTGAAGCTGAAACTCCAGTACTTTGGCCACCTCATGCGAAGAGTTGACTCATGGGAAAAGACTCTGATGCTGGGAAGGATTGGGGGCAGGAGGAGAAGGGGATGACAGAGGATGAGATGGCTGGATGGCATCACTGACTCGATGGACGTGAATCTGAGTGAACTCCGGGAGTTGGTGATGGACAGGGAGGCCTGGCGTGCTGCGATTCATGGGGTGTCAAAGAATCGGACATGACTGAGCGACTGAACTGAACTGAACTGAACTGATGGGACCAGATGCCATGATCTTAGTTTTTTGAATGTTGAATTTTAAGCCAGCTTTTTCACTCTCCTCTTTCACTTTTATCAAGATGCTCTTTAGTTCTTCTTCACTTTCTCCCATAAGGATGGTGTCATCTGCATATCTGAGGTTATTGATATTTCTCCCGGCAATCTTGATTCCAGCTTGTGCTTCATCCAGTCCAGCATTTCTCATGATGTACTCTGCTTACAAGTTAAATAAGCAGGGTGACAATATACAGCCTGGACGTACTCCTTTCCTGATTTGGAACCAGTCTGTTGTTCCATGTCCAGTTTGAACTCTTGCTTCCTGACCTGCATACAGATTTCTCAGGAGGTAGGTCAGGTGGTCTGGTATTCTCATATCTTTCAGAATTTTCCACAGTTTATTGTGATCCACACAGTCAAAGGCTTTGGCGTAGTCAATAAAGAGTGGAGCATTACCCATTCTAATGTCTTTTCAACCCATACTTCCCTTCACATTCTCTCCAGTGTTAAGACTGAGGTTTCATTGCACCCTAAGGGCCTTAGGAAGCTATTGAATCAAAGGACTGCAATGGGTTAGTACTTTTTACCTCGTCAAAGTTCCAATATGTGGATCATGCTCTCAAATTTCAACTGGAATAATGTTGAGGATGCTTTTTGTAAATAATTTGTACAGGAATATCCCTGGTGGTCCTGTGACTAAGATTCTGTGCTCCCATTGCAGGGGGCCCAGGTTCCATCCCTGGTTAGGGAACTAGATCCTACAGGTAGCAACTAAAGATCCCTCATGCTGCAATGAATATTGAAGATCCCACTGCTGCAGCTAAGACCAGCACAGCCAAACAAATATTTTTTAAAAGTGTTGTACAAATGTTACTTTGTTGATGTTATTGTTGTCATCATAATGCGGATAACTTGTCACCTCTGTGAAACCAAATAATATCCTTCAATTTATATTAGAGGAGATTCAGCTGTTAATGGGGAAAATCCTGACACTGAAATCAAGTAATGAGGTATAATGTTAAAGAAGATTTGCTAAGCTTTGATAGTGAAGGTTATCCTAGGGTGGAGAAGGGGGAAAAGACTGGAAATAATTGCATGTATCTTATTAATTTGGTTCTTTCCAGTCTCTTTGAGGTTAATTACATTAAGCAGAAAATTAAATCATGTTGACTATGGCTACACAAATGTATTTTGGTATGTATAAATGTAAGTCAACACCAGTAGTTGCAAGCATGAATGAGTGAAAGATTCACTCTAAGGAAAAAGCAAATTATTAGGAGGAACGAAAGAACAGCTAGGCTTTTTACATTTGAGAGGAAATATCTACCTAGTAATTAAAATGAATTGGTGAAAATTGTCACCTACAGAATAAATTTACATATAGAGGAAACTTTAAAAATGTCTTTTAACATGTCCTGTAGACTAAAGAAAATGTATTGGTAGCTCTAGTTCAACCAAATTCACTGCTATTGTATCTTTCAATTAAAAGATATCTTGAAAGAAACAATTGTCTAAAAACAATTAAAAAAATTAGAGTCAGAAAATTGTGATTAATTAAAGGTATGATTCGGATTTGCCTTGGAGAATATTTGGGTGACCTGAGTTCATCTATGATGAATAACATTAAGTTCTAAGACAAAGTGAATTTATACCTTTGAAAATAGAAGATACATTTTCAAATCTTTAATATTTTAATTTGGTAAAAAATTTCATATTTTAGATTGGTCTAGAGTTTAGCAAATAAATGTGATTTGTTCAAAATTTTGTTTCATGGTTCAGTTCTGTTCAAACCACTCATATGCATGACCCAAAGCTGCAGCGAATTACTCCTGCAGAAAAAGCATCAGAAGAGGAATATTTATCATGAATAATTTATATTGACACAAGGTTATAAAACTGATGTATTATCTTTATACAAATGCTGAGTAAAACCTATAATCAGAGTAATAAAAAGCAACCATTTCAGCAGTATTAAAACCTGGGAAAACTTTATTACAAATTCAAGAGAAACAAGAGGAACTTCGGGATCCTACCCACTGCAGTTGAGCCAATTTTATGACAAATTTGTTTCTGAAGCAAGGCAAATTGCTTTGGGCATATCAGCATTCGGTGATCACAGTGCTGTGCTGACTTCTTAGTCCAATTCTCTTCCCCTCACTTCTGTTCTACTTCTTCCCCTCAAATACCGTCTTTGAAAACGTTATACAGAAAAAAGTGAGGATAGGAATACAGAGAATTGATTTTTTGAAATTTCATTTCAAAATGGGTAGGTAGGACATTTGAAAGGGGAGAATGCATGTGCATATAGTCTGTTATGAAGTCATCCCTGATTATGATAAATACTATCTTTGAGGACATGAAATAGAAGATGATAAGTGACCAGATTTCTTTTCTAACAATGGAAGGTATACTGAAAGGAGCCTAGTAAATAGACTATATAACCTTAAAGTGAGTTAAAATACAGTGTAATATTTATCATATTGTTTTCCAATTTTCACTGTGAAGTGAAGTGAAGTCGCTCAGTCGTGTCCGACTCTTTGCGACCCCATGGACAGGCTCCTCTGTCCATGGGATTTCCCAGGCAATAGTACTGGAGTGGATTGCCAAACAGCCTTTAATCTTCACAAAAGCTCTGTGAGGTGAGTCGGGTGGGCCTTTCCTTTTGGTTCCCTGAGGGGCGATGCAGATGTTGGGACAGGCCCCGGTCAGAACTGCCTCGGGAAAACAGGCTCGTTCGCAGATCAGGGCACCAGCAGTCTCGGCTCCCAGTTTGGCTGACACCAGCTTCTGGGATCTCACAGTCGGCGAACAAAGAGGCTGCAGAGAGCGTCTGCTCCCCCAGCGGTCCCTCCTCCTAGCGCAGATTCCTGCCCACGCTCTGCGCTGGAGTGCCAGTTGCTCTCAGGGGAATGCGAGGGTCAGCGACGAGTTGGTAGTCAGGGGGCTCTGGCTTTGTGGCGTCAGCGTAATCTGAGTTTGAACCCCCAGACCTTCTCTTACTGTGCTTGACTGTAGGCAATCTATCTGAGCCTCATTTTCCTTTATCTGGAGAGTGGGCATGCTTTATTCCAAGGAATTCGCCGACCATCATTTAAAGCAATAAAGGTCTTTGCCTACCACGTGTGTCGAAGAAAATGCTATGAATATTTTAGCTCTGGGATAGGTCGGTCACCATCTCTACCAGCGTGGGAAATCTCCATCTGCAAAATGGGCGCAATGTAGATTGCGGTCTTTTAAGAGCTAACATCGCTTTGCAAAAGGCCCCCAACAAACCCCTCACCGGCCCTCCTCGCAGCTCCCGCTTTGTCCCCACGCCGCCCTATCCTGAGAGACCCTAGTTTCCAAACTGTGGAGGAGCCGATTCGGAACTTAAAGAAACATTCTTATCAAACCAGGGAAATAGAAGAGAGTGTATGACAGGGTGACGTAGGTATGGAAGACAGGGGAGGCAAGGAAGACTCAGCTCTGCTTCGAATGGGTGCGACCCCGCTCGCAGGCAGGTGAACCGCCCGCGCCCACTGCTCGGCCGGGAAGCCTCGGCTTGGACCCAATAAACAGATCTTCGCGACCTGGAGTGGGACCCTGGGCCAGGAAACGGAAGTGGGGGGGGGACGAGAAACTTTAGGGTAGACGCGGGGCCTTAAAAGAGGGTCTACCAGAGCTCGAGGGGCGGAGCTGAAGCTAAGCGGGCAGGGCTAAGGGCGGGACCTCGCGGAGATCTTCGGCTGCGCGCGCCACGTCTCCTTCAGCGAGCTAGTGAGGGAGAAGCGAGGGGCGGGGGAGGGAAAAACCGAGTGGGGCGGGAGCTCTCTCTTCTCGCGAGAGCTGGAGAAGGCAGCGGCAGTGGCGGCGGCGTGTCCCTGAGAGTAGCGTGGGGGCGGGGAGGAGAGGCGGCGGCGGCGGCGGCGTAGGAGCTACGCCACACGGGGCCGGGGAGCTGGGAGCTGGATTGCAGAGCGGGGTCGTGGCGGCGGCGGTGAGAAGAGGGAGGCGGAGGAGGGGGTGCCATGGCGGGGCAGCAGTTCCAGTACGATGACAGCGGGAACACCTTCTTTTACTTCCTCACCTCCTTCGTGGGGCTCATCGTGATTCCGGCCACATACTACCTCTGGCCCCGAGATCAGAATGCCGGTGAGTCCCGCCGGCAGCTGCCTGTTGACCCGCGCAGGCCCCACCGGCTCCTCCGGGCCGCGTCGCTCCGGCCCAGCCCAGCCCGCCGCGCACAGGGTGATAACGCCCGCGCGGCCGGGCCTCGCGTCCAGGCGTCCGCCGCCCGCGGGGCCCGGGCTCGGTGGTGTTTCCCTGGGTGTCTCTCTGGGCTCCTCCCACCCCCCCTTATTGTCCTCCTCAGGAGTTTCGCTGTGCTCCCTCTCCCCTATTGTTCTGAACGTTCCTTGCAGCCGTGTCCTGCCCCTTTGTCTTCTCTGCCTCGGGTTTTATTGGTATTTTTCTTTATGGAGGGAGCAGGATGGGATCGCGAGGATGGGAATTGGAAGGTGAGAGAAGAGTTGGCAAAGGAAGAAGACAAGCGTGCAGGCTCCACTCTGAGCCGCCAAGCCACGGTCCTCTTTCCCCGACACCCCCGTTTCCCTGTTGCAGCTGTCGTTACAGATGTTTAGGGCACCATCTGAGTTGGGTGGCATGTATAGGACTCCAGCTGAGCTCCCCAAACGTCCCCCACCTCTCCGTGCCTTTCCCTCGTTGCCTTTTCATTTGTTCACTCACACTGTGGGGGTTGGAAGCAATGATGTTATTCTCCTTAGCAAGAATTAGGCATTTCTCTATTTCCTTCTCTTCGAAGTTTCCTGTTTATGGCGAAAAAAGCTTAAGTATGAAGGAAGGATTAAGGCTTGTAGGTAGATCGGTTGTGAGGTGGTTGGTCCATTTTCTTTCAGTTCTAAATTTTTTCACTTTGAACGACATTGGTATAGAACACATAATTAAATAGATTCTTGTCAAGGCATTTTATGTTTGGGTAATGTTTAGATTCCATTTGTTGCACTCTTGTTAGGACATATGGCAGGTGATATTCTTAAGACTGATAGAACTGCAAGGCCTTAATAGGTTGTTTATGGAGGTTGCTTATGGTGCGTTAACAGTAACAGGTTTTGAGTATGAACATTTAGGGAAGGTTTTCTGTTTCTCAAGAGCTCTGGTAACTTGAGTAAATAGACTCTCAAGTTGGGTGTGTTGGGGGTCTATGTTGTCCAGGTGATATACTTTACTTTGGGGACATTGTGACCCAGTGAAGCATTGAATCAACCCAGGTCTTGTTAAGCTTTAAGACTGATTCAGTGCTTTTGGCTGCTTACTGTTTCACAGGAAAATAAAATAAGTTCAAATATTAAAATATCATGTTGTATTATTCAAAATTACTACTACAGACCCACACCCTTTATTCAAAATGCTTGAGGACAGATATACCACAGAATTTTTCAGATTTTAGAAAGATAATACCTGCCCTAACAAGCCATTAAGGGTCTAAAACATCACTAATAATCAAGCAAATTATTCCAACAGCTTTTTAAGTGAGTGACTTAATGACTACTTTTTAAGTGAGATGAATAAAGATTATAAATAGCCTCCTATCAGTACAAGTCACCAAATTATTTTCCTTCAAACATATGTAGGCATATGATGATTTTGAATTTCAGAGTTCTTAGGGCAGTCTTGACTTTTCAGGGGTATCTTCTATGTGAAAACATAAAAAGATTTCCTTTGCCAGCAGTTATACAACCTTAAAGTTGAGTTTAATCTTTGTTTAGTTATTTTTTACAAGATAACACTTTTGGGGGCTTTCAGTTTTCAGGTTGACGGTTGTTTCAGTGTTGCTCTTTCGGAATTGTTGGGCCCATGAGTCCATCAAGAAAGCATGGCGCCATTTCAGGTGTGCAAATCTTGGATTTGAAAAATAGAAGTAGCTTGGTCTTTGCATTGGCATATTTGAGATGTTAGTTGAAGTTACTCTGTTAACATTATTACTGGAATCCCTTTTCTGTTGTTGCTGTTTAGTCCCTAAGTTGCTTCTGACTCTTTTGCGACCCCCATTGACTGTAGCCTGGCAGACTCCTCTGCCCATGGGATTTCACAGGCAAGAATACTGGAATGAGTTGCCATTTCCTTCTTCAGGGAATCTTCCTGACTTAGGGATTGAACCTGTGTCTCCTGCACTGGTTGATGGATTCTTTACTGCTGAGCCACCTGGATAGCCCCATTTTGCCTTAACTTTTGTCTAATCTGTTGGGCTAAGTGCACTTATAATTAATACCCCTTTTAGTAGTTGAAGGGTCCTGTTTATCTTACTCTCTTGGTTGTTTGCAAGTTCACTGAATAAGTGACTGAATACTTTTTCTGACCATTATGAAAAAAGTTCTGTTTGAAGTAATAACATGGAGGGTTTGGATTTCCTTAGTGGTTAAGGAATAGTGGTTCTTAGCCCTGACTCCTTGTTAGAATCATTTGGGGGAATGACCATCACCAGGTACTCTGATTTAATTGATCTGGAGTGAGTGCTATGTATTGGTTTTTTACAAGGTTGTAAATTGTAGCTAGGTTGAGTTGCTAAAGTAGGTAGTGGTCTTTAGCTGGAATTGTCGTTTGGGGAGGTGGCATATTTCTTTTGATATGGGCACTTTGATAAAAACAAAAAAGTCTCTAATGTCTTAGCCTTTTGGTTTTACCAAGCTAAGAAGCATTTAGAGTAAAACAGTGCTATAAAATAATGTAGTTGAAAGCAGAATATTTTTGTTAAAGTAACTTTAATAGGTTTACAGTGATACTTGACAAGAGAAAATTAATGCTGTAATTATTACAAATTCAAATAATCCTGCTGCTGCTGCTGCTGCTGCGTTGCTTCAGTCGTGTCCGACTCTGTGTGACCCCATAGACGGCAGCCCACCAGGTTCCCCCGTCCCTGGGATTCTCTAGGCAAGAATACTGGAGTGGGTTGCCATTTCCTTCTCAAATAATCCTGAGAGGACTTCTATTCTTTCCATAGGTTAAGGATTATAGATCATTTGAATTGAGATAAAATATGTCATTACTTTTTCCCAAATTTGGGTTTTTGTTTTTTTTTTTACTCCTTACTTTTCAAAACTAGTTTTGAAACCTGGGTCTGCCAATTACTGTGTTAATCTTAGGCAAGTGGTTTAACTTCTCTGTGTTTTAGTGTACTCATTTCTGAAATAGAGACGGTAGTTATGTTCCATAGAATTAAATTAATAAAATAGGTATATGTAAAGTGTTGAGAACAGTGTCTGGCACATATTGGGGCTGTTAGGGCCTGCTGTTTTTGCTGGTTACTTGGACTTTCTGGAACAATTTGATTTGGTACACTCATGTACTCAGATTGTTTGAAAGGATTAATGAAACTTTAAAAGTTGAATTCCTTTATTCTTTGTTCCTTGCCTTTCAGATATGTACAAGTGATTTAGCTCTCTGACTTGGGAATGTAAGAGTTCACTTTTAGTGCTCAATAGTAAAGTGAAAAACTCATTTGAATTAGAGGTTTTGGGTTTAAGTTTCAGCCTAGTCCCTGATTAGTTGTTTCTGAACTCTCATCCTCATTTTCTAAGAGTAGTAATAATAAACTGCTCTACCTACCAAGAAGTGATGATGAGAAGCAAAGAAATAAATGCATATAAACATGTTTGCTTTAAAACTAAAGGCACTGTAGAAATTTGTTCATTTTGCAAGTTATTTATAGAGCATAATGGGCTTCCCTGGTAGCTCAGTGGTAAAGGATCCACCTGCATTGTGGGAGACCTGGGTTTGATCCATGGGTTGGGAAGATCCCCTGGAGGAGGAAATGGCACCCTGCTCCAGTATATTTGCCAGGAAAATCCCATGGATAGAGGAGCCTGGTGGGCTACAGTCTGTAGGGTTGCAGAGTTGGACACGACTAGAGTGACTGAGCACACACATAGAGCATGTAAGACTGCTAGATGCTGCTTCTAGGTGATAGATCAGGCTTTTAAGGGTTTAGAGCTTTTTTCTTAATAAGTTACATATACTCAATGCAAAAAAGATCAAAGGGACAGAACAAAAATTGCTTGTAATTCTGTCACCCAAAAACAGTTAAAATATTTTGGTGTGGGCATCTCCTTTGAGATGACTTTAGGTATAGTAGTCCCTTTTCGTATTGGGGGAGATCCCACATCCCATTCCAGTCTGAGACAGATGATTGTAATCTTCATGTCAGGCGCTGCAGCTGTTCATTGAATGTTTACTAGCCTCAGGATGGGAAGTGCTGAATGCACTCACTGTATCACTTTGAGTTAGACTCAAGTGTTATCCCAATTTTATTAATGAGAAAATAGAGCCAAAGAAGAGCTAACCAACTTGCTTAAAGCCATATTGCTGCTAAGTGGAAGATTGGTTGTTGGACCCAAATTCATCTTATGCCAAAGCTTCTCTTGCTAGCCACTACCTTGCACTCCCTCCGTAATTAGTATAACGCATTATAATAAGTATTAAAATGAGAAGTGGAAAGCGCTGTGTGCAAGGCAGTATATTTTTTGAATGTTCATATTCCACTTAGAACATACAGTCTTCCTAAAATTTTAGATTTTGAAAGGGGTATTAGAGATCTAAAAAGCTTGACTCATTTTAAAATCAAGTCATTGTCTCTGTTCTGTCCAGACAGAAAGGGTACCAGACATGAGCATAGACACATTTAAGTTCCACACAGTCGAGGAAACCAGCTGAAAACCTGGCAGTACAAGTTTAGGTTTTATAAATATGGTGACAAACATTGGAATTAGTAAATGCATTACATAAATTGTTTTTATTTAAAGGTCATCTTGCATTCTAGCTTGATCTTGAAGAAGCTGAAAGACAAAGATAGGTTTATTTTCATATCAAATACAACTTTCAGATGTTCATTCCCTTAATTATACTTTTTGTTCAGAAATTAAAAAGTCCAAACAAATGTATCCAGGCTTCCCAGATGGCTCAGTGGAAAAAGAATCTGCCTGCTAATGCAGGAGATGCAGGTTCAGTCTCTGCATGGGGAAGATCCCCTGGAAAAGGAAATGGTTACCCGCTCCAGTATTCTTGCCTGGAAAATCTGATGGACAGAGAAGCCTGGTGGGCTACAGTCCATGGGGTTGCAAAAGAGATGGACACAACTCAGCAACTAAGCAACAACAACAAATGTATCCATATTGTACTTGGACTTCTTTGAAAAAAAGTTTCCTGTTACCAGACTTTATTGATAATAAATATATTTACACCATCTCACCATCATATTGTTTGTTTGAAAGGCGTTATTGTTCATTTTCTTAATAAGTGAAAACTAAGTCTCCCTAGAGCCTGAGTTCCTCTGCAGAGTTTATGATTAACTTCTATCCAAAATTATTCCCTTCCTTGTCCTGTACCTATTCTTTTCAAGAGTGAAGAGTATCAAAGGAATGGGGGACTGAAACCAAGCAGGACCCTGCAGGACCCTCCCAGGTACAAAAGCCTTTTGGTGTTCCCCATTTCTTGTTTGTAGAAAAAGACTTCAGTCTCGTGGGCCTTCCTTGAGTTCCATAGAGCAGGCATAGGTAGTTACTTAAGTAGGGAAGTCATGAGTAAAAAGAGTGCTAGTTCATCCTCAAGGAATATACAGGACAGTCTGAAGGATCTCTTGGAGTTGTTCTTTAGGAACTAAGACCCGCATCCCTGAGGTGACATTGGAAGGTTGATAGTTGAGATTCCTGAAACCACTCCACCTCACCACCCCAGTCAGAAGAAAGTCGTGTATCCTGCATCCCCGAAGCCCCCAGAGGTTGCCTTTAAAAACCCTTGGAGTTTGGGTTGTGGAGTTTGGGTCTTTTGAGCATGAGCTGCCCCTACTCCTTGCTTGGCATCCACGATAAACACTGTAGTGTCCTTCACCACACCTAGCATCAGTGAATTGTCTTTGCTGTGGTAGGTGGGTGAACCCAAAGTTGGGTATGGTAACATAAGGTGTTCCTTACAGTTTGGAATTACATTTGTGTCAGTATGGATGAAGGAATTTTCTCATGTGTATTCCAGATGTTTTTTGCTATAGATTTTTGCCAGTTTAGTTAAATCTAGTAGTTATTGATTGAGCACTCACTGTTTACCTATATAAAAACAGCCGACAGTACAAAGAGGCATGCAGTGTAAATACAGTCTTTTGTTAGTTTATAACCCTGATGGGGTGGGAGAATTAGAATTAGACAAATACGAATTATTATTAATATATCCAAAACACAGCAAAGAAAATGTAGGAAAAGTGAAAATAAGTGCTGTGGAAGTTAGTTGGATAAAGTATTTGCATCTAATTGGTGGTAGTCGTCAGTATCTAGAGGTGAGGAAAGTCTCTTTAGAGTTAGGTTGATTTTGACTGGACTATTAAAGGATGAGGGATTTCCCTGGTGGCTCAGTGGTAAAGAACCCTCCTGCCAGTGCCAAAGACACGTGTTTGGATCCCTGCAGTGGGAAGAACCTCTGGAGAAGGAAATGGCAACCTACTTCAGTATTCTTGCCTGGGAAATCCCATGGACGGAGGAACCTGGTGGGCTGTGGTCCATGGGATCACAAAACAAAAGGGAAAATTTGTAGTTTTACTGTTTTAAGTGTATAGTTCAGTATACACTGTAGGGTTCACAATGCAGCGCAACCATCACCACTGTTTCCAAAATTTTTCATCAACTTAAATAAACTCTGCCTGTTGAGCAGTAGCTTCTTATTGTCCCTTTCCTTCGGCCCCTGGAAAACTCCATATATATAGACAAAACTATATAAATTTGCCTATTACCAGTCCATTCTGAAGGAGATGAGCCCTGGGATTTCTTTGCAAGGAATGATGCTAAAGCTGAAACTCCAGGACTTTGGCCACCTCATGCGAAGAGTTGACTCATTGGAAAAGACTCTGATGCTGGGAGGGATTGGGGGCAGAAGGAGAAGGGGACGACAGAGGATGAGGTGGCTGGATGGCATCACTGACTCGATGGACGTGAGTCTGAGTGAACTCCGGGAGTTGGTGATGGACAGGGAGGCCTGGTGTGCTGTGATTCATGGGGTCGCAAAGAGTCGGACACGACTGAGCGACTGATCTGATCTGATCTGATTCTAGATATTTCGTATAAGGGGAATCATACAGTATTTGCCTTTTCATGTTTGGCTTATTTCATTTAGCATAATTTTTCTAGATTCATCCATATTGTAGCATATATCAGAACATAATTCTTTTTATGGCTGAACAATATTCTGTTGTATGGATATATCCATATTTTAATTCACTCATCTATTGATGAACACTTGGGTTATTTCTATTCTTTGTTGTGAGTGATGCTGCAGTGAACATTGTATACCAATCTGTGAGTTCTTATTTTCAGTTCTTTTGAATATATTCCTATGGGTGGAAATCCAGTTGTCCAAGCAGTATTTATTGAAGAGACTGTTCATTTTTCACTGAATGAACACAGTCTTTTCAAGAATCACTTGGCTGTAGATGTGAGGGTAGTATCTGTTTTTTCTTGGGATTTATTGAGCATAGTTTACCATTGAGGACCTCAATATTAGAATACCTCTAGGCTGATACCTTAACTTCTTTTCCATCTGTACTTCCTTTGGTGATCTCACCCAGTCTCATGACTTTAGGTATCATCTATGTGACTCATAAAAATTACATTTCCCAGACTTACATTTCCAATCTAGAACTCTTCTTGAACTCTCCACATTTCTATTTGTGTATCTAATAGAGATCTTATTATGCAAAAAATCAATGTGATTTCTGTCCATTCTCCCAACCTTCCTGACCTGTAGTCTTTCCCATTTCAGTTAATCACAACTGTTTCTTCAACTGTTCTGGCCAGCAGTCTCGGAGTTTCTCTTGGCTTATCTCTGTCTTATGTGCTGCTTCCAGATGTTAGTGTGTCCTGTTGGCTCTACTTTCAAATTACATCTAGTCTGACCATTTCTAATTGCTTTGCTACCAGCACTGTCCTGTTTTATTGCCTAGATTATTGTTAGTCTCCAAACTGGTCTCCTTGTGTCCACCCTTGCTCCTTGCAGTCTGTTCTCGAAATAGTAGCACAGTGATCCTTTTTTAACTGAAGCTGGCGCATGTCACTCTTGGACTCAGAACCCTTTAAGGCTCTCCCATCTCAATCTGAATAGAAGCTAAAGTCATAGAGTGGTCTATGAAATCCTTCATGAACTTTTGGACTTCATTTCTTGTTCCTTTCTCTCTTGCTCCTTCCATTCCAGTCAGACCAGCTGCTCCACCGTTCTTAGGGCACGTGAGGCATGCTTCTCTGGAACCTTTATGGTTATTGCTTCCTGTGCCTGGAATGCTTTTCCTCTAGATAGCCTGTTGTGATCTTCCTCATCTCTATTATGGCCTTGCTCAAATGCCATCTTCTCAGTGTTGCCTTCTTTGAGCACCTTATTTTAAGTTGTTAAGTTTCTTTCTGCCTGCAAAAAAGCTCTTCACTTTTTCTGTTTTATTTCTCTTCACAGCACTTATCATCTTCTAATATACTATAAAGTTTATTTTTTTACTGCTGTCTTCTGAACTGGAATGTATGGTCTGTGAGAGCTGGGACTTTTATATTGTTTTTTGATGTGTCCTCAGTGTCCAGAAAGATCTGGGCACATAGTAGGTACTTACCAATGTGTACTTAATAAAGGACATGTAATAATGTTTTCTAGATAAAGGAATTCTGTACGTTCTTTACAAATATTTATATAGTACCTATTATATTCTTGGCAGCTGGAAAGGGGAGGGGTGATTATGTATAAGAAAACAATGTCTGCTTCCAGGAGTTGAGTGCAGATTAATAAAAATGGACTTTATTACTGGCTGCTGCAGAATGGTAGTGCTATTCATGCAAACTGCTGAAAAAGAATGTATAGTCCTACTTCTTTTTTTTAGAAGAGAGCTATATACATGTTAAAAACTTTAGTAATTCCACCTCTAGGGCAGTGTTCTAAGGATATAGGTCTAAATACAGGACTAGAGAAAGATACTGTGATATTGTGACTTAAATATATTATGGTCATCTGAATGACCAAATATGTACTTCTTATATACATTTATGTATAACCTCCTTGCCCTTTCTCCAAACCCTGCTCTGTGCATCTCTTCTGTTTGTCCATTCCTGAGTTGTATCCTTTTATAATAAACTGGTAATATAGTAAGTAAAATGTTTCTCTGTGTTCTGTGAGCTGCTTTAGCAAATTAAACCAAAGGAAGAGGTTATTGGAACCCCCAGTCTATTATCTGGGCTAATGACTGGCATCTAAAGTAGGGGGGCTTGGGTGTACAGTCTTGGAGGACTGAACCCTCAACCCTACAGTCTGGGTAGATGGTGTCAGAGTTGAGTTGAATTCTTGGACACCTAGCTGGTGTTCCAAGAATTGCTCATTGGAGGTATGGAGACTTTCCCCACCCTCACTTTGGAAATTGCTTCTCAAAGAACACCCTGTATGCCCATAATGCCAAGAAGTTAGGAACAGTTTATATGTCTAATTATATAGGATGGTAGGTATATTATGGTGTCTTAATTTATTTGGTTATTAGTAGTCATTAAATATTGTTTACAAGTTTCTAAACATGGAGATATTTAGAAATTAAAAAACTAAAACTTTAGCTTTATGTGTTTGTGTCTCTCCATTGGGACATTGGTACATTATACAGTGCTTTCCTTAAATTAGCTTTTGTATGTCCTGTTTGTTCTGCTGTCTGAGAAACTCACTTGGGCATTTGTTGCACTGGGAATAGTAGTAGATGTCATGTTTACTGCTGAAAAGAGGGTTTTGAGGGTCCTTGAGAGTCTTGATTGAGGCAGCCCCACAGCCCTTCAATTGAGGGAAGCATATTGTCCCTAGAAATTAGTTGCTGGAATTGCCTTGTTCACAGAGAAATCTTTCCTGAGTATGTACCATCCACCTTGCCAGCTTTTTTCCTGCTTCCCAGATGTTCTCCTAAAGAGGACTACAAAGGAAACATATTAAAATGTTATTAGTGATTATTACCTGGGTGTTGGAGTGGTGAATGTTTTCTTCCTTCTGCTCTTATATATATGCTGAATTTATTATATGGATTTATATTAATGTCTAAAAGCTTATTTAAAGAATCTCTGGCCAGATTGGCTATGATCTTGAGGAAGACATTCTCAGTACCTCTTATGTCTGTGGGTCCTTTCAGCTCAGTGAATTGTTTTTACTTTGGGGTATGTAGTGTTTAAGGTTCTAGTGGGATGTACATCCTTGTGTTTTAAGTTGCTTTTTTTTTTTTAAAGCTATTATATCTTTAACAGTATTTGAGTTTCGGAGACAGGGATCAAGACCATTCCCATAGAAAAGAAATGCAAAAAAGCAAAATGGCTGTCTGAGGAGGCCTTACAAATAGCTGTGAAAAGAAGAGAAGTGAAAAGCAAAAGAGAAAAGGAAAGATATAAACATCTGAATGCAGAGTTCCAAAGAATAGCAAGAAGAGATAAGAAAGCCTTTTTCAGCAATCAATGCAAAGAAATAGAGGAAAACAACAGAATGGGAAAGACTAAAGATCTCTTCAAGAAAATCAGAGATACCAAAGGAACATTTCATGCAAAGATGAGCTCGATAAAGGACAGAAATGGTATGGACCTAACAGAAGCAGAAGATATTAAGAAGAGGTGGCAAGAATACACAGAAGAACTGTACAAAAAAGATTTTCATGACCCAGATAATCACGATGGTGTGATCACTGACCTAGAGCCAGACATCCTGGAATGTGAAGTCAAGTGGGCCTTAGAAAGCGTCACTACGAACAAAGCTAGTGGAGGTGATGGAATTCCAGTTGAGCTATTTCAAATCCTGAAAGATGATGCTGTGAAAGTGTTGCACTCAATATGCCAGCAAATTTGGAAAACTCAGCAGTGGCCACAGGACTGGAAAAGGTCAGTTTTCATTCCAATCCCAAAGAAAGGCAATGCCAAAGAATGCTCAAACTACCGTACAATTGCACTCATCCCACATGCTAGTAAAGTAATGCTCAAAATTCTCCAAGCCAGGCTTCAGCAATATGTGAACTGTGAACTTCCTGATGTTCAAGCTGCTTTTAGAAAAAGCAGAGGAACCAGAGATCAAATTGCCAACATCCACTGGATCATGGAAAAAGCAAGAGAGTTCCAGAAAAACATCTATTTCTGCTTTCTTGACTATGCCAAAGCCTTTGACTGTGTGGATCACAATAAACTGTGGAAAATTCTGAAAGAGATGGGAATACCAGACCACCTAACCTGCCCCTTGAGAAACCTGTATGCAGGTCAGGAAGCAACAGTTAGAGCTGGACATGGAACAACAGACTGGTTCCAAATAGGAAAAGGAGTCCGTCAAGGCTGTATATTGTCACCCTGCTTATTTAACTTATATGCAGAGTACATCATGAGAAATGCTGGACTGGAAGAAACAGAAGCTGGAATCAAGATTGCCAGGAGAAATATCAGTAACCTCAGATATGCAGATGACACCACCCTTATGGCAGAAAGTGAAGAGGAACTCAAAAGCCTCCTGATGAAAGTGAAAGTGGACAGTGAAAAAGTTGGCTTAAAGCTCAACATTCAGAAAACGAAGATCATGGCATCCCGTCCCACCACTTCATTGGAAATAGGTGGGAAAACAGTGGAAACAGTGTCAGACTTTATTTTTCTGGGCTCCAAAATCACTGCAGATGGTGACTGTGGCCATGAAATTAAAAGACGCTTACTCCTTGGAAGGAAAGTTATGACCAACCTAGATAGCATATTCAAAAGCAGAGACATTACTTTGCCAACAAAGGTTCGTCTAGTCAAGGCTATGGTTTTTCCTGTGGTCATGTATGGATGTGAGAGTTGGACTGTGAAGAAGGCTGAGGGCCAAAGAATTGATGCTTTTGAACTGTGGTGTTGGAGAAGACTCTTGAGAGTCCCTTGGACTGCAAGGAGATCCAACCAGTCCATTCTGAAGGAGATCAGCCCTAGGATTTCTTTGGAGGGAATGATGCTGAAGCTGAAACTCCAGTACTTTGGCCACCTCATGCGAAGAGTTGACTCATTGGAAAAGACTGATGCTGGGAAGGATTGGGGGCAGGAGGAGAAGGGGACGACAGAGGATGAGATGTCTGGATGGCATCACTGACTCGATGGACGTGAGTCTGAGTGAACTCCGGGAGTTGGTGATGGACAGGGAGGCCTGGCGTGCTGCGATTCATGGGGTCATGAAGAGTTGGACACGACTGAGCGACTGAACTGAATATTTATGTTGCCTTGATAGCACACACAGACATGCACGCGCATACAGATAAAAGTAGCGTCAGAAATTTTAACATGTCAAAAAAAACTTCTGGATGTGTTAAACTTTCCTAATGTTCTTTGGCCATGTATGCCAAAGCATTTAGAGGTGAAGTGTCTTGATGTCTTCAGTTTACTCTAAAAAAATGGGGGAGAGAGAGGGAAAGAAGGAACTAGAAATAAAGCCAAGAGTTGCAAAATATTAATAGTTGGTGAATTTAGGTGAAGGGTATTGTTCAATGTAATATTCTTTCAACTTTTCTGAAGGCTTGAAAATTTTCAATATAAAAATTTGGGAAAAATAGTCCCGGAATAAAACATTAATTTTAAGAAGGATGTGTCAGTAGTATAAGAAATGACTTACTAGGATAAAAATATATTACAATTAGGATAAAATTATGTGGGGGAGGTAGGATGAAGAGCTTGTTCATGAATTTCTGTAAATGGATGATGGTGGGTATGAAATTGCTATGGTTTTCACATTTCATTGGTACATCTAAAAGCGATGAAACTTTTATTTTAAAATGTCAACTTATGTTGGAAATGACATATTTGCCACCTCTTCAAACGTACAATGAAAATTTTAGATGCCAAATTAGAAGTCTATAAGAAGGTACATGATTTTAAATTCTTTTGTAATAAGCAGGCACACAGATTTGAAGATCTCATCTGGCTAACATTCTTTTAGCTCTTCAGATTCTAGGAGTACAGTGCTAAGGGTTCACTCTGTACTACAGACTGGCAGATCATTCTGCAGGACAGATGGATGTGACTGTTTTAGTGAAGGCATTGTATAGCTTATGAATCACAATCATAATAACCTATCCCCAAACCTGGACTATTCCTGTGAACATACAGACTTTATGATTGCTGAGAGCAGTCATCATGTGTTGCTCTGTTGTTTTCTAAATCACAGAATTATTTTATGACCTTGTAATTTCCTTTTTCTATAAATGTGAGTAATTTCTTTAAAAAGTATAAATTAATGATATTACTTAGGTAGTTTTTCCTGGCCATGAAACTAGTAATTGTATAAACTGCTACTGCTAAGTCGCTTCAGTTGTGTCTGACTCTGTGCGACCCCATAGACGGCCTCCTACCAGGCTCCCCTGTCCCTGGGATTCTCCAGGCAAGAACACTGGTTGCCATTTCCTTCTCCAGTGTATGAAAGTGAAAAGTGAAAAATAAAGTCCCTCAGTTGTGTCCGACTCAGCGACCCATGGACTGCAGCCTACCAGGCTCCTCTGTCCATGGGATTTTCCAGGCAAGAGTACTGGAGTGGGGTGCCATTGCCTTCTCCTAATGAATTCCTTTTTATTCTAAGTGTCTTTAAAAGAAACCATCTGGAAGGACTTCACTTTTTTTCTTTTCCATTATGGTTACAGGGTGTCGAGTACAGTGCCCTGTGCGGTTACAATAGGACCTTGTTGTTTATTCATTCTGTATATAGTAGTTTGCATCTGCTGGTCTCAAACTCCCAAGCCAGCCCTCCCTGTGGAAAGATTTTCCTTTTGACAGTTACTTTGACTTGAGGTCTATAGCATTTTGGAATGTGTACTGTGAATATTTAGTTGTGCTGGGTGCCACTGTGTTACTGTGTCAGCCAAACCCCATGCTACTTACTGATTAAATATCCTCCTACAAGGCTAGGGTGTGAGTTTTGGATTGGGAGTAAGAAGACAAGGTTCATTACACATTGTGCAAGACTTTGGGGGCTAAAAACCATGTGTACTTTCTCTTGGACAGAAACATTGGGAGAATATCATTCCTTTGAATAGATCAAGCCATCTGGTTATTAAAGAGACTTCAGCATGTTCTTGTAACATGTTTCCTTGGTTTTATGCTTAAAATGGGAGACGGTGGAGGCTTAATTTAATGAAATACAGATTTAAAAATCTCCAGTGATGTTTTCAAAAGTGTCCATAATTTAACTGTGAAAATCAGGAAATTAACATTATAACCGTATCATTTTCAGACCTATTCAACTTTTGTCACTTGTCTCAGTGGATGTCCTTTTCAGAAGATTTGTTTAAGAATCACACATCACATTTAGTTGACGTGTTTCTTGCCTGTCCTTCACGCTGGAACAGTTCTTCACTTTTTTCTTGACTTAAGATCTTAGGCCAATTATTTTGTAGAATGGACCCAAAGTTCTGTTGTCTGATGTTTTCTTATGATTTGATTCAGGTTATATATCTTAGAGAAGAATTTTGCAAAACTGATTCTGTGTTCTTCTCTTTGTGTTCTATCAGATGGCATATAATTGCATTTGTCTCATTGGTGGTGATGTTTACTGACACCTGATTAAGATGGTGCCCATCAGATTTTTTGTATTAGTTTCCTGTTGTTGCTGTAACAAACCACAACCTCAGTGGCTTAAAACAATACACATTTATTCTTTTATAGTTCTGAAGGGCAGACTTGCCAGGCAGGTTTTACTTGGCTTGTCATGGTGTTGGCAGGGCAGGTTCTTTCTGGAGGGTTTAGAATAGAATCTTATCTTTTCCAGCTTTTGGAGACAGCCCGTATTCTTTGGCTTGTGGCCCCTTCCTCCATCTTCAAAGGAAGTCACTCCAACCTCTGCTGCCAAGGTCACATCATCTTCTCTTTGACCCTCTTGCTTCCTTATTAGGAACCCTGTGATTATATTCAGTTCAGTCGCTCAGTTGTGTCCGACTCTTTGCGACACCGTGAATCGCAGCACGCCAGGCCTCCCTGTCCATCACCAACTCCCGGAGTTCACTCAAACTCAAGTCCATCGAGTCAGTGATGCCATCCAGCCATCTCATCCTCTGTCATCCCCTTCTCCTCCTGCCCGCAATCCCTCCCAGCATCAGAGTCTTTTCCAGTGAGTCAGCTCTTTGCATGAGGTGGCCAAAGTATTGGAGTTTCAGCTTTAGCATCATTCCAAAGAACACCCAGGACTGATCTCCTTTAGAATGGACTGGTTGGATCTCCTTGCAGTCCAAGGGACTCTCAAGAGTCTTCTCCAACACCATAGTTCAGAAGCATTAATTCTTCGGTGCTCAGCTTTCTTCACAGTCCAACTCTTACATCCATACATGACTACTGGAAAAACCACAGCCTTGACTAGACAGACCTTTGTTGGCAAAGTAATGTCTCTGCTTTTGAATATGTTATCTAGGTTGGTCATAACTTTCCTTCTAAAGGAGTAAGCGTCTTTTAATTTCATGGCTGCAGTCACCATCTGCAGTGATTTTGGAGCCCCCAAAAATAAAGTCTGCCACTGTTTCCACTGTTTCCCCATCTATTTCCCATGAAGTGATGAACCAGATGCCATGATCTTCGTTTTCTGAGTGTTGAGCTTTAAGCCAACTTTTTCACTCTCCTCTTTCACTTTCATCAAGAGGCGCTTTAGTTCCTCTTCACTTTCTGCCACAAGGGTTGTGTCATCTTCATATCTGAGGTTATTGATATTTCTCCTGGCAGTCTTGATTCCAGCTTGTGCTTCTTCCAACCCAGCGTTTCTCATGAACTCTGCATATAAGTTAAATAAGCAGGGTGACAATATATAGCCTTGACGGACTCCTTTTCCTATTTGGAACCAGTCTGTTGTTCCATGTCCAGTTCTAACTGTTGCTTCCTGACCTACATACAGATTTCTCAAGAGGCAGTTCAGGTGGTCTGGTATTCCCATCTCTTTCAGAATTTTCCACAGTTTATTGTGATCCACACAGTCAAAGGCTTTGGCATAGTCAATAAAGCAGAAATAGATGTTTTTCTGGAACTCTCTTGCTTTTTCCATGATCCAGCGGATGTTGGCAATTTGATCTCTGGTTCCTCTGCCTTTTCTAAAAGCAGCTTGAACATCAGGAAGTTCACAGTTCACATATTGCTGAAGCCTGGCTTGGAGAATTTTGAGCATTACTTTACTAGCGTGTGAGATGAGTGCAATTGTATGGTAGTTTGAGCATTCTTTGGCATTGCCTTTCTTTGGGATTGGAATGAAAACTGACCTTTTCCAGTCCTGTGGCCACTGCTGAGTTTTCCAAATTTGCTGGCATATTGAGTGCAGCACTTTCACAGAATCATCTTCAGGATTTGAAATAGCTCAACTGGAATTTCATCACCTTCACTAGCTTTGTTCGTAGTGACGCTTTCTAAGGCCCACTTGACTTCACATTCCAGGATGTCTGGCTCTAGGTCAGTGATCATACCATCGTGATTATCTGGGTCATGAAGATCTTTTTTGTACAGTTCTTCTGTGTATTCTTGCCACCTCTTCTTAATATCTTCTGCTTCTGTTAGGTCCATACCATTTCTGTCCTTTATCGAGCCCATCTTTGCATGAAATGTTCCCTTGGTATCTCTAATTTTCCTGAAGAGATCTCTAGTCTTTCCCATTCTGTTGTTTTCCTCTATTTCTTTGCATTGATCGCTGAGGAAGTCTTTCTTATCTCTCCTTGCTATTTAGAACTCTGCATTCAGATGCTTATATCTTTCCTTTTCTCCTTTGGTTTTCGCTTCTCTTCTTTTCACAGCTATTGGGACCACCCAAATAATACAGAATAATTTTCCCATCTCAAATGTTTAATTTAGTTACATCTGTGAAGTCCTGTTTGCTATGCGAGATCATACATTCACTGAATCTGGGTACTAGGATGTCGTAGACATCTTCAGGGGGAGCAGTTATTCAGCATATCACTTCCCCATTGTAAAGTCATTCTCTTCCTTTTGTAATATTTTGTGGGAAGATACTTGGATCTCTGGTTCCTGTTAGTGGAGAATACTATTTGGAAATCAAGATCTGGGTGCTAGGTGTGTTCACTGCTACTGAGATGTCATTGTTCCTAGGCTCACTTAGTCGAGTTAGGAAAGATGTATGTATGTATGTGTATAGGTCTACATCTGTGTTTCTATATTAAAAGATATTAGTTGGTTCATACTGATGCCTTCAGTTCCAGTCTTAATACCACAGAGGTCATTTCATATTTTCTAATCATACATGTAACTCACTTCTCTGACATGAAAAACTGACTCCAGTTGTCCTTACTGTATTAACTTACTTGATAAGTCTCCTTGCATATTACCACTCTCCCTTCTGCAACTGCTCCTCCCCCTTCCTGAATCCCTCTTCATCTTACCCGATTCTGATAAGTCTTGCCACATAGCGCTCTCATGGGGATTCTTTCCTCAAAGCATGGTGGTAACAGGTAGGTAGACTTCTTAGATGGCAGCTTTGGAGCATTCTATTATATGCAGAGTTCTTTTATTTACTTATCTGGTATCTCGTTTAAGGACTTTGGTTTTGTAGGTGTTTTTTTATTTTTCTTGCCATGCCACGTGGCCTTTGGGGATCTTAGGTCCCTGACCAGAGTTCAGACCTGCACGCCCAGCAGTGGAAGTGCAGTCTTAACTACTGGACCACTAGGGAAGTCTCGTTGTTTTTTTTAATATTATGAAAGATGTTTTACTTGATACTAAACAGCTAATGATCTGTTTTGTTGGCAACATCCAAAGCATTATAGTGAGGGGCCTGTTGAACATATACCTTCCCTCCATCAGCCCTAATCAGGGTGTTGACCTAGGCCAGATCAATGTTGTAGAGCTTCTTCGTAGATGTGATACTTTGTCTTTGATATCCATAATGAACACAAGTGTATTGCTTGCTGTCTTCTATTGTCTTCATGACCATCTTCCTGCTCAGGGGGAACTTGATGATGACACAATGATTAAGCTTATTGCTCTTCCAAGGGTAATTGGGCTGCCTTTGGAGTATCGTGGGCCACCTAGAAGGTGGGTAATGTGATCTTCTCTCTTTCTGTGGCTGTGGATGTCTTTTAGCACTGCCTTCTTGGCCTTCCAAGCTTTCGTCTTTGGCTTTGGTGTGACATAGGCTTCTTTCTTTGCTTTTTGTATGCCGTCTTCATGAAAAGGTAGATTTTTATTTTAAAACTTAATCTAAAACTTTTTTAAACTTGGGAGACTTATTTAAACCAAGTGATTGTGGTGAGCTTAGAAAAACAGTATATGGTATCTTGTCTTTGGTTTAATTCCTTTTAAAATTGAATTGCAGATTTTTCCTGGGGACTAGAATAATGCCTTTTGTTACAACTTTTAAATCTGTTTGAATTTCTTATGAGTTTGTGTGACTTTTCTCATTTAACTTAATTATTTTTATGTTTGAAGAGTATCAAACATATTTCATATTTCAACTATTTTGCACTTTTTGTTACTTCTATAGCAGAAGAAGAAGGAGGAGAGAATTTTCTTAGAAACTACTATGTAATTAAATATTTTGGGTTCAAGTCAGGTTTTAAGTTTTTCAATTAAAAGTTATATCTCACATGAGAAATGATTGCCTGGTAGTTGAATAAAATTTTCCAGATAGATCACTTGTTCTAAGTGGTAGAAAATTGAGCCTATCTTGTGAATTTTTCTTAAAACGTTAAGTAGAGAGTACTTTGAGGAGGGCATGGCAGCCCACTCAGTATTCTTGCCTGGAGAATCCCTATGGACAGAGGAGCTTGGTGGGCTGCAGTCCATGGGGTCACAAAGAGTTGGATATAGCTGAGCAACTAAGCACAGCACAGAGAGTACTTTGATGTTCCAGTGAAGTATTAGCATGATAATGAAGGTTAATATGGTTTTAACTCTGATTTTGCCTTCACTGTGAAAATGGTTTAACTTATCCCCTTCTTTTTCTTTTTTGACAGAGCAAAATCGATTAAAGAATATCAGAAAAGTATATGGAAGATGTATGTGGTACCGTTTACGGTTATTAAAGCCCCAGCCAAATATTATTCCTACAGTAAAGTAAGTAATTGGTTTCAATTAAAAACAAAACAAAACATGAGTTGTGTTTACTCTTTGCTAGGTATCATATGAAATAGGGGTATAAAGATGAATGGGCTTCCCAGGTGGCGCTGTGGTAAGGAATCCTGCCAATGCAAGAGACACAAGGGATCCAGGTTCAATCCTTGGTTGGGAACTGCCTGGAGTAGGAAATGGTACCTCACTCCAGTATTCTTGCCTGGGGAATCCCATGGGCAGAGAGGCCTGGTGGGCTACAGTCCGTAGGGTTGCAAAGAGTCAGATACAACTAAGCACATAATGATGAATAAAATCTGTGTCTGTGAAGAAATTGTAACCTTAGTAGGAGTAAGATGTGATTAGTAAATTTGAGAACAGTCTGAACTGAGTGGTTTAGAAGTTCAAAAGAGAGAGAGGGTACTTCTGACTAGAGGGAGGAGAGGAGAAAGAAGTCAAATTTTGAAGGAACATCTTAAATATCTTGTGTCAGGATTTGAATTTTGTCTCAGACTATGGAGGAGTCTTTAAAAGATTATCAGAAGCATGGAGGTGACATAGTCAAGTTTGCATTTCATAGTGATTGAAGTTTGTGGATGCATACTGTGTGGCAGGTGCTGTACTAGGATTTCATATGTTACTCATTAGCTTTATATTAACTTTTAGGTAGATGTTTTTGCTTTTTCTCAAGTGAGGAAACTGAGACTAAGAAGATGAGGAAACTTGACTAAGTTCTTGCAGCAAGAAGTGGTAGAGTGAGGATCTGATTACTCTTTATTTTTGCAAGGCCATCTACATAAATAGGCCATTAGCATGTTTAATCAGAGTAGATGTCTTTGATTTTTCGAGGCTTTGTTGGTTAGCACCTGGGCTTTGGATCTTCACCCTAAGTCATCAGTTTAGAGGTAACATGAAACTGAGGGCAAGTGAAAGAGCTGTCATTAGTGAAGGACTGCTGCTGCTGCTGCTAAGTCACTTCAGTCGTGTCTGACTCTGTGCGATCCCATAGACAGCAGCCCACCAGGCTCCCCTGTCCCTGGGATTCTCCAGGCAAGAACACTGGAGTGGGTTGCCATTTCCTTCTCCAATGCATGAAAGTGAAAAGTGAAAGTGAAGTTGCTCAGTCATGTCCAACTCTTAGTGACCCCATGGACTGAAGCCCACCAGGCTCCTCCGTCCATGGGATTTTCCAGACAAGAGTACTGGAGTGGGGTGCCATTGCCTTCTTTGTCTGAAGGACTTTACCCTGTGAATTACCTGCATATATCTATCTAGTAGATAGGAGGGCAAGACCTGGCAGAGGAAATTAGTAAAAGCAGAACCAGTTATTTTTAAATCTTGGTTTAAATGATGATAGTTTTCAACATATGTGTATTACTTAAGGAGACTTAAATAGTTCCTTTGTAGAGGGAGGGAAATCTTAGCTTTAATGTTATGAAACTAAAAGGCAAAATTAGTGTTTACCAGAGTAGTTTCATATTTGCTATGTATTCCTTGCTATTGCTTCTCTTTTTAGATTAAACTTATGAGGCACCAAGGCAGGTATATTTGGCTTTCCAGTTTCTTCTCTTTTGGGCTTTGGTCAACACATTGTGGGTATCTGAACCTCAATTTCAAGGGGAAAAAACCTAACTTTGTGATGTTTTCTTCAGTAATTAGTAAAGATATTTACTTAAATTGAACTTCAGATTATTGGATGTTTAAGTAAGAATTAAATAATACTGGTAAAAATATAAATAAGGTCAGGAGCCATCAAAACTTTTTTGCTACTTGACCCTGAAGCATTCTTTCAAAATTAAGCAGTCATTATCTGTTACTTTAATTTCTGGAAGTTGCTTCCAAAATGACTTTTAAGGTATGCTTAAAGAAAAAACATAGGACACTAATTATTGAAGCCACATGTAAGGAAAATGCATGTCTTTTCAGAGAAACCAAACATGCTTTTAAAAAACTGGACCCAGAGCATGATGTAATCTGTTATGTTTCTTCCTTTGGTCTCGCTCTCAGGAAATCAGGATGGTTTTTATTGGTTGTGGTAGTTTTCATCAGTTTGGGAATTCTCTCAACAACCTGCTTGTCCCTTTATGCATTAGCTCAGAGGGCCAGATGCCGCACATAGAGCAGTCTTAACACGGGGTGTAGTGCATTTTAGGTATTTTGTTCCCTTTCTCTTCTAACCTTGTTTGCTTTAAAAATTTTACTTTAGTGGTTTTCAGTTTCTCTTTTATCTTTGTTTTTTGAGCTTTGTAGCCTTTTGGGAAAGTTGGCAAAACAAGATGTGGAGTTACTAAGTTTGTGTGGAAATAAAATATAATTTAAAATGTTCTTTAGCATATTGAAGGTATTAGCAAACTTTGGCTTTGAGTCACAAGTTCCTATTTTAAATTATTTTCATTATTCAGTCAATAAGTAGTTACTGTGTGCTGTGTATGTGTCAAATATTATACTAGGTGCTGATATACTGTGAGTAACAAAATACTGGCGAGTAAACAAATGATAATAGTTTAGTAAGGGTTGTAAAGGAGGATTGGGGTGCCATGAAAGAACAGAGGTAGGGCTCTTAACTGGCTTGAGACAGTGAAGGCATTCTTGAGTAAGTGAGGGGTCCTAGTTGAGAGCTGAGACGTGGGCAAGAGTTAGTGGTAACAGCCGAGAGCTGCCATGAGTTGTTTGTTTATCATCTGTGAAGCGCCTTTTAGATGCTTTACATACCTTTGTTGTTGTTCCTAAGTCAGGTCCGGCTCTTTGCAATCCCACCGACTGCAGCACGCCAGCACACCAGGCTTCCCTGTCCTTCACTATCTCCTGGAGTTTGCTCAAACGCATGTCCATTGAGTCAGTGATGCCATCCAACCATCTCATTCTCTGTTGCCCCCTTCTCCTCCTGCCCTCAATCTTTCCCAGCAACAGGGTCTTTTCCAGTGAATCGGCTCTTTGCATCAGGTAGCCAAAGTACTGAAACTTCAGCTTCAGCAGCAGTCCTTCCAATTCAGGGTTGATTTCTTTTAGGATTGACTGGTTTGATCTCCTTGCTGTCCAAAGGACGCTCAAGAGTCTTCTCCAGCACCACAATTTGAAAGCCTCAGTTCTTCGGCACTCAGCCTTCTTTATCGTCCAACTTTCATATCCATACATGACTACTGGAAAAACCATAGCTTTCCTTCCAAGGAGCAAGCGTCTTTTAATTTCATGGCTGCAGTTGTTGTCTGCAGTGATTTTGGAGCCCAAGAAAATAAAATATGCCACTGCTTCCACTTTTTTTCCCCCCTCTATTTGTCATAAAATAATGGAACCAGATGCCATGAGTTAGTTGTTTGATGTTGAATTTTAAGCCAGCATTTTCACCTCTCCTCTTTCACCTTCATCAAGAGGCTCTTTAATTCCTCTTCGCTTTTTGCCATTAGAGTGATATCGTCTGCATATCTGAGGTTTTTTATATTTCTCCTGGCTATCTTGATTCCAACTTGTGCTTCATCCAGTCCGGCATTTCACATGATGTACTCTGGTGGCTCATATGGTAAAGCATCTGCCCGCAATGTGGGACCCTGGTTTGATCCCTGGGACGGGAAGATCCCCTGGAGAAGGAAATGGCAACCCACTCCAGTACTCTTGCCTAGAAAATTCCATGGATGGAGGAGCCTGGTGGTCTACAGTGCGTGGAGTCGCAAAGAGTCAGACATGACTGAGTAACTTCACTTCACTTGACTCACTTTACTCTGCATTTAAGTTAAATAAGGAGGATGACAATATACAGACTTGACATACTCCTTTTTTGACATACTCCAATTTTGAACCAGTCTGTTGTTTCATGTTTGGTTCTGTTGCTTCTTGGCCTGTATCTAGGTTTCTCAGGAGGCTAGTAAGGTGGTCTAGTAATTCCCATCTCTTTAAGAAATTTCCACAGTTTGTTGTGATCCATACAGTCAAAGGCTTTTAGCTTAGTCAGTGAAGCATAAGCAGATGTTTTTCTGGAATTCCCTTGCTTTCTCTGTGATCCAACAAAAGGTGGCAGTTTGATCTCTGGTTTCTCTGCCTTTTCTAAATCCAGCTTGTACATCTGGAAGTTCTTGGTTCACATACTATTGAAGCCTAGCTTGAAGGATTTTGAGCATTACCTTGCTATCATGTGAACGGAGCACAGTTGTGCAGTAGTTTGAACATTCTTTGGCATTGTCGTTCTTTGGGATTGAAATGAAAATTGACCTTTTCCAGTCCTGTGGCCTTTGTTGAGTTTTCCAAATTTACTGACATATTGAGTGCAGCACTTTAACAGCATCATCTTTTAGTATGTTAAAAAGCTCAGCTGGAATTCCATCACCTCCACTAGCTTTGTTTGTAGTAATGCTTCCTAAGGCCCACTTGACTTTACATTCCAGGATGTCTGGCTCTAGGTGAGTGACCACACCATCATGGTTATCCAGGTCATTAAGACCTTTTTTGTACAGTTCTGTGTATTCTTGCCGCCTCTTCTGCTTCTGTTAGGTCCTTGCTGTTTCTTTGTTTTATTGTGCCCATCTTTGCATGAAGTGTTCCTTTGGTATCTCCAGTTTTCTTCAAGAGATTTTTAGTCTTTCCCATTCTATTGTTTTCCTCTATTTTTTGCATTGTTCACTTAAGAAGGCTTTCTTATCTCTTGCTATTCTCTGGAACTCTGCATTCAATTGGGTGTATCTTTCCGTTTCTTCTTTATATACCTGCTGCTGCTGCTGCTGCTAAGTCGCTTCACTCGTGCCCGACTCTGTGCGACCCCAGAGATGGCAGCCCACCAGGCTTCCCTGTCCCTGGGATTCTCCATGCAAGAACACTGGAGTGGCTTGCCATTTCCTTCTCCAATGCATGGAAATGAAAAGTGAAAGTGAAGTCGCTCAGTCGTGTCCGACTCTAGCTACCCCATGGACTGCAGCCTACCAGGCTCCTCTGTCCATGGGATTTTCCAGGCAAGAGTACTGGAGTGAGGTGCTAATCTTATTTAATTCTCGGACCCACTCTAGAAATTGGAAACTGAGCTAAACAACTTGCCAAGATCTCTTAGGTAATAAGGGGTAAAACTGGGATTTGACTTTTTGTTCCAGAGCCTATCACTGGATAGGAAGGTAAAACTGGAAGTATTCTAGGTATTCTTTGTCTTTGGGCATGTGGAAAGCAGCTTCCAGTATTATGCCCTTTAATAAGGTTTAGAACGTGGATTTGGCCAGGTAGAACAAAATTTGTGTCTGAGTGCCATTTGTGTTTGTTACTCTGAGGTTAGTTAGAACTGAGCATAAAATCCTGTCCACATGCTCAAGGAGTTTGCAGTGAGCCAGAGGGTCATGGTTTATGTTTCTTTGACTGTAATCATGGTCTTCCTGTTGATTATCTTGACAGCGGTTATGGATTGGGTAGATAATTTGAGTTGAGTCTTGAAGGATAAGTACAGTTTGGATATGTAGAAATGAAGAATGGGAATTCTAGGTAGAAAGACCCAGGAGAGCAAAAGCATGATGGTGGAAAAACTTAGGGAACTTTGGGAGGTGGCGATTTATTTTGTTTGAAAAACTAGGATGATAAAAGTAAAGAGGTAGGTAGGAATTGGGCCTGAGAAACTCAGTCCAGATAAACATGTTTTAAGCTATGTTTCTATCAAGAGAGCTTAAATGCATGAAATGTTTTCTTTTTGTGTTTGAAAACAGATCACTTCGGTTTGTTTGACTAGGATTCCTATGATTCATTTATGTCTTTGTTTAACAGTTCCTATCTAATATAACAGATTGTGATACAAAACATGTAAAAAATAAAAATTATTCCATTTCATCACTTAAAGATAAACACCATTAAGATGATTTACCTTCTATATTTTTATTTATAATAAACTTTATTTACAAAAAATAGGATTACATTGTACATACAGCTTTGAAATCTGTTTTTCTATTTTAACACTGTAAAGTAGAGAATCTTCCACAGCAAGTATTTTTAGAGTCTAGATAGCATTTCTCTATAGATATACTGTTACTGATCTGTTCAGTACTCTACTGATGGACATTTATATGTGTTTTCAGGTATTAATTATATCTGTTACCACCCTTATACTTTATAAACTTAGTTTTAGTTTATTTGCTTCTTAATTTCTTGAAGTGGAGTAGATTGATAGTTTAAAAGATATATAGTTCTTTAGGGCTTTTGATAACCTTATTGCCAGATATTCCGTCAGAGTGTACATTGTATGAGAGTTCCTTTTTTCCTTAGCTTCTCCAACACTGGTAATATCAATTTTTAAAATGTTTTTATTAAATAGAACATACTGAAGTAGAAAGAAATGATTTTTCCCCCAAAACTATATATTCTTTTATGTCTTTTTTTTTTTAACCTGTAGTGCACATCTTTCTATCATGCTCAGTTGCATCTGACTCTTTGTGACCCTTTTGACTGTAGCCTGGCAGGCTCTTCTGTCCATGGGGTTTTTCAGGCAAGAATGCTGGAGTGGTTGCCATTTCCTCCTCCAGGGGATCTTCCCAACCCAGGGATGGAACCTGAGTCTCCAGTGTCTCCTGAATTGCAGGCGAATTCTTTACACATTGAACCATCTGGGAAGCCCACATGTCTTTCTGTATTTGTTAGCTAAAAATGTTCCATTTTGTGGCTTTATCTTGGTTTATTTAATTAGTCTCCTATGAATGATTTAATTAGTTCCCAATAAATGGACATTAAGTTTGTTTCCAAATTTTTACTGTTATGGTAAACAGGACTACTTAAGGCCACTTATCTTTGCGCAATTGACCAATTATTTTTTGTAGTTTACCTTACTAGAAGTGTAATTGCGAGGTCAAGAGCAGTTCTTTTTTACATTAAATGGTTAACTGAATAGTAAGTATAATGTATTTGATCTAATTTAATGCATCCAGTAAATGAGAGTTGAATTAACTTCTTACTTAAATTCTGCAAATAGGAACTGAGAGAATATTACATGCCAGGCACTGCTAGATTCTAGAGAATTCAAAGGGGCATAAAGACACTGTCATTATTATATCTTACAACCCAGTGATTACAGAATTTAAGTCAGTAACACTAATTTAAGTCAGTGAGACTACTTTAGATTATTCTATGCCTTGGTCTTGCCAAAATGTCTTTAGAATCTAAAGGAAACCCAAAGAGTTGTATTTACTTATATTTCACTTATCTTTTTTCTCAACAGGAAAATAGTTCTTCTTGCAGGATGGGCATTGTTCTTATTCCTTGCATACAAAGTTTCCAAAACAGACCGAGAATATCAAGAATACAATCCTTATGAAGTATTAAATTTAGATCCCGTAAGTAGTATTTTTATATAATGTACATTAGTTTAATGATCCCTTGAAAATACTGTAGGCCCACAGCCTAAAAGAAAGTGAGTTGTGCCTAAAGAAATCAGACTCCGATCAGTTAAAAAGATACCTAATCTGTTTTTATTCTAATGCATATATATATATATATGTTTTTGAAGCTACAGAGGTCAATTACCATCCTATTAAGAGTTGGTTTGTAATTGCTAAAATGTAAAAAATATTTGGAGGTGAGAAGTTAGTATATTTTTAAAAGACGTTTCTAAGATTGGTTTAATGCAAAGTTAGAACCAGGAGGTTTATTTATGTTAGTTGGATAGGACCCTGTTTTAGTTGACACTAAGGTAGTATGTTAAGTCTTTATGTCTTGTAAAGAACTGGTAGCTTTGTCATAGAAATTGAGATTAACCTGGAATGTATCTGTTAGGTGACTTTCTTCTTTTTTTTTTTTAACATTTTTTAAAAATTAGTTTTTATTGGAGTATAGTCGCTTTACAGTGTTGTGTGTTAGGTGACTTTCTTAATTGAACTTGATTGATGGATCTAAGTAGAAAATTAGTCTTTTAAATTTATCTGTGGCAAGTTAGAACTGAAATGTATGCTAGAGATCATCTAGCATTTTCTTCTGATGGAGGAAATGAGGCCTGGAAAATCTGTGTTTTGTCTGGTGTCCCATAACTTCTAGTAAACAAACTGAACCTAGTGCTCTTTCCATTTCTCCCCCATACTGCTCTCTTTTATTTCTTGTCTCTGCTCAGTAGATGGCTTGATCCAGAGATTCACATAACGCAAAGTAAGGAGTGTATTTATCTTCTGGTTTTCTGCTTTGTAGAAGAAAAGTTTGCATACCATCTGAATTTTCTTATTGTGATGATTATGGTCATCAAGAGAGCTATTTTAAGTTTTAAAGGTTTGGGGACAATTTAATGCCATAAAAAAAATCAATGTGAAAAATTGATGAATAGAAATTGAATCTAATTAGGAAACAACTAAGGTAAACTAAGTTACTTAATATTAAAATGTTGTCAAACAGATGAAACCAAATAGTCTTCAGATTATTTCTTAGAAAAGAGGTTAACCTTTGATTTTTTTTTTCAGCCAGACTTAATTAACTTGATCATTCTTTGATATTTAAAATTCTGTGTCATTTTATTTTATTTAAATGGCATTCATATATTATCAATCTCAAATCATCTATGTGCATGGCATATAGTTAGATGCCCAGTAAAATAAAATATATCGAATAGCATAAATATTTTTACTTAAAAATATGTGAGTGAAATTTATAGGACAAGATATATAGGATGAAAACTTCATTTTCTGTAACTATTGAGTAGTTCAATATTTTAAGTTCAGAATGGGATGGATTATATTTTACAGTAGCCTGCCTATTTTTACTAAAAGAAAGTCTTTTCTTTTAGGGGGCAACTGTAGCAGAGATTAAGAAACAGTATCGTTTGCTGTCTCTTAAATATCATCCAGATAAAGGAGGTGATGAAGTTATGTTCATGAGAATAGCAAAAGCTTATGCAGCGTAAGTATTTTAGGACTTGTTATACATTTTTAAGTTTTCTATTGGAATAAAATAGTAATCAGTAAAATAATTGTCATATACTTTTTTCAAGTGTTGACCTCATATGTTGAGTCTTCTATGGAACTTCCTGATAACCCTGCAGGGGTAATTTAGCTAAACCTTAATTTTAAGTAGTGCTTTTGCCATGTGAGTTGATTAAGTAGTAAGTGATATGTTAATTGAGCTATTTTCAAAGCATACTGATTAGAAGAGGATATACTAACACTTTGCTTTCATTTCTAGGCTTTTTATTAGGCTAGATCTAGTTCTTTTAAATGAGACAAGCATACAAGCATTATAGCTTGTTTCATTTAAACTATTTAAAGATGAGTTTAATTTTTGGAAAACAGGATAGAGGATATAAAATTTAGTTATTTCTTGGGTGTTAATATTGCAGGAGATAAAAAGGCAGCTGGATTCTTCACGAATTATGATAGGTATATCCCACACAACCCTTACGTTGAATTAAAGAGTAAAATACAGACAAGATGTTATCTGTTTTTGAGGAAAACTCAGTAATGTACAATTTTGTAAGCTAACTTAAAAAATATAAGTAATAGAATATGCAGATATAATAGCAGGCTGTGAAAGTGGAATATGAATGACAAAAGTTTGGGAAATACTGTCTTATGCATTTTTGTGCCTAATAGAAGTATATTGACCGTGTCTCCTTTCTCCCTGCAGCCTCCTCCCCCACCCCCTCCATTGGGTGTTTTCTGTGTGAATATGCTTCTGTAATAAAGCAGTACTTGCAGGAGCTTCTGAAGTGTGCTCTACATTTTCTTTTCTGTACAGCAGATGTTCTCCAGATTATTCTTTCAGTTGGTGTGTTCTTTCCCCCTTTTTTCAGTGTCTCCTTCATGCATTTACCCTTGGTGCACAAGTATCACAATATAATGCCTTAGTTGCTGTCTTCAGGTAATTGAAGAACTGGAGATTTCCAGATGTCAGATAGCCAAGATTAATTAGTGTTTTTGGTACAGTTACTTTGCCCCCCTTAGTTTTCAGGTATTGTAACCTTTTCAAGGTCATGATTTTGTTCTCAGGTTACTGGAAATCTGGCTTTATTATGTATGGTCACTATTCTAAAAAGTACTGAAGAATAATATATGGCTTTTGGTTTTAACTTAGTTGCATGATCATGATGTAGTGTTTTGTATGTAAAGGGTCTAAAATAGTTGATGGTCTATCAGGCAGATGAAGAAGTAAAATGATTACAGGACCCAGAACTCTTGAGTTGTTGTAACTTGTACAAATATAACTAGATTAGTTAAAAGGGCACATTTTACTGAATATGTATGTAATAGGTTTGAGTCATTGAATTGAAGCTGCTGTCCTAAGATACGTATTTCAAGCAACTTGTGGAATGCAGTTATAGACTTTGATCTACAAAGTTTTTCAGAATTTGCCTTGGTTATTTAAGCTACTTTCTCTTCCCTTATTTGCTCATTATAATAAATAAGTGGGTCATTTCTATTTCTTCGGGCCAGATTGTTACTTGAAGGAGGTATGGTTATTTTTGAAGAGTTAGGCCAACTTATGAATTCTCTGATTCATTTTTCTGGATACAGTTGGGATTTTGCTTTTGGGTGTAGAACCTGTGTTTAAACTATTTTTTAACACATGGGCAGCGTGAGTTAACATCCTTAAAACTATTTTAATTTTTATAGCCTATGTTTGCACATATTCTTACGTATGAATACATAACTTAGCTGTGTATAGCCAACTCAGGCCACTCATATATAATTTAGTGAAGGCATTCTCTGGATTAGGATTTAAAATCTGAGGTCCCTGAAACAGTATACAGAATTTATGTGTATTTGTAAATGTGCATTTTTTTTCCAGGACAAGAGGGGCATAGATTTCACTAGATTTAGATTCCTAATAGGATTTATGGTATAACCTCCCACCCTCAAAGTCAAGGAATATAATCATGTTTCGGAAACTTGACTCTCCTTGAATTAAAAAAAAAATTACATTAGTACCAGTGGTGTTGTGTGAGCTTATTATATATAAATTATACTGAAATCACACAGCTTCTAAGTTCTTTAAGTCTTAGAAATGGTATTATACTGAAGCACTAACAAGAAGTGAAAAATCAGTTGCTTTCTTAAACTGACTTAAAAAAAATTGATAATTCCTTTGACTATACAGACTGGTTATACAACAGTTGTACACAGATTGGTTTAATGAATGAATTAATGAAATTTTAATCAGATGTGTGTGCAGGTTGAAAAATCAAATGCTTCTTTGATGTGAGCTGTGCTTTATTTTGCTAATCTGAGGGCATTGAATAGAGAACAGAACAGTTTATGTTCCTGCCATCATTAGAAAGGCAGAAAGGAACGAGATAATTATTTTGGGAAAAAGAATCTGATTAGGAGACAGAAAATTTAAAGAAACAATAGCTAAAGCTCTTGATGAAGTGGACAATTATACAGGGAAACCAAGGCAAACGTTTTTGAGAAATATCCCTTCCTTAGCAGAAAAGAATCTTAGCACCACTCCTTATTAACTTGCAGTCTAATAATGCCTTTCCTCGGCTCTTGTATTTTACTGTGGCCTTAGGTCAAATAGTGTAAGTGAAGTTACAGTTGAATAAGGACTAAAGATGTCGAGGTGCTTGTTTTCATAAGTGACCAAATTGATAAGTGTAAAAATATTTTCAAATCATTGAAAAATTTTGCAATTTTATTAAGGTATTTCTGCATTCTTTGTCTCAACTTGGAGCTTTATTAAATAGAAAATACATTGTATCCTAGGTACATATGCCCTGGGAAATAAATTTATGGCTAAAATTCAGTTCAGCTCAGTCATGTCTGACTTCCTGCGACCCATGGACTGCAGCATGTCAGGCTTCCCTGTCCATTACCAACTCCCAGAACCTACTCAAACTCATGTCCATCCTGTCAGTGATGCCATCCAACCATCTAATCCTCTGTCGTCCTTTTCTCCTCCTGCCTGCAATCTTTCCCAGCATCAGGGTCTTTTCCAATGAGTTGGTTCTTCACATCAGGTGGCCAAAGTATTGGAGTTTCAGCTTCCCCCTTCCAATGAATAGTCAGGACTGATTTCCTTTAGGATTGACTGGCTGGATCTCCTTGCAGTCCAAGGGACTCTGAAGAGTCTTACTAACACCACAGTTTAAAAGCATCAATTCTTTGGTGCTCAGCTTTCTTTATAGTCCAACTCACATCCATACATGACTACTGGAAAAACCATAGCTTTGACTAGACAGACCTTCATTGGTAAAGTAATATCACTGCTTTTTAATATGCTGTCTAGGTTTGGCATAGCTTTTCTTCCAAGGAGCAAGTGTCTTTTAATTTCATGGCTGCAGTCACCATCTGCAGTGATTTTGGAGCCCCCCAAAATAAAGTCTGTCATTGTTTCCATTGTTTGCCCATCTATTTGCCATGGAGTGATGGGACCAGATGCCATGATCTTAGTTTTCTGTATGTTGAGTTTTAAGCCAACTTTTTGACTCTCCTCTTTCACTTTCATCAAGAGGCTCTTTAATTCTTCTTTGGTTTCTCCCATAAGGGTGGTGTCATTTGCATGTCTAAGGTTATTGATATTTCTCCCAGCAGTCTTGATTCCAGCTTGTGCTTCATCCAGCCCAGCGTTTCTCATGATGTACTCTGCATAGAAGTTTATAAATAAGCAGGGTAACAATATACAGTCTTGACATACTCCTTTCCCAATTTGGAACCAGTCTGTTGTTCCATGTCTGGTTCTAACTGTTGCTTCTTGTCCTGCATACGATTTCTCAGGAGAAAGATCAGGTGGTCTGGTATTCCCATCTCTAAGAATTTCCCACAGTTTATTGTGATCCACACAGTCAAAGGCTTTGGCATAGTCAAGAAAGCAAAAGTAGATGTTTTTCTGGAACTTGATGATCCAGAATGTTGGCAGTTTTGTCTCTGGTTCCTCTGCCTTTTCTAAATCCAGCTTGAACATCTGGGAAGTTCATGGTTCACATGCTGTTGAAGCCTGGCTTGGAGAATTTTGAACATTACTTTGCTAGCATGTGAGATGAGTGCGATTGTGCAGTGGTTTGAGCATTCTTTGGCATTGCCTTTCTTTGGGATTGGAATGAATACTGACCTTTTCCAGTCTGGTGGCCACTGCTGAGTTTTCCAAATTTGCTGGCATATTGAGTGTAGCACTTTAACAGAATCATCTTTCAGGATTTGAAATAGCTCAACTGGAATTCCATCACCTCCACTAGCTTTGTTCATAGTGATGCTTCCTAAGGCCCACTTGACCTTGCATTCCAGGATGTCTGACTCTAGGTCAGTGATCACACCAACGTGGTTATCTGGGTCCTGAAGCTCTTTTCTGTATAGTTCTGTGTACTCTTGCCACCTCTTCTTAATATCTTCTGCTTCTGTTAGGTCCATACCATTTCTGTCCTTTATCGAGCCCGTCTTTGCATGAAATGTTCCCTTGATATCTTTAATTTTCTTGAAGAGATCTCTAGTTTTTCCCATTCTGTTGTTTTCCTCTATTTCTTTGCATTGATCACTGAGCAAGGCTTTCTTATCTCTCCTTACTATTCTTTGGAATTCTGCATTCAAATGGGTATATCTTTCTTTTTCTCCTTTGCCTTTAGCTTCTCTTCGTTTTTCAGCTATTTGTAAGGCCTCTTCAGGCCTTACATGCAAAAATGCCTTTTTGCATTTCTTTTTCTTGGGGATGGTCTTGATCACTGCCTCCTGGACACTGTCATGATCCTCTTTCAATAGTTCTTCAGGCACTCTGTCTATCAGATCTAATCCCTTGAGTCTTTTTGTCACTTCCACTGTATAATTGTAAGGGATTTGATTTAGGTTATACCTGAATGGTCTGGTGGTTTTCCCTACGTTCTTCAATTTAAGTCTGAATTTTGCAATGAGGAATTCATGATCTGAGTGACAGTCAGCTTCCGGTCTGTTTTTGCTGACTGTATAGGGCTTCTCCATCTTTGGCTAAAATTAGGTTTGAACATAAACATAATCTTTTGCCAGTAGGTCTGTAAGAATGTCTTCCTTATTATGTTATTGGTCATTTTTGTATGTTTTTGACTGCCTTGTCTCCTTAACAACATTGTAAAGTTTCTGAAGGAAAGAGTTCTTTTAATGTTTTTATTTTTATTTTTAAAAACATCTATGCCAGGACCTGGAATAAAGCTACTCTTACCCCGTGCCTTGAACCATTGCCCAGGTCATATATGTTTACATATTTTTTAAAAAAATCACTGTCCCTCATATTGCCTGAGTTGGGAAGCTGTTGCTTTAGCAAGTATTTGCCTAGTCTTCCTGGAAGTTGGCTTAGGAGAAAACTGTGATCTCAGCACAGTACAAATGACCTTTACCACAGCAGTGGAATTTTATAGGTGTTATTTTTTTCTTTGAGAATGTGGTGCAAGTTTTGGAGGGATTATTATTAATCATGTATTAAGTTTATATTTAAAATATAGGTATATGTCATTATTAAAATAAAAGCATGCCCATTGAAAAAATTTTGGAAAATAAGTGAGTGTATAAGATTGAAAAAAGTCACGTCTAATTTCCCCTGCCTCCTTAGAAAATGTAATAGCCTTTAAAGTTTGATCTTCTGTCTTGAACTGGCTAAACTTGAGAACTCTTGGGCCAACTAAGAATTTGTATCCGGGTTCATTAATTAGCATTTTTTGTTAATGCTGAATTCCTTCCTTACCTGTCCCTATTTTTTTTTCAGATTTCAGAGGGTTTTTCTTGATTCTCTGAAATTATTTCTTTTAAGAAATGAGTTGGTTGGTTAATGGAGTTTGTGTAGTTGAGTACTTATTTTTCAGATGTGGTTTTCTAATTTTGCACCTTTGTTCTTTTTATGCTAGTTTAACTGATGAAGAATCCCGGAAAAATTGGGAAGAATTTGGAAATCCAGATGGGCCTCAAGGTGTGGTAAATGATGATTAAAAAAATACTGGGGTTAAGGTATTGCGTATATTATGAAAATGTTAGATTTAAAAGAACGTTTTGATTTTCTTAGTTTGTGAATAGAAAAATTACAACCACACAGAGTTAAATGGATACGTAAATTGAGCTTCCTTTACTTAATTTTTCTAGAGATTAGTTGGAAAGATAGGTCTTTGATTTGATGAGAAGAGTAGTCAGTTTCATTATTCATCATTTCCAGTTCAGTTCAGTCGCTCAGTCGTGTCCGACTCTGCGACCCCATGAATTGCAGCACGCCAGGCCTCCCTGTCCATCACCAACTCCTGGAGTTTACTCAGACTCACGTCCATCAAGTCGGTAATGCCATCCAGCCATTTCATCCTCTGGTGTCCCCTTCTCCTCCTGCCCCCAATCCCTCCCAGCATCAGAGTCTTTTCCAGTGAGTCAACTCTTCGCATGAGGTGGCCAAAGTACTGGAGTTTCAGCTTTAGCATCATTCATTTCCAGTTAGTGGTCGATAAAAACAGGATGAAAACTCTGTTTTTTCTTTACTGACTAAACATTTTCCCATATATTCATAGTGTTTACATAAACTCAGGACATGTAAATGGATTTAAGTGTTCTGAGAAGAAGGAATTCATGTACTTTGATTTTTTTTTTTTTTTTTTTCTTTTGGGAAAATTTGAAGTTTCAGATGATAAACCATATCACATCAACTTTTGTGTATGAGACACACATAGTAAGATAATCTTAAAGTTTTTTGGAAGTGACAGGGGAGGTAGAATTTCGGGATATAAATAAATGAAGCTGGAAGTTCAGACTCTTCAAAAATACTCTTCCTTTTTTAGCCACAAGCTTTGGAATTGCCCTCCCAGCTTGGATCGTTGACCAGAAAAATTCAATATTGGTGAGTACACTTAATAAGACACATGATAATGTGTTAGATATATCTTGGTAATATAAAGATAACATTACAAAGAAAATTCCAGTATAGTGTTTCTAATTTAACTGTGTATTATGGAAACTTCTTACGTAATGGAGAAAAGAATTGGTTCTTATTATTACATTGAGGTTTGGGGGACTGTACTCTAGTGTGGTTTTAGAACCTTCAAATTGTGATTTGTTTTGGAGGTAGTTTCAGATTGGGTCCTACCCTTGGTTTAGGGAACTACTGTTTCTTATGGTGTTGACATTTATCCCTAAGTAGTACTCAAAATTTAAATTACCCTGTATTCTGCATTTATCCAAGCTAAATTAATTTTAATGTGTCCTAACATAATGGTATGTATTCTATATGGTACTTTAAGGGGCAGCAGGATGATCATACTTCAGTCAGTGATGAGAGGCTGCAGCTCTTAAAACGTCAGAGATTATCTTAACCTGTTGTTTAGGAATTCGCTACTTCTCCTTTCTTGAAAATAATTATCTAGGGGCTGTCTTTAAAGCAATAAAAACCAGTCTGTCATTTGTAACATTACAATCCTTACAGTCATTTGTTTTGAAAATGGCTAGTGTCATTTTATGGCTATTTATTTACATGTTTTCTTCCAGGGTATATAGTTGTTGTATATAAGCATGTTGAGGGAATACTAGAGAAGAGAAAGATTGTTAGCTACCAGATTTGGGATTGAGTAGTAGGACAAAAATCCTACCAATGGAAATTACCTGCAAACAGCATTATATGTTCTGTTTGATATTGAGGCAAGGAAACCAGGTTCTATCATTTATTTCTGAGGCACTAACTACTTGCTAAGATGTGGATGACTCTTGAACAACAGGGGCTTGAACTGTGTAAAGTGAAAGTGAAAGTCGCTCAGTCGTATCTGACTCTTTGCGACCCCATGGACTACACATCCATGGAATTCTCCTGGCCAGAATACTGGAGTGGGTAGCCTTTCCCTTCTCCAGGGGATCTTCCCAACCCAGGGATCAAACCCAGGTCTCCTGCATTGCAGGCTGATTCTTTACCACTGAGCCACCAGAACTGTGTAGGTCCACTTATATATGATTTTTTTCCCCAATAAATATGGACTACAGTACTCCACAATCCATGGTTGAATCCATGGATGCAGAGCCACAATATGGAAGGCCAGCTCTAAAGTTATATGTGGATTTTCCACTGCAAGGAGGTTGGTCCCCCAGCCCCTACATTACTCAAAGTCAACTGAAGTTGGCTCTCCCTATCAGCGTGTTTCACATCCCTGGATACTCTTTTACCACCAATTTATATAAAGGACTTGAGCATCCCTGAACTTTGGTATCCTTGGGGGTTTGGAAACCAGTTCCCCTCAGATACCAAGGGATGACTGTATATGCTGCAGATTCCCTATCTGCAAAAAGAAAACAATAATGGTACCTTCCTCATAGAGTTTGAAAGTAAGGATTAAATGAAATACATAAGATGTGCTTTTAATAGTGCCTCTATGTAAGCCTCAAAATAAGTGTTCATGGATGTTGTAATTTACCTCATGAAGGAATAAATGGTCTTCTTTTTCTCCTTTTCAATTCAAGGTTTTACTTGTATATGGCTTGGCATTCATGGTTATCCTTCCAGTTGTTGTGGTAAGTTCCAGCTCTTTTTATTAACATTTTTTAGGGAAGAGAGTGGATGGCATGATTTGGGGTCTCCTTATAAGATCGTAATTTGTGTTAGAATATAATCCATAATCCATTAATCCTTGAGTTTTAAGAATTTCATATTCAACTATCCTTTAAGGTCTTCTAAAGGTGACATCACTTTAGTATGTTAAAATGTGTCTCCTCATGATTCAAAAGTTACACACACATGAGATAATACAGATATATTTAGAATTTAAAATGAAAGTCTTCTGTCACCACATCCCCCAATTCCATTTCTCTGTTGGAGATAATCGCTGCTAAGTTTGTTGATTTCCTTTTCAGATCTTTTTCTATGCATTAAATGTATATACATGTTTTTTAAAATGTGGTCTTATTATATATATTGTCCTGTGATTTTTTTGCTTCATACAGGAGTACAACATGTAGAACAAGCTCATTTTTAAAAACGGCTGCATCAGTTCAGTCAGTTCAGTCACCCAGTCGTGTCTGACTCTTTACGACCCCAAATATAGAGATACCATAATGTTTATGATTTTATTGTTTATTACCTTCATGACTGGTGGTATTCTTACTGATCTTAGGGTTCCTATGATCCTGGAGTGAGGCTTACAGTTAACCTGTCTTGCTTTCTTCATAGGATTGTTGTGTTAGAATCCAATTGTATGGAATAATGTGAATGAAAGTAGTATATCAACTGTAAAATTGCTCTTACACTTATTTGTCAAACATTTATTGAAGACATGCCATGTGTCAGAAACCAACTTGTTGCTTATAGCAGTGGGTTGTTTCATTCCTGTTTTGTCTATAAACAATTTCTAGTTGAAACTTAAATCTTTAAATCATATATATGTAATGAGATAGGCTGGTATTTAGGCATCATGCAGCATAAATACTTGCCAGATAAATCATTTGAAATTTATAGTAAAGGTATTTGTTCTAAAGAGCAGATATTTTTATTGGTTTATGAACATTTAGAAAATTTGACCATAAACATTCTGCATCAAAGTTAACATTTATTGTGGTTTTCATGTTTTTTCCTTGTTTAATTTTGTGTCTTAGGGCTCTTGGTGGTATCGCTCAATACGCTATAGCGGAGACCAGATTCTAATACGCACAACACAGATTTATACCTACTTTGTTTATAAAACTCGAAATATGGATATGAAACGTAAGTAAATTTAAGTAACTGTGATAGTAAATTATTTTCTGAGTCATTTATGTGGAATTGGTATATGTATTCAATTGGAGAAATTCCATTTTATAGTTTTAGGGATATTCAGTTCATTATAGCTGAGCTGAGCATAAAGCTGGAGGAAGATGCTAATGCCTTTTGTCATATTTCTTGATCTGTAGCTCTGTTATTCTCATTCACTCAGCTGTATGTATATGTATACATTTTCCCTTCAGAGATTTTATGGTAAAGCTCCTTGTGGACTAATTTTGTAGTAATTCCAGCTAACATTTCTTGAGTATTTGTTGTTGCCAAGTATTGTGAGGCACTATCATGTATTAACTCATCTAATCTTTGTATGCTCCGATAAATAAGTGCTGTTTTTAAGCACATTTTATAGATGAAGAAACTGAGCTCAAGGATACATAGTGAGTGACAGTTGGGATAGAACTCAAGCAGTGTGGCTCCCAAGCCAGTACATTATACCATGCTAATGGCGTAAAATAAGTAGAGGTCCTGGGAGTGTTTAAAGAAGTTTGCCAAAATATTTCATTCCCAGAGGCTTATTTCAGAATTTATTATGACATAAAAAGTAACATCCTAAATACTTTCTTTGATCCCATAAAGCTAACATTGTAAATTTTATCCCTGGAATACTTTATATTACCTTTCAGAATCACTGCTCTGTTGAAATCTTATACATTAAAAAAAAAAAAAAGGACCTAAGTTTAAAATTGTGCTTCATGGGTGGATGCATTTTTGTTTCAAAACCTGAGTGGACTTTGTCATATTTTGTGTTTGCCCATTTGATTAGCTCTTGGTAATGAGAAAGAGATTTATCATATAATCCCAGGATTATATGACTGTGTGAGTTGATTTTGTATTTCTGAAGAACAAGCAGGTCTTTTATTTCTGAGGAATGAGTGAATGTTACTCTCCCTTGTGCACATGTACACTCTTCTTTGTGCTGGGTTGAAATATTAATGTATAAACATTCTCCTTTATGAAAATATTTCCTGTTTGTAACCAGTTTTAATACGTTTTTTGGATCAGTGATGTTGATTTCTGTTTCATTTCTGAGGGTGGTACTTAGCCTTACACAATTCTGTCAGAAAAGCTTTGTTTAGCTTTATTTAATTTTGTTTGGTTAGTTATCATTGGTTTTAGGACTGGCACCATTTATATAGCTGTCTTAGGAACCGTTGATTTCATTCAAACATTTGAGGGTAGTAATAGTAATAGCTCACACACATTACTGTGTTTATGTGTATGAGGCACATATGAAGAAATTGAGGCCCATAGAGAAGTGAAGAATATTGTCTTAGGTCATTCAGCTAGGACTTGAAAGCTTCAGGGTTTATGCACTTAACTCCTATACTGTCCTGATTTTTGTGAGAACACTGCTTGCATTTCCTGCCATAAGGTGAAGATTGATAACTCTAGTGCCAGTCATTAAAGAGCTTGTATAGACTAAGAAAAGTAACACTAATATATGTGACCTCAACTCGTGTATTTCAAGGAACACTGTTCCCACAAAGCCCTCCATGATTCTGTAATAAAAATTTTTGTAAATTACAGTATATTTTAGATTACTCATGGCATTGAGGAGTCATGAAGTAAAGAAACCTGAAACCCTTTTGAACCCCCTTTTCTCTTAAAGCAGTTAGTAATGTCACATAGAATCCTTGCTGCTGCTGTGTAGCTCAGGGAACCCTACTCAGTGTTCTGTGGTGACCTAAATGGGAAGGAAATCCAGAAAAGAGGGAATATATGTGTACGTATAGCTAATTCACTTTGCTAAACAGTAGAAACTAACACAACACTGTAAAGCAGCTATCCTCCGATAAAAATTGATTCTTTTTAAAAAAGAAATTTTATGTGGAACACATGATAACCTCTAGAAACCAGTGCTATTTGTGGTGATTTTAATGCACCTAGTTGCTTCTGGGTCCTTAATTTGACGTGTATTTCTCTTTACTTGTGATAGGTAATATTACAAACACTTTTTAAAAATGAGATGTTTCTTTTGTTGTGAGAGAAATTTATACCTGTTAATATTGATTTTAGCATTGTGTGTGATTAGAAAACTGCCTCCCTCTAGGATTAATCTGGTATCGTTTGGGGAGGATGATTACGGGTCAGTAAATTTATTTTTCTTCATATTTCTTTTGTTTTTTTAGGTCTTATCATGGTTTTGGCTGGAGCCTCTGAATTTGATCCTCAGTATAATAAAGATGCCACAAGCAGACCAACAGATAATATTTTAATACCTCAGGTTAGGCCTGTCTCCCAAATTCTTTGATAAACATTTAAATATTAAAGTTTATGCTTTATTAAGTATACATTTTTTAAATAATTATTTTTTTTCCCTAGCTCATCAGAGAAATTGGCAGCATTAATTTAAAGAAGAATGAGCCTCCACTTACCTGTCCTTATAGCCTGAAGGCCAGAGTTCTTTTACTGTCTCATCTTGCTAGAATGAAAATTCCTGAGACTCTTGAAGAAGGTATTTTGATTCTACTGTCTGTAGGGTTTTAGTGGTACAAAAGCAATAGATGTAATTAGGCCTCATGGTGCAGTGTTTTTGTCACTGTTCTTTTTTGCTCAATCACATAATTACTCAAGGACCTTTTAAAAACAAATCTATATGCTACATACATAATTACTTTCACAAATACTTTGAAGGTCTTAGTAAAGTCAAATGATTTGGCAAATGTTAAAATGTATTTCAGGGTAAGAGAATACTCTATGAAAAATGTCTAGTTAATTGCAGATTATTCAATAATTCCTGATGACTTAAAAAAAAAAAAAAGAATTTGAAGCTTTTTGCGGGGAGAAAACATGGATTTCACAACAGATATCTCAGTTATCACCACTAGTACCACCACCATACTCCAGCTGCTGCTGCTTCAGTTGTTTCCGACTGTGCGACCCCATAGATGGCAGCCCACCAGGCTCCCCCATCCCTGGGATTCTCCAGGCAGGAACACTGGAGTGGCTTGCCATTTCCTTCTCCAATACGTGAAAATGAAAAGGGAAGGTGAAGTCGCTCAGTCGTGTCCGACTCTTAGCGACCCCATGGACTACAGCCCACCAGACTCCTCCATCCATGGGATTTTCCAGGCAAGAGTACTGGAGTGGATTGCCATTGCCTTCTCCCCATACTCCCGTAGTAGTTACCAATAAAATGTCTGTTTAATCTTTACTTAAAACTTTATCAGTACTTGAAGCCATCTGTTCTACTTAAAAAAAATAAAGCATTAGATTAGGACTGTGGTGTCTCCAGGAATATTGTGAATTTGAATGTCACCTCTTTTCACTTGTATTATTTCCATTGAAAGTTTTAAAAGAAAGTTATTATCCTTAGAGAATAAATTTTCTTTCTGAATGAACCAACCCACCCTCCCCCTGCTTTAAGCCAATAATGCAGTGAAATGCCTTTGAAAACAAGGTCAGTTGATGCTCAGTGATTATTGATAGTACCATAGGCTACGTATGATGGAATTAAGGAACACTATTAAGGCGTTGTTTATTGAAGTTGCAAAGTAGTAATTCTGTTGCTAATGTTCTGTACAGATATGAAGCCATCTCCATTTTTACCAATTATATAAGGAACAGGAAACAAATTTATTTTAGTTTTATCAACCCCACTGAATGATCTCAGTGGTTAACTATTATTGCAGTATAAGTGAAAGAATCTCTCTCCCCTTCTCCTATCCTCTCTCTCCATTTAGTTGACATCTATTCTCAGTCTTAGTCTTTGGACTTATCCATAATTATAGAAACTTAGATGCACAAGAAGAAAATTTTTGAAGTTCTTCAGTTAGTGAGGTTATGATTAAGTTTAAGACTGTTACCAGAAAAAAAGGTAGGGAGTAATTTATAAAGCCAAAAACCATGATATTAAAAGTTTGCCTTTAAAACATTTAATCTGAGCTAGGGTTTTCTGACTGATTTTTTGATGTGGTGCTGCCGAGGAGAAACAGTTGTGTTCAGCCTATAAAATTCTGAGGTCATATGAAAAATTTGTTCGACAACTTAAATTTAGCTTTAGTCTTGGACTACAGGTAATAAAAATGTTTTTGTATAAAAGAAGAATGATTTGTTTCAGGTGTTTTATTGTTTTGCAGATCAGCAATTTATGCTGAAAAAATGCCCTGCCCTACTTCAAGAAATGGTTAATGTAATCTGCCAGCTAATAATAATGGCCAGGAGCCGTGAAGGTGAGGAGGAAGCATAATTATGTTGTACTTTTTCTCGCAAGCATATAGTACAGATTATACTTTTAAGATTTATGGGAACCTAATATATTTCTGTCTTTAAGTTGAATTGGCTTTCCCAGTTTTGCTTATGGTTTTTCTTATTTTTCCTGTATTTTCTATCATGTAAGGTACCACAACTTATGGTTTTTAATTCAGTTTTTTCATTGTTTTATTGTTTATTTTTTTCTTGTTTACAAAAGTTTAAAGTATCCTTTTCTTCCTCTGAATATTTTTAGAATTAGGTTAACAATGAGTTTGAAATAATTCTTTTATGTGCTGTGATGATTCATCTGACATGTGTTTTTTGCATCAAGGGAAAAAGAACAAGGGAGTTTATGGTCTATAATGGAAAGAGACCCTTATAAAAGAAGGGAGTGGTTGTGTTTTGTTGTTATGGATGATGTAATTTTGTGGCATGACATCAATATGTTCTTAATACCAAAAACGTCTTATGATTTACTGGTTTGGAAGTGGTACAAAGAATGTTTCTATTAAAATCAATGGTTGTTGCTGGTTAATGTACATTTGATCAAGTTTGTATATTTTCTGTGTCTTACCAGTAACTTTTAAAGGAAAGTCAACACTGTGATCATAAAATTTGAGGTGTTAAGGATGTTCACGTGGATTTGTGTTTGTTATGAATTGTGTACTCTGAACATATAAATAGTCCAGCCCTGTTTTTGCTTTTCCTTCTGTTCTTTCTAAGAAAGGGAGTTTCGTGCTCCAACTTTGGCATCCCTTGAAAACTGCATGAAGCTTTCCCAGATGGCTGTGCAAGGCCTTCAGCAGTTTAAGTCTCCCCTTTTGCAGCTCCCTCACATTGAAGAAGACAATCTTAGAAGAGTTTCTAATCATAAAAAGGTAATTTGGCACTTTAATATTAGTTTTAAGCCGTTTGTCATGTCACTTAAAGGTAACATTAATGAAAATTTTTCTAGAAGTGGTTATATAAACATCTTAGATTTACAATGTTTCAGGCATTCTAAAACTATGCCTCAAGTGATTCTGTTAACACTTTCTTGAATAGATAGCTGTTTGATAACATTTTATTAATACTACTGAAATGATCTTACTACTTTGAGGGGGGTCAAAATTTTAGCAGTTAACACTTTGTTCTTTATGTTGCCAAAAGTAAATGTACTGTGTAAAAATGCACTGTATACTTTTCATTTATTTCATTAATGGTTTAAAGCTTGAGCAGCAGTTTGTTGAGTATGAACAAAAAAATTAAGCATTCAATATATAAGTAGGTCATATAAAGATAATTCTTATTTAGAAATTATAGTCTGTATATAGATTATGAGAATGAATCTTAAGGCACAGCAAAATATGTATATAAATGAAAAACCTGAGGAAATATAGGAAAAAATGGAATGAAATTATAATTTTAAACCACTTTGTATATATTAGAGGACAGAAGATAGACATTGGACTTGATAGTAGTAAGGTAGAACTAATAAATGTATATTAGAAATTTTTAACAGAGCACTCTTCTCTCAAGTAAGTGTGTTGCTCTTTTAAATTTGATCACATTTAAAGTCATAATTGAAAACTTCAGCATTCAAAAGCAGGCATTTCACATGCCTTATGATCTAATCCCTATCTGTGAAAGTAAAAATTAATAACTGGCACCAAGTACTCAGAAATTAAAAAACCTTCTCCTTGGTATTCATTTAGCCAGGATTGGTACTACTGCAGTAACAGTTATATTTAGAAAATAACAAGAATGAGAATATTGCATCAGTTCAGTTCAGTCACTCTGTCCTGTCCGACTCTTTGCGACCCCATGGACTGCAGCACGCCAGGCTTCCCTGTCCATCACCAACTCCTGAAGCTTGCTCAAACTCATGTCCATCAGGTTGGTGATGCCATCCAACCATCTCATCCTCTGTCGTCACCTTCTCTTGCCTTCAGTCTTTCCCAGCATCAGGGTCTTTTCCAGTGAGTCAGTTCTTTGCATCAGGTGGCCAGTTATTGGAGCTTCAGCTTCAGCATCAGTCCTTCCAATAAATAGTCAGGACTGATTTCCTTTAGGATTGACTGGTTTGATCTCCTTGTCAAGAGTCTTTTCCAGCACCACAGTTCAAAAGCATCAGTTCTTTGGCACTCAGCTTTCTTTATGGTCCAACTTTCATATCCATACATGACTATTGGAAAAACCACAGCTTTGACTAGATGGACTTTGTTGGCAAAGTAATGTCTCTGCTTTTTAATATGCTGTCTAGGTTGGTCATAGTTTTTCTTCCAAGGAGGAAGTGTCTTTTAATTTCTAAAAAATAAAAGAATATTGCATAGTAAAACCTAAAGAGTACACATGTAGCTATATACTTGGAAATAAATTCATATTCTTAAAGGTTTTTATCATTAAAATTAAAAATAGAGGTCTGCAAACTGAACAAATTAAATGACAGTAGTTCCTGTTTGGGTCAAGAGTCTATATGAATGTTACTATTTTTTTCCTCCAACTTTAGTTTTTTCTAATTTAAAAAATAACTGTGTATTAACTTTGTAATAAAAAATTCTTAGATTTAAATTTCCTTGGAGAAAAAGGCTGTGAAATGCCACTAAAGTTGTATTTTCTACTTTGAAATGTATATAATTTTAACATTTTTCTAAAAGCTTTTGGATTTTTAGTAAACATACTAGTAATTTTCTTTTTATGAAGAGTTTCATGGCTTTAAGATTTATTTTCTGTCTCCTTTTAAATTTAGTTCAAAATTAAAACTATCCAGGATTTGGTGAGTTTAAAAGAATCAGATCGTCACAATCTGTTGCATTTCCTTGAAGATGAAAAATATGAAGAGGTTATGGCTGTCCTTGGAAGTTTCCCATATGTGACTATGGACATAAAGTCACAGGGTAAGTGAGAGGTTTCCTGTTGTTTCCCTTTTGATGGACCGGCTCTTGTTTATTTGGCTCAAGGTTCTCAAAACACTTCACTTCATAACTTTTAATTAGACTGTAGAATTGTAGTTTACCTGTCAGATTTGCTGTGATGAAAGATGTAGTTTTGGTTTGAGAACACTTTTGTTCTATAGTTCAACTCTTAACTTTTCAAATAATAGAAGAGATTTCCAAATGTAATGGAAGATATTTGAAATGTGTCTATTGTTAGTATAAAATGGCTGCTTAGTTCTAAAATTAATTTTTTTAAAAACCTAACTTATTTATACATATTAAGCTTTGAAAATCACCACGTTCTGTGCCACATTTCATGTGTTTTTCTTGACTTATTTTCATTTTTATGTCTGCTTGGAGTGGAAAAAGAGAGATTATTTTTTACTTACATAATTGTCCTATGATTCCCATTTTACAACTGAATATAATATTTTAGAATGGTGACAGAATTAGAGATTATTCTGCTCCATTCCTTCATTGTGACATTATTCTGAGCTTTGGCATTTACTAAGTTGCTGTTGTTAGAATATTCTTGTGGGACCAAGAATACAAGGATGTGTTAGGAATCGTTCCTGTTTTTAAAGGGCTTGTAGTTAAGTTCATTTTATTATTAAGACTTTTGGGGATGTGTATAGCAAATGTGTTTTAAAAAAATAAAGAAAAAAACATTGCAGAAAACATCTTTAAGGTGCTTTTTTCATATAAACTATTTTGAAGTTCTTGCCTTAAAAAATAAGTATTTTTAACATTGCTTAGAATACTAGTTTGGAGGTATTTGATTATACAGGTAAAATCTTGTGAGTATAAAGTTTATACAATTTAATAGAGTGACAGAACCCTCTTTTATTATCACTGAGAGAAAGCTATGGTAATCCTCAATATACTATATTTTAAAACATCTGGACTTGAAACTTGGCAGTGCCAGCATAGCCATTTTGTGGCCTTGGGCATTTTACTTTATTCCTTAACCTCAGTCTCTTTAAAGAAATAATAATAATGCTTCATAGAGCTAATTTAAGGATTAAATGAGTACATTGTTGAAGACATCTTCTGGAGAAATTTATATAGAGTAGATAGTAAATTATTTTTCATTTAGTAGCCTTAAAATTTTATATGTTTGAAATACTAAAGTCTCAGATTGATTTGGATAAATAAAGTTTTGCTGTTTGCCTTGACGTAGAGCTTGATTTTTATTTATTTTTTTTAATGTTTTACAGTATTGGATGATGAAGATAGCAACAACATCACAGTAGGATCCTTAGTTACAGTTCTGGTTAAACTGACAAGGCAAACAATGGCAGTAAGTAGTCTGTATTTTTATGCTTTGAAAGTTTATGTATCTGAGAGTTTAAGATATTTATGTTTATTTTCTCACTTTAAGTTATACATTTTCAAAATCAAAATTATATAGTTTTGCAAATCTAATTTTGCAGATTGTTAGCCATTTTGAAATTTTAATTTTAGATTTTCTCATTTGTTTTCACACACACAAAGTTGAAAGATAGATGAATTCTTCAAATGATGATTTGTTAATTCCCTATAAAGCATTATAATGTAATCTGGGTATCTTTCTTAAACTATAAAATGTTATACAGAGATTGATTATTGATTATTGTTGAGAACTTACATTACCTACTCCTTTTTAATCAGTTCTTGAGAGAATTTACTCCCTTTTATTTTTTATTTTAAAAAGTACAGTAAAATAGCTCTTTTCCTAATTATGTAAAAAATTTATGCTGTCCAGGAAACAAATTTAGGCAATGCAGAAAAGTATGAGAAGAAATTAAAATGACCTAAAATTCTACCACTCTGAGATCATCATTTTTGAAGCTCATCCCTTTAGATAGCCTGATGCCTGAATACCCACAGAATTAAAATGATATTGATAACATGGATCCCTTATTTCACCCCTGCTTCCTTAGAAAGCCACCTTACCAGACCCAGATGACCAGAACTCAGTCTTGTGTAAATCCTTTTGTATCTTTCTCCATGCTCATGTTTACTGTCTGGACCTTTCAGTGCATATATGTACATGCATATATATGATTTGCTGGTACTTTTCTCATTCCTTTTCATTAAATCTAGTCATATGTATGTTTCCTGCATCTTGTTTTTCTCAGTTTCTGTTACATATTTATATTACCTGCCAAGCTAAGCACACCTCCCAAGTTGCAAGTATAGTTGTAACTACTTTTTACTAAACTATATAGTATTTCAGCTCAGTTTTATTGAACCAGTGGTAGATTTTAGCCTATTCTACTCTGAGGTCTATGGGCATCTGCAGGAAATATGCTGCATTTAAAACCCATGTCTAAAACCTGTGTTGGAAAAAGCATATTTTTAGTTGTTGTTGTGTTAGTTGCTCAGTTGTGTTGGACTCTTTGGAACCCCATGGACTATATAGCCTGCCAGCCTCCTCTGTCCATGAAATTCTCCAGGTAAGAATACTGGAGTGGATAGCCATTCTATGATTCACAGTAGGACATATCAAAACAAAGATACTGATTTTATGGTAGCAGGTGGTAAAGGAAGCATTTGTATATATCATGGACTCTGGATGAGAGGTGCCTCCTGGGAGATGAGGCTGCTCTAAGCTGGTGGCCAGGGTTAGGTTTCAACACTGCCTACGTGCTTTGGAATTCCCAGCCCGAGAAATGAGCACAAAGTTGTCCTTGGGCTGTTGACATTTCTCAGGTAATTGGTAAAGAAAAAGCAGACGTGGCCTGGAGAAAGGGGAAGAATCAAGTATTTATCTTCTAGTATCAATTGTATTTCAATATAATTATTAGAATTCAGCTAACAAATGAAGAAATGAAGCAGAGATGATAGAATTAGGCTAGGTGATTACAAACTTTTTCTCTAAAGGTTCAGTCAGTAAATATTAATATTTTTTATTTTTACAGGCCATACAGTCTCTGTAGCAATGGCTGAACTCACAAATGGGCATGCTTGTATTCTAATAAAAGTTTGTTTACGCGGGTACCTGTGGCGGATTCATTTCGATATTTGGCAAAACTAATACAATATTGTAAAGTTTAAAAATAAAATAAAATTAAAAAAAAAAAAAGGGCAAAAAATGGGCCATAGTTTGCTGGCCCCTGCATTAGGCCAACAGTTTAGAGCCCAATAGTTATCATCATTTTTCACTTGTTAGCTTTAATAATTCTGGGGAGTTTATGGAACAACTCACTTATCATGTTCTATATAGAGTCGCATTGAATTCTTACTGGATTTCAAATTCTAAATTTAAGTGTCTGTACTGATTCAGAATGGATTATTGGGTAGGTGGGTATGTCTCAGATATGTAGATTTTCTTGGTGTTCCACTTAGTTATATCTAAGTTATATCAGTTATAATAGCAATATTGCATACAATCATAAATAAACTAATATTGGTCTCATAAAGTTTTGATGTTAGAGTAATATAATGTATTCAGATTTTCATAACTTTAAAATAGTGATGTCTGATTACTGTTAGAATAAAAGTAAAAATTTAAATTATGAAATGACTGACTTTATAGTAATTTTACATATTTTAAGGCATTGCATTTATAAATTTAAATAGAATGTACTTTTCAAAATACATTCAAGACAGATGTGAGATACTTCAGAAGGTAACTTCTAAGGTGTCCTTTAGTGATGGCCAAATTTGCACACATACATCATTTAGTAATTGCTAAAAGCCCTCTGTCTAGCCATGTGTTTGTCCCCACCTCCTGTGTTTGTCAGCAGTTAATAAACTTACTGATAAGGCTTCCCTGATGGCTCAGTGGTAAAGAACCCACCTGCCAGTGTAGGAGATGGGTTCGATGCCAGATCCAGGAAGATCCTACATTCTGTGAAGCACCTAGTTCTGTGTTCCACAACTATTGAGCCTATGTTCTAGAGCCTGGTAGCCACGACTGCTGAGCCCACGTGGCGCAACTGCTGAAGCCTGTACGCCCTAAAGCCTGTGCTCTGCAACGAGAAGCCACTGCAGTAAGAAGCCTGCACACTGCAGCTGGAGAGTAACCTCTATTCTCCGCAACCAGAGGAAAGCCTGCACAGCAACGAAACCCAGCACAGCCAAAAATAAATAAACTTACTGATAATATATTTTGAAAGATTGTTTTATATGAAAGTTAAATATAAGTGGAACAAAGGTTTTATTTTTCTTGCTCCCTCTATTCTAGGAAGTATTTGAAAAGGAGCAGTCCATCTGTGCTGCAGAGGAACAGCCAGCAGACGATGGGGTAAAAACTTGAGTTTACCTATCTTTTCTGGTAAAAGAACTCTTTTGTTTAGTCCTCTGATTGGTTTATCTTGCTGTGGAGAATAATTCACTTTACTAAAACATTTTATTAGTTAAGCCATTTCCATCTAAAATTTACTATGACTGCCAAATGAAACTATTGCTACAATGTCTGAGTGTGTATGTGTGTTGTGATTTATAGCAGGGTGATACTAACAAGAACAAGACAAAAGGAGGATGGCAACAGAAGAGTAAAGGACCCAAGAAAACTGCTAAATCAAAAAAAAAGAAACCTTTAAAAAAAAAGCCTACACCTGTGCCCTTATCTCAACCAAAGCAACAGAAACAAAAACAGGCTAACGGAGTCGTTGGGAGTGTAAGTTTACTATCTTACGTAAAGACTATCATTATTATCATCTTTGTTGAGATCTGAAGTACACTAAAATGTTTAAATCTTATATGTACAGCTCCTGAAGTTTTATAAATGTATGTACCCATGATACCCAGATTAAGATATAAAACCCACCAGCACCCTAGAAGGCTCCCTGGTACCCTTCTCAGTCAGTGACCCCTCCGTCCACCCCCACTCCCTTCCCCACTATGCTGTTATTACCATAAATTAGTTTTGCCTATTCTTAAAATGCGTGTAAATAGAGTCATTTGGCAGCTTTCATTCAACATTGTCTTTGACATTCTTCTGTATTATGTGTAGCAGCAAGTGTGTGTGTGTGTGTGTGTGTATGTGAGAGAGAGAGAGAGAGACTGAGAGATTCCATTATATGAATATACTACAATTTGTCCTGTGATTGGTAGACATACAGGTTTTTCTAGTTTTTGCCTATTACGAATAAAGGTGTTATGATTTGATACATGTCATTTTGTGGATATCCATTTTTCCTTGATATGTGCCTCTTAGTAAAATTGCTGGGTCATAAAATAGGTGTATGTCTAACTTGCTGAAAGAGCCCATTTTCTAAAGTTGTACCTTATTATGTTCCTACCAGCAAAATATGAGTCCAATTGTTCTACATTCTCACCAGTACTTGGTTTTACCAGTCTTTTTTATTTTAGCCACTGTAATGGATCTGTAGTTGGTATTTCTGTGTGTGGTCGTTTTTGTATTTACCTTATGACTAATAGTATTGAACAGCTTTTCACATGCCTACTGGCCATTTGGATATCCTCATTTGTTTTTGGATTATTTGTCTTCAGACAGCTCTTAGGATTCTTTTATGTATTGTGGATAAGTGTTTCTTTTAACTCTTAATGGAGTTTTAGATGATTCTTTAATAAGTGTTTCATCAGTGTTTATGGTTAAGGGCTTTTGTGTCCTGTTTAAGATATCTGCCTATCCCAAGGACACAAGGAGAGGTAGATACTTTGTTTACTTCTATAAGTATTACTACAGTAATTTACTTGTTATATTTAGCTCTATGATGCATCTTTAATTTTTGTGAATAGTGTCAGATTGGGATTATGGGCCATTTATTTTAGCACCATTTATTGGAAAGCTCTCTGAATTGCAGTCATAATTTGTTGTAAAATGAGTTACTTTAACTGTATATGTGGAAATCTCTTTATGGGCTCTCCTTCCATTGATTATTTGTCTCTTTTTGTGCCAGTGCCACACTGTCTTAAATATTGTGGCTTGAAGTCTTAAAATGGAATAATGTAAGTCCTCAAACTCTTATTTTACTTCTTCAAAATTGTCTTGACTACTTTAGGTCACTTGCATTTTCAGCTAAAAATTTTAGAATAATTTTGACAATTTCTACCCCCAAAAAAGCTGCTGGCACTTAGACTGGTATTGTGTTTAATCTTTGGTGCAATATGGGGAGAATTCACAGATTAACAGTATTGGCTGTTTTTATTCATAATTATGCTTTATCTTTATTATCTCCCTTTTTCTCAGCAGTGTTTTGTGATTTCTCTTGGCAGAGAATGACACACCTTTCATTAGATTTACTCCTGTGTATTTGATGCTTTCTAGTTCTGTTGCAAACAGCATTAAAAAAAAGTTTATTCTTCAGTGTTTATTGCTGGTGTATAGAAATACAGTTGCCTTCTAAATATTTACCCTGTATCAAGGGTTCTTGATGAATTGACAATAATTGTAACAATTTTCAGATATGAAAAAAAGATTTTTTGGCTGCGATCCAAAAGTCTACAAATAATAAATGCTGGAGAGGGTGTGGAGAAAAGGGAACCCTCTTACACTGTTGGTGGGAATGCAAACTAGTACAGCCACTATGGAGAACAGTGTGGAGATTCCTTAAAAAACTGGAAATAGAACTGCCTTATGATCCAGCAATCCCACTGCTGGGCATACACACTGAGGAAACCAGAAGGGAAAGAGACACGTGTACCCCAATGTTCATTGCAGCACTGTTTATAATAGCCAGGACATGGAAGCAACCTAGATGTCCATCAGCAGATGAATGGATAAGAAAGCTGTGGTACATATACACAATGGAGTATTACTCAGCCATTAAAAAGAAAACATTTGAATCAGTTCTAATGAGGTGGATGAAACTGGAGCCTATTATACAGAGTGAAGTAAGCCAGAAGGAAAAACACCAATACAGTATACTAACGCATATATATGGAATTTAGAAAGATGGTAACAATAACCCTGTGTACGAGACAGCAAAAGAGACACTGATGTATAGAACAGTCTTATGGACTCTATGGGAGAGGGAGAGGGTGGGAAGATTTGGGAGAATGGCATTGAAACATGTAAAATATCATGTATGAAACGAGATGCCAGTCCAGGTTCGATGCACGATACTGAATGCTTGGGGCTAGTGCACTGGGACGACCCAGAGGGATGGTATGGGGAAGGAGGAGGGAGGAGGGTTCAGGATGGGGAGCACATGTATACCTGTGGCAGATTCATTTTGATATTTGGCAAAACTAATACAATTATGTAAAGTTTAAAAATAAAATAAAATTTAAAAAATAAATAAATAAAATCAAGAGCCAGAAAAAAAAAAAAAAAGATTTTTTACATACACAATCATGCCATCTGGGTATGGAAACAGCTTTACTTTAATATTTACGCTATTTCATCCTTTTTGCCTTACTGGTACCAGCCAGAACTTGCAGTAGTTGATTTGAAGTGAAGATGGCAGTCACCTTGTCTTATTGGTCTCATGGAAAAAGCATACATTATTTCACCACTGAGTATGATGTCTAAACTGTTTATCTGGGTTTGATGATACTTTGTTTAGGATCCCTGTATCTATTTTTAGGAGAGGATATCAGTTTGTCATTCTTGTATTATTCTTGCCCGGTTTTGGATTACATTTATGCTGGCCTCATTAGTTAGAGATTACTCTCTTTTTCCTGGAAGGATGTGTAAGATTGGATTTGTTTCTTATTTGGAAGAAGTACATACAGAAGCCATCTGGGCTTGGAGTTTGAAAAAGAATTTAGTTAAAGAGTCTATTTCTTTAACATAGTCTACTTTTTTTCTCATATCAGTTTTAGTAAATTGTGTTTTTCAAGGACTTTGTCTATTTCCTCAAACTTGTCAAATTTATTGACAAAGTTATTCATAATATCCTTATTTTTGATGTCTCATAATATCCTTATTTTTGATGTCTTTTGGATCTGTAGTTATATATCTTTTATTCCTAATGTTGGTAATTTTATTGTCTCTTTTCCTTTATCAGTCTTGCCTAATTTATGAATTTTATTAATCTTTTTAAAGAACCAACATTTAATCTTGTTTGGGTTTCCCTTTTTCATATCTGCTTTCTCTTTAATTGATTTCTGATCTGTATTATTTGCTTCTGATTTCTTTGCATTTAACTTGCTGTTGTTTTTCTTGCTTCTTGAAATGGACTATTTTGTCTGGGACATTGACTTTCCTTTCTGCATTATGCTATTAGTTATTGAAGATAATATTAAATTCCCAAAGCAGTTCTTTCCTATAAACTTCTCATTATATTGTATAAAATGTTATATAATTGATGTTTTTGAAAAATGAATCAGCTTACCATTGTCATAGTATATTTTGCAAATAGAAATAAAAATTTTTTTTTGTTTCATGAGCTATGAAGAATGAATAAAATAACTGACAAATAAGCAAATAGGTCAAACATTAAAGCTCCTCAGCCCGACTCCCATATATTTATATATAAGAATGTTCATAAAAATTTTTTTAAATTCTATATCAATAGTGAAATTGTAGTCTTGAGCCAGTTTAATTATAATGACCATAGATTAGTTTCAGGGACTCAGGATGTATTCACTGAAACATTCAAAACTTTTGTGGTTGCTTTTTCCTTTTAGGAAGCTGCAGTAAAGGAAGATGAAGAAGAAGTTTCTGACAAAGGCAGTGACTCTGAGGAAGAAGAAACCAACAGAGACTCTCAGAGTGAAAAAGATGATGGTAGTGACAGAGACTCTGATAGAGAGCAAGATGAAAAACAAAACAAGGATGATGAAGCAGTAAGACATAGGTTTAAATAACTGGAATTATACCTCTGATGATAGTTTTGGTTTTTGTTGTTGTTTTTGTTTTGCTTGCTTACTTTCTTTGCTTGTTTTAAACAGTACTGCTGCTAAGTCGCCTCGGTCATGTCCGACTCTGTGCGACCCCATGGACTGTAGCCTACCAGGCTCCTCTGTCCATGGGATTTCCCAGGCAAGAAGAGTACTGGAGTGGGATGCCATTGCCTTCTCCGTTTAAACAATATTAGTATATTTTATACTGTTGCATTACTTTCAGACAATGTTTTTGAGAGATGGTGGTTGTAATTATGAAGAAAAATTATTTCTGACAAGGACTGGAAATCCTAATTTTCTTAAATCTTATATTGTTAGAGAAAGACCTGGGTCTGAGGTGAACTTAGCTTGTTCTCCTAGGGCAATTTTTTGTGTTGGAGATAACTCTGGAAATATGAGGAAGGAAAGGTGGGTTATGAAATAGGTAGCAGTTACTTGGAAGAGGTTCTCAAAAATTCCAGGCAGTGTTTAGGGTAAAGAAACATTGCTGTGGGCTCTAACGTCAAGAGGTTGGTTAAGGGAAAAGCTAATATTTACAGAATGCCACCTTGTTTCAAGAGGTATATAAGACGTTGAGAAAAAGGGGAAGTCACTGAGGGATTAAGATGGTAAGGGTATAGGGAATAGAAAAAATCTCATGGCATGGCATGAAGTTGCACATGACTTATGAGAAGGCTTCAGCAAAGAATATTTGGTGAACAAATAATGGCCCATAGATGCTCACTGCAGATGAACTGTAACTTGATCAGCCAACTTTTTTTTTTTTTTTTTAATGTTTGTGTTGTTCTTGACTGGGCCATGGTCTAAAAATAACTCCTGTGGTTTAGGAATTATAAAGAGATTCCCTGAATAGCCTCTGAAGCAAAAGCAGAGGCCGGAAAAAAAAGGGGCGGGGGAGGGCAAAAGATAAAAGTATAAGGAGATAAAGTACTTGCCTTTGGGATGGGAGAAAAATAAGGATGTCTGTTTTTAGCAGTTGCTGGCCCTTGAGTGTTTTCTGTACTTTGAGAATTAAGTTGGTTGCCATGAAATTAAAACCTATCAAAGAAATTATTACCTCTCCCTTTCTTTGAGAAGGAGTTGACATATTTCTTTCTGATTATGGCTCAGTTGGTAGGAATCCTTCTGCAGTGCAGGAGACACAGTAGATCTCTGGGTTAGGAAGATCCCCTGCAGAAGGGCACGGCAACCCATTCCAGTATGCCTGCTTGGAGAATCCCATGGACAGAGGAGCCTGGCAGGCTGCAGTCCATGGGTCACAGGAAAGTTGAACACAACTGAACAACTAAACACAACATTCTTGCTTTGACAGAAAGTTGACATATTTCTTTGTGATTATATTAGGGTTAGTAGAGGTGACTTCGGAGAAGGCAATGGCACCCCACTCCAGTACTCTTGCCTGGAAAATCCCATGGGTGGAGGAGCCTGGTAGGCTGCAGTCCATGGGGTCGCTGAGGGTCGGACACGACTGAGCGACTTCACTTTCACTTTTCACTTCCATGCATTGGAGAAGGAAATGGCAACCCACTCCAGTGTTCTTGCCTGGAGAATCCCAGGAACGGGGAAGCCTGGTGGGCTGCCGTCTATGGGGTCGCACAGAGTCGGACACTACTGAAGTGACTTAGCAGCAGCAGCAGAGGTGACTTTGGGGTTTTGATACACTGATTTCTTCAGATGACCAAAAATACATTCATTCAGTTGACAATTATACAAATAGCAAATACTAATAGGAATACAAAGCCAAATGTGAAACAGTTTCTGCTCTTGAATGATAGTAGCCTGAAGGGGAAGGCAGACTAGTGAATAAACATTATAGTACAAAAGAGACTATGCACATTGTGCAAGGGGCAGTGATGGCACAAAGACCGGTGTGATCAACTCAGCTCTGAGAGGATGGTCTGTGGGACCCAGGAGCTCGTACTTTAGGCTCCAGGTGCTCCTGAAAAAATAATGAGTAGGAATCTGCCAGGTAGAGAAAAAAGAAAGCAAAAATCCAAACAGGGTTTAAGAGTGAAGTAAGTCTAGCAGTTTGAAATGACTAGAATAAAAAGTGAAGAGAGGAAAGCAGTGACAGGAGACTGGAGAGACAGGCTCAGGTCAGGTCATGATTGGCAGTGTAGTTCATGCTAGGCAGGTTAGATTTGATTTATGAAAAGAAGCATTGGAAGTTTTGAGCAGGGAAGTGATTTGTGGGACTGAACTCTAGTATTTAGCATTGTCAGGAATGCCATCTGGAAGAAGATGGACACCCTTCAAAATGATAAAAAAAAACATGCTTGATTTCCATTATTTCTAATTTTCACTTTACTAGGAGTGGCAAGAATTACAACAAAGTATTCAGCGAAAGGAGAGAGCACTACTGGAAACCAAATCAAAGATAACACATCCTGTCTATAGTCTTTACTTTCCTGAGGTGAGTTATTCATCCACAGCCTAGTGTTTTCCTTCCTCTAGTCAGATATTTCTTAGTTGCTCTTGATCCTTTCTGTAGCGTGAATTGACTCTTATCCTCTCTGTAGCGTGTACTGACTCAGATGCGCTGAATGTGTTTTCTCGATATGTCACATTTTTGAAGCATATATTTCAGTATGCATTACTTTGAGTAAATGAGTTGTTTAAAAGGAGAATTGTCAACTTTTTGAGTACCTTGTTGTTGTCCTGGGCTTCTCTCTCTCCTGTGCCTGGATTTCTGAGGGTTGTACTTACTGATGATTTCTCATTTGCAGTTCAGGCAGTCTTAATCAGACAAATGCATATTTTGCCTCTGACTTTGTGTGGCTTTTGTGAGTCTCACACTTGTCTCTTACTTCTACCATGTTTTGAATAGGATGAAAATGTTCTTAAATTCTGCTCATGGATTTTTTTCTGGGGGTCCTATACTGGCCATCTGGAGACACTAGACTTGTTCTGATAATTGCCCTGATCCATGGGAAAAAGGCAAGCCCAGGCCTGAGGGACCCACTAAGTTGAGTAAGAGCTGATCCCCAAGCTCCAGGCTGATCATTTCGATGTTCTTTGTTCCCTTGTGCTTGTTTACTTTGTGGTTGTGGCCTGTTGAGCTTTCGATCTCTTTGATAGGCTGTTTGTCTTTCAGATGAATTTGAGATCAATTTGAGATCTTGACATACTGCTTTTGCAGACAGTTCTCTGTGGCTAGAGGTCAAGGACTATTGCCTTTTAGTTCAGGGAAGCAGTTCCACAGACTGCTTCACAGCTTTGCCACAGAACCTTCTGCTCACCACTTGTGTTTGGCGGGTGATTTCATGTATAAATATGCTTTCTGCTCTAGAATGTCAATCTATAGTTGCTGGGGGCTGCTGAAGGCAAGTTCCTATTACTAGTAATTTGGCTCTCCTAATAAATGAGTGGCTATGCACAGACTTTTGTTTTTTGACTTGGAGAGCAGTCAGCCCAGGATTCCATCTTACTGTGCACGCTGATCTTCTGGCATGTCCTGAGCTATAGCCCATCTGTTAGGGGCTTTTCGCCCATTGCAGTATAGTCTGCCAACACCAAGGCTCCTGAAATCAAGCGAATAAATTTCATTCATTGATTGGTTTTAAAAGTACCATGGGATGCTGTAAGCTGCATAATTTGTACCCTTATAATAGACAGCTTCATTTTAGACCATGCTTAGTTAATAGGCAAAGCATTCATTTACTCCCTTAGAACATTTTAGCAGTGAAAGTGCCTTCTTGTAATTTTATCTGCATGGTAAAACATCTCAAAGTGCTGTTTATCAGATAGACTTTATTTGGGATTTTCCTAACTTCCTACCTGTTTACCTTCTCATTTACCTACCTATCCACCACACTAACCACTTATAGTACTCAAAGTTTTATGTTCATAATTGACTTAAATGTTATTAAAACTCATATATTTAACAAAAATGGTTGGGAATCCCACGCAACAAAAAACCAGTTTTGTTTAAAGTGCAAATAACTCATGGTAGAGACTCTTTTCTGCTTTAACCATGTGCATCAAGAGAATCTGGGTGCAATGCCATAGGTTGACAATCACTAGCTTCTTAATGTTTATTTTTCTTAAATGAATCTGATTTTAATCAAATAGATTTGGGGCAGTGGGAGGCATTCTCTAAATAGAGATAAAGAATAAATGCACATTCTTGAACATGTATGTTCTAGTAATGATTCTGAAAATGAAATGTCAGACTGCTTAAAGATAGAAATGTTTACCTCATTTCATTAATAATCATTACTTTTAAAATTGTTATTGAAATATAGTTGACATACATTGTGTTAGTTTTAGGTATACCATCTAGTAGTTTGATATTTGCACACATTATGAGATGATCACCACAGTAAGTCTGGTGACTGTTCCCATACAGAGTTACTATAATATTATTGATCATCTTCCTTATGCTGTACATTACATCCCATGACTTATTTATTAATATAGCTGGAGGTTTGTACTTCCAAGTCTCCTTCATTATTTCTCCTGCCACTTCCACCCCTCTCGCATATTTGTTCTGTATCTATGAGCCTGTTTTCATCTTATTTTGTTTCATTTTTTAGATTCTACAAATAAGCAAGATCGTGGTATTTTGTCTTTCTCCGACTTCACTTAGCATGATATCCTCTAGGTCCATCCATGTTGTTTCTGATGTCAAGATTTTGATTTCTTATGGCTTGAGTAATATTCCATTGTTTATATGTACCTTCTTTGTCTGTTCATCCATCAGTGGACACTTCAGTTGCTTGCATATTTTGAATATTGTAAATAATGATGGAATGAATTGATGTGCACATATCTTTTCAAATTAGTGTCTGCTTTTTTTCCTTGGGATAAATTGCTAGAAGTAAAATTGCTGAATCATATGGTAGTTGTAGTTGTAATTTTTTGAGGATCTTCCATACTGTTTTCCAGAGTGGTTATATTGATGTAACTGTAATTTTATTGGACTCTGTGTCCTAGGCATTTTAACAGGGTTTTTTTTTTTTTTTTGTATTATCTCACTTTATCTTCACAACACAACTTGAGGTAAGCATTCATCACTTAACAGAGAAAAAGGGTGAGGTTTCAAGGAGTGAAATAATTGGGTCTGGATGACTTTGAAATAGACATTGGCAGACTACTTGCCTGCAGACAAATCTGCCTCCCAGCTTGTTTTATAAATGAAGTATTATTGTAAATGAAGTTTTATTGGAACAGAGCCACACTCATTCTTTCTGTAATACAATGGCAGAGTTGAGTAGTTACAGCAGAGTTGAGTAGTTATAGCAGACTCTTTGGCCCTCTAAGTCTGTGGGTTCTGCATCTGCAAATGTGGCGGGCCAACTATACCATGACATTTTATGTAACAGACTTGCGCATTCATGAATTTTGGTATTCTGGAGGTGGAGTGATCCTGGAATCGATCTCCTGTGAGTACAACAGTACTCCACTTTGAGTCTGTTGTGTTTCTGCCCATTTTGTGTGTGCAAAACACACGTAGAAAGACATGTGTATACAAACTATACCTTTTGTTGTAGTCCTAACCCTTGGATTAAGCAGAAGTTGAGTTAGTCATCCACTTATGATTTGTTATCCTGTTTATTAATGTTACATTGCCTTGTAGTTTAAGGCATTTAAACAAAAGCTTTTAGTTGAGCTTAGTGTACCATTATTGGGAAGATAATAAACTGTATTTTAATGTCTTAAGATTGAAATAAAATAGAAAGCACAAGTGATTTTGGCTTAGGGACATTTTTCCTATGAAACTATTTTCAATAAAAAGTTATTTTTTAAAACTTTTCTTGGATAATTGAGACTCTAGTGTTGCTTTGGTTAATTGGATACAATTTATTTTACTTTTAGGTCTAAAACTTTTTTAAAGTCATTTTAGAAAGGTATCTTCCCTATCCCATTCTTAAACAGTGGATGCAAAGTGGATGAATGAATAAAAAGTTACTGATCTGTGCTGTGATGCAGTGGTGGTTGCTGACCACACTGAAGTTTGGTGCTCCCAGACTGGTCTTCTATTTTTTTTTTTTCCCTAGATTTTTGTCTCCTGTCAGTGTTTCCTGCTGTCATTGTGCACTCTGGTGACAATTTCTTTACTCAGCCTTTTTTATGCTCCTAATCTTTTATGTAGTACAACTGAAAATGCTGAGCTTATTGAAATGGTATACCGTAAATGGTACAAATAGATTCTTAGAATCTGAGATGCTGTCTTATAAGTAACATGTTTTAATGTATTGATTTCTGATATTGTTACCATTTAAGTCCCTTCCACTCCTGCTTTCTGCCTTTTGCTTATTACTAGGTAAGATTACTAAAATTATTTGCTAGATGAATTCGTGATAGCTTATACTGTTTTATTTTTTAGCATATCTTTTATCATTTAAGGTTAATCAGGAGTTTTTAAAATACAGAGGTTCATCAGTAGGGTTTAAGGGGCCATTTGAAACCCCAAAATTACATACAAAATTCTTTTGTTGGAGAGTGGCTCTAAGAACAATTTATTCATTCAGTAAATGTTTATTGACATCTATTTTGTACCAACCATGGTGTCTGTGCTGGGGATACAGCAGTGGCTAAAGGGCAATACAGTTGACCCTCTGCATCTGTGGGTTTTGCATCCATAGATTTGATCACCTGTGGATTGAAAATGTTGGGGGTGGATTCCAGACAGTCTAAAAAGGCAAACTTGAATTTGCTGGGTATTGGCATAGCAATTACATTGTATTAGATATTATAAGTAATCTAATCTAGAGGCTAGATAAGGTGTACAGGAGTATGTGCATAGGTTATATGCAAGTACTGCACCAATTTTTGTAAGAGATTCCAGCATTCATGGATTTTGGTATCCGCATTGTGGGGGTGAAAGGGGAGCTTGTCTGGAATCAGTCCCCCTCAGGTACCAAGGAGTAACCATACCCCTAAAATGAGATAAGGCAAAACTGTATTTCTGTAATTCTTTCTGGCTATTTATACTCTTCTCTTTTTTTCTTTGCAGGAAAAGCAAGAATGGTGGTGGCTTTATATCGCAGATAGGAAGGAACAGACATTAATATCTATGCCATATCATGTGTGTACACTAAAAGATACGGAAGAGGTAAGTATCCAACAACATTATTTAGATATAGAAAACAGTATAGAAATCCATTTATCATATATGGCTTATTGCATTTTATTGAAAACACATTTTATAACTGTTCTCTGACAGCTTTTGGAGGGAGCTCATTGGAAATTTATAGAGTATTAAATTGAGGTAGACAACTTGGTGGTCTTTTAAAACCTTGTTCTCAGCTATTAGTTTTCACTAATACTTGCCTTACCATATCTCCAGAATTTAGTTATGTTTTACAAACGCTTGTGAGTTTTATCCTCGTTGGATTGGTGCTCAGAAATTATGGTTTGTATCCTCATTGAATTAGTGCTTTTGTGTTAAAAACAAATGTAAGTACTAGTGGTTCATTTTTTAAAGTGGAATTTTTTATTTTATTGGATTGTCCACTGTCAGTGACATCATTTAAATAACATTGTGATGAACATATTTTGACCTTGGATTTCCTTGTTTTTCTTCTTGATTTTTTTACGTTACTATTTGAGAAAGAAGGTTCTGTCTACCTGGACTTGGTGCACAAGAGCAAAGCTTTTGAATTTCAAGAGAGTTCTATAATGATGATTTTTTAAATCCCAAAAGTTTTTTCCTACCTTTGTAACCAAGTAGTAAATGTTTAAAGTAGTTTATTGTTGTTTGACACTTAGCGATAGTGCCAACTTATGGGTATCTCTTTCTCAGAGTAATTTTAACATTTTTTAAAATTTAAATTTTACCCATTTTTGAATGGATAATTCATTTGCCTAGTTAGTGTTTCAGAAGATATACCGAAGTGCACACACTGAAATGTATCTTGTATTCCTGTCTCTCAGTCACCCATTCCACTTCCTGGAAACCATCGATATTACCAAATTTTTATGTATTTTTCATGTGATATTGTAGTAAAGTACAAGCGTATACATAGGTATATTCTTCCCAGTTTTGCACAAAAAGTAGCATACATCATGTTCTGCACCTTACCTTTTTCTCAGTGATAAAACTTGGAATTTGTACCATATTAATACAGAAAAAAGCTTCATTGTTTGTTTTTACAGCTGCCTGATATTCTTTTGTGTGGAAGTTTATTTATTCAGTGCTCAGCTCTTTAGTGGACTTACAAGGTGTTTCTTGTCTTTTGCTGCAATGAATAACCTCATATCATTCAAACACATCTATAGGATAAATTCGTAGAGGTAGAATTAATGAATTAGAGGCTCTGTACATTGTAATTTTGATAGATATTGTTAAATGTTTATTTCTCCATAGGGAGAAAGAATGGTCAAGTGTAGTATGTTCATTGCCTCTCAGTTTGTGAGATATAGAAAAATGTTGCAGGCATATTATCGTGCCCCCATAGACCATTCATCCATGGTTTTGACCTCTTTCTTTTTCTCTGTGACACCAGCTGAGTGTCCTGTGGTTTAACTCAGTGCTGACACTATTTCCCCAGACAGCTCAGATTAAGGTTCAGTCCCAGAGGACTGCTGTTGCCCCGCTGTCCATCTTTAGATGCCAGTTGCAAGTCCCAGGTTGTCATCTGTAATTCTGATCAACTGGCTGTAAATCATGGTTTCCACGATCCCTTCCTTGGGTTCAGTAATTTGCCAGAATGACTCAAAAACTCAGGGTAACATATTTACCAGTTTATTATGAAAATAGTATGATGAAGTAGATGAATATCCAGATGAAAGAGATATATAGGGCAAGGTATATGGGAAGGGATGTCGAGCTTCCATGCTCTTTCTGAGCAATCCGCTCTCCCAGCACTTCTGCATGTTCACCAGTTTGAAAGCTCCCTGAACCCCTTATTTTGGTATTTTTATGGAGGCTTTATCACATAGGCATAATTGATCATTAACTCAGTTTTCAGCCTCTCTGGAGAATAGGGGGTAGGACTAAAAGTTCCAGGCTTCTACTCATGGCTTGGGCTTTCTGGTGACTGGTCCTCATCTAGGAGACCAAGAATTGCCTCATTAGAAGAGAACTCATTCTTACCATCCAGGAAATTCCAAGGGATTTGTTAGCTCAGTGTCAGGAACCAGACCCAAAGACCAAATTTTACAACAGAAGATGCTCCTTATGTGCTCTTGTCACTTCGGAATTACAGGGATTTGAGAAGCTCTGTGCCTGTGATTGAGGGCAGAGACACATATATATATGTGTGTGATGAATGTATTTTCTGTTCTCTCAACATTTGTTCTAGAAATAAGAAAATTTGGCAAGAACTATTCCTGTTTGGTGAAGTCTGTTTTAGTTCAACATTTCATTTATTTTACTTTTATACACAGCTTCATTTCTTCAAGTTATCAAGATAGAACTTGGTTGCTTTAAATATGTTTTCTTGAATTCTGGAGATAGAAATTAACCCCATCAATTCTGCCTATTTTTATTTCCTTTTTACATAGTATATATATGACACAAATGTCATATATGTAAATACATTTGTTGTCATTAGAACTTTTGTAACATGTTTTAGGACCTCTTCTGTCATCTGAGTAAGCATTGGCTATTAAATACTCTCTGGTCTAAATAGGAGGGAGCTATTGTTTCTTCCACTCTTTAAAATACAGATTTTAAGTTCTGATTTATCTTCTAGGTAGAACTGAAGTTTCCTGCACCAGGCAAGCCTGGAAATTATCAATATACAGTGTTCCTGAGATCAGACTCCTATATGGGTTTGGATCAGATTAAACCACTAAAGGTAAGAATAATGACTATTCTGTAAATATGGTGCTCCCTAGAAATTGTCATACTGAGTGAAGTAAGTCAGACACAGAAGAACAAATATCATATGACATTGTTTATATATGCACACTTAAAAAACTACAAATGAACTTATTTACAAAACAGAAATAGAGTCACAGATGTAGAAAACAAACTTATGGTTACTGGGGTGATAAAAGTGAGGGGGCAGGGATAAATTGGGAGATTGGGATTGATCATATGTATAGTATTATATATATAAAACAGATAGCTAATAAGAACATGCTGTATAGCATAGGGAACTCTACTCAATACTCTGTAATGCCCATATGGGAAAATAATCTTAAAAAAAAAAAGTGGATTTACGTATATGTATAACTGATTCTTTTTGCTATACACCGTGTCAATCAGCTATATTCTAATAATAACGTTTCTTTGAAAATGAATTTTTTTTTAAATTTATGGTGGGTATGGATTTGCATTATTATACTTGTGTGGGAAATAAAAGTTACCACTTCCTCCTTTTTGACAAATTTTCAAATACCTGAGAAGGAAGGAAGAAGAGAGATACACAGAGAAAAAGAGTGAATCAAACCACGCAAAAAAATTTTTTATACATTTTTGAAGTAATAAAGGGAACTTAAAAAAATAAGGTTGTCTATTTGAATAAGTGTACTACATCTTAGGGAAGCAGTTCTAGTTTTGAAATGTAGAATAACAGGGAAAGAGATCCTCTCATACTTTAACATAATACACTTGATGGACTGCTCTCAATAATAAACTTGTTTTAAAGGAGTATGATGATTTAGAACCTTGAGTATAACTTACCAGTGTGATAGGTTGCAAAGAGTTGGACACGACTGAGCAACTGAACTGAACTGAACTGAAAGTATGCCATACCTTTATAGGGCCTCACCAGATGGTTTCTGTTTTCTTTAGAAAGACACATGTATTTCATTTTAGAGTATACACTTGTGTGAGTATCATTTGAAGCACATTCTCATCGATGTTACCATTTCACTTGTGAAAGTAAAAGGAGTGAAGTTGCTTAGTCATGTCCATTTCTTTTCGACCCTGTGGACTGTGTCCATGGGATTTTCCAGGCAGGAGTACTGGAGTGGGTTGCCATTTCCTTCTCCAGGGGATCTTCCCGACCCAGGGATCGAACCTGGGTCTCCCACATTGTAGGCAGACCCTTAACCATCAGGGAAGTCTCTTAAGCTTTTTATAAAAGGCATGCTATTGTGTTAGAGAGATTGTGCTGAAGAAGTGTTGCGCTGTGTACTGGGACTCAACTGAAAGGAGCCAGCAAAGGCATGGCTTTTTTTCCCCATGAGGGCGCTGTATTTCTTTCCATTGGCTATAGGATGTTAACTTCATGAGTAGTCTGGAGGCTGCAAATACCTCTTTGGAAGTCACACTTGAACTTTTTTTCCATCCACAGAAGACTTATTAAGAACAGTGTTCCTGCTCAAGAGTCAGAATTATTCATCTTTCATGCTGCAGAATAAATAGTATATAGCGCCTGTAAAATCATACTATTAAACTACACTAGAAACTTAACTATACTAACATGTTACTAGATTCATGTTTTTATTTTGTGGATGAGTGTTCTTAAATATGTTAAATTTAGAGTTAAAAGATGTAATCTTTTCAAGTGCTGCTGTCAAAGAAAACCTTTTCTGTACCAGATATTTCTTCCATTATTCCTCCTCAGATTTCTAATGTCTGCATTTAATTCTTTTTTCTAGTTGGAAGTTCATGAGGCTAAGCCTGTGCCAGAAAATCACCCACAGTGGGATACAGCAATAGAGGGGGATGAAGACCAGGAGGACAGCGAGGGCTTTGAAGACAGCTTTGAGGAAGAGGAAGAAGAGGAGGAAGATGATGACTAAGCAGGGACCACAATATTTGCACATATTTGCAAATTTTTGCTGTTTTGGAAGTGTATAATAAACCAAAAGCAGTGCAGAACTGATGTTGAGGGAAGTGTTCCTAGAAATGGGTGTGTTACCGAGGCAGTGGTGGTGCCTTGGTACAGTCTGAAAGATGCTTAAGGTTTGTGAAAGCTTTCAGGTATGGGATGGTGCATTTATTTCATCTGCAAATGATAATAAACCCTTTGTTATAACTGTCCAGAAGTGTGGGCTATGTATTATCTGATCATCTGTGGTCCCAGTAAAAGTAAAGGTACATGAAAAACAATCTATAAATGAGTGACCTTTCTTTGTTTAGCTTTAGTTTTAACATTAAAGTATGTGTGATAAACACCACAAATGTTTTAAGTAACATCTGCTCAAGTTTTAATGTCTTAATAAGCTCTATTATTCATTTACTGACATGTTGCAGTGATATAAGACTATTTATAACAGCTCCATTCATAGCTTTAAACATTTTATTTTTGCCTGTCTTGGTCATAAGTTGGCATTCTGCCACATTCCACATAATCTAGAGGGCTACATTTTGGGATTTTCCTTTTCTTAATTGCCCAGAGTTACCAGAAAGATTATAAAAATGGCTTTTAATGGCTTAAAACATTTTTAAGCCTCTATTTTAGCAGATCAATGCAAGATCTAATTCTTTTTATAAGCTATAGATCTAAAAATGATTGTGGGACCATACGTTCTCTGATGTTGGTGATTGTGTTACTAAACCTTTTTAAAAAGGTCACTATAAAAGCTGAAAGACATTGTTAGCTTTTAATCTACCTGACTCTGTCAGAAGCCTTTTAAGGTAAAATATAACATGCAAAGGAGGCGTTTTTTTGTATTCATTTTGGACTCCTGTCAATAAAATAGAAGTTTGACTCATTTTATGTTTGTAATGGTGTGTGTCTTTTTACTCCCAGAAAGGGATATAATAGGAGAACTCATTCTTTTATTTTTCAACTAAAAATTTAGTGATACTGTCCATGACTGCTAAAGTGACTGCTGTTTCTATATACTATAGAAAAACCTGTGATTGAGGGGAACTTCCCAATCTTATACTCTCACACAGTACAGCCTGCAAGGATCATGCTTACAAGGAGTAGAAATGTGTACATGATGAATTATTGAGGTAAAATGAATATTTTTGTTACTAAATATGGAGGAAACATAAGTTTATATTATAGTACTTATGGTAATAATCCTCCCCTATCAAAATCTCCATAGATCCAAGTGCTGTCAGAATACTAATTTGTGGCCTTGTTTATTTAAAAGGTTGCCACTTCCCATGCAGAACTACCACTGGTATTTTGTTACTGCAGTAGTTGGAAATAAAATTTGGAACTGACCAAAGCATGAATTATTATTTTTTTTCTTGGTTCTAAATTTGGGATGTAGTATTTCCTATAATATGGTCAAAGCAGATTTTTTTCTCTGGAGCCTCCATTGTCTGTTTTAAAGGTGTTAGTGAGACCCTTCCTTGGCAAGCAGGAGTACCACTGATTTGTTTGTGAGGATTTGTTTCATTTTGTAAGTAGAGGGTAGGTTTAATTTTCAGGTGAGGTTTTGCTGGGAAGCTGCTGGTCACCTAAGTGAGGTGGAAGGGAGCAAGCCAGCCAGTAGCATCCAGGAAAAGGAGAGGTTAGAGAAAACTCAGGCGGTGTGAAAATGAGCAAATGAAACGGTGTCGCTACACAGTCCTGGCTTTCTTGAAAGACACTTTTGCAGAAAAGTACTTACTCTAGTGGCTGTTTTGTCTTAAAGAGGTTTTATAAGTTATTCAAACAACTCGCTTTCTCATTAAGACAAGAGGATGATTTCACAACCTAGTAACTCACCACAATGCTTAAAAAAAGCCAGCATCACCTTATTGGGAAATCCTACAGGTCTGTGTTGCTTTGCCATTTGTGTGATATATCTGTACTTCACAACCAGTAACACATTTTCCTGTAATGAGTACTTTCAGTAAGCTCTTTCCATATTGCCGTAGTGAAATGACTGAGCTTTCATTTTATCATTCTCTTCTCTCCAGCGAGTCTCTGAACTCTGCATCCCTTCTTTCCTTCTCTTGAGATAGAGTAACTAATTTACCCTTGTGTGCATTTAATCAAATGGGACTTTCATTAAGTGTAGTTTCAATTTGGTCCCATCAAACACTGACATTTTGTCAACAGAACAGATGAACATACAGATGAAAACCATCAGTGTGTGTATGCAAAGTGAAAGTGTTTTTTTAATGAAATTAAGCCACTTAAATTGTGTAGTATTTTTATCTTTTTGAATTGGTGAAGTACCTATTAAAAGGTACTCCTCCAGAGGAGACCATCAGTGAAAGTCTTTCAGTTAAAAATTTTTGTTGCACAACTTGAAGCTCTACGTGCATATCTCAATCTCAAAGTCAGGTGTTCATATCCTTTAAAAATTATAAAAAATTTTTTGTGAATTTTTTTTAAATTAAGGGGTACTTGGAATAAGGTTTCCTGTGTAGAACATAACTGTGTTCTCTTTATCCCAATTTGCACTGCGTGCTGGAGAAGGATGAGCCTGTCTGGCCACAGGGCTCCCCCGTGAGGGGGGAAGCTCAAGTCCTGGGTAGAAGCAGAGCAGGTGGACCAATGGCCTGATGTGGGAAAAGGGAGCAAGGGTGTGAAGGAATGTAAAGAGGCTCTGAGCGTGTTATTCCTGACCACAACATTTATCCAGTCATTTGCTTCAGCCAAGCAAAGATGGATACTGGAGTGGTCTTTAGCAACAATTGTAATTCTACATGTAATTCCACATCTCACATATTTTTCGAAGAGTTGTTCATTGTTCACCACCTGTTTACTGAATTTCAATGTGTCCAGGTCTGTGATCAGACACTGGGGCTATTTAAAAAAAAGAATTTGTGTTCTTATGGCTCACAGGTATTAAGGCAGGCAAATAAATGTATGGCAATCTATTTTAATCCATTTGCATTCTAATGGTCATTGTTTGGAATGCGTTTTTTTGTTTGTTTTTCCACTGTAGGCAGAGGAGTTTTTTTTTAGGTGCTAGCTATTTGTTGGTTTTCAATGTTTCTTTAAAGCTTTTCCTCCCCAAATATTAAACTTTACAGACTCCCCAGTGTAATCTGCTCTATGATAACTGAGACAGCTATCCTATAGTGTGACATTTTACCAGCTGTGCAGTGATTAGTCCAATTATGTCTTAAAAAGTTAGCATCAAGCATCTTCACATTTAAACTTGATGCTCAGGCTATTTTGCAAAACTTAAAAAAGCTGTGATCTTGTACATTTTTCTGTAATTAGCTAAAAATTCAAATCTAGCAATCATTGGCATGCTTTAGGGCTGTGGTTTTAGCTGGGGATGTGTACCTCCCAGGAGTATGCAGTAATCAGTCTATTGGGAAAATGTTAAAGTGGTTGTTTGTATTTAATCTCAACCTTTTAAATTTCTATTTTTGTGTGTTTTATAATGTACATAATATATTGTACAATTGTACACTATAATTTATAAATAAATACATTTATTGGCGTATTAGACATTTTTTTCTGATTTCAATGCTTGATCAAATATTTGGATATGCTGCCTTAAAGTGTTGCTGTAGTGCTGTTTAAAGTGTTGGTATAGTGCCATTTAAGCAGAAATGAAGGTTTGGGGTTTTAGTACTTACCATTTGAGTTCGCAAGATGATGCTCCTTTGCTAGAGTCAAAGGGTCAGCATTCACTGTGTAGCAAAGTGGTTATTTTCTGCGGTGGAACTGAGTAGGTATGGTGACTGTTAATAGATGAGCAGAGGGTTCTAAGCAGCTGTTGTCCACAGAATGAACGTGGAACGGCTGAGGGCAGAAGTGCTAGGTGCGGCTGCCAGGGACTTCAGCAAAGTCTGCAGCTCTGTTAGTGGTCCCTGCAGTCAGTGGCTGCTGCAAATTGCAGGTGAGTGTGAGAAGGGCTGTCCACTCTTTAGCACTAGATGGTCCAGCACTGACCTGTCAGGCTTGGTATGCAAAGGGAGCTGTGTACCTTTTACCTTCGTGAACACCTGAAGTTTACTTTTTAAAATCTGCATAACTGCTGCAGTGGATACCACTTTGTTGTTAAGTTGCCAAGTCGTGTCCTCGTCTTTGAGACCCCATGGTCTGTCACTTGCCAGGCTCCTCTCTCCATGGGATTTTCCAGGTAAGAATACTGGAGAGGGTTGCCTTTTCCTTCTCCAGGGGATCTTCCTGACCCAAGTATAAAACCCATGTCTCCTGCATTGGCTGGAGGATTCTGTACCACTGAGCCACCTGGGAAACCCCTGGATACCACAAAGGGTATGAGCAAATTTCAGAAAACTTTAAACCACTTTCCTGTAGTTTCTAGCTTGGTTCCGGTAGAGGGCGATAGGGCTACAATTTTCTTTAGCAAAAGAGTGGTTTAGTTTGTGAGACAACCAAAATTGAAGACATGCTGTGTAATTTATTTCTGTCATCACCTTCTAGGCTTACCTCCTTACCCCTTAGTGTTTTACTTCTTATATATGTCTTTTAATATATTAAACTTCTTGGTTTTCTGGCTTGATCCATTGAGCCCCTTTGTAGCAAACTCCAGAAGACAATCCACATTTATTAATTGTGCTATAATTGTATCAGATTGTTTGCCTGAGAGAAGTGGGAAGTCAGGTAGGACAAAGAAATCCTTTTATTGTACGAAATTGGTTTTGGGATGGCAAGGGTCAAAAACCATGAAAGGGTCTGACTGTGCAAGCTAACACTGTGCAGTGTCATAGATGTTGGAAGAAGACAGGAGACCCCCAAGTCAGAGGCATCGCAGACAGCTTCCTGTTGCCTAGTTACTCTCTGTCCCCCCTAGTTCTGACATAGAGGGACAGGTAGACGCTCTACAGCCCCACCTGGGGCCGACGTAGAGCAACCCAGGTGGACGCTGCATATGCTGAGGAATTCTGAGCTCAAGAAACCTCTCTCACGTGTATTGCAAGCATAGCTCCCCAAGAGGGAGGTACTCTTTCTTCCAAGGCTGTTCCTTACGCAAACATAAAAGGATAGTTTGGAACAAAAGCAGTGTGCCTCTGCTCACAAGGTTTGTAGAAACATGAGATAGCTATAGAAAATTGTCTCTCAAAAGTTGGAATTCAAAATATATAGTATCTGTATTTACAAAGACATGAGCTTCCCCAGTGGTTCAACAGGTAAAGAATCTGCTTGCAATAAAGGAGACACAAGAGACTTGGGTTTGATCCCTGGGTCGGGAAGATTCCCTGGAGGAGGGGATGGCAACCCACTCCAGTATTCTTGCCTGGAGAATCCTCTGGACAGAGGAGCCTGGCGGGCTACAATCCATGGAGTCGCAGAGTCAGACATGACTGAAGTGACTGAGCACATGGGGTACTTATTTTCAAACAGAATGAGTTCTATTTAGTGAAAATTAGGACCAGTGAGCGGAGAAGGCGATAGCACCCCACTCCAGTACTCTTGCCTGGAAAATCCCATGGATGGAGGAGCCTGGTGGGCTGCAGTCCATGGGGTCGTGAAGAGTCAAACACGACTGAGCGACTTCACTTTGACTTTTCACTTTCATGCATTGGAGAAGGAAATGGTAACCCACTCCAGTGTTCTTGCCTGGAGAATCCCAGGGACGGGGGAACCTGGTAGGCTGCCGTTTCTGGGGTCTCACAGAGTTGGACACGACTGAAGTGACTTAGCAGCAGCAGCAGCAGGACCAGTGAGACCGTCCTCCTTGACAATAAACCTCTCACAAATGTTTTATTGTCAAAGATAATTTTATGTTACAGTTGACAGTTTACTTATGTGTGCCAACTAAAAAAAGGTCCAAAATTTTCCACATTGAATCCAGAGCAGTGTGACAGTGGAAAAACAGGTGTCTAAAAATGAACAACTATAGTTGTTATATATTGTAACCATAAAATCTTTTGATAATTGCCTCTGTGCCTTTCCCCAAAACCTCAAACTAAAACATGTCCTTCGCCGACACCCATCCACCTTCTCTCCTAAATCACACTCTTCCCAACAAACTGAACTTGTGCCTCCAAGTGAGTCTGGATCCTTGTAGAACAGCTGCCAGTCCTTTTTCGTAAGATGCTACCCAAGTCCAAGAAGTCTTCGGAACATCTTTGACTGAAATAATCGAGAGACCTCTGAAATATTTTTCTGAACAGTTGTGCTGGCATCTGATCATCCTTTGAAAGAATATTTATTTTTTTCCTGTGAAAAGTATTTAGAGATGATGCAAATAAATTTAGAGGGTAGTCACATTTGCTGATTATTTCAATGAAAAATTAAGCATGTGACTAAAATTCAATGAGTGACTTTTTAAAAAATCATGATTTTTATTTAAAGTGCACTGAGGACTCCCAAGGAGACATTCAGTAATATTACAGGATAAGTACACACACACACACACACACACACACACACACACACACACAAAAGTCGCTCAGTCGTGTCCGACGCTTTGCGACCCCATGGATTGTAGCCCACCAGGCTCCTCGGGAGGGATTGGGGGCAAGAGGAGAAGGGGATGACAGAGGATGAGATGGCTGGATGGCATCACTAACTTGATGGACGTGAGTCTGGGTGAACTCTGGGAGTTGGTGATGGACAGGGAGGCCTGGCGTGCTGTGATTCATGGGGTCACAAAGAGTCGGACACGACTGAGCGACTGATCTGATCTGATCTGATCTGAGGCTCCTCGGTCCATGGGACTTTCCAGGCGTGAATACTGGAGTGGGTTGCCGTTTACTTCTCCAACAGGGTAAGTATAGCCTCCCTCATTTTTAGGAATTAATCCACATCTATATATATCTTTGTGGAATTAGTCTACTTTATAATCGCATCCACAGTGTCTCCAGCTTTTAAATTTCTTGATTCTCTGCCACTTTTCTCGTGACACCAGGTGCCGACTATCCTGTACATCAACTTTTCAAATTTTTCCAGGAGCCTACAGTTCCTCTTTTTGACATGACAACACATATATGAGTGAGAGAGAGAAAGGGGAACACTGAGAGAGGTGCCCCCAGTTGAAGGGAAGCAGGGCCTCCCTTCCAAGTATCGGAGTTGCAACTCTTCCCACCACCAAGTCCGCATTCAGAACTCCACAGTTCCTTCACCATCCTGAGAAGATACTGCTCCATCTACCCCACCCCGCTCCCCAAGTGCTGATCTGGGTCTATTATCATGGAAATTATAAGGATTAATGTGATTTTCAGCAGGGTGCTCTTGAGAATTGGAAATGAAACTAGTGTTATGACTCATAGCATTATTTCTTTATACACTGAGCCCCCACATCTTTCAAGTCTTCTGACTTAATGACAGGATATCACTTTGAGTGTCAGGAATGACACCTCAGGAGCAGCACATTTCAGATGAGCTTAGGTTTGAATTTTGAGTAGAATCATGACTGTTTCAGTGTATTGAAATAATAATTTTTAGAATGAGAAAAAAAAACAACTCATCTCCTTTGGTGTGATTTGTAAAGTTTTCTTTGCATTTAGTACCAGGTACTTACAATCTGATTGGACCAAGTGCCTGCCCACACCTCCCCTCCCTCAACCCCCTCCACAGCCTAATAAAAGAGCCCGGGATATAGGTATGGAAGCAAAATCCATAGATTTTAGTCTTGGTGCTACCTCCATCGGGTGGCATTACAGTAGGGAGTTAATGAGAGCGTGAGTGTACATGCCAAGGCCCTGGGAGGCTCCCTGTCCCCAGCTCTGATTCGGAGTAAGTCGTACTCCCATCTGCGCCCACAGAGGGCAGGGGATTGACCTGAGGGAGAGACAAGGAAATGAAGATGCCGGTAAGAGAAGTGACCCGTCACAGCTGGTGACAGACCTGGAGCTGCTTCCAATAGCAGGGCGAGACCCAAAGCCCACCACTGCCTGGGCTCCTCCAAGGGCTGCAGGTGCAGGTACCTGAGGTAGAGGGGAGCAGCAGAGGATGCGCGAACAGTGGACTGTGGTTTACAGTTCTGGGTGCTTGGGATGCAAAGAGAGCAACACAAGAAAAAATCAGACAAAGATCCCTGGGGACATTCTAGAAGAGGAGGAAGAAAGGACAATAAACAAAATTTATATAGTATCACTGAAGGTGATAGGGCTTCCCAGGTGGCTTAGTGGTAAAGAATCTGTGGCCAATGCAGGACACTCAGGAGACTCCCATTCAATCCCTGGGTCGGGAAGATCCTCTGGAGAAGGGAATGGCAACCCACTCCAGTATCCTTGCCTGGAGAATCCCCATGGACACAGGAGCCTGGCAGGCTATAGTCCATGGGGTCACAAAGAGTTGGACATGACTGAGCATGCACGCACACATTGATGGTGATAAGAGTGATGGGAAAAAGAAAGTAGAGAAAAGCAAAGCAGGCAGATGGAAAACAGGTTTTAATTTTTATGGTCAAGACGGGTCTCATCTCAAAGCTGACATTTGGGCCAAGGAGTGAAGAAGTTAGCCTGCAGATGTTTGGGTGAAGAGCGTTCTAGTCAGAGGGCGAAGCGGACACACAGGCTGTAAGACAGAAGCAGCTGCAAGCGTGGGGAGCAGCAAGGGGACATCAAAGTGGCCGGAGCAGAGCCAGGGGAGAACAGCAGGAGAGGAGCTCAGAGAGACGAGGAAGGTCAAGGGTGCAGCAGGAAAGGCCCTGAAGGTTGTTTAAGGACTGTGGTTTCTGCTCTGAGTGAAGAAAGAGCCACTGCTGGGTTTTGAATACAGGAATGACAGGATCTGGCTTCTGTCTTCAAAGGATTCCTCTGGCTATTGTGTTTAAAAAAAAAACCAAGTGAAGGAGAGAGGGGTTGAAGTAAGACTACCAGTTAGAAGGTTACTGAAGAATTCTCCCTGGAATTTTTACATGTGTTATGAGGCAATGGGTAATATACAGACAGACCTCAGAGACTGCAGCCTTGTTCCAGACCACTGCAGCAAAGCAGGTATCGCAATAAAGTGAGTCACAAGGTGGTTTTTTTTGTTTGTTTCCAGAGCATATAAAACTTATATTTGCACGATACTATAACAGTGTGCAATAGCATTATGTCTAAAAAAACATATGTACCTTAATTAAAAATGCTTTATTGCTAAAGCACCATCATTTGAGCCTTCAGCGAGTCAATCTTTTTGCAGTAGTAATATTAAAGATTACGTTTACAAATCATCACAACAAATACTATAGAGAAAAAGCTCGAAATATTGTGAGAATTACCAAATTGTGACACAAAGACATGAAGTAGGCAAATTCTGTAGAAAAATGGGCTTGATAGACTTTCTTGAAACAGAGTTGTCAAAAACTTTCAATTTATAAAAAAGAAAAAAAGCACAATGAAACTAGGTATGCCTGTATGAAGGAAAGGAAGTGTTAGTCGCTTAGTGATGTCCAACTCTTTACGACCTTATGGACTGTAGCCCTACGCCTCTGTCCATGGGATTCTCTGGGCAAGAATACTGGCATGGGTTGCCATTCCCTTCTCCAGGGGATCTTCCTGAGCCAGGGATTGAACCCGTGTCTCCTGCCTTGCAGGCAGAGTCTTTACAGTCTGAGCCACCAGGGAAGCCTCTATGCCTGCATAGCTCTCCCTTTGTCCAAGTTGGGGCTTCTATGGGCTGGCAGCCGTGTGGAGGTGGGGTGTAGTGTTTGGATTTGGGATGTGCATATTTTGAAGGTAGAAGGTGCTGATCTCTATAACAGCCATTTCAGTGGAACAATTGGAGACAAAAACCCTACTCCACGCAGGCTTGAAATTCCAAATGGAATTATAACTGCAGTATTGGGACCAGAGCAGACAAGGAGGCCTATGACTCAAGAGTGGGAATCCAGAAACAATCCCACATGTGCAGATAGACTCACACACTTAATATATGTGACAGTTTGGCACTGCAGACAATGGGGGAAAGGAAGCCATTTTCAAAATATGGTGCTGGGACAATAGGAAATCCATTTGGTTAAAAAAAAAAAGATGCAAGGCTTCTGTCTCATGCTTTATACAATAATTAATTCCAGGTTGCATGCATGTAAGTCTAAAATTGAAAGGCAAAACAATGAATGCTTTTGAAATATAGGAGAATTTATTCATGACCTTAGGGTAGGATACAATGAGCATGTCTAAAAAAGAAAATTGAGAAACTGAATTATATCCAAATAAAGGACTTCTGTTCAAAGACACAATAAAGAAATGAAACAGCAAGCCCCATAGTGGGAGAGATATTTGCCACACATGTATTTGACAAAGGACTTGTATCCATATTAAATAAAAAATGCTGACAAAACTGGTAAGAAAAAAAGACAGATAACTCAATAGGAAAATGGTCAGGCTTAAAAAGACACTTTGTGTCACAGACTGGGTTCTTCAGAAGCAGACCATGAGAAGGAGTTTGTGGTATGAGATGTTTGTTAAGAATCAAGATGCTTATTGTGAACCAAAGGGAGAAGAAGGTCTGGGAGGAGAAAGCAGCTGAACTTTGAGGCAGGCTCAGCAAAGCCCAGGTTAATCCAGTGGAGGTTGCTCATTGATGTGTCCTGTGTCCCGTGCCAGGTTGATGCAGCTGTACCTTGCTCAGCCAGAGTGTGAGCTTTCCAGGAAGAGCATGACCTCGGACAAGGTGGTTCTCTGCTGTTGAGGCTGACCCTGAAGAAGCCGCTGGTTGGAGGCTGTCTGGGGACCACACTTCCTGCTGCTGGGCAGTAAGTCCTTCCTGGAAGAAGGAGCTGAGTACCATGTCTCCATATCTACTACAGTTCACAAAACACTATATCCTAAGGTCCAAAAAGACACACAAAAACCTGCTCAAATCCTTTAGCCATCAGGGAATGCAAATGAAAACTACAGTGAGATATCACTACAGACTCACAAGAATGGCAGAAATTGAAGAGATTGACAATGCCAAGTGATATTGAGGACAACTGGAAATCTCATCTACTCCTGATAAGCTTGTAACTTTGTAGATTACTATATAAAACAGTTTGCCATTTGTTATTAAACTTGATGGGGTTTCTCAGCTGGCTCAGGGGTTTCTCAGGTGAAGAATCCACCTACCAATTCAGGAGACTCAGGAGACGCTGGTTCAGTCCGAGTGGTGAAGATCCCCTGGAGGAGGAAATGGCAACCCACTCTGGTATTCTTGCCTGGGAAATCCCATGGACAGAGGAGCCTGGCGGGCTCCATAGGGTTCATAGGGTCACAAAGAGTGGGATACAACTGAACAACTGAGCACACCCCGCTCCCCCCCGACACTAAACTTGACATGCATATACAGTGACTTAGAAATTACACCTTTAGGAATTTATGCAGCAGAAATGCATGCATATATGCACCAGTAGGCATGTACAAGAAGCCCTATTCATAATAGTCCCAAACTAGAAGTAACCTAAGTATTGATTGATAATAGAACGGATAAATCAAGTTTTCTATGTTTATCCAAAGGTTGAGGTGGGCAGCCTCCAAGGTGACCCCCAGGGATGCCTGCCTCCTGGTGCTCACACCCTAGGTGGTCCCCTCCCACACTAGACCAGGACGATCTGTGTGACCAACAGCTTACAGCAGCAACGTGTCACTTCTGAGATTAGGTTACACAAAACATTGCAGCTTCCATCTTGGGAGCTCCTTCAGTCACATTTTTTTTTTTTCTCTTGGACTGTTTACTCTGGGGAATCTATGTCATGAGCAGCCCTATGGAGAGGCCCCTGTGGCAACACTCTTGTCAACAGCCATGTCAGTGAAAGCGGAAGAGGATCTTCCAACTCAGACTAAGTCTTCAGTGATTATAGTCTCAGGCAACCGCTTAACTGCAGCTACACGAGACACCCAAAGCCAGAATACCCAGCTAAGCCATAAATGATCCCTGACTTTTAGGAGGTAGGTGATATCATTAATGCTAGTTTCAACCCACTAATCTTGGGGTAATTTGTTACACAGCAGTAGATAACTAGCGCAATGGGGTTTTATAAAGTAATGAAAATAAATGAAATACAGTCGAATTTGTCAACATGGGTGAATTTTACTAACATGATATTGCACGAAAGAAGCCAGGATCAGAATCCATTTTTTTATTATCCTACTGTTAAAGTTCAAAAACCAGGTAAAACTACAGTGTTGAGGGATGCATGCCTAAAAGGCAAAACAATAAGTCAAGCAAGTGTTGGTCATAAAAGTCCGGATGGTGGCTACCTTTGGGGGCAGACAGGGAAGTGGGAGAGGGCCTGAGGAAGGCTTCTGTTTTATTTTAGCAAAGGTATTTGTTTCAAATAAATCATTAAGCATTATGGTTCTGTTTTTACCTTCCACTCCCCTCCCCCCTTTTTTGTATATGTGTTGTATTTTCATGATAAAAAAGGTAAACAAAGAATGGGAGGAGAGAACTGGAGAAAGAGCGCAAGCAACTCTTTAGAAGAATATTGTTACAAAAAGACCAAAGGTGGGGGTGGGGGGGTGGGGGAAGAAAGAGAGTAGTGGCTGGAAGAGAAATGAAATAACAGTGTGTCTTATGCAGAAGGAAATCATCTACTAGAGAGGAAAAACTTACAAGACGAGAGAGGGGAATTGCTGAAGCCAGGTTCTGCAGTAGGCGAGAGGGATGAGCTGGACTGAGTCTGGACTGAGCTGGGTGTCAGCCAGATATAGACATCTCTATATCTATGTATCTGAGAGAGAGGGAGACAGACAGGCATTTTAAGTAATTGGCTCAAACAATCGTACAGACTCAGTTCAGTCAGTTCAGTTCAGTCGCTCAGTTGTATCTGACTTTGCAATCCCATGGACTGTAACACGCCAGGCCTCCCTGTCCATCATCAACTCCCAGAGTTTACTCAAACTCATGTCCATTGAGTCAGTGATGCCATCCAGCCATCTCATCCTCTGTACAGGCTGGGCAGGCCCAAAATCTCTAGGGTGGCTGCTGGCAGCCTTAGAGACCAGGGAAGGGTTGGTGCAGTCTTGAGTCCAAAGGCAGTTTGGAGGCAGAATTCCCACCTTCCTTGGGGGAAGTCAATCTTTTCCCTTTTGATCTCTTCAACAGATTGGATGAGACCCACTCACATTATGGAGGATAATCTACCTTACTCAGAGTCTACTGATCAAACTGGTAATCTCATTTAAAAACTACCTTTACAGCAACATCCAGACACGTGTTTGAAATATGAGAGTCCTTTGGCCCAGCCAAACTGACACATAAAATTACCACTCACTGTGAAGACTTTGACAGTATTTGTCAATTAACTTGCTTGGGTGGAGAAGGAGGGAGACAGTCAGTCGGCTGCTAGGACTCCTTGCCTTCAGTTTTCACTAGAACGTCTGCCTCCTGATTTTTCTGTCCACCTAGAGAACGTGCACACAGCATTGTGGGAAATGGAGAGGATGGACTCATTGTGTGAATCAGGTAAAACAAGGCCCAAGACCTTGATCTTTTTGAGTTTGCAGCAAGAGCCTGAGGATATTATTAATTCTGAGTAAGCAAGATATCCACTTACATCTTTCTTACACTTTGGCAAGTCTTGTGTTTGAAAAGATGGGCTCTTCATCACATTTAACGCAAGTTATTCTAAGTGGTGGGGCTAGCAGAGCATTAAGCTAATACCTGCAGAAGTCATGGGCAAAAGTGCTCTCAGAAGTAGTGAGGTTGTTCCTGGGGGACTTTTAACCAGGAGCTCAGTTATTCCCTTGTCTCTGAAGACCCTGAAAGAGGTGCCTTCGGTTGAAAGGGTCACTTTCTTCTGCCCTGTCCCGTGAAGCACTGGCTCCCCCAGGACTCTGCCCCTTCCATGCAGGTGTTCAGTGCAGGTGTTCAGATTCAGGCGGGAAGGGACTCAGGATGTGCCGCGTGTCCAGCTGCGGCCGCCAGGGGGCGCGAGGAGGCCGAGGAGGAGCCGGGACATCCGGGGCCCCTTCCCGGAGCCGGCGGTCGGAACCTCTGTGGCGGGAACGCCGCTGCGCTCCCGCAGCCCCGCCGGCGCCTGACGGCCGCAGGGCAGGCCCCCGCCACTCCCGAGGTCCGGGCGGCCCGGAGTCCAGACCACGAACCCCCTTCCCACTCCCCGGACCGAGCTGCTTCTCCTCGGACCTCTGGAGGCAAAAAGGAGTCACTGTCGCTTTGATTGTTGGTCTCTCGCCCTGCCCAGAGTCCGCCCCCCTCCCCGCTGTCCCCAGGACTCAGCCCCTGAGCCCTATCCTGAGGGCCGACAGCTTCCTACGGTCATTGCCTCGGAGGAGTGACCCAGGGAATTTGGGGGTCTTTTGCTAGAGCAGGGAGAAAATACAGGCACCCCCAGGATAAATACATTCCTTCCGAGCTGCCAGGGGCCTGGCTCTGGGGCCAGGAACAGGGTTGCCAGACTTAGCACACACACAGAAGAATGCCAGGTAAATAAGAATTTCTCATAGACAACAGATTATTTTTTTAGGATGTGTGTCTCATGCAATATTTGGTACACACTTATACTGAAATGTATTTAACTATATATTTTTATACTATGTGTTTAGGAAAATATGCTAAATACATTACATAATATGTATAAACATTATTAATAAATATACATGTATCAGGAATATACGTTTGGTATACTAAATGTATATGTGTGTACGTGTGTGTGTTTCTTGTTTCTCTGAAGTTTGAATTTGACTGAATGTCCCATATTTTTTCTGGTAACTAGCCAAGAATGCATGTATGTGGAGGGAGGAAGGGCAACCTGTAGATGAATGGAAGAATGCGTGACGCGCTCAGTACTCAGACACTCATTTCCGTTCTTTTGAATGTCTTCTTATCTATATATTTTAAACTCCACTCGTAAAAACCTGGATAGTTTTTTTTTTTTTGTAATACAATTTCTCTCTGTTTTGTGTCTGGTAAACTCAAGTACAGTTTTGTCTGTGACTTTTCTCCCAAGCCATCAGCTTTCTTAACAGATTTTAAAAAGAAACAGCCAATCACTTAGATCATGGAATTCAGTTAAAGCTGCTGCCCTTTATGTCTATGGAACCTTTCCTTTTGAGAAGCTTAATGTTTTTATATTGTTGTTGTTGTTCAGTTGGTAAGTGGTGTCTGACTGCGACCCCATGAACTGCAGTGTGCCAGGCTTCCCTGTCCTTCACTATCTCCCTGAGTTTGCTTAAACTCATGTCCATTGAGTCAGTGATGCTATCCAACCATCTCATCCTCTGTCGTCCCCTTCCCCTCTTGCCCTCAATCTTTCCCAGCATCAGAATCTTTTCCAGTGAGTCAGCTCTTTGCAGCAGGTGGCCAAAGTAAACTTCTTTTAATAGGCAAATTTGTGCTTTGTCATTTTGGCAGAGAGGTTTACTTTCTGACTGGAGACCAGGCTGAGTAGGACTGTTGGGTGGGGCAGAAATATGGAATTCATGATGCCACTGATACACCACCCTGTGCAAAGCCTGCTGGAAGCCTCCTGGAGACTTCACTTCTGGATAAGCATTTTACAACCACCATCCTATAGGACACACACCCCCCAACAGTCTGTGTGTCTGTTACATTTAGATTTTGGGTCAAAGGACTCAATCCCCAATGAGGGACCTGATCCCTTATAAAATTCCTAGTAACACTGCTTGGCCCTTGTTGAGCTTATTTCCTCACTCCACTGTGGAACCCCATCCAAAATAGGACTGACTCGGATCTAGATATGCTCTCCTTGGTCCTGACGTGCTTAGTCTGGGAGGAGAGGAAGTCAAATGTATTAGTTTCCCAGGGCTGCTCTAACAAGTCACCACGAACGGGGTGGCTTCAACAACAGAAAATGTATTGTCTCTGTTCTGGAGGCTAGACTTTTGAAATCAAGCTGTCAGCAAAGTTGCTTCCTTCTGAGAGCTGTGAGGAAAGGATCACTCCAGGGTCTGTCCTTCGCTCATAGATGGCGTTTTCCCCTGGTGTCTCTTCACACTGTCTCCCCTCTATACATGTCTGTCTGTGTCCAAAGTTCTTCTTTTTATAGGGATACCAGTTCATATTGAATTAGAACCCACCCTAATGACATCACTGGAGAAGGGAATGGCAAACCACTGAAGTGGTTTCAGTATTCTTGCCTTGAGAACCCCATGAACAGTATGAAAAGGCAGAAAGATAGGACACAAAGATGAACTCCCCAGCTTGGTAGGTGCCCAATATGCTACTGGAGATCAGTGGAGAAATAACTCCAGAAAGAATGAAGGGATGGAGCCAAAGCAAAAACAAATCCAGCTGTGGATGTGACTGTTGATGGAAGTAGAGTCCGATGCTGTAAAGAGCAATATTGCATAGGAACCTGGCATGTTAGGTCCATGAATCAAGGCAAATTGGAAGTGGTCAAACAGGAGATGACAAGAGTGAACATCGACATTCTAGGAATTGCGAACTGAAATGGACTGGAATGGGTGAATTTAACTCAGATGACCATTATATTTATTACTGTGGGTAAGAATCCCTTAGAAGAAATGGAGTAGCCATCACAGTTAACAAAAGTCCGAAATGCAGTACTTGGATGCAATCTCAAAAACAACAGAATGATCTCTGTTCATTTCCAAGGCAAACCATTCAATATCACGGTAATCCAAGTCTATGCCCTGACCAGTAATACTAAAGAAGCTGAAGTTGAACAGTTCTGTGAAGAACTAAAAGATCTTCTAGAATTAACACCCAAAAGAGATGTCCTTTTCATTATAGGGGACTGGAATGCAAAAGTAGGAAGTCAAGAAACACCTGGAGTAACAGGCAAATTTGGCTTTGGGAGTACAGAATGAAGCAAGGCAAAGGTTAATAGAGTTTTGCCAAGAGAATGCACTGGTCATAGCAAACACTCTCTTCCAACAACACAAGAGAAGACTCTACACATAGACATCACCAGATGGTCAATACGGAAATCAGATTGATTATATTCTTTGCAGCCAAAGATGGAAAAGCTCTATACAGTCAGCAAAAACAAGACTGGGAGCTGACTGTGGCTCAGATCATGGACTCCTTATTGCCAAATTCAGACTTAAATTGAAGAAAGTAGGGAAAAGCACTTGATCATTCAGGTATGACCTAAATCAAATCCCTTACGATTATACAGTGGAAGTGACAAATAGATTCAAGAGATTAGAGCTGATAGACAGAGTGCCTGAAGAGCTATGGACAGAGGTGTGTAATATTGTCCAGGAGGTAGTAAGCAAGACTATCCCTAAGAAAAAGAAAAGCAAAAAGGCAAAATGGTTGTTTGAGGAGGCCTTACAAATAGCTATGAAAAGAAGAGAAGTGAAAGGCAAAGGAAAAAAGGAAAGATATACCCATTTGAATGCAGAGTTCCAAAGAATAGCAAGGAGAGATAAGAAAGCCTTCCTCAGTGATCAATGCAAAGAAATAGAGGAAAACAATAGAATGGGAAAAACTAGAGATCTCTTCAAGAAAATTAGAGACACCAAGGGAACTTTTCATGCAATGATGGACACAATAAAGTACAGAAATGGTATGGACCTAACAGAAGCAGAAGATATTAAAAAGAGGTGGCAAGAATACACAGAAGAACTATGCAAAAAAGATCTTCATGACCCAGATAACCACGATGATGTGATAACTCACCTAGAGCCAGACAACCTGGAATACGAAGTCAAGTGGGCCTTAGGAAGCATCACTATGGACAAAGCTAGTGGAGGTGATGGAATCCCAGCTGAGCTATTTCAAATCCTGAAAGATGATGCTGCGAAAGTGCTGCACTCAGTATGCCAGCAAATTTGGAAAACTCAGCAGTGGCCACAGGACTGGAAAAGGTCAGTTTTCATTCCAATCCCAAAGAAAGGCAATGCCAAAGAATGCTCAAGTTACCGCACAATTGCACTCATCTCACATGCTAACCAATAATACTCAAAATTCTCCAAGCCAGGTATGTGAACAGTATGTGAACTGTGAACTTCCAGATGTTCAAGCTGGATTGAGAAAAGGCAGAGGAACCAGAGATCAAATTGCCAACATCTGCTGGATCATCGAAAAAGCAAGAGAATTCCAGAAAAATGTCTACTTCTGTTTTATTGAAGCCTTTGACTGTGTGGACCACAACAAACTCTGGAAAATTCATAAGAGATGGAAATACCAGACCACCTGATCTGCCTCCTGAGAAATTTGTTTGCAGGTCAAGAAGCAACAGTTAGAACTGGACATGGAACAACAGACTGGTTTCAAATAGGGAAAGGAGTACGTCAAGTCTGTATATTGTCACCCTGCTTATTTAACTTCTATGCAGAGTACATCATGCAGATAAGGTAATGGCACCCCACTCCAGTACTCTTGCCTGGAAAATCCCATGGATGGAGGAGCCTAGAAGGCTGCAGGCCATGGGGTCGCTGAGGGTCGGACACGACTGAGCGACTTCACTTTCACTTTTCACTTTCACGCATTGGAGAAGGAAATGGCAACCCACTTTAGTGTTCTTGCCTGGAGAATCCCAGGGACAGGGGAGCCTGGGGGGCTGCCGTCTATGGGGTCGCACAGAGTCGGACACGACTGAAGTGACTTAGCAGCAGCAGCAGCAGCAGCAGAGTACATCATGAGAAATGCTGGATTGGATGAAGCACAAACTGGATCAAGATTGCTGGGAGAAATATCAATAACCTCAGATATGCAGATGACACCACCCTTGTGGCAGAAAGTGAAGAACTAAAAAGCCTCTTGATGTAAGTGAAAGAGGAGAGTGAAAAAGTTGGCTTAAAGCTCAACATTCAGAAAACTAAGATCATGGCATCTGGTCCCATCACTTCATGGGAAGTAGATGGGGAAACAATGGAAACAGTACAAGACTTTATTTTTTTGGCCTCTAGAATCACTGTAGATGGTGACTGCAGCCATGAAATTAAAAGACACTTGCTCCTTGGAAGAAAAGCTATGACCAACCTAGACAGCATATTAAAAAGCAGAGACATTACCAACAAAGGTCTGTCTAGTCAAGGCTATGGTTTTTCCAGTAGCCATGTATGGATGTGAGAGTTGGACTATAAAGAAAGCTGAGCACCAAAGAATTGATGCTTTTGAACTGTGGTGTTGGAGAAAACTCTTGAGAGTCCCTTGGACTGCAAGGAGATCCAACCAGTCAATCCTAAAGGAAATCAGTCTTCAATATTCATTGGAAGGACTGATGCTGAAGCTGAAGCTCCAATACTTTGACCACCTGATGAGAAGAACTGACTCATTTGAAAAGATCCTGATGCTGGGAAAGATTGAAGGTGGGAGGAGAAGGGGACGACAGAGGATGTATAGTTTGATGGCACCACTAACTCAATGGACGTGAGTTTGGGTGAACTCTGGGAGTTTGTGATGGGCAGAGAGGCCTGGCGTGCTGCAGTCCACGGGGTGGCAAAGAGTCGGACACAACTGAGCAACTGAACTGAACTGAACTAATGATGTCACTTTACTGTGATAGACCCTATCTCAAATAAGGTCATGTTCTGAGGAAGTAGGGGTTAGGATTTCAATATATTTTGAAAGTATATTCAACCTGTGTGTGTGTGTGTGTGTGTTAGTCACACAGTCGTGTCCAACTCTTTGTGACCCATGGGCTGTGGCCCACCAGGCTCCTTTGTCCATGGAATTCTCTAGGCAAGAATACTGGAGTGAGTAGCCATTTCCTTCTCAGGAGATCTTCCCAACCCAGGGATCAAACCCGGGTCTCCTGCTGTGGGCAGATTGTTTACCATCTGAACCACCAGGGAAGCCCTAATTCAACCCATAACACCAAGAAAACCCCGCTGAATGAAAGTGCAATTCATTGGTACCTGAAAGATGACTGGGGGCGAGGGGCATCCCATCTGGACCTTGATAGCCAGCATTTTGGCTGCCAGGCTGGAGCTATGGTTAGGAAGCTCCCCAAACCCAGGAAGTGCTGGCTTCCTGGGAGAGCCCACTGTTCCCATCAGATGCTTAAACTTGGTCAAAGAAACCAGCTGAGCTCCTAACAGGAGAGGTGCTTTCCTCTCCACATATGAGCCTTTATGTGGTAGAGATGCTCGCCCCAGGGAGGGGGTTCTTGTCTTCCCCAGGGCAGAGGCCCACTTGTCTTCTTTCACTGCAGGTGAAAACAGGACCCTGAGCAGAGCATCCTCCATGAATTTGTCCAACACACGTGACACCCAAGTTCACTGGGGAACTGGGAATTGGTCCAGGAAAGAAAAACAAGGGCAGGCATTTGGAGGACTTGAGGTAAAATTTTAATAATGTGTAGTAAATGTTTATCATAATTTGGGTCTCATAAAACCCTGCCTCCCTGGACTGTATGTTCTTACTTGGATGATAGAACTCTAATGCAGTGCTGTGTTCTGTCATATACAATTGAAATCTGAAGATTCAAAACAATGCTTTGCCTAATTCTTTCTGAGCATAGTCACTGTAGAGTTTCAAACTCAGGCTTTGGTCACCTTGTTGTTCCGTAAGATTTTAATATTCTAATTAGTAACAGGAAATCTTTCAGGTAAGTGGGAGAATCCCAGTTCCTCCAGTGATTTATGGAGACAAAAAGAATCCAGTCAATCACTCTGTAGTTTCCAGAGAACCATCACCTGTCCAGTAGCTGCTAAGTTCAGAGTGAAATCAGGCTAATAGCACGTGCGGTCTCCCAGCATTACTGGTCCTCCGGGAGAGTCTCCAGGCCCCACCGATGCTAACTTGGTAGTCAGGGCCATCACGTCCTGCCATGTTTGGAAAGATTTTTGACAACCCTCTGCCCCCAGGCCTAATTTTGAATGATCCTTCTTGCCAAAGTGAGATCTGTTGTCTTACTATGTTGGGGATATGAATTTTCAATTTCCCTACAATATTAATGTACTGAAGGTGCAAAATTTGATATGTGAACAAATGGGATGGAGAATGGCTTCAGGGAGGAAGTCCCCATTCTGTGACGGCCAGTGCCATTTGGGGCTTTGGAGGTAGTTTGTAAAATGAATTGGACTCTGTCCTTAAAAATAAAGTTATTTGGCAAAGTGAGGAAGCCTTGATCCAGCAGAGAGCCCTTAACACCCTTCTGTACACCTTTAAAGATGTTGGAAGCTATGACTGCTAATCAGTGCCTACAGATCATTTAAATCATCAGTTTCTTGATCCATGGTGAGCACGTTAATAATGTTCCTTCATGCATTTTAGGTGAAAAGAGATTTTGGGTGGAAGACTAATCGAATCGCTTGTGTGCATGGGCGCCGCCGCCCTTTTTCCTGCCTTCCCTCTTCGGCCCCCTCCTTCAACACGTACCCCCATGCTTTTGTGAGTCAGCTCTGCCCCCGGGTACCCACTCACCTTCCCGTGCACAACATATGCTTTCTTCCTGTCAGTTCATTTCTTTTTTCTCCTCCTGACATACATTCATACCTGTGTCCCATCATTTAATTGTTCTGTGTCATGGTATACATTTTATCTTAATTTTCTTGTCTACCATCTTATCCACCTGCAATGCAGGAGACCCTGGTCTACCATCTTACATCTAGCTTTTCTTTAGCAAACACATGCTTGTTTTATTCTGATACTGTGCTCTTGATTGTGTCTTCTACTCAGTTTGCCATTATTACAGTTTTTCTTTTTTTCTGTTGCTTTGGTTTTTCTCTCCCAGTGGTGGAAGTGAAACTGAAAGTCACTCAGTCGTGTCTGGCTCTTTGCGACCCCATGGTCTGTACAGTCCATGGAATTCCCCAGGCCAGAATACTAGAGTGGGTTGCCATGCCCTGCTCCAGAGGATCTTCCCAACCCAGGGATCAACCCCAGGTCTCCCGCATTGCGGGTAGATTCTTTACCAGCTGAGCTACAAGAGAAGCCCAAGAATACTGGAGTGGGTCACCTATCCCTTCTCCAGCAGATCTTCCCGACTCAGGAATCGAACTGGGGTCTCCTGCATTGCAGGTGGATTCTTTACCAACTGAGCTATGAGGGAAGCCCACTCCCAGGGGTGTGGAAACCAAATCGCAGGTGCTGAAACTGATCAACATCGCCAGCAGCCCTGGTACCAGCAGCCCTGTTGCCATACCTCCCAGGCTCTTCACCAGTGAGCTCTCTAGTTCTTGCGAGAGCAGGTGTGATCAATCCCCATCTGGCCCCCTCCAGCCTGTTTCCAGAAATTTGGGTGGGTCATTCCCACCTGGCAATATGTTTAGTCTCCTTCCCTGAAGCTGAATGTGCCTACAGGGGTCCTGCTCTTCTCCAGTGCCCCTCTGTAGGGCTTGTGGGGGAACAGCTCAGAAGTCACCTGCAGGGCTGGTGGGCAGAGCAGGCAGGTTGATGAAGAAACTGGTAAATGAAGTGTATGGTGTGGGGAGTTGTTCTTCTGGATTATTTTGAATAAGGCGCTTCTCTAATGTCTTGTGCTCAAAAGGCACGTTATTGAAATTGTTAAGATTGCTGCAAAACAGATGCTCCAGGTTTGGTGAAGTCAATTCTGTTTTTTCCTTTTTAAAATTTTGGATTGATGATCTTCTAAAGAGGTACTGGAATGATGTTTCTGACTACTTTTTGAGAGTCTCTAGTCTTCCCCAGGGAATGTAATATGCCTTTTTTCCCCCTCTGACTGTCTTCAGGATTTCCTTTTCATCTTTTATTTTCAGCAGTTTGAAAATGATATATCTAGGTATGATGTTTTTGTTTTCTGCTTGATGTTTCTGAGCTTTTGGATTTGTGGTTTGGTGTCTGTTATGAATTTTGAAAAATTCTCAGTCATTAGTGCTTCCAGTATTTCTTCTGCCTCATTCTCTCTCTTCTCCTTCTTATATTTCAATTGCTATATTAGACCACTTTATATTGTCTCGTTTTAAATATAAAAACATATATACATTGTGAGTCAAGGATGAAAAATAAATATGCAAACACTAAAGAAAGCTGGAATAGCTATATTATATTAATAGCTGAAAAATTAGACTTTAATATAAGGTATATTGTCAGGGATAAATAGTGATGTTACATAATGATAAAGGGATCAATCTTCTAAGAAGACATAGCAATCCTAAATATCTGTGTATCTAAGGCAGTACTTAAAAATACATGAGGAAAAGACTACTGGAACTGCAAGGAGAAAGAAAAAAAATGGAGAAAGAGACTTCAACAATTATAGGTGGAGACTTCAAGGACTGATAGAAAAAGTAGACAGAAAACAGTAGACAAAAAAGATCTGAATAATATCAATATTGACCTAATTGATGTTTATAGAATACTCAGAAACAGCAGAAAACACATTTTTTTCCCCAACACATTTATTTCCAACAAAATATTCACCAAGGTAGACCATATAGTGGCTCATAGAGAAAACCTTAACAGGCTTAAAATGGAAACCTCTTCTTGGTTCCTGGAGTTTTGGCTTGTGGGCAGGAGTGGTCGTGCTGCCTACAGAGTGTGCTTGGCATCCTTGCTGGGCCAGTGGGACGGAGGGCAGGTGGGCAGGTTAAAAAAATAAAGGGAATCTCACAAAGTATGTTCTTAAAGTATACTAGAATTAAGCTAGCAATCAGTAACAGTAAGATATCTGGAAAATTCCCAAATATTTGGCAATTAACACACTTCTCTGTAACCTATGGGCCTCAAGAGGCTAGAGATGTTGGTCTGTTTGTTAAGCTGAGCCGAGAATGGTGCCTGGCACACAGAAGGCACTCACTGCATACTGTTGAGTGGATGAAGGAGTAAACATTTCCGGTCATTCCACTTATCATAAGTTAGGGGAAGGGCATTCCAAAATTAGTAATCTTTGAGCACCTGATATACCAGACAGCTCAAAAAGTGCCTATTTAGTATAAAATCCCTGTAAAAATAGGGGTGTACTAGACACAGAATGGGTAACGTCAGTTATTCCAGATCAGGACCCCAAAATAGATCCAACGCTGTCTCTGCTTTCAAGGAACTCTTTTCTCCTCACTCAGAGATAGGGTTAGAGTCACTGAACTCTTAATCTAGAAAACTAGATGTTCACAAGTGTTTAATGAGTTAGTATCTCTCATTCATTTATTCATCATTTAACAAACATTTATGGAGTGCCCACTATATGACAGGCACTGTTCTAGGCACTACATTGCTCACTGGATCTATCCAAGAAAAAAATTTCCAGTGTCCAACTAGAGAGCAATGGTTGGTATTCTCCTAAAGAATCTGTAATAACACAGACATTTTTTATTATGTGTAAAAACACCCAGTGTGATTGATTAGATTTACTTTAAAATCTTAAAAAATTTTATTTTATGGTTGGATTTCATTACATATTTTTTAAAAATGCCAACTCTTCTTAGGTTGAAATGCCAACTCTTCTTAGCATGAAAAAAATCATGCTCCTAGGATTTATAAGTTCCTCCACTCTCAGAGGTATAAAATCAGTGATCTTTTTTCTATTTTAATGGGCATGCTTAAAATTTTGTACTTAATGCTTTTTGCAGTTAAACTTATGTGTATATGAATATATGTATGTATTGAGAAAGAAATTAAAAGGGGAAACAACTCTGTAAAATTTACATAAAGAATAATTGTTTCCTGTCCCTACTCTCCAGTGACAACAGTGTTTTCAGCTGTTGTTTCTGATATTTGCCTAAATTTCTGATTAAACTGCATATAATACCCTTTCTTATTTTTTTATTTTAGATACAGTCTGTTGATCTCTGTTATCTGAAGATAAAGTTTTATCTTGAAGACCTCATCCCACCTTTTTCTCTTTCCATGCTCCCAATAAAGTTATGGCATAATATTTAGTGAAATCAATACTTAATGATAATATTGTTTTGAAAAACTATATATCATTTGAATTGAACCATGTAATGTACTACATTTACATTTTCTTTGTCTTTCTCTGACTTAATAATTCTGTCTCTTTCTCTATTAAAAAATTTTTTTTTCTTGGTTTTCTAAGTACCTATCACAAATTTACCCACAAATGGTCTGCCAGCACTGATAGTACCTACTGGACATGGGAGACATGTATGGATGTTCTCAGGCTCTCTGAAGAAGGTGGGTGGGGAGGGAAATCGAGACTGGGAGTCAAGAACCCAGGATAAGCTCCAGAACAGCATTTGAATATACAAATCCTGATGTATGGAGGGACAAAGACCACTTGAGAGATTGGACATATATCACTGTAGGAGTGATGGCTCTGAGAAGTGTGGTGCTCCACAACTTCATAGCCCTGATCATATCCCCACTGAAAATGGAAGAGTATGTGATATTGTGGGGAAGACTGTGGTATTTGTATCCCAGCAACTCACCAAACATCCAGAGTCTAGCAAGGCAGACATAAAGAAATGGCTAACTTCAGGCAGATTTTTGAGTAAACCCTGGGATATGTATTCCTGATTAGCATTTCTGGGGGGAAGGAGTGGGAGCTTATATAATATAATGTGTATCATGCTTTGTTTTGTATGAATTGGTTGTACTAAAATACTGATTAACAGATGCCATCACCTGTTTGTGGAGTCACCACACCTATCTGGGCGATCAAAATTATTAGTGGGAGAGCTCCTCCCATCCCTGACTAAAGAGATGAATGATGTATGCTGTGGCCAGGGTGGTGCTTGGGAGGTCCAGAGACAGTGAGGGTGCCCCCTGTTGTTGGGAAGGCCTGGGTGGAAAGTCCCTAGGTCTTGTGATATGGTTAGAAGTTTCAGTTCAGTTCAGTTCAGTCGCTCAGTCGTGTCCAACTCTTTGTGACCCCATGGACTGCAGCATGCCAGGCCTCCCTGTCCATCACCAACTCCCGGAGTTTACCCAAACTTATGTCCATTGAGTCAGTGATGCCATCCAATCATCTCATTCTCTGTCGTCCCCTTCTCCTCCCACTTTCAATCTTTCCAAGCATCAGGGTCTTTTCAAATGAGTCAGCTCTTCGCATCAAGTGGCCAAAGTATTGGAATTTCAGCTTCAACATCAGTCCTTCCAATGAACACTCAGGACTGATATCCTTTAGGATGGACTGGTTGGATCTCCTTGCAGTCCTAGGGACCCTCAAGAGTCTTCTCCAACACCACAGTTCAAAAGCATCAATTCTTCGGTGCTCAGCTTTCTTTATAGTCCAACTCTCACATCCATACATGACCACTGGAAAAACCATACCTTGACTAGACAGACCTTTGTTGGTAAAGTAATGTCTCTGCTTTTTAATATGCTCTCTAGGTTGGTCATAACTTCCCTGCCAAGGAGTAAGTGTCTTTTAATTTCATGGCTACAGTCACCATCTGCAGTGATTTTGGAGCCCCCCAAAGTAAAGTCTGCCACTGTTTCCACTGTTTCCCTATCTATTTGCCATAAAGTGATGGGATTGGATGCCATGATCTTAGTTTTCTGTATGTTGAGCTTTAAGTCAACTTTTTCACTCTCCTCTTTCACTTTCATCAAGAGGCTCTTTAGTTCTTCTTCACTTTCTGCCATAAGGGTGGTGTCATCTGCATATCTGAGGTTATTGATATTTCTCCCAGTAATCTTGATTCTACCTTGTGCTTGATTCAGCCCAGTGTTTCTCATGATGCTTAGAAGTTTAGCATCTGAAAATTGGACTTTACCCAAAGTGGTACCTGAAGTGCAGTTTTATCAGTTAAGATGTTGATGATGTGGCCTTTGGGTAGGTGAGGGATAAAACTGAGAATAAGGCAACAGGGCCCTCTGACCTACAGGATTCATTCTTGTGCCAGCTCCAGATCCATCTGTGTGTCTTTAGAGTACTTCTCCTGCTAAAGTATTTTCAAATGAGAGAGCAACAATATTCCAATTGACATACTTTTCCAAACCAGAATGTTTTCTTAAAAGGATGTATAAATCTGCCTTAAGAAATTTATTCTCTGCTTCTAATATACATCTTAAAGCAGGGGAACAAAAATTGCTGCAATCAAATTTTACTTAAGATTATTCATGTCAGCAAAATGGTCTAGAAAGCTCCAAAACCCTTGTTTCCCCCAAAAGACATCCAAATACAACCAAAACCTGGCTATAATAAACTTGCAGGAGGGTTGAGGCCAGGAGGGGCATGTATCTCACTTCTGCGGACCCCTCAAGGGGCATCAGCCTGCCATGTTTCTCCTACACTGCCCCTAATTTCTTCTAGTTTCTTTTAGTTTTTTCTCTCTTATCTTGACAATATCCTTTGATCTTTCTATTTTCCATTTCTACTCTCATATTTTTAATTCCAAAGATCCTCTTTTATCCTTTTAATGTCTTTTTTTTTTTTTTTTAATAACAACCCATTCTTATGTTAGTGATGCAGTATGCTATGTCATCCAGGACATTAATGGTAGTTAAAAAAATTTTTTTTTTCCTCCCTGAATTTTGCCTGTTTTCTCCAGAAATCATTTCTTCTTGTTTGTTGGTTTTGGTCTCTGCCTTTTATGTTCAAGACCCAAATTTAGTGAAGTTCTTATTTATTTTGGCCACACCACATAGCGTGTGGGATCTTAGTTCCCAGACCACAGATGAAACCCATACCCTCTGCAGTGGAAGTGTGGAATCTGAACCACTGGACCGCCAGGGAGTTCCCTGCTGCTGCTGCTGCTGCTAAGTTGCTTCAGTAGTGTCCAACTCTGTGTGACCCCAGAGACGGCAGCCCACCTGGCTCCCCCATCCCTGGGATTCTCTAGGCAAGAACACTGGAGTGGGTTGCCATTTCCTTCTCCAGTGCATGAAAGTGAAAAGTCAAAGTGAAGTCGCTCAGTCGTGTCCGACTCTTCGCGACCCCATGGACTGCAGCCTACCAGGCTCCTCCGTCCATGGAGTTTTCCAGGCAAGAGTACTGGAGTGGGGTGCCATTGCCTTTTCCGAGGGAGTTCCCTAGTGGTCCTTAAAATGTGACTGGAAGCTTTCTGTGTATGGGCAGCCTTGTCACTGGTGGGGGTCTTGCTGGGCCTTTCACGTGAACCCCACCTGTCCAGGTGTGTAGATCTTTTCTCCCTACGATATCCTGCCTGGGGGTCTAAGTCTCACTGCAAACAGTCTGATGGCTGAGTAGGGTGGGCTCTGCAGGTCCCACTGTTAAGGATACGGGTTTTCCTGGATCTGGTTTTGGTTACAGCATCTCCGCCCTCAGCTGCGTTGTGTTGAGGGGCCGTCACCAGCAGCATGAGAGGGGGAAGGGGTCTGGTCTTCTTGTTCTTAGTCCCCCCTCACTTCCACTTTTGGAGATTCCCAAAGTCTCTAGTTTCAGAGGCTTTCATGGTGTGAAGTGTGTGCTTCATGGGATCCCTAACTTCAGAATAAACGTTCAGATTTTAGGAGTCCCCACCAGATCTGTTTCCTCTTGTCCATTGGCCCAACTGCTTTGCAGATTCTACAGTTTTGTTACTTTTATCTCCTTTTCCTCCTGTTTCTCAAGTGTGTTTGTGTCATTTGGATTCCCTTTTCCTTACTGTAACTATTCATTCATTCATTCATTCATTCTAGGCACTATTCTAACATCTTGACTTTATATCAGTTCTAACTCATTTAATCCTCACAACAGTAGTACTATCTCCCATTTTACAGATGAGGGAAGTTAAATAAAGCACAGAGCGGTTGAGTTTCTTGCTAAGAGTACAGATGTGGTCAAGCCAGAATTCTTGCTCTAAGCCACTGAGCATCACATGAAAGTTACATGTTTCTTGTTAAAATTTATTTTCATTTTAGTTTTTGCTATTCCCATCTCTTTTAGTGTTCATATGAATATAACTCCCACAAACCAGGAGGAGATGGGCATCCCTCACTCGGGAGTCCCCCAGACTCTCTGGGTTTTGTACTAGTTCAGGATTGTTCCTGGTTTCAATCACTGGAAGGTCAGTAAAGGACCATTCCCTGATGGTGCTGCCATGTCCTGTCACTGCCGAAAGCCAGTAGTTCCTACATCCCCACAGTATCCCTGAGTTCTCACCTGGCTGTTTTCCCAAGGCTTGCCTACAGCCCCCATGTGGTTCAAGAGAAGATCCCATCCTCCCATCCATTACCTGCAGGCAAGGCCTGGCTTTTATCTCCCATTCCACAACAGACACACACAGCCGAGGGACAAACTTCACAGCTAGGCTAAGGTCATCTTAATAGTTCTCAACACTTTCCTCAGACTGTGAGTTTTTCAATCTTGAATATCTCATCTGGCAAGTTGCAATTCCAGGCAACCCTTTCCCTCCAGAAAATCCCACCTCTTTACTAAAGGATGCAATACGGCTAATTATACACCTAATCTACATGGATCTAGCCCCTTTGCCTGCTGATTGCCTTTCCGTCCCTTAAATTCAGGATTTTCACATCCAGGGAAGTCCACAGAGTCCCACCACTTTGGCTTAACAGTTACCTACTTCTCCAGGCTTAATAGTTGCTAAATCCCTTTGGTATTGGCCCCTGGCTTCTCATGTGCTATCTTGGTTTCACCTGCATCAACCCAGGATACAAAACTCAGCCTCATCACCAGTTTCTACAAGAACTTCAACCACATCAAGCACGTCACAATTTCTGTGGTCTTTCCTGGAGATCGTGACTGAGAGTGCTGTAGGGCTGAGGGCCACATGTACAGCGTACACCATCCTATTGTCTCTTCACCCCCGGCCCCTGCTCTTCTCTTCTCCTACCTCTCCGCCTCCCTACCTTCTACTACTCAGTCACTTCTTGCTAGTTATGGTCCTTTAGCACACATTGCAGAACATTGCAATTATTCAGTTGTGCAGCTGCCCTCCCCAGGCAGCTACTGTGCCTGGAAGAAAGCAGAATCCATCCCCCACCTTCTCCAAAGGTGGACTTAAGCCAATCAGCATGTACTAGTGGCTGTCATTGGTTCAGGGATGGGGCATGGACCAGTTCCAGCCAACGAGATGAGAAGATTCTCTAGGAAAGAAACTTCTTAGCTCCTCTGTGGGAGGTACCTTGAGAAGCTCTCTCTTATGTTGAATGTAAATGGGGAAATACGTAGCCTGAAAACAAGTGGAAGCCATACTGGGATGCTGAAAGCCAGGCATGGGATGATTCACACCAGCTCTTTGGTTGTATTGGGCTTCCCTTGTGGCTCAGCTGGTAAAGAATCTGCCCGCAATGTGGGATACCTGGGTTCGATCCCTGGGTTGGGAAGATCCCTGGAGAAGGGAAAGGCTACTCACTCCAGTATTCTGGCCTAGAGAATTCCATACAGTCCTTGGGGTTACAAAGAGTCAGACATGACTGAGCAACTTTCACTTTCACTTTTGGTTATATCACTGAGTTGGGTCAGCGTCACTGAAAACTCACTGGACTCCCTGCCAATGAATGGTCTTTATTTTAAAGCCAATCTTGAGGTGGGTTTTTTTTTTTGTTTGTTTTTTCTGTTAATGTAACTTTACCTCTCTCTTCCTTCTTATTTGCCCCAGACTCAAGTTTTCTGGGTTCAGCTTCTAACACAAGTGGGCTTGTCAAAGAAATGGCTCATGGTAAAGCTGATTATCCTTATAGAGAACTCATCAACTATTTGCTTCTTATTCACCAACCAACTGTTTTTAAATCTAAAGACAGTGAAAAAGTTTAGGCTGCATTATCTCATTCAAGTTCTGTTTCAAGGACAATGTTTGTATTCTTGCCCTTCGGTGACTAAAGGTCCCATCTTGGAGATCTTCCCTCAAGTAAAGGGAGATGAAGCTTCAGATGATCAATGACTTTATTCCAGAAACTGAAACTTCTGGCAACCCACAACAGGCTATTCTATAAGCGACATTTTAAAAATGTAGTTTCTCTTAGCTGGGCCCCCTGCTATGTCCTTCCTACTTTATACACACACACACCCTTTTCTGTAGAAATTGGGTCTAGAAGCAGTAACTGTTATCAGCTAAATTGCATATATTCCTTTTTTTTTTTAATTGAAGTATAGTTGATTTACAATGTTATGTTAGTTTCAGGTGTACAGCACGGTGATTCAGTTGTGTGTGTGTGTGTGTGTGTGTATACATATGTATATAAATTCTTTTTCAGATTGTTTTTCCTTATAGTTTATTATAAAATATTGAGTATAGTTCCCTGTGTTATACAATAGGTCCCTGTGGTTTCAGTTCAGTTCAGCTCAGTTCAGTCACTCAGTCATGTCCAACTCTTTGTGACCCCATGAACTGCAGCACGCCAGGCCTCCCTGTCCATCATCTATTCCCAGAGTCCACCCAAACCCATGTCCATCGAGTTGGTGATGCCATCCAACCATCTCATCCTCTGTTGTCCCCTTCTCCTCCTGTCCTCAATCTTTCCCAGCATCAGGTCTTTTCAAATGAGTCAGCTCTTCCCATCAGGTGGCCAAAGTATTGGAGTTTCAGTTTCAACATCAGTCCTTCCAATGAACACCCAGGGCTGATCTCCTTTAGGATGGACTGGTTGGATCTCCTTGCAGTCCAAGGGACTCTCAAGAGTCTTCTCCAACACCACAGTTCAAAAGCATCAATTCTTTGGTGCTCAGCTTTCTTCATAGTCCAGCTCTCACATCCATACATGACCACTGGAAAAACCAGGGGCTTGACTAGACAGCTTGTTGATAAAGTAACATCTCTGCTTTTTAATATGCTGTCTAGGTTGGTCATAACTTTCCTTCCAAGGAGTAAGCGTCTTTTAATCATCTGCAGTGATTTTGGAGCCCCCCAAAATAAAGTCTGACACTGTTTCCACTGTTTCCCCATCTATTTCCCATGAAGTGATGGGACCGGATGCCATGATCTTAGTTTTCTGAAAAAGCCAACTTTTTCCACTCTCCTCTTTCACTTTCATCAAGAGGCGCTTTAGTTCCTCTTCACTTTCTGCCGTAAGGGTGGTATCATCTGCATATCTGAGGTTATTGATATTTCTCCTGGCAATCTTGATTCCAGCTTGTGCTTCCTCCAGCCCAGCGTTTCTCATGATGTACTCTGCATAGAAGTTAAATAAGCAGGGTGACAATATACAGCCTTGACGGACTCCTTTTCCTATTTGGAACCAGTCTGATGTTCCATGTCCAGTTCTAACTGTTGCTTCTTGTCCTGCATATAGGTTTCTCAAGAGGCAGGTCAGGTGGTCTGGTATTCCCATCTCTTGAAGAATTTTCCACAGTTTATTGTGATCCACACAGTCAAAGGCTTTGGCATAGTCAAGAAAGCAGAAATAGATGTTTTTCTGGAACTCTCTTGCTTTTTCAATGATCCAGTGGATGTTGGCAATTTGATCTCTGGTTTCTCTGCCTTTTCTAAAACCAGCTTGAACATCTGGAATTTCATGGTTCACATATTGCTGAAGCCTGGCTTGGGTGACTTATCTATTTTGTATATAATAATGTGTACGTGTTAATCTCAAACTCCTAATTTATCCTTCCTCCTGCCTTTTCCTCTTTGGTAACCATAAATTTGTTTTCTATGTCTGTGGGTCTATTTATGTTTTGTGAGTTCATTTGTATCTTTTTTTTTTTTTAGATTCTACGTATAAGTCATACCATAGGATATTTGTCTTTCCCTGTCTGGCGTACTTCACTTAGTATGATAATCTCTAGGTCCATCCATATTCCTGCAAATGGCATTATTTCTTTCTATTTGGCTGAGTAATATGCCATTGTGTGTGTGTATACACCACATCTTCTTTATCCATTCCTCTGTTGATGGACAGTTAGGTTGCTTGCGTGTCTTGGCTATTATAAATATTGCTGCAATGAATATTGAAGTGTGTATGTCTTTTCCAATTAGGATTTTCCCTGGATATATGCCCAGAAGTGGGATTGCAGGATGAAATGGTATTAGTAACTCTATTTTTAGTTTTTTAAAGAACTTTCATATTGTTTTCATAGTGGCTATACCAATTAACATTCCCACTAATAGTGTAGGAGGGTTCCTTTTTCTTCACACCCTCTCCAGCATTTATTTGTAGACTTTTTGACGATAGCCATTGTAACTGGAGGGAGGTGATACCTCATTGTAGTTTGGATTTGGATTAATCTAATTATTAGCGATGTTGAGCATCTTTTCATATGCCTGCTGGCCATCTGTATGTATTCTTTGGAGAAATGTATAATTTCATTTTTTTTCTATTTTTTGATTGAGTCATTTATTTATTGATTGATATTGAGCTGTATGAGCTGTTTGTATATTTTGGAAATTAACCCCTTGTCAGATGCATCATTTGCAAACATTTTCTCCCATTCTGTAGGCTATCTTTTCATTTTTACATAGTTTCCTTTGCTATGCAAAAGATTTTAAGTTTAATTAGGTCATTTGTTTATTTTTATTTTTTACCTCCATTACTCTGTTTAGGAGATGGATCCAAAAAGATATTGCTGTGATTTATACCAAAGAGTATTCTGCCTATGCTTTCCTCTAGGAGTTTTATAGTATCCAGTCTTATGTTCAGGTCTTTAAACCATTTTGAATTTATTTTTGTATACTGTGTTAGAGAATGTTCTAATTTCCCTCTTTAACAAGTAGCGATTCAGTTTTCCCACTTATTGAAGAGACTGTCTTTTCTCCATTGTATATTCTTGCTTCCCTTGTTATAGATTAATTGACCGTAGATGTGTGTGTTTATTTCTGAAATGTCTCTCCTGTTCCATTGGTCTGCGTTTCTGTTTTCATGCCAGTACCATACTGTTTTGATTACTGTAGCTTTGAGTATAATCTGAAATCAGGGAGCCTGATTCTTCCAGCTCTGCTTTTCTTTCTCAAGATTGCTTTGGCTATTCAGGTTTAAAAAAAAGAGAGAGAATATTGCATACACTCTTCACTTTATTTGAAGTCTCTTTTTCTGTCTTTTTGGAGTATATATACAGATTTCACTGATGCTCACTTTCTCCAATTCTAGGAGTTTCTCAGCACTCCAACATTGGTTTCTCATATTTAACTTAGGGAAAATATTTTAGGGGGTAAAAGGAAAACTAGAAAATAGCCAAAAGTGTTGGAGAGTAGCTGTATGAATTCTGAATAAAAATTCATCAGTTTCAAACAAACATGGTTCAAAGCAGTAATGATGCCAAGGAGACAGCATTTTCAGAGCATAGAGGAGGTGGGAGATGGGAAATGAAAGTCATCCATTCAATTTTAATAAATTAAGATTTTTTTTTTTTTCTGATGGCAGATATCCAAAATCAATCCTTTTTGGGGTGGGGAAAAGGAAGGAATTGGGTGTAAAGGACTATACTAATATTGATTAAAATTAGGTCACTTTTTTAACCCCTAATTTCTTTTATTCATTAAGCTTAAAGTATTTGTTGATTTCCTACTACAGACCAGACACATGTTGGGGATTTAGTGGAGAGCAAGCCTACTTCCCTGGCAGCTTACAATCTACAAACTAGTGACCAAAGGAAAAGCCCTGGCTGTTGTCCCCCGCAGCTCTGCTGGCTGTCAGCACACGCCGTCACTGTACCAACTCTGTTACCAGACACTGCCCTTGGGATTAGGGTCACCAGACTTGCTACCACCAAAACTGCCAGGTCCTGAGACAAATATTTCCACTAAGTCAATCCCTGAATATCAGCCAAGGCCACAGGCCCAGAGCCACAAAGTTAGAGGCCCCATCTGAAAGGAACTATGTTTTAGGCCCAGGAGAATTGGAATGAGTCACTTTTTCCTTGAATGGGAGTGATTTTAACTTCATTTGATCACCTTTCCCCCTCCTCAACTCTTTTATCTTTAAAATTTGGCTTTACTAAAACAAGACTACATATTATCAGGTCTAAAAGAACCCCATAGACTGTGGAAGCTCTTAGGTATGGAAGGATAGGGAGTCTGTCCCTGATTTTGTGTTAGTTGTGCTGAGCACGATGCATGGGCTCAAAGATATGAGGTGATGATGAAGCTGAGTGGGGACAGGAGGATAACCTGAATGAGTTGAGGAGCAATCTTCAAGCTTAAAGCACTGGCTGAGGCCGTGGCTGAAGGTAGCCTACAACCACCAGGCAAAGGATTAATTATTATTTCATTGATGAAAAAGAATTGAGATTTAAGATTTATGACAATTATAAGCAAATATGCTTGCAGATGTGATAAGAAAAAATTATCACTAATCAACTAATTCACATTAACTTTTTATTACCACAAAAGTAAATCTTCCTTTATAGAAAATATAAAAAAGATAGATTAAGAAGATAGACATTACTCATAATCCTATCACCAAGTGATCATCACTATTACTGTAGTGATGTATTCAGTATTTGCAAATCGCTGTTTTTAAAAATAAGATTCTATTCTGCATATTCTTTTGTAACTTGTGTGTTTTCATGTCATGACCTTCAGTGGCATCCTTTTGGTGATTATGTTGTATATTCTATAATGTGGACATGTGACTGTTGTTCAGTTACTAAGTCATGTCCAGCATTTTGTGACCCCCATGGACTATAGCATGCAGGCTCCTCTGTCCTTCACTATCTCCCAGAGTTTGCTCAGATTCATGTCCATTGAGTAGGTGATGCTATCCAACCATCTTATCCTCTGCTGCCCCCTTCTCCTTTTGCTGTCAATCTTTCCCAGCATCAGGGTCTTTTCCAATGAGTCAGCTCTTCGCACCAGGTGGCCAGAGTATTGAAGCTTCAGCTTCAGTATCAGTCCTTCCAATGGATATTCAGGGTTGATTTCCTTTTGGACAGACTGGTTGGATCTCCTTGCTGTTCAAGGGACTCTCAAGAGTCTTCTCCTGCACCACAGTTCAAAAGCATCAATTCTACAGCACTCAGCCTTCTTTATAGTCTAACTCTTACATCCGTACATGACTACTGGAAAAACCATAGCTTTGACTATAGGGACCTTTGTCAACAAATGATGTCTCTGTTTTTTAATACTGTCTAGATTTGTTATAGTTTTCCTTTTCAGGAGCAAGCGTCTTTGTGATACATTAACTTAATCTCTTTTTATTGGTCATTGAAGTTGTTTCCTGTTTAACCTCACTACAAAGAGCAGTTTTGCTTTTCATTTCCAAAGATTCCTGCTTGTATAGTTTAAACAAAGATCTGACCCTGTGGAAGGCAGAGCTTTGAATTGAAGAAGTGGCAGTTTGGGGAAACCAAGAAATCTGGGTCTACAAATTGTGTCTCTTGTCTGATTAATCAAGTTAACCATTTGCCTCAACTCCCCCTCTGGCAAAATGTGATCATGAGCTTCATGCCTTCCATAATGCTGAATTTCTTAAATTCTCAGGGACATTTTAGGGAAAAGTATGCTTTGAATAATGTAGAAACAGTGTCACGGGGCCTCTTGAGCATGGAAAACGGGACTCCTTTTATTACTTTAGGGATGGAATCTTGGCCTTTAAAACTTCCCTGTTCTTTCTCCATGCTCTCTCCCCCACTGTCACCGTCCCAAATTGACAGTTCAAAGCACTAGTTTATCAGATCTTATTCTCATGAAAGAGAGGGTGCTTTTTCCCCCTTAGTAGTCATGGCCATAGCCACAACCGCAACTGAATTCACGTCCAAACCAAAGTATTAGTCTGTTCCAGACCAGCAGGTAAAGCAATTCATCAGGCTGTAGAACGATAGGACCATAAGAGACCAGAAAGGTGTTCTAGTCTCCTACTCCCATCCCTACATTATAGAGAGTGATTCACCCAGTGTTATTTGGTTAATGGCAGAGCTGAAACAGGAGCAGTGCCAGGAGGCTGTGTGACCAGATGACTAAGTACTGTGTCTTTGGGACAAACAGCCTGGGTCAGTCTTGTATCTAACACTTCTGAGCTATGTACTTGAGGAACTTATTTAAAATCCTCAAGTCTCAGTTTCCTTATCTGTAAAATGGGGGTGATACTCATAATACGTACTTCGTAGGGTTGCTGTAAATGAGATAACATATGAAAAGGACTGGTACATAATATTTCCCCAGTAAATGTTTGTTATTATTATGATAACAAGGGTTGTGTTTTCTATAGCACTGATGCCCTTGTCCAGGACACAGTCTTAGTTCTTTACCTGATTCTTGTGTTGGAACCACAGCTCTCCACCAGCAGCTGACAGAGGAGGATTACTCTTCAGATAGAGGCTACTCTAAGTAGGTTTGTGTTTGGGAGGCCCTGAAATTAGCCTGCTCCCTCTGGACACTTCTTGCTTACTACAAATCCAGTAGCATTTGTTTGGAAACAGTGGAGCATGCTGCCTATGGTCTGAGACAGAAATGTAACCACAGTATCAAAGAAAATTGACAACATGGCACAGCTAAGCATCCTGATCATAGCCCAGGGATGTAGCCCAAGACCTGGAGATACATTAGCTCGGAAGGGCCCCTTTTCTTCCCACAGACTCCTGAGCTTGTCTGCAACCATCCTACCAAATTTCTTTTCTCTTATGTGTTTGACTTAAAATTTTCTTGGAATTAAAAACATGAACTTAATTACTTAAGACCTATAGTCATGGTTGTGTAAAGAAAGAAATCCCAGTAAAATTGCCAATTTTAAAAAATCTAGCTGCCATCTATCTAGTTTTTTAAAGCAAGTTTAGTTAATTTCTATTTTAAGCCTCATTATACGATTTACCTGTGCTACCAATGCCTGTATCCCAGATACCCTTGACTTAAGGACAGGTCTTGTGGGCCCCAAGGACCAGAATTACAAACCCTCACAGAGCTGGGTAGAACAACTGAAAATTCCTTTATTTCAGGCAGATCCTGCCAAGCCTTTTTCTTCTTTTACCGGATTTGGGAAATAGTCTCGATTATTTAGGAAAATTTTATTTGACTTCTCTGAAGAACCATTTTAAAGTGAAGACTGGTCGTCTCAGGCCAACATACTTTGCTGAGTATAGTGTAGGATTATGTTCAAGGCCATGGGCATAAAATACTACCACTGCTGGCCAAACGGAAAGCATCCATTGGGTCCTGTTTTCTTTCCTCCTCCTCTTCCTCTCCCCCTTTAATGAAATAAACTTGTATTAAATGAGCAAAATGAAAAACTACCAAACTTGCCTTTTCCCACACAAAGCAAAACAACAAAATTACATGATTAAGTAAATTAAAGTGGTGAATTTACTTCTTGCTCAATAAGTACAATGCTTTGATTTCAGAAAAATTTAACTTTTTTCTGTGTTTATAATCTGAGGAGGGAGATTTCTTATTTCTTTCTTATGGGACTCTGTATATATATTCAGAAAAACCTCAAGTTGTAATTTCATTTTTTCACTCTCAGTAACTGTCCAAGTTGTGGCCTAAACTTTAATTAGCCCTGGTTGATGTTTGGTCCTGGCTAAATTTGCTTGTTGCTCATCCCCAGGAGTAAGCCTGTGGGTGGTCACATATTAAATGGATGTTTCATTTTGTAGGAAATACTTGGGAATAAAACATCAGGATGGGGTGAAAGAGGTGGGCAATGGGGAGCCTTGCTCCACTTAACAAAGAAAAGAAGAAAAAGTCCCTTTACCAGTATAAATTGATTTGCCACAGAGAATACAATAGGGCATGGAGGGTGAATAGCAGCCCTTCTCCCATGTAAGGACCATTCCACCTCATGAGGCCTCTATTATATTTATGAGTATAAACCATGTTTACACTTCTGCATTTACATATAGGTCCAGGGCCCAGGTCAGTGCCCTGTTTAAAAGAACTAACCATATGCGTTGTATGTAGCTGTATACATATGACCATGGTATGTTCACCTGTGTAGGCACACTCTTCTGGCAAATGCAGTCTCCTAAACAATGATGTCATTAGAATAATTCTTTTTGTTTTATTTGTCCAAGGTCAAACATTCACTCTTTCAGATCACCGGTATCTTATAAGCCCGGTGCTGGCTCACACTGCTGCAGGACTGGGACAAAGAGATGATGTTACAGTCTGGTTTCCATGGCAACAGAGGAGGGGTAATGAAAACCAAAATGTTGGAAACACCCATTCTGACAATTGTAACATAATTCAGGTTATTACAAGGATGTAACTACTAAAGAAGCAGAAGTGTCATTACCTTGCAGCTCGTGTTGGCAAAAAAGCTACATTGCACATTTCTCTAGTTGGGCTGCTAAGAGGAAGGAAACACACACACAGACACACACACACACACACACACACTCGCGCGCCTCGTTTTCTGCATGTAAAATGTGTGTGTTCTTTAAAAGCCAGTGGTTGGCTGGTTTTCCGGACATGATGTGGTTGAAGCTGTCATCGTAATGGAAATTCATTGCTGTAGCTATGGTAAATCGAGTTTTCTGCCTGTGCTGAATGCATTAGTCTAATGAGATGTTTGCAGCCGGAGAGCAGGGCTGCTGGAGACTAACTATGAGCTACTAACACACGGGTGGAAGATTAGCTTTTGCAACACTCGGTTTGCATGTACTGAAAGTCATCTGTCTTCTGAGTCAACATTCCCGGCCTGGTAAAGAACCTGATCAGGGCTCTGGTGCACGAACTGTAGGTAAGGGAGATGCACAATTGGTGGGTGTGCCGCTGCCATGGGATCCTTCTGTTTTCACGATCAGCATGACAGGTTACCTGTTTCAGATCTTCTGGGTTGCATGTCTACCTTTACAACAACGCACAAGCATCCTGCACTAAAACTGCTGAGGCTGGCAGGTAAACTTTAGTTCCTTCTGCTCAGAATACAGTGATGTCTTGGCCAGATCTCAGAGGGGGAGATGTGGTATAGAATTATATAGTTTACCCATTTGGTGTGCACTCTACTTTCACTCTGCATTTGAATATGTAGAGAGTTACTGTTTTTCCCAAATGTGAACTCAAATAATTGGTTCGCTTATTTTTGGGCATGGTGATTTCACTTTTTTTGTTTTTTAATTATAAAAAAATTACAGTTCATCTCGGGATAAAATATATTAGCCTAAAATTTAATGTTTATAATCAATATGTTGTGAACATGCAAGAGTGCTTTTTAACATTGAATTTTGTGTTTTATATCTCAGATGGAATATTTCATATGTCTTTGTGTTGGTTTGCCTAATTTACCAGGATAGATGAGAATACTATTTATTGCTAGATGCTGGTGTTGGTTAGTTTGGGCAAAACAAACAAACAAACAAACAAAACACAACAAAAAAACCCAGGTGATTGTGGAGTGTCAGGAACAGTTTACCCAAGTTCGAATACAGAGTCACCTCCTTCCCAGGTGGGGCTTTTTGTGACTTGAATCCAGCAGCATGAAGCTGCCTATCAAGGTTGCTTGCTGTACAGGACAGGACAGTGAATGAGGGTGAGGTGCCAGCTGCAAGGGAATCATTTCATTGATGGTTCAGGTGCAAAGTCAAAAGTTCTTTCCACTACCTGTAGCAGTTTAGGAGAAGAGGCTCTGGATTCTACAATAATACTCATGAGGGTCAAGACAATCAGTAGCTTCCTGAGAAAGTGGCTTTGGGGTTAGTTTCAGAAATTGTGGTATTTGAGAAAGTAATCCAGTCACTTCAGAATCCAGATATTTGTTGTATACTTTGTTTTTCTTCTTTTTCTGAGGAACCATTTTTGAAAACTGAGAAACTTGGTTCTTTTTCATCCTCACGACTTTTTTTTTTTTTTTTAATAGGCTATTTAGAGTGAAAGCATAAAATAACTTTGAAGGAATTTACAGTATGGAAAAGTAAACTACCTAGGGTGCAATATTCCTGTGCAGCGATTTTGTGTGTGTGCTGTTTGGTAAAACTAGCCTGAAAAAATGAAGCGGGTATTTGAGCAACAGCGCTCGGTGATTACCTAGCAAAGCATTAATGAATCGTCTAAACTCAAATAAAATGTGAATGTAGAACCTTCGGTTTTAGGGAAGTAGTTTGGTGACTTCACGGTCTTCATCTTTCAAACGTATTTGTGACAGATATTTTTTAAAAAATATGAATGTACTTTCTTTATCTCTGTAAGTTGTGCATGTGGAGAGGCTATGTATCAATTTGGTAAATATATGTCTGCTTGATTTGTTGAATTATAAGAAAAGTGAAAATTCCACAAACACCCAGTTCTTTTATGTTTAACACGTTTAAATTTCTTCCCTGTGCCACTTAAATTACTTTTATTTTGCTGCCAGCGCCCACCGCCCAAAACAACAGCAATAATAAAAACCTAACAAGAAAATGAACAATAATAGAAAGAAAACAAGAATAAATTGCTTTCGGTCATTTATTTGCTTTTTGTGGTGTGTTTTTGAGGCAAGTGAAACCAGCAGAAGCAGTTTCACTTTCTATAGTTCTTGGTTTCTGGGGTTTGGGGTCGCAGGGGTTCTTCCAGCAGCAGGTAATATACGCAGTCGAGCTGCTAGAACACAAGCCAGCCCCAGGTACTGTCTCTGCTCTAAAGCTTTTGTATTGAAAATTCAAAAAATAATGACTTTTTAAATGTGAAATAATGTTTCCTTATTATAAAAATTCAAGCGATGCCCCAAAGTACAAAGATAGGATTTCTTTTTTTTTTTTTTTTTTTAATTTTAGACTTTAATTGATGTGAAAAATCAAAAGCAGAAACCTCTCATATTGTGGGGGCTTTTATGTATTTTTAAATCTCAAATTTGGACCTTAAACACTTCAACAAGTTTAAGGAAACATTGCTGAAGTGCCCTTTAAACAAGGGATGTCCAGAGAGAAATAATCTTTATGCACACGTGGGGAGTTAGATTTTACAGGGTTTGGTAGGTTTGTTTACAGTCTGGCGCGGTGGGCGGACACATCTCACATGTTCACTCGCTCCTGAGGACGCTTTAGAGCGAATGCGAGTCGGGCAGAGATGAGGCGGGGCTCAGAACTGGCACCCTGGGGCTCCGGACAGAGCTCCGCGGGTTGAGGTTCCTCCCGAGGCTTTACCCTGGAAGCCGCAGTGTCACCCCAACGCCAGGTGGCCGGGCATGCTTACCCCGATCCACCCGTCCCGGAGAGAGCAGGAGACCACACCACCTGGGAACTTAAGAGCCCAGACACCTCCAGTTTCATTCCCTGAGGCTTCTCCTCCACCGAGCCTCTGCTTTTATTTGGGGATGGTGTGGGAGAGAAAAGAAAAGAGATGAGGAAAGACTCTTTTCCATCAGATTATTGAAGGGCATACAATTTGGTTTAATATTTTGGAGCTGAAGTTTGTAAAAGCAGTCCCTTTTGGTGTGAGCACACGTGCTTCTTCATTTCCGTGGGCAAATCTGACATTTCTAGGAGAGAACTTTGTGTGAGTGCCCCCTGGACATTCTACTTCTTAATCCTGCAGTCTCTGGAAAGGCTTTTTAAAGATTTACACGTTTTTAATGCTTTTGTTGCTTTCAAAGGCAGACAGGTGAGGAGAGGCAAGGGGGATTAAAAACAGCCACTGGGAGAAAAATCAAATGGTTTGGTCCCTATATAATACAACAGAAGCCACCACTGTGTCTAGTAAATTACTCTAAATTTTAATTAATGAGTCACAAAAGCCACACCATAAGCTTTAAAAATTACCCCTTTATCAATAAGGTGATAATTAACTTTCTCTGGAATTAGCAATTCTCTCAGCCCCGGGCAGTATGAAGCCTAGTAAATTCTCTGGAAACTTGCCAATTTTTAACAATTGGTCTTTTGGCAGACCTACTGGATTTTAATTCAAATGTCTATTGTGACATTTTCTAACGTGATTCAGAGACCATTAGGATCACCCAAATTGTGGTAAATTTCTGAAGTTTGAAAGAGTGGCTCAGAGTGTTTGGATTGCCTTTGCATCTGTCGCTTTGTCTTTCTTCATTTTCCTTTTCTACCTTTCCCCCGCGGCCCGCCCCCCGCCCCCGAAAAAAAACCTCTGCATTTGCAAGAACGCCACAAGCTAGTCTCTGCTGTAAATCTCTGCTAGAATCTCTGCTGTAAATCTATGTGGTGAAGCCTGCGTTTGTTGCTACGTACAGACCAAGTTCGAGTGTTTGGCTCTGAGCCCACGTGGTTCTAAGTGTTTTTCATTGTTGTTGCGTTCATCTCGGTTTCAGTTCTGGCAAGGGTTCGTTCCTCAATATGTCTGCAAACTCTCACCCGCGGTTTGTCCGATGCCGAGATTGACTGAGACTGAAGAGTTGCAGGCCATTTTCGACGTGCTCCGGGCTGTTTGAAATCGGGCTTATTCTGAGCTATGAGGATTAACGTCTGAGGAGGCAGAGGAGCCCTGAGCAGCCTGCTCCACCGCGAACCCTCCCCTACCACACACTCCCGGGGCTGCTGGTCACTTGTGGATGGCATTCAGGGGCAGCCTGAGTAGGGACGCTGCTATCCGGCCACAGAGGCTGGAAGGCAAGTGGTGATGGGTGTAGATTGCTCCTTCAGGAGTCAGACCTCTCTCTTCACCCTCTGGGTTCTTTAAACATTAGCATCGGTGAGCTGTTACTTCTCTCAGTCAAGAGGGCTGGATAGGATGGGATGCTGGAGACAAAGCTTCCTACTGTGTTAAGCTGACAGCTCTGACGCAGTCAAGATCATTCCTCCCTTGGCGGGGTGGGGAATGGAGAGGAACAACCAGCAGAATTTGTGCATTCTGGAATAAATCAGCATTTTTCAATCTGAAGAGGCACTTTGCCACCACCGAGATAAAACACCTCTTGCTTCTTGCAGTGATTACTTCGTGGACTACTATTTTAGCCCAGAAAGGAATTTATTACCCAGTGGCAGTTCTCACTTTGCATTAAACTGAAAAGTCATTCCACCGAGTCTGTGTGACACCCTGAGTAACCGGAGTGTATTCTGAGATCCACAACGGGGCTTCCCTGGGATTGCTGTCGTTACTGTTTGACCAGTTGTGATTTATAGAGAATTGTAGAAACGCTTCTTTACCATCCCACCAGCTCAGACACATTCTCCCTGAATTTTTATTTGTGGGGAGGCAGGTGTGCATTTCATTGTCATCAGCTGCATTTATTGATTACATAAGTGGAAGCTGGTCCCAGTGTTACTGCTTCCCACCCCACCCCCTCTTCATGTTAGTGCTTTTTAGGAAAGATTGCACCCTCCTTTGAGCCCTTTGGGGAAGGGGTTGGGCTGAGGAGTGGTGGCCTTCTTGTCTCCATAGGGCATTCAGCACAGAAGCAGAGGAGTGGAGTTGGCTGTTGTGAGAAAAGTAACGTGCCAGGGAAAAATAGTGTCATCGCTATACTTTGAAAGGCGGTAATGTTGTTTGGTTAGCTCCATGACTGTGACTCAACTTTTGGGAGCTGAATCTTTGGTAACAAAAGCCTTGCCCTTTTTGTCTCTCTGTGCTGACCATTCTAGAGCAAAAGCCCCAATTCTTTCAAAGCAGAAACATATGGCTGAAATTCATTCTAATGAAATAGACAGCCTTTCATCAAGATGGGCACTAAACTTGGGAGCAAATGCTGATCAGGGCAAAGCAAAGAATTATACGGGTTGGGTCCTAGTCCATCCCAGGGAAAATAGCACTGAACGAAGGTAAAAACCAGGGAGAGAGCCTGTTTTATCCCTCTTCCAACGAGGACTTGACCGTTACCCTGTCTTCCTGTATCCCTTGGTGCAGTTCAGAAAGGATTCAGTAAGAGCCGACAGTAGCTCATGGCTGTCAGCTCACAGAGCTTATGGGTCGTTCGTTTTCTTTGGGAAGGAAAGATTTTCTATGTTCCCTTTCACATTTGTCCACAAGTCATCCTGAGACATGGTTGTTCTGATGAGAACACCAGGGTGGAACGCCAAGGAGTGTGTTTTTCTCTGGTGTCCCGAGCCAGGCCTTGAGCCCTCTTGCTGGACTGACATTAACACTCAGTGGCCATGTGTCGGGGTCTGCCTTGAATGCAGCCTTTGAGCAGGCCTGGGGCTGGCGTCAGGATTTGAATCCTGTTTTGACAGAGTTCTGGTAAAAGAAAAAAGGAAGAATTGAGAAAAACCCATGGTACAAAACAACTTTAGGGCATTCATGTTTTTTGTTTTGGAGCTGGTAGTTGGAGCTTGTGTTACTTAATTCCTCTGGGTCTAACCATTTCTAAACTATTACAAGCCAGGAGGAATCATTCTCATTCTTTGTGGCCTTCCAGAAAAGAGGCTGACCTCTTTTCTTCACAGCCTTTAGGATTTAGTGCCCTCACTTGGGAAATTATGGTGATGTCAAGGTTTAATTAAACCATTAGCTTTGAAGATATGCTCTTTATTCTAAAGTGAATAACTCCTAAATTCACTTTATCCCAAAGTGAATAACTTTATCCGAAAGTGAATAATAAAATGTTGGGTGAGGCATTGGGTTTTTTGATCAGGAAAGAACTCCACTGTCGGAATGCAGCTCTATCATTTTTCAGTCCAGAGAAACCTGTGGTCACTAGTGTGGTTCATGCTGTTGCCATTGTTGCCTGTGCTGGGGGGCTTTGCTGCCAGATTTGGGGGTCAATAGCCATCTGTGCGTTCCCACTTCTATTGAGCATTCCCCCTTACAGATGCCAAAAGATACTCAAGCACATTTGATTTGACTTTACAATCTCATTTGCAAAGGTGCTTCAAGTGGAAAGCTGTAGAAAGTTTTAAATTTTGGTGCACATAATTATAAAGCATAGGAACAGTGGGGAAAAAAATCCATCTGGCTCTAATGCCTGAAATCATCACCTACAGTGTGAAAATATAGCCCTTGTATTGAGTGTTTGCAATGTAATTAATACTAAGTATTTAGCATAAATAATAAGAGCAGACTGTAAGGTGAGACTGTGTTGGTGCCTAATGTGGAAATAGTTAATTGGTCCCACAGTGAGAAGCTGTACAACTGTTTTGTGTTAATGAGACTAAGTGAATATAAACTCTCTCCAGGGAATTGAAGTTAGAAACTGAAGTTGGGGTGCAATGTGTGTGGTGATGTGTGGGGGCCAAAGGTACAAGATGCTATAAATGGTCTGGTCCTTTCTTTCTATTGCCCTTCTTTTAGTTATGAAGTCATTTGGCATGAACCCAGTAAAGAATAAAGTACCTAAAATTCTCTGATAGCAGAGTAAAGAAAAAATACATTCAGAAAAGTTTGTCTTTTACACACATTTCCCTGGAAGCAGCCCAAATCTGCTAGGATGAAGTGTAGAGAAATTGAGTTCCTACTAGTTGGCTTGAGACCAGAGTAGTGTAGGATAAACTGGAAGTACAGTCAAATCCGCCTGCAATGTAGGAGACCCCAGTTGGATTCCTGGGTTGGGAAGGTCCACTGGAGAAGGAATAAGCTATCTACTCTACTTCTTGGGCTCCCCTGGTGGCTCAGACAGTAAAGAATCCACCTGCAATGCAGGAGACCTGGATTTGATCCCTGAGCTGGGAAGATCCCCTGGAGGAGGGCATTGCAACCCACTCCAGTATTCTTGCCTGGAGAATCCCCATGGACAGAGGAGCCTGGCAGGCTACAGTCTATGGAGTCACAAAGAGTCAGTCACAACTAAGCGACTAAGCACAGCACAGCACAGTCATCAAGAAAAAAAAAAAAAGATCTGTTTCTCTTGGGCCACTGCTTTTATGACTATACTTGACATTTCTAAGCCCAAGTAAAAAATATTTCCATGGGACCAAGACTTAGCTGGTCTTTGTAGATTTCCAACAGTGGACAGGGTGGTTTAGGTGGCTTCCTGGACAAAGTTAAGCAGTGACCAGCTGCCCTTTGGTTGAGATTTCATATATTCTGCTTGTGCACTTGCTAGATTTGGGACAGGATAAGAAGAATTTACACTGAGACTGTGGATCCACTTAAGTCTTGGACCATTTTCTAGCCAGCTCACCCCTCAGTGGAAGCTGGAAGGTTAAAATAATAGCCTAAATAATGATATTGAGGGAAAAACATCTGACATTTGAAGAGTTAAAAGTGAAAACATACTCTGAGAAGTGGTCTCTAAGTGATCACAAGATTCTTTGACTGAATGGGTTTTGAAGGTCTCCCTCCCAGGGCAAGCCTCAGTCTAGTTGTTGGGAAGGGTACTTGGGATAATGTACATAAAGTTCAAAGGAGACAGTATATGGAAAAGGGCATTATAAACTGTAAAGTGCTATACAAATGGTAATGTTCTTAGCCTCCTTAATCAATGGAAATTGATCAAAGGCCAGGAAAGAAATTCAGGCAAGGCTTTATTGGGGCCCCTCCTGAAGCAGGAGGGAGCGAGGACAAGTAACAGGTTCCCTTGCTCCCTTGCTTACTCCCTGAGGAGGGCTGAGCTGGTTGCTTATATGGGGTGAGCTGTAGGGGGTGTGTCCAGGGGTTGGGCAGAGTGGGGTTTGCCCACCCCGTTGGTGATGTTGTGTGCAGGGGCCATGCATAATACCCTGCTTTTGCTTCCATCAGCTTTCTTTTGCTTCCCACTTTTAAGAAGTGGCAGTCGGAGAAGGCGATGGCACCCCACTCCAGTACTCTTGCCTGGAAAATCCCATGGACAGAGGAGCCCGGTGGGCTGCAGTCCATGGGGTCGCTAAGAGTCGGCCACGACTGAGCGACTTCACTTTCACTTTTCACTTTCATGCACTGGAGAAGGAAATGGCAACCCACTCCAGTGTTCTTGCCTGGAGAATCCCAGGGATGGGGGAGCCTGGTGGGCTGCCATCTATGGGGTCGCACAGAGTCGGACACGACTGAAGTGACTTAGCAGTTGGGTTTTTGGTTTTTTTGTATCTCGTTATCCATAATTTGCCTCAACTGCACATGCACATAGCTATTTTTAGTCCCATATAATTTCTTTGTCTTTTGTTGCTCCAAGAGACATTTGTCCAGGTGCAAGCACGAAGCAAAGGGTGCCAGGTCCCAGCCTATCCCAGTAGTAAATGCCTGTTTCCATTTATTGAGCACCATATGCTCAGGGGTGTTGAGGAAAGCACGAAACATGCTTTATCTCATCTGTCTTTAATCTGATTTAATCTGATTTAATCCACATAGTAAGTCAGTATGGGAGGGGCTATTTTTACCTTCATTACACAGATAAGGAAACCAAGGCTTAACTTGTCGTGGGTCACATGGCCCCGTGAAGTCTGCTGAGCCTTGCCTTCAGTTTTGAAAAGCTGATGAAGTGTCTGTGTCTCTTCACCACTGAGGGTGAAGAGAAAGAGTTCTTTCGTGCCTTAGTGCCAGCTGCTCCTGCTCAGCCTGGCTGGGCTGCTCCTAGGTCCAGCAGGTTCCAAAAAGGAAATGATTCCCTGGTGTTTCCACTTGGCAAGCCATTTTTGATCCAGAGCAAACTTTTTCTTTTTCTTTTTTTTTTAAAGCAATGGGCTCTCAGGCTTGTCAAACTCAACTCTCATTTTTATTACAAATACTTTTTCACACCCTGTTTACAATCCTGGGCTTCCCTTGTGGTCAGCTGGTAAAGAATCTGCCTGCAATGCAGGAAGCCTGGGTTTGATCCCTGGGTTGGGAAGATCCCCTGGAGAAGGGAAAGGCTAGGCACTCCAGTATTCTGGCCTGGAGAATTCCATGGACAGTATAGTCCATGGGGTCGCAAAGAGTCGGACACGACTGAGCGACTTTCACTTACAGTCCTGAAGTAAATTTCCCAGATAATATAACCCACCCACATCCATGATTTAAGAAAAGTCTGCATGATGTCACCTGTGAGGTATTACAAAGAGGAATGAAGGCAGCATAACTTGTGATGACTTCCAGCGCAGGTGCCCGGCTCTGGATGCTCCACAGTGACGAGATCAGGTGCATGACCTGCCACCTCCAGTGCAGCTGGAACAGTGAGTGGGACTGGGCCCTTGGATAGCACGCACTCACGCTGCTGCCAGTGACAGGATTTTCCAAAGTGGTAAACAACTCTTGGAGTTGAGAAGAGTCTTTCCTTGATTTATGTACTGATTGAATGCCTGGAAAATATCATAGCCAAATAGAAATACATTATGTTTACATGTACAGGAAGTTAGTTCTAGGTTCAGAAAAATGAGGTCTTCCCTCATGTGATGGTCTGGTATGACACTGCCACCTTATGTGGGACAGCTCCGCGCACTCAGCGTCCCTGGTCGCCACCCTCCAGTAATGTTCACCCTGCCCCCAGCTGCGGACCAGGTAAAAGCATCTCCCACACACTTCTAAAATGCCCCTCCACAAGCGGTGTTATCACCATCACCAAGCACCTGGAGGATCAGAGCCTGCCAAGTTGCTGTGCATTTCACTACCTCCTCAAACACTTGATTAATTATGGCTTAGAAAGAAGATGGTGCTGTTTTGCCAGCTCCCTACATGATTACTAAGCAGAGCCATCTCAGGTATCACGGTAGGAATTTGGGGGTAACTGACATTCTAAGAAGATGCTTGCTGGTGAATTTCCTCCAAAAACTGTAGCTTTTAAGCTAAGTGAGAAGGCTCTTTCTATTATGTCTCATTTTCCTTCAGAGTGTGAGTAGGTTTTATGGTAAATACAGTATTTTATAAATACCTTTGTAAAATCATCACTGTTTTCCTGGGCTTACTTAAGCTCATTAATTCTTACTGATTAAAGTTTTTATTTTTACTAGGTATCCACACAATAACCCTGGAACATACCATTATTCCACTCTACAGACAAGACTCCCCCATGCAACCCCCATACCCCCTGAGATTCAGTGAGGTTAAGCTCAAGGTCACCCAGTCGGTGGTATATGTGGTCTCGAAGCTGACTGTGCCTGACTTCAAACTGATGCCTTTGCTCCAGTGTGACCTGGCTCCTGCCTTCGTTCTGGATACATGATACACTTTTATCCATGATGTGGAAACCTCATGTCGGAGTACTTTCTCCTTCTTCCGTACACAAGAATGGGGTGAAGGAATAAAGATGGCACAGATTCTTTGACATTTCTCCCATGGAGCTGTAGGGGTTCATTCCCTCTCTTTGACTCTGGGTTGTCCTAAGTGACTTGTTTGGCTTGTAAGATGTGACTTCCAGGACAGAGGTAAAGAGCCTCTGGGACTCTTGGAATGCTCACACTTGGAGTGCTGAGACACCACGCAAGAAGCGTGACTGCCCCAGGGCTGCCAGGCCACAAGAAGCTCTGGAGACCCTGGAGAATGAGACACCCAAAGGGACAGAGAAAGAGATAGGATACATGGAGCCACTAGATATGTGAGCGAAGATGCCGTCCTGGCAGTGGACCTTCCTGTCCCAGCCTCCCCAGCTGATGCCTCAAGGATCAGAGACAGACTGCTCAGTTGGGTCCTTCCTAAGTCCCTGACCCACAAAATGATGACACCTGCATAATAAGCCACAAGTAGTTGGAGTAGTTTTTAAGTGTGGCCACATTAAAGCACATAGTAATGTCACTCTGTGTGTTGTACTGTGTGTTGGGTATTATTTTTGGTGCCTAAGAGAGAAGGGTTTTCCACTTAAAAAGGAGGGTAAGATTCACTATAAAATATACTTGATTTCCATTTGGTAGGAATTGAAATGAGAGAAGTTTGGTCCATGTACAGTTACCATCAGGAGTATGTATTTTCAGGGGAGCTATTATTTTAATGCGTGTATTTAATCTTACAGTTAGCTTATATGTTTATATAAAAATGTTTGATTTAAACATCAATATTACAGGGTTGCTGGAGAAGGCAATGGCACCCCACTCCAGTACTCTTGCCTGGAAAATCCCATGGACAGAAGAGCCTGGTAGGCTGCAGTCCATGGGGGTCACTAAGAGTCGGACATGACTGAGTGACTTCACTTTCTCTTTTCGCTTTCATGCATTGGAGAAGGAAATGGCAACCCACTCCAGTGTTCTTGCCTGGAGAATCCCAGGAACGGGGAAGCTTGGTGGGCTGCCGTCTATGGGGTCACACAGAGTCGGACACGACTGAAGTGACTTAGCATAGCATAGCATGACAGGGTTGCATTTTAAAATTCATTTATTTAAATAGGCTGTTAAAAGATTTAGTAGTTATTAGGTAAATATGGTACAGGAGGCATATTATTAGGGTTCTCCAGAGAAACAGAACCAAGAGGATAGATAGACTAATTAGAGATAGAGATTTATTATAAGGAATTGGCAGGAAATTGCCTGGTGGTCCAATGGTTAGGACTCGGCTCTTTCACTGCTGTGGCCTGGGTTCAATGCCCAGTTGTGGAACTAAGATTCTGAAAGCCACGCAGCGTGGCTCCCTGCCCCTTCCTCCCACTCCCACCTTGGCTCAAATGATTATGGAGGCTGAGAAGTTCCATGATCTCTGGTCAACAAGCTATAGACCCAGAAGAGCCAATAGTAGTTCCAGTCTAAAAGCTGGCCGACTTGAGACCTAAGAGGAGCTGATGTTTCAGTTCAAGTCTGAAGGCAGGAAAAAACCTGATGTCCCAGCTCAAAGGCCATCATGCAGGAAGAATTCCCTCTTACTTAGCCTTTGTGTTGTATTCAGGCCTTCACTACCCACATTAGAGGGAACAAATCTGCTTACTGAGTCTACAGACTCAGATGTTAATCTTATCCAAAATCATCCTCACAGATACACTTAGAATAACGTTTGACCAAATTATCTGGTTGTCCTACAGTCCAGTCAAGTTGACACACAAAATTCACCATCACCATAGGAGATGTTCAGACATGACAGACATCACAAAAGTTGTAGCTAAGGATCTAAAGTTGGCTAAGCACTGTATTGTACCCTGGGCCATCCCTATTGAGGGTCTGAGAGTTTGGAGCTAAAATTCTTGGTGATATTGCTTAGTTCACCTATAGAGGCTGTGAGACTCTGAATCCTCCCTGTAATGTGCCTGGAGAAGTTATACTTTGGCTTTCAGAGGAGATTTTAGATCAGAGAATTTCCTTGTTGGTGACTCTTCTTCTGGGGAGATTTGAGCCATCTTTCAGACTTCCAGCTGTCTTCCTGGGAATGGCCATTCCCTGCACCCCACAGCTGGTTGCCCTGTTTTCTGTGGGCACCTCAGGCCACCCCTGCCAGCTCCTGCACAGAATTGTATGTCACAGCCAGCTTGGTCCTCTCGTAAGAGAGTGTCTACCCTGGGAGTCAGGGTCGCTGGACATCCTCTCTCAATACGTAATGTGAAGTCTGGCTCTATGGTGACAAGGAGCTCAGATGTGATGTATACAGTGTGACATCATAGGTGCTATAATAAGTCCATGTCTCATGACCATGACGGGAGTTGGACATTTTCATATGCCCCTCTGGGCTGGGCTTGTTTGGATGATGCTGTGTGACACCATCAATTTCACTTATCTTCTGTCTTCTCTCTGTGAATTTGTGTCCAAACTGCCCTTGGAGGTGGGATGAAAAGTCCTTAGAACAACATTTTTATCTCTTTGACCCCTTTGACTTAGGTTTATAGCAGAACAGAAAATCAGAGGTGGGTACCTCAGGGGATTGAAGAAGACACATCTTTTCCTCCAGGCGGGTTCCTTCGACTGGGGGTACTCTGGACAGCCCTCACTCACACAAGGAGCTGTGAATCAGCAGAGCCTGTACTCGTCCTCTCCCTGACTTCAGTGTCTGAGAGACAGATGGAACTTTCCACAGTGCATACTGCCCCTCTCAGTAGGACACAAGACCTCCTAAGATAATGTCCTGGGAGACATCCTAAGATGCTTTGTGCACCAGTTGGGTGGGGGGAGGCTTGAAGATACAGATTCTACTTAAGTGAAAACTACTAATCTACATTTCATCCCTTTAACTAGATTTTCTTGAACTCTTCAGTGTAGTAGTTCCTTCTTATTCTTGAGAGGTTAACCTGTTGAAAATGAATGATAATTATTGTGACCTGAATTTGACACTGATGTTCGGATGCATGTGGTTAACAGGCTTTGTGTGAGGAGGCTGACATGCTCTTGCTGCTGTGTCTATGACAGTAGCAGGGTCAAACATCCCGAAGAGGTGTTTATGTTTTCTTTTTTTTTCATCCAGCTTCTCTATTACTCTGGGTAAAATATGTCTCCCACAGATGAGTGTGGAGGCATGCAGCCAGACCGACAAAGCAGGAGGGAGTCATTGAGGGAGATGTGCAAAAGTAAACTGAATTCTGAATATCACGCAATTGGGCTGATGTGATTTGGAGCAATGTGATGCGTGATGTTTGTTTTCCCCTGACACTGTAATTAATTCAAGGAAGCACTATAGATGGTTAAATTTTACTAAGCAGGTAATAGAGCTGTTCTTTGAAGTAAAATCAGTGGCAACAACCTAGTCGTTTAACAGTCATGTGAATGGAAGACAATTACAGTTTGTGGGAACTGTCTCCATCAAGTTTGGAGAACTGTCTCCATCCAATGCAGACAACATCGGCAGGGCAGGGCGGCTTGTCTTTGGCGGGGTGTTGCTGTGAACACAATTCACAGAGTTGATGAGTGTGCAGGGAAACGGCCAAGCATTTTTCCCATCTAGCCAAGGAGAGTGCTTAACTCGCTTTTCAGATATTCCAGCCAGTGTCCAACAGGGAATTGTTCTAATAAATATGACAATAACATTGTAATGGGACAAGAAGGGCTGACACAGCATTTAGTTAATTTGTGTTCGGCATTAGCAGGGAGCTTTGCAACCCCTGGGCAATGAAACAGGAGCATACTGGTTGACTGTAGGCATTTTAATTAGAGGTCTTGGGAATATTTCTCTGCTGTTGTAGCTGAGTGAAACCTGGCCCCACAAAGTTTACCCAAGGCGGGCTTTCCTCCTTGCCCTCAGCAGCCATTAAAAGGTCTTACCCAAGGCAGGGAGCTGGGGGAAGGGAGGAAAAAGTTTCTATGAAGAGAAGGACTCCTGGTGGGCTGGCATCCAACACCAATTAGCTACTCAGCTGTCAGCACCCAGAGCCCTCGTTTTAAGCAAGTGGTGGCAAAGATTGACAGAAATGGCTCGACCCCATGATGGGTCCCCAAGCATTTTTAAAAGGTTCTTTTGACTCTTGCTACCTTTTCATAATTTGGCATAAATACAATGCAAGAATAAAGACATTGTAAATCAAAAGCTGTTAGCGCACATGGCCCCTGAAATTTATGGGTATTAAGTAGAAAAAGCTTAGGAACATTTCACCAAATAATTTTCCAATCCCCTAAGACTCATTTAAATTTCCCTCCTCTCCCTCCCCTGTTGCTGATGCACATGCTCTGGTTGCCAGCGATTTATCACAGAGGAGCACCTGAGCCCTAAGGTGGGGGAAACCAGTTCTTTGCCATCAGACAAGCTGGGGGATTCTTGTAGGGTGGAGATCAAAGCTCTGCCCAGATACCAGCACCATATGGGCAAAGAGCCAGGGAACCAAGAGAAAGATATGGCAGCTGCCCTCAGGTCAGTGATTTGGCCTTGGAGATGCATGAGTCAGAAGAGATGAAAAGAGGCGATCTAATCACCTCGGCAGTGGCAGGGCTGAGATTCAAATCCTGGGTTGCTCAGACACCAGTCTTGCATCACAACCTCAAGTGCGAGGCAGCAGCTGTCCTCAGAGATTTCCCTCAGTGACAAGTCACAGTCACACACACGAAATAGATAACCTCCAATCTAAGGGGATTGAGGTATTGACCTGAATGGCTCTCTAAGAGAAAGTACAAGAATTGGGTGAAGGCAGGGAGGCTTCCTGAAGGACGTCATCCTTAAAGGGCAGGAGACTCACTTCTGGTGCTAGTGGATCTGACTTTGTCTATCTGAATGGCCAGAGTAAGTTTCTTCTGTGTGTCTCACCTGTCAAGAGGAGTTTAGTAATTTTTTGTCAAGTTGACTAATTAACTATTACTAACAAACATTCAGATGGTGACTGCAGCCATGAAATTAAAAGACGCTTACTCCTTGGAAGGAAAGTTATGACCAACCTAGATAGCATATTGAAAAGCAGAGACATTACTTTGCCAACAAAGGTCCATCTAGTCAAGTCTATGGTGTTTCCTGTGGTCATGTATGGATGTGGGAGTTGGACTGTGAAGAAGGCTGAGCACCAAAGAATTGATGCTTTTGAACTGTGGTGTTGGAGAAGACTCTTGAGAGTCCCTTGGACTGCAAGGAGATCCAACCAGTCCATTCTGAAGGAGATCAGCCCTGGGATTTCTTTGGAAGGAATGATGCTAAAGCTGAAACTCCAGGACTTTGGCCACCTCATGCGAAGAGTTGACTCATTGGAAAGGACTGATGCTGGGAGGGATTGGGGGCAGGAGGAGTAGGGGACGACAGAGGATGAGATGGCTGGATGGCATCACTGACTCGATGGACGTGAGTCTGGGTGAACTCCGGGAGTTGGTGATGGACAGGGTGGCCTGGTGTGCTGCGATTCATGGGGTCACAAAGAGTCGGACATGACTGAGCAACTGAACTGAACTGAACAAACATAAGTAACAATACCAGTTGGTTTCTACTTCACTACTAGCAGAGGGACTTAGTAACCACCATCCAGGGCACAGCTGGGTGGTTCTGCTCCTTATGTTGACCTCTGATGGGCCCACTGCTCTGCAGACATGAACACCTGTATCCCAGGTAGCTCTGGAAACAAACAAGGTAAGATGGGTATAACACTAGCATATTGCCTGGCCACAGGGAGTGTGCAATAAGTTGAAGCTAACGTGAGTCTGTCTTTTAGCACGTGGATTTTCAACTGAGCCCCTGTTCATTGTCTGTGAGGACAAAGTCTCCTTCTGATTGTCTGTCTTTCTGAGTTGATAGGGGACCCTCTAAGTTGATAGCTGCTTGGAAGAAGTAGAGAAGGTAGTAGGCCCAGAACTCCCTATGTGTCTCCTGGCCCTATGATAAATCTTATTTTATTCAGTGAGGAAGGAAGAGAAGATGAACTCCTCCTTAGATATTCTTCTGAAGCTGGCAGAAATCTGTAGATCAAGAACTCATAACTGTGGCCTTCTCCACATGAATCCCTGGGCTCTCATGCTCTCTGATCCCCAGCAATCCTGGTTCTCCTCAGAGATAACATTTGTCCATTTCAATGGCATTGTTCCTATTATAATTAAGAATGTTATATTTCAGACCCAAGCTAACTTCTCCTCAGGTCTCCAATATTCTAGCTATCATGTGCTCTTAGATCTGAGGGCCCATAAAACCGCTCACCATACATATGAAACTTTACGTCACTCTTCACTTAGCTAAGTTGGAAATTTTATAGTTTAGGAGAACACAAAGTCAGGTTGAAAATATGGCTTTGGCTGGGTCTGGGCATAATTGGGGTTTTCAGGTGTAGTTTGGCAGCTTTCATCTAACAGAAACATCAGGGCTCATAAAATCAGTCCAATGTCAGAGCTTCAAGGTACTCTATTAAATATTCCTGCACTGGCTGCCATCCCTCACTTTTTAGAAAATGAGGGTATGCTAATGGCATGATATGTTGCTTTAAAGGCCACAATCTCCATTGTTCTCACAATGAGGGAGAAAAAGCACGCTATTAAAAATAAGTGGTGTCTGATGTTTTCCCATCCATTCATATTTTAACATCTAAGAGCAGTTCTACATTTTAGGCACTATTTTGGAATACAAGAAAAAAGTTAAGTCATGGTCCCAGCCTTCATGGAGCTGATGATATACTGGAGGGGTCAGCAAGCATTTTCTGTAAAGGGCCAAATTGTCAGATGTTTTAGGATATGGGCCATTCTGTTTGCAGCCCCTCAATAGTGCCTTCTCCACGCCCCTCAGGTCTCCAGTCCCCCCTCCCTCCCTTCAGCCTGCTGACCCTCACTCCTCACCTTATGCACACCCAGGGTCTCCTCACCCAAAGGACAGCTGTCAGGATCTCCAGCACAGGCTGATTGTCAGGATGAACCAAGGTGACAGTGTAAAGCTCTCACTCAGACCCTGGCTGCCTCCCTTCCTTCCAGAGGAATCTGAGAAAGTAACATCCCTCCCCTCTCCGAGGTTAGATCATTGACTCATGCCCCACTGCAACCCAAACATCTTCTCCAAGACTACTATCCATACAGCTCTTTCTCTTGAACGTTCTACTGTCCCTCTGTCCTGTTACACTTTGCCTAGAAACACACTTGAAGCTGCTAAGTCACTTCAGTCGTGTCCAACTCTGTGCGACCCCATAGATGGCAGCCCACCAGGCTCCCCCGTCCCTGGGATTCTCCAGGCAAGAACACTGGAGTGAGTTGCCATTTCCTTCTCCAATGCATCAAAGTGAAAAGTGAAAGTGAAGTCGTTCAGTCGTGTCCGACCCTCAGCGACCCCATGGACTGCAGCTTTCCAGGCTCCTCCATCCATGGGATTCTCCAGGCAAGAGTACTGGAGTGGGGTGCCTTAGCCTTCTCCGAGAAACACACTTAGGTCTCCTCTATTTAAAGAGGGCTTTAAAGGAGGAGAGTTGAGGAGGAATCTCCTCTAGCCACCATTCTTTTTCTTGTCAATCCAACTGGTCTCCAGCTACTTTAACTTTCCCATCATCTCTTTGTTAATTTCTGTTTCTTCCTTATGCTTTCCCCTCTTAAAGATAGATTGAGCTGTAGAAAAGGAGGGCTTTAGAGTCAAGCACACTTTCTGCATCACCGTCTGTAATGTTACAGAGCCTGGACAACTTACATAGCACCAAGAACCTCACCTACAGAATGGGAACAGCAAGACCTCCCTCATGAAGGGATTTATGAGAATTCAGCAAGTAGATCAGTGAAAGGCACTGTGTCAGCACTTGGCATGTGTCAAGTGATGCTCAATAGATCTCTTTCTCCTCCACCAGCTGCTTAAGGAAGGGCAGGGGCCTCCTTCCTTGGGGTTTAGGGAAGAGGGGGCTGTTTACTGTTCTCCCCCCATCTTTGTTAAGACTTGGAAGAAAGCAATATAGGATTCAGGTCATGTGAAAATACATAGGTGCCCAGGTTAATTTCATTAAATAATAAATCTACTCAATATATACTTATTCAGCATCAGCTATATGTTCATCTCTATGAAAGGCCTGGGGATGAAAAGTTTGTGCTTGCCTAAGAGAAGCTCTTAGTCTGGTTGGAGGTGCAGAGAAGCGAGCCAGGCAAGTCACACGCAGCCATCATTACCAGGCACTGAGAGGTCCGCTGAGGAGGAGTTCCTACAAAGTGCCATGGGAGTGTAAGAAGAGGGTGGTCCTCATTGCTGGACAGGTAGGGAGTCTTGACACAGAAATGACCTAGGAAGCTTCTGGAAGGATGACTTTCAGTGTGCCAGGGCAGAGGTGGGAAGGGATTGCACAGGTGAAACAGTGTGTACAAGACAGTCTGTCTGTAGATCAGGGGGAACATGCCTTGGGTCTGGAATGGAGAGAAACAAGGTGAGAAAGGCAGGCTAAAGGTGTGAATCTCACCATGATTATCCTCTAGAAACAAAGAATTAGCTTCCATGTGGAGGGGAAAGCAGACTTCCCCATGTAAATCCAGAGATTGAGCTAGGACCAGGGGAGAGGAGTTTCTGGAGGGCAAGGTTCAGCTCAAGATCAAGAAGAATTTGCAATCAGTCATATCTAGCAATGGAGCAGGTTTCTGTAGACCATGTGTAGGCCCATGGCATATGAGGGCAGCAAATGTGGAGACTGGCTCCTCTGCCAAACATAGGAGGAATCATAAATGGGATGAGAGGGAGAGGTGAACTTGAACTCCACCCTCACCCAACCCTGCTCAGATGACAAGTGCTGGTCTCACGCCTCAGGCTAGGATGAGAGCAGGGCTTCCTCCCAGGTAAGGGCTGTGTGTCCAGCTCAGCTCTGGGTTGCCTCAAGAGCCTCAGTTTTGTCACACTTTTTCTTTTTAAGGGACGAGAAAAAGTGGGACAGCTGGATAATATCCTCTGCTAGCAGGAGAAATATAGAGGGCTGGCCAACTTTTAAAATTAAAAGGTTTTATGTGTCTGTGTGTGTATACACATATACATAGGTATAAAATATTGTGTTTGGATTCCAATATTAGGTCCTTGGATGCTTCACCAACATATTGCAATTTCAACCTGGCTCCATTTTCTCTGTCTCTTTGTACACCCCTCTGGGTATCCTGCATCTGTAAGGCTGAAATGAAACTTGAGAAGCAGAGCCCTGGACCCCACCTTTCCTTGCCAGGGGGTCTGGCCTCAGGCAATGGTGGGCACTCTGCCAGGGCTTAACTTTGTAGCAGGCTGTTGAGGGTTATTTATTTATTTTAAACTTTTTTTTTTTTTAGTTATACAAGTTGTACACACACATGTTCATGTTTAAGATGAAAATGAGTAAATTGGTATGGAATTCACATAGCTGTGTTCTCCACACAGCAGCCAGAGCAAGTCACATTACTTCTCTGGCTCGGAAATGTCTGGTGATTCTGCATCTCAGAGGAAGAACCAACACTCATAAGTGATCTACAGGGTACTACACTCTCTGGCCCCTTATTCTCTCTTTCACTTCTCCCACCCCACCCCTCAGACTGTCTGCACCGAGTATTCTGGCCTTCTCACTGTCCTAGTACACCAAATACATAATTACTGTGGGCTTCTTGCTGTTTTCTCTGCTTGCTATATTCTTCATTCACATATCCTCAGGGCTCACTCTCCAAGTTCGAGGTCTCTGCTCAAATAGACCTTGATGAGAGGCTTTCCCAGGCCATCAATATAAAATAGCACCCTAATTACCATCAGACTTTATCCCCTTTAACCTAACTTATTCTTATAGCATTTATCATTACCTAGCTTATCACATATTTGTTTGTTTATTGCCTGTCTCTTCCCACTAGAATATAAATTCCATGACAGCAGTGACCTTTTGTTTTTATTCATACTATATTCAAATCCTGAAAGATGATGCTGTGAAAGTGCAGCACTCAATATGCCAACAAATTTGAAAAACTCAGCAGTGGCCACAGGACTGGAAAAGGTCAGTTTTCATTCCAATCCCAAAGAAAGGCAATGCCAAAGAATGCTCAGACTACCGCATAATTGCACTCATCTCACACGCTAGTAAAGTAACGCTCAAAATTCTCCAAGCCAGGCTTCAGCAATATGTGAACCATGAACTTCCGGATGTTCAAGCTGGTTTTAGAAAAGGAAGAGGAACCAGAGATCAAATTGCCATCATCCGCTGGATCATGGAAAAAGCAAGAGAGTTCCAGAAAAACATCTATTTCTGCTTTATTGACTATGCCAAAGCCTTTGACTATGTGGATCACAATAAACCGTGGAAAATTCTGAAAGAGATGGGAATACCAGCCCACCTGACCTGCCTCTTGAGAAACCTGTATGTAGGTCAGGAAGCAACAGTTAGAACTGGACATGGAAAAACAGACTGGTTTCAAATAGGAAAAAGAGTATGTCAAGGCTGTATATTGTCACCCTGCTTATTTAACTTCTATGCAGAGTACATCATGAGAAACGCTGGGCTGGAGGAAGCACAAGCTGGAATCAAGACTGCCAGGAGAAATATCAATAACTTCAGATATGCAGCTGACACCACCCTTATGGCAGAAAGTGAAGAAGAACTAAAGAGCCTCTTGATGAAAGTGAAAGAGGACAGTGAAAAAGTTGGCTTAAAGCTCAACATTCAGAAAACTAAGATTATGGCATCTGGTCCCATCACTTCCTGGCAATTAGATGGGGAAACAGTGTCAGACTTTATTTTTCTGGGTTCCAAAATCACTGCAGATGGTGCTTGCAGCCATGAAATTAAAAGACGCTTGCTCCTTGGAAGGAAAGTTATGACCAACCTAGACAGCATATTAAAAAGCAGAGACATTACTTTGCCAACAAAGGTCCGTCTAGTCAAGGCTATGGTTTTTCCAGTGGTCATGTATGGATGTGAGAGCTGGACTGTGAAGAAAGCTGAGTGCTGAAGAATTGATGCTTTTGAACTGTGGTGTTGGAGAAGACTCTTGAGAGTCCCTTGGACTGCAAAGAGATCCAACCAGTCCATCCTAAAGGAGATCAGTCCTGGGTGTTCTTTGGTAGGACTGATGTTGAAGCTAAAACTCCAATACTTTGGCCACCTGATGCACAGAGCTGACTCATTTGAAAATACCCTCATGCTGGGAAAGATTGAGGGCAGGAGGAGAAGGGGGATGACAGAGGATGAGATGGTTGGATGGCATCACCAACTCGATGGACATGGGTTTGTGTGGACTCCGGGAGTTGGTGATGGACAGGGAGGCCTGGTGTGCTGCGGTTCATGGGGTCCAAAGAGTCAGACACAACTGAGCGACTGAACTGAACTAAACACTATATTCTTAGGGCTCAGAAGTAGGTGCTCGTACAGTGGTGTATAGTAGGTGCTCAATAAGTAGTTGCTGAATAAATGAATGAATTAACAAAGATCATAGTAGAAAGCAAATGACGTCTCTCTTTACCCATTTATGTGCTCAAACCCATTCCACGCTTGGCATTGTATTAGTATATACTTCTGGAAACTGTCTTTGCATGTGTAAGAACACCTAGAGGCTTCTACTTCCAGTTAGGATGTAAAAACAATGTGAAATATTTTTGGTCATGGAAAGCAACAAGAAAAAGCTAGAAAAATAAAATCCAAATTTTTCAATGAGACTAGCAAAAAGTTGAAGGATGCAAAGATACCTTGATGAACTATATTCCAGAGAGAAATGAGCCCTTCCTAGGTGTAGCAGAGAACTCTAGCTTCCATACCTAAGGGATGGCCAGGTAATAGGTAGGTGTAGAAGTAGAGTTTCCTCAAGGAAATGCCTTTGAGCCATCTGGAAGGATGACTTTGAGTGCACCAGGCCAGGAAGGGAGGTGGGGGAAGGGATATGAGGAGTTGAGAATAGTGTGTGCATAGACAGCACTGTGTGGGGACCAGAGAAAGTGTGGGTCTATAATGGAGTAGGCCTGTAAAAGGGAGTTTATAAGAAAAAAACAATTTTTGGACTTTGTATAACAGTGTGTGCTGGTAGGAAGCACTAAAAGACCCCTGGGATCAGTCCAAGGTGTAAACCACACAGCAACTTTAGTAGGAAAGATTTAATATAAAGAATTGCTAAGTAAAAGATGGTTAATTACTGAGAGAGGTAAAGAAGAACTCTAAAGTAGTAACTGCAGAGAACAGTAACTATCCCTAAAGCTGAAGGATAAGTGATTAATGAAGAAACTTAGAAACTCAGAGGAAGAGGCCCCTGTAAGGCTAGGATTCAGACCTCTGCCTGTGGAGACAGTGTGTTGACATGTGTTGGAGAGAGCCTGCTTCTGAACCCAAGAGCCGTCTTTCGTGCTGGGAACACTGCCAGGGCCCCTGCATACTGACCCACTTGCCACCATGTAGGAAAGCGAAACACTGGAAGAAGAAAAAGCCTTTCTCTTCCAGATTTGCAATGTCTTTCCAGTACTGTCTGTTGACAGGGGCTAGCATCAAGCCAGCTGGCAAAGGTGAAATGCAGTCTGTAGAATCCAGCTCTGGTATCATGGAATAGAGCAAAGAAAGACACATTTGTTGCTGGGAAGCAATGAATTAATAAGTGGCACAAAAATATATTCACAACACCTGCAAAAACCCCAATATTATTATCTCCCCCTTTGTAAACCTTTTGGGACAGCACCAGCGGAAGAGTGGCTTGTAGGCGGAGAGAAGCCACACAGTTTCAGATATTCTCCTGGGGCTTAAGTTCTGGGCGCTGTACAGGAGTTCAAAGGTAAACCAAAAATCAAGGAAACTGGCCGGAAGTCGGGCAGATTAATCTGAATAATTTTAGGTAGACTCAGTCTAAATAAAACTGCACCAGCACCATTTCAGCTCAATTCTAGGTAAACCTGAAGAGCTACCTGGCAGAGGAAAGGGCTTGCAGCCTGGGAAGTAAACAAAAGCAGGGTAAAGATTATGTTCCATTCTCCACTATTTTTCTATACACAATTCTCTGAAGCATAACTTTGAAAGAGAGAGGGAGAGACACATGTAAAAAAGCAGAAAAAATGTCACTCGTTATTGATTAAAAATATAGACAATAGGAACATATTCTTGGATGAACTCAGTATTGGAGTTATCAGATAAGTACTGATAATTATATAACTGTTATAAATATCTTAAATAATGTAAGGAAAAGAGAAGGATATTTCAGGAAAGAAATGAAAACTCTGAAATAAAAATAAATGGAAATGGAAATTCTAGAGCTAAAAAGTAAAATAAAATATAAGATAAAATACAAAAATAAAATATAAGACATAAAATACAAGACAAATAAATGAAATTCAAGACGCGCTTGGATGGCCTTAACAACAGATTAGCCATTGAAGAACAAATGATAAGTGAACTTGAACACAACTAAGAAAGAAAGCAAACAGCTCAAAATTGAAAGGCAAGGGTAAAATAAAATTTGAAAATTAACACAAAATAAAATAGGAAAAGAGAAATAAAGGACCAGTAGTAAACAAATAGCAAGATGGTAGACCCAAAGTCAACTCTTTCAATAATTACATTAAATACAAATGGACCAAATACCTCATACATATAGGCAGTAATTTTGTCAGATTGGATAATAAAACAAACCTAGCAAGCTGGCCCCCAGAGACACATTTTAAATATAAAACTGAAGATAGGTTACAAGTAAAAGATCAATAAAATATAAATTGCATGAACATTAATCATAAGAAAGATGGAGTTACTATGTTAATATCAGACAAAGTAGACTTAAAAACAGTCAGTTTTATCAGAAATAGAGATACTCATGATGATAAAACAGTCAAATCATCAAGAAGACATTAAAATCTTAAATGTATCTGTACCTCAGCAACAGCCTCAAAGTACATGTTATAAGATCTGTCAGAACTAAAGGGTCAAATTAACAAACTCATAATTAGTGTGGCAGACTTTAATACTGCACATTTAGGTATACTTGGTAGAACAACAAGTATAGAAAAAATTTGTAAAAGTATAGAGGATTTGAATAGCATATCAGCCAAATTAACCTAATTAATATTTACAGAACACTATACCCTACAACTGCAGAATAGTCTTTCCTTTCAAATGTACATAGAACATTCACCAAGATAGACCAAAAATTGGTCCATAAAATAATAACAAATTTCAAAAGATTGAAGTCATACAGAATGTTTTGAAAGTCAATAATGGAAACATTAGGAAAATCCTAAATATGTGAAAATAAAAAATATGCTATCAAATAACCATTATGTTAAATAAGAGATGATAAATGAGGTTGTAAATGTTTTGAAATTATGGAAAATGAAATAACACTACACTTAAGGATAAAATATTGAAAAACTTCTCCCCTACAATCAGGAACAAACCAGTCTATCCTCTTTCACAATTTATGTACAGTGTTATCCTGGAGGTGCCAGATGTTGTAAGAAGGCAAGAAAACAAAATTTTAAAAAAATTATAAAGAAATATAATTTTAAATTCACAGACAGCATTGTGTATAAAGAAAATCTAAAGGAATGTACAAAAAAACCTTACTATATCTGGTCATTAGAAGTAGTTTACTAGTAGAATACAGAGTCATTGTGCAAAAGTCAATTGTACTTCCATACAAAAGTAACAGTTGGAAAAAGAACCATTCCAATAGCATCAAAAACCAAAGCATATTTAATGATACATTTAATAAAACATGTGCATTATATCTTTATGTATATTTTGGTGTTTGATGCTACTGGAATGGTTCATTTTCCAGTTATTGCTTTTATGTAGAAATACAATTGACTTTTGTACACTGACTATATGTTCTATTAAAAGTAAGCTACTTCTAAATGACCAGATATCTACACCAAAAAACTACAAAAATATTTCCAAGGAAAACCAAAGGAATCATAAATAAATGGAGAGATATACTCTGTATACATGTTATAAGACTCCATATTAGTAACATTTCAATTTTTCCAAAATTTATATATAGATTCAATGCAATCCCAATTAAAATGCTAGCAGAAATTTCTTCGTGGCCTAATGGTTAGGATTCTGGGCTTTCACTGTTGTGGCCTGGATTCAAACCCTGTTCAGGGAACTGAGAACGTGCAAGCCATGCAGCACAGCCAAAAAAAAAAAAAAAAAAAACCAGATTTTTTTTTTTTTTAACTTATGTGGAAACTCACGAAATAAACTTGAAAAAGGAAAATGAAGTTGGAGCACTCACATTACCTGATTTTAAAATTTACTATAAAGTTATAGTAACCAAAAGACATTGGCACCAAGAGAGTCCAGAAATAGACTCAAATTTATACAGTAAATTGATTTTTGACAAAGGCACCAGAGCAATTCAACAGAGAGAGAAAACCTTTTGAATTAATTGTTTTGGGGATAACTGAATATCTGTATGGGGGAAGAATGAATTCTGAATCTTGTCTCCACACCAAATGCAAATGTTAATTTGATGAATCATAGACCTAAAAGCTATGACCAACCTAGACAGTGTATTAAAAAGCAGAGACATTACTTTGCCAACCAAGGTCCATGAAGTCAAAGCTATGGCTTTTCCAGTAGTCATGTATGGATGTGAGAGTTGGACTATAAAGAAAGCTGAGCACTGAAGAATTGATGCTTTTTTGTTTGTTTGTTTTTTAATTTTATTTTATTTTTAAACTTTACATAATTGTATTAGTTTTGCCAAATATCAAAATGAATCTGCCACAGGTATACATGTGTTCCCCATCCTGAACCCTCCTCCCTCCTCCCTCCCCATACCATCCCTCTGGGTCATCCCAGTGCACTAGCCCCAAGCATCCAGTATTGTGCATCGAACCTGGACTGGCAACTCGTTTCATATATGATATTTTACATGTTTCAATGCCATTCTCCCAAATCTTCCCACCCTCTCCCTCTCCCACAGAGTCCATAAGACTGTTCTATACATTTCTCCAAAGAAGACATACAGATGGCTAACAAACACATGAAAAGATGCTCAACATCACTCATTATCAGAGAAATGCAAATCAAAACCACTATGAGGTACTATTTCACACCAGTCAGAATGGCTGCGATCCAAAAGTCTACAAATAATAAATGCTGGAGAGGGTGTGGAGAAAAGGGAACCCTCTTACACTGTTGGTGGGAATGCAAACTAGTACAGCCACTATGGAGAACAGTGTGGAGATTCCTTAAAAAACTGGAAATAGAACTGCCTTATGATCCAGCAATCCCACTGCTGGGCATACACACTGAGGAAACCAGAAGGGAAAGAGACACGTGTACCCCAATGTTCATCGCAGAATTGATGCTTTTGAACTGTGGTGTTGGAGAAGACTCTTGAGAGTCCCTTGGGCTGCAAGGAGATCCAACCAGTCCATCCTAAAGGAGATCAGTCCTGGTGTTCTTTGAAAAGACTGATATTGAAGCTGAAACTCCAATATTTTGGCCATCTGATGTGACTCATTGGAAAAGACCCTGATGCTGGGAAAGATTGAAGGCAAGGAGGAGAAGGGGATGACAGAGGATGAGATGGTTGGATGTCATCACTGACTTGATGGACATGAGTTTGAGTAAGCTCTGGGAGTTGGTGATGGACAGGGAAGCCTGGCGTGCTGCAGTCCATGGGATCGCAGAGTTGGACACGACTGAGCGACTGAACTGAACTGATAGGCCTAAACTGTAATAAGTAGAATCACAAAGCTTCTAAATTAGAGGAAAACAGAAGAATAACTTCATGATCTTGGGGTGAAAAAACATTCCTTGGAGAGGGCACAAAACTCACTAATCAACTAGAGATTGCTATGTTGGACTTCAATGAAAAAAAAAAAAAGACAACCAAAATTTCTGCTCATTAAAAGACACTAGTTAGAGAGTAAATAGGCAAGACTGAGAGAAGTTTTGTAGTACAGGTATTTGACAAAGGACTTGTATCTAAAATATATAAAGAACTCATACAGCTCAATAATAAAAAAGACAACTCAATGAAATTCAGGCAAAAGACTTGAACATGTACTTTCAACAGAAGATGCGTGAACAGCCAGTATACACATGAAAAAGTGTTCAACATCTCTACTCATCTAAGAGATGAAGATTCAATTCCACCCACTAAAATGACTGAAATGAAAGACTGACAGCACTGAAAGTGAGGATATGGATACTCACACTGCTGGTGGAGTGAAGAGGGCACAACCACAGGAAAATTGTTTGGCAATTCCTTACAAAGCTCAACATAAGCCTATCCCATGAACCAGATAGTCCACTCCTAGGCATTTACCTTAGATAATGAAAACATATGCCCACAAAAGACTTGTTCATGAATCTTTTTATCAAAGTTGTTCAAAATAGCTTAAAAACAGAAATAACCCAAATGTCTATCAACAGATGAATGGATTAACAGACTGTGGAATATTCATACAACAGGATACTATTCAGCAATAAAAAGAAATGAATTACGGATACATGCAAAAATATACTTAATGAACTAATGAAGCCAGATGCAAAAGAATACATATTGTATAATTCCATTTATATGAAACTCAAGAACAGACAAAACTAATCTATGGTGATAGAAATCAGAGCAATGGTTGGCTTTGGAGGAGTGCAGTTGACTGGAAAGAGGCATAAAGGAACTTTCTGAGTTGAAGAAAATGTTCTGTATTTTACTGGGGATATATGAATTACATTGGTATATACATTTGGCAAAACTCATTAAGCTGTACCTTTAAGACCTGTGCATTTCACTGTATATATTTGTATCTCAATTAAAACAGATATTTGTACTTGGGAAATTTAAATGGAAAATGGAAAACTTGACTTGCACAAGTTAGCTTGAATGTAAATAAATCATGATTAAATTACAAAAAGGGCTATCAGGTTTTCTTCTTCCCAGGCGATATAGGAATAAAAATGCTTTAAAGTATAGCAGAAGACTTCTATAAGAAATTCATATTCTAGTTAACATGCCACCACAGATGGTAAGATAAAGACAGTGCTTGTGCTTAATTGTTTAGTCATGTCCGACTCTGTGACCTTTGGACTGTAGCCTGCTAGGCTCCTCTGTTCATGGGATTTTTTAAAGCAAGAATACTGGAGTGGGTGCCATTTCCTTCTCCAGGGGATTTTCCCAACCCAGGAACTGAATCCAAGTCTCCTGTGTCTCCTGCATTGCAGGCAGATTCTGTACCCACTGAACCATCAGGGAAGCCCAAATTGATTTCCCCAAATCAAAGATCAATATATAGTACTTATACTGCTCTGGATAGTGTTCCTCCAAAGTTCATGTCAATGTAGAACTTCAGAATGTGATCTTATTGTCGTTAACTAAAATTCCTAGATCTTTTCCACATAGGAAACCTTTCCTGTCAAACCTCTCCTTTACATTTGTAAATGAAGATGTTAAATATTTCATTTTTTAAAGTTTCTATTTCATTGATTTGGTCTACCTGGCTAGAAAAATTTTGAATTTTAATTCTGTAATGTGTAGCAGTAGCTGTCCCTCCCAGACTTGTATCATCTGCTTTTATTTGATAGGTCTGCTTTCCGGATCCTCATCCATGTTATCAGGGAGAATGTGTTAATAACTATTAATGAAACTAGAGACATGTAGCATGCCAATGGAGGCAACTGGTAGATTGGTGTTTTCATTAATTATGCAAGTTGGAACTTGATTAGTTACAATTCTACCCAAAAGTATTATCCTCTGCTCACATTTACTATCTTGATCCATGAAATAATCTTGGGAAATTTTGTCAAAACTTTGCGATATCAAGACAGGCCATGGTTATAGCATTCCTTATTTCCACCTAATCTCTACTTGCCCATCTCACCCTCTTACCCCACCAATAAATCTAGTTAGGTTAACCCTTAAATTTTAAGGGAATTTGCGCTTAGTGAACCAATGTTCCAATGTTAGCGATGATCTCATTCTTTTATAAGAGCTTACCAATTTGTTTAATAATCAGTTCACTAATGGATTATTCACATTCAGAATTCAAACAGTTTTGAAAATTGGGATAAAATATGCCCCTTTGCTCTTCTAGTACTTCTCTTTCTATGAGTCCTCAGAGATTTCTAACTAGCTCTGAGACCCTATGTGTAAATTGTTACTGCCCCAGAGGAAGGGTTTGTCTGAGCCCAGAGGGATTGCGCTCATGAAAGTGATGAACAGTTTTCAATTCTTCTGCACTGGCCCCAGGCAGCCATCCTCTCTATTAACTCTGTGTTCTGCCATCTCCCAGTTTGAAATCCTTCCCCTTCCCATCCTAAACAGAAGCAAATAGTCCCTGAGCTGTTGTATCAGTTCACTGTCACTTGTGACCTCTCGAGTCTACTTCAAGCAGTAGGCTAATCCCATCCTTGTTCTTCTTGTTCTGAAAAATAAAAGTTAACCCAGTGGCACCCCCCCTGTACTCTTCAGCACTTTTTGCTCCTCAGCTCCTTCTGTGCTTTGACTCCTGCTGAGACTTGTCCGCCTGCTTCCCGCGGCAAGTATGCAAGGTTTGTCCCAGACCAGGTGCACCTGCCGCTGCAGATACTTTTCCATTTGTAGGCTTGTCCCGATCCCCCTTTGTATCTCCAGGACCTGGCACACATGCTCCGCGCTTAGTAAGTCGTAAGTGTTCAATAAATATTCATATAGGTCTGGATTTTCAAAAGATAAATGCTGAAAGCTAATTAAGAATTGATTTAACTGCTGTTGCACAGCCTCAGGAGACCTCTGAGAAGGGGAGAAGATCTGGAAAATTATCCGGGAGGCCCCTGTTTGCTGACTGCTATCCCACTGGAGAGGGGCCAGGATGAAAGTCATTATTTGTTTTCTTTTTTTGACCTCTTCTTTCACAACCCAGCAATAGAAGGCCACAATTGTGTCATTGTGTGCTCTTCTCCCTCCCTTTCTTTTTATGAGTCAGTAAAATCATATTTGATGAGGATTCAGTGCCTGCAGGGCCCCAGGAGGTCACACTAACTTTACCCTGCCCAGGTACAACAATAATAACATCCTTGATTTCTCTCAAATTGTATGCGAGGCTTCCAGACTTTTTGGTCAGGTTTAAAATGCAACATCTTCCACTCCACCTCCAGCCAGAAGCAAAAAGCCCTGAGAGGTGACACCCCTTTGGGTCTCAATGGCTAACATCTTGTTAACCAGGTGGTGGTTGGGAGAGGTTGTGTCTGGCACAAGACACAGAACCTCTCTGAGCCGTCATCTGTGTAGGTTTGACAGACTCTTCATCTGTGTAATGGGGGTACATAATAATACTTGCCTTAAAGGCTCATAGTGAAAATTTAACAAAATAATGTGTGCACGTTCAGATGCTTCTTTCATCCATTTACTGATCCATCCTCTGTTTGTTACCTTGTTGGTCCTGTGTGTTGCCACGTCTACCAGGGCCAGCACCTGCAGCATCTCAGGCACAGATGTGAGGGAAGCAGCTTACGGGGACTGGTGGGACCTGGGATCCCATGCTCCATGGGTGGTGTGTCCCAAGGGAAGCAGGAGTTGCTCAGGGAAAACCTGAACATAAACTTGGCTGTTGTACCATGGGCTGGCAGGCCTGTTCTGCAGAGGCTTTGTATTTGTGGTGACCAGCCACCGCTCCTTATCTGGACCCCAAGTGTGTGCTATGACCGCTTCTCCTTTTCCAGTGACCTGAGAGCATCATCAGGCTCTGAGCCATCCTGAAAGACTGAGACTGAGAATTTGGCCGTGCTCTGCACACCACAACATGCCAGAGGGGCCACCTGGAAGGTGGTGTGTGTGTAGACCTGATCCTTGCTCACTGGCCGCACCAGCTCCTCCTATAAGCCCCACAATCAAAGAAACACACACGGTCCTTGTACACTGGGAAAGCAAAGCTCTGCCAGTGAACACAGAGGACCAAAATCAGTTTTAAGGGCTGTTGCCATTCATCTCTAAAATACATCTTTCCTTGACTTGCAAAGAGGCGAGGGCTTTGGTTCCTGAGTTGTTTTCGTATTTGTATTCTATTGAGTGATGTACCATGCCTACGTGGAGCCAAGGTGTGTATCTTTCTTAGACAACAAATTCTTCAAGGGCAAACATTGAGTTGCTAAGTCTTGAGACAACTAACAAAGTGTCTTGGATACTTTAGTGTTTTGTGAAGAGTATCATAATGCAGATATCATAGTTACACATTTCTGCACTTCAACCTGGACAACTGTGTGCCTGAAATTTTGTGTGAAAACATTTGTGTTGAAAGGATGCTGTCTAAAACAGCCCTGTGTGAAATCCTTGAGGAATTCACAACCTTCAAGACTGCTGAGTGGATTCCCACTTCATGAGACATTGATTTAGAGAGTTGTGATTTGTCTTATTATTAAAGCTTTAAGAATCTTTCTGAGCAAAGTATTCTAAAGGAATCTAGGCCTACAGTTCACTTATATTACAAAACATAGTCTTGAAAAGAAAGTTTGCTTTGTTGATAAAGATTGAACTAGAAACAACCAAAACACCAAACCGCTAGTGCTTTCTTAAAACTAAATGTAAAGTATAAATAGAGAACAAAACAGGAAATCGTGGTTTGCAAAAAAAATGATATAGTTGTAGCTGCCCTAAAAAGTGACTTTCCTTGCACTGTAAACTGAGTTCAGAGCCCAAGTGACAGAAATTCACTGATTCCACCTCCCAGCAGAGACAGCGTCTTCCAGTACAAGCTGCCCTACTGCTACGGAAACTATAATAATCCTCTAAAAGTATTTAGATCAGCCCGTGGGTCACAGGCACTGTCCAAATAAGTGTGTTCCTGTATCTCTCCAGTCATCACATGCTCAGTGAGTTGATTGTGTTGCCTAGTGAAACTCCAATACTTTTGCCACTTCATGCGAAGAGTTGACTCATTGGAAAAGACTCTGATGCTGGGAGGGACTGAGGGCAGGAGGAGAAGGGGACGACAGAGGATGAGATTGCTGGATGGCATCACCGACTCAATGGACATGAGTTTGAGTGAACTCCAGGAATTGGTGATGGACAGGGAGGCCTGACGTGCCGTGATTCATGGGGTCGCAGAGAGTCGGACACGACTGAGCGACTGAACTGAACTGAACTGAGTACCACTTAAGCTTTCTCTTGTGTCAGTGCCATCTCTTTAGAGCCTATAGAGATGTGGAAATGTGTCTTGAAGGGTCAGGTTCCCCCCTTGTGCCTCTAGCAAGCTCCATTGCCAGCTCCTGGCATGCTACTCAGGGCTGACCCTGGGAGGCAGCTGAAGGAATTTGTGAATTTGTGAATGCCCACTGAAATGGCTGCTGGTCCAATCAGTCACATCACTGGGATATTAGGTATCTGGTCAGTGTGAATGCACACAACGATGGCACCTGATGAGTGTGGCGCCCACAGGATGATTTGTGATTTGTGGTCCTTGAAGAGTCCAGGGCACCTGCCCCATCCTACCCCCCACATGTTGGTGCAGGGAGCCCTGCTGCTCGGTGGTTGTGGATGACAGAGCCACTCACTCATTCTTCTCTGGAGTAAGAATTTGTAGATGCGCTAATTTATTTTATTTTTATTTTTGAATAGACACGAAATATAAAAGGTAGAAAAGAGTGTGCAGAGAAAAGTTCCAGTCCCCCTGCTACCAACTTCCAGATGATTGCTGCCATTTTTTAATACTTTCTGAGATATTTTATGCATATAAAAGTGTATGTATTTATCTATGAATATATGTATATGTAAGTATATCTTCCTCACCTACCATATGATAGCAGGCTATCCGTGCTACTATGTAAAATTAAACATTTATCTTGAAGATTATGTGCTCTTATTTTTCTTAACCACAATTCTGCTGACCACAGCAATGGCAGAAAGCATTCTATCACCTCCCTCCTCCACACAACCGAGGGGTTTGCAGCTATGCAGAGCTCCAGATATGGCAACAGAAAGACAGACTCCATTCTTTGAGATAGAAGGAAAGATGGGAAATTCCCAAAGGAGTCTTTCTTACAAAGTTCTGCCTGGTCACTAACTGACCTGCCGTTCCATGTCTGCCTGTAGGGGTCTAACTAGGAAATCTCATTAGTATTTAAGGGCTGGGCATGTCACGCAGGGAAATGGAGGTACAGGGATGGACGGGCCAACCCAGGAGGCTGGACCATTAGCCACAGTCCCTGCAGTGGTACTACTGTAGGCTAGAGAGGAGGTGGTGGTGCTGCAGGCAGGGCCAGGCCACCTTGCAGAGTGTGGGACTGTGTGGGCCTGTCTAGTGGGAGCTGGAGCCTCAGAGCATAGGTGGTTTCTGGCAGAGCCTAGCAAAGCAAAGATGGTGGATGATAGAGCCCTTGGCTTCACCCATGCCATCAGCCACCCTCCAAACTCAGATTGGCACTTCCCATTGGGCAAACCCAGCCAGCAGTCAGCTGTCATGGCAACCTTGGAAAGCCATCTTGGGTACCAGGCCTCTCATATAGAAAATTGCTGGGCAGTGTGAAGGATGGGACTTGAAAGAGATAGGCCCAGTGCTGGCCCACAGAATCTCCAGAGAGCTCTTTTCTGTAAGAATGTCACCTGAAAGGGAAGAAAGGCCTCTCAGTGTGGGGAACTTGATTTTTTTAGAAAGGGATGAACATTTGAAACAAGAAAGTGTGTTTTGCCAAAAATTTTACTTATGTTTTAGGTTCGAAAGATTCATTAAAAAAAGAAATCACTCATCACACAAAATAAACAATTTCAATATTTAATAGAGGATTATTTGGCTTAATTTGAAAATACAGTCATTAAAAGAAGAGAAACAGAAACAACAGAAAAGAGTTATAGCACGTACATCACCAAATTGGGTTGACCAACATCCAGACTTAAACAGCGCTGGGAAAGTCCCTTGTTAACAGCAATCGGGAATCCCAACTGGGAAAAGGTTCTGGGCAGTGCATACACCCCATGGGTGAGACTTCAAGTTGCAGTTTGGGGGCTCCTGGTTCTAATTCTAGGCTGCACACTGATGTTACCATTAGTTTGCATGCAAAAATGAAGCTCTGATTTTACTTTTTATAATGCTGTTTGTTTCACCTTGTGAGTCATAGGATTTCCTTAGACCCCAGGCAGGGTGGGGAGACAGGGTTGGCCAGACCTCTGGGGGCCTAAGACTTCTAAGACCCACTCCGTTCCTTTCTTTTTAAAGTGCCACCTGACTTGCTATGCTTGCAGGCATGCACAGAATCTGGTCTGGGTCCAGGCAGATCAGAAGCAGGTCAGAGGCCTGGTCTCCTGCTTCTGAAACCCAAACAAGACTTCTTTCATGTTCATTTCCCCAACAAGGTAGCAGCCAGTGCCTTCTGGGCTTGTCCTCTGCTTTCCCTTGTTCTCTCAAGTACACCTCTTAGGAGCAGCTTTAGGCCAGACGGCAGTGCTGGAGTTAGAAGCAAATTTCTCTTCTTCCTGTGCTGGCTGAGGGGACTGGTGAGACCCAGAAAATAGTTGATTGATTTACTGCCCAGTCAGTAAATAATTTGTCACTCTGTAGTGTGCCTATCTCTCATGCTTTCAAATGTTCTAATGTTTTCTCTAACCCTGAAGATCGGGATGCATGTTTTCCCCACTTTGAGGTGCATATTCTCTGCTCTTGCTTCATGTATCTTTCCTCCTTAAATATATACATTTTGGCTATCACCCTGCACCCTTACTGCACCCTTACTGGATACAAGGAAGGTTCCAGTATTAGCAAGGAAAGAGCTTTTATAAGTTTGGCCAAGGGTGGAATGGATGTGACAGGTTTTAGAATCTGCCCTCTCAGCCAACGACCAGTTAGTTACAAGGGAGTGGGAAGGCCTTTCACCTACCTGGCAGCAGAGCTGGAAGTTCTGGCTGTGGGCAAGGAGACACTTATGCCTTGAAGTCTCTATATACTTACTATCTGCATCTAGAATCTACGTGTCAGGGATTGAGGGAATAAGTCTGCACATTGTAACCCCTCAAAAGACATTTAACAGACTCATCACCTAAGAATGTTCTGTTCAACCCACTTTTTACCTGGTTATTATGTGCAACAACTGGGGCTACCCAGTCCTTTTTGTTCCTAAGTTGGTTCTTATTTTTCCAGAACAAATTGACTTATTTATAATTTCTTTGTATTAGATATGGAAAGACATTTATCATCTCCATGTGTATTTAAACATGGAAAGACAAGGGCACATCAGTATGCAATCAGTGGAACAAAAATACCTGTAGATAAACCCTCCCATGGTCTTCCCTGGTGGCTTAGTGGTAAAGAACCTGCCTGCCAACACAGGAGATGTGAATTCAGTCCCTGGGTGGGGAAGATCCCCTGGAGAAGGTAATGGCAACCCATTCCAGTATTCTTGCCTGGGAAATCCCATTGACAGAGGAGCCTGGCAGGCTACAGTCCTTGGCGTTGCAAAAGAGTCAGACACAACTTAGTGATTAAATGACAATGACAACAACAAAACTCTCCTATACTTATTAAAATCAACAAAAGAAATGTAAATTATATTTTATTCTATTCTTACTTCTATTGCATTAAAAAAATTACAAATAGAGTTTGGTGCACCTTAGCTTACTCTTCTGAATATCATAAAGAACTCATAGCCTTTCACAATCGTTCCAATTTACTATACCACCATTTATTATTGTTGATTCATAAATTGTTACAACTTGCTTCTTTGTCCTCTTAGCAGTCATCCTTGTCTGGTAGTAATAAGATGTTCCAAGCTAATTCCGACCTTTCTCTGTCCCCCAGATATGGAATCAGCTCTCTAAGGAGTGTTGGTTTTATTTTAAGTGGAAAATAGTATCAGAGAGCAAAAAGTGAGTGCTAGGAGTGAGTCTACATGAGTGTTGGTTTTGGCTTCTGTTGGCCCAATTCTTGTGACAGAATTGGGGAAAAAATGTATCTTAAGGGAATATACTTTTCCATTCAACAGATTATGTTACTGTCCTGCCTCTTATGGTATGAAGCTTTCGTTGACCAGCAAAGTGTTCTATTATATTGATACGTTTCTATCCAAAATTAAAACATTTGAACCCAGAGCTTTGACCCTGACTGTGGGCCATGAGCCTCAGCGAGATGGCAGACTCCACAGTGAACAGCGTTGCCCCAGGTGCCAGGTGCACTCTGTGGGGGCAACGTTGTACCAGGTGCTTTGAAGTGCAGAATGACAGAGGAAAGAAACATAGCCCCTGGCCTCCAGGGGTGCACAGAAATCACGTATGTGCATGAAACAATGAGAGAATGAGATAAACCATCACTCAATCAGTGCCTGCTGAAACTAGTGGTGCAAGCAATAGGCAGTAAGAAAGTTGAGAGAAGACAGAGACCAGTATGTAGAAGGGAAAGTCTCTGAAGCAGAAAGACTTGGGCCACCATGCAGAGCAGCCGAATTTTAGACAGATGGCAAGGCGCATCTTAATTGCTTGAAACCACCTCACATACAGACCTAAACAGAGTGGGGAGCCGTGGATATTAAGGTGCATACAAGGCTGCTGGTAAAAAAAATGACACTAGAAATTCTGGCTTATGGTGAATTCAACGGGTGCCCCAGAACAAGAGAAAATAGGATTCTGGTTGTACTTTTAAAGTGACAGTGAGAAAGAGTGTGACACTAAGGTCAGGGACCCATCCCATGCAGAAGGAAATAATCTCAAGTCCATTAGGAGGTTAGAGAGCCTTGTAACTACCTCCTCTCAGTACTTCTAGAAACAACAGGCAGCCATTGCCCCTGCCTCCAGTCTGGTTGGCCCATCCCTTCTCCAGGGACCACCAAGCATCCCTGCACATACCTACTCTGTTGCCAGTTCTGTGCGCTTAGCTTCTTCTGCTTGGAAAAGCCAGGCTCCGATGTCACCTTTTCTGTGCTTCTCCTGCCTCCACTCTTTCCAACCCAGTTAAAAGAATGATTTCTTTCATCCCTGATGTTCGCATGTCATTTAATAGGAAATCTTTGTTATACCCTCTACTCCATGTCGGAGAAGGCAATGGCACCCCACTCCAGTACTCTTGCCTGGAAAATCCCATGGACGGAGGGGCCTGGTAGGCTGCAGTCCATGGGGTCACTAGGAGTCGGACACGACTGAGCAACTTCACTTTCACTTTTCACTTTCATGCATTTGAGAAGGAAATGGCAACCCACTTCAGTGTTCTTGCCTGGAGAATCCCAGGGACGGGGGAGCCTGGTGGGCTGCCATCTATGGAGTTGCACAGAGTTGGACACGACTGAAGCAGCTTAGCAGCAGCAGCTACTTCATGTATTATTGTTGCCTTCTTACTTGTCTGCTTCTCCACAGTGAGTATCTGAGGAGATGTGAATGATTTATTCTCATCTGTAATCCAAGTGCCTGTGCATAGTACTCGACACTCACTGCATATTCAACAGATATTTGTTGGATAAATTAATAAATGAAAGAGTGAATGAATGAATGGATATATAACACATGCCTCAGGATTGAATTAGGTGACTCAGTGGTCCCATGGGGTTGGTGTGTGCTTTGAATTTGGTAATTCCTTGTTCTTTACCTTGATGAAGCACCATTAGCCAGAATCTTGATTTATGTGTATTATATTTGCAAGGTTAACAGGGAAACTGTCATCCCCAAATTCAAAGACTGGATCTTAGTTTCTCTTGGCTTCAGCTATAATATTTCTAGCCAAGCCTTTTTTTTTCAGTGGGGGGGGGGGGGTGGTGGTGGTATAAGATGAAGGAGACTTAGGAAACCAGCAGCAAATCACTTGATTTAATATGTTGCCAGGTTTTGACAACTGCTTAAGGGGTTATAACTTGGAGATTTAGAAACTTGAATGTTAAGTTGTTCTAGGGACAGAATCTTTTAATGTTTACTAAAACTCTTTGCTCCAAGATGGCTCTGATTCTGAAGTGAACAGAGGCCATCTGTATTCACTGAAGTCCTCAAGAGAAAGCAGAGAAATTCAGAGGTGTCATATACACCTTGAGATTTTGACAGTTCTCAAATGATTTATATGATTGGTGATATTAGATTATGTGTCCATGGCTCAAATGTCCTTGGACAGCATTTGAGGTCTTCGAAGGTCTTTGGAGATGAATGGAAATCTCTGGGTGGAGAGCAGTAATCCAGGAGCCAACTAGATAGAAGAGCCTGCAGGAGGTGGTGTCAAGGTGGGTAAGGGTGGTGAGCTGGTTCTCTTAGGGGCCCAGCAAAGCACCCCATCCACCATCTGTTTATGGATAGTCTTCTTAGCTCTCAAACAACCTTCTCTGTAATGTTGGTTATAATGTCTTTTTGGCTTTTGTTACAGTTTACTTGAGATGCTAAAGCAGTGGCCAGTGAAGTTCTGTGGCTTTGGAGCCCAAAGCATTAGAAAACAAGAAAACAAAAGGCCATCGAAAGAAACAAAAATTTCCAATAGAAACTTTCAGAGAATGAGAATTAGTCACTCATTGTTTATTTTTCCCTTTAAACTGTTTTCCTACCTATGGTTTAAAGTTTTCAAACAATGCAGAATGGTACAAAAAAGAAAGCAAAAACATCTTTCAGTATTCTTTTGCCCAGAGACCACTACTATCAGACTTTTTGATGATTATCTTTCCCAGACCTCTTTCTATGCCTAAGCACATGCAGATTTATTTCAATCTGTATATATAAAAAGGTTATGAATAGAATCATACTATAAATGCTACTTTATAGTCTTTATAGATGCATGTATATATATGTATGTGTGTTAATATATACACACAAGTATCCCATTTTATGAATGCAAAATAATTTACTAAACTGAGGCTGCTTTGAGAGATATTTTGATTGCTTTCAGTATTTTACTATTACTAATATAAATGATGTTTGAAGAATATCCTTAGCCTTATATTTTTGTTTTTTTCCCCAGATTATCTTCTTAGGACAAATCCTTAGGAGTGATATAGCTAGAATAGTAGCGTGCATGTATACAGTTTGTAAATGGTGGTGGTTTGGTCACTAAGTTGTGTCTGACTCTTTGTAACCCCATGGACTGTAGTCCGCCAGGCTCCTCTGTCCATAGGGTTTTCCAGGCAAGAATACTGGAGTGGGTTGCCATGTCTTCCTCCAGGGAATCTTCCAACCCAGGGATCAAACCCGGGTCTCCTGCACTGCAGGCAGATTCTTTACCGACTGAGCTACAGCACAGCAGTAAAGTTTGTGATTTTCAAATTGCCCTCCAGAAAAGTTAGCCAATTTCTAACTCTACCAACAATAAATGGAAATGTCCTCTGCACCCTCACCAACATTTAGTATTGTCAGAGTTATTCACATTTGTCAATCTGATAAATGACAAATGTACCTCAATTTACTTTTTGGGAAATAACCAGTAAAGTTCAGAATCCTTTTTTTTTTTTTTTTCTGTAATAACTGATCATTTATTTCTCTCTCTTTCTTCCTTCTTTCCACCCCCGACCCTTCCTTCTCTTGTTCTTTTCTTTCTTGCCTTCTCTAACATAACCTGCGCTTTTCGTGAGTTTTCCGTGTCCTTTGTCCATTTTTCTATTGGAGAGTCATTTTTGTTTTAATAATTTAAAAGAGTTCTTTATATTAACCTTCTGTTGGTTCCATATGCACACATAGTATCCTCAGATTTTCATTTATTTTCAACCTTCTCCATGATTCTCCTTTTCCTGTATGAAGGCATTTGTGGTCATGTCTGTCAGTCTTTCCCTGCCCACTTCCCAAGTTTTCCATCATATTTAGAAAGTCCTTTCCAGTCCCAAGAGTATAAAAGTATTGACTTATATTGTCTCCAGCACCTCTTAATATTTCTTTTATTTTTGTATGTATTAGTCTTGGATATCTCTAGGATTTATAAATATAGTAAAATGTTATTGGTTTCTAAGTGCCCTTTGTCCACAAACCATTTATTGAGCTGTCTACATTGATATGAAATGATTCTAAATTTCAAACAAATGAAAATATAAGTTTAATTTCTGGACTAATGTTTCTATTGATCTGATTGCTTATTTCTGTACCCAAACTACTGCCACTTTTACAGTTTTCTCCCATGGACAGAGGAGCCTGGCAGGCTACAGTCCATGGGGTAGCAAAAGAGTCAGACATGACTTAGTGACTAAACAACAACAAAAAACACATTTTAAGAAACAGAAGGGCAAGTCTGTCCTGAGACTTGTTTTGTCTTTTTTTCCCCCCAAATTAGTTTGGGTTTTTAATGTGATTGCACTTAATTTACAGAATAATTTAGGTAAAATACCAATTTGTCCAATGATAAACTTTTTCTTTATTCAAGTCTTATTTTAGGGTATAATTATAATTTCAAAAACTATTATTTTCATCAAATGAATCCTTCAACTTCTTATTAACTCTATATGAAAAATAGTGAAGGGTCTTAACTTTTATCCTCTGCAAGCAAACAAGTTAGCCCACCCTGGTGTCATAGATGTTGGCAGAAAAAAAGATGACTGCTAGGTCAGAGGTATTGCAGGTGGTATAATCCTCACATTCCAATCTGCTTCTTTTGTCCAAGTTCCATTGTGGATACTTTACATGCAATTGTCACAACTGAGGAACTCTAAGCTTAGAAAACTCTAATGAGAGCTCAAGGTGAGTTTTGTTGAGTTAACTGATGAAGAATGAGAGGACTAAGCCAGAGCGAGAGGAAAGAGCAATGTAGGCAAAGGGAACTATATGTGCAAAGTCCCTGTGATGGGAGGAAGTTTGGAGACTGTAAATAACGGGAAAAATGACCATCATACTTATTCCATTATCTTCTGGCTAATGGTGCTGAAGACAGCTAGCCTTTTTATTTTTCCCACTGTAAATGATCTGTTTGTTCTGCCTAAATGCTTATAGATTTTTTGCTTTTGAGTATTTTTTGTTTTTTTTTAGGAATTTTTTGCTGTTCATTCTTAAAGAAAAAATTTTAAGACACATAGAAACTCTTAATGCTTGATGACAGCCTTTTAATATATCTTTGAGTATTTTAGTTTGCTATTAGTCTTGACCTTATCCTTAAACATTTGATAAATTATGGTTGTCTATCATCCATAGTTACATTTTCCCTAAAAAATATGCATCTTTTTTGTTTCCACTGTATTCTAATATTGGTACTTAAAAAAAAAAGTATTCATATTTGCTATTCTTACTTTTCTTTGTTCATATCTTGGTTTTGGAAAGGGAGATTTGGGGGACCTTGGACTTTTGACACCATCTTTTCCAGAATGTCTAGATTTGTTACTGAAAGGACCATTTTGTAGATGCTTTCCTCCAATTCTCTGAAATTATTCCAAGAAGTTATTTTGAGACTCCCCTATTAAATAACCTATTTAATTTTTTAAAACCTATTTAATTTTTAAAAATTTCTGTCCCATTACTTAAAATTGGATTTGACTCTGTGTTAAAATGGTCTATATTTGTAACAAGGAATTGGTGAACAGCATCTCCCTGATTGATGGATGAAATACAATACGTAATCATTCAGGTGTTTTGTGAATTGAGAGGACTGTGACAAGACTCTCTCCAAGTATCTCCCCAACCACGGAGGTACTTAGTATTCCACTAAAAATACTTCACTGTTGTTCCATTGGCATGAAGTCTGTTGATCAATTTAGTTCCCTGGAAGGTCCTTTGTACTCCTGAGATTGATGTGCTTTCTATAGAAGGACTTGGAAAGCAGCACAAATCCTGGCTTTTCCTCCCTCTAGGGAGAGGGAAGTAGAAAAAAAGAATGCAATTTAAAAGATGACTATTTTTCCTTAGGAAGTTATTGCTGGCATATTGAGAGATTTGGGGATAGTTAAGTGTAATTTTGAGTAATACGAATTCTTAGGGTAAAGTACTAATTAGTTTGTTACCCTCTCTTTAATCTTCAAAACCTATTCAACAAAAGGAGCTTTGTAGGCCTTCTGTGGTGGTCCAATGGTTAAGACTTTGCCTTCCAAAGCAGAGGGTGTGGGTTCAATCCCTGGTTGGAGCACTTATTTTAAGTATTTTTAATGCTGAGCATAGTAGTACAAGGGGGAAAGGATTTGTACATGGTGAGCAGTTACCCATAGTCCCACCATCTTTGCTATTGGCCACTTAATCACCACATAAAATTTTGCAGAGTTGAGACAACTTTTACCTGCACTTTGTGGGATGCTTTTTCACTCAACCTCATGTTATTAAAAAGAGTATTGTTAAAGGCTTGTATTTAGCTGATTGTGCTATTCTTTAGATGTATTAACCATCCCCCGATTGCTTGTTATTGGGCTCTATTCATTTTATTTTTGAGAGTATGGAAGCTGGATCACATAAAAATGAACGTCTCCATATGCAAATCTCTGTCTACATTTTGATTGAGGAACATAATCAACTTTAATACAATTGATTTCCTCTATTAAATTTATTTCATGGGGGGAAAAAGGTATAACTATTTGTTACCCAGCCAAAGGGATAGGAGTGAATGTGAGAAAAAACTGGTTGTGTTTATTTAATGCTATTATTATTTCAGTTCAAAGTTGAACTAACTGGGAAATTGAGGCACATAGATAAAACTGTCTCCTTGCTGATGATACTACTGGTTGTACTGGTTGCTGGGAATCTATTGTCCTCTTTACCTAGCCAGTATCTTCCTTACTTCACTATAGTCCCCTGGAAATTCACTATCCTTGAAATTATACCAGGAGCCCAAAAGCACTTTAAAAGCTCCAACTAATGCCTGGCTCTCTCCTATTTGGTCTTCCCCTCCCTTTGGGGTAGGTATGGCCAAAATCACCAAACCGGATCCATGTTTGCCTTGCAAACCAAACAAACACTTCTGTTTTTGTTTTGCTTTGTGTCTGGACTAATTCTTAGCACCTCTTCTGCCTGTGAGCGATTTGTCACTTCCTTCTGTAAGACTGGCACCAGCAGAAATGCAGTCTCAGAGGATCCCGGGGAGAAAGCGAGGCCGACCCCCACTTCACTCGACACCTGTGAAGATGGCAGTTCATAACATTTATTCTGCTTCAGCTGGTTCTTTACCAGCAGTGAAGATCCCAAAGAAAAGAGGGCGGAAACCCGGGTACAAGGTATGGCTCCATCATCTCCTTTCTCCAAAGTGGGATTGGGCCGGGGCATGGTGCTTGGGCAGACCTCCAGTGCAAAGTGTAATGAAAGGTTGGAAGTTGGGTAAAGACAGGGTGAGAAATAAGTTTCTCTTGGTGAAGAATGTGCCAGACGAAGCTTCATTGTTGCAACATGGCACACGATACATGCTGTTGCTGTCGTGTGCATTTTTACAAGTAGAGAAAGCAAATTACACCAGATGGGGAAAGTTGTGAGGCGAGCAGATTTTAGGGTCATAGCTAAACACACGTTATTAAGCTTCGCATCTCAATTAGCGTTTCAGACACTGAGCTTTCCCCTGACTGTTCTTATGAGGGCGGCTCTGGAAGCCACTTTCCAGAACTCATTTGTCATTAATTTTAGTAGAAGCAGATGATGTTCCTGAGACATTTAAATTAATAATGCGAGCAAGTTAGTGTCAAAGGATGTGAAGAATTTTCCCTAACACAGCCTCAATAAGGGGACTCATCATGAAAATGCAGGGTGTTAATTCATAGTTTCCTGCTTACAAAAGGTGCTGACGTCAAGTTTGGCTACAAGGAGGCACATGAAGCGAAATGAAAATCCTGTTACTCTTTCAAGAATTAATGATTTGGCGAGGCTTGAGGGGGTGGAGAATAAATTCTCTGATGTAACTGAAATCACATAAAACAACTCAAACCCAAGGGAGTGCTTCTCCTCCAAGATGTTTGTGAAGAGTCTGCTGGAGAAGAAAGACCACTGAGTTGTTTTCCATGAGCCTTTTGGGCATTAGAAAATGAGCTTCAGACGTTTTCCTTTGTCTATTTTTCTTGAAATAAAGGGCTTATGTTTCCATCTTGAGATCTGAATACTCAAACCAAGATGCAAATTGGCAATTAACTCTCATATATTTAGGAAAATGTATGGAAATTATTTCTGGTCAGCAGAAAGACAAAGCTTCCAGAAGGATCGGTCATGAATTCAACCTCTGTCCCTTTGGCTCTCCATAGTTCTTCCAACTGCTGGGAAATAGATGCAGTGAGGTAGGGGGAAGGTGACTCAAAGTTTTTTGGGGGGTCACTGTTTTTCGTAAAAGAAGCTTTTACTCGGCCAGCTCTTGCAGCAAAGTCTTCCATCACTGGTTCTTTTCCTAACAAAGAGAGCTTCCTTTTTCTCATGGACACACCGGTTCCAGAACTGTGTCTCTGAAGCTGGCCCAGGGCAGGTCTCTCTGCTCAGCTACGTGTACAGTTGCTGGGGTCTGGGAATGGCACCTGGAAGGCTGGAGCAGGGCAGCCCTTCTGCATGCTAGAGCCAGGGAGTGAATCTAGGAACTGAAGAAACACACAGAAAACATTTCTCTCCTATTTGCTCTTTCTCCTGCTCCCCTGGGAGCTGTGACCCAAGAATGAAAATTACCGACAGACACAGCATTTATGCGGCCAGGAAAAATGGAAATTCACTCTGTGGATTGAGCCCAACTTTGCAGTTTTCCCATCTCTTGAAAAGGGCAGTTTTCAGGGCTCCCAACGTTCAGAGACAACTCAGGGCAGGAAGAAAGTTTTGGGAACCCTTACCTGACACACAGCAGGTGGATCTGACTCCCATGCCTCAGAAGATCTCTTTTCTGGGGATAACAGGCCACTGCTCCTCCTTTCGGAGAAGGCACTGGCACCCCACTCCAGTACTCTTGCCCATGGACGGAGAAGCCTGGTAGGAAAATCCCACGGACGGAGGAGCCTGGTAGGCTGCAGTCCATGGGGTTGCTAAGAGTCAGGCACGACTGAGCTACTTCACTTTCACTTTTCACTTTCATGCATTGGAGAAGGAGCTGGCAACCCACTCCAGTGTTCTTGCCTGGAGAATCCCAGGGACAGGGGAGCCTGGTGGGCTGCCGTCTATGGGGTCGCACAGAGTCGGACACGACTGAAGTGACTTAGCAGTAGCAGTAGCAACTCTTTCTTTAGTCCATCTCCCATATGTTTGAGGGAATTGTGGGAGTTATTTCAGGCCAGCAGCTCCCAGATAGCTCCCCAAGCCATGGGCTTCATGTTCTAGAAAAACAGCTCCAAACCAGGTGCCAGTCTGCACGAAGTCCTGACCTGTTGATGGTGAGAGGAGAAAAATATCTAAAAGTCCTCACAGACTAAAGGGACATCTTTTATTCTGAAATATCTGCTTCTTGCTATTTTGTTGTTCAAAGTTTATAAAGTGCCATATGTTGCAAGGCTTTGGTAATCTTAAAAAAAATAATGTCCTTACTTGGCAAAATAAAGTTAGCAACCTGTTAAGTCTATCCGATTTTATTTTGGCAATTTCTTAGACCCCGAAGCCCCATTTTACCATTAACAAAATGGTTTTAATTGTGGAGAAGTCAACAAGGAAACTGTACAGTTTGATTTCATTTACCAAATGGTCACTCATTTTGGCGATTTTAACTATCTGGGATACAGTTGGGGAGCCAGAGTTGTTAAAAATAAAAACTCCTGAGCAAGTGAAATAAGATATTATTTGGTCTACCCTTAAAGATCTTGTACTTTATTACTAAGAATATGCTTCCAAATCCTCCCTCAGAGTCTATTTACCTTTGTTGTAGACACATTTCTTACAAGCTTGATTATCACAGTTTAATAGCCTTCGATTTAAAGGTAAAGATATTTGGGGAAGATAGCATACACAGCTGGATACTGAAAGTATAATTATATGATTTCATATTAATAATTTAGAACAATAATATTATCAATGTTATAAAATCATACATAATATAACTTTTATTATATCAGTACATTATCATGATATATTTATGTTAGCAATATTATCATAAAATGACAAGTGTTGAGCCTTTGACAGGCTTTTCCCCAGGGGATTCTGAGGAGGCCTTGTTGTAGCGACTGTATCACCGGTTTGTATTCATTGAAATTTGCCACTTCCTGCCTAGTGCTGTCCCAAGCGGCTCAGTCAGCCACCTCCGTGTCCCAGCAGACATGGAAAATCTCTCAGGTCCAAGTATGAGGACAAGCCTCTCCCTTTGAGACTCAAGCACAGCTGAACACAGGCTGTGACATTTAACCCTCTCTCTGTGTCTTGAGAATAACATGAGTAAATTACAGGCAGAAAAGGAAGAGTCTAACTAGCGGTCAGATGTCAGCGCTCCAGAGTTCATGGGTCAGCCCTTCTCCCAGGGCCCATCTGGCTATGTCTTTTGGCCTTGGCCTGCAGCCACTTTGCTGGGGCATGCTCACTACTGTGAGAGCATCATTTTATGGCCTTATTACCCCCTTCTCATCCCAGTCAAAGGAAGGAAAAACCTCTTAACATCATAATTTCTCCTTAAGAGCCATGAAAACAACCTTCCTCATTATCAAATAGAACATTTATACCTCAGTTTGAAGAATCTGTTATTGATTTAGGTTGTCAGCTCAGAGACTCCCCAAGGCCAACAGGTAGGCTTTCCTTACATTTCATGACTAAGGAGACCATTGAGGTCTTTTTAAAAAGATCAAGAGAGAGGGTCTGCTCCAGGGACAAACCCTAGCTTCCATTCTGCAAACATAGCTGATTATAATGGTTCCATATAGCAGAATTTTCAGCTTCTGTGTCTTTATAATTTAAGCAGGAGAAAAAGCGATGGGTTTTTAAGATAGCCATCTGTCCCCAATACACAATTACAGTAATCAATACTAATAGCAATAATAGTCATAAGTAACACTGAACACTTTCTACATTTGAGTCTCTGAGCTTAAGCACTATATATATATGTATTTCTTGTATATCCTTGATAGTTCAATAGTGAGAGGAGTCAGAAAAGTGGCAGGAATTAGGCATGAATTAACCACACCCTGCAGTCTGAGACCACATAACTGTCAGGTCAGGAGCACTCTAGACCCTCAGCAATCTCTTTGCATTATTGTTCAGAATAATATTATGTTTCCTGATTCAAAAAAGAGTAGATTATGTTGTTCTGTTTAACAAGCTGAGGAAAGTGTAACATGTACAAAGAACATCATTCCCGAAATATTAAAAACAAATTCAGCTGCTGTAACAAAGACTGAAGAACAGTGGCTTAAGGATGATAGAAAGTAATTTCTATCTCATGTTAGTGTCTGGGAAGGCCATCTGGGGCTGATTTCGTGCCTTGGTGTTGAGGACCCAGGCTTCTGTAATATTGTTGTTTTGCTATCCTAATGGGTTTCCCAAGTGGTGCTTAGAGGTAAAGAACCCACCTGCCAATGCAAGAGATGTAATAGACATGGGTTTGATTCCTGGTTCAGGAAGACCCTCTGAAGGAGTGCACAGCAACCCACTCCAGTGTTCTTGCCTGGAAAATCCCATGGACAGGGGAGCCAGGCGGGCTGCAGTCCATGGGGTCGCAGGACTGAGGTGACCACAGCTGTGCTATCCTAAGACACAGTCTCTACTTCATGCTCTAAGATGGCTCCTCCAGGTCCCACAAGCCGATTAGTCCAGCCAGCAGAATGGGGACAGAGGTAGCGGAGGGCAAGTTGTTCCTCTTTAAGGATGAAAGCTTCAAAATTGCATACAACCCTCATGCTTGAACTCACTGGCCAGAACTCACTGAGTCACTTGGCCACACTTAGCTCCACAGGAGGTGACAAAATGTAGTGCTGAGTGACAAGGTGATGAGCTAAAATTCAGAGATCTCATTAATTAATGAAGAAAGAGGCATGGATATTTGGGAAGAACTAGCAATCTCTGCTAAGAATTTAAAGGACAGTCTTCCATTAACTGGAGAATTAACTTTATGAAGAAAGTACTTTTCTAAAGAACATGGGTAAATGCAACATTTGGTTTTGTTCCTCCTTTTTTATTGTCATCCTTTTCCCCACTGAAAAACTGTGTGTTCTTGACATTGTAACAAGGATGTCAAATTCCCAAAAATCTCAATTAAGAGAATGCTCAAGCTGAAAGTAGAAAGGATTTTGTTTATTTCAACAAAATTCTTTAAAGCCTCTTTCTAAAATGTGTTTTCGTTATAAACGCTGAATGGGTTTCAATGCTTCTTTGATTATCCAGATCTTGTATTGCCTTGAGAGTCATAGTTATGAACACTAAATGTAGTCTAATAGTATGCAAGGGAAGAATCAACATCTAACTCTTCCTGTGCCTACTTCCTGTCCCTCACCTGCTGATGGTGCATATGATGTGCCACCTGTGGCCATGAGGGAAATGACTACATGGGCACAAGGCAGGGGGCATTCCCTTGGGCTGAACAGTGTGCAGCACCTAGGGCAGGGACCGTCTCCCCTGTGGTTTTTCTGTGACACCCCCACTCCCACCCTAGGGCTGAGCAGTGATCAGAGGTGGGGCTGAGCAGTCATCAGAAGTGAGGCTCAGCAGTGGGTCAGGGGCAGCGGTACCTGGTGAATGTTTTCTGATCAGCATTTTGAATGTAACTCAGAAATGAATGTTAGTTGGTATTTTCACTTATTTTGAGGAGTAATAGAAATGTAAACAGTGAAGTTGTATGTTGAAATTTCACTCATTCGTCAAGGATGTGATTGACTTTGCTGAATCGGATACCAGTTGGTGAAAACAAAAAGTGTTTGTTTTCATGCTGTTCACTGTGTAATGGCTACAGAAAAGGCACACTTTAAGTTTAATTTGCATTTTAAGTATTTTCTCCATTACTCTCTTAAACCTGTGAGTTAACAAAACAGTAAATCCAGCCCTATTTGTAGCATTTGCCAGTTTCCAAGGTGTAAATATTCCCAACATGGCCAATTTCAAGGCACAAATGTAATGTTCCAGAACGTGGAGCTGGTCAAAGATACTGCAGTATCACTCCTGTAACTGTATTTCCACACAGATGCAGCAGTAAAATAATTAGAAAGTGGTGAGTTTTGATTAATACTCTGTGAGTACATGCACTTCAGTTTTTAATAATTGCTGTGTTTAAACACAGATATTGCAAACAACTTGCAATATTCCTGAAAATTTAACAATCATATCTTGTGAACTGACATAAGCTGCTCCATCTCACCACTGCTCTGAGCTCTGCTATGCACAGAATGCCTGTAACTGCACGTTCCATGTCCCCCCTCTTATCTGCAGGGCTGACCCCATGCCTGCTAATGCATAGAACTTAGCTGCCTCCCCCGTTTCTGAAGAAACTCAGTCACAGCAATTTACATTCCTTGAAGTGTGTGGTCTCTACTGAAGGTTGTCGGGGTCACAGGACAGAGTGGACACTCCATTAAATATTTCACATGAATGGATCTGTTTTTCTGAATTCCACTTTAGCCAGTGATGGTTATTTTTGTTTTCCTTTTTCTTCCTTCTGTCTCCTGATAACTCATGGAGTACTGGCTTCATTGTCTCCTCTCCAGATCGCCTCTGTCAGGGGGAATTTAAGTCATTCTCTTCAGTCCCACCCAGACAGAACAGTAGCACCACCACCACCACCTCCCCCCATGCCCACCCACCCTGTTGCACTTCACCAGTTTCACTACCTCTCTGGGTCCAAAGGAGAATATAAACCCAACATAGAGTTGGTGGGAGAAAGTTCCAGCATCCTCATGTTATTCCCATCCCGTTTGCTCCCCTGAAAAGCACAAGAGACTAGACCATTACCCTCCCATCTCTGAGCATCCTCTTCTGTCTTCGTTATTATGCAGGCAGTATATCGTATTGGGGTAATTTTATTTTCCTTGAGAAGTTTGTGCAAAGATTGGTTAACTGGGATCTCAGATTTGACTGAGGGGTATATTGCCAAAGCAGGTCCCAAGGCCAAAGGATACTGGCCCCTCCATCCCTTGCATGTTTAATCTCTCCCAAGGGCAAGGAGAAAAAGGTGTGGGTAGACTCAGACAGGCTGACTCCTCGGAATGGAATTAGGTCATTGGCCACAAACTTCTTGTTGTTGGAGCTGATTTGCATTTCCAACAGGCAAGTTTTTCTAGACTGAAGTCTGAGGTTAAACACGGTGAGGTATTCAGTTTTCCCCAACCCCACTTCCTGCATCGCTGCAGAACCCTGAGGGAGTTTTGTGTGAAGAAATAGAGCGAACCTAAAGGAGCAATGTGTCCCCAGGGAAAGCAATGGGCAGGGACGTGGACAAAGCTATCCTCCAAAGGAGTCAGAGAGGAAAACATGATTAAAAAGTGAAGGTAGGGAAAACATGATTAAAAAAAATAGAACCCAGTATATTAGTTTCCTAGGGCTCCTGTAACAAAATACAACAAACTGAGTGACTTAAAAAATACAAAATTTTATGAAAATTTTATTTATTTTTAATTGAAATATAGTTGATTTACAATGTTGTGTTAGTTTCAGGTATACAGCAAACTGAATCAGTGATATATATATATATATATGTATTCTTTCATATATAAGAAAATATTTATTCTATATTATATAATATAGTTATAATGTTATATAATAGTATATATTATAATTGTATATATAATTGTATATATATCATTATATAATTGTATGTATATAATATTATATATAGCAACATTATATTATAATGTTGCTGTTGTGCTTAGTCACTCAGTCATGCCCAACTCTTTGTGACCCTTTTGGACTGTAACCCACCAGGCTACTCTGTCCATGGGATTTTTCAGGCAGCAATACTGGAGTCGGTTGCCATTTCCTCCTCCAGAAGGCTCAGCAGGTAAAGAATATGCCTGCAGTGCAGGAGACAAAGGAAACACTGGTTCAATCCCTGGGTAGAATATACGTATATATTGTCTTTCTCTGTCTGACTTACTTCACTTAGGACAATAATCTCTAGGTCCGTCCATGTTGCTGCAAAAGGCATTATTTTAATCTGAATACTATTCCATTGGGTATATATGCCACATCTTCTTTATTCATTTGTTGATGGAACAGTAGAAACTTATTGACTCACTGTTCTGCAGGCTGGAAATCAGATCAGGGTCGGCCAGGTTGGTTCTTTCTGAGGGCTGGTAGGGAGGACCTTTTGTAGGTCTCTCTCCTGGCTTCTGGGGGCCTCAGTGTTCTTTGGCTTGTGGATTGTCTTCCCTCTGTGCATGTTTGTCTCTGCGTCTGAATTTCCCCCTTTTATAAGGACACAGTCATACTAAATTAGCGCCCAATCTAATGAGCTCATCTTAACTTGATCATCTGCAAAGACCCTATTTCCCAATAAGATCACATTCATAGGTGCTGGGGGTTAGGACTCTAACATCTTTTGTGGGGAGACACATTTTAATCCATAGCATTCAGTGTAATAATCTTTATCTTTAAACTAGGCATTTAGTCTATTTATATTTAAAGTAATTCTTGAAAAATTTGGGTTTAAATCGATATTTTGTGTATTCTATTCATCCTACTCATTCTGTGTTCCTTTTACCTGTCTTCCTGCCTTCTTTTTTTAAACATATAATTCTTTCTTTTCTACTCCTTGAAGTTTAAGCACTGTGTTTTCTAGTATATTACTGATTGCTCTAGAAATTACAGCATGCTTACATAGTAGAGTTTTCTAAAGTTAATCTTACATTTGCTTCTTCCCAGATAATACAAGGACCTTAGACCACTTTTAACTCGATTTATCACCATATTTGAATATTATTGTCAACACACATCTTAATTATTTTTTGTTTTTTAGTCCCCTTAAAACAATTATTTTTGTTTTGTAGAGTCATTTTCATTTAGAATCACTTGCTTACTTACCACTCAAAAATTCTTTATTCCTTTTTACATATCATACATCCTACCTTAATCACTTTCCATTTGCCTGTAGTACATCTTTTAGAAGTCTTCTTTATAGATCCTCTAGTGAGGAATTCTCTTAGCTTTTGTTATCTAAAATTACCTTTAGTTCATCTTCACTTTTGGAAAAAAAATATTTTTTCTGCGTCTGATTGTAGATTTCTAGGTTTTTATTTCCTTGCAGCACATTGAAGATATTATTTTGTTTATCTCCTGGGGTACATTGTTGTAAAGAACTCAGCTATCCATCTGACTTACTGGAGCGTTCCCTCCAATAAGGTTTTGTATTTTTAAGCTAATTTTAAGATTTTTTTTTCTTTTTCTTCAACATTCTACAATTTCATCCTGTTGTGTCTACCTATGGATTTCTTTTTTATTTAGTGTGTTTAGAATTTGTTGGACTTCATGAATCTGTGTATTAGAATTTTCATCAGCTCTGGAAAATTCTAAGCCATTATCTTTTCAAATGTAACTTCTGTTCCATTCTTTCTGGAACTCTAACGTTAAAATGTCTATATTTGCCTTGTCTATTAACCTTTCTTCCATAGTTTTTATGCATTTATCTACTTTTTAATGAATTTCTTCTGACATATCTTCTGGCTCATTAATTCATTCTTTAGCTATATTTGTTGTTGTTGTTTAGTCGCTAAGCCATGTCCAACTCTTTGTGATCCCATGGACTATAGCCCACCAGGCTCCACCGTCCATGGGATTTTCCAGGCAAGAACACTGGAGGTGGGGTGCCAACCATGTCCAGCTCTTTGTGACCCCGTGGACTATGGCCCACCAGGCTCCTCTGTCCACGGGGTTTCCCGGGCAAGAACACTGCAGCAGGTTGTCATTTCCTTCTCCAGGGGATCTTCCCGACCCACAGGTTGAAACCATGTCTCCTGCTTGGCGGGTGGATTTTTACCCTTGAGTCATCTGGAAGCTATGTTTAGTATGCTGTTAGATCTGTTTATTTAGTTTTTAATTTTAGTTATTGTATAGAAGTTCAATTTGGTTCTTTTGTAGTTTTGCTGTTATTTTTATAGTTTTCTGTTCTCCAGAGATATTTTCAAACTTGTCTTTTATATCTTTATACAGAATATCAGAGTTGCTTTCATGATCTCAGTCTGATAATTGAAGTATCTCAAGTATTTGTAGAGTTTGATTGCTGTGTGTTTTTATTGCCCATTCTTGCTTGGTTCCTTGCTTTCTTGTGTGTTTGAGCTGTTATTCATTGACTTTGAAAAATTATTTTGGAGATTTCTTTGAGACCTTTCTCCAGTGATGATTTGAGTTTGTTTTTTCAGGTAATCTGGGAGCATTGCCAGATTGGGTAATTTTTAAACTAACTTCACAGCCTAAAGTTTTCTTGGTGACCCAAGTTTTGTGAATTTGGGCTGCAAACCTATGTGAGCTCTGGCTTGTGGCAATATCTTCCCAGGGATTCTGCACACCCTCTCCCCCTGTATTAAGGCAACTTTCCTGAGAGTCAGGGATGGGTGTGGTGAAACAGGACAAGTTTACAGCTAGCTGGCTCACCCTTACCCGAGGTTTTAACCCTTCGGGTGAACCCTGGGATCTATGGCAATTCCAAGGCCTAGATTTCACCTGTATTTGGGCCCAATTATTCTTTATATTATATATTGTTAGCCCCTCCTATTTTTACTAATCTTACATTTTATCCATTGTAAGTAGTTGTTTTCAGTTGATCCAAATAACATAGTTTTCTATATTCCCAGAAACAAAGCTCCAAAGAAACTTAGGATGCCACATTTCTTCTAATCAACACTCAAAAATATGGCACTGACACTGGTTTTATCTCAAACTCTTTGTTTTCAAAAGTGGTCTAATGCAAGGTACATAAATAACATTATGAGTTGAAAGAGAACTTAGAAACCAACAACCCGGACTTCCCTGGAAATCCAGTGGTTAAGACTCCATGCTTCCACTGCAGGGGGCATGAGTTCAATCTCTGGTCAGGAGAACTAAGATCCCGCATGCTGTTGGTACAGCCAAAAATAAATAAATAAATCCAACAACCCTATCCTCATTTAGGGCTTCCCTGGTGGTGCTAGTGGTAAAGAACCTGCCTGCCAATGCAGGAGACATAAGAGATGCAAGTTCTATCCCTGGGTTGGGAAGATATCCTGGAGAAGGGCATGGCTATCCACTCCAGAATTCTTGCCTGGAGAATCCCATGGGCAGAGGAGCCTGACAGGCTACAGTCCATAGGGTCGCAACGAGTTGGACACAACTGAAGCAACTTGGCAGGCACACACCCTCATTCGGAGGATGAAGCCCAGAGGTATTGAGTGGTTTCCTCAGAGTCCCGTGTGAACTGGGGGCAGGACCAGGATTAGAACTCCAGCGTCTCTGAGGCCTGTGTTCTCTTCACTCCCCTGCAGTTTGCTGGGCAATATGAAATCATGTCAGTTCTCAGTGTCCATTTCCCAGATGAGGAAATGTGGATGCTTAGCTTCTCTTCATGTTTTCTCCCAGAAGTACTATGTAGAACCTATCGTGTGGTATTTTGCAGGCTTACTGCTTGAGTAGTAGAGGAGGAATATTTAGAATCTTGGAGACAAGTGAGTCTTCCGCAAAGTTAACTAAATGAGCAACAAGTAAAATGCTAATGTTTTAAACTAATGTAATAGAAATATATTATCAAAACAAAGTTTATGTGAATAAATCTAGAAGTTATCTTTGCTTTTGCATTTTATCTCTCCCATCACCCTAGTTTCAATTCCAAAATACACCTGAATCCAACCAATTCTTTGTCTTCACTACTTTTACCCTAGTTCAGCCACCTATGCCTCTTGCCTGCACCATATGACAACCTCCTCACTAGTGTTCTTTTCTCTATTTTTGTACCCCCTCATCTATTCTCTGTATAGCAGCCATACTTTACTTTATAAAATAAAATCTAGGATGTGTCTTTCTCTGCTTAAAATGCTGTAATTGTTTCCATTCCTCTTAGAGACTGTATTTATTTACTCAGGCTGCTATAACAAAGTACCACAAACAGTGTGGCTTGAAACAGGAGTTCTGGAGGCTAGAAGTCCAAAATTAAGATATTGGCAGGGACATGCTCTCTCTGAAGGTTCTAGTGGTTCTGAAGGTTCTTGACTCTTCTGAGCTTCTGGTGGTTGCCTGCAATCCTTGGTGTTCCTTGACTGTAGACCTATCACTCCAATCTCTGCCTCCATTGCCATATGGCATTCTACCTGTGTGTATGTGTTCAGATTTCCCTCATCTTATAAGGACACAAGTCACTGGTATTAAGGCCCACTCTAACCCAGTGTGGCCTCATCTTAACTTGATTACATCTGCAAAGACCCTATTTCCCAGTCAAGTCCCATTCACAGGTACTGGGGCTTAGGACTTGAACATGTCTTCTTGAGGGGGACAGGATTCAGTCTACAGCACTGACCTAGAAAGTCCTCATGATTGGGCCCTGACCACCTGGCTAACCCCATCTTACCTCCTTCTGCCTTGCTTACAATTCCAGCCACCCTGGCTTCCTTGTACTTTGAAGAAGCCAAGCTTTAGGAGGTTTACACTGACCACTCTGTCTGCTTGGAAAGTTTTTTCCCCAGGCTCCCTCTTGTTATTCAGATCTTGAAGTAGGTGTCACTTCCTTATCGGCCTACCCCAGTCACCGGTTCCCTTTTATCACATCACCATATTCTACCTCTCAGAGTAGTACTTATCACAATGTGACATTTTTGTTGTGTGTTTCTTGTTTCCTCCTACTATGATATTAGCTCATCAAGAACAATGACCTTATCTCCCCCATTCACAGCTGTATCTTCAGCGCCTAGAACAGTTTCCTGTGCACAGTAGGTGCTCAATGAATATTTGTTGAGTGAATGACTACCTCATGGAATGAATTTTTTTTCCCTTTTCAGACTTAGCTTAAATGATGCAACTTGGAAAGAGCAGCTCCTGCCTAAGCAATACTTAGGGACCATTGCAAAATGTATTGGGAATATGTTTTTTAAAGGGGATCATGAGCAAGTTGTAAGGTAAGAAGGTGGGTCTTCAAAGATTGGGGAGATATGGTCCCAAGTGGGTAGGTGTAGAAAATGTAGATGGGTCCTGGGAGGAAGATGGACAATTCCCTTTCCTGCTGTGGCTACAGGAGCAGGAAACTTGGAACTCATTTGTATTTCTGGAATTTCTAATAATAAAAGTATAATACCAGCAGCAATAATGATAATAAATGTTTACCGAGTTCTCACTTTGCACTAGCCCTGTACTAAATGTTTATACTTCATTCTTACCATCCTTGTGAGAAGGTATCATCCTTACAGATGAGAAAAGGCAGACTCTGAAGGCTGAGTAACAAGACTTAGCACAGCGTTAATGAGTGACTGAGCTGGGTTTTGAACCCAGATCCAAAAGCTAGTGCCCCACTGCATGTGCCCACTGCTGTCCTGAACTTAATTATTTCTGGCTGTGCCGGGTCTTTGTTGCTGTGTGTGGGCTCTCTCTAGTTTGGCGGGTGGGGGGTGGGTACTCTCTAGCTGCAGTGCATGGGCTTCTCATTGTGGTGGCTTCTCTTGCTGGAAGAGCACAAGCTCCGGAGTGCGCGGCCTTCAGTAGTTAAGTCAGTTAGTTGCCCCACGGCATGTGGGACCTTCCCAGGCCAGGGAGCCAACCCGTGTACCCAGCATTGGCAGGCGAATTCTTAACCACTGGACCACCAAGGAAGTTCCTGAACTCATTTTTAAGTTCTGCTCTGTTGTTTCATCCTCTCCTGATATGCAATGTTAGTCGCTCAGTCATGTCCACCTGTTTGCGACCCCATGGACTGTAGCTCTTCAGACTCCTCTGTCCACGTAATTCTCCAGGTAAGAATACAGAGTGGGTTGCCATCTCCTTCTCCAGGGGATCTTCCCGACCCAGGGATTGAAGCTGGGTTTCCTGCATTGTGGGCAGATTCTTTACTATCTGAGTCATCAAGGAAGCCTCTACACATATGTATACTCCCCAGATCACACTGCATATCCTTCATTTACCCACTTCTTGTTGTCAATCTAACAAATACTGTTTAGTTAGTACATCTGTTTCTGCCACACTTGCATATTTCTAGAAAAATACTTGAATTTTACATTCTGACCCCTTCTCCTTTAGCATGCCCTGGCCACACATCTCAGTTTGTAAGCGAATCCCTTCCCAGCTGTTGTCAGTGATTTTCTATAGCAAGTGTCTTAGAGAAGGTCTTCCACTGAAGACAGCAGGAACAAGAAACACTCCAGGCCCTTACTTTGGATCTGTGAATGGAAAAGAAAGATGAGCCGCTCCCAAATTCCCCAGCCCCTTTGGTGGAGGCTCCAGCTGGCAGGGGCCACCTCTACCCTTCTGCTTCATCCCTTCACTATACTTCAACACAGCAAAGCACAGCCACTGGCAACCAAGCCCTGGATGAGGAATCGCCACACCCATTTGATTATGGTTTTGAATTTCAGGTAAAGGTGCCAAAGCTGACAGCATCTGTATGGGGCTGTTGGCTTTGAAGGCCAAGGGTTAGCTCTTGTATGTCAGAGCAAGGCGTCCTGGGCAGCAAATCTACGCTGCCAAGAAAGAGGCCTCTTCTTCTTCCTTCCTATTTGTGTTTTTCTTTTTTTTCTATTTGTGCCAGATTCTGTTTTTAAGATTTTTAAAATAAATTATATTTTAGAATAATTTAAGTTTAGAGAAGAGTAGCAAAGATACAGAGGATTCTCATATACCAGACACATAGTTCCCCTTATTGTTAACATCTTACATTATAGTGTTACATTTGTCACAGCTAGTGAATTAATAATAATACATTATTGTTAAATAATATCACTATTTTAATGAGATTCATTACTTCTTCCCTGTTCTGTTACAGAATTCATCCAGGATACCTCATCACACATTCAGTCATCATGTCTCCCCTGGGCTGTGAAAGTTTCTTAGACTTTTGTTGTTTCTGATGACATTGGCAGTTTTGAGGAGTTTGGTCATGTATTCTGTAAGGGCTTCCCTGCTGGCTCAGATAGTAAGGAATCTGCCTGCAGTGAGGGAGACCTGGGTTTGATCCCTGGGTCGGGAAGATCCCCTGGAGAAGAGAATGGCAACCCATCTCCAGTGTTCTGGAGAATCCCATGAACAGAGGAGCCTGACAGGCTACAGTCCATGGGGTCCCAAAGAGTAGGACACAACTGAGTGACTAACACTTTCACTTTCATTCTATGAAATATTCTGCAATTTGGACTTGTTTGAAGTTTATCCCATGATTAGATTGGGATTATGGGTTTTTGGAAAAGAGGTCTTACAAGTAAGGTGCCATTACCATCATGTCTTATCAAGGGTGCATACTACTGACATGGTTTATCACTGTGGATGGCGATCTGGCTCCCCTAACTGAGGTGGTGTTTGACCGGCTTATCTCCTGTAAAGATACTTTTTCCCCATTTCCATACTGTCCTCTTTGGAAGGAAGTCACTATGCGTGGCCCACACTCAGGAGTGAGGAGCTATGCTCCACAATAAAATACTTAGAATTGTTATCCCTGGGAGATTTGTCTATTCTCCCCATATATTTACTTAGTCAGTCATTCATTTATGTAAGTATGGAGTCATGGATATTCACTATAGACTTTTTTTTTTTTTTACTACTTTCTTTATCTGTTGCTCGTGTTGCTCCTGGTTTGACCACTGAAACTCTTTCAGATGACTCCTTTGTCCCTGGGACCTACCCCTTTCATTGTTTGTGTATGTAGGTAGTTTTTTAATTTAGTACTTGCCTTTTTGGCACAGTAAGATGATCCAGGCTCATCTTGTATGTTTCCTGTCCTAGCCCTAGAATCAGCCATTTCTCCAAGGATACCTGGTTCCTTTGATTGAAGAATGGTATTAGAAATCAAGATAGCAGCATTTTGTTTTATATTATCCATTAAAAACCAAAACAAGCCATTAAAAAAGAAAGCAGCAATGAAAAGCAGTCTGGAGCAGGGTTGAAACACAGGTCAGCAGTGAAGAGGTGAAGTAACTGACTTACTCATATTTTTAGGGTGGAGAACTGAAATTAGAAACTTGTCTGTTGAACCATGGTACAAAGAGTGATTTGTTGGTATTGATCCATCACCTAGTCATCTCTCCCTTAATCCATAACAGCAAATTTCAGCTCCTCATTTGTGATTTCAAGTGAGCAACGTTCAAGGTGGCTGCTTGTCACCACTAAAGAATGCACTCATCTGCACTCTTAGGCTCCACCGCAGGAAAAAACCCCCGAGAAGCATTTGGAAGACCAGCTCCTGCTCTCTTTGCCAGCAGGATCCAGTGCGCTCTGTGAGCAGAAAGCTCAGCAGAGTAGACAGAGCTTCAGGGCTGCTCACTGGCTGGCTGGCTGGAAAACCCTGTCTTAGGAACCTCAGGAGCACAGGGGCTCAGGCGGGGAACGGACCCCACCCTGCATCCTGCCCTCAGGAGGCTTACGGGCTTCAACTCTTCACACTTCTGTGTGTCCCACACCCATTGCCTGACACAGTCATTTCCTGGGCGGCTCCACTGTAAGGACGGGGTGCAGAGCTCAGCTCTGGGTGTGATCCAAACTTGAGTCTTGCTCATGAACTCGAATCTGAAGTTCAGCTTCCAAAGCAGCACAGTAGGAAGCATGATGGAGTAGCAGTGGTTAACTGAGCCCAGGAATGAGCTTGGGAAGGTGTAGGGAGCATCTCCAGATTTTTCACTGATTCCATGGGTTCTCTCTTGCAGCTTAAGTCTCGAGTTCTCATGACTCCTTTAGCCCTGTCTCCTCCACGGAGCACACCAGAGCCCGACCTCAGCTCCATCCCTCAGGATGCAGCCACGGTACCCAGCTTGGCAGCCTCACAGGCTCTCACAGGTAGGTCAGGTGAATGAACTCCAAGGCTGTGATGACTTGTCCACAAGCTAAAGTTCTTTTGTGAGCTAGTGAGCTACCACCGAGATGGCTCAAATGAAGGATTTAATGTGTGTTAGCTGGACAACACATAGGATGACCAAATTCTCTGAGAACATTATTCAAATGTCTCACAGCCTGAATTATTTGCAGTTGTTTTTCAATGCATCTTGAATTCGCTGGTTGCTGTGAGTGGATGGGGACTAGAAAGAGTGGTTGTTGGCCCATCTTCTTCTCTTCAGAGACAGGTTAACTTTGTACCAATAGTGAGCCTGCTCACCTCAAAGAGTTTCTGTCCCTGTGTTTGTGCTTCCAGATCTCCTAAGGATCCTGATGTCCCCCAGTCCCACCTAGTACCAGCCAGTCCAGTCAGGGTAGACCTCTGCCCAGTCTCTCTGATGGGGTGTCCACCAGTGGACCGACAGTTCCATCCCAAGAGTAACAGCAATAGGATGGTCTCTTTCTCTCTTACACACACACACACACACAGATCCTCCTCATCACAAACCACCCCCAGCCCCATCCCATTTCAATTCCTTGGTGCCCTCCCCATACTGTTGGGTAAAAACCAGACTTTGCAGTATGGCCTACAAGGCCCTGCTCTAGTCTTTAGGGCCCACCATAGGATCATTGCATATTCTCTCTTCTCTTTCTGGAATGATCTTTCCTCTGGTCACCCTCTCTTGTATCTCAGCTCAGGTAGTGGTGGTGGTTTAGTCGCTCAGTCATGTCCAACTCTTGTGACCCCATGGACTGCAGCCCATCAGGCTCCTCTGTCCATGGAATTTTCCAAGCAAGGATATTGGAGTGGGTAGCCATTTAGTACTCCAGGGGATCTTCCCAACTCAAGGATGGAACCCAGGTCTCCCACATTGCAGGCCGATTCTTTACCATCTGAGCCACCAGAGAAGCCCCATCTCAGCTCAGGTACTTCCCTCAAAAAAGCCTTCACTGACTTTCCTGCCAGGGTTCCCAGGAAGAGCTCTTCCAGCCCCTCCCTAGTGTTTTTGCAGCCAAGGTCCCACTTCACTTTCTGTAGTTCTCTGAGTAGGTCTTTCTCCCCTGCAGGGCCCTAAGCTCTCTGAAGCCGGGGATCATGTCGATTTGGTTCACCATTTTCTCTGTGGGGCCTAGCACACTACTGCCTGGCATGAAGGTCCCTTGTCAGTTCGGGGTTTTACCAAATCATCTGGGCTTAGTAGGGGAGAAGGCAACCTGGTAGAGTGAAAAGAGCACACAGGTCATGACATCAGAAAGACGTGAAACAAATCCCTGTCGCACCACTAATTATACTTTCTGAGCAGCCACTTCACCACTTTTTACCTCAGTTTCTTCATTACCAACAAAATAATAATATGTAGTTCTCAGGTTTATTTTGAAAATCAAACAAGGTAAAGTATATACAATACCTGGACTATATAGTAGCTGCTCAGTAAAAACTAATTTTCTTCAACTTTATTACTGTTTAATCCTTCCAAAATTCTTATGGTTTCCTCTTAAAGTCTTTCTTCAACACTCCTCTGCACTAGTGGCCCCCAAGGTAAGATGCTCATATCTGGGCTGGGGACATAGGGAGACGTAAGAGGAGTCATTAACCTGTAGAAGAAAATATGATAGCTACTATTAGTATTTCTTTTTATATCACCCTTTAAATTTTTCTATTTTTTGATTGCATTTTAAATGTATGCAATACATTAATATGGTTGAGAAGGTCTATAACCTATAAATAAATAAACACATTTGGGGACACATGCTTAAAAGATTTTTTTACCAGTATGATGTATTTAAAACTGCAGGGAGGATTCCCCTGGTTATCCACGGGTTAAGAATCCACCTGCCAATGCAAGGGACACATGTTCAATCCCTGGTCCAGGAAGATCCCACGTGACTCGAGGCAACTAAGCCTGTGTGCCACAACTACTGAACCCATGCTGTAGAGCCCATGCTCCGCAACAAGAGAAGCCCACAATGGGAAGCCAGTGTACTGAAACTGGAGGGTAGCCTGCATGCAGCAACAGAGACCCAGCACAACCAAAAATAAATAAAATTCTAAAAGAAAAAAAAACAAAACTAAAACTACAGGGGCTTCTGGTTGGGCTCACCTAAATGGACTACTGAGTGTGCATTATCCCTGAGATTGTTGATAGAATTCTCTTTAGAACTCATCGAATATATAGTTTTTGGAGTAATTAGCATCATGTCAATTTTTTTTTTAACTGAAGGTTAACAACAACAATGATGGCAAATGCCAAACATTATGTATAGCTTGAGAGCTTCTTGAGAGGAGGAGGGAAGGTTTTTTTTTTTTTTTTAAATGGAAGATAATTGCTTTACAATGCTGTGTTGGTTTCTGCCACACAACATGAATCAGCCATACACCTGTCTCCTCCCTCTTGAACCTCTCTCCCACTTTGCACTCCATCCCAACCCTTTAGGTCATCACTGAGCATCAGGCTGAGCTCCCTGTGTTATATAGCAACTTCCCACCAGCTATCTATTTCACATATGGTAATGCATATGTTTCAGTGCTACTCTCTCAGTTTGCCCAGAGGGAAGATTTTATATGTGTATATTCCCAGCATAGAAATACATTTGTACACACGGTCCATAACTGTCTATGCTTCAGATTTGAATACATCGGAGGGGACACACCTGTCTGTCTCTTCCCAACCAGGAGGCTGTCTTGAGAGCAAGCCCTGGCAGTTGGGCTTTTTTTGTCTCTTTTACTTGTCAAGTTGGGAAGAATTGGTGCCACTTTGGCCTTTTCAGCTTTCCCAAGGCCAGAGCCAAGGGGACATGGCTGAGGCATCCTGCCCCCGCCCCCCATCCCCAGCCCCGCATACAGGAGCCACTGCAGGCCTGATGTGCTTTGATACTGAGGGCTTTGTGGGTCTCTTTCCACAGTCTGCCTCTACATCAACAAGCAAGCCAATGCAGGGCCATACCTGGAGAGGAGGAAGGTGCAGCAGCTCCCTGAGCACTTCGGGCCTGAGCGGCCGTCAGCAGTCCTGCAGCAGGCTGTGCAAGCATGCATCGACTGTGCCCACCAGCAGAAGCTGGTCTTCTCCCTGGTCAAGCAGGGCTACGGTGGCGAGATGGTGTCAGGTAAGGCCCTGGAGTGGACGGTATGAGGAGGGCAATGCAGGAGACCCTGGTTCAATTCCTGGGTTGGGAAGGTCCCCTGGAAAAGGGATAGGCTACCCGCTCCAATATTCTTGGGCTTCCCTGGTATCTCAGACAGTAAAGGATCCACCTGCAATGCAGGAGACCTGGGTTTAATCCCTGGGTTGGGAAGGTCCCCTGAAGGAGGACGTGACAACCCACTTTAGTATTCTTGCCTGGAGAATCTCCATGGACAGAGGAGCCTAGTAAGCTACAGTCCATGGGATCGCAAAGAGTCAGACACGACTGAGCGACTAAGCATGGCATCCATGGGTGTCTCCAAAGAGGAAAGCAGCTGAGTCAGGCTTGGGGGACTGTGGCCAGGGTCTGTCTCCATCTGCTGGGCTCCAGGGGCCTTAAATGAGCCTGTGTGCCAAAGGGGCCTGAGGAGAAGAGGCTCCCGGACCTGGGTAAGAAGACTAGACATCTGAATCCTCTCCCTTGACTTGTCCCTTTCTCTCATCTCCACTTCCAGCTCATCAATAAATCCTATTGTTCTAACTTCCAAATACATTCAGAATCAAGCCACTTTTCATGACCCACAGTAATCACTCTGGTTCTTTCTAAATCTAAGCCAGATCATGCCCCTCCTCTGCTCCAAATCCTCAACAGCTCTCATGTCACTCCCAGAAAAAGCTCACATCCTTACAAGGGCTCCCAGGCCCCATGTGACCTGGCTCTGGTCACTTCTCTCTCTTGTTTTTTTTTTTTTTTGGTCACTTCTCTTAAGTCCTCCATTTGACTCTGGTCACAATGGCTTCCTTCGTATGTCCTCCAACCACGCTCCTCCTGCCTCAGGACATTTGCACCTGCTGTTCTCTCTTTCTGGAATGTTCTTTCTCCAAGTGTCCATGTGACTTGCTCCTAGACTTCCTTCAGATTTATAGTCAAATGCCACCTTCTCAAAAATCCCTTTCCTGACTACCCTGTCTGACACATCAGCCTTTGTCACTATTTATTCTCCCTTCCTCCATTTCATTCCTTTTTCATAGCACTTGTCACTGTGCAGGGAAGTGGGGAAAGTTCATGGTCTCAACCTATCTCACAGGATATGTTTTTGTTTGTATTTAACAAGAGCTCAATCCCACCTCGCAGCACACTCCTCCAGTTTGCACCCTGACTGAACAGCATCCAGAGGGAGGGGGAGGTGTCACCACAAGGCGGAGGCGGACTTTAGAGCTCCACCCCCTCAGCTGCTCCCCTGACCGAGACTGCCTGTCTTCTCCACGTGTACAGTGGTTGTCACCACTTGCCCTTAAGGCCTTGGAGCTCCACACCTTTGCAAGATGCTTTGAATCCGAGAGGACAGCCTGGTGTCTTCTCTGGCCCAGCATCATGGACACAGCCTCCATATACCCAGGCAAAAGGGAGCCAACTTTCCATTCACAGGGCAGTACAGGTGACCCTGCTGGCTGGCTAAGAGAGGATTTGAGAGAGGGGCCTCTAATGTGGCTGTGTCCTGCAAAACCAAAACATAAGTGTTTTCCTGGACTCCAGGTCAATAACCAGGGTTTGCAGGTGGGGAGATATTGCAGCACAGCTTCACCAGCTCATCCTGACTCAGCCCTCCTTCTGGAGCTCCCTCTGAGAAAGAAGCTGGATCTGTCTAGCTGGTAACTGATTAAAACAGAACTTGGCGAGGTCTGGGTGCATGTGTCTGACCCAGGGTGACTTCTAAGAGACTCCAGTAGATGCGGGCAGAAGAGAGGAGGAAGAAGAACTGCACCAAGAGGGGCCCAAGAGGAGAGTCCCACTGTCAGACCTCTGAGGGCTCCTTGGTTGTTCTTTCCTGATCTGAGAGTCAGGTTCTCGAACCTGGACTGCTCTCTGAGGTTGAAAGCCTTGTCCTTTTCCTGGCTAAACAGCAGAGCTCAAGACACAGACCAGTGCTCAGAGAAAGCTCTTCCTGCACTCTGTGCCCCTCCCTCTTGAGTGAATCCCACCCAGGTTCTTTGTGGCCCTGCCCTCGGCTGGGAGAGCAGACCCCTAACTCTCTGGTCTGCTGCTCAGCCTTTCTGTGGCCTCAGGGGCCTTGGCACTGGCGAGGAGGTTCTGCAGAGCCTGACACCAACATCCGAGCAGGCAAAGCCCTGCCAAGTTTCCCCTGGCTGAGGGATTCCCAGGAAGGCCAGAGTGGAGTGCCTGGTCTTGGAGAATGCAGTGGCACTGAGGAGCCTCCTCCTTGAGGTTGTGAAGCGGCACAGTGGTCTTCCACTTTTCTGGTGGTGATGTGGAAGCCCAGCAAGATGATGATTGCTCCAAGGTGGTTTAGGGAGGGGCCTGAGGAGAAAGACCCAGTCTCCCCCACTGTCCACCTAGAACCTGAGCCTTCAGACACTGCTTTTTAAACATCCTCGTGGGCACAACGTGTAGAAAATGGTGACACTAGTGTGGGCATCGTGGACCTGAAGAACTCAAACCTCCATGCTTGGGCCTCGGGCCACCCCAGAGGCTGAGGGCCCATGTCCCAGTACCATGGCCCATTCCCGGCACACCTGTTGGGATGCTCTGCCTTAACCATGTTCTCCCAGAGGGGTAGCTATTGAGATCTCACATATTACATGTCTGCTTCCAGGAGGTGGGATTTTCCCACTGTGTGAGCTTCCAGGAATCTCTGGGAATGTGGAAACCCTGATCTAAGGCACAGGCCTGATGCCCCAGACCCACCTGCTGTGTGGTCAGTCTCCATCTCAACTAGTCTTTTAAGGTATGGGAGGTGAGCAGCAGTGCCTGCCCCTCCCCACTTCCCCCCCTCCCCCCACCCAAGAGGGAATCTCCAGCATGTCCCAGAGGTCAAGATCCTCCTTACTGAGCCCCTTGGCAGCTCTTTGCTGACCCTCCCAATCAGAGTCATTATTATGGAGCATTAAAGTGACAGGCAAACGCCCCTTAGAGGCCACAGGAGCTGGAAAAACACTTCAGGCCTTCTCAGTTTCCTCGTCTACATTATGGGATCATAACCTTCTTTCCACTGTCTTCACAGGACAGTCAGACAGCATAAATGAGGTGATAGACATGAAAGCTCTTGTTAAATTATTAAAAGTTACACAAAAGAAATGATTCTTTTTATTTCTAATTTGAATGGGTAGGTGTGTGTGAGAGTTTATTTTTCAGTTCTGAAATCAAAGTTAGCTCTGGTCGCCTTGTCCCAGTCCTTGCAGTGCGCTAGCCTTTGGGAGCTAGAGTATAAAAGTCCAGGCTGCGTTCCACATGTGCGCACTGAGGGCAGAGCCTGGAGGAGGAGGGGAGCAGAATGTCCTGCTGGGGATCTTTTTATGTGTTCCCCACACTGGAGCTGGTGTGTGAGCTTCACATGGCAACAGAGTTCCGTGAGGAGGATTACACAAAGAAACAAGTTCTCAGCTGGAGGAACTGGATGTTTCTTCAAAATTCTGGTAGCCCTAGAGAAATTGAGTGTGATCTAGCATCACTACGGAGAGAACACCGAGAACACCTTTGGAGTTCTTTTATAAAGACTCCTCCCCAGAAGGCTGAATGAACCCTGAACACTGGGTTAGAATTGGACACCTCAGTATGAACTCAGTTTTATTTGAATACACATATATATCTAGATCTGGGCTTCCCCAGTGGCATGACGAATCTGCTTGCAGTGCAGGAGATGTGCAGGAGATGTGGGTTCAATCCCTGGGTCTGGAAGATACCCTGGATGAAGGCATGGCAACGCACTACAGTATTCTTGCTGGGAAAATCTGGTGGACAGAGGAGCCTGGCAGGCTACAGTCCATAGGGTTGCAAAGAGTCAGACACTACTGAAGGGACTGAACACACACACCCGTGCACACACACGCACACACACACAGTCACATCTAGATACAGACATTTATCAAGACCCACCTTTGATCCAAGTCTGTTTATCTAGAGTTGCTTAAAAAATGACGGTGTGTCAGAGGGATGCAGGAGTAAATCTGCAAGCTCCCAAAAGATAAAAACTGGAATAATTTAGCAATAAAATAAATAACATAGTGTTGGACAGCCCACAGTACAAAATAAGTATATTGAGTCTACACTGTTATTAATGAATAAACAAATAAATAAGTGGAGGAGAAGGGACAAGTCTTCCTTATGGAAGAATTTCAGATTATATAGAGACTGTTCCCTCTTCAGGAGGTAGAGCCTAATCCCTCCATTGCCCTTGAATGTGGATAGGACCGTGTGACTTATTTCCCAGGAACAGAATATGAAGAATACAGTGGAGAAACATAGCAAACACTTTCTTGGCCAGGAGATGAAGGTTAACATCCCAGAGATGTCATGTGTCTATCTGATGCAAGGAGAAAGGCGCTTTGCCTCTGCAGTCTTCCTCCTCAAAAACTCATGTGAAAGTGGGTGTTAGTTGCTCACTTGTGTCGAACTCTTTATGACCCCCTGGAGTGTAGTCCACCAGCTTCCTCTGTCCATGGAATTCTCCAGGCAAGAATACTGGAGTGGGTTGCCATTCTCTTCTCTAGGGGATCTTCCTAATCCAGGGATCAAACCACAGACTCCTGCATTGCAGATGGATTCTTTACTGTCTGAGCCATCAGGGAAGCTCCCCAAAAACCATAACCCCAGTCGAATCATGAGAAAAATGTCAAACAAACCAAATTGAGAAACATTTTACAAAATACATGATCAGTACTCCTCAACACTGTCAAGATCATGAAAAACAAGAAAAGACTGAGAAACAGTCACAAACCCGAGGATACCAAGTTTACGCAACAGGTACAGCCAATGTGATCTCCTGAATGAGATCCTGGAACTGAAATAGGGTGTTAGTGAAAAAACAGGTGAAATCCAAATAAAACTTAGTTAAAAGCACAGCAGAACTGACCACACCAAGACCTGTTCCCCAGGGCTGATGGGCTTGTGGCTTTCTCCAGAGTCCTGCTCTGAGTAGCTGTGTCTGTGCTTTTCCAGTCTCCGCCTCCTTTGATGGGAAGCAGCACTTGCGGAGCCTGCCTGTGGTGAATAGCGTCGGGTATGTCCTCCGCTTCCTCACCAAGCTGTGCCGAAGTCTCCTATGTGACGACCTCTTTAGCCACCAGCCCTTCCCCAGGGGCACCAGCGCCTCCGACAACGCCCCCGAGAGCCAGGAAGGCAGGATGGAGTCAGGTAGGCTTTTGTGGTCTGTCCTCGGGGCCTGCAGGTGGTTCCAGGTGTCCCTGCCCTCCCAGGGCAGAGGAGGCTGCCACTGAGGGGGCTCCTGGGAGCTCTAGGAGCTAGAGGTTCCCTCCTTCTGCTAGAGGTTCATGAGCTGCCCCTCTGGGCATCTGAGGCACAGTGAGAGCCGGCCAGGACCAAGGACACCCCGACGGTCCCCACCCAGGCTGCAGTGGAAGAGATGGCTCCAGCTACTGAGAGCTGACATTGTAACTTTTAGGCCTATGTTATTAGAATGTAGACACTGAGACAGCATCACTTGTAATGAGTGATCTTTTTTCCTCTCTTCTAATAAAGACTCTTGAGCATTTATTCATCATTGTCGAATAATTGAAAGACTACTAACCTAAGTAACAAAGAAATCCTGAAGAAACAAGGGCTAACGAATTGATTACGTTGGTCCTGTCTGGGGGCCTCAGGTTCCTACCCAGGTCAATAAAACGTGTAATACAGTGTCTATCATGGCAGGAATTTGACCTGGCTGTAAATCATATATGTCCTCCAGTGAGATTTAGTGTTTCTCCCTCATCACAGGACAGAAGGTATCCCAGGAGCTAAATGCCTTTTGTACCACCAGCCCCAGAATAGCTCAGTGTAGGGAAGTGGTCGGTGGGAAGGGCAAGACCACCTGGACAAACTTGCCACACCATTGTCTGCCCAATAGGCTAGGTGCCAGTGGGAGCTGCTCATCCCCCACGTAGTGGCCCTGAGTTATGGATTTGAAGGCAATGGCACCCCTCTCCAGTACTCTTGCCTGGAAAATCCCATGGACAGAGGAGCCTGGTAGGCTGCAGTCCATGGGGTCGCTGAGGGTCGGACACGACTGAGCGACTTCCCTTTCACTTTTCCTTTCATACCTTGGAGAAGGAAATGGCAACCCACTCTAGTGTTCTTGCCTGGAGAATCCCAGGGATGGGGGAGCCTGGTGGGCTACCGTCTATGGGGTTGCACAGAATCGGACATGACTGAAGCTACTTAGCAGCAGCAGAACATGAGTCCAGATTCTAGATTTCAGGTTTCAAGGATGAGGAGACATGTCGCCTTTTTTCTTTCTCTGGAAGCAGTGTTGTTGATACATAAAGAACACATAGATGGTGAAACTGAAATCTAGCCATTATGTCATTCTGCAAACATTTGCTGACCCCTTTCCTATTCCAAGTACCTTGTGAGACCCTGTCTTGGAATAAGGCAAATACGTGAGCTTAGGAAGTTTTTGAGGTATTGAGTGACCAGTGTGAATAATGAAAAAACCAATACATTTGCAGTTATGTGCTCACAGACAGGTTTAGAGAGTTCAGCAGAAGGATACTTATAATCAGAGTGGCTATATTTTAAGCCTAGGAGGACATCAGGGAAGATTCTTAGCATAGATTTTTCTCATATAATGTCAAGAATCTTGTCTACAATTTTACTTTAAACTCTCTGAGACCTGGGAAACAGGAAGAAATCTGGCCTTTACAAAGAAAGGTACCTAATTAAATATAGCCTGTGTGAGCAGATGCTCTATACTTCTGTGTTTTCTTGATGCCTCTATATGTCTGAACTTGAGAAAGTCTTCTCATGTCTCTGGGCCTCAGTTTCCTGTGTGAAATGAGGGGTTGAGTTGCTCATGTATAACCTTCTGGTTCTGACAGTCTATGAATCTGGCCTCTCCTATAAACCTTGGTTGACTCAGAAACATATTGTAAAGCTAATGTATCTTCCAGTGAATTTTGCAATGAGAACAGCAGATGACTGATTTCATTTGACAAACTCTTAAGTCATCGTTACATTGAATAAGCAATGACCTATGGGACATAATCATAAAGTCATAGAACTCATGTCTCCCATTCTCCTTGAAATAAATGTCACCTGTGAGACCACTTATTCCCTGTCCATGGATGAAATTTAGGGCAGATCTCCTGCCTTTCCTGGCTCCTTTCAGAAAACAAAACATTCTTTAGTGAATAGTTAACATCCAGGTCAGTGTGATCATCAAACTTTAAATTTCACTCAAAGATGTAACTACTTCCCATTCCCAGCACAGCCCTGCTTTGGGCCAGTTGCCTGCAGCAGCAAAGGAAGATATGGTTGGCTTCTCTTCACCTCCTGCCTAGTCCTGTGTTTTTGCCCCTTCTGTGTGGAACTAACGGTGATTCCAAATCCTTCCTGATCAGAGTGAGGGAAGGAGGAGAGAAAAGAGGTAGGAGAGTTTTTGCTTGACTAATCCCACTGTGAGCTGGCATGAGGCTCCCTGGTTCTGGCGGGTGTTTCAAGCTGATTCTTCATCCTGTGGGCTCTTGTTGTTATTGTTCAGTTGCTAAGTTGTGTCCAACTCTTTGCGACCCCATGAACTGCAGCACTCCAGGCTTCCCTGTCCTTCACTGTCTCCCTGAGTTTGCTCAAACTCACGTCCATTGAGTCAGTAATGCCATCCAACCATCTCATCCTGCATTGTTCCCTTCTGCTCTTCCCCTCTATCTGTCCCAGCATCAGAGTCTTTTCCAGCGAGTCAGCTGTTCACATCAGGTGCCCCAAGTGTTGGAGTTTCAGCTTCAGCATAAGTCCTTCCAATGAATATTCAGGGTTGATTTCCTTTAGGACTGACTGGTTTGATCTCCTTACTGTCCAAGGGAATTTCGAGAGTCTTCTCCGGCACCACAGTTTGAAAGCATCAATTCTTTGGTGCTCAGCCTTCTTTATGGTCCAACTCTCACATCCATACATGACTTCTGGAAAAACCATAGCTTTAACTATGGACCTTTGTCGACAAAGTGATGTCTCTGCTTTTTAATATACTGTCTAGATTTGTCATAGCTCTTCTTCCAAGGAGGAAGCATCTTCTAATTTTGTGGCTGCTGTCACTATCCGCATTAATTTTGGAGCCCAAGAAAATGAAATCTGACAGTTTCCATGAGTCCTTTGGAGAGTCCCCATCTCTCATCTGCACGTTCATTGTCAAAGACAAAGGCAACTCTTCTCTGGCTGATCATTTACAGTTCTTCCCACAGCCTCAAGGCATCTGCAGGTAAATCTCTGGCTTCTCTTTCCTGAGGCCCCTTGTGCCTCCAGATAGTCCCATAGAAAGGATCTAAGCTGATCTCACTTCAGATCTGGTCTCTTAGAAACACTCACACATCCTTTGCGCAAACAGACTCAGGGCCTGCGGGCTGATCTCTGCAGCACCTCTCCTTTGTTCTTCCATCAGACTTTTTTCTCATGGAAATGAAACAATAATACTTTCTGTCTCTTGAGCTCCAGGGTCGGAGATCAAGCTACTCACAGGGCCACACTGAAGCCCATGGGAACATGGGACAGTTTTTTCTCCACAATTTGTCTTCTATTCAACCTGCTTTTCAGCCTCTGCAGTTGGGTGCGCCGCTGCACGTGGGTGGTCATCTACAGCTGTAAAACTGGCTTCCCACCACCTCTATCTCTTTTTGCAAGATTTCCACACTTGACTCTTGTATGGGGAGCCTACTGTCGTGCAGCTTCAGCCAAAACTAAAACTAAAATAATTTCATGTTAACATCCTGTCCCAGGAACCCCCCTCCAGCTTTCCTTAAGTGATCATTGAAGAAACCCTTGCCTTGGTTTCCACCATATTCTCTCCCCTTCCAAACTCACCATGCTGAGTGAAGTTCCTGTCTTTTTCCTGGAAGTAGCCACCTTGTTTCTTCCCTTGACTGGGGCAGGTATTTCTACCTAAAGCTGATTTCCTTCCTAGGTGTTGTGGCTTTAGAAGCAATTACTTCAGTTGTCGTCAAGAACCTTTCCCCAGCCCATGGATGCTTTGAAAAAATGAATTGCTCCAAATCAACCAACTTTGTGGAAATTGCTCCTTATGCCCTAGGTGTTACAGGACCAAGTGCTGTGTGTTTCATGTGTCTCGGGGCCTCGGAGAGGGTGGAAGAAGCAGCAATGGCATGGTAGGCTCTGAGCAGCCCTCTGGCACATGTTTCTCCTACCTGTCTCCATGGGGCCTAGGATGATACCATTAAAGAGTTTGCCTTTAGAATAAGACATTGCCTCTTTAGGACTGCCTTGTCAAAGTTCCTTTGTGTGCATGCTAAGTCGCTTCAGTCATGTCCGACCCTTTGCGACCCTATGAACTGTAGCCCAACAGGCTCCTCCATCCATGGGATTCTTAAGGCAAGAATACTGAAGTGGGTTTCTCTGCCCTTCTCCAGGGGACCCTCCTGGCCCAGGAATCAAACCTATGTCTCTTATGTTTCCTGCACTGGCAGGTGAGTTCTTTACCACTAGTGCCACCTGGGAAGCCCCAAAGTTCCCTTAAAGGATAACATATCATGTTATTATTACCTTGGATGAGGAATTAGTTTATTACCCACTTTCCCACCATTGTGGCAAGAAAGGCAGGTGCATTTATGAGGGAAGGGCTGGAGGTCTTTGTTGACTTAAGGCTTCATATCCATGTTATTCCTAAACAAGATCATACAGTCTTGAACTCATTTGAACCAGATCCTGCTCTGCCCCAAGGTTGTTCATTCAAAGCTGGAGTGTTCCAGGCTTGGTGCCACACAGTTAGAGGGTTTGTCAGCATTCATTAGGGCATTTCCAGAAGACAGTAAATCAGACAGTTAAGAAAATACAAAGCCAGGACACACAAGGAACTGTCACAGAAACTAAGATGTTTGTGGTTTTGTTTTGTTTTGTTTTTTTAAAAAAGGATGATTTGGGAAAGAAATGATTTTCTGTTCTAGGATGTGACACCAGGTCACATGGATTTGTCCTCTGTGGTCCTGAAGATATACTTAATTAACCTTCAAGTCTTGTCACTCAAGTTCTGGTCAGGAGCATCACCATCAGCCGAGAAAGGAAAAGCTCAACAGCCCTCCCTCACTCCTTCGCAACAGATCCTAGGTGTTTAAAGACACATTAAAGTTTGAGAAGTGTGGGTGTAAGGAGTACTCTCCCAGGTAAAGGACTTGGAAGCTGAATAACACAGTGGAACTCTCAGAAGATGGCTCCCTCGGGAGTCAGGTGGCATTGACATTGTAAAGATCTTTGAAAAGTCAAAACTGGTTAGAAGTAGATGGAGCTCCTTGGATGGTGTGATCTCCTCATGACTGGTGACAAAAGCAGATGTCCACTTGTCAGGGCCGTCAGGCTGAACTCAGGCATCCAGAGGATGTAAGAGCAAGATGTCCTCTCTGGTCCCTTCCAAGCTGAGAGTCACAGCTGGGAGTGGCAGAGAAGAGCCGCAGATAGTAAGAGGTGAGGGCCCCCAGGAGCCCTGTGGTGGGATCCCCCAGGAGGGAAGATGAGGATACCAAGGTAGAAGGGCTCACAGTGGAGCAGAGAGCGTGCTTCTTCCACATCTCTTCCTCAGACCTTTCAAATATAAACTCTCTCACCAAATGATCTTTCTCTTGTGTTCAGGGAAAACCAGCTTCAGACCCATTCAGCTGCCTGAATTCAGTCTGGACCGTGGAGTTCTTGGCTTGAGATTGGGAAGTTCAGTCATTTTCCTCTATGTCTATTAACTGACCACCAAATGTTCATGTTATCTGGTGGAGAGCAGCTCTCTGGGTGCTTTAGGAAAGTGGAAGCAAAAACATGGATTTGATAACATTTTTGGTTCTGGATTTGCATTTATAACAATTTTACTTTACCTTTGAATGGTGGCTTCCCTGGTGACTCAGAGGGTAAAGTGTCTGCCTGCAATGCGGGAGACCTGGGTTCAACCTCTGGGTCGGAAAGATCCCCCGGAGAAGGAAATGGCAACCGACTCTAGTAATCTTGCCTGGAAAATGCCGTGGATGGAGGAGCCTGGTAGGCTACAGTCAATGGGATAACAGAAAGTTGTACATGACTGAGAAACTTCACTTTGAATGTTGGGGGGAAAAGGTCTGTTATAAGTAAGCTTTAGCCAGTGCTTCTCCACTTTGACTGTGCCCTGGAACGACCCGGGCATCTTGATGAAATATGGACTCTGGCTCAGGATGGCTGGAGTGGGCTGAGAGCCTGTGTTTCTGACAGGCTCCCAGGGGATGTCCTGTGCCGTTGCTGCTTAGGAACACAAGGAATGAGAAGGTGTGTGCTGACTGAGTCCTGCTCACAGAGGGAAATTTATGTCAGGTTTTCAGTAAAATACACCTATCTACTCTAGGATGCTGCCGCCCTGTAGGAGCACTGATGCTGAGGATGAGCTGGATGAGATGTCCATGGGTGTGAGGGGCAGAGTGGTCAGGCAAAGTGGCACAGGTGAAAATGCAGGTGAGAAAAAGGAGGTTTGCAGTGCTGGGGAAGAAGGTAAAAGACAGAAAAGAATGATGACTGGCACATTTCTCAGTGTGGCAGCACGGAAAAGCACTGTGACCTCCGACCAGCACTGGCAGGAGGGTCTTTGTTGCCTTCCGAGCTTCCCAGAATCCCTAGAAGACCCTAGGGATCCATTCTCTCAGACCCTTGTCTGCACAGCATTCATGGCTCTTAATTCTGCCTTATACTGCTAGAATCCAGGTCCAGACCTCATCTCCCTAGGTAGACTTGACAGTGGGAACTTGAGGACAGCCTGAAACACAAGTCCGCAGTAAATATTTTACTGACTCCAATTCGGTGTGACACAGCAGAACAAACTGTGCTCACCAAGCATTGGGGAGATCTTCTTTGGAAACCACAAATGTGATAGCTGAAGTCTTTTGCGAGATCTAATTTAGTGATTGGTTTCCTGCCTTCTAAAGGTTTGACTTGATGGGAACAAATTGTTTACTTTTTGTTGAGTAGCTTTTTTGATACACAAATGGTGAGAATGGGAGATGAGAAAGGCCATTGATTCTTGACGCTTGATGTTTTTGTCCTTGGCTGGTGGTCTTGGAGACAGGCACCAGAAAACTCTTGGAGTAACAGACATGCACAGTACCTTCTGCATACCCAGCATCTAGAAATCAAATCTGCTTCTTTGTTGAACTACAAATTTGTCTAATGTAATAGCTCTACAAAAGAATGACTATCCAGAGAATATCTCTTTCCAAAAGGTTGTTTATTTCTAAAAGGCAATAGAGTGTACCAAGTGGCATGAGTTCCATTATATAGAAACATCCATATGGCCAGACAGCAAATGTGTTCTGAGTTCCCTCTACTTGTGATGCCTGCAGAGCTGAGGCCACTTGTTCAAAGCCAACCAGAAAGGCAGCAGCGAAGTGGAAACTGAGCCCAGGTCTCCTCCCTGGCCCTTTGCTTTTCCTCCCAAGCCTATTGATAAGGCCCCATTACCCAGCACTCACTGAGTGGGGTATATGTCTTGTTTCCTGGCTCAGAAGTGTGACCACACAAAATGGATGTTCACAAGTGGCTTGTGGTACCCTTGTGTCACTTCTTCTAGCAAAGATGTAAAAGAACAAAACAAACACCAATGCCCACTTAGCAAAATCCAGGCAGAAACTGAACTCTAGGTAGATCAGTTATCCTTTCTCCTTCTGGGTTAATATCTTGGCCACAAGGAGTGTCTCATCCTTATCCTCGTGCCCTAGTTGCGTCATTGCTGGATGACATCCACAGGATAGGCAGAACCTATCATCCTAGACACCAGGAGAACTTCCTCATCCCTACAAAATCCAACAAAGTGGCCTACTCCACCAATGCTAGGCATGGTTTTCGTGCTCACTCAGTCATGTCCAACTCTTTGTGACCCCAGGGACTGTAGCCCACCAGGCTCCTCTGTCCATGGAATTTCCCAGGCAAGAATACTGGAGTGGGTTGCCATTTCCTACTACAGAGGATCCCAACCCAGGGATCAAACCAGTGTCTTTTGCATCTCCTGCATTGGCAGGTAGATTCTTTACCACTGAGCCATCTGGGAAGCCCCAGGCATGGTTTAACCCAGTATTTTAAATAATATATGAAATGATTGGGTTAAAAAAAGAGCAATGAAGGAAGGCATGTGCAGGCCAATGATCAGAATATTGCAGAGCTATGTTCATCCTGGTATAGCCATGGGCTATGTGAACAAAATGAGTGGTTTGATTTTCGAGCCATGTATTGAAATTGGGGTCATTTGGAAGGAGAAAAGAGTATTAGTGCCAAGCTCAGTTTTTAAGAATCTTTGAGAGAGTCTTGATGGACACATGAAAAGGAAAATGTCCAGGACTTCTTTGGCAGGCCTATGCTTAAGACTCTACTTTCAATGCAAGAGGCATAGATTCAATCTCTGGTCAAGGAAGTTCCATATGCCACAGGAAAAAAAAAAATAGAATGTCCACAAGTTCTGCAGTAAATACAAAGGCCTTCCTATATTTTTAGACAGATATGTTCAGGAGAAGCCCAGCCAGAGCTCTTACAGCATGGGAGAGGGACCGATTGCCAGTGTAGAATTCCTGATCTTAATTCTGCTTGTATGCCTATATGAGTTCATTTAGGAAAAGCTATTTATTCTATTTTCAATGATATCATTCATGAAAGTATACTGTCTGTACTTTTAAAAACACTGAACTAAAAGGGAAAAAAGGAACCTCTAAGTAAAACACTGGGTTTTGTAGAATCTTAAATAGATTTTTACAATGTTCAGCAATTTATTGAATTCTTTTGCATTGTAAGGCTTAGGTTCTCTTTCAAATCCTACAGATATTGAGGAAGCACAAAGATTCAATAATTATTGGTTAAATGAATGAATGAATGCTCCAATTAAATTGTTGGAACCTCCCAAGGTATTTTACTCATTTATTTGGCTGTACCAGGTCTTCATTGCAACACACGGGATCTTCGAGCTTTGTTGAGGCATGCAGTCTCTTTTAGTTTTGGCATGTGGGATCTTTAGTTGCAGTGGGCAAACTCTTAGTTATGCCATGTAGCATCTACTTCCCTGACCAGGGATGGAACCCCAGCCCCCTGTATTGGTAGCACAGAGTCTTAATCACTGGACCACCAAGGAAGTCACTCAAGGTACTTTCAATATGAGATAAATAACCCAGTATTGAATCACGTTGACCAATTTGGTAATATTTTAATGTTAAAATGAAACAAAAAGAAACAAAGATAATGCTCCTCTTTCAAGGTCACAAATAAAGTCATGGTGTGGATTAAAGACACCAAGACTTGAGGAGCAGAATGATGATGGTTGTAAATCCCTAGTAGGCTTTCTCCTGTTTGGGAGAGCTCCTTCTAAGAGGGAGTAAGAAGGAGAAACGAGGCTGTCAAAAAAGAGGTGGTGTAGACTCTTTCTTCCCACAAGGCTGGCCTCAGGAATTCTCTAAAAGATACCTCTACCCCAACGCCATGCCTCTCTTCAAATAATGAAATCTACTGGAAATCTTTTCCTTTGTTTCATGAAGCTAACTGTCCTTCAGGTGACACCCTACCCATTAGTCGCCCATGAGCCACTCTAGTACTGGAGATCATGCTGGGGACATCTGGGTCAGCTGCAGAAGGCCTTCTGTGTCTCTGGCAGGCCTGTCCAAAGAGGCTCCTGCCTGTGATGGAAGAGTATATGAGATGTGGCCATCCCCAAATCTCCAGGGCCCACAGGAGCTGTAACTGGAGACTATCTTTTGGGCTGCTCCTCTGGACCTGTACCCTGAGCCTCTGTGATGGGTTCTAATGTAATAGCTGCAGGTTATCCACACCAGTATCTACTGACCATGTATCAGAACTAGGAATAAGATGATAAACCTTGTCAAGAGGAATTGAAGCAACTTTGGAAACCAGTAGGCATCTAAGATAAATTCCACAGACTTTCTCCTATTAGTGGGTCATTTCTGGGTCTCAGACATAAGTAGCAAACCCTTTGACAATTGGAAAAAAAAAAGAATCCCATAAACTTCCTGACAGAGAATTAAATATTCTAATAGCATATACATCTTAACTGCTATTGAATTAATAATTGTAACTTCCAACCTAGATATGCAGAGTCAAGAGGAATGTATTATTCCTTTCCCACCTGTAATATTTATATATTGCTGTGTGACAAATTACCCTAAAATTTAATTTAACATGTATCATCTTACAGTTTCTGTGATCGGGAATTCAGGTGCAGCTTGACTGTGTTCCCCAGCTGTAGGTCTCTCACAAGGTGGCAAGCACCTCAGAGCTTAGCTAAGGAAGGACCCAGTCCCTAGCTCATTCATATGGTTGTGGGCAGGATTCTGCTTCCCATGAGCCATTGATTCCTTGCCATGTAGGCCCGTCCACAGAGATGCTCACAACATGGCAGCCTACTTCACCCACTCGAGAAATATTGGAATGCCTTCCTAAAAGTCAGGATGTCCATTTGGAACCAGAATTTATATGGTGTCCTCTATTCCAGGGACTCCAGCATTTTCCTGAGTAAGGGTCACTCTAAGTTTCCCCAGTTTCCTATGAAAGACCCAAAAGTTGTTGAAGAAACAGAGCTTGACGGCAGAAAGCCCCCCACTCTTGCCCTCCCCCTCCTTCTGGAAATTCCCAGAAGCCTCTGGGTAAAGGCCTTGGCAAAGCTGCAAAGAAAAGACTACAGAGAGGGAACCTGTTCTCCTCTGGAGACTGAAAGGGCATTCACTGTTCTAAAGTGGCCGACATTGGGCCAAATTGCCTTTGGGCAAAATTTCTGCGAGGGGAGATCTTAAATCATAAAGAACAAAGTCTCAGGCAAACCATCAACATTAGAAAGGACTAAAGAAGTTCAGGTGTCAGGCATTAAAATTACGGTTGGTTTCTGTACATCTCATTAGGGAGGATAAGTATAAATGTGCTTGAATGGACCCGAGGGGAGTCGTAAGGTTGATTCTGAGGGCTGAGCGATCTGAACTTAGAGACAAGCTTGAAGGGAAGACCTATACTGGCCAGAGACCAAGTTAATGGAAAATTTAATTGAGGCGAATGAAAGGCTAAGCCTCATAGGTGGTGTGGCCCAGTGCCCTTTGAACCAGGAAGGCTGGGACAAGAGGCTGCAGAGGGCCCTGAGGGAAAACACGATGAGCTTATCTGAGCAAGAACAAGGGGCGGGACCAAGCAGGAGAGAAGGAAACCTGCAGACCTCCGCGAGAACCTCAGCGAAAGGCGGCAGGAAGGCAGAGAGGAAATCTGGGGGTTTCTGACACCAGGCAGTCCCTCAGAGGTCCCCCCTAGGTCCCACAGCACCGAGCACGGGCTGGGCACCTGCGGTGCTGGAGAGGAGCGTGTGTGAGGCACCTGGTGGAGCAGCCACTCAAGGTAGGAACCCAGGTGTCGGGCTCTGAGCCGGGGAGGGCAGCTCTACTGGGACCTGCGGTTGTTTCCTGGCCCTCCTCCCTAGCTCTTTCTGTTTCTCTTTTTGCAGGTCTCTTTCCCTGCTTTTCAGAGTTTACTGGCTGTGCTTCTTAGGTGGTGGCACCTGATTAAGCAGAGGGGAATAGTTACCCCACAGATAATCAAGAGGCGGTGTAATCAGGTTGACTGTATTACTTTCTCTTCTAATCTGGGGTTCAGGGCTAGGGATCCGTGGTGCTGCCATCTCGTTATGCAGCAGAGCCAAGGCATTCACACACGGAGCCCTCTGGACACTGATCCCGTGGTCTGACCTTCCTGCCAGCCTGGGCAGAGTTGTGTGGCCGGCTGGGCTGGTCAGACTTGCTGGCAATCAATCTGCCAGGAATAGAGATGACTGAGGAAAGGGTTCACTCTGTGCAGCTGTTCCTTCAGCTGGAAAGTTGTGACTGATGTGGGGAAATAAGATGGGGAATGGAGGGTGAGTATGTCTGTATGTGTGTGTGTGTGTGTGTGTGTGAGAGAGAGAGAGAGAGAGACATAGAGAAGGGGTGGGGAGAGAGAGAACTATTTAGTGCTGGGAAGAACAGGGTCTGAGATGGGTGTAGGGTTATTATTGCATGTAGAGATCCTATTTGAGAATAATTTTGCAGATCGTGGTGTTGCCACTTTTCAAGGCTTTGTTTTAGAGAATCCAAGTTAAGTGCCATAAAAATTCTTTAAATAAATTAAATAGTCCAAGCTCACTTAACTGTGAGCATTTGGGTCTTGTGTCCTACATGAAAATAGGTCAACACCCCCCAAAAGAACTCCCTGGCCACTCCTGCTGCTCTCGGACTTTCCTGGCTCTTGGCTTTCTCCCTCCTGTACCTCTGCCTCTTCTTGCTTCTCCTCAGAGGTTCTCCACATTCCAGGCACTCAGTTGACCCGGAAATGCAGCAGGCTGGGCCGTGCTGGGTGTTTTGGAAGCTGAGGATGCAGGGGCATTCCCCCGACAACCCTGCCCCAGCCTCTGCAGGGGCACAGGCAGAGGGAGGAGTCCACACTCCGCAGACCCTAGAGCTTTGTTCCCTGAACGAGGAGGCTTAGACCTGGTGCAGATTCAGGAGCAAAGGGGTATCCTTTGAGGCTGAGCAGGTTTGAACTCTTCTGGAGTATTCTTTGGGCTTCCCAGGTGACTCAGTGGTAAAGAATCTGCCTGCCAATGCAGGAGACCTGGATTTAATCCCTAGGTCGGGAAGATCCCTGGAGGAGGAAATGACAACCCACTCCAGTATTCTTGCCTGGAGAATTCCATGGACAGGGTAGCCTGGCGGGCTACAGTCTCAGTTCAGTTCAGTTGCTCAGTCACATCCGACTCTGCGACCCCATGGACTGCAGCATGCCAGGCTTCCCTGTCCATCACCAACTCCCAGAGCTTGATCAAACTCATGTCCATTGAGTTGGTGATGCTATCCAGCCATCTCATCCTCTGTCATTCCCTTCTCCTCCTGCCTTCAATCTTCCTCAGCATCAGGGTCTTTTCCAATGAGTTAGTTCTTCACATCAGGTGGCCAAAGTTATTGGAGCTTCAGCTTCAGCAATCAGTCCATCCAATGAATATTCAGGACTGATTTCTTTTAGGATTGACTGGTTGGATCTCCTTGCAGTCCAAGGGACTCTCAAGTCTTCTCCAACACCACAATTCAAAAGCATCAATTCTTCGGCACTCAGCTCTCTTTATAGTCCAACTCTCACATCCATGCATGACTACTGGAAAAACCATAGCTTTGACTAGACAGACCTTTGTTGGCAAAGTAATGTCTCTGCTTTGTAATATGCTATCTAGGTTGGTCATAGCTTTTCTTCCAAGGACCAAGCGTCTTTTAACTTCATGGCTGCAGTCACCATCTGCAGTGATTTTGGAGCCCAAACAAATAAAGTCTGTCACTGTTTCCACTGTTTCCCCATCTATTTCCCATGAAGTGATGGGACCAGATGCCATAATCTTAGCTTTCTGAATGTTGAGTGTTAAGCCAACTTTTTCACTCTCTTTTTTCACTTTCATCAAGAGGTTCTTTAGTTCTTCTCCACTTTCTGCCACAAGTGTGGTGTCATCTGCATATCCGAAGTTATTGATATTTCTCCCGGCAATCTTGATTCCAGCTTGTGCTTCATCCAGCCTGGGATTTCGCATGATGTACTCTGCATAGAAGTTAAATAAGCAGGGTGACAATATACAGCCTTGAAGTACTCCTTTCCTGATTTGGAACCAGTCTGTTGTTCCATGTCCAGTTCTAACTGTTGCTTCTTGTCCTGCATACAGTTTTATCAGGAGGCAGGTCAGGTGGTCTGGTATTCCCATCTCCTTAAGAATTTTCCACAGTTTGTTGTGATCCACACAGTCAAAGACTTTGGCGTAGTCAATAAAGCAGAAGTCTTTCTCATCTTCATTACCTCCACCATAGTTTGGTCTCAGGGCTACAGTCTGTGGGGTCACAAAGAGTCGGACACAACTGAGCGACTGAGCACACACAGAGCACGCAGCGTATTCTTTGGCCTAATAGGCAGACTTTATATGTAGCAGCTGGGGGAAACCATAGTCCACAGACTAGCCACGGTGAAAAAGGCACACCAAGCCTCTTTTGAAAGTTTCCAAGACACCAAATCCTGAAAGTGTGGCAGGCTTCTGTGAGAGCCGTTTGTGCCTGTGCCTTTCTATTTAAGCACACTCTTGTAATCGTACAAAAGCAGATCAGTCCTTTTCCGGGAGGAAAGACTTCATGATTTACAAGTGGCATCCTTAGTGTCTTAGATAGAGGCAGGGTTTATAGAAGAGAAGTACACAGAGTGCCTCCTGTTCACCCTACTGTGCTGGTGTCCACAGCGATGAAACAGCTTTAACTAGAGGCTGGGTTGTTGCCTCCTGTTTAATGAGAGCTGCCAGGTGACAAGACAACTCATTTCAGATGAGAAGGAATTTTCTCTTTCATCTCATCTGGGGGAAAAGGACCAGGAATGTGTTAATCTGTCAGCCCTCTGGTTTGCCATGAGTCTGCGTGTGGGAGCCGGATCTTCATAAGGCACTCTTGCCAGACAATCCCAGGTCTGCTGGCCCCATCTGGTGTTCACTCCCCAGTCATCCACAAAACCACTTGAAAAATATAGTTCTGTCTCCAAGGATAGGTTTGGTCCTTCTTCTTCAAATAGTCGTTTTGTAACAAACAATTCATGAGCCACACTTCATTAAGTTCTTAAACTACTAGAAGTTATGCTTACCTGTAATATATCTTCCCTGTATGTTGGATGGCTTAATGGTTTTAAGAGTATAAACTGTATGTATCCAGCAGTCATTTTTTTAACTGAAGCAATAGGAACTGGGGTTAGATATAAGGAAGAAGTTTTAGGCAGTGAGGTTTGTGGCATAATGACCTGTGAGGAGACTGTAAAATCTCTTTGGGGAAGCTTTTAAATAAGAGGCTCAGCTATTTACTTTATTTTCCATTCCAAACACCACCCCTGCCTGAAGAGAGAATTTGGAGTGAGCTCCAGGTGTTCCTCCGTTAATTTACCACCTTCGTAATTTTTGCTTTGTTTGAGGAAACCTATAGAAGTATTTACTCAAGATATTCCTTTAAATGGATTCATTTCTTTTAACCTTAGCCTTTAGTCATCTCAAGCAGTGATGTCTTATCAGTGGAAGCATAGTTTGATGGGTTAATTATATTTTATTGCTGTGCACTAAAATACATGGCCATAAAAAGATAACGTTCACCAGTTTTTGTGTCTTCCAAAAAGAAACACGTTTAAGTCCTAACTGCAGATACTTGTGAAAGGGACTTTCTTTGGAAATAGGGTCTTTGCAGTAATCAAGCTGTGATGAGGTCACACTGGACTATGGGTGCCAATCTAATGACTGGTATTCTTATAAGAAATGTGGACACAGATTCAGACACACAGGGAGAATGCCATGTGGCAACAGAGGCAGCGGTTGGAGTGCTGTGTCTGCAGCCAGGGAACACCATGGGTCGTTGGCTATCACCAGAAGCAGATAGAGGCAAAAAAGGATCTTCTTCTGGAGACTTCGGAGAGCATGACCCTGCCAACACCTTGATTTCAGACGTGTAGCCTCCAGAACTAGGAGAGAATAGATTTCTGTTGTTTGAAGTCACCAGATTTGTGGTAATTTCTGCAGCCTTAGGAAACGAATACACCTAAGTACCACCAAGAATCAGCCCCTGGTGGGCCAGTGGGACACATTTTAACACTTGAGGAAATGTTGGGCAGGGTGCTCAGTGAGGGTCCTTTTCAGTCCTGTGGTTGAAAGACGGCCTTCACTGGGTCAGTTATTTTTACCCTCAGGTGTGATGTAAGTGTCAGCACCCCTATTTGTAAAGGTGAGGAAAAGGCTGTCTTAGTTGGGTTGGAGCAGGTGCATCTCTTCAATTCTTAACGGCACCCTGGTGAGTGTACCTGAGCGTGCTGCTCTCTCCTGGGCTTCCCGGGAGCTGCAGGCTGTGCGGGACCATGTCTGCGGCTTAGTGATCCGTCTTCACGACTGTCCACCTGACCGCCTTTGGAGTCACTGGCACAGCCTTTGCCAGGTAGAGGGCTATTGTTTGACGCTCTCTCAAGTCAGTTTTACTTTATGATGAATTCATTTGGATCACAGCCCAGAAGCTGACTTTTATTACCTTTGATCTCACCCATGGTTGTCAGCAGTTTTTAAACCAATACAGTCCACATTCCCTTGTTCCACATCTCCACACGTTGTCATAGGAGAACAAAATTCCATCTGCATCTGTATTTTTCAGCCATACTGCAGATTGGTGAATTATCTACATTCACTACTGTAGACTGTCAGACTTCCATAGGCATATTTAATTTGGATTTGAAATATTTAATAAACAGAATAAATGTTTTAGAGTTTTTCATTGTTTGTCATGCATCTACATGAAGCATTCATATTTAGTTCTTAATAATATGAATTTTAATGCATCCTCTCTGTAATAGCAGCCTTAGTGCCCAAATGCCTACTTAATAAATATGTATTGAGCACCTTCTGTATGCCAAGCATCAGGCCAGACCCTATGAGTAGCTTCCTCACATACACCAAACCACCTGCCACTGGGGACGCAGAAAGGATTAGTATCCCAGACTAGGAATACTTTTTGATAAAGGGAATGGAGTGGCAGCCTTGCTGCTGACTGGCTAGGAATGTGCTGGCCATATTAGTAGATTCTTAAAAATGTTTGTCTTCCTCTTCAGCACTCCACTCAAGAAGCAGCCTAGTCCGTAGCTTTATAGCCAGCTCCTTCCCGCTGATGTCTTCTGACCAGGAGGGATGATGAAATGGAGGCCATCCAGGCAGAGGTGTGGGGTTCCAGGTTCTTGCAGACCTCTTGCAGCACTGCGTTAGCCACAAAAGACGAGCACAGGGCACGCAGGCCTCCCCTCTGCTTCTCACGTCCCTGTCCTAGTAGCCAAAGCAGTGTCAGACTGGACTGCATAGCACTCTCAGGAATCTGTTCACAGCCAAACACTGGGGCCTCTGCGATGTTTTTAAAAACAGCTTTATTGAGATATAATTCATGTATCATACAATTCACCCATTTAAATTCAACAGCTTTAGTAGAATCACAGATTTGTGCAGCTCTCACCTCAGTCAGTTGTAGAACGTTTTCCACACCTCAAACACAGCACACCCCTTAGCTAGGACCTCCAGCCCCCACAATCCCCAGGTCCTAAGCAACCACTAATCTACTTTTTTGTTTCTATAGATTTGCCCATCCTGGACATTTCATACAAATGAAATCATTTAATATGTGATATTCTGTGGCCTGGTTTCTTTACTTAGCATAATAGTTCAAGCTTCATTCACACTGTAGCATGGATCAATACTTCATTACTTTTATGCCTGAATAATATTCCACTGTATGGATATGCCATGTTTTGTTTATCTATTCATCAGCTGATAGTTATTTGGGTTGTTTCCACATTTTGGCTCTTATGAATAGTGCTTCTGTAAATATTCATGTGTAAGTTTTTGTGTGGAAATTTCATTTTTGTTGGAAATTTATATACCTAGGAGTAGAATTGCTGGGTCATATGGTGCACTTATTTTTAACCATTTGAGAAAGAGCCAGGATGTTTCCAAAGAGGTTGTACCATTTTACATTCCCACCAGCAGTGTGGAGGGTCCAGTTTTCTCTGTGTGTGTGTGCTGTTGTGTCTGACTCTTTGCAACCCCATGGACTGCAGCACGCCAGGCTCTTCTGCCCTCCACTATCTTCTGGAGTTTCCTCAAATTCAAGTCCACTGAGTCAGTGATGCTATCTAACCATCTCATCCTCTGCCACCCCTACCCACCCAACTCCTTTTGCCTTCAATCTTTCCCAACATGAGGGTCTTTTTTAATGAGTCAGCTATTCACATCTGGTGGCCAAAGTAGGGGAACTTCAGCATCAGTTCTTCCAATGAACATTTAGGGTTGATTTTCTTTAGGATTGACTAGTTGGATCTCCTTGCAGTAAAAGGGACTCTCAAGAGTCTTCTCCAGCACCACAATTCAAAAGCATCAATTCTTCAGCGCTCAGCCTTTTTTATGGTCCATCTCTCACATCTGTACATGACTACTGGAAAAACCATAGCTTAAAGTACAATTGATATTTACATATTTTGTATCCTGTAACTTTGCTGAATTCATCTTTTAATTTCAGTAGTGTTTTATTGGATTCCTTTGAATTTTCTACATAAACAGTTTTAATTTTTCCTTCCCAAATTAGATGGCTTTTCTTTTCCTTACCTATTTACCCTGGCTGGAACCTCTAATTCAGTGTTGAATAGAAGTAGTAAGAATAGAGACATCTTTGCATTGTTCTTGATTTTAGGAGAAAAAGTGTCCCATCTTTCAACGTTAACTATAATGTTAAGTGTAGGGTTTTTTGTGGAATGCCCTTTTTTCAGTTGGAGGAAGTTCCCTTTCATTCGTAGTGTGTTGAGTGTATTTCTCATGAAAAAATGTTGGATTTTGTTAAATACTTTTTTCTGCATATATTGAGATAATCATATGATCTTTGGTTTTCATTCTATCAATGCTGTCAGTTCAGTTCAGTTGCTCAGTCATGTCCGACTCTTTGTGACCCCATGAGTCACAGCACACCAGGCCTCCTTGTCCATCACCAACTCCCGGAGTTCACTCAAACTCATGTCCATCGAGTCAGTGATGTTGTCCCCTTCTCCTCCTGCCCCCAATCCCTCCCAGCATCAGGGTCTTTTCCAATGAGTCAACTCTTTGCATGAGGTGGCCAAAGTATTGGAGTTTCAGCTTCAGCATCAGTCCTTCCAATGAACATCCAGGACTGATCTCCTTTAGGACGGACTGGTTGGATCTCCTTGCAGTCCAAGGGACTCTCAGGAGTCTTCTCCAACACTGCAGTTCAAAAGCATCAATTCTCTGGCACTCAGCTTTCTTTGTAGTCCAACTCTCACATACATACATGACCACTGGAAAAACCATAGCCTTGACTAGACGGACCTTTGTTGGCAATGTAATATCTCTGTTTTTTAATATGCTATCTAGGTTGGTCATAACTTTCCTTCCAAGGGGTAAGTGTCTTTTAATTTCATGGCTGCAATCACCATCTGCAGTGATTTTGGAGCCCCCCAAAATAAAGTCTGACACTGTTTCCACTGTTTCTCCATCTATTTGCCAGGAAGTGATGGGACCGGATGCCATGATCTTCGTTTTCTGAATGTTGAGCTTTAAGCCAACTTTTTCACTGTCCTCTTTCACTTTCATCAAGAGGCTCTTTAGTTCCTCTTCACTTTCTGCCATAAGGGTGGTGTCATCTTCATATCTGAGGTTATTGATATTTCTCCCAGCAATCTTGATTCCAGCTTGTGCTTCTTCCAGCCCAGCATTTCTCATGATGTACTCTGCATAGAAGTTAAATAAGCAGGGTGACAATATACAGCCTTGACGTACTCCTTTTCCTATTTGGAACCAGTCTGTTGTTTCATGTCCAGTTCTAACTGTTGCTTCCTGACCTGCATACAGGTTTCTCAAGAGGCAGGTCAGGTGGTCTGGTATTCACATCTCTTTCAGAATTTTCTACAGTTTATTGTGATCCACATAGTCAAAGGCTTTGGCATAGTCAAGAAAGCAGAAATAGATGTTTTTCTGGAACTCACTTGCTTTTTCCATGATCCAGCGGATGATGGCAATTTGATCTCTGGTTTCTCTGCCTTTTCTAAAACCAGCTTGAATATCTGGAAGCTGTATATTACATTAATGGACATCATCATGTATTACATTAATGGACGATGTCATGTATTACATTAATTGATTTTCAGATGTTAAACCAACCCTGCATCCCTGAAACAAATCCTACTTGACCATGATGTATAAGTTATTCTGTATGTTATGGATTTGTTTTGCTAGTATATTGTTGAGAATTTTTGTACCCATATTAATAAGACATTGATCTCTAGTTTTCTTGTGATGTCTTTGTCTAGTTTTGGTGTCAGGGCATTGGTGTTCTCATAGAATGAGTTGGGAAATATTCTCTCCATATATTAGTCTGCCAGGCTTCCATAATAGAAACCTTATCCTCTATCCTTTAACTTTATTTTCTCATAGTTCTGGATGTCAGCAGTCTGAGATCCAGCTGTCATCAGGGTTGGTTTCCAGTGGCCCACTCTTCCTGGCTAGTGAACAGCCACTTTCTCTGTGTCCTCACATTGCCTCTTCTCTGTGCGTGTGTATGAAGAGGGAGACTCTCTTATGTCTCTTCCTCTTCCTGTCAGTACTTTCTTTTTAATCAGTACTATTGGGTTGAGGCCCTACCTTTAAGACCTTAATTAACCTCAGTTATCTCATTATGGCCCCTCTCTCCAAGTATAGTTGCCTGGGGGGGCTAGAGCTTCAACATATGAACATTTGAGGGGGACACAATTCAGTCCATAGCACTCCATTTTTACTTTTTGGAAGACTTTGTGAAGAACTGGTTTTAATTTTTCTTTAAATGCTTCATAGAATTAATTTCTGAAGCCATTTAAGTCCGGGATTTCTTTGTTTTTTGATTACTATTTGATCTCTTTACTTGCTTTATGTTGATTCAGATTGTCTATTTCTGTCAGTCTGTCCATTTCTTCTAATTTACCTAGTTTATTGGTGATAATTGTAATATTATTTAATAATCCATTTATTTCTTTGAGATTGGTGTTAATGTCATCTCTTTCATTTCTGAGTTTAGTAATTTGAGTCTTCTTTTTTTCTTAGCCAATCTAGCTTAAAAAGTTTGTCAATTTTGTTGATCTTTTCAAAGAGCTAGGCTTTGGTTTCATGATTTTCTCTATTTTTCTGTCCTCTATTTAATTAATTTCTGCTTCAGTCTTTATTATTTTCTTCCTTGTACTTGCTTTAGGTTTGGTTTACCCTCCTTTACTCCAGCATTTTATTGAGGAAGATTAGGTTATTAATTTAAGATTTTTCTTTTTAAATATAAATATTAACAGATAAAATTTGCTCTAGGCACTGCACTGCTTTAGCTGTATTCCATATGCAGTGGTTTTTATTTCTAGGCAAGCTCCATATGCATCCCCATATGTGAGAAGACCTGCTAGTTGCCCTAATTAAATCAAGTCTTTATCTTTTAATACCTATATTGTGGGAATAACCCATACTGGTTTACAGAAGAAGACATCTGGATCTCATGGCCCCAGATGTGCTTACTTATTGCCAGCCTTGGGGGTCCATTGGTTTTTCTTTTTTAAAGTCACTTTGGGGATGTCCATATCTGTTTTTATCATGTGTGGTATTTGGATGGTTATTGATGGAGTTAGACAGATATGATCTTGTCTAGGGTCAAGAAGAAAAGGAATTGCTAGAATATTTTTCTTCCTCTTTCTATCCCTATAATTCCTCTAGGCCTTGTCTTTTCAAACAAAACAAAACGCCCCACACCATTTGTATAGCTCACAGATAGAGTTCAACAGGCTGTAAGAATGAGCTTTAAAAGTGGAGAAAGTCCTGATCTGTTTCGGTGAGGGAGCTGAGGAGGAGATTGGCAGGCTCTTCAGGTCCTCTACTCTCTCTGTACTTTAGATGGGGTCTTTCTCTCTTATCTGCAGGGTTTGGGGAGGACCATGGGGCCATCCAGATCGTCATTTATGTCCCTAGTTTGTTCACCTTGGTGGAAGGTTAGTGCCCTTATGTATACTGGAACTGAAAGTGTGGGGAGGAAGCGCCGCCACACCTGTACCAGAACGCAGGCCAAAGTTGTTTCTCCTGACTCTGGGACACCGTGACTCTGGCTTGATCTCTCCCAGGAATCTTGGGCCAGGTGAGGAAGGCAGTGGTTATGGGCAAAAGAAGAGGGAGCCAGGAGATTCCAACAAGCTGGCAGAGACTCCTGGAGGAGCAGAGCCATAGAGGAAGAAAGACCTTTGTTTGAATTTTATTTACACGTCATCAATAACCAAGATGATCTCATTTTCCTTGGAACACGAAGGGTCACATGTCCTAATCCCTACTAAAGTCTGCTTTGTTGGTGAGGCAGGTGTCATTCTGCTGAGGGCTGAGCTACTGGGGTGCATGCCTTGGGGTCCATTCCTTCTCCTCTGTCATGCCCGCACACAGTGGCACCCGGGTCCATTCCTTCTCCTCTGTCATGCCCGCACACAGTGGCACCCAGGTCCATTCCTTCTCCTCTGTCATGCCCACACACAGTGGCACCCGTGCTGCTGGGGAAAGATTTTCCAAGACCCAGCGCCTGGTGGCCTCTTGACTGCTCTCTAATCTCTGCTTCTCTGCTCTGCCTTCTTGCCTAGCAAAAACAGTCACCGCCGAGGAGTGCCTGGTGAACCCTGCGAGCATGAACCGCTACGGCGTGGACCCTTCCTCCCCCACCTTTAGCCACAGGGGCTCCCTGCCCACCTCCTCTTCACTGTACTGCAAGCGGCAGAACTCTGGAGACGGCCACCTTGGGGGCGGCTCAGCCACCACAGTCGGTGGTCCCCGTGCCAGCCCCTTGTCCCCCGGAGGCCCCTCAGCACCTGGGCTGCGGCCTCCTGGCTCCAGCCCCAAGAGGAACGGGACCGCTCTTGAAGGAAACAGATGTGGTAATGTAACGCATGATCTGGCTTCCCCACGACCTGACCTCCTGTGCCCTTGCCCTGAGACCACCGAGTATAGAGGGACTGGGGACGGTGGCTGTTTGAATGTGGGAACACAGGGAAATTAGATCTTTCCACAAATCCCTTTGTGGACTTTTGTTGTTCTTGAAGGCAGCTGACTTCAACCTTTGACCACAAGCAAAGACAATGGTGTATAAGAGTGGGCTAAACTGTAGGAATAAGTAGAATCCAAAATGTACAGTGGCTCAGCTACAGTAGAAGTTTTTATAGTTGGTGTGTGCATCACAGTTCAGAGACCTGGGATCATCCGTTTTGTGGCTCTGCTGTTCCCTGTGGCCGCCATGCTCCGTGCATCTAGCAGGTGGATTGGGTTGGTAACTAGCAGTTTTCAGCCATTGCTGATTAGAAACGTTCCTTCCTTCTGCCTGTTTCCTCCTGTGGTGCTGTGTCTCCTCATCTCTCGTACTTTTTCCCTTCCATCTCACAGTAGGAGCCAAGCTCTCGGCTTCATGAGGTCTTCCCTCTAATTCGAATCCTCTGCAGCCCCAGAAAAGTGGCCTGTCTGAGGCATAGCCTAAATAGCTATGTACTGAGCACCTACTATGGGCCAGACACTCTCCACACATTATTTATGACTTTTATGAGTTATAAATGAGCCACCAGGGAAGCCCTATTATTATGTCAGGTGTATATTATTATTGTAGGCATTATTAGATTCGATACACAGATAAAGCATGTGAAGATCAAGAGGTCAGTCAAGCATTGAGCCAGGATTTGACTTAAGCTGGCTCCAAAGCTGGCTTTCAAAAACTGTGCCTGGGATTTTCACATGCTCAGTGGGCTTCAGTGGGTCCCTCTGAGGTTCTAGGGGAAGGCTGGAGGGGGTGGGAGCAGACAGGACTCTATCACCACCCTCTGTAACCAGGGCCTCTTCACATTTGCAGAGTGGGGTTCTCCATTTGTGTAGCTTAAACAGAGCTTGCGCAGCTAAACACATGTGGAAACCATAGAGATAAACCATGCTAAACTGAGTGAAGGTAGATTAAAATAGGAGAGAAAATCCTGGCCTCCTTACCCATTAGTCACCTAGCAGTCAGCTTGGGTGCTGCCGCAGGCCCTCTGGAGGGCTATTAAGTTTTCCCTCTGCCCAAAGAAGTGCTTGGTATTGCTCTGAAATTGCATCCCAAGTGAAAGCAGTCGGTATTAAGAAACCATATTTCTTTAAGAGGGTTTGACCCAAGTCATAAAACTGGAAGGGACCTAGAAATGGATTTTCCCCCATGGTGCTAACCTTAATGGTTTAAACCTGCAGAAATCAGAAACTGGTATGAGACTGTGTGAGAAGGTAGGTATCAGTGATGTGACAGACTTCTCAGTCCTCTCTCTCACGTGAATTCTTACCCTGGACTACTACTGGCTTGATATATCGTCTCTGCCCATGGACTCAAGGGATGTATTCACAGGACACATTTTCCTATTTTTTGCTGATACTCAGGTGAAAATCTGAGAGCTCACCTCTGTCTCTCATCCAAGATATAATCACTAAGAACTAGTAATATAAAGAGATTTTGGATAACAGGAGATGCTGTAGAATTCCCAACTGAGAGTGCATCCAAGCTTCAGAATTGAAGTGACTTCAACATTGTTCTTACCTTACCACGTACCACCATGGGTTCGAGTTTGAGTCTATAGGGTATGGCCTTGGGTGGTGCATAGAGAATGATTCAGCCAGAAAAAGAAGAATGGGAACAGCACTCTATGTGGGGCAGAGGGTAAAGTGAGTGAAGGTGTAGTAGGGCTTATTCATTCCGAGGAATGAGAAGAGTTTGTGCAGGGACATGGACGGAAATCATGCTGGGAGATTTGGGGTTCAAACCAAGCAGATCGGGCTTTCTTTACTCTGTGGAAATCAGACATTTCTGAACAGGGACGTGAGATGTGGTGGCCACAGAACTCAGGAAGACAAATCTATTGGCCACTATGGAATTGATGTATAACAGTAAGAAGACTAGCAGCTACCTTTAATTAATTCTTACTGTTTAATGCTTCACATTATCACATTTAATCCTCACAGTGTGGTAGGTAGTTGACTGTTGAGGCAGCTAAGACTCAGAGGGATTTTGGTCAGTCCTGGCCAGCATATACTCATGGAGCACAATATGCTTGTCTAAGGTCTAAGGGTGGAGCTGTGAGCAAGATAGATATGGGCCCTGTTCTTGGACAGTCTCCAATTGCAGAGAGACTGATGGTTAACAAACAAAACCGAGGGGCCCCTTTTGGAAGCCGATGGGCTTCCCTTCAGGATGCTTGTCATCAGGCTCCAGCCCAAAGCCACAGAATCACATGATTCTTACAATACTCTAGAGAAACAGCATGAAGAACCTGAAGCCCATGAAGAATAAGATGATCAGGTCTGGGAAGGGGTTGGAAACCTGGCCACCGGCTCTCATTCACTGCACTTTGCCCACAGACACGCTGATAAGGCTTCAGAGGTGTGAGAATGTAGTGCCTTTGTGTTGCCCAGGAGAGGCGGTGGTTTGAGGGGACCTTGGCGATCCTTCCCAACTCCTCATTTCCCAGCAGAGAAGCACAGAGACACTCGCACGGTGGTGGGTGGAGGGGCCTCTGACTCCTGGATCATTGATCCTTCTCTTCCTTCATCGGATTCTATCATGAGCTATAAAGTGTCTTCTGAATTATGAGTGAGCAAAAGGAAATTATGCTTGTGCTTGTGGGCCTGTGTGAGACAGAGTGATACACAGGCAGCCGCAGGCGGACCGGGCTGTGAAGGTGCCCGGAATTACTTTAGACGGATTCACAGTCATTCCATTCCTGGTGGGTATGAATTCAGCATTAGAAGGAGCCACCACCATCTTCATCCTACATCCATTCACAGCTGGGTTTCACTCTGCACATGTCTCCAGCAGCACCCAGGGAACAGACCTGACCGTGCACCAAGTTCTCTGCACTGGAGAATGCCCCCCTTTCACAAAGGCAATCAGCGAGTGCTTTGCACACTCTGTTCTTTTAGGAACAAGATTTTTTTCACATCTATTGTGTCTGACCACTGTGCAGTCACATCTGCCTAGCCTGGCCATGTCAGCCCAGACCCATGTGTCTTCCTGACAGCCTGACAGCAGCTGAAGGGACTGTGTGGTTATTATCTTTGTGTGAGCATGGCAGAAGCTGGAAAGCTCCCTCTCTCCCTCCTAGAGCTAGTTCACTTTGGATCCTGAGCTGGTCTCTAGGTGTGACAGCTTCCTGCTACTGTCTGTCTTGTGTGACTCTAAGGCCCCTCAAAGAGGAAACACAAAAATGCCCACAGCTAGGACCAGGTGCCAGGAGCAGAGCCACTTTCCCTCCACGCTCATTGCCTGGAGAGCCTCACCCTAAAGACAAGCCAGACCCCTTGCTCAATCCCATGGCTGTGGCTCACTGAGAGAGCCTTTCCCTGGCCTTGCTCAGAGGACCTTAGGCTCCCATGGATGGTGTTGTGAGTCGGTCTGGTGTTTTTCCTTCCTGTCAAACATGGGAAATTAGATTTGACCTCTGCTCTGATCACTCTAAAAATCATTCTTGGCACTGAAGGCTTCCCGCCTTTGTAATCAGAGCATCTATTATCACCCTGATTACTGCCGACACTCCGATGGGGCAGGCTCCAAAGGCAAATGCGATTTCCATGGTTCCTCCTCCCCTTGTTGAGTGCAGATGTCCTTAAATGCAATGAAATCATCTCTAATAAGCATGCATCCACATTCAGATAGCCCCGGGGTGCATTAACAGTTTCCTGGCAAAATGCACCCCCCACCTTATGCCAGATCACCTAAGGGGACCCTTCCAGGTCTAACAAGGAAAAGGCAGGGAAAATCTCAAAGAAAATCCAATTCTCAACCAAACCATTATATTGAGGATAGACACAGCAATGTGATAATGTACTTTTCTCAGCACCAATGCAGAGCTGTGCCCTTCTCAAGCACATTGAAAAGAGGAGGAAAAAAGAGACAGCAGAAAAACCGCTGCACCCTGAAATTAAAGAACATAAATGGAAAGGAAGTCTTCTCAACTACGAACTTAGAATTACTCGGTAGGGAAGCTGCTTCATTGTTCAGAGCCTGAAAATAAGATTAAGGATTACACACACAAAGCTTTTGTGTAAATTACTAATACTGTTTTTGCGAAGTGTATTGATTTGTTTTACATTCATTGAACCCATATTACAAATATATTTGCTTGGAGCCATGGAGGACTTAACGATTATAAACCCTGTAATGAGAGGATTCTGGGCTTCCCAGGTGGCACTAGTGGTAAAGAACCTGCCTACCAACTCAGGAGACGTGAGAGACATGGATTCAATCCCTGAGTTGGGAAGATCCTCTGGAGGAGGGCATGGCAACCCACTCTAGTATTCTTGCCTGGAGAATCCCGTGGACAGAGGAGTTTGGCTGGCTACCGTCCATGGGGTTGCAAAGAGTCAGACATGACTGAAGTGACTTAGCATGCACGCACACAATGAGAAGATTACATTTTTCACCAAACTCTTAGCCCAGGACCTGGTACAGAAGAGATGCTCATTAGGTGTCTGTGGATGACTAGGGGGAAGATGAAAAAGATTATCCTCAAGAATTTAAAAGATAACTGGAGGTTACAGGCAAGCACATGCATAACGGTAATACTAAGCAGAATGTGCAGAGCATCTTTAAGAGAAGAACAAAGATTTGGGGGTTAAAAGTAGAGGAAGGTGACATCCAGATGGCAGGACATGGAAATGCTGCCTGTGAAGGGATCTACCTGAGCTTTGATGGCTACTAGAACTTCTTTGGAAAGGAGGAAGGATAAACACCTTAAGAAGAGGTGGCAAGAATACACAGGAGAGCTGTACAAAAAAGATCTTCATGACCCAGACAACCACAATGGTGTGATCACTCACCTAGAGCCAGATATCCTGGAATGTGAAGTCAAGGGGGCCTTAGAAAGCATCAGTACAGAGCTAGTGGAGTTGATGGAATTCTAGCTGAGTTATTTCAAATCCTAAAAGATGATGCTGTGAAAGTGCTACACTCAGTATGCCAGCAAATTTGGAAAACTCAACAGTGGCCACAGGACTGGAAAAGGTCAGTTTTCATTCCAATCTCAAAGAAGGGCAATGGCAAAGAATGCTCAAACTACCACACAATTGTACTCATTTCACATGATAGCAAGGTTGTGCTCAATATCCTTCAAGCTAGGCTTCAACAGCACATGAACCAAGAATTTCCTGACGTACAAGCTGGATTTCAAAAAGGCAGAGGAACCAGAGGTCAAATTGCCAACATCCGTTGGATCATAGAAAAAGCGAGAGAATTTCAGAAAAACATCTGCTTCATTGACTACACTAAAGCCTTTGACTGTGTGGATCACAACAAACTGTGGAGCATTCTCAAAAAGATGGGACTATCAGACCACCTTACCTGCCTCCTGAGAAACCTGTATGCAGGTCAAGAAGCAGCAGTTAGAACCAGACATGTAACAACAAACTGGTTCAAAATTGGGAAACAGCTACACCAAGGCTGTATATTGCCACCCTGCTTATGTAACTTATATGCAGAGAACATCATGTGAAATGCCATGGATGGATGAATCCAATGCTGTAATCAGCAGGGATGGAAGAGAGGAGAGCCCTGTGAGAGGCATCCTTCTAAGAGCTTCAAAATAATTAAATTTGAGGAGCAAATAAAGGACAGGAAAGATGACTGAGGTTTCAGAAGCATGAAGAGGAGGAGATGCTACTTCTAGGGAAAGAGGATGGATTAGTTTGGGACATACAAAAGAAAAACAAAACACACCATCCCCAAATATTGCCTAAATACTGACTCCCCACTCTTTTCCTCCTTCACTGATCTTACACCATTTAATCTGCCCTGGGGGAAAAGCATTTATGCCACAATGCAACTCAAGTCCCTGACCAGCATGGACCAGGCACGGAACCAGGCTCCTGTTGTCCAGCAACCCCGTCTAGTGGTGAGGTTGGAGTGAGCGCTTCGGCAGAACCAAGGGCTGGGGAGGTGCTCAGAGTGGGTGCAGGGTACAGACCTCTCACAGACAGGGCTTCCAAGACCATGGCAGTAGAGACCCAGGACAAGCACCGAAATGTGGCCTCCATTCTGCCATGTCATCTCAGGGTGATGCCAGTGAAGTCACACAGGACCTGACGTCATTTTGGCATCACAGCACTCCAGAGCCTATCATAATAAGCATTCTCTGGCCACCAAGGCCTGGGTCACAGGAGGTCCGAGGCCCACGGAGACAGAAGTGGTCAGGAGGGGTCTTTGAAGTCTAACATGGGTCAGCATTTCCACTGCTGGAGGAGATCCGTCTTCTGGTGCTCTCCTCTGTACAGATGAGGGGGTGGGGGGCTGCCTCTGGGAGCCGTCTCCAGTGCACTTCTAGCCTCACTCGGCCACAGGAGATCACTCAGGCCACCTTGGACTCAAGGGCCAGGCAAGGGGGCAGGCAGCACCAGGTGGGCATTGAGCCCAAGCCCGCAGCCTCACGGCCTCCCTCTCTGTGCTCTCCCCTCCAGCCTCAAACCCTTCTCCGGACAGGCAGGATGCCCGGCGGCCAAGGAGCAGGAACCCTTCCAGCTGGTCCGTGGAGGATGTGGTCTGGTTCCTGAAAGATGCAGACCCGCAGGCTCTGGGGCCCCATGTGGAGCTCTTCCGGAAGCATGTATGCACCGTGGTGGGCCTCGGGAGTGGGGTTCAGGGAGCTGTGGGGTTGGGGAGCGTCTGCACTACACCCTGGGGGCACCACTCAAGGGAGGCCAGATGGGACCACAGGTTTCTCAGAGCAGAACAGCCACTTAGTCTTGTACCGAAGGCACGTTTGTCCCATCTGTTCCCTCACGTGGCCTTTATCAGGAGTCCTGTTTTCTCGCCCGTCTATTTGTCTGTGCAGTCAGCAAACATTGGTAACACACCTACAACGTGCCAGCAAGCTAACAGTGCCTATTCTTAAGCTGCTTTGAGGATTAAATGAAAAAATGCACAGTGCCTGGTTTGAAGATGGCCTTTGGTTAGCAGGCATTTGTATCATTATTTAGGAGATTCTAAAATATATAAAGATGGTAAATTAGATGGGTAATGATTAGTATTTTATCTGCCAAGCCTTGTGTGTCATGGTTACAATTGTTGCCGTAACCAGTTACCACAAATGTAGTAACTTAAAATGACAGAAATTTATTATCTTACAATTCAGTGGGTCAGAAGTCTGACAGGGGTCTCTCTGAGAGAAGACTATGGTGTTGGTGGGGCTGACATCTTTCTGGAAGCTTTAGGAAGAATTCATTTCCTTGCCTTTTCAGCATCGAGATCCACCTTCATTCTTGGCTCCTATCTTCCCGTCCTCATCCTTGGAGCCAACAACATCAAGCTGAGTCCTTCTCAAGCTGCCAGCTCTTTGGTTCTTTATTCTGATTTCTTCCTCCACTTCTGAGGACCCTGTGATTGTATTGTCTCCCTCCCTCTCCGATAATCCAGGACACTCTTTCTATTTTAAATGCAGCTGGTTAGTAGCTTAATTCCATCTGCAGCCTTAATTCCCAGCTTTCAGGGACTAGGATGTAGACATCTCATGTGAAGGAGAGCGAGCATTCTTCTACCAGCATTACCACTTTTTTTTTTCTCCTTGTCTTTTATTTTATTTGAAATGAAGCTCACAAAAATCATACACTCGGACCTGGAGAGGATCGTCATCTCACCCAACATTCATATTTTATTAGGGATATATTTGACTTCAGTTAACAGTGGGGACTTGAGAGCAAGGACTGCAGAGGGATGATGTTTAGACAGATCTGAGTGGGAGGACTCTGGCTTCCTTCCAGCATGAGAGGAGTCAGCAGAAGTCTAGGCAGTGAGTAAAGAGAGAACATTAGGCAATGAGGCCCCTGGGAGGGCTCACAGATGAGCTTTGCCTTGCTACCAAGGACATGGAGTGTGAGTGACACAGAGTAGGTGCTTCTCTGGCTGAACAGCTTGGCTGGTTAGAGGAACGGGAGGGGCTGATAACACTTGAAGTTATGTGAGTCCTGTATGTGCCTCTTCTTCCCACCCGAGCACCTAAAATCTCCACCCTCTCTCTCTAGTGATCTGAAACTAGCACTATAGATGAAGGAGGAAACCCAGCCTTACTAAGTTTGTGAACTCAGCATACAGTCTGGATGGGTTACCATTTTCAGAGACAAATGGGAGCAATTTCAGGACCTCAAAGGATTGGCTTTCCCTCAGTATGTGTTTGTGCTAAACCCTGGGATGAAGCAGGTGCATTTTTTAGTTGTGTGCCACCTAGTATTCTTGACAGGGTCAAAAAGCACCTGAAATCCCTTTTAGATTGTCATTAGCAATTTGATAATCCGTTGAAAGCTGGTGGGCTTGCCAAGAATAGAAACCAGCAATTAGGATGATGAATGGAAGTCAGGGCCTTATACTAGCGCCTGGAATGGAAAGGGAACCACTAGTTTCAGGGTCTCATGAGATGATATTTTGTCTTAGTCAGTTCAGGCTGCTGTAACAAAGCACCGTAGACTGAGTGGCTTATGAACAACAGCAATTCATTTCTCAGTTCTGGAGGCTGGAAGTCTGAGGTTGGGTTGCCATCAAGGTCGGCTTTCAGTGAGAGCCCTCTTTCAGGTTTTGGACTGCTACCTTCTCATTTCATGAGGACACTAATCCCCTTCAAGAGGGCTCCACCCTCATGGCCTATGCACTTTCCAAACTCACACCTCCAAATACCATCGCTTGAGGGTTAGGATTTCAACATATGAATTTGGGGAGCAGTTGGGGAGGACACATTCAGTCCACTGAAGCTTTCTCGCTCCTACAGCCCTAGATTGGATAAAGAGGTAAACATATGCATGGTATTGGGAATATGGCTGGGATTAGGTTAGATTCCTTCTATCAGGACAGAGCAGGAATATGAAAGATCCAGTGGATTATGACCCCAGGGCGAATGTGGCATGACGAGCACATAGTATTTGTGGGCTTTCATTTATTTTTTGAAGACACTGCTGTGGGACCAGGAGAGTATACATCTAAGTAAATCTATATTCCCTTACCTTATTTCCTGACCACACTCTCACCGTGGCCACTATTTGATTACTTTGACCACCTTCTGGGTTTTCTCTTTTCTCATCCTGTTCCACCAGGAGATTGATGGCAATGCCCTCTTGTTGCTGAAGAGTGACATGATCATGAAATACTTGGGCCTGAAGCTGGGGCCTGCGCTGAAACTCTGCTACCATATTGATAAACTGAAGCAAGACAAGTTCTGAAGGTGTTTAAAAGACACAAGCAAAGTCCAGACAGCAGAATCTCCAGACCATCTGCCTTACCAACATCACCACCATCACAAGGACTCTCTTCTGAAAAAGAACTGTCACAAAGGCTTGGTCTTTTTTTTTTTTTTTTTAATAAAACTCATAGTTCTTGACCTTTTAAAAAATTCAACATGGCCCTTTTGAAAGGTTCCTCTGTTTTAATGATTTGCCAAAAAATTACCCAAAAAAGGCCCATTATTTTTAAACATTTCTAGTTGGTTTGTTGCTCTTAGGGTAGGTCCTGTTTTTATAATGAGAGTTTGGGGAACTGAAGGCTATCACCCAAGGAGGACCTTGGAGATTTCCAAGCATGTGGGAAGAACCTTTGTCTCCGCAGGCTCTGTGGGGATGCCCACCACAGCAGCTCCCCGTCTTTAACTCTGACCTGGAGACCTATCATTGTCAACCTTGCTTGATTCAGCTCTGGAAGCTGTCTTCTGAGGATAAATGCCTCACCTTGCACTATCCGGAAAACTTGAATTCTTTTGCTCTCTGAAAGAGAAGAAGAAGAAAAAAAATCTTTTCTATTCCTAGTTATCTGAAGTACTGTGTTGCCCCACTAGGGGGCAGGCTGCCAATGTAATTTCAGGACCCTCACTGCAGCAGCCTGATATTCAGTACCCAGTGGATGAATTAGGGTTTCTGGGAACAAGATCTAGCCTACACAGACACAGAGAATTTATTCCACAGTCAGCACCACAGATTGCAATGTGGGAAGAAACCATCTTCTAGAAGGTTCTTGTTCATAACCAGTCATTATCGAGCGACTGAGATGCACAAGCAGCAAAGGCAAAAATTTGGAAGCACGTTCTTCCCAGATGGGGCTTTGGAGTCCCTTCTCTTCCAGAGTCCTTACTGAGGTGTCAATGTTTTGGCACACTATAGACTCTTAGTGACATTTAGCCACATCATTTCTTTCAAAAAGAAAAAGCTATCCCAACTAAGCTTTGAAATCGGAAGGTGTTGATTTCTAGTTACACTGTGGGATTATATAGTTGTATCTGTGGCTAATTTTAATAATAATAGCATGTATACAGACATGCTATTATTGGGTTTAATTCAATTTACAAATCGGTTTTCCTTTCTCACTCTGGAATAATAGAAAAAAATTGATTTCTACCCCTTTGCAGCTGTGTCCAGGGAAGGGCAGTGAATCCACAATTTACTAGGCAGAAGGGGAACTGCATCTCCATTCTTCTTATCTTCTCCTTTCTCTCTTTTCCTGTCTCCTTTTTCCTTCCTCTCTCACTGAATAGGAAACATATCTTCAAAATGAATTCGTCTTTGCCATGGGCATATCCTCTTCTGTAAAAAAAAAAAAAAGAAAGAAAAAGAAATCCATATTGTTGGTCATGAGGAGATGAATCTTAGACTTTGTGTTCCCTGGGAGGGGGAGGATCAACGATAACTCCAGACCTCCCTTGGCCCAGTGATCAGAAAAGGCACACCGTCCTCAGGATTCAACCTGGACAGGTGTCTCTCCGGTGAGTAGAGCAGGAGGTGAGTGCAGCCTCCCACCCCTCTACTAGGACTTCCCTGGAGGCTCAGTGGTAAAGAACCCACCTGCCAATGCAGGAGATGAGGGTTCGATCCCTGGGTCGGAAGATCCTCTAGAGAAGGAAATGGCAACCCACTGCAGTATTCTCGTCTGAAAAATCCCATGGATAAAATCCCTAAGAAACCTCCCATGCCATGCTCTTAGACCCATTTAATGAGTGATATTTGAGGAAGCACCTCAGAGCAGAATCCTTTTTAGACACACAAACAGTGGCTGACTTAAAGTGCGACAGAGAAGGGACAGAAGAGAATGTAAAGGACAGAGGAGAATGTCCTAAAACTGCCCACGAAGCTGAGCTGGAGTTATCAGGCTACAGAAGAGCTGAATGTCTGTCGGTCCCGGCCGCTGACTAAACTATCCTGAATCAGGCCTTTACGATTTTGAAGCAATAAATTGACTCTGTCTCTCTAAGTTTGCTCATCGTGAAGTGCTCACAGCTGGTCTGGAATTAAATAGTCTCTCTCAGAAAACCATGGGGAGTGTATATATTCAGAACAGCCAGGATGAAAGCAGTGAGATCCAGAAAAATTCCACCACAACCCATGTTCCTCACTCCAAACCCACTGAGACTTGTGGTGCCTCTTCCATCAACATATACCCTGTATGCTGTTGTTTGCTAAGGCATGTCCAGCTCTTTTATGACTCCATGGACTGTAGCCTGCCAGGCTCCTCTGTCCATGGGAATTCCTAGGCGAGAATACTGGAACAAGTTGTCGTTTCCTTCTCCAGGGGGTCTTCCCAACTCAGGGATCAAACCCGCATCTCCTGCATTGGCAGGCAGGTTCTTTACTACTGAGCCACCTGGGAAGCCCTGTACCTCATACAGAAACTTTCCAAACTTTCTACCATTCTTGCTAGTTCTTCCCTTGGCACAAAAATACCGACATTGGTGCCACCAAGTGAAAATCATCCTCAAACAATATTGAGGAGACACTTGGAGGAGTTTTCAGGGGAGAGAGATTTTTCCATCTTGAGAAAATTGGGTCCATGTTCATGTGGATCTGCTCTCACAGAGGTGCTGTCTTATTTTGCTTTAAACTTTAAGCAAGACAGATTGCTGCAGCCATGATATTTAAGGTTTGACTTTAAAAAAATCTCATTACTCTTAAAATGAATGCTGCCACATCAGAGAATAACCCAGGGAGGAAATTCTTCCTTGCCTGTTTTTACACTGAGATGCAATTAGCTGGCCAAATTATTGTCGTCAATCCTGCAATTATAATTAATTTTCACCCTTTTCAAAAATCTTGTCAAACCAGGCAGATAAATAGCTTAGCAAATGTAAAACATGCCGGCCATCTCCGCTACATGGACCTTACAGAGTCAGGCCATGTGTGTCGCTCTGATCCAAATGGGAGCTTATTTGGGGGGAGGCCTTGCGCTTGTACAGATGTGGTACTTGTTATTCTATGGCAGTAGCTTCGCTTCAGGTTGTGGTGAATAATGATATAGTTTTGCATAATTTCAAATTAGAGTGTGTGTGTGCGCGGGCGTGTGCGTTCATGTTCGAAACATTTCCAATTATACTTGTCTGTTAAACACTTAAAAAAAATCTGAGACAATTTTATTGCCTAAGGCATTTAAAATATTTTATAAAGCACATTATTCCTTTTGTGAAGATTTTAGGTGAAAGATGTGCATTTCGTATGTGTGTGTGCGCGCGCGCATGCAGGCACATGCGTACTTCCTGGCAGTGCGGTGGGAAGAGCCTTTGAACGTGGCTGGGAAGGTATCAGCTCTCGCATTTGCTTTGTTTCTAATGCCTTCTCAGTTCTGTAGCACTGAGGTAGAATCCGCCCCAGGCAGCAGGGTGCACCCTTGAGGCAGCTGGCGGGCGGTGCTGGGATTCTGGACCTGCCTGCTGTCAGGCACTGACTGGGCGCACCAAGCCAGCCCAGGCTCTGCTCCCCGTGACTGAGAAGACAGGCCTCGCCAGGGAGCCCACTGGGCTCCTGAGCGCCTGGTACGGTGCCCGCCAGAGCTCCACGCACTCCCATCATTTCCCGGCAGCAGGGCTGTCCGGTATTTTCCTTTACAGCAGGAGAAAGGAATGGGACGCTCCTCAAGAGAAATAAAGAGGATAGTAAAATACACTGGGAAGGAAGACTGAGTTGAGATTGGCGAACGTGAGGAGGAAACTGAGGAGAGGAAGCCAAAAGTGACTGTCTTAGAAAGCAGACACCCCTCTAACAGGCCCAACTCTTTCAGCTACAAGGACCTATTTTTGTATTTATGTGCTGTATGGAATATGGAATATTTCTCTTTTTTAATTAAAATTATTTTTCTTATTACTTTCTGAGATTGTTTTAAGGAGAATTTTGTTATAGCTCTGAAGATAAGATTGGAAATGCCCAAAAGTGACCAGGGACTCAAATTTAGTCATTGTCAGAAGGTCTCAAAAGATGGAGACACTTTGTTTTCTTTCTAAAGAACCAGACAGGTTTCCATCCGTGCGAGAAGGTGAGTTGTGATACTTGCTCTGACCAGTGCTTTTTCAACTTTTCTCTGATGGGCTTAGGGGAGGAGGAGAGACTCATTGTTTTCCCTTACACCTCAGATAACAAGACAGAAGATGGGGAAGGAGGAGATGATTTTTGGTTAAGCAGAGGGATGAACACCTGTCTGTGGGCAAGGTTTATTTGTAGTTACTAACACACTCCCAAGAATTAACACAACCCTGCTGTAGTCTTGCCACAGCCCCGGTGGCAGGGGAAGACTGTGCTGAGAAGACGGGTGCTGAGCCCCGCAGATGGTCAGCCACCTAGTGGTACAAAGAGTCCTGCTCCCATCTCGTGACGTCACCCCAGCGGCTCCTCTCACGTGACTCCTGGCCACACTGCCCCAGGAAGAGGGCTGGGAGCCCCCGCTTCCAGGGTGCCCTTCCCTCCAACCTTTATCCTAATCGAAGACGATTCCTTCATGGACAATTGGAAGCTGGATTTTTTTGAAATCTAGCATTTACTTGAAAGAGAATCGTTCTTATTTATTGCCACCAGTTAAATATTATGGAAACATGTCTGCTAACAATTTGCTTTGTGTAATTTGTTCTAATGCTAATAAGCAACAGCTGGGACACTTCCTGTGGTGAATTCCTTTGTGGTTACAGTGGTATTATCACACACGGACTTCACCAAATCGCTGAACTTGAGAAGAACGCTCACTCCGGCTCTCCCAGGCTGCAGGAAATTCCCCTCACTTAGAAGCAGTTCTGGGCAAAGCATTTTTTTTAGAGGAGGGTGTACTTTTCCTTGACTCTCTGCTTCTGAACAGGCCTGCAGACCTGTGCTCTTCAAGTCCCATCTAGAGAGCCTGGGATTCTCCTCCCTCTCAGCCATGAGCTTGATCTCCTCCAGAGGAAACACAGCCAGCAGAGCTAAAGAGTGACACCTTCCTGCAGGTCAGTGCATGGTGCCCAGAGTGAATACAGAGTAAAGACTGAAAAACGCAGTGGAAGGTGGTCTTCTGTCCACCTCATGTGGGCTGTGCCTTCCCCACCGGGCCACCATCAGCAGACGAGGCCCGAGAGGAATGGAGATGCATCTGAGAGCCAAGAGCTGCTCAGAGTGGATGAAGTGATGACAGCAGACAGTGTGGGCATCTTCCCTCTGAAGGGTCTAGACGTACCACTCAGACCTGCTCAGGGCCGCCGGCCCACCGTTCTCTGCTCTGTAGCTCCACCTCATGGCCTGAGCCTTTGTATTGTTCCCCATATCAGATGCGTGTTGTAAAGGCCAACACAAACGCCTTCTATTGGATCCTACTTTGGAACACAACCAAAGCCTTGCTTCTCCAAGCAGCTCACTATGAAATAGCAGACCCTCGCTGGGTGTCATTTTACAGTAAGCATATGTGACCGGAGGCTACCTCCACCATAAATGTAGCATCCTCAAACCTCAGGTGGGCCCCACCTCCCCCTCCAATGCTGGAATGCCTTCCCTACACCCCTGAGAAATGGCTCTGCCTGACCACTTCCCCTTAGGGGGAGTTCAGTCCCATAGGAAGTGGCTTATTTCTCTGTTGGACGGCTCTGGTTGTGAAAACGTTATTTCTCAGGGAGACACAGATGTCTGTGAATCAGACACAGACGTTTGAGACGAAGCCAACTCTGCAATCTTTCTCTTTTCAACGGAGCTTGTCCGTGCAGTAACCACACCTATAATACAAATTGACATTGGCAAGTAGGCCCCAGCCCCACTATATTAGCGTAGAGGGGCAGACAGTGTGTATAAATGGGGGACTTAGATAGGTCATGGCCATCAGATTCATCAGCCCTGTCAGGAAAAACTATCGAAATTCTTGCGGCCTCACACACACAGAAAAGGGTGTCCTGGGAGAATCTTTACTGTAGTTGTAAATCTGGCTGTGGTCACATAAGCATGTGAGTTAGAAAAGATTGCATGAACAAATCTGTAAGTCCATGTTCCTCAAAAACTGGAAAAGACGTGGAGGTCCTACCTCTTAATTGTACTCGCTGGTGATGTAATAAACTAAGGAAGCTTTAGTTTAGACAAAAACAAGGTCTGTTGTGAATTTAAGCAAGAGTGATGGAGTTTATGACGCCAAGCCCAAGCTTGTGTGTGCATGCCCTGGCAACTGTGTATTTGTGAGTTTGTGCAATAAGAGGTGGGAATTGAGGAAGGTATGAAAAGGGATTGCAAAAGGGAGCTTTTGCTTTCTAGAGCGTTCTTATTCAGGAGAACTATCGAGCAATGATTTAGAAATCAGATCCCAAAGTAACATGTAGATTATGTAGTTTGCTGAGATAAAATTCTAGATAATGGAACAGATTCTCTGAAAATATTTAAAACTTGGTATTTGGAAAAAGTAGCTACCATCCAGCAGCTTGCCTCGTGGCACCTGCCATATAAAAGGTACCTCATTAATATTCATCGGCTGAAAGCAGGAATGCTTGACTAGTTTTCATATTTTATTCAAAAAAGCCACTGATTTCCTTTTGGGACACCATATCTTTACTGAAAGGAGAAGTGCTGAAGGGCGGAGGCCAAAAGAAGAGCTGAAGCCTTTCGTTTCCTCTAGTTTCCCAAACGCTCAGGGAGGTCAGACCCTCAGTTGTAAACTCCATCTCACTCCTCTTTTCGTCTTAGGATCTCACATTCTCAGTGGCCTCATGTGCTACTCAAAGTATCAGAGAATAACAATAGACTCTTTCCAGCTTTACTATTAAGACATCTTTTCCTTCCTAGTCCATGATGGCTCTCAGCACTGAGTAGGGTTTCCATGGGCTGGTTAATCACTCGAGGACAGTCAGGGTCCCCGGGAGTCAGAGGGCATGTCCGCTGAGCCCTGCACTCCCAGTGCCTTGCTGACTGTGGAGAGGGCAGGTCAGCAGAGCTGACAAGCCCCCCACAAGCCACTCTGTCATCTCTTGGTGGTGGCCCGGTTGGGAAGGCACACCCTACAGGAGGTGGTAGGGGACCACCTTCTCCTGCCTTTTCACTCTTCACCCGTCTTTACCCTTGAGAGCTGATTTGGAGAGATCAGGGGCTTCTGTCTCTCCCACATAGTTACACAGGAGCATTGAAAATAGAACTACGTGACAGACTTTTTTTCCCCACAACCACACCAAATTTTGGAGTGTTTCACTTTCAAAGAAATCAGCTCAAAAGCCTGAGCATGTGTCCCAAGGATGTTGTCATTGCTTAGAATATTTCTAGTGCATCTCTTTTGGGGGTCATCTTTAGAAGCTAGAACACATTCTCGTCAAAGTGGAAAGCCCATTGTCGTCACTTGAGGGTGGATTCTTTTTTCTTTCTGGAGTCAAAGGGATTGGGTTCATGTCTGCACAGCAGCACAGCTGATCGACTTGAGATGTCAGTGTGTCTCCATACTCATCAGTTCGTCTTTTCCTCACATTTCCTTACTGGATGCAGATGGTCTGAACAATAACAGCCACAACTCATTTGTTAACTTGAATATATCAGTATAAGGAGCTGCACCGCAGAGACTGCTTTGGAGGGCAACATCACCTGGATGAACATTCAACATGTTCATTGTAAAGCTCGTTTGTAGTTCGCCGCTGTATCTCTAGGCATCGTAAGCTCAGGATCTTGTGACTGTCCCTACAGCCCCAAGTGGCAGGGGAACTGGGAGGAAGAAGCCTTGGGGGACACCTGGATGGCTCACCTCCAGGGGAGAGCCTTCTCCCACTGGTTCTCACCATTCTGGAGGCAGATTATGGTGCAGTGCGAAGAAATGAGCCCTCCGAGTTGCCTCATACCCTATCTCCTCATCTGGAAAAGAAGTGGGATCCAGATGTCCTTCAAAGGCATTTACAGATATTACTTCCAGCAAAGGCCAGTGGGGCTGTTGGCTCCTCCATATTCTGTTTTACGATTTCCAGCTTCTGCCTCTCCTCCTGTCTGACCTTGTCTAGATGTTTTCTCATTCTCTTCTCTCACTGGCCCATTGTGGTTGTTCAGTCACTCAGTCGTGTCTGATTCTTTGCAACCCCATGGACTGCAGCACGCCAGGCTTCCCTGTCCATCACCAACTCCCAGAGCTTGCTCAAACTCATGTCCATCGAGGTATTGATGTCACCCAACCATCTCATCCTCTGTCGTCCCCTTCTCCTCCCACCTTCAATCTTTCCCAGCATCAGGGTCTTTTCCAATGAGCCAGTTCTTCCCATCAGTGGCCAAAGTATTGGAGCTTCAGCCTCAGCATCAGTCCTATGGCTCCTCCTCAAAGCCACTGAAGTATCACTGTGATACCCTTTCTCATTATTTTTACTTTCCATTTCTTTCTTTCTTTCTGCCTCTGTGTTTCCTTTGTTTCCTCTTTTCTGTTTTTCTCCATTCCATCCGCTCCAGTGCCTTGGGGGAGAGAGAGGAGAAATGGAGAGGGAAATAAAGAATTAACAAGTAACCTCTTCCCTGCCTAACTGGGCCATCCTGGCCCTTGCCTGCCTCCCACCATCCCATCGTTAGCCACCTACAACATTCCTCAGCTCTGTGGTGCTTCCGGCCCAATCTCCACCTGCTCATTCCACTCTTCAAGGTCCTGCCCTCTCAGTCTGTCCTTGAGTTTGGGAACAAGAGTCCTGTCCCTTTAATGGCTTCACTCTGGATTCGCCCTGACATTTCCCTCCTAGGCCTCCTCAGCCTTCGCCCAGCATCGGCCCTAGTGCCCACCCTGTCAGCTGTCCCTCCTCATTCAGCCTCAAAGGCCAGAGCCAAGTGACCTGGAGCCGCTGGGACACACACGCCTCTTGAGAAGCATGAGTTGTTTCTCCCAGCGGTGCTGGCTCCTGTAGCCTGCATGGAGTCACTCTGCCCTCCAGAAGCAATGCTGTCCATGCTACTGTTCTTCATAGAACATGTAGCTCTGTCCAGACCCGCTGAGCACGGATTGCACCTCCCAGTGACCAAAACCAGGCCAGGGTCTCCGTTTAAATGAGGAGGGCAGCCAGGATCAGAGGTGAGGCACAATGACCTACATCAGAGGCACTTCTAGGGTGAGGGTTGTTTTTAGGCATTTTACAAGTCTGCTGAGATGTGTGCAGTGTTAAGGGGCTTGTGTCTCAGTAGGGGAAGATGATGACATATTTCGCAAAGGAAAATGTGGTTTCGACGGGGGAGAAAGGCAGCAAAATTCTGGAACAAGGATGCTCTGTTCCTGGCCTTTATCTAACACTGTCATACCTGCTCAAGGTCTTTCTAGAAATCAAACTTGTTTGCCTCCGCAGGAACCGAAAGTGTCTCTGCTCAAATGTGAAAGAGTTTGGAGAACTTTGATTTCTTTCATTCTCCACTGTTTACTAAGTCACAGTACTTAATTTTCTGTCAACTTCCAGCTATATCTTGGATCACATGAGGATTTTAAAAAATGAGCTCTTCTTATCTCATCCTCCAGATCTTTTGAAATAGCAGTTGTCTTATATAGTGTATATTTTCATTTTATAATTATTGGTTGATTAGATTATTTCTTTCCTGTATATACATAAAATAATTTTATTAATACAAAGATTTTATACTAAAAGTACATCCGTAGATAAATTGACTTTTTATTCCATACACATGAAAACTAAATAAATAGATGAAATAAAATCATTTCATCATAATTGTATTCTGTTGCAAATTTTTCTCCACATTGACAGTGAAAACTTTTTAATAAGGTCCGTTTTAACATCACAAAGCATCGTGAGGCTAAAAGTTTTGTGTTTTACTATGCTAGGTTGTGATTATCTGACAAGGCTCTAGGTAAATAACGAGGAATTCTGAGTAAGTGGAAATCATTGTGTACTAAACTCTCGAGATTGAATGATGATGATTGAAATGTTGTGCCTTTTGTTTGGTAAGCTGAGGAGTTTATATTCAGATTCTTTCTTTCAACTCAGCCTTAGTTAATTTCACATTTCCACCTCCTTATTCTGTGTCTGGTCCTCAATATGCCAACACAGGGGACCCTCTGCTCTCTCCACCTGGGGGACTGACTGCAGCTGCTCACTTTCTCTGGTGAAGTTCTGCTTTTAATGAAGGTGAAAATAGGCCATCCCCTCATCTCAGTAAGAGAGAAACAGGGTTGACTCCGTCCCTTTTCTCAACCTAGATGGTCTCTCCTCCTTTCTAATTAAAGATTGTGAAAGGGTGCGTTTACATGGATGTTCACATGAGTGCTTGTGATTGAGTTTGTAAATTTGAGGCAAAGTTCATCCAGCATTTACTGGATGATGGAAATTTTTACAGCATTTGCTTGTGCCGAGGCATGTGTGCAAGAAGGGCCTGGTGAGTGTGATGCAGATACTCTAATTACTTGAAAATCCACTGTGCTTTTACTTTTTATGGTTAGAAGTTAATTCTGGAACATTACTTCAACTCCCTGCTTTATTTAGAAGTGTGCAAGGAATGCAGAGCTTCGATTAGGAAATGGTGTTGTCTTAGGATCTGGCTTTTTTATTTTTAAAATACTAATGGATCTAAATTTGCAGACCAGAAATCAGTGAATGGAATTCATTGTAATGGGGAACAGTATTTACATTAGACAGAGCAGTAGACTCTATTATCTGGGGAAAGAGCGGCTCCTTAATTTTTGCTCTTTGCGAGCATGATGCAATCAGTGTTTCCTGACATTGGGACAATCCTCTCACCTCAAAGTGTTCCTGTGTAGTTGTGTCACATGATGGGAAATTGTAATAGGCAATTTGGTTCTGTAATTCGGTTTGCAAAGCATGCAAACATAAGATAACTAGGTTAAATGCAATAAGCATTACACTAAGGTACAAAAACACGTGGGGAGAAAAGATGCTGTGTCCGTAACTTAGAAAGAACATGAATTTTATTCCTCATGTGCCTCAAGGTGTAGATCTTATTAAAGTTATTTATCCTCTAGTTTAATTTCATCACACATTGTCCATACAGATGCATTATCTGTGTATGAACATACATGGTTTTTTACCGCACATATTTCCAGTTTTTCTCTTACTTGTAATGTGCAGGCTCCAATGAACTGCATTCAGGAGTGAGCTGATATGCTTATTTGTTACAGCGTACAGTGCAAATGGACTATTAACAAATAGACTGTTATGTGAGACACCATATCAAAATGTGCTTTAAATTTTTCAAAACCTTTTGATTATCTGTAACTCTTTGCCTTTGACAATTCTTTCATTATTTAGGGGTCTGTTTTTAATGTATTCCCTTAAATGGTCACTACAGGTACATGATAGATATGTACAGTTTCATTACATAAACACTACTGGCCTTAATGATTTTAATATTTTTCAGGTGCTTTTTCCCCCCATTTTTGATGCAGTATTTTTTTTTTTTTTTCTAGCACAGTGTATCATTGACCTGGGACTGATTCAATAAAATTTCTGAATCCTAAGATTCCAAGACAATGCAGTATTTTCTGTTCATGCTGTAAAAAGTATTTCTGTATTTTTAATAAAGAATGGAATTTCTATGAGCCTCTGTATATTTTATCTGATCAACTTTTTAATGTTCATTATTATTACATTAGGACTAGTTCCTGTAAGTGGCTAACAAGGAAAAGTCTTTCAGATGAAGGTTGTTGCCAGCCAAGACCCCAAAGGCCTGATTCACAGCTGTCTGGAAAGCCACTCCCACCGGCTGCCTGAGGCCCAGCCCCACAACTGTACAGGAGGGACTTGTTACAGGAGCCTGCGGGTCTCTGCTGAGTACACTTCATATCTCCCCGGATCTTCTAATTTCAGCTCATGACTACAACCGGGCAGCCCCTGGGCAGGGAAGGAAAACTCGATCTGGTCGGAGGCTCAAAGTGAGGGTCCCCCAGGGGTCATCTCAGACCAGGATCTTCTTCTAGGTCAGTAATCAGAGACAAGAGGGCTGCCTCCTGTGACAGTTGGGAAGATTAAAATTGCAATGCTTGGACAGCTCCTCAAACAGCGTCCTTTGAATCTGGAATCCTTGTTCCAGGCTGTTTACTCCCATTGGTTGTAGCTGTTTAGGGGTCATGGCTCCTCCTGGTTTTTGATCCAGCCCTCACCCTGAGTGGCCAGTTCCCTGCCCAGAGGCCTCCCACCCATCCCTGGCACTTTGCAATAATCCCTGACAAGGGCAACGTGGTTCTCAATGAAACAATCCGGGATGGGGGATCCTCTCATGTCAGTGTTCTCTGGGCTGGATAAAGCCAGCAAGAAAGGTTTGGGGACAGCTCTTGGGAAGGGTTGGGGTGCAAATCTCCAAAGCCTTCTCCCACTATCTGCCATGCTGCTGCTGCTAAGTCGCTTCAGTCATGTCCGACTCTGTGCAACCCCAGAGATGACAGCATACCAGGCTCCCCCGTCCCTGGGATTCTCCAGGCAAGAACACTGGAGTGGGTTGCCATTTCCTTCTCCAATGCATGAAAGTGAAAAGTGAAAGTGAAGTCGCTCAGTTGTGTCTGATTCCTAGCGACCCCATGGACTGCAGCCCACCAGCCTCCTCTGTCCATGGGATTTTCCAGGCAAGAGTACTGGAATGGTGTGCCATTGCCTTCTCCAGCTATCTGCCATGGGTTTGCTTAAAACTTAATAGCCTCTGAAAATATTAACCTTACTATTTGCCCTGCCTCGAACACAACCATTTTCAAACTCATCTCTCCCTTCTCTCCTCCAGTCCAGGACCAAGCTAGTGGCCTTTCTCACATGTCCATGAGCCCCTGAGCCACCCCAAGAAAACCCAGGCACACAGGTCCTAAGGATCCCTTCCCTGAGCCTGCTCTTCCCCAGTTGTTAGATGAAAGCTCTGAAAACCCACCTTCCATGACTAGTTTTTTCTTATTTTGTACCAACTGTAGTATCCTAATTATAAACTGTCCATGTGGAGAAGAAATCCTGAAATAAATGCTATATGCTTTTCTGTCAAATCTGAACATAGATTTGACCAGCTGAATGCTTGCAGACCTGGAAAGGAAGGAGGGAACTTCACGACGGAGGGATACATCTTGCCTGAGATTTTAACAGCTACATGATGTGCAGACATCACTGCAGGGCAGGATCAGTGTAGCAGGTGTGCATGGTCAGGTCTGAAGCTGGCGTGTCAGCGTGTAAACCCCTGAATGCGTCTACATGCACGCACAGACCCTGCCTCATTCTCTGTTTCTTAAGGGCCAGAAGATATTGTTAATGAAAAAAATTAATCAGTAGTCAATCTAAGGGAGAAATGGAAAATTTTTATCCAAGCCAACCTGCATATTATAATCCAGGAAGTTCTGAAGACCGGTCTGTCCATTAGAGGTCAAAACAGTAAGTTTTTGAGATAAAAGGTTATGCATCCAGTGACATTCTGACAGATTGCACAATCCAGAGCTGCACGGACAAAGCAGGCAGTGGGTCGTCACAGCCCTTTATGAAATGAAGAAGGAACGTCATCCCCTAAGGAGGTCTGGGTAATGCAAATGCACAAACACACCTAAAGGAGAAGGAGGAGACCCAAGCAGGCAGAGAAACATTTTATTTACATTTTTGTCTTGCCATAAAAGATGGATTTTATTTCATCAGTAGATTGGACCAGAAGCCACCCCAGCCTGGGTTTTAGTTTTGACTTTCCCACCGACCAGCTGCGGATGTTGGGGAAATGACTTCAACTTTCCAGACCCCAAGGGTGTTAGACTAGCCAAGGTCCACGTTCCCACTCTCACCCTGACCACTCCAGCCGCCCTGAGCCTGCGGCTTGGTCGCAGAAAGACCATGTGTGCCTAGATTCTCCTGTCAAGATCTTGAGAGTCCTGAGCTGGTGGGAAACCCATGGGGCCCTGAGGAGAAGAGAGGAGTTTAATTAGCTGGGACCAAGATGACCACCTATGTCAGGGTCTCTCCTTAAGGATCGACAAGGGAAAGTTATTCTTAAGAACAGAATGCAGTTGATTTTTCTCAGACAAGTTACCAGAAAAGAGAGTTTCCTGTGAGAGAGATACTGCTCCACTGCAGGAAGGTAAAGTACCGTCACACTGAGGGCGGACACAGCTTGCCTACTGATGGCTAAGAACTTCCATTCATTTTAGTGCTCAATGAACTTGCACATTTTCCAATTACCCCTTTCGTTAAAAAAAAATCATTTTTTAAGGAAAATTACTTTTCTCCTTGAACTCTTCACCAAGGTTGATTCAAAAATCCATCTAGGAGTAGCTGGTAACTTATTGTTAACCTATTAGTGGAAGCAATAAAAAAAAAAAAATCTATTGAGAGGCAAGGGCTATTTAAATATTTCTGTAAAATCCCCCGGGATTGGGAGGTGAAGAATAAGTGGATCTGACAGTAGCTCTGTTGCCGGTTTCAGACTAACAGGTTTGGCAAGGATGTTTTGTTAGCAGCAGTTAATCAGCGAATCCCATTACTTAATAAGGTTATCACTTAGCAAAAGCTGCAAATTACAGTTTCTTTCTCTCCAGGCTGAAGATAACATCCTTGAAATTTTGCATCTACAAGTAGTATCTCGTTAGCAGAAATAGGGTAAACAGAAGCACATTGAAAATGCTGTTTGTGTGCAAATCAGACTGATGCTTTCATCCAAATACTTTATAGTTGTGCTAGCCTGCCACTTCCCTGCTCACCCATTGTTTGGTGCTGGTGTGGAGTGTAAATCAGAAAGAGGTAGGAAGCAGCTCCTTTGTTCACCACCAGCTGAAGGAAACACACTCTCGAGTCCACTGAGAGTAAATTCACAGGCTTGTAAGAGCCTGGCTAAGTCAATGCCAATTCCAGGTCGCAGTGCTTATCAGCCTTGAAGGAGACTTTGCAGTGATTTAGTGATCCAGGAGAGCCACTTGGCCTCAACAAAACCACTTCCATTAACCCCCCTCAGCTCTCACTTCCAGGGCTCTGAGCTCTGTCTCCCTGTCTCCTCACACCTCCCCACCCTTGGCTCTTGCTGATGTTTAAATCCCAGAGCCTCATCTGCCAAATTTCCTCTGCATGCATTCATACAGGCTCACCCATCGCTTTCCCCACAGGCCTGGGGAAGGACCAGGTGGTGCTAAAGATGTTGGCGTCTGCTTTGACCTCCTACCAAGATGGCGTCACATCCCCTGTGAATTGGGAGGCGGGGTCCTGGCGAGTGTGTCCTCCAGCTGTTGGGAGGCACTGTGGGATGGAGAGATGTAGGCGAGAGGAGCCGTTTCCTCCATGCAAAATGCAGGGCGGGAGCTGCTGCCAGAGCAGGCAGTGGAGCCCTTTCAGCCTCATCTCCAGAGGGGCATGGCTGTGTCTCAGCCCCTCCCCGACACTCACAGATGCAACCCAGCCGACCTGCTATGCCCTCGCCACACTGCTCCACTTTCCAATTCAGCTATTTTGTTTGGTTGATTTTTTTCCTTTTGGCTTAAAAAGCTCCAGAGGGTATGAATTTGAGAATTTTTCTGGGGCGTGGTGTGTGTGTGGAGTGTGTGTGTGTGGGGTGTGTTATGTTTACACATGGAGGCTCTCTGCCTCCTTGCATTGTGGATGACGTTCCCTCCCACCCTTTCTCCGTTCACCCACCCCTTCCCACGCATCCTCTGGTCCCCAGCATTTCTTGGCGCTGCATATGATTTCCCCTGGGAGGGACTTTGTGTTTTCTGGCTGAATGACTCTTTACACATCTCCAGTCCAACTCTTTCGCCTTTTGGTTGCACCTCTGCATCCTTCCTCCTCTTGGCTCTCGGAGTACTTTTTCTCGGTGTTCTGCTTCCTCCTCTGCCTCCTCTGCCCCCACCCCAGCAAGCCCATCCCTCTGCAAGTCTCACTGCCTTACATTTTCCACCCGCAAACACTCTTCCAAGGGCCTCAGTGACTTGTGAAAATTCCTTCCAAACTTGTCTCCTGGAAACAGGACGGCAGATGAAAGATTTCTTCATTAAAATTAGACACTTTAGAGAGGCATCCAGTAAAGCTCTGAGAGTCCCCCATGGGCCTCCATCTGCACAGAGCTGGAGAGGGGCGCTGGGCTTTGGGAAAGGCCAGGACCAAGTGCTCTGGGCTTCTCTCCCTCCCCTTTTACTGACACAGACCCCCTCTCTCCCCAGACAGGAAGGATTTGAGCCCCGTGGGTTGTCGCCTGGTTTCCTACCCATTGCTTGCATTCTGACTGCCGCTGAAATCGCTCTTTTGTGAGGTGCCCTGAGGGCCCCATGACCCATGGTTCTCAGAGAACTGACTTTGATTTATGACTTGAGAAGCTGGTGGAGGCTCTGGATGTAATTCTAAGCTGTGATTTCTCATTTGGGCTCCTAATGTTTGATTATGCAGCTGGGCGGCGGCCCCTCCAAGAGGCCAGTTCCCAGCATGCAACCCAAGCCTGCAGCAACCTCCCAGGCAGGGCCTTAGCGAGCTCGGGGCCTGGGAGGGCAGCTGTGGAGCTCCAGCTGGAGCAGGCCAGGTATGGGCACCCCTCGGTTCCTGCTCAGAGTCGAGGTCAGCCCTGGGTGCTTCACATGAACACGTGGCTGATTCCTCCACCCACCCTGCTCTGTGGGCATCTGGAGGGCCAGATGAGCACGCCCCGAGGTGCTCTGTCCTCTGGGAGGCCTTTGTTCTCCATGAGGATCGAGGCTGGTCACCGGGTCTGTTGATCAGACCTCTGTCCTAGGCTAGAACCAGCTCACAAACCCCTGTCCTCAGTCTAGGGGGACCTTTTCCCTTCTCTCAGAGACTATGAATATAAACCTCTCAAAAGCTGTCAAAATGCCAAGCACAAGAATGAAGGGAAATTTTGGTTTTTGTCACCTTGCCCACCTGGAGGAAGGCAAGGATAAAGCCTCCTCTCAGTAGAAGCACACGAGCTCACACTCACACACTCAAAATACACTCAACAACTCTTACACATTCACACAGCACTCCCAGCCGATGTGCTCTATCCTTTACTGTAGACCCTCGTGGTGTGTAAGTTTCAAGCAAACTCAGGATTCACATCCCTGCCAGCACACTGAATCCCGTGGCACTGGTGAGTGACCCACGTCGATGGAGTCCTCCTTGTCTGGCTAGAGTCTGCTCTCATCGGTCCCACCTCTGCAGACTCACAGTCACGTGTGCACTCGCTGCTCTGCCAGCAGACGCTCACCAGGTCCCGGATGACATGGCGTGTGAACATGCCCTCCTGAAGCAGGGCTGTGTGTCCTCACTTAGCTCTGCTGAGCCCTGCCCCTGGCAATCCACCCGGAGGCAGCCAGGGCCTGGAGTGAGGTCAGGGGGAGGGGGCAGATCTCGAAGAGTCCATGGACCAGCTTGTGAGGCTTCAGAGGAAGACTTTACGTTGTCTCCAGGCAAAGGGAACCCCTCTGTTCAGTGAGAGGGGTCTGCTTCTGCTGACCTGGAGAACTAAGGAAAACTGGGGGGCTGAAGATTCCCAGATGCTTCCAGTCAATGTCTCCATCCCAAATCTCAGGGTCCCACTCTGTCACTTTTAGAACCGTGGATTAGCTGCAGGAAACCTCAGGCTGTCCACTCAGTGTCCTTGGCAACTCTGCCTCTACCATGATCAGATCTCAGGGCTGATTTTCAGCACAATTTGCACCATGGACGCAGGCGATGAGAGTCACGGGTGGCCACAGAGAACCTTGGCTTTCCCAGCATGCTCTAAGTTGGCAGTAAAGTATCCCAAACATTTTTTTAATCAAGTGTTACAATGCCATCAAAAGCAGCCAGCACCTTCTTCAATCCTTACCATTATAATGATCCCATTTCACCAGTCGGGAACCATGGTCCATGCATAGACCATGTGCTAAGTTCTTTAGTCATGTCTGCGTCTGTGTGACTCTATGGACTGCAGTCTGCCAGGCTCCTCTGTCCATGGGGTTCTCCAGGCAAGAATACTGGAGTGGGTTGCCATGCCCAGGGGATCTTCCTGACCCGGGAATCGAACCATGTCTACCTCCTTTGACAGGCAGGTTCTTTACCACTAGTGCCACCTGGGAAGCCCATGCATAGTTCAAAGGTTCCCAAATTTTGGTGCATACAAGAATCACCTGATAAATTTCAAAAATTGTTGACACCTGGCTTCCACCTAGAGACAGTTCCATTTAATAAATAAGTGGTGGGGCCCAAGCGGGGGGTTGAAAGCTCCCCCACATGATTATAGCATGCAGCAGTTTGGAAACTACTGGCATATCCTAGCACCTTGACTCGCATCTCCCTGCAGTGCTGTGAAAGTATTAGCGTGGCCACTGCACGTCAGGGCACATCAGGGTTGTTCCCCCAAGCAATGGGGGTCCAGCACTTTCAGACCAGGAGGTGATTCAACTCCCAAATCCATCCTGAGGATCTGCTCTCTAGGGCCACACTGGGAATTGTCTCTGCCCAGAATCCCTAGAAAACAGAGTCTGAGCCAAGGTTAAATGCTAAGACTTTCCTGAGAAATGGGGGAAGCAGAACTGAAGATAAGAGAAACGAGAAGAGAGAAGGCAAACACATAAGGAGGCGGGTCACCAAGTTGCTCATGGCTTCGCGAGAAAGCAGTTGCTCAGTCCTGCAGCACGTCCGTGCAGAGACCACACGACACAACCCATCCTCAGACAGTCCCCCCAAGGGGAAGAGGGAGATGGACTTACCTCCAGCTCCCATCTTCCACTGGTACTGGCATGCCAGTTGCCATTTCCGGGTGTGTCTGTATGGGCACCGGTGGCCTCCCACATCTCAGCAGGTTAGAGGCAGGAACTGGGTGGTTGGCATGTGGGAGGGCACTGTGACAGGTGTGTGCTGCTGCGGAGCACACCACCCTAAGTTAAAACAACAGCACTTTCATGAGAGCATGACGCTACAGGCAAGCATCTTGGGCTGAGTGCCGTGGAGCGTTTCCTCTATTGGTCTTGCCAGGGGTTGCTCATAACCACAGGCATCCGGTTGCTCACTTGGGCTCACCTGGGGCTGAATGGTCTAGGCAGCTACACTCAGTCATCTAGCTGCTTGCTGATGGCAGGGCCTCTCTCTGGACATGGTCATTCACCCTCAAGGGGGCAGCCTGGGCTTCCCAACATGGCAGGATCGAGCTCTAACGAGGGGAGACAAGGCTGCAAGTTCTCTTGGGGCTGAGGCTCAGAAGTCACACAAGTCCTTCCTACACATTTTATTAGTCAAAGAAGTCACAAGGGCTTCAGGGAAGGGGAGACAGGCCTCTGGATGGAAGGGACAGGATAGGCACATGGCAATGGCTATGGATATGGCAGGGAAGCAATAATTCCAGCCCTCTTTACAAGGAGTGCATGGCAAGCATGGTCACTTCATGCCTGCAAGCCGCCCTGGGCCGAGGGCAGTGGTGGAGACACAGCAGCCACCCAGCTCCAAGATGGAACAGCTCAAGGTGTGGTTAGAGCTACTCCAACTCCAGCCGGAATCCAGGGAGAGGGTGCAGACCTGGAGGACTCGTACCTGAATCTCATCTTAGAGAGCAATGTGGTGACATCTAACAAAGTTGAACATGTGCCTATACTACAACAGCAAAATTCCACTTCTAGAAATTCTCATCGGTATTCACAAAGAGGCCAAATATATTCACAGCAACATTGCTTGAAATAGCCAAACATTAGAACCAACCTAAAAGCCTATCAACAAGGGAATGGATAAACTAACTCTGATATATTCATTCAATGGGCTGCTGCCGCCGCCAAGTCACTTCTGTCGTGTCCGACTCTGTGCGACCCCATAGATGGCAGCCCACCAGGCTCCCCCGTCCCTGGGATTCTCCAGGCAAGAACACTGGAGTGGGTTGCCATTTCCTTCTCCAATGCATGAAAGTGAAAAGTGAAAGTGAAGTCGCCCAGTCGTGTCCGACTCTTCGTGACCCCATGGACTGCAGTCCATCAGGCTCCTCCGTCCATGGGATTTTCCAGGCAAGGGTACTGGAGTGGGGTGCCATCGTCTTCTCCAACAATGGGCTACAATACAGTAACTAAAATAATACAGATGCGTCAACATGAATAAAGCAAGAAATACAATGGTGAATGCATAAAAAGAAAGTCGAAGGATATTGATAAAATTTGTGTCAATCTTAAAAAATACAAAAATGATACCTTATTGCTTAAGTATGTAAATACACATAGAAAAATAGAAAAACACACATGGGAAAGAGACTCAACCTCAGGAGGGTGGTTATCTCCAGGAGAGAGGAAAGGGTTGGGGGTGGGGAAGGGTATCAAAACTCGGCCACATCGTGTTTACTAAAACAAAAGGTATCTGAAGTAAATATGCAAATGTGTTACACGTGGGCCTTGGCTTCTTGGATTTTTGTACTATTGTGATTTGAAATATATCTCAATAAATAAAAGCAAATACTCTTAAAAGGACCGAGAGGCCTTAATTCTGGTCTAGGTTCAACTTCTAAACTTGCTCTTTGCTAAAATTAAATTTGGAAATATACACCAAAATATAAAGTGAGCTTTCCTCTGGGGTGACGAAATTTTAGATTATCTTTTATTGTTGTTCAGTTGCTAAGTCGTGTCTGACTGTTTGTGACCCTGTGGACTACAGCATGCTAGGCTTCCCTGTCCTTCACTGTCTCCCAGAGTTTGCTCAAACTCATGTCCATTGAGTCAGTGATGCCATCCAACCATCTCATCCTCTGTCATCCCCTTCTCCTGCCTTCAATCTTTCCCACATCTGGGTCTTTTCTAACCAGTCAGCTCTTTGCATCAGGTGGCCAAAGTACTGGGGCTTCAGCTTCAGCATCAGTCCTTCCAATGAATATTCAAGGTTGATTTCCTTTAAGATTGACTGGTTTGATCTCCTTGCTGTCCAAGGGACTTCTCAAGAGTCTTCTCCAGCACCACAATTCAAAAGCATTAATTCTTCAGTGCTCAGCCTTCTTTATGGTCCAACTCTCATATCCATACATGACGACCGAAAAAAACCATAGCTCTGACTACACGGACCTTTGTTGGCAAACTGATGTCTCTGCTATCTTTATTTCCTTAGTTTTCGTTGCATTTTTAGTATTGTTTTTGTTTTTTAATTAATTTTTTATTGAAGGATAATTGCTTACAGAATTGTGTTGTTTTCTGTCAAACCTCAACATGAATTAGCCATAGGTATACGTATATCCTCTCCCTCCTGAACCTCCCTCCCATCTCCCTCCCCACCCCACACCACTAGGTTGATACAGAGCCCCTGTTTGAGTTTCCTGAGCCATACAGCAAATTCCCGTTGGCCATCTATTTTACATATGGTAATGTAAGTTTCCTTGTTACTCTTTCCATATATCTCACCCTCTCCTCCCCTCTCCCCATGTCCATAAGTCTATTCTCTATGTCTGTTTCTCCACTGCTGCCCTGTAAATAAATTCTTCAGTATCATTTTTCTAGATTCTGTGTTTATGTGTTAGAATACAATATTTATCTTTCTCTTTCTGACTTACTTCACTCTATATAATAGATTCTAAGTTCATCCACCTCATTAGAACCGACTCAAATGTATTCCTTTTTATGGCTGCGTAATATTCCATTGTGTATATGTACCACAACTTCTTTATCCATTCATCTGACGGTGAACATCTAGGTTGTTCCCATGTTCTAGCTACTGTAAATAGCCCTGCAATGAACATTGGGATACATGTGTCTTCTTCAATTTTGGTTTCCTCAGGATATATGCCTAGGAGTGGGATTGCTGGGTCATATAGTGGTTTTATTCTTAGTTTTCTAAGGAATCTCCATACTGTCTTCCATAGTGGCTGTATCAATTTACATTCCCACCAACAGTGCAAGAGTGTTCCCTTTTCTCCACACCCTCTCCAGCATTTATTGTTTGTAGACTTTTTGATGATGGCCATTCTCACTGGTGTGAGGTGATATCTCATTGTAGCTTTCATTTGCATTTCTCTAATAATGAGCAATGTTGAGCATCTTTTCATGGGTCCGTTAGCCATCTCTATGTCTTCTTTGGAGAAATGTCTGTTTAGGTCTTTTGCCCACTTTTTGATTGGGTTGTTTGTGTTTCTGGTATTGAGTTGTATGAGCTGCTTGTTTATTTTGGAAATTAATCCTTTGTCAGTTGTTTCATTTGCTATTATTTCCCCCCATTCTGAGGGTTGTCTTTTCACCTTGCTTATGTTTCCTTTGCTGTGCAAAAGCTTTTAAGTTTAATCAGGTCCCACTTGTTTACTTTTGTTTTTATTTCCATTACTCTAGGAGTAATGGAAGTATTTCTATTACTCAGATGATCTTGCTTAGATTTATGTCATTGAGTGTTCTACCTCTGTTTTCCTCTAAGAGTTTTATGGTTTGTGGTCTTACATTTAGGCCTTTAATCCATTTTGAGTTTATCTTTGTGTATGGTGTTAGGAAGTGTTCTAATTTCATTCTTTTACATGTAGCTGTCCAGTTTTCCCAGCACCATTTATTGAAGAGACTCTCTTTGCAACATTGTCTATTCTTGCCTCCTTTATCAAAAATAAGGTACCCATAGGTGCATGGGTTTATTTCTGGGCTTTCTATCTTGTTCCATGGGTCTATATTTCTGATTTTGTGCCAGTACAGTACTGTCTCAAGCTGGAATAAAGATTGCCGGGAGAAATATCAATAACTTCAGATATGCAGATGACACCACCCTTATGGCAGAAAGTGAAGAGGAACTAAAAAGCCTCTTGATGAAAGTGAAAGTGGAGAGTGAAAAAGTTGGCTTAAAGCTCAACATTCAGAAAACAAAGATCATGGCATCCGGTCCCACCACTTCATGGGAAATAGATGGGGAAACAGTGGAAACAGTGTCAGACTTTATTTTTCTGGGCTCCAAAATCACTGCAGATGGTGACTGCAGCCATGAAATTAAAAGACGCTTACTCCTTGGAAGGAAAGTTATGACCAACCTAGATAGCTTATTGAAAAGCAGAGGCATTACTTTGCCAACAAAGGTCCGTCTAGTCAAGGCTATGGTTTTTCCAGTGGTCATGTATGGATGTGAGAGTTGGACTGTGAAGAAGGCTGAGCACTGAAGAATTGATGCTTCTGAACTGTGGTGTTGGAGAAGACTCTTGAGAGTCCCCTGGACTGCAAGGAGATCCAACTAGTCCATTCTGAAGGAGATCAGCCCTGGGATTTCTTTGGAAGGAATGATGCTGAAGCTGAAACTCCAGTACTTTGGCCACCTCATGCGAAGAGTTGACTCATTGGAAAAGACTCTGATGCTGGGAGGGATTGGGGGCAGGAGGAGAAGGGGACGACAGAGGATGAGATGGATGGATGGCATCGCTGACTCAATGGACGTGAGTCTGAGTGAACTCCGGGAGTTGGTGATGGACAGGGAGGCCTGGCATGCTGCGATTCATGGGGTCACAAAGAGTTGGACACGACTGAGCGACTGAACTGAACTGAACCATACTGTCTTGATGACTGTAGCTTTGTAGTGTAATCTGAAGTCAAGAAGGTTGATTCCTCCAGCTCCATTCTTCTTTCTCAAAACTGCTTTGGCTATTCGAGATCTTTTGTGTTTCCATATGAATTGTGATTTTTTTTGGTTCTAGTTCTGTGAAAAGTGCCATTGGTAATTTGATAGGGATCACATTGAATCTGTAGATTGCATTTGGTAGTATAGTCATTTTTATAATATTGATTCTTCCTGCCCAAGAACATGGAATATCTATCTCTCCATCTGTTATGTTGTCTTTGATTTCTTTCATTAGTGTCTCATAATTTTCTGTGTACTTTTCTTTTGCCTCCTTAGGTAGGTTTATTTCTAGATATTTAATTCTTTTTGTTGCAATGGTGAATGAATTGATTCCTTAATTTTTCTTTCTGATTTTTCTTTGTTAGTATATTGAAATGCAAGTGATTTCTGTGTATTGACCTTGTATTCTGAAACTTTGCTAAGTTCACTGATTAGCAATTTTCTGATACTATCTTTAGGGTTTTCTATGTACAGTATCATGTCATCTGCAAACAGCGAGAGCTTTATTTTTCTTTTCCGATCTGGATTCCTTTTATTTCTTTTTTTTTCTCTGATTGCTGTAGCTAGGACTTCCAGAACTATGTTGATAATAGTGGGGAAACTGGACACCCTTGTCTTGTTCCTGATCTTAGGGGGAATGCTTTCAGCTTTTCACTATTGAGAATAATGTTTGCTGTAGGCTTATCATATTTTGTCTTTACTATGTTGAGTTACGTTCCTCCTATGCCCATTTTTTGGAGGGTTTTAATCATAAATGTGCGCTGAATTTTGTCAAAGGCTTTTTCTGCATTTATCAAGGTTATCATATGGTTTTTATCATTCAATTTGTTAATATGATATATCACATCGATTGACCTGCATATATAGAAGAATACTTGAATCCCTGGAATAAACCCAACTTGATCATGGTGTATGAGCTTTTTGATATGTTGCTGAATTCTGTTTGCTGAAATTTTGTTGAGGATTTTTGCATCTATGTTCATCAGTGATATTGGCCTGTAGTTTTCTTTTTTTGTGTTGTCTTTGTCTGGTTTCAGTATCAGGGTGATGGTGGTCTCGCAGAATGAGCTTGGAAGTGTTCCTTCCTCTGCAATTTTTTGAAAGAGTTTTAGTTAAAGGCATTAGCTCTTCTCTAAATGTTTGATAGACTTCTGTGAAGCCATCTGGTCCTGGGCTTTTGTTTTTGGGGAGAGTTTTGATCACAGTTTCAATTTCAGTGCTTGTAATTGGGTTGTTCATAATTCCTATTTCTTCCTGGTTCAGTCTTGGAAGATTGAACTTTTCTAAGAATCTGTCCATTTCTTCCAGGTTATCTATTTTATTGCCATGTAGTTGTTCATAATAGTCTCTTATAATCCCTTGTATTTCTGCATTGTCTGTTGTAACCTCTCCTTTTTCGTTTATAATTTTGTTGATTTGATTCTTCTCTCTTTTTTTTCTTGATGAGTCTAACTAAAGGTTTGTTGATTTTGTTTATCTTCTCAGAGAAACAGCTTTTAGTTGTATTAATCTTTACTATTGTTTCTTTCATTTCTTTTTCATTTCTTTTTGCTTGGATCTTTATGATTTTGTTCCTTCTACTAATTTGGGATTTTTTTTGTTCTTCTTCTTCCAGTTGTTTTAGGTGTAAAGTTAGGCTGTCTATTCGATGTTTTTCTTGTTATTTGAGGTAGGATTGTATTGCTAAAAACTTCCCTCTTAGAACTGCTTTTGCGGCATCCCACAGGTTTTGAGTTGTTGTGTTTTCATTGTCATTTGTTCCTAGAAGTTCTTGAATTTCCCTTTTGACTTCTTCAGCAACCTGTTGGTTATTTAGAAACGTGTTGTTTAATCTCCATGTGTTTGTGTTTCTTACATTTTTTTTTCTTGTAATTGATATCTAGTCTCGTAGCATTGTGGTCAGAGAAGATGCTTGATACAATTTCAATTTTCTTAAGTTTACTGAGGTTTGATTTGTGACCCAAGATGTGGTCTAACCTGGAGAATGTTCCATATGCACTTGAGAAGGTGTATTCTTCTGCATTTGGATGGAATGTCCTGAAGATATCAATGAGATCCATCTCATCTAATGTATCATTTAAGACTTGTGTTTCCTTATTAATTTTCTATTTTGATGGTCTGTCCATTGGTGTGAGTGGGGTGTTAAAGTCTCCTACTATTATTGTGTTACTGTCAATTTCTCCTTTTATGTATGTTAATGTCTGTCTTATGTATTGAGGTGATCCTATGTTGGGTGCATAGATATTTACAATTGTGATATCTTCCTCTTAGATTCATCCCTTGATCATTATGTAGTGTCCTTCCTTATCTCTTGTAATCTTCTTTATTTTAAGGTCTATTTTGTCTGATATGAGGATTGATAGTCCAGCTTTCTTTTGCTTCCCGTTTGCATGGAATATATTTTTCCATCCTCTCACTTTCAGTCTATATGTGTCTTTAGATCAGTTGCTCAATCGTGTCTGATTCTTTGTGACCCCATGGGGTTTTTTTGTAGATAGCGTATATATGGGTCTTGTTTTTGTATCTATTCAGCCAGCCTGTGTCTTTTGGTTGGAGCATTTAATCCATTTACATTTAAATAATTATATATATATATATATATATATATATATATATATATATATATATGTTCCTATTGCCATTTTCTTCATTGTTTGAGGTTGATTTTATAGATCTTTTTTCTTCTTTTGTATTTCTTAAATATATGAGTCCCTCTGACATTTGTTGTAAAGCTGGTTTGGTGGTACTGAATTCTCTTAACTTTTACTTGTCTGAAAAGCTTTTTATTTCTCCATCAATTTTGAATGAGATCCTTGCTGGTACAGTAATCTTGGTTGTAGATTTTTCCCTTTCAGTACTTTAAATATATCCTGCCATTCCCTTCTGGCCTGCAGAGTTTCTGCTGAAAGATCAGCTGTTAAGTGTATGGGGTTTCCCTTGTATGTTACTTGTTGCTTTTCCCTTGTTGCTTTTAATATTCTTTCTTTGTGTTTAGTCTTTGCTGGTTTGATTAGTATGTGTTTTGGCATGTTTCTCCTTGGGTTTATCCTGTACGGGACTCTTTGTGGCTCTTGGACTTGGTTGACTATTTCCTTTTCCATGCTGGAGAAATTTTCAACTATAATCTCTTCAAAAATTTTCTCATAACCTTTCTTTTTCTCTTCTCCTTCTGGGACCCCTATAATTGAAATGTTGGTGCCTTTGATATTGTCCCAGAGGTCTCTGAGCCTATCCTCAGTTCTTTTCATTCTTTTTACCTTATTCTGCTCTTTAGAAGTTATTTCCACCATTTTATCTTCCAGCTCACTGATTCATTTTTCTGCTTCAGATATTTTGCTATTGATTCCTTCTAGAGTATTTTTAATTTCAGTAATCGTGTTGTTTGTCTTTATATGTTTATTCTTTAATTCTTCTAGGCCTTTATTAGTTGATTCTTACATTTTATTCATTTTGTTTTCAAGGTTTTTGATCATCTTTACCATCATTATTCTGAATTCTTTTTCAGGTACTGTGCCTATTTCCTCTTCATCTATTTGGACTTCTGTGTTTCTAGTTTGTTCCTTCATTTGTGTAGTATTTCTCTGCCTTTTCTTTCTTTCTTTCTTTCTTTGACCTATTGTGTTTGAGGTCTCCTTTTCCCAGGCTTCAAGGAAAGTTGAATTCTTCCCTTGAAGAAGGTTGAATTCTTTCTTCCTTTTGGTTTCTGCCCTCCTAAGATTGGTCCAGTGGTTTGTGAAAGTTTCCTATAAGGTGAGATTTGTGCTGAGTTTTTGTTTGTTTTTCCTCTGATGGGCAAGGCTGAGTCAGGTGGTAATCCTGTCTGCTGATGATTGGGTTTGTATTTTTGTTTTGTTTGTTGTTTAGATGAGGTGTCCTGCACAGGGTGCTACTGGTGGTTGGGTGATGCTGGGTCTTATATTCAAGTAGTTTCATTTGTGTGAGTTCTCATTATTTGATACTCCCTAGGGTGTTAGTTCTCTGGTGGCCTAGGGTCTTGGAGTCAGTGCTCCCACTCCAAAGGCTCAGAGCTTGATCTCTGGTCAGGAATGAAGATTCAACAAGTGGTTTGTTATGGCATTAAGTGAAATTAAAACAAATATCCAAAAATGAGAGACCAAAGATGAACCCGACAAATGGCAGTTACAAAATCAGGCAAATCACAATTAAAATAATGGAATATACATGTATACATATACACCCATGAGCAAAGTCAAAACAGTCCAACAAAAATAAAGTACAGTAGATTGACCTGGCAAACAAAGGAAATAAAAAATAATATTTACCAGTTAAGAACAAAACTAATTAAAGCACAAACTGGAAAAGAAAACTAAAGCAAGGGGCCAAGTGGGAAATAAAGCAATGAAAACAGAACTAACAAATATGTTGAGAGGAAAGGAAAGAAAGAAAGAAAGAATAGATATGCAAAGTTAAATAGAGGTAGATGAAGAAGATTTATTTACATTAAAGATTAACTGCAAGGGGAATAGTAGGAAAAGCAAACAAAGGAATAAATGTAGAAAAAATAATAATAAGTTTAAAAAATTAAAAAAAAAAAGAAAAGATTTTTTTTTTTTTTAAAGGGAGAACTCCACAGAACTGCAAAAGTCCAATGTAGAGGCAGAGGTTTATAACAGCAATAAAAAATGTGACTGAGGGAAAAAAAAAAGCTCAAAAGGTTAATTGGATGTCATAATGCCAATAAAATCTACAACTACAATGGGCAGAGGAGGGGCGCAGGGATGGGGAGAAAAAAAAAAAGAAAAAATCCAAAAGATTCTACAGAACAAGTCAAAAAATAAGAATAATAAATGTTTTTCTTGAGTCACTGCTGTCAGAGTCCTTTCCCTCGCTGGGAGTCACAGTCCACCTCATCTCCCTAGGAAGCCCTCCAACACTGTGCTGATCTCTGGACCTGCTGTGGGGGCAGCTCAGACTCTAATCTGGTCCTACTCCTGTCCACAGCTCTCAGAACTAGTGCGTTTTCTTTTGTGGGAGCTCTCAGTGACCTTTTATATATTCCATAGACACAGAGTCTGCCTACCTGATTGTGTGGATTTAATCTGCAGCTTGTACAGCTGGTGGGAAGGTTTTGGGTCTTCTTCCCTAGCCACACTGCCCCTGGGTGTCAACTGTGGTTTTGTTTCCACCTCTACAAGTAGGTCCTCCACTGGGGTTTGCTCCTGAGGCTGCCCTGGAGGACTTGGGTTTGCCCCTGTGAGGGCCAGGTGTGGAGGTGGTGCAGCTGCTTGGGTCGCAGGGGTTCTGGCAGCACCAGGTACTCAGGAGAGTTGGTGGCTAGGGCAGCAGGAAATACAGTGCTCCAGAAGGGTATGGCAACCAGTATTGGCCAATATGCTCCAGTATTCCTGCCTGGAGATCCCCTCTCCCTGACAGAGAAGCCCGGCAGGCCACACAGTCTACAAGGTTGCAAAGAGTAGGACACAACCAAAGCAATCCTGCATGCATAGATGCAAGACATTTTTTGCCTATGGCAGCTCTGCCCCAGTGAGAGTTGAGCGTGAAGGTGGCACAGCTACTTGGCTTGTGGGGACCCTGGTGGCACCAAGTGTGCAGGGACACAGACTGCCTCTGCCCCAGGAGTTATGGCCCTATCAGAGTCTTTTTTCGAGCCTCTTGTAGCTGGCGATCAGAAGGCCTTTTTGGCCAGTCTTTCTCCATAGCTCTGCCCATTCAGGCACTTAGAGGGTTCCCTTCCCTGGGGTCCTTCTCTGTTGTTCGGTGTGTCAGGCACATAGAGGGGCCCCCAGGCTGGGTTCCTACTCTGTAGTTCAGTGTCCGGCACTTGATGGGCCAGCCTCTCTATTGTTCAGCTGCTGATGCTGGCGCGGGGAGGAGGCTATGGTGATGGCTCCACACCGCTATGTGTGACTCAGCAGTATCACCTTGCCTCCATGGCTGCCTGACTTTCCTCCACAGGCATTTCCCCTCACAATTTCCTTCCTCACATCCCCTCGATCCTTCTCTCCGCAGTCAACAGCAGCCCTCACCCTGGGATTGGTCCACAATCCCTAATCCTCAGCTCCCAGCCTCTGTACCTTCCAGGGGACCTGCGTCCCTGTCCGGGATATGTATGGCTGCAGCAAGGACTGTCTGATTCTCACCCCATTTAGGCTGCCACAGATCAGCTATTTCACTCTCAGCCTTGAATGTTTCTCCTCTGACTCAGACAAATGCCCTGCTGTGGGGATCAGACCCTTGCTTCAGTTCCCCCACCAGCAGAGGAGAGGTCCAGTCCTACTAATACTCCCGCTTTTCTCCCTAGTTCCTTCGTCCTACCGAGTTTTGCATGGTTCTATATATTCTTTTCCACTGGTTAGGTACTTCTGTCTGCTCTCAGCTGAGATATGTAGGTGTTCTGCATGCACGTCTGTGTCTGAAGGTGTATTTCTGATGTATCCATGGAGAGAGATGTACTCCATGTCCACCTACTCCTCTGCCACCTTCTTCTCTCTCAGTATTGTTTTATTATCAGAGGAAAGTAAGATGTTTCCAGAACACCTTGTTCTTTGACCTTAGACAAATCACTCAACTTTAAAGCCAAATTATACATCATAAAGAAAAAAAAATGAAGGGATACACTACAAAACACCCAACCAGTATGCAAAACTGTCAGGGTCATGAAAAAGAAAGACAAGTGGGAAACTATCATAGACCAGAGGAGGCTAAAGAGACAAAGGAATCAAACAGTGTGGTTTCCTGCCTCGGATTCTGGGACAGAAAAAGGACATTCATGGAAGAACTCCTGAAATCTGAATAAGATCTGGAATTTAGTTCAAATCAACGTGCCAGTTTTGGCTTCTTAGTTTTGACACGGGTACCATGTTCTGTAAGATGCTAACAGTGGGAGAAACTGGGCGGGGTATACAGGAACTCTGCATCCTATCTTTGCAACTTCCTTGTAGACTAAAATTGTTCTGAAATAAAATATTTATGCAAAAAAAAAATTCTTTTCTAGTCAGGAAGAGTGGTAAAATGACCTCATAATGCTAATCAGCACTGGAAGAAAACAGAAAGAAATAAAGCATATTTAGGATTAAAAAGGAAAAACTAAAACTGGTATTTATTTGATATGATTATTTACACAGAAAATTCAAAGCAACAGGCAAATTGTTAGAACTAATAAGGCTTCAATCAACTGTTACATACACACACAGATAATTAGATGTAGATATTCTTTTTTTTTTTTTTTACTATATGTATACTTATTTATTTTAAAATTGTAGACAAAGTACTGTGTCAATATCTGTTGAGCATAGCATAAAGTCTATACCATTATAACCCAAAGAGACTGAGTTCATGATGAAATAAACATGGTTTTATTTTTATTTTAATTATTAAAGAAAGTCTTTTTGTTCTCACTGAAATTATTTTTATATTTGAATATGCTTCACTATTTTCTGAAACTCAAAAAAATGTGTGATACAATCATTTACTTCCATTCAGTTTAGTCGCTCAGTCATGTCCAGCTCTTTGTGAACCCATGGACTGCAGCATGCCAGGCCTCTCTGTCCATCACCAACTCCCGGAGTTTACTCAAACTCATGTCCATTGAGTCAGTGATGCCATCCAACCATCCCATCCTCTGTCATCCCCCTCTCCTGGCTTCAACCTGTCCCAGCATCAGGGTCTTTTCCAAGGAGTCAGCTCTTCACATCAGGTGGCTGAAGTATTGGAGTTTCAGCTTCAACATCAGTCCTTCCAATGAATATTCAGTATTGATTTCCTGTAGGATGGATCGGTTGGATCTCCATGCAGTCCAGGGGACTCTCAAGAGTCTTTTCCACCACCATAGTTCAAATGTATCAATTCTTTGGCACTCAGCTTTCTTTATAGTCCAACAATCATTTAAATGTTTCTTAATTCATTTTCTCCAGTGTTTTGTTGTAGTGGTTTTTGCAACTAAGGAATATGTCTCATGAAGAAACATAAATCCATAATTTTCTTTATTGTCTGTTTTAACTAAATTTCATTCACCAATTATGGAAAGACTTTTGTTAAAATTTGGCTATAGATTTCCATCTTCTCTGATGTCAATCAGTTGTTCTTGCAAAGCAATAAACAGGTTTTTAGAAGAGGTAGCTATTCTTAAAGATACCATTATAATAGCAATAAAAGCTATAATTTACTTAGGAATAAATCTACCATACGATGTACAATAGCTTTATTAAGAAATAAAATTTTATGCTGAAAGATATAAAGAAGAAATGAAATGAATGGAAAGATGCACCATGTTCATGCAAGGAAAAATGTTATATCGTAAAGATGCCACTTTCCTACAAATTAACATAGAGCATCAGAGTTTTTCATAGGATATTTCCAGAGTAGTTAATTTCCATGGAGGGACAGGCCACAGGAAAAACTCCACAGAGCAATGACCACTGACCATAGTCTGATCTCTTCTTTGCCACCATCCCAGGGTGATGGGGTCTGGGTCTCAATCCCCACTCACCCCAATAGGGTGATGAGCAGAGGAGTATCCAGTCAAACCTACGACGGGGTATGTTTCAATACTGGCTGAGTTCTGTGTTTTTGAAAGAGGAGGAACATAGAAAATTGGTTCCTGCTATTTCTATTGCTCAGGAACCAAAGCCTCTTCAACCCTTGGCTCTGGCCAACTAGGACATAATAAATAACCCCACTAGTGGAAAAAACGCCTTCATTTCATTCCATGAGTTTATAAATCAGTATGTTACTCAGTTATCCCCTGACTTCATCTAATATTTTTCTCCATCACTCCACCATTGGGGAGAGTGTCCTGCAGGAAAAACTTACATTCTGAAATGTGCATTTCATCTTCTTCCAGTATGGAAAAGCAGGCTCACTGGAGGAAGGGGGAGCAGCCACTGCCAGCGCTCTGCTTGGAAACCTGCCACAGAAAGGCATCCAGGAAGAATCTCACTGGAAGATGACTATCAGGCTGGATCAGGAGTTGACAGCCTGCAGCTCATGCACGAACTGCAGTGACCCTCTGGGAGAGGAGCTGGCCCCTTGCCCTGCCGGTGTCTGTGCCTCCAATCCCAAGAAAGCGCTGTGACATGGCTCAGCTCAAAAGACCAACCCCAACAACGACACCCCTGTGTATATGGGACATCACAGTTTGCAAACCATTTTGTCTCCTTTGATCCACAGAACAACCCTGCGACTACTGCCATTTGAAAAAGGAATGTGGCATTTTACAGATGGGAAGCAAACCTAGGCTTCAGATTCACAGCTCGCAAGCAAACAAGCCAAAACTCACGCCTAGATTAAAAATAAATTTAAAAACTGTCCTTACTCTTCTGTCTCCACACTTGGTGCATCACTGCTTTCTGGACGTTTCCCGCCCCCGACTCCCACCTGTCTCCGCCTCTTTAAACTGTGGTTTGGTCAAGAAGCCCCGCAGGGGCCGTTTTACTCCTCTGAAGTGAGAGAGGCCTGTGGTTGGTCCATTGGCAAGACTGAGGGAGGGGCTTTGGTAACTTCAATACAGTGCTCCTGCTAAAAAGAAAGGCAGTTCCTCAAAAAATTCCTCTCAAAACGAGGAATTTTAAAGAGCAGCCGGCGACACCTTCTCCGCGTGCTGGGCGTTCCTCCTGGAGCCGCGCAGAGCAGGCACCTGGCCAGCCCACTGCTGCCACCTTGTGGCAGAGAGAAAGAGCGCCCACCCACTCCCCCCGCCCCCGGAACCCCATCAAGCAAGGAAGCTGAACAAGGCTAGGGCCGGCCGGATCTTTTCTGTCCTTCCCGGGCTCCCCTGGCAAGCCCCTCCTCTGAACCCCTACTGCCAGGTTTGCTAGGGAGCTGGTGTAACCTTCGGTGGGTGGCTGCAGCGCTTCCTCAGGCCCCGGGACTGTCCAGCTCCTGACGGTGAGCACGGTGGCTGTCACAGGGCCCTCTAGGTGGCACCTGCTGCCCAAAGCGGTAACCAGCACGCAGGGCACTCGCCAAGCAACTGACAGATGAAACAAGGATTTGCTCGTAAAAATAGGCCTGAACCGGACACCTGAATGCCGGGTCTGCTGCTACAGACCTGAGCATCAGAAAGCGGGCAGAGAATACTGCTGGAAATAGAGCTTGTGACAGACAGCCCTGCTAACAGCCACTGAGGCAAGTTTAGAGGCAGAAAGCATCTGGGGCCTTGTTCCACAACTCATATTCTCAGGGGACGCTGATAAGCTCTGGAAAAGGGGTGCTTTTTGATACCTGTTTGTACGTCCTTCTAGTGGAAGCATTATATCTGAGTCTGAGATGCAATCGCTCTTTTAAGATGCAGTGTGCAGTGATTTCAGTCCAGGATTTGTTTTTAATATTCCCACCAGTAACCATCCGTGGGGTTGTGATTTGCTTAATAAGAACTTAAGACCATTCTATCTCAAAGCACCATGACATCCCATTACACTTGGTAGCTTAGGGTCCTGAAGCAGATCATTTCTTCTCTAGTCCTCTGTTTCCCCACCTATGAAATGAAAAGATTGAACAAACCTGTATTTCTTAAAATGTGGTTTGTGAACATGTGTGCATGAGAGTCACGTGGTCTTATTAAAGACCCAGATTTCAAAATGACTGCTTTGGGGTCTGGGTGGGGAGTTGGGGGCGGTCTGCATTTTAATCCATTCTTCAGGTAATTCTTATGTACTAGTGTTTGAGAGGCAGGAAACAAGCTGATGTGGGATCTAAGGCTTATTGAGATCTATATGCACCAAACACTGACCAGAGCAGATCCTTTCCCTCAAAAAGTCCACAGTCCTGCTGGGAACAGAGACGAGTGAACAGAAGGTACAGCAAATGATAACAGATGCTGTGGAGGGAGGAGGAGAGAGTGGTAACCATCTAGGACATCGCCCCTGAGGGCTTCGAGGGGACTCTGGGGTTGTCCGGAAAGACTGGGTCACCCGGGGCAGACAAGGTGCTGCTGACGGAGGTCGGGATGGGCGCTGTAGGCCTCGTGAGCAGCATGTGACCTTCCGCCCGTCCTAGGACAGAGGGGGACTGTTAGATCTCTGATGCCCCACCCCTAGGGTGAGGCGGCATCTGTAAGCCGAGAGGGAGACGCTAAGGATTAGCCTGACGTTTTCATTTGATCCAAAAATGGATCCAAAGCTCTGGTAATCTCATCCTCCCCTTCCAAAGCAGTAAGAGGTCAGGTCCTCACGAAGGGAACTGCCCAGGGCGGCAGCACTGTGTCCGACAAGGCACACACGTGGGCGGGCCGTGGGAGCCTCCGCAAAAGCTGGCCTAGGATTTGGGTCAGCACATTGCTTTCTCCATAAAGGATATTTAAAAACCCTAGTCCTTTTCCTCCTTATTTCTCTTTCTCCTGCCCTCCTTTTCCATTCAATTTCCTTGACTATCAATTTCCTTTTGAATTCCCCTGATAAGGAAGCCTGACAGTGCTGCAGTCCATGGGGTCGCGAAGAGTTGGACATGACTTGGTGATGGAACAACACTGTCTAATATTTAAAACTTTACTTTCTGTAACTTTTAGAAAGATGTATAAAAACTCAACCCCATCTTTATTCACCTGCTACATAGGATCTGATCTATGATGTTCAATCTGCCTTCTATGCCTCACCTGAGTTCTGTCCAGGCCTTCTTACCCAGATGGCCAGTGTCTGGTCTCCTCAGCCTGGTGCCCTTTTGCATGCCCTGAGCAGGAACAAAGCACCTTCCCACCCATATCCTGCTAGTGCTGGGCTGGAGGCTGCTTCTATGGGCTCATAGGAGCTGATTCTTAATTTTCAGGAATTTTCTGAGTCAGTTGTTAAATACAGACATTGTTAAAATTTAAATTACACATATTACAATTCAATAAGATGTTAAAAAGTAATCAATGCTCAAAACATACCACTTCCCAATTATTTTCCACCTTATACTCTTCTCTCTGCTCTTGGGGTTATTTACACCTACTGTATCTGAATAATGGAAATACTGCATAATGTGGAGCCTCTGCACAGGTCTTGCCAACTCCGAGTTCAGTGACATCACACTGGTAGCTTGATCATAATGAAAATATTCATGCCACAGAAATCAGCATATGCTAGACCCGAGGGCTTGATTTATTGTTTGCTGATTGTCTAAACTTAGGAAGATGATGGAAAATATTAATATTATATTGAGGATTAAACTCAAAACATGTCCTATCTATGGCTGTGATATTGCAAATAGCACAAAAACTTGAAAGAATATCCTCCCCATATTTGAAGGCTACTAGCTGATTTAGGAAAATATCGTTGCTGTCACTGAAGAATAAGCAAAGTTTCAACTTGTGTTTTTGTGGCTTTACTTTTGTCTTGTTGGCTAATGTACAAGAAAATACCACTGAACATTTCTTCATTTTTGCAGCCAGGTACAGGTACAAGAATTCAGCCAAGATCAACAAAAACATCCTGTGAGAATTAACTGGCAATAGGGAATAGATAACAAAGAGGGTTGAATTATATGATGTGTAAATTGTATGCTAAACATGTTTTATATCAGCAAAAATTTATAAAGCACGTGTGTATTTATGTATATGCACTTGTGTATTTTCCGTGGAGCCCAGGGTTAAACACCAGGGCACACTTAATCATCTCTGAGTGTCATGTCAGTGGAACACAACTCACACGCATCAAGGCAACAAAAGCTTTGTTGGTTTTAATCACCATAGGGTCACTGGAAGGAGCACTAGATTGAGGTCCCTGAAGACCCATGTTCTCTCCTTGACACTGCCCCTCACTGGCCACCTGCCACTGGCCAAGTCATGCAACCTATGTCCACAGCTCAGTTCCCTCAGGTGCAAAGACAGGTGCATTGAACGGCATGAACAGTCAAGTCCATTCCAGGCCTGAAGTGTTATGATTTTATGACTGTGTGAGGAACACATGAGTCTAAATTGCAAGGCTGCAATCCGGGAGAGGTTGGAAGCACAAAACTAGGGATACCCCCATTTACACTTGAGTGTACAATGTCATCTATGAGGTCGCAGGTGTGTTTAAAATGCCTGCATGTGGTTTGGTTAGTATACTTTCAATAGGAATGACATGAATCCAGTCAAAGGGGAGGAGAGAGACATACCCATAAAGAATGTCTTCCTAGGCCTGTCAGTTTGAGATGAAACAGCATAAATCTGCCCATGGAGATGGGAGTGAGAAAAATGCATTAAATATACTCCTCAGGCAAAGGCACTCTTGTCCTAACTGTCCCCCTCCCCACACGGCACCAGTAGCCCAGGACCCGAGGAGAGATGCCCACAGAGCACAATGATCCAAAACCCAGCACTTTAGAGCTCCCGTGGTGCCTTTGGAGATTTCACGATGCTGAGCAAGAAATGGTTAAGCAAGACTGTCCTGAGCCCGGCAGCCACCGGCAGGGGAGGGGCACTGATTAATAACGCGAAAGGGAAGTTGGGCCTCCTTCTCTCTGCCCAGTGGGGAAATCCATTTTCAATTTGACCTCAATGAGGAAGTTACACTTCCTGCCAAAAGGAGTGGAGCACAACCTTCCCATCCCTGCAGCACAGAAGAACCAGAAGACAGAAGGCAGATGGAGAGAGAGAGCACCAAGGGCTGAGCAAGCCCAGGAGGGACGGAGCAGGGCGCTGATGGACACACATACACACCCTCCTTGGTAAGACAGGGATGCTCATTCACTGAACTGGAGAACACAGCTGGGAAAGGAGAAAACGCTCCTAGGTGTGGAACAGGAGTAGCAGGAGACTCAGGAGGTCAGCGACCGTGAAAGAGTCTAGACACACCAGGCCACACCGCCTATAGTTGCCTTAGGAGAGAGTGCGTGGAAAGCAGACCAGAAGTCCACTGGATATTGGCATTATAGTATGTTTTTAAACTAATGTATGATTTTTAAAAAATATGTAGATCTTATCCCATTTTTCTGTCTTTATAAAAGCCCAAGTTGAAGAACCCCTCTGGAAATTGCTTCTGATTGACAGCTGGTGCAGGAAGACCCCGACCTCATGGTTAAAGCCCAGGATCTGATGCTTTAGAGTGAGAAGAACCAGGTTAGTGGCCCTGCCCCCTTGATCTTCGTGTGCTGAGATCTTCAGGACATCTGTTTCCTCTAGGTGTAAGATACATTTGCACGTTCACACACTCTATCGGCTAAGGTCCAACCAGAGAAACAGAAAGCACCTCAGCGCTTACGTTCACATGCAAGGGAATTCAATGAAGGGGATGGCAAGCTGAGCAGTTAGGCAAGGGTGGTGAGACCACCCCAAGACAGAGGAACAGAGGGAGGAGGCCACTCAGGGACCTGCCATACTCTGGGCTTTCCAGAGGGGACAGGAGACTCGACAGAGAGGAAGTTGTTACTGGAAAAGCTGCCTGAAGCAGGGGGGCTGGGGTGAGGGGTGGGGAAAAAACCTTTCTCCCACATTCCCATTGGCTGAACTCAGTCATAGTCTGATTCCCTCCCATACAGGGCAGAGCAGGGAAAGTGAAGGAATGGGCCCAGAGCTAGCGCACACTGGATTATTTAATCCTGGAAGTAACCCCGAGTGACTATTACGATTTCCATATCACGAATGGAGAAAGCAAGCCTCAGAGATGATAAAAACCAACACAGCCAACAGCAGCATAAATGGTGGAGCTGAGACAGAAACTTAGATCTTCCATCTGTCCCCCCACACTCTGTCCACTCTCCTTATTTGGTCCTACAGTGGTGTGAAGGCAGGGCTGTCTACTGAGCCACATGGCACTTCCAAGCCACTGATGGTCGTGGTCCTTAACCTGCAGCTCGTGCCTGGGCCAGGAGTCACAGTCAGGGCACCACACGGTGCTCTGGCAAGAGGGGAAGCTGCTGGGCGCCAGGACTGCCATCCAGGGAGGGGAGCTCGTGGAAGGTCTTGCCCAACCTCCCCAAGCCTCCATGAAAGGGCCCTGTGTGCTCTTCAGAAGGTAGAGCAATGGGCCAGCACGTAGGGTGTGCCAGCTCATTATCGAGCCTTCCTTCTGCTCCCTGGAAGCCCAGCCTGGGTGGGCATTCTGTGTTTCTGATGTCAGATGGCCTGGTTCCATCTTTCACTGGGGCTGGTATTTGGTTGATCCTTCAGGCTCCCATTTGGCTCATAAAACACAAACATCTGCTGGGGTTCTGGTTGGCCTGTGGCAGGCTTCAGAGTGAAGCGGGTGGAGAAAAGGTGAGAAGGAGAGAAGGAACCAGGGGAGAGAGGACAAGAGCAGCCTTTCTGGACGAGTTCATTAGCTACCGGGTGATGGAGAAGCTTCATCCAGCCAGAGCCATGGTCAGCCCCCAGGGACAGGAGAGGCAAAAGAGATGAAGTTACATGGAGCTTCACTGGAAAGCTTGGAGTTGAGTCTGTGCAGGCTTTTCCTCCGTTGCTTTGCTTCCTCCAACTGTTCCTTTTCTCACCAGTTGGCTATTATTTTCTAACCCATTTTGATAATTACTTTATCAATCAAGAAAGACAAACAAAAGCCTAAAATTACATCCAAGGGAATGAGTTCCTAGAGCCAACCAATCTTTAGTATTATGATTTTTATATTTAACTTTTTTTTTTTAAAACGGAAGTGCTTGGGAAACCGTTTTAAGGCTTGGTACTTCATTTGTGGTTCCCTAGAAGATATTAGCCACCCTCTGCCCTCCTGGCGCTGATCCAGAGGGCCAGAGAAATTACTTAAGGAAATGCTATCCAAGCAAAATAAACACTCTAAAAAGATTCACTTTCAATTGTATCCTTATTAGAACAACAATTTGCCTTTGATTGGCTTATTAAATTAAGAGAGTATTGGGTTGAGGGAAAGCCACTTTTAAAAGGTAAAATGCAGGGAGTCTACTCTACATCATTGCAACTGCTAAGGAAGAAAGAGTGTCAGTTAATGAATAAAACTCATCTTTCAGAAGCCAAAATGTTGTCTAGATGTGCCCTGTGACTGGACATAAACCCAATGGGGGGGCGGGGCCTCAACTTCCGCCTGTATCCTAAATCCTTGACTTTGGAATGAAAAAGTCATTGGGGCCAAGCACCCTTGTGACCAATTGGAAAGGCTTGCATGGCCTGCCCCACCCCACCCAGACCCTCCCTGGGCTCCTTAACTCTGTGCCCAGCCAGGAGGAGGCCTGGGTTTTCTGTCCCATAGAGAACACTCAGGACTAACATCTTCAGTGATTACTCCCGACAGTCCTTAGCAGGTTCCATAGGGATAGCAGACCTGAAGGAAGCCATCCAATTTATAGCTGCTCACGTAAAAGCCATCAGGAGAATCACGAAATGATTCTCCATATGGTGCCCTGAAGCTTCCAAAAACTATACGAGAAAGGGGCTTGGAAGGAATTCTCTCCTCTTCGGAGACAAGGAGGGTTGAAGCCAAGCATCTGTGGCAAGCGAGGAAAGACACTGCTCCCCAACACCCACCCCCACGTGTCCCCAGGGGTGGCCTGGAAGATCGTCTGTGAATCGGCCCCGCACCCGGGGTCACCGACGTCGGCTTGTTCGGCTTTTCCATTAACCAAGCTTGTGTTTTCTAGTGTAAATGAACTCTACAGTTACATTGTGTGGAAGCATCGGGACATGGTTTGCCAAATGGAAAAACATTTGGAGGTTGGGAAAAATATCTTGCACATAAATTACTGAAGGCACAGAGAATCTAAAAGAGGGATGAAATCAGAAGCCAAGGAAAAGCCGGGAAGGCGCCAAAATAAAAAACGGAGAGACAGAGACAGGGAAAGCGATGTAATGATTTCTCTTAATGACCTGCCTTCAGACCAGAGAGGCAAGTTTCTAAGCCATGTTTGAGCCTCATAAAAGCCATGTGCCTGCGTATCGGGAAATATCCTTTAAGTGGCAAGATCAAGCCCACATTTTTCATCCTTTCTGAGTGGAGCTCTCCATTGATTATGTTAAGTGCTCACCACCGGTAAGAAACACAAAAAGCTTATTGTCTTTGACTGTGGCAAAGGCCAGTTACACACTTGTTAATTTCCTGATTTATGACACTGAGGAGATGAACTGAGGGGCAAAACTTCCTTCTGTCTCTCCCTCTCTCTGTCTCTGGCTCTCTCCACCTTTGTTTCTGTCTCTCCCTCGCTGTCTGTCTTTTGGTGGTGGTGGTGGAAACTATTAAAACAGAGGCAGATCAGGAAGTTTGTGATAAAGAGAAGCCAGGCTCTCGTCTGACATACAATCTCTCTTGGCTTAACTAAACTTGCTCCTTCAAGGCCTGCCATCAACAGAGTTGGGCTCACGTTTCACCACTAAATCTGAGTCAACAATCTCTAATCTGGACACTGGGTTCGGAATCCAGGCTCAGGTTGCACTTGGAAGCTGACAGCCGGGACGAGAGCTGAGAAAAATACGGCCTTTGTTTCGGGTTTGCTCGTCCCCGCTGAGCTGAGCTGAGGTCATGTGTCGTTTTCTGTCATCAACAAGATAAAAGTTTGCACCTCTCTGGCCCCGAAATGACTCTCCTGCCATTTATATTAAGGCCAAGAAGCTCTCTGCCCTGGGATCGGAGGGCCAAGTGTGTGGAGAGCTGGGGTTTGGAGTCCTTTTCATCTTTCTGACACATGATACCGTGACATAGGCAGCCCTTGCTGGGTTGCTATGCAGATATACAATTTCTGAAAAGTTACACCCGGAAAATGAAAACCCTGGGCTGGATTAGCATTTCACAAAGAACAGGGATAAAATGTGTAGCAGTTAGGCTAAAAAGCTAAAAAAAAAAAAAAAAGTGAATTAAAGTTTCATGAAAACAAACTCTTTTTTAAAAGGATCAATACATAGAAAAGTATCTTATTGCATTCCTGGCCTCTGGTCCTGAGCCCTAATCCAGCTACCGAACGTGAAGGGTACTGTGAGGCGTACGGCCGAGCCCTGGAAGGGAGGTCTTGGTGTGGGCTGGGGGCTCCAGTGCTGGGAGAACGTGATCCAGAGGAGCCCTCCTGGGTGCTGTTATTTTATGAAACTCTGCTTTCTCTGCCTATAATTGTTTTCATTTTTCTATGTTGTGATCATCTTTCCCTTTTGTTTAAATAAACCTAGAAAGAAAGGGATAAGAATACCCCACAGTCCAAAGCTTGTGGCTAAATACGCTTTGGCACTGACCTTCCCTTTCTTGGTCAAGGTCAAAAGGCACGCCTTCCAGAGCTCATTCACTCCAACACCAGCCTTTCCTAAACAAAAAAATTTTTTTCAACTACTTCCAATACCAGAAATTATCTTACACAGGACATTTAAATGAAACGTGAGTGAAGTGTTGGCAGGAGAAGTAGGAGAGGAGAAATAAGGAGCGGTTTTTCCTTTTTCTCCCCAAACAGCTGAGGCTTCCTGAGCCGGCCTGTCCACACCGCTGGGCAGGTGGTGGCCTCTTACTGCTGCTCGGACATCCTGGAGGGGAACAGGAAATGGGGTAGGGGGTTTCACAGACATAGAGGGTGTGGAGGAGATTTGAGGGACTCAGGGTCCCACAGTGAGGGAGGTGCAGCAGCCAGAATCTACATATCTAACAACTCCTTTGACACTGAGTGTGCCCTGCGTGACAGGTGTGTGAAGGGAATGCAAAGATGAATTAGCCCTGGTCCTTGCTCCCAGGCTGTTAAAAGGAAGCACACGAGTGGAAATAAGCACAGCAAAGAGCTTTGGAGTGAATCCCCTTGAGCATTCCTATTTGCTGGATTGTGAGGCCAGCAGGGTTTGCAGAGAAGAGTTCTTTTTCAGGACAGGAATTGATGGGCGGTTAGGTGGAGAAGAAATGGGCAATTAACTTTTTCTATAACTCAGGGAGATGGGAACCACTTCTGTGCTCGTCCACATGACTTCCAGGATTGATGCTCCAGCCACTCTCAAAGATGATGACGTACATGAAAGTGTATGATTTGGCCTCAAAATACTCAATTAAATGCTCTTGCGCTCACAAGATGCTTTCAGGCATCCATCCATCCATCCACAAGAGGGAAGCTGAAACGTGAGTGTGCTGGTGAGGCGAGGGCCAGATATCCGACCGCCCAGATGCAGCAGCGGGCTCTGCCCTTACTTAGCCTTTGTGTGCTCAGCTTCCTCATCTGTAAAATGGGAATAATCATAGTAATCACCTCCTAAGGGCTGTTATGAGGCATAAATAAAATAATGCAACCAAGGTGGCATTTAGAACATGTTGGGTAAATGCCCATTAAGATGAATGGTGGGGTTTATTCTGGTGGAGTTCATTCCCTCTTGGAGGGGGTCACATCTGCTGGTTTGGCCCTACCCTGCAGGTGAGGAATGGGCGAGGAAAGAGAGGGTGATCTCTTTCCAGAGGTCTAGAAGCAGACTGGAATGATGTCATCAGGCATGTGCCCCGTTGGCTGATTCAAATTCGTACTGAGTTGTGACCTGAGTTGACACTGGTATTTCTGCAGCTGTGTTACCACCAGAGAGCACTGCACGTGGGGGCTGAGGGCCCAAATTGTGAGTTTCTTCCTTATCAGCTGAGTGACCTGAGCAAATCACTTAATCTTCCTGGACTGTATCTTTCTCATCCAGAAATGAGGATCACACTGACTGTATAGCATGGGGTTTATTAAAAATTGTCTGGGCCCATCTGAGTGACTGCCCTGTGTGGAGTCTGGCACTTGGGGACTTTCAACATTTTTGTCCATTTGTGCAGTCAGCTAGCTGACCTTGGATCCAGTGGTCCAGCCCCAAAGTGACGGTGAAGACGGGCTCTAGCCCCCTGCCACTGGGCAGAGGGACACAGTCCTGTGTGGCCCCAGCAGTCCCATGCTGCTCTCACTTGACACCCCTTCACCATCCAAACAAGAGCTGCAGGAGAAAGCCCCGCTTACAGCTCCCCGAATCAGAATAAGGGAAATGGAAACCAGCCCCTGGCCCACATGCCCCCTTTCTTCCTGCCGCAGGAAACCTAACACGAGACCAGAGTGCCTTTCTCTTCTCTTAGCTGCGGGCCCAGGCCCCTTCCCATCTCCCTCAAATTTTCCCTATGGAAACAGTGACAGTCGTGTTTTTGGTGATGTTCAAAACCAGGCATCAAGAGAAGTAGATTAGTTTTTCCTCTCTGAACACAATATAGAGGTCAAAGCTATCTGAAGTGCATGGTTTGGGTGCCAAGGCTGGGGCTTCCCAGGTGGCACAGTGGTAAAGCATCTGCCTGCCAATGCAGGAGACGCAGGTTTGATCCCTAAGTCAGGAAGATCCCCTGCAGTAGGAAATGGCAGCCTCTCCAGCATTCTTGCCTGGAGAATCCCATGGACAGGGAGCCTGGCAGACTACAGTCCATGGGGTCACAAAGAGTCAACTCAGCCACAACACGACTGAGCAACTGAGCACCCCCCCCACCCCCACACACACACACACGACCTGAACTCTGCCTGGACCGCCGGGCCTCCTGGGCACTGGTGGGCACTGGTAAGGTTGTTTAGCGCCGCACAGAGAGTGTGGCCACTGGAGCCCGCTGCTGGGCTCTGCCTCCATTTGCGGACAGAAGCCCCCTGCATTGTCACGCCTCAGGCTTTTTTGACTGAAATGGGGATGATGGTCAAGCTAGTGCCTCTCTCACAGGGTTGTTATGAGAATTTAGTAGCGAATGTATGCAGAACTGGGGCTGCGCACAAAGGAAGCACCTAAGGATGGGACCAGCCGAGGCTCCTCCTTTCACGAGAACGCCACACACTGATGGCAACTGCTCATTCCGTCCACCATGGCGAAGATGGAGAATAAGAGGCCGTTTCTGGGTGACGAAGACTAACTTGCCATCTATATATGTACCCGAGGGTCAAGGAATGATCTCTAAGGCTTTTGGGGGGAAAATGTGTAACCGTCCCATTGCTTGGAGTCACTGCAGAGCACAGAAGCCTTGGGGCAGCGCTGAGTCTTCTCCCTTTTGTGTCGTGCCTCGCTTTTAAAAGCTGCCTGAAGATGTACTGAACTGGGGCTGCCACAGCACCTCCTCTCTTGAGCCTCAGAAACAAAAAATGAAACTCCAAACGCAGCCTTCCCATGTCTGCCTCACGGTGGCTCTGGTTTCTGGGGTTCCCTGTCCTCTCCTCCCATTAGGCTTGTAGGAGAAAAGGGCCTCAACTCAGCCAACATTTTCTGTTGCAAGGATGGAGAATAGCTCCTCAAGGATGCCGAGTTAGGAAGGCCAAGGTGCCCTCCCTTGAGGAGCCTGGATGATGTGGGAAGAACAGTGTGAGACGAGGCCTCGGTGCATTTAAACAAGAGCCGTGGGAGCCAGAGGGAGAAACGACCAATTGCCCCTCAGGGAAGCAGGCCTGACTCCACGGAGAGGTGGCACATCAACTAAGCTTTGAAGCGGTTGGCTTGTTCATTGTGGTTACAGACAATAGTAAGAAGGAGGGCTTTCCACGTGAGGGGCCTAGGAGACACGAGGCAGATAAGCAGGATCCGCTTCCTCAAGGACTTCACAGACTCGTAAAGGCATGGCCAGGTGAGTGACTGGACAAATTGAGTGTGCTGTGCACTGGACGGAGGTGGGCTTGGAGGGGCCTCAGCCCAGAGGGGAGGGGAGGAAGTGGGCCCTGCAGCCTCCCCAGGAATGCGTTCCTAGAGTAGTTGCCAAGTCTTGAAGGGCTACTGATACTGCCCTGGGAAGACAGGGACAGACAGTCAAGGCCAACTCCCTGTGCAAAGACACAGGAGTGGGAGAGAGAGCTGGGGTGTCAGGAAACAGTTCCTAATTCTGCAGATGGTGTGCAGGTGAGGCTGAGGGCAGGGAGCCAGTGGGGCTAGAAAGGCCAGCAGGGGCCAAAGCAGGAAGGGTTCTGGGTGCCACTCCATAGGCCACAGGGAACCGCTGAAGAGCTGTAAGCAGGGTAGACACATTCCCGGGAGGGACCCTGTGGAAGCTTGTCAAGGAAGCGGAAGCTAAGCTCAAGTGTAGAGGAGGAGCCAGAGAGGACAGGGAGCAGGTGTGAATCCTGAGTGCCTTTGCCCCTGGGTCCCAGCCCTGGCCTTTGGCTGTGCCCTCTGGGCAGCACCAGCTGGCATCTACAGGTCTGCTTGAAGCTCAGGCTGCCCATCCAGTGTCAAGGGAACATCTGCAAAAGAAGTGGCTTTGTGTAGCTGTGAATCCAGGCTCAAAGTGTGCATTCATATAAACCTTAGGAACTTACAGAGAGGTCCTGCTGAGACCAAGAAGTGGTCCATCTTTTCCACAACCCCACCTTCCCACCACGTGTAAGCCACCCGGGGCAGGAGTGGTGAGCTCTGGTCTCTCCTGGGCTACCCTCAGCATCACATATGGGTGTGTTCAGTGGGCCTTTGCTAACCAACAGGGAATTCACTACCTAATTTCTCCGAAAGCAGAGTGGCCTCAGCCTATCCACACACCCAATAAGCCGTGGAGTGGGGTAACCATGAACACTCAACTCTCTGGCTTAGTTTTAAATGAGGGCCACTTTAGAACAACAAACTGAATCACTGCCAGGAACTTACAAAAATGACAATCCATGAAGATGTCAACATGCAGATTGGACGTGCAACCTGGGTTCTGGGCCAAACCCCTGGGTTTGAATCCCATTCTGTCACTCACTGGCTGCATGATCTGGGGTGACTACTAAACACACTGAGCTTTTAGATCCTAACATGCAATTAAAAAAAGGGGAGAAATACTAGGACCTTCTGTGAGTAAATGAGGCTAATAATGTACTTGTACTCAACACGTGTTCATAAATGTTGGCATAATTATTTCTATTTTTCTCTATACAGTTTTGATAGCCCAAGAGGATTCTGTATTTCAGGGAACACTGAGATTAAGAGAAGGTAGAGAAAGAGGAAAAGGTGTGCTGTCTGATGAGACACCACGGAATCTTTTCTTATTGAAACAAAGGGAGCTTTTGTTTCCTGAAGGGTCAACATGTTTGCTGGACAATCTTGGACTACAGACAAAAGCAGAATCAGTATCCTGGGCGATGGTGTCTACAGCCAAGTCCAGATAAATATTGCTATCAGGGACTCTGCACCAGACCGCCCCAGCTGGTGCCCGCCCCTGTATGAACTCGGCTGGGGCTGAGGGATTCCCATGGAGTCATAACCATAAACCCACACTCGAAGCCTCCAAGATCGCTCAGGCTTTACAAGAGAAAGAAACTAGGTCGTCAGAATCCACCCCAAGAATGGTTATTTAGAGAAGATTGCTGATGGTGCCTACGTTTTTTTAATGAACATTTATTTTTTGACAAGTGAAACCAACTCAGTGTGGAGCCTGGGCAGGTCAATTCACTTTTCTAGGCTTCAGTTTTTTTTTTTTTTTTTTATATATATGTAAAACAAGAGGATTGGGGTAGATCTACATTGACTAGAACTAGGTATTCATGTACTCTCCATCTTAGAAACTTTCTGATGTTTAATTCAGGTACCAAAGCAAAACCAGATTGACTCTTCCCATTCATGAAGCACTCCTGACCTACAGGTGAACTGATGTACTGATGGGAGCGGAGTCCACCGGGGAGTTTTGCTTCTAGCGCATGGCGCTTCCTGAGCCTTAGAACCAAACCCTTGGAACCAAAAAAATCAGGACTTGGAGAGCCTTTGGGAAGGGGTACCCCAGTCTACAGGCCCAAGAGCTCACTCCACATGTGCTGTGTGTTGTCAATGATGGACATGGTGGGAAATCAGACCCTCAAACAGACCAGGTGGGCTCTTGTTTGCAGAGATGCAGGTTGGGAAGGGCCAGCTTCACTTCTTCTATTTCGACATCTTTTAAAACTAGCTTTATGTAAAAAAAAAAAATTTCCCTGGGGGAAAGACATGAATACCTTCTGTAACAAGGAAAATAACAACAATAGTCATAATAATGAGAAAAGCAAAATAAGCACATATAAGTGCATTTTTCTTTCTTAGAGATTTATTTTTGTTTGATGAATCGGACACTGTGTCAGGGAATGAGGAAACGTTGGGGGCCCCCCGCAGGGAAAGGGGTGCCCAGAGGTGGGGCTGCTGCGTCCTGCATGGGCGGGTTTGGTGTTGGGGTCGGTTGGTTGGTTTAATCGGTGGCTGGAAGTTTTCCTTTTGTTCACTTTTATAAATCTCTCCCTGGGCTTGCGAGCTTCCCCTCCCTCCCGCCCCCTTCCCCTGCCCCCCCACATTTCATTTTTAAAAAGCGAGCTCGCTCGCCAGGTGTGTCCCCCCAAGCTCTCACAGCTCTAATAAATAAGGAGCACCTGTAAGACAGTAGCTTGACTTGTTAAGTGACTCTGTACAAAGGAGGATATAGAAATACAGTATGTACACCGCATCCACGGCCCCGTGGTGCTTCAGGGCCAGCGTGACACCGTCCTTGCCTCACCCGCCCCCTCCTGCTGCCAGCTCAGCGGCCTGTGGGCGGGGGCACCTGGACCCCTCCAGAGGGAACAATTGCTTTATTGGAGTTAGTAAACAGATACACTGAATCACAAGGTGATTTGATTTTTTTTCATTTTTTTTTTGTTTTCTTCTTTTTTTGGATTTTTTTCTTATTTTTTCTTTTTTTTTTTCTGTACTCATCAGAATGGGATACTCCACAACTGTCTCACCAACTCAGTGCCAGTACACATGCTCTAGAGGACTTCTGGACTCCCAGCTACAACTGTACAAGTGCACACAAGAAAATCTACCCTGTTATCCTCCACCCACTGATTGAGGATCGAATTGCACATTTCTCTTAACCATGACAGGAGAAAGCAAACAGTGAAACAGAATCATGGGTGAGCTTTCTCACTTTCCCTCCTGTTTTCATTGGTTTGTCCATACCATTCTAATTATCATGAAAGGGCTCTGCGTATAGAGAGATTGCTTCACTGACTTCCTGGATCACCGAAAACCATCAGGGTTGAAATTTCATCCAAGTCTTTCGTGACGCCCAGCAAATATTCCCCCTCGGATTATTTTACACCTTCAGGGCATTTTGGTCTTCAGTTCAACACTCTTGCTCTGTTCCCAAATGGGGCGCTATTTAGGGGAATTTAAAGAGAAAGCTGAGAAGAATAAACATTTACCGAGTTCTCTTGGCATTCAGTCTCTGAAAAACCACAGTATAAACTATTCATGCTGCTTCTTACATCTGTCAAATCGAAAATTAAAAGCCATAAAAGTGTAACACTGAAAATATGGCATTAAAAAGGATAAAGGTGGCCTTTGTAAAAATAACAAGAAAAGTATATTAGCCAATAAAATATTCTAACTCTTCATTTAAAAGTGCATCCTGGGCAGGACAGAGATGAATCTGGAAGCGTTGGGACTCCAGTACGATCCCTCTCCGCCGTCAAAACGTGAACAGTATAGGTCCAAAACCATACAATGCAAATCACAACTCTTCGTGTAGCAGCAAAACCACAGCAGTTTTTAAAAAGATTTAAAAAAGATTTTTGTTTTCAAATCCAGATCGTCTTCCAGCCTCACCCTCTGAGCCTTGGAAGATGGGGCGGGGAGAATACCTACATTGGTCCTTGTGGCTTGTTGGTGTTTTGTTGTTGGGTTTTTTTTTTTTTAAACCAGGGGCAAAATCCCTAAGTTCCTCTGGGGAGAAGCAGAGATGGTGGCGGCAGGAAGGCTGGGCCCGCTTGGTGGGTCCAAGACGTGCTGGCTTCTCTGGGCTAGAGGCCACTGAGGGAGAGCTGCTTCCTCTGAGATGCTTAATGACAGGAAGCGGCTTTATTTGCTTGAGTTTTAGCCAGAGGGGGTGGTGAGCGGACCAGCTGGTGTCATTGGATGGCGAGATATGGTTTGCTCTGCGCCCTCTCTCCATGCAAGTTACCCTGTGAGTGCGCGTTCCTAGAAATAGAGGAGAAGGGGTTTGTTAGAATCCACTGGACCAAACCGCCCCCCACCCCCAGGCTGGGGAGAACCCCGGCATGAGTCAGAGCAGCACGCTCTCCAGCCGGCAGGTCAGACTAGAGAGGAGGCCCCACAACGGGGCGGCACAGCCTGGTTTCCACACAACTTTCATTCACGGTTCTGTGCAGGGTCAGCCCTGCCAGCTTTGTGTGAGGAAATGAAACTCGAGTCGCTTTTTGGAATACCATAATGAGCATGGCGCACCACGCCCTCGCCCAAAGACCACAGTGGCATCCTTTGCGACCCGGCAGCTTTCGCTCTCCACGTTAGTGCACCCTTAACTGGCAGGAGGTCTTTGGAGCTGCTCAAGGGCACCCCCAAAGACAGGCAAGCTCGTTAGGGGACTTGGAGTTGCAGACCTCACCCCATACCTCATGTAACAGCCCCGAGGTTTGCTGCAAAGGAGGAAGGCCATGAGATGAACGTTTTAGCATGTGAAAAATTCCTGAGACACCTAGACCTCTCTTTAGGGGTTTCCTACAGGGACCACTGAGCTGGAAGAAGTGTCCCTCTCTGTGGGTCAGCCTGAAAGGTGAGCCACTCACATCCCTTCCTATCCAAACCCAACGTGGGACTCATCCCAGTACATCAGGTATGAAGGACGGTCACCAGGAAAGTGGGGAACGCCCATCCCAACTTCCACCACAGATGTCGGGCTCTGCCTCTCTATCTTTACTGGCTTATTTCATTTGCTACCAGTTTCCTGGCTTAAAATACAACCTCCTGAAGACACTCTACCATCACCGCTAGGAAGCAGCCATTTAGAAGTTGGCCAACCAAACTGTAAAGTCCCTGAGGTGTGGGGTAGAGTCTGTTTTGTTCACGTCCCTACACCCAGGGACAAACGTGTTCAGCTCAACACACATTTGTCAAATGAATGGGAGTCAAACAACTCTTGTCCCCCATGTCCCCAAACAGTACTTTCTTCCCCCCTGCCCATAAATGGAGATGTCAGAAATGTGAATGGGTAGAATTTGGCTAACATGATGTGGTAGCAGAGGGATCGTAAACATCTTTACAACTGTTGAGATTATTCCTAGAACAATGAACAAATAATTTCAGGTGATAGAATGGAGAACTTGAAGAGACCCCAGAGATAATATACACAATTTCCTCATTTTATAGACGAAGAAATAGAGGCCACAAAGAGACCTGGAAACGTGCTCAGAGTGTCTGCAGCATGAATTTAGCGCAAGTGTGAAGAGGTCAAAATGCCCACTGGGAGGACTACATCCAAGCTTGTGCTTTGAACCCTGCTATCCAAATCCTGGTGTTAATGGTAACCATAATAATGACCAGCCAAAAAACAAGACTTGAAAATCTGAATGTGCATGACAGGAAATGCCTGAGTTCCCCAAATCACATTAAATCACCAGATCCGTGTGCATTTAATATGTATATTAAATAACCAAAGTGAAAATGCAAAACACCACAAATATGCAATGGGAGTGGAATTACAAGGCCATGGAAACCTTTTCATTTGGCATGGTCAGATTTGGAAATGTGGCTATTTATCTCAGAATAAAGAGCTCACTTTAATTTCTTTTCCTCTTATTCTTTCTCTCTCTCTCTTCTTTCTCTTTCATTCCTTCCTTTCTCTTTCTTTCTTGTTTTCTTTAAGACAATGGTGAAAAAAGGTACCAAAACAAAAACACTAAGAGCCACCATCAAATAAGAGGTCACAAAGGACTGAGACGAGAACTTGGAAACTGATCCAAATGGACAGAGCATAGCTTTTCTGGGGAGGATTTATTTTTGTGTAAGAAGCACAGCAAGAAACTTGCTGTGAAGGGAGGAAAGCCATCCCTACCTCTGGGCTTGGGACCAAGAGTGACCAAATCTCATAGTCAGAGGGGACCTCTGAATCCTTTCTTTAAAAAGGAAAAAAAAAAAGGTGTTTAACGCTTTCTTCCAGTGACTGGGAAGCACCACCATTTTGAATTACTCACTTAAGAATGCTACAACTGCTTTTTCAAGGATATAGCTTTTTTCTTTAATGTGAGCATGACCGCCTCCAAAGGGGAATATGTCTCAAATAAGTCTCCTTATATTGAAATCGCCTTTGGACAAAGGCCAAACACGGACAGCAACAGCCTGCTTGGAGAAAATCTCCAGGCTTTCATAAGGGACCAGGAAAACGGGATTATAATGAGAGCCATTCTGGAACCTTAACTACAGCGTTTGCCATCCCAAACACTATAATAATCATTATTATTCGCTGGTATCTATTATTGTCTGGTAAATAATACGTGTTTCCCCCCAAAGCTCTAAAGGGTGCAGCTGCACCACACTCTATTTTTTGCAGCCCCACTCCTGCTGCTCGGAAAGCCTCCTCACACCAAGCTTATTTTAATGGCTAAAGGCAAGATCCGTGCCATGTCCTTCCCTCTCCCCACGCATGTGCCGAGTCTAGGACACCCACCCAGGCAGGATGGTGGTGTTGCCGAAGTGCGAGTTGCTCTCAGCGGATGATATCTGAGGAGGGGGTGAACTGAAGGCCTCCTCCTCTGTCCTCCTGGCTCTGGCTGGTCAGGGCAGCCCCTCTGTTGGTGACACAGGAATCAATGAAAATGAAGAACCAAGCTTGGGAGTCACCTTCCTGAGAGCTACTGGCTGGCAAGGTGTGAAACTCAAGAGTGGGGAGGGAGTGAGCTTGGGGTTTTAGAAAGTTTTCCAGGGCCCGAGCTGACCCTTGCCCAGCAGAGACATCATATGGGACAATCTGTCCTCTCTGTCTAAATTTCCTGATCTGAGTAAAGGGGAAAGTTCTACAATAAGTGAGACAGAGATGTAGACTATAGTCCAGCACGAACCCTCTGCAGCCGTGTGACCTTCATTCCTTAACCCCCTGAGCCTGGATTCTTCCTCTGTGAAATGAAGGCCTCAGTGAGATTTTCTATCTTCCATCTCTCATATTCTGTGACTGTATTTATAGGATCTTTGGACCAAAGCCATCATCAAGTATGGAAGTACACACTGAGAAGAAAGACTATTAACATCTCTACCCTGAAGTCCTAAGTTTTAGAAAAAGTCTCCTTCTTTCTCTCTCTCTCTCTCTCACACACACAGACACACACACTCCTCTCTTAAGTGTCTCTTAATGCAAGCAGTTCTGTTTGTGCCTCACGTTTGGGTTTTCCTCTGAATTGGGGGTTTGCTGAAGGCAGGACAGCCCAGGGCCCTGCCACATGGAATGTCTCTCACACACACGCACGTAGCCCACCCCATGGACCACGCAGGCACCGTGTTTGAAAACCGCTCCGCAGTGCACGATCTCCGACAGGCACAACAGCTGGTGCCCTCAGAACTCCAGGCCCAGCTGCCCCGTTGGCCAGAGAAATGCAGTGTCTCCTTCGTGGAGTCACAACTGCATGCCAAGTGCACTGAGCGAGCCTCTGTCCACCAACACTTTCCCTTTTCATGAGGACAGCACTGCTAAGGCCGACTGAGTTACTTTTCCTTTATCACACGAGCACTTTCAGAGCACAATAGAAAACAAAAATAGGCCTGAGTGTTAATAACTTAACATTGATGCTGTCAGCATGCAGTCACTGTCACCTTTTCTTCTTTGCCCTTTACAGCCTAACTATCGGCTCAGCGATAATGAATTCGTCTGCCAATCCAGGAGACTTGGGTTTGATCCCTGGGTCAGGAAGATCCCCTGGAGAAGGAAATGGCCACTCACTCCAGTATTCTTGCCTGGAGAATCCCCATGGACAGAGGAGCCTAGTGGGCTACAGTCCATGGGGTAGCAAAGAGTCCGACACAACTTAGTGACTAAACAAGATAGATGCAGGTTGCATTTAAAAGGAAAATTTCTAATTTACACATTCCCAAATGTAAATGTGTAGCCACAGAAAATGTCTTATTCTGTATTCCAAGGAAAAGTATCTTACTCTGTATTTTCAAGATAATCCCTCCGTGATACAAGATTCCACCTCTGTGAGGAAGCCTGCCTCCATTAATCTAATCCATTTTCCAAACTTTTATTCTTCTTTGATTCCTTAAATACCTTTGTCATTAGCATAATCAAAATCCTGGAGGTCTGTCCTGTCTTCTAGAATGTAAGCTCTCCAGGTCTGTCATATATATTCCCCAGAATCCAAAATCCTGTGGCATCAACCCTATGATGTGCAAGAGATGCCCACTGCCAGGCTGGCTTGTCTTTGTCCAGTTATCCCGGCCCTGCCATGATGCCACTCACTCGGGCACGTCGGCCCATCACTTATCACAGTTAAATACAGCTATTACGTGCTGGCTTCAGCCATGCTGTTTATCTGTGACAATAATGAGTCCCCAAGGACTGGACTGCTCTCAGGTAGCTGCAGCTATTCTGGGACACTCACAAGGGGAGAGCCCCATGGTCAATGAACAGAGCCGCCTGCACTGGCTGATAAGCCCGGGTGTGACGCCAGATCGTGGTCTCTGCACCAAGCCCATCCCAGACAGGGCTACAGCTTGGGAAGGTTTTGCCAAAAAATGGTTCCCTTTTTCCTCCATCCACCATCGGTTTGTGAAGAGTTCTGAAATGGCTTTTACCAAGCTGGAAACCATTTTAATTTACAAAGTACATGGCATCTCTTTTCTTAGAGCTTGCTTGCTAATTGATGAAAGTAATTTTAAAACATCGCTTCTTGTTTATAGCATGATTGCTTTGGGAAATAACCCATGATGAGAAGGCTGTGGGACCAATGGTAAGTTCCATCACTGCTGAGCTGCCCACCCCACAGCTCTGATAAGCTAAGGTTCATATTATCTAAAAGAAAAAAAAAATTAGACCAAACATAAGGCCTTGATTTTTTTTTAATAATTTTCCTCCTTAAGCAATATCTCTTATTTTACTCTTTAATCAACAAAAATTCCAACCATATAAGACCCCCAACGGGGATAACTCCATCTTTAATTCTTTGTTTTACAAATTTAAGTTTTGTTTTTCTTTGTTTAGCTGGTTCTATGAGTCAAATGGGCAGAGAAACTTGTTTATTCACACGAGTGGCCACGGCTATCTCTCGCTGACCTCTAAAAGATCCTGGGGGACAAAGAAGCCTGAGCTGCAGAACCCCTCCTGTGCACTGCAAAAGCCTTTATCTTTTCCCTGGACAATGGATCTTCTTTAGCCACCTCAAGTCCTTTCTAAAACCTGAGAGTTTAAGCAAAACAAATTACCCTGTCTCTGGTCCTTTTCTAAAAACAGGCAGGGATTCATGACTAACTGCACACATTTTTACAAATGTGCTGGAGCAAGTGGCTACATCCATTCATGAAAGAGAAAAATAAACAAAGAATTACATGATATAGCTAATGTTTTGCAAGAAATTTTGGAAGAAAAGCCTCGATCCCTATGCCCCTTGACTTTCGGGACCAAGCTCTTCCTGTTCAGTTTGGGAAAATTGCAGTGTTTTCAAAGAGTCAAATTTTAAGGAGCACTTACTTTATGTCAAGTATTGGACTAGGCACTTTTACATATTTATTTCACTTGAAAACAAGTGTATTTTATATACTGATTTATTGAAACAACAATGCTAATGAAGTATTTATCACTGTCCCCATTTTACAGATGAGGAAACTTTGCCAAGAACTTACTTGCTCAAGGTCACCGGCTAGAAAGGGACAAATCTGAAGTCCAGCTCCTACAACCCCAAAGTCCACGCTCCCCTCGGAGTGCTGCCCCCTAGTCCAGGTTTCATCTCTCCCCTTCCTCCCCCTGACAAGCAGATGTCAAAGCTGGCAGAGGCCTTAGAGACAAGAACTCCAAGAAATTATTTGACAAGAAATAATAATTGCATTTTCATTCAAGTCCTAGCCAATACACAAACTAGCTGATGTTGGCTCATGTGCCTTCCAAAAAATCTGCCTTGGACACAAAAGTAGATGTTTATTGTACTAAGATTGAGTTTGTTATTTATTTATATAATCTGAATGAGGCAGTCTAAGTTTAAAAAAAAAAAAGGAAAGAAAGAAAAGATAAGAAAAAAAAAACTGAGAGAAAAAGGCAGCTTTATGTGGCAAGTAGCTATTGTCTATGGATTAACAGACTTTAAGATTTTTAGGCTAGGTCTGGGAAAGAGGTCTGACACTTCTTTTATTCTTTACAACCAGCCCTTTAGCTGAAAGACAGAAGGAGAAATAGAGAGAGAAGGGCTTCATATTTAAGGAAACTTCATGTGAAAAATAAGAGCAAGCATACTGATTCCCAGCCGCCCCCTCCCCAACAGACAATGAGATGGAGTGTGTGGCTAATAATTGTTTTTCTCCCGCCTTTCCACCCAGATACTCAGGTACAACCTATTTCCTCTCTGAAATCAGCTGCCCAGTGTGAGGAAGCAATGCTGCAGGTGGCAAATGTATGATTCTGGTCCTTGGCACCAGGTGTGTAACTCAAGCAGCCCAGGTCGTATCCCGTGTCCCACTGCGGGGAAAGGCAGAGGACTCAGGTTCTAATCCTGGCTGCACCACTCTGTGACCTTGAGCTCTGCGTGCTCTGCGTGTCCCAGTCTCTGCTTATAAAAGTGGAACCAGACATCTTAGGAGGGTTTCTGGAATAGTTTCCCTAACTTCCGAGGTTGGTAGCATGGAAGTGTTTCATGACCTCCCATGACACGTTGAGGGAAGAAGTTCTGGGCTGCAGGCGTTACCCCGACAATTCTTATAATGAGCACCTACTATACATATGCCAGGAACCTCCTGGGCATTGTACTTCTGTTGTTTACACTAGAGCCCGATAATTCTATGAAGTGGGGCTTATTACCTTCATTTTTTTTGTATATAAGACATGCTCAGTGGTTTTGCAGGGACACTCTGAAGCTAGGCTGCCAGTCAGATCCCAGGACTGCCATTTACTGGCTAGTGACTCTGGGTAGGATATTTAACATCTCTGTGCCTCAGTTTCTTCATCTATAAAATTGGTTTAATAACGAAACCCCAGAGGGTTGTTGTGCACATATAACATCTGGAACACTGCTTACATCTAAAAAGGCTGCAGGAAATATTAGTTATTACAACTGTTTAGTGAGAACGATGTAGGCACAACACAGTTATAAAACTTGTCCAAACTCACAGCTGGTAATAAGCAACATAGCCAGTTTCAGACCCAAGCAGACCTCACTCCAGCCCCGGGCTCCTCTCCCAGGCACTGTAGCTTTTCTAATAAGACAGGAACTCGCTTTCCTGGGTACCGCACATGCACCACACTCTACCTAGGTTTCCTCATCTGTTCTTCCCAGCAACGTGATGAGCTAGGGACTTAGGCTCCAGGAGAGAAACCACTTCCTCCCTCAATCATCCGCTCTGCTGGGATCTGAACACAGGCCGGCCCAACCTCAAGGCATAGGTGTGTACCCCTAAACCAGACACTGCCTCCCTTTCCTACCGGGAGTCCACTTCACCACGAGGAAAAGTTTCAGAAGGCCTTTGGTCTGGGGAGTTAAAAAGATAAAAGGACATCTCCCACAGTCACCAAACTCAGTACCTGCTGGCCCTGGGGGGATCTGATTCAGCTTCTGTGAAGATCTCTCCCGGTGTCTGACCTTGAGCAAGCTACCCAAGCCTGTGGCTGCTCTTCAGTCCAAAGACAGAGCTTTGGGCATCACTATGGCCACTGTCCAGGCTCCGCGTCCATCCAGGGACGTCCCTTGCTAGGTGAGCCACTGCCTTCCTTGACCACCTAAGAGGTGACTGACAGCCTGCACCACGCCCTGCCCCAGCAGCCTAAGGTTCAGAGCAGCCGTGGGCTGGGCGGCGGCGGCGGCGGGGTGGTGTGCTGGTGGGTGGTCAGAAGGATGGAGCCCTATTTCCATGACAATCTGGGGCCTGAACTTCAGGATGATCTGTCGTCTTGAGGTTTCCTTCCACTGTGTGCCATGAAGCCTTTTAGGCCTACTCTGGGCTCAAAGAAAAGAGTCCATCCTCCTTGTGCATTGCTACGATGGCTTTTCATACTTAACATGTGGATGTGGCAGTGCTCATCCCCCCATGTTGCAGCGAGAACGTCCTGCCATGTTTAGAATTCACTCTGGTAATTAGCCTGTCATCAGAATGCAGGGATCAGCTTCAGCGATGCCAGTCTCTCTCTTGCTTCCTTTCAGTCTGCAAACAGCTGCTAAAGGAATTTTCCTCAAACACAGACCTCCAGCCATTCCTGACGTTGCCTGATGTTCTGAGCACAAGCTCCACGACCCCCTGCTCCACTACCCACCTGCCCTCGTCCAGCCTCCCGCCTCGCCCTCTCTGCAGCCAAGTCCTCTGCTCTCGTCCAGCCTCCCCCCTCGCCCTCTCTGCAGCCAAGTCCTCTGTTCCAGTCGGGTGCAGGGGACAGCCCTCCCTCATGTGGCTTCTCTTCTCTTCACCTGAGGCTTTTGACACCCTACTGCCTCCCCTATTCCCCCATTCCTGACTGCCAGTTTACGGCCCTTCTGGGTTTTAGAACCTAACCCCAAATTCACCTGCTGTATGGAGCCCTACCATGGTACCATTAACTATGCCCTTCCTGACCCTCTCTTCTCATTCATGTGCCCATCCTGCCAGCCCCAAGCTGGGTACTAAGTTATGACAAAGTGTGAACTGCCTGGGTCCCTGCTCTTGTCAAAGCACTCTGTCTATAGTATCACATCCATTCACAGGTTCTGCATGAGGCTTGTAACAGTGACCTTGATTATTTCTTGTCTCTCTCAGGTCACTGGCTCCTCAAAACAAGTCAAAGACTCCTGCCACGCCCTCTCCCACTTTTTGGCTTTTCTCTTCCTCCCCTCCCCACCTTCCTACCTCCCTCCCTCCATCCTTCTTTCCTTCCTTCCTTCTAATTCTTAATAACAGCGTCTCCTGCATGGAGTCAGTATTCAAGACAGTTGGTTGAAAATGGATAAGTTTTACCCTCTAGGGAAATAAATGAAGACTAACTTTGAACCATAATGAGTAAAAGGGGATTGCCTCCCTTTGTTCGGATATGATTAAGAGTTTATTAACTTTTGTGGATCATGGTATATTAATTAAGTAAAAATTAAGCATTTCAAATACAGGATCTTTAAAAAGTTATTATTCTGTACATCAAACACACACACACACACACACACACACACAGCTGAGACAGAGAACAAGTTGATCAGAGGATCAGACAGTGAGAAGTGCTATCAAAATCACAACTCTGAACCAGTGACTGCTCATCTTCATTTTCAAGGTCATATGGTTTTTCCACAAAAAAATTTTTCATAGTTTTTCTGTTAGTATTTGGGAGTCACATTGCTCAAACCCTGGTGGATATGAAAATAGACATTCAGTCCCATGCTTATGATGCCATCGTATTAAATGAGAGGAATGGAGGGACCTGGATATATTTTTGGTTTGGCAAATTGTAGAACTATTTTTTTCAAACATTTGGGGTTTGGCTAAAACCAAAACTTATTTTGCCAAGCACTTTGGCCTTAATTTTTAAACCCATGTGTATTTTAAGAGAAATTCAATCTATATGTTTCTGACTCATTTACACTTAACTCATGAAAATGCTGTTTGGTAAGAGCTAGTAGATGTCCAAGCAAGTTTATGAGCCCTTTTAAAGCCTTCTTTCCCCCATTCTTACCAGAAAGTTGTATTTTGCCAGCCATAAAGAGTGTGAGCCCCAGAGGCCTGTGGTCAGTTTGAAATTTATAACTTCTGAAGGTTAAATGGATTTTAAGTTTGGAAAAAGGTTTTTTCCTCCCCCTCTCCTCTTTTTCATATTAAGTACTCAAACAGGCTACTTATGATAAAGATGGGATCTTATGTCTCAGTTTCTGATGGCTGAGGGTGAATAGTAAAGAATTCAATCTAACCACCAATAAACTGTCTCTAAGACATGTCAGAGGAACAATATGACACTTTTAAGTTCCTACGAGCACAGATTCCAATCCAACACTCTAATGGAAAGTTTTATTAATTACTCTCAGGATAAAAAAAAGAGGTAGGAATCGACATAATTCAAGTTGAACATTTTACCTTTGGGGGATTTGGTCATTAAAAAAATATCAGAGACAACCAATCCAGTTCACGACTTTTTATACAGTTAAAAAATAAGCTGAATCTACTAAAAACGACATTTGAATCAAAACCAGAAAAGCAAGAAGAACGTGCATGCGTGTTGCAGTGACTTCACCCTCTGTCTACTATACGCTCAGTTGATGCTCAGATACCACTCAATTATACTATTTTAGCAGGAGAAATCTTTTGGATAAAGTACTTAAAAACGGCTTATAAATATTTAAAATAAAAGCATCCAACAAATCATAATGACAAAGTTTTACATTTAACCACAAGTGCTCCAAATATCTTGAAATTACTCTAAATATGGGTTTAAAATATCAAAAGGGCTTGTTGATGGGATGCAGAACTTTGCAGAGAAACCTAAACCTGCTCATTCTTGCTCCCACAACACCCAATATGCACAGTTTTTAAAGTGTGCATGTGTAGATTTCCTTAGAAAAAGATCATGTTACGGTTCTGAATTTCCAAAACAAGAGTTGAAGGATGAAATATAGGGTTTCCCCTTCTCTCACCAAATGCAGCTCAGCCACGTTGCTTCCAGATAATTTGTTATTGTAGGTTGGCTCAAATTTAAGACAGTAACATTTTAGAAACAGTTGGAGAACTAAGCCAGCTGCAAGGAGGATATCATTACAAATTGAGACACATGTTGTATGGGAATACCATTCATTTTCAATACCAAAAACACGTCTAGGGAAATAAGCCATGCAAATGAGGAAGAGATATACTCTTTAATTGCATCTTTTGGACATGAGGTCAACGTTTCATATCAAACGAGTCCATAAAGTGTGTTTCTCCCTTCTGTTCTTCTGTCACATTCTTACTTCCCTTTCTACCCAAAACAAAACACAGCTTGCTATCACAGAAAGACAACAAACCAGAGGTTCAAAGGGGGAAATGATGAGACAACCAGCATCGCAGCCAAGTCTCTGGATGGAATGAGGCCGGGCAGCGTGAGGCAGCTTTGACTGTCCCAGTCCTGACCCCACACCCGCGTGGCCAGGCAGCTCTGCTCTCGCGTTCCCGTCTCCCTATTCAGACTTGTGCATTGGGTAAAATCGCACAGGCACATTCTTGCTTATGGCCACAGCGTGGTCCTAGGAGCTCAGAGCTAAGGGATCTCAGGGGCAGCTTGAGGAGGGTCCAAATTAAGAACGTTTAGTACATGCAGGAGCTTTTCAAAGCATAGGAGATTTATTCCAACGTTTGTTGTTGCCTTCCTTTGCTTCTGCTCTAGTCATTTTCACTAGAATCTTTTAAATGACTCTTGAAATAATTTGCATGCGTGTGTGCATGTTTCCCCTCCTTGCTGATGGCCTCATGTTCCCCATCCTGACCCCACCCTGATTTTTCCTCAAGCCGAGTGCTGTGGAAATCCACAGATCTGGAGAACTCCTCTCTGGGGTTAGTATTTAGAGCTGGCACCTGAGATGGCATTTACTCCTTTTTCTTGAGACTAAGACCATGTTAAATGATGCCAGGGCTAAATTGTTTATCTTTTAAAACTAATTTATTTGTTTCTCTTAAATAGATTCCTTTTATGTTTGTGAGACATTTCAAAAAAAAAAAGTTTACAAATGCAGAATGCATTGCCTTAACATGCATCCATGTATATTTATTTAAACAAGCAACAAAAGAATACAAAACAACTCTGTATGGGAGAGGGTGAAGGAAGATTGAACGGCGGCCACCCTCAGCCGCTGACACAATCCCTTTGACAAGAGAGTCTGGGAAAGGCAGTGTATTGGTGGTGGGGGTGTTCCACAACATGAGGTAAGTGTTTCATGCTGCAGAGTGTTTTGGTCCTCAAACACCTCTGCCCCCCATGATGCTTGTCTGCATGGAGGTAGGTGTAAATGATTGAACCAGGATGCCCAGGCAGTCATTCGAGCCAGCAAGGGAGCGATTCATTGGAAACTAGATGGGGAGCTTATTTCCAGTGCCCTTCTGGGCCATGGCTTGTTAATAGCTAGTCAAATGCCTTCACCTTTCCAAGCACACTCTCTCCAGGTGAAGAAGCATGTGCTAAGGAACAATGGGTATTGGTGGTGCTCCCAGATATGGCCACACCAGTGCTCTGGTGTTTACTGATCTACCCAATTCTCCAACTCGAGCCATTCCACTCCCTTGGCCTTAACAGCAGGGTTGATGGTTTTCCAGTGAAGGACAGCCGCTGCCTACACAGCATAAACTTTGAAAGGCCAAGTGGTGAAGAAGCATTGAACCTGTTCCTTTCCTTGCTTCCCTTTTCTGCTTTCCCCACAGATACTCACAGGTTATAGTAACTTGAAGAAAGGTCTGTGACCTTTTGCATTTTGTCACTTAGGCAATCTTACTGAGACAAGGGCTACATTATATGGCTGTAACAATGATTTTGCAATATTAGGTCCACAGCAAAAATTGCTAAAAGTAAATTCCAAGGTTTAAGGGAAATTTACAATTAATTCAGCTTCCTCAGAGTAACAAGAAAAACTTCCACTCAGATACTGCTTGGTGATCACATAAAATAACCCTGCAGATACGTCAGATATGTAAGATACTTTTTTCTGAAGTCAAAAATCTATGAACTGCTCCTCCCAAGAAAATGCCTCCACTCACAGGCACATAAAGCTTTCCACAAAATTCCAGGGGGAGTGGCTGAAGGCTGTGCATAGACTAGTTCATGGAGACCAGCTTTGGTCGGGGAGCTGCCACACAGATCAGGATCAAGTCCATGACTCATGCCACACTGCCTGACCCTGGAGTCCTTGCTAAGCATTTCTCTGGCCTCACTCTAGTCCCAGCCCTGTTGAAGGAGGAGGGCTGTGGTATATCTAAAAGAAATAAATACCCGATCACAAATGTCATTTCCTATTCCATCATAATTTGATTGAAATAATATCTAAAGTCAGATGCCTACATATTAAAACCCTCTTTCAATCTCCTTGTCCTAAAAGTTAAAAGAGACCCAGCAATACTAAGCGAGATGTGTCTAAGAGCAGCTTTGACACTGTTCATCCATAAGTCTCTCCTTGATCCATAAGTCTCTCCTTGATGAGTCTGCAATGATCATAGCAAGCGCTCTCTCCGGTTCTCACCACTCACGTGTGTGCATGACACAGACCTGGCCGTTCCTCACTGCTGGCTCTTTGAACCACCTGGACCTAGAGCTGGGCAGCCATCTGCATCCCAACAAACAGGCAGAGCTGCACCACCAGGGATGATGTCGCCAATGAATGTTTCCAGTAACTAAGTACTAGCACATTAAAAATCTTAAGTCTGGCAGAGAATCTGAGCACATCTTATTTGTATTGACTTCCTCTTCTCAGTCGAAGGGTTTCCTCTTTTACTTGCTTTCATGGTTGGCATCCATAGTCAATTTCGACTGTATGGACTTGACTTTGCAGACAGCCGACTCTCTCAAACTTAGCTGGAGAAACTGAACTGGCAAAAAGTTACTTGTCACCTCCATCCTTTGGGCTTTCCTAATGAGGCGAGTCCCCTGCCCTCTTCTTGAAACAGTCCTTTCTGGGATTGTGGCTCCGTGGTCAGGCTAATAATTAAACTCTAAATTCCCAAAAGTCAAAACTACACCCCCCATCCCTTCTTCAGCCCTCTCAGAGCAAACAAAAAGTGGAAGGAACTCCTGCTGCTGGAGTTAGGGGAGCATCTTGGAGTGGGAGCTGGGGACAAGACTCTCAGATTTTCTTTCTGGTCTTAGAAACACGTAAGAAATTTGGGAGCCACAAAGGTGGGGAGTTCTTGGTCTTGCCACTCCTTGGGAATGGAAAAAGTGAGGGTGAAAGGGTTACTCAGGGTACACATTTTTTCCATTGATTATTTTACTTAAAGAGAAGATGTCATTTCCCTGGAAAATCAAGGAGGGGGGATATTTTCTTTTGAATAACTTCAAACATTTGCAAATGGTTACTGTGAACTCCCCATTGTACCATAAACAAGTGTAAACTGCTGAAATTCAGAAAATGCACAAATACAAACAGCTATCCCCCAAACTCCAAGGCAAAGACAAAGAAAGGAGTATTCCATTTATAAATGGAATTCTTTGTGGAGAGAAGAGTTTGGGAAATGTTTATACATTGTTTTCCTTATTATTTGGAGGGATTTTATTTTCAGCTTACAGAAGCTGCAGAACTGGTATTTGGCATCTTAAAAGTTGAAGATTAAAGGAAGTTTCCAACCTTTTAAAATCTTCAACTAAACTTAATTAGTTCTGCATCTAGGAAAATATCTGCCTATTTAAATCACTTGTAATCATATCAACGAACAAGAATGCATAAAGTCAGGTAACCAGGAACAGAAACAGTCAAAAGGAAAAAACAAAACCCTGTGATTGCCGAGAACTAGCAAAAATGATGATTTCTTTGAAGGTAACAAGCAGCTGCCTGGACTACTGATTTCAAGTTACAGTCTGCTTTGAATCTATTTTAAATGATTTTTTAAAATAGTCATACTGTACGAAAATTGTGGGCATAGCAAAAGGAATGAAAAACCTGGATGGCAGTTACTGACAAACTCTATGCCGAGAGATAATACGAGTCACCAACAAGCTCAAGAAGAATCACTCACCTCCGCCTCATCTGCCCCAACTCAGCCTGGGTTTGCTTTTGGTTTTTAATGCTTCCCCTTTGGCTTTAACTTGTCACCAAACAGTGTTCATTGTCAGGTCACAAAAGTCATGCAGTCCTTTATTTAATGGATGCATTTCCAATTTCTGTAACCACACATGGGCAGGGTTTCTGAAGGCATAGAAGAAAAACAGCTCCACGTGTGCAGAGAAAATCAGGAAGGGTCAGAGAATGTGAGTGAATTACAGCAGGTTGAGACTGTGCTATGAGTTGACATGGAACTACAGAGGGCAAGAGGCGATGTGATTTAGAGGGGCAGAAGCGTTCTTCTCCCAGCTTAAATCACTTGCCTTGTCACCCCCACTATAGCTGGCAAAGACTGAGAGTCTCTAGGTTTAGAGAAAAGCTGTAATTTCTTGGGGAAACCCATCATAAAAAAGAACTTTCCAATCTCAGGGGGACCGTAGGCGATTTCGTCACTGCATCTTCTAAAATTGACTGAAGCCAGGTTAATATTTTTAGTAATGACTCTGGTCCACGTACAAGACCCTTGCCTGATTCCTTATTCAGAAATATATATCATCGAAATAGCCCTCATATATTTCATGCTTTTATGTTCTTTTGGCCCCATGCTACTTATGGACTAGTGACACTCTCCCTGACCTGGTCACTTCTCACTCTAGTAATGGTAGTAAAAGTTTTCACCCTCCTGCTCTTTCTTTAATGTCATTTGAATGAGTGACACTAGAATGTGTTTAAAATTACAGTTCCTGATGCTTTTTTGGCTTTCTAAAGGCCATCACTTTTTTGGTAGTACATCTTTGCATTACTCACTGCTTTGTCAACCAGATTAAACTACGCTGGTAGAGAAATTAGGGCCATTTTCAACTGAGGTGACTAGCAGAAGGCTGAGACTGTCTTTAGAGAATAGAACTTGCAGATGTAAAATCAAGGATTGGTGAGCTGAGTTTTAGTATTCTGCTCCTACTGGCAAAGCCATCAATGAAAAAGGAAGCCTCAAATTATGAGAAACCCTTCTTGCATCATCCATCAAGGTCCCTTTCACGGGCTCCGAGCTTCCCAGGCAAACTCCTGGTTACAAGTCAGGTAAGTGTCTGGGTAAAGGTGCTGACTTCGAGGGACAATGGTTTGGACACATCACATCAAGTGTTCTTGTCCACATCTGTATTTCCTACTGTGAAGTAATGGGTTGGTATTCTCGTTTTTTCATTGTTCTTGCTGAAAAATACAACTGAAAATGCTAAAAACAAACAAACAAAAAACCACTGTCTAAACACTTAGAGAAGCTGGTGGGTAGGCTTAGTTTTTATCTAGGAAATTTCCCCCAAGACAACTGAGGTGAATAAAAGAATTTCATCAAGTAGGATAACAAAGGGACCAATTAATATCTACAGTGTATTCCCTGGAGTCAGACAGCCTAAATTTGAATCTCAACTTACTAACATGGAAATCCTGGAATCTTGGGCAAGTTACCTAATTTCTACACCTTAGTCTTCTCATCAGTAAAATGAAGACAACTGCCAAATGAATCCTGACCCAAAGACATCCTACTGAAAAATACTTAGAGAAAGACCTGCACATACAAATATGAGCCACTGTTCTTCCTAAAAGGTACACTTCCTGCCAGACCTCCTTCCTCCCGGCGTACACCGCCACCAGACTGAAAGTGCCTTGAGGACAGGCGCTGCCCCAGATTCACTTTGTCCCCCGCCCCACTCCCCTGACCTCCGCTCCTGGAGAGAGCTGTGCACAAGCTTTGTGCTCAATAAATATTCATTCCCCTGCTTTCCTCTCCATAAACAGCTGATAAACCCCAGCAGAACATTAACTGTCCTTGTGGACAGAGGAGAGCACCCAGGCTTTGGGTCCAGCAGGCCCGAGTCGAATACCAGTTCCCTCACTTACCAGCTTTGATTTGGGCAACATCTCCAAGCCTCATCTTCATCCTTGTAAATGCAGACAATGCTTATTCAACCAGGATTGGCGGGAGGAACAGGCAGCCACACAGGCTCACTGCCCTCCCCCTAACTGAAATTCTGGACTTGTTATTCATGGTTCACTTGGTATTAATGATTCCTGCCCCCACCCCCCCAAGGTCAGGGATGTGCACTCTCACCCACTTCAACGACTGTTGCCCTTTTCTCTGCCAGAGCCTCCCACTGCTTGGCGAGGTGAGCAGCCCATCAGCTGAGCTGCTGAGTCCCAAAAAGGGGAGAAAGCAAAGCTGGTCAGTGATGCTTGAGGCCTAGCCTGGGGAATGCTGGTTGGTGACAAATGAAGGAAGAGATCCCAAGAACAGGAGCTGCTCTAACACCTGACCAGGCAAATGGGGCTTCATGGCCTGGGTTCAGTTGGCATAGGCATCTAAGAAGCTTAGATTTTATTCTCATCTTGCAAATGGAATTCCCTGGTTATTGAGCACATTTGGTGAGTTGGGACATTCTGCCAATGCCTGTACCAGCTAGCTCCAGGAAGTGGCTCAGCTCACCTTTTACTACAGTCAGTCTATAATCTCATGACTGAACACGTACAGGTTCCGAGTAATCGTTTGCTCCTTCCTCCCTGCATCCTCCTCTACTTACAGACAGGAGCCTAAGAACAAAAGTGTAATTAGTAGACAGTGTTTCAATTCAGGTTCAAGACTGGGCTTTATCACTAAGTGACCTCGGGCATGGCACTTGCTATTGACTCAGTTCCCTCAGCTGTAAAATAGGAATTGGATCAAAATGATGGTAGTATGTGACCACACAAGGCGTAGTGTACAACACATAACGTAAAACCATGATTGTCAACACAACTCTCTCTCCCTCTCTATCCCCTTTGCACGCGTTTGCCTTATAAGAAGTAAGGAGCAGTGCACTGACTCGTGCGGAGAAGAGCCCCGGTGAACATACAAACCTTTTACTTATTCTGATTTCTAATTCGGAGGCACCTCCTTTTGAGTGGAGGCTCCAGGTCCTCGGGCCCGGCGCTGAGCATGGGCGAGGAGATGATGCAAGGCGCCATGGCAGCCTTCTCCGCGGGTTTTGGCACAGGCTGGATCACGCAGCCCGTCTTGGGCAGCATCCGCAGAGCGTAGGCGTGGTCCTCGTCCGCGGGGTTATTAAGGTTCGGGTCTGACTTGTCGCCCCCCGCCAGAGCCTCCTCCCCCATCAGCTTTTTGGCCGCCTCCCCGTCCAGGTGGCAGTTGGAAGCACAGTTGTTCTCCTTGACCGACTCCAGCTCGCTCACCGCCGGCTCCTCCGGCGACAGTAGCTTCTTGGGGGGCGCGGGAGGCGGCGGCGGCGGCGGCGGGGGCTGCTCGGGCGGCGGCTCCGCGCCCTTGGCGCCCTCGGCGGCGCCCCGCGTGCCGTTCACAATGACATTGCAGGCCGCGGCGGCCTCGGGGCCCGCGGGGGCGCCCGGGCCCGGGTCGCCAGCGGCGGGCGGGCTGCAGTGGCCGTCCCTGCAGCCGCCGCAGGTCCTGCGCTCGGCGGCGCCGGGTTCGCGCTCCGCCTTGACGTGCGCGTGCAGCGCGCGGTGGATCACGTTGTGCAGCCGGGCCCGGTGGCCCACCGTCAGGTCGATGACGCCGTCCTGCGGGCCCTGCAGCACGCCGCCGGGGAAGCCGAGCTGGCCGCCCGCGCCGGGGGGGCTGCCGGCGCGCCGCGTCAGGTCCACTACCTCGCTCCGGCCGTGCTCCGCCGGCGCGGGCGCCAGGCTCAGGGCCTGGCTGGAGCAGCCGGGCGGCGAGTCCGCGGACTTGGACGAGCCCTGCTTGGAGTCCCGGGGGGACAGGGAGTGTCCGCCTGGCTTGCCTCCTGCCGCCGAGGAGTCGCCGGGGGCGCTCGGAATGAAGTTCTCCCCGTTGCTGGAAAACCCGTTGGGGGGCTTGGAATCACTGACATGGGGGACGGGAATGGGAATGGGGATGGGCACGGGCAGGGGCACGATCACGGGGTATGGCACGAGCAAGGTGGGGGGCGGCACCAGCGGGGCGAGCGACGGCAGCCCGAAATTCATCATCTGGGGCACAGGCATTGGGCCATTTGGCATCATGCTTACCGGCGGGAAGGGGAGACTCGGCAAGGGTGCGCCGGGAGGCGGCGGGGGCAGCAGACCCGGGGGGTTCCCCGGCATGGTCGGGGTGCTCGGGGGGTGGATGTGGGGCGACAGCAGGGGCCGGTGCATGGGGCTGGAGGTGGGGCCCAGGTTCCTGGGGCCGCCTGGCGGGGGCCCGATGCCGGGGAGCATGGGGTTGGACAGGGGGCTGTTGGGGTTGGAGGCGTGGTGCGGTGGGCCGCGGATGAAGGGCGGGCGGAGCTGCTGCATGATCTGTTGTTCCATGAAGATGGGCAGCGGGACCGGGCCGCGGTTGGTCATCACCATGGGAGGGCTGCGAGGCGGGACTCCGAGGGGAGGCCCGATGCTCGCAGGTGGCTGGACGGAGACAGGAGGGATGTTTGGCGTCTCGCTGATGGGCATGGACTTGGGCACTGGCGTAGGGATTTTAGTGACAGAGCAGTTGGCAGTGTCAGATGGAGAGACGGTGGTGGACGCCGATGGGCCAGGGCCCTGGCTTTGGCCAGCTGCAGCCACCGGGGAGGGGGCCTTCCTGCGAGCATCTGTTAGAGGGATATTCCAAGAGTCTGGAGTGAGCAGCTGCACCCCGGTGCCTTCTGTTTTATTTTCCATGGGAGGGTGTAATGTGCTGCACAGCCCAGCTGGAAGATTGGCCTGTGTCTCTTTGTAGAAAATGTCCATTTTGTACTGATTGAGACATTTCGCGCTGCAGAACTGAAGCCTTCTTTCCCCGTCCCCAAAGTCCAGGTATTCTTTTGTGTGTCTTATGTGCTTACACCAGTCACATACCTACAACACAGTAATAAGAAAAAAGATAAGCAATCTACTTTGGTAGATAGCATTTCATGTTTTACATAGAGGTTCTTTTCAAACTTTATCATAATTTTTCAACTAGGTGGAAGTGTTTCCTTCTAAAAGGTAAAATTCTTAAATGTTTGTAAAATGATTTCTCTTTGGAAGCCAGAATCGCTTTATAAATATTAACTCTTCAGACTAGCAATTACCACCATCTCCTATTTTAAAAAAAGAAAAAGAAACTCTTGTTCCCCTTTAAGCATAACTTAAAGGTGGATCTGACAAAGAGTACATATACCTGCCCATATATTTTCCGCAAAGAGGCTCATTGTTCATGCAAATCTAGATAGTTTTGGTGAAAAGAATTCTCCCAAAAGTTCAGTGGGCTTTGAAATATAGACCCTTAAAATTCTCCTCACACAAAGTCACTTTACACTACTGACTGTTGGATAATGCAGTTGGAAGGGGTGTGCTGTGTTAACCAATAACACAGAGCACTGAACATCATTATGTCTGGCTTCCAAGGGGAAACTTGGAATTAGTCATGAAGTCTGTGTGAGGTTTAGCTATTCCCAACCTGTGATGTTGCAGCAAGCTAGAATTATTTTTTGAGCTGTTTGCCCACTCTCTCTCAGTAGTCAGAATTTTTGGTGACATTTCTTGGCAGGCAGTCTTATTTAACAACTTTTCAAACACCAGAGAACGTTTTCCAAAAGTTTTTATGGCTTTTCCGCCCTTCAAATCTACTCCTGGCAAAAGAAAGACATCACCAAATTTATTTTAAAGTTGGGCTGCAGAACTAATTAAAGGCTGAGAGCTTTTCCCAATTGGAAATCACTAGACATCAAAGTTCAAAAAATAGTCATTCTCGGCTTCAGAACCCATTACTTTGGAGAAATTATTGTGATTTCATTAACACATTAATTTTGCAACACCATCAGCTCTCACAGATGGTGAAGACATGATCTACAATTCAAATATGACTCTTGTTTGCACAAATGTCTTTCCTTCATATGGCATTTTAAACAAGAATTAATATGAGTAATCTTGCCATAGCTATAAACAGATAAACAGATGTCAAAATTTTCAATAGTTCTTTCAGTGCCTTACTTTTTTGACTGAACATTACACACACAATCTTTTTTTCTTTTTTTTTTTTGGTCATTTCCTCAGCACTCAAGCCATACAGCAGGAGAGGAAGAATTCTGAAACACAATGCAATGGTGAGTTCATTGAATCTGAATCTCTTTTCAATAAAGCCCTGGTTCCAGTATTGCTCTGAACGGAGCCCTGTTTTTGTTGAGAAGGGTGTCTGTTGTTCTGTTGCTGGTGCATGTTGTTTTTTTTAACTATGGCAAACTGATAGCATTAAAAATGATAAATTTTAGTAATGATTGGTCACATAAACAATGCAAAAACAACATATGTTGGGCATTTGATTACTCATCTCATTTAACTCTCAGCTTTCCTAGACTGTAAACAGTGGTGGCAGGCTAGTATGTGATTTTGAGTGTACACACTCATGGCAGATGTGTCTGTATGTGTAAATCCACTCTTTTCTTTCTCACTTTTCCCCCTGATATTGCAGGTAATATATTTGATGGTGTGAGACTGAATAACACATACTTATTGGCATACATTAGTTTTTTGTTTGGTCTCATATCAAAAAACCCTTTCAAAATGCTTGTTGCAAAAACAAACAAACAAACAAAAAAACAATGCTAAGACACTCCTGTGTTTCATTACAGTGTTTCAAGTTTCTCCAGAATTAAGAGTTGTGTTTTTATTTTTATCACAGTTGAGATGTCTAGTTTACAAATAAGCACAGAATTGCCTCTGATGAGAAGAGACACACACAATCTCTCAGACTCTTAAAATTCTCATCTAGATAAAGGCCAAATAAACTATTGAAAACTTGATGCTCATAAGTTATTGATTTTAAAACCTGATCATTTTTATAAAATTAATGTATAATGACATGACATTTACATTCCAATATGAAATAAAGCCACCAGATTCTGTTTCAACATTAGGAATCCATAGAAAGCCTAAAATGAAGCCTAAGTGAAGGATCAAATATAGCTTCTTTAATCATGAACTAAAAAAACAAACATTATCAATGAATTAAACTAATTAAAATAATATATTAAAATTTCTGGCATATTTCTTTTGGATCATATTTTTTAACCATAAGGGGAAAGAGTTTTCTGAAATCCTTAATTGGTTTTCAAATTGCCAGACTGAATTATTTGCCTCCAGAGGATTCCTATGTTTCCTCAAGCTAAATAAATATTTTCAAGTAGAGTAACAAAAAATAATCTAAATATAACTTAAATGCTCTCCCTTTACTTCCTTCACTTTCAATAATTCATTGATGAATAAGGAATGCTTATAGATCTAACCCAATTATCCAAGGAGTGTTCTCCACCATATTTTATTTATTTCCTCATAAAAGGAATTACAGACATCAAAGTTCGAAGCAGATTCTATTTTATCAGGCTTTCCAGTTAAAGCAAAAGCCTAATGGTTACCTACTTGGTTTTCTGCAGCATCCCAAAGGGTTTACATAATATTGTGACAGTTTATGACTATCTCATTTTGGGTAAGAAGTGTGAGTGTGTATGCTTGTCTTATTACATTTCAATTCTGAACACTGGTCTAAAAACACAGTAAAGCAATCTTTCTGGTGAAGCGAAAAATTATTAGAGGAAAAAAATTGTCACTTAATACACAATGAATCACGTCTGTCTTATAGGACACATCGTTTAAGATTGGGTCAATGAATTTATGGCACAAATGGCTATATCATGTGAAGCAATAAAATGCAACACATCATTCATTCTACATCTAACTAATGACACACTTCTCATAATTAAAGATTTCATCATAAGAGCCTGAGCTGATTACTTAAGATGTAGTAGTTAGGTGAAAAATATATACTGTAGATCTTTCTCTTTAATAAAATAACATTTGCATATCCATGAAATACATAGCATGTGTCTCATAAGCTATGGTTTTTCTGAATTGTGGTGTTATAGGGTATCCTTCCCGTCTTTTTTCCCACAGACGGCTTTAATTTTTTCTTTTTAACCTTTTGAGGCATTATTTTTTTCCTCATTATGCCAAGAAGTACCAAAATTCCTTCAGATATTTTAGAAGATAAAGAGTAAGAAGTGCAGAGCTCAACTCACTGGGCTCTGGAATGATTTCCCCTAATTCCACCCGGCTTTGTTTCTGTTGGAATCTGGCCTCTTTGGTTCCACTTCTCCCCCTAACAGGTCCCAGATTGGATGGAGCTGAGGCTGAAGCTGTTTAACGATGGCAATCTGGGGACTGAACAATCAGCTAATGCGAGGCCTTTGAGCGAGACAGCTGAAATGCTTCGTATCACAAATACATAATGTATCACGTGGAAGACAAAAAGATCACAAAGGAGATAAACAAATGCGTATTCCATTCAACCCTATAACAGCAGTCCTCAAAAAGATTAAATTTACCTTCCTGGGATGTGTCCAATTCTAAACAACAGAATGAACATTTCCTTTAGTCCATTTAGAGTATTTATATTTTGGTGGCTGACTGCCAGGGTAGTACTTATAAGCTCAGTGGCCTGATGGATTCACTCCTTTCCTGTGAAATAAATGTGGCAACCTACACCACTAAACTGCTCAAAAGACACTGCCTCAGCAGAAATATCACTTGCTCTTGATACAAGAAAACTGAAAAGCAGGACTTCTGGTTCCTATAACTCTTTCCATCTTGTATTTCCCCTGGAAAGAAAGAAAGCTATTCATGTTGGCAACTGAGCCTTTATTTTTATATAAACGTCCAAAGTCAAAGCCAAAATATGCCATGAGGTTACCCACATGGGCACAATATATACACTCGGCTGGGCTTAGAAGAAGATTCGGGTAGTGAGGGAGGGGGGACAGGGTTCCTAATTAACACATTAATCAGCTGTCAGCTGTGGGAGTGAAGTTCATCTTCCAGTGGAATCCACCCACCACTGCCTTCTGAGTGGTGACCAGCATCAGGCAATATTAAGAAACTCTTGCTGAAATCTTTCTTACTGGGCAAAGACATTTGCAGCAATGGAACAGTAAAAAGATATTAGCAAATCCTTGGATACCATCAACAACTTGAAAACAAAACAAAAGGTTCCTGTGCTCCTGACTTTTCATGAATACAGCACTCAGGTAACAGCTCAGAAATTGTAGCTGCTGTAACGAAGACGGGAGCTTGCCATAAGAGGCTGATTCTCTAGATCTTGGCCTGTTGAACACAGCATTGATCCTGCAGTCCAGGCCAGCTCAAAAAATCATGAGCTCACCTAGGAGTGAAGCCAAGGAGGCTGGACAGACATGGACCACAGGGGTGATCACTGTTTTGAAGGGTTTGGGTCTGCTTTACCTATAGATAATCACCTCATAGCATGAATTAAGGACCTTAGACTGATCCTGCCTGAATACCTGCTTTCAGCTCAACCCTGCAGTCCATGGCCCCAGCACCAGCTGTTCCTTTGGATTCAGGCTCTGCCTTTATCAGAGCCCTAATTTGGTGCACTTGGGCAGCAGATTGATTTGGAATCAGAAGATATGGATGTGAGTTTGGGCTCCATCATTTTCCAGCAGCACAGCCTTACGAAAACATCAGCTTCAGTTTCTTCGTCTGTGAAATGGAGCTAATAGTAGTGATGGGTAATGCTGGTGTACTGGGCATATCAGTAACCTTTATGGAATATTTTTTCAGTTCCTAACCTGCCTCCCTCATGGTTGTTGATTTCCTAGGAACATCCCATATGTTTAAGTTCAGTTTAACTTAATGGGAGGATGTTTCTAATGGCAGCGTGAGGAGGAAAATGAAGGTTTTCATCCAGGCTTTCCTAGGAGCCTGCGTGTGTTTGACATAGAATGGAGCCTATCTCTCTCTGGGCAAACACATGCTGAACCTCACAGAGCCAGCTCCATCCTGCCACTCCAGGGTGAAGAAGGACTGTCTGCAGAGACAAGGAACTGGATGACAGACCTGTGTGAGTCCCACTGCCCACCCTCCTGGGAAGGCCTTATTCAGTTCCTGCTGAGCCCACTTTTTCTAAGGCCAGTCATTCTCCAGTTCAGGCAAAAGCTTGAAAAAGCAGCACGGCTGCATGGAAATGAGTGTTAGAACCATTAAGATGAGTAATTCCTCTTAGGCTCAACTGCTGTTTGAATAGTGGAAGCCATAAACTGTGCTATTCATGTTTTATTAAAAAACAGAACTGATGAACGATCTGCTTGACTCATTACATGGCAGAAACTATCTTCCAAAGGAAGGGCCAGAAGCCACGGTATCACATGCCCTGAAGACAGGATGACCCGAGCCGGCACGGCAGAATGTGTGTGAGGGCAAGCCCCTGTGGAGAGGGGCGCCAAACTCTGATGGGGGAGACCAAGTTCACCATTCCAACTTTCCTTGCAGAGTTGGATTACAGTGAAGGAAGGAAGAAGATGACCTAACCTTAGACGTGCATAGCCACACAGAAATCAGGAGAGGGATTTAGAATGAGCAAAGGCTATTATTGTGTTGTTGTTTTTTTAAGTCAATTCATGGAGAAGTTCATTCTCAAAAAAACTAACTTTCTGCAGGTTTAGAGTCCAACATGATGGTGTTTGCTACATAGTGCTTTTTGTATAAGCGTCTTATTTGGTTTTTTGTTTGGCTTTGCTGTTGGGCTTCTCTCTCTCCAACCCCCACCCCTATCTCTTGGTCTCTCTCTTCCTCGTATAGGATTTGGAACTCAAGAAGACACTAACAACCATCTTTGTTAGAACTGAACATCTCCCTAGAAAGCTGCCCTGTAGGAACTTTATACCATGACTCAATTACTACTTATAAGTTTCCAGCTGGATTTCAGAAACCCTGGGCCAGGTCACCAGGGCAGAGCCTTCTCTTTCACACATGCCATGAGCTCTGAGAGGCAGAGCAGAGATATGCTTGGTTTTTAGGATCTCAAAGCGCTGACAAATGGCTTTCAGGATTTCATGAGTGCTGACAAATGCCTCCTTACTGACCCAAGTCTCTGTTTCTACAGCCAAAGCAAGAGATGGACTCCTGCCCTGTATTCAGTGATGGAGGGTCCATCCATCCTCATGGCCAAACATATGACTCAGAAGAAGGTGATTTTTCCCTTTGTTCTGACAAGTTTGGTTGCCTAAGCGCATTAGTGTATCGTCACAAAACTCTCCACTTCATTAAAACTGGATAAATGCTACTTACATCTTCCTAACACAAGTCATCCAGATGGAAACTGAAAAATTCAAACATTGGAAAATCTGGCCCACCTGATGCCAAATGTTTGCCTCTCTGTTTTTCAGTTCTGCAGCTCTGAGAGGACAGACACATAGTCCAGGAGATCTCAGAGCAATGAAATTCAGCCCTGAGCAGAACCTCAGAGATCACTGGGGACACCCCTCCAGCCTCCAGCTCCTGGTAGGGCAATACTTAATCATGCTCAGCTCAGGTGCTCAGCTGTAAACTGAGATCATCTCTCGGGACGCACTGCCCAGGAAACACGTGGCCAAGAAAGAACCAGCAAGTGACTGCAGACATGGAAAATGTGCCCCATAAAAGCAGAGAGCCATGTCCTACCCTATCCTCCAGGGAATTGCTGCTGCCATGCCCTGTGACTCGATCTTTTCTCCTTTATATCAACTCCAGATATTCTAATTGTGACCTGCCCTGAAAATTCTGCCATCACAAATCCAATTATTCATTCATTGGATTCCTTGTTTCAGGAGGCACTGAACTGCGAAGCAGTACAGTAAAGATTTAGCACCTGCCCTCAAGAAGCTCAGAATCTGTTAACAGACATGGGAGGGACTTCCCTGGTGGTCCAGTGGCTGGGCTCTGTGCTCCCAATGCAGGGGGCCTGGGTGTGATCCCTGGCAAGGGAACTAGACCCACAGGCCACAACTAGGAGTTCACATGCTGCATCAAAGATCCTGCATGTTTCAACTAAGACCTGGTGCAGCCAAATAGATAAATATTAAAACAACATCAACAACAGTCATGGGAGAAATTTGTGTGCCCCACTCCCCAGATTTGTTCTGAATGCAACAGTTTTTAACTAAAAAATAGTCTTAATATTTTACTCTCAGTATCTAACTCCCCTTTGCTGCTCTACCCTGTGACTCCTCTTTTATCAAATGTATATCAGAATCTTCTTTCAGATATGTATTTACCTTGGTTATTGTAAACTTTCCTTGTTTTCAAAATAGATATATGGATCTCTTTTGAAATGTACTTTGATTTCATTTATCATTACTCTGTTTCCTAAATGCATACTTGAATATTTGAAATTTCATTATAAGAGCTCTCTCTCTGCCTGAAAAAAACTATATAGAGGGACTCTGGGTTGCACTTGTATAAAAGGAGAGCCATCAATGTGATGTGTTAAAAAGTGAAGTATACTAGTTACCTGGCTTCTTTTTATCTGTGGTCACTCACCTCATTTCTTCCTTCATACAGACTTTTTAGAAAATGCAAAAAATCATATTTCAATACAAGGTTTTAATTCCACAACATAGCTAATCGTACATCAATAATATGACTCTTTGGAAGGATTGTTATTGTTATCTGTGATATTTGAAACCATCTCTTTTTTCCCTAGGGATGTTATTTGTATCTGCCTCCTCACCCACCCGGGCTGTGTCTTGGCATCAGTGATGAGCAGCACCATTGAAATGCCACAACATTAAGGCTGGGTGCATGCTGGTGGTCCAGGTCAAAGGCACTTGCTGGGCAGAATTCACAGCTCCTCTGGCAATCATGCTCCTCAGCTCCCTCTCTGGCAGCTTCTCGAAGGCTCACAGCTGCTCCTGGTGATTCTCATTTATTTACCAACTATATTCTGATTGCTCAAAATCTTCCAGCTACTTGGCAAAGGGCTTCACCTGCAATGCCTCATTCATCCTAACCCAGGGATTGAACCCACGTCTCCCGCACTGCAGGCAGATTCTATACTGTCTGAGCCACCAGGGAAGCCAATGCCTCCTTCATCCCAACCCAGGGATCGAACCCAGGTCTCCTGCATTGCAGGCAGATTCTATACCATCTGAATCACAGGGAAGCCCAATGCCTCATTCAATCCTCTTTTAACAGTTTTGCACATTTCTGTGCTCCTGGGTTCCAGACTGAACCAGCTCCTATCTGTGGGTGCCAGGCTTGCCCATTTCACCCCCTGGTATCCATGGCTGCCCAGTTCTCAGATCTCTCCAGGACACTCCATCAAAAGCTATGGTTTTTATTATCACGCCTAGTGGAAGCACCAATTTGATGTAACAATAATAGATTCTATGAGTAATAAGAGCTTAGATTATTTAAGCACTAGTCACCATGCTAAGCATGTTACATGAATTACCTCTTTTAATCTCCACAAGTACCTTACCACCTAGATAACTGGGGTTTAGATGGGTTAAATAATTTGCCCAAGATTACCTATGCAGATAAGGGATGGCAGATCCAGATTCTAACTTAGATCAGTCTGGCTCAAAGCCTATACTGCTCCACTATCTCAAGGATTTTTGGCATTTTCCTTTAAAACTACAAATTAAAATGACTGACTAATACAGACACACCTCGTTTTATTGCACTTTACTTTATTGCACTTCTCAGATGTTTTTTTACAAATTGAAGGTTGGTGCCAATCCTGCATCGAGCAAATCTATTGGTGCCTTACTTTCTGCAGTACTTGCTCACTTCGTGTCTCTGTGTTGCACTGTGGTAATTCTCACAATATTTCTAACTTCATTTTATGTTTGTTATAGTGATCTGTCATCAGTGATTTTTGATGTTACTCTTGGGAAAAGAATAAAACTTGCCGAAGGCTCAGGTGATGGCTAGCATTTTTCAGCAATAAAGTATTTTTTAATTAAGATATGTACATTACTATAGACAAAGTGCTATTGCACACAGCCTAGAGTATAGTGTAAATGTCACTCTTATATGCACTGGGAAACCAAAACATTCATGTGACTCACTTTATTCCAATATCTGCTTTTATTTTCAGTGACCTGAAACCACATCCACAATATCTCCGAGGTATGTCTGTATTTGATAACTTTAGTTTGAAATTTTGGAATCGCAGACATTTAGACCTCTGAGGAACTTCACAGGTCAAGCCAAACCCGTGTCCCCCAGGAACGGTGGGTTTCCTTCTACAGAGCTGGTCTTCCAGGTGGCCCTATCTTCCTATGACAGGGTGGCCATCCAGCTCTGTCCACATGGCTAAAGAGTTCCAGAGAGGCTGCAAGACTGTGAAGAGCCCTGTGCAGCCTATTTTGTCCGTGAACAGCTTTGAGTGTTAGAACGTTTAACCATTCAACGTCCCTGTCACTTCCACCCACTGTTAGTAGCTCTGTTCACCGGGGTGTCCTAGCACAGGTCAAAACCTCTTCCAAAGCTCAGCCTCCCAAATACTTAAAAAGAGCCGTCATTTTCCCCCCAGGCTTTTGTTTTTAAACCTCCCCAGATCCTGCACCCATTCGCCAGGGACAAGTTCCGAGAGCCCTCCCGTCCTGTCTGTCCTTGACCCAGGTGTCCACTTCACCTTGGGAACGCCCAGAACAGCATGCAGCCACCTGGCCGCGTCCAGGGCGTTCTCCTCTCCCTCTCTCCCGTGGAACGCCTTAGCTCCACTAATGCCACCCTAGAACACATGTGCTTAAGCTAGTTGTATCCCGCTGTTAGTTATTTGCTTTTTCAAAACAAACATTTATTGAATGTCTCTTATGTACGAAGCTTGAAGCTTTCACTGATCTCCTTTAATACTGACAACAAACTTGTAAAGGAGCTACAGTTTTTCCCATTTTACTTGAAAATGAGGAAACACGAGTTCAAAGAGACGATGTGGTTTCCCTAAGCTCTCACAGCCTACAAAGAATGGAGCTGGGATCCAGATCAGAACTCCCAACCCATCCTCCTTTCACTCCACCATGCTGCTTGCTTCACTCTGAGTTGTTGCTCAACCAAATCCCTTTTCTCTTAAGTGCTCATCAACCACTTGTTTAATGATATATTCAAAGACTTTTGAGGGTAAGCCATGAAGCCGACTGGTCTAGACTTTCAGAAATCAGAAACCCTTTCCCGGTTTTGAAATGTTAGTCCATTTATGTCTTTTTGAAACCCTTCCTATTCATCATGATGGAAGAGAGATTATGCAAAAGTTGATATGAAATAATCTACACACTTCCCCACATGGCAGGGAGAGCTGAATTTGGTGAGTGCAGCAGGTGCTGTCTACCTCTTTGCCCTCAATGTGGGATTCATAGTCCTCTTTATGGATCTGTTTTACCCTTTCCAGTACAAAGAGCACTGTCTTTCTGGAAACAATGGAAAAAAGAACAAGTAAAAGTGTCTAGCCTTGCCTTCTCACCCTCTTTTGTTAAACATTTCGCCATTTGCTCTGAACACTGATCTCTCCAAGTATACTTCATGCTTCTATGAGCAGAGCCCTAAAAAGTTCCTTTTATTATCTTGGGCAGTTCCCCCAAGCGTTTATTCCTTCATGCACCCTAGCCTTCCTGACACAATATCCATTTTCAGAATTTCCCACCTTCCATTTCCCCTCCTCACCGGCACAAACTACACTGAGCTTCTGATTTGGCGAACGAAGCAACCTTTCCTTGGATTAAAAATGTCTGCTTTTCTAAATTCCAGGGAACATAGTTGATCACATCCGTGCACATTCCAAGACGGTTGGGCCACTTCCATGCCAAGCAGCTCTCCTCTGTATTAAGCACCATGGTCGTCAAAGTAGGATTCCTCACACAGCTTCTCTGCCTTCTCAGAACTCTCCACGAGGCATGGGAAGAAGGATCACCTGCTGTTTCTAAGAGACTGATATTCTTAGCAAATATGTAGGTAAACTGCCCTTATCTTGCTTTGTTGCTAATTGATCTGTTTTTAATCTCTACTTCAGGTTTTGTACTCATTACCCTCCAAATAATTATTTGGTTGTTTCCTTTTATTTCCTTAAAATTCCCACTTTGAATTTCACCATGTATTGCCATACAAAGATGTATTTTCCTGAATTTTACCCACCTACTAGCTATGTTGGTGGGATATGGTGTTTTATGTTTTAGTTCTATATGTCAGCTCTCGTCTAGGCATAACCCACCCCCCACACACAAGTCTCAGTGGTATCACTGAGATTGTTTTTATCTTTTTGTGCCCACAGTCCAGGGTAACTTGGTTCTTCCAGTCTCTGCATCAGTAGAGAGACGTCAGAAGCCATCGTTTGTTCCTGCTCATGACTTTATTTACTCTTGAAAGGGACTGGCCCCCTTTTTCACTATCCCATTCAGCACTATGCACACATGCTGCCTTCACTGGGTCCAGTTTTACAGGTTTAAAACAGAGCTCCCTGGTTTACCTATACTCTTATTTACTCATTATTCTTTTATTAAATCTCAGTTATTAAAAACAAAGAGAAAACTCACTACTGTGAACCTTCCTATGATGTGCACTTCAAAGTCAAAAGCACACCACAAAAATAAAACCCAGAAACCCAAATCAACAATACATTTGACCCCAAATTTTCTCCACTGTGTTTGCAAAGGCTGTGGAGTGTTTGACAGTAACATAATTGCACTAATGAGGAGGCTTGCCAGCCAGGTTGTGGTCTGAAGCTCATGGATGTTTTAGCCCTAGGCTCAGCTTCAGGCCAGCAACGGTCACCTGGGCCAGAGTCACCGATGGAATCCCTTATGCTCAGTTACACACAAATGTGACATTAATGGTACCTGGTACACAATGCTACAAACTCAAAAGGCTCAGAGAGCTGAACTCACAAACTTGGGGAAAAGAAATAATTTAGGCTGCCTGTTGTCTTATTTTTTTAGTTAATCAAAGCTAGTGTGAGAGCATCCACTTAGCGACACTTTCCTAGGTGTCTGGCAAGGATGTGAGGGACTGCTTCTGACTTCAGATCCGCACGTTGGTTCCTTTGTCTCTGAAAAGCTTCCTGCGTGTTTGTGGGCCTCAGCTTGCCTAGTTCTCTTCCATCTTTGCTCCGAGAATGCAGCTATTATGCTGGGCTAACTACTTAGTGGAAAGCCAGCACCCCACTAATGCTAGGCTTGCCACTGAGCGTCTCTCTTACACTTCCATCCTCATAAGTGAATCCTGGGTTAGCTCAGCCCAATCTCCCCAAGCAGGCTGAATGTCTGAAGTGCTAAACAGTAGACAGCAAGAAAACCTGGGACAAAGATATGTATTCATATAGGCTTAAACACATTTGTTATCTCTATAATTTCTTTCAAAATTCAAGTGGTATAATAGACACTATCATAATATGACTCACCAGAAGTCTGCAAGAGATCAGCAGTCAGGTAACATACCTTATTTTAGATACAGATAAATTAAGACTGCACCGTGCGGTGCTTAGTCACTCAGTAGTGTCTGACTCTTTGTGACCCCATGGGGGACTCTTTGAGCCCGCCAGGCTCCTCTGTCCATGTGGATTCTCCAAGCAAGAATACTGGAGTGGGTTGCCATGCTCTTCTCCAGGTGATCTTCCCAACCCAGGGACTGAACCCAGGTCTCCTGCATTGCAGGCAGATTCTTTACCGACTGAGCCACCAGGGAAGCCCAAATTAAAACGAGCAATAACTATATATCCACTATTAGTATTTGGGTAAAAGTCCCCACCTCATAAGCCATGGGTAAATAACTACATCATTCTTTGATCAACTCTGAAGAAAGGAAATGAAATGGGAAAGGATCCTGCTATTTGACGCACTGTACAATTGGACTATTGGCTCCTTTTTTTTTTTTGGACTATTGGCTCCTGAGTGAAAAAAGAAAAGAGTATGATGCGCTGTCTAATCCAAATCGCCTGTGTAAGGGACCTCAGATCCAGTAAGATACAAAAGAAAGGTGTACAGGAGGGTAATCAAAACACTGGAGATGGAGCGGCTCTTCTAGCACTCACACTGGATACATTGTGCATGTACAGAAGTAGGGAGGATCAGGAACGGGGAGACAGAGGAGGAGAAAAAGAACTTGTAGGGACTACCTTTGTATCAGAACAGAACCCATTACACATTGAATGCCTGCTGTGGCCACTGCCCAGCTGGTTTCCTGGCTTTAGCAGACTGGACCCAAGGATACCTCAAGACCTGGGGTGGGGCTCTGCCTAACGAGACGAGTAATCCAACAAGCCAATCAGATCTTCTTCTCTGGGGTTTGGGAATCAAGGTAACCCCAAGAGACTAAGTAGTGGTGGGAACAATGACTGTGAGCAGAAACACATGGCTGAAAGCCAGAGCACCACGGAAGCCAGGCAGTAAGCAGAAGCCCCAGGGCAGTGCAGGTCATGGGGCCGACTGGAGCTGAAAGAACTGGGAGTGGCAGGAGTTGCAAGTCCTCCAAGGATGTGTGCTAGAGCAGGAAGTAATGGTGCCAGCTCCTTGGGGGCAAAAAGACAGTCCAGCCACCAAGTTCTTAGGCCTGTGGGGTCATCTTTGCTGCCAGAACAACTGCCCAGGCTCCGTGAGCATGGGCAGCAATGGCTATTTCTGTCTTGTTTCCTTGATCTTCTATACAGTGAGCCTCCAACTTTAGGGAGGCCAAGAATCTAACCCAGCTGTGTATACTTTCTCCGATTTAATCCTGACCACAGCCCTTTTCATTTTCACTTTTTCTCAGCCCTTGTCAGTGTTACTCTCTATTAAAAGATGAAGAAAATCTGGGAAGGGGCAGTGACTTCAAAGTCCCTTCTGGCCCGACACTACTTCCTCCTGTGGTTAAGGAGCTCCTTGTGGCCTCATCCCACCAGGAACCCTCTGCTATGGGTGTGAGGTGCACAGGGCAGCCTCGGCCCAGGAAAGCAGGAAGGTGACCCCAGGACAGCCTCTGACACAGGCCTCTCTATACCGGGGCTATTTCTGAGGGTCACCACAGAAAGGAAATGTGACTGCCACATCGAGTCCTTGCCTATTCCTAAATCCACTGCAGCATCCTCCCCCTTGCCCCACTCACTGACCACTCCTACCCCCAACTCTATTGCCTACAGGGTGTCCTGAAAAATACCAGGCCCATCAATGCTCTGCCCTAAAAGTGGATTCCACGGTCATATAAGTTTGGGAAAAGTTGTACACCCTATATTCCTCTGGGAGATTCTCAATGTATGTTGCCATATTTAAGCCTCTGAGAAGTTCTGCAGAAAAGAAACGTTTCACTTCACTAATCCAGAGTTTCCTCGAATTTCCAAAAATAGAACTTTTCTTTTTTTTTTTTTCCTAGTAGGATCCTGAAGAAAATCACTTTGGAAAATGCTACTGTCATGATTTGGATGCATGTAAGAGCCAGGAAACCCGGGCCTTAGGATTTTTCCTTTGATGAAAAGTTTCCTCTGTGGTACCGGGCCTGGGCCCTTACACCCCAGCACACTCTCGCACAGGAAAAGGCTTCCCATAGGCAAATGTCTGTTGTTACCTGAACGGTCAGAGAAGGTGATAGTATTCCCATGCCTTTGCCCTTCTGGATGTTCGCAGGCTCTGTCCTGCCAGCAATCAAGATTTTTCGTCCCTTTACAGCACTTTTCTCAGCCCTACAGCTCCCCGCTTCCCTCTAATCAGCTTCCTGTGCTCACCCAGGCCTGGACCCTATTACATTTCACCCTGTGGTTTCAGCTTCTGCAGTCACTACAAACTCAATTTCTGTCCTCTCAGTTCTGGTTACTTCATACCGCCCGCCAGCCCACAGGATGTCATGAATGCCATTACCTCTCGTATGACCTCCCACACCCTGAAGCTCCACCCAAGAGCATTTTAGGTCACACTGCATTTTTCTTGTTATAGATGAATGCATGAGCATCTCCTGAGAACCAAGGTGTCACAAGAGAGAAGCAAACTCACAGAGTACAACAACAAGGAAAACAAATGGCCCGTTGGTATTTTCATATTCAGACACATGGTCACATAAGAACCATCCTTATCTGTCCTGCTGAATAAAAATATAAAATCAAGAACTACTACCCCAACCAGCCTTCCAGGCACACTGACTTTGAATGGAATTCGACTTGCCCATGAGGTTTATTCTACTCCAAGCCACACTGATCGTGTTATCTCTTCCTTTGGCTATTGTCCACCACAGGTGTCTGGGCAAATCCACCCTCATCGAGAGTGTGAATGTGTGTCCCAAAGGGCCAGGAGAACTGTGGTCTCCAAAGGAGAATGGGTGGTTAGCTATCCCTGGGCTAAGTTCGTGTTTCTAATCAGACACCTGCATCCTGTAACACACACTTCATGGCCTGATAAACCAGCAGCAGCATGGAGGGCCTCATACTGTGTTTCCAACAGATCACCTACTATCCCAAGTCCTGTTAGTTGGAAGTACTTCAAACTCTTCTCTAAGTCCTGTTAACAATGGGTACACATTTTGCCCAAAAATCTGACTTAAATGAAAGGTTGCAACAATTGTCTAATGGGAAAACCTAACATGACCTAAGCCACCCATACCTGTTTCTAGACACTTTCAGAGAACACGGGCTTGGGCCTGAGGTAGTCAAAATGAGCCGAAGGGTGAGCAGACTCGCTGGCTTAATTGAGTTTTTTCGCTGAGCACCAGTGAGACATGAGTTCAGATTAGAATTCCATTATGGGTTTTTAATAATTAAACATTACATGTTTGGAACCTCATTCTTCTGTATTAGTTTTTAAATATTAATCTATTTACATCAGCTGGACTTCCTGCAGCTTGACACGCAGTAAACGAGAGTCATGCTGTGAGAGACGACTGTGCTCCTAGCTTGACATCTTTGATGTTCAGTAACAGTAACGTGACACCAGCCCTCGGTTCAACCCAACCCTGCACCATAATTACCCGCCTTTTACAACACAGCTTCTTCATTTTCCAACATACTCATTATTACGCTGACATTTTTAATTAGCAAGAATCCAAATTCATCTTATTTGGAGAGTTTTATGATGCCCCTTGAGACCTCAGGGGTGGGAGGCATCCTGCCCTCTGCAGAACCAGGGTTGGGAAATGGATGTGAAGGCACGTGAGGGTTTCCTTGGCTACTATCTCACACTGTGATGAGATGCCAGCAGAAAACTCAAAAACCCAGAGCACACATAAAACCTCATTAAGGGCTAACCCTGCTTTGGGCAGTGCCCCCATGCCAAGAGGACTTTTCCTCGGTGGCCGGCAGACATGGTCCTCCGGGGCATTCTGTGGCCTCCCTGCCTCCTGTCTCATCAGCTCTGTCACCAGCTCCTCAGGGCCCTTCTCTCTGCTGCTGGGGGTTTTTGACTCTGATATTGGCTGCCTGTCTGCCTCTCCCAGCTCCAAGGCAGAACATCCTGATGACAGAGACAAGGGCTTCCCAAAAGCCTAAATGCAACAGCGGATGGCCTGAGGCTGGACAATCTGTGGAATCCAGGACCTGAGACCAGGCAGGATGATCAAGGGCTGTCTAAATCCAAGGACAGGGGGAACCCATGCAGTGAGGCTTCCATGACTCCACGGTCTCCAAAGTCGGGGTCATCAGCAGACCCGTGTGTCCTCTTAGCCCTCACAGAGTGTGCCACGGAATGGTCTCCAATTTGGTTTCAATTTATGAATTTTATTCCCTTTTAAGATAAAGCTGACCATGCAGACCAGTGATGGCCTGTTTTAAAGAGTAAAATCCTATTTTATTTCGTAAAAAGAGATGCAGGATTCAAAATGGAAAATTACCTGGGAGCTACCTTTGTAATAGAAAAGGAGCACCCCTATTCGGACCGCCCACCTCTGTACCACAGAGGAAGCTGGAGGTACTGATACCTCAAGAGGTTAAACATAAAGATCTCTACCAAATGTCAACATATCTTTCTCTGTTTTACCTGTCAGTGTCATGGAATGGCTTACGCAAAATACCTCAATGCAAACATCTCTAATTAGTCTCAGAAGGAAGCCCGGTCCCACACCCTCCAGGCAATGCATGGCACCTACAATGGCTAGTCCGGGAAGGCTTGGAGTCCCAGACAGTGACTGGTGGTCTCCAGGAGCTGAGGGCCTCCTGGAAGGCTTGTCTGTACCAGACTTCAGGAAGAACAAGTAGATTTCTAGTGTGTAGGGGAAATGCTCTTGGCCCTTGGGGGCTTCTGCAGTGGCTGAGGCCTCCATCTTTCTCAAGCCATTGCGTTCAAATCTCCCTGCAGCAGGCATCTCCTTTTGACCCAGAGTTTCAAGGTCCTTTCCACCAATCACAGGAACAGATGACTTTCGCCTCCTCTTCCTGCCCTTCAGAGACATCACTAACAAGCACGTGGAGCAGTCAGATGCCTCCTCCACCCTAGATTCTTCAGAACGCTCCACTGATTCTCACATTCAGATTTTACCCTTGGGAACACACCAACATTTGAATAATTCCTGGATTTAAGAAAAGCAAGTACTTGGTATAGGTGGACAGAAGTCATTCAGTAGGAGATTGCCCAGTGAGCTTTTTATGTTTATGAGACAGACAAGGAAGCAGAAAAAGTTAAGCATTCTCTGTTTGCCTGATCCCCAGAGACTGTGGTTTCCTCAAGATTATCTCAGCCTTTGTCCCTCTGATTTTCAAGTGACTTGGAAAACACAGGATCATATTCCCTAGAAAATATCTAAAAGCTTTACCAGTCTATTGCTTGGAAGTAGCCCACTAATATTCAGTCTAAATCTTTCTTTGCTTAATTTCATTCCCTCATTCTTACCCTAATGAAACCCCTTGTCTCAAGCTAAATAAATTCCTTCCTTCCTCAGTGTTTATATCCTTTAGATGTCTGAAGACCATGGTCATGCCAACCACCCAATCCTCAGACCTAACGTGAGCCAAGTGCAATAGGAAGAAGGGTAACACAAACAGTCCCTGTGTTTGCCTCAGACTCCAGCTGGGTCTTCCCTGCTTTGTTAGCTCCCAGGATCCTTACCCATGGAGCGGCTCCATTGTGAGTGTTCCAATTATTAGTCTAAAAAGGGAAATTCCAACAGGTCAGAGCAGTAAACAGTTATCGGAGGGTATTCAAATGGATGCTCCCACTGAATTTATAAACAGGGGACAAAATCCCTGCAGAATAATTACCTCTAAATATTTAAAAAATTTCCATCAGTGATGCTGAGAGACTTTTTTTAAGGAAGCATACAAGGTAAACAGTGAAAATGATAGATTACTACCAAACTCCTTTTCGATATTGGTTTTGCATTCCACATATAACAATTCAGCAACTTTCAGAAGTCCAAAGTCATAACGCCTTGAGATGAGCGGGCACCAGGGTGTCATTTGCATTTCACCTTCCAGTCAGTGCAGGCAGCCCTGCCGCTATATGCTTGGCTGGTCATCTGACTCAACTGTGACGCTTCTGCCAATGGGGAACTCACTACTTCACAAGTGTGTCCATCCTACTTTTGTTAGCAAACTCTTTCTGATACTGAGAAGAGATCTGTCCTCCTGCAACCCCTACCCATAGGCCTGGCCCTCTACCCCAGAGCCACTCAGCATGGCTATATCCTTTTCCACACAGCTGCCCTGAATCTACCTGGCAATGGGCTTACGTGTTCCCTTGGCCTTTTTGTCTAAGCAGAGCATCCTTAGTCACTTCCATTGTCCTTAAGGCATCACGACTTCCAGACTGGCCCAATCCAGGCTGCCTCCATCTCACCTCCATTCCATTTTTAATATGTAACACCCAGGGTAAAACAAAACACTCTTCTGAGACTGCCCTCCAGGGATTGCTAGCGCTTAGCTTGCAGGAGTCTTCGTGGTGTGGTTTTGTTGGAAAGGTCTTCCTTTCCTCTTCCTCAGAAATGGCATTCTACCTTTAAAGACTTATTTCTTTAGGTTAAGATGTTACAAATTCCAGGAGTAAAAATCCAAATATCCCCAAAGGGATAATATTTTAAACCACTCACAGCCAGTATAAATTGATTTATTCAGCAATTTTGGACTGTGACCTAGATTCTAATTGCTGGCTTTGTCATTTTCTAGCTATGCAACCACAAGCATATTATTTAACCTCTCTGAATAGGAAGAATAATTAGTTGAGAATAAGGTATTGGGGTCGGCAAATTAAGACAATAGTCATTGAGGGATTCCCTGGTGGGCCAGTGATTAAGAATCTGCCTACCAATGCAGAGGACACAAGGTCAACCCCTGGTCTGGGAAGATGCCGCATGCCACTATTCAACTAGGCCTGTTTGCCACATCTACTGAAGCCTGTGCATCTACAGTCTATGCTCCGCAACGAGAGAAGCCACTGCAATGAGAAGCCCCCACATACTGCAACTAGAGGAAGCCTATGCCCAGCAATGAAGACCCAGTGCAGTCAAAAATAAATAAAAATAAAATTTTTTACAGACAATAGTCATTGAACATTACCCAAGTATCTATGAACTTACAGCAGATACACTTTTCCTTCTCACTTTCTTTTCTTTCTACTTACCATCTCTACAATTCTCAGAAAAAAGATAGTAGACTGTGTCATCATCATAGTTAATACCGAGGTCATCAAGGGTAACATAAAACATGTGAGTGAAATTCCAGTCAACAACAAATGGATGGATAGGCATTTTTAATAAATGTTTTTCTGCTATCCTTCTGAAATATTGTGAGGCATCATCCTTGAAGTTAAGTTAAAGAGAATCTCTAAATGGGACAGGTATTTTTATTCTGGGATCAGTCTTAGAAGGACCCTTAAGAAATTCTAAATATTGATCCCTGTGTGGAAAAATAAAATGCAAGTAGCCACAGAGTTGACCCCTGACTGGAATGGATAAAGCTGCAGTAGGGCACACTGCACTGAGTGTTCTGCATAAAGACAGCTCTGGGGCTCTGAGCCAGAGCTTCTCCAACTTAGATACACGCCAGAATCACCTGGTGGTTATGTTAAAACACAGATTCCAGATATCGATAGGCCAGTGTTCATTGAAGAATTATTAACAGGAGCCAAAGGATGGAAACAATCCAAGTTTCCATCAACAGATGAATGAATAAACAAAAACGTGGCGTATGCATATGATGAGATACTATTCAACCATAAAGATGAACAAAGTGCTGACGCACGGTACACCATGGATGGACCTTGAAAACACGGTTAGGTGGAAGAAGCCAGACGCAAAAGGCCACATATTCCAGGATTCCACTTGTGTGAAACTCATACAGACAGAAAGTAGATTCGAGATTCTCAGGGGCTGGGGGAAGAGGGAAGAAGGGAGTTATTGCCTAATGATTAAAGAGTTTCCGTCTGGGGTGATGAAAAAGCTTTGGAAATATACAGTGGTGACACTTGTACAACATTGAGAATGCCACTGAATTACATGGTTAAAATGGCAAATGTTATGTTACATTATATTTTACGATATTAAAAAATTATAACCCCACACATTCCAGGGCCACAGCCCCAGAGTTTGTGATTCTGATCTGGGAGGGGGGGTCTAAGAATCTGCATTTCTAACCAGCTTCCAGGTGATAACTGGTGCAGCTGGCCTGGGGACCACATTTTGAAATCACTGCCCCGAGCCCAAAATGAGGCTGATCAACCCTTCAACCTCTCCTGCTTTGCTCATCGTCTAGAAAAGGTCAAACTTCTCTGCATGTATAATAATGCCAACCCAATGCTACTGTTTAGTTACTCAGTCGTGTTTGACTCTTTGTGACCCTATGGACTGTAGCCCGCCAGGCTCCTCTGTCCATGGAATTCTGCAGGCAAGCATACTATAGTGGATTGCCATTTCCTCCTCCAGGGAATCTTCCCAACCCAGGGGTCAAACCTGCTTCTCCAGCATTGGGAGGCAGATTCTTTACCACTGAGCCATCAGGGAAGCCCAATGTCAACTGAGGTTGGGGATAATAAAAGCAGCTGCATGCAGGTCGACTTGAGGCTCTCAGGGCTGCCCTGTGATTTTCTCCCTCAGGAATGCCAGTAACTAACACCAACATCAGCAGAGTGGAGACAGGAACAAGTCCGAATGGGCAGTGGGCTCATGGAGAAAGCCATCTTCAGGGGCTTCATTCTCAGAGGACTGTCTCCCTCCCCAGTCTAAACTCACCACTTTAATGATGAACTATTTTCTAATGGGATTTATTAAAGTCCTTGCTGCCTATGTGTCAAAAGAATTTGTGTGCCAGGCTTCCTGATACTGACCTGGGCGAGATAGTCACACGAGGCATAAAGGATGTAATGCATGTGTCTCGTTTAGGGTCCACTAAACTGCCAAAGAGCTCACATTTCTGAGATTCTCTTTTTTGACATTTTTGGGTTCACCTCAAGTTCACTGGTTTTCCCAATGGTATTACTTAACTTCTACAAATTTAATATATTTTTATTCCTGCTCATTTGAGAGCTGTATTTCCACACATGCATGCTTAATTGAGCAAAGTGCACTGGGCATTTTTCCCTACAGAGGTAACGGCGCAGCTTTCTCACCCGGAAGAAACAGCACCCCTCATCACTGCTGTTGAGTAGCCTGCCATCAGAGGCTGATGTGAATATCCATGGCAACACAGGTGAACCCAATGCCCGGCCGGGCGGACCGCGTGGAGCGGGTCCTCCCACCAGGCTGAGGCAAGGCGATAGCTTTTACTCAGCAAGCAGATAGTACTGGTTCTTTTCAATTCACAGGGCTGTCATGTTTAAATATGAAAATGTTGCTTATAGACAAATGTTAGTGACAGCAGCCTGTGGAGACGATCACGGTTTGCACTCTCACTCCTGCTAAAAATAGGCTCGCTTTCTCTGGATTCCTTCAAATTCCACATCTGCAGGAAGTTTTTGTTGCTGGTGCTGGCCCTTGTCTTTCTTTTCCGAAGATTACTGTTCTTTGGCTCTGCCAGGGCCCCCTCCTGAAGGGAGAACGCCATTCAGAAGGATAATAAACACCCCAGGCTCAGACAGTCCCACAAAGGCCTCATGTGGGTTCTCAGTTATTATCACAGGCCCTTGCCTCTGAAGTGTTTAGGGAAGAGGGAACCAAGCAGAATCCAGGCGTAGGATCACTCGACCTTCGGAAGGAAAAGATGGAGCCTGACAGGACGGGCTGAGCAGGTTGGGAAGCAGAAGACTCCTGTGTCTGGGGACCGATCAGCAGCCACACCTGCTCCAGCCAGGCAGACGGCCGGCTCCCTCCCGCGTGCTGGAAGAATTTTGTTTTTCAGGTATTATATTCACACCCAGCAAATGGTAACTATGGTAATGATGCATTTTGAGCAAATGTTCAATTTTTCTCAAGACAAGTATTCAATAGCCTTTATTATTCCTTTTTTCCTGCCCAAGGGTGTGTGTGAGGGGGAGAGAGAGAGAGAGAGGGAGGAAGGAAAGGGAGAGGGAGGGAGGGATGGGAAGGAGGGAGCCAGGGAGAGAGGGAGGGAGAGAGAAACGTTGCCTTAGGTATTTTCAGGACCAGCCAGAAAATATTGCTTGGAACATGACCTAAGCGCCTTCAGATGCCCCGAGTGTTTCACTGCACCCTAGAATTACTGGGGAAGCTTTGCTCGGTCCCCACTCTCAGGGGTTCTGACTCAGCTGGCCTGCAGCTGGTGGGGCCTCCGTCAGGGCTCCGTGGCAACCCCGTGGCACCAGGCCCGGCCTCCTTAGCAAAGGCCACAGGTTCACTCACAGATCCTTTGGCTGCTCAGATGTGCTGGGTGCCTCCTTCCCAGACCAGCCTGCCTCACTCCCTGCTGCCTCTGTGGGCCAGCCACCTCTGATACGCCCTGGTGAGGATTCTAGACAGGAGACAGTCAGGAGAGCAGTTATGGCTCCTTCTCCCTGAGAAAGAAAGATGGGCCAGCTCCACAGTCCTGGCCCAGCTGCCTTGCTCAGGGTCACCCCAGGCAGCTCTGGACCCAGTGAGTGCCACTGGAAGGGAATACCCATATAATTCCCCTCCCATCTCCAACTGGGAGAGGAGATATGACTAAGAAGAAGGCTCTTTGGGACTTCCCTGGTGCTCAGTGCTAAGAGTCTGTACTCCCAATGCAGGGGGCCTGGGTTCAATTCCTGGTCAGGGAACGATTAGATCTATTAGAACTATTCGATTAGAACTAATAGATTCTACATGTCACAACTGAAGATCTTGCATGCCACAACTAAAAAAGATCACCTATGCCACAGCAAAGATCAAAGATCTCGTGTGCTGCAAATAAGACCCAATACAGCTAAATACATATATTTTTTTAAATCATAAAAAAGCAGGCTCTTTAAATTAATTCCTATGAATTGATCCCTCTATGGGACCCAACTTTGCTTATGGAAATTGGAGATGAGTGTTTATGGTGGGGGGAATCCTCCTAGAATTGGATCCCAAGATCAGAAAGGGGTCAAAGAGCACCAGAGGATGGAGCCCTGAGAAAGCCTGGGGGCAGCATCTAAGATCATGACCCCACTGCCCAGCCTTAACTTAGTGTTTTCCTCACAGTTTAGTCCTCACCAGGGATAGTGGTGATCTGGGGGTGCAGGGTTTCCCCATTAGTCCTCCCAGAAACTCTGTCCTCTTCCTTCTACCTGGGATTCCTAATGCCTAATGCAGCCAGTGGGCAAGGTCACCCCGCGGACCAGGGCTGCTAACACTATCTACCACCCCAGGCTGAAAACTCCTCGGGATCCAGCAGATAGGACATAGGCAGTGTATCAACTACCTATGCATTACACACAAATTCTGCATTACAAGCTGAATTACAACCAAGATCTCAGCACTGTGCCCCACGGTTGTTCTATAATTTCTATCATACACAAAAATCCATGTATTCTTGAGATTCGCTCAGAAATAGGACATGTAGCCTACCAGTATACATCCTGGGGCTTTTCATGTCTAGAGGAGCTATTCCTACAAAACCCAGTTTCCTTCAGCAGCCTATGTGCTCCTCTCTAGACTGTCGATATCTGAGGCAGGGTTGGGTACCCCAGAGGGTGCAAGGACAATCCAGTGAAGGGATGGAAGAAAATATTAGGGCATCTAGTTTTTGTTTTTTTTTTAACTGATTGGGCATGTAATCAAAAACCCACAGGTTTTTTGACTTGAGATCATAGGTCTAAGGCACAATGGGGCCTCACTTTTTATGAAACACTGAAAGCAGCAGATTAGGGTGTGAATAGCTGCAGGGCAAGGATGATTACTCCTTAGGTTTTCTTTACACTTAGGAGTGTAAAGAACAGATGAAAAGTGATGAATGCCCCTCGTTTCTTAAGGAGCTTTTGGACGCCAAATCTAATAGACTCACTTGACTTCCTTTCTCGGATCTGATGTAAGATTTTCCTGCCTTGGGACCCTCTTTGGCACTTTTCCCCTTGCTCAAAGCTCAGGTCACTATTAATCTGAAGTTACTTGAGTTTTTATCATGTCTGTCCTAGACTCTTAGCTTCTTGAGGGCAGTGTCTGTTTCTTAACTCATCTCCTAAAGACTTTGCATACAGTAGCTGATGGAGAACACCTGCAACATAGAGCTTTCCTTTTAAAAAAGATGACCATGTCAGAGTGAGGTCACTGGGCACTAAGTATTTCCCTGATTTCGGATTCCATCCCAGTAAAAACTCAAAAACAGCTTTTAAATTCGCCACCTTATCCCTTAAATTAATTTTGCCTAAAGAATTTTGTGGATATGTGATCATTCGTGTCCCTTTGCAACCCCACGGACTCTAGTCCATGAGGCTCCTCTGTCCATGGGATTCTCCAGGCAGAAATACTACAATGGGTTGCCATTTCCTCCTCCAGGGGATCTTCCTGACCCAGGGATAGAACCCACGTCTCCTGAACCTCCTGCAATGAAGGCAGATTCTTTACTGCTGAGCCATCAGTATTTATTATCACTGTAATCTCATTTTTTAAAAGAAAAGAAAAAAGACATTTTAATGCCATACAACTGAAAGACATAAGCTCTGAAAGAAAAGATCATCCATCCCCGCAAAAGACTGGGACCTTATACCTCCATATAAATTAGCACCTAAACAGCATTCTCATTTCCCATTTATCATGCCCTAGTCCAGCAATCACCATTTAGACACAAGTGAGGTGAAGGGAAGCCACAGCACAATTCCAACCAAGTCACTGACAACCCTCTGTTCCCCTGAGCGGCTGAAGAAGAGAGAAGTCCATTCCCAACAGAACTATGACGTGTGAGGTGTAAGGTGTTTGTCCTACCATCTCCTTCATCAGTCTGTCTTCCCCTTGGTTATCTATCCTTCTTTCAGGGCCTTGATCCCCGACAAATAAACCCAATATGTCAAACCAAGGCTTTCACCTTGGATAGCCTCAAAACCCAAGGAAAATAACCTCTGATGGTAGAATTTCAGGTGAGTGGGTGGCCATACCTTCCCTTTGAGGGTATGGCCTCTCAAATCACAGCATATTAATGACTACAAACCAATCCACCTCTCTCCAGCTGGCCCTGTAAAGAGGTCCACAGCTCCAGTTGCTGTAAGGATGCTGACTGACACAGAGTCTCTCATATTGGTCAGAGAACAGCATATAATGCTGATACGGTTAATTCTATCATTCAAACTGAAAACAGTGTTATACCCAGAAAATGTGACTGTACTGACTGTACTACATGTGCATCATTAACAAAAGCCAACCACAAGCCACGCACTCCCCACCTGCACACAAAAGGCTCCTGAACCACACAGGAGCAGCTTCTTCCTGAGCTCTTCAGTACTAAGGTTTTTCTCTTGCATCTTCAGCTTATCAAGTGCTAGCATATGCTTGCTACAGCATGTACCAGGAACTAAATGCTTAAGAAAAATTAGAAGAAAAACTCTTCAATGAAAAAAAAAACTATATTCATTAACTTAATTGTTTTCTGCAACAATGCCTGTATTTGACATCAGCAGTAGAACAAGAAGGCCTAGCTGGAGGTGCACCAGTGTTCCTTGGGAGTTTCAAGATAACAGGCCAGAATATTTTACACCAGGCCTATTCCAGAAATTCCAGGTGGCCATAGACCTGATCCTTTAACTGTCCACTTCTTGTTGTGCAATAAATTGTCACCAATTGCCTGAACAAAAGAAATCAGGAAACATGATCTGACCTGTATTTGATCTGCCCTGATGTGTGAGGCAGACTGGGATGTATAGCTGAGGCCCCAAGTCATCTTGATGATTTATAGTGACAACAGGCAGAACATTGGAAACCAGGTGCCCTGGAAAATGTACAGTAGCTGTATGAATAACATCAACCAGAGCACATCCCCAGGACCAGACTTAAGGTCAAATGCTCACTGGCCCTAATCTCTTGTCACACACGTCTTCTTCCCAGTTCCCTTTCTTGGTGTGGACAACAGCCTCTGTCCCCAGACAATGAGAAACCCAAGGCCTCCCAGTCTGTCATGTGCTAAGCTCCCTCACCTGTTCCATGCAGAGAGTGGGGAAGGGAGAGAGGAATGGGGACGGTGCTAAGCCCCAAGTTCGGAGCCACTGTGGACAGCTACTTTGAAGTCACGTGGCAAGCACTGGGACTGTCCCGGCTATCCTTCCCACTGCACATTGTTGCTCTGTCTGAGCAGAGGGAGGCCAGCCAAGCCCAGCCTCTCCTGGTCCTCCAGGCAGAAACAAGGGGGTAAATCCTGGTGCTGACCCTCCCCCCCAATCCTCCACCCCACCCAGCCTGTGACCCACCTCCCATCCCACCCTGCTGAGCCATCTCCCCTCAGATGAGAGGCCACACAGGAGCCCTCCCTTTTCCCTCCAGAGATTAAACAATGAAGCCCAAATTTCAGGCTCCAGAATTCAGTCTGGATTTCAGTTTCCCATCAGAGTCCTCACCTTCTCTTCCTAAATTGGAGCCCTAAGGCTCAGACTTCAAATATGCAAAGGCACTGAAGCAGTGGGCTGACTTTCCCGTGGAGCTGCAGTCATTCGAAGCTGTGTCTGTCCCCCTCCCACCTACCTTTACCAGTCCCCCAACCTGCTCCTTCTAAAGTTTCCCAGCAAGATACTCTCTCAGCTGAGGAGACAAAATTCTATCTGTTCTAAGTTTTTCAATGGCTGTGAAAGCAGGGGAAGGAGTGTGGGGTGTGAATTTTTCAATAAGCTGTGGGCACATGTCCTGTGAGGATAAGGGAGGGGCCCACTGAAACAGACCCAAATTTATAGGATAAAAATCCTAACCCAGAGCTTCTCAAAAAACTTTAAGGTACATATGAATCCCCCAGGATCTTGTTAAAATACAGGTTCTGATTCAGGATGGCTGGGTGCAGCCTGAGATTCTGCAATCCTGCCAGGGGCCCAAATGGAATCCAGGCTGCTGGTGTGTGGACACTTTGATAGTCAACTTGGGGTGGGAGGGTGAGCCCACCGTCAAGGGAAGCATACCTTCTGAACCTCAAACCAGGGCCTATGGGCTGAGGAAACATTTGGGATTGCTTCCTGGAGCCAGAGGCGGTGTGGGAACGGCAGCAGGAGGCTGAAGCTTTGCACTTCCTGGGACGTTCTCAGAGACTGCGGGTGGTGGTTCTCAAATTCAACTTCTGAGGACACACTGTTTGCCTGTAAGCTGGACCAGCTGGAGCTGCTATTGCAATCAAATCACTTTTGTCTTCTCCCAGACCACTGAGGAGAAATGTTAATGCACTGATTTTGCAAATTTATGTTTTTCCCCTATATATCTTCCTCAGCTTTCATTAGAAGCCTTCAAGACATAGCTATGGCAGGAGAATCTCTAGTAGGAGAAAGGCAGCTAAGTGAGCAAGAGGCAGTGACCCCAGAGCTCCACCACCGCGGGGGTCCCCCCACTTCAGCCCTGTTGGGCCCCCGTGGGTCTGTGAAATGGCAGCTGCCTGGTCTTCAAAGCACAAGCCTCAGCTTCCTCTGACCTGCTTTATTCCCAGTGGAACTTCAAAAAAGCTCTTACAGTACACAAGATGTGAGAACGAGAGGGAAACGGACTCAGAATACGGGACGCACAAAGGATGCTGGGTGACAGCTAGTCCATTCAGCATAAAAAGTTGAGGGGATTTGAGCCTGAGGTGTGGACAGGCAGAAAGGTGAGAGAAAGAGGGGAGGAGGGGAAGGTGACTCTGAGCAGGCTGACAGGTGACCGGAACCTGGGGGGAAATGTGGCCAGGGAGAAATTCCTGGGGGCAGGTGGCTGGAAAACTTTTATGAACTGGAATGTCATATTTAAGCTTTTCACAGTCCTGTGATATAAAAGCCCTCGATGACTCAAACCTTCCGTAAAAACTGCATGCACATGCACGCCCACGTGAGGGCACACAGCACACACACACACAGCACACACACACACAGCACACACACACCACAGTCTGGCTGAGAGAACCTAAAATATCAAACTCACAGGTCCTAAAGTGCTGGCACTGTTTGCAGGCCTGGGTCCAGAGGCAGGATCCAACTTCGGGGCCAACTTGGAGGGCGTTATTATACCGCAAATCACTAGGGGGCGCCCTCACAGACATCCACACCGTGGTCAGGGCCAAGAAGAGCCTGCCTATCCCCAGACTTCACTCTTCTCCGTTCCCGAAGGGAAGGGGAAATAAGGTGGTAACTGGGTAGGGCTAGAGATGTGGGAAATACGAGCCGCCACTCGCTTCAGGTGAGACCCCAGTCTCTTCAGACACGGAGTGGCCAGGTCTCCAGAACAGGCTGAGCAGGGAAATCAATTCACAAGGCAGTAACCAACAGCATGCCTGAATAGAAATTACTCAGATTGAGTAGAAAAGGACTTTCTTATCTCACAGACCGAGCCTTCTGTGTCTGCTAGCAAGCTTTCAAAGATGACAAAGTCAACGGGCAGGCAGCAAAGGAATATGAGTGGGAAACAGGAAACTGTTGGTCCTGCTTAGTTAGCTTAATAATGTATTTGGTGAACTGTTTATGATTTTATTTCATAAGTGGATTACAGATGGCAAAAATTACTCCGAGTTCACACAATGGGGATTAAATAGGTCAATAATTCATAGTGTTCCCAAGAGTGACGCTCCTTCCAAATGCTGGGCACCTGAACTCATTTGAGGAGGACCACTGGTTTATGAAAACAGGTGATAAAGGTGAAATTGGGAAGGCTGTGCAAATCCTGGGCTTCGCGGGTGTCACCCCGAGAGCTAAGGTTCCTGTCTCTGCCTCTGGGTATGACGCCACCAACAAAGGATGCCCCCTGATACAGCCCTGAACCCCAGAGCAGCAAATAATGAAAGTTTCCCAGGGCAATCCAATTTGCTCAATCCAAACTTAGCAATCCAATTTGCTCAATCTAAACTTATCTCCTTACTTTCCAGTCTTTATGGAATTATTACAGGGATTGGGGTTTGGGGGGACTCTTGGTCCCCAAAGCATGAGAGCCACAGGCACCCCCTGCCCCCTGTCCCTGCCTTCCCTTACAGTACCTCCCGTCTCTGGGAGAAGGGGGCTGGTGTGGACAAACCAGCTGGCGCATCTCCCCGGGCATAGAGGCTTCCTTCATGCTCCTATAGCACTTTTTTCAGGCTGCTATTACATGGTACTTAAACTGCTTTTGAGACAGTTTTCCACTGTGTTTTCAAAGCCAGTCCTGGCATGTCTGTAAACATCAGTTCATATTCCTGGAATAAATCTTTTTTTGTGTTCCATCCTACTACCCACAGGGGTACAGATGGCATGTTTTATGTGGTGGCCACTATTTACAACTCAACCCCATGGAGGCCCATGGGATGCCACAAACGGAGCCCACACAGGAAGACGGCCCCTTCGGCAGAGACATTTGTCCCGACAGGCCAGGAGTGCCAGGAAAGGGCACACCCTGAAAGTACACGGGGTGCCTCTGCCACTGACACACATCCTCTGTCCTGGGCCAGCGGGGTCTTGGGCATCCCTCGGAGGTGCACTGAGAGGCAGGCTTTGCCCAAGTGATGGCGGAGTATGACGGCCAGTGGCTGTATGCGGGGGAAACAGCACACAAAATGTCCCAAATTGGCTGCAGAGTTAAAAACATCAACAAAGCAAATCCTCCTCTAGCAAGGAGGCTCACCACATTCGTTTGCATGTGCGTGGGTATCTGATAGCTGAGGATCAATGTGTCCTCCTTACTATCCTGATGGAAAGCCATTCATCACAACAGAATTGACCATGTCAGTACCTCAGTGAGGAGATGACAGAAGCAGAGGTTTTAATAGAGGAGGAGAGAGGGAAAGAGAAGAACCACTTTACTCTGAAAAATACTCTGACGGAGCCACGGCTGCCTCTGTCTCAGACGAAGATAGCATTTGCCGAAAATGTCAACAGATTGCTTCTTGAGTTGGAGTTGTGCAGACATCAAAAGCTTATTTTAACAGGGCATTTGCTTAAAATCACTTGGTTGGTTTAGGCATTTAGAATGTCTCTGACTATATAATTTGGATTAAGAGGTTCTTGTTGGGTTTTACTGATTTAGCATAAATCAGAAGGACATACTGGAATAGACCCCTTCACGTAACCAGGGCCTTTAGGCCATGAACGTAGTAAAATTTGCTCTTTGTTTGTGCTGCACTTTTAGGGGGTTCTTTTTTCTTTCTTTCTTTGTGTTTTTTTTTTTTTTTTTTTTTTTTAACGCGGCTTAGTTGCTATGCGGAGGCTTAGCGCTCCTGCCTGGGGATCAGTTCCAGACTTTGGTTTGATTTGAAACAAGCCAAGCAAATTTGCCTGAATGTGATTTCAAAAGGTTTTCCTATTTCTCTCATCAGGAGGTTGAAGGAAGCTGGGAAGCAAGACACTATTTGAGTTCAAATAATGTCGGCCTGATTTTCTCAAGTATTTAGTACGATTCAGTAGACACGGTTCTGACAGACGACAACCAACCACTGCTGCGATGGCTCTCAGGACCAGGTCTTGGCAAGCTTCATTTCAAAAGACAGATTACTCACACTCAGAGATTTTCCCTCCATTTTTACTTTTCTTTCAGTCTTTTTCACTTTCTCCATATCACATTGACTAGATGTGACTCAAAAAGTTAATGGTAATTGGTCTCATCTTAATTTAGCAAAGAGAGAGGAAGAGAGGGAGAGAAATGAGTGTAATTTGCAGAACTCAGTGCAGGTCATTACAGGTGTGTTATATTCGTGTATTCATGAGCCCCCCGGGACAGACATGCTGCGATATCCAATAACTTTCTTAATGTGTAATTACACACCATCAGACTATAATTGATTAATTGAAAAGAGAATGTAGGCAGATGTGAGGGCAAGACTTCTGCTGCTCATTAAATGAATATGTCCTTGCTTCTCTTTAATAAGTTAAGTGGAACTACTCAAAAGCAATTAAGTCAGTAGTGAAATTCATTAAATTTTAAGTAATTATTGGTATTAAATTCTGTAATAAAATTCAAGACTTTGCACAGTTCTATTTCAAAAAGAAGTATGATCATTCTATGGGGCCAATTGAGCAGAATGAGGGTCCCAGAAAAAAACTACATCTTGGACTCACTGACATTTTGTATGAAAATCACCTGAGAGAGAGAGGGAGCTGGAAGGAGGGTTATGAGGGTCTCTGGAAGCTTGCTTTGCTTATCATCCTTAGAGCTAGTGTCTCATTTAAACCTAGGAAGGTCGTCATGTTTACAAAGCAATTCTTTCATTTAAAAATCTTAGTTTAAATAGTTCAAAAAGAATGAAAAATTACATATTTTTAAATCTAATGCCTTGAGGACTACATCTGATACCTTCTCTAGTAGCTAAATTCAGACATATACATGAATATGGAGGCGCTGAATGCAGTTTGGAGAAAATTCTTTTCAGGCTCCATTCTCTTATTTGGGAAACAAACATGGACCACGATTGGGGTGGTGGGGAGGATGAGGTATACCATAGTTTAGAGAGGGAGCCCCAGAGAGTTCTCAGAACCCCAAGGTGGCTCCTCCATCTTCTGCCATTATTCATTCTGCCCAAGAAACTGGACAACTCAGAAATGTGTCAGAAAGGAGGTCCACTCAGCCAAGGCTGCGGCATTCCAGACATTCCTGACAACTCCCTAGACACAGGAGAGACCTTGCCGTCTGAGCTGGCTGTGGAAAAGTGCCCACAGGGAGCCACATGAGGACGGTTTGTTCATTCATTCATACCGTCGGTATTTCTTGAGCACCTATTCAAGGCCTATAGTAAGATGATTTTAGAAATACTTATGTTTATCTATATCTATCATCTACCTATACTATAAAGTAAGTATACAAAGAATTTATAAAAAACCACGGGGGACTCTGTGAAAATGCAGCTCACTTCACACCCACCCAAGATGATCGTATGCCCTGAACATGACGTGTGTGTGTGTGTCGTGTTAGTCGCTCAGTTATGTCCGACTCTTTGCGACCCCGTGGACTGTAGCCCACGAGGCTCCTCTGTCCATGGGATTCTCCAGGCAAGAACACTGGAGTGGGTTGCCATTTCCTTTTCCAGGGGATCCTCCCAAAATCATGCTGACTGAATGATGGAAGAGATTGATGACATGGGCTTTGAGGAAAGCTTGACTGTGTGTGGCACTTGCATAAAGTTCCTTAATTTATGGAAACAGTTAAGAGATGTTAATGCATGGCCAAGATAAGCCAAAGAGATGTAACAATGACAGCAGCCTAGTGAAGGAGAACTGACTCCAGAATCTTTGTCTATTTCCAGGTCTCTTGCTCTAACCATTAGCATCCTTACCAGTCCAGTCATTCCTTTCTTGCAATAGAAAACTTAAAATGTAAACCTTTGTATTGCAGTCATTAAAAAAAAAAACCAAAAGATTCAACCATGTATTTTAAAGTCGTACTTCCAAATCTAAAATTAACTTTATATGGTAAGTTTCACAATCTAAAAAGACATTATTGTACTTTCATTGTTTGCTGGGGCTAATACACTGGTGACATGAGGGCCCGTCTAGATGCAAGGCTATGGGGCTGTTGGTTTGGGAGGTATGGTTCCCATAGTAGGTGTGGTGAGAGGCATTCCCACAGCAGACTGACCAGACACAGAGACAGTAGGGAGATATGGAATTCTACCATTCCCTGAGGGAGGAGAGAAAGCATATTACATACACTCTCATTCCTGCTAGAAGGAAAATTCCAATCTTCACACACATTGTAATTTTAGAAACCATAACTAATGCTAAAGCTAAATTAGACTAAATAGGTGTATTAGGCTCAGAAGGAAAAAAAAATCAGGGCATGTGGAAAGATATTAGGTCTCATTTTCTGTTTGTATGTTTTTCTGCTATAACAGGCAATTTATTGTCCCACAGCTCATTTTAATCTTGAACATGACCTTGATAATCTGTGTAGGGTAGAGGCAGACCAGCAATTTCAAAGAGGAATTCTAACCAAGAGAGATGCTCTCCAGCTTTACCAGGTTCACTTAATGACATTTTGCTCACATTATTTTGGATTTTTTCTTTTCTTTTTTACAACTGCATCGAGTCCCCAGTGCATTCCAAACTATTAAATCAGACAAAGAAAAACTGATTTATCAAATAAGTAAGTGCCTAACTGATATACCCTGAAATTTATCAGTATATGAACAAAGAAGATGCCCAAACAAGTGGGTGATGGTGTTTACTTCCTAAAGAAGAGTAGAATTTAAATAGTCAGTTAATTAGGAAAATCAGGGAATGTGGGATTATAAGAAATTTGATTTTGGGTTTTAACTAGCAAACCCTCTTTGTGTAAGACTATTTTACCCCAAAACCATTTAATATTAGTCTAATACTCTATCTTAGTAAAGACAGTAAACTCAATAAGATGTTTTTTCTTTATGAAGATCTTGAAAATCTTTAGGGTCATTACTAGAAAAATACCAGTTATCCTTCTAGAGTCCTGTACACGTGCAAGGTGCAAAAGAGTAAGCTAAATTCACACAATCAAAACTATATGTCGTAAAAATTTTCTCTTTATTTTTAAAAAGCAAGGAATTGAAATATTCCTGTGAGTTTTATTTATTGGCAATTCCTTCTCTCTCTTGAAAGTTAAATACAAAAAGAGGCAGGGGGGCTTATTCTCTTTACTAGTAACTTTTTACTGAGGCTTATTATATACCAAATACTTTATATATATTATTTCATTTAGCTGTTACAGACACTCTAAATGGTGTGTACAGCTATTATTTCTGTTTTACAGCTACAGAAACCAACCTTCCCAAGGCCACAAAGCTGGTCACCACCCAGCCAGGTTGGTGTAACTCCAGGGCACGTAATCTGCACTGCCTCTGTGCAATTCTCTGAGAGGAGGGGTTCTCACATTTTTGTGAAGGGAGACTCTATGCCTCTTTAACTCAAATTTAAGAGCCTTCTTCCCCCAGTGTGTGTTTTTACAGTGAAATCACACTGATCCCTGAATCATTCTGGATCACAGCTCAGTTTCTTGCTTCTACTTTGCTCTCACTTTTTCCCATTGCACACAACTAGCTACTTACTCAATTATGACTCTTATCCAAAATCTAAATTTATAAGAAAATTGGCTGGAGATGAAATCTTTGCCAGTTATTTATATTAACATGGTCATAAGAACTTGATGACCAATATTTTTGGACAGTCATCTGCAGTCTCTTTCTTGCCTTTCCAGCTGTGAGAAGCATTTGTCCTCATCACAGTGTACCTAGACTTCTATCTGCCTTCTAGAAGCCTCACCACTCCCATTCTCCAAGGGGTGGAAGCACGGCTTTCATAACTGTGCTTCATTGCTCAGGTTCCTAATACAGATCCCCATAGCCTAAAACACCAAGTGTAAAATTAGCTGCCTTGCTCTCACTGTTTTTATTATCTGACCATAACCTACTGAGTTAACTATTCTCACCACTCACACAATGATGCCAGGCAGTGTCTCAATGGCCCCCCTGTACTCCATGCTCACCTCGCTCCCATCATTGTACCAACAGCCTCCTCTTCCTCTGTGGTATACTTCCTTTCCCCATCTACCCTACAGGAACCAGCCCAGACCCCACATCCCCTGAGGATCTACTCCTGATGACTCCAGCTCACCATCTCTTCCCCATTAAATGAACTTTTACTTCCTTTTTGTACACATAATACTTTAATATGTATTTCTATTCTCTAATCATACAACCCCATCTGGCACTTTAATCAACATTGGAAGTTCATTGTTCACACCAGCACAGTTTGCATATAAATGCCTAACGAGAAGGATCCACATCTTACACCATCTTTTAAGCACAGCACTTAGGACAGAGTAGGTACTCAATAAATGCATCTTGATTGGAAGACAAATGTCTTCAAAATCTAGGTCATATACACACCCATAACCACTTACTCATATTAATTCCACTTTCTGGGATGTGTCTATGACACTAAATATTCAGGTTTTTAGAAAAGGTTTTAAATATTTATAGATATTGCATTGAATTATATATATATATATATATATATTGTTTCATGCAAATTACACAGAAGAAATTACAGATGTAAGAAACTATCCAGACCAAACACACCAGAGAATATATCCCTTGAGAAAAGGACTTTGGGGTTTGAATTATCAAGACCAGCTGTCTCCACTGATGCCACTCAATTTTTAACTTGGATGATTTGATGACAGTCAGAACACTGTTTAAAAATAAAAGTGCTAAGGAAAAATGAAAATTTCACTACAATTTTATTTTTCCATGTTACTTATTTTTATGTGTTCATATATAAACATCAAATTATGTTTTGATATTTACATCAAATACTGCATAAATGATTGAGATGTGTTAAATGCCATAGGCTCATAAGCACTTCTGTAATGCTCCAGTCTATTTTCATTTTCTTTTATGTATGTATCGACATTTCTGCATGGGATATATGTTTGCTTCCATATATTGTATTTTGTATGTGTATATACACAATGATATCACATATTGTCAAGATTCAAGCTATCTGGCAAGTATATAAATATTTCTCTAAGCCAAAACTAGTGTTTATACTCTTTTTGTCCTAACAGTTATCAGACAATTTAAAAATTAAAAAACATCACTGTGTGAAATGGCTACATAATGGAGACCCCAAAGTGTTTCATATATGTTAATAATCAGGATATCTCCCCGTGAAGGTCTTATCAGAGCATATGCTCAATATTTAAATATTGCCTCCCTTCCTATCTCAGGCTCTGACATTTAAAAATGTTTATGTGGTTTTTTTCCCCTTCCGTGTTCACACCAAGAAGACTATAACAGATTCTGCTGCAATATCAGAATCAGATTCAAATTTTCCATTCAAAGGAAACTAAACTATATTGAGATCTGAACACTATAAAACAGCAGAGTATTTCACACAGTTAAATTTAGGGTATAATTCGGTTGATATCCTGAAGGTGGATTACAGATTCAAAGTGCAGGGAATGTATGTGTCTATGTGTATTCGTCTCTTCTCCAGATTGGGAACCTCTCTAAGAGATGATGGTGTTGGTGATGAGGATGGGTTAAAAAAAATCCCAATTTATTTAAAAAACCCATACTTTATCCTAATGAAATCTACAGCTTGTTCTGTTGAGAAAGTGTGAGAGAGAGAGAAGGCATTGCTTCTCCACCAATGTATTTTCATGGATATTTAAGAGAAATACTGATGGATATACAATCCAACGTAGAACATTAAGCAATTTTCTCAATAGTTAAGGCGGAAGTACTGCTTATTATTTTAAACCTGATTTACTGAGAGTATGTCTAAACTGGCTCAATATTTCACTTGAAGTTATGAACAAAGCCATCTATCAGCTCCACTGAAAGGTAAGTATACAGCAGTCAAATTCTCAGCCAAGACAACAGGCCCACCCTCCGCTCCACTTTGTCCTTGGCCCATGAACAATCCAGACCCAACCTTAAGCATTTTGTTTTTATCTGAACTAGAACCAGGAGAATATGTTATTTCATGTATTCATCCAACAAATAATTTTTGAGTACCTACTTCCACAGTTCATAGAATCTATATCACCACTGATTGTTAAGATGCTATTCTTTTATACCAGCAGGGAAAAACATTGCCAATTTTTTAAAAATGACAGGTCATCAATTATACCACGAAATCCCATTTCTGAGATGTAGACATGTTGGGGGGTGCACCATAAAATACGGGGTGGGCAGGCACGGTTGTCAAGGGTACAGTGAGTAAAGACGAAGGTCTTGTCTCACAGAGTTCTGAGCCAGGGGAGCCTTGTCTGGAATTAAAGGAGGGCATCTCAACTTCTGGTTGAATATGGCTAGGGAGGAGAAGCTAAGAAGAGAGCTCTCCAGGAAAGTCCAATGCCTCAAACCAGAAGAGCAGAGAGTGTGCAAAAAACATGGCCACAAAAGGCATTCCAAGCCAAATGCAGTGGGAAAATACATTAAAGACCTTATCTGCAGCTTCACCATGGTCTTCTTTCTTTCTTCTCTCTTAAAATTCCCTCTCACCAGTCCCCCATCACCTCCACATCCCCATCTCCAATGTTTTGCCTCCTTTATTACTCATGTATGTCATTCTTCTCAAGTCCAGATATTTTTTATTCCTTTTCCTTTTTCTCCCAAGAGACTTTCGTTAGCTTGTTCTGGCCACAAACCAAGCATATGACTAAATATTAATATTATTTCCGGCTGGTTTCTTGGGCACCTTTATATTGATAATTAATATCCTGTCTGGTTTTCTGGTTTTGTTTGATATATGATCTAGAGTTTCTATCAAGCCATCAGAGGTGAATTCTCTTTGGTACTTTAGGTAATAGTTCAGTCTTAGCAATTAAAACAATGAAGGAAAATGTCACTGACACTTATCTCCAGTATGCTAACTTGATGGCCAGAGGTCTTGAAGGCAAGATCAGTTTAAACCTGGTTTACCAGGTTCATCCCAAAGAATACAACTCCACCAAATCAAAAGAGGCCAAGTTTTTTTGAAATGGCTTTACTGATCATAAAAAAATAAAAATCTTCAAAAGAAGATTTAACATTTATCAAATACCATCTATTGCTGTCAGATTTTAAAAAAACCCACTCAAAAGCTTATTACACACTGAAAGTTATATTTTCTACAGACTACCAAATTTAAAAATATATACTTTGGTTCCTTTCCCTACAATTTAGTACTCACTGGAAATTCTCAAACACTGACATGCCTTTCTGAATAAACTCCCCTTCCTAACATTCCCACAGATGTTCCTTCTGGATTCAGAATTCTACCAAAGAACCGTTACCATAAAGAAGCCAGAAAGAGTGATTCTGGATTGATTGCTTAATTCATCCCACAAACATAGATTGGACCCTCTCTCGCACCCGCGGATGGAAGAGTATATCAGACCTGGTCCCTACCTGGAGAAGCTGGCAGTATTTTGGCCTGAGCACAGGTCACAGAGATGTGAATCAAATCAGGCTCTGCAATCTGTCACTACATCTCCTCCCATCTCCCAGAGCAAGGAATGTAACATCTCCAATTCGTAATTCCCCCCTCCATGAAATGATAATAACAATGTGTGTGCCATGCTGTGCTAAGTGAATTTATTCATGTCCGACTCTTTGAGACCCTGTGGACTGTATCCCTCCAGGCTCCTCTGTCCATGGGATTCTTCAGGCAAGAATCCTGGAGTAGGTTGCTGTGCGCTTCTCCAGGGGATCTTCCTGACACAGGGATCAAACCTGTGTCTCTCTTACATCTCCTGCATTGATTGGCAGGTGAGTTATTTACCACTAGCACCATCTGGGAAGCCCTGATAATAACAATACATACTAGCAAAGGTATAGAGCATACAGGGTCTCAAAAAGGGTCTATAAAGTCCAAGCACAGTGGCACACTGGAGGCACCCCACAAAGGATGGTTTCTTGTCTCTTTCCCTTAACAAGCTTATCAGAGGCACATTCATTTGCTATTGCAGATACTTCCATGTGTAAATTATATTTTCCTTTGCTTTGCATTTATTTTCTTAATAGTTGCCTATTTCTAAGATTAACAATTGTACTATTAAATGGGAAGGCAAGATGAAGGGGTCTTGGACCCCATAGAATCTTCTTTGATAGTTTTTTTAAAGCTTAGCTCTAAGAATTATCTGCATGATATACCTTGTTCCTTTCATTGTTCACAAGGAAATTTCATGGCTTTGGCTTGCAAATATTCATACTCAAGACTTTCAGATAATCAATTGCTAGAAAATTCAGTCAGTGGTATTCTATGATGTGCTAGTAAGTAGACAACCTTGAAAGAAATAATCTTAGTTACAACAACCTCAATGGAATGCCAAGTGTTTGCCAAATACTGTTCTAAGCATCTTGCGGGTATTCATTCATTCAGACCTCACACCAACCCTACCAGACAGATATGATTGTTCTCCCTATTTCACAGACAAGGACATGGACAGAGAGATATGTTCAGTGACTTGCCCAAGGTCACATAGTCAGTGGGGGAAGTGAAGGAGCTTCCTGAATTTAAACCAAATAGTCCGGTTCAAGAGTCTAAGCTCTTCAACCTAACACCATACTATTTTGGGGAGGTTTTAAATCCTTCTTTGAAAATTACCCTAACATTACAGTACCTTACAAATCAGAAACATTTGCTGTGCAGCCAGTAGGGATCTGTAGTGTTCTTGACATAAATATAGGCAAGTGAGTGGATGTTCAAGAGTTTCTCTGAAGTTTTGTCTTAAATTAAAATATTTAATTTTAAATATTTTATGGGCTTCTACAAACCGAACTGGGAAGAGACTCTAGTAGAGAAGAAAGGCGGGTACTTCCAGCATCTGCCTTAAGATTTTGCTTAAATTAATGCTACTTTCTAGATCCTTTCTGTTAATAATAAAACTAAGGCTTATTGAACTTTTACTCAGTATATGTCAGGCATAGTAAGTGCTTCATATACATGATCTCACTTATTCCTGAAAACAAACCGATGAGGCAGTTACTATATTTATCTTCATTGTATTGATAAAAGCACTGAGGCTCAGGGAAACTTGACCAGCTTGCACAGCTGGTATGTCTGCAGAGCAGGGCTGGGACACCCACTCTTACCTGAAAAACACATGGTCCTCCGTGTCTCTCTCAAGAACCACTGTGATGTACTGTTCATGTAGGTCAACATGAACACCAAACCATATGCCTCTTATCTTTTTTGTGCAACGGCCCCAAACTGGTAAAGGCAAAGATCTCCATGCCTTGGAAAAGGGAGCTTACAGGGGACCAGGGGTCTCCAATTAAATCTCATCCTAAGAAAAGTACCTACACCAGAGCAGAAGCAGGGGAACTCCAGCCTTCCTGCAGCTTCTCTCCCAAAGAAAGAAACTAAAAAGAGACAGTTAAAGTACGATTTGCCTGGGTGGTAAGTGAGGGAGACAGTCTTTGTGGGAGAGGGTCTTTGTACAGGAGAAGAAAAGGCTCTGAATCACAAGACCATGGCAGTCATGGGAGCCAAAGGGCTAAAAAGAGAAAGAGAGAAGCAGCAGGGCCAGCTGGAAAGAGGGTGAAACAACAGCACAGATGGAAACAGGAATGTGAGGGGAAATAGGACAGCTCAGGCAGAATCCACTCTTCTGCCTGTGTTAATGTCTGGATGGTCTAGATGGAGAATGTATTGGGGCCACCTCTAGCAGAACTACTCCTTGCTTAGTCTAAGATTGGTCCTCTCCTCTCTAAAAAGTTTTAGTATTCTAAAAACATTAGTTCAGAGAACCCTTCAGAGAACACCAGAATAGCTCTAGACTACAGGGGTCAGGAGCAGGGGTGGTGAGGGAGGGGAAAAAAAAAAAGGTTGAATAGGCCAACTCTCTCTAGACAGCAACCAATCCCTGGGGATTTCTGGGTCATTTTACACCTTTGGGGTTTTTACAATGACTATTTCAGGAAACGGGTACACAGCATACTACATACGCATAGGTCATATGATATTTTATTTGATGTTATGGGAGTCCAAGTGTGTTACCATGAATTTTAATTCTCAATGCCTGGGCTGCTCAGCTGTAACATCAAAGAAACAGTGTGTCAAATCAAGTTGAACCAGGGCATGTATCTGGCTTTCTGCTAGACTAGCAGCATTAAGGGAGGTCTTCGGCCAATTATACCTGTTTTGAAAAGCCTATCAAGTTTCACGTGAAATGTGGCTATTTCTATCATCCTTTTGGAGGTTCTCATTGAGATTCCATAATCTAGCTAGAAAGTCCTAGCAATAGCTAATATCTGACAGCAATCCAGAATTCCCCCTCACTGCTGTGATGAAGTCAACATGTACTGGTAAGATGGGCTGGGTTGCAAAGAGATCTTAATTTTTTTGCTTGTAGAAATGTATTTCTTACATTTAATTTTAAATTTTGATCATAAATTTTGTCCTATTTTCTTGCCCATGTAAGCTTCAGTTCAGTTCAGTTCAGTCGCTCAGTCGTGTCTGACTCTTTGTGACCCCATGAATCACAGCACACCAGGCCTCCCTGTCCATCACCAACTCCCAGAGTTCACTCAAACTCATGTCCATCGAGTTGGTGATGCCATCCAGCCATCTCATCCTCTGTCGTCCCCTTCTCCTGCCCCCAATCCCTCCTAGCATCAGGGTCTTTTCCAATGAGTCAACTCTTCGCATGAGGTAAGCTTAAAGAGATCTTATTTTTAAATAAATACATTTAAAACCAGGGGTGTATGAGAACTATTCTATATTGAATGGATAAACAACAAGGTCCTCCTGTGTAGTAAAGAGAATTACATTCAATATCCTGTGATAAACCATAATGGAAAATAATATAAAAAAGAATGTATATATACATAAGTGAATCACTTTGCTGTACAACATAAACTAATACAATATTGTAAATCAACTATACCTCAATTTTTAAAAAGAAAGATAAATAAAACAATAAAACCAGGGGTCTAACAGTAAAGAAAATAAAGTCATCACTAGCACTGTGGCATGTCTTTCACCTTAAGGGTTTTTAACACTCCATCTGACCATCCAAGCCTCACAGAGTTGTGCTGAGCAGGGAGGGAAGAGCGCACTGCATAACCAAGAGTCATTTGTTTCATGTATTCCTAATCCCAAAGCTCCAATTCCCAATTTAATCAGTCTCAATGGATTCTTTCTAGCCAGATAAGCAGTGTGCTAATCTTTACCAAAAAAAAAAAAAAGTTAAACCAAACAAAAAAGCATATGTTTCACAATACTTCAGCAGAATAAAAGGGTGGAGTGGGTAGAGGGTAAAGGGGTAGATGAAGCAAGATTAATAGTTGATAACTGTTAGTACATGGACATTTGTTTTATGACTCTCTACTTTTGTATGTTAGGAATTTTCCATAATAATTTTTTAATCCACAGAAGTACTAGGGATTTCCAAAAGTAAAACTACTAAAGTCTAGACTTGATAGGATGGTGTCAGTTATTTGTGTGTGCTTATTCACTCAGTCATGTCCGACTCTTTGCGACCCCATGGACTGTAGCTTGGCAGGCTCTGTCCATGGAATTCTCCAGGCAAGAATACTGGAGTGGGTTTCATTTCCTTCTCCAGGGAATCATCCTGACTCAGGGATCAAACTCTTGTCTCCTGTGTCTCCTGCATAGCAGGCGGATTCTTTACCCACTGAGCCTTTAACCCAAATATAAGACAGTTATTTGCTGCTGCTAAGTTGCTTCAGTTGTGTCCGACTCTGTGTGACCCCAGAGACGGAAGCCCACCAGGCTCCCCCGTCCCTGGGATTCTCCAGGCAAGAATACTGGAGTGGGTTGCCATTTCCTTCTCCAATGCATGAAAGTGAAAAGTGAAAGTGAAGTCGCTCAGTCGTGTCTGACTCTTAGCGACCCCATTTCCTCTGCAAATGGACCAGCCTGCCAGCTCCCTCTGTATCCTTCAGCTTCCTTCACTTCAGTCAACTTAATTGCCAACCGAGATGTGAGTTACTTGATCTGAACTTTCTCACCTCCTTGCCTTTGCACATGTTATTTCCCTCTGCTGGGAATGACCCTTATACCCCAGCTCCAACTACAAAAAAATCCAACCCTGGAAGGCCTATATCAAAAGTATCCTTGGTTAAGTCTCTAATTACAACATGTGGAAATAATCTCTTCCTCCTTTGTACTCCAGAACTTTGTTGGTGCCCTCTTGGGCCACAGCTCATTGTGTAACAATAATAATCATGAAATAAAGAAGGAGCATGACCACAGCAGCCAATATGTACTGAAAGTTACTATGTACCAGGCACGTTAAATGTGTCATCACTTTCAATCCTGACAGTACCCTTTGAGGCTATTACCTTTTAGTATCACATTTTACAGATGAAGATCCGAAATGCAGAGGTCCATGAGGCACAATGGTGATCCAATATGATATGATGTCAGATGTGTCACCATAAATGTTAAGCCTTTGTGCCCATGATCCTTCACTATACCATCAGAGCAATATGGTATAAATCAGACAAAATTCTAACTTCCAGGAAGACTGGAGAGCCCATGTTCCTGATGACTACAATACTGACTATCCTTGTTCTTCCTACTGAATTTAAGCTCCTTCAGGGAAGGGACTGTCTTTCTCTATTTCTGTCCCTTACAAACACTGTCTAGCATAATGCCTTATACATAGATGCTCAGTAATGTCTTCTTAACTGAACTCTGAATTAATACAGAGCAGTTCTGCTTAGAGGTAAGATCCAACTCTTATAATCCACCTCTCTGCCTCACAAGGAAATCAGATGGACAAAGCAGCCCACAGAACTGCCCAGCATCTCTCCTCTCCACCAGCTCTATATACAAGGCCACAAAACTAAAATAGTTTTCACCTTCTCCTTACACTGGCATTGTAAATGACCAGAAAGAATTATTTCCTGATGCTATTTCTATTTAGCCTCCCAACTAAGGGGCTTCCCACGTGGCTCAGTGGTAAACAATCTGCCTGCCAATGCAGGAGACGCAACAGATGCAGGTTTGATCCCTGGGTTGGGAGGATCCCCTGGAGGAGGAAATGGCAATCCCCTCCAGTATTCTTGCCTGGAAAATCCCATGGACAGAGGAGCCTGGTGGGTTACAGTCCATGGGATCTCAAAGAGTCAGATATGACTTAGAGACCGAGCAGACACCCGTGCACACACGTATGCACTCCCAACTAAGGGCATCTCCCCCTTTCCTCTGCAAAACTGCCACCCTCAACAGCCTAAGGAAAAGCCAAAAGGAATCAGACTGTCTAGGTAATGATCCGTAATCTGGAGCTAAAGAAGATAGGCTGCTTTCCCCTTCCCCTTTCAGACTTCCTAAACCTAGTTTCTTTCCAACCAAATTATACCACACTGGTTTCTGCACATCTTTGACTATATTTTGACCTTATTCCTGAATACACTGACGCTCTCTGTATTCTCTGAACTGCTCCGAAGAACACTTGGGCTCAGTTCTTACCTAAGGTGCTGCTAGGTCTTACCCAAGGTGGCTTTCATGAACTGAGTGAGTACTGACTAACAAGAAGGTATAAGCTCCTGGTATGATCGAGGCCTTCCTCCCATTCTGGCTCTTAATCCAACTCCAACCATCAGTATGAGCATTTTAATAGGGGAAATAAGAAGGACTTCCAGTCCCAAAAGAATGAAGCAATAATGGTAAAGGGATCAGCAACAGAGTTGTAATTTAGGACAAGTGTTGGTCACCAAAGCTGGCTCTAAATGCTGCCTCCTCTGGGCTCTCATAAGCTATGTTGCTGTATTGTTTTTGATTTTTAAAGATTTTTTTTTGGACCATTTTAAAAGTCTTTATTGAATTTGTTACAATACTGCTTCTGTTTTACGTTTCAGTTTTTCTGCCACAGGGGTCTTAGCTCCCTGACCAGGGATCGAACCTGCACCCTTGCATTCGAAGGCAAAATCTTAACCACTGGACCACAAGGGAAGTCCCCCGTGTTGTTATATTGTTCAGGGAAGGGATATGAATTCCCCACATTGTCTTTTACTGTAAGTTATTTGCTTTGGTCATAAGCTTAGACAGACCAGCAAAATACCCTGAGGAGTGTGTGTGTGTGTACACATCTATTTATGAAGTGGTAGATGGGGCCACAGTGAATTGTGATATATCAAATAATATGCACATTTTATCTTATGTCACTCATCTTGACAGCCTTGCATTTTCAAAACTAATAAGAAAACATAAGGAAACTGCTGCACAATCACCAAGCAAGGAATCTTGGCCACCAAGCTAAACATCTAGTCATTTGTGTTGCACGTTAGGTGTGAAGGCACACATCATAGTTTGAGGTTTAAATGGGCAAATCAGTACCTACAGGAAATCGACAGTTGCGTGGCAAATTTTTCTTTCAGCCAATGCTTTCTTTGTCAGTGCCTTCTGATTACACATACTTGTGCATTCTAGGCATCGCTTCTACTTTGCTTTTGTTTAGGTTACTTAATATTCCTCCTCTTCCAACAAGCAGAGACTGGGGGTATGGGAAGGAGGGCAGAGATCATCAACGGTCAGTAACAGAGTCAGAGGCTATGTCCTGTCTCCCTGGCCAGGACACTTTCTGTCAGGAGCTGTGGGCCAGAGGGTTAACCTTCCAGCCATGTGTCCCTGATCACCTGGGAACCCAGAATAATCCATTCCCTTGACGCTTTCTCCCAAGAGCCATCATCATCCCTCAAAGAGCTCCCCCACTTTCTAAACCCACGCCTGTTATAGTGAACTGCACAGGAGGGCAGACTCACCCTCAAGCTAAGAAAAGCCCTCTGGACCAGGGCTTGCAATCTTCTTTTACAGTCTTTTAAATTTGCCCTAAGCTGCACTGAGAAAACTCCAAGGACTTCCTCTCTTATGAAGGAACAAATCTCTTTCACAGAGAAGCATAACTTCTCAGAGATTCATAACCAGCCAAACACCATCGCTTCTCTTGCAGCTGAAAAAAATTACGTTTCTCCTTGGAGAAATAAGCTCACTTGTTTTTTCACTCTATTAATTTTTTTCTCTTATCACAAGAAATTATGGTGACCAAAATAAAGTATTTCTAATAGCTACTAGAAGGACAAAGATTGCACTGATTTCTCGAAACTACTGGCAATACAATACTCTATTTAAGCACATCAATGACTAAACATATATTTTCTCTAAAGATAGCTGGAAAAGATGTTCACATGTATGTTTTACTTTCTCCAGTATAAACTGACCACAGTCTGGACTCAAGCACATTTGTTTTTCCAGTAAATAGGAAAAAAGTAAAATATGGCATATTACTATACACAGTATCTCTAAAAATAAGCAAGCTATCCCCCAAAGCATTTTAATACCAAAACACAGAATAAATGGCCCCTATGGTCTTCTGCTAGAAAACCAGAGTTACAGAGTGAAACATTAAAATGGAAATAAGTGAAAAGGGTTTCCCCGAAATAGGTAACACTAGCAACCCTGGAAGTTTAAGAGCCCTAGGATAAAATACGAGGTGAGTTAAAATTTCAGGAAAAAATTTCATTTATAAGCAGTAAATTTGCCTGCAGATTGATTGGTCAAGGGACGACACACACAGTAAGTGATGCTACCGTAACCATGCAGACTGTGGAGGGGGAAGGAGTTTCTTACTGTCAACATCTAGCTACTGTGGCTAGAACGAGTAAGAACTGTATTTTCCTCTCTTCTCCTGCTCTTTGGACATTTTATTTTTAATGAATAGTTGGTATCAGAGCTAAGTCCAAAGACTCTTACATGTGCGATTTCCTAATGTGTTCCGCCAAAAAACTAAACAGAAATGAGACTACCTCAGAATCTTACAAGTGAGCATCCTCATTCTCTTTCAGTGTTTTCATTTAGTTGGAGCAAATGTTTTGCTTTAATGCAATTGAAAAGAAAAGAACATTTAGGGACAACATAGCTAGATTCCTCATAAAGCTTCATTTTCAAAAGCAGTGTTTGAACCTCTAAATAAATGACAATTCATTCTCTGTTTACTTTAGGTAAACAGAAAATGCATTGCGGAGCACTCGTTTTCAAAAGCTAATCAAGAACATTAGGTCCCAACAGATTCATTTAATAGAAATATAATAGGCATTCCTGCTCTCTTTTCATCTTGTCTCACTGTAATGCTAAAATGAACAGCAAATTAACCCTGCGTTGGAACAGAGTCCCTGTCACAGCTGAGATCCTCTCTCTCACGACTTGGAAACATCCCCGCATCCTGTCGCTGCTTTGACTTCTACATAGGAGAGACGAAAGCGCCTGATTGAGTTTGGCAAGAGAGTGCAGGAATACTTGAATTCTAAAGGGAGTACTGCGTGTCAACTCTGCTATCTTTCCTAGCAGAACAAAATATTACCATGTTGTCGCCTAAAATAGTGTACAATTAGGAAGTAGGAGGAGGGAAGGGGGAGGAATTGTTGTGTTTTTTTTTTTTCTCTCTCCAAGCTTACATATATCAACTGTCTTTCTCTATATTTTTAACTTTACTAGCCATTCTCCAAATGGCTGCTAATCAACTACTACACAGAACAAACTAATAAAGACAGGGCCATCCAAGCTCTATAATCAGATATAAAAGATGTGCAAACAATTTGAGATCTTATACTTCATATTCAGTGATATCAGAATTAGCAGTAAGAACTCTATACAGAAAAACTATAATACTTCAAAAATTATGTAATAATGAACAAACCCTTTCAAAAACTGTTTTCACTGTGCTAAAGTAACATTCTAGACTTGTTGTAAGTATGTTATTCTTACAAGTAGTTCGCAGTTATTCTTGAAGGCAAGCCTTGGAGTTTCCTTAGCATAGTGCTGCTGGGGAAAATTTTCAGCATGTCCATCTTCATCTCTAGCCTGAAGGGAAATATAATGGCCTATTTAGGGACTTACAAATAATGGAAGAAAAAAAAGCTAAAAGCATAACAGCTCAGATCATTAAACAAACGGGAATCCAGAAATCACAACATCATTAAGAAATTTGTTTAAATACGCAGTACGCCTTTTAGATATCAAAATTTGGGATTTATTTTTCTTCACATAGTTCAGTTTGAACATGCAAATTCATTGTGGTGTAATATTTTAAATGACATGAAACAAAACAAAATCAAATAATTTTGCTGAAAATTACCACCACTTCAGACTTCCAGTGACTTTTTTTTGCACATTTAGGATTATATGACATACATACGTGTTTAAACTTTTTGGCATGCTTAAGCAATCTGTAGATAATGCACTTTAAAAAAATTCTAATAGCAAGGCCATAAGAAAAGCAATTTGCATAGTTATATTTTGCATTGTCATACTATTAGAGATAAACTGATTCCCCTCAATTTTTAAATAAAGATCTGAAAGGAGCAATGATCTAGTAAGAACAATGATTCTTAAATCAAATGCAGTAAAAATAAGATTTAATTAAGAAGCTGCATTAAAAGTTACTGGTTATTTTCATCTACACTGTTAATTAAGAAAGCTGAAGTTTAAATGGAGACATTAACAGAACCCATTAGCAATACCCCTTGCATACAGTCTTCCCTTTCTAATCTCCATCAGTTTCTGGTTTGGAGTTGGAGAGAAGAAAACGGTAGGTGAAAGGAGGCGTGTCCGCAGCGCACTCATTAAACCATCCATTTGGGTGACACTTGCACTCCGCTCTGCTCTCCTCTTATCGCAGCCCTAACTGCTCTCTCTTTCCTGGCCCTTCTGAAATTCACAGCTGAGCTGTCTCCCTCACATATGGCTTGCATATAATTATGCATATTCCATTTTGCACTGCATTAAAATGATGAGCTCCTGGCTCCCTGCCAGCTGATTTTAAAAAGCCCAAGTGAAGTAGGAAAAAGGAGAGAAACACAGGGAGAGCCGCACAGGAAGCAGCAGGTAGTTCTGTCTGCTGTCTCTTTAGATAAAATGTATGTCTGGCACCGGGGGAACAGCTGAGAACTACCTGTTGTGATGTATGGATTGAGGGGGAGAAAACAATGAGCATACGTCGGCACAGAGCGGTGGCAGCGCCGAGTAGTGTTTCTCTGTTAATGGCGTGAAAGCTGCCCCTGACAAGCACCACTCAGAGCTCTCAGCTAGACTAGGGATTGTCATTTTAGAAAGGGATCCCTATTCTGTACATTTTAGAAGGGGCAGCTTGTCTTTAATAAAGGCTTCTGCTATTTATTGCAGGGAAGGAACTGATGGAATTTGCAAGTGGACTATCATGGTAGGAATACTGGGATTACAATAAGTATTTTTGAGATTTACAAACATCTCTGGGATTTTGTACCCTTTACCTGTACCTTCCCTCCCAACCCACCACCAAATCAGAGTAAAATGAAAATGTAGTTGCAGGATTGGACTGTGTGTGACAAAGAAAAAAGTGTAAGCGTGCTCATGCCCAGTGGCTATCAAGGCACTGGAACCAATGATATTTCTTCTCCCAGCATCAGTCCTACTTTGCAGCTCCATCAGAGAGTAAGCCAATAGAGCCTTAAACGGGGCCCATTTAAGCAGAGTGTAAACATAAAAGGCAGCAGTATAAAAAGCAATAAGATGCCAATGGGTAGCAAACACGTCAGATTCTTCTTAAGTGAGTTTTAAGGCACTCTGTAGAGCTACAGGTTTCCTGAAGGCAGAGACCACATCTATTTCATCTTTCTTAGCCTGCTACACCCAGCACTTACTTTCAGTCAGTGCTTAAACATTTCAGTGGTGAAAAAAACCCATACATGGATAGTAACTAGACCTAAGCACAGCTCTGTAGAAAAATGCCACCTCAAAATATGCTAAACTTGGTGGTAGGTTTATTATATTCCTGATGCACTATGATGCAAATGCTTGGAAACATACATTGCATATAGTTTGCAAGGGCTACTATTTACATATATATGTCTATATTCAATATATATGTATTTTGTGTATAAATATTCATAAGGTGGAATATGTTTATTATGCATGTACTATGTATACACATTCATACACACCAGATGCCTGGGGATATTTTCAACATTAGTGGCAAAAATACATTCATTCCACTTACATGTAAGGTGCTCACAATGCTTTTTCTGTTTTTAAAGGACAAAAAAAAAAAAACCCATTAAGATTTGAATGTGCTTCGTCAAAGGGGCCACAGATTTTATATAAAGCCTCATAAATTATGAGGTTAAATAAAACATCAGGGGAAAAGAAAGGAAAAGGAGGGTTGGAATGATTAGGAATGGAGAGAGAAAGGCAGAAATTTGCTTCTTTACTAAGCCATGCATTTGCCTCTGCGTCACACTCCATGGAGCTTGGAACGGTCTGCCTCTGACAATCAACCTGATTCTTGAGTCTAAGAAATTCCATCCCCCGGCCATTCACTGTGTTTCCACCACACACCGGAGACGGAAAGCACGCAACATACTGGGAGACCCAGCACCATCACCCTCATGTGTGCACACAAGCACTCACACACCTCACAGGGAAGTAATCCCCTTTGAGTTCGCAAGTTTTTTTTAATGTAAAAGTTTAAATTACTTTTCAGCCTAAGTGAAATTAACTGAATCCATCTAAGGCAGTAGTTCTCTGCTCTGGCTACACAGTAGAATCGTCTGCCGTGGTTTTTAACATATTGGTGCCTGACCCCCACAATCCCACCATGTTTCCAAGATTCTAATTTAATTGGGCCTTGACATGGGTGGTTTTTGTTGTTGTTTTAAGCTGTCAGGTAACAGTAATGCACAGGCAGCCCAAGAAGCACTGATATAAGAAGTTTGCCTGGAGGGGAGAATTGAGAGGAGACCCTGAGTGAATTTGGATGGTCTACAGCCAGGCCCCAGGCCCTCTGGAGTGAACAGCTATGCAACACTAGGAAGATCCAGGATGTGGACCCAGCAGTGGGGCTTACTCTGAAGATTGAAGAGATTACATGGCTAGTTGTGGTGGGTTTGTTGCTAAATTGTGTCTGACTCTATGCTACTCCATGGATTTAGCCTGCCAGGCTCCTCTGTCCATGGGGATGTTCCAGGTAAGAATACTGGAGTGGGTTGCCATTTCCTTCTCCAGGGGATCGTCTCCACCCAGGAATCAAACCTGGGTCTCCTGCAGTGCAGGCAGATTCTTTACCAACTGAGCTACCAGGGAAGCCCCACATGGCTAGTTGCTTGTAAGCAAAAAAAAAAAAAATCCATTTATTTTTAGTTTCTAGTATGACAGTCTTGAAGACCTACTATACCTCATCCTCAAAAAGACCTTCCTGAACCTCACTAACCAAGTCAAATAGCTCCCATCTGCCTCTCTTAGGCCTGACACAGATGCACCCTTACACTGGCTGCTGTGACTTCTGTCTTCCCCACTAGACTTCGAGTTTCCTAAGGGCTTCTCACCATTGGATCTTTGGCCCCAGTCACTGACTAGAGCCTGGTAAGTGCTCTGTAGGAACAAGCTTCATTGTCATTCCATATCAACTATGGCAACATTAGATAAAACCCACTAGAACTTCCTTACCCTATATGCAGATTCACTTCAGTATGTTTTATAAGCTCTTATGTATCGAAGCCAGTGCCTTCTTCTGTATCAGCCCCATTTTGGGTGGCAGACAATGGCATAGCAAGGTGAGTGGACAGAGGGAGCCCCTGACCCCTGCAGGGAGGGTGTGCAAACACTGGAGTTTCTCGAAATCACTGCTAATGGTAATAACACAAGGCAGATCGACTTTCAGCTGGTTTTATTATTGTTCTTGAATTCTCTACAGACAGTGCCCCCTCTATTTGTCCGTCTCAAGGCAGACCACTGCCATGGGCTCTTAGCAACTACTGGGGCACAAGACCAATGTTGGTGTCTGAGTTCATTTTAAAGTGACCAGTTCACACAGAAGTAATGTTGACACGTCATGATGAACTAAGTCTCTCCATGTGTCTCATTCTCAACAGCTTTATTCTGACTAATATGCTAGATATTTATGCCAACTATGGGGAAAAGCAAACGGGAAGCTGTTTATCACATTTTACTACAAATGTGATTGTAAGACCAAGGATGCATTTTTGATCTATTACTCTCAGAAACCTTCACTTCTTGCCATTAAATAGAAATTAAGAAGTTCAACTAAACTGCAAAGGGATTTCCCCATCTTGCTGCCAGTCATGCATCTATTTTCATGCCATGCCTAATATTTGAATAAATAATAGATTATGTGAGAAGGGTTTCTCAGGTGATGCTAGTGGTAAAGAACCCGCCTGCAGACATAGGAGACATAAGAGACATGGTTTTGATCCCTGGGTTGCGAAGATCCCCTGGAGAAGGAAATGGCAACCCACTCGAGTATTCTTGCCTAGAGAAGTCCATGGACAGAAGAGTTGGTGGGCTATGGTCCACAGGGTTGCAAAAAGTCGGGACTTAAGGAACTTAGCATGCACGGATGTGAGAAACTTAAACTAATTGCCTCTCTATCTCAAACATCTCTGGCTTAAAGTACTCTTTAGTCACCTCTCTTTCCCTGTGAATCATCACTAATTTACTTTTTAAATATTGATTCTTACATATAGCAAACTTAAGTTCTCTTTCAAAGAATCCACTTCTTCCTTCGGTCTAGAGCCTTGGTATCATGTGCAGATCCAAGCAAGGTTAGCATTTTTTCTCCTGTGGAGGACTCCTTTAGAAAACGTGGAACATTCTAAAAACAACTCCACTACCTGCCCAGAAAAGTGAGATGTCTCTGACTCTATGAAAAGGTTAATACTGTTGCCATTTAAGTGGAAAGAAAACTAGGCTTCAGAGTTAATACCTCCCTGTGATGAATGGGGTTTTACACTTTCGTGTCATTGTGATTTCAGAATTTCTTTTGAAAACAAGAAAAGGTTCTGCCTAGAATCAGAGCTTGGGAGAGTGCTGCAGAGCTTCCAGACTTTGCTTTGCAACTTTTCAGCAGATGTAGCACATGTCAGCTCACACATGTGGTGTGGTGACTAGACTTGGGAACATCAAAAATAGTGCATCTCAAAGTTGTGGGAATAAGTTTAGAGATGAAGAGTTGTAGAGCAAAAAGAAATTATATTTTTATAACTAATTTTTGGAACCAGAAGCCATAGAATATGTTTTCAAAATTCAAAATAAATTAACTCTATCAGTTTAGCAAGAGAAATGGAATTTATCACGGGCCGACAACTTTCAAAAACCCTTGGAATTCATTTTCTGCTACGTCATTTCTGGTCCGTCCTTCCTTTGCTAAGTGTCTACACATGCTGTCCTGAGGAAGCTCAGCAAGGAATGACGGCAGCTGCCACACGGCCTTCCAGTGCGCTCTGAACATCCTGTGAACTTGATGTAAGCATCAGCCCAGTGTCTTCACCTCTCAGTGAAGTGCAGCCAGTGCCGGCCCTGGGCTGGAACAGCACAGGGAGGCCTCTGGAGTCACCGCCCAAGTCCTCATGACTGAAAGTCCATTCCCTTCACCTAGATTCCTGACCCTTACCTCATTTTACCAGGGCAAAACCAGACTCCATCTCTCCTCCCCACTTCTCCTGGAAAATCCGCAAGCATCTTGTAAGCCTTCATTCAGATTTCAGCTCCTTTAGGAACCGATCTGAGACCTCTTCCTCCTGGTCTAACCTCTCTGTGCTCTCCATATCCACTCCATCCATTGCACTGTACTATGACCATCTATGTGTTTGCCTTCCCCACGAATCTGTGTGGTCCTGTGAATAGACTGCAGAAACTGCGGTCTATTCAGCTGCAAGCTGTAAGAGCCTCATCTAGTTCCTGTCGTATTATAAAGGCCACATAAATGGAGAATGAATGAATGCGTTCCTATCCTTTAACCCTAACAACTGGACATTCTGCCTTGCACTGCAGTCCCCAGAGGAAGTGTTCTGCCCCCGAACCCAGAAGTACTTGCCATGTTGCGTCTCAGCCTCTGCTGGAGCTCTTTGATCACATCTGCCTCACACTTTGACCTCTCACTATTCCATGCACTTCTGCCCAACACACATCCCTCCCATGTGGTTAGACATCAGGGTCTTAGCTTACAGATCAGTACTCAATTTGGACTTTAGCCAATAATCCCTTTTCCCCACGTTTCTTTCCTCTACCGCCCACCCAGATGGACTTTCGCCTAAGAAAAATCAATCTAGCCTCTGGTCTTTGCCTACAAAACTCTCATCCCCAAAATTCTGTTCCTGGATTAACCAACCTGGTGCCTTGCTCTGTTTTTCTATCTCACCTAGTTACACTGCCCCAAGTCCATCCAGGACACCTTGGTGTAACTCACCCGGCTCAGGACTCCTGTCTTATCTTTCCAACCAGAATGGGCAGAGGCTATGCATTATGTACCAAGGCTCCATGCTCAGCGAGTACCTTGTAGAACAAGCCTATACATATATGTCGAGTGAGCGAGTGATAGTTGCTCAATCATGTCCTACTCTTTGCAACCCCATAGACTGTAGCCCACTAGGCTCCTCTGTTCATGGGATTCTCCAGGCAAGAATACTGGAGTGGGTTGCCATTTCCTTTTCCACATATATGTTGAATGGATTCATTAATCCTTCCCCTTCCTTAAGGCAAGGCCCGGAAGTGCGCTTTCTTCACTCTGAACTGCCTACATCGATGTAAGTACATATTCAAGTCACTGAATATCAGATGGCGGATGGGGCATGGACAGGATTGTGTATGCATGCAGCCTGGGCAGAGAAATTTCTCCTAGACTGGGGACTCCTATCTGGCCTCAGGCTCCCTGCTCTGCGACATCCCAGGCACCCAGAAACATGGGTGTGTGGAACCAGGCGCTCGCTCAACTCAACACTGCTCCTAATCTTTGCATCTGTATCCCTTGCCTTCCCTTTCATTAGCTTGTCACTGAAGACTGACTATGGGATCCTGCAATGACACCTGTTTTACTTTGTTCTTTTAACAAAATGTATTTAAATTCCCACTTAGCGTGTGGGCCAAGGGAGAAGCTGTTTTCCGCAGCAAAGTTCCTTCTAAGTCTCCATCCTCCTCAGCTGGCAAGCAGGGGGCTCTCTCCATCCCTCTTCAGGCTCCTCTGACAGCTCACACATCTCTGATGAATGAGATGGACTTATTTGCTGCAGCTATTTTTTCACTCCATACAAATCTTTATATATATCATAAATTTTTAATATCCAACTTGGAGTCTTCAAAGAATAACGGTAACAAACATGCAACACGAAGATAATGGGAATCGAATCATGTTTATGGCCTCCATGAGCATCGCCTTAAACGATGTCAGGTCAGAGCCACTCAGAGCCGCAAGCGTGTGAGGCTGTGGGGCTGATCTCCTGCCTGATTAATGGCTGCCCTCACTCAGGGGCCTAATGGATTGCATGACAGTTACGGCAACAGATTCCACATCAGCCTGAAATACAGCTACCACGTGGACAAAAATATATCATCCTCCATCCAGCATGCTTTTCAGCTGTGTCTGGAATTATCAGAGCAGTTGCTGAGTGGTTCTGAAATCCCTGTTTCTGCTTTTCATTTTTAAAATCTATTTTCCCTTTATCGAACAGGTGGCCCTTCAGGATTTATCTCGCACTGCTCTTTGTCAGGTCACCTGAGCGTCTTTGTTTGGTAAGAACAGCTTTTTCAAAGTGACCACAGGTAAGACTCAGCAATTGGGGCATGTGGCTTCTTCTTTTCAATTCTCAGCTAAAGCGATACCACCGTTACATCTAGGCAGCTTCTGATTATCCCAGGACCCTTGATCCAGACTCAATGACTGCTTCCCTCCCCCACCTCCAGCCTCTGCCCATCTCTTGCCTTTTGACTTTTCACTGCTTATTTGCATCTATTACCCTGGGACCCTAGAGGGGAAACAAAAGGCAGGGAAACACAGATAACACCATTTTGCTACCAATTGACCCCTATAAAATGCTCAAATAATTGAGCATTTCGGGTGGTTCTTTTATTCCTGTTCTTTGAAATCACTAGGCAAAGGGTCTGGACCCTGGTCTTTATATATAGCTCTCATGATGGACCTGAGAAATTAGAGAAAATGTGAACCAGGCAAGGACTGGAAGGAGACCTCAGGACCCCACCTGTAAGGCTAGGAAAGGATCCAGATGTTACGGGGGAAATTTACTATCCATAGGAAGTCTCCCCCCAAAACAACCTGGTCTCCAAGGGGAATAAGAAACACACTAGAAACAGACGAAGATACTGCTCTGGATAATATCAGGGATTAATAGGAACAGCTCACATTCCTGCAGCGCTAACGTACTCACCAGACAGCATTCTAAGTGCTTGATACATATTAACTGCTCTTACATACACACTCACACATACACCATACAAAACCTTAGGAGTTTTGTATCAGTATTAGTATTAGCCTCCATTTTTATATGAAGAAATTAGAGCACAGACAGATTACACAGTTTACACAAAGTCACACAGCTAACAAGTGGTAGAATCAAGATTCAAACCTAGGCAGTGTGCCTTCAGGGTGACCACTTGAAACTCTGATGCTCCACCACCTCTCTGCTAGTGACAAAAATGAATCAATACGGAATAACTTGAAAATACTAATGCCATTAATTTTAAAACATGTATTATTTATTATTAAGGGAATTTTTTTTTAAGTCTTTGGTTTAGCAGTCCAAGATTGAATACACCAAGGAAATTAGAAAATGAGGGTATTTAATGGCAGATACAACCGAAGAGGGAAGGATGGTCTGCAAAGACACTAGGAAAAGAAATCCAAGAGCAAGCAGGAGACAGTAATTCTCTTGCACAACCTGTGGCAGATGGCACTTCAAAAGCTATAAAATTAACCCTTAAAACAAACCAACCTCTTTAACCAAATTCTTACTAAATAACCTTCAGATGGTTGATCAGGACAGCTAAGTCCATCAATTCCAGAAGGATGCCCCCTGCAGAGTTCACTCAACTATTCAGACCCTTTAGTAATTTCCTTTGTGAATTTCTAAAAGCATTATCAATATCATCATATGATTTTTTATTAATCCCATAGAAAATGCCATACAAATTATAAAAGATGTTTGTGTGTCTTATCTCATTTACTCCCAGCTCTCTGGTACATAAGTGCAGGTTGTGACTTTAGTTAACATGAGTCAGTTCATCAAAGCAGTGGAACCCCCTATACAAATTCATGACACTGAGTCCCTGGACTTGCCTAGAGGAGAAATAGGGCCTGGACTGTGGTGATTCTTGAAGGGTGAGGGGTGGGGAGCCAAAGGCCCAGTATATGGGCCTCTGCTCATTACTACAACCCCGCCCACTACTAGGGACAACCGAGACAGAGCATCAGCAATGCACTCTGATCAGGTTGATGGCTGCTTAGCTCAGTCGGTGGGCATAATATGGTGGGACGATGATGTAAGAGGTGCGGGTCATGGTCCTGGGACAATTAGCTTGCTCTGTGTCTCCATCCCAGAACACACCCTTCTTCGTGACATATGCACACAGGTCTTCCAAAGGGTGATAGATACCAGAAAACATGTGAGAGGATGTGGCTGGATCAGGGCATGTCTCTCACTACTTCTGGAAGAAATATCTCAAAGGGCATATCCCAGTGATAGTGGTCATGGAGAGCTATGTGTCATGAATGGAAACAAATGGTCTCTCTGAATTATTCCCTAATTCTGAGGTCAAGGACTATAAGCTCTGAATTAGCAGCAGTATTTTTCAATGACCATGATGTCACAATTGTTATCTGTGATAAAAGTTCAGTGCTCAGACCAATTTAACTTTCTTTTCTCCCACCAGCAGCCAAAGAAATGCCATAATCAATGTCCAGATACAGCAGGGTCACCTACATCTTCTCTGGATGGTTCGTATGCTAAGCTGCAGTCAACCCTGTCCCCTGGGTGTCCACTAAGCAGCATGACAGAGGCCCCAAGGCTGATCTCGCAATCACTCTGCACTTTGTCACTGGTTCCCTACCAGCTTCAACTTTGAGTCCACTTCCATACCACTCTCAGCTCTCCACCCTCACCCTTGGCTCTGGCTTTGCCATGGACCCTCTGACCCATGCCCTTGGCCTGCCTGGAGTTTGCTTTCTCTCATGGACTTAGCTGTGGATCCACCACTCTGGTCCTCCACTCAGGACAGACACAGGAGACTTACTCTGGTCACTGCTCTGGCCTGGGACAGCTTTATGGTCAGCATCCAATATGTTATGTCAAGTACAATTTGCCTTAAAGGTAAGATTTCTTTAGCAAGAAACAGATCTTGAAATTATACAATGTTTATAAAACTGGCCTGAACATGAAGAAAGATGAGGACTAGGAGGATAACTCTGGTGTCACTGTGCACTGTCCACACAAATGTTCTGACCAACGTGGAGTGGTGCTGTGATTTATGTGCTGGAGGCAGGCAAAGGAGAAAGGCAGGGTGACCAATCCATTGGCTCTGCCCCCTGGGTCTTTCAGAGTGTGAAGTTGGAATGCAATTGTGAACGGGATGGACCCTCCTGACAGCTTCAATTAGAATTCGTGTGCCACTTGACCTGTCACATCAATATAGGCATTATCAGGCTGGGAGCAACAAAGTCTAAATTACCTTGCTTCCAACCCTAGGGCCAATCAGCCTCTCTGAGGACCCAAATGCAAAGATGGTGGCTCAGAGGCTTCATGAATAATGACCTCTACTCAAACAATACTCTCTGGAGTCTTAGTTTTAAATCCTAGTCATTCTGTAGATGATAAATGGAGGTAATAAAAGGTGGGGTTGTGTCATGTTTAAATGGGAGATAATCATTCTAGCAGAATTTGGTGTTGAGGGAAAGGCTCATTGAGGCCAACAGCTGAGTATCAGGTTGAGACTCATTTTTGGATGACAATTTCAGTGAACACTTGCTCCACTATCATTATTATTATCCCATGAAGTAGATTTTGGAATCAAGGTCCATGTGATAAAAGACAAAAAATGACCTGGGTTTCCACATCCTCTCCCTTTTTAGAACAAGAGATGAACAGGTGCTCTGCACAGTGAGCAGTCCCCACCTGCCACTCCTGTTTTGCTCTATCCGCCCCACCCCTAACCCAACCATCCTGGTACCAAAATTCCCAAGCTCTTCCAGTTCCTCTGCACCCTGGTATCTCAATTGCTCAGTGTGATTCTAGATATGAGATGTGGTAGATCTAGATATGGTAGGTATCTCCCAGAGATAATGGAGGTTCCAAGACCACAGATTGGACTGAGAGAACATTAACACTTCCAGAAACTTCCCACTCAATGACTGCTTCATGGAGCTGTCACCACAAAGGAAGAAAACCCAATATAGAAGTCCCTCTGACAGTAACACAAGACTCAAGTTTGTTCTGTGCAAGACACCACACTAAGAATTTTGCAGACTTCATCTCATCAAAGCCCCCCAGCAAATCCTTATGAGGTCTATATTATCATTACCACCTCCATTTTGCCAGCAAGGAATCTGAAGTGTAGAGAAGGTAAGTGACTTGTCCAAAGGAGGGTTCAGGATGGGGAGCATGTGATAAGAGAAAAAAAGAAAAAAAAAAAAAAATAAAGAGCTGATAAAGTCAGAGCTGGGCTCTGAACTCAGGCATCTCGACGCTAAGCGCAGGCTCCTGCCCCCACACCACAAGGGGCTCTTCCACATCAGCACAGCCAGCAGCGGAAGCCTGGCTGATGACGAGCAAGAGAAACTGAAGACACTGCCAGGAGGCAGAGGAGTGACAGCTCAACATCCCTGGGGTGCTGGTGGGAGAGGGAGAAACCTTGCCCTCTGGTCTCCTTATTTCATGGTGAAGCACTGATGCCCAACGCAACTCAAATGGAGGTGTTCGTGGAAGCTGTCCCCCTCCCCACCACCGACAGGAGACTGTGGTCTATTAGACCACAGGCAACACAAGCAACAAAAACACAGCCAAAGGCTGAGCAGACCCAAACCCTGAGCCCACCCGAGGCAGCGGTCTTTCCAAGCATCTGCCCCCGAGGCGTGGGGCAGGGATGGGGAAGAATGAGTGGGGAGGGGGGCTGGGGAGCGGACAAGGAAGTGGGAGTGTGCTGGGGGGTCTTGTGCAGCAGCCAGAGAAACTGCTTGGAGATGGGGAAGGGCACATCCTTTGAACTTGACAGACTTCTCATTGGGGGGCCGGCTTGTTTTCAAATCTCTCCTATACTTTGGTTTCATTTACACATCCTATGAATTTAAGACTATGGAATTCTAACTGAGAATGGGAGCCCAAATCTCTTCTTGGATTTCAAGATGGATTGAGACATGTTTTCAAGGACAAAGGATTCTAAACTCATAAAACTCACCCTGTGGTTCTTGCCCTAAGTGTCAAACAGAAAATTGTTATGGTTTGATATCAGATCAGATCAGTCGCTCAGTCGTGTCCGACTCTTTGCGACCCCATAAATCGCAGCATGCCAGGCCTCCCTGTCCATCACCAACTCCCGGAGTTCACTCAGACTCACGTCCATCGAGTCAGTGATGCCATCCAGCCATCTCATCCTCCGTCATCTAATTTCTACCAAATTTCTACCAAACCACTAATACGTGGCTTTCTGAACCCGCAGAAAATGGGTAGCAATGACAGGGGCATTTAAACAATTTTTTCCTTAGGTCTCATTCATTCATTCATTCATTCATTATTTATTGAGCATCTACAACGAAGGATACAAAATGAATGGGATCCAGCCCATTCAACATTCAACACACGTTAATTTTTTAACTTCAATGATAACAATAGAACAAACGATTCCCTGACAAGGTCTAATCACACACCTTTCAAAGTGTCAAATATCATACATTTATATCCTATTTAAAATTTAGATTTTTAAATAATTGTAAATAAACCACAAAAGTAAGGACTAGAAAATATTCTCATAATTACATAAGAATTATGAGGAAGTGAAAACCAAGGGGAAAAAGAGCAAATTCTTAAAGGCTGAGCACCCCATGTGCCATTTGGCTGAAGATGTTAATACAGAAAAGGGGTGAGGAGAGGCATTTGATGCCTATAATGAGCTGAGTTCCATTTCTGGGGCCACCGTAAAAACAGGGGATGTTAATATATCCAGCTCAAGAATTCGTTGCAAGGATTGAATGAGAAAATCCATTACATGTCCCATACAATGTCTGGCTCAGGGTAAGAACTCAATAAATGACAGTTATTTAAATTTTACAAACCCATTGCTTTTCTGGAGGGAAAAACTCAGCTGACTGGAAGGTCATAGGGACTCAATATCTTTTCTTATCGTTAAAGTCTTGATTAAAATTAAGTTGCACGCAGTTAAAGGGCATGCTCAGCAGCCAAAGGCAAAGGTGAAGATACTGGTGAAGGTCTGAGGGCTTTTAGAAATGCATAAATACACTCTCTAATCAGGGTCCTATCCCTCTATGCAGCCTAGACACAACAGGCACTTAATGACCTCTTCTCTCTTCTGCTTTCTGACTACCATAGTGCCCCCTGCAAATAAGGCATCGTTTTGTTTTCTCTCTTTATCTCCTCTTATGTTTCATGAGTAACATCTCCCTCAAGAAACTTTCCACCCTCACTGGGCAGATCCTACCCACATAAGCGGCCTAGGGTTGCATGTTGGGGGGACTGTTGCATGTTGAATTCCACTGCCTTCACCACACTTCCTCCAAATAACAACCTAGGTTTTACTGTTAGTCCCCCTTCTTTACCGTTCACACCATCTCCCTTGATTCCTTATTTCCCAGCTACTAACTTCATCCTGTATCAACTTTGTTTCTAACTCAGTGATAGAAAACACATGTATCAGCTGCTTCAATTCTCTGCAGAGGCTGGACATATGCTTGTTGGTACAAGCACATCTCCCAAGCCGAATGGCCTCACCAAAGATGGACAGGAGCAGACAAATAAAGGAGAGGGAGAACTTCTGAACAGTCTAATATTTGATTCAGCATTCTCAGTCAATGTGCAAATGAATGGATACTATTTTCTTATTCAAAAGGCTAGGGCTTTTTTTTTTAACTAAATGTTGCAACATTTATTAGGTCCTTATTTGTTTTAGAATTAAGTTCAAAATTGTTGCCTTTGAGGTTTGTTTGTTTGTTTGTTTCTTAATGTGTTTATCCCCATCTTTCTGAGACATCACTCCTCCTTTGAAACCCCCAGACAGGACCCTGAATCACCTGGCAATCCCCTCACCACAAGTGGGAATCCCCTCCCGCACTTAGTCACCTGTACAATCTGAAACAGCTTTCTTTTTCTGATCTATTTCATCATAAATTCAAATGTTGTCCTTGTACAAAACACTTTCATTTCTTTCCACCCCTGCCCTGTCACAGGAAGCTGCTGTACAGGCACCATATAATGTTTATGCTCATTTGTTTCTTCATATTACATCCTGCCCTCCTGTGCTCTAGGATGTGAGAGCTACAAAGATATAATCAGAATGAAATTGAATTAGTTTAGATTAGCATCTGTGGCCTCAATTCCTATAAATGATACAGACAAGGCAGTAGCTCTAATGCTTGTCTTGTTTCAAGGTAAAAATGAAAAATGACATCTTTGATGGAGAAGGCTCCACGGAGACCCGGGAAGAAATGCAGCCAGTCCCCCTGCTCACAGACAGCTCTCTTCCCCGTCACATGGCTGACAGGTGTGTAATCATGTTCCTTAGTCACAGTTTGTGTTAAAATAACCAATTACCCAATGAATGTGGGTCGAGCCCTTGTGTGACTGTCGCCACCACTGCAAAGCATCTGAAACACGGGCTTGAAGGAGAGTCTCTGTGCTCTTCCCCAGCCAAGGAAGGATGCTCTGCAAGCCTTGGAAAGAAGATTCTCCTGCTCCACAAGGAATCTGCTAAAATGCAGGACATTTCTCTGCTGGTCGCTGCCCTTAGGATTAAAGCTTCCAACAGGGCCACCAGGGATGGTCAGTGGGGATCTCTCAACATCCCTGTCATTTTCTGTCCTTGGCCTTTCCAGAACACATCAGCTTCACCTCTCATAGAGCACACGTTAGCACAAGGGCTGTCTGCTCACCCAAATTTCCACATGGACAGGGCGAAATCTACCATCAGCCTGTCCTTTCCCCTGTGGTGTGCATCACCTTCCCCCAGCCACCACAGTGGCACAGGACAATGCTAAAACCCAAGGGCCCTGCCATTCCCACTGTATCCTCCCAGGCAAAGAGTTTCCAATAGATCTCCAGCTCAGGAAAGGTGGGGTAGCAACACAGAGAGCCAAGACAGAAGCCGTGTATTGTTCCATGTTGTGGGCATGGTCGAGAACAGCAAACCCGTCAGCACTCACAAATAATGTAAACCCAAAGATCACACTTTCGATTGGCCCAAAGGTTATCTGTTAACCTGCTGGGGAAAAAAGCCGGAAAATAACTCACACGAAATCAATGTAGAAAGTTGAGATAATGATTTAGTTGCAACAGATTGATTATAATAACACTGTTATTATGCTTCATCAAATATAATACACCAACTGCTCCGGCTGCAAGGCCTGTGGGTGGAGGAGCCCTACCTCCCAGGCCAGTGGCTGAAGAATTTGAAGGACAGGTGAAAGGCAGTTACTGCCCTGTGGCCTGGTTCCCCAGCTGTGAAGATGTGCTAGTACTTGTTACCTACATTTGGTTGAATGAGACAGTGGTTATGACCTCCATGTAAAACTAACATGGAGGTCATGTTAAGAAGAGAGTTTGAGTCATGAGTCCACTGACATCTTCTGGCCAGAAATACTATATGCTTTCAAACAAATAAGTTTTCAGAAAAACCAAGGGAGGTGACAACTCAAATTTTAGGCAGCAAATATGAAAGTAAAATACAATGAACCAAAAACTCTCTGAATTGGCTTATTTCAGCTAAAGGAGACAAGGAGATACAAAGAGTTGAGTGAAAAGTACAGTTCTTTTATATCTCTCATCTTTTTTTTTTTCTTATCATGAAAAGTGTTCCACTGAAAGATTTACCTGTAAAGACCAGACTAATGTTACTTTCCTGTAAAAAGGCTCAATAAGCTATGCTTGCCTGAGATGAAGAACAATAAACATTTACAGGGAAGAAAAAAAAAATAAAACATCAGCTGGTTTTCCTCTCATGCCATTCCTCTCCATAACTGATGAGTTTTTAACCACAGTCTTATTATCCTCATCAGGACAAATGCTAATTACACCTCTCCTCTCCTACTGGAAGGGCATCCGGGACCCCACACCAACCTTAACAATGGCAGGCACCCCACACCCAGGCTGAGGGAAGAGGATGAGGTTAGGGGAGCCGTGTCAAGGTGAGTGGAACACAGCGGGACAGAGGAGCTAAAAAGGAAGGGTAAAACTACAGGTGGGTGTTGAAAGCAAGGGTCTTCTTCCAAGCACAGGGTGAGGCCTGGCACCCCATCCATCGCACGGCGGACGGGGTGTCTCTCCTCCACTTATTCATGTGCTCCTGGCAATTCTGGCAGTGGCACCTCGAGTGAAAAGCACACTACTTTGCACATATGGTGGAAAGAATCTTGTGCATCAGTTGAATGCATGCTGTACTACATACACATTCTGTTTTATCTCCGGGCCCAGCCGTGCTGCAAACGCTTGCAAATTGGGAAACCTTCTGTGCAGTAAAAATACGGACAGGAGAAGCTAGACTGTGACTTATAAGATGCGACACTAGCCAAAAAAGCCAAAGTAACTAAAAGTTAAGGCATGTGCTTCACACTCATTGCAACAAAAGGCAGCTTTGCAAGGCGAGGACTCAGAGCCTCATTCCTCTTCATCCTGTGGTTTCAGACCTGAAGATGGGCTTCCCTTCTACACACACAGTGCCCCCTGGGGAACCTCTGCCTGGATCCAGAGCTGCTTTCACTCTTGGAATGCTTGAAATTTATATGGAAAAATGTCAGCAAAATCTCTCAGATTTACCTTGGTAGGGGCTAGTGATGCAATGGCTATTTTTGTCCTCAGTTTTATCCTGAAGTCTTCAGCTGACCATCCTGTCATGAGACGCCACCGCCTTTAGCCAGTCAATGGCTTCATTTACACTTCCTAAGTGTTTCTAAAAATGGAAATCTGATATGGCTCAAGATTCAGGACTCCCTGTTTACTGGGGATGTAAAAGGGGCAAAGTGCTGGATGGTTCTGATTCCTTCTTTACCTCTCTTCCTTTCCTGATCGCGCCCTACCACCAACTGAAGTATGATTTCTTAAGATAACTCTTTTCAAATAAATGGTTCCTAATGAAGGGGATTGATATAAAAATCCATTCTCCCTTTAAATCAGAGGTCTTCCCTTCTTTCCTATTAGCCTTTTATATACATAGGGAAAAGGTGTGAGAGTGTAAAGATTTCTGTAATAAATGAAGTCAGTTTTTATAGGGGTCAATGCATTAAGGTTTCCATTGCACTTTTTCAGCCTGCTGAGAATGGTAATGTGTCCCTGTTTCACAAATGGAAGATACTGAGGTGTAACTGGGTGATCCAACTGAAGGCATGAAAGAATCATAATACGGGGTTCTTGGCAAGACACTGACAGGTTAAGGGATAAAAGGAAAACAGCAGAAGGTACCCAAGGTCATGCCCAATACAGTCTCCACTATCTGCTAGCAGCTCCTCCCCATTCAAGGACATCCCTCTCCCCTCCTAAACCTTTTGTTGGTGCAACATCGGAGGTTATAAAGGAGCAGTAGGCTTAATAATGCTGAGTGTGTTTGTTCCTTTCCTCACTTAATCTGTGTGTAGAATTTGTGACTTCGATTCCATGTTACTCAGAATCTCTCGCAAATGTTAGGAGTGACAGAAGTTAACCCCAAACTGGCAGGAAGCCCTGAGTTGCCTGAGGCATGCTTCGGCTTACTTCAGTCAGTTGTTCGTTTTCAATATGGTTTTAGTTTCTCGAGTTGCTAGAAACAATAAAATACATATTTAAAAGACTGTGTTTTATAAGGACTCCACAGGCAACTTCGCCACACTTTCCACTGTTCAGCACTTTGTCCTGCCTTATTCTTCTTTGTTTTGCTCTTGTGGTTGCTTTCTTTCTTCTTTTTTTTTTAAAATGAGTTGAAATATACAGAAAACAGAAGAAAGTCAATCATTGGAAGTGACTCTTGCCATTTAACTCTAATCTATTAACACAGTGTGTGATGAATTATTACTGATACATTTGAAATTCTTAACAGAGTCTTCTGAGCAGTATATGTAAACCAAAGGGAAAGAAACATATTACATTTTTGGATAAAGCCCCAGGTTCTTAAAATGAACAAGGTCATAAGAGAACCAGCCAGCTGAGTTTAAACATTGCCCCTCTCCACATACACCCACACTACAGCCAGAAAGGCAGAGGCAAGGGAGATGCTCTGGGCTACTTTCAGAGTATCTCTATAGTTCTCCCCTTCGAACCCCCAGAGCAAAGGCACACCTTCAGCACCACAGCTCACTCCTGGATGACCAACCACTGTCTACACCACATCCTTCCTCAGTCAAGAGCTCTGCTGTTTCATATCATCAAAATACCTGCATATGTTACTAACTAAATTCTGGGACTGGACTGCATTTTCACACGTAGTATATTCAAATCATTAATCAAGGCTCCTCTTAGATGAACTTATTCCAGCATTCTGAATTCACTTTCTTTATCTCATTGGCTATGGGAATTACGGGAAAGAGACACATAAGATCTGGCCCCTTCACTCAAGGAGTTTTCTGCTTGGTTAAGAAGATGAGACCTATATATATATTAAAGGGAGGAAAAATGTGACAGATTCTTGCTTAAATACATACATACATGCTTGCCAAGGTCATGGGAGAGAGGTATCTTTTTGGGCTAAGGTGGTGGGGAAGAGATGGGATTTAGTTGAGCCCTGGAAGGAGGCTTTCAATAGGGGTTTTTAGTCATCTTTAAGGATCTGCCCATCTTTTCACACCCAAAGAGCAAGACTAAAGAGGAAGAAAGTACACTCTGGATTTTGGATCAGAACCACAAATTTGGTTATACATGATTAAATCTACTTTTAACATCTTCCTCATGTGCTCCCTGCTATTTCTTATCTGCTTCTAGATGGAGCCATTTTTTTTTTCCTTCCCTCCTTACTACATAAATAGGGGGAAAAGGCTTTTGATCACCCGTGATGTCTAGCAAAGTGCTTGACACAGGTCAACACTCAGTAAATGCTGGGCAGTAAACTTGAGATATCAATCAAGGTGTCAACCCATCACATTCTTTCTAAGAGAGTGTGTACTCTGTTTTGTACCATGTGACCAGCCTTAGCTGAGTGGAGCATGTGACCCAAGGGCAGCCATTAAACAAGGTGCCCAGCAACCCGTGAAATGCCCTGTTGCAAAATGATGGAGTGATTCCATCAGATTTTTTCTCTCAGGAACAAAAACTAGAACACAAAGAGAGATTATAACAGGTAAGAATGGGAGCTGAACTAAAAAATCACAATATTGAGAGGAGCTGGAGAGGCCACGATAGAGTTGTGCATACGGAAGTAATGAAGACTAAGAATTGTGGGGAAGCAACGAAGTCTGGTTGATAGAAAAACATGAAGCCAACAGCCAGAGAAACTCAGAGATACCGAGAGAGAGGAGGTGGAGAGAAGCCAAGCCCTAAATATGCCTCGGTTCTCACTGTTTCCTAGTTCCAATTCCAGCTCCCCTTCCCAAACAGCCTGGCTAAAATAGACAAGAACTTCTATCTTCAGTTTAACTCCACTCACTTTCAAGCGTACCGAGGCTTGTGTTCTTTCTCTCCATGGCGGAGAGGGGACGTGGCTACTGCAAACACAAGGGGCCTCCCAGGGTGACCAAACATGAGGATTCTGCAATACCACATATCTCATCACAAATATCCATCACCTGTTGGGTCCGATGCAGGGGGCGCTGCATTAAACCTTAGGAGAGTGAGGATGGTTCTGCTTTTGTTTTGCAGGAGAAAACAGCAGTGTTAACACACACAACGAGTTTGCCCGTTTTCCTTTGTTATCTGAAATCACCACTAAATGCGTGGATTAGACAATGCTGTCTGTTTGGTGAAAAGTGGAGTCTGAGTAGATTCTATTTTTTTACAGAAAATCAGCCACTGCCTTTCACCCTTCAGGGCATCTGTCATTTCTAATTTCCGAGAGTGGCAGATGTCAGCTCCCTTAGCAAGGGACAATTTTTAAAATCTGTTTGTACACATAAGCTGACACAACCTGAGCCGAAGCCCACGGGGGACACTACAGGATTATGCTTGAAGCAGCTGGAGAACATGGCTTCTAGCGCCTTCTCCGCCCAGGAGGGGTGGGATGAGGCAGGATGCCTTCCTTTCCCAGTTCCCTTCATTTCCATCTCACGTATTCCATCTTATAGTTTTGGAAGGTACAGAGACTGGTCGATTAATCTGAATACTCAGATTAGGTGCACTTTGATTGTTCAGTCTCTGGCTCTGCACAAATGCCTAGAGATTAGGTGTATAATCTGGTACCTAACAGAATCTCATTTTTGTTTTCTGTTTCTGTTCAGTTAATATTATGCATGCATTTTACTTATCTCTAGACACCTCCAGTTATAGCCAAAGTCCAAGAAAGTGCTAAGGAGTAAAGAGTTATTCTCTGAACTCTGCCTCCTCTCCTGGGACTCCACCCACTCCATTCCACACCTACCTGGTTCTATTCTTAACCCAGGAGCCCTGGGAACCTAGAGTAGGCTCAAGTCACCTCCTACTTAGGTGACCATATGGAAACAGAGTCATATTTGGTGCCCCCCTCAATACACATGCACATGCACTCATGCACACACACCCTTTTCAGTACTCAAACAATCTGAATCAGGGCCTTTCGCCTGCCTTGTGCTGGATTTGGAGAAACCAGCATGACAAGGCAGGGAATAAGTAGGGAGAACCCTACCATGGTGGAGACTCTGAAGCAACATGGCCTCCACCACACAGAACCTGCAAGGGTGGCCTTGTGCAGATAGTCTACAGCAAATCAAAACAGAGGCCAGCTCAACAGGGCCTAACAGAGACTCTGGAAGCCATGGACAGCTAGGTCTTATTTCTTATTATCTATATCCCCTCCTTTGTGCCATTAAATATCACTGAATCCTGAAGAAAAGACTTCTTGAGCTCTCTTGACCCCTCAAATGACAAGGGGACTTCACTTCTTTGTTATAGCAGGATGTGAAATACCACCAGTTGATCCAGCCACAGAATCCAAACTGAAGGAAAAAACACGCACAATCTCAAATTTTGTGTTCCCGCCACCCGAACTTCAGCTTTCAAGAGCCGTCTCCTCTTTCTCTCTTGCCCTCTTTATTTTGATTTGCTGCCCTTCCAGGCAGTGATGCTGTTTTCTTTAGCAGACCAAAAGCAGTTTGTTTCTGAGTTAAATGTCACTTCAATATTTCCCCAAGTGAGATGTTTGAACCAGTTTATGAGTTTCCTAAGCAACCGAGAAATGCTGGAAAAATATTTGGTATCTCAGGTCTGAAAGTTGCCTTAAACTTTGGCTCCCTAAGGCAAATGAAACAGATAGATTGAATACTCCAGTCTCACTGAAGTTTCAAGTTAAAAAAAAATAAAGTATCGGCCTGAAAGCCCAGAAGCTCTAAAACCCAGCCTCCTCAAGCCGTACCATCAGGTTGATGCCCCCAAACAAGGTTGGCGCCCTCCAAACACTGCAAAATTCCAGTGATAGTAAGAGACAATGGCGGTGCAAATCCAGACTAGAGAAGCCACAGTCAACAACTAATGTGTGAGGAGGGAAGGAAGCTTCCCTAGGCAAACACAGAATTCTGCGGGTAAATTCCCGCGAGAGCCCAGATTATGCCCTGAAGGCTGAGATTTGATTAACCTTCTTGTAGCATGTGTAACAACAAATGTTATTGGTCATAAAATTATCCAGCCCTTATTAAAACACAGCTGCAGCTCTGGGCTCACTGACCTCCTAGGGGAGACATTTCCATAAGACAGCGAGAGACTTTTCGGAAGGAGAGCGCCTTCCTAGCGTCGAAACTACAGGAGAGTGTTTTATACTTTAATGAGGAGTTCTTGAGAGAGACCAGGCTCCCTGGTATTAAAAGCTTTAAGAAATAGAAGGACCAGATTACATCCAGTCTGCTACTTGGTGGGCAGCCAGCCTACGGCTCACAATATGGATACATCTTCTCTTTACAGGGAACATGCAGAGGCACATTTGCAGACATACCTATCTTACATACAAATACCTCAGTTACTGCTGAGGATGTCTTCATTTCTCTTTGTTTTGATAATCAAAAAAAAAACCCTCAGAATTTGAAGGACACTTAAAAACTCTCTGGTCCAACTACTCATCCAGTTCCATCGCTAAGTAGAACTATCAGAAAATGGGAGCGGTTTGGAAGTGTTCCAGAAAGGCTAGGAAACCCTACGGGACATTATCGAGGGCTAACACAGCCAACAAAATTGATTCCTCCCAAGAGCTGAAGCTAGTTGGCTCTCCATCTCAAGTTGTGGAGGGAGGGGGGCTTCCCTGTGCTTTCCTGAGCCTCCACATTCATGGAGAGTGTAGCTCTAAGACTCCATCCCAAACCAAAGACCATGGTGAGAAGGGGACCCTCTGCTTTTCTGGGCATATAGGTGAATCCATGAGCAATGCTTTCTTTTGTCTCTGACAAGTTTTTAAACAGCTAGGGATAAAAAAAGAACAATGAAAATGCATATTCTTTTCTGTAGTCTGTTCCTCATAATTTATATCCAATTTCTTTTCTTCCACCTGAGCCACTAAACTCACTTTTACTAATGGGGCTTCCTTTGTGAAATTTAAACCCGCTCCTAGAAATCCTTCCCCCAATACAGAGTATTTCCCCAGTTTAATTTCTCCTAAATCACTAATTCATCTGCTAAAAAAAATCAGAACGTGAAAGATTGCAGAGTTGTGTCTCATTAATTTTTTCTCAGTTATGTAAATTTTCCAATGATACGCTTTTTTTCAAATGATGTAAAGCTTTTCTCGTGAAATTATCCTGGGCCCATCAAATTGCTACCATCCATGATCCTGTTTTTCTACCTCATGCATACCATGTTCCTATTAAGATTTTATCACTTAAAAATTTTTTGTTATGAATTTTTAAAATATCCACAAAAATAAAGATAACAGAATAGTAAATCTCCAAATTCCCATCGCTTAGCTTCAACAATTATCAAATTGTTATTCCACTTGCTTCATCCACTCTTTCTTTTCTCCTCAAAGAAGCATTTAAAATAATTCTGAGTCATTGCATCCTTATGAAAGTGTTAGTCGCTCAACTGTGTCTGACTCTTTGCAACCCCACAGAGTGTAGCCCACAAGACTCCTCTGTCCATATTTCTCCAGGCAAGAATACTACAGTGGGTAAGCACTCCTATCTCCAGGAGAACTCCCCCACCCAGGAATCAAACCAGGTCTCTCTTGCATTGCAGGCAGATTATGTACTGACTGAGCCATCAGCAATATATATTTCATTCTATCGATTTTTGAATAATTTTGATATTATTTTCTTTTCCTTTTTGAGATTTTTTTCAGGTTTGGTCTTCATGTAAACCATCACAGAAGGTTTCAGAGGATCTCAGCATCTCAATGTACCATATTCACTGTCTCTGCTTTGGATAGAGGGTAGGCAGGGGGTAGGGAGAAGGCTTGCCATACAAATAAGAAGACCCTATCATGAAATATGAGATTCTGGCCATCAATTTAAATTTTAAGCAAACTGGCATACAAAATTACTTGGGGTAGACAAGTGAATGTGCATAACTATACCACTCAGTAACCATGAGATAAAATATGCTGTTGCCCATATTCTCATCAAGACAGCACGGCACCATGCACTGAATGACCTGCCGGTGTTTAAAGACAGCCTTTCTTTAAAATTTCTTTTATTAACCTCTAAAAGGTTTCCTTTTAATCTACCATCATTAAGTGAAATTCAGTATTTAAGAACCAGGGAGTCATTAAGAAGCAAGCGTGTGATGATTTAATAATATTTTAGTTCAAAGAATACATGATTTTAATGATCTGTTTGAACACCATAGAATCACAGACCCTGGAAAGAAATAGAAACGTATGACACACCATTCAAGGGATCTATTTCTCTCTGTTGTTCTTACTTCTTTTTAAACTATCAAGCTGTAATAATTATTCAGTCTAAGCAGCCCCCAGTAAATGAAACAGTCCTTAGACAGCTGTCAAGGCTCAGTCTTCCGGAAGCTTTGATTTTAATGAAACTCATTAAGGAAAGAAATTAACAGAAAATATCATAATTTGTCTTGTTTCAGAAAACTAAACAGAAACAAAGGGCTTCCTAACCTGACAAGGAGTCTGACCAGCCAAGATCCTTTGTGCTATTCAGAGCTCGCCACCAGGCAGCTCTGCACACACACAGGACTAGGTTAGAAAAAGTACCTCGTCCCAGAGGAATGGCCCAGCCCAGCCCAGTGACTTGTCTTGGCCTCATGGAGAAGACCTCCTCAGCCACAGCAGGGTGTTTTTGGAGCCATGCTGTGCAAGCACAGAATATTCAAGGAAATGAAAGTCTATGGAAAATGTAATTCCCATTAAAGGACTCTAGTTGGAGAAATTGTCCACACACCTGGCGGAAAACACTAAGTCCAACTTCCCTCCAACGATGATGAAATTTTAGCTTAGGTTTCTTTCTTAAAAAAAAGAAAAAAGAAATTATTTTTATGTAAAGCGTATATGAAGTATATAAGCTCTCTGCTTTCCCTTTCACAATATCCTCTGGATCAAATGAAGCTGGAATGTTTTAAAGACTGGCAGAAGCATTCACCTAAACTTCTATCTACTAGCTAGGACACTTCCAAGGAAGGTGCTGATGACCCTACAATCTTTAGGCTCGGCACACCCCTGATTTGTAAATGTTTATAGATTGCACATGGATTTAATTGGCATCTCGCGCTCATAGGTCAGATAACCCTGGAAACAACTTCCTAGAGAGAAGGCATCGGAAGTGTTTATGAAACTGAAAGCAAGTATATCATTGACAGTAGGCTCACTGCAAGCACACATTTCTGAAAAAACAAAAACCAAAACCTGAAAAGACGGTTGGGCTTTTCCAGGGATTTAGGTTGTGTGAGGAGAAGACAAGGAGCAGAGCAGAGCACTGAGCGTGTGCGTGGCACTGCTGCACCCCTGGACAGTGTGCAGCCACCCTCAGCCTGGTGCAGGGATAGTCAAAGGCAACATCTGGTGGGGCAGGAGACCCAACCCGGTCACTACGGGCTGCCTGACCTGAGGAAGCGATTTAACTTCTCTGAGTTTCAGTTGCTCCCTCTTAAGATGAGGACAAAAACACGCTTTCCATCAGGTTGTTGTGAGGATTAAACAACATAGAGCGCTTGGCTCATCTCATGTAGTGAGAACTTTAAAAACGGGAGGAACTATGAGTATCTACAGGTTTATAGACACACACAATAACCCTTGGGGTCATGAAGACTCTCAGGGCCAGGATTTGGGGAAAAGATTTAGAAGGAGAGGAACAAAAGAGGAAGGAACTCCTTGGGGGATGGGTAGAGGTGACACCTGGAGGGAGTGCGGGATAGGTTCCTGCAACTTGGCTCACCTCTCATTCTGGTGTTGCATTGTCTCCTAAGCAGGTGCCCAGGAAACCTCTCAAATGAGCTAGTCCTGAGTTAGTCCTATCCTTACCATGAGAATCCATTCTGAGCTAGTCCTATCCTTACCATGAGAATCCATTCAAGGGACCCTAGAGAGAGCTGCATGAAGTTTATCTGAACATCACTTGGGATTGGGAAGGTTAGGTAAGGCTCCTGAAATCCTCTTTTTCACAGGCTGGTTGGTAAGATGAAGGCAGGAAGCTGTTAAGAAAATAGAAATCACCAGGCAGACATGAGGGACGGTGCGGGGGGTGGGGGGTGGGCAGGGGTAGAGGTTCTTTTATGGCACACAGTATTATTTCAACTATCCAAAAGGTTATTTTGAATTAGTTATTTTTTACCTTCTTCTAGGCTCCATTTTCTATACACTGGGGCACCAGACAACCCCTCCTCACTGCTGCTCTCTTTCCTCATAAGTCTGTAAGTCATTCACTGGTTTGCAATATACATGTCAACTTTTTTCATGCAATGTACATGTCAAGTTTATAACAACTTGAAGGAAAGAGTGTTTTTGTCCTCATCTTAAGAGGGAGGCAACTGCAACTCAGAGAAGTTAAATAGCTTCCTCAGGTCAGTCATTCTATGCAATGCATTGAACACTGTGCTTTTTCAAAGGAGAAAAAAAATTGACATATATATTGCAAATGAGTGAGTGACTGATGACTGAGATTTCTACTTTAGATCACAAGTCTGTGTTTGCTGCAAGGTACAAACTATGTGTGGATAGTATTGAGAAAATAATCAGATCTATATGTCACCTGAACTTTGGCGAAATCCGTATTCTTTCACACAACAAAAAATAAAAGTTTTGTATGGTGATACCACTGAATGGCTGATAACAAGATAATTATTCTTACTATTATAAACCTGGGAAGACAGATTTGTTCATCTGCAGGGGTTTTATACAACCCAATGATTCGGGAACAAAGCCATGTGGATAAGCAATCAGGAGAATAAGGACCCCGACTCTTGGTCCATTTACCTCAGACAGGATTATGCATACATTGTAGTTCTGTCTTTTCCCAATATTTCCTCTTTTTCTTATTTCATGCCTATTTCTATTGTTTTCTTGGCTAAAATTAATTTCATCTGAATCTTTTAATCTTTAATCCATTTAGATTATTTGTACCAAAGGATTTACATATTGAAAAAGAAAAACTACAACGATCAACTAATTTACCACTTATTATTGAAGCCTTCCAGGTTAAAAAAATGCAACCAACACTTGATGGTAAAAATGAGGTTATCTACTGGGTTTCCCTGATAGCTCAGTTGGTAAAGAATCCACCTGCAATGCAGGAAATCCGGGTTTGATTCCTGGGTTGGGAAGATTCCCTAGAGAAGAGAAAGGCTACCCACTCCAGTATTCTGGCCACGTGTCCAAGGGGTTGCAAAGAGTCAGACATAACTGAGCAACTTTCACTTTTATTAGCCTATAAACTAGATTTTTTAACATTTAATTCATCTAATTTGGTAAACAAATTAACATTCCTTTCCATGATCCTAGTCTGATCTAGTTTATTGAGTTCATCATTTAGTTCAGACCTAGTTCATTCATTCATTCAATGAATATTTATCAAGATTCTTTTATATGGCTGACACTATTTTAAACATTGGGGATATGCCAGTAAACAAGACAGATAAATTGCTGTCTTTATAAGGTTTTATTACGATGGGAAGTACAGACAATAGACAAATAGATAAATCTATTAAAAATATATGATATCCAGTAGTATTATATGCTATGAAAAGAAAAGCAGTCGAAAGATGTTAAGAGTGATGGGGACTGAGGATCTTAATAGATATTTGTTGAATAAAACAACAAGTGCTCAATTTTTAATGTCATTAGAGTGAGTTTAATTTTTTTTTTCTCACCTTCCCTAGTGTGCTATGAATTAGTACACTGGAACAAACATGTAGCCCTGATGTTATGCAGTTTTATTAATATAATTTTATTAATTTATTTATACACTCTCTCATTCCTGACAAGATTTATGGTGGAGCCACTATGCAGTTCCACAAATTGCCCTATCTCTTTACTACTGAAGAACTAGATCTTTATGAAAATAGAAGACACACAAACTCATTTCCAAAATATTTCATTTTCTCTCAAGTTGATTTCCTTGACAATTTAAGTGTGTCAGTAAGTACTCAGAACCAAGATTTTCTAGGAAGAGCAAATGAAAAGGCTAAAAATCAATACAGGCAGCAACCACTTCTTATAATCCCAATTTTCATAGAAATTTAACTTTGTGATTTTTTTTCACAATGTGTCAATCTCAGAAGCATATCAGGATTGATCCTGCATTTAGCTTTGTGACTTTAAAACGTTAAGATTTCATATTCTTGTTGACATACAGTGAATATTAATAAGACATGGGAAAGTGGAGGCAGAATGAAGGGGGAAATTATTCAAAAATTGTGCAGTCACCTTCTGCTTTTCCTCTTTGATAGGATGGGAAAAGTCTGAATCACAAAGACAAAGGCTAATCTAAAATTTGCAATGGAACATGCATAACTAATATCCCCTCCATAATCAATCTTGGTCCCTCAAAGTTTCTCTTGGCAGCCAGAATTTAGGGTGATGATGATGATAGGCAAACCCATGCACTGCTGTGAAAACTCAATTCCTGGATAATCAAGTTTGGTCTGTACAAAATGTTAGCAATGTGAAATCTCTTGGCACTCAGTGTCTATCTGTTGAAACACTTTAGAATAACTTTCTGAAAGTTTGACTAATTTTGACCACACCCGATATGCAACTATAGGAATTAAGACACACTTTGATTTGTGGTTCGTTTTGCCATTCTCAAAAGAGTAGCTGTTAACAGTTTTTAAATGGCTGCATATTCCATAATTTTTCATAGCTTGAGAAAAAATTTTATATGGAAATAACAGAAACAGCTTTCTGCTGGTAAAAGTAAGCCTATGGTTCACAGAGGCACTAAATATTTTAACTATTTTATTTAATAATAAATAGTTAAAATATATTTTTTATTTTTCAAATCACCTCTACTGGAAGTATTTATTAATTACATACGCAAAGAAAGTTTCATATGTTTTCATTTTTGTTTATTTCAAAGAAAAAAACTTTCTAAAATGTGAAATACATTTTCTCTCCCTAATTTTAGCTCTGCTTTGCATTCATACTATGTTTATCTACAAAGTAATCCTTGCACCAGTAACAAAGTGAATGTACCAAGTGTACACAAAATATGTGTAATTAAATAACACAATTGGTGAAGATCAGAGGAAAGGCTAAGTCCAAGCCTGGAGGGACGTGACTGTTTTGTAAATGATAAAATGTGATAGAATCTTGTCTTCTTATTCTTACTATTGCTACTAGTGACATCCCATCAATTGATTTCCCTTAAGGCTCACTCCATAATAGGTTAGGCCACAGCTTTTTGAGTTACCATGCAGCTTTCTTTTATCAGTCACCTGATTTTCAGAACTGCCAGATGGACACATCTGTTCTGAGGTCTGACTAGACTCTGATTCACCCAGGAAGAAATAAGTTCAAACAGGCCAGTGCCTACAGCTGCCAAAAGATCCGCCCCAGCTGACTACTTACATGCTACCTCTTGTTCGTGTATAATAACCAGGATTCTCCTGCTCAGAGTCAAGGATTGTGGATGAGACTGTGCCACTAGCTTTGTTAGGCAAAAATTAATGCAGTTGGACTAAATAATTAATTCAGGCCATTCTGTCAAGCCAATTCACAAAGAAAGAGAATTGGGAAACCACACCATTATCTCATTTGGTATCTCTAAATCATGTTCAGTCATTTGTTCTCAGGTGCGATGGATAAGGAGGGTTTCCAGAAAAGTGGCTAAGGTGGTGGAAATCACACTACCGTGAGCCCTATGAGAGTCTGAGTAAGTTGATTTGTGTGTATGCATGTAGAAGTATGGCACTGATATAACAGAAAACCTCTGACTGCATGGAGGTTTTGGAGAGGCCATTATTAGGTCATTGGCAATGGCACCCCACTCCAGTACTCTTGCCTGGAAAATCCCATGGACGGAGGAGTCTGGTAGGCTGCAGTCCATGGGGTCACTAGAGTCGGACACGACTGAGTGACTTCACTTTCACTTTTCACTTTCATGCATTGGAGAAGGAAATGGCAACCCACTCCAGTGTTCTTGCCTGGAGAATCCCAGGGACGGGGGAGCCTGGTGGGCTGCCGTCTATGGGGTCGCACAGAGTCGGACACGACTGAAGTGACTTAGCATAGCATAGCAGCATACCAAGGACAAAGCACTGATATACTGTATTAGCTTTAGAGTGTGGGTTTTCTGCCTTCTACAAATCCCACTGAGTGGGATCTCTGCACACCATCCTTGACTCAGGACCATCTTAGAACACAGGTCACCTGTGCCCTGTTATAACACCTCTATTACTTTAACAAGCAGAGTTGAGGTCTGGTTTCCCTGATTCACCACAGAATTCTCAGGCCAAGTGTGAATGCATATTACAGCGCACTCTCTGGTATTGTTAAAGCCCTCATTAAAGAACCTCCGAAAGTCTTCCACTGTGCAACTGGAAATGTTTCCAAATCCTCTTATCCCCAACATAACAAATCCCATTGTTTATGAAATCTGATGTTTGGTAAATTTGATACTGCCTGGCTTATAGGGAAGGGGTATCTTCCAAAACAACCCAAGAGAGTTCTTTAGGGAAAGAAAAGCAAATCATGAGAACCCCCTTCCGTGGTAGGAAGACAATTCTAGGATGTAGAGACACAACAGTGTTGCTAACCAGTTACAGTTCTGTCTGGGTCAGGCGCTATCTGTAGCAGAAAGAGGCAAGATGGCAGACGCCCTGGGTTATTTTAATTAATTTAATCATGTGACTAATTGGTCTCTGCTGGGTTTCTGTGGTAACTGCTTCCTAAGTGCTGATGGGCAATTGTGTTAAATGTAGCTTGGAATCCGCACGTAGGGTCCAGGGCCTTGGAGAGCTCGAGAGGAGAGCCGTGCAGCTGCGCTCGGAAGGTGCCCCGCTGGGCCTCTGATTGTCTGACTGCAGAGCGCTTACAGCTGCAGCAGCCTCTGGAAACGACCTCCCTTTTCTAAAAGAGCACTGCTTACCTACCTTATGTGGGTGAGAACTCACTTCGGATACAGGAAAAGCAGCTGTGATCAAAGGATGCTCAGGTTCGGCAGGGAGTTGGAAATTACATGGAGAAAGTGATCTGTTAATAAAGGGACACTGGAATGGGAGGGAGGGAAGGAAAACCCAGGCTACTCTTCTGGGCATCATATGCAGCCCCAGAAGCGGCCATGTGTTATTCATAGCTGCCCAAATGATACTAATAAGCCATCCTTTTAAATGCCTCCTGGGGTTCATCTTTTTTTTTTCCTGCTCTTACAATGCCATCTCCTCCTTGTCACCAGGAAGGTGCGTGGGAGAACGGGTGGGTGCATGGCCAGTTTTAGAGCACAGTCTACTTTAGACAGATGGAAGGAAAATGACTTCCAAATTTTCTCATGAAGTGGGATATGTTTGTATTTGTGCAATGCATTCTAGCACCTGTGCAGAGAAAAAAAAATGTCATCACAGATTTCCCTCAGAAGGGGGTTAAAAAAAAAACACAAAAATCTAACTGCAGCACAAAGCTGCTGGATTTGACCAAGGCCTTCCATCTACAGTCCCAGTCTTAGAACTACAGTCTCTCCCTAGCCCACCCTCCAGCCCTGAAGAAAGAATGGTCAGTGCTTGGACCATTCCAGTGTCTGCAGAATGGTGGTATGAATGATACTTTTATCCAGAGTGGGAGTGGCAGACAGAAGCAGGGTGGCACTGCTCTCACCTAACAAATGCCACCGTGACCCAAAGAGGCCATTCTGTGCCACGTGTGCTCCAGACTTCTGCAAAGGGGAAGCTCCGATGGACTCCGGCCCTGCTTCCTCTCCCCCAAACATGAAGGGACATCTTGGTAAATTAAACTAAATAGCCTTCATCTAAAATTTTCACATTGGAGATGAGCATTAAATGGGCTGCAGTTAAATTCCTTTAAAAGTAGCAAGGAGTTTGGTTAAGTACTACAAGGCATCTGACGGGACATCCAGGCATCAAGTGTTACTTAATCCAGTATCTTGCTAAGACTGATGGCTTCCCCACATCTGTTATGTCTCTGCAATGCAGATGGAAGAACCTGTCCATAACATCATTAGTTTTTGTGACTTTAATGACATCCGTTTTGAGAAGTATCTGTCTGCTCCAAGTACTGGACAAATTGATTTAAAAAATGTGCCACTTGATTCTCAAGGCCTAAAGGAGGAGCATCATCTCTGTCACTAAGGGAGAAATTATTATTTATTATTATATTGTATTGTTAATCGCTCAGTCATGTCCAACTCTTTGTGGCCCCACAGACTGTAGCCCGCCAGGCTCCTGTGTCCATGGGATTCTCCAGACAAGAATACTGGAGTGGGCCACCATTCCCTTCTCCAAAGGATCTTCCCAGTCCAGGGATCAAACCCAGGTCTCCTGCATTGCAGGCAGATTCTTTACCATCTGAGCTACAGGGAAGTCCCATTGGACCCTTATTCTAAAAATCTGTCTGGGGACATTCAGCAGTAGCAGTCAACCCACAGTCTGCTTGTATTGTCTCTCATGCTAACGGATTTACCTCTCACCTCCACCTGTTCCAAACCTCTATTCTAGGCTGCACAGGTCAGAAAACCTTTTGTCTTCTATCTCTGGTTTAAGGGAAGAACTCTAACTTTTAGAACAGACGGGGAGCTGAGTTCTCCCACCTCCTGTAATCCTTACTTAGAACTCTAAACCTGGAATCAAGGGGTCTATGAATTTCAGAAAGCCCATGAAATTATCTGTAAAATCTGTGTGTATATTTATTCCCTAGAGAAAACATCTACTCTGATGCTTTCTTGAATTACCCAGGAAGGCCATGATTCAAACAAGAGGTTAAGAGCCCCTGCCCCAGACAAGCTTCTATAGGTTTATGTCCCACTCCATCCTCACTCTGCGTCTAATCTAGCTGTGAGTATCGAATTATTTAAATGGGGAAAGCCTTCATTGTCATTTCTTCATCAACCTACTAAAACCTAGATTCAACCACTCTTTCCTTGACAGCCAAGTTGTCCTCCCAAACAATTCCCCTGGCATTGCCAGCCCTTGTGAGGAATGACCCTCATGTCATGATGAGCTGAGCAGCTCTGGCCTGCAACAGGCCTGGCTGTTGTTTCTTCGACTGTGGTGAGAAAACCAGGCCAAATGTTGGATAGTCCGGTCATTTAACTCATCACCTTTGGCCCAAGACTCAGAACTACAGTGGAAGCTGTTTGGGAAGCTGCTCCTCCTCCTTCACACCTCTTCTCTGACCTCTCCTCCCTGTCCAATTTCCCTCCATCCCCCTGGCTTTCTTCACCAAGTCACCTCTACCTTCCTTTACTTCATTTTCACCTGATTCAAGAGATTGGCATAGCATATTTTAAATGTGAGATTTCTTTTCCCGTCTGATCAGTATATCCATCACTCTAAGTTCTCCATCAAGACAAATGCATACTTGAAAACAAATTATAAATGGGGCACCCATAGGCCATTTTAAGGGATACATATGACAATTAAGACAGTCCACAATGAAAGTTTAGAATAGCTGATAGGAATACCTCAATTTAACCTAGTAAAATTGTAGAGTTAAGGTCAGGGAGAATCCAATAGTGAGAACTTGAAGGGTCCCTATTGTGCGTGCATGCTCAAGTCATGTCCAACTTTGCAACTCCACGGTTCCTCTGTCAATGGGATTCTCCAGGCAAGCACTGGACTGTTGTCACAGTCCAGTATGAGGTTGCCATTTCCTTCTCCAGGGGATCTTCCTGACACAGGGATCAAACCCACATTTCCTGCATCGCCTGCATTGGCAGGTGGATTCTTCACCAGCTGAGCTACCAGGGAAGTCCTTAATTACATTTAATACAAATCTATCTATTCATCTATTTTCAAGCTGGGTTCTCAGTCCATTCATGAGATCCAACCAGCAACTTTTTAATGAGATAGAACAGAACAAAACAGAAAATATCAGAGTACATCACATAGAAAATTAAGTATTGTTTCATGAAACTTTTGTTTCAGTTTTAAATAGATATACCCTGTTTTGTGTATTCTAAAGCTTAAACCTTTTTTCACATTGCAACACTTCTAAAGTCGTGATGCATCTTACAGTTGCTGTCAGCCAGGTTGCAGTTATGACATAATTGTGGAAAAATCTTCTGATGACACTTTCTGGTAAAATCAAGAAACTGCCAGCATCAGTGACTTAGATACATGAATATGGTATGAGCTTATGTGTGTGTGTGCGTTGTTTGATGGGAGAGTGTATACTAAATTACAAAGTGAAATTTATTTCTCACCACAGGTTCATGGAAAATAAAAGCTTGAAAAATAGCATACTAAGCCCTTTCATAAAATTTATATGTGCACTTACTAATACTGATATTCTAATTAGACAGAAGAGCGGTTTCCACCGCTCTTCAGACAACCACCATTACCACTCTCCACCCGTGGTGACTTCTGAGACCTCACCCTACTCGCAGTAACTGAGGTATCTGCCCTTCACAACTTGTGTGACCCCTTCTCTTTTCTCGTCTGAACGAGGAGGATGCTGGAGAAGCTTTCTAACAGCACTTTCATTCTGAGCAGTCCAAGAAGTGTGCAGATACCCGTGTGACTCTTTACATGTCTGTCCTGAGCCCTGTGGGATGTCTCCTTCCCTGCTTCCTTTCTCTCCTGTAGAAGCAGCTTCCCATAAAACCGAGACAGAATGATGTTAAGTATTCCTATAATGTCTGTAACGTTTTAAAAATGTTAAAACATAACGTGGGAATGGCAGTAAGGGTTATACCATTGTGTTTTAACATGTGGCATGTGGAGCTCTCATTCCTGACTCAGAGCCTTTTTTCCTGCCTCACCATCCTTAGCTTTGTTCCTGGCCATTCCATTTCTTGAATTTACATTTTGGTCTCCATCCTCACATGTGTTCATTCGTGCTGGCCCCTGGGCTGGAGGAGGCCCCATCTGGGCCCCAGTTCTTCTTACCCACATCTGTTCAGCCCGCCTTGTACCATATTATTTGTTTACATGTCAGTCTCCCCTGTTCAACAATGAGAGCCTTGGAGGCAGAGACCTCTCCTTATTTACCTTTGTCTCCCCAGCTACACAGCACTGCCCAGTGTGCTGTGGATGAAGCATAAGTGGGTAAAGGAAAAGAAGTGCTGCATGAGGTCAATTTCCACGCAAGCACAGGCAAACACACACTCAAGCAGACATTCTTCTGAGCAGAAACCACGGCTCAGATTTCTGTGTTCCATGGCACCCAGCCCTGAGACAGGTCCAGCCTTGGAGAACCTAACTGAGCTGCTGGTTCATTCACTGGCCCCACAGACATGATCTGTACCCAAACCCCTGTGCTTCTCTCCAGCCTTTCACTTCCCCAACCGAGGCCAGTATTCTGGCCCGAGCCAAGAGCACTGGGTCCCCCTGCTCCTAGTCTTGCTAGCAGCAGCCCCTGGGGAGGGGCTGAGTGACAGAGGGAGTTATTTCAGGACCCACAACCAAGAAGGAAGCAATCAGCTTCTTCCTGTCCCTGGTGAGAGGAAGCTGTGCCTTCCAGGTGTGGGAGGGAGGAGCCCCACGAGTGCGGGGCTATGCAGGAATGAGTGAGGCCCACGTCCCTACCTCTCACACCCTGAACAGCTGGTTTAAAGCAACATGATTGGTGACTTCCAGGCCCTGGATGTCTCTGGAGAGCACAGGTGATGGAGGAAAACTGTAATAATCACTTTGATATAGGTTTTAATATATCCTCCTATCTCCCTGCATACACTGGGAGAAAGAAATTGAGATCCACAACACCATTGTCAGCCCCAGACCAAGTATTCAGGTGCTGGCGAGTCAAACGTCTCCTCATCTAGAGTTGAATTTCATAGTTACAAAGAATTAAATTTCACTGATATTTGGTAAGTAATAAATGGCTGCATTAGAAATGCAGAGGAAGTGAGCAAAACGGCTTGAATGAGGAGGCAACTTCTGCATGCAGGGAATGGAAATGTTAGTATCGCCTCTGTTGACTTTGGTGCACTTTAATTTTCTTCTCTCATCATATTTAATACAAAACAATGCCCTAAATGAAACACGATAAGGCCTCTAAACTTTTCACCCAATTCTTCCCGAATTTCTATTTAATTCTGGCTGTCTTGATTTAAGCTTCAATAAATACAAATAATTTCTATGAGCTCCATCCCTGGCCTTGGGAGTACGCCTCTTCATAATTAATTCTCTGGCGTTTATCTGTTTTTAATTCACTTTTTGTGTGCTCAGTTGCTCAGTGGTGTCCGACTCTTTGCAGCCCCAAGGACTGTAGCCTACCAGGCTCCTCTGCCCATGGAATTTTCCAGGCTAGGATACCGAAGTGGGGTGCCATTTCCTACTTGGTGGAATCTTCCCGACCCAGGGATTGAACCTGTGTCTCTTGCATCTTCTGCGTCGGCAGGCGGATTCCTTACCACTCTTTAAGTCAACTTTAATGCTCTGGAATTTGGGAAGCCAGTACTTTTTTTTTTTTTTTTACTTATTAAACAATTAAGGATATAGGAAAATGAAAATTACATCATTGGTACATGTTCTCTATGGTGCTAACAGGCTATAGGATTGGGAATTCTTTTTTTTTTTTAATCAGTATTGACTTGCTAATCAGATTCCAAGTTTTACTAGATTTATAGCAGTGATGTCCACTGCCTTCACATTTGCTTCACGAATTCCTCACACTCTGTGTACTCTCGCTGGTACCATTTTAACCAGAAGTAAGAAGTCAAACTAAATCATGGGCCTGGGATATGAGTCCACCTTGTCTCCCTTCCATCCAGCTGACATAGTCTAAATCACCCCTTCCCTGAAGCATGCCTCATCAGCTGTGCACTGCAACACAAAGGGGAAAATGTTTTCCCAACCCAGAAACTCATCAACTTGAACCCTGAAGCATGACATCTGAATACCTTACTGCAAGAGCAGAAGCAGCTCACGACTGCTATACACGATCATTAACAACCTGCTTGCATTTCCAGGGCTGCCTCGGTGGGTTAATATATGCACTATGTATTAAACCATCTGCCACGAAGTCTGACCCAGTCTTTCTCCATGGTGGCCAACTGCAAAGGTTACCTGTGAGTGTTAAGAGGCACAGTATACTATCATTACATTTATCTGTACCAATTCTTTGGTTTTATTATTGGTTCTTTTGTCCTCAACAGAATATCTTTTCAGGCTCTTGTGTCCCATATTTGCATAGCCTAGAGTCTAATGAAAATATATTTAATCCTCTATGTCAACTCTTTTAAAGTTCAGCATTAGCCTTTTATTAAACTCAGGCTAAAGAAGAATGAACTTCACATTTCCTGTGAAGATGGGACAAAACTTGATTATCAGCATATGGTCTCATGTATTTTTGTGCACTTTAGAAACCTGTCTTTAATGCAGCCAAAGATCGTTTTGTTTTGTTTTTAGTCTAGGTAAGGAGCACAACTGAGCTCCCTTCACACATGACCAAGTTCCCCTCTCTGAAGATGCTGAGAGATAGGCCATATCAAGTAGTATGGAAACTGAAACTTTTCATTCTCTTATGCTAGCTCACAGGCTTCCCCGGTGACTCAGAGGTAAAGAATCCGCCTGCAATGCAGGCGATGCAGGTTCAATTTCTGACTGCGGAAGGTCCCCTAGAGAAGGGAATGGCAACCCACTCCAGTATTCTTGCCTGGGAAATCCCATGGATAGAGGAGCCTGGTGGGCTACAGCCCATGGGGTCACAAGAGTCAGACACAACTTAGCAATTAAACCACCACCATCATCATGCTAGCCGACAGCTCAGTGAATGGAATTGCATCTGATGTCAGGTTACTTTATTATATGTTTGTAGAGCAGAGGTTAGCAGGGGGAGGGGGCAAGGGGGATAGAGATATTTTGCAGATATTCCTCTGTGGTGTTTCAAATGAATGCAACTTAGAGAAAAGTAACAAACTTCTCCTCCTTCCTAGACATCTACTCCCAAACAAGCAATCAGTATATTAAGTGACACTACTCCTAATATAAACCCCTGAGATGGAATGCTATTAATTTAACTGTACTCTGAGGAATATCATCCACTCCCTACCTAGGTTCTTAATCCAAGACTAGGCTTTATTCCTTGCCTTTGGTTATTTATTTTCCTCAAGGGTCCCTTCAGAGGGAGTCAGCCAAACTCTAAGTGAACTACTTAGATTTTTGAAAATCCAAACTTACCTGACATTTTGCAAGGCTATATTTGGTCGTGTGTGTGTGTGTGTGTGTTATCACTAGTGGTGTCCGACTCTTTGTGACCCCATGGGCTGTAGCCAGCCAGGTTCCTCTGGGCATGGTATTCTCCAGGCAAGAATACTGGAGTGGGTAGCCGTTGCCTTCTCCAGGGCATCTTCCCCACCCAGGGATCGAACCAGGGAGTCCCAGATTGAAGGCGGATTCTTTACCATCTGAGCCAGCAGGGAAGCCACTTGGTCCTTTTTAGTTAGGTTTATATTGAATGTTAACCCGAAACACAAGTACTATATTCTTTCCTCTGGGGAGGTTTCTCAAACGGTAACCCTATAAACTCTGTATTGTTCTGTGATTCTTCAGAATCTGACTTCTCTCAAAATTATAACAGAAGATCAGCAACCTAAAGTCTGGGGACTTTCTGTGTATGCGTGTGTACGCCCCTGCACTGCACGTGCAAGGAACGCACTGCACGACTGCACCCTTAAGCACTCTGGGGTCCCCAGAGAGGCTGGAGGCCCTCCCACGCAGTGAGTTCCCACTTCTCAGGTATGCTTACAATTTTTAATAGCAACATCGTAATTTATTTCCTTCATGAGCTTTGGACCTTCTGATTTACTGCACGTAAGCTTCTCAAATTTGCCTCAGCTGATTTTTCTTGGAGATTCAACTCACCATTTAAGGTGCATCGAATTCCCTATAAAAATTGCTCTGCAGGACAGGGAGGCCACACCCAACTCTCCACACACTACATCTTTCTCTCACACTGCTTTCTGATGTCCTAGGAGCACAGCTTCTGATACCCTAGGTACTTACACACGTTACATGTTTTTGCCATCTTTGGTTGCTTTTTGAAATGTCATCCATTTGCCCTCTCCATTTCTCACTGGTCTTTAACATGTCTTCTGAGTTTCCTGAGACAGATTTTTCACTTTTCTAAAGGATGCCTTTTTAGTACTAATAAAACTTTCATACTTGTCTGCTTAATCACGCCAGCTTTACTGTCCCTTTTTTACTTTTTTGTTTTTGGCTCAGAGGTATATGAACCATCTGTGCCTCGAAAACAGTTTGCTTAAATAGCCTCCAGGCAGATTTTATGGTTTTTAAGTTTTTTACTTTAACCTTCAGCCTGCTGTTAGCCATTTTCATCACAGTTTTAAAATCAGCCTCTTTTGGAGACGGCTGTCACTATATGTAGTTTTCAGAAGTTACTGGAACTGAAAGGGGGCCACTGACTCCAGCTGAACTGTACTGGGTTTCCATTCACAGTCTCCTGAGGCAGGTGCAGGCATGACGGAGCTTGATAAGGGTCCCCTTCTCTGCCTGGCATCCTGAAGACTGGTGGAGACCCCCTTGATTTAGAATAGCCATGTCCACATCACCCAGTAAGACCCAGGAACATTAAATCTGATTCACCTACCTCCTTTTTATTATTACCACATGTCTATGGCTTTGTCATCCTGATCCTAGCCACTAAATGAAACAAGAGGCTGAAACAAAGAATCCAGAGAAAGGGCGGGGATTCCTCACTTCTCACCACACCACTGTGCCCTGAGAATCGCCCTGTGTTGGCATGCCAGCAGAGGAGCTGCTCTGTTTCCACTTTAACAACTTGTGTAGTCTGGGGAGCTGCGTGTCAATAAGCATTCCTCTTTGTTGGAATATATCATCACCCAAACTTCCTGTCTGCCCTCAACATTAATGTTAATATAGCTCTATGTGCTGTGCTTAGTCACTCAGTCATGTTCGACTCTCTGCGACCCCATGGACTGTAGCCTGCCAGGCACCTCTGTCCATGGGGACTCTCCAGGCAGGAAGATTGGAGTGGGTTGCTGTGCCCTCCTCCAGGGGAATCTTCCCAACCCAGGGATCAAACCCAGGTCTCCTGCATTGCAGGTGGACTCTTTACCATCTGAGCCACCAGGGAAGCCCAACATAGCTCTACGGTTTCTTTCTATAACAAAACCATACCTCTTTCCACACTAAGTGTCATGGGTAGGGGGTGGAAAGGGGTTAGGTTTATTTCCAACCATATCTATCAGACAATAATAACACTATTGCTCTCTTTCAAATCAGCACATTTTTACCCAATCTTTTCTGTTGTCATTGCTGCTTTTCTGATATAGTTGATAACTAAACACACTTGGGTTCTTAGTCTTATCCTTATTTTGATTATTATTTATTTACAAATTGCCTCTACCCACAGGAGTTACGCACTGTCAATATACTCCCTGAAATGAATTAGTACCATGAATGGGCGAACTCTATAGTTATGAGGTTGAGTGAAGGATCAAAGAAGGCAGAGGCCAGCAGGCAAGTCACGCATTTCTAAAGGTTGGTGGGATGAATAAACAAATGGATGAATGAACACACAAACAAATGGATAAATGAGATTATTGTCCTAGGCCATGTTTATTTGTTCAATTGTTCTCTTGCTTGTAGGTAAAATTCCATTCCTTCCAAAAAACTTGAAATGAGCAAAGCAGCAGCAAACTAGGGCCAGGACTGGAAATCATGCTGCTGTGTTCTCAGCCCAGTGAGTTCTTCCTTCCCCGTTTCCCCTACTTAACACCCCTTCAGATCTCTCAGACTTCAATTCAAGCAGTACTTTCTCAGAGAAGCTTCCAGATCTCCCGACTGGTCAAATCTCCCTATGAGAGGCCCTCACAGCACTGCGCCCACACTGTCATAGCTCTTGCCACAGTGGTAATTTCACAACTGCATTCTTATTTAAACAAATCTCTGTCCCCCACTGGATTGTAAGCTTCATGAGGGCAGTAACTAGGTCTTTTATTTATTTATTTATTGGCCACTGTAGTTCCAATGACTAGCACAGTGTCTGGCACATGGTAGCTACTGAACAAATATTTGTTAGATTGATTCATTAATTAACTAATAACTGTGAAAGCTGAAGTCTCCAAGGTCTCTGCTCTTTTGCCCACCTGAACTTGTATTCCGCCTCAGACTAAATCACAATTTGTTTGGACACTCTCCCTTCCCTTCAGTTTAGGAGACTCAGTTTTCAGCCAGAGAGAGAGAAGTTTAAATGTATAGGCAAGCAGGCTAACTCTTGATGGGTAACAGCAGCCTCATCCCATCACCATCTAGTCCCAGGCATCTGACTCCCCACATCCAATATGGGCCATGGCCAACATCTCCCAGGCCACTACACTGATGAAGCCACATGCTGGGTTATCTGCTGTTCTAACTGCACCCTTGTTCCTCTTCCTAAATGAGTATATCTAACAGCTAACTACAGTCCCTTTGTCTTAGCTTTGTGCAATCTCGTGTTCCATAGACTCCAAAAAGAATCAAAAGAGTCAGCACTTTGGTCCTGGCACTAAAACCAACATTCTAATTATCGGGTTTGTCAAAGCAGCTGGTCCTGGAGAGATGAGGTAGTGCATCTAAAGGCCCTTTGATGAATGTTAACCACATTTTTATCTTTCAGTCCACACACGGGTTTCAGAGTCCTTCCACATGACAAAAGTTGATGGGCATGACATGGTTGTTGTGTAAAGAATTCAACATCATGAGATCACTTCTCCTTCTCTCTCATGGACATTTGCTGGCACATATCATCAGCCATCACACTGACCTCATCCCTCTTTAAAAAGTGTCCAGATTTTCATTCTGGTAGCTACCCTTCCCCCATGCAGCTTCCCTTGGGCTTTAGAGGAAAATGAGCCCAACTCCATTGTCAGAAGGAAATCATCACTGGCTCAAGCTAATTCAAATATCCATTGCTCTGGTCACAGTCCCAAATTCAGGCCTAAGCATGTGACTTCAGCACAGACAATGAGTGTGAATTTCAACATTCTTGCTCAGAACACTAGGCCATACGCATTCTGTCTTCTATTGGATGTGAACGAAGAGACATCTATCCCTGATTGCTGTTATTAGCCATTCCATGGTCCTGAGGAGCTTGCCTTGGAATATGGTCAACACTCTATCCAGAAGAATATAGAAGTGGGAAGAAATGAGACCATGATAAGACCATTGCACTGCAGGATCAACCTACCCTGAAGTATACTCTAGCTTAGGACTCTACAGTTCCATCAGATAAAAGAAGCTTTTTATTTCTTAAATCAGTTTGAGTTGGGTCTTCTGCTACTTGCATTAAAAAATTCTGAAGTGAAGTGAAGTGAAGTGAAGTCGCTCAGTCGTGCCCAACTCTTTGCGACCCCATGGATAGTAGCCTGCACCAAGCTCCTCCATCCATGGGATTTTCAAGGCAAGAAGTACTGGAGTGGGTTGCCATTTCCTTCTCCAGGGAATCTTCCCAACCCAGGGATCGAACTCAGGTCTCTCACATTGTAGACCGATGCTTTACCGTCTGAGCCACCAGGGAAGTCCTACACCCTAAAAGTATGCAGTCACCAAATTCAGTCTACTCTTAAAATAAATTGGGCTTCCCTGGTGGCTCAGATGGTAAAGAATCTGCCTGCAATGCAGATTCTGCAATGCAGGGATCAGGTTTGATCCCTGGGTTGGGAAGATCCCCTGGAGAAGGGAATGGCAACCCACTCCAGTATTCTTGCCTGGAGAATCCCATGGACAGAGGAGCCTGGAGGGCTACAGTCCATGGGGTCACAAAGAGTTGGACACGACTGAGTGACTAACACACTTAAAATAAACTTTAAATAATTTTTATTTAAATAAAGTTTAAATAATTTGATCCAAAGATGGTCCCTTCAAAGTTTCCACCTCCTTTTCATCATGCTTCTTTGAGGGGTAGAGCTTGAGAAGGCCTGTATATGTTATATGTCTCCCAGGACAAGACTTGAGTTCCATATGGCACTTGAGCTTGCCTCCTGAGGCCTTAACCTCCCCATTAGGTTGGGAGCAAGCCTTGTCAACTGCATAGAAAGAAAACTGCTGTGTCAGATCATTTAACCAACAACATCCATCCTTCATTCATTTCTTCCCACAGTGTGCCCCAAAAAAAAGAACAAATGAAAAAGAAACCTAAATTGGTTCAACACACTTTTGCTACTGGGAAATGTTTCATAACTACGAATGAATAATTCAGTGAATATGATATTTTAAATTTTCTATTGCCAGACACACCCAACTTTGATGGGAATGCTGTTGCCTTTCTTACTCTCAAAATCCCCTTTGCCTCCAGGATCTTAAATCTATTACTTCCTTGATATAGAAATCCAATCAACAACAAAAATCAGATGTCACACACCCTATTCAATACCTTCCAATAGCTGCCATCATACTTAGAATAAAATCCAAACTATTACCTCTCCACCCTACATGATCTGGCCACTAACCACCTTGATCATTCAACTGCAGACACAATGGCCTTCTTGCTATTGCTCAAAAATGCCAAAACTGTTCCTGCCTGACCGCTGCCTTTCACTCGCTCCCTCTCTGGAGCCCTCTGCTATAAATGCTTCACATGACTACTCCATCACTTCATTTTGTCCCTACCCACATTTCACCTCCTCAGAGATAACTTTTGTGACCATGATGTACAAAATAGCACCTCACCACTATCCATCCCCTCACCCTACATTTTCTTCATAGCATATATCACTACCTGAAATTGTGTTCAATACATACATATTTTTAACTTGTATATTATCTATCTCCCTTCAAGAATGGACTGTAAGTCCCTTTAAGGCAGGGATTTTTCTCTTGTTCAATGATGTAGCCACTAAGCCTAAAATAGTACCCAGTACATTATAGGAGCTCAATATACTTTTCATTTTACCTTCTAAAAATGAATGGATGAATAAGTAACAAGGTTTTTTTCCTTAAGCTTGGCCAAAAACAAACAAAAGAGCAGCAGAGAGGCACTTGCCTCTGGTTGGACAAATCCCCCTTGTTTTTACCTTTTGCCCAGCTTTATTTCACCGGCTCCTGGATCTCTGTATCTCTAAAGCATTTGACACCAACAACTTAAATTGCTCCCACTTATGAAACAGGCAATCCCACAGATGATCACAGGAAGTATCAGGGCCTTCAAAGGCTCTTATAGCAAAGAATTGGATGTACAGTCACAGAACTGCTTGCCACATTATAAATAATATGCAACCTTTCTATCAAAACAGAATACAAGATAACATATTATTTATTGGATCCATATAGAAATCACCAATTTATCTTGTGATATTCGCCTGTGAAGAAGACTAGCAGTCTTTATACCTCAAAATTCCTATTACCCATTGAACCCCCCAAATATACTTATTGGGGTAGGAGCCTGCATTAAGAGAGCAGACTCTCTTAAACTCAGTTTAAGTTTTTGTGACAAAAATTGGATGCAAAATCTTTCATTTGTCATAAAATCTACTATCTCTGTGGGAGAAAAATAATCATTCCAAAGTTGTTTTCTCACAATCAAAAGTGATTAAATACTTTCAAATACCTTTCAGCATATTTAAGAAGGAATTCTCCTACATGCATCCAAAACTCTCTCACAGATCAGTATGTTTCCAGAGCACATTTGAAAAAAAACGCACATCTACTAACTATATTTTCTTCTATTAGAAGATGAGTTAAGCAGGAAATACATTAAATACATTACTATCTGAATTTATAATAGAAGAGGTTAACCCTTAACCATAGCAAACTAATGAGGAATATTTTACCTTAGAAGGATTAATCAGGGCTCTTAACACTGTGCAATTTGACATTTTGAGGACTTAATCAAGAATGAATTTTATTCACCTATTTACTTTTCATCACAGGGATGCCTTTCAAAGCCACCACGTGTTAGAATAAATATAATTCTTGAGCTTAATCATTCTGCCTTAAGAAAAATTTATTTTAAATAATATCTCATAGCTTTTAAAAACAGTTCTCACAGAAGTAGCACTATTACACTTATGTCATCTCCAGGCCAAATTCAGCTCAAACACTCAGAAAAGATCAATACAGATGTGGTGAGCTCCAGAGCCTTGACCTGACTAACACTCTGTTAGCCAGGAGACCACAACACAAATTCCGGGAGGTTGTGATTATCAGACACTGGCTTCTATCTATAGCCATTGATTATCTCCATCTTTGCTAAAGACTACAGGAGTTTCATTTAACTAGAGTGCTCAGTAAATTGCAGCAGAGTTCAAGCATCTTTTATGGATTCATTAAACCATTGATCTGCCTTCCAGAGCTTGTAGTAGGCCCCTGCTCTGGCCCACAGCCTGTGTTTACAGAGAATACAACAGACTGGCATTTGTAACCTCCAAGGGCAGCCTGTCAGGAGACATTAGACTTTACTGTGTGCATGGCCACCCTAAGAGTGGATAGCAACCTAGGGAATTTCCCATTCTCAGTCTGAGCTGCTGGGGCAGAAATTAAGTGGCCCTCTGCTGCAAGATTTTCTTTACTCTATCCTAATCTGTGAGAATAAGAACAAAGAGCAGAGAGCCCAAGGAACAAAAAATTGCACGTGGCTTGCCCAGTTCATACTTTTGCTTATGTGTACAAAAGCTATCCAGAGGTACTGAGATGGGAGAGAAATAAAAATAACCACGGGTGTGCCTATAGTTTGCATCTCCTGCATATGGCCCTCTTGGGCATACTAGGTTTTATGACCAGACATTGCAAAAGTGTATGAGAGAAATTCTGGACTCAAACTACTATCTTAAAATATCTCAAAGCAAGCCACCTGGCCTGTCTTATGCATGCACTTATTTAGACAGTTAACGTTTTTAACGAAGCATTTGAATTTACAGAGCATAACTACAATCCTAGGAAAATGCACAATCATCTCTCTTGGTTTCTCCAGACAGTGCACTAAGCACTCTTAGAAACTTCTCCCCTCCTAGTCGTTACTAGTACAGTTGCATGACACCTTCCTTTTAAAATCAGCACAAAGACTAACTCTGAGCTGCATGGAGCTGACGACTGGAGAAGGACAAGAAAATGAGCCATTTCTTCAAAAGCTCATTCTTCAGATACACCTAAACACTGTTAGCAGCAAGGTGAGAAAGTTGACGATGTGAGTGACTGGATCAATAAGGAGAACGCAGGTCCCAAATAACTAAACCCTTCCTAATCATTTGTTTCCCTGAACTGCCCACTAACCAAACAGACACCGGACGAGGAACTCAGAGCACAAACATTCATCACTGTGCAGCCGCAGCCACCGGAGCACAGTGCAGCTGATGCAATCTGACACTGTGGTTAATGTGAAAAGGGAGTGTGCCTTTGAGATGGATTGGATAATTACCGGCAGTTCAGATGAGAAAAACTTGATTTAAGTGTAAAGCATTAGCTATCACCAGAAGGATGGCCAGAGACTGTCTGAAAATTAACATTCAAGCATCTATGTCAGTAACCCTGTGTATCAGTCTCTGGGTGACGGGATTTGAATCTATGGAAAGTAGCCCCTCTTCCTTCTGCTCATTGAAAAGAAACACTGAATAAAGTATTGGTGCTTGAAGCTATTTTGGAGTTTTAATCATCTTTTCATATTTAATCTAAAATATCTAATATTATTCAGAAGCTGACATCTATTCTGGGTAATAGTTTAAAATTATTTCTGTTTCCCCACAATATCCCAACATGTAGCCCATTCAAAACTATGGGACATGGTTGCTATTCCTTTCTTTCAGTACATGGTTGTGATCCCTTTTTCTTTTGCTTGCCCCATTCTCTTTGTGTTCTGGGGGTCCCTTGAGTTCAGTGTCTCTCAAGTAGTGTTCAAGTGTTCTGATAAACTCAAGATCGCATGCCTCTCCCCCAAGCTTCTGATTGATGGCTTCCTAGGGCACTGGATCCTACCTGGCCTGCAGAAGCTCTGCCCTCAGACTCTTTCTGTCCCTCCTCAAGGGTCCAGGCATCACTTTAACCTGATTTGCTTCTTATTTCTCTGGCCAGAATTCTTTTGCTCTACCCCTGCCCTGAATGTGTTTCAAAGGACTAACACAGTTCCTCTCCTCTGCTGGTGTTTTTTTCACGGGTTCTTATTTGCAGAATTTCATCAATATTCCATCCCATATTTCAAAATACTAGAGAACAAGAAAACAGGTGGGTTTGTTATTCTTTCCCCCAAAGCTTCCTGAGGACACCTTTGTTTGCTGTAACTGAAAAGGGACTAACTGCCTCGGAGCCTGTGGGTTAAAGTCCTGGGAGGCAGCGGCCACTCTATAGGCAGGCAGTGGGCAGGCTCGCAGCACAGTTCGAAGACAATGAAGAACCAAAGCAGACATTCTTCAGGCCAGAGTGCAGCTATATAGTCATAGAGTCTCAACCCCATAAAAACATTGGCACCAAAAAAAAATGGCACCCCATAAAAACACGGTGAATCTACAGGAAGAAATCTGGTGCTCCCTAAGAATTCTGTCAATGAAGAATATTTGCAAACAACTGGCAAAAGCAAGTCCGTGGCCTAAGCTTCAGGCAACTGGGACATTAATTACAGGTAATTTAATGTCCTTCCCTAAACCTTCATGAATGATAGCCATTTTGCAAATTAAATCTTGCAGGTGTTTAAATGAAAAAAAGTAGACAGGTTAATCACTAGATTAACAAGGCAATTGTTACACATTTCTTCTGCACTACTAGGTTCTATAGTGAGGTCTGAAACTGAGAATCTTCCCCAGGATATATTCAAGTTTAATAAACAGCCCAATAGTCTAAACAAAATGTAACTCCAAATACTATGATGATACATGCTGTGTATCCAGCAATATAGCTTGAAAGTAAAGGAAATGCTTATTATACAATATTCTCCTCACTGAATATTTGTTATTATTACCATGATTGTTATGAAGATCTTATTGATATCATCTGCAAATGTTGTTTCTGTCTATATAACCTTTTTATTTTTAATTCATCTTTATCTCTTATCTACATAGATATTTTCCCACTATAGTCTGTGGAAGAACAGCAATGTTGTGATACTGAAGACGTATTTCCATCTATTCTTATCTCAAATTACAGAACAATTAGAACAAAAAGCAAAACTTCGGTGCTATTAGGAATTTGTGTCTATTACTAAAGTATCAGTGAGACCCCTATAAATTTGGTATCTGAACAAGGAAAGAAAACCTCCTTACGTTGCCTGTGTTAGCCTTTTGTCTTGAATTTTGATTTCTTGCTTGATTTGTAGACATCAGTTTAGACAACAGGATATTTCCCATGCAGAAGGAAAAAGATCAAACACAGGATATTTGGAAAAGACTACTATTTGTGGTCTTGTTTGTTACTCTTGTTTTAAGTGGGATAATGGTTACAAGGCATCACTCCCTTAGGAAAGAATATTTTTAAGTGTCTGTTATTGTGCAAAGTAAAACTGGTATTAGTTGGACTAAACACTTCAGCATCTCTTACAAAACCACTAAGGAGTATACGACTTTCCAACTCCTAGGGAAAACACTAGGCTAGAAATGTTCTCAAGTTCTTCTCTACTTGTGGCCTCAAGAAGGGGCTGGGAAAAGAATGAGCTATTAGTTCCCTGAAAAGTCTGCAGTGCATCAAGTAATGAGATTGACATCCCATTGTTCGGCTGATGCCCACAGACTACAAAAGTATTTGTCTTACCCATTGTTTCAAACATTTTGGAGTCAGCAGTCGAGCCTGTTGGGGATAAGGATTCTATGAAATATGATTATGAATCAACACCATACACTTCCTAGAGCCAACATCCTGAAATGTGTAAGCTGGTAGTTGGGCTCCTTAAATGAATACAGCTGTGACTCACAGTTCTAGCAGAAGCATTCCGAAGAAAGCCTACATACTTACAGCAATCCAAATTACTCTTCAAATTGAATTTTAAGTTGGTTTAAAATTATAACCTACATGCCACAAAGGGTTAACTTGGCTTCCTTCCATCCCCCCTTACTTCACAGCACCAGGGTTTGGAAGAGAGGGATGTGTCATTCTTAACCTATTCCATCAAACAAACACAGAGACCCCAGCAGAAAGGAGGTTTGAGAAGCAAATGAAATTTAAAGAGCCAATTTTCAGCGGGCCTTCATTCTGAGAGTTGGGCTATTTTTGTCCTTGTTTTTTAGCAGAAAATCAGTTCCTGCCTTTATACCCAAGCATTTGTGAAGAGGATGGCAGGGGAAGCACAGGCACAGCTGTCCAATTTACATTCACAAATGCAGGTGTTGCTCAGACACAAAACAGAGGTCAGCTGAATACTGCTCCTAATTAGCTACCTTTTCTACCAGGATTTTTCTTTGTAAAGTTATGCATGCAATTTGGGTTCAACTTAGAGACCATTTTTAGATCCCAGCATGCTATCTACCAAGAAGTGGGCTGTCATTATAAAGCACAATTTACAACATAGTTAATTTTACATGTTTTTTTAGATTCTACATTATACCTAAGGCAAAATTCTGTTCTGCATACACATTATTCACTCTGTTTTCCATCCACTTCTCAGTATTTAAAAGTGTAGAATTTAGCCAGAAAATCTTTTATGTAGGAATGGGAGGAATTCTGCCCTCTAAGATTAAGCAGTCCACAATCTTAATAATGAGGACTAAAGACTTTGTTAAATGATACAAGAACAGAAGTAGCTATTTGCTATTGTCTTCAGTGAGGAACACCCTGGGGCTTAGTACGGCAGTTCTTAGAAATGGCAGGATGGAGACTGGTATCTAATACAATCCATTAGGAAACCCAAGCCCTAAATGAAATGACCACAAAATCCTATCAGTTAACAGAAATGCAGCAGCTGTACATGTTTATTGTAATACAATAGGATATTGTTGCAGAGATAACACTCTTGAAATTAAAAAAAAAAAGAATCTAGCAAGCGATGTGACCAGTTTATTTCTCTATCTGAAAAACGATACCGTCTAGTGGGGCAGAGGTTTGGAATACATAAATAAGCATGAAGATTGCAGAAATGACAGGTATTGTATGTACACTAATGGGCTGGGGGGGTCAGCCCTCAAAGTCACTGGCTAAACGTCAAGTCACTGCCGCTCCCAGGTTTTACAGGATATTCAAAGAACTACCCCAATAACTACTTGCAGGAAGTGAAGAGTAATGGTCTTTCTCCCTTTGCTGATTTTACCTACTAAGTATTCCAAATACTCTTATCTTGGCTCCCAGTTATCCATTTTTCAAAACTGTATGCTATGGAATTTTAAATTCAGTTTGACCTTAAACTTTATAATTATAAATATGTATATCTTATATATATGATATGTATTATATGGACTTTTTTTTCATATTGAATCAGATACCTTTTATCAAAGGCTTAAAAAGTTGGATCACTGTGCAAAGTGCAACATGTATTACCAGGATTGTGACAAATTTATCTTGCCTGATTTTATTCACTACAGGCAGTCCATCAAGATTCAGACCCATAACCCTTTGGAATAATAGAAAGACAAAACCCCTGTTCTATAGCCATCTTCTGGGATGGAATGCAAAGTATTTTGTTGTGGTAAGTACGGCTTTGAAGATGAAAGCTCTGGGCCCACTCTTGTGATTGTTACCCCAGTGCTCAGCATTCAAAACGGGAGCCTCAGGGTCTCAGAGATCATTTTAATCCCCAAATATTAAAACAAAACGTGTCTCCCATGCGTTGTTCCAACCACCCTCCTCTAAAGCCTCACCAGCCCCTCCCGTGAGGCCCCTCCCAGGGGAAAGTGAACTGTTGACTGTCCCAAAAGAATTCCAATTTCCTTACTTGTCTCCCTGTTCCAGTGAAGATTATGAGACTAATTCTTAGAGACTGCTACTAAAATTCCACCTCGCTGAATTCTGCAGCCTAATTCTTTTGGCATTATGCTTTTTGGCCGAATGATGTGACCCAAATTTGAAGGAGATAATTTGCTGCAACAGTGCTTCTTGCAATGCAGTGAGCCCCAAATTAGCATTTCAGGATTGCAAATATCAGACTTAAAAAAACAGTAACTGTTTGCTTCAAAGAAGGACAGATTTTGACATTGTTTAATGGAAATGCTTAGCAAAATGTGGACGATTTTATGAATTAAGGAAGATTTGCAGATCAATGGAAAATCAAGAACTAGCAATTGACTTCAATTATTAGTGGCAGAATGCAATAGCGGTTCTTAAAAGATCAGGAAATTAACTGAGTGTGTATGTTGATTGTAAAAACATCATGCATTCCACTTCCCATCAATGGTGGCTAACGCTATTCTAAAAGGACACTTTCAGATCTGAGATGTCTTAAGGCAAAACAAAAAAAGAAACCATAACCATGGCTGTTCCTGTGTTCACCCACCATGCTTCTCACAAACACTTCGCTGTGTGAGCTAGGTTGGTTCATATATTCATTATTTCATCTTCTCTCAATATCAATCAATTTTAATGTAAGGTGTCAAGAAAAACTTGACTTTTTCCTGATTAGAATTTGTGGGTCGGATTTTGGAAAGAGCCAGAGCAACATTCACCTTGCAAACAAGTATAAAGCTGAGCGGACTAAAGGCTTTCTGGCCATGCTTCTGTGGCTAGTTTTTCAGCCTCGACAGGAAATTCCTACCACTTCTCTTTCACAGACCCTCGTCTAGTACTCTACCGCCAGAGAGACTGTCACTTAGGGTACCGGCTGCGACCACTGCGTCTTCATCAGATTCATTCACCCTCTCAGAATTCAAACACCAAGACAAGAGAAATTGAAGGACAGGTTACACATTAGAAGGGGGCTCTTTAATCCAGAAGGTTAAGTATGACAGAGAAAGAGAACAGACAAAACAGAAAGAATCAAAGTACGGGGTGCGCAGTGAATTCAGCTAGAAGCTAAGAGGCGCATGCGCACGGGGCGGTGAGGCCTGCATGGGCCGCCTCTCTCTACGGTGCTCTTACCTTATTTCTCTTGAAGTAGGCTCGTCGGCAGGCGGCAAAGCACTTCTCGCTGCAGAAGCTTTTCACCTCACTTCCCATACTCAGGGAATAGCGCTTGATTCCCACTTTCTGGCACCAGGCACACATTATTTGTACATTTGACACATCATCTTCTATAATAAAAGTATAAGAAAAATGTTCATATCAGAAGCAAACATCCCTTCAAACTTAGACACACCCTGAACCTCAGAGAATTACTTGAGGTCTGATCTTAATTTCAGTACCTCACCACTTTCTGACCTAGGAAAATAGGCAGCTCTTGGTGGAAAGACTTACTGCTTTTCTCTCTCTCGTTTTTCTTTCTTTTTTTGGTTGGCTCCTATGTTTCCAAAAGACATCATTTATTTAAAAACCAAAGCATGACTGCAGAGCCATGAGGGTTCCCAGGGCTTCTTGTCCTGGTACAAATGCTTATTCTGCCTAGTTAAACCAGGCTCTGTACTAATGAAGCTTGGAAAGTGACTCCTTTCTTCAAGGGTACTGCTGACAGCCTACAAGATCCATATTGAGTGGGTTGCCCAGTGCTAACCTACAAAAGTGATGTCCCCATGTGAATTGGGACAGTCAGGAGCCAGGCTCAATCTTGCTGTGTTCCCAATTACTGTTACGTGAAAGGGGGTGTTGTTGACTCTTGCAATATAATGATTTCCAGGTGATATAGGGTCAGTCAAAGAAAGGAAAGGTGTGAGTGGCCAGGTTCTCCGGAAGGAAGGCAGTATCCCAGCTCACTCAGCAGTCTGCTATGAGACAGCCTTCCCTCACGGCTATCCTTGGGGAGGCGCAGGACTGATTCAAATTCCCCTCCAGGTGATGTGGTTCATGGTCCTTGGATGGAGGATTGGTAATGGGGGGTGTCAGCCATGAGGCCTGAGGTCACTCAGCTGCCCAGATCATTCTCAGCCACTGGTGGTCCTAGTAGCTTCTGTAGAACCTGCTACCCATGTCGTGGGAACACTTAGATTAATGTTAGGTGGTAGACAGATATTTTCAATATTTTAACTACTGTATTTCTTGTCCTTTGTAAGAGAAAAAAAACAAATTTAACTGGCACAACAAGCTCAGAATATCACAAATATTATTGCTTAAGACAAACAAAGGCTTTTAAAGTGAGTCACTTAATAAAATATATTTTGAGTAAATCATAGTGCAGGTGATAAGATGCTGTAACAAAATGTGATGGTGATACTCAAATGACTGGAGTCAGGGAAACACTGGAGTATTTACACAGAAAATAGGAGACGATTTCTTAGTGGAAATCTAAGGAATATTTCCTTGCTACCTCCTAGGGGGTTCTCACTGTATCTTACGTTTCCATGGTCATCCCAATTGACCGTGTGTGTGTGTGTATGACTGATTGCCACTATTAGCCATACGTCTTCCTCCTTTATGGATTTTTTTTGTACTAACCAAACTCATGCTCCAGACATGGGTGGCAATCATAAAATCCCCAACAAGCTCTGGTATAGTATTGTCTGATTTCCGAATAAAATCCCCCAAAGACTAATTGCTAAGCAAGGCCTGGTTCATGAGTTGTTGACATATTCATGGTTCATAGAGCCTGTCATGCAATCATTCCATTTCCAGTGGAAAAGATTTGGTTTGAGGCAGTATGGTCATCAGCCTGCAAAATTAGAAGCAAACTAATTTGTAGTGCAGTGATATGGCTTCCCCCCGCCCCACCCCCTGCCAAGTGTCATCACTCAGAACTCTGGATAGCATTTTGTTTACCTTAATGGAATAAGTATTGTCATTTTAACGATCATTTTTATTTCACAAATTACATGTTGTAATTGATTGTTAATTATCAAATGAGACACTATAAAAAAAGAACCTCTGATGTTAATCAAACATATTTGATAAAATAACTTCCTTTAAATGGAGTCATAACATGAATTCAAATGTCATGCAATGACTATTTAATAATGTATTCTATTCAAAGAAAGCTTTATTTATATTTTGTATGATTACTAATATGGCACCTGTCTACAGACGTTTTACATGGTATGAAAAATTAACAAGACTCTATAATTTACCTTAGAGTATGGTGTTTTAAAATTAGATTAGAAAGAGTATATGTAGAAAATAATCATCTATCATTACTAAACTAACTAGCACTAATAGTTTCTATTTTTCCAGTTAGCTACTTTAAAATCTTAAATTCCTGAAAAAAAGATGATACAGCAGAATTCTCACAAATGATCCACTGGCAAAAAGCTTGATTCTGGTGAAATAAGGGAAAAAAGATTTTACGGGGGAAATTATTTGGCCTCAAAGTTCAATGAGGAGACCCCACTTCCTCGGGAGCCACTTTAGAACATGCATTAGGTTTCCCCTTGCGGTTTCTTCCTTTAAATAGTCTGATTTGGAGGGATGTGGGGGAAGTAAGTGTTTTAGTCCTAGATCTTTAACTATCATAGGCTAAAAGCAAGATGACAGAGGGTAAAGAGCAAAGCTATAAGAAGGCTGGGCAGCTGGCCTGAATCCTGGCCTGACCTGAAGGAATGATGCCCAAGGCAAAAAGGCCACTCACAGGTCTGTCTCATATTTACTCCATCATCACCACACAGTCCTACTTGTCTTTTTTAAAGGAGAGGCAAGGATAGTTTTTTACAATAGAGCTAACAAATAAAAAGTATAATTTTAAAGCAAATTATTTTTATAAATAATTTGTACTACAAAGTAACGATAGAGAAAATGAGACAAAAGAAATTGTGCACTTTTGTATCTGGCAGTTGGAAAACTCTTAGAATGGTACTTAGCATCTGTCTTGTTAAATAATTCAGTATTCTCTTCCGTTTTTCATAAAATTGTGTTTCATAAAGGCAAACTCTTTGGAAAACTGCCATCAGATATCTCCTGTTCTGTCACCAAACTGTTATCAACAGCTAATGCTCCAAAGAAGAGTCAGATAAAGGGATTATTCCAAAAGTTCAAGAAAACATTTTCAGATATCTCAGATGTTCTAGTCTTAATAAAAGTCATTTTTATTAATATATTTAAGAAACAAGAAAGAACTTTGGTTATTAAAATTGTCAGCTAAAACTTAGCTGAAAATTCTGCCACCAGACATGAGATGGTACCCCATCTTAAACAGCATGTCCTTACCCCTAGAAAATGAGCTTTTCTTAAGTGCTTAAAGCCAAAATGTATGTGTGCATGCTAAGTCGCTTCAGTCATGTTTGACTCTTTGTGACCCTGTGGATTGTAGCCCACCAGACACCTCTGACCATGGGATTCTCTAGGCAAGAATACTGGAGTGGGTTGCCATGCCCTCCTCTAGGGAATCTTCCCGACCCAGGGATTGAACCCAGGTCTCCTGAGTCTCCTGCATTGGCAGGTGGGTTCTTTAACCAGTAGCATCACCTGGGAAACATTAAAGCCAAAAGAATTGGTTTATTTTAACAATCACATCTTTTTCTAAAAATCTGAAACCCAGGAATTGTGTGCATGCTTTACATTGGCAAAAGAGAACGCCCCAGCCCTTTAGTCTTTTGAACCTTATCTGCTTTAAAATTTTTTAATTTTAAAAATATTTCTTCAAACTAGGAAAACCTGATCTCTTATATCTAGGCTAAAATCTGGGTCATTAGAGACAAGATTAGCCCCCCAAAAATTCTTGTAACAGATTTTTCCTTTATAGCCATTATTAGCCTGTGTATTTTTCATAATGAACAATGCAGCAACAAATGCAAAATACTTACAGCTTTAAATCACATTCCCATAGTGAATAGTTTATATAACATGATAAATTCTTCATATGATAATATCACATAAATATGCATCAGTCCAAACCAGCATGTTTCAATTAATCATGAAAAGTTTGTACCACCTCTTTAGGATTTAATTAAGCAAAATGTTTAGGGCATATTCTTTCCAATCTAATGTTCAAAGAGCTATAGAACATTATTCTACTTTATATCCCAGAAGGAGAAATCTAAATTAATTACTCTGAGATAAAATCAAAATTGTATTTATTTATCACAAGGCAGAGAAGTATGAAGTCAAGCATTTCTGGAATGCCTTGCTGAAGTTGAAAAATTACTTATCTGGGGACTTAAAAATAAGGATGGCCTTGGTCAATGCCATTCTAGAGGCATTTTAATTGGTTATGAACATGCATACTAGCTTACCCGACCAGAGCACAAAGCAAATCAGGAGGGCCTTAATGGACTCCAAGTGATTCACCACCCTTTTGTAACTTTCATGGGAATCTAAGACTGAGAAAACAAATCTAAAAGTATCTGCTGGTGCTGTTTCTCTCCTCCAACAGTTCCTAGAATGCATATGTCCAGATAATCATTTCAAGACTTGAATTATGTTTGAAACAAGCTGGAAGACAGCTTGAAGTGATTCTTGCGTGTTTTCCACACTATGAAACGAAAGCACAGGTAACATTCAAACTATTTGCTGGAGAAGTTACACTTAAGAACAGAATAAATACATGGCCTGGAAAGCAGGCAAGAAACTAAGATTAAAGTTTGCTTTCTTTGAAGCCCTTCTTGGAATAACTGAATTTCAAGAACCTTAAGGCAATCTAATTTAAAAGTCTCTAGAGTCCTACAGAAGCTCCTGTACAATTCCTTGTGTTCTAGAAATAAACATAAGGGAGACCAAGAGAAAATCTGGACCACTGAACCAAAAGGAAGATAATTATGGCTAGTAATTATTTCATATTTAATAGGTGCCAGGCACAGTGCAAAGTTCTTTAAATCCATCATTTAATCTTAATCACAGCTACCACCCCCCAGGCAGGTAGGTACCAACAGTATCCCCATTATGCAGATGTGGAAAGTGAGGTTTAGAAGCCAAGTAGTTTGCTCCAAATCATACAGTCATTACACACCAAAGCCAAGATGAAAACTGGGGCATCTGACTCCAGGGCCCAAGCTCTTGATTACTACACCTTAGAGACCACAGTCTTTCTAAATGGGTGAGATTATACACCATCCACACAGACAACCTTGCAAGAAAAAGACTAAAAGCTGTCACAGATTCTGCTACTTGCACAGCACACTGCTCCATAACACTGCTGCTGCTAAGTCACTTCAGTCGTGTCCGACTCTGTGCGACCCCATAGGCGGCAGGCCACCAGGCTCCCCCGTCCCTGGGATTCTCCAGGCAAGAACACTGGAGTGGGTTGCCATTTCCTTCTCCAATGCATGAAAGTGAAAAGTGAAAGTGAAGTCGCTCAGTCGTGTCCAACTCTTCTCGACCCCATGGACTGCAGCCCACCAGGCTCCTCTGTCCATGGGATTCTCCAGGCAAGAGTACTGGAGTGGGGTGCCATTGCCCTCTCCATAACACACTAATAGACAAAACAGAATCAGAAAGGTCAAAATGTCTTTGAGGAGGCAGCTGAAGTGTTAATCAGTATTTGTTGGTCGATTTTAAGAAACAAGTTAAAGGCCCACAGTGCAAGCCTATGCTTCTTTATGACTATGCGACTTGGATTTGCTGCAAACATTCTGTCTGCACCCTCAAGGGCCACTTGAACATTAAATGATGAGACAGAACCAATATACTTGGGTCTCATGAAGCAGTCATTCTACTCATAGGCAAGCAATACTTTTCTCAGCTTTTTCTTTTGTAAGGAGGGGGATCAGGAGCAGGACATGGATAAGACTGACTTTCCATGTGGGTGAAGTAGGGAACAGCTTATACATGTGTAACTTTGAAGATTCCAATAAGAATATTCTAGCTTCAAAAATTATCCTTACCTACTCACAGAAGTCCAATTCTACCATTATGGAGTAATTTCCTGGGCTAAATATTTCTTATATTTCATTAAAACATGAATTCCCTGAAAGCAGTAAGGCTCAATACATATTTATCTATAATGATTTATGCTTTAAAATGAGTGATTCTTTCGGAAGAACAAGTTTTCACAGAGAATGGAGAGAAGAGCTAAGAAGAGAGCTCCATGAGAAAAAAGGAGGGCAGAGATGGGAGAAGCTAAGGGCACAAGAAGCCTCTGCTCACTACTTGGCTAATGTTTAGCCCTGGGCATAGAGGTAGAGCTAGCTGAGGACCAAGAAGTGAAGGCAGAGTGGCCAAAGCCTACTGTCTGATCATACTGCAGCATAATGTCAAATATTTTCAGAATGACTGTTAGATGTGAATTTAAAGCACAGGAGAAGCTGAAGGAGGTGGGAAGAATGGCATATAGCTAGGGATCTCCAGAAAAGAAAAGCAACAGGCAGATCCACTTATTACAGCTCAAGGGGGTGACTGTTTTTAAGCAAATGAGGTAACAGATACCTACTCCTTTGCAAACTTAAGTCGCTATTATTTGAAAGACAGTATGATAAAGTGTGGAGAGACGGAGACAGAGAACACAGGTGAAAGTACTAATACTGCCCCTTCCAGTTGTGTGACATGGGCAAGTCACTCAAGGAATAGTAATACCCACCTTAACTCTAGCTGCGGTGAGGATCAAATGAGAGAAAGTAGGCACATTCCCCATGTAAATGAGACTTCCTTAAAATTACTGCAATTAGAGCCATAAGCTGGAGAATCCCATGAGCAGAGGAGCCTGGCGGGCTACAGTCCATGAGGTTGCAGGGAGTTGGACACGACTGAGTGACTAAGCACAGCACAGCACAGCACAGCGCCATAAGAAAAGGGTAGGTGACGGCTGTATGCAGTCTGGGAGTCCCAGTGAGTAGGTACCAGCCCCTTCTATCACATCCTTCCCACCCAGTGGATGATATCTATAGACCCAATATCTCTGAATACAAAGAACAACCCAGTAATTGGTTAAATTTCATTAACTCAGACTATTTAAGAATAAAGCCATTTAATAAAAGCTTCACTTACACTTATTCTTTTTAAAAATTAGTTAAATTAATAGTTGACAAGGTGTTGCCAAATATATCACTGTACTGCTAGATATTCTGTAATTAATAGATGGGAATTATTTGTAATTATTACATCAACTATCCATACATGGGTGGATCTTTCTACACACTTGAGAAGTTTGCTCTTTTAAAAAGTATATAGTAACAACTGAAAATGTCTGCCACCTTGGTAACTGAACTATTAAAAATTGCCAAAGAATAGAGTCTGAATTAATAAAATTTTATTGCACTTAATTCTCATTAAAAGGAGAGATGCAATTAAATGATAGTGGTTCCATACAGTTATGATTTTTTATAGTACCTAAAATAACCCCCATTTTTCTTTTGGAAGTAGAATTATCTGAAGTGATTTCAAGATTTAAAATAGTCCACATCCCTTCAAATAGGGTAGCTATTGTTTAGTCGCTAAGTAGTGTCCACCTCTTTTGCAACCCTATGATCTTGTAGACTGCCAGGCTCCTCTGTCCACGGGATTTCCAGGCAGGAATCCTGGCGTGGGTTGCCATTTCCTTCTGCAGGAGATCTTCCCAACCCTGAGATCGAACCCATGTCTCCTGCATTGGCAGACGGTTTCTTTACCACTGAGTCACCTTGGAAGCCTGAATATAGTACTTAACTCCAAAATAAAATTTAAATTGCTATACATAAACTAAAATTTGGTTCCAGTATATAAAAGGAAGGGCTTTTCTGGTGTGGAAGGGCCCTTCTGGACTGCTGTGGTACAGTCCATAGGGTCACAAAGAGCTGGACACAACTGAAGCAACTTAGCACACACACATATAAAAGGAATGAGCACATTATACAAATTATATAATATGTATACAAAGCATTATATACATATTATACAGAATGACAGGAAAAAGATGGAATCATAGAAGCATATATGATAACAGATATAAAGAGCTAGCCAATGGGAATGTGCCGTATGACTCAGGGAACTCAGACTGGGGGTCTGTAATAACCTAGAGGGTTAGGAACAGGTGGGAGGTAGGAGGGAGATTCAAGAGGGAGGGGACATATGTACACCTATGGTTAATTCATGTTGATGTATGATAGAAATCAAACCAATATTGTAAAGCATTCAACTGATTAAAAATAAATAAATATTAACAAGAACTACACAAAAGATTTTTTAAGTTTGCTAAAATATGTACAAAGTACAAAAAGTTAAAAACTAATAAAATTAATTTTAAATTTTCTAATGGAACTTTTCTAGCTAATTTAGAATTACTTATATATATATTTATGGGGATATATATATGACACATAAACATACATATTTGTCAAAGATACGGCTCCAGAATGAATTAAACACTTACATCCAGGTGCAGGTCCCTGCACTAGGTTACTGGTCAAGAATGCTGAGTTGAACAGGACATGACCCTGCTCCCAAGAGAACAGACCCAAGAAGTCTGTGCCTCATAGTCTAAAACAGGAGAATGTGGGAAGAGAGAGTTCAGAAGCCTGTTAAAGCCCAGAGAACACAGCTTGTGAGTTGGGCCTTGAAGAGGGAGAAAGTTCAAGAGAAGGAGGCACAGGACAGAGGACCAGCAGCAGCCAGGGAGTGGCAGACACGCTCAAGGACTGGGAGAAGCCCTGCGGTCTTCTCCTCAGTTTCCACAACTGTACGAAGGGAAAAGTCAGAGATGAGACTGGGACCGCTGGGGCCTGCATGAAGGGTCCCTTAAATATCATCTTGCTCTGGGGTGGAAGGGGCTCCTCCTCATTCCACAGGTAATAAGGAGCTCCCAAATGTTTCTTAAAGGACATGACAGGATCAGAGATGTGCTGAGAAATTCAGAAAGGCTGGACTCTCGTTCCACATCTTAGAAATAGGCAACAGGAGAGCAGGCACCACAACTCGTTCACCTTTGTGTGTTCAGCAACTAGTACATGTCAATGCTGAGAGTATGTTGAGTGAATGCATAAAAGCATGGATGGACGGATGGATGGATGCAGAGGAAAGGAGATGAAGTTCTGAACCTATACAGTAACAGTACAAATGAAAAGGAAGGGATAGACTTAAGAGACTTCAACAATCACAACAATGTAGGAATGTAACTCACCCAAATTCAGAGAATTCATCTCCCTGTGTCTCTAATCAAAGCATATCAGGATGGGGAACACATGTATACCTGTGGCGGATTCATTTTGATATTTGGCAAAACTAATACAATTATGTAAAGTTTAAAAATAAAATTAAAAAAAAAAAAAGCATATCAGAGGAAAAGTCCAAAGAGTTCTTTGTGAAAACTGACTCTGTAGTCAAATTCAAAGTGAATTTGCTTTACTTCCAGTGTCCCTTCCTTACTCATTTTCCCAACATTTGAAGAAAGAAAGTATTAAGAGGAGAGATCCCATAAAGTCCCAAAGTAGTCATTCCCTCTTGCATACCATACTAAACTTGAATTCTTTAACAAGACGCTACTGAGTATACATGCCTGCAGCAGCTTAACATTAAGTTAAATACTTTCACTGATTAGCCAGTGAAGGGACGTCTTCTAAGTCTCTTCGAAAACCTCACCTTCACTTCTCAGTACTCACTGTAGAAAGTCTGTCTTTCCTATGTACCCACCCTAAGAAGGGGGAATAAGAAAGGAAGAGGGTAGAACTTAAGAGGTAAAAAAAAAACAACAACAAAAAAACAGAATTCTTGATGCAACATTTTCTAAAATACACCCCCACAGAACACTAATACCATGGGATACTTAGAGCGGTGTTATTTAAAACAAAAAAAACTGCCATGGTCAAACATGTATGGGAAGCATTGGGCCAAACAAAGCTAAACAACAAGCTCTTTGCTGTAAGACTTCTGGGTTCTACCAATGTGTCACTAGGAATCTTCAAGAGGGAGACAAGAGTGTGCTGTATTTCACAAATGTGACCACGGACAGGTGTTTTCAGAGAGAATCCACAAGACTGGATTTCCAAGGACATCTGCCTGAGATGTTCTACAGTCCTGCCCTGTATTAGTACCGAAGCATGAGCACTTCTGTGTGGGTCGTTAATTACCAGGAAGGTTTCTTCTCTTCAGCCCAGAATTTGGATCCTCCATTGCCAGCAGCTCTGTCTGCACTGAGCAAAAGGACAAGGCTAGCCGCTGTGGGGCCCGTGCTAGGTGTGCTGAGACACCCACTAGTCCTCAGTAAATGCCGCCAGGCTGAACAAAGACACCCATGGGCCACTAAGTCCTGTGGTGTCTGCTACATGCATCATATACAGAGAAGGCGACCCTTTCTACTGTAAAGTCCTACAGAGAAAAGGGCAGACATCAATAATAAGGCAATGGGAGAGTAACACCACTCCTAATAGACCGAATAATTCAGGTTCACTGGGTGGTTGCCATGGACAAGAAACGCGATGAAAATCTTGTCCCCCATCCCTGAGTCCTCGATTAGACCCTCTATCCAACCTCAGGTGCTCTGGGACGATTCTGCTGCAGTGATGGGTTTGCTCTCCTCTGGACCTCTCTCTCTTCTACATGGCTCAAGTCCAGGCACCAAGTCTCAGCATCTAGCCAACAGATGCACATGACTAGGGACAAGGGAGCAAGGTCAAAAAGTGTGCAGCAGCACATTGATCACTTCTGGAAAAGCAATTCCAAGCCCCTGCTCTACACAGAGGGGTATCATCTCCAAAGAAAGACAAATAGCAGCGTATTAGGACTAAAGGGCCAAACTGCTTCATATAGGACTTCAGGATAAGAAAAGTATTCCCATTACCCACTATTTATCTGAAGGGCTCATTTCTCCTTCTGAAATCTGGCTGTCCCATTAATTATGCTTAATGGGCCTCACAGCGGTTGACAAATCTCCCCAGAGGGGAAATCTTCATTGTAGACAAAGGATTCGTTTATTTACTCAACTTTGTGTCTGGCAAACAAGACAGACTCGATCCCAGTCCTAAAGGAGCTTTCCATGGCTGCCCCTAGCATAAAATGCCAACAAACAGTAGAAAAGGACTGTGGGAAAAGCAAGCCTGCTCCCCAGGGCTCTCTGTCACCACCCAGGGGTCACAAAAGTCAGGCATTCTTGGTGACCACAGAGGGGGTATCGGCAGCCCCAGTGTGACTGACCAGCATGCCATGTTCCACCTCTCGGCATTTCAGGTAGTTTAAACAGGCAGAGTACCTGCTGCAGCTACCATCCTAGGGAACAGGAACTGACAGCCTAGAGACCGGGGGTCAGAGGGACACGCGGGGAGGGTAAAGCCTTCGCATCACACACTGCTGTCATCTCCTCAGCCCCTCCCCTCCCTCCATGACCTGAACTGCAAGTTCAGCAGACTGAAGAGTGGGAAGAACCTTCACTGAACTAAATTTGTTGAAAGAACCAAGATGAACCTGCTGGAACACTGTCAAAAAGATAATTTACTTTCCTCTTCATCTTCCGATCTTTGAAATATTCGTTTAGATTTCTTGAATGAGAATAATGAGTGATTGCGGGGCTCTCTGAAGGGCCCCCATGCCAATCCCTGTCTGGAAATATCATGAGCCATCACGTGCCCCCAAACAGCCCTGCGATGGAAAAGCAGAGGGTCACACCCACTGTAACACTGCAGAGTCCTCTCTTCTCTCTGCATATTCCCATCGGGCCATATCATCTACGCACTCCTGTGACCCCCGCTACCATCCATAAGATGAAGATTTCCAAATCAATACAGTTACTACTCAGTTTATATCCAATTGCCTCCCAGCATCTTAACCTGTCACGTCCAAAGCTATATATACACCCCTCCCATTACCTGCCCCTTCAACCTTCCCATAACTTGTTTTCCATCTCAGTTCCTGGCCATCCATGCAGTTACCTGCGAGCAGAAATCTGGTTATCTTTCCTGCCCCTTCCCTCCCTTTCACCTCCTATATTCTGATTAATTATCAGGTCCCCCTAAATATTTTTTACAATATATCTATTCATTCATTCAGTTACTATTTACGCAGCCTAATTACGTACCAGGCACTGTCCTAGGCTATACAACACCCACTACCATGGAGTTTACTGCTGTCCGTTCCAAGGAAGCCACCAACACCTCTCGCCCATACTACAGGTGGCTTCCCACTTCACTCCCATCTAGCTCATTCCCTCCACTGTGGAAATGAGGAATTCTTCTGAAGCAAATCTGATTAACTGCTTTCACCTGCCCCAAACCCTTCAGTGGTATCCCCTGCCCTCAAGAAGTCAAACTGTCCCATGGCTCCCATGCCCAGGACAGCCTCTCAGCTTGTCTACTCTCTGGGCTGTGCCTCCTTTTGTTTACCTTGAGGTGCTCTCTCCTCTGAGCCTTTCCATGTGCTGCTTCCTCCCTCATGTACAACCTCAAAATCCTTAGCCGATTCGTATCTTATCTTAAATCTCCTCCTATGGAAGCTCTTCCTGCCCCTAAACCTGATCAGATACCAAAGCACTGTGGACTTGATCATCATCAGACCTGATAGAGGTTTCTTTTGTTTTTGTTTTTAATGTCTGTCCTTTCCACCAAACTGTGAGCTAGTTCAGACAGAGATCGTATCTGTCTTGTCCACTAGAAGGAAATGTCTGACTTTGGGCATCAGCATAAGAAGAAAAAGCAGAATCCTTACTAGACACACTTTGTGTACTTGGATGTCCAGAGTTGGGGCAGGAGGTGGGAGAGGAAACCAAGAACACCCTCTTTGCTAATCACTCAGAACAAAGTTGCCTTAGAAGGAAACACCAGTGAAAAGCCCCCAAACAGAATGCAATGGTTATTTCCACTCTCCTTGGCCAAGCCCATGAACTAAGTCTTCTCAATTTAACAGAAACTTTGAGAAGTCAGCATTGAGAATGTCCCTAGAATGACAAGAGTTACCAACTTAACCTCCACTCCTCTCTCTCAACCAAACTTTATTTATACCTTCAAATAATTAATTTCAAACACTTCAGTCAAGTCTTAATTAATTTCAGAAACACACCTGCCCTCTACAAGCAAGGGCAAGGACAGCTGACATTTCCTCTTATTTCCTGTTAGCATCTTAGCACCTTGGTGACCTGAGGCAGGGTGTTCTAAAATCCTAGTTTGGTCATACTCCTCAAAAGAGTTTATAAAATGCCAAGAAAAGTTCCAGGCTGCCTCAGGTATCACAGAGATGAGTGATTTAGCATCCATGTTTAGATGGTGTCCTTAATTCTGCCATGAAAAGTTCCAGGCTGCCTCAGGTATCACAGAGATGAGTGATTTAGCATCCATGTTTAGATGGTGTCCTTAATTCTGCCATGAAAGCAACTTGGTGACCTTAAGAAGCTCATTTAGCCTCTCTAGCCTTCTTTTCCTCATCTGTAAGAGAGGAAATTTCCATAGGTGATCTCCTAGGTTCCTTCTAACTAAAAATCTAGGATTCTAAATTTCTCAAAACAAAGATCCATTTAAAGGAGTGCAGCCAGGGGATAATCTTTTTCCTTTCGTTTCCTTTCTTGAATCCCTCATTTAATTTCTTTCTTTTTTCTCCTTCTGTATGACCACAACTGTTGTCCCTTGCCCTTATAGAAGAGGCTTAGAAAATTCTTTGGCTGATGGGACAATTTTAGAAGTGGACCTTTCTAAGCTCTCCAATATTTGTGCCACCACAAATCTGGTACCCTCTTTTTAATACTATATTACATTTTCATGTTTCACTTTAAAGAAATAAACATGAATAAAATTCTGACTTTTTATATTATTTTCCATTAATTTCTGACCTTTCAGTGTGAACCTCCACACACATAGTATTTTATCCTGAGTCTTCCCAGAAAACACAATCTGAGACAAAGATTTGCATGCATGTGCTTTACTGGGCATGTGATTCCAGGAAGACGTAGGGGACAAGGGAAATGAACCTGGGGAGCCAAAGAGCCAAAGTAACAACGTAGTACTAAGTTGGCCACTATTAAAGGACACTGGTATTCAGTCATAGAGAACATTCTTTGGAGTGTGAAATAAATTTCATAACTCTTTGAAATGAAAAAGTGAAAATGTTAGTTGCTAAGTCGTGTCAGACTCTATGACCCCATGGACTGTAGCCCACCTGGCTCCTCTGTCCATAGAATTCTCAGGCAAGAATACTGGAGTGGGTTGCCATTCCCTTCTCCAGGGGGTCTTCCCAACTCAGGGACTGAACCCAGATATCCCTCATTGCAGGCAGATTCTTTACCATCTGAGCCACCAAGGAACCAGGGGGGCAAAAGGAGAAATAACTTATTCATCACATCTCATGTCCCATTGACCTAGTGTGTCAATCCCTCTATATTTCTGGTTTGCACTTGTGGATGTGCTGCCAAAATGATTTACATGAAGCCCATGCTGCCATATCAGGGAAGTCCCAGGGCAAGAAACTAGAAACATATGGCAGAAGCATGAGGCAAGGCCCTTTCAGAATGCACATGTCTAAGGTGTCAAAGTACCACAGGAGTCACTGTGGGACCAACAGGAGCTGGAGTGGTACACAAGAGGTGTCCCACACACAGAGCTGCCATCACTGCAGGCAACTCATTCTGCAACTAACACTGCAGGTTTTAATTCTTGTGTGGGGCTGTCATGTGCATTGTAGGATATTTAGCTGCATCCCTGGCCTCTACTCACTCACACCAGTATCATCCCTTCTACCAGCTGTGACAACAAAAAAGATCTCCATATACTGTCTGATGTCCTCCTCGGTGGGGGCGGGGTGCAAATTTACCCACTGGTAAGAACCATACTGCTCTAGAGTAATGTGTATCCTACTTTTTTGTCACTCATTCAGTGACCCTTCATTTCTCTCTACTTTACACCATATCAAAAGCAGCTCTCAAGCAGATCACTTTGAGAGACATTTATGTCTCATGCCTGTAACTTAATTTTTAGGCTTCACCATGATATAATTTATGTAAATAAATGATAATTCCTTAATAATAAGGAATGATGAGATTTTAAATACTCAATTTGAGAAAGCTATGAACAGGCTACATAAAGGATAAAAATGTTAAAGCTACATTCTAGGGCTTAGTTGATGAAATCAAGAGAGGAAGCAGCTAATTGTTTTTTTTTTTTTTTTGAAATCTAGGTCTCTAAGTCAAGGACTCAAGATCTTTTGAGACAAGGGTTTTTCAATCTGAATTTTGTGCATGTCATATACACACAATTTCACACTTAACTTCAAGGCCCACACTCATCTACATAGGCCCATCCAAGGAATCCCTAGGAGACAATGTTAACTACTGTTGCTGAGCATTTAAATAGTTTCCAGTTTTTAGCTATTATGAATAAATGCTACTATAAAGGTTCTTTAAAATGCTTTTGGCTCTCTCTCTCTCTCTCTCTCTCTCTCTCTCTATATATATATATACACACTGTGGTGCTGGAGAAGACTCTAGAGAGTCCCATGGACTGCAAGGAAATCAAACCAGTCAATCCTAAAGGAAATAAACCCTGAATATTCATTGGAAAGACTGATGCTGAAGCTGAAAGTCCAATACTTTGGCCACCTGATTTGAAGAGCTGACTCATTGGAAAAGACCCTGATGCTAGGAAACACTGAAGGCAAGAGGAGAAGAGGGCGACAGAGGATGAGATGGTTAGATAGCATCACTGACTTAACAGACATGAATTTAAGCAAACTCCATGAGATAGTAGAGGACAGAGGAGCCTTGCGTGTTGTAGTCCAAGGGGTTGCAGAGCTGGACATAACTTAGCAACTGGACTATATATATATATATACATACACACATACATACACACACATTTATGTTGAGTATATACCTAGGATGGAATTATTGGATAATGGGATATGTGTATGTTCAGCATTGGATTTCCCAGGTGGCTCAGTGATAAAGAATCTGCCTGCCAATTCAGAAGCCACAGGAGATGTAGGTTGGATCCCTGGGTTAGGAAGAACCCCGGAAGGAGGAAAATGGCAACCCACTCCAGTATTCTTGCCTGGAAAATCCCATGAACAGGGGAGTCTGGTGGGCTATACAGTCCATGGGGTCACAAAGACTCAGACACAACTGAGCAACTGAGCACAAACACACGTGTTCAGCATTAACAGATGCTGGCAATCAGCTTTCAAGAGTGGTTATATACTGGTTTATACTCCCACCAGCAATGTACGAGCATTCCAGTTGCTCTGTGTTCTCCAACACTGGGTATTGTCAATTTTTTTCATTTTTGCTATTCTTGTTTGTATACTGGTATCTCACTGGGATTTTAAATTTTATTTTCCTAATGACTAACGAGACTAAACAACTTTTAATACGTTTATAGGCCACTGGGATATTTTCTTTAATGAAGTGCCTGTTTATATTTTTTGCTCATTTTGCTATTGGGATGTTTTCTTTTTTATTTTCAGGAGTTCTTTATGTATTGTGAATGAGTCTTTTGTGGAACATGTATTACAAACACAATTTCCCACTTTGCTTTTCCGCTTCATTTTTTTGAAAGATATCTTTTAATCAACAGAAATTCTTAACTTTAACAGAGTCTATTTTAATCAACCTTTTTCTTTATGGTTAATGTCTATAGTATATAGTTTAAGAAGTACTGGCCTGCTGCTGCTGCTGCTAAGTCGCTTCAGTTGTGTCCGACTCTGTGCGACCCCATGGACGGCAGCCCACCAGGATCCCCCATTCCTGGAATTCTCTAGGCAAGAACACTGGAGTGGGTTGCCATTTCCTTCTCCAGTGCATGAAAGTGAAGTCACTCAGTCGTGTCTGACTCTTAGCGACCCCATGGACTTCAGCCTACCAGGCTCCTCCGTCCATGGGATTTTCCAGGCAAGAGTATTGCAGTGGGGTGCCATTGCCTTCTCCGACTGGCCTACTAGAGATCATAAATATATTCTCTGAGGTTTTCTTCTACAAGCTTTAATGTTCTACCTGTCACATTGAGATCTATGGCTAGAACTGATTTTTGTGAATGGTGTGAAGAATCAACATACATTTTTTATCATTAGAACTTTTATTGAGAAGAATATTCTTTCCTCACTGCTTTACAGTCATTTTTGTTCTTACAGACTGAATGTTTCTGTCCCTCCAAAATTCATGTTGAAGCTCTAACTCCCAAAGTGATGCTGCTAGGAGATGGTGTGTTTTGAGAGTTAAGTAGGGTTAGATGAGGTCATGAGGGTAGAACCCTGGTCTGATGGGACTCTTGCCCTTATAAGAAGAGACACAAGAGAGCATGCTATCTCCTTCTGCCATGTGAGGACACAGGGAAAAGGCAACCTCCTGCAACTCAGAGAGTTCTTGCCAGATGTTAACCCTGATGACTTTGCTCTGGACTTCCGTTCTTCAGAATTGTGAGAAAATTAGTGTTGCTTATTTAAGCAATGCAGCCTATGGTATTTTATTATGGAAACCCAAGCTGACTAATACTTTTGTCATAAATAATCAATCGAGATTATTTTCTGGATTCTATTGCAATGGCTTATATATATATCTTTATATCATTATCTCCTTGTCTTTTTAAAAAATTCAACAGAAATCATTTATTATTGTTCATGGTTTCTGTGGATCAGGTATGTGAGAGTGATTTGGAGCAATTCTGACTCGGGATTGCTCATGAGATTACAACCAAATGTCTTTGGGGGCTACAGTCACCTGAAGACTTGACTTAGATAGGGGGATCCTGTGGTTCTAAGGTGGTTCAGACACAGGGCTGGCAAGTCAGTGTTGGCTGTTGGTAGGAGGCCTCAGTTCCTGCCTATGTGGGTCCTCCTCACAGGACTGCTTAAGTTTCTTCATGCTCCCCACAGAGTGAATAATGTGAGAGAATTATGCAGAAACTGCAATAACCTTTTATGATAGCCTTAGAAGTTGGTCATACAGACTATCCCTGATTCAATGTAGGAAGATACCACCAGGAGACTATGATAATTGGGGGTCATTTTGGAAGCTGGCTACCATAATTTCATAAAGTCCAAAAAAAGGCAAAACTAAGCTATATTACTTAGGGAGACATACTAAGTTGTTTCAACTATAGAAGAAAGGAAAGCAATAATTACCATGAAAGTAGTTACCCTATGGAGGAAAGAAGGTTTGAGTACACAAGGATCACTATTTGTAAAAGAATGCATATATGTTTTATGCACATTTACAAAATTTATATATTTCATAATTGCAAGGAAAAGTTCTATACAACATTAAACCAAAAGAGAATTGACATGAAACAGAAAGTGTTCTTACCTCTTTTATATCTCAAATATAGATCAATAAATCCTAAAGGATAATTTTAAATATGGTTGAAAGAAGAATAACAACAGCAACAATTAACACTAATAATATTAATAATTATTCTAGTCTTGTAATAAATATTGATATCTGACAGTATGTCTTCTAATTTTGCTTTTATTCTTCAAGATAGTTTCAGTTACTCATACCTCTTTGCATCTCCATGTATATTTTAGAAATAGCTTTTTAATTTCCACAACATTTTATGATGAAATTTTTATCAGAACTGAATTAAATGTATCAATCAATTTAGGAAGAATCTGCCTTTTTAGAACATTTAGTCTCCACTTCTTAAACATGACGTGTCCCTTCACCGATTTAGGTTTTCTTGGTGTTTATAGTTTATATGTTTATGGTTCTTTGTGTAGCAATCCTGCACACAGTTCATTAGGTTTTTCCCCCCTTGGTATTTGATGGTTTGATGCTATTTTAAATGTATTGTTAAGGTTGTGTGTGTGTGTGTGGCTGAAATATAGAGATATAATGGATTTGGGGGTACTAATTTGTTTAGCACTAATCATTCATTATAATAGTTTACCTGTTCACTGTTGAGGAAGAGAGGTTCTAAACAAAATAGCATTTCTACCTTTAAAATCTTATATTTTTTGCTTCTTTTATTGTCTTCTTACATTGTCTATGCATTCGAGTACAAAATTAAATAGAAACGGTGACAGTGGTTATCTTTATCTGATTCTGGACTTCAAGAGGAAAGCTTTCAATATTTCACCACTATGTACGATGTTAGCAGTAGGTTTTTGTGGATATTGCTTGTCACATTATGGAAGTTCCATTCTATTCCTACTTTTATAAGAGTTTTTATTACTGTATTAAATTTTTATCAAATTTTAAATTTCTGCATTTTTTTAGAATATTCCATGAGCTTTATTTTGTTCTGCCAATTAGTTAATTATATTAACTAATTTTTACAATTTAAATCAATCTTGCATTCCTAGAAAAAATTCTTTAGTCATGACACATTATCCTACTGTTTATATCACCGACTTTGATTTGCTATGATTTTCTTCAGGATTTTTGAATCATTGTTCATGATATACGATTTTTCCATGTTAATATAAACTAATTACATTAAATTATCATTTTTATTTTTAACTCCTTTGTCATGTGATGAGATCAAGGTCATGCTGGGATCATAAAATGATTTCTATTTCTCTAGGAGAGTTTCTCTAAGTTTGTTTTTATTTTTTCCTTAAATTGTAGAATTTAACATTGAAGCGATCTGGGTCTAGAATGTCCTTTGTAAAATGATTTAATTATTTAATTTCCTTACAACTCAGGAAATGTAGAATTACTCAGGTTTTCTATTTATTCTTGTGCCTGTTTTGGTAAATTAAATTTGACATAATGTGACTTCTCTTTGTCAGAAATTTTGGAAAATACTTTTAGTGATCACAACTTATGTATAACATCAAAATGATTAGATTTAATAACATATGAGTGATATAATCTTGTTATTTACTCATATTTAACACTTTAGCACTTTTTCTCAATTTTACTTTTATTAATTTTTATGGGAGTATAGTTGATACACAATGTTGTGTTAGTTTCTTCAGTACAGCACGGTCAATAAGTTATACACATATCCACTCTTTTTTAGATTATTTTCCCATACAGCTCATTAAAGAGCATTAAGCAGAGTTCCCTGTACTATACATAGGTTCTTTAGTCTTCCAGCTTATCCCTCCTTCCCACCTTTCCCCCTTGGTAACCATAAGTTTATTTTCTGCATTTATTTATGACTCTTTCGAAGTAAAAATTAACAATAATTGAAAGTTGCCCTAAGTAGCATAAATCTTCCATCAGACTTTCAGCTGCTGTAACTATACACATAGGTAACTGGCTTTAAATACATTCAATCAATTAACAAACGTATATTGTGCTGGCAAGAGTACTGGAGTGGGTTGCCATTGCCTTCTCCAGGGGATCTTCTTGACCCAGGGATCGAACCCAGGTCCCCTGCATTATAGGCAGACACTTTTACCGTCTGAGCCACCAGGGAAGTCCATGTTAAAACAGACCCTTTCAAATCATAAAATTATCTAGGCTATTCACTATATAAGTCACAAAGTGAAGATTTTACAAATATAGGGAAATTACAGATTACTTAAATTAACTACATCATTTTTCAGACAAGGAAACTGAGGCTCAGAGAGGCTAAGTAGCTTATCCAAGGTTAGACAACCAATAAATGGCAGAGCTGGCATTAACAATCCAGGTCTCCTGGTTCTTGCTCTGGTAGTTTCTCCACCGCATCATGCTAGCATTCAAACTACATGTTCCATTTGGCATTAAGAATGACTGAACAGCACTCTAGCTGCAACTACTAAAGCCTGTATGCCTAACGCCTTGTTGCTCCACAAGAGAAGCCACCGCAATGAGAAGCCTCTGTGTACTGCAATGAAGAGTGGCCACCGCTCACCTCAACTAGAGAAAGTCTGCGTGTTAGCAAGGAAGACCCAGCACAATCAATAATAAATTCATAAAAAAAAAAACAAAAGAATGACTGAATATGTTGAAATTTGACATAACTTTTCAAGACCCCTTGATTATATTTAAAAAGATAAAACAGGACCCATATCATAGCAGTTAACATTTTAAAGCTTCATTTTGTGTCTTTTTTATCACTTGGAATTTTCAGTGACTATCTTCTAGCCTACATTATGTTTCAGATGCCATTTCTCCTTAACTGTACAAACACAACAGTTCCGGAGAATCTGCCTGTAGACTTTCTACTGCTCCACTTTAACTGCCTTCTACTGTCACCATGTACCCTCCCAATGCTGCTAAAATCGTATTATACTTCCCAAAATCAAAGTAGAATGATGTTTTGATTGTATACCAAGAATACTGTTAAGTGCTTGGTGGTCAGGGATGATAAATATATTTGTACCATGTACGTGTGCTTGTGTGTGTGCTAAGTCACTTCAGTTGTGTCTGACTCCTTGCGACCCTATGGACTGTAGCCCGCCAGACTCTTCTGTCCATGGGGATTCTCCAGGCAAGAATACTTGAGTGGGTTGCCATGCCCTCAACCAGGGCATCTTTACAACCCAGGGATCGAACCTGTATCTCTTATGTCTCCTGCATTGGCAGGCAAGTTCTTTATCACTAGTGCCACCTGGGAAGCTCACCATATATATATGTGTGTGTGTGTATATATATATGATGTTTCATAATATATATATTATATATAATTTGTGTTTATATTGATGTATCTATATTGTATATATTTATCTTATCTCATACAATATAAAGAACATTCAGTAAATACATTATTGACTAAAAGACTGATACTGTGTTTTCGATAGTCCAGTGGTATGAATATGAGTTAAGGAGACATTGCACCTAAGTTCAGCTAACAGCTTGGCCACTTATTACCTGTGTGACCTCAGACAAGTTGCTTAACTTTTCTGGGTCTCTGTTTCCTCATCTGTAAAACAAAGTTAATAATAGCATACACACAGAGTTGTTCTGAGAATTAGATGAGATAATCTATTAGCACATTGCCTGGCCCATAATAAGTGCTCAGAAAATATTAGCTTGATGAGATTATATCAATACTGTTATTAACTACTAGTACTCTTGCCGTTTACCATAACTCCTCCTGTCCTTGTCCTAAGTGGTTTGGAAAACTCTCCAAATCTGAGGATTCAGTGAACCTCTTCTTTTTGATGAGAAATATATCTGCTACATAAATAGTAACCCATCCAAATCCCATTAACCATAGGTAATTTTATTTAATAATCATATTTTAAAATTTGGACAAAGAAATAAATGGCAAAGCAATTTGTATTAAATCCTGTTTTCTCAATGGGTATTTGGAATACAGCATTCATATGCAAGCCCCAAGAATATTGAATAACAGATAAAATAAATAATGATCGTAATGCAAACCACATTCTGATTCCCACTTCCCTGCAAGTACAGCTCCATGTAAGAATTACAAGAGCCAAAAAGTAACATGCTTATTAACTGTGGGTTACTCAGCTATATACATAGAGCTTAGCAGATCACGTGAATATTTCCATATTCTCCGTTAAGCTAATGGTTCCTTAGAGCCCAGTTCTTATAACCCCTAAAGAATTTCAAGATTTGCCTGAAAAAATACATTTCCATGACTATGACTGAACATAAATGTGGAAAGCTCACTGAAAGCAAACCATCCTGGAAGATAGGAAATGGTCATTGTTTTCCAAGAAAGGCAAGATGCTTCTGCACAAAGGAAACCAAACTGGTCTTAGGAGCTTAATCTCAAGCCCCCCACATAAACCTGCAAGCGCCGTGTGGATGGGCCCTATGTCTCAGCTCACACATGGGGACATACTGGAATAAGAATATGGGCACTTACCATTGAAGGTAAAAGACATGTTATTCAAAACTGCCATATAAATGCATCCAGAGAAGTATATTCCCTCCTTTTTTCACGTTCATTTTATTTTTAAGGTATTCAGAGATCTAGAGGGATTCTGGACTTGTAACCGGCAAGTTATAAGCCTCCAGAAAAACCTGTCAAAAGACTCGGATCTAAAATGCTGTTTCCTAGATACACAGTGTTTTCTGCAGCCGGGCTCAGTGAAACTTTCACTAGCAAAGTCTCTGCTACCTCATCAGCAAAACAAATCATACTAATCGTTTCACTGATATTTTTAAGTCTTGGGAACAAAATGTTGTTCTTGGGACAAGTCTAAGAATAAGAGATAAAAAAATCTTGGTTCAAGTTCCAGCTGGTTACTTTAACCAGGAGTAGGCAAGGTGGGGAGACCTAACCTTGCCCAACTACTGCAGAGGGTTGATGTCTAGTCAATGTAAATGGAAGTGGAAGTGTTGCTCAGTTGTGTCCAACTTTTTGTGACCCCATGTACTGTATAGTACGCCAGGGTCCTCTGTCCATGGTATTCTCCAGGCAAGAATATTGGAGTAAGTAGCCACTCCCCTCTCCAGGGGATCTTCCTAACCCAGGGATTGAACCCAGGTCTCCTGCATTGCAGGCATATTCTTTACCATCTGAGCTACCTGGTCAATGGAACTGAGTGCTATTACATATGTAAAGCAATAAAGACCAATATAAGGTCTTTGTAAAAAATTACTGAATTTAAAATACATTTTGAATGGCTTTGCTTCAGCAGTCAAACTTGTAGGGAGCAGAGCAGACATAAGTATTTTGATGGAGACTCACTATTGTACAGCTCTTATAATCCATGCCGAAAGTCCTTTAGTGGTACAACCCTCTCTGAATGAAGTCCCAAAGGGTTGAACCCATATTAAAAATCTCTAATATGAGAAGATTTACAGCAAGGTTACAATGTAATTAACCTGAGTTATCTTTCAAAACTCTTGCTGATATATATTCTGTCACTTCAGACTATGCTTACACTCTGGTTTTTTAAATTAGCAAAGAAGGAGGTTTTCATATTCATTCTAACTTAAAGGATAAAGGAATGTTTGCATAAAAAGAGTTGGCCAATACTTTCTATTATTTTCTAATATTATTCTTATAACTATATTCTTACAGTTGTTTTTTTAAATGGCTACTCTGTATGGCAAAACCTTACTCTGTCCACTGCAGAAAAGTTTGTGATTTTTATTTAAGGATCATGGTGATTCCCTTCATTTGTTTGGTGGGGGGAAAAAAAAGTAAAAGCAGAGCTATTATTCTGTGTTTATAACAAGTCTATTACCACAGCAACGACCGTGATGTCACAAACCCTACACCAAGGGCCAGATTCTGTCTCCGAGGGAGGAAGGGCAGCTTAGCCTCGGGGATTGGTTGAAATTGGATGGAAACATGCAGCCAAAGCGAGGTCAAAGCTTGTGGTAATCACCAAGGCATGAGGAGTTCCCCTCCTCAGAAGAAAAGGGGTGCAGGAACAGAAAAGCAGTCCCCGAGGCCCAGAAATAACCTACCCCCACACTTCTGTCTGCAGCTGTGCAAAAGCAGAGTGGAAATCCAAGCGAGTGTGGTATCACCGTGTTCCCGATCACAAGAATTCCACTGGGCCCACTGGCTGCCAAACGTGGATGAGATCCAGTGGTGAGCCTGCCTGAGCACATGAAACACTCTCTGGAGCTAGTGCCTGACCAGATGTAGCCTTCTGGTACCTCGGAGCAGAAGTCTTGCCTCATGATGGCAAGACTTTAAAACCAAGCTGGGGTTTTACTGCTATTACTAGGTCACCCAGGCTCACAGAACCACAGATGCTTAGAGCTAGAGAACTTATCAAGTCTCCCAAAAGATGTGGGCTTGAAAAAAATAACCTTCTGCAGAAACAAGTTGTATCCCCTGTCATTAAGGAATCTGAAGTAGCATATTAACAAGTATTCCTATTCTGATACAGTCTAGGGAAATTCAATATAAATATGCTGAAATGGCAACTTTATATTAAAAAGAATATTGGATTAGGAATCAGAAGACTTTAGTACTAGTCTTGACTCAAGTACTTGGAAGCCACCTGACCTTGAGAAAGCCATTTAACTATCTGAGCTTCATTTCTTTACTTAATGATATCTCAAATGCTATTTCCCGGGGTTATTATTAAGATCAAAGTAAATAAAATAATAAATTTGAATGAGTTTCATAACTACAGGATTTACTATGAACATAAGGTATTGTGAGCATTTTCACATAGCTAGTTTACAGTATAACAGGAATAATTTGAACACTAATTGTTATTTTCTTTCCAGGAATCCAGAGTACACATACAGTGCTCATCTTCCCTATCCTGAGAGGTGGACACTTGCATGATACAGTCAACTCTAAATTATTCAGGGCCTGATTATCAAGGGGCCACTTTCTTTCAGCCATTGTATGATTAGTTTCCCTCAGAAATGCCACATTAACCTATATATGGCGAGAAAATTGACAGTGAGTGTCCCTCAACTTATCTTGAATAATAACTCTGGTAAAAGTTTTAACAAAAGGAAGAACTGAAATAATTAACTAGATAGGATAATTGGTGAACTTTTTGGATAATTGGTGAACTTTATACTTATCTATGGATAAGTACTCAAACCACTGTCACAAAGGCTATGGTCATGGTCAAAAAGCTTGAGACTAACTCAAACAAGATCCTCGCACTTTCTCAGTGAACAACAAAGTAGCCTGTACTATCTTATATATGTGCAACAGGAATTTGAATATGTCGTTCATTCATTTATTCAACAGACCCTGGTGGACTACTATTATGTGACAGAGCTCACCACATTCCCTGAAAACCCTGCTGTTTTCCTAACCTGTCACTGTCCCTTCCTTATGATGTAACAGACAGCACTTTGACAAAGCTCACAGCCCGACTCCTAGAAACTCTATTCACCTTCCTGTTATCATGAGACTTTTGCCAATCTTACCCCAACGCAAGGGTCAGCAAACTGTTTTCCCTGAGCCAAACCCTGTTTGCTGCTTTTTTTGTAAATAAAGATTTATTAGAACACAACCAGGCTCATTTGTTTATGGCCTGTTTATCTATGGCTGCTCTTCTGCTGCCACAGCAGAGTTCAGTAGCTGTGACAGGACAGTATAGCTCCAAAGCCTTAAATACTATCTGGCCGTTGACAAAGCTTTCTGACCCCTGCACTAGATAACATAAGTCAAAATTCATCTCTCCTCTAAGTTTCTGCTTAGGGAATAATAGAGTAAGCTCCTTGAAAGCAGAGAACTTTGTGTACCTTTGTCTTGTCATATGGAACCCTGGAGTAGGATTGGGTCAAGGTTTAGAGCAGACACAGAAAATTAAACATGTCCTCCCCTATATTCTGTTTTCAACAGATGAGTGTCCCAGAATTCCATGGAAGACAGCACAAAACCACTGGTGTTCAGTTACTCTGGCTTTTAATTCCTTAGAGTTTTTACATCTAAGACTTCCAAGGCTCAATTTTTGGCCTCTATCCTTTGCATATTTATTTCCTGATCTGATGTGGAATTAGAGTTAAATAGGAGCTGTGTGCTTGAATTCCACGTGGCTGGCTCAGCAGGAAACTCCAGGGCAGGTTTTTTGGCATGCCAAACTCATGTTAGCCTCAGCTATGCTAATTTCTAGAGCTGTTTGCTTTGCTCAAATAAACCTTAGAGGGGAATTTGCATTTGGATGCACACCTTTTTATGCACAAATTATGTGCATGATAACTCTAGGGCAGAATAAGGTCTGAAAAAAAAAAAAGAAAAAGAGGCATGGTATGTACCGAATGGTTTCCATGCGGCAAGCACTATGCTGGTCCTTTACACACATTTTCTCGTCTCAGGGCCACAACTATCTCAGGTGGTGAAACTGCGACCCCCATTTTATACAGGTGGAAATTACATAGCTTCTCTACACTCACAGACCCGGTAAATGACAAAGTCTAGATTCAAACCCAATCTATCTGAACCTGAAACCCGTGTTCTTTTCACTTAGTCAGGCTATTTTACTGGTATCCTCCTCAACATCACCACACACTGAAGCCACTGGACATACATCGAAACAAAGAATCCTACATTTACAAAATTAGTCAATTTTCTCTCCAGTTGTCCTACGCAAAATATATCTTTGACCCTTTAGCAGATAAATTTGGGTCCCTCTGCACCATAAAACAATCAACCAAAGAATAACAGTGGCATTACAAAGACAAACATTACATGAAAGAAAAATTATGTTAGTATTTAGTAGACAAACACAATCACAAGTGATTTTGATATGTAAATGGATTTTCATGACATATGTGAGGACCTCAGTATGAAAGGACACTTTTGCTGCTAAAATGTAATAGGTCAAGTAAGAGGATGTGCCCATACCATGAAGGAAAATGTTAGTAACACTTAGAAGATGGTATAAATATATCTATAATGTAAGCCCAGTAATTTATATCTTACAAACATATTCACCATTTATGGAAATATAACCAAACACCTATCTTCTCTCCCCGCAAAAAAAAAAAATACAAGCGTTACCTTTAGTGAGTTATAAGTACTGCTATCAAAATTCATTATTTATCATTGCTTAATTCAACATACAGAAAAATAACCAGCACAGCAATTAAGCATTCTAGCAAAATTCTAACATTTTACAACAAGCCAGATACAATATTACTGAACTTCTTTCTCCATGTGGAACAAAACTGTAACCTAACTTGCAATATAACATCATGTTCAGCCTATTGCCATCTAGCTTAATACACTGCCATCTAATTTTCTGGAAATATACAAGAACTGATTACATTTTCATCCAAGTAAAATTTGAATCTCCATTTTTCAAAAAGCTCTTAAAGAAAGCTTTCCAGGAATTAGAAACAACTCTGTATGAGATGAGTAACCTGGGTTGTTTCTTAAGTGGATTCAGAAGAAAGGCATGCTGGGGAACAAGCCTGCCACACACGCTTTATAAATCGCCCCTTCCTTTGGGAAACGCGCCAGGGAGACGTGGTCCTCACTGCACCACACCAAAGAGCTCAACCATGGTTCCTTTTTTTCTTGTTGACCAATCAGTATATATCTTTCTTTTTAAATTAATTTATCCTTTTTAATTATAAATAGATTTCAAAGAAGGAAAGTAACTTTTTTTGTAGCCAGGGGTAGGAAAATTTATTGCCAGTTGAAGGTCAACAGCCTAAGCAGTAGTAGATTGGGGGTATTTGCTTACTAAAGTAATGCTCTTCAAATGATACATACACTCACATGTCTTAGCTGCAATGTCCCTAAAACAGTCTTTTCCAAAATAAACTTAAGCATTTAATAATTATCAGAGGGCAGTTCAAACAATTTTCTGCAAATCATTATCACTGGAAACCCCAGTAGTGACTTACCTGCCGGCGGCTTTATGAAAGGTGGCGGAATTAAAGGTACAATAATGGGCACATTGCCATGATCCTTCGACCCTGCAGGTGAGTCACTGAGTCCATTTCCTGTGGCAAGCCCTGAATAGCCTGTGCTTATATTGTATGGTGAGATAACACTGTCCTCAGGTAATTTGGGTTTTGGCAAAGAATTTTCTGTAAAAGAAAAAAAAAATCATTCAATATGATGAAAAGACTTACTTTCCTTACAACCACATTTTCTCAAGTAAAATGGCTATGGAATAAAAAATTTTTTCTTGCCATTCTTTAAACACTTTACCAGAACTTAATCCTGAACCTTTCTCAGCTATGTTACCGTAAATTTCTTATGGGCTCCTTCATAATTTGCTCCACCATGATAGCTAATATCTCTACTGTATCGTAGTGATGAATTTTAGCACTGTAAAAGCCCATAGAAAAGTGAGAGGCAATTAACCTTTTACATGTACAAAGTGATATATGGCAGGCATCGCTCTCTGGCTACCAAAGGAGAAGCTTAAAAAGTGTCCCCCTACCATGGTAACCAGGTCCTGATATATTATAAAGTTGAGTGGTAATATAATCAAAAGAACCAATGAGAATGAAGCTGATGATTAGGAAAAAAGAACACAGACTGTTATTTCACAGGGTAGACTCATTAAATTAACCCATTAATAGCCATTAAAATTAACAAAAATGGGGCTTCCCTGTAACTCAGTGGTAAAGAATTCGCCTGCCAATGCAGGAGACACGGGTTCGATCCACAGTCCAGGAAGATCCCACATGCCTTGGAGCAACTAAATCCATGCACCACAACTATTGAGCCTGTGCTCTAGAGCCCAGGAACCACAACTATTGAGCCCACGTATTGGCCGCAACTTGAGAAAGGCCCACACACAGCAATACACATACAGCACAGTCAAAAATAAATCAAATAATTTTTACAAATTAACAAAAATGATCATAAAGAAAACTTATAATGATACGAACTTTGTGAATTTTATCCTCACATATGAACCATTAAAAAAATAAATAAAACACTCAACCATGGAAAACAACTTTTCCCCTTCAGTAGCATATCATGGCATTCTCTCCAAGTTCCCCAGAGGCAAAGATTATTACCTAGACCAAGTATTAAATGAGCTATTAGTTTATAGACTATAAACTCATGACTTGCATTTTTCATTTACAGTGAAATTGATATTATCTCTGTAACACGATAAGTACAATTTCATAGCAAGCTTAACATAAAATTTGTCACGTACGTTCAATTCCACATGCCCGCAGGACAGCTCATTTACATTTCGTTGCTTGGCATATAAGAAGGAAAAGCACTATCTTAGAAACTGGAAATAAAGTGCATGAACAGGTAGTATATGCCAAAAGATTTTGAATGCAATGAAAATACAGATCAAATTGCCAATGATATCACACAATTAGTTTAGCCCACATTTTATTCAAGTTCCCCAAATGGATAGCTTCTTCACATATTCCTCTTCTTTTCTTTGATGAACTAATCTTCAATCCATATTTAGGTTAATTCAATATGCAGAGCAACACCCACCAAGGGTTCTAGGCTTCCCTCATGGGGTATCTGGCATTGCTACCCACTGGGAGAATCAGTGTTAATTCAACTCTGCCAAGCCTCTAATTTCTACTCTCTAGCCAGGCTTCGATGATAATTCCTAAAGAATAATATAGGATCCAATCATCTACTACTCTCTTACTTTTCTTCTTACCCTATCCAAGGCTGTGGGGATAAGGTGAAAACTTCAAACAGAAACTAGAAGTAGGGCTTTCCTTTAGAATTCTCACCTAAAACTGGGGGGCAAGAAGAGAAATTACCAAATTAACCATGATTGTCTCTTGCAGTCTGAAACTTTAAACCTAACATTTCACTTAACAGAAAGCACCAGCCCTTAACAATTGATGTATCAAAGGGTTTAGGAAAGTAGAAGTTAGCAAACGCTGTCCCTTTCTCTACCTTTGTGAGCAGGACCGCAGTGCTTAGGATCCCTAGCATTGTCTAGCTAGCCCTCCCATTGCTGGAAGGAAATTAAGCTGTGACTGTTTTTGTTTTATGTTGTGCTCTTATATTCTGCTTATGGGAAAGCACTCCTGGGGATGTACATTTAAATCAACTATTGGCATAATCAACAAAATGAGTCCCAGAGCAACTCAATTCTGGCAGGTTGAGATAGTTAATCCTTGTTTGCATGAACAAAGGGACATTAAATGTCATTACCTTTGAGAACAGAAATGTGCTGCCGGCTCTCTCCATCTGTAGGATAGCTCCTGAATTCAATATCTTCACCATCTTTCAATTCAACCTTATCATAGCCATACCAGCCAAGGAGTTCATTCATGGTGTTTTCTGCAAAGTTCTGAAAGAAAAGCATAGGCTACTTATGTATATAACCAGAAACTATTTGAAAGAGAATGCATACATCGAATTCTATTAGCACCATCCTGTGTTCTGCCAGCCTCGCCCTTCCTTCATTAGAGTCATGTTCATTTTTCAAATCACGTTTGAAAACTGTCGTGCATTTAAATCTCAGGATGACACATCCAATTATGACAGGCCTTCAGACATTTGCAATTTAAAGATAATAAGAAAAAAGGCATTTGTCAGTTTTGCTTAAGAATGGGAAGTCATATTTTGGCATATCCTTCTGCAGAGTCTGTATCTTGAACTAATATGAAAATATTGAAAGGTAAAAGTACGAAAACAGCTAAGGAGAGACATTGAAACTGAAAACAATCGAGCATTTTGTGGCTCAGATTAATTTAAATTAGAATTGCCTTGTTTCTTAACATGACTCTGATCTCAGGTAAAGCAAAATCTCAGCAAAGAAATAATTCCTTGACTGTCAACCACTACCATCTAGGGAGATGAATAGGCTACAGGGGTTTTCCTTTTTAATTTTACCTTTTGTAACAGTAGTCTTTAAACATCAAAGCATAATTTCCTTTATGAATTCCATTAGCGACGGATTCTTTCCCCATGAAATCAAAGGTCACTATGATTGTCTTCTGACAAATAACATAAAAGCACCTAATAACTTTGAGGTTACTAGTCAGCTCAGATTTTGGATAACACACGAAAACACTTTATGAACTACAAATCAATATACAATCAGCCCTCCGTATCTGCAGGTTCCTTATCCACAGATTCAAGTTACCCCTGTGGAAAATATTTAGGAAAAAATTTTCAGAAATTTCCAAAAAGCAAAACTTGACTTTGTCATGCTGGCAACTATTTACATAGCACTTATATTGTACTTACAACTCTTTACCTAGCATTTATATTAGGTATTATAAATAATCTAGAGATGAGTTAAAGTATATGGTAGGGATGCGCATAGGTTATATGAAAATGCTACAGCATTTCACACAAGGGACTTGAGTACTGAAGAATCTGGTATTCCAGTGTGGAGGTGGGATGCCCTGAAACCAATCCCCTGTGGATTTGGAGGGACAACTCTATAAATGTAAGGTATTATTATTGTTGTTAGTATAGATGTCAAGCTGTGGAAATAATGGGTAAATAATAGTTGAACAAATTTAAAGCTTATACTACCAGGTGACTATTTTTAATGAACTTAACAAATGCTAGGTCTTAATTCTTGTGGGTGCCTTAAAGTATTTCTATCTGAGAAACGCAGAGTAGAGAAGGGATTACCGGGGCTGAGGGGTGGCAGAAATGAGGAGACTGGTCAAAGGGTATAGTACAGAATGGTGCATACTACGGTGATTGTAGCTAAGGACACTATCATACACTTGAATGCTGCTGAGAGAGTTGATTCTACGTCTTTTCACTGTAAAAAAGGTAACTATGTTACAGGATAGAGATGGTAGCTAATATTGTGGTTGTAGTCATTTTACAATATATAAATGTATGAAACCAACACATTGTACACCTTAAACTTATACAATGTTTTCTGTCAATTATATCTCAATAAAACTGGAAAAATTAATAGAAGGAAGAATCCTATACCATAGGGTAAGAGCTTAATAAATGCTTGCTGAATGGATTTTTTTCAGTTCAGTTCAGTTGCTCAGTTGTGTCCAACTCTTTGCAACCCCATGAACTGCAGCACGCCAGGCCTCCCTGTCCATTACCAACTCCCGGAGTCCATCCAAGCCCATGTCCATTGAGTCGGTGATGCCATCCAACCATCTCATCCTCTGTCGTCCCCTTTTCCTCCTGCCTTCAATCCCTCCCAGCATCAGGGTCTTTTCCAATGAGTCAGCTCTTTGCATCAGGTGGCCAAAGTATTGGAGTTTCAGCTTCAACATAAGTCCTTCCAATGAACACCCAGGACTGATCTCCTTCAGAATGGACATGTTGGATCTCCTTGCAGTCCAAGGGACTCTCAAGAGTCTTCTCCAACACCACAGTTCAAAAGCATCAGTTCTTCGGCGCTCAGCTTTCTTTATAGTCCAACTCTCACATCTATACGTGACCACTGGAAAAACCATAGCCTGGACTAGACGGACCTTAATTTTTTTAAGGCATCTAAATTTTTTAAGGCATCTTTATCAGGCAAGACAGCCTGAGCACCCTAGATGGAGTTAGAAAAACTATATATTTTAACCTACTCTGTGACTCAAAGAATCTTTTCTCATTCTCCCTAGAAGTTGTCATTTCTGAATTACTCTGGGATGTATAATTTATACCTGAAACAAAGCACCCAGGCTCAACCAGCAAGCGCACAGCCTCAACATGCAAGTTCCATGTTCTTTTGAATTTCACTTTAGATTTCAGCAGAGTTGCATAAAAAAGAAAGGATATTACACTACTCCACAAAAAAAAAAAAAACCCTGGCATTTCAATCCACCTACATGATGCTAGACTTTTTTTCTTTTTGCTTTAGTACCCACTTGAGCTCAGAGCTCCAAATGGGTCAATCTGTGATGGTATAATGCACAAGCAATTTTTTAAAAATCTAGACAGATTGATTCAGTGTTACCATCCACAAGGCCAACAGTCAGCCATATCAAGCTTTAGTGAGGCATTTATTCTCTCTGATGGCTGGTCATGTCCACATTAAATAGACATTCCTTTCATGAATGTGCAAAGATGATATGATTGATATGTATAATAAGCTCAGCAACTTCTGGACTACCACTGAGGAGGATTCAGCTAAACACTGCACTACTCAATCAAAAGACATTCCTAATTGAATGAGGTGTCAGTCTTCCCTAGCTCTCAATTTCTTGCACTGAACTGAGTGCCTGACGGAAAATGACAGTCCTAGGTACACAAACAGAGGTCTTCCAACAGGGGTCTGGCAGCAGAAACCTCAAGGATAACGATTATACCTTGCATTAAAAAACAAACCAACAACAAAAGCCCCACAATTCCCAACAGTGTTAAAAGCCAAGTTCAAGCCATCCTACTGGTAATGTATATTGTCTGCCTGAATCTCTAAGAGAAATGAGCCAACAAGATAACTGCTGGCCACCATATCTAATTTTCTAGGCCAATTATATCCTGGGTGCCTCTCGCTGGTTGTGTCTAACCTCGGAAGTGACACAAAAGCTACAGATGCATCATTCATGGAGCAACTTCCCAGTCAAGGATACAGATTTGTTTGTTTCAGTCCAGCTGCAAATCCCTTCAGCCTTTCAGAACCAATCCCAAGGATGGGATCCAGAAGTTTCAAACATTTGGGTAAAAACTGAAATTGCAACTGGATTATTGATACCCAATTTGTATTATTTGGGCACCTTAACTGCATCACTCAGTTTATGGTTTGTGCTGAAAACTCAGAGGCCTCATGGAACAATCAATATGAACGTGATCTATTTCATGATTTTTGAGTTACTGAAAATGTCAGTGAAAATAAACTCCAAGCATTTCCTTTCTTATCACTGAAAATAAAAAGAAACACCTTCAGTTTAGATATATGATTGCAAAATCAGAAAACAAAAGGTTTGTAAAGACTTGAGCCACAAATCTGAAACCTTTCATAAAAAAAGGAACAAGATAAAAGAGAAAACAAACACCAAAGTTTCTTGTAGTATAACTTACAAGAAATAGGTATTACCTCTGTCTTATATACTATACTATACTAAGAAACTGAAGAACCCCAAGGAATAAATAATTTTTAATTTGATTTAGAATTAAAACTTAGAATTTGATGCTAGACATCATATGGGCTCGTTATGGTGCTAAATCAAAGGAAATGAAATGGATTTTTGCAGTAACCATCCTAGAAACATAACATATTCTAAGAGAAGTGAATTTAATGTTTATGGTCCATAAGGGTTTTCAAGTTTTTCTACCAGAAAATTGAGGTGATAAGAGTTAAGTGCAGACAGATTTTTGAGGTAAGGATGTTCAAATAAAAGGTCAAGCTACTGTACTGATAGAAATTGTAAAGTTGGTTTCCCCCAAAATCTTTACCCAGAATTTCTCATGGAGACTTACATCAGGAAACTCAAGTACAGTCTCTTAAAGACCCTTCCAGCACTAAGATTCTGTGAAATCAAAGAACTACTTACACATGAAACAAAATACATTTCACAAAGAAATATCATAATTACAGTGATCACACACCATAAATTTCACTGAACAGCCACTATCTCAAATATTTTATCATTGTTCCCATACACCACCAAAAGTGCCAGAATTTCAATATTCTGGCACCCAAAACACATTTTGCAGACTGCCTCTCGCCCTTGGAAGTGACACAAAAATCCTCTCTCATACCATGTGGTCCAATTTGGGTTTGGAAAATAGGTCACTATAATTACAATGATAATGTCTAACACTCTTATAGCACTTGACAGTGTTTCCACATCCTTTAACTCTCTTGTTCCTTTCAACAACCCTGCAAGTTAGGTGTTTGGTTTCTACAGTAAACTTTTGGTGAACCTCTGTGACATCCTCATTTTACAACAGAAAACTGGAATATACAGAAGGTAAATGGCAGGCATGAGAGATCACCTAGTAAAGTCAGAACAAAAATATAGATCTTCTGATTCTTATGCCCGGACTCTTTCTACTATAAATTCTGTTCAGTCCAATGTGTCAGCAGCTCCAAAATAACTACTTCCTTGGTCCAACAAAGGACTGCAAAGAAATCATATTACAGGATGTCAATTTCACATACAAAGAGCTTTCCAACCAGGACATATCTACCTCTGGTAAACTTGTTTTCTGATTTGGTCATTGATCTCTACTCTCCTTAATTATCTGTACTGTTGGAATAGTGGTTCTTAAATTCACAATTAAAATTTAATCTTCTCATTTGACAACTTTTTGACATCACATCTGACTCTAATGGCTTTGCACTTTTAATACTTTACCCCCATACCCTTCCTCTCCCTTTCAGATCCCCCTCTCATCTCCAGGGTTCCTAAAGAAAGAAGAAAATTCTAACATTTAGTCTGAAAGCATGATCTTTTCCTAGAATTAAAAAAAAGGTGGAAATAATAAATAGTAGAAAGATGGGAAAGTTTACTTTTCCTTATTCCTCTGAGTTCTTTCTACGCTGGCAAAATTTACTTTTATTGGAATTTAATTCTCAGGACATTCATTAGACATTCTCCTTACTCAACTAGAAATACTGTATGCATGTCAAAGTTCAATCTAAATGGTTTTTAATTGAACATTTTACCAGGTAAACAATAAAGACTTGACTTCAAGTCATTTTGAAAATCACAGTAATTACAAAAATCTCAAAATACTTCTGAAATGAAAGTACTTCAAGGTCTTCAAAGAGGACTAATGATTTTATTTTGAACACACCAATCCAACTTTAAAATATAGGGTGGACGTCACTGATGTCTTTCATCTCAGGCCTTGCATAACCAAATGTCGATTTGTTTTCAACTTGGTATCCTACCCAAGAAAGCAGAAAGTTTTCGGAAAGCTCCCAATCATTCATTCAAATGAGGGGAAAGCCACATTCTCCCTCTTCTCACAAATATAATTTCCATTTCACTCCAAGTCCTATATCCCTTTCCAGTGCTAGTAAAATATATCCTCCCTCACAAACACACTGTAAGTTATCTGAGGGCAGAAACTTTTTATTTCATTTTATGCCTCATCCAGCACAATGCCCAGCACTTAGGAGCTAATCAATAAATGTGGATACATCCACAAATATTTTTTTGAATGTGTAAATATAGAAATATGATTTTTCCATATTTTTCTAATGTGTAAATATAGAAACAAAATTCAGGACACATGATTCTAAAAAAAAAATGTGTGAAAGTTTAAAAAACTATACCATCTAATGTTAATGAACATCCTCAAACTATTAGGAATTCAAGTTGATTCATTTTTTAGAAAAGGTAACTTGACTGTATGCAATAAAAGCTGAAGAATTTACATACCCTTTGATTCAGCAATTTTATTTATTTCTAGGTATAAACTATTCTAAGGATATATGTGCAAAACAATGCATGTTCAGTGTTGTTTTCTTAGAAATAAACTATACACAATCAGAATTTGGTTAAATAAATATAGCTTAGTCATAAAATTACTAAGACGGAATACTATTTTGCCACTAAAATATTCTGTGGATAAATTTTTACTGCCATGAAAAACTGTTAACACTATATTAAATTCAAAAAGGAAGGCTAATACATTATAAGACCATTTTTTAAAAATGTATCATACATAAAGAAGAACATGGAAAGACATACATCAAAATGTTGACAGTAATTGTGTCTGGGTGGGAAAATTATAGCCTTTGTTTTTCTTTTTTTGCTATTTGTATTGCTTATTCTGCTATTTCTGTCATGCCTATGATTATTTTATAAAAATAAAAAAATAGTTTTAATTAAAAATTAACACATAGTCTTCTCACAGACAACCATGTCAGTCATATTCATAGTCTTAATGACAGTAAAAAGGATCTGTCAGTTACATTACTTAACTTCAAAACATTCTGACACACATTATCGAAGAAAGTGGAGCATATGAGAAATACTTTCAAAGGAAAAGGAAACCCCCAGTCCTGAACAATTTACAAGGCGGGGAAAGAAATGCTAGTATCTCTACCAGTTAAGGTTATAAATAATAGAATGATGGTTATTTCTGGAAAATATTTTATCTCCCTTTTCACCTCCATGTGTTCTGACTGAGTAGTAAAGTAGATTTCTATTAAGCATCATTGGACTTGCTAATTAAGATTTTTAAAGGGTTGGGGACGACAGAGGATGAAATGGTTGGATGGCATCACCAACTTGATGGACGTGAGTTTGAGTAAGCTCCAGGAGTTGGTGATGGACAGGGAAGCCTGGCGTGCTGCAGTCCATGGGGTCACAAAGAGTCGGACATGACTGAGCAACTGAACTGAACTGAACTCAAAGGGCTGGGGGGAGGAAGCCGTAGAAGGGATGCAACTTCTTCTGTAGGAAGTAGGAATTAAACTTAATTAGAAATCAGTTTCTAGCTCTATCTATCCCCTAGATCTGAAATTTAAAAAAAAATATAACATCCAATGTTAACAAGCACTCTCAGACTGTTGGGAATTCAAGTTGGTTCAACTTGAAGTCATCTCTCTTAACACAGATCTAATGGATCAGTTTCATTTTAAAGGTTTTAGCAAGAAGGAGGTAAAATTTAGGTAGTGGAAAAGAAGTGTCTACAGACTACAAACTACCTCCATGCTCATGACTTCACAGGATCAGAAGGCAGCTTAAGGAAAAGCCACTGACACAGACGTCTCATTAGAGAATCATTCACATGAATGTCATGAAGAGCTGCCAGATTCATACTCTGTATGCAGACTGCACCCATTGACCCTGTTGTTTGTCCCTGAACCACACACAGATTCTTGGCCTGAAATCCTTTGAAGAAGGTCACTGAGCTCCATTTGGGTCACTTTGCAGCATTGTTCTCAGCCAAGACCAAGGATTATAACACGGTTCTAAGGGCAGGGGATACATCAGAACACTAAAGTCCAGCTCCGACCTGGAGCAGGCTTGAGGAGAAAGTCTTGCTCTCTTGCTGACACAGTCTCAATAGGAAGGTTGTATAATTATCACATGAAACCAAAATGTGTGTGTTTCCACATGTAAAAATCTACGTTGCTTCACTGTCTTGTTGTGACATGGAGTAGACAATGATGACCCCATGTTTTAATCTGTGGCCAGGACATCAAATGTCCTAAAAAGGTCAAACAAATGTGTGAAATCGTGGAGGCCAGCCCTTGGGCTAACACTTTGGCGGGCATAGCAGGTGTGCAGCTGTGGGCAGCTGTGTCCTATTCACAGCTGCAGCACTGGCTTCAAAATCCCCAAGACTTGTGACATTGTTTTCCTGTCCATCCCAAAGCCACTAGCCTTAAAGCAGGAGTTCCACAGACGTTTGGTTATATAAGAGATATTAACACCCATCGGTCTACAGATTTGATAATATACATTTAACAAATTTCACCCACCTCAGGCTTTCATGTCTGTTTACATGTTTCAATTGGCACCATCAAAAACAAAGTTGCTTTTTTTTTTTTCCATTCTACCCTGGAATATCTCTTTTCTTTTAGGAAAATATTCAATAATCTTATCAGCTTAGGAGTGTAAATGTGGCTGACTTCCCATTCCACAAAAGGAAGTTTTAGACTTCTGAGATTTTTAAAGGATCCACCTTCTACTACTTCTAATAATTTTTTCAAAAGAAAAAGTATAAAGACTCAATAAAAAGAATACTTCCTTAGAAGATATAAGAAGTCTGGTCACCCTAGCAAGATAGTCTATTTCCCTGAACTCTCCATTTTCAAACAGTCACTTGTAGTGTGTATTCACTGATATTTGCCCTTTTTGAGGCCCTGTTTTTTGACTTCCTTTAAAAACTCTGTTACCTCTTGGTTTCTATGAGTCTGTCTTTCACACAAGGAGAGTAGAGCTTGGCTTCTCAGAGCAGTGCTTGGCAAGCACAGAGGCAGGAAACGCAGAAGGGAATGAGTCTGTCAGACTCATTTTCTTCTAGTTCAAATGTTTATTTCAGATTCGGGAGGAAGTGGAGTGGTTCCTTTCCATTTCCTCCTCTCTGGAACCTGTGAGTTGAGTAAGGCTTAGAGAGTCTTGCTCTACCACACATCATCCTCACAGGTTCACAGATGGAGAAAGAGACTCTTCAGAAAACTCCAAGTTTGAACAGAGCAGGATTCATAGCTCTTTCTGCCCTCCCAGGAACTTCTCTTATGGGTTGAGACTAGAGCCTTGAGCAGGACAACTGAGAGCAACGCAGAGGACAAGGCCAGTGGGCTAGGGAACATCCTATACCAGCTCCCAAGGAGCAAGGGCCATGTCCCACCTGACATAAGTTCCCAGCCCTGCCGCACAGCACACCCCAGACCACTTCTTAGCCAGGGAGGTCTGACATAATTTGTGAATGCCACAGTGAGATCTGGTCCCAAGCCCACTTCCTAGGTTCCTGAGACTTACTGTTTCTGACATCAGGATGGAGTTTCAGGAGCAAAACTTAAAATATACCTGTTTTAGTAATGAGCTGGTTTCAACCTTAAACATGCTGACTTTTCCAATCCACATTCTGATATCACTGTTTTATTTTATGACAAGCTATTTAAATCACCACACTCACAAGCTCAACTCTGCAACTTGCTTTATTGTCTATGCAATTAACACAGGTCATTTTTAATGCCAAATGGGGACCATCAGAAACTAAACTAGAAAATCTTATGGTGGGTTTACTACTAAACTCTAACAGATGTGCCTGACTCTAACATTAGGACTGAAGCATAATTTTAGGTACAAATTACTTATTAAGAATATTTATAGACAGAGAACTTCTTCAGCAAAGAACCTAAGACATTTAACACAGCTTATCCTGTAGCTGAGCAATTGATAAGGAAGCCAAACATTGTAAATGCGTTAATTTTGGTTTGTTTAGGAAAGTTTCCAGGGCAGAGTGCATGATCTAATCACATTGGTTTTGTCAAAGAGTTTTAGAAGATGAAAATCTGACTCATTATCTCTACTCATAGCTTAGACTTTTTTGAGCTGTATTACTGTTTGCTAGTCACTAATCATGTTCATGCTCACCAAGATCTCTGCATATAAAATACATACCCTTAAGTGCAACTATATTTACACTTACTCATATATGTACATTTACACATCCAATATTACATCTAGTTTCTATATTATGTTCTGGATGAACTCCTGAAACAAATTAACACTTCCATATGTCAAATTTCCTCCTAAGGGCCACTTATTATGATTCATGTGAGCTAACAATATATTGAAGGCATATTACATTAGATACAATCACAATATTCACTTTAGAAACCGAAAGTACTCAAAATATAAATTGAATTGCCATCTGATTGTTTAAAATTCCCTCTACTGGTCACTAACTAAACAAGTCGGACTGATTGTAAGTATGGTAATGTAACAAGTCTTTTTAATTAAGAAAAACCAGGATGAAGTGGGGGAAAGGAAAGATAATGAAACATAGTAAAGATCATAATGAGACAAACATTTCTACTTGAAGATATTTTCACTAGAGGACACTAAAGGCAAGCTATGCCAAGTCATGTACTTTTCACACACAAAATTATATTGTATCAAATTTAAATTTGTTACAACTGCCATGTACATTACACCAGTGATAAGGAAAATGTAACTCAATATCTGATCTAGTGAAACAGCAACCAACATTAGCTTCTAGCCACATGAAGACAATCTCCAATGACATTACTGGTGTCAGCTAAACCTCTGCCAGTTTGTCTTCTCCGTCCATTTTTAAATAAATGTGTGACTATCTCAATTAGGAAATCTTGAAGTCTCTATGATGAGGCAGTTTTGGTGCTCATTTTCAGTGCCCTGCATTTGCTGTACTTAAAATAGACACTTGTACCAATGTCCTTTCTATTACCCCAAGGGGAAAAAAAATCACATACACACCAGTCCTTTTTCTTTCAGCTCACAGAGAAGCAACTTGATCCAAGCAGTGTTGAAACCTGAGTAGGTCACTGTACACCACGATAAAATTCCCTAATCCCTGAGCCAACTCTCCCTAAGGGGGGCCTCCTCCTGATCCTCCACTTCCCAGGCTGACTTTTGCATTCGCTCTCTCCTCTTTCCCCCTTTCATTTCCCCTACCTTCAAGCCTTGATACGTGATCCCCGGTGGGGGCTCAGGTTTCCGTTTTTACAGCTTAGGCCGGGCTAGCTGTATACATTCCTTTCTTTCTGCCGGGCAGTGATTACTTACCAGAGCTTAGTTTACGCTGGTCCAGATGAAAGCCGTTCAGATGAAGGCAAACACAGCCAGGCAGCTCCAGCAGCACCGATACGAAGCTGCACAAGGCCACATTGTGTTCTCGGTGACATTTTGTTGCACATATTTTTACATAGGGCAATCAACTTGTTGCATTACTCTACAATTTAGGTTTGGGGAAATGGAGAGGCAGTAATACCAGGAGGTTTGGGGAGGGGCTTTATGGATGTGGTTATTAATATTAAAAGCATAAAATATTGATGAGTTCAAGATAACCCACCTTTTGACTTTGAGAAATCACTTTAAAAATGAGAACTTTGGGCGCTATTATATTAGAAGAATGCATACTGAAGAATTGCTCTAGAAATGGGATTTCATCATTCACTGGCGTGCTGTGCACTGACCTGACTAAAGATTTTGACCTGGGGTCTCTTACACATTGTTCCAAACTAGGGAAAAAATATGGATCCTTCAAGCAATTGAATTATTTGCTGCATAAAACTTCTTATTTAATGCTACTCTGTACTGAAATGACAAGGATTAAAACTTCAAATAGTAGATGGCGATTTGGAAGAAAAATAACATTTTAAAAAGAGGAAATTCTGTGCACGAAGGTTAATTCCATACTTAGTCCTGCAGCACTGGCTAAAAATTGTGTAATTTTTCCCCTTCACACAATGTTGTTTTTGTTTCTTCCTCACCAGTTCAGACAAACATCTGTTATACTGTAGAAGGACAACTATCTCCCAAACCACGGAGTGCTCCTGCAGCCAAAGTCAACAACGTGAGCCCCAAGCATCGAGCACAGTCAGCCTTTATATCCAGCCGGGATAACATTTCACATGTTTTGATTAAAATTAGCTAATTTGTAATCCTAGAACCTATGAAACTTAAAAGCTGCCATCCATATAGATCACATTAGGCAGAGTGTTTTAAAGGGCCAGTGCACACTGTGATTTCTTGGTGGCTTCACCTCCCTCCTCTTCCTCCAAGCCCAATCTAAAATGAAACAGAAAAGTAATCTGGAAATGCAGGACAGGAGGGAAGGGTGAGTGAGGAAGAATGGTTATCCTAAACTGAATTCCAGCCCCCATGGGAAGACAACTCCTACCAGTATCTTCACAAAAAAAAACAAAACTATCAATGGAATCAGTGGTGGTTTCCATCACAAGGAATGGCACTGATTTCTAAGGCAAATCTTCCTTAACTCTCCTTGGACTGAAGCTGCACCGCACGCTTCCAGGTGCTAAGTTCCTCACCCAGAAATCAAAAAACTCTTATTCCAAAACGTTGATTGCTACAGACATTTTCTGAAAGAAAGGAACGCTAACCATACACACCTAGGTACTATATGATAATATAAATAGTATTATTATCCATGGGCCCCTTTCAAGGCACTCTCTAGAATATGCTTGTTCTAATCAAGACGATGTCAAATTGCAATAGATTTTACTTAGTTGCTTGCCATTTTCCTCGTTTGTCTTTTAAATACCAACTTAACCAACCAGACCAAATCAGTGGGCAGTGTTAAGGATTCTATGCAGAAGATGTGGAACACCAAGAGGGCTGCAGAATGAAAACCAAAGTCCTCCCTGAAATCTGCTACTTGCTTGTAACTCACAGAAAGACAAAAATTACAAATAAAACATTAAAAATAAAAATCAAGGGAGACTCGTGAAATCAACACAAAACAAAACCCTCACCGGGCAAAAGCTGCAACTTCATGGAAAATAAGTTGGTGGGGGTGAAGGGGGACGAGGGGGATCCGGAGCTGAGCGGGGCTCTTGTGCAATCACTCCAACGCGAACAGCTGGAGCGCCAGGCTGCCGCGCTCGCCACCTCTGGAGCACCGCTGGCCTGGCGGGGAGCCCGGCCTCGCCAACAGCACTCCGGGCCGGCCTTTCCGAACAATGGGCAGGCGCTCTGCGAAGGCCGCCCCTCAGACAGCTATCTTTTCAGCAGGGCTTGCCCGGGTCTGCTTAAACTGGGAAGTGAAGCATGCAAAGGCTGAGAGGGAGGCGGAGGCAACCTAGTGAGAGGAGCTAGCAGGGGCTGGCGAGGCGAACCGGCCGTCAAAAACGGTACCTAGACCCGCGCCGCTCGGGCCACAACTCGCCACGGCACTGACAGCCCCTTTACACCGATGCAGCAGGCTACTAGGAAGCGGTACGGAGGAACCGGGAGATGAACTAGGAAGAGGGGGGTGGAATCGAGCGCTCCCGGGGTACCCTTGGCTCGGCGGCTTCCTAACTTTGGAGGGATCCGGGGATGGCTGCCGAAGAAGAGGGGAAAAAAAACTACCCCACCGACCAGGAAAGCCTCTTCACCATACCCACCCTCAACTTGGGCTCCGGGTCCCCTCCTCCCTGAAACGCGCCTGTCCCAAACTGGGGTTTATAAGGTTAAAGAGTCTGTGGTTTCCCGGTCGCCCCTCACCCCCACCCCCATCAAATCCGAGGCAGGCAAATCTCCGGGATGCAGCCCGACAGTTGGCCTCTGTTTTGCACCTGGAGGAGGAGCTGAGTCGTTCAGGGCATCCTACGGAAACTGACAAGCGCTCCTCTTACACCCCCTCCCCCCTCCCAAAAAAATCCATACAACAGCCCAAAGGGAGCGGGCGGAAGAAAGAGCTCAAGCTCTCTGGTCCCGAAGTCCAAAAAATACCTTCATTTCCTCATTGATCTCCCTTTTCACTGGGTGAGCCGGTTTCCTGCTCCTTTTATTTTCCGGAGGTCTCCCTTCTTTCTCCATTTCTGCCATGTTTTTGTGTCTGGTTTCGGTGGAGATGAAATGGCTGCTGCCGCCGCCGGCGGTGGTGGTGGTGGTGGTGGCGGTGGTGGAGGTGGTGCTGATGGTGGCGGTGCTGGCGGAGGTAGCGGTGCTGGCGGGGCCGGGGCCGGGGTTGGGCGCGGGGCTGGGCGGGGGAGGAGGGGAGGCAGGCTCCGGAGAAGCGCGGTCTCTTCTAGCGGCGGAGAACGTCAGTGGCTGTCAGAGGGAAAGGTAGCTCGAGGGGTCTCGGGGATGCCGCCGCCGCCGCCGCTCCGGCTCCCGCCACCGCCGCCGCCAACGCCGCCGCTGCCGCCAACGCTGCCGCTGCCGCCGCCGCTGCTTCTGCTGCTCCCGCCGCCGCTCCCGCCGCCAACGCCGCCGCCGGGCTGCATCCTCGGTGCCCCGTGGAGTCGTCAGCCATCTTCCGGCGCTCTGTCCGTCTGCATGGGCGAGGGGGACGAGGGCCCGGCGCGGAGACAGCGGCTCTGGGCGTGCGTGCGTGGATGTGTGTGTGTGTGCGTGTGCGTGTGTGTGTGTGTGTATGTGTGTGCGCGCCCGGGAGAGCGCGCCAGCCCAGGCACCCAGCGCCTCCCGCGAGCCGAGCCGGGGGCGGGCCGGGGGCCGGCGCCGGGAGCAGGGGGCGGGCGGGGGAAAGGTAGTGGGGGGGGCGCTAGGACAGCCCCCAGCTCCCGAGCGGGCGTGGCTTCCACCGTCACAGTAGACGCGGATGCTGCGCGGCTCCGGGGGGCTGCTCGCGGCCGCCGGGCTCATCCGAGGCCGGCCCGGGCGGGACACGGCGCCCCTCGCGGCCGCTACCTCGGTACGATGCCCCCCCGGGGCCCCGCTCCGACCCCGGCCGCCCCCTTCAGCTCCGTGATGAGCTCTCGGATGGGCTTGGAGTTGGGTTTTGAGCCCGAACTGGAAGCTGCTTAGGAAAAATGAATGGGGTTGCGGGGAGGAGATAGGGCGGTGGGAGGGCGTGGGGACCAGAGGTCGCGTTGATAGAAGGCCGCTTTCCGCCCCCTGCCCAGAAGAAAGCAGACTGAGCTCGCCCCCTTCGGATGGCAAGGTCGGGGTCTCGGGAAAAGCAAACCACAGTCCTGACCTCCCCACAGCTGTCGGGGACAGTGTCGCCTTCTGGGGGCCACCTCAGGGCTCTGGAGGCTGGAGGCCCCTTGGAGATCCCTGCGCCTTGCTCGGCTGGTCCCCAACGCGGCGCGGGTGACGACTGCGCTTGCAAGAAAGCTTTTGCCTCCCAATGAACCACTTAGAAGTAGGACATCTCGGCCTACAGCTCCCTGCTCTTTCTTTTCTTTCTTTTCCCTCCAGTTCTCGCTCACACATACATACACACACACGTGTGTTTGTCTCACTACAAAGTTAACAGCGTTACCCCGTGCGCACCCGTCTCCCGGTGCGCTTGATATAAACCACCCCCCCAAGATTAGGTGCCGCTGGGAGTGCAGCGTCCCGCGTGGGGTTCCATTCTCCAGAGACCAGGACTACCTGGCCACCTCCGGCGGGACCGTCCCCACCCGCTGGGTGACTCTTTGCCCTCGACTGCCCTGCGCGCATCTTCTCTCAAGTCGACCTCGCTCCCCCTGCGCTCGCGCGCCTCCCCTTTGGCCCTCTGCGTCCACGCCCGGGGCCAGGCTCGGATGGCGTTTGTCCCTCTTTGGGTCGAGGCAGTGGCCTAAACGGTTTGATGAGTTTTCGGTGAGACACGCAGCTCTAAACGCCTCGTACACGCGGCGGGGGACAAGCTGAGGTTCCCGGCTTCGGTTTCCCGCGCCGCGACACTTCGTAATTACCTGACACAATGCGATATGGGGGTGTCCATTGTTCCATTCAGTGTTATTGTAGAGTGTGCACTGTGACAGTGGTGGAACTTAAAATTGCACAATTAAAAATTTTTTTTTTTTTTACTAAATTTTTACTAAAAGAATGAATTCGGTGTGCAGGATATGAGTAAGCTTTCCATTAAAATCTCAGTTTGGCCTGTCAAACGAGGCTCATCCTGGGTATTACGCTGCCTAATTTGCATCTTGGCATTGTTTTTTTTTTTTTTTTTAAACGTCGAATTAGAGCTCTTTGGGAGCGTACTCGGGAGGACTGAGTACCTCCACGTTGGCTATTTTTCCGTTTAGCATCGTTTTGTTTCGTAAAGGTCAAATTACAGATGCTTGGGCGTGTACCCAGGAGAGCTGAGCACCTCCTTTCGTCTCTTCTCTTCCCTGTCTGGAGAAAGAGGAGAAGCCGCACCCCGCTCCGCGTGGCTCGTGGATCCCAGGCGAGCCAAGAGGCCAGAGGCAGCGGGGCCAAACCGGGCTCCGCTCCTGCAAGGGGTCCATGCGAAACCCTTGCCCCAAGGAAAGAGAAAAATCCTGGGGCGGTTATCCCGGACGAGAAAAACTCAAGAGGACCGTTGAAGTATTAGGGAGTGCTCTGCAGTACAAGAGTTGGAGGTTTTTTACGGTAGCCTCTGGGAGCGTACCCAGGTATACACCGGTTTTGAGCCCAAGTGCTGTGGCCAGCTAGGGCCAGGAGTCCTCAGGAACCCACAGTGGGACCCAAGACCATCCAGACAGCGAGAATACCGGGAGGAGCCAAAACCTGTTTGCGCTAACCCCCGCCCCCTTCCTGGAACGCTAACACAACATTCTCATTTTTAAATGAGTGTGTGAGAGTGGGTGTATTTCTCAGTGAGAAATAAGCATCCTAATGCCATTGCTGGAAGAGAGAGAAGAAGAAATCTTTTTGATTTTTCAAACTGAATTTCATCCAAAACATCTGATAAATAGGATGTGGGTTGGAGTTAGTTTTCTCTGTTTTGTCCTCTCGGTTTTTAATGAGAAGTAGTGAGAAAACTTTTTTTTTTTTTTACTTTTAAATAACTGTGGAAAGGTATGTTGTAAAGTGTACACAGAAAAAAGCTTTTTGTCTTCTGGAGACATATTTAAGTCCCCTCTGTTTCCTTTGGTGCCAGAACCATTACAATTGATTCACAGTTGTTTAGTTGATATCAAATAACAGGTTATATACCCCAAGTCCTAAGATACAGTTTCACAAGTTAAGAATAAAATAAACAGAAAAGGTGAACTGTAGCCCAGAGTTATATTTAGAGGCAGCTACACTTCCTTTAAAGAAAATTACTTGCTCTGCCATAGTTCAGGCATTTAATACAAATAATCATATTAATCAGCCACCTGTTCCTTCACAGGCACATGTCTTCCAGAAAACTGAGGTGAGAACATCAAATTAGAATCCACAATGCATGTCATCATTGACAGAATGAAAGCTCATAAAGTATGTGTGAGGAGAGTTTTAGTCTTGAATAAACCTCAGAAGTTATGATTTTTACATCTTAGCAAAGACAACATGTAGTCAAAGTTGCTCTGTCATGTCTGACTCTTTGCAACCCCATGAACTGCCAGGCTCCTCTGTCCATGAAATTCTCCAGGCAAGTATACTGGAGTGAGTAGCCATTCCCTTCTCCAGGGGATTGAACCCAGGTCTCCCCCATTGCAGGAAGATTCTTTGCCATCTGAGCCACCAGGGAATAGATGAAGACAATTATATAATGGGTTGCTGTTTTATGAATTTGGATATTATCATGAGTCCAATAATGTTCCCTGGATAACTTCAGACACTCTGTAAGAGTATAACCCAGTGTGGACAGGACAATCTCTTACTTATCTTGGAAGAGCCACCCTTTATTCTATGAATTACCTTTATGCTTCCCAATCATTAGCGCCCTCTCTCTTTCACACACACACAGACACTCAAGCGCACATCCAAGACAAACCCTGAAAGAAAAATTCCCTTTACTAGCCCTGCCAGTCACCAAAATAGGCACAAGATTGACCTTTCATTACATTCATTCCTCAGATACATTTTTATGACTTTTACTCTTCAAGGTCGCTCTTAATGTTCATTCTAGCCTGATAAATCCAGAAAATACTTCAGAGAGTAGATAGGAAGAAGACCCCAGTGTGATTTGCCTTCAGCCCTCAACCTCTCAATCTGCTTCTTTGTTATCTCCAAGAACATCTAACTCAGAGGCCTAGTCTTCATGACTTAAAAGAAATTAATAGATATTTGCTGATTGATTAGTATGATATAATAACAAACTTACTTTTGTATATTGTCTAAAATTAATGCTCATTTTGAACAAGCTCTGTAATCTAACCAAATGTGGAGACTAAAATATGTGGGAAAATTACTATGCTGAACACATTATAAGAATTATCTCATCTAATATCCACAGAACCCTATAAGGCAGCATGTACTGTGATCCCCATTTTACAGATGAAGAAACTAAGGCTTGCATAAGCTGAGTTAAGCTAGTAAGTATTGGGATTTGAATCTATAACTTTCTTTTCAACTCTGGATTTGGAGTTCTTGACACTATGCTAATCTACTTTGACATATTCCTTTTGACAATTTGTATTTTGTATAATCTAAGGCCCACATTTTTCAAATTTTAACATCTCTGAAATTGTGACATATCTTATAAGACTTCTTTAAATTATAAGTAACAACAGCTCCCCCCGCCCCCGTCACGTTGGTATATGAAGAAATCACATATTTTCCAAAACAGTGGTGTATTTGGTTATGGTAGGTTATGCTTCAATATCAAATATCAGAAAATCTAAGAGTCTTAAAACAAGATCAGTTTGGGACTTCTCTGGTGGTCCAGTGGTTAAGACTCCACACTCTTTATGTGGGGGGCCCAGGTTCGATCCCTGGTCAGGGAACTAGATACCACATGCCTCAACTAAAGATCCTGCATACCACAACTAAGACTGTGCAGCCAAATTAAAACACACACCACACACACACACACACACACACACACACATGCACACACACACAGGAGAGGCTTATACTACTTGCTCACACAAAGTTTGCTGAAGATCTGTGTGACCCTCCAGCGGGCACTGCATCTTTGTACCAGTATGTACTTCCTGTAGCTACAAAGTAGAAGGTAAAACCTTGGAGGATCTCACACAGCAATTAAATGCTCCAGCTTAGCAGTGACATAGGTCACTTCTGCCTACAAATCATTGACTAGAATTAGTCACATGGCTCTGCCCAACTGCTAGGGAAGCTGGGAATTGAATCTACCACATTCTCCAGAGTGAAGAGCCGGATATGGGCAAGCATTTATGAAATATGATCATTAGAATCAGTTAATGTAAATATCATGGATCTATTTTAATAAAACCAATGAGCAACAGTTGGCCTATGATCTGTTATATCCATCATAAGTGCACTTTCAAAATTCATGTTCATGCTTAACTTCAAAGAACAAAATTCAGAATTCTTCAAAAAGAACGTTATGAAACAGCATAACTATAATTCAGGAAGTCTACAGGTGAGCCTCAGGGCTTTGGAACCTTCTAAAAGGATATACCAAATCATCAGTGCATTGTTTCTGAGGAATGGGTCATTCTCAATTGGGATTCATGATTTATTCATTCCTTTATTCAACAACTATGTGTTGAGAGCCCAGTATATTCCAGGCATGATGTTCTGAGTTCCTGGGATCCAGCAGCAAAGATGACACACAAATTCCCAAATCTCATTAAGTTTATAATCTGCAAAGGGGACAATAAATAATAATTTAAAAAGAGACAATTTTAGATTCAGATAGGTGAGAAAAAAGGACTTTGTGATAGGAACTGGAATTGAAAAAAGAGGTTGGGGTCTACTTTAGCTAAATAGTCAAGATTAACCTTTAGGAGGGAATATTTGATCTGAAATAGGAAAGATGAGAGGGACTGCCTCTGCAGAGGTCTTAGAATCCTTGAGAAAAGTGTTCTGGTTCAAATTCTAAAAGAGCTGAAGAATGCACTCAGTACACTGGAGACGTTGAAAGTGTCTGGACCATGGAGAGTAGTAGGAGAGGCAGTGAAAGAGGAAGGCAGAGGCCTAATGTGCTGGGGCCTGTAGGTAAGGGATGGATAAGAGATCAGGATTTGCTAGGTTTGGAGTCTGAAGGTAGAGGGCACAGAGTAGAGGTGAATCATGCCTCCTGCCTGAGATGGAGCCCAGAACAGCACCTGTGCAGCATGGCACAGCCAGGCACAGTGCGGGTAGGCACAGTGGTGTGCAGGAACCCGGACAGAAGGTTCTGGGGTTGCTATAAATACCCTCCACTCACCATAGTGTGCGTTTAATGTGTGCCTGAGAGTAGAGTAGGTGTGGCTCTGAGAGACTGCAGAATTTTTTTTTTTAATTTATACATAATCTTGTATTGGAGTATAATTGAGTTACAATGTTTTATTGGTTTCTAGTGCACAGCAAAGTGACTCATTGTACATATATATAGTCTTTTTCATATTCTTTTCCATTATGGTTTCCTACAGGATATTGAATATAGTTCCCCATGCTATACCAGGAGGACATTGTTGTTTGTCTATTTTATATATAGTAGTTTGTATCCGCTAATCCCAAACTCCTAATTTATCTGTCCCCCTACCCCTGTCTGTGAGTTTGTTTCCCTTTTGTGAATAAATTCATTTGTATCATATTTTAGATTCTGCATACAAGTGATATCACATGGTATTTGTCTTTCTGTTTTTGACTTACTTCACTTAGTCCATCCATGTTGTTAGAAATGGCGTTAATTCACTTATGGCTGAGTAACATTTCATTGTAGTATGGAATATTATACCACCTCCTTCTTTGTATATTCATCTGTTGAAGGGCATGTAGGTTGCTTCCATGAGACTACAGAGTCTAAGTAGACCTGCCCCTAAAATGTTTGATCAGAGACTCCACTAGGACTTCCACATCAGAGGAGGCCAGCTGGAGAGGTGACTGTGGCTGAGGAGTGAATGCTACCCACTCACCCACCCCCCTGTCATGTAGATGCCAGCCCAGTGAGAAGAGTGTAGGGGTGGACACAAGAGAAGATTAAATCAGCTGAGATTATCTGGAGGTTTCATTTCCACCTCCTAGCATAGAAATCTTGTGAAACAGATGTTGGGTTCAGTTATAAAGAAATGAAGTTTCAGTTCAGTTCAGTCAGTTCAGTTCAGTCGCTCAGTCGTGTCTGACTCTGTGACCCCATGAACTGCAGCACGCCAGGCCTCCCTGTCCATCACCAACTCCCGGAGTCCACCCAAACCCATGTCCATCAAGTTGGTGATGCCATCCAACCATCTCATCCTCTGTCGTCCCCTTCTCCTCCTGCCCTCAATCTTTCCCAGCATCAGGGTCTTTTCCAACGAGTCAGCTCTTCACATCAGCTGGCCAAAGTATTGAAGCTTCAGCTTCAACATCAGCCCTTCCAGTGAACACCCGAGACTGATCTCCTTTAGGATGGACTGGTTGGATCTCCTTGCAGTCCAAGGGACACTTCAAGAGTCTTCTCCAACACCACAGTTCAAAAGCATCAATTCTTCTGCGCTCATCTTTCTTTGTAGTCCAACTCTCACATCCATACATGACTAATGGAAAAACCATAGCCTTGACTAGACTGAACTTTGTTGGCAAAGTAATCTCTCTGCTTTTTAATATGTTGCCTAGGTTGGTCATAACTTTCCTTCCAAGGAGTAAGCGTCTTTTAATTTCATGCCTGCAATCACCATCTGCAGTGATTTTGGAGCCCAAAAAAATACTCAGCCACTATTTCCACTGTTTCCCCATCTATTTGCCATGAAGTGATGGGACCGGATGCCATGATCTTAGTTTTCTGAATGTTGAGCTTTAAGCCAACTTTTTCACTCTTCTCTTTCACTTTCATCAAGAAGCTCTTTAGTTCTTCTTCACTTTCTGCTATAAGGGTGGTGTCATCCGGCAATCTTGATTCCAGCTTGTGCTTCTTCCAGCCCAGCACTTCTCATGATGTACTCTGCATAGAAGTTAAATAAGCAGGATGACAATATACAGCCTTGACGTACTCCTTTTCCTATTTGGAACCAGTCTGTTGTTCTATGTCCAGTTCTAACTGTTGCTTCCTGACCTGCATACAGATTTCTCAAGAGGCAGGTCAGGTGGTCTGGCATTCCCATCTCTTTCAGAATTTTCCACAGTTTATTGTGATCCACACAGTCAAAGGCTTTGGCATAGTCAATAAAGCAGAAATAGATGTTTTTCTGGAACTCTCTTGCTTTTTCCATGGTTCAGCAGATGTTTGCAATTTGATCTCTGGTTCCTCTGCCTTTTCTAAAACCAGCTTGAACATCAGGAAGTTCATGGTTCACATATTGCTGAAGCCTGGCTTGGAGAATTTTCAGCATTACTTTATTAGCGTGTGAGACGAGTGCAATTGTGCGGTGGTTTGAGCATTCTTTGGCATTGCCTTTCTTTGGGATTGGAATGAAAACTGACCTTTTCCAGTCCTGTGGCCACTGCTGAGTTTTCCAAATTTGCTTGCATATTGAGTGAAGCACTTTCACAGTGTCATCTTTCACATGTAGCAAATACCTGAAGTTTTTACATTGATACTTATAGCTCACACATATATTTTACGCTATAACTCAAATCTGCTTTTAAACAATTTTTAAAGGAAGTTTTCTGACTCCTGAAGTAAATTTTGTGCATTATCTGCCTGATTATTTACTATCTAAAATGTATCACCCAAACCAGAATGGCTTTCCTTGAGGGTATGGCCTTAATATCATAATAAGACCAACTTAAACATAGAACATTTTCAATAATTATCCCAAATTTCTTGTAAATACAAATTTCAACTTAGTATCTGAGTTATCTTGAATTGTCATTGCCTTCCCCAATGAAATCCGTTGATGAAATCAGGTCTCTTCTCTGTATTAGATTTGCTGCTGCTAAGTCACTTTAGTTGTGTCCGACTCTGTGCGACCCCATAGACGGCAGCCCACTAGGCTCCTCTGTCCCTGGGATTCTCCAGGCAAGAATACTGGAGTGGGTTGCCATTTCCTTCTCCAATGCATGAAAGTGAAAAGTGAAAATGAAGTCTCTCAGTTGTCCCCGACTCTTAGCGACACCAAGGACTGCAGCCTACCAGGCTCCTCCGTCCATGGGATTTTCCAGGCAAGAGTACTGGAGTGGGGTGCCATTGCCTTCTCCGTAGATACTAATGTAGATATAATAATATCGTATTTCCTTTAGACAATCAAATGCCATTAAAATGATTAGCCCTCTTACAATCTGATGTTGAGTTGTATCATCAACAATCATGTCTTGAAGTCCTGCTAGAGCCAAGTATTTTGCACAAATTGTGTCAATTATTTCTCACAAGCATTCTTAAGAGTGTAATTGTTCCGTTTTACACCTTAGGAGACCGAGGCTGAACTCAAGGTCACACTAGGAAATGGCTGATCCAGAAAAACATCTTCAGTTGGCCAACTTGCAGACAGGTGAGGTATGCTGCCACCTACTCCACACTCTGCTCTTCTCTGCTCAGCACTTCTATCACTTTTTTTGGGGAAAAGAGAATATGCAGATACAGTAAATAATTCTAATTCCTACTTTATTCTAATTTACACCTGGATGTTATAGGAATTAAAATATCCATGACCAATACTCAACCTTTCAAAAATAACATACTACACTGTAATATTCTCAAACCAAATATGGTATTCAGTGAATGGTTACAGAGAATTGATATCTGTTTTGACCCACCTCCTTTGAGAAACATTACATGTTGTAAGAAACATTTTTCTTTCACAGAAAAATTGTCTCCAATGTGCTATTGAGCCATAAGTTGTTTCTTTATTGCATCCCAGAGGGAAGAAGTTGAGTGGAAAAGATTCCACAGTTTAACTATGAGAGGACATTACACATTTCAGTGGAAGAAAAAATTTTTCATCAAAAGCTAAGTAGATAAATTAAAGATGCTATAATAAGTCTTGGGATATATGTTGTGCATTTGTTTTGCCTTGTTTTTTAAATCCATTAAAGTTACTAAATCTGTATACCAGATGCTGAAGTAGGACTCACTCAACTCAGTTTTGCCTTTCCCATCTGAAGTTAGTCAGTCTTTAGGGCAGCTTATTGCTTTTGGAGTCTGGAGGTGAGGGAGAGCTGGCAGGGACAGACGGAAGGGAAGAGAGAAGATCCAGGGACAGTGACTGCAGGCTGCGCTCCCCGAGGAAGTCTCGGGATGTACAATATGGGAAAGTGCCCAAGTCCTAAGCTGGAAAACAAAGCAAAACCAAACCAAACCCCAGCATGGGGAAATAAAAGGAAGTTCAACACTGAACAGAGTGTGCACACGAGCATCTCTTTATGTGAAGAGCAGTAGAGTTTTGTGGCCTGAACACACAATTACATAGAATTTAGTAATACAAAAGCTACTATTTATTGAATGCTTTTTAATAAATAGGACTTTAATAAGTAGTACTGTGCTTAATATCTTAAAGAAATTATTTTATTCGATCCTCACACAGTTGACACAATTACAGACTGTGTCCCATTTTGTAGATGAGGAAATGGAAACATTAAGCAGTTGCCTACTAAGTGGGCCAACAATCTGACCAGAATCCAGAATTCTTCCTGCCACCTTGCAATACCAATGGTTTTGATGAGGGTTCTTGCTTGCAAGCAACAAAATGAGCTCTTACTATCTAAAGGAAACAAAATGTTGAAGGAAAGGGGGCTCATAGAATCTGAGAGGCTGGAAGAACAGGCTTGGGAAACAAGGCAGGACCCAGGACCTAAGGAGGCCAGGCCATAGGAACACTCTATCCAAGATGCCACCATCTCTGCTTCTGCTGTACCACACCTTCTAGAAATGACTACTGGACATCATGCTGACCCCTTGAACTGCTCCAGATGCTCCTCCTTCATCTCGGAGTGCACGGGCCTGTGTGGGAGGGTCCATGGCCCAGCACTGGGGCCCCTGCTCCATATTCCAGGATGAGGGGAGAGTGAGATTCAGTCTGTTTGGCATCTACAGTGGAAAGTGAGGTCTTATATCCCAAGATCACATGCAATGAAGAATTCCCCTAAACACAAGGACAGATGGATTTTGACAGCCAAAGGAATGTTATAATGTCCTTCCAGACTACCCGCTGTAGCCGCTTTGTAGCAAATCATTCCATTAGGAAAGTAAATGTAGGGCTGTTAAAATAATTTTGAAAGGTCAGGCAAAGGTGGAATTATGCAAACATTAAATATTGCAAATCAAAACCTGACTGACCTAGAATTTCATCCTAATAGATTTATCTGCAATCTCTAAATGCAAACTTAAAAAAGACAAATTTGATAACCCATATGCTAAACAGCAATTAATTGGAATGTTTAGGGAATGGAATAGTTCTTGTTAACTTAAATTTCTAACTAAAAGTGATTAAGCCCCTAAAAAGACCCACAAACCTTTATATTTGAGATCTTGTCACTGCAATTCTTTATAAAATACTTAGATTGTGAAGATTTTTCAATGCCTCAGAATTACTGATGCCACCATATGTGGTTGTAAAGTGCAGTGGGCGTAGATTGCGACAAGTGTGTATAGATCTCAGGGTATACATTCTATATACATTAGGCAAACTTCTGTTTTTTTATTTTAGGCTAATCCTTTTGTAACCTTTTATTAACATTTTTATTTTGTAAAAAAGAATTATCACTTCCTAATGTAAAGGAAGAAATGGCTATATATTCAATTACAAATGCAGAAACATATAGTACCACTTGACCTTGAAAATGTAACGGCCATGAAAGCATCCAATATTAGTTTATTAGCCAAACTTCTGATCGGCTTATGAGTTTGCCTAGGGAGATAAGAAAAAGGGAGACTAATCCTAGTGAAGGATAGAAATGGCAACCATTTGAGTTGGGCCTTGATGGACGATGAGTAGGATATTGACGAGGGAGGGAGAAGGAGGAGTATCCTAGGCAGGAAGAACAATATGAAGAAAGGTGTCAAGGCATGAAAGTGCAAATGGAGCAAAGGGAAGGGGGATAATTCAGTGGGTTTAGGATGAGTGTATTAAAGGGGATCTGTGAGATCACCCCAAAGGTAGGATAGAAACAGATTATCAATGGCTGCAAATGCCATCCTAAAGGAGCTTAAATATTTGCTGAACTAAAATCAAAATTATTTCATAATAAGGTATTATATAGGTATTTTTACATCCATTTTAAGATGAATAAACCAAAACATAAAAATGTTAAGTGATTTGCCTAAAGGCATTCAGCTAGGAAGTAACAGAACCAAGATTTAGATTTAGATCTAGCCTGATTCTGGAGCCTAGGATCTTAACTTTCAACCTATGCGATTTTAACAAACCATACTCCAGAAGGCATTATAAAAGGAATTTAAAAGCAGTGGTAATTTTACAGTAATAAATAGGACCTGAGGAAAACACGTATGCAAGATAACAGACTATTTTGAGGTTGTAATCAATAAAGATGATTTTCACATTAGCTTTCATAGCTGCAAGAGGTAGTATTATAGGAACCCACAGAAGGATGTGGGTTCATTTATTTTTAGATCCCTCCCACCATACAAATATGTTAACATTATATCTATATAAATACTATCTGTGTTACTTATTTCCTATCTACCTCTTTTGAAAGGGAAATCTCATTTATTCTGGTCATTACAAGTAACCTAATATAAAGGAATTATAAAGTGTCTCCTTGTAAAACACACTTGGGGACTTCAGTGGTAGTCCTAGTAAATCAATATTAAAAATGATGAAATCCAATAAAAACATTAAGTCCAAGTCTTAAGAGGCATGCAAATAGTCTTGTATAAAAAAAACTGAGACATGATTATTAAATATGAGAACCAGGGTGCAAATATCCCCAATAAATCCTTTGGAAATATTTTTAAGAAAGAGACTGTCTCTCTTAGAATCTGAGACAGATGAAAAACAGAAGGGAGTTCTGCACCCAGAGGACTTCAAAGATTGAGATGTTGACCAGTCCATTTGGCTTCAGTGTCTTGGAATGACCACAGACAGGCTGTTTTTTAACTCCCTATGCTTAGTATGGCACAAGTACTTTAGAAGGATTGTTTTTCTTCTTTCTACAGTAGTAAAAGAATCTACTGTCATGAAGTAGACCCTGGGTCAGTGTTACAAGCAAAACCCGCACCTACTATGAGATTCCTACTTCTCACTCTAGCTTTCTCTCCTCTGTTATCATGATGATTTCAATTTCAAACTGCAGCCGTGGTCATTCATTTCCCTTTAGAAAAAGCATGAAGCTGAGACAGCTTCCAAAATATAAAACCAGATACTTAGAACTTAAACTACCCATTTCACATTGTTTGGATCTTAACTTAAATCAACCATGTGAAGACATTCTTGAGACAATTGGAATATTAAGAATTTTGGTCATTTTGTTAGGCGCAATTGTAGTTACTTTTTTTAAAAAAAAGAAGTCCTACTTTTTATAAATAAATTCTGAAATATTTTGAAGCAAAATAGGATATCCAGGATTTGCTTCAAAATACTCCAGAATTGTTGAGGAGTGAAAAATGTGAATAACTGCCCAAACTGGGTAATAAGCAGATATGGTCTCATTATCCTATTTTTCCTACTTTTGTGTAAAGTTTGAAAACTATAATAGAATGTAATAAAAAGTAAAAAAAAAAAAAAAACCCATTTAAAAACACCACAAAAAGACCTCTGTAAGAGAAGTCTAATTCAAAAGAGGGCTTCAACAATGAATGGGTTTCTATCTAAAATAAAGTTCTAAGCCATATAACTTGCAACATCTTTAGAACAACTCATGACTATAATATTTGCAAGCAAACAGTATTTCAATCATTTTTGCAGTGTATACATGCTTATCCTATGTGGGTAAATTGCATGCTTTGTTCTGGAGTTAAAAACAGCCATTCTCCTAGAAGTATCAGAAACAAAAGTACTTTATATCTATATTGTTTATTGATTTGAAGTTGGGAGGATCTATGGTTGAATAGTGGAGAATGATGATAGAACAAGGTTTCTATGTGCTGGGCACTAATCTAAGTACTTTACATTTATGAACTCATGAAAATATTCAAAATTACTCATTAATATAGGTAATATTGTTCTTCCCACTTTACTGATGGTAAATGACATATTTTGCCCAGCTTGCACTAGGTTAATAGCAAAGCTGGGGTTCAAATGCAAGGAATCTGACTCTTGTGTCACAAGCCCTTAATCACTAAGTTCTGTCACTCTCCATGGAAAGAGTGTCTTGTAGAGTTGTTTGTTTAGACTTTGGGGAGCTAGTCTGTTTTATTCTTAGAAAAATAAAGTAACTCTTACTCCCTTTGACATCAGCATATTCTTTTTGTTTTGTTATGCACTTCAAACTTATTACTCCCAACATGGTCATACCAGCCCTATAATATTCAAACATATTTATTACAGATATTTGTTTATGGTGTGATTTCAAAGAAGAGAAACATCACAGCAAGCTGTTTTGATTTAAAGCAGGGTACTTTTGAGAAAGAGGTTCAACACTGTAGTAGTTGACAATGACATCTCTCTTGTGTGGGTGTCAGCTGTTGGGAAATGACCTTAAGTGATTTGTCCTAATCACTTATCACTTTCTCTCAGATGGTCTTTTGCGAGTTCTTTTCAGCCCAGCAAGTTGATATGACTTCCATATTTCCAAGTTTAATAATGGAATCTCTTTCTCATTCTCTCTCTCATTTAGACACATTATTTGGGAAAGAAGAGTTTTTCAAAGATCTATTTATCTATGTGCCACATCACAATAACCTTTGCATATGATGACTTTAATTTGGGGCTTTTTAATCCATGCAGCATAATTAAGAATTTATTTGAAATACCTATGTTATAACCTGAAATAAACTTGGCAAACTACAATTATTCTGCAGTTTTAGTCCATGAATTCAAATTGGCCTACTCCTGAAGCCTCTCCATCCCAATTCCTGGAGGACTTTTAATAGCTATTTCTAGATAAGAATTAGTTTGAGTCTACATGGGGCTTTGTACTGACTTATTTAATTGACTTGATCATTGAACTTATGAAAAGAATGGCTTGACTGACTTCTTTCAGTAAATTTGTGAAAAGTGATTTCTTAGAATTAACTGGCCATACTGATTTGATTGTTCACCCATAGATATCTATTGTTCACCCATCTATCCTTGAATTTTCCATTTTCCAATTTGGGAAGAAAACTGCTTTTTAAGGCAGAGAAAATATTTTCAGGTAAAATATTTTAGGTGTTATATTTATGACTGCAGAGCAGCATCCTGACAAGATTCCTTGACAACTCTGTAATTTGAAGTTGTCAACCTTTATAAATATAATAAATGCAGTATGTCTTAATCCCTTTCTGCCTGATGTTACCTATATATACATTCCATGCAACAAAAGGAGGTTTTTCTCTATATAGAATTCTATTACAATTTCTCTAAAACTTTAGGTAATGTAGTCTGACCTATATATTTATTTTTAAAAAAAGAAACAAAGAAAGAAAATAAATGAGGAAATTAGATATAAGAGAGAGAGAACCAATAAGAAATAATAGGAAAAAAGTTTAGATTACAATTTTTTAAGAATAGTGATGCTCAGCCCTGGCTGCATATTAGAATCTCCTGAGGAATATTTGAAAAATACTGATACCTGGTCCTCAACTCCAGAGATATTGATTCAGTTGGTCATGGGGGCTTTTTGGTCTTCATCAGAAATGTTTAAGTGGCAATGAAGAACTAGCTGAACTTGTAGTCATGGAGACATTCTCTGCGCTGGACTTCCTGCTCTGAAAACACAACTCAAATAACTTCTGAACTTGAGTGTGATGGTGAAGTGAAGATAGGAATGGAGAATAAAGATCCAGTTCATTCATTCATTATTCAACTGGCCAACAAATATTTACATAGTGTCTGTTTTTCAGCAGACACTGTATTAAGACTGAGGATGCAATTACAAACAGAACAGTTAAAAAAGAATTATGAGGTCCTCTCTAAAATCTTCCTTGTGGGCTTAGTGTTTCAACCTATGTTAATGTCAAGATCAATTGGGTTGGCTGGACCAGAGAGACAGAGAATGAAATGATAGTAAGAACCAGATTAGTCTACTAGCTAATTTTTCATAATGGAATAAAGACATTTTGATACTTAGCTGGACCTCAGAGATCATCTCCTTTTTTTTTTTTTCAGATGAGTAATTTTAATCTCAGAAGGTTTAATGACTAACCCATGATCATATAGTGATTAGGTCAGAGCTGTATTACTCAGATTGCAAGTCATTTTTAATACTGTCTATGTTCAAGTAAAAACCTTCTCAACAGATTTTTTTTCCATCCTAAGATCCTTAAAGAAAATTGTCTCCCAGAAAGACCCTTTGTAAAAGAAAAGGACCAAGTTCTTCCCCTGCATTGAGCTAATCCTAGTGTGAAATTAACTAGCAGCACTGCTAGTCAATTCAACATTGCTCCTCTGTAGGGCAGCTCAGATGGTGAAGAATCTGCCTGCAACACAGAAGAGCTGGGTTTGATCCCTGGGTCAGGAAGATCCCCTGGAGGAGGGACTGGCAGCCCACTCCAGTATTCTTGCCTGGAGACCCCCATGGACAGAGGAGCCTGGCGGGTTACAATTCATAGGATGGCATTGGAGAAGGAAATGGCAACCCACTCCAGTGTTCTTGCCTGGAGAATCCCAGGGATGAGGGAGCCTGGTGGGCTGCTGTCTATGGGGTTGCACAGAGTCAGACACGACTGAAGTGACTTAGCAGCAGCAGTAACAATTAAACAAAAATGAAAACTACAATGAAGAATTATATATACTTTCCCATATCATCTTTGAAGGTTAAACTGTAAGATGGAAAGGACATTCAGTGATGTGGGAAATGCAGATTACTACTGTAAAGAGATTTCATTATATACCCATTTGTTGGAAATTTAAGAAGTTTGACAATATCAAATGTTGAGAGGGAGTGATCAACTGGATCTCTCATAAATAGCTGGTGGAGGTATAAACTGGAAAAGATACTTTGGAAAACTGGCATTATCTATTAAACTTGAATATTCACATACATTGTGTGTGTGTGTGTGTGTGTGTGTGAGCAACCCAGTAATTCCAATGGTAGATGTAAACTCTTAACAGGTGAACCTGGAGACATTTGTAAACCTCTTCATGGCAACATTGTTGTAATAGAAAAAAAAATCTGGAAGAAATCCAAATGTCCATTGACTGGAGAAGGGATAAAGTGTGGTGTTTTCACCCAGTGGATATTATACAGCAGTCAAAACAAATGAACCGTCTCTACAAACATCAGCATGGGTGAATTGCAGCAAAATAATTGAATAAATAAAAATGGTCACAGAAAATTACATCTAGCATGTGTGTGTGTGTGTGTGTATGTTAGTTACTCCATCGTGTCCAACTGTTTGTGACCCCATGGACTGTAGCCCATTAGGTTTCTCTGTCCATGGAATTCTCCAGGCAAGAACACTGTAGTGGGTTGCCATTTCCCTCTCCAACATCTAGCATGGGGCCACCTTTTTTAAGCTAAAAATAACCAAATAATATACTTTTAGGAATACACATAGTGTTAAACTATGTGTTATAAAAATCATGGGAATGATAAATACCAATTGAAGATAAAAATAACCTTGGATTAAGGAAGAAATGAGAATAGTATGGAGGAAGGTCACATAGTCAAAAATAAGCTATTGTCAATATTCGAGTTCTTGTGCTGACAATAGGGTCACTATATATGTTATACAAAGATTTATAGATAATTGTATTAGTTCTTAAATTGTAGCATAACAAACTATCCTATAACTTAGCAACTTAAAAATAGTTATTATTACACATAGTTTCTTAGGTTCTTGGGTCAGGCATCCAGTGCACCTTGGTTGGGTGGTTTGGCTCAGAGTTTCTCATGAGGTTACAGTCAAGCTGTGAGTCAGAGCTGTAGTCTCTGAAAGAGCTGGAGGATCTGCTTCCAAGATGGCTCATTCACATGGCTTTTGGCATAAGGCTCAGTTCCTTGATCCCTGGGCCTTTTCATAGGACTGCTTGTGACTTGCCTTCTTCCACCAGAGCAAATAATGAGAGAGAGACAGAGACAGAGAATATGAGCAATCAAGAGCCCACGAGGGAAGCTGCGCCTGGTCTTCATTGCAGTGTGTGGTACCTTTGTTGTGGCATGTGGGATCTTCAATTGCGCCATGGGGGATCTAGTTCCGAGAGCAAGGATCGAATCCAGCCGCCTGCACTGGGAGCACGGAATCTAATCCAATGGACTGCAGGAAAGTCTCTGCAATGTCTTTCATAAAACTAATAATGAATTAACACATCATCACTTTTGTTGGACTTTATTGATCATTCATACCTACCCTGAGACAAGACGGAAGGGGACCACAGGGTATGACAGGGGTCACTGGATATCATCTTGCAGGGTGCCTACCACCATAATAAAACAAAAAAGAGCAATGCATGGACCAATGATAAAAATGTGTTAAGAAGCAATTATGTGGGAGCTGAGGCTGGAAAATAAACGAATAAATAAACAAATGCATTCAGTTCTGAAGACAACAGGATACAGGGGAAGGAGTGAGATGAGCTTTAATTCTAGCTCTACCACTTCTCAGCTTTCTGACTTTGGGAGATTCATTTGACTTCCTTGCATTTATAAAAAAGGATATTTACTTGCTGCTTTAATTTTTTTATTATGGAAATATTCAATCATACACAAAATTGAATAACAAATACCATATATTTATCATCCTAAATCAACAACTTTGAAAATTTTGGCATACTTGCTTTGTCTATTTTTCCCCTCCTCAAGTGTCTTAAAGTGAATTCTTGACATTGTGTTATTCTATATATTCTATATTCTGTATACTTTAGTATGTATCATTTTAAAATATGGACATTTTTCTTATAGACTCACACATAAGATTAATAATAATTCCTTTGGAATATCTAATATATCAAACCTATGACTTGGAAGTGAAAGTCGCTCAGTTGTGTCTGACTCTTTGCGACCCCATGGAATTCTCTAGGCCAGAATACTGGAGTGGGTAACCTTTCCCTTTTCCACGGGATCTTCCCAACCCAGGGATTGAACCCAGATCTCCCACATTGTAGGCAGATTCTTTACCAACTGAGCCACAAGGGAAGCCTTGAATTTCTTTAAATGTCTCAAAACTTACTTTTTTATAGTTGTTTTTTCAGAATCAGGATCCATACAAGGTTCACACATTATACTTGGTTTGGTATGCCCCTTAGAAATCATTCAATGTAGAAGGAGTCCTTTTACTCATTTCCATCTTAACCTCCTTGTCTTGTTGAATAAATGCTGTCAATTGTCTTGTAGAATATTTTACAAGCAGTTTTAGTCTGTTTGCTTCCTTATGAGGCTGTCTCACTTGTCCAGCTCCCTTCTATGTTTCTAGAAAATTGGAAGTTAGACCTACACACTTGATGAGATTTAGTTTCAACTATTTGGGAAGAGGGCTTCCCAGGTTCCTCAGTGGTGAAGAATCCATCTGCCAATGCAGGAGACGTGGGTTCGATCCCGGGGTTGGGAAGACCCCCTGGAGAAGGAAATGGCAACCCATTCCAGTATTCTTGCTTGGGAAATCCCATGGACAGAGGAACCTGGCAGACCACAGTCCATGGGGTCAAAAAGAGGTCAGACACAACTCAACGACTAAACAACAACAACATTTAGGCAAGAATATTTCATAGGTAGTTTTGTGCTTCATAATGTGCCACATCAGGAGGAACATCAGTGTGGACTCCCCGCTCCTAGTGATGCTGACATTGGTTAGTGCTTGCAGGTGGTGTCAGCCTGAGCCTCCATTGTGAAGTTTTCTACCAGCCTCTTATCTATTGATGACTGTTACCTGGATCGATTGTTTTATGAAGAATTACAATATGGTGATTTCCTAATCTTACCTTTTATTCCCCTTCTATTCAATGGAATTGTGTGATAAACTTCCCCCTCACCAGCCTGAGCTATTTGGTTACCGCATTAGAAGAGGCAGTTGTTCCCAATATCACATCCTCTCAGTCTGCCTCCTGCTACAGCCACCACTGAAGGAACCTGCTTCCTGCAGGTATAACCTGACAGCATCTTTCCCCATATGCACTGCATACATCTCACATTCTGCTCTTGAGTTCCTCTGACTCTGACTCAGGGTGGGACATCTGCTAGCGCTCACAGGGCAGCTTAGAGATGCAAGGGACTGAGGTTCCAAGGGGGAAATATGGACCAATAGGCAGTGCAAGTGGGTTGATAACTGCTCCTCTCTTGCATCAAGCTGATAATTATGAAGTGTATTCTACATAGCAACTCAAGGAGTCCCCTCAGGCTTGAGGCCTTTTTTACGCACTGTGACTAAGTAACGACTAACTGAAGAACACCCTTGTATTGACGTGCTGTGTTTCACTCTCCTAGTCATCCGTTGCTGTTTCCTGAGATTTCTGTCCAAAATAAACCACCTTAAAGTAGGCCCTTGTCTCAGGTTCAGCTTTCAAGGGGGTAAACCAGGCTAAGACACCACTAAATATAATTCATACAGGGAAGGCAGGATAAATGCTCAATTCTTTCATTATATTGCAAATATTCAGAGTACTACCTTAGCTGTATCTAATAATAAGCTCTAGGATTTATATGTCATCAATGAATTTCAATCAGTTGTTGTCTTACTCTTTTTAGATACTCACATTGTCCTTTTTTCAACCAATGAAACTGTTAGTCACTTAGTCATGTCAGACTCTATGTGACCCCATGGACTGTAGCCTGCCAGGCTCCTCTGTCCATGGGATTCTCCAGGCAAGAATACTGGAGTGGGTAGCTATTCCCTTCTTCAGGGGATCTTCCTGACCCAGGGATTGAACCTGGGTCTCCCACACTGCAGGCAGATTTTTTACTGTCTGAGCCTCCTTTATGTTGATAGCTTTCCCCCTTTGACTTGTCCCATTAGATTTTACACTTGAATAGCTTCTGGTACAACAGGATGTCCTAGCTGATTATGCACATTTCTAGCCCCAGACCTGATATCTGTCATTCCTCCAAAGATTGCCCTTCCTTTTAATAGGAAATGATGTATTGAAAGTACATATTATGAGCTAAAGGTGCTCATTGGTACATAATTATCATTACTTCTAGGCTTTTTCAGGGGATAAAGCAAGTAAATGTTTTTCTTCTTCAATAAATGTAAAACTTTTCTTTTGGGGACATAAGAAACTTTTTTTTCCCCTGAAAAGTACATAACTTATTTTTTTTTAATTCATTTTATTGAAGTATAGTTGATTTACAATATTGTGTTAATTTCTGCTGTACAGTGAAGTGATTCAGTTATACACACACACACACACACATTCTTTTCCAGTGTGGTTTATTACAGGATATTGAATATAGTTCCCTGTGCTGTGCAGTGGGACCTGTTGTTTATCCATCCTATACATAATAGTTTGCATTTACTAATCCCAAACTCCTAATCCTTCCCTCCCCACCCCACCTTGACAGCTACAAGTGTGTTCTCTATATCTGTGAGTCTGTTTCTAAGAAACATTTTAGAAAAGGAAAAACCATAAGTTCATAGAATTTTCAATTTACTTTTAATCTTACATGGATTCTTTGAAAATCATCCCTAACAACTCTAACATTAGTATTTACTGATAATATACAAGAAAAATTTGAAAGTAATATTTCTACTAGCAATAAGACACTGAACAAAATTTAAAACTTCTATAAATTATTTATATAATTAGATAAATTTATATAATTAGATAAATAGATAAATCTATCCCTAGAACATATTCCTCCATGAATATACAGTGAAAACACTATTTTCTAAAGTGATTAAATTATTTACTTGGTGTGATTATGCCACCAACTTAATATACAGTTAGGTGATTTACTTCAGTTGTTTTCAAGTTTTAGGTACCACATTTTTCTTTTGCATTTAAAATTATTTTGAATATAAGAATAAAGTCTATATATATGATTCTAAAGTCAGAACTATACAGTCAAGGTCTATTCATCAGAGTAGTTTGCTTCCATGCCTGTCTTCTCCACCTGTGTTCCCCTATCCCAAATGTATGCAATATATATTTATAGTTCACCTATCTTATAAAAAAGTATACTATACTATTCTGCCCGTTGGTTGTGTTTTTATTGTTATCTAAAGCCAATGTGTATTCTGGAGACCACTCCACATCAGTGTAAAGAGATCATCTTTTTCAGAGTTGCATAGTGTGTTTCATTGTATGGATCTACCCCAGTTTATTCAACTAGTCCCTTACTTATGGTTATTTGGTTTGTTTCCAGTCTTTGTTGTTGTTGTTATTGTTGTTTCCAATCTTTTGCTAACACAAATAATATTGCAGTGAATACATTTGTGCATAAGTCACATATAAATGTGGTTCCTAAAACTTGAAAACAACTGAAGTAAATCACCTAACTGTATATTAAGCTGGTGGCATAATCACACCAATTAAATTTTATTCATATAAAGTGACTTATGCACAAATGTATTCACTGCAATATTATTTGTGTTAGCAAAAGATTGGAAACAACAATAACAACAACAACAAAAAAGATTGGAAACAAACCAAATAACCATAAGTAAGGGACTAGTTGAATAAACTGGGGTAGATCCATACAATGAAACACACTATGCAATTCTGAAAAAGATAATCTCTTTACACTGATGTGGAGTGGTCTCCAGAATATACAGTATATAAATATATGGGCTTCCCTGGTAGCTCAGAGGTTAAAGCGTCTGCCTGCAATGCAGGAGACCTGGGTTTGATCCCTGGGTCGGGAAGATTCCCCTGGAGAAGGAAATGGCAACCCACTCCAGTATTCTTGCCTGGAGAATCCCATGGACGGAGGAGCCTGGTGGGCTACAGTCCACAGAGTCGCAGAGTCGGACACGACTGAGTGACTTCACTTTCACTTTCATGTAAATATATGGGTTTCCCACGTGGCGCTAGTGGTAAAGAACCCACCTGCCAATGCAGGAGACTTAAGAAACAGGTTCAGTCCCTGGGTCTGGAAGATCCCCTGGAGGAGGATTCCATGGCAACTGACTCTAGTGTTCTTGCCTAGGAAATCCCGGATAGAGGAGCCTGGCAAGCTATACTCTGTAGGGTCACAAAGGGTTGGACACGACTGAAGCGACTTAGTATGCATGCATTTAAATGTATATATAATTTTGCTTCAGTTCAGTTCAGTTCAGTCTCTCAGTCGTGTCTGACTCTTTGCGACCCCATGAATTGCAGCACGCAGGGCCTTCCTGTCCATCGCCAACTCCCGGAGTTCACTCAGACTCATGTCCATCGAGTCGATGGTGATGCCATCCAGCCATCTCATCCTCTGTTGTCCCCTTCTCCTCCTGCCCCCAATCCCTCCCAGCATCAGAGTCTTTTCCAATGAGTCAACTCTTTGCATGAGGTGGCCAAGTACTGGAGTTTCAGCTTTAGCATCATTCCTTCCAAAGAACACCCAGGACTGATCTCCTTTAGAATGGACTGATTGGATCTCCTTGCAGTCCAAGGGACTCTCAAGAGTCCTCTCCAACACCACAGTTCAAAAGCATCAATTCTTTGGCGCTCTGCCTTCTTCACAGTCCAACTCTCACATCTACATGACTACTGGAAAAACCATAGCCTTGACTAGATGGACCTTTGTTGGCAAAGTAATGTCTCTGCTTTTGAATATGCTATCTAGGTTGGTCATAACTTTCCTTCCAAGGAGTAAGCATCTTTTAATTTCATGGCTGCAATCACCATCTGCAATGATTTTGGACCCCCCGAAAATAAAGTCTGACACTGTTTCCACTGTTTCCCCCTCTATTTCCCATGAAGTGATGGGACCAGATGCCATGATCTTTGTTTTCTGAATGTTGAGCTTTAAGCCAACTTTTTCACTCTCCTCTTTCACTTTCATCAAGAGGCTTTTGAGTTCCTCTTCACTTTCTGCCGTAAGAGTGGTGTCATCTGCATATCTGAGGTTATTGATATTTCTCCCGGCAATCTTGATTCCAGCTTGTGTTTCTTCCAGCCCAGCGTTTCTCATGATGTACTCTGCATATAGGTTAAATAAGCAGAGTGACAATATACAGCCTTGACATACTCCTTTTCCTATTTGGAACCAGTTGTTCCATGTCCAGTTCTAATTGTTGCTTCCTGACCTGCATATAGGTTTCTCAAGAGGCAGGTCAGGTGGTCTGGGATTCCCATCTCTTTCAGAATTTTCCACAGTTTATTGTGATCCACACAGTCAAAGGCTTTGGCATAGTCAATAAAGCAGAAATAGATGTTTTTCTGGAGCTCTGTTGCTTTTTCCATGATCCAGCGGATGTTAGTAACTTGATCTCTGGTTCCTCTGCCTTTTCTAAAACCAGCTTGAACATCAGGAAGTTCACCGTTCACATATTGCTGAAGCCTGGCTTGGAGAATTTTGAGCATTAATTTACTAGCGTGTGAGATGAGTGCAATTGTGTTGTAATTTTGCTAGGGATTATCATTTCCCTTCCACAGGTGCTGTTTACACAGCGTTTTACATTCTTACTCGAAATATGTGCCATCCCTGTTCTCCAGCCTGCCAACTCAGTAGGTGGTCAAACTTTTTGATTTTTGCTAATCTGATTACTTGCCTCCTTTTATTCTGCCCTAAGATATATGTCATGCTTTCATCTACTTTTGGAAGAACTCTGTTAGCATAAACAATAGGTGATTGTAATGAGGGTAATGGGAGGGTGGCTATACTGTCCCTATGTATTTCCACTCACCTAATCATGGAAATGCCAAAGCCCAAAGCACACACCATCTGTGTTAAGACCTTGTATTTCCAAAAGCTGGTTTGGGTTTCCAGACAAAGTAAAGGACAACAAATATGACCTCACTTCTTTCTAAGGTCAGGAGAATGCAGAGAGGACAGGAAGTGAAGTTCACTGGCACTTTACCAGGTTCAGGATCCCGAGAAAGATGAAGGAGGAACTGTGGTCATTTTTTGTCAGGTTTCTGTCTCCAGAACAATCCCAAAGCCAAGGAGGAGCCATCCCTGGGTATGGGTGCTTTCCACAGAGTGTGGCATGACTATTCTTTCACCTGCAGGGCTGCCTACACCCAGGACCTCTTCTTTTGCCGCCTTGTAGGAGGAGTAAATGTCATGGATAGAAATTTTTTTCTTTCAGCAGCTCCCATTTCTCTATATTCTCATGGGCAATTTTGCCCCCCAGGTCACATTTGGCCAGGTCCTCAGACAAATTTGGAGAGAGGCACTCCTGACATCTAGTGAGTAGAAGCAAAGAATGCTGCAAAACATCTAGTATGCACAGGATAGCCTTCGCCTCCCAGCCCCCTGCCTCCCCTAACAAAGCCTTATCTGGTCCAAAAAGTCATTAATGCCAAAGTAAGGAACCCTGCTGTATTCTTCCTTTATGCACACATTCACAGACATCCTCAAAGTGACTGTAATCTGTGGCAGGGGAAGGGCAGAGTCACAGAGACTCCCTGTCTTTGCACCTCCAAAAATCAGTGGCAATTTAGAAATCTCTTTATTCAAACTCTAAGGAGTTATGTATTTATCTGGAAGATTAAATAACAAATACCATTTTAATCTTCTAAAAACTGATAATCATTAGGTATAATGCAACCTTTTAACTGTAAGAATAAAGAAAAGTGCTATTTATTTAAAGTAAATGGGACTGAAAGTCCCATGAATAATCAAAAACTTGGTTAATAGAGTATGACCAGAGAATAATGCACTTGGCTTCTGTGGAGAAATTAAAGTACATGCTGTGAATTGGTATTAAGGAAATTGCATGAAAAGTTAGTCTTAAAGTACCATGATCCTGAGGCAACAGCCTCAGGTGCACAATATATCACATTCAGTCTTTATCTCCCTTCATTTTTTCCTGACTTCTTTCACCTTGGATAACCCAGATGCTCAGACTTTGGAACTTTTGAGAATGGTAAGGTAGCTCACTCTCCACATTTATTTTCATCTAGAACAGACCTAAATTTTATTGCCAAGAGGCTATTATCTCTTTCACACGAATTGTTTTTGAACTTTGGCTTGCCTTATTTATTTACTGGGCATAGACTGTTTTTAATACTTCTGAGCATAATTCATTTACCTAAAATGTACCCCTGAAAAGTTATGCCTAAACTGAATTTTTGGAAATAAAAATTTTAAATCACAAGGGAAACTTGCCATTCAAAGGGAGTCTGAGGCTAAATCTTTTAAGAGAAAAGCATCTTTTGTACAAAGCAAATAATAACTCTTTAATTTGCCCGATTTTAAGTCTGAATTTTTTTTAATGTAGCCCAAGTCTTACCCAGTATTATGCATGATGCTAATTTAAAAAATATCAATCATGAATTTTAAAAGATTTTGAAAGTTAAAGAACATTTTACAAGCTATTTTTTAGGGTGTAAAATTCAGTGATACATCTTTATTACTAACAAGGGTTTGTTAATACTTGTTTTGGGTGATGAGAAAGGGAGTAGGATGCTAGGCATACCTGATATAAGAATAGGCAGCATTATAGAGCCACACTGACAGAGCGAGAAGAGTGGTTGGTAACCTGTTACTTAAACAGTAACGTTATGACTAAGAGCATGGATTCAGAAACCAGATTGCCTGGGTATAGTATCCTGCCTAGTGTGGCCTTAGGCAATTTACACTACGTGGCTGTGCCTAAGTTTCCTCATATGAAACACAGAGAATGCCAATATTATTTACTTAATGGGGTTGATCTGAGGATTAAATGAGCTAATACATGAGTTGTAAATGAAAGCACTAGAGTAGATGATAATTATGGATCTGATGGGCAAAGTTCAGCTTCTCTGTACATCGGTGCTGAATTGAATCTCAGAGACAGAGTTCTGAGGGAAGTAGAAAAGGATAGCTTCATTACTTTGCCAGGCAAAAGGGGGGCGACAGTGGGCTAATGCCCTCAGAACCATGTGTCCCAACTTGGAGAAGATAGTGGGACGTTTTATTGTAATTGTTCAAAGAGGGTGTGATCAGCTCGTGGACATTCTTCTGATGGGTTGGTGGTGAGGTGAGTAGGAGTCAGCATCAACAATCTTCAGGTACAACTGGTCATCTACATGCTTGGGGGCAGCATACCATTGTTAATCTTTAACTTCTTCCACCTGGAGGGGGTTTCAGTGTCTGCAAAATAGCTCTAAGATACTGTTATGTGTATCCATTGATGGGGAAACAGGGCCTTTGCTCTTGACTGTTTCTCCCTAGTTTTGTATCCCTTCCCTTCCCTAATTAACAGCTACTTAAATCTGCACGTTGGAGCTCAGGGAAGGTCTTGGTTGTTGTTGTTGAGTGGTGTCTGACTCCTTTTGACCCCATGAACTGCAGCACGTCAGACTTTCCTGCCCTTCACTATCTCCTGGTGGTGGTGGTGGTTGAGTCACTAAGTCATGTTTGACTCTTGCAATCCCATCTACTGTAGCTGGCCAGGCTTCTCTATCCATGGGATTTTCCAGGCGAGAATACTGGAGTGGTTTGCCATTTCCTTCTCCAGGGGATCTTCCCATCCCAGGGATTGAACCTAGGTCTCCTGCACAGCAGGCAGATTCTTTACCAACTAAGCTACCAAGGAATGCCATCCATCCATTTCATCCTCTGTTGCCCCTTTTCCTCCTGCCCTCAACCTTTCTCAGCATCAGTTTCTTTTCGAATGAGTCGGCTCTTTGCATCAGGTGGCCAAAGGATTGGAGCTTCAGCTTCAGTATCAGTCCTTCTGATGAATATTCAGGGTTGATTTCCTTTAAGATTCACTGGTTGGATCTCCCTCCTGTCCAAGGGACTCTTAAGTGTCTTCTCCCGCATCACAATTCAAAAGCATCAATTCTTCAGCGTTCAGCCTTCTTAATAATCCAACTCTCCCATCCGTACATGACTACTGGAAAAAAACATAGCTTTGACTATATGGACCTTTGTCAGTGAAGTGATGTCTGCTTTTTAATATGCTCTCTAGTTTTCATAGCTTTTCTTCCAAGGAGCAAGGGTCTTTTAATTTCATGACTGCAATCACCATCTGCAGTGATTTTGGAGCCCAAGAAAATAAAATCTGTCACTATTTCTATTGTTTCCCCGTCTATTTGCCATGAAGTGATGGGATTGGATGCCATGACCTTAATTTTTTGAATGTTGAGTTTTAAGCCATATTTTTCACTCTCCTCTTTAACCCTCATCGAGAGGTTCTTTAGTTCCTTTTCACTTTCTGCCATTAGAATGGTATAAGCTGCATATCTGAGGTTGATATGTCTCCTGGCAATCTTCATTCCAGTTTGTGCTTTATCCAGCCTGGCATTTCACATGATGTACTCTGCATATAAGTTAATTTTGCAGAGTGACAATATATAGCTTCGACATAATCCTTTCCCAATTTTGAACTAGTGCGTTGTGCCATATCTGGTTCTAACTGGAACTTCTTGATCTGCATACAGGCTTCTCAGGAGGCAAGTAAGGTGGTCTGATATTCCTATCTTTTAAGAATTTTCCACAGTTTGTTGTGATCCACACAGTCAAAGGCTTTAGTGTAGTCAATGAAGCAGATGTTTTTCTGGAATTCCTTTGCTTTTTCTATGATCCAGTGGATATTGGCAATTTGATCTCTGGTTCCTCTGCCTTTTCTAAATCCAGGTTGTACATCTGGAATTTCTCAGTTCATGTACTGCTGAAGACTAGCTTGAAGGATTTTGAGCAAGACCTTGCTAGCATGTGGAATGAGAGCAATTGTACAGTAGTTTGAATAGTCTTTGGCATTGCCTTTGTTTGGGGTTTAAATGAAATCTGACTTTTTCCAGTCCTGTGGTCACCGCTGAGTTTTCCAAATTTGTTGACACATTGAGTGCAGCACTTCAATAGAATCATCTTTTAGGATTTGAAATAGCTCAGCTGGAATTCCATCACCTCCACGAGCTTTGTAATAATGTTTGCTATGAATGAAAGCTGTTTCCTATAATTTAAAAAAAATAGGGGACACAAAGGCTTTGTGCCCAGGAATCCCATAGGGCTCTGCTCTGTATCAGATCCTCCATGGTGAGGGAGTACATCCTTCTAGAAGTGCCTGTCTGCACCCTTTCAGGAGGCACAGCTGGTTCTGCCTGAGCTGCACACAGGGGAACCCAAGGTTCAGCGAGGAGCCAGAAGCAAGGACCCAGGACAGACCCTGGGGAAATTAAAAACAAAAAACACCCTTTCTGCGAGGCCGTGCCACATTTCATAGGTTGGGCACAGATGATACGAGAGAGTGCCCTCACGCCCGTTCACTACCACTGCCAGAGTCTCAGGATAGCTTCCCAGAGGAACTGGCGCTTCGGCTCCATCCCTTTCTCCAGGGAGGGCTGGGGGCCAGCAAAAGACACTTAGCAGACACCAACCCTGGTTCAGAACACATATTTATGCGTGCCTACTCCGTGGTGGGCCCTGGGTATCCCACGATGAATCGGACTCTGCCCAAACTCCAGGGGCTGGGACACCGCTCGCCCATCCCTGTCACCCTCTGCCCTGACAGGCCAGGAAGAGGTGGGAGGAGCTGAGGTTTGCACCCTACCCCGCCTTCCCGGGATCACCTCCAGAGCCCCGCCCCTCGGGGCGTCCGGGCTGCGCCGCAAAGTAGGGAAAATTCTTTGCTGCAGAACAGCCCGCCTCCGTCTTTACGGCAAGTCGTATTTCACTCCTCTAATATGGCGTTCCCCATTTAGGCAGCGGCCGTGGTTTCTACCATAGATGGATGTGGGCAGTGCTGGGTTGAGGGTGTTATGTGTGTAACCCAGACTGCGGGATCTGCAGTTAAAGTTCGTTTCTGGTCACGACTCCAAAAACCTACCCTCTTGAGGGTCAAGAATCGCCGCTTTTTTCTAGTTCCCGCAAGTTCCTCATCTGTCCCTGGCTTGTTCCCCGCGCCACCTCCGGACACCCTCAAGTCCCTGAAACCCTCAGACTCAAACTATGAGCCTTCGGCAGCTGCTTTTGCGCTTGCCCCGTTATCTTGGGGCCTCGGGTCCCCTGCGTGGCCCCCTCGACACCATCTCTTCGGTGATCTCCTGTCGTGGTCAGTCCTCCAGGTCCCCGGCCCAGTGGAACCAAGTGGTGTCAGAGGCGGAGAAGATCGTGGGCTACCCCACGTCCTTCATGAGCCTCCGTTGCCTGCTGAGCGACGAGCTCTGCAACATCGCTATGCAGGTGCGGAAGCTGGTGGGGACTCAGCACCCTCTGCTTACCACAGTCAGGTGAGCTACACCTTCGCCCTGACACACTCTCACCCACTCTAGTCCTTTTTCCTGGCCGATACACTTTTCCTGCCTCTCTCAGACTGCCTGTTTATTTCTTTTTACTCCTTAATTTCCTCAGCCATCCTAGACATTCGGTGTTGTGTCTTAGTCCACTCACCTTAACATACTTTTATTAATATTTGCGATGCAAGAATGAGAACACGTGCGATTTTCGCATTTTTGCTTCATGGCTATTGAAGGTGAAGTTGCCTCGGTGATTTGTGGAAACATCGAGTAGGGATGTGGGTTTGAGTCACTTCCTAGAAATAGTCTTTTAAACGTGGGATAGTTTTATTTTCGGTTCTGCATTATTCAGGAAGTCACCTCTAGAAAGAATGGGTTGGGGGGAGATAGGCCAAAAGTTCGGCAGTCATTTGCAACTTTTGTCTCAGGCTTGAAGTAGGAATTTATCCAGTCAGTATTCATTTTCCCTTGGGATTTTTATCACTTTATGCTGGACTGCTACTGTGAAACCTGCTTTTAGGACTTTAAGGACCACAGCTTTGGGTTCCATTTTAAAAAACCCCACCTTTATATTAACAATTGCAAACACATAGAAAAGTTGCAGAAATAAAATTAATAACATACTTTAATTATATTCACCTATTATACACACACACACACACACACACACACTATTCATGTATATGTAAATAAAATATATATACATACACATGTTTTTCCTGAATCGTTTGTGGTACATTTCATATGTCATTCCTTTACCCCTAAGTACGTCATTGTGTATTTCTTAAGCATAGGAATATTCTTTACATAACTCTAGTACAATAAGCAACTTACTTATCCCCTAGGGAACATTTGGCAGTGTATGGAAATGTTATAACTGGGGTGTGCTGCTGGTGTTTAATAGGTAAGAGGCCAGAGATGCTGTTAAACACCCTGCAGTGCCCAGGGCAACTCCCTACCGTGAAGAATTAGGTACACTAAAATGTCATTAGTACCATTGTGGAGAAATCTTGGACAAAATTATCATTTTTCTTAAAGAAAAAGCACAAACTTTTGAAATAATTGGAGGTTCACATGCAGTTGGAAGAAATACTATAGAGAGGTCCAATGTATCCTTTGCAGTTTTGTCCCACAAGCAGGATGTTGACACTGATACATTTCCATCACTACAAGGATCTCTCATATTGCTCTTTTATAGCTACCCTTACTTCCCTTTCTCTTGCTTTACTTTTTTATGAGACATCTGCTATTTCTTTGTTACTATAAAAGTTACCAAATAGCAATACCAAATAGCAGTAGTAGAGAGATTTTATTTCTTGGGCATCATTCCCAGTTATCAGGAATGTCATTTTATGAGTAGGTTAAACTTGTTTTGAAGCTGAAATGTTAATTCTCCAGAGATTCTAGATGGTACACACTCAGAACACACGGCATGTATCTTTTAAAGCTTAATAGTGAGAGGAATGAGCTTACCACCCAGTTGAAGAAATATAACTTTCATCAATCCTGTTGAAGCTATCTCTATTCACTGGTTTATCTCCCTGATCCCCACTGAACTGAATTTTGCGTTTATTTTTCCTTTTTAAAGTTGCATGAGTGTTTTCTTAAATAGTAATGTGTCTAATAATGCTCATTTTTAAAATTTACAAATATTGTAGTTTATTGCATGTAGTCCTTTGTGACTTGCTTTTTAAATTTGTCATTGTTTCTAAGATTTATCCCTGTTGTGTTAACTATACTTTGTTAGTTTTTCACTGATGTGTGAGATTCTACTGTGTAAATACCATAGTCTTCTTTTGATCAGCATTTGTGTTGTTTGCAGTTTGTGGTGTTATGAAAAGTACTGCTGTGAATATCCTGAACATGTCTTCTGGTGTACTTGTCTTGAGAGAATAAAGGCGGGTGTACACATGGTCAGCTTTAGGAGATAATAACAAATTGTTTTCCAAAGTCGTTATACCAGTTTACATTCTTACTAGCAGTGTCTGACAGAGAAGGCAATGGCACCCCATTCCGGTACTCTTGCCTGGAAAATCCCATGGATGGAGGAGCCTGGAAGGCTGCAGTCCATGGGGTCGCTGAGGGTCGGACCCGACTGAGTGACTTCTCTTTCACTTTTCACTTTCATGCATTGGAGAAGGAAATGGCAATCCACTCCAGTGTTCTTGCCTGGAGAATCCCAGGGATGGGGGAGCCTAGTGGGCTGCCGTCTATGGGGTCGCACAGAGTTGGACACGACTGAAGCGACTTAGCAGCAGCAGCAGCAGCAGTGTCTGAGTTCAAGTTACTCTGTGTTCTCACAATACATGAACCTTGAAATGTCTTATTTTTTGCCAATCAAATAGTGGGTTTCTCTGTATGTGATGGGAATATGGTAGTGTTAGCAGTGGAGGATGTGGTAGTACAGTGAGCCCTCCAGATCTGTGAGTTCACAACCACACCCTGAACCAATTGTAGGTTCAATATTCAGTGGGGATGTTTCAGAAAGTCCCCCTGAAACAAAACTTGAGTTTGCTGTGCACCAGGAACTATTTTTATAGCACTAATATTGTATATACAACCATTTACATAGAATTGGCATTGTAAGTAATCTAGAGATGATTTAAAGTATAGGGGAAGATGTACCTTGGATTATACACAGATACTGTGAGGGACTTGAGAATCCTCAGATTTTGATATCCATGGGAGTTCCTGAATCTAATCCCCTTGGACTACATATTACATTGTGCATATGCATATTGTAGTGTCTATAATAAAGCATTGACATGAAAAGGGCAGAACTAGAAAAAGCCTTAGAAATGTGCATATTCTGAGAATTGCAGTTCATCTACTTGTCAGAGTATCAGTTGGGGTCTTAGAGAAGACTCCTTCTGAGACCACCAGAGACACTCTAGATGAAAGCTTGTAAGACTAATGGCTCTGAAACTTTCCTGATTGTAGCCTCCCCTGCCTGCCTGTCCCTGATCTAATACAGTGAAAGAATTGGAGAAAGTTTCAGCAAAGCCATAGTAACATATGTGGATTACTTTATTTTGTAAGAAAAGGAGGAGTTAATCTGTATATAGTTTTGTTACATGTTTAAATTCTTTAAACAGTCTAAACTCACAGGCAGTCAGTGAACAAAAACCTTTTGGGGAGGTGATCCTGTATACACCTATTTCAGCAAAGAAGCAAGCATTTGATCCATAGGGTAGGCAGATTGTGGTTATTGTAAATTATAGCTAAAAACATGGATTAAGTAGCTATATTGTTTCACATGCTGCACCTTACTTTGTTGAAATCTTGTTGGCAAAGCATTGATAATTAAGACAGAGAGTATCTCAGTATGCTAGCCAAAGGACACAAAGACCCCATATAGTTAATATAGATAAGACCATAAAAAATTGGGTTTGGTAAATTCTTTTACTTAGTTCCGTTTTACATTTTGAGACTCCATTATTTACTTATATTGATATTCTGATCCCTTGGGTCATTTTACTTTTTGGGTAGATAAACACAGTGTATTAGGGATGAATCATATCTGATGGCCCTAAAATTTAGATGTACAGTGACATTTTTTGGCAAACAAGAGGAGAAAAGAAGGAAATCACCATAATTCATTATTCACTACCTTCTCTTTCTTTACCTAAGCTATCTCATCAATAAGAAGGGAAAGAGCCTAGAACTTACTTTTGTAACAGTTTAATTGAGAAGTGAGATTAAATTTAAAATCTTAAGATTTGGTGAGATAATGATCATATTGCTAACAATAGTATAGCAATTAATTTTTTTACTCTTGTTCTTCTAGATGTTCTAGTATCTCTGTGTTGTAAGTTCCAATTAGATAAATAATCCTCAGTTCAATGTTTATTAAAGCTTGTGGAGGAGTATAAAGAACTCTATAACATGGACCATGTCCTTTGAGAATAGGCATCGTGTTGGACACAAGTATATTTACAGATATCTAACAGAAGGAGATAAATGACTTGTGACTAGTGAGTAGTAGAGATACATTAGCTATTACATTTAGAGATACTAAAGTGACCTGGCGAAAGATAAACACTGTATGATATTAATTATATTTCAAATAAAAAAATAATCTAGTGAATATAACAGCAACAGCAACACCAACAACAAAAACAGATTCACAGATATAGAGAACAAACTAGTGGTTACTGGTAGGGAGAGGGAAGTGGGGAGGGGCCAGAAAGGAGTAGGGGATTAAGAGGTATAAACTACTGGGTATAAATTAAATGAGCTACAAGAATATATTGTATAGCACTAGGAATATACCTAGTATTTTTATAATAATTATGAATAATTATGAATTATTTTTATAATAATTTAAAAATTATGATTCACTTTGTTGTACACTTGAAATGTATACCATTGTACATTAACTGTCCCTCAATAACAAACATAAAAAATAAAGTGGCCTAGAATAGTAGAGAATCTTTCATGAAGAAATTGGGGTGTGATGAGAATAGATGGATGAAAACTACATGTGTAGTCTTTTTAGGATGGTGGTAATTTATTACAGTTTTTTTCTTCTTGATTCTTTTCATTTTCCTTTCTTCTCCAGGCTGACATACTTCTTCTATAGGCATAGTGAGTGAGTGAGTGAAAGTCGATCATTCGTGTCCGACTCTGCAACCCCACAGACTATACAATCCATAGGATTCTTCAGGGAGGACCTTAAAAGCAACAATAAGCAGTGTGATAAAGTGAACAGTATTAATAGAGCTATAATAGCTAAAGCAATATTGAAGAAAATAAAAAGAAAATGGAAGGAGTCATTCTACCTAATGTTAAGTCTAAGATATATATATAACTTCATTGATTAACACACTGTGGTATTGGCAGAGGAATAGATAGATCATTGAAATAGAATAGGAAACTCAGAAATAGATCAACACAAATATACCCAAGTTGATTTTTGACAAAGATGCAAAAGCAGTTTGATGGAGGGAGAATAGTCTTTTCAATAAATGGTGCTGGAACAATTTGGACATTATATAGGCAAGAAAGTAAACCTTGACCTAAACTTCACACCATGTTAAAAAAAAAAAGAATCTAGGTTAAATGGAATTAAATGTGAAATGTAAAACTACCAAATAAAACTTAAGAAAACATAGGAGGGGATATTTGGAATGTGGACTCGGTAAACAGTTTTTAAATGTGAAACAAAAAATGCAGTTCATTAAAGAAAAAAAGATCAATGATTGGATTTCATCAAAATTGAAAACTTTGTTCTGTTGAAAGACCTTGTTAATAGGTTCAAAAGATTAGCCACAGGGAGAAAACATTTGTAAATCACTTACCTGAAGGACTTGCATCCAGAATATATAAAGATCACTCTGAACTCAGTGGTAAGAAAACAGTTAGAAAATGGGCACAAAGCCTATAAAAACAGAAAATGAGTATATGAAAAGTTGTTGAACAATATTAGCCATTAGAAAAATGTGTGTTAAAACCATGATGAGATACCATTGCATACCTATTAGAATGACTAAAATAAAAAATACAATATGAAATCTTGGTGAAGATGCAGAGAAACTAGATTTCTCATACATTGCTGATTGTCATTGTTGTTTAGTCATTCAGTTCAGTCACTAAGTCGTGTCCAACTCTTTTTGACCTCTTTGTAGCACGCCAGGCTTCCCAGTCCATCACCAACTCCAGGAGCTTGCTCAAACTCACGTCCATTGAGTTGGTGATGCCATCCAACCATCTCATCCTCTGTTTCCTTCTCTTCCGTCCTTCAGTCTTTCCCAGCATCAGGGTCTTTTCTGATGAGTCAGATCATTGTGTCAGGTGGCCAAACTATTGGCGTTTCAGCTTCAGCATCAGTCCTTCCAACGAATATTCAGGACTGATTTCCTTTAGGATTGACTCGTTGGACCTCCTTGCTGTCCACAGGACTCTCAAGAGTCTCCTCCAACACCACAGTTCAAAAGCATCAATTCTTCAGCACTTAGCTTTCTTTATAGTCCAACTCTCATATCCATACATGACTACTGGAAAAACCATAGCTTTGATTAGACGGAGCTTTGTTGGCAACATAATGTCTCTGCTTTTTAATATGCTGTCTAGGTTGGTCATAACTTTTCTTCCAAGGAGCAAACATCTTTTAATTCCGTGGCTGCAGTCACCATCTGCAGTGATTTTGGAGCCCAAAAAAGTAAAGTCTGTCACTGTTTTCACTGTTTCCCCATCTATTTGCCATGAAGTGATGGGACCAGATGCCATGATAGTAGTTTTTTGAATGTTGAGCTTTAAGCCAATTTTTTCACTCTCCTCTTTCACTTTCATCCAGAGGCTCTTTAGTTCGTCTTCACTTTCTGCCGTAAGGGTGGTGTCATCTGCATATGTGAGGTTATTGATATTTCTCCCGGCAATCTTGATTCCAGCTTGTGCTTCATCCAGCCCAGCAGTTCGCATAATGTACTCTGCATGTAAGTTAAATAAGCAGGGTGACAGTATACAGCCTTGATGTACTCCTTTGCCAATTTGGAACCAGTCTGTTGTTCCATGTCCAGTTCTAACTGTTGCTTCTTGACCTGCATACAGATTTCTCAGGAGGCAGGTCAGATGGTCTGGAATTCCCATCTCTTGAAGAATTTTCCACAGTTTGTTGTGATCCAAAGGCAAGTGCAAGTCAAAGCGTTTGGCGTAGTCAATAAAGCAGAAATAGATGTTTTTCTGGAACTTGCTTGCTTTTTCAATGATCCAACGGATGTTGGCAATTTGATCTCTGGTTCCTCTGCATTTTCTAAATCCAGCTTGAACATCTGGAAGTTCTTGGTTCACGTACTGTTGAAGCCTGACTTGGAGAATTTTGAGCTAACGTGTGAGATGAGTGCAATTGTGCGATAGTTTGAACATTGTTTGGCATTACCTTTCTTTGGGATTGGAATGAAAACTGACCTTTTCCAGTGCTGTGGCCACTGCTGAGTTTTCCAAATTTGCTGGCATATTGAATGCAGCACTTTAACAGCATCATCTTTTAGGACTTGAAATAGCTCAGCTGAAATAGTTGAAATAGAAACTTGAAATAGTTTAGTCGCTCAGTCATGTCCAGGTCTTTGCGACCCTATGGACTGCAGCATGCCAGGCTTCCCTGTCCTTCATCATCTCCTGGAGTTTGCTCAAACTCATGTTGAGTCAGTGATACCATCCAACCATCTCATCCTCTGTCACCCCCTTCTCCTCCTGCCTTCAGTCTTTTGCATCATCAGAGTGAAAAGTGAAAGTCAGTCAGTTGTGTCTGACTCTTTGTGACCCATGGACTATATAGGCCATGGAATTCTCTAGGCCAGAATACTGAAGTGGATCAAACCCAGGCCTCCGGCATTGCAGGTGGATTCTTTACCAGCTGAGTCACAAGGGAAGCCAAAAATACTGCAGTGGGTAGCCTATCCCTTCTCCAGCAAATCTTCCCTACCCAGGAATTGAACCAGGATCTCCTGCATTGCAGGCAGATTCTTTACCAAATGAGCTATCAGGGAAGCCTTTTCCAGCATCAGGGTCTTTTCCAGTGAGTCAGTTCTTCACATCAGGTGGCCAAAGTATTGGAGCTTCAGCTTCAGCATTGGTCCTTCCAGTGAATATTCAAGGTTGATTTCCTTTAGGATTGACTGGTTTGATCTCCTTGCAGTCCAAGGGACTCTCAAGAGTCTTCTCTAGCACCATAGTTTGAACATTGCTGATGGGAATGTAAAAATGTTACAGCCACTCTGGAATACCTGACCTGCTTCTTGAGAAACCTGTATTTAGGTCAGGAAGCAACAATTAGAACTGGACACGGAACAACAGACTGGTTCCAAATAGGAAAAGGAGTACATCAAGGCTGTATACTGTCACCCTGCTTATTTAACTTCTATGCAGAGTACATCATGAGAAACGCTGGGCTATAAGAAGCACAAGCTGGAATCAAGATTGCCGGGAGAAATAACAATAACCTCAGATATGCAGATGACTTACTGCAGAAAGTGAAGAAGAACTAAAGAGCCTCTTGATGAAAGTGAAAGAGTAGAGTGAAAAAATTAACTTAAAGCTCAACATTCAAAAAACTAATATCATGGCATCTGGTCCCATCACTTCATGGCATATAGATGGGCAAACAGTGAAAACAGTCGCTGATTTTATTTTTGGGGGGTCCAAAATATCTGCAGATGGTGATTGCAGCCATGAAATTAAAAGATGCTTACTCCTTGGAAGGAAAGTTATGACCAACCTAGAGAGCATATTTAAAAAGCAGAGACATTACATTGCCAACAAAGGTCCATCTAGTCAAGGCTATGGTTTGTCCAGTAGTGATGTATGTATGTGAGATTCGGACTATAAAGAAAGCTGAGCACTGAGGAATTGATGCTTTTGAACTGCGGTGTTGGAGAAGACCCTTGAGAGTCCCTTGGACTGCAAGGAGATCCAACCAGTCCATCCTAAAGGAGATCAATCCTGGGCGTTCATTGGAAGGACTGATATTGAAGCTGAAACCAATACTTTGGTCAACTGATGTGGAGAGCTGACTCATTTGAAAAGACCCTGATGCTGAGAGAGATTGAGGGCAGGAGTAGAAGGGGACGACAGAGGATGAGGTGGTTGGATGGCATCACCAACTCAACGGACGTGAGTCTGGGTAAACTTCCAGAGTGGGTGATGGAGAGGGAGGTCTGGCATGCTGCGGTTCATGGGGTCACAAAGAGTCGGACATGACTGAGTGACTGGACTGAACTGACTCTGGAATACAGTGTGGCAGTTTTTTATTAAATTAAACATACACATAACATACAACCCAGCAATCACACTTGAGCATTTATTCCAGAGAAATAAAAACTCATATCAAAACCTATACAGGAATGGTTATAGCAACCTTATTTGTGACAGCTAAGAACTGGAAACAACTCATACCTCACTGAATGGTGAAATGCTGAACAAACTGTGGTGCATCCATACAGTGGAATAGTTTTTGTTTAGTTGCTAAGTTGTTTCCAACTCTTTGTGACCCCATGGACTGTAGCCCTCCAGACTCCTCTGTTCATGGGATTTCCCAGGTAAGAATACTGGTTAGGTTGCAGTTTCCTTCTCCAGAGAATCTTCCTGACCCAGAGATGGAACCCGGGTCTCCTGCATTGCAGGTGGATTTTTTTAACCACTGAGCCACCTGGGAAGCCCTAAAACTCTATATGGTGGTGGTGTTCAGTTGCTAGATCACATCCAGCTCTTTGTGACCCCATGATCTGCAGCATACCAGTCTCCTCTGTCCTTTACCATCTTCCAGAGTTTGCCCAAATTCAGCGTCCATTGAGTTGATGATGCTATCTAACCATCTCATCCTTTGCCACCCTCTCCTCCTTTTGCCTTCAGTCTTTCCCATCATCAGGGTCTTTTCCAGTGAGTAGGCTCTTTTCATCAGGTGGTGGAAGTATGTTATTTTTTTATTTTGTTTTATTTATTTATTTTTGGCTGCACAGGATCTTTGTTGCTGTTGTAGGCTTTTTCTAGTTGTGTTGTGCAGAGTCTACTCTAGTTGCAGTTAGCACATAGGCTTCTCATTGCGGTGGCTTCTCCTTTTGTAGAACACATGCTCTAGGGTGTGCAGGTTTCAGTAGTTGTGGTGCATGGCTCAGTGGTTGTGGCTCACAGGCTTAGTGGAATCTTTCTGTACCATGGATTGAACCCATGTTCCCTACATTGGCAGGCAGTTTCTTTACCACTGGACTACCAGAAAAGTCCCAGTGTTAATTTTTAGTTTTGGTATTATCCTACAGTTGTGTATTGAAGGAAGCTGGGTCAAAGATACATAAGGACTTTATATCCACAAGTTCCACATATACGTGGATTCAGCCAACCATGGATCAAGAATATTTTGGGGAAAAAATTCCAGAAATTTCCAGAAAACAAAACTTGAATTTCCTAAGCCAGGCAACTTTTGATATAACATACATTGTATCTACTACTATTTGCAGAATATTTACATGGTATTAGGTATTGTAAGTAATCTGGAGATGATTTAATGTAAACTAGAGGATGTGCATAGGTTATATGTAACTACTACACCATTTTATAGCAACACAAATTTTGGGGTCGTGTAACCAATCCCTCTCTGGATACCTAGTGAAGACTGTACTATTTTTATGTCTTTCTGTGAGTCTATAATTATTTTGTTATGTTGAAAAGCTAAAGAAAAAAAAAATCACCTCTAACAGAGAGAATGAATGGATGGATGGATGGACGAACAAATGAACAAACAGTAAGTAACCTGCAGGACAGGAAGCTTACATGTATGTTTTAGTTTCATCTCTGTCAGTAGGTGTCAACAGTGTGACCTTAAGTAAGTTATTCTATCTCTGGGCTTTAATTTCCTAAGTAATGAAATAAGAAGTTTGACTAAATGATTTCCAAAGGTGTTGCCAATTCTGCCTAGTAGAAATTGGTATTGTAACTGAGCATGGTAGCTAAGGGAGCTGTTGTCACTTCTCAGACAGGTAATGATGAGTAGATTGAATGCAGTATATAATACAAATTTATCATCCTTTTCCTACTGTTTAAAAATCCTGAAAAGTCAGGGAAAAAAACATTTTCTTGGAAAGAATGAAATACTTAGGAATATATCTACCTAAAGAAACTAAAGACCTATATATAGAAAACTATAAAACACTGGTGAAAGAAATCAAAGAGGACACTAATGGAGAAATATACCATGTTCATGGATCGGAAGAATCAATATAGTGAAAATGAGTATACTACCCAAGGCAATCTATAGATTCAATGCAATCCCTATCAAGCTACCAATGGTATTTTTCACAGAGCTAGAACAAATAATTTCACAATTTGTATGGAAATACAAAAAACCTCGAATAGCCAAAGCAATCTTGAGAAAGAAGAATGGAACTGGAGGAATCAACCTGCCTGACTTCAGGCTCTACTACAAAGCCACAGTCATCAAGACAGTATGACAGAGACAGAAATATAGATCAATGGAACAAAATAGAAAGCCCAGAGATAAACCCATGCACCTACGGACACCTTATCTTTGACAAACGAGGCAAGAATATACAATGGAGAAAAGACAATCTCTTTAACAAGTGGTGCTGGGAAAACTGGTCAACCACTTGTAAAAGAATGAAACTAGAACACTTTCTAACACTATACACAAAAATTAACTCAAAATGGATTAAAGATCTAAACGTAAGACCAGAAACTATAAAACTCCTAGAGGAAAACATAGGCAAAACACTCTCTGACATACATCACAGCAGGATCCTCTATGACCCACCTCCCAGAATGTTGGAAATAAAAGCAAAATAAACACATGGGATCTAATTAAAATTAAAAGCTTTTGCACAACAAAAGAAATTATAAGCAAGGTGAAAAGACTGCCTTCAGAATGGGAGAAAATAATAGCAAATGAAGCAACTGACAAACAACTAATCTTAAAAATATACAAGCAACTCCTGCAGCTCAATTCCAGAAAAATAAACAACCTAATCCAAAAATGGGCCAAAAAACTAAATAGACATTTCTCCAAAGAAGACATACAGATGGCTAACAAACACATGAAAAGATGCTCAACATCACTCATTATCAGAGAAATGCAAATCAACACCACAATGAGGTACCATTACACGCCAGTCAGAATGGCTGCGATCCAAAAGTCTACAAGCAATAAATGCTGGAGAGGATGTGGAGAAAAGGGAACCCTCTTACACAGTTGGTGGGAATGCAAACTAGTACAGCCACTATGGAGAACAGTGTGGAGATTCCTTAAAAAACTGGAAATAGAACTGCCATACGACCCAGCAATCCCACTGCTGGGCATACACACTGAGGAAACCAGAATTGAAAGAGACACGTGTACCCCAATGTTCATCGCAGCACTGTTTATAATAGCCAGGACATGGAAACAACCTAGATGTCCATCAGCAGATGAATGGATAAGAAAGCTGTGGTACATATACACAATGGACTATTACTTAGCCATTAAAAAGAATACATTTGAATCAGTTCTAATGAAGTGGATGAAACTGGAGCCGATTATACAGAGTGAAGTAAGCCAGAAAGAAAAACACCAATACAGTATACTAACGCATGTATATGGAATTTAGAAAGAAGGTAACAATAACCCTGTATGCGAGACAGCAAAAGAGACACAGATGTATAGAACAGTCTTTTGGACTCTGTGGGAGAGGGAGGGGGGAGATGATTTGGGAGAATGGCATTGAAACATGTATAATATCAAATAAGAAACAAATCACCAGTCCAGGTTCTATGCGGGATACAGGAAGCTTGGGGCTGGTGCACTGGGATGACCCAGAGGGATGGTATGGGGAGGGAGGTGGGAGGGGGTCCAGGATTGGGAACACGTGTACACCCGTTGCAGATTCATGTTGATGTATGGCAAAACCAATACAATATTGTAAATTCAGTTTATTCAGTTGCTCAGTCGTGTCTGACTCTTTGCGACCCCATGAATTGCAGCACGCCAGGCCTCCTGTCCATCACCAACTCCCGGAGTTCACTCAGACTCACGTTCATCGAGTCAATGATGCCATCCAGCCATCTCATCCTCTGTCGTCCCCTTCTCCTCCTGCCCCCAGTCTCTCTCCCAGCATCAGAGTCTTTTCCAATGAGTCATCTCTTCGCATGAGGTGACCAAAGTACTGGAGTTTCAGCTTTAGCATCATTCCTTCCAAAGAAATCCCAGGGCTGATCTCCTTCAGAATGGACTGGTTGGATCTCCTTGCAGTCCAAGGGACTCCCAAGAGTCTTCTCCAACACCACAGTTTAGAAGCATCAATTCTTTAGTGCTCAGCTTTCTTCACAGTCCAACTCTCACATCCATACATGACGACAGGAAAAACCATAGCCTTGACTAGACGGACCTTTGTTGGCAGAGTAATATCTTTGCTTTTCAATATACTATCTAGGTTGGTCATAACTTTCCTTCCAAGGAGTAAGCGTCTTTTAATTTCATAGCTGCAGTCACCATCTGCAGTGATTTTGGAGCCCAAAAAAATAAAGTCTGACACTGTTTCCACTGTTTCTCCATCTATTTGCCATGAAGTGATGGGACCAGATGCCATGATCTTCGTTTTCTGAATGTTGAGCTTTAAGCCAACTTTTTCACTCTCCACTTACTTTCATCAAGAGGCTTTTGAGTTCGTCTTCGCTTTCTGCCATAAGGGTGGTGTCATCTGCTTATCTGAGGTTATTGATATTTCTCCCGGCAATCTTGATTCCAGCTTGTGCTTCTTCCAGCCCAGCGTTTCTCATAATGTACTCTGCATAGAAGTTAAATAAGCAGGGTGACAATATACAGCCTTGACGTACTCCTTTTCCTATTTGGAACCAGTCTGTTGTTCCATGTCCAGTTCTAACTGTTGCTTCCTGACCTGCATATAGGTTTCTCAAGAGGCAGGTCAGGTGGTCTGGTATTCCCATCTCTTTCAGAATTTTCCAGTTTATTGTGATCCACACAGTCAAAGGCTTTGGCATAGTCAATAAAGCAGAAGTAGATGTTTTTCTGGAACTCTCTTGCTTTTTTGATGATCCAGCGGATTGTTGGTAATTTGATCTCTGGTTCCTCTGCCTTTTCTAAAAGTAGCTTGTACATCTGGAAGTTCACGGTTGACATGTTGCTGAAGCCTGGCTTGGAGAATTTTGAGTATTACTTTACTAGCATGTGAGATGAGTGTAACTCTGCAGTAGTTTGAGCGTTCTTTGGCATTGCCCTTCTTTGGGATTGGAATGAAAACTGACCTTTTCCAGTCCTGTGGCCACTGCCGAGTTTTCCAAATTTGCTGGCATATTGAGTGCAGCACTTTCACAGCATCATCTTTCAGGATTTGAAATAGCTCAACTGGAATTCCATCACCTCCACTAGCTTTGTTCGTAGTGATGCTTTCTAAGGCCCACTTGACTTCACATTCCAGGATGTCTGGCTCTAGATGAGTGATTATACCATTGTGATTATCTGGGTCGTGAAGATCTTTTTTGTACCGTTCTTCTGTGTATTCTTGGTACCTCTTCTTAATATCTTCTGCTTCTGTTAGGTCCATACCATTTCTGTCCTTTATCAAGCCCATCTTTGCATGAAATGTTCCCTTGGTATCTCTGATTTTCTTGAAGAGATCTCTAGTCTTTCCCACTCTGTTATTTTCCTCTATTTCTTTGCATTGATCGCTGAGGAAGGCTTTCTTATCTCTCCTTGCTATTCTTTGGAACTCTGTATTCAGATGCTTATATCTTTCCTTTTCTCCTTTGCTTTTCACTTCTCTTCTCTTCACAGCTATTTGTAAGGCCTCCCCAGACAGCCATTTTGCTTTTTTGCATTTCTTTTCCATGGGGATGGTTTTGATCCCTGTCTCCTGTACAATGTCACGAACCTCCGTCCATAGTTCATCAGGCACTCTATCAGATCTAGTCCCTTAAATCTATTTCTCACTTCCACTGTATAATCATAAGGGATTTGATTTAGGTCATACCTGAATGGTCTAGTGGTTTTCCCTACTTTCTTCAATTTAAGTCTGAATTTGGCAATAAGGAGTTCATGATGTGAGCCACAGTCAGCTCCTGGTCTTGTTTTTGCTGACTATATAGAGCTTCTCCATCTTTGGCGGCAAAGAATATAATCAATCTGATTTCGGTGTTGAGCATCTGGTGATGTCCATGTGTAGAGTCTTCTCTTGTTGTTGGAAGAGGGTGTTTGCTATGACTAGTGCATTCTCTTGGCAAAACTCTATTAGTCTTTGCCCTGCTTCATTCCGTATTCCAAGGCCAAATTTGCCTTTTACTTCATGTGTTTCTTGACTTCCTACTTTTGCATTCCAGTCCCCTATAATGGAAAGGACATCTTTTTTGGGTGTAAATTAAGTAGCCTCTAATTAAAATAAATTTAAATTAAAAAGAAAAAGAGTAGTTACATAAAAAAAAATGTTTTTTTAGACTCATAAATCTGACCTGAACTGAGGTGAGATCATTCATAGTCGTTCTTTATACAAGTTAATGCGAATATTCTTGCATTTTGCTATAGAAATATAAATTTGTTTGCTTCCAGGCTGCTGCCACAGATTATTCTGGAGTGCTAGATGAATTGCACCTTTCTAAACTCAGAAAAATGTTGAATTTTGAAAGACATTCAGTTTCAGGGACTTTGGATGAGATTGTGGACCTGTCCAAGCCAGACAGAGGTATGCAGGGTGGAGGAGAAGTCCACATATGTGTGTGGATGAGTCACGTGGGAGAGGCTGAAGGTCATGACGGTGTATCAGTCTCCATCTTCCAGTACCGCCTGCACCCCATGGTCATTGCCATCTTGCTGTTGTTGTTGCTTAGTCGCCCAGTCATGTCCAACTCTTTTGCGACCCCATGGATTGGGATTATCTGGGCTAGAATACTGGAGTGGGTTGTCATTTCTTTTCTCCATGGGGTCTTCCCAACCCAGGGATCAAACCCGTATCTCTTGCATGGCAGGCAGATTCTTTACCGCTGAACCCACCATTTAATACAAGGAATTAAATGTAATTATCCATTTGTGCAAAATATACATTTTTATATATTTATTTAAAATTTTTAAGTGTTTATTTAATTTTTGGCTGTGCTGGGTCTTCATTGCTCACAGGTTTTTCTCTAGCTGTGGTGAGCAGGGGCTATTCTGTAGTTGCAGTGCATGGACTTCTGATTGCAGTGGCTTCTCTTGTCGCATAGCATGGGCTCTAGGGCACGTGTGCTCAGCAGTAGTGGCTCCTGGGCTCTGGGGCACGGGCTCAGTAGTTGTGGCGCACGAGCTTAGTTGCTCCAAGGCATGAGGGATCTTCCCTGATCAGGGATTGAACCCAGGTCTACTGCATTGGCAGTTGAATTCTTTACCACTGAGCCATTGGGGAAACCCTATATTTTTATTTTTAATCATTTAAATTTCTATAAATCGTATTATTTTTGAGTATTTCTAGCTTTTATGAATTCACTGCATGTGCTGTCTGTTGTCAAGAACTTAAAGCTTTTAATAGGAGAGGGCGATGGCACCCCATTCCAGTACTTTTGCCTGGAAAATCCTATGGATGCAGGAGCCTGGTGGGCTGCAGTCCATGAGGTTGCGAAGAGTCGGACACAACCGAGCGACTTCACTTTCACTTTTCACTTTCATGCATTGGAGAAGGAAATGACAACCCACTCCAGTGTTCTTGCCTGGAGAATCCCAGGGACGGGGGAGCCTGGTGGGCTGCCGTCTCTGGGGTCACACAGAGTTGGACACGACTGAAGCGACTTAGCAGCAGCAGCTTTTAGGAATTCGCTGCATGTGCTATGTATCGTCAAGAACTTTTAATAAACATGGAGGACACTTAATTGTTTGAAAGGTAATGAATAATACTTTTTTTCATGTAGAATTGATTACATTTTTGTTGTTTAACATAACTGATTCCATTGTGCAATATGGCTGTTTTCATTGATTACTCTTGACAGATTTGACTCTTAGGATAAAATTTTTGTTTAAATGTTTTGTCTTTTTACTGTTGCCTTGAGAAAACTGTGATCTCTATTTCAGGTTTAGATAGATGGGATCAATTTGGTATGCCTCTATTGGAGACAAATTATGACATTTAATCCCTCTCTTAGAGGGTGTTGATACCTTGGTAGAGACTTTTTGTTCCTGATTTTACTGCAGTTTCTTACTACTTAAAAAACCTTATTAGTCTTTTCTGCATGGTAAAATTCTTCAGAGCTCTTTGAATTTATTATTGGATATTTAATTTTAGTCTCTTCCATGTTTATGAAAGACCCTTTCTAGACTCAGTTCTGTAATTACTGTACTGAAAGCCTACCTTACTTATGAAGGACTTTTTCTTGGATGAGTTGGAGAAAATTATAAATTTTAATTCATTCCACAAATATTTGAGGTGCTCTCGGCATGGATGTACAAACAAGAATAAGACATAGTTGCTGCCCTTCAGGAATTCATGAGAGGCAGTATAGTGAGCACGAGCTCTGAAATCAGACTATCCTGACTCTGCCCCTACCAAGGTATGGATCTCAGGAGATTTGCTTAACCTCTCTATGCCTTAGTTTCTTCATTTGTAAAATGAGGATAATAATGGTACATATTAATATGTCTTAGGGTTTTATGAAGAGTAAATGGGCAAATATAGAAGAGTACCTGGAACATAAAAAGTAGTCACAATTTAGCAGTTATCCTTATTATTAGAAAGTTTTTTTAGTTGGGAGGCATGCAGATAGAGGATATTGAGATAAATTCTGTAGTATGTATGAGCAATATGCAGAGGGGGGAAAAATCTCTAGAGAAAACTGAAGACTTCCAAAGTTGAGGTGACATATGAATTGGGACATGTTGGATGAGAAGGAAATGACTAAGGCTGGAAAAAATAAGACAAGAGAAGTTGCCTAGCAAAGTGTAGGGAAGTAGTAGTTAGGTGTACCCTGAACATGGGATGGATGAGGCAAAAAGAATAGACTGGAAATGTCTGCTTCTTCTAAGATAGGATAACATGCTGCAAACAGGTCGGAAACTGGATTAAAAATATGAACAACCATATTCTGCTTAGGGTACAAGGAGCACAGGCTTGTGATCCCTCTGAGTGAGAAAACAAATGAGGTGAGAGCTATGATCACTGAAACTTTCTGCTGAGAGGTACATTCCAAACAGCAGCACAGAGAGAGGAAACTCTAGCAGAGGATGCTGACACTGCTGAATTGAAGAGATGGATCAGATTTGGGGGAGGCTGAGGCAGCTGGAAATGTGGGACAGAATGCAGAAGAGGAGAGAGCATGCACAGAAGGGCTCCAGAAATCTCAGGTGCCCACTTGAGTCTGTTGCTGAAAACTAAGCAGCACACACAGGAGGAAGCTCGCTGAGGCAGGAGCGCTGTAAAGCTGCATAACTCTCAGAGTTCTTGGGGAACCAGGAGACATGCAAGTTGACTGGACAGTGTGGAAAGGACTCTTGGATCAGCTAGACACTCTAGAGAACCCAGAACAATTATGCCTTAGTAATGGGACAAGAAGTATTCTTAATGCCTACTAATTAATGTTAGCTCAGAGCTAGTAGGTAAAAATTCTCAAGAGGATTGGGTATTTCTCTTTTGCCAACTCACCATTATCTGGTTAATGGACAGAGATGCATTTGGGAAAAATAATCTTCCAGAAGGGATTTGGCCTCTTATCCAAGAACCGAGGGTCTTAGATTTGACTGAGAGGCCAGGACTGTCTATAGTAGTGCCTCAGATAGGTCTCTGTTCACTAGACCTGGAGTTATTTGTTTTTGATTATTTAAATCAAAACAGATCTTAGTGGGATGGCTGTTGGTTTGAATTCTTGGGTCTGATCAATTAAATATAGACAGGGATTTCTGCCTATCACAACAAAACCTGAGAAATACCTAGTATTCCCAATATCCACCTTGCTGCCTCTAAGAGTCACCACGCCCCCTTTGCTTCTGGCAGTTAATTGCTTCCACTAGATCCAGCCTTCCCTGGGCTACTACCATCACTTTCTGAGTTCAGGGAGTCCATTTCATTTGTAGTCTCTCCCACCTAAATCCTTAGCCCTTTCTAGAAGCCACTAAAGTGATTAGTAATGGTTGTGGGATACCCTTCACTAATCTTTTTCTTGTGTCAAGAGTGAAGATGTTACTGAATTGCAAGTCCGTGTGCCTGATGCACAGTGAAGCGAATCAATACTAAAACATTAGCGTTTGGAACAGAGAAAGGTTTATCACAGGTTCATAGAGAGAGGTGATGGGTGTCTCATGCCCTAAGAACCCCAAAGTTAGTGAAAGCTTTCAGCAAGTCCCTTTAAAAGCAAAAGGTGAGAGATAGGCCTGGTTAGTTGTTGCAGACTTGGTGCCAGATCCTTTGCTCTTGAGGTCAGGTAACGATGTTGCCTTGAAATCTCTACCAAACGAATGTTATTCTCTGTCTCGATAAAAAAGGGCAAGGTCCAAGGCACAACTTTCATTCTCTAAGGTCCCAGTCCTGGCTAAGAGGAGTAGATCTCAGTTGGCAGCTCTCGCAGGGCCAAGTCCCCAGACACCACCCATCCATAACCAGGCTCCCACACCTTGCCCAGCTGTCATCTCTAAGGGAGCCAGGCACCCAACCCCACTGGCCTCAGTCTCCTCAGGCTGCCCAAGTCAGGGAGACCAGGTCTCACAGCCTGCAACCCAAGCAGATGATCACTGCTATTATGTCTCAGAGACAGGGATGGGGGAGAGGTTCACTGTTGGCTCAAGGCCTGGGCCAAGACATTCAAGGGCCTTAATTAGGGCTCTGGACCCTGCAGGATGTAGTCCCCAATCTGTTCCCTGGGTCCTCCAGCTCACCCACTGGCCCAAGGTTGGGTGAGCTGGAGGGCTTCCAGGAGAAGGCCTAAATCTGCCTCTTACCTCACTCTCTACTTGATGACTGTTACACCACTGACTGTTGGCTGAATCACTTCTTTAATAGTCCCTCATTGACAGTTACTTGTGGGCAGGGTCCACTGTGGCACTGACCAGTAGCTGAGCAGGACAACCAACAGTTGCTCATGGACAGTTGGTTGCTTGTGGGCAGGGCCCTGAGGACCAATGGCTGAGCAAGACCTGTTGCCTAGTAATGGGGTGTGGAGTAATGAGGCACAGCAATGGGTGCCTGCTAAGGGCTGGGCTTATCCTGCTCTTTTACAGAGTCTTCTGGGCCCAGTTATATGAATATGAATATGTTAAATGAATAAAAGTTTTGTATAGTTTGAATAAAGAATAGTGGTGAGAGGATAGCATCTTTCCCATGCATGCGTGCTAAGTCACTTCAGACGTGTCCAACTCTTTGCAACCCTATGGGCTGTAGCCTCTCAGGCTGCTCTGTCCATGAGATTCTCCAGGCAAAAATACTGTAGTGTGTTGCCATTTCTTCCTCCAGGGGATCTTCCCAACCCAGGGATTGAACCCACATCTCTTACATCTCCTGCATTGACAGGCAGGTTCATTACCACTAGCACCACTTGGGAAGCCTATCTTTCCCATGGGATTTACTTATTTCAAGATCCACCCCATACGGTCAGAACCATTTTCATACTGGTCTTACATCTCCTGCATTGACAGGCAGGTTCTTTACCACTAGCACCACTTGGGAAGCCTATCTTTCCCATGGGATTTACTTATTTCAAGATCCACCCCATACGGTCAGAACCATTTTCATACTGGTCATTGCAATTTAGCTTTGTAATAGCATGTGGCCAGTGCAGCCCTTAGCACACAGAACTTGCTGTGCGCCATTACCTGGACCCCCCCACAAGCAACCAACTGTCAATGAGTGACTGTTGGTTGTCCTGCTCAGCCATTGGTTGACACCACAGTAGACCCCTCCCACAAGCAGCCAACTGTCAGTGAGCAGCCGTCAGTGGGCCATTCAGCCAACCGTCTGTGGAATGGTGGTCATCTGGTATAGAGTGAAGTAAGAGGTGAATCCTGGCCTCCCCTGCAGCCCTCCAGTTCACCTGGCCTCGGGCCAGTGAGTGAGCTGGGAGGCCCAGGGAACAAACTGGAGGCTGTTTCCGGCAGGGCTCCAGAGCCCTCATCAACCCACTGAATTTGGCCCAGGTCTTGAGGCAGCAGTGAACATCTCCCCTGTCCCCACCTATGGGACCTGGTGGGGGCCTGCCGCCGCCCCGCCTCCACCCCCCTTGAGCGGCCTAAGGAATCTGAGGGCCAGTTGTGTCCTGGGAGCCTGGCTATGGATGGGCGGTGTCTGGGGACTTGGTCTTGTGAGAGCTGCCACGTGAGATCTGTCTTTCTCCTCCAGGACCAGGACCTCAGAGCGGGAATTGTGTCTTGGGACCTGGCCGTTTCTTGTCAGAACAGAGAGTAACGTTCATTTGGTGGAGATTTACAGGAATATCATTACCTGACCATGACCTGACCTCAAGACTGACACCAAGAAGTTTACAACAGCTAACCAGGTCTCTCCCTCACCTTTCCTAGAAAAGGGCTTTGCTAAAGGCTTTTGGGGAGTTTGGGGTTTTTAAGGCAGGAGCCATCTATCTCCTTGCACAGCCCTCAATAAACCTTTCTCTGTTCCGGACTCTGACATTTTTGTATTGTTTGGCTGCACCGAGTGTCAGGCACACAGACTTGCATTTCAGCAACGGTTTCAGTCAAGCACCATCATCTGTCATAGTAACTTAATGCCGATTTGTAATTTTAGTTGTTTAAGAACCATATCCATACAGTGTTTATTATAATTTTCATATTAATACACATTTAAAGAACATCTTAATAAAAATCATTTAAGGCATACTGGATAGCTGAATTTTTACCCTTTAAAAATATTCCAAATATTGCTCAAAGTTGAGGAATACTGACTAGCCTGTGTTCTTAATTCTGGGCCCAGTTAATAAAGTTGGTTGTAGGTTCTAAAGTGCTATAATACTTATTTTTTTGTGTTTGAATTTTCATGAATTAGGATTCAGATATCCACATCTCTCTTCTCATGTTCCTCATTACTGCATCACCAAATGCTTTTCATCAATATGTATTCTATAATTGTCCTTGATTCTTTTATAGGATTCAGAATTTTCTTGTGTGTGTGTGTATGTGTGTGTGTGTGTGTGTACATGTTTTACACACCTGGGAGGTTTTTTCATTACCAACATTTATTTATCTCTGTTTTGTGGTTTTCAGAGCTTAATGAATGTTTTCCCCAGGAACAGCTACCCTAGAGTAGGTTTTAAAATTGGATGCTAGATGTTAACCATTCACATAGTTGTTTCTGATTTAATCCTTATTCGAAGTTCCAGATACAAATCTTTGGTTTATGGAGTGCAGCTGGATTTGCTTTTCTTCCTGTGACTCACCAGTGTCTTCTCAAAGCCTTTCATTTTTTTCTATTTTTGTGCACTGAAACTTCATTTTAACAAATATTTAAAAATAGCTTTAAAAATTACCATTCTCTTGGAATCTCCTTGGAAGTTTATTTTGTTTGCTCCAGAGATTTTTTTTTTTTATTTAGCAAATTGATTTGGTTTTATTTCCAGAATTGTGAGGCTGCAGATACTTCTACTGAATATTATGTCATATTCTAAAAACTTAGCAGTGTGTTTTGAATGTTTCAAGCATTGGTAATTTGCATAAGCATATTCTTTATAGTGTTTAATAATTACAGGGCTTTGTGACAGGTACTTTCTATATCTTAAATGGTTAAATATCACCAAATAAATGAAATGTATTTTATCCTCAATAATAGTGGCTTTACAAATCTTCATCAACATTTCTTTGTAACTGTAGGCTGTTTCTTTTATATTACTGTGTATCTAAAAGAATGTCATTTAGTTTCATAAGACTAACAAAGCTTTTATTAAAAACATTTTTATGTAGTTATATTATTTTTAAGTATTATTTATTTTTTCATGTGCTTATTATTCCATAGTACCCCTGACTAAAAATAAGCATGACTATATGACAAAGTGTGCCTGGTATGAATTTATGAGTATGTAGAAAAGAGCCCCAGAAATAAACATCGTGGTCTTGGATCCAGCATTTTAACCTAACTTTAAAAATACTTATGGATGTACCTGGGCAACTTACGGAAAAACTGAGATGGAGCTTTTCCATCCTCGGTGACTTCTACTGTTTCATAGGATATGTTAAAAAAATAATTTCTTGATATTGAATGTTTGTTAGAATAATATATTCATTTGTTAAATGGTTAGGGTAATGTCTCTTGCCCCATAAAAGGGTAGTCCTGGGAGCTTGATAGTTTAATTTTTCTTGAAACTTTATTGAATTTCTGATTATCTATGTGTCAGTTTTCCAGTGAAGAATTTCTTTTAAATTCCTGGTTGATACTATCCTGCCACCTGTTTGCTGCTTGTTCCACTTTCATTTAGTGGTGGCCTGGGGAATGCATATGGATTTTAATTTTAACTTGGAATTTCAAATAAATTTTGTTTAACTTAATTACAGTGAGAGCATAAAAAAGGAGCACTGCTTACAGGGAGGCAGTACTGGCTGAGGTTTAGAGAAGAGCATGGGCTTGTGAGCTAACCAATACCCAAATTTGAATTCCAGTACTGCCATTTCCTAGCTGTGTGAACTGCAGAATATTTTGAGCCTTGTTACCTGATGCTGAAGCTGAAACTCCAATACTTTGGCCACCTCATGCGAAGAGTTGACTCATTGAAAAAGACCCTGATGCTAGGAGGGATTGGGGGCAGGAGGAGAAGGGGACAGCAGAGATGAGATGGCTGGATGGCATCACCGACACGATGGACATGAGTTTGAGTGAACTCCGGGAATTGGTGACGGACAGGGAGGCCTGGCGTGCTGCGATTCATGGGGTCGCAAAGAGTCGGACGTGACTGAGCGACTGAACTGAACTGAACCTCATCTGTAAAAGAGATGACATTATTATTCACAAGATTGTAATGAGGATTACAGCAGACAACACTGTAAAATGTTCAGCTCAAATGCTCTATAAACTTTGTTGCTGTTATTAGCTATTATTTGTGCCTAGTAATTTTTTTTTCTGTGATTTTAGATTAGTTTTTTTCCCCCCATTGCCTATGTTTACTTGAAGGATAGTTTTAGGAACCCAGAGAGATATTTCAAATGAAAATGATTTGAAAGGTATACTGCACTGTAAAAATATAAGGTGGAAGTGGAGTATTATGACTTATTATTAGAAACAGCAGTTGAAGCTGTTTAATATAGTGGAAGGAGCATAGTTTTGGAAGCAGATTGACCTGTTCAGACATGGCTTATGTCATTTACCAGCTGCTGTTGGACAGGTTGACTATGCAGAGCTTCAGTTTTCTCATCCCTGAAAATGAGAAGAACAATGCCTATCTTGTGGAGTAATGATGATACCTATCCTGTTGTGAGGCTTGAATGAAAGGCCTAGGGGACAACATAGTTTCTTTCCCTGTTTCTAAGTGGAGACTAGGAAATATCCCTGGCAAAAACAAATATCCTTTCTGAAGCAAAATACAGATTAATTTTGGGTTAGAGTTTATTGCAAGTAAAATAGGATCAACCAGTGGGTTAGGTAGATAACTAATGGGTTAGGAGGATGAAGAAAGTAGGGGTATTGGTTAACTTGTGGCCCTGAAAGATTTTAGAATTTGAAATGGTTTAGTATAAAGAAAGGAGTTCAAGCTAGGAATACAGTTGGCTGCTGTGAGTGTATTATAAACCAGACAGAGTAGAAAATAAGAAGCCAAGGGATCTCTTAGCTGGGAGAGAATAATATATGTCAAGATCTCTTAACTCTAGGTCATTTTAGCAATGAGTAAGGTATTATCTCTCTCTTTCCATTTTTAAAAACTCTTGCCAAGAATAAAGGAGAAACGTCTGGAGATGGTAGATCTCAGAAAACTTTCTTTTGGGGTTTAGTAAAGCCTTTGTGTGGATCACAATAAACTGGAAAATTCTGAAAGAGATGGGAATACCAGACCACTTGACCTGCCTCTTGAGAAATCTGTATGCAGGTCAGGAAGCAACAGTTAGAACTGGACATGGAACAACAGACTGGTTCCAAATAGGAAAAGGAGTATGTCAAGGCTGTATATTGTCACCCTGCTTATTTAACTTATTCTTTTTTTTTTTCCAAAACACTTAAGAAGTTTTATTGAAAACAATAAAATACAGAAACACCATATTCTCATTTTAAAGTAAAACTGACAGCATCTTCCAGAACTTTCCTAGTATTCTGCAGAGTACATCATGAGAAACTCTGGACTGGAAGAAACACAAGCTGGAATCAAGATTGCTGGGAGAAATCTCAATAACCTCAGATATGCAGATGACACCACCCTTATGGCAGAAAGTGAAGAGGAACTAAAAAGCCTCTTGATGAAAGTGAAAGAGGAGAGTGAAAAAGCTGGCTTAAAGCTCAACATTCAGAAAACTAATATCATGGCATCTGGTCCCATCACTTCATGGGAAATAGATGGGAAAACAGTGGAAACAGTGTCAGACTTTATTTTTTTGGGCTCTAAAACCACTGCAGATGGTAACTGCAGCCATAAAATTAAAAGACGCTTACTCCTTGGAAGGAAAGTTATGTCCAACCTAGATAGTGTATTCAAAAGCAGAGACATGACTTTGCCAACAAAGGTTCGTCTAGTCGAGGCTATGGTTTTTCCAGTAGTCATGTATGGATGTGAGAGTTGGACTGTGAAGAAGGCTGAGTTCAAAAGCCAAAGAATTGATGCTTTTGAACTGTGGTGTTGGAGAAGACTCTTGAGAGTCCCTTGGACTGCAAGGAGATCCAACCAGTCCATTCTGAAGGAGATCAGCCCTGGGGTTTCTTTGGAGGGAATGATGCTAAAGCTGAAACTCCAGTACTTTGGCCACCTCATGCGAAGAGTTGACTCACTGGAAAAGACTCTGATGCTGGGAGGGATTGGGGGCAGGAGGAGAAGGGGACGACAGAGGATGAGATGGCTGGATGGCATCACTGACTCTGTGGACGTGAGTCTGACTGAACTCCGGGAGTTGGTGATGGACAGGGAGTCCTGGCGTGCTTCGATTCATGGGGTCACAAAGAGTTGGACATGACTGAGCAACTGAACTGAACTGAACTGATACTCTTTTCCATGGGTAAATTGGCTGCTATCTGTTTAAGCAGTCATTGCTGCTACCAGAGCCATATGAACAGTTAGACATCACAGTAGTTAGAGGTCTAAGACAAGTTTTTAGATATGACAGTGCTCCCTCTAGCTTTATGGATTATGAGCAAGGTGTCTAGTTCTAAAAATGCCTATCAAAGGTTGACCTCTCACTGGATAAATTTTGGTAAAGCTTCCTACTTTGATAGATCCTACCCTTCTATGATGTGGGGTCAGAGACTCCTTAGTAGCTTCCTGTGTTCTGTAGGATACAGTTTGACCTGTGCATGGCAAAACATCCCTTCCTTCTCTAGTCACTTCTGGCACTCCCCTCTTTCCACCCTAGGCAATAGCCATAGAAGATAAACCAGCTACATTCGTATCTGGTTAAGCATTGCTTCACCTTGAGGACTTAAATGTTAGCTCTTTTGCTAAGCATTCTGTGATTTCTCCAGGTTAGATGTTTTGCTCATCCTCTACCTTTCATTCTCTTCAAAAAATTGGAAGCTATGACACTACTGAGCTTGCATTTTCCATTGTCTTAGTCTGCTGGTGTCAAGTGGTGGCTGCCTTAGACTGGGCATGTACACTTTAAATATATACAATTATATTTGTCAGTTATTCCTCAATAAAACTGGGGGAGGGGGGAAGATTGGGCCTATGTCCTCCAGTTTACCATTCAAGATTCTCTAGCTACAGGCACTTCATAGATTAATTGGCCTATCTGGCTCCTTTATTTTGAACCTCTGATTTAGGTATTAGTATTTCTAAGACTGAACTTTTTGAAAGAGATTGTTTTATCTTTATATTCATATTACTTGGCATATATTTGATACAGAGAACCTTTCCTAACCAGAGGACTTTTTCTGACCTTTTTGCCTTATTCATCAATTTAATTAGATCATGGGTGTTTATCTTACATATTATTCTTCATAGCATAGATTGTCATGGTTGAAGATAGTGATCAACTCTGCCTGAAGACAGAGAAGGAAAAATAATGCACTTGAATTGTAGCAGAGTTGATTACAATTAGGTAGAGAAACTTTTTCCTAACTATTACATTTTTTAGGAATGAATTACCATGAGAGGCTATTATATCCTTTTATTTTGAAATCTTCCATGGGATTGGCACATACCTTCTTGAAGGCAGAAAAAGCAAAATTAAATTCCTTATGAGTCTAGTGATGTTCAGAATGTCTCAGACAATTTTTACTATATTTAATATATAATATTGAAAATATACTAGCTTTAAGACTATAGATTTAGACAGAATTTGAGAACAGATTATAATCAGCAGGTGCACAAATTCTGCAAAAAATACGGAATTTGTCATTCCATAATTTGCTCCTCTGTGAAAAATAGCTGCCTCCAAAGAGTGCTTCTTCATACTATTGGCAAATTAATTACAAATGCAGGGAGCAATCTCTGTTTCGTATGATTGTAAAAATAATTTAGATGTATGCTATACACAAACAGTTTTTTAAAATAAAGTAGCAATCCTATATCTAAATCCTCATATTTTGACATTACATGTATGAGTGTCATAAGTTTAAATTCTGGGACTTTGAGGCAGAAATACAAGAGCTCATTTAGGACGGAATGGCAAACATTTCTAACTGGGGGGATCCTCATTTTGATTTCTGCCCTCCTGCCTCCACCCTTAACCAAAAACCAAAGCAAAACATCTGGAGTTATTTAGGCACTATAAATATTCCTAAAAGAATGGACCCCTAATCATAAAACTTTTCTGGCACAGAATAATTCTCTTGAATAGATAGAAGTCATATGATTGGTAAAAGTATATTTGAATTCATGAAGGCTCCCACAAGTCATGAGTGCAGAGTTTGGGAGCACTGCGGGCTGACACTGATGGAGTTCATATGCTTTTAGAGAAAAGCAATCCTTTAAAATCCATTAGTGCACAAGGGTTATTCCTTCAGCTTTTCCCTTAGATTCTTCCTCAACAAAGGTAGCTTATTTGTTAAATGATGGTTGTTTTACTTTCAAAGACATTTGCCAAAAGTATAAGTTTAGTTTTATTCTCTTTTACAATGTTTAAACAAGTTTTGCTGCAAGGAGAAAACAATGCCCTTCCAAGTCCCTGTCTTCAGCCTCTGTTTTGTAGTTCTGTCCCTATAAATAAAGCAGAGGGAAGGGAGGAGGAATAATAGCTAAGACTTGAAGAAAAAAATTAGCATCAGTTAAGGAGTGAACTTGAAAGGAATAGCTATGATTCCAACCAATATTTATTGACCATCTACTGTGTGTTAAAACATAGTAAAAGAGCTTCCTGTATGTACTCAAGGAATCGATGTCCTTGAGGAAACTGGATGTAAACAAATGAGGTTTCAAGTGTGGAAGTCTGGAAGAGAGAGTTACTATCATGGTAATTTTGAATAAAAATCAGCAGTTAACTATGTGGGAGAATTGTAACTTCATGAGCCAGGGAAAAACTCTTGATGATTTTGACATATTTTAAATCCTCTTAATTCAGGCCTGTAAAATAAAAGCAAAAAAGTTTTTTAAATGCTGGAAGGGCTTAGAGAGTGATGCCCTCTGAGATACTCACTATTAAAGCAGCGATATTTTATTTTTAAGCTTAGACCTTCAAGCAGATCTAAGCATGAGGGAAAGAACATGCTCAAAGGAGCCATGTGTCTCTACTGGATAAACCTTAGCCTTCAACATGTTAAGACAGTAAGTCCTGGTAACTACATAGTATCAAATAAGCTTTCAGATATTCTGAGCTTGATACAAATTACCAGAATAAGGAGGAAAAAAATTTTCTTGGTATCTTTCTTCTTTCTTGTCCTTAGTACTAAAGTGCTTCTGTACTTCTTAAGATCATTAAGGAAGATGTTATTATCATTATTGTCATTGTAGTCTCTTTTCCCTTTTCCCTGTCTTTCCTTTGCTATATTATAGAGTACACTTATCAGTATGTTTTAATATCTATTTAAAGATATCTAAATCTGTACTCATTGCCATTTATAATTAGATATAAATAGAGATGTAGAGATTATTAACTTCATGGGGAATGGACATAAACAGTCCTTAGGTTGCATGGACTGTTTTCTAAAGCATATTTGCTCAAGTTTTGTTTGTTTTTGGAATAGAAATGAAGGACATCTTTCCAGGAACCTGGCAGAATCATAGCAAAAAAGCAAATGTTGCTGTACTGGACAGGATGGTTTTATTTCTTCTGTGACACTAAAAACATCAAGTAGGTTTCAGGATTATAATATATAAAAATCTCTAGTTGAAAGAACCTTCTTTAGTATGTGTTGTTTGATTTTAAATTTTTTTCATTTTTATATAAAATGAGACAGTATAGCAGATGACACCACCCTTATGGCAGAAAGTGAAGAAGAACTAAAGGGCTTCTTGATGAAAGTGAAAGAGGAGAATGAAAAAGTTGGCTTAAAGCTCAACATTCAGGAAACTAAGATCATGGCATCCGGTCACATCACTTCATGGCAAATAGATAGGGAAACATTGGAAACAGTGTCAGACTTTATTTTTCTGGGTTCCAAATTCACTGCAGATGGTCATTGCAGCCATAAAATTAAAAGATGCTTACTCCTTGGAAGGAAAATTATGACAACCTAGACAGCATATTAAAAAGCAGAGACATTACTTTGTCAACAAAGGTCTGTCTAGTCAAGGCTATGGTTTTTCCAGTGGTCATATATGGATGTGAGAGTTGGACTATAAAGGAAGCTGAGCACCGAAGAATTGATGCTTTTGAACTGTGGCTTTGGAGAAGACTCTTGAGAGTTCCTTGGACTGCAGGGAGATCAAGCCAGTCCATCCTAAAGGAAATCAATCCTGAATATTCATTGGAAGGACTGATGCTGAAGCTGAAACTCCAATACATTGGCCATCTGATGCAAAGAACTGACTCATTTGAAAAGACCCTGATTCTGGGAAAGATTGAAGGCAGGAGGAGAAGGGGGCAAAGAGAATGAGATGGTTGGATGGCATCACCAACTTGATGAACATGAGTTTGAGCTAGCTCCTGGAGCTGGTGATGGACAGGGAGGCCTGGCATGCTGCAGTCTATGGGTCACAAAAAGTGGGACACAACTGAGCAACTGAACTGAAGTGAATGATGATTTTGAGCATTTTCTCATGTGCTAATTTGCCATCTTAATATCTTGTGGTAAAGTGTCTCTTCGGGTCTTTTTGCCCATATTCAAATAGATCGTTTTCCTTTTGACTTAAAAAAAAAATAGTTTTATTTATTTATTTTTGGCTGTCTGAGTCTTTGTTGCTGTGAGGGCTTTTCTCTAGTTGCAGTGAGCGAGGGCTCCTCTTTACTGCAGTGTGAACGAAAGCTTCTCACTGCAGTGGCTTTTCTTTTGGAGCATGTGCTTGAGGGCACGTTGGGCTCAATAGTTGTGGTTCTTGAGCTCTAGAGCACAGGCTCAATAGTTGTAGCACATGAGCTCAGTTGCTTCATGGTATGTGGGAACTTCCCGGACTGTGGATGTAACCTGTGTCTCCTGTATTGGCAGGCAGATTCTTTACCATTGAACCACCAGGGAAGCTCATATTGTTTTCTTGTTTAGTTTGGAGAGTCCTTTATACACTATGGATACAAAATCCTTTGGATTTGCAAATCCTTTGCAAATATTTTCTCCAAGTCTGTGGCTCATCTTTTTATCTTGTTAACGGGGTCTTTCACGAAGTAAAAATTTTTAATAAAGTTCAATTATTGATTTTCTTTTCTTTTATGGATCAAGTTTTTGGTGTGATGTTTAAAACTCCTTTCCTAGCCCTGGGTCCAAAAGATATTCTTCTGTTTTCTTCTAAAAGCTTTGTAGTTTCATTTTTTATGTTAAAATTTGTGATTAATTTTGCACATGCTTTTGTATATACCTTAAGCTTTAAGTCAAGGTTCATTTTTGTCTATAGATGTCTGGTTATTCCAAGATGATTTGTTGAAAAGATTCTCTTTCCTCCATTGAAATGTTTTTGCATCTTGATAAACAATCAGTTGATGCATTTGCATTGATCCATTTCTGGGTTACCTGTTCCATTGATCTATGTTTCTCTTCCTTTACCAGTACTACTCTGTATTGATTACAGTGACCATATAGTAAGACTTTACATCAGATAGAGTGATTTTTCCTGCTTTTCTTTTTTGTAAATTTGTTTTCAAATAAGCTTGTCTGTCGTTGCTCAGTCACTCAGTCAGGACCAACTCTTTGTGACCCCATGGACTGTAGCCTGCCAGGCTTTTCTGTCCATGGAATTTTTCCAGGCAAGAATACTGGAGCGAGTTGCTGTTTCCTACTCCAGGGGATCTTCCTCACCCAGGGATTGAACCCAAGTCTCCTGGGTCTTATGCCTAGACAGGCAGATCCTTTACCACTAGCACCACCTGGGAAGCCTCAAGCTTGTTGTAGTTATGGTGGTGGCAGCAAACCCTGGTACCTCTTCTTGCCAGTGTGTGGAACTGACTCTGACTGAGGCCAGGAGGAGGTGAGGTGATAGTGCTCTGCTGGGGTGAGGTTTTGAACATTCAGTTGAGCCCAGGGTGGGAAGGAGAATTTTTTAGGAAATATAGATGATAGTGCTTTGGCCACCTCATGCGAAGAGCTGACTCATTGGAAAAGACTCTGATGCTGGGAGGGATTGGGGGCAGGAGGAGAAGGGGACGACAGAGGATGAGATGGCTGGATGGCATCACTGACTCGATGGACGTGAGTCTGAGTGAACTCCGGGAGTTGGTGATGGACAGGGAGGCCTGGCGTGCTGCGATTCATGGGGTCGCAAACAGCTGGACACGACTGAGCAACTGAACTGAACTGAACTGAATGTTAAACGGTGGAAACAGTGTCAGACTATTTTTGGGGGGCTCCAAAATCACTGCAGATGGTGATTGCAGCCATGAAATTAAAAGACGCTTACTCCTTGGTAGGAAAGTTATGACCAACCTAGATAGTATATTCAAAAGCAGAGACATTACTTTGCCAACAAAGGTCCGTCTAGTCAAGGCTATGGTTTTTCCTGTGGTCATGTATGGATGTGAGAGTTGGACTGTGAAGAAAGCTGAGCGCCGAAGAATTGATGCTTTTGAACTGTGGTGTTGGAGAAGACTCTTGAGAGTCCCTTGGACTGCAAGGAGATCCAACTAGTCCATCCTAAAGGAGATCAGTCCTGGGTGTTCACTGGAAGGACTGATGCTAAAGCTGAAACTCCAATACTTTGGTCACCTCATGCAAAGAGTTGACTCATTGGAAAAGACTCTGATGCTGGGAGGGATCGGGGGCAAGAGGAGAAGGGGACGACAGAGGATGAGATGGCTGGATGGCATCACCGACTCAATGGATACGAGATTGAGTAAACTCCGGGAGTTGGTGATGGACAGGGAGTCCTGGCGTGCTTCGATTCATGGGGTCGCAAAGAGTCGGACACGACTGAGTGACTGAACTGAACTGAATGTTAAACAGATACATGGCATCATTTAATATTATTTTTGTAGAAGATTTTCCTTTAATGATATCAATTCAAGACTATTTTGTAGTGTTTAGAATGGCATTATCCTGCTTGAAAGCAAAGTAGTATATGGCTAAGTACTCAAGGATCTTTCTGTTGTTTTCATTTTATCCACTGTTGTCAGGGACTTGGTTTTAGGTTTCTACAGCAACTGCAGTCTGGACTACATAATACCAACACTTTGTGTGCATGTGATGTTAACTCTGATGCCTTCTATGCTACATGTGGCAGAGTTGCAGTTGCTATGGAGATCAACCTTTGACATGCTTGGTTGATAATGATGTTTCTCATATATGGATATTGCTGCTACGAGTTGACCAAGAGATGCGTAAGACTTTGCCAGTGATTTCTCTAGCTGAGAATATTGATCTCGGCTTTTATTTAATTGTTTTAGTCTTTGTTGCCTTACATGGGCATTCTCTAGTTTTGCTGAGTGGGGGCTACTCTTCTTTGCAGCGCATGGGCTTGTTGCGGAGCACAGGCTTTAGGCTGTGGGCTTCGGTAGTTGCAGCACATGTGCTTGGTATTGCAGCTCACAAGCTCAGTAGTTGTGGCACATGGGCTAAGTTGCTCGCTGTTATATGGAATCCTGGATGAGGGATCAACCTGTGTCCCCTGCATTGGCAGGCAAATTCCTACCCACTGCACCACCAGGGAAGTCCTTCAGTCTCAAATTTTAAAACTCCTAAGTTATGCATTTGCTCACAAACATACTAAAGTATGTGTGTTGTATCTTATTTTTTTAATGTATAAGCTTGCTACTTGGAAAATTGAGGGGAAATACAGTTTGAAAGAATACATTGTAAGTGGAATTTGACAGACTTGGATAGTCTGTACTATTTTTAAAACATTTCACAAAAAATCGAAGACTATCTTACATAGTTTTAGTAATAATAAAATCAGTTGTTAATAGAAAAGTGAGAGAAGAACAATTTTTCTTACAGATTGCTCTTATTTAAATATGAGGCCTCGAGGTAATAGCTAATAAGAAACTTTTTCTTGGAGTACAGTATCTCTAAAGAGATATTAGCCCTTTGAAGTCCACAAATGAAAACCATTGAGGAAGAAGAGGAAGTGATTATTTTTTCTTTCCCTTTGACAGTATCAGTTCAACTAGACACAGCTCTCCATCTTAAATTTAAGACAAGTTATCATTGAGTATTTTCATTTTCAGAATTATTGAAAGAAATGTAGTTTTAGATAGGTAAACATTCCTGTTTTGAGTTAGGGAAACTTGTCAGTCATGAGAGGATATATAAAAACATTGATTCTCAACCCTGGCCACACAGTAGTTTTTAGGACATTTAAAAAATACTGATGTTTGAGCCTAAAACAGTTAAATCAGAATCTCTGGTAATGGTAAGAAAGCATGGCGTTCATATTCTTTTTTTTTCTTAAAGCTGATTATTTGATACAGGCATACTCGTTTTATTGTTCTTTGCTTTATTGTACTTTCCAGATATCACAAATTGAAGGTTTATGGAAACCCTGTGTTGAGCAAATCTTCTCAGCACCATTTTTCCAATAACGTTTGTTCACTTTGCATCTCTGTGTCACATTTTGATAATTCTTGCAGTATTTTAAACTTTTTCATTATTATTTTTATGGTGATCTGTGATCAGTGAGCTCTGATGTTGCTATTGCAAAAAGATTATGACTTGCTAAAGGATCAGGTGATGGTTAGCATTTTGTAGCAATAAAGTGTTATTTAATTAAGGTATGTACATTGTTGTTTACACCTTATGCTGTTACACACTTAGTAGACTGAGTGTAGTGTAAACATAACTTTAACATAACTTTTATATACACTGAGAAGCCAAGAGATTTGTGTGACTTGCTTTTTTGTACTATTGACTTTATTGTGATGGTTTGGAACTGAATCTGCAATATCTCTGAGGTGTGCCTATACTGATATGCAACCAGAGTAGAGAACCACTGCAGCAGAGTAAGTTTTTCATCTAGAATCTTAATTTTAGCTAAAGTTGTATATTAGAATGCATCAATAGAAGTAATTTGAACATTGCAGAAAGTTTAGAAAGGGCAACCTTACCATCTATTAGTTTTCTGTTGTTGTAACAGATTACCACAAACTTAGTGGCTTAAAATAGCACGTTTATTATCTGACTTTTTGAAGGTCAGAAGTCAGAAATGAATCTCATGGGGATAAAATCAAGGTGTCAGCAGAACTGAATTCCTTCTAGAGACTAGGGCGAATCCATTCCTTATCTTTTCTAACTTCTAGAGGCTGCCCATTTTCTTCAACTGTGGTTGTGGTCCGTCATTCCAACCTGTGCCTCTGTTGTGATATCTCCTTTTCAGAGTAACTCTTCTGAATGCCTCTTATAAGGACTCTTGTGATTATGTTGGGCCTATCCAGATAATCTAGGACAGTCTCCTCATCTCAAAATCCTTAACTTAATCACATCTGCAGGGTTCTTATTGCCAAGTAAAATCACAGGTTTTAGGCATTAGGACCTGAACATCTTTGGATGGTGGTAGTAGGGGGAGGGGCAGTTATTCAGTGTATCATACCAGCTTAATATGATTATCACTTTGGTGTTTTCCTTCCTAGTCTTTAATATGCATATGTTTAATTTAAATGTGATCACCTTACATACAGTTTTCTAGCCTTTTCTACTTAGTTTATCATAATTATCACTTAAAATGGCCACACAATATTCCATCTATGATTATACCATATTTTACATTGTATCTTTATTGTCGGATTTTTGTTGTTTCAGATTTTTATTACTGATATAGATGAAACTGTGATAAATATTTTTGTTTATTAGATTCCATGATGTGGGAATACAGAACTAAAACATAAACATTTTTATACCTCCAAATTCAAAATGCCTAATTGTATTTTTAAAGAGTTCTAATCAACTTATTACAAGAAATGGATACATGTATATATATGGCTGAGTTCCTTTGCTGTTCACCTGAAACTACCACAACATTGTTAATCTGCTATACCCCAATACAAAATAAAAAGTTTAAAGTTAAAAAAAAAAAAAAAAAAAGAAATAATCACAGTGTATGAGAGCTGACTCACTGGAAAAGATCCTGATGCTGGGAAAGATTGAAGGCAGGAGGAGAAGGGGGCAGCAGAGGATGAGATGGTTGGATGGCATCATTGGCTTGATGAGCATGAGTTTGAGCAAACTCCAAGAGATAGTGAAGGACAGGTGTGCTGCAGTCCATGGGGTCACAAAGAGTTGGACATGACTTAACAACATGACTGTACAACAATGTGAGAGTACAAATGTTGCTGTATTTTTGCCAATATTGGTCATTATAATTTTTAAAAAGGACTTTTTATTATTAGATATATAGAAAAATGTTGCCCTGATTTAAATTTAATTTACTTGAAATTATTTTTTATGTTTCTGTTTATTAGTTTCTCTTTGTCTTGTTCATTTATTTCTATGGTCTGAGTTTCTTATTATTAATACTTTTGAGGTTTTTATACAGTGGATTTATTTTATGTGCTACAAATGCTTTTTAAACACATTTTTAAATTTTAGATGTTCATATATGTTGTTTCCTTTGTGATTTTTCTGTGCTTAAGTTTTTCTATCTAGCAGAGAGTTTTGTGGTAAATATTCAGTCTTATTTTCTTTGACTTCTTTCATGATTTAGTCACTGCCCTCAGTGAATTGTCAGCAAGCTAAGAAGTTTGGAGACTTATGAGTCCAAACTTACTGTATGACTTACTGTATGAAAGCAAGTAGCAAGTTAATTTGGTTCCATTCACATAATTTATCAAAATTGGAGACAAAATTTTAAAAGGACTAGAGAAGAATCTAGCAATTTTAGTGCATTCCTAAGATGTTTATTGCCCTTCGCTGAAAGGTTTACTCACCATGCTTGTCATGTTGTGTTTTCATGCAGATAATTGAGAACTATAGTGAGCTATCTTAGTCCATGATAAACAGACAGAATGCACTTTAATTACATTCTAATTTATTATCTGGTGAAAGTACCTTGCTAACAAATCAACCCGGATATGACTTATTGGATAGCCTTTGCACTTAGAGGGATAATCAGTCTGTAATCATAAACAACATGAACCGTTCATCTTCTAGATTGCTATTATATTTATTACCCTCAAATGCCTATGCCCAGTTTCTTTCCTGTTTGTTTCCCATTTCATGGCTCATGTACCCCTACTCAGCCTGCTGTAAGTTGGTGGAATCCTGTGCTTACAAATTCTTTTTTTTTGAAATAAGGTTTAGGTACATGCCTGGGAGGGAATTCTGTCACTTTACTATAGGGATAGAATGCATTCCCCCCAGTAACAGTAAATAAACTGTCACCATAGTATACTAATATGTGATTTATTCCTTGCTGCCCTGGTAAAAACTAGCAGTTCTAATTCTATAAAGAAATAAAAACTGTGCCCCCTAGAATAGCCATCACATCCTTTAATATCCTCTATTACTGCCCACTAGTTTCAAAAAAGAGATACGCAGATTAAACTGAAACAGCTCCTCTTTCTTTCAAGTCAGGCTTATGTAGGAAATTGGTATTAGGGAGTAGATTTTACCAAGTGAATGCATTTTTCTGATGCAATACCTTCCTTAAGGCTGATGGCAGGATGAACAGCCAATGGCACTAGTTCCCAGAATAATTTAGAAGTTTATTATTGGTTCCACAGAATAATTTAGAAGCATTACATTTCCTTAGTTGACCCAAATATATTTGAATACCACCATGATAGGGTGAACATTGGAGTGGACTAGAGTGTGGGGGTACAGTACAATGAAGAACAATCTGAAGAAAATTATAATCAGCCTCCTTGATGTAGTTACAATAGAGAGTTGTTAATTGCCTTTTTAAATTTCAGATCCCTTTTTTCCTTCTTTTCTACTTCTACCTTAATGATTTTAGTTGAATCTACTGATCCTGTTTGGGATCTTTAGCATCCAAAGAAAATTTGGGATATACCTATTTGGGAGTATCCTCTTTTAATGAACAAGGATCTTATACCTAGAAGAGATCTCATCAGGGCTTTTTGGTGTAACACAGTTAATGTGCCTAGATCATGCAGCTGGTATATGGTGAGGGGATCTGGAACTCCTGCCTGTTAGTGCTGTGATCTTTTTGTTTCTGTTCTTGGTCCAAATTTGTGCTGTAGGAAGCATTATTATGAACAAAGCTAGTGGAGGTGATGGAATTCCAGCTGAGCTCTTTAAAATCCCAAAAGATGATGCTGTTAAAGTGCTGTATTTATTAATTGCCAGCAAATTTGGAAAACTCAGCAGTGGCCACAGGATTGGAAAAGGTCAGTTTTCATTCCAATCTCAAAGAAGGGGAATGCCAAAGAAGGTTCATACTGCTGCACAATTGCGCTTATTTCACATGCTAGCAAGGTAGTAGTGCTCAAGATCCTTCAAGCTGGGCTTCAGCAGTACGTGAGTCAAGAACTTCCAGATGTACAAACTGGATTTAGAAAAGGCAGAGGAACCAGAGATCAAATTGCCAACATCCGTTGGATCATAGAAAAAACAAGGAAATTCCAAAAAAACATCTACTCTTGTTTCATTGACCACACTAAAGCCTTTGACTGTGTGGATCACAACAAACTGTGGAAAATTCTTAAAGAGATGGGAATACCAGACCACCTTACCTGCCTCCTGAGAAATCTGTATGCAGGTCAAGAAGAAACAGTTAGAACTGGACACGGAACAACAAATTGGTTCCAAATTGGGAAAGGAATACGTCCAGGCTGTTTATCATCACCTTGCTTATTTAACTTATATGCAGGGTGAAAGTGAAAGTCACTCAGTCATGTCCAGCTCTTTGCGACCCCATGGACTATACAGTGCATGGACTTCTCCAGGCCAGAATACTGGAGTGGGTAGCCGTTCCCTTCTCCAGGGGATCTTCCCAACCCAGGGATCGAACCCAGGTCTCCCTCATTGCAGGCAGATTCTTTATCAGCTGAGCCACAAGGAAAGCCCTATATGCAGAGTACATCATGTGAAATACTATGCTGAAGAAGCACAAGCTGGAATCAAGATTGCTGAGAGAAATATCAATAACCTCAGATATGCAGATGACACCACCCTAATGACAGAAAGCAAAGAAGAACTAAAGAGCTTCTGGATGAAAGTGAAAGAGGAGAGTGAAAAAGCTGGCTTAAAACTCAGCATTCAAAAAACTAAGATCATGGCATCCAGTCCCATCATTTCATGGCAAATGTATGGTGAAACAATGGAAACAGTGGCAGGCTTTATTTTTTTGGTCTCCAAAATCATTGTGGATGGTGACTGCAGCCATGAAATTAAAAGACACTTGCTCCCTGAAAGAAAAGTTATGACAAACCTAGACAACGTCTTAAAAAGTAGAGACATCACTTTGCTGACAAAGGTCCACATAGTCAAAACTATGGTTTTTCCAGTAGTCATGTATGGAAGTGAGATTTGCACTATAAAGAAGACTGAACGCTTTCAAACTGTGGTGCTGGAAAAGACTCTTGAGAGCCCCTTGGACTGCAAGGAGATCAAACCAGTCAATCCTAAAGGGAATCAACCCTGAATATTCATTGGAAGGACTGATGCTGAAGCTGATGCTCTAATCCTTTGGCCATCTGATGCAAAGAGCTGATTCATTGGAAAAGACCCTGATGCTGGGAAAGATTGAGGGCAGGAGGAGAAGGGGTGACAGGATGAGGTAGTTGGATGGCATCTTTGACTCAATGAATATGAGTTTGAGCAAACTCCAGGAGATAGTGAAGGTCAGAGACACCTGGCATGCTCAGTCTGTGGGGTCGCAGAGTTGGACACGATTGAGCGACTAAACAAAAACAACAGTGTTCATGGGATTCTCAAGGCAAGAATACTGAAGTTGTTTGCCATTCCCTCCTCCGCTGTCTGAATATTAGGAAAGAATTAAGAATAATTCTTACCTAACTTCCTACCAGTATCCATACTTTCCTACCAGGGAAGTCTGCATGCTTCTATTAGGACTAACCAAAAGAGAAAGCACAAATGGGATTTGGGGATGAAGTTGAGGGAGGGAGAGAGTGGAATCTTGAAAAGATGCAGAAGCAAGTATTTCTGAGCAGTTGGGGCTTGTTCATTGCATCTTATTTAAGGAGTCACCTATTTTATCTGAATCTCCAGCTGTGCTTTAGAATGTTAGCAGGGCCTAACTTCAGGCCAAATCGTTCTGTAAGGTTATAGCTTAGTTTGATTTGGAGAAAATTTGCTTCATGTTTGCCATCCCCTTTGCTCTACAGCTGTTACTTTCTGCTCTGTTTCCTGATACTTCTTTCTATTGGCAGTGTTTTCTGGAGCCATGCATTCTTTGCATGAGTTATTCCACAGCCCTTTTCTAAGACTATGGTTGAACTCCATTTTAGGAATAATTATGTAGAGTTGTATTCCAAATTTAGTGCATTTTGACTTCAGGAAGACCCTTTTAGGATCAAATTAGAACAAAATTGTTATATTTGGCCATAATGGAATAGAAGTCCCACTGTGGCTTCCAGCCTTATAAGTCTCCCCAAAATAGATCTGAGTGTGATCACTAAAGACTTCTGTATCAGCAAATCTAATGGATTTATTTAAAAATGTTTCTGTCCTAATTGTTGACAGTTTGTTTTCTTGAAAAACATTCTTTGCTTGATTTTATTCTTTCTACCACTCCTTCCCCCGTTGGCAGGCTTTTCTGGGTGATTAAATGTTACTATGCCCTCTTAACCACCCTATTCTCTCTCCAGTTTATCCCTTCTGTATCCTTCACTTACTACAAACTTTATTAGTCTAATCTATCCGCCTGGCCTCCCTCCAGTCTACTCCCCATATTCCTGAAAAACTCAAAAGTAGATGTCAGCATAAACATATCATGTTCTCAAATAGGAAATCTCAACATCATAAAGCACTGATTCTCCCGTGTGTGTGTGTTAGTCACTCAGTTGTATCTGACTCTTTGCCACCCCATGGACTATAGCCGGTGGAATTTTCCAAGCAAGAATATTGGAATGGGTTGCCATTTCCTCCTCCAGGGGATCTCCCTGACCCAGGGATTGAACCCCGGTCCCCTGCATTGCAGGCAGATTCTTTGCCATCTGAGCCACCAGGGAAGCCGATTCTCCCATGCTAATTTACAAATTAAAGTGGTTTCAATGAAAATACTTGAAACATTAATCATAAAGTGCATACTGAACCCTGAATAACATTGAAGAAGAAAAGCAATGAAAAGGGGATTAGCCCTTCTAAATATTAAGACATACTATGAAGTTTCAGTTAGAGCAATGTAATACTGGTGCATGAATTGACAAGCTAATAGAGCAGAATTGAGAATTCAGAATAAATTAGAAAGTATAGTAACTTAGGATATGGTAAAAGCAGTATCTTATTTGAGTGGGAGTAAGGATGAACTCTAATAACTGGTATTGGTATAACTGTGTAGCCATCTGGAAAGAGAGTGTGTTAGGTCAATACTTGACATTATGTATTTGGATAAACTCCAGATTGGTCAGAGATTTAAACATAAAATGTGAAATGATGGGAGAATTTAATTATAACTTTAGAGTTATAAAGCTTTTCTAAAATTATGACTCAAAATCCTAAGCTCAAAGTGTTGGTTTATTTGCCTTTAAAAGATCTATATGACCAAAGTCTGTGAGTAAAGTCAGAAGAGAAATTCAAGATTCATTGCAACCCCTATTAAAATTCCAGTGACAGTTTTCATGGAAATAGAATAAACAATCCTAAAGTTTATGTGGAACCTTAAAAGACCCCCACATAGTCAAGCAATCTTGAGAAAGAATAACCAGTCTGGGGCTATCACTTCCTGATTTCTAAACTAAATTACAAAGCTGTAGTAATCAACACACTATGGCACTGACCTAAAAACAAGCACATCAATGAATGGAACAAAGTAGAGACCCTAGAAATAAAACCGTATATCCAGGGTCAATTAATTTATAATAGAGGAGCCAAGAATATACAATGGGGGAAGATGTCAAGAATATACAATGGGAATAAAGTTTCTTTTAATAAATGAGGTTGGGAAAGGGATGGCTACATACAAAACAATGAAACATGGACCATTATCTTAACATACACAAAATATCAACTCAGAATGGATTAAAGACTTGAATATAAAATCTGAAACGATAAAATTCCTAGAAGAAAACAGGGGATAAATTCCTTGACATAGGTGTTGGCAATGATTATTGTTATTTTGTTATTTGACACCAAAAACAGGCAAAAAAAAAAAAAAAAAAGCAAACAAAAAAACCCAAGTGAGACTACATCAAACTAAAAAGCTTCTATACAGCAAAGGAAATCATCAACAAAATGAAAAGGCAACCTACTAAATAGAAGAAATTATTTGCAAAATATATATTTGATAAGAAATTCTAAAATATGTTTAGAACTCATACACTCAGTGGAAAAAACAATCCAATTAAAAAGTAGGCAAAGGATCTGATAGACATTTCCTAAGAAGATATGCCAGTGGCCAACAGGTACATGAAAAAGTGTTTACTATTACTAACCATCAGAGAAAAGCAAGTCAAAATAACAGTAAAACATCATCTCATACCTATTAGAATGTCTTGTATCAAAAAGATAAGAAATACGTGTTGGTGAGAATATTGGTGAGACTTTTGCACTGTTGGTGGGGATGTAAACTGGTGCAGCCACTATGGAAAACAGTATGGAGAGTACTCACAGAAACTGAAAATAGAATACCATATTACCCAGCAATTTCACTTCCAGGTATTTATTTAAAGGGAATAAAATCACTATGTCAAAAAAAAAAAAAAATCTGCAGCCCCCTGTTCATTGCAGCTATCTTTACAATAGCCAAGATATGGGAACAACCTATGTTCGTTCATCAGCAGATGAATGGATAAAGAAAGTCTGGTACACATGCACATAGACACTGAAATATTCAGCCATAAAGAAGAAGGAAGTCTTGCCTTTGTGAAAACGTGTATGAATCTTGAGGGCATTTGCTAAGTGAAATAAGTCAGAGAAAGGCTCATACTGTATTTTCTCAGACAGAGACAAATGTGTAATATCACTTGTATGTGGAATATAAAAGAAGAAGGACTTACAGATTACAGAGAATAGATCGGTGGTTGTGAGAGGTGGTAGTAGTTTAGTTGCTAAGTCGTGTCCAACTTTTGCGACCCCATGGACTATAGCCCTTAAGGTTCCTCTGTCCGTGGGGTTCTCCAGGCAAGAATACTGGAGTGGATTACCATTTCCTTCTCCAGGGGATCTTCCCAACCCAGGAATTGAACCCGGGTCTCCTGTATTGCAGGCATATTCTTTACCAACTGAGCTACAAGGGAAGCCGCCTTGTAGCTTGTGAGAGGTGGGAGGTGGGCAAAATACTTGAAGGTGATCAAAAGGTACAAACTTCTAGTTATAAGATAAATAAGTCCTGGGGATTAACATATAGCATGATGAGTTAACAATGCTGTATTGTGTATTTGAAAATTGCTAAGAGAGTAGATATTTTTACTTTTATTTAAAAATGCATAAAGATACCCACAAATCGAATCATGCTGTCTACCTCTTTTTCTAATAACTTTAGTGGTTTTTGTTCCTCTGAAGATGGAGACTTGTAAGTATCAGGGCCCTGGATGGCCTCTTTCTTCTGCCCTAACCACACAGCATGCTTTCCCTTGTTCTTTTTCTCTTTGGCTACATGGGCTTTTATACTCCACCTCAAACTTACTGTGTTTGCTTCCATCACAGGGCGTTTTCTCATGCTCTTACCCTGGCCAGGAGACGTTGCCTAGATGAAACATGTTTAGCCTTTGACTCAACAGTACGTTAACTTCCTCAGAGATGTCTTCTTGGATAAGATTAGATTTGCCTTTTCCATGAATTAGTAGTGCCTTACCCAACTCCTTTTAACTCTGGTATTAAATGATGCATGCGATATGCTTAGCATGGTGCCTAGCATAGAAGCATGTAATGCTACTGGATCCTAGTATATATTTTGTTTTGAGTAGAAGGAAATGGTACCATTTGTGGATAAATTAACTGGATAAAGTTTAAGGAAGAATTCTGACTCTTCTTGGCCAGAGACGGGATTACCTTTGGAGGGTAGTAGCTAGTTTTATTTGTAAAGTAATTAGTCTCCAATGAAAATAAATAAATTAAAAAATAAAAACAAACAACAAAGAAATTAGCTTTTATTTCACCACTGTTCTTGGCTCCTGTATCTGTCAAACTGCAAGAAAGCAGCTTTTTTCCCAAAGTATTTTCCTTTTTCCAGTTGCATTTCTCCCTTCCTTTATCTTTTTCAAGTAGGAGGTAGTTTCAAAAAAAATTCACAAAATAGAATTTTTCACTTGAAATCTGGGAAGTTGCACCTACACTTGCAGTTCTGTATTTGTCATATCAACCGCAGTTGTAAAAATCAGGTAGAATTCAAGATAGTGGGATCAAAAATGATACAGCAGATATTTCATGTTGTGCCATAGAGGGACAGGTTTATTTTAAATCACTGGGATCATATTCCCTATTGTGTAATTTATAGTGGCTTTAAAGAGTTTTAAAACTTTTATTCTAGCTGCTTAGTTGTTTTTTTTTTTTTTTTTGCTGCTTAGTATTTTCTTCCACTCTTCTCCACTTATCATAGCCCTCATCTCAGTTCCTTACATTGTGAAAGTTGAATGATTAAAGTGCCAGGTTTTTACTTTTCATATATTAAGTATGTAAATTTTCTTTTTGGTTCACTCCTTTGGTTTCTTTATGTTCCTTGAATGTTGCTTGCTGCCTTGCTTTCAGGGAATTGAAGTCCTTATGCAAAATGAGATATGGCATAACTAGAAAGTATTGTTTCCTGCCATTTTCCTTCACGGTTTGGAGAAGGATATGCATGGAGCAAAAAGCACAGATTTGGGGTCCATAGGCTGCTTGGGGTCCTCAGATCTGTTTTGCTTAGCTTTTAGAGTAAGTTGAAAAATCTGAATTTGCAGCCTTTTTTAAAAAAATTCAGAAAGTATGGGAAATGTGGGCTAGCATTACCACTTGGCAGCAATTGACAGTGCTCTGTTGGTATGACAGAAACACTCCAGGCTGCTCTAGCTTTCTTCATCTTCCTGCTTCTCCCCAAATTCATGCCCATGCTTCATTAATTTACATTTCTTGCCTGGCTTCTGGCTTCTTTAGGCTTTTGAAATGTGACCCCAGGCACAGTGAGGTAGGACACTATTAGATTAAGAGCAAGAGAGGCTAAAGTCAATGATCTGCTGAAATGGTTCAGTTATTTAGTCTCAGAGGTCTTCCATCCCCCTGGCATCCTGATGAAGGGAGTTCTTGGTCCCTCCCCTGGTAAATGAGATTTTTTAAAAAATGACAATGTCTTGTAGAAATAAGTTTAGGACGATTATATAACCATTGAATAAGAACAGGATTGGTTTTACTGCCAGGACTGTTTTCTGGAGCTACCTGTAATTCTTATATGTTTGTCAAAATATGTACCTGTTGATGAAAATGTTTGAGTTTACTAATTTTTTCAAGAAATGCTTTTAGGGGAAATAACTCTTAACTAACAAGGTGATAAATTAGTGAGTAGCCTAGAAAACCAAAAATTCCTCATACATCCAAAATTCTAATTTTTTCATCCATTTTTTTCCATTGTGATAAAATATACATAACATAAAATTTACCATTTTAATGTATATACTTCACTGATGCTAAGTATAATCACATTGCTGTACAGTCATCACCACTATCCACTTCTAGAAATTTTTCATAATTCCAACAGAAACTCTGTGCTTATTAAATAATAACTCCTCACTCCCATTCTCCTCATGCCTGGTAAACTCTATTCTCCTTTCTGTCTCTATGAATTTGCCCATTTCTGAGTACCTCATATAAGTGGAATTATACAATATTTGTCTTTTTCTGTCTGGCTTACTTCACTGAGTACTTTTCAAGATTCACCATGTTGTAGCATGTATCAGAATTTCAGTTTTTTTTTATAAATGAGTAATATTCTATAGGAATAAGTTTATGGATATACCAAGTAAGTTTATGGATATACTAAATTTTGTTTATTCATTTATCTATTGATGGATCAAAACTCTAATCTTTTGACTGCACTGCACCTTCCTTAGTGGCTAAGTTGTAGGGTAGATTATTTTTGTTCTTCATCCTTACTCGCTTCTTGGGTTTCTTTCTCTCAAATTGCCCCAGGAAGCTTGCACATCAGCATGACTTTTGGTCATTGTGACCCCAAAGCAATTGTGCTCCCTTTGGCCATTAATGCAGCTGTTGTATTATGTATATTCTGACCTCATCCTAACCCACTGTTTTGCTTAATTCTAGGAATATAGTAATTTCTGACTTGGTTCTATATGACTGTGGGTTCTTCTTGTGAATTACACCTTCTTCTTGCAATTCCTTAGATATCTAGAAGGCTTAGCTTTCTGGTCTCAATTGTGTATATTCACTAACTGTGTGAGTTTAAGCTACATTATTCTTAATTATGAAATGAAGGGTTTTAGAGCAGATATTTCATATTTCTTCTCAATGATATGCTATTCAAAACATGCTACTTGCTTTCATCCTGGTGATAAAAGTAAAAATTGATGGAAATCCATTTAGGTGTTTTGTGAATTAAGTAAGATTATATATCAGAAAGTACTTGGTAAAGGTGGTTTTACCTTGATTAAGACTGACTGTAAAAAGAAAGTGCTTGGTAAAAGGTGATTTTACCATGTTTAAGACTGTAAAAAGATTTCCATGCAAAGCTGTTAGAAAAGCTTAAGAATTAAGTAAGGAACATAATTCTTTATTGCATAAATAGGTGGGTCTAGTATTTCAGAAGGTAATGAGTTTAAGAATAGTTAACTGAGTCTAAAGGCAGGAAGACAACAGTATCTTTTTTTGAACATTTTGAAAAACCAACTGATAAGGCCTGTTTTGTGCAATTGGGCTTCCCCCGTGTCTCAGTGGTAAAGAATTCACCTGCAGTGCAGGAGCCACAGGAGACTCAGGCTTGATCCCTGGGTCGGGGAGATCCCCTGGAGGAGGAAATGGCAACCCACTCCAGTATTGCCTGGAAAATCCCATAGACAGAGGAACCTGGCAGGCTACAGTCCACAGGGTCGCAAAGAGTTGGACACAACTAAAGTGACTTCGCACATTGGACCATAGTGAAAAAATTTGCTATTAAGTCTACTTTTGTGAGGGTTTATATCATAACCATATATCCATAATTCATAATCCATATATCAATTGGATATATCATATATCCAATTCCATCATAGAATTGGAATTTGGACAATTGCAGCACATTTCTAACTCTTTGATACTGACCCCAAAGTTACTAACTTTTATTACTTTTGTTTGGGCTGTCTTTGAGAAGAATTCCTGACTTGATATACATGATGATATTAGAGAAGCAAGGAGTCAGTCAAAAGCAGATCCTGATAAACTGATAATGTTAGTATAGATGAGTAGTTTGCAGATTTTCAAATCTCCTAGATCAGTAAATTTTTAAAACAAATCAACCAAATAACTTGGGAATCATTATAATATTGTCAACTTTTCAATTCATGAAAAAAATTTTTTTAAATATTATCTATTATCACAATTTCACAAAAGAAAAAAGACTTTAACAATAAAATATAGGAATTATCTTAGAATTAAGGATAGATTTTAAATAGAACAACACATTATATTACTGTTTTTTTATGCACCACAGTAGACTTTTGGTTATGGATCATTGGGAATTACTAACGTAGATGTTTCTGAAATTTAGAGGAAAAGAAAATTATAATTGCCTGGATTGACCAAAGGTGGAAAGGATGGTAACAGTGAAAGAGCAATGTTTGGAAAAGGAAGTTTTCAGGGCGTGAAGAAGAAACATACATTGGTTTTAGATACGCTGAATATCCAGGTTGAAGTTCAGCAAGCAGTTAAACAGATTAGACCTAGAGATAAAGATTTAGATATTTTCACTCTTGAGCTGTTAGTAACAACCATGAAAATGGGCTAAGTTTCCTGAGGGAAATGGGTGAATTTAACTCAGATGACCATTATATCTACTACTGTGGGCAGGAATCCTTTAGAAGAAATGGAGTAGCCATCATGGTCAACAAAAGAGTCCGAAATGCAGTACTTGGATGCCATCTCAAAAACGACAGAATGATCTCTGTTTGTTTTCAGGGCAAACCATTCAATATCACAGTAATCCAAGCCTATGCCCCAACCAGTAATGCTGAAGAAGCTGAAGTTGAACGGTTCTATGAAGACCTACAAGACCTTTTAGAATTAATACCCAAAAAAGATATCCTTTTCCTTATAGGGGACTGGAATGCAAAAGTAGGAAGTCAAGAAACACATGAAGTAAAAGGCAAATTTGGCCTTGGAGTATAGAATGAAGCAGGGTAAAGGCTAATAGAGTTTTGCCAAGAGACCACACTGGTCATAACAAACACTCTCTTCAACAACACAAAAGAAGACTCTACACATGGACATCACCAGATGCTCAACACCGAAATCAGATTGATTATATTCTTTGCAGCCAAAGATGGAGAAGCTCTATACAGTCAGCAAAAACAAGACCAGGAGCTGACTGTGGCTCACATCATGAACCCCTTATTGCCAAATTCAGACTTAAATTGAAGAAAGTAGGGAAAACCACTAGACCATTAAGGTATGACCTAAATCAAATCCCTTATGATTATACAGTGGAAGTGAGAAATAGATTTAAGGGACTAGATCTGATAGACAGAGTACCTGATGAACTATGGACGGAGGTTCGTGACATTGTACAGGAGACAGGGATCAAAACCATCCCCATGGAAAAGAAATGCAAAAAAGCAAAATGGCTGTCTGGGGAGGCCTTACAAATAGCTGTGAAGAGAAGAGAAGTGAAAAGCAAAGGAGAAAAGGAAAGATATAAGCATCTGAATACAGAGTTCCAAAGAATAGCAAGGAGAGATAAGAAAGCCTTCCTCAGCGATCAATGCAAAGAAATAGAGGAAAACAACAGAATGGGAAAGACTAGAGATCTCTTCAAGAAAATTACAGATACCAAGGGAACATTTCATGCAAAGATGGGCTTGATAAAGGACAGAAATGGTATGGACCTAACAGAAGCAGAAGATATTAAGAAGAGGTGGCAAGAATATACAGAAAAACTGTACAAAAAAGATCTTCACGACCCAGATAATCACGATGGTGTGATCACTGACCTAGAGCCAGACATCCTGGAATGTGAAGTCAAGTGGGCCTTAGAAAGCATCACTACAAACAAAGCTAGTGGAGGTGATGGAATTCCGGTTGAGCTGTTTCAAATCCTGGAAGATGATGCTGTGAAAGTGCTCCACTCAAAATGCCAGCAAATTTGGAAAACTCAGCAGTGGCCACAGCACTGGAAAAGGTCAGTTTTCATTCCAATCCCAGAGAAAGGCAATGCCAAAGAATGCTCAAACTACCACACAATTGCACTCATCTCACACACTAGTAATGCTCAAAATTCTGCAAGTCAGGCTTCAGCAGTACGTGAACCAAGAACTTCCTGATGTTCAAGCTGGTTTTAGAAAGGAAGAAGAACCAGAGATCAAATTGCCAGCATCTGCTGGATCATGGAAAAAGCAAGAGAGTTCCAGAAAAACATCTATTTCTGCTTTATTGACTATGCCGAAGCCTTTGACTGTGTGGATCACAATAAACTGTGGAAAATTCTGAAAGAGATGGGAATACCAGACCACCTGACCTGCCTCTTGAGAAACCTATATGCAGGTCAGGAAGCTACAGTTAGAACTGGACATGGAACAACAGACTGGTTCCAAATAGGAAAAGGAGTACGTCAAGGCTGTATATTGTCACCCTGCTTATTTAACTTCTATGCAGAGTACATCATGAGAAACGCTGGGCTGGAAGAAGCACAAGCTGGAATCAAGATTGCCGGGAGAAATATCAATAACCTCAGATAAGCAGATGACACCACCCTTATGGCAGAAAGTGAAGAGGAACTAAAAAGCCTCTTGATGAAAGTGAAAGTGGAGAGTGAAAAAGTTGAGTTAAAGCTCAACATTCAGAAAACGAAGATCATGGCATCTGGTCCCATCACTTCATGGCAAATAGATGGGGAAATAGTGTCAGACTTTATTTTTTTGGGCTCCAAATCACTGCAGATGGTGATTGCAGACATGAAATTAAAAGACACTTACTCCTTGGAAGGAAAGTTATGACCAACCTAGATAGTATATTGAAAAGCAGAGATATGACTCTGCCAGCAAAGGTCTTTCTAGTCAAGGCTATGGTTTTTCCAGTGTTCATGTATGGATGTGAGAGTTAGACTATGAAGAAAGCTGAGCACTGAAGAATTGATGCTTTTGAACTTTGGTGTTGGAGAAGACTCTTGAGAGTCCCTTGGACTACAAGGCGATCCAACCAGTCCATTATAAAGGAGATGAGTCCTGGGTGTTCATTGGAAGGACTGATGCTAAAGCTGAAACTCCAGGACTTTGGCCACCTCATGCGAAGAGTTGACTCATTGGAAGACTCTGATGCTGGGAGGGATTGGGGACAGGAGGAGAAGGGGATGACAGAGGATGAGATGGCTGGATGGCATCACTGACTCGATGGACATGTGTTTGGGTGAACTCTGGGAGTTGGTGATGGACAGTGAGGCCTGGCGTGCTGTGATTCATGGGATTGCAAAGAGTCGGACACGACTGAGCGACTGAACTGAACTGAACTTCCTGAGGGAAAAATGTACAGTAGATAAGGCAAAGGTTAAAGACTTGGAAACCAAACTGCTGGATTTGAATTCTAACTTTACCAGTTATAAGCTGTGTAACTTTAGTGACAATACCTTATCATGTTCTCTTGAGAATTAAATGAGTTCTAAGCATTATATAAAATGCTTAGAATATTGTTTGGCAGCTAGTTAATAAGTGTTGGCTATTGTTATTTGGTAGCAGCTCAGTGGTAAAGAACCCCACCTGCCAAGCACGAGACACAGATTGGATCCCTGGGTCAGGAAGATCCCATGGAGAAGGAAATGGCAACCCACTCCAGTATTATTGCCTGGGAAATCCCATGGACAGAGGAGCCTGGTGGGCTAAAGTGCAGGGGTCACAAGAGTGAGACATAACTTAACAACTAAATAACACCAGCAAGTGGATCATAAGGCCTGCGTAATATGGCAATGGCATCCCACCCCAGTACTCTTGCCTGGAAAATTCCATGGACGGAATAGCTTGGTAGGCTGCAGTCTATGGGGTCGCTCAGAGTCGGACACGACTGAGCGACTTCACTTTCACTTTTCACTTTCATGCACTGGAGAAGGAAATGGCAACCCACTCCAGTGTTCTTGCCTGGAGAATCCCAGGGACGGGGGAGCCTGGTGGGCTGCCGTCTCAGGGGTTGCAGAGAGTCGGACGCGACTGAAGCAGCTTAGCAGCAGCAGTAGCAGCAGCAACAGTGAGTAGTGGCAGGCTATAGATGTTATGCAGAAATTGGATAAATTCTAAAAATCTTATTTTGAAAGCTATAGAGCTATGGAAGCAAAGAGAAGAGGTAAACTTAAATTCTAGAGATTCCTTCTCATGTGAACTGAGATAGCTAGCTGTTTTTTCCTGAGAGCAATTGCTAAGTATGGGCATGTTTTTAGGATTAGTTTTTTTCCAGGCAGAGGGAATCCAGAGGAGAAAAGAGAAATCAGAAGAACTTTTAACAGTTGTGTGGGCTAGTTTGACAGATGGAAATTGAGGTAAGCCCAAAATGCATAGCCTCTTTTTTTTTCTTCACTGGACACTTGGGCTTCCCAGGTGGCGCTAGAGGTAAAGAACCTACTTGCCAGTGCAGGAGAGGTAAGAGACATGGGTTCGATCCCTGGGTCAGGAAGATCCTCTGGAGGAGGGCTTAGCAACCCACTCTAGTATCCTTGCCTGGAGAATCCCTTGGACGGAGGAGTCTGGCAGGCCACAGTCCCTAGCATCGCAGAGAGTCAGATATGACTGAAGTGACTTAGCACAGACACTTGCTAAGTGTTGGGGCAGTGTCAGAGGCTGGAGTTAGCCTGGTATAACTGAGCAAAATCTCTTACAGTTTCACAGTACTTAGACTTGCTAGGTTCTCAAACTTCTGGATTTCAGGACCCCTGTTCAATGCTAAAAATTATTGAAGATAGCAAGGAGATTTTGTTTCAGTGGATTGTATTTGTTGGTATTTACTATAAGAGAAATTGGGATGACCCAGAGGGATGGTATGGGGAGGGAGGAGGGAGGAGGGTTCAGGATGGGGAACACATGTATACCTGTGATGGAGTCATTTTGATATTTGGCAAAACTAATACAATTATGTAAAGTTTAAAAATAAAATTAAAAAAAAAACAATAATAATGAACTCATTGAATGTTAATATAAATAATACTAGAAAGAGTTAATTGTTTTATATTTTTGTAAATCTTTGGCTTAATAGCAGACAATGGAATATTCATATCTGCTTCTGCCTTCAGTTTGTTGGAAACTGTTGTTTTGGTTGAAGTAAATGAAGAAAATCTAGTCTTAGGTATTTAGTTGGAAAAGGTGGAGAAGGCAATGACACCCCAGTCCAGTACTCTTTCCTGGAAAATCCCATGGACGGAGGAGCCTGGTGGGCTGCAGTCCATGGTGTCGCTAAGAGTTGGACATGACTGAGTGATTTCACTTTCACTTTTCACTTGCATGTACTGGAGAAGGAAATGGCAACCCACTCCATTATTCTTGCCTGGAGAATCCCAGGGATGGGAGAGCCTGGTGGGCTGCCGTTTATGGGGTTGCACAGAGTTGGACACAACTGAAGCAACTTAGCAGCAGCAGAAGCAGCTGGAAAAAGAAGGAGTAATTTAATCATTTTTTCAGGTAGTTGAGTATTCTTCTTTGATCTTATGGCAGAACTTGACAGGTAGTAGTTTCTTAAAGGTTAGTTGCAGTGTGGAATCTGAAATCATTTCAATGAACTTTTGTATATTATTACATTAAAATCTATTGTTCTGTCTTTTATTTTGAATGAATATTTTACTCACCCATAATTTTGTACCATGCGTTGGTCATTTGGAAATACTGGTTCACTGAGGTGTGCAAACCATTAGTACACAGTATAAAAACTCCAAACATGTGTTAGTATCACCACTGATCTTATCTGAAAAGTAGTGAGGAGTAAGTATTGGAAAGCTGTCAAGGTTATGGTCCCTGATATGTTTTCTGCAATTCTAATTTTTGCCTGAAAGTTCTAATTTTATTGTTGGCAACAAATGCTGATATTTTTAACTTTTGAAGTAATAGGCTGATTGCACTCATTTTTGTTAATGTAGTCTCTACAGTTGTTTTATATATAGTCAAATACTGTGAGAAAGGACTTTTGTTTCTCACCATGAGAGTACGGGATCTAGAATTGCTGCTCTATATAAACAACTGGAAAACTGGACAGATACTTGAAACAGTTGTCCTCACAGACTGGACAACTGGCAGTCTAACAGTCTGATTCCTAGAGGAATCAGAAGACGTGAGCTCTGCAATTGCTGTGGCTCTTTGCCTGGAGGCAGTTTCCAGATTGTGGTACAGGAGGGAAATCCCAAATAGAACCCGATGGTATTGCTGAGTGGTGTGAGACACAAACTTCAGAGTTTGGGGAAGCCATGGTGGCTAGAATTTAAGGGTAATATACCATAGAGGAAGGAGTTATATAGATAAAGAGCTCTAGAAATCCGTATAGGAGTCCCACACTTGTGCACATTGGCTATGGTGAAATGCCATGATGTTGGAAAAAAACTGATTCTAGGAAAGAAGTTATTGAGAGCTGTAACCTGAACAAATTCCCAGTGCTTGTACAGAATCAGAAGTCATTTGGGTTCCCATCAGCAGAGTAAAAAAACCTTTCTGAATACATGGGAAATTCAGAGAAGACTTCAGAAGGGTCACCCACTTTGTAGTAGGACTAAATTCTAGAATGAAGACTATTCTACACCCACCCTGAACATAAGCCCCATGTGGATCAAATTGGTTTAGATGTAATTTAACTGCCCATTAGAACGAAGTCCAATCCTCTTTTAACAGAATCTAACACTCAAGAATATAAATCAGCAATATTTAGCATACAGTAAAAACATTATAGATGTGTCAAAAATTGAGAAAATATAACTTACAACCAAATGAACAGACTGAGTAAAGGCAGAAATGATGGAACTAACAGACAAGAATGTTGTAATAGCTAAAATAAATATGCTCACTTTAAAACAATGGTGTAATCTTCTAGCTGAAGTCTGTTAGAAAAGAAGAGCAAAGTAACCCCACAGTAAGTAGAAGGAATGTAAAAATAAAGATAAGAGCAGAAATCAGAGATATAGAAAATAGATAATAAAGGAAAAATAGTAAAGCCAAATGCTGTTTTTTGTTTGTTTTTTTAAAAAGATCAATAGCCTCAGCAGTATCAGAAATGATATTGAGAAGAGTAGGTAGAGACATAGGCAGTCCGCAGTTGGACATAAAGACGGGGTATTGAGTTATGGGGCAGCAAGAGAAGAGCCAAAACAAGGGCTAAGCTTCAAGAAGAGGAATGCCAAGTTTTCTTAGTGGAACCATTCTGAAATCAATTCCAAAGTATACCTATAACTTCTGACATTAGAGTGAGGTGAGGAGAAAGCGAAGGGAGGCCAGGATGGAAGTCAGGGGGATCCATCAAGTCATCTATTCATATCAGTGTAAGTGGGAATGAAAGGAAAGGTGGGTGGAAACAGGGATAACTGATTGCTTAGAAGAGAGTATGTTTTGTTTGCACTGAATTAAAAATTCAGATGCTGTGAAAGCTTTAGATATGGTCATTTTCACTCTCAGATTTAACCTAGTGAATCAAGCCCAAGTTAACTTAAAATTGTATTTAGTAAGAAAATGCCTGAACTTTTTTCTGTTGAGAATTTTCAAGATGAACATGGAAGTAAAAATCAAGAGAAATGTGCAACGACTTGTGTAGCTCCCTGTCTTCACCCCTCTATCCCTGCCTTTGAATGTGATTTTCAACACTTAAGTATTTTACTGTTTTTTTTTTCCTTTGGTTTTGTTTTGTTGTTTACTATTACTTTTTACTGCTGCAGATAGTAAGTGACCATTTATGTACCATAGGCTAAGTAGAAATAGTCAGAGAAAAGTTCTATTAGATAAATTTCAGGTGAAGGAAAATCATTGGGCTGAATTTTCAGATTATTTTTAATAAGGGTAGAGTCTAGGGTTAATATTGATTTTTAAATTCAAATTTTTAGCTGAGTTATCCTTTATTTTTTTAAAGAAACTTACTTGAAAAGTGGCTAAATTGCTTTTAATAAATTAATTATTAATGTGCCTGACAAAAGAGGAATGTCTAGATTCTTTTTCACCAAATGTTAAATGCTGGGTGTATTAAGTTGTAGAATGGTTTTGACTGCCTTTCATTTTTGTACTTGTTTGAATTGTAAAATAATGAGCATGTATCTTTTCTCTCCCCAAACAAACAGAGCTGTTAAAAAAAAATGTGCCTAGCACATAAGGAATGTAAATATTTATTGACTAAATGAATAAATAAAATGGATTCTATGGGAAAATTAAGGGTAATATTTATTGTGTTACTATTATATTAGGTTCAGGTATAATGCACATTGGTATATTGGACATACTGAAAAGTAATTTTGTCTATAATTCTAGTTTGTGATGCACCTCCCCGGAGAAGGCAATGGCACCCCACTCCAGTACTCTTGCCTGGAAAATCCCATGGACGGAGGAGCCTGGGAGGCTGCAGTCCATGGGGTTGCTAAGAGTCAGACACACTGAGAGACTTCACTTTGACTTTTCACTTTCATGCATTGGAGAAGGAAATGGCAACCCACTCCAGTGTTCTTGCCTGGAGAATCCCAGGGACGGGAGAGCCTAGTGGGCTGCCGTCTATGGGGTCACACAGAGTCGAACACATCTGAAGCGACTTAGCAGCAGCAGCAGTGTACTTAAAAATACCTGTAACTCCGTTAAACACCTCTGCTCTTCATACAGCTATTGAAGGGAGAAGAGCATCAAGAAAAATGTTTGCTTTCAAATGATTTCTATACTCAATCTGTAATTTATTCCCACCCACCACCCCCCCCACCCCACCCCCCACCAAAATAGAAGGTATTTCTGGCAACAAGAGCTCTCTAAGGAAAATGTTCATCTTACTTCAGCAGACAGAGTTGTTTTAATACAAAAAGTTAATTAAAACATGCAGCCTGTTTGCTACCAGCCGAGGAGAGAAGATGGCTTGTCAGTTTTCAGTATCTTCTTTTACTCCCGTTTATCCTTATAAGTGATCTTTGAAACTCTACCAATTTGTTTCTTACCTCTCTTGAGGTACAGTAGCGTTGTGGACTCCCCAGTTCATCACTGATCTTGTGAGTAATGGGATTTCTTTTCCAGTTGCCATGTTGTTCTTATCTCCTGCAAGAATAAAATATTTAAGCCCTAAATATAAAACCTGAACAGAAAGGAAGTTCTAAATTTCATAACAAATTATCTTTTCTTATGTATCCCCAACACCCCCTCCCCAAATCAGCTCAGGGAGCCTTTTTTAAAGCATTTTTAAAATATATATTTATAGCTAGAAATTATAAAAGCAAGTCTAAAAAAATCTTTTTTAGCAGTGATGGAATCCAGTTAGATTTTCTATTTATCACCAGATAGCACAAACTCAACTGTTGTGCTCTAGATTTTCAACAAAGGATGCTGAAAGTGAAGGTAGACTTGGACCATACATGAGATGAGTACAGTGTCCTATTTTTTTCCTTTTTAATCACACTGTTGGAATAATTTTAGATTTACAGAAAAGTTACAAATATGTTACAGAGTTTTTTATCCCTCATCTCATTTTCCCCATTGTTAACATGTAATACAAACATGGTACATTTGTCAAAACTAAGAATCAGTAGCAGTTCATTACTATTAACTAAACTCCAGACTTTATTCAGATTCTGCTAGCTTTTCCACTAATGTCTTTTTTCTGTTGTGTGATTCAATCCAGGATACCACATTGCATTTAGGTATCATGGCTCTTTGTCCCCTCTGCTCTTTGACAGTTTATCAGTCTTTATCTCTCATAATTTTAACAGTTTTGAGGAGTATTGTCAGCTATTTTGTTTATTATCATGTCTCAGTTTGGGTTTGCTTGATGTTTTCCTCATGTAGACTGAGTTTATGTTTTTGGGAGGAATGATACCACAGAAATAAATTGCCCTTCTCATCACATAATATTAGGGGTACATTCTATCAATATAACTTACCATTGTTGATGTTAACCTTGAGTTATCTGGCCAAGGCAGTGTTTGCTAGGCTTCTTCACTATAAGGTTACCTCAACGCCCGATGCTTTGTTCTTCATAAGTCACTAAGTCCAGCCCATGATCAAAGGAGGGGTATAATTAGAGTATCTGCATAAATTATTTGAAATTTTGTATGGAAGATCTGTCTTTTCTCCCTCATTCATTTCTTCAGTCATTTGTATCAATATGGACTTGTGCATATTTATTTTATACTTAGAGTTATAATTCCTTACTATGTTACTTTGCTGTTCGGGTGGTTCCAACTTGGCAGATGGAAGCTCTTTCAGGTTGGCTCTTAAGTCCCCATCCTTTTGGGTTTTTTGAAAACTTCTTTACTTTTTGGCACTGCAGGATGCTATGGGCTCATCTTGTATTTTGCCTACCCTAGTCCTAGAATCAACCATTTTTCCAAGAAGTCCTGGTTCCATGGTTAGTGGTATTTATAAACCAATATCTGGGCAATGAATATGCTCATTGCTACTGGAATGTCACTGTTTCTAGGCCTTCTCAACAGACAGAGCAAGGAAATACATGTATATATACTAATTCTCATATATATATATATATAATCTCACATCTGTAGTTATTTCTGTATCTTTTAATCTGTTGTATATTAAGCTAAACATCAGTTCATACTGATAACGCTAACTAATCCCGTACCATAGAATTGTTTTAGCTTTCCCCTTTTGTTTATCTGAACTTTTTAGCCTGGCTTCCACCGTCTGTCATCCATCTCCTTATTTCTTCAACTATGGCATACAGGTAAAGCAGTTTCAGAAATATTAACTTCTACCACTATAAGAACAACCTGCCAACTAGAAAACTGTTCACATACATTTCCTTTTTCTTCTACTCTTATTGTTTCCAATCAAAACATTATTTTCCAAAGTAATTTTAAGTCAGCTCCTTCCTTTTTTTTTTTTTTCTTGTACCCTTTTCAGTGAGATTATGTCTGCATTCCATCTTGAGGTCCCCAACCTCTTGGTTGATTTTTTTTTTTAATGTGCATATATTAAAGTTCACTTTTTGTGTTGTAGGGTTTTTGTGCTTTACCAGATACATAGTATCAGGTCTCCACCTCTCCAGAATATTTCCTCCACCCTAAAACTTCCCATGTGTCCCCTTTAGTAAACTGATGCCCACTCCCCCAGTCCCTCACAACCACTCACCTGTTTTTCTGTACTTTTAGTTTTCACCTTTTGGAGAATGTCATATGAAGAGAATTGCATAATATGCAACCTTTCAGGTCTGCCTTTTTTCGCTTAGGAAGATGCATTTAAGTTATATCCACCTTATCTGAATCATTAGCTTGGTCCTTTTTATCACTGAATAGTATTACATTGTATGGGTGTCTCACAGTTTGTTTGTCCATTACCGTGTTGAACAGTATCTTGGTTGCTTCCAGTTTTTAGTGATTATGAATAAAGCTGCTGTAAAAACTTACATACAGATTTTTGCATGAACATGTTTTCATTTCACTTGGGAAAATAACTAGAAACATGACTGCTGAGTTGGTTATATGGTGGGTATATGTCTAACTTGGTGAGAAACTGCCAGACTATCTGAAGTGGCTATTAACATTTTGCATTTCTGTCAGCAGTAAATGAGAGTTCCTGTTTCTCTGCATCCTTTCCTAGTGTAAGTTTTAATAGTGTCCCCTTTCACTTTTGGTAAGTGTCCTGGTAGGTATGATAAGCAATGCAGTGTTAAGTAAGCATAATGACATATTCTGTCTTCTTATGTTTTGTGACTCTCTTTGTGAGGAATTTTGGTGACTCTGTTGAGTCCAGTATATTTTGTTGTTGTTGTTGAGAGATATGATTTTCCTCATTAGAAGCATGATTTTAGATCTTCTAATTTTAATAATGGTGGATTAAAGAATAAATAGGTAAAGGAAATCAGAATTAAGTAATTCAGTTGGCTAAATGGTTGACATTGTGTAATGATGCCAGTCTCCTTGTGAGCTTCCTCGTTGTGATATCACTCTTCTAGCCGTCTATTCACTTTCTTTAATGGCACCCACAGGCAATTCTGTGCATTTTTTTTTACTTTTAGTTTTGCAGTCTGATCATAATTTGGACCTTTCTAATATCTCAAAGGATAGAGAAAATGAAATCATTACAGCTTAGAATGTAGTTCTATATCAGACTTAAGGTTGAAGCCTCTAGGGATAGACAGCAGAGCCAGAAAGCCATCTTTGTCTGTGGAACATCTGCATAGTAACTGTGGGTACCTGTTATCCTTCAGATCTTTATGTCTCAGTGTTATTTTAATTTTCATATTTATTCTTTGGATTCCAGATTAGATATTTTGGTTAACCATTGGCATGCTGCATATTAGCTTTATCTTGAAGCCAAACAGAGCAAATAACGCTTTTCTTTCTTTAAAAAATTTCTACCGTCAGATCTCTTTACTTACTCTTTCTTATTATACAAAAATAATGGTGTCAGTAAAAACAAAGGTTAAGGATTTGCTAAGAAAATTTATGAGCATCTCATTTGTGGTATCTACCCAGGGTCTCTAGAGATAATTCATTTAAATGAAAATTGCTTATATTTCTAGAAATCCAGGCTGGTGCTTCACTTTGTCATGCAAGTGAGAATTCTGCTCACAGGTCAGAGGCCACAGGTGCATCTACAGGCCTGTCATCTCATCTTTAGGACCCGCCAACTAACCTTTCTGATCTTTTTCACAGGTGGTGGAGAGAAGATGGGGAACAATGCAGTTTCCAGATGTCAGGGTCTAAGTAGGTCAAGTCAGACCCTCTTTGGGAATGTCTAGTCCACAGTGGTCAGGATAACCAAAGCATATTGCAATGGTTAGCAGAAAATTGACAAACCCATCAGAATTATTTGAGGAGATGGCAGTTTGTGGATTAAATTGCTCCATTAGTGATTTTCCTTTCCTAAGATTGAATTCAGATATAAGATTCCTGCATCTACTACTGTGGGAAAAAGATAAAAGGGAGAACCCTAACTTTGGACTTCCTTGGTTAATTTTTATTCATTTATTTTTATTGAAGTATAGTTGATTTACAATGTTGTGCTAATTTCTACTGTATATCAAAGTGATTAAGTTTTATATATGTATTTACATATATATACATTCTTTTTTATATTCTTTTCCATTATGGTTTATTACAGGATATTGAATATAGTTCATTGTGCTAAACAGTAGGACCTTGTTCTTTATCCTGGATTATTTTAAAATTTTCCATTGCTTTAGCTCTTGAGGAAATATTTGAAGGTTTCCTTTATTAAAAAGTGATTGCTACTTAATGTTCTTTCAAACTCAGAAAATCACTTTATGGTGAAAGTAAAAAATTAAGCTTTTGAAAGATATTTCTTCTTGATTAAATGTGATTCAGATAGTTTCAATGTTAAAGATAATAAACCTAGCATTTTGCTCTGTCTGAATCTTGAGAGCACCAGGCATTTTGGACAAATCAGTTAACAAGTTGGGCCTCGTTCTTTTGTAAAATGAGAAAATTTAGACTAGTGAGCTCTTGGATACCTTCCATCTCTATAGTATGTAGTCTTATGACATGAGTGGCCATATTAGATTTTACCCCAAAATGAATAATTACCAAATAATGTCAATGATTTAAATGTAAACCTAGCCCTGCCGTGAGCCTTCATAAAACACAGAACAATGTTTACTGTGTTCAAATGACATTTTAATATAGGATCAACTTTTTAGTTTTTGTTTTTTAAAAATCTATATCCCCAATTATAATTGTTTAAAATTATAATCTTTCAGCATGTATCTAATATGCATGAGGTTACTTGTCTAATTTATAGATATCTTTTGTAAATTGTTGTGATTCCTGTATATGGGAATTCAGAAGAAAAGTTCAGCGCCAGATTTTTCCCCTTGTGAATACATATAGCTATTTCTTAGTTTTTAAAATGTGTTAGAGTTGATTTTCAAAGAGGAAACTTTTCAGCTGCCTTTTCAAAGACACTATCTTAGGGGACAGGCTAGAGAATGAAGAGAGTGGGGTAGGGAGGCTAACCTCACCTTCACTTAACATGTAGTTCCAAGGTAGATGTTCTGTTTACTTAAGAAGCAATAAGACATTTTAGTATTACATATGGTTTTCTGGAGACTTTTACTGTGCCTTTCATGGGCTATCTCTTGTTCCAGTAAGCCACCCTGTTAGATATTTTAAGCAGTGTATTTTTGCTGATGTGTACAGTAGTGATTTTTAAAGGTGGAATTGGCAACACCTGGAAACTTACAGATTTGATGAAATTTCCAGGCTATATAAAATTGCTGCTGTGAACTTAACTGTAAAAGAGCATTATAACTCTGCATCCGTGAATGCTTGGCCTGGTGTGGTTGTCTGTTTCTTGGAATGGACACAGAGAAAGAAATTAAAAGGCACAAATAAATAAATTAGCTTTTCTCTTTTTGTGTCTTCATCAAACCAGCATTTGCAGAGATCCTTCTGTTCCACCTCTCTTTATAGTCCACCAAACATTTCATATTTGAAAGACTGTATGAAGCTTACTCCTTTGATCCCTCCTCTTTGAAAGGATTCCCAAATGCCAGCAATCCTCCTAGTTAAGTTTTCATTCAGCTTTTCTTTCGTTTTGCTTCATAATTTAGTGGTAAATTACAGATTATTTGTTTTTTAAAAGATGTTTCAGCGTGCAGATTTGAGCTTTTAATTTTCTTGGTTTCACCGTCCTGTAGTAAAAATTAGTCTATCTGGCGTTAACTGAAACTTCCTCACTGAGTACACATGCAACAACAACCTAACATAAAGAATAATGATAGTTGGTTACAGCCGTGACCCTAAGGCAGTGCAAGATACCTAAATATTGTCTGATTTATTCAAGAAAGATAAGATCACATCAACTCAATTTGTTGTACATTTTGTTCCAATTCATTTGACAAGTACTGATCTATGTTTAATGAGTGGATATTAACCAGACTGCCCCATTCCCTAGTCTAAGAGGGTACAAGGGTGTTTGTTGTGTTTTATGTCAACTCTGCTGTTAGAGATGGTCTGTATGAAAGATGTTTTTAATTAAAAATTCAAGAAGGTAATACTGGCACCCTTTATATTAGGATCATGTTCTGAAGATTTCTCAAATCTTCAGTTAGTCAGTTCAGTCGCTCAGTTGTTTCCAACTCTTTGTGACCCCATGGACCACAGCATGCCTGGCTTCCCTGTCTATTACCAACTCCTGGAGGTTGCTTAAACTCATGTCCATTGAGTCGATGATGCCATCCAACCATTTCATCCTCTGTCGTCCCCTTCTCTTCCCACCTTCAATCTTTCCCAGCATCAGGGTCTTTTCTAATGAGTTAGCTCTTTGTATCAGGTGGCCAAAGTATTGGAGCATCAGTCCTTCCAATGAATATTCAGGATTGATTTCCTTTAGGATTGACTGGTTTGATCTCCTTGTAGTCCAAGGGACTCTCAAGAGTCTTCTCCAACACCTCAGTTCAAAAGCATCAATTCTTTGGCTCTCAGCTTTCTTTATGGTCCAACTCTCACATTTCAAATCTTTCCTCCCCTCAAAATGGTTGAAGGCTAAAAATAGAAAGAGATGGAATTCAGAAATCAGTACTCCTCTGGAAAGCCTCACTATAGCAATACTTCCTTCTAACCATTCACATTCCTAGAATTTTTTTTGAAGATTCATTTGAGCAAACTTTTATTGCGCGCTCACTATATGTAAGATAATGTGATAGGAAGTAAACAACAGGGTCAGGAATGAAGGGAAACAGAACTATGCTATTGATAGTTTTATGGCTGTCAAGGACTTCACACTCTAACAGTTCCTTAAATTAACTTTCAGGCCTATAGTTATAAATCTGGAAGAGTTTTGGTATGTTTTATTTTTGAAATTTGTTTGAGCATTTTGCAGCAGTCAGCTGGAAAGCACCAGGGAGGGGAATGATCTATTCAAAAGTCCAGAAGTGTGTGTGTGTGTGCTATCTTAATATAGTTTTATTGAGATATAATTTACATATGATAAAATTCATCTTTTAAAGAGACTAGTTCTTTGAGTTTTGGTATACTCACAGAGTTGTACAGCCATCGCCACTTTCTAATAATTTTATAACATTTTCATTGTTCCCGAGAGAACTGAACTCATTAGTGGTCTAATCCTCCACCATCAACCTGAGGTGACCATTAATCTGGCTTCTTTGTTTATGGATTTGCGTATTCTAGATATTTCATGTAAATGGAATTATAGAATATTTGTGTTTTTGTGTCTGGCTTCTTTCACTTTGCATAATATATTCAAGGTACATCTATTTTGTAGCATATATTAATACTTAATTTCTTTTTATGACTGAACAGTATTCTGTTATATGGATTTGCCACATTTATTTATCCATCAATCAGTTGCTAGATATTTGAGTTGTTAACTACTTTTTTGCTATTACAAATAATACTGCTGTGTACATGTGTATGTTAGTTTTTATATAAGCTGTATGCTCTTAATTTCGCTTGGATATACCTATGAGTGAAACTATTGGGTCATATGCTGACTTTGTTTAACCTTTTAAAACTGTTTTCCAAAGTGACTATATAACTTTTCAATTCTATCATCAATGAGTGAGGGTTCTAGTTTCTCCATACCATCATCAACACTTGTTCTCTCTTTTATAATTTTAGCCATCCTAATGGATGTGAAGTGGTATATCACTGTGGCTTTAATTTGCATTTTCTAAACGGCTAATAACATTGAGCATCTTCGCATGTGCTTTTTGGCTACTTGAGTATTTTCTTTGGAGAAACATCTATTTGAGTCCTTTCCACATATAAAAATTGTGTTATTTGCCTTTTTGTTGTTGAATTGTAAGAGTTCTTTATATAATCTTGGTACAACTCTTATCAGCTATATAATTTGCAAATATTCTTTTCCATTATATGGGTTGTTTTTTCACTTTCTTGATAGTATCCTCTGTAGCACAAAAGCTTTTAATTTTTATGATATCCTACTTATTTATTTTTTTTTCTTTTGTTGCTCATGTTATATCTAAGAAGCTACTGCCTAATTCATGGTTATGAAGATAAACTCCTGGTAATTTCTTCTAAGAGTTTATAGTTTATTTCTATGATCCATGTTGAATTAATTTTTGTATATAGTGTGAGGTAAGAGTCTAGCTTCATTCTTTAGTATGTAGCTACCCAATTGTCCCATACCATTTATACCGTTCTTTCCACATTGAATGAACTTGGCACCCTTATCAAAAACTAACTGATTTTAAATGTAAAGGTTTGTTTCTGGATTTTCCAGTCTATTCCATTTATCTGTTTGTTTATCTTAATGCCATTGATACACTGTCTTTATTATTTTTGCTTTGTAGTAAGTTTTGAAATTCCACACATGATATTTTACTTTTTACTTTTCCTCAATGCCCACATCTTTTGGTTACCAGTTTTCAAATCTCACTTTTTAATATTTTTCAGGCTGGTTTGAGACTGTGCCCCTACTAACAATTCATTGGTTTAGGATCTTAATTATTTGTTGTTGTTGTTTTGTTGCCCAGCCCCACCCAAAAGCATTAGCTTCTTAACTGGTTGTTTATGTTAATTCATTCAGCCACTTTTGTTTTTTACCTGCTGCATGTGACATATAGGTATTGGGGGGTATAACAATGAATATGTCAGATATAATCTATATTCTCCTAGACTTTACACTCTAGTTGGGGAAGCATAATAAATAAGTTTAAAACAATTAGACAGTGTGATGAAGGAAATGAAACAAAATAATCTTTATAAAAGTTAATCTAATTACTTTCCTGATTAAAATTCTTAAGTAACTTCCCATTACTTTCAGGATGGAGTTCTTATTTCTCATTTAATTTTAATATTATCTTATCAAATTATGAGAACTTTTTTCAACATTAACATCTTTCTAGTAAGTTCCCTGCTATCTTCCTTTGTGAATATTTGTTTTTTCTTATAAACTGTGTATCTAGTATTAAACCTCTTAAAATTTTATCTGTAGCTGTAAAAAATTTGCAACAGGCTCTTTTTATCTTAACATATTGGCTTCCATATTGCCAATATTGGCTTGTATATTGTAGTATACTTTAATTAAATACTGTAATTTTAATGAAATATGTATAAGTAAGATGATGGAGAAGGCAATGGCACCCCACTCCAGTACTCTTGCCTGGAAAATCCCATGGACAGAGGAGCCTGGTAGGCTGCAGACCATGGGGTCGTGAAGAGTCGGACACGACTGAGCGACTTCACTTTCACTTTTCCCTTTCATGCATTGGAGAAGGAAATGGCAACCCACTCCAGTATTCTTGCCTGGAGAATCCCAGGGACGGGGGAGCCTGGCGGGCCGCCATCTATGGGGTCGCACAGAGTCGGACACGACTGAAGTGGCTTAGCAGCAGCAGCATAAGTAAGATGAAGTATTTTAAAGTATATTGACATTCTAAAATGGAAGTCAAAAAGTACAGCTGCAAAAGTTATCCCGTAACGAAAGCATTCTAGGTGTACTGCGTGAAAGTCAGTCATAGCAGATCTAATTGTGGTCTTTGAATGTGCCAGATGTTCTAAATATTAAATTCTGCCTTTGACCATACTGCCTAGATCTAATGAGTTTACTACTTCAGTTTCTTGGATATGGTAAGTAAACATAAGCAGTATCATAAGAAAAAATGGAACATATCCATAAATGAGGTTAAAAAAAAAAATCTCGTGTCCAAGATGACCAAGAGGATGAGTCAGTTTTCTGTTGCCGTAAAGAATTCTGTTGTTACTGAGTATTTAATAGTATTTTAAATATACTTTAAAGCTCTTTGATTTAAAATTGTTTTCTATTTCAGTTGGTGATGAAACACAAAACCCAGACGACGACAAGGGCTGGATTTGGCCCCTTTCTAGCCTTATAATAATGGAGATCAGAGTCAAGAAAAGCACCTTATCTCCTAGCTCAGTAGTTAACAAATATTTATTGAATGCTTACTGTGTGCCACATGCTGTTTTATGCACCAGGCATGCAATATGCCCATGGCTAACAAGGCTCCTGCCACAGTAGGGTAGAGTGATAAAGAGAAATGAGAGGATGGTGTATAACATAATCTAGTGGGTATTGTTTTACCTAAAATAAACCTTAAATTTTTTCTTTTACCTCTTTTAGCACATTCTTTGCCTTAATTTAGATTATTAATAACTTTTGGGGCAAGAAATAGTAGAAAAATAAATCTATATCTCTTGAGACTTCCAGTTTCTGCTCTAACATGTGAAGAGCTTAGAAGTTGTTGTTCCCCTTCTTACAACAAGAAACTGAAAACCAGTAACTTTTAATATATTTCTCAGAGTTGAGGTCATAGGACAGTCACCACTCTGAAAACTAGAGAGGTGAATACAGATCACGAGCTGCTGCAGTTTGTAGGATCACTTAAATGATAGCTTACTAGTTGCTTGAAGACTGAGTGTGGACTAGCTTGAGACTTAAGAACTCCTGGGAATCCAGTCTAAGGAGATTCCCACACTTTTATGACTTTTATCTCCAGGTATCTCACCACTTTTTCATGTTGAAGATCTGAGAAAAATCCCCTTATGCTTCTGACAAGTGGAAAGGGAAAGTAAGCATTTTGGAGTGCTCCCAGTTCTATTCTCAGTAAGGAGGGTCAACGCTCCAAGGAAACTCCTGGAGCTTTATCTCACCTGCTGCTGCTGCTGCTAAGTCACTTCAGTTGTATCCGACTCTGTGCGACGCCATAGACAGCAGCCCACCAGCTCCCCCATCCTTGGGATTCTTCAGGCAATAACACTGGAGTGGGTTGCCATTTCCTTCTCCAATGCATGAAAGTGGAAAGTGAAAGGGAAGTCGCTCGGTCATGTCCGACTCTTCACGACCCCATGGACTGCAGCCTACCAGGCTCCTCTGTCCATGGGATTCTCCAGGCAAGAGTACTGGAGTGGGGTTCCATCGCCTTCTCTGTTATCTCACCTAGGAAAGGGCAATTAGGCAGCTCAGCCCCCTGTAGGCTTTCTTTCTCATATAAGGGGATGGAAAAACACTAAGAATTTCTTCTTTAGAGGGACTCAGACCCGCTAAAAAACAACAACAACAAAAAAAACCCAAACTGAGCATCAAAGGAGTGAAAATAATGAGTTATAATTCATTGAACCAAATAAGAACATGTGAGTTCATACTGATGAAAATAGATAGGTAGGTAAAAGAAAAGAGAAATTTCTTTGTTAAAGTATCAATATAATGCCAACTATGAAAGTAGAAAGAATAATTGAAATAGAAAATCAGCAATTGGCATCCATCAAAATAATAATTGTTTTAGGCAAAAATCATCAATAGACATTAAAATTGGTAGGTAGTTTATCAGTAATGGAATATTTTGATAGTTTCAAAGTATCTACCCATAATATTCTTATTAATTACTAAGGGAAACATAGTAACTGCTGACACAGTCTCCTTCGTGTCTGCCACCAAGGACTTTGGGGCTCTGGATATGCGCGGGGCTCTGGGCCTTTGGACCGTCACCTGGCGCCTGATTTGGCCCTTGCGGCTGGAGCAGCCTGCCCGGGCCTGTGCGTGGGCTCTTGTGTGCGCGTATGACTGAGCCGACTCGCGGTACCACCTCTGGTCTCTGGCCAACCCAAGGGCGGCGGGCGAGGCGGAATGGGTCTTCTATCCTGTGTACTCCCTGCCGCAGGCATCTGGTGGTGGCTGGGACAACCTCCATCCTGTAGGCTCCATGCCACGTGTCAGGCATTCTCCACCTGGGGAGAAATAGTAACGGGAGAAAACCAGCAGATACCACCTTAACTAAGTTGTAAACTAACCACCTTAAGTTGTAAACCCAGCCTCGCCAATATTGTGACAAACTGACCTCAACATTACTTCCATGGTGTTCCTGCCAAAAATGTATAACCTGAAATCTAATCATGAGAGAAATTAAGAAAGGCTCAATATGGGGGACTTTCTACAAAATAAATTTTAAAATTTTGCTTTCAAAAGAAAAAACAAAGACTAAAAAACTGTTCCATGTTAAGGAGACTGACAACTGAATGCAGTGTGATCTGGGATTTTCTTTTGCTGTGAGAGGCATTTTTGGGATGACTGGCAAAGCCAAATGGAGTCCATTGATTAGATAATCATATCGTATCACTGTTAATTTCCTGATATTTGTACTGAATTATATAAGAGAATGACCTTGTTGTTAAGAAATACACAATGAAGTAGTTGGGGTAAAAGCTCATCAGGCTAGCAACTAGCTCTCAAACAGTTTAGGAAAAAATGAGTGTTTTATATAGAGAAAATAATAGAGCAAATTGGTAGATTGTTAAAATTTGGAGAATCTGGGTGAAATGTATGTTGAGATTCTTTCTGCTAGTCTTACAACTTTTCTATGAGCCTCAAATTATGGCAAAATTAAAAGTTAAAAGGAAAAAATTGCTCAACAAAAGGAGTTTTGCTCTAAGGCACTTGAGAAATTATTAATTTATATTTGTCCTCCTAAGGACTTTAAACATTTCTCTTTTCTTTCTTAGTCTTGTTTGGGAAGGAAAGGAGACTCTAGAGTAAAAAGTGACACTCTTGGTGATCATCTGATAAGAAAAAAAGAAAGAAAGGGAAGTCGCTTAGTCGTGTCCGACTCTTTGAGACCCCTTGGGCTGTTCAAATGATCTGTTTTGTTTCTGACCTGAACCACTGTTTTTCTTCTTAGGCACTTGGTGCTTAGGAAAAATGTGGCTTAAATGCCTTTCTCAGTGTATGTGTTGGAATGATACAGCTTCAGTAAAGATGTTTTACTCACCAAAAAGTGAGTATTTCAGAAGACCTAAGACATGGTCACCATAACTGTAGCTTGGATACCTGAATCCAGAGACTTACGTTCAATCTCCTGGGTTGCTAGGATGAGCTTATGCTAGCTACCATATCTGACACTATTAATGTCAGCTGGGTAGTGTTGGACATGCAAATTCCTACAAAAAAATGGAATCCACAGTGGAATTGGGGTCCCTCCGTTTTCCACAGTTCCCCTTTGGTATCTAACTGCTCTTTGATCATCTCCATCAGGATATTGACTGTGCATTTAAAATCGAATTCCTCATCTCAAACCCTTTTCTCCTACAACCCAAAATCTACTTGGCTGCTCAAACTACAGATCTGGAACATAGCCTAAATTCTTTCTTCTTCCTGATTCTCTAATCCATATTCATTGTAACTCCTTAAATTTCTGACCTCTACCTTTCTCTCAGTAACTACTATTACTGCCACAGTTCGGAGCTGCATCTTTGGCCTCTGTTCTCCACTTCCCCTCTTACCCCCACCAAAGATATCTGATCTTTCTATTGTCAGGTCCCCCACCCCCAACCCAAATCTGTATGCTGTATAATCTGTTGAAGTGATCTACTGAAATATGTCTTTACAGTCTTTGGTGGTTCCCATTTCCTACAGAAAAACTTCAAGCTCCTTAGCTTGTATTACAAAGCGCTTATTATCTAGCAACTACCTACCTCGCCATCTCATTTCTTGCCACTTATTACCTTGTATTGCCTCTGCACTGCAACAGTAGTAGATTTCTTAGAGTTCCAGGGTGTAACCAAGTTGTTACTCAACTGAGTTTTTGCAGATGCTGTTTTCTCTATGTAAAATGTTTTTCCTTCTCTCTCTACTTGGCTAAAGAGCTTACTTTTCTAAACATGGTAGAATGTAATCATATGGAACCCCTCTTGTTGCAAGTATCCCACAGTATATAAAAAACAAATGGTGTAGTTTAAATACACAGCTTAGCTCACAAGAAAAATAGCAAACTCTCAGAATGCTAGAAAGTAAGACATACCCCAAAGTCACAATAAGTATATTACAAGCTAGTCGTGTTGGCCTTTAGTGGGGAGAGAGAGTTATTGGACCCAGAAATAGACTCTCCCAAGTTGGGGCTTGAGTCTTAATGTCCATTCAGAGACAATGAACCCTTGGGCTTTTAAGATAAAGAGAGTTGCATACCCTTGCATAAAACCAAAATCTTTGAAGGGCTACACAGAGAGAAAGGCTATCTAGAGAAATTTTATGCTGGCTCAGGAAGACTGCAAGCAATGTTGTTTTCTTAAAAAAATAAGGCCACAGATTCAAAGGTTTAAAATGAGAATATTTCAATTATAAGGACTGTGTTGCAGGAAGGAAAGAAAACAGGTTTCTAGCCAAAGGCTGGGGACCACCATACTCTGCTTCCTGTGTGCATCAAAATAATAGGCTTTTTTGTTATACATATGTATAGTTGAAGACATGCCTCCATGCACTAAGAATTGGCTTGTGGTCAGCTGGGGAGGAATGAACCTATGACACTCAGGTGGAAGATATAAGACCCTGTCACATGAGGAAAATATATGAGGAAAGGTGTACCTGAAGTTTGTAGTCCTAAGTTAAAATTTTCAGAAGGGTAATTAACAAGGGTGCTGATAACATACACTTGAAAGAGGTTGTATTGTTTGTCCAGTAAAACTTGTCTATTATATGTTAGCATGCAGTACAGTTTTATTACAGAGGGATATTTCCTCAACAGTATCCGCTTGATACTCAGAATGAAAAAAAAAAAAAAATCTAGTGAAAAGAGGAGATTCTGTTTTATTTATCTGTTGTTACATAAGAAACAAACCACTGTAATAAAGTTTGTGATTTAAAACAAGTTATCATCTATTTTACTCACAAAACTACATCTCTGCCCCATATGGCGCTGGAGTGGCTAAACTAAGGCAGGGGGAGTCACTTTTTAGGTGTTTCAGTCACATGGCTGATATGTTGCCACTCAATCACCTGGGAGCTTGACTAGGGTCTCAGTTTCCTTCCACATGAGCCCATGAGCCTCTCCATGGGCTGATTACACTTCCCACAGCACTTGGCTCAGTTTCAAGAACAAGCATCCTAAAGGAACTAGCAGGATGTATGTGGCATTTTAATGACTTACCCTTTGGCGTCATAGGGTCACTCCTACCATATTCTGTTAAGGTAGTCACAAAGGCCTGTCCAGTTTAGCGAGATAGCACATAGATTCTACTGCTTCATTGGGAGAAATGTCAGGATCTCAAAGAACAAAGAACATTTGAAATGGGAGCTGCTGTTATAGCCAAATTTGGAAATATAGTCAGCTACCACCCCCAAACCTGTGTCTTATTGTGAATTTAAAGTCTGATTTTAACCTGCTTATGTGATGTGGGATCCTTAAGCCCAGAATAAGGAATAGAGATTCCTTTGTAACCACATCATAATTTGGTCTTCTGGGACTACAGTGTTAACAAATACAAAACTGGTTTGGAGTTACATTGCCAGAATCCAGAACATGTAAGATTGCCATGATGAAAATAATACTTGGTGGTGTACACTCGAACAGAAATGACAAAACATGGACATTACCCACCAGAAATAAAAGTAAACAGGAGACTTTGCATCTCCAGAACCAAAGATATAGGAAAATATGAAATGGACTATAAACTAAGTGATTAAAAAGATTAAAGAAAATAAGGAAAAGAATAAAAATAAAATAAGTAAAGAAAACGTTTCTATAAAAATGCTCATCTAGCATCATCTCCTCTCAGAAATATTTTCTGTGCTCAGGAGTAAGCTGTGCAAATCACTGTTGTGTCATTTAACACACTTTGTTAACAGCTTCCTCCACCCCACCCCCCACCCCACAAACAATCTAAGTTTTGAGCACGTAGATTTGGTAGCAACTGAACTTCGTTATTTTTATGTCCAAGGTTTAGCATTTAGTAGGTTCTGGCACTTGGTAGGTTCTCAGCATTCGTCAAACTAAATAAAGACTGCCTAATTCCATTTTAAATTGTAAAAATGAATTAAATCAGAACATATCTAGATTATGTTAGCAGTTTGGATGAAGAAATCAAGTTTTTCTGTCTTAACATTCAGCATTGACATTGGCAACAGTACTAAAGAATATTAGCTTCCTTTAGTTGTTTAATTAGTGATAATTTATTAGATGTTCACACAATCTCCTTTGTGAAGAGAAAACCTTATCTCTTAAGGAGTAACCCAGGTCTGGAAATGGGACAGAAGGCTCTGCTAAAACTTCTATATTATCCATCGTCAGAGTGACAAAAACAGGTTTGATCCCCAGAACCATGGATTTTGTGCTTAATGAACTGTGGTCTCTAAAAGAAAGAAGGGGGTGGATAATTCCTTTCTCATCCATATAGAGAGGCACTAGGCTAGCAGGTGGTTCAAGGGAGGAGAATGGCTGCTGCTTTCTTCTTTCACTTCAGTTCAGTCACCAGTCGTGTCCACCTCTTTGCGACCCCATGAATCACAGCACGCCAGGCCTCCCTGTCCATCACCAACTCCTGGAATTTACTCAAACTCATGTCCATCGAGTTGGTGATGCCATCCAGCCATCTCATCCTCTGTCGTCCCCTTCTCCTCTTGCCCCCAATCCCTCCCAGCATCAGGATCTTTTCCAATGAGTCAAGTCTTCGCGTGAGATGGCCAAAGTACTGGAGTTTCAGCTTCAGCATCAGTCCTTCCAATGAACACCCAGGACTGATCTCCTTTAGAATGGACTGGTTGGATCTCCTTGCAGTCCAAGGGACTCTCAAGAGTCTTCTCTAACACCACAGTTCAAAAGCATCAATTCTTTGGGGCTCAGCTTTCTTCACAGTCCAACTCTCCCATCCATACATGACCACTGGAAAAACCATAGCCTTGACTAGACGGACCTTTGTTGGCAAAGTAATGTCTCTGCTTTTCAATATGCTATCTAGGTTGGTCATAACTTTCCTTCCAAGGAGCAAGGGTCTTTTAATTTCATAGCTATCTGCAGTGATTTTGGAGCCCCCAAAAATAGTCTGCCACTGTTTCCACTGTTTCCCCATCTATCTGCCATGAAGTGATGGGACCAGATGCCATGATCTTAATTTTCTGAATGTTGAGCTTTAAGTCAACTTTTTCACTCTCCACTTTCACTTTCATCAAGAGGCTTTTGAGTTCCTCTTCACTTTCTGCCATAAGGGTAGTGTCATCTGCATATCTGAGGTTATTGATATTTCTCCCGGCAATCTTGATTCCAGCTTGTGTTTCTTCCAGCCCAGCATTTCTCATGATGTACTCTGCATATAAGTTAAATAAGCAGGGTGACAATATACAGCCTTGACATACTCCTTTTCCTATTTGGAACCAGTCTGTTGTTCCATGTCCAGTTCTAACTGTTGCTTCCTGACCTGCATATAGGTTTCTCAAGAGGCAGGTCAGGTGGTCTGGTATTCCCATCTCTTTCAGAATTTTCCACAGTTTATTGTGATCCACACAAAGGCTTCGGTATAGTCAATAAAGCAGAAATAGATGTTTTTCTGGAAATCTCCTGCTTTTTTGATGATCCAGCGGATGTTGGTAATTTGATCTCTGGTTCCTCTGCCTTTTCTAAAAGCAGCTTGAACATCTGGAAGTTAACGGTTCACGTACTGCTGAGGCCTGGCTTGCAGAATTTTGAGCATTACTTTACTAACGTGTGAGATGAGTGCAATTGTGTGGTAGTTTGAGCATTCTTTGGCATTGCCTTTCTTTGGGATTGGAATGAAAACTGACCTTTTCCAGTCCTGTGGCCACTGCTGAGTTTTCCAAATTTGCTGGTATATTGAGTGCAGCACTTTCACAGCATCATATTTCAGGATTTGAAATAGCTCAACTGGAATTCCATCACCTCCAGTAGCTTTGTTCGTAGTGATGCTTTCTAAGGCCCACTGGACTTCACATTCCAGGATGTCTGGCTCTAGGTCAGTGATCACACCATCGTGATTATCTGGGCCATGAAGCTCTTTTTTTACAGTTCTTCTGTGTATTCTTGCCACCTCTTCTTAATATCTTCTGCTTCTGTTAGGTCCATACCATTTCTGTCCTTTATCGAGCCCATCTTTACATGAAATGTTCCCTTGGTATCTCTAATTTTCTTGAAGAGATCTTAGTCTTTCCCATTCTGTTGTTTTCCTCTATTTCTTTGCATTGATCACTGAGGAAGTCTTATCTCTCCTTGCTATTCTTTGAACTCTGCATTCAGATGCTTATATCTTTCTTTTTCTCCTTTGCTTTTCGCTTCTTTTCTTTTCACCACTATTTGTAAGGCCTCCCCAGACAGCCATTTTGCTTTTTTGCATTTTTTTTCCATGGGGAAGGTCTTGATCCCTGTCTCCTGTACAATGTCATGAACCTCATTCCATAGTTCATCAGGCACTCTATCAGATCTAGTCCCTTAAATCTATTTTTCACTTCTGCTGTATAATCATAAGGAATTTGATTTAGGTCATACCTGAATGGTCTAGTGGTTTTCCCTACTTTGTTCAATTTAAGTCTGAATTTGGCAATAAGGAGTTCATGATCGGAGCTGCAGTGAGCTCCCGGTCTTGTTTTTGTTGACTGTATAGAGCTTCTCCATCTTTGGCAGCAAAGAATATAATCAATTTGATTTTGATGTTGACCATCTGGTGATGTCCATGTGTAGAGTCTTCTCTTGTGTTGTTGGAAGAGGGTGTTTGCTATGACCAGTGCGTTCTCTTGGCAAAACTCCATTAGCCTTTGCCCTGCTTCATTCTGTATTCCAAGGCCAAATTTGCCCTTTACCCCAGGTGTTTCTTAACTTCCTAATTTTGTATTCCAGTCCCCTATAATGAAAAGGACATCTTTTTTGGGTGTTAGTTCTAAAAGGTCTTGTAGGTCTTCATAGAACCATTCAACTTCAGGTTCTTCAGCATTACTGGTTGGGGCATAGACTTGGATTACTGTGATATTGAATGGTTTGCCTTGGAAACGAACAGAGATCATTCTGTCGTTTTTGAGATTGCATCCAAGTATTGCATTTCAGACTCTTTTGTTGACCATGATGGCTACTACATTTCTTCTGAGAGATTCCTGCCCGCAGCAGTAGACACAACGGTCATCTGAGTTAAATCACCCATTCCAGTCCATTTTAGTTTGCTGATTCCTAGAATGTCGACATTCACTCTTGCCGTCTCCTATTTGACTACTTCCAATTTGCGTTGATTCATGGACCTAACATTCCAGGTTCCTATGCAATATTGCTCTTACAGCATCAGACCTTGCTTCTATCACCAGTCATATCCACAACTGGGTATTGTTTTTGCTTTGGCTCCATCCCTTCATTCCTTCTGGAGTTATTTCTCCACTAATCTCCAGTAGTATATAGGGCACCTACTAACCTGGGGAGTTCTTCTTTCAGTATCCTATCATTTTGCCTTTTCAAACCATTCATGGTGTTCTCAAGGCAAGAATACTGAAGTGGTTTGCCATTCCCTTCTCCAGTGGACCACATTCTGTCAGACCTCTCCACCGTGACCCATCTGTCTTGGGTGGCCCCACACAGCATGGCTTAGTTTCATTGAGTTAGACAAATAAGATGGTAGGTGTTGTGAGAGGCATCAGAGGGCAGACACAAACCATAATCTTAACATTATCCTCCTCTTAATATGGGAGCTAGAAATAAAATCTAAAATACTCTATTTCCTTTCTCATTTTACATGAATTTTGTGTATCCCAATTTTTTGGTAAAAAGAAGTTCGTCCATTTAAACCAAGTTGAATGATTGTGGTAACCTATAAATTGACCTTAATGAAATTTTATAGGATAATCTTATATTCAGTAAGGTTTTCTTTGGTTTTTGATAGTTGACATTTTTTTTAAAACACTTATTACATCTGTATTTAAAGAGGTGAAAAGGATTGCTCTGATTATGAGCTAGAAACTGGAGGCCTAGAGGTACCTAGATTTTCTTAGCATTGTAAAGAGCTATCTTGCCTTCTGCCATTTGAGAGGAGGTGATAAAATACATTATTCTAGAGCTGTTATCTATAGATCGAGGATTGATGTTTGTTAAGTGAGGAAAGAACAGAATTGATGTTGAATACTCTGCATTATAACTGGAGAGGGAGAAATTAAAATTTCATTATTTTTTAATATGTACTTCCTTATCTTTGAAATATACTCCAGCTGTGTTCAGGTGGGAGACATTAGATTCAACATTGTAAACCACACCATACTATCTTTCAGTTCAGTTCAGTTCAGTCGCTCAGTTGTGTCCGACTCTTTGTGACCCCATGAATCGCAGCACGCCAGGCCTCCCTGTCCATCACCAACTCCCGGAGTTCACCCAGACTCACGTCCATCGAGTCAGTGATGCCATCCAGCCATTTCATCCTCTGTCATCCAGAGATTATTTAATTTTGCAGATGTTATTGGATGCCAAGTTCCCAGTGGAAACTACAGATCAAGATTTTTTCTTTTACTGATGAAATTTTTGTGGAAATCAGTCTGGTAGGTTATTCATGTCTTTGCCTGGTCTTGTTTTCTTCCAATTGGGTTACTAAATAGAACTACAAATTGAGATACCTTTGAAGGTGATCTTATATAAGTCACCCAGAGAAGATTTGCTCATGTGTTCACTGGTCCATCCCACTTAACACTGGTGAATATTATCTAAATTACTTAGGACTTTGCTGGTAATTTTTACTAAAAATATCTGAACCTCACAATGATGATTCTGTAAGTTTTAACAAACCTGCCACAACTCTTCAGCATAATCCAGAGAGAACTGTAACTGGAGGATTGGATATGAGGTGATACTCTCAAAGGTATCTCTTGCTCTTTATCACTCCAGCTCTTTAGTGGTTCCAAACTTCAAAAGTTCAAAACTATGGTTTATTTTTCATAGTTGAGAAAACTATTTCTCATTGTTAAAGGTCTTTTGGCATTCATTTTATGCCTTAAAAGTGCTTATTACTAAGTTCTTTTAAATCACTTAATAGTAATAAGTTTTGTGGAAATATGTGTGTTGTCTTTTTTCTAATGGTCCCTTTTAGTAGTTAAAAATATCTACAGAAAAGGGTTGCCAGCTTTGTCCCGGGTCAAAACAAATACAAAATATATATGATATATATTTACCATTTCAGAAGTAAAAGAAAATAAATTTGCCAATTATCCCATCATGATAATCTAACATATATTTTGAGGGGCAACCTTCCAATATTTTTCCTTTCCAAATTTATTCATATTTATATGTTTTATATAGATGTTGTCATAGTATATATGTAGTTATTTTTGACTTTTCATTTTGGCTAGATGTACACATTTTCCATATTGCCATAATCTTCATACTTTTTTTTAAACAACTGTCTAACATTCTGTCCAGTTGAATATACTTCCTTTTTATTTAACCTTTTATTTCCAGATTTTCAATTGTAAATTATACCATAGACTCTCAAGAGTCTTCTCTGCTACAATTCAAAAGGATCAATTCTTGGGCACTCAGCTTTCTTTATGGTCCAACTCTCACATCCATACATGGCTACTGGAAAAACCATAGCTTTGAAGGATGTACCTTTGTTGGCAAAGTAATGTCTCTGCTTTTTAATATGCTGTCTAGATTGGTCATAGCTTTTCTTCCAAGGAGCTGCTGCTGCTAAGTCGCTTCAGTCGTGTCCGACTCTGTGCGACTCCATAGACGGAAGCCCACCAGGCTCCCCCGTCCCTGGGATTCTCCAGGCAAGAACACTGCTAGTGTCTTTTAATTTCATGGCTGCAGTCACCATCTGCACTGATTTTGGAGCCCCCAAAAATAAAGTCTGTCACTGTTTCTGTTGTTTCCCCATCTATTTGCCATGAAGTGATGGGACCAGATGCCATGATCTTAGTTTTCTGAATGTTGGGTTTTAAGCCAACTTTTTTACTCTTTCACTTTCATCAAGAGGCTCTTTAGTTCTTCGCTTTCTGCCGTAAGTGTGGTGTCATCTGTGTATCTGAGGTTATTGGTATTTCTCCCAGCAGTCTTTTTTTTTTTTTTTTTTCTCCCAGCAATCTTGATTCCAACTTGTGCTTTATCCAGCCCAGCATTTTGCGTGATGTATTCTATGTATAGATTATTAAGCTGGGTGACGATATGCAGCCTTGATATATTCCTTTCCCAATTTGGAACCAGTCTGTTGTTCCATGTCCAGTTCTAACTGTTGCTTCTTGACCTGTATATAGGTTTCTCAGAAGGCAGGTAAGGTGGTCTGGTAGTCCCATCTCCTTAAGAATTTTCCACAGTTTGTTGTGATCCACACAGTCAAAGTCTTTAGCATAGTCAATGAAGCAGAAGTAGATGTTTTTCTGGAATTCTCTTGCTTTTTCAATGATCCAATGGATGTTGGCAATTTGATCTCATATAGAAGAGATGTAAAGATGAATAAAACGATCTTTCTCCTCAGTTTAGTTTGTAATCTGATGAAACTGACAGAATTAACCAAATGATGCAGGACTTTGACAGAAATTGAATGTAGATAGGGAAATTGCTGGGGTGAAAAATTTTGGAATATTTACTTGGCTACTAGATTCTGACTTGAAACCAGAGTCTTAAGGCTGTTGACGCTGTTTTTTACTGATAATTGGATCTTGGAATGAAAAAGTAGGATTCTATTATAAGTCTTTTTATGGCATGACCTTGGACTAACCCTCCAATTTACTTAGGTGGCAGAGTATGTTGAAGTCATTTTCCTTCAAGTGATATTTGGTAGGACCAAAATGACCCAAATCAAGTGTTCATAGTAGTCCACAGTAGTAGCTGTTAACAGCTTAGGAAAACTATAGTAAAGTATGGAAAGGGAATTTGAGAAGATTTTTGTCCATTTTGATTTTTTATTTCCTTTTAAGTGGGGAAACTCAGTATTGTCCAACTCTTAGCAACTTGGATCAGCTTGAAGACCAAGAATGGTTTGGAATCCACTGGCTATAATGAACATTATATCTGAGACTAGAGGTAAAAGAAAGCACAATACTAAGTTTGATTATTTGAAAATATATTTCATATAACATGTAATTTCTGATGTTTCTTATAGTTGTTATGTTCAGTTAACATTACATTATTACTTTAAAGTACAAATTGAAATTCTTAAATTTATGTGAAATTTTAAAAAATCACCTGACTTAAATCTTTTATCAAACAAAGTAAGGTAAAAATAAACTTTGAACTTGAAAATAATGGAAATAAAATATTTTAGCAGCATAGGTGATGTTATAATGATTGTATTATGCTAAAAGGATAATTATACTCTTATACTAAAAGAATTACTGTGCTGGAAGAATAATTATGGTAGGACAAACTTATTAGTGAGAAGACTATGTCAATTTTAACATACTTTTTTTTCTGTGAACTAGGAAAAATTCAGGATTACTCTGGTTTGAAAGTACTCTGCCTCCTGAGCAATTTGATAACCCCCTCCTATAAAAGAAAATCTAATAGTGAGTCTTCCATCTACTCTGCCCACCCATGTTCAAGGTATTCAGCTAGTTGGCTGCCCACACCCTAGCACAATCCCCTATTTTGATTACAAAAGGTAGAGTCAATTTTGTGTTGCTTCTTTTTTAAATTCAACTTTGTTGAGGTGTTGTTTATATACCATAAATAACTTTTAATAACTGTATAGACTCACGTAGCCATAATCATCATCTTCTTTTATAACAGAACATTTCCATCATTCCAAACAGCCCCCTTGACCCCATTGGCAGCTAGTCCTTGCTCTAACCCCCAGCCCCAGGCTGCCATTGATCTGCTTTCTTCTCCAAATTTGTCTTTTCTGACATTTCATATAAATGGATTCATACAATACATAATATTTTGCATCTTGTTTCTTTTACTTAACGTATAACATGTTTTTGAGATTCTCCGTGTTCTAACATGTATCTGTATTTTGGTCCATTTTCATTGCTGAATAGTATTCCATGGTATGGATATCCATTACCAGGTAATGGACAGTTTTTCCATTTTTTTGGCTCTGATGAATAATGCTGCTATGAACATTCATGACAAATTTTCATGTACACATAGGTCTACATTTCTTTTGTATTAGATACCTGTGAATGGAATTGCTGGATCCCATGGTAAATTTATGTTTAACTTTTTAAGAAATTACCAAACTGTTTTCTGAAGTAGGATAACTACCATTTTACATTCCCACTGGCAGTGTATGAGGGTTCCAGTTTCTCCACAGGCTCATCAATACTTGATATTATCTCTCTTTTTTTATTGTAGTCAGTCTGCAATATGGGTTTGCAGTGATATCTCGTGTGATTTTATTTTGCATTTGCCTAATGTCTAAAGGTGTTGGCACCTTTTCACATGCTTATTAGTCATTGATATGTCTTCTTTGATGAAGACTTCAGTTTCAGCTCTTTTACTTAGATCTGTGATTCATTTGAGTTAATTTTTGTGGATGGTATGGGATGAGGATCTGAGTTTATATGTATAATGATTGGGAACAAGGTAAGATTGCCAGTTCTTGCCACTATTTTCAACATTATATTAATGTTTACAGCCAGTACAATAAAAACTTAAAGACATCTAATTGGAAAGGAAGAAATTAATCTTTTATTCAAGTCATATTTATGACTTTTCAGTTGCTCTAGCACTATTGAAAAGATTCTTTGACCACTGAGTTGTGTTGGTACTTCTATAAAAAATAACTGACCTTAATGTTAAGGATTTATTTCTGTACTCTCAACTCTATTCCATCTATTTGTGTACCTGTCTTTAGGCTAATACTGCACTGCCTTAGACCAACTGACCTGCCTTAGACCACTTGACCTGCCTCTTGGGAAATCTGTATGCAGGTCAAGAAGCAACCGTTAGAACTGGACATGGAACAACAGACTGGTTCCAAGTTGGGAAAGGAGTACGTCAAGGCTGTATATTGTCACCCTGCTTATTTAACTTGTATGCAGAGTACATCATGAGAAACACAGGGCTGGATGAAACACAAGCTGGATTCAAGATTGCTGGGAGAAATATCAATAACCTCAGATATGCAGATGACACCACACTTATGGCAGAAAGAGAAGAAGAGCTAAAGAGCCTCTTGATGAAAGAGGAGAGTGAAAAAGTTGGCTTAAAACTCAGCATTCAGAAAACCAAGATCATGCCATCTGGTCGCATCACTTCATGGCAAATAGATGGGGAAACAGTGGAAACAGTGACAGACTTTATTTTGGGGGGCTCCAAAATCAGTGCAGATGGTGCCTGTAGCCAGAAATTACAAGACGCTTGCTGCTTGGAAGTAAAGTTATGACCAACCTAGACAGCATATTAAAAAGCAGAGACATTACTTTGCCACAAAGGCCCATCTAGTCAAAGCTACGGTTTTTCCAGTAGTATTGTATGGATGTGAGAGTTGGATTGTAAAGAAAGTTGAGCACCAAAGAATTGATACTTTTTAACTGTGGTATTGGAGAAGACTCTTGAGAGTCCCTTGGACTGCAAGGAGATCCAACCAGTCCATCCTAAAGGAAATCAGTCCTGAGCATTCATTGGAAGGACTGATGGTGAGGCTGAAACGTCAATACTTTAGCCACCTGATGCGAAGAACTGACTTATTTGAAAAGACCCTAATGCTGGGGAAGATTGAAGTCGGGAGGAAAAGGAGACGACAGAGGATGAGATGGTTGGGTGGCATCACCAACTCAATGGACATAAGTTTCAGTAAACTCTGGGAGTTGGCAGTGGACAGGGAGGCCTGGCGTGCTGCAGTCCATGGGGTCACAAAGAGTTGGACACGACTGAGTGACTAAAGTGAACTGACACTGCCTTAGTTGCTGTAGCTTTATATTGAGGCCAGAGAGCATAAGTCCTCCAACGTTGTAAATTTTAGAATCACCTTACCAATTTCTATAAAAAATTTGCTGAAATTTTTATAGCTGTTGTATTGAATCTGTATATCGATTTGGGAAAGATTAATATCATAACAGGGCTTCCCTGGTGCCTCAGATGGTAAAGAATCCGCCTGCAATGCTGGAGACCTGGGTTCGATCCCTGGGTTGGGAAGATCCACTGGAGAAGGGAATGGTTACCCACTCCAGTATTCTTGAGTGAAGAATTCCATGGACAGAGGAGTCTGGCAGGCTGCAGTCTATGGAGTCACGAAGAGTCAGACACTTCTGAGCGACCAACACACACACAAAATATCTTAACAGGGCTTCCCAGGTGGTGCTAGTAGTAAAGAACCTGCCTGCCAGCGCAGGAGACATAAGAGAAACGGATTTGATCCCTGGGTTGGGAAGATGCCCTGGAGGAGGTCATGGCAACTCATTCCAATATTTTTGCCCAGAGAATGCTATGGACAGGAGCCTGAAGGGCCATATCCCATGGCGTCACAAAGAGTTGGGCACAACTGAAGCGAGTTAGCATGCATACCATATCTTAACAGTATTGAGGTTAACAGTCTGCAAAAATGAAATGTTTCTTATTTAGATCTTCTTTCATTTTTCCCAGTAAAGTTTATAGTTTTTAGTGTTAAATATTGCATTTTTGCAGGGGGAGGTTAGGTTTATTCCTGAGTATTCTTTTTAATGCTATCATGGATAGAATTGTTATTTAAATTTAATTTTTGCATTTTTAGCTAGTATAGAAATATGGTTCATTTTGTTTATTGATCATGTTTATTCTGATACCTTAAAGAATGTTGTATAAATTCTAATATTTTTATTGTAGGTTCCTTAGGATTGTGTACAAAAATGATCACCCCTGAATAAAAACTTTTTTTCTTCTTCCATTCCAGTTTGAATGCCTTTAATTTTTTATTGCACTAGCTGGAAATATTAGTACAATGTTGAATAGAAAAAGCAAGAACTGATGTTCTTATCTTATTCCCAGTATTTGATGGGAAACATTCACTCTTTGATTGTTTTATGACGTTAGCTGTAGGTTTTTTATAGATGCCTTTTATTAGGCTAACAAGGGTCTCTTCTGTTCTTGTGTATTGAGAGTTTTTATCATGGGTATTGGATTTTGTTAAATGCTTTGTCTCTTGAAATAGTCATTGGTTTTTTTTGTTCTTTATTCTATTAATATAGAATTACTTTATTACAACCAATTACATTACTTGGTTTTTGGATGTTAAACAAACTGCTTTCCTAAGATGAATCCTACCTGGTTGACTTAAATGAGCCTTTATTTGTGTTGCTGAATTCAGATTGCTAAAATTTTGTTGAGGATTTTTGGGTCTGTATCCATGAGGGATATTGATCTATGCTTTTCCTGTGATGTTTTTGTCTGGCTTTGGTGTTAGGGTATACTGGCATCATAGAAGGAGTTGGGAAGTTTCTCTCCTCTTTTTTTTCCTTCTCTCTTTTTAGAGAATTTGTGAAGGACTGTTGATATTTCTTTTTTGCAAATATTTGATAGATTTTGCCAGCAAATCCTGAGATTTTTTGAGATTTTTAATAAAAATTCATTTATTTGCTTGTTATAGGTCTATCTATATTTTCTATTATTGTCTCAGATTTGGAAATATGCTTCTCTCTAAGAATTTGTCCATTTTTCCGAGTTATCTAATTTGTTGGTATAAGGTTGTTTATAATATTCCCTTGTGTGTGTGCTCAGTTGCTCAGTCATGTCCGACTCTTTGCAACCCCATGGACTGTAGCCCACCAGGCTCCTCTGTCCATGGGATTCTCCAGGCAAGAGTACTAGAGTGGGTTGCCGTTTGCTTCTCCAGGGGATCTTTCCAACCTAGTGATCAGACCCGCGTCTCCTGCTTGGCAGTCGGAGTCTTTACCACTGAGCCACTGGGAAAGCCCTAATCACTTTTTAAGTTGCATCCTACAAAATTTGGTACATTGTGTTTTTGTTTTCATTTAGTTCAAAATATTTTAAATTTTTTTCTATATGATTTTCTCTTTGACTCCTGTGGTATTTAGAAGTATGTTGTTTAATTACTAATTATGTCAATTTTCCCAGACTTCTTTCCACTGGAGATATTTGACTTAATTCATTTGTGGTCATGGAATACTTTTAATGATTTAAGTCTTTTTAGATTTATTGAGACTTGTTTTGTGGTCCAGCATATTACATGTGTGCTTGAAAAGAATGTGTATTCTGTACTCATTTTGTGGAGTACTCTATCGGTGTCAGTTACATCATGTTGGTTGATAGTGCTGTTAAAGTCTTCTGTATCCTTGTTGATTTTCTGTATAGTTGTTCTATCAATTACTGAAAGAGGAGTATTGGAATCGCCAACTTTTACTGCTGAATTGACTATTTCTCCTTTAAATTTTCAGTTTTTCCTTCACTTTGGGTCTCTTATTGGTGTATATACATCTATAATTATTATATCTTCATGGTGTACTCATGCTTTTATGATTATGAAATGTCCTTCATTGTCTCCGGTAACATTTCTTGCCTTAAAGTCTGCTTTGTTTGATGTAAATATATCCATTCCAGCTCTCTTATGGTGACTATTTGTATGGCATATCATTGTCAATCCTATTTTAAACTATCTCTGTATTTGTGTCTAATGTTTGTCTTTTGGATATAGCATACAGGTGGGGCTTCCTTTTTAATGTAGTCTGAATATCCCTGCCTTTTGAGTAGGGTATTTGGACAATATATATCAGATCTAATTATTGATATAGTTGGCTCTAAGTCTGTCATTTTTTTTTTTTTGGTCTCATGTCATTTTTGTCCCTCTCTTCCTTCTTTACTCCCTTCTTTTATGTTACATACATATATTTTAGTATACCATTTTAAATTCTCAGTTGTGCTTTTTAAAAACTATATGATTTTGATTTATTAGTGGTGGTTCTAGGATTTACAGTGTGCCTCTTCATTTATCACAGTCTGCTTCAGAATGACACTAATTTTAATTCCAGCAAAATGTAGAAATTTCCTCCAGTATGTCTCCTTTCCCCCTTTGTTTGTATTATTATTAATTTGTATGTAGTATCTGTATGTATTATAATCCATCAATACATTGTTATAATTATTCTTTTATATAAACTTTGAAAATTTAAGAGAAATGAGAAAAAAATTATTTATAGAAACTTTCACATTTACTCATATATTCACTATTTGTGGTGCTCATTGTTTATTCATGTGGATTCAGATTGCTTTCTGATACCACTCTATTCAGTGTGAAGAACTTCCTTTAGTGTTTTTTGGTAAGGCAAGTCTTATAACAGATTTTCTCCGCCTTTTGTTTAGCTCAGAAGCCTTTATTTCACTTTTATTTTTAAAGGATATAGAATTCTTAGTTGCTAGCCTTTTAACCCTCAGTTCAGTTCAGTTCAGTCGCTCAGTCGTGTCCGACTCTTTGCAACCCCACGAACCGCAGCACACCAGGCCTCCTTGTCCATCACCAACTCCCGGAGTCTACCCAAACCCATGTCCATTTGAGTCGGTGATGCCATCCAGCCATCTCATCCTCTGTCGTCCCCTTCTCCTCCTGCCCCCAATCCTTCCCAGCATCAGGGTCTTTTCCAATGAGTCAGCTCTTCTCATGAGGTGGCCAAAGTATTGGAGTTTCAGCTTCAGCATCAGTCCTTCCAATGAACGCTCAGGACTGATCTCCTTCAGAATGGACTGGTTGGATCTCCTTGCAGTCCAAGGGACTCTCAAGAGATTTCTCCAACACCACAGTTCAAAAGCATCAGGTTTTCAGCACTCAGCTTTCTCTACCGTCCAACTCTCACATCCATAGCACTTAGTTTATACTGGCTGCACTGTGTGATTTGCAGGATCTTAGTTCCCCAACCAGGGATCAAACCCCCTGCAATGGAAGGGTGGAGTCCTAACCAGCTGGACCGCCAGAAAATTCTCTTTCCCACAGCAATTAATTTCACTGCCTTTTGGCCTCCATCATTTCTGGTGAGAAATCAGCCATTATTATAGTTCCTTTGTACATAGTGAGTCACCTTTCTCTTACTATTTTCAGTATTTTCTCTTTGTCTTTTAACAGTTTGTCTATGATGTGCTTAGGTGTTTTGTGCCTGTTCTATAGCACATTTCATTGAGTAGGTTAGCTCTATAAATTAATATTTTATTTAGATTTAGGAAGTTCTCATCCAATATTTTATTAGTTTTTCCTGCTTTTTTCCTGCTTTTCCTTACCTTCTGGACCCTTATCACACATATTTTAGTTTGTCTCATAGGTGTCTGAGGCTCTCCTCATTTTTTTTTGTTTTTGGTCCTTTTTTGCCCACTGTGTTCTTCATACTGAATAATTTCTATTGACCCATCTTCAAATGCACTGATTATTTTTCTGCTGTCTCAAATCTACAGTTGAACCTCTCTGGTGAAATTTTCACTTCACTCATTGTGCTCTTCTTCTCCAGAATTTCCATTTTGGTTCTTTGAAAAATAATTTGTAAACTTCTACTGAGATTCTGTAGATACATATATATAATAGCTAGCTTGTTTAATGGGCTTCCCTGGTAGCTCAGCTGGTAAAGAATCTCCCTGCAATGCAGGAGACCTGGGTTTGATCCCTGTGTTGGGAAGATCCCCTGGAGAAGGAATGGCAACTCACTCCAGTATTTTTGCTTGGAGAATCCTCATGGACAGAGGAGCCTGGTAGGCTACACTTCATGGAGTTGCAGAGTCAGATATGACTGAGCGACTAAGCACAGCACAGCTTGTTTAATGCAAGATCTAAAGACAACTGGTGGCATTTTCTATTGACTGCATTTTTTGTGGATCACATATTTTTGTTTCTTGCATGACTCATAACTTTCTTTTGAATTCTGAACATTTTAGAGAATATAGCAACTCTAGTTTGTGACTTGCCCCCTCCATCGGTGATGTTGGTTGTTGTTTTGTTTGTTTTAATAACTTGCCTGAACTGAGTCTTTGAAGTCTGTAATCCCCCACAGTGTGCAGCTGCTGCTACCTTTGCCTACTGTTTTTTCCTTTGTTTTATTTGTAAGCTTGGCTTTCTAGGGATGGCCCCTATATCTAATGACCAAGGATTGATCAGAAGTTATGCTGAAACACCTTGAGCCAGTAAGTTTTCAAACCTCTCCTGCTGGGTCTGTGTGTAAGCTGGGGTAGCACATTCACACTTCAGGCTACCTGGGCTTTACTCATTATTGGACCCTCTCATGTCTCACCTCACATGCTTGAGTCTCCATCATCCAAGGACATAGGGACCCTCTCTGGCCTGTGCAGCAATGCACAGTCAACCCCAAACATAAAAGGTCAGGCCCCCTTTGGCTGCTGGAACTCCCTGTTAAATCCCTGGCTCATTTGCTTGTCTGCAACAGGCCTACTCTCAGGCTTAAGAAGCCACTGGCCAATTCTGTTTGCTTGCCACAGAGATGACCACTATGACAGTGCTCCAGATCAAGTGATCCCTGTTTGACAGAGGGGATGATGCTGCTGGTGTTCACAGCCTGCCCTGCCCTGATTGGACTGCTGCACTGATAGAGCCAGGGGTTGGCCTGAAGCAGCCCCCCAAAAGACTCACACTGTGCCTCTCTGAAGTTCAATAGTTTTCCATGAAGTGTATGCCTTTAAATTCTAGAGTGCTAAAATTGCTGCTTTTGATAGCTTTGTCCAGCTTTATTGTTACTAAGGGAGGATTTGTCCACCACCTCACTCATCATGACAGTCAGAAGCCTCTATACTTTTTAAGCAGTAGTAATTTGGGTTATGTTACATGTGTGACATGTTGACATTATATATAAATATCTAATTGCTTGGGTTTCCCTGGTGGCTCAGCTGGTAAAGAATCCTCTTGCAGTGCAGGAGACCCTGGTTCGATTCCTGGGTCAGAAGATCCCCTGGAGAAGGGATAGGCTACCCACTTCAGTATTCTTGCCTGGAGAATCCTCAAGGATGCAGGAGCCTGAGGGGCTATATAGTCCATTGGGTCGCAAAGAATTGGACAAGACTGAGCGATTGAGCACAGCACAGCAGCATCGAATTGCTTAGTCTTTTGGGGAAAGTTTCCATTTCCATTGTGTAGAAGTATAGATGATTTCTTACCTAAGTGAAATAATACTTTAGAGAAAAGATATTTGTAGGGTCAAGTAGAAAATGTCAACCCTAAAAATTTCCTTTGAAACACAACTTTATAAATGAATGGGTCAGAGAACTCAATTTATTTTAGTGCTTCTTCCTCTTTAGTTTTCAGCAGCATGTTGCCTATAATAACTAAAGAATCATTTGTTGAAGTAATCCTGTACCTGTGTGAAATATCCACAATATGTATCTAAAACGCAGGGTTCCTGTTTACTTTATAAATTGAGAAATTTATTAGCATACGTGGTGTTTACCTTTAATATTTAGAATTATTTAAGGAATATCAAAGGAGCCTGAATTTATTAGTCATAGGTTCAGTATCATTTGCCAAACTGATGTGTTTATTGTTTTTTCTAAATGAGAGCATTCTTTAAAATGTGAAACACCATTTTGTTAAAATTCTGATTTTTCACAATGAAGGTTTTCCAAATAGGCTTTGGGTATTTAGCATATATCATGAATATTGTAATATATGTAAATTATAGCATTAAATGCAAACTACTTTGGCATTGCAGTTTTTTTGCAACTAAAAATAAGTTGTCTTCTGTCTAAATCAGATTTCTCAGTATCTCTAACATTTGAAACTAAATTTTCATGTACCATAAAATTACTGTTACAATTAGACTTTGTTAAAGGAAATACTGCCCAGTATGTAAATTCAGCTTTAGCAGATTATGTCCAAATTTCTAATGTTGGAGATATCACTATACATAGAGTCAAAACAAAATAGTATTAACAGAACTTTTCAGCTTGTAGGCATCCCTTTGTGAAAACAGACCGTTCTCTTCTTTCATAATGTTGAAGAAACAGAAAGTTTGTTGAGATGTGAAATGAAGACCACTTGTAACTTTTCGAGTAAAAGCAAAACCAAAGTGAGCAACATTCTCCTCTTAATGTTTATGATTCTCAAATTTTTCAGTTGTTCAGACTACTTTTTGTTTGCTTGTTTGTTTTCAGTACAGATCCTGTAGGTTCCCAGAAGCCATGGGGGCACTAATGACAATCCTATTTCATGGACTATGCCTCCAGTGGCCCTAATTCTTTTAAAAATTCATTCTGAACTGACTCATGCTTGGTCACTGATTCTCACACATTCCTTTCCATCTTTTACTGTTAGTGGTCTTCTTGTCGAGTACTTTGCCCTGTGCCCCAGATTTTTAATGAAGTGCTGCCATTACCAAGCAATTATTTTGAGTGTCATAACTTCAGCAGGAGTGAAAGCTAGAGAAGAGAGTGAGAGAAGATGATGCATGAGGCAGAGGAAGTCAGTTCTTCCCTTTGTTATAATATGTAGACCTGACTTTGCTTGCCACATTAGTAGTGGCCAGCCTGGAATTGTACTTGGAAGGAATTCATGATTTAGCAAAATGACAAGTTATATTTTGGAAAGGTAGGAAAGGAAGTGCTAAGGATTTCTTGAAAGGTGGCAGAGTTATTTCTAATTTGAGAAACTTAAATATAATGAAAGATAACCTCTCTCTTACCAGGAATATGGACCTATTCGTATTTCTTTGGACTTTGGGAAATGAGTGGCAGAAAACGGTAGAATCAGAACCCAGGACACACCTTGATGTTGTGTTTGTGCTTTTACTCCTCTCTTCAGTACCCTGATGCTTGATGCCTTAGAGCCAGAGCTATCTTTAGTACAGCTTTAGAATACTAAAGCTTCAGATTTGCTTTGTCTGTACACGATATTTAGTACATGTCATTAGCTTGAAAAGCAGCATAAGATGTATTATTCTGCCTTATCCATTGTTCTCAACCAAGGATGATTTTGCCCCCTCAGGACATTTGGCATTGTCTGGAGATGGTTTGAGTAGTTTCAGCTGGGGGGTGCTACTGGCATCTCGTGGGTCGAAGCTAGGGATACTACTAAACAGCCTACAGTGTGCAAACCCTTACAGAAAATAATTTTCCAGCTCAAAATGCCAGTTGTGCCAAGTTTGAGAAATGCTGGTCTTATGAAATTAGTCTCAACATGGCAAAGATTTGGAATGATGGACTAAAGAGTTTATTAAAACAACAGAGAAGTTACAGCTCAGTTATAGCTCAAGCAGACAGAACTTTTATTAAACGGACACTCCAGAGACATGGGAGCAGGCTGACCCTGAAGGAGTCATTGTCCCTCTTGGCTTCCCCCATTTTTATACTTCCTGTCTCCTTTCAGTTGTGCCCTGGGCAAAACAGGGCTTGTATCTGCCACCAATCAAGAAAGAGAAGGCAAATGGACATATGCTCAAGGCCTGTTAACCGCTGCAAGTTAGGTAGCAACAGACTGTGTTGCACATGTCTTCCCATAATTCAGTCTGTTATAATCAGATGTATATATACATATAGGATATTTATAAACCCTTAATGGTCTCTTAACTGCCTAAGTTTGCTTGAGGAGGCCCCTGCGGTTAGTTTGTGTCCACTGTGTGGGAGGACACATTGGGTGGTGTTGGAGAAGCCCCTGTGGTTGGTTTGTATCCATGGTGTGCCCGGGTGCCTGTGCAGGAGTTGGAAAGTCTCAGTGCTTGTTTTTGTAGCATATCTATGAGCTCTCCTGGGTGTGTCTGGGGTGGGATTTAGAGATCAGTTTCCATCCTTTTCAGCTAGGCCACACCTGGTTGCTCATGCCTAACTCTCTACCTAACATTTTTTGAGAATCATAATTCGATCTTTGACTTATTCATCAATCTCTCAAATTTTTCACCATTTCATTTCTACAGTGGCTTTTACTAGATTCTTGTGGATATAGATCGTGCTGTACCATCTTTATTCTCCACAGAGTATGGCACAAAAAGCACAATCACTTAATACTTCTGCAACAAGTAGAAATAATATCACTATTAGAACATACATAAGTGAATAAACCAAGTTTTTTTTGAAAAAACTAGACATAGGTAAATGTAATAGTTTGAAATAACATTAAGATCAGTAACACATTGAATTTTCATAACATCTTTGGGAGATAGATATTATTATTACTAATTTTACAGTATAATAGCATATTGACAGTTTATGTTGTCACATATTGCTATTTAGGCAAATAAGCCTCACTGTATTTATTTCCTTATACGTAAAATATGTATCAAACTTTGTCCCTGTTGCAGTTCCAACTCATTATTCTAAGTATCTTTATTAAGATGTACAATTGATTCCTCATAAATGCCCAAGTATTTAGGTTATTAATCAGTATTTATAGATGAGACAGTAAAAATTATCAGAAGATAGCCATTGCTATTCATGTTTTTCAAAGTAAGTAGAATATAATGTGAAATGCACTGAATAAAGTGGGAGTGTATGTGAGTCCCTCTCCCAGTTTCCCTGGAGAAGGAAATGGCAACCCACTCCAGTATTCTTGCCTGGAGAATCCCCATGGACAGAGGAGCCTGGTGGGCTACAGTCCATGGGGTTGCAAAGAATCGGCCATGACTGAGGACTTGACTTTCACTTTTCTCCCAAACTGCATGTTTGTTTCATTATTTAAGTTTGGATAAAAACTTAGTTCTTGGTAAACAAAGCTCTTATTTGCTCTTATTCAGTTCAGTTCAGTTCAGTTGCTCAGTTGTGTCCAACTCTTTGGACCCCATGAACCGCAGCACTCCAGGCCTCCCTGTCCATCACCAACTCCCGGAGTCCACCCAAACCCATGTCCATCGAGTCGGTGATGCCATCCAACCATCTCATCCTCTGTCGTCCCCTTCTCCTCCTGTCCTCAGTCTTTCCCAGCATCAGGGTCTCTTCACATCAGGTGGCCAGAGTATTGGAGTTTCAGCTTCAACATCAGTCCTTCCAATGAACACCCAGGACTGATCTCCTTTAGGATGGACTGGTTGGATCTTGCAGTCCAAGGGACTCTCAAGAGTCAAGACAAAAGGCCACTCATCAATTTTTTGCATTCAAAGGAGATTTAGTATGAAGGTTTTTATTTGGGGACTTAGGAAATAATGTATATGAACTTTGATATTCTCTATGATCAGGACCATAAAAAAATACCTTTGTGTTAAATTAGACTCTGGAAAGCTAGGCATTGCTTTCACATGCTAATAGATTGAATTTAAATTCGTATTTATTTTTAATCAGTTGCCTAGTACTAAAATAAATTTGGATACCAGCAGCTCGTAATAGTTAATAGCCTGCATAAATGGGTCCCAAGACACCTGTTCCTTTATTGTTAATGAAGCTCTATTCTATGTGCAGGAAGACTAGAGTTCCTGTTGATTCTCTGTCCTAGCACATCTCCTCGTCTCCTGTGTGTGTGTTTAAATAACATTAAGAAATGTTGTTTCCTCTTGTTTTCTGTCATCTCTAGAATTCTGCCAGACACACATATTCCGTTTAATAGGTTGTTTCTTCCCAAATGCATTAGGGTGATATTTTTTCCTGTTTTGTGTGTTTTGAATTTTAGGGGGAATTAAACCTCAATTATGTTATACTATGAGGATTTGATATAAAATTACGATGAGTTAATAGCACCAGACACACAAATAGCCAAATAAAGTTCCTCAAGGAAAGAATAAATGACTTGTGGAAATCTTAATAGCCTGTGGAAATGTAAGAAAGCAAACAAAAATGTAGAAATAGACTCCAAGGCCCTTGTATTATCATGGTTTGTCCTCTGAGAATACTTAACTGCACTTCTCTCCCTATTTACTATCACTGACAGTTCAGAGAGTTGGTAGTTGTTTTATTTCTGTTTGATATTTCATAGCAAGCAAGAAGTAATTAGTCTTCTTACAAATACTTTGAAAAGAAAAAAAGAAAAAATAATATATATAAAGAATTACTATCACAAGCTACCAGACCTTTGCATTTTTCTACATAGTAGAATTTTACTATGAGTATCTGGCTTGAAATAATATTTGTGATTCATCGCTTTCATTGCTACTTCCTTTTGGGGATAGCATATCAACAAGTTTCTTTAAATTGTTTGTGTGTATGTGTGTATATATATATATATATATATATACACTCAGAAGAAGGTAAATGGCATCATTCTTGGGCAGCTTTTCCTTCTTCAAACACCTGAATTTTCACTGCTGTTGGTGATAGTTTAAAGATCATTCTTGAAACAGTATCTTATCTTTGAAGTAATAAGTGAGAATTACACTGCTGATCATTTAAATCAGTTCTTCAGAAAATGTGTTAAGTGCACTAGAAATCCAGAAGGCACTTATTTTCTGACTTTTGAAGATGGAGAATACATTGTAACTAGCTCAGACACAGGGTATGTGCCAAAAGGAGTGCAAATAAAATCACCATTCAAAAGTCTTCTTCATAATGATAGTCTTTTTAAGAGACAAACATTACTATCTGGGATAGTTCTTGGGAAAAGTTTTTTCACACCTTGGTTTTGTGTTTTGTTGAACTCCTTCATAATAAAATTTACCATATCAAATAAATCAGTCCAGCAATGCATGTTCTTTAGTCTTGTTCCTATCTGTGGATAGGAAATATAACTCTAAACTGTGTATACTGAAAATGAGAGTGGTGATTTGAGATTTCTTTCTCACCATGGATAAAGAGAAATGTGAATCACAGTCTCTGCTTCCCAGGTGGTGTTAGTGGTAAAGAATCTGCCTGCCAATGCAGGATACGCAAGAAATGCAGGTTTGATCCCTGAGTCCGGAAGATCCTCTGGAGGAAGAAATGGCAAACACTCCAGTATTCTTGCCTGGAGGGCTACAGTCCATGGGGTTGCAAAGAGTTGGACACGGCTGAGTGACTAAACACACACAAACACACACTGGGATGGTGTGTGTGTTTTTAATGCTGGTTGTATATTAAAATAATACCTGAGGAGTGTTTTTAATCTACCAATGCCTGAGCCCCACCCCTGGAGCTTCTGGCTGTAAATTGGCATATGTTAGAATATGGGTATTGTTATATCTAAAACTTTGCAGGTACTCTCCCATACTACATGTACTATAGAAGGCAAACTGAAAATCCTTTGAAAAGGGCTTCTGATTACATCGTCACTCAGATAGTGATCCCTCACTGTAGGTAGGCATGTTTTTTGGCTAGATGAGCTTGGTACCTTGTTGGAGACTCTCCAGCTTGCTTCATATGAGAAAGGAGGCTCTTTCCTGAGTTCTCCAGATTTAAATAATTCCCCTAGAACTGTGTAATGGGAACAGTTTTTAATAGACTGTGGAGTTCACTGTAGCTTATCCAAGATACATAATTTTTAAAAATTTTCCTAGTTTTGATTCAAATATAAATCAGGGACAATTTCTACCAGTTTTAAAAAGTTTTAAATTTTTTTGTTTTTCATGTAAACCATCATTCAAAATTCACTCCTTTCATAAATATGCATACCCCTTTTCTGTATTTCCATCATGGGTTGTTCTGTAAAATGAAATATCTTGTTTCCAATAAACTTGCTGTGATGTGAGAACCATAGGAAGAATTTATAGATGATAAAATTTATCAAATTCATGGATAGATACATGAGAGAGAAAATGTAGCAGAGATACCATTTACCAAATGTTATTTTATAAGTGTAATTAAAATAGCCATTTATATAGTTTAAAATAGTAAGTATTGTCCCCTGTTTTCTTAATGTAAGCATTCCTTGCCTTGTTTGGAAAATAAGTAGAAGCCTCTAAGATGGGCCTGTTAGCAAGGAGTGCCAATGCCCCTGTGAAGCCCCGACCTCATGTACGGCCCCTTCTGACTGACTGCCTTCCAGACACAGTCACTGCCCCAAATGTGTTGATGATTCATGTAGGAATTGGCTGTTCAAACTTTTACTGCCAGACTAATCACATTTATGGTTTCTTGGCTTATTAGTTTTTTAGCAAATAGTACCTAGCGGGTAACTACAGTTAAATCAGTAGAGTTCAGAGCACCTGCATTTCTGAAGGCATTACTTTGTACATGAAATGGATCTGATTTTTAAACAACAGTTTTGCTATTTGCTTTACAACCTATTGTTTATTGTAAAGAAACTCTTTGTGCTTCTTAATTTCTCATGTGTTCTTTAAGAAAAGATGGCCAAGGAATATATTTACAGATGTGGTTCCACTTTTATTATTTCAATGCATTATTTTCTCCTCATCAGATTCATATTTGTGGTGATATGCCCTGCATGGCAAGTGCTGAGAAAACATTTGCTCAAAGTCTTGCCAAGAAACACTGTTGACTCTGTGGAGTATAGTGACTTCACTGTTCAAGATCCTCATGTGTTTATTAAAAAGGAAAAAAAAAAACCCACCCAGATACTAGTTAATTATATTCATCTGTCTAAATTACTAGATCTCATGGTTAGTATATTAAATTTATAAAATTGTTCAAGTGTATTCAATACTGTATTACATCAGTTTTATTGATATACTGGCAAAGAAACAAACATGACCACTCTTTACCATCTGTTTATAATGCTATATAAAGAAGACCATGTTGGTTGCCATGGAAACTACATTTCCAAAACCACTGAGTGTTTGCTTAAATTCTCCAACCTTAAAGTCATAAGCATTTTTTCTGAGCAAAAGAATAGAGTACATTTCAAAATTTCCTATGATTTTCTTAAAGTGAATTCTCTGTAAAATTCATTTATTATTTCTAGGCTGATATTTTGCCTCAAGATTTCATGAATTAAATTGAGAGACTTTTAATTTGAGAATTCTTTGGTATTTTCAAGAACTGGCGAGAAAATGTTAGCAATTTTCTATTGAGGGCTGCCACCTGTCTTTATAAGTAAAGGCTTTACTTCTTCAGAAAAACTTTTTGCTAGAGTAACAATAGAAAGGAGCCTGAAGAAGTGACAGATATGACAACATGGTATCTGGGAAGGAAAAGCAGTTGTAATGTAGTTACATAAGCTAACAATGTTTAGTTATTGCTGTCATATTAGCTGATATGATAAAAATTACCGAGGGAAGTACTTGACTTTAAACAGAATGGTTCTGACTTTAAAATTGTGGCTACTAAAAAATATTTTGTTAACTGTAAATAAAATCAGTTGATGTTCCTGGGAATTCTCCCTAGGGAAGAAAGAAGTGAAGTATTGAGATATGTTGTACTGTTGTTCTTACTGTAAATAAAAACTAGAACTAATTTTTTTTAATCCCAAATAACTGTACATTCAAATGTTTTGTTTATGTAAACCTGGGGTCTACATAGACACTCAGGAAGCTTGTTTGCTATATTCTTTTTTAAAAAAAAATTTTTTCCAACTTCTTAAAAGTTATTGTTAATGTTTTTACACTGCGGGAGATAAAATAGGATTACACCTGTTCTAGCTTGAATATGGAGGGTAAAGCGTCTGCCTGAAATGCGGGAGACCCGGGTTCGATTCCTGGGTCGGGAAGATCCCCTGGAGAAGGAAATGGCAATCCACTCCAGCACTCTTGGCTGGAAAATCCCACGGAAGAGGAGCCTGATAGGCTACAGTCCATGGGGTCACAAAGAGTCAGACATGACTGAGCTACTAGCTTTCACTAAAGCCAAAACTTTTTGTCTTATGTGGATAACAATAATAATACTGATAATAATAATAACGGATGCGTATTGTGCACGTAGTTGTGCCAGAGAGTATACTTAGCTTTTTACATGCTAAATGTTTATATTTAAACGTCATAATAATCCTATGAAATAAGTCCTATAAATACATAGTACAGTCTTTAAATTCAGGTTTCTCCTCCTTGGCACTACTGATATGTTGGGCTGGCTGGTAGTCCTTTGTCATGTGAGACTATCAGTTATGTTGTAGAATGTTCAACAGCAGACCTGGCCTCTGCTCTTTAGAAACCAAGTTGTAACAACCAAAAATATCTCCAGACATTGCCAGAGTCTCCTGGGGGACTAAAATTGCCTCCCATCTGAGAATCACTGCTCTAGATGAACCAGCAGTTTGATTTTTTTTCTGGTAGAAATAGTTTTTAAACCACTTTCTGCTGTTCACATGCTGTATACCCCTACTACCATCCATTTTAATACCAGCTAATCTCCAGTTTTGTTTGATATTCATCTGAATAACTTAACCAGACCCCATGTATTATGATAGCTTTTTTTAATCCAGGATTTTGAAAACTTGTGCAACAAAATGAAACAAGTGGAGTAATTAATGTAAGTTGCACCAAAATTACATATTCATAAAAGAATTTTAATAACAAAATTTTAGAATTATCTGCTGATTTTCATATATTAAAAATTGGAGGGAATCCTTTCCATGTATTCAACTCTTAAGTGCCAAACTAAGATGATTCTCTTTTTCCTGTTATTGACCTCTAAATATTTTCTGAGGAATATTTGAGTATAGTTCAGTCTTGTGTGAATATTTTCTCTGATTCTGAAAAATTAGAAGATTGTCAGTCATGGACCTTTCTTACAAAGTTAAAAAATCCTAAAAAAAATACTCATACTAGCAATGCTAATTTGTTGTGGTGGCTAATTTTCTGCTGTTTTTGAAAAATATGACTGTTTTGTTGTATTTTCTTATGAATGTTTTAATAGAAAAAGCATTTATTTCTTAGCAACATTTAAAAATTGTGATACTGTGAAATGGAACTCAGCAGGCCTCTGAATTGACAAAGTTAATCAGGTTTCTGTGATTCTCAAGTTTCTTTACCAAATAGTCTTAGCTTATAACCCATTCTCCTAAAAATCTAAAAATATGAAAACATTTTTCTATCATCTGAAAGATTACTTCAGAAATGTATATTAATAAATGACTCTATTTAATGTAGTTTGGTAGGAAATTACTGCATTTCACTACAGTTAACTGAAGAACACTTTGAAAGAATGCAGACGTAGAGAAAAATACCTTTTTTGGAAAGAATAAGAACATTAGGCCTTTTAGATGCACTTAAATGATTGTGAATTTTAGCTATCATTTTTATCCAGGCAAAAGCTTGCACAGTATATCACATTTTGAGACCAGATTGAACGAGGCCCAGGTTTGCTAGTGCTTCTATTAATATATTGTAAAGTGGGACTTCCCAGGTGACTTAAGTGATAAAGAATCTGCCCACCAATGTAGAAGATTCAGGTTCGATCCCTGGGTCAGAAATATTCCCAGGAAAAGGAAATGGCATCCCACTCGGGTATTCTTCCTTGGGAAATCCCATGAACAGAGGAGCCTAGTAGGCTACAGTCTGTGGGCTCACAAAAGAGTTAGACATGACTTAATGACTAAACAACAGCAACAACATATTGTGAAGTACTTTTCAATTCAGTCGCTCAGTCGTGTCCGACTCTTTGGGACCCCATGGACTGGAGCACACCAGGGTTCCCTGTCTATCACCAATTCGCGGAGCTTACTCAAACTCCATCACATCCGTGATGCCATCCAACCATCTCATCCTGTGTCATCCCCTTCTCCTGCCTTCAATCTTTCCCAGCATTAGGGTCTTTTCCAATGAGTCAGTTCTTCACATCAAGTGGTGAAAGTATTGGCATTTCAGCTTCACCATCAGTCCTTCCAATGAATATTCAGGATTGATTTCCTTTAGGATTGACTGGTTTGATCTCCTTACAGTTGAAGGGATTCTCAAGAGTCTTCTCCAACACCACAGTTCAAAAGCATCAGTTCTTTGGCACTCAGCTTTCTTTTTAGTCCAACTCTCACATTCATACATGACTACTGGAAAAACCATAACTTTGACTAGATGGACTTTTGTTGGCAAAGTAATGTCTCTGCTTTTTATGTCTAGGTTGAAGTACTTTTCAGCTCTTGAATAATATGCAGCAGTTAGAACCATTCACCAGGCCTTGATTTAAATATACAATATTTGAAGGTGCGAAACGCATCCAAACAGTCCAACATTTTGATAGGCCTAAATAGCCTATTGATAAGTTTCTGGTTTTTACCTGCGCATGAACAAAACAATCCTGAAATATATTGGCCACAGGCTTCACCAGATCTCAAAATTTAGCATTTATCTGGCTACTTTTGGAGAAAGGGGGAAACTTTTGGTATCAGGTGATGCAGATAATCCAGTTCTTATTAACATAACCACACTAGAACTTTATACCAAGGAAAATCATCACCGCATTTGGGGACCAAAGTATCTGTTATATGTCTTTGAAATTTGTTAGATTTTTGACACATGTGCTTAGAGACAGAGTTTTCACACTTTTGTCATTGTCCTCAAATCCATAGGGTTTGGAACTGTATTTGTACCATGAGAAGAGTAATTTCCTTTTTACTTTCATCAAGGTTATTTTTAATTTTAATGTAGTAAAAAACATTTTTTGCCCCTTTAATTTCGTATCTACCCTAGTTTCTCTCTCTTTGCTCAATTCAGTATTTTTTCAGTATCAGTATATTTTTTAAAGCCATCATTAAAACAAAATTTGTATTTGTGACCATGGCGCCTACCACTTACTTATGGCCCTACTTATTACTTATTACTTAACTTCTTTATGTCTCAGTTTCTTCATCCATAAAATCAGGATCAAGAATAGTACCTTATAGCCTTGTATGAGGTTTAAGTGAGAAAATAAGTAAATAAATACATACATATAAACATACATATAAATATACATTTTTATATATTTAAAGTGTAAGGATAGTTTTTGCAACAGATATTAACGTTGAGCCTATTGCTTTTTCCTTTCTAGGACAAAGTTGCAAGATTGGGTCCCTAGTGTATCAATGAGCAGTGTTTAGTTTCTTTTACCTTTTAAAAATGAATTATTGTAGTATGAATTAAAATGGGAACAAAACCTCTTCAGATATACATTTCCTGTCTTATTTAACATATTCCTAGAAATTAAAACATAGAATGTATATAAATTATTTTTTTAACTAAGTAGTCCTTCAGTGAAATATTTCAATCGAGGAATGTGTATTTTGCCCAATTTCAAGGAAAGGAACCAAGGTATTCAGTAAAGAATGATGAAAACTATGATCTCCTCCTTCCCTAAGAGTTATAGTTTTGTGGAGTATTTTAGATTGACTGTTGTAGGCCACCAGAAGGGCATAGAGCCACATGCCACAAGCGGGCCTGTGCAGACCCTCATTTCAGTTTAAGACTCCTTGGCTGTGGTATAGACCCTGGCTACTCCTGCCGTCTGTGTGGGTTTTTGTTGTTATTGTTTTTTAGTTGTGGTTTTTAACCTGGACTGTATTTTCACTGCAGTGCCAACTTTTCTCAGCCTCCTGTGAATGGGGGCTATTCAAGACTTCCCATGGCTCTGTGTTTAATGGACCGCACATCCTCTGCTCTGTTCTGCTTGGGAGTCTTGTTGAACTTGCATGTAAGGAGAAGGCAGCACCCAAATTCGTGTCTAGCTATTAGTGCACCAGCCAGTAATCAAGAGAAGTTTCAGGGAAGTGCTTACGAGAAGTCAACTATAAAATTTTTTTCACGTCTTTACCTGTAAGGTCCTTTCTGAGCTCTAATTCAAGCTATTGCCCATTTTTGCTCAGTGTGTTATTGCTGTGATCATTATTTCTGTAGGCTGGCTTTGGAAGCAGACATCTGAATTGAACCCCAGGTCCTTCATTTATTGGCTATATAATTTTGGGCAGATTACCTTATTAATTCATCCACAAGTATTTATTGAATGTCTATGTGCCAGGCAGAATTCTAAGCACTGGAGATACAACTGTGGACAAGTAAATGTGCTGTAATATGCTTGTGTTCTAGTCAAGGAAGACAATAAATAAGTGAATACAAATATGTAGTTTATCAGTGTACTCATTGATGTGTAAAAAATAAACTTGCTCTGTGAGCCTTAATATCTTCATCAGTAAAATGAGGAAAACTACCACCTCCCAGGATAGTTGTCAGATTAGATGAGCTGGCACCATGAAGGCTTGAGGATATACCAGGGTGGATGAGACAGTCTGCCTCTCGGTCACTTGCTGGCCATCTGGTAAATGAGGGATGTCTTCCCAGAACCTTTTGACCTGCTAGAGTGGAGCAAGTGTTATGTTCTCTGAGAATTAAATTGGCTAAAGTAACATGTGTGTAATTTATTCCAAGTGTCTCTCTCTCTTGGTTCAGTAGGTGCCATCTATTAATTAATACCATGTAAATGAAACTTTAAGAAATCGAATCATGTTTCCCTATTGACACCTATAATTTGAGAGATGCCACTATTATGGTAATGATTGTCCTTTACTACCTCTGTTGGTGGCTATTTTAAATATTTATAAGGCCTTATTGTTATTTGGGTAGCAATATTTGGAATTTTGAGAGCTAATAGATTTTAACTTGGGAAACCAAACATGGAATCTTTCCTGGTGAAAGTTTTTCTGTGGAAGATGAACACAAGCAGTGTATGTCCTGCACCTGTCACTTCTAATTCTCCCATGTTTTAGTCTCCTGTACCTTGATTTCAGTGTTGATTTTGGAAAAATAAATGAGTTTTTCCTAAAAATTTTGCACTTGTGTTGAGGTTTGACAGAAAACAACAATATTCTGTAAAGCAGTTATCCATCAATAAAGAGTAAATTAATTAAAAAAATAAAAAGCAAAACCAAAAAAAAATTTGCACTTGATTTCTGAACCATCATATTGCTATAATACAGTTCTAGGTTTTAATTTTTTTTTCCATTCATTTTTTTCAAGAGTAATTTCTCCAGCTAAAACCCATGATGGTTTCTGTCCCTGTCCCATTCCCACTTCAGTTTGCCTTTGATGTATTACCTGTAAAGTAATTTATAATTTTTTTTCAATTTGCTTATTTTTACTGGATTCCTCCATCTCCTGTTGTAGCTTCTACATTTGGCTTTAGCCTCTTAATAGTATGTTGTGTAAAGCCAATTGAATGACCTTCTCTTTTTGTCTTTTCCAACTTGTCCTAAGGCAAATATTCTAAATTTTGCACAACTGAACCACCTTCGTTAGCTAGTAGGACTGACCCACCAAGTACTAAACAAATACTTATTACTTACATTGAGATATTCTTTTTGATAAAAATGTATTTCTACCCAAGTAACCACCCTCCCCCTCCAATTATAGAGGATTAGTCTGACAGCAGTTCCCTTGAATTTGAGTGTCAGAGTCTGCTGAAATGAGGACTTGAAGTTGAGAAAAGCACTGAGCACTAAGGGAGCACTCATTCACGTTTGGTTGACTTATTCCCTACACAGGCGGACTCTGATAGTGGAAGGTGTGATTCACAGCAGGTCAGCTTTTAGCCAGTGTCACTGCTTGAGTGGTGGTGTGAGTCTCATGTGTCGGAATAGTGTAATGAGGCTTATATTCCAGCACTTGGTTTTTCTACCCCTTTGCTTCAACACTAAATTGATTTTTTTCTAACGTGAACAAAAGGGGTCTATGTGTAAAGCTTGTGTGAGATCATTTTAATGGAGTTTTCAGTGTGGCTGAAATATTTTTTAATGACCTGTTTTACTACGTTAGTATTTTAAAATAAATCTTCAGTTATCATTTGAGTTCAGAAATCTTTGTTCATTTTTTTCTCCCCCTAGTGATAGTTTAATTCTAAGGCGGCCAGCTTATATCTTGCTGCAAACTTGATTATTAGCATTATTTTACTTGTTTTTTATTTCAATCATATTTTGTTAAACTACTGGTGTTCATTCGTTAACTATTTCTAAAAAGCTCTGTTTGATTTCCCCTCTGTTCGACAACTCCTGTGCCCAATACCTGTTCTACTTTCTCTTCTCTCTTCCTTTCTTTCCATTGCCTGTCTTCTGCCACATGCCCATCAGACCTAATTGCTGCTTTGTGAGAGCTTTGTTGAGGCAGTTCCTTGGCCCTGCTGTCCCTTGGGGATTTAATGTGGGTGAGATGTGCCTGTGGCCCTCGAGCCATGTCAGTGGCTGCTATAGCTCCCAGATTCTAAAGACTGGTCCACCTCAGGCCCTAATGTTGTTTCAAGTCTAGAGCATTTTAGTCTCAGGATAGATATGGCAGGAATAATACAATTTGGGTCATTTTTGTCAATGGATATTAACCTCCAGCTTGTCTGCTAATTTTATATAAAAATCTGTGACATGCAGACTATTTTTAGTCTCCTTCAAATTAGAGTGCTTTAAGATAATTTTTATGAGTGCTAATGTTTTTCTTTTACAACTTAGTAATATTACTGTCACTGAATTACTAATCATATATATATATTTTATATATATATATATATATTTAACGTCACTTTGATACCATTTAAACTTTGGCCTTATATCTAAACCTTAGAGAAATTAAAAGTGAGATATAAGAACCCAAAAGACATCTAGATAGAACTTTGGGGTTCATTAAAGGTGAGTTAAATTTTTTCTTCAAGTGAGAAATACAGCTATAATATAGTAAGCCATTTGCCTTTTTAATATTCTGATATTTTAAAAAAAGTTATCTTTTTCTCCAGACTTACAAAGAGATCTGTGCTCTTATGCAATTTGGAAAATATGTAAATCACCCTTAATCTGAAAATCCATTGATTAACACTTGTTACCATTTAGAGGCATTTTCTTCCTATTATTTCTCTTCAATTTTTAAACAAAATATTTTAAATACACTAAAAAATACATGGACACTCTGTGTATTGAATACCAATATAGTGACACTCAGATTTTAAACGTTACTGCTTAGAAAACAAACATGGTTACCAAACGGGAAAGGGGTTGGAGAAGGATAAATTAGGAGTTTGGAATTAGCAGATACAAACTACTGTATATGAAATAGGTAAACAACAAAGTCCTACTGTATAGCACAGGGAACTATGTTTAATATCCTACAGCAAACCATAATGGAAAAGAATGTGCAAAAGATATATATATTACTAGAAACTAACAGGATTATAATCAACTATACTTGAATTAAAATAAAATGTTGATGTTTTATTAAATTTTTCTTAGTTCATGGCCTTGTTTATTATATATATGTGTGTGCATCTATTGAAACATAATTGGGATCATATTATATTTATACTTTTATAATTTTATCTTTTCTTTAACATTTTAAGTATTTTCCCATATCATTAAAATTTGTTTAGTGCTTTGTTGCAACACTAAATTTGTTCTAGTGTTTGCACAGATTTTATTTTTAAATAATGGTAATTCTATCCCTATTTAATTGTACATTTACTTCTAGTTCTTTTAACTTAATATATCACATACTATACATGACTTAAAACACTTTTTCAAAAAACTGCAGGTTAAAACTCATTAGTAGGTCACAAAGGCAATTTAACAGGCTATAGTCAACATAAAAAAAAAAACAATAGAGACGATCAGGGTATTCCTGTGATTCTTTGGCAAAAAAAATGTACATCTTCTAGTCCTTTTGCTTCCATTATCTATATAAACTTAAAATTTTTTTTGACTAGGGGTCACAGTCACAAATATTATTAGAAACCTTTTTAGCCAATCTCCCTCATGTATATTAGATTTGACACCCATCTTTTATGCTTACATTTTCTGGATTGATTTATTAGAACTAGATATATTAAAGTGAGGTAGTCAAATAGTGAAACAAACTCTATACCTCTAGATTTTAGCATTGGAAGGAGTTTTTCCACTGTGGGGATCTGGGAAGTTCTGATTTTTCCCATTCAGTTGTACTTTAAGAAGCTTTGAGCTAACTAACACAGGGCTTTCCCAGTAGCTCAGCAGTAAATAATCTGCCTGCCAAGCAGGAGACATAGGTTTGATCCCTGGGTCAGGGAGATCCCCTGGAAAAGGAAATGGCAACTCACTCCAGTATTCTTGCCCAGGAAATCCCATGGACAGAAGACCCTGGTGGGCTACAATGGGGTCGAAAAAGAGTCGAACATGACCTAGTGACTGAACATGCATGCACAAACTAACTCAAGGGTGATGATCCCTTATAGTTGATAAGTTGTTTCCTTAATATTTGATTATCAGTTTACCAAAAGACTGTGATCTGAGTCACTGGCATAAGTTAGAATTATGAACTCTTGAACATAAATCTTAGGTTTCTCTCCTCTGGTTCTGCCATCCTACCTCAGCTCACCATCTGGAACTTCCCCTACCTTCTGTTCAAATTGAGTGTAGCCTCTCACAGGCACTGCTGCAGTAGTGAATTCAGTAAGTTCTCCTAAACGAAGAGACAAAGCACTTAAACCCTCCAGTATATTGAGTTCTGTCTGCTTAAAGCTTAAGAGATAGGTCCTTTGATACGGCATGGTTCTTATATACAATAATTTTTCAACATCACATTAAACTCTCAGCATGTCATTTTGTAGTGCATTGGTCCTTTTCCCCAGTGTGGCTATCACTTTTAAAGAATCCACTATGATTTAGGAAGAGGGACTCAAGACACTGAACTCAAGGTTCAGTGTGTGTGCTAAGTTCCTTCAGTTGTGTCTGAATCTTTGTGACCCTATGGCTCCTCTGTCCGTGGGATTCTCCAGGCAAGAATACTGGACTGGGTTGCCATGCCCTCCTCCAGGGAATCTTCTCAACCCAGGGATCAAACCCATATCTCTTCTGTCTCCCGCACTGGCAAGCAGATTCTTTACTACTAGCACCACCTGGGAAGCCCCCTGTTCAGTGTAGCAAATGGAGATGACGGAGAGATGAGTAAGGTTGGGACTAGTAATAGGTCTCTTTGGGTAAGATGGTAAGTTGGTGTCTGCTGCTCTGCTTCTTGGAAGTCATTTGCTCTCTCATCTTGCATTTTTTGAGACTTATTCTGTATCAGTTACTCTGCTGGGTGCAGAGCATCCAAAGATGACTAAGCCTGAGGGCCCTTAAGATTCTCACAGCCTTGTGAGGAGTACCTTAGAACAGATACAATCATTAAATAGCAAGACTGAAAATTATATCTAAATCCTGGCACTTAAATTACTAATTGACTAGTAATTGTTTAGCTTTTCTAAGCCTGCTTGCTAGTTTTCCTCATCTGTAAAATGATATTACTAGTTCTTTTACATGGTTTTTGTGAGAATAAGAATGTACATATATAAATTAGCACGTGCCTGGCATTATAGCATGTTTATAGTATGCTGTAGCTGTGTCATTCGATGCCGTTTTTATTATTCAGCGTATTAAGTGCCAGGCTAGACGTTTATAATAAAAAGCCCATGGAAGAGGCAGCTGCCTCACCCCAGGTTCTGCACGCCGCACAGCCACCGTTCGCTGCTTCCACTGTGCGTTTATGTTCACTTTTCTTTCCAGGTGTCGGTGGAGACCCTTTTATCTGTGGACATGCTGTGTTCCTTCCTGTGGGTCACACTCATCCTTACTGAGTTCCCTACATATATAGGAATCCTCTAAAACTCCTTTTCTCTTCTCATGCCCTCCTTTCCCCTTTTCCCTTCCCTTTTTTTCTTCTTTCTCCACCCCCCACCCAAAACTCATCCATCAATTCCTACTGCTTTAGCTATCACCCCTATGAAGATGCTTCCCAAATGTATATCCACAGCATTTCCAGATGCCTGCTGGGCATCTCCATCTGGAAGTCCTTCTTGCATTCAAAGTTAACATGTCCAAAACTGAACTCATTAATTCCCCATTAACACTCCTTTTCTTTCCAGTCCTTGCTAATGCTAGCGTCATCACCTCCAGCAGACAAGTTTGAATCTTAAATTCAGCCCTGATATTTGCTTCCTGGTGCCTTCCTGATGTCTTGCTCATACAGTCAGTTGGCCAGACTAACCTGACCCACCTCCATGCTGCTGCCATCATTCAGGTTTTCTTTCCCATCCCTGCTGCTACTACCCTAATTTAGGCCCTCATTATCTCCCACCTGGAATATTGGAAGAAGCTACTCCTAACCAATCTTCCCTCTCCTTTCCCCTGTACCCAACAACACACTATTGCCAGAGTGACAATATTAGGCCCCAAGTAGCAGTTTTAGTCTTTAGCCCTAAACACATTAGTCCCTTGCTGATAAACCATCCATGCCTTCAAATTGCCTGCAGAATAAAGTCCTGATTCTAAACCTCTCAAGGCCCCTCACTCTTTAGGCTGTCTCCTGGGCTTATTCACCTTCACACTTTGCCCAAATGATTAGCCCCACAGGTCCTGAACCTGCTTCCCATTCTTTTACCTGCTATCACTCAAACCTATTCCTTTCTCCCAAAGTACCATTCTTTCCATTCCAATAACTCCATCCCTCTCCTCCCTCCATTCTCTGCTCAGGAAAATTTGACCATCTTTAAGGCTCAGTCTGAAGTCTGTCTCCACTGGGACGGGCACCTCTAACAAGAAGCCGTTTTCTTTCTTCCTTTGTTTATGGATAACTTATTGATATTCTACTGTCTTTGTTATCTGTTTTTATATTATTCAATTTAACCACTGTTTTTTCAATTTAACCATTTTTGAAACATGTCATTAATAGCTCTTTTAATAGACCTCATTTCTTTGTATTCCTCATAGTATATATATGTGTTGAAACAGTGGAATTTGAGAGAGTATGGAAAGGTTCCATAGCTGTCATTTGAGGATTTAAAATAGTTAATAGTTATGGAAAGATAAGATGATGTAGTAGGAACTGCAGTTAACCACAGAAACAACGATGTGAGAAGGCCATACAATTGTGTTGCATGAAGTTCACTTGTAAAATCCTTATTTCCATGAAATTGTAAAGCTATTAGGATATTAGTGTTAATTGTTGCTCTATTGTAGTTCTAGAGCAGAATTTTGAAGAAGGCCAAATTCCTTCGCCCAAAATTCAACTTATAGACTTTTCAGAATGATGTTATTTAAAATTAGTGATGTGTCTGCTGCTGCTGCTGCTAAGTCGCTTCAGTCGTGTCCAATTCTGTGCGACCCCATAGACAGCAGCCCACCAGGCTCCCCTGTCCCTGGGATTCTCCAGGCAAGAACACTGGAGTGGGTTGCCATTTCCTTCTCCAAAGCATGAAAGTGAAAAGCAAAAGTGAAGTCACTCAGTCGTGTCCGACTCTTAGCGACCCCAGTGATGTGTCTATAGTAGCTAATTTCCCAGGACTACATAGTATCTGACTTATCTTTAACTTGATTGAAATACTGTTTTAGATTTGGTACATCTCTAGTTTGTCCACTAAGCTACTACCTCCATATTTCTCATTGACTACCGCAAAAGCATCCCAACTGATCTCCTCATATCCACTTTGTTCCCCCACCGCCAACACACCCATCAGTCACTTTTCCACACTGATGAGGGAAGACATTTTTTGTATATTTTTTAAAATATCTGATTACATGACCAGATGCTGAAGTTACTGCAGTGGTTTCACATTACTCTTTGGATAAAGAGCCAATGTCTAATCACAAGCTGTTTGACCTGTGCGGTCGAGTCCCTGTTTACTTCTAGCCTCGTTTGTACAGTGTTCTCAGCTTTGCATGTGCTCATTCTTCCTTTGGATGTCAACTCAGTCATCATTTCCTCAGGAAGCCTTTGCTGGCTAGGCTAGTTCCCAGTTGCAAGCTCTCAGAGTATCATCTCTTTTTACTCTGTGGCATTATTAGCATTGTAATTTTACATTATTTGTGATTCTTTCATTATTACTGGTCTCTAGCATCAGCTTGTAAGCTTCGCAAGCTCTTTGCCTGGTTTTGCTCACCGTGGCATCTGTGCCAAGCGCAGTGCTTAAAGTATGGAAGGTATTTGGTCTATATTAGTTTAATGAATGATGAAGGGTCTAAATATATGTGTATGTATATATATATTAGCAAAAGGAAAACAATTCTGTAGAATTTTAGTGATATAGATTACAAGGGACTAAATATTGCTTTCATTTATGATACTTCGATGATGTTAACGATTTCTCCCAATTTTTATACTTATTATATATATTGTAGTTAAAAAAAAGTAAACTGCTTAGTTACCCAGTCGTGTCTGTCTCTTTGTGACACCATGGACTGTAGCCCGCCAGATTCCTCTGTCCATGGGAATTCTCCAGGCAAGAATAGTGGAGTGGGTTACCATGCCCTCCTCCAGGGGATCTTCCCAACCCAGGGATCCAACCCAGGTCTCCCGCATTACAGGCAGATTCTTTACTATCTGAGCCCCAGGGAAGAGTATTAGATAATTACATGTAGTAAAGTGAAATCATAAAGAATCACAGAGTTAGGGGAAAAAAACCCAGATGTCAAATAATCCAGGCTTCCCTTTGATGTGTTGTTTCAGAGGCTGTGCAGCTTCTTGAACATCTTTATTCACAAGGGACTCAGCATCAATAGAGGCTCCTCTGTTCTTTAATTTCTTCATGTGAAGCCAAAATTCACCACCTATATTTTCTATCTATTAGTGTCCTCTAAAGTAATACTTACCAAGTCTGTCTTCTATCCACATGGTACCCTTTCGGATGAGCAGACAGTCATCATGTACTCCTTTAGCTTTAATTCTCCCAGCCCTCCCCTGCACACACACTGCGTTCCTGTCCTGTTGGTTCTGGAGACAGTTGTGTCCTTCTCTCTGTCCTCAAACCTGCACACATGTTGTCTCTAAAACACTCTTTTTTCACTTCCCCTCCTTGCTTCAGATCCTGTGACTCCTTCCCTCTCATCCTTTAGGTCTCAGGGAGGTCTCTTTCACCACTCCTTCACCCCGCTTATGTTGGTTGCCCTTGTTCATATCCCTAAGTAGCTCACGCCACATTTTATTATTATTTTAAATCCAGATTATATAATCCACACGAAGGGAGATCACAACACACAGTGTATGTCATTATGTCCTCCACTGTCTGTCTCGCACTGTGCCTGACTTACAGTAAGCATTTACTACATTTTTGGCTGCGTAAATTTGAGAACACCGTTTTTACTATTCTCCAAGCTAGCATTCTTTTTTTTTTTTTTGTCAGCCAAGTGTGTGGCAGTAAATGATTTCACGATCTTCTGGATATGCTCCAGTTTGTTCGTATTTCTCCTAGAGAGGCACTCAGAATAAATTGTAATGTTCCAGGTGAAAATATGACCTGGATTATATGAAACGTTATCTCTGCAAATTTAGAATCTGAGGGACTTTTTTATGCTCAGGAGCTGAATTTCTTATTTTTCTTGTGAGCTAAGTTTTAAGTAGTAGACATTATCAAATGATCTTATTCCTTTTTTTTTTTTTTTAAGGCTGTTAATGAAGTGAATTTAAAGAAGTGGTGTTTTGGAAACATTTAATTTACTCACACTATTAATCTGTTCTTTGGATTGTCAACTATTGTCTTGTGTGAAAATTGATGCTTAGAAGGCATGCTTTTCTGACTGCTCTCTTGATTTCTATCAACTGGTGGGTGCACTAGAATTTCTTCTCCTGACCTTTTTCAGTAGTGCTTTCTGAAAGTGGAATGTGTTTCAGCCATATATGATGTTTCAGGCTCATAGAAGGAAGGATTCCTTAACTTTTGTTATTTTGGGGGAGTAGAAGAAGAAACAATATAGGAAATTATTGGTGGCTCAAACGGTGAAGAATCTGCCTGCAGTGCAGGAGACTCGGGTTCAATCCCTGGGTCAGGAAGATCCCCTGGAGAAGGGAATGGCTACCCACTCTAGTACTCTTCCCTGGAGAATTCCATAGACAGAGGGGCCTGGCAGGCTGTAGTCCGTGGGGTTGTAAGATATAAGAATTAAGAAAAATACATGGCAAAAAAGTAGAGGGAATGTAGTTTTCTGACTGCCTTATCGCCTTGCTTGTGCTTCCACAGTGGTGTATGCTTTACTCACGTCGTCTCTTCCACACGGTGACTACAGGAAACACATGTCGTTTAACGTCGTTTTACAGAAAAAGTGATAGTCTGAGTCATACAACTAATAAATGGCAGAAGGATTTTTCAGACCTGGTTCTAAAGCAGTCACTATTCTACTGACTCAATAAATAGTTGGTATATGAATGAAATGAAGCCGATGGAGAGTCGCTCTAGCATAATGGATAAACATGTATATAGACTTTAGAGCCAGGTGGCCTGGATTCAAATCCTGGCCCTATCAGGGTTCTAAGGCTTACTATCTATGGTATCTTGGGAAAGTTGCTTGATCTCTCTGTGTGCCTCATTCTCTTCATCTCTAAAATCAAAATAATTGTGGTACCTTCCTCCTAGAGTTGTTGTGAATTAATTTGATTATTATATAGTAAAATACTCAGAACAGTTCCTGTTCTGAGTTGCATTGGCGTTGTGAGGTTCTATTTAAGGATTTGTTGCTACTGCTGCTATTGTATTTTGATGATGATGATGATGTATGTGTCCTCTGTGAAAGGTCTCCTCTCTCAGAAGTTTATGGAAGGTGTTATCAGAACTGTTGCCAGGACTGTTTCTTCAGTCTGACTTGGCCCGATGTCTCAAAACTCACAACTTAAGTTTTAAGTTTCAAGTTGTTAAGTGTTACCCTCATATCTTTCATTCCTCAGTTCAGTTGCTCAGTCGTGTCCTACTCTTTGTGACCCCATGGACTGCAGCACACCAGGCCTCCCTGTCCATCACCAACTCTAGGAGCTTGCTCAAAATCATGTCCATCGAGTCGTTGATACTGTCCAACCATCTCATCCTCTGTTGTCCCTTTCTCCTCCTGCCTTCAATCTTTTCCAGCATCAGGGTCTTTTCAAATGAATCAGTTCTTTGCATCAAGTTGGCCAAAGTATTGGAACTTCAGCTTTAGCATCAGTCCTTCCAATGAATATTCAGGACTGATTTCCTTTAGGATTGACTGGTTTGATCTCATTGAAGTCCAAGGGACTCTCAAGAGTCTTCTCCAGCACCACAGTTCAAAAGCATCAATTCTTCGGCACTCAGCTTTCTTTATGGTCCAACTCTCACATCCATACATGACTACTCGAAAAACCATAGCTTTGACTAGACCATAGCTTTTCATTCCTAAACAGGCTCAACCCCTCAAACACACAGACACACACACAGCCTCACCTTCCTCTTTTCCCTTTCTGTAATTAGGAGCCAATTCACAGCTTCTCTTTAATATTATTATTATATACCTCAGGTAAAACATGTATAAGGATCTAGTAGCGTAAGTTGGGCTTCCCAGGTGGCTCAGTGGTAAAGAATCCACCTGCCAATGCAGGAGACATAAGTTCAATCCCTGGTCAGAAAGATGCTCTGGAGGAGGAATTGGCAACCCACTCCAGTATTATTGCCTGGAAAATACCATTGACAGAAACCTGGCGGACCACAGTCCATAGGGTTGCAAAGAGTCAGACACGACTGAGCACCCACACACAGTAGCATAAGTTAAAATCTGTAATTCAAAGCAAAAAACTTGGAAAGCACTCCATTTTACATTTTCTTCCAAAATACTATGCTTCCCAGCCTCCCTACAGTTCAGGTCTGTAGGATTTAAGTAGATTGTTACATTATAATAAAGAGCTTTGGATATTTCTGTTGATTATTTGTTTCTACTATAGTATAGCTTAATTACCTTAAATTAACTTCCTTTTTCTAGGAAATTAGAACTTCTTTGTAAAAATCATTAACCCCTCTAACCTACTGAAGATCACTTACTAGATTAAGGAGAAAATATAAGTAAAGAAAGAACTGTAACTGTTATTTTGCAGGAAGCCTGAAGATGTCTTATTTAGAAACTAATGAAAGAGTAAGGGGCCCTTTTAAAAATTTACTTGGAAGCATGAGGGGTGAAAATTTTCTTAAGTAATGGGCTAACTCATTAATTTTGACTATATAAACTTAATTTAAATTAATTCTTTGTTCAGAAGTCACCCAAGGAAGTCTTAATAAGTCAGTGACGTATCAGAATACAAATTTTCCTGTTTTTAGAAATAAAGTCACAGATGTAGAAGACAAACTTATGGTTACCAAAGGGGGAAGGGGAGGAGGGATAAACTGGGAGATTGAGATTGACACATATACACGACATATATAAAGTAGAAAACTAATAAGAACCTACTGGATAGCACAGGGAATTCTTCTCAATATTCTGTAATGCCCTATATGGGATTAGAATCTAAAAAAGAATGTGTGTGTGTGTATAGCAGATTCACTTTGATGTACAGCTTAATTAATACAGCTGTATTAGTTAAATTGTGAATCAACTAAACTCAATAAAAATTAATAAAAGTTTTTTGCTATTTTTACCACATTCAAGAATTTTGTTTGTATGTTATTTATGTATACTTTTTAGTATAACTTATTTGACTAGTGCTCATGAAGATTGTTGTAAGTGTTAATTTATTATAATATGTTGTTCTTAGTCTTTCAGTCATGTCCTTTGAAACTCCATGGACTATAGCCTGCCAGGCTTCTCTGTCCATGGGGATTTTCCAGGCAAGAATACTAGAGTGGGTTGCCATGTCCTCCTCCAGGGGATCTTCCCAACCCAGGAATAGAATCCAGGTCTCGCACATTGCAGGTGGATTCTTTACTGTCTGAGCCCATTATAATATGTTACCCATAATTTTCTGTCTTTTTTTCTTTTTCTAATATTGCCCTTTAGTTCTTATATGATAACCTTTTGTGATACTTAAATAAAAATGTAATCTAGGAAAGTATTCTGACCTTAGTTATAGTAGAAATTATAAATATTGAATATTCATAGCAAAAAAATTATATTCTATGTTAAAGCTTAATGTTGCCTAGAATGATTATTCTTTTGCATAAAAAATAAGAAATGGTAAAATATTTGCCCATGGCATTCATTTCCATTTTAATTCTCAAATTTTCGACCTGTGAAGACAGAAATCATTTTGTACCCTTCCCCTTACCAGCACCATCACCACATAATACAACTTCATCAAAGCCATACAATGTATATTTCACCTGCAGTCAACTACCACAAAACAGTTTAACACTATGGGTTCCTCTCATTATCAGACCACATGGTTAAGATTGCATGGGAAAACCCAGAAAGAGGAGGAAGCCAAGTCAGTAGGCCTTACAGTTTTGAGACTATCACTTTCAAAACTAGCTGAGGGTTTCTCTAGATGTTTCCTGCAGTCACTGCTTCCTCCTGTTAACTCTTTCTTCCACAATCCTATTTCTTTTCAGAGGGTCCCATTGTCTGATTTTGGAAGCGTGGGCGTATTTGCAGCAGTTCTCTTACTTGATCCAACTTATTTTGTGATTTTCTTTCTTTCCTTGTTGGCAGGGGTCTTATACACGACAGACAGAATAACCTCCAGTTGAGGGGCTTGGTGGTGTTACTTATTTCTAAGGCAGCTGGGCCCAACAGTGTGAATGCTTCGTGTCAAAACTATGACATGGTCAGTGGGATCTATTCATGGTAAGAAGAAATTTTGAAATTGCTCTCTAAATTGTATTTTCATACAGTGGTCAGTAGAAATCACTGTTTAGTTCTTTGTCATTCTCTGATTCAGAGATAGATTAAAACATTTTGTAAGGTTAAAATATGGATTTTTATTGTTCTTAATAAATCTAATAGTCTTAGCTACTTTGTATGGAACTCTGGTAAATTTTCCCTTGTGTTTTTGTCTAATACTTTCTACCTTGAGGATTTACATTTTTTTATTGAATACTACCCTTCTGCCCCATCATGATATCATTTTATTTCTGTAGAGAACTCTGTATCATTTAGTCCAGGATTCATGGTTTTTAAACCTCAATAGGATAACTTAGCTGTATAGATAATGATGCAACTACCATTTTAGGAGATGTCTACTTCAATGCTATATCATTAACTTTATTTTGTTTATTTTTATGGTGAAGAGGTTTTTATTTAACTGGAATAAGAAACTTTTACCTCTCACATTTAGATTAAAAAATAAATTGATGAGTACATATTATTTTGCTGCATATAAAACAAACTTTAAAATTTCAGTTGTGATTTTTTAAATGTGATTTTAAAAATGTTTTTTAGTAATAATATATCAGCAATAACTTTACTTAATCTTAGAAGTGTACTTGGCACTGTGTTGAAAACCTGTATAGAAGTAACAGTCTGCAGGTGGACTTTGGCACATGAAACTAAAGCACCCAAAAACATGGTGACAAGGGAATTTTCCTCACAAAAAGAACTATTTCTCGAAGCTTAGACTTCTGGTTAATACATCTTATTGATTTACTTTAAAAATCAGTCCTCATCACTATCACACAATTGTGCTCATTTCACATGCTAGCAAGGTAGTGCTTAAAATCCTTCAAGCGAGGCTTCAACAGTACATGAACCGAGAACTTCCAGGTGTACAAACTGGATTTAGAAAAGGCAGAGGAACCAGAGATCAAATTGCCAACATCCATGGACCATAGAGAAAGCAAGGGAATTCCAGAAAAACATGTACTTCTGCTTCATTGTCTATGCTAAAGCCTTTGACTGTGTAGATCACAACAAGCTGGAAAAATTTTAAAGAGATGGGAATACCAGACCACCTTCCCTGCCCCCTGTGAAGCCTGTATGCAGGTCAAGAAGCAACAGTTAGAACTGGTCATGGAACAATGGACTGGTTCAAAATTGGGAAAGGAGGACATCAAGGCTTTGTATCATCACCCTGCTTATTTAACTTCTATGCAGAGTACATGATGAGAAATGCTGGCCTGGATTCCCAAACTGGAATCACAATTGCAGGGAAAAATATCAATAACCTGAGATGTGCAGATGACACTACCCTTATGGCAGAAAGCGAAGAGGAACTAAAGAGCCTCTTGATTAAAGTGAAAGAGCAGAGTGAAAAAGCTGGCTTAAAACTCTGCATTAAAAAAAGAAGATCATGACATCGGGTCCTATCACTTCCTGGCAAATAGAAGAGGAAAAAGTGGAAGCAGTGACAGACTTTATTTTCTTGGTCTCCAGAATCACTGCGGATGGTGACTGCAGCCTTGATTGCTTCTTGGCAGGAAAGCTATGACAAACCTAGACAGTGCGATGAAAAGCAAAGGCAATACTTTGCCGACAAAGGTCTGTATAGTCAAGGCTGTCGTCTTTTCAGTAGTCACGTACAGTTGTGAGCTGAATATGTAAAGAAGGCAAAGCGCCAAAGAATTGATGCTTTTGAACTGTGGTGTTGAAGACTTTTGAGAGTCACTTGGACAGCAATCCACCTGTAATGCAGGAGGCCCCAGTTCAATTCCTGGAATGGGAAGATCCACTGGAGAAGGGATAGGCTACCCAATCCAGTATCCTTGAGCTTCCCTTGTGCCTCAGCTGGTAAAGAATCTGCCTGCAATGCAAGAGACCTGGGTTCGATCTCTTGGTTGGGAAGATCCCCTAGAGAAGGGAAAGGCTACCCACTTCAAGAAGGGAAAGGCTACCCACTTCCAGTATTCTGGCCTGGAGAATTCCATGGACTGTATAGTCCATGGGGTCGCAAAGAGTCAGACATGACTGAGCAACTTTCACTTTTGGACAGCAAGTAGATCAAACCAGTCAATCCTAAAGGAAATCAACCCTGAATATTCATTGGAAGAACTGATGCTTCATTCGAAGCTGAAGCTACAATACTTTGGTCACCTGATGCGTGCAGCCTACTCATTGGGAAAGACCCTGATCCTGGGAAAGATTGAAGACAGAAGGAGAAGAGGGCGACAGAGGATGACATGGCTGGATGGCATCATCAATGCAATGGACATGAACTTGGGCAAACTCTGGGAGATGGTGAGGGACAGGGAGGCCTGGCATGTGCAGTCCATGGGGTCATGACGAGTTGGACTCGACTGGGCGACTGAACAACAACAACATATCTCTAATGAATATCAGCTGGTTTACTATCACTAATCTTAAAATAACACTTGGAAGTCTTTGAGACTTAGTAAGTGTTAATTAAATATTTACTGCATAAATGAATCATTCCCATTTTATAGAAAAAGAAACAAACACTGATATTAAAACTTGTCTAAAATTCTCTCGGTATAAAATGATAGAGTTAGAATTTAAATCTAAAGTGTATTTCTCTCCACTGTGCAGATGCTGTTACCTGTATGTGCAGTGCACTGTGTTGTGACGCTGTGTTTCCAGTCTCTTATCTAGCCTCTAAGAAACAGCTGCATTGCCTTCCGATTCTTCATAGGAACATAATATATTTGGTTGATGGTTGTGGTAATATGAATATTATAAAAGAACTTTGCAAAAGAGTAGGTAGTACATTACAAATGTAAAAATTCCCCAAATGGTATAAATGGGTTTCACATCCAAGTGTATAGAATCCACAGTTACCTTTAGGAAATAATATATGGTTCCAGGCTGTTTTTCTGTAATCAGACTTTATCTAGTAAGTCACTGGTGATGCTTGGGTGTTCTACACACTTGTTAATGTGAAAATGTAATTTGGCATAGTACTACGAGAAACCATTCGTTTGTTTCTGTATCCCTAAAGTCATTTGTTTGGCTCCTACTTCCTTAATTGTTCAAGTGTAACTTTTGCTGGAGGCTTGTATCTATAATGTCACAGTGAATTATTTAACATTTGAGGAAAGTGCTGATTTGGGAGCTTTTTAATTCACTGCCAAACTACTGGGATTTACGTTGTTGGTGATTTTCTCTCATAAACTTGACTTTGATGTCAGTTAATGGGACCTGAGTAAATTACCTAAGGGAACAAAAGGAGTTAGGTGATCTCTTTTTTTTTGGCCTAAGGCTATAACTGCTGGATATATCTTGTGGATGTGTCTCATGAACTTATCACATAATGGCCAGAAGAGGCAAAATTTTGGCTAAAATGTAATAACATTTTGAAAAATAGGTAAGTGAGTCACATTTATAAAAATGCACTATAAACACCTACCATGACCTTTTGCTAGCAAGACCATGGGCTTTAGGTTGATTCCTCCAACCCTGACTTTAAAAATTGGTTACAAAGGTGATCAGGCAAAAAGTGTATTTTTAAATTTGCAAGCGTCCCTAACTACAACTGAGAAAATAAGTTTACAGCTTATTCTATTAGTGATAGGATATTTTTGTGTATAGAAGATAGATAACTATAATACACAGTATTACAAAGTATAGACTTCCCTAATGTGACATGATTATTACATTTAAAGAAATGCACATGAATTTTGTGAATAATGATTCAGTTTTCTCAGTTGCTTTAGGAAGAACCAACTCAAATATTTCTCATCCAACTAGTGATTGTAAACAGACCACAAAATTTCACTCTACCTTCATTCCCTGAAATTTCCTACCACCTCTTGTTATCTATGTTAGAAGAGACTGAAACAAGTTTGCCAAACATTTTCTTTTCTTCCTGAGTATTCAGCTAGACTACATTTCTCAGCCTTCCTTTGCAGTTGGCTGGGCTATATAAATGAGATCTAGCCAATAGGATATAAGTGAAATTTACTGTTTCCTGACCGTAAAAATCGCACATTTGCAGTACACCTTAAGCAGATGATCTTGGTAGATACCTATTCAAGATGAAAGGTGCCTACACCCCTCGAAGGAGAGCCACCTGTCCATCAGAAATATCCATATAGTCTTGATGTATGAGAGGAAAACCTATTTGTTCAACCACTTAACTTTAGGGTTTATCTGTTAATAATAGGGCCATGTGTCTATCAGTCTCTGAGTCATGTTAGACCCTTTGCCATCCCATGGACTGTAGCCTGTCATGGTTGTCTGTCAACGGGATTCTCAAGGCAAGAGTACTGAAGTGGGTTGCCAGATCCTTCTCCAGGGGATCTTTCTGACCCAAGGATCAATCCCAGTTTTCCCGCACTGCAGGCAGAGTCTATTATCTGAGCCACCAATAGTGCCATAGTAATTAATATTTTTCTGCTTTCTGTCTCCTGGTTATCCCTATGAATTTGGTGGTTCTTGATTACTTTGTCTTTCAGCTTTTGTGCCCAGTAAACCACTGACTCACAGGTTTCTCCAGGTTGTTTTTTCTTTCAGTCCACTTTCCTCTCTCCTGTTCCAGGCCTCTATTACTTCATGTTTAGATTTTAGCAGTAGCTGTCTATCAGGTTTCCCTGTCTCTATATAGTTCTCCTTCAATTTTTTTTCTGGGTCTTGTTAAATTTAACACCTGCTTTGATCACTCATTAAATGGATTCTTATTAAGCAGTCACTATGTCAGACTTTATTTTTTTGGGCTCCAGAATCACTGCAGATGGTGACTGCAGCCATGAAATTAAAAGACACTTACTCCTTGGAAGGAAAGTTATGACCAACCTAGAGAGCATATTGAAAAGCAGAGACATTACTTTGCCAACAAAGGTCCGTCTAGTCAAGGCTATAGTTTTTCCAGTGGTCATGTATGGATGTGAGAGTTAGACTGTGAAGAAAGCTGAGCACCAAAGAATTGATGCTTTTGAACTGTGGTGTTGGAGAAGACTCTTGAGAGTCCCTTGGACTGCAAGGAGACCCAACCAGTCCATTCTGAAGGAGATCAGCCCTGGGATTTCTTTGGAAGGAATGATGCTAAAGCTGAAAATCCATTACTTTGGCCATCTCACTCGAAGAGTTGACTCATTGGAAAAGTCTCTGATGCTGGGAGGGATTGGGGGCAGGAAGAGAAGGGGACGACAGAGGATGAGATGGCTGGATGGCATCACTGACTCAATGGACGTGAGTCTGAGTGAACTCCAGGAGTTGGTGATGGACAGGGAGGCCTGGCGTGCTGCGATTCATGGGGTCGCAAAGAGTCGGACACGACTGAGCGACTGAACTGAACTGATGTGATGTTCCAGGCAGGTGCAGGAAGACAGAATCGAATAGTGAGTATATTTACCCTCAGTGACATTATTAGCGTCAAACTAGGGCACATACAAGTTTACAGCCAACTATAATACAATGCTGTAGATGCTGTAAGTAAAGTATAAGTAGAATTCTGTGGAGGAATTGAATGGGAGAAGGAAAGAAAATTTCATTAAAAGAGCTCATATGAACTTTTACAAAGAGGGAACTTATAAATGGATTCTGAAGGTAACTAGGAGGTTATCAGAGGAAAGCAGGTAGGCAAGGGGTTTGGTAAAAGGTGGCTGTGTTCAAGGTAAAGAAAGTGAGGAACACACTCACCAAACATGTGGTCTGGAAGTACATAGCAGGTCCTGCACCGTGCTGACACAATAATGGGTACTTGGTACATAACTTGTTATGTGAATGCATGAATTTGCATAATAGAGACTGGGGCATCATGCATGTAAGTGTTATGGGTTGAATTCTGTCCCTGCTCCCAAATTCATACATTGAAGCCTAACCCCTCATTCCTGACAATGTGCCCGTGTTTGGAGATGGGGTCTTTATTGAGATAATCCAGTTAAAATGAGGTCATTGGAATGAGCCATAATTTAAATGACCTTATGTAAAAAGGGGGGAAATTTGGGCACAAATGTGCATATACAGGCAGAACACCCTATGAACATGAAGGTGGTCATTTTCAAGTCAAGGAGAGGGGCATAGAACAGGGTTGTCCCTCATAGCCCCAGCAAACTAACATATTGCAGACCACTGATGAGGAAATGGCCTAGAAGAGAAAGGTTGAAGTTGGATTGTGAAGGTTCTAAGGGATCAGAGCTCTATCCTGGAGAAACAGTGGGGAGCCATCCAAGAGGCATAGACTAGCCTTGGAATCTGGAAACAGGCTACCTCACTTACTAGCTGTGCCTCAGATTTCAGCTCTCACCTTTCAGAGAATGGTTTTAAGAATTAAATGAGTGAATAGAGTAATGCATAGCATAGTAAGCATTCTGTACATGTTTATTTTTGTTTATAGACATTATAAAGGTCTTTAAGTGAGGGGATCATATTAATATATCTGTGCTCTAGAATGTAATCAGTTGAGAAGATAACCCAGAGAGTTGAGGTTCAAGAGGTAAAGAGGACCAGCCAAGGAGTTATTGAAATAGTCTAAGTGGTTGCTGAGAGCGAAAACTGAGACTTGGAGAGATTACAGAGTCTTTACCCAAAGCAGCAGGTTAGCAGTTGGCTGAGTTGGGTTTAGACCCATTAGGTCCTTTGATCTCATGCCATTTTCTACCAGCATTTCCCAATTTGTGCTTCATTTAGGATGAAGGTTTTATTAAGTAGTCTGTGAGACAAAAGGTCCTGTGGTCAAATAAATTTGGTTTTGCCAGGTTAAACAGAGTTTAAAAGATTTCTTCATTTCAGAAATCTCAAGAATTGTTAGGTATATATGCCATCCATCAAGAATCTTTAAGAAGAGATATTATTTCCTGGTTATTTGACTATAAAACCCTTAAACCCCTGTCAGCAGTACATCTTATGGAATACTGCGAAACAGTTTGGTCCACTTTATGTTATGTTGCAACTCTGCGTGACCCCATAGACGGCAGCCCACCAGGCTCCCCTGTCCCTGGGATTCTCCAGGCAAGAACACTGGAGTGGGTTGCCATGTCCTTCTCCAATGCATGAAGGTGAAAAGTGAAAGTGAAGTCGCTCAGTCGTGTCCGACTCAGTGACTCCCATGGACTGCAGCCCACCAGGCTCCTCCGTCCATGGGATTTTCCAGGCAAGAGTACTAGAGTGGGTCACCATTGCCTTCTCCGTATGTTATGTTAGGGTACCTAATTTTGAGTGCTAATGGAAACTCTGTGATGCAGAAATAACAGAATCACCAATAAGAAAACAGAGTCAAAAAGGTGAAGTAACTTTCTGAGATCCTGCATTTAGTGATCAAGTAGGGGAAGAAATATATCCTGCGGGTGGCCTCAATTTAATTCCTTTTTCTGTCACTTATTTGCTGTGTGACCCCAGATAAGTTAGGTTACCTCTCTGTGCCTCATAGGTTTGTTGAGTGGATCAAAGAAGGTAATTGGAATAAAACACTTAGTGTGTATAGACTGAATTTAACAAGTGTGATTTCTTATTGTTATTTCAGAGCCCTGTCATGCTGCTTTGTGTCCTCTACCAGATTTTTCTCACTCCTTCAGGACAGGCCCTTGGCTTTGTGCATATTTTCATCTCACCAGTGTGTTGGACATAGTATTCATTTAAATCTTTGTCTGGATGATTGAATCTTCAATATACATAACTGTTCTACACCAAAACAAACATTTGAATCACACATTTTACAGAATGTGCTTTTTAGAGTAGTTTAACATGGACTCTACCTAACTTTGGCCACCTGATATCAAGAACCAACTCATTGGAAAGACCCTGATGCTGGGAAAGATTGAAGGTGGGAAGAGAAGGGGACGACAGAGGATGAGATGGTTGGATGGCATCACTGATGTGATGAACATGAGTTTGAGTAGGCTCTGGGAAGTGGTGATGGACAGGGAAGCCTGGCGTGCTGCAGTCCATGGGGGTCGCAAAAAGTCGGACACTACTGAGCAACCGAACTGAACTGAACCTACAATCACTATATCTTATTATGTCCTTTACAACTTGTAATTTAGGACGTGAGCTGTAATCAGACACTAAAGTACTCTTCATGGAATAGTCTTAATTTTTACCTTAGTTATCATGTAAAGCAATATATAGTTTTATTTAAAGAATGAAAAGTGTTAATGAAGTATCAACAAAAACACACACAAAAAAGCCAAAAAATTTTTAAAGTATTGCCCAATATCTACTGGGCAATCTTAAAAGTCCCATCAAAAGTTCATTTTGTTTCCTCAATATTTCCACCTATTCCTTTCCTTTTTTAAAAATTATATTTTGATTACTCATCTCTGTTATCTGCAACTTCCATTCTGGTATCTATACGGCTTGAATTTTACTAATAGGTTGTAGACTCTTCTGAACTTAATTCCCTCTGGGCAGCAGAGGGAGGAGAAAGAGCTGCTGCTGAGGGACCATTGCGGTGAGAGTGTTCCTGCAGCCATTAGAATCATAGCAGAGCAGCCTGTCTGTCTGGAACTGTAATGCATACCTGTCATTTTGAGGCATAGCCACTGAATTTAATTAAAGATCTGCAGTGTCCTGATATGTTATAAACATGGTGCCACCTTCTTCTTGCCCACCTTTCTCTGCCTCTAATCTATTTGCTAGAGATAAATTCAGTGATAAGTAGAACCTACAAGAAAAAGTATTGAATGAATCAGGAGTAAAGTGATTGTTGGGCTTCCCAACAAACTGCTGATTGTTGAGGTGTTGAGGTGGCTCAGCAGTAACTAAGAATCTGCCTGCCATGAACAAGATGCAGGTTTGATCCCTGGGTGGGGAAGATCCCCTGAAGGAGGAATGGCTACTCACTCCAGTATTCTTGCTTGGGAAATCCCATGGACAAAGGAGCCTGATGAGCCACAATCCATGGGGCTGCAAAGAGTCAGACATGACTTAGCAACTAAACAATAGCAACAAAGTAATTGTTGTTATTTTTGTCCTTTAGATTGTCTTTTGGCCAGGATACATGTGGGTCAATACATTTTTCAATTATTCCAATCATGATACATTTGTCAATCATTCCAGTTCTGTTTGTAAAAGAAGTACTTTTATCATATTACTTATTTGGCTTCTGAGTGGCAGGTGAGCTGATAAATGGGAATAAAATTATGGATTGATCTTTTTATGTATTTATTTGTAGTGCTGATAAAAGGCAATTGTGCTGTGTGTGCCATTAAACATAGTTCAAATGATCTGTTTTCTTCATAGGAGCCCAGTGTTCAGCATGTTCCTAGTACTTAGATGCCAGTCAGTTGACTATTGCTTAGAGTGGAATAATCCTGGTAACTGTTGTTATCTTTGTGATTATTATTATTTAATCTTGAAGCAAGGAAGACCTTCCTAAAGTGTTTCAACATTCTGGACCCATAATCAAAAAGATTTGACTTCATTAAAAAAGAATTCTTCAATGGAAAGAAATGTCCCATAAAGTCAAAAGCTAAGTGCCAAAGTTACAAAAATATTTGCAACATACATGACAGAGGGCTAAGTTTTAATAAACAGATCAGTTGAGGATCCTGTAAATCAGGAAGAAGATAGTAGTATGCAATCATGGACGAAAAACATGAACAGGATGTTCAGGGAAGAAAACTCATAGATGGTTAGTAAACAAAAGAGAAGAAAGGCTGGACCTCATCATAAAGGACAAATTAAAATCATAGTTTCCCTCCGTCAGGTTGGCAAAGGTTAAAAAGTTTGATAGCCAACATTTCTCTGTGAGGAAAAAGGCACCTGAATGCTTTGTTCGTAGGGATGTTAATTGGTATGCTTGCTTAGAGACCAATTTGGTAATAGCTGTAAATTTTATTTTAATTCAGCTATGCATTGATTTAGCAAAATTGTGTACTAATGTATTAACATAAGTGCCCAAACATATATGTAGAAGAATGTTCTTTGTAGTATACTTTGCAGGAACAGCAACAAAAAAGGAAACAACCAAAGTGTCCATCAGGAGGGGACATGTTATGTTATTGATGCAAAGGAATATCAAACGATCATTTAAAAGAATTAAGGAAATCTGTATGTGCCGATCTGGGAAGAGCTCAAAGAACATGTAAGAAAAGCAAGACTCCGAAACGTACTCTATAATAGTTTGGTCCCACTGGGGCTTGAGTGAGTGAGTGGATTTTTATTTGCATGTAAAATATCTCAGAAGGAAAGAGACAGAAACAACTGTTAATAGTGATCACCTCTGGGGAGTGGCAGCTATAGGGGAAACGGGATGAGAGACTTTGTTTATTCTATGTCCTGTTCAGTGGTCTGAATTATTTTTCATTTATACAGGTTTTACTTATGTACTTGTTAAAAAGGAGTGAAAATTTTTGTTGATTGCAGGTAGTTAGCTTAGAAATTCTATCCTACTATTAAAATGAAGGACTTTGAACTGATTTAAGCTTTTATCTTTTCCCCTTTGACAGGATAAAATGTCCTATGAAAATGCATGGACTCTAGATGTTTTTTAAATAAAGAAAGCAGGAGTGATGCAAAATGACATCTTTTAATTAACTTTCTTAGGTTTGCCATCCATGTTAAAATGGACACTATCAACTTTTTGGTAACTGGACTAATTCTTTTTCAACTCAGTATATTATTCAATTGATTAAAGTTAAATTAATGATTAAGGTTAAACATCAAAGATAATTGTTGGGCTTAAAGAACTAATCAGATAAAAGGCCTTATAAATATAAGTTAAATCTAGAAAATAGCTTATAATCAAATTATTAATCTAAACATTACTTTCTCCTCCAAGTGAAAATTGGTCAGACTTGGTGTACTGTTAGGAGAACTGGTAGTAAAATATTTGGAGGCCTATTTGAAATCTTAATTTATGAAGGTAAGTGGAGAACATGAAATGCTGTGAAGAAACAAGATGATTTTTTTTCTTTTAAAATAAATCTTTAAATTTAGGGACTTGATTTCAGCTGCAAATATTATGGTGCATAATTTATCATTTTAATGTAGTCCTAATTAGCTTCTGATGACTTCTGATTATACTCACAATAGGCTGTGACTATCAATTCTTACCTTCACACTGCATATTAGTATTTGGCATTTAAAAATGCCAAACAAAATTAGACAGAGTGCCTAAAGAACTCTGGACAGAGGTTCATAACATTTTACAGGAGGCAATGATCAAAACCATCCCCAAGAAAAAGAAATGCAAAAAAGCAAAATGGTTTTTTTTTTTTTCTCTCAGATAGCTGAGAAAAATAGAGAACCGAAAAGCAAAGGAGAAAAGAAAAGATATATCCAGTTGAATGCAGAGTTCCAGAGAATAGCAAGGAGAGATAAGAAAGCCTTTTTAAGTGAACAATGCAAAGTTCAGTTCACTTCAGTCATGTCCGACTCTTTGCGGACCCCATGGACTGGAGCACACCAGGCTTCCCTGTCCATCACCAACTCCCGGAGCTTACTCAAACTCAGGTCCATCGAGTCGGTGATGCCATCCAACTATCTCATCCTCTCTCGTCCCCTTCTCCCACCTTCAATCTTTCCCAACATCAGGGTCTTTTCAAATGAGTCAGTTCTTTGCGTCAGGTGGCCGGACTATTGGAGTTTCAGCTTCAGCATCAGTCCTTCCAGTGAATATTCAGGACTGATTTCCTGTAGGATGGACTGGTTTGATCTCCTTGTAGTCCAAAGGACTCTCAAGAGTCTTCTCCAACACCACAGTTCAAAAGCATCCATTCTTTAGCGCTCAGCATTCTTTATAGTCCAACTCTCACATCCATACATGACTGCTGGAAAAACCATAGCTTTGACTTAATGGATCTTTGTTGGCAAAGTAATGTCTCTGCTTTTTAATATGCTGTCTAGGTTGGCCATAACTTTTCTTCCAAGGAGCAAGCATCTTTTAATTTTGTGGCTGCATCACCATCTGCAGTGCTTTTGGAGCCCAAAAAAGTAAAGTCTGTCACTGTTTCAATTGTTTCCCCATCTATTTGCCAGGAAGTGATGGGACCAGATGTCATGATCTTAATTTTCTGAATGTTGAGTTTTAAGTCAACTTTTTCACTCTCCTCTTCCACTTTCATCAAGAGGCTCTTTAGTTCTTCTTTACTTTCTGCCATAAGGGTGGTGTCATCTGCGTATCTGAGATTGTTGATATTTTACCCGGCAATCTTGATTCTACCTTGTACTTCATACAACCTGGCATTTCGCATGGTGTAGCCTGCATATAAGTTAAATAAGCAGGGTGAAATATACAGCCTTGATGTACTCCCTTCCCGATTTGGAACCACTCTGTTGTTCCATGTCCAGTTCTAACTGTTGCTTCTTGACCTGCATACAGATTTCTCAGGAGCTAGGTCAGGTGGTCTGGTGTTCCCATTCCTTTAAGAATTTTCCAGATTTTATTGTGATCCACACAATCAAAGGCTTTGGCATAGTCAATAAAGCAGAAGTAGATGTTTTTCTGGAACTCTCTTGCTTTTTTGATGACCCAACGGATGTTGGCAATTGGATATCTGGTTCTAATGCAAACAAATAGAGGAAACGTTGCAAAGAAATAGAGGAAAACAATAGAATGGGAAAAACTAGAGATCTCTTCAAGAAAATTAGAGATACCAAGGCAACATTTCATGCAAATATAGGCACTCAAAAAAGACAGAAACGGTATGCATCTAGCAGAAGATATTAAGAAGAAGTGACAAAAATACACGGAAGAAATATACAAAAAGGTCTTAATGACCCGGATAACCATGTTGGTGTGATCAGTCACCTACAGCCACACATCCTGGAGTGAGAAGTCAAGTGGGCCTTAGGAAAATCACTACCAACAAAGCTAGTGGAGGTGATGGAATTCCAGCTGAGCTATTTCAAATCCTAAAAGATGATGCTGTTCAAGTGCTGCATTTAATATGCCAGCAAATTTGAAAAAGTCAGCAGTGGCCTCAGGACTGGAAAAGGTCAGTTTTCATTCCAATCCCAAAGAAGGGCAATGCCAAAGAATGCTCAAACTCTTGCACAATTTTACAATCTAGGAAAATAATGCTCAAAATCTTTCAAGCTAGGCTTCAACAGTATGTTAACTGATAACTTCCAGATGTACAGCTGGTTTTAGAAAAGACAGAGGTCAGATCAGATCAGATCAGTCGCTCAGTTGTGTCCGACTCTTTGTGACCCCATGAATCGCAACACACCAGGCCTCTCTGTCCATCACCAACTCCCGGAGTTCACTCAGACTCACATCCATTGAGTCAGTGATGCCATCCAGCCATCTCATCCTCTGTCGTCCCCTTCTCCTCCTGCCCCCAATCCCTTCCAGCATCAGAGTCTTTTCCAATGAGTCAACTCTTCGCATGAGGTGGCCAAAGTACTGGAGTTTCAGCTTTAGCATCAGTCCTTCCAAAGAAATCCCAGGGCTGATCTCCTTCAGAATGGACTGGTTGGATCTCCTTGCAGTCCAAGGGACTCTCAAGAGTCTTCTCCAACACCACAGTTCAAAAGCATCAATTCTTTGGCCCTCAGCCTTCTTCACAGTCCAACTCTCACATCCGTACATGACCACAGGAAAAACCATAGCCTTGACTAGACTAACCTTTGTAAGCAAAGTAATGTCTCTGCTTTTGAATATGTTATCTAGGTTGGTCATAACTTTCCTTCCAAGGAGTAAGCGTCTTTTAATTTCATGGCTGCAGTCACCATCTGTAGTGATTTTGGAGCCCAGAAAAATAAAGTCTGACACTGTTTCCACTGTTTCCCCATCTATTTCCCATGAAGACAGAGGTACCAGAGATCAAATTGCCAACATCCACTGGATAATAGAAAAAGCTAGAGAATTCCAGAAAAACATCTATTTCTGCTTCATTGACTGCACTAACGCCTTTAACTGTGTAGATCACGACGAACTATGGAAAATTCTTCAAGAGATGGGAATACCAGACCACCTTACCTGCCTCCTGTGAAACCTGTATGCAGGTCAAGAAGCAACAGTTAGAACTGGACATGGAACAACGGACTGGTTTATAATTGGGAAAGGAGTACATCAAGGCTGTATATTGTCACCCTGCTTATTTAACTTACCTTATTTAGCTTATATGCAGAGTACATCATGCAAAATGCCAGGCTGGATGAAGCACAAGCTGGAATCAAGATTGCCAGGAGAAATATCAGTAACTTCAGATGTGCAGATGACACCACCCTTATGGCAGAAAGCGAAGAGAAACTAAAGAGTCTCTTAATGAAGGTAAAGGAGAGTGAAAAGGCCAGCTTAAAACTCAACATTCAAAAAAAACTAAGATCATGCCATCTGGTCCCATCACTTCATGGCAAATAGATGGGGAAACAATGGAAACAGTGACAGACTTTATTTTCCTGGGCTCCAAAATCACTGTGGGCGGTGACTACAGCCATGAAATTAAAAGATGCTTGCTCCTTGGAAGAAAAACATTGACCAACGTAGACAGCATATTAAAAAACAGAGACATTGCTTTGTGGACAGAGGTCCATATAATCAAACCTATGATTTTTCCAGTAGTCATGTACAGATATGAGAGCTGGACAATGAGGAATTGATGCCTTTGAACTGTGATGCTGGAGAAGACTTCTGAGAGTCCCTTGGACTGCAAGAAGATCAAAGCTGTCAGTCCTAAAGGAAATCAACCCTGAATATTCATTGGAAGGACTGATACTGAAACTGAAGCTCCAGTACTTTGGCCACTGGATGTGAAGAGCTGACTCATTGGAAAAGACCGTGATACTGCAAAAGATTGAAGGCAGAAGGAGTAAGGGACAATAGAGGATGAGATGGTTGTATGGCATCACTGACTCACTGGACATGAGTTTGAGCAAACTCCGGGAGATGGTGAAGAATAGGGGATCTGGCATGCTGCAGTCCATGGGGTTGCAAAGAGTCAGACAGGATTAAGCAACTGAACAACAAAAACAAAATTAACAAACCATATTTCCCTTGGGATTGACCACATCAAAAAACACCTTAAGAAATGAGGCTTAAGTAGAAACTTATTATTATATTTACTTAGTGCTTAATTATATTAAAGTGCAATAATTAATATTGTATAGCATTTTTAAAAACTATTGTTATTATTATTTTTTCAAATGACATGTGTAAATGTATAGAAAAAAGTCTTTGAGGAAACCTTACTCACTTGATGGTAACTGTTTGGAGGAAGTGGGGACAGGGAAAAGTTTAAGAATGGGAATAATCAAAGGGAACTCATTTCTTTTTTTATATAAAGAAAATCTAAATTAACTTGAAAATTAAAAGGAAATTATATTTCATTCTTATAAAACATTAACAACCTATTTAAGAAATGTACCTTTTTGTACTACAAGAAATTAGAAAATGAGGAATACTTATTGACAGTGATTTAAAATGACTATGCTGAATAACTGAATTTAGAGTAGGCTTTTGAAGATAATTTCTTAAAGATATCTCAGCTCCTTTTCAGAGATTTCTCAAGAGATGAAAGCATGTGCAGTTTGATTACATATTACTATTGATTGTATTCCATTTATAGCAATAAAAATAAACTCCAGATACAAATCCAGTAATATTACTAATTCATTACAACCCGTACTTATTTTCTTCATTAACTTTTTATTGTTATTTTCAACTTACACAGCATGCACAAATGCAGCAATTATATGTTGAGTACGAAAGGGGAAGGCTCTTTATGTTCCATGTACAGTACATCAGAAGTCTTTACTTCACCAGAGCTGTTGGAAAAGCACAAAATAGGAACAGCCTCTTACAAAACAAGTATAATTAACCACAAAAAGTAGGTGGGCTCAGCTACTAATCTACTCTGCTGAGAGTTAATTGTATATAAATATCTTGATATAGATTAGCCTGCTTGACTACATAACAACAGAAAACAAGCTGCATAAATTGTTTTGTCAATAGTAAAAAAATTAAACTCTGTTTTAAAGAAGGGCTCTACATTAACTAGTAAGAAGCCATAGGCAAAGGCATTATCCAGTGTCTAATCTAAATTTAAACGGTGCTCAATTCTTGACATTTACTGTAGTAAAATGTTAGTTCTATCAGAAGAATTGCAGCCATTTAAAATGTTTAATGACAGAGTTTGCTTAATAGCTTCATGACTTAATGCTTATCCTTTGAACCCAAACTCAAAGCACCCTGCATTGGTAAACAGTGTGATGTAAAAGAGACATGGATAAAGGTTCTTGTCTCAAATCTGTAACTGATTAGTTATTTGATCTTAGGCAAGTCACTAATCATGCTGTGTGATTACTCATCTATAATATAGATAAAGATAAAATGAACTTAAATCAGAGAGCTTCACAGGCACATATCCAGCTAAGTTCAAGTAGACTCTGGTCTATCTTGACCACCTCCTCCCTGCAAGTCAGAGGGCTGAGCACTGAGGGAAATGTGAATATTAATCAGAAGTAGTCTTTGACCTCCAATGACAAGGTAAAGAAACAATTTATACATCTATTAGCCTTCTGACTCCATTGATGCAACTTCATTTCTAGAACTCTGTTTCTTGAACTTAACTTCCAGAGCTGTAACCGTATTCACTATTGGTTCCACAATCCACCCATGTCCACTTGCAACCCTTTGTTTAATTAAAGACAATCATGAATATCCTTCACCTGAGATCCTTGGGGGGCTTCCCTGGTGGCTCAGTTGGTAAAGAGTCTGCCTGCAATGTAGAGATGCAGGTGTGACCCCTGGGTCAAGAAGATCCCCTGGAGAAGGAAATGGTAGCCCACTCCAGTATTCTTGCCTGGAGAATTCTGTGGACAGAGGAGCCTGATGGCTACAGTCCATGGGGTCACAAAGAGTTGGACATGACTGAGTGACTAATAATAAGATCCTTGGAGAAACTGGCGTCCATTGGTAGCTTAGTGCCCAAGGAACTCCTCCTTCACTATTCTCTTCTTCTTGCTCTTGGACAGGTAGCTGGGTGGTGATGGTGGTGGTTGTTCAGTTGCTAAGTCATGTCTGACTCTTTGCGACCCCATGAACTACAGTACACCAGGCTTACCTAGCCTTCACTATCTCCTGGAGTTTGCTCAAATTCATGTGATACCACCCAACCATCTCATCCTCTGTTGCCCCCTTCTCTTCTTGTCCTCAGTCTTTCTCAGCATCAGGGTCTTTGCTGGTCATAGAGGCAAAAATTCTCAGGTTGGTTATCTCAAACTCTAATCCTTCTCTAAAGTTACTGGCATACTGAGTGTGCATTTTCTGTTACTAAGATTGCCCCATTCCCTTCTATTTTGTTCAAGTTTTTAAGTGGAATAAAATCCTTAATTTTTCAGTGGTATCCTGTTACCTACAGAATTAAATCTGAATTCCTTAACAGCAACAGGTAATCTCTAGCTGCCCTAAAGTAGAAATAATAGAGATAAAAGCATGATTATGATTTTTTATTTGCCCACCTAGTAGAACTATTTAGGCTCAGGAAGGAAGGAAAGCTGAGGGAGTCCAAAATTAGGTTAAATCAGATCAGATCAGATCAGATCAGTCGCTCAGTCATGTCCGACTCTTTGTGACCCCATGAATCGCAGCACGCCAGGCCTCCCTGTCCATCACCAACTCCCAGAGTTCACTGAGACTCACGTCCATCGAGTCAGCGATGCCATCCAGCCATCTCATCCTCTGTCGTCCCCTTCTCCTCCTGCCCCCAATCCCTCCCAGCATCAGAGTCTTTTCCAATGAGTCAACTCTTCACATGAGGTGGCCAAAGTACTGGAGTTTCAGCTTTAGCAGTGATCAAATATTGGAGGTCATGAAAATTCATATTTTAGAGGGAAAAGTAATAGTGAATGAGAGAACTAAGAGGTTTGGAGATTGTAGGTAGACGGTAGGATATATGAATTGATTTCAGAAATAGAATAGTTGTAAATGGTAAGTTCTAGTTTTCCCTCAGAGTGGGGTTGACAGCATTTGAATTGAATAGATTGAGAAACTACAGTGTGGACATTTCACGTGACTGATGTCAATCAAGAGAACCAAACTAAGCAAAATGGTGAGGACTCCAGTCATGTCACAGAGTGACGGCCAGAAGTAGTGGTAAAAAGTCCACCAGTGGTTTCTCAAGATGGTCCCGAAACAGAGCACCAGTCCCACCTCTCAACTCCTCAGTCTGTGGCTTGTAGGAGGTTAACTGAATCTACTCACAAAGATATGGGGATTTCAGTACCCCAGGACAAGCTATGGCTCAGTTAGAGCCAGAACTTAGAGGGATATTCTGTGAATTTTTAGTACGCTTAACACATGGTTATGTTTTTTTTTTATTTATTTTTTGGCTGCGCCATGCAGCATATGGAATCTTAACCCCCTAACCAGAGATCTAATCTGCACCCCCTGAATTCGAAGCATGAGTCTTAACCACTGGACCGCCAAGGAAGCCCCAACATATTTTTTGTAATGACAGATTTAGGTATGTTTCCCTAAATTCCCAGTTCTTGAAGTCAGCGCCTTGTGTTTTAGCCATCTTCCAAGTCAGCACCTCTCCCATCACTGAGCCTTTTATTATATTTTGTACCTCTGAGGCCCTTTTTTTTTGTTGTTGTTAATACTGTAGTAATTTGTATATCTGGGTTTCCCTGGTGGCTCAGATGGTAAAGTGTCGTCTGTCTGCAATGCAGGAGACACAGGTTCAATCCCTGGGCTGGGAAGATCCTCTGGAGAAGGAAATGGCAGCCCACTCCAGTATTCTTGCCTGGAAAATCCCGTGGACGGCGGAGCCTGGTAGGCTACTGTCCATGGGATCGCAAAGAATCGGACACGACTGAGCGACTTCACTTCACTTTGTATACCTATCTGGGCTTCCCAGGTCGTGCTAGTGCTAAGGAACCCACTTGCCAATGCAAAGACATAAAGGACATGGGTGTGATCCCTGGGTCAGGAAGATCCCCTGGAGAAGGGAATGGACAACCCACTCCAGGGTTCTTGCCTGGGAAATCCCATGGACAGGGGAGCCTGGTTGGCTACAGTCATAGCGTTGCAGAGTTAGATACGACTGAAGCAGCTTAGCACACATGTACTTATCCTTCTACTACGTTTGTTCAGTCACTCAGACTCAACATTTGTTGAGTGCCTGCTATATGCAAAGCTGACTGTGATAGATATAGAGAAATAATCACTAAATAGTTAACACATACTGAATTTTCTGTATGTCTGCTAATCCTCCCTGTGCTTTATAAATGTTAACTCATTTAATCCTTACAGTACTGGTTAACAAAAAATCACTTTTGGGAGGAAACAGGCTTAGAGAAATTTAATAACCTAACAAAATTGATAGTGTAAATAGATGAAGGAATTGGGATTCAAACCGCATTTAACCATGGAATTCATGCTCTTTCCATTATTGTAGGCAGCCTCTGGATTAGAGTGCCCCAAATATACTGTTGCCCCTTGTTATCCACAGGGGGTTTATTCCAGGAGCTCCCATGGATACCAAAATCCACAGATGCTCAAGTCCTTTATATAAAATGATACAGTACAATGAGTACATTCAGCTCTCTGCATCCATGGGTTTCTCATTTGCCGATATAGCCAGCTCCACAGTTGGTAGAATCCAGGGATGCGAAACCCAAAGATACAGGGGGCCAACTGTACTTTGTTTTTCATCTTGACATCCTCACCTCTGAGCACAAATCTTTATATTTAGTGGTATTGAATTACATAGTGCTTAGAAACCAGATTATAAAAAAAAAAAAAGAAACCAGATTATAGACTTTTTTTTTAGCCTCTAAAATCTAAGCACCATAGTGGGCACTCAAGTGCTCCATCAATTATTGTTGATTTATTCAGACAAAATTCTTTTGTTTAGAGGTTGAATGTGGATCATAGTAATGTTCTATATAATTTAAAAATAAAAACATTTCTGTTTGCAGACTATACCTCTTTCATTGCACATCTCCTTTATTCTTTCATCTGCTGGGAATATAGATTCCTGCATATTTTCTTTGATACAGAAACCATTTTTAAAATTAGACCTGCCCCAAATAGATGTTCTGTCTAATGGGCTTCCCTTATAGACAAAGAGGAAAGTCTGTTTCATTTGTCTTTAGTCCTGAAATGCTCAATGCTATAAATTTTGGTATTAAAACCCATTACATTCATACTCATTGGAGACACTGTTTCAAGGAAGTACTTGGATAATTATGCACCTACAAAATTTGCTGCTGTCCATGGATAATTTACATCTTGCAGTAATACGGAGCTTCTAGTTCTCTACTATAATTACAATGAATAACTTACATATTCATTGCAAATAATGATGTAACAGATTTTTAGAGGCTATGCATAAGAGAACCAACAAACTGAGACGCAAAACAAGTTTCCACCCCTTCTTTCCAAAGCTGTAGTTAATCACTTGAACCCTATCCAATATAGTAGCTGGCAGACTTTTCTTTGCAGCAGGCTATGTAAAAATGTTTATAATTTACAGCTTATTATGCCATGCAAACGACTGTGTTCTCAGTGAAGGAGAGTGAGAAAATACGGCTGTGAAATTACTTAACTCCCCTTTGTTAGTAGTTTTCTGGCAACAGTGGAAGGATACTTTGCACTTAAAATACATCTCTGTATTTAATTTTATACCATTCAATTCAGAACTTTAGAAATAGGAATTTATTTTTTATTTCTTTGTACAGGCCAGAGTAGCTCAACAAAAACAATAAGCTGAAAAATCAGTTGTCAGAGAATTTAAATGGAATGGTACTAAATTATTAGAATTTAATTCAATTTATGATTTTGATTTTATAAAAGCTAGCTTTTTAAAATATATATCTACAGTGTTTAATAGACAACTTGTTATTTTTCAAAGATACTTCATGCAGATGTTGCTTTATATTGTCTATACCACTTTGACTGCAAGTTAATCTTCCTCAGGAATAGTTAGAAGGGTAGGCAAGATAACTTGGACCTTTCTATAATCTACCTATTTTAGGTCTTTCCTGGAGAAGGCAATGGCACCCCACTCCAGTACTCTTGCCTGGAAAATCCCATGGACGGAGGAGCCTGGTAGGCTGCAGTCCATGAGGTCGCTGAGAGTCAGACACGACCTAGCGACTTCCCTTTCACTTTTCACTCTCATGCACTGGAGAAGGAAATGGCAACCCACTCCAGTGTTCTTGCCTGGAGAATCCCAGGCATGGGGGAGCCTGGTGGGCTGCCATCTATGGGGTCACACAGAGTCGGACACGACTGAAGCGACTTAGCAGCAGCAGTAGCAGTTAGCATTTTCTAATTTTATTGTTTCACTCTTAGATTCATAAAGCCTTTAAAGTCAGGGTACCGCGTAGTCTTATGTGGTTGTGGTTCTCTCTGTGCCTGGTACACTACTGCAAGTTTATATTGGATACATATGCCCAGACCATGACTTCCATTTTGCTGGGAAAGTAGCTCCTCTGTGAAGGACTGGAGCTCACTTTTGGGTTCTGTACATTTTAGGTGGGCCTTCAGTGAAGGAGCTTCCTAAGAGAGAGAAGTAAAGACACAGGAACTGGTGTTTAAAAGTCTATATCGTTTTTTCTTGTAATTCTTCAGCTCTTGATGAAGGAAGAGCTTTTTATTTAGTTTATACTTCCCTGGGGGTAAAAGAGAGGAAAATTTTATGTTTAAATACTTAAAACATTCAAAACAACATGTTTAATTTTTTCACTCTTTGTTTAAAATTAATTTAGAAGCTGGAACATTGTCATAGGAAAATGTTTTCTATTTCAAATCTCTTTTTTCTAAGTTACACATTACAGTAGCCTTAAAGTCATCTCTGATTGTGACAGAATAAAAAATTGAGTATAATGATTTATTCTGGGTTTTCAGTGTGTGTGTGTGTGTGTGTGTGTGTGTGTGTGTGTGTTTGGCTTCTTCCTGTTGAGTAAACAGAGGCCTGAAAAGTGCCAGAGTCCAGACGTCTGGGTGCGAGAATGGGTTGCCTAGCACTGCTCTCCACTGACCTCTTCTGGCCTCCTGTTAGATGTGTCGTTGAAGTGGACAGCCGCTGTCTTTTAGGTGAAAGCAGATGGCCAAGGAAAAGTAGAGGGAAGTTAGCCAGCCGTAGGCTTGGTGATGATAACCTCTCAGCCTCTTCAGCACTCAAGACTCCTTTTGCTGTTCCCCTGACCTTCTGTAAAGGAGTCTGTTTACCAAGCACACTTTATATGTAATATGATGATTAGTGGATTTTCTATGTTATCAGATGCACTTGTAACTGACAGTCTTGGTGCCTAGTGACCAAAATGTAACTGTTACTGTCACATCTTTTTAATGAATACAGCACTAAAGGAAATTGGTGTTTTTATTAACAGATATACCTTTGTCTAGGGGTGAATGAATGAGTTTCCTTAGACATTTTGGAAAGGGGAAAAAAAAGCTCATTTCTCTGAAGAATTTTTCACCTCCTGTGAAGAATCCTTAAAGATCTAGGAAATCCAGACAGGGAGCTACTCTCTTAGAGTGTATTATCGAGCAATTAAGGGCTCAGATATTTTTGCTATACAGATGGTGATCATTTCTAATTTAGTGCCACTTTCGAATAGTAAAATGTGAGCCCCTCTGTTATTGTTATAAATGGTGACTCAGAAGCTTTTATTTGTACTCATAGAATAGGACTTGGAGCTATAACCCAAAGCCATGAGGGTTTCTAAAACAGAATTTCTTTCTTTCCTAAAACTGGGAGGTCAGGCAAGATTTTAATCAAGGTACTGTCTTTGGTTTGGTGATACAGCTCAGCCGTTAACATTTTGAGATAAAATGGCACATTTGTTACACGCAGGAAAAGGCTCTGTTTCTGGGTGCTCCATTAAAGTCAGTAATTCAGACTATTAGCTTATTGCTGTGGGTTCCTGCCTCCCTTCCATTTTGTGCTTTTCTTTCTCAATGTATCATACGTTATCTCATTACACTTTTGTCTCATGTTTTCCCCACATCTACTGGTTGTGCTTTTTATCTGCTATTGAACATACCTAAAACATTTAAAATTCTGTAGAATAAGACAGAGATGAGATCAAATGAATAAATTATAGTCCTTAGAATGGTGGGAAGAAAAGACATTGACAAAACAGCTGTTCCTGCAGGGCCTCTGGATGCTGTCATGAAGTGGGCCACCCATGCTCTTCTCTCCGTACACCTTCAACAGTCTCTTTTTTTTTTCCTTGCAATTCATAATTACACATGGTAATGATGTGAACTTAGAGCAATAAATAACCAGTGTGGGACCTCATTGCTTTTTCTTTTTCTGTAGTTTAACAATATGAATTCTTGTTGTATTACAGTTACCATTTCATACTGCTTACCTCTTGTAACTTCTGATGTGCATTAGCTAGGGCTTTTCTTGATAGAAAAAAAATTGAGCCAAGCAAAATTCAAAGTCAGGAACGATGCTGCAACCATTTACACAAAGCTATATGTACATAATATGTACACAGTTACAGATGTTTTGCATATAGTTTTTTTTTTAATCTTTGGAATCTTTACTTTGTTCAAGAGATGAATGTCTTAGAAGGTCAAATACTACTTCATTAAAACAGCATAGATATATAGGACCTCATTTAGAAACATCACAATACTCAAAAAAAAAAAGGATACCTGTTATACTCTGGAAGAAATGAAATATTCTCTCATGATGCTACAGTCTCTTAAGGAATTCACTGTATCATTGACCATAGCTATGTATAGAGGCTGTATTAGGACATAATGGCATTTCTGTTAAAAAAAGAAAGCAAACATTTGTGAGTATCTATACCTGTACTGGGTGCCATAACAAAAGAATTAAATAGTTCTATTCTCTATTCTCTAAAAGTGTGCTATGTTTTACACGTATTTTGAGAGCAGGCACACATAGACTACAGTATATTATAGTTCATATTTTTATCAGTGTAAGGGAAAAGAGACAAGATACTTCTCTCATTTTTAGGGGTAAAGAACAATTAGAATAACCAGTGAAATTCAAAATTTGGTCATGGCAAGATAGAAGTTATTCAGTTGGTCTCACAGTTAGCATTAAATGGGTAAAACATGTATTCACTCTGAAATTAGATTAATCATACATAGACCTAACCAAAAACTGTTTTCCTTAAGATACTTAAAAAAAAAAAAAGATCGTTTGAACTTCCTAGACCTTTCTTGCTGACTTTATTTCATAAAGTCCATGATTCCAATGTCGGGATACTTTCCTCTAATTTGGATCAGCTTTTAAGAAGTTCCTTAAAACTGTGTTTTCTGATTCTCTGAGGTGAATGATCCCACTTCAGCCCCCTCGCTCTCCACTTCTCCACGTTCTCAGTGTATTTCTCCCTCCCCTTCTCTGCAGGGTAGAATTCTCCTTTCTGCCCCACTTTAGGTGTTACTGTCTTTGAAAGCCCTTGCCTTCCTTCATTAAGATTTGGGCTCCCCTGGCCCCTGTGTGTTTACTTCTTTGATCAAAGTTGTCGCCTGTGATTGAAATCATTTAGTTCATGTCTGAATCCTTCACTGCTCTGGCCATGAGCTTCTTAAGGACACAGCTCTAAGTTTTCTGCCCCTTCCTCCCCATTTTTGGATGAATTCTCAAAGCTTATCACATGGTTTGACATGTGGCAGACACTAAATAAATGTCCACCAAATGAAAGTAAGAGATCTTTGAATATCCACTACAATTACAGTCTGTTAATAATAAAATACGGGCAAGGTATACAACCAAGCAGGACTTTAGAAATCTCTTCAAAAGATCTCTTTGGTACAACTGTTTACTGTCCCTAATTCAGGTGCTGTTAATCAGCTATCTGATGATTTGACAAAATCCACTATTTATTATTTGGTAGTACCTATTTTAGTGCTTCCATAGTAGCTCAGCTGGTAAAGAATCTGCCTACAATGCAGGAGACCCCGGTTCAATTCCTGGTTCAGGAAGATCCCTTGGAGAAGGAATAGGCTACCCACTCCAGTATTCGTGGGCTTCCCTGGAGGCTCAGACGGTAAAGAATTCGCTTGCAGTGTGGAAACCTGGGTTCAATCCCTGGGTTGGGAAACTCCCCTGGAGGAGAGCATGGCACCCCACTCCAGTATTCTTGCCTGGAGAATTCCCACAGACAGAGAAGCCTGGCGAGTAACAGTCCATGGGGTAGCAAAGAGTCAGACGCAACTAAACACAGTTTAGTTTTTATTCAGTTCAGTTCAGTTCAGTCGCTCAGTCGTATCCGACTCTTTGTGACCCCATGAATCGCAGCACTCCAGGCCTCCCTGTCCATCACCAACTCCCGGAGTTCACTCAGACTCACATCCATCGAGTCAGTGATGCCATCCAGCCATCTCATCCTCTGTCGTCCCCTTCTCCTCCTGCCCCCAATCCCTCCCAGTATCAGAGTCTTTTCCAATGAGTCAACTCTTCGCATGAGGTGGCCAAAGTACTGGAGTTTCAGCTTTAGCATCAGTCCTTCCAAAGAAATCCCAGGGCTGATCTCCTTCAGAATGGACCGGTTGGATCTCCTTGCAGTCCAAGGGACTCTCAAGAGTCTTCTCCAACACCACAGTTCAAAAGCATCAATTCTTCGGCGCTCAGCCTTCTTCACAGTCCAACTCTCACATCCATACATGACCACAGGAAAAACCATAGCCTTGTCTAGACAGACCTTTGTTGGCAAAGTAATGTCTCTGCTTCTGAATATGCTATCTAGGTTGGTCATAACTTTCCTTCCAAGGAGTAAGCGTCTTATTAACTACTCCAAAATTTGCTTTCTCGACCAGATCTTTCTGATTATAATAGTTTATCCAAATTTCCAATTTAATAGATATCTATAAATGTGCATTTGCCCCAAAGATGAGAACCTAGGTTATCTTAAGAAAGTAAATACTGTATAGCAATAAGTAGATTTATAATCAAATTGTGCACAAAGGCAATTTTAAAAATGTTTAAAAATAAGTTGATGTGAACAAAGCATTTCAAAGTATAGGTTGGTGCTTCATCATTAACTTTAGTCTTGTGACTTTTGTCAGTTGATGTCACAACCTTAGTATTATTTTTAAAATAGTTTTTTTTTAAGGATATTTAATTAAGTAATGTGGTGTTTACTTATTTCAAACAGTCTGTCTTTGTTCCTGTCAAAGCCATGCTGGCAGGGCATTGCTTTTCTTTTCCCTTTCGTTAATATTCTATGTTAGATAATGGTTTTGCAAATAATAGATTCTGAGGACCTTTGATCCACCATTACTGTAAAATAAAATGCAACTTAATTTTTTTCTGGGCATAATGGTTTTAACCTTGTGTACTAATTTGACTGTGCTTGTGGGGGCAGATCTTTAAATGAGACGCAAATGAAGGAAAAATTGCTAATGCTGCCACTGTATATCTAATGAGCACTGTGTAATAAACCATAACCTCTTTGACATTTCTCTGGAAAGCGACATGATTATTTTGGATGGCTAGCCCTTTGTGGATGGCTCATTACCGTCTGGCATAATATGTATTGATAGAGACTGTAATTGTCAACTCCTATTTGACATGCTGCTTCTAATAAATATGGCTTGCATTGCTGGAACCCACCAATTGTTATATAGGAAACTGTAATTAAAGAAAAAATTATATATTTTAGGTTAAAAAATTGTATGTATGTATATAAAATATCTCTATACAGGATTGTCTGCTCTTCTCTGCCCCTCAACCCCCCTTTGCAGCTTCTTGTCTTTGAGTATTTGAAGTTTCCCCTGAGGATTGGTGCTCTTTTATCACTATAGGACCAACATGTGACAAATCCCGTGTGTGTGTGTGTGTGTGTGTGTGTATGTGTGAGAGAGAGATTGATTTTCCTCCCCACTTAAAAAAGTGTCTTCATTGACAAAGAAGTGACAATATGAAAAGCTCCTAGATTTGTGTAAGATCCACAAGACAGTCGTGTATACTTCTGAGTTCAACTCATGAAGTTAATGCTTTGTAGCCAGACAGTCTTATATTATTCACTTTTCCCATGGTTTTCTTTAACTTTATTTTTTCCTGGCTTTATTCTCATTTTGTTATAAGAAATTTATATTCTTTGGCAGGAAAAAAAAAAGGTACCTGAGAAGCCAGATTACTATGAAATATCAATCTCAAGTATATTAAAATCCCACCAAACACCTTATACAATACTTAAGTTTGTGGGGATGGGGAAGGAAATTAAAGACTAGAATTGGGCCTACTTCTTGTTATAAAACAAATGTAGGTCTAGTCAGGTTATGTCTGAAAATGTAAAATTGGGATTCTAAAGAATTGTATTTCTGTTACCCATTGTGTAATTGTAATATGCTCTGAACTTCAGACAAGCAAATGTACGCTTGATTTATATCCTGTAGTTCATGATATTTATGAAATGGAATCCTCAGCATAGCACATGAAATCATACCATGAAATATGTTTATATTTCCTGGAGTAAGCCCAAAAAATCGTGTAAAAACTTAGGCAGCTCTCAGGTTTCTTCTTAGCAATGTGAAGTTTGATATCATAATTTTCAAGCTAAGAAAATGGAGGCCCATTTTCACCATTTTGGTGAAGAGAAGCAGGTGTTTGGTGGAAGAGCATAGCTCTATATTCATCTACCCATGGTTTTGAATCGTGGTTTTGCCCATTTGTCTCGGCACATTTCTTGATCTTTCTGAGCCCCAGTGTACCCATGTATAGAAACAGGGACAATCAGACCTAGTAGGTATTCAATAAACATCGTACTTCTTTTTATTCTCCCTTCTTCCTCTGCCCATCACAGATAACATTTCTAATCTAGTGCATTCTCTACTTTCTCAAGGATGTCCTGTCCATGAAACATGGAATCGTAATTTTGTTAGGTGATATTAGCTAATCCTTAGTAGCCGGACCCTGTTCAAATTTTCTTACATGTGTTAGCTCACTGAATCCTCCCAGTAATTCTGAGATTATTCTTATCCCCTTTTAACAGATAAAAATGTCTGAAGCACACAGAGGTGAAGCAACTTGCCCAAAGTGACACTGATGGGACCAGTATTTGAACCCAGGCAGTCTAACTCCAGAGCCCACACTCAACTCAGCTGTATTACTTCAGCAGTTTACCCTTTCTCATGTCATAAAAGAAAGAGAAGATTCTCATAACGTTCTAGAGAGGCCTGGTCTGCCTTTCATTGTGAGGCTGAATTATTCTTAAAGGACAACACCAACATAGCTGTCAGGGATAGGTTGGGTATTTCTAGGGAAGATAAATGGTAAACTATAGGAAGAATAAAGCAGCTATGCTATGGGATACGGAGGAAAGGGGGAACTGAGAGATGACTGTTCTTGTGCGAGACCTGCCAGCAAATACCAATTATTTGCAGCGCCCTTCATACCCTGTGGTGTTACCTCAGTATGGAATGCCATTCCTACTTTTCTTCATCTGACTTAACTCTGGGTGGTAGTGGTTTAGTCGCTAAGTCATGTCCGATTCTTGCAATCCCACGGACTGTAGCCTTCCACGCTCCTCTATCCATGGGATTCTGCAGGCTAGGGGAGTGGATTGCCATTTCCTTCTCCAGAGGATCTTCCCGACCTGGGAATTGAACCCGGGTCTCCTGCATTGCAGGCAGATTCTTTACCGACTGAGCTATAAAGAAAGTGTTCCTTAGTATACAGCTTAGCTCTCATCTTCTCCAGGAAACCTTCCCTGACCACCAGGCTAAGCTAAATACCTTTTTTCTGGACTCTTATAGCACACTGGGCATAAGCCTATACAGATATTAGTGGGAATAGCATTAATAAGTGAGAGTAATAACTATCATATACTGGGTACAGACCATGTGCCAGGCAATGTGTTGAAAACACTTTACACATGTCTCACAACGGTCTTAAAGGGTCAATAGTGATAGATTGGGCTTCCCTGGTGGCTCAGCAGAGATTGGGCTTCCCTGGTGGCTTCAGTGGTAAAGAATCTGCCTGTAAAGGCAGGAGATGTAGGTTCAATCCCTGGAGAAAGATTAGAAAGATCCCCTGAAGAAAGAAATGGTAACTCACTCCAGTATTCTTGCCTGGGAAATCCCATGGACAGAGGAGCCTGTCAGGCTATAGTCCATGGAGTCACAAAAGAGTTGGGCGTGACTTAGCAACCTAACAGCAACAGTGGTAGATGAGGACAGTAAAGGTTGGGGACATTGAGTAGTGTAGCCAAGATCATACAGCCATAAGTGGCAGATGTGAGATTTAAACCAGGCCTTTCTTACTCCAAACTCCTATTCGTAATAACTGCAGTGTATTTGCCATGCTTTGTTGACATTGTCTGCTTTTGTCTTTAAGAGTCAGATTGCAAACACTTCAAGGCATGTACTGTGTCTTAGTCATTTTTTACCTTTAGATCCTATCAAAATTGTGCTTTAGAGAAGAAAGAAATGAAATGTTAAACCATGCTTATTTTTTTTAATGAACTTAAATTTTAAATGTTTTGTAATGAGCAAAATTTAATTTTCTTTTGACTTTAGTATGTTATCAAACAATAAAAACTATATACAGATATTGCTGAGTAGGTTATTCTATGTCTTGATTTAGAATTTAAATCAGATATTATATAAAGAAATGTTCATAATTGATAACATAAATATCCAACGAAAGGTAGTACCACAAAATTACTCAAGATATGGCATTAATAATATGAGTGGAATAATTATAAGGTTTTTTTAGAAATACAGAGAAGTCAAACTCTGTGTATTAGCAGAGATTCAGAATGACAGCCACTCACCTTTAGCCCCCTGAGGAGCAACCCAGCTTCATACCCTTTTCTCTCTGTGGGCACCAAGGCTTCACCAGCAACCCTCTCTCAATACCCTCTCTTGGGTCTCCTGGCTTATTAGTCCTTTCCTATGGAGAAGGGCAAGACCTTTATGTCTGAAGGCAGTTCAATTAGGAATTATCTAAATTAATGCCTAAACCTAAGACCCAGGGAGGCTGAACTATGGGTACATTTTTATCTTTCAGGAGGGCTTGCTAAAAGGGCAAGCCAGGGTGTTTTCTGTATCACCTTCTCTGATAAAGTCTTCACTGCATTCTTCTCTTTAGAATGAAGTTGAAGACAAAGGGCTAAGTTAGCTTATTCATTTATTTGCTTTCAGTCTGAATTAATTCTGTTCTCCTTACTTTGTCCAAGTCATTTGGGCTGTGGCCAGAGGATGGAGGATGTTCCTGAACTTTTTCCCTCCTTTCTTGTATTGTTCTCATTTCTTTTCCTCTCAAGCCCTGAGAAAAGATACCCAAGCCTTTGTCCTAAACCTATGCTTCACCCATATTCCTCTTTCTGACTGCAGCCATTCTCGAACTATTCCATGGCAGCAGTTGACTTTGCTTATTGTCCGGCAGGGGCAGTGAAACCTGTTGAGGCCAGCAGCATCAGTAGTATCAGCGAGCCAACTGCAGAGCCATTCTTCGCCCCTCACCCCCCACCTCATACAGATAACCCCCAGCAGTGCTGTGGCAGCCACACATGGCACGGTGGGGCTATGGCAGCCATGCAGGGCACAGTGGGGGATGAGCAGCAACATCTTTGTTCTCATTGATCAAGAAAAGCCCAGATCTCCTGTTACTCTTCCATGAAGCCTTCCCATTCTCCCCCCGTATCTTCAGTGATTATAATTGTGTATCCTTACAGCAAGTACAGACTGTGGCATTCATTTTACACTTATCATATGCTGTATAGTTTTTTTTGTTAATTTTTTTTGTCATTATAGTCTATATGGAACTAAACTGTGAGTCCTCAGGGCACAGACCATGTCTTAAACAATGTTAAGAGAAAGAATACATGTGTACTCATACTTTGATACACACTCATGGATAGAACAAAAAAAAACACTTTTATAATTTACATTTCTGGGGTCTGGCAAGTAGGTACTCTATTAATAATTTTACTGACAATGGTGATAATCAGATAACCCAGATTAACAGTTTTCTCAATTTTCACCTATTCTGACTTGTTTGAGTTACAAATAGTCAAGGTATTGCTTTTAAAGCTTTTCTCCCATAAATTAACTCAGGAGTGAGCTATTTCATATTGTTATATGTATATTAAGGTTAACATAGTTTATTGTAGTGGAAGTAAATGTAGTCTGAATTGAGTGAGTGTCTATTAAATAACGATTTCTCATTTCTTACTACATTTTTTTGAGCTTTGACTTCCCAATTAGCTTGTGAACCATTTGATATCATCAACTATCAGGAAGCTTTTTAATAAGGGAAGTTGGTGACTTATACTCAGTTATTTCAGGTTTATCTTATTCTTTATAGCCTTCTTATTTTTAAAACTTACACATTTATAAAGAAAAGAGGGATCAGTATTTTTAAAATCACTGTAGGCTTAGATTACTCTTTAAATGATTGGACTTGATTGAAAGAATATCTTAGAATGCAGAGTGGTGAAAGGAAGATGGTATCCTTTGAGAAAATCGTGCTGTGGACATAAGAACTAACTACATTACTGGGTGGGGTGGATAAAAATGGTAACAGAGTACCAAGATGATTAAAATCATCTTGAGAATGTATAAAAGCATGAAAGGCAAGATAAAGCCCATAAGAAGAGGAAAAAGACCAGATTACTTGGAAAGTTAGACATTGCAGAATTTGCTCAGAATAAGCACAATAGTACAGGCAGCCATACTCTCAACTGCTTGCCTACAAAAAATGTCTTTGGAATAGAACTGCTTGTCTATGGGTTGGAAGTGTATTAGATGAGCTTCAGGGTCATTGTTTAATTCTTTTTTAATTTTTGGCTGCCCCAGGTGGCTTGCAGAATCTTAGTTCCTTGACTAAGGATCGAACTTGGGCCCATGTCATTGAAAGCAATGAGTTCTAACCACTGGACCACCAGGGAATTCCTTCCATTTAATTATCTAAATCTGTCTGGATTTACATAATTAAATGGAAGGAATTCCCTGGTGGTCCAGTGGTTAGAACTCATGGCTGCCGTCTGTGGGATCGCACAGAGTCGGACGTGACTGAAGTGACTTAGCAGTAGCAGTAGCAGCAGACATTTTAAGATGCTGCCTTGTATTTCAGTTGAAAGCATGAATAAAATGTTTGCTATTTGGGATATATAGTTTTATCCCTTCATAAAGTTAATGTATTTTCTGAGGTGAACAGGGGGCTTGTTCAGATGTCTCTGTTTCTAGCTTTGTTGGGATTTTTTGCAATTTACTTTTAATTGGAGGATAATTGCTTTACAGTATTGTGTTGGTTTCATACAGCAACATAAATCAGCCGTTGATATACCTATGTCCCCTTCCTCTTGAACCTTCCTCCCACCTCCCACCCCATCCCATCCCTCTAGGTTGTCACAGAGCACCAGGTTTGAGCTCCCCGCATCATACAGCAAATTCCCACTGGCTGTCTGTTTTACACAGAGTAATGTATATGTTTCAATGCTGCTCTCTCAGTTTATTCCACCCTCTCCTTCCCTCACTGTGTCCACAAGTCTTTTCTCTATGTCTGCATCTCTTTTCCTGCCCTACAAATAGGGTCATCAGTATCATTTTTCTAGGTTTCATTTGTACGCATTAATATACAATGATTTTGTTGTTTTTCGTTTTGATTTTTTGTCCCTGCTAGGCTTTAAGCTCCTTGGGAATAGTAAGTACGCTAGTGTGTTTATGGGGTAAGGGCAGCACCAGGCACAGTGCCTGGCACATCACAGATACAAGATTGGCAGAACTGTGTGCACGCTTGGCCATCCTTTGGAAGTATATTTTGTTAGTTGTTTGTTTAAAAACTATGTTCTTAAAATGTGTGCTTATTTAAATAAGCATGTTACTTGCCTTTCCAGGAGTAGAGGTGAGCACTGTGGGTCCAGAAGGCCAGGATGAGAAGTCATAGTTAGATGCTGGGAAAGGCAAAGATAACTAGAGGCAGGTAGGGAAGGTGCAGGCAAAAGTAATGTGGTCTTAGAAGTCTCTGTAAACATGTTTACATGTAAAAAAAAAGTCTGAAAGAAAATTTGCCAAAGACAGATAACTCCTGGAGAAGGAAGTAGGATGAAGGGATGATGAACCTGGTAGGACCTCGTAGGGATATAATTTTAAATTTGCTAGTAACCACACTAAAAATATAAAAGAAAACAAATGAGTAAAATTATTAATATATTTTATTTAAGCTAACAAAGCTAAAATATTATCATTTTAACATCATCAATATAAAGCATTTGTCACTGAGATTTTTTTTTTTTACTAAGTCTTTAATGCTTAAGCACGTCCAAATTCAGAGCAGTGATGTTTGAAGTCCTTAATAGTTGCATGTGGTTAGCATCTACCACAGTGAACGGTGTAGCTCAATATATTTTTATATTGTTTGTATTTTTTTTACCATAAAAATATGCTTTCATCTGACTTGTATGATTTATTTTTGTAAGTAGTCCATTTAACTATTGTGAAGGTTTAAAGGTGAGTTTTAGTCCTATCTTTTTTTTTTTTTTTTAAATATTGTATTGGTTTTGCCATACATCAACATGAATCCGCCATGGGTGTACACGTGTTCCCCATCCTGAACCCCCCTCCCTCCTCCCTCCCTGTACCATCCCTCTGGGTCGTCCCAGTGCACCAGCCCCGAGTATCCTGTATCCTGCATCGAACCTGGACTGGCGATTTGTTTCTTATATGATATTATACATGTTTCAATGCCATTCTCCCAAATCATCCCACCCTCTCCCTCTCCCACGGAGTCCATAGTCCTATCTTTTAATCTTCCTATACCACTTTCCTATTTAAAAGAAATTTGGATGGCATGCTTGCTTCACTTGAAATCAATAGTCAAGAATTTTCATTCCAGTGAACACACAGTAAGTCCATACTAAAATAAAGTAGTGTAATTCGAAAAAAAGAATTGGAGATAGCTTTTTATCACATCTAAATTGTGATTCACAGACTTTTTCATTACTTCGTATGTGTTGTTTCTTTGGATGTAAACAAAAACACACTAAAGGAGAAATGTGAAACTGAAGGGTTGCCTGGGATGTGGGCTGTGATTATAAAGTTCAGTTCAGTTCAGTTGCTCAGTCGTGTCCGACTCTGCGACCCCATGAATCGCAGCACGCCAGGCCTCCCTGTCCATCACCAACTCCTGGAGTTCAGCCAGACTCACCTCCATCAAGTCAGTGATGCCATCCAGCCATCTCATCCTCTGTCGTCCCCTTCTCCTCCTGCCCCCAATCCCTCCCAGCATCAGAGTCTTTTCCAATGAGTCAACTCTTCGCCTGAGGTGGCCAAAGTACTGGAGTTTCAGCTTTAGCATCATTCCTTCCAAAGAAATCCCAGGGCCAATCTCCTTCAGAATGGACTGGTTGGATCTCCTTGCAGTCCAAGGGACTCTCAGGAGTCTTCTCCAACACCACAGTTCAAAAGCATCAATTCTTCAGCGCTCAGCTTTCTTCACAGTCCAACTGTCACATCCATACATGACCACTGGGAAAACCATAGCCTTGACTAGATGGACCTGTGTTGGCAAAGTAATGTCTCTGCTTTTGAATATGCTATCTAGGTTGGTCATAACTTTTCTTCCAAGGAGTAAACGTCTTTTAATTTCATGGCTGCAGTCACCATCTGCAGTGATTTTGGAGCCCAAAAAAATAAAGTCTGACACTGTTTCCACTGTTTCCCCATCTATTTCCCATGAAGTGATGGGACCAGATGCCATGATCTTCGTTTTCTGAATGTTGAGCTTTAAGCCAACTTTTTCACTCTCCACTTTTACTTTCAACAAGAGGCTTTTTAGTTCCTCTTCACTTTATGCCATAATGGGTTTTTTGTTTGTTTGTTTGGGAAATTTTTGATGAATAAACTGACTGTGTACATTTACCTTTTAAAGTAATTTGCTTGAAAGTTGTATAGATACCATTTTCTGCATATGTCCTTTGGGATACCTTATAGTCTGTTTTTTAAAAAGCAAACTTTACTTTCTGATACCTGATAGATCTGTCACTTATATTTGGGTTTGAAGAACATGTATATCATGTGGAGATTTCACTCTTTGTCATAGATTGTGTTATTTTTTAGTAAAAGTATATTGACATTTCCATTTTATAATTGTTGCTCTTTATAATTAATTTAAAACTTCAAATACTTGAAAAATTAAAACAAAAATCAAAACAAAGAACCTGAATAAGGAATGACTCTAAATGAACATCAGGTTTATTTTTTAGGGTGATGGAAATGTTTTAAAACTTGATTGTGGTGATGGTTTCACAACTCTGTAAATAGTAAAATTCAGTGAATTGTACAGTTAAAAATGGGTGAATTTTATGATCTATAAATTAAATCTCAACAAACCTGTTTTTTAAAAAGAAGATAAAGTAGTCTTCAGTGACCATATTAATAGTTTTTATAGCCATATAGGTGATCTGAAAATAGCTTTATGCTTGGTAACAAGAGTATTTTGTAGGATCTAATTGTTTAAAGTGGTATTTGGAAATGCCATTTGATGTTAAATCTTCCTGTCTTTCCCTGTCTTGGGCAGTATTTCCTGGAGAGGATCTCTAACATTTCTTTCCCCTGTAGAAATCTATTTCTTTGTCTATAAAATGTAGTTAAGAACTAAACTTGGTGAAGGTTAAATGACATTTTGTTTTTAAAAATCAAAGTATCTGGGTTGTAGTAGGTTATGAATTGTGCCTTAATCTGCACACTGAGTACCTGCCCATGGTTTTTACTGTCTATGGTTTAAACATATGGGGACCCACCATACTTTCATACACAAGATATTTGGGGTAACATTTAGGATCTGTGACTCTAGATTCCTAGGTTGATTAGGTAGCCAGTGTAAGTCATCAGATTTAAAGCATGTCATTATATAGCCTATATCCTGACACCTTTTTTCATACGAAACAAATCTTTGCCACTTTATGCTCACCTTACCTTCACATTTCCCAGCCTCAGACACATTTCATGGTCTAAATGAAGCCTGCCAAGGTTCCCTTTGCAGACATCATTGCCTCCTGTTATTCAGTTGGAGAGGTCTTTGCAGAATGACATTTCCCTCCCACAGTGCTTCCTGTGCCCCATTTAACATGCAGCCTTCGCATTTCTCCTAACCCCTACTTGCTTTCAAAAGAAGAGAAAATTCAAACCACAGTCTTTCATGAACAGTTCAGAACTCACAGAGCCCTGGCAATAGGCAGTGGATCCAGCACTAAAGTTCAGTAATGATTCTGATTCCCCTTATTTTTAAACAATTTCCGAGAATCACAGGTAAAAATCTGCATATCTTCTTTGTTTGCCATCCCACTCCTAAAACCAAAGTATGTATGCCAACTCCAATTCACTAAATATTTTTAGGTTTCTCATATTCTAATATAGCTCCCAAGCATTTTCTGGTGTACTGTCTGGGTTTCACTGAACTGTTAATTCTCCCAGTCTGATTGAGCCTGTAGGAAATTTCATAACTCAATGATGAATCTTCGAAGAAAGGTTTGTATTGAAAATTGAAACACCAGCTTGCTCTTTGTAACCAGTTCTTTAATCCTCCACCTGCCCTAATGTAGCGATGGCTCATAATTATCAGAGCAGAGAACCAAACTCTTGTATTTCAGCAGAAAGAATGACACTGTAGGGGGGCAAGTGATAGAATCTACACTCCAGCAAGAAGAGGGACAGGTTTTTTGGAAACTTTGACACAGAATCATCAGATGTATTTGTATAACCATTTCATGTAGAACTGTGCTGCAGTCAGAGAGGGGATTTTGCTTTTCTCCATTAAAAGCTTATTAAATGAAGAAATAGGACAGTGGTTTTGCTTCAGTAGATGGGGGTCAGAGAGGCGGGTCTGATCTCCTCAGGATATTAATGTCTGCCTTCAGCCGGGGGAAATGAGCCGTCACTTGAGTTAGAGGCAGCTTTATGTGCTCATCACTAGGGATTCCCATATGTCCAGGGAGCTGCAGCAGTAAAAAATGGCAGAGCTCAGTGGTAGAGTGCAGAGGGCTCTCATTGGAATTCATGTCAGGAAGCTCAGCTCAGTCTGCCCAGAGCAAATCTGTTTAATGTTGATCAGCTGTCCATCTGATAAACCGAATTGATATGGGCATTCCCTCCAAGGACTGTCCGGACAGTGACAGCCGCAGCACCCAGATGTCTTGTTAGGTTTTTTGGTAGTCTCAGGTATTTTTAACCCCTTTTGTGATATGCAAACCCAAAAGTACTTTTAGGGACCTAGCTAAGGAGGCCTAGCTAGGCTTGCCCTTTGCTTCTCTGGCAGAGAGCAGCCCAGCCCAGCAGCCTTTCCAGAAACCACATACTCTTAGGTTAGCTGTACGTCTCCTTAGAATAAGCATCTTGGTAACCTGCAAGATAATTATGTGACAGTGTCAAGTTGTGTCTAGTTTTTCAAAGTAATGTTTCTTAAAATGTTCTTAAGGGCAGTAAATTACCTAGCTTGGTTATGGTTTATTAGTTTCACAGGTGTATTAGATGATCACTAAGCAGAACTTTATTATGTTCATGCATAAAGAGAAACTGTATTACAGATTTTCTTTTGGTTGGCTGATTTCTAGTAGTAACTATTATGACTCCTGCTGAGTCCCTGCATCTTCTGCTTTCTCAAGTATGAGTACCACCACTGAAGGCAGCTCACCTCCCTGTAGATTGTTGGCAGATATCAGTTCAGTTCACTTCAGTTCAGTTGCTCAGTCATGTCCTACTCTTTGCGACCCCATGAAATGGAGGGAATTGATTACAGAACAGATCAATACTGAGGAATCATTTCACTATATGTTTATTAAAGCGTCATGTTGAATACATTAAATATATGTAATTTTATTTAAAATCTTAAAAAATACTGAACTTTCTTTTATGGAAACTAATCAAGAGGGATAAATCTTTGTGTTAAGTTATAATTATTTAAAAATCATTTCTGCAAAACTATTAGTAGTTCAAAATTATAATATTGAATATGAGAGAACTTTACTTTTGTTTATTTTAAAGGTTCTCATTGAAGTACTGCTTAAGGATTTTGTCTTTTCTTACCCCTCACTTTGAGATCTTGTTTTCATGGGATAGAAAGATTCTAACATTGCTTAGATATCTAATCATTTGAACGAAACCAGATGCAAAGACCGTTTGCTTTCTGCCTCTTTTCTGTGTATTCTAACTTAGACTGTCAGGTTAGCTTTCCTAAAAGAGATATAGAGCCCCTAGTCGTTTTTAGGATTGCTCAGTGTGTGTGGTCAGAGCTGGAAGAAGGCCTGGTCAATATTTCAGCCCTTGAACCTGTGACTTGATCTCTATTTGGAAGTCACCATTACTACAGCATACAGGTTTGAGATTCTGGGTTTAGTCACCATTTTTAAAATCAGAATTCTCATTCAGGTATGATAGAATGAAGCAAGATCAGTTTTGATTGCTGCAGTCATGGAGAACCTTAAATTCAGAGTTGATACTTAGTTAAAAGTTATCACCATGCCTTTTACCTAGTGTTAAAAGCATATAGTGTTTCTTTTTATTATTGCTATTTTGATATTTTGGTATTTTTGAAGTACATGTAAGGAATTCTGTTGCTCTTATCAGGTTTCCTCCCTACTTTCTCCATTCTTTGCTCTTGTCTGTGGCGCCCTGGAGAGAGAAACAAAATGCAGATGGAATAACTAGTGTAAGTGCTGTGGAGGGGGAAAAAAAGACAGGAAGTAGAGCCTGACTTGAATGGAAGGTTGCTGTTGTAAATGGAGTAGTCAGAGAAGGCCTTACTGGTCATGTGCACTTTGTGGGTTTTTTTTTTTTTTTCTTGTTCCTTCATCTGGGACATAATCCTGTGCCTTTTTGTTTAGTTTAACTTTCTGTAGTGGTGGGTTTTGTTCTGGAGGCTGCAAGATTGTAGTCCTTCTTGGTTCTCCTGTCTGTGAGGCTGATGGAACAAGGGTGGAAATGCTGTTTTCAGAATCACAGTTGAAGTTGTGAAGGAAAGACCATCTGGTTAAGACCCATAGACATGGAGGCAGCAGAGAAGAAATAAATCTCTCTGTGTCCTCCCAAACTCCAGTTTCCTTCTGTCAGCTCCCAATCTAAGTGGAAACCAGCTGTATGGGAGCTCAGGAGATGCAGAGTGTTAAGGGGTCAGCCTCCCCATGGTGGAGAGAAGGGCAAAGAAGGGATTAGAAGAATGGTTTATTACTGAGGATATTAAAGCATCAATCTTAAAGGAAACCAACTCTGAATATTCATTGGAAAGACTGATGCTGAAGCTGAAACTCCAATACTTTGGCCACCTGATGCGAAGAGCCATCTCATTGGAAAAGACACTGATGCTGGGAAGGACTGAAGGCAAAAGGAGAAGGGGGCAGCAGAGGATGAGCTGGTTAGATAGCATCACTGACTCAATGGACATGAATTTGAGCAAACTCCAGGAGATAGTAAAGGACAGGGAAGCCACGTGTGCTGCAGTTATGGGGTTGCAAAGAGTTGGACTGATTAGCAACTGAACAGCAACAAAATAAAGCATAAGAACCAGTAGCCAGATGAAGAGATTCATAGGGTAGCAAAGGAACTTTGGTCCTCTTGAAGTTTGGAACCTGGCACAGTAGCACCTGAAGACTTTCTGCTCAGGTACACTTTGAAGGGACCTGAAGAAAGCAAGTGACTAAACCTTGCAAAATATATAAGGGAAGATTAGTGTAGACCACAGTGCAAAAGCCCTATGGTAGGAACAAGCTTGCCATGTTCAGGGAGCACCAAGGAAGCTAATATAGCTAGAGAAGAGTAAGCAAAGAGGAAAAGAGTAGCAAATGAAGCCAGAGAGGTAAGAGGTAAAGGTTCAGGGGAAGATTGTGTTGGTCCTTGGAATCCATTGTTGGGACTTTGGTTTTATTCTGGAGTGAGATGGGGAGCCAGCCCCTGGAGGGTCGTGAGCAAAGGAGCAAAGTGATGACCTCATGGTTTCTTCATCTTCCTGCTTGCCTCATTTCTAATCATTTTCATTTTTGCAAAGCTAATGGACTAAAAATATTATCTCATTATTCTTATAATACTCCATTTCCAAATTATTAGTTAAGCATCATTTTATATGGTTTTGGCCATTTGTGTTTCTTCTGGAATTACTTCATTATATCCTGTCCCATTTTGTTCTTAAGCTGTTTATCTTTTTCCTATTAATTTCTTGTCCAATTTGGACAAGCTCCACATGTATTTTGAATGTAATCTTTTGCCTGTTGTGTATGTTGCAAATGTGTTACTTCAAGTCTGTATTGCCTCAGCCTGTATTTTATTATATAAACATTTTTGTATATTTTAGCCACTCATTTTTATTCATTATTTTCCTCATAACTTATGATTTCCTATTTTATTTTGCAAGGCTTTCTCACCCCAAGGTCATAAGAATGTTTTCCTAAAGTTACAGTTTTGTTTTTCACATTTATATATTTGGCTTATCTAAATATATTAATATTTTTATCCATGGAGTATAATAGAGATCTAACTTCATTATTCTTTCCCTTAATAGATAGCCAATTGCCCCAACATTTTTTGTATATAAGAATATTCCATCTTTTCTCTAACAATTGGAAATGTTACCTCTTTCTGGAATTTGTTCCACTAATCTGTTAGTTTGTTCTCATGGTGTTTCTGTTATTTTAAAAATTGCAATAACTTCATAAGTTTTAAAATCTAGAATGACAGCCTCTTCCAAGATTTTCAAATTCTTCCCACATGAATGTAAAAATCAGTTTTCCAACTTAAAAAAAAATCTTTTAGGGCTCAAATAAAATGACTTTAAATAAGTGACTCTTGCCTACCATTTTAAACTTTCAGAAGAACTTGGAATTTTGTATATTTTGTGTTTTGGGCTTTGGAATCAGAGAGCCCTGGCCTTGAGCTCCAGGTCTGCAGTTTACCTCCTAGGTAGACTTGAGCAAGTTACTTACTCTGCCCACCCAGCTTCCTTCTGAAGGAAGTTGTAGAGATAATGCTTACCTCAGAGAGCTTTTGTGAATTTTACATTATGAATAATGCAATAAATGAAATTAAAAACACTCTGGAGGCAACAAATAGTAGAATAACAGAGGCAGAAGATAGGATTAGTGAATTAGAAGATAGAATGGTAGAAATAAATGAATCAGAGAGGATAAAAGAAAAACGAATTAAAAGAAATGAGGACAATCTCAGAGACCTCCAGGACAATATTAAACGCTACAACATTCGAATCATAGGGGTCCCAGAAGAAGAAGACAAAAAGAAAGACCATGAGAAAATACTTGAGGAGATAATAGTTGAAAACTTCCCTAAAATGGGGAAGGAAATAATCACCCAAGTCCAAGAAACCCAGAGAGTCCCAAACAGGATAAACCCAAGGAGAAACACCCCAAGACACATATTAATCAAATTAACAAAGATCAAACACAAAGAACAAATATTAAAAGCAGCAAGGGAAAAACAACCAATAACACACAAGGGAATTCCCGTAAGGATAACAGCTGATCTTTCAATAGAAACTCTTCAAGCCAGGAGGGAATGGCAAGACATACTTAAAATGATGAAAGAAAATAACCTACAGCCCAGATTATTGTACCCAGCAAGGATCTCATTCAAGTATGAAGGAGAAATCAAAAGCTTTTCAGACAAGCAAAAGCTGAGAGAATTCTGCACCACCAAACCAGCTCTCCAACAAATACTAAAGGATATTCTCTAGACAGGAAACACAAAAATGGTGTATAAACTCGAACCCAAAACAATAAAGTAAATGGCAACGGGATCATACTTATTAGTAATTACCTTAAACGTAAATGGGTTGAATGCCCCAACCAAAAGACAAAGACTGGCTGAATGGATACAAAAACAAGACCCCTACATATGTTGTCTACAAGAGACCCACCTCAAAACAGGGGACACATACAGACTGAAAGTGAAGGGCTGGAAAAAGATTTTCCATGCAAATTGGGACCAAAAGAAAGCAGGAGTCACAATACTCGTATCAGATAAATTAGACTTTAAAACAAAGGCTGTGAAAAGAGACAAAGAAGGTCACTACATAATGATCAAAGGATCAATCCAAGAAGAAGATATAACAATTATAAATATATATCCACCCAACATGGGAGCACCGCAGTATGTAAGACAAATGCTAACAAGTATGAAAGGAGAAATTAACAATAACACAATAATAGTGGGAGACTTTAATACCCCACTCACACTTATGGATAGATCAACTAAACAGAAAACTAACAAGGAAAAAAAAAAAAAAAAACATGTATCTATAAAGTTCACTAAAGCAAAGCACAGTAAAATGAGGTATGGCAATAAAAGGCGTTAAATTTATCAAATAAAAAAAAATAAAGTGCTGAAAAATTAAAGCTGTCAATTCTGTAATAGATATTCATTGAAAGTATCTTTTGAAATGGGGGTGAAAACACCTTCAGAGAAATGAAAGCTAAGGAAGCATGCACGAGCTATAAAAAATGATAAAGTCCTTTATGAATGATGATAATATCAAAACAAAACTTGGAAATACAGGAAGGAGTAAAGAGCACTACGAACAGTCAATACATGGATAAACATTAGAAACTATTCTCTTTTCTTAATTTCTTCATGGTAAACTATCAACATTATATTGTGAAATTTTTCAGAAAAAAAAAAAAAGAATATGGTATGACATAGTTCTGTCTTAGATATTATGCAAGTGGGATGAATACTGAAAATAACTAAAGTACCTCATGGTACATATTTTCACTTATAAATTGATTTCATTTAATTGGCTACTTGATAGTGTTATATTAAGCTTCAAGCTGAGTCAAAGATTTCCTTCAGGAAGCAATTCTTTTTTTAAAAATAGTTATTTATTTGGCTGTGCTAGGTCTTAGTTGTGGCATGTGGGATCTAGTTCCCTGACCAGGGATAAAAGATGGGCCTGCATTGGGAGCTTACAGTCTTGGCCACTTTAAAGGAAATCCCAGGAAGCAATTCTTTACTAGTAGCCCTTCCAGGGATCATAATATTTTTCCTCATTAAAAAAAAATAACACACGCTAATAATGGAAAAATAATGAGTTATCCATAATCTTACTACTCCTAAGGATTATCACTATTAATATTCTGGTGTATTCTTTCTCAATCTTTTTTTCATATATATGGATATCCATTCATGTATTAACTTTGAAAAACAAATTATCCCTATCATATATAGTTTTGTATCCTGCTTTTTCATTCTTGTCCTAAGTATTTTATTTCATTAATATTCTGTATATGTCTTTGGACACATTTCTGATTAAAAAAAATAAAATAAAATAAAATCCTGCCACTACCTTTTCTAATTAAAAAATAATAATAATAATAATCTGGAAGGAGAATGAAAGATGTAACTAAAACAAGGTTAGGGTCACGGAGGTTCTTTATGCTACATTTTCAACTTTTTGTTATATTTGAAAATTCGCAAATAAAGTTTTTTCAAGAAATACATCTTTTTTTTTTTTTTAAGAAATACATCTTAAAATTGTTGAAAATGGCAAAGGGTAAACATTTGTTATTTCTAAGGGGAAATATTTTTTATTTACTATATCATAGATCTCTCAAGAAGAAAAGCAAGGAAGGAAGAGGAAGAAAAAGGAAAAAATAGAATAAGAAAGAAGACTATTGTCTTTTATCTCCTTTGCCTGAGTGATGAAACACTATTGACTCTTCTGTTACTTTAACACAAACTTAAACGTGTAAAACATTTTTAGAGATTTCAAGTTAATATTTCCAAACTGGCTTTGTGGCTCAGATGGTAAAGAATGTGCCTGCAATGCAGGAGACTTGGTTTCGAGCCCTGGGTCAGGAAGATCCCCTGGAGAAGGGAATGACTACCCACTCCAGTATTCTTGCCTGGAGAATTCCATGGACAGAGGAGCCTGGCGGGCTATAGTCCAAAGGGTCCCAAAGAGTCGGACATGACTAAAGCAACTTAACATGCAAGTTAATATTGGGAACAATTTCTGATAAAACTGTTCATCAGCAGACTTGGCTCCTGTGTAATTTATTACTCATCCCTGGAAGGGGCTAATTGAGCTTAATTGACCTCTGGGGTCACTTCCAACTCTGAGTCTGTAAATCTGACTTTTTAGTTTACATCATTCCTTATTTTTTGAAACTCAAGAGTGATGGCTGTTTCCTCTACCTTTATAAAATTGATTACTAAGTAAAGAACTATTAATTTAAAAGAGGGAAATAGGATAGTATCATTTATAGTGTTGGGAGAAAGAGAGGTGGCAGAATAAAGATGGCTCAAGTAATAATTACAGCATAGTACAACAAATGACTGAGTTATGTTCAAAGGCTTTCAAGTGCAGAAAGAGTTAACCTTCGGGAAGCGAGGAAAGACTTCCCAAAAGTGATGCATGGACTGATTCTTAAAAATTACTTAAACAAAAATTCACTTCTCATTCACCCTATAGCAGCAAAAGTATGGCACATCTATACAATGGACCTCTGAAGAGATGTTAAATAGAGCAAGGAGATTTTATTTGTAAATAACATGAAACTATCTCCAAGAGATAATATTAGGTAAATAAAATCAGAGTGCAGAAATATAAACATATTTTTGTGATATAGTTTTTATTGAGTATCTTTCAACAAACAATAGCTTAAAGGAAAGTGGTATTTATTTATCTCAGATATCAAGAAGTGTAAAGATAGGTGCATCAGAGCTAGAGTAGCACTAAGACATCACCAGAGGTCCAGGCTTCTCATTTTTTCATGCTCTACCATCCTTGGGTTGCGGGCTCTCTTGAGATGCTTAAAGTTTCTATGGTGCCCCCAAGCAGCTGAGCCATATTCCTAACAGGAGGAAGGGGTAAGCTCAAAATGCCAAAGGTGCATGCCCTCTGAATCTATTCCCTTATACTAGAAATTCAGTAGTTTCCTTAGAGACTCACCTAGTGGACTTCTACTTACATTCATTGGCCAAACTGTGCTACAGGATCACCTCTAGCCTCAAGGGATTTTGAGGAGGTGAGTTTTTTAAATGAGTACTTTGTCTCTCCAAATACAGCCACAGGTATGTTAGTAGTGAGGAAGAAGAGAGGAAATAGGTAACTAGCAATGTCTGTCCTCTCATATCTAAACCTTAGGATGCTAAACAATTTGGAGAAATGTTGGAAGAATATGTATCAAAGCAGATTAAGTTGTTTAACATATAATAGAAAGAAAGTAATTTGGTGAAACTTTTTGTAAAAATATTGGTTAATCCTCAGGGTTACATTCAATGTAGTAATTACTTCCTTACTCTGATTACTTAACATAAGCAGTATTCACTTATGACTTTTATCCAATCAAGATTTAGCATGAAAAAATACCTGAGTACTAAAATATATGTGCATAAAATAAGATACTTTTTAAAATCCAGTACACTGAAAGTTTACTAGATTACTTTCAGTGGCTAAACTAGGAATAAGATAATGAAAAGGAAAAATTCCCAGATTCTCATACTGTCACTGCTGTAACACTAAATTATAAGTTGTATAATGTGGCCTGAAGTTGTTTTTCTAATGATAAAATCTTAGAAGTTGTGAACACAGTACTAGAGTGGACAGATTTCAAGATGACCAATCAGTTCATTTCTGTTTCTTTAGAAAGTATGTACTAATCATCACAATAATTTTGTCTTTTTTCACTATTAACTGGGCTCCCAGGTGGTGCTAGTGCTAAAGAATCTGCCTGCCAATGTAGTAGATGCAAGAGACGTGGGTTTGATCCCTGGGTTGGGAAGATCCCCTGGAGTAGGAGATGGCACCCCATTCCATCATTATTCTTGCCTGGAAGTCTCCATGGGCAGAGGAGCCTGGTGTTCTACAGTCCATGGGGTCCCAAAAAGTTCGACATGACTGAGCAACAAGGCACACACATAACTATTAAACTACCAGTCTAAGTAGTTCTTTAAATCTCCAAATCTTAGAATTTTAGGACTGAATATTAAATTTAGGACAGAAATCCCTGAATCTTAGAACTAGAAGAGACTTTCTCCAGTTCCCCTCCTTTCAGAGATAAGAAGACGAACGACCTTGGAGTTTTAAGGGATTTTCCACAAACTGTCTGTTATAGGCAGAAGGAGAATTGTTAGCTCCCTCTGATTGAGCTAAATCACTTATTTTGGTATAACCAAATTATTTTTGAAACAACTTGTTACTTTCTCCAGCTACTATAACAGAGAGTCAAGTCTAGTCATACTTTCTCCCAGAGAAGTCTTCTGTAGTGCTTAGAACTAAAGATGAAAATTGGACAAGTCTGTGGTGAGCATGTATCAATCTTGGTAGTGTTGTAACTTTGCCCCCTCCCCCATTTACTGTTCATCAGGTAAATAAACATTTTAAACCATCATTGGACACTATGACCATGAGGCTCTGAGTTCCAGCTTTGTCTTTCATAAACTGAATGTTCCAACCAGGTATTTAAGCTCCCCACACATGCTGTAATTAGAATCACAAGTAGATAAAGTAAGTAAAAGTTCTTTGTGAATGGTGGGTACTATACAAATTATGGTTTCACTTTCATTATTACCACTGTTCTTGTTGTTTCTGGCCATGAGGCTTTTAGATTGCCGTTTGTTTAATGAATGGAGCTTTATGATTATGGATGTCTTTATTAAAAGCTCCCAGTAATTCATTTTCGTCCTTAGGGTAATTCAAAACACCTACAACTTTGACTTGCCTGGTTGTTGCTTTCTTTCATAAGCTGAACTGCATGAGAGATTTATCCAGTGCTTAACCCTTCTTGAGGTTTATACTTGCTCATAATCTCATTGTGCTAATTTTTGTGAAGTGTAGCAGTGGACGTTTTTGTAAACTAGAATGCATTTGCAGGGTACCAATAAAGTACACTTTTATTCATTTCTTTTAGTTACTCTTTTAAAGGACAGTTTTAACTGTTAGCTCCCTTTAAAAAAATGTTTTCTGTTAACTTCTCAACAGTCCTTAAGTCTCCATCCTCAGTGATTTTCTTTGGGATGTAGTGAGGTTTTCATCTAAACCATGAATTTACTCTTTTCAGAAGCTGTTTAACTCACTGGTTCCTCTTTTCCTACTTCCCCAATTTGTATTCAGGTACACTATGTACACTGGAACATTTTTACATATTCTTTTACTTTTTTTAAGCAAAGGAATAAATTAGAAACATGCTTTTTCTTTATAGATGCCAAATTGTTTGGTTCCTTTACTTTATTGCATCTTTATATAATTTATAGTTGTCAAACTAGTAGTACATTGTTTTTAGAGAAGAGTCTTTTATTATTTGATTGTTTTATATATATTTGTCTCCTTTTCTAAGGCTGTTATTCTAGGTCAAATCCTTAAATTTGACCTTTAGGTCAAATCCTTTTGTTAGATGTCCCTTGGGCCTTTGTTATAGCTTCTTCTGATCTCTCTACTTTCACTACCTACTTTTTAAGATTTTATTTGGATATATTTTCTATCTTTCAAGTTACCACAGGCAAGTTTTGCAAGTTGTTTCACTCCCTTATAATACCATATGTCCTTGCTCTCTCCTCCAGTAAGTTTCCTCACTGCCTTTCCAGATTCTGCCGAGAGTTTGTCATTTATTCAGCCTTTACCTCTAGCCCCAAACATTCAGACTCAAAGCCATTGACATATATTTTAGGCTTTTGTTGCCACAGCAGCCACTCCTAGATGTACAGTTTCTGTATCAGATACCTATTGCTGTATAGCAAACTATATCCTAAATTTTAGTGACTTGAAACAGCCATTTTATTTCTTACCATTCTGGGATCACTCATGTGACCGCATTGACAAGCCTTAATGCATAAATACTTACCAGGCCTTGCTTATGTCACTTCTGCTAATATCTTTTTGGCCAAAGTAAGTCATATGGTGAAGCCCAAAGTTAGTGTGGAGGGGACTACACAGGGGCCTGGAATGAAGAAGTATGGTTCACATGGGGTCATTTGTAACTGATTTCAATGCATTTCCAGCTCTGTATTACTGTGTGCCTTTGGGCAAGTCATTACACTATGTATAACAATTTTCTCACTTGTAAAATAAGAGTTAATAGTACCTTCATAGGGTGGTTCTGAGGTTTAAAATTTTTAGTAATTGTTGATTTTCTAATGATTATAAAGTAATTCTTTTGTCATTTTAGAAAATGTACAAACTATAGAAAAGTATAAACAAGAAAACAAACATCTGAAATGCCATCTGATACAGTCCTATACTATAAGTTCCTCAAGGGTCTTCTTTATTTTAATTACTACTGTAGGTATATATCGTGGTTCTTATTCTGAAAGATAAGGTCCTTGAAGGAAGGGACCACATCTGTTCATCTTTGTAAATCCCACAGCCTTGTATTTAAGATTAAAAGTGATCATGTGTAAAAGTGCTTGGCGTAATGACTGGCACAAATTCTATTTCCACCTAAATTGGAATTTTATAAGATACTAGTAAGGATTCTTAGAAATCCTGAAGTTATACTGATAACAAACTATCTGAATGGAACTGTGGGGGGTGGCCGTTATTGGTTGTCTTCTCTCTGGGGCATCCTGGTGACTCGTGAGGTAGAGAATAGGGAATGGTAGAGAGAAGGAAGGTGGTGTCAGGATCTACTTATAGCTCCCAAGTAACTCAGTGGAAAAGTCTCTAAGAAAAACTTCATTCAAGTCTCTCTGCAAGGGCACTGATACAAAGTTACACCAAACCCTCAGCTGCACTTGCCATAGTTCTGTCTTCAGCTTCATGGTGTTTCCCTGAGTTTGATGCATTCAGCTAAGACAGAGACACCAGAAATGTATGCCTGATTTCCAGTGCAAATATGGTAATACTAGTGGAGTCACTTTGTGTTGCTATGTGGGTATATGCAGCAGCACGGATTAGAATACTTTGGACCCTGTCCCCTACTGGCAATATTGAACCAGCTAAATCAGTAATCATCTAGCCGTATAATACTGAATTGCCTCAAAATGAACTCATAATTGATGCCACGTAAATAAAAGCACTGTGTACCCATTAAAATATGGCGTGATTGAAGAAATAAAGTACATTTGAAACCTTAAAAAGAAAACAAAACTCCACAAAACTTCAAAATGCTAAGTGAAGTATGTCAAAGACAAATACTATATGACTTCACTTATTTGTGAAATATAAAAAACAAAGCAAAACCAAAAACTGAACTCATAAAATAGATTGGTGGTTGCCAGACGTTGGGGGGGATGGTGGGAATGGGCCAAGGGAGGGGGGAAAAATGGGTGAAGGTGGTCAAAAGTTACAAGCTTCTAGTTACATATTACCAAGAAAAAGAAGACAAACATGAAGATATAATGTACTGGGGATATAGTGTGTAAGCGGTGACTGTGGTTAATAATACTGTATTGTGTGTTTGAAAGTTGCTAAGAGAGTAGATCTTAAAAGTTCTCATCACAGGGAAAAAAATTGTGACTATGTATGGTGACAGATTTAATTAGGCTTACTGCAGTGATCATTTCACAATACAGTCGTCCCTTGGTGTCCACAGGAGATTGCTTCCCAGACTCACTTCAGATGTCAAAATCCACGGATGTCCAAGGCCCATAGTCTATCCTCTGTATCTGTGGTTCCACATCTGCAGATTCAGCCAACCTCAGATTGTGTACTACCTACATATTTATTGAAAAAATCCTCATAAAAGGACTCACATGGTTCTGTGCTGTTCAAGAGTCAGCTGTGTGTACAAATACTGAATCATTATATTGTACACCTGAAACTAATATAATGTTATGTGACCGTTATATCTCAATAGAAAAAAACTTCATTAAAAAGGAATAACCTGAAAAAAGAGACACTAATCTATGAAATATTTTGTTGTTGAAACCTGAAATCTGACAATACTGATAAGATGGTATTCTTTACACTCAGACAAATCTTACCTTTGTGTTTTAGTCAAAGAAGTTTGGCAGAGATCACAGAACTTATCCATACTGCTCTCCTTGTACATCGTGGGATTGTAAATTTAAATGAATTGCAATCTTCTGACGGGCCACTGAAAGATATGCAATTTGGAAATAAAATAGCTATCCTGAGTGGAGACTTTCTTCTAGCAAATGCCTGCAATGGACTCGCTCTCCTACAGAACACCAAGGTAAAACTGGGCAGGGTTTGTTCTTATCTGAACGGCCTTTAGGTGGCTCTTGGTTGACTGCGGGAGCCACAGAGGTCTGGACACCCTGCTGCCCCAACTCCACACACATAGATGCCCCGTAAAATTGTGATGAGGGTAATGATGATGATGGCAATATCAACCCTAGTTAAAACTGGTAAATGCTAGGAAAGAGTTTTGAAATTAATTTCCAGTTGTTGGTTTTTGTTTTTTTTTTCTGGTAACAGATGGAATTATTTGTTAATTATAGGTAGTGTTAAATACTCAGGATAAAGATGATGTCATCAATATTACCTATCATCTCACTATCCAGAGATAATTACTATAGGTTACTGTTTTCATATATTTCCTTCCAGTCTGTATTTGTTTATTCATACCTTTGGATGTGTGGATTTGGGGGTAGCATAAGTGAAAACTTAACATGTGTAAGCTTTCTTTAATCCTACCTTTTTCTCCCATTGCATAAATGACATGCATTTTCCCATATCATTAACATTTTTCATAAGCTTACTAATGGTTGCACAGTATTCAGTTATTTTGATGTAGTGTTGTTTATTTAACAGATTCCTTATTTTGGGACATTTAGGTTGCTTCTAATTTTCTACTCTCATAAATAGATTTGCATTAAACATTTTTACACATCAGTTTTTCTTCATTTCAGATTATTTCTTTAAGGTAAGTGCCTAGAAGTGGTTCAGAGGGTTTAGTTTTAGTATTCTTGATGCATATTGTCAAGCTGCTTTCTAAAAAGACTGTAGATGTAGTCTTCATTTATCAGTTAGGATTTGGTGTGACTATAAAATAACAGTGACCAAAACAAGATAAGAATTTATTTTTTTCTCCCTCTCTCTCTCTCTTTTTTTTTTTTAAACATATTATTACTATCTGGGACTAGGCAGTCCAAGGTTGGTATGGTGATTCTAAAATCAGGAACCCAGGCTCCTCTTATCTTACTGCTCTGCCATTCCTATCTTGCCACTTTGTGGCCCAAGATAGTTGCCATTATGTCTTCACTCCAGTCAATAGTAGGGAAGGAGAAGGAAGGGCAAAAAAAGGGCAGATCTCCTCCATTAAAGATTAAGTAAATACGCATCCTGGACACCCAAGTACAGCCTCAGTGTAAGTCTGCCATCCCAGAATCCCATCTGACTTAGCATTTGTCCTAGACTTTTATTTTTAAAAGAGAATGGTTACTTATAATTACATTAGAATAATGGGTTGGTAGAGCTCTGCTTTCTACTCCCAGCTTCTGCCTCGATTTTCGTCTCACATAGGCCAATAATAGGTGAGACCCATGTACTGTAAGGGAAATTCTCATGTTAAGGTATTATTAAATCTGAAAGAAAAGCAGCAATAACTCTTCTCTTTTCCCAGTGCATTCAGATACCGCAGTCAAGGACAGAATTTAGGACAGTTGTTAATACAAAGTACACTGAATGTCTAGAGACAGTTAAAGCTCCTTCCTGTCTCAGGTGGTAGAAGTATTTGACACTGCTGCTCCAGCTGGCTGTTTGGTGTATCACCCAATTTCTTGGAAAAGTTAATTTAATAAGGAATGTATAACTTGCATAAAATGTTCCTTGACGTTTGCTGTTCACTGTGGAGGCCATAGTTGGGTCACTGACCACATGGAAAAGAGAAGATTTAAATCTGCTGAAAAACTGTCAAGATTAATAGTAGTTACTACTAAAATTAGTAGTTACTTTAGGGAGACTTCCTAAACATGATGGTTTAACACATATGGCTGGAGAAAGTATATGTACATACAACTCTGTAATGCCTAATTTTTGTTGAGATAAATTACTATTGCTCTAAATTAATTTCATTCATTTTTGACCAAAAGCAGTAGCTTTAAGTCTGTTGACTCCAATGATAGAAGAATTTTGCAAATAGCTAGATAATTCCAGTTTCAGTTGAATGTTGTCAGGTACGTCAAGTAACTAAATCATTTTTGTTAATTCTAAAAATGTTTTCTTTTTCAGTCCATTCATGAAATCAAGGTAGAACTTTTGGAAGTATATTCTATCAAAGGTAAAGCCATTTTGAGTGAGACTGGAAATTCAGTTTAAAAGTTGAACATGAAAGAAAATTGTTAGCTCATAATAATAATACAAGTACAAATTTAAGCAAAGCACACCACGGTGTTGTGATAAAAGTAACCATCTTAACTATACTGAGAAACTTGTAGACTAGTTGGAGCTAATTGAAGCACACTCATAGTTCATATTTGCATCAAAACAAGCATCAACATTCTACTAATTGAAATAAAAGCTATTGTTACCAAAACTAACAAATATCTTTATAGTCAGATCTCAGGACTATAAGATTTGGGGGATATAGCTGATGTTGAGTGTAAAACTATACTTCAGCACCACATATTTCAAAGAAGTATGTGCCTTCTCTCTTTGTTGCCTGTCATTAGTCAGATTTTAGAAATCTTTATGTCCAAGGATGGTATTGAACTTTGTTCTAAATGGACATCATAGTTTTGGTTACATTTTGTTCAAAATCAATTGGAAATCTGAAATCAAGTGTTCAACAAATGAAGTACTCAATGAAACTTTTGTAGAATTGCAATTAATGACAACAGAGTTTCCATTGGAACTTTTTCCTACAGAAGGAAAGAAGGAATTGAACAAAATAAATGGTAAGAACTCAAATGCAAAGAATAAAGATTACAAGATTAAAACATGCAGTTCTATACTTGTGATTTGGAATATCTCACCTTGCAGGAAGAATCTTTTGGTGGTGCTCCTATTTTGAATAAATTATACACATATATGAGTGAAATGAAATTGAGAAAATATAGATTTTGCTACATCTAATTTTGACAAAACATTCAAAAGAATCATAGTCGATTTATTTGACAAGTTTTGTCTTATAAAAATATTTGTCAAAGAAAGGTACTCTGAAGGAAGCAAAAATACAGTACCTTGAAAATATCTGGGGTGGAATAGTTACAATTTTCAATATGAAAAGAAAATTAGAATTGAGTATCTCTTCCATTTAGCAAATTTGCTCTGAACTTACCAAGTAACTCAGAACCTGTAGAAAGAGCATCTTTCTCAATTAAATCTACCAATTATCATCTACCAGTCATCTACCAATACCATCAATGATGGTATTGTCATCTACCAATAAGAATCCTTTAAAATGTCAATAATTTCAAATTAATTAATTACAAAATGCAGCTGTGGAGAATGTTGCTGGAGGTTTTATCTTTAAATGCCATGTTTTTGAAAACACATCCTTCAGAAAAATGCCAGTGACACTATATTAGAGACAGATATGGCTAAGAAAAAAAGTATGTGAATATGTACCAAGAATAGTGATTCTACTATTTTTTAATATTCATGTAATCAATATAAAAAGTTCTTTTTATTTTATTTTAATGTACATGAATATATGTTATTTTTATTTCTTTTGAAATTTTGTGTATTTTTTGGAAGTAATTTTTGAATAGAACTAGTTAACAAGTCCCCCAATGTAATAAAATCAATTATTAGTTAGTACAAGTTTCATCAGATGCTTCCCTGGTGGCTCAGATGGTAAAGAATCTGCCTGCAATGCAGGAGACCTGAGTTTGATCCTTGGGTTGGGACCATTCTCTGGAGAAGGGAATGGCAACCCACTCCAGTATTCTTGCCTGGAGAGAGGAGCATGGTAGGCTACAGTCCATGGCGTCGCAAAGAGTCAGACACAACTGAGTGACTAACACACACACACACACACACCCCCCCCACCAAAAGAGTCTTCCTGCAAGGTGAGATAGTCCAAATCACAAGTACAGAATGGCATATTTTAATCTTGTAGAGCATTTGAGTTCTTACCATTTATTTTCTTCAATTCCTTCTTTCCTTCTGTAGGGAAAAATTCCCATGGAAACTTTGTTTTCATTAATTGCAATTCTACAAAAGTTTCAAAAAGTACAAAGTTTTAATTATTTTATTACTGCCTTTTACATGGCCCAGTTTGGATGATAAGTTTTATAGTGTCATACCGCTTTGAAGACATTTCTCAGAAGTTATTTGAAATCCTTCTGCATACATTCTGTTGGCTAAAATTTAATGATACAGTCACACCTAGCTCTCAGAGAAACTAGGATATACAAACTTTTGTGGGTTGCCATGTGCCCAGCCAAAAATCTGGAAGATACAGAGAATAGATATTGGGAGACAAATAGCATTCTGCCCTACCTTCCCTTCACACTTTTTGGTTAACGCGTAGTTTCACAAGACAGACCTGCTGGTTTTAGGGAGAACAGTATGGTGCCTTTAGTATGTAGTTTGTGTTCATCTGAAGAGGAGGCTAAAGAAAGAAATTCATTGGCCATATAAAATGGAATTATAAATAATCTCAGTTTACTTGGGAGCCACCCTCTACGTTTTCCCTCTTCACCATACCTGCCATGGTCTCTGTTGAACTTTGGGTCTTGGAGAAGGAGGAAGCCTCAGAAAGTGCGGATCTGGTATGGTTTCTGGCTGCCTTGAGCTGCACATGACTAACCACACACACTGACCCCTCATGGTTTAGATCCACATACCTGAGAGGAAGACATGTCATGGGACAAATTTATATCTGTTTGCTCTGATCATCAGTTTTAACTCACTTTAAGCTATTCTGATGAAGTCCTTTTCTTTTTTTAAGATTTATATATTTATTTTTTGGCAGTGGGGGTTCTTTGTTGTTGCACGTGGCTTTCTCTAGTTGTGATGAGCTAGGGCTACTCTTCGTTGCGGTGCACCGGCTTCTCACTGCAGGGGCTCCTCCTGTTGCAGAGCACAGGCTGTAGGTGTGAGGACTTCAGTTATTGCTGCTCATGGGCTGTATACAGTTCTGGCCTAGTAGTTGTGGCATAGGGGCTTAATTGTTCTGTGGCATGTGGTATCTCCCTGGACCAGGGATCAAACTGGTGTCCCTTGTACTGCAAGGCTGATTCGTAATTACTGGACCACTAGGGAAGCCCTTGATGGAGTCTTATATAAGATTGGGCTTCCCTGGTAGTTCAGTTGGGCTCCCTGCAATCCTGCAATGCAGGAGACCCTGGTTCGATCCCTGGGTCAGGAAGATCCCCTGGAGAAGGAAATGGCAAACCACTCCAGTATCCTTGCCTGGAAAAATCCCATGGAAAGAGGAGCCTGGTAGGCTGCTGTCCATGGGGTTGCAGAGTCGGACACGACTGAGCGACTTTCACTTTCATTAACCTTTTATATAAGGTTAAGATGGTGGTATTAAGTACAAATATTATTAACATACTATAATGACACAAGCAAGTGATCACTTGCTTTAGCCACTTCACTTTATAGAAATAATATTTAAAATGTTCCTTTTCTTAGCTAGCTTGTATCATTCACACATTCTTTCTTTCAGTGTGGTTCAAGTTCAGAGAAAATGGAGGCTCTGTTCTCATCAAAATCAAATCAGATTCATAGCCTGTGAAATCCATTCTTGGTGCTTTGCATTCAGAAGCATCACTATAAATGTTCCAGAGTCTAAGACCTCCACCATCTGCTCCATTAGGCACTGGATTTCAGTAGCACTACTTGATTTACAAAAAAAAAAAAAAAAAAGCTGATCATATCCAAGCAACAGTTCAGCCTGAAGCTTCTCCTTGAAATAAGAATGGTCAAGCATTCCCTTCCCATCAAGTCCTGTACCTTCATGATCTCTGCACAGGTTTGCACCTTTAGATTGGCATTTTATCAACCTTTGTCTGGTGAGGAAGTTTTTTCTTTTTAAGCCATGGTATGTTTTTTTCTGAATTTGATAGTTGTGTGTTAAATTGAAGCCTTTATTGTATGCATCCCCCCTGTTCATCTGAAACAGATCTTTTGCACATTGTTCTTCAAAGGGTCATTTGAAGGTTCTACAAGTTCACTTTCAAAAGATGCTTCACTGGCTCACTTTTTGTGAAAGACCTTGAGTACCATATCTAGGGTCCATAATTGATCTACAAATCTAGGCTTTCTGTAGCCGTATTTTAATCATAATGGATGATTTCCAAATCATGTGAATATTGTTTTAAACTGAGTAAATTGTAAAGGGTAACTAAAGTGCTCTTTCAGAGAAAATCTTTTGATAAAGCAAATCTCCCATATTCAGAACTGGTTCCTTTCATTTAAATACATGGTGGTATTCCCCTTGGAATTTTTTTTTTTTTAAGGAAAGTAAAGTTTTATCTCAAAAGAGGACTAATTTTATTAAATGAGCTCCCAGAAGCTTCAGTATACTACTATTAAAAGAGGGAGTCCGAGGGGAGGAAAAGGTGGCGATAAGTAAGATCTCTACATATGATAATGTCTTAACAAAGCTAGATGTCTGTTTGACATTTTCACTTTCTTTCATAAGAAAGAAAATTTGTCAGCATTAACAACATAAACAGAGACCTCAGCATAAGGGGACAGGCAGAACATAGCACAAAAATGCTGTATATAGTATTCTGTTTTTTCACAGTAACAGCCTGGTTTTTCTTTGAGAGTATATATTTAACTTGGTAATTAAAGTTAGCATATTTGTAGCAACTTCTAATTTTCTATAACTTACTCATTCTACCAACATCCCACTTTATTTTGCTACTGAATTCTTGTCTGAATTTCTGTGTTATATGTTTGTCATTGCACTTCTCCTGGGGCAGACCATTAGATGAAGTGTTCTGCAGTCATATGAAATTCAGAGCTCTTTTATAATTGCCAAGGGTAAAATTAGCAAAGTCAATTATTCTCCCTTTGGCTTTTCCCTGAAGATATGAGGGGTCTTCAAGGTAATTGCCTTAGGTAACACTTAGATTTTTAAATATCTCTAAGTATAGAAATTGGTATATTAATCCTCTGGTAATTGTCTTACTATTATAGCTATAGTCACATAAGTGTGAATTAACAAGATTTTGAATTCAGTAGTGAATTTAAAAATTAATGCTTTAAAAATTAATGAATTTTCATTCATTTTCAGTTATGGAACCTAAGGGCAACTTTTTATTTTAGTACTTCACTATATAAAGACCCTGAACTAAGAGACCTCAGAATACCTCTTTTTAAGCCATAAATTCTCTGACTCCTTTGAAATAAATTGCTCTATATTGTGTTCGTGTAAAACATCGCTGAGTGCTGAAATGATGAGGTCATGCCAGAATCTAAAATTTTAATGTTTGAGCATCAGGCTATCAACGAGACATGCTAGATAATTGGGAGAAAATCATGACATGGAAAAGCACTATAATTTAGAAATCTGGCTGACCGTTACAGTTTTTCCCTGGTTCCCTGTATTTATTTGTGGACTAGATTTGTATTTTAGGATTAAGCCACAGTGTAAATAAGACAGTGCACATTACTACTTGTCATCTTAAAAAAAATATATAAAAAGAGTGTTTTATTTTATATGTACAGTGATAACCCTAGTATTTAAAAAATTTAATTCACCATATTATTTTTAACCTTTGTAGTGATTTTCATTTAATGGACCTATCCTTACACATCTGAGAGTTAGCCTGGGTCTTGTCTAAGCACCCTGGAACATCATCATGATATCACTACTGGGCACCATTTTATTAAGCATTAGTGATTTATATTTCTAAATAACCAGTGGCACAGATGTACTTCTTACATAGCTGATGTATTTCCTTATGTTAACTTTGTTTTCCTAAAGGCATAAATATGTTGTTTACAAGGAAGAAATTTAGTTGTATAAATACGCTCAATTTATGCATGTAAATCTCCTTTTGTACCGTCTATATATTTTAATAAAGCAGCTGCTATTGGTTATTTGATGTTTTTCTTATCTGTTATATTAATTTTACTTATAAATTCCTGTTGAAAAGTGAAACCTAAAAACATGCCTATGTCATATGAAATTTAAGTTTTTCTCTGTCATATTCATTTAAAATAGCGATTACTGTGACCTTGTGTGTTTACAGACCAGGGTCACGTGGCTGAGGATGAAGAGGAAGGAATCAGCTGTTTATCTGCCCAGTACTTTGTAAACTCTGAACTCAGGAAGTCCCTTGAATAAAATCAATAGAAAGGCCAAATTAGAATACTGAATAACTCAAGTTGGAAAATACTTTTCTTTCCTCTCTCTGACTTTGGAGAAACAGCAACTTATGCTAGTGAAATTGGTGGGGAAAAAGTAGATTTAATTCATATGAATTCTAGAAAGTGGGTAAAGGGAATTACAAAAATTGAGATTGCTGAAGTGTACAATAAGATTGCCATAATCAGTATATTTCTACCTCTCATGGCCAACCATGGTTCAACTCTGTCCATTTCAGAGGGTGTATTTTTGTAGAAAACAGGCTTTAAAAAAAATAAGTTTCTTTAAATGCCAAGCATATGGAAGAAATGCTTCTCTTGCTCTTTTTTCTAGTCTTCAGGTTTCTGACATAGACAATTCAGAGAAGTATCTATTTTGCATAATGGCATTTGACCTTGGACTTCCCTGGTGGCTCAGACGGTAAAGCATCTGTCTACAGTGCGGGAGACCTGGGTTCGATCCCTGGGTCGGGAAGATCCCCTGGAGAAGGAAATGGCAATCCACTCCAGTAGTCTTGCCTGGAAAATCCCATGGACAGAGGAGCCTGGTAGGCTGCAGTCCATGGGGTCTCAAAGAGTCCGACACGACTGAGCGACCTCACTGTCTCTTTCACTTCACTTTCACCCGCAAAAGACATTTCATTGCTTTTTGGCACCAAAAGGGTAAAGTTCAAGGTTTTAATGAGATAATAAATTTTAAAAGAACATAATATTTTGTCTTATTTCTAGTACACATCTCAAACATGTATTACTTTTATTTTATATGCAAGGAAGCAGATTCAGACTATAAATATAGTGTCTGTTTAATACTTGGCTATGTTAGCATCATATGATAAGAAAAAACTGGAAAATTATTCTGAGAATTTTGAAACTGTGATTTTATAATAGCATTCTGACTTCTCTAAGTGATACGAAGATAGTTTCCTTTATCATTACAATATATGACACCTCCCTTAGGTTCTGTGCATATTTATTCTAGTCATGAAAATCTACACTTGAGTGGGTTATATGAAGAAAAGAATATTAATCCTGGGTGTCAAACCACAGAGGATGAAAACAATTAATTGAATGATTTCCACAAGTAAAATACTGATGACAAGACTCTTCTCCACCCACCCTTTCTTCACGCAGTGGACCTGTACACGGTGCCCCTTTCTTTGTCTCTTACTATGCATTACTCAGTTCATTTCACCTCAGGCAGTCTTCAGAATGTATACACATCCTCTTTAATTGTTTTCCTTCAGTTTTTCGTTTTCCTTTTACCTGTTATTTCAGAAAAATTGTCATCCACCTTTTTGCCTTCTCTTTACTTTTTTCAAGAGGAAAAATAAACCAACAAAGTTTGCTTGGAGTTGGAAGAACTAAAACTTGGTATATAAAAGGAAAATTATAATAGAAATGAAATAGACATGGGAAAGAACCAGTGTATCTATCCTCATTCTCTTACTGAACCAAATTTCCCTGTAACTATCAGCATTTAAAGATCATTTTTAAATATTTCATATTTAGTTTTGTTTTTCTATTTGTTTAGTTGCAGGTATTGGAAGATTGTGGTTTTCTATCCAATTTTTTATTACAGGCATAAGGTATTTCTAATATTGTGGACTAAATAAGCTTTTGTGGGTTGCCCTGGAAACCGAGCCATCATATATAACCTTATATTTTGGGAAAATGTAGTATGAGCTCCAAAAAATTTACTTATAGATAAAAAATTTTAAATGTATTACAGTTGTAATCTCATGCCTGCTATATTAAATTAATACTGAATTTGGGTACCATAAGCAAAAGAAAATTTAAGAGCATCCAAAAGGATCCATGTGACTACTTTTCATTAATTATAGTGATATAACTTTGGTTTTAGCATTTCCATCATTTTCTTCTGAGTTGTAAATACTCAACGAAAAAATTCACTCTAAGCCCAAGTTGGCTTACAGGGCCTTAACCCAGAAGCAAATTTTATTTATTTAGCAATAGTGATTGGGAAGAGCCCTTTTCTGGCAGCTAATGACCTACTGGAGGACTTGTGTGCCCAAGGCAAAGCTGAAGGCCATTAGCCCAACTGGTCATTAACTGACAAATGCCTGACCCTGAGGTCATTTCTGATATCATAAATTGTGAAAACATTAAAGTGGGTTGTTGGAAAGTATGGTTGTGCCAAGGAACTTTCTTTTTAAGAATTTAGAAAATACATTGAGTTGTTTGCTGTTATTCATGTGGCTTAATTGTCTTTGTTCTTTATTCAAGTCAGATATCAATAAACACTAAAACTATACTGTGTGTGTCTGTCTAATCTTTAGTTTTTGAAGGACAGTTTTCCTATTTAGAATATCAGATTAATTACTTTATTGCTAAGCAGCTACACTCTTGTGGATTACTTATGTTTTCATAATGTGTTAAGCTTTATAGCATTTATCTATTTTATATTCCTTAGTGATGTCATATAAAGCTACAAAGAGACGTGGAAATAGCCCTGATGTTGAAGTGTGTAGACCTACTTCCTATCTCTACCTTGTTTAAAAAAGATAGTCATTTAACATTGGACAACTCATTTTATCTCTCAGAATTCCAGATGAAACCTTTTTCTCCAGATTGTTTATCTAATGTCTTAATACACCATTTTGGAAATGAAATTAGAAACTTCATAATGTAGAATATATAATAGTTATTAAAATTACTACCAGTTATTAAAATACTAACAGCTTATACTTTTGAGTATTTACTATGTAGTAGACACTGTTGTGATTTTTGTATATTAACCTATATAACCTCTCCCAAGACAAAGGAAAGAGCTAATTTCCTTGTGATAACAGTGCTAATAAGTGGTAGAGTTGCTGTCTAAATCCAGGCAATCCAGCTTTGAAATCCTCATGCTTAACTGAAGAAGAAAACAAACAAAGAAAGAACCACAATAGCTTTTTTGCCAGAAATTTTGCACTTAGAGATATTGGAATTTATAATATCTTAAACAATTAGTGGTTTTTAAATAAACATTTCAATAAAAATATCAATAAGGCTTTATAAAACATTTTAGAGAAACAACTACTAAGCAAAGGCAACTTGTTTTCTTAGTTTCCTCATCTATAAAAGCAGCATTATTTCCATCCCCTGCCTCCTTGCCAGTTCCAATATTCTGCGATTCTGAGTGTTGTGGGAAAAACTCAAAAGCTACAACATACAACCAGATTCTGAAAAAGACATTCAATATAAAGAAAAGCAATCAAGAAAACTTTGTAATAAAATCAGAGGTGTAGTAGAAAAATAAAAATGTTTTGTAACTATCAGAGATCTTGAGATTGGACATGCGTATTTCAGCAATCTAAAGTAATACCCCAAATTTATGCACTCATCTTTATGGCTGATTTGTGATGAGAAACTTATATTTTGTGACGAGAAGCTTCACTTTTTCAAGTAGTTTAAGCCATAAGGTGGTATACAAATGAAAACAGCAATTGAACAGAGTGGTAATTGTGCAAATTTATTTTGAAATAGTTAAGATTTATACAGTGAATTCACACATTAGAACAGTATTGATAATTCAACAAAAATTTTTGTTCATGTGCTAAGCATTCGAGATAGAGATATCAGTTTAAAAGTCAATTGTGTATCTTTATAAATTAGAGAATTTCTAACCCAAGGGTATTCATTATTTGATTCAAGGGAACAATGCAGCTAGTCTCAATTCTTACTACCTAATTTTTTTAAAAGGAGGGGAAAATGGATTGTCTTAATTTTCTAGAATGCAGTATTAGTAGGGCCCATTATTTTTAGAATTTCACTGAATCACAGATTTTGAAGAACTGTGAAGGTATTTGGAAGAAATACAATTACAGTTTTAGACAAGATGCATGGGTTTTTAACACATATGAGCCATGCTTTTATTTCTGTGACTGCTTTTGAAGTGCAGACCTTGGGACGTCTCTAAATTACAAACATCTGCCTTTCATGTGGCCCAGTTTGAACAGGAACTGATTATGCTGAAAGGTGAACTGTGTTACCCAATAGGACATGGTATCCCTGGAATTTACAAGATGTATATGTGAATCCCAGAAAAATGCTGAAGTTTTTAACTCGTTGGCCAAATGTGGTCTAAGCCAATTTGTTTTCATGAATCTAATGCAATTAAAGCTAATAGTCAACATCAGTAATACAAACCAACAAGATTGATATGTACCCTAACAGAATATACCCTACAGTACCCAAGAATGATTCTGTTTTATCCTGCCTCTGTTTATACTCAGTTGATTTACTTGTTTTTGGTATAAAGTGATAAATTAACACCTTTACAAATATATTTCAGAATAACAATGTTTAAACTGCATATGAAAAATTGGGGGATTTTGCAATTAACATGGCTAACCAAGGGGCTTCCCTGGTGGCTCAGTGGTAAAGAATCTTCCTGCCAGTGCAGGAGACATGGGTTCAATCCCTGATCCAGGAAGATCCCGTATGCTGCTGAGCTACTAAGCCTGTGTGCCACAGCTGTTGAACCTGTGCTGTAGTGCCCCAGAGCTGCAACTACTGAAGCCCGCGTGCCCTGGAGCCCATGCTGCACAAGAAAAGCCACTGCAATGAGAAATCTGTGCACCACAAGGACAAGTAGCCCCCACTCACTGCCACTAGAGAAAAGCCCATGCAGCGAAGAAAACCCAGCACAGCCCAAAATAAATAATTAATAATAAGTTAAAAAAATTTTAAAAGATGGCTAAGGTATGAGCTATACATGACATTATCAGCATGATATAATGGTTCAAACCACATATCAAAATATGAGTCATATATGACAAGCTATGAGCTATTCATGACATATCAGCATGATGTGAGATAATGGTTCAAACCACAGATCACATCCTGCTTATTGGTGGGTGGTGAAATCGATTTAGTAAGTAACTATTAACACCTTTTTTTTTTTATGAAATACAAAAGAAAATAGGAATAATTAAACCTTTGTTTTATAAAGCTTTTCATTCATTTTTATACATATGCATGTATACATGTACTGTGTCATGATGTAAAATACAGTTCTTACTCTGGGTTACCATTTAAAAATTTTGAAATCCAGAACTACCAGGCAGTGTCCTAGCCAGCAGCATCCTCAGTTGCATGAAATACTCTACTATGATTCTGGTGTTCTGAAGAGTCACACTGTGAACTTCTCAAAAGTGGAATTAACTTTTCAATAAAATCATACTTGGAAAACACCACTTAACATCACTGAGAGGGCCCTCAAATGAAGAAGCAGTGAAAGCAAAATGTAGGTTATTGGCCACATGGGGAAAAGTGTGCAGATCACTGAAATGGCAGACATTATTTTCTTCAGAGAAAGTCCAGTCATAACAAGGTATGTTGTTGTTATTAGTCGCTCAGTCATGTCTGACTCTGCACCACATGGGCTGCAGCACACCAGGCTTCCCTGTCCTCACTATCTCCCGGAGTTTGCTAAAACTCATGTCCATTGAGTCGATGATGCTCTCCAACCATCTTATCCTCTATCATCCCCTTCTCTTCCTGCCCTCAGTCTTTCCTGGCATCAGAGTCTTTTCTAATGAATCGACTCTTCGCATTAGGTGGACAAAGTATTGGAGCTTCAGTTTCAGCATCAGTCCTTCCAATGAATATGCAAAAGCATCTCCTTTTTCTTTATTTCTTCTGAAAAGTTTGATCTTGATGTCAGCATTTTAAATTACCCGCCACTTTTTCAGGAACCTAATTATTTGGAAGGAAAGTTATGACCAACCTAGATAGCATATTCAAAAGCAGAGACATTACTTTGCCAACAAAGGTCCGTCTAGTCAAGGCTATGGTTTTTCCAGTGGTCATGTATGGATGTGAGAGTTGGACTGTGAAGAAAGCTGAGCGCTGAAGAATTGATGCTTTTGAACTGTGGTACTGGAGAAGACTCTTGAGAGTCCCTTGGACTGCAAGCAGATCAAACTAGTCCATCCTAGAGGAGACCAGTCCTGGGTGTTCATTGGAAGGACTGATGCTGAGGCTGAAACTCCAATACTTTGGCCACCTCATGCAAAGAGTTGACTCATTGGAAAAGACCCTGATGCTGGGAGGGATTGGAGGCAGGAGGAGAAGGGGACGACAGAGGATGAGATGGCTGGATGGCATCACCGACTCGATGCACATGAGTTTGGGTGAACTCCGGGAGTTGGTGATGGACAGGGAGGCCTGGCATGCTATGATTCATGGGGTTGCAAAGAGTCGGACACGACTGAGCCACTGAACTGAATTATTGTTTAAATAAATGATATTTGTCACTGCTCAGTGACAAACACAGCCAATCATACACCCTCATTCAAAAAGTAAGCAACTTTTGAATTACTTTTGTATTGCTAATAAAAGAAATCCACATTTTTGGCTAATTGGCTATAACTTACTGCACAGGCCTCCCTGGTGGCTCAGACCGTAAGGAAACCTCCTGCAATGCAGGAGACCCGGGTTCAATCCCTGGGTCAGGAAGATCCCCTGGAGAAGGGGATGGCAACCCACTCCAGTATTGCTGCCTAGAAAATCCCATGGACAGAGGAGCCTGGTGGGCTACAGTGCATGGGGTCACAAAGAGTCGGACACAACTGAGTGACTAACACACATACAATTGCACATTGTAATTGACATTCCTTACAAATGTGCACAGTATAGGTGCACATTTAGGTATTTCTGATCCTGGGGCTTACTGTTGATACAGTTACCTCTTACCTAGATAAGCAAACTGAGCCCCTAAGAAGTGATGCACTGGCCCAAGGTCATGCAGCTCATCTGTGTATTATCCTTCTAGGTGATCAAAGACAAATAAATGGCCTTTTTCTCTGTATGGCCATCACTTCTCTCACTAATACAGTACCAGGTACATAGTAGGCTATCAACACATGTTTTTGAAATGAGTGCACTACCCAATGTAATATTAAATTTCAAACTTTATATGCAAGCCATTTTCCTGAACTTGTGGACTATTTGTTTTATCAGCTGTGATTTTTTACTTTTCTGTAGTTCACTGAATTTTCATGAACCCTTTTGACAAATGTTACCAGTAGTTAGAGTTTATAAACCAATGTATCAGCTGTTCTAAATTAAAAATTAAGATTATCAATTTGCTTAGTTTTTGCTGCACCTGTCCTACTGGTAGTGCCATTTCTCTCTCTGCTCTTCCCCCTTAGCCAGAAAGAACTTCCAGCTCACTTGAACAGATTGCCATCCCTCCCACAAATAAGCACGGCCTTACACATTTGGCAGCATTGAAAAGACTCCCTTCAAAAAGCCGAGTTAGAAGCTTCTTCCAGAACTCCTGTGAGTTAGTGGTGTGTTTGCTACAACAGACTTTTTATCATTGTCTTCATTAAACCTGGTCCTTGTCTGGTAGGAAGGAGTGGAGAGAACCGTTCTTTCATAGCCTTCATCAATGGCTTATTAAAGCCACTCATTTATACTAATCAGCATACAGATTAGGGCTCATCTGGGTGGTTTGTGCCCAGGTGGTGAGTGAGCAGATTCACCCTATATTTGGCCACTGCTGCTGCTCCCCATGTTCTTCAGAGATTGCTTCTCCACTGAAGCTGCCAGCCTGGAAGCTCTGGCCAGGTACTGAGGACTGAATCCACCTGGAACCAGATAGTTTGCTTACACCCAGTTTGTAAATGATGAAGTGCTTTACAAATGTTAGATATTACTGGCCTCTATGGGAGAGCGCTCATCCTTTACCAGTCCTCCTGTACTTTACCTTGGTGATATAAGTAAATCTTTCATCTTTAAAAGCATCTCTCAAATACTTTGTGCTCCATTTGAATGTAGAGGAATAGAAGTGTGAAGCTAGTGGCTCTGATTACTGTTAGCAGGCTATTTGGCATCCTTTACCTATAAAAGTATTTTTCTGTAAAATGTTTTCACTGAAAATATAATTTCTGTGGCTTAAAAAAAAATTCTTGACAATATCCCTTCAAATGCCAAAGCTCTTTGAAAAGGACGTATTTGCACCAAGTCCATCTTTTGTTCCTCCCAAGAATTAATTCTCCCTCAAGGGTGTTTTACCTTTGCTACCGCTTCATGCTTTGCTATTTGTTCCTAGGGGCTGGGGGAGGAATGCAATAAATTTGTGCATAATTAATGCCATGAGCACGGCAGATGCATGCACACACATGACTGTTTCCTTTGCTAGCAGCTGTTAAGAGTACTAAAGGCTGAGGGGCTGTGTGTTCTTTTGCTTCCCAGATAGCATGATGGATCATACATTGTCCTGTCATTCCAAACTGTAGTAAAAAAAAATCATTAAAATAACCTTCCAGTGCAAATTTTTGAAAGGTATAAAATCTTTATAAATTATAAAGATTATAAATAGATTATAAGACTATTATAAATAGTCTCCACAGTTTTAATATACCAGGCAGATTAAGTACATAGCGACCTTTTTAAAGTGAATTAAAATACAATTATACCACCTTCTTATATAAACTCAGATAGCTTATGATGGCTTAAGTTTCAGTTGAGCCACATCAGTTTAGAATTAACATTTTTCCAAAGATGTGGTTGCATTTTACTTTAAATTTAGAATAGGCACTCCTTTGCTGAAACCAAAGTGGTCTGGTTTACTAGTGAAACATCTACAACTCTGTTGAGTCTGTTCCATCTGTCAAATGCTAACTGACAGTACTCCTGAATCACATTTATTGAGAAGGGCACAAGTTGTCTGCACAGAATGCTTATTACCAGTTCCTGATCTTATTTTTGCGAATCCAGGGACTTTCTGTTGCTATATTCCATAAATCAATTTGTGGACACAGCTTAGCTTGAAGCCTTTCTGAGGCTAAAGCAGGGTGTGCTTCCTCCTGCCCTCTGCCTTAGAAGTAGGTTTTCTGTTGTATCTGATTATAAAGGTAAGATATATAAAGGGGGGAGAATATGTAATACATTATATAGTAAGTGATTATAAATTTAAGCAAATTAGAAAAGTTGAAAAAAATTTAATTAAAAACATCTAGACTCTTACCACTTACAGATTACATTATTATTATTATTATTTTGTTGTATCAGACTTTTCTCAGCATACATAAACATTGATTGAGCTGATTTTTTTAAAAAGAATACCTGTCATGTTATTCTATTTTGTAACCAGCTTTTCTTTTTCTTTTCCTTAAGAATATGTTACCGACATCTTTGTAGAGCAGTGAGTGAGGATGCCACCTCCTACTTCTCTCAATTTCTAATTTTTAAGATGACAATTTTATTATAGCTTAGGGCATAATAATCACAACACTTTAGTTTTTCAGTTGAAAAAATTGTTGAATTGTGGTTATCCTTGCCAAAAGATAAAGAATGAAGCAATGACATATTCCCCTGCAACTGGTAAAATTTGTCCCGTGAATTAACCATTTAACAAAGCCATTCCAAAGATCACTTATATCGGATCTGTAATTGTGCTAAGGTTCAGCTGCATCTAAAAAATACCTAATCTTTAATCTTCGGTGAGAGAATAGTGATTAAAATGGGAAAAGATCAACATTTTGCTTGAGAACAGCAATTTGATGTCCACTTCATTTCTTATGCAGCCTTCTCCCTGGTAGCCAAAAACAAGGTGGCAGGAGAAACCAGCTCATAACACTGACATGGGGAATGGTTACGACTTCTGGCTCACTGAGATCTAAGGCGTTACTTAGAAGATTGGAGATAGTGTATGACATTGCTGCAGAGTCAGACTTAAACACATGACACAATCCATTTTTGTGCAAAAAGCAGTTTTGCATCTGCCTGTACAGGTAAGCTATTCTGCTGTTCTCACAACCTCTAGAAATGTAGAAATGAAGAAACATGTTTCCTGTTTGATTACTCTGTAGGCAGTAATAAACTCTCTAAAGTTTATTATAAAATAAACTTTATATTATTGATAATGACAGTCATATAATCTGAAATAGTGATTCAAAAAACTGTAAGTCAGTGTTAGAGACCTCTGATTTTGGTTAAAATAGTCTTTTCATGTGTTCAGTTGTTGAATTAAAACCCACTTTCTTCCCAAATATCTGGACACACTTTAATCTTGGTTTCCATGCTGTGCCTTTCATCTGTCTAACTTATATTGTACACTCCCTGAGACTATGTTCCAGATTCCCTTCTAAGTGCTCTACATACTTACTCATTAGAGAAGGAAGGAAGCAATATGGTCAATTATGCCGTTATTGTTTGTTGCAACTTTGCACTTAAACCTGTTATTGTTCTGAATTCAATATGTATGAGTTATTTCCAAGTATTAGAGCCCTTCAAGACCAGAATTTAGCAGTGTGACCTTTAATTGACCCAACTAGGACTTCTTTGCCAGTTGGTGGAGTGGGCTGCCAGTCATTATAGTTTAAGAAATGGAAATGACTTAAAGTGGTTTAAAAAATAGAAATAGTTTCATTATAATTTCAGATATTGGAACCAAGAGGGATTGTGTACAAAAAGTTTCACAAAGAAAGTGATCATTAAAGTTTAGTTGGAGGGAAAGGTCCATGTGAAGAGAACAGATTAAAAATAATATCATGAGCAAAGATGTCTCATCAGTTTGCAAAAAAAGCAGTTTTCAAATTAATTTCTTAATTATAAATACTAAGATTTGCATTTCTAAACTCAGGATTTTATTTATTTATTTATTTATTTTTTAACTCAGGATTTTAGAACTGGAAGAAACTTCAAGGAATTATGCTTTGCAACTGCCGCCCCCCCCCCCCCATTTAATAGTTGAGGAAAACCAAGATTCAGAGAAATAATTGATTTGCCCCAAATCTCACAATGAAATTGGTAGTTAACGCCTTGCAGTAAAATTTAGATTTTCTCCCTTGTAGTGTTTTGCTTTATTTCATTACAGCTCTCTAATCTGTTGGGCTTCTGAGGGTGGCTAACTTCGGGGGTCTTTTTAGCCTATCTTTTTCTAATAGAAAGTATTTGCTTGCCCCGCCTATCCTCCTCTGCCCAAGGGCTTGGAACAGTAGTCCTTGAATCCTTCTCAGGGTCACTTCTATCTAAAGCACCGAAGTGTGGCAGTTAGGCTATAGGTTCTTCTCTGGCTATCATTATCCTTGCTACTGTAAATTTTAGATAGGTTGCCTAAACAAATCATTCCTCAAGAATCTGAGGCAGGAATTGGGGATGGAGGGGAGAGCTCATTAAGCAAGTGCCTTTTTAAAAAATTACTTACTTACTGCTGTGCTATGTCTTTGCTGCTGCATGGTCAGTGGCTTCTCGTTGCAGAGCATGGGCTTCAGTAGTTGTGGTGCCTGGGCTCAGTAGTTGCGGCTCCTGGGTTAGAGCACAGGCTCAATAGTTGTGGCACGTGGGCTTAGTTGCTGCATGGCGTTTGGGATCTTCCCAGATCAGGGATTGAACCCATGTCTCCTGTATTGGCAGGTGGATTCTTTACCACTGAGCCACCAGAGAAGCCCCCGGTGCCTTCTTATATTTAAGTACAGTAAATATCTAAACAGGTGAATGCCTATAGTAGTAAGCCATGTAATGAACAAAAAAGATCGGATCATTAAATGTTCTTATTAACATATATACGGGCTGATAGTCCTATCATCTTCCTAGAAATATTTGTGGTTCTAAAGGAGAATGGTACACATCTTTTTGGGGTATAATTTTAAAAGTAAACATTTCAAACAGTGGAAAGATACTTAAGTGTGTGCTGGATAAGTCACTTTTGTCTGGGACACAAGCAGCTCCCTTAGGCTATTCTGCTTTTTATACTCTCCTACCTTCCTGGACTTGTTAACCAAAGCGAGTCCAAAGTTTTTTCTTTGATGGCTGTTGTTGGCAATGGAGGTATTATATTCTGCTTAAGCAAGGATGGTCATTTGGAAGTACAGGTCACTTATAAATTATAAATTTGTAAATACAGGTATATTTGCTAATTGCATTAACAGAAAAAGAATCAGAAAATAAAATGTTTTTGTTGCTTCTTCCTGGTCTGGAATTTCAGAAAGTAAGGGAACACAATTCTGGTTATCCAAAACCCAAGTCCACTGTTAAAATTAGTGTCGGAGTTTCTTTTTGTAAATCCCTCTTCACTTTACCAGTGCTGATCTCAGACCTCAAACTGTTTCAAAACCATAACATTCTTAGTGACTGATTGATCTGTATTATGTGTCCAGCCATCAGAGGGACCTTGGGATGTTGCTTGTGTAAACTGTAATCCAATCTGATGCTGTGCATTTAGTTACAGTCTTTCATAGACCTATTGGCGATACTCTATCCTCCTGGATTTGAGAGCAGAGCTTATCTGATACCTTCAGGGGGAAAAAAAATCCATTCATTTTTCTCTTTTCCCCACTTAAATAACTCAACACATCTGGTAACACTGTAGGATCATTGTCCTTGTAGTTCCTCTGCAGCTTATATTGCTACAATATTTCTTAAGTATTTGGTTACCTAAAGGGCAATGCGATTGAAAAAAAAAAAAGACTTTGTATAGGTCTTACAAATTAACCCATCTGCAGAGCTAGAAAAAAAATATCCCTTTAATCAGCAAAATTTCCATATCAGCAGCCTTGTGTGTGTTATGCAGGATGAATGTAAATATAAATTTGGAGATAAATGCTTATGTGTTAAAATTTTAAAGCATACCTTTCTACAAATTAATGTCATTTACCTCTAAGAAAATGTTTATTAAATCCAAGGTACCTGAGGTTGAAGTAACTTGTTGTTTGAGTCTGTATCCTTTGGCTTAATAATGTCTTCAATTACAAGAATGATAAAAGCTGAAACAAAATCCTTTAATTCAATCAGAACTAAGCTAAATTTTAGGAAGCCAAGAGTGGGAATTTGATATAAGACTGCATAACATAGAGAGCTAAATATACAAGATAATAAGACTTGGTAAGAAACAGATAGGGTTTCCTTGAGAATTGTTGTTTGAAATGACTGCATTGAACATTATAATAAATACCACTATTTTATCCTCTTGAATTATGGTTTATGCAAACAACTCTAAATTGTACAGTAGTTCCAAGGAGACCATTTCTGTTTTCTGCTTGTTTTTCATTCTGGAACAAGTTCAAAGCTTTTGATTTTGTTTGATTTTTTAAATAGTCTAAGCCTTGAAAATAATACAGGTTAGATGAATACAATTTTACTATTACAGTTCTATTAAAATTTTCAGTGTTGTAGTACATTTGACCCAAAGGCCCTATACCAAATATATCCACAGCACATTTTTAGTGCAACAGAATGAACACATTAGAAAGGTTAACTGTTCTTTTGCTTTTGCTTTTCTTTCTGTGTTAAGTATGAAAATTGGCATTGTGATGGCTCCCAGAATGGCGATATTGAAAAAGTATCCACCTGACAGAAACAAACATTCAGAAAATAAATTGGGTTCAGATTTTATTCATTATCTGAAATTTAAACTTATGTTCAATATGACTGTTACTGGTTTTTCACATATTAGTTAAATGCTATGCTTGTAAGATTTTTTTTTTTGTTTGAATTGTGACTGGAAAAATTGGATCACAGCTCTAATATCCAGGTGGACAATGCCATTTGCCAGGATTTTTGTGCATAATCCCCCCTTTTTTTTCTATCAAACACAATACTCCCTTGCAACTGAGCCTCCTGAGGCAGTCTGAGGTAAAAATGGGGATACATTTTTTAAATTCTTCTGATTTTTTTCTTGTTTTCTTGTTTTTTAGGTTGTGGAACTTTTAGCAAGTGCTCTTATGGATTTGGTACAAGGAGTATACTATGAAAATTCTACTTTAGCAAAGGTAAGGATTTGGTACTCATTATAAAATGTTAGATTAAAAACCCTCATGGCAGAACTAGAATTGAGCGAAAATGTCATTCTTGTTTTGTGTTTAGATTAGTGTTTTGGCTACAAATTCATGGCCATACGCTTAGTACATAGCAGATTTAGCCAATTAAAACAACCTCTTATCCTCTGGCTGGATTCACAGTCTGCTCCGTCTGCAGCAGCCCAGTAGACACCAGGATGCTTCTGGCTGGCAGGTAGCACTGTCAATAAGGCAGACAGGCTGGAGAAGCAGCTCATGGTGAGGTGCTGGACCCAGGCTTTCCTCGGAAGAAGAGGCTTTCCGTGTCCCAAAAGTGTGGATGTGATCCCAAGAAGGTGACCTGTTGGGGGCATAAGGGAGGAATGTCTTTTATATCCAAGATCTAGAATTTACTGCACTATTAGATTCTCTATGATAAGATGTAGAGTGATTGCACAGTTGGATTATTTTGATTAATTTTATAGATCTAGAATTAAGGTTTTTTGACTCATTTAGCAGGACATCTCAAAAAGGGTTATGTTTTATTTCCTTAAAATGCAGTTATTTCATTTCAGCAGGATATTGAATATGAAGCAATTGCTTCATTGACCACCACCATCATTTAACATGTTATATGCTATTATAAGGGACTCCTTTATTAGTGTTTCATTATTCTAACTTCTTTAGCTTTCTGCATTAGCAAGATTCCACTCACTAAAATTAGGAAAAATATGCATGTATGCACATCTTAAGCTTTTTGACATTTCCATTTGAAAAAAAAGAAAGATAAATTTTACTGGAAGTGAAACATAGGGCATGAGCAACCTGGATATGAAATTTTAAATTTAAAAGTATAACCCAGGGATTCTGGATGGCTCAGAGAGTGGTTAGTGAAATATGAAGAACGGTACCTTGAACATCTGCTAACATTTGGTTCAGGGAACACAGTTCCTGGCAGGCATATCTTAACTTCAGCTACGTAGCATAGTGCTGTGTGGTGACTGGCAGGATATATGACCACAGTAGACCCCATTGGCTGTGTTTTTCAAAAACATACCATGGTTCTCTGCCACGGCTGAGGGTAAATAGCAGTTTGTAAATGGAGGACCTGGTCTAGTTCCACTCATAAAAAGACACCTCACATAAAGTATGAGGAAGATGATGGTAGGTAAGCACATAATGGGCATCCCTGGTGGCTCAGTGGTAAAGCATCCACCTGCCAATGCAGGAGACCTGGGATTGAGCCCTGGGTTGGGAAGATCCCCTGGAGAAGGAAATAGCAGCCCACTCTAGCAATCTTGCTTGGGAAATCCCATGGACAGAGGACCCTGGCAGGCTTCAATCCACAGGGTCGAACAGTGTCCAACACAAGTTAGCAACTAAACAACAACAAGCACATAACACTATGGTAAGTAATTCATGAGTGTCTTCTTTGAAGTCTTCACAGTAATCCTGCTAGCAGAGACTACTGCTCTGCCCATTTTACATCTGTGAAAACTGAGGCTTAGAAAAGATTAATGTACCCATAGTCATACAACTTGCCAGTTGAGATTTGAACTTAAGAACTCAGCTCTTAACCTCTCATCCTGTACCTTGATGAAACCTGATCTGCAAGCATGCCTCTGCCATACCTGAGATCCCACCATATATGATGATTGCAGTGACCTCATCTGGCAGTTTTGGAGAAGGAAATGGCAACCGACTCCATTATTCTTGCCTGGAAAATTCCATAGACAGAGGAGCCTGGCGGGCTGCAGTCCATGGGGTCACAAAGAGTCAGACATGACTGAGTGCGCATGCATGCTTCTGGCAGCATTGTTTTTCCCCTGGGATATTTCTTAGGTGTTTATTGGGATTCCCTGGTGGCTCAGATGGTAAAGCGTCTGCCTGCCTAGATAATTCCATGGATGGAGGTGTTATTAGGTTGGTGCAAAACTATTTATGGTTTTTGCATTGTCAAAATTTGCTGTTTGTTATTGAATACGTTCTTAAATAAATGTGATTATGTTATATATCGGGCTTCCCTAGTGGCTCAGCTGGTAAAGAATCCGCCTGTAATGCAGGAGACCTGGGTTCGATTCCTGGGTTTGGAAAAACCCCTGGAGTAGGGAACGGCTACCCACTCCAGTATTCTGGCCTAGAGAATTCCATGGGCTGTATAGTCCATGGGGTCACAAAGAGTCAGACACGACTGAGCAACTTTCACTCACTCACTCATGTTATACATCATTTTAATGCACATTTCTTGCTTTATATTTTTTGCTAATGACTTATTACTTGCTACTTATTTTATATTTATTTTAGACTGTGGAAATGATGTTAGACAAAAAGCAAATTCTAGCAGTTTTCTTATTTGAATTCCAAATGGCTTGGTTGTAAAGCAGCAGAGATCATTTGCAGCTTCCTTGGTGGCTTAGAGGGTAAAGCATCTGCCTGCAATGCAGGAGACCTGGGTTCAATCCCTGAGTCGGGAAGATCCCCTGGAGAAGGAAATGGCAACCCACTCCAGTACTGTTGCCTGGAAAATCCCATGGACAGAGGAGCCTGGGAGGCTGCAGTCCATGGGGTTGCGAAGAGTTGGACATGACTGAGTGACTTCACTTCACTTCAGCACATTTGGTCCAGGAACTGCTAATGAACATACAGTGCACTGGAGGTTCAAGAAGTTTTGCAAAGGAGACAAGAGCTTTGAAGATGAGGAGCGCAGTAGCCAGCCTTTGGAAGTTGACAACAACCAACTGAGAGCGATCGTTGAAGCTGATTCTCTTAGAACTACACGAGAAGTAGCCAAAGAACTCTACGTACGCCATTCTATGATCATTCGGCATTTGAAGCAAATTGGAAAAGTGAAAAAGCTCCGTAAGTGGGTAGCTCATGAACTGACTGCAAATCAAAAAAGTTGTTCTTTTGAAGTGTCATATTTTCTTATTTTACACAACAACAACGAACCATTTCTTGATCGGATTGTGATGTGCAAAGAAAAGTGGATTTTATATGACAACCAGTAACGACCAGCTCAGTGGTTGGACCGAGAAGAAGCTCCAAAGCACCTCCCAAAGCCAAACTTGCATCAAAAAAAGTTCATGGTCACTATTTGATGGTCTGCTGCCTGTCTGATCCACTATAGCTATCTGAATCTTGGAGACACCATTACATCTGAGAAGTATGCTCAGCAAATCGATGAGATGCACAAAAAACTGCAATGCGTGCAACTGGCATTGGTCAACAGAATCAGCCTAGTTCTTCTCCACGACAGCACCTGACCGCATATCACACATTCAACACTTCAAAAGTTGAACAAATTGGACCACAAAGTTTTGCCTCATCCGCCACATTCACCTGCCCTCTTGCCAACCAACTACCACTTCTTTGTGTGTCTCGACAACTTTTTGCAGGGAAAACGCTTCCACAACCAGAAAGCAGAAATTGCTTTCCAAGAGTTCATCGAATCCCAAAGCACAGATTTTTATGCTACAGGAACAAAGTTATTTCTTGTTGGCAAAATTGTGTTGATTGTAATGGTTCCTATTTTGATTAATAAAGCTGTGTTTGAACCTAGTTATAATGACTCAAAATTCATGGCCCGAAACTGCAATTACACTTGCACCAACCTAATAGTTCCATATAAGATATTAATGTTTTGTTGTTAAATATCTGTTAAGTTTTAAGTGAAAATGTTATTGTTGATTTTAAGGTTCTTGACTTATTTACTCTTACCATTTGTCCATTATAGTTGCTACAGTTTATTAATAACTTTGTGAACATCTGTTAAATACTTTCTGTATTTCAGGCAGAACTACTAGCAACAACAATAATAAATGCTTAGCACTTCACAGTTTGCTTATACTTTCTTTCTACATAATCACCTATGAAAACGGTATCATTTCTTGGTATACCCATTTTATAGAGGAAAAAGCCTAAAATTCAGAGATGACAAATGCCAGGAAAACATAGTGTCTGGAAATGGTTAACACATGTTTGACAGTGACATGATCCGAACCCAGGTTTTTTTGACTCCAAGTCCCGTATAATCTTTCTTCCTGGGAAAGAGAAGAGAGGTAGCAACAAAGTCTTCGATGAACCACCTGTTAGTAGGCACCAGTTGCTGACTTTGATTATCTAGTAAATTTTACTCAGAAGACTCTAGCAATGCTTTGTCATCTGTCCTCTTTCCCTGCTACCTTCCCAGACACTTCAGTATTTTTTTAAGCAGTTACATTTCTGAATATAGCCAAACCATTTAAAGAGCTGTTCTTTTTTTATAACGGAAACAAAAATGCATAGTTGAACTGAAGCAGAAGTCCTTCTTGATGCCTCCATTTGCTCTCTAGGACCAATTTAGGTTAACCACATTTCCCTTCCTAACCAGAAAAATTCTGGGTTTTGTACCCTCCTTCTGAGTGTGCTTTCCATTGTAGTGGCTCTTCAGAATTTGGTTTTTCTAACTTGGCCCAGGAGTCACTTCAGAGGCAGAGAGAGCACTGCCCCACATGGAGTGCCTTCAAGGTTTTCATGTTCTGACACGATTGGGAAGCAGCCACAAGTGGAGGTCATGTGGAAAGTGAGTTGCACAACCTCCTCTCCTGGGGCCAATTCGTACACAAAAGAATTGCTTTGTGATTTAAAATGAGCTGCAAACCATTTCATCTCTCCAGGGATAAGAGGATACAATAGTGGTCTGTTTTCTCCCTCCTTAGTGCTCCTTTCTTAGTGCAGTGATGAAGAAGCCGGGTAGTATAAAAATAGCTTTCTATGGAGTAGTATCTCTGACTAGAGTAGATGCATTAAAACAAATGGAGGGGAGTTGTAACTAAATATGTTAAAAATCACCTTCTCTGGAAGTTTGTAGAGTAATTACCTAATCCTCCTTAAAACTATGAAAATTTATGTGACTTATGTTAGTAATGCTTAACAGATTGTATGTAAATTGGGATTCAGTGTTATTTAGAAAATTCATCCTTGTGCTATCCTTTGCAAATAACATTTTTATTTTTGTATTTTTGCTAGTTTGTGAGCCATTTCTTCCTTGCAATAAAAATTAGTCATTGTGCTTTTTTTAGTGTTTATATCTTCCTTCCATTTACCTGTTTTTTCTTTTCTTGTTAACTAATTAAACAAAGAAGCACATCAGATTTAAAAATACACTTTAAATGGTCATTTGCCATGCTAAAAGTTCCCTCGTTAACATTCTATTCATATTATTCACTGTGCGTACTAAATATTTTATAGATTAGCTAAAGTTGCTTTGAATCCATAGGCCATTATATCTAAAATCTTTTTAACACAATTATGTTATTATTATAACTTAGTTTCTAATTAGAAAAGTAAATACGTGTTCATTAACTAAAAATTGACAGCACAGGAAAAGGTCGAAGAAAATAAAAATTATTTTATATAAGCCACCCCCCAGAAATGAATCATGATTACATTCTAGTGTATTTCCTTCTAGCTTTCATTCTGTATTCCTCCCATTTTTTTTAATTTCTCCCATTTTTGAGTTATTATTGTATATATAATTTTTTCATTCTGATTTACTCCCCAGGATAGTCATTTTTGTTACTAAAAGTCTTCAAAATATCTAATGGCTATTTAATATTTCTTCATTACTTTCATTCATATACTGTACTATAATTTACTGAACCATTCCACAGTTTTTGGACACTTACTTTGTTTCCTTTCCTTTTTTTTTTTTTACTAATGTAAACGATATTATGATGAACATTTTAGCGTATATAACTTTGCTGTATTTCATACTGTTTGCTAAAAAAGTTCTGAATGAAAGTCACATTCTTGAATCAAAAAGTAAGAATATTTTTAATATATCCCTATGCAAAAAAGGACTACTGTCCTTAAAAAAAACCTGCTTGTAAGGTTAGCCCTTGGCTAGCATCTGGAAACTTGGATTTTAGAAATGTTTCCCCCATTCTCTAACTGATAAGGGCAGTTCACTGTACCTAAACAGTCTCTGCCAACAGTATGGTTTATGTTGATCACCTACTTTCCTTCTGAGAGTCTAGAGTTTTGGTACATGTTAGGCAGAGGATACCTACATTGCCAGCTCCAACCAAAACCCTGAGGACTGAGTCACCAGTGAATATACCTGCTAGACAGCATTTCACGTGTGTGTTCATATGTGTTAATTCTTGGAGTAATTAATCACATCTTTTGTGACTCTACCAGAAGAGGAAGAATTCTTAACACCTTATACCTGGTTTCCTCCAGTCTTCATCTCATGCACCTTTTTCCTTTGCTGGTTTTACTTTGTATCCTTTTGGTGTAATAAACCATACCTGTGAGTTCAACTATATGCTGAGTCCTGTGTATCCTCCTAACAAATCATCAAACTTGGGAGTGATCTTAGGAACCCCAACACTGACTTTTTCTGATTTTTTATTGTTTATTTCCCATCCACTCCTGCTCCCTCCGTAGGAATCTAATCAAGGTCCTCTGCAAGGCATGTGTCTTCAATTTCTATTGCTGTTGAAATGGGGAACAGCAGACTTCTTCCCTATTTTCAGAGGTTTAGTCACTAAATCATGTCCAACTCTTTTGGGACCCCATGGACTGTAGCTTGCCAGGCTCCTCTGTCCATGGGATTTCCCAGACGAGAATACTGGAGTGGGTCACCAGTTCCTTCTCCAGGGGATCTTCCCAACCCAGGGATCAAACTTGCGTCTCCTGAGTTGCAGGCGGATTCTTTACCATTGAGCTACTAGGGAAGCCGAGAGAGGGTTTTAAAGCGAATCAAATTCTCAACTGATTTTAACACTATCGCTGAAATAGTAAAGATCCATTCTTTTTTTTTTTTTCTAAACACATTGTATTTTCAGTAGATTATTGTTTTGTGAGGAATATCATTATTTTGTGGGGCAAGATAACTTCTATCCACTTACTTGTTTTATCTTTATGTTTATCTTATTTTGATTCTTATGCAACTTTCAAGTAAAACATGAAAATAAGCTATTTCAGTCCACTAGGAAGTTGTACATTATCTCTTATTTGCAAAAGCCTATGCCACCATCTAATATATAATAAAGAGATAAACAAGCTAAGTTTTCGCCATTGAAAACCATAACAGGAGGAAAATGTGAACAAAAATTTTATCTGTTTGGGAAAAATCAGAAAAAATATTAAGATCATGATACTTTAGACAAGCATTTAAGTATCTTTCATATTTACCCACATAGTTAATATCTACAGTGCTTTTCATTTCTTTGTGTTGATCCCAATTTCCATGTGGTTTTTTTTTTTTTTTTTCTTCCTAAAAGATGTATTTTAACACTACTTATAGTGCAGGCCTGCTGGTGATTAATTCTTTCTTTTGTGTGTCTGAAAAAGTCTACTTCAACACTGCTTTTGAAAGATACGTTCACTGGATATAGAATTCAAGATTGATAATTTTTTTTTCTTTCAGTGTTTTAAAGGTATTGCTTCATTATCTTTTCACTTAATTGTTTCCAAAACTGCTGTTTGTTCTTCTGTACATAACATGTGTAAATTTCTCTGGCTGTTTTTCTGATTTTCTTTTTACCACTGTTTTTGAGCAATTGGATTATGATGCCTTGTGTCATTTTTCTTTTTATTTTCATGTTTCTTGTGTCTGTGGTCCTTTGAGCTTCTTGGTTCTGGTGACTTTATTTTTTTTTTTAATCAAATTTTGAAAATTTTTGGTCATTTTATCTTAAAATATTTTTTGATCTTTCCTTCTTTCTCCTCTATCATAGGGACTCCAGCTACATGAGTAATAGACTGCTTGAAGTTATCACAGAGTCCACTACACTGTATTTTTTTTTTGTTCCCCTGTAATTTTCTTTTTGTATTTCATTTTAGATAGTTTCTGTTGCTATGCATTCAAGTTCACCAGTTCTTCCATGCTTCTACTTAACATACTCAGTATTTGTTGTAGCTCCCAGACCACATGGAAAATATTTTACTATCCCTATCTACTAATTCTATCATCTGTGTCATTTCTAAGTTGATTTCAATTCACTTATTTTATTCCTCATTATGTGTTGCTATTTTCCTCCCCATTTGTTTTTTCTTGCATGCTTGGTTATTTTTGATTGGCTGCCAGACACTGTGAATTTTATTGTTTGATGCTAGACATTTTTGTGTCTCTATGAATATTCCTGAACTTTCTTCTGGAATGCAGTTAAGTTACTGGAAACAGGTTGATACTTTCAGGTCCTACCTTTAAGCTTTTAGAGGATCAGAGTAACATTTAGTCTAACATTTTTCCCGCTGCTAAGGCAAACCCTTCAGAGTAGCCTACTGATACCCTGTGAATTGTTTTCCCACTCCAGCTGATGGGAGCAGGAGCTATTTTTTTCCCCCACACTTTGTAGTTTCTTTGCACCCATTGGCAATACTCGGCTTGTTATTCAGTTGCTCAGTCATGTTCGACTCTTTGTGACCCCATGGACTGCAGCACGCCAGGCTTCCCTGTCCTTTATCATCTCCTGGAACTTGCCCAAACTCATGTCCATTGAGTCAGTGATGTGATCCAATCATCTTGTCCATTGTCATGCCCTTTTCCTTCTGCCTTCAGTCTTGCCCAGCATCAGGGTCTTTTCCAATGAGTCAGCTCTTCGCATCAGGTGGCCAAAGTATTGGAGTTTCAGCTTCACCATCAGTCCTTCCAATGAATATTCAAGACTGCTTTCCTTTAGGATGGACTGGTTGGATCTCCTTATAGTCCAAAGCACTCTCAAGAGTCTTCTCCAACACCACAGTTTGAAAGCATCAATTCTTTGGTGGTCAGCCTTCTTTATGGTCCAGCTCTCACATCCATACATGACTATTGGAAAAACCATAGTTCTGACTCTACAGACCTTTGTTGGCAAAGTAATGTCTCTGCTTTTTAATATGTTGTCTAGTTTGATCATAGCTTTTCTTCCAAGGAGCAAGGATCTTTTAATTTAATGGCTGCAGTCACTATCTGCAGTGATCTTGGAGCCCAGGAAAATAAAGTCTGTCACTGTTTCCACTGTTACACCATCTGTTTGCCATGAAGTGATGGGACTGGATGCCATGATCTTAGTTTTTGAATGTTGAGTTCTAAGCCAACTTTTTCACTCTCCTCTTCTACCTTCATTAAGAGGATCTTTAGTTCCTCTTTGCTTTCTGCCATAAGGGTTATATCATCTGCATATCTGAGGTTATTGATATTTCTCCCAGCAATCTTGATTCCAGCTTGTGCTTCATCCAGCCCAGCATCTCCCATGATGTACTCTGAACAGAAGTTAAATAAACAATATACAGCCTTAACGTGCTTGTTTCCCAATTTAGAAACACTCTGATGTTCTGTCCCCAGTTGTATGTTGCTATTGACCTGTATACAGGTTTCTCAGGAGGCAGGTAAGGTGGTCTAGTATTCCCATCTCTTGAAGAATTTTTCCATGGTTTGTAGTGATCCATACAGTCAAAGGGTTTAGCACAGTCAATGAAACAGAAGTAGATACCCTTCTGGATTCTCTTGCTTTTTCTATGATCCAACAGATGTTGGCAATTTGTCTCTGGTTCCTCTGCCTTTTCTAAATCCAACTTGAATATATGGAAGTTCTCAGTTCATGTACTGTTGAAGCTTAGATTGGAGAATTTTGAGCATTGCTTTGCTAACATGTGAAATGAGTGCAATTATGTGGTAGTTTGAACATTTTTTGGCATTGTCTTTCTTTGGGTTTGGAATGAAAACTGACCTTTTTCAGTCCCATGGTCACTGCTGAGTTTTCCAAATGTGCTGACATATTGAGTGCAGCACTTTAACAGCATCATCTTTTAGGTTGTGAAATAGCTCAACTGGAATTCTGTCACTCCACTAGCTTTGTTTGTAGTGATGCTTCCTCAGGCCCACTTGACTTTGCATTCCGGGATGTCTGACTCTAGATCAATGATCACACCATCATGGTTATCTGGGTCATGAAGATCTTTTTTATATAGTTCTTCTGTGTATTCTTGCCACCTCTTCTTAATATCTTCTGCTTCTTTTAGGTCCATACCATTTCTGTCCTTTATTGTGCCCATCCTTAAATGAAATGTTCCGTTAGTATCTCTGATTTTCTCGAAGAGATCTCTAGTCTTTCCCATTTTACTGTTTGCCTCTATTTCTTTGCATTGATCATTGAGGAAGCCTTTCTTATCTCTCCTTGCTGTTCTTGGGAACTCTGCATTCAGATGGGTATATATTTTCTCTTCTCCTTTGCTTTCCCTTCTCTTCTTTTCTCAGCTATTTGTAAGGCCTCCTCAGAAAACCATTTTGCCTTTTTGCATTTCTTTTTCTTGGGGATGGTTTTGATCACTGCCTCCTGTATAATATCATGAACCTCTGTTCATAGTTCTTCAGGCACTCTATCAGAGCTAATTTCTTGAATCTATTTGTCTCTTTCATTGTATAATCATAAGGGATATGATTTAGGTCATACCTGAATGGTCTAGTGGTTTTCTCTACTTTCTTCAATTTATGTCTGAATTTTGCAATAAGGAGTTCATGATCAGAGCCACAGTCAGCTCCCAGTCTTGTTTTTTCTGGTTGTATAGAGCTTCTCCATTTTGGCTGCAAAGAATATAATCAGTCTGATTTTGATATTGACCATCTGGTGATGTCCATGTGTAGTGTCTTCTCTTGTGTTGTTTTAAGAGCATGTTTGCTATGACCAGTGCATTCTTTTGGCAAAACTCTGTTAGTCTTTGCCCTGCTTCATTTTGTACTCCAAGGCCAAGCTTGCCTGTTACTTCAGCTATCTCTTGACTTCCTACTTTTGCATTCCAGTCCCCTATGATGAAAAGGGCACCTTTTTGACTGTTCGTTTTAGAAGGTCATGTAAGTCCTCACAGAACTGTTCAACTTCAGCTTCTTTGGCATTAGTGATTGGGGCACAGACTTGGATTACTGTGATATTGAATGGTTTGCCTTGGAAATGAACAGAGATCATTCTGTTGTTTTTAATATTGCACCCACTTACTGCAGTTGGGGCTCTTCTGTTGACTATGAGGCTACTCTATTTCTTCTAAGGGATTCTTGCCCACAGTAGTAGATATAATGGTCTTCTGAATTAAATTTGCCCATTCGAGTCCATTTTAGTTCACTGATTCCTAAAATGTTGATGTTCACTCTTGCTATCTCCTGTTTGACCACATCCTGTTTACCTTGATTCATGGACCTAATCTTCTAGGTTCCTATGCTATATTGTTCTTTATAGCATCGGACTTTACTTTCACCACCAGACACATCCACACCTGAGCCTTGTTTCTGCTTTGGCTCAGCCTCTTCATTCCTTCTGGAACTGTTTCTCTGCTCTTCTACAGTAGCATATTGGGCACCTACCAACCTGAGGAGTTCATCTTTCAGTGTCATATCTCTTTGTCTTTTCATACTGTTCATGGGGTTCTCAAGGCAAGAATGTTGAAATTATTTGCCATTCCCTTCTCCAGTGGATGACATTTTGTCAGAACTCTCCACCATGACCTATCCGTCTTGGGTGGCCCTGCATGGCATGGCTCATATTGGGTTAGACAAGGCTGTGATCCATACAGTTATTTTGTTTCATTTTCTGTGACTGTGGTTTTCATTCTCTCTGCCCTCTGATGGATGAGGTTAAGAGGCTTGTGGAAGCTTCCTGATGGGAGGGACTGGCTGTGGGGTAAACTGTGTCTTGCTCTGGTGGGCAGGGCCATGCTCAGGAAATCATTATTCCAATTTTCTGTTGATGGGTGGAGCTGTCTTCCCTCCCTGTAGTTTGGCCTGAGGTCAAACTGTGATAGGGTTAATGGAGGTAATGGCAACCTCCTTCAAAAGAACTTAGGCCAGCACGCTGAGGCTCCCAGGACTATTTATTCAGTGCCCCTGATGGTCAACTTCTGCCTCCACCAGAGACTCATGGACACTTACAGACAAGTCTGGCTCAGTCTCTTGTAGGATCACTGCTCCTTTGTCCTGGGTCCTGGTGTGCTCAAGGTTTTGTTTGTACCCTCCAGGAGTCTGTTTCCCCAGTCCTGTGGAAGTTCTGTAGTCAAATCCCACTGCCCTTCAAAGTCAAATTCCCTGGAGGTTCTCAGTCCCTTTGCTAGATCCCCAGGTTGGGAAATCTGTTGTGGGCCCTAGAACTTTTGCAAAAGTGTGGGAACTTCTTTGGTATAATTATTCTCCACTTTGTGGGTTGTCTGCTCAGCAGCTCTTCAGTGGGGCTAATGGCGACCTCCTCCAAGAGGACTTATGCCACACGCTGTGCCTCTCAGGTGTGCTGTAGCCAGAGCCCCTGTGTCCCCGGCAGGCCAGTGCTGACCTGTGCCTCTGCCGGAGACACTCAAACACTCAAAGGCAGGTGTGGCTTAGTCTCATGGGGGTCACTGCTCCTGTCCCTGGGTCCTGTGCACACAAGGGTTTTGTTTGTGCCCTCTGAGCATCTCTGGTGGGTATGAGGTTTGTTTCCAAACACAGTTTCGCCCTGCCTACCGTCTTTCTGGGGCTTCACCTTTGCCCCTGGACGTGGGATATCTTTTTTGGTGGGATCCAATATTCTCCCGTTGATGCTTGTTCAGCAGCTAGTTGTGATTTTGGTGTTCTTGCAGGAGAAGATGAGCACACATCCTTTTACTCCACCATCTTGGCTAAATGCTTGGCTAAAGAACTGTATTGGCCATTTTGAGGAAGTGCTTATTAGTAAACTTCAATTGCTACTATGTCTACAACAGCACACTGAGTGCTACTAGAACACTCAAAACAAAGCTACCACAAAAAACACACAGATGCTCTTGGGGATCTGATGATACATATGTGTGTGTGTTAGTCACTCAGTTGTGTTCAACTCTTTGCAACCCCATGGACTATAGCCTGCCAGACTCCTCTGTCTGTGGAATTCTCCAGGCAAGAATACTGGAGTGGGTAGCCATTCCATTTTCCAGGAGATCTTCCCATCCCAGGGATTGAACCCAGGTCTCCTGCATTGCATGCAGATTCTTTACCATCTGAGCCGCCAGGTAAGGCCTGCTTGAATTGCAGCTATATCTACAACAGCATACTAAGTGCTACCAGAACACTCAAAGCTACAACAAAAATGGACATATGCTCTTGGGGATCTGATGATACCTATAGATCAGAGAAGAAACATGTGCATGGAACCACTGGAGAGCAATTTACCCAGAAGACCACACATCAAATTATGATATAGGCTAAATGCATAGGTGAATGTACAACATCAGGAATGAAGAGTATTTCAGGGGAAGCTTTTCAAGGAGCTAATTTTCTTTTAACTAGAGTCTTAGGAGGTATAGTAGAAATGAATTAAGAGAAGTTGTTGAGGTTTGTTGGGATCAGAGCATTATCTGGGAGATTGAAAATAAACATTATTTGTTTATTCATTCATTTAACATCATCTTTGAGCATCTGCCAGATGGGCAGCCATTAGCAATATAAGTGCTCAGTGAATAAGACATCTTTGTTCTCATGGAGCGTACATCTTTGTAGAAAGGCCAACTGTAAACAATCACATAAATAAATGAACAAGAGAAATAGCTGATACTGCACAGCATAGAACTAAAAAGAGAGACACGATAGTTAAGGATTGAGGGAATTACTTTAGAGTGCATGTTCATGGAAGTCCTCTCTGAGGAAATAATTTTAAACTGAGATCTTAATGACAAAAAGCAGCTAGCTGAATGAAAAAAAAATAACAAAAAATAGGGAAAAGTGTTCCAAGAAGAGGAAGCAGCTTAGGAAAAGGCCTGAGAGAGGAATGAGCTTAATGTATCCAGAAAATAGAAAGTAGGCCCACTCAGCTGAAACATGGTGGATGAACAGAAGAGTGGTTGGAGGTAAGTTTAGAGAGGCAGACAGGTATTATGAAAATATATGTGGCTCAATTATGAAGGTACTTTGAACACAGATTCAGAGGAACTGAGAAGAGAAGGTTATAATTTTGTTTTAGGTTACCTAGTTATTTTCAAGGTCTGCTCATTCAGCAAGTGCATAATGAGTACCCATTATTCACTAGCAGCTGTGCTGGACAAATCAGATGCTTATGTTTTGAAAGCTGAGATGGAGACAAAGCTATTGTCAGAGCTGGAGCAAAGGGCTTTTGCTAGGGATGGCTGATAGTTTTAAGAGGAATCAATGAATGAATGAATGGATCCTGAACATGTGTATTGAGGAGTTTGGATTTAAAATGGTATATAGAAGGAAAGTATCATAGGATCTTACACAAGAGAAGATCTTTGATAAAGATTATTTTAAGAGACTTCCCTAGTGGTGCAGTGGCTCTGACTCTGCACCCCCAATGCAGTGGGCCCTGGTTGGATCCCTGGTCAGGGAACTAGAGCCTACATACCACAACTAAAAGTTCACATACCTCAAATAAAAAAAAGATGTTCATGCTGAATAAAATTTGAAGATCCCGGGTGCCATAATTAAGACCTGGCATAGCCACATAAATAAATTATTAAAAGAATAAATATTAAGAAAATAAGCTACAGTTTTTTATAAAAAGATTATTTAGAAGCTGTGAATAAGGTAAATTGGAAGCCAAAGCAATCAGAAGCAGAGATACCATCTGGAACAGTGTTGAAATAACACAGGTATGAAGCAAAAGACAAGATTGTTGGCAGTAGAAACAAGCATAGGGCAAGGGCCCAGGAATTCCGCAGGTATCCTATCTCTCAGTTTATAAAGTGATTTGCAATTTATGTCTCCTGTTTTATTATTCCCTTGCTATGTATTTTGTGGAATTGAGTTAATGTTCACCATCTTTTAGCCTATTGTTTAACAATCACAGTACTTATTTTGCTGCTAAAAACTCTCTAAACAACATTTTCCCATAAAATGTATTGCATTGCACAAAAATATATTTTAATAAATAATAGACAATAATTAGAAATATAGGATATTTGTACAGGAGTCTCTTTGTCTACAAAATAGAGCATTTTTGGTCTTTCATGAGAAGCTCCATGCTACCACCCAGCTGGGCCATTCCTGACCACAGACCTTCTGAAACATAATGTGTTCATTATTGTTTTAAGCCACTGAGTTTGAGATAATTTATTATGCAGCAATAGGTAACTAATATATGCATTCAGACTAGAGATCTCTTTAAGAAAATTAGAGATACCAAGGGAACGTTTCATGCAACAGTGGGCACAACAAAGGACAGAAACGGCAAGGACCTTAGAGAGGCAGAAGAGATGGAGAAGAGGTGGCAAGAATACACAGAGGAACTGTACAAAAAAGGTCCTAATGACCTGGATAACCACACTGGTGTGGTCATTCAACTCAAACTAGACATCCTGGAGTGTGAAGTCAAGTGGACGTTAGGAAGCATTACTACAAACAAAGCTAGTAGAGCTGATGGAGTTCCAGCTGAGCTATTTTAAATCCCCAAAGATGATGTTGTTAAAGTGCTACACTCAGTATGCCAGCAAATTTGGAAAACTCAGGAATGGCCACAGGATTGGAAAAGGTCAATTTTCATTCCAATCTCAAAGAAGGGCAATGCCAAAGAATGTTCCAACTACCTTACTATTGTGCTAATATCACATACTAGCAAGGTAATGCTCAAAATCCTTCAAGCTCGGCTTCAACAGTACGTGAACTGGGAATTTCCACATGTACAAGCTGGATTTAGAAAAGGCAGACGAACCAGAGATCAAACTGCTACCATCTGTTGGATCATAGAAAAAGCAAGAGAAATCCAGAAAAACATCTACTTCAGCTTCATTGACTGTGCTGAAGTCAAGTCTTTGACTGTGTGGTCACAACAAACTGGGAAATGTTTATGGGAATACCAGACCACTTTACCTGCCTCCTGTGAAACCTGTATGCAGGTCAAGAAGCAACAGTTAGAACTGAGCATGGAACAATGGACTGGTTCCAACTGAGAAAGGAGTATTTCAAGGCTGTATATTTTCACCCTGGTTATTTAACCTCTATGCAGAATACATTATGCGAAATGCTGGGCTAGATGACTCACAAGCTGAAATCAAGATTGCCTGGAGAAATATCAACAACCTCAGATATGCAAATGATAGCACCTTAATGGCAGAAACTGAAGAGGATATAAAGAGCCTTTTGATGAAAGTGAAAGGAGAGTGAAAAAGCTGGCTTAAAACAGCATTCAGAAAACTAAGATCATGGCATCTGGTCCCATCATTTCATGGGAAGTAGATGAGAAAAATGGAAACAGTGACAGACTTTTTTTCTTGGTCTCCAGAATCACTGCAGATGGTGATTGCAGCCATGAAATTAAAAGGCGCTTGCTCCTTGAAAGAAAAGCTATAACCAACCTAGACAGCATATTAAAAAGCAGAGACATTACTTTGCTGACAAAGGTCCATAAAGTCAAAGCTATGGTATTTTCCAGTATTAAATGTCCTGATGTGAGAATTGGACCATAAAGAAAGCTGAGCACCAAAGAATTTATACTTTGAAACTGTGGTGCTGGAGAAGAGTCCCTTGGACAGTAAGGAAATCAAACCAGTCAACCCTAAAGGAAATCAACCCTGAATATTCATTGGAAGGACTGATGCTGGAACTGAAGCTCCAATACTTAGGTCACCAGATGCAAAGAGCCCACTATTGGAAAACCTTGATGCTGGGAAAGATTGAAGGCAGGATGAGAAGGCAAAGGCACCAGAGGATGAGATGGTTGGATGGCATCACTGACTCAACGAACATGAGTTTGAACAAACTCCGGGAAATAATGAAGAACAGGGAAGCCTGCCTTGCTGCATTTCATGGGATCACAAAGAGTTGGACACAACTTAGTGAATGAACAACAACGTATACATCTATGTCTTTGCCGTGTAATTGTGATGCATTTGGGTAGGGTGTTCTTACACTTAGCCCTTTGCCTCTGATTTGCTTTGGCCAATAGGAGGCTCTCTTAGGCCTCTGCCATTGCCATGAGAAAAACATATCCTGGCTAGACTGCTGGTCCAAGAAGAATGAGAAACATTTGGAGCAGACCAGATGTCTCCAGCCAGTCCAGAGACATGCAGTGAGAAGCAGAGCCACCAGTCTAAATTAACTGAATCCCAGCTGATCCACAGATACATGAGCAATAATAAATGATTATTGTTTGAGGCCACTGAGTCTGGGGTAGCTTTTCTAATAGTGAACTGGAGTCAGATAGAGTCAGAGGAGCCATGGAAACCTGAAGGTCTAGGCTAAGCCGGTGAGTAGGCTTCTAGCCTGAGGACCGAAGCCTTACTTTTTAGGGGCTAGGACTCACTCAGTAACTGGAAAGCCAATATCCCCCTGGCTAGAAAGAGAAGAGACTTGGTATTTGGAGTTGCAGGAAATTCATATCAAGACTGTTCATGAAACACCTGTAGTGGGGTTTTTTTGTATTCTTTTCCTGAAGTTTCCCTAGTATATTCTCTTATAAAAAAAATTTGCACAATCACCACAGATAGTCATTGCAAAATCTGCACCTTCTTTTTGCCAGCACCAACTTTCTTCAGTCTGTTTTTATGTTTTCAGTTTTCTTGAGATCTTTTTCTTCTCATTAAGACCATGTCTTACAAGTCTGTGTTTGGCTTCATGAATTTTAAATCAGACTGAAGCCAGGTGTCTTGCCACTACCAAAAAGGGTTTTTTTAATCCAAATTCAAAGATGACATCAAGTGTGGTACATTGGGCAAGCTTTCCCCAAATTTCTATCTAAGGCACTGAGGATGAAAGTCATCAGTGATCATTTGTTTCCACTGAAGTAGTTTATTGGTCATGTACTTCCTGGTTGGGACATTTACCATGTTGTTCATGATGATAATTAATCCTCAGGCAGTCAGAGAGGACTACAGTGTTTTCTGTGGAGAGATTATTGTGCCATGTGCAAACAAGCACAGAATAATGATGGGAAATTCAGGGCCTTGCAGACTATCCCAATAAAAATGGGTAAAGGTGGCCCGGGGAGGTTAGTTAGAGAGAGGAAATCAGTGAGTTTGAGTTCAAGGATGCTAATTAACATCATCAAAGTGGAATGGAATTCATATTGAAGGTTTTCTTTTGTAGATTAGAAATAGGAAAATTTTATTTATCTTTCTTTGAAGTAAGAAATATCCCAAGTATATATACATGTAAAAGCTACCTTTAAAAAAATACATATTTTAAGAGGTTTAGAAGTGGAACTGTGAGTAGAATATAAAAGCATTAAGATACTCTGGAGTATATTTCATTGGTACATTTACTCACAACCTGTCTTTCATATTGTACCCAAGGCATGTGTTAATGAGCTAATGAAACAGGCCATGTCATGTTTTATTGTTTGCTGGGCATCTGTTCAAGCTTATATCACTCACATATCCAAGACTTTGAAGATGCTGGTGGTGGTGATAATAAATACCTATAATTTTAATAACATCCTTTTTTCATAAAATAGACATAGTCTTAAATCATTTGTTGCAAATAAAAATTTAAGGCTATTGAAAATAGTTTAAATGTTTTTTGTTATGAAATGTATCAAGCATACCAAAGAGTGTATATGGCAGATACATACAGTTTAAAGAATGAAAATAAAACACCTAGCTGCCCATACCACATTTAAGAAATAGTGCTGTCTATATTTTTTAATCCACAAAATGTTTTTATTTAAAGGAAAAAATAGCACATGTATCATGAAGTAAGCATGTTAGAAATCAAATATAGGAGTATTAGGTTAGATAGGCAAAGGTGAGAAAGCAAAAGTTGATATAGAGAAGGCAGAAAAGCTGTTAGTGACTAAGAAAGCTAAGTGTATATAATGGCCTTTTTGATTAAGCAGGCTCTCAAGTTTAGAGTGGGTATGGTTGGTGAATGTTTTTATTGTTTAAATTGAATTTGTGCACCATTTAGAGGTACTCCAGGTCACTCACTGACAGCTATTGCAGCAAAACATCTTAAAAGGCAGTTTATTTGCCTGAGAGATGAAACATCACTATTAAGCTTGTAAATTGTTTAATAGAATACCATTTTGATCACAGGACAAGAACAGACCTTTTAAAAAATGAAGCTCAAGCCTTCAATTACCATCTGTCTATATGTCAGTAAGTCCCAAAGTAATCTCCATCCCAGTTCACTCCTGAGCTCTGGAGCTGAATATTTTGTTGCTTATTCAATATTTCCATCTGGTGATATCCCACTCATCTCAGACTCAGTACTTATAAGACCAGATATATGATCTTTCTCCCCAGACCCACTCCATTATCCTCTGTCTTCACGAAGGGCACCACCATTCATCCAGATTTTCAAGTCAGAAACTTATGAGTCATCCTTAATGCTTGTTTCCTTCACCACACTTGTCCCCATGACTACCTTACTCCATCTCCTATATCCTCAGCTTAGCCAGAAATATAACTGGGAGAGAGCAGAGAAAGCAAGTTGGTTTCCTCAGCGCCCTCTTCAGCGGTAGACTATGGTAGTTAAGAACAAACAATAAAAGGCCTCAAATTCTTTATCTTTCCTCCCATCACTTCCCATCAAATGGTATGGATCTATGACTCTTTCCCTTGAACCTCAGTAGGATTGTGAGCCCCTCATTCGATCAGAGTACAGTAGAAGTGACACTACCTGAATTCTCAGTCTGTGCCAGGAAAGGGTCTCTTAGAATACTCACTCTCTTGAAACACTCCCTCTCCCCACTCCCCACCTCAGAACCTAAGCGCCATGAGTGAGAGACTGAATAAGGGCTCCAGTCATCCATCCCAGGTGTGCCTGGTTGATGTATGGGTCAATAAGCCATTTTATTGGAAGTAGATCCCGGGTAGTTCAGCTGTTCTAGCCCCAACCCTCTGGGGCTAGATTCATCCCCAGCTTTTTTAGGTCTTCCCAGCTGAGAGCCCAGACATCATGAAGCAGAGTCAGATCTCTGTTCTCTTCCTGAATTCCTGACCCATAGGATCTGTGATCATAGTAAAATGGTTGTTGGTTTTTGCCACTAATTTTGGGGTTGGTTTGCTATACAGAAATAGATAACTAGACTATAGATCTTTTCTATGTGCTTGTTGTTAAGACAGTGCTGAAAAGATGTTGGGAGGAACAGTATAAATATACTTTCAAAACTTCACTGATTGAATTCTAAGGTTTAGAGAGAAGTCAGTTGCTCTAGTCAGCTCTGGCTGCCATACCAAAATATCACGGCCTGAATTGACTTAAATGACAGAAATTTATTTACTAACAGTTCTGGAAATGAGAAGTCCAAGATGGAGGTTCTAGAAATTTGGTTTCTGATGAGAACTGTCTTCCTGGTTTGCAGATGACTGCCTTTTCACTGTGTGCTCACGTGGTAGAGAGCCCAGCAAGCTCTCTGGTATCTCTCCTTATAAGAACATTCATCCACACTCTTATGACTTCATTTAACCTTAATTACTTCCTTACCCTAAATACACTGGCAGTTAGGACTTCAACTTGTGAATTTTGCAGGGACACATATATCCGGTCCATAAGAAGTCAAGAGCAGTAGCTGGGAGGGAGTTTGGGGGAGAATGGATACATGTATATGTAAGGCTGAGTCCCTTCGCTGTTCACCTGAAACTACCACAACATTGTTGATTGGCTATACCCCAAAACAAAATTAAAAGTTTAAAGTTTGAAAAAAACAAAAAGGGCAATACCTTGTTGATGCCCTCACTGGCCCACCATCGATGGCACAAGCTGCAGTCTAGCTTTACCCCATGCCTCCCGCTTTTGCATGGTCCACAATGTCATCCTCTCCGGCCTGAGCAATTCCTATAACTTCTTCCTTCACCTCCATGTTTACAATTCTCCCATCCACTAGTCTTTCTCCATACCACCAGAGATCTCAAAATGCAAATCTGATGCTGTGGTGCCTTCATCTCAACCCCCAGTAACATCCCATCACTCTGTGGATAAATACTGAAATCCTGAACGTGACCCAGAAAACCCTGCATAATCTGACCCAGTCTATCCCTCCAGACTCTCGTCTTACCATTTGAACCCTCACTGTCTACATATCAGCCCCAAGAGCCTCTCTCCTACCTCAGACTTACCATTCTCTTTTGTATGTGCAGTCCTTGCAACCTACTATGCAATCCTTGTGTACCTCTTTACTTTTACTAAATTATCCCTTATTCATCCTTCCTGTGTCAGCTCCAGTGTCACTTCCTCACGGAAACAGTTCCCGAAAGCCTCAGTCTCAGTCAGGTACTCTTAGTGCTGTTGTCATAAAAGTATGTTCATTTTCCCCATTGAAAGTGTCTCAGTTTGGAGTTACATGTTTATCTGTGTGGTTATGATTGTCTGACTTCCCTTCTAGACTATAAACTATGAATGCAAGGATGCTCTGGTTTTCTCACTGGTGTGAACACCTAAAACAGTGCCTTATATGTAGAAGATACTCAGTAAATAAACGAATAAATGGAGGAAATACAACTGGTTAATCAATGAAATTGCTTTCCACTTTCGCCACTTTTCACCTGTTAAATTCACAAGTAAAACAATTCTACTCAGTGACAAGACAGTCTCAAACTTAGCCGGTCAAGGTACGTATCAGAAGAAACTTTCTGTAAAACAGTTTGCAGAATGTTTAAGAAATTTTAAAATGTTCAGATATGTTTACCTAGTGATTCTAATCATAGACTCTATCTGTGGTAGCCAGCTTCCAAGATGGCCGCCAGTGAGCCACACTGCCTAGTATTCCTTGTCTCACTCCTTCTCATACTGTGCTAGGTTGGTCTGTATGACGAATAGCATACCACAGAAAAGACAGTGTGTCACTTCCAAGATAGGGTATGAACAATTCTGGAACTCCCCTCCTGGGTGTGCTCTTACTCTACTAGATCATTTGCTCTGGGGAAGCCAACTATAATGTCAGGTGAACCACCCTACAGAGCGGCCCAGGTGGCAAGGAACTAACACCGACTGTCAACAACCACCTGAAGGAGCTTGGGCGTGGATTATCCAGCCCCTTTAAGTGACTGTAACCCAAGCTAACAGCTTAACTGCAATCTCCTGAGAAATCCTGAGCCATAACCAGCCAGCTAAGCCATTCCTAGATTCCTGACCCTCAGAAACTCTGAGATAATAAGTGTTTGTTGTTTTAAGATGCTGTGTTTGTGGGTAATTTGTTATGTGGCAATGAATACTCCATCCTAAGGAAAATCTTCTTAAAATGTTTTAGTAGTTTGTTAATGTTGGCATATGCAGACTTTATATAGTATAAACATTTTTCATCTTAAGGAAAGAATTAATTCATGGAAATGCTTTCAGTTGCCAAAGAATGGGAAATCCAATTAAATAGATATAAAAGTAAGGAAACACATTTTACTCTAACTGAACATGCAGAAGCAATCAGGCATCAAGGGACAGTTAACAAGAGAACTCCAGATATCAAGGTTTTTCCTCTCTGTTCTGCTTCCTAGTGTCCTCTTTATTATCAAGCTTGTAGCGGTTTGGCTACAGTAGTCCTGAGTGTGGCTCATCAAGACAGAGCACCTTCCACAGGTGCCACTTTTTTCTGGATCTCTTTCTAGGAGTTCTGCAGTAGATTTTCCTTATGTCTTATTGCCTAAAATTGGACCACATGCCCATTCCTAAATTAATCGTTGGCAACAGCAGTGACTGCCTGAACAAAATTAGGGTTCGTTAATAAGGAGGGAGAGGAAAGTAGATCCTTGATGAATGACGGTCAAGCCTCTCATTTCCCACTGGCTACCACTTTATGTCATCCTGCTCACCTGGAGTATAACTTCACCCTTAATGGATATCCCAGTTGTTGCCCCTCCAGTCCAAACTGCCTCTGAAGCAGCCCATGTGATTGCACATGTAGTCATATAATTTCCTGCTGAAGTCAGTCTCCTAGCACCTAAATAATAAGATACAACCCTCTGGACCTCTTACCTACCTAACTAGTCTTGTCCTTCACCTCCTTTTTCCACTGTCTGCTTCAGCAATATAGAACTAATACTGGTGCCCTAAAGGCATTCATACCTTATTTTCCTGGTTAATTCCAGGTTATTATTCAGAACCAAATTCAGCTAATAGTTCTCACACTGAAGCCTTCCTTGGTAAAACTGGTCACTCCCTTCTCTATACTGTAAGCATAGCTTTCTTTTCATAAAACCAAACTGTTTCCTAAGTATTGTCTTTCTCCCTTGCTGAACTTCTTCTAAAGGTCAAGGGGGAATACCTAATTCTCAAATCTATGATGCCTGGCATAGTAAGCACACACAAAAATTAATTAAATATGCCTGGCATAGTAAGCACACACAAAAAATTAATTAAACTGCATCTGCTGCACATTTACATGGTATGTCAAACACCGTCATATACTGTACATCTCAAAGCAAGCCAAGTTTCCCTTTGGTGCTCTTTGCTTATCTCAAAGAATTAATCAATCAGCATTCCCTACTGCCCCTCTAAGCAACCCCTTGGAAGACTATCTGCTGCCCTCTAGCTATTCAAAGCTTTCCCCATCTGAAGGCTACCCCTTGCTGGAGAATTTGAGCTGTCAAGTCTTCCTTCTCCATCCTGACCCTTCTTCATCAGAATCATTCCCATTCATCTCAGCAAGAACTGACTGGTGGGGAGTACAGGAAGGGGCTGGCTAGCCCTAGACCAAAGAATTCCTGACATTTACATTCCCTGACAACCCTGCTCTCTAATGTGTGAGGAAAAGCTTAATACTTTATTATATAGAAGCACTTCTTAAAACAGACTTTAGTTATACACTTATCACATCTTATCAGTTTCTCTCCCATGATTTACATCAGATCAGATCCTCAAGATTCCTGAAAAAAAATACTATGATATGTACTGTTTCTAATCTTGTTACTTATATGCTTTGGATTCTTGGAACTTTTAATTTATATTATTAGAAGACTTAATTATAGGTTTAAAATTCTTTGTTGATACATCAATGAAACATGTCATTTACTCATATATAAACCTACTTTTTAAACTATTGAAGATATTTTTAAGTATTTCTATTACGTATTAAACAAGATAGAATCTAAGTGCTAATATAATAATGAACATGGAAGTGTCATCATATATTGTTGGCTCCCAGGAAATAGGAGATTCTGTTTTCCCCTTTGCTTCCTTCTTATCCCCAAATTTAGAGAGTCTTTATTAAAATTTTCCTTGCCTTTTTTTTTTTTAAAAAAAAGGCTAGTAGGGACTTTCCTGTTGGTCCAGTGACTAAGACTCTGCATTCGCAATGCAGGGGCCCAGGTTCAATCCTTGGTCAGGAACTAGGTCCAACATGCTGCAACTGAGAGATCGCCTGCTGTCACTAAAACCAGCACAGCCAAATAATATTTTTTTCAATTAGGCTGATAAACATTTTGGCTCTTGTTTAGCTTCTTAAAATAGGTGAAGAGGCTAATTCAAACCAGACATTTAAGATGGTAAAATGTGACGTTAGAGAATGTGATCTCTCACCAAACCCAAATTTATGCTGCATAAATATATTTTAAAGTTAAATTATAAAGGTAGCAGCTTAGTATATGAATCTGAAGTAGGAAGCATAAAACAGGAAATATTTGCATTCTTTCTTTAAAGTACCCTTATCACTCTTCTGAAAGTTTGACTTGGCAGGTTCTGGTTGGGGCTTGGACATCTTCCTGGGTCAGTTAGCTTGCCTTTGTTCTGTGACCATGGACTAGACCTTTAATCCCAAGCAGCAGCCACTTTACAAAATACACTTTGATCTCATGTAAATAGGTATATACAAATGCATTACTACCATTAGGAAAGCAGCTTAAAGTGCATGTCCCGCAGACAGCTCAGCAGCAGAGCAGAGCATTGTGTCTGAGGAAACCCAGTGCCACTATCTTGGGAAACACCTTGCAAGCTTCAGGTTGTGTTTTTGAAACTAGCCTTACTTGAGCAAAAAGGTCAGGTTACAATGAATAAGAGACCTACATTTTAAAATTAATATACTTCAGTCTGACAGTCATTCAGTAGGTATGTTGACATATATTATCTTTCTGAAAAAGAGAAAATCCCATCAACAGTGAATATCAACTGTATGTATCTTCCTTCTGTAAATTGCACAAATGTAAGTTGATGCTGTACGTATATCTGAATCTCATTTACTCTGACTGCATTCATTCATTTCATATCAATTCTATATATCTGATGTATGAAGATACTAATTCAGATATGATTATTAAACCACATCAAAAATTGTGCGTTAACTTTTCCTTTGTAATAAAGCATGCTCTCTTAATGTATACATGGCAAGCTGACAGAAATGGATGGAGGGGCTTTGTTTCATTTGTAACCAAGTTCACGACAGGTAGTAATTTAATATTCAGGGAATAAATTTTCTGATTAATTTAGAATGGAATTACTGATTTATGACATGATTAACTTACAATAGCAGATTTCAAAAGACTATACATTAATTATTTCTTGGTTATCTGAATTTGCTGAGTATTTTCAGTGACTGTGTATTATTGCATTAAAAATGTAAAAGTGATGAATAATAAAATGTCAATCACAGTAAGGAAAATATAAAACTGAATCTTTTATTGGAAATCTTCCAAGAATTATTCTGAGATAGAACTCTATCAGATAATTTATCTATTATATTAATATTCACATAGAGATAGATATATAGATGCCATACCTGGATTGTGAGTTTCTTGAGAACAGGCTATTTATTAATAAATATATTCGTATTTATATTACTTTACAAAGAATCTAACTCAGAAACTAAATAAATGTTATATGAATAAATGAGGATGGTATACAAGCCACAAAAAATTAATTTCTTAAATGATAATTTAAGCATTTGAGACCAAGAAATGTAAAATTTTATATTCATTACCCTTTTTTCTTTTTTAGCAGCTTTATTGAGATACATCTTACATATCATAAAATTGTTGTTCAGTCCCTTAGTTGTGTTCAACTCTTTAGGACCCTGTGGACTACAGTACACCAGGTTTCCCTGTCCTTCACCATCTCCTGGAGTTTGCTCAAACTCATGTCCATTGAGTTGGTGATGCCATTCAACCAGTTGGTCTTCTGTCCTCTGCTTCTCCTCCTCCCTTCAATCTTTCCTAGCATGAGGGTCTTTTCTAATGAGTTGTCTCTTTGCAGCTGGTTACCAAAGTATTGGAGCTTCAGCTTCAGCATCAGTCCTTCCAATGAATATTCAGGATTGATTTCTTAGGATGGACTGATTTGATCTCCTTGCTGTCCAGAGGGCTCTCAAGAGTCTTCTCCAACACCACAATTCAAAACATCAATTCTTCTGCACTCAACCTTCTTTATGGTCCAACTCTCACATCCATACATGACTGCTGGATGTAGCTTTGACTGTAGCTTTGACTATACGGACTATACTACAGCTTTGACATATTTTGACTATATGTCAGCAGAGTGATGTCTCTGCTTTTTAATATGCTATCTAGTTTTGTCATAGCTTTTCTTCCAAGGAGCAAGCATCTTTAAATTTCATGGCTGCAGTCACCATCCGCAGTGATTTTGGAGCCCAAGAAAAAAGTTTAACCCATTTCAAAATTACAGTTAGTAATTTTTAGTAACTTTATCAAATAATACAATCATCACCATAAATCAATTTTAGAAATTTTCTCACACACCTCATTAGCTCCCTTATGGCCATTTACAGTTCCCACCCCGGACCAGGCAACCACTAACCTCCATTTCATAAGAATAAAATCATACAGTATGTGGTCTCATGGATGGCTTCTCTCACTGAGCATCGTGCTTTTGAGGTTCATCCATGGTGTAGTGGGTGTCAGCACTTCCTTCTCTTTTTTTGCACAGTAGCATTCCATTGAATAGACATATCTGCTCATTAACTTTTAAATTGTTTAAAAGAACACAAAATTACTTAATGTAACAGATAAACATATTTTTGTTCATTTAACAAGCATTTGTTGAAAGTTAAATATGGCCTAAATGATTAAAAATGGTGAAGGTGACTAACACTATATCCAGTCCTTAAGGAAACAAGCAAATAAGCAGGCATACAATTCATAGAGAATTAAGAACTGTTTTGAAATATGCATAAGGTTATGTTTGTTTAAAGAGGAAAGTATATGTTGGGGGTGTTTGCAAATGCTTCTTAAAGAAGTGATATTTGAACTGGATGTGTTCTATTTACTGGGCACAGAGGCCTGAGGAGGAACAGGCCTGGATTGTTCAGCACAAATGCCAGTATGCTTCTGTCTGGCTTATGTTTTAAAAGGATCACCCAGGCAGCTGGATGAACATTAGACCCTAACCTTGTATGTATTTAATTTCACAAGTGTGGGGGCTTATATGAAGGATTAATTCCTGGAAGTAGGACTGACAGGTCACAGGGCAAATACATTTGTAATTGTGAAAGAAATTACAAAATTTCTATCCAGTTTCCACTCCTACCAGTCATATTTGATAGGTCTGTCTCTTTACAGCCTCACCAACACTGAGTGAAGCCTTAAGGAGATGGAAAGTGTGGGTGTTTTTGATCAGAAGCCCCCAAATCAAGATGTTGTCAGGGTTGCATTCCTTCTGGAGGCTCTAGGGGAGAATCCCTTTCCTTACCCGTTCTAGTCTTCACTTTCATTTTTTTGGTTTGTGGCTTCATCCTCCATTTTTTATCCTTGCTACTTCCCTTTTATGAGGATTCTTTTGACTGCATTAGGCTCATCCAGTTATGGGATAATTCCTCCATCTCCGGGAGTTGGTGATGGACAGTGAAGCCTGGCATGCTGCAGTCCATAAGGTTGCAAAGAGCCAGACATGAATGAGCAACTGAACCAAACTGAACTGAAGATCCTAAGTTTAATCAGAACTGCAAAGTCCCCTTTACCATGTAAGGTGACATTCACAGACTCTAGGGATTAGGATGTGGCTGTCTTTGTGGGGGACCATGATTAGCCAACCATAGGAAGATTTGTCATTCATCTGTGGTAGGAAATGCAAATATTTGATTGGCCAAAAAAGTTGTTCAGGTTTTCCTGTTAAGCTGTTATCAGATCAGATCAGTCGCTCAGTCGTGTCCGACTCTTTGCGACCCCACGAATCGCAGCACGCCAGGCCTCCCTGTCCATCACCAACTCCCGGAGTTTACTGAAACTCACATCCATCGAGTCAGTGATGCCATCCAGCCATCTCATCCTCTGTCGTCCCCTTCTCCTCCTGCCCCCAATCCCTCCCAGCATCAGAGTCTTTTCCAATGAGTCAGCTCTTCACATGAGGTGGCCAAAGTCCTGGAGTTTCAGCTTTAGCATCATTCCTTCCAAAGAAATCCCAGGGCTGATCTCCTTCAGAATGGACTGGTTGGATCTCCTTGCAGTCCAAGGGACTCTCAAGAGTCTTCTCCAACACCACAGCTCAAAAGCATCAATTCTTTGGCGCTCAGCCTTCTTCACAGTCCAACTCTTACATCCATACATGACCACAGGAAAAACCATAGCCTTGACTAGACGAACCTTTGTTGGCAAAGTAATGTCTCTGCTTTTGAACATGCTATCTAGGTTGGTCATAACTTTCCTTCCAAGGAGTAAGCGTCTTTTAATTTCATATGGGAAAACCCAAATGACCTTTTTTGGCAAATCCAGTACTTTTCCTTATTGTCTTTTGTCTTCAGTTATTGTCTGTGGTTCTTTTGTTTTTATTTTTACTATGTGGAGTTTATCCTGATAAATTGTGTGAAATGCAGATCAGTGTTGTTTTTCCCAGAAGGTTGTTCAGTTATTCCAGCGCCATTTACTAAAAAGTCCAACTTTTCCCTAAAATATATTAAATTCCTGTGTGTAGTTTGATTCCTGGACTTCCTATTTTGTTTCATTGTTTGTCTGTCTAAAGGTGCACATTTTTAAAAAGTTACTGAGGTTTTATGATGTAATATCTGCTACCTTACTGAATTATCTTTTTGCTTTAGTAGTTTTTCAGTTGGGTCTCTTGGTTTTCCCCAATATGCAGTTATATTATCTTCAAATAGTGATAAACCCTTCATTTCTAATTTTTATACACCTATCCTTTTTTCACCACTTCTATTACTTTGTTAAATAGCCATGATATTGTATTCACCTCTGTCCTGTTCCTTATTTTAGGAAGAAAGGATCATATGTTTCCCCATAAAGTGTTTGCTAACTTTTGGGTGATCATGTGTGTTCATGTGCATGCACACACACACACTTGTCATATTAAAGAAATACACATCTGGAATGAGGGCATTTTTCCCCCCTTATTAAAATAGTTCCTGGGCTTCCCTGGTGGTCCAGTGGTTAAGAATCCACCTTGCAAGGTGAGGGAACCTGGTTCAGTCCCTGGTCCAGGAAGATCCCATATGCAGTGGAGCAACTAAGCCCATGAGCCACTAGTACTGAGCTTGTGCTCTGGAGCCCACTCGCTGCAACTACTCATATGGCTCATATGCTAGGGCATAGCTCATATGCCCTAGAGCCTTTGCTCCACAAGAATGGAGAAGCCACCACAATGAGAAGCCTGCCCATGGCAATGAAAGGTAGCCTCTGCTCCCTGCAACTAGAGAAAACCCTTGTGCAATAACGAAGACCCACCACAGCCTGAAAAAATTAAGTAAATAAATAAATCTTTCAAAAAATAGTTCCTGTTTCTGTAGAAACTTCTTTTATTTATTTATTTGGCTGTCCCGGGTCTTAGTTGCAGCACTTGGGATCTTAAGTTGCAGTGTGCAAATTCTTAGGCGACATTTGGGATCGAGTTCCCTGACCAGGAATCAGACCAGGGCCCCCTGCCTTGGGAACACAGAGTCTTAGCCATTGGACCACCAGGGAAACCCCTAAAAGCTTCATTTTTAGATTAATTTGTGATGGATTAAGCTATCATAATTCAACTATATAGTTCTTTTTTTCTATCCACTATTCAATGTCATGCAATAGTAAAGGCAATAAAAATGCAGCAAGCTTATGAAGTACTATTTTTCTAAAAGGAACAGGAGGCATTTTCATTTTTATTATTGTACTTTTGGTTATGCAGACACTTTAATGATATAAATGTTTATGTCCCCTATAAATCTCACCAGAAATTACTTTTGTTTCTGTTGACTAAGTTGAACAGTCTATAGTAGGATAGAGTACTGGGTACAAGTGGTCCAAAGTAAGATAAAAGACTGTGATAAAAATGCCAGGTCTTAAAAGAGAAACTGGTTTATGCACTAAACATTTTGTGCTTTGGTCTAATATTAACGTGATGTCTGTGTTAAATGACAAAAAGAACCAGCGCTGAGTCACATTATATTTCCCAGCACTGTATACTTTCTGTCCTACATGACAGTTTTGTCATTGTAAGAGATTTTAGAAATTAAAATGGGAAATAGGGTCTTAGGTTATCTTCCTGACCAAAACTGTCTTTCTTGGAATCACAATATTATGATGGTTTTTATGCTCTTATATCTTGGATGTCATAAGCTGTGTGCAATTTAGGGGATCCTTTCTCATTACAGGAAGGTTCTTCTTTCCTTTAACACTGTGATCTGTCCTGTGACAAATCTGTACTATACACTGTGTAAATGGCTAATAAGTCAATTGCAAACCAACTGAACGTACAAATCTTAGTACTGGTGCTGAAATCTCTTCAGAATAGTCATTGTGATATCAAAGTTTGTTTCAAAATTTGCAACCGTCAAGTGTCAATCAAAACCCAAAGATGAAGCTTTAATGAATTCTCATGCTTTAGGTATGCTGCCTTTTTAGATTTTTTTGGTTCTCTGCTATTTTTACTGTACTGTTTCATTTAAATTTTCTACACACTAACTTCATTTATGTATTTGAAATAGGATTGCAGTATATACATTTAAAAAAACACATATTTTAGTAAGTGCTTTTTTTTCCCATCAAGAATAGAATTTTGTAGAATTCATCTTTAGTATATCTGGAGAGATAATATGGTTTTTATCTAGGCTATTAATATGATATATTAACTTTGTACATTTTAAAATCCATTCTCAAATTTCTAAAATTAAATGCTGTTATTTGTCTGTAATGTTTTATGAAGCAGTCTATGCACTGTTTCTCCCTGTGTGGCTTTTTTGATTATTACACAATAGTAGGTTGCATATTTGTAACTGTTGCTATAAGTGGAACTCTCTTTTTGTTTAAAAGCATATAAAATTGAGAATTTGATCTGACCGATGGTTGAAGATTCCCTTCAGCGTGGTGAAAGAGGTGGGGCTAAATCTGAGGTCATTTTTCAGTGACCTCTCTGTTTAAGTGTTCTTACTGTTTTTTATTTTGTCACCACTTAATGGTGGAAGAAGAAGGATTGCGGTGTGGGCAGCAGGAAGTAAAGTGTTTAGGTTCATTCATCTTTCTGGATTAATGGGTGCTTTCTAGTTAGTTTGAGGTTTCAAAGAAACACTGTGAAATGAGCTTTCTACATATGGCTTCATCATTCTTCTCAGGGAGCTCGCTGCCTAAAGTAGAGCTGTCCACTAGGATAGCCACCAACTCCTTGTACCTGTTGAGTACTCGAAATGTCACTGGTGATATGCTATAAGTGGAAAATACACACTTAGTATAAAAGACTTAGTATAAAAAAGAATATAAAATATTTTAATAGTAATTATGATTATGTATGATTGTATATGATTATTAATATTGATTCTATGTTTTAGTAATATTTTAGATATATAAGGAGATAAAATGTCATTAAGATTAATGCCACCTGTATTTCTTTTCTCTTTTTTAATGTAGCTACTAGCAAATTTTTAATTGCATATGAGGTATATACATTATATTTTTATTTGACATCACTGGTCTAGAGTCAGTAGGTTTGTGTATGCTTACTTAAAGACACTACTGTAATTTTTGTAATGTAAAAAGATGAAATTAAATAAACTACAATTATATCTTCCCTTATACCTTTTTTCTTCTTATGGGAATAAACTTTGTTGAATAGTGTGATTTAATCATACTCCGTTATAATAATGGGTTACCTCCTCTGATTTTTCTGTCTACCTGGTTATAAGAGGATGCAGTTCCTTCATTATGCCCTTGACATTTTAACACAAGTTAAATAGGATTCCTGTATCTTGGAATACTAGCACTTAATTAAGAACTGATACAAATATAGAAGAGTTAGTTTGAAGGTTTAAGTTTCTATTAATATTTTTGCCTTATCCTGTAAGTATATATAGAGAGAAATATAGATAGAGGTCTACAAATACATACTTTTTATATCATTTTTAAAATTTGTTTTGTCTGTTTTTGCCATGTGGCTTGTGGAACCATAGTTTTCTGACCAGGGATCTGTCCTGAGTCCCCAGCACTGGAAGCGCAGAGCCCTAACCACTGGACTGCCAGGGAGTTCCCCTAAAGTATATTTTAATAGAAATTCCTTAGTTCAACATAAAATTTGCTTCAACATTTCTTTCATTTTTTTCAATTACCCTAAAAAACAGTTCCCACCTCCTTAGTTCCCTTCAGGTGGAGGTGAGTGTCAACATCCTTCAGTTCTGTCTTGTTGTGATAACCTGAGTGTTTTAAATAGTTCGTTTCTTTTTTAAAAAAAGAAATTATTTGAGTGTGCCAGGTCTTAGTTGCGACTCATAGTATCCTTAGTTGCAACATGCAAACCCTGGGTTGGGGCACGTGGGATCTATTTCCCTGACCAGTGATCAAACCTCGGTCCCCTGCATTGGGAGCACAGAGTCCTAGCCACTGGATCACTAGGGACATCCCAATAGTTCATTTCTTAACACTTGCTCTTCAAAAACCGAAACAATTAAATTACTCCTAAAATCTTTTTAATCTTGGCTTTTGTTGCATTTTTTTAGGAAAATCGTATCACAGATGATATTGGAATATCGACTTGGAAGGAGCAGACTTTTCTCTCCCATGGTGCCTTACTAGCAAAGAGCTGCCAAGCTGCAATGGAATTAGCAAAGCATGATGCTGAGGTTCAGGATATGGCATTTCAGTATGGGAAGCACATGGCTATGAGTCATAAGGTATTTGCACACCATTTCTGTTTTTTCAGTATTTAAATAGCTAAAATGATACACAAGAAGCCTTTTACCATTTAATAAACTGCTTTTATATATCAGAAACTGTTTACTGAGTACATAAAATCTATTGTTCATGGTGATTATTATGTAATATAAACAGTATGATTAGTGAGCACTGCATAATTTTGATAGAAAGCTAGAGCTTACTTAAGCCATATTTGTGATGTTTGTCTTTTCTTACCACCTGAAAGGTTTTTGAAAGAATTATTGCAAATTATTAAATAACATGTAATGTTGCTAGTAACAAAATGCAAGAATATTTGCGTTTTTGTTACAGTTTCCGTATAGTTCCTATGTAAAACATATTGTGGAAAGTTAATGAAATTTAGAAATATATGGAGTAAAATTGAAAGCTTTAATTCCAATAACTGAAATATAAAATGTCTTAAAGGAGGGAGGTTGAAGAGAGAGGAGATATATGTGTATTTGTGCCCGATGCACATTGTGCAGCAGAAACCACACACTGTAAAGCAGTTATCCTCCAATTAAAAATAAATTTTAAAAAAAGTCGTGTATACCTGTGGTGGATTCATGTTGATATATGGCAAAACCAATACAATATTGTAAAGTTAAAAAGTAAAATTAAATTAAAAAAAAAGTCTTGAGATTAGCTGTTATATTGTTATGTCTGTTGCTGCTGCTAAGTCGCTTCAGTCGTGTCCAACTCTGTGCGACCCCATAGACTGCAGCCCACTAGGCTCCCCTGTCCCTGGGATTCTCCAGGCAAGAACACTGGAGTGGGTTGCCATTTCCTTCTCCAGTGCAGGAAAGTGAAAAATGAAAATGAAGTCGCTCAGTCATGTCTGACTCTTCGCAACCCCATGGACTGCAGCCTACCAGGCTCCTCCGGCCATGGGATTTTCCAGACAAGAGTACTGGAGTGGGGTGCCATCACCTTCTCCATTGTTATATCTATGTATATGTTATTTTAAATTCCATTTAGTATGTATTTCTTAGATGCTGCTTAAACAGCTCATAAGAAGGGGGAAATATGTAATATTTCCAGATGAGTTTTTATGTACTTTATTAAATCATTGATTAGTTTATTAATATATTAATATAATTTCTAAATACTTAGCTTAAACTTAAAAAGGAAAATAAACTTAAATAAAAAAGGGATATTTTAGGGAAAAACTATTTAAAAAAATTTTTTTAAGATTATTGTTAATCATATGAGCTGTTCTTTTGCTTATTACGGTACATTTAAAAACTGTTCCTTAAGCTTTATTTTTCACACTATAATTGGTGCTTTCTGAATATGATTGAAACATGCCAAAGTATATGCATTTACTGATTTAACTCTTTGACTACTCTTTCTAGATAAATTCTGATCTCCTGCCTTTTATTAAAGAAAAGACCGGTGACTCCTTGACTTTTAATCTAAACTCAGCTCCTGTAGTCTTACACCAGGAGTTTCTTGGAAGAGATTTGTGGATAAAGCAGATCAGAGAGGTAAAATGAAATTGCTTTTATTTTAGATACCAATAGTATTTAGTTAATTTTAAAACATAACTCATATTTTATGACGATCTAAGAGCAATAGTCATATAGAGCATATAGATCAGTCATATAAGAGCTTATTCATGTAACAGGTAAAATTCTTACTTTATAATATACAATTTTTGAGAGTTAAATGTTAGTTAAAAGTTAGAGACTACAATACTGTATTTTCTTGTTATTTGAGTTTATAGAATACTGTAATACAAAACTAGTGCCTGTGGTGAATGCTAATTAACTCAGATGATTTTTTTTCCTAAAGGCTTTCAAAAATTGGGCTATGGTAATAGCACCACCCTTTAACTGACAGCAATTTCCCATCTGTAGACTCTAGCACAAGCTGCAGAATTCCAGGAGCTCCGTCTGTCAGCTCATTGGGTTATTTTAAAACAATCTTGGACCCTGAATACTCAAGTTCTGAGGCATTATCAAAGAAGAAAGAAAGAAAAAAAAAAGTGTAGTTAAGTAGGAGGAGTTAAGGAACTTGAATTGGGTAAATTTTCTACTTTTGTGTGAGAGAGAGACGGTATGGAAGATGAGAGGAAACTTTTTTGGATTTTTTTTAATCCAGAAACTCTGGTTTTAAAAGTTCTTGGCCTTTTATCCAGAGCTTCATGGAATTTATTTAACTTGGTGGTTCTAATTGATTGGGTTAATCTGAGACACAGCCTGGGGAACCAGGCCCAGTTGAGGTGGAGGTAGATAACATATGTAAAGCAGAGAGAGCAGAGATACCTGCTTTTGGAAAAATAAGATTTTCCCTCTCCCACCTCTCCTCTGTAACAGATCTCAAAATGCCAACAGCCAGCTTAAAATTCCTCATATTCACCAGGTAGAAAACGAGAGGATTCCTTTCTGGAGAAACTGTCAAACTCAGAGGAAAAGCCCTGCAGATGTGGACATTTGGGGCTCCCTCAGTAAACATGCCGTGTCCCTAACCAGCTGCTTTACAGTGAGGTCCAACAGTTGACAAGCCTCGGAGTGTCCAAGGGGCACAGAACTATCCAACTGAAGTAGAATAGCTAATAAAGGACCCTTGGGCATTTCAGAGCAGCCTCTGCCGTGAAAGAATGAGTCAAAAGCTAACTGATTAAAAAAAAAAAAGGAAACAGAGACAGTGCAAGGAAAAAACAAAAATTCAAATGTACTGTAATCAATATATTCAGTGAGATAAGATAATAAATCCATGAAATAAGAACAAGTGATATGGTGGGCTTCCCTGGTGGCTCAGTGGTAAAGAATCTGGCCGCCAGTGCAGGAGACACAAGTTCAAACCCTGATCCAGGAAGATCCCACATGCCACAGAGCAACTAAGCCCAGGGGCCACAACTATGAGCCTGTGCTCCGGAGCCTGGGAACTGCAGTTGCTGAGCCTGCACGCCACAACTGCTGAAGCCCGTGTGCTCTAGAGCCTGTGCTCCACGGCAAGAGAAGCCACTGCAATGAGAAACCCACGTGTGGCAACCTGAGAGTAGCCCCCGCTTACTGCAACTAGAGAAACGCCTTCACAGCAATGAAGACCCAGCACAGCCAAAAATAAAGAAATAAATAAAATCATTTAAAATAAAAGGAACAGGTGATATGTAAAATGGGACAATTCAAAAATAAGAAATCAGAATTATAAAGTATAAAAATATGAAAGTAGATTTAAAAAAAAAATCAGAAGAGTAGAATAAATAAATAAGAAAATCCCCAGAAAACTGACTAAAAAGACAATAGGAAAATAGAAAAGGTAAGAAAATTAGAGGACCAAATGAAAGATCTTACATCTATGATGAGTCCCAGAAAGAGAAAACTGAAAATGAAGATGAAAAAATTAACAAAGGATTAAAGAAAAGAAAAATTCTAAGAATTGAGGGACCTGAAGGTGTCTCCAAATTGAAATGGTACTCTAAATTATGAATTTTAAAAGACCGACACCAAGTACTATCATTATCAAATTGTGAAACAGTGGGGATAAAGAAGAGATCCTAATACTTCCAGAAAGAAAAAGAAATACCAATGTACAAGGGATCAAGAGTTAGAATTGTCTTAGTGGTGACACTGAAAGCTTCAAGGCAGTGAAGTAATAACTTCAACAGTCAAAGAGAAATTATTTCCAACTTAGAATTTTATGCCAGTCGTACTAGCAAATGTGATATTAAATAAAGACAACTTAAAACAGCATTTCAGAAAACCTCCTAAGCATTTTTTTTTTTTTAGGGAACCGGTTGTATATTCTATCAAGGGAGTAACCAAAAAAGAAAAAGGCATGGAGTTTAGGAACTAGGGCATCAGCCATAGGTGTGAAGTGATAGGTATTCCCAGGACACTGAAAGGAACAGTAATAAACAACAAGAAAGAAGAATGCCAACGATAAGAGCACTTGCTGTGTGCCACCTACCGTTCTAATGAGAAACCTGAGGCAAAGAGAGATTAACTTGAGCGCAGTCACACACCGCTGGCAAGTGACGGAGCCAGTGTGCAAACTCGGGCAGCCGACTACAGGACCCATATCCTTAAATACAGCAGCATGCTATACTATCTCTCCTCCAAGCAAGTCCTCGCTGATGGCTCTGCATCCAAGCCACATTGGAACAAGAGGACAGAGATCTCCAGAAGAAATATCTCTAAGGAAAACATGGAACTGATGATCCCATAATGTGCTTGGCCATATTGAGAATTTAGGAACTATTAATGACAGGAACATAGAAACTAAGTGTACTAGTTACTACTTTTACCTGACACATTACCCCAAAACTTAACTGCTTAAAAATAACCATTTTAGGGGGCTTCCCTGGTGGTCCAGTGGTTAAGACTCTGAGCTTCCAATGCAAGGGGTGTGGGGTTGATCTCTGGTTAGGGAACTAAGATCCCACATGCTGCATGGCCTGGCCAAAAAAATATTATAATAATAATAATAATAACCATTTTATTATGTTCATGGATGGAATTGGGACAGTGCACAGAGGGGATGACTGCTCCATGATGTCTGGGACCTCAGGCGGGAAGACTCACAAGCTGGAGGTGATTCAGTGATGCTGGAAACTGGAATCATTTGGAGGCTCTAGTCACATCTGGCCCTTGGGCTGGGCTGTCAAGAAAACAAGGTTTCTTACCAACTCAAGTACTCATACATGCCCCCCCACCCCCCAACTTAGCTTGGCTTCTCACAAAATGGCAGCCTCAGAGTAGTCAGACTACTTACTTGACAACTCAGAACTCCAAACACAGAGCGTTCCTTCCAGCAAACAAGGCAGAGGCTGCATTTTCTTTTATGACCAGCCTCTGGTGTCACCTCTCATTTTCATGGTCTCCTTTGAAAATAATCACAGGCCCCCCCAGAATCAAGGGGAGGCACCCATGTACCTCATCTGTCACTGGTAACAATTTCAATCAGTTTGGGGTCCACTTCTATAAACAGCCACATTAAACATGTGAAATTAAATGAGGCAGTTCTTAGCCATAGTGAAAAAATTTCAGTGTATAAGAAAGGAAGTATAATCATAATACTTTACATGGCTTAGAGAATAATATTTATATAGCATAAAAATGTGAATACCAAATACTAATTTAAACCAAAAAATACAATCACTGAGGAGAGGGTAAGGGAAAGGAATATGTTTGGTCATATGAGAAATGTAATTATTCCTGTTATCATAATAGAATCAATAGATAATGTCTAAAACTTAAAAATCAAGAAAGAACAGTACTTGAAGATAAAAGAAATAGCCAAAGAGAGGAAAAATGAGACAGACGAGATCTGAAGAGTGCTAGGGTATTTTGTTAGAAGCCTTGCGCTATTTGAGTCTTTAATTACTATACATATGTTTGTTTTTGTTTTTAAACCTTTAGTTTAAGATTTTATATACTTTGCTATAGTAATTGCACTTCTAATAATGTATCCCAGGAAAAATATCATAGATGTGGGCAAGATTTATATATTAAAATATATAGTAAGATACTAATTATAAAAGGAAGAAAATGAAAATTGATCCACTTGAAAATAGAAAAAAGTTAAATGAAGTATAGTACAAAGAAACATTATACAACTATTGAATATTGTATTACAAGGATTGTATTTGTGTGCTTTTTGACAGCTGAACCAAAAATATATATATACAGATGGCGTTAGTAGCTCTAATTGGGTTACATTAGAATACATTGCAGATTTATATACTTTGGTTGAAAAGATCCAGCTAAATATGTTAAATGAAAGCTATGAAGTCTCAGTTGGCTATTCACATATATACATATATAATATATATATGAGTAACACAGGTAAGAATTTTAAAGAAGCTTCACAGAAAAGGGACATATTTAACTCTTAGTGTCTTTGCAAGCTTACAAAGTTGTAAATATAGACTATATGAGAGTCCAGGATTTCCTGAACAGCTGGTGAAATATCCCCAAATCATTATCTTAAACTTGATTTTCAGCTCAAAGGGATATCCTTTCCAAATAGCCTATGCCTTAGGCATGAATTCAGGTAACTTCCCTCATAGCTCAGTTGGTAAAGAATCTTCCTGCAATGCAGGAGACCTGGCTTCGATTCCTGGGTCAGGAAGATCCTCTGGAGAAGGAGATGGCAACCCACTCCAGTATTCTCGCCTGGAGAATCCCATGGACAGAGGTGCCTGGCAGGCTGCAGTCCATGAGGTTGCAAGAGTCAGACACAACTTAGCAACTAAACCACCATCTAGTCATTAACTCTAGTAAATTAACTAGATCTTGTCCAGCGGTCAGTAAACTCTGCTGAGATGAAACCCATGAGCAAACAGGGTTATGTCCATCAACCTAGGTCTCCTGTGATCATCTCTAAATCCTCATCCTTCAGGAAAAACTAGCAGTTTATTACTCACTTCAGGGCTTTTAGGCCCTTCTTATATCTGCATGTCTGAGTCATGAACGGGGTCACAGAAGAAAAAAAGATGAATTCATCTGAAGCAAATAAGAAATGTAAGAAGTTAGTTTCTATCATGCAGGGAACAACATTCCTCAGGTTAAAAAACTCCTTACTTGAGTTTATTTTAATTTTCTAAATTATATTCATGTTTATATAAAGCTGTCTACAATAATAATCTTGTTCTGTGCATATCCCCTAGTCAGAGTTAGGGAACACAATTTGGGTAACACTTGAGAGGGACATTCTATCCTCAATCTCAAGGAGGCTGCTTATTAATCCTGAAATTACTTCTAGTGCTCTCTTTCCAACTTCCTGTGATATTTTTCTCCTCTGCATTTTTATGATACTTTCTTCCCCCAGGTTTTGAATTTTATTGTAAGATTCTTAAGGATAATAGTGAATTTACTTTTGAATTACCAATGATACTTGCATAATGACTCACTTGGAGTAGTCATCCAATTGTGCGTTCTTGCTAAGTCGCTTCAGTCGTGTCCAACTCTTTGTGGACCACCCTATGGACTGTAGCCCTCCAGACCCCTCTGTCTATGGGATTCTCCAGGCAAGAATACTGGGGTGGGTTGCCATGCCCTCCTTCAAGGGGTCTTCCAGACCCAGGGATCAAACCTGTGTATCTTATGTCTCCTGCATTGGCAGGTGGATTCTTTACCACTAAAGAAAGACTATCTTATGTTTCCTGCATTGGCAGGTGGGTTCTTTACCACTACTGCCACCTGGGAATCCCCAGTCATCCATTCAGTTCAGTTCAGTTCAGTCGCTCATTCGTGTCCGACTCTTTGCGACCCCATGAATCGCAGCACGCCAGGCCTCCCTGTCCATCACCAACTCCCGGAGTTCACTCAGACTCACGTCCATCGAGTCAGTGATGCCATCCAGCCATCTCACCCTCTATCGTCCCCTTCTCCTGCCCCCAATCCCTCCCAGCATCAGAGTCTTTTCCAATGAGTCAACTCTTCGCATGACGTGGCCAAAGTCCTGGAGTTTCAGCTTTAGCATCATTCCTTCCAAAGAAATCCCAGGGCTGTATTTGTCAAAAAGTGTGTGTGGTGTAGTCTTCTGGGGACAAAACTGGTGGCAGCTTGTTTTGTTAAATAGAAATAGACAAGGTGGTATTAACAGAAATGGCCCATAGAGGACCAGGATTTGGGAGACCTAGATTCTGGTTTGGGCTTTGCTAGCATCTGTTTCGGAGAAGCGAATGGCGACCCATTCCAGTACTCTTGCCTGGAAAATCCCAGGGACGGAGGAGCCTGGTGGGCTGCTGTCTATGGGGTTGCACAGAGTCGGACACGACTGAAGCAACTTAGCAGCAGCAGCATCTGTTTACCTTAATCACTTTCTTTAACATCTTTTTTATTATTTTTTTGTAAAATGATGGCATTGAACTAGATCATTTCTAAGGTCCCTTTCAACTCTTAAATCCAAGAAATTTCTTTTTTAAAAAACTCTTAAACAGGAAATGTGTTGTAAGAAAAAATATTTATCTGTATTAGAAGCTAAGTACTACCTTTGACACCTTTGAGAAATAGAAACATCTTGCTCCCAGTAATGAAAGACAATTATGATTTCTTATTGTCACATATAAAATTATTTCCCTGCTCTGCTCAGGTAGGTTTGAGTCCCATCTATCTTCAATTTCCTGCTTAGGGAGAGTGAGAATTAATGACTAGACAAGGAAGAGAAGAGGGAATTACATACCCTTAGTGCCCATTCAACATCACTGCAAAGCCAAGAAGCAGAGCACCTCTGAAATTTTTCATATCACTCTATCCAACTCCCCCCTCCTCCCCAAGTCTTAAGATTGGATGGCACTCTTCCACTGCAGCCGCAGTGCACACACTATGCACTTCTATAAGAGGCAGTGTAGAGCCCCAAACCAGATCAGAAACAGCTGAAAGATACTTGTTGAGCAATGTCTCCATACTAAATTCTACAGATCCCTCCCTACCTAAATTTTAAATTTAAATTTGTAGCTGCTGAAAAATAATGATCAGGTAGAAATACTGATAGTGAATGGGTGATTCACCCTAGGGAAGTGAAGTCATTACTCAGCTATCATTTTGATTCCTAATAAAAGAAAGTTAGAATCTTTCAGAGAACCACAGAGCTCTGACTCTCTCAGGGACTCCAGGGGCTATTGCAGGTCAGCATGCTTTATTTTTAATGATCCTTCTAGTTTCCTGCTGCCATTACAATAAGAAATAAGAATTATGATAATTTTTTTCTTGGCTATGTCTGAAAGTACTGAAATGTCACTTAGGCTTGTGACATTCTGACACTGTCATAGCCGTCCACAAAATACCTTAAGTGAATACATACGACTGGTACTAAACTATAACTCACTTGTCCCTAGCTATCGTACTTTTTATTCAAAAAATAAAACATTCAAAAAATTTTGCTAGAAAAGGCTAGTGTGCACAAACGTAACACATGTATATTCTTAAACAAAAGAGAAGGTACACATTCAGAGAGTCCTCATTAATGCCATATGATATTTTTCTAATTATTTATGTTATTTTTTAGTAGTTTCAAAAGGAATAATACTGACAACATTCTCTACCATGTAGAGTATAGGCATTTGAAAGGGGACCACAAACACTTTGAAATGGCTCTAACTATCTCCTAAATTAAAATACTTCTTAAGGTTTTCTGATGCACCTAAGGAAACAAAGTGCTTGAATATAGGAGATAACAGCAGTTAGTTGTCTGAAGGTTGTCTGTGGCCTTGTTAAGAGAAACACAAATGTAAGGAATACTGTAGTTGATGCCATTTGGGCAGCTCAGAGGAAAGAGAGTTTGAATCTGGATGAAAATGTCAAGAAAGGGTTTGTAAAGTAAGTGATATCTGAGATTGTCCTTGAAGAAAAGCTTAACAATGAAGATGGGAGTGAGGGCTTCCTACACAACAGAAGCCATGAAGAAGAACAGCTGCAGATGGGCAAGTGTGCCATGTATTCAACGGGAAAAAAATTATAATTTGGATGGAAGACAAAAAACATAGGGCAGTATAGAGAAGATGAAGAATTGCCAAAATAGTACATAATGACTATGCTTAAAGACTTTGGTTCAAACAAAAACATGTATAGCAATAGCCAAAAAATGGAAGTGACTCAGTGCCCATCAAATGATGAATGGATAATGTATCCATGCAGTGGATTATTATCTGGCCATTAAAAGGAATGAAGTATTGATACGTATTCCACCATGACAAAAATGTTCTGGAACTGGATAGTGGTAATGGTTGCACAACATTGTGAATGTCCTAAATGTCATTGAGTAAAATGGTGAATTTTTCATGATGTAAACTTTGCCCCAACTGAAAAAATAAGACTTTGGGATGTTTGTAGAAAATGAACTTGATTCAGAAGTCATGGAGCAGAAACTGAAAGTTTTTGAGCCAGGTAATGTCAGGGTTTGAAATGTGTTTTAGAGAGGTGTATATAACTACATTATGTAGCAGCAGAAGAGCAAGAAGATGCTATAGATACTGCAGTCAGAGTTGTGGGGAATCTGTTGATAAGTGCGGGGGGAAGGTCCTAATCAGAGTGTTGGCAATGAAAATGGAAAAGTAAGGAGGTTAGTTATAAAATTCACTTTAGAGAGGAAATGTATTGGACCTGAAAACTGATATGACAGGAAGAAGCTGGCAGATGTATACTAGTGAGGGGTGTTCAGAGGCCAAAACCAGGATATAGAACTTGGACAACAGGAAGAATTGTGCTATTAATAAAAATAGGGAAGTTAAGTGGGGACATTGGACAAGTTTGGGTTTTGACACGGTGAGCTTGGAGTATACCATCAGGGTTGGTGACCATCACCTTGGGACCTGGCCATCACCTTGGGACATAGCTACTGGAGGAAGCAACTCAGTTCTGTCAGCCTCATTTCCTTGCTCATGGCCTTTGTGAGATCCAGGTAGATTTTTTTTTTCTTAGTCAAACTGTCATTTTATATTTCACATCTCTTCTGGATTCCAAGAGAAGCATGGTAAGAAAAAGGGCTTAAAAGCGATAACAGGACTTCTGAACAGAGAGGGGTCTATCGTGTAGGTAATAAAAGCCTCTGCTCTTTTTTAATGGGGTACCATGTGTTACCTCACTTCAGTCGGGTCTGACCCTTTGCAACCCTGCAGACTGTAGCTTATCACAATTCTCTGTCCATGGGATTCTCCAGGCAAGAATACTGGAGTGGGTTGCTATTTCCTCCTCCAGAGGATCTTCCCAACCCAGGACTGGAACCTGTGTCTGTCATGTCAACCTGCGTCTGTTATGTCTATCTGCATTGGCAAGCAGGTTCTTTAACGAGCACCACCTGGGAAGCCCTAATGGGGTACCATAGCCTTCCTCATCTATGCGTCTCTTCCTCTTACACTGAAGGGGAAGGAAGAGAATACAAGAAAGCTAATTCCATGGACATGCACATTTGCCTCCAAAAAACAGCTTTCCCTGGAGAGAGGTGGTAAAATCAGGTACCTACGCAGTCCAGTTCTGAAGGATGTTCACTTCCTTGCAGATGCCTTCTGTGCTTTCTTATTATTAATATTAGATAAGAATGATCAAGATAGCAAAGAGAAGGGGTGCCCTGTTCCTTTATATTCTGACACCTTTCCAGCTCCATAACTGGAGAGCCCATGCAAAGATGGGCTCCATAAAGGACAGAAATGGTATGGACCTAACAGAAGCAGAAGATATTAAGAAGAGGTGGCAAGAATACACAGAAGAACTGGACAAAAAAGATCTTCACGACCAAGATAATCACGATGGTGTGATCACTCACCTAGAGCCAGACATCCTGGAATGTGAAGTCAAGTGGGCCTTAGAAAGCATCACTACAAACATAGCTAGTGGAGGTGATGGAATTCCAGTTGAGCTATTTCAAATCCTGAAAGACGATGCTGTGAAAGTGCTGCACTGAATATGCCAGCAAATTTGGAAAACTCAGCAGTGGCCACAGGACTGGAAAAGGTCAGTTTTCATTCCAATCCCAAAGAAAGGCAATGCCAAAGAATGCTCAAATTACCATACAATTGCACTCATCTCACACACTAGTAATGCTCAAAATTCTCCAAGCCAGGCTTCAGCAATATGTGAACCGTGAAATTCCAGATATTCAAGCTGGTTTTAGAAAAGGCAGAGGAACCAGAGACTAAATTGCCAACATCCGCTGAATCATCGAAAAAGCAAAGGAGTTCCAGAAAAACATCTATTTCTGCTTTATTGACTATGCCAAAGCCTTTGACTGTGTGGATCACAATAAACTGTGGAAAAGTCTGAAAGAGATGGGAATGCCAGACCACCTGACCTGCCTCTTGAGAAACCTATATGCAGGTCAGGAAGCAACAGTTAGAACTGGACATGGAACAACAGACTGGTTCCAAATAGGAAAAGGAGTACGTCAAGGCTGTATATTGTCACCCTGCTTATTTAACTTCTATGCAGAGTACATCATGAGAAACGCTGGGCTGGAAGAAACACAAGCTGGAATCAAGATTGCCGGGAGAAATATCAATCACCTCAGATATGCAGATGACACCACCCTTATGGCAGAAAGTGAAGAGGAACTAAAAAGCCTCTTGATGAAAGTGAAAGTGGAGAGTGAAAAAGTTGGCTTAAAGCTCAACATTCAGAAAATGAAGATCATGGCATCCGGTCCCATCACTTCATGGGAACTAGATGGGGAAACAGTGGAAACAGTGTCAGACTTTATTTTTCTGGGCTTCAAAATCACTGCAGATGGTGATTGCAGCCATGAAATTAAAAGACGCTTACTCATTGAAGGAAAAGTTATGACCAACCTAGATAGCATATTGAAAAGCAGAGACATTTTGCCAACAAAGGTCCGTTTAGTCAAGGCTATGGTTTTTCCAGTGGTCATGTATGGATGTGAGAGTTGGACTGTGAAGAAGGCTGAGCGCCAAAGAATTGATGCTTTTGAACTGTGGTGTTGGAGAAGACTCTTGAGAGTCCCTTGGACTGCAAGGAGATCCAACCAGTCCATTCTGAAGGAGATCAGCCCTGGGATTTCTTTGGAGGGAATGATGCTGAAGCTGAAACTCCAGTATTTTGGCCACCTCATGCGAAGAGTTGACTCATTGGAAAAGACTCTGATGCTGGGAGGGATTGGGGGCAGGAGAAGGGGACGATAGAGGGTGAGATGGCTGGATGGCATCACTGACTCGATGGACGTGAGTCTAAGTGAACTCCGAGAGTTGATGATGGACAGAGAGGCCTGGTGTGCTGCGATTCATGGGGTCGCAAAGAGTCGGACACGACTGAGCGACTGAACTGAACTGAACTGAACTGAAGAGCCCAGCAAGGATTGCTTCCCCTCCCAAACCAAACTCAGCTAGCTGGCTGCTTCAATGTGGAGGCTGACAGATCTAGTAGATGTCTGATTTGTTACCTTTTGAAATCCTCATACACTGTACCCAAACCATTCTAGGATGAGATATCCTTCCTCCCTTCCTCTGTCCACCAATAGATCTTATATATACATACTAAATTATACAGCTTCACACCAATGCAAATGCAAAGCGAACTTGTTTTCAGTAAGACCTGAAATTCCTTTTCTCAAAAGGAGTCAGTGATATTTCTGGCAGTACCAAAGCAGACCTTTAAAATATCATTATCTTTTTAATTTTTGCAGCCACCAATGTAATCTTTTATTCAAACAAGAATCATTAGTGAATAATTGGTTAAAACAGTTGGATGAATAGTTAGTAAGGGAACCAAATAGTCATAGGGACTCAACGCACCCTTACAGATTACATATTGAAGACAGAGGGGAGAAGTGAACAAACTTAGTCTCACCAATAATAAGACAGCTGATACTGCATGACTCCTAATGTAATGGAGAAGTGTGCAACATCATCTGTGTAGCTGTCTTTCAAAACTATCTTCACCTAAATCTAATCATGTGAAAACAAGTCCAGGATAAGGGATATTCTTCAGGGCAACTAACATGGATTCCTTTTTAAAATGACATAAAAGAGAGAAAAGGTGGTGGTGTGGAGACTGTTGTAGATGAGAAGAGATTAAAAAGCTGTGACATCCAAAGGGAATGTATAATTTTTAATTTGATCTTGGATTGGGATATACATACCTCTAAAGGACTCCATTGGTTGGACTAGAAATTTTGAATATGGACATTATGTTAAATATAATAAATGTTAAAATTATTAGATGTGGTCATGGGTTTGTAATTGTGTAGGAGAAAATGTTCTTATGAGATAAATGCTGAGGGACATATTTAGAAATGAGACATCGTTATGTCTATAACTTAATCCCATATAGTGAGCAAATGATCATTTAGAGAGAAAACAAAGACGGCAGTATATTAGCAACTAACCAGTCGAGTTGGAGAGCAAATAGGTGTTCTTTATGTTCTTTCAACTAAAAAATTTTAAAAGAAAGTTAGTTTAAGATGAGAATCTTATTTTTTAAATTGTTATTCTAAAACATAACTGGTAGCATTGGGGAAGAATAACATGATAAGTAGAGGTGATCCGTCTCTAGCAATTTCTGCACTCCCTGCTGTGGAATATTATTTTTCTGCTTTTAGAAAAAGGTTTTTCCATATCCAGTTTTCAAGTCCAGATAATAGTAGTTAGAAACTGGAAGCAGTTCATTTTTGTCATCCAGTCCTTCTTTGTTACCTGACTTATAAAAAAGCATTTGTTTCTTAAAGTAAAAGACCACATTGTACATCCATTACTTACCAACAGGGAATCTATCTGCCTTTGGTCTGCAGAGGCTAGTATATAAACGTTTTGGAATTAATCCCTCTGTGCATCCTCTCAAGTCAGAGCACTGGCTTTGTTTTCTCTGGTGTGGAATATTGTTTTGCAGCGCTCACTGTAGCTGTCAGAGGAGGCCTTCCGTGTCATGAGCACTGGCACACAACTTGTCTGTTTTCACATTTTTTTTTTAAGATAAAACAAGGTTCAAACCACACATTCTCTGTGAACTGCTAAAGACCGGGAAAAATTACTTTCTTTTCTCATGACCTGGATTGACAAGAAGCACACCTACAGGAGCCAAAGGATGAGTGAATCCCTTTTAAAGACCCAAGTAATGAAGCCCTCAGGGAATTGGCGTGCGTGGCAGAATTTACAGTGGCTTCTGGAGATGAACAGTGTAGCAGGAAGAGGTTCAGGACTGCCGGCTGTTGAAATACAGTCTGCATTTATTTTATATCAGCCTATTTTGGGCCCCAGTGAGAAAGTTATTTTAATATCTTGCTCTGCTAGAAATATACATGCTAAGTGGCAGATGTCAAAAAAGGCGGGGGGGGCGGATAAAGTTACAGCACTGCATTCTCCTTGAGACTTACAGAGTTTATAGAGTTGTTCTCTTTTTAGCCTTTGAAATAAACCCTGATGCATACAGAAGCCGGATGATAGGCATAGTCCACATCAGTGACCCTCAAATGACTCAGAATTCAGGGCTAGGGTATTAAGGACCTACATTTTCAACAGGCTGCCCAGGTGATTCTGATACAGCCAGGCCAGTACTTGGGAACACCTGGTCTGACCCAGTATGCTTATTTTACAAATAAGAAAATGAAGATCCATGTAAAAATTTAAAATTTCTTGAGGTGTTATCCTATTATGGACTTGAAACCATATTTCCTTTCTCCCAGCATATCCATTTCTCAGGAGGTCACAGTGCCTCTTAAAGTGGTCACAATTAAGAGCTTAGGTCACCAGTTTCCCTCCGTAGACAGGGCCTACTTACCACCTGAGGTTTGGAGGTGCACATTTGAAATCTGAGGTCTCATGACCTCCATTCAGGCTCTTTTCTTTTCAGTCACTGTTATCAAGGTTGAGACTCTTAATTACTCTAAACCGCTGCATCTATGAGAGGCTTGGTAGATTATTTTTCTCTGTTCTCTTCTTTTGTTGAGTTTCACAAATTTCTTGAATTTATTTTTTATAGATTCCTATCTTCAGCTTACTTCTAAATAGAAGTTGAGTAATAAAATCAAAATACGGTACTGTTCAATATGAGTAAAAATTATTTTTAAGACAGCAGATATTGACTTCCCATTAACTGAATACTGACTGAATCTAAACACCCAGCTTCCCTAGAACTAGGAATGATATGAACTTTGCTCTGTAAGTCTCCTGAATAAACAGTATATAACCAGCACTTACTAAGAAAGAGCGTTTATCCATTTATTCGCTCTTTCACCAGATACTGACCATCTCCTGTCTATAGGCACTGATCTAGACATGGACTACAGTTATGATCAGGAGAGAAAATGTCCATATTCTCATGGAGCTTAGAGGGAGATTGTATGTGAAAACAAGATTATACAACCCCCTAGAGGAAGAGGTATTTATTTGTTCTGTTCCTTCCTGTGTCTCCAGTGCCAGAGCAATATCTAACACCCATCAGGTACACAGTGGACAAGTATTGAACGAATGAGCACCGTCAGATGAAACAGAAATTATGGCCCTCCTGAAATTAACTGTTTTATAAGCTGAAACAATTGGTAACATTCAATAAGAAATGTTATTTATGTAGGGGATTAAGCCATGTGCACTTTTTTTCTAATTTGCCGTATTTTATAAGCTCTAAAAGCTTTTTGTGAAAAAAAAATTTTATATCAGAGTGTACTTCCAGGTGTGTGTCTGACATACGTGGATATTAACTCACATAGCAGCTGAAAATATCTATAAAGATCTAATTATAGTATTTTATTTTATAAAATAAATGATACTTTTATGTACAAGCTAAAGCAGTCAAGGATGAAATGGTCTTCACAAGACTGGAATGTTTGTTGTGACAAAATAAAAAGGACATTCAGGTGAGCAGCATGTCAACAGTTACAGTTTGTTCAGGTTGTATTGGCTGTGGCTGTCATTGTATGTAGGGTTCTAGTCTCTCAGCTTTCAAACATTTAAGAGCTGATGTTAAATAAATAGGGATTTACATACATGGTATTTCTTTGCCATCATCCCCAGCAAAGCATATCTCCACCATGTAAAAGGTGGTGGCCAATCTAGGAATACAAAATAAAATGAGAAGGTTTGCAAATAGCTGTGACTCTATTAAAAAAGAAAAAAAAAAGGGTGGGGTTTAGCTTCCCCAGTGGCTCAGCAGTAAAGAATCCACCTGCAACACAAGAGCCTCAGGAGAAATGGGTTTTGTCCCTGGATCAGGAAGATCCCCCTGGACAAGGGCATGGCACCCCACTCCAGTGTTCTTGCCTGGAGAATCCCATGAACAGAGGAGCCCAGCGGGCTACAGTCCTTAAGGCTGCAAAGAGTTGGATACCACTGAAGCAACTTAGCTGGTAGAATGGAGGTGGGGGAACTTAGCATGCATGTGATTCTATAAAAATGTTGAATCCTGTACACTTGAAACTAAAATAATATTGTAAATCAATTCTTCAATTAAAAAAAAGAAAGAAAATAGCTTGTGACTGATTAAAGCACAAGTACTTCAAAATAATAGAATTCTCTGTGATGATTAGTTTATAAGCAACGTATGTGATGAGACTACTCTAGATGTCTTTATCTGTAAGTAGCATTGTAGTCACTGTTACTATATGAAGAAACTGATTTTTTTTTTCTGAGACTATTGGGGAAATGGCTTAGTACCTCCAAAAGGAAAAGTCCACCTCCATCGTTGTAAATTATAGTTTCTCTGCACTTTACCCTGCAACATTAAGATATGAAAGGTACTCAACTTTCTAACTTTCAACAAACACCACTTTCAACACTTCTCACATGTCCTTTATGTTAAACACTAAGATGAGAACGTTGAAAGTGCTAGAATGAAGAGGAGGTAGATAGAACAGAAACACAACTAAAAGTAGTGAGGAAATTGCTGACACGTTACAGAAATGAGTTGTTTGATAGTATAATGCTGTGGGGCTCCCAGTTTGTGCATCATTGGAAGAGTGCTGTGCCTGAGAAACCCATGCAAGAGACAACCCTTGCCTGAGAAACCCAGCAAGAGACAAGGGAAAGGACGAACAATTGAAAAGGTGGAAAACTGGTGACCACAGAATCAGCCTCCATGTCAGATATCCCTTAATCCAAAATGAATTTGAGAGACAGGTGAGAATTTGAGAACTTGAAGACTAAGCATATTATGAAATGCTGCTGCTGAAGTTTTGGTCACAAGCCATGGATTATTCATGAGATCAAAGCCAGTTCATATTTGCATGATATCAAAGTGAGTAGCTAGGTCATGAGTGCACCATGCAGATGTTCTGGGGCTCCACACCACGCCTGCAGAAGTTACAGTGTTGGGAGAGAGATTTCAGTGTAGACAGAATTGTTTTAACTTGGGGAAAAGACAAGTCTGTCCCTGGACAGTAGATATAAAATACCTGAGCAGAGAGAAGAATGAGCCTCATTTTAAAATATCTGCAAGAACCGACTCTTATTCCTGTATATTACATCTCAGGACTAAATTCAAACCCTTCTTAGTTCACTAAAAATCTTAGATCCCAAAAACATCTTTGAAGAACAGATTGAAAACCACAGATTCTTTTTTACAATACATAGGTTGCAGAGGCCTTTTGTTTCATTGAAATCTTGCAATTCCCAGTTTTAACTAAGTCATTTGTGATGGTGTCAAAAGCTATACATGAGCAGTATCTTATTAGAAGTTGCTTTTTATGAAAATAAGAAAAACAAAATTAGGCCTCTTAGGATAAATTTTTTTAAGATTATAAAGAAGCAAAAAGATTTTAAACTAATGTTATAAAGATCTCATTTTCTCTCATGAAAATAATTGCCCACATTTAGTGTCATTATCTGTATAGTGTCACTTTGGACTCAGAAACAAAATGGTCTCAAGACCTAACCTGTGTATAAGTTGAAGGGCACTCGTTCTGTGCAGGGGTGGCAGGAGTTTTGTTCTCAAGTCCACAGAAGATGAGCTAACCTACCAGCAAAGACTAACACATTGGTTGTCTCTATCATGTTCAGATTTGATAAATAATGCTTTTGAGTATATGTTTTAATTTCAAATTGTTTTTTAATAACTAAAAATATTAAAATTTGACCTTATATAGGATGTCTCCTCACCTCCAGCTTTCTTCCTTCTCCTCATCCCTGGTGACAGTGGGATGAGGTGGGGGTCTTTTGCACAATACCACATATTAAAAATTATGCCAAAGGGAGTGGGGAAAAAATGAACCCACAGATTGCTTACTAATTGTACAGAAGGAAATAGATCATTACAGTGAAACCATCTGATAGTCACCACTTAAACCCAGTGATCAAATTTATAGCATTACCGAGATACAGGAGAGCCTGACATTTGGTGCCTCCTGAATTGATGCAGTTGAAGTATATAGTATTCCATAGAAGATATTCTTGCAAGAAATGTTTAATCTAAATCTAAGCAAGCTTCTTCAGACCCAACTTTCAGTTTGTAAGCAAACAGGGACAAGTTAAATGACACAATGAAAAAGTGATAATAATAAAAGAGAGACATTTTATACAACAGCTGCCCTGGTCTCCTCAAAAAGTCAGTTATTTCCATCAAAAAAGTTAATGATTTTTATTTTCATTTCTTAAAAAATGAGGAAAGGCTAGTCTAGATTTAAAAGGCAAAACAGAGATAAAAGCCAAATGCAATGTGTGAATCTTGATTAATTCTAGTTTGAGAAGAAAAGCTAAAATAAAATATATTCTTGGGACAACTAGAGAAATATGAGTATGGATTGTATATCAGATGGTATGGCATTATTGTTTTGTTTTGTTTTTTTTAATTTGAAAGTGATCGTGTATGAGTTGTACTATGCTTAGGAGATGTTTGCTGAAGCATGAAGGAATGAGGAGTCATGGTGTCTGCCACTATCAAACCTAGAGTATATATGTGTGCTTGTAGTACTGAACTTTCAACTCTTCAATACATTTGAGAGTTCTGTATATATGTATATACATACAGATGTGTATGTTTCACTATATACTATGTAGAGATAGAAGAGGAAGTGGAGAGGGGGAAGAAAGTTGGCTTATTCTTTGAGAAGAAAAGTTATAGAAATACTAAGTGACTTTTAAAGAACTAATTGATTTTCCCCTCTTTTCTATTTTAGGCTCAAGAGAAAGGAAGATTAGACTATGCTAAGGTAGGTAGATTTTGTACATTCTACACAATTTTATACACTTGTATTTGCTATTTGGTTTTTATTTATATTTGAAAAGTAAAAAGAAAAGCATCACATTCAAAACTAAGGGACCTTCCATGTGAAGTAACAGGTAAAATGGGATTCATTTAATGGTAAGTTTATTTATTGAATGCCTACTTCTTTCCAGACACTGTGTTAGGCATCAGGAATACGAGAATAAACCAGATCAGTTCTTTCATTCATGACATTTACAAACTAGTTGAGGAGGTGATTAATAAACAACTAAATGGATACATAATATAATGTTAACTGGTGGTAAGTGCCCTGAGGAAAAATTAACTGGGTAAGATCACTAACTGTTGCTGGAAAGATGTCTTTGGACTATGGAAAAGAGCTTTTAGCATCATCAGGTAATACCTGGGAAGCACCATCCAGGGAAGGTTTGGATTCCTAGAGGCAGTAGTTTTCATATAACCTGTGGAGCTTTTGAAAACATACATGCCTGTGTTACCACAGCACCATACCTCTTTCACCAACATCAGAATTCCCTGGTAGGCAGAGCTGGCCAGGGACAGGATGGAAGGGTTTGAAAAAAGGCTCCACAGATCATTTTGACACATAGCCTTGTTCAAAAACTGCTGTGGGATTTTGGATTTCAGTGCACCTGTGCAAGCCTTTGAACACACTTGGGTTTTCTCCTGAGGAACAAATGGAGTATTTTTGCAGGTGTGTGGGATGTATACAGCTGCTTGACTAAAGGAACGTGCTAACCATCTGGTTTTTATAACAGTCAAGAATAGCCAGAGCGTGAGCACACCTGTACTCCAAAGACAAGGAGGAAGAAATGGGACCTGTAAGAGCTCTGCTTGCACTGGGACAGCTGGAATCCCCCCGGTGATCTCTGCAGGGCTGATCTAGAACCTTGTGCTCTTGGCAGCCCTGAAGTGCACACCCACGGTTCCATGCCTTTTCTTTGCCTGAAGTGCAGTTCTTTCCTTCTCTGTCTCACAAACATATGTGTGCTTCAAGAAAAATTAGATTAAGAGTGGTATCTCTATACTGAAGACTTCTGTGTCTGTCACTCTATCTTTGATGTCTGTGCTAAGTCATTTCAGTCATGCCCAACTGTTTGTGACCCCATGGACTGTAGCCCACCAGGCTCCTCTGTCCATGGGATTCTCCAGGCAAGAGTGTTGGAGTGGGTTGCCATTTCCTTCTTAGATGTCTACTTGAGCCTTATACCTAAATGGTCTCCCACAGGCAGAGATGCTCAAAGCATCTTAAACTGAACTCGATATCTTCCCAACATCTCTGGTCACCTTTTCTTTAGTAGACTTTATTTTTTAGAGCAGTTTTTAAGTTCACAGCAAAACTGAGCAAAAAGTGTAGAGAGTTTGCATTACCCCCTGACACCACACAAGCACAGCCTTCCCCACTGTTAGCGTCCTACAGCAGATTGGAACATCTGTTATGATCAATAAACCTGCATTAATATATCTTTATAACCCAAAGTCCATCATTGACATTACGGTCTAGTGTTAGTGTTGTATCTCTGGTCCTTATTACTTGTTCTGTCTCCTGATGTTGTCTATCATCTCACCAGTGAATCATGTGAGAAAATTAGAAGTCACTCTCAAATGCTCTTACCCCTCACCCCTGTGTTCCATGACCAAGTCCTACCAGTTTTATAGCCTACATTTTCTTAAATCCAGTCCCTCCTCTCCATGCCTCTTCCATTGCTCACATTGTATCCTGCTCTGAACCACTAGAAAGCCTGTGACTGGTCTCTATGCCTCTCTTTTGTCCCCAAAGATCCATCACCAGCCAGAATGTCTATCTAAACCACAAGTCTGGCAGTTTCACACTGCATCTTAAAACGCTTCCTTGGCTCCATGTTTTCTATAAGGCACATTCAAAGCTTACTAGAGTGGCATATAAAGCACTGTGATCTCGCTCCTTGGAGGGACTCTGCAGCTTCATGTCCTCCACCCTGTGCTCCAGTGGCACCAAATTACATAAAACATACTGTTTCTGTTCTCTGTGCCTTGACCCGAGCTGTCCCCTCTGCTTGGAATGCAGCGGTGTCCCCCTTTATCTGGCTTCCCCTGCCTCTTCTGTAAGGCTTAACGTAGGATCATCTCCAAGAGAAAGTCTGCCTGGTTCCCTGGGCTGGATGAGGTTCTTTCCTCCTTTCTCTAGTACACTGTGCATCTCTGTCATGCTTCACTCCATTATTCATCATGACCATTTGTGAGAAAGATCATAGACTGTCAGCTCTTTGAGGGCAGAGATGGTAACTTATTTGTACGCTTGGTGCCTAACACAGTGCTTGGCACTTGGTAAACGGTGAGTGAGTGAGTGAGGTTATAAGAAAATAGAAGACCCATGCCATTAGTTGCAGGAGAAATTCTGGTATATGGTTTTTTATTTCAGTCACAGAGGAAAGGAAAGCTTTTGACACAAGTTGCAAGTATCAGCAGGGATAAGAAGATTGCTTGAGAAAGTTAATGAACTAACTTGGAGATAAATGCTGGGATTTCACTATGATAAAGGAAATAACTTATAAGCAAAAAATTAAGGGCAGTGACATCATGATTTGGCAATAGAATGATTATATATCATTGCTGCTTATTTATGACTCAGAAAACTCTGAGGATTTCTTATTGCAGAAGTACCTGCCAGTGGAAGAGACTGGAAGAAAAGGAAAAAAAGAAAATGGAGACACAGATAAACACTCTGAACCAAGCAATGGCTCTGTCACCAACTCACTGCAAAATTGTTATCAGTCACTTAATCTTTTTGGTTTCCCCTTAGTTTCCTTAGTATGAGAGGAGCAGGTTACAGTATTTTCCAGTATGCTTGCCTGGAAAATCCCATGGATGGAGGACCCTGGTAGGCTACAGTCCATGGGATCACAAAGAGTTGGACACGACTGAGTGACTTCACTTACTTTTTTTCTTTCAGTTTCCTTAGTATGAGAGGAGCAGGTTATAACAGTGCTGTTCTACTCTCCAGGCCCAAATTTGAAAGGAGACATTCTTTTTTGGGGGGGTGGGTGGAGGGAACATTCTTATCTTATATACTATTAAGGTCCAGATTCATTCCTTCATCTACTTCATCCACCCAAGCATGGTGGATCTGATATTTAATATATGCAAAGACCTAACCTAGACCTTCCTATCAAAAGTCCCCCTTTGCTCTGTTTTTTTCCTCCTTAACATTTATCATAATCTACAATTATCATTTTTATTTAGTTCCCTGTGTTCTGTTTCTTTTTCCAGTAGACTGTAAGGCAAGACCTGAAGGCAGGGCCTTCAGTGGCCTTGTCCATCGTAGCATCGTCTGTGCCCAGCACAGGCTTATATACAGGAGTGCTTGACAAATGTGTATGGACAAGGGCTGCATTAGTGAGATGCTAGAAGTGCAGGCAGCTCAGACGTCTGGGATTGGGGATCATAGACTCAAATTAGCCATTATGTAGTCAGTGTACGATAGGACACTGTCCATCCCTATGTTCAGTAGCCCTAAGATTGCCTTCCCAAGCACCCAGTGACAATAGTTCTCATGCCAACTAACAGAAACCCACCCTACTGGAGTATGTGGTGTTGTGCAGATATTTAAGGGCATAACTTGATCTCAGCTGTTAACCCAGACCTGTTATCCATGCATAGACCCAAATCCAAGCACCACAGGTAGAATGATTGTATCCATCTCTGCCAGGTGTCCGGGAGACGTCTGCAGAACTGTCTCTTATGCTGCATATCATGGGCCCATGATGAAGTCCTGGTCTCATGCTGACTGATGCAGGCATCGTGCTTTGGCAGCTTAGGGCTCCCCTGGTGGGTTTACCTGTAAAACTACATTTTAAAAACTCAGTGGCCATTTCTGGAGAGTGTCATGAAATTTATTTATTGCTGGATGTTTCTTTATTTCCAAGTGGTGAACATTTTCTCAAAAGCCAAGTTTTATCTGAAAAATCAGATTTTAAGTACAAATTATTTTGGCCATTTTCTCTGTGGCTTCATATGCCATCTCTCCAATTTTGTCAGTCTCAGAATGGCAAGAAAGTAGAGGAGAGGGTAGAAGTGGTGATCAAAATCGGTCTCAGCTAGATCTCTATAGAGTGTCAGTCACATTCAACAAAACAGTGGTGTGTCCTCAAACACTCAGAAAAGAAATTGAATTAATTCTTAATTGAGTTCCTGTTGCGATGGAGCATGGATTGTGAATGCTTTACACTGCTGCAGTGCCTTTCATCTACAGATATTAAAGCACTCAGCAACTATCCCTTCATTAAGTCTGTCGCGCTTCTGGAAGGTGGTTAACATCATTCCCAGAGCACACTACCCACTCCTGAAGCTCATTCACCTGAGGCTGGCCTAGGATGGAAGCTGTTGACTGTAAGGTGATCCTACCCAGCTTCTAAAATGAAAAAACAAGAAGTGACTTACGTAGTTAAAACTGTAGAAGTTTTATTGGACAGAATGTATTTACCAGAAGTGAATTGTGACCAAAAATCTGGTGCTGACAGTTTTGCTCACGTATGCAGTACAAAGAGGATCTTCTTTACATGACTGGTGTTCAGCCCTGAGTGTGCCTCTCTTAGGGAATAGGGGACTATTCCGTGTTCCCAAGGTTTCTGGCCCCAAGCAGATTGAGCTCAGTGTTAGATGGAAGAGTGCCACCTATTGAATTGTAGAAATTCATGGACATGTGTGGGGACCCGTGGAGAAGTGTCTCAGGCCACATTCACTCTTGGTTTGCTATGGTAACTTAATATGTGTCTGAAGGAAAACAAGTATGTTGGCTACTCTTAGAAAAACATCTACAAACGTCTGTGTATTTTCCCCAGCTGGAGCTGAGCGTATGCCTGTAGTTTAGCCTACTGCTCCTTGAAAGAAGCATGCTGCTCAAAGACTGAGGCAGATGGTATTTTTACCACTTCAGGCAAAACATGGCACCTATGGTTCGGGTTTCTACAATTTTAATTTTTTAACACTTTCGAGATGGCAGGGATACAGAACTTTTCTCAATTTCTTTTTAATAATTGCCTCAGATATACAGATTATGGATAAATATCACTTGGTCAGAACCAGACTCTCAGCCCTGTGGGCTACCCTCCTGCTCAAGTGCCTAGGACTAGGCCTTACATGGGCTTTGACAGTCATGCCAATTTTGACGCAAAGACTCTAAATGGTTTACAGGAGCTTTCTTGGTATTCATCTCCAGCCTTTACTGTGTGTAGTTCATATAATTTTCCCATGACGCAGTACAGAAAAGAAAGTTGTTTTTTGTGTCTTCCCACTGAGGTTCACTTGAAGCACAGAGAATTGCTCAAGGTTAAGCACTTGGTAAAGAAAGATTTTGCATGTGTTAGTTTATCAGGCATCTAATTCTCAGTCAAATGTGAGAGAGGCTTTTTGAAAGGAGTGGGGTTTTTGCTATCCCCTCTCCCGGAATTCGTTCAGGTCTCAGGGTAGCCCTTTCCCCTGCCTCAGGAGCAACGTCTAGAGCCCCTGCCCGCTTCGTCCCTCCCCACGCTCAGGCCTTGCACATTTTATTATAAAACACATTTGCATAGGGTACACATTAAAATTCCCTTCCCAACAGCAAACTGCCGTCCACAGACATTTGCATTTGCATGATCACACATCATCACTTCCTCTCGTGTCCTGGTTCTCCTTTCCACGGCTTGCCCTTTTAGCCGTTTCTTCCCATGTATTATCCATAGGTTGCTTCAACCATTTTGCTGCATATCAAATCTAAAATTCTTTTTTGAACCAGTGTAGGAAATTTTCTATAAATATTATTGTCCTTTCTTTACTGACAAAGCCAGATTTTTTTTTTTTTTTTTTGGCAGACAGTTTTAGCCCGCTTGTTCTTTCTCATAACCCTAGCTAACTGGCTCTGAGAATTTTTCATGTTGGCACATTTAGAGACCAGATGTTGCTGTATTTTCTTTTCCCTGTACCCCTTTCTTGGGCAGATGCTCCTTCTCCTACTCTGGGACTTTGCATTAGCTCCTTTGGTAAAATTTTCCAAACAGCATCATTGTATGCACTAAATCTCTCATTTCCTCTAACCTCTTGAAGCTGTCTTAACATTTAGGATTTCTGGTTTTGTAATAATTATGGAGACTATCTAGAAGCAATGACATTCCCCCCTCTTTTTTCATTAAGAATTTGTGGCCTAATTATATGAGATGTTTATAATATAATTTAAAGGAAAAAATCCAAATCCAGATACCATTAAGATATGAGTGCAATTATATAACATTTTATATGCTTGATAAAGACTGGATGACAACTTGTAAAATGTAAAACGGGCATTAAGATAATAACTTTTTTTCTGAAAGGTATCAGTTTTAAGTGTAGACTCTGATTTGAATTGGAATTTTTCTGTATTACCACCTGAGCTACTGAGACTTGAAAAATAATTTTCCTGAACTCATGTTTTTAGTTCATAACCAGAATTTAATCCTAGGCTCCTAAAGTATTGCTTGCTTCTATGGCAGTAGAAGGAATTCACTGGAAAACATGGATTTTTAAAAATAATGTTTTAAATTGAAGTATAGTTGACTTATAATGTGTTAGTTTCAGGTGTACAGCACACTAATTCAGTTTTATACACATATACATGCATATATATTTATTTATATTTTCAGATTATTTCCCTTATAGATTATTATAAACTACTGGGTACAGTTCCCTGTGCTTTACAATAGTTCCTTATCAATTATCTGTTTTATATGTAATTGTGTATATATGTTAAACTCCTGATTTATCCCCCCCACTTCCTCCTTTGATAATCAAAAGTTTGTTTTCTGAAATATGATTTTTTACACTGTGAATTTTTGTGCAAGGCCTCAAGCTGTGGTTGAGGTGCCAGGGAGTAGTTGAGAAAGATGAAAAAGAAAACCCTGGGCTCAACCTGTGGTGCAGCACTGATATCCTGCCCACCGCAGAGGGGTGCGGCGGAAAGACCCCGTCAGGATGGCCATCTGAAATTTTTAAATCCTCCACTCCCTGTTTCCTGAAAATCAGATATAACCAATTATTTTTCTTTTGGCAGTCACACTTCAGAAAAGTAGAGAGATTTTGTTTTGGGGTTTTTTCCCAGCAATAATGAATAATTTTGTTTAATCTTTTTTTCAAAACAATTAATTTACTAAAGCTGGTTTTTGCAACTACTGCTTTGGTTCCAGATCTCCTTCAAATACAGTTATCAATGATGAAAAGTAACTGTTAATCTATTTCTGTTCATAATAAAGCCAAAAAGCTTTTGTACCATGTAAAATTTTTCATCAAAAATAAGTTCTAGTTGCAGATGCAATAGTTAGTCTCCAGAGCCAGAGTTGTGCCTTATTATGACCCTCAAGTCTTTTTGCAAAACAATCACCCTCTGGACATTCATTCATTCATTCCTTCCCCTATTATCAAGCTATTTCTTTTCCTCCTTAAGTCTCTGAGTATATTATTTTGCATTTGTCCCCAGTGACTGTCATCTTACTTTGATGATCTATTCTGCTAATTTCTTAATGTTATTTTAAAATTAGATTCTCGTTCTCTGAGGTGTTTGCAGTCCCACACATTTCAATGGCATCAACAGATTTAATGATCATAATCTCTAGTCCCTCATGGATCATGAATAAAATTATTAAATGATGTCAGTGATAAACCTCTTTATGACATCATAAAATAATGCCACCCTCTCAGCTGTTTGCCCAAATATTATTGATATTCTTTGAATTAAATCCCCTAAACAGTTATAAATCTTCTTTATTTTTCTTTATGTCATATGTTTCTAGCTTATTGGCCTTTCATCCTAATTTTATATATAATATATTGAATTATTTTGTTTATAGCAATAATATTTAGTGGGGCAATCTCTGCCATCCTTAGGTTTATAATTTTGAATTACTGGTTCTTGAAAAATTACATGTCTGCATAATATCTCACATTTATTAGGAAGCTAAGGCAAACTTGGATTGTTGGTGAAGAGGAGTTCTTAGTTGTAAGCCTGGAATCGTGTCTGGTTTTATATCCTGAGGGCCTAAAACAGTTCCTGCCACATACTGGGTACCCAATAAATATATGCTGAACTACTATTGAATGAATGAATAACCCAAGATGTGCCAGCTGTTTGTACCAATGTTCCATTTAGTTCATAAGATGTATTTGACTCCGTCTTTGATCCTCTTATTTCTCCCCTAGTATATTTAATCAAATGCCTCCTCAATGCCATACACTCCCTGGGTTAAAACAAAGATTCATTTGGGGTAACCTTTTGAATATTAGTTTAGAAGGCTAACTGCACATGCTTACCAGGCTGGTTCTGTGGATAAATGCTCCGCACGGTAGGGTAGCTGGATTCAATTATTGTTCCCAGTTTGTGGTATCAGGACCCACCTGTGCACAGGGAGTGACTGTGTGACTTTATGTGGAGGAGTGAGACTTTTGTCCCCTGGAGGAGTCTGCTTAGTCCATGAAACAGTTTTAAGTAGATCTGAAGGGAATACTGTTTCTTGCCGTGTCATCAAAAGCAGTGGAAGGACATGAGTTTTCCAAAAAGAGAATGAAAAGAGAGGCACCTCTGTGTCGATGTTGAATCTGGTTTCAGTAAGTCGGAAGTCTTTGTCATTGCCTTAGATTGTTATTTCCAAATTTATTCCCTAATCCTACAGCCTGATTTTACGTGGAATTAAGGACTTCTGTGATGTCAAGATGTTTGATCTTATAGAAAGCTATAATTCATTCAGATGGTATATCTGAAGCCATTCCCTCGTGTTTCCTCAGCTGTGTCGAAGGCACTACTTAGCCTCCCTGCTGACACGTGAGACTGAATATCGATCCTAGATGTGCTTAACCGCCTTTCTGAAATGGCATGGTAGCTGTGCACCTCAATTTTAAACAGAATTACTGAGGTCACAGTAGAGATGACAGAACCTATAACATAGATCAGTGATGTGTACGATGCTACTAACTAAAGATTACCATTGAGTAGATCTTTTCTTTCTTCCAAGTGCTTGACTTTCTGGCTTGAGGAAAGATCTTACCTATCCATCAGATAGTACTGAAGCCAAAGATGTGCCTCTGAAGATTGATTCATGCATGGTGCCCCCTATGGAAGGTCTCCCTGTTCTAGATCCAAAGAAATCTTGCTGCCTTTTGTCTTCATTCCTATGTACCTGTTAGAAAAGGTTGTAGGCCTTTCTACATCCTATGACCCTGGTAAGATGCATGTCATTGTAAGCATGTTCTTCAGTGTGCACTCTGTTCAAAACATACACTGAGCACTTCAGTCAAGTGGTTCTATCAGATTCTGTCTCTGAATCCTTTCATTTTATGGAGAAGAGATTAAATAAGCTAACAGTGTTCACACAGTTACTATCTCACAGTCATGATTCTAGCCAGGCCTATTGACTCCACACTGTACTCTTCACTCCCGCACTGTTTTCCAGCGTGCTTTAGACATACAACAAAAAGAAGTAAGAGAATTTGTAGTCAGTCTCTGGTCTTAACAAAATCCAAAAAATGGTATGCATTACTCTATAATCCTAACATAATTCTGGTCTCGGAGATAGTGACTGTCTAGTAAGTGAATATCTTAGGATTTATTTGCTGAACTAGTTCAGTAATTATTGTGATTTTTTTCCTAAGATGGTATGCATTCTTCCCTCTTTCAAAAAAGTTTTAGAGATACGAGCATTTAAGACAAGTTCTCAAGATTTCCCTGGTGGTCCAGGTCAGCCTTGCAGTGCAGGGGATGCAGATTCAATCCCTTGTGGGGAACTAAGAGCCCACATGCACTGCAGTGAAAGATCCCACGTGAGCATCAAAGATCCCGCATGCTACAACTAAGACCTGATGCAGCCAAATAAATACATATAAAAAAATAAAAATAAAACAAGTTCTCATCACTGTTCTCTCAATGAAAGCAAGGGTCTGTGTTAACAAATGCCATAGCACCATAATGTCGAGCCCTGCTACATCTGGAAGAGGTGTTAATCCTGTAGATATGATTACACTTATATGGTACAGAGTAACAGCATCAGCCCCATAGCATTGCTTCCTGCATGTGCCCTCAGTCTGATGTGATCTGCCTGGAAGGCCTGGCTGAGGTATACATTGGTTGTCATTGCTCTCAGTAGGTATTGTTTTTGTGTCATTTGATGTGCCTTCCAGTGATGGATGGAGGGTTTCCCAGGTGGCGTTAGTGGTAAAGAACCTGGCTGTCAGTGCAGGAGACATAAGAGATGCAGGTTTGATCCCTGGGTCATGAAGATCCCCTGGAGAAGGCAATGGCACCCTACTCCAGTGCTCTTGCCTGGAGAATCCCATGGACGGAGGAGCCTGGTAGGCTGCAGTCCATGAGGTCGCTAGGAGTCGGACATGACTGAGCGACTTCACTTTGACTTTTCACTTTCATGCATTGGAGAAGGAAATGGCAACCCACTCCAGTGTTCTTGCCTGGAGAATCCCAGGGACGGGGGAGCCTGGTGGGCTGCCGTCTATGGGGTCGCACAGAGTTGGACACAACTGAAGCGAGGTAGCAGCAGCAGCAGCAAAGTGACTTAGCATGCACACAAAAGACCAGTGATGGAAGTCGTGTGTTTTGAGCTCATTTTGTATCAGGTTGTATGTTGGGATGCCAGGAATCTAGGCTCAGTGGATAGTAGTAATGCTGGTGGTAATAGTGGTTTTGAGGTAAGTGATCCCAAGGTTTTCGCGGATGAAAAATCAGGATATGAGGAGAATTTAAGAAATGAATGAAGGGACTTCCCTGGCGTGCAGTGTATAAGAATCCACTTGCCAATGCAGAGGACACGATCCCTGCTCTGGGAAGATCCCACATGCCTTGGAGCACCTAAGCCTGTGCACAACTGCTGAGCCCATGCTCTAGAACCCATGCTCCAGAAGAAAATAGGCCACTGCAATGAGAAGCCCACTCACCACAACAGAGTAGCCCCCACTCACTGCAACTAGAGAAAACCCAAATGTAGCAGGAAAAACTCAGTGCAACCAAAAATTTTAAATTAATTAATTAATTTTTAAAAAGAGAAATGTATAAGATATAGACTCAAGTCAAGCTGGAAACCCAAATCACTCTTGCATAATTTGTGTGTTTCTCTCATAATCTCCAGGATGGTTTACATACATGATGTGCGTGCACCATTAAATTTTCCTCTAGAAGACATGATAACCAAGCAGTAAAAATGGCTTTTCCTGTGGAATTAAGCCTCAATTTAATATAATTCCATACATATGTCAGATGGGGCCTCCCAGGTGGTGCAGCGGTAAACAGTCCACCTGCCAGTACAGGAGATGCAAGAGACGCAAGTTTGATCCCTGGGTTGGAAAGATCCCCTGGAAGAAGAAATGGCAACCCACTGCAGTATTCTTGCCTGGAAAATCCCATGAACAGAGGAGCCTGGTGGCCTGTAGTCCATGGAGTTGCAAAGAGTCAGACATGACTGAGCACCACCACCACCCTCAGATACCTTACTTACCAAATGTTAATGAAAATTTATAAATTAACTTTAAAAACTAAAATTGTTTAGTTCCCTTTAATTACATTTTGAAATCAAGCACATCTACTGAAATCAGCACACACCCTGAGCTCCAAGCTGACCTCTTGTTTCTTAAGCAACAAGCACAACTTTACCTGAATACTCAGACATAGAGTGAACAGTTTTGGTCAGTTTTGATTATGCCAATGAAATGTTTTTAATGATATGAAAATATTTATAAATTATATATGTATCTATGGGTGTTTGTTTAGAGGTATTTATACATATAATATGGGCTTCCCTGGTAGCTCAGCTGGTAAAGAACCAGCCTGCAATGCCGGAGACCCCAGTTCATTTCCTGTGTCCAGAAGATCACCTGGAGAAGGGATAGGCTACCCACTCCAGTATTCTTGCCTGGAAAATCCCCATGGACAGAAGAGCCTGGTGGGCTACAGTCCATGGGATTGCACCAGTCAGACATGGCTAGGCGACTAAGTACAGCATACATATAATATACATATATATTCAGATATAGTAATTTGTATGCAATGAGTTGTTTGATTATGTTCAGGTCTTTGTAGATAGTATTTCACAGCACAGACTCAGATGTACTTAGCTGACAGGTTGAGCCTTGAAATGAGTTTTGAAATCTCACTCTCAACAGGAGGCTACACATCATCCAGACTGAGCTTAATAGACTCGTGTGGAAGAGAGGGCAAGAAAAATGATACCTTATCTGTCTTTATCATGTGTTTTTCTTTTCCCTTTTAGGGAGAATAGACTGAATTTTCAATGATCAAAATGATTTGGAAATTCATTTTTCAGAACAAGCATGTTTCCTATTTTCTAATAATCACAGTTTTAAAATATTTAAAATACTTCCATGAATCTATGTAAAATAGTCTGTGAATCTTTATAATCAAAGCCAGGTCAGTCAGTCAGTCAGTTCAGTTGCTCAGTCATGTCTGACTCTTTAAGACCCCATGGACCACAGCATGCTAGGCCACCCTGTCCATCATCAACTCCCAGAGTTTACTCAAACTCATCTCCATTGAGTCGATGATGCTATCCAACCGTCTCATCCTCTCTTGTCTCCTTCTCCTCCTGCCTTCAATCTTTCCCAGCATCAGGGTCTTTTCAAATGAGTCAGCTCTTCACATCAGGTGGCCAAAGTATTGGAGTTTCAGCTTCAACATCAGTCCTTCCAATGAACACTCAGGACTGATCTCTTTTAGGATGGACTGGATGGATCTTCTTGCAGTCCAAGGGACTCTCAGGAGTCTTCTCCAACACCACAGTTCAAAAGCATCAATTCTTCGGCACTCAGATTTCTTTATAATCGAATTCTCATATCCATACATGACTACTGGGAAAACCATAGCTTTGACTAGATGACCCTTGGTTGACAAAGTAATGTCTCTGCTTTTTGATATGCTGTCTAGGTTGGTCATAACTTTTCTTCCAAGGAGTAAGCGTCTTTTAATTTCATGGCTGCAGTCACCATCTGCAGTGATTTTAGAGCCCCCCAAAATAAAGTCAGCCACTGTTTCCACTGTTTGCCCATCTGATTGCCATGAAGTGATGGGACCAGATGCCATTTAGTTTTCTGAATGTTGAGCTTTAAGCCAACTTTTTCACTCTCCTCTTTCACTTTCATCCAGAGGCTCTTTAGTTCTTCTTCACTTTCTGCCATAAGGGTGGTATCATCTCCATATCTGAGGTTATTGATATTTCTCCTGGTAATCTTGATTCCAGCTTGTGCTTCATCCAGCTCAGCATTTCTCATGATGTACTCTGCATATAAGTTAAATAAGCAGGGTGACAATATACAGCCTTGACGTACTCCTTTTCCTATTTGGAACAAGTCTGTTGTTCCATGTCCACTTCTAACTGTTGCTTCCTGACCTGCATACAGATTTCTCAAGAGGCAGGTCAAGTGGTCTGGTGTTCCCATCTCTTTCAGAATTTTCCACAGTTTATTGTGATCCACACAGTCAGAGGCTTTGGCATAGTCAATAAAACAGAAGTAGATGTTTTTCTGGAACTCTCTTGCTTTTTTGTTGATCCAGAAGATGTTGGCAATTTGATCTCTGGTTCCTCTGCCTTTTCTAAAACCAGCTTGAACATCTGGAAGTTCACGGTTCACATATTGTTGAAGCCTGGCTTGCAGAATTTTGAGCATTATTTTACTAGCATGTGAGATGAGTGCAATTGTGTGGTAGTTTGAGCATTCTTTGGCATTGCCTTTCTTTGGGATTGGAATGAAAACTGACCTTTTCCAGTCCTGTGGCCACTGCTGAGTTTTCCAAATTTGCTGGTATATTGAGTGCAGCATTTTCACAGCAGCATCTTTTAGGATTTGAAATAGTTCAACTGGAATTCCATCACCTCCACTAGCTTTGTTCAAAGTGGTGCTTCCTCAGGCCCACTTGACTTCACATTCCAGGATGCCTGGCTCCAGGTGAGTGAGCACACCATCGTGATTAGCTGGGCCGTGAAGATCTTTTTCGTACAGTTCTTCTGTGTATTCTTGCCACCTCTTCTTAATATTTTCTGCTTCTGTTAGGTCCGTATCATTTCTGTCCTTTATTGAGCCCATCTTTGCATGAAATGTTCCTTTGGTATCTCGAATGTTCTTGAAGAGATCTCTAGTCTTTCCCATTCTATTGTTTTCCTCTATTTCTTTGCACTGATCACTGAGGAAGGCTTTCTTATCTCTCCTTGCTGTTCTTTGGAACTCTGCATTCAAAAGGGTGTATCTTTCCTTTTCTTCTTTGCTTTTCTCTTGTCTTCTTTTCACAGCTATTTGTAAGGCCCCCTCAGACAGCCATTTTGCTTTTTTGCATTTCTTTGTCTTGGGGATGGTCTTGATCCCTGTCTCCTGTACAATGTCACGAACCTGTATCCATCATTCTTCAGGCACTCTGTCTATCAGATCTAGTCCCTTAAATCTATTTCTCACTTCCACTGTAGAATCATAAGGGATTTGATTTAGGTCATACCTGAACGGTCTAGTGGTTTTCTCTACTTTCTTCAATTTAAGTCTGAATTTAGCAATAAGGAGTTCATGATCTGAGCCGCAGTCAGCTCCCGGTCTTGTTTTTGTTGACTGTATAGAGCTTCTCCATCTTTGGCTACAAAGAATATAATCAGTCTGATTTCAGTGTTGACCATCTGATGATGTCCATGTGTAGTCTTCTCTTGTGTTGTTGGAAGAGAGTGTTTGCTATGACTAGTGCGTTCTCTTGACAAAACTCTATTAGCCTTTGCCCTGCTTCATTCCATATTCCAAGGTCAAATTTGCCTGTTACTCCAGGTGTTTCTTGACTTCCTACTTTTGCATTCCAGTCCCCTATAATGAAAAAGACATCTTTTTTGGGTGTTAGTTCCAAAAGGTCTTATAGGTCTTCATAGAACCATTCAACTTTAGCTTCTTCAGCATTACTGGTCAGGACATAGATTTGGATTACTGTGATATTGAATGGTTTGCCTTGGAAACAAACCAGGTACATTATATAAATGTTAATGTGAGCTTTGCAATGTATCCCCATGCTCCCTTATTCTTCAAACCTTATATTTGTAAAGCATTTTATTGATGTTAATTTCACATATATTATCTTATTCATTCCTCATAATAATTGCCTGTGGCATAAATATTATCTTTGTGATTTTATAGGTGAGGTGGGCTTAGAGAAGTTACTTTGTCCAAGGTCACACTTGTCCAGGCCCAGAGTTTCCCCACTGCCAGGGAGAGAGGCAGTGTGCTTATTGCCTCTCTATGATTATTTTTTGTATTATTATGAAACAGCATAAATGAATTAATCAGTCTTAGGAAGGGAACATCTCATCCTGTTATAAGATTTAAAAAAGGTTCCTGTGTGGGTTCTGGAGGATTCTGTTCCAAGGTGCTTGAAAGGCCATCATGTCTGGAAATACATGGCATTTTGTCCCTCTTGGAGTCCACCTCTCTTACCTCCCATCTCCATGGGCTTCCAGAATTTAGCCAGGGAAAAGGAGAGCAGTGTAACAAATGTCATGTGTGTCCTGAACTCTCACACAGTTATACAGAATGATTTTAATCCTTCAAAACAATAAACAGAACTTGTTAAAAATTAGTATCTCAAAACTCAATACAGATCTATATTACAGTAATTTTACAGGCTCTTTTACAAAGGAAAAATACTCTGATATTTTATTAGAGAATAGTAAAAATGTTTAAAGCTTGTGATAAATTATGTTTGTCATTTTGAACTTATCTTTTATCCAGTGACTTCAATGTAGCATGACGAACAATGAAATTTTTTTTTAATTGTGAAAATGATAAGAGGCAGTGTCCAGTTGATTGCATGAAACCCCAATACCAATGTTGCAGTCAGAGTCTTTGGTTGAGATTTTTAATTAAAACAAAAAGTGTCTGTTATTAAGAATTTTTTAGGTACAAATATACTAGTTTCATTTTATTCACTGCCTTTTTGTTTAAAAAGTATGTCTAGAAGAATATACTTACTCAAGTATATTGAGGTATTTATGGCTTTTTCTTAGCAGAAAATGTGGGCATTTTCCACCTCCAATTCCTATTGACATTTGTTCCACAACTGTATGGCATTTTTACTTGTGGTAGAAAAAAAAATGTGTATGCTGTTAGAGGTACATAATCTAATGATGGCTTAGGTTTCTGTCATCTCTGTAAATATGGTTTTATCCAAAGGTATTTGATTTGATGTATTTTTTAAAATCTGTGATTTGAATGCGTATTTTAAAAGTTTGCCCTGCGCAAAGAACAATATTAACATATGTGTTCTCTTCTCAAATGAAATTTGAATTTTTCCTAGATAGATAGATCCACACACACATACACCTCATAAGATATATAGAACAGAAGGTATATATGTTTGTGTATGCAATCCTCACAGTAGTCCTATGAGGTAAGTACTATTATATGTATCTTATATGTATTATATAGATATATTGGAAGAGTGCTGCTGCTGCCAAGTCGCTTCAGTCGTGTCCGACTCTGTGCGACCCCATGGACTGCAGCCCACCAGGCTCCCCCGTCCCTGGAATTCTCCAGGCAAGAACACTGGAGTGGGCTGCCATTTCCTTCTCCAATGCATGAAAGTGAAAAAATAAAGTGAAGTCGCTCAGTCGTGTCCGACCCCTAGCGACCCCATGGACTGCAGCCCACCAGGCCATTGGAGAAGGCAATGGCAACCCACTCCAGTACTCTTGCCTGGAAAATCCCATGGACAGAGGGGCCTGGTGGGCTGCAGTCCATGGGGTCGCTAGGGGTCGAACACGACTGAGCGACTTCACTTTGACTTTTCACTTTCATGCATTGGAGAAGGAAATGGCAACCCACTCCAGTGTTCTTGCCTGGAGAATCCCAGGGACGGGGGAGCCTGGTGGCCTGCTGTCTCAGGGGTCGCACAGAACCGGACACAACTGAAGCAACTTAGCAGCAGCAGTAGCAGGCACATGTAAGTACTATATATGGGGTTGTCTTTGTTGCTATTGCTATTATTATTATATTATTATTACTATTTTAATATTGGGACACACTACCATTCTAATTGTGTCTTCACCTGTGAATTCATATGATGGAGGAAATAACTAAAAATTCTCTTATTTCCACTTCCTTCCATTTTTGCCAAAATAAGACATTTAATTAAGGTCATTAGATCAATAGATTAAGTAATTAAGATCAGTAGATTTTTTTTCCTGTAGATTACTATAGATTCTTTTAAATAATTTGTCATTCTAGTTCAGTTTAGTTCAGTCACTCAGTCGTGTCCAACTCTTTGCAACCCTATGGACTGCAGCACACCGGGATACACTGTCCATCACCACTTCCCAAAGCTTGCTCAAACTCATGTCCATCAAGTTGGTGATGCCATTCAACCATCTCATCCTCTGTCGTCCCCTTCTCCTGCCTTCAATCTTTCCACATCAGGGTCTTTTCCAATGAGTCAGTTCTTTGCATCAGGTGGCCAAAGTATTGGAGCTTTAGCTTCAGCATCAGTTCTTCCAATGAATATTCAGGACTGATTTCCTTTAGGATTGACTGGTTTGGTCTCCTTGCAGTCCAAGGGACTCTCAAGAGTCTTCTCCAACACCACAGTTCAAAAGCATCAATTCTTTGGCGTTCAGCTTTCTTTATGGTCCAACTCTCACATCCATACATGACTACTCGAAAAACCATAGCTTTGACTAGACGGACCTTTGTTGCCAAAGTGATATCTCTGCTTTTTAATAAGTAAATAAGTCATTCTAAGTAAAATAAGTCATTCTAAGTAAAAAGGAAATTTTTATGTTGTTTGTGATACATTTCACAGTTTATTGTATTAAAGAAAGGTTTTAATTACTGTTTTTCATTTTGTACCAAGTCTTGCCACTCAGAAGCTGGCAAAACCATTCAGTTGAAGCACAGTCAGCTTGAATCTTAAAGTGGCGTGGCACCTTGGAGACAGCCTTGTCCCACCTCCCTCTTCAGCTTAGAGTTTCATTTATACCTTCTCTGATGTGGGCATCAAGTTTCTGAGGACTTTCAATGATAGGGAGTTTACAGCTTGTCAAAAAAAATTATTCGTTGTTAGACAACTCTAGTCTTTTGAAAGGTCTTTCTTACTTGTAATTGAAATTGAAGCTTCCCAGAAATTTCACCTGATTGCTCTTTGTTCTGTTCCCTGAAGCATATAAAACAGGACTGCTCCTTCTTCCATTTAATTGCTTTGGTAGTTTGAGGATGGGTTTAATATCTTCCTTTAACCCTTTCCTCCAGGTTAAGCATTCCTTAGATGACACGTTTCCAAATACTTCTTCATCCTCATGCTGGACCCTATCTATCTTGTGAGTGTCTCTCTTGAGACATGGCACCCAGGATTTGAACATAGTTTTCTAAAAATGATTAGCTATCAAAGACTGCAGTGAGACTGTTCTTGCCTGTCTTTTGGACATGTGCATCTGTTTATACTGCCAAGGTTTGCATTTGCTTTTTTTTAGTATCTGCGTCACAGTTTTGGCTTATATACAGAATGTCATTATCAAAGATTCTCAGCATTTTTCTATGAGTCACTGCCAAACTGGGGTTTACATTTTTATAATTAGTTTATGAAACCTAAATGCTCAACTATACGGTTGCCCTGTTCCATTTCATCTGGCTAGTATCAGTCTATTGCTCAACATGTCAAAACCATTAAAATTTTGATGCTGTCCATGTGTTAGCTTTCTCTCTTGACTGTGTGACATCTGAAAATTAAAATTTAACCTGCATTTCTTCTCCATCATCTTTCAATCACTGTGATAAGGGAAAGGAACCAAGTACTGAGTCTTGCAGTACAATACCAGGTATCACCTTTCTGCTCAATATAAATCCACTACTAAACATTTTCTAGGAATAGTTGTTTTACATATTTGAATCCATATTACCAAACTCTAATACAGATCCTGTTTCTCTGTCTTATCCATGATGAATATCTGAATGTACTTTACTATTTCTGAAGCTAGCAGTCAAGTTAATATCAAAAGAAAAATGAGATTGTTCTGTTATAATGTGCTCATTGTGACCTATCTATCCTGGGGCTGTGATCACCACTGCTTTTTCTCTAGAGTTCACAATCGGTCTATTAACCTCTTCTGGATTTTTGCCATAATTTTCATAAGTTCATGGATCTGTGTTACAGAATGCACATTTGTTCTCATTTTTTTGTCCAGTATTGGAAGGCATTAGTCATTTGACTCCCATTTCTGACATTTCTCACAGTCTTTCAGTAGCTGGGAAGGACAGTTATATGCATTCCAAGCATATGAGAGCAGGACAGAGGTGGATGGGTGCGTCTGTGAAGGTGCTCTAGACCAGGAACTACATCTTCAGAGGAAGATGACGTGAGGAGGAAGGCAAAGAAGAAAGTGTCAGAGAATGAAAACTGGACAGGAACATCAGGTACAGGAAGTGAAAAAGCTGCACAGCTGTTTGTCTTAGAGGATAATACAATGTTTAGAATGAGAAGAGTGGGTGGTCTTGGAAAGCTAAGGACACCAAAAGCCAAGATGGTAGCTGTATCCAAGGTTCCCTGACAAGCTGTAATGGGCTATTTGAATGCGTAATATCTTATGCATCATCTTTAAAGGCCCATCTTTGTGGAATTTAGTCTTTACAATTTTGAACTCATTCTTCAGTTGTTCTATTTCCTTTGTCTTCTTTTAATAGTACGTTATCTTTTGCAAATATTTGTACATACTTGCTCTTACTCAGCATACAGCCTTTACATTTCAAAGCCCCTCATTTTTGTCATCATCTCCTCCCCGTACTGCCCCCGTGAATGCCCATCACACTTCAGCAGGTTTTGATAAGGTTGTTTGTTTCTGAACATTTTCTATGAGGCGTCCTGGTGACAGTACAAACCTATTGGTGGAGTCCTACACAATTTTTACAGCTTTCTGCCTCTCTTTCTGTCAGCTCCTTCAAGCCAGGGATAGGACCCGATCTCCACGGTGGCTCTCTGTGCAGTGGAGGGGTTGGTAGGCTCCTCCTTTTACACCCATGCCTTCTCAAATGTGAGTCCTGAGAGAGTTTTTTCAGTAGCCATTATTTTGTTCACTTTCATAATTAATTATGACTATTGTTGGAGCTTAGTTTTTCAGTAGCTTCTGTCACCCTTGAACTGTATTTCCAGTTATAGATTCTTGGAATCATGGCCATCTTTTCACTAACTCACTTTTGCAATGCACTTTCTTAACACACAGTCCAGGTGTCCAAACCCACACCTGCTAGTCCTTTCTAAGGACTGATTCTAATACCAGTGAAAGTGTTAGTTGCGTAGTCATGTCTGACTCTTTGCGACCCCATCGACTGTAGTCCCATCGACTGTAGTCTGTCAGGCTCCTCTGTCCATGGAATTCTCCAGGCAAGGATACTGGAGTGGGTTGCCATTCCCTGCTCCAGGGGATCTTCCCAACCCAGGGATTGAACCCAGGTCGCCCGCATTGTGGGCGGATTCTTTACCATCTGAGCCACCAGAGAAGCCGATTCTAATACCAGGATGCCATTAATTTTTTGTTAATCCCTATCACATTTATAGCCAGTTATGCTGACATAACTAAGCAAAAGTGCTTCTTCTCTCTTCTGATACATAAGATTATCAGTCAGGCACACCAAGAATTTGTCAACCATAGAATGCAAGTTTTAGCAGCTGTTCACAGGTTGAAGCTCCATGTCATTACTGCATCGTACCTTTCTTCCAGCTTATAATCTCTATTAAGCAAGCATGGTCCACTCCTACCTCTTGGCTGGGAGGTATGTGGTCTCTTCCCCTAATAGCATGGCTTCTGTTTGTTTTCTTTCACCCTCATCCAGCTGTTTTCAACCACTAAAAACAAACCCAAAACTTTACATTGTTTCATACTCCCTTACTGTGTTATACAGGTTCTTCAGAACACAGTCTAACCTGTGTTCCAGATGGGTTTTAGTATCCCTGTTCTGGTTGGGTGAAATAAAACTTGGGGTTATTTCCAAGTCTTTTCCAGTGCTATAGGCTGGAAGAGCTCGGGATGTGCAGAAATGAAACCCAGGCCATTTCTCAAATTTGCTGTTGACTTGTCCATGCCACTTAGCCTCGCTCATCCAGTATCTTCTCCTGCAAAACGAGGTGAGAAGACAGTGCTTGGGGTTTCTTCTAGATCTAAAGTCTTCCTCTGTTTTCATCGGACGGAAGGAGCTGCTGCCTCCTCATCTTCTAAAGCTACCGAGACCCTATGGCAGGGGCTTGTCTTTAATTTTCAGAGGACTTTCAAACCAAATAGTTTTCAGAGGCTTACAATGATTTCTTAAAATGGTCTCATAAAAGATACATTTGTCACTGAAAAGTGATACCTTTTGATAAATACTAATAATAATGCACTTAATTTTAAGTACTATGCATTCTTTTCTCTCTGTGTTAATATCTTTAATGGATCCTCTATCAGGCAATTTGGACTTAATTTATTTCAGGTGATACTGTACTTATACAACTATTCAGTTCACTTAATTAGAGGTTCAATTAAATTATTGCCCTAAAGTGCTAAATCATGGAAATAAATGCAAAATGATAATTCACCTTTTTGTATTTTTTTAATTTATCCTACAGCTAAAGTGGTTTTCAGGTCATAAAGGCCAGAATGGGCTTATGAGCATTTTAGCCACATCCTAATGTGGAAAGTTGTATTTGTGCATCAGTTGGGAATTTGCCCAGTCAAAATGTAGGTGAAGGCAAAAGTGAAAAGAATTTTTTTTATTGTGGTCTTTTCTCTTGCAGCTATAAGAACCAACATCCTGGGTCCAATCCCTCCAGGTTCCACTCAGCCCTCCCTGGTTCTGCAGCCCAATGACAAGTCCTCTAACAAGCAGTCCTGGGAGGCAGCAACTGTGTCTCTTTCTGTACCTCTAGCCCCTACTATATAGCTATGGCATGCTATGCTAAGTCACTTCAGTCGTGTCCAACTCTGTGCCACCCCATAGACGGCAGCCCACCAGGCTCCCCCGTCCCTGGGATTCTCCAGGCAAGAACACTGGAGTGGGTTGCCATTTCCTTCTCCAATGCATGAAAGTGAAAAGTGAGGAGATGGAAATGGCAACCCGCTCCAGTATTCTTGCCTGGGAAATCCCATGGACAGAAGAGCCTGGCAGGCTATACTCCATGGGGTCTCAAGAGTCAGACACGACTTAGTGACTAAAACACCTAAACTCTTCATTCCCATCTCAGCCCCATAATCACTGATCTGCTTTCTGTGTAAGTTTGTGTCTGGCTTCTTTTCATTTCACGTAACATCTTTGATGTTCATCCACGTTGCATTGTTTATCAGTATTTCATTTTTTAGTGCTTTTTAAAATCCATCCATTGATAGTTGGATTTTTCTCTACTTTTTGGCTACTGTGAATAAAAGTGCTATAAATATAAAAAAAAAAAAAAAGGAAAGTGAAAAGTGAAAGTGAAGTCGCTCAGTCGTGTCTGACTCTTAGCGACCCCATGGACTGCAGCCTACCAGGCTCCTCCGTCCATGGGATTTTCCAGGCAAGAGTACTGGAGTGGGGTGCCATTGCCTTCTCCGAGCTATGGCATAGAGGTGCCCAATAAATGCTTGCTGAATTTAATTTGATCACCACAAAGACAACAGTTTGCAAGTGTGGTTAAAACAGTATAAATCCAACATGATAATTTTAAAATATCATCGCTCCAAATACATGCCCCAGTGAGTGAGGTACTCCCAAATCTGGTTAATCATTGAGTTACCTAAGAAGTATTTTTTTAAGGCCTTACTGAATCCATCTCCAGGAATGAGGTCTAGGTATCTGTATGTTAAAGCTCCCCAGGTGAATCTTATAATCAGCCAGGTTTATGAACTCCAGTTTAATGTGTCTTGTGTATTTTTGTATTTTGCTGTATTTGTATTTTTGTATTATTTTTTTGTTTATTATTTTTATATTATTTGTATTTTGTATATTTGTATTTTCTGTTTTTGTATTTTTCTATATTTTCCAATATTGTATTTTTCTGGATGAACTCATGGCCTATTCTAATTTATAGTAAAAATGAATCTCAGTTATGCCCTATTAATTATATCTGAAGGATTTCCTTTGAACCAGTAGTTTATGTTTAGTTGGTGAAAGTGTATACAGATGCCTATGAAGAAGAATATTAATGCCTTCCATGAAGGATTAGATTACCAGTGAGTCCTGAAATGGGACTTTTACACATGGAAGCTGTTGGGTCCTTGGTATGCAACATCTTGTGAGCCAGCTCTGTGGAGAGCAGATTGGAGTATTAACTGGAAGTAGAATAGTCATTGGGAAGGAGAAATTAACTCTTTTTAGGGCATGAGTAACTTTTAGAGTTGTCCTCCTGGGTGCTTGTGTGTGTTCAGTTGCTCAGTTGTGTCTGACTCTTTGCGACCCCATGGACTGTAGCCCATCAGGCTCCTCTGTCCATGGGATTTCACAGGCAAGTATACTGGAGTGGGTTGCCATTTCCTACACCAGGGGATCTTCCTGACTTAGGGACTGAACCTCGTCTCCTGCGTTGGCAGGCGGGTTCTGTACCACTGAGCCACCAGTGAAGCCCTCCTGAGTGCTGTTTTGCCCTAATCTGAATTACCCTTCATTGTAGGATTAAATGGGCTTCTCAGGAGGTGCTAGTGGTAAAGAACCCGCCTACCAATGCAGGAGGGCATGGCAACCTACTCAAGTATTCTTGCCTGGAGAATCCCATGGACAGAAGAGCATGGCAGGCTACCATGGCGTTGCAAAGAGTCTGACATGACTGAAGCAACTTGGCATGCACACACGTAGGATTAAATACCATACCCCACCAGGCTCCTCTGTCCATAAAATTCTCCAGGCAAGAAAACTTAGTGGGTTGCAATTTCTTTCTCTAGGGGATCTTCCCAACCCAGAGAGTGAACCCAGGTCTCCTGCATTGCAGGCAGATTCTTTACCATCTGAGCCACCAGGGAAGCCCACTAAATGCCATGTAAGTCAGCATCAAATATTCAATGGAGCCTGACTGAATAAAGTTTATAGACTAACAAACTCTGCATAGCAATCAGAGAAATGCAGAATGTAGAACACTGTACAACATAGCTTGGTCCTTTCAAAATGGCAATACAGTATGGGGAGGAAGAAATTTAAAGTGTCATAACGAATGAAGTGTGTGAACCAGGATTTATTAGTTTCAGGGAAGGGGGTAGGGTGGGCCTTGAAAGGCTAAAAAAGAAATTTTGGAGCCAGTTGGGAAAACTTACAGGTAGACTAGATATTACATAATAGAAGAGTATTACTGTTAACTTCCCGAGCTCTGATAATAGAGTTCTGACCGTGTAAGAAAATGTTCTTATCTTAGGAGATACTTCTCAAAACAAGGGTAAAGCATCCTACAGCTTGTGGTGCATCCAAGTCATGTCCTGCCAGCTCAGAGCCAATTGTTAAATATTTAAGAATTTTGTGATTCTGCAACCATTGGTAGCTTGAAATCCACCATGATGGGAGTATGCAAACCACAAAATCTACAAGTAGGGCTTTTTCCTCCTCTAGAAAATTAATTTCTCCTCTGGAGAGTAATTAAGCAGCTTACCACTGCTTACAGTTTACTTTCAAATGATTCAGAGATAGGACAAAAATAGCAAAGTATTAATGATTGTTGAGTCTTGGTAGAGGATATGTGTTCTGCTAGTCCAGGAGTCACAGACTTCCTGTAAAGGCCAAAGTGTAAATATTTTAGGCTTTGCAATTCATACAGTCTCTGTGGCAGCTGTTCAACTCTGCATCTCTGCCGTTACAGCACAGAAGCAACCATAGACAATACTTAAATGAATGGGCATGTTATGTTCCAATAGAACTTAATTTATAAAAACAGGGAAGCCACATTTGGTCTGAGGCTCAGTTCAGTCACTCAGTCGTGTCCGACTCTTTGCAGCCCCATGGACTGTAGCATGCCAGGCTTCCCTGTCCATCACCAACTCCTGGAGCTTGCTCAAACTCATGTCCATCGAGTCAGTGATGCCATCTAACCATCTCATCCTCTGTCATCCCCTTCTCTCCCTGCCTTCAATCTTTCCAGCATCAGGGTCTTTTCCAATGAGTCAGTTCTTCACATCAGGTGGCCAAAGTATTGGAGCTTCAGCTTCAGCATCAGTCCTTCTGATCTGAGCCTCTGGTCTGAGGCTATAGGTTGCCAACTCCTGTGCTAGTCTTTCAACTTTTCTGTACTTTTAAAATATTCAAGGGGCTTCCCTGGTGGTCCCATGGTTAAGATATCAGGCTTCCACTGCAGGGGCCACAGCTTCAATTCCTGGTTAGGGAACAGATCCTGCATGCCATGCAGCACAGCCAAAAAATAGAAAAGAAAAATTAAAAATATTTGATAATAGAATTTTTTAATAAAGTTCTTAGGTTGGTTTTCAGAGCGCAGCCCCCCCCCCCCCGACCCTGGTTCCCCTAACACCTGCTAATGAAAATAAGAGGTATGTCCTTTCTTTTCCTTTTTTTTTTTTTTTTTTAATCTTTAAGCTGATCTGATCCAAGTTCAACTACCTATGAGGTTGTTATGCATCAAGCTAAAATAGACTTGATCATGGTGGCTGGAGTAGCTTTCCTGGCAGTGGCAAAGGGCTTGAGAAGGAAGAAGAATTAAGTCATTCTGAATATCCGTAGTGTTTCAGACACTGTCAAACACCCTGTACTGTCTCACGTAGTACCCACCAGCAGTCCTACAGGTGAAGTGAGTGAAAGTCACTCAGTCGTGTCCAACTCTTTGTGACCCTATGGACTATACAGTCCATGGAATTCTGCAGGCCAGAATACTGGAGTGGGTAGCCTTTCCCTTCTCCAGGGGATCTTCCCAATCCAGGGATTGAACCCAGATCTCCTGCATTGCCGGTGGATTCTTTGCCAACTGAGCTATCAGGGAAGACCTCATCAGATGCAAGTAGGTTCCCTAAGTAATGATGAAACAGGGAAAGGGAAGGAACAGGCTGAGAAAGAGCTAGATAGATAAAGGACTTCCATGCCTCATGAAAGAGCTTGGACTTCTTTTTTTCTTAGAGCTCTTGGAAGGCAGTGGAGGGTTTTAAGCAAGATCATATTTGCATTTTATAAAGAGCTCCTTGGTAGTATGAAGGATGGAGTCCAGAGGGAAAGAGCTGATAGTGGGAAGACTCTTCAGGAGGTCATTGCAAAAATAACCCAGGCGAGGGATGATGATAGCCTGAACTAATGTGGCAATGAGAGTGAAGAGTAGATGATAATATGAGGGCTCTGTATGAGCTAGAATGGCTGGGACTTAGTGAGTATATCAGTCAAGATGACCACAGACAACTTGACAGTCTCTTCAGACAACAGACATGTTTCTTGCCCACACGACGTTCTGCTCTGGTTGGAGAGGCTCCATGGTGCTCACTGTGGTCACTCCGGTCCCTGAGGAACTTCTCCAATAAGACCAGTTGATGTACCAGAGGGAAAGCTCTGGCGGGACTCCCATGGATGGCTAAGTGCTACAGCCCAAAAGTGACATGCACCATTCACGTCTCATGGACTAGAACTTGTCAGTGGGCCTCACCTAACCGAGGGGTGTGCAAAAAGTTCAGCCATGGGTGAGCCATGGTGCCTGAATGGATGAAGGAGGACTCCCAAGTATCTGGTTTAGGGAGTGAGGCAGACATTAGAGGTTTTCACTGAGAAAGAAAAGATGGAATGGGGCAAGGAGAAGTGGACCGGCCAAATTATTACCACTCTTCTTCAGCTCTAGAGTGTAACTATTGTATTGGTCCTTTCTGGTTGTCAAGGAGAGGGACTGGAAATCAGCTCCATTTGGGAGCAAGAGTTGACCTTACGCTTTACAAAAGGCATTTTAATTCATTTGCCCCAGTCTTACAGCTTTAGTAATGTAGTGTTCAGATCTTCTGTGTGTCTTTCTTGAATTTTCATGTGAACTATTGTGTCAACATACGGTGTAAAAATATTAGTTATTAATAGGATGTTAATGAAATCTTCCTCACCTTAGAATATCAAGCTGCTGAATTCAAAATGCCAGAGATGTAAATGCCCTTCCACCTTCCTCACCTCCACCCCCTAGCCGGGCTCACTTCAAGCTATCACAGCGTGGCAGTTGGGGAGGAGGTGTAATTAGGCTGATTGGAGCCTATTGTTCTGCTCTGGAGGGCTGACACCTAGCAGCCTTAGGCAATGTTAGTGCCTCCGAATCAATGGGGAATGATGTCCTCTTTAACCTCAAAAGCAGAAACAGTGAATCTGTTCTGTTTCTCCCCTTCTTTGTTTTCCAGCTCCCCTCCCCAGTTTAATTGTAGTACCTTAAAAACTGACTTTTTCTGTGCTTTTGTTTCTTAACAGTTACGAGAAACAATCAAAGCTGGCAAAGGTGTGACTTCAGCTATTGACCTGTGTCGTTACCATGGAAACAAAGCATTGGAGGCCCTGGAGAGCTTTCCTCCCTCGGAGGCCAGAACTGCTTTAGAAAACATTGTGTTTGCTATGACAAGATTTTCCTGATACCAAATTAAAAAGACTGTTGTTTGTTGGCTGAAAAAATTGGGGAAGGAGGTGATCGGGAGAGCTTTCATGATGAAATATCTAAATGTGTTAATGACTTCAACAATATATACATTTTTTTTCTTCTTTTTATCACACTGCTAAATGAATACTGCCTTCTTTTTGGAACTGCTGCAAACAAAATTAGAAGAAAAAAGGTCAAGCAGTTTTCAGTTGTCATGCCAGAAGCACACTTGAGGCTTCAGTAGCAGAAATAATTAATGAGATTCGCTCCTGTGACCTCAGCAAATGGACAGGAAATAAGTCCTTATTGATTGGACCGAGCCAGGGATGGCGCCAGGGTGGTGGCCTGTGGTTTTCCTTCTAGAGAGGACAGGGCAAGCTGGGAGCTGCAGGTGTCAAGAGAAACGCTATCAGTGCCGGCCAGGGAGGACTGTCAAATGAAAACCCAGTGACCAATTTGTCATAATGGAGGGTAATCTAGTGATTAAGAAAAACACATGCTTTGTCTTCTTGCAACTATGTCTTTGTATTTATAGATACAGTCTGGATATACTCTTTGCTTCTTGGTTTTTGTAAGATTTGGGGGAGGAGGGTGGAAATTGTTGAAAAAATAATGCCAAATATTTGAAGTAGGAGATTAAAATGTTGTCAAATATTAACTTGGTTATAGTAGAAATTGCCTGCTTTGCTTTCTGGACCAAATTTTTTTTCAAGTGCATTTCAAAGAAGCAAACTTGTTTTTTTTCTTTTAAGCTGAACAGGATGCTTTTTTTCTTTTTTTTTAAAGTAAATGTATTCATTTGTAATACTTTGGTGTAAAGAATACCCTTAATTTTTACAAGCGTCAGATATATAGTTGTTGTACTGGGGAATTCATTGGTGAGTTTTGATTGTTTGTTTTTAACCTCAGAATGTCAGATTTTGGTCTTGAACCACAGACTTCCAATTACGGACAGAATTGCAGTCTCACAGGCCTGCAATCGGACACTGTCTCTGTGTGGTTCATAGGAGATGATTTTTGCGGTTTGGAGGCAGGCAATATGAGAACACCGTTGACAAGAAGGCTGAGTTTACATAAATGATCTAGGCTGAGATTCAGCCACCTTTCTTCCTTATGTGGTGTAATTACAGCCCTATCTGGAGACATCGAACACAGCAAACAGATTTTATTACCTACTTCACTCAAACACTGTAAGTGAAGTCATTTTAGTTACATTCCTTCTCCAAAAGTTACAAAATCATTTTAGCAGGACCCAGCATGTGGCATGCAATGAAGAGAAAATGGAAGTTACAGAGGTTAAGGTATTGCATTATGAAATATTTTTAAGCATACTTGAAACACTGTAATTGTGCAGTTTACGCTGCTATAATTTGAAGGCCTATAGATTTAGCTGAAGAGAACACAGCACTCTTCTGTTTGAAATGTCTTTTCTCACAGAAATTGGCTTAATTAGTAACTAGGGTTAGATGCTTTAGATCAGACTAGGTTTTAATCATTAACTTCCACAAAGGAGGAGGCTTGCTTTGTGTTCTCTGGCTGTGCAGGAACTTCAGCAAGCTGTAGGTTCTATCAAATGGATGGTCAGGCACCGGGGAACACAGCACAGGATTCTAGGGCTCTTCTAGGTCTGCTTGAGCACCAGGTTCACCGTGTGACCTTGAACAAGGCACTTCCCTCTGAGCCTCTATTTCCGCATTTGTAAAATAAGGTTAAACAGGGAAATACGTGAAGTCCCCTCCACCTTTGCTTTATTGTCAAAAAGTTTCCCATTTCTGACTCTCTAGATAACAGAGATGCTATGTGAGATTCAGAGAAGAGAGAAGGTGAAACCCAAAGACAGGTGATGAAGGAGTGCATGAGTCTTAATGGCTGTCTTCTCGCCCAGCTGCCCCACAGGTGACCGAAAGAATTCCCAGCTCTCCAGTTGTGTGACTTACAGTCTTGAACTCGTTTCAGCACCCGCCTTTCTGCTTTCTTTGGTATGTTTCCTACCTCCCTCTCATCTCCCCAGAAGCCCTGCCAGCCTCTGTCCCCTCTCCTGTACCTCGTGTCCTGGCTCCCTGGAAGCAGCAGCTCTGCCCTCACTGTGGAGTGACAGCCCTGCCTTTGTTAAACCTCCTGTGTTGGCTTAGTCACTCTAAAGTATTAAACATTGATGGTCTTCTCCACTCCCCTTCTTCAGGGATATTTATTTATTCATCCATTCTAAACCCTTGTAACTTCGGACAGTCTCTCGGGGGAAATTTGGGCGCAGCAAGACACATTTAATTACACTTTTTTGGCCTAGTGCCAGGGTGCTGTCAGCAGAGTTAGTGACTTTAGTATGCCACCTCCTTCCCCGTCTGCATCACCGTAGTCTTTTGCTAGAGGGAAGAATTCATTCATTAGCCACTGTCCTGTTCCTTCCACCTGGACTTGCGAACCTCACTCACTTCAGCCCCTGAGCCACCTGACTTCTGCCTCCCTGTCGGTCTTTTCTTCAGGCTTAGTGAGGGCTCTGCGGGCATGCCAGGCACTCTGCTGAAGGCTTTAACAGTGCTATCTTGTTCGAATCCCATAGCTACTCTCTGGGGCTAAGATTTATCCCCCATTTATAGATGCAGTAGCCAGCAGAGAGGACCACCTCTGCCTGACTGGCTTGCCTTCACACTCCCCTCCCCATTTTAAAGTCTTTCCAGACAGTGCCTCTTTCTCTCTTCCTTTTCTTCTCTTTCCAGATAAGACTCTACTCTTTTCCAAAGATGCTTCCCAGGTGGCACAGTGGTAAAGAATCCGCCTGCCAGTGCAGGAGATGCAAAAGACGCAGAGACCTGGGTTTGATTCCTTCCTGGAGGAGGAAATGGGCATGCCACTCCAGTATTCTTGCTTGGAGAATTCTATGGACAGAGGAGCCTGGTGGGACTACAGTCCATGGGGTTGCAAAGAGTCAAACATGACTGAGCACGCACGCATCTATTGACACTCTCCAAAGATCTTCAGCGTGCAGCCTCCTGTATCATGTCTCTGGTTTTGAGTTTTGGGTTTCCTCTGCTGGCTATGAATGTGCTCAGTTCTCCCTTAAATGAAATTTCCCTCACTTCCCCTGTTTATCCTTCCACCTCCACTCTTTTCCTCCTAGCATTAGCAGTACACCTTCTTACAGGCTAGTATTTAACCTTTGCCGTTCATCATTCACTGAATTCACTACTGAGTCCCCACCATCTGGACCAGCACTGGCACTTCAGATACTCAAAGACATTTAAATCTATCAGGTCTCATAGCACTGCTCCACAGAGATGCCTTCTTGCTCACAGGTGGTGGCCTCACTGTAAAATTTACAGCCCTAGCCCTGCACACAGACGTCCTACATGATTTTACGTAGCCAGCTGCAGCTTCCTCCCTCACCCCCAGCACCTGTGATCCACTCCCACCCTTCTCAACTACACTTCTTTGGTGTCTCACACATCTCGCTCTCAGTCCCACCCCTAGAGACATTCTTTTCTAAAATGTAAGGTTCTATTTCCCCAGGAACTACAAAGCAGTTTCCTGTGCCACTGTCATCTTCCTTTAATTCCCCCAACTTAGAAAAACAGTTTCTAAAAAAACAGTTATCAATTAGATACTGATTAGATAGTTATTTGCCATATTCCCTGGTGGCTCAGATAGTAAAGCGTCTGCCTGCAATGCAGGAGACCCAGGTTCAATCCCTGGGTCGGGAAGATCCCCTGGAGAAGGAAGTGGCAACCCACTCCAGTAGTCATGCCTGGAAAATTCCATGGATGGAGAAGCCTGGTGGGCTACAGTCCATGGGGTTGCAAAGAGTCGGACACGACTGAGCGAATTGCAAATTAATTACTCTGAAAAAAGATAAGGATTATGACTATCGTTAAACTTGGTTGTGCGCTTTACTTGATGACAACATTAAATCCGCATCATGTTTTTCTGCTCCTATGATGTAGTTACCTAGTCACACCTAAAAATAAATGATGGGTGACACTGTGTGCCTGATCCAGGCCTCATTCTCTGAAGTTTGAGACTGTCTCTTATCTATATTAATGTTATTACTATGGCCTGGGATGCAGGTGAAACCTATAAACCTGGGGTAGAAGATGTATACTTCAGTGCAGAATGCTCCAAAAAAGATGTAGACCTTTTTTAAGGCCGAGAACCCACCACACAGTGAACCCAGGTGACCAGAAAGCAATCTGAATAATCCTTGATGATATTTCACAACCTGATAAGTTGCTGTAATATAGATCTCTTTGGGCAAGAAGGTTTGGGAAAATTGTGGTTAATCAACAAAATTGCAGCTAAAGGATACTTCTTTTTCTCGCTCTCTTTTTTTAAGATTCTTAACTAGAAATTCCTTGGCAGTCTAGGGGTTGGGACTTGATACTTTGGCTGCTGTGGCCTGGGTTCAATCCCTGGTCAGGGAACTAGACCCTGTAAGCCAAGTGGCATTGCCAAAAGAAAAAAACAAAACTCTTTAACTGAGCAGCAGGTCCATCACATATACAGAAAACTTGCTTTTCAGAAAACTCTTTTCACATTGCTTCCTAGATTTCTTAGTTTCAGGAAGATTCTTTCCGCCCCTTCATTTGTCTTCCCACTATGAGATCCTCTTGTTAAGATCTCACCTTTCTGACCAATAGAAGTTCTGGGATTTATCTTTAGAATGACTGACTGCCTTTCAGTCCGGAGAAGGCATGCCATACCTTTGCTAAAACCCACAAGGACAGAGATAGATCGAGTTGATTTTTCAGTCTGTTTAACTGTGAGGACACAATTGTTATTCCATTATTAATAGTTTCCATTACTGTTAATCACCTTTTAGTAATAATAAAATTATTTGCACTTTCTTTTTAAAACATGAAGCAATCTAATAAGACAGTCTTTTACAAAGCCCCTTTCTTCGTTTCCTACCAGTCACTCCTAATCTCTTCTCAAATCAGCTGTTTTATTCTTTCAGAATGGTTCCTGCCTTTCCACTAAGGAGATAACATACTTTTTAAAAAGAAGGTCACCTGCGGAGACACCAGAGGGGCCAGAACAGAGGGGTCCACCTCTCCCTTTAGCTCCCCCACCTGCCCTTGGAGCTCTGAAGTACCAGGTTTTAGGCCTCTGCTGGTGGAGGAATGTTCTTCTTGAATAGATATTTCTTACTCTTCCATAGAAAGGGAAAGTTTGGCAGGCTTTCATTCCTTTTTCATAGATGCTATTTCCATCTTCATGGAAAAGCTCTTAGCATCTTTCTCAATGTGGCCTGTTCATTTCAAAGACTGACATTGTACCTGTCACTGCATCCTGTGAGCAGATGAGTAGGCTCCCCATTGCCCTGACTGTTGTTGGGAAGATTTCACTTTTTGATACATTTAAGTAAATAAACATAAAAAATTTTTGAAAGATAGAAAAAAATTATTCTGAGTCTCACCATGTTCACATAATCAGCATCACCATTTCCTTTGTATTTCTTCCAGCCTTTTCTGCCATGCCTTTTTTTTTTTTTTTTTTTTGCATGATTGTAATTATATGCAGTAGTATCAATTCAGTGAAGCGAAGTGAAAGTGTTAGTCGCCCAGTCACATCCAACTCTTTGCAACCCCATACAAAGAGCCTGCTAGGCTCCTCTGTTCATGGGATTTCCCAGGCAGAATACTGGAGTGAGTTGCCATTTCCTTCTCCAGGGGATCTTCCCAACCCAGGGATTGAACCTGGGTCTCCTGCATTGCAGGCAGATTCTTTACCATGTGAGCCACCAGAGAAGCAGTCTTCATAACCGCTATTAATAAGTAGCTTAAATTCTACACAAGTCACCTTGAATTTCTATTCCTGATTGGTTTCTCTGAGGTAAATGGGTATTCTCTTAAATACTTACGAGTATTTAAGAAAGTTTCTGTCATAGAAAGATAATGCCCCTGCAAGTTCTCCACAGCAGCAGGTTAAAACTGTGACATGAATTCCCTTAAAACTCTTCAACCTGAATGAGTGATCTTTTCCGTTGGTGGTTCCCATTCCTTCAAGATGACGCTCAAAATAGACTACCTCTGTGCATTTTCCTCTTGCTTCACTGCAAGTTCTCAGTCAGCCACACTTCTGTAGGATGACTGTTTCCTTGTCACTGAAGCTAACTATCTCCCAGGACAGAAAAGGCCCTTGGGCAGTTGTGGTAGGTTCTGCTCTTGCCCAAGACCATGTAGAAATCATTTTCTAAGAATTGATAAGCTATCTTTGCTGCTTCAAAGACTTAGGAGAAGGAAACTCCTCAGGTTTGTTTGACGGGAAACAAAATGACCTTTATCTGACTTGAGTCTTTCATGCTGTGACAGCATGAGCTTACCGTGTTTTGTATTGTCTTGCTTTGTTTGAATCCTTTTTTTTAAGCCTTCAAATGGATGAGAAAACAGTATCATTCTCAAAGAATTAAGCTATACCTGCAGCCTTTCTTTCCTTAAGTTAGTCTTCATAACTTTACTATTTGCATCACTCGTCACTTTCCAAATTTCAGTGAAGTCCCCTGCCTGCCTCCTGCCTTATATCATGAATTGCAGTTACTTGACTTGTACATGGAATATGATCAAGTTAATTGTGAACTTCCTAACTGCTGCCTATTTATGCATCTTTGTTTTTATCCTTTGTTTTTATCCTCTTTCTTTTTTGAAGATTTAACATTGTTTTAATTGAATTGTTAAAAGCAACTTTATTTAAGTAAAATTTACACATCATGAAATCCATCTAGTGTAAGTATACAATTCAGTAATTTTCAATAAATTTGCAGAGTTGTGTAAGCATCATCACAATTCAGTTTTTAAAGATCCTTTGTGCCCATTTGCAGTCAAACGGCAACCTACTCCAGTATTCATGCCTGGAAAATCCGATGGACCAAGGAGCCTGGTGGGCTACAATCCATGGGGTCGCAAAGAGTCGGACACGACCGAGCGACTTCTGTGTGTGTGTGTGTGTGTGTGCAGTCAACCCTTACTCCCATCCTCAGTCCTAGGCAGCCACTAATCTACTACTCTCTGTCTCTATAGGTCTGCCTTCTTTGGATATTTGATGTAAATGGAGTTTTACAATACTTAGTCTTTTGCATCTGGTTTCTGTCACTTGGCATAATGTTTTTGAGGTTTATCTATGTTGTGGAATTAATCATTATTTCATTCATTTATTGCTAAATAATATTCCATTGTACAGATACATTATATTCCTTTATCCATTTACCAGTTGATTGGCATTTGGGTTATTTCTACTGCTCACCTATTATGAATAATGCTGTTGTGAATCCTTGTGTACAGGTCATTGTGTAGACAAAAGTTTCCATTGCTCTTGAGTAGATCCTCAGGAGTAGATCCTCAGGAGTAAAATTTATGATAAATTTATGTATAACATTTTAGAAATTGCCAGACTGTTTTCCAAAGGTTTCATTTTACCTTTCCAACACATGTGGGTTCCGGTTTCTTCACATCCTTGCCAGCTCATGGTGTTCCTTTTTTTATTATAGCTATTCTAGTAGGAATGAGACTATTATCTCATTGTGATTTTTGCTTGCATTTTCCTAGTGATTAATGATGTTTAAGCCTCTTCTCACGAGCTTGTTAGTCATTTATATATCTTCTTTGGTGAAATGTCTGTTGAGATCTTTTGCCTATTTGTTAATTAGGTTCTTTATCTTATTATTGTTATAAACACTTTTTATGTATTCTGAATATAAGTCCTTTATCTGATATATGATGTGCAAGTACTTGCTCCCAATCTATGGCTTAAATTCATTTTCATAATGATTCCTTTTGAAGTGCAATGTCTTTAATTTTAATGAAATCCACTTTATCAGTTTTTTTCATCTATAGATCATACCTTTCATGTCATATCTAAGTGATCTTTGCCTGACCCAAAGTCACAAAGATTTTCTCCTATGTTTTTTTCTTAGAGCTTTATAGTTTTGGCTCCTACATTTACGTCTATAATCCATTTTTAGTTAATTTTTGTATATAGTATGAGGTAAAGGTTTAAATGGGAGTATCTCATCCTCAGCACCGTTGACACATTGGTCTGGGTCATTCTTTGCTGTGAGGGTTGCCTGTGCATTGTTGGAGGTTTAGCAGCATTTCTGGCCCCTACCCACTAAATGCCAGCAGCATCCTGCCCCTAGCTGTGACAACCAGAATCGTCTCCAGAAATTGCCAAATGCTCCCTGCCTTTGGGAAGCCAAAATCTTCCCCATCAAAAACCACTGGACTAAATTAATTAGTTTTGTATGTGGATATCCAGTTGTTCTAGAACCATTGGTTGAAAAGATAATTCTTTCCTCCTTTGAGTTGCTTTGACAAGTTTATAGAAAATCAGTTAACCCTAAATCTAAGGGCTTGCTTCTGGACTGCTAATTCTATTCCATTGATCTCTGTGTCTCTCCTTATGCCAATACCACACTCCTTGATTACTGTAGCTTTATATTAAATTTTTAAATTGGGAAGTAGAAGTCCTGCAGCTTAATTCTAAATAAACTGTTAATTTTAAGATAATTGTAGATTCACAAGTCGTTGTTCAGTCACTCGGTCATGTTCAACTCTGTGACCCTGTGGCCTGCAGCATGACAGGCTTCCCTGTCCTTCACTATCTCCTGGAGTTTGCTCAAACTCACGTCCACTGAGTCAGTGATGCCATCCAACAATCTCATCCTCTGTCACCCCATTCACAAATAGTCATAAGAAATAATACAGAGAGATTCTGTGTACCCTTTGCCATTTTCCCTGATGGTAGCATCTTATAAAACTATAGGATAACATCACAACCAGAGTGTTGACATTGATACAATCCATCAATCTTATTCAGATTTCCCCATTTATACTTGTAGTTCTTCTTTTTCAGAATTGTTTTGGCCACTCTGGGTCCTTTGCATTTCTATAAAAATTTTAGGATCAACTTGTCATTTTCTACAAAAGAGTCTGCTGGGATTTTGATAGGGATTGCATTGAGTATATAGATCTAATTTCAGATCTGTGTCCAACTCTTTGTGACCCCATGGACTAGAGCATCTAATTTCAGATCTGTGTCCAACTCTTTGTGACCCCATGGACTAGAGCATGCCAGGCCTCCCTGTCCAAAACCAACTCCCGGAGTTTACTCAAACTCATGTCCGTTGAGTTGGTGATGCCATCCAACCATCTCATCCTTTGTCATCCCGTTCTTCTCCCGCCTTCACTCTTTCCCAGCTTCAGGGTCTTTTCAAATGAGTCAGTTCTTCACATCAGGTGGCCAAAGTATTGGCGCTTCAGCTTCAGGATCAGTCCTTCCAATGAATATTCAGGACTGATTTCCTTTAGGATGGACTGGTTGGATCTCCTTGCAGTCCAAGGGACTCTCAAGAGTCTTCTCCAACACCACAGTTCAAAAGCATCAATTCTTCAGGGCTCAGCTTTCTTTATAATCCAACTCTCACATCCATACATAACTACTGGAAAAACCATAGCTTTGACTAGATGGACCTTTGTTGGCAAAGTAATGTCTCTGCTTTTTAATAAGCCTTCTAGGTTGGTCATAACTTTTCTTCCAAGGAGTAAGCGTCTTTTAATTTCATGCAGTCACCATCTGCAGTGATTTTGGAGCCCCCAAAAGTAAAGTCTGTCTGTTTTGACTGTTTCCCCATCTATTTGCCATGAAGTGATGGGACTGGATGCCATGAACGTAGTTTTCTGAATGTTGAGCTTTAAGCCAACTTTTTCACTCTCCTCTTTCACTTTCATCAAGAGGCTTTTTAGTTCCTCTTCACTTTCGCCATAAGGGTGGTGTCATCTGCATATCTGAGGTTATTGATATTTCTCCCAGCAATCTTGATTCCAACTTGTGCTTCATCCAGCCCAGCGTTTCTCATGATGTACTCTGCATATAAGTTAAATAAGCAGGGTGACAATATACAGCCTTGACGTACTCCTTTTCCTATTTGGAACCAGTCTGTTGTTCCATGTCCAGTTCTAACCGTTGCTTCCTGACTTGCATACAGATTTCTCAGGAAGCAGATCAGGTCATCTGGTAATCCCATCTCTTTAAGAATTTTCAGATAATTGCCATTTAATGATATTAATCTTCTAATCCATGAAGCATGATTTTCTTTTTTATTGTGGTTTTATCTATCTATCTATATAATGATATGGGCCATTACAATAATTTAAAGTTTTCATTTTAGTGACATTAATTACATTCATATTGTTTTGCAATTATCACCACTATTTCTATAAATTTCCATCACCCCAAATGGAAACCATGCTTTTCTTTAACCAGCAGTACTGAAATTGCCAACTTACTAGTTACCATATGGTCTCCTATGGCCCCCAAAATTCTTTTTCAGATCAGTAATTTAACACCAAACCCTGAATCCCAGGGAATCCTGGTACTTGTCTTTAGAAGAATATAAATGAGTCTTTGTTAAGAAATTGGGCTTTAGAGTCTTCAAATCCCAGCTCTGCCATTGACAAGCAGGTTAATTTACTTCTCTCAGTCTTCCATTATCATAGACAAATTTAAACGGTTTCATTTCTATCACCCTTCCAGGTGTGGGCATCCCTAAATGGGGTGCAGAGACTCCCAGGGATACTCAGCAGCCTGCCACATGCTGTGGAAGCCACAGAATGAACACACACATTGTCCAGGAACATATTTTTCCCCCACAAAGCTAACATTAGGTAATTTAACTGCAAATGAGTTTTTAAACTTTTATAGCATACTATATATATATATATATTATAGAATTACATGTAAGATTTACACTCATTATAATATAAAAAATAAGACTTACAATAAATCTAAAGCCTTTATTTGTGTGCTGTGAGCTAACTCTTCTTCCTTTCCACCTCCCCACATGCCCCTTAGCAAGTCTTCTACCCTTTAGTCTCCTTCTCAGGTCTAACAGACATTCACTCTTCATTCACAGCCCTTTTCCTACAGAACCTCAGAATTCTCAACACAGCTCTCCAGGCAGGCGCTGTTACTGTATCAACTTGAAGTCTGTTTGCCATCTCTGTTCAGCTAGTCAACAACTATATGCTTAACCTATATTTTACCATTTCAGGCTATTTGAAATAAAATTAGTAGTTCTGAAAATCAAGGTGGTTTTATTTACTTCTGGCTTTCCAAAGGTTATGTTCTTCCTTTCAAATTATTTTACTTTCTCTGTTTTTACATATAAATTATAATAAAGATAATGAAAGACATCAGATGATATGTTGACTTTAAAGATGACAGTATCCATCATGTCATCTTAAATCTGCTGGTCCAAAGGTATTTAAATTTTGTGTAACTTTGTTCTTCTAATAGCCATAATGGAAATCACATGTCCACTAGTATGAAAAAACCCTTTGGAAACATCTTTGCAAAACACTTGTGGCTCAGATGGGAAAGAATCTGCCTGCAATGCAAGAGACTCAGGTTCGATCCCTGGGTCGGGAAGACAGCTTGGAGAATTCCATGGACAGAGGAGCCTGGTGTGTTACAGTCCATGGGAGTTGCAAAGAGTCAGACATGACTAAGTGATTAATTTTTTTTTTCCATGCACTGTGATCATTAGATCCTATTTAAGAAAGATTAAATTGTGTTTCATTTCATATTTAGGAAAGGTTTGATTTCTGTTTTATTACATCAATTTAAACACAGAGGTTTGTTTGGGATTCTTTTTTAGATCCTCATCTCTTTATAGAGAGATTCAGAGATAGAAGATGAAGAGATGGACAAGGACAGGTAAAAGAACAAGTCTCTTTTTGATTAAACCATTAAATATCTAAACATCTGTATTTTTCTTCCCCGTGTCCTACCTACCAACTTTTTATGATCAGAAGCTAGCGTGACACATTGCCTTAATTTGTATCTAGCTGTTGCTAAGCTGTCACTATGGTACCAATGCACTCAGGCAAATATAATAGCTAAAAACAAATGTGTAGGAAGAAAATTTTGTCCCTAGCCCCCTCACCTCTCCTGTCATCTGGATGAGTAGTTCAACATTGAATTTCTGTGTCATAATTGCTTTACATCTGTAACAAAACAAATTAACCCGAAACTTTTGAAAACCAAATTATTACAGTGCATAAAAATATAATGATGTCTGCAAATGTCATTTACAAAAGTCATCACTAGTCTTTGTACCTATACCTTGTAATGATTGAAACAGCCTGCGTGGTAACAGTGATTGATTTTTTTTGCCCTCAAGCAATGTAAAACAGCAAAAATACTGTCCTATTAATTATAATTTTATGGTAATGCAATCACAATGAATGGCATCTTTTTGTTCTTTCTCAATGGTTAAAATTTTTCAAATAGTTTTAAAATTTTCAAATTCTAGTAGATAATTTCAGCAAAATGACCTAATGTAAGCTTTATCTTCAAGAGTGGTATAAATATAAACTGTACTCTCCAGTATTATATCTCAGTCCTGTTACTTTCTTTGCCTCACTGCATATGCAATTAATCCAAAAGGAAAAGCTTAATTTTCTTAAAAGGGCCCATTAACACTATTCAACTATGTTTATAGACTGGATATATTACTTGTTTACCTAAATAGTAGCATAAATATAGGTTTTTAGAAAGCTTAACATAAGTGTTTCTGTATGATTGGATTCTTAAACATGTCTATGATTAGTTAATAAACCACTTTCCCTCTTGACTAGTTCTAATGAAAGCTTACCAACTTAAGCGTTGTGTGCTAACACTTCCTCCTTTCGTAGCAGTCTTCCACTTTTGCCCATCAAAAAGAGCTTTCTGTCTGCAGTGTGTCAGCTGTACTATTTATAATAGAGTTAACAATGCCAACTAGAGGCAGTGAAAGGTGTATATTTCATATGCAAATCCCCAGCAATAATTTCTGCAATTACATATAGTTGATTATGTTCAACATCAGTATTATAAAACTGAGTCCAGGAAGGAGAAAATAGTACTGATTTTACTTTTTTGAATCTCTTAAAGACTTTTAGTGAATTAATTAGGAAAATAAAGAGTTCAAAATGGAAGTAGCCCTAGCTTGTTATAATGGATATTTTCACATAATGGGACTTTGATGACCTATTAGAGTAGCTGTTCAGAGGAAGAAATTCTCTGTATGACACAGACTGTTCTTTCTGTTTTGTCTCTGAGTTTGTGTTTTTCCGAACAGTTCTCTCTCTCTTCTTTTTTTGACTGTCACATGCAGCATGTGGGATCTTAGTTTTCCAACCATGGATTGAACTAGTCCCACTTGCATCGAAAGCACTGGAGTCTTAACCACTGAACCCCCAAGGAAGTCCCAAAGAGTCCTCTTTATTTCTTGTTTTACCAGATTGTGATTCCCCTGACCATAAGTAGAACAACAACAAAAAAAGAAACCAAGGATAAATTCATGTTTTCTTTTCACTGATGTATATTAAGTGTTATTATGTGCAAAGCACTATCGTGGATACAAGCATGACTAGAAAGGGAGATTATTTGTGTCTTTCCCCACTGTACTGTAGGTTTCTGTGGACCAGAGTCTCTTTGAAGGCAAGTGGGCTATGACAAGTAGAATAGATAGATCTGAGTTCAAAGACTAGCTTTTCCATTGAATGTGATGTTAGGCAAATTCTCCAAGCTTTATCGTGCTTTCTGGTAGAAATGGAGATAGTCATGCTTGCTAGTGAAGTAGCTGCTGAGTGCCTGGAAGTGTATTTCTACCTATTACAGAGATTGATAGTAAATGCTGTTAAAGGAAATACTGTTTTTTTAATTATTTTATTTTATTGGCCATGCCACGCGGCTTGCAGGATCTTAGTTCCCTGACCAGGGATGGAACCTGGGCCCATGGCAATGAAAGTGCCAAGTCTTAACCACTGGGCTGCCAGGGCACTCCCAAGAAATGTTGAATATGTTTGCTTTTATAATGATGGAACAAGCAAGTAAAATGGAATAATAGTAAAGGAGCAATGGATTGGAAACTAATTAGAATATCTAAAGTAAATCTAGAGCATTCTTCTAACATATAGGACAATATAAGGTGAGAAAAGATCTAGAAAGGAGGTGATAGAGCCCACCCAAGGGTGTATCTTTACACCCTAAATAAAGCAATATTTAAAGGGCCAAGACAGGTGTAAAGCTTACAGTTTGGAGAGCTGTGGGGTTGGATGGGAACAGTTTTCCTATGCTGTGGTCTGTGAACCTGCATCAAAATCTGGGACTTGATGTAGAATCAGGACTTTACCCAGACCTACTGAGCTGAATCTAAAGAGGAGGTCCAGGGTCAGTGTTTCTCATAAATTTCCAAGTAATTTTCACACACACACCAGTTTTAGATCCAGTGGGTAGATAACAAATTTATAAGGTTCTATTGACATCTAATTCTTGGTGTGGTACAAAAGACAAAACATGAACTTTGAAGTAAGACAGATTCCAGCCAAATTGGAATGCTCAACATTTAAGCCAAACAAACAAAAAGAACCCTACCTAATAGAAGGGGGGCTTAGCAGGTGGTTCTAGGGGTAAAGAACCTGCCTGCTAATGCAGGAGACCTAAGAGATGTGGGTTTGATTCCTGGGTCAGGAAGATCCCCTGAAGGAGGAAGAGGCAACCCACTCCAGTATTCTTGCCTGGAGAATTCAATGGACAGAGGAGCCTGGTGGGCTACAGTCCATGGGGTCTCAAAGAGTCAGACACCACTGAAGCAACTTAGCACGCACACACCCAGGAGAAAGCAGGAGAGAAAGATAAATCCTGTAAGATCCCACTTAATATATGGAATCTGAAAAAAAAACTGAACTCATAGATTCAGAGAACAGATTGGTGGTTGCCAGCAGCAGGATTTGGGATGGAGGGAAGAGGGGAATGAATGAAGGTGGTCAAAAGACACAAACTTACAGTTATAAAGTAAACCATGGGGAGGTAATGTATAGCATGGTGACCTATAGTTAAAAATACTGTGTTGCACGTTTGAAAGTTGCCAAGAGAGTAAATCCTAAAAAAAATTTGTAACTATATATGCTGATGGATGTTAACTAGATTTATTGTGGTAATCATCCCTCAGTATATACAAATATCTAATCATTATGTTGTACCTGAAACTAATCTTATATGTATTTGTACCTCAATTCTTAAAAAATAAAGCAAAAAAGGGAAAACAAGTATAAAATGTGTAAAAAGTGAAAAATATAGAATGGATATAAATACATTAGTATTTATATTAGAATGAATTACAATAAATTAATTAAATTCACCAACTCAAAAATAGAATCTCAGATTCAGTTAAAAAGCACTATCCAATAAGCTGTCTAAAAGAGAAACTTAAAAACAAAAGACAGAGAAAGATTGAAAATAAAAGATGGGGAAAATATGAACCAAAAGGAAAAATAAAGAGAATATTAGTATCTGACAATATAGGATATAAGGCAAAAAGTATATATAAGGGACAAAGAAGGTCATATGCTGGTAAGAGGAACAATAGAGCAAGAAGATACAACCATCAAAAACATGTATGCACCTAACAATACAACCTCAAAATACACAAAGGAACAACTGAAAAAAAGTAGCAGAGAGAAATGAATACATCAAATTATAGTTAAAAGATTTTAGCCACGTCTTTCAGAAACTGATAAATCAAGCAGACATAAAATATACATAATGAAATTTTGAATCATGTAATTAATAAGCTCAAGCTATGAAGTATACATAGAGCTCAGCACCAAAGGGTTAGTAAATATTAGATTCAACTATGTGAAACTGTGAATATGAGAACTTTTTGCCTCTTAAAAACAGTTTCATATTATTCCTCATAGTTTGTTGAAGGAATTAAACTAGCTAATGTCTGTAAAGCAATTAGCACAATGTCTAATTTAGTCTCCTTTGGTATTTAGTTTACAAAAAGAATACTTTCCTCAATTATTAGTAATTGGATAAGTGAGATCCAAAAATTCAGTCATGTGAAATATGAGGTCACAATTTGTTTTTTAAGATTAACAAACAAATGACTCATATAGACCTAGCTGGTGAGGAATTTTGGGAGCCAGCTGCCCTACCTAAATTCATGCCGAACTCAGCTGTGATTTGGTGCCACCTGGTGGTGGTGGTTGGAGCCAACTTAAATATTGGTAGGGATAATTCTGAGTCCAGAGGCAGCAGGACAAGATCAGTGATCCCAGAGATGTACCAGTTTGTAGGCCAGATTCAAAAATTCAGCTGGGAGAATACTGACGACTAGAGACTCACTCTTCACCCTTCTTTCTGAAACAACTTCCTATGACTTTCCTTCACCTTCATGACCTTGACCTCCATTCCAAGATCCCCTTCCCCACCGTAGCATAGACCTTTAACCCCCACCTCTGACCCTTGGGGCTTCCTTGGTGGCTCAGGCTGTAAAGAATCCACCTGCAATGCAGGAGACCGGGTTTGATCCCTGGGTCAGGAAGATCCCCTGGAGAAGGGAATGGCTAGCCACTCCAGTATTCTTGTCTGGAGAATTCCGTGGACAGAGAAGCCTGGTAGATGATAGTCCATGGAGTCACAAAGAGTCAGACACAACTGAGCAACTTTCACTTTCATGACCCTTATCCCTGCCTTGTTTTCAAGTAGAGGCTAGACAGGAAATGGGGGCCAGTTGCCCATTCTGCAGAATATCTAAAATTATATTTTAATATAATGGGGTTTATATATTTTTTAAAAATGAGTTTTTACTGTGTTTTATCCAGGATGCCCTGAATGCTTACAACATAGCAACACTATATTTTTTATTTTAGCGTCTTTACTACAAGTGTTTCTGGTTGGTTATAAAAAGCTTTTACTAGACAGAAACCAATTGAAATTCAAGGGAATTCCCTGGTTGTCCAGTGGTTAGAACTCAGTGCTTTCACTGCAAGGACCCAAGTTCAGTCACTTGTAGTCTGGGAGCTAAGATACACAGGCCACATGGTGTGGCCAAAAAAACTACAATAACATATCAAGCAGCAAAAATAAGGGAAGACAGGCAAAAGTAGAAAAGTTCATCCTGAGAATATGAACCCTATTACATGAATGCCATGAAATTTTAGATATATAACTGCTTTTGTGGATGATCTCTTACTGCCTGGTAGGATCAGAAATTCTTAGTTCGGTTATTTCTTTGTTGAACTTCTCGATGTGGAGGAGCAGCTTTCCCTTCCTTGTATAAACATGCTGTCCTGCTCCATTATTTTCAGGCGCCCCCCCTGAACACACCTCCTAGGCTTCTTGGAAGCTGCATGGAGGGGCGCGACAACAGAGCGGGTAGTGATCAGTTATCATTTACCTTTAGTTTCTGTCCCCATCACCCTTCTGGGTATCCTCCCACTTTTGCGTTACCTGGATCACTACAACAGAGTCAGGGCAAAGCAGTCTGAGAGACCGGCAGAACTAGCATTTTGAGATCAGAGTCTTCTTGCCTTATGGCTTCCAGAGGTCACAGGTTTCTTCAATGAAACTGTCATACACCAAGCTGAGTGTCAAATCTTGGGAGAACCGTGGCACAGACCAGCAAAGGCCTTAACCTGTCCACTGCCAATCGCTTTGATCTTACCTGTTACTTCTGCCCACCCTCTAATTTCAAGGCTCTCTGTGTTTTACTCAAAATGGCTGTTTAAAGTTTTCCAAATAGGATCTGCAGTTCCCTGCCGTAGCTACTGCCTGAAGTTTTGCCCACTCAGAATGCCCTTCACCTGCCCTTTGTGGGTCAGAATCCCTCAGCCTTCCTGCGGGCTCCCAGGACAGCCCCTTCTCCACAGAAGCTTCTTGGTTTATTCTGACTCTGCAGTCATCCCCACTCTGGGTCTCTCCTGTGATGCTGCCTTCTGCGTTATATCAGTTTTCAGGGTTCATGATTGATTCCTGGGCTAGAATGACATCTCTTTGAGGACAGGGACCTTGTTTATCTGTTTCTTAATTCCCCAAAGAACTCAAAGCTTTGCAGTCGTAGGTGTTCAATAAATATTTGTTTAACTTTGAAAGCCTTTGTCACATTAAAGCCGGCCAGGCCATCTTCCAAAGAAGTCTCACCTCCTCCTGCCAACTGCATGGGTGCCCAGCCCTATATTTAGGTACTAAATGGTCTCCCCCACCTTTCTCTACAGTTGACATGAGCCAAATTCTGTCACTGCAAAAATTCTCCAGGAATATAGGCATTGGGAAAGCACATTCACTCACCCCAGCCTAGATTAGCCATCTCTTTGGCACTGAAATAATTTGCTTACTTTCCTAATGTCAAGGCTGAATAAATGCAGTTTCCACAAGTACAAAGTTTACTTACTGAAAACCAGGATTGCATCAAGAATATCATGAAGAACGTGCGTGGTTATAGAAGCTGTACCTTTTATGTGTCTTAATTTTTTAATATTTAAATATTAAATCATTAGATATCAACTTGGATGTAATATATTTTACTATAGACACCATTTGAAAACTTCAGTATCTCTAGAAAAATTCAGGAAATACCAAATGTTTGAGTCTTAGGGAATCATAACATAAACACCATATTTGTCCTCAAACATGGGTTTCTCCCTGCCATCATAGATATACCATTTGATTCTGCTGTTCCTAACACCTTCTTTTTAAAAAAAGTTTGTAACCTTACTAGAGACAAGTAACCGAGAACTTCTCTAATTTCTAGTGTAAAACATTCAGGGGGAAGAAGCAAGTAATATGGATTATTGGATTCCTCTGGTAGCTTTCCTCAAATTCACACACTTGAGTTCCAAAGCACAATCATTTCTCTTTGCTCCATGCTGATTATATAGGTCAGGAGGGTAATAAGGTCATTTATTTGAAGGATTTTCATCTGGTATATTTCTAATATTCTTGCCCCATTCCTGACCACTCAAATCAGTATTACAGGGAGACCTGCATCTCTCTCCCTCCACCCAAGAAAATGATGAAACAAATGTAATTTGAGTCTGAACTTTCTGCTCCCAAATTTGTCATCTTCGCGGAGCACAAGGGTTATATTGCTTTAGTCCTTCACACCAGTAATGACTCCTGTAATAACATTAGTCCTTTAAACCAATGATGGCTCAGTAATAAGTAGCACTGTGTTTACTATTAATATTAACTCAATGCATAAAACCTCAAAGGTATTACATATTTTTTTCAAAAACCTCATTACTGAAATCAGAAATTGCCCATGGCAGAATCAAGAAAACACGGGACATATACTAATAAAAGTAAATGTTACATCGTACTATCAATATATTATTAAGAACATGCAGTGTTAGATACATCTATTTTACTGTAAAAAAAAAAACAACAACAAAAAACGGAATTTTTGATTAATTGGCTGAACTGAGATTTCCTTTCTAAAAGATTTTCCTGGTGCTTCTTTCCTAGGAGTCCGCAACATAGAGAAATTCTGAAGCTGTTTTATAGTAACCTCAGATCAAATATGGTCAGTAAGTATGTGTGCCAAGAGTGTATCGTTGAGATACTAATCTATATTTTTATTCTCCTGGTATTTCCTCCTTTCCCTTCCCTGTCTCCAAGCAGATATTCCCATCTGGGTTTATTATCTTGGTGAAGGGACGAGATGGAGTAGAAAGTTGAAATTGCCCTCAAGCTTTTGTTTCTAAAATCTTAAAACCCAGCAGGGAGAAGATTTGAGCCATAGGCACAATGCGTGGGCAGAAGCAGGAGGACCCTGGACACGGTGGTGGGGACGGGCAGGCTGCTGTGTGGGTGGGCTCTCCAGCAGTCTGGCTGGGAGGCAGGCCTGCCCCCAAGAAGCTGTGGCTGTGGCTGGGAGCTGAGACCGCAAACTACAGGCATTACATCTGACTTTGTTCGACCATGTGAATTTCAGTCACTGAGCATTATAAATCTAGGCAATTTTACACAGAAGTCCAGGTTGGAGCTTCTCTTGAATAATTAGCAGATTTGGCCACACTGTGTTCAGTCTCTTATGGCACCAAGGCTGCCTGCCTTAGATAAGGAATAAATGCTCTAGTTTGCCAGAATCCCTGGAAGTCATCGCTACACTGATGCCAGGGGTTAGTTGTCACTCATCGTGACACTGGCACTGTTCCCGGCAATAGAAAATGGTCCTCTTTACCCCAGATTTTTTCCGTAAATGAAGAAATGAAACATAAACTAAAGATGGCTCAGGAAAGAAAGAGGAGCCAGTGCACTCCTCCATGGAAGGGAAGATGTTCTTATGTGTCTGATAGGCAAGCTGCACGCTTCACTCACGAGCTCTCCCAGCCTGGTCCCTGTAGGCATTTGGATCATGGCTTCCGCGTTCCAGGCAGCCTTGCAAAGAGATGACCGCGTCCCTGGTTGGGCATGGCAGAGCCACTGCCTGCAGGGTACAGCATGCAGAATGATGGACGTCTCAGCCAGAACCCATGTGGGCAGATGCCTGGAGGCCAGAGGCCGCTGGAAGCTTCTGGTGGGAGTAGGGAGGACTCCAAAAGGACAGGGCTCAAGACAGAAAGTAAATTAGAAAAATCGTTATTTCACAGATGCAAGTGTACGGACTGAGATTTGCATGCAGCACCTTTTCTTTCTGGCTGATTGGTTACTTAGCTCAGGGCTCTGATGGCACCAACATGCACTCATGGCAGAGGTGACCGGGGCCTGTCCTAGAGAAAGACAGCAGAGACACTGTCTTTTCCTTATGAGAGGGGTAAGGAGAAAGGACATGAGGGTTGGGGGCATCACATGTTTTAGAATTACATGATGATGTCTTTTTCCCTTTCCTGGGTGGAATTTGAATTTAAAGTGGTGTCTTCCAGACAGCATTTAGGACCATCATATGAACCTTTGTGCTTTTGCTGCTAAACTAGAAATGTGTTTTTCAAAACCTTAACTGTTATGTGCCCAGGCTAGTTATTTCAACAGTTTGCTCACCCCATTTATAACCAATAAAAATAACTATCCTTTATTGAACTTAGCTTCTGCCAACCGCTCTGCGGTGCTCCCCATAGCTGCCTGCCTCATTTAAAACCATCCTGCATGGTGCCCCATGCCTTGACAAAGGAAATGGATGCTAAAAGCTTAAGCAGCGTCCAAAATCCCACACTTAGTACATGTGGGAGCCTGAATTCAAATCCAGGGGTCTGTCTGACTTCATGAGCCCTGCACTCTGCAGCCAACATCACCTTGATGTCACCATCAAATATGACAGCATTTATCAGCACCTGCTACCTGCAGGGCAGCAGTAGGGCTGGAGGCATGGAAATGTGAATGCAAAGGGCCAAGTCCCCAAGCAGTAGCAAAATTAAATTAGGCACATTCTTTAGAAAGAAAAGGGAAAGCATATTCATGCAGTGACAGAGATGTTAGCAGTGATCCTTGGAGTTGTGGTGTAGCAGAGAAAGCCACCATGTCAGCAGATATTCACTCTGGGACCCAGTGCTTCTGGGATGTTAGGACTGAGTCCAAGTGAGCTTAGTCCTTTTTCCCCACTGTTATGAGTTATACTGTGTCCTCAAGATGATGTTGAACTCCTTACCCCCATTGTCTGTGAAATAGGGTCCACTTGGAAGTGGAGTCCTTGCAGATACTCAAGATGAGGTTATTTGTGGGGGGTCCCTAATCCAGTATGACTTTGTCCTTCTAAAAAGGAGAAATTTAGACACAGAGACAGATATGTACTGGAGGAAAAGGATGGGAAGATCCATGGAGAATATCATCTAAGAACCAAGAAACTTCTGAGGCCCCCAGAAGCAAGGAGAGAGCCCTGGAACAGAGCCTCTGCATAGCCCTCAGACAGAGCCTATTCAGCTCTTGATATGGGACTCCTATCCTCCAGATAACCACAATGGTGTGATCAGACACCCTGGAATGCGAAGTCAAGTGGGCCTGAGGAAGCGTCACTATGAACAAAGCTAGTGGAGGTGATGGAATTCCAGTTGAGCTATTTCAAATCCTAAAAGATGATGCTGTGAAAGTGCTGCATTCAATATGCCAGCAAATCTGGAAAACTCAGCAGTGGCCACAGGACTGGAAAAGGTCAGTTTTCATTCCAATCCCAAAGAATGGCAATACTAAAGAATGTTCAAACTATTGCACATTTGCACTCATCTCACATGCTAGCAAAGTAATGCTCAAAATTCTCCAAGCCAGGCTTCAACAGTACATGAACCGTACATGAACAGTACATGAACCAAGCTGGATTCAGAAAAGGCAGAGGAACCACAGATCAAATTGCCAACATTCGCTGGATCATCGAAAAAGCAAGAGAGTTCCAGAAAAAATCTGCTTTATTGACTATGCCAAGCCTTTGACTGTGTGGATCACAACAAACTGTGGAAAATTCTGAAAGAGATGGGAATACCAGACCACCTGACCTGCCTCCTGAGAAATCTGTATTGCAGGTCAGGAAGCAACAGTTAGAAATGGACATGGAACAACAGCCTGGCTCCAAATAGGGAAAGGAGTACGTCGAGGCTGTATATTATCACCCTGCTTATTTAACTTATATGCAGAGTACATCATGCAAAATCCCGGGCTGGATAGAGCACAAGCTGGGATCAAGATTGCTAGGAGAAATATCAATAACCTCAGATACGCAGGTGACACCATGGTTATGGCAGAAAGTGAAGAAGAGCTAAAGAGCCTCTTGTTGAAAGTGAAAGAAGAGAGTGAAAAAGTTGGCTTAAAGCTCAACATTCAGAAAACGAAGATCATGGCATCCAGTCCCATCACTTCATGGCAAATAGATGGGGAAACAGTGGAAACAGTGACAGACTTTATTTTGGGGGGCTCCAAAATCACTGTAGATGGTGACTGGAGCTGTGAAATTAAAAGACGCTTACACCTTGGAAGAAAAGCTATGACCAACCTAGACAGCATATTATAAAGCAGAGACATTACTTTACCAGCAAAGGTCTGTCTAGTCAAAGCTATGGTTTTTCCAGTAGTCATGTATGGATGTGAGAGTTGGATTATAAAAAAGCTGAGCCCCGAAGAATTGATGCTTTTGAACTGTAGTGTTGGAGAGAACTCTTGAGAGTCCCTTGGACTGCAAGGAGATCCAACCAGTCCATCCTAAAGGAAATCAGTCCTGAATATTCACTGGAAGGACTGATGCTGAAGCTGAAACTCCAATACTTTGGCCACCTGATGTGAAGAACTGACTCATTTGAAAAGACCCTGATGCTGGGAAAGACTGAAGGCAGGAGGAAAAGGGGATGGCGGTGGACAAGATGGTTGGATTGCATCACTGATGCAATGGACATGAGTTTGAGTAGGCTCCGGGAATTGGTGATGGACAGGGAAGCCTGGAGTGCTGTCGTCCTTGGGGTCTCTAAGAGTCGGACACAACTGAGTGATTGAACTGAACTGATCCTCCAGAACCATTGAGACAATAAATTTCTGATGATCTAACCCATCCAGTTTGTATTATTTTATGATGGCACCCCCAGGAAAGAAAACTATCACCCAAGGTGTACACACTTTAAAAAAGAAGATTCTGTTGTGTGGGTTTGTCATTGTCCATTTCAGAGACCTGCTGAGCAGGGCTGGTACCCAGCCACTGGGAAGTCTGGCATCATCCACATGCAGCCTTGAGCAACTACTCATATTTCAAGCCTCAGCCCTCAGTCCAACCAGCTGGAGTGTCCAGTGCATGCATCAGTCACAGCAGGGGGGAGCCACTTGAGATACTGCAGAAGGCAACAGGAGGGATGATGTTGAGGCTCTGTGGAGTCCAGTACAAGAGCATCATGGAAAACATGAATAAACAGTACAGTCAAGTAATACCAGTTAGGCTGAAATAGGGGTCGTCTACAGTAGAAGAGTAACTAGAACACTGGGAGTACAGGCCTGCCTGTGGGAGAGGGATGGTGAAAACCCCACAACAGTGTAGACATTTGGCTGGGCTTCAAAGGATGAATAGGAGTTCACAGGAGCAGTGTAGAAGCATCACAAGCAAAGGCAAAGAAGATAGAAATGCCCAGCCTAAGCAGGAAGGTGTGCCTAAGGACTCCCTTGTGTCTTAGAGTAGGATGGAATTTTCTGAAAAGAAAAGATTAAATTCTATTCTGGTCAGTACTGCTGATGTTGCAAAGAACTAAACTGGGAAATAACCAGACTTAATTGGGAAACAGTAGAAGAATTAGTACTTAGGATATAGTATAAAGGAAAGTGAAGTCGCTCAGTCGTGTCTGACTCTTTGCAACCCCATGGACTGTAGCCTACCAGGCTCCTCTGTCCGTGGGATTTTCCAGGCAATAGTACAGGAGTGGATTGCCATTTCCTTCTCCAGGGGATCTTCCCGACCCAGAGATTGAACCCAGGTCTCCCGCATTGTAGACAGACGCTTTACCGTCTGAGCCATCAGGGAAGTCCTCAGGATATAGTGTAAGTCATGCCAATTGCCAGTCATGCATCTCAAGTCTGGCACATATTAGCTTGAGAGAATTATTTGTTAAATGAAAGAATGAATTACAAGCCATGTCATCTCTCTGGGCTTTATTTTTTCCCCACTTGTTTAAAAATGAGGTGGGTTGGTGTGGGGAGGTGGTATGGCTCCTCATCTCTCTCAGGTCTGTGATCAAGAGCAAACAGAAGGACAACATGTGAAAACACTATTATTATAGATTAAATGTTTGTGTCCTTCACAAATTCATATGCTGAAGCCCTGACTGCTGATATAATGGTATTTGGAGATGGAGCGACTAGGAGGTATTTAGGGTTAGATGATGTTATGAGAGTGGGGCCCTCATGATGGGATTAGTGGCCTAATAAGAAGAAGCTGCCTGCCAATGCAGGAGACATAAGAGACGCAGGTTCGATCCCTGGGTCAAGAAGATTCCCTGGAGGAGGGCATGGCAACTCACTCCAGTATTCTCACCTGAAGAATCCCACAGACAGAGGAGCCTGGCCAGCTATGGCCCACAGGGTCACAGAGAGTCAGACACGACTGAAGTGACTGAGCATGTATAACAAGAAGAGATACCAGGGACGGAGCTTGCTCTCTATCCACCATGTAAAGACACAGCAAGAAGGTGACCATTTGCAAACCAGGAAGACAGCTCTCACCAGAACCCATCATGCCAGCACCCTGATCTCAGACTTCAGGCCTCCAGAACTGTGAAAAAATAAACTTATTCTATTTAAGGCACCCAGGGTATGGTATTTTATTATGGCAGCCTGAGGAGACTAAGACAGCTATGGAAAGAACTTTATACCTGTGTGATATTATTCCAGAGTGGGTATAGAATGGTGGATGAAGTCCTCAACTGGGAGGTGAGGGGGCTCTGACATGTGGCCCAGATCCTGCCAGGACCCAGCCGCCTGTCTTTGGGCTCTTCCCATATAACACATAGGTGGTATAGGGGCCATTCCAGGAGGCACCATTCACATAGACTAGGAGCTGTCCTGCTCCAAGCCTTCAACCATTTTTTCTTCATCTATAGAAAGGGGAAGAGAAATGGGACATATGATATCTAACAACAATTCACTTATTCTTCCAACAACCGTTTGTTGAGAATTGATTATGTCTCAGGCACAGAGCCAGGCACTTGGAGATAGTGTAGGATCATGGTCTTGCCCTCCAAAAGTTTACATTCTACTTGAAGAGACAGACAGAAAGTCCATTATAGCTTCATGTGAACAGGGTCTCTGTGCCAGTCAGCTCAGGCTGCCATAACAAAATACCATGGACTGAGGGGCTTAAACAACAGAAATCTATTTTCTCACTCTGGAGACTGGAAGTCTAAGATCAAGCTGCCGGCAGGGCTCTCCTGAGGCTGTCTTCCTGGCCTACAGCCAGCCACCTAAATGTCCTGACATGGGCTTTTCTCTGTGTAGGCACATCCCTCTTTGTATAAGGATACTAGTCACATGAGCTTGAGGCCCACTCATATAACCTCACCTAACCTTAACCACCTCTTTAAAGGCTCTGTATACAAATGCAGCCACATTCTGAGCTACACCGGGGGTTAGGACTCCAACACCTGGAGGGACTAGGTACCGGGATGGGAGGTGGCACAGTTAAGTCCATAATAGCCTCTATGACAGGGAGATTCAGAGCAGGGACCTCCACCCCAGGCTGGACCCACGAGGCCTCTTGAGGAAGAGAGCTAAGCTGCTGAGGAGTGAAGATTGAGGCCGGAGTTGAGCTACCACGTTCGTGAATACAACTGTGTGAAACCCTAACCTTGTAAATTTTCCTCTTTGGTGGACTCTGATTTATTTTGAAACCTGTTTGGCCTTTGGTAGGCGTGACATACCAAAAGGAACCCCAAAACATTGTTCCAAAGGCCAGTGTGCCTTGGGCAAGCTACCTTTTCTTTTTGCCTTGGTTTCCTTATTGGTAAAACCAGGCTGTTGGCATCTATTATTTCTCAGGCCCTAATGTGCCATGATTATAGTGAAATCCTTAGACACTAAAATACTGTGCTGACATTTCAGAAGTTTGTGGAAAAGGAGCTGTGGATTCTGTAGCCAAATATTATATTTACTTTGGGAGCATTATTACTGAGATTTCTTCTAACTCTCTTTTTTTTAAAGGCAAAACAATAGATTGATGAAGGGGAGTCAGGTGACAGGTGTCAAGTCAGGCACTCACACCAATGTTGCATGACTTTAAAAAAAAATTATTTATATATTTATTTGTTTGTTTTTGGCCATGCTGGGTCCTCTTTGATGCACAGGCTTTTCTCTAGTTGCAGCAATCGGGGGGTTACTCTCCAGTTGTGGTGCACAGGCTTCTCAGTACAGTAGCTTCTCTCGTTGCTGAGCATGGGCTGGAGGATACTGGGCTCAGTAGTTGTGACTCATGGGCTCTGGAGCACAGACGCAGTAGCTGTGGCACACAGGCTTAGTTGTTCCGAAGCATGTGAGATCTTTCTGAATTAGGGACAGAACCCATCTCTCCTACATTGGCAGGCAGATTCTTTACCGCTGAGCCACCAGTGAAACCTTGCATGACTTTTAGCTACTCCAGGGTGATTTGTTCCTTAGGCCAAGGTGACAACTCTTTTTTGGTGTGTGGGGGGAAAGGGTTACAAAAGCAATAGATGCTCATTGTTGGGGGACAACAAGGAAATCAAATATTTCACAAAGGTTGAACATGAAAAAGGACTAGTAAGTTCCTTCTTTCTACCATTATATACCTCCAGGGTAACCACTGTTACCCCTGTGCTTTCCAGACCTTTTCTATTCACACCCAGATATAGGTACATACATGTTTTCCTTTCTTTCTCTCTCTCTTTTCTTTTTTTTTTTACAAAAGTGGGTTTACACTACATAGAGATCTGTAATTTTCTTTCTACTCAATATGTCATAGACACTTTCTGTACCCATAAAAAAAGATTACCTTCCTCTTTCTAAAGCTGAGATAGTGTGCCATAGCATGTGTCATCATATTGACTATTTTCCAAGTTGTCTCCCAATTTTTCTGTTATGAATGATCCTGCAATGAACATCCAACATTTGCTTGCAATGTTGCAGTGAACATACAACATTTGTTTGTAGTTGTAGCCTTGGTTGAGTTAGGATGGATTCCTCGAAGTAGAATCACTGGATCTCAAGTTCATTTCTACAAGGTATTTAATTTTACAGAGGAGATTTCAGGCAAGTCCAATAAGACTTTAAAAATGTATATATATGTATGGAGAGCATTTCATTTAGAGTCTTTTGGCCCAAAGCAAGAAATAGTTTCTTAAAAACCAGCCAATTACTAGAGGAGTGTATACCTCCTTTTTTTTTTTTTCTTTGTTAGTGTACTCTGATTGGCTGGGAAACCAGCCTCCCCTTGCTCCCTGCTCCCTGCCTGTCGCTTTGCTGTGTGATCTGTGTGGGGAACTCCTCCGACTGCAGGCCTTTGGGCACCCCTCTGGGCTTTGGGCCCTGGTGGCTGCAGCGCCTCCAGCTAGCACTCTGGGTTCAGAATGAGCTATCGTTCAGACTGGCATTTTTTTTCTCAAGGGCTTGAAATTGAGACTGGGATTGCAGCAGTTTTCGCTCTCCTTAAGATTTCCTTTTGCAGACTGCCTATTGTGCAAGCCAGATATTCTACTAAAATCATATCTTAATGGTTATGCTGGGTGCTTAAAATCTCAAGGTACTATAAATTATTCAATAGTTCTTCTATACATAAGGAAAACTGCCCAGCACAAATTCTCTGCAACTTTTCATGCAACACCTCTTTTTTTTTTTTTTCTTTCCCACACTGGATCATGGTGTGTCATTTACCTGCTCCAGATTCCACTAAAGGTGGGGTTGGTTCCCCTCACACCCCATTCCCAGCACACAAAGGGTTAAACTGAAGCCCTTGAGCCCACCTTACCAAACAAAAGTCAGTTTTGCAAGTTACTCAGCGAGATGTCTTTCAGTAGGTTCTATTTAATAAAGTTAATATAAGCTTCTCTGCTCCTCCTCTTTTTCCCTCTTACTTCATTTGTGAGTATTCACGGAATCTGGATCTGCCAGCTACTTCTGTTTGAAGTTGAAGGCTTGGCAAAATTATACATCCAGCAGGCAAGTAGTAAAGTGGAAATGTCTACAAGTAACAGTGAAATCTGTTGCATTGTTTTAAGACTTAACTACTGAGGGATACAAAGTCCTATAAATACTGTTGAGGCAGCTATAAGTACATTTTATGATGATCAAAAACTTTAGAACAACAGCTAAAGGATATGTGAAACCTGATGTCTATCTGCCACTCTTTATTATATACATTGATTGATATTAAAGATATCCCACTCTTCATTAAATGCTGGATAATTTTGAGTTTTTACATTTAGTGTTTTATGTGAGTCCTTTGTATGGCCAAATTTACTCCCTGCTGCCTTTTACTCAGGTAAAATTGGAAATGAATTCATTAGATCAATTGTAGCAGCTCTAATTTGAAATCTTGAAAAATGCATTTCTAATGAAGAAATTTCCAATCAAGCAGACCTCTAAATCTAAGGTTTTTATTTTTTTCAGGTCTTTATACATATTCTTATGAATCATTAGCAGTCACTCCTGCTGACTTCTTAAGATTACCTCAGGCAAGAATTGTGCTTTTTAAAACTTCATTCCTCTCCTCATGTTCTTGTTTAGTCTCCAAATCATGTCTGACTTTTATTTGACTCCATGGACTATAGCCCACCAGGCTCCTCTGTCCATGGGATTTCCCAAGCAAGAATACCAGAGTGGGTTGCCATTTCCTTCTCCAGGGGATAATCCCGACTCAGGGATCGAACCCGCATTTCCTGTATCTCCTGCAATGGCAGGAGGATTCTTTACTACTGAGCCACCAGGGAAGCCCTTCTCCCCATCTTACTCCATGTTTATTCATATTTTTTCATAAGGCATTACATTTATCCAATAGCACTTTCAAAAATATTGTTTTTCAAAGACTCTAAGGTACAACTGGAACATGACAACTCCAATGCATGTTTTTACCTTTTTAAAAAAATCTTTTGTCCTGCTTTTTCTCCTTATTAAAAAAAAAAAAAGAAATTCATATAAACATACAAAACCATTTGAAGGTAGGTAGTTTCCTTTCCCACGTTGCAGTAACTTCCATTTTTGCTAACAACTCATTTGGAATAGCTTACTTTAAGTAGCAATGTTCATCCAGTTATGCAAATTAAGATACATAATTTACAATAATACTCAAGGTCACTTTGTAGTTTCCTGAGAGATTGTTTTGAAAAGTCAGTTTGTATCAGTTAAGCAGGCTGCTTGTTTTAGATGCTATAGAATTATTGTTATTTCACAAAACTTCTGGTTCTGAACAATGTGAACAGGGAAATGTTCATTTTTAATTATTTTATTTCCACTGATGTATTATTTAATTTTTCCTCCAATACCTGTTAATGATTGGCTATAGATATATCCTATAACACATTTCATCTAGTCCCCTTTGTAAAAACGTAAGAAGGTCATTTTACATTTTTAAAGCACTAAGTAAAGTGGTTTAAAAATGCAAAGTGAGCTTAAATGCTTCTCTTAATTCTTCCTAACTCTTCCACTGGGAAACCCTAGAAAACTGAATTAATGAAATGCAACTTATACTTTTTAAATTCAAACTGTCACATTAAATTGAAGGTGAAACTAAAACTGCTATATGTTAACTAAGTCAAGCGATGTACTATATCAGACATGTTATTTAATGTGCGAATGTTAAAAGTCAAGTTCCCGGCAGAAATAGAAGTGCCTCCATTCTGTCTTCAGGGAATGTATAAATTAACCATTCTGCCCCAAGCGGTCCTCCTCCCTTTCTCCCTCCGCCCTATTTTAAATGTAGATAGGGCGACTCAAGTCTTTTGAATTTGAAGGGCTGCTATCTCGGCCCCATTCTTTTCATCATCCTCTTTTGAATGACACTGAGCACGTATGGATTCTTTTATAAAACACCCCCCGGACGCAGGGCTAGGTTCTCCCTGCTGCTTGCTAATTTTGCATAGCAATTAGTACTGACTTTTCAAAATCAGTTCGAGAATGTTCCATGTAGAAACTCAAAGGTCTTAGATAACCACTTGCCTATAGATTTCAAACCCAAAGGGGAAGAACTTGCATAATTGCTAAATTCCCAGTTGGAGCGGTCTGGAAGAGGATACGTAATGCAAAACTATACGTTAATTCAAACCCTCCCCGCGCCCGGGCAGCAAGGAGCCAGCATATGCCTTCTTTTTAAAATCTATTCTACCAATTCACTGACCGCGCAGGGCCGGGCCACATGGTCCCCCCTTGCAGCCAGTCAGCTGTGAGCAGCAGATGGGATCATTTGCATTTTTCTTTTTATACTTTCTTCGACCCGCAAATTAAAGGATTTTTTAAATTTTACATTCTCATTGTTTGCCTTAAATATAAACGTGGCTTAACTGTTGGGTTGGGCTTCCCTGACCCTCACACACCACACCCCTTGAAGTCATTGAGACTGGAGAAAATACCCGAGGGGTAGGTTTCGTTATTTATCAACTTGCAATCTCCAGTCCGGGAGTCAGGAGTAGAAAGAATGAGCCTTTATTGAGTTGGTGACTCGTGTTTTTCTATTTTAAGCGCTCGGCGCAGCTATCCCGTGGGTTTGTCTGTGGCATGTGGGTCTGTGAGCCCGCGCACTTATGAATCTCAGACTCCGCAGCCTCAAACCTCAAAACTTCGGGTTACAAGTAGAAGGCAGATTTTAGCTCTTAGACTTACAAGAGAGGGCGGCCACCCTACTGGGGGAGTGGCCAGAGCCAGTGTTTCCCAGCGCCGGGGTCAGTCTCCCGCGGCCCGCCAGACTCCATGCAGGCTCCGCGGGGGCCACTAGGGTCCCCGCGCCCCGAAGTCTTTGTGCCCATCGGACGGGGGAACTCTCGCCCGGGGGGTACAGGGCCACGGCCGAGATCCCAAAAAATGCGGGAAAGGCGCGGGCGCGGAGGGAGGCGCCCCGCACAGTCGCCGATCCGCGGAGGGGAAAAAAAAAAAGTAGAAAAAGAGGCTTTTCAGGTTAAACTCCTCGGGTCTGAGAAACCACGTTTTAGAGAAATGAGTCGCGGGGGGAGAACACACGATGTGCAGGGTACATTGTTAGCCAGCGCTGGCCCGGCGCACCGTGGGTGCGCGGCCGCCGCCCCCCGCCCCGGGCAGCGGGCGCGGGCCCACGTGGAGCGGCGCGGCACCGGATGAGCGCGCTGGGCCGCCCGGGTCCCCGGAGTGCGCGCCCCAGCTCCCTGCCGCGGCCGTTCACGCCCGAGCGCCGCCGCCGGTCCCGCGTGTGCCCCGCTGAGGGGGAGGGGCGGGCTGGGGGTGGGGGCGGAGGGGTTGTGGTTCCACTGCAGCGGGGGCTCCTGTGTCCTTGTGCGGAAATGACACACGGAGTCCCGTCACGTCACGCGAGAGCGCAGCGCACGGACACACACAAAGAGAGGGGAAAATACACGGCGCCCGCCCGCTGCCCCCAGCAACTCCCCGGGCCGCCCCGGCCTGGCCCTCCGCGCGCGGCCCCCACTCCCCAGCCCCGCGCTCCCCCTACCCCCCACGTGGCGCCCCAACTCGGCGCGGGCCCGCTCTGCAAAGTACAGAACTCGTGTCCCAGGTAAGTGCGGGGCGGTTCAAGCCGGCCGCGCGGTGGCGGCGGCTCCAGAGCAGACGGACGGGCTAGTGGCTGCAACATCCATGCCGGGGTGGGGGGCGGGAGCAAGGGAGGGGACGCGTAGGGGGGCTGCCCGGAGAGCGCTCGGCGGGAGGGGCGCCCACCCCCGCGCAGGGCCGAGTCGCCGGAGCGGGCGCCGGGCGCCCACGGGCTCGCCGCGCCCATTGTGCCGCGCGCCCCTTTGTGCCCGCTCGGAACGCGGCGGCTCCATGGCGTTCCGGGGAGCACGCGCGCCGCGCGGGGGCGGGGGGGAACGCGCAGTGGAACAGTCCGCGCCGCCACCGCCCCACTCGCGCCGCGCGCCGGCCCCGCACCCCCGCCGGGCGCCGCGATGGAGCGGCCGGGGCCGCCGGAAGGCTCTGCGAAGCCATCGGCGGGCTCGGTGTCTGCGCTCCGCCGGGCTGCGGCTGGGAACGGGCTCGGCGTGCAGAAGAGGGGTGTCAGAGCAGGAGTAGGGGGCGGGGACAGGAGGAAGATACGGAGCAGGGAGCGGGAGGCCCGAGAAGCCGCCGCTCGGAGGGACGCTGCCTCCGGAGTCAGCAAATGGAGCGAGGCAGGCCCGCGGCGGCGACGGCCGGCGGCCGGCAGCGGACAGGGACGGGCCCCGCCGCCAGGGGGCGCAGCGCTCCCTCCCGGGCCGTCCACGGCGCGGTTCGCGGTTCCCGCTGCCCGGGAGCAGGAGGCGGGCCCGGCGCCTTGGGCGTGCGCCCGGCTGGCGCGAGGCCTTCCCGGCCGGCCGCGGAACCGGAGCCCTGGCGCCCGCCGCCCCTCGTGACCGCCCCCTCCCTCTTTCTTGTAAACGTGATTCCCACGCAGACTTTGTGCACGCTGCGCCCGTGAGTTGTGCTGCAGTGCTCGTCAGGGCCTTGCGTGCCGAAACGTTTTTTCCCAAGGTTTTTTGCAGAGGTAAAGGAATTTGAGTGCTCAGGTGGCCTGTCTGGAAGAATTTTACACTCAAATGCCAACTGGGAGAGGATGTGCGGAAGAGAGCTGTGCGCTTCAGCGTCGGAAACGTTCAAGTTCACCTTCTTAACGTAACTTTTGTAACTTATTAACTGTTCCCCGTGCCACGGGGCAACACGTGGAGTGCCCTGAAGCTGAGGCTGTGGGAAACTGAGGCAAGGAAGTGAATTCTCGGGCTGGGGCTGGCTCCTGTTGTCCCAGAAGGATTGACACTGTGGAGGGGTTTTTTTGTTGTTATGCACACTCCCAGTCCCACCCTCTTTGGTTTTTCTTTCCTCCCCCACCCCCCTTTTAAACCATCCATCCTTAGTTTCCAGTTTCATGTCCCTTACCTCAGTACTGAGGTTGCGTGAGATTTTATATCTTAACAGTTTTACATCCCCAGCCACTAACCCAGGATCTGATAACTTAGTAGGTGCTCAGTAAAGTTTTGCTAAATGAATACGGAGAACCTCTTGGATTCCAGGAGAAAGAGGACCAGTGTATCCTGTTCCTATTAGTGGGCTGGCTGGCATGCTCATGGCCCTTGAAATAAATTTATGGAAAAACCAGAGCCTTTAAAATATCCATCACATAACAACTCCACAACTGAACGTAGATATTGCCATAGAGGCCATCTCCTTGTTGAAGGGATTTAACAAAGTTTTATGTCCTTCCCATCTCCCATCACGCACAAAGCATTAGTAACCTCCAAAAGCAAGACCATTTAGGACCTAGTAGACAAGCTGGTCAGCATCCCAGTAGTCTGTTAAAGGTACCACTTAGACACATTTACTTTACCCACTTGCGAACTTCTGAGTTTTTAAGCATCCCTTAAGTGAGCAAAAGAAGAGGAGAATGTCTAATAATTAGGAAGAAAAGAACTGGAATCTACCCTTGGTTTGATTAGGTGAAATTTTAAATCTCCTGCAGAATGTCCCACCAGCTACTTGTCTGGAAAGCCCTGAAGCAACAAGAAATAGCATGCTTTTATGAATTGTATTGATTCCACGGTGAAAAAATAGAGGGATGTGGCTTGTAAATACCTCAAATTTTATAATATAGAGACACATGAAGGCTGCTAGTCAACCAGCAAAAAAAATTCAGTGTATGGGAGGTTGGAGTGTGATGTGTTTGTTTTTCCTGGCACTTAATTTTGATGACAAATTATGGTTCCTCCCCTGTTATTCATTGTGCCTATTATTGGCTAAAGCAAGTTTGGGGGAATTATTTGTAGAATCAGCTTTTGGGATGGTGGAACTTTTCTGTATCCTCTTGATGGTGGCTACAGGGATATGTATATCTGTGCTACCTTTCATAGAACTGTATGCCCTCCCCCCCTCAACCAGAGAGTAAATTTTGCTGTATGGTAATTAAAAAAAATAAAATTTAAAGTCACACACAGACACACACACATGAAATACGTGCTTTGTGAGCATTATCTTGCTGTTCTTTCCTCAGCAGATTGAACAGTGACTCTTCCCCTTCTGATGTTCCAGTATCTCTTGCAGGATTATCATTTCAGTCCAGGCTCTTGTGGTGGTTTCTGGAATGAGCTGCCACACATGGCATGCACATGCCTAGCTAAGGGCTCTCCACCCTGGCATCAGGCCTTCAATGTGTCAAACAGGAGTGGTGCAGTTTCACTTGGACTGGTGTTAATGCCTGGTCTATTAGTCACTGAAAGATCAGACATTTTACAAACTGTTGTTTTTCTCTTTTTTAACTAATTATTTACTTTTTGGCTGCACCTTACAAGATCTTAGTTCCCTGACCAGGGACCAAACCTGCACCCCCTGCACTGGAAGTACAGAGTCTGAACCTCTGGATGCCAGGGAAGTCCCGCACAGCTGCTTTACAGCTCAATTTTCTCAGCAGCTCACCTGGTAACATACTCTTCCTCCGTTTTTTTTTGTTTGTTTGTTTGTTTTTTAATTTACTCAACTTATATATTTTTTTATTAATTAATTTATTTTAATTGGAGGATAATTACTTTACAGTATTATAGTGGTTTTTGCCATACATTGACATGGATCAGCCACGGGTGTGCATGTGTCCCCCATCCTGAACCCCCTACCCACCTCCCTCGCCATCCCATCCCTCAGGGTGGTGCCAGTGTACCAGCCCTGAGTGCCCTGTCTCATGCATGGAACCTGGACTGGCGATCTGTTTCACATATGATAATACACATGTTTCAGTGCTATTCTCTCAAATCATCCCACTCTCGCCTTCTCCCACAGAGTCCAAAAGTTTGTTCTTTATATCTGTGTCTCTTTTTCTGTCTCGCATATAAAGTCATCTTTACCATCTTTCTAAATACCATATATATGTGTTAATATACTGTATTGGTGTTTTTCTTTCTGACTCACTTCACTCTGTATAATAGACTCCAGTTTTATCCCCCTCATTAGAACTGATTTCAAATGCATTCTTTTTAATAGTCGAGTAATATTCCATTGTGTATATGTACCACAGCTTTCTTATCCATTCGTCGGCCGATGGACATCTAGGTTGCTTCCATGTCCTAGCTGTTGTAAACAGTGCTGCAGTGAACATTGGGGTAAACGTGTCTCTTTCAATTCTGGTTTCCTCAGTTTGTATGCTCAGCAGTGGGATTGCTGGGTCGTATGGCAGTTATATTTCCCTCTTCCTCCATTTTTAATTCTACCTGAAACACATGTAACAGCCATCTCTCAATATTTGTGTGGAATTGGATACAGGGCCCCTTTCAGATTCCAAATCTCCAGATGCTCAAAGTCTGTTACAGCAAGTCCTCCATATCCTCGGATTAGGAACCCACAGATTGGAAGGCTGGCTGTTCTTAAAATCAGCCCTTACAAGGTTTTTGTTCTCTACTAACCACCATCTCTCCTCTCCTCTCCTCTCCTCTCCTCTCCTCCTCCTCTGATTTTCAGTTATCAATGGCCAGTGAAACACCATTGCATTGGTATCTGTAAAGGCACTGATTGCTCAGTTCTTTTCTTGTTTGCAAGGGGTTGAGCATGGAGCTAGTAAACTGAAGGAGGGAGGCTGGGAATGTGGGGGTTTAGTAATTAGCTCATGTGGTCACAAGACGGCACATTTGTAAAAGTGGGAAGTATGGAGGAAACTCTGCTTATATCTCTAGGAAAGTTAGTCACCATTGTCTAATCCGTCACGTGGGTGGCTGCTGGGATATGCTGGCCTTCCTTTTCTCCTTGACCCCAGTTTCTGGACGCCAAGGTTAAAGTTAAAAGCAGAGTCTGACACCTCCTACCACTGATGTTGAAGGAGGTAGCCAGTCCTTTGTGAGGCCAGGGAGGGCTTAATAAGCAGAAGCCCTTAGCTGAGAAAGACGTCACATTTAGTCACATTCAGCAAATGCAGTGTCTGAAGGGTGAGACGCCGCATCGCAGGCTGTGAGGTCGTCCTTCACTGCACCGAAGGATGAGGCTGTGCTCCGACAGAGTAAGGAGGGAAGCGACAATTAGAGCTTTAGAAAAACTCGAGGGGGAAATTGCCCTGGTTTTCTGAAGACTGGTATTTTTCGAACTGCATTTGCAGATGTGTCTAAAAATAAAGACAAATTACAAACATGTCCTGCAAGTCCCATGGGCAGGATGCCACTGCCTAAAGGGCCGGGTTCTGAGAGCACCGAGGCTCCCAGCCATCCCTGCAGACCCAGAGACTGAGCCCAGCAAGGGTGGGTGGCATGGGAACATTCTTCCTGTCCTTAGGGAGAGCATTTTGATTTCTTCCTTTCCAGTGTAATGTTTCTTTTTTCTTTTATTTGAAAGAAACATTACCAAACTTTTTCAAAGTTTTAAACCATTTTTTTTTAATTTTTAAAAATATTTAAAATATTCACTATTAAAATGTGCTTAATGCATCTTTAAGGAAAAAAAAAAAAGACTTTATATTAAGTAACATTTACTGAGTGCTGTGTGCCAGGCACTTTCTCCTCTGTAGTTTTCAGAGTCTAGGAGGTAAGGTAGTGGTGTGCAGCTCCTTTTACAGAAGAAAGCACCAAGGCTTGGCTGGGTAAGCCTCTTGCCCAGCGGTAGAAGCTAAACGTAGGTGAAGCCAGGGTTAGATAGAACCCAGGTCGTCTGCCCCTGAAGTTTAGTAGGGAGTTCCATTTTCTTCCACATCAGCTGTACTGATCAGCTGTACTTGGTAATCCAAAGGCCCATTTGGCCTGTTGACTTGCTTCTGCATCTGAGCCCAGCCTACAGATGTGTGCTCAGTAAGGAAGGGAGAAAGCCAAGCAGGGATGGTTGAGCCCCCTTTAGTCCCAGCTCTTGCTGGAAAGCCAGCATGAGTCCACCCCACCTCTTTCCCTCGGCTTACTCTCTGGAGCACTCCAACGGAGGCACAGCCTGCTGCTTCCCACTTCTCTGCCTGTGAAGTAAGAGGATTTTTGCCAGGATTGCACAGGTGAATGTGTAAAACTTAGCCCTTGGAGCCAGTGCTACATGAATGTTAGCTGATGTCTTCCTTTTAAAAAAAAAAAAATTTAATTGGAGGATAATTGCTTTACAATATTGTGTTAGTTTCTGCCATTCATCAGCATAAATCAGACATAGGTGTACATATGTCCCCTCCATCTTGAACCTCCACCGCATCCCACCCCTGTCGTTTTCTATGTTTTAATTTTTAAACATCAGTGTGACCTGCAATGGGGAGGTTTCACAAAGTCAGATCATGTGGCTTTCCGTGAACAGCAGGTGCTGTGCTTAGTCTCCGTCGTGTCCAACTCTTTGTGACCCCATTGACTGTAGCCTGCCAGGCTCCTCTGTCCATGGACTTCTCCAGGCAAGAATACTAGGGTGGGTTGCCATGCTTTCCTCCAAGGGATCTTCCTGATCCAGGGATCAACTCAGGTCTCCCACAATGTAGGCAGATTCTTTACCCTCTGAGCCACCGGGAAGCCCGAAGTATAAACCGTTTAAATCCTAGCGTGTATTTTGTTGATAACACCGTTGAAATGGTCTGGGCCTGTTCTCCCTTTGTATGTGGCGGGGCTGCACAGCCACTGTCCCCAAAGTCTCAGGCTCTTATCACTCCTGTTCTGGGTCTCAGATTCTCAAGGAGGCCCTGGGGGAGTGCGAATTTGCCTCACTTTGCTTCCGGAAACAGGAATGGAGGTCAGGAGGACTTGCTCCAGGGTAGCCTGAGGGTACACAGCTGGGCCAGGTCTTGGGGACAAACCTCGTTGTGAGGCGAGTCCTAAGTCCTGTGGACATTTCCGAGGCGGTGGAGCAGAGTTCTGAGTCAGCTGGCCGGGATTTGCACGTCGAGGTTTCAGGAAGCCCAAGTACTTCCCATTTCTGGGCCTGGCGCTTGTCCTGTGTGACTCGGGCAGCCACAAGTCTCCGGCGCCTCTGATTAGCCTGGGCTAGAGTCTCTCAACTGAGGCATTTTGGGTGACTCCCAGCCCCTGGGGGCGGCCCTAGAGGACATTTGGGGCGCTTAGGGAAGAACCCAAGAGCCCAGTGATCCAGTGCAGGCAGAGGGCTTTGCCAAGGGACCTCTAAGCCAGGTGCCCCCTGCTTGCTCTGCTGCGGTCTCGCATCCAATTCCTAACAAAGACACCCCACCACCCCACCTCTCTGGCAGATTCTCGCGTGACTCCTTGTTACACACTTGGAGCCGGTGACCTCGGCACACTCCTTCCTTTTTCTGTGGCCCAGCCACTCCTCAGCTCCCAGACCTCCCCTCCCCTCTCTGCTTTGCATCCTGCTGCTTCACCCTGGAGCCACGGCCCCTGGAGCAGGTCCCTGACTTGCCCAGTTTAGTCTGGTTTTGAGAAGTCAGAGAAGGAGGGCTCCAAGTGTGGGTAAAAAGTCTCCCAAGGTACTCGGGCACAGACCTGAGAGAACCCCGAAGGGGCCAGCCGTCATCCAGAAAGCAGGAACCCAGCAAGCCTGGCTGGAGAATTGCTAAGGTGCTTCCCTGGACAACCACAGACTCTCTAAATGCCCTGACTTCAGCGCTCAGCTCAGGTCCCTGATCCGGAGTACTTGGTCCAGGCTTGGGGGTTTTTTTTTCCCATCCCATGAATGGATTTGGCTTATTTCGAAAAACACTCCCACATATCATGCAATGAACTGATGAAGCCTATAATATACCCACAAGGAAACGATATTTCCTTACTGTTCAAAGCTGATCTTTTCACCTTCTTGTTCACACCTGAGCTTTTGAGATGAGACTTTTTTCTGATCTTCCGCATACTCTGTACTGAGGAATTTTTTACACTTTCAGAGTCAGTAATTCAGGGACAGTTACAAAATGAAAGGTCTGCACTAGTTTGTCAGTTATTGTATTGTTTCTTAGAGCATCAGTAATTTCAGTGCTTGAATGGATTTGATTTTATGTTCTTAGCTTGTTGCTGTTATGGGTATAACTTAAGAATATGACATGGCTAGGCAGTGAAGATTGCAAAACTTCTTATTTTTTATTTAAAAAAATGTCTCAGTTTCAAAGAATTGCATGCTCATTGTAGAATGTTTGGAAAGTAGAGGAAACTGAAGAAGAGAATTTTCCATAATCATCCTAATTGGAGGTAATTAACATTTTGGAATGTTTTCTTCTGTCTGCTTTATGGCATTTTTTAATTATAGAGATATCCCCACTGAACTTTGAAGTATGTTGTTATTGACTATGTGGCGCTGTGATGAACGATTGATTTTGAATCTTTATACTTAATTTAATGCTCAGTTCTTCCTGTCAGTAGAGGTTTAGAAGTCATGTTGGGAAAAATGTCTAGCAGTTGACTTTCTAACTTTGTATATTGGAAATAACAGTAGTGATCAAAGGTGGTCTCAATCCAGGTCATATTGAGTTTGTTGTTCCTTCCATTTTTTCTGCAGCTTTTTGTGAATTTATGAGTAATTAGATGCCCTAGAGAAGGAAATGGCAACCCACTCCAGTATTCTTGCCTGGAAAATCCCATGGATAGAGGAGCCTGGCAGGGCTACCGGTCAGTCCATGGGGTCACAAGAGTTGGGCACGACTGAGTGACTAAACCACCCCCAGTAATGACTGCAGTTACAGGGGGCTTCCTCTGCCCCAGGATCTCCTCAGCCTGACACTAGAGTTCCTGCCTGTGCTTAACCTGAGATCAGCTCAAGTTAAAGACCCCCAGCCCAGGTTCTTTGCTCTTCTGACCTTTGCTTGTTTCCTATCATAATTGTCAAGTGTGTGGGGCTCTCTGTGACAGAAAGATTGGCTGTAGGTCTTTAGGAGCTGAAAGTGATGAAGAAGATCAAGATATACCCATTTAAACATTGGCAGCATTATTTCCAAAGCAAATACTTTCTTCAAGCATGTTGAAAGTATATATCAATTTAAAATTATTTGTATCCATGTCACAAAATTGTAAGCACCAGTGGTCTTCTACACAGCTGCGGCATGCGGCCTGTGTTTATTAGATGGGACTTATGGTTGTTATAGAAACTTCAATGTAATATCTTCTAACCTTGAGGTTCTGACTGCTCTTTCCTTCCTGTTCCTGTTATCATCTGGTGTTTACCCATCATCCCCTCCCAACAGAAGTTCCCAGAGCTCCATCTTCATCCCCCAGGCCCTCCCATCTCTACCCTGTGTTGGCTTCAATCCCTGTAAATAAGCTGTACGGTCGGTCGATCCCCTCTGCACAGAGGACAGTCACCCCACCAGCAGCCATCACTCAGTGGGAGTGTAACTGCTAAAGCACAGGGCTCCTGGGAGTGACTCCCGACGCAGGATCTTGAGCATGCTACTAACTAACCTCTCTGAGCCTTGGGTATCACACCTATTAAACAAGATGATTTCTTTTTTAAAAATAATTTTATTTATTTTTGGCTGTATTGGCTCTTCACTGCTGCATGGGCTTTTCTCTTGTTGTGGAGTACAGGCTTTGGGGTGAGCGGACTCGGCAGTTGCAGTTCCCGGGCTCTGGAGCACAGGCTCAGTAGTTGCGACGCACAGGCTCAGTTGCTCCACAGCATGTGGGGTCTTCCCAGACCAGCGATCAAACCCGTGTCTCCTGCATTCTTTACCACTGAGCCACCCAATATGATTTCTGAGGCCCCATTTGCCTCTGAAACTCTACCTCAGTTTCCTCACTTGTAAAATGAGCCTAAGAAGCGTGTCTGCTCCCTAAGCTTGTTAGCTTATGTCCACTTAGTAGAGCTCTTAGCACAGCCTCTTCCATGGTGTAGGCAGCTGTCTTTTGCATTGAGTCCTTGTGGAGTGGCAGAGCACTGGGCAGTGTGGGGAGGAGGTGGAAGGGAATGGCACAGCAGGGCTTCCGCTCCAGGGGTGCCCAGGTGAGCTGGGGAGCCCCTCAGCTCACCCACCAGAAGCCCATTAACAGGCCCCCTTACTGGTTTTCAGCCCTTCTCTGTCTTCTCCCAAAGAAACGACTCTCTCCAAATCCTCGCATCAAAATCTGCTTCTAGGGGAATTTAAACTAAAATAAAAAGTGATACAGAGATTTTCATGATACATTAAGCCAAAGAAGCAAGGAACAAGGATATTAAACCTTTTAGTCTCAAGATCCCTTTTTACCTTTAAAAATTATTTAGGACCCCCAAAGAACTTTTGTTTATATGAGTTCCTGTCAATATTTACGTGGTAGAAACTAAAAAAAAAAGTTTAAATATTTATTTACCAATTCACTGAAAAATAACCAAAATAAATCCATTACCTGAAAAGTGAAAAGTGAAAGTGTTAGTTACTTAGTCGTATCCCACTCTTTGCCACCCTGTGGACTACAGCCCACCAGGCTCCTCTGTCCATGGAATTCTCCAGGCAAGAATACTGGAATGGATTGCCATTCCTTTCTCCAGGGCATCATGAATTAATGTCGACACTATATTTTTATGGAAAAAAAATTATTTTTCCAAAGAAAATAAGTGAAAAAGTGGTATTGTTTACATCTTTTGCAAATCTCTTTAGTATCAGACTTAATCGAAGACTGCAGAGGTTTTATATCTGCCTCTGTATTCAATCTTTTGCATAATAAAGTATCATGTAGCACACCTGTGAAATGAAGGAGGCAACAGCACCCCAGTGTAATGAAAATAGTTTTGATTTCATGGACCTTGTGAAAGGGCCTTGGATGTGCTGATAAACAGACTCTCCAAAAAGGGAAAAAAAAAAAGCGCAGAACCCAAGGTTTGTACAAATGTCAGTTTCCGTGGTGTAAGTTCCCACCACCGACAATTGCAAGTTACCAGCTTGACTCCACTAGCGCTGGAGTCGGGGAGAGAAACGCAGTCCGTGCAGGCAACTCACGTCCCATTTTGAGACCCTCTGGTACAGAGTGTCTATGGAAAAACTCAGGAAAACCAATGAGATGCCTCCAAGAGACTAATAACCTGGTGACTGGAGAACAGGGAGCTTTTTTAACCAATGTCCTTTTATACCTTTTGAATTTTCGGATGCATGTGTATCTAGTCAAAAGAAAAGAAGACTTTAAGTATCTTCCCTTTATAAAGTGCACTCTCTCAGTTATCTATAATTGGTAAGTCTTTTCTGCTTTTCCACTTGTTTGTGGGATCTCTTAGAACTGGCTCTTTGGAAACACCAGTGACTGGTTCCCACTGCTCCGCTCGCCCCTTGTCTTGCTCCGCCCTCACTTCCAGCTCCCAGCCAGGATAGGCAGGAGGCAGATTCAGCCATTTTTCCAGCATGAGGCCCAGAGGTAGGCCTCCCAGGGCTACTGCATTTATGTAGCCAATTTAAGCAACTTATCCTTTGTAATTTGGTATTTGAGTGTCTCAAGCATCCTGTTGTTTCTTAAACATTTGGGGTTACACTATCCTCTCACTCTATGAAGAAAGATAAAGACTATTGGATATTCTAACAAAATTATATATACTCTATGTATACTCTATGTATACTATGTAAAACTTAAAGGTTTTAAAGTATTTAAAACCTTACTTTACCAGTGATGGTCACCTCACCTGAGGCTTTCTAGGCTATTTGGTTAAACAAAAAACTAGCATTTTCACTAATTGGAGTAACTACTGGAATTGGGCTTCCCTGGTGGCTCAGACAGTAAAGTGTGCCTGCAATGCGGAAGACCTGGGTTCAATCCCTGGGTCAGGAGGATCCCCCGGAGAAGGAAATGGCAAACCACTCCAGTACTCTTGCCTGGAAAATTCCATGGATGGAAGAGCCTGGTGGGCTACAGTCCATGGGGTTGCAAAGAGTTGGACATGACTCAGCGACTTGACTTCACTGGAGATTAGTCCTGTTTGAGAGTTACCCTCCCAGAGGTCATCCGTGTCTTAGGGCCTATGCGTTTTAACTAGAGGCAGCAGCAAGTGACACACGCCCCTTTCGCTAGATTCAGTGTTCCCCTGGGCTTGGTCAGGAACATGAAACAGGCACCTTTAGGGGAGAAGCTGATTTTCAGGGACACGGGGATGCATGGTTAGACTGTCTCACATTTTGAGATTCGTGGTGAAGGGATAAGAAGATTTTGAGAAGGAGAGAATGGTAAAACAAATGCTCCAAAGACTTGCAGGCAAAGGAGATTGTAATCCTAGCAGCCTGGTGGGGGACGCTGCAGAAGTTGGCAGCTCTCACAGAACCTATAGTTGTGTAATCGAAAGGAATTTCTGCGGCATGCTTGGCATGCGGGTGTTTAGTGTCCGCCCAGGATGCATAGCCTTGTGACCTTCATCTGGAAGGTGACCAGGAAGTGGAGGGATGGGATGGTGTTGACGCGCTGTCTGTACGTCAGCTTGGAATACCCGGAAGCAACCCACACGTCCCATCCTTCTTGTCAGTACTTCCAAATTATGGAGTCTGTATAAGCACAGAGCAGCCTTGTCTTCCTGGTAGTGACATGCAGGTGAAAGGAGATTTCCAGATGCTAGTGGTCAGAGACATCCAAGGCTGGAAACTGCCCTCGGTGTTCATCAGAAGACTCTTAACAGAAGAATGCAAATTCTATTATTCCCTCTCATGGTGGCTGACTGGAGATATACACAGATTTGGTTTGAATCCTAATTCTACCACCTATTAGCTGCGTGACACTGATCAAGTACCTCCTTCCCCTTGCAGTAGTCAAATTCTTTATTCCTGTAATCAGAATGACATAAAAATAATTTTTCAGCTTCATTGAAGTATGCATGACAAATAAAAATGGTAAATATTGAAGGTATATGCCCTTGGTATTTTTTATTGGTAAAATTGGGATTGAAATCGCTCAGGGTGAGATGGAGGCCACATGAAATGGCCGGGCAGCACCAGGCCCCAAGTTTGCAGGCCAGGGATGTGAATGGGGACCCTCACCTCACTCCCCAGCACATGAGCCAGAGGCACTTAGTTTTCCAGGCCTTGCAGATGGGACATTGCCCAGCTTCTCAATGAGCATGGCTTCTTCACTGTCTAGGAGAGAAGGGGCCCACCACACTGCATTCTGGGTGATTTCTGTGCTAATCTAGCATCTGTCACTGGTCTATAAATGAACACGGAAATGTTTTCCAAAGCAGATGCACTCTGAGTGCCCAGGAAGCCGCCACCCCTGCCTCCCACCTCACCCGTGAGGCTGCGCAGCCCCCTCCGGCCCTCCTGCCACCCGCAGGCGGCTCAGGTGTGTACCCTTCCTTCATCGCCTTCTGCCTTGGGAAGCAGCAGAGCTCGGGATTCAGGTGCTGAGCTGGCGGCGTGGCACGGTGGCGCTCACCGAGTCTCACTCTCGTGGGGACCTCCACATTCGCTGCTCCTCTGAAGTGGAGTGTCAACTATCCAGACCATCTTTGCTTGGTGCCTGTGGTTCTCTGCCAGGTTTTCTCATCACCTCCTGTTTTCCTCTAGGAGTCACTTGTCCTTTTCATGCTTTCTGCTTAGCCGGAGAGGCTTTGTGGATTTCCAGCCCGCACCACCCCCAAATAAGCCTTGTGCCACCTTCTCCCATCCCTGCCTCTCCTCTCCAGAATGTCATTGGTTTTGTGCACTGGGCCCTGTCCGGCTGCCCCGCACTCTCTCCTCCTCCGCCGTTCGGCTGTTTCTCACTTGAGGAGACCGGTTCTGTGGTGGTGCAGTAGGGTCTCCAGGGGCAGGTGGCAGCCCAGTCTTGGTCAAGGTTGGGCCGGAGAGGCTCATTCTCATCTCCTTGAGAAGCCCCTTACCAGTCAGGCCTGAGTTTCTACCCAGCGTTGGCCAACCTTGCTGTCTGAAAAGAGTACTGATGCCCCGCCACCTACTTGGAGCTCTCCCCTCAGAGATACCCAGACTTGAGGTTTATTTCCCTGGAATACAGTGGAGATTGTCTTTGATAAAAATTCAGCTCTGGTAAAGTGGTTCTTGGCCCCTTGAAGTTGACTGACTCACTGTCTATATTCACTCAATCTCCCTGCATGTCTTTTTCAGATAGTAGATAGTTTAGTAAGTAGTAATTAATTTCAGTTTCAAATAAATCTTAAAATTTCTTATTCATTCCTTTGAAAATTAGTAACACAGAGATGAAGACACTTGTTCCTGTCATGAACTAATTGTGATGACTGAGAAGAGTGCCATGCATTGTGCATTGCTATTCTTAGTGACCTTTGAAGTTGTTAGCCTGTACACAGGTCATCCTCTGGTTGTCCCTCCACTGACCTGTCTAAAACGGGACCGCACACCATTCCACAGTTGCTTGTTGAATGGTTTACTGAACTTTGTAGATGGCATCCCCCTTCCTTATACAAATTTCGTGAAGTTACGCCTGTTGCCCTCTGATCAGTTAACTGGAATGGGCACCCAGTACTTGCAGGCAGCTTCACCAGTGGTAAGAACCACAACTCCTCAACGTCATCAGTAAAGGCTGTCAACATTACTACCACATTTATACTTTATCCGATTTGTGGACATGCTGTTACGTTATTTGGGGAATCTCAAAGGCATAATGGTACTTTTAACCATGATGTCCATTCCATTTCGGCTGGGGCAGGGAAACCAGCCCCTGATTCTCCACCAGACCCTGCAGCCCATACGAAGGAGGTGCTGCTAACCCCTCCAGTCTCATTCCCTCATCAATAAATAGAGTGGTTTGGACCAGACTGTATGGAGCTCAGGAGCTTTAAGAACCCATAGTGCCTCTCTCCTCTTGCTTCTGAAGAAAGGGCTAGACCAGCATCATCCAGTAACAGTAGTGAAAGCCACATGTGCAATTTTAAACTTGCTAGTGGCACTCACATAGTGCTATAATGTATGGCACTATTCTCAGTGCCATTTTTAAAAAGGTGAAATTAATTTTAATACTTAGACCAATAAATCTGAAATATTATCATCTTAACATGTAATCAGTATAAAAATTATTAACAAGATATTTTACATTCTTTTTGCCCTGCTGAGTCTTTGAAATCCAGCATGTATCTTACACCACATCTCCATTTGGACTGGCCACATTTCGAGTCCTCTGGAGCCACGCATGACTAGTGGCCACCCTCATGGACAGCACAGGTCTTTTTGGACCACCTGGAATCTTAGGACCTCAGCTCAGGTTCACAGGCTCCACAGCCTGCTGTGGACCTTTGTCAGCCTTTTCACATTGTGGTTAGATGTTTAAGGCAGGGACTGACAGATCATCCAAGCTGAGGTCTTTTGTAAGCCTTGAGTTTCTCAGATCCTTTCATTCCATAAGTGGCTCTCAGTTGATGCTTTAAGATGCATTCTGCCCACATAAAGTCTTGGAGAAGAACTCCCAGCAGGTGCACAGGAGGCTTGGCTGCTTCTGAGCATTTGCAAACAAGAGGATGCAGTTTTCCTTGATGTTGCAGAGTCATATCAACTTAACCTTCTGTTACCCAGAGCCAGGGTTGGGAGGGTAAGGGGATTTCTTATGGGTGGGTGAAATTTTAAAAAATAAACAATAAGTCAAGACTTTGCCTTTGTCTTTTCTTTTAGTGGAACAGAAGATGAACGCAACTGAATTCAGTGAAGATGTAGAAGAAGGTAAAGAAAAAAAAAGCCTCTTTTTAAAAAGTAGTTTAACTTAATACTCTTTTCAAGATATATTCACGTGGTTCAAAACTACTGGATTGGCCAAAAAGTTCCTTTGGTTTTTAAAGTAACACTAAAAGACACATTTTTCATTTTCGCCAGGAACTTTATTGAACAATATAGTCACTGCTGTGTTTCACTACCTTTTGCCATTTTTCAGGCAACTTCATAATTCTATCATCCTAAAACTTTTTATCTTTCTGAGCAAAGAACTATTCCAGGTGCCTTTTACAGTCTTCTAGGGAATTGAAGTTTTTTCCATTAAGAGAATTTTGTAAAGACCAAAATAAATGGACATTTGAAGGTGCCGTGTCTGGTGAAACAGAGGATGAATCAGAACTTCCCAGACAAGCTGTAACAGTTTTTGCCTGGTCATCAAAAGAAACATGAGGTCTTGCGTTATCCTGATGGAAAATCATGCATTTTCAGTTGACTAGTTCCAGACACTTTTTGTCAAGTACTGCTTTCAGTTGGTTTAATTGGGAGCGGTACTTGTTGGAATTGATTGCTTTTCCAGAAGGAGCTTGTAGTAGAGGACTCCCTTCTAATCCCACCATATACACAACATCACCTTCTTTGGATGAAGACGTTTTTGGTGTGGTTGGTGGTGGTTAATTGTTTGCTCCATGATCACTTCTGTTCCACATTGTTGTACAATATCCACATTTCATCACCCATCACAACTGGTTTTAAAAACGGACCATTTTTGTTATATTTAAGTAGAGAATTGCATCTGGAAATGCTGTCAAGGTTTTTTTTCACTTAACTTATATGGAACCCAAACATCAAAGCAATTTAATATAACCAAGCTGGAGAAAATGATTTTTAGTGCTTGATTGAGGTATTGGGAATATATTGGCTATCTCCTGAGTGGTATAATGTTGATTGTGCTCAATTAATGTCTTGATTTTATCACTGCCAACTTCAGCTGGTCTGTATGACCGTCTCTGGACTTCTGAAAGTGAAACTTCACAGTCCACTTTTCATGCATTTGATCAGTGACAGCACCTTCTCCATACACTGCTCAAATCTTTTGTGTGTTTCAGTTGCATTTTTACCTCTCTTGAAGTAATAAAACAATATACTGAAAACATTGCTTTTTCTACTTTTCATCTTCAATATTAAAACGGCTGCACAAAAATTCACCAATTTTGATTTTTTTTTAAATGCACACTGATATGATAGTTATCACAGTACAGTCTAACAAAATTGTTTCTGATGAAATTAAAGACAGTTAAGAGCTACTAGAGCTATCTTATGGAAAAACTTAACGAACCTTTTGGCCAACCCAGTATTAAAAGATACACAATGAAAAATCAAGGAAAAGTCTCCTCTCGTTACTGATTGCCATCCTTCTCCACTCACACTTACGGTATCTTATGTATCTTTCCAGGGTTACTTTTTTAAAAGCACCATTTAAAAGAGTAGTGTGTTTTTCTCCTTCCATCTCTTCTCCCTTCTCCAAGAAAAGACTTTAAAAGCTGCTTTAAACTGAATGTTCTTGGAATATAATATCAGTGTATAGCATGACTAGTGTGGTGAAATATAAATTGGCTGGTTGGAAAGCCAGTTTCATTGATTATTACTCTTGACACTGTTGTTTGAGAATATCAAAAGGTGGCTGCATACAGCCTGGTGCTTGGGGACCCTGCTAAACCAGGCTCTGCCCAGTGGCCTCCCCACTGAGCCCCACTTCTTCTCTGCCACAGTTCTAAAAAACAACACTGTGAAAGTGGAGACAGAGGCCGAAGATGCTGCTCTGGACTGCTCAGTGAATTCCAGGTCCGCCGAGAAGCACCCTCTGGATGGCGTCTTCACTGCTGTCCAGGATTCCAGCAAGAGAAAGCCCCTGGGTGGCGAGGGCCCACTGGACTCAGTCCCGAGCGTGAAGAGGCGGCGGCTTATTCCCGAGGTGAGGGCTTACTGGGAAAGCAGGAACTTGTTGACAGCAAGGACTGTTAATGAAAGCCTACCACATTTCACATAGCCTGCACCTTACTGGAGCAAGTGAGGCTCAGCAGGGCTTTTCCTAAATCAGGTCCATCTTTTGTATTTATTCGGGGAGCTTGTTCAGTGAATCTTTTTGTAAAGAGGACAATTATTTTATAATATGCCCGTTACCCCTAACCTACCTATTTTATAAATTTGCTTTATTTCCTAATCACCTGCTGGTTATAGTGAACTTGGCTGAATTCTGAGAGAGAGAAAATGAAACTGGTCATGGTGGTCCCCTCGAGCAGCCTGCAGTTCCCACGGGAGACAAGACAGGTTCACAAAACAGTGAAGACTGAGGAGAGAGGGGAGTTTGGGAGATGAGAATGCCTGGTCAGCAGAGCCTCCCTGCAGATAGCCAGATCACACCTTAAACTCTTAGCAGAACATTTTCCCAAGCTCTCCAGCCCCCTCCCCTCCCCCTCCCCAACACACTTTTTGGGGGACCCAGGTAGGCATTTCAACTTCTTCATGTCTGTCCAACAGAGCCCAAGTTTCAGAGCTCACTGTCATTAGCCCATACATGGGGTGTCCGCCTGGGACTCCCTGGGTTGCTCTTGGTTTGTTTTAATTCTCCTCTGTTAGATGCTACAGCAGATTGGGAGTTGATAGGTTTTAGAGATTTAGTGAGCCTTTGAAAAGTAAAAACTATCCTTTTTCTTAATTAGCAAAGTCATAAGATTTAAGATTTTCACTGGATTTCAATATGCATGTTTATATTACATTATAATGAGGACTGCTCTGCATTCCACATCATGGAACACTGAGGTTTACATTCATTTATTTATTTTATTTTGGCTGTGCTGGGTTTTCTCTAGCTGCAGCAAGCAGAGGCTACTCTGTAGTTGAGTGTGGACTTTTCAGGTTGAGGAGCACAGGCTCAATAGTTGTGATACATGGGCCTAATTGCTCCTTGGCATCTTCCCAGACCAGAGATTGAACCTGTGTCTCCTGCATTGGCAGGCGGATTCTTTACCACTGAGTCACCAGGGAAGCCCCACATACCTTTTCTTGTTTCATTTAATCCATATAACAGTGATGAGAGAATTAGTATCTCCTCCACATAAGTTTAAGTCAAGTGCCAGAACGCCAGTGGGGCAGCCTTGTTGCTGGTGTGAGGTGTCAGGAGTGACTTAGAACACTCAGCACCCTGCTTCATATCGAGGAGGTGAGCCCCACCTTCTCTGATCCAGCCCATAGGAATGGTCAATTCCAGAATGATCGGAGCCTGGAGTCAGATAAGGGGGAGTTCACCATGGAGCCTTTGGCTGGTACTATGAGCTCCCAAACTCAGGTCCCTCTATGGTGATGGGAGTGACACAGCTCCCTCATTGGTTCCTTGTGTGGAGCATCGAGACAAGCCCAGCAGAGAGCCTGCCCCATGTCAGTTTTCAGAAGGGTTTATTTATTGCTCCCTAACCCCCATCTCCAACTACCACCCATTATGGTCAGCTGCCTCCCTCCACATTTATCAGGAGGAAAATGACATGCAATTGCCAAGAGAGGCCTTCTGATGCCTTCCCAAACACCCCAGGCCTGAACGCCCTTGATTCTGAGCACCTTCCATCTTCTCCCTCGACCCCAAGGAAGGGGGTGAGGGCGAGGGGAGGAATTGATTGGCAGCCCTGATGCTAAAGGTCCATCACTTCAAACCCCTATCATTGCTGAAGGCCTGTTCATGAGTGACATTTAGTACAATGCTTAGAAGAAAAATAAAACCTCCCTCCAAAAATTTAACAAAAGGCTGTATAAAGACATATTTGGCGCTTCCGCTGGGAAAGGCACCATAGCCAAATACAGCAGATGTGGGAGGTGAGTAGCCAGCATTTTTATTGCTAATCATCTTTTTGTTCACAGAAGTGGGAGTGATATTCAAGAGCCCTGTGCCAGGTAGAAGTTAGCTTTGTTCTCCTGGGGTTCCTTGTATCTTTGTTTTTAATCCTAAAGTGTGCCTGTGGTTTGTTTTTCAACTGGAGAGTGGAAATGCCATCTCGTTGAATCAGTGCAAATGTACTGAAGACCTCCTAAGTGTCATTCACTGTGATCCCAGCTGGAGGTTCATCGTCGTTTCCACAGCAGCCCTAGCGGATAGGCACTGTGACCCTTCCCAGTTGAGTGAGCCTCCAAGAGGCTAGCGCTCCCACGCCTGCTTGATTTGGAACTGCACTTAAACACGGATGACCCTGAGGATTGTGGGGTGTTTGTAAGATGCTGTGAGGAGCTCCTGCTCTGATATTTGGCCATCCCTATGGTCTTTCTCTTCACCCCTCATTATAGTTGCTTTATCCCCCCAGATTCTCATTTTTGGGGGCATGTTAGCACATTCTTCATCCTTGCCATACACTGTCAGCAGTGTAAGGATGACCCAAAGGATAAAAGCCATGAGGGCAGAGACTGGCTTGTTCCCTATGTCCCCAGGGCCTTGTAATATTTGTTTACTGGCTCTGTGTGGTAGACAGCTTATCCATTCCTTGTCACTAGCTATACCTGGTTATTTAAGGATGATGATGATGAAGATAAACATTCTATTAAAAGTGAAGAGCGTCACCCTTGCCTCACTTTGAGTGGTGCTGCCAGCCCCCTAGGAGCCCTTTTGCATGGTCTGCCCTTGATGCCACAGCAGTCCTCAGTTCCCTACACTGGAGGCATGCTGCTTTCTTGGTGTTCCAGTTTGCTGACTCTGGGCACCATTTAGCTATTCCTCTTTCATTGAACTGAATTCAGTGACTGCTCTTGCATTTGGAGTCCTGAAGAAGATGCTCAGTGCTGGGAGCCTCTCCGTGGTGACCCAATCCCCAAGATGTCACTGGGCATGGACATGTGGGAGCCCCCTTAATAACCTGCTCGTGCCTCACTGGTAACTTTACGTCAGCTTCTTCTTGATCAGTCAGATTCTCCACCTGAGAGAGTCGGGCATTCCTGCTTGGGTCTGAGTGCTAGCAGAAGAACGAAACGTGCGATTGGATCTGGTACTGCAGAGCCTGAGCTGGGTAGCAGAGTTCCCATATGGTTGGAAGATGAGCCTTGGAGAATTGGGAATGGTGTCAGCCAGACACCAGTGCCAAGTAGCTCAGATTTAAAGATTTCCTGATACTCCTAGACAGCTGAGCAGAGATTTTATCAGCAGCAGCAAATGCAGCCAGTCCATCGTCACCTTGGCAGTGTTTGTGGAATTAAATGGAGCACTGAGTGGACAGAACCTCAGTGTGGGCATATCTTAGGACCTTCTCTTTGGTGCTTGTGTCGTGTTCTATGTTGAATTGTGTATCCAAGGTCTCTGGGAGCGAGGAATATTGCCCTCTGCTGGGACTCTAACTTAATTTTTATTTAAGCAAGTTAGCCAAAAATGTTTGTATTGATGGCAGTGTTTCTAACATGCCTGGTAGAAACTAAAATATTTTTATTAATGAGGCTGACTAGTGAGAGTTATTGGGGGGATTTCCAGTTCTGATCGACTCTGGCCTCTGCCTGCAGTAGGAATGTGGGGGGGGTCAAACTACTTCTGTTTGTTTTGTTCAGACAGTTCACCCAAAAACTTTTCTCTGTGCTTATTTCCTACTTCGAGTATTAATGAAGGCAGATCCCCTTCAAGAACATGTACTCTTGTTGCATGGCATGTGAGTTTCTGGTAACCTCTCTGCATAGAATCTTATTTTAAATGTATTAGTGGAACTGCTTGTTACAAAGCCTTTGCTTGTCCCTTTCTAAAATCAGCTGTAATATAATTATGATTTTCTTTAATAATTGGCATTACACACTCAAATTTCTCTACATTGGTAAAACCTCATGTAAATCTCATAATCCGTAGGACCTCCAAAATTATTTTGGTGCAGTAAAATTTAATGGTGAGTAAATTGCTAAAAATCTTATTTATAATCTATAGGAATTAGCAGGTAAGAAGTTTTGAATTTATTAGGGCAGTGCTTTTCAACAGTTGTAAATCCACCTTACAGAGTCATTCGGTTCACATATTTGGATTTGTATGTAAATATATAGACACAGAGAAAGAACAGAATTTCTTGAATGTATTTACTGTGTGCAGTGCCCTCTGATATTTTCTGTTGTTTTCTTTCTTTCCTTCCTGTCTTTCACACTTCCTCCTCCCCTCCCTCTTTTATGCTGGTCTTGATCTATCAAATCAGTGTCATCATTTCTGAATGGGTCATATGACAAACCACAGTTCCAAACACGCTGCCTCAGGGGTAAAGATTTTCAACCGTCTCCATTCCTTCCTTTCTCCATATTTCTGATGTGTGTAACGTGGTTTCTTTCCTTTCTTCCTTCCTTTTTAAAATTATCGTTTGCTCTCTGCCATATAGCAGAACTAAACAACTGAAAAGAGTCTGAAACCCTACCTCGAGCTCACCTGTGCTTCTTGGACTCCTCCAGCCCAGCCTTTAGGGCAAACAGACCTCTAAGAATTCCTTCTATGAGTGACTTACACTGTTACACGGGAGGAAAGTTCTCTTTTTATTTAAGTTCTTAAGTTACTTATACCTTCCTTAACTCAGGTTCTTAAGTTCTCCTCTTTATTTAATAGTTAAGAGTAATCATTACAGAGAAGGCAGTGGCACCCCACTCCAGTACTCTTGCCTGGAAAATCTCATGGACGGAGGAGCCTGGTAGGCTGCAGTCCATGGGGTCGAGAAGAGTCAGACACGACTGAACGACTTCACTTTTCACTTTCATGCATTGGAGAGGGAAATGGCAACCCACTCCAGTGTTCTTGCCTGGAGAATCCCAGGGACAGGGGAGCCTGGTGGGCTGCTGTCTATGGGGTCGCACAGAGTCCCAGACACAACTGAATCGACTTAGCAGCAGCAGCAGTAATCATTACAACTAGTTCAATAAAAAGCCCATTGTATTGTCACTGCTCTGGCTGGGAAGAGCACTGTTAATAACAGTCGTACTATAACAGTAAACATTTATTAAGCACTTACTGTGATTCAGACGTGGGCTCAGCGCATCATGTTCATTATCTAATTAGATCCTCATAGCTACCCTGGTACCTGAGACAGGGACCATTATATATTCCTGAGTGACACACAGGAAGCTGACATGTGAGGGGTCACGCAGAGGACCCATCCACTCCCTTATACCTCCCTTATTTTTGTTGTTTAGTCGCTAAGTTGTGTGTGACCTTTTGTGATTCCAAGGACTATAGTCGTATTTAGATATGTATGACTCTTCTGCACCCCCACGGAATGGACCCCACCAGGCTCTTCTGTCCATGAGGTTTTCCAGGCAGGAATACTGGAGTGCGTTGCCATTTCTTCCTCCAGGGGATCTTTTAGACCCAGGGATTGAATCGAACCCGTGTCTCCTGCATTGGCAGGCAGGTTCTTTACCACTGCGCCACCAGGGAGGCCTTATACCTCCCTACACTCATGTTATTCATGAAGCTAGTAGCCTCTGTGAACATTTTTCTTAAACATTTATTTGAGAGGGATAGACACTTTACCCTGCTTAACAAATGTTCAGTGAGCGCTCTGTGTCCCAGGCACTTTGCAGGACACTGGAGATGGAGTAGGGAAGACCTGGTCCCACAGGTAACCATCATGCAGTGTGGTGAGGGTACAGATAGGTCTCAGGGACGAGACCCCACCAGGGAGAGGGGTGGACAGCAGGCTCGCTCCAGCCCAGTAGCCCTTGGTCCTCTGCTCACGGGCAGTAATAGGAGGGTCAGGGATCTCTGACCCTAATTACCTAATTACCTCCATGGGATAATTAGGGCTTCCGTGATAGCTCAGATGGTAAAGAATCTGCCTGCAATGCAGGAGACCCAAGTTCCATCCCAGGGTTGGCTCCATGGGGTTCCAAAGAGTCAGACATAACTGAGTGAATAATACAGTCATACATGGGATAATTAAAGCACTTGAAAGAATCCTATTATTTTTTAGGTTCCTGAGAGTAAGGTAGGTGTTTTTTTGCACAGTTGTTGTCAGCAGAGATGCAGGAGAAAAATTAACCTGTGTTTAATATGAGTCTGATGATTCCATTATCTAAAAAAGAAGGTCTGGGGAATTCTGTGACGGTCCAATGGCAAGGACTCCCAGCTTCCATGCAGGGGGCACGGGGCATGAATAGGGAGATCTGTCCATGGTCTCTTTCCAACTCAGGCCTTTGTATTGCTCACCTGCTGCTGTAGTGGCAGTCCCCTCAGAGACTGTCTCTTTTCCCTGTGTTTTTTCTTTTTTTCCCTAAGGTTGCAAGAGTAAAGCACCTCGTGTACTGTGTTACGCTGGCATTAGTGTTATCTGAAGGCTTATAAATGACACCCAATCTGCCTGCATGAGATAAACCAGGGATAAACACTGTCTTCTAGCCCTGGCCATCCAGAGAGGCCCAATGGGTTGTTGGAAATGCAGAGCCTTGAATCAGAATCTGTATTTTCACTAGATCTCAGGCAATATATATGGACATTAGACTTTAGAAGTGCCGCGGTAGGTCAGACTACACAGCCATATTTTCCCCCAGCGTCCTAAGGATGCTTTATTCTCTTGCATTTTCTAGTTGCCCAAGGCTCGCACATGTCTGTAGAAGAACATGCTTTGTGCTTCGACCCTACCTGCTCCCCTGACGCCCACCACTGCTCTCCAATTAGCTCTTCTGCTTAAATAGGCGCTCAAAAATATATTCCAGTATACTTTGGGGTCAAATTCAACATTTGTCAAAAACAGGTTTATGAGTGAAATGTAATGAACAACATATTTAAAGCATACCATTTGATATGTTTTGACGTGTATATACCAGTGAAACCACACCACATAAGATGAGAAACAAAGCCATCACTTGTTACCTTGAAAGTTTATTTGTGTCCCTTTGCGTCCTTTCTTTCCCCTGCTTTCTGTCACTAAAGATGCGTTTGCCTTTTCTAGAATTTTATACGAATGGCATCCTACAGGCCTCTTTTATCTATCTGGTTTCTTTTACTCAGCTTAATTATTTTGAGGTTCATCATGAGTACCAGGTTGGTCAGCTCTGCTGCTGAGTAGTACTCTGCTGTAAACACAGTGCATCTATATACTTGTTCATAAAAATTAGGGTTGTTTCCAGTTGGGAGCTGTTTATAAACAGGGCTGCCATGAATATCTGCATAAAAGTATTTGATCGTGTGCTTTCATTTTGCTTGGTAAATAAATAACTAGGAGTGGAATATACCTGGATCATATGGTCCAACATATAACTTCTTAAAAAAAATACCAACTGTTTTCCAAGGTGGTTATACCATTTTATATCTACCCTAGCAGCCTATGAGAATTCTAGTTCCTTCATGTCATCTCTGTCACTCAGTATCATCTGTCTTTTTTGATTATACCCATTCTTGTGGGGAGTGATATGCTATCTCAGTGTGGTTTTAATGTCATGCATGTTCTTAAGCATCTTTTATACAGGATCTTAGTTCCCTGATCAGGGATCCAACCCATGCCCTGTGCAGTGGACGTGTGGAGTCTTAACCACTGTACCTCCATGGAAGTCCCACTGAGCATCTTTTTATATGATTATTTGCCATTTATATAGCTTCTCCAAAGTGACTGTTGAAACTTAATTGGGTTCTGTGTCATTGAGTTTGAGTGTTCTTTATGTAAGCTGGATTCAGGTCCTTTATCAGATAAATGATATGTCTGATTTCTTCCAGTCTAGGCTTGTTTTTCCGGAGAAGGCAGTGGCACCCCACTCCAGTACTCTTGCCTGGAAAATCCCATGGACAGAAGAGCCTGGTAGGCTGCAGTCCATGGGGTCGCTAGGAGTCGGACATGACTGAGCAACTTCACTGTCACTGTTCACTTTCCTGCATTGGAGAAGGAAATGGCAACCCACTCCAGTGTTCTTGCCTGGAGAATCCCAGGGATGGCGGAGCCTGGTGGGCTGCTGTCTATGCGGTCGGACAGAGTCGGACACGACTGAAGTGACTTAGCAGCAGCAGGCTTGTTTTTCATTTTTTAAAGAAGTTTTAAATTTTAATGAAGTCCAGTTTATTAATTTGTTTTCTTATGGATTGTGCTTGTGTGTTATATCTGAGAAGTATTTGCCTAAAACAGTTTCATAAAGGATTGCTCTTCTGTTTTCTTCTAGAGGTGTTAGAATTTTAATTTGAAAGTGAAAAGTGAAAGTCGCTCAGTCGTGTCTGACTCTTTGCGACCTCATCAACTATACAGTCCATGGAATTCTCTAGACCAGAATACTGGAGTGGCTAGCCTTTTCCTTCTCCAGGGGCTCTTCCTAACCCAGGAATCGAATCCAGGTCTCCCACATTGCAGGTGGATTCCTTACCAGCTGAGCTACAAGGGAAGCCTGGAATTTTAAGTTAGTTTTTATTTTTACATTCATGATCCATTTTTTAGTTAATTTTTTATATGATACATGTAGGATGAAAGTTTTTTCTTTTCTTTTTTTTTGCATATGTATGTCCAATATTTCTAGCATCATTTGTTGAAAAGATTCTCCTTTCTCTACTGAATTGCCTTTGAACCTGTGTTGAAAATCATTTGTCCATATATATGTCAGTAAACCTCTTAAACCATCCAGGGCCTGGCAATAGGGAAAACCACTAATAAAAGCAGTGAGGACCCTGGGATCCCAAATGGTCTGGGCAGTCGCCTTCTGGTATGAAGCTTGGACTCAAGCTTTGGTATCTCGAACAGGTCCTGGGAGTACATTGAGAGTGGACCTGCAAAGTATGTCAGCCTTGGGCAAGTTGAGGAGATAATTCCTAAAATCATTAATTCTCTCACTGTCTTTTATTGAGCAAGGCTGGAGAGTACATTGAAAGTACCTTTCTAGATGCATAGGAAAGGTGTTAATTCATTACACACAGGGGGTACTTCAGGACCTGGGGCTTAAAACTCTTTGGCAGTTCTGATTGAGAAGGGCTGCTGGAACTAGGAGACTGAGACTTAGAAACCTGGGAGGCCTCACCGCTTCACGGAATCTGCAGTGGGCTGGGCTTGGGGCAGTTCTGGGCCTTTTCAGTCTGAAATAAGACATGACTCCAGGCAGTGGTAGAGTTGGCAGCTGACTGTGGTTCTCTAGATTCCAGTTCTTCCATGCTCAGCACCGTGCATCTTGGGAGCTGTCCAGAGTAGAGATGCCTGCTCTCCTAGAGTCTGCAGACTGGACAACAAGCTGTGCTTTCTGTAGATGCTATTGGCAGGACTCCTGCCTGTCTGAGAGCAGTCAGGGCAATTAGGTGACCTGTCCATAGCCAGGTTGCCACAGGAGCACTTCCTGTTCCTGGGGTCTCTCTCCCATCCCTCATGGGCTCTCGCCAGGCCTTGTCAGCATCTGTGCTCGGTCTGTGGACAGGAAGTTCAGGGATGGTGTCCTATGGGAATTGAAAGCCACCAGGGTCCAGCCTGAGCCTCTCAGGGATTAGGGAGAGCAAGCAAGTTTGGCCCTGGGATGCAGGTTTGTGTTGGTGGCTTCCCTTGTGGCTCAGACTGTAAAGCGTCTGCCTACAATCCCGAAGACCCAGGTTTGATCCCTGGGTCAGGAAGTTCCCCTGGAGAAGGAAATGGCAACCCACTCCAGTATTCTTGCCTGGAAAATCCCATGGATGGAGGAGCCCGGTAGGCTACAGTCCATGAGGTTGCAAAGAGTTGGACACGACTGAGCGACTTCACTTCACTTCTGGACCCACAGAATGGTTCCCAGGCAAGGGAAACACTTTCTCATAGGCTCCTGAGGTTGACCTGGGCCCCTCTGTGTGTGACATAGATCAGAACCCTCACCTGATATACCTTTTGTCTTTCAGGCACTCCTAGCAGGCATGCGGAACCGGGAGAACAGCTCGCCCTGCCAGGGCAACGGGGAGCCGGCAGGCCGGGGCAAGAACTTGGTCTCCATGTGGCCGGGAGAGGAGGAGCCTGGCCACGACGTGAGCACGCCCTCCTACAAGAAGCCTCTGTATGGTATCTCACACAAGATTATGGAGAAGAAGAACCCTCCCGCGGGGGACATGCTCAACACCTATGAGCTCTCAGAGAAAGTGAATCCCAGCAACAGCCCCTCACCGCTGCGGCTCCTGAACGAGACACAGAAGCGGGACACTGGCGGCCCCGCAGCAGCCACCGACAGCGACCCCAACATCTACTTTCTCATCCAGAAGATGTTCTACATGCTCAACACGCTCTCCTCCAACATGTCGCAGCTGCACAGCAAGGTGGACCTGCTCTCCCTGGAAGTGAGCCGCATCAAGAAGCAGGTGAGCCCCACTGAGATGGTGGCCAAGTTCCAGCCGCCGCCCGAGTACCAGCTCACGGCGGCCGAGCTCAAACAGATCGTGGACCAGAGCCTGTCGGGCGGTGACCTGGCCTGTCGCCTGCTGGTGCAGCTTTTCCCAGAGCTCTTCAGCGACGTGGACTTCTCCCGGGGCTGTGGCGCCTGTGGCTTCGCGGCCAAGCGGAAGCTGGAGTCGCTGCACCTGCAGCTCATCCGGAACTATGTGGAGGTCTACTACCCGTCGGTGAAGGACACGGCCGTCTGGCAGGCTGAGTGCCTGCCCCAGCTCAACGACTTCTTCAGCCGCTTCTGGGCCCAGCGGGAAATGGAGGACAGCCAGCCCAGCGGCCAGGTGTCTGGCTTCTTCGAGGCCGAGCCCCAGGTGGATGCTGGCCACTTCCTGGACAGCAAGGAGCAGGAGGAGGCCCTGTCCCTGGACCGCAGCAGCACCATCGCCTCTGACCATGTGGTGGACACGCAGGACCTCACCGAGTTCCTGGACGAGGCCTCATCCCCGGGCGAATTTGCGGTCTTCCTTCTGCACCGGCTGTTCCCTGAGCTCTTCGACCACAGGAAGCTGGGCGAGCAGTACAGCTGCTATGGGGATGGCGGCAAGCAGGAGCTGGACCCGCAGCGTCTACAGATCATCCGCAACTACACAGAGATCTACTTCCCCGACATGCAGGAGGAGGATGCCTGGCTGCAGCAGTGTGCCCAGCGCATCAACGACGAGCTGGAGGGCCTGGGGCTGGACGCGGGCAGCGAGGGCGAGCCCCCGCGAGACGACTGCTACGACTCATCCAGCCTGCCCGATGACATCTCCGTGGTCAAGGTAGAAGACAGCTTCGAGGGCGAGCGGCCCGGCCGGCGGTCCAAGAAGATCTGGCTGGTGCCCATCGACTTCGACAAGCTGGAGATCCCGCAGCCCGACTTCGAGGTGCCGGGCGCCGACTGCCTGCTGAGCAAGGAGCAGCTGCGCAGCATCTACGAGAGCAGCTTGTCCATCGGCAACTTTGCCTCGCGCCTGCTGGTGCACCTGTTCCCGGAGCTCTTCACCCACGAGAACCTGCGCAAGCAGTACAACTGCAGCGGCTCCCTGGGCAAGAAGCAGCTGGACCCGTCCCGTATCAAGCTCATCCGCCACTACGTGCAGCTGCTCTACCCACGGGCCAAGAATGACCGTGTCTGGACACTGGAGTTCGTGGGCAAACTGGACGAGCGCTGCCGGCGCCGGGACACAGAGCAGAGGCGCTCCTACCAGCAGCAGCGCAAGGTCCACGTTCCGGGCCCTGAGTGCAGGGACCTGGCCAGCTATGCAATCAACCCTGAGCGGTTCCGGGAGGAATTTGAGGGGCCCCCGCTGCCCCCCGAAAGGAGCAGCAAGGACTTCTGCAAGATCCCCCTGGACGAGTTGGTGGTGCCCTCGCCCGACTTCCCGGTGCCTTCGCCGTACCTGCTGTCCGACAAAGAAGTGCGCGAGATCGTGCAGCAAAGCCTCTCCGTGGGCAACTTCGCCGCCCGGCTGCTCGTCAGGCTCTTCCCCGAACTCTTCACCACCGAGAACCTGCGGCTGCAGTACAACCACTCCGGGGCATGCAACAAGAAGCAGCTGGACCCCACACGCTTGCGGCTCATCCGCCACTACGTGGAGGCCGTGTACCCGGTGGAGAAGATGGAGGAGGTGTGGCACTACGAATGTATCCCGAGCATCGACGAACGCTGCCGCCGCCCCAACAGAAAGAAATGCGACATCCTGAAGAAAGCCAAGAAGGTGGAGAAGTGAGGGGTACCAGGGGCACTGAGCGTCGCCCCTCCCCCCCCCCCCCCCCATGAGCCCGAGCCGCGTCCGCAGCCGCGCACGTTATATCGGCGGGGCGGGGCCTGCTGCATTTGCACACGCGATCGCCCAGCCGGTCACGGCCACACAAAGAAGCCTCGCATTTGGTCTCTTGTACTTAAAACTTTTGTCCTGTGTTCCTGTGGTGCAGCCAGAGTCTGGGAGAGCAGAGCTGCGAGGGCAGAGGGGCCGTCAGGGTTCCCTCTCCTCGGCAGTTGTCCTCCCAGCCCCCTCACCATTTGAAATGCAAATCAAGCAACCCTCTTGTTCCTCTGCCCACATTTTACGTCTTCAATTTTTATTAAAAAAAAATTTTTTTTTTAATTAAAAAGAAACCCTTTTTAAGTAAATCATTGGGCTCTGTGGAGGCCATTTTACTCAGAAAAAAAATTTTTTTTCTTTAATATTTGAGATGTACTGTAAGATGACTTGAGTCACTGGGAATTTTTTTTAAGATGGTTTCAGATATATGAAATTTTTAGAAGTGCCATGTTCATGCATGATGGCTGATAGCTTCAGGTGGCATAGAGACGGATTTTACTGACCTTGTCTTTTATTAATACATCGGATTTTGGAAGAGTCAGGACGCCTCTTGGATGGCGGTGGAGGGGATGGGGTAGCTCGGTGTCCTTTCTGGCCACGGTCAGTTGCTCGCTCCCTCCCACTGTGGTGCTGAGGAAGGGGCTGCGGGGACTGCTGGCCTGGCCTGTCTCACCCTGCTGTGCCAGGTGAATGTTGCTCACCCTGTAGACAAGAACACTGGATGGCGATGATGGTGATATGAATGTAGATAGACGTGGAGACACGTTCACAGTGTCTTCATTTGAGCTGTGTCCTTCCACTGCCCTCTTTCCTTCCTCCTCAAGGATGCTGGTTAGAGGGGCAAACATTTCCTTGGAAAACTGTGTGTGGTTATTTGGCTTCTTGTTTAAGGATGGGCCCCATTGGGCTCACTAAGAACTGTTTACTTTCCATGTGTGTATTTGTATAAAACCCAGGTTCTGGGAGCTGTATGGTGGCTTCACCACACCTCAGTGTTGGCTCCTCCAGTCAGTACACATCCTTGTTCCTCAGGGCCGGGCCTAAACCGTGGCCTGTCTTGAGGATACCTGGTGTTGGAAGGACACAGGCCATCCGAAATAGGGCTCCCATATCCCTTTCCGGGGTCCACTCAGAGCTTTCTCTTTGGGCCCCCAGAAGGTCCTGCTCTCCTACATCTGGCCGGTCCCTCGGCCTCAGGATGAGACACCTCTTTTCTCTTCCCTGGTTGGGAAGGTCACACTGCTCCAGGCCAGTGGCATGCTCTCCAGGATTCCAACCAGGAAACTCCCCAACAGGTAAAGTCCTTAATGTAAAAACAGTACTTTTACCTACCTGACTTTGGGGGCTAGTGCCTAAGAGGGAAAGGGAACAGTCTAAACACAATACATTATACCAGAAAGCAAGAAAATAAATTGAATCACACAGGGTAGTCGTAAAACCCTTGTGGAATGTTAATTTAATAACCTAATGGCTTAATATTTTGCTACCTTAAAATGCAGAAATAATAGAAACAATCTGTGAATTCTTTTCATACAGATAAGGACTTCAGCATTACTGACTGATGGAACTTTGCCTGCACTCGCGGCCATTTTTTTTTTTAATGCCAGGATTCTGAGCAGTGTGAAGTTGCCGATCTAACTTTAGTAAATCTGCTTTTAAATGTCATTTACAGATTATTTCAGTTGTTAACTGCGGACCTAAATTATTACAATTTGGAAACACACAGGGACTTAATGACTCTTTCTCACCCACCCACATACATGTGTACACACACATTTCTTAGTAAAAAACTGAAGTGAGATGAAGGGGACCGACATGAATAACAAGCTCAACCTCTTTGTGCCTGGAAAGGAGGAGGACTGGAGCAGCCGGAGACTCACTTCCCCCTCTCCTGGGCCTTTCTCTATGCCTTAGTCTCTCCAGCACACAGATGCATGCCTGCGTGCATGTGCGTGCACACACACCCAAAGATGGCAGTGGCACTCTCTCCCTCACCGGGATCCTGCGAGTGGGAGGGTGCTGTGGAATTTGTTCTGGTCTCTAGGATGTATCCAAGAGGATTCCAAGCCATGTGAAAATTGCCCTGCTTTCTAGAGGGTGGAATGTGACCCTGCAACTTCAGAAGCACAATCATTTAATAATTTTTTTTTAATCATCCTGTCTACCCACAAGAGACATCAACAGGTTCTAGGAATTAAATATATCTCTTTACAACCTAGAGCATGTCCAGTTTTTGGAAACCGTGTTTTGATGGTTTCTTTAATACTTTTCCTGTATGGGGCTTCTTCCCCCAAATCTTAGAGTCCCTTCCAGTGAAGAGAGGTGGACGCTCTCTGTGAGCTGTATCTTGTCTCTCTGGACCGACTCACCAGGAACCACCTGCAGGTCCTGAGTCTGTCTGTGTGGTGTTCTCAGCCTCCAGCCATACAGGTGGGCTCCAGGGGCTTTTTTTTTTTTTTTACATGAAGCAATAGAATTATAAAATACCTAAATTTTTTTCAAAATGTAATGTTTTCCATAATCTGTTGGCAAAACCCCTACTCCCTCCCCATCTAAATTCTTTGATTTTTGTTAATACTTGCTTGTGTTTGGGGAATTTTTTCTCCCTCACATCCAGAAGTAGCACAGACACATTCTGATATTGAGTAAAATAGCACGTCACAATAGGTGGTAGTGTCCCTCGTTTTTCTGTTAGTGAGTTTTAAAAGAATGTACGAAGATAGTCATGAATGTACTAAGTGTTCTAATCCTGCTTCCGTTCACTTTGGCTGTGTCTACATGACAACACAGGTTTGACAGGGAATAAAGTTGTGCCCAGTGTCATGGGTGTTAGTGTGCCCCTCCCCCTCAGTGTTGGACCCCACCCTTCCCTGCTTTTTAAGTTTGGTGGGAGGGGGTACCACATCAGCAGCAATCATCAACCAACCAATGGGATCTACTTAGTGGTAAGCGGATTAACTGTTTAAATGCTAAGAGTCACTGGCCTAACCACACCATAGTATGGCCACTTGGGTTCCTGCAGACATGGCTTCATTTTCCACCTTTCCCCCAAATGTTTACTTCTTGCCTGATTGAGGAGGAGGGTCTCAAGACCTCAGATTGGAGGCCATTGAGCTCTTAACCCTGCCTCACCATGGAGAGAGATGCTATGAAGTGGTGGGACTTCCTGGTGGTCCAGTGGTTACCACTCCCTGCTTCCACTGCAGGGGGCACGGTTTCTATCCCTGGTCAGGGAACTAAGATCTCACATGCTATAGGGCCAAAAAAGAAGTGGGCCCCTGGGCCAAGGGACTCTTAATGTCGTTCAGAGATACTTGTCTCTTGTAGATCCAGCCTTAATGTTTTTCTGACATCCTAGTGATAGCAGACCCTGCGCAAAGTGGATATCAGAGTTAATACTGTGAGGAGACAAAATAATGAGAATAGTTTTACCAAAGATAATGAAACATTGCATAATGTCTGCATTTTACCATTGATTTGAGTGCACCCTTAGAAAACTGAATGTAACAAAAACCCAGGACATTTTTTGGAAATTGTATGCTCTCTAGCAACTGTGTGAATTTTTATACAAGCACTGTTTTATGAGCTATATAAAATGTTATAAAAATACGGTCTCCTAACATCTTATTTTCTTAGGGCAGAGGTCTCTCAGAAGGTATGGGTCTATTTGTCTTTGCTTGGGGCTTCACCACCCGCTCCCAGGGGAGGGCAGGGGCACTCGGGGCACCATGGCTTCTCGGGCTTCCACACTCTGGGTGACGCGGTGCAGTTTGTCACAGCTGAGTGACTGAGACGTCTCCAAATGAGCCCTAGAGCATTTCTTACACAAACCGCGTCCCAGCCATGAGGTAGAGGCACAGCTGACCTTTCCTTTCCTGGTCGGCTGCCACACCCGCCCTGTTGCCAAACTGGAGGAGTTTCAGTTCACTCTTTCTTTTCCACTTTGGATTAAATGGGATTTAGTTCCTCAAGGCAAACCTATTATTAACTGATAACAAAAGGATGCATGTTTTTCTCTTGCCTCATTGGCGAATTATAAATCATTAATATTTCACAGTAAAAATAATATCAAGCTATCAAACATTTTTTAGACCTAGAGGTCACGTGGTATAAAGTGCGTCATGGCCTGTGATTGGAGCGAGCAAGCACTCGGCCAAGAGCGCGCACACCTGTGCGGGCAGCCGTGCACAGGTGAGGGCTGGTCAGGGCTGGAGCCTGATTTACTCCATAGGCAAGTCGAAACAAGACTTGAAGGCGAGATTCTTTAGAGCCTTTCTGGCCGTATGTATCTTTGTTTTCGACCAAAAAAAATAAAGTCCGTTTCCTCAGCTGCCACTAAGGTGCTCGGTCCATCCGAGCGTCACACGGCGGGCGGCAGCCCCTGTCCGCAGCGTGGCCTCCATCCACTGAGTTCACTGGCAGCTGTTCGCCTTCAGCCTTCAAGGGAACGGTGAGGTGGGTGAGGTGACCGTCACTGAGGGTAAGGTCAATGCCCTCATTAGAGCGGCGTGTGAACGGTGAGCCTTTCTGGCCAGGCTTGTTTGCAGAGGCTCTGGTCAATGTCAACATTGGGTACCTCATCTGCCGTGTGGGGGCTGGGGGACCTGCCGGGCAGGAGGTCTTGCCCCTCCACCCCTCCTGCCCCAGCTGAGGAGAAGGAAGTGAAAACAGGACTCTGAGAAGTGTGATGATCACCTGGGGCTTTGGTCTTTTTGACTAAACCTCTTTAGAGACAGGCTCAATAAAAAGCTGAGCTCTTTGCTGCTGCTGTCTTGCGAATAACAATAATAGAGAATTTCAGTGGGCTTACCTGTAAAAGCCAGTTCTCAGAAATAAGAATTCCACACCAGATTATTCTGATTATTGGAATGGTGAGATGCAGTGGACACTTTAAGAGCTTCCAGAGAAACCTAAAATCGCCAAACCAGTGATGGGAAAGACACGAACATGCATCGCCCACTTGCTTGGATGGCAATGTTGGGCCTACCTGAGTGTATACAACATGCCAGGCACACTGCTGAGAGTTTCTCCTGGATCATAGCTGGTGAAGATCTCAGAAGCCCTGTGAGGTAAGTTCCCTAATTAAGCCTGTTAAGAAAGCTAAGGCCCTGAACAGTATGTGTACCATCTCATTTAATTCTTGTAAAAACTCCGTGTCTTGGGCAATGTTGTTATTTCCGTTTTGTGGTGAGGAAGCAGAAAGAAGGTCCAAACAAACTGCGATGCCAAGATGAGAGTCTGCCTTGTACGCCGCACCGTCTCAGACACTAAACACCCCCTGAGCCGCATGCAGTATAAAACAGAGATTCAGACCTGAAACTCAGTTTGTCTCATCTTAGATATAGGTGCCGGTTCTCAAACTGCCCTGGCTGAAATAATTGTGGCCATTTGTGGACAGACATGTTCTGGTAAGAGTAAATTTTTTGAGATTGTGAAAGTAATTGCCATGGATTGGATTCCTTAGGAACAGAGTCTGAGACTAGGGTTCTTGTGCAGTTGATTGACGACCTGCTCCCAGGAGAAAAGGTGCGAAAGAAGCAGAACGGGGCCAGGGAAGGCCATAAGCAGGAGTGTGGTCTCTGCAGGCCAGCCTCACTGCCAGGCGCTGTGAGGCCCTAGAACATGAATTGTTTTGCAGAATTAGTACCAGGTGAAGCAAAGGCGCCAGTTGGTCATTGAGGTCTCCTCCAGGGAAAGGGGTAGTTGGCCTGGCAGGGTGGCTCCCTTTGCCAAGGGCAGTGTTCCAGAAGGGCCATTGTGAGTGGTTAGCTGGCCCTCAACAGTGAGGGGGTGGGTGTGCCAGCACAGGGGATCTGGGTGGGACTCCATCGGCATCCATTAAGGGGCAGACCCACCAGACTGCACGTTTAACCAGGTCATGGGGCCCCATCTGCCAGAGGTTCTCAGTCTGTTGGAACCTGAATTCTCACAGTGGGGCCTGAGAATCTGCATTTCTAAGAAGTTCCCCCTCTCTAACGAGATGGTGCCCGGTGCTGATGTCCAGAGGCTGCAGAAACATGTAACTTCAAAAAATACATTGTACATCCCAGAAACGGAAAGCTTAGCACTTAGTAGAGCTAGATCTGAGCTGAAATAAGTGGTTTCCAAATTGACTTTTTGAAAATTACAAACTATAAGTTTATTAATGAGGGGGTCCTTAATACTATGAAACCAGGGGGGCTGGTCCTTGGTGGAGTCATCAGGGAAAACTTCCCCAAGGAACTGGATGGCTAGCCTAGATTTGAGAATGAAGAATTAATTAGGTGAAAAGTTCAACATGCAAACAAGCTTTGGGGTGTGAGAAGCAGCTCTTAGGAAACAGTTAAAGGTGGCCAATGGAGGGTGGAACTAGAGGAGGAGGAGTTTCGTGAAGCTGCAGAAACAGTCTGGGGCTGGAGGACTTTGTCTTCACTGAATTGCCCTTGGATCAGTAAGAAAAGAAGAAACCCTTCACCTGTTCTGAGTAGGGAGGGGAATACTCAGTTCTGATACAATCGTGTTGAACTCTGCCTCCTCTGCCCAGTAAGGCTGCCCTCCTCTGCTGCTGTTCTAGTCACCTTGCCATCATGTAGCTTTCAGGTCAGTGGAAGAGGCAGCTTTACAAATGTTTCAGCATCAGGCCAAATATGGTGGCTGGCGCCAGAACATTTCTGCAGAGGGAAGCCTGTCCGTTGACTTTATTTTAAGGAGTGGGAATTTGTTCATCCTTCTAAAGTGTGTAGTCCAGATGGTGAATCATGTCTTTGACAGAGGTTGAGAATGTGGAATGCCATAGCTTCTCCTTCAGAGTCTCCTGCAGTGTGACAGCTGTGTATTCAGAAGTGACAGTCGGGCCCTAAATTACAGGGAGTTCTGTTTTCCATAAGAGCTCCCATTTCCTGAGCTCCTGCAGTGGGTCAGGAATGTGCTAGGGATGAGACATACATTATTTCATTTATTCCTCACAGAAACCCCGTGGGATAGATATTTGTATTCCCCACCCTACAGATGGGGATGCGTTTAGAGATTAAGTAATTTGGTCAAAGTCACATGGCTGGCAGAGCCGGGGGCCTCTAATGATGGCCAGGCTGACTCCAAAGTTTGTGCTCTTGATTTCCATGCTGCCGCTTGTGTAGCTGGGCAGAGTAAGTCTGTTTGTCTGCCTGGTGGTTCCCCATCATTTAACTTGGGGTTTTGCTGACTGTTCACAGTCTCTGAGCTTCTGGATCCGCCCCAGTCAGAGTATCAGACTCGGGAAACCTCTCAGTGCCACAGGAAATAGAACAAGGAAGGCAGTTAAGAATCATCTCTACCTCTAAAAGAAGTTCATTCATTTAGCAAAAATATTTGTAACACCTACTATCTCCTGAGCATAGTTCCATGATTCTAACAAGTCTTATTGGTAGGTAAGAAGCCTGTTTAAGCTTGGAGAGAAGGTTCTGATCGTTAACAGCACAAAACCTAATGTCTCTTGCCTTCAGTTGATTTTCAAGATGCACTTGGGTATAAGCCGACCGAGGACCTTGGCTCTGCCCCGTGTAGACAGCTGAGACCGTGGCAGGAGGCACACCTACCGGAAGGCAGGTTCCTGACTCTCCTGGCTCTCAGAGCTGAAACAGAGTTGCTAAGTTATCCTATTTCCGACATGATATATTAAACCCAAATCTCCCCACTGTATCCGATTAGCTGAAATCTCAGTGCAGGCACAGTGTCAGGCATGACAAGGCATATACTTCAGTATATGGTGGTGCCTACCTTGTCTTCATGTAATTAATACTATTTTCTTGAATCCAATGAGTTGGCTGCTATTATTGTAGCCTCACTTTTCTCTTATGTCAGAATCAAAAGTTAAAGGATTTTCTCCTACAATCCTAAAGAAAATTCCCTACATATTCTGTGGGGAAGTATCTAAGTAAGCCCTCTGAGTGGGTTCCAGAAATGGGTTTTACCAGTAGAGATCTCTAAACAGAACTTGCCCATTTTAGACACATGCTATTCTACTCTGACTGCAGTCTTTAGGCTTTCACTTGTCTGCCTTGGGGAAGGTCTCCCTAGGTTTAAGAAAAAAGTCCCAGGATCAAAGTTCCATTGAATGCAGTTGACATCTCTACAAGGGAATCAAGTGCATTTTGAGTGATCCACGTCCTCAGGATCTTGCAAAATTGTTGACTTTCACCATTCTTCTTTTGATGTACCTGATCTGTTAACCAATAATGAACCAAAAAAAAAAAAAAACTTGAAACGAAAAAAAGGGCCAGCAAGTGTATCTTTGAGGGAAAGAAGTGAGTGTCAGTCTCAGAGAGTTTTGTCCAATTTCAGAGCCCTCAGAGAAATGCTAAGCACACATTGGGCAGTAGCAGTTACCAAAAGGCAGAAGCACAGGCAGAACACTCTTAAGAAGAGTGTATATCAGACTATTCATACATTTTTTTACACTCATAATTAGACTAGCAGAAATCAGAAAGCTGGGTCATGCCAGGGGCTCAGTGAGGCTGTGCGTCTTCAGTCACTTTGGTTGTGGCTGGTGAGAGGGCAGCCTGGCGCAGATGTCCCCGAGAAGAAGCAGTGCTGTGTTTTTTGCAGTAAAGGGAGTCGGGTGGGAGAATGTCACTGGGAGAGTGGGTGGGCAAAACGTAGTGGATGCACTTCGGTATTTATTAGGCAGCAACGGAGCAAGAAGCGATGGATCATCTGTACCTAGAGTGACATGGATGGATCTGAGTAAGAAAGTAAGACCCAAAATGAAATATATAGTAATGTCACTTATGAAACTATAAATATATCTGTACAAAACAACAAAGCACATTTCACAAGAATGCAAACAAAAAGATATACATTAAACACATCCGATGATTGGCTAAGGTAAGGGACGAGGACGTGAGAACAAGAGAAGAGAAACAGTGACTTGAAAGAACTTGGAGGGTAGGGACTGGTGCCCCAGCATCTCCCAGTGGAAATTCTGATAGGTGCGCCTCTCCATTCCTCCCGGGGTGTGTTGGTAAATGTGTGACAGTTAGCTTTCCAAGGGAAAAAAATCAGTCCTGGTTCATGGTGTTTGCTGATTGCCAAGGTGAAATTCCTCCTACCGTGGCTGATTTTTAAGCCAACCCTGTGACTCATGAAAGCAGTTTGGGAGATGCTCACGTTCTGCTTTTTGCAGTCTGCTGGATGGAGTTTCTAATGTCTCAAGATGGTCAATAAGCTGACTGACAATTCTGGCAGTAACTTTTAGGAAACCAAAATATATACAACCAAGATAAGGCAGGACTTCAGTACAGTGTCATCTTATTTGCCTCCTATACATTGCACACCCTGTAAGAAAGTTTATAGAACATGTACCACCTTCCTGAAGGAAATCTGTTTTCTTTTTAGTTTCTTGAAAAATTAAAGTTTCTACCCCCCTAATAATTATTGATCAAATAAACTATGACCTAAAAATTTCTCCACAAATATCTACTTTTATCCCCAAAATGCTAAAAAAGAAAAATAATGATGATGAAACTATTGCCCAGCCATCTATATAATTTTCCATGAAAGATGGTAAATGCTATTTGGCAGAGAAGTGCAATTAGCATCACATTTCCCAGAGGAGAGCTATTTCTTTGAAAGGATTAACCATTACTGGTAAAAAGGCTAGATGGGTCTCTACAAAAATAGTCATAATTTTAGATTGTTCATCTTTAAAAAACTGCAAACATGCACTAGAAGCATTTTCAGACTTTGCTGGGAAAGCCAGACCTATTTTTAAATTTTTGTTCTATTTTTACATTGAAGTATAGTTGATTTACAATATTGTGTTAGTTTCTGGTGTGCAGCAAACTGATTCAGATCTATATATGTGTGTATACACAAACACATACACACACTTTTTCAGATTCTTTCCCATTATACAAGATACTGAATATATTTCCTGTGCTATTTAGTAAATCCTTGTTGTTTATTTTATATGTAGTACAGCACATCTGTTAATCCCGTACTGTTAATTTATTCCCCCCTCCGGTAACCATAAGTTTGTTTTCTATATCTGTGAATCTGCTTCTGTTTTGTAAATAAGTTCATCGTATTATTTCTTAGATTCCACATATAAATTATATAGTATTTGTTTTTCTCTTACTTTATGTAGTGTGATAATCTCTAGGTCCATCCATGTTGCTGCAAATGGCAATATTCCATTCTTTTTTTACATATGCCATCTCTTTATTTGTTCGTCTGTTGATAGGCACTTGGGTTGTTTCCATGCATTGGCTCTTGTAAATAGTGCTGCTTTGAACTTAGGGGTCCATGTATCTTTTCGAATTAGTTGTCTTTTCTGGATATATGCCCAGGAGTGGGATTGCTGGATCGTATGGTAACTCTATTTTTAGTTTTTTAAGGAACCTCTATACTGTTTTCCATAGCAGCTGTACCAATTTACATTTCCACCAACAGTGTTGAAGGGTTTCCATCTCTCCACACCCTCTCCAGCATTTGTAACTTGTAGTCTTTTTGATGATAGCCGTTCTGACCTGTGTGAGGTGATAGCCCATTGTAGTTTTGATTTGCATTTCTCTAATAATTAGCAGTTTTGAGCACCTCTTCACATGCCAGTTGACCATCTGTGTCTTTGGAGAAATACCTGTTTAGGTCTTCTGCCCATTTTTTGGCTGGATGTTTTTTAAAATTATTATTGAGTTGTATGAGCTGTTTGAGAATTAAGCCCTTGTCAGTCTTATCATTTGCAAATATTGTCTCCCATTCAGGAGGTTGTCTTTTCATTTTATGGATTCCTTTGCTTGTAAGTTTGCAAAAGCTCGTAAGTTTGATTAGGTCCCTTTTATTTTTGCTTTTATTTCTATTGAGAAAACATTGGTACGATTTATGTCAGAGAATGTTTTGCCTATACTCTCTCTAGGAGTTCTGTGGTGTCTTGCATGCCTTGCATTTAAGTCTTTAAGCCGTTCTATTTTGGTGTATGGTGTGAAGGTATGATTTAACTTCACTACTGCCTCGTTGAATTCATTTATCAGTTGTATGTTTGAAGTCTCAGGGTATTCTATAGAGTATCATGTCATCTGCATACAGTGACAACTTTACCTCTTTCCTTCTGATTTGGAGTACCTTTTATTTTTCTTTTCTGATTGCTGTGAAAGCCAGATCTATTGGAGTAAAAATTCTTCCTTGTCACCTCATTAGAGCAGGATATCTCAGCCTCAGCACCATTGACATTTGAGGTCTGGAGACTATCGGTACACTATAGGATGTTTAGTAGCACTGGTCTCTACCCTCTAGATACCCATCCTACCCCCTCAGTTGTGACAGACAAAAATATCTCCAGGCATTGCCAGATGTCCCCAGGGGGCAGAATCACACTGGGTTGAGATGCACTGCATTAGAAACACCCATATCTTTTCATCATGTTGGTCACATTTTCACTGAGGAGGCCTTGCCAAGTTGGCATTATGAAGCAGCTATCTTAGAGTGGGCTGCAAGAGTTCCATAAATCTTTATGAATTGCTTTTATTTCTGCTGTTTCATAAATATGTTCCAAGTCCCTTGTGCTATAGATAACTATGAGAGATACGTTTTTGACACTTGCTATGACCAAATCAACATTCTGTACCACCAGACGTCTTTTTTCTTATTTTGATTTTCAAAAACAGAGAAGCCTGGAATGGGTCAAATCCCACCAGCTAAGTTGAAGGACTTAATTACCAACAGAGTGAAAAAAGCCTTTCAAATGGCCCTTGCTGCTTTCTAGCTATTAATACTATCAGCTCATCCGGTCTCACACAACACATTTTTAACTTTCTTCCTCTTTAGAAGACTTGACAAGGTAAGGAAATTAGTATGCCAATCCCCTTCTGACCTGTGAGGAAGCTGAAGCTCAAGAGAGGTTAAGGCCAGAGTATGACCAAGGTAACCCAACTTGGTACAGGCAAGAGCCTAAAAACCAGGACCTCTGACATATCACTAGGTCATGCTGCCCCCCTCACCATACAAGAGATCTTCAGCTTTCTATTACTTTCCAAAGAGCAATCAAGAGAAGAGACTGTTTTACTATAAAACTTGTCATTATCTTCCCCAAGTTGGGACATTTGGTTTAGAGGGCATTAGCCCACTGTGTCCCCCTTTGTCTGACAAAGCAATAAAGCTATCCTTTTCTACTTCACTTCCACCCTCCTCCCCGCAACAACAAAAAAGGAAGAGAGGGAGGGAGGGTGGGAAAGAGTGGAAGAAAGGCACAGGGAGGTGAAGAGAATCATGGTCATTACTATAATTTACTAAAATAAAACTCTAACTCATGGTGAGATTAATTGTACTAATTATTTTTACTGATGTAAAAGCGTAATTAACAAATGGTAAAATAGGAAAATTCCTTTTGTTACACTGCAGAGTATTTATTATTTCTTCCCGGGAGTTTATTTAAGCTTTCAAATAAAAATCAATTTTTCCTGAGTTTTCTGAAATCGGAGCTGATAAGGCTACCAGACTCACGGGCCCAAACATCGCACTGCTTTGGGCTATAGAAGTTTCCCTTCTGCCAGTTAACCTGAATTCTCAAGAATTTCTGGAGGGCAGATAAAAAGACCCCAACAAAGTCTTTTTACATGACATAGTCTAACAAGTCTCCTATTTGAGCCGACCCTTCCAGTGCTAGGAAACTGCTCCTGAGAATCTACAAACCAGTTTATTTCTGCGGATGCCCTTTTCTAGATGATGTGTATATGTGTGTCCTTTCTATGACTGCTCTTGTTTTTTCAGTCCCTTTTACGCTTCCCTGTGGCTCAGATGGTAAAGTGTCTGCCTACAATGCGGGAGACCCAGGTTCAATCCCTGGGTCGGAAGGATCTCCTGGAGAAGGAAATGGCACCGCACTCCAGTACTCTTGCCTGGAAAATCCCATGGATGGAAGAGCCTGGTAGCTATAGTCCACGGGATCGCAGAGAGTCCGGACATGACTGAGTGACTTCACTTCACTTTACAACACTGTCTTGACAATTAAAATAATTGGCCTCTGATGCTTTATTCTCTTCACTGATAAAAAATCTGTGTATTTCCTACTTTCAGCTGAAAAGTACACCATCAGCTTAAACCAGAAAGGGTCATTACATTCTTTCTGTAAAGAGTCAATGTAAATATTTTAGGCTTTGTGGGCTACATAAGGTCTCTATTATATATTTCCCTCTCTCTCTTTTTTTTAAAAAAAGCCTCTCAAAATGTACAAGCCGTGCTTGTGTGTCAGACAAAAGGCTTGTGGCTGCCTTCGTCTGTCAAACCCTTGACCTAAACAGTTAATTTTAAATGGGCCCGAAATAAACCATTTGGAATTAGTTGGAACAACTTTACTATCCAGACCTCTGGAGACAAACTGAAGGGAACTCAGGCCAACACGTTGGTAACTGAGAAAGGTCAATGGAGAAAGGGGGTCGTCCAGTGCTGCTGCCCTAAGGAGAGGAAGGAGACCTGGCCTCAGCTTGGTTTTGCCTTAAGCCTGAACCCAGGGAAGCTGGTCGATGGGGATAAAACTGAAATAAAGACACTAAGAACAAGGTCAGTTTATTTTACTCTCCCTCCCAAGGCTGTTAACCTGGGAAACAGTGGGCTGATCATGTAAACTGTCTCTGAGTTTAGTTCATTCATTACAAATCTCACTCTTGCTCATGAGGTCAAAAAGTGAATAAATCAAGGCTGAGAGGGAAATCCAGTCCAAGGGAAGCGTCTTCAAGAGCCACGATGCGGATCCTGACTTGCACAAAACTGCTCAGCATCTTCTACAAATGGTGGGAGAACTTTATTTTAATACAAACATCTTCTTTTGAACCTGGCCCCTTCCTGCACCACTACAAAGCAGCTTTGTCACTGAAAAGCAATCCATTTATTTGAGCATACTCTTTTTAGGCAATTGTAATTTTTTCCACCGTCGTAACACCACTCTGTGCTTCTCACTGCTGGTCTTCTCCTCCAGCACTTTTTTCAGGATAATCCTCATCACTGTCTCTGTTTCTGCTTCTTTATCCTCTCCAATAAGAAGATCCAACGTATCTCCCACTTTCACCTGAAAATTAAAAAGAAAACAGAGCTGTCGTTTGGGGAAATGCAGGCCAATGCAAACATCTCTACTTTGGGTTTTCCCCAGAGAACCAGTCCCCGGCGGGGAGGTACTCCTTTGAAACAGTCACTTATCTTAGTGCCTCCAGGTGAAAGGGCCTCCCTCTCTGGGAAGGTGCCTCAAACCCATGTGGCTTAACATGGACCAGTGTCACTCCTTCAGGCTGAGACAGCTAGCTGCTTGAGGATGGGCCCTGTGTGGCTCTGATTTTCATCCCTATTGCATGACTTAAGGAAACTCTTGAATGGAAGCATTTATTTTGGTAACAATGGCAAAAAACAAAGGAAGCGGGACATAATTTTAGAGAGTATGAGCATAGTAATTACTACAGGCACTGGGAAGACACTGAGAAGACAATTTTCAGTGTAACACATTCACTGATTTCAACCCAGATAAGCTACATCATTGCATACAGGGCATAATTTGTTGGAAATTCATCACAGTGCAACAACAGCCGTATCTCTTTAAGAAATGGAAGTAAAGAAACTGCTTTCTGGTACTGGCTAGCCCCAGGGATGACACATCATCAAGAAGAGACAGGACTCCATGAACAAGGATGGAATGCCCCAGAAAAGAGGATGCTGACCTGGGTTAAAAGGGCTGAGATCAAACCCATTTTTATCCAGAGAGGAGCTCTGGCTTGAGTGAGTGCAGGACATGCCCTGGGGGGCAGTCACATTCGTGCTGCCTGGGTGCAAACAGCCCAAGACAGACACCGGGTCCTGGCAGCTCAGTATCCAGGGGATCTGCCCAGTAACTCAGGAAGGGGCTAAACTGACCCAGGTGCAATATGCGGCTTTTGCTACAACACAATCCAGGGTGACCAGAGGCCATCTCAGACCACTCACCACCACTTCCAAGCCAGGGACGGGCACAGGGTTGAAGAGGCAGGACAGGAAGACAGGGAGGGACCCTCATGTGTGGGCCACGGACCCTTAAGTGGGCATAGGTACCCATTTAAAAGGTTGCTAGGGGGCTTCTGTTTAAGAAGCCATCGTGCCAAATGCTTACGTTTACTGCATTTTCCAATGAATACTCCCTAAGGCGGTCCTAACTTCATGCTGTTGGAATATCTGTACTTCACTAGGGCAAGCGACCCACTCAAGACATCCGTAGACCTAATACTCAGTCAACAGCGTGGGAACGCACACCTGCTCACCACAACACCATACCGGTCAATCCTGGCAGCTGGATATAAAACTCACAAGTGAAGTGAAAGTCACTCAGTCGTGTCGAACTCTTCATGACCCCATGGACTATACAGTCCATGGAATTCTCAAGGCCAGAATACTGGAGTGGGTAGCCTTTCCCTTCTCCAGGGGATCTTCCCAACCCAGGGATTGAACCCAGGTCTCCTGCATTGCAGGCAGATTCTTTACCAGCTGAGCCACAAGGGAAGCCCAAGAATACCTGACCCAGGAATCAAACTGCAGTCTCCTGCATTGCAGGCAGATTCGGGAAGCCCAAAACTCAAAGGGCTGATTTTAAACCATTAACTTTCTCCCCTCTGGGCTGAGAAGCAGAGAGACTAACACCATAGCGAGGCATGATGACTGCTTCTCTTTGTGGGTATGAGGGCATCATCTGGGCCAGATGCAGGGGCAGAGGGGAGTCAGTTCTCCTGAAGTTCTGCTGGGTTCAATTTTTAAAAAATGACCATGTGGCCAACCTATATAGGCATTTAAAATCAATGTTCAGAAATACAAGACTTGGAAACGCTGCTTTACCTTTTTTGGCATAACTCTGTGTCATTAAAATTCCTTTTTAAATAAAGGAATACATTAATGCACATGATACAAGATGTAAAAGGTATAAAAGGATATACAGAGAAAAATCAACCCGTTATGTATCCTCAGCAGCTGGGCACAAGTCCCATGGAGCAGGCCACGGAAGGGGAGGTGTCCTTCATTCCCTTCAACTGTGGGAGACAGCGCAGTAGACACAAAGCAAGACTGGCTGGGATTAGGGGCTGTTCCAAGTATCTACATTTCCAATCTCCCCTTAGCTGCAGTTACTATGGCTACCAGGCCTCCTAGTAACAAGGCAGCCGTGTGTTAATGCTGGGCCCTTCCTTTGCTGACCCTCAGGAGAAATCTGGAAGGCAGCCAAGACAATAGAACACCCAAGGCAGAATGAAGAAGCAGCAATTAGGCTGTAGTTAACAATATCGCAAAGCAGAGGGAGAAAAAACAGATCTGTGGTATCTGCAAATGAGGCCCTGACAGAGGCATCCTGCACCAAGAACAGGTCTTGTCTTAGGAACACTGCGGCTGGCTAGAGGGGGCTGGGCTACACAGGGAAAAGCAATTAAGGGACAAGAAGGACTTGATGTCCAGATGCCCGTCTGGAGTGCCTGACTTCCTGCAGCTCACAGAGCAAGGGCTGACACCCGCAGTCTGAACCTGCCAGGCTGGGTGCCTTCAGAGGAACAGTGGCCTTGAGACTTGGTGGCCAAGAAAAGCACTGGGGATCCCCTCTTCAGTCCACCCAGCCACAAGAACCACTCTGAGCACAGGATCAGGGCCTCTGAAGACAGCCTCCGTGCTCATCTAGGTCCACAGCTGATGGCTCACACCCTCCCATGTCCCAGGGGAACGGGATGCAGCTCACGTTCTCCGATCCCAGGGTTGCTTTGAAATACGAGAGAAGCTAAAATAAAAACCTTCAAAAGTGTGTCTAACTCCGCTAGAACATTTATTCCCTGGACACTGACTGGGAGTTATATTCTGTCTGCTAATGCCTCAAGGGTCAGTGTCTGCCACACTTTTTAAGGGTCTCTGCCATATACTTTTTTAAACTGTCTTGTTAACTTTTACTATCATTATTATTTTTCCCAATTATGAAAGTGAAACATACTCATAAAAAATTCAGAAAATAAAACACATGAACATAACTCACAATGCCCACTCAAAGATAAATGCTGCTGCTGCTGCTGCTGCTAAGTCGCTTCAGTCGTGTCCGACTCTGTGCGACCCCACAGACGGCAGCCCACCAGGCTTCCCTGTCCCTGGGATTCTCCAGGCAAGAACATTGGAGTGGGTTGCCATTTCCTTCTCCAATGCATGAAAGTAAAAAGTGAAAGTGAAGTCACTCAGTCGTGTCCGACTCTTAGCGACCCCATGGACTGCAGCCCACCAGGCTCCTCCGTCCATGGATTCTCCAGGCAAGAGTACTAGAGTGGGGTGCCATTGCCTTCTCCGATTTTAATCTAGATATATGTATATATGTAACTTATTTTTACAAAAATACATTTTTATAAGAATATATATCATTTATTATAACATCAGATACTAGAAATTCATTTTCTTGTAACACTTATGAATGATTCTGTCATAAAACAACAATATCAACAGGGCTATCAGGAAATATAGAACCTTTTTGATGGCTGCTCTGCACACAGAGCAGTGTAACTTCTGCTGAGCTGAACAGAATCGCACATCTGCTCAGGTTACAGCAGGCCAAAGAAACCTCTACATGGATCAAACATTTCTTTTTGGCCTGATTATTATGATTTCAGAGAGGCTAACATTAATAACTTAAGAAGTTTAATTAATAGATTTTTTCTAGTTCTGATAGTGACTTGTCTTAAAATTTTAAAGAAAAAGAGGAAGCTTCATCTCAAAGTCATTATGGCTACAATCAGCAAGTGGTCTGTGTGACTGAAGCTGTGTGGCTAGGCCTGAGGGAGACCTTCAAGGTGGTAAGACAGACATACCTGAGGAGCCACTGATGCCCCAAGGAAGGAGCCCCAGGGGAGACTGGGGAAGGCGTTAACTGAGTACAGAACAACACACAAAAATATTTGGTTGTCATAGTATCTTACCGTTCTGCTTTTCTTCCATAGTTTTTCCCCATTCAGCCTGAGTTCACCTTTGTAGAATGCATCTTCCACTTTGCTTAAAAAAAAAAAGTCAAAGTACTTTAAAATAGAAATATATTCAAGACAATTATATAATTTTGAGGAAAATACTGGCTATTAATAATGCTTTTCCTGACAGTGACCAGCCTACCCACAAAATCTCCATTCTGGGCATTGGGAAAGTGAAAGTCAACTGCTCCTATATGAATCTAAACAGGGAGACCGAAGGGCACTGCTGAGTAGATGTGGCTGCTGCAAAGATCTGCTAGAGCGAGATGGCAGGTAAGCAGTGCTCTGCTGGGACTTCACGCAGGTGATAGCTCCCGTGATCCACGACAGTCAACATGAGTGGGTGCTACCTTCCCCTCACATGCTCTGAGAGAAAAACCAGTTACCACACCTGTGGTGAGGCTGTTAAGAAACCCTCTGCTGATCTGCACTGAGGCTGGGGAAATGCCAATCCAGCCACTGCTGATCTCTCTGAATTTAATCAGTGGAGCGACTAGACCAAGGCAGATACAGACAAAAATGAGTGCCCTTTCGTCTTAACGCTCAGACTCCTGGTGATTGATGTTGGGGGTTTTCCTAATAACAGTACTAGCTACTACTGTGAGAGACAGGGAAGCCCTTAACGAGCCTGCCAGACTTTACAGAACATTGAAGTCCTGATGAGGGTGCCTGTGCGCTCAGAGTCATCTTTATGAGTCTTTAAGTTTCATGGATTAAAAAATTAAACTATGCCATTAAATTAGGACATAAAGGTACAAATTAGACAAAGGAATCTTAATTTCTTATTCATATGACAGTTCTTACTTTGCATGCAGTATGCACACAATGATTGCTAAAGGAATGAATGAACAGTGACGATCACTATTATTATATAATAGGTCTAGCGAAGAAACAAGGAGATTAAAGAAACCTTGAAGGTTATGCTTAATATCTCCATACACTATATACATGAACGCACATAGTATTTTCATCATCATAGCTAACATACATTGAGAACCCAGGTGCCACACATTGTTGTAAATGCTACAGGAAGATAGACTGACTTATTTAATCCTAGCCACCACCTTCTAAAGCCAGTTCTATTAGCCTTATTTTACAGATGAGGGAACTGCACAGAGATTTTAAGTATCTTGTCCAAAGTCACAGAGAGCCAGGATTAAAGCCCCGGTAGTCTGGGTACAAAGCCTGCAGTTTTAACCACATTATGCTGCTTCTAAGATATACCATCTCACGTAGCATTTGTGAAACCCAGGTGCATTCTATGCTTGCTATATACATCTAACATGGTGATTCCTTTTTTTCTCAAGAAGCTGTTTTTACATCAGTGGTTCATCTTACAGTTGACTATGTCTTAGAGTCAAGGAAACACGGCACATGGGATTTGCAGGCAGTCATTTGACTTCTTTGGGAATTAGTTTTTTCACGTATAGAATGAAATAATTGGACCAGGTTCCTGTAAGATTCTTTCACATCTGTGGTTACCCTTCACTGTAATATGAGCCATGTGATTGGTAATGCTGCTTTAAAACAACCAAGAAGACAAGTGATTTTTGTATGAAAACGCACATACTTCCTTCCGATATCTAGGCCCGTCTTCAGGATAACGTCATACCGGAAAGACTGTACTGCTTTGTCCAGGTCTTTATAGTCTTTGACCTCACTGGGGTTGTCCTCGGGCTCCTCTTCCAGCTCACTCATCTCATCCCTCTCTTCATCAGAGTCCCCTTCATCTTCCACTTTTTGTAGAGTCTTTTTAGTGGATTTTTTAGAGCTTATATTACTTTTGAGTCTTATGGAAAATGGAAAAATATATTCCGGAGATATTAAAAGCCCTGGGAGTCTCAGTGAGAAAATGTTATGGAGGAGTGTTTTATAATTTGATGCATTTAACTTGGCACTAGACAAATACAAGTATCGATTCCAGGAAGCACAGCCTTTATGTGAAGGTGTCCCTCGCAGCGCTCTGCAGAGTCCAATCCAGGCATCTGGCTTTCTTAAAATGCTGCTGGGCAGTCTGACACTAGTCATAGCCATGGCACATACTACCTGAAACAGACAATTCAGATTTAGTTCACAAGTGTGGTATCTTGGCATTCTTACTACATAAACCATGCACACTGTGAACACGTTACAGCTGATACTGTACCATGTTCCCTCCTACAAAAGGCCATGTTGGGTCCACACGAACCAAGGCCATGCACACTGTACCTGGTGAGTCTTCTGGCTGTACTTAATGTACTGACCTGATAGGACAGTCATGAAGGTCAAACTGGATGCTAATACATGTGAAAACACAGGTTCCACTCTTCTCACTCCCCCAAATTAGTTTGGGTACTGACTGCTCAGTGCTTTCCCCACCCTCTTTGGCTATGTCGTGCAGCTTGCAGGATCTCAGTTCCCCAACCAGGGATTAAACCTGAGCCCCAGCAGTGACAAGTCCAGAATCCTAACCACTAGGCCACCAGGGAATGCCCTTAATGATTTTAGAGAAAAAAAAAAAAATCTCAGAACAAGAAACACTGTCTACTAACATACATTACAAGCTTACAATAATGGACTTTGCCAAGGATACTAGATCATCACTTTATAAACCCAGAGTAAGTCTCTCAACTTTCAACCTCCAACTACAGCAAATCAGAGCTAGGAATGAGCAAATTGTACAGATCTGCATTCTACCCCCTTTCACATCTTCTTCCTAATAGATTCATTAGCTAGCAGAGAAAGAAAGGGTAGGTCACAGAGAGCCAGGATTAAAGCCCCAGTAGTCTGGGTACAAAGCCTGCAGTTTTAACCATATTATGCTGCTTCTAAGATATACCATCTCACGTAGCATTTGTGAAACCCAGGTGCATTCTATGCTTGCTATATACATCTAACATGGTGATTTCTTTTTTCCTCAAGAAGCTGTTTTTACATCAGTGGTTCATCTTACAGTTGACTAACTGTAATCACCACTAACTAGGTGATTGTTCCCTGAGGCACTGAGGCACAGTCATGCCACATGTCCTGTATGCTCCACTGCGAGAGGCCTCCTGGAAGACTTCACCCGGTTTCCTCTAGACTTTGTCCCAGGCATCTTGAACCTTGCATGTTGTATCATTTTCTGTTGTAAATCATAGCCATGACCCATAGCTGAGTCCTGTTGAGTCTTCCCAGTGAAATCAGTGAACCTAGAGGTGGTCTTGCAGATCCTGACATAGTATCTGACTGCCTATTCGACATATCCATTTGGATGCATAACAGGGACTCCAGTCTTAATTGGCCCTGAAACAAACTCTGATATATCTGCAACCCCAAATCTGCTCTAGCTGCAGCCGTCCCCATCTCAGTTAATAGTAACTCCACCCTTCTAGTTCCTGAAAAGGAAAGCTTTCAGTCACTCTTGACTCTTTCCCCCCTACTCAGATCTATTATGTCAGGAAATCATGTTGGCTTATCTCCAAAACCAAAACATTGGTTTCCCTTTCACAATTACCACTGTTACCACAGATTCAGGCCCCGGTCTATCATCAGGATGACTACCAAGGCTCCATCACAGTCTGTTCTCCATACAGCAGTCAGTCAGATAGACTCTTTTAAAAAGAATTTGTACCACGTCTCTCCTTCCCTCACAATCCTACAAAAGCACTGAAAAAGCAAACTCCCTCCCTTGCCCTATAGGCCCTGTGATCTGCCCCCTCCATTTCCTCTCTGACCTCATCTCCCGCCTCTCTCACCCTTGCTTACTCAACTCCTTCCTGAAGATCCTCGTACACAACAGGCAAACTTCTGAGTAAACTCCTTTGTTCCAGGTGCCCTACTACACCCTTAGTCCAGGTTATCTGCAGGGATAACTCATTTTTAACTCAGTGAAGTCTACTCATTCCAACTCCATTTAACAGGTATCTTGTCCTCCCAATCTCCCCTGTTCTACTTTCTTCCATCATAGCATTATCTACTATCATGTTATATAATTTACTGGTTTGTTTTTGTTTTTTTTTTAATGACTCTGCTAGTAGAATATAAACTGTTACCGGTGCTTTTTTCCTCTGCTCAAGCCCAAGTGCCCAGAATAGTGCCTGGCACGTGGTAAGTACTTGATTAAATACTGTGAAGTGAAAGCACAGCAAAAGAACCTGTGCGTTAGAATGAAGAGCTAAGATGGGGTTGGGTTGACAGGTAAGAGGTGAGATCGCCAGGAGCCTTCCATATCAAAGCGTGGACTTATCCAGAGTGTGTGAGAGTTATAGAAAGATCTTAGGTAGGGAAGTGATCCGACAGTAGTGCTTTTTAAAAGATTTCTTTGGCGCGACAGCGTGGACATAAAGGGATGATCGCGGCAGGAGGCCTGAAGGTGGTTTTGACTGAGATCTTCAGGCGAGATATAAAATCTGTGAACTAACCAAAGTCTGTAAGAACAGCAACTACCTGAATGCAGAGGCGACGCTGTCCTGAACCCGCGGGACACTTGGAATCGCTCCACGTTCCTGAGCCCGTTAACTACTCCGAATGGAGAACCTGATTGAACTGCTTTTAGGTCAATTGCAACTAAAAATCTCTTGGCTCAGAGGCTGACAAACTGCTGAGACAAGGTCATGTTCCCCTCGCTCCCTCCCTACCCCCTCGGGCTGCGCACCTTCGCAGGTTCTCAAGGTCAAGGGAAACTGGACACCAGAGTCCTCGAGCTTGCAGTCTGCGTCTGCAGCCAGCAGGAGCAGCCAGACCCAGGAGCGGACAGCCTTGGCCCCCCGGGTCCACGGGGCGTCCCGAGCTGGCCGGGCCGGGGCAGGACGCGAGACACTCACGCGGAGCCCTGGCGGGAGCGCAGCCAGGGGAGAGGAGCTCGCCGCTCCTGTATTTCCCACGTGCGCGCGATGAAGCAACAGAGGGGGGCGCGGGCCTGGGTCACCGCTGGCCCGGCAGGGGCGCAGTTACCTGTACGTCAGCGCTGCTCCTCCCTCCCCGCCCCCCTCCCAGCGGCCTTGCAGACCGCTTGCCTCCAGGCCCCGCCCTATTTTTGCCCCGCCCCTTCCGTCGGCGCCGGCGCGTTGAGAGCGGGCTGGGCGAGGCACCGGGGCGCGGTGATGGCGACGCAGCGACCTCTGCTGCAAGCGGTATCTAGGAGGACTGCGTGGGGAGTGTGGGCGGCCTGGAGGACCGATTAGCTGTGAGCTGGACCGGAAGCCACCTCCGGGTGATTGATTCCACGTGGTTGAAGAGAGTTTTGGGTTTTTTTTTTTTTAGATAAGTAATTTTTTATTGAAGTCTAGTTGATACTCGTTTGTGTGTGTTTGTGAAGTCGCTCAGTCGTGTCCGACTGTTTGGGACCCCGTGGACTGTAGCCCGCCAGCCTCCTCTGTCCATGGGATTCTCCAGGCAAGAATACTGGAATGGGTTGCCATGTCCTTCTCCAGCGGATCTTCCCAACCCTGGAACCAAAGGGCCTCCTGCATTGCAGGCAGACGCTTTATCGTCTGAGCCACCAGAGAAGCCTGATACGTAATACTGCATAAATTATTGGTGTACAAAATAGTGATTCACAATTTTTAAAGGTTATACTCATTTGCTGTATTCCCCCTGTTTTATAAAATATTCTTGTAGTTTATTTAAAGGGAGTAGTTTGTGTCTCTTAATCCTGTATTTCTATATCGCTCCTCCCCCTTCCCTCTCTCTACTGTTATCCTGCTAGTTTGTCTTCTGTATGTGTGAGTCAGCCTTTTTATTATATTCCCTGGTTGTATTTTTTAGATTCCACATATAAGTGATACACAGTATTTGCCTTTCTCTGACTTATTTCACTTAGCATAATGCCCTCCAAATCATCCATGTTGTTGTAAATGGCAAATTTTCATTCTTTTTTTGCAGCTGAGTGGTTTTCCATTGTACTTGCATCACATTTTTTTCCATTCTTCTGTTGAATTAGTGTTTTATATTGTTTAAATATATATCCAGGAGCAGAATTGCTGGGGCACATGGTAGTTCTATTTTTAGTTTTTTTGAGAATCTGCCATACTGTTTTCCACAGTGGCTGCATCAGTTTACATTCCCACCAGCTGTGTACAAGGATTTCCCTTTCTCCAGTCCTCACCATTGTTTGTTATTTGTGTTCTTTTTGAGGATACCCATTCTGACATGTCTCTGATGGTATCTCATTGTCGTTTTAATTTGCCTTTCTCTGGTGATTAGCAGTGTTGAGCATATTTTCATGTGCTTGCTGGCAATCACATTTCTTCTTTGGAAAAATATCTGTTCAGTTCTGCTCCATTTTAAAATCAGGTTGTTTGGTCTTTTGATGTCAAGTTGAATGAACAGTTTATATATGTTGGGTATTAACCCCTTCTTAGTTATATCATTTGGAAAATTTTTCTTCCATTTAACAGTACCATTTGTGCAAAAGCTTTTCAGTTTAATTAGGTCCCATTCATTTATTTTTGCTTTTTATTTCCTTTGTTTTGGAAGAAGGATCAAAAAAAAAATTGCTGTGAAGTATGTCAAACAGTGTTCTGCCTGTGTTTTCGTCAAGGAATTTTATGGTATCCGGTCTTACATTTAGGATTTAATCCGTTTTGAGTATTACTGCATATGGTATAAGAGAATGTTCTAATTGTGTTCTTTTTCTTGTAGCTGTCCAGTTTTCATAGCACACTTATGGAAGAGACTCTCATTTCTCCACTGTGTATTCTTAGCTCCTTTGTCATAGATTAATTGGCCTTTAGTGTGTGGGAAGACAGCTTTTAAAAATACTGTGAGCCTTGAGTTTTCTGAAATCACCAACCCCTTTGAACATCTTTGAGAGTTATAAATGTTGTCTCTAGAAAAATACATATATTCCCAAGAATTTATAACCTGCTTGGTTATATTTGTGCAGTAAGCAAAGGCAGTTACAAATTATATCTGGTGCTGAAGTGATAAAACTTCATATATTATATGAATTTGTTGCAGGAAGGGGGACCCCTTCCAGGGCCCAAAAGTGGGCTCTTGTCTAACATTTGGAAATGAATTGTCCAAGGAGACACACATACTGACAAAGCAAAGATTTTATTGGAAAGGGGCACCTGGGCAGAGAGCAGTAGGGTAAGGGAACCCGGGAGAACTGCTCTGCCACATGGCTTGCAGTCTCAGGTTTTATGGTGATAGGGTTAGTTTCCCTGTTGTCTTAGACCAATCATTCTGACTCAGAGTCCTTCCTAGAGGTACATGCGTTGTTCAGCCAAGAGGATGCCAGCAAGAAGGATTCTGGGAGCTGATTGTCTCCTTTTGACCTTCCCCAAAGTTTTCTGGTTGGTAGTGGCTTATTCCTTCTGTGTTCCTTACTAGGACCTCCTGTCCTAAAACGACTCATGCAAATAGTCACTGCGGTGCCTGGCCAGGGTAGGCGGTCGGTCAGTGTGCTTACCCTAACAAATTCAGATTATACTGTTGACATTTTACACAGGTGATACACAGTTACATTTACTAGTTTAAGTCATTTGTAAAAGACTACAGATACACTGTTAAATCTGCCAGTAATAGGAGTTAATCAGTATTATTATCAACTGAGAAAACTGCTGTGTGATTATGCATGATTTTGGGAGGAGATATAAGAATACAGTGCTATTGGATTACATAAAGTCAACTTAGTCGCTGGCCTTTAGAAAAATCAACACTTTGTTAGATGACTATTTTTTTAACTTTAAATTGCTAAATAATATTTTTAAAACTGCTGTGAGGTTAAGAAGTAGTTTTGTGTGTGTACACACGTATTTGTGATTTTTAATTTTTTTCATAGAAACTGGCCCCTGCTGTGGGACATTGTAGTTCTGACTAGTTTAGACCACCTAGAGGGCCAAGTTTACATTCCCTCATAGGGCTACACTAGGTCAGAAGAAAAGACACTGAGAATTGAACTGAGAGTTGAGCTTACAAGTCTGGACTCCAGCCTTTAATATAGCTCAAATATTTAATTTTACATATAGTGATGTCTAAATCAGAGCACTTTTAGTTTTATGTATAGGTGAGTTTTAAGTTATATTTTATTCTTTTAGCCACACCACTTGGCTTGCAGTATCTTAGCTCCCCAACCAGGGATTGAACCCAGGTCATGGAAGTGAAAATGCCAAGCCCTAACCAGTGGGCCACCAGGGAATTCCTTCTGTGACATTTCTTAAATTGTAGTTCTGAGAGTCAGGATGTCTCTGGCCAGAGGATCATAAACCAAGTGATCAGGGCTCTCTGGATTTATTGTGCCATCAAGAAACAACCTGAGTTATTATGTTTGTGATGCTATCTGTTGATGGACTATGACTTCTTTCTAGGTTTTTTGTTGGTTTTTGGTTTTGATATAATTGAAAATGTGCGCATGAATTGCTTTTTTATTTTCAGGTTTTAATTTACTATCTTTTTAACAGAAGAAAATCAAACAGTTTAACATGTATACATGAGAGAGACCCAGAAAGACTAGGTCACCAAAATGGCTGAAATACCATTCTGAGCTAAAGATAAAAGAGGATGTTGAGGATGGGAAATTAGAAGTGGTCAAGCAGGAGATGGCAAGAGTGAACATCGACATTTTAGGAATCAGTGAACTAAAATGGACCGGAATGGGCAAATTTAATACAGATGACCATTATATCTACTATTGTGGGCAAGAATCCCTTAGAAGAAATGGAGTAGCCCTTGTAGTCAACAAAAGAGTCCTAAATGCAGTACTTGGTTGCAGTCTCAAAAATGACAGAATGATCTCTTCGTTTCCAAGGCAAACTGTTCAATAACACAGTAATCCAAGTCTGTGACCCAACCAGTAATTCTGAAGAAGCTGAAGTTGAAGGGTTCTATGAAGACCTATAAGACCTTCTAGAACTAACACCCAAAAAAGATTTCCTTTCATTATGAAATGAAGAGAAGTTGCTCAGTTGTGTCTGACTCTTTGTGACCCCAAGGACTGTAGACTACCATGCCCCTCCACCCATGGAATTTTCCAGGCAAGAGTACTAGAGTGTGTTGCCATTTCCTTCTCCAGAGGATCTTCCCAACCTAGGGATTGAACCCAAGTCTCCTGCATTGTAGGCAGATGCTTTACCATCTGAGCCGCCAGGGAAGTCTCCTTTTCATTATAGGGGATTGGAATGCAAAAGTAGGAAGTTAAGAGATACCTGGAGTAACAGGCAGATTTGGCCTTGGGGTACAGAATGAAGCAGGGCAAAGGCTAACAGAGTTTTGCCAAGAGAACACACTGGTCATAGCAAACACCTTCTTCCAACAACACAAGAGAAGACTCTACACATGGAAATCACCAGATGGTCAATACTGAAATCAGATTGATTATATTCTTTGCAGCCAAAGATGGAGAGGCTCTATACAGTCAGCAAAAATAAGACCGGGAGCTGACTGTGGCTCAGATCATGAACTCCTTATTGCCAAATTCAGACTGAAATTGAAGAAAGTAGGGAAAACCACTAGACCATTCAGGTATGACCTAAATCATATCCCTTATGATTATACAGTGGAAGTGACAAATAGATTCAAGGGATTAAATCTGATAGAGAGTGTGCCTGAAGAACTATGGTCGGAAGTTCGTGACATGTACAGGAGGCAGTGATCAAGACCATCCCCAAGAAAAAGAAATGCAAAAAGGCAAAATGGTTGTCTGAAGAGGCCTTATAAATAGCTGAGAAAAGAAGAGAAGCAAAAGGCAAAGGAGAAAAGAAAAGCTATACTCATTTGAATGCAGAGTTTCAAAGAATACAAGCAGAGATAAGAAACCCTTCCTCAGTGATCAATGCCAAGAAATAGAGAAAATCAATTGAATGGGAAAGACTAGAGATCTCTTCAAGAAAATTAAGAGATACCAAGGGAATATTTCATGCAAAGATGGGCACAATAAAGGACAGAAATGGTATGGACCTAACAGAAGCAGAAGAGATGAAGAAGAGGTGGCAAGAATACACAGAAGAACTATACAAAAGAGATCTTCATGACCCAGATAACCATGATGGTGTGATCATTCACCTAGAGTCAGACCTCCTGGAATGAAAAGTCAAGTGGGCCTTATGATGCATCACTATGAACAAAGATAGTGGAGGTGATGGAATTCCAGTTGAGTTATTTCAAATCCTAAAAGATGATGCTGTGAAAGTGCCACACTCAATATGCCAGAAAACTTGGCAAACACAGCAGTGGCTACAGGACTGGAAAAGGTCAGTTTTCATTCCAATCTCAAAGAAGGGCAATACCAAAGAATGTACAAACTACCACACAATTGCACTCATCTCTTACATTAGCAAATTAATGCTCAAAATTCTCCCAGCCAGGCTTCAACAGTACATGAACTGTGAACTTCCATATGTTCAAGCTGGTTTTAGAAAAGGCAGAGGAACCAAAGATCAAATTGCCAATATCCGTTCAATCATCAAAAAGCACGAGAGTTCCAGAAGATTATCTCCTTTGCTTCATTGACTATGCCAAAGCCTTTGACTGTGTGGATCACAATAAACTGTGGAAAAGTCTTCAAGAGATAGGAATAGCAGACCACCTTACCTGCCTCCTGAGAAATCTGTATGCAGGTCATAAAGCAACAGTTAGACTGGGCATGGAACAACAGACTGGTTCCAAATTGGTAAAGGAGTATAGCAAGGTTGTACATTGTCATCCTGCTATTTAACTTTTATGCAGAGTACATCATGTGAAATGCTGGGCTGGATGAAGCACAAGTTGGAGTCAAGATTGCAGGGAGATGGTAGAAAGTGAGGAGGAACTAAAGAGCCTCTTGATGAAAGTGAAAGAGGAAAGTGAAAAAATTGTCTTAAAACTCAGCGTTCAGAGAGCTAAGATGATGGCATCTGGTCCCATCACTTCATGGCAAATAGATGGGGAAACAATGGAAACAGTGACAGATTTTATTTTCTTGGTCTCCAAAATCACTGCAAATGGTGACTGCAGCCATGAAATTAAAAGACGCTTGCTCCTTGGGAAAAAAGCTATGACCAACCTAGACAGCATATTAAAAAGCAAAGACATTATTTGCTGACAAAGGTCTGTCTAGTCAAAGCTATGATTTTTCCCATAGTCATGTATGAATGTGAGAATTGAACCATAAAGAAAGCTGACCGCCGAAGAATTGATGCTTTTGAACTGTGGTGTTGGAGAAGACTCTTGAGAGTCCCTTGGACTGCAAGGAGATCAACCAGTCAATCCTAAAGGAAATCCATTTTGAATATTCATTGGAAAGACTGATGCAGAAACTGAAGCTGCAATACTTTGGCCACCTGATTTGAAGAAGTGAGTCATTGGAAAAGACACTGATGCTGGGAAAAGATTGAAGGTGGGAGAAGGGGATGACTGAGGATGAGATGGTTGGATGGGATCACTGATTCAATGGACATGAGTTTGAGCAAGCTCTGGGAGTCAGTGATGTACAGGGAAACCTGGTATGCTATAGTCCACAGGGTTTCAAAGAGTTGGACACAACTGAGCGACTGAACTGATTGACTGACTTGATACCAGTGGTTCAAGGACGGGGTTGCTGGTAAAGATCAGGGTGCGTGCAGAGCATGTACTCCTTTGTTCTCACTTCAGGTGGTCTCCTGATGAGGTTCTGTGGTTCTCAAAGAGGTTTTCAAACTGTGACCTCTGGAAAGAAGAATGATTCATCAAGTAGTTAACATGTTCCATTTGTTGGGTGTTTCAGTTCTGCCAAAGACTTCAAAGATATTGTTGTGTGTATTCTTTGAGGTGGATCCAGGATCCTGCCCCCCATCACACTGCTCTGCAGTGGAAGCAAGGCCTCTTAACCTCTGGACCACTAGGGAAGTCCCTGTGATGCTGAGCAAGGCCTCATGGGGCACCTGGACACGGAGCCCATTTTGTCCCCCATTTCTTATAGGCAAGACTCCAGCCTCCATGACTTTCAGTTCCAAACTACAGAGCAGTTGCTAATCAAGGGAAGAACAGCAAGGAAACCACCTGAGGTGAGATTAAAGGACCAGAGAGGCTCATCAAGATTAGGAGACTAGACCACCGGAGACCCTGCACACACCCTAATCTTGTCAGCAACCCCACCCTTTGAAACTTTGCAGAAGGAGGAATATAAGACTGTTAATGCCTTGATCCTTATCATATACTCCTGACTATAAAACCTTTCCCTACTCACCAGGGGTGGAGAGCGGGTGGAGTTATTGAGGGGCACTAGCCTACTGGGTTCTCATTTTGCCTGGCAAAGTAGTGAAGTCACTGTTTCTGTTGCAGGAAGGGGGACCCCTTCCAGGACCCAAAACAGCTCTTGTCTAACACTCAGAAATGAATTGTACGAGGAGACACATGTGCTGAGAAAGCAAGAGATTTTATTGGGAAAGGGCATCCGCGTGGAGAGCAGTAGGGTAAGGGAGCCCAGGAGAACTGCTCTGCCACTTGGCTGGCAATCTTGTGGTTTTATGGTGATAGGATTAGTTTCTGGGGTGTCTTTGGCCAATCATTCTAATTCAGAGGCTTTCCTGGTGACGCAAGCATCGCTAAGCCAAGATGGATGCTAGCAAGAGGGATTCGGGGAAGTGGACAAACACGCGGTGTCTCCTTTTGACCTTTCCCTAACTCTTCCGGTTGGTGGTGGCTTATTAGTTCTGTATTCCTTACCAGAATCTCCTGTCATAAAACAGCTCATGGGAATGGTTACTAAAGGGCCTGCCCAGGGTGGGTGGTTTCAGTCAGTGTGCTTCTCCTCTGTAACTGTCTCTGTATTTCTGGCGCATAGAGAGCCAAGATTTTGGCAACACCTGCACTGTTGTTTTTTGGCTGCTCCTCCCTGGTCTCTCCATCCCCTCCCTTACCTATTAGCAGTTGTTTGAATCTGCCCTTTGGGCAAAGGTCATGAAGGCTGGAGTCTGTTCTCTACAAACAGTGCCCAGGAGCCTTACAGGATCCTGCCTGGTTTCAGTCACATGGCCTTCTTCCCTGTCTGCATCCTGTGACTCTCAGTCTGCAAGCGTCCCAACCTCAGGCAGTTTCTAGGCTGATGAGTGATGGTTCTCTTCTACCTGGAGATAGGAGGAGGAAGCTGTCATAAGGGAAAATTTACACACTTCCTTCAGGCAAGGGGCTTCCCTGGTGTCTCAGATGGTAAAGAATGCCTGCAATGCAGGAGACCTGGGTTTGATCCCTAGGTCCGGAAGATCTCATGAAGAAGGGAATGGCCACCCACTCCAGTATTCATATTCTTGCGTGGAGAATCCCATGGACAGAGGAGCCTGGTGGGCTACACAGTTCATGGGATCGCAAAGAGTCGGACATTACTGAGCGAGTAACAGTTTCACTTAGGCGAAAGGGGGAAGGAAGAGACCTTTTCTTGCATCTGCTGTTTCTTGCTGCTGCTGCTACTGCTAAGTCACTTCAGTCGTGTCCGACTCTGTGCGACCCCATAGATGGCAGCCCACCAGGCTTCCCCGTCCCTGGGATTCTCCAGGCAAGAACACTGGAGTGGTTTGCCATTTCCCTCTCCAATGCATGAAAGTGAGAAGTAAAAGTGAAGTCGCTCAGTCATGTCCGACTCCTAGCGACCCCATGGACTGCAGCCCACCAGGCTCCTCCGTCCATGGGATTTTCCAGGCAAGAGTACTGGAGTGGGGTGCCATTGCCTTCTCTGTTTCTTAGTTGCCTTCAACTCAAAATAATCCTTATGTTAAAGTGAGATACTCTCATCCCCTTCACAGTTGTCTGTATCTTATCATTAATGATTAACAGTTTGTTTTTTGTTTAAACCTCCTTCCCAACCTTGAAGTCATGAAGGTGTTCTTTTATAGTTTCTTCCAACAGTTCTAGTTTTATCTTTGATATTTAAGTCTCTGTTCCATTTGAAATTATTTTTTTTTATGTATGATGAGGGAAAAAGATTCAATTTCATCTTTACTCATAAGAACCACTAGTTATCTCAACCTGTTTTGTTGAATAAGCATTCTTTCATCAGTGATCTGAATGACATCTCTGTCACATGCTGAGTATTCATACATGGGTGTATGTGTTTCTGAGTTCTCTGTTATAGTCCATTGGTCCCTATACCAAATCTACAGAATTTTAATATAACAGCTTTGTTTGAATTTGTGCCCCAAAACCAATTCTAAAAATTCAGCTTGTCCATGAAAGTTTTTTAAAGGGAGAATCATTTGAGGAGGGGGTCAGAGTCTTTGGGCTTTCCTGGTGGCTTATATGGTAAAGAATCTGCCTGCAATCTGGGAGACCTGGGTTCAATCCCTGGGTTGGGAAGATGCCCTGAAGAGGAACGGCTACCCACTCCAGTACTCTTGCCTGGAGAATTCCATGGACAGAGGAGCCTGGCAGGCTACAGTCCATGGGGTTGCAAAGAGTCAGACACGACTGAGAGACTTTCAGAGTCTATCATCTTCCACTGTTTGCAGACTTTCTTCTGGTTGGTTGGTGGTTAGGTACCAAGGTGGTGTTCCAGGAAGCTTGTGCTCAGCCCAAAGTTAGCATCCCCCGTGTGGGTGGGGGCCTTAGTTCCTACAGAAGAACTCAAAGTTATTGTTACATATAATGTATATTCCTTGAGAAGGAACCAGGACACTGCACTACGGTGTTTTTTTGACTGTTCCTCCTTTGTTACTGTATTCCCTCCCTTCTCTGGTTAGCAGCTGTTTGAATCTGCCCTTCAGAACTCAGGGAAGGTCAAGGATACGGAATGAAGTTTATTTCTTACAAACAAGCAATGGGGGAAATGGAACAAATTTATACCCGGGAGACCCCATTGGGTCCTGCTCTGTTTCGGTCCCTCCTTTTCTTTGATGCTCCTCAATCCTGAGAAGAACAGGTATGGGACAAGAAAAGGAATAACATTTTGAATAGAGAGGTAAATCCTAAACTCTGCAAAGGAACTAAATTTTCTGGGAATCCAGTTTCACTTCTTGCTAGTGTTTAGCAATGCAATTAAGTTGGATATATTGAACTCCTATTGAGCCGTGAACTCACTGTGTTCTCATTTATTATATATTGATGGTTTCTATGTTTGTTTTTCTGTATACAGTGGGGACTTTCTATGTGGACAATCATATTGCATATGTATGATAAGTTTTGTTTCTTTTTAAATCTTTTTACTTCTTAAATCCTTTTCTTGTCTCTGTTGGTTAAGTGCTCTGGTACAGTGTTGAACAAAAGCAGTCATAGTGTCATTCTTCCTCATTCTAATAGTAATGCTTATAATTTTTTTGTTTACCCTTAAAAGTAATAATTTGCTAATAATTTTTGGCATATACTTTTTTTCAGGTCAAGAAGCACCCTTCAATACTTATTTTACTATAGAATATTTTATATATTTTAATCATGAATCAATTTTGAATCTTATCAAATATCTTTTCCTCATGTTGTGAGAAGTTTATGTGATTTTTCTCCTTTAGTATGTTAATGTGATAAAGTGTATGCATAGACTTTCTAATGTTAAACCATTCTTGTATAAACCCAACTTGGTCATTAAAAATTCCATTATGACATTTATATTTAAAGTGGTTTTCTTGCTGACAACATAGGAGAGTTGTGTTTTTTGGTTGACACTCTTGTGAATTTCATTTGCTAATATTTTGTGTAGGATTTATGTACCTATGGGCAAAAGTTGCCTCTTATCTTTCTTATACTATCTTTGAATAGCTTTAGAATCTCTGTATCAAGAATATTGCCTTTTTTTTCATACCCTGGAAGAATTTATATAAGATTGGAATAATGTTAATTCTTTAAAATCTGGTAGATTATATGTCTTGACTCAGGTGTATATGTATGTGTGTTTGTGTGCCTGTGTATTAAGATTTTTATTTATCAATTCAATTATTTTTTAAAATTGGACTATCCAGGCTTCCTATTTCTTGAATTAGTTTTAGGTTAAAATTTTGTCAATTATTTTCATTGTGTATATTTCCTAATTAAATGGCATAAGATTGTTCATAATTTTAAAAAATCTTTGAAAATTTCTGATGTGTTTGTTTGCCTCCTTTATTCTTTTTCTTGATCCATCTTGCCAGAGGTTGTCACTTTTAATAGTGTTTTTAAATATCCAACTTTTGGCTTTTAAAAAATCCTTTTGATTGTACTTTCGGTCTTTAGTTTCTTTTTTCTTTATCATTTTCTTCCTTTTATTTTCTATGGACTTATCTCATTGTGTTTTCCTAACTTCTTTAGCTAGATGCCTGTCTCATCAACTTTTACCCTCTCTTACTTTCTAATAAACAATTGAAAGTATACATCCCCCTCTAAGAATTGCTTTAACTTTACACACAGATATTTTCAATACTATTGTTTGTTTAATTTTTTTTTTGATAGACAAACATCAGGGTTTTTTTTTCTTTTCAATTCCCAAAACAAGGTCTAGCCAAGTTTATTGTTTAGTGGGCTTTTTCTTTTTTCAAGAGATGAATAGTGAGATTCAAAGTGTATACTACTGGCTACAACTGATATAATAGCTTGAAAAAATGATAATACAGAAGTATGAATATAATACAGAAAGACAAGATTTTAAAACTGTACTGTAGGAATATAACTATAATAAAGATACATTAAAGCCAGGAGTATGTTACACTAGTTCAGAACAGAACTCATAAGGCAGTCCAAACTGATGCTATTAATAGTTAAGGAAAAGGGTCTGTTTTTAGGAAGCATGTCCGGACAGATACCAACACAAAGAAATGCCAGCAGTAAGTACCTGTCCCCTCTTGTTACTTAATGAGGTGTCAAAGGTGAAATAACTAGGTTAACAACTTAAAGTTTCTCCAAGGATTTGTAGTACTGCATCAGCACAATCCAGGCCTTAGGAGCCATGAGACCTTCAAGAGATTTCTGGCCTTCTTAGGTAAAGTTTTTGCATTTGTGTTTTTAAGACAATTCAAAGTCTTCATGGTGCTCACTGTCACAGTAGTCCATCTGCCTCTTTTTCTTGTTATAAGCTGCAACTTGAAAGGGAACTATTTCCAAGGTGATCAGACCAGGGGCCATAGTCAACATTTGGATGCCATGAGTCTGCTCATAAAGATCCTTCCCTGTTTCTGGATGGGGCATGCCAGCCGAGTCTCATCCAACAATGTAAAAGTCGGTTCCCACAACCATCAGTGCTCTACAATGCCACTGGACCTCAGTTGGGACATGGGAAGATGGTCACCACTGTGGTCTCAAGATTGAGGACTCCTTCCTCCAGCACTGCAGCATGCTTCTAAGAGGGACATCATCATCCCTTGTCCAGCCACCAAGAGGGTGAGGGAGAAGGACAGGACACAGTTGCCCCTCTCTAGAAGCTGCTTATGGGTATCTTGCATTAATAGAGCATGGCCGTTGTGCACCGGGTTGTGTAATGGAAATGCAAAGACAGCATCTGCATTCATATCTTTAAACTTCTGCTATAACTCAGTAGGAGTAAAACAATACTGATCAAGACCATCATTCCAATAAATTCAATCTAAGACTTGAGGCTGTCCTTCAGTCAGCCAATCTCCTTGTTCCATAACCATCTTGATGTAAGGGTGGTTCTTGCATGTTTTTCCTGTTTCCTGGCACAGCGCTCCTCCTTCCTGTGCTCAAATAACTCTGGATTTCTGGATTTCAAAGAATAGCCACACAGAGGTCCTTGTATATCAGAGCAAATGCCGTGCAGCCATCTAGTCTCTTTATTTTCTTGAGTAGCTATCAGGACTTTAGGGTGCTGACAAGTTAATGACAGCCTCATCCAGAAGATAATCGAAATGAAGGTACTGCAAGTACTCATTTTCTCTCATAAAGCCATTCAGTGGGGTTGCCCAGTCTTCTGCCAAAACCTGCACCCACTACATATCCACTTTATTAATTTTCAGTGCCAGTAAGGTTTCTGTATGTTTTTGTCAAATGAAGTTTATTTTCTGGCACATACAGTTCTTTCACTTCATAAGAGGCATCCACAATATCCCATTTCTGTAGAAGCTCCACAACCTGCTAAACATAGTCATTTGCATCACAGAAATCAGTTTTTAGCACCAATTCAGGGGCCTCTGGTTTTTCATATCAGAAAATATGAGAATCAATCCCAATGAAACCTTTAATTTCTCCAGCCCGTGCTTTTTTGTAGAGTCCCTTGACATCCCTCTGTTCACAAACATTCAGGGGAGCATCAACGAACACTTCAAAGAAAAATAAACTTGCACCCTTGTGAATGTGCCTTACATTGTTGCATTTCTCAGTATTGTTGTTCACTTGCTCAGTCATGTCTGACTCTGTGACCCCATGGACTGCAGCATGCCAGGCTTCCCTGTCCTTTACCATCTTCCAGAGCCTGCTCAAACTCATGTCCATTGAGTCAGTGATGCCATCCAACCATATTACCCTCTGTTGTCCCCTTCTCCTGCCTTCAATCTTTCCCAGCATCAGGGTCTTTTCCAATGAGTCACTTCTTCAAATCAGGTGGCCAAAGTATTGGACCTTTAGCCTCAGCATCAGTCCTTCCAATGAATATTCAGGATTGATTTCCTTTAGGATTGACTGGTTTGATCTCCATGCTGTCCAAGGGACTCTCAAGAGTCTTTAACACCACAGTTCAAAAGCATCGGTTCTTTGGCGCTCAGCCTTCTTTATGGTCCAACTGTCACGTCCATACATAACTACTGGAAAAACCACAGCTTTGACTATATGGACATTTGTCAGCACAGTGATGTCTCTGCTTTTTAATACAGTCTAAATTTCATAGCTTTTCTTCCAAGGAGCAAGTGTCTTTTAATTTCATGGCTGCAGTCACCATCTGCAGTGATTTTGGAAACCAAGAAAATAAAGTCTGTCATTGTTTCCATTGTTTCCCCATCTATTTGCCATGACATGATGGGACCAGATGCCATCATCTTAGTTTTATGAATGTTGAATTTTAAGCCAGCTTTTTCACTCTCCTCTTTCACCTTCATTCAGAGGCTCTTTAGTTTCTCTCTGCTTTCTGCCATAAGGGTGGTGTCATCTTCACATCTGAGGTTATTGATATTTCTCCCAGCAATCTTGATCCCAGCTTGTGCTTCATCCACCCTGGCATTTTGCATGATATACTCTGCATATAAGTTAAATAAGCGGGGTGACAGCATATAGCCTTTACGTACTCCTTTCCCAATTTGGAACCAGTCCATTGTTCCATGTCCAGGTCCAACTGTTGCTGCATGACCTGCATACAGGTTTCTCAGGAGGCAGGTAAGATGATCTGGTATTCCCATCTCTTGAAAAATTTTCCACAGTTTGTTGTGATCCACACAGTCAAAGGCTTTGGCATAGTCAATAAAGCAAAAGTATAAGGTGATATAAAATTTGTGATACACACTAAGCCAGCATCTGCAAACAGCTTAGCTGTTTCCGCCATGCATCGAACATTCTCTTCTCTGTCTTCAGGACTAAAGCCAAGATTTTTATTGAAACCTTGATGAATGTTGTCACCATCCAAAGTGTAGCATGAAATAATATGGCAAACCAAGTACTCCTCTACAGCCATGCTTACTGTGGTCTTTCCTGCTCCAGATAAGCCTGTTAGCCATACTGTGTAACCACAGAAGCCACCCGTGGTCCCCACCACTTGATCTCCCTTGTTCCTGGTGACATGGTGAGCTTGGTAGGTGATATTAGTTGCTCTCTGCATCACCCAGTTCTGTGCATTGTTGCTCAGTTTAACTTTCTTGCACAGGCTACTGAGGACCTTCATGGCTGCACAGTGTGTGGGTGCCAGGGTTCTCCTATTTTTTTCCTTTTTTTTTCCTTTTGGCTGCAACAGATCTTAGTTTTGCTGCGTGAGCTTCTGTCTAATAGTGGCTTTTGGACTTAGTTGCCCCACAGCATGTGGGATCTTAGTTCCCCAACCAAGGATCAAACCCACATCCCCTGCATTGCAAGGTAGATTTTAACCACTGAACCACCAGGGAAGTCCCTTCAATACCATTCTCTGGACCACAGTTGGGATTTCTGGTATAGATTGATTTATGGCAGGTAAATGAAAAATTTTGAGTACTTATTAAGTATAAGCCACTATGGTAATCACCCTAAGATATGAACATCTACAGGAAAGTAAATCTGTTGTATACTTCTGTTGTGACTTATTTCCTTGAAGTTCTGCAGTCCTAATATTTTCCTTTGCTATAAGGATGTTGAAATCAATAGGAATAAGACAATGTCAATAGTAAGCAAGGAAGCAAAGTGACCCAAACCTATGAAACAATGAAGAGAAACAGTCTCAGCCCCCAAATATACTTAAATACCAAGGATTATTATTCTTGCCTGGGAAATCCCATGGACAGTGGAGTCTGGCGGGCTGTAGTCCATAAGGTCACAAAAGAGTTGGACACAATTTAGCGACAAAACAACTAAGGATTATATTGGGGTAAATGGCATTTTTTTTTAATGTGCTTCTTATTTGTTCTCTACTGTATCCTGAAATAGAAACCAAAAATTACAGTTTACTAGTAAAATGAAAAGGGGAAGTTCTTTGGCCAGAAATTTTCTCAGTTCTTTGAACCATATGGTTTGGAAGCTTCTGAAGGCAGCTTTTCATACTCTAACTTTATAATTTGTTCTAATCTTCCATGAATATGCGCCTTGCCACCATTCATTTTCTTCTGTCCCATAATTTCAAGATCCATATGTGGGTGGATATTGGATAGGTAACTAGGAACATTTCTGTTATTGTTTCAATGACCAGGAAGTCATTAAAGTGCTGCACTCACTATGCCAGCAATTTGGAAAACTTAGTAGTGGCCACAGGACTGGAAAATGTCAGTTTTCATTCCAATCCCAAAGAAAGGCAATTGCCAAAGAATGTTCAAACTACCACATAACTGCACTCATCTCACATACTAGCAAAAGAAACTGAAGTTGCTCACTTGTGTCCGACTCTTTGCAACTCCATGGACTGTAGCCTACCAGGTTCCTCTGACCATGGGATTTTCCAGGCAAGAATACTGGAGTGTGTTGCCATTTCCCTCTCCAGGAGATCTTCCAGACCCAGGGATTGAACCCGGGTCTCCTGCATTGTAGGCAGACGCTTTACCATCTGAGGCACCAGGGAAGCTCAATAATGCTCAAAATTCTCCAAGCAAGGCTTCACGTACTGTGAACCAAGAAATTCCAGATGTTCAGGCTGGATTTAGAAAAGGCAGAGGAATCAGAGATGAAATTGCCAACATCTGTTGGATCATCGAAAAAATAAGAGAATTCCAGAAAAATATCTATTTCTGCTTCATTGACTACACTAAAGCCTTTGACTGTGTGGATCACAACAAACTGTGGAAAATTCTTCAAGAGATAGGAATACCAGATCATCTTACCTGCTTCCTGAGAAATCTGTATACAGGTCAATAAGCAACAGTTAGAACCGAACATAGAACAATGGACTGGTTCCAAATTGGGAAAGGAATACGTCAAAGCTGTATATTGTCACCTTGCTTGTATAACTTACATGCAGAGTAAATCATGCAAAATGCTGGGCTGGAGGAAGCACAAGCTGGAGTCAAGACTTCTGGAAGAAATATCAATAACCTCAGATGTGCAGATGACACCACCCTTATTGCAGAAAGCAGAGAGAAATTAAAGAGCCTCTTGATGAAGATGAAAGAGGAGAGTGAAAAAGCTGGCTTAAAACTCAACATTCAGAAAACTAAGATCACGGCATGTGGTCCCATCACTTCGTGGCAAATAGATGGGGAAACAATGGAAACAGTGACAGACTTTATTTTCTTGGTTTCCAAAATCACTGCAGATGGTGACTGCAGCCATGAAATTAAAAGATGCTTGCTCCTTGGGAAAAAAGCTATGACTAACCTAGACAGCATATTAAAAAGCAAAGACATTACTTTACTGACAAAGGTCTGTATAGTCAGAGCTATGGTTATTTCCTGTAGTCATGTATGAATGTGAGAGTTGGACCATGAAGAAAGCTGAGCGCTGAAGAATTGATGCTTTTGAACTGTGGTATTGCAGAAGACTCTAGAGTCCCTTGGATAGCATGGAGATCAAACCAGTCAATCCTAAAGGAAATCAATCCTCAATATTCATTGGAAGGACTGATGCTGAAGCTGAAACTCCAATACTTTGGCCACCTGATTCGAAGAACTGACTCATTGGAAAAGACCCTGATGCTGGAAAAGATTGAAGGCAGGAGGAGAAGGGGACAGAGGGTAAGATGGTTGGATGGCATCACTGACTTGATGGACATGTGTTTGAGAAAGCTCTGGGAACTGGTGATGAACAGAGAAAACTGGTGTCCTATAGTCCATGGGGTTGCAAAGAGTCAGAAATGACTGAGTGAACTGATCAAGAAGAATGAAGGAGGATTGCATTTATTTATATATCATGCATGTTTTAAATTTTTTATTTTTTAATAAAAATTTTATGTTTATGCAACATGATGATTTGATATATGTATACATAACGAAATGATTACGATCAGATCAGATCAGATCAGTCGCTCAGTCGTGTCCGACTCTTTGCGACCCCATGAATCCCAGCACGCCAGGCCTCCCTGTCCATCACCAACTCCCTGAGTTCACTGAGACTCAAGTCCATCGAGTCAGTGATGCCATCCAACCATCTCATCCTCTGTCGTCCCCTTCTCCTCCTGCCCCCAATCCCTCCCAGCATCAGAGTCTTTTCCAATGAGTCAACTCTTCGCATAATGTGGCCAAAGTACTGGAGTTTCAGCTTTAGCATCATTCCTTCCAAAGAAATCCCAGGGCTGATCTCCTTCAGAATGGACTGGTTGGATCTCCTTGCAGTCCAAGGGACTCTCAAGAGTCTTCTCCAACACCACAGTTCAAAAGCATCGATTCTTTGGCGCTCAGCCTTCTTCACAGTCCAACTCTCACATCCATACATGACCACAGGAAAAAACATAGCCTTGACTAGATGAACCTTTGTTGGCAAAGTAATGTCTCTGCTTTTGAATATGCTATCTGTGTTGGTCATAACTTTCCTTCCAAGGAGTAAGCGTCTTTTAATTTCATGGCTGCAGTCACCATCTACAGTGATTTTGGAGCCCAGAAAAATAAAGTCTGACACTGTTTCCACTGTTTCCCCATCTATTTCCCATGAAGTGGTGGGACCAGATGCCATGATCTTCGTTTTCTGAATGTTGAGCCTTAAGCCAACTTTTTCACTCTCCACTTTCACTTTCATCAAGAGGCTTTTGAGTTCCTCTTCACTTTCTGCCATAAGGGTGGTGTCATCTGCATATCTGAGGTTACTGATATTTCTCCTGGCAATCTTGATTCCAATTTGTGTTTCTTCCAGTCCAGCGTTTCTCATGATGTACTCTGCATATAAGTTAAATAAACAGGGTGACAATATACAGCCTTGATGAACTCTTTTTCCTATTTGGAACCAGTCTGTTGTTCTATGTCCAGTTCTAACTGTTGCTTCCTGACCTGCATACAGATTTCTCAAGAGGCAGATCAGGTGGTCTGGGATTCCCATCTCTTTCAGAATTTTCCACAGTTTATTGTGATCCACACAGTCAAAGGCTTTGGCATAGTCAATAAAGCAAAAATAGATGTTTTTCTGGAACTCCCTTGCTTTTTCCATGATCCAGCGGATGTTGGCAATTTGATCTCTGGTTCCTCTGCCTTTTCTAAAACCAGCTTGAACTCTCTTGCTTTTTCCATGATCCAGCGGATGTTGGCAATTTGATCTCTGGTTCCTCTGCCTTTTCTAAAACCAGCTTGAACTCTCTTGCTTTTTCCATGATCCAGCAGATGTTGACAATTTGATCTCTGGTTCCTCTGCCTTTTCTAAAACCAGCTTGAACTCTCTTGCTTTTTCCATGATCCAGCGGATGTTGGCAATTTGACCTCTGGTTCCTCTGCCTTTTCTAAAAGCAGCTTGAACTCTCTTGCTTTTTCCATGATCCAGCGGATGTTGGCAATTTGACCTCTGGTTCCTCTGCCTTTTCTAAAAGCAGCTTGAACTCTCTTGCTTTTTCCATGATCCAGCGGATGTTGGCAATTTGACCTCTGGTTCCTCTGCCTTTTCTAAAACCAGCTTGAACTCTCTTGCTTTTTCCATGATCCAGCGGATGTTGGCAATTTGATCTCTGGTTCCTCTGCCTTTTCTAAAACCAGCTTGAACTCTCTTGCTTTTTCCATGATCCAGCGGATGTTGGCAATTTGATCTCTGGTTCCTCTGCCTTTTCTAAAACCAGCTTGAACTCTCTTGCTTTTTCCATGATCCAGCGGATGTTGGCAATTTGACCTCTGGTTCCTCTGCCTTTTCTAAAACCAGCTTGAACTCTCTTGCTTTTTCCATGAGCCAGTGGATGTTGACAATTTGATCTCTGGTTCCTCTGCCTTTTCTAAAACCAGCTTGAACTCTCTTGCTTTTTCCATGATCCAGCGGATGTTGGCAATTTGACCTCTGGTTCCTCTGCCTTTTCTAAAACCAGCTTGAACTCTCTTGCTTTTTCCATGATCCAGCGGATGTTGGCAATTTGACCTCTGGTTCCTCTGCCTTTTCTAAAACCAGCTTGAACTCTCTTGCTTTTTCCATGATCCAGCGGATGTTGGCAATTTGATCTCCGGTTCCTCTGCCTTTTCTAAAACCAGCTTGAACTCTCTTGCTTTTTCCATGATCCAGCGGATGTTGGCAATTTGATCTCTGGTTCCTCTGCCTTTTCTAAAACCAGCTTGAACATCAGGAAGTTCACAGTTCACATATTGCTGAAGCCTTCGAGAATTTTGAGCATTACTTTACTAGCGTGTGAGATGAGTGCAATTGTGCAGTAGTTTGAGCATTCTTTGGCATTGCCTTTCTTTGGGATTGGAATGAAAACTGACCTTTTCCAGTCCTGTGGCCACTGCTGAGTTTTCCAAATTTGCTGGCATATTGAGTGCAGCACTTTCACAGCATCATCTTTCAGGATTTGGAATAGCTCAACTGGTATTCCATCATCTCCACTAGCTTTGTTCGTAGTGATGCTTTCTAAGGCCCACTTGACTTCACATTCCAGGATATCTGGCTCTAGGTCAGTGATCACACCATCGTGATTATCTGGGTTGTGAAGATCTTTTTTGTACAGTTCTTCTGTGTATTCTTGCCACCTCTTCTTAATATCTTCTGCTTCTGTTAGGTCCATACCATTTCTGTCCTTTATCGAGCTCATCTTTGCATGAAATGTTCCTTTGGTATCTCTGATTTTCTTGAAGAGATCCCTAGTCTTTCCCATTCTGTTGTTTTCCTCTATTTCTTTGCATTGATCGCTGAGGAAGGCTTTCTTATCTCTTCTTGCTATTCTTTGGAACTCTGCATTCAGATGTTTATATCTTTCCTTTTCTCCTTTGCTTTTCGCTTCTCTTCTTTTCACAGCTATTTGTAAGGCCTCCCCAGACAGCCATTTTGCTTTTTTGCATTTCTTTTCTATGGGAATGATCTTGATCCCTGTCTCCTGTACAGTGTCATGAACCTCATTCCATAGTTCATCAGGCACTCTATCTATCAAATCTAGGCCCTTAAATCTATTTCTCACTTCCACTGTATAATCATAAGGGATTTGACTTAGGTCATACCTGAATGGTCTAGTGGTTTTCCCTACTTTCTTCAATTTAAGTCTGAATTTGGCAATAAGGAGTTCATGGTCTGAGCCACAGTCAGCTCCTGGTCTTGTTTTGGCTGACTGTATAGAGCTTCTCCATCTTTGGCTGCAAAGAATATAATCAATCTGATTTCGGTGTTGACCATCTGGTGATGTCCATGTATAAAGTCTTCTAATGATTACTATAGTTGACCTAATTAACATATTATCTTGTTACATAATTATTCCATTTGTGTGTGTGGTGAGAGCACCTGGGATCTATTCTCAGTAAATTTCTATATTCAATACTGTATTTTTAGCTATAGTTATCATATGGTATATTACATCCTCTTAGTCATCTTACATATCTGCAACTTTGTAACTTTTGACCAAACTCATTTCCCCCACCTGACACCATCTGCTCTCTGCTTTTATGTATCTGACATTTTTAGATTTCACATATCATTGAGATCATGCAGATTTTTTTCTTGTGTGTCCGGCTTATTTTGCTTAGTATAATATTCTCCAGGTTCACTCATGTCATTGCAAATGGCAAGTGTATTGGGTATATTTACATTAGGTCGAACTGCATGAGATATTTAACCATTTTTAACCTACAAAGATGCCAATTTCATATGGCTCAAATGTGAATATTTAGAGCTTGAGTGGAAGCAAATCTATGGCATTGTCATGGAAACTCTCTTTTCTGCTAAGAGAAAAAAATGGGAGAAAGTTAAAGAACCACCATAAGTAATTGTGTCACAATTGGTAAACCTTAAAATCCAAGGCTACTAAATGAATGTTGAACTTCTGATAAACCATTGGGATCTGATCAAGAAATAAGCCTTTTTTTTTGTACTTTGAGTCTAAAGCAGGGAACTGGTGGCATTTCAGTTGCTCAGCACACTGTTAATGGGCTTTGTTTTCTTTTAAACAACTTGGGGGGGGAATGACTGATATGGGGAGTTGAGGGGGAGAGCAGAAAGAGTCAATATCACAAAGAACTAAGTACAATTCACTCATTTACTGTCAGGCAGTATTAACTGTCAAATGAAGAACATTTGAATAACTTTAAACTCTGATGTTCCAGAGTGCACTCTTATTATGTTGTTACTGCCATCTGTCCCCTAGAATAGTTTAGTTGTTGAATTGCAGTAGTCTTATCTTCAGGGGTGTCATGGGGTTCCAATATCTGATATTTTTTGCACTCCCCTTGTGTGTGTACTGTGCTGACTCACATTCTTGGAAATTATGAATCTGATTTTTGCTATAATCAGTAAATGATACCCTTGTCCTCCTTTTGCACGTCCCAGGTGGTGCTGCTGCTGTCGCTTCAGTCGTGTCCAACTCTGTGCGACCCCATAGACGGCGGCCCACTAGGCTCCTCCGCCCATGGGATTTTCCAGGCAAGAGTACTGGAGTGGGGTGCCATTGCCTTCTCCGAAGGGATGGGCTAGGTGTTTCCAACTTATGTACACGAGTCCAGTTTTCTGAGAACTTAGGAAGGAGATTTAGCATTTTCTCTCCTTGGAGCTGGGGAATTGCAAAGTGCTTTTTTTTCCCTTTTCTTAACAAGTGGAAATTAGATAACAGGCTTAATAAACATGATTATAAACTCAGCTCGCCTTACAAGCCTCACTCTTTTAAGACTCAAAACTCTAAATGAAAGAAGCTGAATGATTTACCCCGACCCAGGTGGCTACCTGAGACAGCTCCAACCTGAAGAACAGAAAGGGCCTGAGGATGCAGTGCTTTGCAGCAGTGAGGCCTTTTCTCATTCTTCTTAAAGATTTAGAACATAGAATTTCCCCCAGTGACCTTAGGTGTTTTCAGTATGGTCATCTCACTCATAGGTTGGAATGATCCTACCGTTTGTAATTCAAACCTCTGGAATCCCTGTGGGTGCATAAGCCTATGCCTGCCCTTTCACCCTGGAAAGAGGTTGAGGGGTGCTTCCATCTGCTGTCCCTCCAGATGGTTTGCTGTGCAAAGACAGCCGAGCCCCAGAGCTTTACATCCCCAGAGCTCTGAGCTATCAGTCTTCCATTATCTAGTCCCTATTGCTGGCATTCACCCCACTCCAGTACTCTTGCCTGGAAAATCCCATGGACGGAGGAGCCTGGTAGGCTCCAGTCCATGGGGTCGCTAAGAGTCGAGCACGACTGAGTGACTTCACTTTTACTTTTCACTTTCATGCATTGGAGAAGGAAATGGCAACCCACTCCAGTATTCTTGCCTGGAGAATCCCAGGGACAGAGGAGCCTAGTGGGCTGCCATCTATGGGGTCGCACAGAGTCGGACACGACTGAAGCGCCTTAGCAGCAGCATTGCTGGCATTACAGGAGAAGGAGATAATGGAAAAGTTGAGAAAGTTCTCAAGATTACCTAGTTTGTTAGTGGCTAAGTTTTGGGGGTTTTATACAGAAAAATTATGAAGTAGAACTTCCCTACAATGTTTTGGGTTAAACTTGTCTAAAGCTATGCAAAGGAGAAAAGGAAAGATATACCCATTTGAATGCAGAGTTCCAAAGAATAGCAGGGAGAAATAAGAAAGTCTTCTTCCGTGATCAATGCAAAGAAATAGAGGAAAACAATAGAATGAGAAAGACTAGAGATCTCTTCAAGAAAATTAGAGATACCAAGGGAACATTTCATGCAAAGATGGGCATAATAAAGGACAGAAATGGTATGGACCTTACAGAAGCAGAGGAGATGAAGAAGAGGTGGCAAGAATACACAGAAGAACTGTACAAAAAAGATCTTCATGACCCAGATAACCATGATGATGTGATCACTCACCTAGAGCCAGACACCCTGGATCACAAAGTCAAGTGGGCCTTAGGAAGCATCACTATGAACAAAGCTAGTGGAGGTGATGGAATTTCAGTTGAGCTATTTTAAATCTTAAAAGATGATGCTGTTAAAGTGTTGCACTCAATATTCCAGCAAATTTGGAAAACTCAGCAGTGGCCACAGGACTGGAATGGGTCAGTTTTCATTCCTATCCCAAAGAAAGGCAATGCCAAAGAATGTTCAAACTACCACACAATTGCACTCATCTCACACGCTAGTAAAGTAATGCTCAAAATTCTCCAAGCCAGGCTTCAACAGTATGTGAACAGTGAACTTCCAGAGGTTCAAGCTGGATTTAGGAAAGGCAAAGGAACCAGAGATCAAATTACCAACATCTGTTGGATCATTGAAACAGCAAGAGAATGCCAGAAAAACATCTACTTCTGCTTTACTGATTATGCCAAAGCCTTTGACTATGTGGATCACAACAAATTGGAAAAATCTTCAAGAGATGGGAATACCAGCCCACCTGACCTGCCTCCTGAGAAGTCTGTATGCAGGTCAAGAAGCAACAGTTAGAACTGAACATGGAACAGCAGACTGGTTCCAAATCAGGAAAGGAGTATGTCAAGGTTGTGTATTGTCACCCTGCTTATTTAACTTAAATGCAGAGTACATCATGAGAAATGCTGGGCTGTCTGGAATCAAGGAGAAATATCAACCTCAGATATGCAGATGACACCACTCTTATGGCAGAAAGTGAAGAACTAAAGAGCCTCTTCATGAAAGTAAAAGAGGAGAGTGAAAAAGTTGGCTTAAAACTCAACATTCAGAAAACAAAGAACATGGCACCCCGTCCCATCACTTCATGGAAACAGTGAGAGATTTTATTTGGGGGGCTCCAAAATCACTGCAGATGATGACTGCAGCCATGAAATTAAAAGACTCTTGTTCCTTGGAAGAAAAGTATGACCAACATAGACAGCATATTTAAAAGCAGAGATATTACTTTGCCAACAAAGGTCCGTCTAGTCAAAGCTATGGTTTTTCCAGTAATCATGTATGGATGTGAGAGTTGGACTATAAAGAAAGCTGAGTGCCAAAGAATTGATGCTTTTGAACTGTGATGTTGGAGCAGACTCTTGAGAGTCCCTTGGACCTCAAGGAGATCCAACCAGTCCATCCTAAAGGAAATCAATCCTGAATATTCTTTGGAAGGACTGATGCTGAAGCTGAAATTCCAATACTTTGGCCACTTGATGCAAAGAACTAACTTATTGGAGGAGACCCTGATGCTGGGGAAGATTGAAAGCAGGAGGAGAAGGGAACAACAGAGGATGAGATGGTTGGATGGCATCACCGACTCAATAGACATGAGTTTGAGCAAGCTCCGGGAGATGGTGATGGACAGGGAAGCCTGACGTGCTGCAGTCCATGAGGCTGCAAAGAGTCGGACACGACTGAGTGACTGAACTGAATTGAAGGGTATGCTGTCCAATATAGTAGCTACTTGTCACATGTAGTTATTTTCAATTATTTAAAATTAAAAATTAAGTTTCTTATTTGCACTTTCCACATTTCAGGTGCTCAGTAGCTGCATTTAACTAGTGGCTACCATTTGTGCAAGTGAAAACAGAGTATTTCCATCACTGCTGAATGTTCTGTTGGATGCACAGGTCTAAAGTGATCTACTGTTGGCAGGTTATATGATTCAAAGGCACATCATTTGAATCACTCACTTGTTTGTGTGGAGCACAACAAACTGTGGAAAATTCTTCAAGAGATGGGAATACCAGACCACCTGACCCGCCTCCTGAGAAATCTGTATGCAAGCCAAGAAGCTACAGTTAGAACTGAACATGGAATAACAGACTGGTTCCAAATCAGGAAAGGAGTATGTCAAGGCTGTGTATTGTCACCCTGCTTATTTAACTTACATGCAGAGCATATCATGAGAAATGCTGGGCTGGCTGGAATCAAGATTGCCTCAAAGATAAGACTCAAAGATATTACCAAGAAAGGAGTGTAGGGACTTCCACTGGTTGGGGGCCTAGGATCCCACATTTTGTATGACATGGCCAAAAAACAAACAAACTAGCGAGAAAAGGTAATGCTCAGATCTCATTCAGCAGACTGAACTAAAAGGAAAGTGAGCTCCTCTGAGATATTCTAGATAGTTGCTCACATGTCTGTTGTTTACATGTTATTGTTCAGTAAATAGTACCTGTGTATATTCATTCAATTACTGTTTTAGTCAGTGTGCATTTATTGCATCCCTGTTGTGTTCCAGGAGTAGTGTAGGTGCTGAGACACTGCCCTGTCCATGAGGAACTACTGTCTAGAGGAGACAGGCATAAAAACAGGTCATGGTAATGCAGCATGACATATTGTAATATATATGATGATGTGGAAGCTTTTATGGAGACAGAGGAAATAAACTTCCTGGGCCTGGAAGAGTTTGATAAAATATCACAGAGAAGGCGATATTTGAGATTGGTGCTGAATCTCAGCCTCAGTGCACTGGTGCCGAATCGAATCTCAGAGACAGAGTTTAGGTGAAGTAGAAAAAATAGCTTTATTGCTTTACCAGGAAAATGGGAACATAGTGGGTTACTGCCCTCAAAACTTTGTATCCCAACCCAGGTGGATCTGGTGGGGAGTTTTATGGCAATGTTGAAGGGTGGCGTTGCTGATAAGGGTCAGGGTGTGTGCAGGGCCTCAGGTAGTCTCCTGATGAGCTTCTGTGGTCCCTGAGGTTATCAAACTGTGACCTCTCTGGAATGAAGAATGCCTCATCAAGTAGTTAATGTGTTTGTTGGGGATTTTGGTTCTTCGGAAGAGCTCAAAGATATTGTTAGGTGTATCCTTTGAGGTGGAACCAGGACCCTGCCCCAAGGCTGCACTATTGTTTCTGACTGCTTCTCCTTGTCTCCATATCCCCTCCCTTCCTTGTTTAGCAATGGTTTGAACCTACCCTTTGGAACTCAAGGAAGGTCATAAAGGCTAAAGCCTATTTCCTACAAACAAGAAACGGGATGCAGAAAGCCTTCCGTGCCCAGGAACCCCACATTGTCCTCTGTTTCAAGCTGAGGTTTGCAGGATGGGTAGGATTTTGCCAGTGGATTAAGGCATCCCCAGCCACGTGACATGACCAGTATGAGCAAAGGCACAGAGGCATGAAATGGCTGGTGTGCTAGGGACAGTGAGAAGGGCAGTATGCTGGGGGAGGGGGAGATTGGGTGGCTAATTAGGGCCAGGAGGACACAGGTGGCAGGAAGCTTACTAGTAAGAAATGGAGTATTTTCTGCCATATCAATAAACAAAGATGTCACAGCTCAGTTCAGTCGCTTAGTCGTGTCTGACTCTTTGCAACCCCATGGACTGTAGCACACCAGGCTTCCCTGTTCATCACCAGTTCCCAGAGCTTTCTCAAACACGTGTCCATTGATGAAATGATGCCATCCAACCATCTTACCCTCTGTCCTCTTCTCCTCCTGCCTTCAATCTTTCCCAGCCTCAGAATCTTTTCCAAGGAGTCAATTCTTTGCATCAGGTGGCCAAAGTATTGGAGTTTCAGCTTCAGCATCAGTCCTTCCAATGAATACTCAGGACTGATCTCCTTTTGGATTGACTGGTTTGATCTCCTTGCAGTCCAAGGGACTCTCAAGAGTCTTCTCCAACACAACAGTTCAAAAGCACTAATTCTTCGGTGTTCAGCTTTCTTTATGGTCCAACTCTCACATCCATACATGACTACAGGAAAAACCATAGCTTTGACTAGATGGACCTTTGTCAGCAAAGTAATATTTCTGCTTTTTAATATGCTGTCTATGTTGGTCATAGCTTTTCTTCCAAGGAGCAAGTGTCTTTTAATTTCATGGCTGCAGTCACCATCTGTTGTGATTTTGGAGCCCAAGAAAATAGTCGGTCACTGTTTCCACTGTTTCCCCATCTATTTGCCATGAAGTGATGGGACCGGTTGCCATGATCTTAGTATTTTTAATGTTGAGTTTCAAGCCAACTTTTTCACTCTCCTCTTGCACTTTCATCAGGAGGCTCTTTAGTTCTTCTTCACTTTCTGCCATAAGGGTGGTGTTATCTGCATATCTGAGGTTGATATTTCTCCTGGCAATCTTGATTCCAGCTTGTACTTCATCCAGCCTAGCATTTCTCATGATATCCTCTGCATATAAGTTAAATAAACAGGGTGACAATGTACAGCCTTGATGTACTTCTTTCCCAATTTTAAACCAGGCTGTTCCATGTCTGGTTTTAACTGTTGCTTCTTGTTTCCACAGTTTGTTGTGATCCACACAATCAAAGGCTTTGGCATAGTCAATAAAGCAGAAGTAGATGTTTTTCTGGCATTCTCTTGCTTTTTCAGTGGTCCAGAGGATGTTGACAATTTGATCTCTGGTTCCTTTGCCTTTCCTAAATCCAGTTTGAACCTCTGAAAGTTCACAGTTCACATACTGTTGAAGCCTGGTTTGGAGAATTTTGAGCATTACTTTGCTAGCGTGTGAGATGAGTGCAATTGTGTGGTAGTTTGAACATTCTTTGGCATTGCCTTTCTTTGGGATGAAAACTGACCCATTCCAGTCCTGTGGCCACTGCTGAGTTTTCCAAATTTGCTGGCATATTGAGTACAACACTTTCACAGCATCATCTTTTAGGATTTGAGATAACTCAACTGGAATTCCATCGCCTCCACTAGCGTTGTTCATAGTAATGCTTCCTGAGACCCACTTGACTTCGCATTCCAGAATGTCTGGCTCTAGGTGAGTGATGTCACAGTCATCAATAATTCCAGCCCTCCAGGCCACTCAGAAAGGAAAAGAATACCTGTGGGATCTGGTAGCCATCAGGCTGCACCCACTCCCTATGGGGAGCCCTGAGGAACCTAGGATGTGGAAACAGGACACTGGCTGCGGATTGCAGAGATGTGTAGAAAGGAATAATTTCAATGAGCTCAGACTCTTGCATCTTCCCATACATAGAAAATCACTAAATCCCTTAACTTGAGATATCTGGTTTCCTTTAATTAATAATAATCTCTTGATATTCAGGCTACCTGCCCTTTGTTATAAAACTTCTATATGACCTTCTCCTTTCCTTTCTTCCTCGGAGCAGTTCTCTCAAGACCACTTGAGATGCTGCCTCCTGGGCTTAAGTCCTAAAAGTTTCTGCCAAATAAAACATAATGCTCAACTTTAAGGTGGTGACTATTTTTTAAGTCAACACTAGCCAGTTTGAACTTGCTTAATGAACTTAATGTGTGTGTATGTGTGCACGCATATGCATGCATGTTCAGTCATGTCTGACTCCCGTGACCCCATGGATTGTAATCCACCAGGCTCCTCTGTCCATGGAATTTTCCAGGCAAGAATACTGGAGTGGGTTGCCATTTCCTACTTCAGGGGATCTTCCCCACCCAGGGGTTGAATCCTTGTCTCTTGAGTCTCCTGCAGTGGCAGGGGGATTCCTTATCCCTGTGCCACCTGGGAAGCTATAGGCATTAATGCAACCCGCTAAAACCCAGTTCCACTGCTGAGTTTATGATCAACCTGTCTACCCAAAACTTAATTCCCTGTCTTGTCCCCTCTGACCACAATCCTGTGCTAACTGAATACTAATCAACCAGAGTCAGAGGACTGAAATTGCTGTTGCTGCTGTTAATGCACAGACTCAGGTTGTTTCTCCAGGGCAAGATGAGCTCACAGACCCCGGGGTCATGCACCACCAGACCAGAGACTCATAAATCACAGGCACCTAGACTCCTGAGATTACGATAAAGAAATGTCACAAGATGATGATTAATCCCAGCTACTTGGTTCTTCCTCTTTAAGACATTCCCAACTCAGAGACCAAGTTGGAGTGGATCTAAGGCTTGTTGTCCATTTCCTTGCTCAATGCTCTACAATACACCCTGATTTTGCTGAAAATGCTTGCCATTTGGCTTTCTGCAAGGTGGGCATACGAGCCCATTGCTTAATTACATTAAAGGTTAAGTAGCCTCCCTTCTATAGCTTTAATATATTAAATCCTGTTAAAAACTGGTGTGTCATGTAGTTGAAGGCATCAGAGTATCTTAGATGCTTCAGCAACCCTTAATTCCTGTCCTTTTTTCCTTGAAGGTTTGATCCTCTCTCTCTTTTTTTTTTTGATCCTCTCTTAAGTTGCTTATCAACTTGTCCATAGTATATTGCTGTCTCCAGGAGTGACTGATTTCTCATTTCCCTGGTGATAAAGTCTAACAGAATCTTACCCTCCTGTCTATTAGGGGCTCATTGATACGGTCCTTTCAACAACAGTAAATATATTTCCTTCAGTTTATCTGTTTTCTATCTCCTGCTGAGGTTTTCTTGTCCCTTTACGATATATGACCTTTTTGCATATGACTTTACAAAGGATGTCTCTGGTCTGTCTGTTTCTGTCCATGACATTCTGTCATAAGGCAGCATTATAAATGGACAATTTTCAGGAATAGCTTCATTTTTTAAAAAGACTCTCTATTTCTGAATGACCCCAGGGATTTCAGTTGTGAGTAAATGTGCCAGACAGAAACTGCTTTTAATTCTGATGGATTGGTAACAGGCACCTAATTCATCCTGGGTCACTAAAATGCAGGGCAAGCATTCAAATGGAGGCACATTCCAAGTGTCTACGTATTTAAAAGTTATAAATCAAGCTAACAGCTGTTAAATAAAGTATGCTTTGCCCTCCTACATTGATAAATATACCTTCATAATGACAAAAATAAAACATGTTTAAAGAGATGGTTTTTATATGACAGGAAGTTTAAATTTGACTACATCTTATTATTAATTGCACATGTTTGAGTGTTCTGTTGATGAGCTACTCATGTTTGGATGAGATTAAAAAAAGATACATAATTCATAAGTATTTCTGTAAATCTGTTTTTCTTTCACTTCAGCAAAATTACTAATAATGTTGTTATCAAGATTTTTAGCAATGGCCTAGAGGATTAAAACCCCATTCCAGTACTCTTGCCTGGAAAACCCCCTGGACGGAGGAGCCTGGTAAGCTGCAGTCCATGGGATGCCTAAGAATCTGACACGACTGAGCGACTTCACTTTCACTTTTCACTTTCATGCATTGGAGAAGGAAATGGCAACCCACTCCAGTGTTCTTGCCTGGAGAATCCCAAGGATGGGGGAGCCTGGTGGGCAGCTGTCTATGGGGTCGCACAGAGTCAGACACAACTGATGTGACTTAGCAGCAGCAGCAGAGGATTAAAAATGAAAATATAGTTGTATTCAAGTATTATTTGAAGAGATTTCCATTAAGCTGTGTATGTGTGTGTGTGTGTATATATATTTATGATTACATAGCTTATGCAGGCTATTTTTTTTTATTGAAGTATAGTTGATTTACAATGTGTCAGTTTCAGGTATACAACAAAGTGATTCAGATATATATATATATATATATATGTGAAAGTCTTAGTGGCTTAGTTGTGTCCAACTCTTTGTGACTCCATAGATTGTAGCCTGTGAGGTTCCTCTGTCCATGAAATTCTCCAGGCTAGAATACTGGAGTGGGTTACCATTGCCTTCTCCAGGGGATCTTCCTGACCCAGGGATCAAACCCACGTCTCCTGTACCTCCTGCATGCAGGTGGATTCTATACTGCTGAGCCACTGGGGAAGCCCATATATATATATATATATATATATATATATATATATAAAACATGCTTTTTCAGATTCTTTTCCCTTGTAGGTTATTATAAAACATTGAATATAGTTCCCTGTGCTATACAATAGGTCCTTATTGGTTATCTATTTTATATATAGTAGTGTGTATCATTAAACTGTATATTAAAGTTTATACAAACAATAGAAATTTTAATTATTTAATATATGTATTTCAACCTTACTTTCATTCTGAAATAGTCAAATTATCTGCTAAAATTAAAAAGTAAAGAGCAAATTTTTAATGAATATCAACATTTTAAATCAAAATTCTTCAAAGCATTAAAGAATAAAATAAAACATCTTGAATTAATTTTTTTTTAATTTAAATACTATTTAATAGTTTTGTGAAAGCAAAGCAATTAAAATTCTTGTGGTCAGTATCCACCTTGTTTCCAGTGTAAAGAACTGACTTCGTGCTTCATGCATGGTACAGCAAGTTTATCTGTATGAAAATTTCTGTTTCATGTTGCAAGATGCTCCTCAGCAGCTGTGGGCAATTGTGTTGAATACCAGTCTCCATGACCTGCTGAAGGGCCATGAGACCCTCCAGAACTTCAAATGACAACACAAACAGCAGCAGTTTCAGGCCTCAGAGAAACTAGTCCGTTATGTGAAAACCTACTGCATCTCAGAGGGAGGACTGGCAAGTAAATTAATTCAGTTTTTCTCTTACTTAAATGTTTGTGCCCTTCACATCTTTCCCACAGCCGAGGCAATGTCCATCTTCCACTTTGGCAGTGGCCCAACCCACCAACTGACCTGCCTTTGTCTTGAGGACAGAGGGTGAGAGATGTGGAGAAGTGCTTGGCCTTAGTCACAGAGTGGATGCATCCTAGAGGCACAGGTGCACAGGTGCACAGGCGCGGGCTGGGGCCCGCCTCATCTGGGTGTAGCATAGGCTTAGGTGTGTCTTGTTGTTGAGCGAGACCGAACAGTTGCTAAGTTGTGTCCGACTCTTTGCGACCTCAGGGACTGTAGCATGCCAGCCTGTCGCTCACTATCTCCTGGAGTTTGCCCAAGTTCATGTCCATTGATTTGGTGATGGCATCCCACCATCTCATTTTCTGTTACCCTCTTCTCCTTCCCCTTCCATCTTTCCCAGCATCAGGGTCTTCTCCCATGAGTTGACTGTTCACATCAGGTGGCCAGAGTACATGCCTAGATGTGCCTACACTTTGTCTTATTCAGTTCTGGCTGCTGCAACAGAATACCACAGCCTGGATGGCTTATAAACAACACATGTATTTCTAACAGTTCTGCAGGCTGGGAAGTCCAAGATCAAGGCACTAGCAGATTCTGTTTCTTCCTACTTTCTGGTTCGTAAATAGCCCTCTTCTCTCTGAGTCCTCCTATGGCAGAAACAGTGAGGGCGCTCTATGGGGATTCTTTATAAGGGCGTTAATCCCTAACAGTTCCCTAGGCCCAACCTACAAATACCATCATCTTGGGGATTAGGTTTCAACATATTGTGGGATGGCAAAATATGCCACCATAAAATATGTCTCTTTGGATCATGTTGAGGGGATGATTTTGAAAAACAGTAGACACAAGAGAACCTCTAAAAACCAGAAGTTACCTTTTGTAAGGAGAATTTGTATTTACAAAGGAAATCTCCATTTGTAAGGGTGACTCCCTCTCTGTACCAGGAAGGGAAATTGTTGAAATTGAAATTGTTAGTCACTCATTCATGTCTGACTCTTTGTGACCCCAGGGACTGTAGCCCACCAGGCTCCTTTGTCCATGGGATTCTCCAGGCAAGAATACTGAAGTGGGTTGCCATTCTCTTCTCCAGGGCATCTTCCCAACCCAGAAATCAAACCCAGATCTCCTGCATTGCAGGCAGATTCTTTTACTGTCTGAGCCACCAGGGGCTTTACCAGGAAGGGAAGATTAAATTGCTAAAGACTTGTCAGTGGTGAAGGCACCAAACTTCTCCTGGTCACCTACCCATAATTGGTCCCCTACATCTTTCCTTTTTTTTTTTTTTTTTTATTTAGCTGAAGATGACATTTAAGCCTGAATTCTAAGCCACCTCTCTAAGACTTACTAATTTTTTTCCTGGCTATCTCCCATGTATACATGAAGTATGCATGTTAAAGAACTCTTTTTTCCTATTTTTTTTTTCCTTGTTAATCTGTCTTGTTACAGGGGCCCCAGCCAAGAGCTTAGAATGATGGAGGAAAAAAATTACTTTTTCCCTTCTACAATATGAATTTTAGGGGGAGACATTCAGTCTATAGCACCCAGGGTCTGGAATTTTATTACTGAGAATTGGAATATTTCCTGCCATATCAATAAACAAATTGTCATAGTCATCAGGGATTCCAGCCCTTCAGGGGACTCAGAAAGGAGAAAGATTAGGCTGCAGCCACTCCTTTCAGGGAGTCCTGAGGAACTCAGGTTGTGAAAGTCACAGGATACTGACTCCAGATAGCTGAGATGTCTATGAAAGGAATGATTTCAGGGAGACTAGATTCTTGCATCTTCCCATACACAGAAAATCGCTAAATTCCTTAACTTGAGGTATCTGGTTTTCTTTCATTCACAAAAATACTTTTGATGTTCTGGCTACCTGCCAGTAATTGCGAACTTCTATATAACCTGAGTCCTCCCCTCCCACCCCTGACCTCCTTGGACCAATTCTCTCAGGGTCACCTGAGATGCTGTCTCCCAGACTTGAAGTCCTAAAAATTCCCAGCAAATAAAACAGCTCTCAACTTTTAGGCTGTGACTGTTTTTTAGGTTGATATTACAAATATATTAGCTCAGTAAATCAACTATGCTTCAATTTAGAATATACATATATTACCTCAGGTCTTGGTGATAAATGAAATTTTGGTCTCTTAGAATGGTTTGATAAAAGGTGAGTGGAGGAGTATGATAACGTCACACCATCATGATATTCTTTGTTTTATACGATTTGTAAAACGATGTTACTCTTTCTACTATAAGAATTTAACGAGTGAGGACATTTGTTTCAGTACATTATCCTTCCCCTTCATTAGCTATTCGTCACATAAAATCAAATTTGGTGCTATCACTTCTGTACCCTGGGTGCCAGTTTTATGAATCTTATATTTCATCTGACTGTGAGTCACTGATGAAGATTTAGGATGATTTTGTACTACCAGTTATTGTCACCAGGGGAACCATGAGTTGGGAGTTTCTTTTTCCCGTTTCCCCAAGACCAGGAATGTCCCTATAGCCTTGGTGTTTGAAGAAGGGAGGGACTGACTAAGACACTGAGGCACACTAATGGTGTACTTCCCTTCTCAGAGGCAAGGGCTTTCTGGGACACAGAAGGGGAAAATAACTCTGATTCATTCATGTCTACATATATGATTATATACACTCTGCTGCTGCTGCTAAGTCGCTTCAGTCGTGTCCGACTCTGTGTGATCCCATAAATGGCAGCCCACCAGGCTTCCCCGTCCCTGGGATTCTCCAGGCAAGAACACTGGAGTGGGTTGCCATTTCCCTCTCCAGTGCATGAAAGTGAAAAGTGGAAGTGAAGTTGCTCAGTCGTGTCCAACTCTAGCGACCCCATGGACTGCTGCCTACCAGGCTCCTCCGTCCATGGGATTTTCTAGGCAAGAGTACTGGAGTGGGGTGCCATTGCCTTCTCCAGATTATATACATGGAGAAGATTAAACGCTTTCAAATTATGGGATCTATTTATTGTGTGGAAATAGCCCTGACCTGGGCAGTGCCACTGCATGGCTTCTGATGCACACCCCCCAAACCCCCCAACACACACACTCATCTTCTGTTCCACAGAACACCTCCAGTCCCTCACCTCACCAGTCCTTACTGAGGTTGACTAGCCCATGGAAGGGCATTTAATGTTTGACTTTGGCTGTTAGATATGCGGAGCAGAAAACAGAAGGGGAATATTCAGAGTGAAACATCCAGGAGGCAGTTGGTGAGGTGGGACTGTAAATTCCCACAAGGAATCAGGGTAGGTTTAGAGCAGTCTTAAGAGAAGTGACAGCAAAAGGCCTGAGAACAGATCACGTCAACAGCTGAAACAAGTGCACATTTGCATATGGAGTTAATGTTTGAACTGTATGTGGTGTGGCCCGAAGAGCTCAGAGGAGCTGGAGTGATGGGGTGTGCAGGCTCTGGTAAAGAAGCCGTCCCTCTGCAGACTTCTCTGACTACCAGCTCATGCTCAGGATTGTTACGAGATAAACTGAGGCACATTAAACCTGTGAAGAGTTTACTTAACCAAACGTCCATTCCAATTGGGCAATATCAAACCAGAAGTGGTTCGGAGAGACCCACCGACAGGGGCTGGGGCAAGACTTTTAGAGAACAGATGCAGAAGTAAAGCAAAGCAGTTTTTGACTGGCTGTAGAGCTGAAGTGTTTGCCTTATTTGGGAAAACCTAGTTGGCTGTTTGTGCTGGCTTGTCTTTAGGTTTCAATTTCATAACCTTGAGGCATTGACAGGCTTGGGTTTGGGTTTGCTTATGTAGGCTGCCAAGGCATAGAGCCACCTCAGACTAATTTAATTTAATTCCTGTTTAATTAATTTAACAGGAATCAGATCCTCTTCACACAGGGCTCCCTCACACAGGGGTCAAGTGGGAAACTGGAGAATTGCTTGGAAAGTATCCCCAGCTTCATCCCTCCTCTGAGCCTCCTGTTTCTAGAAAAATCTTTTGCAAGGATCGATTCTTTGTGTTGACTGGCTAAAGTGGTCCGGCTAGGAATCAAGGGGAAAAGTATAAGATTACTTACCAAGATATCTTCCTGGGAGCCCTGTGATATTATGGTCACCTAACCCTTCTGCAAATTGCCTTTGTTTAGCTCATTCTCTCAGCCTATAGGACTTGCCCAATAAGCCAGGGGAAGTGTGAAGTATAAAATTGTAAAAACAAATGCAAAACTATTTTCCAGGCTTTACATGATTTGAGGATCCAGATTTAAAATGATAGTACTAAGTTCTTTACCTATTAAAAGCAACAAAATATTTTTAAACTTCTATATCTTTATACTTTCAATTTTTTGAGTTTTAGTTATCTATATAAACACATTTTTTACATCAGTGTTTGGGTCCCCTGTAATTCCCAGATATCTGGGCTTAATTATTACAGAATAGTGCAGCCCAATATGGTAGCCACTAGTCGGTGGCTACTGAGCATTTAAAATGTGGTTGGTCTTACTTGAGATGCATTGTAAGTGGAAAATACAAAGTGGATCTCAAAGACCCCAACTGTGGATAGACAGATTCTAGGATGGCTCCCAATAATCCTTGCCTTACACCTTTGTGGAATTTCCTCCCCTTTGAATGTGGGTGGGACCTGACTCACTTATACCTAACAGAATATAGCAAAAGTGATGGGATGACGTTTCTACAATCAGATGACATAGATTGTAATTTCCATCCGATCAGTAAACTCTTTCTACTGATGCTCATTTGCTGGCTTTAATGATACCTCACTAACCCACCATATGGAGAGACCCATGTGGCAAGAAACTGAGAGTGGATTCCAGCTGATAGCCAGTGGCAAGGTGAGCCCCTTAGTCTGACTGCCCACAAAGAACTGAATCCTGCCAACAGTTATGTGAGCTTGAAAGAGGATGGTTTCCCCAGTCAAGCCTTGGATGAGACCCTCCTCGGTTTTATACCTTGATTGCAGCTCTCTTGACTGAGAGACCTTGAAGCAGAGAACCTACTAAATCATGCCTAGATTCCTGATACTCAGAAACTATGAGATAACAAATGTGTTCTTTTCAGCTGCTAAGTTTGTAGTAATTTATTGTGCTGCAATAGATAACTAATAGAGAACCCCAAAAGAATATAAATTCCATCATCAATAATTATTTAATATTAAGTACATGTTGAAATGATAATATTTTGGATATATTGGGTTAAATAGAATACCTTACCAAAATTAATTTTACCTGTTTCTTTTTACTTTTTTAATGTTGTTACTAGAAAATTGAACATTTACAATATGTGGCTTGCACTATAATGATATTGGACAGCACTGGTGTAGAACCCCAGGGAGATAAGGGTTTCATGGAGCTTTTGTAACCCAGCATGCTGAAGGGAGTTGATTGTTATACCCTGAGTATCACCTGTCACTTCTTGGGGTATGCTATGGAAACAGTTCATCAGAAAATAGTTTGTCACATCTGGAAAAGAATGATTCACCCTTTTGAAGATGGGGGAAGCTGTTGTATAATTTCTGCCCGAAGCTGAAATCTGCTTAGTCTTCTTACTTTTGGATGCTGCCTTCGGGGTTTAATTTGCTTCAAATTAACAGCAGGTGGCAGATGCAATTAAAGGAAAAAATTACAAATTAAGCACTATATTTTGAAACTCCTTATTTGCAATGGCAGCTACACAACCAGGGAATAAATGCTAATTATTTTGAATTATGTGTTTACTCATTGGGTCATAGGTATGCCTTTTACTGATTAATGCTTTATAACTTATGTTATACCCTCTGTGGTTAATTAATAAAGCTATAATGCTATCCCTAGTGATCTTAAACTCTAGGAAACTCTTTCAAACCACATGCCCTTTGAAGGCCTGACTTTCCCCAGACTTGTGCTCCCAATGACTCCCCTGGGAATTGGTTGCTGTCCAGAGTTACTGGGCTTCCCTGGTGGCTGATATGGTAAATAATATACCTGCAATGCAGAAGACCCAGGGTCGATCCCTGGGTCAGGAAGATCTCCTGGAGAAGGGAATGGCTACTCACTCCAGTATTCTTGCCTGGAAAATTCCATGGACAGAGGAGCCTGGTGGGCTACAGTCCATGGGGTCGCAAAGAGTCAGACATGACGGAACAACTAACAGAGCTACTGGTGCTAATGTAGCTTGTTGGGGCAGAAAAAAAGTGCTGAGAATACGTAGAAGGTCACCAAGGTATTTGGGTACCCTGGGCAGGATGACTAACTGTTGTGCCTTCAATACTTTAACGTAGAAGGTCTCCAAGGTATTTGGGTACCCTGGGCAGGATGACTAACTGTTGTGCCTTCAATACTTTAACGTAGAAGGTCTCCAAGGTATTTGGGTACCCTGGGCAGGATGACTAACTGTTGTGCCTTCAATACTTTAACGTAGAAGGTCTCCAAGGTATTTGGGTACCCTGGGCAGGATGACTAACTGTTGTGCCTTCAATACTTTAACGTAGAAGGTCTCCAAGGTATTTGGGTACCCTGGGCAGGATGACTAACTGTTGTGCCTTCAATACTTTAAAATATTTCTACTTTTCTTTTTTATATCTTAATTTTTTTGGACTGTGCTGGATCTTCCTCGCTGCACACGGGCTACTCTCTGGTTGCGGTGTGTAGACTTCTTGTGGTGGTTTCTCTTGTTGCAGAGCAGAGGCTGTAGGCATGTGGGCTTCAGTAGTTGTGGCTCACGGGCTCCAGAGCAAGGGCTTGGAGGTTGTGGTGCTCGGACTTAGTTGCTTAGCAGCATGTGGGATCTTCCCGGACCAGGGGTTGAACCTGTGTCTTCTGCCTTGGCAGGTGGATCTTTACCACTGGACCACCAGGGAAGTCCATTTCTACCTTTCTTGAGAGAAGAGTTTCAGAAATTGAAGGAAGAGGGGCTCCCAGTGGCTGCACCATTCAACATGTCCTCCATTATCTCAAACAAATTAGCTGGCAAAATAAATAAGAAAACAGGTAACAGTTGGGATATTACTGCATTGAGTACTTCCCCATGTGCATATCAAATATTTCTTTTAACCACATACAGAATTTTCTGAAGAGGATGGTTTTAAAGAAAATGTTTTCTTTCTCATTTTACTTCTGATGATACTGTAGGGTCCCTTCTAGATTGGTACACTTGGTACTGTCTGGCCACCCTCAGCCTTAATTGGACTCTTGTCAGTTATAAGCATATGAGCAAACGCCTCACTCATATGAATCTCTAATGAGCAAATGATTCTTAATATGTAAAGAGTTCTTAGTGCTTCCCAGGTGGCTCAGTGGTAAAGAATCCACCTGCCAATGCAGGAGACACAAGAGATGTGGGTTTGATCCCTGGGTTGGGAAGATCCCCTGGAGAAGGAAATGGCAACCCACTCTAGTATTCTGGCCTGGGAAATCCCATAAACAGAGGAGCCTGGCGGGCTACAGTCCTTAGGGTTGTAAAAGAGCCAGACAAGACTCAGCAACTAAACACCAACAAAGGGTTCTTACAACACATAAGAACAGAACAGGAAGAGCCTTTTAGCTGACTCAAGAACTTATTAGCTTGATACCCACAGATATGTGAACAACTAAGACCTACAGTACATATTCTAACTTCCAAATGTATTTGAACTAGGATGTGTTCCTCTTTGAGGCTGAAAGTGATTAAGAGGACCAAGTTCGTGCCTCAGGGTACCATACCCTGTAATCATGAAGTGTGTAGTGTATCTCTAGGATTGAAGAGATGTTCCAGGTCTCATGGCTGTGGCCTGTAGTACATGTTTAGAGTTTACCTACAGAGTTGTTTTACTCTCATGTATGTAAGACCAAGTGTCAAGAGAGACCAGTAAGCTTACAGAAAGTCTGATCTCACCCTCATTCACCCAGATTTTATCACCTGCGATTATGTACCCCCAAGGATTTCAGGGTCTGAAGACATGTTCTGACTATCTTGGAAAATATATTGCAGATCTCTCTGTGAAGCCCTGCTGACTACACTAACCTACCTCTGCAACCCTTCCATATGTAGGTTCTAGATGAACTAACCAAGTAACATCTGAGTCTACTGTCTCCTCACCCTGAGCACACTCATGACACGTCACTTTTGTGGATATGAAAAATGTATGCAGAACAATTCATAGAAAGAAAATTCCAAATGACTAACAAATAGCTGATAAAAACCAGTCAGTCCTAAAGGAGATCAATCCTGAATATTTATTGGAAGGACGGATACTGAATCTGAAGCTCCAATACTTTGACCACCTGATGCGAAGAACTGACTCACTGGAAAAGACCCTAATGCTGGAAAAGACTGAAGGCAGGAGGAGAAGGGGATGACAGAGGATGAGATGGTTGGATGGCATCACCGACTCAATGGACATGAGTTTGTGCCAACTCTGGGAGAGTGGTGAAGGACAGGGAAGCCTGGTGTACTGCAGTCTACGGAGTCACAAAGAGTCAGACACAACTTTGTGACTTAACAACAATAGTGAAAATGCAAATAAAAATGAGATTTTTGTCCTATGAAATTTTAAAAAATATATAATTCTCACATTTAGCAAAGATTTGTGGATTTGGCAATCCCACACATTGCTGTTTTAAGTGCACATTTCTAGACAACAACTTGGCAGTTTATTTCAGGATCCAAACCAGGAATGTATCATAAGAAAATAGCTAGAAATGAAAACAAAATGCGTGTTAGGATGTTTATGAGGTTATCTATAAGAGGAACAAACATCCAATAAAAAAGAATTTTGTAAAGTCATTATGAATAATATTTTTGAAGAATATGTAATGACAAAGAAAAATACAGTAAAGCCTGCCAAAAATATGTCCTGAGATAACACGAATTCAGATACAATGCTACTGGCTGTCATCCTTATTGGCTCCTCTTGTCTAACGCTAATAAGGCTGAACTAAAGTCTTTCTAGGGTGTTGGGAATAGAGGGAGGACAAGGTTGGGCAGGGGGACCACAGACATCCCTTCTTGGAGATCAGGGATGCAGATACCCCAGTGTACTCCCAGCTCCAAAAACATCCAGAAATTGACACTGCTATCTCAGAAGTCCTGCCAACCCCCAAAGCCTGAATCATCCCCATCAATATTTGGAGCAGATAATTGCTCCCAGTGCACCAAACTGAAGCCAGGAAGCCCTAGGTGAATTTGGATCTTGCAGAAACCCTGGTTGTCACCTGCACAGGTCACCCTATCATTTCATTAATCATGTAATGTGATTTCAAATTTTATGATTAAGTTTTTTACTATTTTCTATTGAGTGGGAAAAAAAAGATAACTTTATGCACATTTGCTCCTAGTTCAGCAAAACAAGTCAGTCAGCAAACTCTGAATATATACGTATATAATCAAAAAGAAAATATTAAAAATTTATTATTAGTGGTTATTTCTGGCTAGTGGGCTATGGGTAATTTTAATATTCTTTACTATAATTTTTTTGTATTTTCCAAAATTTTCTATATTGGACCTATATTACTCTTTTAATGGGACGAGTTGTCATAGAATGGATGAACTGATGCAAAACTATAATTTCAAGAACCTGTCAATGATGGAAGGAGGGCTCCTTGGTGGGAGGGGGCATGCAAACACACTTGCTTTATAGGAGTCAGCTACAGAATGTATTGACATTACTTTATTTAAATAATTTTATCTATTTGTGAATGGAGTACAAACCAGCATGTAATGAAAAATGGCTCTTATTTCTTCTGTGGCCTGACCAGCCAGCTTCCTCCTCAGTGGCAAGTGCCACTATCTATTTCTCGCCTATTCCTTTGGAAATAATAATAATTTCTTTCTGCCTAGCCTTTTCTTTCTCTCTTTGTAAAACACAGTTCCCTAGTATATACATTATTCTGTACATTACTTTTTTTCACTTAAGAATTTATTTGGATATTTTCCTTTGTAGTACATATTGTGCTTTTCTAAATGATTTATAATATTTTGTGATATTTGGATATACTATCATTAGTTGGGACATTATCTGCAGATAATTAGGTAATTTCTAATGCTTTACTCTTAAAAGCAATGCTGCAAAATATCCTTGAACATATACCCTTTTGCATTTCTGTAAGTATATCTGTAGGCTAAGTTCCTAAAATTAGAACTGCTAGGTCTAAGGGGACATATATTTTTAATATTGATAAATATAAAATTCCATTCCATAATCCCATCAGCATGGATGAGAAGACTGGCTTTCTTACATCCTTGTCAAAACACAATGGAGACACCAAATTCGCCTAAGAGATTGATTGTTGTTGCTCAGTTGTGTCCAACTCTGTGACCCAATGGACTGCAGCATGCCAGGCTTCCCTATCCTTCACCATCTCCCGGAGTTGGCTCAAACTCATGTCCATTGAGTCGATGATGCCATCCAACCATCTCATCCTCTGTCACCCCCTTCTCCTGCCCTCAATCTTTCCCAGCATCAGGGTCTTCTCCAATGAGTCAGCTCTTCGCATCAGGCGGCCAAAGTATTGGAGCTTCAGCTTCAACATCATCCCTTCCAATGAACACCCAGGACTGATCTCCTTTAGGACGGACTGGTTGGATCTCCTTGCTGTCCAAAGGGACTCTCAAGAGTCTTCTCCAGCACCACGGTCCGAAAGCATAATTTCTTCAGCACTCAGTCTTCTTTATTGTCCAACTCTCACATCTATACGTGACTACTGGAAAAACCATAGCTTTGACTATAGAGATTTTTGTCATCAAAGTGACATTTGTTTTTTAATATGCTGTCTAGGCTTGTCATAGCTCTCCTTCCAAGGAGCAAGCGGCTTTTAATTTTGTGGCTATAGTCACCGTTTGCGGTGATTTTGGAGCCCAAGAAAATCTGCCGCTGTTTCACTCCCCCCCCCCGCCCCCCCCCATCTATTTGCCATGAAGTAATAGGACCACATGCCATGATCTTAGTTTTTTGAATGTTGAGTTTTAAGCCAACTTTTTCACTCTCTTACCTTCATCAGGAGATTCTTTAGTAAAGTTTATTAGCTTTACAAGTCTTCAACATTTCAAGGCTTTTATGGTTCACACAACAGAGGGGTTTTATTTTCTGGCAGTGAGAACTGAGGGGTTTATATGGCCAGTAGGGGGCAGCATGTCCCCACAGAGAGTCCGGCTGCATCATCTGCTGATTGAACAAACTCTAGCAAGGGGACTTGAAACCTACTCAACTAAAAATGCTCCTTCACTTGGTTACCTTCACTGCCATCTCCCAGCTGGAGTTCCTGGGTGTGGAACAAAAGCTTAGCTAAAAAACCAGGATAGATCAAAATTAAATACATGGAATTTCTATCACATTTCACATCCATTTTGTTGACAATTGCTAAAAATGTCAAATAATATCTTCTGTCCCCCTAGAATTAGGATTACTATTTTGCCTTAAAAAGCAAATTAATCTGCTCCCTTAATATTAGCCTATTCAGCTAGTAAATATTGTTTGAGTGCTCAATGAAGAGAATGTGGGGTAAGGGAGATGGGCCTCTCAGAAAACACTTGGGACCTGGGTCAGGAAACCTTGGTTCTGGCTTTAGGTGAGGCACTATAAACTGGCTATGTGGCTGTGGGTAAGTAACTTAACTTCTCTGTGCCTCAGAAATGAAGTTTGCCTTACTGACCTCATAGGTGCCCGTAGAAAATACCACCTGCAAAGATGCTGAAAAAAAGAGTAATTGCTAAACAAATGAAAGATTTCAAAAGACACATTATAATTACTAGATCCTACAGCAGTAGAAATGGCAGCTTAGTGAGTCCTTACTATGTGCCAGGCACTCTGCTAAATGTACATGTCATCTCAATGAAGATCATAGCCCTGTGAGGCAGGTATTATTGGCCCATTTTCCAGATGAGAAAATTGAGTCATTGGAGGTTGGAAAACTCACTCAAAGTCAGATCCCTAGAAAGTGATAGAGCAGGGTTTAAGTCCAGGTCTGACCCCAGAGTCTACCTAGGCTCAGGTTCTTCATCACTCTTCACAGTTCTGCATTTAGAAATTGTATGTATCACTCCCTTAATTTTACTTAGAACTAGCATCTAAAAGTTGGGTCACATGCTATCTCATGAAAAAATATTAAAACTTAAAGCTACGATTCCAATTTATGGAATCCATCAGTTTCAAGATCATTCCATGAAATACTTTCTTTATAAAAATGTAAATTGGCCATGTGTCTTAAATATTCCAGGATAACCATTGAGATTCTCAATTTAGTCTTAGGAGTATGAACTATTATTGGCTAAAGGGAAAAGCAAACAACTATGGAAAACCAGAAGAGAAGAATGAATAGGAAGAAGGAATTCACTGAAAGAAACCTGGAAGAAAGGTTTAAGAGGTTTACTTGAGATTCTTGCCATATAGGAAATAGAGCAGCATGGGAGTTTGTAATGAGGACTTCCCTAGGAGCGTTAAGCCTCCAGGCCACAAAATGGCCATAGGTAATGCCCCTTATAGGATGTCCAGAGGAACTGCTAGACAGATCTGAAGGGTCTTGCTTTGTGAATTATGCGTGATCATTAACTGGTGATGAGTTGCCTTACCAGATTTAAGTACTTTTTGGTGCTTGGTATGTCTTTCATGAATCATACAGCTGCAAAGAAGGTTCCTGGCACCTTCAGGGCAGGAACAAACATTACCTGAGAGCTCCCAGTGTAAGACAGGCTCTGTTCTAACACTTTATAGACAACAACCCTTTAATATTTATTCATTAATTTGGCTGGGCCAGGTTTTGGCTGCGGCACATGGGAGTTTTGATCTTCGTTCTGGTATGTAGGATTGTTAGTTGCGGCACTCAGGATCTTTTAGTCGTGGCATGAGAACTCCCAGTTGCAGCATGTGGGATCTAGTTCCCTGACCAGGAATTGAACTTGGGCCCCCTGCATTGGCAGTGTGGAGGCATAGCCACGGGACCGCCAGGCAAGTCCCGCAATAACCCTTTATATAAATTTAATAATGTCTCCATCATCTTCAATTTAAAGATGAAGAAACTGAGGCTTTTTGCCGCAGGTAGAAGTAGCACAACCAGGATTTGGACCAAGGAGAGCTGGCTCTAGAGTCTTTTCTTTAGCACTCCATTAGTTCATCTCTTGAAATCAGTAACAAGGAGGAGGGAGGAGGAGGAAAGAAGGAATAGGAAAAGAAGATGAAGGACAAAATAATTAATGTATCCTGTGAATACCACCATTTAGTTCAACAAGCATTCTCTGAAGAACTTACTATGGGACCTCCCTTGGGACTAGGCACTTCTGGGCCACAGCCCATTTATGCCCTGGAAAAGACCAGGTTATTTCTAAACAGTGTGATAACACTGTAAAACAGGAAAGTCCGCTGGTGCAGGACAGAAATTCCTGTGTTCCCAAGTATGTACTAAAGTGGAAAGTTACTGAGTTAAAGTGACTGGCCAGAAGGGCACAAGCCCATTCAGTCACAGACCGGGTACTGTGGATTCCATCTCTACTCTGCTCCCATAAAACAAACCTTGTTTAACTAGGCTGTTCTGCAAAAGTAACAGTTAAATACATTTACAGCCATACTGCTTCCCGGTGGCTCAGCCATAATGAATCTGCCTGCCAAGCAGGAGATGTGGTTTCATCCCTGGGTCGGGAAGATCCCCTGGAGGTGGAATGGGCAACCCACCCAAGTATTCTTGCCAGAAAATCCCATGGACAGAGGAGCCTGGCCGGCTACAGTCCATGGGGTTGCAAAGAGTTGGACAGGACTGAGCCACTAAACAATAGCTTTACTATGTCTGGACTCTGCTTCCAAGACCTGAAAACAGTCGGCAAACTTTAAATAAAAAAGATTAAGTAACGCAATTACAAATTAAATTTTTAAATATCCACCAGTAAAATAGTTTCTACTTTTCACTGTATTCTTGAAAGTTTTCACAGTAGGATGGTTGGAAAATATATTCCACTCAAATCTGCATAATAAGGACTAATCTCCTACAGGCGCCAGTTCATTAAACTGCCTAATGGCAGCTATGGAAAAGTAATAGCCTTATCCCAAAAGCTTTTGCTCTTTAAACAGAAAACAACGAGCAAGTGCGTTGCAACAGAGGCCAAAAAAGCCTGTCCCCAGGAATTCCACTGGGGCAGCGAATTCTAGAGGGACCGCCAGGGAGGTTCCCGCTCCCTGGGTGGGACCTAGTAGCAAAGCCACGTGGGGAGGGCTGAAGGGGCCTTTAGGGCTGGGGAGGGGGACCATCCGTCAGGGCAGGTCACGGTCTCTTCGCCCCTGTCCGCCAGCGGCGGCAGGGTGGAGCGCCGAGAACCAAAACTCAGTTGTCGCCAGTGTCAGGGCAGCCAGTCTGCGCCCGGTGGGCGGCTCCCCACCTCTCGGGAGGATGCGGACGTGGGATGCCCCAGGGAACCCTCACAGACCGGCGAGCACGAGGAGCTCCAAAAACAAAGCGAGTGGCGGGGGGAAGGGGAAGGCGCGACCGGCGAGGGGCAGAGCACACGCGGTGCTCCGAGCGCGGGCGCCGCCTTTGAGCCCGACCGACCACCCTGAGAAGGGAGCGCGCCTGCCGGCGCCCGGTGCCCCTTGCCAGGTCCGGGACACCGCAAAGCCCGAAAACTCCCCTTTCCTATGGGGCGGAGATTTGAGAAAACCCAAGTCGGGGTCCGCGCAGCAGCTAGAGCCAGGACTGGAGGCTGCGCGTTGCGCGGGAGGCTGAAGACTTTTCTTTTGGGGGGATAAGATGGCAGGTCGGGGGAAACAAAGGAAACTTGGGCCCGGGCCTGGGAGCGGAGTGTGCGGCTCACGAGTTCGCCCCGGGTCCTGTGTGGGAGTCACTGGGCGCCCTGCGCCAGCCTGCACACTGCCCGCCGGGGGAAAACATAAAGCATCCCTCCGGGAGCCGGCGGCGCCGGCCGCCCACCTGCCGCCCCGGGGTCTCCGGGCCGGCGGAAGGAGAGGGCGCCGCGAACCCGGCCGGGGCCGGGAGGCAGGGAGGAGGGGAGGCGGCCGGCGGGCGCGCGCGGGGGGCGGCGGTGGAGGAGGGGAGCGCGGGTGGGCGGGCGGCGCCACGTCACGGCTATTGTGGCTGGCCCGGTATATAAAGTCCCGCCCGCCGGCCGCGCTCCCCACCTTGCCTGCACCCCGCCAGCGATCCTTCGGCACCCTGCAATCCAGCGAGACGCGCTGCGCACCGACGGAGCGGACATGGGGAGAGCGATCGTAGCCAGGCTCGGACTGGGGCTGCTGCTTCTGGCGCTGCTCTTACCTACGCAGGTGAGGTCCTGGCGCCCGGCGAGGGGGCTCAGGGGCCGCGCCCGAGGCGGGTGGGACCGCCCCCAGGGAACCGGTCTGCGCCCCCACCTTCGGTTGTGGACCCGAACTAGGAGAGAGAATCTAGTACAATCTGATCTGGGGGGAGAGGGGGCGGCAATTTGGAGCCCACTTTCCACTTCCTAGCAGGCTGTCCCCACCCTTTAGGCAGCCCCGAGAACAAAGCACCTACACGCGTGGGCTAGGAGGACCTTGCCCCACCCCAGGTTTCGCATAGCCCTTCACAGGCTGCCTGTCGCCCACTGCCCGCTTTCATGCAGAGCGGGAAAGAAGGCGCTCTCCCTACCCCTGGAGCACCCAGAGACCTCAGACCCTTTGGGGAGGTCGTCCCTGGATCCCACGAGCGCCCCGCTTCCCTGTACGAGTGTCTTCGCGTCCCCTAGCGCATCACACAAAGAGAGAGGAAGATCCCCTTCGGGGGGCGCAGCTCTCGCCCATCCTCCACTCAGAGCTAGTTCGTGGATCCCTAGCAAGCCCCAGTTACTGACCCTGTTAAGCCACCCCAGTCCCGCGTGTTTCGGGGCTGAAGTCGGGGGAGGGGGGACCCTCTCCTGACCCTGTGCTATCCTGGGGACGACCTTACAAGTCACCAACGGAACCCTCTGTTAGCCAGATTGGCTATCTCTGGACAGGCGGCGGATGGGACATTTGTGTCCCGATTCCCCGCCAGGCTTTGTCCCTGTCCCCGCGGCCTCCTCAGATCCTCTGTCCCGGGAACACATCTTGCCCACGGTGTCCGGCGGGTGGGTGCGCAGCGGCCGCGAGGGAGGCCAGCGGCGGCTGAGCCTGAGACCGAAGTTGGGGGGCGCTGGGAGGGCAAGAAGGGGCATTTGTCTCCGGTAGCTTGGACTTGGAGGGTAGGTAGGGGTGCCCGAGCGGTTGGGTCTCCATCGCCTTCCGTTGGGGCTTTCTGAGGAGGGTCTCCTTAGCACTTCTTCCGAAAAAGTTGGGTGCGCCAGGTCCCCAGACATCCAGCCGCCGGGCTCACCTGGGAGCGCAGCCTGAGAGAGGTGCGCTCCTCGTCTTCCGCTCCGCGGACCGGGTAACTGTACCCTATTGTTTTGCGGGTCGGCTGCTCTCCCGAGCCTTTCTCTATTCCTCGGTGGGGGAGGGGCGTGGCCACTGGAAACGCTGGTCTCTCCCACCCCGCCCCATCTCCTTTCCCAGCCAGATTCCGTCCCACACCCCTAAATTTCAGAGGTTTGAGGTTAAGCAAATAAATCTTTGATAGCTTAGTAGGGAAATTTATGTTTACTGTCAATTTCATATATTAACATTAGTTTTTTTCATTGGTGTGGAGGACCCTTTGATTCTCCTATGGATGCACTGGGCTCTGGTTTGTTTTTTTTTTAATTCACCTGATGCACCAAGGCTTTGTTGGATAAGAACAGATTACCTTCAGGGATCCCAAATCAGGTCCTGCCCCCAAATAAGGAGCCCTGTTTTAAATTGTTCCTCATATTATTAATGCTTTCCTTTTACTAGGAGTGCTTTTCTTCTTGGTAGCACACTCTGTTGGGTAGGTGCCAAATAAATATATTTGATTTCATTGAGATTTTTAAAATTAGTCTATTTTAGATAGGCTTTATAAAATTTTTAGTCGATGTTTGCTGAATGTCCTTATGGGTTTTACAACAAAAGAAGCTGGGTTTTCTATGGATTTACAACAAAGGATAAAATGGTTTTATCTTTGAATTGATTGGTAGCCAAACATACATGTGGCCCAGACCTGCTTGGTGCCAGGTTCTTGTTCCAGCTGTAATCAGAAGCCCTTTAAAACCCTCTCTTGCAGTGAGAGCTGAAATCTCCCATCTGCCTTTGTTCCCTGACAAAGAAGAGATTACCATGTGCCCTGCTGGACTGTGCATTTTATGACTTGAAAAACAGTGTGGTGAATGATGCCACTTAGGCACTGGGGTTCTGGGGGACCTTGGTCCTTGGCCACAGTACTGGGCTTAGTGACCAGGCAGGAGGGCTGCTGCTCGTGAAACCAACATCAAACCGTCTTGTCTGTTGTGAAGTCATTCCGACTTTCTGATGCTTTGGGTGAAATCATTTTGCCTTAAGGCAGAGGCTCATTATATTTTTCAACTTAAAACAAATATTGTGGCCATTTTTGAGAAGGGCTGTATACTGTTTCCAGACTTCAAAGGAGCAGATAAGATATCCAGGGCCCCTTAATTTTAATGCAAGGTTGTATTAAACAGGTAGGTGAAAGTTATCCAGCGAATTCAGGAAGACAGAGACTCAATTCTCCTAACATATGTCTCAAATTACTGTATTTTAAAATCCAAATTATTAGTGCAACTTTAAAATCTCCCCCTTCTTGAGAAAGTAGAAGAAGCCTATTTGTAACACCAGTAAGTCAGTATAATCACAGAAAGTGGGTTAGTTACCTTGGTTCCTTATTACTTTATAAAGAATTAAGGGTCAAGTCATACACTTGGGAGTTACATAGTTATTGAAGAACATTTTTGTTTGCTTGTTTTTGGTTATTGTTACTTGCAGTCATTAATCATCACTAGGTAGTTGTTTTTGAAACTAAAGGATCTTGGTGGGACTAAGAAATTCAGAATGAAATGATGTGGGTAAGGGAATAATGGGAAAAAAAAACCAACCTGAGACTGTATCATCTATCTTAATGGCATATAAAATGCATGTGGAGAGACAATGTAATGTGGAAATTGATCAGTGTAACTTTTTATATATTTTAGACTTACTCAAATCAAACAACTGTTGTAACACCAAGTAACTCCTCCCAGACTACCTCACCTGCCCCTCATCCAGCCAATGCCACCACCAAGGCAAGCGATGGTACTCTGCAGTCAACAGCCAGTCTCTTTGTGATCTCGGTCTCCCTTCTACATCTCTACTGTTAAGAGACTCAGGCGAAGAAACATCTGTACTCCACCATCTTCTAAATCCAGTTCAAATGGCATCTATACATCCTGTGTGACAAAGGAAAAAAAAAGAGAGAAAAAGAAGTCTTCATTGAATAAATCTGCTAATTCCACACCTTATTTAATTGACAGAAATTATTGAGGATCCCAAATTTGTTTGAAGAGCATGTGAAGGGTCTGACTAGATGATGAATGCCAATATTAAATCTGCTGGAGTTACCTGTACAAGATGAAGAGAGACAACGTCCAAAATTAGTTGAGATGATTTCCTTAAATGTGGCTTAAGAAGTATGGACACATAAAGCTCTACCTTGAAAATGAGAATAGATTTTATCTTACTTAGAGATAAAGAATGGGCTGTGGAACAGATTCAGTTTGCATTTGGTTTGTTAAATTTATACGGCCATAAAACAATTAGGTAAAACAGAAAGCTTCTATGATTCTATTTGTATGTACATTAGCAGAAACTTCCAGGAGTTACTGTAAATTCTCAAAGTGTTGTTTCAGCAGTACTAATTTAATGCTGACATACGATAGATTAAAATTTTATGTTAAGCTATCAACTGTTCTCTTGGGAACTGAACTTTTCCTCTGGGGCTTTGGGCTGACATTGCATTTGACTTTTTATATAGTGCCAGGGCAAAGATGGATTAATCTACCCCAAATTCAAGCATAATGAATACATTTTGCTTACATACTATTCCTATTCAAAAAGAACACTAGATTCATTTAAACAGATAACAAAGAATAGAAGTACATTGCTGTCAATGAATTTCAAAATATTTTTTATTTCTGCATACATTGAATAACTTTTACAGTTTAAAAAAATGATCTGTTTTGAAGGTAAAATTGACAAATTTTGAAATGAAAAAGGCTAATATGTGAAGGAGCCAAACTAAATCAAATATTTGTGAAGTCAATACTGGAAGCTTGCTTACATTGAATTTAGAAAAACTTTTATACTCTTTTCTGTAAATACTTCTTTTTAAACTGAATCAGAGTAGCCACATTTGGAACACTTTTTGTTATCATTTGATATTTTTAGGTAGTTAGAACCTGGTCCTAAGCCTAAAATGGGCTTGATTTTGGAAAATAAATCTTCTCACAACTGCCTTGATGCACAGTAACCTTTTTAAAAATAGATACTCCCTAAAGTCTTTTGTTCACATGGTCACACACTGATGCTTAGATATTCCAGAATCTAATATGGCCACAGTAGTTTTGAAAACCAAAGTCATTTTTTTTTCCATCTTTAGAAACCAACACTGGAATAAACATATCCAACAGATCTCAAGCTACTGTGTGTGTGAATGAACATTCCCTTTTGTTTCACACCTGAATGCTGTATATCTGTTTTGGATTGTATATTGTGTTTGTGTATTTATGCTTTGATTCATAGTAACTTTTCATGTTATGAAATTGATTTGCATTAAACACAAACTGTAAATAAAAAGAGATGGCTGAAAGAGCAATCCATTGAATTATAAGTTTTTCCCAATGCCTGGAATACTTTGTGAGTTTATCATGGTTGTATGAGTATTTAAACCACTAGGGACATACCTCAATATTTTCCTATTAAACAGAACATTTTAAGCTGTTTTGCATTGGCAACTAGCAACATGTCTTGATTAAAGGATTCATCTGAAAAATGACATCTTTCAGGCTTTAAGTGGGCATCCCTTACTCAGCAACTATTGAATGCCAGCTATGTGTCAGGATACTGAAGTTTTGATTGAATGCTGAACTTGCTCGACAAGGCTTTTTACTATAATTGAGAAAAAGAGTATGCATAATGACAAATAGGCAGTACACTGGCAAGTAGTGCTGTGAGGAAAACAGGCCAGAGTGGCAAGTCATGAGCTGTGACTGAGTATGGATGGTCTTGGACATTTAAGCTGAGGTATGGAGGAGAAGGCAATGGCACCCCACTCCAGCACTCTTGCCTGGAAAATCCCATGGATGGAGGAGCCTGGTAGGCTGCAGTCTATGGGGTCGCTAAGAGTCGGACACGACTGAGCGACTTCCCTTTCACTTTTCACTTTCATGCATTGGAGAAGGAGATGGCAACCCACTCCAGTGTTCTTGCCTGGAGAATCCCAGGGACGGGGGAGCCTGGTGGGCTGCCGTCTATGGGGTCGCACAGAGTTGGACACGACTGAAGCGACTTAGCAGCAGCAGCAGCATGGAGGATCTGGAGGGAAATCATGGTGGGGGGAACAACACAAGCTAAATCCTTTAGTCTGCTTAATCACTGGCACTATTTTCATATCTGTACAGGAGGCCACATTTCCATCTGCTCCTTTAGTACTCCTGAACTCTTTTGACTCTTATTAAAGTGTAGTCCTGGACTTCCGCTGCTTAGTTGCTTAATCATGTCCAACTCTTTGCAGCCCTGTGGACTGTAGCCTGCCAGGCTGTTGTCTGTCCATGGGGTCTTCCAGGCAAGAATACTGAAGTGGGTTGCCATTTCTTATTTCATGAGATCTTCTCGAACCAGGGATTGAATCTATGACTCTTGTGTCTTCTGCATTGGCAGGTGGATTCTTTACCACTAGCACCACCTGGGAAGCCCTGGACTTTTAGCTCTAGCCAGAGAAAGGCTGCAATTTGGTAGTAAGTTCCTTGATCAGAAGAAATGTTACGTGGGTCTCCATGATGGTTGATAGGATTTTCTGTGAGTCCAAGGATAGTAGTTTTGGTAGACGCATTGTATGCGGGGAAGGCAAATCCATATTCAGAATAACTGTTTATTTCTTTAAGAATAAAATGCTACCCTTCTAGATGATGTGGTCCCATGTAGTCAATATTCCACCTGGCTGGTCACCTCAAGCAATGGAGCATATAAGGAACTTGGTGTTGGTTTCTGATGTAGCAGATTGAGCACTCAGCAGTGACTGTGACCAGATCAGTCTTCACATATGCCAACGTTGCTGGGACCATGCATAATCTCTGTCCTGCCATTGTGGCCACTTTGTTCATGAGCCGACTGATAACCAGAACGGTCAGGGGTCTGCATCCACACCCATCTTATCCACCTGATTATTAAAACCCCTCCTTGCTGTGGTTACCTTTTAGTGAGCATTCACATGGGACACTAATATCTTCAGATTCCCATTTGGAGAGGTCTATCCACATATCTTTCTCAGCTTGCCTTGTCACCAGTTTTCCAATCATATTGTTTCCAAGTCCATCCAGCCAAACTGTTGGCCACAGACCACGAGTTAGTATAGATTTACACCTCTGGCCACTTCTACTTTGAAGCAAAATGAACAACCAGGTGCACTGCTTTTAATTCTGCCCACTGGAGGTATTTCCCTTTACCACTGTCCTTGATGGGTGTCCCAGAAAGGGGTTGTACAGCTGGAGCTGTCCACTTTGAGGTGTCGCCTGCTTATTGTACAGCACCTTCTGTAAACCAGGTCCAAGTTTTCTCTTCCTCAGTCAGCTGGTAATCATTAACTCCTCACAAAGACATAGGTACAGACTAGGAGAGAGATGGTAATGCAGCAAAATTACAGCCCAGGGGCATTTGGACCACTTTCTCCTGTAACTTACTAGTATATTAAGTCCCCTACATGTGAACTTTTGAAGATGCAAACATGAAGCTTACTAATGAAGAACTGATGGAATTGGAAGCCCAGAGAAAGGACAAAGAAATATGAAAGAAAGAAGTAACTGGATAACTGAAGACATTCACGATGCAGGAAATGGCAGGGAATTGTCTTTATTGGAGGAGCCACTGTTGGTTCTGAGGCACAGGACCCGAACTTGGAATGGTACACGAAGGTCTCAGCAGCCATTTAGAGTGCAATCCAGTGCTGCCGTGTCGTCTGTGATGAGAAAAAAGGAACTACACCTGGACATCGCTGGATCCTATTTTTTCAAGCAGTTAAATAGAAGGAAACGGAACCTGTGCCATCAGCATCAGGCATGATTGAAATTACAGCTTGCCCTCCATCTCCTATTGCTAACAATCCTTTGGCTCTACCATCTCCCACTTCCTCTCCCTCTTCCAGCCAGTAACTCCTCTTGCTTATTGACTCAATGCCAGCCCCTGTATGCCAGCTGTTGTACTGTGCTTTTCAAGGCACTGTACTGTAAGATTAAAAATGTTTTCTTTATTTTTTTTGTATTTTTTTTTATGTATTGTGTGAAAAATATAGACCTATGACAATACAGTACTACATAGCCAATTGTGTTCATTGAGTACCTTGGATAATTTTGTTGGACTTACAAACAAATTGGACTTACGAACGTACTGTCAGAACAGAACTCATTTCTATGTAGGTGACTTACTGTATGTATATTTAGGGCCTCCTGAAGCTCAACATCCTCCATGCCACCTTTATTTGACAATGGGGTGCTATTGTGCACAGCCAGTTTTATGAGTTGATGATTAGACCATACCCAGGTCATCACGGATAGCTCAGGCTGCATGGTGGTCTGTGGTTACGCATTCAGTCTTTTTTTAAAAAATATTTATATGTATTTGTTTATCTGGCTGCCCTGGGTCTTAGTTGTGGCACACGGCATCTTTTGTCTTCGTTGTGGCATACGGGGTCTTTTAGCTGTGGCGTTTGAACTCTTAGTTGCAGCAGGTGAGATCTAGTTCCCTGACCAGGGATCACACTCAGGCCCCTTGCCTTGCGAGTTCAGAGTCTTAGCCACTGAGCCATGAGAGAAGCCCTTCAATCCCTCAAGCATTCAGTCTTTACTAAAGCCCAGCAACAAGCCCAATCCTGCTTCTTCAGGAAGGGTTTCTGCCTGCCGAGGATGGCAGAGCTTTGCTCTGAAATCTTGAAACAGACTATTGATACCAACCCTGGGTCTAACATAAATTTATAGAAAAGCAATGAAAAAGCTGAGTTTAGTTTTTTAAGAAGTAATCATCGATACTCATGGAGGACGAAATATAACTAGTTTTTCAACTGTTCTTTGAAAATAGCTTTAAACAAACATGAACTGTTTTATTAGAAAAATACCCAAATTTCTATTTTGGGGTTATACTCTAAATATTCATGCTGAAATACTAGTCATATAATTTATGGCTAAATTGAGTAATGAGTAGCCATTGTATGGGTGTCTCTCGAACTAAGTTGAGCCTTAGCAGATAAAAGCAGATAATTTAGGGAAAGGTAGATAGTTGCTATGCCATAGGGTTAAGATGAGAAAAATCTGTTTAGAACTAAACATTCTAAACACACACACCCAATGCCACCGTCCTTAAAATAGAGCTCAAATATTTAGGTAGCTGAAAAGTATGTGTTTTTCGTTCCTCATAGACCTTATTTGGGGTTAGCTTGATTATTTTTGGATTCTTTCCTTAGTATAAAGAGAGTATTTTTTCTAACTTTATTAGGATGGCACTTTTTGAAACAACACAATCATCATCATGATTTACTTGTCAGTTTCTCTTCAAATTACATCTAAATTTAAAATCATATGCATTTCTAAGAAACTTTAGGAAGTTTCCATATTTATGATTTTGCAAAGAAATCTCTTTGTGAGCCCAAAGGTTTAACTGTTATGCCTGTTAGCAATTGGCAAATGTTAAGGTTTGCGGATACAGAATGAAGCAGGGCAAAGACTAATAGAGTTTTGCCAAGAAAATGCACTGGTCATAACAAACACCCTCTTCCAACAACACAAGAGAAGACTCTATACATGGACATCACCAGATGGTCAGCACCGAAATCAGATTGATTATATTCTTTGCAGCCAAAGATGGAGAAGCTCTATACAGTCAGCCAAAACGAGACCAGGAGCTGACTGTGGCTCAGACCATGAACTCCTTATTGCCAAATTCAGACTTAAATTGAAGAAAGTAGGGAAAACCACTAGACCATTCAGGTATGACCTAAATCAAATCCCTTATGATTATACAGTGGAAGTGAGAAATAGATTTAAGGGCCTAGATTTGATAGATAGAGTGCCTGATGAACTATGGAATGAGGTTCGTGACATTGTACAGGAGACAGGGATCAAGACCATCCCCAAGAAAAAGAAATGCAAAAAAGCAAAATGGCTGTCTGGGGAGGCCTTACAAATAGCTGTGAAAAGAAGAGAAGCAAAAAGCAAAGGAGAAAAGGAAAGATATAAGCATCTGAATGCAGAGTTCCAAAGAATAGCAAGAAGAGATAAGAAAGCCTTCTTCAGCGATCAATGCAAAGAAATAGAGGAAAACAACAGAATGGGAAAGACTAGGGATCTCTTCAAGAAAATCAGAGGTACCAAAGGAACATTCCATGCAAAGATGGGCTCGATAAAGGACAGAAGTGATATGGATCTAACAGAAGCAGAAGATATTTGGATCTAATAGAAGCAGAAGATATTAAGAAGAGATGGCAAGAATACACAGAACTGCACAAAAAATATCTTCACAACCCAGATAATCACGATGGTGTGATCACTGACCTAGAGCCAGACATCCTGGAATGTAAAGTCAAGTGGGCCTTAGAAAGCATCACTATGAACAAAGCTAGTGGAGATGATGGAATTCCAGTTGAGCTATTTCAAATCCTGAAAGATGATGCTGTGAAAGTGCTGCACTCAATATGCCAGCAAATTTGGAAAACTCAGCAGTGGCCACAGGACTGGAAAAGGTCAGTTTTCATTCCAATCCCAAAGAAAGGCAATGCCAAAGAATGCTCAAACTACCACACAATTGCACTCATCTCACACGCTAGTAAAGTAATGCTCAAAATTCTCGAAGGCTTCAGCAATATGTGAACCGTGAACTTCCTGATGTTCAAGCTGGTTTTAGAAAAGGCAGAGGAACCAGAGATCAAATTGCCAACATCCGCTGGATCATGGAAAAAGCAAGAGAGTTCAAGCTGGTTTTAGAAAAGGCAGAGGAACCAGAGATCAAATTGCCAACATCCGCTGGATCATGGAAAAAGCAAGAGAGTTCCAGAAAAACATCTATTTCTGCTTTATTGACTATGCCAAAGCCTTTGACTGTGTGGATCACAATAAACTGTGGAAAATTCTGAAAGAGATGGGAATCCCAGACCACCTGATCTGCCTCTTGAGAAATTTGTATGCAGGTCAGGAAGCAACAGTTAGAACTGGATATGGAACAACAGACTGGTTCCAAATAGGAAAAGGAGTACGTCAAAGCTGTATATTGTCACCCTGCTTATTTAACTTATATGCAGAGTACATCATGAGAAACTCTGGACTGGAAGAAACACAAGCTGGAATCAAGATTGCCGGGAGAAATATCAACAACCTCAGATGTGCAGATGACACCACCCTTATGGCAGAAAGTGAAGAGGAACTAAAAATCTTCTTGATGAAAGTGAAAGTGGAGAGTGAAAAAGTTGGCTTAAAGCTCAACATTCAGCAAACGAAGATCATGGCATCCGGTCCCCTCACTTCATGGGAAATAGATGGGGAAACAGTGGAAACAGTGTCAGACTATTTTTGGGGGCTCCAAAATCACTGCAGATGGTGACTGCAGCCATGAAATTAAAAGACGCTTACTCCTTGGAAGGAAAGTTATGACCAACCTAGATAGCATATTCAAAAGCAGAAACATTACTTTGCCAATAAAAATTCATTTAGTCAAGGCTATGTTTTTTCCTGTGGTCATGTATAGATGTGAGAGTTGGACTGTGAAGAAAGCTGAGCGCCAAAGAATTGATGCTTTTGAACTGTGGTGTTGGAGAAGACTCTTGAGAGTCCCTTGGACTGCAAGGAGATCCAACCAATCCATTCTGAAGGAGATCAGCCCTGGGATTTCTTTGGAAGGAATGATGCTAAAGCTGAAACTCCAGTACTTTGGCCACGTCATGCGAAGAGTTGACTCATTGGAAAAGACTCTGATGCTGGGAGGGATTGGGGGCAGAAGGAGAAGGGGACGACAGAGGATGAGATGGCTGGATGGCATCACTGACTCGATGGATGTGAGTCTGAGTGAACTCTGGGAGTTGGTGATGGACAGGGAGGCCTGGCGTGCTGCGATTCATGGGGTCGCAAAGAGTCGGACACGACTGAGTGACTGAACTGAACTGAACTGAACATGTCCAAAACTGAACTCATTACTTCCCCTCCACAGACCCGCTGCTTCTCTATTCAGAGCACCTACCTGCCAAGTCACTCTCATCACAAACCCAGGAGCTTCCTTCCTCTTCTCTCCCAGTCTCCAATCAGCCACAAAACCCTGTCACTTCTGAATCAGAAATGTCTGAGCATCTTGCCTCTCTCCGCACTCTGCTGCTTTCTTCTGACTTGCATCCTCTGTCAAAGCCGTGCCTTTCTGCCCTTAGTCTTTCCACCCTGTGGCGCTTCTCTGAAATATAGATGTGATCATTTTGCTCCTAACTTAAAAAGTTTGGCTACACTTGGCTGATAGAAGATAGAATAGAAACCTCCATTCACAGACCTTAAGGCTTTTCCATAGCCTGGTCCCAGCCCCTTTTCAGCCCCATTTTCAGTCACACTGCATTGCCCACTGTTCTCTGAATCAACAATGTCTTTTTATGCCTCCATGGCTTTGAATACCTCCATGCATCCAACTGAGTATAGCGATTAAAGGTGTGGGTGCTAGAGCCAGGCTGCCTCAGTTTGACTTCTAGCCCAGCTGTGACTAGGGAAAGGAGCCCAGGCATGGACATAAATTCTCTGTGGCCCAGGAGTCCTGTCTGTAATGAGCTTGATAATAAAGGTACCTATCAATAAAGTTTTAGAATCTGGAACATTGCTAGTACTCAATAAACACTGGCCAGCATTCTTTCTTACAAATGTGTGGACATTGCATTGGCTTGTCTATGCCCCTTGAAGGCAGGAACTTTGCCACGTTTCATTTCTGGATTCCTGATGTGTGACTGAGAGTAGGTGCTTAGTTAATACTGAGTTAGTAAAACAGCCAGCAGTGGTATCTTAGCAGTGGTGTAATTGGGGGAGGGGAAGGAAATCCTCTGATACTATATTAGGTCTTGGGGGGAAGCACAAGAAGGTAGTTAGGGCTATTTCTAAACAGGCTGGTCCCTAGTGGCTGCTCAGCTTTCATCAGATAGGCAACCTGCTTATCTGCAACAATGGTTCTCAACTCTGACTACATATTAGAATCACTTGGGAAGCTTTTTAAAAAGGTGATGCCTGTCACCTTTGCCTACTTAGAGGGTTCTGATTTAATTGGTCTGGGTGGAGGTTAGTCATCGTAGTTTTAAAAAGCTCCCCAGGTGATTCTAAAGTGCAGCCAAATTGTGAAGCACGGGCCTGAGAGCAGCTTCGGGCAGCTCTGCTCTTTTAGATCATTTGGTTGGCAGTGGCTGGGGAGTCAGACACAGACCTGGCTCCTGGCTTCAGATCCCTGTGACTACCAAAGATGCTCACAGCAGGGTTAGCTGTGCTTGGAGGCAGGTAAGGTCACTTTAGTCCATTGTTTGGATTTCTACCCAACTCAGAAAGGACACAGAGACTCATGCTAGAGTCCTCTGGTTCTAGCGCTTCAGCCAGCATCATAAGTAGATACAGGTGCCAGTCCTGGTTCTGAAAACTTGCTCCATGGGCTCTGGAAGCCTCTCTGGGCTTTAAGAGGATTGGGCTTTTTGGAGATATTTTCTAGTTGAAAAATATAAAGATTTCATCCAACTTAAATTCTGTGATTCAGATCCCCGCCTCCCCCAACCCCCAAGCTTTTGGGAGCCTGTTCTCACATCCATGAAAAAATTGGTTCAGTACTCCATGCTGAGTCTACAAAAATTAATGCAAATTCATTGTTATTACTTGAGATACTGGGCGTTCATCATACTCATTTGTTCCGTTATTCGGTTGTCATTTTGCATTCTACTGCATTTTCTGAAGACTTGGAAAAGGGTTCTCTTAATGATAGATTAGCATAGTCTAATTGGTAGTTGCTGTTCAATTTAAATGAGATTGCAACAACTTTGAACTGTTTGGGCTTGTGAAATGTGACCAGTGACACAACCTTTGTTGAGGCTTGGGTGTGAACGCAGTGAGGAAACAGTTTCCCTTATTAGCCTCCTCATTGACACTATGTTTATCAGTATGCATTTGGTTTTGTGTTTACTTATTACTTATTAATTCTATGTTTTATTCCAATTAAAAAATTTCTTGAGTCCACTTACAGAAACATGCATTATACACCAGGTTACAAATAGATGAGGAATTTCAGGTAGAGGATAAATAAGGGTAGAAGGAAACCGTGAATTCATGGATAGGATTTGAGAACGCTTGTCGTAAGGTCATGAGTAGCTCCTGTAGTCACTGGAAGAAAAGAGCCATGATTAGAAACAGAAGCTTAATTGCCTGTGCATTTAAAATATGTGAGTAAACCTTAAGTACCGTGTTCTGGGGAAAGCTTCTAGTGTGGATCTGTAGGAGGAGGCCTCTGGGTGAATACGGTCAATGTCATTGACACCATTCCTGCAGCAGTGGCAACAGCGAGTTTCTAATGGATGTCTATTTCTAATCATTTTCATCCAGACAAGTGACACAGCAAAGCATAATTTAGCAGACATATTTTTTTCAGCAGCCAAAATAGTTTTAACCAAATCTGTGCCTCTCTAGTTGACTATTTATAGGGAAAAAACCCAGAATATTTAGAGGAATATATGGCCAACATGCTGCATGAATATTCTTTTTTGTAATTGAGCTTTTTTTTTTAAAAAAAAACTATTTATTTGGCTGCACTGGGTCTTAGTTGTGGCATGGGGGATCTTCAATTTTCCTTGTGGCATGAGGGTTCTTTAGTTGTGGCAAGTGGGGGATCTCGTTCTCCGAGGGGATTGAACCTGGGCCTCCTCCTTTGGGAACTGGGAGTCTTAGCCACTGGACCACCAGAGAAGTTCCATAATTGAGCTTTTTATATAAATTAAGCGGAAAATAATGGCAAATGGCATGTATCAGTAACTCTCCTAAATGCTTTTACATATAATTGTCCATTTAATACTTGACATATTTCTAAGGAGCCTAGTGGGCTACAGTCCGTAGGGTTGCAAAGAGTTGGATACTACTGAGCAACTAACACTTTGTCCGAGTACTTTGTCTTAAATAATCTTAGGACAAATATTGTGTGGTATCACTTATATGTGGAAGCTAAAAATGACAACAAACTAGTGAATGCAACAAAAAATAAACATACCCCAGATGCAGAGAACAAGATAGTGGTTGCCAGTGCGGGGAGGGGCAGTACAGGGGTGGGGGACGGGAGGTATGAGATGGGCTCAAGGATATGTTGTACAACACGGGGAATATATCCAATGTTAGTAACAACTAAAAATGAAAAGTAACCTTTAAAATTAGTATAAAATATTTTTAAATTAAAAATAAAATAATCTTAGGAGCTCTGAGAGAAAAAAAAGAAGAAAGACATTCCATAGCTTGCCCAAGGTTACCCCATAGTGAACTGGTATTTGAAGCCATGTCCTGTGGCTCCTTCTTCTTAGCCACTGCACCATCATCACCTCTGTTGAGGATGTGAAGGGACCCCCATGAGGCACATGGGGTGGGGGCAGATGATGAAGGAGAAAACTGAGCAGACTATGCCTCACCACCTTTTCCTCTCCACTTCCCTCTCCCCTCTAACCCCTTCTCAAACAGAGCACTGCCATGGTAATCTATTTCCTTTTTAGGGTTTATGTCTAAATGTCAGTTAGGCAAAAATTTCCAAGGCAAAACAATTAGAAAATTAGTGTTCTCTGCCATTGCAACCATAATAATATTTTTCAGTCTCCAAATTTACTGCTTCTTTCTGATTACGTAAGCAGTATACGTTCATTTTCTGAATGTTGAGCTTTAAACCAACTTTTTCACTCTCCTCTTTCACTTTCATCAAGAGACTTTTGAGTTCCTCTTCACTTTCTGCCATAAGGGTGGTGTCATCTGCATATCTGAGGTTATTAATATTTCTCCCGGCAATCTTGATTCCAGCTTGTGTTTCTTCCAGTCCAGAGTTTCTCATGATGTACTCTGCATATAAGTTAAATAAACAGGGTGACAATATACAGCCTTGATGTACTCCTTTTCCTATTTGGAACCAGTCTGTTGTTCTATGTCCAGTTCTAACTGTTGCTTCCTGACCTGCATACAGATTTCTCAAGAGGCAGGTCAGGTGGTCTGGTATTGCCATCTCTTTCAGAATTTTCCACAGTTTATTGTGATCCACACAGTCAAAGGCTTTGGCATAGTCAATAAAGCAGAAATAGATGTTTTTCTGGAACTCTCTTGCTTTTTCCATGATCCAGCGGATGTTGGCAATTTGATCTCTGGTTCCTCTGCCTTTTCTAAAACCAGCTTGAACATCAGGCTTAAAGCTCAACATTCAGAAAACGAAGATCGTGGCATCTGGTCCCATCACTTCATGGGAAATAGATGGGGAAACAGTGGAAACAGTGTTAGACTTTATTTTTGGGGGCTCCAAAATCACTGCAGATGGTGACTGCAGCCATGAAATTAAAAGACGCTTACTCCTTGGAAGGAAAGTTATGACCAACCTAAATACCATATTCAAAAGCAGAGACATTACTTTGCCAACAAAGGTCCGTCTAGTCAGGGCTATGGTTTTTCCAGTGGTCATGTATAGATGTGAGAGTTGGACTGTGAAGAAAGCTGAGCGCCAAAGAATTGATGCTTTTGAACTGTGGTGTTGGAGAAGACTCTTGAGAGTCCCTTGGACTGCAAGGAGATCCAGCCAGTCCATTCTGAAGGAGATCAGCCCTGGGATTTCTTTGGAAGGAATGATGCTAAAGCTGAAACTCCAGTACTTTGGCCACGTCATGCGAAGAGTTGACTCATTGGAAAAGACTCTGATGCTGGGAGGGATTGGGGGCAGAAGGAGAAGGGGACGCCAGAGGATGAGATGGCTGGATGGCATCACTGACTCAATGGACGTGAGTCTGAGTGAACTCTGGGAGTTGGTGATGGACAGGGAGGCCTGGCGTGCTGCGATTCATGGGGTTGCAAAGAGTTGGACACGACTAAGTGACTGATCTGATCTGATCTCTTTCCCTTTTTGAGGGGGACAAGGTCAAACCATTTTATTGAGGGGCTTTGGAGGAGGGTTGAAGGACTGGGAGGACAATGAGATTTCCTCACTTGGATCACTCCAGCTTCACAGTTGCTGGAAAGCTCTATTTCCTTGTTTTTTCCTCCAAATCTCTTCATTGGTATTTCCATTTTTTAAAGTTATAACTTGACATTTTTTAAATATAAATTTTGATTTTACTTTTTGGCTGTTCCTTGCAGCATGTGTGATCCTAGTTCCCCAACCAGGAATTGAACCTGCACACCCTGCACTGGAAGTATAGAGTCTCAGCCACTGGACCACAAGGGAAGTCCCTCTGTTTCCTTTTAGTGAATTCTTAGGAGTAGGATTTTTTGGCAGATGTTGTGGCTGTCACCTGGATTCTCCCTTCAGGACCCAGCAACTCATTTCCCCACTTCTGAGGGTGTGACTGCTGACAGCTCACAACCGATCCCTTCCCAAGACCTCCCTTGGCTGAAAGAAGTTGCCTCTTCCTAAGATTCTGCCCTCCTCTGGGGCAGTTCACATCTGGCGGTTGTGGTTGTGGTGGTCAAAAGGCCCAGTCTCCTTGCCACGATCTCAGTCAGCTCTGGCATGCCAGCCCAGCTCCGGCTCCTGGGATCAGTTCAGTTCAGTCGCTCAGTCATGTCTGACTCTTTGCAACCGCATGGACTGTAGGTTTCCCTGTCCATTGCCAACTCCTGGAGTTTACTCAAACTCACGTCCATTGAGTTGGTGATGACATCCAACCATCTCATCCTCTGTTGTCCGTTTCTCTTCCTGCCTTCAATCTTTCCCAGCATCAGGGTCTTTTCAGATGAGTCCATTATTCGCATCAGGTGGCCAAAGTATTCAAGTTTCAACTTCAGCATCAGTCCTTATGATGAATATTCAGGACTGATTTCCTTTAGGATGGACGAGTTGGATCTCCTTGTAGTCCAAGGGACTCTCAAGAGTCTTCTCCAACACCACAGTTCAAAAGCATCAATTCTTTGGTACTCAGCTTTCTTTATAGTCCAACTCTCACAGCCATACATGACTAGTGGAAAAACCATAGCTTTGACTAAACAGACTTTTGTTGGCAAAGTAATGTCTCTGCTTTTTAATATGTTGTCTAGGTTGGTCATAGCTTTTCTTTCAGGAGCAAACATCTTTTAATTTCATGGCTGCAGTCACCATCTACAGATATTTTGGAGCCCAAGAAAATAAACTCTGTCACTGTTTCTACTGATTCCCCATCTGTTTGCCATGAAGTGATGGGACCAGATGCCATGGTCTTAGTTTTCTGAATGTTGAGCTTTAAGCCAACTTTTTCACTCTCCTCTTTCACTTTCATCAAGAGGCTCTTTAGTTCTTCACTCTCTGCCATAATGGTGGCACTATCTTCATATCTGAGGTTATTGGTATTTCTCCCAGCAATCTTGATTCCAGCTTGTGCTTCATCCAGCCCAGGATTTCGCATGATGTACTCTGCATATAAGTTAAATAAGCAGTTGACAATATACAGCCTTGATGTACTCCTTTTCCTATTTGGAATCAGTCTGTTGTTCCATGTCCAGTTCAAACTGTTAGCTTCCTGATCTGCATACAGATTTCTCAAGAGGCAGGTCAAGTGGTCTGGTATTCCCATCTCTTTAAGAATTTTCCAGTTTGTTGTGGTCCACACAATCAAAGGCTTTGGCATAGTCAATAAAAGCAGAAGTCCATATTTTTCTGGAACTCTCTTGCTTTTTTGATGATCCAGCGGATGTTGGCAATTTGATCTCTGGTTCCTCTGCCTTTTCTAAATCCAGCTTGAATATCTCAAAGTTCATGATTCATGTGCTGTTGAAGCCTGGTTTGGAGAATTTTGAGCATTACTTTACTAGCGTGTGAGATGAGTACAGTTGTGTGGTAGTTTGAGCATTCTTTGGCATTGCCTTTCTTTGGGATTGGAATGAAAACTGACCTTTTCCAGTCCTGTGGCCACTGCTGAGTTTTTCAAATTTGCTGGGATCTGGTAGGGCCTTTGTTTCTGATGCATCACAGCCCAGCTGATCTTTATGCCCAGGACCACTTCCCTCCCCTTCATAGGTGTGACTCACAGGGCGTCTCCCTACCACCTCTGCAGGTGATCTCCTGTCAGCATCTGCTCCCCTGGGAACCTGACCTAAGGCAAAAATGTTACATACGGTTTTAGAGAATTCTAAATAGTGTTAAAACAACAGGGATATATCCTTGTTAATAGTTCAAATCGGTGGGCCTGTCTGCAGAACTGAAAGGAGGCTAGAGTGGTAGTAGCCGAGAGGGGGAGGGGGAGAACAGTGTAAGATGAGTGTGCAGAGTTTTGCAAGGGCCAGACCATGAAGGACTGCAAAGTGGCACATTGGGGCATGGCAGGAAGCAGATGACACATCAGGTTGGGTAATGTGAGGACAGTTCAGTGATGAGATGACTTTCAAAGATGTGGACAGAGTTTAGTAAAGGTTGATAGGCATGGACATTATCCCTGGTGCTAGCAGGGTGCCCTTAATGACCAAAGCTTGAAGGAGCAGGTACTGGAACTGAGCTATTCACTGTGTGGAGAGGGCTGCCTGCCAGGAGCTGTGGCTTTTCAGTACTGTGATGCAGTCATCCTGAGGTGACTGGCAGAAGGGAAGGCTGGGGAAGGTGCCTCAAACTTACCCACCTTCCACCCTCCAGATCTCCTACTGGTCCCTTCGGTTTGCCAGGCCCTCCTGGCAGCCAGAGAGCATGTTCCATTAGGTCAGCCTCTAGGCTGAGTGGACGGGGTGAGGCTGAGTAGAGAGTGAATCGGGAGGAGCAAACCACAGATCTCCAGCCTGGCCATGGACACAACCTTGGATTTACCCTAAGAGCAGTGGTGTTCGAGGCTGAATGGTGTCCATCCCCTCCCCCTTTATATGTTGAAATCCTAAGCCTAGTACCTCATAATGTGACTGTATTTGGAGATAGGACCCTAAAAGAGGTAATTCAGGTAAAATGAAGTCACATGGGTGGGCCCTAATTCAATGACTGGTGTCTTTATGAGAAGAGATTAGAACACAGACATGCACAGAGGGAAGACGGTCTGTGGACAGAGAAGTTAGCACCTACAAGTCAAGGGGAGAGGCCTGAGAAGAAATCAGCTCTGCCAGTAAAATTTCCAGAACTGTGAGGAAATTAATTTCTACTGTTGAAGCCATGCAGCCTGTGGTGTTTTGTTATGGTAGCCCTAACAAACGAACCCAAAAGGAAAGTCACTGAAGGTTGGGAGTGGGATGGGGTGATGTGATTAAATGTTTATTTTGGAAAGATGCAGCTGAGAACTGATTAGAAAGTGGTCAGGGTAGGTACAGCTCAGTTTAGTCGCTCAGTCATGTCCAACTCTTTGTGACACATGGACTGCAGCACACCAGGCTTCCCTGTCCATCACCAACTTCCGGAACTTGCTCAAACTCATGTCTACCGAGTCAGTGATGCCATCCAACCATCTCATCCTCTGTCATTTCCTTCTCCTTGTGCCTTCAATCTTTCCCAGCATCAGGGTCTTTCCAAATGAGTCAGTTCTTTGCATCAGGTGGCTAAAGTATTTGAGTTTCAGCTTTAGCATCAGTCCTTCCAGTGAATATTCAGGACTGATTTCCTTTAGGATGAACTGGTTGGATCTCCTTGCAGTCCAAGGGACTCTCAAGAGTCTTCTCTAACACCACAGTTCAAAAGCATCAGGTCTTCGGCGCTCAGCTCTCTTTATAGTCCAACTCTCACATCCATACGTAACTACTGGAAAAACTATCGCTTTGACTAGATGGACATTTGTTGGCAAAGTAATGTCTCTGCTTTTTAATATGCTATCTAGGTTGGTCATAACTTTTCTTCCAAAGAGCAAGTGTCTTTAAATTTCATGGCTGCACTCACCATCTGCAGTGATTTTGGAGTCCAAGAAAATAAACTCTGTCACTGTTTCCACTGTTTCCCCATCTGTTTGCCGTGAAGTGATGGGACCAGATGCCATGATCTTAGTTTTCTGAATGCTGAATTTTAAGCCAACTTTTTCTCTCTCCTCTTTCACTTTCATCAAGAGGCCCTTTAGTTCTTCTTTACTTTCTGCCATAAGGGTGGTACTATCGGCATATCTGAGGCTATTGATATCTCTCCTGGCAATCTTGATTCCAGCTTGTGCTTCATCCAGCCCAGGATTTCGCATGATGTACTCTGCATATAAGTTAAATAAGCAGTTGACAATATACAGCCTTGATGTACTCCTTTCCTGATTTGGAACCAGTCTGTTGTTCCATGTCCAGTTCTAACTGTTGCTTCTTCTACCCTATTCTGCAGGGTAGGTGCAGATACACCAAAATAGGAGGCTACTCTGTAATTCAGGTGAGAGATGAAGAGACAGACTCCATTCCTAGTAGTGGAGAAGTGGATTTGAGAGAGATTTAGGAAATAAAATCAATACATCTTGATAATGGATTGGATATGTTGGGTGAAGGAGGAGACATAAAAAAATTTATTGATCAGATATCGATTGAATACATACTCTGTGCCAGCCACATTATCTTCTAGAAAATGAGGGATACAGATTGTCTCTTTTTCCACTGTATCAGTGACTGGCTGGTGATCCCTGAAATGGGAGACCCTAGAAAAATATTATGTTTTCAACTGTTCTTTTACTGATGTATATTTAAATGGTTTTCAAGTGTTTGTATATATAGACAGACACACACACACGTTTAGTGCTATTACACACAATGAAATAGTAAACATTTTCCTCTAAATTGATGTATAATTGATATACAGCATTATGTTGACTCCAGGTGTACAACATAATGATTTGATATTTGTATTGTGAAATGTTCACCCCAATCAGATCAGATCAGTTGCTCAGTCGTGTCCGACTCTTTGCGACCACATGAATCGCAGCACGCCAGGCCTCCCTGTCCATCACCAACTCCCGGAGTTCACTGAGACTCATGTCCATCGAGTCAGTGATGCCATCCAGCCATCTCATCCTCTGTCATCCCCTTCTCCTCCTGCCCCCAGTCCTTCCCAGCATCAGAGTCTTTTCCAATGAGTCAACTCTTCGCATGACGTGGCCAAAGTACTGGAGTTTCAGCTTTAGCATCATTCCTTCCAAAGAAATCCCAGGGCTGATCTCCTTCAGAATGGACTGGTTGGATCTCCTTGCAGTCCAAGGGACTCTCAAGAGTCTTCTCCAACACCACAGTTCAAAAGCATCAATTCTTTGGTGCTCAGCCTTCTTCACAGTCCAACTCTCACATCCATACATGACCACTGGAAAAACCATAGCCTTGACTAGACGAACCTTTGTTGGCAAAGTAATGTCTCTTCTTTTGAATATGCTATTTTGGTTGGTCATAACTTTCCTTCCAAGGAATAAGCGTCTTTTAATTTCATGGCTGCAGTCACCATCTGTAGTGATTTTGGAGCCCAGAAAAATAAAGTCTGACACTGTTTTCACTGTTTCCCCATCTATTTCCCATGAAGTGATGGGACCAGATGCCATGATCTTCGTTTTCTGAATGTTGAGCCTTAAGCCAACTTTTTCACTCTCCACTTTCACTTTCATCAAGAGGCTTTTGAGTTCCTCTTCACTTTCTGCCATAAGGGTGGTGTCATCTGCATATCTGAGGTTATTGATATTTCTCCCAGCAATCTTGATTCCAACTTGTGTTTCTCCCAGTCCAGTGTTTCTCATGATGTACTCTGCATATAAATTAAATAAACAGGGTGACAATATACAGCCTTGACGTACTCCTTTTCCTATTTGGAACCAGTCTGTTGTTCCATGTCCAGTTCTAACTGTTGCTTCCTGACCTGCATACAGATTTCTCAAGAGGCAGATCAGGTGGTCTGGGATTCCCATCTCTTTCAGAATTTTCCACAGTTTATTGTGATCCACACAGTCAAAGGCTTTGGCATAGTCAATAAAGCAGAAATAGATGTTTTTCTGGAACTCTCTTGCTTTTTCCATGATCCAGCGGATGTTGGCAATTTGATCTCTGGTTCCTCTGCCTTTTCTAAAACCAGCTTGAACATCAGGAAGTTCATGGTTCACATATTGCTGAAGCCCAATAAGTCTAGTTAATATTGGTTACCAGGTATAGTCAACATAACTTTTTTCTTGTGATGAGAACTTTTAAGATTTACTCTCTCAGTAACTTTGAAATATGCAATACAGTGTTGTTAACTGTTGCTGTGCTGTACCTTACATCCCCATGACTGATGTATTTTATAACCGAGCGTTTGTACTTTTTGACTTTCTTCACCCATATTGCCTACCACCCACCCTCTGTCTCTGTCAACCACCACTCTTTTCTGTATCTATGAGTTTGCTTTTTTTTTTCTTTTTAAAGATTCCAAATAAAAGTGAGATCATATGGTATTTTTCTTTCTCTGACTTATTTCACCTGGCATAGTACCCTCCAGATCCATTTATGTGGTTGCAAATGGCAAGATTTCATCTTTTCTATGGCTGAAGAATATTTCTGTGTGTGTGTGTGTGTGTGTGTGTGTGTGTGTGTATGCTGCATTCTTCATTCATCTGTTGGTTGTTAGTTGTTTCCATATCTTGGCTATTGTAAATAATGCTGAACGTTGGGGTGTATATATCCTTTGGAGTTAGTGTTTTTGTTTTATTCTGGTAACTCTCCAGAAGTGGAATTGATGGATCATATAGTTGTTCTATTTTTAATTTTTTGAGGAACTTCCATAGTATTTTCCATAGTAATTGCACCAGTTTACCTTCTCAATAGCGTACAAGTGATCCATTTTCTCTACTTTCTCACCAACACTTATTTCTTGTCTTTTTAATTATAGTCATTCTAACAGACGTAAGGTGATATCTCTTTGTGGTTTTGATTTGCATTTTTCTAATTAATGATGCTGAACATCTTTCCATGTACATGTTAGCCATCTGTATGTCTTCTTTAGAAAAATGCCTGTTCAAATCCTCTGCCCATATTTTAATTGGATTGTTTGTTTTTTGTAATTAAGTTGTATGAATTCTTTACATATTTTGGATATTACCCCCTCATTGGATATATGATTTGCAAATGTTTTCTCCTATTCTATATACAGACATATAATAAAATGCTCTCTCTATATATATACAATATATATAATATATACTTCTATATTCTGTCTATATAGAATACATTCTATATATTTATATATGTTCTGTGTCTATATCTCTAGCTATCAGCTATATGTAACATATAAAATGATCAATAGAATCATGATCAATAGAATGCCAACATTAAGTATTTTAACTTATTGTATACTTCCAAAGATTATTTCAAACGTTTTCTTAAATAACCTGGACATGCACTATTCTGTAGGTTAATATCTATTAACATCTACAAAACATACAGAGTTTGGGGTTTTAGAGTGTTTGATCTCCACCCGTATAATCTGCCTCTGGTGAATACTTTTTGGCAGTCAGACTATGCCATAGGATAATTCTGTCTTTTCGTCTTCTCTGAGGGAAGTATGTGTTGGTTAACTTTCTGTTTGGCCCCAAGACTCATTCTCTGCTTTTCTCTGCCCTGCTCTGTGTCCCGTGGTGCTGCCTTGCTCGGGCTTCATCGCTGGATGCCCTTGACCTCTAGCTACTGGTTGGGTCAGTTAGTGGGGGCACTGGCAGGAGGCTGGAGGGTGGGAGGAGCGGGCTGAGGTATTTACTTCCTTAGCAACTGGGCTTCGGTCTGGTCAGTGGGCGCCTCCCTCTGTGTGCACTCTTCCACAGGGCAATTCTCTCCCACTCCAGTAATGCTGTGGTCCTTGAGGGAGGTCAGCACTTACTGTTGCTGGACTGTGTGCTTCACTTTCCTTCTTTGGGAACCTTAACCCTGATGTTTTTGCAAGTAACTCCTTCATTCAGTTTGCTTCAGTTAAACCTTTTTGGTGTACTTTCGGTGTTTTCAGGGCCCTGCCTGTTATATGTTCATTTGGCTCACCCCAAAGATCACAGTTAAAACATAGGGGACCCTCCAAGACATCTTAGTTTACCCTCTCATATTATCTGATCCGGTCCCTCTCTTGGTCTGTAGGATGTCTGCAGTGGTCCTGAGTGCTGGTCATGGTTGGGGACTGCCTTGCAATAAGCTTGTACTCCCTGAGCCTGTACTGAGCCAACATGACTTAGTGTAGCCCATGATTGGTTCCTGCCCAGAGTTAGAATGGGAAAGTGACAAAGCCCCTCATGGAACTCCTGGCAGATTTCTCCCCAATATGATATACACAAAGCCACTGTCTAGAGTGGAGTGGCCTGTCCCTAAAACTTATTGACTCTTCATATAGAACATGGATCCAGGAAGCACAGTTTCCATTTACCATGGAGGAGTTTTAGCATATTTATTATTATATTATTGATATATATAATATTATTATATTATATTATTCCAGTTCCAGTTCAGTCACTCAGTTGTGTCTGACTCTTTGCAACCCCATGAATCGCAGCACGCCAGGCCTAGGCCCTCACCAACTCCCGAAGTTTACTCAAACTCATGTCCATCGAGTCAATGATGCCATCCAGCCAGCTCATCCTCTGTCATCCCCTTCTCCTCCTGCCCACAATCCCTCCCAGCATCAGGGTCTTTTCCAATGAGTCAACTCTTCGCATGACGTGGCCAAAGTACTGGAGTTTCAGCTTTTAGCATCAGTCCTTCCAATGAACACACAGGACTGATCTCCTTTAGAATGGACTGGTTGGATCTCCAAGGGACTCTCAAGAGTCTTCTCCAACACCACAGTTCAAAAGCATAAACTCTTCGGTGCTCAGCTTTCTTCACAGTCCAACTCTCACATCCATACATGATCCAGGAAAAACCATAGCCTTGACTAGACGGACCTTTGTTGGCAAAGTAATGTATCTGCTTTTCAATATGCTATCTAGGTTGGTCATAACTTTCCTTCCAAGGAGTAAGTGTCTTTTAATTTCATGGCTGCAGTCACCATCTGCAGTAATTTTGGAGCCCCCCAAAATAAAGTCTGACACTGTTTCCACTGTTTCCCCATCTATTTCCCATGAAGTGATGGGACCAGATGCCATGATCTTAGTCTTCTGAATATTGAGCTAAAGCTAACTTTTTCACTCTCCACTTTCACTTTCATCAAGAGGCTCTTTAGTTCCTCTTCACTTTCTGCCATAAGGGTGGTGTCATCTGTATATCTGAGGTTATTGATATTTTCCCCAGCAATTTTGATTCCAGCTTGTGCTCCTTCCAGCCCAGCATTTCTCAGGATGTACTCTGCATATAAGTTAAATAAGCAGTTGACAATATACAGCCTTGACGTACTCCTTTTCCTATTTGGAACCAGTCTGTTGTTCCATGTCCAGTTCTAACTGTTGCTTCCTAACCTGCACACAGGTTTCTCAAGAGGCAGGTCAGGTGGTCTGGTATTCCCATCTCTTTCAGAATTTTCCACAGTTTATTGTGATCCACACAGTCAAAGACTTTAGCATAGTCAAAGGGACTATGGTTTCAATGTGTCTGCCCTCTGATGCCCTCTCGCAACACCTACTGTCTTACTTGGGTTTCTCTTACCTTGGTTGTGGGGTAAAGTGCAGCAAAGTGCAGCCACTGCTCCTTACCTTGGATGAGGGGTATCTCCTCAGGGCCGCCCCTCCTGACCTTGAACGTGGAGTAGCTCCTCTCGGCCATCCTGCACCCGCGCAGCCGCCGCTCCTTGGACGTGGAGTTGCTCCTCCCATATTATATTATTATTGATCTATTATTATCTGGAAATATATTCACAAATAATTATAGCATCAATTCCTTTTTAAAAATTTATTTATTTAATAGGATAATTAAACATGAATAGGCCATAGGCATACACATGTTCCCTCTCTCCTGAGCCCCCCATTCCTCCTCCCTCCATAGCCTATCCCTACAGGTTGTCCCAGAGCAATGGCTTTGGGTTCCCTGGGTCATACATCAAACTCCCACTGGCTATATATTTTACATATGGTAATGCGTATTTTGCATATGTTTCAATCTATAGCAACATAATGTTTATATTTCAATGTATAACATCAATTTCTACCTTGACATCATAAAGTAACTTTCCTAAAAAACAAACAAAAAAAACCCCTTTCAAATTATCAAGAGAAATTGTCAAGGATTTTAAGTTGGATCCTTAAGTGATTAACTTTGTGTGAAGATATTTTTTAATTAAGGAATTTATTGTTTCCAGTAGAGAGGGAAACAAAAAACCAAAAAACCCCCCAAAACACGAACCTTTTTATTTTTTCTTTTTTTCAGTTTTATTTATTTATTTATTTTTATTTTACAATATTGTATTGGTTTTGCCATACATTGACATGAGTACACCATGGGTGTACATGTGTTCCCCATCCTGAAATCCCTCCCACCTCCCTCCCCATCCCATCTCTCTGGGTCACCCCAGAGCACCAGCCCCGAGCACCCTGTATCATGCATCAAACCTGGACTGGCAATTCGTTTCACATATGATATTTTACATGTTTCAATGCCATTCTCCCATATCATCCCACCCTTGCCCTCTCCCACAGAGTCCAAAAGACTGTTCTATACATCTGTGTCTCTTTTGCTATCTCGAATACAGGGTTATCGTTACCATCTTTCTAAATTTCATATATATGCATTGCTGCTGCTGCTGCTGCTAAGTCGCTTCAGTTGTGTCAGACTCTGTGCGACCCCATAGACGGCAGCCCACCAGGCTCCACCATCCCTGGGATTCTCTAGGCAAGAACGCTGGAGTGGGTTGCCATTTCCTTCTCCAATGCAGGAAAGTGAACAGTGAAAGTGAAGTCGCTCAGTCATGTCCAACTCTTATCGACCCCATGGACTGCAGCCTACCAGGCTCCTCTGTCCATGGGATTTTCCAGGCAAGAGTACTGGAGTGGGGTGCCATTGCCTTCTCCAATATATGCGTTAGTATACTGTATTGGCAATGGCACCCCACTCCAGTACTCTTGCCTGGAAAATCCCATGGACGGAGGAGCCTGGTAGGCTGCAATCCATGGGGTCGCTGAGGGTCGGACATGACTGAGCGACTTCACTTTCACTTTTCACTTTCCTGCATTGGAGAAGGAAGTGGTAACCCACTCCAGTGTTTTTGCCTGGAGAATCCCAGGGACGGGGGAACCTGGTGGGCTGCCGTCTATGGGGTCGAACAGAGTCGGACACGACTGAAGTGACAGCAGCAGCAGCATACTGTATTGGTGTTTTTCTTTCTGGCTTACTTCACTCTGTATGATAGGCTCCAGTTTCATCCACCTCATTAGAACTGATTCAAGTGTATTCTTTTTAGTGGCTTAGTAATATTACATTATGTATATGTACCACAGCTTTCTTATCCATTCGTCCACTGGTGGACATCTAGGTTGCTTCCATGTCCTGGCTATTATAAACAGTGCTGTGATGAACATTGGGGCACATGTGTCTCTTTCAATTCTGGTTTCCTCAGTGTGTATGCCCAGGAGTGGGATTGCTGGATCATAAGGCAGTTCTGTTTCCAGTTTTTAAAGGAATCTCCACACTGTTCTCCATAGTGGCTGTACTAGTTTGCATTCCCACCAACAGTGTAAGAGGGTTCCCTTTTCTCCACACCCTCTCCAGCATTTATTGCTTGTAGAGTTTTGGATAGCAGCCATTTTGACTGGTGTAAAATGGTACCTCATTGTGGTTTTGATTTGCATTTCTCTGATAATGAGTGATGTTGAGCATCTTTTCATATGCTTGTTAGCCATCTGTATGTCTTCTTTGGAGAAATGTCTGTTTAGTTCTTTGGCCCACTTTTTGACTGGGTTGTTTATTTTTCTGGAATTGAGCTACAGGAGTTGCTTGTATATTTTTGAGATTAATTATTTGTCCATTGCTTCGTTTGCTATTATTTTCTCCCATTTTGAAGGCTGTCTTTTCACCTTGCTTGTAGTTTCCTTTGTTGTGCAGAAGCTTTTAATTTTAATTAGGTCCCATTTGTTCATTTTTGCTTTTATTTCCAATATTCTGGGAGGTGGATTATAGAGGATCCTGCTGTGGTTTGTGTCAGAGAAACACTAACCTTTAAATACTAGATTTATTTTTGGTGTAGTAGGGAGAAAGTGAATACAGAAAAGTATGTGGGGAGTTATAATCACCTGGATTTTCATAATTAGGGTAAATGTTAGCATTTTGCCATATTTGCTTCAAATCAATGTTTTTAAAAATTTGTTTTATTATTATTATTTTTAATTTTTGACCTTGAAAATGCCTTTAAAAGTCCCATGGGATCCTCTCTCAGGTCCCATTTTCCTCCCATACTCCTAGGAGAAATTATTATAAAGAATTTGGTATGTATCCAATCCATGCGAAGTTAATGCATACAATAATTTATTTACTTTGACATCTATGAGTATTCTATTATACAATTACACCTCAATTTATATGCCTAATTTCCTGCTGATGGACTTCTAGTTTTTTTCCAATTACCCTGCTGTGAGCAATGTTGACATGAACATGCTAGTCTGTGTTTCACTGAGCACTTTTTTTCCAGGGTTTATACCTAGACATGGAGTTGCTGGGCCACGGGGATATGTTCATTTTCAGCCCTACAAGATAGCTAAAACTGATTATTTTAGTCAATTAATTTACTCTGACCACATGTGTAGCTTGAAACAACAAGTAATATTATTTGTTGTGTGTGTACCAGTTTCTAGGACTGTGGAGCAAATTACTGCAAAATACAGTGGCACAGAGCAACTGTTGATTATGCTCACAGATTCTGGGCAAGGCGCAGAGGTGTCTGGGGCCTCAACTGAATGAAGCAAAAGCTGAGGCTAGTGGAATCATTCAAAGGCTAGTTCACTCACATGTCTGGTAGTCAATGCTGGCTCTTAGCTAAGGGAGGTCCTAGCTGGGCTGTTGGCCTGAACATCTCCATGAAACCTCTCCATGTGACCTGGGCTAAATCATGACACAGTGGCCAGGTTCCAAGGGTAAGGAGAGATGGGAAGAGAGAGAGAATGAACTAGGCAGAAGCTGTGTCATCTTTTAAGACCTACCCTTGGAAGTAATGCAGTCACTTTGCATCCTATTCATTAGAATCAACTCATAAAAGCTGGCCCCTTTTTAAGGGGTGGGAACAGAGGCTCCTTCCTAGCTCTCTATGGAGAAATGTCAAAGTCATACTGTAATAAAAGCATGGAGGGGTGAGAAATATACTGGTGCAGCCATCTTTGGAAATCTGCTACATTGTATTTTTGTTTTTTCTTTTTTATAGTAAAATGTTATTTTCTGCTTATAAAAGTAATACTAATTGCAGAGAAAAATTCAGAAAAATGCAGAAGGGTATAAAGAAGAAAATAAAGCCTATCAATTATCCCATCATCCAGAAATAGCCTGAGTTAACATTTCTTATGCATGTACACACATTTTTTGGAAAGTAAAAATCAGATCATAGTATACATACTGCATCTTCATTTAGCAAAATATCACTGACCTTTTCATCGTCAATCAATAGAGCTCTACACCATTATTTAAACAATGATACCTTCCATTATATACTGCCTTCATTTATCCAGTCTCCTCTTTATGGACACTTAGGTCATTTTAAATTTTCACTATTTGTATGTATTTAAAGTATATATAAATGGTATTATACTGAATGAAATATTAAATATTGCTCTTACCCACTAAAATTATATTTTAAAGAGCTAAGTTAGTATGGATAGTAATCATTCATTTTAACATCTGTAAGTTAAAATTCTGTTATTCAGTTATAGAGTTATATTACAGTTTATGCATCTAATTTTCTGCTGATGAACTTTTAGGTTTTTCCCAGTTATGCTACTACAGACAGTGTTGAATGAACATGCTGTCATGTCTCGTATTTTTCCTAGTGTATTTTTGTATTTATACCTAGTCCTGGCATCTCTGGGTCATGAGGTCTTCTCATTTTCAGCTATACTAATAGCATAGCCATTAGTCACATGATTATTTTAGTCATGTGACTCATTGCCATCGACTGTTGGATGGATTTCTGAGGTTTCTCGGCAAGGTCTGGCATTTATTAGAGTCAGCGTGCCACTTCAGTTCTAGATGCATGCCCATGGACGGTGGGTGACTGGAGTGAATGATTTATAATCACATGCAAGAATGCAGAGTAGGCAGAGCTTTGATAATATTTTTGTTATATAGTATTTCAGTGTTTTGTTTGAAAATATTTTTAAAATGTCAGAAATATGAAGGTGTCATGCCTCTTTCATTTATTCAAGAAATATCTTGCCAAATATGAGTTAAACAACACTTTTTTATGCACCTTTGGCATAAAATCACTAAAACTGGTCTAAATAAACCTCAGAAACAGATGGTGTGAAGTCCCCTAGAAAAGTGACTTTATATTGGAACAGAAACACTACTGGTCAGAGACCAGTTATAACTGGTTTGACTCCGAAGATTTTTCCTGTTCTCTTGGTTCCTTTTGAACAATATTGCTGAGTTTGATTGCAAAGGGGGAACTTCATCAAAGTCATCTGGTTCCTTGGATCACATTACATAGGATCCTAAGATCCTAACCTGTGTTCACAATGGTACCTTTTGTCTATAAACCTCAGTACATATTTAAATGGATATTACTGGAAGGTATTTATCTGCTTACAAATGGCTTAGTGTTTTTTTCTTTTACATTGTGGCTTATTACAGAGTATTGAATATAGGTTTGCTATGCTATACAGTAGGACCTTGTTGTTATCCATTCGATATGTAATAGTTTCTATCAGCTCATCCCAGACTCCCAAGTCATCCTCTCTCACCCTCTCTCCCCCTTGGCAACTGCAAGTCTTTTCTCTATGTCTGTAAGTTTGTTTCTGGTTTGTAGATAGGATCACTTGTGTAATATTTTAGATTCCACATATAAGTGATGTCATATGGTGTTTGTTTTTCTCTTTTGGACTGACTTCACTTGGTGTGATACCCTCTAGGTCCATCCTTGTTGTTGCACATGGCATTATTTCATTCCTTTTTATGAGTCAGATTCCATTGTTTATATTACCACGCCTTCTCTATCCATTCTTCTGTCGATTGACTTTTGTTTCTTCTATGTCTTGACTATTGTAAATAATGCTGCTATGAACATAGGACTGCATGTATCTTTTTGAGTTATAATTTTGTCCAGATATATGCAGATGGCTTAGTGTTTTGATTTTCTGGCAAGAAGTTGGCATTATTTCTCTTCTCTCCTGATCAGGTTCTATACTAAGCAACTGTACTAGATACAGGTTTTTTTTTTTTTTTTTACATAGTGAAAACTTTTATATTTGGAATTAGCCAGCTGGACTCAGTTTAGATGATCCCAATTTTGTCGACAACATCCAAAGCATCATAGTCAGGAGCCAGTTGAACATATGCCTTCTTCTCTCCATCAGGCCTGATCAGAGTATTGACCTTAGCCACGTCAATGTCATAGAGCTTCTTCACAGCCTGTTTAGTTTGGTGCTTGCTGGCCTTGACATCCACAATGGATACCAGTGTGTTGTCTTCCATTTTCTTCATGGCTGACTCGGTGGTGAGGGGGAATTTGATGATGGCATAGCAGTCAAGTTTGTTTCTCCTGGGGCGCTCTTCTGAGGATATTTGGGCTGCCTCCTGAGCCGCAGGGTTTCGGGCCGCCGGAAGGTGGGCGACGTCCAGATCTTTTTTTTGTGGCTGTGAACACCTTTCACCACTGCTTTCTTGGCCTTCAAAGCCTTTGCTTTGGCTTCAGCTTTAGGAGGGGCAGGGGTTTCCTTCTTCGCCTTCGGTGCCATCTTCATGAAAACGCTAGATACAGTTTTTAAGTGTAGTAGTTGTCATGTAATCTAGTGCCAGTTAAAATTTTGTTTTATATTTGCTACAATTCCTTTCTTGAACCTCAGTGTAAGATAAACCGAAATCCTACTCTTTGTTTCTGCTTGTGTTCAAATTTTAAAAGAAAAGGGAACAGGGCTACTTTTAGATTGTAGTTTCTATTTGGAGTGGAAATATTTCCACTGTTTTGTACTAGCCCTGGGAAAGAAACCAGATTGCCTCTGGCTAAGGGTTCTTGGTTAACCAAGTGAATCCTCTCAGATTTTGGGTCCCTGGCATGCATGACTGAGCCACTAGAATCTATGAGCAGCTAGCTTCTGGGAGTGAAATAGGGCTACTGAAAAAATGTGAAGCAAAATTCCAACATGGAAAATTACCCCACAAAGAACTGACTTGTAACTTAAGATATGATGTCACCACCTAATTTTCTATAATTGCATTTGCTATTGACCCTGTATAAGGATCCTCTTTGATGTTTTTAAGCGTTCTGCTCTCTCTCTCTTTTTAAAAAGACTTTTCCTGGGCTTCCTTGGTGGTTCAGTGGTTAAGAATCTGCCTGCCAATGCAGGAGACACGGATTCAATCCCTGATCTGGGAAGATCCCACATGCTGCAGAGTAAATAAGCCCGAGCACCACAACTGTTGAGCTTTGCCCTAGAGCCTGGGAGCCACAGCTACCAAGCCCATGTGCCTTTCCTGAAGCCTGTGAGCCCTAGAGTCCCCAATCCACAACAAGAGTAGCCACCGCAGTGAGAAGCCTGCACACACAGCTGGAGAAAAGGCCTGCAGGGCAATGAAGGCCCAACAGCCAGAAATAAATTAATGAAATTATTTAAAAAAAGGCTTTTCCTACTTTGTGAAAAATGATTACAAATAAATATGATTGAAGATCATAAACTATAAAAGCAACCATGAAGAATGACCTCTAGGAAGCTCTGCTTATCGCAAAACTTGTGTTTCAGAGTCATTCTTGAATGACTCATCATAAAAGCAAATTTCCCAGACAATATTAATAAAGACAAATCTTGAGGAAATCAAAATAAACAAATTCTTTTTTAATAGAAAATAAATTTTATTGTGAAATATGTTTAACATAAAATTTGCCATCTTAAGCACTTTTAAGCTCACAGTTCTGTGGCAGTAGGTACATTTTACATTGTTCTACAGCCATCACCATCATCCATCTCTAGAACTTTTTCATCTTGCAAATCTGAAACTCTATCCATTGAACAAGAACTCACTACTCTGCCCTCCAACCCCTGGCAACCACCATTCTACTTTCTGCTATGAATTTGACTACTGTAGATCCTCGTATAAGTAGAATCATATTATACTTGTCCTCTGCTGACTCTCTTATTTCATTTAGCATAATGTCCTCAAAGTTCATCCATGTTGTACATGTATCAGAATATCTTTCCTTTTTAAAGCTGATAGTCCATTGAACATATAGGCCACATTTTGCTTATCTATTTATCCATCGATGGACACTTGAGTTGCTTCTACTTTTGACCAACAACAAATAATGCTGTTGTGAGGACTGTGTACAAATATCTGTTGGAGTTCCTGCTTTCAAATCTTTCGGGTATATACCCAAAGTGGAAGTGGAAATCCTAGATCATATGGTAATTCTATGTTTAATTTTTTGAGGAATCACAATACTATTTTCCATAGCGGCTGTATCATTTTACATTCCCACCAATAGTACACAAAGGTTCCAATTTCTCCACATCCTTGCTAACACTTATTTTCTGTGTGTTTTAATAATAGTAATTCTAATAAGTGTCAAGAGTCGTGAACATATTTAATGTCAACACATGTATAGTTATCCTCTTGAAAGACATTTATTTTTTCACTGTGAAAACAAAGCTATGATCAATAAAATCTTTGTGGTTGTGATTGACTGTAAGCTTGTATTATATTACCAAAAGTTGAAGTACTGGATTAAAGGTATATATATTTATGGTGTTTGCTGCCATTTACACTCTGAGAGTTTCTAATCGTTGCATACTAAACAAGACCAGCTATTACCAAAAAATTTTTTTATTTTGCCAGTATGATGGTCAATAAGTGATATCTCATTGCTTTTCTTATATTCTTTAAGGGACAGAGTTAATATCTTTTCATCTTTTTACTTCAACCCTCAGTCAAATGGATTGAAAATTGCTGATGAGCAGCTTCCCAGGGAAAACTGGGGTTTCATTACCAAGATAAGGATGGATATATATTGCATAAGCAAAAGCAGCATATTTTTATAGTTTAATTTTCACTTCTGAGTCATCTAGAATTTATTTTAATGGCTTCATTATTTCAAATGGCTAGCTGGTTGTCCCAACATTGTTCACAGAGTAGTCCCTCTTTTCCCCAATGATTTTAAATGCTATGTCTATTATATTTTCAGTTGTATGGATTTGGATTTGACTCTTTTGGAGTATGCATTTTGTTCTATTTGTCTGTCAGTTCTTATGCTAGGAGTACATTGCTTTACTTATATAGCTATAGCTTTATATTTCAGTTGCCCATGGGACAAGCCTGCTCATTTTTTCTTTTTTTCCTCCCCAGAAATTTCTCACTAGTCTTACATGTTTATTCTTCTAGAGAAGTAATTCTCAGTGTTGGCAGCACATCATAATCACTCAAAGAGCTCTAATAAACACTTGGTCCTGCACTCAGAGGTCCTAATTTAATTGCTTTGGGATTCATCCTGGGAAAAGAGAGTTGTGAAAACTCTTCAGATGATTCTAACATGTAACCAAAGTTGATGGTGATTCAAGATGAAATTTAAGACTGCTTGGTTCCATTTCTGTTATGATTTTGGTGTGTATTTTATTGCAAACTGAAAGTGAAAGTCGCTCAGTCGTGTCCGACTCCTTGTGACCCCATGCACTGTACAGTCCATGGCTTTCTCCAGGCCAGAATACTGGAGTGGGTAGCCTTTCCCTTCTCCAGGGGATCTTCCCAACCCAGGTCTCCAGCATTGCAGGCAAATTACTAACCAGCTGAGCCTGTATTGTATTGAATAATAGATTAATTTAGAGGTAATTGACATCATTGTAATAGTATGTCTATTATAGACTCAGTTACAGTTATTTGGTTGAAAAAAATCAGAAGCAAATTTTTACTGACTTAAAGAAAAAGTGTAACATAAGGAATTCCTGAAAGGATGTGGAGGGGCTAACAGATGTGAAGAAAAGCTGAAGGACTGGATTTGGGCATAAAAAGAGCTAGAGTACTTATAGTGATCTGCAGCTCCACTCAAATTCCTCAGATCCACCAGCTTTCTGTCCGAGGCTCAGTTTTCAGATTCTGGAGAGAATTCAGTGATCCTTGCTTGGGTAACTTGTTTACCCCTTGGCTGAAAAAGGGCTAGACACATAGATAACAGGCATAACAAGTCTGCACACAGTGGGACAGGAAACCCACAGAAAGTGAAAGTGTTAATCATTCAGTTATATTCGATTCTTTGCAACCCCATGGACTGTAGCCAACCAGACTTCTCTATCCATAGAATTCTCCAGGCAAGAATACTGGAGTGGGTTGCCATTACCTTCTCCAGGGGATCTTCCCGACCCAGGGATCGAACCCCAGTCTCCCACATTGCAGGTAGATTCTTTACTGTCTGAGCCACCAGGGAAGCCACAGAATAGGAAGCAGTTGTTCCAGAAACAGAAGCCTGGATGTTCTGGGGGACAAAGGCAGTAACAATGACAACAAGGGTGACAGAAATACGTGTGCAGTACACCCATGTTGGAGAAGGCGATGGCACTCCACTCCAGGGCTCTTGCCTGGAAAACCCCATGGACGGAGGAGCCTGGTGCACTGCAGTCCATGGGGTCGATAGGAGTCGGATACGACTGAGTGACTTCACTTTCACTTTTCACTTTCATGCATTGGAGAAGAAAATGGCAACCCACTCCAGTGTTCTTGCCTGAAGAATCCCAGGGACGGGGGAGCCTGGTGCGCTGCCGCCTATGGGGTCACGCAGAGTCGGACACGACTGATGCGACTTAGCAGCAGTAGCAGTGTTTCTTGTTGTTTTATGATTTTCTTAATTTGTACACTACTTATTTTGTTTATTTATAAGTGTCTTATGCATTTTGTTTCTATTGTGAATACCATCTTTTTTTTAACTGATATTGTCAACATATAAGAAAGCTTAGTGTTTAAAAAAAATTTCAGTTTTACTGAGGTATAATTGAGAAAGCTTTGTGTTTAATGTTAATTTGACCACCTAATAGAACTCTCTAATGGTTTTAATACCTTTGCGATTCAACCTGCCATGTTTTTCAGATAGATAGTAACATCTGAAAAATGATAATTTTGTCTGTTTCCAATATTTTGCACCTCTTTTTTCCCATTTCTGGTTGTTTGACAAGGACTTCTACAAGATTAAATCATAGACAACTTTAGCTTATTCATTATATTTATGGAAATAATTCTTATATCTAATTATTAAATGTGACACTATTTTGAATATATAATTTGTCATGTTTAAGACATCTTTGTGTCATTATTTTTTAAACTTTGGTTTTAATTGTCAATTGAGCACAATATTGTTGTTGTTGTTTAGCTGCCAAGATGTGTCCAAGTCTTTGGTGACTCCATGGACTATAGTCTACCAGGCTCCTCTGTCCATGGAATTTCCCAGACAAGAATACTGGAGTGGGTTGCCATTTCCTTCTCCAGGAGATCTTCCTGACCTGGGGATCAAATTAATCAGCAATTGATGTGGAATTTTTTAAATGACTTTTGGAATCTCTTAATGATGTGGTTTTTTACCTTGGAAAAGCTATGATGATGAATTTTATTAATAGAATTTGTATGCTGAACCAGCTTTACATTTTTGAAATGCACTCTACTTGGTTTGGTATACTATTCTGTTAATCTAATGCTGGATTCACTTGGTAATGTTTTACAGAAGATGCTTGCATCAGTATTTATACTTAGGGTGTTTTGTAATTGATTTGTAATTTTTGCCCTTTGTTTTCAGCACTATGCTGGCTGTCAAACATATTTGGAAGGCTTGCGTTCTTTTACTATGTGCTGGAATGATTTAAATAGCATAGACAGAAATGCTCTTGATGATTTCAAGGAATTCACATGTCAAATCATCTGGACCTGGAACTTTTTAAAATGCTTTGTCAAGATTCTCCATTCATCCCACCATTACTCAATGGAATAAAATTTAATAATTCATATATTCCTAGAAAATTCTTAGCTGCCTTCAGGTTTTATATATATTAGTAACGTTAAATGAAGTATCCACTGACAAATATCTTTAGTTTCCTTTGTATCCGTGTGTTTTTTTTTTTTTTTTCTGTCTTTCTAATTTTTTGTATTGGGGAAGAATCTAACTTAAATATTACCAGTATGTCCTGCTGCTGCTGCCAAGTCACTTCAGTCGTGTCCGACTCTGTACGACCCCATAGACGGCAGCCCACCAGGCTCCCCCATCCCTGGGATTCTCCAGGCAAGAACACTGGAGTGGGTTGCCATTTCCTTCTCCAATGCAGGAAAGTGAAAAGTGAAAGTGAAGTAGCTCAGTCGTGTCCGACTCTTTGCGACCCCATGGACTGCAGCCTACCAGGCTCCTCCATCCATGGGATTTTCCAGGCAAGAGTACTGGAGAGTATGTCCTACTGAAGGACTATTTTTGGTGGATCTCTTGTAAATGATGTTTCTTGCAAGGTTGTTTAAAATTTTACTATATGCCATTCTCCATATTAATTTATAAAAGTATGGGGTTGGCCAAAAAGTTCATTCAGGTTTTCTGTAACATGGAAAAACCTGAACTAACTTTTTGGCCAACCCAATAGCATGTTCTAAGTTGCTCAGTCATGTCCAACTCTTTGCTATGTCCACCTCTTTGCCAACTCTTTAACCCTATGGACCATAGCCCACCAGGCTCCTCTGTCTATGGGATTTCCCAGGCAAGACTACTTGAGTGGGTTGCCATACTCTCCTCCAGGGGATCTTCCCAACCTAGGGATCAAACTTGCATCTCTTGTACTTCTCCTGCAGTGGCAGGTGAGTTCTTTACCACTAACATACCCATAAAATGTTACTTTTTAATTTGTAAGTCACTTTTCAGTTCAGTTTAGTTCAGTCGCTCACTTGTGTCCAACTCTTTTCGACCCTATGAATCGCAGCACGCCAGACCTCCCTGTCCATCACCAACTCCCAGAGTTCACTCAGACTCACGTCCATTGAGTCAGTGATGCCATCCAGCCAGCTCATCCTCTGTCATCCCCTTCTTCTCCTGCCCCCAATCTGTCCCAGCATCAGAGTCTTTTCCAATGAGTCAACTCTTCCCATGAGGTGGCCAAAGTATTGGAGTTTCAGCTTTAGCATCATTCCTTCCAAAGAAATCCCAGGGCTGATCTTGCAGTCCAAGGGACTCTCAAGAGTCTTCTCCAACACCACAGTTCAAAAGCATCAATTCTTCAGTGCTCAGCTTTCTTCACAGTCCAACTCTCACATCCATACATGACCACTGGAAAAACCATAGCCTTGACTAGCTGGACGTTTGTTGGCAAAGTAATGTCTCTGCTTTTGAATATGCTGTCTAGGTTGGTCATAACTTTCCTTCCAAGGAGTAAGCGTCTTTTAATTTCATGGCTGCAGTCACCATCTGCAGTGATTTTGGAGCCCAAAAAAATAAAGTCTGACACTGTTTCCACATCTATTTCCCATGAAGTGATGGGACCGGATGCCATGATCTTCGTTTTCTGAATGTTGAGCTTTAAGCCAACATTTAAGCCATTTTTCACTCTCCACTTTCACTTTCATCAAGAGGTTTTTGAGTTCCTCTTCACTTTCTGCCATAAGGGTGGTGTCATCTGAATCAGTTCAGTTCAGTTCAGTCGCTCAGTTGTGTCCGACTCTTTTTGACCCCATGAATCACAGCACTCCAGGCCTCCCTGTCCATCACCAATTCCCAGAGTTCACTCAGACTCACGTCCATTGAGTCAATGATGCCATCCAGCCAGCTCATCCTCTGTCATCCCCTTCTCCTTCTGCCCCCAATCCCTCCCAGCATCAGAGTCTTTTCCAATGAGTCAACTCTTCGCATGACGTGGCCAAAGTACTGGAGTTTCAGCTTTAGCATCATTCCTTCCAAAGAAATCCCAGGGCTGATCTCCTTCAGAATGGACTGGTTGGATCTCCTTGCAGTCCAAGGGACTCTCATATCTAAGGTTATTGATATTTCTCCCAGCAATCTTGATTCCAGCTTGTGTTTCTTCCAGTCCAGCGTTTCTCATGATGTACTCTGTGAAAATGAGGTCTAAACATTCCTGATCAGTATTAAACCATGTAAGATAGGAATCATGACCACTAGTTTGCTTGCCTCTTTGTGATTTCAAGGACAACATAAATAAAGGACAAAGCTGACCTGGATAAATGAGGCCCATGTTAAGAATTCATTCTTTGGATTATCAGGATAAAGCTTCACCTGTTTCGTTCTACTGGTATAAAAACAAAATTTATTTTACAAAAATTTTTATTGAAATATAGTTAATTTATTATATTATAGAATTTCAGGTGCACATTGTAGTGATTTAATATTTTTACAGATTATATTCCAACACATGTACACCTGTGGTGGATTCATGTTGATGTATGGCAAAACCAATACAAGATTGTAAAGTAATTAGCCTCCAATTAAAATAAATAAATTTATATTAAAAAATAAAATTATCATGAATATTAGCTCTATTCCCTGTGCTGTACAATATATCCTTGTAATTTATTTATTTTATGCATAATAGGTTTTATACCTCTTCATCCCCTATGCCATTGAACCTTTTTTTTAGAACTTTTTTCTTTTTTAATTAATTTATTTTTATTGAAGAATAATTGCTTTACAGAATTTTGCTGTTTTCTGTCAAACCTCAGCATGAATCAGCCATAGGTTTTTATTGAGATCATGTAGATTTATATACAGTTGTAAGAAATAATGCAGAATGATCCTATATTTTTATCCACTTTCACCAATGGTAATACTATGCAAAACTACAGTATATGATATATATATATCTCATATGTTATTATATCTATATATACGCATGTATATGTATATATACACCACATCTGCTTTATCCATTCATCTGTTAATGGACTTATAGGTTGTTTCCAAATAGTGCTTGTTTGTAAATAGTGCCACAGTGAATGTTCATGTATCTTTCCAAACTGTAGTTTTGTCTGAATGTATGCACAGAACTGGGATTGCTGGATCATATGGTAACTCTATTTTGGTTTTTAAAGAAACTCCATGCTGTTTTCCATGGTGGCTGCACCAAACAGCAGTGTGGGAGGGTTCTCTTTCCTCTACATCTTCTCCAGCATTTGTGATTTGTAGCCCTTTTAACGATGGCCATTCTGATTGGCATGAAGTGCTATATCATTGTAGTTTTGGTTGGCATTTCCCTAATGATTAGTGATGCTAAGCATCTTTTCATGTGCCTATATATATTGACTATTTGTATTTCTTCTTCAGAGAAATGTCTTTTTAGGTCTTCTGCCCGTTTTTTGATTGGGTTGTTTATTTTTTTGTTGTTGTCGTCAAGTTGTATGAGCTGTTTGTATATTTTGGAAATTAAGCCTTTGTCAGTTGCATCGTTCACAACTATTCTCTCCCATTCTCAGGATTTTTTCATTTTTTTTTTTTTATGATTTACTTTGCTGTGCAGAAGACTATAAGTTTGATTAGGTCCCATTTATTTATTTTTGATTTTATTTCTATTGCTTTGGGAGACTAACCTAAGAAAACATTGGTATGATTTATGTCAGAGAATGTCTTGCCTATGTTCTCTTTTAGGAATTTCATGGTGCCATATCCTATATTTAAGTCTTTAAGCCATTTTCAGTTTATTTTTGTATATGGTGAGAGAGCATCTTCTAACATCATTGATTTGCTTGAGGCTGTCCAACTTTCCCAATACCAATTCCTTGGTATTGGATCCACTGGATGTTTTTGCCTACTTTGTCGAAGATTAATTGACTGTAGGTGTGTGGGTTTATTTCTGGGCTGCCTATTCGGTTCCATTGATCTGTATGCCTGCTTTTGTATCAGTATCACACTGTTTTGATTGCTGTAGATTTGTATTATATTGTCTTAAGTCTGGGATGGTAATGACTTTGTGCTTTGTTCTTTTTCTTAAGGATTGCTTGGGCAATTCTGGGTCTTTAATAGTTTCATATGAATTTTAAGATTATTTGTTCTAGTTTTGTGAGAAAGGGCACGGGTAATTTGATAGGGATCACCTTAAATTTGAAGATTGCTTTGGATATCATGTTCAATTTAACAGTATTAATTCTTCCAATCTAAGAGCATGGGTTATCTTTCCATATCTTTGAATCATCTTCAAATTCCTTTATTAATGTTTTATAGTTCTCAGTGTATAAGTCTTTCACTTCCTTAGTGAGGTTTATTCTTAAGTATATTATTTTGGAGAGATTTTAAAAACTAATATTTTTTCACACTCTCTCTCTGATGTTTCATTGTTGGCATGAAGAAATGCCACCATATTAATCTTATGTCCTGCTACCCTGCTGAATTTATTTTTCAGTTCTAGTAGTTTTTGTGTGAAGTCTTTTGGATTTTTTATATATGGTGTCATATCATCTGCGTCTAATGACAATTTTACCTCTTTCCTTCCAAGTTGGATACTTTTTATTTCTTGTCTGATTGCTGTGTCTAGGACTTCTATGTTGAAGAAAAGTGGTGAGAGTGGGCATCCTTGTCTTGTTCCAGATTTTAGTGGGAAGCCTTTTGACTTTTCACCATTGAGTATTATATTGGCTGTGGATTTGTCATAAATAGTTTTTACACTTTTGAGATGTTCCCTCTATACCCACTGTGGTAAGAGTTTTTATCAAGAATAGATGTTGAATTTTGTCAAACGCTTTTTCTGCGTATATTGAGATGATCATGTGGTTTTTGTCTTTTGTGTATGTGTTGTATCACATTGATTGATTTTACATATGTTGAACCATCCTTGTGAAGAATCCCACTTTTTTTTTTTTTGGCCTCCAATTGCAATTATCTGAGTTCCTGGAAAAACCAGTTGTTGGACTGAGAAGGAATCAATAGACTAAATTCACAGCAGTAGACTTTAGCTGACAGGTTGTTTTGGTTCAGTGTCTACATAAAAGGAAAAAGAGAGGTTTCACCTCTGAATGTCAGAACTTTCCAGGAGGTCATGATCAGAGTTCTTACTTTGTAGAAGAAGGAACTTCGTTCCAATGAGTTTAAGTGACTTGCCTGAGGTCAGTCAGCTGTTTTCCCTGGACCAGTGCTACAGTCTTCTGGCTACTTGAATGAGTGGCTCAGTCTTATATTTTGTTTTGCAAATGGAGTCCAGCTGGATACAATCCTGGGCAGGACTCTGATGGGTCTGTCCTGAGTCATGTTCCCATCACTGGCAGGATCACTGACCACAGAAGGGTAGAGAGTACTTTGTGTTTCATCCAGCTTACATGCCCACTTCTGGTTTGGGATACAGTTAGTTCCCAGAGAAGCAGGGAGGATAAGGAAGACCAACAAAAACCATAAACAGTGTATGCGTTAATCAACGAGTCAAGTTTTGGCTGTGGTCCAGAGTAAATATTCTGGGTAATGTGCACACTTGGTTTTCACATGGGAATATTGTGGTTGGGATTATAGATAAGAAAGCCATGAACTATATAGAGGCTGCCTTACTGCTCAGAGGGAGACTCCCAGGGGAACTATCTGTTCTTGGGCCCCTATGTCCCAGCTTACTTCCTTCACTACACACTTTGCTCCTCAACTCAGGGGAACATCAAAAACACTCACCCAATGTTACTGTGCAAACCAGTTAGTTCACAATAAAGGAAATAAACCTTCAGTCACCACACCAGTTGTACTTTGCTAACCATCAGAATGTTGTGTGGTGAGCAGAGGATCAAGGAATCAAAGGTCAGGGAGATGGCCCCAGTGATGCTCAATGAACTTTCTTTCAAAGGGTACAAGTTGCCAGCAAGTTAGCATCCCAGTCTCTTTCTCTGCAGGATCTGGCCTTGGCACAGTATGACTTTTCAGATTAGTTAATTTTTGGCTGTGCTGTGTGCTGTCTTTTCTTTAGTCGCTGTGAGTGGGAGCTATTCTTTGTTACGGCGCACAGGGCTTCTCATTGTGGGGGCTCCTCTTGTTGTGGAGCACAGGCTCCAGGTGCATGAGCTTGTTGTGGCACGAGGCTCAGTACTTGTGGCTTGCGGGCTCTAGAGCGCAGGCTCAGGAGTTGTGGTGCGTGGGCTTAGGTGCTCATTGCATGTGGAATCCTCTCGGACCAGGGATTGAACCCATGTCCCCTGCTTTGGCAGGTGGATTCTTATCCACTGCACCATCAGGGAAATTCTGACACCATATGATTTTAATACTGGCCACCCAGTTCCTGCTCTATGGACTCTACTTTGTAGCTCCCATGCTAATGTTATCCTTTTGTCAACAACTTGGTGAGGTGAAGTCTGATTTTACAGAAGCTTCAGAAGCAATATACTCCTGATTTCCTTTCTCAAGACAATTCTCACTGCATAATAACATTAGCAATCACTTATTGACTGCTTATTGGATAGCAGCACTTTTTGGCTTCTAAGGCTAGATTAAATTTTTTAATTGAAAAATATAATTTTAAAATTTTTGACAAAGAGAAAAATGTTCACATTTTTTAAAGTTAAATAGTTCTGTGGGCTTTGTTATCAAAATAGTCTGGTCTCTTACTTCCTCATCCCCTATTTCGACCCAGTATGAAAATAAAATGAACTAAAAAAATCACAGTGCTTAGGAACAATTGGAGTTGATAGTCTTTTCTGGACATAAATATACCTTTATTTTATTTTTTATGAAAACATATTTTGTTATATATCCTATTTTGTAAACCACTTAAATTTTTTTTAATAATAATCCATGCTATGGATTAGCCAAATCTAAACTATTATACTTCAAAATTGTCTATAAAATTGCAACTCAGCCTATAACTGTCTCCTTAATCCAAATTTCATGACTGTATTTTATTTTATTACTTTTTATAATATTTTGCTCTTAGAGAAGAAAATAATGTGTATTCACTTGTGTTATGTTCTTCAGAATTCCCAGTCTGGCAATTGGTTTCTGGAAAAGATTTTAGAGTCTTTTGTGGGCATGATAATCTTTGCTTTATGGGGGAGTCTGGAAGCCCTGCCAAATGGAGAGAATGGCAGAGTGAGCCATAGCTGTTCCCCTGCTCTGCTTTTCCTTTTCCATTTACTTCTAATATCTGATGCTCACGACTCAGACCATAGACTGTGCACTGGACATTTGTTCAAAACAAGGGGAAAGGAAGAGGAGAATGGAGAATTGTGGCTAAGTGGCTTATCTAGGATCATGCATCCTGCCAACATACAGGGGCGAAAGAAGTAGACAAACCGTGTCCCAATTATCACGCTTTGGAGAGGAAGAAGCCTGTCTCCTTCATCCCTTAGAGCCCTATATCGGTCAGTTCTAGTCTTTTACCTGGTAAACACTCAGTGTGTATTTGTTGTTGTTTCTGATGATAATCATGATAATAGTACATGCAGTACACAGTATGGAACCTCAAAAAAAGCAAATTTGGATAATTTATAGATTATGTAATTGTCTACAAAGAAAACTCAAAAGAGTTGACAGGTACTTATTAGATTTGGTCAGAAAATATAGCCAGCTTGTTGAATTTATGTGTGAGTGAGTTGATTTTTCTATAGTTTCTCACCTACCCCACTCTCCATTTGATAAGTATCTCTGGGTGAAGCAGAAAAGGACAACCCTTCTGCCCTGCCCATCCAGACTTTGGCAAAGAATCACCACCGTGTAATAAGAGATGATAGTTTTGTTAACTGTGTATGAGGAAAAGAAAATGTTGAGAGCCAGTCCAGAAGAAAGGATGATCCTCTTTCCCTTCAGTGTTTTTTCTCAAGTGGATTTTATATTGAAGCTGAGTCACAGCCCTGGAATAGAGAAATTTGATGTGAAACTTGAGGGCAGTCTCTAAACTTGGAATACGAGAAGGGTTAGAAGAGTCAATGCCCACAGGCAGGATTAGATAACCCTTGGGGAAAACAGCTTCTTTTCTTGGTGGCCTACAGGGAAATCTCACCCTGTGTGGAGACAGTTACACTAGTAGGGGCCCTTGGAGACTTTCTGGATGTTACTTTGACTGCTCATGCCCAAGAGCTCCCTAAGCTCAGTTTGAAACTAGTGTGTCCCTATAGCGGCAATGATTATAATCACAGCCAAGCACACAAAGCCAACTGCATTGCCAGTGATGCCATTAAAATATTGAAAAATAAATTTTGGCATTTATGGACTTTCTGGCCTAATTTCCAATATTATAAAGTTTTTCCAACCAGAAAATTTAGCATTTCAAATGAAAACAAAGCCAAGGATAGAAATGTTAAAAAAAAATCACATTTTTACACTTAAATTTAATATAAATCCAAGAGTTTCTCTTTGTACCAAAACATAAATATTTTGTAGACTTAATCATGTGAAGGAAAAATTGTTCAATTTCAGTGCAGCAATAAGGAGTGAGTTGGATTTATTGAATTCATGTTCTGTGTTATATTTTTATGCTGCTGAGGAAAGAACTGACAGGTTGAGAGAGTTATTAACTTCTCGTGTGTATTAAAACAACACTTGAAGGCAAATGACTATAGATAAGACAAAATCAGTATAGCTTGTGATGTTACTTTAGTTTAAATCCAGCCTGCCCTGAAGCTCAGAGATAAAGAGCAAGAATAGGATGAATGTTTTCACTGAAGTTGTAACTTCAAATATTATGAGGTTCTCCGGAGGTTATTCAGTCTATTCCCTCTCTTGGCAGGATTATAGTTAAATCAGTTCAGGCAGATGGTAATCCATCTTATTTCTAAAATTGTCCACTCAAGAAATTCCACATGATAATTTTCTCTAAGGTATTTTCTATAGCCTCACTTGATTCTTCAAGTCCTCAGGAAATACATGCATACAATAATGGAATGCCAACGCAATGTGCAAATGTTCCTCCCAGTCCCCATCACTATGATTTGTAGACAATATCCAATCATATACCAATCCCTCTTCCTTCTCCGCCCACCTCACAGTCAACTTAACTAGCTCTTATCCTTTCTACTTCTCTTGTTTCCCTTGATTGCCTTTCTGTCCTGCCCAGAATTCCCCAGGAGGGTTTGTTTAAGACACTTTAGTGCCCCAGAAATAGGAAAAGCAACCCCTCCTCAGCCCACAGGGATGTTGTCAGCACCACGGACAGTGACTCACAAAGAGAGCCTGTTCATGAGGGGTCATCTTGCAGAAGAGCAGTATCTTTGAAGGCCTTTTAAAACTCATTCCCTGTTTCTTCCTAGCCTTCTATTTTTTGAGGTAAAGCCCTTTAATTTCTTCAACTTTTTGGTACAAGCCCACATCTCAGTTGTCTACGAGACTGACTGGCCCAGGACGACAGGAGGTAAACCCATCTGGGCTTGCTGAGGTCGGTTCATCACTTGGCCCTCCAGTTCAGGGAACAAGTTCCCAGAGGGCAGCAGAAAGGATGGAGTAGGCCCAAAAGGTGAATCTTCTTCCTCTTCTCTTGCAGATGCCCCAAATTGATTATATTTGACAAGAACTTAGTGTTCCCCCAGATGTACCATTCATCATGGCTCCTATTTTCTGGTTAGGAAACATTTGTTTTAACTCCAAATCCATTAAAAATTAGCTCTTCAGCCTTGACTAAGTCACCTGAAATCTTTGTCTAATCTGATGAAGGAAAATGTCACAATACTTCTCAAATTTTTAAGTCTATGTATTTTCTGATCCAACAATTCCAACATAGAAATTCTCCAATAGATACATTTGCACACATGTACATGCCACATGCATAAGGTTGCTCATTAAAGGCAAAGATGGAGGGAGTTCTCTGGGGGCCTAGTGGTTAGGACTGTGGGCTTTCACCTGTGGCCCAGGTTCAATTCCCAATCAAGGAACTATGATACCCCAAGCCATGCGGCTCAGCTAAAAAGAAAAAGTAGCAAAGATCAAAAGCGACCTAAAAAGTGCATCACTGTAAGACTGTTTCAAATACATTATACAGTCAAATACTATGAAACCATAAGAAAGAAGTTTGCTATATACTCATATGAAATATCTCCAGAATATATCATTACATGAAGAAGAACAAGGTTCAGAACTAATTAAATGAAAAAAACCTAGGTTCATCATCAGCGTACCATGTCTCCAGAAGAATATATAAGACACAGGAAAGGGCAATTGCCTCCAGGAAGAGAGACAGGTATTAGAGGTGAGGGGGAGTTGTTCACTGTAAACCCTTATGTTCCTTTTGAATGTGGACTAACGTGAATGTTTTGACTATATTTGTAAAATAAGCAGGAACTTCCCTGGTGGTCCAGCGGTTAGGACTCTGTGCTTCTATTGCAGCAGGCATGGGTTCCATCACTGGTTACCAAACCAAGATCCTACATGCCTCTGGACATGGTAAAAAAAAAGGGGGGGGGATTTTGTTTTTTTTTTTTAAATAATAAATTACCCATGACTCAGTTTTCTCAACTATGAAATGGACATATTCATACCTTTTTGATTATTCTGAGAATAAAATAGAATGATGTATGTAAAGGTGCTTTGAAAATATAAATATTCTTCATATATAATGCTTATTTCTAATAATAATGTATGGACACTCTTTATGTCTTCTTTTTTAATTTTTCAGTGTATAATCAGACATAAAACTGATGTATGGCAAAACCAATACAATATTGTAAAGTAAAAAAAAATTTAAAAAAGTACTGCTAAAGAAAAAAAACCTGAAATAATAGTATAACATAAATTAAATATTTTTGAAGCATTTTAGAGTTTATCATCATAATTATAGCTCATAAATAAAAGAAACTTTGTTTCCTCTTGAACTTCTCATGCAAGTCAGTCTGATTTTTAATAATTGGTACTTCATAGGTGCTAGAGAAGAGGGTGAAGCATGCTCAGGATGATTGTAAAGGGCCTAAGGAGATTAGTGAGTAACTTGTGAAAAACCACTGTGTCTAAGAACAGAAGGGAATCAGCTGGAGCATAAAAACACCAGTGTAACCCACTGAGACACCAAACTAGAAATTCCTTTGTTTAATATTTGGAAGGAAAAAACACTGCTTTCTGGGGAAACAAATCCTTTGGGTCCTATACGACACATTTTTAAAAAGTAATAATAAAAGCCAGTTTAGATGTGTTCTTGTTAGTCCTAAAAGAAAGAAGGAGATTTGAAAGGTGGTAGTACACAACATCCCAAAGAGATGTGTTCAAAAAACCTCCCAGCTTTCCACATTCCACAGAGTCCCCCGAGATCATCCACACCTCATTAAATTTGTGAGCAGGCACAAGACTTGGAATCTCTGTAGGGACTTTTGGCCTTGCCTGGTAGAAAAACGATGAGAGATTTGTGGGTCTTTGTGAAGCAGACTGTACCAGCTTCAGCTTCTACCAAGTGAGAAGACTATAAAAGAGGAAAATAAACTCACAATCTCATTTCAATTTTTTTTTCTCCTAATGAATATTTTCCCTCTGCACAGTTGATGCCCAGAAAATACGATTTGTGTACAGAATATCTTTGCTTTCTCCTTTTTCCATCCTCCTCTCCTCCTCTTCTCCTTCTATATCAAGAGTTGGCAAGGGCCAGAAAGTTGCATCTTTTAGGCTTTGCAGGCCATGCAGCTTCTGTTGCTACCACTCATCTGCCTCCTAGCACAAAAGTCGCCACAGACAGTACAGAGATGAATGACCGCAGACACTGTTTACAGAAACAGGCTGCGGGCCAGAGTGGGACCACAGGTCGTAGTTTCTCTGCCTTTGTTCTATGCTGAAACAGTTTAATAAATGGGACCAAAGGGATACAATCTTCATAAGTGTTTGGTACAACAGGGTAGCCATCTGGAAGACAATAAATAGGTATCCATAACTCACATTTCTTTAAAAAGATCAAAGATTTAAATCTTAAAAAATGAACAATAATGATATGGAAAAGAACATGGGAAAAGTATTTTAATACCTCACAAATTCTTCCTAACTATGTAAAACTATTTTAAAATGACAGGTTCAACTACATTAACATTTTTGCAGAAAAACTATCAGCTCATTCATAAGACAAACAACAAGCAAAAAAAATGTTCCCAACACATGTCACAGATAATGGGATAACCTCCTTAACATATTTCTACAAATTAATAAGAAAAATAAACAACCACCCAGTAGAAAGTTGGGGAAACGCTGTGACCAGAATCCACAGAGAAGGAAATACAAAGAGTTGTCCAATATCTGTTGATGTATGGCAAAACCAATACAATATTGTAAAGTAATTAGCCTCCAATTAAAATAAATAAATTTATATTAAAAATAATAATAATAAATAAAGAAATTTTCCACATTATCCATAATAGGAGATACACAAATTTAAATTATACTTATTGCATACCTTTTTTTCACATATCAGATAGGCAAATTTCCAGATACTGGATAAAACATTACGGTGGCAAGCACTCTTTATATTTCTGGTGGAATATAAATTGGTACAACATCTATGGAGGGCAATTTGGCAGTAACTGTCAAAATTTAAAGTGCACATCTTTTAACAGAGCAATTCATTTTAAAGAATTTAGCTTTATAGACATACCTGGGTGTACGCAAAATGAAGTCCATACAATGTTAGTTACTGTACTTCTTATAACAGCACAAAAGGAAATGATTGCATGTTCACCAATAGGGGATTGGCTAAATCTGTAACGACATATCCATAAATCCATACCATGGAATATTGTTTAGCTATAAGAAGCAACAAAACAAAACAACTCTTTTATGTTCTGATATAGGTAGATCTTTGATATACATAATCAGAAAAAAAAACCTACAGAACAGTGTGCATGGTGGCTTCCAACTCTACAAAAGGAGGGCAGAATACATATTTGTGTATGTTTGCATAAAGGCTCAGAGAAGGCAATGGCACCCCACTCCAGTACTCTTGCCTAGAAAATCCCATGGACGGAGGAGCCTGGAAGGCTGCAGTCCATGGGGTCGCTGAGGGTCGGACACAACTGAGTGACTTCACTTTCACTTTTCACTTTCATGCGTTGGAGAAGGACATGGCAACCCACTCCAGTGTTCTTGTCTGGAAAATCCCAGGGACAGGGGAGCCTGGTGGGCTTCCGTCTATGGGGTCGCACAGAGTCGGACACGACTGAAGTGACTTAGCAGCAGCAGCATAAAGGCTCCCTAGAAGTATACACAAGAAACAGATGTCAGTAACAGTGGCTCTCTTAGAGGGAAGTGGGAAGAATTGGATGGGTAGATGATAGAGGTAAAAGGAGACTTTTGACTGTATGCCTTTTCTTCTTAACTTTTAAACCACTTGCCACCATTATTAATATGCCAAAAATAAAGTTAGTGAGATTCACTCAGATAACTTGGCTTTACACACACAACTTTGTTGTCATTTTTAGATGCATAGATTTTATAGTACTTTGGGCATGCTAATAATAAAGTCTAAGTATTTAGTAAATCTTGAAAAAAGTGTTCTACTCCATGTTAGAAAGATGATTAACTGGAAGGATAAACTGTCTTACTGTATTGTTGTTGTTTAGTTGCCAAGTCGGGTCCGATTCTTTTGTGACCCTGCGGACTGTAGCCCGTCAGGCTCCTCTGTCCATGGGATTTTCCATGCAAGAATACTGTAGTGGATAGCCATTTCTTTCTCCAGGGGATCTTTCTGACCCAAGGATCAAACCTGTGTCTCCTGTGTTGCAGACGGACTCTTTACCATTGAGCCACCTGGGTCTTACCAACTAATTATCAGACACTTTTATCAGTCAGCGTGGTGTGGAGAGGGACTGGGGCTGCTTTGTGGGACATTCTGCATCTCAGGGCTTGTTTAAACCAGTGTGCTGCAAGGTGGTGAAAGGGTCAAAATCTGTATTCCAATTATGAGATTCTATTATAATTGTTAGGAAAAGGGTGATGTGAACGCTTTATCTTTTATCATAAGTAGTAAGCTACTTTGAAAAAACAGATTTATACACTTTAGAAATCAGTTTGATGATTACAAAGAAAGTAACAATGATGGAAGGAGAGCTGAGGATAGTTGGGGATGGAGGGGCAGTGAACCAAGCCAGGTCAGGAGGAGGGCCCAGCCCCATGCTGACAGTCTCGTCATACTCATTATAGTATGTGAAGTGGATAAAGTTTCTAGTATGCTGCTGTCAGAACAGAGCACACACTTTCCAGAATACTACGTGCTGTGCAGATGGAAAGAAATTTTTTAGAAAATGGCTAGAAATGATTGATGTTGATTTTTCAAATCATCCTCGTTTGTTCAGCTGGAGAAACACCTGATAGCTAATGCTTTCAAACACTCTAATTGGAAGTCTGCTTTAGTTGATGTTCATCCCTTAGCTGGATACAGCATCAAATACAGTACAAAACAGTAAATTTTTGATGAGAATAACGCTGGATAACGTGCAGCGCTCTTCCAGGGAACATTTGAAAGATGACAGGTACAGCAAATGGGTGCTCAGTAACCCTTTCCCCTCTTACTTCCCTTTCTCTGCTCCCTTCTTTTTTAATAGTTAAGTCTGTAGGCCCCCGGAAGAAAAGCATGAGTAGTCTGTGGGTAGTGCTCAGAATTGTTTAAAGCTTCACATAGCTGCATGTATCAATACTTCTGCTATCCTCTCAATGTGAGGGAAAGGATGATATCCTTTCCTCTGTTGATGCTCAGGAGTAAACTGATAATCAGAGATGTTGAAGTTCCTGGCACAGTTTCAATTAGATACTGGGTGCATTTCATGTAATCACGGGGGTAAAAGAGATTCTGAGGGGTTGTGGAGTTAAATGTGATGGTAAATTTTATGCATCAACTTGACAAGGCCATGAAAACCAAGTATTTGGTCAAACATTCTGGATGTTGCTGTGAGGGTATTCTGAAGGATCAGATTAATATTTAAATCAGTGGGCTCCGAATCAGGTAGATTGCCATTCATAACATGAGTGAGCCTCATCCAATCAGCTGCAGGCCTTTAATACCACGAAGACTGACCTCCCAGGAGAAAGAAGGAATTCTGCCCACTGATAGCCTATGGAGATGAAGTGCAGCATCAGCTCTTCCCTGGGTCTCCAGCCTGCCAGCCTGCCCTCTCCTACATGCGGCTCTCTCTCACACGTGGAGAGCCAATTCCTTAAAATAAATTTATCTTTCGGGACTTTGAGTATATCTTGCCACTCCTTTCTGGCCTGCAAAGCTTATGTAGGAAAGTCAGTTGATAGCCTTATTGGGGTTCCCTTATAACTGACTCTCTTTCTCTTGCTGCCTTTAGAATCCTCTCTCTAATTTTTGCCATTTTAATTTTGATATGTCTCAGTTTGGATCTGTTTGGGTTCATTTTGTTTGGGACACTCTGTGCTTCCAGTCCCTGAATAATCTGTTTCATTCTTTTTAGATTTGGGATGCTTTTAGCCATAATTTTATCAAATACATTCTCAGTTCCTTTTTCTCTTTCTTCTTCTGGAATTTCTATCATGCATAGGTTGGCATGCTTTGTATTATCCAATAATATTGCTGTCATTTTTAAAAATTTGTCTTTCTGTCTGCTGTTCTGATTGGACAGTTTCCATTATTTTATCTTCCAGATCATTTATTCATTCTGCATTATTTAATCTGATAGCCAATGCCTTTAGCTTGGTTTTTATCTCAGCAATTGAGTTGTCTAATCTTGATCAGTTCCTTTATATAATTTATAGTTCCTTGTTATAGTGATCTGAATTTCTATAAACCTCTCCCTGTATATACCATATTATTGATTCTGTTTCTTTGGAGAACCCTGACTATTACATTAACCATGCTCATTTTTGGGGAGGGGGGTATAACTGTCATTTGAAATTATATATAATTTGCAAGTGAAACTACTTCATGACTTAATTCTTCATGATTTAAGGAGCAGAAGTTTCATCTGTATTAGTCTCTGAGTTTCAATTTCCTCATCTGTATAATGAGAATGGGTTGGTGGAAATTGTTAGTCACCTACTAAAATCCATTCTCTTTGTGGGCACATTATCCTACATTTCCCAGCCTCCTGGCAGTCAAGGTGGCCACATTTTTCCCAATGGCCTGTGAATGAAAGGGACGTGAGTACGTTGCACTGAGCCTGGGGCTCAAAACACTGGATGCGCTTCATTTGTGCCATCACCCCCTTTCTGTCAGGGATGGATCTTTGACTACCCGGCTCTGACCATAAGAATTCCTGAGGGAATGACGGAGCTACATGATGGAAGGAACCAGAATCTCTCAGCAACTGTGTGAAGCAGTATGGTAGCACTGCATTATTCACCTCAACACTGTTACTTGAATGAGAAATACATTTCTTTGGTCTCCGAGGCACTGTCTTGATGGTCTCTTTGTTACAGTAAGTTGGCCTTTGCTGTAACTAACACAGATGATCATAACAACTGTCTTACCTACTTTGTGGGATTTTTGTGAGGATTAGATAAAAGAAAATGGTAAGGCTCTGCACAAATATTTATCTTCCTTGATTATCCAGTATCAAGCTTCCTCCAGCCCTCTCTGGCATCCCTGTAAGATGGGGACAGTAGGCCTGATAATTTCTAGGAACTGCCCTGTGCTTTCTCTGATGGGAAAGAGATTACCCTGGGATAAAGAATGGCATGAGAAACAGAAAATGACTAACAGGTTTTGTTAAATACCACCAACCACGTCTGGATCGTACTTAGGAACTAATAGCTAATATAAGCAGTGGGGAATGAGTATCTGTGGAGAGCATCTGATATATTAGATAAACCTTGATTTTACAGCCATTTCAGAAGTAGTGGTGATTCTGACAGTGGCCAGGTAAACTATAATACATTAAATGTCATTAGTGTTCTAGACTCTACCAGAAAATGTGTTTAGAGTGACAGGGTTTATGGTTTCATACTCCTGTGAAGGCACTGACCACATTAGTTTGGTAAGAGCAAAGAATTAATCTTTGCTATTTCTTACTTTATACATAATAGAACAAGTTCACATTCAAAGCAGATATGAATAGACATTTAAAAAAAAAAGAAAGAAAAAGAAAGTGGTTGACTGCTTTAAAAGACCGGGTGTCTCCTTAGAGCTTTTGAAAGAAACATTCCACAATTCCACTGACACTGCTTTTATCCAGTTATCAAAACTTAGCTGGAAAGAAAAACCATTAATAGTTCCCACAGGGAAAAGTGATCTATTGGGAAATGCCCCAGGGAAGCACTTTCAGATTTGAAGAGCAGTGCCATGAACTGAAGTCCAGTTGTGAGCCTAGAATGATGGAAAAGGACATTCAGGAGAAAAGAGGTACAAATGTACAACTTGTGACAGCTGATTACTTCCCTGCTGAGTAATGCAAGGAAGTTTCTCTGGAATCACACTATCTACTTACTGTAAATAACCAAGTTCTCAAGATCAACTATTTCCTTATGACACTGCGTCTCCCAGCAATGGCCTAAACGGAAAACCATAGGAATTATTTTGGCAGGAAAGAGGGATCACCTTAGGTGCTTAATGGGAGAAAAAAGTCTGAGGTCGTTTGTAACAAGAAGTAAATATTAGTGGTTCAGGGCACATTTGGAAATTTTCGTCATGCTTAGTAAATGTCAAAGAGAAGCATTCTCCTAAAGGAAGAATTATTAGACTTAAGACTAATTTACCCAAATGTGAAGTTGACTTTGCACAATGAAAAAGACAAAAATAAAAGTAAATGAAGTAAACAGAGGAAAGAAAATGAGGCTATATGTGGCATACAGTTCATGAGGTTCTCTTTGAACTGAGGAGCATGAAGTGTTCTAAGGAGTTTATGCTGTGGGGAGTTGATGGGATGGACTTCTGATGATGAGAGAAACGGGGGTGAATATGTAGCTCACTCAGATGTCTCCAGTTTCTTGTTTACCATCTTGTAGGTGAGAGTATAAGGTAAGACGTCACAGCAGAACCGAATGCCATATAGCTCTGTATGAAGAATCACTAAGTCTGGAGTGAAATACACTTTCACTTGCTGTTGTTCCTGTTGGTTTGATTTTTGTGCATTTGAGTCATTGTATTAGTTGGGATTCTTCAGAGAAATAGAATCAAACCGACAGGAAGCTTTTGTGTGTGCACATGTACGTGTGCCCATAGGCGCTGTGAGGTTTTGGTTTACACAGTTATGGAGGCTGAGATGCGACAAAGTATGCAGGCGTGAGCCCCGGGAGACCCATTACTATAGTTCTAGTCTGAGTCTGAAGTCAGGAGACTGATGGTCCAGCACAAAGACAAGCAGAGACAGTGAATTCTCTCTGACTCTCCCTTTTATTCTCTTCAGGCCCAGACGGGTTGGACGAGGCCCACCCACATTGGAGGCGGGCCATCTGCTTTACTTAGGTCATCAGTTCAAATGCTAATCTCCTCTGGAAATGCTTCTATAGATACACTGAGAATAATGTTTAACCAAATATCTGGGCACCCCCAGCCCAGTCAAGATGACACATAAAATTAACCATCACAGTCATATTATGCAAATACTGAATTTAGAAACCCAGTACTAACTCTGCTGATGACTCAGGACTTTCCATCCTCCTCTGAAATACTCCTTTATGAAATTGGCATCATTACCTGACTGGCAGAAATAATGGCAGTTCCGGACAGATCAGTCTGTCACTACGTGTACTCCTGGAAGGTACTTCATGGATTCTGCCCGGACAGTAAGCCCCTCTATATCATTGTGCCCCTTTTATCCCCACCCTTGCCACAGCTGATTGGACCAGGGTAGGAAGCAAATCCATAGGCTGGCCAGCATGACCTGACATCAAGATGGATAGAACCAATCAATGTATCTCTCTAGAGAATGTGAAGCAGAAACTGAAAACCCCAGTTAGCAGTGGATCTGAGGCTGAAGTGATGCTACATAAGGTAGGGCCTGGGTCAGGAAAACAAATGTATGTGAGAGAACATAAAAGAATGAGTGAGCCAGCCTATAAAAAAGAGGAAGTCAGATAATTGAGGAGAACAGAGATGTTGAGAGGGTCCCTCTCTTAGAAGTTTTTTGCTTTCTAGGATTTTCAATTCCAGTACCTGGCCACATGGGTCCTTATGTTAACTCATTTCTCTTGAGGCAAATCAGATAGGTCTCTATACTTGGCACAGAGGAGCTCCCCTTGGTTTCACATTGTTTGTATGGGGGCCTGTATGGAGATTTTACTCAGGTAAGGTAAGTGAAGTCGCTCAGTCGTGTCTGACTCTTTGCGACCCCATGGACTGTGTAGCCTACCAGGCTCCTCTGTCCATGGGATTTTCCAGGCAATAGTACTAGAGTGGATTGCCATTTCCTTCTCCAGTGGATCTTCCCGACCCAGGGATGGAACCCAGGTCTCCCGCATTGTAGACAGACGCTTTACTGTCTGAGCCCACCAAGGAAGTCCAACTTTCCTTTTGCAAATTAAAAAACTGAAATATAGAAAAACCATTTGATCTCTGAGGCCACCTTCACCTCTGGGAGCAAGTTTGAGTCCATCAGTCACAGCTTATGCATATTCAGCACTGTATTCTTTGCAAGTTTGGCATAGAGGTTAATTTTGATAAAGCCCACTTTTTTTTTACAGCTGGTGCTTTTGTGTCATACATAAGTAATCTTTGCCTAACCCAAAGATACAGAGATTTATCCTATGTTTTCTAGATATTTTATAGTTGTAGCTCTTATATTTTGGTCTATGATTCATTTGGGGGTATTTTTGTTTGTGTTTGGTATGAAGTATATGATTGTCTAATTGTTCTAATACCTTTCATTGATGAGATTGTCCTTTCTCTATTTAGATACATTGGCATCTTTGCTGAAAGTCAGTAGACTGTATATCTATGGGCCTGTTTCTGTTCCATTGCTTTATGTTAGGGATCAACAAACGTGGCCCAAAAGCCAAACCTGTCCTATTCCCTGTTTTGTAAATAAAGTTTTGCAAGGAATTCAGTCAAACCTATTCATTTCTTTGAATATCCTCTACGACTGTTTTCATGCTACAAAGGCAGAGTTGAAACAAATTACAAATTACAAACAAATTATTTGGGCCTTTATAGAAAAAGTTTGCTGACTCCTGATCTATATGTTTATCCCTGTGCAATATCACACTATCTTGATTACTATAACTTTACAGTAATTCTTGAAATCAGGTAATAGAGCCTTTCAAAATTTCTTTTATGAAATTGTTTGGCTATTCTATGTCCTTTGTATTTCCATATGAATTTTAAATTTAGCTTGTCAGTTTCTACGAAAAAAGTCTTCTGCAGTTTTACTTGAGATTGCTCTGAAGCTATAGATAGATTTGGGGAGAATGGATATCTCAACAGTATTGCATCTTCCAATCCACGAACACGGAAAGTCGTATCTCCATTTATTTAGGTCATCCTTAATTTCTCATAAAAATGTTTCGAAATTTCAGTTTACATGTCTTGCACGTTTTTGTTAAGTGTATCCATAAGTATTTCACATTTCTGATGCAATCTCTTAGGATTTTTACATAGATGGCTCATGTCATCTGTGAATAAAAGCAGTTATTTTTTTCCATTCCAATCTGGATACCTTTTATTTCATTTTTTTCTTGCATTATTTCACTGGCTAGGACCTCCAATACAATGTTGAACATAAGTCATGTGAATGGACATTCTTGCCTCTTTCTTTTCTTTCTTTCTTTCTTTTTTAAACCCAACATTTATCTGTTTATCAGGCTGTGTTGGGTCTTAGCTGCAGGCACATGGGGTCTTTGTGAGTCACTTGGATCTTTCATTGCAGCGTGAGGACTCTGGTTGCACAGAGGCCCTGGAGCACACAGGCGCAGGAGTTGGAGCACTCGGGCTTAGTTGCTGGCAGGTGGGATCTTAGTTTCCTGACCAGGGATCAAACCTGTGTTCCCTTCATTGCAAAGTGGGCTCTTAACCACTGTACCACCAGAGAAGTCCCTTGCCTCGTTTCTAATCTCTGAAAGAAAGCATTTAATCTTTCATCAGTGTGTTAACTGCAGACTTCTCTTGGTTGCCCATTGTTAGCTTTGTCACATCTAGTTCTGGTTTGCTGAGAGATTTTATCACAAAGGGATGCTGAATTTTGTCAAAGGCTTTTCCAGCATCTATTGAGATGATCCGGAGAAGGCAATGGCACCCCACTCCAGTACTCTTGCCTGGAAAATCCCATGGATGGAGAAGCCTGGTGGGCTGTAGTCCATGGGGTCACTAAGAGTCAGACATGACTGAGCGACTTCCCTTTCACTTTTCACTTTCATACATTGGAGAAGGAAATGGCAACCCACTCCAGTGTTCTTGCCTGGAGAATCCCAGGGATGGGGGAGCCTGGTGGGCTGCCGTCTATGGGGTCACACAGAGTCGGACACAACTGAAGTGACTTAGCAGCAGCAGCAGCAGCAGCATTGAGATGATCAGATGTTTCCTGCTCCCATGAGCTTTCAGTCCATTGATAAATATAGACACCAAGTAAGTAAAAACAAAAAATGTAATGTATGTAAGATAGGGAAAATCCAGGTGCCTAACCCAGCCGAGGGTCAGAGAAGATCTTTTTCAAGAAGTGAAGTTTATACTATATATAAAATGGATAAACAACAAGTTCCTATTGTATAGCACAAGGAACTATATTCAATATCCTGTAATAAACCATAATGGAAAGGAATATGAAAAAGAATATATATATATACACACACACACACACATATTATACATATATATAAAATGAATCACTGTGCTGTATACCAGAAGCTAACATAACATGGTAAATCAACTGAACTTTAATAAAAAATAAAACTTTTTAAAAAAGAAGTCAAGTTTAAATTGAGGCTGAAAGAGGAGTAAGAAGCAGGTAGCTGAAAGGAGTTGAACAGGAAACAGAAGCTGACATATGACCTGATTCCAAATCTCATTCTGCTACTTTGTGGTTAGGTGAGAGGGGAGGGTTTCCATAGAAATGCCATCTGTGAATTCTGCTTTGGAGTCATCCTCTTAGCTGTGTGTAAGAGACAGCTTCATGAATTATTCTCTTGATGATAATGTAAAGGTGTTGTTACCATATCTCTCTTCCATCATCTTATGAAGGACCATAAAGAATTTATCTTTTAGAGACAAGAACCATGTAAACCCTACCTCAGCAACTGTCTGTTGTCTTCTCATGGGGAGTGAGAATTGGGTAAACCCATCTGATTTCCCTTTCCTCTTCAGGTGCCTGAAAATTCAGAGACAGACCCCAGCCTTCCATGAAGTAACTGAACAGTACTTTATGTGGACATGTATCCTAACTTTTTCCTAGTCATGATCTCTTTTAAAAATTTACCTTTTCCTGCCCCTGACTTTATATCTTATTGTATACATTTCTTATATTCTATAAGCTACTTAAACTTTTTGTGGAACAATGTAGGTTATAAACAAATAAACCAAAAATGCATCATTGCGTAAAAATCAAAGCTTTAAGGCAACCTTAATGACTAAGTTTCTGGAACACCTAACAGCCTGAATTGCTGTTCCCGCCTCCTTCTCACGATGCCCATCTGCCCTCTCCTAACCGCCTTACTTGCCCTGTTCCTCCAGGCTGCCTCCTGGGCCACTCCACCCGCGATTAACTGTTGCTCTCAAAGCAAACACAGAGACTCCTTTTGCTTTAATGGTTTTTACAAGTTGTGCTACCAGGAAGGACACTAGACAGTGTAAGAAGCAAACATGAGGAAATTATTGAGGTTCCAAAAAGTTTCCGAGGTCTCGCTCATCCTGGCCCTGACCTATGCGTGCTGATTTCTTTTGGCATCTGAAAGTTTCTTTTGTTATCTGTTTGGCATTTTCATCCCTTGTGTGACACTTACTAACTCTCTTCCCCCTTAGGCAAACAGCCTCAGAGGCCGGTGAGGACAGTCAGGGCCACGCAGTGTGTTCCTCCCGTCGTCACGGTAATCTGCTTCTACGAAGGCTGCAGGATTCGGGTGGCCCGTACAGGAATGAGCCCCCCCGAGTATTTTCTCCTATCCTGTACCTCTCACTGTTGTCTTTTTGCCCTCCTCAGAGTCAAGGCCCTCTATCTTAGGTGCAGAATAACGGGAGTGTTGTTGGGATGGCCTCCGGGAGCTCCGTTTTCGGCAGCGTAGTAGCGTCAGAACCTGGAAGAGGTGCTGAGGCGGGACAGAGGGCTGCGTGAGGAGGGCAATGCCTGCATTGCTGGGGCAGGCGACCTGCGGACCTTGGTGCACAGTTATACAGAAGACCTCTTCTAGGGGGATGCCCTGGTGGACCAGTGGTTCAGACACCAAGCTCTCACTGCTGAGGGCCTGGGTTAGATCCCTGGTCAGGGAACTAAGAAGATCTCATAAGCCTCAAGGTACAGCCAAAAAAAGAAAAGAGAAAAGATCTTCTACCAAGAATTCACAGGCGGAGAGGCTTAGTTTCTGGCTCCCTCTCCTTTCATCTGAGACAGGTTCGACTCCTCTTCTTTGGCCTGGTCCCCCTCCTCAAACCAATCTGTACCTTGATACTGCTCCTTTTTATCAAATTATGCTTCAAAAGTGACTTTCAAGGGGATTCTCTGGCAGTCCAGTGGTTAGGACTCTGCTCTCGCTACTGAGGGCCTGGGTTCAATTCCTGGTTAGGGAACTAAGATCCCACAAGCCATGCAGTGTGTTCTCCCCCACAAAACCACCTCCCAAAACAAAATGACTTTCAAACAGCAGTTTTTAATCCCAGGCTTTCATAGATATATGACCAATATGACCAGTGACTCCACACACAGAGAGCGAGTAGTCTTTCTCTAAGCATTATTTTCTGTAGAAACTTACGTTTGCCTTTGAGTACTTTATCTCTGAAACATTAAGTCTTTCCTGTCAGCTCTTGGATAATCTTTGTGCCGTATGATACTTTAAGTAAACAGTATGTGGTGTTGCCAGTGGTAGTGAGTTTCCCGGGGGGAATTCTGACTATGCTCTTCTTTCTTCATGCTATGCTTTGTCTTTCTTTAAAGACACCAGTTCCTTTTCCTTGCCAACAAATTCCCATCCCTTGCCTTGCAATGTTGATCAAAACTGAACCCAAAATGGAGATGTTGCCTCACAGAAACCCTGTGGTGAGATTCCTATTATATTAAGATACCTTCCGGCAGTCCCTCACTAAATATTTAGTGAATATTGAATTCCCAAGAGCACAGATACTTTGGAACAGGAGCATCTGGCCTCTATTTACCTCCCCAAAGATGGGACTGGAGGGACTAAACCCTCCTGGGGAGACTGTGGTGCCCAGGGCAGGACATTCACGAGTGCCCCGTCTCACAATTTGTGTTGTTTTTTATATTTTGTGGGCTTTCCTGCTTTGTTAAAATCTTTCAACTTCTCACTCTGTGCATCCATTCTTCTCCCAAATGTTTGATCATCTTTACAATCACTATCCTGAAATCTATCTAGGGTAGATGGCCTATATTCACTCCATTTATTTCGTCTTCTGGTTTCTATCTGTTTCCTTCATTTGGAGCATGTACCTCTATTGCCTCATTTTGCCTAGCTTCTGTTTGTATTTCTCTGTATCTGGTAGGTTAGTTATTTTTCCTGACTTTGGATAAGCAGCCTTTGTAGAAGATGTCTTACGCGTGCCAGCAATGCTCTCTCCTCTCATCACCATGGCTAGATGCTCTAGGGGTGTTCCAATGTGGGCTCTTCAGATCCTTGTTTGGTTGCAAGCTAACTCCTGTGGGTGGTCTGGTAGGCTTGATTGGCCCCTGGTCAGATGGGGAAACAGTGGAAACAGTGTCAGACTTTATTTTTTGGGGCTCCAAAATCACCGCAGATGGTGATTGCAGCCATGAAATTAAAAGACGCTTACTCCTTGGAAGGAAAGTTATGACCAACCTAGATAGCATATTAAAAAGCAGAGACATTACTTTGCCAACAAAAGTCCATCTAGTCAAGGCTATGGTTTTTCCTGTGATCATGTATGTATGTGAGAGTTGGACTGTGAAGAAAGCTGAGCACCGAAGACTTGATGCTTTTGAACTGTGGTGTTGGAGAAGACTCTTGAGAGTCCCTTGGACTGCGAGGAGATCCAACCAGTCCATTCTGAAGGAGATCAGCCCTGGGATTTCTTTGGAGGGACTGATGCTGAAGCTGAAACTCCAGTACTTTGGCCACCTCATGTGAAGAGTTGACTCATTAGAAAAGACTCTGATGCTGGGAGAGATTGGGGGCAGTAGGAGAAGGGGACGACACAGGATGAGATGGCTGGATGGCATCACTGACTCGATGGACGTGAGTCTGAGTGAACTCTGGGAGTTGGTGATGGACAGGAAGGCCTGGCGTGCTGCGATTCATGGGGTCACAAAGAGTTGGACACGACTGAGCGACTGAACTGACTAACTGACTGGTTGGTTGCCATACAATAGACAGTGTGGAGGAAGAGGGTGGGGAGTTTAAGGTGAAAAGAAAGGAGATGTGACAAAGTCTCAATAGGCAAGCTTTCTCCAGGGTGAAAGGACTCTAGATGACCTCCTTCCTTTTAGGCTCCTGGTATATTTTTACTTGAGAAGAAAGGATGAAACAGGATTGCATGTTGTTTACATTTAGCAAAGGAACATTTTCACACACAGAAATACAATGGTGTATGTATAATTTCATTTGACAACAATGTCAAAAGCAGAACTGCATGGATGTGAACTCAGGCCATTCTGTCTTCATCCCCTTCCCTCTCCTCCCCACCTCAATCATCACTGTGATGGATTCTGGGAGGAGTGCCCTTTTGGAAACCACACTATATGTATGATCTGTGTCCTTTCTCCTCCCCCTATACCCTTTGTCCCCCCATCCCCAGGCAAATTTTTTTTTTAATTTAATTTTTTGGATAGGTAACACATTCACATGTTTCAAACATTAAAATTAAGAAAGCTATAAAGCAAAAGACTGTCTTCCACCTTATCCCTCTTCATTTAGGTCCTTTCCTCCTCAACAAATAAACACTGTTCTTTCTTTTTTATCCTCTCAGATATATTTATGCATAAATCAGTCATGTAGATGCATTTTATTCCCCTTTATCTGTTACATACATGACAGCCTCTTTTACATACAGATATGGTATGTCTATTTGTATTCTTCTGTATGACTTTTCCATATTGATTCATTAAGAACTCCATATTTTGTTTTTCTTTTACAGAATATTTAATTGTATGGATTTACCACAGTTGATGAAGTCAACTCTCTTTTGATAAACATTTAGGTGGCTTCTGATCTTTGGCTATTACAGACAATGTGTCATAAATAGCTTTTGTACAATATGTGAGTATATCTGGAAGATAAATTCTTAAGGTTGAAGGGTATGAGATTTAGCTTTTGTAGTCTAAGTGAAAAATGGTATTTCTTTATAATCTTAATTTTCATTTCTTTTGTAATAGGCATTAAAAAAAGTTTAAGAGGTACTCATTTTCCTTCAGTAAACTCTCTACATAGACATGTGCAACTTCTCTATTGGGTTGTTGATAGTTCTTACTAATTTGTAGGGGACATCTTTAATATAGGTTAAAAAAGAGATATTAGGCCCAAAAATGAAGTCACATTTGCCAAGCCCCACATCACCAAACTGAGAATTAATACGTAACTTAATTACTGTTTCAAACTCTCCCAGGAGTGGAATCTTAAACCAGTCAGTCTGGAATTACCTGGTCAACACTAGTGAGGTAATCCACCTGCTAGACCCCTGTGTTCCTTCAAGGAAGGTGACCTTGCCACAAACAATCCAGTCTTTGCTAGTAACTTCCTTGATCCTGCTCCCTTCTGCCTATAAAAGCCTTGCATTTTGTACAGCTTCTTAGAGCTCCTTTCTGTTTGCTAGCTGGGGTGCTGCCTGATTCATGAATAAAGCCAGTAAGATCTTTACAATGTATCAGTTGGATTTTGTTTTTTAACAGGGTGACATAAGTTGTAAACATTTTCCCTAATCTGTCATTATCTTCTGACTCTATGGTTTTTTTGGAGAGGAATGCATCTTTTAACAAATTTTAATTTTTATATAGTCAAAGATATCAGTCTTTGCTTTTGAGGGTTTTGGATTTTGTGTAATAGTTAGACCTAATCTGTTCTGAAGTTATAAACATTCTTCTGCATTCTACTGTAACATTTTTTTTATAAATTCATACTCATATTGATCTTGTAAAGGAGGAGAAACAATTTTCCCTCGACCTTTCTGAATTTTTGCTGAGACTCCTGTAATAAAAGACAGATTAACTAGGGAAAGACAAACACAAGTTTATTAACGTTTGTACCTCATGTGTATATGGGAGACATCCAGGGGAAAACGAGGAGCTCCCTGTAGTGGCTTAGAATTTAGAATTAAATGCCATCCTAACAGGGAAAGGGGACAGGAAATGGAGCCCTCCCAGGGGAGAGGAAGTGATTCTCAGGAGAGATGAACGCGCTTTTGGGAGAGTAGGTGGGAGGTATGGCAGCTTGTGACACAGTTTGTCTGGGTGCCGTGTGGATGTCTAGTCTCCTCTCCTGTGGGGAGTCAATCCTCCCCAGTTGATGAGGCTCCGGGGAGGGGATCTGAGACAATTGAGTTCCTTTTGCAGGATCTGTCTTTAGGCAGATAAGGGGAGTTCAGAGAAAGCTTCTTCCTGTATTTGCTGTTTTTTAAGTGCCTTCAGCTCAACATAATCAATGCACCAAAGCATCGTATTTTAACAAAGTCTTGTATTTGGGGGTGGCAGATCCTAAGCTCCCAGGGTTATATTTTAGGATAGGTATTCTGTTGTCTTTCAGTGTTTTTGTTTATACAGAATTTATTCTGTGTCAGTTTGCTTCCACATGGCTATCCAGTTATGCTGACACTGTGACACCACGAGTTGACTAGTCCTGTGTTTTTCTTTAGGTGTTGGGGACACCTCCTTATGGGTTGTGGCAGTCTCATTCCTGAGCACTGTGGGGTGCGGGGGTGGGGATGCTGACAAAGCAGACGCCCCAGGGCAGTTCTCCCATCTGCTGTGACAGCAGAGTAGGGGCTTTTCTCAGGTACTCAGGCCATCTTGCCTCAGAGACAGTCTGCTGTCCAGGGATGTGCTGGTTGGGGATCCCCAGCATTGCCTGCCCCACCCCCTCCCCCCTCTACTGGGAGTGCAGCAGCTCAGATTCACTGCACTCAGGGGTGGAATTAGGCTTTGGGCCTGAATAAATAATTAGAAACTGGCTGCTGAGAGAATGTCCCTGGTGATTGCTTGCTCTGGAATTTTGCTGGGTGGCACACAGAGTTTTATTACCCAATTAAAATGCAGCAGATTAAATCGTGCAAAAGGAAGATGGAGAGGGCCACTAAATCTGCCATGGAAAGGGCTGTGGAAGGCCCGCCTGAAAGGCATGAATTGATGATTCAGAGAGAATCGAGAAAAAGAGCAATCAGGTTTCGCCAAAAGAAATCACTAACCAAGCGTATTGGAAGGTGACTGAATATTTGCCTTGGGGAGGGGTCGAAGGTGTTGACACTGGGGAAGAGTTTTTCAAGTTTCCTGTGAGGACCCTGGATGGAAGAGAAATAAAGAGCAGGTAAAGGCAACCAAAGTTAACACCATCCACCTCTGTAGTGGATAGTTTTGTGTAACATATAAACACTGAATACATATGGGTGATTTGGTGGTACCCATTGCCCAGCACTACATACTTAAATGATCAGATCACAGCCAGTTCTAAAATATTAGAAAAGTAAAATGAGGCAGAATTACCATATTAACTACACATTGAAAGGTAATTATATTTTTAAAAAGTTATTTTTAAATTTTTATTTTGGACTCTGCTGGGTCTTCGTTGTGGCGTGGGCTTTCTCTAGTTGCAGCAAATGGGAACTACTTTCTAGAAGCCTGGATTCTAGAGCAGGGGCTCAGTAGTTGTGGCTCATGGGCTCAGTTGCCCTGTGGCATGTGGGGTCTTCCCAGACCAGGGACTGAACCTGCTCCCTCTGCTTTGGCAGGCAGATTCTTAACCACCAGACCATCAGGGAGATCCTGTAATGGAATTTCTTGTGGTGTTAGTCTGCCAGGGCTCCCATAACAAAGGACCACAACTGGGTGACTTCTGCAACAACAGCTCTGGAGGCTGGAAGTCTGAGATCAAGGTGTCAGCAGGGTTGGTACCCTCTGGGGGCTGGGAGGAAGGGATCTGGTCAAAGGTCTCTCTCCTTGTCTTGTGGATGGCCACCTCCTCCCTATATCTCTTCACATCCTCGTCCCTCTGTGTATGTATTTGTCCAAATTTTCCCTTTTCTAAGGACCCCAGTCATATTGGACAGGGCCCACACTAATGGCCTCATTTTAACTTGATCATCTCTGTTAAGACTCTGTCTCCAAATGATCACATTCTCAGGTGGGAAGGGGATTAAGAGTTTAGCATGTGAATTTGGGGGGTCATATATTTGGTGGTGCTGGTTTAGTCGCTAAGTCATGTCTGACTCTTGTGAACCCAGAGGGTTGCGACTCAGAGGAGCCTGATGGCTACAGTCCATGGGGTCGCAATAGTCGGACACCATCACCAATTGTGTGCCCCCCTCCAAATTCATATGCTGAACTCTTAAACCCCCCTCCCACCTGAGAATGTGAGCATGTGGAGATAGAGTCTTAACAGAGATGATCAGGTTATAATGGGGTCATTAGAGATAGTAGCCTCCGTTCGCCACAACTAGAGAAAGCCTATGCCACAGTGAAGACCCAGCAGAGTCCAAAATAAAAATAAATAGTTTTTTTAAATGAAATTACATTTCAATGTGTAGTTAATATGGTAATTCTGCCTCACCTTACTTTGCTAAAATTTTAGCACCCATACAATTCACACAGTTCAATCCATACACTTAACTAGCTTGAAAAAGAGCGATTTTCTTATTTATGTGTATCACACCAGCTTCCTCCCCCCAGGGCTTATTGATACATCTTGTTCATGGTGTCTCACGGAGCTGCCTTGCAGGACTAGGTTTCAGCTCACTGGTGAGACCCTGTGACTGAAGCTCTAGATCATTTGCACGTGTTTGGTACTTGACGAAGGGAACAAGCATTGAATGTTCTTAACATAATGGTGAGGAGGTAACTATTTCTCTTTGGAGGAGATAAAGAGACCGGTGAGTCTCCCTCTGGCTTCCCTTTCCACCTTGCTTAGAGAGGCCAGATGTTGTGTTTGAGACCAATTAGTCTGCAACTTGCACCTTCTGAAAGGAATATCAAGTATATCCATATGGAAATGTATCGCATACATGCAAGATTTTAGTTGAAACCATCCAGATGCACTCATCTGTCCTGGCCCCCTGGGCCTGCTACATGTCTAGCCTTGAACAAAATGGAGCCTATGCTCCATAGATACCATAGAAGTTGTCTTTGAATTGTGTCAACATTAATGTCCTTGCCTTTGTCCTGCAGCAAAGCAGACTAGTAATGAAGACAAAAGTCTCTGTGCCAGATGGTTCAGTCCCTGGAGCTTGACTATGAACCTCAGCCTGTATCTGTCAATAAGGATAAGGCTCACTCCCTAGCACATGAGGGCTGTGTCTGGCACAGACACAGGTCCCCTAGTCTAGGAGCCATGCTTGATTGCTGGTTGGTACAAATGGATTCCTTTCATTCATTCAGCAAATACTTATTGAACTGTTGCTCTGCACTATTCACTTTTACAAATGATAGGAATAATAGGGATCAAAACAAAGACATCCATCCTCATGGACTCATGGACTTTACAATCCAGTCAGGCTAAACAGCATCAGAGATAAGGTGATAAATTCTGAAAACAAAAAAGCAGGGTAAGTGGATCAGGTATGTGGGGCCTGGGGCAGAGCTGTAATTTTTTTTTTTTTTTAATAAGGGTCAGTTCAGTTTAGTTGCTCAGTTGTGTTCGACTCTTTGTGACCCCATGAATTACAGCATACCAGGCCTCCCTGTCCATCACCAACTCCCAGAGTTCACTCAAACTCACATCCATTGAGTCGGTGATGCCACCCAGCCATCTCGTCCTCTGTCGTCCCCTTCTCCTCCTGCCCCCAAACCCTCCCAGCATCAGAGTCTTTTCCATGAGTCAACTCTTTGCATGAGGTGGCCAAAGTACTGGAGTTTCAGCTTTAGCATCAGTCCTTTAGCATCACACCCAGGACTGATCTCCTTTAGAATGGACTGGTTGGATCTCCTTGCAGTCCAAGGGACTCTCAAGAGTCTTCTCCAACACCACAGTTCAAAAGCATCAATACTTCGGCGCTCAGTTTTCTTCACAATCCAACTCTCACATCCATACATGACCACTGGAAAAACCATAGCCTTGACTAGATGGACTTTTGTTGGCAAAGTAATGTCTCTGCTTTTGAATATGCTGTCTAGGTTGGTCATAACTTTCCTTCCAAGGAGTAAGTGTCTTTTAATTTCATGGCTGCAATCACCATCTGCAGTGATTTTGGAGCCCCCCAAAATAAATTCTGACACTGTTTCCACTGTTTCCCCATCTATTTCCCATGAAGTGATGGGGCCAGATGCCATGATCTTAGTTTTCTGAATGTTGAGCTTTAAGCCAACTTTTTCACTCTCCTCTTTCACTTTCATCAAGAGGCTTTTTAGTTTCTCTTCACTTTCTGCCATAAGGGTGGTGTCATCTGCATATCTGAGGTTATTGATATTTCTCCCAGCAATCTTGATTCCAGCTTGTGCTTCCTCCAGCCCAGCGTTTCTCATGATGTACTCTAGAATACATAATGCATAGAAGTTAAATAAGCAGGGTGACAATATACAGCCTTGACGTACTCCTTTTCCTATTTGAAACCAGTCTGTTGTTCCATGTACAGTTCTAACTATAGTTTCCTGACCTGCATATAGGTTTCTCAAGAGGCAGGTCAGGTGGTCTGGTATTCCCATCTCTTTCAGAATTTTCCACTGTTTATTGTGATCCATACAGTCAAAGGCTTTGGCATAGTCAATAAAGCAGAAATAGATGTTTTTCTGGAACTTTCTTGCTTTTTCCATGATCCAGTGGATGTTGGCAATTTGATCTCTGGTTCGTCTGCTTTTTCTAAAACCAGCTTGAACATCAGGAAGTTCACAGTTCACATATTGCTGAAGCCTGGCTTGGAGAATTTTGAGCATTACTTTACTAGCATGTGAGATGAGTACAATTGTGCTGTAGTTTGAGCAGTCTTTGGCATTGCCTTTCTTTGGGATTAGAATGAAAACTGACCTTTTCCAGTCCTGTGGCCACTGCTGAGTTTTCCAAATTTGCTGGTATAGTGAGTGCAGCACTTTCACAGCATCATCTTTCAGGATTTGAAATAGCTCAACTGGCATTCCTGACAGAATGTGGTCCACTGGAGAAGGGAATCGCAAACCACTTCAATGAAAAGGCAAGATGATAGGATACTGAAAGAGGAACTCCCCAGGTTGGTAGGTGCCCAATATGCTACTGCAGATCATGCTAACTCCAGAAAGAATGAAGGGATGGAGCCAAAGCAAAAACAATACCCAGTTGTGGACGTGACTGGTGATAGAAGCAAGATCCAATGCTGCAAAGAGCAATATTGCATAGGAACCTGTAATGTTAGGTCTATGAATCAAGGCAAATTGGAAGTGGTCAAACAGGAGATGGCAAGAGTGAACGTCAACATTCTAGGAATCAGAGAACTAAAATGGACTGGAATGGGTGAATTTAACTCAGATGACCATTATATCTAGTACTGCGGGCAGGAATCCCTTGGAAGAAATGGAGTAGCCATCATGGTCAACAAAAGAGTCCGAAATGCAGAACTTGGATGCAATCTCAAAAATGACAGAATGATCTCTGTTCGTTTCCAAGGCAAACCATTCAATATCACAGTAATCCAAGTCTATGCCCCAACCAGTAATGCTGAAGAAGCTGAAGTTGAACGGTTCTATGAAGACCTACAAGACCTTTTAGAACTAACACCCAAAAAAGATGTCCTTTTCATTATAGGGGACTGGAATGCAAAAGTAGGAAGTCAAGAAACACCTGGGGTAACAGGCAAATTTGGCGTTGGAATACAGAATGAAGCAGAGCAAAGGCTAATAGAGTTTTGCCAAGAAAATGCACTGGTCATAGCAAACACCCTCTTCCAACAACACAAGAGAAGACTCTACACATGGACATCACCAGATGGTCAACACCAAAATCAGATTGATTATATTTTTTTGCAGCCAAAGATGGAGAAGCTCTATACAGTCAGCAAAAACAAGACTGGGGGCTGACTGTGGCTCAGATCATGAACTCCTTATTGCCAAATTCAGACTTAAGTTGAAGAAAGTAGGGAAAACCACTAGACCATTCAGGTATGACCTAAATCAAATCCCTTATGATTATACAGTGGAAGTGAGAAATAGATTTAGGGGACTAGATCTGATAGAGGTTCGTGACATTGTACAGGAGACAGGGATCAAGACCATCCCCATGGAAAAGAAATGCAAAAAAGCAAAATGGCTGTCTGGGGAGGCCTTATAAATAGCTGTGAAAAGAAGAGAAGCGAAAAGCAAAGGAGAAAAGGAAAGATATAAGCATCTGAATGCAGAGTTCCAAAGAATAGCAAGAAGAGATAAGAAAGCCTTCTTCAGCGATCAATGCAAAAAAATAGAGGAAAACAACAGAACAGGAAAGGATAGAGATCTCTTCAAGAAAATTAGAGATACCAAGGGAACATTTCATGCAAAGATGGGCTTGATAAAGGACAGAAATGGTATGGACCTAACAGAAGCAAAAGATATCAAGAAGAGGTGGCAAGAATACACAGAACTGTACAAAAAAGATCTTCATGACCCAGATAATGATGATGGTGTGATCACTGACCTAGAGCCAGACATCCTGGAATGTGAACTCAAGTGGGCCTGAGGAAGCATCACTACAAACAAAGCTAGTGGAGGTGATGAAATTGCAGTTTGATAGGGGTAGGTCTCATTAAGAAGGTGATATCTGAGCAAAGATTTGAAGGAGTGGAGGAAGTTAGCCTTGTGGCTGTAGAGACCAGTGTTTCAGCAGAGAAAGTAAGTCCTTTAGCTGGGGTGTGCCCAGTAAGCATGCAGAAGAGAGAAGAGGACATTGTGGCTGCAGGGGAGTTCTCCAAACAGAGAAGAGCAGGTGAAGTGGGTGTGGCAGAACACATCCTTCTAGGCCTTTAAAAGGGTTTTCGCTTTTGTCTTAACAGAAAGGAAATCCATTTCAGCATTTTAAGCATTGGAGATAAATGAGCTGAATTATTTTGTATCTTGTTAGAAAGTATATAAGGATCATTCTGGCTGCTTTGCTGAGAATAGGTTGTAGGAAGGTGAGGGGAGAAGCGGGGACACCAGTTGGGAGCCCTTGCTGTCACCTAGGATGACAGATGCTCTGACTGGGAGGAGCCATGGTCCAGGCAAGTGGTCAGGTTCTGGAGGTATTTGGAAGGTAGAGCCTAGAGGATTTCCTGATAGACTGGACACTGGAATGAGGGGAAAGGAGCCATGGAGGACACTAAGAGTTTGGCCTGGGTATCTGGAAGGATGGAGTTGCCACCAGCTAAGAAGGAGTGGGCTGTGGGTAGTGCAGTTTACAGGGGAGGGTCAGGAGTTCAGTGCTGGATAAACTGAGTGTAAGACGCCCATTAGTTCTCATCAGAACCAAGCATAGACTAATAGGTACACTATGACCTCATCACTCAGTCCTGGAAATATTTAAATAAGTACTGTTCCAAAAGGCAAAGTAGATAGATATGTTTGCCTCCCCTGAACACCACATTTAATGTTTTGAAATCCTGACCCCTAGAGGTGATGACATTAGGAGGTGGGTCCTTTCAGAGGTGCTTAGGTCATGAGGGTGGAGCCCTTGGGTGGGATTAATGCTCTTATAAAGAATACCTCACAGAGCTCCCTAGCCCCTTCTACCCTGAGAGGATGCAGCAAGAAATCTGAGATCTGATCTGGAGGAAGGCCTCACCTGACCATGCTGGCACTCTGGTCTCTGACCTCCAGGCTCCAGAACTGTGAGCAGTGAATTTCTGCTCTTTGCAAGCCACCCTTGTGACTTGGTATTTGTATTGTTTTGTTTTTGGTTGCAGCAGCCCAAATGGACTAGGACAGGTGGATAGAGAAATAGGAAATTGCTTTCTTTATTCTGGTCTCTTAAAGGACATCTAAGGAAGTCTAAGTTATAATTCCCAGCATTCTTTCCCACGTCTCTCTCCTTTCCTCCTCAAACTCTGCTATAATCCACACTCTCAGGTGTCTCTCCATGGCTACTACATTCCTTCCATTCCTCCTCTGGAGTCTCAGGTTGTAGACTGACTAAGTCTCTTTGAACTTGAAGGGTAACAGAGTATGCCACCCCTAGCTGTACCACTATGGCATAAAGGATAGTTTGAGTTGAAGGCAGTTGAGAAGAAACAGATGCAGGAAAAGTTCTCTGGCCTCTTCCTATTTGCCTAAATGCAGGACATTTACAATGAAGGACAGAAGTTGATCACCTGAGACAACTCTAGAGCCCAATCAACCCAGGGTCGGCACCCAAGGAATCTCCATAACAAACCTTGCTAATGCTGCTGCTGCTAAGTCGTTTCAGTCGTGTCTGACTCTGTGCGACCCCATAGACGGCAGCCCACCAGGCTCCCCCGTCTCTGGGATTCTCCAGGCAAGAATACTGGAGTGGGTTGCCATTTCCTTCTCCAATGCATGAAAGTGAAAAGTGAAAGTGAAGTCGCTCAGTCGTGTCTGACTCTAGCAACCCCATGGACTGCAGCCTACCAGGCTCCTCCATCCATGGGATCTTCCAGGCAAGAGTACTGGAGTGGGGTGCCATTGCCTTCTCCATTGCTAATACTAGCACTCATCTAACATTACTTTCCCCGTATGTTTGCCTTCCTGCAATTTACCACCCCTAAAAACTCAAGGTCCTTTTCCTTTGTCTTGTCACTGCTCTAAAATGTATTGTTCTTTTATTAAGATGCTATATAAGCCCAAGTTCTAATCAGCACTTTGAGTTACTCATTGTTGACTGTTCCCATGTGTATGCATAAAGCACATGTTCACAAACTTCTGTTTTTGGTTTTCTCTTGTTAATCTGTTTTTGGTCAGTCTAATTTACAAAGCTCCAGCTGGAGAACCTGGAAAGGTAGAAGGAAGACTGTTTGGTTTCTCCCCCACAAACTCTTTCCATCCTTCTTTGGCTTCCCCATCACACAAAGTCCAGGAAGAAATGTGTCATGGGTGGCTTGTCCTCAGAGGCTGGGGTACAGCTTGGAAGAAGGGACTAGAATGTTGAGACTCACAGAGCAGATTAAGGGAGCAGACAAGTTGGAAAACTCACCAGGGTTGATACATGTTGCCCTCCCATGCATGCGGGTGTGGAATGCATAGTGGCCCTTGGCCTGGATCATCTCCCATCACCTTTATAGCCACATCTGGATAAGATCAGGAGAAGCACTCACAAGATTACATAAATGTTAGCTATTTTACACTTTGCACTTAAGAAATAATACTTTTAAGCTCCTCACCTCTCTCTCCACCAGTAACGAATAATAATTTTCATGAGTTCATCATTACTTAGATTCATAAAGTGATTCTTATGTACCCTGATAAAAAGTAAGGACCTGCAGTCCTGTTACCAGCAAACCATTCATTCAACATTTATTAAATGTATTATTTGGGCTAGGGCCTGAGCTGCATACCAAGATGAGTAGGTGAATTGAATCAGCTCTTGGGGTGTGTGTGGTGGTGAAGGGGTCAGGTAATGTCAATATCCAGTAGTAGGAGCTGTGATGGAAGGGCTTCATCCAAAGCTGGGAGCCATGCTCCCCCCAGCTGAGGGGTGGGCCAAAAAGAATTACCCAGGAATTTGCATCTTTAAAAAAAGTCTTAATCTGAAATTTAAGTAAACTCATTGGGACATCACTCAAAGATTCTAGCTGCCCCTGTCTCTACTCTCTGGGTTCCAGGCCCACAGGTTGATTACTGCTGATGGCCTGTTTCATTGCCGTCATTCCTCACCAGGCTCTAGCTTCAGAATGCCAGATAGGCCTGTCTCCTTCACCACTACATCCCCAAGACTTCAGGGGGCTCAGGAATTGGATGACTGTTGAATGAATGGATGGAGAGATAAATGATTCCCTTATTAATAGAATTATATTATTCATTGTTTTGAGTACATGCACAACTTTTATTTTTTTAATTAATTAATTAATTTTTTTTACTTTATAATATTGTATTGGTTTTGCCATACATTGACATGAATCCACCATGGGTGTACATGTGTTCCATATCCTGAACCCCCCTCCCACCTCCCTCCCACCCAATCTCATCCCTCTGGGTCATCCCAGCACGCACAACTTTTAAAAGTACAACATGTTCACTACTGAGATGTTTCTTTTTTCCCCAATTTTAAAGATTGAAATATTTATAATGTTGTGTTAATTTTTGCTGAACAGCAAAATGATTCAGTTATACACACACACACACATATATATTCTTTTTAAATCTTCTTTTCCATTGTGGTTTATCATAAGATATTGAATACAGTTCTCTGTGTTATATAGAACCTTGTTATCCTTTCTATACATAAAAGCTTACATGTGCTAACACCAACCTCTTATTCCATTCCTCCCTCAACCCCCTTCCCCTCGGCAACCACAGGGTGTTCTCTATGTCCATGATCCTGTTTCTGTTTCATAGATGGTTTCATTTGTGTCATATTTTAGATTCTACATAAAAGTGATATCATATGGCATTTGTCTTCCTCTTTCTGCCTTCACTTAGTATGATAAGCTCTAGTTGCATTCATGTTGCTGCAAATGGCATTATTCCATTCTTTTGTAAATGGTTAAATAGTATTCCATTGTACATGTGTACCACATCTTTAGCCATTCACCTGTCAATGGACATTTTGGTTGTTTCCATGTCTTGGCTGTCATGACTAGTGTTGCTATCAACTTAGGGGTGCATATATCTTTTTGAATTATAGTTTTGTCTGGATATATGCCTAGGAGTGGGACTGCTGGATCATAGAGTAATTCTGTTTTCAGTTTCCTGAGGAACCTCCACGCTGTTTTCTGAAGTGGTTGCACCAACTTAACGCTTCCACCAACAGTGTTAGGAGGGTTCCTTTTTCTCTACACCCTTTCCAGCATTTATTATTTGTATACTTTTTAATGATAGCCATTCTGACTGGTGTGAGATGCTACCTTATCGTAGTTTTGTGAGATTATTCTTTCTTATTTAACTTTTTAAAACATCATTTTAGTGAGAGAATTTTTTTCAGTGCAGTGTCAATCAGTTCAGTCGCTCAGTCATGTCCAACTCTTTGAGACCTCATGAACCGCAGCATGCCAGGCCTCCCTGTCCATCACCAACTCCCGGAGTTTACCTAAACTTATGTCCATTGAGTCGGTGATGCCATCCAACCATCTCATCCTCTGTTGTCCCCTTCTCCTCCTGCCCTCAATCATTCCCAGCATCAGGGTCTTTTCCAATGAGTTAGCTCTTCGCATCAGGTGGCCAAAATATTGGAGTTTCAGCTTCAACATCAATCCGTCCAGTGAACATCCAGGACTGATCTCCTTTAGGATGGACTGACTGGGTCTCCTTGCAGTCCAAGGGACTCTCAAGAGTCTCCTCCAACACCACAGTTCAAAAGCATCAATTCTTCAGTGCTCAGCTTTCTTTATAGTCCAACTCTTACATCCATACATGACTACTGGAAAAACCATAGCCTTGACTAGATGGACCTTTGTTGACAAAGTAATGTCTCTGCTTTATAATATGCTGTCTGCTGCTGCTGCTAAGTCGCTTCAGTCGTGTCTGACTCTGTGTGACCCCATAGACGGCAGCCCACCAGGCTCCTCCATCCCTGGGCTTCTCCAGGCAAGAACACTGAAGGCCATTGCCTATTCCAAATATGCTGTCTAAGTTGGTCATAACTTTCCTAACAAGGAGTAAGAGTCTTTTAATTTCATGGCTGCAGTCACCATCTGCAGTGTTTTTGGAGCCCAGAAAAATAAAGTCTGTCACTGTTTCCACTGTTTCCCCATCTATTTGCCATGAAGTGATGGGACCACTTCATGCCATGATTTTAGTTTTCTGAATGTTGAGCTTTAAGCCAACTTTTTCACTCTCCTCTTTCACTTTCATCAAGAGGCTTTTGAGTTCCTCTTCACTTTCTGCCATAAGGGTGGTGTCATCTGCATATCTGAGTTTATTGATATTTCTCCCAGCAATCTTGATTCCAGCTTGTGCTTCCTCCAGCCCAGCGTTTCTCATGATGTACTCTGCATAGAAGTTAAATAAGCAGGGTGACAATATACAGCCTTGACGTACTCCTTTTCCTATTTGGAACCAGTCTGTTGTTCCATGTCCAGTTCTAACTGTTGCTTCCTGACCTGCATACAGGTTTCTCAGAGGCAGGTCAGGTGATCTGGTATTCCCATCTCTTTCAGAATCTTCCACAGTTTATTGTGATCCACACAGTTTTCAGTGCAACCACATCATTAATCAGTGAGAGTCAGCTGGAAATGAGATTTGTGTCAGTTCTTATAGTTATTTTGGGGGAAAAATATTGTGTCAAACCAGGGCTATCTTATTCTTATCTTTACTTTAATCTAAAGAACTGTGGTGTTGGAGAAGACTCTTGAGAGTCCCTTGGACTGCAAGGAGATCCAACCAGTCCATTCTGAAAGAGATCAGCCCTGGGTGTTCTTTGGAAGGAATGATGCTAAAGCTGAAACTCCAGTACTTTGACCACCTCATGAGAAGAGTTGACTCATTGGAAAAGACTCTGATGCTGGGAGGGATTGAGGGCAGGAGGAAAAGGGGACAACAGAGGATGAGATGACTGGATGGCATCACCGACTCGATGGACGTGACTTTGAATGAACTCTGGGAGATGGTGATGGACAGGGAGGCCTGGCGTGCTGCGATTCATGGGGTCGCAAAGAGTCGGACACGACTGAGCAACTGAACTGAACTGAAAAATATATATAAAGTTTTTTAAAAAGAAAGAAAATGTTCTAGGCTCAATTTATTTAACAATGTAATTGCATTTTCTCATTATGAATATTACATAAACTCATATAGAAAATTAAAAAGAAAACATATTTTGATGTATTTTCCTCCAATAATTTTTTTTCTTTTACAACCATGCTCATTTTAAATAAAATTTTCAAGTGGTGAAGGGTAAATTTTTGGGAACTGGCCTGATTGCACTCTAAAATGACTTAAGATTTGGAGAGATTTCTCCAAACAAGAAAGTTAGGCAGTATAATTAAATGGGTGCAATAACTGGGTCAAACCAGGGTAATAAAATCCTCCACACAGTGAAAATAAAGCCTAAAGTGATACTCAACAAATAGAACATAAACAGAGGCTGCTATGGCTGGTACTAGAGGTGAAGGAAGAACTAGAAGCCCCACTGGCTGTTTATGTATATTCCAGCTAAGAATCACCCTCACTCATCTGTTGGAATCACCCAGATACCCAGGTGGCAGAGGGAAACATTAGGAGAACAAACATACAGTGGAGGAGTTAATCATTCATTTGTATCAAATTAATATATGGAAGTGAATTAAAATAAGTCTCTGAGACTGATTGCATCTATCTTTGTGTCAGCATGGGAATCAGAGAGCCAGGAATCTAAGCTGTTCCTCAAATCAAGTTACTGGTCACAGGAGACAGGCCATGTTACAAATGTGGTCAGTTAATGTTGAGAAAAACCCAGGTACCTGTAAGATAGCAAATCTTCTGAAAAAGAAAAGGAAAATTCTGTTTTGGTGGCCACCATTTTCAGAGCACCCTCTCCCCTGTCCCCAGCCCCCTGCCAACTTCCATGGACTTTATTAGGTTTGTTGAAGAGGCAAAAATTTTCCTTTACCCTCTTAGTGACTCTGGCTGGGTCTGAAAATTAAGTTGGGCTTCCCAGGTGGCTCTAGTGGTAAAGAAGCTGCTTGCCAATGCAGGAGACATAAGAGACATGGGTTTGATTCCTGTGTCAGGAAGATCCCCTGGGGGAGGGCATGGCAACCCACTCCAGTATTCTTACCTGGAGAATACCATGAACAGATGAGCCTGGCAGGCTATAGCCAATGGTGTCGCAAAGAGTCGGACACAGCTGAGGTGACTTAGCATTTAGCAAAACATTAATAGGAGAAAAGCATCCAAATTTTGTCTTTATGTATGTGTGGGAGCCTTCACAGGGAAATGAAAACCACCAAGGCAGTGAAGCCTAAGTGTTTTATGTACTAGGTTGAGCAGAGAGTAGTAATTATGAGAAAGTAACTATACGAGGAGACTAAAGGAAGATAAGGGTTATTTTAACAAGGTTTCTTTGTTCCAATACTTCTTCGCCTGTACTTGCCATCTCTGAAGAAAAGAATGTTCTCTTCCTCCAGGTTCAGGCAGGATATGTTCCATACAGGAGTTCTGTCTCCTGTCCTCAAGAAGGAAACAGTAAATCAGGGAGTCTTTCTTACACCTGTTGCTTTTCAAGTGCCTTTAGCTCAAAAATAATCAAAATGTCAAATTGGCATATTTGGGGGCAGCATGTTCTGAACCCATTCCTTCAGCCCTGTGTTGCCCTTAGTCTCACTCTGGGGAACCCAGGTGGGCTCTAGAGGGATACACAAGGTGATGGTAATCATCTGCAGGAGGGCGGGGGTATGTGAGGCAGTCAAATGGCCGTAAGAGTAAGGATCACTCAGGGAATTCCTTGGTGGGGCAGTGGTTAGGACTCCGTGCTTCACTGCTGAAAGTGAAAGTCGCTCAGTCATGTCCGACTCTTTGCGACCCCGTGGACTATACAGTCCATGGAATTCTCCAGGCCAGAATACTGGAGTGGGTAGCCTTTCCCTTCTCCAGGGGATCTTCCCAACCCAGGTATCGAACTCGTGTCTCCCACATTCGTGGATTCTTTACCAACTGAGATATCAGGGAAGTGGGCATAGCCAAAAAAAAAAAGAGTAAGAATTACTCAAATTTCTGCCCATTGTGCCTCTCCTGATTCATTTACCTGGCCTTCAGGGGAGTCTGAGCCTGGCAGCAGTTCCCTTGGTTCCACTAACTCTGGCCTGTGTTGACGGGTACGGCTGTAGCCTTGCTATAAGTGGCCATTAGAGTTAGGGTTAGGGTATATAAGCCCTCACCCCTCTGCTGCCCTATGACTTTTTCATTTCCCTTGTAAGGGAGTACAGATTTTATTCATCTCATAACTTTAAGAAAATAACCAAGCTGAAACCATTTACCTCAGATTGGGACTTGAACCTATGTGCTGGGACTTGAACCCAGTCAAAACCCAGTTTGGGACTTGAACCTACGTGGCTTGGACTTGAACCCAGCCAAAACCCACGGTACCTGGTTTCAGGGCCTAATAAAGCTCAGATTCTTGATGTCTCAACACAGAAAGAATTCAGTGGGAGACAAAGTGATAGGTAAGAAGTGGATTTATTCAGATACAGAGAGAATCACACTCCACAGACAGAATGTGGGCCATCGGACAGGGAGAGTGTGTCTGTGAAATGTGGCGAGGTCAGTTTTTATAGGCTGGGTAATTTCATATAGTAGAAACTGAAGAAGAACTAAAGAGACTCTTGATGAAAGTGAAAGAGGAGAGTGAAAAAGTTGACTTAAAGCTCAACGTTCAGAAAACTAAGATCATGGCATCTGGTCCCGTCACTTCACGGCAAATAGATGGGAAAACAGTGGAAACAGTATCAGACTTTATTTTTTTGGGCTCCAAAATCACTGCAGATGGTGATTGTAGCCATAAAATTAAAAGATGCTTGCTCTTTGGAAGAAAAGTTATGACCAACCTAGACAGCATATTAAAAAGCAGAGACATTACTTTGTCAACAAAGGTCTGTCTAGTCAAAGCAATGGTTTTTCCAGTGGTCATGTATGGATGTGAGAGTTGGACTGTGAAGAAAGCTGAGCACTGAAGAATTGATGCTTTTGAACTGTGGTGTTGGAGAAGACTCTTGAGAATCCCTTGGACTGCAGGGAGATCCAACCAGTCCATCCTAAAGGAAATCAGTCCTAAATATTCATTGGAAGGACTGATGCTGAAGCTGAAACTGCAATACTTTGGCCACCTCATGCAAAGAACTGACTCATTTGAAAAGACCTTGATGCTGGGAAGGATTGAAGGCAGGAGGAGAAGGGGACAATAGAGGATGAGAAGGTTGGATGGCATCCCCAACTCAATGGACATGAGTTTGAGTAAAATTCTAGGAGTTGGTGATGGACAGGGAGGCCTGGCGTGCTGCAGTCCATAGGGTCACAAAGAGTCAGATACTGAGCGACTGAACTGAAATTTCATATGTTAATGAGTGGGAGGATTATTTCAAGTATTTTTGGGAAGGGGTAGAAACTTCCAGGATTTGGGCCACTGCCCACTCCTTGGTCTTTTGACAGTGCCTTGAAACTGCCATGGCACCCCAGGGTGTGTCATTTCACTTGCTGATTGAAGAGCAAGGTCTAGTCTTGTCTGCGTGTCTTGGTCCCATTTGACTCTAATTGGCTTATGTTGTGTCCTTGGGCTATGTCATTCTTTCAAAAGTTGTGTCCTGCCCCTTTCCCTCCTGTTACAAAACCACAACAAAACAAAAACCACCCTAACTCCTATTGATACCATGGCAAAATATTCATAGGAGCCAAGTTTCCTCCAGACAAACAAGGACATTCTCTTACAAACCATATGACAACCATCAAAATCAGGAACTTAACAGAGATAGATCATATCCAAAGGAAAATATTCTTTTACTATTTTATATTTGAATGGTGGTGGGAGGGTGGTCTGTGAATGAACTCACAATAGACAGATTAACAGGATAAGTCTGTTTATGCATGTGGGAGCTTTCAGCTTTAAGAGGCAACTTAAACAGCTGGAGGTAAGGGTTTACATATCAACTTAGTGAAGGGGGTGGTAGTGGTGATTGGGGCTTCAAAGGATGGAAGGTTGGGATAAAGCTTGTTTACACTATCTTTTGGAACGTCCTGGTGCCCAAGGTCAGGTCTCTGACTGGAAGTCTCCTTGGAGAGGGGCTGACTCTCATAAAGCCATGTGTTAGATAAGGGAAGTTCAGATAAGAGTTCTTTCCAGTTGGTTGTAGGGTAAATGTTCCCACCTTGAAGTAATCTTTGTGTCATTCAGGTGGGCTTTAAGTCCCATGAATAATACCATCTAATCCAGAGTCACCATTCAGATTTCACAGGCTGCCCTAACAGTGTCCTTCAGAGCAAAAGATTTCAATTCAGGAGCATCCACTGCATTTAGTTGTCATATCTCTTTGACTTTCTTCAATCTAATCATTGTTTCTGAAGAATGGTTTTAAAGATTTCAGACCATATATTATGGCAAAGGGGCTTCCCTGGTGGCTCAGATGGTAAACAATCTGCCTGCAATGCAGGAGGCCCAGGTTTGATCTCTGGGTTGGGAAGATCCCCTGGAGAAGGAAATGGCAACCCACTCCAGTATTCTTCCCTGGGAAAATCCCATGGACAGAGGACCCTGGCTGGCTACAGTCCATGGGGTCGCAAGAGTCAGACACGGCAGCGACTAAGCCACCATATTATGGCAAAATTTAATTAGCATATTTTAATTCATCTATTTACTCCTCTGTCTGGAGAAGGAAATGGCAACCCACTCCAGTACTCTTACCTGGAAAATTTCATGGATGGAGGAGCCTGGTAGGCTATAGTCCATGGGGTCTCAAAGAGTTGGACATGACTGAGCGACTTCACTTTCTTTCTTTCTGTAGTTCCTTTTGGAGAAGGAAATGGCAACCCACTCTAGTGTTCTTGCCTGGAGAAGCCCATGGACAGTGAAGCCTGGTGGACTGCAGTCTGTAAGGTTGCAAAGAGTCGGACACGACTGAGCAACTAACACACACACACCCTCATCTGTAAGGGAAGGAAAAAAATTCTTGTCCCTCTGTCCTTCAAAATTTTTGGTTGGGCCCTTGTAACAAAATGCAGATTAACTAGAGAAAAACAGAAGTTTATTAATGTGTATGTCTCCTAGAAGGGAGAAACTCAAAGAAAGAGAAACTGAAGGAGGTGGCTTAGAACTCTGGTTTACATACTACCTTCAACAAAGAAGAACACATTTATAGAGAAATAACTGGAAAAAGAAAGTGGTTTTAGGTTTCCAAGGGTGGCAAACAGTGGGAAGGTAAATATATGATAGAAAACTTAATGAAGTAAGTTGTTTGCAGATTCCTCTTATGCCATCTGATAAGGGTCTGTCTTCAGAGATGGAGAATCTATATCCTGCCTTCATGCAGAACAGGAGAAGGTTTCAGAGACCTTTTCCTGCATTTGCTGCTTCTTAAATGCCTTCATTTTAAATAGTTCGGCTAGAATTCCAGGTGAGCTACTTAAAGTCCTAAATGATGATGTTGTTAAAGTGTTGTGCTCAATATGTCAGCAAATTTGGAAAGCTCAGCAGTGGCCAAAGGACTGGAAAAGGTCAGTTTTCATTCCAATCCCAAAGAAGGGCAGTGTCAAAGAATGTTCAAACTATCAGACAATTGTGCTCATTTTGCATACTAGCAAGGTTATGCTCAAAATCCTTCAAGCTAGGCTTCAACAGTATGTGAACTGAAAACTTCCAGATGTACAAGCTGGGTTTAGAAAAGGCAGAGGAGCCAGAGATCAAATTGCCAACATTCATTGGATCATAGAAAAAGCAAGAGAACTCCAGAAAAGAATCTGCTTCATTGACTACACTAAAGCCTTTGACAGTGTGGATCACAACAAACTGGAAAATTTTTAAGAAGATGAGAATAGCAGACCACCTTACCTGCCTCCTGAGAAACCTGTATGCAGGTCAAGAAGCAACAGTTAGAACCAGACATGGAACAACAGACTGGTTCAAAATTAGAAAAGGAGTACATCAAGACTGTATATTGTTATCCTGGTTATTTAACTTCTATGCAGAATACATCGTGCAAAATACCAGGCTGCTTGAAGCACAAGCTGAAATCAAGATTGCCTGGAGAAATATCAATAACCTCAGATATGCAGATGATACCCGTCTAATGGCAGAAAGTGAAGAAGAACCAAAGAACCTCCTGATGAAGGTGAAAGAGGAGAGTAAAAAAGCTGGTTTAAAACTCAACATTCAAAAAATGAAGATCATGGGATCTGGTCCCATCACTTCATGGCAAATAGAAGGTGAGAAAGTGGAAACAGTGGCAGATTTTATTTTATTGAGCTCCAAAATCACTGTGGATGGTGGCTGCAACCATAAGATTAAAAGACACTTGCTCCTTGGAAAGAAAGTTATGACAAACTTAGATAGCATATTAAAAAGCATAGATGTCACTTTTCTAACAAAGGTCCATATAGTCAAAGCTATGGCTTTTCTAGTAGTCATGTATGGATGTAAGTATTGGACCATAAAGAAGACTGAGCACTGAAGAACTGGTACCTTCAAATTGTGGTGTTGGAGAAGACTTTTGAGAGTCCTTTGGATAGCAAGCTCCAAAATCACTGCAGATAGTGACTGCAGCCATGAAATTAAAAGACGCTTACTCCTTGGAAGGAAAGTTATGACCAACCTAGATAGCATATTAAAAAGCAGAGACATTACTTTGCCAACAAAGGTCCATCTAGTCAAGGCTATGGTTTTTCCTGTGGTCATGTATGGATGTGAGAGTTGGACTGTGAAGAAAACTGAGTGCCGAAGACTTGATGCTTTTGAACTGTGGTGTTGGAGAAGACTCTTGAGAGTCCCTTGGACTGCAAGCAGATCAAACCAGTCCATTCTAAAGGAAATCAGCCCTGGGATTTCTTTGGAAGGACTGATGCTAAAGCTGAAACTCCAGTACTTTGGCCACCTCATGCGAAGAGTTGACTCATTGGAAAAGACTCTGATGCGGGGAGGGATTGGGGGCAGTAGGAGAAGGGGATGACAGAGGATGAGATGGCTGGATGGCATCACTGACTCAATGGACGTGAGTCTGAGTGAACTCTGGGAGTTGGTGTTGGACAGGGAGGCCTGGTGTGCTGCGATTCATGGGGTTGCAAAGAGTCGGACACAACTGAGCAACTGAACTGAAGTGAACTGGATAGCAAGGTGATCAAACAGTGAATCCTAAAGGAGATCAACCCTGAATATTCATTGGAAGGACTGATGCTGAAGCTGAAGCTCCAATACTTTGGCCAGCTGATGTGAAGAGCTGACTCACTGGAAAGGACCTGGATCTTGGGAAAGATTGAAGGCAAAAGGAGAAGGGGACAACAGAGCAGATGGTTGGATGGCATCACCAACTCAATGGACATGAGTGTGAGCAAACTCCAGGAGACAGTGAAGAACAGAGAGACCTGATGTGCTGCAGTTCATGGGGTTGCAAAGAGTCGGACATAACTGAGCAACTAACTGATCAAACAACAACAAATATCTTCAGCTCAAAATAATTTTGATGTCAAAGAGACATATAAAAAAAAGGCATATTTTGGGGTGACATATTCTGGCTTCCTTTGATCTGTAAATTCATTGACTGGGGACGAGTAATTGATCATCTGTTCTGGACTGAGGCTTGTCAGGCCTTGGGATCTGTGGGTGCACTAGATAGATGTGGACCTGCCCTGGGGAGAGGCTCAGCAGTAAAGAATCTGCCTGCCATGCAGGAGATGCAGAGTTAGATCTCTGGATTGGGAAGATCCCCTGGAGGAGGGTATGGCAACCCACTCCAGTACTCTTGCCTGGAGAATCCCATGGACTGAGGAGCCTGGTGGGCTACAGTCCATGGGGTTGCAAAGAGTCAGACACCATTGAAGTCACTGAGCAGGCATGCAAACTATCCTAACCACCTCCTTGAGTCACATTTTCTGTGAACTCCCACACACATATACATGTATAAAAATCTGTCTTTTCTCACTAGTCTGTCTTTTGTTAGCTTAATTTGCAGGTGCTTAGAGAACACCTGCCAATGCAGGAGATTCAAGAAATTTCCTTGAAGAAATTCCCTTGAAGAAATTCAAGAGATTCAAAGATTCCCTGGGTCAGGAGGATCTCCTGGAGTAGGAAATAGCAACCCACTCCAGTATTCTGGCCTGGGAAATCACATGGACAGAGGAGCCTAGTGGGCTATAGTCCATGGGGTCACAAAGTCCAGACATGACTGAGCAACTGAGTGTGCACACACGCACACACACACACACCACTTAAGAGAGTATAGAAAATGTTTTTTTCCCCTTGACACACTTAGATATTATTAACAATGGTCACATTAAGGAGCAAAATGTTTAAAACATTGATCACCAGAAAATTAAAACAGTTGCTTTATGTATAGTAGCATCTCTTCCATTGTAAATGCTATTTTTATTCCTTTAATTCCTTATCCACCATTCTCTTCAAACTTTCTCAACTTTTCTGGTACTCTTTGTATATTGTTGTTGTTTAGTTGCTAAGTCATATGTGACTCTTTTGTGACCCCATGGACTGTAGCCTGCCAGGCTCCTCTGTCCATGGGATTTCTCAGGCAAGAATATTGGAGTGGGTTGCCATTTCCTTCTCCAGAGGATCTTCCTGATCCAGAGACTGAACCCATGTTTTCCGCATTGCAGGTGGATTCTTTACCGCTGAGCCACTGGGGACGCACTCATTACACAGCTCTGGGCAAAACACAGTGGGGAAAGCACTGGTAAACGCATTCAGGACCAGCGGCAGTGACAGGGCATGACTCATTCTGAGCATGATGCTCTGAGGTCACTGGAAGCATCAGCAGTGTCCAAAGACTACCTCCGCTTTGTGGGTGCTTGCTGTGCTTTTCAAAATGTCTACAATCATTCCTGCTGTTCTACTGCTTGACTTTGGATGGTAACTGGAAAACATTCCACCACATTGTTTTGCTAAAATATATTACATTTTTTGAGATGTTAATATAAAATTTTATACCATCTTAAAACAGACAAATTCTGTATTGAGAGATACATACATTCTATGAAGTTTGTATATTAAAAAACAAAAAGTGTTTTGGAGAGTTATTTGTCAGGCTGTACTTGCATATATAAAACACTTAAGACAGTGCTTGGCACAAAGAAAATATTAGCTTATTATTTTACCTTTAATGACATAATGTTCTCGGGGCGGGGGGGGGGAGGGGCGGGAAACAGGCAAGAAGACACAAGATGGCTAAGATCACTGCAGACTGTGATGGGTTTTCTGAAGAGATTGAAAGCCATAATAGACAGTACTGGGGGAGGGACCTTCTTCATGTAGGTGGTCAGGGTGGCCTCCCTGGTGAGGTGATGTCTAAAAATCAAAAGCTTTCCAGGCAGAGACAACAGCAAATCCCAAGGCAAAGGTGAGGCGGAGCTGTTGGAAGGACATGATTAGAGAGTGGGGAGAGGGGAGACCTCTGTGAGATGAGGCCAGAGATATCAGGGTGAGGACCCAGGTCGTGGAGAATCTTGGAGGCCACAGAGAAGAGTTTAGATTCTATTGTAAGCACAATAAAAAATCATTTTAAAGATTTAGGTGGAGGGATGAAATGATCTGGTTTGTGGTTTGTTTGTTTGTTTAGATCACTTTTGCTGAGGAGATTGGGCTAATGGAGATTTCAGGTGGAAGCTGGCAGACCAGTTATGAGGCTTCTCCATTGATTCAGGTTAGAGATGAAGCAACACTAAAGATGGACTGAAGTCGGGGTGAAGAATGATTGGACTTGGCGTTGGGTGCAGAAAACGGATGACACAGGGATGGCACTTGGACTCCTGGCTCTGATAACCAGGTGGGTGCTGAAATTCTCAACTGAATTGCTCAAATTCTGAACATTTGCAGAGTTATCTCTGAAGTCTGGGCACATACACACATACCCATGAATGTAGAATTATGTTTGCCGTGTCTTTGGGGAGGTATCATTATTTATAAATGTCAATGTTGCTGCAAAAGGACTAGATGGTGTAGAGGCTCCATACCACGTGGCACAGGAGAATACTGAATTACAGTGATTTGCTTCAGCCCCTTTTCATAGTACCTGGTAACATTTGCTTTGGCCCTACCTTATAATAGCATCTGCTGTGATGCAAGGCTTTTTGTTTGCTTCGCCTTTTTGACTGGAAGCATGAAACGTGTGGCTGTTTTGGTTGTATAAGCTAAACATCAGAAAGGTCTGCCATCATTCCTCAGCAGGCCACAGCTACAGTGTGTCTGTTCCCTTTTTCCTTGCTTTTTAATAGAGTAATGGTGGTTAGGAGCAAATGACCATTCTGAAGAGATTAAGTGTAAGATGCTTTGGGATGAACAACCCAAGAAGAGTTGTAGATCACTACAGAAGGCTGCACAATATGCCACCTCCAAATACACCACTCTGGAATAAGGGCTATTTTGAGTGAAAGACAATTGAGAGAAGACTGATAGAAGAAAAACTGTCTGTCCCCCTTCTATTTACCTAAAAGCAGGACATTTGTAAAGTGTTCTCACTTCCCTCCACTACTGGAGATAACTCTAGACCCTATTAGCCCAGCGATGGCACCACAGGAATCTACACAATAAACTGGACTGACCCTTATCTTTCATTACTGCTGCTGCTACTGCTAAGTCGCTTTAGTCGTGTCCGACTCTGCAACCCCACCAGGCTCCCCTGTCCCTGGGATTCTCCAGGCGAGAACCACTGGAGTGGGTTGCCATTTCCTCCTCCAATGCATGAAAGTGAAAAGTGAAAGGGAAGTTGCTCAGTCGTGTCTGACTCTTAGCGACCCCATGGACTGCAGCTCTCCAGGCTCCTCCGTCCATGGGATTTTCCAGGCAAGAGTACTGGAGTGGGGTGCCATCGCCCTCTCCGTATCTTTCAGTAGTTTCCCCATATGTGTGCCTTCTTACAATCTGCTGCCCTAGAAACTCAAAGTCCTTTTCCTTTGTCTTGTCACAACTCTAAACATGTTCTGTTCTTTTGCTGACATTATAGAAGCCCAAGTTCTAACCACCTCTTTGAGTTCCTCATCCTCGGGTGCTCTCCCATTTGTATGCACAAGCATTAATAAACTTCTGTGCTTTTTTCCTCTCAGTCTGTCTTTTGTCAGTCTGAGTTGCAGTGCCCCCACCCAGAGATCTGAGTAGAGTAGAGGGGAAAAGATTTTTTTTCCTTTCCTACATGACAAAGAACAGAAAGTATACACTGAGAACCCCAGAAACAGGGTGGCTTTGGTGTAGAGAGGCCCAGGGGCTGGCTGCCTCATTTATTAGTTATGTTAGCTTATGCAGACTACAGGCATCACTGAGCTCTGGTTCCCCCATCTGTGAAATGTTTTGGAGGGAGATGGGAGAGTGAATAATAATTGAATAAGATAGAATATAGTGATAGAATATTCTGGATTGTTATGGAAACCCAGTCTTTGAAACTCAGTGGCTTAGCACAACCAAAGTGGATTCAGACGTAGGTCAGTGAACTTTCTCCTCCTTCTGAAAACCATGAAGTCTGTATTTTCATCGTCTTGTGATATAGCCTGAGCATGTAGCCTTCAAGATTATTGAAGAAAGGGAAGAGAGGATGCAGGACTTCATGATATATTTTAATATTCAGACCTGGAAGTGGTTTATGTCACTTCCACCCATCCCCCACTGACCAGCATTGAGCCACATGGCCCCAAAGAACAGCAAGGTAAGCTGAAAAACAGTTTCCCAATGCCCAGTAAGAGAAAAATAAAATTTGGTGAAATAATGACATTCTCTCTATAACATGTAGGGAAAATATGTGTTATAAAATTATCTCCAGCTCTTCTCTAGTAATAATAATTTGAAATTACTAAAACAGGAAAAGAAGTTAATGAGCAAAGGGTATAAATGAGCCGCAAGATGGATCACCCATCTCTGAATAATGGGGAGGTAATTGCCTTTCTAAAACAGCACAGAAAAGAGGGCTGAGGAGTAAGAGGGGGAGTGGAAGGTGGAGGGTTGAAGACTCAGAATTGGAAAGAGATGAAATGTCTTAGTTAATAAAGTTCACAATTGAGGTGAAAGTATGCCTGGAAAAAAAAGTTTTATGTCTAAATTGAAAGCAAACAACATTTTTCAGAGAGGCAACAATTGTGTTGCCGGCAGAAAGGTAAAGTTTACAATGTTCATCTGAGAGTAAGAAGTTCCAAAATGAAGATCTTTTCTGCAAATAAAAAGAAAGAGCTATCTCTGGAAAGTATTTCCAAGTTAAATGTTAAGGATGAAAGACACCAATAAATGATTTGCGGGATGACTTATGCATGTTAGGAAGATTAAACCATGCTTCATCTTCTGATGTGGGAAGACATGGGACAAGTGCTCTGGGGGTCAAGGCTGTGCTGTGAGATGTGTACCTTTCTAAGAATGTCTTGTCTGCTTTGAGAAGGAGAAATCAGAGTTTTCATGTTGGGGGGAAAAATTCTATTTCTTAGTTCTCAGCAAAGGCCCCTATAACAGAAGACAGACTAATAAGAGAGAAAGAAATAGAAGTTTATTAACATGTCTGCTTCATGGATGCATGGGACAAACACCCAGGGAAAAATGAGAAACCCTGTGTGGTGACTTAGAACTCCAGCTTAAACACCATCACCGACTCAATGGACAGACGTTTGAGCGAACGCAGGGAGGTGGTGAAGGACGGGGAAGCCTGGCGTACTCCTGTCCATGGGATTGCAAACAGCTGGACGTGACTTAGCGACTGGACAACAACAGTGGGGAGACTGGTTATGAGGAAGTTACCAGGGAAACAGGGTAAACAGGGTAAGGCTTGTTGTACAATTTTAAGTGGTGCCTTCTCCAGTGACAAGAGTCTCTTGCGATTTCGTGAACCTTCTCTTCCTGGTACGCTTCCCTGATGGCTCAGCTGTTAAAGAATCTGCCTGCAATGTGGGAGACCTGGGTTCAATCCCTGGTTTGGAAAGGTTCCCTGGAAAAGGGAACAACTACCCACTCCAGTATTCTGGCCTGGAGAATTCTATGGACTGTATAGTCCATGGGGTTGCAAAGAGTCGGACACAACTGAGTGAATTTCACTCACTCTCTTCCTGGTACAGAGAGGGAGAGACACCCTTACCCAGGGAAATTTTCTTTCTAAATATAAATTTCCCTTATGTAAGAGGAACTTCTACTCTGTTTTCTGAGCTTCTCCTGTGTTTGCTGTTTCTCAAAATAATCAGCTCAAAATAATCCTTACACTGAAGAGGCATATTTTGGGATGCCACATTTGGCCATCCTTCCCTAATAAACTCCCCTTCGCCCTCTGCTCACCCTACTTCAGCCACACTGGACATTCAAAGATTCCAGCTTTGCTCCAGCCTCCCAGCGTCCACCCCAGCTTCTCTCGGCCTAGAAGACTTCCCCCTGGGATGTGGAGTCCACTCCGTGACACTGCCCCACCCCCAACTCCTCAGTGACACCTACCCTGTCCACTCTATTCAGTATCCTCAGACATACCGCATAGTTACTCTTTACAGTGTTTACTGCTTGTCTATCCCACTGGAATATAAGCTCCCCAAGGGTAGAGGTTCTTTATGATTATTTCACTGATGTATCCTAAGCATCCAATAGATGCACGAAAATATTTGTTAAATTGAATCGTTCACAGGTTACCAACTAGCTCCTAATGGGTTAAGTGGCATAGAGGTTTGTTTTCCCTTAAAACAACTGCTGTGAAACAGAGAGTGCTTGTGCTGCCCTGAATGATGGGGGAAGAGAGGGGGTGGAGAGGGTACAGCAGGGAAACCAAAATTAGGGGGAAAAATCCGTGTGAACACTTAAAGAGTCTTTTTGTGTTGCTGATTTTATATTTCAGGCTATATGACCAATGGCAATAGCATTATTTAAGCTATAATTTTTAGTTTTTAGAGTAATTTCTTTGGAATGTTTTTCTTTCCTTCTAAAACAAGCGAACTCTGTGAAGCACATAAGCTTCAGTTTCAGCTTAAGAGAGAAACCTTTAGGTGGAGATAAAATAGAAACCGGCACCTCTATTCACTCTTTCAGTACCTGGTCTGTTTGAAGAGCGGACGTGTTTGGACAGTAATGCTTAATGAGATCATTTCTGTTACTGTTTGTGAAGGGCTTAGCTTTGCCTCCATCTCCTTTGGGGCTTAAGAACTTGGACATTTCAGAATACTTTCTTAACATTAAATACAGAGTTTCAGTTGCTTTGATGCAATACTAGGGGACACAAAAAAGCCTGTTGAAAACGATCTCAGAACTGAAACTGAACAGCTACAGAATCCTTGTGAAAATACAAATATCAGAAGAAGAGAGTCAACATTTTAGGCATAAATTAGATTTTATACAAAATTACATTTTGAGCTTGTGGGATCTGTGGTTGTTTTGAAATATTATCTCTGTTCTAGAAACTGTAGGCCTTCCTTTGAATGATTGCCCAAAATCTCACCTTTGCTGCAGTGATTAGCCAGTCCCGGTATTTAGGGTTGAATTTACATGTGTTTAGCAGTCCCTTAAATTCTTCACCCTGAAAAAGAACCCCTTTATCCTCTAAGCACAGGTGTGGTGGATGCTTTTGCATCATTCAGTTACATTCCAGATTTGGGGGAAGTTAGCTAAGAGATGTGTCTGCATATTATGCTCTGGCCATCTGTCTGTACTATTTACCATGCTCTACACTGGGCCTTATATCAAAATTAATTGCACCACCAGGTCCCAGCCATTAATTTTAGTATATACAAACTATGTAAGAGCAGTGAGACATTTATTTATATTTTTTGCTTCAACCTGTAATTCTTGACCCCATAACATTGGGGGATCAACCCCCTGCTGCGACTTTATTAAACTATCAACTGTAACAAATAGCTCTTCTGCGTAATTACTTTGTCACAACAATCAGAATTTTAGGAAGCACATTGATAAAAGTAAGAATTAGACTCTTCATCTTATGCTAAGCCTGATTATTTCGCCCTAGAATTTTGGGTAGAATTGATCCCTTCTTCAACGATGCTAGTGGTGGTCATGAATATATTCTACTACCTTGGAGAGAATAAGCTGAAGGGTTTTTCCATGAGGTGAGTGATATGGGGTTGGCCATCTGTGATGGGGGAGTCACCTTGCATTCTGAATTTAATCCAAACTGCCCCTAATTACCAGTAAAGGATCTGTCAGCAGAAAGAAGTCTCCTAACTTGTCTTGCTTATAATTTAGTCAGGGCAGTACCCGAGCCAACCTGTTTGTTAGGCAAGAGAATTATTTCTGAAAGGATCTCCAGGAAAAGGAATACCCGCCTCTCTTGTGCTAATATGAACTGCATTTCATCTTCAAATTCTCTGCAGGAAGAGAGAGCCGTGCTTTGTTCCCCACCTGGGATGGCTGAGAGGCCTGGAATGTGAGTGGCTATGGTTCCCAAGATAAGAAATTGTCAGCCTCCACTGTGAGGATTATGAATAGGATCAGAGAAGGAAGAGAAAAAAGCAACGTCAGATTAATTTTAAAACCAATTTAAAGGTTAAATCTTGCCAAAAAAGAGAAATTACAATCTCAAGGTCGAGTAGAAAATTAGTATTTCCCAATCCTGAAAGTGTCTAAAAATTTATCTTTTTAAAATTTCACATTTTACTGGGAGTTCCTTGGTGGCCAAAGGGTTAGGATTCCAGGCTTTCAATGCCAGGGCTCGGGTTCAGTCCCAGGTTGGGGAACTGAGATCCCACAAGCTGTGCAGCACAGCCAAAAAAAAAAAAAAAAGTAAAATTTCACCTATTACTGGTCAAATAGCAAAGAAGCCAGAACATGTGACAATTCAGTAGTATTTATTATTAATAAATAGATATAAATGTTTTATTGTCAGCCACCTAGAAGAAATGTCTCGTAACAGGCAAAGAAAACCCCATCGGGGTTTTGAGATACCCTTCCTTCCTTGCTGCTGCTGCTGCTTCTAAGTCGCTTCAGTCATGTCCGACTCTGTGCAACCCCATAGACGGCGGCCCACCAGGCTCCCCCATCCCTGGGATTCTCCAGGCAAGAACACTGGAGTGGGTTGCCATTTCCTTCTCCAATGCATGGAAGTGAAAAGTGAAAGTGAAGTCACTCAGTCGTGTCCGACTCTTCACGACCCCATGGTCTGCAGCCCACCAGGCTCCTCCGTCCATGGGATTTTCCAGGCAAGAGTACTGGAGTGGGGTGCCATTGCCTTCTCCACTTCCTTCCTTAGCAACCATCATATTAAACACTGTGTCACCACAACTTGTTGATCTAGTTGGTGATAGAAAAGGTGGGGCAAGCCGTAAAAAATAGCTAAGATTAATGATGTCTGTCAATAGCCATCTTCTTCAGCACTCTTTGATAACCCCAGGACTGGGCTGGCCCATTCTTGAGTGTGGGGTAATTTGTCCAGTGGAGCCCAGGGTAAAGCTGGGCCCTTTCAATGCAAGATCATTCAGGTCAGCTATGCAGTCCCTGTTGAGGTCATCAGCAGCTTCAGCAGAGAAAGATTTTAGAAAGGATATATTATTTGATAAACAAAAAAGTATTGATGTAATCATTATAAAAAATAGAATATTTTAAACTCCCCATCATTTATTTTATAGTTTAATTTTATTTTGAAATATACATGAAAAGACTGATGCTGGGAGGGATTGGGGGCAGGAGGAAAAGGGGACGACAGAGGATGAGATGGCTGGATGGCATCACCGACTCGATGGATGTGAGTCTGAGTGAACTCCGGGAGATGGTGATGGACAGGGAGGCCTGGCGTGCTGCCATTCATGGGGTTGCAGAGAGTCGGACACAACTGAGCAACTGAACTGAACTGATACATGTAGGGGACAGTTTACCTTTTAGGTAAATCTTTTTGGCCTTTCTTGCCCAGCCCATTGCCCAGTGAGACTAGATACATTACAGCTGATTTTATAGGCCCCTCTTGATAAACTGTACAAGGATTTTTTTTTCCATTCCATGGAGCTTAATAGAGAGGGCCTGGAAAAGGCAAGAGAGTAAGAGATCAAACACAATTCCTGGGACTTATGTTTGGCAACAGTTAAAAAAAAAAAAAAATCAACAACAAATGAGTAAAACCTATCCAACTAGTTCATCCTGTTTCCACAGAGTAATCAGGGCGAAAGTGAGACTGTAACAATTTAGAGAAGACACTTCAGGCTTCCCTTTGGAATCACCACTCTTGGGTTTCTGTTGTTTATTTTCTTGGTCTCTCTGCACCCTCCTGCTTAGATGCATGTGTGATCCTGTCTGTGGCACTCCTTCCCGTGGTCTGGGTTACATTAGACAATACCATCAATTTCTTTGATAGAGTCCAGAGCTGAACCACTGTGGAAAATAATGAGCTTATTATGAATATGCAACTGTATCCTTTTTTTAAAAAATTGGGGTATAGTTGCTTTGCAATGTTGTATTGGTTTCTACTGTACAATGAAGTGAATCAGCCACAGGGAATTTATCCCCTCCCTCTTGGGTCTCATCCTCCCCCCATCCCACCGCCCCAGGTAATCACAGAGCACAGAGCTGAGCTCCCTGTGTTCTATAGTGGGTTCCCACTAGCTATCTATTTTACACGTGATGGTGTATATATATACACGTCAATCCCAGTCTCCCAGTTCACCCCACCCTCCCTGATCCCTGTGTCCTTGCATCAGTTATCTACATCTGCATCTCTATTCCTGCCCTGCAAACAGGTTCATCTGCAACATTTTTCTAATTCCACATCTATGTGTTAATGTACTATATTTGCTTTTCTATTTCTGACTTACTTCACTCTGTATGACAGATTCTAGGTCCATCCATGTCTCTGGAAACGACCCAGTTTTGTTCCTTTTTATGGCTGTATCTATGTACCACATCTTCTTCATCCATTCATCTGTCAGTGGACATTTTAACTCTCTTAGATTTGATTTATTAATTCTTTCTGTATGCAGTGTTCATGGGTTGATGGGGCCAACTAGTCACGGGCTCATCAGAGCTCCCTCTCTCTCTGGGAGTTAAAAATCTGCAAACAGCATCCAGATTCTTTTACAGTGCCCCATTCTAGGCTCCACAAAGGCAGGAGCAGGTTTTACTTCCTGGGGCCGGTGCTGTAGCTGTTAGGAGTCAATTCTCCTTAGGACTCAGATTGTCAAGTTGTTTCAGGACTCTTGGGTTTGTTTGACTTCCTTCCTAGGACCTTGGGAATTTTGGTATAAAACTATCCTTTTCTCTAGTTTTCAGAAGACAAATAGAAGACTTTGCCAAGGAAACAGAGAAGAAAAGGTTAGAAAATATATTGATTTACAAAAATAGATGGATCTTTAGTAGAACAAAAGGACAAACTACAGGCTGGGAGAAAATACTTGCAAAAGACATGTCTGATAAAGGACTGGTATCTAAAATATATAAAGAACTTTTAAAACTCAGCAATAAGGAAACGAACAACCAACTGAAAAGAGGGTAAAAGATTAGAGCAGACACTTCCCCAGAGAAGATGTACAGATAGCAAATGAGTATATGAAAATATCCTTAGGGAGTTGCATATTAAAATAAGATACCACTGCACACATAAAAGAATGATTAAAATCCAAAACAGTGACAATACCAAAAGCTGGCAAGGATGTGTAGGATCTCTTACTCATTGCTGGTGGGAATGCAAAATGGTAAAGCCACTCTGGAAGATAGCTTGACAGTTTCTTCCAAAACCAAATATACTCTTACCACATAATCCAGCAAATTATGCTCCTTGGTATTTACCCAAAGGAGTTAAAAAATTATGTTCACACAAAAACATGCCCACAGATGTTTAGCAGCTTTATTCATAATTGCCAAAATTCAGAAGCAACAAGATGTTTTTCTGTAGGTGAATACATAAACTATGAGACATCCACAGTAGAGTATCATTCAGTGCTAGAAGAAATGAGCTAACAAGCTGTGAAAAGACATGGAGGAACCTTAAATGTATATTGCCAGGTGAAAGAAACCAATCTGAAATGCATACATACTGTATGACTCCAACGATGTAACATTCTGGAACAGGCAAAATTATGGAGATAATAAAAAGATGAGTGGTTGGCAGGGGTTGTGGTGAGGAAGTGATGACTAGCTTAGGGAATTTTTAGGGCAGTGAAAGTACTGTGTGATACTGAAACATGGGGTACATGACATTATACATTTGTTCAAACCCATAGGACGTACAATGCAAAGAGTGAACCCTAATGTAGACTGTGGACTTTAGTTAATAACATCAGTATTGGCTCATCAACTATAACCAATGTGCACTTAATGCAAGATGTTAATGACAGGGGAATTGGGACGGGGGAAGGAGGATATGGGAACCCTGTACTTTCTGCTCAATTTTTCTATAAACCTGAACCTTTTAAGAAAAAGGTCTACTAACTAAAAGAAAACAAAAAGCCAGATCTAGGAAAGTGTGGGAAGAATCGTGCCATTAGAGGGTCAAGGGAAGTGTGGTCAACACTGATCTGAATTTTTCTGAGCCACCGCAAAGGCAGGCCTCTGAGGCGATGTTTTCACCACCAAGAGTCTAGCCGGTGAATTTAAGTTGCTGGTCAGCCGAACAGCACTGCACTGTTCACCATCTCAGAACAGCTAATGAAATCACAGACTCCCATCTTAGGGAGCTAGGGGGAGAAGAAAGGGGCTTTCAACTGAGTTTAAAGGTAAGAAATAGAAACATCCAGAGACTTTTGTAGCCTGTAGCATTTGAAAAGCTCTTCAAATAAATCATCTCAAGCACTGGAGTTGGAGGAACCTTGAAATAGGATAATTATGAGCTTTGATGTGGTGGTTTGTGCTGCATTCACAGTATTTACTCCATTCGAGTGTGTGTGAGTGAGAGAGAGAGAGAGAGAGAGAGAGAGAGAGAGAGAGAGAGAGAGCCGCGCATGCGCACGCCTGCATTCACAGTATTTACTCCATTCGAGTGTGTGTGAGTGAGAGAGAGAGAGAGAGAGAGAGAGCCGCGCATGCGCACGCCTGCCTGAGAGCCAGGGAGACCAAAAGGAAGGAAGGGAGAAAAGATCTTCATCTTCTCTAATTTCTTTGTACTGGTGGAGTCTAACCTGACCAGGTTATTTCTTTTACACTAACTTCGAGCAGCTACCCACATGTCTTAGTCAACACATCTTTGTACTTGCATTCCTTGAAACCACATTCTGCTTCTTCCTTTTCCCACCTTGCCACCCTCCCCCCTGCCCTTTTTTTAAAGAAAGCGTTGTTAATATGTTCAAGATCTTTCCGGTGTTGTCACATGGCTGTCATGTTGTTCATCACGTTTTCTTCCCTCCCTCTTAAAGTCCCACCTAGCCTCCTTGGGAGAGGTGGTGTCTACTTCAGCCCCTTGCCTTCTGGTTTGCAGACACAACTCCAGGGGTTTGATTAGCCTCAGCCTGAGATGACCCAGATACTTTAAGGGAGTAGAAACAATAGAATTATCCATGTTCACAGTGTTAGTGTTGTATTTAACACTTAGAAGGCAAATGCTACTTTCTGAGGAATACACATGAGCGTTGTCTTAAGGAGAAACAAAGGCCAGAGGAAGATCTGGTTCTTGCCCCAGACAAATGTATGACCTTGGGAAAATGCCAATCTGTCCAAGCCTCAGAGCCTTCATATGCAAACTAGAGATATTCTTCCTGCTGAAAGGCAGAGGACCAGACCTTTGGTTTCCCAAAGCCTTGTCAGGTTTAAGGTTCTGTATTAAAACTTTAGCCTTTTCCTTCTCCAAGGGATCTTCCCAACCCAGGGAAAGTAGCCTTTCCCTTCTTCAGGGGGGTCTTCCCAACCCAGGGATTGAACCCAGGTCTCCTGAATTGCAGGTGGATTCTTTACCAGCTGAGTCACAAGGGAAGCCCATATTAGAACCTAAGAAATGCTTTTCACCCAAATGGATAGATCTTAACTGTCTGGAATGTGAGTTGGGTCATATTTCCCTTGACTAGCCCACAGCACATAGCATGCTATTAGTAATCTTAACAGCTACCCTTTACTGAACTATTTATGAGCCACTTGCCTGCCTGCCTGGGGACTCAAACTTGTGGAGCAGTGGCTATTATGGAGAGAGAGGGGAAGGGAGTGGGCCATGGCATAGAGCCAACCACCAACCCAGGGCCTCCAGCTTCTGAGAGCAGGCAGCCCCCTGGGTTAGCAGGCTCTGCCCAGGAGCTGGAGGTGAGTGGGAGGTGGAGCCTTGAAGGTCTTTATCTCTTCTCTTGCTACTGTGCTGAATCTGACATAACGCATACATAGCTTCAAGGTAGAGGCAGCCGTGACCTGGAACATTGTGTCATCGGAAAAAAAAATTACATATTCACAGCATTTCCTCTAATGTACCTGTAAAGCTGGCCTGCTGGGCTGTTTAGGTTATGGGTGGAAAGAAGCATCTGAAAATTATCCACGTTAAGAATGAAAAACGCGAGTGAGAACAGCAGGCCTTGGTGAGAGGGTTATCTAATGAGGATTTGAGAATGTTTCTGATGGAGTCTTTCCCTCTTCCCAGGCTGCACACCCTCTGCCATGAGGAAGTTTAAAACTACTCTTTGGGATGTTTTACATTCAGGGAATTCCCAGGCTGTCCAGTGGTTAAGACTCTGCTGCAGGGGGTATGGGTTTGATCCTGGTCAGAGAACTAAGATTTCACATGCTGCGCAGCACAGCCAAAAAGGAAAAAAAAAAAAAAGATGTTTTACATTCAGATTTCTTCTCCTCCACCTGGTGCTAAGATGAGCCTAGGGTGGCCTGGGTTTAGGTTAGATTGGCAGGAGAAGCTTTTCTGTGCAAACAAAATCAATCAGTTCTTCAAACAACCCGCGGGTTTCAAAAAATCTTGCTGAGGGGAAAGATTGTGCATAGTGATGGGCAAAGAGTTAATGGCAACAAAGATTTGATGAAGGTTTGAAACACAGGTCCAGCAGTTCTCCATAAAAAGACGGCTATCCTCTCCTGTCAGAGAAGGCAATGGCACCCCACTCCAGTACTCTTGCCTGGAAAATCCCATGGACGGAGGAGCCTGGTGGGCTGCAATCCATGGGGTCGCTAAGAGTCGGACACGACTGAGCGACTTCACTTTCACTTTTCACTTTCATGCATTGGAGAAGGAAATGGCAACCCACTCCAATGTTCTTGCCTGGAGAATCCCAGGGACGGCGGAGCCTGGTGGGCTGCTGTCTATGGGGTCGCACAGAGTCGGACACGACTGAAGTGACTTAGCATAGCATCCTCTCCTGTATTCTGGCCTGGAGAATTCCATCAACTGTATAGTCCATGGGGTTACAAAGAGTTGGACATGACTGAGCGACTTTCACTTCATATCTCTCATGGCTAAGAGTTTACAAAGCTCTTTCCAGCCCGTTGTCTCACCTTTATTGCCACACTAACCTATGAAGCCCAGCATAGTAAACTAGCATGATCCCTCCTTAGCGGAGAGGAAACTGAAGCTCAGTGACCTGCCCACTTCCCACAGCTCAGGCCAGGGCCAGGGCGAGAATCCAGCTATGTGACTCAATTTGTCTTCATTCTAGGCTGTTCGCCACCAGTAGCATCCCCTTATTCTACCTCCCTGCCCCCTCCCCACCATCCATCCTAGCCTTGAATATGAAATTTATCAGGATCAGGTGCAACAGAAAATGCATCACTGCTAGAAAGCCCAAGAGCCTTTTTGCATTTTGCACATATTTTATTGAGAGAAGTACAGCTTTTGATTATCTATGGGACCTGAACTCAGTAGCTTCCAGGAGATCTGACTTACTGATACGTGAGAAAATCTGGGAAATAAGCCATAAGATAAATAGCTCAGTCTCCTCTCTCTGCCATGGCTTATGATCCGGCTGTCATGGGAAGGTAAGTGGAGGTGAGGTATTAGTCAGCTGACTACATAGAACATTAATTTCTTACTAACTTTATAAAACAAAATCCTTCATAACTCTGAAAGCATAATTGGAACTCCCCAAGCACGTTCGAGGGAAGTACTCAGCTCTGGCCTGTTTAGTATTTCTATCAGCAACTTGAAGAGTCATGTAAAAGGAATGTTCACAGATTATTCAACTGACAGCGGTGGGGAGGGATGGCTGATACAGTGTGTAGTGACAGAGGGGTGAGCATCCACGCCAGGAAGCCTGGCCTCACACCTCACACGATGTATCCCTGTCCCTGAGGACCGCCCATCTGACACCTGCAGCTCACAGGTCCTGGGCCTGTGCTTTCTAAGGAGTTTTGTCTTTTTCAATATCATGACCACATTCTGGACTTTGCTGTTACTCTGGCTGCTCCCCGCCAGTACCCCTTCAGCACCACACTCTCGAAACTGTTTTCCATGATTCTAGCTCTCACTGCCACCTCTCACACTACACCTCTTATGAGCTCATCTTTTCTAATCACGTCCTTGGTCATCTGCATTAGCGAATGCCACCACTTCTCACCCAGGTTCCAAGACAGAAACTGAGTCTACCTGCCATTCTGGGTCTTCACTTCTTGTCTATTAAGGCCTCCTGTGCACAATAAAAAAAAAAATTAAAATAATAACATCAAATAAAATTTGTGTACCTTTTCTAAAGGCAATGCCAAAAAAATGCTCAAACTACCACACAATTGCACTCATCTCACACGCTAGTAAAGTAATGCTCAAAATTCTCCAAGCCAGGCTTCAGCAATATGTGAACCATGAACTTCCAGATGTTCAAGCTGGTTTTAGAAAAGGCAGCGGAACCAGAGATCAAATTGCCAACATCTGCTGGATTATGGAAAAAGCAAGAGAGTTCCAGAAAAACATCTATTTCTGCTTTATTGACTATGCCAAAGCCTTTGACTGTGTGGATCACAATAAACTGTGGAAAATTCTGAAAGAGATGGGAATCCCAGACCACCTGATCTGCCTCTTGAGAAATTTGTACGCAGGTCAGGAAGCAACAGTTAGAACTGGACATGGCCATCAGCAGATGAATGGACAAGAAAGCTATGGTACATATACACAATGGAGTATTATTCAGCCATTAAAAAGAATACATTTGAGTCAGTTCTAATGAGGTGGATGAAACTGGAGCCTGTTATACAGAGTGAAGTAAGCCAGAAGGAAAAACATCAATACAGTATACTAACGCATATATATGGAATTTAGAAAGATGGTAACAATAACCCTGTGTACGAGATAGCAAAAGAGACACTGATATATAGAACAGTCTTATGGACTCTGTGGGAGAGGGAGAGGGTGGGAAGATTTGGGAGAATGGCATTGAAACATGTAAAATATCATGTATGAAACGAGATGCCAGTCCAGGTTCGATGCACGATACTGGATGCTTGGGGCTAGTGCACTGGGACGACCCGGAGGGATGGTATGGGGAGGGAGGAGGGAGGAGGGTTCAGGATGGGGAACATATGTATACCTGTGGCGGATTCATTTTGATATTTGGCAAAACTAATACAATTATGTAAAGTTTAAAAATAAAATTAAAAAAAAAAAGAACTGGACATGGAACAGCAGACTGGTTCCAAATAGGAAAAGGAGTTTGTCAAGGCTGTATATTGTCACCCTGTTTATTTAATTTATATGCAGAGTACATCATGAGAAACGCTGGACTGGAAGAAACACAAGCTGGAATCAAGATTGCCGGGTGAAATATCAATAACCTCAGATATGCAGATGACACCACCCTTATGGCAGAAAGTGAAGAGGAACTTAAAAGCCTCTTGATGAAGGTGAAAGTGGAGAGTGAAAAAGTTGGCTTAAAGCTCAACATTCAGAAAATGAAGATCATGGCATCCAGTCCCATCACTTCATGGGAAATAGATGGGGAAACAGTGGAAACAGTGTCAGACTTTATTTTTCTGGGTTCCAAAATCACTACAGATGGTGACTGCAGCCATGAAATTAAAAGACGCCTACTCCTTGGAAGGAAAGTTATGACCAACCTAGATAGCATATTCAAAAGCAGAGACATTACTTTGCTGACAAAGGTTCCTCTAGTCAAGGCTATGGTTTTTCCTGTGGTCATGTATGGATGTGAGAGTTGGACTGTGAAGAAGGCTGATCGCCAAAGAATTGATGCTTTTGAACTGTGGTGTTGGAGAAGACTCTTGAGAGTCCCTTGGACTGCAAGGAGATCCAACCAGTCCATTCTGAAGGAGATCAGCCCTGGGATTTCTTTGGAAGGAATGATGCTAAAGCTGAAACTCCAGTACTTTGGCCACGTCATGCGAAGAGTTGACTCATTGGAAAAAACTCTGATGCTGGGAGGGATTGGGGGCAAGAGGAGAAAGGGATGACAGAGGATGAGATGGCTGGATGGCATCTCCGATTCAATGGACATGAGTCTGAGTGAACTCCAGGAGTTGGTGATGGACAGGGAGGCCTGGCATGCTGCGATTCATGGGGTCGAAAAGAGTCGGACATGACTGAGTGACTGATCTGATCTGTTCTGATCTCCTATTAAACTAGTCTTTTGTCAGGTTAATTTGCAGGTCCCAGTCCCTGAACACAGAGGCTAGAGGAAAGTCTTTCCTTCCCTACAATGTGAAATTTGGGCTTGTCAGGTTCTTTGTTCTCCACACCTACTGGTTACTGATTTCTGTAGGTAAATCTCTCTCTCCTATACTCTCTCCATTCCCTTGGCTGTCCCCTATAGTCCCTCTAAATGTATTAATAATTGTTACACCTCCCTACCAAAAACCGCCAGGAGCATCTTTATTATACTTTCAGAATCCCTCTTGATCTGCTTTCTGCTTTTGTGATTCTTATGATCTCTCAGCCTTGATTGGATTGTGGCGCTACACCTTCTAGCCAGGTGCTTGGTATGTCCTTGGCATCCCTCAAGGGAGGGGGATTGAATACCACTGGCCCCGTCTAAGCTTAGGCCCTCATCACATCTTGCCTAGATTACAGTTACAGCCAACATTCTCTGACCTGCCTGCCTTGCTGCCTCTGGTTTTGATCACCTCAATCTCCTGCCTCAAACACCAGGAGATACTGGAGGTAGGGATTTGACTGAGCCACAGTGAGGTTGACTGAGTGAAGTTCTAATTAGAATGGAAGAAAAATGATGGAGCCATGAGTCTGGCCATGGGGAGAGGACATCAGGTTAAAACCATGAGAATCAACATGTTGTAGAGTCTAGCCTTGTGGGTGGTGGATCCGCCTGGCTTCACAGGGCAGAGATGGGGTGGACTGGAAGGTATGATAATATTTGGAAATAGTAAGAATGTCTTTATTTTATAGTATTTCTTTTGTTTGGAGGAGCTATTTTAGAGAGGAATCAATGAGTGGATAGACAGTGTAGGTCTCTGATAAGTGACCCCTCTGCACCCTGTGCCTCCCTGGGGCTCAGGCTTCCTAGGAGGACCTGTGATGGGAAGGGCTTTGTGGTGTGTTAGCTAAACAGTGTCTTGGTTGACCTCCCAGCCTTTCCCCATGACTATCTCAGAGAGGTGTGGAGAAGGGGTGGGGGGAGTGACGGATGGAGAAAAGGAGGTAGGGAAGGAGAAGGGGAGAGACATCAAGCCCTGGGCCTTAGGAGCCCCGTGGGAGGGGAGGACCAGAAGGCCAGCTCTGCAGGTGTCCTGTGGACCCTTGACCTAGAAGCAGGAGAGGTTAACAGCCATATCGGTGGAGGAATGCAAAAACGATGGCCAGGTTCCAAGACCTCCATCAGGTGCCCCTGGAGACCCCCTGAAGCCTAGACAGACAGCGTCAGGGATGGGGCAGAGGAAACCCAAACTGACTGAAATTGAGTTTCTGCACCCGGTAGAATGGGGGCTCCTAATGGAAAATTAAATAGAGATCTTAAAAAAACCAAGGACGTTTAAGGACAGAGCTCTGTCCCCACCTCAGGAATGACCGATTTGCTGGCAGCCAGCTCTTTGGGAGCAGAAGTGTGAGTTATGATCCTTGTGTGCCTGGCACGAAGCACAGCACTGACAAAGGGAGGGGCTTGCTGTCTCTGACCACACGTGAGAACTGCCCTTCGTGCCTAGACACATAAGGCCCCCGGCTGCTCTGGTCATATGTGAAGGACTGTGTCTCGCTCTGAAAACCTGGAGGCTGAGAACACAGAGAGAATTCAGAAGAGGATGTTAGGATACTAAGAGGTTATGAAAGTTTCCAACCTGTGCCTATGAATTGAGCTACAGAAATGTACATCCGTTGTCTTCTGACAACATTTTTCAATGTCGCACCATTCCCTCAAACCTAAATGTGCAAAACTAAACACAACACCTTATCCCGGGCCTGCCCTTCCCCTTGTCTCAGTAAACATTCTACCCTGCATCAGTGGAACTGGCAGAACCTTGGACATCATCCTTGATGCCTCTCTTTCCCATAGAATCTTTGATTCAGTAGCAGTCATGACAACAACCATGGGTCACGTGCACTAAGCTCTTGCACTGTGGCCAGCATTGTTTTAAGAGTGTCACATGTATGAGTCCACTTAATCCCTCATGACAACGCTATGAGGCAGGCATTGTATCTATGGCTTTCACGAATGAATGAACTAGGGTCAGGAGATTAAGTAATTCGAAGACACAGTGTTAGCAAGTGATGGAGATGCAATTTGAATCTAGGCAGTACATCTCTACATGTCCTGAGCTCTTTACCTCTGCACTCAACTGTGGTTGGTTTTTCCCTGTCTTTTCTGCTTTAGAGTATAAAGCAGGAAGTTTCCTTGTTTCTTGGTGAATCCTCAGAACCTAGTGAAGCTCTTGTCTCCAAATTGAGGCTTAATAAATGCATGATGATTGAGTGAATGTTTGAAATAAGAGCATATAAAGAAGATTGAGGGATGGCCCAGTGTAATGAATTGTATAGCTGGATAGGAAACTAGAGTTTATCCAGTCCTGGGGACATTTGGCCTGGAGAAAAGATTTAGGGAGGACATACTAACTGTCTTTTGATATTTGAAGAGCTACCAGATGGTGGAAGGGAGACACATTCCCTGGTGCTCCCAAGCAGTGAACCTCAGCAGCGTCTGAGAAAGGGGATGGGAGAGAATGTGAGTCATTGGAAAGAGTTGTATAGAAAACTACAAAAAAATTAAGCGCAACGTATCTTCTGTCTGCTGGGAACAAGTAGGTGACAGAGTGAAAAAGGCTTGGTTTGGCAAGGGGGAAAAACTGAGTCACAGGAAGTCTGATCTCAGCTGACAGTAAGAAAGGACTTCTATTAATACATCCTCTAGGTAGAGGGTCACCATACAGGGAGGCTGCACTTCCCTTTGCTTTTGGGTAGAGTCTGACATTGAGTTGTGGGGTTGCAGCAAAGATCTCATGTCTCTTCAAGCTCTCAGAGCCCTGCCCGTCTTCTCTGTTCACTCTGCTTCTCCCCGACCTTTGAAGTTCTCTCTCCAGAATCAGTTGGTCCCTAGAGAAATAGGCCTTTATCTCTGGGCCCCCAGATTTTCCAAGCTCAGATAACACAGCCACAGGTAAGGGGTGCTGTGGTCTCCTGCCCAGCTGTCCCTTCAGCACAGAGGCTCTCACTGCCCCAAAGCCCCAGCTGTTGAAACAGAAGCTGATGGCTCACAGCCGAGTCCCTCCCTAGGATGTTACCCCCAGTGGAAGGAAATTGCCTGATCTGAGGTTTCACCCCTTGCTGGGTCAATCCAATGATGAATGGATGCCGGAGGCACAAAGGCCCTCTGCCTCCATCTGAGACGTTTCTGTAGGGTCTTTCCAACTCCGAAGCTTCCCAGGGGCTGAGGCCGCTTTGGCAGCCGCATCACAGTTCAAGTTCACTGCCCAGTCCTACCTCTCTCTCTTTGTCTTCCCAACTGTTTCTGTTTCCTAAGGCTGCCCTGCCATAAAAAATATCACAAACTGCTACTGCTGCTGCTGCTAAGTCGCTTCAGTCCTGTCCGACTCTGTGTGACCCCATAGACGGCAGCCCACCAGGCTCCGCCGTCCCTGGGATTCTCCAGGCAAGAACACTGGAGTGGGTTGCCATTTCCTTCTCGAATGCATGAAAGTGAAAAGTGAAAGTGATGTCGCTCAGTTGCGTCCAACTTGTAGCAACCCCATGGACTGCAGCCTACTAGGCTCCTCCATCCATGGGGTTTTCTAGGAAAGAGTACTGGAGTGGCTTGCCATTGCCTTCTCTGATATCACAAACTAGGCAGCTTTAAGAGCAGAAATGTATTCTCTTACAGTTCTGGAGGTTAGACATCTGAAGTTAAGTTGTCAGTAGAGCCATGCTCCATCCTGAAGGCTTTAGGGGAGAATCTTGTCTGTTCCCAGCCTCCTGTGATGCTGGCATTCCTTGGTGTTCCTTGTAGATGCATCATTCCAATCTCTGCCTCCATCACATCATGATGGTCTCCTGCTGTCTGTGTACAACTTTTCTTTTTCTTATAAGGACACCAGTCATACTGAGTTAAGGGCCCATCCTAATCCAGTAAGATCTCATCTTAACTAATTATGTCTGCAAAGACTATTTCCAAGTGAGGTCATATATGCAGGCATGGGGATTAGGACTTCAATTTCTTTGTGGGGAAGGGCCACAATTCAACCCACAGTACCAACAAATTACCCGCCTGCAAATCTCTATCTATTTGCCAGGGAATCAGATCTATGACACAACCCAAACCCTAGTTTTTTACGATTCTGCTTTCAGACCCACAGCCATCCTCCCCCAGGGCTTCATGGCTAACTCTTAGCTTCCTCATCTTTGGTGCCCCTCCCTGCAGGGCAGTTCCACTTCTACCAGGATATCAAAACCTTTTATCCCCTCCCCTTCTACAACTGCCTTTTTCTTTTCATGTATTATCCAGGTGCTAACTGTTTAGTGCCATCTCTGAGCTGATGGTATAAGTCAGCTGTCAAAGCTACCAATTTACATAGTATGTGGTTCACTGGTGTTTACGTCAGAGATCAGATAAGTCGATCAGTCATGTCCGACTCTTTGCGACCCCATGAATCGAAGCACGCCAGGCCTCCCTGTCCATCACCAACTCCCGCAGTTCATTCAGACTCACGTCCATCGAGTCAGTGATGCCATCCAGCCATCTCATCCTCTGTCGTCCCCTTCTCCTCCTGCCCCCAATCCCTCCCAGCATCAGAGTCTTTTCCAATGAGTCAACCCTTCGCATGATGTGGCCAAAGTACTGGAGTTTCAGCTTTACTATCATTCCTTCCAAAGAAATCCCAGGGCTGATCTCCTTCAGAATGGACTGGTTGGATCTCCTTGCAGTCCAAGGGACTCTCAAGAGTCTTCTCCAACACCACAGTTCAAAAGCATCAATTCTTTGGCAATCAGCCTTCTTCACAGTCCAACTCTCACATCCATACATGACCACAGGAAAAACCATAGCCTTGACTAGATGAACCTTTGTTGGCAAAGTAATGTCTCTGCTTTTGAATATGCTATCTAGGTTGGTCATAACTTTCCTTCCAAGGAGTAGGCGTCTTTTAATTTCATGGCTGCAGTCACCATCTGTAGTGATTTTGGAACCCAGAAAAATAAAGTCTGACACTGTTTCCACTGTTTCCCTATCTATTTCCCATGAAGTGGTGGGACTGGATGCCATGATCTTCATTTTCTGAATGTTGAGCTTTAAGCCAACTTTTTCACTCTCCTCTTTCATTTTCATCAAGAGGCTTTTGAGTTCCTCTTCACTTTCTGCCATAAGGGTGGTGTCATCTGCATATCTGAGGTTATTGATATTTCACCCGGCAATCTTGATTCCAGCTTGTGTTTCTTCCAGTCCAGCGTTTCTCATGATGTACTTTGCATATAAGTTAAATAAACAGGGTGACAATATACAGCCTTGACAAACTCCTTTTCCTATTTGGAACCAGTCTGTTGTTCCATGTCTAGTAATAACTGTTGCTTCCTGACCTGCATACAGATTTCTCAAGAGGCAGATCAGGTGGTCTGGGATTCCCATCTCTTTCAGAATTTTCCACAGTTTATTGTGATCCACACAGTCAAAGGCTTTGGTGTAGTCAAGAAAGCAGAAATAGATGTTTTTCTGGAACTCTCTTGCTTTTTTCACGATCCAGCAGATGTTGGCAATTTGATCTCTGGTTCCTCTGCCTTTTCTAAAACCAGCTTGAACCTCAGGAAGTTCATGGTTCACATATTGCTGAAGCCTGGCTTGGAGAATTTTGAGCATTACTTTACTAGTGTGTGAGATGAGTGCAATTGTGCGGTAGTTTGAGCATTCTTTGGCATTGCCTTTCTTTGGGATTGGAATGAAAACTGACCTTTTCCAGTCCTGTGGCCACTGCTGAGTTTTCCAAATTTGCTGACATATTGAGTGCAGCACTTTCACAGCATCATCTTTCAGGATTTCACATGTTTGTATACACAGAAATGTCTACTGCAGTGAGATAGAAGAATCCATGCATGTTTACACTCTTGAGTAAAAGCTCAGGTGGAGGATGGATGGGAAGGGAAAAACATTTTGCAGGAGCCAAAGCAGAGAGGAGAAAAAGGACTATATTATTTGAAGGTTTCTTTTAAATCATAAGAGTAATTCATTTTATTAAAAGACATTTGGAGAATAGAGAATAGAGAGAAAAACAATTCTAACAATAATTCTAATAGAATTCTATATAATAATTCTAATAATTCCCCGAACACAATTTTGAAACATTTTATATTTCCTTTTTTCCCCTTTTAAACTTTTGTATAGTTGAGAGCATAAATTTTATATTCTGCGTGTTTTCATTTGGCAATAAGGAGTTCATGATCTGAGCCACAGTCAGCTCCTGGTCTTGTTTTTGCTGACTGTATAGAGCTTCTCCATCTTTGGCTGCAAAGAATATAATCAATCTGATTTCAGTGTTGACCATCTGGTGATGTCCATGTATAGAGTCTTCTCTTGTGTTGTTGGAAGAGGGTGTTTGTTATGACCAGTGCATTTTCTTGGCAAAACTCTATCAGTCTTTGCCCTGCTTCATTCTGTATTCCAAGGCCAAATTTGCCTGTTACTCCAGGTGTTTCTTGACTTCCTACTTTTGCATTCCAGTCCCCTATAATGAAAAGGACATCTTTTTTGGGTGTTAGTTCTAAAAGGTCTTGTAGGTCTTCATAGAACCATTCAACTTCAGCTTCTTCAGCATTACTGATTGGGGCATAGACTTGGATTACTGTGATATTGAATGGTTTGTCTTGGAAACAAACAGAGATCATTCTGTCGTTTTTGAGATTGCATCCAAGTACTGCATTTCAGACTCTTTTGTTGACCATGATGGCCACTCCATTTCTTCTGAGGGATTCCTGCCCGCAGTAGTAGATATAACGGTCATCTGAGTTAAATTCACCTATTCCAGTCCATTTCAGTTCACTGATTCCTAGAATGTCGACATTCACTCTTGCTATCTCTTGTTTGACCACTTCCAATTTGCCTTGATTCATGGACCTGACATTCCAGGTTCCTATGCAATATTGCTCTTTACAGCATCGGACCTTGCTTCTATCACCAGTCACATCCACAGCTGGGTATTGTTTTTGCTTTGGCTCCATCCCTTCATTCTTTCTGGAGTTATTTCTCCACTGATCTCCAGTAGCATATTGGGCACCTACTGACCTGGGGAGTTCCTCTTTCAGTATCCTATCATTTTGCCTTTTCATACTGTTCATGGGGTTCTCAAGGCAAGAATACTGAAGTGGTTTGCGATTCCCTTCTCCAGTGGACCACATTCTGTCAAATCTCTCCACCATGACCCGCCCGTCTTGGGTTGCCCCATGGGCATGGCTTAGTTTCATTGAATTAGACAAGGCTGTGGTCCTAGTGTGATTAGATTGACTAGTTTTCTTTGAGTATGGTTTCAGTGTGTTTGCCCTCTGGTGCCCTCTTGCAACACCTACCATCTTACTTGGGTTTCTCTTACCTTGGGTGTGGGGTATCTCTTCACAGCTGCTCCAGCAAAGCGCAGCCATTGCTCCTTACCTTGGACAAGGGTTATCTCCTCACTGCCGCCCTTCCTGACCTTCAATGTGGGATAGCTCCTCTAGGCCCTCCTGCGCCTGCGCAGCCACAGCTCCTTGGATGTGGGGTTATTGCCAAATTCAGACTGAAATTGAAGAAAGTAGGGAAAACCACTAGACCATTCAGGTATGACCTAAATCAAATCCCTTATGATTATACAGTGGAAGTGAGAAATAGATTTAAGGGCCTAGATCTGATAGATAGAGTGCCTGATGAACTATGGAATGAGGTTCGTGACATTGTACAGGAGACAGGGATCAAGACCATTCCCATAGAAAAGAAATGCAAAAAAGCAAAATGGCTGTCTGGGGAGGCCTTACAAATAGCTGTGAAAAGAAGAGAAGCGAAAAGCAAAGGAGAAAAGGAAAGATATAAACATCTGAATGCGGAGTTCCAAAGAATAGCAAAAAGAGATAAGAAAGCCTTCCTCAGCGATCAATGCAAAGAAATAGAGGAAAACAACAGAATGGGAAAGACTAGGGATCTCTTCAAGAAAATCAGAGATACCAAAGGAACATTTCATGCAAAGATGAGCTCGATAAAGGACAGAAATGGTATGGACCTAACAGAAGCAGAAGATATTAAGAAGAGATGGCAAGAATACACAGAAGAACTGTACAAAAAAGATCTTCACGACCCAGATAATCATGATGGTGTGATTACTGACCTAGAGCCAGACATCCTGGAATGTGAAGTCAAGTGGGCCTTAGAAAGTATCACTACGAACAAAGCTAGTGGAGGTGATGGAATTCCAGTGGAGCTATTCCAAATCCTGAAAGATGATGCTGTGAAAGTGCTGCACTCAATATGCCAGCAAATTTGGAAAACTTAGCAGTGGCCACAGGACTGGAAAAGGTCATTTTCATTCCAATCCCAAAGAAAGGCAATGCCAAAGAATGCTCAAACTACAGCACAATTGTACTCATCTCACACGCTAGTAAAGTAATGCTCAAAATTCTCCAAGCCAGGCTTCAGCAATATGTGAACCATGAACTTCCATATGTTCAAGCTGGTTTTAGAAAAGGCAGAGGAACCAGAGATCAAATTGCCAACATCCGCTGGATCATGGAAAAAGTAAGAGAGTTCCAGAAAAACATCTATTTCTGCTTTCTTGACTATGCCAAAGCCTTTGACTCTGTGGATCACAATAAACTGTGGAAAATTCTGAAAGAGATGGGAATCCCAGACCACCTGATCTGCCTCTTGAGAAATTTGTATGCAGGTCAGGAAGCAACAGTTAGAACTGGACATGGAACAACAGACTGGTTCCAAATAGGAAAAGGAGTTTGTCAAGGCTGTATATTGTCACCCTGTTTATTTAATTTATATGCAAAGTACATCATGAGAAACGCTGGACTGGAAGAAACACAAGCTGGAATCAAGATTGCCGGGTGAAATATCAACCTCAGATATGCAGATGACACCACCCTTATGGCAGAAAATGAAGAGGAACTCAAAAGCCTCTTGATGAAAGTGAAAGTGGAGAGTGAAAAAGTTGGCTTAAAGCTCAACATTCAGAAAATGAAGATCATGGCATCCAGTCCCACCACTTCATGGGAAATAGATAGGGAAACAGTGGAAACAGTGTCAGACTTTATTTTTCTGGGTTCCAAAATCACTACAGATGGTGACTGCAGCCATGAAATTAAAAGACGCCTACTCCTTGGAAGGAAAGTTATGACCAACCTAGATAGCATATTCAAAAGCAGAGACATTACTTTGCCGACAAAGGTTCCTCTAGTCAAGGCTATGGTTTTTCCAGTGGTCATGTATGGATGTGAGAGTTGGACTGTGAAGAAGGCTGAGCGCCGAAGAATTGATGCTTTTGAACTGTGGTGTTGGAGAAGACTCTTGAGAGTCCCTTGGACTGCAAGGAGATCCAACCAGTCCATTCTGAAGGAGATCAGCCCTGGGATTTCTTTGGAAGGAATGATAGTAAAGCTGAAACTCCAGTACTTTGGCCACGTCATGCGAAGGGTTGACTCATTGGAAAAAACTCTGATGCTGGGAGGGATTGGGGGCAGGAGGAGAAGGGGACGACAGAGGATGAGATGGCTGGATGGCATCACTGACTCGATGGACGTGAGTCTGAATGAACTGCGGGAGTTGGTGATGTACAGGGAGGCCTGGCGTGCTGCCATTCATGGGGTCGCAAAGAGTCGGACACGACTGAGCAACAGATCTGATCTGATCTGTTTTCATTTAGCTTTATCTCAAAATTTTATATAATCCCCACCAAGCGAATATGTTACAATTAATGTAAACACAGAGCTAGACCTGGGCATTTAGGGTTTTTCTATTTTTTTATTATCACTACTGATGCTACTATGAATATCAGTGTTCCTAGAAGGTTTTTCTTCATTCAGAATTTCACTAACAGTGATGCATATGCTAAAGGGTATGAACTTTTTCCCGGATAGTATTTTTCCTTTTTATAAAATAATACACGATCATTGTGAACATTTAGGGGGAAAACGTGACTTTCTATTCCTAGATGCTGACAAACTCCTTCCAGCCTCAGGGCCTTCGCATAACTGTGTCCTCTCCTGGGCATGCTCTTCTCCCTGCTTTTCCTATGGTTCCTTCTCTTCCTTCAGACTTAGCTGTCATCACCTCAGAGGGGTCTTCTTCGATGCTCAATCCAAAGGAGACTCCAGTCAATCATCTACCAAATTATCCTGTTAAAAATGTCCTGAAACAATTAACATCTGAATGTTTCCTTATTTATTTGCCTATTTTCTGTCTCTCCTCAAGGTAGCAGGAATGTGGTTTATTTGCTTTGACATCACAGCCTCAGCCCCTGGCATACTGCCTGGCACACAGTAGCACACAGGAGATGCTCCATAAACATTTGGAGGATGAATGCGCTTGCATTCAAAATCCACAGGCTAGTCACTAGATGATGGCCTTCCTCTTTTTCTTGGTGAGACTCAAAGCACTTACTGGTGTCAAAGAAGTGAGTCTCCCTTCTCCATTCTCACCTTCTACAAGTCTGCTTTGGCCACACTGAGGCTGATGCACTCCAGCTAGGAGAGGAAGAACATTGTATTTTCAGAATTTTACCTGGTAAAAAAAGAAATGTAGAACATGAGGAACTGTTCAAGGTACAGAATTGCTGTGAGTGTACCGACATACTCAGTACTTGCTTCAAGATTAATTAAAAAATTAATTAGCAATTTTAAGATCAACTAGTTTCTTCCAACAAGGGCTGGAGTTAGTGGCATCACTAATAAATGGGCTTCCAGGTTCTTGTACAGGTTTATTTCTCTTTGTTGAACTGCTTTGGTTGCACACATTTCCAAGCACACAGAATGACTTTTGTTCAAGCTGAATAAAATTAGTTCTGAATTCTATGATTATCTATGCTGTACCTGGTCTGTTCAAAGATAAATACTAAATGAGGTACAGACTCAACTTTCACTGCTTAATAAATGTTTAAGCAGTATAATATCAACAGTATAACATTTACTAAAAAGGTCAAATATTGACTAAAGCTAAAATAAATATGACTTGTATTAGCAGTGTCCCTGAGTAGGCAGTCATAAGAACTGAACAAAACAGGTGGTGATTATAGAAAGATTAAAGCGTACTTAAGAAATTTAATAAACCTCTGACTTGAGTATTGAAACCCATTACCTTTTTAAAATACCTTTTTTGAGGCCTAAATTTCATTCCTGATTATCTTTACCAGAAGGAGGACTTCAGGAAGGCTTTAGTGAAAAGATGTATTTCCTCTCAAAATCTTCTAACTCATAGCATTAGACATGGTAACTCTGTTAGTACCTGCATGCTTATAAAACTAGAGGACTTTTGTTACACACATTTCTGGGATCCATTAATAAAAATCTTGTTTCCATATTCAGAAAGAAATGTGATTTCTATTTAAAGAAATCACTCCACTGAACTAAAAGTTGGCTATAAATTGGAAAGTCAGTTTGACTGCTGCTGTCATCAAAGATGAAGGCTGGCTGAAGTTTCAGCATTTAGTTTGTCTCGGGATTTCATGAATTATGCCCACATTTGGCACAGTATTGCAAACACAATAAACATTCAAGAGCATGTGTTTACTGAATAAGTGTTTATTTGCACTCCCTGTTAATCTCTGATGTAGAATTATGCGACATTTTAAGACTTTCATTTTTACATGTCATTGTCTTATGAATTCTTCTCCACCATCCCCTTCTCTTAAGTCATTCTCCCAACACCCATGAACACTTGCCCTCCAACCCCGTACTCATGCTGGGTCCTCCACCTAAAATCCTCTCCTCTCTGCTAGCCCTAATATCATCCATCTTTCAAGATGGCAGTTCAATCCCGAGATTACAATGTGCCCTCTTCTGCCCACTGGGACTTACACTATGTATCCCTTGCTTTTCATTTCTGTGCTCACCTCCTAAGTCCCAGGAGAATCCCAGGTGAATCATGTACCATGAGTGTCGATTCAAGTCACAAACACCCAGGGGCATCTACAAAAACTGGCTGTGTGAGCTTGCTAGGCTGCAGTAACAAGGAACCACCACCAACTTGAGGGCGTGTAGGGGCTTAAATAACAGAAATATGTTATCTCACAGCTGGAGGCTGGGAGTCTGAGATGAAGGTGTCAGCGGGGCTGGAGCCTTCTGAGGGCTGGGAGGGACAGCCTGTCCCTGCACTCTAGCCTGCTGTTGAGGGGGTTTGTGGGCCATCTGCAGAGTTCCTTGGCTTGTGGACGGGTCCCCCTGATCTCTGCCATTATCCTCACTTGGCATTCTCCCTGTGTTTGTATCTATGTCTGTGTCCAAATTTCCCCTTTTTATAAGGGGCTTGGTCATATTGCCCTAATATCTCGCCCTAATACTCTCATACTAACTTCATCTGTAAAGACCCTGTTTCCTAACTAGGTCCCATTCTGAAGTGCTGGGGGTTAGGAGTTTAGCATATCTTTTTGGGGGGGAGAAATTCAACCCCTAACAGTGACCTGTGTGAGAAATTACTCCATCGTGAATATACCCTGGTGCACTGGGGCCTTTGCTGTCATAGCTTTGGTTTGGGGTTTATAGGTGAAAAACACTGAAGGTTTCTATATTGATTAATTTTTTTCAGTGCAACTTATTTCTCTCTCCTCCTCTTTTTTATTGAGATACAGTTGATTTACAATATTATATAAATTTCAAGTGTGCAACATGCTGTGCTGTGCTTAGTTGCTCAGTCATGTCTGACTCTTAGCGATCCCATGAACTGTAGCTCGCCAGGCTCCTCTGTCCATGGGGATTCTCTAGGCAAGTATACTGGATTGGGTTGCCATGCCCTCCTCCAAGGGATCTTCCCAACCCACGGATTGAACCTAGGTCTTCTGCATTGCAGGCAGATTCTTTACCATCTGAGCTACCAGGGAAGTCCATGAATACAGGAGTGGGTAGCCTATCCTTTCTCCAAGGGGGTGTACAACATAGTGGTTCCCAAATTTTAAAGGTTATACATCACTTATTGATATTATAAAATAATGGCCACATTCCCTGTGTTATCCAATATATGATTGTAGCTTATTTATTTTATATGTGATAATTTATATCCTATGATCCAAGAGGCACATTTCCCTTCTCGTCACCAAAGCTATAGGGGTGCCCCCGTGTGACTGGTGTGGGTCCTTCTGCTGTGGCAGGCTGACTATGAGGGTGATCCGGTTGGCTCAGCTGGTCCCCGGTCCGGTTGGTACCAGGCCCTGTCTCATGCAGAGGCTGCTGGTTGGCAGGGCTGGGTCACAGGGTAGCAGGCTGTGGAACCTTGGGAGGGGGCAGGGCTCATGTTGGCTCATTTGTGGGTGGAGTTGGGGTCCAGCAGACGTGGGGGTGGACCCCAGACACAGGTCAGTGAAGCCAGGTCCTGGGCTTGTGTTGTCCCACTGGTGGACAGATCTGGGTCCTGGGGTCTGGCTGCAGGGCCCAGGGGCCCCAGAGCTGGTATTGGATTGCTGATGGGTGGGACCTTTTCCTAACACAGCTGTCTGTGCAGTCCAGGGTGTCCTGAAGCTTGTGTTGGCCTGCTAGTGGGTGGTGCCAGGGCCCAGCCAGTCCAGGGCTGGTGCTGGCCTGCTGGCAGGTGGGCTGCAGTTATCCTGCCAGTGGTGTCTATACCAGCTGCCGGGGGAGGCTGGTCTTGCTGCTAGAGCAGGCTTGCTGGTGGGTGGGTCAGGGATTCTGGGACAGGTATCTGTCCCCTGGTGGGGGGCGCTGGGTCCCAGAATCTCTGACTGCAAGCCCCTGGGGTTCCTGGACCTAGTGCTTGCACACTGACGTAAGGGGCCTGGTTTGGGACCTCTGGTGGGCAGGGCTGGCCGTGGGCTCAGAGGGTCTTTGTATGCTGGTGGGTGAGGTTGTGTCCCTGTTGTTAGTTGCTCAGCCTGAGGCATCCCAGTACTGGTGCTGTGCCCATCAGTCAGAGGTGGGGGTACGGCTGGGTCCCGGTGCTAAAAAACTAAAAGGAGAATTCCAAGATGGCTCTTTCCAGCACCTTAGTCCACATGGTAGAGTGAGTTCCCCAGAAGGGCTTCTACCCGTGTCTGTCTCCAGGGTGCGTTCTAGCTGCTTCCTCTGGGAGACTCTGTAAGATCAGCAGATAGGTCTGACCCAGGCTCCTTTCAACGTACAGCCTCTGTCCTGGGTCCCAGAGAGTGTGAGATTTTGTGTGAGCCCGTGAAGAGCAGAGTCTCTCTTTCCCGTAGCCCTCTGGGTCTCCTGAAAGTGAAACCATCACTGGCCTTCAAAGCCATACATATGGGGGCTAGTCTTTCTCGTACAGGACCCCGAGCTGCGGAACCTGATGTGGGTCTTGGATCCTTCACTCCCTTTGGTAAAAGCTCTACAATGGTATTGGGTTGGCCAAAATGTTCCTTTGCTTTTAAGTAAAAATAAAAGACACATTTTTTTCATTTTCACCAAGAACTTTATTGAACAACATATTCACTGAACAAACAAACTTTGGAGCAAACAAACAAATCCAATAATCATCTTCTCTTTTGTGAGTCACCTACCCTGGGGACATGCATCTTGACTGTATTGCACCTCCTTCTCACCTCATGATGGCTCCTTCATTATATCTTCAGTTGTAGAAAATCTTTTCTGGTCAGTTCCAGTCTTTTTCATCAATGGTTGTTCTGTTTTGTTGGTTTTGTTCAGTCACTAAATCGTGTCCAATTCTTTTGCAACCCCATGGACTGTAGCCCACCAAGTTCCTCTGTCCATGGGATTTTCCAGCAAGAATACTGGAGTGTTGCCATTTCCTCCTCCAGGGGATCTTCTGACCCAGGGATTGAACTCATGTCTCCTGCATTAGCAGGTGGGTTCTTTACCACAGAGCTTCCTGGGAAGCAGCCCCAGTTGTTCTGTTCAGTTCAGTTCAGTCACTCAATTGTATCTGACTCTTTGTGGCCCCATGGACTGCAGCATGCCAGGCTTCCCTGTCCATCACCAACTCCTGGAGATTGCTCAAACTCATGTTCATCGAGTCGGTGATGCCATCCAACCATCTCATCCTCTGTTGACCCCTTCTCTTCCTGCCTTCAATCCTTCCCAGCATCAGGGTCTTTTTCCAGTGAGTCAGTTCTTTGCATCAGGTGGCCAAAGCATTGGAGCTTCAGCTTCAGCATCAGTCCTTCCAATGAATATTCAGGACTGATTTCCTTTAGGATTGACTGGTTTGATCTCCCTGCAGTCCAAGGGACTCTCAAGAGTCTTCATCAATTCTTCGGTGCTCAGCTTTCTTTATAGTCCAACTGTCACATCCGTACATGGCTACTGGAAAAAACATAGCTTTGATTATATAGACCTTTGTTAGCAAAGTAATGTCTCTGCTTTTTAAAATGTTGTCTAGCTTGGTTGTAGCTTTTCTTCCAAGGAGCAAGCGTCTTTTAATTTCATGGCTGCAGTCACCATCTGCAGTGATTTTGGAGCCCTACTGTTTCCACTGTTTCCCCATCTGTTTGCCATGAAGTGATGGCACTGGATGCCATGATCTTAGTTTTTTGAATGTTGAGTTTTAAGCCAGCTTTTTCACTCTCCTGTTTCACTTTTATCAAGAGGCTCTTTAGTTCCTCTTCACTTTCTACCATAAGGGTGGTGTCATCTGCATATCTGAGGTTATTGATATTTCTCCCTGCAATCTTGATTCCAGCTTGTACTTCATCCATTCCAGCATTTCGCATGATGTACTCTGTATATAAGTTAAATAAACAAGGTGGCAATATACAGCCTTGACGTACTCTTTTCCAAATTTTGAATCAACCCATTGTTCCACATCTGGTTCTAATTATTGCTTCCTGACCTGCATACAGATTTCTCAGGAGGCAGGTAAGGTGGTCTGGTATTCCCATCTCTTGAAGAATTTTCCACAGTTTATTGTGATCCACACAGTCAAAGCCTTTAGCACAGTCAGTAAAGCCCAGACAGTGGTTTCATGTTTCAGCTGCTTTAGAGGATGGAAAACTACAGCCTTGAGATGACCTTCCTGGGGCCCTAAAAGTGACTTTGTGTATACTTTAATAAAGTGGGATACTGGCATGTTCATTTTTTTATATTTATAAAAATTATTCCTTATTACTTGATAAGCCATAGAGTATAAAAGCTAAGACTGTGGGCTCTGGACCCAGACAGCCAAGGCTCACATCCCTGCTCTGCCTCTTACTAGGTGTCCAACCTTGGGTGATGGAGAAGGCAATGGCACCCCACTACAGTACTCTTACCTGGAAAGCCCCATGGATGGAGGAGCCTGGTGGGCCGCAGTCCATGGGTTCGTTAAGAGTCGGGCATGACTGAGCAACTTCACTTTCACTTTTCACTTACATGAATTGGAGTAGGAAATGGTAACCCTCCAATGTTCTTGCCTGGAGAATCCGAGGGACGGGGGAGCCTGGTGGGCTGCCGTCTATGGGGTCGTACAGAGTTGGACACGACTGAAGTGACTTAGCAGTAGCAGCAACCTTGGGTGAATACCTTGACCTCTCTGAGCCTTGTTATGCAGATTAAAAGACAGAGCACATATTAAGCTTCTGGCAGTGTCCTGCACCTGAATAGTGCTCATAAACGGCAGTTGCTGGCATCACCACCCTCGACGTGTACCTGTGCTTTGTGCTGGGTCTACAAAGCTGCAGACGCAGTCCCTGTCCTTCCTAGCTTATGCTCTAAAGGAGAGGCCATTGTCACATGGAAGAAACTGAATGTTCCGGCTCTTCTATGACTGGCACTTAGCTGGTTTGTTTTGTAGTTGCCCATGAAGGGAGGAGGCCTCCTGCCAGAAGGAGTTGGGTGAAAGGACTTAGCAAAGGGCCTCGGGCGGAACACTGATCCAGGAGCCCAGCATCATCGCCTGGGTCATCATTGCCAGCCAGCTGCCTGCGACAGGGCCTCTGCCGGTGGGTCCACCCACCCTCTGGTACCAGAGAGAACCCCCCTGGCCAGCATCTGGCACCTCACCCTCTGCTGCCCAGAGGGATCAATGCCTAAAAGGATTCTGACTCCAATTCCAGCGAAGAAGGGGGAGTTTTCCCACACCAACCAGCAATTGTCAGACCCTAGGTCAGTGTCCTAAAATTTGAGGCCTTAAGAATTGCAATTCAGAGACTTCCCTGGTGATGCAGTGGATAAGAATCCACCTACCAATGCAGGAGACACAGGTTGGATCCCTGGTTTGAGAAGATTCCACTTGCTGCAGAGCAACTAAGCCTGTGCACCGCAACCAACGAGTCCACGTGCTGCACTGACGAAGCCCCGTGCCTAGAGCCTGTGCTCTGCAACAAGAGAAGCCACTGTGAGAGACCCGTGTACACCAAAGAGGAGCCTCTGCTTACCACAACTAGAGAAAGCCCAGGCAAAAGCAATGAAGACCCAAATGAATGAAGCAATGAAGACCCAATGAAGTGCAGCCAAAAATAAAATAAATAAATAAAAAGTTAAAAAGGTATTCTCACGAAAAAAAGAATTGCTATTCTGGAGATTTGGGTAAAAGTGAAAGAGTGTTCTGGGGAAGAGAAAGAGCTAGGGGCCTATCAAGGCAAAAGCCATGAAGTTGCGCTCTGATGCAAGAAAGGAAATATTTGTCTTTCAGGGATGAGTGTGACAAGTTGTTTTAGGGTAAGAGTCAGATAAGTGTCTTGAGTTTCTGTTAGCTGTGCTGGGTACCTTTGTTAGGATAGTAAGTGTCAAAAGGTTAGAATCTGTCCAGAATCAGGCTAAGACGTACATAAGTCACATTTCCTCAGTGGCTTTCTAGCTCCATTCAGGGAGCTCTCTTAGCAATACTGACTCCATTTTTTATTTTCCTTCCATACTGCTACAAGCCAGGAGGTGGACTCTTACCAGACCGCGATCTGCTGGCTCCTTGGTCTTGTACTTCTCAATCTCTAGAAATATGAGAAATAAATGTTTGTTGTTTAAACCAGCCAGTGGATGGCTTTCTTGTTATAGCAGCCTAAACAGACTAAGACAGAAGGTTTACGAGAGAAAGTTCTTAAGCTAATCCTTAAAGAATGGGGAAGCTTTTGACAGGGAAATGGTGGGGAGGAACAGAGACGTGATCTTAGGGGAAGTGCTGCCGTTTCAGTCTGGGAGAAGATTAGAGAGAAACATGGCCAGAGGTTAGTCTGTGAAAGATCACAGTATCAGGTCCAGGGTAGGGTGGGGTGGGAGGGGTGCTTTACTAATAGCTTTGTGCTTTGCCTTTATTTATTGGGACTTACTGGGAAAGTTCTGAAGTAGCTTAAAAAAAAAAAAAAACTTTTTGTATATTGACATCACACAGGCTTCTTGGTATTGGATATATTGGTGGTAGGGGAGGGAGTGGAGTGGGCAGAACAATAAGCCCAAAATGGAGGATAAAGAGAACATGCAGGGTTTTTTTTGTAACATCCAGGCAGGAAGTATTAAGAACCTGAGCTAAATCAGTTGTCATCGTGGGTTTGGAGAGGGAGGGACCTATTTAAAGAGACATTTAAGGTGTAGCCCTGGCAGGACTTAATGAAGATTAAATATAGAAGAAATAATGACACCCAGTTTTTTTTGGTTTGGATGGCAGGACATGTAATATTACCTCTAACCAGGCCAATGTATATGGGGAAAGGAATCAATTTAGAGAACAGGAAGGGGATAAGAACAAGCAAAGACAACGCATTCTCCATGGGAATTCTTCCTGTGCCTGTTTTTGGTTTGGTGGTGTCCCTCTGAAACTCGTATGCTGAAGTCCTAACCCCCAGTCTAGCAGTATGTGGCCTGCTTTGGAAATGAGATCTTTGCATACAGTTAAGTTAAGATGAAGTCATGAGGGTGGGTCCTAATCCTATATGACTGTGCCCTTATAAGAGGCAGAAATTTGGACACAGACAGGCACACAAGGAGGATACCACACTAAGATGAAGGCGGAGACTGGAGTGACGCATCTGTAAGCCGAGAAGCTGCAAGAGAGCCCCGGGACATTCCCCAGCCCTTCAGAGGGAGAGCAGGGCCTTGTCAACAGCTTGATTTGGGATTTCTGACTTCTCTAACTGTGAGACAATAAATTTCACTATTCTAAGCCAATCAGTTTTGGTGCTTTGTGGAGGCAGCCCTAGCACACAAACACAATGCCCAATGTCCTTCCACCTGGAGATGTCCGGGAGCCAGTTGAGGCACAGCTCTGGAGTTTAGGAAGCAGTACTAGGCCAGTGATGGACCCATCCATCCATCCCCCAGTGTGGTGGACGTAGGACGCTTCTATCTGATGTCATCCCTTCAGAACTATTTCTGAATGGAAATATTTTGCAGAAGTATTTCTCCGCCACTCCACATGGTCTCAGTGGGACAGACAGATATGGTGCTGTCTTCTCCAGCTTATAGAGAGAGTCTGTCTGTAGCAGGGAAAGAATGTGGCAAACATTCAGAGAGAAAGCAGAGCAGGCAGAGATAAGAAGTAATGAGAGACGAAATGTCCTGGAAGTATTGAGTCCGGGTTTCTAGTCCCTGGGGCCAAATTTTGGCAGATCTTGTAGGAATTCTGTGAGCGCCAGCCCTGCTCCCCAACCCTTCACCCAGTTATTATATGAGGCAATATACTCTTCATCAGCGAGTTTGAATTCTCAGCTGCCTTCAAAAGAATACAAGTGTTAATAAAAATCATGAGAGTGGATAGGGCAGTGTGTGTAAAGTAATAAAATAATAAGGTAAAGATAAAATTCTGGGAACCAAGGGAAGGGATGGGCAGAGAAATGTTGATGCATGAAGTGGGACTATACAGAAGATAAGGGAGCCGAGTGCTTCATGATTCTAGAAAGGAATGTGAAAAAGAACAAGAAGTGTCACATATACAGAACTTGAGTCAAGTAAAGGGTAAAAACACAGTCATGAGGTTTGTGCCCTAGAAAGCTTAGTCATCCATGACTGTATATCTTAGGTAGATATACTTACTGCATATCACTACTGAGTTGTCCATTACTGTATAATGAATCACTCCCAAACAACAAACTTAAAACAGCAAACATTTAATATGTTACATACTTTCTGAGGGTCAGGAATCTAGAAGTGGCTTAGCTGGGTGGTTCTGGCTCAAGGTCTCTCATGGGTTGCTGGTCAAGTTGTCAATCAGGGCTATAGCCTCTGAAGGGTTGACTGGGCCTCAGGATCGACTCCCAAGATGGTCACTCACAGGGCTCTTGGCTGGAGGCTTCAGGTTCTCCCCGTGGGCCTCTCTAAGGGCCGGCTCTAGACATGGAGGCACACCGTGTTTTATTGTGCTTCGCTTCATTAAGCTTTGCAGTTACTGCATTTTTTACAAGCTGAAGGTCTGTGGCACCTGCCTCAAGAAGCCTGGCAGCAGCACTTTCCCAAAGCATGTGCTCACTTTGTGTCTGTGTGCCACATTTTGGTAATTCTTGTAATATTTCAAACCTTTTCAGTATTATTATATCCGTTACGGTGACCTGTGATCAGTGACCTTTGTTGTTGCTATTGTAATTATTTTGAAGTGCCGAAAGCTGTGCCCATGTAAGACAGCAAGCTCCATCAATATATGCATGCATTCTGACTGTCCACCCACTGACCACCCCCCCATCTCTCTCCCTCTTCTGGGGCCTCCCTATTCCCTGAGATGCAATAAAAATTGAAATTAGGCTTCAATGACCTCTAAGGTGTTCAAGTAAGAGTCACATGTCTCTTACCTTAAACCAAGCACTAGAAATGATTAAGCTTAGTGAGGAAGGCATGTCAAAAGCTGAGATAGGACTTTGGCCTTGAACCAGTCTGTTAGCTAAGTTGTGAATGTAAAGGAAAAGTTCCTGAAGGAAATTAAAAGTGCTACTTCTGTGAACACATGAATGATAAAGAAAGCAAACAACCTCACTGCTGATATAGAGAAAGTTTTATAGGTCTGAATAGAAGATCAAACCAGCCACAGTATTCCCTTAAACTAAAGCCTCATCCAAAGCTCGGTCCTAATTCTATTCAATTCTATGAAGACTGGAAGAAGTGAGGAATCTGCAGAAGAAAAGGTTGTGGTTAGCAGTTTTTAGTAATAAAGTATTCTTAAAGTAAGGGAAGAACCGATGCTTTTGAACTGTGGTGCTGGAGAAGGCTCTTGAGAGTCCTTGGACTGCAAGGAGATCCAACCAGTCCATTCTAAAGGAGATCAGTCCTGGGTGTTCATTGGAAGGACTCATGCTGAAGCTGAAACTCCAATACTTTGGCCACCTCATACGAAGAGTTGCCTCATTGGAAAAGACCCTGATGCTGGGAGGGATTGGGGGCAGGAGGAGAAGGGGACGACAGAGGATGAGATGGCTGGATGGCTCACCGACTCAATGCACATGAGTTTGGGTGAACTCTGGGAGTTGGTGATGGACAGGGAGGCCTGGCGTGCTGCAATTCATGGGGTCACAAAGAGTCGGACACAACTGAGTGACTGAACTGAACTGACTAAAGTACTTTTTAAAGACTTCATGCTATTTCATACTTAATAGACTACAGTATAATATAAACTTAACTTTTATATGCAGTGGAAAAGCAAAAAGACTCATATGACTAGCAGACGTTGGTTCATGAGTTTTAAGGAAAGAAGCCATCTCCATGACATAAAAGTGCAAGATGAAGCAGCAAGTGCTGATGTAGAAGCTGCAGCAAGTTGTCCCGAAGATCTCGTTAAGATAGTTAATGAAAGTGGTTATACTAAACACTAGATTTTCAATGTCAACAAAACAGACTTATAGAACTTTGATAGCTAGAGAGGAGAAGTCAATGCCTGGTTTGAAAGATTCCAAGGACAGGCTGACTCTCTTATTAAGGGCTAATGTAGCTAGTGACTTTAAGTTGGATATTATTCCAAAAATTCTACAGTCCTTAAGAATTATGATAAATCTAGTCTGCCTGTGCTCTGTAAATGGAACAACAAAGCCTAAATGAACAGCATATTTGTTTACAACATGATTGAATATTTTAAGCCATTGTTGAGACCTGCTTCTCAGAAAAAAAGAATCCTTGAAAAATATTACTGCTCATTGACAATACACCTGGTCACACAAGAACTCTGATGGAGATGTACTGTACAATGAGATGAATGTTGTTTTCATGCCTGCTAACACAACATCTATTTTGCAGCCTAGGGATTAAGAAGTAATTTTGATTTTCAAGTCTTATGATTTAAGAAATACATTTCATAAGTCTGTAGTTGCCATAGATGATGATTCCTCTGATGGATCTGGGCAAAGTAAATTGAAAGACTTCTGGAAAGGGTTCACTATTCTAGATGCCATTAAGAACATTCATGATTCATGGGGAGAGGTTAAAACGTCAACATTCACTGGAGTTGGAAGAAGTTGATTCCAACCTTCATGGATGACTTTGAGGAGTTCAAGACTTCAGCGGAGGAAATAACTGCAATAGCAAGAGAACTAGAATTGGAAGTGGAGCCTGAAGACGTCATTGAACTGCTGTGAACTCGGGATCAAACTTTCCCGGATGAGGAGTTTCTTCCTGCGCCTGAACAAAGTGGTTCCTTGAAATGGAATCTATTTCTAGTGAAGACATTGTGAAGATTGTTGAAATGACAAAGGGTTGAGAATATCACATACACTTAGTTTACAAAGTTGTGGCAGGGTTTGAATGGAATGTTTCCAATTTTGAAAGAAATTCTACTGTGGGCAAAATGTCGCCAAACAGCATTGCATGCTACAGAGAGATCGTTCATGAAAGGAAGAGTCTACTAATGAGGCAAGATTCATTACTGTCTTATTTTCAGAAATTGTCACAGCCACCTCAGCCTTTAGCACCCACCACTCTGATCAGTCAGCAGCCATCAGCATCAAGGCAAGACCCTCTGCAGCAAAAAGACTGTGACTCACTGAAGGCTTAGATGATGGTTAGCAGTTTTTAGCAATAAAGTATTTTTAAAGTAAGGTAAGTACTTTTTAAAGACTTCATGCTACTTCATACTTAATAGACTACAGTATAATATAAACGTAACTTTTATATGCACTGGAAAAATTCATACGACTTGCTTTATTCAGCATTTGCTTTATTGTGGTGGTCTGAAACAAAACCCATAGTATCTCCAAGGTGTATCTGTAGCTTTATCCATGACAAGTGATCCAAGACAGAACTGTAGTCTTTTTACAGCCTAATCTTAGATGTAATAACCCACCATCTGTGCCATTTTCTCTTCACTTGAAGCAAGTCTCTATGCACAGTCCACTCTCAAGGGGACAGGAGTCACATTCCATCTCTTTAGGGGAGAAGTACCCAAGAATTTGTGGATATATTTTCAAAACCACTTCAGAAGCCATGGGTGATTTCTCCCAGAGCTGTGTCAGGAAATTGGATAAAAAGAAACTTGACCATGTGGGCCGTTGAGCAAGGGGAAGGTAATCCTGCTCTTTCTAGAAACTTGACTCTAAAGAGAAAGAGGTGTAACTTCATAATTAGAGGAGGAAGATTGTTTAAACCTTCTGTAGTATCTATTTGTTAGCGTGGTGTCTACATATTTATACCCCCAAATAGTAATGGGTTGAATTCAATATAGGTTATGTAAGTTTGGAGCTAGTAATGCATTTTCCCAGAGAAATGCCTTCCATAGGAAATGGGGCAACCCCAAAATTGCCTGTTTAACCCATGTCACATCTGTGGTACAGTATGGTGCCTGCGCTGTTGTAGCATCCACCACCATGTGAAACCCACTGTTGTGTGGGACCTGTCACCACGTAGATCGTTGTTGTTCAGTTGCTAAGTCGTGTCCATGGACTGCAGCACATCAGGCTTCCTTGTCCTTCACAATCTCCCGGAGTTTGCACCAAGTAGGACCTATTGTCTATTTCCACAAGGATCCCCAAGGGCACCGCTAGGGAGAATGCCAAATACAAACAGAACCTTTCACAGGGAGATCCTCTCAGGGCATAGACCTCAATTTTGTGTGGAGTCCGCTAGCACCTTTCTAGGAGGAAATATCCTCTTAGCATCCCAGCTGGCCATCAGTTGGAGACCTCCTCTATCTCCTGGGCTCCAGCTGGTCCTTCCCTGGACTGAGATCCCTGGTAGGAATGTGACTTCACAATGAGGGAGAGGAGTGAAAGTGCAATGTGAGAGGGAAAGGAGATGAGGGAAGCAGAACTGACATTAACTGAAACCTCATGTGCCTGTCATTTGGATCCTCACAAGCCTGGAGAAGTAGGTCTTATTTCCCACGTTTAAAAATGAAGGCCTTCCCTGGTAGTTCAGTGGTTAAGAATCTGCCTTGCAATGCAGGGAATACCAGCTCGATTCCTGGATGGGGAACTAAAGACCCACGTGCTGTGGAGTAGCTCAGCCTGTACGCCACAACCAAGGGGTCTGTGTGCCAGCAACAGAAAATCCTGCATGATGCACCAAAAATCCCACGTGCTCCAACTAAGCCCTGACACAGTCAAAATTAAATAAATTAATAAGTATTTAAAAATGAAGAAACAGGGGCTTGGCTGTAAAATATCAGACAGTTGTAGAGGACTTGCCCAAATAATAATAAACTATAATGAAAGTATTAGACTTAGTGATAGAAGGGCGCCTGCTCAGACCAGCTCATGAGAGCCTGTTGCACCGATCATTTCCGAACTGTGCATTCTGTGATATCACGTTGGTAGCCTGAAATTGGCCATGGTGGGAGTATTTACACCATGGGAATAAACAGACACTATAGTCTTTTCTGTCATGGAGCCAGTTTTTAAGTATTTACCAGCATCCTACTGGTTATAGTCCAATTGTGGGGTGAAATGTTAATGAAATCTAACTGCTCATTGAAGAAATGATGGCAGCTCAGTTGGTAGTTAGGGGCAGAGGGGCTGGTGCAGCATTCCACCATCCTAAACCAGGCAATGACATCTAAGTCCCTCGATGCAACTGTGAGGGATGTAATTTCCTCTTTCATCTCTACTTCCTGCCCTCTTTCTGCACACGCAAGTCAAGTGGGAGTGTGAGCTGAGTGGTGAGACTGAGGAAGTGGACGTTTTGGAGAACAAGCCCTGAATAAGTCTGTGGTTTCCTAGTGGGTGGAGACATGGAGGACTTTGTTCACAGCCCTCTGCCCTCATCAGCCCCTCTGATTGCTCTAGATAATCATAGGAATTCAGGGCAGACAGAAAACATTTCAAGACTTGTCTGTCCAGCTACTCTGAGGGGAAAACAGCTTGAGTTGAGCTAGGAGGAAGCTGTTGGTTTCTGTTGCTAGTTTTCAGGCTCTTTGCTTAAGATTTTACTGCTTTTTCAAAGACTTTACTGTAAAGTTTCAAAGTTACTGTAGAGTCTCTTCTTGCAATCACTGTTAACAACAGCAACTTCATTCATGACCTCACTTTTTTCCCTTGGAGTGTCCATGAGTGTCCAGAGGAGTTCCCTCCTCTGTCCATGGGATTCTCCAGGCACGAATACCCAAGTGGGTTGCCATGCTCTTCTCCAGGGGATCTTCCTGACCAATGGAAAGTAGTATTGTTCTTCTCTTCCAATCTTGGAGCTTGCAGGCTACTTGTTGCTTTTAAAATAGGGAATTAGAATACAAATACTAAGATGAAAAAATTTAGAAGGGTATATGAGAAACTGATACAGTGGATATTTGGGGTGTGTGTGTGGGGGGGTGCGGATATTGGACTGGAGATCCAATATGCTTTATCTGTTTGTGAACTTTGATTTCTTTTCTCCCCTTTATTATTAAATACTGCAGTAAATGCCATGACAAACACAAAGGCTAAGATCTTTCTAATAATTTACATGTAGCCACATGGTTTCCTCACTCCCATCTCATCCCCTTGTCACCATCTAAGCCAGGATCATCTTCATCCTGAATTAATCATTCTCTTGCTTTCTAATTTTTTTTTAAACTTTTAATTTTGTATTGGGGTATAGTTGACTAACAATGTTGTGGTACTTTCAGGTGAACAGCAAAGAGACTCAGCCATACGTATTCTTGCTTTCCTTTGTATAGAGTTTTATTGCAGCAAATAAATTTCTAAAAGTTATATATCTTTATTACCATTGTCTTAGATTTTATGAAAGAGGAGTAATGTTTCATGTAAAATTTTGGCACTTGAATTTGGTAATTGATATTTACTAAACTGTTGAAATTCACCTGTTTGGTTCATTCATTTTGTTTGTGGTCTAAATGTTTTACCAAGAGTATTTTGTACATTTTTAACAACAACTAGTTTAAATTTTTAAACAGTTAATATAGTTATCAAAAGAAGTACCATGTTTATTAGAAGATTAGACAATTCTGTGCTGTGCTGTGCTAAGTCAGTCATGTCTGACTCTCTGCGACCCCAGGGACTGTAGTCCACCAGCCTCCTCTGTCCATGGGATTCTTCAGGCACAAATACCCAAGTGGGTTGCCATGCTCTTCTCCCGGGGATCTTCCTGACCAGTGGGAAGTAATACTGTTCTTCTCTACCAATCTAGAATCCTGGATACTTGAGATCCAGTGTTAATACCTTAATATAGTCCTTTTTCTGTCATTCTGCTTTCTAATTAAGCAGTCAAGGTTAATGGAGGTATTATGCAAAATGTAACATACCAGAAATAACTTGAAGGGCAGTATAAAAGCATCATGATTTGCATGATTTGTATAAAGTTTACATTTTAAAGATACCAAGGAATCTTTCAACTTTCTATTTGCTTATGCTTTGCAAAACACTAACTATCTTGGAGTAACTAAGCAGCCAGCATTTCTCTCCCCTTAACCTACCCTAAACCCTTGTCAGGGAGGATATACTTTTCCTCTAAACTCTTAGGTATAGTTCTTGAAGTTCTGCAAACTAAACTGAAAAAAGACATATTAGTGAGAGACAAGGCAAAATTTAATTACATATTATTTTTGTTTGTTTGTTTTTTCAAAGCTGCAGGTGGTGGGCAGCTTGTAGTTGATGAGGGGGTGGGAAGGAAATCTTCCTTCCTGCTTGTGTCTGTAAGCTGTGGTGAGTGACATATGTCTGAGAGCTCCTCCTTCAGGGCTTCCCCACTGCCTTTTTAAAAAATATGTGGTTGTGTGTGCTCAGTCACTCAGTTGTGTTCGACCCATTTTGACCCCATGGACTGTAGCCCACCAGGCTCCTCTGTCCATGGAATTCTCCAGGCAAGCATACTGGAGTGGGTTGCCATTTTCTTCTCTGAAGGATCTTCTCAACCCAGGGATCGAAACTGTGTCTCCTGCATTGCAGGCAGATTCTTTACTACTGAGCCATCAGGGAAGCCCCTATTTTTGTTTTTAAATTTGTTTTATTGAAGTATAGTTTGTTTACAATGTTGTGTTAATTTCAACTGTACAGCAAAGTGATTCACTTATACATATATATGCATTCTTTTTCATGTTCTTTTCTATTATGTTTACCATAAAATAGGTTTTCATATTCTTTTCTACTACGGTTTATCACAGAATGTTGAATACAGTTCCCTGTTAATTGCATATTATTATTAATGTATCTATAAGAATCCACAGAAAAATGTGACTCAAAGGTACAGTTAAAAAAAGTGGGACTTTTATATCATCTTAGTAGGGGAAGGGGAAGGGAGCAACATTTACAGGAAGACATGACTCTCTGGAAAGATAAAGGAGCCCTTGTTCTTAATCACTCAGTTGAGTTTGACTCTTTGAAACCCTGTGGACTGTAGCCTGCCAGGTTCCTCTGTCAATGGGATTCTCCAGGCAAGAATACTGGAGTGAGTTGCCATTTCTTCCTCCAGGGGATCTTCCCAACTCAGGGATTGAACCCCGGTCTCCTGTGTCTCCTGCATTGCAGGTGGATTCTTTACCTACTGAGCCATCAGGGAAGCCCTTAGGGGAAAAGATAGAAGATGTGATCATTCTGTGACAGTGTCTATGATAGTGTGTGGAGACTTGTTGTCTCCAGTCGCTCCTGGGGGAAGGGATTTATGATAATTGAATTTCTTTACTTTGGCTCTTCTTTGAGACAGATAAGCAATTTCAAGAACTCAAATGTCTTCTGCTCAGAATAATTTTTCTTCCACCATGGTGCATTCTGGAACCCTTTCTACGCCTCCCCCCTCTTCCAACCTGTACTAACAAATTGTTTGCAAAATTGTCACCAAAATTTCTAAGTGATCTTTACTCTACTCTTTGCCACTTTTAACATGTATGTTTGGTAAGGTATATAGGAACAATCTTGATTTGTAATTCAAAACAGTATTTGACAGAGTCTTATGCAGATCAGTGCTAAATAAATTATTTCTGATATCTATGGCAACAGTGGATAGTTCTGTCTAGAAGGGCTTTCTAGAGCCTATGGGCTTTCCCCAGAAATCCAATTACCCTTGGTTGGCCTTCCTTGGAACCTTTACCTGCACACCTGCCTGAAGGGACCAGTCCCCTACCAAGCTGCCAGACTAGAAGACTGTGGGTAAATGCCACAAAGCAAAAGCATTTTTCTCCTTGGAGCATTTCTCTCCCTGTGGGATGGCAAGAGACAAGAAGCTTCTAGGAAGAAAAGAATAAAAGGGGAACAGTGAGAGGATAAAGGACTTGAGTCAAGATAAATGAGAAAAGCATTTTCTGCCAACATGTGAAAAGTGAAGGAAGTAAAAGTAAGCTGACTTTAAGGGCAGGACTAAAGACAACCAGGCAGGTGCCTGGTGGTCCAGTGGCTAAGCCTCTGCCCTCCCAGGGAAGGGGGTCAGGTCAGATCCCTGGTCAGAGAGTTAGATCTCACATGCTGCAACAAGAAGATCTCACATGTGGCAACCAAGACCCAGCACAGCCAAATAAATGAATGAGTAAAAATAAATATTTTTAAAAACCCAACAAAACAACTGGGCAAAAAAGAAGTTAACTTTTGCAGTAGAGAGTTTCGTAACAATGAGGCAAACCCCAAAATCATCTATGGAATACCCCAGAATAAGGCGTACTATAGGTGCCAGAGAAGACAGCTGTCCTTGTCAAGCAGGGGAGCTTCAGAGGCACCAGCAAAGGGCCCTGACCCCCAGGGCCTTCAAGTATTTTTTGTGACCTCCCCAAGGCCTGTGGCTGATGAGGAAAGTGGAGTAGAAACTAAGCCTGCCCTAGGAGCACTTCCAGCAACAGGAGGAAAAGAGTCTTTGCTGGGGTTGTGTGCACCAAAAGAAGCAGTCTTTTTCTACTTCCTAAGAAACTCCTTAATTCCTGAAAGACAATCCATTAAGAAAGAGCCATCCCACTCTGCAGAACACTTTTGTGCAAAGATTTCCCTCAAAAGGTTGACAGAAAAGATATATTATTTTTTAAATAAGCAGATACATTGTTCAGGTCAGTTCAGTCACTCATTCATGTCTGATTCTTTGTGACCCCATGTACTGCAGCAGGCCAGGCTTCGCTGTTCATCACCAACTCTCAGAGCTTGCTCAAACTCATGTCCATCGAGTCAGTGATACCATCCAACCTTCTCATCCTCTGTCGTCCCCTTCTCCTCCTGCCTTCAATCTTTCCCAGCATCAGGGTCTTTTCCAATGAGTCAGTTCTTCACATCAGGTGGCCAAAGTATTGGAGTTTCAGCTTCAGCATCAGTCCTTCCAAAGAATATTCAGGGCTGATTTCCTTTAGGATGAACTGGTTGGATCTCCTTGCAGTCCAAGGGACTCTCAAGAATCTTCTCCAACACCACAGTTCAAAACCATCAGTTCTTCAGCACTCAGCTTTCTTTATAGTCCAGCTCTCACATCCATACATGACTACTAGAAAAACCATCACTTTGACTAGATGGACCTTTGTTGACAAAGTAATGTCTCTGATTTTGAATGTGCTGTCTAGCTTGGTCATAGCTTTTCTTCCAAGGAGCAAGTGTCTTTTAATTTCACGGCTGCGATCACCATCTGCAGTGATTTTGGAGCCCCCCAAAAACAAAGTCTGTCACTGTTTCCGTTGTTTCCCCATCTATTTGGCATGAAGTGATGGGACCAGATGCCATAATCTTAGTTTTCTGAATGTTGAGCTTTAAGCCAACTTTTTCACTCTCCTCTTTCACTTTCATCAAGAGGCTCTTTAGTTCTTCTTCACTTTCTGCCATAAGGGTGGTGTCATATCTGAAGTTATTGATATTTCTCCCGGCAATCTTGATCCCAGCTTGTGCTTCCTCCAGCCCAGCGTTCCTCATGATGTACTCTGCATAGAAGTTAAATAAGCAGGGTGACAATATATAGCCTTGACATACTCCTTTCCTGATTTGGAACCAGTCTCTTGTTCCATGGCCAGTTGTAACTGTTGCTTCTTGACCTGTATACAGATTTCTCAGGAGTGAGGTAAGGTGGTCTGGTATTCCCATCTCTTGAATAATTTTCCACAGTTTATTGTGGTGCACACAGTCAAGGCTTTGGCATAGTCAATAAAGCAGAAATAGATGTTTATCTCGAACTCTCTTGTTTTTTCGATGAGCCAACGGATGTTGGCAATTTGATCTCCGGTTCCTCTGCCTTTTCTAAATCCAGGTTGAACACCTGGAATTTCATGGTTCACATACTGTTGAAGCCTGGCTTGGAGGATTTTGAGCATTACTTTGCTAGTGTGTGAGATGAGTGCAATTGTGCGGTAGATTGAAAATTTTTTGGCATTGCCTTTCTTTGGGATTGGAATGAAAACTGACCTTTTCCAGTCTTGTGGCCAGTGCTGAATTTTCCAAATTTGCTGGTATATTGAGTGCAGCACTTTCACAGCATCATCTTTCAGGATTTGAAATAGCTCAACTGGAATTCCATCACCACTAGCTTTGTTCATAGTGTTGCTTCTTAAGGCCCACTTGACTTCACATTCCAGGATATCTGGCTCTAGGTGGGTGATCATACATACCATCGTGGTTAACTGGATCATGAAGATCTTTTTTGTGTAGTTCTTCTGTGTATTCTTGCTGTCTCTTCTTAATGTCTTCTGCTTCTGTTAGGTCCATACCAATTCTGTCCTTTATTGAGCCCATCTTTGCATGAAATGTTCCCTTGGTATCTCTAATTTTCTTGAAGAGATCTCTGGACTTTCCCATTCTATTGTTTTCCTCTATTTCTTTGCATTGACCCACTGAGAAGGCTTTCTTATCTCTCCTTGCTATTCTTTGGAACTCTGCAATTCAGAGGGGTATAGCTTTCCTTTTCTCCTTTGCCTTTAGCTTCTCTTCTTTTCTCAGCTATTTGTAAGGCCTCCTCAGACAACTATTTTGCCTTTTTGCATTTCTTTTTCTTGGGAATGGTCTTGATTACTCCCTCCCTGTTTGGGTGGGCCCTAAATCCAAGTGTCCTTGTTAGAGAAAGTCAAAGGGAGGTTTGAGACAGACAGACAGTAAGAAGGCCACATGTAGACAGAGGAAGAGAGCGGAGTGCTGCAGCCACAGGAATGCTAACAGCCTGCAGAGGCTGAAAAGGCAAAGAAGGGACTCTCCCTGACACCTTCTGGAGGAAGCAGGGCCTTACTGATAATGATGATATTGAACTTCTGGCCTGCAGAACTGGGAGAGAATATGTGTCTGTTATTTTAAGGCATCAAGTTTGTGGTGATTTTTTATGGCAGCCACAGGAAACTGATACACAGCCCTGCCCCGACACTCTCTGTCCCTTCATCCTTCGTCTTTGACAAGGTGTGCTCTTACCAGTGCCGGACATGTTATATATCTATCTCTGTCAGTCTGTCTCTCTAAGATTGTTTATTCTTTATCTTGAACGCAAACCAAAGGCTTTGTCTTTGTTCACTGCTACGTTGCCAGCATCTGGGACAGTGCCCAGCACATAGAAGATGCTTAGTGGTCGTCGAGTGAATGGATGGATGGATTTTGGATTCTGAGGCTCTGCAGACACCTGGAGTCATTAGTACTCTTTCATCCTCTGTGTAACCGAGCGACAGAAGGATCCCCGTTCTGGTGACATGGAGTTGAATAGTGGGGAGGTTCAGTGATGGAGAGATCTGGATTCAGGTCACGGCTCTGCCACTTACTAGCTGGGAGTCTGGGCTGTGAACCTCAGTACTGTTAATAGCAAAATAAGTTCTTACAAGGTTGCTGTAAGGGCTGCAGGGAATGACATGCATAGAGTGACTGGCTGAGCACCTGAGGAGTGGTGCTCAGTGTGGTGCCCTTTTCTCCCTGTTTGTGGTTCTAAGACTCACAGTAGAGGCAGGAAGGCTTTCCTTTGTGTGTCCATTTCCCCTTGCATCAGTCACATGGGTTCCTGAACATATAGCATCCTCCTAGGACTAGCCTTGCCAAGCTTTTTAAGGCTAGGATTTCCTTAATTGAACATAGCAAACCTGATGATTATTTTGAAATGATGGGCTCCATATCACCTTGATTTCCACCTTTGGACATTAACTCTTACACCCACTTCATTCTACCAGCTTTTGTGCTGCAAGGAGAAACAAGCATGCTCAGTAGCGTCAGTTGTGTCTGACTCTTTGCAACTCCATGGACTACAGCCCTCCAGGTTCTCTCTTCACGGGACTCTCCAGGCAAGAATACTAGAGTGAGTTGCCATGCCCTTCTCCAGGGGATCTTCTTGACCCAGGGATCGAACCCGAATCTCTTACGTCTCCTGCATTTGCAGGCAGGCTCCTTACTAGTGCCACCTAAGGAGAAACATAGAGACCATTTTTATACCTTCATTGTTGTGGTGGTTGCTGGCATCCATCGGTGTTAAAAAGGAAGGAACAGCCTCTCACAGCTTGGCCTGTAGGGTTAGCTATTTGACGAATATCAGTAGTAAAATCTGTATGTGGAATTCCAGTTTTGTTTGTAAAAGACTACACACACACACTCACACACCCACACAACTGATCTAGTTGTCTTTCTCAAAAATATTGGTTGGAGACCCCTGAAATATTAGAAATAGTAGTTATTATATCTACATTCCAGGGTTGTTGAATAAAGAGTGGCTTGCTTTTTTTTTTTTTATACTTGCCTTCGTTCTCCAAAATGTAAATCGAAGATGTTTCTAATTCATTTTTCTGTCAGCTAAACCCCCAGGCCTGGCCTTTGCAATTTCATCTCTAGAACTGGTTCTGAATATAAATGCCAAAGTTAGTTTCAGTGCCAGCAGCTGGGGATTTCTGCTAGTTTCTGGCTATCATGTGCAAGTTGTATTTCTCATTTAATTTCTTTTCTGAAACCATCATTCAGACACCAGACTTCTGTGGCAAGAAGGAATAACAGCTATTGTCTATCAAGAATTATAGCCAGGATTTCTTCAATCTGCTCCTCAGTTTTTGCAATTTCGTTGATTCCTTTGATGAGAACTTTTTCTTGAGGTTTTATGCAGACTTAATTTAAACCATTGATTTCATCACACTTTTTAAGCTTCTGGTTAAAAATAGAATATCTAATATAATTCCCAAGGAAAATCAGTGCTGTACAATCTCATTGCTAATTCGTAAAGGGCATTTGAGTGTTCAGATAGAAAAGTATAAGAATCCAATGGATATTTCCTAAGTTATTGTTTCTTAAAGGAGTTTAACACCCTATCTTTGGCAACCATGTGGATCTGAACCAGTTAAATTTAATCCAACAGAAATAAATTTGATTTTGCATGAATTAGGGCAGCATTCACAAAGTTCTTGACAGAATGTTTCATTCACATTCAATTCCAGTGTCTTTTGCTTTTCTTTTATGTCTGGGAAGAAAAGAGTTTCAACCACACATTGTAGGCAAATGTGTTACATGCTTTAATGTGGAGGGAGCATAAGTTGTTATTATGATAATTTTAATAACACTTTTCATGTACTACATTTTAGTTGACATTTAATCCTAATTGAGAAAAGTCTAAAATTAATCTTTGTAAGAAACAAGACCAGAGTGGCTAATCAGGTTTGGAAGTGGGACTAATTGTACCATAATCAGATTGATGGACTGTTAAATATCTGATGTGAAAGCCATGTCATGAAATGATAAGAAAGAATCTGTGCAGAAGTCCCCCTGAATTTTCCCCTTGTCCTTTATTTTGCAGTCAAAAGGCTTATTACGTTGGCTTCAAAGCACAGATCCAAGATCTCTACCAGCTGTTTGCTTTTATTTTTTAATTAGCTCAGCTTTCCTGAGAGAGGTACAAAAAAAAAGTCTTTATTACCTATTTGTCCAGGGTAAGATACTACAGTGATGCTGAATTGGGGGGTGCTGAAGACCTTGTTGATTCTGATATTTTGTAGTTAATTTTCAAGTCTTCTTCCAGTTAAATTATTGCTTGTATGGGCTGTGGTAGAAAAGCAGAGCAGAGATGGGCCCAGAACCTTGACAGACTGGGATAGAGTTGAGCAGCAACTATTAGGCTTTTTATCAAGGTTAAATCCCTCCTTTCCTCCTTGAGCTGGGAGTCTGCCTGGTGAGAGCCTTGGTCCTCAGGATCCCCCAGTCCCGTGAAGGTTCTTCCAGGGTGATGCCAGATGTGAAACACTAGTTGAACTTCTGTTTTTCTTCTGAAAGAGGCATAAGTCAGAGGTTGGCATTCTATGGTAGGACTCCATGTGTCTATATCAGAGACTGTCTAAAAATCCAAGTCCACTCAAACTTATAAAAGTGGACGCTCAATGCCACCAATCTGATGCCACTCATGAGGCCACCTGCCACTTGCTTACTGCTCTAGTCTGTTTCAGAACAGATTGCTAAAGTAAAGGGTTGTAACCTTGGATTCAAGTTCAAAAATGATACTGAAGGGGCTTCCCTGGTGGCTCAGTGGTAAAGAATCCTCCTGCTAATTCAGGAGACACAGGTTCAGTTGTGATCTGGGAAGATCTCACATTCCATGGAGCAATTTAGCTTGTGCAGCACAACTGTTGAGCCTGTAAGCTGTGACTACTGAGCCCATGTGCTACAACTACTGAAGCCCGAGCGCCCTAGAGCCCGTGCTCTGCAACAAGAGAAGCCACTGCAATTAGAAGCCCATGCCCCTCAACTAGAGAAAAGCTCATGCAGCACTGAAGACCCAGCAGAGCCAAAAAATAAAGCAAATTACCAAATTAAAAAAAAATGATACTGAGAGATTATATCAAGTTACAGAGCTATCTAAAATAATTAGGCTTGATATTTGGATGCAGGATTTGAGGCTAAAGATTATAGAAGCAGTATAAAGGTGTCAGAAATGAACACAGATAAGCAGCAGGATCGTCAATGCTATAGAAATATAGGAAGCTCTCACCTGGAGGAGAATTATGTGTATTTGTATATGCAAAGTATACATGCAGAAAATATCCAAAGATGATGTAACTTTTATTAGGGGGAGGGAAGAAAGACACAAATTAATTCCATGGAATTTAAACTACATAAATCTCAGTCCTCTTTGGTTCCACCTCTCTCCCCCCACCAGGTGAAAAATTACGTAGAGGGCATACCTTAACCCAGAATTTTGATAAGAGATTTAATGAACTGGAAAAAAAAAAAAAAGCCATTAGCTGGAAAGCAGGGCCCCTGAGAAACCAGTCAGTCACCTAGTCCCTAGGGGTTAGAGTCAGAGATTTACCTTGTTCTCTTGATCCTGAGCCTCTCTCGGTGCTCTGTGCTAGTTCTGGGGTCAGGACTAGTCTCTCATTTCTCTTAGCAGAAATCTGTCCAGGTTAGATCCATGAGACAGGGTGCTCAGGGCTGGTGCACTGGGATGGGATGGGGAGGGGGGTTCAGAATGGGGAACACATGTACACCCTTGACTAATTCACGTGAATGTATGGCAAAAACCACCACAATATTGTAAAGTAATTAGCCTCTAATTAAAATAAATAAATTAAAAAAAAAAAAAGATATCTGTTGCACCTTTGAGCTTCTCCAGACTCTTGGCAGGGGAAGCCCTCCCAATTGCCCCTCCTCCCAGATTAGAAAGCTCAGGATTTGCCTTGTTCGGCAGGTGCGAGTCTCTGCCTTGAAAACGCTAGATAAGAGTCTGGCAAAGATGCAAGTGGAGAATTCCAGCAAACATGTGGGGTCTCCAATGCTGATCTTTCTGGCTGACCTTGACTCCCTCATTTCCAGGTTCCCTGCACAGACTGCTAGGTCCATTTTCCACACTGCCCTTCTGGCCTCCCACTCATGCCTTAACCCCAAGGACAGGTTGACAAAGTAACTTCATCGGCAAATCATCTCTGTGGGAGAGGAGATGAGAGCAGACGACACAAAATCCCCAGGGAAACTTCAGCTCACACCAGAAGCTCTGGCTGGAGAATTGGAGACCATCAGTTCTGGTGAAACCCTCCTCGCCAGTGCAGTGTCCAGGCACATATTTTCTTCATGGGATTTAATGATGTCACTGGGGTCTTTAAAAAGTGTGTTTGCCACATTCAGTGGAAAACATATCTGTTATAAAAAATAAAAAGCACAGAAGCAGATAAAGTAAAAAGTGAAAGTTCCATTTATCTTCCCTTACCCCCATCCTGGACTTCAATATAGACATTGCTGACATTGGAAATGAGTCCTTTCAGGCCGTTTCCTCTGCAGTATGAGTAAAGAGCATTTAGACCTTGAGTGCTGAATCACTGTATCCACAGATGTGGAATTTAGAAGCTTAGACCACCAGAATATGCCACTGGGTTATCAATCCCAAGGCCTCTCGGTGTTGGAGGCTCAGTTCTTTTCCTTTTTGTACTTCTCTATCCTATTTAGAAATATAAAGTCGTAATGAATATGTCTAAAGAGAATCTTTGCTCACCCAGAATTGCACACACATCAAAATTCTTAGTATTTAATGCTTCCCATTCCTCCTCCACCATCTCATCTGGGTCTGTGGAGCCTGCGGTTGAAATGAACTCTTAGCTAGACTTGTTCAAGGAAGCCTCCAGGCTTTTAGTTTCAGCCTGCCTTATATGTGACATGTGTACTTCTGGGTGCCTAGAAAACAATCCTAACTTATGTATATTATTAAAAGGCAGCAATCATTCCCACATTCCAAATCCCCCAAATTTCTTGTGCAATAACTGTGTTGAGAACTTCCTGGTTTGGTTGCTTCAGGGTGGAAGTGACAATAACCTGGGTTCTGCACCTTTGGTGGGTCACGCACACATGCAGCCTACATTGAATGAAGGTCCCCCAGGAGTGGCCTCTTTTCCTTATCAAGAGATGGACTTTAGCATTTCCTCTTTTCCAAGGACCATACACGCTGTGTCTCTCAGTTCTAGTATCTTAGCTGAAAAGAGAAGCTTGTTAAACTTGGGGTGATCATCCTAATTTACTATTTCTTTCAAAGAGTGAGACCCAGGAAGCGGAGAGACCCTGCTGGTTTCATGAGAAATTTTTGAAAATAATAACAGCACACAAGAGGGGCTTCCTTCTAGGGTCATGAGGGTCATGATCTGAAACTAGAAAAGTCAAGGATACTTCAGAGCATGTGAGTTGCTTCAGGGGAATCCCACCAAGCAGTCAGTGGGAATCCAGGAAAAGCCTTGGAAAGAGTCTCCAAGGCACTTCTGGAATCTCAAGTGTGACTGCTGAGGGAAACTCAGGCTTTTCTGGCTCCATATTTTATAGATGAGAAGGGGAGGAGACTTGGCAAGGCCCCATGACGGGAACAAGAGGCCAAGGCCTGGCTTATCACTCTGGGCCCTTTTCATTCTGTCCGGCTGCCCCTCTGCTGATGGTATCTCCAAATTCCTTTTCCTCTAAGTTTTTGCTTGAGTTGTCAATGAAGTTGTGTATGCTGCTTTTGCTACATCATTCACTGTACTCCTTTTAAACATGATGTTTTCATTAGGAGTTTTATGTGGCTGCCAAATAGAACCTGGGACACTTTAGGCTTTTGCTACAGACCCCAGGAGGAGGGGGTGGGACACCCCTTATACCTTACATCAAAATAAATTCCAGGTGGTCACAAACCAAAGTGTAAGAAACTGAAATCATAAAGAAACAAACATGAAAGAATTTTAAATGAGGCCAGACTTTCTGAGGCTAAGATACAGAAACTAGAAGCTATAAAAGAAAAAAGACTAGCAAGTTGATTGCATCAAAATTTCAATTTCTACATAGCAAAGAGGTACTATAAAGACATTCAAAATACAAATAAAAACTTGGGGAAATACTTGAGACATACATTTGTATATGTAGGAGGCAAAGAACTAATTTACTTAATACATATTTCAAAAGTTTTATGACTCAGTGAGAAAAGGACCTACAACTCAGTAGAAAAATGAGCAAAGATCAGCTAGAGGCAGACAAAAGAAATACAAATGCTTTATTGACATAAAGGAGAATGCAAGTACATGGATAATTAAATAAACGCTAACAAAAACAATAGCAAGATGACATTTTTCACCTGTCAGATTGTCAAAAATCAAAATGTTTTTATAACAAACAGTTTAGGGGAGGCTTCAGAGAGAGGGGCACTCAAACACAGGTGGGAGATGGGCAGGCTGGTACAACCTCTTTGGAGGGAAAATTGGCAATATTGACAAATATTTAAAATTCAAACACATTTTGACCTAGCAATTTCTTTTTAAGGAAAAATTTTAAGAGAGTTCTATACAAAGATGTTCATTACAGAACTGTTTGTCACAAAAAATTGAAAATCACCTAAATGATTTTCAATAGTGAGTTGACAAAATAAATTATGTATCTTCCCAGGATGGAATAAAGGATAAAGTTGCGTACTGCCCCATATGTGAGAGGACATCTGTAGCGGCATAGTCATCTCAGCTGGAGAAGGCAATGGCACCCCACTCCAGTACTCTTGCCTGGAAAATCCTATGGACAGAGGAGCCTGGAAGGCTGCAGTCCATGGGGTCGCTGGGAGTCGGACACGACTGAGCGACTTCACTTTCACTTTTCACTTTCATGCACTGGAGAAGGAAATGGCAACCCACTCCAGTGTTCTTGCCTGGAGAATCCCAGGGACGGGGGAGCCTGGTGGGCTGCTGTCCATGGGGTCGCACAGAGTCGGACACGACTGAAGTGACTTAGCATAGCAGTCATCTCAGCATTGTTCTTAAGTTGCAGAAGAGGGAGAGGAAAACCCAGGTGTCCTTCAACAAGGGCCTGGTTGAGTAGATTGTGGTACAGACCTGCAGTGATGGGAAACCATCATCAAGATGACTTGGGAGACAGATGAGAGCAAGTGTGGAGTCCCATGCTATTAGTGTGGTGATCACAGGGACACATATGTGTTTGTATGTGCTTTGATCATCTCAGGACTTAATCACAGGAGGGTGATGGTGTGCCTGCCTCTGGGGAGAGGACCATGGTAGAAAAGGAGAATGTACTTTTCATTGTCTATGCATGTGTACCTTGGACCCATATATTACGGTCATAAAAATTATTGCTGATTTCAAAGAACTTTAGTCAGCTCCCTTTATTGATATTTACCATATTAAAAACTGAAGCTAAAAAATTTGTAAAACAAAAGAAAACACAAACACATTCCATCATCCATCGGAGTACTGATGATGTGTAAGCATTGAGTAGCTGCTGGAGAACTCCACTGTTCATTGGTGAGAGATTAGAAGTAAAAAAAAAAAAAACCCAAGTCACATCTTAGCATTCTTTTTTTTTAAGAATTGAAGTATAGTTGATGTACAATATTATATGTTCAGGTATATGACATAGTGATTGACGATGTTTAAAGGCTGTACTCACAATGTTTAAAGGTTGTACTCAATTTATAGTTATTATTAAAATACTGGCTATGTTTCCTCTGCTGTACAATATATCCTTGTAGCACCCACATAGGAGCACCTAAATACATCAAGCACCTAAGTACAATATTAACAGACATAAAGGGAAACGTTTACAGTAGCACAATAAAAGCAGAGGACTTTGACACTGTACTTACATCAGTGGACAGATCATCCAGACAGAAATTCAATAAGGAAACACTGGCCTTAAATGACACTATGGACAGGATGGACTCAGGCGGCACGGTCAGCGGGAGCTCAGCCAGGCTCCTTCTGCCTCTTGCCTCTTACGTGCCGTCAGCATTGCAGGTTTCTGCCTCGAGCTGGCAACATTACAACAGGGGAGGAGGCACTCCTAAAGGTCTAGACCAAGACTGAGATAGGACAGGATAGGAAGGAGAGGGGAGAAATGAAGTCTGTCTCTGACTGAATCTTACTCTGGGTACACGGCAGGCATTTGCTGACCTAAGCCTTACAAACACACTGTGAGGTGGCTATTATTATCTCCTTTACAGAAACGGTTTGACAGAGGCTCAGAGAGATTAGTTCACTTGCTCGTGGACACCCAGCTGGTACATTGTGGAGCCACACTCTACCGGGTCAGACTCAACGTCTATGGCCTTAACCACTGAGCACATTTCCCAGGAGCCTTCGTGTAGAAGGTTCCCTTTGAGCTTTGTGTCTTTGCCCTACCGATTCTGAGAGGAACCAACCAGAAACCCTTTATCTCTTGAGAGATATAACCGGTGAAAAATTTGATGGGGTGGGAGATGGGACATGTGCCTTTCTTTGAAATCTTGATGAAATTTTATTTGCAGGTAATTCTATACAAAATGAATCAGACCCAGTCTCACCACTGATTCCACCTCTGGGGAACTGAGGAATTTAAGTTCAGGTCAGAGACATGACTGAGAAAGTGTCTGATCAGGGGATCTGCAGGGTCTCTGGGACTAAGTCCAGGCCCTAGATTGCTGTGTGGCTTTAGCCAATCACCGATTCTCTTTGTGATCTTTAGTCAATTCATTTGTAAAAAGGTTTGGCCTAAGGGTTTTTTTCTTTTTAAACAAAACAACAACCACAAATTCCCCCCAGCTAACTCTAAGCTCCATATTAAATTCCAAATTAATATGAATGGTGAGACTGGATCTGATTCCTTTTGTATAGAATTATCCACCAAAAATACTTCATTGAGAATTCAGTGACTAGTATTGATTTTTTTCTCAGCATAATTGGTTTTTGACAAACTTGTGCAGGGTTTTGACACAATCCTCCATTTTATGTTTGGATTTCATAGTACATGCATAAACAAGGTCACTTGTTTTTGCAAAAATATTCCAAGGCTTTACGTGTTTTTCCCAAGAGCTTCCGCCCAACCTTTTGATATTTAAATGATCCCTTTTGAAGCACCTGTCTTGTCATCACCCTCAGATTTTCTCTTTTTTCATTTGTTAGCTGGTATAGTTTTTCCAGATTCTCGTTCGTCGATGGCTTCATGTGTCTGATTTGAGCAGTTTGCCAATATCACTTTCTCCCACTTCACAGAAAGTTTCTATTTCCTAACATTTGCCATCTCTTTGCATTTTTGAATACATCCTTGCAAAGCAGTCTACAAAGAGCATAACATCCTTACTTCTGGGAAACTGACTTGTGTAGGGATGGCTGAGCAGGTCTGACATAGAAGAGTGGTCGGTTCCCTTAGCGAATATTTTTGTGTTATGATGACTTTTGCTTTCTCTGTGCAAGCTTGCATCTGAAACCGCGTAGTTTAACAAGGACTGTGGTAAAGTATCCAGCCACATACTTAGACGAGAAAGAACAAATAGGTGTCAGCCTGTGTGCCAACTCTAGTTGATTGCCAGTATTAATAGTTGTCTAAAGCTTTGTGTTGAGAAGAGTTCTGAAGCTCCTTTCAGCCTTACTAGGGAAGAGTAGTGTGATTGATGAATGATGGCTGTTGAAGTGTGGGAGGAGTTGTGTGGCAGTCTGTGTGCTAACATAGCCCACACGAAGTATCAGCAATTGCCTTTTTTTTTTTCCTTCTTAGAATGTGGCAATTCTGGGAGAGATTTTTCAAAAATGAAACACTACAGGGACTTCCTTGGCAGTCCAGTGGTTAAGAACCCTGTGCCTCCACTGAAGGGGGCATGAGTTCTATCCGTGGTTGGTGATCTAATATCCTGCATTCTGTGCAGTCAAAAAAAGAAAAACTATGACCATTACTCAGAAGTAGTTCATATTGAGAAAGAAACCAGAGTTGGTTGAATATCTATTCTGGCAGCACCTGCTTGGCTGCTTGGCCAGCCAGATGGTAAAAAAAAAAAAAAAAAAAAGAGGCCCGTTGGTTATTGGGAACATTCATGACATTTTTGTTGTAATGATTTTTTGTCTCTGTTATCTTGCAGTTGTGGAAATGTAGATGTAAAACAGGGAAGCAAGATAAGGCAGAAATGCTACTTCTTGTTGTGGCTCAGGCTCTGGAGTCAGAGAGTTGAGTTTAATTCCAGCTTCAATACTTACTAGATTATATGGGGAAAGTTACTAAATTCGTGTAGACCTCACTTGCCTCATCTGCAAAATGGGAATGATAATAGGTGCCACAAAGGATTGTTATGAGGACTATGAGTGTGCATGCAGCTATTTCCTTCTTCTTGAGATGGGGATGGCAAATAGTTCCCCCAGAAAAGTGATGTGATGAATAGCTAAGGATAATGCATGCAAAGTGCTGGGAGTGTGAATGCCACCAAACACACACATCAAAGTCTTGCCCCTGCGGTCACCGACTTGTCGCTAAAGCCAGGGAGAGAATTCACAGATGCAGAAGAAGCCGTGAGCCAGTATGCCTGGTGGAGTCAGGGGTTTCAAAGGGGAGACGGCTTCGGCGATCAGGAAACAACAGCTTATTTAAATGTTAATTAAAGATATAAAGAGTGGTTAAATAAGGATAGCTCAGTGAGAAAATTTAGTGGAGAAAAGAGGCTGAATAATTCAGCCAGAAGGTGAGAGAAAGAACGACATGGGGAGACCAAGCTTTGGTGAACAAGGCCCGCACTTTATTTTCCAAAGTAGTTTTTATACCTTAAGTTATGCATAGAGGATAATGGGGGAAGGGGTAGAGTCATGCAGTAAGCCAGGGTTTCTTCCTGCACACTTATCATATGCAAAAGTTTAGGTGATTTGCATCATCTTCTGGCCCAGAGGCCTGTTAACATTATAAGACCCTTTCTTCAGAAAACTTATTTTTCTCTAAAGGTGATTAGTCAGGCGCCACCCTCCAAAAGCACTAAAGTTGCATTCCTATAGGGCAAAGGTGTTGTGGGCTACAACAAAAAAGAATTAACTCAAGGGTCCAAGGTTACAAACATTAAAGCTACTACTTACACCAATTATATTAATCAATACACTGCCAGGGACACAGCAGGTAAGGGATATGGAGACTTAGCAGCAAACATTGGCCCAACAAGTGAAAAACCCTTCACCAATACAATTTCTAATCAATATTTTAACTGCTCAAAGGAATCTGTATTTAGACAGTTTAGAACATCTCATGCCCCTCACAGTTGGGAGGCTCTGAACAATCACATGTGGCCAGAAAAACCTATTCAGACAGACTAGAGGACTTCCAAAGGAGTTTGTAGGTTGAAACACTATCACACCCAGGAACTTTATTAACTAGAGCTGTAAGTTAACTCTTTTTTCAGAGAGAGGTAGTGGGGGACAGCCCCCCGTAAAGTCAAAGGTGTAGGTGAGAGCACAAAGCAGTAAAGTAGGCAGACTCTGGTTTTGGGGGTAGATGCTCGAGAATTTCCAGGGGGACTCCTGAGGCTTGATCCCGCCTTTGTGTATGCTGAGCCTCCTTCCTCATGACCTTTGCCATGGGCGGAGTTCCTCACGCTGGCTCCCGGCACCAGTAGGGCTACTGCTCAGGATTTTCAGCAACCCCCCTCCCCTTCCTGTGTCTCTCCAGGAATGTGGTTGTTGCTCAAGTAATACTCTAATCTCCACTAATTATCTTAAAAGCTAATCAGATGATACCAGGAAATACTGCATTCTCAGCATGCCTAACCTTTGCTGAATTCTCTTAAATGCTATTGTTTGAGAGAAAGTTGTTTTAATTCAAGTCTATTCAATCTTCCAGTTTCAACCTTCTCTGTTTCGCTCAAGCTAAGGGTATACTTACTCTCCAGCCTGGGAGGGAGCTCAAAGCTAAGTTTCATTTGCTCTAAAAGAAAAACAAACAAACAAACAAACAAACAAAACCCACCTGGGAGGAGGGGGAAGGAGTGGGGACAAAGAGGGAGTAGTTTATTTTTTATAGTCTGAGAGTCAATAGGATGTTTGTTTTACCATCTTGTTCTGAGATTTTTCTTGTTGACATGAAGAGTTAGAGTTTTCCGGAGTGAAGAATCAAATGATTCAGAAGCAAAGGAGAGCCAAGATTGAACAGGTCACGATTTAAAACATCAATAATGACTTTTGCAGTCAGAAGCGTAGTGAGATAAACAGTGTGAGTATTGATTACTCTCCTAGCAGAAATTGTCGATGAGCCCCTTTGTAAACCTGGTTCCCTTGTAGTTTTACCTTAAAGTGTGCCAGCATCAGTTACGGGGCAGGGTAGAAGGGACTGGGAGAGAAAGCATGCCTTCCGTGCATCGAGACTGTGGTATCAGGTTTAACCATCCTCTGTGCTCTTGGAAGAGACAGTCCTGGCATCTACCAGTTCGGGGCCCTGTCACTTTCCAGCTGGAGTACATTGGATCATACTTCTCAAAGCTTTAGTCTCCTCAGCTGTAACAGAGATAATATTGACTTTTATTAGGCAGGCTAAACTGTGCTGCTAACGCTTCCACTCACTAATGAGTTATGAGTTGTCATGAACACTTAGTATTTTATTGTTGACTATCTCTATTTCAGGAAATAAAAGGCTTGTCCAGGGTCATGTGGTAACTAGAACAGCCAGGATGCAAGCACAACTCTGAATGAACTGCATCCCTTTCTCACTGTTCTTACAAGTGAGAAATATGGGTACTATGAATAGTTACTGCTCAACCAGACTGAAAGCAATTATCAAGGTTCATCCTGGTATAGCCTCTCTGGAAAAGTAAGCAAGAGGAAAAATCACTTATGTGGCTTTTACCGTCAAGCACAGTTTTTAGGAGAGGTCCACTGCCCTTTGTTATTTGAAAAAACAAATTATTTTCTTTTACGTCGCTTAGGCTTCCAGATGTTCAATCTGGATTTAGAAAAAGGAGAGGAACCAGAGATCAAAAAAGCAAGAGAGTTCCAGAAAAACATCTATTTATGCTTTATTGACTATGCCAAAGCCTTTGACTATGTGGACCACAACAAACTCTGGAAAATTCTGAAAGAGATGGGAATCCCAGACCACCTGACCTGCCTCTTGAGAAATCTGTATGCAGGTCAGGAAGCAACAGTTAAAACTGGACATGGAACAACAGACTGGTTCCAAATCAGGAAATGAGTACTTATTTAACTTATATGCAGAATACATCATGAGAAATGCTGGGCTGGAGGAAGCACGAGCTGGAATCAAGACTGCCAGGAGAAATATCAATAACCTCAGATATGCAGATGACACCACCCTTATGGCAGAAAGTGAAGAAGAACTAAAGAGCCTCTTGTTGAAAGTGAAAGAGAAGAGTGAAAAAGTTGGCTTAAAGCTCAACATTCAGAAAACTAAGATCATGGCATCCAGTCCCATCACTTCATGGGAAATAGATGGGGAAACAGTGGAAACAGGGACAGACTTTATTTTTTGGGACTCCAAAATCACTGTAGATGGTAACTGCAGCCATGAAATTAAAAGGCGCTTGCTCCTTGGAAGAAAAGCTACGACCAACCTAGACAGCATATTAAAAAACAAAGACATTACTTTGCCAAAAAAGATCCATCTAGTCAAAGCAATGGTTTTTCCAGTAGTCATGTATGTGAAAGCTGAACTATAAAGAAAGCTGAGCACAGAAGAATTGATGCTTTTGAACTGTGGTGTTGGAGAAGACTCTTGAGAGTCCCTTGGACTGCAAGGAGATCCAACCAGTCCATCCTAAAGGACATCAGTCCTGGGTGTTCATTAGAAGGACTGATGCTGAAACTGAAACTCTAATACTTTGGCCACCTGATGTGAAGAACTGACTCCTTGGAAGAGACCCTGATTCTGGGAAAGATTGAAGGCAGGCGGAGAAGGGGGTGACAGAGGATGAGAAGGTTGGATGGTATCACCGACTCAATGGACATGAGTTTGAGTAAACTCCGGGAGTTGGCAATGGACAGGGAGGCCTGGCGTGCTGCAGTCCATGGGGTCACAAAGAGTTGGACATGACTGAGCGACTGAACTGAACAGGTTTCCTTGCATGAACTATGTATATTCCTAGGGACCTTGGTCTTCTGTGGTTTAAGGCTGATGACCTATGACAATATGTAGAGTGAGGGACACCTTTACTATCCTCTCAGTGGAGAAGCCAAAGCAGGGCTTTCTTCCTCTGTCTCTTCATGACTGTCTCTACCTCTCACTGTGGCCCTGGGGGGTGTTGCTATCAATAGTTCTGCCCAGAGAGTGGAAGCAGGCACTGACCTGGCTAGAGCATCATGCGTGCTCAGTCACTCAGTCATGTCTGACTCTTAGCGACCCTATGGACCATAGCCCGCCAGGTTCAACTGTCCATGTAATTCTCCAGGCAAGAATACTGGAGTGGGTTGCCACACCCTCCTCCAGGGTCTACAGCATTACCTCTTGTTTAAAGCCAGCCAGCACTTAGCTATCAACCTGTCCAGTGCTTAGCTATCAACCTGTCTCAGCCCTTCTTTGCCTAACTTGCTCTAAAGCGGTGCTTTTAGCATTTTTAAGGTGTACACAAAGCTTTTAGGGGTCTGTTTATATGCGGATTCTGGTTCAGCAGGTCTGGGCTGGGGTTTGAGATTCTCTGATTGCCTCAGGTTCCTGGCTCGTGCTAGTGCAGGCAGTCTTCAGAACCAAATTACAAATAACATTTACCAGCTTTTCTCGCCAAGGCAAATGGAACATCTTAAAGTCACATAGTTCTAAGAGATTTTTAGAAGTATTAATAATAGCAAAATAATGAATGCTGCCAACCATGCACAAATAGTTTATTAAAGGATCTGCTCTTTAAAAATAGTCCCTCTGCCCCCTCGCCCCAGTACCTTGAGAATGCATTTAGAGACAGCTGTCCTGCCAAGATTTTTTGCTGGACTCTCTTGCCCTGTGCTTTATCCACATGCACATGTATTAGCTTTTACCTATGTACTTCATATGCGGGTCTTGCAGAGAGCAGTGCCTCTAATTTGACCTCTGAGTTAACCACTGGAGGCTGATGGATGGCAGATGAGGCTGACACTCTCCTGTCTGTGCTTGAACACTGGCCTTGGCAGCTGTCTGCAGTTGTGAAGTTTGGTTCATAGAACCACGGTTTCCTGACCATGGGCTTGGCATCCCATCTCCTTGACACCGGTCACAAGCTTCATCCAGCCCTTGACAGCCCAGGATCCACTTTCTTACAGCTTTCTCTGCTTGGCTGTTTCTGCAAGTTAATGGTCTTTGGCTGTCAGCAGGCACTCTGGAATGTTAGCCGCAGTATGTTTCATTTTTTCATCTCCTTTCCAGCAGATCTAAGTAACTGCTGGCCTGCTTCTGTCAGTCAGACATGAATGTCCCTTTAGGGTGGGGAGCATAGGAAGTTTAGTTATTTCAATAATTTGTTTTATCCACATCCCCTCCACTGCCATCCTATTTTGACTGCGAATAGCTGAAAATGCAGCAAGAATCTGGAAGACCGCAGAAAGAGATCTGCAATACGGCTTTATGGACATTAACCAGGTATTACTACTTTCAGCGGTGATCAAATGCCTTTCAGACACTGTCCTGATGAGACCCATTGTGCAGATTTGAGAAGCTCTGTGGGTCTCAGGAGTGCACAGCCTGGTGGGGGTGGGGGAGGAGGGGGCAGAGAAGGAAAGTATCAGGTAAACTCTCTATTTGGTCTTTAAGTCCCTTGCACAATGCCTGTCCCATGGCAACCACTGACCCTGGAGATGGGTTTATAGAGGGCCTTCCTGAATCGGTAGCATCACTGATGGGCCACTGCAGGAACAAGATAATTAAAAAAGAGATTTCCATCAATCACTGAGATCTGCCACTTCTTCAAAATGCTTTCCGAGTGCAGCCTCTCCCCTCCATCCCCACCTCCTGCTCCACCTTGGTTCAGCCCTCCTCCCGGAGGCCCTTCCCTATGCTGGCAGCCACTCAGCATATGCCAGAAGACAAATCTCCCCAAAGTCTTACTCTCCTGTTTCTCTGCTTGGAAAACTTGAAAGAGCTCCACATTGCCTTGGAGATGGAGCCCGAATCCTTCTGATCGTGTCAAGGGGCTTTGCGCTCTGAAGTTCCCGAGCCTTCAGAGCTGTCAGCCTGTCTCTCCGCTACCCACTGTGGTTGATCAGGTCCAGCTCCTCCCCATGCTCCCTGCTCCTCAGAGGCCAGGCTTTGGGACTCCCTCTGCCCAATTTGGATGCTTTCAAACGCCTCTCATTCCTAGTACCTGGCACAGTGGTCATTCGTGCACTGATTGTGTAATGTACGTTTGTGTCTATTGTCTCTGTCTCTCAGGCCCTGCGAGGGCGGGGCACCATGTTAGTCCACCAGGGCTGCCATAACAAAGTGCCCCAAACTGGCACCTTCACAGCTGTGTACTTTTTCACACTTCTGGTGGCTGGAAGTCTCAGACCAAGGTTGTGGCACGTTTGGCTTCTCCGGAGGTCTCTCTCCTTGGCTTGTGGATGGCACCTGCTCACCTGCTCACATGGTCTTCCCGCGTACATCTGTGTCCCTGCCGCCTCCCTGTGTGTCCATGTTTCCTCTTCTTATAAGGATGCCAGTCAGGTTGGCTTAGGACCTACCCAGTGGCCTCGTTTTAAGGTAATTGCCTCTTTAAAGGTTCTGTCCCCAAATCCAGTCATTTCTAAGGTATTGGGGATTAGGGCTTCAACATATGAATTAGGGGTAACACAGCTCAGCCTGTATTAAGCACTGGCCTTCTCTGTCACTCAGGTGTGCCCAGCACCCAGCCCCATGTCTGGCCCATGGAAGGTGGCACTCAGCATAGGCTTATGGCTGGATGATTGTATGAAAGAAGCTCTTGTCTGACCCTGTAGTGTCCTGTCCTTCATCCACACATCACTCGAGGCTGGGATCCAGCCCTGCCCCGCCTGAGAGGCTGACTTCTCTGAACTTTTCTGCGCTATGCACAGGCTTCTGTTGCTGACACTTTTGGGGGTTTTCTCCTTGACCCCTTCTTCAGAGTGGGTGATGGGCTGTACCTTCCATGGATCAGGCAGAGATGTGTTAGTCATTCAGTCAGTCCAACTCTTTGCAATCCCATGGACTGTAGCCCACCAGGCTCATCTGTCCATGACACAGATCTAGAACAGACTCTCTTCCCTCAAACGTATATGGGGGTGATTTTCCCTTGGGAATGATCTAGCTCTGCTGTGATTAAAAACCTTCATTGATGGAGGGCCTTGAGCGAGCTCCAGCTGGATCCAGGAAAAGGTCCACTCAAGCTCACCCAGGCTCCCTGAGCAGATCTGAGACAGAAGTTGCGAGTTCGGGTCCTAAATAACAGACTGACATATTTTATCACTTCAAAACATTTCACATCTGCGTGGATTTTGTTCTGTTCCCAACCATTATTCTCTTGGCAACCCTGGGAGCATTTCTCCTGGAATTTAAGGAGTTAAGGTTTGTTATGTCTTGTACACATTCCCCAGCAACTTAATTATTGACCCAGCTTGTAAATCATTCATAGCTTTCCAGAGGTATCCATATACTTCTGCTGGCAGCAAACGGGACCCTGGGCTATTTGTGGGATGGAGGTTGGGGTCATGGAAAGTGTGAAAAATTAAGGAGAACAACACTTCCTTCCCTTCCTGAACTTTAATTGCCCTTTTAAGTAAAGCCGAAACTTTCTTCCTTTGCCACCTGCTCAGAGAACCTAAGTTAACTGCTAAAAAAGCTTTAGTTTCACTCACCATTCTTTATTCCGTGCACCCCAAGGACCCCGGGTGAGTTCAGTCTCATCTAGGAATGAAGTGGCTAAGACAGTCATCTTGCATGGAGTTACAACCAGGGCTTTAGGAAAGTAACATCTTGACATTATAAGTCAGTCTTCTAATCATATCCCTAAGAGGCTGGGTAAGAAGCAACAGTATTCAGCGGGCTTGCCAGTGGGGCGTTTAGGCGGGTTTGTGGTTAACCAAGGCCACACACCAAGTAAGCAACAAGGTGGGGTTTAATCTAATGGGGCTGGTGGGGGCCACACCTCTATGGTGTCACATATCAGCCCAGCCTGCTTAGTTCCAAAGGAGAGGAGAGGTCCGGTCAGGTCTTAAAGCTGGCAGTGGGTTCAGCTTCAATGCCTGTGAAAACAGACACCCAAATAATCAAAGCACTGCATTCCTGTGTCTAAATGGCAGCTAATCCCCACTCCTTTCAAGGAGCAGAAACCACAAGTGACAGTCAAGCCTTTAGCTATCTGGTTCGTTTGTCCTCAAGTCGTGCACTCTCAGAGCTGAACGGAACCGTAAAGATGTCTTAGTCCATCTTACCGGCGAGGAAATGAGGCTGGAACGTGTCCCTGGGTCGTTTCTGGTCACACGAGGCAGTGACCCAGAACCCAGTGTGCAGTCTTCCACTTCAGTTCTTTCTTGCCGTCAGACCAGAACTGTTTTTCTCAAATGGGTTAGATAAGACCCGGCTCCTTAAGAGCTTTGGGTTTCCCCAGTGGCTCAGCAGGTAAAGAATCTGCCTGCAATCACAGGAGACACAGGAGACGTGGGTTCGATCTTTGGGTCAGGAAGATCCCCTGGAGAAAGGAAATAGCAACCCACTCCAGTATTCTTTCCCTAAAAATCCCATGGACAGAGGAACCTGGCTTGCTACAGTCCAAAGGGTTCCAAAGAGTCGGGCACGACTGAGCAACTAAGCTCGCCTTAAGAGTTTAAATTAGCACAAGCTGGAAGCAGGCCTATTTTATTCAACCTAAACAAGAAATGAAAGCAAGAGGCTTTTCAGGATACACACTTGAATATTTAAAATGCCAAAAGATGACATCATAATGTGCCGAAGCTTGAGGCAAATCTTTCTCAACTTGCTCAGTGAACACAGTCTGGTTCCCAATCAGTTCCAGCCAAGCATGTCAGGACGCACATTTCCCCTGCCTGGGGAAACTCCTGGAATAGTTGGGCAGCTCCTTTGTGCTTTAGAATTGCTTCTTTGTTTCCCTTGAATGTATACCGGCTCATTGGTGGGGAGTGGCGAAGGATCTGGGAGAAGAGATCTGCTGGGAATTTTTAATAGGCTTTGAGTGTTTTACAAGCATCTTTGCAATCCGCTACAAGCTATAGCATTGTGACTACTTGTCCCCTTATAGAAGCTTCGAAGAGCCTGAGATTTCAAAATCAAACGTGGCAGGCAGGCAGTTCTCAATGCCTCCTTATCAACCAGTAACCGCCTTTCTCATCAACCTCATTTTTTCCCCTTTGGAGAACTCTGTTAAGAGCCAAACAAATCCTTTTTCTAAATTCTGTTGCTTGTTACTACTTCTGACCAGCTGCTTTTCATAGAGTCATTCATTCATTTAAGTATTCATGCAACTTCTATAAGGTGGGTTTTATCATCCCCAAATTTTCAAATGAGGAAACTGAGCCTCTGAGCAGGCAAGTAACTTCCTCAAGTAAATAAATAGTAGTATCATTGCGGCTGCCTTTATTCTTTAACAAAGTGCTGCTGCTGCTGCTGCTGCTAAGTCGCTTCAGTCGTGTCTGACTCCTAGCAACCCCATGGACTGCAGCCTACCAGGCTCCTCTGTCCATGGGATTTTCCAGGCAAGAACACTGGAGTGGGTTGCCATTTCCTTCTCCAGTGCATGAAAGTGAAAAGTGAAAGTGAAGTCGCTCAGTCTTCTCCGACTCTTAGCGACCCCATGGACTGCAGCCCACCAGGCTCCTCCGTCCATGGGATTTTCCAGGCAAGAGTACTGGAGTGGGGTGCCATTGCCTTCTTCGTAACAAAGTGCAGTATCCTATAATTAAACCCCCAAAACTCTTGACCTTAATGCAGAACTCTGCTTCGACAGATGATCAGAGAATGTTGTTGACTGTTAAGAGAATTCATGCTATGTGATTTTGGAGTCCTGTGCCTATTAATTGTGTGTGTGCACGCGTGCACATATGTGTGTATGTGTATGGACCAAATGTTTGTGTACCCCCCAAATCCATGTGCTAAAATCCTAACTCCAGTGTAATGATATTCGGAGGTAGGACATTTGTAGGGTGTTTAGGTCATGAGGGTGGAGCCCTCATGAATGCAATTAGTGCACATGTAAGAAGAGACACGAGAGAGCTTTCTGTTTTCTCTCTCTTCGTCACCATGGTGAGACACGGGAAGAAGGTGGCCGTGAGCAAGAAGAGAGGTTTTCATCAGAACCCGATCATGCTGGCATCTTGATCTTGAACTTCTAGCTTCTAGGACTGTGAGAAATAAATGTTTCTATTGTTTAGATATGTTTACAGACTAAACCTGTAGTGTATATGATCAGCATTTTCCTGCCAGGGTGAATTCCTTGTTGGTTTGAGGGTAAAGTCACTGACTGTGGGCTGCAGGGCTCATTAATTTGTTTGCATGGCAGAGCTATGGGTCCTTGAAGCGCAGTGCTGTGCTGAGTTGTTTTAGGGGTAGGTTGAGAGGGGCATCTTGTTTGCTCCTATAGGCTGCGCACCTTGTCCTGGTTTAAGCAGGTCACAGAGGGATGCTTGAATTCTGTGTATGAGAGGACTTTACCAAAACTCAGATAAAGCAGGTTGCCTGGACACACACCAGAAATGTGCTTCAGGCTGTCAGGTTCCTGCTGTTCTTTCTCTCCACACCTTTTTGGCTTCGAGTAATCTGCAGGAGCTCCAACCCCCAGCTCCCTCCCAGGCCTCTCTTCTCTGCCAGATTCCATGCTCCTGCAGTGGAGCTCAGCAACCCTCCTTGCTCAAGGGCTCCACCCCCACCCCAGCCCCGACTTGGTCAGGGAGGTAAAATCCAGCCCTGAAATATATATACAATAATTGAATTTTGCTTTAATAAATGATAAAACTGGCTTCACAGACATTGGAACACTGGTGTGGCTCTAAGGGCTGACGTAGTGCCTGAGATTTATGAGGGGTGAATTCTGTGATGTTTTCTCATGCTGGAGTTAGGAGGTAGCCTTTATGTGAGGAAGAACCTTGCTTTTTATCTGACCCCACACCCTTCCAATGATCTAATATTAGGTCTCTGTTATTCACACTGTTAAAGGTAAGAGAGATAATTGGAAATGTATCAGCATGCCTAATTTATTGTTGTTATTTTTATTTGTTACATTAAGTCAGGTTTTATGTTGCCTCCTCATGATTTTAAAATCATGAGCTATTTAGTATCTTAAACTTTACTCTCTTACAATAAAGAAATAATGCATCAACCAACAAAGATGGTTGAAAAGTGTGCTTTTCATGAATGTGTGGCCCTGGTTTCATTTCTGTCTCTGAATTGGATTCCCCACCCTGATCTCAGTATAAATGAAGTTCTCTTATCTCTCTCTAGCAGGGAGGGTGTTCACTAGGATAAACATTATTATGTGGGAATATCTCCAGCCTTCCCCCCCGCTTTCCCAGATTACAAAAAATAATGCTATCTTGGCCTGCCCAATTTCTACACCCCCATACCCCCCTAAAGAGGGAGTGATTATATTCTGTTTTTAATTTCTGGGAGAGGGGCTGTATTAATTAATGTACACAATCAAGAGATAGAAAAGGAGAGAAAGAAAGAAAAGACAAGTGTGGGGTTGGGCTGGGACAAAAGCATGAGGAAATTGTGGAGAGAGATGCTTCAGAAAAAATGCAGCAGCTATGAGTGGAAATGGGCAGAGAAGAAAGGAGAATTCATAAATGTTGCTGTGCACCTTCATGGTTTTCAAGAACCTCAGCTAAAGAATGTGAGTCTTTGAAATTTCTTTTTGTGCTGGACTATATTCCTTTCTTTCTTTCTTTTTTTAAAAACACATTTTAATGAAGGGGTAATTTTTCATTCAGGAGATTACCAAAATATATTAATCATATTTCTATTTGTTTATAATTTTAATGGTATTAATGAATCCATAATATATACCATTATAAACCATTTTCTGTGTTTTAAATTTTTCTTTAGTTTCTACAAGTTGAATTACAGGCTCAGAGTGTGAATATGCTAATAACTCTTGATACATATTGCAAATTGCTTCCCAAAAAAGTTGTGCTAACAAACACAGCCATCAGCAGTGTCTTAGAGTGTCTGTTCCACGTCATCACCAGCAACAAACCAATGTGTTGAGATGAAGTGGTTTTTTCTGTTATATAAAAAAAGGATTGTTTATTGAAGTGTAGTTGATTTGCAGTGTTGTGTTAGTTTCAGATGTATAGCACAGTGATTCAGTTATACATATATAATATATATCTATTTCCTTTTCCTGGAGAAGGAAACGGCAACCCACATTTCTTTTTCAGATTCTTTTTCCTAACAGATTATTACAAAGTACTGAGTAGACTTCCCTGTGCTATATAGTAGATCCTTGTTGATTATCTACTTTTATATATAGATATTGATCCTGAACTAATTTATCCCTGCCCTCCTTTCTCCTTTAGGAACTATAAGTTTGTTTTCTGTGTCTGTGGGTCTATTTCTGTTTTGTGAATAAGTTCCTTTGTTTTTATTTGTTTTGTTTTAGATTCTACATATAAATGATATCATATGATGTTTATCTTTGTCTGGCTTACTGAACTGAATATGATCATCTCTGGAGAAGGCAATGGCATCCCACTCCAGTACTCTTGCCTGGAAAATCCCATGGGTGGGGGAGCCTGGTGGGCTGCAGTCCATGGGGTCGTGAAGAGTGACTGAGCGACTTCACTTTCACTTTTCACTTTCATGCATTGGAGAAGGAAATGGCAACCCACTCCAGTGTTCTTGCCTGGAGAATCCCAGGGACGGGGGAGCCTGGTGGGCTGCCGTCTCTGGGGTCGCACAGAGTCGGACACGATTGAAGCGACTTAGCAGTGAACTATAGTTCTTTGACCGCCACACAACTCTGAGACTCAGCCATGTGGATTCCAGTTCTATACAGGTTATCCATGAAAAATATTCTGGTGTTTCCTCCTTTTCTAAAGGTTTTCTACACTTAGCTCCAATTCAGAGGCACAATATTATGATCACACAGCTTCATGATTTGGATATCCTGAGATTGGTCACAATCCTTTGAATGGGTCTACAGTAAGTGTTGACATAGTTCATCTCTACTTTAACTAATCTGATGAATCTGAGAAGACCTGTGTTATTACCATAGATGAGAAATTTTCTTTTTTAAAAAAGAAATTTTATTTTGGTTGCCAGGCATGGCTTGTGGGTTCATCCAGGGATTGAACCTGGCCCCCCTGCATTGGAAGCATGGAATCCTAACAACTGGACAGCCAGGGAATCCCTGGTAAGAAACTTTCTAATCAGAGTTTATTAAATAGAGAGGAAACAATGATTCTTCTGATGTCCTTGCAATTAAAAAAAAATTATTAGAAAAATTTCTGCTGTCGTAAACTGTCTGAAAGATGTGGTACTGTGTTTATTTATAACAGAAATATCTTCGGTAATTTTTTTATCCTATATATTTTACTAGAGAAGTTGTTTATATGCTTTATCAGGTTCAAAAATGCATTCTTAGGTCACGTTTACCAGTTCAGCCTGTCAAGAGCAATCACAGGGTCCAGGAGAAGTGTGTGCTTCCCTGAACTGCCCAAAGTTTCAGAGTTGGTACTTGTCTCTCACCCTTATGAAATAGTGCACTGTTAATCTGGAGACCATAGACTAATATTTTATATTTATCTGGTTTTTCCTCTTTTTCACTGTTCAGGTGTTTGTTACCCCCAGGAAGAAGTTTGTGAAAGACAAGTTTTAAGTGATCAACAAATTAAAAGCTTATTTTTGGTGGCTAGAGTTTCCTTGGTCCTTTTTAGAACAGAAAATTGGAGTTCATCTTTATTCACTATCTTTTTCTCTACACCAGTTTAATCATTTAACTGATTTTTATCCACACAAGGCCTCATGCTCTAATTCTCCGTCTTCCCCTGTTATCCAAAGCATTTTTTTCCTGTCCTACCTTCCAAGCTCATCTCCTGGAGCATGAAATATAGCTGTTGTTATGCTAAATTTGTACCAGTCCTGCAAAGGTCACCTAACCCAAGAGGACTTTCTTGATTACCTTGGGTTGGATGGAGTGGAGTGTGCTTTCTGCAAAACTCTTTAGATGCTTACATTATGTTTCTGTATGTGGCTTAACTCCACTTTCAGGATACTGGGCCCTGCATTCGGGGCCCACTGGGAAACACCATCCAAATCATCTAAAGTAGAAGCTGACTTTGCTAGGAGCTGGGGCTGTGGGTTCCTGCCAAGATCCACAGAGGTGCCAGGGTCTACAGAACCAAGTCAAGCCAGAGTCCATAGGCAGATTGAGGTCCAGATACCAGGGTGCACAGATGAATGTGACACCTAGGGGTCCTAAGGCAGGGATCTGAGTCAGGGCCTCCAGTTTGAGAGACAAAATTAAAGTGAAAGAAGATAGGGGTCAAGGCTAATGTGGGAGAAAGGAGAATTATAAGCAAACTTTTTATTTTTAAACTTTTATTTTGCATTTTGTATTTGTATAGCTGATTAGGGGCTTCCCTGGTAGCTCAGCTGGTAAAGAACCTGCCTGTACTGTGGGAGACCTGGGATCAATCCCTGGGTTGGGAAGATCCCCTGAAGGAGAGCATGGCAAGCCACTCCAGTATTCTTGCCTGGAGAATCCCCATGGACAGAGGAGCCTAGTGGGCTGCAGTCCATGGGGTTACAAAGAGTCAGACATGGTTGAGCAACTAAGAACAGCATAGCTGATCAAAAATGTTGTGGTAGCTCCACGTGTACAGGGAAGGGACTCAGTCATGTATATACATTCATTCATTCTCCGCCAAAATGTTTTGAACCATAGCCTGTACATCTTTGAGTCCAGGTGGGGCATAGCACTGGGGCAGACATCCGTGAGAGGTAAACAGTATGTACCTTGTCAAGTAAATGAACGATTGAGTACCTGTAAAGATGCTTCCTGTCTGAGGAACAGGCAGGGTATTTGAGTGTCAAAGAAGGGCCCAGTGTCACACAGGGTTTCTTGCTTAGGATAGAAAATATGTATTTTCATGCATCTCCAGAGGGTGTTTTTATTTCTTGCTCATTTTCCACAACTGCAATCAATACACAGTTAACACTTGATCTTCTGTTTAATCAACAAATTTCAAGTTCTGTCAGTTATCTCTTCTCTGAGAGGTAATCGATACGTAATTCTGTGTTAGTCAGGGTTGATTAAAGATGCAGAAGCACTGAAGGGTACAGAATAGGGGCCTATTTTTACGCTTGGATGAGGCGAGGGAGCTGCCTGTGAGTATCTTTGGCCCAGCGTCCAGGGTTGAGCCTGAAGTCGCTGTGGTCCGCCAGATGGACAGTTGAGAAGTGGATAAGCACAGGACAGACAGAGAGAGCAGAGACATACTGGGACCTCCATCTGTCTCTCACTACCCTCAACCTTCCTTACGAGGGGACCTGCAGGAGAAGCTGCTGCCCTTTGTGACAAAACTGCACTCACATCTGGCCCAGGCCTTAGGGAAATGGACAGGGGAGATCTAGCAGGAGCTGGAGGAAACATGGTCTGGGTGTTGCCTCTCACTAGCAAGCCAAGCCATCAGGTCAGGTGACAATGTTCACCAGCGGCTCTGCAGGTTCCTCCAGGAAGTGAGAACATGGCTGCTCCTTCACTCCTGCCTTCCAGATCTGAAGCAAAACATCGCCTGTGGCCAATGCAAACCTGGAACCCTACCGGGAAGGGAATTCTTGGAAACATAGTTCCATTTCAGCTCAGTTCACAAGGTACAAAGCCACTACAGTCTATGCTTTGTCAACCTGGCTTTCTCATACCCTTTTTTTTTGTTTTCAACTCCTGTTTAACTTCCAAATAAAGACAATAGCAACATTGTTTTTGCCTCACATGAGGCAGTTATTCTTGTATCACCTAAAACATGCTACTCTCTCCTGTAAAGAGGTTCAGAGTGCCTCATATGTCACTTGGGTGATGTTAATTCCTGTCCTAGCAAAGTCACACTCCCCTGTTGCCATTCTATAACTTAAATACTGAAGTATACAGTTAATTATCATGAATATGTCTTATGTTAGATGGGAGGGGAGTGAGAGAGAATCTTCTTTAGACAATCAAACATTTTAAACCAAAGCTACACTCAGTAGAACCTGTATATTTTAAATGAGATTACTGATGTGCTAAACTGCCGAAGAATTGATGCTTTTGAACTGTGGTGTTGGAGAAGACTCTTGAGAGTCCCTTGGACTGCAAGGAGATCCAACTAGTCCCTTCTAAAGGAGATCAGTCCTGGGTGTTCTTTGGAAGGACTGATGCTAAAGCTGAAACTCCAATACTTTGGCAACCTCATGCGAACTGTTGACTCATTGGAAAAGACTCTGATACTGGGAGGGATTGGGGGCAGGAAGAGAAGGGGACGACAGAGGATGAGATGGCTGGATGGCATCACTGACTCGATGGACATGAGTTTGGGTGAACTCTGGGAGTTGGTGATGGACAAGGAGGCCTGGCATGCTGCAATTCATGGGGTCACAAAGGGTCAGACACGACTGAGTGACTGAACTGAACTGAAACTGATGACATAGTTCCTGAGCTTAAGTTGGTTATTTCTATCTCTCTGTCTTTTTTTTTTTTTTCCCTATCTCTTTTTAATGCTGTTGAATTTGTCCTAAAATGAGTGGGGCTCACAGCCAAGCCTAACTTAGTGATTTTGCATTTTAGCCTGGTGCTATCTGATGAACTTGTATGCAGTGAAACCCCCAGGTATATCTTTACACCTGGGGGATCTGAACATTGTGGTGAAGAAGCTTTGAAAAGAGGGTCCTGGGTGACAGAGGTGGAGTCACAGGGAGGAAGGGCAGTGCCTGCCCAGCCCAGCACTGGGTCTTAGAAGTGTTAAGTGTTGGTTGTGGTGTCCAACTCTTTGCAACCCCCATGGACTGTAGCCCACCAGGCTCCTCTGTCCATGAGATTTTCCAAGCAAGAATACTGGAGTGGGTTGCCATTCCCTTCTCCAGGGGATCTTCCCGACCCAGGTGTCATACCCAGGTCTTCTGCATTACAGGCAGATTCTTTACTGTCTGAGCCACTAGGAAATTAGAGCTGACCTCCAAAGACAAGGGAACAGCAAAGACAAGGTTTAGAGGGTATATCATTCTGGCAGAGGCAATCCTGCTCTGGTACCCAGCTGGCAAAGTGTGACACAGGTGGAGGGTGGGCAGTCTTTCCATTTCTTAGAGATCAGTCATCAGTTCAGTCACTCAGTTGTGTCTGACTCTTTGCAACCCCATGGACTGCAGCACGCCAGGCTTCCCTGTCCATCACCAACTCCTGAAGCTTGCTCAAACTCATGTCCATTCAGTCGGTGATGCCATCCAACCATCTCATCCTCTGTCGTTCCCTTCTCCTCCTTCCCTCAATCTTTCCCAGCATCAGGGTCTTTTCTAATGAGTCAGTTCTTCTCATTAGGTGGCCAAAGTATTGGAGCATCAGCTTCAGCATCAGTCCTTCTAATGAGATCATCCTGAGTAAACTACACATATCATGGCTCCATTCAGCATATCTAAGGTTTGTAGGTTTGGGGAAGTCATGGAAGCCAGAGGGCATAGACCCAGGGACAGTGATGGCAGGAGGGACAGCACCGGGCCTGTAGGAAGTGACAGCATCAGGCATGCTTGGAGGAGGGAAGCATGTCTGAGGTTTCTCTGTGACACATCTCCTTGGGACTCACAAATAAATGGGGCCAGAGGTTAAGAATGGGGCAAGGAGGGAGGTGGGGTAGCACAAGGATCTTTGTGGAAATATGTATCTTGATTGTGGTGGTTGAATCTACACATGGGATAAAACTGCATAGAACTATATGCACTCACACAAATGCACACACCCACTTACACGTACAACTGATGAAATGTGTGGATTGTAGCAATGTCAGTGTCCTGGTTTTGTTCAAGATATTACCACCGAGGAAAACTGAGGGTACACAGAATCTTTCTGAACTATTTTTGCAACATCCTATGAATCAGTAATTGTTTCAAAATGAAAGGTATATTAAAAAACAAAACTGGGAGAAATAATTGTATCAAAATAGTTAGGTCTGGGCCTGGGCATCAATATTTTTTTTTTAAAGCCTACCCGATTATTCCAACTAAAGCAAGATTGAGAATTGTCACTTACCGTGGAAACCCTGTGGGTCAGACTTTGGGTTTTAGTAAGGACATATGGTGCACGTACCATATATTATATGTATCTCTAGGTGATTCTGGGGCAGCACTCTGTAATCAAACATACTAATACTTCTTCATCTAAATGTGTGACTATCCACACCAGTGAAGTGAAGTGAAAGTTGCTCAGTCATGTCTGACTCTTTGCGACCCCATGGACTATACAGTCCATGGAATTCTCCAGGCCAGAATACTGGAGTGGGTAGCCTTTCCCTTCTCCAGGGGATCTTCCCAACCCAGGAATTGAACTCAGGTCTCCCACATTGCAGGCGGATTATTTACCAGATGAGCCACAAGAGAAGCCCTATCCACACCAAGTGAGATAAATAAGAACCATAGAAACTGGCAGATACTTTGTAGCAAGTATCCAGTTCTTTCCTTTATGTTGAGGGGGTGAGCGGGTGATAAGAGGGAGGAAAGAAGAAAAGCTGAACTACTGTAATTTGGGCAAAATTGTTATTTGATTTTATTTGACCCACAGGTTGTTATGAGACCTGAGGAAATACAGGAACTAATCAGAATCACTTACAGATCTATGTACAGAGATATCTATCTGTCCACATTAAAAGTGGGAGCAATGAGAAGCAATCTAAGTATTCAACTACATGGAAATGATTACATAAATTATGTGATAGATTTATTGTGGAATATTATACAAGTATAAGGATTGTGCTTTCTGGGACGACCCAGAGGGAAGGTATGGGGAGGGAGGAGGGAGGAGGGTTCAGGATGGGGAACACAGGTATACCTGTGACGGATTCATTTCAATATTTGGCAAAACTAATACAATATTGTAAAGTTTAAAAAAAAAAAAGGATTGTGCTTTAAAAGAACAATGGTATGGGAAATCCTCATTATTGAATATTCAATGAAAACAGGTTTATTTTGATAAGTGTAATTTTTAAGCTGACAAGATAGCAATAAATCAGTATTAACACTGAGTGTCTCTAGATGGTAGGTATACAGACAATTTTTATTTCTTATTTTATACTTTTCATTTTTAAATTTTCTAAAATGAACAAGTTGACCTTCATCATTAGAAATGTTATTAATTGTCAAGTATGCCAAGATATGTTAGTGTATCCAAATACGCAAATAGCTAAATTGCAGCTGGTGAGCTTCTTGAGTTCTGCCTTGAGGCTATCAAAGTATCTAATTAATGGATTAAAAAGTTCTTGGGAACACTACTTTATGTAAATCTACATTGAAATGATAGCAATAGAAAAAATAATCAATCAGGATTTATTGGTCCTTCCAAAATCCATGTATTTTTCTTGTGAGAACTTTAATACACATGTGTTGCAAAGTACAACTTAATTTGAAGTTTTTCTTTTATATTTCTAGAGCTTAAGGGAAATAATCTGAGTCCATTAGCTGAAGTAAACCATTACAGTAAAATAATTAATTTTTACTGCATGCTAACACTATGCTAGGACCTTTCTGTTTCGCCTATTTAATCCTAACACCAGCCGTCTGGAATAGATGTTATTATTATTCATTTTTGGAGTAGGAAATGGCAACCCACTCCAGTATTCTTGCCTGGAGTATTCCATGGACAGTGGAGCCTGGCATGCTACTGTCCATGGGGTTGCTGAGAGTCTATTTTACAGAGAAGGAAACTAAGTCTCAGTGAAGTCAAAGTCACACAATTAGACTGTCTCAGCTAAGAGTCAGGACTCCAACACAGCAGTCCTCAAGGAAAGAAGTTTAGGCTACATTGGCATGGAGAGTAAGATAGGATATGAATTTTTCACGAAGGGCTCTGACAAAGGCCACTGAGGAATGGGTGGAGCTTGAGGCTGCTGCTGCTACTGCTAAGTCGCTTCAGTCGTGTCTGACTCTGTGCGACCCCATGGACAGCAGCCCACCAGGCTCCCCCATCCCTGGGATTCTCTAGGCAAGAACACTGGAGTGGATTGCCATTTCCTTCTCCAATGCATTAAAGTGAAACGTGAAAGTGAAGTCGCTCAGTCGTGTCCGACTCTTCATGACCCCATGGACTGCAGCCCACCAGGTTCCTCCATCCATGGGATTTTCCAGGCAAAAGTACTGGAGTGGGATGCCATTGTCTTCTCCGGAGCTCGAGGCAGGTGGAAGTTATTTGTGGGAAGGCACTGGTTATCTGGGCCTGTTTTGCAGTGTGCCTGACACAGAAGACATGCCTGTGTGCCCTGGTGGAAGGAAAGGGCTCTCAGGGGCACCTCTGTGTTCCAGGAGTACATGGAGCCAGCCTGGCTCTAGCTGACACTTACTGCATTCCCTGCAGGAACAAGGTACATGTCTGGAGGCCACCCCCATGTGGGAGTGGAGCTTGGAAACCTGGCTAGGGATGCAGTGGAGCTGCCCTGGTGGGCAGGGACTTGGGCAGGAGAGAGAAGAGATCACCTTTTCTGGTGGGTGGAGAGTCGGGGAGTTCTGAGGGCTCCCACACTGCTGGTGGAAGAAGGAAAGACGTTGCAGGGAGGACAAAGCTCCCATTCGGGACCAGACGCTATGTCTTCAGGCCCTACTTGACTTTGATTTGCAGTCAGCTCATAAGACACCCACTTTGGAAGGTAGGAGGGAGAAAAGGACGATGTGAAGGAAGCTGATCTGGACCAGTCACCATGCTGGGCTCCAGGGAAGTGTACGCAGCACCGGCACACAGAAGCCCGGGCATTAGGTGCTATCAGTGTTATTGACATTGCTGCTCATCCTCACAACGCCACAGGGAGGTCTTATTACCTACATTGTACAGATGACAAAAATGAAGTTCAGGAAAGAGAAGTGATTGGGGAGGGAGTCAAAATTTAAGAACAGTTTGTCTGACTCCAAACTCCAGGTGTCAGATCCCTGTAGTAGGGAGAGCCTGGCAAGGCTACAGCTGGTGTTGGTAAAGGCGCAGTGAGGGGAGAGAGTAGCAGGTGGAAAAGAGGGAGGTGGGGACTGGAAGTGGAGGGAAAGAATTCCTTCTGGAAAAGCTCCCCCCAGCGCTGGGCTGCCTTGTGAAGCTGCCCACCAGGAGTAGGGGACCAAGAGAGGCCAGGGACAGGACTTTCCTCTCCTGGACAGGCTTAGAGCTGCAGGCAGGCTCTGGGCATCAGCAGGAGCATCAGCCACTGTTAATAGAGAAGCAGCCTTGGCACCTGGCTGGGGCCATGCCTGGTAGGGACCAAGGCAGCCTCTGAGCCATCTCTGAGCCCATCCTGGGTGCTTCAGGGGCTGAGGCGGTTCTTGGCTCCCAGGAGTTTTGTTATCAGGTCCTCAGCCAAGACCATATGTGCACTTACTTGTTGCCGGTGTGATGGGATTCGCCTTCTCTGACTTTTACGCCTTTAGGCTAAATGAACCCAGAGGACCACATGACTCAAAAGTTGATTCATCTTTCCATGTCCAAGAGTTACAAGTATCAGAACTCTCAGGTGAGATCCACTCTTGGCATCATGACCACATTCCTCTTTTGAAATTCCTCTTTGCAAAGAGAGTGGCATGTGTTGTTTTTTCCAGCAGTAGAAACAATAGGTTGGTACAAAAGTAATTGTGATTTCAGACTGTGAATTTTAGATTATAACTAGGCTCAAACATATCTTTATTAATCAAAATAGGAACCATTACAATCAACACATTTTTACCAATGAGAAATAAGTTTGCTGATTCCTGTAGTGTAAAAATTCATGCTTCAGGATTCGATGAACTCTTGGAAAGCACTTTCTACCTGCTGCCAGTTGTGGTAGCATTTTGCCTGCAAAAAGTTGTCAAGATGCTTGAAGAAGTGGTAGTCAGTTGGTGAGAGGTCAGGTGAATACGGCAGACAAGGCAAAACCTCGCAGCCCAATTCATTCAGTTTTTGAAACATTGGGTTGGGCATTGTTTTGCAGAAGAATTGGGCCCATTCTGCTGACCAATGCCGGCTGCAGGCATTGAAGCTTTCAGTTCACCTAATCGATGTCCTGAACGAACTTCTCAGATGTAATAGTTTTGCCAAGATTCAGAAAGCTATAGTGGATCAGATGGGCAGGAGACCACCAAACAGTGACCATGACTTTTTGGGGGTTCAAGTTTGGCTTTGGGAAATGCTTTGGAGCTTCTCAATCCAACCTCTGAGCTGGTCACAGCCAGTTGTATACAATCCACTTTTCGTCCCACGTCACAATCTAATTGAGAAATGGTTCCCTGTTGTTGTGTAAAATAAGAGAAGACAACACTTCAAAACAGTGATTTTTTTTGATTGGCAGTCAACTCATGAGACACCCACTTATGGAGTTTTTTCACCTTTCCAATTTGCTTCAAATGACAAAGGACCATAGAATGGTCGACATTGAGTTCTTCGGCAACTTCTTGTGTAGTGGTAAGAGGATCAGCTTCGATGATTGCTCTCAATTGGTTGCTGTCAACTTCCAATGGCCTCCCACTATGCTCCTTATCTTCAAGCTCTCGTCTTGAACCACCACTTTGCAAAACTCCTTGAACCACCACTTCACTGTACATTCATTAGCAGTTCCTGAGCCAACTGCGTTGTTGATGCTGTGAGGTGTCTCCGCTGCTTTATGACCTATTTTGAACTCGAATAAAAATATCACTTGAGTTTGCTTTTTATCTAACATCATTTCTATAGTCTAAAATAAATATAAAATAAACAGCAAGTAACAAGTCATTAGCAAAAAAATATAAAGCAAGAAATGTGCATTAAAATGATGTACAACACAACCACTTTTGTTTAGGAAAGTATTCCAATATCAAATGGCAAAGTTCAACAGTGTAAAACCATAATTAGTTTTGCACCAACCTAATACAAATGTTTCCCTCGGAAACCTTGGCTGTTTTACTGATAACTAATTTGTTTAGTGATAATGATTACCCAGCAGCAGTTGAAGTAGGGACCCAGTATCACACTGCAAAATTTATTATGTTCCCTCTGTGTGCAGATCATTGTGCTAAGACGTTGGGGTGCTGCAAAAGATGTGGGGGTGCAGGCCTCAGCCAGGAGAGTTTACAGGCTAATCAAAGAAAGAAGATGGGAAAAACAACATGATACACAACTGCAACAGACAGGATCTATGCCGCTCACACAGCCATAGTGTGATAAGAATTGAGTCAGCGATGGAGACAAAGACTTCAGGAGAAGGAGGTCCTCCAGCCATGTTTTGGAAAAGAGAAGCCAGAGTCTGGCAAGGAGAAAGGAGGAGAGAAGGACAACACTGAAATTGACCTTGGGGTATTTTTTAAATGTTGCTCTTGTTCGTGTTGGTTGATTCAGATCAGCCATAGTGCATGAAGGATAAGAATATTTGATTTAAGAAGTCAAACAGGATCTTCTAAAATTAGGTCAGAATATTTGCCCAAGGAGAGGTCAGAGCCAGGTTTCAGAACTGTTTGGGAAATTGTTAGTATTGGTCCCAGGACCTGATGCTTTAGTAGTAAGGTAGGCCACGTGAATATTTGCTTTCTCTGCTGATGCAAATGGTAGATCTCCCAGGCGAATAGCTCAGTGAGCCTTGCCTTCACATCTCTGAAGGTGAAGATTTTGGACTGCCTTTGTGGGCAATGTGGTACCACTGGAGGATTTGAAGCGGAGAAGGCAATGGCACCCCACTCCAGTACTCTAGCCTGGAAAACCCCATGGACAGAGGAGCCTGGTAGGCTGCAGTCCATGGGGTCGCTAAGAGTCGGGCACGACTGAGCGACTTCACTTTCAGTTTTCACTTTCATGCATTGGAGAAGGAAATGGCAACCCACTCTAGTGTTCTTGCCTGGAGAATCCCAGGGACGGGGGAGCCTGGTGGGCTTCCGTCTATGGGGTCACACAGAGTCGGACACGACTGAAGTGACTTAGCAGTTAGATCATCATATCTGTATTTTAGAAAGACCATTCTATCATCTGTTAGTATTATTCTAGGCTATAATTTTGAAATACCAGTAGTCTTTCTTCTCCCAACATCTCTTTATTCACCTCTCACCGACCTCTCATCTCCTTGCTCCTTCAAGCAAGGTTAGTGTGGGTTTATCACCTCAGTGATGGAAACTCAACAGATAACAGGCATATAGGTGCCTGTTTTGCTGGCTTTTGAGTTTCTCAAATCTAAGCCCCTGTGTGAAGGAAGGACTCTGACATCCACCAGAGATTTGGGAGAAGATGTGATGCCTCACTTGAAGGTCCCTGTCTCCAGTCTCTGGGGAATTTGGGGGATAAAGGGGTGCAGAGGGAAAGCAAGAGCTGTATAGTCATTAAGGGATTCTTGAAGGCAGGGTTGTGTGTCCCAGGTGGCTGGAAATGGAACCCTAGGATAGAACCACCAATTAGGTTGTGAGACTGGAAAGAGGAACCTGCCCCTTACTTCTAGGATGGAGCCCTAGTAAAGTGGCAAGACCCTAAAGAAGTGGATCTGGGACCTGTCTTGGCAGACAGGGCTGTGAAACAGCCCCACAAACTTCCCCATGCCACAGCATGGATTGAGAGCAAGGGAATTACCCCCATGCTGCTGGGAGGGGCTGAGAAGAGTGGCTGCTTTGAAAGGGTTTAGTGGGTAGGAGTGAGGGCAGCTCAGCTGCCATCTGCATGGACGATGGTCAAGGTCAAATGAGATGATGATGGTCTCAGCAGATGCACATGTGGACAGATGACAAAGACTAGGTGTCTTCCCCAATCCTCCCCCCACCCCACCATAATATAGCCATGTGTGCCCTAGAACAAAGACATAACCTCAGATTGGTAAAGTTTTGACTCCTCTCATGAGATGAGGGCCAAAATAGATATTAAGTTGGACTATAGAAAAAATAAGGGAACTTTCCAGGTGGCATTAGTGGTAAAGAACATACCTGCCAAAGCAGGAGACATAGGAATGCAGCTTCAATCCCTGGGTGGGGAATATCCCCTGAAGAAGGAAATGGCAACCCACTCCAGTATTCTTGCTGGAGAATCCCATGGATGGAGGAGCCTAGCAGGCTATAATCTATAAGGTCACAAAGAATTGGACATGACTGAAGGAACTTAGCATGTAGCATGCATAGAAAAATAAATATTTACATATCTGTAGACTAAGGTTTGTATCTGCTACTGTCTGTTGTTAAATGATATAGATTTTTTTTCCCCAGTTAGTTAACCTGGGGTTCTATTTGACTTTATACAGAATTTTGGAGAGAACTCTGGAATTTTTAAATGTCACAGCTTTTACCTCTGATCCTGTGTTTTGGGCTCAATGTCGCCTTCTTTTAAGTCCAGAAGATGCTGAAAAACAATTGTTAGAGTAGTACAAGTTTATGTGAAGAGTAAACAGAGCAAAGGGTAGGAAAATCAGCATGTAGTAGGTCCTGGCCAGGCCAGCTCATAAGCCCCGGCTTACATGCATGCTCAGTTGTGTCCAATTCTTTGTGACCGCATGGACCACAGCCCACCAGGCTCCTCTGTCCATGGGATTCTTCAGGCAAGAATACTAGAGAGGGTTACCATGCCCTCCTCCAAGGGAATATTCCCAACCCAGGCATCAAAACTGGGTCTCCTGCCTTGTAGGCAGATTCTTTACCATTGATCCATCCGGGAAGCCCCATAAATCCCTCCTGCTGCCGCTGCTGCTAAGTCACTTCAGTCGTGTCTGACTCTGTGTGACCCCATAGACAGAAGCCCACCAGGCTCCCCCGTCCCTGAGATTCTCCAGGCAAGAACACTGGAGTGGGTTGCCATTTCCTTCTCCAATGCATGAAAGTGAAAACTGAAAGTGAAGTCGCTCAGTCGTGCCCGACCCTCAGCGACCCCATGGACTTCAGCCTTCCAGGCTCCTCCGCCCATGGGATTTTCCAGGCAGGAGTACTGGACTGGGGTGCCATTGCCTTCTCCACATAAATCCCTAAATGGATGTAAATAGAAAATTCTTAGGTTCCTGTAAAATAAGTGTAGATAAAGGGAAGTTGCTTAACATGGAGCACTGGCATTGGAAAAAAGAGAGACTATATGGGAGAATATTTTATCCAGTCCTGGAGATAGACCTGGGGCATGTGGCTTGTTGAGTGGCAGAACTGTTGCCTGGTACAGTGATATAAATCACCTCTGGAGACTGACATGGCTCTTCCAGGGGGGAAAAACCAGGGGGCCCCTTAGTCTTGGGCTCCTAGGGCCGGTCCACTCCTCACCCCGGGGGCTGTGACCCACAGCACCATCCTAGGTATGTCCAGCTGAGGAACGAAGGGGACCCTGGGAGGCTGGCTGTTGTGAGGCACCTGTATTCATTTTTAAATACCCTGGCATGAGTAATGTGATATGTACGTGAACAAGTAAATCCTAATCCTTTCACTCTTGGTGTGTGTGCGCTCAGTTACTCAGGCATGTCCAACTCTCTGCAACCCCATCCACTGTAGCCAGGCTCCTCTGTCCATGGGATTCTCCAGGCCAGAACACTGGCGTGGGTTGCTATTTCCTTCTCCAGGCAGGGTGGGCTAATTAGTAGATAAAATAAGCAAGTCAATTCTGGTCTCTGTCAACAATTTAGGTTGCATTATTTGCATAAAAATGTTAGAAGTAATTTTTGATTTAGTAGGACCCACAGATTTTTCGGTATGTGTTTGGGATATGTGTTTATACAATAACAAGACTAATCGCCTTGTGTGAATAAGGGTTAAAAATCACCAAGCCCCAGGTTCGCTGATGGTTCAGTGGTGATGAATTTGCCTGCCAATGCAGGGACAAGGGTTTGATCCCTGATATGGGAAGATCCCACATGCCGCAGGGCAGCTAAGTCCTTGCACCACAACTATTGAGTCTGTGCTCTAGAGCCCAGGAACTGCAACTGCTGAGCCCGTGCTCCACAACAAGAGAAGCCAATGCAAAGAGAAGCCAGCGCACAGCAACTGCAGAGGAGCCCCCGCTTGATGCATCTAGAGAAAAGCCCATGCAGCAGCAAAGACCCAGTACAGCCGGAAATAAAATAATAAATAAAAAAATTTTTAAATCAGCAAGCTCACTATTATGTCCTCATGTAGGGCCAGGGGTTGGAGCCCACTGCTGTGGTGTCTCCAGGGATAGGATGGCTGTCAACCTCCCCCAACCCCACCCATTAACCAGAGGAGCCCAGTCTTTGTGTTCACTTCAAAAAGTCTGCCTCCAACAGAGGTTTGAAGAACGGGACAAGAGTACAAGTGGAGATCCATATACCATGTGTCCAATTGCACATGTCCAAATTCTGCTTTATTGACTATGCCAAAGCCTTTGACTGTGTGGATCACAATAAACTGTGGAAAATTCTGAAAGAGATGGGAATACCACACCACCTGACCTGCCTCTTGAGAAATCTGTATGCAGGTCAGGAAGCAACAGTTAGGACTGGACATGGAACAACAGACTGGTTCCAAATAGGAAAAGGAGTACATCAAGGCTGCATATTGTCACCCTGCTTATTTAACTTCTATGCAGAGTACATCATGAAAAACACTGGGCTGGAAGAAGCACAAGCTGGAATCAAGATTGCCAGGGGAAATATGAATAACCTCAGATATGCAGATGACACCACCCTTATGGCAGAAAGTGAAGAGGAACTCAAAAGCCTCTTGATGAAAGTGAAAGAGGAGAGTGAAAAAGTTGGCTTAAAGCTCAACATTCAGAAAACTAAGATCATGGCATCCAGTCCCATCACTTCATGGGAAATAGATGGGGAAACAGTGGAAACAGTAGCAGACTTTATTTTTGGGGGCTCCAAAATCACTGCAGATGGTGACTGCAGCCATGAAATTAAAAGACGCTTACTCCTTGAAGGAAAGTTATAACCAATCTAGATAGCATATTGAAAAGCAGAGACATTACGTTGCCAACAAAGTTTCGTCTAGTCAAGGCTATGGTTTTTCCAGTGGTCATGTATGGATATGAGAGTTGGACTGTGAAGAAAGCTGAGCACCGAAGAATTGATGCTTTTGAACTGTGGTGTTGGAGAAGACTCTTGAGAATCCCTTGGACTGCAAGGAGATCCAGCCAGTCCATTCTAAATGAGATCAGCCCTGGGTGTTCATTGGAAGGACTGATGCTGAAGCTGAAACTCCAATACTTTAGCCACCTCATGCGAAGAGTTGACTCATTGGAAAAGACTCTGATGCTTGGAGGGATTGGGGGCAGGAAGAGAAGGGGACGACAGAGGATGAGATGGCTGGATGGCATCATCGACTCGATGGACATGAGTTTGGGTAAACTCTGGGAGTTGGTAATGGACAGGGAGGCCTAGCATGCTGTGATTCATGGGGTTGCAAAGAGTCGGACACAACTGAGTAACTGAACTGAACTGAACTGAAATATAATTTTAAAGCTGTAAAACTAACCTAAAACCTATACTAGAGAATATATTCTGTCCTCTTGCCTTGAAAACTACATCAGAGGGACTCAGAATGCCCAGACTGAATATAGAATCCTCAGACCCATCAGGGTTTCACTTGCTCCCCTTGGCTCCCCCTTCTCAGCCCACACTCAACTCTGTCTCGCATGTTGAGGACTCCCCAGTTCTCTGTGAAGAGCTGTCCTCTGTCCATTCCTCAGGTCTAGGTGTGAGCTCAGCCATGGGTCAGTCTATCCTCAGAACTCAGAGTCCTGGGAGAGGCCTGTGTAGGCTGTGGAGGTGAGTTCAGGACCCTTGGGCAGGGAGGTCTCTGGGTACTTGGCCTAGAAGGTGAGGTATGAGCTCTAGGTAGACACATTCCTGGGTCCCTGGAACACATCACCCTGTATGGACAGGATGCCTGAGGAAGGCACTCTTTAAGGACGGTGTTGAGAACAGCAAGCCCTCTTGCCTGTGTGTTTCTGTTGACTTTTTGGAGGGTGGGTGGTGGTAGAGATGCAGGAAGAAAAGAGAGACATGTCTTCTCAACTACCAATGAGATAATTTTTAATTAATTTTGTCTGCTGTGTATCAAATGTCCCTGCATTTGACGGAATTTGTTGAGTTGAGACTTATATTTATTGCAACAGCTCCACTTGGCAGCAAACTTGTTGGGTGGGGGACGTACAGCCCCTGCTTGTGTCCAACCATGGGAGGCTACTGATATTTTCTATGGTGGAATCATAACTACAGGATGTAGAACCAGTCGTGGCTCCAGAGTCGTCCTTGTACCGACTCACGCCCATGCTGGTCTTAGCATGTGCTGAATTAGTTGGTTTATGATCAGACCATTCAAAATGGCTGTTCTCTCGCTCTTTGTTCATCCCCTGCTGGACCAGTCCCTGCTTTACTCACATAACTATCCAATCCTCTTATTTAGAAGGCTTCATACGTAACTGCCTATGTGCTTGCCCCTGCCCCTGCCACTGGTTTCCTGGGTAACTGATGAGCCAACCTGACATCAATTCCACCTATTGATGGTAGCCGCCTCCTCTCCCTTGCTGCTTCTTCTCTGGCTGCCATCTATGGTGGGAGGTTGCTCCAGGACCTTTTGCTGATGTCTCTGTTGTTGTCTCTGGGCTGGGCAACTACAAGGCTTGCAGACCTGTGGGGTGTGGCCCACCAGTTGGGTCCAGCCCACCAGTTGGGTCCAGTAAGAGCTTTCAATTCTCCCCCTAAACTTGGAAGTGGAGTTCTCAAGGAGGTGGTGTAAGTTCATGAAGCTAAGGTTTGTCTCTTTGAGTCTATAGTGGTCCTTTGGCAAGAACCCTCTTCCCACCAGTCTTCAAGTTTGGAGCTGGGATAGCGTGGATGGGAGCCTCATCCAGCCCCACCTAGAGGGCTGAGGAAATTAGGGTCGGGGAGTATGATTTCTAATAACACAGATTTTTCAGGAAACTGTAACAAGCCAGGAGAGCCACTGCATTCTCTGGGGAGGCACTTGGAGGAAGGGAGGAGAGTGGGTCCGAGACAGCCGGATTCTAGACTCTGCACTGCCAAGAATTTACCTGTGAACTTGTACAAACCTCTTTCTCTTGCTGGGCCTCAGTTTTCCTACCTATAAAATGATGAGTGTGAATTAAATGATCTAAAAATCCATCCATTCTAGTGTCAAAATCCTTAGGTTACCTTGGGTTTTGGTCTCATTGGGTAAGGTGACTTCTTATTAAAAAAATTTATTAGAGTATAGTTGATTTAAAATGTTGTGTTAGTTTCAGGTATATAGCATAGTAATTCAGCTATACATATATTCATTCTTTTCCAGATTCTTTTCCCATATTGGTTATTGCAGAATTTTTAGTAGAGTTCCCTGTGCTATGCAGTAGGTCCTTGTTGGTTATCTATTTTATATATAGTAGTGTGTGTGTTAATCCTTAACTCCTAATTTATTCTCCCCCCTCCATGTTTCTCCTTTGGTAACCGTAAGTTTGTTTTTGAAAACTGTGAGTATGTTTCTGTTTTGTAAATAAATTCTTTTATATCATTTTAAAAAAATTAGATTCTACACATGGCTCAGGTGGTAAAGAATCTACTTGCAACGTGGGAGACCTGAGTTCAATCCCCGGATTGGGAAGATGCCCTTGAAGGAGGGCATGGCAACCCACTCCAGAATTCTTGCCTGGAGAATCCCCATGGACAGAGGAGCCTGCCAGGCTATGGTCCATGGGATCGCAAAGAGTCAGACACGACTGAGCGACTAAGCACATATGATATAATGTAGAGTATCTATTATATATTCTACTAATGATTTAATATGATATTTGTTTTGCTCTGACTTCCTTCACTTAGTGGGATAACCTCTAGTCCATCCATGTTGCTGCAAGTGCCATTATTTTGTTCTTTTTATGATTGAGTAGTATTCCATTATATATCTGTATCACGTCTTCTTCATCCATTCCTCTGTCAGTGGACATTAAGGTTGCTTCAGTATCTTACCTATAGTAAATAGTGCTGCAGTGAACTTTGGGGTGCATATATTTTTTTTCTTGGTGGCTTCACAGCTGCAGAATCTTAGTTCCATGACCAGGATTTGAACATAGGCCTATGGCAGTGAACTCTCTGAGTCCTAATCACTGGACCTCCAGGAAATTCCTGGGTTGCATTATCTTTTCAAATTGTGGTTTTCTCTGGATATATACCCAGGAGTGGAACTGCTGGAACAGATGGTAGCTCTATTTTAATTTTTTTAAGGAACCTCCATACTGTTCTCCATAGTGGCTGTACCAATTTACATTCAAAGAACAGTATAGGAGGATTTTAAGGGGACTTCTAATGTTAGTGAAGGTAACACTCCTCTCTTATCCTTCTCTTTTCAGTCCTTCAAAAATGGACTTCATTCTGGAGTTGTGGTGGGCAACCTGCATCCCGGGGGCCCTGAGAAGAGACTCTGTCCATTTGCCATGAGTCAGCAAGAACCAGTGACCCTGCACTCATCTCTCTGTGGCAGGCTTGGATGGCCCTGCTCAGTCAGGCCATGCTCCTACAGGCTTCCCTGGACAATTTCTCTCCCATCGTTTTAGTTGAATTGAGTGTCCACGTGTCAGTTGTTATTCAGTGAATCATGTGGTTTATAGATGTAGAGCTATCGTTTGAATCTAGAATGCCTTTCCTCTCCACCTCAATAGCCCATGTGATCTGTATGCTTCTCTTTAGCTCCCTTCCTTTTCGAGAAAGGTAATTAAAAGAATACTTCTTGAGAAGGAGGTGGCTGGAGCAAGCTCTTCACAGCTTAACAGCCTATCAGGTGCTGAGTCTGTCTCCTGCTCTTAGAGATGGTTCCAGCTCTTAGGTGCTTGGCCACTATGCACAGAGGCAAATCCAGCCTGGGCACCAGCCAGACTCAAAGATCTTCCAGCTGCCTCACTGATTCCTTGAGAGTGGGTGTCCTTGAGTGTCACAAGTATGTAGGAGTGACTGAGTGTCTTAATTACCGGAAGAAAGGTCAATTTCCTTGGCCTTGTTTACATGTCTTAAACTGGCAGTCATGACCTCAAGATCAGTTGCAGGAGATTGGGAATAGGTTGTGTTGCCAAGTACTTGAGTCTGAGACTATGCAGTGTTGGAGGCAAATCTGGCTTTATGGGGCCCCTTCTCTTCTAGGTCACATCCACCTTCCTCTTCCTAGTGGCCACCTCAGTTCTCCTGTGGACCCTCTCCCTCCCGCAACCCACTTGGTCAGTTCAGACCCCATGAATGTTCCTCATCCTGACCCTTCTCCTCCTGGGATGCACTCCTCTGCTTGTTTGCTGGACTGAAGCAGAAAGATGACATGAGTTTGTAGCATGTAGCAGAGAGATGACTGTAGCAGAAAGACAACATGAGTTTGAGCAAGCTCCGGGAGTTGGTGATGGACAGGGAAGCTTAGCGTGCTGCAGTCTGTGGGGTCAGAAAGAGTCAGACATGACTGAGTGATTGAACTGAACTCAGCAGAAGGATGCCTGAGAACTTCTCATGGGAATGCAGGAGATGAACAAAGGAACTAGGCGGGATATCTGTTCCTTAGGAGGAGACCACTCTCCACCCTGCTTCCGCTGCCTCCCCTAAGAATGTGGTGGCTCTCCTGGCTTGCTGCTGTTTTCTGAAAACCCTTAGTTCAGTTTCCTGTTGACAAAATTATGAAGAAGGTCAAGCATACTTCAGGCCCCTGGCTTCCCTTTCTGATACACCTTTTCCACTCTCTGCTCCAGCCTACCTCCCCCAATCCAACTCTTTCCTGTGAAAACCTCTTTCCCTGAAAAATCTCCTGCATCATTTCTTTATTCTGCTAAGATGCAAAGTCAGTGCTTTACCCTCCTCAGGGATATTTTAAGCCTCCTCGCTAATTGCAGAGTGAGTGAGAGACTCTGTCCTCTGTTAAAGGAACTTCAGGCATATGCTAGCCCATGGGAGGTTTCGGGAAGAGAGAGCACCTTCTATGACATTCAGATCACACCGACTTTGAGCTCCATGTGCCACAGAAGGTCAGTTCAGAGTCTGCTGATTGGTTGAAAAATTGTTTCTAGTCTGAGGATTTTTGAAAACTCTTTCAATGCTGTACTGTGGTATGCTAACTTAAGAGGAAAAAAATCCTCCAGAGATTACTTCAAAGTATCACTTAAAATTTATAAATGAAGGAAATGATTCCATACTCTACCATGATGATTTAACTTGGCTAGGTCATCTTACACTAAAACATGGACTAAAAAGATGATTTTTAATGGTGGACCCCAATCTTTATGGCACCAGGGGCTGGTTTCGTGGCGGACAATTTTTCCCCAGACTGGGGGTAGGGTGGGGATGGTTTGGGGATGATTCAAGCACATTACTTAAAGTGCACATTATTTATAGTGCACTTTATTTCTATTTTTATTACATCAGGTCCACATCAAATCATCAGGTGTTAGAACCCAGAGGATGAAGTATCCTGTTGTATAACATTGAAAGTGAAGTGAAAGTGTTAGTCGCTCAGTCATGTCCAACTTTTTTCAACCCTATGGACTGTAGCCCTCCAGGCTCCTTTGTCCAAAGAATTCTCCAAGTAAGAATGCTGGAGTGGGTAGCCATTTCCTTCTCCAGGGGGTCTTCCTGACCCAGGGATCGATTCTAGGTCTCCCACATTGTAGGTAGATTCTTTACAGTTTGAACCACCTTGATGTAGATGGAGAGTATTCAACTGAAAAATACTTACAAGTCTTTTATTCTTGGCCACTGGAATAGGATTCATGGACTAGCGGCATCTGTGTCACCTGGGAGCTTGTTAGGATGCAGGCCCCCAAGCCCCACTCCTGAGTTGAAGAATCAAATCTACATCTTAAGGTCTCCCAGGTGATTTGTATACACATTGAAGTTTGAAAAAAAAAACATGGCCAGGGTCTTCCCTGGTGGTCCAGTGGTTAAGATTCTGAGCTACCACTGCAGGTGGTATGGGTTGGATCTCTGGTTAGGGAATTAAGATCTCGCATGCCACGTGGCCAAAAAAGAAAGAAAGAAAACCTGGTCACTTACTGGAATTATTTGATATCTTTAAAAATCTATAGCTACTTGGATTCTACATTCAAAGTCTTTTCAATGTGTTGGGAGTAGAGCCCAGTGATTTCTATATTTAAAAAGATCCCCCCAGGAACAGTCAAGTTTGGGAACCATCTTTTCTGATGAGGAAAATGACCACCAGAGTGGTAAAATGACCTTTCCAAATTATCAACAGATTAAAATCCAGATGCTGACCATGGGGCCAATCTAGCCTACACACACATACACACACACACACACAATCATATTATCACACGAGATTGAAAAGACTGTGTGTCTGTGGACTTTGTCCCAAGAAATAGAAGGGATTTTGTCTGATGCAGCACTGAAGCTTGGCAGTAATACAAAGGAATTAGAGGACTTGGGCATGGCTCTCAAAAAGCTTCTAATTCAATGGGGCAAAGATGGTGGTGGTCAACTGTTAAATAAAACACACAAGGGAATTATACATACATTTGTCACTCTAGACTATATACGTGCATATGTACATGTTGGAATTGTCTCCTCCTCCACAACCGCATAGCATTTTGTTTGTTTCCCCAGTGGACCATTTCTGACCTCCACTTTTTTCAGAAGTCTTTGTGTTAAGCTTTATGCTCATCCCATGTGCCAAACTCTTTCTTAATGACTCTTGTAGCCAGGCTGCTGGTGCTCTGCACACAGTAGGGACTCAGTAGTATTAGAGGGATATGGTGAAGGGTGAGGACTCGCCTCAAAGTAATCATGTGATCAGTTACTTAATGCTCAGTGGGTGCATTATACTGAACTAGTGGTGTCTAGAATGTCACATTTATAAACTATCAGTTCTACCTCAAGAATATTTATAATCTAGTAGGGGAGAAAATACAACTAAGATGATTAGATAGCATGTAATAAGGGCCAACTGAAGGACATAGCACCGAGATTCTCAACCCTCTCAGATCCCAATATTCTCTAATAATTTAAAATGGCTTTATTTTCTTAAAACAGAATCCATGAATAATAAAAACGAACTCAAAATCTGTATAATGAATTGCTTAATTCTGATATGAAGAAATAAAATCAATTTGCAATGAAACAACATTTCAATATATAAATGCTCAGGCACATTTACACCAAAAACAAATGAAGTCATCAGATGTAAAATCACTGTTCTGGGGACAGCTACCAGAGCATATTGATACAGATATATTGTCCTGGAGATTGAAGTGCTATGAGCAGCATTCCTGTCAATGATGTGTTTCCAAAATGAAGAACAAAGGTAAAATTCTGAACAAAACAAAACACAGTCTTCCCTCAATTCACAGAAGTTGAATTCCTAGAAAATTCACTGGCTACTGAAACTGTGTAAACAACACTTTGTGTCTTTGTGGAAAAGGGGAATTAGGTTCCAGGTTTAGAGAATTAAATAAAGGTTTTTCAGCTTCCTGACCTCCTGGTGGCACTTTGGAGAGTCACATGATGTATGAGCCAAGTCTTTCTTCTGTGGGGCCATGCTGCACACTGCAGACTGCCCAGCTCCGTCCCGCCCACGGAGGCCAGGAAGGATCCCTCCCCATGGCACCCCCCACTGTGACAACCCCCGCCCCTCATGCATTTACAAGACACCTATAGGTGCAGATGCAGAGGTCTGGGGTGGAGCCTGGGACTCTGCATTTCCATCCCAGCCCTAAGTGATGCTGGAGAGATCTGGGGAGGAAGAAATGACCTTCCTTTCAAGAGAAAGGAACACAAACTGGGGCTTGAAGAACAAACAGCTGTGGAGCTGATGATGTTCCATGAGGCCCAGGCTGTGGGGAGGCAGGCCCTAGAGACATCTGGTAGCAAAGGGTGCCCAAAGCTGGTCGACAGCCTTGTGCCCACAGCCACTGTACCACTTGCCAGGCAGGGGAAAAAAAACAACTCCCTATCAGGGTTGGGTCTGCCAGACCCTGATGAAATTCATTCCTTTCAGTAAATCCAGCAGCTTCCCCTTTGATAAATACTGTCAAGTCTGGAACATGTGGTGCTAACAAAATATGGTTTTAATTTGGGGTCTGCTGCATGTGCAGTTAAATACTGTGCGTGTGTGCACAAAGGCTGACTCATGGCCAGCCAGCTTTATATGCCTGGGCTGAAAATGGCTCAGCCCAGGAGGATTCGCTTATACAGATTCTGCTGCTCTGAAAGGCAACCTAATCCCCAGCATCAATTTTAATGCTCCAGGACTTCTTGTGAACACGGAAGCTTTTAAAGCCCAGCCACTTGTGCGTTTGCATGCCAGGCAGGAACAGCGTACACTTGTTTTTCTGATATTTTATGCATGCTTCTTGATCATATGTTGTCTGACATTCAGGGAAAAAAAAAAATGCACCATTTTTGTTAGCAACTCAGCACTGCATTAAAACGTGATGGTCCATAGCTTCGTAGGAAAGGGAGTGTGGGGAGAGGAATCGAGAATCATAGTTCAGCAAGAGACCTGGGCTTATTCTAGTGGTACTGGTTCCTGGGAACACAGAAACTCTGGGTGTTTTTGTCAATCTGCATGTGCCCGTCTTGGAACAGCTCAGTGAAAGAAGGAAACTGGCTAAACAAGTTTCAGAGGTGAATCTGCTGGTAACTGTACCTCTAGTTTATCGTGAATAATGAAGACGTCCTGCCATCCAGGGCGCGGGTCACAGAACTGCGTGGAGCCAATTGCCCAGCAAACCAAAGACTACAGCACCTGCCCAGTAATCTCATCGGGGAAACAAACAAAGTTGAGAATGAGGTCAGCGGCAGGTGTCCTCTGCATGGCAGGATGCAGAGCAAGTGAAGAAGTTGGGTGAGTGTTGGGAGGGCAAGAAAGAGGAGGGAATCAGAGTATTTCTGCCCTGAAAAGGACCATCTCATCAAGAAGATGAGACTAGTGGGGAGTGAGCTGTTTGATAAAAACAAGCAAGGAATGAACTGATTTCCTGAAAAGACTAGGATTTTATCACTGAGGGAACCTGGGTATAAAAGAGCTGATAGGAATTTTTCCAGAGGTCTCTTCCATGTTGCATTCTTAAATTTGTCAGAAGTGTATTTCTTTTTATGATTAGACGCAACTGCAGTGACAGAAAAAGCCTGAAATACTGTGAGCAGCGACTGTGAGTCAGTCACTGGTTACAGAGGGAACTTCAACGTGGGCAAGGCATTGTGGAAATCCTGAAACTTTGAATATCCGTACTTATTTTAATTTTTTGTGGCAAAAGTGAAGCGTGCTTATTGTAGAAAAATGTGAGATCCTAAAATTTCAGACATTTTTTGAGAAATTGGGGAGAGTTCTTTTAATGGCCAGCCTTTACTGGGCTCTCTTAGGACCAACAGGTTCAAGTTAGAATGTGCTTAGGAGCAGTCAGTGGGGACTGAGTAGATCAAGAGGCTCCCAGAGGTATTTTTTCACTGGTCTCTGGGGTCTGCTATATTTTCTCTGCTTTCCTGGAAGCAGGGGGAGAAGAGGAAACCTCCACTCCCCCCGCCCTCCGATGCTGCTGGATGGTTTGGAACTGCAGGAGCTGCCGGTCAGGCATTGGCCAAGTCAATGAACGTTCAGCAGTGTTGCTGTATCTGGCGCTGTTGTCTTTTTTCCTTGGATTGCATCCTTACTATGGAAGAGATGGAAAGGAGGTCCTGGCAATTTGTCTGGGCAAAGAATTCAGACCTCTAACAGTATACAGAGTGTGTACCATTACGAAGGGCGGGGGAGAGGGTTTGTTTGTGAGAATTCATCACAGTGATGAAATGCTATAGGGACAAGAGGTCGGTGGGCATTTAACTCAAACCAAGTTTAACAAGTGGAACAAGCCTCTAATTGGAAGCCTGGATTCCACATTAAACGCCATTCTCCACCTGATCCCTTTTACAGATACTGCTATGGTATCTAAACTTGGTGGATATCACTCATCCCAGGTCCCCAGGCACTATCACCATGAAGCAATGACACAGCACAGCACCTGCCTCCAGCAGCCTCGAGCCGAGGGGCAAGTGGGAAAAGGGGCCGGTCCTTTAGATTCCCTGCTTCTCATTTTGTAACCTTTTAACCCCTTCCAGGTACCTTGGTTCCAGTCTCCTCCAATAACCTTTTTAGTGGGCTTCTGTTGTGTCTGCCCTTCTAGTGAATAAGAATCCAGATATTTATCAGAGGATAGGTTTCCTAGGTGGCTCACTGGTAAAGAATCTGCCTGGCACACAGGAGACACGGCTTCAATCCCTGGGTCAGGAAGATCCCCTGGAGAAAGAAATGGCAACCCATTCCAGTATTCTTGCCTGGGAAATCCCATGGACAGAGAAGCCTGACAGGCTACAGTCCATGGGGTCATAAAGAGTTGGATATGACTTACTGACTTAGCAGCAGCAGCAGAATTTGTCAGGAGACCTGTCCATTCCCCACTTTCAGCCTATGTAGGTCTGGTGAAACTGCCAGCCCTCTGACTATGAAGTGGAGCAGATGAGCCACACTTAGGCCAATCATTTCATCCTGTTTCATGGCCATGTGATTGGTCCTGTAACCCAAGCATGTAACCCAGGTAGACCCTATGAAAGGAAGTGAGATTTTTGTGAGTATTTATGAAAAATAGGCTTGCACTTTCTCCCCTGGACTGGACACTTGAGAGGATGCACAGCTGAACCTGTTGCCATCTTCTTGCAGTCACAGGAAGCTGAGATTAATTCTGTCAGTGTGATAGGTGGGTCTGAGAGCTGGGAACAAGAATCAAACCAAAACCCCTGCCTTCTGATGATACTATATAAGCCCTAAATCCAGCTATGCCTTAAGCCCTACCTTGGAGTATTAAACTAAGCTTGTCAACAAGTTCTCCTTTTGCTTAAGCCAAAATTGAGGCATGTTTTCTGCCACTTGTAATCAGAAGACAGATACACCCAGGAAGCTCTTGTTCTTTTTCATTGACCCATATCATACTTTCGGGAAAGGATTGGCCTTTGTAAATTATGAACTCTGCTAATGCTTCAAAGTATGGCTCCTTCAAGAGAATTTTTAGTTTCAGCAAATGTTCGTTCAGCAAATATTGAGCCCTTTCTGTTGCAAAGAAACAAGGGAGCGTATGCCAGAAGGAAGGGATAGGCTAACTTTCCCACTGAACTCACTGTTTTAGTGTCTAGTCTTGGCCATTCAGATTAGTTCTGACTTAGCAACTAAGTATCTGACTAATCCTTCTGCCAAAAACAATGATAAATTCTGGACCAAAAACAAGACAATAACAAAACCTGTTCTAAGGTCCTGGAGAGCAACCAAAATGGTTTTGTTCTGAAGACTAAAGCTGCAGAAGATATGACCTTGAGAAAAGGGAAGCCCACTGGGTGAGGTCTATGCCAATCAGGCATTTCCTCTGCTGGCACTCACTTCCTCCCATGGTGGCAGGAGACAGAGCTCAACTGGAAACTGGCAGCCTTTGGGGCTGAGGAGCAGAAGGTGGGCTTTGGGGCTTCCACAAGCAGCTGAAAGGTGGAAAGGAAGGAGTCTCAGAAAGGAGGGTGCCTCAGAAGGGGAGTGCCCAAATCTGGGGACAGACTTCCCTCCAATCCCCAGCTGACTCCTGGACAGCGCAGGTGCAGAGTGAGGTGCAGGAGCCCAGGGAAGAGCAATAGCTGGAAGGCTAATCTACGGCTGCTTTATGCTGGGAGATGGAGTTTAGAGTTCAATTCCTGCCTGGTTAGGGGGCACGACAAACACCCAAGACTTTCCACAGAGACCGGAGGGCACACCTTAGGAGTAAGGATCTCTTCCCAGGACTAGAGCCTTACCCTAGAAATAAAGGCAAAGCACAAATAGACTGCCCCCCTGAACAGAGCTTAAAACCAGTTCTTCGTAGCTGCATTATTTAATACAATAACCTCTACAAGCCTTAGTAACTTGATTAAAATGAAATAAAACTCAAAATGCAGTCCATCAGTCACTGGTCACATTTTAAATGCTTTTAGCCACTTGTGGTTGATGTCCATTGTATTGGACTGTGTATAGAACATTTCTATCACAAAAGTTCTATTGAATGCTGTGGCTCCAGAGGTTCAAGATAATATGCTAATAATTTAACTGCTTGCAACAAATCTCAACTTTCTTTAAAGAAAGATAGCAGAATCTAAATTCTCTTCAATTTATTGTCCACAAGACTCAGTACACAATAAAAAGATTAATGTGCAAAGAGGCAGGAAAATGTAATCCATAGTAAAGAGAAACAGCAGTCAATTAACCCAAAAACTAAAGAGCCTCTTGATGAGGGTGAAAAAAGAGAGTGAAAAAACTGTCTTAAAACTAAACATTCTAAAAACTAAGATCATGGCATCTGGTCCCATCACTCCATAGCAAATAGATGGAACAAAAATGGAAACAGTGACAGATTTTATTTTCTTGGGTTCCAAAACCACTGTGGATGGTGACTGTAGCCATGAAATCAAACGACTCTTACTCCTTGGAAGAAAAGCTATGACAAACCTAGACAGCATATTAAAAGCAGAGACATCACTTTGCTGACAAAGGTCTGTATAGTCAAGGCTATGGTTTTTCCAGTAGTCATGTACGGATGTGAAAATTGGACCATAAAGAAGGCTGAGTGCAGGAGAATTGATGCTTTCAAACAAATACAGTGAATGAAATTGAAGACTCATTGGTTAGGCATGATAAAAAAGATGCAGTACGTGAAATTATCAGCAGACTTGAAGATAAATCAATAGATATTATCTAAACAAAGAGGGGAAAAGGTAAAAGAAAAAGAACAGGTCTTTAGGCTGTAGGGTAGTATCAAGCAATCTAGCATATGTGTAATTGGAATCCCAGAAAGAGAGGAGACAGTAGATGAAGAAGAAAAGGTTATTTGAATTTCACGCCAGTCAGAATGGCTGTGATCCAAAAGTCTACAAGCAATAAATGCTGGAGAGGATGTGGAGAAAAGGGAACCCTCTTACACTGTTGGTGGGAATGCAAACTAGTACAGCCACTATGGAGAACAGTGTGGAGATTCCTTAAAAACTGGAAATAGAACTGCCATATGACCCAGCAATCCCACTGCTGGGCGTACACACCGAGGAAACCAGAATCGAAAGAGACACGTGTGCCCCAATGTTCATCGCAGCACTGTTTATAATAGCCAGTAATGGAAGCAACCTAGATGTCCATCAGCAGATGAATAGATAAGAAAGCTGTGGTACATATACACAATGGAGTATCACTCAGCCATTAAAAAGAATACATTTGAATCAGTTCTAATGAGGTGGATGAAACTGGAGCCTACTATACAGAGTGAAGTAAGCCAGAAAGAAAAACACCAATACAGTATACATGGAATATATATGGAATATATAAATATATATAAATTCCATATATATGGAATTTAGAAAGATGGTAATGACAGCCCTGTATGTGAGACAGCAAAAGAGACACAGATGTATAGAACAGTCTTTTGGACTCTGGTCGGGGGTGGTGGGGGGGATGATTTGGGAGAATGGCACTAAAACATGTATAATATCATATAAGAAACGAATCGCCAGTCCAGGTTCGATGCAGGATACAGGAAGGTTGGGGCTGGTGCACTGGGATGACCCAGAGGGATGGTATGGGGAGGCAGGTGGGAGGGGGGTTCAGGATGGAGAACATGTGTATACCCATGGTGGATGCATGTTGATGTATGGCAAAACAATATTGTAAAGTAAAAATAATAATAATAATAATAAAATAAAATAAAATAAAATCAGCCTGAAAAAAAAATTAAATAAAAAATCCAAATTGTGAAAAAAAAAGAAATATTATAAATTTTAAAAATTTGAGAAAAAGTAATTTCAGCAGATCCCAAATGGAATAATTTCAGCCATTTAGGTGTCATTGATTCAACACCCAGTCTCACCTACTTACCAACAAGACATAGGAGAATTTCTGTAAGCATAATAGGGCCTGGGGTAGGCTATAAATATTGAGAAGCAGCAGTGATGCTGACAGAATCTGGCTGACTTCAGGAAGCAATTTTAGAGGACACTTTTCCTACCCAATAATCTGTTGTTCCTCTTTGAGGCCAACAGATGGGGTCTCCAAACATTTTACCTTGATTTGACTCCAGCTTAAATTCAACTTGAAGGTCATGTTATATTTATATGGAGATTAACAGGGATTTCTGAGAGCTAGAAAAAATGGGATGGGGTAGGGTAGAAACAAAGGAAGGCTAACTCAAAGCACAAATAGCCTCATATTAGGAATCAGGTTGAAGGAGGGAAATAAAGGAAAGATTGGGGACTTCTCGAGTGGTCAGCCAGTTAAGATTTCACCCTCCAATACATGGGGTGTGAGTTCAATCCCTGGTTAGGGAGCTAATATCCCACATGCCTCAGAGCCAAAAAACTAAAACATGAAACAGAAGCAATATGGTAACAAATTCAATAAAGTCTTAAAAAATGGTCCACATTAAAATTTCTTAAAAAAAAAAAAAATGATTGGCAGGAATTACCCCCAGTAACTCATATTCCTGCTGGGTCCTGCTCTGTTACACAGGCCACCTAGGAGGCTTTTTGTGGCAAATAATAGCAATTTTAAAAAATTAAAAAGCAAACTATGCCAAACTGACTTACCTATGAAAAAACTCAACACCTTACAAAACTGAAACTCCAGAAGTAGGGTAGGTTCCAAGGCTGGTTGAATCAGCAACTCAGCGATGTCAGTAAAACCTGTATTTTCTCTTCCCTGTTTCGCTTTTCTCCACAAAGTCTTCATCTTAAGATTGAGTCTCTTCAGGTTTTAAGAAATCTGCTGGTACACAGGGTTATGTATGTAGACTTGTTTACATCTAGCAGGAGAAAGAAAAAGCAAGAAAACTCCTCCTTCAAGCAAGGAATATAAATCCTTCCCTTTAGTCTGATTCAGCCACCTTAAGTTGTGCTGATAAGGGGAAAAGTGTTTACTGAAATAAGATTTCCAAACTGAGATGTGTAGGGTAACTTTAAGCTTGAATCTCTGCTCAGGTTCCTAGGAGGGGCCTCTGATATCAAGGAGGTTCTGAAGCTACTGATCTTGATCATTTAGAAGTAAATCTCCTGTAGCAAGAGTAAATCACATTCTCGCTTATTTTATGTTGCTAAGGAGCAAACTGACAAGCCTATGATCACCTGCACTGTGGTGATTTCTCTAGGATCAGTCATTTCTCCAGTCCCTCAAGACAAGCTCTGATAGTCAGCAAGGGCACACTGTTTGAGACCATTTATAAGCATTTTACAGATGTGAGAGCTGGATCATAAAAAAAGGCTGAGTGCCAAGAACTGATGCTTTCAAACTGTGGTGCTGGAGAAGACTTGCGAGAGTCCCCTGGACTGTAAGGAGATCAAACCAGTCAATCCTAAAGGAAATCAACCCTGAGTGTTCATTAGAAGGACTGATGCTGAAGCTGAGCTCCAGTATTTTGGCCACCTAGTGCAAAGAGCTGACCTATTGGAAAAGACCCTGATGCTGGGAAGGATTGAGGGCACGAGGAGAAAGAGATAACAGAGGACGAGATGGTTGGATGGCATCACTGACTCAATGGACATGAGTTTGAGCAAACACTGAGAGAGTGGAAAACGGGGAAGCCTGGCATGTTGCTGTCCATGGGGTCAGAAAGAGTCAGACATGACTTAGCAACTGAACAACAGCAACAAATAAGCATTTTAGGTGAGAGATGATAATAATCATAGTACCAATAATAGAGCCAATCTGCTCACAGCATCACCCATAATATATTGAGGACTCTCACATAAACAACAAAATCCCAAACAATAATCACAAGACAACATGAAATTGAACAACACTGATTGAAAATTACGTGAAGAGTTTTGAGTGAAAGCACCCAAAGGGCAATAATTTGTTATGTGACTATTCTAAGTCACTCTGTGGCATAGAGAAACAGTTTGTTAAGTGTATTTTCACATGTAACCAGATATGTAGTCTAACTTGGCCTATTTATTTATGGTGCATGAGTATCCTTCCTAGGAATGAGAAAAAACAATGACAAAGACTTGTGATCTATTTGTCAAGACTGGGTCACAGTTTTCAGCCTAAGAATTAGTATTAATGATCAAGTCAGGAGGAAAGGAAAAAAGCTTATTGGGAGAGCCAAAGGGAAAATTGGTAAGTTCAGTTTCACAGTTTACACATGGACTTTTGTTTTACTTACTGATACCTGCAGAGTTTGTTTAGCCACCGATGGTACAATTAAAAAGTCCTGAAAGTTTAGTCTCATGTCATCTTTTTTATTGAGAACAGACATCAGTTACATCGTCATCTACCAAGTGATCTTTGAAGCACCCTGGCTGCCCAGTAATTCCATTCATTGCCCTAGATGTGCTGACAATGGGTTGAAGCAGAGGGTGAATACCCACACAGAAGTGAAGAGGGGTTACAGCAGCACAGAGAAATCTTTGGAGGACAAGAGCAAGTACAAGGCCAAAAGATGAGGTAAGAGGCAGCATAGAAATCCTTGAGAACAGTGACCTACACTGTTCTTGCGTGCTAAACTGCTTGAGTCGCGTCTGACTCTCTGCGACCCCATGGACTGTAGCCACCCAGGCTTCTCTATCTGTGGGATTCTCCAGACAAGAATACTGCAGTGGGTTGCCATGCCCTCCTCCAGGGGATCTTCCCGATCCAGGGATCAAACCCAAGTCTCTCATGTCTCCTGCATTGGCAGGCGGGTTCTTTTCCACTAGCATCACCTGGGAAGCCCGAACTGTCCTTGGTGGGAGTCTTTTCAAACCACAGAGTCTGGCAAACTAGGAAAACAGGAGATGAAGGTAAAACTCATGCCAGACTCAGCAAACAGCAGCTGGAACCAGAGAAACCCGAGGACAGCCCTGAGCATGGAAAAAATACTTCTAGTTATATATTATTCTCCAGAGCCAGACCATACACAAAGGGTCACCCTTGAAAGTGAAGGATGATTTGACTTGGCATATGTGTCTGTCTTTGAAAAGCAGTATAATGCTTTCTGGACACAGATACTTATTTTGAATCTTCCTAATGGCAACTCTTTTTATAAGCTGTGATCCAAATGTACTCAAGTTGAAACTTCCCTCTTCATCCCTGGTCACTCCTGCTGCCTCTGCTCACGTCAGCTGCTGGAGAACCTCTCTCTCCTTGCCTGAATTGAAACTCAGCTCTACCCAGAGAGTAGCAATTCTTTTTCAGCTCTCTCAAGTACTCTTCCACCACTTACACCCCCAGGACAAGGGGTGGGAATAACCTGTCCTCATTCCCTGGTGCAGAATCCAAACATTCCTGTAAAAATGGCTGCTCTTGGAAGTTCTGGTGTTGTTGACACCCACTGGCCACCAGAACACTCCTTCTCCTTCCCCAAGAACTTCTCCTTCTGGCTCACCATATGCCCTTACACTGCAACCCTGCCATCCTCCTAGTAGATGGGACGATACCCATAGATGACATAATCAGCATTCTGGCCTCTCAGTTCTTTAATCAACCCCATCTCTTCCAGCACCTGCTTCTCTGTTACACCATAGATTTTGTCATCTGTCAAATCTCCCCTCTGTCCATAATCCCATCTCATTGTAGGCTAGTCTGCTTTCTTACCCACTCTGTGCCCAAACCTTGCACAAAAGTGAAAATGAAGTCGCTCAGTCATGTCTGACTCTTTGTGACGCCATGGACTGTAGCCTACCAGGCTCCTTGGTCCATGGAATTTTCCAGGCAAGAGTACTGGAGTGGGTTGCCATTTCCTTCTCCAGGGGATCTTCCCAACCCAGGGGTCGAACCCAGGTCTTCCGCGTTGCAGGCAGACACTTTACCATCTGAGCCACCAGAGAAGACCAAACCTTGCATACATGCGTGCTAAATTGCTTCAGTTGTGTTTGACTCTGTGACCCCATGGACTGTAGCGCACTAGGCTCCTCTGTCCATGGGATTCTCCAGGCAGGAATACACGAGTAGGTTGCCTTGTCCTCCTCCATGGAATCTTTCTGACCCAGGGATCAAACCCTCATCTCTTGCATCTCCTGCATTGGCAGGCAGATTATTTACCACTAGCGTTACCTAGGAAGCCCGTGCCCCAACTTTACTGAGGCTCTTAATCTCCCAGCCCCTCTACTTTTCCTTATCCATCAACCTACCCTATTTTTGCTTCCCTTTGAAGCCACATCAGACACGTGGTCCATCATGTCAGTCACTGTCTCACCAACACCCTAAACTTACTCATCTAGCTCATCCTTTTATCACTCTTTCACCTGGAGGAAAAAAGGCAATCCTGCAAGAACTCATTAATATACTTTTTTACACATCCTACCTCAGCAGCAAGGCGTAACTGGAGAAGGACCACCCCCTCCGCCCCCACCGCCTCCGCCAGCCTAGAAAAGTCTTCATCATCACTCCCCTCCCTGGGGAATCCCACTGTCCTCTTGTCCACTCATCTTTCAGTCTTTGAACAGCCATTTCAAACTTTCCAAGGCTTTAGGCCCCGTCTCATCCCTCTCTAGTGCCAGGTGTCTTTGTTCATACTTCACAGAAGAAACAGAGGCCCTCAGGTGGGAATTCCTGCCACCTGCACCCACAATCCGACCTGTATCTGTACCAGCACCTGAACCCATTCTCTGCACTTCCCTCCTGACAAAATGCAAGTGATGTTCCTCCTTCTTGAAAGGTCAGTTCCCTTCCCCACGCCATGGATTCCAACCGTCTCAGAAAAGGTATGTTGCCAAATATCCCCCCTTTTCTAGCCTCGTTCTGTTCCCTTCTTAAGGGATTTTTTTGGTCAGCATCTGAACATGCTCTAATCACTCCTATACTTAAGAAATCCCACTCTCGGACCCCAGATTTCCTTTGTGGTTCTACTCTTTTCCTCTCTCCCCTTCACACCCAAACTGGTTGGGAGAATTGTGTGTAGTCATCCTTTGCCCTCATTCAGCACCTGTTTACCCATCAACCTCATCTAACTGGCATCTTCCCCTGCTTCTTTTTTAAAACTCTTTTTATTAAAGTGTCCGGTGACCTCCACACCCTAAATCTCAGGGGCACACCTCAGTCTTCCTTGTATGTGACCTCTCAGCAGAGCTGAACTGATTTAACCTTCTATTTTTTATTGGTATCTAAGCTGCCATACTCCCCTGGTTTTTCTTCCACCTCTATTTCTCAATTTCTCTGTCCCTTGGCAGATTCTCCTCTTCTAACTGATTTTTAAATGTTGAAACTGCTCAGGTTTAACCCTAGATCCTCTCCTTTTCTTACTCCTCACTGTCTAAGTCATCTCACCCACTTTCATGACTTCAGTTCTATGCTCTGGAATCTGTACAACAGCCCAGACTTTTCTCTAGTCTCCAGAGCTTCTCAGTTACCTGCTTTACATCTCTGCTTAGATGCCACCAGCCCATTTGTTTAGAACTAAAGTCATGGCCTTTTCCATCGTGCCAGACACCTTTCATTTTCTCCTCTGAATCCACTCTCCATCCAGGAGGCTGATTTAGTTGACTATATCCATTGGCTTCCTTGACTCTGGCTTCCACTTGGGTTTGGCCACTGGGGATCCCTGGGAAGAGACTGGAAACCAGGGAGAGAGTGAGGTCAAGGTGTTCACTCCCACAGCTCCCTGTCTGTGAGGTTGCCACGAGCTGCCCGAGTCCCTTGACTGAAGGTCGCTGCTTCTCTTAATGAGGCATCTACACATGACCCTCCTCTTCAAGTCTAGGGCAGTTCTGCTCAGTGCTACCAGCACCAGTTATTGTCTTCTCCTTTGTGATTTCCATGTATTCTGTCTGTACTATCGTAAATAGTTCCCTCTTGAAATTATCTGCATATGAGCACCTGATGTTTCTGTTTGGTATTCTGACTGATAGAGTAATTGATACTAGAAGTTGTCCCAGGCAATAGATCTTCATAACATGCTTTTGGGATTGGGCTGATCATATTTGAGGAACTGAACCTTGCGGGGACACGGAGTTTCAAAGGATAGAAATGGACACTCATCATCAATGCATGCACAGTATCATAAGGATTCAGATGATCCGTGGTCATAGCAAGGGATGAAGAGTAAGTGGAGGGCAAGACATGGGAAAGGAGGCTGTGGCACTTAGTTGCTCTGTCAAAGGAAGTGATTGTAAAGGTTGTGGTGTCATCTAGTTTGTTTTTGTTGTTGTTGTTGCTTTTTACAGCTCCAAAGTACATATATAGGCAAAATGATGAGTACGAATATATATATAATTTTTTTATTTAAGAATACCTGTAGTTCAGAATCAAGCCTCCATGGAAAACTAGAAGAAATCTCTTGATCTGGAGTCCTTACCATGAACACCCAAGCCCTGGACCTCATTGCAAGGTTGTAAAATTAAAGCGCCAATTGAAAGTTCAGCCTTTCTAGGTCTCTAATACCAGTGTAAGGCACAGGTGGGACATGGATAAGGCTGAGAACTTTGAGCTCTAGGTTTTCCTGAGCCCTCTTTCTGCAGAACAGTATTTTAAGTGACTACACCCAGAGCAGTTGCCTTTAGAGCTGCCTTTTCTCAGACCCACACTCTCTCCTCTGTTTGCCTCCAGCTCTGTAACAAGAGTTAGAGCTCAATATGGTCCAAAAGGAGAAATAGAAAAGTGCCATTTTCAGCTAAAATAGCCTATTCACCCAAAGAGTTACGAGATCTTAACACATGGTACCTGGAGGAGCAGGAAGATCGTATGTGGGAGGAGGTTGTAAGGGTGTTGGAGGAAGATAGTAAGGATCCATCAGCTGAATATACTGACATGGAATGTCTCCTAAGACTCAGGGTTAGCTCAAGTGCCAAGGACTGGTGTGAATTGTCTGCTGGATTGGCCAACAAGAGCCTGAAGTCTATGATGACCTGTGGTTCTTTAGGTCAAAATTCTGTAAATTCTCTGGCATAATATAGAACAGCGGTTCAAATGCAGTGGTGACTACATCACCTGGGACCATCAACATCAGCCTTGAATATGTTAGAAATGGAAATTCTTGAATCTCACCCTAGATTTACAGAATTGGAAACTCTGGAGATGGGGCCTGGGCATTTGCACTTTCAGAAATGAATCAGTTGCAATTACAGTTTAAGAAACACTGCTGTAAAACAAATGTTAATGTGTTTATGAATCACCTGGGGATTTTGTTAAGATGATGATTATGCTTTGGCAGGTCTAGGACTGACCTGGTTTCTAATGTGCTCTCAGGTGATGCCATGATGCAGCTAGTCCATGAACTGCGCTTAGAGAAGCAAGACTGTGAGAGGGGAGAGAGTCCAGAGGCCGAGGGAAACGGGAATGTTGGGAGGGATTAATTACTCCAACCGTTAAACCATCACCTCTCCAAATGCCCTGGGAGGACCAACCATGGCAAGAGAAAATGCACTGGTGAAGGAGGCACCAGAGTCACTGAAGAGCTCTGACATGACTCTCTGAAGGTCAGAAATGATGATGCTGATGTGGCAGTGAGATTGATTTCCCTGGTTTCTGGTTTCCATCAGAGACAACATAAATGCAATTATCTTAATAAGCCATAGGGATGAAGAAATAAGAGTTTTATATGCAGGGATCTGTGGCAATCAATGGCTAACTGATCACCAGATTCCTAAAATGAACTGGATGGGAGGTTTACTAAGTTACTTGCTTACAAATGTAGGGAGAAAAATTCTAGCTCTGCTGGGCAGGGACCAAAGTTGCATCACCATAGTGGGAATGTATAGCCTCTTATTCAGTTTCCTGGCAGCTCAGATGGTAAAGAGTCCACTTGCAATGCAGGAGACCCAGGTTTGATCCTTGGGTCAGGAAGATCCCCTGGAGAAGGGAGTAGCAGCCCACTCCAGTATTCTTTCCTGGAGAATCCCATGGACAGAGGAGCCTGGGGTTGCAAAGTCCATGGGGTCGCAAAGAGTCAGACATGACTGAGGGACTAACACATCCAGTCCCAGACTGAAGCCAGTTCACAGACCAGGACCTTTTGAGAAAGGACTCTGCAACTTACCTCAAGCCTAGAGGGACAAGGGACCATTTATCAGGGTGACTGAGGAAAAAGCACTGTCCAGCTCTGTGGGGGGTTGTTACTGAACTTATGCTAACTCCCCTGATCAGAAATGCCGTCTGGGTTCACTAGAGTGGCTGTTGAGATCAGATGGTGGAGCCTTGACATGAGCTGTCAAGAGGTCCAGTGAGACTGCAGGCTGATGGGACCCCCTGTTCCAGGGTACATAGCTGGAGGAGACATCCCCAGTAACTGGAATGCTCCCCACATTGTCCCTGAGGGCTCTGATGGCAGTGCCACCACCTCCTGGTAAATGATAAACGCCCTACCCTAAATGCACACCAAAGCCATCTTTTACTCCTGTCCCCACTGGGAAACCTCTTACTCTCGACTGTCTGAGTTTCTTCTCAGGATACTCTCCCTTCTTCCCTTCCCTCAGTGCCTGTTCTGTTGCAGACCAATCCTTTTCTACATCCTCTGCGCCTCTCTCAGGCTTCTGGGCTTCGTCACCTTCACTGAAAGTTGCCTCTCCCCTGAACACCTCTTTTGGCCCAGTTTGCTTGAGGAGATACTGCCTGTCCTCTGGAGCAGTTGGTTAACCCTCATTATTGCTATAGTTAATCCCTCTCTACAATGAAAAACAAATGTTTAAGTCACGTAAGTCAGACATGCTGGTTGTAAAGCACTGCAACAGGATACACTAAATACAGACTGAAAAAGGGCTCTCTTTTTCCTTCCTCTTCTCAGAGGTAAGCAGTGTTAAAAAATTTTTTTGCTTACACATATAAGCTAACATGTGACTTTGTTGATCACAAATAGAATAATACTGTCCCTATTATTTTGTGACATGCTGTTCCCATGCAGCAGTATATCTTAGACCTCATATTATGTTATATAGATCTATCATATATTTTTAAAATTAAACTTTATGTTTTGAGATAGTGGTAGATTCATGGGAAGCTATAAGAAATAATGGAGAATGCAATGGCACCCCACTCCAGTACTCTTGCTTGGAAAATCCCATGGACGGAGAAGCCTGTTAGGCTGCAATCCATGGGGTCGCTAAGAGTCAGACACGACTGAGCGACTTCAGTTTCACTTTTCACTTTCATGCATTGGAGAAGGAAATGGCAACCCACTCCAGTGTTCTTGCCTGGAGAATCCCAGGGACGGGGGAGCCTGGTGGGCTGCCGTCTATGGGGTCGCACAGAGTCCGACACGACTGAAGTGATTTAGCATAGCATAGCATAAGAAATAAAACAAGGAGATCCCAGGTACCCTCTAGCAAGTTTCCTTCAGTGGTAACTTCTTGAAAAATTGTAGTACAGCATCACAACTAGGATATTGATAGTGACACAATCCATCAATCTTACACCTGTGTAGGTTCCTGTGTGAACCATCACAATCAAGACACAGAGCAGCTCCATCGCCATGAGGATCCTGGTGTTGCCCTTGTATACCCACCCCTCTGCCCTCTCGCACCTTCCCTTGCTTGTCACTCCAGACAACCACTCACCTGTTCTCCATTTCTATCCTTTGGTCAGTTCAGAAATGTTATATAAATGTAATCAGGTAGTTCATCGCCTTTTGGAATTGGCTTTTTCATTCAGCATAACTTCCTGGGGATTCAACCAGGTTGTGTATATCAACTTCTTCTTGCTGAGTAGTATCCATGGTGTGGATGTACCAGTTGGTTTAACCTCTCAATCACTAAAGGACAGCTTAAATGTTTCCAGTTTTTGACTATTATGAATAAAGTTGTTTTGAACATTCATGACAATTTTTGTGTGAACATGAGTTTATATTTCTGTGGGATAAATGCCCATGAGCATAATTACTGGGTTCTGTGGTAATTGCATGTTTAGAGGAAATCAACACACTCATACGCTATGAATGTAAGTGTTAAATAGAACAGTATTTTAGGAGAGTAGATGGGCCATATTTATCTTTGTTCAAAATGCATATACATTTTAACTCAATTTTGTTTTTAGAAACCTATCTTCAGAAATATCTGTATATTTGCTAAAAGATATATGTACCAGGACATTCACTGTAGCAATGTTTGCACTGGGATAAAATGTAAAACAACTAAAATGGCCATACAATACTGTATAACTCTTTTTCTTTCAGACATTGAGTGGGTGCAAACTGTTACCTTGGGATTTTTTTGGTTTGTTTTTTTAACTTTTTGTTTTATATTTGAGGATAGCAGAATCAAGATTGCTGGAAGAAATATCAACAACTTCAGATATGCAGATGATACCACCCTAATGGCAGAAAGCAAAGAGGAACTGAAGAACCTCTTGATGAAGGTGAAAGAAGAGAGTGAAAAAGCTGGCTTAAAACTCAACATTCAAAAAATTAGGATCATGGCATCTGGTCCCATCACTTCACAGAAAATAGATGGAGAAAAAATGGAAACAATGACAGACTTTATTTTCTTGGGCTCCAAAATCACTGTGGATGGTGACTGTAGCCATGAAATTAAAAGACACTTGCTCCTTGGAAGAAAAGCTATTACAAACCTAGAGTGTATTAAAAAGCAGAGACATTACTTGGCCAACAAAGGTCCATCTAGTCAAAGCTATGGTTTTTCCAGTAGTTATGTATGGATGTGAGAGTTGGACCATAAAGAAGGCTTAGCGCTGAAGAACTGATGCTTTTGAACTGTGGTGCTGCCATCTATGGGGTTGCACAGAGTCAGACACGACTGAAGCGACTTAGCAGCAGCAGCAGCAGCAGCAGCTGGAGAAGACACTTGAGAGTCCTTTGGACTACAAGATCAAACCAGTCAATCCTAAAGGAAATCAACCCTGAATATTCATTGGAAGGACTGAGACTGATACTGAAGCTGAAGCTCCAATACTTTGGCCACCCGATGCGAAGAACTGACTCATTGACAAAGACCCTGATGCTGGGAAATATTGAGGGCAGGAGGAGAAAGGGGTGATAGAGGATGAGATGATTGGATAGCGTCACTGACTCAATCACTGACTCAACTCTGGGAGATAGTGAAGGACAGGAAAGCCTAGTGTGGTGCAGTTCATGGGGTTGCAAAGAGTAGGACACAACTTAGTGACTGAATAACAATAAATAGCAGGTTAACAATGTTGTGATAGTTTCGGGTGAACAGCAAAGGAACTCAGCCATACATATACACTTATCCATTCTCTCCCAGACTCCCCCCGGCTACCCTCATCCAGGCTACCACATAACACTGAGCAGAGTTCCCTGTGCTATACAGGGATCCTTGTTGCTATATGGTGCTATATAATAGGTCCTTGTTGGTTATCCATGTGTTATCTTGTTTTAATTTGAAACTCCTTCTGTAGGAACTAGAGATGAAGCATTTTTTTTCCCTGACATATTTGATCATTTTTATTTCTTCTGGCCTAATCTTCACATTCTTTGCATAAAATACACACTTGAGTGATTGTTCTTTTGTTGAGTTTTAGGCATTTTTATACAGGTCATATTTTGGGTGTTAACCCCTTATCTGTTGGCCTGCTACTTGACCTTCATCAACTAAAGCTTTTGGATTTCTGTGAGATCAGATCTGTCACACTTTACTCTAATGTTTCTTGTCTTGTTTGGGGAGAGCTCGCCTACCTCCTATTGTGGTTTTATGCTTATTTTATTAGAGCTATGCTGTAATGTTAGCATTTGTAAGATGACTCAAATCCTTTTGAAAGGGACACGGATACTATAAATAAAGAAAAGATAGTAGATCCCATAAATAAAGAAAAATACTGTGTGTAACCTGGGAAATAATTTTTATTAATTTAAAATTGTCATGTTTCTTGACAAATATAATTCTTGCTGTGCTGTATCCGTGTTAGAGTGATGCCGGAAGGAGTAATCATATCATAGCTTTAAAGGATTATGAACACCTAAGGGAATGATGCTGTTTAAACACGTTGCTAATAATGTGTTTGCACATTTTTCAAACTGCTCCGATTACATTCACGTGGCTAAAGAGCATGGCTCGGACTGGCCTCCTCTGAGAAGGATGGAGAACGAGAGGAGGTCAGAATATTATTCCACAAGAGGTTGTTTAGGCAAGGAAGTCATTTATCTTGCTGTGGACAGAATGAAGAGCTTGCCATCCAGCAATTTGTAATTGATCACAATTATGTTCCCCAGTGGGGGTTGGAGGAACAAAATGAAGGGAAATGTTTGGTCAAAAGATGAGCACAACTCTGAGTATTTAGTCAGATCCCAAATTTAGGTTGATTTAGCAACAACATCAAAAAATGAAGTCATTCAGAAAAGAACCCCAAATGAAACAAAGACATGAAAATGGAGATTTATTCCACATGTTGTGGATTGATGTTTCCTTGGAAGGAGTGGTCAGGAATTCTTGAGCCTTAAAGCAACCACGTATTAAAGTAATTTAACTAATTTAGACATGTTTGCCGCTACCACAAAGAAAATAAATTATAGTGGGCTCTAGCCTGATGGCTAAAAAGCCAATTCACCGAAAATGGAAGGATGTTGATGGTATTCATATTAGGTAATCGGTACAGTATGTCAGCCTTAGTGGTCTGGTTAACCAAATGAATGCACATTTAGTGAAATTCAGTATAATTTTTTCCTAGAACTACCCTGCTCAATTACAGCAAAATAGGTTCTACTAATCACAGGTTGCATAACTTGGAGATTAAGTATGGTTTGGGGACAGAGATGCTTTTTATTATAGCGTTTGGTCTTCTGTGGAGCATAAGGGAAGATGTGTCAGCAAAGCTAATGTGGTTTCTTCCTTGTTTTAGGAATCTGCTTAAGATTTTAAGTAATCTTAGGACCTGAACATACTTCAGTGCTCATTCAATCAACTCCCTTCATTTTACAAAAGAGGAAAGAGAAGAAAGGTGGTAACTTGTCTGAGGTCACATAGTGAGTTCATGACAGCCTGGATGATATTTGGGTCTTCCGACACCCAGTCCTGTGTACTGTAACTATAAGAAAATGCACACTCTGAATGTCCAGGCCGGATGGGACCTCTGGCCCAATTTCAGGTAACAGACATTTTCACAATCTTTCCTGAATGGAAGGACCATGTCAAGTTAATTCCATTGAACCCCTGGAGGAATGAAGAAGGGATTCAGAAACTAGGTCTCTGAACCTAAGGTTAAAGCTTGAGTCGTTGTTCTTTCTTTCCAGGGCTGACTTGGACTCTTCATTTCAGATGATGATCAGTATGTAGGCACCTGTTGTGGAGAAGCCAGGTCACTGCCCCTGCTCTCTCTGGCTTGCTCTCATTTGCTGGTGGCTTTGTAATTTGAAACAATGCACCTTAGGCTGAATGTTGGGGAACTCTGAGCTGGGGGTAGGAGTGTCACAGAAAAGGGGGAAAGGATAGCTAAACGCTAATTAAGCATTAAATATTTTTTTAATTTGCAATTTTCTCTGTGTATTTTGGAACCTGTAACTTCCCCCTGACTCAGATAATTCCTTAGTCTCTGAGAAGCTCACGGGCCCTAGGCACTATGCTTGTAGAGCCTGTGGGGTGAGGACTTAGAAAGGAGTGCCGTCTGGGTACTGTAATCTTCCCTTGTTTTTGGCAGTCCCCACCCTTCACATCTACCCAGGACTCCCTCAGTCAGAGTTGACGACACCTTAAGGAGATCAGGGAGTGACTCAGACTTGCTGAAAAATGACAGACAAGTTAAAAAATGTTGAATCACATGATCTTATCTTATTCAAGTCCTTTGGAAAACAGGTTAGCCAGTCAGTGATGCTTTCTTGTCTGTCAAATTCCCGTTCCCTGCCCACCCTGTAGGCCCAGGCCAGTGTTCTGTCACCACTTCTACCGTAATTACCATCCTGGTGTGAAAGGAATGCTGTGGAAGACAGGGCTGTGGTAAATATGTGTTAATAGTATTTCTTTGGCTACTCAACATCCATTCCCCCTTCCTGTTGGTGTCTGATTTCTTTTAGGGAATTACCTCTTACCCACATATGCAGTTGTAGTGGGATATAAACCCAGGTGTCTGCTCAGAACCATGGAAGCTCTTAAAGAGAACTGATTCTGCCTCTCTCAGCCCTGAGGGTGGACATGTGGTCTAAGTACAACCTATCTGATAAGCTGTTCTGAAACTTTAACCTTGAACAACTGACGCAAGGATCTCAGAACAGTTGGCAGGAAGCCAAGCTGAATAGACTGAATTGTCTGCTCCTGACCTCTTAGAATCTCCTTGATTCCTGCCCATCTCTAGGCCTGACCCTTGATGCTCCTATCCATCATGTGAGTACCCAGATAGCTTTTAATACATTCCCTCTTGGCTATCTTAGCCTGAGCTGGTTTCCATTGCTTGCAGCCGAGAATTCTGGTACAAGATCACTTTCTGGCTGGACCATCACAGGTGTAGTGTTATCTTCAAATCTATCCTGTCTGGAATGTTCTCCTAGAATTAGCCTAAACTAGCTCTTTCCTCTACTTGGTGACACAGCCTCCAAGTTTGGCTTTTTAAAGCTGATACTAATAGACAATATTCCTCTGGTTTTCTCACCCTTATGTACTGTGCTTAGTCACCCAGTCGTGTCCGACTCTTTGAGACTCTGTGGACTATAGCCTGCCAGGCTCCTCTGTCCATGAGATTCTCAAGGCAAGATACTAGAGTGGGTAGCCTTGCCCTCCTCCAGGGGATCTTCCCAATCCAGGAGTTGAACCAGAGTCTCCTGCATTGCAGGAGGATTCTTTACCAACTGACCTACCCAGGAAGCCTCACCCTTATGGTTCTTTGTATTAAAACAAACACAGAAACTCATCAGGACTCCACTCCCATAGCTGTCACTGATATGAGGGCTCCATTCTTCTGCTCGGAACTCTTAGCTCAGGAACCCACCTTTCTCAGGCAAACATATCATAAATGTTTCTCTACCAGAGTAGTTAAAATTAATAAGACTGACAATACAGTGTTCACAAGGATGCAGAGCAACTGCAACTCATACACTTGCTGGTGAGAATGCAAAATGACACAGTCACTTTGGAAATTTGTTGACAGTTTCTAATAAAGTTAAATATATGCCTATTCTTTAACCTAACAATCCCACCTCTAGATATATATCAAAGAAAAATTAGTGCATGTGTTCACGACAAAAACCTGTATAAGAATGTTCACAGCTGCTTTATTCATAATAGCCCAAACCCTAGAAATACCCCCCAAGTGTTCATCAACAGAAAAATAAGAAATTGTAGTATATTCATACAACGGAATACTGAACACCAATGGAAAAGACAGATGACTCATACATATAACAGTGTGTATAAATTGTATTGAGCGAAAGGCTAGGAATCCACATGACTCCATTCGCAGAAAGCTTGAGGACAGGCAGAACTAACCTATGATAATAGAAGTCAGAATGGTGACTATCTTTGCAGGAACATTAACTAGGAAGAGGCACAGAGAGTCTTCTAGAGTACTGGAATATATTTAATATAGGTGGTAGTTAACATGGGTGTATACATGTGTAAAAATTCACTAAGCTGTACACTTAAGACTTGTATACTTTATTGTGTGTGTTATACTTTAGTGAAGAGGATAAAAAGAAAAGGTAAAAGAAGAAAATGATTATATGGATATCAACAGTTCTATAATTTAAGTGTCTTGTTAATTCTACATCCAGTCAAATTAGATTTATCACCAGTCCCATAGATGATGTTCATGAGGGACTGGAAACCTTTTTTATTTTTCCCCTCTGTGCTTTGTTACATCAAGGCATTAGGAAGCTAATGTGTTTCCCCTTCCAGGAGGATTTATATGTTCAAAGAAAAGCCATTGGGAAAAAATAATGATTAACACACAGGAATGACTGGTTCAATGGTGGGCTTTCGGGCGTCAGTAGAGGAGGTATTTCAGGTCAAGGGAGGGTCAAAGGAAGCTCCCAGAATATTCCACTTCCACTCTGAATGGGTAGAAACGAGCAATAAGTTCCTAATAGACATTTCTGCTGACCCACTGGTGTAGTCAACAGCCTTTAGCGTTCTGCTTCTGTGATGGAAAAACCAGCCTGCTTGTTTCCAACAGCCGAGGGGAAGTGTTTGTCTCCTGAGGCCAGTCTTTTCCTCTAAAGCTGGTGGAGAGGGTGGGTCTCTTGGGCAGCTTTCCCTCCACTTGGCAAACAGGAACAGAAAGCAGAAAAAAGAGAGGCCAGGATAGCGGGTGCTAAAGTGAGGGTGGAAGTGGAAAAGCACCGGGAAAGTGAGTGCAGGGCAACACCAAGGGGAACAGACAGAAGACACGGCAGGGGTGAGGAGCGGGCAGGGGACCCAGCAAAGAGCGCAGTGAAAACGCAGATGGTGTCAGTGGACCAGACCCTAAGGCCAGGGCCCCTGTAGCCTTGGCATCTGCAGCCTGTGAGTCTTCTGTCCCTCAGGGAGCAGCTGGAGAGGCAAGTGGTGTCCTGGCTCCTTCCTCTCAGGCTCTGAGCTTGCCCCTCCCTCCACTGCCTACAACGTAAAACCTCACCTGATCACATTAACCTCCAAATTAAAATTATTTTATAGCTTGGCATTATCTCTTTAAAAAGTCTAAGTCCTCAATGTAGCTCACAAGAGCCTTTCATGACTGGTCCCCGCTTGCTCCTCCAGCCCCATCTATTTTGTGAATGAATAATGTGAAATAATGTGTAAATGTGTTTAGTAAATTTTAGTTACAATCCTGGTCACAGAATCTGGCTATCTAGTTTCGCTTTAAGAATCCTGGGAGGATAGGGACTGTACTTACCCAACTCCAGGAGAATATTGTGAGAAAACTCCCCAGACAGATGCCCTGTGGGACTTGATCCCTTGACTGCTTGCACCCTTCCCTGCTGAGCAGGCAGGAAGTTGGGATTGCCTCACTGAAGTTATGCATCCTCATCCTCTGACTTTCATCAAGGACCCTTGTCTTGACAGAAAGTCCTCTTTCCTACCTAATCTGAGTCCTGGCTGGCTTTCAAGACTCATCTCAAAAACCACCTTCATTACAGCCCACTCAGGCTCCAAAATGAGGCTCTCTGGCTCTCTGCCAGACCAGCCCCTGGCAGCAGCCCTGGTTTGTGGGGGCTTCCCTGGTAACTCAGCAGGGAAACAATCTGCCTACAAGGCAGGAGACCCTGGTTCGATTTCTGGGTTTGGAAGATCCCCGGGAGAAGGGGTAGGCTACCCACTCCAGTATTCTTGGGCTTCCCTGGTGGCTCAGACAGTAAAGATTTGCCTACAATGAGGGATACCTGGGTTGGATCCCTGGGTTGGGAAGATCCCCTGGAGGGGGGCACGGCAACCCACTCCAGTATTCTCACCTGGAGAATCCCCATGGATAGAGGAGCCTGGAGGGCTGCAGTCCATGGGGTCACAAAGAGTTGAACACAACTGAGTGACTAAGCACAGCACCTGGTTTGTGGAGAAAGGGAAGAATTTGGGACTGGAAACTGATCTTGGGGTGGTAAAATGAGAGCTAGTAGCCAGGGTCCAGTTCCAGGGGCCCACGGCAGACTCAGCTTAGTTCCTGTAAGCATCCATCAGTAACTGAGGGTCCAGACCCCTCCTGGGGCAGAGACACAGATAGCTGAAGTTAAGGGAGAAGTCTCGTCAGTGTGGCTCCAGGTATCCAGCTCACCTAGAGAAGAACCCCACCAGGGGATATGGAGCAATGAGTCTGGTGCCTGAGGTAAGAGGCAGGCAAGCGCCAGGCAAGAGTGTCAGGGCTTCAGCCTGGGTTAGCAAGGTGACTCAGATCCTAGTCATGCAGACCAAATGGACCCACCAGGGAGAGCTCAGAGAAGGTGGAAATTCTGTGGGCCCCAGGTCATAAAGATCCATGGATGCTGCCTCAGTGAACCATCAACAAACTGTTCATTTCAGCCTGACCAGCTGCCAGTCATCCTGGCTAGAGTTCAAGGACTAGGTAAGGCTAAGCTTGATGGCAGGCGGGGTGGTGGAGGGGTAGGTACTGTAAGCTGCAGCCATCCTGGGCTGGGAGGGGCAGGGGCTGAGCCTTTTCTGGGAACCTGCCCCACCCCCTTCTCACCCCTCACCATAGGGTGCCTCTCCTCACTTTTTGTAAAGCCTCTACTGTAAGTAACCCCTGCAGGGTGTAGCAGAGGTCCAGGCACACACAGCAAATTCAAATTCAGTCAGATCGAATTGCATTTAGGTGCTTGGCAGTTCAGGCTTTGATGTGTGCTATGCTCTCCAAAGGAACCCTTTCCCATGTGTCTTATATTGCCGGTCAGGATTCCTCTTCCTCCACATGCGGTAAAAAGGTATAGTCACTTCCCATTCTCCTGGGACACATAAAGACGTGGAGGTCCATGTGGGGGTACATGTACCCCACACTCACCTTCCTCTGCCCTCTCAGGGTGCAGCGCCTCAGCAAAAAGTGATCTATTCCTTCCTTCTTTCTGCCCCCAGCGTCAGTGGAAAAACTTGATCTGGTTGTCATGGAGACCAGCCACTGACTTCAGAGTGGCTGTTTATTAAAGATGAAAGTAATGTATGCCTGGCTGATCCGAGCAGCTGTCAGAGAGAGATTCGGCTGCTAGCAAAGGAAGTCACTAATTTCGAGGCATAATCCCTCATTTCAGAAAGAGAGACAGCCCTCCTTCATCTTCTGAGTGGCACTGTGCAGTGTGGATAAGATCTGCCCACAGCAAACATTTCTTGTTCAGGTCTTTTAGTTTATTTTATGATGAGTATGGTAACTGTACTTCTTTCCCCCTTATTTCCTACTAGAATATATAGCCTTTCAGTGGGGTGATAGATTAATTCAGCTCTGTGGGCAGGCTCAGGAAACCCAAACCCCCTCATGACATCATTTCCTTTGGAAAATGTATTCTGGATTCCATGCCACCTACTTTCCAATGAGCTTGTCTGTTTATTCATTCAACAGTCTCCACCAGGTGTGTGAGAGGGAAAGAGGAGGTGTTGAATGATGCAGAGAGTGAACCTGATGTAGTCTGTGTGTGCTTGGACAGGTGGGAGAGAAGTGGGCACCCTCCCAGGGAAATGATAAATTTGAAGACAGGTGGTCAGTCTCTCGTCCCCCAGCCAAGGGAGTTGTGTAATCAGAAAATCAGTCCATTTGTTTTTCTCTTTTTGTTCTCTTCATTCATTCAATGATAAAATCTGAAAGAAAATTTGATTTCTGAGATCCATTATTTTGATGAACCAAGTATTCTTGAAAACCAGAGAAGCAAACTGGGTTAATCTCTGCTGAGTCATAAAGAAGCAGCACAGTGCCCACTGCAGCACTTCGAGATGGACAAATCGACCTGGGACTCTGAAGAGGCTGCTGGTGGCTGGCCTTACGTCTGGAAACAAAGATCTAGCCCAGCTGTCTGGTCAGGGTCCAGCCAAGACCTCAGTTTATTCATCAGAAAACGAAGCAATGAGCAAACTGATTGTTTCCAGCTCTAAATTTTCTTTTGTAAGAAAAGGTAGGGATTGTAAGTGTAGGTCTGTCTAAAGAAAAGGGACTCCTAACTTTGACAACTGAGCAAGGGCTAACTCTGGGTCTAGGTCACTGTGAACCAAGGAAAAGCCATGCCCCCTGAGGTCAAGGGGATCTCAGGCCAGGGCATGTCTAGTCTCTGCAGTGAGTCTGGGCGTTTACGTGGTGGTCTGGACAGTAGTTCCTGCCTGCTTCTCCTGAGCCGCTTGGTCTGTGGGAACAAAGATGGTGTTTGCAGCTAAGGAATGGAAGCAAGTGTTGGTGCCTTCAGAGGCCAGGTCAGCCTGGGGCTCCAGGAAGGACACTTTCAGCAGGCAGGACTTAGAACTGCCTGTAGCCACCCCCTCCCACCCATCCCACTCTCCCCTGCAACCCCGCCCCTGTCCCCAGCAGCTTTTTTTTCTCACTCTCCATACGTAAGGCGAGCAGAAATTGCTGCTTGTGTCACTCTGATGCCTTCGTCTCCTGAGTTCTTCCAGAACCATTTTTCTCCAAAGGACATGCACAGGTCTTATGTTTACATGTGTCATTGAGAGAAATTTGAATCCCATTCATGGGATGTCAGGGCAAGTCATAACACTTTTTTTACACATCAATTTAAAAATGTTATCCCAATTGTATAAAACACTAGGGAAAAGGAATAATATTCATTCGTTCATCCATCCATTCGTTTAACAGTGGCATTGTACGCACTTACTATGTGTCAGGCACTGTTCCAAGTATCATGCCCTTCTAGGGGGATACATTTATTTTTCTTAAAACCAGCTTTATTGAGGTATAATTTCTATACAATAAATTCACCCATTCTAAGTGTAAAGTTTGATGCATTTAAAAAAATTTTAACTGAAGTATAGTTAATTTACAATATTGTGTTTTAGTTATACAACATAGTAATTCAGTTTTTAAAAAAAAATAAAATAAAAAATATTTTAACTGAAGTACAGTTAATTTACAATATTGTGTTAGTTTTAGTTATACAACATAGTAATTCAGTTTTTTGTAGATTATATTTCATTATAGTTTATTATAAGATATTGGGTATAATTCTCTGTGCTATAGAGTAAATCCTGTTGCTTCTCTATTTTATGTATAGTAGTTTGTAACTATTAATTTCATATTCATGATTTGTCCCTCCCTGTCTCTCCCCTTTGATAACCATGTTTGTTTTCTATCTCTGTAAGTCTGTTTCTGTTTTTTGTATGTATATTCATCTTTTATTTGGCACCCCACTCCAGTACTCTTGCCTGGAAAATCCCATGGACGGAGGAGCCTGGTAGGCTGCAGTCCATGGGGTCCCTAGAGTCGGACACGACTGAGTGACTTCACTTTCACTTTTCATTTTCCTGCATTGGAGAAGGAAATGGCAACCCACTCCAGTGTTCTTGCCTGGAGAATCCCAGGGACGGGAAGCCTGGTGGGCTGCCGTCTATGGGGTCGCACAGAGTCAGACACAACTGAAGCGACTTAGCAGCAGCAGCAGCAGTATTCATGTTTCTCTGACTTATTCCACTAAGCATAATATTCTCTAGATCTATCTATGTTGCTGCAAATGGCAGTATTTCCATTTTTATGGCTGAGTAATATTCGAATGTGAGCGTGTGTATACATATATACACAATGGAATACACGTATATGTGTATACTCAGTGCATGCTTTGTGTGTGTATATATATATATTCTTAAGCCAGTTGTCTGTTGATGAGCACTTGAGTTGCTTTCATGTCTTGGTTATTATAAATAATGCTGCTATGGGTATTGGGGGACATGTATCTTTATGAATTAGTGTTTTTGTTCTCTTTGACAATATACTCAGGAGTGGGATTGATGGGGTAGTTCTTATTTCTAGCTTTTTGAGGAACCTCCATACTATTGTACACAGTGGTTTCACCAATTTACATTTCTACCAACACCGTATAAAGGTTGCCTTTTCTCCATATCTTCTCTAGCATTTACTATTTATAGAGTTTTTGATGATGGCCATTCTGACTGGAGTGAGATGATACCTCATTATGGTTTTGATTTACAGTTCTCTAATAATTAGTGATGTTGAGCATCTTTTCGTGTACCTGTTAGCCATCTTTATGTCTTCTTTGGAAAAATGTCTATTCAGGTCTTCTGCCCATTTTTTGATCGGGTTGTTTGTTTTCTTGATATTGAGTTGTATGAGCTGTTTGTATTTTTTGGATATTAATCCCCTGATGGTCGCATCATTTGCAAATATTTTCTCACATTCCATGGGCTGTCTTTTTGTTTTGTTGATGGTTGTTTTTTGCTGTGCAAATACTTTTAAGTTTGATTAGGATCTATTTGGTTAATTTTGCTTATATTTCTTATGGTCAATTAATCTACAACAAGGAGGCAAGAACATACAATGGAAAAAGAAAAAACAGCCCTTCAACAAATGGTACTAGGAAAGCTGAACAGCTACATGTAAACCAATGAAATTAGAACATTTCCTCACACCATATACAAAAGTAAACTCCAAATGGTTTAATGACCTAAATGTAAGACATGACAACATTGAGTTGCTAGAAGAGAACATAGGCAAAACACTCTTCTACATAAATTGTAGCACTATTTTCTTAGATCAATCCCCCAAGGAAAAAGAAATAAAAACAAAGCTGCTTTAAGTGATCTGTGTTTCAAACGTATGTCTCCTCTCTTGTTTCTTAACTAAGAAGATGAGAAAGGCTCCCTCAGTCCCTAAGCAAACACTGTAACTCCTGAGCGGTTCTCTTGCCTGCATGAGAACTCTAGTGTCTTACATGTTTTGTCCTTCCTCTCCACTCTTCTTTGCACTGACACTCACAGCTAATCCTTGTGACTGTTAATCAGCTGTCTGGGGCTATTTTAAAATATTTCTGCTTTCGTGTATAAGTCACACTCTTCTCGCATCCTTTGCTGCATTTTCCAAAGGGGTTATGTTAAAGGAAATTCAATACCCACTTTTCTCATTATTTGCTCATCAGCTTGCTCACTCATCAAAAGACCAATGCTATTTGATACTTCAGAAGATTATTTTCCCTGTTAGGTGATGTGTCAAGGGAAAGGAAGCTGGCCCTGGCATCAGGTGACTGAGTTTTGTTCCCAATTCTACACTTGACTCAGTACATGCCCTTGGGCAAGTCACTGAGCCTCTTCATGGTGCGGTCTCTGGGGATGAAATCTGCCAACTGCATCATGTGGATTTGAACCTAGTGGCCTCTGGGATAAAAATAGGAGGGAGACAGGTGTCCACGTGGGCTCAAACTGGTGGGAGGAGAATGACCACGGGAACTCAAAAATATCCTTAAACTGCAAACTCTGTAACAGAGTCAGGATTTATCATTGCCCTTGGGCGTTTGTCCAGTGGCCCGTGGGGTCGATTCTAGTACTTGAATTTTTCCAGAAAAAAGAAGGAACTGCAATAACCTCCCAGTTTGTATACTCTCTCTGCTCCATGTTCCCACACCTCTGTACATCCCCTGCCGTGATACTCACCACTCATTGTTGCTATTTGCTTGATCACTTGCCTCCTGGACTGGGAGCTACTTGAGGGAGGGGATCATGTCTGCCCCATGCAACATTGTACCCTCAGTATCAAGCACAAATATTACTGGCAAACAGAAGTCATGCCAGTAATATTTGCTGAATGGATGAGTACAGCACAGAGAATATCCCACTTCTGCTTCACTGAGGTAGCCTATTCCTAGCCAAGGCGTGGTGGGATCTGATTAACCCCATCTCTCCACAGCCCCACCTAGATGTAATAATGAAAGGTCTCAGACCAAGTGCTATGACACATATGTATTCATTAGTAAGAAGATCTGCTGCTGCTGCTAAGTCGCTTTAGGTGTGTCTGATTCTGTGTGACCCCATAGATGGCAGCCCACCAGGCTTCCCCATCCCTGGGATTCTCCAGGCAAGAACACTGAAGTGGGTTGCCATTTCCTTCTCCAATGCATGAAAGTGAAAAGTGAAAGTGAAGCCGCTCAGTCGTGTCCGGACTCTTAGCGACCCCATGGACTGCAGCCTACTAGGCTCCTCTGTCCATGGGATTTTCCAGGCAAGAGTACTGGAGTGGGTTGCCATTGCCTTCTCCAACTAAGAAGATCTAAAAATGTTCAAACAGCTGGTTCTGTAAGCAGAGAAGTCCAGCTGCTGGACCTTTTAGGTGCTCTGTCCACACTTTACATGAAAAGTTCTCTTGAGAGTGACAGGACAATATTCTAAAGACCAGATTTTAGTTAGCATCAGACAAGCAGAATTTTCTGAGATTGTGGATGAGCACGGGAAAAGTTCCAAATCATGCCTCTGATGCCATTCTGAAAGGTGAGTGTTGAAGGTCTGGCTCGAATCTTATTCTCAGCTATGTAGTAGAGAGTATACCCCTGATGTTTTAGCCAAAGCTCATGTCTTGAACACCAGTAAGATTCAACAGTAAAACCCCATTTATAATATCCTTTATGTTAATTGGAGAAGGAAATGGCAACCCACTCCAGTACTCTTGCCTGGAGAATCCCATGGATGGAGGAGCCTGGTGGGCTACAGTCCATGGGATGGAAAAGAGTCGGACACGACTGAGCGACTTGCCTTTATGTTAATTAACAGCTCACTATTTTTGCCAACAGAAGCCATTGCTATTATTCATTTTGCTAATTAGCCAAACTTCTGCTGTTGATTCCAGATAAAGATAGTTAAAACTCTTGGGGCAACCACCTGAGTATGTTTTTATGGTGAACTAATGGATGCAGCAGAAGCAGCTGAGACTTTTAAAGAGCAATTAAAAAGGCCCCTGAGACCCTGCTCTTTGAAGAGAAGAGTAGCAGGGCCCCCTCTTAGTGTGCCTGCCAGTACTCAGGGCGATTCAGTCTACTCGCTGGCTTCCCTGGGTGGACCTCGGTCTGGAGGTTGTAACTGGGAGTAATTTACCTTCTGATTTCCCTTATGATCTCCTTAGATGAGTAGGCAATTTTGAGCCCAGGGGAGGATATCAGATGGGCCCTCAGAATCTTTTGGTTCTACTGACCACTGAAAATTCTTCACCTTTCTCCCTTTTTTTCTGATACTTAGAACAAAGGTCAGCTGAAAAGTCATCTGTCATGGCTACCCCAATTCTGTACAAACTCCTGTCTGTTCCCACCTTCTCTAGCCTCTGAGCTCTGGACATGGATGCCCTGCTGACCCCTCCACACCGGCCAAGAGCCCAAGCCATGTCATGGGTGGAGGTCCCAATTTATTTGTGTTACTACTGACTCTTTGTGTTATGGCAGCTGATATCCTCAGAGTTGTTTCAGTGTGCTCCTCTACATGTACACACACGTGCCTCATGCATGTTCCAGAAGAGTGAGCCTCTATCATGGGTGTCTGCTTAGCACTCCAGTTCCTCACTGGGTTAGTGGTTTGCTCTGAAGTTAGACAACATGGAGATCCTGTCCCACTCTTGTTGATCCTCCCTGTAGGACTAGAACCTATCCTGGTTATGATAAAACCACTTGCTGATTCTCAGCAGACCCATCACCCAGAACCACACCATTCTGCCTGACTGGCTACCATGAACCCCTTTGGATACAACACACAGGCTGAAGCTGCTAACTCCTCTGCTTATTGCCCTCCTGGCTGTCCCTGGGGGATGGAGCCCTGCTGACAGAGAGGTTCCCCCACCCCCAATCCTACCTAATTTGGGGTTCTTTTTCCCACTACCTGTGCTGCTGAGTTTGCCTAGTGAATTTGGTTTGCAGTGTTAACATAGAGTTAATTTCATATGTCTCTCTCTCTGGGGTAAACAAATTATTCGCATTTATGTGTCATTCCCAGTAACCCTGCAAGGGGAAACCTAAAGAAGAATCTTTAAGTTGTGGAGCTTTGTCCTGTATGACCCCACCTCTGCAGCTGGTCAGTTCAGAGTGGTCAGCCCTGAACTGTTGATCATCAACAGGCTGGCCAGCAACTCATTACACAACCTGGCAGACACACAAACATGTATGAAAGCTGGGTTAATCCCCGCTTCTTTCTTGGAAATTTAAACAGGGAAATGTCAATAGAAGAGGACTTGGTAGGATGCTTAGAAATAAGAAAGTAAGAATTGAGGCCACAATGAGTCATAATGAGCCCAAATTACAAAATATTGAAGCTATGAGCAAGCAGAAGTGATGGAGGAGAGAAGAGTTTCAAGCCCAGCAGAGGCTGAGCTACATTAATCAGTGGGCATGACCCTCCAACTCCTGCCATGGAGCCCATGGTCTTCTGAAACTAGAGGAGCTTCCCAGGACCAGTGCCAGGATGCCCCCTCTGGTGCCAGTCCCTGGCTGTTGGTGAAAGACCAACCCCATTAATGCTCCACATTTAGTTTTGCCCAAAAAAAAAAATTTTTTTTTTTCCTCCTGAGCTAGCGTGCCTTCATCTGCTCCTTATGACCCCGCCTCCTGTGTACTTTACCATATTCTTTCTGTGTGGAAAGATGGGGGCCTGTAGCTTTTTACTCCTAATGCTATGCATAGTAAATAATGGGTTCTCAGGAAATGAATACTGAATCAGAGAATTTTTGAAAGCCCCAGTGAACAAACTGGTTCCTGCAATCACTGTCTTAGGTTGCAATATCTTCTTCAGTTTGGCTCTCTCAAAGTTGAACAAATGATGCCACGTTTCCTAGCACCCACCCACCTCTTCCCCAAGCCCTTCCTATTTCATGAGATTAGAGACACACTGCTAATTTTTTAAAATATCAATCCTTAATCAGATTTTAAGATCTCCCTCAAGAAGGTAAATTCTCCCATCCTATTCTCAGTCTAGTTTGTTGAACTAACCCACATTCACAGACATGGAAATAGACATGTATAAACACACATGTGCAGAGGAATTAAATTGATTTTGGATGGTACTCAATAGTTTTAGTACCCAAGTTTGTGGTTCCAACTGATTCACCTACAAATTAACCAGAACTGGTTTGAGATCATCTCCCTATTTGGAAGTTATTTATCAATTCACTCTATGGTAACTTTGAAGAACAGTTAACTTATTGTAAGAAAGCAGTAACCTTTTTTCCCCAAAGAAATAAAAATTAGTTAGGTTATAAGGAGAACTTATAACTAGAGCTCTGGAAATTTATTTACTGTAGGAGGAATATGTATTGATCCCTAATACAGCGATGAAAGCCATGGTCCCCCTCTGGTGTCTATCAGTCTATTGGTGGGGACTTTTCTGTCTGCTTTGCCCCACTATTTGGAGACCAGTGATAGCTTTCACTGGTCGGCAGGAATCGGGAGAGGGAAGTCATGCCTGACAAGGCTCAACGAATGTTTACTGTAAAGTACCAGATATTTTAGGTTCTGCGAGTCTTATGGTCTCCATCACAGCTACTTCCATCTCCCCTTGGAGCACAAAAGCAGCCACAGACAAATATGTAAATGAATGGGTACTGCTGTGTTCCAATAAAACTTTATTTATGGTCACTAGATTTGAATTTTATGTAATTTTCATATGTCACAAAATCTTCTTATTTTGATATTTTTTCAGCCATTTAGAAATGTAAGAGCCATCCTTACCTTGTGGGCTGTACCAAAACAGGATGCAGGTTTGAGGTCCCTTCTTCCCGCCCTTCATGAGTACTGGGGGTTCAGGGTATGGAACAGATGCCTCAAATAAATGTGGGGGACCTCAGGGTTGAAAAGTCTTGGGCTCTCCCCCCATCCACCAATGTGAGTTCTGGGGAGGCTATGAGCCTCCTATCGAAGCTTCATGTCCGCCGTGGTTCAGGAGCATCAGAGCAGCAGCGGTGAGTCTCTTCTCAGCCCAGCCTTCTCGGAACTGCTGGCTGCGGTCAGCCTCCCCAACAGTCTCTTCAAACCAGGGCTCGGTGGACTGCTTTTTTTTTTCATCCTTTAAAAACAATTCATTTTTTTGGTAATTGAAGGATAATTGCTTTACAGTGTTGGATTTGTTTTGAAGAGAGTGTTGGGAAGGTTGACTGCAGCCAGCAGGTTCAGAGAAGGCTGGACTGAGAAGAGAGACCCGCCCAGACCCCAGCCAGAGGCCATGACAGGACAGGGGACTTCAGCAAGGACTGCAGAGGCACAGCTGATGCCCAGAGACCCTGTGGGATGAGGGTGTCCTCAGAGGGAAAGCGGCCTTTCTCCACTCCTCCGGGGTCCTGGAGCTGATGAGGGGCATGGAGGGCTGTATCTGGGGCTGGGGGGCTCTTCATCTACTTGTGCTGGAGGGACCGGGGACCTGCATGCTCTGAGCTCCCCAGTGCCAGAACTGAAAGAGACCTGGGACCGTTGGGTCTTCTTAGCAGCACCATCTGCCTTTCCTCAGAGAACATTTTAAATCCACGTATAAGGAGCAACATTGAAAAGCCAAAGCCATATCTTACCACAGGACAAGGAGGGCTTCCCAGATCAGCTGCAGAAGGCCTGGCCATGCAAGGGGCTGTACATTCTATCTGAGAGAGGGGTCAATGGGCAGTGACAGGAAACTCAGCCAGCCCTGGTGTGCGGGATGCTCCCTGTGGGGCAGTGACATCACCCTGGAGACAGGCTGCCTTGGGGGAAAGTGCCTCCCTCTGCAGTTTAGCATCGTAGACCAAGCAGAGCTCCTGTGAGCAGGGCTGTGATCTCAAGGAGGTTATTCCAGAATTTTCCCAGTGTACCTGTTTAAATTCAGAGCCAGAATGAGGATTGGAAACAATGTAGCTGCCTGCCATTTGTTCATTCTGATGAAAAGCAAAGCTGTTGGTTTCTTTATGACTTAATTCCTTTACCTGCCTTATGGTTATATTGCATTTATTTAATTCTCCCAGCCTCTCCTTACCAGATTTTTTCTTACTGCTGAAATCCAGTCTGTAGAAACTAAACGTTGTAGAGTAGATATGAAATTTATAGAACCACTGTAGTCTGACGTCTCAGATACTTAACAACAACAAAAAAAAAGCAAGCATTTATTTCTATAGAATTGAACTTACCAATTCAAGATAACTTCTGTTTTAAAACTCAGATGCCTCTGAATAGTCAATTTCTGGATTTTTTTTGCCTCCTTCTCCTTGGAGGCCATCCCAGTTCCTATGCAGAGAGAAAGGGGGCACCATAGTCCCCTAGCATTGGTGGGAGGAAGCTTCTGGATCATCGCCATCCTCTGTGCCCACCCCCCCAACTAGCATCTATTCAGCCAGAAGGTGTCACACCTGGTCCTCATAACCATGGACTGCATGCACCATTCATTCCCCCAGTCCCACCAAGGCTTCCGGTCAGCAGGCCTCCAAGTGCACATTCTCCTGATCCTCATCTCAGGCTCCTTTGGGTCTGCAAGCCGGCTGTGCTTGGTCCCTTGGGCTCATTTGGCTGCTTCCCCTTCCCCTTGAAGGGGAGTGGGCATCTCTGAGACATATCCTTGGCCCCTCACCCAGTCACTGCTGGTACCATGCCAGTCAGGCCATCTCCTGTATACTTTCAGAGCTCCCAGCCCACACCTGGGAAAGCACAGTTCTCTCTCCTCCCAGTTCCTCCTTGACCAACATGAGATTTTTTATTGCCCCACCTCCCTTGTAGCTCAGTTGGTAAAGAATCTGCCTGCAGTGCAGGAGACCCAGGTTTGATCCCTAGTTGGGAAGATCCCCTGGAGAAGGAGATGGCAACCCACTCCAGTACCCTTGCCTGGAAAATCTCATGGACAGAGGAGCTGCAGTCCATAGGGTCTCAAAGAGTCAGGCACAACAGAGCAACTAACACCTCCCTAGACCCAAATAAGGAGGTGTGGTGAGAACAGGGTTCAGGGCCTGCTCAAAGACATTTATGCATGGCTGTTTTAATTTCTTCTCACAATTCTCTTACCTCAGACATATCTTGAACTTAAATTAAAAAGATATCAAATATTTTCTAATTTATAAATTATAAATTCAATGTAATCCTAATAAAAATTCCAGTTGTAATTTTTTTAGAAACTTGATATATATATACTAAAGTGTAGAGGGAAAAATAAGTTTCACAGATAGCAAAATTAACATGAAACAGAAGAATAAAGAAGGGGAAATTGCCTACCCAATATTTAGACACTTGCGAAGTTGTTTTTAATGAGGCAGTGGAGTGGAATTGAAAGCCTGCTGGTAGCCCTGTGTTTACCCGTGAACTTCATCTAACACAGAGTTGTCACCACAGATCAACAGAGGAAAGATGGATTGTTTAGTCTGTGATGGGAAAATAGGCAGTGAAAGAAAGAATGGAAAAAAAGTTGGGTCTCTCCCTAACCCCACATACAAAGGAGATTTTCAAAGGATTAGAAACCTAAATACACAAGGTAAGACTATAAAGCTAACAGGTGAAAAGTGTTGTAACCTGGAATGGATAACAACTTCTTAAATCAGATTTTGAAAGTGCAAACCACAAGGCAAAATGATTGATCCAGTTACATCAAAATTAAGGGTTTCTTTTAACAAGGCACCTCAGTTGAATTGAATTTAAGAGATAGGTGACAGATTGGGAGAAGAGATTTATAAGGTTTATGATGTCTAGAAGTAACAAAGGTTATACATCTAGAACACACAAAGAACTCCCACAACTCCATTAGAAGAGAAAGTACACCAAAAGAAAAATGGGTTAAATATATAAATAGGCAATTTATAAAAGAGGAAACCCAAAGGCTGTTCAAGTATATGAAAGAAACTGCTTGTTAGTAACCAGAGCAATGTAAATTAATGCAAATTAAAGTAATGATGAGAGATCATTACTTTATGGTATTTGAAAGGAATTTAAGCTGTAAGGCATATAGCTACTAGCCTAGCATAGTTAGAAAGCTGGGTAATGACAAGTATTGGCAAGGTGTGGGTACAGAGGTTCCTCTTGCTTCTGGTGGGAGAACAGGTTGGAGAATTATCTGGTAGTAGATAATTAAGTGCACAGATGCCTTATAACCCAGCAGTTCCCCTCTTGACATAGGTCTTTTAGAAATTCTCACACATGCCCATTAAAGGAACATGTAGAAGCAGGAGTCAGTCAGGATTGGGTGGCTTGAAGTTAATACAATTTGGGGAACCCTATTTAAGAAAACGTACAAATTATGAATGTGAAATCGGGTACAGAGCTTTGAAGAGGCTTTGTGTAGGTGAGAAGTCACAATCAGCCCCGCTATGAACTTTTCTCTGTACATAGACAGGTTCACCACAACGCTGTGGGCAAAGTGGGAAGTTGGAAACTTCCTGGCTAATTTTGTTATCACATCTATGAGCTCTTTGAACATGAACGTGAAGTCGCTCAGTTGTGTCTGACTCTTTACGACGCCATGGACTGTAGCCTACCAGACTCCTCTGTCCATGGTATTTTCCAGGCAATAGTACTGGAGTGGGTTGCCATTTCCTTCTCCAAGGGATCTTCCCAACCCAGGGGTCGAACCTGGATCTCCTGCATCATAGACAGACATTTTACCGTCTGAGCCACCAGGGAAGTCCTGAGTTCTTTGGGGGTAAAGAATGGGGGGTGTTATCTCAGCATTCTCTTTAACAGAAAGACATCTACCTAAACTTAAAAAAAAAGAATGCATTTCTCCAGTTATGAGGAACCAGATCCTCAGAAAGGCTCAAATAATCTCCTATCACTTAAGGCTGAGGGCCACTGGGTGTAAATATGCAAACAGACCCATAGAGTCAGGAAGTCCCCATGCTCCTGTCATGGCAGGAATACTCAGTCATGCTTGTACAGAGAATATTTTGCAGTACTTTCCAACTAATTTCTTTTTAGAAATGCCTTTCTAAGTAAGGAAGAAGAGGCTCTGAGATTCCCCAGGGTGTGTTGGGGCTCCGTCCATCCATAGGCTGAGGGTCTTGGATGTGGCCCTAGGCAGTCTGCTAAGTTCGTCTGCCCCAGTTTTCTTGGAAGGGCAGTGGAAGCTAGAAACCCTGGGTCCTCTGAGAAGCACAGTACCAGCGGACGGGAAGAAGCTGGAGGGCATGGGCTTCCCCTAAGTGGAGTCTGGATGCGCCACTCCAAAGTACACCACTGTGGCATAAGGATTATCTTGAGCTGAAGACAATTGAGAAATAGCAGATGCTAAAACAAAGCTCTCTGCCCCCCATCTCCTTCTATTTGCCTGAAAGCAGCCTTAGATTCTTTACCACCAGGGACTCGTATCAGATCAGCTCAGTGACAACAGGAGAGGAATCGACTTACTAAAACAACACATCTTCTGTTAGTTTCCCCCGTGTATTCACCTTCCCACAGGTTTGCTGCCCTTGGAAACCTAAAATCTATTTTCTTGTCTTTCTCTACAAATTTATTGTTCTTTGTTAAGATGCTATATAAGCCCAAGTTCTGACCATCCCTTTGAGTTATTCTTCACTGAATCTCTCTCTCCTGTGTGTGATGCACAAGGTGATGAATTCTGTTTGTTTTTCCCTTGTTAACCCATCTTTTGTCAGTCTAGTTTTCAGGGCCCCAGATGGACATCTAGGAGGATAGAGGAAAAAGCTTTTTCCTTGCCTACACTTGTTGTTTTTTTGCCACTAAGTCATGTCCAACTCTTTACGATCCCATGATCTGTAGCCAGCCAGGCTCCTCTGTCCATGGGATTTCCCAGGCAAGAATACTGGAGTGCGTTGTCATTTCCTTCTCCAGGGGGTCTTCCCAACCCAGGGATTGAACCTGCATCTCTTGCATCTCCTGCATTGGTAGGTGGATTCTTTACCACTAATACCACCTGGGAAGGCCCTTGCCTATATTACCCACACACAAATAAAGAGTGAGGAGGAGATGGTGCAGGTATGTGAGTAAGAGTAACTGCAGAGGTGGGGACAGCCAAGATAAGACTAAATGATTCAGCAGGGACCAGGCTATGTTTCTGTGGCTGTGATTGGTGTGCACTTGGCCTATTTAACACCCAGAACAGATCCAGTTTTGTCCGTACTCATTTCAAAGCCAGACACTGCACTGTCCTTCTAACCTGTCCAGTCCGGGGCTTGGGAAGGTGTGTCTGGAGAGGCCCATCGGAAGGAGTGGAAAGTACACATCCCCATACTTATCCACTCTCCAGGGGGTGCCTGAGAAAACCAAGCACCAGATCCTGTCAAGATTTGGTGAGAGGGTAGATGGAGGTTTTTTAGAGCTTCTTCTTTGCCTCTTCAGAAGGATTTAAGTGGATTCCACTTGTTATGGTTTGAATGTTTGTGTCCCCCCAAAATTCATATGTTGATATTCTAAAGTTATTAGGAGATGAGGCAGCTGGGAGGTGATTAGGTCATGAGGAGAGAGCCCTCATGGATGGGATTAGGGCCCCCTCCACCATGTGAGGACATAGCAAGGAGACAGCCATCTGCAAATTAAAAGAGGGCTCACATCAGAACCCAGTCCTTCCGGCACCTGAGCTGGGACTTCCAGCCGCCGGAACTGCTGTTAGCAGCATGTTTCTGCTGCCTATAAGCCACCCAGTCTATGGTACTTTGTGACAGCAGCCTGAATGGATGAAGACACTATTGTAGCAAGGAGCATTCATGAAGGCTGTGCACGCGTGAGGGTAGGGGGCACATACAACTTGCCACCCAAAAAGCACCTCTTTGGTATGCAGATTGTCTCAAGCTGAAAAGTTTTAAAAAGACTCAGAAAGAACCTTTGATCTTTCCCTTAACTGCATAAAAGAATGTAGGTAGACCAAGGACCCGGCCCTCTGACTACATTTTAATGTAGATGATTGGGGCTTCCCTGGTAGCTCAATGGTAAAGAATCTGCCTGCCAATGCATAAGGTGTGAGTTTGACCCCTGGGTCTGGAAGATCTCCTGGAGAAGGAAATGGCAACCCACTCCAGCATTCCTGCCTGAGAAATCCCATGAACAGAGGAGTCTGGTGGACTACAGTCCATGGGGTTGCAAAGAGTCAGACACGACTTAGTGACTAAACAACAGCAATGTAAATAGTTGCATTATGAGCTAGGTATGCAGAGAGGAAGGAATCTAGCAAAGTCTGTTTATTAAAATTTCTCTGTGTCCCATTGCCTCTGCCTGGCCCAGGAAACTTCTGTTTACCAAACGTGTGCTCTACCATCTCCAGGTGAATTGTCCTCCCTGGGAAGTCCCGAATCACTACCCTCAATTTTCTCTTTAATCTTTAGCTGAGAGTGGTATATAAGGCGCAGCTTCAGCCATTGTGGCAAATGACTCTGTTTTCCTGGGTCTCCCTCATGGATGCAGGCCATTAAAATTTCATGTGACTTTCTGTTCATCTGTCTCGTGTCAGATGAGACCAGCCAGTAGAACTTGGAAGGGTAGAGGAAAATTCTTCCTCCCTGATAGCAGCCTGCAGTGGACCCAGTGGGCATGCATGCCCTGAGGCTAATAGGGATTGCTTGAGCATGTAACAGAGCACTGAGGAGGCAACCCTGGCCATCCTAGATGGGGTTCAGAACAGGGACCCACGGACACGGAGGAATGCGGTGCCTGGTTGGTGTGCAGGACAGCTGGTCCACTCTTGTTGAAGGGCTGTCAAGGTGTATTTTGAGTCTATGGTGTGTGTGTGTGTGTGCGCACGCTGGGAGGTAGTCACTGCTGCTTCAGCTCCCTGCACTCACCTCAGGCTCAGAGCACAAGGTCAGACAACCAAGCCCAGCTGCCACCTGCTGGTGCAGCTGAAGTGTCCAGTCAGGAGCTCAGTCTGCCAAGGAGAAGCTGAGCAGAGCTGGCCTGAGTTACAGGGGCCCAGAGAAGGGATGGGCTCTGGCTTAGGAGCTGAGGGCATTAACTGGTAACGTTTCACCTGGAAGATAACGTATCACGTACAGAATAGGAGAAACCCCAGGAGCCAAATTGGAAGAGAGCTATTTTGTGACCCCTTTGGGGAATTCCTGGCTGGGACATGAACTGCATGGCCAAAATGGTGCAAGAACATGGAAGAGGAATGTGGGGTCGGGTTGGTGAGGTCCTTGAATTCTTGTGGGCCACAGAGTTTGGGCAATAAGAAGCAGTGGAAGGTTTTGATAGAAAAGAAAGAGGGAATTAAGTGTTTTAGAACTATGACTCTGGAAGAGGGAGCATGGGGGAGTGGAGAATTGAATGGAAGCAGCAAGATCAGCAGATGTTCCTGGGAGAGGTACCCGGGACCTCAGCTGGGGAACAAGGATGAAAGGCCCAGATCCCCATCAAACTCAGTGTAGAAGAGATGAAAAAACAGACCAATATAATCAATCATCAGACAGAGCCATGGGGACTGTGGTTACCATCTTTCTAAATTCCATATATATGCATTAGTATACTGTATTGGTGTTTTTCTTTCTGGCTTACTTCACTCTATATAATAAGACTCCAGTTTCGTCCATCTCATTAGAACTGATTCAAATGTATTCTTGTTAATGGCTGAGTAATACTCCACTGTGTATATGTACCACAGCTTTCTTATCCATTCATCTGCTGATGGACATCTAGGTTGCTTCCATGTCCTGGTTATTATAAACAGTGCTGCGATGAACATTGGAACCCATGTCTCTTATGTCTCCTCTATTAGCAGGCAGGTTCTTTACCGCTGGTGCCACCTAAAATTAACCTAGAAATTTTTACATACTTAGGTATGGGCAGGGTAGGAGGCTGGTCATAAGCCAAACTCATTTCTACATTTTTATATCAACAAATAGAAAAAAAAAAAACCCAAAACCTTGTTCTTCCATTTGCAAAAATCTTAGTGATGTCTTTGATTTTTTTCTTTCTCCTACAAATGTTGGCCCATTCTCAACCTATATCCAGAACCTAACCACTTTTCACCACCTCTTCAGCTTCTGACATGGCCCGGGCCACCAGCATCTCTGGCCTGTGTCTGGGCTTTCACCCCCGTAGTCAGTGACTAGATGGAGCCTATTCCAATATATATGTCAGAGCATGACAGTTCTCAGGTCAAAAGTCCCCCAGAGGTCGCCCAAGTTTCCCAGAGTACAAGCCAAAGACCTTCCTACATACCCTCCTGCCCCCTCCCTCCAATCGCCAGCCTGTTTTCCACCACCCTCCTCTCTCCAGTCTGCGAGGCCACACTGACTGCCTTGCTGTTCTTTGATCACTGAGCACATTCCTACCTCAGGGGCTTTGTACCTGCTATTCCTTCTACTAGAACACTCCTCACCCCGGTAAACGCAGAGACAGTGTTGCTGCTTAAAGGCGAATGAGGCCTTCTCCTGCCACTTGGTGTAAGACAGCACCCTGTCCCCCTTACACCACTTCATTTCTCTCCATAGCAGTTATCACAAAATATGATGTATATTTGTTTTCATATGTATTTCTTTTTATCTTCCATTAAAATGTCAGTTCCATTAGATTAAGGACTTTGTCTTTTTTATTCACTGTTGGATCCTCTAGACACAACCGAGAACAATGTTTCCCAGGCAGGAGATGTTCAATAAATGGTTAAGGGAAAGAATGCTAGGACTTTGGAGGTTGTTGTCTGGTCTCAATTCAGAGAAGAGACTAGGCTGCCACACGTTTAGTGAGTGGGAAAGCTGGGACAAGAACCCAGGTCTCTTTTTCATTGCTCTTCCCTTTCCACAACTTTCTACTCAGCCATGAAAGCTCAAGACTGATATTTGATAAGTAAGATAATAGCGAATAGTACAGAACGTGTTTCTGAGTGTTTGGCCAAATAAAACTATGCTGCTCTTTTAATCTACTAACTTATTGTCCAAAACAAATGTCAGCAATGAGTAGAAGAGGGTGAGGCATGAATTACTGTAATTGATAAAAACAGCAGGTTACTGACCAAGTGAGTCATTGTCCTGCACCAGGGAACAATGGTCTGAGTTGTCTGCAAAGGAAAATGACTCTGGGAAAGAACTTGATTTGTTCCCTTGATGAACAGGTGATGGAAGGATCTGCTCAATGGCTCCTTTTACCTGAGCGGTGGCTCTATAAACTGCTATTAATACGTTCAGTGTCTACCCTGCAAAGCTCAGAAAGGGAATTGCTCCTCTACGGAGTGGCTTGGGCTCCTTTTGCAGAGAGGATGCCTGTGGAGAAGACTGTTTTGTCCACCCCACACCCACCCCTCTCCAATCCCTTCCTCTGTCCCATCCTTCACCATCCTTTGTAGCAAAGTCTGCTTTGCTAAGACAATTTAATTAAGCTAAAACAACTTCCTAGGTCCCTGGGCCGTTTCTTTCCCCATCGTGTCTTCACATGCCTTTCTTCCTCTGTACTCCATTCAAATACATTTTCCATAATGGCTAAACATGGAGCTGGGATGCAAACTCAAAAAGCATGGTGTTATTTTATTTGCATATTTCCATAATTTCTCCAGCAGTACGATGGATGAGAGTAGTGGAGGGCTTTCAGATGTCCAATTTGCAGATAGGATGTGTCAGAAAGTCATCTCTTTGGTAATTTAAAATAATTCATTATAAACACTGCGATGCACATGTATAAATTAGCTCTAATTTTCACGCTAGGGATCATGGATAGCATGTGAAGAAAACTAATCAGGAAATCACCATCCAGAAGTGGTTATGTAAGCACTGTAAATAGTGTTATAAAAATCTATTCCAGAGAGTCAACTAGCCTAGGTGATGTAAAATAGACTTTTTTAATTGGCTAAATGAAGAGAGTTCAGGCTTTGAGGTTGGATAGAAGACCGATAGATCCCACCATCCTTCCATGGGAAGAAGGTATCTTTCCGACAAGCCCACGGGCCTTACATGTTGGGGCAGCGCTCCAGTCCAGAAATCCATCTGGCTCTGCCTCCTTCTACTGCCTGGGGACTCTGCTGCCAGATACCCTGAGAAGCTCAGCTGAGCAGCTGTCAGAACATTGGGATGTCTGCTTGCTTCTTTTCATGTAAGGTGCTTGTTAATATCTAAGTGTGGGGACTTGGCTGAGATTAAAGGAAGGATATGATGGTGATTTTTGTGCCTGATTGGGCTTCCCTGGTGGCTCAGACAGTAAAGAGTCTGCCTGCCAATGCAGGAGACCTGGGTTTGATCCCCAGGTCAGGAAGATTCCCTGGAGAAGCTAAAATAGCTACCCACTCCAATATTCTTGCCTGGAGAACTTCATGGACAGAGAAGCCTGGTGGGTTGTAGTCCATGGGGTCACTAACAGTCGGCTGAGTGACTCACACTTTCACCTTTTTCACTTTGTGCCTGCTTGATAATGAAAGTTGTTTTTGTTTTTAATAAATTTAAGTATTTATTCCTTCATTTGTAAAGTAATTTAAAAAATTGAGATGTAATTGACATTATGTAAGTTTTAGGTGTATAATATCATGGTTCGATATTTGTGTGTTAATGAAGGTTTGCATGTGTGGCAGAAACTGGCCTAAGAACGACTTTCACCATGACGACCTGCTTGGAGGTGAGATGGTGGGGGAAAGGATACCCTCCTCTAACCCCAGGTACTTAGCAACATTTACCACAGGGATGTGATAATTTCCAAGTGGTCAAATGGCTTGGGTCTATTTGCAACCCACATCTTCAGCCATGCTTTACAGTTGTTCTTGATGAAGGTAAAAGTAAACAAGTCCTACTGACTAGTGGAGAGCAGCGGGAGGAAACAGTCTCCCTCAGATTTGTCCGTTGATCTACTTAAGGATTCTGACACTTCAGACTTCTTGGTGCCTTTCATGTCCCTCATCTGGGACATGGTGGACACAAAATGATGGGACTTGGGTTCTCCAAGGTAATGAATGCTATTTAATGAAGGTGAATTCTTTCAATGGTAAATAAGTCAGGCTTGGGGAGTTCAGGACAAAGGATCAAAATATTATTTTTAAATGTGATTTTTGGCATAGAGGCCATTGGTACCTGAGGCTAGGAGAGAGCTACAGAAGGAAGATAATGAGATGAACCTTCAAACTGTAGCATCCTCACAGAAAATGGTCCTCCTGGCCAAGGCAGTCCCCTGGCTGAGGCATTCCCCTACACACATGGTTTGGGTTGATGAAGGGTGATTCCCAGAAGGCAAGTGATAGTCCTTCAGAAGAGGTCAGGTCTTCAAGGACCAGATGCAGAAGGGCATCCTTAATTACAGACTGAGAGGGGTGGTGTCCATGCAGACTGAGTGAAGCATTTCTACCGATCCAGATGATTCTAAAACACAGAGGGATGTTATCTTTGCCATTATATTATTGTTGGGTGGGCCTCCCCCAAAGCACACTTCCCAAGAGTCCAGTGCCGTTGTGCCCCAGCGATTCTCTCTTCTGGTCTGGTAAAGGCATGGAGGGAACGGTCGCTACAGGCAGCTTTGTCTTTTTTTCAGTTTGAAACACTGGGGGCAGATGAGTTGACATAAAACAAACATAAGTACCTGTTAACTTCAAAGATGGAAAATACCATGTACACTAAATTCCATAACCTGCCAGGAAGGAAATTATTCACACTGGCCTAATTTTATTTCAGACCTACCTACCATTGTGTAGAATAAAAATGTTGGTGGTTGACCTTATAATTGAATACTTTTATTAGAAAACAATTTTTAAATGATAATATATTGCAGAATGGAACATGCCTTGTCCCAATTGCATATTTTACTAGTAACTGATAATTATGGATAGTGGATGGCCACTTGGTAGAGAATTAAAATCTTTTTAAGGAGAACAGTATACAATCAGCCATTTTTTGGTCTTTAATTTCTTGGTCTTTTATTTTATTATTATTACTCAGTTATCATTATTAAACATTGGTTTTTTTACTTTCTTGTTTTCATGCATTAACTCAACCTAGTTTGTGTCTAACTTTCTGGTGAAATGCATTATTATTTCACAACAGCTTTCTGGTTCATTTTATTTTAGATGCTACATTGAAAAGTAGAGATCAAAGGAATCTTGGCCATCATTCAATCCAATACCCTCACTTCAAAGATGAAGAAACTGGTATCAAACAAACTGATACAGCTTATCCAAGGTTGCGCAGCTGGTTAGGGACAAAGATGTATTTAGAACCAAAATTTCATGACTCCTGGGCCAGGGCTCCTTCTGCATACTGCTCCCAGTCTCCCTGTCCATTCCTTTTTTAAAAATGCTCACTCTTGTCATTCGAGTGAATTTAGACCTTTCAACAATTTTTGTGTCAAGATGGAATTTTGTTCATCCCTAGCCCTTGCCTTTTCTCCTCTCATACCTTGTAGGATCTTTGGGAGAATTTAAAAGGAGATTTTTAAAAATTTTGTTATACCTTAAAAAAAGTCAGGGGAGTGAGATAGCCAACTTAAGCAAGATTTGTTTGTTTTGTAGATGCTTCAGTTTGAAAAATCTGAATGACACAAAGGGATTTATTTGTTTAATTAATTTATTTAAATTGAAGTATAGTTGATTTGCAATGTTAACTGCTACACAGCAAAATGATTCAGATATATATATATATATATATATATATATATATATATACACACACACACTTTCTTTTTTTATGTTTTTTCCATTATGGTTTATCATAGGATATTGAATATACTTCTCTGTTCTAAACAGTAAAACCTTGTTTATCCATTCTATATATAAAAGCTTATATCTGCTGCTCCCAAACTCTACCCCTCCACCAAACCCCTCTCCCTTGGCAACCCACCAGTCTGATATCTAAGTCTGTGATTCTGTTTCTGTTGAAAGAAACAAAGATTTTAAGATCAGCTAAGGCTCCCAGGTTGGAAACCAGGACACTCAGGTAGGATCTTGAGGTCAGGCAGAAAAAGGGATGCTAGAGGTGGAGTTATGGAAGAAAAACTGGAAAGACAGAAGGGTGTTGGCTACACATCCAAGGAGGACCCTGTGTGGATTGATCAGAGAGATTTGGCACCATCCTTTAGACTCCATGTTATTGGGTGATCTGCTAATGGTAGGACTCTCTGTTTGGTGGTAGGCTCTATGTATACAGTTGTGAACCCAATGAAAATGTAGGCATATTATCAAGGTTGGGTTTTAATAATACTACTCTGCTATTTGGAATCCTGTCCCACTCCAGCTAATCTGGGCTTTCCTAAAATAGCTCTTATTATTACTGTGTCAAGCTGTTCCATAGGGCATCTGCTTAAGGAGGGCATGGAGAACTGTACAGGATGCACAACTAGAGTGATGCTTGAGACATTTAATTTCTTTTTTTCTCATCCCACCCCTACCTGCTGACTTCTAGACCATTTCATCTTATATGAGCATAATGTAGTAGAAAGGTTATAGCCTTTGGCTTTAGACAGATCCAAATTCTCATCTCATTATTTCCTAGTTGAAGACAAAGTTTCTGTAATTACCCAAATCTCAATTTTCTTATTTCCAAAGTGACAGTATTGATGCATACTTTGTAGGGTTGTTGTGAGAATTAAATAATATAGGTAACTGTATTGGTTCAGACGGTAAAGAATCCACCTGCAATGATGGAGACCTGGGTTCGATCTCTGGGTTGGAAAGATCCCCTGGAGGAAGGCATGGCAACCCACTCCAGTATTCTAGAGAATCCCCGTGGACAGAGGAGCCTGGAAGGCTATAGTCCATGGGGTCACAAAGAGCTGGACATGACTGAGCAGCTAAGCATAGCACAGCACATGGCCAGCCCACTCACGATGGCTGTTCTCTTGCTCTGTGCACATTCCCTGCGAGATCAGTCCCTACTTCACCTATACCCAACTCACATGACTGTCCCATCCTCTTAATCATAAGACTTAATCAGTACCTACCTGTGTGCTTGCCCCCTGCGCCAGCCACTAGTTTCCCTGGTAACTAATGAGCCAACTTGATATCAATTTCCCCTATAAATGTTAGCCTCCTCCTCCCCTTAGTGGCAAAGATTCCTTCTTGTAGCCATAATGATGGGGTGTCGCTCCAGGACTTTGCTTCAGATTTGTAAGACCCCCTAACCAATAAATTGTTGATGTCTCTATCTCTGGGCTCTTTCTTGGGTCTTGTAGCTGGGCAATTACAGGGCTTGCAGGTCTGTGGGGTGCTGCTGCTGTTGCTAAGTTGCTTTAGTCGTGTCCGACTCTGTGCGACCCCATAGACGGCAGCCCACCAGGCTTCCCTGTCCCTGGGATTCTCCAGGCAAGAACACTGGAGTGGGTTGCCATTTCCTTCTCCAATGTGTGAAAGTGAAAAGTGAAAGTGAAGTCGCTCAGTCATGTCCGACTCTTCGCAACCCCATGGACTGCAGCCTACCAGGCTCCTCCGTCCATGGGATTTTCTAGGCAAGAGTACTGGAGTGGCTTGCCATTGCCTTCTCTGCTGTGGGGTGCAGCTCACAGTAACACACTGAGACAGTGCTTGGCACCCTGTTGTCGATGAGTGGTGACTTATTTCTCTGGCACTACTGAGAAGAGACAAGAGGGAGATGAATGTCTGGGGCTGTGGGCAGGAAGTGGCAGGAGATCTTTTAAAAGGAGGGGGTGGTGGTGGTTGGGAGATGGTCGGGATGCCTGGTAGGAATAATGAGTTGACAAGAAGAAGGATGGATGGAGAGACGAAAAGAAGGATAGGAAAAAAAGAGGGATAAGGTAGAGAAAACAGACAAGAGCCCCAGGAAAAATAGTAAAAGGTGTCTCTGAGCAGGTACTGAAGGTGTTTTTATAGCCCTTATACTGAAAGTGTTCTAGGACCTGCAGCATGAGCCTCACCAGGGAGCTTGTTAGAAATGCAGTTTCAGGCCCCTCCACAGACCTTCTGATTCAGAATTCACATTTTAAGAAGATCCCAGTGTCCACTAAATCTGTTGATGGTGTTTTCATCTGCTGAAGGTAAAGCAGATTCAAGTCACCAGGAAGGTCCTGGGGCTCTGTGATCTCTGAATTTACCAGGAAGACGTCCCCATCAAATGGGTGGGATCCAGGATGTGACACTCCCCTTGGCACTCTGCTCTGGACAGAAGTGCTCCAAGCCAGACTCAGGCTGGAGGTTCCCAGGGGTTCTTCAAACTTCTCATCTGGATCCAGAGTAACAGGTGTGGAGGAACTAGGAAGTGGAATGGTTAAGCACCTGCACGACAGGCATGCTGCCACCTGCCCCTTCCTGCTCCCCTTCCTTGCCTCTGAGCAATGGAAACGCTTGTCTGTGCCCTGTATAGAGTGTCTTCATTGCAGGTGCCTGGGAAAGCTGGACTCATGCCCTGGGACAGCCACTTCCCTGTTCCCTGACATATCATAAAGCCTTCATATTGTGATGTTAGGGGCCCAGGGTTTCCCAGTGCAGTGGGGTCTTGACTATAACTTTCTGGTGACATCGTATTGCCCCCCCCCCTCCACCCCCGCACCACACATACACACACCCCTCACCACCGCCAAGTCAGCAGCCAGGCAGCTGATGAAAAAAAAGAGAAGTTGCTGGATATAAAAAAGTGTTGCATCTGGGGCCAACAGGAGAGTACCTCCCCCATCAAAACAGGGGCAGCTCCACTCAGACCCGCCGGCTGTCAGGGCCCAGAGTGGCCAGATGGTCTTTATTCCAAGAAAAGCTAGGAAGTCCAGACTTTCATGTCAAAACCTTCGATTTTAAAGTTTGACAGTGAATTCATTTTTCTAAACCCTGCTGCTCATACAAAAGACATCTGAGGGCTAGATGCAACTCCCAGGCTGCCACTGCACCACATCCTTCCTGAGTCTTTTAAGGAGAATTGAAATTTTCACCAGACTGGAAATAGGCAAAGAAGACAAAGACTCTTGAATTGCTGCCTGCCCCAGTGTGGTAGGCCCTGGTGATACCTGCCTGACGAGGCTGAGGATGCTGATTTACCTTTCCAGGTGGACACAGTTTGAATGAAATATGGCTGTCGTACCCTTTTCATGGCAACTAGAAACAAAAATACCAAACATTCAATAAGTTATGTATAATGGGAAGGAGAGACTATCATAATTAGTTGATTAATCATTGTCAGCCTCTTGTCGTGTGCTGATACATGAGTAAATTATGTTCGGAGTATTGATTGCATCCAAGGTAGAATTCCTTTGAGGCTGTCACCTGAAGGACACTGTGCCCACAGAGGTCCACCTCAAGTTACTGCCTTTTGCAAAGTGATAATGGGGTGCACAGCCATGTGTAATTTAAGCTCATCTTCCTACAGGCAATGGGTGGTTATGGCCACACTGCTGAAGCTGTATTGCTTTCAGCTTTAATGGGAACCTTTATTGAAACAGAAACCTAATACCATTTAGGTTAATAATATGCCCACTTAATCTTCCTTTCCAGAACTAGCCTGATCTTTAAACTTTCTGAGGGGAGACTGGCAGTGATTCCTCCTTGCAGATAGGTATCTCATCAGATAAAGAAGGGTTGGGAAAAATGTTTTTATTGTACATCATTTTGATTGCTTTTTTCATAGTGAAAGTGCAGTAGTTCTCTCTTATCTCTGAATGCAGTGCTGGTAAAATCAGGGTGTGTTTGTTTCCCAGAAGGAAATTCAGGAATGGGATAAGCTTGTATTCAGGTATCGAACCAGGACTACAGCTATTCATTCCAACTCTGTTCTTTTAATCAGGGCTCCCCCTAGGTGATTAATGGCTATGAAAATAAAGTATGAGGGCTGAAGGGGAGTCCTGGGAATATGACCAACTGGATGCAACTTTCATCTTTCCTACTCTCAAACACTAAATTTCTTCCTCTTGGGAGCCAAACAGCTGCTAACTCCTGTGGTTGGCTGGGCGCAGGTGAGGCCTTGGGCTTTGGTGGGTTCCAAGTAGAGAGAATTGTGAGGTTCCTTCTCCCAGTGGGCTGGCTATGCAGGTGCCTGAGAATGATATCAAAGGCCAGGAGGGAGGAATGGAAGGCAGCAAATACTGAGAAGAGTTGGGTGACTGGGGATCAAGTCAACATAGGCCAAGTGTGACTGCACTGGGCTTCCTACCCCAAGAGGCTGCAGAGGAGCCGAATGGGGACTGGCTCCTCTACCCTGCAGTTGGAGCCGTGTGAGGAGTCTGCAGGGAGGGGATTTCCCAAAGCTTCTGTAAGTCAGCCCGTGAGACTGAGATGGCTTTACCTTCTGTCATCTGTGGGGCTCTCATCACTGGGACTCATAAACCACCATGTCTGAGATGTAAAGAACCCACACAGAAAAACACCATCTAAAAAGGGCCAGCAGCCAAAGAGAAAAAGCGAAATACATACCCAGCAAGGTAACTTTGTGAGAGGAGTGTTTGAGTCAGGGAAGAGCAGGGACATGAGCTTCCTTGACAAAATAGCAACTTTTGATGTGTGGACAGAGAGGGAGAAAAAAATAAGACTTTGAAAGCCTAAAGAAGGAAGATGGAAATTAAACCGTTCATCTTTAGCAGAGTGAGGGGGATTCAGAAGAGATATGAAGCATCTCTGTGGGGAAATGGGATTTCCTGGTGGCTCAGAGGGTAAAGCTTCTGCCCGAAATGCGGGAGACCCAGGTTCGATCCCTGGGTCAGGAAGATCCCCTGGAGAAGGAAATGGCAACCCACTCCATACTCTTGCCTAGAAAATTCCACGGATGGAGGAGCCTGATAGGCTATAGTCCATGGGGTCACAAAGAGTCGGACACCACTGAGCAACTTCACTTGTTGTTGTTGTTGTTGTGGGGAAATGGTGCCAAATTGGTGAGGAAAATAATACCTTGTTTTCATAAAAATGAATAAGTAAAAATTTATGTATGAAGCAGTTAGGTTTCCAGGTCTCCTCTCTTGCCTCAGCAAGGAGTAGGATCCCTTGGTCCAGGTCATCTTCTGTGCCATACCTCGCAGAACGCTAGCATTCATGCTTATCCCTCTCATATACGTGTGTACGTGTATAGATATAGGAATAGATTTTTAAGATTCTTTTCTATTATAGGTTGTTACAAGATGTGGAATCTAGTTTCCTGTGCTGTACAGTAAATACTTGTTGTTTATCTGTTTTATGTATAGTAGGGTTTATCTGTTAATCCCAGATTCCTAATTCATCCCTCCCTCTTTGCTCCCTTTGATAACCATAAATTTGTTTTTTGTTTTTTTTTTTTAATGTATATAGTGCCTCACTTTTAAATAAAAGCAGACAATCAAGGGTCACCAGATCTGTGAGAAAATCTAATATGAAAGGCAGAGACCAAAAAGAAAGACAGTTGGAAAAAAAGGGAAAAAAGTATAGGCAACAGAAGAAAACTTAAAAAACCCTCAATGTCTCTGGAGAGAAAAGGTATTATATTCAAGAAACAAAAGAAGCAATTGAATAGTAACATTTAGAGAACAATTTATAGATATATATTTTTTGTTGAAGTATAGTTGATTTATAATATTGTGTTACTTTCTGCTCTATAGCTAAGTGGTTCATTCTTCTCTTAAATATTCTTTTCCATTATGGGTTGTCATAGGATATTGAAAATAGTTCTCTGAGCTACACGGTAGGACCTTGTTGTTTATCCATTCCATAAATAATAGCTTACATCTGCTAACTTCAACGATCCACTCCATCCCTCTCCCTTGTCAATCACAAGCTGTTCTAATAGAGATATAGTTTTAATTGGAGATTAAAAATAGGATAGCAAAAGGGAATAATTCAAGAGAAGAATTAGAGGAAATGTCAATATTAGCAAACAGAAATACAGGATTCTCAGTTTAATTTTAATTTCAGATTCAAACAACATTTTTTTTTAGTATAAATATGTCCCATGCAGTGCTTAGTTTGTCTGAAATTAAAATTTACCTGCGTATCTTATACTTTATCTAGTTACCCCAATTGGAAGGCAAATTTGATGAAATTTCCAAGAAAATATAACCAGAGAGAGAGGAGATAATACATTCAAAGATCAGTTGAGGAAATCCAATATTTGAATGATAAGGGAGTTCCATAAATAGAGAACAGAAACAGAGCAAATAAATTATCAAGTTCAGCGAACTGATTGAGAGAGTCTACCCAGGGCCAAGCACAAGAATGAAAAATCTCCGACGAAATGCGTTATTATGAAATTGCATAGCACTTAGGATAAAGCAGTGAAAAAGATCAAGCCACATACAAAGAATCAGGAATGAAAATGGCAAAAATTTTCTACAGAAAACAATGGAGTAATGCCTTCTGAATTCTCAGAGAAAACTTATCTCGGGTCTATAATTCTACACCCCAGCCAAATAGACCATCAGTTTTGAAGACAGAATACGATTTTTTTTCTGGAATCTTTAAAAACAGCTTATCTTCTATGTATCCCTCCTTCAATAGACATATAAAGCCTTTGGGGGATGTGCTCCATCAAAATGTGAGAGTTAAGCCAAAAAGAAGCTGAAGACCCCAGGAGAGAGAGGCAGGCAATCCCTAAAACGATAAAAGAGGCTAACCTTAGGAAGACCGCTGAACATAGATTTATGTGTGTATATATATTCTTTTCCAGATTCTTTTCCATTATAAGATATTGACTATACCTTATAGTCATTAGATTATTAGATTATAGTCTTAAGTCATTATAGTCTTATAGTTATTATGAGATATTGACTATAGTTCCCTGTGCTCTACTGTAGGTCCTTGTGGTTTCTCTATTTTATATATAGTAGTTTGCATCTGCTAATTCCAAATCTCCTAATTGATCCCTGTCCCCTCCTTTCCCCTTTGGTAACCATAAGTTTGTTTTTCTATATCTGTGAGTCTATTTTTATTTTGTAAAATAGTTCATTGAGAGCATTTTGGGGGGATCCACTTATAAGTGATATATTTGTCCTTCTATGTCTGACTTATTCACTTAGTATGATAATCTCTAGATCCATCCATGTTGCTGGAAATGGCATTACTTCATTCTTTTTATGGCTGAGTACTATGCCATTGTATGTATATCAATGTATGTATATACATTGTATGTGTATCACATCTTCTTTATCCATTCATCTATTGATGAACTTTTAAGTCCTACAAATATTTTAAAATAAAATTTAACAGACATTCCTAACAAAGTAAATTAGAAAGAATAAAAATAACAAGATTTATAAAAGTGATAAAATGTATTAAAGACTCCCAAAATGTAAGAACAAATATCATCCTTAACGACAAAAGGAGAATGGTAGGAGATTTGGTCTTGAGAGGTAGCAGCTTGGTCTTGAGCAGCTTCTACATAATAACGAACTATTATTTGCCTGTGAAATTAAGAAATTTAAACTATGTATTTCCTAGAATCCCCAGAATATGAAGGACTATCTGCATTAGAAGCACTTGTTTTAGTGTCCCAGGAGTATCTACATTTCAAACAAGAGCCCCAGGTAAGTCTTTTCTGGATTAACTTAAAAAAAATTTTTTTTTTGCTTTTAAAAATGTTTTACTGAGATACTTTACATATCATAGAATTTGCCCATTTAAAGTGTACAATTCAATGAACTTTAGTATATTTACAAAGTTATATAATCATCTACTGTAATCTAATGTTAGAACATCTCCATCACTCCTAAAATAAATTTGTCAATCGCAATCTCTCAATTCATCCCACCCTACCCCTTTCCCCCTTTGGTAACTAACTATTCATTTGTTCTCTACATCTGTGTCTCTATTTCTGTTTTGCAAATAAGATTATCTATACCACTTTTCTGGAGAGGGCAATGGCACCCCACTCCAGTACTCTTGCCTGGAAAATCCATGGACAGAGGAGCCTGGTAGGCTGCAGTCCATGGGGTCGCTAAGAGTCGGGAACGACTGAGCGACTTCACTTTCACTTTTCACTTTCATGCATTAGAGAAGGAAATGGCAGCCCACTCCAGTGTTCTTGCCTAGAGAATCCCAGGGATGGGGGAGCCTGGTGGGCTGCCGTCTATGGGGTCACACAGAGTCGGACACGACTGAAGCGACTTAGCAGCAGCAGCAGCAGCATACCACTTTTCATGGGTTTCCTAGGTGGCACCAGAAGTAAAAAATCCACCTACCAATGTAGCAGATGAAGGAGATGTGGGTTGGATACCCAGGTTGGGAAGATCCCTGGAGAAGGGAATGGCTACCCACACCAGTATTCTTACCTAGAAAATTCCATGGACAGAGAAGCCTGGTAGGCTATAGTCCATGGGGTCACAAAGAGTTAGACATGACTGAACACACATACACAATTACTATTTTTCTAGATTCAACACTTATTCATGATAAAAACTGTCCATCAATTAAGAATTTTTAAAAACTTTCTAAATTTGATAAAGGCTGTATATTTAAAGCACTGTTAATGTAAATAAAACTATTAAGCACTTTAAAAAAAAGAAATTTGTGCCCATTAATCACTCCCTATTCCCACCTCTAGCCTAGGCAGCTACTAAGTTTCCTTTCCCTATATATTTGCCTTTTAGGATATTTCATATAAATAGAATCATACAATAGGTGTTATTTTGTGTCTGGCTTTTTTCACTGAGCACACTTTTGAGGCCATAGATCATCTTGGAGAACTGCTACTTAGGACAACAGAGGTTACCAGAGGGTTCAAACTGAGAAGCAACAAAATCAGATTTTCAAAGACCTCCTTCTTCCTCTTCTCCCAGCCAGTTCACCCATCCCCATGTTGTTACAGCAGGGTCTCAGTCAGCACGCTAAGTCAACCACACCACACTTTCCCTATGGAAAAGTTGGGTCACATTGCCATTCAATGCCAGAAAAGTTACTGGCAGTGGCCTTGGTTCCTGGAGCATCAGGCTTCATCTAATTCACACTAAACAGCAAGATAATATCTTCCTGGGACAGGGAGAGAAAAAAAACACTGAGTCGTGTCTGCAAATCTGAGCTGGTCTATCTTGGTTTTGAAAGTTTTGTTTTTTAAAATCCCATAATAGCAAAACCTGGAAGAGCTCTCAGAGGTGGAGTATCATTTTTACAAGTGCTAGAGGAGTCATCTGGAGAAAGCAATGGCACCCTACTCCAGTACTCTTGCCTGGAGAAGCCCATGGATGGAGGAGCCTGGCGGGCTACAGTCCATGGGGTTGCTAAGAGTCAGACACGACTGAGCGACTTCACTTTCACTTTTCACTTTCACGCATTGGAGAAGGAAATGGCAACCCACTCCAGTGTTCTTGCCTGGAGAATCCCAGGGATGGGGGAGCCTGGTGGGCTGCCATCTATGGGGTCGCACAGAGTCGGACACGACTGAAGCGACTTAGCAGCAGCAGAGGAGTCATCAGGGCAGGGGGAGTCCTCCAGGTGGGTCTCAGAGCTCAGTAGCAGCAGTTTTCATTCAGAATTGGGTGACATAGGAAATGGGCCATCTCTAGAGATCTGGGGAGCAACAACCCTAGAGAGCCACAGGGTATCTCAGGAAACTGAAATAACAATGAAAACAAACCGTCTTTCTGATCAGTTGGTTCCACAGAGAGTAAAGGAAATGACCAAGGGACCTTAGTGAAGCCTTCCCCTGCCCTGGGAGACTATTTTAAACAGTGGTTCTGAAGCTTAGCCTGTGTCAAATGACCTGGAGGTATGGTAAACCCTGATCCCTGAGCCCCATCCGAGTTTCCGACTTAGCAGATCTGGGGGCAGCTGGAGATTTGGCATCTCTAATAAGTTCCCATGTGTTTCTGAGACTTTGGAAATGACTGCCCTGTAGTAGGAAAAATCAATCCGCTCAGCAGCTCTTTTTTTTTTCTTTTTTGACCTTATGCCCCTACTGAAAGGGAAAACTATGGATGTCAATGGGCTGCAGGTTGGGGTCACACTCAGAGGTCTGTGGGGCTGTAATAAAATACTCCTTTTGAGGCCAAGGAACAGACTTGGGCCTACTTGGACCTAGGCACTTATTTACATCAATCAAACCACAAATATCTGATGGGTGACTATTGTAATTATAGCTACCATTTATTAAGCACTATCTTTACTCCAGGTACTCCATAGACATTTAATCTTCACAGCAGCCCTATGGCTCCCTCCACACTGAGCCTGCCAGGCATATCCTAGGGCCCCAGGGCCTTGACACAGGCCAGTCCCTTGACCTGAAATGTGCTTCTCTCACGTAGCTCTCTCCTCTGTCTGTTCAGGTCTTCATACAAACAGCATCTTGTCAGAGGGGCCTTCCCTGGCCACCCTCTCTAGAATCTCACCTGCCACCCCTGCCCTCCAACTTCCATCTCCCCCTTCACCGCCTTATTTTCTCTCCTGAGCAGTCAGTCATCACTAACATTCTATATAGTTGGCTTGTTTTGTTTATTATCTGCTTCCCTCATTAGCACATACGTACCAGGGCAGGGATTGTGTTCCTGTTGTTTCTTCAGGACGAACTATCTGGAACATAGTTAACAGTCCATGCATACCTATAAAATGAACAAATGAAACCTTCAGAGGGCCACGCCTTACTTTGTAGGGACGTGCAGAATTTGGTAATGTGATGATTAGAGCCTATCATTTAAAAAGCTTTTGTGAGTGCCGAATTGCTTTAGTTGTGTCTGACTCTACAACCTTATGGCTGGAAGCCCGCCAGGCTCCTCAGTCCCTGAGATTCTCCAGGCAAGAATACTGGAGTGGATTGCCATGCCCTCCTCCAGGGGATCTTCCTGACCCAGGGATCAAACCCATGTCTCTGACATCTCCTGCATTGGCAGCAGGTTCTTTACTACTAGTGCCATGTGCAAAGCCCCAAAAAGCCTTCACACTGGCATTGTTTCATTGGTGCTGTTTAAAGGCAAGCGAGGAAAATAAGTAGAAATTAGAACAAAGAGAGGATGGGGACTGGGGTTAGGGGTGGGAAATGGCTGGGCAGAGTGGAAGCATGGGCAGTGACACCTCTCACTTTGGCACTGAGGGGAGCTGCCCCTCATGTCTCCTGCCCAGGGGGGCTCTGAGTAGGTGGGTGTCTCCCCAGGACTCTTAATTGGGGCAGAAAATAGCTGCTGTAGTCAGCAAGCATGAAACACCCTGTCCAAGCCAGTTGCTGAAAAGCAGGATTGGTTTCTGAAGTGACAAAGCAGGGTTAGTTGAAAAGTTCAGTTCAGTTCAGTTCAGTCACTCAGTCGTGTCCGACTCTTTTCGACCCCATGAATCGCAGCACGCCAGGCCTCCCTGTCCATCACCAACTCCCGGAGTTCACTCAAACTCATGTCCATCGAGTCAGTGATGCCATCCAGCCATCTTATCCTCTGTCGTCCCCTTCTCTTCCTGCCCTCAATCCCTCCCAGCATCAGGGTCTTTTCCAATGAGCCAACTCTTCACATAAGGTGGCCAAAGTATTGGGGTTTCAACTTCAGCATCAGTCCTTCCAATGAACACCCAGGACTCATCTCCTTTAGGATGGACTGGTTGGATCTCCTTTCAGTCCAAGGGACTCTGTTCAAAAGAGTAGCTTGTAAATAGCCCAGTCAGCTGACACCGGACGGGACCAGAACTAGGTTTTCACCCAGAAGTGGCAGCTGGCACAGCAACCCAATGGCAGGAAAGACACAGGGTCAGAGATAGGTTGACCAGGAGCCAGCAACCAGACACCTGAGGCAGAAGAATCTAGACCTATGATTTAACCGCATAAACAGACTGATTGGATAAACACTCTCTGATAGCTTCCAGGCCATGTGGAAAATATGAAACATTTCCTCCCTTGACACCTGTCTCTAAAGGACAGGCTGCAGCCTTGATTACTTTGTAACAATATATAAATTCAGTTCCTTAAGGAACTCCAGACCAGTATGGCTTGTCCCTGTGTGAATTAAAAAAAAAGGTGGCTGAACGGTTGAGTTCACCGTGTTGTGCACACCAGCAGGTGCTCAGATCGTGCTCCATGGCACAGTGCCCCAAGGAAGAAGGAGGAAAAAAAAAAAACTAATATGAAAGCCAAGAAACAGACTTCACCCACAGCGATCAACTGACCAACAACTAGATGCAGTTCAGTTTAATTTCACAGTCATAGCAGAAATCAGAGTGGAAGTCTTTCAGTGAAAGCCAAAGTGTGATAGTTATGATCAGCTTCCCCAGTGTTAAAAAGTCCTAGAATTGTCGAGATGATTTGGCAAGTCTTACTTCAGGTCTCCATTAAGTGAATGTGGAGGACCTACCATGGACCACAGAGTAAATGCTGCATGGGTCCCCCCGTGACCAAGGGTGATGCCGAGATGTGGTAAGCAAAGGGAGGATCTGTGAGGCTAAGGGCTTGGTCTGGGGAAATGGAACTGTCGATAGAGGCTGTTTAATGAAGGGCAGCCAAGGTCAAATGTGCCGGGAATGCAACGGGTGAAACAGTTAAACGGATCTCTTTACAGGCTAACGTGCACTGCGAATCTACAAAAAGACCACAGTAGAGAGTGTTTCTCAAATATTTGACCCCAGAAATGTTTTTTCAGAGAACCTATATTAGACAAAAACTACTAAGCCTAGGTATCCCTCTGTACCTGTGCTTGGGAAGGAGGCTATGGGCTAAGTGTCCCGTTATAAGCAGATTCTACGCAACTAGTGGGGAAAGACTTGTTACCACTGTGTTAGTGAGTCCTTGAAATGGATATTCAGTTCAATTCAGTTCAGTTCAGTCGCTCAGTCGTGTCTGACTCTTTGTGACCCCATGAGTCACAGCACGCCAGGCCTCCCTGTCCATCACCAACTTCCGGAGTTCACTCAAACTCATGTCCATCGAGTCAGTGATGCCATCCAGCCATCTCATCCTCTGTCGTCCCCTTCTCCTCCTGCCCCCAATCCCTCCCAGCATCAGGGTCTTTTCCAATGAGTCAACTCTTCGCATGAAGTAGCCAAAGTATTGGAGTTTCAACTTCAGCATCAGTCCTTCCAATGAACACCCAGGACTGATCTCCTTTAGGATGGACTAGTTGGCTCTCCTTGCAGTCCAAGATACTCTCAAGAGTCTTCTCCAACACCACAGTTCAAAAGCATCAATTCTTCACCGCTCAGCTTTCTTCATAGTCCAACTCTCACATCCATACATGACCACTGGAAAAACCATAGCCTTGACTAGATGGACCTTTGTTGGCAAAGTAATGTCTCTACTTTTCAATATGCTATCTAGGTTGGTCATAACTTTCCTTCCAAGGAGTAAGCGTCTTTTAATTTCATGGCTGCAGTCACCATCTGCAGTGATTTTGGAGCCCCCAAAAATAAAGTCTGACACTGTTTCCACTGTTTCCCCATCTATCTTCCTCAAACCTCTAAACCTGACTTGGGACAAACAGTGAGCTGGAGATGATGCCTGCCTCTGTGGGAGAACTCAGGGTAGGCCTTTTCCAGATACGCCTCACCATTCAAGGCTTCAAATCAGACCTGCCATGGGAGTAAGTTTTTTGTGGATTTTTAAAATGCTATTTGCAATTTACTATATTGATTTTATCAATCTCTAAAGGGTTACAATTTGAAGAATACCAAATTCTATGTAAACTTAAGTACATTAAAAGCCTTAAACCTCTCAGTTGCATGCTAATCACCTCATGCTGTGAAGTGGGCCAGGGAGGCCTTTGGGTGGGTTTTTCCTTCAGGGATTGAAAATTAAAGCATTAGTCGGTCAGCCCTGTCTGATTCTCTGTGACCCCATGGACTGTAGCCCGCCAAGGCTCCTCTGTCCATGGAATTCTCCAGGCAAGAATAATGAAGTGGGTAGTCATTCCCTTCCTCAGGGGATCTTCCTGACCCAGGAATCAAACCCTGGTCTCCTGTCCTGTGGGCAGATTCTTTACCTTCTGAATCACCAGGGAAGTCTTCCTTCAGAGAAGGTAGTACCAAATACCTTCTTCATGGCAATACAAGATCTTGACTAGGCCCTGCTTTTGAAAAGAACAGGGAAAACTATGATTAAAACTGCTGTTAAAAAGAAGCTTTTAAATTTTGAGTGTGATTCTGTGTTCTAAGCGCCGAACAGTTCACAGCTGTCCCCGATTAGTTCTATTGGATCACAGGTGAGAACCAGGTAAGGCTAAGGCTGAGGCCTCGGGCTGCACGGCGGCGTCAGGAGGCTCACGGGCAGACCTAGCGTGGGCAGCCTTACCTGAAGACACTCTTTCCTCCCTTTGCTTCATGATTCGTGTCCGAATGCCACTTCCTTGACACCAGACCAGGCTCAGTGTCTGAGGAAGAGTGGACCTAACCACCCTGACCTAACTGCAGACCTCAAATGGCCTCCTGCTGCCTGGAGAAAGGTAAGAAAGATTAGCGATGTAAGTTTCTCTACCTATCCTAGTAGAAAGGCCTGAGCCTCGGGGGTCAGCCTGGACCCACAGGATGTGGTTTCCCAGGCCAGCCTAGGGCCCCCTCCCTGGGCTGCTTAAAGTGTGCGTCCAACAAAAGTTTTTTTTAAATTGATGTTTGAATGTGACATTTTGTGAAGTACTGTTTTTTAAGCTTTAATTTGGAGGGGCCTAGAAAATACGTGTTCTCAGTTTTCCTTTTCCACTCTCTTCTGTTCTCGATTCATTTGATTTCCTCCAGCATTGTCCCTTGGAATAATATCTGTACTAAAAAATATTGTTGTTTGGAAAATTAAAAAGAAAGAGAGAAGTGCAGGTAATGGGGACCTGAGGAGCAGCGAGACTAGTGGGTGGTGGGGGCTGAGGAGAAATGTTAGCAAAATAGAATAGCAAAGTCCAGTGTTATTTCAAGACTGAAAAAAAGTGGATTTTACTGTGTTAAATCAATTTAACTTTCCAAATAGTTATTGCTCCCCTACTGTTTATAAAAACACATGAAATAAACGGAGACAGATTCACACAGAGTTGAAGAGTTTTCAGAAACTCTGAGTATACCTATAAGCTCTGCTTCAGTTTTGCCCAGTGTTGTGAACCGTATTAATTCTGTCTGCAGAAATGAGATGGTAAGGCATAAGGGTCAAAGGGGGAACACTGGCATTTATCCACAGCTGTTCCAGGTTTTCAGGTTTAAGATGAATTGGTGGAATCACAGAGGCCTATGTAGGAGGGTTAGACCAATGAAGAAAGGATGGGCTTACTTTGAGGAATTTAATTTGGTGGGAAGAGGAATTTGTTTTTAACCTGGGTCCTGAGATTAAAGCACAGATATGCTAAATCTAAGGTGGGTATCTTGGTTGATAATTCATTCCTCAGGCCTGCTTAAAATATATATATAAATCAGGGTAGATCCTTTAAGGAATACTTATTTTGGTTTAAATAAATTTATAACTGTCCTTCCATAACTGTAGGTTCTGCATTCAAGAATTCAACTGGTTGGGGATAAAAAATATTTGGGAGTTAAGAAACAAGGATATATTGCATAGTAGAGGGAATTATAGCCATTACTTTATAATAAGTTTAATAGATTATAATCTGTAAAAACACTGAATCTCTATGTTATACACCTGAAACTAACATAATTTTATAAATATACTATGCTTCAATAAAATTATATCAATTGTAATTATTCTAATTCCTCAAATTCTTTAATCAATAAAAATGACTTTTAATGATTAAAAATATATATATTTGGGAAAAATACATTGAATAGAAGTGGTGAGAGTAGGCATCCTTGTTTTGTTCCTGAAGTTAGCAGGGAGGCTGTCAGCTGTTCACTGTTGAGTATTATGTTGTCTGTAGGTTTGTCGTCATAGATGGCTTTTATGTTGAAATATGCTCCCTCTATACCCACTTTGGTGAGAGTTTTTTCTATCATGGCTGGACGTTGAATTGTATCAAATGCTTTTTCTGTGTCTGTTGAGATGATTGTGTGTTTTGTCTTTCCTTTTGTTAGTGTGGTGTGCCACATTGGTTGATTTGCATATGTTGAACCATCCTTGTGACCCTGGGATGAATCTAACTTGATTCTTGTGTATGATCCATTTTATGCATTGTTGGATTCAGTTTGGTAATATTTTGTTGAGGATTTTACGTCTATATTCATCGGAGATATTTGCCTGTAATCGTCATCTTCTTCTTTTTTTTTTTTAATAGTGTCTTTATTTGGTTTTGGTACCAGGGTAATGGCGGTCTCAGAGAATGAACTTGGGAATGTTCCCTCCTCTTCAGTACTTTGGAATAGTCTGAGAAGGATTGGTATAAGTTCTCCTTTGTATGTGTAGTAAGAATTCCCCAATGAATCCATCGGGTCCTTCCTGGTTTTATTTGCAGGAAGTTATTATTGTTTTGTTTTGTTTTTTAACAGACTTACTTCTAGTGATCAGCCTGTTCAAATTATCTATTTATTCTTGGCATAATTTTGGCAAGCTGTATGTTTCTAGAAACCTGTCCATTTCTTCTAGGTTGTCCAATTTGTTGCTCATATAACTCAGTATAAAAATTAAAAAATGGGCCGAAGACCTAAATTAGACATTTCTCCAAAGAAGACACACAGGTGGCCTACATAAAAGATGCTCAACATTGCTAATTCTTAGAGAAATGCAAATCAAAACCACAATGAGGTATTACATCATACTGGTCAGAATGGCTGCCATCAAAAAGTCTAAAATAGTAAGTGCTGGAGAGGGTGTGGAGAAAGGGAACCCTTGTGCACTGCTGGTGGGAATGTAAGTTGGTGCAGACACTATGGAAAAATGGTATGGAGGTTCCTTAAACTAAAAATAGAGCTATGATCTGATTCTGGGCATATACCTGGAAAAGAGAAAAGCTTTCATTTGAAAACACACATTCACTTCAATGTTCATAGCAGGAGTATTTACAATAGCTAAGACATGGGAAAAAAAACCAAGTGCCTGTAAATATATGATTAGTTTAAGAAAATGTGGTTCATATAGACAATGGAGTATTACTAAATATTGCATTTGCAGTATGAAAGGACCTAGAGATAAACATACTAAGTGAAGTAAGTCAAAGACAAATATCATTTGGTATCACTTATGTGGAATCTCAAAAATAATACAAACGAATCTATATACAAAACAGAAACAGACAGACTCACAGACACAGAAAGCAAACTTTTTGATTATCAAAGGAGAAAGGGAGGTGCGGGAACAATAAGTTAGAAGTATGGGATTAAGAGATAAACTACTACACATAAAATAGATGAGCAACAGGGATTTACTGTATAACACCAGGATATATATTTAATATCTTGTAATAACCTATTGTGTAATGGAAAATAATCTGGAAAAGAATTTTATATATATAGCTGAATCACTTTGCTGTACAACTGGTACTAACAATACTGTGAATCAACTGTACTTCTACTAAAAAATATTTGAGGATAGGCAAATCCATAAAGTAGAATAGAGGTTTACTGAGGTTGAGGGGAGGAGGGAATGGGGAGTTATTGTGTAATGGGTACTGAATTTGTTTGGAATGATGACAAAGTTCTGGAAATAGATAAAGATGATAGTTGCTCAACACTGTGAATGTATTTAGTGTCATTGAATTGTACAGTAAAAAATGATTAAAATGGTAAATTCTGAACTATGTATATTTTACCACAATAAAAAAGGGGAAAAAAATATTCTGGCAAAAAAATTCCAGGAAGTTTCAAAAAAGTAAAACTTGAATTTGTCATGCTCTGGCAACTATTTACGTAACATTGACATCATATTAGGTATTATAAGTAATCTAAAGATGAATTAAAGTGTGTGAGAAGATGTGCACAGGTTATCTGCACATATTACACCATTTTATGTAAGGGACTTAGCATCCACAGGATTTTAGTATCTGCAGGGATTCCGGAGCCATTCCCCATGTATACCAAGGAACAACTGTGCTAAATTGAGTGTGATTCTCTCAAATTTGCACAAATCAGATCCAAAAATATTCTAGATTGTTTTTGACAACAACCCCAAAGAGGGAATTCTTGATAATAGCCCCAAAGAGGGAGCTGTATCTTTAGGTCTAAACAACATCCTACCTTCCTCAGTTTGTGATCAAAACATGAGGCACAAAAAAATAAGGCAAAGCAGAAAAACAGCTGAGAGAGAAACTGGTGCTTTGTGGTGTTCCTGACTTGTCAGGGTGCAAGCCTTCTTCCTAGCCATCTCACAAGAAGCACGCGCACGGACAGGGGACTGTTCCATCTTTGAGAGATGCAACATGGACAACAGAGTCCATCCTTGCTCTTGTCTATTAGGGAGACAGCCAGGCAGCAGCAGAATTTCTAAGGTGCAGGTTGGCAGGCCCAGGAGTCCTTCAGGCCACAGTCTCTTTGGCCTTTGCCTAAAGTTGCATAAGGGCCAATCCCAGGTCAAGTGGAAGCAAGAGTCAAGGACGGCACGCCTGACCAGGGAAGGAGAGTCAAACAAAACCCACCAAATGGTGCATGACCTTCCCATGTTAAACTTAGGTCAGTGCACCACTTGAACTGCTGTTATAGCTTATTCCTTTTTCCAAAATCCTCCTGAAATTTTTTTCATATTTAAGTGTCTTTGGAGCTTAACCAAATTCTCCTATGGCAATTTAAAATTGAAAACATTTCAAAAGAATACACAAATAGAATAAGCCTCTTGATTTGGGAGGGGGTGATGGCCACATTGGGGCACACTGACTTGCCCCTTTCGGAGCAGAAGGCAGATATGAGCTTTCAAAATCATATTCCAGAATATCCACAGGAAGTGAATACAGATTACTCTGTTGTCCTATTTGGATGCTATGCCATTGTGAGCAGTGCCTCAAAATTTGATTGTATGGTCACCTTGTTGAAAGTATGGAAGTTTGAGTGATTTTCATAGCATTTATAGAAGTGGGTTCAATAAAATATTTCAAAACTGGAATGTCCTCAGAGCACTGACTTTTGGGGGCTCTGAAGGAAACATCTGCAAGAAGATGACTTTGTGATAAACATTGTATTTTGAAGTTTCCTAACTCACCATGATAAAGTAACAGCTTGTGTGTAACACTTAGCTCTGGAGAAGCTCTAATTAAACCTGGATATCTGTGTGGTCAGAAAAAATGTTTCCTTGATGCTTACAAGGGCAAAAAAGGCACCATAGAATAACGCACAGTGGTAAAAAGAGTAATGGACCAAGAACCCCAAAACAGACCAGCTTCTTACTTACCCTTATGATCTCAGATATTCTCCAGCCCTGTAGAGTTCAATTCCATCAGTAAAATGAAGATGGATGCTGGCATCTACCATGCACCCTACTGGGCTGTGAACATTTGAGAAAGCTTCATGAATTGTTGACTAAACAACCAGTGTCTTATGTTCTTGTCAAAAGGTAATGAGAGTTAGAATCAAATTGTATCCTATTAAGGAAATAGGTTTATAATCAGATTACTTCTGAAGAACTTCGTGTTTCCTGGCATGATCCTTCATTTCTCTCCTAATATAAAATTTGTCAAGAAACCTGTGGTTCATTGAGTAGAAAATAGCATAGCCAGTAAATAGATTTTACAATGTTTTATTTTATGGCCATCTCATTTGGTCATCCAGATGTGATCTTCTGGACGGAGTCTTAGCCAGAGAGCTTTTCATTACAGAAGGCAGAAACCAATCCAAGTTAGCTCAAAGAGAGATCTTGTTGCAGAAAACAAAAGCAGATCACCAGTAGACCATCTTACATGGCTCCCAGTCAAAGTAGAACCATTCTTCATGCCACTAGGCTTGAGAAACTTCCAAAATCATAACAGTACTTTCCTGTTTCTCAACGGTTTTGTGGCTTATTTTTCTCTTCTACACACTATAGACCCACACGTTACAGAGGTGGCCCAGCCAATACCCCCAAGTGTATATGACATTATTAGTCCAATAACCAAGTATTGATACTATATGTTTCTGAGTCTCTTACTTTAATCTTCTTCTTCTTGCCTGGAATATAGATGCAATGCTATTTTCTTCACATAAGCTTCCTTTTTAGCATTTAAAGCTCAGAATGCATGTCACCAAAGTTACAGAACAATGAGCCGATTTGGGAGTGTACTTTTACAGAACCACCTTTGGGCAAATTACTTAACCACTTTATGCCTCAGTTTCCTAATCTGTAAAGTGGGAATGATATTATGTATTTCCAGCTATATTGCCTGGTCTGTGATGCTCAATATCAGCCATTAACATTACTAGTTTAAAAGAGGTTAATTTATTACACTGACCAAAAGCAGGCATAGAACTATATAATTCAAAACTGTATCAGGTTATAAAATAAAATGAAATAAAGGTGGCACTGAATATGTCAGATAAGTTTCCAGAGAAGATGATTTGATGTAGGTCTTTTTTTTATTTTATTTTATTTTTAAACTTTACATAATTGTATTAGTTTTGCCAAATATCAAAATGAATCCATCACAGGTATACATGTGCTCCCCATCCTGAACCCTCCTCCCTTCTCCCTCCCCATACCATCACTCTGGGTCGTCCCAGTGCACTAGCCCCAAGCATCCAGTATCGTGCATTGAACCTGGACTGGCATCTCGTTTCATACATGATATTTTACATGTTTCAATGCCATTCTCCCAAATCTTCCCACCCTCTCCCACAGAGTCCATAAGACTGTTCCATACATCAGTGTCTCTTTTGCTGTCTCGTACACAGGGTTATTGTTATCATCTTTCTAAATTCCATATATATGCGTTAGTATACTGTATTGGTGTTTTTCCTTCTGGCTTACTTCACTCTGTATAATAGGCTCCAGTTTCATCCACCTCATTAGAACTGATTCAAATGAATTCTTTTTAATGGCTGAGTAATACTCCATTGTGTATATGTACCACAGCTTTCTTATCCATTCATCTGCTGATGGACATCTAGGTTGCTTCCGTGTCCTGGCTATTATAAACAGTGCTGCGATGAACATTGGGGCACACGTGTCTCTTTCCCTTCTGGTTTCCTCAGTGTGTATGCCCAGCAGTGGGATTGCTGGATCATAAGGCAGTTCTATTTCCAGTTTTTTAAGGAATCTCCACACTGTTCTCCATAGTGGCTGTACTAGTCTGCATTCCCACCAACAGTGTAAGAGGGTTCCCTTTTCTCCACACCCTCTCCAACATTTATTATTTGTAGACTTTTGGATCGCAGCCATTCTGACTGGTGTGAAGTGGTACCTCATAGTGGTCTTGATTTGCATTTCTCTGATAATGAGTGATGTTGAGCATCTTTTCATCTGTTTGTTAGCCATCTGTATGTCTTCTTTGGAGAAATGTCTATTTAGTTCTTTGGCCCATTTTTTGATTGGGTCATTTATTTTTCTGGAGTTGAGCTGTAGGAGTTGCTTGTGTATTTTTGAGATTAGTTGTTTGTCAGTTGCTTCATTTGCTATTATTTTCTCCCATTCTGAAGGCTGCCTTTTCACCTTGCTAATAGTTTCCTTTGTTGTGCAGAAGCTTTTAAGTTTAATTAGGTCCCATTTGTTTATTTTTGCTTTTATTTCCGATATTCTGGGAGGTGGGTCATAGAGGATCCTGCTGTGATGTATGTCAGAGAGTGTTTTGCCTAAGTTCTCCTCTAGGAGTTTTATAGTTTCTGGTCTTATGTTTAGATCTTTAATCCATTTTGAGTTTATTTTTGTGTATGGTGTTAGAAGGTGTTCTAGTTTCATTCTTTTACAAGTGGTTGACCAGTTTTCCCAGCACCACTTGTTAAAGAGATTTTCTTTAATCCATTGTATATTCTTGCCTCCTTTGTCAAAGATAAGGTGTCCATATGTGAGTGGATTTATCTCTGGGCTTTCTATTTTGTTCCATTGATCTATATTTCTGTCTTTGTGCCAGTACCATACTGTCTTGATAACTGTGGCTTTGTAGTAGAGCCTGAAGTCAGGCAGGTTGATTCCTCCAGTTCCATCCTTCTTTCTCAAGATCGCTTTGGCTATTCGACGTTTTTTGTATTTCCATACAAATTGTGAAATTATTTGTTCTAGCTCTGTGAAGAATACTGTTGGTAGCTTGATAGGGATTGCATTGAATCTGTAAATTGCTTTGGGTAGTATACTCATTTTCACTATATTGATTCTTCCAATCCATGAACATGGTATATTTCTCCATCTATTAGTGTCCTCTTTGATTTCTTTCACCAGTGTTTTATAGTTTTCTATATATAGGTCTTTAGTTTCTTTAGGTAGATATATTCCTAAGTATTTTATTCTTTCTGTTGCAATGGGGAATGGAATTGTTTCCTTAATTTCTCTTTGTTTTCTCATTATTAGTGTATAGGAATGCAAGGGATTTCTGTGTGTTGACTTTATATCCTGCAACTTTACTATAGTCATTGATTAGTTCTAGGAATTTTCTGGTGGAGTCTTTAGGGTTTTCTATGTAGAGGATCATGTCATCTGCAAATAGTGAGAGTTTTACTTCTTCTTTTCCAATTTGGATTCCTTTTATTTCTTTTTCTGCTCTGATTGCTGTGGCCCAAACTTCCAAAACTATGTTGAATAGTAATGGTGAAAGTGGGCACCCTTGTCTTGTTCCTGACTTTAGAGGAAATGCTTTCAATTTTTCACCATTGAGGATAATGTTTGCTGCGTGTTTGTCATATATAGCTTTTATTATGTTGAGGTATGTTCCTTCTATTCCTGCTTTCTGGAGAGTTTTTATCATAAATGGGTGTTGAATTTTGTCAAAGGCTTTCTCTGCATCTATTGAGATAATCATATGGTTTTTATTTTTCCACTTGTTAATGTGGTGTATTACATTGATTGATTTGCGGATATTGAAGAATCCTTGCATCCCCGGGATAAAGCCCACTTGGTCATGGTGTATGATCTTTTTAATGTGTTGTTGGATTCTGATTGCTAGAATTTTGTTAAGGATTTTTGCATCTATGTTCATCAGTGATATTGGCCTGTAGTTTTCTTTTTTTGTGGGATCTTTGTCAGGTTTTGGTATTAGGGTGATGGTGGCCTCATAGAATGAGTTTGGAAGTTTACCTTCCTCTGCAATTTTCTGGAAGAGTTTGAGCAGGATAGGTGTTAGCTCTTCTCTAAATTTTTGGTAGAATTCAGCTGTGAAGCCATCTGGACCTGGGCTTTTGTTTGCTGGAAGATTTTTGATTACAGTTTCAATTTCTGTGCTTGTGATGGGTCTGTTAAGATTTTCTATTTCTTCCTGGTCGAGTTTTGGAAAGTTGTACTTTTCTAAGGATTTGTCCATTTCTTCCACGTTGTCCATTTTATTGGCATATAATTATTGATAGTAGTCTCTTATGATCCTTTGTATTTCTGTGTTGTCTGTTTTGATCTCTCCATTTTCATTTCTAATTTTATTGATTTGATTTTTCTCCCTTTGTTTCTTGATGAGTCTGGCTAATGGTTTGTCCATTTTATTTATCCTTTCAAAGAACCAGCTTTTGGCTTTGTTGATTTTTGCTATGGTCTCTTTTGTTTCTTTTGCATTTATTTCTGCCCTAATTTTTAAGAGTTCTTTCCTTCTACTAACCCTGGGGTTCTTCATTTCTTCCTTTTCTAGTTGCTTTAGGTGTAGAGTTCGGTTATTTATTTGACTTTTTTCTTGTTTCTTGAGGTATGCCTATATTGCTATGAACTTTCCCCTTAGCACTGCTTTTATAGTGTCCCACAGGTTTTGGGTTGTTGTGTTTTCATTTTCATTCATTTCTATGCAAATTTTGATTTCTTTTTTGATTTCTTCTGTGATTTGTTGGTTATTCAGCAGCGTGTTGTTCAGCCTCCATATGTTGGAATTTTTAACAGTTTTTCTCCTGTAATTGAGATGTAATCTTACTGCATTGTGGTCAGAAAAGATGCTTGGAATGGTTTCTATTTTTTTGAATTTACCAAGGCTAGCTTTATGGCCCAGGATGTGATCTATCCTGGAGAAGGTTCCATGTGCGCTTGAGAAAAAGGTGAAATTCATTGTTTTGGGATGAAATGTCCTATAGATATCAATTAGATCTAACTGGTCTATTGTATCATTTAAAGTTTGTGTTTCCTTGTTAATTTTCTGTTTAGTTGATCTATCCATAGGTGTGAGTGGGGTATTAAAGTCTCCCACTATTCTTGTGTTATTGTTAATTTCTCCTTTCGTACTTGTTAGCATTTGTCTTACATACTGTGGTGCTCCTGTGTTGGGTGCATATATATTTATAATTGTTATATCTTCTTCTTGGATTGATCCTTTGATCATTATGTAGTGACCATCTTTGTCTCTTTTCACAGCCTTTGTTTTAAAGTCTATTTTATCTGATATGAGTATTGCTACTCCTGCTTTCTTTTGGTCCCTATTTGCATGGAAAATCTTTTTCCAGCCCTTCACTTTCAGTCTGTAGGTGTCCCCTGTTTTGAGGTGGATCTCTTGTAGACAACATATGTAGGGGTCTTGTTTTTGTATCCATTCAGCCAGTCTTTGTCTTTTGGTTGGGGCATTCAACCCATTTACGTTTAAGGTAATTACTGATAAGTATGATCCCGTTGCCATTTACTTTATTGTCTTGGGTTCGAATTTATACACCGTTTTTGTGTTTCCTGTCTAGAGAATATCCTTTAGTATTTGTTGGAGAGCTGGTTTGGTGGTGCAGAATTCTCTCAGCTTTTGCTTGTCTGAAAAGCTTTTGATTTCTCCTTCATACTTGAATGAGATCCTTTCTGGGTACAATAATCTGGGCTGTAGGTTATTTTCTTTCATCATTTTAAGTATGTCTTGCCATTCCCTCCTGGCTTGAAGAGTTTCTATTGAAAGATCAGCTGTTATCCTTATGGGAATTCCCTTGTGTGTTATTTGTTGTTTTTCCCTTGCTGCTTTTAATATTTGTTCTTTGTGTTTGATCTTTGTTAATTTGATTAATATGTGTCTTGGGGTGTTTCACCTTGGGTTTGTCCTGTTTGGGACTCTCTGGGTTTCTTGGACTTGGGTGATTATTTCCTTCCCCATTTTAGGGAAGTTTTCAACTATTATCTCCTCAAGTATTTTCTCATGGTCTTTCTTTTTGTCTTCTTCTTCTGGAACCCCTATGATTCGAATGTGTAGCGTTTAATATTGTCCTGGAGGTCTCTGAGATTGTCCTCATTTCTTTTAATTCGTTTTTCTTTTATCCTCTCTGATTCATGTATTTCTACCATTCTATCTTCTAATTCACTAATCCTATCTTCTGCCTCTGTTATTCTACTATTTGTTGCCTCCAGAGTGTTTTTAATTTCATTTATTGCATTATTCATTATATATTGACTTTTTTATTTCTTCTAGGTCCTTGTTAAACCTTTCTTGCATCTTCTCAATCCTTGTCTCCAGGCTATTTATCTGTGATTCCATTTTGATTTCAAGATTTTGGATCAATTTCACTATCATTATTCGGAATTCTTTATCAGGTAGATTCCCTATCTCTTCCTCTTTTGTTTGGTTTGGTGGGCATTTATCCTGTTCCTTTACCTGCTGGGTATTCCTCTGTCTCTTCATCTTGTTTAAAATGCTGATTTTGGGGTGTCCTTTCTATATTCTGGCAGTTTGTGGAGTTCTCTTTATTGTGGCTTTTCCTCACTGTGTGTGGGTTTGTACAGGTGGCTTGTCAAGGTTTCCTGGTTAGGGAAGCTTGTGTCGGTGTTCTGGTGGGTGGAGCTGTATTTCTTCTCTCTCCTTTCGAAGAGTTGGGTTGCTTTTCTGGGTGCCTGATGTCCTCTGCCGGCATTCAGAAGTTGTTTTGTGGAATTTACTTGACGTTTAAATGCTCTTTTGATGAATTTGTGGGGGAGAAAGTGTTCTCCCCGTCCTACTTCTCCGCCATCTTGGCTCCTCCCCCTGATGTAGGTCTTAAAAGAAGCAATTGAAAAGACTTGAAGAGAAGTGTTTTGGTTTTTCATGACTGTGTTAACAAACTATCCGAAAACGTAGTGACTTAAAGCAAAGAATCAGCTTTTGGTTTGGTTGAACCTAGGTGTTGTTTGGGGATCTGCTTTCTGTCCCCACGGTTGGGGTGGGGTGGGGTTGATAGAGAGTCTGAGGTTGGGAGGGGGAGACTGAGATGGCTCTCAATGTGGTTTTCTAGCTGGAGCTTGCAAGTCACACACCGGTGCTGCTCTCCTGCCCCAGAAATGATGAACTCAGGCCTTCCTTCTCATCACCCCCTTCTTCCCTAGAGAGCTGGTGGAGTCCTGTGAATAGCAAGGCGTTCCTAGCACAGAGAGGTGTCAGCACTTCTGCTGGAGGGTGGGGACTGCTCTCATGTTACAGCTGTTGTTCAGTTGCAAGTCAGGCAAGTCTGACTCTTTGCAACCCCATGGACCAGCACGCCAGGTTTCCCTGTCCTTGATTAACTCCCGGAACTTGCTCAAACTCATATCCATTGAGTTGGTGATGCCATCCAACCATCTCATCCTCTGTCATCCCCTTATCCTGCCTTCAATCTTTCCCAGCATCAGGGTCTTTTCTAATGAGTCACCTCTTCATATTAGTGTCCAAAGTATTGGAGCTTCAGCTTCTGCATCAGTCCCTCCAGTGAATATTCAGGACTGATATCCTTTAGGATGGATTTGTTGGATCTCCTTGCAGTCCAAGGGACTCTCAAGAGTCTTCTCCAACACCAGAGTTGAAAACCATCAATTCTTTGGTGCTCAGCTTTCTTTATGGTTCAGCTCTCACATTCATACATGACTACTGGAAAAACCATAACTTTGACTAGATGGACCTTTGTTGGCAAAGTAATGTCTCTGCTTTTTAATATGCTGTCTAGGTTGGTCATAGCTTCTCTTCCAAGGAGCAAGCATGTTTTAATTTCATGGCTGCAGTCACCATCTGCAGTGATTTTGGAGCCCAGAAGTGGGTCACTATTTCCATTATTTCCTCATCTATTTGCCATGAAGTTATGGGACCAGATGCCATGATCTTCGTTTTTTAAATGTTGAGTTTTAAGCCAGCTTTTTCACTCTCCTCTTTTTTACTTTCACCAAGGGGTTCTTTAGTTCCTCTTCACTTTCTGCCATCAGGGTGGTGTCATCTGCATATCTGAGGTTATTGATATTTCTTCCAGTAATCTTGATTCTGGCTTGTGCTTCATCCAGTCTGGTATTTCACATGATGTACTCTGCATGTAAGTTAAATAAGCAGAGTGACAATACACAGCCTTGACGTACTCCTTTCCCAATTTGGAACCAGTACGTTGTTCCATGTCTGGTTCTAACTATTGGTTCTTGACCTACATTACATACAGGTTTCTCAGGAGGTAGATAACGTGGTCTGGTATTCCCATCTCTTTAAGAAATTTCAGTTTGTTGTTATCGACAGAGTCAAAGGCTTTTGCATAGTCAGTGAAGCAGAAACAGATGTTTTTCTGAAATTCTCTTGCTTTTTCTATGATCCAATGGACGTTGACAATTTGATCTCTGATTCCTCTGCCTTTTCTAAATCCAGCTTGAACCTCTAGAAGTTATTAGCTCATTTACTGCTAAAGCCTAGCTTGGAGAATTTTGAGCATGACTTTGCTAGCTAGCGTGTGAAATGAGTGCAGGTTACAGCTGAAAGAAGGGCAAAGCCTCTTGCATTCACCAAATCTGGCTCTTCCTTAGCCCCTGTCTCCCCATCTTCCTTTGTCCCTGCCTCCTTACTGATTCTTCCACTTAGATCTCTGGAAGTTAGATTCCCTTCTCCCATTTCTTCATGCTGAGCTCCAAACTTCTCTATGATGCCTGCAGAATGTGAGTTTTTTGTTTGTTTTAAATGCACACAACTTCATCTTAGAGCAGCATTAGTCTCAGGGTTCATTAATTAAGACATCACACTTGACTAGATCTTCACTGATTCTCGCCATCATCCTCAGTGCCTGACTCAGAACCTGGCTCAGGATTGGAGCTCCAGCCACAGTGGTTGAATGACTAGCACCCTGCTGGGAATCACGTCCCTGCTCATGATCTGATATTTTGTCTTCAAGTTTGTCCCTTCAGTCTCTTCTCCCATCACAGACTGTATCTGGGGAAAACAAGAGATGAGTTTCTTAGAAACAGCTTCTGTCAGCAGTCGGTCTCCCTCCCGCCCCCTCCTCTGGCCAAAGTGGTGAGGCTGTAAACAGCTCTCATCAGGAAACTGGCACTCAGAAAACAGAAAACCAATTAGGGAGCTGCCCAATGACTCAGGAGAGTGTCATCAGGGAGCCAGGCGGGGAACACACAGTGGACAAGAACCTGTAAGATGTGACCTTTTGGAGACAGTGTTGATTGTAAATAGTCAGGCTCTGAGTTTAATCATTCAGTAGCTACAGAACTTCTTTACATACATCTCGTGTTTTGTGAGACTGCTGGACTGAGGAGATTTTTCAACAGCAAAGTCTAGGTAGTTCCTCAGGGAAACATTTTATGTGGTATTCTTTGGCCTCGTATACGAATCTTCTCAGGCTGCCATAACAAAGCATCATGACTGAGTGCATCAAACAACAGAAATGTATTTTCTCACTGTCCTGGAGGCCAGAAACCTGAGGTCCAGGTGCTGGTGGGGTAGGGTCCTTCTGAGCGTCTCTCCTGGGCTGGCAGATGGCTGCGCTCGTGCTGTGTCTTCACCTGGTTGTTCCTCTGTGCTTGTGCCCCAGTATTCTTTCTTTTTATAAGGACATGAATTGTATCAGATTAGAGCTCATCCATATGACCTCATTTGAGCTTCCCTGGTGGCTCAGAGGGTAAAGAATCCACCTGCAATGGGGGAGACCTGGGTTCAATCCCGGGGTTGGGAAGATCCCCTGAAGGGAATGGCAACCCACTCCAGTGTCCTGGCCTGGAGAATTCCATGGACAGAGGAACCTGGCAGGCTACAGTCCATGGGGTGTCAAAGAGTCAGACATGACTGAGTGACTTTCATTTCACTTCAATGACCTCATTTAACTGTAATTAAATGGCCCTATCTCCAAGCGCGGTCACATTCTAAGGTACTAGGGGTTAAGACTAACATATGAATTTGGTGGGGGACACAATTTTGTCTCTAACACCTTTTTGGGAATTCCCTGGTGGTCCAGTGGTTAGAACTCAGTGTTTTCACTTCTGGGGCTCAGGTTCAATCCCTGGTCAGGGGACTAAGAAGATCCAGCAAGCTGCCTGGTGCAGCCAGAACAAACAAATAACAGCAACAAAATCACCTTGTATGCTTGTGGAGGTGAAGAGTGGCAGAATATATACCCCCAAATATACCACTGTGTCATAAGGATTATTTTGAGTTAAAGACTCTTGAAAAACAGCACATTCATGAAGGGTATGCTGAACTCACCTTTCTTCCTAAAAGCAGGAGATAAGTCTCCCATGTGAAAGATGCCTTCCCTGTACCAAGGGGAAAGAAACATACTGATGAGCAGAGATGGGAAGCTGAGGCTGATAGAAATCTGTACAAACAGAGCTTACTAAAATAACCCTCATCTTCCTTTTGTCTTCACAGATATTTTAGTGAAGTGAGTGAAAGTCATTCAGTCGTGTCCAACTCTTTGCGACCCCATGGACTATATAGTCCATGGAATTCTCGAGGCCACAATACTGGAGTGGGTAGCCTTTCCCTTCTCCAGGGGATCTTCCCAACCCAGGGATCAAACCCAGGTCTCTTGCATTGCAGCTGGATTTTTTTACCAGTTGAACCACCAGGGAAGCCCAAGAATACTGGAATGGGTAGCCTATCCCTTCTCCAGCTGATCTTCCCAATCCAGGAATTGAACCAGGGTCTCCTGCATTGCGGACAGATTCTTTACCAACTGAGCTATGAGGGGAGCCCTTTACTTTTCCACAATGACTATTTTTTGTTCAACCTGGTATATAAGCACTTAGGCCTAACTGCTTTGGGGTCTTCTTGTTCCAGTGAAGGCTCCTGTGTACATGTAAAAATATTAAATAGAATTTGCATGCTTTTCTCTCCTGTTAATCTGTCTTTTATCAATTTAATTCTCAGTCCCAGCTGGAAGCTGTAAAAGGGTACAGGAGAAGTTTTGCCTCCCTGCAGAGGCTTGCTAAATACTTTGTGTTGGATGAAAAACAGCATCCTTCCCCGCCTCCTGCCTTTTTGCCAATTCCTAGGATTATTGAAACAAAAATGGGTTGTAAACAGGGGAGGGGACAGCAGAGGGGACTCCAGGAGGAGTTATGTGAATGTGGACACCCACATTCACAAGATCCTTGGCCCTGTCTTTGTTTTGTCTCTGTCTCTCTTGAGATCATCTGATTCTTTTCTTGCTCTGTTTGGCAGAGCAAACAAACTAGATTTCAGAGTCATTTTGATGGGAGTGGGGGAGGTATAGGAAAATAATGACTGGATTACTAATAATATTTTCGGAAATTCTGTAGTTTACCCCTGTGGAAACCCTGTGGGAATTTGCATTACAGTATTTTCACTGAGTGTAGGGCAAGGAGTTGGCTTGTAGCTACCGTTTCCCTGCAAGTCTCAGGATGCGTAGCATTTCTAGCTTTTTGTCTTGAAGTGTCCTGGGTGGCATTAGAAGCCAAAGTCATGAACAACGGAGAGGCGCAGGCAAGCTGTCACGTGATGCTGCCTACTGGCTCTGTCACCACTGGCTGCCTTGACCCTGCTGCCCAGGAACCCCTCCCAGGATGACCTCCAGCAGGAAGGCCACCCTGACTGAGATGCAGAAACCATATGACAGGCTTCGCTCCTCAATGCCGTGCAGTAGATGGTGCAGATGAACCTATTCACAGGGCAGGGATAGACAGGCAGCATGAAGAATGGACATGTGGACACAAGGGTGGGGAGGGGAGAGGTATGAGACAAACTGTGTTTGGGAGAGACACATATATATATTACTATGTGTAAAACAGATAGCTAGCTTTTGGGCTTCCCAGGTGGGCGCTAGTGGTAAAAAGCCTGCCTGCCAATACAGAAGATGTAAGAGATGTGGGTTGGACCCCTGGGTTAGAAAGATCCCCTGGAGGAGGGCCTTGCAACCGACTCCAGTATTCTTGCCTGGGGAATCCCATGGACAGAGGAGCCTGGTGGGCTACAGTCCATGGAGTCACACAGAGTCGGATATGACTAAGCGGCTTGGCATACACAGTGGGAAGCTGCTATATACCCCAGGGATCCCAGCTTGGTACACTGTGATGACCTGGGGGTGGGGGTGGGGGCTGATAAGAGGGAGGTTCAAGAGGGAGGGAATATATGTATACTTATGGCTGATTCATGTTATTGTTTAGCAGAAACTAACACAACATTGTAGAGCAATTATGCTCCAGTTTAAAAAAAAAATTAAATGAACTGTCTATGTCTCACATGGGAGGGGCTGGAACATCTGACTTTGGCACGTATTTTTGGAAGATAGATTTTTGGTATTGCTGTGTTTATGAGAGCTCTATATTTCACCCCAGATCATAGCTAGACTTCTTATTTCTCAAAAAGCAGAAAATTTCTGATTATTTAAAAACTGATCAAATCTTAGGCAACCAACATACTTTACTTGAAGTGCAGTTTTTGTTTTTTCTTTATAAGAATGGAAAATGGCATGAGAGAGAAATGATATGGTATGTTTTTGCCTTATTTTATGTCGAGATATTAAAATAATTTTGTTTCAGAGCCATTTTATCTAAAGACTATGATGACTGAGTCTTCCATTTTTTATAGGCCGCACAAATACCTTTCTCTTCAAATAATGAATGGAGTGGTTATATAATTGAAGCAATTATTTAGTAGTGAATATAGAAATTTATCAAGATTTATTTATTGAGGTATTTCTCATGTGTTTTTGAGAATGATGGAGGTTTTCATGGAAAAAGACACATCTGGAGTCTGTGGTTGTTGGAGTGTATGAATGATTTTCAATCAAAGGCTTAACTCTTATAAAGGGCAGTTTTTATTAATATATATGCATATATGTTCATGGGGTGCTCAAGGCACGAGTAGTGAAATGATTTGCCATTCCCTTCTCCAGTGGACCACATTTTGTCAGAACTCTCCACCATGACCTGTACATATTGGTTGGCCCTGCACAGTATGGCTCATAGCTCCATTTAGTTACACAAGGCTGTGGTCCATGTGATCATTTTGGTTAGTTCTCTGTGATGGTGGTTTTTGTTCTGGAGGCTGTGGAATTATACTTGTTTCTTCTGTCTGCCCTCTGGTAGAGAAGTAAGCTTGTGTAAGTTTCCTGATGGGAGGCAGTGGCTGTGGGGAAAACTGGGTCTTGCTCTGGTGGGCAGGGCCATGCTCAGTAAATCTTTAATCCAACTGTCTGCTGAAACTTCAGGAGAGAGTGAAGGGCAGGGAAACCTGGCATGCTGCAATTCATGGGGTTGAAAAAAGTTGGACATGACTTAGCAACTAAACAATAATACATATATGTATATTGACATATACAAATACACAACCACAAACTTGACTGAAAATAAGAGAAAGCTTAAAATTAGGGAAAATGTTTTTAAAGAATAAATTTAAAAACTGCTCCTTAAAGCTTCATTTTAACCTATATTCATGTATTAGTTTCTACAAAACCCCGCCAGTCTTACTTTGCAGAGGTATTCAAAATCGATTCTTGTTACTACAGTGTTTCTTGTTTCTTCTTCTTCATAGGAATGAATTGATTTCCCAAAGTCCATTGGGAAAGTAAAAATGATAAAATTATATTAAAAAAAAAAAAAACTTTTCTAGTTCAGTTCAGTTCAGTTGCTCAGTCGTGTCTGACTCCTTGCCACCCCATGAACTGCAGCACGCCAGGCCTCCCTGTCCATCACCAACCTGGAGTTTACCGAAACTCATGTCCATGGAGTCAGTCATGCCATCCAGCCATCTCATCCTCTGGTGTCCCTCCTGCCCTCAATCCCTCCCAGCATCAGAGTCTTTCCCAATGAGTCAACTCTTGGCATGAGGTGCCCAAAGTACTGGAGTTTCAGCTTTAGCATCATTCTTTCCAAAGAACACCCAGGACTGATCTCCTTTAGAATGGACTGGTTGGATCTCCTTGCAGTCCAAGGGACTCTCAAGAGTCTTCTCCAACACCACAGTTCAAAAGCATCAATTCTTCAGCGCTCAGCCTTCTTCACAGTCCAACTCTCACATCCATACATGACCACAGGAAAAACCATATCCTTGACTAGACGGACCTTTGTTGGCAAAGAAATGTCTCTGCTTTTGAATATGCTATCTAGGTTGGTCAAAACTTTCCTTCCAAGGAGTAATCGTCTTTAGCAGTTTCTAATTATACTCTACAAAAACAATTTTGATTTCATATAAATAAAGGGGTTTATTAATGTGTCAAGACATCCTGGAATGTGAAGTCAAGTGGGCCTTAGAAAGCATCACTACGAACAAAGCTAGTGGAGGTGATGGAATTCCAGTTGAGCTATTTCAAATCCTGAAAGATGATGCTGTGAAAGTGCTGCACTCAATATGCCAGCAAATTTGGAAAGCCCAGCAGTGGCCACAGGACTGGAAAAGGTCAGTTTTCATTCCAATCCCAAAGAAAGGCAATGCCAAGAATGTTCAAACTACCGCACATTGCACTTATCTCACACGCTAGTAAAGTAATGCTCAAAATTCTCCAAGCCAGGCTTCAGCAATATATGAACCGTGAACTTCCTGATGTTCAAGCTGGTTTTAGAAAAGGCAGAGGAACCAGAGATCAAATTGCCAACATCCACTGGATCATGGAAAAAGCAAGAGAGTTCCAGAAAAACATCTATTTCTGCTTTATTGACTATGCCAAAGCCTTTGACTGTGTGGATCACAATAAACTGTGGAAAATTCTGAAAGAGATGGGAATCCCAGACCACCTGACCTGCCTCTTGAGAAATCTGTATGCAGGTCAGGAAGCAACAGTTAGGACTGGACATGGAACAACAGACTGGTTCCAAATAGGAAAAGGAGTTCGTCAAGGCTGTATATTGTCACCCTGTTTATTTAACTTCTATGCAGAGTACATCATGAGAAATGCTGGGCTGGAAGAAACACAAGCTGGAATCAAGGTTGCCGGGAGAAATATCAATAACCTCAGATATGCAGATGACACCACCCTTATGGCAGAAAGTGAAGAGGAACTAAAAAGCCTCTTGATGAAAGTGAAAGAGGAGAGTGAAAAAGTTGGCTTAAAGCTCAACATTCAGAAAACGAAGATCATGGCATCTGGTCCCATCACTTCATGGGAAATAGATGGGGAAACAGTGGAAACAGTGTCAGACTTTATTTTTCTGGGCTCCAAAATCACTACAGATGGTGACTGCAGCCATGAAATTAAAAGATGCTTACTCCTTGGAAGGAAAGTTATGACCAACCTAGATAGCATATTCAAAAGCAGAGACATTACTTTGCCAACAAAGGTTCGTCTAGTCAAGGCTATGGTTTTTCCTGTGGTCATGTATGGATGTGAGAGTTGGACTGTGAAGAAGGCTGAGCGCCAAAGAATTGATGCTTTTGAACTGTGGTGTTGGAGAAGACTCTTGAGAGTCCCTTGGACTGCAAGGAGATCCAACCAGTCCATTCTGAAGGAGATCAGCCCTGGGATTTCTTTGGAAGGAATGATGCTAAAGCTGAAACTCCAGTACTTTGGCCACCTCATACGAAGAGTTGACTCATTGGAAAAGACTTTGATGCTGGGAGGGACTGGGGGCAGGAGGAGAAGGGGATGACAGAGGATGAGATGGCTGGATGGCATCACTGACTCGATGGACTAAGTCACTTCAGTCGTGTCCGACTCTGTGCGACCCCATAGACGGCAGCCCACCAGGCTCCCCCGTCCCTGGGATTCTCCAGGCAAGAACTCTGGAGTGGGTTGCCATTTCCTTCTCCAATGTATGAAAGGGAAAAGTGAAAGTGAAGTCGCTCAGTCCCGTCCAACTTTTAGCGACCCCATGAACTGCAGCCTACCAGGCTCCTCCGCCCATGGGATTTTTCCAGGCAAGAGTACTGGAGTGGGGTGCCATTTAGCAGCAAGTAATAATGTAGAGTTTTTGCTATTTGTTACCAAAATGACAGCTTGCCTTCAGAGCAACTGTATGCGATGTTCCGTAAGGCCCAAAGTCCATTTCTTGCTAATTCCACAAGCCTTCTGTTTCACTCTTTGGTTCACCCATGCTTCCTAACACTATCCATTCATCTAAGCCAGCATTTGAGACAGGAATTGAAATATTTTTGACAAATATAATTTCAAATTCCACCATATGAGTTTTGGTTAAATGTGCCAGTTAAACAATTATGTTTAGTATCACTCCTGCTAGAACTAATTCTTAAATGTCAGTAAAGAATTTTTAAAACCTTTTAAATGCATAAAACCACAAAAAGTGAGAGTGGAAGGAAAAATGAGGAGGCATCCAATACCTGGAAGCTAGAAGAAATATTTGCACTGAATGATTTAGGGCAGGGTTTCTCAACATGGTACTATTGACCTTTGGGGGCCAGATACCTGTTTGTTGTAAAAAGCCAGGATGTTTAACAGCATCCCTGCCTTCTACCTACTAGTTGCCAGTAGCATCTCTTCCCCGGTTGTGACAAACTCAGTATCTCCAGTTATTGTCAGATGGCCCTGGCTGATAGCCATTGATTTAGAGAATCAGAAAAAAACTAAAAGTATCTCTAGGGAGAATCCAGAAAGCAGGCTTGTCAAGGCCAGAGAACACCCAAAAGGCTTGAAGGTGGAGGCACCAGCCAGAAAACAGGATTAGCTGAAGATCAGTGTGAAAGGTAGATAATCCCAGTCTATCCCCTCCCACCTCCTTTCCCCTCCCTCACCATTGGAAATTCATTCCTTGGAGAGCCTGAGTCTGAGAAGCTGAACTAAAGATTTTATACTGGGTGTGGGTATTATGTGAGAATCTAATAACGCAAGTGGAATTCTAGCCTCTTACTCAATTCAGCTCTAAAAACATAGGCATTCACATATGCATTGTCCAGACAAGAGACTAGAGAATTCTTATGAGAAACTGACCAAGCCTGGCCAGGTCACCCTACAACCTACAGTCGAATCTATCAGTCAATAATCTCTCCCTCCTCTGCCTCCCATGGCTTCTAAACTAGGTTTTCACTGCCTTACTCTAGTGAAAGGGACAGCCAAGGTATGCAGTATTTTAAGAACATCTCCAGTATGAAAGAGAAAAAGAGGGACTTCCCTGGTGGTCCAGTGGTTAAGATTCTGAGCTCCCAGTACAGAGGGCCTGAGTTCAATCCCTGTTCAGGGAACTAGATCCCACATGCTGCAACCAAGGTTCACATTCTGCAACCAGGAGTCACATGCCACAGCCAAATAAATAAATATTAAAAGAGTGAGAGAGAGGAAAAAAAAAAAAACAAGAAGGAACTTAGAAAAAACAAATATTATAGGGAGCAAGTGAAGACTTAAAAAACACTGTAAGTGAAGCTTCTCTTCCCAGATCTTGGTTTCTAAGTACCATTTTCCATGGGGCTGGATGCACAGAAACATCTTGTGCCAGAAGATAAAGAAATGCCAAAGAATGACAAAAGAAGATGGAAAAAAAAAAAAAAAACACAGGAGCCATCTTGAATGGTGTTTCCTCACCAAAATGGGGCAATTGGAGTACAAAAATAAAAAACATAGGATTATAGCCCTTGATTAAAATAGGAATCCATGAGTCCAGACTGAGAAAGACAAATAAGGGAGAAAGGAAATCCTTCCTTTCAAAGGACATCAGCTAATAATTGTAGAAAGAAAATGGGAATGGATAATCACCATCTGGCAACATAGTCAGTGGTAGCTGATACAGACAAGGTCATAAATAGAGGCTAAGACTCTTGTGGGTAGAGGTTTGGTGAGGAACAGATACTGGCATACACTCAGAATTGCCCTGCACAAAATCCCAATTAAATACAAAGGGGGAACTGGTCACTTCACAGTGGAGAAAACTGGCTGACACCAAATAATGGGAAATCGGAATTAATATTACCAGTAGTGGGATGGGTCCACACTGTGCATCTGATGTGAGGCGTCAAGTAAGAACACAGCATCATTTTAAAAATAATTTTATTTATTCATTTTTGGCTGTGCTGGGTCTTTGCTGCTCAGGCTTTTCTCTAGTTGCAGTGAGTAGGGACTCCTCTCTAACTGTGGTGCTCAGGCTTCTCACTGCAGTGGTCTCTCTTGTGTAGCACGGGCTCCAGGAGACATGGGCTCAGTAGTTGTAGGTCTCAGGCTCTAGAGGTCAGGCTCAATAGCTGTGCTGCACGGGCTTAGTGCTCTGTGGCATGTGGGATCTTCTCAGACCAGGGATTGAACCGGTGTCTCCTGAATTGGTAGATGGATTATTTACCACTGAACCATCAGGGAAGCCCCAAGGGCATCATTTTTTCAGTATTCCTTCCAAGAGTCTATGGCTCAAGTCCGATCATGGGAAGCATTGTACACACTGAGGTTGATGATTGTCTTATCTTGTGTTAAGATTGTTAATGACTTGAGAGACAGGGAAAGACTGCAGAACTGTTTAGATCAATATATAAATGTATTGTAGGTTTCTATATAGGATTCTAGATCTTAAAAGAGGAATTATTTGGAGAGTTGGTGGAATCTCTACTAAATGGGATCTAGCAAAGATACCACACCTGACACAGCCCCTGTTATCAGGGCTACTTCTTGTTTGTGTTTAAAGTCCACTGTTACCTTCAAATTATTGTTTTTTGTTTGTTTGTTTTTTTGCAGAGGGCAGAATGGTCAGTTATATGGAGATATTATGAGGTCCTCCTACTACCCCTGTATTCTTTACATTTTTAAGAGTGGCACTAATTTCTGCCAGATTCTCTGTGATGAAGTATTGTCTTTGATTTACTATCTTGGCCATGGATGTGTGTGTGTGTGTGTGTGTGTGTGTGTGTGAGGGGTTGGCAGTTTCAGAGCTCTCCACTTGGCCATTTCACCGTGATATCTCTTATCCCACCAGCCAAGGAGGAAGAATGGCGTTGTATCAATTACTGGGAATGTCAATGCCAACTATACATTCAGAGATCAGGAAAGTACTACAGATGGGTCTGCAGACCTGGCAGATGCACAGCAAGCCACACCTGGCCTGGAGCTCCATTCATTTCCAGACTACTCATAATCCTACCAAGGCCAACAACATACTTTGCAGGACCCAGCACAAGTTGAACACGCAGAGCCCTTTGTTCTAAAATTAAGAATTTCAAAAGGGAAATATCGGGATGTTGGACAAATATAAAACCACACTTGTAGTTGTTGTACAGTCTCTAAGTCATGTGTGACTCTTTGTGACACCATGGACTGCAGCACACCCAGCTACCTTGTCCTTCACCATCTCCCGGAGCTTGCTCAAACTCATGTCCATTGAGTCAGTAATGCCACCCAACCATCTCATCTTCTGTCATGCCCTTCTCCTTCTGACTTCAATATTTCTCAGCATCAGGGTCTTTTCTAATGAGTTGCCTCTTTGCATCAGGTGGACAAAGTATTGGAGCTTCAGTTTCTGTATCAGTCCCTAGAATGAATATTCAGGATTGATTTCCTTTAGGATTGACTGGTTTGATCTCCTTGCAGTCCAAGGGACTCTCAAGAGTCTTCTCCAACACTACAGTTCAAAAGCATCAGTTCTTCAGTGCTCAGCCTTCTTTATAATCCAGCTCTCACATCCATACAGACTATTGGAAAAACCATAGATTTTATCAGATGGACCTTTGCTGGCAAAGTAATGTCTCTGCTTTTTAATATGCTGTCTAGGTTGGTCATAGCTTTTCTTCAAAGGAGCAAGCGTCTGTTAATTTCATGGCTGCAGTTACCATCCGCAGTGATTTTGGAGCCCAAGAAAATAAAGTCTGTCACTTTTTCCATTGTTTCCCCACCTATTTGCCATGAAGTGATGGGACTGGATGCCATGATCCTCATTTTTCGAATGTTGAGTTTTAAGCCAGCTTTTTCACTCTCCTCTTTCACTTTCTCCGTGGCTCCTTTTCACTATCTGCCATAAGTGTTGTGTCATCTGCATATCTGAGGTTATTAATATTTCTCCCAGCAGTCTTGATGCTAGCTTGTGGTTCATCCAGCCTGGTATTTCACATGATGTACTCTGCATGTAAGTTAAATAAACAGGATAACAATATACAGCCTTGTCATACTCCTTTTCCAATTTTGAACCAGTCACTTGTTCCATGTAAAGTTCTAACTGTTGCTTCTTGACCTGCATACAGGTTTCCCAGGAGACAGCTAAGGTGGTCTGGTATTCCTGTCTCAGAATTTTCCACCATTTGTTGTGATCCACACAGTCAAAGGCTTTAGTGTAGTCACTGAAGCAGAAGTAGATGTTTTTCTGGAATTCTCTTGCTTTTTCTATGATCCAGTCGATGGCAATTTGATCTCTGGTTCCTCTGCCTTTTCTAAATTCAGCTTGTATGTCTGAAAGTTCTCGATTCACATACTATTGAAGCGTAGCTTGAATTTTGAGCATTGCCTTGCTAGCATGTGAAATGAGCTCAATCGTGTAGTAGTTTGAACATTCTTTGGCATTGCCCTTCTTCAGGATTGGAATGAAATTGAACTTTTCCAGTCTTGTGGCCACTGCTGAGCTTTCCAATTTTGCTGATGTATTGATTGCAGCACTTTCACAGCATCATCTTTTAGGATTTGAAATAGCTCAGCTGGAATTCCATCACCTCCAATAGCTTTGTTTGTAGTATGCTTCCTAAGGCCCACTTGACTTCACACTCCAAGATGTCTGGCTGTAGGTTTGTGATCACACCATTGTGGTTATCTAGGTCATTAAGATCTTTTTTGTACAGTTCTGTGTATTCTTGCCATATCTTCTTCAGCTCTTCTCTTCTGTTAAGTCCTTACTGTTTCTGTCCTTTATTGAGCCCATCTTTGCATGAAATGTTCCCTTTGTATCTCTAATTTTCTTGAAGAGATCTCTAGTCTTTCCTACTCTATTGTTTCCCCCTCTTTCTTTGCATTGTTCACTTAATACGGCTTTCCTATGTCTCCTCGCTATTCGCTGAAACTCTGCATTCACTTGGGTATATCTTTCCTTTTTTCCTTTGCCTTTCACTTCTCTTCTCTTCTCAGCTATTTGTAAGGCCTCCTCAGACAACCATTTGTCTTCTTGCATTTCTTTTTCTTTGGGATAGTTTTAGCCATCACCTCCTTTACAGTTTTATGAACCTCTAACCGCAGCTCTTCAGGCACTCTATCAGATCTAATCCCTTGAATTTATTTGTCACTTACAACTACACTTACAACCTCACAGGTCACACACATGTCTGTGACACTGGCCCTGACTCCCACTCTTAACAGGATTCCAGGCTGATGTTTCAGGGCTCTGGGCATTAATGTCAACCTGGACCCTATGTCCAACTGTCCTTATAATGATTGGATCCTCCATTTCCACCTGTGTTCAGTTCAGTTACTCAGTCGTGTCCAACTCTTTGCGACCCCATGAATCGCAGCACGCCAGGCCTCCCTGTCCATCACCAACTCCCGGAGTTCACCCAAACTCACGTCCATCGAGTCAGTGATGCCATCCCGCCATCTCATCCTCTGTCATCCCCTTCTCCTCCTGCCCCCAATCCCTCCCAGCATCAGAGGCTTTTCCAATGAGTCAACTCTTCGCATGAGGTGGCCAAAGTACTGGAGTTTCAGCTTCAGCATCATTCCTTCCAAAGAAATCACAGGGCAGATCTCCTTTAGAATGGACTGGTTGGATCTCCTTGCAGTCCAAGGGACTCTCAAGAGTCTTCTCCAATAGCTTTCTTCACAGTCCAACTCTCACATCCATACATGACCACTGGAAAAACCATAGCCTTGACTAGATGGACCTTTGTTGGCAAAGTATTGTCTCTGCTTTTGAATATGCCATCTAGGTTGGTCATAACTTTCCTTCCAAGGAGCAAGTGTCTTTTAATTTCATGGCTGCAATCACCATCTGCAGTGATTTTGGAGCCCAAAGAATAAAGTCTGACACTGTTTCCCCATCTATTTCCCATGAAGTGATGGGACCAGATGCCATGATCTTTGTTTTCTGAATGTTGAGCCTTAAGCCAACTTTTTCACTCTCCTCTTTCACTTTCATCAAGAGACTCTTTAGTTCCTCTTCACTTTCTGCCATAAGGGTGGTGTCATCTGCATATCTGAGGTTATTGATATTTCTCCCGGGAATCTTGATTCCAGCTTGTGCTTCTTCCAGCCCAGCGTTTCTCATGATGTACTCTGCATAGAAGTTAAATAAACAGGGTGACAATATACAGCCTTGATGTACTCCTTTTCCTATTTGGAACCAGTCTATTGTTCCACGTCCAGTTCCAACTGTTGCTTCCTGACCTGCATATAGGTTTCTCAAGAGGCAGGTCAGGTGGTCTGGGATTCCCATCTCTCTCAGAATTTTCCACAGTTTATTGTGATCCACACAGTCAAAGGCTTTGGCATAGTCAATAAAGCAGAAATAGATGTTTTTCTGGAACTCTCTTGCTTTTTCCATGATCCAGTGGATGTTGGCAATTTGATCTCTGGTTCCTCTGCCTTTTCTAAAACCAGCTTGAACATCAGGAAATTCACAGTTCACATATTGCTGAAGCCTGGCTTGGAGAATTTTGAGCATTACTTTACTAGTGTGTGAGATGAGTGCAATTGTGCAGTAGTTTGAGCATTCTTTGACATTGCCTTTCTTTGGGATTAGAATGAAAACTGACCTTTTCCAGTCCTGTGGCCACTGCTGAGTTTTCCAAATTTGCTGGCATATTGAGTGCAGCACTTTCACAGCATCATCTTTCAGGATTTGGAATAGCTCAACTGGAATTCCATCACCTCCACTAGCTTTGTTCGTAGTGATGCTTTTTCTAAGGCCTACTTGACTTCACATTCCAGGATGTCTGGGTCTAGGTGAGTGATCACACCATCGTGATTATCTGGGTCGTGAAGATCTTTTTTGTACAGTTCTTCTGTGTATTCTTGCCACCTCTTCTTAATATCTTCTGCTTCTGTTAGGTCCATACCATTTCTGTCCTTTGTCAAGCCCATCTTTGCATGAAATGTTCCCTTGGTATCTCTAATTTTCTTGAAGAGATCTCTAGTCTTTCCCATTCTGTTGTTTTCCTCTATTTCTTTGCATTGATAGCTGAGGAAGGCTTTCTTATCTCTTCTTGCTATTCTTTGAAACTCCGCATTCAGATGCTTATATCTTTCCTTTTCTCTTTTGCTTTTCGCTTCTCTTCTTTTCACAGCTATTTGTAAGGCCTCCCCAGACAGCCATTTTGCTTTTTTGCATTTCTTTTCCATGGAAATGGTCTTGATCCCTGTCTCCTGTACAATGTCACAAACCTCCATCCATAGTTCATCAGGCACTCTGTCTATCAGATCTAGTCCCTTAAATCTATTTCTCACTTCCACTGTAAAATCATAAGGGATTTTATTTAGGTTGTACTTGAATGGTCTAGTGGTTTTCCCCATTTTCTTCAATTTAAGTCTGAATTTGGCAACAAGGAGTTCATGATCTGAGCCACAGTCTGCTCCCTGTCTTGTTTTTGCTGACTGTATAGAGCTTTTCCACATGTGTAGAGATACCCAATTAAATGGTCATGGTTCCCTTAGGGGATCAGGAAATCACTACTGTGAATACTTGTGCCTTCCTGAGCACCAAGCCTCTTTCTTTTTTTAATTTAAAATTTATTTATTTATTTTTGACTGTGCTGGTTCTTTGTTGCTATACATGGGCTTTATATAGTTACTGTGAGCAGGGGCTACTCTCTCCCTGGCTTCTGAAGTACCACCACCTGGGCTGTGTGAGGAGGGGGTTGAGGGGAAGGTGGGAGTCATCCTGTGCCTCTCACTACTGTCAGTTAGCCCAGTTCTGAAAAGACAGCTCTTCATCCCTGGTCTGTAGATGAGAGCTACCACTAAAGTCTCAGAGCCAGTGGCACCCTTCTTGCTAGCTTATTTCTTTGGAGGATTGTGTATACTCTGGCCCCTCCCCAGAGCACAGTCATCTAGGCCTTATAGAATACATCCACTATAATGCACCCACTTCTCTGAGCCTCTTACCCCTCTTCCACCATCTGCCAGGGCAATGCTGGCATTTAAATCTCATTTACTGTGGATCATTGCTTTTTCCTTACTTCCTGGGATCATCCTCACAGCATGTTCACACCATCTCCTATATTCCAAGACAGTGCTCCCAATAAACACTTTCTTATCCAAGTGATGTTGCCTGCTTTGATCCGACACCCTCTGAATCCCGTCGTGTGGAGTCTCTCCCGGCCCTGCAGGGACCTGTTGGCTGGGTTCTGCACCCCGTCGGTGTCTGGCACTTTTCCTCCTCAGCTGAGTTGTGTTATGACTTTCATGTAATGATGGGCCCAGTGTCCAGGCAGGGAGGCTGGGGCAAGAGTCGGGGTCTTGCTGTTTCATAGGGGAGTGGCCTTTGGCACTCTTCTAGGAGAGGGGGGGACTAGCCCATTGTAGGAAGGCCTGGACCAGTTCTGCAGGGGAACCCAGAGATCTCTGTCCTAATGTCAGGCTCCTATTGATTTTCAACCAGAGACCTGACCTTGGCATAGCAAACCTGCCTTGTCAGAGAGACTGACTATTTTGGAGCTCTGTTACCCTTAGGATTAAGTCCTGAGCCTAGTCCTCCACTTTCTCTGTATCTCTGCTGCAGAAAAAAAAAGATGTTTCTGAGGAGGCCTTCTGGGCTTTCACACTTTTTAAAGTCAATTAATCACTCTTAGTCTGTTACCTTTTTCCACAGCATGAATTGAGTTGAGCAGTAGCCACCTTTGCTGTCCCTTTAGTTATCATTTCCCCTCTATTGTTCAAATCCTGATACAATGCTGGTGCATTTGCTACCAGCGTGTAACTGTCCCATGGTTACCTGTGTTATCTGTGCTCCCCTTCTACCAGCAGTGGGGCCCAATGAACAAGTTGGCAGATTTGGCTCCAAAATCCCATTCTAGCATCTGCTTTCTCAGAACATTTCTGGTACTGGTGTTATAAGTTGGGTTCCTTGGAAGGAGATTTGGAGTCAGAGATGGGCAGGCAAGCAGGAGGTTTATGAGGAAGAACTCTTGAGGTCAATACCTGTGGGAGGGAAAAAATGCAGAGACATAGGACTGGGCAAAGGGAAAGTTGAGCCTTGACGAAGGCCTTAGCTGAACGTATAGGGAGCTCTACAGCAAGCCTGGCTCTCGAGAACTGTCCCAAGTTGCAGCAAGCACCTTTTACCTTCATGCTGAGCAGTCACTGAATGAATGACAGCTGCTCCCGGAAGGGGTCTCGCTATAGTGGAGATGACTTCCAAAAGCTGAGTTAATTCCAAAGCATCTGCCAGTAGAGAGGCATCTGCCAGCAGGGCCTCCGACAGCTGCAGGGTAAATTCTTCTATCCTAAGGAGGAAGCTGCGGCCTTATCACAGAATCCACTGCAGCTTACTGTGTAATAATATAAATGCTACATTTTTATCTAACTAGAAATTATGCTCTAGTTTAGAGGAAAAAAATGCATGTGTTTGGTGTGTGTGTGTGTGTATGAAATTGAGGACTGTAAATTTTGAAAACCTCTCTTTTCATGATTGGAAGCCAATAGATTATATTTCAAATTTTGTTTAAAAAGTTAAGACAAAAAATCTGTTAAGACAGACTACACAAATGGTGTCATTTACTGAGGTATTCCCGTCTTCCTCTTAGTAAAAATGCTTTGTCTACTCACCTGCATAATGTTATTTTTAAAGTTTATTTCCAATAACTTTTTACTGATAAAAAGCATTTGCATCTAGTTTTAAAATTTTCCTTTTGCTGGACAGAAACTAAACCACAGTTCAGTGCTGGGACACTTGGCAATCTCACAGGTGGTGAAGACAAAAAGAATTAGATCTGATATATTTAGAAGGGATTGGTTGCCTCTTTCTTAACAAGGAATAATAATAGGCAATTTAAAATTGTTTGACATCTTTCAAATTGCTTTTACAACTTCAGTTATCACAGTAATCCTCCACCCAGTGTCATTAGAGTAGATATTATTATCCTATTTTGTGGATGAGAAAAATTGAGGCTCAAAGGGGCTGTGTTTAATCGATGAAATCTGTATATAAATTGTTGTTGTTCAGTCACCAACTCATGTCCGAAACTTTGCGACCCCATGGACTGCAGCATGTCAGGCTTCCCTGTCCTTCACTACCTTCCGGAGTCTGCTCAGGTTCATGTCCATTGAGTTGGTGATGCCACTCAGCCATCTCATCCTGTGTTGCCTATTTCTCCACCTGCTCTCAATCTTTCCCAGCATCAGGGTCTTTTCCAATAAGTTGACTCTTTGCATCAGGTGGCCAAATTATTGGAGCTTCAGCTTCAGCATCAGTTTTCCAATGAATATTCAGGGTTTATTTCCTTTAGGATTGACTGGTTTGATCTCCTTGCTGTCCAAGGGACTCTCAAGAGTCTTCTCCAACACCACAGTTCAAAAGCATCAATTCTTTGGCTCTCAGCCTTCTTTATGGTCCATGACTACTTGAAAAACCATAGCTTTGACTATACAGATTTTTGTCGGCAAAGAGGTGTCTGTGCTTTATAATATGCTATCTAGGTTTGTCGTAGCTTTCATTCCAAGAAGCAAGCATGTTTTAATTTCATGGCTGCAATCACCATCTGCAGATTTTGGAGCCCAAGAAAATAAAGTCTGTCACTGTTTCCACTTTTCCCCCATCTATTTACCTTGAACTGATGGGACCTGATGCCATGATGTTAGTTTTTTGAATGTTGAGATTTTAGCCAGGTTTTTCACTCTCCTCTTTCACCTTCATCAAGAGGCTCTTTAGTTCCTCTTCACTTTCTTCCATGAAGGTGGTGTCATCTGCATATCTGAGGTTGTTGATATTTCTCCCAGCAATCTTGATTCTAGCTTGTGATTCATCCAGCCTGGTATTTCACATGATGTACTCTGTATATAAATTAAATAAACAGGAAAACAATATACAGCCTTGTCATACTCCTTTTCCAATTTTGAATCAGTCACTTGTTCCATGAAAAGTTCTAACTGTTGCTTCTTTTTTTTTTTTTTTAAACTTTACAATATTGTATTAGTTTTGCCAAATATTGAAATGAATCTGCCACAGGTATACATGTGTTCCCCATCCTGAACCCTCCTCCCTCCCCATACCATCCCTCTGGGTCGTCCCAGTGCACCACCCCCAAGCATCCAGTATCGTGCATTGAACCTGGACTGGCAACTCGTTTCATACATGATATTATACATGTTTCAATGCCATTCTCCCAAATCTTCCCACCCTCTCCCTCTCCCACAGAGTCCATAAGACTGATCTATACATCAGTGTCTCTTTTGCTGTCTCGTACACAGGGTTATTGTTACCATCTTTCTAAATTCCATATATATGCGTTAGTATACTGTGTTGGTGTTTTTCTTTCTGGCTTACTTCACTCTGTATAATAGGCTCCAGTTTCATCCACCTCATTAAAACTGATTCAAATGTATTCTTTTTAATGGCTGAGTAATACTCCATTGTGTATACGTACCACAGCCTTCTTATCCATTCATCTGCTGATGGACATCTAGGTTGCTTCCATGTCCTGGCTATTATAAACAGTGCTGTGATGAACATTGGGGTACATGTGTTTCTTTCCCTTCTGATTTCCTCAGTGTGTATGCCCAGCAGTGGGATTGCTGGGTTGTATGGCAGTTCTATTTCCAGTTTTTTAAGGAATCTCCACACTGTTCTCCATAGTGGCTGTACTAGTTTGCATTCCCACCAACTGTGTAAGAGGGTTTCCTTTTCTCCACACCCTCTCCAGCATTTATTGCTTGTAGACTTTTGGATCGCAGCCATTCTGACTGGCCTGAAATCGTACCTCATTGTGGTTTTGATTTGCATTTCTCTGATAATGAGTGATGTTGAGCATCTTTTCATGTGTTTGTTAGCCATCTGTATGTCTTCTTTGGAGAAATGTCTATTTAGTTCTTTGGCCCATTTTTTGATTGGGTCATTTATTTTTCTGGAGTTGAGCTGTAGGAGTTGCTTGTATATTTTTGAGATTAGTTGTTTGTCAGTTGCTTCATTTGCTATTATTTTCTCCCATTCTGAAGGCTGCCTTTTCACCTTGCTAATAGTTTCCTTTGTTGTGCAGAAGCTTTTAAGGTTAATTAGGTCCCATTTGTTTATTTTTGCTTTTATTTCCGATATTCTGGGAGGTGGGTCATAGAGGATCCTGCTGTTATGTATGTCAGAGAGTGTTTTGCCTATGTTCTCCTCTAAGAGTTTTATAGTTTCTGGTCTTATGTTTAGATGTTTAATCCATTTTGAGTTTATTTTTGTGTATGGTGTTATAAAGTGTTCTGCTTTCATTCTTTTACAAGTGGTTGACCAGTTTTCCCAGCACCACTTGTTAAAGAGATTGTCTTTAATCCATTGTATATTCTTGCCTCCCTTGTCAAAGATAAGGTGTCCATAGGTGCGTGGGTTTATCTCTGGGCTTTCTATTTTGTTCCATTGATCTATATTTCTGTCTTTGTGCCAGTACCATACTGTCTTGATAACTGTGGCTTTGTAGTAGAGCCTGAAGTCAGGCAGGTTGATTCCTCCAGTTCCATTCTTCTTTCTCAAGATTGCTTTGGCTATTCGAGGTTTTTTGTATTTCCATACAAATTGTGAAATTATTTGTTCTAGCTCTGTGAAGAATACCGTTGGTAGCTTGATAGGGATTGCATTGAATCTATAAATTGCTTTGGGTAGTATACTCATTTTCACTATATTGATTCTTCCATTCCATGAACATGGTATATTTCTCCATCTATTAGTGTCCTCTTTGATTTCTTTCACCAGTGTTTTATAGTTTTCTATATATAGGTCTTTAGTTTCTTTAGGTAGATATATTCCTAAGTATTTTATTCTTTCTGTTGCAATGGGGAATGGAATTGTTTCCTTAATTTCTCTTTCTGTTTTCTCATTATTAGTGTATAGGAATGCAAGGGATATCTGTGTGTTGATTTTATATCCTGCAACTTTACTATAATCATTGATTAGTTCTAGTAATTTTCTGGTGGAGTCTTTAGGGTTTTCTATGTAGAGGATCATGTCATCTGCAAATAGTGAGAGTTTTACTTCTTCTTTTCCAATTTGGATTCCTTTTATTTCTTTTTCTGCTCTGATTGCTGTGGCCCAAACTTCCAAAACTATGTTGAATAGTAGTGGTGAAAGTGGGCACCCTTGTCTTGTTCCTGACTAGAGGAAATGCTTTCAATTTTTCACCATTGAGGATAATGTTTGCTGTGGGTTTGTCATATATAGCTTTTATTATGTTGAGGTATGTTCCTTCTATTCCTGCTTTCTGGAGAGTTTTTATCATAAATGGATGTTGAATGTTGTCAAAGGCTTTCTCTGCATCTATTGAGATAATCATATGGCTTTTATTTTTCCATTTGTTAATGTGGTGTATTACATTGATTGATTTGTGGATATTGAAGAATCCTTGCGTCCTTGGGATAAAGCCCACTTGGTCATGGTGTATGATCTTTTTAATGTGTTGTTGGATTCTGATTGCTAGAATTTTGTTAAGGATTTTTGCATCTATGTTCATCAGTGATATTGGCCTGTAGTTTTCTGTTTTTGTGACATCTTTGTCAGGTTTTGGTATCACCATCAGGGTGATGGTGGCCTCACAAAATGAGTTTGGAAGTTTACCTTCCTCTGCAATTTTCTGGAAGAGTTTGAGCAGGATAGGTGTTAGCTCTTCTCTAAATTTTTGGTAGAATTCAGCTGTGAAGCCATCTGGACCTGGGCTTTTGTTTGCTGGAAGATTTTTGATTACAGTTTCAATTTCTGTGCTTGTGATGGGTCTGTTAAGATTTTCTATTTCTTCCTGGTCGAGTTTTGGAAAGTTGTACTTTTCTAAGGATTTGTCCATTTCTTCCACGTTGTCCATTTTATTGGCATATAATTATTGATAGTAGTCTCTTATGATCCTTTGTATTTCTGTGTTGTCTGTTTTGATCTCTCCATTTTCATTTCTAATTTTATTGATTTGATTTTTCTCCCTTTGTTTCTTGATGAGTCTGGCTAATGGTTTGTCCATTTTATTTATCCTTTCAAAGAACCAGCTTTTGGCTTTGTTGATTTTTGCTATGGTCTCTTTTGTTTCTTTTGCATTTATTTCTGCCCTAATTTTTAAGAGTTCTTTCCTTCTACTAACCCTGGGGTTCTTCATTTCTTCCTTTTCTAGTTGCTTTAGGTGTAGAGTTCGGTTATTTATTTGACTTTTTTCTTGTTTCTTGAGGTGTGCCTGTATTGCTATGAACTTTCCCCTTAGCACTGCTTTTATAGTGTCCCACAGGTTTTGGGTTGTTGTGTTTTCATTTTCATTCGTTTCTATGCAAATTTTGATTTCTTTTTTGATTTCTTCTGTGATTTGTTAGTTATTCAGCAGCGTGTTGTTCAGCCTCCATATGTTGGAATTTTTAACAGTTTTTCTCCTGTAATTGAGATGTAATCTTACTGCATTGTGGTCAGAAAAGATGCTTGGAATGGTTTCTATTTTTTTGAATTTACCAAGGCTAGCTTTATGGCCCAGGATGTGATCTATCCTGGAGAAGGTTCCATGTGCGCTTGAGAAAAAGGTGAAATTCATTGCTTTGGGATGAAATGTCCTATAGATATCAATTAGGTCTAACTGTTCTATTGTATCGTTTAAAGTTTGTGTTTCCTTGTTAATTTTCTGTTTAGTTGATCTATCCATAGGTGTGAGTGGGGTATTAAAGTCTCCCACTATTCTTGTGTTATTGTTAATTTCTCCTTTCGTACTTGTTAGCATTTGTCTTACATACTGTGGTGTTCCCGTGTTGTGTGCATATGTATTTATAATTGTTATATCTTCTTCTTGGATTGATCCTTTGATCATTATGTAGTGACCTTCTTTGTCTCTTTTCACAGCCTTTGTTTTAAAGTCTATTTTATCTGATATGAGTATTGCTACTCCTGCTTTCTTTTGGTCCCTATTTGCATGGAAAATCTTTTTCCAGCCCTTCACTTTCAGTCTGTATGTGTCCCCTGTTTTGAGGTGGGTCTCTTGTAGACAACATATGTAGGGGTCTTGTTTTTGTATCCATTCAGCCAGTCTTTGTCTTTTGGTTGGGGCATTCAACCCATTTACGTTTAAGGTAATTACTGATAAGTATGATCCCATTGCCATTTACTTTATTGTTTTGGGTTCGAATTTATACACCATTTTTGTGTTTCCTGTCTAGAGAATATCCTTTAGTATTTGTTGGAGAGCTGGTTTGGTGGTGCAGAATTCTCTCAGCTTTTGCTTGTCTGAAAAGCTTTTGATTTCTCCTTCATATTTGAATGAGATCCTTTCTGGGTACAATAATCTGGGCTGTAGGCTATTTTCTTTCATCATTTTAAGCATGTCTTGCTATTCCCCCCTGGCTTGAAGAGTTTCTATTGAAAGATCAGCTGTTATCCTTATGGGAATTCCCTTGTGTGTTATTTGTTGTTTTTCCCTTGCTGCTTTTAATATTTGTTCTTTGTGTTTGATCTTTGTTAATTTGATTAATATGTGTCTTGGGGTGTTTCGCCTTGGGTTTATCCTGTTTGGGACTCTCTGGGTTTCTTGGACTTGGGTGATTATTTCCTTCCCCATTTTAGGGAAGTTTTCAACTATTATCTCCAAGTATTTTCTCATGGTCTTTCTTTTTGTCTTCTTCTTCTGGGACCCCTATGATTCGAATGTTGTAGCGTTTAATATTGTCCTGGAGGTCTCTGAAATTGTCCTCATTTCTTTTAATTCGTTTTTCTTTTATCCTCTCTGACTCATTTATTTCTACCATTCTATCTTCTAATTCACTAATCCTATCTTCTGCCTCTGTTATTCTACTATTTGTTGCCTCCAGAGTGTTTTTAATTTCATTTATTGCATTATTCATTATATATTGACTCTTTTTTATTTCTTCTAGGTCCTTGTTAAACCTTTCTTGCATCTTCTCAATCCTTGTCTCCAGGCTATTTATCTGTGATTCCATTTTGATTTCAAGATTTTGGATCAATTTCACTATCATTATTCGGAATTCTTTATCAGGTAGATTCCCTATCTCTTCCTCTTTTGTTTGGTTTGGTGGGCATTTATCCTGTTCCTTTATCTGCTGGGTATTCCTCTGTCTCTTCATCTTGTTTAAATTGCTGATTTTGGGGTGTCCTTTCTGTATTCTGGCAGTTTGTGGAGTTCTCTTTATTGTGGCTTTTCCTCACTGTGTGTGGGTTTGTACAGGTGGCTTGTCAAGGTTTCTTGGTTAGAGAAGCTTGTGTCGGTGTTCTGGTGGGTGGAGCTGTATTTCTTCTCTCTGGAGTGCAATGAAGTGTCCAGTAATGAGTTATGAGATGTCTATTGTTTTGGGGTGACTTTGGGCAGCCTGTATCTTGGAGCTCAGGGCTGTGTTCCTTTGTTGCTGGAGAATTTGCTTGGTATGTTTTGCCCTGGAGCTTGTTGGCCCTTGTGTGGTGCTTGGTTTCCATGTCGGTATGGAGGCGTTTGATGAGCTCCTGTCAATTAATGTTCCTTGGAGTTAGGAGTTCCCTGGAGTCAGGGTTTGGACTTAAGCCTCCTGCTTCCAGTTATCGGTCTTATTTTTACAGTAGTTTCAAAACTTCTCCTTCTATACAGCACCATTGATAAAACATCTATGTTAAAGATGAAAAGTTTCTCTACCATGAGGGTCACCCAGAGAGGTTCACAGCATTACATGGAGAAGAGAAGAGGGAGGAGGGAGTTAGAGGTGACCAGAATGAGATGAGATGGAATCAATAGAGGAGAGAGTGGGCTAGCTGGTAATCACTTCCTTATGTGCACTCCACAACTGGACCGCTCAGAGATGTTCACGGAGTTATACAGAGAAGAGAAGAAGGAGGAAGGAGACAGAGGTGGTCAGGAGGATAAAAGTGGGGAATGAAAAGGAGGGAGACAGATCCAACCAGTAATCAGTTCCCTAAGTGTTCTCCACCGTCTGGAACACACAGAAATTCACAGAGTTGGGTAGAGTAGAGAGGGGTTAGGGAGGAGACACAGGCGACCTGGTGGAGAAAAAGGAGAGTCCAAAGGGAGAGAGATCAGTCAAGCCAGTAATCTCGTTCCCTAGTGAAAAATGGGTACTGAAGATTGGGTTCTTAAAGGTACAAAATTGGTAACAAATACATAAAAGCAAAAATTAAAAATCTAGAGTAGAGTTTGGAATTTCAAAAATACGATGTTAAAGAAAAGGGAAAGAGAGAAAAAATGAACAAACAAGGTTGCAAAAATTATAAAGAAAATATAGGTACAAAATTGATAACAAATACCAAAAAGCATAAATTAAAAATCTAGAGTAGAGTTTGGACTTTCAGATATGCAATGTTATATAAAAGAAGAAGAGAAAGAAACAGAGGGAAAAAAAAAAGTCACAGAAATTATAAAAAAAAAAACTATAGGTACAAAATTGATAACAAATACCAAAAAGCTAAAATTAAAAATCTAGAGTTTGGAATTTCAAAAATACAATGTTAAAGAAAAGAAGAAAAAAAAAAGGTCAAAAAAATTATAAAAAGTATACATATGAAGTTTGCTTTAAAAAAAATAGGGTCTTTTTTTTTTTTGCAAAGTAATAGGTTATAAAAGTGAAAATTAAAGGAATAATAGAGGACTTAAAATTTTTTTTTCAATTAAAAAAAAAATGATGGTAAAAATAGTAAAAATATATCTAGGACTTTCTCTGGTTTTGTTGTGAGTATTGTGGGTTCAGTTCATTTTTGGCTAGTTCCTTGGTCCGACTTATATTTCTCAAGATCTATAGGCCCCTTCCTATGTAGTCGGTACTAACCGCAGGGTTTTAATCTATTGCCTGTAGCTTCCAAGGCGGTTCCCTCTGTTATAGCTTCTTCTGTTTGCTGGTCTCTTCAGTGTCTGGTTTCCGCCCTAACACAAAGGGGACGGTGGAGGACACTTTTTTTTTTTTTTTTAGGCTCACTTGTTCAGTCGCGCTGTGGGGAGGAAGGAAGGGATGCTGCAAACAATAACACTGGCGTGTGCTCGCAGTGCCTCAGCCACACTGGGTCTGCGCCTGCTCATGGCGCCTGTAGCCTCCCTGCCCACACTGCTCAGGCTCTAGGTTGCTCCACTGGGAACCATCCATGGCCGGCCCTGGGCTGCCTGCACCTCACAGGTCCAAGCAGCTCAGGTTCAGGCACTCGGGTAGTCCTCAGAGGCCCAGACTCGGTTGGGCCTGCGTTTTGTGCCCTTCCCAGGTCCAAGCAGCTCAGGTAATGAGGTGTTTGGTGATTGCTGCGACTTATCGCCTCCCCGCCGCTCGGTTATCTAGGTGTACAACTGGCGCACCTTCTCAGGCAGATGTTGACCATCCAGACCCCCAAGAAGTTTTAGTTAGCAAAAAAGCCTGCTTACAGTTTTATAGATAATGTCTCTCTGGGGCTGCGATTGCCCCCTTCTGGCTCTGCCTGCCTGTCACCAGAGGGGGATGGTCTGCAGCCGGCTATCTCTGTTCAGTCCTTTGTTCCGTGCGCGGCCCGGCGGTGTCTTAGGTTAGGGCTGGCTTTTCACGTGGTAGATATCCCACAGTCTGGTTTGCTAGCCCAAATTATTTTGCTCAGATAGCGCTCAGGGTATTCAGGCCAGATCCTTACTCTAAGGGATGCAGCCTGCACCATGCCTCCCTACCCAGCCCCCGCTTGCTAGTGGCGTGTGCAGGCGTCTGCGCTGCTTCTCCGCTGGGAGAGTTACTGTAGGGCTCGCAATCTGCGGGTTTTAATTGTTTATTTATTTTTCCTCCATGTTATGTTGCCCTCTGTGCTTCCAAGGCTCGGCACAGATTCGGCAGTTAGGTTTCCTGGTGTTTGGAAACTTCTCTCTTTTTAAGACTCCCTTCCCGGGATAGAACTCTGTCCCTCCCTCTTTCGTCTCTTTGTCTTTTATATTTTTTCCTACCTCCTTTCGAAGACTTGGGTTGCTTTTCTGGGTGCCTAATGTCCTCTGCCGGCATTCAGGAGTTGTTTTGTGGAATTTACTCGGCGTTTAAATGTTCTTTTGATGAATTTGTGGGGGAGAAAGTGTTCTCCCCATCCTACTCCTCCGCCATCTTAGCTCCTCTCCCTAACTGTTGCTTCTTGACCTGCATACAGGTTTCCCAGGAGACAGGTAGGTGGTCTGATATTCCCATCTCTTGAGGAATTTTCCATCATTTATTGTGATCCACATAGTCAAAGGCTGTCACACAGTCAATGAAGGAGAAGTAGTTGTTTTTCTGGAATTCTCTTGCTTTCTCTATGAGCCAGTGGATACTGGCAATTTGATCTCTGGTTCCACTGCCTTTTCTAAACCTAACTTTTATATCTGGAAGTTCTCAGTTCACATACTGCTGAGCCTAGCTTGAAGGATTTTCAGCATAGCGTTACTAGCATGTGAAATGAGCACAGTTGTCTGGTAGTTTGAACATTCTTCGACATTGCTTTTCTTTGAGATTGGAATGAAAACTGACCTTTTCCAGTCCTGTGACCATTGCTGAGTTTTCCAAATTTGCTGGCATATTGAGTGCAGCACTACAACAGCATTATCTTTTAGGGTTTCTAACTAGCTCAGCTGGCATTCATCACTTCCACTACCTTTGTTTGCAGTAATGCTTCCTAAGGCCCGCTTGACTCCACACTTCGGGATGTCTGGCTCTAGGTGAGTGATCACACCATTGTGGATATCTGGGTCATTAAGATCTTTTTTGGCATAGTTCTTTTGTGTATTCTTGCCACCTCTTCTTCATCTCTTCTGCCTCTGTTAGGATCTTGCCATTTCTATCCTTTGTGTGTCCATCCTTGTATGAAAAGTTCCCCGATCTCTCCAATTTTCTTGAAGAGCTCTCTAGTGTTTCCCATTCTATTGTTTTCCTGCATTTCTTTGCATTGTTCACTTGAGAAAACTTTATCTCTCCCTGCTGTTCTTTTGAACTCTGCATTCATTTAGGTATTTCTTTCCCTTTCTTCTTTGCTTTTTACTTCTCTTTTTTCTCAGCTATTTGTAAAGCCTCCTCAGACAACCACTTTCCCTTCTCACAGTTTTTTTTTCCCCTTTGGGATGAGTTTGGTCTCTGCCTCCTGTACAATGTTATGAACCTCCTGTAGTTCTTCAGGCACTCTGTCTACCATATCTGATCCCTTGAATCTATTTGTCACCTCCACTGTATAATCATAAGGGATTTGATTAGGTCATTTCTGAATGGCTTAGTGGTTTTCCCTCCTTTTTTCAACTTAAGCCTGAATTTTGCAGTAAAGAGCTCATGATCTGAGCCACAGTCACCTCCAGGTCTTGTTTTTGCTGACTGTATAGATCTTCCGCATCTTTGGCTACAAAGAATGTAATCAGTTTAATTTTGATATTGACCTTTGGTGATGTTTGTGTGTAGAGTCACCTCTTGTGTTGTTGGGGAAAGGTGTTTGCTATGACCAGTGTGTTCTGTTGGCAAAACTCTGTTAGCCTTTGCCGTGCTTCATTTTGTACTCCAAGGCCAAACTTGACCTATTACTCCAGGTATCTCTTCACTTCCTACTTTTGCATTCCAATCCCCTATGATGAGAAGAACATCTTTTTTTGGTGTTAGTTCTAGAAGGTCTTGTAGGTCTTCATAGAACTGGTCAATTACAGCTTCTTTGGCATCAGTGGTTGGGCATGGACTTGGATTACTGTGATGTTGAATGGTTTGCCTTGGAAATGAACTGATATTATTCTGTCATTTTTGAGATTGAACCTAAGTACTGCACTTTGGGCTGTTTTGTTGACTATGAGGCTACTCCATTTCTTCTAAGGGATTCTTGCCCACAGTAGTAGATATAATGATTATCTGAACTAAATTTGCCCACTCCCATCCATTTTAGTTCCCTGATTCCTAAGACACTGATGTTTACTCTTGCCATCTCCTGCTTGACCACTTCCAATTTACCATGATTCATGGACCTAATATTCCTGATTCCTATGCAATACTATTCATTACAGCATCAGACTTTACTTTCACCACCAGACACAGCCACAGCTGAGCAGTGTTTCCTCCTTGGCCCAGCTGCTTCATTCCTTCTGGAGCTATTAGTAATTGCCCTCTGCTCTTCCTCAATAGCATAGTAGACACCTTCTGATCTGGAGGACTCATCTTCTGGTGTTATATCTTTTTTCCTTTTCATATTGTTCATGGGTTTCTTGTGGCAACAATACTGGAGTGGTTTGCCATTCCCTCCTCCAGTGGACCACATTTTGTCACAACTCTTCACTATGACCCATCCATCTTGAGTGGCCCTGCATGGCATGGCTCATAGCATCATTGAGTTACGCAAGCCCCTTTTCCGCAACAAGGCTGTGAACCAGCAAGGGCTATATATAAACACTGGACAGTAAAATTAATTATAACTAGATTTTTTTATGCTTCAGGTTGGTTGTCTTGAATTTTAAAACAGCTACTGATAAAAAGAAATTGTTAAGTGTTACATTGTGTTACATGACATAATTTTTTTTCCCCTACCCAGGGATTTGCTAGGATAGTCTTTGACAGATAAGCCTGTTCTGAAATAATTTCTTCAGGCTTCAAGCACATATTGTCAGAACCCAGAAAAACTCACTCTGCCTTTTAAAAGATCTAATTGTCTGAGCTGTCAAACAGCAGAAGTAGAATCAGAAAATTCCATTCCTAGAGGCAAATGAGATATGATTTGTGTTGGAGAATGTTAAGTGTAAGTTCAGAAACTGTGAAGACAGACAGAAGTGTCTGGGTGGGTGGGGGAGGCTCCTAAAACATAGTAGGCTCTTTGCAGGGGTATTGCAAGAATGTGGCCTGTATGCTGGGACAGTGAGCACTGGAGACCTTCGTTCCACTCTGTGAAGTGTTCTTCTGTTTAGAATGTTTCTTATCATCTGGTTCATTTATATTTGTACACTGTGGAATGACTCTAGACTGCATTAGCCCTTTTGCTATAATTCAAAGTACCCCCTTGAAAAAAGTCTTCTTTAATTAACAGAAAATTCCACCTGAACATGGACCTACTGAGTGCACTGATATCAAATCCTCACTCCTACTGACCACTTCCTGGGTAGGTTGCCAAATTCTAACTTTCTAGATGAGGGTTTACTGCACTGAAGCCTGAAATTCCTGCTGCCATAGGCCTTTGGCAGCTCTGATATGAGAAACTAAACCATGGACAGGGATGGAAGGTAGGGAAAATGCAGTATTTTTATAAATTTTAGGCTTTGGCTTTTATAATAAATTATTCGATTTATTTAAAAAATAGATAACGCATATTGTGCAAAATTCAGTGGTACAGAAGACTCATCAGTGAAAAGAAATCTCTTCTCACCCCCTGAACCAGAGCAACTAGTCCCCATCTCCAGAGGAAATCAATTTCTTGTGTGCTCCTTTCAGACATGCAGGCCATATTAGATTGAATGTATATAAGAAAAGAAAGAAAGTGAAGTCGCTCAGTTGTGTCTGACTCTTTGCGACCCCATGGACTGTAGCCTACCAGGCTCCTCTGTCCATGGCATTTTCCAGGCAATAGTACTGGAGTGGATTGCCATTTCCTTCTCCAGGGGATCTTCCCAACTCAGGGCTCGAACCCAGGTCTCCTGCATTGTAAACAGACGCTTTACCGTCTGAGCCACCAGGGAAGTCCCTGAATGTATATACCATGATTATTAAATCATTAAAGAGCATTCAGGTTGTTGCCGATTCTTTGCAAATCTGTAATGTGGTTTTCTTTTATCTTTACATCTTTGCTACATTTGGAATTTTAAAGTAAGAAGTGAAATTGGGATACATTTTTTTTCTCTAGATGGCTAGTCCTAACATGCTTTATTGAATAATTCATCTTTCCCATTGATTTGAAATAACTTGTTTGTCACATGCAAAATTTTTATAGGTGTTGGAGTAAGTTTTCTAGAACTTGTTTGATTTATATCAGTCTATTCAAACATTTTAATTGTTATAAACTTGTGTTTTAATGTCTTATAAGACTGTTCCTCTTATTGTTCTTTTTCAGGATTTTCCTGGCCTTTATTGCATGTTTATTTTTTCCTTAGGCCTATGGAAAATAATTCCAAATTGGCTCTTTCCCCCCACATTTCAAATGACTGTTGAGAACTTGGGATATGGACAATGTTATTAATAAGAAACCAAATTTAAAAAATGTTTAATTGTTATTAAAATTGAAATAGTTACATGTGGCTAGTGGCTGCTGTGTTTCTAGAGAATCTGTATATAGAAAGAGGATTTATTTCTGAACAGTAATTTTGTGCCCAACCATGTTATTCAACTCTATTATTTAAAACAATTTTTCATATGATTCTCTTGAGTTTTACAAGTGTGCAATTAGTATAATCCAACAGTGAAACTTTTATTGCTTTCCTTCCAATTAATACAACTTCTATGCATTTTGACTTTGAATTTTATAGACAAACAAACTAAATTTCTATATTGAAAACTTCATGGTATTAATTTATTCAACAGACATTTATCATCTTGATATTAGATCTTAGAGGATAAAAAATAATTAAGGTAAATTCATTTCTTTAAGAATTTATTGTATGGTGGATAGAATAGGAGTATCTCATGGAGAAGTAGCAAACAGTAGAGTAAAACTCATGATAGAGATGTGCAAGAGTTTTGAGGTGGACAATGGCATCAGTTCAGTTCAGTTCAGTCACTCAGTCGTGTCCGACTCTTTGCATCGCAGCATGCCAGGCCTCCCTGTCCATCACCAACTCTCGGAGTTCACTCAAACTCACGTCCATCGAGTTGGTGATGCCATCCAGCCATCTCATCCTCTGTTATCCCCTTCTCCTCCTGCCCCCAATCCCTCCCAGCATCAGACTCTTTTCCAATGAGTCAACTCTTCGCATGAAGTGGCCAAAGTATTGGAGTTTTAGCTTTAGCATCAGTCCTTCCAATGAACACCCAGGACTGACCTTCTTTAGGATGGACTGGTTGGACCTCCTTGCAGTCCAAGGGACTCTCAAGAGTCTTCTCCAACACCACAGTTCAAAAGCATCAATTCTTCGGCACTCAGCTTTCTTCACAATCCAACTCTCGCATCCATACATGACCACTGGAAAAACCATAGCCTTGACTAGATGGACCTTTGTGAGCAAAGTAATGTCTCTGCTTTTCAATATGCTTGCTGCTGCTGCTGCTAAGTTGCTTCAGTCGTGTCCGACTCTGTGCGACCCCATAGATGGCAGCCCACCAGGCTCCCCCGTCCCTGGGATTCTCCAGGCAAGAACACTGGAGTGGGTTGCCATTTCCTTCTCCAATGCATGAAAGTGAGAAGTGAAAGTGAAGTCGCTCAGTCGTGTCCGACTCTTAGCAACTCTGTGGACTGCAGCCCATTAGGCTCCTCCGTCCATGGGATTTTCCAGGCAAGAGTACTGGAGTGGGGTGCCGTTGCCTTTTCCGATATGCTATCTAGGTTGGTCATCACTTTCCTTCCAAGGAGTAAGCATAGAAGTACCTTAAGTGGTGTGTGTGTGTGGGGGGGCAAGGGAAGACTTTTGGAAAGGGGAAGCCTAGCCCAAGTGTTAAAGAATGATTTAAAATTAACCAGATGGAAGTTAGGAGAGGAGATAATGGATTTCAGACTACGAAGACAGTTACTTATCTATAAAGTAAATGTTGTTTCTTTTGGCTTGTTAAAAGTATTTACTCTTCAGATATGGTTATAGGCATTTGATCAAATGTTTATACAACATATTGATTCAGGCATATTTTGAAACTACACTTGTGTCTGCAAAGTGTGAGGGTTTTTATAAAAATAATGCATGATAAAAATGTATTATTTCAGTTAATGTTTAAGTTGCCTGCCTATAATGATGGCAATACAATTTAGCTGGTGGAATACTATAGTTAAGTCTAATTCCAAAGTTAGTTTTATAGTAGTCCTAGTTTTTTTGCTAATAATTATTTCATACTGGCAGTTCATTAAACCTCAAAATGTAGAATCCTTTCCTAACTGAAGTGCTCTTATACCAAGAAGTTTTATGTTTCTTACAGACCCAAGGGGATAAACTTAAATTTCCTTTGAAACTCTCAGCTTAGATTTTTTCTTCTAGAAACACTGAAATTCTAATTAATCATCGCCCAGGAAACAACACAAAACCCCCAAACCAGTGTGTATCAAAACTCCTTAATCCATAGCACAATGCTCCTCTGTTTTCTTTCTCAACTGTTATCTGCATTATGATCATAAAGGCTCTAGATCAAGGCAGCAACATGCAAAATGATCAATTTATAAAATTATATATACACCTATTTTGTTTATGTCGATTGTTCATAGCTTATCTCAATTTATAGTTTGCTGAGGCCTCAGTGTTCAGTGTTTTGGGAGAATGGGCACAGTAGGAGTATCAAGGGTTTTGTAAACGTCCATTAAGTTGAGCATAATAAAATGTTCACTAATAAAGCATAAAAGGCCTTGTAGCGGATCAAAAATGGTAAATATGTATCAAATTGGGTGAATGTATTCCTTTATAGTGATTTAGAAATCGTATTTCTTTATAGTGATATTTCTGGGATGTAATGAAAGTTTTGCCCTACTCTGAAAACTGGGATTTTTTTGTTTTTCCTCTGTAAAATTTTACCTATTCGATCAATTACATAAATATGTCTTTTACTCTTTATGGAAATGTTAATTTCCCAGGCATTTCACTTTTGGACCCTGGAGCACTTCTGGAACACTCAAGTCCTGTATCCAGGTGGTGAGCTTACCCTAAAATGTAGTTGCAGTTATGCATTTGACAAGAGCGAATGGGGACCTATGTGTGAAAGCCCTCCAGGTCCAGCTGCTTCATGCTCTGCCTGAAAGCCATACTTTACCCTCCACACGAGAAGGCAGACCCAGACTTATGAGTAGGAGGATAGTAATCAGTATACTGGTTGGGTTAAGCTGTGATTCTTCATTAACTTTCTCCCCTAAATTTAATGGCTTCAAACAACAAAATTTTTTTCTTTTAACTTTAAGAGAAAGCTCTGCTAACCTTAGCCACTCATGAACTCAGGCTGATAGAGCAGCCACCATTCTGCACTTCGTTGTTGTTCAGTCACTAAGACGTGTCCGAGTCTTTGTGACCCTAGGGACTGCAGCACGCCAGGCTTCCTTGTCCTTCACTATCTCTTGGAGTTTTTTCAAATTCATGTCTGTTGAGTCGGTGATGCCATCCAATCAAACCACATTTTGCACATTGCTGGAGATAAAAGAGAACTCTGGAGAGTACCAGCCGACCCAGCAAACTCAGGCCCAGACACAGGAGGCTTTCACTCACTGCATTGCTGGAACCAGGCACGTGATCACACCTAGCTTCAGAGAGAGGAGAGAACTGGAAATATTTGACAAACAACACTAACGAAGACCTCAATTGTATTGAAAAATGTGTTGAAAGAGGAGTTTTGACAAGAGCAGAGATGACCTCAGCAGAAATGGGAACAATGTGAACAGTGCTGGATCACAGTGTCGGCTGCTCCAAAATTGTTCACACTTCTCTTCCCTAAAACTGTTTTCCAATTAAATTCAACTCAATAAACATTTAATAAAAGGCTTAGAGTGTGTTTATACAAAGGTGAGCTGAGGCAAAACTGTAGGTAATGCTATTCTTTTGGATGCCACACTCAGGGTACTTTGGGAGTCACCTTAAGAAAAACTAACAAAGCTTTGACAATGAGCCCAAATCAGATCCAACTGTATATAAGCTTTTAGACTATAAGAGTGGTATAGACAGGTACTGAGTTAATTTTTTTTAACTTGATCTAACTTGATCTCTTCTTCATACTATTGATTAAATAGTATGAAGTATACTATTGATTAAATAGTATGAAGTATACTATTACAGGTACATTAGACATATGACACCAAAGGCAAAAGCCAGAAAGCAAAAATAGATACATTAGTCTTCATCAGAATAAAAAGAAAACCTTACAGCTTTTAAGAAAACTGTCAAAAGTATGAAAAGACAATTTGCAGGAGGAAATATTTGCAAATCACATATCTGCAAATCACACATACATCCAAAATATATCTTTTAAAAAACGTCTTAAACACAACAATAAAAAAAACCCAATTTTAAAATGAACCTTTAAGGATTTAAATACACATTTTTCCACCCACCTATATATATGTGTATATATATAATTGTCCACTCTACACATGAAAAGATACTCTATATCATTAGTCATTCAGTTCAGTTCAGTCGCTCAGTCGTGTCCGACTCTTTGCAACCCCATGAATCGCAGCACGCCAGGCCTCCCTGTCCATCACCAACTCCCGGAATTCACCCAAACTCATGTCCATCGAGTTGGTGATGCCATCCAGCCATCTTATCCTCTGTCGTCCCCTTCTCCTCCTGCCCCCAATCCCTCCCAGCATCAGGGTCTTTTCCAATGAGTCAACTCTTCGCATGAGGTGGCTAAAGTATTGGAGTTTCAGCTTTAGCATCAGTCCTTCCAATGAACACCCAGGACTGATCTCCTTTAGAATGGACTGGTTGGATCTCCTTGCAGTCCAAGGGACTCTCAAGAGTCTTCTCCAACACCACAGTTCAAAAGCATCAACTCTTCGGCACTCAGCTTTCTTCACAGTCCAACTCTCACATCCATACATGATCACTGGAAAAACCATAGCCTTGACTAGATAGACCTTTGTTGGCAAAGTAATGTCTCTGCTTTTGAATATGCCATCTAGGTTGGTCACAATTTTCCTTCCAAGGAGCGAGTGTCTTTTAATTTCATGGCTACAATCACGATCTGCAGTGATTTTGGGGCCCCCAAAAATAAAGTCTGCCACTGTTTCCCCATCTATTTCCCATGAAGTGATGGGACCAGATGCCATGATCTTCGTGTTCTGAATGCTGAGCTTTAAGCCAACTTTTTCACTCTCCTCTTTCACTTTCATCAAGAGGCTTTTGAGTTCCTCTTCACTTTCTGCCGTAAGAGTGGTGTCATCTGCATATCTGAGGTTATTGATATTTCTCCCAGCAATCTTGATTCCATCTTGTGCTTCTTCCAGCCCAGCGTTTCTCATGATGTACTCTGCACATAAGTTAAATAAGCAGGGTGACAATATACAGCCTTGACGTACTCCTTTTCCTATTTGGAACCAGTCTGTTGTTCCATGTCCAGTTCTAACTGTTGCTTCCTGACCAGCATACAAATTTCTCAAGAGGCAGGTCAGGTGATCTGGTATTCCCATCTCTTTCAGAACATTCCACAGTCATTAGTCGTTAGAGAAATGCAAATTGAAACTACAGTGGGATGCCACTTCATCTGACTGAACAACAGTGTGCAAAATGGTGGCTCTCTATCAGCCTGAGTCCCTATAATGGGGGGGGGGGGGAGACAATAACAAGGGTTAGCAAGAATGTGGAGACACTGAAACCCTCATATATTGCTGGTAGGAATGTAAAACAGTGCCATCACTTTGGAAATGTTTAGCAATTTTTCAAAAGGAAAGACATCTTAAAAATTAGGGCAGAAATAAATGCAAAAGAAACAAAAGAGACCATAGCAAAAATCAAGAAAGCCAAAAGCTGGTTCTTTGAAAGGATAAATAAAATGGACAAACCATTAGCCAGACTCATCAAGAAACAAAGGGAGAAAAATCAATAAAATTAGAAATGAAAACGGAGAGATCACAACAGACAACACAGAAATACTAAGGATCATGAGACTACTGTCAGCAATTATATGCCAATAAAATGGACAACGTGGAAGAAATGGACAAATTCTTAGAAAAGTACAACTTTCCAAAACTGAACCAGGAAGAAATAGAAAATCTTAACAGACCCATCACAAGCATGGAAATTGAAACTGTAATCAGAAATCTTCCAGCAAACAAAAGCCCAGGTCCAGACAGCTTCACAGCTGAATCCTACCAAAAATTTAGAGAAGAGCTAACACCTATCCTACTCAAACTCTTCCAGAAAATTGCAGAGGAAGATAAACTTCCAAACTCATTTTGTGAGGCCACCATCACCCTGATGGTGATACCAAAACCTGACAAAGATGTCACAAAAACAGAAAACTACAGGCCAATATCACTGATGAACATAGATGCAAAAATCCTTAACAAAATTCTAGCAATCAGAATCCAACAACACATTAAAAAGATCATACACCATGACCAAATGAGCTTTATCCCAGGGATGCAAGGATTCTTCAATATCCACAAATCAATCAATGTAATACACCACATTAACAAATGGAAAAATAAAAGCCATATGATTATCTCAATAGATGCAGAGAAAGCCTTTGACAACATTCAACACCCATTTATGATAAAAACTCTCCAGAAAGCAGGAATAGAAGGAACATGCCTCAACATAATAAAAGCTATATATAACAAACCCACAGCAAACATTATCCTCAATGGTGAAAAATTGAAAACATTTCCCCTAAAGTCAGGAACAAGACAAGGGCGCCCACTTTCACCACTACTATTCAACATAGTTTTGGAAGTTTGGGCCACAGCAATCAGAGCAGAAAAAGAAATAAAAGGAATCCAAATTGGAAAAGAAGAAGTAAAACTCTCACTATTTGCAGATGACATGATCCTCTACATAGAAAACCCTAAAGACTCCACCAGAAAATTACTAGAACTAATCAATGATTATAGTAAAGTTGCAGGATATAAAATCAACACACAGAAATCCCTTGCATTCCTATACACTAATAATGAGAAAATAGAAGGAGAAATTAGGGAAACAATTCCATTCACCATTGCAACGAAAAGAATAAAATACTTAGGAATATATCTACCTAAAGAAACTAAAGACCTATATATAGAAAACTATAAAACACTGGTGAAAGAAATCAAAGAGGACACTAATACATGGAGAAATATGCCATGTTAATGGATCGGAAGAATCAATATAGTGAAAATGAGTATACTATCCAAAGCAATCTATAGATTCAATGCAATTCCTATCAAGCTACCAACGGTATTCTTCACAGAGCTAGAACAAATAATTTCACAATTTGTATGGAAATACAAAAAACCTCGAATAGCCAAAGCAATCTTGAGAAAGAAGAATGGAACTGGAGGAATCAACCTGCCTGACTTCAGGCTCTACTACAAAGCCACAGTCATCAAGACAGTATGGTACTGGCACAAAGACAGAAATATAGATCAATGGAACAAAATAGAAAGCCCAGAGATAAATCCAGGCACCTATGGACACCTTATCTTTGACATAGGAAGCAAGACTATACAATGGATTAAAGACAATCTCTTTAACAAGTGGTACTGGGAAAACTGGTCAACCACTTGTAAAAGAACGAAAGCAGAACACTTTCTAACACCATACACAAAAATAAACTCAAAATGGATTAAAGATCTAAACGTAAGACCAAAAACTATAAAACTCCTAGAGGAGAACATAGTCAAAACACTCTCCAACATAAATCACAGCAGGATCCTCTATGACCCACATCCCAGAATATCGGAAATAAAAGCAAAAATAAACAAATGGGACCTAATTAAACTTAAAAGCTTCTGCACAGAAAAGGAAACTATCAGCAAGGTGAAAAGACAGCCTTCAGAATGGGAGAAAATAATAGCAAACAAAGCAACTGACAAACAACTCATCTCAAAAATATACAAGCAACTCCTACAGCTCAATTCCAGAAAAATAAATGACCCAATCAAAAAATGGGCCAAAGAACTAAATAGACATTTCTCCAAAGAAGACATACAGATGGCTAACAAACACATGAAAAGATGCTCAACATCACTCATTATCAGAGAAATGCAAATCAAAACCACAATGAGGTACGATTTCACGCCAGTCAGAATGGCTGCGATCCAAAAGTCTACAAGCAATAACTGCTGGAGAGGGTGTGGAGAAAAGGGAACCCTCTTACACAGTTGGTGGGAATGCAAACTAGTACAGCCACTATGGAGAACAGTGTGGAGATTCCTTTAAAAACTGGAAATAGAACTGCCATATGACCCAGCAATCCCACTGCTGGGCATACACATCGAGGAAACCAGAATTGAAAGAGACACGTGTACCCCAATGTTCATCACAGCAGAGTTTATAATAGCCAGGACATGGAAGCAACTTAGATGTCCACCAGTGGACGAATGGATAAGAAAGCTGTGGTACATATACACAATGGAGTATTACTCAGCCATTAAAAAGAATACATTTGAATCAGTTCTAATGAGGTGGATGAAACTGGAGCCTATTATACAGAGTGAAGTAAGCCAGAAAGAAAAACACCAATACAGTATACTAATGCATATATACAGAATTTAGAAAGATGGTAATGATAACCCTGTATGCGAGACAGCAAAAGAGACACAGATGTATAGAACAGTCTTTGGACTCTGTGGGAGAGGGAGAGGGTGGGATGATTTGGGAGAATGGCATTGAAACATGTATAATATCATATATGAAATGAAAAAAATAAAATGCTAAAGAGAAAAAAAAAAAAGGTCAAACACCAATTTCACACCTAGAAATATATTCAGGCAAAACAGAAGCACATTGTACATGAGTATGTACACTTGTGCATGCATGTTCATAGCAGTATTATTCATTCCCAAAGTAGAAACAATCCAAATGTCCATCAGCTGATGAATAAATTAACAAGATGCAATATACTTACACTTTGGAATATTATTCAGTCATAAAAACAATGAGATATTGACATATGCTTCAACATGGATGAATCTTGAAAACACTATGCTAAGTGAAAGAAGCTAGACACAAAAGGTCACGTAGTGTATGATTGCATTTATATGTCATGTCCAGAAGAGGCAAATCCACAAAGACAGTAAATTTGTGGTTGCCAGGGGCTGGGAGTAGAGTGGAATGGGGAGTGACTGCTAATGGCCGTGGGGCTTCTTTGTGGGATAATAAAAACATCCTTGAATCTCATGGTAATGGTTACACAACTATGTGAAGTATGACATCAATTTTATTAATAAAAAACATATACATATATATGTATACATACATCTAGATGGTGAGATAGTGATTTTGTGTGTGTGTTTTTCTGTTGTCTCTTGCCAGAACACAAGCATTACCTTTGTAACCCGAAAAAATAAAACATCTTAAAAAATCAAATTTAAAAATTGAGATTTTGCATTTCCTGGTACAACCTTTTAGGTGACCCAGTGCACATTACATTCATATGAAATTGTAGACTAAGCAAAACTAAATTGTTTTTGGGGGAAAAAAAATCAAAGGAATATTTTCCTCTAGAAGGGTGGGAGCAGGGATTAACTAGGAGAGGACATGAAATTTTCTGGGGTGACAGAAATTATAGTAACGGTCTATGTGTTGATAGGGGTTTGGGTTACACAGGTGAATGCATTTGTCAAAACTCAGGGAATATACACTTAAGATTTGTGAATTTCATTGTACTTAAGTTTTACTTTAAAAAACCCATAAATATTGAACTCAAGTGACAGATATGCTTAGGTATTTAGGGTAAAGTGTACTTTGAGATATATATTTTAAAAATAAGGCAGATTAAAGGATGAATAGAGATATTAGATGGATAGATATGTGACAAAATACAGTAAAATGTCAGTAGTAGAATATAGGTGGTGGGTATTTGAGTGTTCAGTGCTTTATATTTGAAAATTTTCATAATAAAACATCAGGGAAGAAGGGGTAGATTTCATTCTCTGTCCTTCTGATTCCCCAAGCTCCATTTTTCTCACCTGCCTTTTTGCCCACTACCTGTTGGTGTTTCTCCTTGATTGTGGAATACATCTTCAGCCCCTACAAATCATTCCTGCTTTTCTTGTTTTTATTAAAGTTAACATTATTTTTCTAGTTGAGAGCACTTCTCAGTATAAAAGTCATATTTCTTTCCCTCCTTTCTCCCATACCCTTAAATCCAATTAAGTTCCAAATTCTTCTGGATTTCACTTTATCTCTTTTCTTTCCCACGAACACTACCTTAATTCTGCACCAGTTACACCTGCACCCTAGTAGCTATTTCCATGGAGAACTAGAGTACAATAAAGAAAAAAATAATTCACATGGAATTAGATGATCCATGTCTTTTGACATGCTTGTGATAGAATGGTTCTAACAGTATACTGTATTGGATTTTACCTGGTTATTATAAGCCTTAAAGCTTTGAATTTCAGCCTCGCAAACACTCTTGTTACAGAAAACAGAAAGAATTCTACACTATGATTGGCCTCTGAAGACAACTAGTCCTGCTATATGAACTCTGCTGAAGTTGTCCATTTTCATCTTGGCAGATACCTGACACCAGTTCTATACTATTCCACAGGTCTATTTTGCGACTAATTTCACCAAGAAATCAAGTTACTTACTAACAGATGCCCCAGGGGATGCTTCATTAACTGTCCTCACCAACCCCCCCCCCCCCCCCGATGGCTAGACTAGCTATCTGTAGGGAATAGTAACCCTAAACTTTTCCTATGTTAAAATAATTGTAGATAAGATATAATATTTCAGGGTTTCAACCATCTATGTATGTATATGTGGGACTGGAACTGAGTTTTATGAGCAAGAGCTTGGCTCTGTCAAAAGTGTTTCCCCCCTCACTTGGTTGGCAAGGCACGAGGGCCTTTTAAAAAACCTTCAGGTCTTTGAAGAATTAGTCAATTCTTTCTCAAAGGCTCATGGAAGTTGCTTTAGAAACACATAGTTCATCATTTCTTCCAGATACTTTAAACTTTATCCTCAGTGGAAGCCAGATCACCAGAGCCATTATAGCTAGTCTCTAGCATAAGTTTTTAGTAAATTGCAGTTTGGCCATATTAGTTTAATGTGTATTCGTAGCATATATGGGAAAATGGTAATTTCATGATTGTTGCATTTATTTACAGTTCCAAACTTTTGAGTACTTATTTTGTCATGCTATGCTAGGTGCTTTAAGGGCATCATTTAAATTTAATCCTCCCAACCATCCCTTGGAATAAATATTATCTCCATTTCACAGGTCAAGACACTGAAGCTCAGACAGGTTACATAACTCACAAATGGCGGTAATAGGAGTCAAACCCAGGTTTATCTATTTTTAAATCTGGTGAACTTTCCCACTAGAAAAGTGACAGGAAAATTTCCCACTGTATCACACTATATAGCCTTAAGCATCTGTATAAATACCTTGACAAACATTGTAATTTTTATTCCTGGTTTTAACTCCCCCTCTTTTTTTTAAATCAATTCAGTGATTTCAACTATTTACTTTTATAGCATTTTAATAATATATTTTTAATAAAGTGCCTAGAATCCTTTTGGATTTATATTCCACTGTGGTATAAAGAAAAAGGAATAAAAAGTCCCTCTGAAATCCTGTAATTACTTTTATTTAATGTTTGCTGGGGCTTTCTGGTGTTATTTGCTTTTATTAAATTTTCAAGTTTTTGTTCTAGTGTACACACGGCTTGTTATGAAATAACTGAGGAAAGCCTTCTACTTTAAACTGTCCTCTGGAGCTTCTGAGTCCAATGAGTAAATTTTACCTGAGGCTTGCACAGGCAACACATTTAGCTGTGGTATAATCAGATATTTGAGTAAAGGGAGGGTGAGTAAAAGTAGTTAATAAATGAAAGTTCGTAACAGAAACCATTAATATTGTGAATATTTCATTACTTTGGTCCCTTACTTTGACTGGAACAGGGTATGACAGTTTACAGAATTCTCGACGTCTACTTACTGGTGCCCTGTAACCAGATCTCTTCACTGTTCTTCAGATTCTGTTCTAAAATTCTAAAGATGTTTCTTGTCCACTATAGAAGGTGCCTGGCAGGCTGCAGTCTCTGGGGTCGCAGTCGGTGGAAGGTGCCAGGGTTTTCCTCATAGGAATCCCCGTTCCCTGTCACAAGCTCCTCTTTTGTACCTATCTTCTCTAGGTGGTCCACAGTCCTGTGTTCCTGACAGCCTGGTGTCATACAGCCAATCAAATTCTGCCTCTAGTTTCAAGTGATTTTCTTGATAACGATAGGTGGGGGCCAACAGGATTTGGCTTGGACTCGGCTCTGTGTGCTGTCAGGTACCAAGTTCCGCAAATGCATCACATTTTCTCACTCTAGCAACTCTTCTGCTGTTGAGTCTGTCTTTTGCTCTGTCTTATCAAGGCACTCATCTCACACTTGAAGTCATCTTCCCCTTTCTGACGTGCTCTGCTCTGACAGCCCTGTTGCTCATAGTTTCAGGGTTTAATTAGCTGAGACACAGAAACCATTTCCATTTTAAATTCTCAGACAGTGATTTGGCAAAATGAGATCTACCAGATTTAGGGTAAAGATGGAAAAGAAAGAACAGATTAGGTATCATTTCACGCTAGTTGGGTGTTATTATGTGAAAACGATTAAGTGTTTTACTTCCTTATTTCAAGTCATTAGTGCAACTCAAGTAGAGACATAGGAATAAGAGAAACTACATATTCTTTGAAAATCTTTTATTCCAAATTATACACACATAAAAAGACTGGGGGTAAAGATTTATTTGCTTGCCATTTGCATCATACTCTCTCCCCCAACTAAGGGTTTTCTCTTGTTATAAAATAAAGCAATTCTTGTCTTGAATTTCTTCCTTTCAGGGATTCACAGTCAAAATCTTTCAGAATACTAGTGCACTTGGCACAGAAAACTTTTAAGTAGTTTATCAGATTGAGCATTTGCGAGTGGAAGCATCCCAGGGAGAGAGAAAACTATTAATGAAAAGTACCAGGCAGTTTAAACTCCCATCACACTGTTTTCCAGTAGTTCTGAGAAGGTTGTGCCTCTTATGTTTTTACTTCATGTCTTTTATATTTAGGAAAGATTTTTTTCCTTACCAAAGTGAATCTATTAAATAATCACTCAGCTCCCTACTTAAACTTATCAACAATAAACATCAAATTAGAACTCATGATAAACATGAGATGACAATTGTGTTCTGGCAGAGACAAATCCAATGATGAAACCTTATAGGGGACCAAACCTAGGTCTCCTGCATTGCAGGCAGATTCTTTACCATCTGAGCTACCAAGGAAGCCCGTTGTAGTGGGTAAAGAAATGCTTTTCATTAGATCTTTTTTTTTTTTTCTCCAAATTCTGAATACATATTCCCATTCTTATTTCTTTGCGCTAAAGGTGCCTAAAGGGAGAGCACTTGTAAGGAAAGTCAGAAGGGTGGGTAAGAAAACCATGAGTAGAGAATCTGGGGTAAGGAAGGAGGCCCATGGGCCTCTTCTCTGCATAGGCCCATGCAGCCCCACCAAGTTATCTACAAGTTTTTCATACTGGATCTTACTTGTGTATTGAAACTTTCTCACTAAAGCCATGCTCCAGTAGCTACCAATTTCCGAGTTCAGTTCAGTCTGTTAGGTCACAGCAAATGTCTGACACCACTGAGCTAGTTTGTGACTGGTAACTAGGAGAATGAAGTCGGTGTAACTAGGAGTTATTCTGAGCTCCTTGGCATGGGGCTCTGGAATAGTAGAAGTAACATTTTAACTTTCACCAGGAAAGAAGAAAAGTTCTCATTGCAGGTCTACTCTTAGAGGAGTGTGCCCACCTGGGCTCTCCCCAGGGAGAGGCACACCCCTGTCTGGGCCAGCAAGCTGCACTTCCTCCTGTGTTAGAGCTTCTCTTGCACCTGCTCTGCTCAGACCTAGAGGTGGATGTTCCCATTTTATTGTTTTTGTGCATTTTTAACCTCTTTTGCAGTGGCCTCTACCACGTGTTGAAATGCCTGTCAGCTGGGCTGTCTAGGCTCTCTCTGGAAGTACGACTTACTGTTCATGTTCGTGCTTTCGTTGCAAAGACATACACGTCTTGACAGGTTTACTCCTAAGCTTACTTGCACTGTAAGTGATGTTCTTTTTAATGAACATTTAGAAGGCATCATTTTTTAGCAACATGTATCTCGTATCATAACAGAAATCCTGTACTTGGTTTCTACTTGAGTGAGTGTGTCTGCCTCTTTGCAACCCTGTGGGCTGTAGCCCGCAGGCTCCTCTGTCCATGGAGTTCTCCAGGCAAGAATACTGGAGTGGGTGGCCATGGCCTCCTCCAGGGGATCTTTCCGACCTAGGGATTGAACCCAGGTCTCTTGTACTTTGGTTCATACTGAGTGGATGCTGAATAAATGCTGACAGATTATTTATAATTAACTACATCACAAGAATTTAAAAAAATGACTCCAAGGAATGACAATGTCGACAATGAACCAAATTTCAAGAACACCTGACTTCTCTAGAATATACAAACCTTTAAAAGTCATTATAATGTGCACAATATAGTTATCACTATTTTAGAGAAACAGAAGCCAACTTTTCATTTTCAAAGACTGATGAGCAATCATCCATTAGTTCTTGAAGTTGAATAACAGGAAACTGGACTTGTTTTTCAAACCATTTGGCAACTGTAAGAAGCTGCTGGTCACAAAATGCACGTCCAATGAACTGTAGTCCTATTGGCAACCCTTGGCTTGAGAGGGCCATAGGGACACTCACTGCTGGCAGTCCTGAGGAAAGGAAAGAGACCCATTAAATGTTGACCAATTCTCCACCCTAAGACGCAGACACCTCTTCCACTTTCCAGTGCCAATAGGTACAAGACAGGATAAGGGTTAAAAAAAAAAAAATCACAAAAATTATGACATGTATATTTTTGTATCTTCCTTTGTTCATTTAATATATCTAGGAAATCACTGTATATCTGTTCAGATATGAGGTTCATTTCTTTTTTATAGTTGCATAGTATTCCACCATGTGGTTTTACCATAATTTATTCAACCATTCTTCTATGGTTGGGGGGTTTTGATTGTTTTTAGTATTTAGCAATTTCACGCCATGTTCCAGTGAATTACCTTGTGTATTTTTTCAGTATTCTTGAATGTTTCTCAGATGAAGAGGCATTGCTTCATCAAAAGATAAATGTATATATTAATTAGAAATTGCCAAATTCCCCTCCAAAAAAGTTGTACCTTTTGAACTTCTATCAGCAAAATGAGAGTTTTCCTACAGCCTCACCTATACAATGTGTTGCTGAGTTGCTTAATTTTTTGTCAATTTATTAGGTGAGAAATAGTAGCTCAGGGTAGTTTTAATTTCAGTTTTGGGGTATTTTGTTATGCCATAAAACAAGAAAGTTTTTGAAAATTAATGGGGGCTAGTTTAAGGGTTACAAGGGTTACATACAACTTGGAGAGGTTCCTGTTAGTTAAATTTGAGCATCAAAAATAATGAGAATTACTTATAATACATTGAATTTTTTAAAAAAAGGAAAGCTGTTCTATAGAGAAGACTGCTAGCTAAGACACGGAGAAGGAATGATAGAAAAGTCAGCACTCTGTAATTCTCTAAGTAATACTTAATTCAGGCAAGGGTCATCAATAGATGCTAAAAGTGGGTTCAGGTTTATTGGGAAACACAGTCCCAACATATCGTATCACTGATTGCTTACAACTGACAAAAGGAAGATGTGCCTTCACAAGGAAAACATCTGCTAGTTACTTCCTTAGTTTCCACAGTGGTACGAACTGATATCAACTGTTTCTTGACATGAAGTGCATACAGTATTTGTGCCAAAAATGTTTAAGTCAACCCAATCATAAGGAAGCAATCTGACAAATTCAGATTATGGACAGGATTCCTCAAAAAAGACAATGTCACTTAAAAAATTTTAAAGGTAGAAGATTTCTTATCAGTAACTATGAAGGCTAGAAGAAATTAGCAGGACATTTTGTAAATGCTAAAGAAAAGAACTGTTAAACCAAAATCATATATCCAGCAAAAATAAACTATAAAAATGAGAGGAAAATCGAGACATTCTCAGAAGAAAGCTAAGAGAGCTGGTTGCTAGCAGATGTACCCTAAAAGAATGGCAAACTCTTCTCCAAACAGAAAGGATATGATAAAACAAAGAATCTTGATCGATCAGGGAGAAATGAACACAGTAAACAAAAGTATATAGATAAATACAACGGACTTTTCCCTCTGCTCTTGAGTTTTCTACATTATGTTTGATGATTGAAACAAAAATCATAACAATCTGATGTGGTTCTTAATAAAAGAACATAGAGACCTGGGGGATAGTTCTAGACTTTAGTAAGAGATATCATAAACAAATATATGCAGGAAAAACACCCTTTTATAAAAGGCATTTTTGGTACAATTGAGAAAACTTAAATATGAACTGTATTTGGAATATTATTGTATTTGTGTTAGCCTTCTTAGGTATGATGATGGATGTCTTTATTCCAGATGATTCATGCTAAAAGTATTTAGGGGTAAAGTAAAATGATGTTTACACTTTCAAATTAATTAAGTAAAAGCTTTGTATGTGTGTCTGTCTGTCTGGGGGTAAAGGGAGAGAGGAAGGAAAAAGCAAATGAGGCAAAATGTGAACAAGGATGAACCCAGGCAAAGGACATAAAGGGTATTCATTTTATGACTTTTTAAAATCTTTCTGTAGGTCTGAAAATTACTGTGTGTGTGTGGTGAATGCAAGCATGTGTATGCCTATAAATGCACACATGCACACACACCCACATGAACATACTCACACACTCCTAAGTATCCCAGAAGGACAAGCTATTATGTTTAGGGAATAATCTAGCTAGAACCTAAGTTGAGGACCAGGACTGTCTACGTAAAAATCTGGAGAAAACCAGACTGTTCTTAAGAGACCCTCACCTGCCATATTCACGGCCTGTGTAAAGATGTCGTCTTGGGCACTGCGCGTCCTGTTGTCTTCCTTGATGAACTCTGTGTACGGCACTGCCTCACTCAAGGTCGTGGGAGTTAGCAGCACGTCCACTCCAGAGTTAAAAACATTAACAAAATCATTAGCAATGAGCCGTCTCACTTTCTGTGCTTTGACAAAATAATTCTCATAATTTCTGTGGAAAAAAAAAAGTTGACATTTTAAGGGCTTTTTATTATTTCTTTAAATGAAGTCTCATGCGTAAGACTTGCTAAAGAATCACTGGACTCTTGGCCTGTAGGAGCGGGTACCACTAAGATTCCCAACACATAAAAATCAATTTTGTTCAACCATGCTGTTATTCTAAAAGTAGATACAATTCTGCACATATAATCACAAATTATTAACACTTCCAGGGACATCATTAAACCAGAACATTCATTTTCAGGTGAGGAAAATCAAGGGCATAGCAACTAAATGACTTTCCAAAGGCTGCAGAGATTAGCGGTGGCAGAGGAAGGACCAGAACTTAGATCTCTGGAGGTGCATTCCAATTCTCTTTCTATTATAATGTCCTGTTTCATCTATAGTTATAATTATTATAAGAGTTCTGAAGTTTTCAAGAATTCTAACACTAGAAAACAGGCTCTGGAAACAGTAACTGAGGAAAGAATGCAGTGTTTGCAATTTTGTATTTTACAGACAGAAGCAGCCCAGGAATGGAAATGTGAAACTCCTGGAAAGATGCTTTAGGCTGCCTATTGAATAGGAGAAGACATTTGCAAATGATATACCTGATAAGGTGTTAATATACAAAAATATACAAAGAACTCACACAACTCAACATCAGAAAAACAAACAACCAATCAAAAAACAGGCAGAAGACCAGAACAGACATTTTTCCAAAGAAGATATATGGATGGCCAGCAAGCACATGAAAAGATGCTCACTATCACTAATCATCAGAGAAATGCAATTCAAAACCACCATGAAATATCACCTCACGCATTTCAGAATGGCTATTATCAAAGACAAATAACAAGTATTGTCAAGGATGTAGAGAAAGGGGAACCTTCATGCACAGCTGGTGGGAATATAAAGTGGTGCAGCCTCTATAGAAAACAGTATGGAGATTCCTCAAAGAATTAAAAACAGAACGACCACACAATGCAACAGTTCCACTCCTGGGTATTTATTCAAAGAAAACAAACACATTTGAAAAGATATACGCACCCCTATGTTCACTGCAGATTACATCATGAGAAACACTGGACTGGAAGAAACACAAGCTGGAATCAAGACTGTTGGGAGAAATATCAATAAGCTCAGATATGCAGATGACACCACCCTTATGGCAGAAAGTGAAGAGGAACTCAAAAGCCTCTTGATGAAAGTGAAAGTGGAGAGTGAAAAAGTTGGCTTAAAGCTCAACATTCAGAAAACGAAGATCATGGCATCCGGTCCCATCACTTCATGGGAAACAGTGGAAACAGTGTCAGACTTTATTTTTGGGGGCTCCAAAATCACTGCAGATGGTGACTGCAGCCATGAAATTAAAAGACACTTACGCCTTGGAAGGAAAGTTATGACCAACCTAGATAGCATATTCAAAAGCAGAGACACTACTTTGCCAACAAAGGTTCGTCTAGTCAAGGCTATGGTTTTTCCTGTGGTCATGTATGGATGTGAGAGTTGGACTGTGAAGAAGGCTGAGTGCCGAAGAATCGATGCTTTTGAACTGTGGTGTTGGAGAAGACTCTTGAGAGTCCCTTGGACTGCAAGGAGATCCAACCAGTCCATTCTGAAGGAGATCAGCCCTGGGATTTCTTTGGAAGGAATGATGCTAAAGCTGAAACTCCAGTACTTTGGCCACCTCATGAGAAGAGTTGACTCATTGGAAAAGACCCTGATGCTGGGAGGGATTGGGGGCAGGAGGAGAAGAGGACGACAGAGGATGAGATGGCTGGGTGGCATCACTGACTCGATGGACGTCTCAGTGAACTCCGAGAGTTGGTGATGGACAGGGAGGCCTGGCGTGCTGTGATTCATGGGGTCGCAAAGAGTCGGACACAGCTGAGCGACTGATCTGATCTGATCTGATGTTCACTGCAGCATTGTTTACAATAGTCCAGATATGGAAAGCACTTAAATGTCCACTGACAGATGAATGGATAAAGATGGAGTATATATACACAATAGAATATCTGCCATAAAGAAGAATGAGATTTTGTTCTGTGGGACAACATGGATAGATCTAGAGGCTATTATGCCAAGTGAAGTTAAGTGAGAGAAAATACTGTATGATTTCACTTATCTATAGAATCCAAAAACAAAAACAAAACAAATGAACAAACATAACTAAACAGAAACCAAGTCATAGATAAACAGGTGGTTGCCAGAAGGGGAGGGTAGTGAAAGGGAAGGAGAGAAATAGGTAAAGGAGACTGAGTTACAAACTTTCAGGTATGAAAGATACAGTGTGGGGAATATAGTCAGTAATTATGTAATTTCTTTATATGGTGACAGATGACATCTAGACTTATCATGGTGATTGTTTTGAAATGCATAGAACAGTCTTATGGACTCTGTGGGAGAGGGAGAGGGTGGGAAGATCTGGGAGAATGGCATTGAAACATGTAAAATATCATGTATGAAACGAGATGCCAGTCCAGGTTCGATGCACGATACTGGATGCTTGGGGCTAGTGCACTGGGATGACCCAGAGGGATGGTATGGGGAGGGAGGAGGGAGGAGGGTTCAGGATGGGGAAACACATGTATACCTGTGGTGGATTCATTTTGATATTTGGCAAACTAATACAATTATGTAAAGTTTAAAAATAAAATTTAAAAATAAATAAATTAATTAAAAAAAAAACAAAACAAAAAAAGAAATGCATAGAAATGTCAAATCACGATGGTGTGCACCAGGAACTGACCTGGTGTTGTAGGTCAATTATACTTCAAAAACAAACTCATACATAAAGGTGATAAGATTTGTAGTTTGATCAGAAGTAGGAGGTAGGGGAAGGGGGAGTAGGATGAAGATGGTCTAAAGGCACAAACTTCTGGTTATGAGTAAGTACCAGGGATGTAATGTAGAACATGATAAATATAATTAGCACTGCCATATGTTATACATGAATGCTGTCAAGAGTAAATCCTAAGAGTTCTCATTGTAAGAAAATGTTTTCTTCCTATTGCTTTAATGTTGTATCTATATGAGATGATGGATGTTCCCTAAACTTCTTTAGGTAATAACAAGTAATAAAGGATATGGTTACTCCCCACACTCTCCCTCCCCAAAAGAAAAGACATTTACTTTACTGAAAAGATTAAGGAATTAGCCAGACACAGGAGTGACTATAAGTCAATGATGGAAAGAAAGGGGGAAAAAATACTCTTTAGATCCTCCTGAAGCTGTTAAAGAAGACTGGCAAAAGGATTAACTATTTTATTGATAACTTTAGTTTCCTCACATGTAAAAATGGATATAACAATTCCAACCTTGCATGGACCAAATACAATGAGATAAAAATGAGAGATCTTTTTTATCTTGAAAGAATGCTATAGAAATACCAGATGTCTTTATTATCATTTGACCACAGGGTCTATAGGGTGATGAATGCAGGCATCACGTATAATTTACCCAGCAGCTGACGGCTTAAATAACATATTAACAGCATTCCCCATACTGAATTTTATAAAAGAACAAATACTTATATTAAGTTTCTTCCTACTTTTAATATGCTTCAAAAGCACAACTTTAAACAATCAGAAAACTAGACAAAATGGAACCATCATTTTCAGACATGAGACAGTGGGTATTCAGAAGAGAAGGAAAGCAAACAGCAAAGCCCTGTGATTTCCCCATTAATCAAATAATAGTTCTTGTTTTCCAGCTTTGAGATATAATTGAGTATAAAATTCTGTAGTTTTAAGGTTTGCAACATAATTTGATTTATTTTTATTGCAAAATGATTACCACAGTAAGATTAGTCAACACATTCATCACCTCACGTAAGAGTTTTTTGTGTATGTGGTAAGAACGTTTAAGATCTACTGTCAGCAGCTTTCAAGTATGTAGTACAGTGTTGTTACTTATAGTAATTAGGTTGTACATCACACCCCCAGAACTCACCTTATCCGCGGGAGTCTGTACCCTTTGACCAACATCTCCTCTCTTTCCCTAGCAACTACCATTCCACTGGGTCTGTGGCTTTGGTGGGTTTTTTTCCCCTAGATTCCACATATAAGTGAGATCATACAGTATTTGTCTTTCTCTGACTTATTTCGCTTAAGATAATGCCCTCAAGGTCCATGCATGCTGTCACAAATGAAGGATTTTCTTTTGAATAATAATTAATACTCTTGAATAATAATGGACGTTCCATTGTGTGGGTGGGTGGGTATACACACAGCACATTTTCTTTTTCCATTTGTGTGCCAGTGGACACTAGTTTGTTTCCATGTCTTGGCTATTGCGAATAATGCTGTGAGGCAGTGATTTCTTTCCTTCAGATATATACCCAGAAGTGGGATTTCTGGTTCATATGGTAGTTCTATTTTTAATTTTTCGAGGAATCTCCATACTGTTTTTCAGAGTAGCTGTTCATAGTATTTTTGGAAAAAGGAATGCTAACTACTGGCCCTAAGGAGATGCACAGATGAATAAAATACTTTCTATCCATATAGATATATACCCATATATGCCCATTATATATATGCAAAACTCCACGAAGCTGTTCAGTACATTCTTGCTCTGTCACACTTACCATGTCCTCTTAGACAGACTTGGTGGTATGGAAGATGAATCCTATTCACAAGATGATGAAAAACTTATACCAAAGTCATAGTAATTTAGAATTCTTTCTTGGAGCAAACAGATACAGGATGCAAGGGAAAGTTAGGTTGATTTCACTGACCTTTTAAAGGGAAACCAATGTAATTTCCTGCTTAAGGCTCTCACAGCAGGAGGACAATGTAGCAATAATAGGGGACATTTAATGAGGCTAAAACCCTTCAGGCTTCCTAATTAGCTTGCTACAGCATCAGTGATTTTTTTTTTTTTTTTTGAATAACCAGGAGCCAAAAGTACCAAAAACAGGCCTTTACTTATGATTTCTAATTCAAATCATAAGGATTTTGCTTCCTTAGGAAAATTTATAAGACCTGACAGACATGCTACTACTTCTCTCTGGAGTTTTCAAGAATGGGGGAAATTCCTAAACCGATTATCTTACTCTTTTAATAGGAAAAAGTTTCCTGAGAGGATTCTCCCTCTCACCACATCATTGAACCCTTCTCGCCTGGTTGCAGCATACATGGCTTCAGTAGACACATCACTATCACATCTGTGACCTGAAAACAAAAGAGATGAACATTACTTGAAAAGGAAGTAAAGTTTTGGCTGAAAAGCAGGTCTAGAGTCACATTTGTGGCCAATACTAAAATTTCAGGAGATTGACCTTAATGGAGTCTCTTCTTTACATGCCTTGGGACTAACTGACCCGTCAGGAATCAAGAAAGAGAAGAAAATTATGAAGAGGGAAATTTCATTTGTTCACTCCCTCATTCATTCATTCACTCACTATGAGTTATGATGAAGAACAGTGTGAGTATAATGCTAAATTGACAACAGTAAAAGGATCCACTAATTTACTTCTCTAAATCATTAACATTATCCCAGGCAATAATATTTTTTGTCACTAACAAGTGAAAATGTTTGAGAAAACTTCCTAAAAGTCCAAAACACAGGCACTTTACCATATTCTAGCCCATCAAATCTGGCCATATTCGATGCCACTTCCGACGTGCACAATACGTGGTAGCACACAATTGAGTAGCTGGTATGGGGCAGGGAGACTTCAGTTACTTTGGCCCCCTCAGACTCAAAGAGATTAGCAGCTTTGGACCAAAGAGATTGTACTTCACTTGACAATTCTGGCGTAAGATACTCCTAATTGGAAAAAGTCAAAACAGAAATCAGAACATCCAAATAGATGGTTTTAAAAAAATGTGTACCCCAGAACCTCTGGCAATATATTAGAAAATGATTAAATTGTTAGTAGGTAGCTAAAAAGACTGAACTAATTTAAGAGCATTTATGGCATGACAAGCACAATACTAGATATTGTGAACTGGATACAATAATATTAAAGACTGGAGATCTGGTTGGAGAATCTATATTTATTAAATGTTCATTATGTATCAGGCATTCTGCTAGATGCTTTCCAAAGGTTCTCTCACTGAACACTTTTTAACAGTCCTATGATGTAGGTATTATCATCCTTCATGTTATTAATGAAAAGTATTGAGACTAGAGAAGTTAAGTAACTTTCCTAATGTTACACAGTAGGCAAGCAGAGGATCCAGGATTCCCAACTAGGTCTGTTTCGCTCTAAATCCTTAAATATAGGCACATCTATTATCTTAATTGAAAATTTAAAAGATTTTACAGTATTTCTCTACAGCAGTGCTCTCAACTGGGGGCAATTTTATCCTCTTCCTCTCAACCAGGGAACATGTGGTAACGTCTGCAGACAGTTTGACTTGTGGGGTAGAGGGGGTAGCGTAGGGGTGGGGCTGCTACCTCTAGGGGTAGAGACCAGTGATGTTGCTAAACATCTTACAATGCAAAGGACAGTCTCCCAGGACAAAAACTTATTGCTAAGCTCAAAATTAAACATTTAAAAGGTGAGTGATTTTACGTATCTCCTTTCACATGCTCAGGTCACATAGCTAATAAAAGTGGCAGAGCAGCGATTCAAACTCAACCAGTCTGTTTCCCAAGTCTGTTGTCTGTATTGGACTTGATAGAACTTTTGTAAAGAGTTACCTTTGGAATTCCTATACATAGTTTGCTCACATCTGTCAAACTGGGAAGCGTAAATGGTTTAACAGGATCTTGAATTGTGGTAGAATCTTTGGGATCATGCCCAGCTAGTACACCTGTAAGTAAAAGTATTTATGAGTGACAGACATTGTTTTTCAGTGAACTGATAATGCTTTGAAACTATATGGAATCGTATAAATACCCAACACAGTGGCTGCATCATCCACACATCTGGTTAAGATTCCTGGCACATCCATTGAATTCACCAGGGGAATGAGACCATGACGAGAAACTAGGCCATAGCTTGGTTTTAAACCAACAACCCCGCAGTGGGCAGCTGGATTTCTGGTTGATCCTCCCGTATCTGATCCTAAAGCCCTGAAATTTAAATGGAATTCTCTTTAGCAGGATAACATCTTTCTAATTATATCTGAAATCTATCTTTTTAAAATGTATACTTTTAAAGTTGTTTTCTGATTATACAAAAATAAAACATGCTCATAGCAGAGAATTCTTAAAATATAGAAAAGTGTAAAAATGTAACAAAGTATTCTACCACTTTGAGGCAAACACACTGCTAACATTTTGGCATATGAACTTTAAGTCTTTTTTTAAATGAATTTTTCTTTCACAGTTCAGGTCATTCTGTAATCATAAGTTTCCATCTCATTTTTGCTTATGAGACTTTTACTATGTTATAAAGATTACTGAAATTTTTAAATATGTACAATATTCTATCAATTGGCAATTCCTAACTGATTCCCAATTCCTTTCACAGGAATTATACAATCTTATACAAATCTTTCAGTTCTTTATTTTTTAATTGAAGTATAGTTGATTTACGATGTGTTAATTTCTGCTACACACCAAAGTGATTTAGTTATATACATATATACAATTTTTAAAATATCCTTTTCCATTATGGTGTATCCCAGGTTACAGGATATAGTTCCTTGTGCTATAGATAAACCTTCTTGTTTATTCTATATGCATCTACTAATCCCAAACTCCCAGGTCTATTCTCTGTCTATAAGTCTGTTTCATAGATAGATTCAATTTGTGCCACATTTTAGATTTCACATATAAATATTATGGTATTTGTCTTTCTCTGACTTACTTCACTTAGTATGATCATCTCTAGTTGCATCCATGTTGCTGCAAATGGCATTACTTCATTCTGTTTTATAGCTAAGCAGTATTCCATTGTATATACGTACCACACCTCTTTATCCGTTCATCTGTCGATGGACATTTAGATTGTTTCTATATCTTGGGTACTGTGAATAGTGCTGCTATGAATGAACACAGGGGTGCATGTATTGTTGTGAATTATAGTTTTGTTTGGATATATGCCTAGGAGTAGGGCTTCCCTGGTGGCTCAGTTGGTAAAGAATCATCTGCAATGCAGGAGACCCAGGTTCAATCCCTAGGTTGAGAAGATCCCCTGGAGCAGCAAATGGCAACCCACTCCAGTATTCTTGCTTGGAAAATCCCATAGATGGAGGAGCGTGGCGGGTTACAGTCCATGGGGTTTTAAGAGTCAGACACAACTTAGCAACTAAGGCATGCCTAAGGGTGGGATCACTGGGTCATACGGTAATTCTGTGTTTAGTTTTCTGAGGAACCTCCATCATGTTCCACAGTGGCTGCACCAACTTACATTTCTATCAACAGTGTAGGAGGGTTCTCTATTCTCCACAGCCTCTCCAGCACTTGTTTTCTGTAGACTTTTTAATGATGGCCATTTTGACTAGTGTGAGGTGGTGTGGTACCTCATTGTAGTTCTGATTTGCATTTCTCAGTAATTAGTGATGTTGAGTATCTTTTCATGTGCCTACTGGTCCTGTCTTTTTTGGAGAAATATCCATTTAGGTCTTCTGTCCATTTTGTGATTGGGTTGTTTTTTGCTGTTGAGTTTTATAAGTTGTTTGTACATTTGGAGATTAAGCCCCTGTCAGTCACATTGTTTGCAAATACTGTCTCCCATTCTGTAGGCTGTCTTTTCGTTTTACGGTTTCCTTTGCTGTGCAAAAGCTTTTAAGTTTGATTAGGTTCCATTTATTTTTGTTTTTGTTTCTGTTGCCTCAGAACACCTAAGAAAACACTGGTTATACATACAAATCTTATATCTTCTTTTAATAGCAATTTTATAGTATGCTTATACAAACTAAACACACCCCTCCCAGGAATTCAGATACAGCCATTCTGCTACCCCATTTAGAATCATGACTAGAAATGTATTCTGATTTATTTAAACTGTTATATTGTTGTGAAGTAGAATAACTGCATAGTAGAGTACTTTGTAGGGAGTTCCCTGGCAGTCCAGCAGTTAGAACTCTGTGCTTTCACTGGTGAAGGTCTGAGTTCAATCCCTGGTCAGGGAATTAAGATCCCACAAGCTGTGCAGTGCAGCCAAAAATAAATAAACAAATAAAGCACTTTGTAATAAACACCTTTAAACATAAATCTTTGCTCATGTATCTCTAGCTTCTAACAGTTTATGGGTCAAAGGGTCTACCTGTCATTATAAGTTCTAAATATATTTTGTTAAATTACTTGTCAGAAAGGTTATGCCAATTTATATTCCCAATTGCAGTGAATCACATTGTTTTATCTTTCATTCCCTGGTGGCACAGACAGTAAAGCATCTACCACACTGTGGGAGACCCCAGTTTGATCCCTGGGTCGGGAAGATCCCCTGAAGAAGGAAAGAGCAACTCATTCCTGTATTCTTGCCTGGGAATCCCATGGACAGAGGAGCCTGGTGGGCCACAGTCCATGGAGTTACAAAGAGCTGGACACGACTGAGCAACTTCACTTTCACTATCACTGAATACTAGCAGTTCTTAAAATCTCATTATTTTGATAAAAGATTTGTTAATGTGCATTTTGAGCAATTTTTCACCCTTATTTGTATTTGCATTACTCAACTATGAAGTGTCTGTTCATTTCTTTGCTCAGTTACCTATATAGTCTGTGTTTTTCTTATTAAAAAAAAAGAAAGACACACTTGATATTATGCTAAGTGAAACGAGTCACGAAAGCACACATACTGCACAATTTTACCTATATGAGGTACCTAGAGTGGTCAAATTCACAGAGACATAAAGTAAAAGAGTACTTGCCAAGGGCTGGGGACATGGGGAGCAGGGCAAATGGGAGGTTTTTAAGGAGTACACAGTTTAAGTTTTGCAAATGAAACAAGTTCTAGAGACTGGCTGAGTGATAATGTGAATGTACTTAACACAACTGAATCGTATACTTTAAAAGGATTAAGATAACAAATTTTAATTGTATGTATATTTCCACTGTGTATATTTTCCACAATTAAAAATTTTTAACTATCAGGAAAAAAGGTTTTTCTGATTGGAAAACTGCAATGTCCACTATAAAAATTAAAATACTCTATATGATCTATAAAGTGAAATTTCTTTTAATCAGTCCCCAGAATTACCATTTTTTATGTATATTTATCCAGATACTTCCATGCAACTAATATATTCACATATGTAATTGTTACGTTTAACAGAAATTAGGTCATACAATACACATTGTTCTGCAACTTGTCTTCCACTTCACAGTGTATTTTGGATTTCTTCCCATGTCATGACATAGTGCTCTAACTCATTCTTTTTAGTGGCTGCATAGTACTCCTAGTCCTGTTTTAAAAACTATTATAAAAGAAACAAATCAGAACACCTGACAGTCGGGGCCCATTCCCTCTCAGTCACTTTGGGTCTGAGCCCCGCTGAGTACACTCAGACTGAAGCTTTGGGCTGAACAAGGCTCAGGGACTGTCACATGGTCCTTGTGCTCTACAGAAAATGCAAATTAATTGCCTTTCTTACCAAGTCCTCTTGAGCCACAGAATCAGATTGCTGCTTTCACAGTTTCTAAAAGGACACATTTTCCTATTAGGATTCCCTGACAGCTGTGTAAAAGTAAAACCTACATTTCCATAGGAATTATGTGTCAAAGTGCCACCTTCTCAAAGCACATTCAGAAAGATGAACACTAAGTGGGGTGATGAGGATAGAAAAAAGCACCTAATCTTGCAATCCTCCCTTGTCAGAACTCTCATTAATATTAATGTGGTGCTGTAAAATTCCACAGAGATAAAATGAAATGGTTTTACTTGTTAACAAGATTTCAGGGAAACTAAAAAACAAAAAACATGTAGAATCTAAATCTCCATAGCTCTAAAAAAATATAAATAATTTATTGATTGCAATGCCTGTGAAACAGCTTAGTTTCAGTGGATAATTAAGGAGAGATAAAATACATATAGTACTACTAAAGAAAACATTCTATTTGGTTAAACTGAAACCAATAAAATAAATATAGTAACAGCAATATTTATTTACTCTTTTTTAGATGGTTAAGAAATGCATTACAAATGAGACTTAAGACATAAAGCATGATTGATGAATTCAGAATACAAAGTATGACAGCTGAACAAATCATCTCCCTACAAATTTGAAAAAACTTTACTTACTGATATATATTTTTAGTTGCAGATTTATAAAAACACTTCTTAAAATATTCTATTTTATAGATAAATATTAGCCTTTTCTTTCCTTCCTTCCTTCCTTATTTTTTGGCAAAGTTGGGTTTAGCTGAAGGATAAATCACAGCTAATAATTTAGCTCAGTAGCACTCAACTAAAGCCAAGGTATGTTAATCTGTAAATATATGTATAATCAGTGAGCAGATACCCAAATAAATAATTTTTAAAATGAAATTCAATTAAGTCTGGTTAAGCTAAATGATTTATTCTTATTCTAGAAGATCTGTAAAATCATGTTTTAAAGGAGACCAGATACTACACAGGAAGGGTTTAAATGTCTTAAAGTTAATGTATAAAATATACATATGTGTACTGTATAGTTGAGGGTATTTCTAAGATACAATTTTGATGCACTAGTGAGCACAAATAGCTCACTAAGGAGAAATAAAAACACCAAGGTATGAATGAGTCAATTGTTGGATTTTGTGTATGGTTTATGACTATCTGTATTGGGTTGGGTTCTAAAGTACAGATAGAAAAAAATATCTTACGCAAAGCACGTGAACGCTGACACGGCCGCCGCACTTCCTCCTGAGCTTCCTCCGGTTATAAGCCAATTTGAATCCTCATTCTCACTGTGAGAGTTTTGCTTCCTCTTTTCTCTATATTGTTTTGAATAACTCCACGGGTTTTTAACTGGTCCAAATATGCCATCTGTGCTTCCAGATCTGAGATGAAGAAGTAAAGCAAGATATCTTAATAAAACTTTTTATGTGATCTCCTGATTACATTATTTGCTTCTAACACTGTATAATCCACTGTAACTTGAATCAGAAAAGGTAGGAAGGCTGCTGAGTTGTAGCTTTCTTTAGATGGTTGCAGAGTTGAAGGATGAGAAGTAAAAGCATTTGTGGTAGAAAGTTGGAAAAAACCAATCTGTTAAGAAAAGGAAATTTTTATCCCAAATGATAATCCAATTCAGCGTAAGATGATTTTCTTCCTAAATTAAGGTCTTCCAATTGAAAAGTGTCACAAACATCCAAACAGTTAATAAGTAGTCTTTTGAAGGCATTCCTCTTTTAATCAGAAGTTTTAAGAGGGCAATTCCCTGGCAGTCCAGCGGTTAGGACTCCACACTTCCACTGCAAGGGGCACAGTTCCCACCTCTTTTTGGGGAACTAAGATCACACAAGCTGTGTGGCTCAACCAAAAAAAAAAAACTTTTCTGGGAGATATTCTTAGTGAATGCTAATAACCTTTTTTACTTTTGAAAAAACTTCAACCTAATAGACAACTTACAGAAATAAAAACAGTATGAAAAAACGTATACCCTTTACCCAGGCTCACCTATTGTTCACCTTTTACCCCATTTGTTTTATCATTTGTGTGCTCTGTGTGTGTGGCTGTACATATTTTTCCTGAGCTACTTAAGGGTAAATTATACATATTATGGCCCGTTACCCCAAATACTTTAGCTTTTCCTAAGACAGAGAATAGTCTCTTACACAGTCACAGTATAGTTATCTCAGTAAATTTAACAGCAATACAATACTTTTATCAAATCTACCACACGTAATCCAATTTTGTCATTTGATCCAATAATGTCCTTTATAGCATTTTCCCTTTTTCCAGTACAGGATCAAGTCTAGAATTAAGAATTATATTAAACTTTTCTCTTTAACCTCTTTAACTTTTTTCACCAGCCAAGAACACTGAGTTGTTTCCTGTTTTTAGCAATTTGAATAAAGCTACAATAAATATTGTAGTGAAAGGCCCCAGCCAGTGCTTCTGTATAAACATAAGCCTTCATCTCTTGGGTAAATACCTAGGATTGAGATTGCTGGCTCTTATGGTAAGTGTATGTTTAACTTTATAAGAAACTGCTAAACTATTTTCCAAAGTGGCTATACCATTTTGCATTCCCTACCAGCACTGTATGAGAATCCAGTTGTCCATCCCTGTCAGCACTTGATACTGTCATTTGTTAAGCCATTCTAATTATTAGGTGTATGTACTTCAGTGTGGTTTTAATTTGCATTTCCTAAACGACTAACCATGTTTGATGTGTTTGTCAATTGTGTATCTTCTTTGATATATGATTTTACATCTCTTTATATCTCATTTTTTTTAAAAATTGGTTTTCTTATTATTGAGTTGGAAAAGATTCAATATATACTGGATACTAGTTCTTGGTCAGACATATGTCTTGCAAATATTTTTGCTAAGTGTGTGGCTTGTTTTTTCATTTTTAACAGTGCATTAAATACAAAAGTTCTTTATTTTAATGAAATTCAATTTACCAGTTTTTAACTTTACAGACTGTACTTTATGTGTTCCCTCTAGGAAATCTTTGTATAATTCAAGGTCACAAAGATTTTCTCCTACACTTCTATGAGTTTAAGATTTTAACTTCTTTAGCCTCTTTTAATCTGGAACATTTTCACAGCCTTTGTTTTTTTTTTTATGATACTGACATTTTAATAGAAGATATCTCATTTCAGATTTGTCTTTTGTCTCCTTGTTATTAGCTTCCAGTTACACATTTTCAGCTGGAACAATGCATAGGTGATGATGTTCCTTCTCAGGGAAGGAGGTACACAGTATGACTTCACCCTCATTGGTGATGTTCATGCTGACCAGCCATTCAAGGCAATGTCCTAAAAACCTAGGTTCAAGTTTATTCCCACAGATTTATTTATTCAACACATATTTACTAGGTTCTAATAGATACCAGTTTTGGAGAATCAAGGAATCTGCTTCTATGAAACAGGAAACACAGACCAAGCAAATATTACAAACATTACAAATGGGGAAATAAAAAGTGCTTCTCATGAAAAACTAAATGTTTTCCTCATGATCAGGAAAAAGGCAAGGATATCTGCTCTTATCATCTTTATTCAATATTGTACTTAAGGTCCTAACTGGTGCAATAAGGCAAGATAAATAAATAAAAGTGTCTCTATTGTAGGCTACAAGATCATTTACATAAAATATACCAAATAATCTATAAGATCAGCTAGAATTAATAAGGGAGCTTAGCAAGGTCACAGGATAAAAATAATAGGTTAACATAGAAAAGTAAATTAATTTCTATGTATTCTAACAATGTTAAACAATCAGAAATTGAAAAGAAAATTACATTTTCTGTAATAGTAAAGAAACATGAAATACTTGGAGATAGATATGGCAAATTATGTGCGAGATTCATATATAGAAAATCATATATATTGCTGAGAAAAATTAAAGTCTAAATAAATGGAAAGATATAGAGTCATACATCAGAAGGCACATATTAAGATGTCAATTTTCTAAAACCTAATCTATAAGTCAATACCACCACAATCAAAATCCTATCAAGCTTCTCTGTGAAATTATTAATTCAATTCTAAAACTTATATGGAAATGCAAAGGACCTGCTGCTGCTGCTGCTAAGTTGCTTCAGTCGTGTCTGACTCTGGGACTCCATAGACGGCAGCCCACCAGGCTCCCAAGTCCCTGGGATTCTCCAGGCAAGAACACTGGAGTGGGTTGCCATTTCCTTTACCAATGCATGAAAGTGAAAAGTGAAAGTGAAGTCGCTTAGTAGTGTCCGACTCTTAGCGACTCTATGGACTGCAGCCCACCAGGCTCCTCCATCCATGGGATTTTCCAGGCAAGAGTACTGGAGTGGGGTGCCATTGCCTTCTCCGCAAGGCTTACTATGAAGCTACAATCATCAAGATAGCATGATAATGGATTAGGAATACACAAATCAACAGAATAGAATCCAGAAATAGACCTATACATGTTGGACTGATTTTTGGCAAAGGAATCAAAGTAATTTAATTTGAATTCCTATGGTCCCAGATATATACGATAGACATATGCAAAAAAATGAACTTTTGCTTTCTTCACATAATCTACAAAAAATTAACTGGATTACAATTTTAAATATAAGAACTAAAACTATAAAACTTCTAGGAGAAAACACTGGAAAAAAAAGTCTTGATGACCTTGGAAAAGGTAAAGCTTTCTTAGAAAAGACACAAAACCATGAGTCATTAAAGGAAGAAAACAACAAACTGGACTTCGTCAAAACTAAAACCTTTTGCTATTTGAAAGGCATATTCAGAGGATGCAAAGACAAGCCAGAGACTCAGAGAACCTATTTGCAAATCACCTATTTGATAATGGACTTGAATCCAGACTATATGGGGAAAAACTCTTACAACTCATTGAGAAGATTTGAATAGATACTTCACCAAAGATATATGGATAGCAAAATAAACACATGATGATCAACATTGTTAGTCATCGGGGAAATGCAAATCAAAACCAAAGTGAGATATCTATCAGCAGAACACAAGCTCTCATGGAGGGACTGAGAAATTGGCAAAGAGTCCTCACGAAATCACCTCACTAACGTCATCTCTCATGGAGGAACTGAGGAACTAGCAAGGAATTGGCAAGAGAGTTCTCACGAAGTCACACTACTTTTAGGTACCTACATACAATGAAGTTGAAGACACAGATGAAAGAAATACAGGAAAAGAAAATTTTAATTTTACTTACCCCATAGCAAACTCATCTAAGTTTGTTTTTCCCATTAGCAGAGCTCCCTGATCCAACAACTTCTGAACTACTGTGGCATTATAAGGTGGTACATAACCTGAAAAAAATTCAGTTTTCTTTAAAAAAAACAAAAACAAAACTGAGGTATAGCTGATTTAAATGTTATATTACAGGTGTAAAACATAGTGATTCAAATATTTTACAGGTTATATTATATTTAAAGTTATTATAAAATGTTGTCTATATTCCCTGTTCTGTACAATATACTCTTATAGCTTATTTATTTTATACAGTCACTTATACCTTTTAATCCCCTCCCCTTTCTTGCCCCTGTCCTCCTAAAAATTCAGTAATTTTTATCATAGGAAAGAAAACAGTGAACATGTAAATCCTATGTAAGAAACAATTTTAAACTCCAATTAAGCAATTCATATTGACAAATGCTACTTATTCCTAATTTAAGTTGTACTTTCTTCTGAAAGTTAATGTTTTTCTGCAGCTGACTGCTTGCTATATTTTCTAAAGAAAGTCTCTATATTCATCATCTTTATAATCTAAAAATATTGACTTTAACAGTACAAAATATTGAATGATAGAGAGGTACCCAAGTCATTTGAAATTAATCACAAATCATTCTGCTCATTGCATTGACTTTTTCTTCTCAGATGTGCTATATCACACAGCAATTTTTATCTATTTCCAGCAGGGATAGATCTTTATTGTTAATTAAAATTTCCTCTATCTAGTGTATATTTGCAAACAATTAACAACAGTTTACTTTATCAAAGGAACTTGGGGCATACACTTCAGAATATTAGTTTTAGTGTGAAGTTCTCTATCCTTTTTCCATTTTTTTTTCCTCCTAGGATCCAACCATATATTGATAAATATGATTTCTTTTTGACCTACTAAACTTAAAAAATTAAAACTAAGCATCATTATACTAAGTATAGTGATAAAAAATAATCAGAGAGTAGATGTTATTAATAATAAATCCTTATACCATCTGCAAAAGAGGGGGTAATGACAGCTACTTTATACTTATTTCTATACTATCGAGTGGAAGTTGGAGGAGTTAAGAGTTCACTTAGTGTGTTTGCAGTGATGTTATCTTCCTAAATAGGATTCCTCTGTTAAGCAGGCCTACCCCTGAAGAATAACTTTGCATTCTGAAAGAGCAAATAGTAAGAAGGTAATATTCCACCATAAGTTATTTCCTGTGCAAATATAACTAGTCTAAGATATCTTGGTGCATTAGTATCTTTAATTTAAACTGAAAAACACTTATTTTTATAAATTAATGCTCTGGCTAGTTACACTTTACCTTTCAGCATGTTTGATGCACAGGTTGTCTCAATGCCGGATGTACTAAAGTTATCTTTTACTGCAATAGGAATTCCATCTAAATCTCCCAGTGAGTGACCTGCATTAAGAAACCAAAAGAATAGAAAAGATATCTAGTTCGACATACAGAGACATTAATCCTAGTTATTAAGACAGCTACTAGCTTGCTAAAGATACTTCTTCAGAAATCAAATTTGTTAGAAATTATTACAAGTTGGACATTATAAAGCATCACGTATCTATTAGTCTCATTTTTACTATACCTCAAACCAGTTGTTCTTTTAAAAAATAATTTTATTTATTTGGCCATACTACAAGATTTGTGGGGTCTAAGTTCCCCAACCAATGACTGAACATGAGCCCCCAACAGTGGAAGTGCGGAGTCCTAACCACTGAATCTCCAGGGAATTCCCCAGGTCTTTAAATAAGGGGAGTTTTTTTTTTTAATGTTTAAAGCTCTACCTGCCGAATGGAGACTGCTATATCCAATTAAACTCTTTCTCTCGGGATGTAACAATTAAGTACAAGTCAAAGTAATTTACCTTTCTTATATCTTTTCTCTGATTCTTCAGCTTGCTTTAAGGCCACTTCTTCTGATACAGTAATGTATGCATTTAGAAACTTAGTCTTCTTGATAAGGGAGAGACATCTTTGACAGAGCTCAGTTGGCGTGATCTGGCCTTGTTTCAGTGCCACAGAAACCTAGAATATACACAATTCCAAAAAACTTCTGCTGAGTCTGCACAAGTTTCAAATGTTATACTGAGACAGGCAGATAGAGTGGTTAAATATAAAAATTTGAAGTGAGGTTTAGATTCAAAACCAAGACCAGGCACTACTGTTGCTTTACACGCATTATCACTTTATTCAGCCCTTAAAACAACCAACAAATTATTAACCTCACTTTATAGATAAATTAACTGAAGCTCAGAGAGGTTAAATGATTTGCTCAAAGTCACACAAATAGTAAAGGGTAACTTCTTAACATCTGCTCCTTCACGATTTCTCACTGCCCCAGTGGAAGCTTAGCCTGTCCTGTATGTTGACTGAAGAAAGTAGGGAAAACCACTAGACCATTCAGGTATGACCTAAATCAAATCCCTTATGATTATACAGTGGAAGTGAGAAATAGATTTAAGGGCCTAGATCTGATAGATAGAGTGCCTGGTGAACTATGGAATGAGGTTCGTGACAGTACAGGAGACAGGGATCAAGACCATCCCCAAGAAAAAGAAATGCAAAAAAGCAAAATGGCTGTCTGGGGAGGCCTTACAAATAGCTGTGAAACGAAGAGAAGCGAAAAGCAAAGGAGAAAAGGAAAGATATAAGCATCTGAATGCAGAGTTCCAAAGAAGAGATAAGAAAGCCTTCCTCAGTGATCAATGCAAAGAAATACAGGAAAACAACAGAATGGGAAAGACTAGAGATCTCTTCAAGAAAATCAGAGATACCAAGGGGACATTTCATGCAAAGATGGGCTCGATAAAGGACAGAAATGGTATGGACCTAACAGAAGCAGAAGATATTAAGAAGAGGTGGCAAGGATACACAGAACTGTACAAAAAAGATCTTCATGACCCAGATAATCACGATGGTGTGATCAATGACCTAGAGCCAGACATTCTGGAATGTGAAGTCAAGTGGGCCTTAGAAAGCATCACTACAAACAAAGCTAGTGAAGGTGATGGAATTCCAGTTGAGCTATTTCAAATCCTGAAAGATGATGCTGTGAAAGTGCTGCACTCAATATGCCAGCAAATTTGGAAAACTCAGCAGTGGCCACAGGACTGGAAAAGGTCAGTTTTCACTCCAAACCCAAAGAAAGGCAATGCCAAAGAATGCTTAAACTACCGCACAATTGCACTCATCTCACATGCTAGTAAAGTAATGCTCAAAATTCTCCAGGCCAGGCTTCAGCAATACGTGAACCGTGAACTTCCTGATGTTCAAGCTGGTTTTAGAAAAGGCAGAGGAACCAGAGATCAAATTGCCAACATCCGATGGATCATGGAAAAAGCAAAAGAGTTCCAGAAAAACATCTATTTCTGCTTTATTGACTATGCCAAAGCCTTTGACTGTGTGGATCACAATAAACTGTGGAAAATTCTGAAAGAGACGGGAATCCCAGACCACCTGACCTGCCTCTTGAGAAATCTGTATGCAGGTCAGGAAGCAACAGTTAGAAGTGGACATGGAACAACAGACTGGTTCCAAATAGGAAAAGGAGTACGTCAAGGCTGTATATTGCCACCCTGTTTATTTAACTTATATGCAGAGTACATCATGAGAAATGCTGGACTGGAAGAAACACAAGCTGGAATCAAGATTGCCGGGAGAAATATCAATAACCTCAGATATGCAGATGACACCACCCTTATGGCAGAAAGTGAAGAGGAACTCAAAAGCCTCTTGATGAAAGTGAAAGTGGAGAATGAAAAAGTTGGCTTAAAGCTCAACATTCAGAAAACAAAGATCATGGCATCTGGTCCCATCACTTCATGGGAAATAGATGGGGAAACAGTGGAAACAGTGTCAGACTTTATTTTTCTGGGCTCCAAAATGACTGCAGATGGTGACTGCAGCCATGAAATTAAAAGACGCTTACTCCTTGGAAGGAAAGAACCTAGATAGCATATTCAAAAGCAGAGACATTACTTTGCCAACAAAGGTCGGTCTAGTCAAGGCTATGGTTTTTCCAGTGGTCATGTATGGATGTTGAGAGTTGGTCTGTGAAGAAGGCTGAGCACCGAAGAATTGATGCTTTTGAACTGTGGTGTTGGAGAAGACTCGAGAGTCCCTTGGACTGCAAGGAAATCCAACCAGTCCATTCTGAAGGAGATCAGCCCTGGGATTTCTTTGGAAGGAATGATGCTGAAGCTGAAACTCCAATACTTTGGCCACCTCATGCAAAGAGTTGACTCATTGGAAAAGACTCTGATGCTGGGAGGGATTGGGGGCAGGAGGAGAAGGGGACGACAGAGGATGAGATGGCTGGGTGGAATCACTGACTCGATGGACGTGGGTCTGGGTGCACTCTGGGAGTTGGTGATGGACAGGGAGGCCTGGCGTGCTGCAATTCATGGGGTCGCGAAGAGTCAGACATGACTGAGTGACTGAACTGAATTGACTGAATATATATCAAGCAATAGGAGTTTGCGTTTAGGGGAAAATCTGCAAGTGTTCTGCTCTAAACTGTTGAATAAATCATCAGAGAGGTGGTATTCTTAGGCCTGAGGGTGTTGAGCTAGAAAAGCAGTGCCAATAAGCCACTGAGAGGGCCGCTAATGCTGATGCACAGAAGGAGGAAAGGGCTACCATGGGGATACTGGGAGGGTCGGGGGTTGGTTAGGGGCAGCTGGGCTCGACTCAAAGGAGACAACTGAATGTAACAAAAAAGGTATTACTGCTGAATGGTTTGTATGACGCTTGAGAAGAGCGGAAGAGAAAAAAAGACAGCAGTGTGTTCTGATACTGTAAATATGGAGTGGGCTTATGTAAATAGGCTGCAAGTATCAGAACTTGCAGAAGCACAAAGCTGGACAGACACAGAGGTATATAAACAGGCCTACCCCAGAGCAGAACCGTAAACACGAGGAAGATTATGTCTGCTATTGTCTCCTCTTTTTGCCTCCCCTCAAGTCCCCTGATGCCCATTATCCTCACGTTGCCTTCTGACTCACCAACTGCTATGACAGGAAGAGGTAAGGAGTTGCAGCTGTGGTTACAAAGGCAAGAAATCAGACTGTCTGGAGTACTCATTTATTTATTGAAGTATATCTGATCTACAGTGTTGTGTTGGTTTCAGGTGTAAAGCAAAGTGATTCAGTTACAAATACGTCTTTTTTTCCCCCCAGATTTTCTTTTCCGTTATAGGTTACTACATAATATTGAGTAGATTTCCCTGTGCTATAAAGTAGGTCCTTGTGTGTTATCTGTTTTATGTGTAGTAGTGTGTATATGTTAATCTCAAACTCCTAATTTATCCCCTCCTCTTTCCTTTTGGTAACCGTAAGTTTGACATCTATGTCTGTGGGTCTATTTCTATTCTGTATGTAAGTTCAGTTGTATCATTATTTTTTAAGATTCCGTGTATAAGCAGTATCATGTCTTTGTCTTACTTCACTTAGTATGATAATCTCCAGGTCCATCCATATTGCTGCAAATGGCATTATTTCATTTTTATTTTTTTATGGCTGAGTAATGTCCCATTATGCCAGCAAATTTGGAAAACTCAGCAGTGGCCACAGGACTGGAAAAGGTCAGTTTTCATTCCAAACCCAAAGAAAGGCAATGCCAAAGAATGCTCAAACTACCGCACAATTGCACTCATCTCACATGCTAGTAAAGTAATGCTCAAAATTCTCCAAGCCAGGCTTCAGCAATATGTGAACCGTGAACTTCCTGATGTTCAAGCTGGTTTTAGAAAAGGCAGAGGAACCAGAGATCAAATTGCCAACATCCGATGGATCATGGAAAAAGCAAGAAAGTTCCAGAAAAACATCTATTTCTGCTTTATTGACTATGCCAAAGCCTTTGACTGTGTGGATCACAATAAACTGTGGAAAATTCTGAAAGAGATGGGAATCCCAGACCACCTGACCTGCCTCTTGAGAAACCTATATGCAGGTCAGGAAGCAACAGTTAGAACTGGACATGGAACAACAGACTGGTTCCAAATAGGAAAAGGAGTTCGTCAAGGCTGTATATTGTCACCCTGTTTATTTAACTTCTATGCAGACTACATCATGAGAAACGCTGGACTGGAAGAAACACAAGCTGGCATCAAGATTGCTGGGAGAAATATCAATAACCTCAGATATGCAGATGACACCACCCTTATGGCAGAAAGTGAAGAGGAACTAAAAAGCCTCTTGATGAAAGTGAAAGTGGAGAGTGAAAAAGTTGGCTTAAAGCTCAACATTCAGAAAACGAAGATCATGGCATCCGGTCCCACCACTTCATGGGAAATAGATGGGGAAACAGTGGAAACAGTGTCAGACTTTATTTTTCTGGGCTCCAAAATCACTACAGATGGTGACTGCAGCCGTGAAATTAAAAGACGCTTACTCCTTAGAAGGAGTTCAAAAGCAGAGACATTACTTTGCCAACAAAGGTTCGTCTCGTCAAGACTATGGTTTTTCCTGTGGTCATGTATGGATGTGAGAGTTGGACTGTGAAGAAGACTGAGCGCCAAAGAATTGATGCTTTTGAACTGTGGTGTTGGAGAAGACTCTTGGGAGTCCCTTGGACTGCAAGGAGATCCAACCAGTCCATTCTGAAGGAGATCAGCCCTGGGATTTCTTTAGAAGGAATGATGCTGAAGCTGAAACTCCAGTACTTTGGCCACTTCATGCAAAGAGTTGACTCATTGGAAAAGACTCTGATGCTGGGAGGGATTGGGGGCAGGAGGAGAAGGGGACGACAGAGGATGAGATGGCTGGATGGAATCACTGACTCGATGGACGTGAGTCGGAGTGAACTCCGGGAGTTGGTGATGGACAGGGAGGCCTGGCGTGCTGTGATTCATGGGGTCGCAAAGAGTCGGACACGACTGAGCGACTGATCTGATCTGATCTGAATGTTCCATTGTGTAAATATAGCACATCTTCTTTACCCTTTCATCTGTTGGACATTCAGGTTGTTTCCATGTTCTGGCTATTGTAAATAGTCTTGAAATGAACACTGAGGTGCATACATCTTTTCAAATTATGGTTTTCTCTGGATATATGCCCAGGAGTGGGACTGCAGGGTCATATAGTAGGTCTATTTTTGTTTTTTTTAAGGAAGCTGCATACTATTCTGGGAGTACTCATTTTAAATGGTGATCTTTGTTAGGACCGTATTTAGGAAATCTAGATTTGAGAAAATCAAGAAGGGAAATGAAAACAAAGATGCTAATTAGCTAGAATGGACTAGGCACAAGGATTATGACAAATAGTAAGATCCCCTGGAGCAAAACTAAAAGTGTCATATCTGAATATAAGATGAAATCAAGTGGTAAAGTTTTCATTAAGAAAACAAATTCTCTCCCCCTAGCATTTCTTTTCTCAAATGGAAACTAGATTTTCCTTAAGGCCACTGCTTCTCCTGCAGTTTTCCCACAGGATGGCCGTTTTAGTTCTTACTTACCATGTACCAGAGTCCAGTGGGGAGGGGAGATTGTGTGGGCAGGTGTTCCCCTTGTCCTCAATGCCTTTTTCTTGCCTCTTTTCTCAAAACCCCCAGCTCATCTGAAGCACAGGTCTTGGAGGAGATTATATTACTCTAACAGTCTCCCTGGTACTCCTTTTCATTTATGAAAGATTTTAGCAGCTGGTTCACTGTAGCTATTTTTGTTGACTTTAAACTTCAAGTCAGGTACACTGTCACCGGGCCTCTCAGTTCTTGAACTCCCTTGACACAAACTCTTCACTTCACTCCAGTTACCCACTCACATGGTCACAGCCCAGACTATGTCATTACCAGCATCTGTATATTCTCCCAAACCTCAGTTCTAATCATCATCCCACATCTCCTGTCTCCTGAGCTCATTTACTCTACCATCCAGCAGGAAAACTGGGATCTCAGTCCTCCAACCTCAAAGCAATGGATTCTGCCCACCAGTGAGGTGGAAAGAGGATCCCAAGGCATGCAAAGAATCTGCAGCTCTGGTTGACACCTTACGACCAGCCTTGTTAGACTGAGTAGAGAACCCAGCCACGCCAGCCCTGACCCACAAAACTGTGAGATGATCAGACTGTGGGTGTTTTAAGACTGTGTTATTTTAAGACAAGTTTGTTATGCAACAATAGAAAAGTAATATGCCTTCTTGTAAAAATGAGGAAATCTTCCGCAGGAACTACTCTTCTTAGAGGACCAGGGAAAAGAAAACTATCAGTTCAGTTCAGTTGCTCAGTCGTGTCCGACTCTTTGCGACCCCATGAATCGCAGCACGCCAGGCTTCCCTGTCCATCACCAACTCCCAGAGTTCACTGAGACTCACGTCCATCGAGTCAGTGATGCCATCCAACCATCTCATCCTTTGTCGTCCCCTTCTCTTCCTGCCCCCAATCCCTCCCAGCATCAGAGTCTTTTCCAATGAGTCAACTCTTTGCATGAAGTGGCCAAAGTACTGGAGTTTCAGCTTCAGTCCTTCCAAAGAAAACTATAAACACATATAATCTAGTAATTTTGTCACTGTAACAAAATCAGTGCTAATAATAGCTCTTAGTTCCAGGTGTTATCCTATACATTTCATTTAACCTTTATATCCACATTAACAGGCTGATATTATTATTTCTAATCTACAGATAAATTACCAAAGTTCCTGCTTAAAATCACATAGCTAGAAAGCAACAGAGCTGGGATTCAACCAAGGTCTGATCTTGTTTCTGAAGCCCATGCTTCGGACCACTACACTACTTCTCTGTGCAAAGTGTAATAGCATTTACTCCTCTGTAACTGATAGAGAACATTTTGTTAACTTCACAGGTATTAATAACATCAGAGATTCACTGAGGAAAAGGACTTTCAGAAGAAAAACTGTCTTGATAAATGCTGAAGGTATAGAAGAGCCCTTGGAAGCTGAGTGTCTGGTTGACTGGTACTCTCTTTAACACACCCATTTAACATTCTTGCTTTTGTCTCCATTGTTCCAAGAAACAGCACTTCAAGATCACCAGTCAGCTTCACGTTCCTAAATCCAGCAGTCACACTCAGTCTGGATCAGCATTCAACATCACCCGCTCCTGGAAGCACTTCTTTTCCACTTGTATTTCAGGAGACCAAGCCCTTCTGGTTTCCTCCTGCCTTACTTAAGGCCATTCCTTCAAGTCTCTTTTGCTAGCTGTGCTTCCTGCTGCTGACCTCGAAATGTTGGAAAGTATTATCCCTTCTTCTATATTTTCACTCAGCTTCCCAGATGATCTCATCTGACTGCATGACTTCAATTATCTCCTCCACTCTGGCCAACTCATATCTTCATACCTAGCTTCTCTCTTGATCTCCACATTCCTATATCCATCTGCTTAACCAACCTCTTCGCTTGGATATCTTTGGAGGCATCTCAAAATTATCCTGTCTTGATAACTTTCTCCTCACAACACGCTCCCTGTAGAATCTTTCCCATCTTGATTCTGTGTGCTGTGCTCAGCTGTGTCTGACTGTTTGTGACCCCATGAACTATGGGGCCTCTGTCCATGAATTCTCCAGGCAAGAATAGTAGAGTGGGTTGCCATTTCCTTCTCCAGGGGATTTTCCTGACCCAGGGATTGAACCTGCATCTCTTGTGTCTCCTGCACTGGCAGGTGGATTCTTTACCACTGTGCCACTTGCCCAGGCCCCAAATCCAAGCATCCTCCTTAACTCGTCTCTGTCCATCAAACCTATATCCAATCTGTCAGAAAGCCCAAACTTAAGAAACAAAACCCCTATTCTGTATTACTTCTGCTCCCACCACCCTATTCATGCTGCATCAGCTCTTGGCAAGGCAACGGCCTTCTAACTGGCCTCCCTGCTTCTCCATTTGCCTTCCTCCAGACCACAATCCTGAGTAGCCTGGAGCTTTTTAAATTTTAAATCAGATCATGTCCAAAGACTCACAACCTTCTAGAGGATTTGCATTACATTTAGAATAAAACCCACATTCCTTCTCATGGCCTGAAAGGTCATCTGGTTCCTGCTTCTCTTGGGTGAGAAGAGAGCTTCCTTGAACATGTCAAGTTTGCCCCTGCTTCAGGGATTTTCCACTTACTCTTCTTCCTGCCTCAAAGACCCTTCTCCCAGTTCTTCCCAGGGTTCACCCTTTTTATCTTTCAGGTCTCTATTATATATCACCCACTCAGTCAGAGAAACTTTCCTGATCACTCTAAAACATCCATATCCCCCAACTAATTCTCACTATACTCTGATGCTGGAAAGACTGAGGGAAAAGGGGTGACAGAGAATGAGATGGTTGGATGGCATCACTGACACAATGGACATGAGTCTGAGCACGCTCTGGGAGATAGTGAAGGACAGGGAAGCTTGGCGTGCTGCAGTCCATGAGGTTGTAGAGTCGGGCAGGACTGAGTCACTGAACAACAAAATAGCCCGCTTAACCTTTCTTCATAGCACGTATACTACTTGAAATTATATTATTAAACTTACTGAATGCCTCCTTCCCCACACAAACGTAGGTTTCATAAGGGCAGGAATTTCTTTCTTCATGTTGATCCTCAATGTCTAGAACACAGAGGTGCTCAATAAATGTTAATGAATGAACTGAGATGTTTAAAATTTGGAATCTATTTTCCCATAGAACAGCAATTAAATGTTCTTAGGCTAGACCCCCAAGAAACCTGTTGGATATAAAATTAATTTTCTTTAATATAACAATAACCATTTAATATAATTATAGGGCCAGTAATACTAGTGTGGTGTTTGGTTCCTAGTAACACTGGGATCAGGCCACTAAAATACAAAGAGTGAAAGTAAGATTCTTCCCTTTCCTGAACATACCTGGGTAAAATTTACAAGTAGCAGTTTTATCTCCCATTTGGCATTTTACCTCTTTTTAGTGCTTCTCTATAGTTCAAATGGTAAAGAATCTGCCAGCAATGCAGGAGACCAGGATTCGTTCCCTGGGTTGGGAAAATCCTCTGGAGAAGGGAATGGCAATCCAGTATTCTTGCCTGGAGAATCGCACGGACAGAGAAGCCTGGTGGGCTACAGTCCACGGGGCTGCAAAGAGTCGGCCGTGACTGAGTGACTCACACACACACCAGTGCTTCTTCCCAGGGCTCCTCTACTGCCCTAAGCCTCCACTCAGGTCCCTCAAGTTATCTCAAAACACCAGTTTCCAGTCCTTCCCCAAATACCCTCCCCTACAAATTTTCTCTTCCTTCAATTGATAATCTCAGCTAGAGTGTGATGGAGAGAAATCTGATTGATTATAATTACAATGGATAAATCATTCAACTGTCCCAGGCATCTTTACATATGGAATGTGTAAAGATCCATCTTTAAAATGGAATATGTACTAAATTAATCTCTAATTCATAGAATTTGGGGCACTGGTACAATGATGTGGAAATAACAGAGTGGACAGAAGATATATTAGGGTCTGGGAAAATAACCAAATAATGTTTTGCACAATAGGTATCAATAAATATTTGTTAAAGGAGAGACTAAGTGAAAGTAATCATGTCAAGGCAACTTTCTGGCTACCCTTGGGTCAGATTCCCTAAATGTATTTTCCCCCTTGAGGTAAAAATTGCTCTCACAATGGCTCACTGGACAACATTAGTGAGGAAGGCTGGTACAAAAAAGGCAGTGCTGGGGGAAAGGGCAGAAAAAAAAATACCCCATTTTTTTAGGTTGTATTTCATTTTACATTAAGTTTGTAGTTAAAATATTTTTTAAAAATTTCAAGAACAAATTAGATTGTTCACTGACAGTATAAGCAGATGCAATTTAGTATGGTAAAACAAAAATGTATTGAGGGAATAGCTGTTCATCATTTAAAGCCAATGGATTTAAAGTTCTCATAATTTATAGTTTTCTAAAAGGCTGCCAGTTGGAAAAAGAAAAAGACTTTCCAAGTGAAGATACAAACGGAAGATGGAAGGTGGGGTAGGTCCTCAATTGCTAAATCTACCGGCAGAATCACCTGGGAGCTAAGGTTAAACCATATCCTCTGGGTCTTACCATAATGACCTACATGAGGGGGACACAGCTGTAGTTTTTAAGGAGGGCCCAAGGTGATTCTGATAGCAGTGGGTCTGCTATCAGACAGCTGGGCAGGTCGGGAGATCTGTGCCAGAAAGCAAGGAGATCTGAATTAAAGCCCTAAGAGCAGGGACAAAATGAGAGCACAGACTCCAGACATAATTTCAAAAAAGAATGAACAGAATTTAGTGACCTATTGGACATGACATATGAAGAAAAATCTAAGGGTAACTGGAATAACACTTGTGTCCTGAACAAGAGAATATCAGAAATCATGTTTTTGTTTTTTATGATGTAGGTTGAGATGCAAGAGGTGGTTCTGTTACAATGATTAAGTCAACTTCGGTTAAATTGAGTCTGGGGTGCTTGTGGGACATTTGGAAGAGCTGTCCAGAAGACATTCACAAATATAGCCTAGAGTTCAAAAATGAGGTGGAGGAAATGGAGACACAGGTAAGAAAATCGTAGGTATCTTGGAGGTTGTGGAAGCTTGGAGAATGAATATATGCGGGGTTGGGGTGGGGAGCTAAGAATCACTAGTTTGGCTTTTGCAAGGGACAGATTTGCGGGGTCCTTAGTGAGGACTGCATCAGATGAGTGTAGTGGACAAGGACTAGCTAAATCCCCGTTATATGGCAGAGCCTACCTCGAGGCCATCAAGAGCTGGAGGCAGCCTGAGCAAACGAATAATCGAGAGAAGCCACTCTGCCTTCCACCCCACAACGCCGCGGGGCAGAAGCCTTCCCCGCTGAGAATATAACTCCGAAAGGATACAAGGAGCACAGCCTAAGGACTCGGAGGTCCGAATCCCCCCCAAGTTCTAAGGCAGAAGGCAGCGAGGCTGACCAAGACGCGGTTAGGAAGGGGGAGCCCCTCGTCCACAAGAAGAAGGACTCCCCGAATCTTCCCGACCTCTTGGACCCTCAGCAGACAATTCGACTCACTTCTCGCAGGGTCCGGCCCAACATGGTCCTCGTGCCCCGTCTGCCACCCCAGGGACCAGGTGACGAGAAGAACAGAAAGGTCAGTTGCCGCTGCTGGTATTACATGTGCGCAGCCATCTTTGATCATCACAGAACCTGTCAGCACCGAGTTCTCGGATTGGTCGAATTGCAGCCCAAGGCAAATGATCTTTGCACACGATTGGCTGGTGCCGCTAAGCAAGTCCCGAAGGGAAAGAGAAAGCGTGACAAGGAGACTCCGGGCTAGGGTCGCGGCGGAAGCCTGGAAGTGTGTGAATTTCTGTGGCGTCCGGATCGCGAGAGGAGTCGGCTTCTCCCTCAGAGGGCTTCTGGGACAGGGCAGGATTTTAGGGGTTTTGCTTTTAAGGGGAGCTGGTGTAAGGGAGGAGGAGAATGAATGGCATACTGATTGGAATGGGAATTGGAGTATTTCAGATGTGAAGAGTAAAGTAAATCCATACTCTTCTTTCTTTGATTGCTCCATTAATCTGTCTGCATTTTAAAATTCTCAGCTTTGAAACCAGCCAGAGTGTTTGGCGGAATTCAGACGGAATTTGACGGAATTCAGGTGTGAGGGTTTGATCCCGTTTAAGTGCCTTTTAATTAGGGCACGTAATTCAACCACTGTTTACAATGGGATTTCTGAAGACCTGTGTGTTTAGAAGAAATGCATGCACTGCGGTTTGCTTCTGGAGAAGCCAAGTTGTACAAAAGCCTTCAGTTCGAAAAATTAGTACTACCTCTCCAAGAAGCACTGTCATGCCTGCTTGGGTGATAGATAAATATGGGAGTAATGAAGTGCTTCGATTTACCCAGAACATGATGATACCAATGATACACTATCCAAATGAAGTCATTATCAAAGTTCACGCTGCAAGTATAAATCCTATAGATGTTAATATGAGAAGTAAGTTTCAAAAGACATTGCTCATTACCTTTTTTTTTTTTTTTTTTAACTTGAGACAACCTCATCAGGGATCAGTTTTAAAAGATTAGTTGTTATTGACTACTTTTGGGGGGATTAACACAAAGAAATGGTTTAGGGTTTTGACAGTATCCCAGTAGGTATTTCAAAAATTTTTGAACTGGCAATGTCCATGGTATGCTTAAATCTTTTACAAAATAAAAGTTTGAATTGCTTCCAGTGCTACCTTAAAAATGTAAATTGGGACTTGAGGATTGTATCCACAGCTAACTTTCTGGTACATTTTGCTAGGAACTTTATGATGTTCTGAGGTCCATCACAGGTTTTAAAGGTATGGTTATGTTTTCACATCAGTTCAGAATTTGCATTTTCATAATAATTTGAGTTTGCCCTTCCACTACTCCCAGCTTTTTCTAACGGTTCAGTGGACAAAGCAGCAGAACAGGATGCCAAGATATGGACACAGTACTCTTCCTCATTTTGTTGTTGCGTTCTGCCCTTGGAAGTTAAAATATGCTTTTCTGTTGTGCTCCATCTTCAATGGAAATAATGTTATCTTAATTTCTGCTAGGGGTTATTGACAAAGCTTGGAGTGCACTATATTCCTTATGCAGTTATTACAGTGCTGAAAAGATTGATTACTGTGAATTACTTTCACTTTGGAAAATAATGACAAAAAGTGAGCAATTGAAATGTGGCTAGTCTGAATTGGGATGTACAGTTAGTATAAAATATACACTAGATTTCAAGACTTAGTAAAAAATGAGTGTAAAATGTCTTATTAATTTTATGTTCATTATATATTGATCTGATAATATTTTGGATATATTAAGTAAAATATTATTAGCATTAATTTCACTTTCTTTTCACTTTTTAGTGTCTGCTTGAAAATTTTAAGTTAGATATGTGGCTTGCATTACATCCCTGTTGGACAGTGCTGATCTAGACATATGAGGAACAGCTATTACACATTTCTTTGTGGGGAAAGAGATATGTTTAAATGATTTTATGGCGATTGCCCCATGAAAGATACACTTGTTTCCTTTTGTTTGCTTAGAATAGTTGCTACTGCTAGGTGTTTCAGCTTACTCTGTTTCCATTGGGCATGAAGATAATTTAGTGTTTATCAGAATTACCTTTTTTAAAAAAACTTTGTTGTCTATTTTGGGTTGTGCTTGGTCTTCCCTGCTGCATGGACTGCTCTGTAGCAGCAGTGCTTGGGCTTCTTACTGCAGCGGCTTCTTGCTGCAGCGGATGGACTCCAGGGCACTTGGGCTTCAGTAGTTTTGGCACGTGGGCTCAGTTGTTGCAGGGCCCAGGCTCTAGAGCACAGGCTCAGTAGTTGTGGCACATGGACTTACTCTGTGGTATGTGGGATCTTCTCACATAAGGGATTGAACCCATGTCTCCTTCATTGGCAGGTAAACTTTTTACCATTGAGCCAACAGAGAGACTCCTATTGGAATTATCTTTAAGTGGTAGATTTATACCTAGTGAGCAGCATGCACTTGCCATCTCCTTGATTAGAAGCTCTTTGAAGGTAGAGCCCATGCCCTGTCAACTATAGCCTTTTTTGGTGTTTCACATATGTAGTTGTCATTCAGTCATTAATGTCACTTTATATTTTCATTCTAATTTGATTACAAAGTAAAATATTTTTTTTTAATCCTTGAGCAATTTTTAAAAGCATTTTGTCTTTGTTTAGATCTTTTAACACATTATTGACCAGGGGATTTTTGTAGAAATCAGTGCCTGTGACCAGCAATTTTATTAAAAATCTCTGGTCAATAATGTTCGAGTGACAAAAGACATATTAATACATCTCCAGTCAATAAGTTGTTAACTTTTCATTTCTTTGAATGCACACGCACAGTTTATGTATTTGTGTTACATTGTACATTTTAATTTCAGTAGAATGGCTGAATCTGCACTTTCTTGGCTGCTATTTAATAACACATTTTACTTTTATATAGTATTCTTGAGACATCATAGTTTTTTAATGACTTGAATGGGTAATATTATTTGTAGTTATCCTCTGTATTTCCTGCCCATGGATTCTTATTTGAGAATGTATGATTACTGTTGCAGAAGATACCTGAAATGGTAGCTTGGAGAAATGAAATTGTAAACTATAGGGAGCATTATTTCCCTTGACAAGAAAGCAAGGACATGTCTATTTTGAAAGATGAGAGCCACCTATTTTTCTGGAGATGGCTACTGTTGTTGGATATAAAATCATAAATCATATAAATGGGTAATGAAGTGAATTATCTTAAAATAGAAAAAAAAATTCAGCCAACAGCATCATACCAACAAAGTTTCGTTTCTTTAGATAAGATCAAAGCTTTTGAAACTGATGGCAGATTTAGGATTGTCCAGGTCGTTCCATCTCTGAACCAAACTGATCACCTCTAACAATGACACAGAACTGCTAAGGTTCCCCATTCACTGTCTCCAAGCAGATTCTCAGTTCCTAACTACCAGCTATTTCTGGATTTGGGACTAGTTTAGCTGGTACCAGTGAGCCAGGACTACTCAGTCGATATCCAAGTAACCGAGAAAACAGCCTTCTTTTGCAGGCTGTGAAGCTCAGAAAGGGACTGGAGTGGTTTTTTTTTTTTGGCAGCTTGAAAATTTTACTTGACTAAATTCCCACTTTTGTTGATCAAATCACATAGGAATTTCAGTGAATAATTGTTTTATTGTGTTTGAGAGGTGGAAAAGGAATAAGACAGGAAGACTAAAATGTGATTTTTGTGAGTATTACATGGGAAGTTATTTCCCCCCTGGTAGAATGCACTCCTAACTAGCCAGCTGGCATGTATCTAATATCGGCATGGTGGCCATCAGCTTAGATTTTTTGGGACTTGCCCAATTTTAAAATGCTTTCTTCCATGTGTCTTGATTTTTTATTAGAAAAACAACTTCTGCCCTCCCCTGTCAGCCTCTCTCCCTGTATTCTCTACCTCTTGCTGTATGGATTAAATGTCATTGTTCCCATATAAGGCCAGCCCTCCACCAAGGTTCTAGACCCCATGCCTGCTCACCCACTCAGGAGCATTGTTTCAGCAATTGTCTGCTTTATCTTCAGTGTTTCCCTTTCCACTGGATCACTCACATTGGCTGTTATTTCTCCACTCATAAAGAGGACCAAAAAAAAAAAGACTTAAAAGTCCTTCAGTGGGCTTCCCTGGTGGCTCAGGTGTGAAGAATTCGCCTGCAATGCAGGAGACCAGGGCTTGATCCCTAGGTTGGGAAGATCCCCTGGAGAAGGAAATGGCAACTCACTCCAGTATTCTTGCCTGGAGAATCCCATGGACAAAGGAGTCTGGTGGAGTACAGTCTGTGGGATCACAAGAGTCGGACACAATGTAGCAACTAAACCACCACCACCCACCACCAAACATCTTCCATCTCACTTTCCCTTCTCCACTGCCCCATTTTCCCACTCTCTATAGCAATACTCTCAATATTTGGAAGAGTTGAATGTTCTCATGGTGTTCAGTTCCTCATTCCCATACTCTGTCACCACATGCCATAGCAACTGCTCCTAAAAAGGTCACCAAGCTGTGCTGTTGGATCCTATATTTTGTTTTGGGGGGGAATTTTTTTTTGTTTCTTAAAGGTCTATTGGCAGCTCCTGACCTTGTTTGAAAACTTTCTTCCCTGGCAGCAGCATCTGACTTCTTTAAATGGCCCTCTTCACTTGACTTTCTGGATACCTTTTCATTAGCCAAGCCTTCTTGGGCTCCTTTGCTGGTTTCTCCTCATCGTTAAGATCTGATGAGGATGAGTGGGAGAAAAGGGGAGACTTTCAGAATGGTTTAGTGATTCTGGAGCATGAATTGCGGTGCATGACCCTAAAAAGATGAGCAAATTGCTTATCTAGGAGAGCCTCACGTAGCAGAAATGTTCTCAGGAGGATGTCAAGCAGAAAAGATGACTGCAGACACTTTTGTGCCTTAGGAAAACCATTTTATGTGTGGATGATGTGTAATAAACTACTTTGGATTATTATATGTAGCCAATTTATTTTGAAAAACAAAAAAGTGATCAGAGGAACATTTTCAGTTCTGTTGATATTTATGTAAATATTCTTAAATTAAAAAGATATATAATAATGCAATCAGCCTGATTTAGCATATCGGAGTTGATGCAACCAAGTGGTTCTTTTCCATCTGGGAATCTTACACTTAACCCAGAGGTGTTTTAGAAACATTTTTGGGGAGACAGGGACAATTACTCGTAGACCAGTGTGTTAGTATCAGATACTATACCTATGCCTTATTTATTTTGTCAGACAACTTTGACATTTATCTACTTTACCAGACTTGGCTTCAAATGATTTCGTGTTGAAAAAGTTCATGAATGAGTAAATTAATAAGGAAACCAACTTCAAAGACCAGTTCTGAAGACCGTTTCAGAATTAGAATTTCAAAAAGTGATTGTTAATTAACTATAGTCCAATATAAAATTTCTTTAAAAGTGATTATAACTTTCCTAGTAATTTCCTTTGAAAGGAACAACACTCATTGTTTTTATGCTTTCCTGTGTGATGGTAAAAAATTTGTAAGATTGATTATAATCTACTTCTTGAGGATCTAGAATTGTACCTGGCCCATAACTGCAGCAGTTTTGAAAGCATCTCATTCTTTTGAAAGAAAAAAGTAAATTGTATCTTCTAGGTGGTTATGGAGCCACAGCTTTAAATATGAAACGTGATCCTTTACATGTTAAAATCAAAGGAGAAGAATTTCCTCTGACTCTGGGTCGGGATGTGTCTGGTGTGGTGATGGAGTGTGGACTTGATGTAAGGTACTTCAAACCTGGAGATGAGGTGAGTTATCACATTCCACTATTCCTTTTCAAAATTGGCTGGTTTCATTCTCCTGCTTTTGGAAGTATATTCCATATCACTGACCTTTTCTTCTTCTTTTCAACAAATACACTGAGCTTTGGCTGGAACCCTCCTTTTCTTGGTTCAGTTCATGATTCTGTTTCCTGGTTCTGTCACAATAGCTTGCTGTGCTTGAACATTCTAAAGCTAGTGCCTGAGAATTGCAAGTCTTTAGGATATATGTGGGAAAGGAGGCTCAAGAGGGAGGGGATATATGCATACTTAGAACTGACTCGTGGTGTTGTGCAGTGGAAAGCAGCACAGCGTTGTAAAGCTTATAAAGCAATTACCCTCCTATTAAAAAAATTTTTTTAAGAAAAAATATACAAGTGAAAACAAGATATGATTGGGACTTTTTAAGTCTTTAAATGACAATTTTATCTTATGAGTTAGATGGTTTTGAAATAGCTAAAGGGTGATATAATCACCTGTCCCTTGTCACTTTGAACTTTTATACAAAGAAATTAAAGTCAGCTCATAATAATAGCACTGTTCCAGTTGTTTTTCATTAAAAAAAAAAAAAAAACTAATTTAATCTCTGTGAAGTGAGTACAGTTAGGCCAGTCTACAGATGAGACTTAAGCTGTAAAGAGGTCCCACAGCAAATAAGTGATAGAAGCCAGGATTAAAGCTCCGGAGAACATGTTCTTGCTGGTGTTATACTGCTGCTGCTGCTGCTAAGTCGCTTCAGTTGTGTCCAACTCTGTGCAACCCCATAGATGCCAGCCCACTAGGCTCCTCTGTCCCTGGGATTCTCCAGGCAAGATACTGGAGTGGGTTGCCAATGCCTTCTCCAGCTGGTGCTCTAAGTAGTGAGTAAATACAGCAGGATTTACTGCTGCCTACCTCCAATGTCAACTAAAATGGACTGGAATGGGTGAATTTAACTCAGATGATCATTATATCTACTACTGATGGCAAGAATCCCTTAGAAGAAATGGAGTAGCCCTCATAGTCAACAAAAGAGTCCAAAATGCAGTACTTGGAAGCAATCTCAAAAATGACAGAATGATCTCTGTTTGTTTCCAAGGCAAACCATTCAGTATCACGGTGATCCAAGTCTATGCCCTGACCAGTAATGCTGAAGAAGCTGAAGTTGAACAGTTCTGTGAAGACCTACAAGAGCTTCAAGAGCTAACACCCAAAAAAGATGTCCTTTTCAATATAGGGGACTGGAATGCAAAAGTAGGAAGTCAAGAAACACCTGGAGTAACAGGCAAATTTGGCCTTGGGAGTACAGAATGTAGCAGGGCAAAGGCTAATAGAGTTTTGCCAAGCGAATTCTCTGGTCATAGCAAACACCCTCTTCCAACAACACAAGAGAAGACTCTACACATGGCCATCACCAGCTGGTCAATACTAAGATCAGATTGATTATGTTTTTTGCAGCCAAAGGTGGAGAAGCTCTATACAGTCAGCAAAAACAAGACTGGGAGCTGACTGTGGCTCAGTTCATGAGCTCTGTATTGCCAAATTCAGACTTAAATTGAAGAAAGTAGGGAAAACCAGTAGACCATTCAGGTATTACCTAAATTTAATCCCTTACAATTATACAGTGGAAGTGACAAATAGATTCAAGGGATTAGATCTGATAGAGCGCCTGATGAACTGAGGATGGAGGTTTGTGACATTGTACAGGAGACAGGGATCAAGACCATCCCCAAGAAAAATGCAAAAAAGCAAAATGGCTGTCTGAGGAGGCCTTACAAATAGCTGTGAAAAGAAGAGAGGCAAAGAGCAAAGGAGACAAGGAAAAATACACCCATTTGAATGCAGAGTTCCAAAGAATAGCAAGGAGAGATAAGAAAGCCTTCCTCAGTGATCAATGCAAAGAAATAAGAGGAAAACAATTGGAATGACTAGAGATCTCATCAAGAAAATTAGAGATACAAAGGGAACATTTCATGCAAAGATGGACTCAATAAAGGACAGAATTGGTATGGACCTAATAGAAGCAGAAGATATTAAGAAGAGGTGGCAAGAATACATAGAAAAACTGTAAAAAAAGATCTTCACGTCCCAGATAATCACGATGATGTGATCACTCACCTAGAGCCAGACATCCTGGAATGCAAAGTCAACTGGGCCTTAGGAAGCCACTGCGAACAAAGCTAGTGGAGGTGATGGAATTGCAGTTGAGCTATTTCAAATCCTAAAAGAGGATGCTGTGAAAGTGCTGCACTCAATAAGCCAGAAAATTGGGAAAACTCCGCAGTGGCCACAGGACTGGAAAAGGTCAGTTTTCATTCCAATCCCAAAGAAAGGCAATGCCAAAGAATGGTCAAACTACCACACAATGCACTCATCTTACACACTAGTAAAGTAATAACTCAAAATTCTCCAAGCCAGGCTTCAACAGTATGTGAACCGTGAACTTCCAGATGTTCAAGCTGGATTTAGAAAAGGCAGAGGAACCAGAGATCAAATTGCCAGTATCCGTTGGATCACTGAAAAACAAGAGAGTTCCAGAAAAACATCTACTTCTGCTTTATTGACTATGCCAGAGCCTTTGACTGTGTGGATCACAACAAACTGTGGAAAATTGTGAAAGAGATGGGAATACCAGACCACCTGACCTGCCTCTTGAGAAATCTGTATGCAGGTCAGGAAGCAACAGTTAGAACTGGACATGGAACAGACTGGTTCCAGATATGGAGAGGAATATGTCAAGGCTGTATATTGTCACCCTGCTTATTTAAGTTATATGCAGAGTACATCATGAGAAATGCTGGGCTCGAAGCACAAGCTGAAACCAAGATTGCTGGGAGAAATATCAGCAACCTCAGATATGCAGATGACACTACTCTGATGGCAGAAAGTGAAGAACTAAAGAGCCTCTTGATGAAAGTGAAAGAAAGGAGAGTGGAAACAGTTGGTTTAAAGCTCAACATTCAGAAAACTAAGATTATGGCATCTGGTCCCATCACTTCATGGCAAATAGATGGGGAAATGGTGGAAACAGTGTCAGACTTTATTTTGGAGGGCTCCAAAATCACTGCAGATGGTGACTGCAGCCATGAAATTAAAAGACGCTTACTCCTTGGAAGAAAAGTTATGACCAACCTAGATAGCATATTCAAAAGCAGAGACGTTACTTTGCCAACAAAGGTCCATCTAGTCAAGGCTATGGTTTTTCCATAAGTCATGTATGGATGTGAGAGTTGGACTATAAAGGAAGCTAAGTGCCAAAGAATTGATGCTTTTGAACTGTGGTGTTGGAGAAAACTCTTGAGAGTCCCTTGGACTGCAAGGAGATCAAACCAGTCCATCCTAAAAGAAATCAGTCCTGAATATTCATTGGAAGGACTGACGCTGAAGCTGAAACTCCAATACTTTGGCCACCTGATGGGAAGAATTGACTCATTTGAAAAGACCCTGATTCTGGGAAAGATTGAAGGCAGGAGGAGAAGGGGACAACAGAGGATGAGATGATTGGATGGCATCACTGACTCAATGGACATGAGTTAGAGTAAACTCCAGGAGTTGGTGATGGACAGGGAGGCCTGGTGTGCTGCGGTCCATGGGGTTGCAAAGAGTTGGACGTGACTGAGTGACTGAACTGAACTGAACTAAACTGACCTCCAATGTGGTTTGACTTGGTAAATCCAGAATCATTCTAAATAATACATTGATATCATGTGAAAATAACTGTTGTTTGGTGGGTTGTGGACTTGTGCTTTTTCTCACAGGGTGTGGGGTATGTATTGGGGAACACTGTCATGCTTAGCTTTGTTTTAAAAAGATCTGTTTCTAACGAACAGTGTGTGTGTTTCAGGTCTGGGCTGCAGTTCCTCCCTGGAAACAAGGCACTCTCTCAGAATTTGTTGTTGTCAGTGGGAATGAGGTAACTCGCTGGTTCTGTGCTGAAATGCTATTGGAAAGTAGAAACAAAGACTGACAACAATCTCTGACATAATTGTTTTTTTTTGTTTGTTTGTTTGTTTTTTTGAGATCAGGTTCAAGTTTTATGGGTGGTTTCAAAAGAACTGAGAGAAAAGGAATTTTTAAAAATATTTTAAGATGTATTGGATGTCATTTAAATAGTGCTGCCTGCCAGAGCGGTTATCTGTATCTTGTGGAGCAGGGATTTGTGAGATCTAGAAGCCCTGCTGTGTTCTTTGGTTTTATCCTCAGTGTAAATTGTTGAAAGCAAATATACCAAATGGAGCATACTGATTCATCATAAATGGAAGCATTGGAAGTATCAAGCTGTTTCAAATAACTTTCAAAACAGGAGTCTAATCAAATGCAGTCAGGAGGCCTGACAGTTTAATTAGAAAGAAAGGGGTTAATATTAAGGAAATTGGCTGCAGAAGGGAGAGTAGGAGGGGGAGAGGGGTATTACTGAGATTAGAAAAGTCTGGAAAGATTGTGCTGTATGTTCAGTTGTGCCCTACTCTTTGTGACCCCATGTACTATAACCCGCCAGACTCCCCTGCCATGGGATTTTCCAGGCAAGAACACTGGAGTGAGTTGCCGTTTTCCTCCTCCAGGGGATCTTCCCACCCAGGGATCTAACCTGCATCTCCTGTGTCTCCTGCATTGCAGGTGGATTATTTACCCACTGAGTGGGAGTAAAGGAAACAGCTAATCACAAAAACAAATTAGAATGTATTTATGAGGGCTCAAGGTGTATTTGGATTTGTTTCTGGCCATAGTTAGGACTAATGGGATTGTTGAATGTGGTCTTGTTGTGAAGAATTAAACAGCTGTATCCAATAATGTAACCTATAAAACCTTACTGACCCTCTGCTTGGCAGATTGAGTCATTTGGATAAATTCCTTAGGAATAATCTTAGAGTAGGGTTTATGATCGGAGAAGGCAATGGCACCCCACTCCAGTACTCTTGCCTGGAAAATCCCATGGACAGAGGAGCCTGGTAGGCTGCAGTCCATGGGGTCGCTAAGAGTCGGACATGACTGAGTGACTTCACTTTTCACTTTCATGCATTGGAGAAGGAAATGGCAACGCACTCCAGTATTCTTGCCTGGAGAATCCTAGAGACAGAGGAGCCTAGTGGGCTGCCATCTATGGGGTCGCATAGAGTCGGACACAACTGAAGCAACTGAAGCGACTTAGCAGCAGCAGCAGGGTTTATGATAATCACCGAACCTGGCAGACTGTTACGTATACTTAATTGTGTTCATAGGTTCACAAGTCATTGCTTATTTTTGACTGTTGTCCTCAAATCTAGGTCTCTCACAAGCCCAGGTCACTCACTCATACTCAAGCCGCCTCCCTGCCGTACGTGGCTCTCACAGCGTGGTCTGCCATAAACAAGGTTGGTGGCCTGAACGACAGGAATTGCACAGGAAAACGGTGAGCGTCAGTGGTAGCACCTAAAACTCCCTTCTTTACTTTGGTGATGTCTTTGCAGAAGATGTGTCAGAAGCATCAAAACTAGGCTCACTTACATGAGCAGAATTGTGCTAACATTTCAAACAATTTCTAAGGAACTCTTGTGCCCATTTTTTTTTTTTCAATCTCATTCTGTTGATTCTTAGCTCAATCAGTTGAAAATTAAAAAAAAATACATAGATGGACGTTAGGAGTCTAAGCCTTCTAAAATGATGCAAAATTTTTGTATGTGAGTCTCTGGGAAGAAGATCCATGGCTTTCATCAGATTCCTAAAAAAACATGAAGAATGACTTAACTTATGGTTTTTGAAGAATGATTTCGAGGCACCAGTGTTTTTTTCCTGCCTTTGCTAGGCCTGGCTCTCCCACTGGCAGATTTCTATGAAAAATAGATACACAGCCCTTGAACACTGTTGTGCCCTCTTAGGCTCTGCACTCTCTCAGGCTCCTTTAGGCAGTTTTGGTGCTTCCAGAACTTGCAGGTAGGTTTGTTGGGTTTGCAGAAATACAGCAACAATGCTTTAGATGCTCTTGAGTTCATATTCAAGAACTTTCTAGCCCACTTGGGCACTTCATCTTTGTGAGTTTTTAGGAGTTCAGTGAGGTAACACATACAAAGTCAGCGGCACAGGTTGTAGTCGAAAGGCACACAGTATCTGGTGGTGCTGTTATTAACAGTGGCTACTGTATTCTTTGTGTTTCACAGAGTTGGCAGCGTAGAGAAAACTGATGCTTTTATTATTTGGTAAGAAAACTAGAACCATTCAGTGATTGTGGTGAAGCAGGGGGTTGCAGGTGGAATTTTTCGTTTCCTTATTACTAAAGGTTGTGCTGGAAAAACAATTGAAGTTCTGTGTCATTCTCTACTCCTGTTGTTATGAAACATTGCACTTTACCTTTAAGTTTAGTGAAAGCTTAATAGCTGCTTTTTCTGAAAGCCGCATAAAGGCTGTTCATCTAATGAGGTGCTATCCTTCATTGTAGAATTGAACGCAAATATTTATTCAAAAGGTCAACCCTGTTTAATTTTTAAGCTTTTGAGGCTTATCGTTCTTGAAGTTGCCATTTTGGCCCAACACTTTGTTTAAATTAGTTTGACCATGTAGATCTTTCTAATGGTTTGTCTCAGTTAATAACCTTGGAAAAATCATAGGCAGGATTTTTAGACATTTATTATTATTGTAGGCTCTGCAGTGACATTGATTCTTTGCTTTCTTTTTCCTTAAAAAGCATTTAGATTTCTATGCCCACGTGACCACTCTGGGTAGAGAGCACTCATTACTTTGCTGGTTCGGGCTCTTTGGGCATACCTTTTTTTTTTTTTTTTTAGTATTCTGTAGAAAATGAGTTAGAAACAGAGCTAGCTGTCTCTTCTTGTGCCAGTTGATCGTGTGCTTTGTGGGTATTATATTGTCTTCTGTTTAAGCAATAATGGCTTGTAACTGGGCAAGTAGAGGCCTGGGTTCCTCTCTCTGCTACTAACTAATCAGCTGCCCACAGGCATGCATGTTGTGGCCTCTGCTGTTTCCACCAAGGTACTGAGAGTAGGACAGTGTAGGCTTTTGGGTGGGCTTTGAGAACCGGAAAGTTTTATACCTTATAAAAGTGATTTAAACGTTACGTTGAATCTGTGCACACTGATTTAGCCATGTGTTAACCACCCTGGAGCAAAACCCACTGTAAAGAGGCTCACCGGCTTCCGTCATGGACTTCTGTCTCATTCCCACCTGTGCAGGGGCTCAGAATGCCTTTGCTGTGTGAGTGGCAGTGGGAACCTGGTCCTTGGTGCTCTGGGAGATTTCAGTTTACTGAGATTACTGCACACGATGGTAATAATGCCTCCCTCTCCAACTGCTTGCTTGTGAGAATCACATGGGAGATGTGAGCCTTAAAGTACTGTAAAAATACTTCTACATGAGGAGGTTACTGTTGTAGTGGGGTTTTACTAACGTAAACCCAGAGGTTCCAGTGTCCAAAGTGACTTTTTTCAGTTTGACTATCCTTTGTGATTGGTGGAGCATATTATGGCTTCTCAGTCCATTTTGAAGGAGATCAGCCCTGGGATTTCTTTGGAAGGAAATGATGCTAAAGCTGAAACTCCAATACTTTGGCCACCTCATGTGAAGAGTTGACTCATTGGAAAAGACTCTGATGCTGGGAGGGATTGGGGGCAGCAGGAGAAGGGGACGACAGAGGATGAGATGGCTGGATGGCATCACTGACTCGATGGACCTGAGTCTGAGTGAACTCCGGGAGTTGGTGATGGACAGGGAGGCCTGGCGTGCTGTGCTTCATGGGGTCGCAAAGAGTCGGACACGACTGAGCGAGTGAATTGAACTGCCCTGAAGCAATAATTACTCCTTTACTATTAGCTATTGGCATTAAGGCAGTCTTTAGTTTGCACCAAAGTAAGTCAGTGTTTGTCATCCAGCACGAACACTGTTTTTCTAACTAACTGATTAAAAAAAAACTCTAAACCTAACAATGACAAAACACCCACCTTGGAAGATTTTTACAGGATTTCTTTGTAACGTACAGCTTTTTGAAACTAAGACAAAGCTTTCTAAGGCCTCGATGGTGTTTCGCTTTTCCTTTTTTGTTCTGTCATTATATTTTTGCCACAACTGAGCATCAGTAAACCAAGGGAATAACTTAATATTGATGTTATGTCATTTTTGCCCACGCTTTGGTATCACTAGGGAAGTCACATGAAATGATTTCCTTGTTATCAGCCCATCTGTAGTTTCTTCATGACTTATTCAGTAGGAACCCATAGATAACTTAGAGTTCTCAAGATGAATAGAACTTTAAAAAAAAGTGGTTACACCAGGTATTTTTGAGAAAGGGTTCTATCTGATGGTTATATTTATCAGTAGTGTCATGCTCTGCCTGAAATACATCTCTTGCTAGAAAGTTACACTTCACTCTTTGACAGAAGTATTAGAAAGTGTTAGAAATTGAACTATTCCTCTGCAAAATAAATTCACTTCTAAATTGTGTATACCTGAAACTCAAGGCAGTGGCTTTAGGAATGCTCTTCCCTGTTTCTTGTTTGAGATTAGACTTTAAGACAGTAAAATTGTGTCATGGAAGTGTAAATGAGGTGTCTGATTAATTCTGTTTATAGAGTTAGGCTGAAACATGAAACATTGGATTTCCCCACCATATGCCTGTACCAGTAATCACACCAGTTTCCTTCTTTCTGCTGCCTTTACCTGCCTGTCCTTCACCCTCCTACCCACCTGCTTCTCTCTGCTGTCCACCCCCACCACCCCTGGGCACTTCTGGGTTTGCATTTGCACCTGACTGGGTTGTACTGGGGAGAGCGGACAGGGGCAGGAGAAAGTGCACCTGCTGGAAGAATTCCTGGGGTTGGGAGGAAGTGCAGAAGGAAGGGTGCAGCCCTGGCCTGGCCGGTGTGCGGCCATGGGTCAGGTGTCTACCCTTGACCTGTTTTCCAGGGAGCTCTGAGGGCTCAGCTAAAGGAGTCAGTAGAAAACTCTTACCTAAACATTGGTGGTTTACAGATAGTTACCACTCGCTCTCCCCACCCCCTGCCACCTGGAAAACTCTCTTGTGATGCACTGGAACCTCAATTCCAGCCTGGCCAAGCAGCGGCAGGCGTTCTCATGGGTCACAGCTGACCGAGCTGTCAGCCCAACAATGCTTTTCAGTTCTTCCAGTTTGACCTCAGAAGTCTCCAGCACTGTAAACCGCTTTCATTATGCTCACTTTTTCCATGGTTTCAGGGACATTAGACACCTTTAGTTTTCTTCTTGCCTTTTCAACCAGTTCTTGTATTTTTTAAAGGCTCCCTTTATTTCTCCCCCAGCCCTTTAACCATCACTGTTTTCTAGTCATCCCTTCCTCTGTCTCCTAAGGTACTCTCATCTGCTCCCAGCTTCTTTTTGTGTTTTGGTGATTTGCAGATCCCTGTTTCTAATTCCAGCCTCTCTACTTAGTCCCATTCAGTTAGATGTTCCCATTGTAGCTGAAACTCAACTTGTGCAAAACAAGACTTACTGACTGCCACCCTGACTCTTCTTCTGTATGCCTACTGTCAGTTAACTGATTTTCCATAAGCCAAACTTGGTATTGTTCGCCACCCAGCTCCTCTCCCACTGCTGTGCTCTCCCTTATTGTCCATGTCATGTAAAATTTAGGATGGTTGTCAGAATTGGAAAAATGTCTTCCAGCTTTCTTTACGAGCTGTAAAATTTCAGGTCCTCTCACGTTTTCTTGTGCACTGCATAAGCCCAAAATACATTTTGATTGACAACCTTCATTAACTGTTGTTCAGTCGCTAAGTCACGTCCAACTCTCTCTGATCCCATGGACTGTAGCACACGAGGCTCCTCTGTCCTTCAGTATCCTGGAGTTTGCTCAAATTCATGTCCATTGAGGCGGTGATGCCATCTAACCATCTCATCCTCTGCAGCCTAACCTCTTCCCTGTGAAAGTGAAGGCTGCTCATTTGTGTCCCACTCTTTGTGCCCTCATGGACCATGGGATTCTCCGGGCCAGAACACTGGAGTGGGTAGCTGTTCCCTTCTCCAGGGGATCTTCCCAACCCAGGGGTCGAACCCAGGTCTCCCACATTGCAGGCGGATTCTTTACCAGCTGAGTCTCCAGGGCAGCCCAAGAATACTGGAGTGGGTAGCCTATTCCTTCTCCAGCAGATCTTCCCGACCCAGGAATCAAACCAGGGTCTCCTGCATTATAGATTCTTTACCAGCTGAGCTACCAGGGAAGCCCAAGAGTGGTGTTAAATGACAGAAATAATACAATTTAGTAGCAAGTGTGATGTCCTTTAATCAAGGGAAAACAATCCATGGATTGGGAAGTGCAGTGCCTCACAAGCTCTCTTCCCGAGGGAATTTGGGCACAAGTGACACTTATGCAGCCTTAGAAGTGGCAACACGGAAACTGGGTATGGGGGGGTGATTTCTCTATAAGACTAGCCATTCCTCTTAACACCACGCACCTCAGATTGGGACTTGACCTCACAGTCTTCCAACTGAGATCACATACCTGGTTTCAGCACTCAGTGAAGCTCAGGTTCTTGACGTCTCATTGCAGAAAGAATTCAGTGAGAGACAAAGTGATAGATAAGAAGTGGATTTATTTAAAGAGAAACACACTCCACAGACAGTGTGGGCCATCTCAGAATGTGAGTTGTTGTTCAGTCACTCAGTTGTGTCTGACTCTTTGCTCTCCCATGGACTGAAGCACACCAGTCTTCCCTGTCCTTCACCATCTCTTGGAGTTTGCTCAAACTTCTGTCCTTTGAGTCGGTGATACTGTCCAACGATCTCATCCTCTGTTACCTCCTCCTCCTCCTGCCCTCAATTTTTCCCAGCATCAGGGTCTTTTCTAATGAGTCAGCTCTTTGCATCAGGTGGGCAAAGTATTGGAGCTTCAGCTTTAGCATCAGTCCTTCCAATGAACACCCAGTACTGATCTCCTTAGGATGGACTGGTTGGATCTCCTTGCAGTCCAAGGGACTCTCAAGAGTCTTCTTCAACACCACAATTCAAAAGCATCAATTCTTCTGCACTCAGCTTTCTTTATAGTCCAACTCTTACATCCATACATGACTACTGGAAAAACCATAGCCTTGACTAGACAGACCTTTATTGGCAAAGTAACGTCTCTGCTTTTTAATATGCTGTCTAGGTTAGTCCAGAGAAGGCAATGGCAACCCACTCCAGTGTTCTTGCCTGGAGAATCCCAGGGATGGGGGAGCCTGGTGGGCTGCCATCTCTGGGGTCGCACAGAGTCGGATAGAACTGAAGCGACTTAGCAGTAACGGCAAACTAGGTTGGTCATAACTTTTCTTCCAAGGAGTAAGCGTCTTTTAATTTCATGGCTGCAGTCACCATCTACAGTGATTTTGGAGCCCCCCCAAAATAAAGTCTGTCACTGTTTCCACTGTTTCTCCATCTATTTGCCATGAAGTGATGGGACCGGATGCCATGATCTTAGTTTTCTGAACATTGAGCTTTAAGCCAACTTTTTCACTCTCCTCTTTCACTTTCATCAAGAGGCTCTTTAGTTCTTCTTCACTTTCTGCCATAAGGGTGGTGTCATCTGCATATCTGAAGTTATTGATATTTCTCTTGGCAATCTTGATTCCAGTTTGTGCTTCTTCCAGCCCAGTGTTCCTCATGATGTACTCTGCATATAAATTAAATAAGCAGGGTGACAATATACAACCTTGACATACTCCTTTTCCTATTTGGAACCAGTCTGTTGTTCCATGTCCAGTTCTAACTGTTGCTTCCTGACCTGCATATAGGTTTCTCAAGAGGCAGGTCAGGTGGTCTGGGATTCCCATCTCTTTCAGAATTTTCCACAGTTTATTGTGATCCACACAGTCAAAGGCTTTGGCATAGTCAATAAAGCAGAAATAGATGTTTTTCTGGAACTCTTTTGCTTTTTCAATGATCCAGAAGATGTTGGCAATTTGATCTCTGGTTCCTCTGCCTTTTCTAAAACCAGCTTGAACATCTGCAAGTTCATGGTTCACGCATTGCTGAAGCCTGGCTTGGAGAATTTTGAGCATTACTTTACTAGCGTGTGAGATGAGTGCAACTGTGCAGTAGTTTGAGCATTCTTTGGCATTTCCTTTCTTTGGGACTGGAATGAAAACTGACCTTTTCCAGTCCTGTGGCCACTGCTGAGTTTTCCAAATTTGCTGGCATATTGAGTGCAGCACTTTCACAGCATCATCTTTCAGGATTTGAAATAGCTCAACTGGAATTCCATCACCTCCACTAGCTTTGTTCGTAGTGGTGCTTCCTAAGGCCCACCTGACTTCACATTCCAGGATGTCTGGCTCTAGGTCAGTGATCACACCATCGTGATTACCTGGGTCATGAAAATCTTTTTTGTGCAGTTCTTCTGTGTATTCTTGCCATGTTTTCTTAATGTCTTCTGCTTCTGTCAGGTCCATACCATTTCTGTCCTTTACTGATAGAATGTGGTCCACTGGAGAAGGGAATGGCAAACCCCTTCAGTATTCTTGCCTTGAGAGCCCCATGAACAGTACGTTTCTCCTTCACTGCTCATATAACCCATTGCTAGGTACCGTGACATCCAGTCTTACCATAGTAAAGTGCCGTGATGCCTTGTTTTGTTGCCATAGTGGGAAGTAGGAATATTCTTGGAAGGCATTCTTAAACCAGAGCAGCCTGTAATAACTCAACTCAGAAATTACTGTGCACCATGTCAGTGTTTCCCACTGAACCCAAAGCAATTGTATTTTTTCAAATCAAATGTAGCATCACCTGGCAAGAGAGGAAGTATTGCTATAATGGAGGGGAAGGTAGGAGTGGAAAGGGACAGCAGTTTTAACTGATTGTGGTTAGTAGGGGAAGAAAAATATTTTTCCCTCTACCCTTCTGAGTTCTCTACTGAGGCTTCTGTAATAAAAGATTAACAAGAGAAAAACAACCCAATTTATTAACGTGTATGCCTCCTGTATACATGAGAGATGCCCCCGGGAAGAATGAGTTACTCAAGGAGTTAGCTTAGAATTCAGGCTAAAATGCTGTCTTAAAGCTCAAGATAAAAGAAAAGTATAGGGAAGGCCAGTTGTGGAAAGTTTACCAGGAAAAGCAAGAATAAAATTCGTTATGCAACTTTAAGTTGGTGACTTCTCCCTTGATAAGGGTCTGAAGTTATCTCCAGGGATTAACCTTTGTCCTTCCTGGTAAAGAGCAGAGGGAGCACTTTTGTAAACTTCTGTCCTGCTTTTAGGCAGGTAGGAGTTGAGAGATTTCTTACATCTGCTTCTCAGTTGCCTTCAGCTCAGAATAATCCTTATGCCTAAGTGGCATGTTTTGGGGTGCCATGTTTATCAGCATATCTTACTTTTGTAAGTTTTACAAAAGCACGTATGTGTTACTTGAAAACTCAGTTCACCTCTTGGTGGGTGTCAAGTCAAAAGACACAACCAAGCCAAAGTTCAGGAGAAGGAAGGATTTATTATTACTTGCAGCAAGTAAGGAGGATACTGAGGTCTGTCACAAACAGTGTTGCTCTTTACAGCATAGGACCTTGCTTCTATCACCAGTCACATCCACAATTGGGTTTTGTTTTTGCTTTGGCTCCATCCCTTCATTATTTCTGGAGTTTTTTCTCCACTGATCTCCAGTAGCATATTGAGCACCTACCAACCTAGGGAGTTCCTCTTTCAGTGTCCTATCTTTTTGCCTTTTCATACTGTTCATGGGGTTCTCAAGGCAAGAATCCTGAAGTGGTTTGCATTCCCTTCTCCAGTGGACCACATTCTGTCAGACCTCTCCACCATGACCTGCCTGTCTTGGGTGGCCCTACAGGGCATGGCTTAGTTTCATTGAGTTAGACAAGGCTGTGATCCATGTGATCATATTGGCTAGTTTTCTGTGATTATGGTTTCAGTGTGTCTGCCGTCTGATGCCCTCTTGCAACACCTACCATCTTATTTGGGTTTCTCTTACCTTGGACTTGGGGTATCTCTTCATGGCTCATCCAGCAAAGTGCAGCCGCTACTCCTTACCTTGGAGGTCGGGTAGCTCCTCTCAGCTGCCACCCCTGACCTTGGACATGGGGTATTTCCTCTTGGCCACTTGCCGCTCCAGCGCCTCACAATAGAAGCAAGGTCCGATGCTGTAAAGAGCAGTATCGCATAGGAACCTGGAATGTTAGGTCCATGAATCAAGGCAAATTGGAAGTGGTCAAACAGGAGATGGCAAGAGTGAACGTTGACATTTCAGGAATCAGCAAACTAAAATGGACTGGAATGGGTGATTTTAAATCAGATGACCATTATATCTACTACTGTGGGCAAGAATCTCTTAGAAGAAATAGAGAAGCCATCATAGTTAACAGAAGAGTCCAAAATGCAGTACTTGGATGCAATCTCAAAAACAACAGACAGTTCCAAGGCAAACCATTCAATATCACAGTAATCCAAGTCTATCCCCTGACCAGTAACGCTGAAGAAGCTGAAGTTGAATGGTTCTATGAAGACCTATAAGACCTTTTGGAACTAACACCCCCAAAAAATGTCCTTTTCATTATAGGGGACTGGAATGCAAAAGTAGGAAGTCAAGAAACACCTGGAGTAACAGGTAAATTTGGCCTTGGAATATGGAATGAAGCAGGGCAAAGGCTAATAGAGTTCTGCCAAGAGAACACACTGGTCATAGCAAACACCCTCTTCCAACAACACAAGAGAAGACTCTACATATCGCTATCACCAGATGGTCAACACCAAAATCAGATTGATTATATTCTTTGCAGCCAAAGGTGGAGAAGCTCTATACAGTCAGCAAAAAAAAAGACAGGGAGCTGACTGTGGATCAAATCATGAACTCCTTATTGCCAAATTTAGACTTAAATTGAAGAAAGTAGGGAAAACCACTAGACCATTCAGGTATTACCTAAATTTAATCCCTTATAATTATACAGTAGAAGTGACAAATAGATTCAAGGGACTAGATCTGATAGAGAGAGTGCCTGATGAACTATGGATGGAGGTTTGTGACACTACAGGAGACAGGAATCAAGACCATCCCCAAGAAAAAGAAATGCAAAAAAGCAAAATGGCTGTCTGAGGAGGCCTTACAAATAGCTGTGAAAAGAAGGGAAGTGAAAAGCAAAGGAGAAAAGGAAAAATATACCCATTTGAATGCAGGGTATATTTGAATGCTATTCCACAGAATAGCAAGGAAAGATAAGAAAGGCTTCCTCAGTGATCAGTGCAAAGAAATAGAGGAAAACAATTGAATGGGAATGACTAGAGATCTCTTCAAGAAAATTGATACCAAGGGAACATTTCATGCAGATTTGGGCTCAATAAAGGACAGAATTGGTATGGACCGAACAGAAGCAGATATTAAGAAGACGTGGCAAGAATACACAGAACTATACAAAAAAGATCTTCATGTCCTAGATAATCACGATTGTGTGATCACTCACCTAGAGCCAGACATCCTGGAATGTGAAGTCAAGGGGGCCTTAGGAAGCCACTGCAAACAAAGCTGATGGAGGTGATGGAATTCCAGTTGAGCTATTTCAAATCCTAAAAGAGGATGCTGTGAAAGTGCTGCACTCAATATGCCAGCAAATTTGGAAAACTCCGCAGTGGCCACAGAACTGGAAAAGGTCAGTTTTCATTCCAGTCCCAAAGAAAGGAAATGCCAAAGAATGCTCAAACCACCACACAGTTGCACTCATCTCACACGCTACTAAAGTAATGCTCAAAATTCTCCAAGCCAGGATTCAACAATATGTGGACTGTAAACTTGCAGATGTTCAAGCTGGTTTTAGAAAAGGCAGAGGAACCAGAGATCAAATTGCCAACATCTTCTGGATCATTGAAAAAGCAAGAGAGTTCCAGCAAAACATCTATTTCTGCTTTATTGACTATGCCAAAGCTTTGATTGTGTGGATCACAACAAACTGTGGAAAATTCTGAAAGAGATGGGAATACCAGGACACCTGACCTGCCTCTTGAGAAATCTGTATGCAGGTCAGGAAGCAACAGTTAGAACTGGACATGGAACAACAGACTGGTTCCACATAGGGAAAGGAAAATGTCAAGGCTATATATTGTCACCCTGCTTATTTAACTTATATGCAGAGTACATCATGAGAAATGCTGGGCTCGATGAAGCACAAGCTGAAACCAAGATTGCTGGGAGAAATATCAGCAACCTCAGATATGCAGATGACACTACCCTGATGGCAGAAAGTGAAGAAGAACCTCTTGATGAAAGTGAAAGAGGAGAGTGGTAACAGTTGGTTTAAAGCTCAACATTCAGAAAACTAAGATCATGGCATCTGGTCCCATCACTTCATGGCAAATTGATGGGGAAACAGTGGAAACAGTGATAGACTTTATTTTGAGGGGCTCCAAAATCACTGTAGATGGTGACTGCAGCCATGAAATTAAAAGACGCTTCCTCCTTGGAAGGAAATTATGACCAAGCTAGACAGCATATTAAAAAGCATAGACATTACTTTGCCACAAAGGTCTGTCTAGTCAAGGCTATGGTTTTTCCAGTAATCATGTAGGAATGTGAGAGTTGGGCTATAAAGAAAGCTGAGCACCGAAGAGTTGATGCTTTTGAACTGTGGTGTTGAAGAAGACTCTTGAGAGTCCCTTGGACTGCAAGGAGATCCGATCAGTCCATCCTAAAGGAGATCGGTCTTGAGTGTCTGTTGGAAGGACTGATGTTGAAGCTGAAACTCCAGTACTTTGGCCACCTGATGCAAAGAGCTGACTCATTTGAAAAGACCCTGATTCTGGCAAAGATTGAAGGCAGGAGAAGAAGGGGACAACAGAGGATGAGATGGTTGGATGGCCTCACCGAGTCAATGGACATGAGTTTGAGTAAACTCCAGGAGTTGGTGATGGACAGGAACACCTGGCATGCTGCAGTCCGTGGGGTCACAAAGAGTCAGACAGCACTGAGGGACTGAACTGAACTGATCTGAACTGATCACAAACAAAATTGGAAAAGTTTTAAGCTAAGAGAATATGTGTATTCATGTAGGGACTTGGCCTTGGAAGCTTTGATTGATTACAATCACAAGAGCCAGAAAAAGTTGATGTCATCATTCCTTCAGTTCAGTTGCTCCAACTCTTTGTGTCCAACTCTTTGTGACCCCACGAACTGCAGCATGCCAGGCTTCCCTGTCCATCACCAACTCCTGCAGCTTGCTCAAACTCATGTCCATTTCGTCAGTGATGCCATCCAGCCATCTCATCCTGTGTCGAGGTTTCAGTTGATGTGGTCGTTAAGCTCTTCAGGCTAATCTTTATCACTGAAACAACTGGGAGTCTTTACCTTTGACATTGTAAACAACAATAGCAATTGACATTATCTTTGCTATTATTCCATGGGATTCCCTGGTGGCTCAGGTGGTAAAGCGTCTGCCCAGAATGGGGGAGACCCAGGTTCAATCCCTGTGTTGGGAAGATCCCCTGGAGAAGGAAATGGCAACCCACTCCAGTATTCTTGCCTAGAAAATTGCATGGACGGAGGAGCCTGGTGGGCTACAGTCCATGGGATTGCAAAGAGTTGGATGGGACTAGGAGACTTCACTTTCACTTTCTTGCTATTGTTACCTCTCTTGCCTGATAAGAGTTATTTCTGCATTCTTTTGTTCCCTTGAAAGTGAAAGTGTTAGTCACTCAGTGGTGTCCAATTCTTTGCAACCCCATGGATTGTAGCCCACCAGACTCCTGTCCATGGAATTCTGCAGGCAAGAATATTGGAGTGGATTGCCATTTCCTTCTCCAGGGGATCTTCCTGACCCAGGGATTGAACCTGGTAATTACTGAGACCTGTTTGCTCTCTGTATGTCTGTTGCGATTTTTACACCTGAACATTTTTGTGCTACCTTTGCAGAGTAGAGAGTCGTGAGAAAATGTTATAGGACAAGTACATGTGCTGCATGCAGTAAACTGAGAAAACTGCGCAAGGCCGGTTTTTTCTGGCTCCCCGCTTCATCTGGTCTTGGAGATCGGATGCTCTTTTCCCCCCGGCACAGGGCACACACCTTTACCGAGGGTCTCCTGGCCAGCTTCATGGCAGGTCAGAGAGTCCTTCCCGCATTTGCTGTTTCTCACATTCCTTCCGCTTAAAATATTCAGTCTGCCAAGGTGCTGTGTTTGGGGGTGGCATGTCCTGAACCCTGTTAGTTCCAGGGAAGAGCCTCCTCTGGCCTGCTACTTCTCTCATCCAGTCTCGTGTCGCCATCCCAAACGATCCTTCCCTCCATCTTACTCCCTCTGTTTTGTACCAGATGGAAGGAATCAGTGTCTTGGGATGGTTCCCAATGCCAGTCCTGTTTGGGGAGCTGTGTTCCCAGTACCCCAGGTTGAAATTCTGAATACATGTCTCATAGAACCATTGTGACCCTGTGTATGAGGTTTTTGGTCCATTATGGGTTAACTAAACCTTTTTAAAGGGCTACCCTGGGCATCTTGCCAAGATGTATAAGTAGCTTTGTTTTCATGGGAAAATGTGTTTAAAGTTCCAAACAGCTAATTTACACATGAACTCTTCTGTAAGTTGGGGAATGTCTGCATGAATTAGGGAGGCTTGGAAGGAGGGGACACACAAACCCAGACTGTCTTGGTCGCGCTTGGTTGATTTGTTTTGTAGCTCTTTTCCCTTATTCAGGTTGTTTCTCACTTACTTAAGGGAATAAATTTAGCATATTATGATATGCTTTCTTTCACCCATTTCCCCCCACCCCCCAGATTTAAGAGTTCTGGGTGAAACTAAAATGAGTTTATGTGTTTTCAGCCTCATCCTTATTTTTTTAAAGACCACTTGTTTCTATGGATGGAAGATTTAGCCATATTTAAATCAGTTCTGTTTCCGAGCCATTAGGGCTTAATGAAGGGCACTCTGCTCTTGTTATGTGACTTTTATTTTTATTTCCATTACAAGTATGTGGTCTGGGGAGAGCAGTCGTGACGGTCATATAGTTCTACGTTAGAAAGGCGAAGAAACTAAATATAAGCTTAAATTAGATTGGAAATGCCAGGTCTTGTTCATTAACTCCTGGAGTACACCTCTGTGATTATCGTTTCATTGCAGTGCATCTGAGGCCTAGAGATTCAGTTAATGAGAGCGTTGGGACTTGACCCCGCGTCTCCAGATACCCCGCCCTGGCATTTGAAGACTTCTGGGGCTTAGCCAGAATATAGAAATTTGAAAGGCAGTTCCCTACTTCTGGATCGCCTGCTGTTTTGTAGTGTGTTTCATATATTTTTTATTTGTAAGGTGATTAGTGTGTTGATGCCATGTCTCGTGAGATTGTGATACTGAAAATGTGACTGTATAGCCCTTAGGTGCCCAGATGCTGAATACAGAGTGACTCGGTCACAGTAAAGAAGTCAGCATTGCCTTAGTGCCTTAACGTATGTTTAGGGAGAGTGCAAAGACGGGCAGAAATGACAGAGGAAAATGAGAATCTAGGGTTTAAAATGCATTAGCAGCTTAATAATTATTCATATTTTCTTCCCCCATATTTTTTATCTGCCACAGTTCAGTTCCCACTGACTTCAAAAGAAGCTGGGCATATGGACTTAGTAAGAGAAGAATGTGATTAAAATTATTGGCGATTTTGAATTATAGTGCTTTTTGCAAAGAGTATTTCCTGGGTACTTGCTGTTTATAAACCAAGCAATACAGCACACTTTTCTTCACTGTGACAAATAGGCTTCTGCTTCAGTGAAGTCTGAATGTATCTTGTGACTATTACTGCAGCTGGAGTCTCAGTGTATCTTGTGACTATTACTGCAGCTGGGTAGAAAGTACTCCCACTCTATAGCACTGAAATGAAGGGCCGCTGGGGGTAAGGGACAGCAGGATTTTCTCTTTTTATTGAAAGTGCTTTGAAGAGTACAAGAGTTTGTTCAGTCATAGGGCTTCAAACCATGGAGTACTAGCTGACTTACTGTTGGCTTGAAAATATATTTGCCTGCTGTCCAATCTGGGGACTTTTCCTTCTTTAAAGAAAAGTACAGGCCCTGGTCAAGCCTGCACAAAACATGGAGCTTGCAGGACCAGAGAATGGCGTGTCCCCAGGCTGCTTCACACACAGACCATTGGTCTGTAGCACTCATTGGGCTTGTTCTTTGCCTGTTCTGCACTCACGGGCGCCATCAAGTGGCAGCATCAGGAACTGAAGCGGCCAACGCAGAACCACACCCTCTTCCACCAAGCACTGCTGAGAAACACAGTGTTGCTTTTTTATATGGAGGAGTGAGACTGTTTTGGATTAAGAGAGATGGGGGGAAGCTATGATCTAACAGCAATGAGGCTGGAGATGTGTCGGGCCATTGGATACCTGAGCAGCCATTCTATTTGTGTGTGTGTATGTGTGTGTGTGAAAGTTGCTCAGTCGTGTCCCAACTGTTTGTGACCCCATCGTCTCTACAGCCTTTGGAAATCTCCAGGCCAGAATACTGGAGTGGGTAGCCTTTTCCTTCTCCAGGGGATCTTCCCAACCCAGGGATGGAACCCAGGTGTCCAGCATTGCAGGCAGATTCTTTACCAGCTGAGCCACAAGGGAAGCCATTGTATTTGGTATCTCTTAATCCAGCATTCTTAGAACTAGAAATTCATTTCAAGCTTTTCTTTATTGGAAGAAACTTTAATGCAATTTTTCAAATAGCCAGGTGACTCCCACATTTAGGGTAGTAGCAGTTGTTGTTAATTGTCAGATATAATGCTGATTTAAATGATTTTTTAAAAATAATTTATATTTTTATTTTTGGCTGTGCTGGGTTTTCATGGCTGAGTGTGGGCTTTCTCTAGTTGTGCAGAGTGGAGGCTACTCTCTAGTTGCAGTTCACAAGCTTCTCACCATGGAGCGCAGGCTCAGTATCTGTGGCACACAGGCTTAATTGCCCCATGATATGTGGAATCTTCCTGGACCAGGGATCGACCTGTGTCCCCTGCATTGGCAGGCAGATTCTTAACCTCTGGACCACCAGGGAAGTCCGATGATTTTAAAGTCAAGCAACGTGGATCAGGCATCTGCTACACCAAGGGTAGTACGACCAGTGCTAGGCATATATAAGGTCTCTGTCCTTGAGGTTTGCAGAACGGCTTGGGCAGCAAGCATATGAATGAAAGTTAACAGCATGCCACACGCGCAGCATGGATATCAGGCTCAGGGGTATTGTTCAGACAAACAGGTATAGTTCACAAACTGTGAGCCTTTGCGGATAAGGAGATCTCAGCAGACAGTGAAGGCATCTGAGCACTTGAGACCTGGGCCAACATGCACGGGACTTGGGGTACATGCGAGGGGACCAGGGAGGCTCAGGTAGAGAGTCTGTTGTAGAAGTAGTTGAGAGGAAATCAGAGTTGCAAAAAGATAAGATTGTGAAGAACTTAAATGAGAGTTTGACCAAACTTATATTTCCAAAATAAGAGGGTAAAATATTCCATGGGTGAACTAATTGTTGGATGTATCTGTGAAGCAGTCTTAGTGTTCCCCCTCCCCTCCCCAACCATTTAGGAAGCATTAAGGCTATTAAATGTGTGAATTGAAGGATTCTTGGAAGAGTGTATCTTTAAAGTTTCTTTATTCTTTACAATTTATAATTCTGTGGAATTAAAAGTAACTCTTCTAAAAGGAGTATCTTTTCCAAAGAGACTTGTCTTAATTACATTTGATGGTGTTAATTTCAAAAGGAATAGCTGACTGAAAAATATTACCAGTAACTTCTAAGATCCAAAGGGTGACAGTCAGCCTTCTGTGATTTGGGTAAGAAAGAAAAAAATAAAATGAAAGTAGAGTTAAGATTATAAACACAATGTCTGTTCCAAGATCGGGTGTCCCTGCTTAAGCTAGGTGACAGAGTTCCCTGCGCTTTCCAGCAGCTGAGTCAAAGAGGGACCCACAGCCTGCAGTTACAGCGTTTTCAGTGACAGATAATACAAGCATAGCTACTGCCACAACTTAGTCTTCAGAAAAATGTTTTTTTTCCCGTGGTTATTCCATATGGCACTCCACAATTCTCATGAATTCTCTCAACAGTATCTCCTTAGCTAATGCAGTATCAGCTATCAAATAGTAACTTTTGTAATGTCTCTCAGCCTAGACTGGTAACAGAACACCAAAGTGCAATTCAGTACAGTTTTCTGAGGATTTGAATCTCTGCAGTCAGAGGAAGGCAGTTCACCGGAGCGCTAGCTTAATTCAAGAATGAAATGTAAGAATATGTAAAGCAGTCATTCTTGACTAGTGAGTCTCTTTTGAATCATACCTTCTTTGGGAACTTGGTGATAAGTCTGACGGATCCCTCTTCTCCCCAGTGCACTTAGGCGTGGTCTCACCAAACTTTGCATGTTATTTGAGTCAGTTCACAGTTTCAGGGGGTACACCCTCACAGCCCTCAGCGGCACTCATCCACAAACCCCAGGCTGCACACCCTTGATCTGGAGAGGCAGGAAGACTACACACGGTGAGCAAACACGGTGAAAACCTGGAGCGCAAGCATGTTTGCACTGATAAATCAGATTCATCTGCTTTAACAAGAAACCACACTGAAGATAAGATTGGTTTCCCTTTATGAAAGCTGGTGAGCGTGATGGGACGTGTCTGAACAAAAGACGTTTATTCTGCTTTGGCAAGAATGTGGTCAGGAATGTGATTTTTCTTAGAGAGCAGCTGAATATTGTGTAGCACACTGAAAAGGATCCCAGAGCTTGCTCCTAGAGAGAAGGCTCTAGTAATTTAAGCCTAGAAAAATGATAAGGCAAATGTTACCAACAACCGTCTGAGCTACTTTTAAAAATACAAATCATTAGTGTATTTGATATTTTGTATTTTTGGTAAAGAATTCATAGTATGTCTAACTTTGAGCATTTATGGATTCTTGGTGAACCTGATAAATAAAAACCTTGTGTAATAGAATCTTGGGAAGCTGAATGTTTGCTTTGGGGATTTTCTTTGAGCCAGTTACATGTTGAAAACATCTTGTTTGTTTATTCAGTTATGTTGGCTTAATATCTCATGATAGTTTCTTTTGCGTTGCAGTGTTTTAATCCTGGGCGCTTCAGGTGGAGTTGGTACTTTTGCTATACAGGTAAGACAATTTATCTTGTGACTAGGAAGATTATTATTTTCATGAATTAAAAAATTTATATATTGTGGATTACTTTTTCTTGAAAGCTGAGAGAAATTACATTCATTGCAATTTCAGCTTGCTCTTCTAAGAAGGAAATTTTCTAAGATAGAAGGAAGCATTAACCTTTCCAGTGGTTTAAAATGTGAATTAGTTTTATGGACATCCTGTGTAACAAATGAAGGAAAGCTTTCAGGGAGGAAGACCATGGGCAAGTGAAAATGGATTGAGGTTTGCAGTTTGGTAGAAATTGATACGCTAGTTGTAAAAAATATATATAAGACATGCAGTAGCCAAAATGCTGTGTAAAGATGGTAGAACTCATATCTACAGAATCAGTGCAATCTTATCAGAATAGCAGCTGCCTCTTTTTTTTTTTTTTGCATAAGCGGGCAAGTGGAACCTAAAATCATGCAGAATTTCAAGGGACCCCAAGTTGCCAAACAATCTTGGCAAAAAAGGACAAAATTGGAGGACTCACACTTCTCAATTTTAAAACTTAGTTACAAAACTATAGAAGTCACAACAGTGGTACTGGATTGGCTTTACCCCAAAAATGTTTTTGGTGTTAAAAAAAAAAAAAAGAAATAGGGGAAAAAAAAAGAACTACAATAAAATACATATATGTATTAAATATATATGTATGTATCAAAAAAAAGTATTTTCATAAAGTTAGATATATAGATCAATGAAATAGAATTGAACATCCAGAAGTAAACCAGTGTATCTGTGACCAGTTGATTTTTGACGAGGGTGACAAGACAGTTAAACAGGGGAAAGAATAGTCTTTTCAGTGAGTGGTACTGAGTCAACTAGATATCCACATATAAAAGGATGAAGTTGGACCCCTATCTCACATCATATGTGAAAACTAATTCAAGCTGGGCCAAAGACCTAAATATAAGAGCTAAAACCATAAAACTCATAAGAAAATATGGGAGTAAATCTTCATATATTGGATTTGGCAATAGATTCTTAGATATGACACCAAGAGCTCAAGTAAAAGAAAAAAATTAGGTAAATTGGACTTCCTTAAATCTAAAACTTCTGTGCATCAAAGGATGCTATCAAGAAAGTAAAAAGCCAACACACAGAATGAGAGCGAATATTAACAAATCATTTATCTAATAAGGATATAGGATACAGAATACGTAAAGAACTCTTAACAGCTCAACAAAAAAAAGGCAGCCCAGTTAAAAAATTAGCAAAGGACTTGAGTAGACACTGCTTGAAAGAAAATCTAAAAATGGGCAGTAAGCCCATGAAAGTGTTTAACATCATTCGTCATTAGGGAAATGCAAATCAAAACCACAGTGAGTGATTGACTTAAGGAGATGTGGCATTTATGTGTGTGTGTTTGTGTATTTGTATATACGCCCCCCCCACACACACAAAATGCATATTACTAGCCGTAAAAAATAATGAAATATCACTATTTGTAGCAACATGGATGGACCTAAAGAAATTTTGCTTAGGGAAATAAGTCAGAGAAAGATAAATACTATATGATATCATTTATATATGAAATCTAAAAATATATAATAGAAATGAATCTACATACAAAACAGAAACAGAGTCAAAGACATAGAAAAAAAACATGGTTACCAAAGGGAAGAGGCGGGGAGGGGCAAATTAAGACTGTGGAATTAAGAGATACCGACTGCTATGCATAAAATACATAAGCAGTAAGGATTTACTGTATAGCACAGGGAATTATACCTAATATCTTTTAATAACTTATAATGGGATATAGTATGCAAAAACATCCACAAAACCCTGAATACCTGAAATTAACACAACATTGTAAATCAACTATATTTCAGTTTAAAAAAAAACCACAGTGAGGTAGCACTTCACGCCTACTAGGATGGCTATTAAAAAAATGGAAAATAACAATGTTGGCAAGGATGTAAAGAAACTGAAACCCTTATACAGTGCTAGTGGGAATGTAAATTGATGCAGCCGCAGTGGAAAACAATTTGGCAGAATTAAAATTCTTAATTCTGTATTAAACTTAGAATTACCTGTGAGCCAGCAGTTCCATTCCTAGGTGTATACTTGAGAGAAATGAAAATCTGTGTTCAAGCAAAAACTTATATACAAATGTTCATTTGCAACATCAGTATTCATAATAGTCAAAGAAATGGAAACAGCCTTAGTGTCTATCACCTAATGAATGGAGAAACAAAATGTGGTGTATATATACACAAGGGAATGTTATTCAGCCATCAAAAGGAATGAAATTCTGATTCATGATACAACATAGATAAACTTTCAAAACATAATGCTAAAAAGTGACAAACCCAGACAGAAAAGGTCACATTTGGTATGATTCCATTTATATTGTATCCAGAAGAGGCAAATCCTTGGAGACAGAAAAGAGATAAGCGGCTGCTAGTGGCTGGGGGAAGAAACGGGAGATGGAGAGGATGCCCAGGAATTGCACACCTGGATTCATCTTAATTCACCTTTATCTGTTGCTGTGGCCTGAATGTTTGTGCTCCTCTGAAATTCATGTTTTGAAGTCCTGATGCCCATAGTGATAGTGTTGAGGCCTTTGGGAGGTGGTTAGGCCGTGAGGGTGGAGCACTCGCGGATGGTATTAAAGTCCTTATGAAAGAGGCCAGCAGAGCTCCCGAGCCCTTCCCCACACGAGGGCACAGAGGGGAGGCACAGGCTGCGAACCAGGAAGGGGGCTCGGAGCACACCCACGTGCTGACACCCTCGTCTTGGACCTTCAGCCTCCAGAACTGTGAGGAGTACATGTTTGTTGTTTATAAGGTACCCAGTCTGTGTTGTTATAGCAGCTCAAATAGACTTAAGGCAGATACCCAGTGCCTAATCCATGGATTGTCAGTAAATGTGAATTAATATGTAAATGGAAGAAAGGAAAAGAGGGAGGGAGGATGGGAGAAAAAGAGAAGTATCATATCCTGCTGGTTAAAGTGTAATTAGCATAACTAGTTTGGAAAATAATTTGGATGTATCTACTAATTATGAATATAAATTGCCCTGTGACAGCCCAACAAAATATGAATGTACTTTGTAGGCAGAAATATAATCATCCCTCAGTATACCAGCCTTGTATTTGTTCCAGGACTTCCTTGGATGCCCAAATCCATGGGTGCTCAAGTCCCTTTCATAAAATAGCATGAAGTGTACAACTCTTCGCAACCCCATGGACTGTAGCCTGCTATGCTCGTCTGTCCATGAGATATTTCAGGCAAGAATATTGGAGTGCGTTGCCATGCCCTCCTCCAGGGGATCTTCCTGACCCAGGGATCGAACCTGAGCCTCTTATGTCTGCTGTATTTGGCTCAGAGGGTAAAGCGTCTGCCTGCAATGCAGGAGACCTGGGTTCGATCCCTGGGTCAGGAAGATCCCCTGGAGAAGGAAATGGCAACCCACTCCAGTACTCTTGCCTGGAAAATCCCATGGACAGAGAAGCCTGGTAGACTACAGTCCATGGGATCGCAAGGAGTCGGACATGGCTGAGTGACTTCACTGACTTCACTTCTTTACCACTAGCAAACTACCACTTCCCCTGGGAAGACCAGATAAAATGGCATAGTATTTGTATATAACCTACATACATCCTGTTGTATAATTTAAATCTTCTTCAGATTTCTTATCAATGTAGTCAATGTAAATGCTATGTAAACAATGTAAATGCTATGTAAATAGTGTGCTGTTGATTCAGGTTTTGCTTTTTGACATTTTTTTTTCCTGAATATTTTCAATCCCTGGTTGATTGAATTCAGTGATGTGGAGTTCTTAGATACAGGGAGTCAACTGTACATGCATGTTCACCAAAAGATATGTCCCAGAATATCCCCAGATATGTCCCAGGCATTATCCCCTAACTGGCCATCAACAGTAAAATGGGAAAGTGAGTGAAAGTCGCTCAGTCGTGTCTGACTCTCTGTGACCCAATGGAGAGTCTATGGAATTCTCCAGGCCAGAATACTGGAGTGGGTAGCCTTTCCTTTCTCCAAGGGATCTTCCCAACCCAGGGATCAAACCCAGGTCCCTCACAATGCAGGCGGATTCTTTACCAGCTGAAAGAATGGTAGCCCAAAATGGGAAGTGAAAAGTGAAGTCACTCAGTCGTGTCCGACTCTTTGCAACCCCATGGACCATAGCCTACCAGGTTCCTCCATCCATGGGATTTTCCAGGCAAGAATACTGGAGTGGGTTGCCATTGGCTTCTCCGGCAAAATGGGAAAGTGAACTGCAATATATTCTTATGTTTAGAGTATCACACAGCCGTAAAAACAAACTGCTGGGGACTCCCCTGGTGGTCCAGTGGTCTGCCTTCCAATGCGGGGGATGCGGGTTTGATCCCTGGTCAGGGAACTAAGATTCTACATGCCCCATGTCCCAAAAACCATAAACCAGAAACAATATTGTAACAAATTCAATAAAGACTTTAAAAGTCTTCCACATCAAAAAAATCTTAAAAAAGCAAACCTTAGTTGTACACAATGTAGTAGATGAATTGAACAAGTAGAAAGAAGTCAGAAACAAGAGTATAACTTATACGATTCCATTTAATGATACTCAAGGACAAGTAAAACTAAACAGTAGTGTCTAAGGATGTTTATCTAGATAGAAAAACTGTTTTTCATAGGTGAGGGGAGGCTTATGTGAAAGACCTGATAGTCGTCGTTACTTCCCAGGGAACGAGGACGGTTTTGATTGGGAGGGGAAGTGAGGTGTCCTAGTTCTTAATCTTGAGCAGTCCTTAAGATAGTGTTTGCTTTGTAATAATTTGTTAAGCTGTACATTTATATTCCACACACTTTTCTCTGTGTGTTATGTTTCACAATAAAAACATTTAAATTAGATTAAACAATTGATTAATAGGAAAATATCAAGGTTAAATCCCATACAAAGTTATTGTGAGAAAAAGAAAGAATGAAGAGTAGAATAACGTATCTACAGACAAGGAAAACGCATGAGAAAATATCAAAATGAAACCTGGAATTTCAAAACAAGCTAAAAAGAACATTAAAAATACAAAGACATGAATAAAATAAATCAGAATTGGAAAAACTCAGAAATAAAGTAAAAAGAAATAACAGAAGACTAAACTAGAAGGAGGGCTTCCCTGGTGGTTCAGACAGTAAAGAATCTGCCTACAATGTGGGAGACCTGAGTTCGATCCCTGGGTCAGGAAGATTCCCTGGAAAAGGGAATGGCTAACCCCTCCAGTATTCTTGCCTGGAGAATTCCATGGACAGAGGAGCCTGGTGGGCTAAAGTCCATGGGGTCACAAAAAGTCGGACATGACTTTAGACTAAACTGCAGCAGCACAGCAGTAGAAACTATGTGTAAAGAGGAAAAATTGTAAATTGCAAAGAAAGGAAGAGATAAAGACAGAATCAAGAGAAAAGTGTCATGTATTGAAGATAGGAAAGAAAATTGCTGTATCAATAAGAGTCTCTGATGAGGAAAACCAAAACGAGGGAATAAGACAAATGCTAAAACCCGTAATTCAAGAAACTTCCCTACTTCCCTGAAGTTAAATGATTTGAAATTACATGTTAAATGACTGGAGTGCTTATCGAAGAACATGGATCCAGAATGAGCAGTATCAAGGGAAACTAGCAAAATTACTGGCCTTTAAGGAAAAGGAGAAAAATGAAAACTTTGGGGCGTCTTTAAAAAAAAAAGAAGGTGACATATGAGTAAAATTAGGTTATTAGCACTTTTTGATAACAGTGCTTTAATGCTGGGACTGGAGTTGGAGTAACACTTAAGACACTTGAGAAAGAATATGCTAAAATTTTATATACAGTGCAACTGGCCTCTGTATAATAAAGGACATATACTAACTGTTAATAACATGCAAGAACTTGAGGAGTATGTTCTTCTGATCTCTTTCTGATAAATATACTAGAATATGAGCTTCTGAAAACTAAAATAGCTAGAGAGACATAACCCTAAGGACTGGTGGTACATGTTAAATATACAGTTACCTGTAGAACTAAAACTTCATGAGGGCTTAGAGAGTACAGTGTGTAACTCTGACAAAGTAAACAGTACAACTATTTTTAAAAAGAAATAGTGGGAAAGCAATTTAAAATTATTTGAATGCTTTCATTGATCATATTGGGGATGATTTTAGTACTATTATTCAGAGACTGGTATATGTGTAATATACACTAGAACAGTTGGGTATTTATGGCATGTTTTAACTCTATAATCCCCTTTGTCTTTGACCATCAAGATTTTAGTAGTGCAAGAAAGAAGATACAGATGTAATACAGGTTAAGTAAAAACTTGATAGTCTGGAGTTTGAATTGAAAGTATCAAAATGAACTCAAGAGCTATTTCTTATATGTGTGTATGCAAAACTGTCTCTTGAAATACCATTGCTCACATGCACACAAAAATTCAGGGCCTTGGAGTAATGGCAGATTCCAGATCTATGGCATGAAACGTATAAGAATGAGAAGTTAGTAAAAACTAGTTGAGTCATGTCAAAAAGACTTAGCAGCCAACTTGAAGAAATTCCTAAAGGTTATCAAAGAGGACGATTTGAGCTTCAGAAATCGTCATGATAGTTACAAAAGAATGAAAGCTTCCAAATATTTTTAAATCCATGACTTAAATGAGTTCATGATGATATTTTTTTAAAAGTGGTCACTTGGAAGATGATAGGAAACCAATTTATTATTTTATAAACTAATAAAAGGAAACAATTATTTGCCCTTTCTATATGAATTGTACACCTGAATAAACAAAGTAGTATATGAGGAGAGGTGTTTCTCTATAAAAGTATTCCAACTACTAAGTGAAAACAGGAGATAGAGAGTAGCACCGTTTTGCAACCTCCAGCAGACAACCACTGAGATTTAATAAAAAGAGGAACAGGCAGACATGCTCAGCCTTCTGTAATCGCAGATGCTGTTCTTAGTATTGTGAAAGGACATAAATGGGAAACACAGGACAGAGCAGTATGTGGAACCGTCCCAGGTGTGCAGGCAGAAATTCCAGAGTTTCCAGGGAAAAGCTCTGCAGGTACATGGCCTAGATTCTTTCGCAGATAAATTTTAAGTGAAGTGGGGTAGAAGAGGAGACTATAGTTAAAAAAAAAAAAAAAATAGGAAATCATATTTTTAAAATGCACAAGACTAAACTGTAGTATCTAGGAAATACATGTTTGGATGATAAAACCTTTTTTTTTTTTTTTTTTAATGCAAGGAGGTGATTTACTCCAAGTATCAGGGTGATGATGCCTGTTGGGAGGGAGAGGGCACAGTGTAGGGCTCTTGGAGTGACTGCCAGCTTGCGGTCCCTGTCGGAGCACTGTTTGCCTTATAGACGTCTCCTGTACTTGGGTTGTGTTATTTCTTCTTCTTATTTTTAACAGTTTACATAAAATTGTTTTTAAATCTAAAGCTGCTTTAAAACCTTTCAGTAGTGTGCAGTGATAGTAGGTGGGAAGATTCCCTGGAGAAGGAAATGGCAACCCACTCCAGTATTCTTGCCTGGAGAATCCCATGGACAGAGGAGCCTGGTAGGCTACAGTCCATGGGGCTGCAGAAGAGTCAGGCATGACGAAGTGACTGAACGTCAGCAACAGCAGTGATAGTAGATAGTTCTAAGTAGGAGAGGAAAATCTAGAAATTTGGAAAAAAAATTTATTGAACTTCTCAAGATGTGACAGATTCTGAGTATTTAATACTGTTTAAGAGAAGCACAAATTAAATATTGGTGCTTAGAACACAATTTCCTTTTTTCTTGTCAGTTTCTTTTTTCTATAGATACTAGATATTCACCTTGGATTGTATTCTTCACATATATAAGTTGAGTTTAGGACTCGATGTTGAAAGCAACATGTCATTATACTCAGTTGTCTCTGTTTGTGGCCCATAAACATAAAATATCATATTTGATGTCAGCTTAAATGTTTTAATTCCTCCTCAGATTTCCAGGGTATATTCCTTGGTTAATATTACTTTTTAAAAGTGAGAAATTAGATAAGATTAGAATAGTTTTTAAATCCTTTATTTCTTTGTAGTTAACAGATCTCCAGCCTTTGTGTGTGTATCACTGAGTGGGGTTTCAGTAGTGATCAGAACACGGATCTTGCTTATTCTAATGAACCTCTATAACTTACATCAAGGAAGCTTGGGAAATTGATACTGAGGACAGGAACGAGAAAACAACAAATTTGTTATGACCTCTAACTGTCCATTTGGAAATTTCTCAGTGAACATCAAGTAGCTGTTCTCAGATTTTTGCTGATAATGGCTCCCTTTTAATTGTATGAAATTGCCATTGTAGGAAAGAATGACAGCAATTTTGGAGCATGAGGCTTTCTGGATACTTAATCCTGAATCCTTCTTTTTATTTGTCTAGTTATTTTAAAATATAAACTATCTGCATTTTAAATCCCATAAACTATTTATTTAGGTCTTTTGACTCCAAAGGAGAGGACCTGATCCATGTTTTGGAAGCAAAATGGCCACATTTTCTTCCCCTATTTTTAAGAGCACCTTTCGCTTATTACCCAGTACCTAATTGCTTTGATGCTGTTGTCTGACTCAAGGTTCTGCTTACTGGAGACGCAAATGAAGTGATGTTGTGTTTTTATGCTCTGGATACATTTGAAATGGTTATTTTCTGAGGACGTGGTGTTTTTTCCCCTGTTACCTTTGTCATCATTGAAAATGCTAAGCTTAAGGTCATCAACTTTTGTCTTTTCTGATGCTGGTGAGATTCTGAGCCCCTCTTTAAATGAATTGGTTATAACTTCACGAAATTAAGGTGACTCACTGTCTCGTCCAGGGAAAATGAGATCTGTTTCTTGGATCTTTCTTTGTGAACAAAAATTTAATCATTTTTACTAGCCTCTGGCAGATGGCTTCCTGTAGTTCTTGTTAAGACAAAACACTTAGAATTGTCTAGAGGCTGATGTATGTGTACCATGTGGTGCCAACTCGTTTTTGTTCAATGCAGTTTCCTGCCCCCCTCCCCTTTTCTTTCCTTCTTGGGCAGGTAATGAAAGCATGGAATGCGCATGTGACAGCAGTCTGCTCCCAGGACGCCAGTGAGCTTGTGAGGAAGCTTGGGGCAGATGATGTGATCGATTACAAATCTGGAAATGTGGAAGCGCAGTTGAAATCTTCAAAGCCGTATGTATCCAAACAGGGTGCCCATGGGGAAGGTGGAACAAGGACGATGGGCGATGCGCGCCTGAGATGGTTCGGTGGCCTTACCGCCACGTTGGCGTCTTAGAGAAGAGTCTGTGAAAACACTTGGTGTCACTGGAGGTGATTTAGGTCGGTTTCTGTTTTTCCTCCAGATGTTAATACAGCACGATCATGTACTGTGATTTGTACTGAGGACAATATGTTGCTTACCTGGCCTTTTGCTATTTTTGAAGTTAACTTACTTTTACTGCTGGTGTGTAAGAAGGCCGTATTGGAAGGTATATTCCCTCCAGTGGCATTTGTCACCATGAGTAGAACCTAGAGCAGTACATGACGTATGTGATTAGTATCTTGCCTTTATAATGGGGGTTTCAGAGAAGCAGAGGCTGTGTAGATACCAGTAATGGATGTTGTCATCGTGCCTGAACGCCAGGCTGTTATTTGACCGAACATACCAAGTGGGAGCGGACTCTGGAATTCTCTCAGGCCCCCATCCTTCCTGACTGTGGCTCAGGCAGAAACAGGGAGGTGTTTCAGAACCTCGTCTTCACTCAGCCCAGGCAAAGCTTCAGCAGGGTGTCTCAGGAGCTATTTCACTACTTCTGATGCAAAGATTTTTCCTTTTTTAAATTAGTTTTTTAAAAACATTATTTATTCATATGGCTGCGCCAGGTCTTAATTGTGGCATGTGGGATCTAGTTCTCCACCAGGGATCAAACCCAGGCCCCCTGCGTTGGGAACATGGAGTCTTAGCCACTGGACCATTAGGAAAGTCCCTTAAATTAGTTTTCAGAAGCTAATTATTGCTGCTCACTTTAAGTAGAAGTATATTTTCATAGGTTTAAAAAGAGAGAGAAAAACCTAGGCTTCCTCATAGTAGTAGTGTCAGCCAGCCATCTCTCTTCTGCTGCTTCTAGGAACAGCAGCAGGAGACAGGCCAAGGCGACCATCTGCCTGCTATCCCCCTTTAGGATATGCATGTCTGAAGTCTGTCTCCAGAGAAGAGAAGCCCTGGCAGGTGGAGGCGGGCACGCACACAGGCCGGCCTCCCCTCTGCACCTCACTGTGCTCCTCTGTGGCTCTGTCCAGCGGCTTTGCTCCTCCTGTTTGCTCTTTTCCAGTCAGAGAACCTCAGTAGCTCACAAACACAGGCTGTTATTTTTTGAATGACTGCTTAGTTAAAATTGATCTTTGCAGCTTCTGCCTGGAGGTTAGTCTCTTAATCCACCTAGAATAAATTTGTTCCTCTTTCCAAATAGCCTTTTAGATTTGAATCCTAGGATTTTACAGCAGGAAAGGGCTTTGAAGTACTTCAGCCCTACTCTGTCATGCTACAGTCAAGAACATAAAGGGCAGAGAATTTAGGAGTATTTTTCATGCTTAGGATGATGCCACTTCATCATTAGTGGGAGAGCCAGGTCTGCAGCCTGGTCTCTGGACTTCTTTTTTCAGGCAGTGCCAATTCTATAATGCCAGGCTGCCCTCTGTAATGCCATGGCTTCCCTGATAGCTCAGTTGGTAAAGAATTCACCTACAAGCAATGCAGGAGACCCCGGTTCGATTCCTGGGTCAGGAATATCTGCTGGAGAAGGGATAGGCTACCAACTCCAGTATTCTCAGGCTTTCCTTGTGACTCAGCTTGTAAAGAATCCGCCTCCAGTGTGGGAGACCTGGGTTGGAGAAGGGAAAGGCTACCACTCCAGTATTCTGACCTGGAGAATTCCATGGACTGTATATTCCATGGGATCACAAAGAGTCGGACATGACTGAGTGCCTTTCAGTTTCAGGCTGCCCTTAAGTTTTATCTAAATTAAGTATCATCATATTTGTTTATCTAAAATTTGGGAATGAAATAGGAACTTAAAAGTAGAAACTTATACTCATGAAAAGAATTTTGTTAGTCTTTTTTTCCTAATAAGAAGGATCATCTAGTAAGGTCACTCTTCTGAACTTCATATGCTTCCGTTTTTATTTGCCCTTGTTTAGTTTAGTCCCATGAAAAACTCAAGGGCCACAAAGTTGGCCAAAGTCGGTTTTAGAAGGTTTGATGTTTGACTTCATGCAGATGAATTTAGAAGGGAAAAAGGGTTTACGGAAAAGGAATTCCTCTATTAACTTGCTTGATGTATAAGCATGTATTCTCCAAATAGATCTTTGTTTTCAAAAGTATTTTAAAGCTTCTTTGGGTTTTATCCCCTTTAAGTAAAATGTAGTGATTACAGCAATTTTAGGTGAGATGTAAGGAGTTGAATATCTGTTAGTTCCTGTGGATTGCAGTATGATGGGTATTTTTGGCATGTTAGAGCAGAACTGAAGGTTGAGAGCAGGCTGTTGATTTCTCTATAGGCATTGTGCTGATGTTGTACATGAAACCAAAGGAAAATTCCAGAAGGTGAAGAGGATGCTTCTGCACGCAGATCTGATTGTGAAGGGAATAAAAGCAAATCACTTGTGTGGGTCAAAATCTAATGCACTCCTGTCTTAAGTATTCACATGCACTGAAGAGTACTGTGGCTTATATTGGATGGATAGCTTTGCAGTTCTCTACAAAGCTTCAGTCAAGGTGTCTCAGCCTTGGCAACCTTAGTTTCTCAACTGTTGACATTTGGGGCTGGATACTTTTTTTGTGGTGAGAGGCTTTCCTGTGTGTTTTAGGATGTTTTATCATCATCCCTGGCCTACAGATGCTGGTACCCTCTTACCACCACCTCGCCCAATTGTCACAACTAAAAATCTCTCAAAACATTGCCTAATATGTCTCCTGGGGACCAAAATCACTCTCAGTTGAAAACCACTTGTTTAAGTCATTCTTAAAGTATTAGAAAATAAAATGATTTGGTGATTTAAAAAAGAAATCACATTTGACTTACCTTGGGGAAAACCCAGTAAGTAGATGTGCCTTTTCTCATTTGTCCGAGCGGCCACCCCTCTGTTGCTTGTGAGCTGTCGCGGAAACAAACCATGGAGCTCCCTGGCGGAGGGAGTGAAGGCGGCTTGGAGCCCTGGGTAAAGGCTGACCAGGATGTTTTGATATGGTTCTTCCTCTCCAGGTTTGACTTTATCCTCGACAATGTTGGCGGATCTACTGAAACGTGGGCTCTAAAGTTCCTCAAGAAGTGGTCAGGAGCCACGTATGTGACTCTGGTGACTCCTTTCCTCCTGAACATGGACCGGTTGGGCATCGCGGACGGCATGCTACAGACGGGCGTCACCGTGGGTTCTAAGACGTTGAAGGTAGGAGTAGAGTCTTGGTTGGCGTGAGCCAGCAGGCACCTCAGGCTTCTGGGATTGGGCTTCCTCTGAGCCTTTTCTCCTCCAAGAGAAAAGAAACTCTGGAGTCCCATACTGACTGGGTACAAATTCTTGCCTCCCCTTTGGTAGCTGTGTAGCCTGTGAAAATGACTTAGTGTCACTAGGCCTCAGCATCTTCACCTGTGAAATCCAGCTCATGGTGTCTCCCTTACTGTGTATTGTAGGAATTAAATGAAATCTTCCATGTGAAGAACTTAGCACGCCTAGTACCTGCCTGATGGCTCGCTCTCTGTTTCTCTGTCATAATACATAAGTCTCTTGTGTATGAGGGTGGAAGTTTTATTAAGACAGCATAGAGCCGGCTGTTTTCATGGTAGTAACAATGGGATATGCCAGTACCTCAAATGGAATAAGTGATATAAAAAAATAAAGATACATGCTTGCTTTTTTTTTTTTAATTTGGCAAAATACTTCAGGCTCAGGAGAAAGGCAATAGAAGTTTCCTCGAGGGTAAGAAGATTGTATGTTGAGCTACTGCTGCTACTACTGCTAAGTCGCTTCAGTCGTGTCCGACTCTGTGTGATCCCATAGACAGCAGCCCACCAGGCTCCCCCATCCCTGGGATTCTCCAGGCAAGAACACTGGAGTGGGTTACCACTTCCTTCTCCAATGCAGGAAAGTGTTGCCCCATATTTGCAAGGCGACTGGCTCAATAAGTATCTTCAGCTTTTTCCTGATTCTAGAAATTAATTTGGAAGCTTTTGGGGGTGGAGTTTAGGACTTTAAGTCTCTCGAATGCTCTGTACTGAGTCCTTAGCGGTGGGGAAGAAAGGCCGTGATGGAGGAGACGCTGCTCAGTCCTTAGGAACTGGGTCTGGGTGACAGGAGTGAACCAGCCGGCAGCGTGCTCCAGGTTCTTCCTTTCACTTGGTTCAGACAGCACCCGGGAGCAGTGTCCACAGGGCGCTTTGTTGTGGAGAGCGGAGTCTCAGCTGTCCTTTGTCTCTTCTTTCCCTTTTCATCAAACCCAGGCTTCCCAAGTGCTTTAGCATATAAGTTTAAGTTTTCCGTAAGATTTCACAGTTGGTATTCCAGGGAGACCGCTAACAAGTTGAGCTTCAGAGTTGTCCTCTGAGAGTAAAATAGGCCTAGTTCTCTTCATTTTCCCTTTCCCTTTCTTGAAAGATGATAGTGGTAATCTCATGCGAAAACCTTTTAAGTAGTTTCTGATGTCTTCCTGAGAATGTGCACAGTTAAAGCCTCATTGTACTGCCTGCCTGCTTTGGTTTACTCTCTCCTGTAATGGCCTGGAAAAAAAAAGAAACCACAGATCCCTTAGAGCAGAATATAAAATTCTGCTGTTGCAGACCAAAAGTTTCACTGTACAGAGCAACCTGCCGTGAAGATCCGTAGATCCAGCAGTTGTGACCATCGCTGTTCCTTCTTTAAAACCCTGAATAGTTACCAGAATGTTTTAATTGTAGTTGATAAGGCCAGTCCTTATGGAGAAGTACATGAACAGGTCTCCTGTGAATATAATTAACTGGACCTGCTGTAAGCTTGGGACAAACAATGCCTCCTGTCTAGCTGCCTGAGCCTTCAAATTTGGTTTTGTTTGTTTTAGTTAGTTCCCTAGACCAGTGCTTCCTGACCTCTTTCATGCTATGACACACACAGGAGATGATAGTATTTAAATGGCATACTGAGAGTGCCCTGAGCCAAGAGCGTACCATCTGGAGACTTCTGTCAGCCTGGGCTCTGCCCTGCTACTCCAAGGGCTTGTCATACCTTCTCTAGGGTGAGCTTGGCTCTGTTTGCATCTGTGGTCCTGGGATAATGATTACCAGTGACCCCTTTAACTCTTAACAGTGTTCCAGGTTGGACGATGAGCTAGGGGGTCACTCAGCCAAACCAGTAAGCCATTCTGGGCACATCCGTTGCCTTGACAGCAGCTTGGGTTTGTCTGTTTCTCCGCGGTCTTAAAGACTGGTTTGCATTGCCCCAGTCTTTCCTCAGCAAGCTTTACTTTCAGCACTAGATAAATACTTGTCGAATCCTTCCTGTGTCAGATACTTTGCATACATTCGCATTTAGTCCCTCCAACATCCCCATCAGCTAGGTGGTGGTGCCTCCACGCTACAGGCCAGGATACAGGCTGAAAGAGGTAACTTGACCTACGTGACACAACCATCGAGCCCTGAGGCAGAGCAGGAGAGTTCTGCCGCCCCTGCCAGCTTCATGCCAAGATGGTAGCTGATCGTCATGCTGAGATGTGAGGCAGTCGTGAGCTCAGTGCAGAAAGCCTGTGCTCGCCCGATGGTGGTGGGCAGGTGTGGGGAGGGAGGCGGCAGGTGGACACTGGCTGGCCCTATCCTACCTCTGGATCACTCTCATCTGATGACGTTTAGTTGGGAGGGTCATTGAGGTATCACAGAGAACCTCAGCTCACTTGCTGTTTTGATAATGGTTTATCCTACCTCCGACATGAAGAATAATAAAAGTGGGTATGGCAGTAGAGTGGTCATGAACCTTCTTGGTATAAGACTTCTGCTAATCTTCATCTGGGGGCATTTTGTCCCATCATAGCATTCAGTGACTTGGGACTCCGTGTAATTTTAGGGGAAGGTCCAGCCATGACGCATGAGGAACTTTACACTTCGTTTTGCTTTTAAAACTGTCTTATTCCTCGGAGCCAGAAAAAAAAAATAATTGTGATTGGATTTCTTGTCTAAGATCATATTTTGGTGCCTTATGCCCTTGAAGCATTCCTGAATTAGGTAAAACCTCTTTTCTGGTGCCTTGGGGCTTTATTCACACCTTGGTAGGGAAAATCTAGAGGTCTCAGCCCCTCATATCTCCTAGGGGAGAAACCGAGTGTGTGAGACTAGTGAGACTGCCCTTGAAAAAGAGCTTTCCTGTGCTTGCTTGCCTGATAGTCACAACGTGGGGAAGAAGCCCAAGTTCACATGGGTATATCTCTGTTCGCTCACTCAGTTATGAAACATTCATGAGCATCCATTGTCTGTCCATCGCCATGCTGGTGTACAGCTCACTGTGGCAGAATGAGATGGGAAAGCAGTTTGTCTGTCTTAGTCATCCAGGAAATACGTTTCCCTAAATTTGCATTTAGTCAGATTTCTTCCTTTCTGAAATTTGACGTTTTGTTTTCTTTTTAGCATTTCTGGCAAGGAGTCCATTATCGCTGGGCCTTTTTCATGGCCAGCGGTCCATGTCTAGATGACATTGCGGAACTGGTGGAGGCAGGAAAGGTAAGTGTGTTGCCAGGGTGTCCCTGCTCACCTGGGTGACCTTCCTAGCAAGCCCAGTCAGTGGGAGCTCTACAGAGGTAGGCTCAGCCCGTGTCCACACTGCCTGATATGCCAAATTCAAGTGCTGCGTTTGGGGCTCTGTCTCCATGGGAACCATAGCCACAGATGGCTGCATGTGAGAAAGAGCATATGCCATGTAGGGCAGCCCCCAGGTTTAAGATGAGAGGCAGGCCCAGAGAGCTTATATGCTTTTCTCAGAAACACTTGGTTAGATGGCAGTAGAGCCGGAATCTACAGCTAGGCTGCTAACATTTTGATAATGGTCCTGAAAAAAAGGTACTGTGAAGACAGTCATTGCACAAAGGTGGGGATAGCCTCGTGAGTTTACAGCTGAATTGCTGCTTGAGCTTCTGAGGGTGTGGCTGCTTTGGAGGCCAGCAGATTTCCAGATGAGCAAGGGGAACAAACACTGTGACTCTAAGCCTCAGTAGAACTGGACTGTAGGTTGGGTCGCCAGGTCTCCTGTTCCCAGGCCAGTGTAATGAAATCAATGGCAAATGAATGGTACGTCTGAGAGGGTCAGTGCACAGGAAATGGTTCAGAATTGATGGCGATTTTGGTGGAGACAGCTGGTTGGTGTTTCTCTTTGAATCTGTCCTGACTTGATGGTGAGGGACTGCCCTCTGAAGCCCAGTTTTTGGGCGTCAGAAGGCCTCTCAGGGTTGACGGAAGTTGAGAAAGACTCCTCGGCTACCACCTGCTCGGTTAAGTTCTCACGCGGTTTCATGGCCCAGACATGCCATCTCTGGAAGAATAACCCAGAAGGCAAACTCATATTCTGGTGCTGATATTTATGATTTTTATTGAGAAATTAATATGGAATTACAGAATGGGGAAAATTATATACCCTGAGGGTTGCATGAGGTCATAGATACAATGATTATCATTTTATAGATGAGAAAACTGGCTCAAAGGATAAAGGGACACGTTCAAGTTTGCAGAAGGGGGACCAGAGCTCATACTTCCTGACCCAGTCCTGCGTTTTTCCCTCCCCACCATGAAGCTGCGTGCTTAGTGCTTGAAGCTGATTTGGGACTTGAGCTTAAAACTGACCTGTCCTTGTCATTTTATGCTGGGCAGGGAGAGTTGGAGCAAGGCACAGCCCGTGATCCTTGCTAAGCCATGCGGAAAGAGCCTCTTGAGATGGGTTTTCCTGTGTTGGCAACTGCCCCTCGCTGGCTCATTTCATCTTTGCGCTTTGGTTTTGGAAAAGAATGTTTTTAGGAAATTACTGGCTGCTTTTTGTGCATTTAGTTTGTTGTTGTTGTTGTACTATCACAGGCATGGAAGCTACGATAGAAAGTGGCTCATTACTCTTTCCAGAATATTTTGGTCCCGAGTTTGCATGCCTTTTCTCAGATTTCTAAGTGTTGACGTGTACTGGGTGAACAGGGACAGCCTTGTCATGACTGGAATCGAGTGCCTCTCTGTAGGGTTCTCCGCACATCCCCCAGAGGGGCTTATTTTACTTCTAGGAAGAAGGAGGTGAGCTGTCATCAGATAATATGGCCCATAGTTCTACATAGTGCTGAATGGAGCCCCATCCGTAGAGGGTCCCAGTCCTCTGGAAGTCACCACACTTGTCCTGACATCTGCTCCAGACTGACCACATGCTTAGCATCACTCTTTTGTGTTCGAAATATTGTGACTCTATCTAGAAATTACTAGTTATGCAACAGAGAAGAGAGGTGACTTGTGTGTGTGTCCCCACTAAATCTGGTAGATATGAGGCGGCATGGCTAAAAGAGGACATAGCAGAAATAAATAAAGATGCCCTCTGGGTGTCATGTCCTCCTCCAGGGTGACTGAGGAGGTGGTCCTTTGGCCTTTGATCCTCTTCTCGCCAGGGCCGTTTGGGCTCATTTCTGACCATGAAGGGCTCTGGGACTGTGGTGGTTGATATGTGACCCTGGATCCACGAAGAGGTCAGCTGTCCCGTGCATCCTGCTTTGTTGTGGGTATGAGATGTCGTTGCCTATCTACACTGGAAAATTGGAAAGGATAACAGAACCGGTCTACTTACGTATTATGTGGTTAGTAAAGCTTAAATTGGATGAGGACATGGAAGATCCTTCCAGGCTTTGGCTGAGTGCTTGATGAATCTAATTAGCAGGTGTCCAATAGACGACCTGGAGTTGTTATTTGACAGTGTGCAGCCATGAACTAGAAGAGCCTACTCTTTCAAAATGCTTTAAGTTTTTGAATGAGTAATACATTTGTAAGATTCTAAATCCAAAAGGTAGGAAAAGTTATCTCACAGGATCTCCTTTGACTCCTGTCCCTCAGTCATGGAGCTTCTCCTTGTCAGACTACCACCATTACCAGTTTCTCGGGTATTCCAAAGATGTTCTGTGATTCATAGGGTGAAACAAAAGCATGATTTTTTTGTACATGTAACAGGTAATTAGCACGTTGAGTTTAATGGGCTGAAACTGAAATTGTGCCTTATGCCTGAAGTTTATTGGCATTTTCTAAACAAAATAAACATTTCCCGTTCTTAATACTTCTTAGCTAACTGTTGGTGTTGGGGTGCCTACCACAATGCGTGAAACATCAAAAGACATGAAAGAAACTTGAACTATTGGTCTCTGCTCCTGAGGAGGGGAACTCGATGCCTGGGGCTCAAGTATGGGATCCTTTGGACACTTTCATCTTCCTGAGTATGTGTATGCCCACCTGTGTTCTTCGTGTGTTATTAAGGCCATTTGAGTCCACAGGTCCATTCAAGAGCCTAGGTGACCAACCAGATGTCTTGGTTGAGTGATGTTGTTCATATCTTGGTTTATTTATTTTAGCCAGCATCAGCATAGTCCCTATGGAACTTATTTAATTCAAAACTGTTGAGGGCTGGTAGCCATTTTGCTTTGCTCAGTAGGGTGTGGAGAGATGTGTTGGCCACGCTGAGTTGCATCCTGAGCACTGTTCACTAGAACTTTCTGCAGTGAATGGTAATGGTCTCTCTGCATTGCCTAGTGTGGTAACCACTAGCCACATGTGGCTATTGAACACTTGAAATGTGGCTGGTGCTACTGAAGGAGCAGATTATTAATTTCCCCTACTTTTGCTTAAATGCAGATCGCCACACGTGGCTCTGGCACGGTTTTGGCCAGGACAGCTGTGGAGCGTGCCGTAGGTTCTGAGGCAGATGATTTTCCAGACCCCTCTTGGAATGGCTGGGCCCTAATTTTGCAATGAACTGTATTCCAAAGCTTTAAACTCCTTTACTTGCAACCGGATTCCCGCTCTCCCCCATAGAAAGAATGTAGTGGTTAGGGACTGAGTCTCCGGGACCACCAGGAGAGCGCTGTCTTGCCAGATGTGGCAGGTACCTCATGGACATCATAGCCTTGATGCTGCTGAAGTTCTTCAGATGCGTCTGAAGTTGTTTCTGTGGGGAGATGCAGGCCGAGTTTCTCCTCTTACCTTCTGGCTCTGAGTGCCTTTTTTCAAGGGGGCCTAGGGACAGTCCTGGGATGCTTCCAGAATGGGTATGTTTACTCCCTTGGGGAGCAGCCTCTTCCTGCACCCTCCCCCTCCCATCTCACCTCCTAATCGCACCTCCTATCTTCCAGCCTTGAGTTTTCCATCTGGGGCCAAGGAGTTCAGCAATAGCAAGTCTGAGCAAAGCCCACCCTTTCCTTCCTCATATCTCCTTAGGTTAAGCTTCCTTTTCCCCCTTCATCCTGACTCTGGAAGTCCTGGCCCTGTGGAGGAACTCAGAGCTACCCCTTTCCGTGAGGTGGTGGTCAGCTGCGGCCCTGCCGCCCCTGCTGTGGGCCCTGGGCCTGTCCCCCGGTGGTGGACTGGGATCATGCCAAGGGCTTTAGGTCACCCTGGGCCTCTGTCCCCTCTACTCCCCACACTCTGAGGTCAGTTTCTGTGCCTGGTAGAGGCTGTAGCTGAAGGTCTGGGGAAGAGGTGACAGACTCAGAGTTCCCTCCCCAAAGTGTCCCCAAGCTGTGCAGTGATGACATCGGGGGTCTGGGATCCTCACTCTGCTCCTCTGCTAAGAGCTCTGACCTTGAACTTAGTCCGTAACCACATGCGCTTTAGATTCTAATCTGTCCAGCAGGCTGGCTCAGAGATCTCCCCCAACTCCTCCCACCTCTTTTGGACTCTACTGTTCAGTGATTCCTGCGGGGAAGTGGGGACTGAGGGAGAGCCTCCCCTGGCCACTGGGCCTGCCTGGGGGCGTCCCCTCCCCACCAGCTCTCAGCCAGAGGGTTTCTGCCTCGGAGGTGGGAGGCTTCCCAACTGCTGCTGACAGCAGTGTTCCCGGGCTGCTCCAGGGAGCCCGAGGTTCCTCCCATGGTCCTGTTCTCAGGGAAGGATGTCAGGGCCTGGCTTTGTGTACCCTTTGTTTAAGGAAGGGAACGGCCATCAGGAGAGCTTGGATTTGGGTCTGAGACTGGGATGCTGGAATGCCGCAGCCGTGGGCTCCCAGTCAGCTTTGATCCCTGCGTGCCTGCATCGCCCCCAAGTGCAGTGTGCAGCCCGCCACTTTATACCAGGGCTCCGTGCGTGGGCTGGGCTGCAGCAGTCATTGCAGCAGCATCCCCACCGTGCCGTGGTTAACCTTTGTTTCCCCTCTCTGGGTTTTTGCTCTGATCCCTTTGTCCATCACAAACAAGCATTCTGGGTCTGGTGTGAGGCTGCGCATAGACACTGCCTCTTTATGCTGTTAATCTCTGTTTGATGTCACACATTCAGCCAGCAGTGGCATTTGCCTGTCTGTTCATTGAAAGCCTCTTCTTCATTGTCACTTTCGGGAAGAGCTGAATGCCCGTTATGCCCCAGTCAGCCCCATGGGATTATCCGCCACAATGGGCCTGACCAGCCAGATTAAAGTGTGCCGTCGCTGCCAGCTGCGTGGGTCATCAGTTCAGACTCTGCGTCTCTGGCCAGGTTCTAAAGTGGGTGGAGCCTGCCAGGCAGCCCCTCATTCTGGGGTGGCTTCCCATAACGCTGCTGTGGTTGCTCCGTGATTAGTCAGTCCCTGTTGCCTCCTTTCTTGATTTCTCTCTCAGGTGCCTGCTTTGTGTGCTGCTCTATGTCAGCGCCTGGCACTTAGAAGATGCTCAGCCTCTGTGGAGTGGGTGGATGTGCCCCTGATTGACACAAGTCAGGAACCCTAAGCATAAGGCAAAAGGTTGTAGTGATTCCCGCTCTGACGTGCAGAAAACTCTTCTCCCCTAGAGATTCTGATGGAGTTGGTCTAACAGGAGACCAAGAACTCTGCATTTTAAGCATGCATTCAGGTGATTCCTTTTCAGGTAATCAGCATCCAGAAAGCAGTGTCCTAGCGGCTGGGTTCAGAAGGTTCCCGGTGGGACATGCTGGAACAGCTTGGATGCTTTCCACTCTTCTACCAGACAAGCAAGTAGGTTTCCTCCAACAGGCTGGCTCAAATCTGTTCTGTTCATAGCAGCAGCTGTGTTGAGATCATGCTCAGCTTGCTGGGGAGGGCCGCAGTTATAAGCCAGTGGTGTCCTCCATAGGTGCAATGGGAATGGTGGCCTAGGGACCACGCTTGGGCTATGTCAGTGACCTGGACACAGCCTGGATCCTGAGCTGACATGGCCAATTAACATGGTCCATTAACATTAACATGGCTGGCAGGCCAGTCAAGATGCAGGCTGTGATGAATCCATATAATCCTTGGTTACCTTTCTCTCCCCTTAAGATTTTAGGAGTAGATATAGAAAGCAGCTGATGATGTACAGAAAGTTTAGTGTAGACTGGGGAGAGCAGACACTCTGGTACCAGCTCAAAGCCTGTCTTACCACTCAACAGTCATGTGATGTTGGTGATATAACTGTGCCTTAACGTATCCATCTGTAAAAAGGGAATAATAACAGTACCTACCTCATAAGGTGGCTGTCGGGATTAAATGAGGTAAAGAACATAGAGCACTTAGAGTGCCTGGCACATGGTGAGGACAGCCCATGCTGGTGCTGTTATTATGAGCTTATCGTGGTTCATAAGTACAAAAAATTGTCAGCGTTTTGGAGAAGGGAACTTTGGGGGTCTGAGATGCTCTCTGGTGGTGGGGCTGTGAAATTCACACAAGAGGAAAGCCCATCTGAATACCACAAGAGCATATACTTCTTTCTCTTGTAAAAGGGTCACAAGATGTAAGCTCATGCCTTCTGACAACTGATGCCTGCCCGTGGAGCAGTGGGAGATAGTTCACTGAGATGCCAAGTGGATGGTTACTGATTTTTGCTTGAAGTTTTAAAAAGGATGAGTTCAGTCAGATGTGTGTGTGGGGAGAGCGAGCGCTAACTGGTCCCAGTTTCAAAGGCAATTGCTGGCAGCGCTAACGATGCACCACACAGAGCCAGCAGCATTCGAGCCTTTATGAGCTGGTGTTCCCGTAAATTCTAACCAGCCCTGCAGCTCAGCAGAGCCCCCAGGGGAGCTTCAGCCACAGGTGGGCCCCCAAAGACACTCGCTTCCCAGTTATCCTACTAGTTTTCACCTTAGTGACACTTATTAAGCTCCTGTTGTGTGCCTAACCTTGTGCTGGGTATTGTAGGGGATACAGAAGAGGTGGCCTGTTCCACGATGCACTCAGCTTTGCTCAAGTAGATATGCTGAATAGTTAACAAACTTTATGAAATCTATCCCTATCCTGTGCACTACCTGCACAGCAGGAATCTTCGGATGCCCTCTTTGATGTCTGCCACACAGGACAGCGTGGCTGAGATGTGCATTCAGCTGTAGCAAGCAGTCTGAAGAGGCCACACCGGTCCTCTGGACACACTGCAGACCATGGGTCAGGCAGGCTTGGGTGAGACCTAGGCTGGACACGCGGTAGATGTCACAGAGGAGACGCACACGCAGCCCACACTCAGACAAGTAACCCGTTTTGGAGAGTCGGGGTCTGCAGAGGGCTGAGGTCAGGATGCTGGTGGCTACCGGGTGCCGGGTTTGGATGCTGTGGAGGGGCTCTGCCACAGTGTGGAGCAGGAGCAAGGCGGATGGTCGGGTGGGCTGCATTATAGGAGATTGAGAGGTGGGAGGTGCAGCAGTGCAGCTGTGGCCCGGCCCACTGTGAGCTCCTGACTGGGGGCGCCACACAGACCCGAGAGAGGGCGGCCTGGCTGACGACGCCAAGAAACGAAGTACCTACGTAAACTAGGTTATCTATGGTGAGCGATGTAGGTTTTCTTACCCACCGGTCAACCTTTCTTGTGTTTTACAGATTCAGCCAGTTATTGAAAAAACCTTTCCATTTTCTAAAGTTCCAGAAGCCTTCCTGAAGGTAGAAAGGGGACATGCACGAGGAAAGACCGTCATTAACGTTGTTTAAATAAATATTCAGTTTGGTGATTGTTGGCTCTCTTACTCGGTGAGTGCCTGCAGGCCCCAGCTTTTTTCTAGCCATCCCTTTCCAGATGAGACTGCAAGTTCCATGATATAAAAAACACACTCCTTGCCAGTAATTTTCCATCTTCTGAGCCAGGCATAGAGATTTTATAACCACACTCCCACCCTCGGCCATCCCCTTGCTCTGCCCAGGGCTTTCTCCCATCACCTGCCGCGCCTGCCCATCTGCCAAGCTCTCTCTGTGCCAAGCGCAAGGGACACGCACGTAAGTAAGGACACGATATGAAAATATCCGCACTTGGGCTTGTCTGTAAAGTCAGTGAAAATTGTCTATTGTTTTTTTTCACAGCAGATTTGCAAATTGTTGCAGCACTTTCTGTTCTAGTAGCTCAAACTGTTTCACCATCTTAATGTTTGTGAGAGAGTTAAAACTTCCAGCGTGTGGAGGAGTGGCAGCCTGAAGAGCTGACTAAGCTTCTAGACTTATCAGTGAGCACGTTTCAGAGTGGCCAGGGTTTCCTTCGTTTTTTATTCCTCTGCTCTAGAGCTGTCCTCACAGCCCTCAGAGTTCTGAATCTCTTAGGGGCCTATAGAAGAATCTAGCCGGTGATTTGGTTCATTCCTCTCAGAGAATGAAAGGAGATGTTCGAGTTTCTAACTTCTTAAAACCCTTACTTTTGTACATAAGCGAGCTAGTCTTCTCTCAGCAATGGAAACATGCTTCTCTGGGAACTCTTCGGTCGAAATGCAAACCCTTCCACTGGGGCCCAGAGTTCTGCACTTTGACCTCCCCAGTAAGCCCATTGCGGCTGTTGAGCCTCTAGTCTGTGCCCCGCCTTCACTGGTGTAAAGTGACTGTTTGCTGCTTTGCTGTGCCTCCTCATCACTGGGCCTCCAGCACTAGCTTTCAGCTTCTGACAGAGACTTGGGTGAGCGGCTTTCTCCTCGGTTTCTTCCTGCTAGACACTCAATTGTAGTGTGTTGGATGAGGGCTCTTCTCTAGAATTACTGTTCCCACCAGTAAAAATTTACCTCAGAAGAAAGAGGTTCTTCCAGCTGTAAATAAGCTACTTTTGACTTCTCCGAACAAACATCAGCCCTGTTGCCTTGAGGGCTCCCAGGTGGTAGTGAGGGGGCATCTCCACTCAGAAGAGTGGCGGGTGCCCTTTTCCCACTGACTCTGAAGTGAGGGCAGTCAGAAATCTCTCTCTGCCCTTAATCCAGCAGCTGTGAAGCCTTCCATGTCGTGATCAGACATTTATTTCTGATGTGCCCCTGACCCTCTTGGAAGTGTTTGGAAGGCTCCTGAATGGATCCTCTCAGATTTTATCAATACAGTTAACCAAAAACAAATTTATTTGAGAGAGAAATTCAACACACACTAGACGGTCTTAGCCCACCGTACTGTGGTTAGTGAGATGAGTAAAGGCCTAAGGCCAGCGCTGTACCTGGGAACAGGACCGACGTGGTGGCCGCTGTGGGACACGTGCACGCAGACTCAAAGCCTGCAGGGTACACTGCTGATGACCGTCATTGCCCACTGCAGACTCCAGAGGATCAACATTTTACAACTGGAAACGAGATATGTGACAGAACACCACTATTCAGGGACGAGGACAGCTTGGCCAGGGAGCAGCTCAGCATTTTCAGTCTTCTTCACTGAAATGCTCGCTGTATTTTAGGGTTCTCAGTCCCAGGATTCAGGCAACAGGGATTGCTTACAGCCTCCTTCCCTTCCCTTCTTTCTGGAGAGAATCGCTGGTCATCCTCTACACCTTCCACACCTCAAGTGTCTGCTTCCTGAAGTAAGTGACGCGAGGCCACCCCCAGTGGTCAGCACAGCTGTGGGGCCTCCCAGGGAAGGCAGCCCCGTGCAGGCCTCACGCCAGCGCAGCTGCTTAGGAGGGGGAAACTGGGCTAAAAGATCTGAGTTGGGCAAAGGCCTGCTTAACACTGCAGAACTAGCTGTAGGCGAGTGAGGATGGGCTAATAGATGAGGTCATGATCGTACTGTTTCAGTAGGGGCGCAGGCAGAGGACCAACACTCACATGTGGCGGTCTAGAGCGGCCGCAGGTGAGTGGGAATGCAGATCCTGCTAATGTTAGTGGACGTGCACATGATAGCTCTGTAAATTTGCTAATTTTTAATATTAACAGAAACATACTTGGTTTATACTTAGTTCCTTAAAATATGTCTGAACAGCTAAGGCTTTCCCACTTTACAGCATAATTATGAGTCCAGAAAACAGAGGATCAGGGACCAAAATTGCAGGCCTAATAAAATGACTTCTTCTCAGATGCTGAAGCGACTCCTACCTTACAAACTTGAGCTTCTGTCCTTCCCTTTAAAGTGTACAGGACTTGTAGGCCTGCAAGGTCGGTAAGTTTGGTCCTGTTCTCTATCTTTGGAAATAATTTAAAACATACATCATCTCTTAAGGTCTTAGTATAACTTTTTCCAAAAAGCACCCTAAAGCTGCTAAGGAGGCAACCTGTTTAGGCAGCTCCTGAAAGGAAAGGGAACAAACAAGAGGACAGATGATTGTTTTAAAATGATCACAATCTTTTGATGAGAGGTTGTCCTGGTCACAGGAACATGATTCAAGAGAGACTTTAGAGTTGTTGAAGGAGCAGGTCTACTCTCTTCTTCGCGCTTCCAGCAGCAGGCCTTTTTTTCTTTTTTTGTTTAAGTAAGGTAGCTCTGGAAGGCCTCCAGAAATATTCTTCCTGTGTTCTTTACTCAGGTCTACAGGACCATGGCTTCCCACACTTGTGTTAACTTCTCTTTGCTGACAGTGTTAAGGATAAGGTGATTTTGATCATACTGTGTACCCCCTGAAAGAAAGAAAAGGAAAATGATAAAGGGAAATGTGCCCATGTGAAGGAGCTGTAGCAAGACAGTTTATTACACCACCAGGGCAGCAAGAGTAAGCAAGGTGTGAAACCACGTGCCTCGAGGAAGGCACACAGGAGGGAAAGCCCAGAACTGCCTCCGAGGACTAAGGCTCCACCCACTGGGGGTGATGTGTCAAAGCCCCATCAGAGGACGTCAGCAGCTCCATACTGATGTCCTACCTCCCCAGGCTCCTTTTCCTACTCAAGTCTTAAAAGCTAGTTCATGGTCACTCTTAAGATCTGTGAAACTGGGGGGAACAGGAAAGAAGCTAGAGATGGGAAAGGAGCAAAGATGGTGACAAATATTCAGTGGCGGGATCGTGGATTTGAGATGGCAGTGGAAGAAAGCAGGCAGGCTCAGCAGTGGAATGGTCATCGGGACAAACTTTGCATCAACAACGAACAGTGGTGGTATTAGGTCAAAGGGGAGGTTGGAGTGACAGCCCGAAGTATAGTGGGCAGAGCAGCATTCCCACTTCCGGGAACCGACAGGCTGTGGTGCATAAAAACTCACAGCATTTAATATGCTGAGTTCCACTGAACTGTAAATCCAATACAGTTTCCATACGCTCCCTTTCACCTACCAGATATTTCAGATTCTTTAGTGTTAAAAATAGCCTCATGGCCTCTACTTTCAATGGCGAAGTATCATGGACAAAAGAAAGGGTCATGTGTTGTTGTTTTTTTCCCCTAGTGTGGCGTAAACATCCTTTCAGGTACTTTTCAGCACAAGCCTCTGTACCAATTGTTATAGCACCTAGGACTCTGTCAGAATTAAAATCTGCGCATCTTAATGCAGGGTAAGTGTGACTGGTATTGAAATCATAGTGCAGCCTTAAGCCAAGGGGAATCAAATATTCTTATTGTCTTTTAAAACCTCCAAAAGGTCTGAGAAGTTACATAGTTTTGATGGAAGAAAATCATCTCTTGTGCCCCTCTTGGAAGAAACTGATTCTTCATCATCATAACTGAGCGCCTCTGCACAGCTAGATACAGGACGGAATACAAAGCAAGCGCCCTGGGCTTTTTATGCTGAAGTTTGCAGTGAGATAAAAAGTTACCACCACCACAAATCCTGCCGTCTCCACTGAGGCACGCACACTGTACTGCATTGAGATGTCAGAAGTATTATCTTAAGGTCACAATGCACTTTTTCATTCTTCAAGATTATAGTATCTTAAACATACTTTTTGTGTATATCATAATTATAGAGTTATGACAACTAGAAAGTTCTTGAAAAATAATTTGATTCATTCTGCTGCCTTTGGGGAGAAATAAAATCCCAAACTTTTGATCTTTTTAAAGTTAGCATGAATCAGCTTACACTATTGTCATGTCTTTGGTCTGAAATAACATATAGATGTCTATCAAAATATCAGGAGATGGGTTAAAAGGAATAAATCTTGTAATATTAGTAGCTAACACATGGTCAACAACTGTAGCCAAGGAAACTCAGTCTCCTATGAAGTGCCCTGAAGAGAGCTGTATTTCTGTCTCGTCTGCACAGGATGTGAGTTTGTGGCCCTGCTCTGTCTTGTCCACAAGATGGCATCATTCTCCCACATTCGGAGACATTTAAACCCAGTTGACCAAGATAGCAAGGGACTACTGCAGCTACCTTGCTCGAACGCAGAGAGGTCACAAATAGACCAGAACAGTATCCTTATTCCAAAGGCATTGGACTAATTTGTGTTGCATTTTAGGAAGTGACCTTGGAGCTTTAAAGTGAAGCCCCTAAGGAGAAAGTTCCTGAAGCCCCACAGTCCTTTTCAGAGTCAAGACTAGAAGCCAGGTATCCTTACTCCTGGTCAGCTGCCAGCATAGCAAGTGGGGAAGATCCCATATGCTTGGAGCTCCCAGAGTGTAAGGTCTCTGAAGCTAAGGTACTGTCTTTTCCCACCCCACCACTTTGGTATCCCCAGTCTCTGGCCCAGAGCTGGTCACACTGTGGGTAAGTGGGTACCCAACAAGTACATGTTGAAAGAATAAAAGAAATGCTCTAAGAGACTTGCTCAGAAAGATCACAGTGACCTTAACCCTGGACACAGGAAGTGGATCATACTGTAAGAGACACTAGTCCATATTTCCCTCCACATCTGTGTTTCCAATTAGTTACATTTCTTTGGCTTCTCTGGAGGTGTTAAAACTATCTTGTACAGACTGAGGAGCTCCAGTTTAACAAGTTGATCCAAATAAGAATTAAGATAGTGACTCAACCGATGAACCTCAGGCTGATCATCTATAAAATGGGTATCTTGTGTACATATTGACAAGTCTGTTGTGCCAGCCTACAATGCATTCGTCTCCTGTTGCATTTTATACAAGGTATGATGCTGGGCCCCATCCAGCCTGGAGCCAGACATTGCTTAGTTTTGCTCCGTAAGTGTAGTGCCCTGCCTCCATCTCAGTGAACTCGGTTTGCCTCTGAGCACCTTTTGCTCCTCTGAGTCTCTGTGACCTCAGACCCCATTGTGAGGTGGCTTGACCACTCTCCCCACCTGCAGATCTGAATCAGTGGCCACCAAAGCCCCTGATGGAAATGTTCAGGCTTATTCTCCATTTTCTACAAGTTAGTTTAAAACTCAGTTACAAGCTATTTCTTTAATCCTATATCTTAATTTTTAATGACAGCTTTGGTCTAGATCCCTGACTCAAGTAAAACAGAGCCAACTTTCTAGCCATAATTTAAAACTGTGTGTGTGTTATATTATATAGTTTCACTAAATTTACAAACATCACCACACTGGTTTTCTGATATGGAATAGAAAGTCTCCATTAATAATTTAAAACAAAATTACCCCATATGACACAAAATGCACTGTCTTCATTTGCTTGTCAGCAGCAACAAGAGTTTACTAAATTCCCATGTCTACATTTGGTAACTTTGTTTTATTTTAAAATTATCATCAGTAGTCCTCCCAGACTGGCAGTATGGGAATTACCCGCAACCCTGTCAGACATGCAGGGTTGTACCCCAGACCTCCTGAATCAGGACCTCTGAGGGCAGGGGACCAGCAATCTGTGTTTTAACAGCCCCTCCAGGAGATTCTGATGCAGATAAAGTTGGGAAACCACTTGCCTAAATAAACGTGTTTGGTCTTCTCTAGGCTCCATCAATCAGTTCACTCCAGAGTAACTTCACTGAGCAAATGTTCAGTTGAAATCTCTTTGGCTGTGTTTGTTGTTTGTTTTAATTACTTTTCAGTCTTAGATTTTAGGTTACTTGCATGTATATGAGTATCATCAGCTATATAGACTGAGCCTTTTAACTTGTGATTTTTAGTCTGTTGTAATAAATGCTTTAAAGTCGGCCCATGTCCAGATTCCACCTCAGCACTGTGGGTGTGGCCAAACTGACTCACCCCTCTGAACTTCAGTTCTGAGGGGCTGTAAAATGGGGAGAGGAGGGATAACACAGGCCTCTTAGGGCTGCTGTGGAGATCACGTGAGATGATGTGTGTACAGTGTTTATTTAGCACTGAGGCTGGCACAGCATAAGGGATCACTTACTATTAATAGTGCGCCCGATGTCAAAAGTAGAGCTTTTTAGTTAACTAAAGAAAGACACAACAAGGCAGATAGGGGAAATAATCCTTACCTTTGATATCTAAAACTAAATTTGGCTTAAGCTTGCTGTAGATCCTGCCGTCAGGCTTCATGCTCCAGAACTGACTGTCAGCATTCTGTTCGAGCGCCAGGCCCAGCTTTGAGCCAGAGGTTACGAGGCTCCCCGAGATGGTCAGGCAGCAGTCCTCTGCTATCTGCTCAGCAGAAAGGACAAGGTATCTTACACATGGAGGGACACACATTCAAGTACCCTTGTAAGCAGTCCCCTGGGTAAGCTGATTTTTAAAGTTACCTTCGTTCCCAGCTTCATTTACACATGAGTATTTCAGCGTTTAGCCATGGTAACTGGGATCAAACAAATATTTATGCCCTTCGTTTCGGATGACATCAGTAATGGAAAGTTCTCAGTTTTTGTCCTTTGTATGAGGAGACTTAAGCCCTTTGTGAGGTCCTCTGGTTTATTAGTAAGGGAAGCCTCAGAACACTATAAGTGCCCATCATTTACTTCTCGCTCCTAGAAAGGACTATGAGCTGCATCTGGGTCTGTAGCTAAATCCTCTCTGACGTATCTACCCCGCTCAGCCTGAGGCTTCCAGCATATGACTGTATCTCTAACTTTGAAGGCTGTTGGAGCACTGAAGTTGCTAAAAGGGCATTTTATCATTTTAAAACTTGGAATTCCATTTATTCTCTTGTGTTCCTTCATGAGAAATGTCTAAAATTTTCTTCAAAGGCACGCTATCCAACTATAAAGAGTGTGTTCTAATGCAAAAATCTTACGGCTTCTTCTGTGAAGTGAATCTACCTTTAACATATAAACAAGGTATGGTAGTCATTTTCATATGGCATTCACACAAATTGATGTAGAACATGCTTTTGAAAAGTGTACCATTCCATGTTGAGATAAAAGGATTCTGATAATCTAGTACACTTTACTTGTTCTCACTGACTGAACTACTGGATTCAAAGTTGTTAAATAATATCACTGAAATGTTCATTAGAAATAACTGCTGGAAGATGCCATTTCCTTGAATTAAGATATTTCGCAGACAGAAGTTGGCATTTTCAGTTCAGTCGCTCAGTAATGTCTGACTCTATGACCCCATGGACTGCAGCACGCCAGGCCTCCCTGTCCATCACCAACTCCCAGAGTTCACTCAAACTCATGTCCATCGAGTAAGTGATGCCATCCAGCCATCTCATCCTCTGTCGTCCCCTTCTCCCGCCTTCAGTCTTTCCAAAAATCACGATCTTTTCAAATGAGTTATTTCTTCACATTAGATGGCCAAAGTATTGGAGTTTCAGCTTCAACATCAGTCCTTCCAATGAATATTTAGGACTGATTTCCTTTAGGCTGGACTGGTTGGATCTCCTTGCAGTCCAAGGGACTCTCAAGAGTCTTCAGCACCACAGTTCAAAAGCATCAATTCTTTGATGCTCAGCCTTCTTTATAGTCCAACTCTCACATCCATACATGACTACTGGAAAAACCATAGCTTTGACTAGATGGACCTTTGTTGGCAAAGTAATGTCTCTTCTTTTTAATATGCTGTCTAGGTTGGTCATAACTTTTCTTCCAAGGAATAAGTGTCTTTTAATTTCATGGCTGTAGTCACCATCTGCAGTAATTTTGGAGATGCTACTGTTTCCCCATCTATTTGCCATGAAGTGATGGGACCAGATGCCATGATCTTAGTTTTCTGAATGTTGAGCTTTAAGCCAACTTTTTCACTCTCTTTTTTCACTTTCATCGAGGCTCTTTAGTTGTTCTTCTCTTTCTGCCATTAGGGTGGTGTCATCTGCATATCTGAGGTTGCTGATATTTCTCCTGGCAATCTTGATTCCAGCTTGTGCTTCTTCCAGCCCAGCGTTTCTCATGTTGTACTCTGTGTATAAGTTAAATAAGCAGGGTGACAGTATACAGCCTTGACGTACTCCTTTCCCTATTTGGAACAAGTCTGTTGTTCCATGTGCAGTTCTAACTGTTGCTTCCTGACCTGCATACAGATTTCTCAGGAAGCAGGTCAGGTGGTCTGGTATTCCCATCTTTTTAAGAATTTTCCAGTTTGTGGTGATCCACACAGTCAAAGGCTTTGGCATAGTCAATAAAGCAGAAATAGATGTTTTTCTGGAACTCTCTTGCTTTTTCCATGATCCAGCAGATGTTGGCAATTTGATCTCTGGTTCCTCTTCCTTTTCTAAAACCAGCTTGAACATCAGGAAGTTCATGGTTCACGTATTGCTGAAGCCTGGCTTGGAGAATTTTGAGCATTACTTTACTAACGTGTGAGATGAGTGCAATTATACAGCAGTTTAAGCATTCTTTGGCATTGCCTTTCTTTGGGATTGGAATGAAAACTGATCTTTTCCAGTCCTGTGGCCACTGCTGAGTTTTCCAAATTTGCTGTCATATTGAGTGCAGCACTTTCACAGTATCATCTTTTAGGATTTGAAATAGCTCAACTGGAATTCCATCACCTCCACTAGCTTTGTTCATAGTGATGCTTTCTAAAGCCCACCTGACTCCACATTCCAGGATGTCTGGCTCTAGGTGAGTGATCACACCATCGTGATTATCTTGGTTGTGAAGATCTTTTTGTACAGTTCTTCTGTGTATTCTTGCCACTTCTTCATCTCTTCAGCTTCTGTTAGGTCCATGCCATTTCTGTCCTTTATCAAGCCCATCTTTGCATGAAATGCTCCCTGCCTTTTTTGGTGCCTCTGTATTAGTTGCTTCTGTTTCTTATGCTCTTCTCTAAATGTCTAAAGGGTAAAGGATGATTCTCCCTCAAGCACAGCAGACCTAGTTAACAAGCTGTCTTCCTTTCACAAGGCTGTATGCCGCCTGCTGACTCATGGGCACCAGTATTAAAAAAAAAAAAATCAGGAGCAAACAGTCAAGCCCATAAAATAAAAGAGTTGAAAAGATTATCTACAATAGAAGCATGAGTTCTCTCATAAATCTTACTGTGCTCAGCATTTAAATGTGCATTATGGTGGGTGCAATAGGAGGGAAATTACAAGGCATGACAATTAGGAACAGAGTGTGTTATACACGGGTGGTATCTCTTCACTCTTCACCTAGTCTACGGGGTCCTTCAAGATGCAGACCAAGAGACATCTGTGTTGATAGTGATGAGGCTTAGAGGTTTATTTCTATAACAAGAAGGTGAAAGAAAAATAGGAAAAACTTCCTTTTTCCATTCCATTTCTGTATAAAATCAAGTATAAAGTTGTTTCTTGGATCAGTGCTAGATTTACTTCTTTTTTAGGTTCCTTGACTATTTCTATCAGAGCTAAGATGTATTTTCATGAAAAATGTTCCAACTTATTTCCAAAAGAGCTCTGGAAATTGTCAAGTAGCATCTACTTGAAGAGAAATGCCCTTACAGACCCTGGTCTAACCCCAAAGCTCACCCTGCATTTGATGCATCCTTCTTGATAAATCCAGATCTGGTCATCAGCTCCGACATCCTCCATGACCTGTATTCTGAGAAGCTTCAGATCCTCTAGGTTTCCATTGGTTGACATGAATAACCCTGTTGCTTTGTTTCGAAGTCTAAAATAAATTCGTTTCTAGAAGATAAGAACCCACACGATAGTCACTGACACGCATTTTAGAAGCACTGAACAGCATCAGCAGCAGGGGCAGAATCCAGAATGAGGCTGGGTCAGGAATAACTGCTGTGTCAGAGTTTCAGAGGCTTTAGGATTTTCTCAATGAAGAGAGAGTGACAGAATTTCAGAGAGCCTGGGGCTGGGAGCTGCCTATGGACAAGCCAGGGCTTGGGACATACCACGTTTTGATGTTGGATGTCATAACATTTCTGAAGCAGTCATAACCTTTTTAGCACCAGAAACATAGCCCAAATTCAGAAATTCTCACGGGGTGGGGTGGGAAAGAAGCCAATTTCAAACTAATTGAAACTAAAAAGTTATTTACCAAAAAAATTTCAGAGAAAAGTCTATTCGAAACACCCAGAAGAAGAAAATACCTGAACAAAAGGTCGTAGAGAACCTATTTGGTGACAGCCACTGAATTCATACCACTTAGGCACTTCCGCTGGTGACAGTAGGAACTGTCGGCCCCTGTAATTGCCATATTCGTAAGTGACCCATCTGGAAAACAAAAGGAGACGACTTCAGTAAGTGGCAATGGCCATTTGACAATGAGCTCCAATTATATTTTCAGAATGTTTCGATTTTTAGGCTAAGCTTTTATATAATACTTGAAATATACATTGGATATAAAAAAAAAAGGAAACTACTTTATTTTCAAAAACAGTTACAGCACCCATTTCTTGACAAATAACAAATTCATGGTACGTGAGTATTTATGCCCCAAAGTTCCACTCTTGAAGAGAAGTCGGTAAGTTTTTTTTCCAGTAAGGCAATGAGCTAAAGCTAGTCTTTTAGCAGGACAGCCCAGTACTTCCTGTGAGCTTTAAATGGTTAATACTCGTAAAGTTCATATACATAGTAAGCGTTCCATAAGGATTAGATAAAAATAAATAATAAAATTTTGTTTAAAATGAGAATAATCTTCCTCAGTCCAGAAAACTGCTGAAGACCTAAACTGCTCATGTCTGTTCCACCCAGAAGTGCTGTGATACCCACACATGAAGTATGGGTTCCAGCACAGACCAGCAGGCAAGCAGCCTTCCTCTTGGGTTGACGTATTATATATCAAGGAAGAATGTTCTCTGTTTTTAATCCCGGAACTCTAAAATGTTACCATCTTAGCTATTTTATCATAAAAACAAAACACTAATTTAAACCTGTTGGGGAAGAATGTCATGTATAACTCTACCACCCTAATAACCTGAATTTGTTTTTTAAATAGCCATAGTTCACTCCAATGTTTGATGCCTTCAGACTATACCTATTGTTTTGGTGAGTGAATGAAAACACCTCCTTAAAAACATATTACACTGATAGTCTGTATTCATTTTTTATGTCTTGATTTCAGAATTATTCAAAGCTGAGAAAAATCTTCTCATGTTGACCTTTAATCATTTAGCATATAGCATCTGTTGGTCACTCCTGGCTGAAGGAAAATCGCAGCCCTTACTCTAAAATTAAATGACTTGGTCTTTCAAAGGGATAAGCAAAATCAGTTTTTTTCCTACTTGCTAAAAAAAATACTCAATAGATTTATTACAGTGTTCACCTAGAAACTTTGAGAAATGTTAAAGTTCTTAGCTTAAGTCAACTGAAAATCTAGATGAAGAGATGATGCCACACACATGGCTTTTCCAAATGGGAAAAGTATACTATGAGGGATCATAAATACTAACCCTTACAGAAAATAAGGGATTATACATCAATTTGGTTAAGGTGACATAGAAAAGAAATATGATCAAACTTAATTTTTAAAGTCTACTGAATAAACAAATAGGTAACTCACTTACATGCCACCAATCACCTGGACAGAGCGTATGTGTGTGTTGAATCCTAGGGATCGGAGATTAACTATTTCTGTATTAAATTCAATCTTTTTTCCTTTGAAGTCTTCTCTTTCAAAAAGAATAATTGTTGGCTCAGAAAATTCCTATTTAGGAACAAAAATAATGTTTTATTACTCCTCCTTGATGGTAACTTGAGCTCATGTGAAAATCATCTTGTTTAAAAGACAAAGCACAAGATCTGGCCAGCTTTGATGGCTCGTAAGTTCCCTTTCTCAGAAAGTCTGGGTGTTTATGTGCTCCGGAGCTAGAGAGAGGAAAAATGGAGGCCAGAAAGTTTCCCCTTGCAGAGAAAGGCAGGTGAATATAAAATTTTTTTTCCCCAAAAAATTGGGAAAACAGCCCAAGCATAAAGAAATAGCTGTATACACCTGGACTGTCAATTCTAATGGAATTTATTTTCAACTTGGCTGTTCTCTATTGAGATTAGGAGGAGCTAGAAAGCCAAGGAGATATAAATGGTGAGGGGTTGGGGGCTATAGTGATCTCTGGGGTCGAGTGGCAACTTGGCCCAATGAAGGAGCCTTCCACTTAAATGCATTTTTAAATGTCTTTTGGTGGTGGTGTTTTTTTAACTGTCAATGAGACAGTGATTCTGTATACTGCCAAACTTTCCTGTAGGAATAACTGTTAGGAAGAGGGAAAAAACAGGATGGGAGCCCCATGTTCAGATGATCACTTAAAGAGGACAACAGCATAGAAGTCCACTGATTTTCAGAAAAGTTGGCTGTTGATGCTTGTTTTTCAAATCACAGACCTTTATGACCCTAGACTAAGCTCCAGTGATAATAATCCTAAAATCATAAAATGATAAATCAAAAATTCTCCAGCTTAAAAGTTTTGTGGCAAGGGTGTGGTATCTTACTGCTTCGTTTATTGGTCTTTCTACATATCAAGGCATAGCACATAAACACAACAGATCTGTGCAGAGGCAGTCTATATGGTCTTGGAATTATGTTAAACATAGAAGGAAAACTGTAGTAATATTACTACTTTGTACTTTCACTGCACATTTGTCTGAGATGGTATGCCAAAACATACCAAGCACTCTAATTTAGTGACAACCACCTAACGATTTTGATTATGTCACAGTTAAAACATATGTTCTTAATAGGTGTAAAATGTACATTTCTTCATAATCAAAACTTAAAAGAATATCAGTGCCAAAAATTATGTGAGCATATATGTACTAAGTTCTGGCTGAAGGAAAACATTTGAAAGCTTTACCTCTGAAGTGGGTTTGTTTTTATTATTCTTAACAATATCTGTAGGTAGCTCTTAGAACTCCAGGCAGGTTAAATATCCAATTTTTAGGCTTTTTGTTATTTGTAAGTTAATGAATCTTACCACATCATCCCATATTCCACTGCTACTATTTTCACATCTCAAGAAAGGTCAACATTTTTGTTATATGAAAGGGCAGGAGGGGATGAGAAAAAGCCAACTCACACATATGTTCTTTCTACCTTTAACACTACAATCACTAACTATACATTGCAAGCTTTTTACCAGCTACCAAATACTAACATGTTTCCCAAACTGTCAGACCCCAGACTTTTAACATCTGAACCTTATTCTTATAGTTTTGTTCTATTGAATATTGCTTTGTGTCAAAATTAACGATTTCTGGTCAAAAAAGGAGCACTATAATCTGGATTAGCACATACATGATAAACTGGGGGAAGTAATTTGATTACAAATCTCTGAAACAACAGAATAAATAGATTTTAAACCTATAAGGAATTTCTGCAAATCAGTAATGACAGAAAACTAAAGAGCTGGGCAAAGGATATACGTAGGCAATTCACTGAGCAGAAACCCAAGTGACTAGTAACTAACAAAGAGAATACTCTCTACCCCAGTCTTTCAAAGTGACAAAAGTTAGAATGTCAGAATACTCAGGAATCACAATGATACCGGAAATAGGAACCCCCATGCACTGCCGGCCGCAATGTAAAGTGGTGGAATTGGGTGGTACCTGGTGAAACTGCATACTCATGCACATGAAGTCCAGTATATTCCCCTTTAATCTGTGTTCCCCAAAGACTCCCTCTCAGGGTGATCCATTATGCTGTATGTACATCTGGTTATTGACTACATATTGTATGTACATATTACATCATGTACACACATTAGACTCTAACTAGACATACATACAGCATAATGGATGACTCAAAAATTCTTAATGTAAATAGTTATGTTTATAACACAATGAGAACTATAGCATAATACTGTATATAAAATAAAAGCCTTTATGCATATTTTTATAAAACATACATTTTATAAGAATATCCAAGCTGTACCCCAAACACATTAGAATGGGTGCCTGTAAAGGGAAAGGTATAGATATAGGGGTCGGGTATGAAATGGAAAAACGAGCCAGAGGGCCTTGAACTAGCCCATGAGAGTGCACCAGGCTGACCCAACACTGCCTGCCCCTCAAGTCTGAGAAAACAGCAAATGAAACCAATTTACATTTTAAAGATCTTCAAAGAGACCATGTAATTATTTTTTTCTGCCTCCAAATTGTCCATGAGGAAGTCTACCTGCCGGTGCCCTTGCTCTGACTCGGCTTTGTATCTCTGTTAGCACTGTATTCACCCTGATGTACTTACAACATCTATAAAACGAAGAGACTTGAAAGTTGCTCCAGGGTGGCATCCCATTGCAGACAGCGAAGGATAGTGGCCTTCCTCCAACACGTACTGATTACCAGAGAAATTTTCTCCATCATATGCAACCCAGCTACAAAGGAAAAACCACACACGTGTACAGTGTAATCTGAGTCTTCCTGGTCTAAAAGTCTGATTTTTAGAGGTAACCTGCCATTCAATAAATATAATGCTTCTTATGGCTAACGGTGTTCTCTCTTCAAAAATGTCTGGATATATTTACTGCATTTCATCTTGTAGGAAATTAATAATCATAGTAACTTTGCATTGCATTTGGGAAATAAATTTGTTTTTCTCCATGTAATGATTCATTCTTTCACCTTTCCACCTTCCAGCATTCCTTGCTCATGGTGCCACCATTCTACTCCAGGCCAAAGTGGTTTTGTCAAGCCCTTGAAGCTTCTCATACACTAATCCTCAGTGTATGATTAAAGGCATTACTAACACTACTATTATTATTATTATTTGGCTTAATTCTTCATCACCTTTTGCATAGATTGTTCTAAAGGCTTCCTGATCCCTTCTCCTGGCTTGGACTCCTTGCCTGGCCTGTCTTGTGTATCCCGTGGTGTCCGTCTAAGCTCACATGCTGAGGGAAGTCGTCATCTGAGTCCACCCTCCCTGTCCAAAGTCACTTCCCCTTCCCCAAATACAGAGACCACCCAGCTAGTGAGGGCAGCGTGTCCCTCATCAGCACTCCAGTCCAGCCATGCACTTGCCTAACATTCAGAATGCCTACCCTCTTCCTCCCCACCTGTAAACAAATCTACCTTGGGATGAGCCTTGGAGATGACCTAGAATCCCTTGACAGATGACAGGAGAGAACTACAGTGCAAAGAACCTGGCCTCAATCCCACTGCACAATGAGGGGATGACGTTGAATTCCCGCCCACACAGATTGATGTCTGTGTCCTCCAACGTCCAGCACCCAGTGCTCTGAAGTATACTTCAGTACTCACTATTTGGTGGTTTTATAGTGCCAAGCACCTACAGGTATATTTACATGCTGGTGTGAATCCTGTTTCCCACACTGATTGGGCTCTTCCAGTCCACTGTTTTGCTTACCTGCCTCCTAAAACTCTACAAGACTTGGTAGAGAAGGAATCATCAATTTGACTTGTTGTTTCTCCAAAACATTGACTGCAACCTTGAAAGTGTGGTTCCGAAAACAAGTGAATCTTTGAAAAACAGTAAACAGAAACAAGTAAAATTATATTCCTAAGTATATTCATTCAGCCTTTGAAATGATGACCAAACACGACCTGTTAACTTTTGTTACAGTAAACTGGTGTGAATTTTATAAATCCTTTAATTTTCTGTATCTATATTAATGATTAATTAGAAGTATTTTGGCTGCACCACTCACAACTGTTTAATTCAGAGTCATCAAAGGACAGTCCAACAATAGAGGCAGCTTTCTACGGAACATCCTATCCTGTCCTAACAAGCTGTGCGGCATTTTAAAGCTTTATTGTGGCCAAAAGTAATTGTTTATAGGTCTATCATTTATAAGAAACTATTTTGGAAACATGTAGTGCAGTTTTCCTCCCTCAGTGGAAGTCACCTGCTGACTTGTTAGACTCTGTGTATGCCAATAAAGGAGGCTACAGTGACGTTTGTGCCTCTCTAATTATGGCTGTCTGAACACTTACATTAAAAAGTCTTAAATAATGAATGTAACACTTCAGTTGATGTAGCGAGTCAGTACTCCAAAGGCTTAAGTGAGAGACCATGTAAAAGAAGCCATATAAAATGTCTAATGCAGACACAGCAAATATGAAAATATATTTTATTGTTTACCACAATAACTATATGCCATTGTTTGAAATACTAATCCCAGTATATTAACATAAATAATCCACTGTAATGATATAAAATTTAACTTAACATATAAAAACATTGTATAAGAAGTATTTAGATATGGGTCAGTGTTATCAATTAAGCCTTGCATGATCAGTTGCTCAGTCATGTCCGACTCTCTCTGACCCTATGGACTGTAGCCCATCAGGCTTCTCTGTCCATGGGATTTTCCAGGCAAGAATATTGGGAGTGGGGTGCCATTTCCTCCTTCAAGAGATCTTCCCAACCCAGAGATCCCAATCCAGGATCTCCCTGCATCTCCTGCATTGGCAGGCAGATTCTTTACCACACTGGCAGGCAGATTCTCTACCACTGAGCCACCTGGGAAGCCCCCTAATTAAGCCTTACTGTAAACGGAAATCTAATTTTAAAATACGGTTATGCTTTCAGGCATGAAAATGGGTAAAACAGTATGTCCCTAAATGTATTATGTTTTACACATAAATTCAGCTTTTCAGTGGAAGGTTTCTAATTATGAAAAATAGAGAATTTGTTAAGTTACCTGATTTCGTCTCCTTGGGCCAGTGAAAGAATCCTAAGAATTTTTAAAGGGAAGAGAAAAGGAAATGAGTAGGGTAGACATCTTGAAAGTTTTTTCTCTATATCATTAACAATTACCATTAAAAATAATCTCAGGATAGTTTCTATAATAAAATGTTTCATGAACCAGAAGCACACATTAAGGAAATCCAAAATTCAGGCAAATGTTCTCATAGAAAAATATAACTCCTTACCAAACATATGGGTTGAACAGAGGAGATCTTACAGTTTTTGCCTCCCCAGTCCTCAAAGCTGGTATAGAAACCTTTATCCAGTATGTACTGTTCTCCTGTGAAGTCAGGATTTTCATAGGCTACCCATCTAAAGAAACAAAAGCACTGACTCATTACAGTTCATAGTCTACATTTGTAACAAATCACACATTTGGGTAAATACGTATCATAGAGCAACTTTCATTTATTTTACTAATTAGTAATTTAATTTTTCTTGCTCTCCATTAATCTTTTAGGAGCAGATAATTTGTAGGACAAATCAAAGTGGCAAGAAAAAGAATATCTTTGCATGAATCTTTTGATGTTCTCGCTTACCAAATCCTATTCCCTGAGAAAGCTCCAATGAGAATATTTCTATTTCTGATTCTAAGGAGACAGGTTGGACTTTCAAGAAATACCTGTAAAAACTCTTCTAATAAACAACTAAGGATTCTTTAATGTTGATAACAAAAAGTTATCTTTCCAGAAAGATATTACAGAAGTTATGTCTCTATTACACAACAAATCACACTGGGAGTGGGTGGGGGAAGCTGACAGAAAAAAAAAAAATGCTTTAAATAATCATAAAATAGCTAAATAATGAAAATTTTGTTTCAACCAGGATTTCCAACGTAACACAACTATATAAAAAGCAAAACTGAGCAAACTCTCGGGAATACTAAGAACAGATGTCCTGGAATGTTTTCACATTTTTTATCTTTTAAATGATCTACACTCAGAGAGGAAAGTCAACAAAACCACCTTATTGATGCTGTTTCCTATCCAAAGATAAAGTCTTTGAAGGGAAAAAGTTTTTCAATTCTGTTACATTCAAGAGATACTCAAGGTTTCCCCCTCAGTTAATTCACTGCCCTGCACTGGTCCTCTCACAGCTTAAAGGAGTAATACCTTTATGCCTATGGTACTTTCCAAAAGTACTTTCCAAAAGACCTTTTACATCTGTTATCACATTTATTCTTCTACAAAAGAGAACAAACTTGACTCCATGTTGAATCTGTTCCTTTGGCTCTAACCTTTGTGCTCTGTAGCCCGTGCTTAGTCATGCTGGTGCGGCACCTCCGTAAAGGGGTGTTGCTTATACATTGAAATGATGTTGATTCTCAAGACTCTGACCTTTAAGGTGTAACACTTTCCCATTCACATAGAGAGAAATAGCTCTACAACAGAAAATTATAATTGTCTCGTGGAGGCTTATAGGAACACTGTGACTGGACCTACATGGATAGCTGCCAAGAACAAAGGATTGCAGTACCAAGACATTTGTAACAATCCGCCACACCTCCTTCCCTTTTGGAGTGAAAGAAGCCTGAATTCTGACCTGAGTGATGGTTCTTTGGGACAAAGACGGCCCACCATCTTCTGGGTTTGCCGGCTTTCTAAATAAAGTAGCTATTCCTTGCCCTAACACCTTGTCTGTCAGTTAACTGGCCTGTGGTGTGGCGCGCAGTCTGAGCTTGGAGTCAGTAACAGGGAGGAACTGTTTTTCACATGTTACAGAAAGGAAAACCTAAAGACACAGAAAAAAATTATTCATTTAACAGACTGGTCATTTACCATGTGTGCTGGGATACTAGGAACGCAAGGTGAAAAAGACAAGATTCTTGCCCTCAAAAGTTCAGAGATGGGTAAGAGGTATCACATGGAATTATTTGTTGCTGTTTGTTCTGAATGGGATGTGACCTGTCCACGCTGACACAGTCAGTCAGTGGCCAAGGATGAATGAACCCTTGTCCGAGGCTCCTGAGGCTCACCAGGTCTCATTCTTGACCTGAACTGCCACCTACCCTGTAAAGTATCTTTTCACTTACTACTCTACTTAATACAGCCCACATGCTTCACAATTAGAACAGATTATAACTTATCTAAAGGGCTGGACTTAAAAACTCAAGTACAGTTATTACTTGGAAATAAACAGCCATCAAAGAGAACACTGCAAAAACCTCAAGTGATAATTAGTTATGACAGCTAACATCCGGACTCACTTCTGGCCATCTGAATGGAGAAACTGCCATAAGCACCAATCACAGTCAATTTCAGAAAATACTGCTCTCCCACTTCAGAAGCTCATTAAGCAATTTTAAAATTCTATTCTCCAACACTGTGAGATGAAGAATTAGGAGGCTGGTTCTAAATATGGTCATTACATTAACTTTCAGATAACTTTAAAGAGATCCCTTAAGCTTTGTACAAGTCTGTATTTTCATTTTTAAGTAAGGGCACTGACCAAGATCCCAGTGCTGACAGGGTAAGGCTGTACAGCTCATGGGTGCCTGAGTATATGGCCTCTGTTCACACAGCCTTTGGCTTAGTCACGAAGAGAAAAAAACAGAGGGATCGCAGAACACTGCAACAGGGGAGGGATTTCCACAGAGCAAGAAAATCTACTTTACAAAAGCCAGGACCTAAAAATAATCAAAGAAGTTAAGACATATCACAAAAAAGTTCTCCTGACAAGGCTCTGGATCCATAGCAAGTTAGAGAGGCACAGAAGGTTACAGGGTCAGGAGGCTTAAAGTCCTTTTTGCTTGACTGTTTTTTTACTTTAAGGTTTGAAAGGAAAACAGCCAGTGAGAAGGGAAAGACAGAAACCTCAGGAAACAAGACGAGCAAGCTTTGAAAGACACTTCAGCCAGTGCCTTTGTTGGTATTTGTTTAACAAGTGTGGGTACTGTACTTCCCTATAAAACTAAAATACAGTACTTGTAGGAAAACACCCAGTCCAGGTTCGATGCGTGAGACAGGGTGCTGGGGGCTGGTGCACTGGGATGACCCAGAGGGATGGAATGGGAAGGGAGTGGGGAGAGGGGTTCAGGATGGGGAACACATGTACACCTGTGGCGGATTCATGTCAATGTATGGCAAAACCACTACAATATTGTAATTAGCCTCCAATTAAAATAAATACATTTCTAAAAAAAAAGAAAACACCCAACACTGAAGTAAGCCTATCTAACTCACTGAAGTTGAAACAGGAAGCCCATTTATTAAAATATCACCTGAATTGACAGTGGGGTTGTTTTCCTTCCAAGATGCGGCCCCAGATGAATCACCCAAGAATATGGGGGTAAAAAATCCAAAATTCATCTCTGAGATTCTCTGGTATATCTATCATCTAGAGTCTACTTATAACTTGTACCTGAAACTCTTAGGAAGAAAACTGCTTCCTGTCCTTGTTTAAGCATATTCTGCACATGTGAATCAACACTTCTCTGTCTACAAGATTGGAAGGGGTGGAGGGCGGGCAAGTATAAGTACGAACAGATCTCAGCCTGCTGGGATCACTGCTCAGAATTTGAGGGCAGCAGTGCAAACCTGTCCTTCTGTTGAGTCAAAACAACAACACTTTTTGAAAAAAATCTGGACTCCAGAAATATCTCATTTTGCTCTTCGTTTTTAAAAAATTAGCCCAGTTTTCACTAATCAAGAGGACAGCATAGAACTAGGAAGTGATGAGCGAGGATGTGTAAAGGCAACTCTTCTGATGTTTCAACAAGAAATGAAATGTAGTTCCTAAAACCTCTTCTGCTGGATTCACGGGTACCCTTCCTGAAGGCCGTTCTCAGTTTCAGAGTTATTATTAATGAGTTTATCACCCAGGGAATTTATTACTCATGTGACACTGGCACATCTCAACCTTCCTATCCGCAGGGCTCAACTCCAGTGCTACCTCCTCCAAAGTCTTCCCTCTGTCCAAGCTGGAAATTCATTCCTCTCCGCTGTAGGTCCCCACAGCACTTAATCTTTGCATTTTTTGTAGCAATAATTATGTTTTATATAAACACTATAACTTCTTTGAGGATACAATGCTTTGCACATACTAGACCTCAATAAATATTTGTCTAATGATCCTCTGAGTGAAATATGAGGAAGCAGCTGGTCTTGGCAAATTGAAGCACTTCTACAACCCAGAATGTAAAAGGAAGTGGCTGTGTGCGTCTGTGCATGCACATGCACGCCTCCTTTCAACTTCCCCCAATAACAAAACCCAACTGCTACCAACCAACCAAAAAGAAAAAGCCCAAGCCAGGAAGTGTAACTAGAAATGACTAAAAATAGGAACATAAAAGCAACCTTTTATAAAGGAAACAGATTTTAAGTAAACAAGGGCTGAGTAAAAAAGAGACTGACTCCAGGCACAGTAGTTTTACCTGTGCTAACAGCATAATCTACACACATGCCCGATGGGAATCCACCCAGCATCCTTTTGCTTCCTCTGCAAGGGTGTATGACTGGGCTCTGACTAATGGACCCAACACACCTGGTAAGTATCAAAATGTTCAACTGTTTCCCCATACTGAGTTGGTCACTGTATATTCTCCCTCTAAATAGTTTACTTTAAAGGCAGTCAAAAATACTATCAAGCCACAGCAATATTTCGGATGACTTCTGAATGCCAGACCTTCATCTATGGGAGATTCTAATACGTTAGGGTTCCAGAACAGGACCTAGGAGAAGGCATTTCCTGCTAAGAATGGAAGCCCCAGAAGTCACTGTGTCATTCTGCCAAGATGGTGCCACAAGCAACAACCAACACAAGAATTTAATGACATGACTAACGTTAAAAGCGTATTGCATTGTAGATGGCATCTAAAACATCCAGGGCGTCTGTGGAAAGTCACAGTAGAGTTGAGGTTAGAGCGAGTCATACAGCCTATGTTACTCATGCCATAAGAACCTAACACCAAACACTTTCAACAGAACCAGTGTCAATTTCATATGACCATTTAAGAATACTCTCATAACAAATTATAACTTACATCAGCCTGGACCATAAAAATAATCATAGAGCTCACTTTAACAGACATCTGTTCCTGCCAATCCAATATCTGCCTCTACTCTATCTGATGTTCCTGAGGAACCCCTCAGCCCAATCATATATAACTTGCCCCCAGTGGACTGACCCTACATCTCAGCTCCAGAGCTGTGCATGTATCATAGGCATGGCCTTCTCCTTGGCTACAGTAATTGGTTCAGATACAGCCATATGACCTAAGTGTACAGAATCAAAGTCAAACCTGGAACCTCTGTGGGAGAGAGAAGCTTTCCAATGGAAGCAGTCAAGAACAGAAACCAGATGCTGCTGCCACAGGCTCCAGATAGAAAGTATGATTTGTTCTTGCTGTTTAGTCACTAAGTTGTGTCCAATTATGACCCCATGGACTGGAGCCCACCAGGCTCCTCTGTCCATAGGATTTTCCAGGCAAGAATACTGGAATGGGTTGCCATTTCCTACTCCAGGGGATCTTACCAAACCAAAGATCAAACCCATATCTCTTGTGTCTCCTGCACTGGCAGGCGGATTCTTTATACTGCTAAGCCACCAGGGTAGAACAAATCTGACTCCATATTTAATCCATTTCTTCTACCTTAGCCTTTGTGTTCTCCATTGCTTTTGCTCCAAGTTAATCACTAAAGGGATCCTGCCATAGCTTAAACATAATGGCCAACTTCTGGGAACCCTGCCTCCCACACCCAAGTGTTAACCTAGAATACTTTTTGTTTAGCTCACAGGAAATATCCTGACCAGGCCCACCTGGCTGCAGGAAAGTAAAAATTAACACATCCCTTGGGGAGTCTGTATTCCACATCCCAGGGAATAATTGCAACAATTTATTGTCCTTTTTACTTTACTGCTTCACTTCCCCTTCTATGTTCTATAAAAGAAACTAGCATCCAAACCCCAGCAAGATGGCTCTTTTGGACTAGTCTTAGTCCTCTGGCTTTCCGAAAAAGTCACTATTTCTTGCCCTAATACCTCGTCTCTAGATTTACTGGCCTGTAGTATGGCGAGCAGTATGACCTTGGACTTGGTAACAAAAGGACCTGCCTAAAGTGAAGCCAGCATAGCAAAAGCCCAGTCAAGAGATGGAGATCAAGTTCTCATACAGTGTCTAAACTTCTGTACCGTCAGGACCTTTCAGTTATGCATGCCAATATATTACATTTTTATCACTTATGCCATTTTAGTTTGACCTATAGCCACTTGCATCCCAAGGAGTCTTGGCTAGTCAACTTTCAATAAAAACTTACGTCAGCATTAGTAAAGCACAGTAGCAAATTCCAGGTACACTGAAACAATTATTTTTATGTTAAAACAATAGCCCAGAAATGAACCCACCTATATGGTTAATTTATAACAGAGGAGGCAATACTATATTAATACAAAGGGGAAAAGACTCTTCAATAAATCGTGCTGGGGAAATTCAACAGCTACACGGAAAAGAATCAAATTGGACTACTTTCTCACACCATATAAAAAATAAACCCAAAGTGGATTTACATTTAAGATCTGAAACCATAAAGCTCCTAGGGGAAACATAGGCAGTATGCTCTTTGACATGTCTTAGCAATATTTTTTTGGATATGTCTCCTCAGGCAAGGGAAACAAGAACAAAAATAAACAAAAGGGACTCCATCAAACTACGAACTACATCAAAAAAGCTTTTTGTACATCAAAGGGAACCACCAACCAATCGAAAAGGCACCAGCTGAATAAATAGGAGAAGATATTTGCAAACAACATATCTGATAAAGGGTTAATATCCAAAATAACAAAGGACTCCTACAACTCAACACCAAAAAGCAAACCATCTGATTAAAATATAGGCAGAGGACCTAAACAGACATTTTTCCAAAAGGACCTACAGACAACCAGTGGGCGCTTGAAAATATGTTCAACGCAACTAATCATCAGGAAAATGCAAATCAAATTCACAATGAGATATTGTCTCACACCTGTCAGAATGGCTACCGTCAAAAAGGCAACATATAACAAGTGTTGGCGAGGATGTAGAGAAAAGGGAACCCTTGTGCACTGTTGGTAGGAATATAAATTGGTGCAGTAACTATGGAGAACAGCATGGGTTCCTCAAAAAGTTAAAAAATGAACTACACAATGCAGCAATTCCATTTCTGGGTATTCTTCCAAAGAAAACAAAAACACTAAGTCAAAAAGATACAAGGACCCCTATATTCACTGCAGCATTCCATATCCAAGACATAGAAGCAACCTATATATCTAACAGAGATACATGTAGTGTGTATACACATACACACACACACAACGGAATATTAATCCACCATGAAAAGGAGTGAAATTTTGCTATTTGCACATTATGGGAGAACTGAGAGGGTATTATGCTAGGTGAAATAGACAAATACCACGTATTTATATGTGGAATCCAAGAACAAAAGGAACAAATATAACAAAACAGAAAACAGTCATAGATACAGAGAACAGATGGTTGCCAGAGTGGAGGGAGGTGGGAGGATGAGTGAAATAGGTGAGGGAAATTAAGAGGTACAAACTTGCATTTACAAAATAAATGAGTCATGGGAATGAAATGTACAACATCAGGAATATTATCAATAATTGTGCAGTATCTTGGTATGGCAACAGAAGGTAACTAGACTTTTCATGGTGATCATTTTGAAATGCACAGAAATATTAAAGCATTATGTTGTGTACCATGAACTAACATACTGTTGTAAGTCAACTGTACTTCAAAAACAACAAACAAACTCATAGAACAAGAGATCAGATTTGGACTTATCATGGTGATCATTCTGAAATGCACAGAAATATTAAAGCACTATGTTGTGTACCATGAACTAACATGCTGTTGTAAGTCAATTATACTTCAAAACAACAAACTCATAGAACAAGAGATCAGATTTGTGGTTACAGAGGTGGGGATTGGGGGGAGTTGGATGAAGATGGTCAAAAAGTATAAACTTCCAGTTATAAATAAATATTGGGGATATAATGTAGAGTATGATTAATATAATTAATTCTGCTGTATGCTATATATGAAAATTGTTAAGAGAGTAAATCCTAAGAGTTCTCCTCACAAGGAAAACATTTTTTCTTCTACTATTTTGTATCTATGAGATGATGTTCACTGAACTTATTTTGGTATCATTTCACGATGAATATGTCAGTACTGTATATCAACTATATCTTAATATAACTGGAAGAAAAAATAATAGGAAATATAATAGAGCAGGTGTAGGACCATAAGAAAATCAAATGGGACTTTGTCCCAACTTCAGGTTTCTAATGTTAAATCACTATTATTTGTGTCCAGTCCTAAGAAATTCATGCGTTTTTTCATGAAGAATGACAAGGGAAGTGAATCTGCAGATTTCATAATGCAACTCAAATTCTGCTCCAATGTTATATTACATATAAAAGATACTATATGAGAAAGATTTTAAAAAGCAGTTATAAAAATACTGTAGCAGTATTAAATGGCTAATTTAATGTTTCATTTTTGAGATATGTACTTATTGAGTGTCTACTCTGGGTCAAAGACTCCATTACTTTAACACAAACCAAAGTGAAGCTCACTATTAAAATCCCCATTGGGTTATTTCACTTACACTCCACTCAATACATTAATAGACTGTGTCTTCACTCCGTATCCAGTCTCCTTTAAATTAGCAACAATTCCTAATACATCAATACTGGAACCTTTGGATCCAAAGTTTTTTTCACTGTACATTATCATGTGAGCATTTGAAAAATCCTATTGAGAAAAAAAAAAAATTCAAAATTCAAAGACTAGCCAATTATTACTCAAAAATGCCCGAGTATTACTCATTAGCTTTTCTGTAACTTACACCTAATATAGGTCGTAAAGACTGCATTTCTCCACTGTAGCCTCCCCAGTCATTCCAGTCCTTGTATTCTCCTTCTTCAAGCAAATACTGATGACCTGTAAAGTCAGGCTTCTCATAAGCAACCCAACTACAACAGAAAGAACATGAAAGAGTAGAAATTTTCAGTACTGTTAAAATATCAGTGTCACTGACAAATGTAAATAGCTATAAAGCTAGACATGGACCCATGCATTATGACTACTGGAATTCTTCCCTAGCATTTAAGAGATTAGTAGAATGGCCTCCCTGGTGGCTCAGATGATAAAGAATCTGCCTGCGATGTAGGAGACCTGGGTTCAATCCCTGGGTCAGGAAATTCCCCTGGAGAAGGGAATGGCAACCCACTCCAGTATTCTTGCCTGAAGAATTCCATGGACAGGGGAGCCAGGTGGGCCACAGTCCATGGAGTCACAAAGAGTCAGACATGACTGAGCAACTTTCACTTCACTTCACCAAGAAATTAACCTAAGAAGTATATACCAATGTTCCTTAAAGGATTATAGGGAGGTCAGCATGTATGTGTACATGTTTGTCTAAGTGTGTTTAAGAACTGACTCAAAACAAGTTTAACAAATAAAACTGGATGAACTTTCTTCCAATAACAATTAATATATTGTATATTTTGGGCTATTTATAAGCCATTTTCAAGTGTAGAATTTAAAGAAAATAGGTAAGCTCTATAAAGTACAGAATATGATCCTAAAAAATAGAAAGCAAACTAACAGTTCAATCATTTGAAGCATAATATCAATAAACAAGATTGTAGATTTGATCAATCTGGATGGCCCAATTTATCAGCCTTGCCCAGCTGACTGATCCCAAACTAGCCCATCAAATCCAGGTCACCACTAGCTGAAGAAAACATGTTTATTCACTCCACCCTGCAATTTGGAATGCTATCTTTGGGGGAGGGAGACCATGTTTTTAATGTTATTAAAGGGAATAAAAAGGAATCCTTATAGGTCACTCCTGTCTACTTACATGCCTCGTAGAACTTTCATAGATCCCACTGATACAAATGACAAATGTTCATCTCCAGTGGTTTCTTCTGTTTCACCTCCTTCCATGATAAACCTACCCATCTCTGTTTCCAGCTCCATACATTTTCCTTCAAAGAAAGGCTTTTCATAAATAACTACCTTTAACAGAAATGAGATATGCCAGTAAGTTGTAAGAAGTCAAATATCTCAATAGCTAAACACTAAATCAGTCACTTAATATCACTAAGTCCTGGAACACAAATTTTATAATCACATTTTTAAATTAACTAAATAAAAGTATCTTGTAATTTTAAAAATCAGAATTTTTCTCCTGCTGTGGTATAGCCTGAAGTCAAAGTTCAAAAGACAGATGCATAATTGGTTTTTGTTCAATGTCTAGAATTGATATTTAGAATTTTTCTCAGGCCAAACTTAGGAACCAAAGTATTGTTAAAATGTTTTAAAAATGAAACACACTATAGATCAAACTGTGTGTCACAGATGTGCAAAGCAGAACTAGCAGAAGGAGAATTTTAGAGTAGGGAGAACTTGTCTTGAAAAGTAAGGTTTTTCCTTTCAGGCAAGTAGCAACAGGCCCTGCAGTTGGTAAATACAACTGCAAATTACAGCTTAATACAACAGTGAACCTTCTGAGCCATGGCTGCACACACTTGGTGCTAACTCGTGCTCTCAGCATCACCTTCCACCTGAAGGTGATGGCATGTATAAGCTGGACAACTCCCGCTGACTGCAGTTATGTCTTATGGAAGTGAAACAGAAAATCACGCAAGTATTATCTTCATGAAGATGGAATGGGAGTAAAATTCTTTAAAAATGTACATTACCTTAGGATCTGTAGGGAATTCAACTTTACGGCCACCCTGAAAAGAAAAATAATATTCTAAGAAAAGTGGCTTGTCACTGATAAGTTACCATTTGCTATTACCCACAGCAGTCTGTGATAAGCCACGGAACCACACAGAGCAACTACATTCTGGTTTGTTTAACTGATGTGGAGACAGTTCTAAAATTCCCAAAAATGCAGGGAAGATATGAGGAAGAGTCTCACAGAGGCAGTCTACAAGCTGCATGGTATCTGTGCTTTTTAACCAAATAGATGTTTGGTTGTTGTTTTTTTTTAAACTCATTAAACTCCCAAAAAGGCCTATTTCTCACCTCTCTTAAAAAGCAGTCTAAGATTTTACATCTCTAGACTCAAATTCTCACAGGCAGCAACCCTCACCTTCTGTGCTTATTAACCCTGCACTAGGCTCACCCTCCAGCAGGGATACGGGCTCCACTTTGCCCGTCTCCACCTCTGCCGGGATTCAGCTCCCTGTCATCCTGTTCACGCCTATTTGCTGCCTGGCCCTGGAGGCATTTGATTTTGCAACCTCTGGCTTACAAAGCTGTTGAAGTTCACTCAAGTTCACAATATGATCTGAAGGGCTCCTGAAATAATTAGGTTAACTCTTAGATAAATTTAAAACATCCCATAGAGGATGGGTCTATGGGGGTTGCTATATGTTTAGAATAAAGAAATTTTAATCCAAAAATCTCACTAAAATCATAGAAGAGGTGTCACACAAAAGAATTAAATAAGGTAAGAGTTTAAACCAGCAGTGGGAAAGTCAAAAGGCTTTTTTTTTTTTAAGTTGTTACATATATAAGTGAAAAAAATAAAGTATAGCCAAAGATCTCGAATAAAGCAAATGAACTATAATTAAAAAGGAATGTGGCTGATTTTAATCAACAAACCAGGGTTCATACAATCAACTAAGTATGCTTTTCAAAAGGAATCCTTTTCGAATTCTGTGAACTTTACAATTCTGTAGGTCATCATTAAAAACTGCCTTCAAAACTTGAGGCAATTCTTTTACATATTCAGAAAAGTTACAAAACTTTACTCTTCGAAAGAGGATTTAATTTTAGAAAAAAAGCCCAGAATTATTTGCATGAAGACAAGCAGACAGATAATTAAGCCACAACCTGTGGCAGGAGGGATAAAATTAAGATAAAAAATTATCTTCCTGACTTTCTAATTTGTTTCAAACTGACTCAGAAGACAACCACAAAGTGAAATTTGAAGAACATGTTTGTAACAGGAGCCTCACTCATGCTGTACGTGTTTAGTGAACCTTCCTATGACGCACCTCAACATGAGGTCAAAACGGGTGCAGCTTGGAGCCTTCCAACGCTTAGAGTCTTGCAGAAGAAACAAAGAACCAGGCAAAATACAGGGGAACGAAGCACGGGATCCTTCCTAAGGGGAGGGCTTTGGAGGACAACACTCACCTGGACATCTGACTCCAGGCCCCCCAGTGCAGTCACACAGCCTGGCCTGTCATTACAGCAAGCTGGTCCTCAGCAGGCCTACCCTTTCCCAGCTCTGACCTGGCTCATGCAGTCTAACTCTGACATTGCCATCTAAAATAATCCTGCTTGGTTTTTAAGATCCACCTGACTTATTGTGCTTTGCTGTGCTTAGTCACTCAGTCGTGTCCAACTCTTTGCAACCCCATGGACTGTAGCCCACCAGACTCTTCTGCCCATGGGGATTCTCCAGACAAGAATACTGGAGTAGGTTACCATTCTCTTCACCAGGGGATCTTCCCAACCCAGGGATCGAACCCAGGTCTCCCACATTGCAGGCGGATTCTTTACCATCTGAGTCACCAGGGAAGCCCTGACTTATCGTGATGCTCTCCTAATTATCCCCTTCTCTAACACCTACAAGCTGGACTTTGTCTGTCCTCCTGATTTAATTCTTCACTTTCTCACTTCTCACATCTGCCAAGGGCCATGCAGAGTCACACATCAGTGACTCTGCATGGCCAAGAACACCTATGGGCTTATCCACATTTTTTTTTCCATCTGTAGCAACTATCAAGTTATCCTTTCTATTATTTCTATCTAGCAATAAGTCCCATCCTCTACATATTTATCTTTTCAAACTCTACTTTATTGCTTTAAAGTCACATCCCATGAATTATCAAAGTCAAGCAAAGAATTACTGACTCTAAGAACACATGATCGGATTCCATCTTTACCATTTTCAGTGGCCGCATGGATCCAATGTATGCCTCCTCTGTATCCCAGAAGGATAAGTCAGGGTATTCACCAGGTTCCAGGATAAAAGGGACACCCTGAAATCCAGGCTCTTCATAAATCAGCCATCTAAATAAGTACCAAGGAAGAAGCAGACAGTTCATCATTTCTGTCAGTGGAACACTGCACCCCACAGATGAGAGAGGACCAGAACAGGGGAGGATGTGGGTCTGGACACACAAGTGTGGGTGCACTTAGTGGAGCAATGTTGGACTCCAGGAGGAATAAGCCATTATATGCACCTCTTGAGCTTCTGTTTGTTGCCTTGGCTTGGCTAGCTTTGTCCACTGATTTTACTTTCTATTATGAACTGTTTCAAAGTTTAAATGTCTGTTACTTCCAAGTAATAAAAGTAGTTATCTTTTGCCCCATGTATGTATTTACAGAGGCTCCAGCCAGGAGATTTCACACTTTAAAAGGTTATATCTCATTTGTAACCAAAAATAGGATGTTCCACCTAATCATCTGTCATAGTGTCAAAAATTAGGAACAGCTAACAAATATCTAGAGCTTACAAGGAATTCCATCTGATCCTTACAACAATGCTACAAGGAAAAGATACAGTCCCCATTTTACAGGTGAAGTTAAATTGCCCAGGGCCGCACAGCTACAAGTACTAAATGCAGGGCTGATCCAAGCTGACCCCAAAACCAAGGTCCTAGTCATTCTTGAACAGCAGTCTTTCTCATTCCAGCGTGCACTGAACATAATTTCTGCTTTCACAGTCACTCAGGATCAGCACTGGGAGCATGACTCAATGCACAGTGATGTCTGTGGGGGCTCTCAAAGTCTAAAGACTGCTTGTTCCCAGGCCCAATGCTTTTTGAGTCCTTGGACTTGATTTTTATGGTTTTTCAATACCACACCCTTCTATCACACTTGTCAGCTGTCACTTCTGCTGTGGTCAGGCAACCAGAAGCCTCACCCTCCTCTAATGTGCTAGAAACCAGGAAACCAGAAAACCATGCCTCACATGAACTGTCCCTAAAGACTGCAGTCTTATCAATTTCTTGGTTCCTTGGAGGGTTCTGGTGAAGTCGCTGTTGCTGGAGAAGTGACTTCTTTATAAGAGAGATGGTAATATACCCTCTTGACAAGCAAATGTGACATCTTGGTGATCACTTATACCCACCAATTCTTTATTAGTCTTGCTAAAGCATCCTAGCTGGGCTAACTGTGCCAAGTTCCCCAGAGCACAGGCCACAAGAGGAAGCTGGCTGTAAAGGTAATCTTTCACCTACAAAATGAATCTGATTCTCCCCTCTTTGCTTTTCTCTTGTTCACAGTTTTGGCCCAAGGGCACGTTTTTGGTGAGTTTCTGTTACAGACTGTCCTGGATAAATCAGTAACTTCTTTAGACTTACTAATTATACAGGGATTTATAGTCAAAATCCTACTGGAGACCTGCCAACATACACACACACACACACACACACACACACACACACAGTGTTGAGAGGCCGTGTGTGGTGTGGGTGGGGGAATCAAAACTAATCCACAGTGTTAGAAGTCAGGGCAATACTTACAGGGACGACTGGGAGGTGGTGGGAAGGCAGGAACAGAGATGCAGAGAACAGACTTGTGGGCACAGCGGGGGAAGGAGGGGGCAGGACAAATTAAGAGCGTAGAGTGGACACATTCTTTACCGCATGTAAAGTAGGTAGGTGGGAAATTGCTGTACAGCACAGGGAGCTCAACCCAGTACAACAACCTAGAGGGGTGGGATGGGGTGTGGGGCTGAGAGGGAGGTTCAAGAGGGAGGGGACACATGTATTCTTCCGGCTGATTCACGCTGTTTTAGGGCAGAAACCAACACGTCATTGTAAAGAATTATTCTCCAATTAAAAATAAATTAAAAAAAGAGAATGCACTACGTCTTTTTTTGGAGCCCAAAGCTCTCAAAGGCACATCACACACTGATTTCATGCCCTAGCTAAATAACAGCAGTTTATTATAAAGTGTGCTCTTCGGCCAATAACAAGCCAAGGGCCTTGAGGTCTGACTCTTCACAAATGAACAGTCTGAATTTTTTATAAACACAGACGATGGCTCATCAACAAGTGATTCTGAGATTCTGACATGGTGCTTACTGAAGTACTCTTTCATTAAGTGTTTTCTTCTACAGTTTGAGTTCTAAGGGTATGTATTCATCTGCTACTAAACATCTCATTTTCCTTGAAGCATACAGCTTAGTCATGTTAACACTTATAGAAGGAAGGTAATCTGGGATAAAGAGGGTTTTGTCCAAAAGCCTGAACACATAAACTGGCACACCTGAAGACTGCTGTTCTGCAAATAGTGAATTCTGAGGGCCTGCTGGGTAACTTCCTCAGTAAATGCTGAGGGCCTGCTGGGTAGCTCAAACACACATTTGTGAATGGGGGTGGACTTTGGAATCTGAAAACTCATATACAGAGTGTGATCCTTTTTCCCCTTAATTCTATTCCAACAAGATACATTATTCACAAGGCCATCAGGAGATAAACTACCTTCGCGCAGTGTGATTTCATTTTCTTTTATTTTCTCATGTATTCAGCCTTTGCCTATATTATGAATAAACTGTATGTCTATAAAGTATGAGTTTAAAAACACAATAACAAATGTGGCTTCCCTGGTGTCAGTAGTAAAGAATCTGCCTGCCAACGCAGGGACACGGGTTCAATCCCTGATCTGAGAAGATCCCATATGGCCGCACAGCAATTAAGCCTGTGTGCCACAACTCCTGAGCCTGTGCTCCAGAGCCCAGGAATCACAACTGCCGAGCCACGGGCCCTAGAGCCTGTGCTCTGCAACAAGAGAAGCCAGTGCAATGAGAAGCCCTCATACCACAACTAGAGAAAAGCCTGCAAGCAACAAAGATCCAGCACAGCCATAAATAAATGAATACAAATATTTTTATAAAAAAAACAAAGGTATACATACAAAGGAATACTGTTGAACTAATGTTGAACTAATAACAATGGTCATCCATACATTCATGAAAATCATTCATGTCATTACTCTTTCAGAAACACCCTCTGAATCAGACAAGAAAAACCTTATCTTGTTCACTTGTTCTTAAACCAAAAACAGTTTTTCCAGCTGGCTCTAAGTCTTATTCTCTAGATATGGCTGCACATGAATGTTGGCTACATACAGAAACCAAGGGGATAGTCAGAAGATTTAAATACGAATGTGCCAACTTTGACGTTATTCAAACAAGAGCAGGCTCTGAATCTCAAGGGGGGACTGGTACCTTTACAGTGGCGAGGAGTGGGAAGCATCAGTGTAACCGACACTCAAATTTGGCTTGATTAACGCAGCATGAGTATGTGTCACTACCTATAGAAGTAACATCCTTGACAAACCCCTTCAATCTGCATCTGATTATACATGAAGACCTAACTGCCTGTATATAGAAATTTCAGGTGACAGAAGACCAAGTTAAATGATACCATGAAGAAGCACTCAGAAAATCCAGACTATGGCACATACGCTAAGCAGCTGACCTAAATTCTTCCAAAAAATCAATGGCATGGGAAACAAAGATGGGGGTATTTAAGAGATTAAAAGAGACTTTTCAAAGAGATAGGACAACCAAATATATGAGCCTTGCTTGGAAACTAATTAAAAACATCTATAAAAGACATTCCTGAAACAATGGGGAAATTTTGTTTATGGACTATTGGGTAGATATTATCATGGCCATATTGAAAATTATGGTGTGATAATGGTAGTTTTGTAGGAAAATGTCATTTTAGAGAGATTTGGGATGAAGTTTATAGGAATGAAGGGTCACAATACCTGCAACTTACTTTCAAGTGCTCAGAAAAGAAGATAAAGCAAATATGGCAAGATGTTAAGAATTACTGAATCAAAGTGGAGGGTATATGGGTGTTTGCTATCCTTTCTACTTTTGTGCTTATGTCTGAAAACTTTCATAATAAAAAGCTGGGCTTCAGTATACTCCTTAAGGAAATATATGCAGTGAATATTAAATAGCAATGAAAAAGAATAAGTACACATATACTCATCAATATGGGGACTCTCAGAAACAATGTGGAGAAAAAGGAACAAGCCACAGCTCCTTATTTTAAAAGTTTTATAAATTTCAAAAGCAAGCACAGCTAAAAATACTGAAAGGACAGATACTATATGGTGACACCACAAAACAAGGGGCTGAGAAACACACAAAATTCCAGAGAGGGATCTCACACGTGGAGAAGTCAGGGGGATGGGAACAGGCGGGCTATGCTGGGTGCTGCAGCAGTGTTAGTAATGGTGAGGTTCTCAGTTGCATGATGAGGGGCTTGTTTGATTACTAGGCCTCATAGTTCACATACCTACATATATTTTTATATATCAAGTATTTCATGTTAGCATTGACCAAAGAATATGTGGCTATTAAAAAAATGTCCCTCGATTTCAGAACACCTGCATTCTAGTACCTGTTCTTCTGACAACTAATCCTAACAACTAATCCAACCTGATAAAGTGGCCAAAACCTGTCTTCCTTGATTAAATGATGGTGTTGGAACAGATGTTCTTTATGCTGCCTTTGAAGCCTTAAAATTCCTTAATTTTATTTATTAGAAATAGACTCAAGATAAGATACACTGTCACTTCTGCAAGGATGGGTGCTGGCATTGCCAGCTACTTAAAGACAAATCTCACTCAACACAATGTGAGAGGAAAATTTTGTTAGAAAGTTCTCATTTTCCCAAATAAGAAATTAGCAAGTAACACACTGGGTTTGATCCCTGGGTTGGGAAGATCCCTGAAGAAAGGAAAGGCTACCCACTCCAGTATTCTAGCCCGGAGAGTTCCATGGACTGTATAGTCCCTGGGGTCGCAAAGAGTCGAACACAACACTTCCACTTTCACTTCACTTCACTCTGAATGTGTGTATGTGTGGAAAAGCCTAATGCAGATTGAACAGGCCCTGGAGTAAATCTCCTCATGGAATCTGAAGAAGCACCCCCACACAGCTAAGGCTTCTCTTCCATCAGTTCATAGGACTGCTGCACCAACAGAGGCAGTGTCAGCTTGAATACTTGCTATCAGCTGAATTTCCCCAACCTATCAAGGCTCCCCTTGGAGATCTGTAAAAGTACTACTGACCTGGTACCAAGCTGACTGAGTTCAATGAGCCCAAACTCTGAACTGACATCTAAGGCAGCTTTCTATTACCCTGATGGCAATGAAGAACCAGAAAAAAAGTGTCTGCCACCATGCAAGCCCATCAAAATGTGTAAAATATGACTGGTTTGTAACTACCACCTGTAAGACCAGGTTAAACTCGCTGTCAAGGTAAGAAACGTCCTTTAACTGTAGCTCGTTACGCTTCCACATAGCCCAAGCCTGAGTCATAAAATCATCCAGACATGGAGATAAAAATATGATGCGTGTGTGCGAGCTCAGTCACTCAGTCGTGTCCAACTCCTTCTAATCCCATGGACTGCAGCCCTCCAGGCTCCTCTGTCCATGGAATTTTCCAGGGATGAATATTGGAGTGAGTTAGTGATATTTCTCAGCCTTAAATACTTTGAGACAAAAGACTTATAGGTCTCTTTGATGTTGAAAAACTCAAAAGCAGCAAGAGATGAAGAAACTTTTGTTTAGATTCCTCCTTTTCTTCCTAATCTCTAAATATAAAAGTGCCTAAAGCTCACATGACTTTCCTGCTCTTTCTAATTTATTTAATTGGAGAATAATTACCTTACAATATTGTGATGGTTTTTGCCATACATCAACATGAATCAGCCATGGGTATACCTGTGTCCCTCCATCCTGAACCCTCCCCACCCTATCCCTCTGGGTTGTCCCAGAGCACCGGCTTTGGGTGCCCTGCTTCATGCATCGAACCTGCACTGGTTGTCTTTTTACATATGGCAGTATACATGTTTCAGTGGTGTTCTCTCAAATCATCCCACCCTTGCCTTCTCCCACTGAGTCCAAAAGTCTGTTCTTTACATCTCTGTCTCCTTTGCTGCCATGAATGTAGAATTGTTGGCACTGTCTTTATAAATTCCATATATATACATTATATACAGTATTTGTCTTTCTCTCTCTGACTTACTTCACTCTGTATAATAGGCTCTAGGTTCATTCACTTCATTAGAACTGATTCAAATATGTTCCTTTTTATACTGAGTAATATTCCATTGCGTATATGTGCCACAACTTCTTTATCCATTTATCTGCCGATGGACATCTAGGTTACGTCCATGTCCTAGCTATTGTAAACAGTGCTGCAATGAACACTGGGGTACATGCGCCTCTTTCAGTTCTGGTTTCCTCGGGGTGTATGCCCAGCAGTGGGATTGCTGGGTGAAATGGCAGTTTTATTCCCAGTTTTTTTAAGGGATCTCCACACTGTTCTCCATCATGGCTATACCAATTTGCATTCCTACCAACAGGGTAAGAGGGTTCTCTTTTCCCAACATCCTCTCCAGCATTTATTGTTTGTAGACTTTTTGATGATGGCCACTCTGACCAGTGTGAGAAGATAACTCATTGTGGTTTGGAGTTGCATTTCTCTAATAAGGAGTGAGGTTAAGCATGAAGATCTCATCCAGTATGGGGTTTAGATACCTTCTCCACGCCCATGACTCCAGGTTATATCTCCAGCCTCCCTACCCACCTAAGATTCCAGTGCCATGTATCCAGTCACCTTCCTGACCTCTTACCTGAATGCTTGAATGGGTAGTTGGCATCTCCCATCTAACCTCCAAAACAAAACACCTGGATTTCACTCCTCCTCCCCGTTTTTTTCTATTCCAATAAATGCTGTGGTCCCAAACCCTGGACATTTCTCTGCCCCTCATACCCCACATAAAACCTGTCAACCAGTGTTGTTGGTTCTGTCTTCAAAATGTATCCAGAATCTGACTGTTCTTCTACCACTACCATCACACCAAGTCACCGAAACACTTCTCGCCTATGTAACTGCAAATCTTTGCTTCCACTCTTAGCTCTTTACAATTTACTTTTTCACAGAAGCTAGAGTGATGCTCCTAAAACACAAGTTAGATTAAAGTCCTCCAATGATCTCTTATGTTCCTTGGAGTCACCTAAAATCCCTCTGGAGTCCTACAAGGGCTGACATGATATGAGCCCTCTCCACCACCAATCCTCCTGGCTCACTCGACTGCAGCCAGACCGCCCCTCAAATGCTCAAACATCCCCTGGAGGGCTTTGCAAACACTGGGCTTCCAGCCTAGGACACTTCTCTACCCTGCCTCCCCGGGATGTCCCACAGCTGACTCCCTCACGTCCTCAGATCTCTGCTTAAAAGTCACCAGGGACTTTCCTGACTACTCTGTAAAGTAGCACTTCCACGGTCCCTCTCCATAATTTATGTTTCTTGTAGTATTTACCTTTGGATTCATTACATATGTATTATCTTACTCATATTCCATTAATATAAACTCTTGAGCAGTCTCTGAATATATGAATACTTATAAATTACATATATATAACTGCTGAATATACTATAAACTTATTGGAAAACATACACAAAGATAACATCTGAAAAGGCGATTTTAAATGAAATATGCAGAAGCTTTAGTGCTTTTCCCTGCATTTCGGTGCACGGCTGTCACATGCCCTGGGCTGTGCACTCCACTGCGGGGGCCACCAGCTTCAGTTCTGCAGCCTGCACTTTCTAGCCTAATTTCTCCCCTATCTGAAATATTCCCGCTTCCTTCAAAATACTCTTGCAGTTTCCTGTAATTTTTGAAATCAACATCCTAGGGGCTTTGGAAAGCATTGTGTGAAACTGTCAAAGGAAGTCGTATGCGTGTTGGCCTCCATCCCACATGAAATATCAAGGGCACACACGCTTTGAATCACCTCCTCTGAATTACCGTGAAGGTATAATCTGCAACTCAGCTCTGAATGAATCAGGTTCCTTTGCGATAAGGCAATCTCCACATTAAAAATGCAGTTTTCTCCCTGCACTTCCTCCAAGAAACCATTATCATTTACAAGAAAGCTGAGTTATAGTAACATAGTAACCAAAAAATAAGATTTTTATGTGCCTTATAAAAAAATAATAAAAGCTTTTAGTCAATAATTACTTAACAGGATAACAAATTAGAGATAGATTATCTGAAGTCCTCTTTTCACACTCAAAAAAGAGCTTCATTAAAACTGTATTGCAAATACTCACATGCCCCAATGTACTTTAATGGAACAAGTCTTCTGCATTATGCCAAACCCTTGCATTTCTTCAGTATCATCAAAGTAGGAATTTAGAAGTCCTAACCCTTCTGGTTCAGTAAATAAGTCAATCTGACTAACTCTGTAATCCTAAAAAATAAAAAAAAATTACATGAATACAGTATATATGTATAATAGTAACACCATGTATTAAACTCTACATTAAGCTCATTATTCTCTTTCTTTAATAATTAAAATAAGCTTTAAATATACATATACATTGCACAGATCATCTGCCACTTTATCCCTTTCCTGTTCTCACTCAGGACCTAATATGTGATCTTTTGGGGAATACACATTGCATTAGTCATGTATCTCAGCATTACATTCAAGCAAAGACCACCAGAAATGCATCTCAAGAGTTTTGGAACATTATTTATTTCCCTTGTCTTCACTGAAAACCCTGCCTGGCTTTCCTTGGTAACCTGGGTTTTAGTTCCTTGCTCTCCTGTGACCATCCATATCCAGAGACACTAGTCTATAGAGTGGCTGCCTCCTCAGCTGTCGTCTTGTGCCGACGGGCCCCTGCGGTAACACTCCTTGAGTACGATGTGGGTTTGGTCTAAGTCATAAAGGCAAAGGTGCACGTTTACGGTTATTTACAAATCTCTGCACTTTGGTCACTGTTCCATGCCCTGTATGTCCATCAAACACACTACAAAAGGCCTCTCCTGGCTGAATGCCTGGGCCCTGATCGAATATTTATTGAATCTCTTCTATGTTGCAGAGCAAGGTGAACTGAGGTACAGAAAAAATGGTAACACTTGGGTCAGTTCAGGGGCAACTGTTTCAAATATTAACAAAAGGAACAGTTAATGAGCTGAAAAGGTGATTCCCTTGAATATATGTTGTGACTTTTATGTGTCAAGGAACCATAAACACAATCTGTTAACAAAAAAATTCATCATGTATTAGGAACCATAAAAGTGTTCCTTCTCTTTAACATGACACCATTCTGAAAAACTTATCGCAAGGAAATGAATCATAAAATGTATACATTGTTAAATGCACAAAAATACTCATGAAGCATTTAAGACAGGAAAAAGCTTAAATCCCATAGCAAGAAGAAAGGTAAAACAACTGAAAGCACATCATATCAGTAGGATATGATGCTCAGTAAAACTCCACACCATGTAATACCATGAAAAGCACTAACTGCACGAGGCCTGCTACCATCAGCCAAAACAGGAGGTCTCTGGACCAGCGTGCTTCACTTCCCTCAGCCCACCTTCCTGGACCCTAAATCCCCACCCCACCAGATTCTCATCTCTCTCGAAGTTGCAAATCATCGAGAGATGTTCCAAGTGGGAGTATAACCATCAGCAAGCGGTACAGAGAGAGTAAAAAAGAGATTGAGAGTCAGTGTTAAAGGAAAACAACATGTACTTGTATAATGATTACAATTACAGAAAAAGCAGATTATAATATGGCCAAGAAAGAGCAGAGAATTCAGAAAAATGAAGGAGAGACACTACATGAGAGATAGGATTTGAATGATATTTTAAAACATTGCTTTATTATGAGTAATAAATAAAAACTGCAGATAAATTATTCCACTATGACATTTCAAAACGGTGTCTGTTACATCTTGCATAAAGTCTATCACATTATGTACTTAAAATTATTAAGAGATAAATCATTTAGAATACCAGTTATCATCTAAGTCACTCAGAAATGTTGACCCAGGAAATAACATTTTATTCTGCCAAAAACTGTTAGTCATTCTTACTCATTCTCATTTTGGAACATGTCTTTTTCCCCTGTTGCACTCTGATACCCAAGTCTAACACACAAATGGAGCTTTTTCACTTGGAAGATACCTTTTACATTTTTAAAAGGTAAAGAACCATCAAATTCCAAGAACCACAAAGAACTGATTCAAGTTCCTCATTAATGAATAAATAACCAAGAAATGTTTACCCAATCCATAAAGTGGCCTTAAGTACTCATTTTCTTAAAACTCACATGAAATCCCAGAGTTAATAGCTGAATTATCTTTGGATTATTTAGTTTTCAAAATAGTCCTGTAAGCCACTCAATAAGAACTCACAGAGCAACCAAAAAAATAAGTGAAAGAAAAATCTGTTCTTACAGAGTTCATCAAAACTAGGTTATTAAATAAAATACATTTGCAGATGGGAATGGGGGCCAGGAAAGAGGATTCATGTTTCAGGATTTATTCTGAAGAAAAAGACTAATTAGAATGTTTCTTTTCTAATTAACATGTACAAATATTTAAAATATAGAAAACCTATCCATAAAACACAAAATATTTTTCCCAATCACTTTTATCACAAAATGAAACTCTCAAAAGAATCATATTCAGCATTCAGTAAGTATTTGCTGAATGAACAGATGAAATCCAGTTTGCCTTTATTAAAAGCTTACTAATTTTACCCACCTGGACCACAAGTCTGATAGAACCAATCACCATGGGCTTAGTCGACACTGCCTCATCCTCATTTCTTTCCAAAATATCTTCTATACCCCAGAGACCAGAGAGTTCCAATTCTCCTTCTTCTAAGGGGATGGAGTGCCCTTCAAAATTTGGTTTCTCATACAAAATCCAACTAAGAATAAAACACAGCAAAACTATTAGCCAGTCTTGGTGAGAGAGATTTTGATTAGTCAAATATTCTGGCCAATAGAGTGTGTGAGTGTGAGTGTGAACGTGTGTGTGTGGATCATCCTGACCCAAGGATCAAACCTGGGTCTCCTATATTGCAGGTGGATTCTTTATCATCTGAGTCACCAGGGAGCCCCTTATAAATAATATATTAGTGGCCAATTCTCTCCCCAGTAGCTCAGTGGTAACGAATCTGCCTGCCAGTGCAGGAGATTCAACAGGAGACGCAAGTTTGATCCCTGGGTCAGAAAGATCCCCTGGAGAAGGCAATGGCAACCCACTCCATTATTTTTGCCTGGAGAATCCCAGTGGACAGAGGAGTCTGGCAGGCTACAGTTAATGGAGTTGCAAAAGAGTAAGTCATGACTTAGCAACTAAAACAAAACAACAATCAGGATTTTAGAGAATTTTTGACTATCAGTATGAACATTATAGAGCTACTAATTTTTATGGTAGCTCTATAGTATAGTAAGTTTGCCAGTTGGTGGAAACATAGTAATGTCAGATAAATGGACTTTTATTGTAATGTTTTTTCTTCTTATATATGTAAAAAACACTTTTGAGGGTTTTAACTTACATATTAGAGCCATATCAACGGATATACTGATACAAAGGACTACTACATGCAGGCTAATGGAAAGCATTTTTCCAGTTTTATTGAGATCTAATTGACATATAGCATTGTATTAGTTTTGGCTGTACAACCTGACCATTTGATATGTGTGTATATTACAAAATGATCACCATAGTAAGTTTATTTAATAAATCCACCACCTCACAGTTAAACAATCTTTTTTCCTGTGATGAGAATTTTTATGATGTATTCTTTAAGCAATTTTCAAATATACTATGTAATACTTTTTTAATGACCCAGAAAGCACATTTATTCTTCTCAGCAACATACAAACACTAAATAAAAACCTCGTGACAATATATAACAGTGCTAGTCTTAAGTGCTCATATTTCTAAGAAAAGAGAGACACTAAGAAAAGTTGAAGAATCAGTATTTCATTAAAAACAAAATTATAATTTTCAGTTTTCAAATTTAAGAACAAAAGCTAATTGTATTTTCCCAGTGAATATGTTGAATATACAGAAAAATATATTAAAATATCTAAAGTCTAAAAGGAAAGATGCTGCATATTTAATCAAATGGAGAGACCCAAAGAAAAGCTTACTAATTTTTAAAACCATAAATGCCTACAGCCCTACACCTTTTTTTTAAACAAATTTATAAATAGGTACAAAGATTCATATTTATGCCAAGTAAGTGTTTTTTTTTTAAACCGCTTTTCTTTATTCAATTTCCTGTGTATTTCCTTGAAGCAGTTAAGCTGGCAATACAATTTTTTTTCACCAGTTTCTTTACTTAACAAAAACTACCTGCTGTCAAAAAGTTAGAAAATAAATTTTAGATTAGTCCTTCACTGAACTGTCACTTAAAAAGTTAGCCAAGATATTTCCCTTATAGAATTTTCAAAATTCCTATCAGCATGCTTAGTGCATGGCCTATCAACATGAGTAGTGCAATTCTTACCAACCTTAAGGAAAATTAAAAAACCAAAAGTATATTACGGACTCTGGTGATCATTAGTCCAAACCAACATTACGTGGGAAAAATGGGAAAAAGAAATTTATACTGCTGCATTTTTCTGATTCCTCTAGCATCAACATGCATCATTCCTAGAATCAGAAATGTTAAAAAATGTTTTTCTTAGACATGCTTTTAGTATTCACTAAGACTATGGTTTTTCCAGTGGTCATATATGGATGTGAGAGTTGGACTGTGAAGAAAGCTGAAAGCCGAAGAACTGAAGCTTTTGAACTGTGGTGTTGGAGAAGACTCTTGAGAGTCCCTTGGACTGCAAGGAGATCCAACCAGTCCATTCTAAAGGAGATCAGTCCTGGGTGTTCTTTGGAAGGACTGATGCTAAAGCTGAAACTCCAATACTTTGGCCACCTCATGCAAAGAGTTGACTCATTGGAAAAGAGTCTGATGCTGGAAGGGATTGGGGGCAGGAGGAGAAGGGGACGACAGAGGATGAGATGGCTGGATGGCATCACCAACTCGAGGGACATGAGTTTGGGTGAACTCCGGGAGTTGGTGATGGACAGGGAGGCCTGGCGTGCTGCAATTCATGGGGTGGCAAAGAGTTGGACACGACTGAGCGACTGAACTGAACTGAACTGAAGACTAGTATTGTCTGCCCTTCATATTGTTCAGTTCAGTATATTGTTAAGGGCATAATTTAAAATAAGTACTGAGGACCAAACAGACGATTAAAAATGTGAAACACACTCTCCGAGTCAGGAACACAAAGTGCCGCTCTTACCATCCTCTAACGACTTTTACTAGTATCACAGGAGAGAGGCTCCAGGCGCTACAATCCTCCACGTCACTGAACACTTCAATACATGCCTCTGAGACGTCGGGCTCGCTGTATATCACCACCTAAGAAAGTGAGAGTGGTATCAAGTGCTGTTGTTGCACTTTGTCAAGTCAAAATGATTCTAGACAAGGAACAGAAAATACTCTTACTTTTCCAGGTCGGGGATTGATTTTATTCTGGACGCTTCCTCTAATTGTCTGTAATCAGATGAACAAAAACACAACAAATAATTAAACTTCATGGAAAGTCTCCTTTTCCCCTCCCATGATCCTTTAAGTAAGGTCATATTTGCCTCACATTTGTCAATTTGGAAACATATCTACATATCTACTTTGATCTATACCAAAGTCATATTAAAACTTGAATCTATTAAAGGTAAGGGCTTTTTTCCCCCTCTAATTGATTTTGCCATTTCAGTTTCTCCTCATATATATGCTTAGGAGATTTTCACCAACCTGGGAAGTTGAGGGTCCAAGAGTCAGACCTATGTTTTATACCAGTTCACAGAACCAGAATTCAGCTAAGAGATCATAATTCAAACCATCCGAGTATAATTTCAAATAAACAGAGAAATTATAATGGATCAATCACTTATCCAGAATGAGCTGAATCAATTCTGTGTGTTCCTATACATATCTTATCTGAATCTATAAATACTGTTTTTTCATCACATAACAACTAAATAAAGTGTTTATGGTATATCTCACAATGCTCACTGCACATGGTTATTTAATCCCTTTGAGAGGAACAAAATATATTTTTATACAACTACAAAACTAATCATTTTCAAGCCCATCTGACAAGACCAGTAAAACTAGAAATGTTCAAGATAATAAAAATGTAATTACACTTGTAAAAATAAGATAGAACATGGACTACTTTCATTGCTGACCAAGATGCCCATTCTAAGGACTGCCTGTGATCTGATGGCTCTTGCATCACACCAGGGTGGACTATGACTGAAAGGCCACAGGAAGGGCCTCAGTAGAGCATTATTACAGATTAAAATGGCATATGCTTATTTATATGTGCACATTTCAAGAAGATAAGCTAAAGAAAAAGCCCGATATTATAATAAAATTTCAGACATTAAAAAGAGAATACTTATACAGTCAACAAAGCCCAAGACCTAAAGAAAAACAAACAAAAAAAATTTTTTAATCATAAAAAGGCCTAGAGAAAGTATAAAGTACTCTGTTTCTCTTTTTCACTCCACTTGACTGGGTTTTTCAAGAGATTCCATAGTGAAACTGTGTACTCTGTTGTCAGACTCACCGGATTGTTGTTAAATAAGAGAAGTGATCTAAGAATGATTAAGGAGAGAGAATAAGGCTGGACCAGTGGCAATTTTGTGCTTGAGACAAATACTTAAAAATTGCATGATTTCTAAGTGCTATAGGCTGATTCAGTTTTATTTGTTTACAGCAGTGGTCCTCAAAGTGCAATCCAGGGGTCGCTGGAGGGTCCCCAGTGCCCTTGCAGAGAGTCCATGAGGTCAAAATGATTTTCATAATTAGAAGAGGTTGTCTTTTTCACTTTCTCTCACAGGTATAGAGCAGAATTTTCCAGAGGGTCCATGACGTGATGACATCATTGTTCTGGTGGATACTGGAATGTGCATTTGTGTGTTCTGTTTTAAATTTTTCTCAGTATTAATTACTTATTTTTTTTACTGGCTGGACCGCATGGTGTAGGGGTAAGGGAGTTAGAGAAGGTGAGGTTCTGAAAAAGAACGAGACCAGCACTTTACAGGAACAGATCACCTTTAATGAGGCGAGAACGGGCAGCAGTCAGATTAGTGAGCTCCTGCACTAACCCAAGAAAAGAATAAGTATATATAGGCATATATGTGGAAATCTACTCTCTTAAGGGGGCCTGTTCTTCTCCAAGGTTGTTCGGAGTAGTTATCTCCTAAACAGCTGGAGCAAGGAATTCTGGAGATCGGCCAGAGGCCAGACTGGCTGGGAGCTGGGCGTAATCAACCTTAATGTCTGTTTGTTTGTTTTTTTTCCCTTCAGGTGAGAGTTGTTTTTCATAGAATGGTGGGGAGGCCCTGGTGGGGAGTTTTAACTCCAGGCAATTTTGAGCCATGTAACTTTCCTTCACGTGGCATATGGGATGTTACTTTCTAACCAAGTATCAAACCCATGCCCCAAGCCCCGTAGAAGCGTGAAATCTTGACCACTGGACCACCAGGGAAGTCCTCAGTATTAATTTCTAATATAATAGATTCCAATAGGCATAACCCATGTGAACAAAAGCTCTTTGGGGTCCTCAATAAGTCTTATTGTATATCTACATCTAGATGTGTGTGTGTGGGTGGGTATGTGTGTATGTGTGTATGGCATCCTAGGAGTAAAAAATTTGAAATCTTTTGAAAAAAGAGATCTGAGCCTCTGCTGAAAGTTCAACTACCCTTTTGAAAGAGGTTCCAGAATTATATTCCATGATAGGCTTGTAGCAAAAAACAATACAACAAATTTAAATGGGGCAGTGCCCTGTACAAATGAGGAAGGGGGTAGGATATTTTCTGCCTGGTTCTCATCTTCACTTGCCAGGTAGCCTGGTTCACAGGGTGGGCAACAGGAATACAGTTCCCACTTCTGTTTCTGGGCTTAGCAGAGCTGAGTTCTAAACTTTATCATCTTCTTCCCTCTTTCAACTTGAGTATCAAGCATCGTAAATGAAAACCACAAATGTATGTCAAAAATTGAGTAAAGAAAACAACTTATAGCAGTCAGAAAAAAGATGGAGAAATCAAAATCATATTTTGCCATCCTCTCTACTATATTACAGGAAAGCACCAATGTAAACCGAATTCTTTATTCCCCAACAGCTTTGCAAGAAAAAATATTTCCCTAATGAAAACTAATTCCAAATAAAGAGAAAACATTTTCTCAGCCATGTGGGATAAACATGGACTCCTATGTAGGGGAAGAAAGAGCGAATCTCAAAGTGCAAAAGAAAGGATTAGGAATAAGATTCTTTGGTGGGGGCAGGGGGTGGGGGTTCAAGATAAAGGAAGCCTTCACAAATCTTCACTAAATTCCAAGTATAGTGTTGAGCATCTTTACACAGAACTACCGAAGAAAAAACACCCTGTCTCTGAATTCTCAAGGTACCTTATCTATACCTTTCACAATACAACATACAAATTCGCAAGTGCCCTAAAATATTTGTAGCTTATTTTTCCCTGCTAGAGTATGAATGCCTTGAGAACAGTATCCAAGTACCTTTTCTCTTGAACTTTAACCTCCATTGTACATAGTAGATTTTCAAATGCGATGAATGAGTTAAGAAATTATTGTACAGGAGCATAACCGTTTTTAAACAAATAACATGAATTGCTCATCACCCCGCTTTTCCTCTGATTTTTTAACTACCTCAAATAAATGATACTATGTTGCTACTTACTGTTGTATCTGATAAGTTGCTACTTACTGTTGTATCTGATAAGTTGCTACTTACTGTTGTATCTGATAATGCCATTCCAGAAAAAGAAATGCTTGGGTCAAACCGGCTGGCTTTGAAGAGACCAGTGAAGTCTGTGTCACTGCTTCCATAGCTCAGCAAGTTTGATTTAAGAACACTTTCAGTATGATTAGACGTATCACCGTTGGTCTTCAGTTTTGAAAATTCAGAAAATTTAGTTTCTGACATGGGAAGGTTGCTTTGCAGATCCAGATCCTTTTTGGTTTCCTCTTTTTGCGGGCACTTTTCCATGGGGCTCAGACTTTTCAATCCCGAATGAGACGTATCTGACGAGTTGAAATTGAAGACCTTTAAGTTACTGGCTGGCAGACTTGGTTGTTCTTTCTCTGTACTACAGGGTGGGGCACTCTCAGCCACAGGCTGCAACACGGAAGGTCGAGAAAGAGAACTGCTATGAGCAGTACCGAAAGATGTGGTCATGGTATTGACTGATGTTACAGAGGGAGAAAAGATTTTGTCTTGTGGTAGAGAAGATAACAAGCTTGAGAAAAGTGCACTTTTTTCTAGCCTCGATCTCTTGACTCCACCATTTTGGACATCCTTGTTCTCTTTGTCATTGACTTCTGGAGCTGCCAGGGGCTCATCTTTCCCATTAGTATGAGTCTGCAAGGACTTGAAGAGGACACTCTGTTCAGTGGATGATCGTTTGGGCCTCAGTTTGGATTTGGTGTCAAGATTCTGCATCAAATGTAAAGCTGGTGACATTTCCAACTGGCCTTCCTTTTTCTTCCCCAAACCAAAGGTAAACACGTTGGGATCAAACACCTTTTCTAAATTGTCCTCGTGAATAGGTGGCATGGCAAAGTGAGGGGCAGGGGAGTTTGGTAGCCTGGTCTTCTTTTTCTTCTGGGGCATACACACAGTGCTGTCCATCTTTTTTATAATCTCAGTGAATTTTTCCATGTCAGAAGAAGAATCGAATACACTATCATCACTACCAGCAGAGATGTTCAAAAGACTGGCAGGACTGCCCTGGCCATTCACAGCACTCTGACTGGGTCTTTGGGGGGTTTCTAAATGACTTCTGTTGTCAGGGAGGCTGGTGGCGGTGGATTCAGCCTTCAGGGGTTTTTCGTTGTCCTCACTTTGAGCCTGGACAGGCAGAGTTGCTTCTGATTCAGGCGGCATGACTTGTGCGCCAGATTTTACTATATGTTCCTCTTTGCAGTGAATGTGTTTGGGTGATGTGCCCTTATTGCCCTGTACTTCCTCTTTCTGGGGAGCACCACTTGCAACGGAAACCACTTGGAGTTCATTATTGTGACAGCTTGGCAACTGTGCTTCTCTAACTTCAGAGCTTTCTGTGATGATCTGGGAGCAGACCCCCTCCATGCTCTCCACAGGGAGCACGAAGGACCTGACCTGGACTAGGACCTTGGATGGACACTCATCTCCCACAGCTTGCGGGCTGTGCTCTGGGGACAAAGGAGGGCTTGTCTCCCCTCCTCCTTCTCTTCCTCCTGCAAGTTTGGAGGGGGGCATTGTCTCATTATTCTGATGAGATACAGGCAGAGTACATCCATTATGGCTTTCTGACTCTCTGAGATCAGTGCACAGAGAACTGCTTACAGGAGCTTGAGCACATGTGTCTTTGGTATCATCTGCAGGAATGGGGGCAGCCAGTGACAGAGAAGGCCCATTAGATGACTCAGCTGGGGGCTGTGAGTCAGAAAATCCAGGCTGCGGGTTTGGTATGGCTGTTGGAGGCGGATCTTTGGTATCAAGAATGGCAGGGGTGTTTTCTGCCATATTAGTCATATTTTCAAGTTCAAGTCTTTTGCTGTTAGCAGCCTTGGAGTCATTCTCTCCTAAGATCTCCTGGTCCTTAACGGGAGTCAGAGCAGCAACCACTGGTTCAGAAGGGCAGCCAGCATCTGTTTGCACATCTACCTTATCACCTTGGGAAAGCTGAGAAACAGGAGTCTCCTCTTCAGGAAGCGTCACTTTGGCTTCTGCAGATGATGGCTTCCCTGGCACACCGTTCTGGTGACTATTTGGCATCACCTTCTTTTCAGGCAGCTCCATTTCCTTGGCTTTTTTGGCTAAATTCAGCTTTGCCCTCTCGACAAATGTTTTATTAGACGCAGGAGTGTTCTTCAAACCTCGAATGTCAGTGTGTCTTGGGCTGCTGTTTGCCCGCTTGTTTTCAAATAAGGAGATTTTGGTGGCAGTGTTTCCTTTGTGAACTGGCTGGCTAAATGGATTATGCTCACTTCCCAAACTGTCAAGATTCTTAGAGTTTTTAAGATTTAGTTCCACGTGTTTGGGCCTGGCAGGGCTGCAAGAATAAAACAGTATCAAGATAAATTTATTGACCTAGGTTTTAAAGCAAACACAGCAATTTACTACAAAACTGAAAAGCCAACATCTGACAGGTAACATTTTATGAAATTATTTTTAAACCATCCTATATATACTGTCAATTATCTTTAATGGATGTTTCGCTTTCTTATGAGGGATGAGAAAATTATACAGCTAAGAAACTCTAGAGGTGAGAGGTTAACAAGTTTATCATAAGCACAGTGCTTGGCACTAGAGTTGGCCCAAAGAACATTAGAACAAATTTGAATACTTCATGCACTCCCATACTTTAAATATGTATGATTTTCCCCAGAACCAACTGTACTACTTATCATAACTTTTTAATTTTCATTATCTCAAAGAGCTGGATTATAAAAAATATTTATTATTTACCTCTTCGAACAGTTTATTCCCTTCATCCTTCCTCCATAAAATTTTTCTGATTACATAAAGTGTGTTCACTAGAGACCATTTGGAAAATATAAAGACAAAAAATCACTCATAATCCTAACCACTCAAACAATATCCCTGTCAACATTCTAGTACACTTCCTGTCTTTTTTGTATGCATAGGGAAATATTTTCAACAAAATTGAGATTAGTCTGTTTATAGAGTTTGGCACCTCCCCTTGAATTTAACATTTTTCAAGTTACTAAAAACTTATTTGAAAAGTCTTTATAACGTCTGCACGTAAAAGTCCAGCGTATAGATGTGCCATAACTTACTCATCATTACTCAACTGTTGGTTCTGCCACCATTTGTTCTCCTCTCTTTCTCACATTTCTTGGGTGTAATTGTGTTGTGCAGCGCTAAGTCTCCTCAGTCATGTCTGACTCTGTGACCTCTTGGACCATGGCCCGCTAAGCTCCCCCGTCCACAGGATTCTCCAGGCAAGAATGCTGGAGTGGGTCTTCCCGACCCAGGGATCAACCCATGTCCCTTACATCTCCTGCATTGGCAGGTGGGTTCTTATCACTAGGGCCACCTGGGAAGCCCATGAAATTAAAAGTCTTTGAATGTATACAGTTTTCTTTCTGAGGAAAAAAAATGTGCTCTGGCTCTTACGCTAATTATCTGGGTGAACTTGGTCAAGTTACTCTAGCTCTCTGGACTCTACCTTCTCTATCTATAAAAACTAACAAACGAAAAACTAGATAGTTTAGAACAGAGTTGGTTCACACCCACACACATATTATGGTTGAAGACATCCTTGTAGTTCTCTTCAAGGGTTGCCGTTGGGGACAGTAGAGACTGGGGGATGGAACTGCTGGCCAGCAACCCTCCTTTCAACTAGAATCACTCTGACTTATCTATTACATATGTCACTTTTACATAAGCTTTTCAAGAAGAACAGACTCTAAAACGAAAACAAAAATATGTCTAAATCATTGGTCTAGTGGTTTATAAAAGGTAAGAGATAACAGCCACTAACATTCACTAATGGCCAAGCACTTGCTATGGCCTGCCTCATGTGCAATTTTACACATTCTCTCTTAAGATGAGGAAATTGAGGTCTAGAAAAGGTAAGTAATTTGCCTGAAGTCACACAGCTATTAAGTGACAGAAGCCAGGTGTTCTTGTTTCAGATGCCATGTTCCTAACAACGCTTCTATTCTGTTTTCCCAGGAAAACAGTAACCTCCTCTGGTTCTCTCCAGTCTTATGAGCCAAGGAGCCAGTAAATTATCATGAGATCTATAAGATAATCATACTTTGGAGGCCATCTTGATAAAGAGAATACAAAGTAGAGAAATATTAAGATCTCACACTGTCTCCTGCATGGACTTACTGGCCTTCAAGAAGGTGGCCCTGATGAGCCCTTTGAAGGAACAGGCAGGATGACTTTGGATGATGACACCTTATCCTTCTAGATAAAATGAGAAGAATGAGAAGACTTGAGAAGTCCTTCCTAAATACAGTATTTAGAATTAGATTTTCTTTTTTAATTTTTTAATTAAATACTAAATTTGCTATATTCTCATGAATTTCTCCCAGGCATTGCTTTCTCCTGTATCTTGAGATATCTAGGCTCCCCCATGGTGGACCCATATCTGAAATTTAAAAGAAAAATTAACTTATAAGCACTTCCTTAAATTCTAAAGCCAGTGAGATAAGGAAGAGAACTTACAAATGTTATCAGTTAATAAGGGATGTTCACATATCAGGGAATATATATTTTAAAAATTCTCACTGATCACCTCAAGGAACTTAGTCAAACATCAAAGCAGACCTTATGATGTAAATGGAAAACACTCTAAGTTAGCCAGTAAGCTACATTAAGGACAGGACACACATATCTGCACATTAAAGATTTACATGAAGATCAAAATACATTTTACAACCAAACTTTCTGTGCTATTAACTTCTGCTACCAAGAGTCACTACAATTAACCTGGTTCAAACTGATTAAAAGGAAGGCTCCTATAATTCATGTTGTAATGCCTTCATTAAGATGTGAGAAGGGAAAATACCCTGAAGTCTAAGAACCTGTGACTATAATATGAAAAGAAAATTCTCCTTATTCTAAACATACCGTTTTAAGAATCTCAACATTCAATACTTGGTAGAGAACTGAAAACATATTTTCTCTAACAGCATCAATAAACATGCTTCTTCATAGTGATTATTTTTCAGGGAATATAAAATAGTTTTAACTGTAAAATTTCAGATTCAAGTTGTTTTTATAATCTGAGCAACACTTCTACTTGAAATACAATCAGAGGAAAAACTAAAGGATCTGAAAAAAAAAAAAATCCATCAGTCAAATGGAAATGGGTCAAAGGACTGGAAAGAATTATTAAGTCTCCATTCCAATCGTTGGCCAGTTCACCAAGTGCAAGGCCATGTACAAAACAGAATTAAACTGAGCCTCTGGGAAAGGAAAATTCTAGGTAGAAAATAATTATTCCTTAGAAAAGGACATTTGGTTTAGTTCTATTACAGGAAACAGCACATGAAGATTTTCATGTAAGAGGCTTTGTTTGTTTACCCTATCCCTTAACAGTGTAACATTTCTGGTTTTTCCACGGGTGTATTCTGATTGGAAGACAAGAAGCGTCCTTAATCAGTACACAACAACATGTCTCTAAGGCTCACACTTAGGAGGTCTGAATGTTCAGTCACACTGGCCTTCTACAAATAATGGGCATCATTCACTCAGGTTATTTCTCCAAGGCTGCTCTTACAGAATAAATTGCTGACTCCATCAAAGTGCTCCAGGTTGGCAGCTGGGTGAGGTAGCTCAAGTTATTCATTAAGCAGGTTTTCCTCGTGAGTGTTTACCAAGCAGACCTCCTACTCTTAAGCTTACTTATCCAAGAATTCAAGCAGAATGAATCTGTTCAGTTCATGAATCATAATGTTGGGAAAGTCTCAGCTTTAAAAAATGTGTGAATATAGGAAAACACCTTGAGCAGTTTAGATACTCATTTTCACATTTGCTGACTGAGAGATAGGGGAGAGTTGGTAGGGAAAGGGGGAGTCTTGAGTTTTATAGGGTGCCCTCCCTGTCCTGTCTGCCTATACAGACTTTACTCACCATCAAGGCACAATCCCACTTCCTTCAAAAAAAAAAAAAAAAATCAACAGTGATTTCCTCCTCCTTTCCACACCCCCAGCCTTAGGGATGGTAACATTCATGTGGCAGTTTAATCAGATTATCACCTCATATAATTATTTGATTTGTCGGCATCTTGGGTGCTGGACTGTGCCATAAACTGTTCAAAGGCAATATACAGTGAATCACAGTTGTGGCTTTCCCCACATAGTTCCCAGCACACTACCATGCACAGAAGGTACTCAATAAATATTTGAAAAATCAATACACTTAACAGCACAGTGGTCACAGTCAGCTGTTGAACTTGATCCTTCTAATGTGTCCTTTCATTTGTCAAACAGCTTCCCAGTAAAAACACTAATTTTTCTTCAATAACTGAAAAATACTTTTTGATCTGGGAGCAAGAATATCACCAAACTTCCTAACATCATAAAGGGGAAGAAACAACGGAGATGCTTGTATTAGAGATTTTTTTTTAAGCTTTAGGCCAATAATGCACTAAGTTCCATAAAAGGTTCTGTGAATTCTTGTAAACGCACACATGTCAAAGTTACTGGGTGTACTGTACACACTAGAGTTTGCTCCCTGTTTTCAAATTCACTGCATTTACATTTTAAGAATGTTCCACCCAGGAATGCTGGTGTATATTTTGAATAAAGAATAGAATGAGCGCCAATCCAGCCACGTGGTCGTCTATTATGTAAATACTGAACCTCAAGAGATATCTTACTTTTACATTCATTGAACTTAAAAGCCTTATATTAATAGGAATTATTAATAACAACCGACTAGGGTCCTGAACGGGCCATCTTCTTAAACCTTAACTGTGTCAACTACTCCTTCACCATCTCAGTTTCACCACCCAGGAGAAAATTCAATGCACAGGCAGTTCCTCCACGAATGCAAAGACTCCGAGCCCCTCAAGAGCCACTGGGCTGGCCCAACCCAACTCTTAAGCTTACTTATCCAAGAATTCAAATAGAATGAGTCTATTCAGTTTATGAATGATAATGTTGCAAGTGACCCCGAAGTTACTTACAGGGTCACTTTCGTGGTCACCGTCGATCTGCCCACACCGAAGTGGTTCCTGGGCTTCAAGCCCTCAAAGGCGTCAGAACCTCCAGCCGATCTGCCCAAGTCTCTGCTTCGACCTCCGTCTCCCCGGCCATCCAAGAGGTGGGGGAGCGGCCCCCTCTTGTGCTCGGGCTTGATCTCAGGCAGTAGCGAGCTGCTCTTAACCGTGAGCTCCCGGGGGATGACTCGGGCCGCCTCCTCCCCGCTTTCCTTGGCGGCCGGGCTGGGGACGGGGTCTGGCGCCCTCTTAAGAGGGGAGTCCTTGGCCGTAGGCCGCGGGCCGCCTGCGGGCGAGGTGGGCACAGCCTCGGGGACGCGGCTCCGGCCCCTCCTCTTGGTGGGGGAGGAGGCGGGCGGCGGCTGTTTGCTCCGCTCCGGCTCCCCTCGGAGCTGCCCTTTGGGGCTGGGGCTGGACTTGGACTCCAGGCCTGCAGCGGAGGCAACGCCCCCATTGGGGGCCGCCTGCGGAGGAGATTTCACTTTCTTTTCTGCACAGCCATTCTTGGCGGCCGCGTCTGGCGCCACCTCGTCCTCGAACACCGTGTCGTCCCGGGGCTCACAGTCGGGCAGCGGCGGGTCAGCGCCGGGGGAGTCGGTGGATCTCTGCGACCGCCTCCGTCTCCCAGACCTGCGGCCGCTCGACCTCTTTTCCATGTCGTCGCAATCGCCGCAATCTCCCGCCCCCGGGCTGATCACGACCGGCTCGTCCACCTGTGCCGCCTCGGTCTTACTTAAGTAGATGTCCAGAGTCAGCACTTTGGCTGGGTGGGCGCGCTCGCGGGGTCGGCAGTCTTGCCCCGGGGGCTCGGCTTTGACGTTGACTGGTGCTGAGCCCGCCCGGTTCTCCGCACCCTCGGCGAGCGGGTCGCCCGGCGGAGCTGAAGAGTCCTCCGGGGCTTGGCTCAGCCCACCCTGGGGCTCCGGAGAGCCTCCGTGGGCACACAAGCGAGGGGCCCCGTCGGCGGGATGCTCCCCGGCGGGCGAGCCCGGCACGCCCCTCGATCCCTGGGTGGGCTCCTGCTCGCGGCCAGCACCGGGCGAAGCGTCCTCCCCGGGACTGCGGATGAGCGCCTCTGCGTTCTCCGGCTTGGAGGAGTTCTCTAATGAGGAATGCAGCTGCTTGGCAGTGGCAGTGGCATCTGGGAAGGTCTCTCCCTCTGCCTCCAGAGGTTCTAATTGGGGTGAATCACTTTCACGGCCCTGCTGCACAGCCGCTGCTGCATGGCTGCCCCGGCCAGGTGATCGCTTGGCGTCCGGGGGGGCTGCCTGCACGCAGCCCTCGGGGTGTTCACCCTCCGGCTCCTGGCACTTCTCCTGTGGGGAACCCTCCTCGCATGCGTCTGTTGGCGTTGGTTGGCCGCTCAGAGGTTGACTCTTCTCAGTCTCTCTTTCCGGGAGTCTGGAAGAGGTTACTTCTTTGGGAGAGCCTGGTTTGGTATTTGAGCTGGTGGGACTCTCTAACCCATTTCTGCTGTTCCTTCTCCTTCCGGCCGTGAACAGAGTGCCAAGTTTTCCCAAAACTGGCTTCCTTTTGTTCTCTTCTGGTGGTTGTGCTCTGGACTGAAAAATAAAAGGGGATGGGAGAGACAGATGTGAGAATCCTGCTTTTCCTATTAGTATTAATAGTAAGTATTAATAGTAAGTACATTATGGAACTACAAGCCAAAATGATAATAGGCTAGAGTTTCTAATTGAATGTGAGAGTTACATTTTCGCATTCATTCCAACAAAATAATTTTTTTCACTTTTTGAATTTTTCTCAAACACTATTTATGCTTGGTGCTACCGAAGAGTAACATTTCCTTTATCTATAGAAAGAAAATCATGAGAGAAAATTCAGAACATCCAAATAATCACCCATGCAAAATAAATAACTCCCAGTTCTATGTTTTGCTTTATACCTCGGTCGCTCAGTAGTGTCCCACTCTTTGTAATCCCTTGCACTGTAGCACGCCAGACTCCTCTGACCATGGGATTCTCCAGGCAAGAATACTGGAGTGGATAGCCATTCCCTTCTCCAGGGGATCTTCCTGACCCAGAGGTTGAATCTGGGTCTCCTGCATTGCAGGCAGATTCTTTACTGCCTGAGCCACCAGGGAATCCCATAAAGCTGTATTTTCAAACAGCCATGTCTGCCTACAGGGCAGCAGTAAACATGCTAAAGTATGTTAAAAGTGAAATTTTTCCCCCCTGAAATACCGCCACTTCTTTCTGTAGGCAGGAAGAAGAACGAGGAAAAACAGTCTTCTCTTTCAGAACAGAAAGAAGCCACTTCGGGTTCAACTGAAAAACCTTAAGAAATCGAGTTCAAGTACGTGGGTGTGCCCCCAGCCAAGTCAGAGGTTCTCAGAGGGCCAGGCTGCGCCGGTCCAGTGGGAGAAGCACGTGGACATTCAAACACCTGCTGGTCCCCAGGGAACACAGCTGGCCACTGCCCAGCTCACCCAAGAGGCTCTTTCCCGCGGGGTGTTCCTGGGTGTCAATATAGGGGCAGGTGCTGGAGGGAGGGCAAAGGTGCAGGGTGACCACTTTTGTAGGTCCCCCGCCATGGGTCACGGAGGACAGAAGAGCGCAGGACTCTCCCACGCCGACCTCGGCCAGGGATCGGTTCCTCAGCAACCCAATGGGCTCAGGGTCCGACCTATCCATGGGAAGGGCACCACCGCCCCCCCCCCGCCCCCCCCACCCCACCCCCGGCCACCTGCGAGAGCCGCCCAGTGCCCGTGCCCATAAAGGGGAAAACCCGTTCCTGTTCCATAGCCTGGGGCAAAACGGCCGGCACCTGGCACTGGCGCGGGAAGCCAGGAGCGCGCTCAGAACAAATCAATAAAAGCAAATCCGCCAATGGGCGCCCGGCGCGCACAGAGCTGATAGCCGAGGGGCGGGGCGGGCAGGAAGACGAGGAGACCCGCCTGCGAGACGGAGGGACGGAGCTCAAGCGGGAACCCAGCCTGGCTCCCAGCGGAGGGAAGTCTATTCCTGGTGACAAGCCCATTGAAACACAACCCCACACACATCTGGCTACAATAGATTTAATATTAAGATTACCTCTTCCACCTGAAAGCCAGGAGCTAGCTTGAGCCCCACCTTTTCCGAAAGGTGAACACTCAGGGCAGTTTTTACAATATTGACTGTTTACAAGAGAAGTTCCTGAATCACTCTTTAAAGCCTGCTCCATTTCATTTGAAGTATATGCAGCCAGTGGACTTTGGAGATGGTGGTAAACAGGAAAGACTAAGATAAAGCATGGAATTAACAGGGTCCACAAGCACTTACTGAGACAGCCCTGTTACTATACGCTGTGCTGTGCTTAGTCACTCATTCGTGTCCGACTCTTTGCGACCCCGTAGACTATGGCCTGCCAGGCTCCTCTAGAATACTGGAGTGGGTTGCCATTCCCTTCTCCAGGGGATCTTCCCCACCCAGGGATCAAACTCAGGTCTCCTGCATTGCAGACAGATTCTTTACTGAGACACCAGGGAAGCCCCCTCTTACTGTCACATCATGTAATTCTGTAACAGCAATGTGAGGTGCTTGTCACCCTACAGCCGAAAGGAGGAAAGGAAAGATCCCAGCTGAGAGACTTCAGGTATGTTATGTGTGGGGGCAATATCAGGATTCAAGCCCAGGTCCTCATCTTCCAACCCCAGCTCCCTCAACCCCACCCTACAGGACATGATGGTGCAATGGGCATCCCAAGCCAGAGTTAGCCCAGGGGAGTAGACTGCAGACCACACTTCCCACAGGAGCTCATGAGGAAGTGCTCCTGAATCAGATTTACTGACAAACTCCAGAGGTGATTCTTCAGGTGGGAGAAGCAGCTGTTGGGAACTTTGGAACTAAACAGCTACAGTGTGAGGAGACGGACAATGGAATGTTGTGGCCACAGAGAGATTTTGTGACTGAGTTGATATGCTTTTAAAATCTAGCCAAATTGATTAATAATTCAATTATTCAGTGGTTATATAAACAACATAGAAGAATTCACAGTGTAATTTAAGGGAAAAAAAGTTAAAATACTCATTTCTTAAGGAATATGTTTGGACTCTCTCACTATGTGTCAAAGGTATTACATGATTTTTAAACATAGTAAATCCTTCCTTATGTGCTAGACTTGCTAAGTGATTTATATAGATTCTTATCAGAAACTGTCCTTAAGATAGGTAGTGTTTTTATGCTCATTTGCCAATGTTTCTTATCCCTGCTTAAGGTCCCACAGTCAGTAGTCTTTTTAACTCTAGAAATGGAGCTCTTTGTCTCTGGTGCCTGGACAGGCCTTTAAACATATCCTATGGACTTCCTGATAGCTCAGTTGGTAAAGACTCCGCCCACAATGCAAGAGACCCCAGTTCGATTCCTGGGTTGGGAAGATCTGCTGGAGAAGGGATAGACTACCCACCCCAGTATTCTGGCCTGGAGAATTCCATGTTCTGTATAGAACATGGCATCGCAAGGAGTCGGAGATGACTGAGAGACTTTCACTTTCACTTTTCATGGACTTCCCTGGTGGCTCAGACAGTAAAGAATCCGTCTGCAATGCAGGAGACCAGGGTTCGATCCCTGGGTTGGGAAGATCCCTTGGAGGAAGGCATGGCAACCCACTCTAGTATTCTTGCCTGGAGAATCCTCATGGACAGAGGAGCCTGGTGGGCTACAGTCCATGGGGTCGAAAAGAGTCGGATAGGATTGAGCAACTAAGCATAGCACAAAGAAGTAGCCAGGAATAAGTTTGAGTCTTATTGGCTTAATTCTAGCCCGTGTCCAAAGAAAACTAGTGTACAAATTATTCTGTCCTACCAATGATGTTGTAATCAATCCATTTTTCCCATATAGCTGAAAGGTGTCTGATCAGCAGTCTTCTCTGTTCAGTACATTTTTTTTTTTTTCATTTTTGGCTATAGCTGTTTTTTACAAAATCAATTGTTCTTTGTAATTTGGTCTCATCAACTACTCGACTCCTCCTTCCCCCAGAGGAGCAGCCAGTTTGTCAACTGTCAAGCTGCTCTGTTTATTGAACTTACTTGAATTCCAAACTTTTGACGTGAATGTTCACAATAGCTTCATTCATAATGATAAACTGAAAAATAACTTAAGTGTCCATCAGCTAGTGAAAGGCTAAACTAATTGTGGCACACCTGGACACAGAATGCTACTCAGCAATACAAGGGACTGAACTTTAAAACCATGTAATGACATGGATGAATCTCATTAGCATTGTGCTAATTGGAAGAGGCCAGACTCAAAAGGTATAGAATGGTTCCACTTACATATCATTCTAGGCAATGTCTAGGCAAATCCAATCTATAATCATAGAAAGTACCAATAAATCAAAGGTTGTCTGAGGGTGGGGTGGGCAAGGAGGTGTGACTGGAAATAGGCACAAAGGGACTCCCGGGGATAAGGGCAGTGTTCTAAATCTTGATTGTGGTGATGGTTACACATGTGCACATAGCTTTCAAAACTCAAACTGTACACTTTACACGGTACAATTTTCATATGTAAATTATCTTAATGAAGTTGACTTAAAAATGAAGCTTTTTCCCTGGGAAGTAAAGAGCAGAAACATGGTCCATCTGGCTCGGGTGCACATTTCATACACAGTTCTTAATCAATGGGGGCCTCAAGTTGTTTCAAAAGCTACTTCTTTATTTGCAGGGGAATGCTGTCTTCCCCCAAGGGGCCCTGCATCTCCAGCATCAGATCTCCATGCAGGATCTTCTGAGAAGAGTGCAGAGTGAATCATTCCTCCTAAGTTCACAGTTATATCTTTGAGGAACAAACACCTCTTCTTAAAACAGGACACAACGTTTCTTTTCAGCCAGGGGTGATTTCACCCCAGTGTTTCTGGAAGAAGAATAAGTATGGTAGATAGAAGACAAAATGAGACGTCCTGGGAATTATCTAGAGGGTAGTTCCTCCTTAAGTAGGAGCCTTTGCACCTAGAGTCCTAAACCTATAGAATGGGAGGCCAGGTACCCAGCGTATTCGGCCTTGACTTTGATGGTCACCTGTTACAAAGGGAAATGCTTTGCAAAGAGGCCATGGGAGTCCATCAGACTCCTTCCTGCTTCCACAGGGCTCTCTTTCTCACTTAGTCAGGGTCCCGAGCATTCTCAGACTGTAGCAGAGCCTTGAAATCCTGCAGTCTCCTTTGGAGAGCTTTATACTCTGTCCTTTCTGCCCACCTGACTGTGTAGAACATGCACTTGGACTCCTCCTACCACCCTTGCCCTACTGGGATGAGCTCAGTCCACAAAAGACAGTGTTAGAAATGGTCCATGGATTGTGTGCTGCGATCTGTTTTAGTGTTCTTGTTGGCAAACATTCAGTTCAGTTCAGCTCAGTCACTCAGTCGTGTCCAACTCTTTTCGACCCCATGAATTGCAGCACACCAGGCCTCCCTGTCCATCACCAACTCCCAGAGTTTACTCAAACTCACGTCCATTGAGTCAGTGATGCCTTCCAGCCATGGCAAACATTACATGTGGCTCATCAGGAGGGGTGTGTATCAGTAAGGAGACCGCAGTGCTGTTCTCTGATTTTCAACCTTCTTGGTATGGCAGCACCTATCATCAGCAGCTGCCACTAAATAAAAGCTACATTGTATTGTTATACATAATTTCAGAGATCTCTATCTCCTCACTGGTGGGGAACCAAAAGTCAGGAAATACAGGATACATTGTTAATATGCCAAAATGTGCAAATGCAGGACATACAGGCAAAATAGTTTGTTGCTTTCTTGTTTTTTTCAGATTACCTTGAAGGCATTGCTTTAAATTCAGAAGTGTTTCACCTGAAATCAAACTTATATCATTAGTGTATTTTTAAATATTATACAGGAATGCTGTGGGCAATTAGCAATTTGAGTCTGAAACTCAGAAGCATTCAGTTTATGGAAAGTTACAATCCCTAGAAATATTACCTAATTTTTAAATTTTGTAGGGGATCAACAGAGAAGGCAATGGCACCCCACTCCAGTACTCTCGCCTGGGAAATCCTATAGATGGAGGAGCCTGGTGGGCTGCAGTCCATGGGGTCGCTGAGAGTCGGATATGACTGAGCGACTTCACTTTCACTTTTCACTTTCATGCATTGGAGAAGGAAATGGCAACCCACTCCAGTGTTCTTGTCTGGAGAATCCCAGGGATGGGGGAGCCTGGTGGGCTGCCGTCTATGGGGTCGCACAGAGTTGGACACGACTGAAGTGACTCAGCAGCAGCAGCAGCAGCAGGGGATAAAAGCCGACACAGACAGAGAGAGTAATTTTCTTTGATCCTAGTTACTGGTGCAGAGTGTGCAGTATCTCATCTGCCAGTCCCCAATCCCATGGACAGAGGAGCCTGCTGGACTACAGTACATAGGGTCACAGGACTGAGCATGCATGCATGCACCTGAAATCATGTTTGGAGGTTGAAGGAAAATATGTTGAGCATATTATTTGAAAATGTAGCTAATACATTATACTGTTTGAAAATAAATCATATTTCCCACCTTCTCCTTGCCTGGTGGAATAAGCTGCTTTTGAGCAAGAAAAAGATCTATTTGTATTCCCAACACCTAGCACAGGGACTTACAGTAGAGGTGGAAAACTATTTCATGCTACTAAAGAATTAGTAACCACCCCCTCCCTTCCAAAAGGGAGTCACCAACACCCTTTCAACAACTATAAACATGGTTGGGTCTAAACAAAACAAGAACAGAATGGAAACCTTTTTCTGCACAAGACTCAGTGTGGTCAAGAATGTGCAGCTCTGTTCTGTCCATGTGAGGATTCTGCCCAGTGATGCAGAATGACTGCTGGCACACAAACTTGAATTTCTTCAGGTTTACTGCTGGCTCCCAGCCTGCGTATGACCTAAGAAAGCAGATTAAGATCTTTTTACATGTATTCACATGTGCCTCCTGCTAAAATGTGGTCAGTGATATACACAAGTAACTTTTCTGGGGGGAAAACACTGTGATTCCCTATAAGCTCACTTTGTTGATTCTGAAAGATATTTTAGCTCTTTAACTCCAGTTCAGCCATGATGAGGAGTGAAACCAATGGTCATTATTATGAAAGATAAAATTGGCCTTGTCACTTTGATAATATTTTAGGTTCACAGCACATGTGTGTATGTGTTTGCATTGGCAAGGAACTTTTTTTCTGCACAGGTTTTGTAAAAACAGCCTAAGTCGTGTGGCTTAAAAAATATGGGAATTTAAACCACTTCACCCACCAACTTTTAAATGTAAAAACAAGGGTTAGAAAATTCTGTTCAATAAAAGCAAGATATACTTTTGAACCTTGTGGCCAGTAAAGGACAAAATTGAGGAGTGAGGAAGGGGGAGAAAGAAGAAATAGTCAAAGCTGAATAGAAAATCTGACGTTGAATTAGGTTACAAGACAAAGAAACATGAAGCTCCACTCTCTGATCTGAGATGACCTAGATGGGTGGGATGAGTGGGAGGGAGGTCCAAGAGGGAGGAGATACGTGTATACATATAGCTGATTCATTTCATTGCACAATGGAAATCATTGTACAACACTGTAAAGCAATCATTCTCCTGGGGGAAAACAATGATCTGCTCTCCTCCTCATCACTCTACCTTTTTGATAATGCTTGTGCTAATATATATGGCCCATTCTAAATAATAGAACACACACACAAAATGCAAAGGAAGACGTGTTCACATGGTGCACCTTGATCTACTAAACACTGACACTTTTCATTGTATCTTTTAAAATAGTTTTTCCACATGCTATCAAGTTCCTTCTCTTATGCTATGCTATGCTATGCTAAGTCACGTCAGTCGTGTCCAACTCTGTGCAACCCCATAGACGGCAGCCCACCAGGCTCCCCCATTCCTGGGATTCTCCAGGCAAGAACACTGGAGTGGGTTGCCATTTCCTTCTCCAATGCATGAAAGTGAAAAGTGAAAGTGAAGTCGAGCAGTCGTGTCCGACTCTTAGGGACCCCATGGACTGCAGCCTACCAGGCTCCTGCATCCATGGGATTTTCCAGGCAAGAGTACTGGAGTGGGGTGCCATTGCCTTCCCCGTCCTTCTCTTATAGTATACTAAATATAATTAAGCTACAGCCTAACACTTCTGGAGACCAAACTATGGACCTCTGTTACTACATTTGCACTATAATAGTGATTTCTTCTGTGGCTGATACGAGTGTAGACTAAGGTTTGCACTAAATGACCCATGGTTTAGACATAAGCAGGGCTCTTTCAAAAAGGCATAGAAAATTACTGCATTCAGTTTTGATCTATGTACAATTTCATGTGATGCAACCAACAATACATTGCCTCAGAACTTCAGAGCCTCTCGCTGCTCCCCAGTCTCTTGGGGTGCAGTGCTTGCCTGCCCCTGTGCTGTTTCCAATGTTTGTCAGCATCCCAGTGCCCACCCCATCCTTGCTGCTCACCACTGTTCTCCTTGATTTTTCTTTAATGTCTCTGTCCTTTCAACTTCATGTGACACATACTTCTCCACTTACAACCTCAATATATTCGTTTTTTTCTAATGATGTCACTTCAAAACAAATGACAATCATATCCTATTGTATATTAATAGAATTATAGGTATACTATTGTGTAAAAGAATAGGAGCAGACTTTCTTTTTTAACTTCCAGGTTTAACAGAGTCCTGAAAAAGAGGTGTTATTGAATATGAAAGTCATAATTTAGGAAAAAGTTGCAAGTTCATTATTCCAAAAGTATTTTCCACCCTTTCAGAGGGTTTAAAGAAGAAAATCTGGCAAAAGGCAGATTCTCAATGATTACTAGTGGAATGAATGAGTAAAATACACACACACTTTAAGGTCTTGCCTTCCTTTCTCATTAATCATGTGTCAGTGGCTTCACAACCAGGTTTCACTTTGTTTCTGACAAATAGTAAATGACCTAAAGACAATTCTTAGCTGGAACTAGTAGGAGCCTGGTAGGCTGCAGTCCATGGGGTCCCTAAGAGTCGGACACGACTGCTCGACTTCACTTTCACTTTTCACTTTCATGCATTGGAGAAGGAAATGGCAACCCACTCCAGTGTTCTTGCCTGGAGAATCCCAGGGATGGGGGAGCCTGGTGGGCTGCCGTCTATGGGGCTGCACAGAGTCGGACACGACTGACGTGACTTAGCACAGCATAGCATAGCATAAGAGAAGGAACTTGATAGCATGTGGAAAAACTATTTTAAAAGATACAATGAAAAGTGTCAGTGTTTAGTAGATCTTAATCTTAAAGATGCAAACCACGGTCCAAAACATCTAGATAATATTCCTAAGACATGAGTCAGGCTTTTTAAAGTTAGCTCAGTAACTTTTCCCATTTGAACTGATAGTATATTAGCTCAGACAGTAAAGAATCTGCCTGCAGTGCAGGAGACCTGAGTTTGATCCCTGGGTCGGGAAGTTCCCCTGGAGAAGGAAATGCAACCCACTCCAGTATTCCTGCCTGGAAAATTCCATGGACAGAGGACTCTGGCAGACTATGGTCCATCGGGTTAAAAGAGTTGGACACAACTGAGCAGCTAAGAGTTTCACTTTCAGGAAAACAAGATTCCGTTTCCTAGAATATGACTTGTGAAGTGAAAGTCACTCAGTCATGTCCAACTCCTTGCAACCCCATGGACTGTACCCCATGGATTATATAGTCCATGGAATTCTCCAGGCCAGAATATTGGAGTGGGTAGCCTTTCCCTTCTCCGGGGGATCTTCCCAACCCAGGGATCGAACCCAGGTCTCCTGCTTTGCAGGCAGATTCTTTACCAGCTGAGCCACACGGGAAGCCCAGAAGATGACTAACATACCACTTTTATGTTCATACTGACCACACAGAGTATGTTACACCTGTGTGACATGCTTCTGCCTGGATTGTGCAATAATAATAATGATGGGGCTCGAACTCTCACTTATGATGGAGCACTGGCTGTGGAATCAGGTGCCTTTGTAAACAGTGGGCACTTCTGTTTATGTCCCTTTCTTCACCCTTCTCTGTGAGGAATATAGAAACAGATTCCCTTACCCTTTGAGTTCGGTAGGTTCAGCCTTTAAAAGTCACTGACAGGAGATCAAAGGGAGGGACTAGAGTGAAGTCAAGCTGTTTTCTTCCCACCTTTCCCTCTCCTAGTTAGGCTTTGGGCTGGGTGTGGTCCAGCCTGACCAAGGTCTCTGTCAGGAAACACCTCTGCAGGTACACTCTGTTTTCAGATCCCAGGAATTGCTTCCTCCTCTCACCCCTCTAGCCCTGAGATGGAAAGGTTCTCGGTGGTGCTGGTCCAGCAGTGCTTCACCATCCTTTGCTTGGTATGGAACCGGGGTGGGGGAGGGCATGAAGCATATGATTTTGAGAGCTTTCTTTAAGAAGATGACATAATATTGGATTATAGATTTAGGGACAGAGACTTGGAAGAGGGCTTGCAAGGGAAGAAATTGTGGTTTCCTTAAAACTCTGCCATGCTGTATATGTAGCCCCTCTTGCTTTACTCAATCAACCAGGTTGAATGTGCCCTGCCTTTTCCTATGCGGGACCCCTGACTAATAATTACTACATGTTCAACCACGAGTAACAGATAACTCACAATGCTTCTCTCCGTGTAAAGAGAACAGTTTCCTGAATACTTTCTTTTTCTCTATCATGCTGAATTAATTTGCTTTACAGTAGAGATGCATAATCCTCATTTGGTGAATATTTTTCCCAAATGCGTATAATGTATAACTTACAGAAGATATGGGAATTTGAAATGGATAGCAATTGTTTCTTGCTACCTCCTGGACTGTGCACATATCTTGATTGAAAGTGAAAGTCACTCGGTTGTGTCTGACTTTTTGCCACCCCATAGACTGTATAGTCCATGGAATTCTCCAGGCCAGAATACTGGAGTGGGTAGCCTTTCCCTTCTCCAGGGGATCTTCCCAACCCAGGGATCAAACCCAGATCTCCCGCATTGAAGGCAGATTCTTTACCAACTGAGCTATGAGGGAAGCCCCATATCTTGATTAGCGTATAATCAAATCACTGGCTGACTAGTTCTAAACTGGAGTAAAGAAGCTTAGCCAAACTGAAAAATGGAAATGTATATTGTCAAATTAGTTCCTTTCTTATTGACTTGGAACCAAGAAAGCATATTCTCACGTTCTTTATGTATTTTAAAAAAAGAATGACTTGTACAATCAGATCAGAGATCAAGAATAAGCACTTCAAAACACTAGAAACCATTAGTGTACTGAAGAATGCAAGCACTCAACTCCCAAGAGCTAACTTCCAGTTAGGTCATTCATACGTAGATGATGTGACGAGGGGGATAGAGATATTGGGGAGACGAGGGTGAGGCAGCCAAGGAGAGACTGACGCAGCATGCCTGCCTCCACCAGGAACACTGGCAGCCAAGCCTACCATGGTGGCTGGGGCCAGGAGGAGGGAAGGAACTCAGAGATTATAGCTCCATAAAGAATGAAGAAGCCTCTCCCACTCAGACTCCCACTCTCCCTCTCCCACTGTTGACTCCAGGTTGCCTCTGAGACTTCTAGTGACCTTGAAACTTTATAACCTGAGGTTATTTTAACCACATTTAAAAGTATGGCAGAAAATAGATTTATTTCTAGAAAATAAATTTATCTTTCCAGTTCATATGTACTTCCCAGAAATATCTCAGTTTTCTGCAATTTCTAGTGAGAATTAATTGACTTCCTGGTAATCCATTTCAAATTAAGAAGCAAAATGCATGCTTTCATGAAAAGAACTCAGGAATACTACTAAATGGGGATCAAATAATTTATCTTCTCAAAAATTCTTCTTGTGTCATTGAGGATATTGAGAAATTCACATGAAGTGATATATGTGAACATGTTTTGAAAAGCAACAAGTGCCTAAGAAAGTGATGGCTGCCATCATTAATAGTCTGATGTTTTGCTGATGTTTCATAATCCAAGTTTAAATTATAGTAGCTGAGTAGATAACTAACAGGATTAATTTATGATTCTCAGCGAGATAGAGATGAAAATAGAATACGATAGACAAGCAGGACTGGGCATATCATTGATTATAAGCACTTGTCTTCAATGCGTCATGACCAGAATGGAGGAAAACTGAAGTTTACCCCCTCCTATCAACATTATCCTTTCCAGATCATAATGTACAGAAGATACGCAACTAGGCAGAGTGAACACCTCTCAATCACCCTATGTAAATAAGCACTTCACTTCCTATTACCTTATGCTCCTTTATTTTTCTTCATAGCATTTATTATTACCTGAACTGAACATACTTAGTATTTATTTGTTTACTTCATTGTCTGTCTTTCCTCACAGAATGTATAAGTTTCATGAAAATAAGAATGTAGCTTTGTTCACCACTATGTCCCTATTCCTTCCTCAACGTAGGGTACCAATAGGTACTCAAAAAATACTTACAAAGCAACACATACATCAACCATATTTTCCAGAAATTGTTCAGTCTCCTACAAGCAACACTGCCAGACAACATTGTACAATGGAATAGCCAGTAGTTTGGGGGGCCCTCAGTTAATTCTCAGACAGGAAAAAGGCCTGTCTCTAGTCTTGGCCCTCTTCTCAAATGACTCCCCCAAAATCCAGTTTTTAAAATGCTCATCTTCTGGATTGTTTGAGGATCAAATGAAATGTCTGTCTCTGGGGAAGAGACAGGGAATAGGAAAGGAAACCTTAAAGTACATACACACACTCACACACATACATATATAAAGTGTATACACTAATATATACAGTGTATGTGTGTGTGTGTATATATATATATCAGATCAGATCAGATCAGTCACTCAGTTGTGTCCGACTCTTTGCAACCCCATGAATTGCAGCACGCCAGGCCTCCCTGTCCATCACCAACTCCCGGAGTTCACTCAGACTCACGTCCATCAAGTCAATGATGTCATCCAGCCATCTCATCCTCTGTCGTCCCCTTCTCCTCTTGCCCACAATCCCTCCCAGCATCAGAGTCTTTTCCAATGAGTCAGCTCTTTGCATGAGGTGGCCAAAGTACTGGAGTTTCAGCTTTAGCATCATTCCTTCCAAAGAAATCCCAGGGCTGATCTCCTTCAGAATGGACTGGTTGGATCTCCTTGCAGTCCAAGGGACTCTCAAGAGTCTTCTCCAACACCACAGTTCAAAAGCGTCAATTCTTCGGTGCTCAGCCTTCTTCACAGTCCAACTCTCACATCCATACACGACCACAGGAAAAACCATAGCCTTGACTAGATAAACCTTTGTTGGCAAAGTAATGTCTCTGCTTTTGAATATGCTATCTAGGTTGGTCATAACTTTCCTTCCAAGGAGTAAGCGTCTTTTAATTTTCTGGCTGCAGTCACCATCTGCAGTGATTTTGGAGCCCCGAAAAATAAAGTCTGACACTGTTTCCACTATTTCCCCATCTATTTCCCATGAAGTGATGGGACCGGATGCCATGATCTTCGTTTTCTGAATGTTGAGCTTTAAGCAACTTTTTCACTCTCCACTTTAACTTTCATCAAGAGGCTTTTGAGTTCCTATTCACTTTCTGCCATGAGGGTGGTGTCATCTGCATATCTGAGGTTATTGATATTTCTCCTGGCAATCTTGATTCCAGCTTGTGTTTCTTCCAGTCCAGTGTTTCTCATGATGTACTCTGCATATAAGTTAAATAAACAGGGTGATAATATACAGCCTTGATGTACTCCTTTTCCTATTTGGAACCAGTCTGTTGTTCCATGTATAGTTCTAACTGTTGCTTCCTGACCTGCATACAGATTTCTCAAGAGGCAGGTCAGGTGGTCTGGGATTCCCATCTCTTTCAGAATTTTCCACAGTTTATTGTGATCCACACAGTCAAAGGCTTTGGCATAGTCAATAAAGCAGAAATAGATGTTTTTCTGGAACTCTCTTGCTTTTTCCATGATCCAGCGGATGTTTGCAATTTGATCTCTGGTTCCTCTTCCTTTTCTAAAACCAGCTTGAACATCAGGAAGTTCATGGTTCACATATTGCTGAAGCCTGGCTTGGAGAATTTTGAGCATTACTTTACTAGCGTGTGAGATGAGTGCAATTGTGCGGTAGTTTGAGCATTCTTTGGCGTTGCCTTTCTTTGGGCAATATATATATACACACTTGTATTTAAATATATATAAATATACATATTAAAGTATATATAAATATATATATATACTTGTATTTAAATATATATAAATATATATATATACACTTGTATTTAAAACTCAGAATATATAAACAAGTACAACAAGGAAAATATAAATTATCCTTTATCTTTTCTATCCTAAAATACCACTATTACTGTTCTTTCTGTCTGGCTCTTTTTTCTTCTCTGTCTGGCTGTTTGTCAGGGCATTGTATAATAGCATTTTGTACTTCCTATTTGGTATATTATTCTTTCACTGAATTCATGCCAATAAAATGTGTGTGTGCTAAGTCACTTTAGTCGTGCCTGACTCTTTGTGACCCTATAGACTGTAGCCTGCTAGGCTCCTCTGTCCATGGGATTCTCCAAGCAAGAATACTGGAATGGGTTGCCATTTCTTTCTCCAGGGGACCTTCCCCACCTAGGGATCGAACCAGCGTCTCTTAACTCTCCTGAATTGGCAGGTGGGTTCTTTACCACTAGTGCCTCAATAAATACATTTCTATAATAATATTTTAATGCTTGTACTAAATTCCATCATGTCAATGTACCACAATGGCTACAGTTTATTTATGTTATTTTCAATGCATTGCAGGCTGCAGAAAAAATATTTGTACCTTATCTCTATACACATTCTTAATTATTCGCACAGGATATGTTCCTAATTAGTAATCAAGGGAATGAAAAGCAAAACCACAATGAGATATCTTTACAAACCCATCAGATTGGAAAATAATTAAAAAGAGTGATAATTCCAATATGAGAGAGGCTGTGGAGCAATAGGAATGCTCACATGCTGCTGCTGTGAGTGTAAATTGGTACTACTGCTTTGGAAAACACCTTGGCATTTATCTAATAGAACAGAAGGTATGTATATCCTATGAGCATTATCAGTATATTCTCTAGAGCAGCAAGCAGTTCTCAAAATTCTGCTTTCAGGATTCCTTGACACTCTTAAAAATTAAGGCCCCCAAGAGCCATTGTTTATATGGGTTATATCCATCAACATTTCTCAGGGTTAGAAATGAAAACTGAGCCGTTTTTAAAGTTCAACAATACTCACGACACACATTCCACTAGCCATCAGGGCAAGACAGCATTGCATGTCACGTTACCTCTGGATCTCCAGTGTACACTCATGAGAGGATGAAAGTAAAAAGCAAATAGCATCTTAGCATTTTTACGAAAATAGTTTTGACATTAAGGATTCCCCTGGGAGATCTTGGGAACCCTGGAGTGCCCCCAGACCTCACTTTGAGAACTGCTGTCCCTCGAGAGGCTCATGCACATTGTTCTAAGACACGTGCACTAGGACATTCCCAGCAGGCTGCCTGTACAAATCCCTCAACAAGAAATGGACCCAGATCCCATCCACAGCAGGATGAATAAATTCACTGTGGTTCATTCAAAAAACAGAATACAGCAACAGAAAAGAATGAATACGTCAGTGGCACAAGCCATGGATGAATTTCATAAACATAAAGTTGACTGAAAGAATCCAGACCCCCATGAGAGTATGGGATATCATTCCATTCCTATGAAATTTAAGAACACGTAAATTAATTCACACTGTCTTGGGATATATTCATAGGTGGTAAAATTATAAAGAAAAGCAGAGAGAGATATGTTGATTTTAACAGGCTCCCCAGGTGCCACTAGTGGTAAAGAACCTGCCTGTCAATGTAGGAGACTAAGAGACAGAGGTTCGATTCCTGAGTGGGGAAGATCCCCTGGAGGAGAGCATGGCAACCCACTCCAGTATTCGTGCCTAAAGAACCCCAAGGACAGAAAAAGCCTGGTGGGCTATAGCCCACAGGGTCACAAAGAGTTGGACACAACTGAAATGACTGGCGTGCGGCGATTCATGGGGTTGCAGAGAGTCAGACACAAGTGAGTGACTGAACTGAACTGAAGTGACTTAGCATGCACACACAGTGATTATAACAGTTAAGAGTGCAGTTAAACACTTGTGGTGCAGATTCTGTATTCATTTTAAAAACTGACATTTTGTTCATCATGGATTTTTTTCATGAACTTTTGCTTTTAGAAATATTGCAATAAGGACTTACATCCCTGGTAGTCCAGTGGTAAAAAAAAATCTGCCTGCCAATATAGGGGACACAAGTTCAATATCTGGTTTGAGAAGATACCACATACCGCAGGGCAACTAAGTTGGTGTGCCACAACTATTGAGCCTGTGCTCTAGAGCCTGGGAACCACCACTACTGAGGTCACACTCTAGAGCCCACTGGCTACAACTGCTGAAGCCCAAGCGCCCTAGAGCCTGTGCTCAGCAACAAGAGATGCCTCCACAATAAGAAGCCTGTGCACCGCAACCAAAGAGTAGTCCTCATTCATCCCAACTGGAGAAAAGCCTGGGAACAGCAATAAGGACCCAGCACAGCCAAAAATAAATAAATACATACAATTATTTATAAAATATTATAATAACATTGAATTGAAATATTATTTATCTTGATTACTGAATTTTTTGACATCCCCTTAAACTTTGCTCCTGAGACAAAAGCCCCACTCCCTTTACCCTACTACTGGCCCGGTGGTGAGGGAAGAGAGAGGATGTGATCAGAAAGAGACCCCCAGAAGACTTAAAAGGTGGCAGCAATAAGCTATTTCTCGACCTACACCTAGTTATTAGAGATGCTTGCTTTATAATGATTCATTATACCTCACATTTATATTTTATACGCTTCTGTTGCATGCTATATTTTACAGGGACTAGGTAAATATGCATTTCTTTGCTTTTCAATGGCACTGAACATGTTTTATATTCTTATTGGCCTTTTATTTTTCCTCCTCTATGATTTATTTCAACTAACATTTCTTAAGAACTTACCATGTGCCAGGTATCCCTTAACAGCCCTGTGAAGTGGCAGCTAGCATCCTCATTTTGAGAAAACTGTAATGTGAACAGTAGTGTGCCCACCACGCACAGCTGGCAGGACCAGAAGATGCACTGTGATGTCTGTGCTATTTCTCTCCTGCCCTTTTCCGCTCTGTTCCTTTTGGTTATGTTGGACTGTCACACACACACACACACTTACATATGAACAGACATGAGGGAAGTCACCTGAGACACAGAGAAGGAACATGTGCTTCTAAGGAAGGTGGGGAGGAGGGGCAGTATAAGGACAGGAAATGACTGGTAGGGGCAGTTCCAAGGGAACTAACAAACCGGAGTAGGCAGGGGGGAGTGTTGCAGGTAATTCACACTTCAACTCTCCATGGCCTATACTATTCTGGGTTTTCATCCAGCTTCAAACACCTTTCCCACCCTCTGGGTCTCTGACTTTCTCACTTCGTTTTTACTGTCCCAAGGAATTTAGCCTTACTTTTCACTGCCTCCAGTAGACTGTTGGATTGGGAGTGAGTGAGTGTGTGCGTGTGTGTGTTGGAGTGGGAAGACTGTGAGAAAGTTGCTGCTCCTTCAAGCATTTCATCACCTCACACCACTCCGTTCCTGGCAGGCGGCAGGAGCCTCAGATGCTGCTCTCTGCCTCAGCTTGCACGTCTGGATCGCATTTTGCAAACATTGCTGCTGTACAGACTTGAGGCAGACAAGCCTGCGCACCCAGGTTGAGCACTGCCCTAGTCCTGATTACGCCTGGAGACACAAGCAGCAGGTTCCTGCCCATTTCAACATCGGAATTCAAATGAGAATGTCGGCTCACTAGCCACCAGGCTCTCAGGACCCACAGTGGCTTCCACGTACCTTTATCTCACATCACAGAGAAACTCATGGGAGAAGCAACCTTCCAAATTCCCAGCCTGGCCACCATACCTCCTCCCACACCCACCCCACCCCAAGCTTACTAACCAAGGTTCGTACATAGGCTATAGTTAATCAGCTTAGTGCATTTTGGCCTTAATAAGATGGTCGACCAAAATATCAGAAATTTTATTAAACTTAAAATGCTTTCTGAAGGCTTACAGTCATAGTGCCCTTAAACCTAAATGTTTACTTTTTTTTAATTCGGCAAATTTACCTTGAAAAAGGCATTTCTCATAAAATACAAGGCATTAATTCTGTTAAGATTTCTAGGGGATGATTAGATGTTCTTATCTTAGGGTAAGGACTATTTGTCCATGTATTTATTAAGCCATTGTGTCTAAAAAGTCAAAGAATGGGGGAAAGTGATAGGAATTAACAGAAAGAATGATGGCAACAATACCCAACACTTTTCCCGGGCTTTGTATTTACATTTATTAAATTTATATTTGCCTCTCTGAGCAAAGTAGAGAAGCAAAGTTTAACAGACCCTTATATAAACTTTCTTTTCTTAAAAGTTTATAAGATTGCTTTTTTTCCTTACCAGAAGGAAGGCTTATTTTAAGCCATAGCACGTCTAGAATGGTAGGGTTGTAAGAAGCCGAGTTGCTCCTATAAATTTCCGTGTCCTAATAAAATCTTATTTGGGGAAAGTATGTGTAACACATAGTAACATGTTATGGGGACAGGCCAGTGTGAGCAGCAACAGCCAACACCCAGTGAAGAACGGATCTGAAAGATAACCTACATTTTAAAAGAAAGTATAATAGAGATTTACCTTCCTCTGCCATGATGAAAATAAAAATCAATCCTTAACACCAGACATGATGTTTTCCAACTAATTGCTTCCAACTAGTTGCCTTTGATATTTGGAAAAGGGGCGGAGAAACAGATTTTTTTCACCTCAGGAGGAAAAAGGGTAACTCAAACATATTTAGCAAGGGAAGCTTGTCAATGATTACCTGCAATAATTTAAAGAACCTAGAAAAGGGGAGACACAGGAGATAATATACTAGTATTTTCATTTCTAGTTCAAAGTTTCTTCAAGAGTACTCAGCCCCTACTCTCCTCCTCAGCCTTCTATGGTATTCCTTCTACTCACAATTGCTCATGATTTTTAACCTCAGAGAATTTACCAGCTCTAGACAATAAACACATTGTGCAGTTAACTGATGTCATGAATAATACTACTATATACATTCAAAACAAAGTCTCAGTAAAAAAAAAAAAAGAGCAACAAAGCGTCAGTCAATGAAGAGATAACAAAACTTCACTTAGTTTCTTACCATGATGTGGCTTCTTTTTTCCTTTCTATAGACACACCAAGAGAATATGAGAAGTGCAGTGTAGCTGCCCGGGCATTATGAAGATTAAGCTTCCTACTTCTCAGAAAAGCCTTGTCTATCCTCCTCCTTCCAGATGACTCTATTTAACTCTCAACAGCTCACCTTCCTGGCAGGGCTGTGCACTCTCAAAGCCAGAGCTGAATGACAGATACTGACTGTTTATGTGAAAAGCACATGTAACAAGGGTGTGTTTGATTCAAAAGTTGAAAGGGTTAAAGAGGTGCGCCCTTTTTTGGGTGTGACACTGAACCAAAATTGCTGAAAAGACAACAGAGAAAGTAGTAGGCAAAGTTGCCCTTGGGGAAAGTTGCCCTGCACCCATTAAATTGGAAAACCTGATAGGAAGTAGAGCAAGAAGGATCTCTTAGTTCTGATTTTCTTTCTCTGGTGAATGAAGTCAACTTTCTTTCATGCTGAGTTTTGGTTATGTCTTGTTTTTACCCCAGCTTGTATTTTATTTATGCTTTAAAAAAAAGATATAAATTATATCCCATAAGCCACATATACCAAAAATGTAAGCATGAAGAATAACAGAAAAGGGTAAAAACTATGCCCACCTCATTAAAACACCAATTAATTGACACCTTTTGACACCTATCTTCATCAATAAGTAGAATTCAATAATTATGACTTATCATAACATTTGCAGCAAAGGATTCTAGTTTGTAAAAGTCTTACCAGAAGTTGCTGGCAATTTATTCTTCAATGAACTAGACACACTACTATTAGACCAATTAATTACTTAAGTATTATTGTTGTTGCTTAGTCGCTAAGTTATGACTGACTCTTTTGCGACCCCATGGACTGTAGCCTACAGGCTTTTCTGTCCATGGAATTTCCCAGGCAAGAATACTGGGGTGGGTTGCCATTTCCTTCTCCGAGGAATCTTCCCGACCCAGGTATTGAACCCGTATCTCCTGCTTGGTAGGCAAATTCTTTACCACTGAGCTACCTGGCAAGTCCTAAGTATTATTAGTTGACATCAATCATAAAAAAGTGCTCTCCTAATTTTTTCATCATGAGCATTAGTATTAGAAACATTTATTGAGCATCTACTGGCTCATTTCAATGTGCAAGCTTATTGATGATGGCAAGTACATGTGAGGTACTATGCTTCTTTTGTATATTTTAAATATTATTTTAAATGGTTAAAAAACACACAATAAAATTCACCCTCTTAACCATCTTCAAGTGTACAGGTTAGTAAAGTGTTCACTATATTCACATCGTTTGTTATGCACAGATCTCTAGAACTTGGAACAACTGAAGCTTTATACCTACTGGGGGGAAAAAAAAAAAAAAAACCACCCTATTTTGCCCTCTCTGTAGCCCCTGGAAACCACAAGGGATTTTTGTGCTCTCCTCCTTGTCTCTATGAGTTGGACTATTCAGGTACCTCATAAAGTGAAACAGTATTTGTCTTTTTGTGACTAGCTTATTTCATTTGGCATAACATCCTCAAGTTTCATCCATGTTGTAGCATAAGATAGCATTTCCACATTTTTATGGCTGAATAATATTCCATTGTATATATAGGTCACATTTTCTTTATCCATTCATCTGCTAATGGACATTTGGACTGCTTTCACCGCTTGGCTTTTGTAAATAATGCTGCAAAGAACATGAGTGTGCAAATCTCTCTTCAAGATCCTTGCATTCAATTATTTTGGATATATATCTGGATGTGGATCATATTGCAATTCAATTTTTTGAGTAACCATCATACTGCTTTCCTACCAACAGGGCACAAGTGTTCCAATTTCTCCACATCTTCACCAACACTTGTCACTTGGGGTTTTTGTAGTGGTCATCCTCATGAATGTGCAGTGGCATCTCATTGTGGTTTTTTTTCTTTTTTTTTTTATGTGTGGTACATTTTATTTATTTTTTTTTTTATGCTTTTTTCTTTATTCTTTTTAAAAGTATGAAAGTATGATAATACATTTACAGGAGACTTTTAGAGGCTAATTACTTTACAATATTGTATTGGTTTTGCCATACATCATTGTGGTTTTGATGAGTATTTCTCTAAGGACTAGTGATCCTTTCACATGAAAAGATAAAAACAAAGAATGTATTTCTTCTTTGAAGAAACACTTCTTCAAGTCCTTTGCCCATTTTAAAAATCAGATTTTTTGTTTGTTTGTTTTTGATTAAGAGTGTTATTTTAAAGAAATAGAGAGGTAACTTATTAGAAAAAGACCCTGATGCTGGGAAAGACTGAAGGCATGAGGAGAAGGGGATGACAGAGGATGAGATGGTTGGATGGCATCACTGACTCAATGGACATGAGTTTGAGCAAACTCAGGGATATGGTGAAGGACAGGGAAGCCTGGCATGTTGCAGTCTGTGGGTTGCAAAGAGTCAGATATGACTGAGCAACTGAACAATAACATTCTAAAGAAAAGTTATAGGAAGTAGATAGCTACACTTATTTTTAAAATATAAATTTCTCTAGGCTTGGCAAACTCAGCTGTAGTTTCCTCTGTAATCAGCTATGTAAAAAGATAAATTTTGAATAGATTGAGAGTTAAACTCTCCTAAAAAAATGATCTTAAATAACCATTTAAAAATATTAAAAGTTATTTATGAAAGACTCAATGATCATGTGCCAACTGTAACTGTATTTATAGAATGTCACACTCATGATTCCTTGAGGGCTCTTGTAGTTCATTTATTCATTCAACAATTTATCAGTTACCAACTTTGTCAGTTTCTATAGATTCAAGAATTAAAAGACAGTCTCTGCCATCAAGGAACTCACAGTTTGGGCTCAATGAGAAGGAAAGAAGGCAGATGTGTGAAAAGACAGAGCAAAGCAATGTTATTGTTTAAATGTATATATAGGATGCAGTGGGCATATGATCACAGCTACCATTAATGGGTAGCCTGTGTAGAAAAGGTAGTACTTTATAGAAGGGAAGCCATATGAACTGATACTTAAAATACATGTATCCTAATTATGGTACTATGGTTGGTAACAGATAAAGTCTTTATAATCTAACATTAATTCATTCTGTAATTTAATATAAGTAATTTATATTAAAACATTTGGGGAAATATATACATATATACACACATACACATATATAATTTGACAACCCTAATCTGAAAATAAGACTCCTTCTACTGATTCAACCTGGACAGAAAAACCATGAAACAATTACTATCTTCTATAAAGTACCTACCATGGACTCACTTGGTGAGGGGTAGAGAATATAAGGCTTATTTTGACTTCTAGATGTTTATAGACTTGTCTATAAAACAACCACCAGTGGATAGGCAGACATATAATTAAGCACTAATATGTGTAGAAGAGACATTTGTAATGCTTCAAGAGTTCAAAGAGCAAGAGATCAGTGAGGACGCGCCAGAAGACTGCAGGAAAGACCTGGGACTGCCTTGAAGGATAGATGCAACGAGGCAAGGGTCGCGGAATGGCGTTCCAGGTACGGGGAATAGCAGAAGAAAGGCAATGAGGCGACAATGGGCACGGGCAGCTCACCGGAGGGACCAGACGCGAAGGTTACTGGGGTAAGCAAGTAGGAGGCTGGAAAAATAAGATTGATTTAGTTTGGGGAGGACCTTGAGAAGCCAGTCAAGAAGACTAGGTGTGATGTTGTGAGAAATAAGAACTCTTGGCTGGTGTCTGAGCATGCAACGTTTGATGTGTTATGTTTGACATGATTCGAAGCAATGCTGGAGGAAGATGAGCATGGCAGGCTTCAGTGGGCCCAACAGGATGGGGACCTGGACCCAGCAATTGAGACATGAAGGACTGAGGAGCCTGAAGTGACCACCAAATATGGGAATAGTGGGAAAAAAAGAAAGGGCTGAGGGAAAGCAGACACTGAGAGGGAGAGATGACTCCAAAGAACTTGTGATGCCTTGGAGAACCCTGGGAGCTTCATCAGAGGCTCAGGAGTCTGGTGTGGGTCATCCTGAATTCAGGGGACAGTAAATATGTCCATGTGGAAATGTCTTCGAACCATGTCCTCGAACCTAGAACAGAACTGGAACCCCTTTCCATTCTCAAAGCTCTACCTCTACACTTTACCTGAAGCCTGAACCAGTCACCTATCAGATCACAATCTGGTGGGAAAGATGTAAGTGACAGTTTGTAACTGGCATCTCTGGCTCTATGAAGGGCCAGATGTGCTCATATTCCTTGTAAAAGAGACAGAAGGCACCAGTGTCTGTCCTCAGCTGCCGTCTGGCATTTTACAGTTCTGGGTGGGGAGTCCGTCTCTCCACCAGTGCTTCATCCACATGTGGCCCCGGCAAAGCCATCTTTGTAATGAGAAGTTCATTAATCAGCATAAGTAATAACCACTCTGACATGACATCATTTTGTTTCAATCAAGTGTTTGAAAAAAGGTCATGCTTTGTGATTATCATAATGAATGAAGTAAAAATAGCAAGCACGTAGTTTTGTATTTAAATCAATGAAATCCTCTTGCAAGAGAAAACTTCATTAAATTAACTTCACCCAGAGATGAGAGGAAGAGTTGCCAGTTTCATTTACTTTCCAGCAACTCTGCAGGCACTGTACTGTTTTATTACTACACATTTTTTAAAAGTGTGAATTGAAAAAAAAGGCCAGATGCTCAGAGCCAGCAACAGGACTCCTTACAGGGCATGGGGAAAGGCCTGAGAATCTGGCATGCCTCCTTCCTGCCCTGGATCAAGTTCCCCAGTTCCCCAGGGCCTCTCCTTTTCTTCAGGGCCTTTCCTCGCCCACTCATTCTCTCTCTACCTTGGGAATATGAATTCGGGAGCAGGGAGGCAGGAATATGGTGAAAAATTCCTGGCCCTGACAGTATGGTTGGGTCTGTGCAGAGCACAGAGCAGGGACCAGATGCAAAAGAAAGCAAAATTGCCAATGCCCGACTTTCCTCCCACATTCACTGGCCCTGCCCTTCTGTATCACACTGGAAAAAATTCACATCAACATGCTTCAGTTACTAGTCACAGAGTATGCACATGAATAAATACAGAGCATGTGTTCACAGGGCCTGACAGCTCTTCTTATTGCAAAAATTCAATATATAAACTTTACAATTCTGCAAAAGAAATTCATTTTTAAATTGCCTTCCACTGTTTTTCAAAATCTGCTCAATCTATTGTCTTAGGTTCTAATTCCTCTTTCATAGTCCTCCTGGTGAGATCTTCCCCTCACTAACTGAACTGTGTGTGTATTAGTCGCTCAGTCATGTCTGACTCTTTTCGACCCCATGGACTGTAGGTTCCTCTGTCTATGGGATTCTCCAGGCAAGAATATTGTAGTGGGTAGTCATTCCTTTCTCCAGGGGATCTTCCTAACCCAGGTCTCTTGCATTTAAGGCAGATTCTTAACCATCTGAGCCACCAGGGAAGCCCAACTGAACTGCAGTTTTCTTTCTGTCCTTATTCCTTCAGGAACCATTAGACCAGGCACAAATCTGATTTAAAGGGGGTCATGCTATGGCTCCCTTAAAGCTCAGACTCTTCCAGGGGAAGAGTCTCCACTCACACCAGTGTGAACTAGGGATTCCCCCAGCTGTATTAAGAAACCAGCAGGGTTAACCCCAACTCTGTGGATATATTTGAATAAAAAGCTGGATAGTGTTCTGAGAGGTAAACAACACCTTAATGTGAGCTCATTAGACTAAGAAAAGTCCCCTGTGGTTGACTTTCCATGTCCTGGTGGAGGCATTTATCTCTCCGTAGCAGACAAAATTTTCCCATCATTCTTTACCTGTTCCTTGCCCTGTGCTCTTTTAGACAGTCTGTTTCCTCACTATTAATTAACAAATCCAATTCTTTCACTTTAATTCTGTGTTCTTGTGTACAATTTGGATAAAATGAACTGAAATCAACTCTAAACAACAAGCTACAAGCAAACTAAAATGATTCAAAATATTGTCTTCCCTTTTCAATCTATCAAAAAAAGGGAGAGATCAGGGAAGTGTCTTCACTCATAGATACTACAGACTTTTATATTTAAAGTAGTAATGAAAATTTTTTCTACTATTTTGAAGTAACTGGGGATTCTGTAACTCAAAAAATACTCTATTAAGACTGTTGCTCAAGGAATATTTGTGGTAGGAAGAATTCTAAGATGGTCCCCCAAATTCCTACTCCCTGCTGTTATGTATCCTGTGTGATCCCCTCCCTTTGAGTGTGGGCAGGTCCTGTCAATACAATGGATGTCACTCCCATGATTAGGTACATTATGCTGCAAAGGTGTAGGGATTTTGACGATGTAATTAAGTTCCCTAATGAGTTGACTTTGAGTTACTCGAAAGGGAGATTATCTAGGTAGACTTGACCCAATCAAGTGAGCCCTTTAAAAGAGCTTCCAGAGGTCAGAAACTTGAAGCCTCAAAGACTCTCCCTGGGTGGCTTTTAAAAGGCAAGCTGCTATGAGTTCCATAGCTGCAAGGAAGTGGACTCTGCCAACAACCACAGGAGCTTGGCAGAGGACTCCCAGCCTCAGATGAAACTGCAGTCCCAGCTGACACCACCACTGCAGGTTGTGAAGCTCTGAGTGGAGAATCCAGTTAAGCCTTGTTCAGACTCCTGACCCACAGAATGAGATATACAAATGTATGTTGTTTTTAGCTGATAAACTTGTGATACTATGCAGCAATAGAAAACTAATTCAAATCAATATTTATTGGCCACTTTTCACTGGGGCACATTTTCCAATGGATTTTTTAAAGGTGTAAGGAGTAATTCATGTGTTTGAGATATTTTAACCTACTGGGGACCATAACATATGCACCTCTATGGGGACAAAAATAAAGCATCATGTATCTAATAAGTCACAGAAATTCTTAAACTAGGAATGTGAAGGAGGAGAGCAATCACCGAAGGCTTTGTAAAAGTGACGGCACAAGCTGTGGTTTGAACAGTTCTGTTAGGTAGAAATGGGGCGGATCAGCATCCCAGGACAAAGGAAGAGTGTGAGCAAAGCAGAGATGGAAAAGCGAGACATCCATCTAGGGAGGAGCCAATGGGCTTCCCAGGTGGTGCTAGTGGTGAAGAGCCCATTTGCCAACGCAGGAGACTTAAGAGACGTGGGTTCAATCCCTGGGTTGGGAAGATCCCCTGGAGAAGGAAATGGCTACCCTCTCCAGTATTCTTGTCTGGGAAATCCCATGGACTGAGGAGCCTGGTGGGCTACAGTCCATAGGGTTGCACAGAGTCAGACCTGACTGAGTGACTTAGCAAAATGAAACACTGGCTGGGACACAGGGTTTCCGTCAGGATTTCTTAGGACTTTATTGGTGATCAAAAGGCAGCCATTGAAGGGATGGAGAATAGCACATTTGGCAGTTAACAAAGGTAGCAAATGTTTAGTTCTCCTTCTAAGGGGAAGGTTGACCACTTTCTTGGTTCAGAAGAAGATAAGGGAGATCCCTTTTTCTCTCCTGGCTTTTCGGATGCTGTTATCTTCCCTGCTCCTCACTGTGTGGTAAATAAACACTAGGCCATTTCCCCGCCCCCACCCCCGCCACCCCCTTATGCTTTCCAATATCAAATACCTTGTTTACTAACAGAAGGAAATTTCCTAGGAGGAGGGGGCACACAGCAGCAAGACTCATCTATCGATATGTTCTTCTCCATTTTGTTTTTATCGTTCAGTTACTAAGTCGTGTTCAACTCTGTGACTCCATGGACTATAGCCCACCAGGCTCCTCTGTTCATGGGATTTCCCAGGCAAGAATGTTGGGGATTGGGTTGCCATTTTCTTCTACAGGGGGTCTTCCCAACCCAGGGATCCATCCCATGTCTCCTGCATTGGCTGCAGATTCTTTACTGCTGAGCCACCAGGGAAGCCCCTCCTCCATTTAGGAGATTCATATTTAATGGGTCTCTACAATAATTGATTTATGAGAAAAAGAAGATAATAATTTCAAAATCTGTGCATTTTAGTAGATAGACATTTCAAATAAAGTGACCCTGGGTTTAGCAGAGAAATTTTTTAAATATTTACATATTGAAAAATAGAAACAATCAGAGTAGGAAGCATAGTTTTCATGGGGGAAAAAATGGAATTTGGGGGATTGAGGACTGGCTTCTAGAAATAGAAAAAAGGTTGAGACTTAAAAGAAAAAATAGCCAGTGAGACATTCCCAGTGTGGAGAATGGCTAAGGAAATTTCATCAACAGTAGTGACCAATATATGATTTTAATTGGTCATATAAAGGCCAATTGTTGGCCTTACTGTGCCACGTCCTCAGTAAGAGTTTGCTATGTGTGACTGTGTGAGTAGTGATGCTTCAAGGGAACCAAAAAGGGGACTGAGGTCCAATGCTAACCAATGACCAAGGAAGCACAGGAGGAGAGGTGAGAGAGGGAGTGGTCGCTCTGAGAAGTGTCAGAGCTGAGACAGAGGAGTACAGAGAGACATCTGGCTTTGTCAAGCATGTGGAAGATGACTTTCCTCTTTTTATTTGGGTACTGAAGAACAGGTGGCCTCCTATGACTGGAAGTCTTGGGGGACACCAGATAGCAGATATTTGTATTGTATTTTTACAAATAGCAACCATGAAGATTAACTACGTCTTAAAACATGTTGTTAAGTGCTTCATGTACGACATCTCACTGACTCTGGAGAGGTACTTATTACTGTTTCCATTTTCAAACGAGCAAGCAAGTTCAGAGAAGGTGAGTAACTTGCCAAAGGGCATCAAACTAGTCAACAGCGTCCAGATTCAAACCCAGTGCTGTTGAATTTCGGATCCCATGTTCTTACCCTCTGCTCTCTACACCAACCAGCTTTCACCACACTGCTCTATCATGAACCACTCTACTTCCCAGTCCCCGCTTGTCTCACCTCTCAACCTTCTTGCTTGTCTCCCTTTTACCAATTTCCTTTAAATCCCTCCTCCACTTCAAATGTAACTTCTGCTGTCTCTTGCAAGCATCCAGCCATCTTCTGGGGATATCTCTCTTGGTATGTTCCCACACCATAGATAACCACGTCACCCTCATTGGATAGATAGATACTCAGCTTCCTAGGACATGTCAGGAGATGTGGCTGAGGCCACACAGGAAGAGGCAAGGCTAGTTGCTGATAAAGGTAATTCATATATTGGGGCCCATAAAATAGAGGCTGCCCCAGTAACCCAGCCCTCATCACAAACCTAAACCTAAGTCAGCCTGCTTTTACAGGAAACACTTGTCAAGGAAACCTAACACATGCCAATCACCATTCTCCAACTCAGCTTTAGACCACCTTACGCTAGAAACTAGGACCTGCTAGCCTTCTAGGGAAATCACGCCCTGTATCCATGTTGCCGGTTCTCAGTTCAGTTCAGTCACTCAGTCATGTCCGACTCTTTGCAACCCCATGAATCGCAGCATGCTAGGCCTCCCTGTCCATCACCAATTCCCAGAGTTCACTCAGACTCATGTCCATCAAGTCAGTGATGCCATCCAGCCATCTCATCCTCTGGCGTCCCCTTCTCCTCTTGCCCACAATCCCTCCCAGCATCAGAGTCTTTTCCAATGAGTCAACTCTTTGCATGAGGTGGCCAAAGTACTGGAGTTTCAGCTTTAGCATCATTCCTTCCAAAGAAATCCCAGGGCTGATCTCCTTCAGAATGGACTGGTTGGGTCTCCTTGCAGTCCAAGGGACTCTCAAGAGTCTTCTCCAACACCACAGTTCAAAAGCATCAATTCTTCGGCACTCAGCTTTCTTCACAGTCCAACTTTCACATCCGTACATGACCACTGGAAAAACCATAGCCTTGACTAGACGGACCTTTGTTAGCAAAGTAATGTCTCTGCTTTTGAATATGCTATCTAGGTTGGTCATAACTTTCCTTCCAAGGAGTAAGCGTCTTTTAATTTCATGGCTGCAGTCACCATCTGCAGTGATTTTGGAGCCCCCAAAAATAAAGACTGACACTGTTTCCCCATCTATTTCCCATGAAGTGATGGGACCAGATGCCATGATCTTTGTTTTCTGAATGTTGAGCTTAAAGCCAACTTTTCCACTCTCCACTTTCACTTTCATCAAGAGGCTTTTTAGTTCCTATTCACTTTCTGCCATGAGGGTGGTGTCATCTGCATATCTGAGGTTATTGATATTTCTCCCAGCAATCTTGATTCCAGCTTGTGCTTCTTCCAGCCCAGCGTTTCTCATGATGTACTCTGCATAGAAGTTAAATGAGCAGGGTGACAATATACAGCCTTGACATACTCCTTTTCTTATTTGGAACCAGTCTGCTGTTCCATGTCCAGTTCTAACTGTTGCTTCCTGACCTGCATATAGGTTTCTCAAGAGGCAGGTCAGGTAGTCTGGTATTCCCATCTCTTTCAGAATTTTCCACAGTTTATTGTGATCCACAGTCAAAGGCTTTGGCATAGTCAATAAAGCAGAAGTAGATGTTTTTCTGGCACTCTCTTGCTTTTTTGATGATCCAGCAGATGTTGGCAATTTGGTCTCTGGTTCCTCTTCCTTTTCTAAAACCAGCTTGAACATCTGGAAGTTCACGGTTCACGTACTGCTGAAGCCTGGCTTGCAGAATTTTGAGCATTACTTTACTAGCGTGTGAGATGAGTGCAATTGTGCGGTAGTTTGAGCATTCTTTGGCATTGCCTTTCTTTGGGATTGGAATGAAAACTGACCTTTTCCAGTCCTGTGGCCACTGCTGAGTTTTCGAAACTTGCTGGCATATTGAGTGCAGCACTTTCACAGCATCATCTTTCAAGATTTGAAATAGCTGAACTGGAATTCCATCACCTCCACTACCTGTGTTCATAGTGATCTTTGTTCTAACACTGCATAAATCTCCCTCTTGCTCAAAATCCCTCAGGAAGAGAGCTCTACTGCCTGTGAGGCACTGCACTCCTCCAGCTGTTTTCCTTTGAATAAAGGACAAACTTGTTACTAAATTGTGTTATTTTTTCATTTGACCCTGCTATCTAGGAGCCTTTTTCCTGTGGTCATGCTGAATAATGATCCTTTTAAAACCACAAGTCAGATCACATCACTCCCCTGCTTAAAGTCCTCCAGTGTGTTCCATGATGTTCTGAAATTCAAAGCTCTGACCATGGCCGCCAAGGCCCTGCATGACCTGGCCTCTGTCTTTCCTGTCTGCCTAGTCTTGGCCTCATTTGCTCCCCTGCAGGGCCCCTGCTCTCCTTATCACCCCTCAACTGTGTCAAGAGCCTCCATGCCTGCTACTCTTTCTTCTGGAATGCTCTCCACCCAGAAAGCCTCCCGGGCATTCTTCACTTAATTCAAGTCCCCTCAGGGAGGCCTCCTGTGAGGGCTCATGCTGTCTAAAATAGCATCCCTGCCACTGTTTTTGTTCCCTTTGCCTGTGCACCTATCTAGCTAACCATGCAATATATCTATTTGATTGTGAGCTTCTCTGGTGGCTCAGATGGTAAAGAATCTGCCTGCAACATGGGAGGCCCAGGTTCGACCCCTGGGTCAGGAAGATCCCCTGGAGAAGGAGAATGGCTACCCACTTCAGTATTCTTGCCTAAAGAATGCCATGGACAGAGGAGCCTGGTGGGCTAGAGTCCACCTCAAGGAGTTGGACACAACTGAGTGGCTAACACTTTCTGTCAGAACACAGCTTCCTCGAAAGCAGAGACTTTCTCCATTTCATTCACTCCAAATCCTCAGTGTTTAAAAAAGTGGCTCATAAGAGGCACCTCATACACATGAGGCTTCCAAGGTGGCTCAGTGGTAAAGAATCTGCCTGCCGGTGCAGGAGACATGGGTTTGATCCCTGGGTTGGGAAGATCCCCTGGGGAAGGAAATGGCAACCCACTTTGGTATTCTTGCCTGAAAAAAATCCCATGGATAGAAGAGCCTGGCGAACTTCAGTCCATGGAGTCACAAAGAGTTGGACATGACTGAGCATGCATGCTCGCTACACACACACAAAATAGGTATTTGAAAGATGTCTGCTTAATGAAGAAATGTACTTACAGAGAGTGAAAGGCTTGACTCAGGCCTGTCAGTGCGTACATGGCTGACTGGGAGAGAAGGTGTATCAGCCAGGTGTAAGCAAATACAGGAAGAGTGGGAGGATTCGAAGAGAGTCTAACAACTGGATAAGGGTGTGCACAGGGCATGGAGAGGCCCCAGGGGTCATGCTCTGGAGCTGCTAACTGGTCTGAAGGGCACGTAGAGCAAATCGCAGAATAGGCAGAGTGGAGGACTGTGCTCAGTAGGGCATTGAGAAGAGCCTGCAGTGTAAATGATCCCTCCCTCCCTCTGATCTCCTGGTCTCCCCCTGGACTGAGCCCATCAAGAAGCCACTTCCTGGTGGTGGAGTAGAAGGACATGCACTTATCTTTTCCTTCGAGAACACCAAAATTGCAACTAGCTGCTGAACAACCATCAATAGGAGAATGTTGGAACCCATCAGAAAAAGATACCCACAACAAGGGCAAAGGAGAAGCCACAACAAGACAGTGAGAGGGGTGCAACTGCATTTAAAATCAAACCTCATACCCGCCAGAGACGCTTATAGGGCACCAACAAAACCCTGTGTGCACCAGGACCAGGAAAAGGAGCAGTGACCCTTCCACAAGAGATGGAGCCAGATCTGCCTTTGAGTGTTTGAGGGTCTCCTGTGGAGGCATGAGTCAGCAGTGGCCTACTGCAAGGATAGGAGCTCTGGCTCCCGCAGTCCTGGGAGGCGCTGTGTGGCATAAGTCCTCTTGAAGAAGGTTGCCATTAGCTCCACTGTAGAGCCATCAGGAGGGCAGCTCACAAACTGGAGAACAATGATACCAAAGACGTTCTCACACTGCTGTGAAAGTTCTAGGCCTCACAACAAACTTCCCAACCTGGGGTCAGGCAAGGGACCGAGTATCCCCAGGGAACCTGACTTTCAAGGTCAGCAGGATTTGATTACAGAACTTCCACAGGACTGGGGAAACAGAGACTCTTCAAGGACACAAACAAAATCTTGTAGGTACCAGGACCCAGAAGAAAGGAGCAATGACCCCGTAAGAGACTGAGCCAGACTTGCCTGTGTGTGATAGGGAGTTTCTGGTGGAGGCATGGATTGACACTGGCCTGCCTCGGGGTCAGGGGCACTGACTACAACAGTCCTGGCAGGCCAGCGTGCTGGCATAAGTCCTTTTGAAGGAGGTTGCCATTACCACCATTGCCCCTATCATAGTTTGGCCTCAGGCCAAACTACAGGGAGGGAACACAGCCCCACCCATGAGCAGAAAATTGGATTAAAGATTTACTGAACATGGCCAAGGTGAGAGTTGGACTATAAAGAAAGCTGAGCACCGAAGAATTGATGCTTTTGAACTGTGGTACTGGAGAATACCAGTGCAAGGAGATCCAACCAATCAATCCTAAAGGAAATCAGTTCTGAATATTCATTGGAAGGACTGATGCTAAAGCTGAAACTCCAATACTTTGGCCACCTGATGCAAAGAACTGACTGATTAGAAAAGACACTGATGCTGGGAAAGATTGAAGGCAGGAGGAGAAGGGGATGACAGAGGATGAGATGGTTGGATGGCATCACCGACTTGATGGACATGAGTTTGAGTAAGCTCTGGGAGTTGGTGATGGACAGGGAAGCCTAGCGTGCAGTCCACTGAGTCACAAAGAGTCAGACATGACTGAGAAATTGAACTGAGCTGAACTGAACTGAAAACTTGGAAGACCAAGTTTTCCCCACACCCAGTCCCTCCCATCAGGAAGCTTGCACAAGCCTCTTATGCTCATCCATCAGAGGGTAGAGAGAATGAAAAACACAGTCACAGAAAACTAACCAATCTGATCACAAGGACCACAACCTTACCTAACTCAATAAAATATGAGCCATGCCAGGTAGGTTCACCCAAGATGGATGGGTCATGGTGGAGAGTTCTGAATGAGTGTGGTCCACTGGAAAAGAGAATAGCAAAACACTTCAGCATTCTTGCTTTGAGAACCCCATGAACTATATGAAAGGGCAAAAAGATATGACACTGAAAGATGAACCCCCCAGGTCAGTAGGTATCCAAAATGCTACTGGAGAAGAGTGGAGAAATAGCTCAAAAAGGAATGAAGAAGCTGAGCCAAAGCGGAAAAAACGCCAGGTTGTGGCTGTAAATGGTGGTGAAAGTAAAGTCTGATGCTGTAAAGAACCATATTGCATAGGAAGTTGGAATGTTAGGTCCATGAATCAAGGTAAATTCAGTTCAGTTGCTCAGTCATGTCCGAGTCTTTGTGACCCTATGGACAGCAGCAGGCCAGGGTTCTGTGTCCACCAACTCCTGGAGTTTGCTCAAACTCATGTCCATCAAGTTGGTGATACCATCCAACCAGCTTATCCTCTGTCATCCCCTTCTCCTCCTGCCTTCAATCTTTCCCAGCATCAGGGTCTTTTCAAATGAGTCAGCTCTTCGAATCAGGTGGTCAAAGTACTGGAGCTTCAGCTTCAGTCCTTTCAATGACTATTTAGGACTGATTTCCTTTAGGATTGACTGGTTTGATCTCCTTGCAGCCAAAGGGACTCTCAAGAGTCTTCTCCAACACCACAGTTCAAAAGCATCAATTCTTCAGTGCTCAGCTTTTTTAATGGTCTAACTCTCACATTCATACATGACTACTGGAAAAACCACAGTCTTGACTATATGGATCTTTGTTGGCAAACTAATATCTCTGCTTTTTAATATGCTGTCTAGGTTTGTCATAACTTTTATTCCAAGAAGCAAACATTTAATTTCATGGCTGCAGTCACCATCTGCAGTGATTTTGGAGCCCAAGAAAACAAAGTCTCTCACTGTTTCCATTGTTTCCCCATCTATTTGCCATGAAGTGATGGGACCAAGGTAAATTGGAAGTGGTCAAACAGGAGATGGCAAGAGTGAACGTTGACATTTTAGGAATCAGTAAACTAAAATGGATAGGAATGGCAAATCTAATTCAGGTGACCATTATATCTATATTGTGGGCAAGAATCCCTTAAAAGAAATGGAGTAGCCCTCATAGTTGACAAAAGCCTGAAATGCAATACTTGGGTGCAATCTCAAAAACAACAGAATGATCTCAATTAATTTCCAAGGCAAACCATTCAGTATCACAGTAATCCAAGTCTATGCCCCAACCACTAATGCCAAAGAAGTTGCATGGTTCTATGAAGACCTATAAGACTTTCTAGAACTAACACCAAAAAAAGATGTCCCTTTCATCATAGAGGACTGGAATGCAAAAGTAGGAAGTCAAGAGATACCTAGAGTAACAGGTAAGTTTGGCCTTAGAGTAGCTAATGAAACAGGGCAGGGGATAACAGAATTTTGCCAAGAAAATGAGCTGGTCATAGCAAACACCCTCTTCCAACAACACAAGAGACAACTCTACACATGGACATCACTAGCTGGTCAATACCAAAATCAGATTGATTATATTATTGGTAGCAGAAGATTGAGAAGCTCTACACAAGCAGCAAAACCAAGACTGGCAGCTGACTGTGGCTCAGATCATGAACTCCTTATTGAAAAATTCAGACTTAAATTGAAGAACATAAGGAAAACCACTAGGCCATTCAGGTAGGACCTAAATCAAATCCCTTACAGTTACACAACTGTGCTTAGTCATTCAGTTGTGTCTGACTCTTTGTGACCCCATGGACTACAGTCCACCAGGCTTCTCTGTCCATAGGGATTCTCTAGGCAGAACACTGGAGTGGGTTGCCATGCCCTCCTCCAGGGGGTCATCCCAACCCAGGGATCCAGCATTACAGGCATATTCTTTACTGACTGAGTCACCAGGAAAGCCCAATACAGTGGAAGTGACAAATATATTCAAGGGATTAGACGTGGTAGACAGTGTGCCTGAAGAACTATGGACAGAGGTTTGCAACACTGTACATGAGGCAGTGATCAAAACCATCCCCAAGAAGAAGAAATGCAAAAAAGTCAAAATGGGTGTTGGAGGAGGCCGTCCAAATAGCTGAGAAAAGAAGAGAAAAGTGAAAGTGGTTTAGTCATGTCAGACTTTGCGACCTCATGGACCATACAGTCCATGGAATTCTCCAGGCCAGAATACTGGAGCGGGTAGCTTTTCCCTTCTCCAGGGGATCTTTCCAACCCAGGGATCGAATCCAGGTCTCCCACATTGCAGGTGGATTCTTTACCAGCTGAATCACAAGGGAAGCCCAAGAACACTGGAGTGGGTAGCCTATCCCTTCTCCAGGGGATCTTCCTAACCAGGGGTGAACTATCAGGGAAGCCTGAAAGGAAGAGGAGCGAACTGCAAAGAAGAAAAGGAAAGATATATCCACCTGAATGTAGAGTCTCAGAGAATAGCAAGGAGAGACAAGAAAGCCTTTTTAAGTGAACAATGCAAAGAAATAGAGGAAAACAATATAATGGGGAAGACTAGAGATCTCTTCAAGAAAATTAGAGATACCAAGGGAACGTTGCATGCAAAGATGGGCACAGTAAAGTACAGAAATGCTATGGACCTAACAGAAGCAGAAGAGATGAAGAAGAGGTGGCAAGAACACACAGAAGAACTACACTAAAAGATGTTGCTGTCAAAGTGCTGCACTCAATATGTCAGCAAATTTGGAAAACTCAGCAGTGGCCACAGAACTGGAAAAGGTTGGTTTTCATTCCAATCCCAAAAAAGGACAATGCCAAAGAATGTTCAAACAACCACACAATTGTACTTATTTCACATGCTAGCAAAGTAATGCTCAAAATCCTTCAAGCTAGGCTTCAGCAGTATGTGAACTGAGAAATTCCAGATGTATAAGCTGGATTTAGAAAAGGCAGAGGAATCAGAGATCAAATTGCCAATATCCATTGGTTCACAGAAGAAGCTAGAGAATTCCAGAAAAACATCTACCTCTGCTTCATTGACTACACTAAAGCCTTTGACTGTGTTCAGTTCAGTTCAGTCACTCAGTCGTGTCTGACTCTTTGCAACCCCATGAACTGCAGCACGCCAGGCCTCCCTGTCCATCTCTAACTCCCAGAGTTCACTCAAACTCACATCCATCGAGTCAGTGATGCCATCCAGCCATCTCATCCTCTGTCATCCCCTTCTCCTCCTGCCCTCAATCCCTCCCAGCATCAGAGTTTTTTCCAATGAGTCAACTCTTTGCATGAAGTGGCCAAAGTATTGGAGTTTCAGCTTTAGCATCATTCCTTCCAAAGAACACCCAAGACTGATCTTCTTTAGAATGGACTAGTTGGATCTCCTTGCAGTTCAAGGGATTCTCAAGAGTCTTCTCCAACGCCACAGTTCAAAAGCATCAATTCTTCGGCACTCAGCTTTCTTCACAGTCCAACTTTCACATCCGTACATGACCACTGGAAAAACCATAGCCTTGACTAGACAGACCTTTGTTAGCAAAGTAATGTCTCTGCTTTTCAATATGCTATCTAGGTTTGTCATAACTTTCCTTCCAAGGAGTAAGCATCTTTTAATTTCATGGCCACAATCACCATCTGCAGTGATTTTGGAGCCCCCAAAAATAAAGTCTGACACTGTTTCCACTGTTTCACCATCTATTTCCCATGAAGTGATGGGACCAGATGCCATGATCTTCGTTTTCTGAATGTTGAGCTTTAAGTCAACTTTTTCAATCTCCTCTTTCATTTTCATCAAGAGGCTTTTTAGTTCCTCTTCATTTTCTGCCATAAGGGTAGATAACAACAAACTGTGAAAAATTCTTAAAGAGATGGGAATACCAGACCACTTTACCTGCCTCCTGTGAAACCTGTATGCAGGCCAATAAGCAGCAGTTAGAACCAGACATGGAACAACAGACTGGTTCCAAATAGGGAAAGGAGTACATCAAGGCTGTATATTGTCACCCTGCTTTTTTAACTTATATGCAGAGTACATCATGTAAAATGCCAGGCTGGATGACTCACAAGCTTGAATCAAGATTGCCAGGAGAAATATCAAAAACCTCAGATAGGCAGATGACACCACCCTTATGGCAGAAAGCAAAGAGGAACTAAAGAACCCCTTGATGAAAGTGAAAGAGGAGAGTGAAAAAGCTGGCTTAAAACTCAACCTTCAAAAAACTAAGATCATGGTATCTGGTCCCATCACTTTGTAGCAAATAGATGGGGAAACAATGGAAATAGTGAGAGACTTTATTTTCTTGGGCTCCAAAATCACTGTGGATGGTGACTGCAGCCATGAAAATAAAAGATGCTTGCTCCTTGGAAGAAAAGCTATGACAAACCTAGACAGCATATTAAAAAGCAGAGATATCATTTTGCTGACAAAGGTCTATATAGTTAAAAGCTATGGTTTTTCCAGTAGTCATGTATGGATGTGAGAGTTGGACAATAAAAAAAGCTGAGTGCTGAAGAACTGATGCCTTTGAACTGTGTTTTTGGAGAAGGCTCTTGAGAGTCCTTTAGACAGCAAGGAGATCAAACCAGTCAATCCTAAAGGACATCAGTCTTGAATGTTCATTAGAAGGACTGATGCTAAAGCTGAAGCTCCAATACTTCGGCCACCTGATACGAAAAGCTGACTCACTGGAAAAGACCCTGATGCTGGGAAAGACCAAAGGCAAGAGGAGAAGGGGATGACAGAGAATAGATGGTTGGATGCCATCACCGACTCAGTGGACATGAATTTCAGCAAACTTCAGGAGATGGTGAAGGACAGGGAAGCCTGGTGTGCTGCAGTCCATGGTTCACTAAGAGACAGGATTGAGTGACTGAACAACAATAATCAGGAAGCCAAGAGGCCAAAGTCACACCCAGATCAGGGTGCAGGATGCTGGGGAGGAAACCGGAGGGCCCAATATGGCATCCCCAGCCAAGAAAGAAAAGGAATCTGTGGGGCAAGAGTAAGCCTGGCTTCTGCCTCCTGCTGTTTCCGAAGGAGGTGTAGAGCAGATTAAGAAAAGGAAGAGCTGGAGGCCTCATCACTGTAAAGACCAGCATGGAGTACTGCAGACGTACGAGTCAAGCTCTAATTCCACTGGCTGATAAAGAGTCACTAGCTGGTGACTTGTCATTATTCTCTTCACAACTTTACTCTGTCCAAGTGACAGAACTCGTCTAAGCTGAACTTTCACTTCCATTGTAGCAGCCAAGTTTCTTTTCATGCCATGATCCTCCTGATAAATGCCAGGTTGCAGTGAGCAATCCTAGCTTGGTCACACGGTCAGCCAGGCCCTCCTGTGGCCCACACTATTTTTGCCTGGCCCTAATTGGAAGCACTGCAGCCCAGGCTTTTCAAGTTTTATACTTTCCTTTAAGTCCTGGCAATCAGTTCTGCAATTGTCTTTCCTGATATCCACCCACTGAGAAAATAAATTATATTTCTAGCAAAAAAAAGGGATGATGACTCCATCTTACCCTGGATATAAAAAAATGGCTCAAAATTGATCAAAGACCTAAATGTAAGAGCGAAAACTAATAAAACTCTTCGTCAAAAACATAGGTGTAAATCTTCATGACTTTAAATTTGGCAGTGGTTTCTAATAACATGTAAAGTACCAAAAATATATAGAGATAATTGGACTTAAACAAAAATAATAACTTTTGTTCTTCTAAGAATACTAGCAAGAAAGGGAAAAGATAGCTGACAGAATGAAAGGAAATGTTTGCAAATCACTTATCTTATAAACCACATATGGGGGTTTAGTACCCAGCAAAAAATACAAATAATCCAATTTTTAAATGGGCAAAGGACTTGAATAGACATTTCTCTAGAGAAGATATAGAAATGGACAGTAAGCACATGAAAAGATTCTCAACATCATTAGTCATTAGACAAACATAAATCAAATCCATAATAAGATACTATTTCACACCCACTAGGATAGATACAATCAAAACAATGACAATCATTTTGGCAAGGATATGGGTAAATTAGAACCAGACAACCCCTCTTCCAAAGGTCCCCAGGACCACATGGACCCTTGTGTACAGTCTTGCTGAACAGACAGGCTGCTGGAAGAACTTTTCACATCCTGCTAGAATCCTCACATAAAGCTCTGCTGCTCATGAAAATGTGGCCTTTAAAGAAGGACAGACAACTGAGAAACTTAAATCAAGGCCTGCATTTGACCAGAAATAGAGAAATATCTTTGTAGGACCTTCCCTACTTCCTTAAAGAAAGATGATCATGTGGGTGTTCAGTCGTGTCTGACCCTTCGCAATCCCATGAACTGTAGCCCACCAGGCTCCTCTGTCCAGGGGATTTTTCAGGCAAGAATACTGGAGTGGGTTGCCATTTCCTTCTTCAGGGAATCCTCCCTACCTAGGGATCCAATCCTAGTCTCCTTCATTGCTGGCAGATTTTTACCCCTGAGCCATCAGAGAAGCCCTTTAAAGAAAGGACCACATGTTAAATAGTGCAGAAATGCTATCTCCCATTGCTTGCTAAGCTAGAGCAGGGCTTAATATCTTCATGCTGCTGCTGCTACTGCTGCTAAGTCGCTTCAGTCGTGTCCGACTCTGTGTTACCCCATAGACGGCAGCTCACCAGGCTCCCCCATCCCTGGAATTCTCCAGGCAAGAACACTGGAGTGGGTTGCCATTTCCTTCTCCAGTGCATGAAAGTGAAAAGTGAAAGTGAAGTCGCTCAGTCGTGCCCAACTCTTAGCGACCCCATGGACTGCAGCTGGGAGGATCTTAAACCAACTGGAGCACCTAATGTGAAGAGACTCTGTCTTCAGCTAGCATGGTGGAAGGAGAGTAGAGAAGAAATGGGGAGGACACAACCCCACTGGATGTGTGAATGCAAAAAGCCAGATTCATTATCCTCATTTTCTAGAAGAAACTAGAGGTAAGAATAACTTCTCCAAGTCACACTGCAAGCAGAGCTGGCTGAAATTCATGCCAGGTCTGCCTCGCTCCCTCGCCCTCTGCGTCTCTTCCATCTGGATGTTCCTGAGATATATCCTTTCACAACAAACTGACTTTGAACTGGAAAAAGAAAAAAACTAAAAATGAATGAATGGTCATTAGAATCAGAGAATGAGAAAATAAAAGACTCCACTTTTGATGACTGGAAGAACATTCGAGGACCCAGGAGTCCAGAAGATCCTGACTCTTTCAAGGACAAAATCCAACAATCCTTAAGACTAAGAAACTTGACTGTGCTGATTATTTCCTTTTCTTTTGTAATAAACAAGCTATCAACTGGGGTTCCTACTCCATACTCCTGTCCAGTGGGTAGAGAATTCCATACCTGCAGAAGCCTTGAGGTGAGCAGTCCGATGGCAGATAACCTTCTGTTTGCAAATGAAAATAATAACATTAACCGCATATATTTTGTACCTCTTAATAAATACATGAATATTGATTTTAAAAAAACCTAAACAATGCCTGGCTTAGAATAGTACCTGGCATACAATAAATGCTGTGCTATGTACACATCTGCTATTATTGTTTTATATAATTTCTCTATATCAACACAGCACAACGAGCAGGGGTTGTAAAATACCCATCCTATATATATTAATACATACATAACAGGATGCTGAAATGGAGTGTTTTCTGCTCAGTTTCAGATAAACATCAATTCTGAGATGAAACCCATAGTGCCAGGTACCTGCACATTCCAAAGTGGGATGCTTGACTACCTATACCGGCATTTCCAGAGGTGATGTCTCAGAGCCAATATAAGAAATTTTGAGTCAAAGAAGCTATGAAAGAGATTGTTTTTGGAGAAGCCTGCTGCAGGGTGGAATGTTTCTCCGCCCAAACACATCCCCATGGAAGAAAGAACACAGGCGCTTCCTCCCCTCCCTTCAAGCCTGGTGAGAGGAGGGCAGGCAGCCAGGACAGCTTCACAGGTGAGGGTGGGGTCACAGAAGATAAATGTCTGACTCACACTTGAGAAATCTAGAGGCAAGGTACTGAGATTATTGGGCTGAGATTATTGGAGAGTAAGCAGGAGGCATTGGTACTTTGACTAATGGAGACAGCCAAAGAATGTGAGAGTTTTCCATGGAACAGATGTGCACCCTGTGGGAAAAAGTGAGCCTGGCGCAGTTTTAAGCAAGACTCTGCCACCACAGAGAGGGAGGTTGTAGGGGAAGGGTACGATTCTGATAGGGTCAGTGTGGGGTGGACTCAATGCCTGAGAGCTATGAGGTGAATTCTGGCCCTCCTGGGAATTCAGTTCAGTTGCTCAGTCGTGTCTGACTCTTTGAGACCCCATGAATCGCAGCATGCCAGGCCTCCCTGTCCATCACCAACCCCCGGAGTTCACTGAGACTCACGTCCATCGAGTCAGTGATGCCATCCAGCCATCTCATCCTCTGTTGTCCCCTTCTCCTCCTGCCCTCAATCCCTCCCAGCATCAGACTCTTTTCCAATGGGTCAACTCTTCGCATGAGGTGGCCAAAATACTGGAGTTTCAGCTTTAGCAACATTCCTTCCAAAGAAATTCTAGGGCTGATCTCCTTCAGAATGGACTGGTTGGATCTCCTTGCAGTTCAAGGGACTCTCAAGAGTCTTCTCCAACACCACAGTTCAAAAGCATCAATCCTGGGAATTACAATGAGCTATATTGAGATCTGGTGGACAGAGTGCCTGAAAAACTATGGACAGAAGGTTCATAACATTGTACAGGAGGTGGTGATCAAAATCATCCCAAAGAAAAAGAAATGCAAGAAGGTAAAGTGGTTGTCTGAGGAGGCTTTACAAATAGCTGAAGTCGTACGAGATGCAAAAGGCAAGGGAGAAAGGGAAAGATATACTCAAGTGAATACAGAGTTCCAGAGAATAGCAAGGAGAGATAAGAAAGCCTTCTGGCTTTCTTAAGTGAACAATGCAAAGAAACAGAGGAAAACAATATAGTGGAAAGACTAGAAATCTCTTCAAGAAAATTGAAGATATCCAGGGAACATTTCATGCAAGGATAGGCATGATAAAGGACAGAAATGGTAAAGACCTAACAGAAGCAGAAGAGATTAAGAACAGGTGGCAAGAATACATAGAAGAACTAAACAAAAAAACATCTTAGTGACCTGGATAACCACTATGGTGTGGTCATTTACCTAGAGCCTGACATCCTGGAGTATGAAGTCAAGTGGGCCTTTGGAAGCATTACTATGAACAAAGTTAATGGAGGTGATGGAATTCCAACTGAGCTATTTCAAATCCTGTAAGACAATGCCATTAAAGTGCTGTACTCAGTATGTCAGCAGTGGCCACAGGACTGGAAAAGGTCAGTTTTCATTCCAATCCCAAAGAAGAGCAATGTCAAAGAATGTTCAAACTATCACACGATAGTGCTCATTTCACATGCTAGCAAGGTTGTGCTCAAAATCCTTCAAGCTAGGCTTCAGCACTATGTGAACCAAGAAATTCCAGGTGTACAAGTTGGGTTTAGAAAAAGCAGGGGAACAAGAGATCAAATTGCCAACATCTGTTGGATTATAGAGAAAGCAAGAGAATTCCAGAAAAACATCTACTTCTGCTTCATTGACTATGCTAAAGCCTTTGACTGTGCGGATCACAAAATGTAGAAAATTCTTAAAGACATGGGAATACCAGGCCACCTTACCTGTCTCCTGAGAAACCTGTATGCAGGACAAGATACAACAGTTAGAACTGGACATGGAACAATTGACTGGTTCAAAATTGGGAAAGGAATACAAGGTAGTATATTGTCACTCTGCTTATTTAACTTATATGCAGAGTATATTATGCAAAATGCTGGACTGGATGACTCACAAGCTGGAAGACTGCTGGGACAAATATCAACAACCTCAGATATGCAGATGATGTCACTCTAATAGCCGAAAGTGAAGAGGAACTAAAGGCCTCTTGATGAGGGTGAAAGAAGGGAGTGAAATAGCTGGCTTAAAACTCAACATTCAAAAAAACTAAGATCATGGCATCCAGTCCCATCACTTCATGGCAAATAGAAGGAGAAAAAGTGGAAACAGTGACAGACTTTATTTTCTTGGGCTCCAAAATCACTGCAGATGGTAACTGTAACCATGAAATTTAAAGGTGCTTGGTCCTTGGAAGGAAAGGTATGACGAACCTAGACAGTGTATTAAAAACCAGAGACATCACTTTGCCAACAAAGGTCCATATAGTCAAAGCTATGATTTTCTCCAGTAGTCATGTATGGATGTGAGAGTAGAACCATGAAGAAGGCTGAACACTGAAGAATTGATGCTTTTGAGTTGTGCTGCTGGAGAAGACTTTTGAGAGTTGCTTGGACTGCAAAGAGTTCAAATCAATCAATCCTAAAGAAAATCACCCCTGAATATTCATTGGAAGGACTGATGCTGAAGCTAAAGCCCCGACACTTTGGCCATCTGATGTGTTGAGCCAACTCATTGGAAAAGACCCTGATGCTGGGCAACACTGAAGGTAAAAAGAAAAAGGGCAGCAGAGGATGAGATGATTAGACAGCATCACTGACTCAACAGACATGAGTTTGAGTGAAGAGACAGGAGATAGTGAAGGACAGGGAAGCCTGGCTTGCTGCAGTCCATGGGGTTGCAAAGAGTAGGACATGACCTAGCAATTGAACAGCAACAGTATGTCCAGCTGGAGCCCTAGAGAAAACCATAAAAGTCCCTGGAGAGAAAGAAGCAGCTATAAATATCCACTTAAGCCAGACAACACCTTCAACCTAAGACAGTAACTCTTTCCCCTTGAAATCCCCACTCCTTCTGGACCTAACCCATAAAGAATGAGGAATATGAACTGGAACTGAAGAGTAAAAGAGTAAAATCAGGGAGTGGGAGGAAAAAAGCAGAAGCCCACTACTCTGCTCCCTCCCTGCAGGCAGCCATCAGAAACCCACCTGAGCTGGGCAAGGGCAGGAATGATCAGTTGCATGACACTTAGAATTTAACTACTACATTGGGCCAGACATTTAAATCAGTGAAATTAAAGATTTTACTTTCTAAGAGTGAGTGATAAACCCAGGGGATGGAAACGAAATAGTTCATACAATGTTTTAAAAAAGATAATGATGACAAAGAATAATCTTGATTGTTTTTGCTTTTTTATATACTACTGCTGCTGCTGCTGCTAAGTCGCTTCAGTCGTGTCTGACTCCGTGTGATCCCATAGATGGCAGCCCACCAGTCTCCGCCAACCCTGGGATTATCCCAGCAAGAGTACTGGAGTGGGTTGCCATTTCCTTCTCCAAGGCATGAAAGTGAAAAGTGAAAGTGAGGTCACTCAGTCGTGTCTGACTCTCAGCGACCCCATGGACCGCAGCCTACCAGGCTCCTTCATCCATGGGATTTTCCAGGCAAGAGTACTGGAGTGGGGTGCCATTGTCTTCTCTGTTTTTATATACTGAGTCCCACCTAATCCAAGTAATGCCACTCATATGAATAGCCCTGCTTACAATTCAGAAAGCTGAGTTGAGGTGGGGTCCAGGTGGAGGGGATGACCTAAACATGAGAAACGCACAAATGATAGTTGAAGTATCTTCTAGATTATAAGGAGGGGGGTGGGTATGAGATTCAAATAGAACAAGGTGAAATCTGTATAACATGTTATAGCTACTGCTCTGCTGCCGCCTTGCTTTTTGAAAGTGGGAAGAGGAGAGTGAATGTGCCATCACAGAATACACGTGGAACACCGGGGAGGATGTGAATGTCTCACTGGTGGAAATGATTTGCGATTAAAGTATATGCTTTTAGTGTTAAAGCCCAGGGGAACTGGGTTTATTCATTCATTCACACATTCATTGGGCATCAACTGTTCCTCGGGCAAGGGTTCTCTTGCCCTGTGTTTATGTCTACTTAGAAGTGTGCACTGATTAGAAAAAGCCTCCTCACAGGAAGATGGGAAAGGCATGGGCTCCTCAGCCACAAAGGGTCCAAAGGTAAAGCTGGGCTCAGTAGTCAAAGTATGCATGTGGAGTTTACACATGTTCTATAAAAATGGTATGTTTGGAGCAGAAAATACACTTGATGTGGGCACCCAATCTATTGATTTGAAAAAAGTGAAAGTCTTAGTTGTTCAGATATGTCCGACTCTGTGACCCCATGGAGTGTAGTCCACCTAGCTCCTCTGTCCATGGAATTCTCCAGATAAGAATACTAGAGTGGGTAGCCATTCCTTTCTCCAGGGAATCTTCCTGATCTAGGAATCAAACCCCAGTCTCTTGCACTGCAGGTAGATCCTTTATTGTCAGGGAAGCCCCTTCTATTGATCTTTGCTCTGCCAAATTGTCAATGTGTCCTTAGTAAACTTGAGAAGCATGACTCAAACCTTCAGGTGTTGTCTCACATGGCAATTACTTTCAGCACAAGATTTTACAATCCAGCCTGTGCATGTTTCTAGATTGTAGCTGTTATCGGCCTCAGCCCAAACCACAGGTTAACTGGCTTTGTCTTATTACAAGCATAATTAGAATTAAAGGTTTAGAAGGAGAGATAAGATAGAGCTAATCTTCTCTACATACATAAAAGAAAACACACACATGTACACATGCTCATTTTCCTGTTCATTTTCTTTTGCACCCTCATTAGAGTGGCTCTTCCATGGTATTCAGATCTAACCTCAGAAAGCAGTGTACGAAGGGTTTTCCTGAAATCTTCTAAACCTAGGGGGCAGTGGTGGAAACCATTTCGTCTCACACCATGCTGGCCACCCCAGGGCTGGGAGACAGTAGATGGTGGGGGCACGGTCCTGGCACTTGAGCTGCTATTGTCCCCCAGCCAGGGAGTGCAGTGTGTCCTCCTCCTTTGTGGAGGGACAGGGACTCCTGCGGAGCTTCCTCTGCCCTGAAGGAAGGAACTAGTGCCTTGGCACACCCCTCCCAAAAGGCTCAGTGCCCTGCTCTGGCTCAAATAAACGGAGAATGAAAAGACCTTTTCACGGCTTGAGATCCTTCAGACAGGAAGTGAGCCTTCACACCCGCTTCTGATGAGCTCCATAAGCGTGGTTCCCTCTCAGCTGAGTAACAGAGAGAGACTTCAGGAAAACCTTGGCAGAAAGTTGCTCTCCAATAGGCCAAGGGTCTGAAGGAAGGGAGGGGCCCCAAGAAAGCCCATTGTGCACCACCCTCCCTTTTTTTTTTCCTTTTCTGGCTATTTGGTTGCAGCTCAGATCATCACGGATGACTGAAAGAGAGATGTTTTACTAGTTTTCTAAAACCCAAATAAATGAGGCTTAATTCGAGATGTGCTGTGTTTGTCACTCAGTCATGTCCGACTCTTTGCGACCCTGTGGACTGTAGCCCACCAGGCTTCTCTGTCCATGGAAGTCTCCAGGTAAGAATACTGGAGTGGATTGCCATTTCCTTCTCCAGGGGATCTTCCTGACCCAGGGATCGAACCCAGGTCTCCTGCATTACAGGCGGATTCTTCACCATCTGAGCCACCAGGGAAACCCTTTTAATTTGAGATAATCTGAGGTATTATTAACTATGGGTTGAAAATCAACCCCAGTTTGTTATCTAAGATGAAGCTGCCTGAATAGGGCTGGTCTTAGAAACTCTGATTCACTACTTCAGCTGAACTCAAAATCTTATTTCCTCAATGATAGCAGTGCTTTCATCCAGAAAACACCTTTTAAAGATTATTCATGGGACTTCCCTGGTGGTCCAGTGGCTGGGACTCCGGGCTCCCAATGTGGGAAGTGGAAGTTGGAGGGGGCACCCCCCTGGGTTTGATCCCTGGTTGAGGAACTAGATCCCACATGCCACAACTAAAGACCCTGTGTGCCACAACTGAGACCCGGAGTGGCCAAATGGATAAAAATGGATAAGTAAATATTTTTAAAAAGAATATTCACCATTTAAAATTACTATATAAGTGTATTTTATCATCCTTTCTATACTCAGCACCAGATTTGCATTTTTAAATTTGATGTAACAAAAGCTTAAATGTAATTTTTATTAGAAGATTTTGCATTTTTCATTACTTTTATATTTCATCTAACCTGACATTATGACTGATTCTTATGTCACTGTATTAGTATTGTGAATAATCATGTGAAATGTGTAAGATAGAGAACTATATTTGTGAATATAATTTTATGGCTGTTTTCATTCAGTAGAAAGCTTTCCATTAGTATGGAAACTTAGGAAAATTGCTTTTTACTGTATAATCTGGCAGTCATCATAGATTAGTTTATTTTTCTGTGAATCAAACAAATTCAAGGGCTTCTCTGGTGGCTCAGTGGTAAAGAATCCACCTGCCAATGCAGGTTCAATCCCTGATCTGGGAAGATCCCACATGCCATGGAGCAACTAAGCCTGTGAGTCACAACTACTAAGGCCACACATCACAAGTACCGAAGCCCGCTTGCCCAGAGCCTGTGCTCCACAAGAAGAGAAACCACTGCAATGAGAACCCCGTGCATCACAACTGAAGTGTAGCCCTCGCTCGCCACAACTGATGGAGGCCCAAGAGCAGCAAGAAAGACCCAGCACAACCATAAATAAATCTTTTTAAAAAACGTATTCAATAAAGCACAATATTTTAAAAAAGAAAAATAAAAAAGAATATTCACTCTCCACTGAAAGTACAGTGTATTAAAAAGCAGAGACATTACTTTGCTGACAAAGGTCCATCTAGTCAGAGCTATGGTTTTTCCAGTGGTCATGTATGGATGTGAGAGTTGGATTACAAAGAAAGCTGAGCACCAAAGAATTGATGCTTTTGAACTGTGGTGTTGGAGAAGACTCTTGAGAGTCCCTTGGACTGCAAGGAGATCCAACAAGTCAATCCTAAAGGAAATCAGTCCTGAATATTCATTGGAAGGACTGATGCTGAAGCTCCAATACTTTGGCCACCAAATGTGAAGAGCCAACTCATTAGAAAAGAACCTGATATTGGGAAAGATTGAAGCCAAGAGGAGAAGGGGATGACAGAGGATGAGATGGTTTGATGGCATCACCGATTCAATAGACATGAGTGAGCAAACTCCGGCAGATGGTGAAGGACAGGGAAGCCTGGCATGCTGCAGTCCATGAGGTCACACAGAGTCGGACATGACTGAGTGACTGAACAACAATGGTTGGAAGCACAAGGCAAACATAAGTTCAGCTGCTTTCATTCTGCCTCTAAACCTCTTCTTCCTGTACCTCAGTTTACTACAGAACCTTCCTTCCTGAAAGCAGGCATGTAACCATTCAGAAAAAATACATTCATCTTTAGAAAACCACATATAGGATGAAAACAATAAGAATGAGTCATTTTTTGTGACTTTGGAGTTACAATCTGACCAGTAGCAAAAAACATTACAAAAGTAGCTGAACTGATTTTGAAGGAGATAGGCTGTTCCACATAATTATGCCTCCAGCTCTAGACGCCAGGGTGTCTTCCTAGATATCTTTTTTCTTGCCTTGTCTAATAATAATAACATATTATCAAATGCTTGTGGTAGGTGGCGTTCTAAGTGATTTATGCATAATAAATGCACTTAATCCCCTTGGCAACTCAATGGGGCAGATGAGTAAACAGAAGCACAGAAAGGTTTAGTAGCTACCCCAAGGTCACACAGCTAACAAGCAGCAGAACTTGGATTTGAACCTGAGTTGATGTGACTCCAGAATGTATGCGTTTAACCAAATTACCACACTATCTAAAGGGAACTGGCCATACTTCCTGTCCCTCATGGGCAGTCTGTAAACATTTCACAGAAGGAATATCATCCATTAAGTTACATCTACAAGCTAAGTCGTTTTTAATGGTGATTCAGGGGAAGGGGAGAAACCATTTCGCATACTGACTGACCTAATAACCTTGATATGTATCCAGAATTAAAAAAAAAAAAAACTCCACCTCCAGTTTCCCTCAAATTAATCATAGATAAATCCATACTTGTATCATTCACAGACACCAGGAAATTCAACTAGAGAGTCTGACTCAAAGTATATTAGAAATCCATTTTATGAAATGCTCTGCTGGTTTGAAATCTAACTTACATAATTATAGAATGACAGAGCTTAAAAGGGCCTTGGAGTTTATAGAATTTAATCTCCTTAAGGGGGGCTGTCCCAGAAAGATAAACGAGTTGCTCCAAGTCCTACAGCCATTTAGTGGAAGGACTGTCAACAGTACAAGCTCATTTTGGGTCCAGTGTCTTTTTCCACTTTACCACACTGCTTGCCTCACCCCATGGGACATTTTTATATAAAAATGGCATGTTCTCATTACGTGGGGCTAAAGACACTTTCCTACGCTCTGTACAGATAAGGTTAACACAATTATATTCCACCAGTTGAATTTTGTAAATACTTGATCTGCTTAAAATATGAGCTAGGTGGTGCTTACCTTCTTCATTTAGAGAAGCCAACAAGTAAATACAAAATGCTAGGAAATGTGCTAAGTAGAAAATGTATATTACTTTTTATTTTCTATTATTCCATTATATTTAATCATCAATCTTTTGTACTTGGTGGAAAACATTGCTTGTATCTCTGAAAACCAAGAAATGTTTTAAGTTATGTGAAAGAGAAAATGTCTCTTTCCAAAATGTTGGATCCCTTATTTGCTCTCTGGTTCACAACCTCAGGACCTCCATGGCCCTCCTCTCTCTCATCTCTCTCTGCCAGTCCATCTGAACACATTCGTTTGTTCGTTCTTTCCAAATCACAGATTTCATCTTGTCATCTGTATTTCAGAAACCTTCAACAAATATCCACTGTCTTCAGGGTAAAACCCAAACTTTAAGAACCCTGCACAAGCAGTACTAGGTATCTTTCAAGTCCATCTGCCTTTGTGTACAATATAAAATGTCCTCTCTAACCAAATTAGTAAGTCTCCAGTTCCCCCAAACACACCTAGTGCTTACCTATCTCTGTACCTTAGCCTTGCCAGGATACAACCTCATCTATCTGTGCCAATTCCAATTCATACCACGAGGCCCAGCCTGGAGACCTCCCTGACAACCCAAGCTTCCTGAATTCCTTCTCTGAAAGCATTTATTCCTTATAGCACTGATTTCCCTTCCTGTCTTACTTTCATTTTTCCATGTGTGTTTCTCTTGCCTTCCCATCCAGTTTATAAGTTCCTGTAGAGCCGGATGGATACCTTTAAGACTAAAAAAAAATTTCCTCTGCATTAAAGAAAGAAGACACATCAAAAAGTTCTATATAAAGTTCTACATAAAGAACTTCAGCTGATTATTTGTTTTTCCATTTTCTCCCTCCTCTCCCAATATTCTCCTTGAAGTCCTGGAAGGTAGAACATTGGGATGATTTTACACACTTATTTTTAAAACTGAAAAGCTTATAGAATATATCTTTAGGTAGAGCCTTTGACCTATAATTTGTGATTAAATTCAAAGATCACCTGTTAGAGTATTTATTAATAATAGGTTAAGTGAATTAAGAAAATTGGAACATATTTACCTGGCAGGGGAGATACCAGGATCAAGAAAATAGGAATAGATAAGCTTAATCTTGTTTTATTTTAAAAATCTAACCAAATTTGTCCCAACATTGGTGGCTAAAGGGGAACAAGAGTATAAATGGAAGTTCACAAACTGTGGGCTTCCCTCATAGCTCAGTTGGTAAAGAACCTGCCTGCAAAGCAGGAGACCCCTGTGATTCCTGGGTCGGGAAGATCTGCTGGAGAAGGGATAGGCTACCCACTCCAGTATGAGCTTCCCTTGTGGCTCAGCTAGTAAAGAATCTGCCTGCAATGCAGGAGACCTGGGTTCAATCCCTGGTTTGGGAAGATCCCCTGGAGGAGGGAAAGGCTACTCACTCTAGTATCCTGGCCTGGAGAATTCCATGGACTATATACTCCATGGGGTCACAAAGAGTCAGACACGACTGAGTGACTTTCACTTCACATACCTTTCAGTTCAGTTCAGTAGCTCAGTTGTGTCTGACTCTTTGCGATCGCATGAATCGCAGCACGCCAGGCCTCCCTGTCCATCACCAACTCCCGGAGTTCACTGACTCATGTCCATCGAGTCGGTGATGCCATCCAGCCATCTCATCCTCTGTCATCCCCTTCTCCTCCTGCCACCAATCCCTCCAAGCATCAGGGTCTTTTCCAATAAGTCAACTCTTTGCATGAGGTGACCAAAGTATTGGAGTTTCAGCTTTAGCATCAGTCCTTCTAATGAACACCCAGGACTGATCTCCTTTAGGATGGACTGGTTGGACCTCCTTGCAGTGCAAGGGACTCTCAAGAGTCTTCTCCAACACCACAGTTCAAAAGCATCAGTTCTTTGGCACTCAGCTTTCTTCACATGTTTAAATATTTCAAAGTTTAAAAGAAGCTAACTATTAAAGCATGTTCTTATTTGTCTTTAAAAATACACCTTCAAAATGCTGTCAAACCCAGGTTTGCCTCCTCCTCTTCCTCCTGTCTCCATTCTGCATTGCGAGTGGCCTCCCAGGTCTGCAAGTGGGTATTTCAGCTTGTTTCTCCATCCTCTGAACACACTTCCTGCCACCTCTCAGGCCTGGGGTTGCACACCCTGGTAGCAGGGCTTGTCCTCCCCACTCTAGGGGTCTAGGGGAGAATCTATTCTTTTTCACTTCTTAACATAAATTCATTCAGGATTTTTAGCTGCCTTCAAAATACCAAACAAAAAGTACAACCTTTAAAAATAAGTTAAATTAAGTTTCATCTTCTTAAAAGTAAAAGCACTTAAAAAAAAGATACATATAGTACAATTATAAAAATTCACAAGTCACTACACACGTAACTATTGCTAGGAACATATCAGTATGTGAACAGCAGGAAGATTAACATTAAAAACACACTGGCAAAAGTGTCCCAGTCACAACTGACAATATCTAACATACAGCTTAAAAAATGACCACAGATACATTACTCAACGAGCAACAAGACACAGCTTCCTTTGTTTCATTGATGTTTGTTTTTTTTCCAATCCTTCTCCAACTACAACTTATCTTCTGAGTCATAGTGTAGTTTGGCAAATGTAACCATAGTCTCCATCTTTTCTAAGTAAGTGGTGTTCTTTTTATAAAGATAAAATCATAAGCAAACTTCCCAAGAATTAGACCTTCAGTGAATAAGTAAATACATGCTTGTCTCAGTTTATGTGGGACAAACCTTTCATGGTTAGTGCAGAAGATGATAACTGACCAAAACATGTTTTGAAATTACATGTCCAGAAATTATGTTATGTACCACAGAAGAAAAATACAGTCAAGAAAGAAGCCTCAGTCTTATTCTGACAATGTTTAGTATTCATAGTAAATCAAGAATCCAAAAGAGGGATGGCAAAACAGATTGTCTAAATCAGCTATTATCATTACTGGAACACAGAATACTACCAACATTCTCTTCATTTTCTCTCTCTCCCCCCTCCCTCATTCCTCTCTTTCCTGTTTTTCTGTTCTGTTTTATTCAGTTCTGCTGTATCCATCACCTGTGTCTCCCTTTCTTCTCTTGTGATAAGTCACCCTTATTAGAAATGTATTCCCCTTCCTGCTCGCTCTCTCTTCTATAATTGACTTTCTTAATATTATGAATATACACTTTTAAAGATTAAAATTTTGCCAGTGTCATATAAGCCTAATAAATCGATGGTTTTCATTTTTTATATTCCCTTACTTTTTAGAGATAAAGCACAGACAACAAATATGATATGCTGATAGTTAGCTGTCATGTCTCCTTAGACTCCTCTTGACCATGAGTTACTTTAACTGGTTTTGATGATTGACAGTTTTGAGGAGTAAGGCTCAGATCTTTTGTAGAATGAGCCTTTCTTGAAATTTGGTGTTTTTCTTATGATTAGGCAGGGATTATAGGTTTTGGTGAAGAAGAATACAGGGGTCAGTGCTATTTTCATCATATTATATCAAGTGTACATACTATCAATATGACTTGGTTATTGATGTTGACTTTGGTAAAGTTTGTCAAATTTCTCCACTGTGAAATTACTCTTTCATCCCCTTCCCATGGTATACTCTTTGTAAGGAAGTCACTGTGTGGAGTGGGGGTGGTATGCTTCCCCTCCTTAAAGATGCAATATCTTCATAAATTTTGTAATTTTTTTTTTTTTGCATAGGAGCTTTGTCTCGTCTCCTCCATTTATTTATTCATTCACTCACTTATTTGTTTCAATACAGATGCAATAATATTTGTTTTATACTTTGAGTTATAATACAATGCTGCTTTCTTTATTTTTTTGCTCAAATTTTTCCCGTTTTGGCTGTTGGGAACTATTTCAGTTAGCATTTAGGATCTTTTAACATACCTCTTTTAGTGTGTGTGTGTGGCACATTTTTACTTTCTGGCACTGTAAGACATTCCAGGTCCATCTTGTATACTTTGTGCGTCGGTCCTAAAATCAGCCACTTTTTCAAGAAGTCCTGGTTTGTTTTACTGGAGAAAGTATCAGAAACAAGATCTGGGTTCTAGGTGTACTTGTTGCTATGGAGATGTCATTGCTTCTAGGCCCGCTCAGCTGACTGAGTAAATCTGTGTGTGTACTACCTGGTGTATATACAAACATGTCTAACTATTTCCATATGTAACCATCTGTACCTAAATGTGAGTTCATATTAATGTTGAAATCAGCTTTTAATCCAGATGTAAGGTGGCAAAGTAGGGAAGGTATAGAGGGAACAAGACTGCCCAGAAGTTGGTAATTGGTGAATGGTGTGGTGGTCCATTATGCTTTTCTCCCTACTTTTGTATATGTTTTTAAATATTAATGATAAAAATTAAAAAAAAATAAAAACCATTAGAGAACGTAGTCTTGGCCTCTCTCCAAGCCCATTTACTCTTCTTTTATACAAGATTCTAAAGAGCATGGTTAGCTAATTTCCAAACATGTAACTAATTGCAACACTGTAAGTACTTTAAAAGATTTTTTTTTAAAGTACACAGTGACAAAAGAAATGACAGGTAATAAGAAGAAAACTTCTAGAAAAAGCCATTAAGAATAATATAGGAATGATAATTTGCTGCAATAGCAGACAGGATGATACACTTCAATAGGCTACCAGAACATTATTATATTTCCATAAAAAGCTGTTATCCATAATAACCATGCTTTATCAAGAAAAAAAAGCTAAATAACTTCAGCATGTTCTGCTTAAAAAAGAAAAAATGAATGAACATTTTCAGATGGTTTTTACTCAAAACAATAAAAAAAAAAAAAAGAATTTCTAACTGACAAGGATAAACACTAAGTGGTGTATAAAACTCAGCTGTCTACAGCAACTCACTTCCCAAAGGTCCAGACAGCCAAGTACCACAATTTAGGCATAGACTTCCAGTTTCCAAAATATCTAAGTAACATATTTCCACATTTAGTATTCATGACAGTCTCAAGTTTACCTTAAAAATAAAAAACATAATTCAACAAAATAAATTCCTACTCTGATAACTCTTTGAAGGAAAAATACTTTTTCAAATTCCACTTCTGATTAAAGATATAAAGCAGATATCTTATGTTTGCAAAGTTTTTCAATGAATACTGTGACCTTTTTCTCTCCCCGCAAAAGAGAAGCTAAACTCATACTGATATGCCTTGTGTTCAGAGAGTAAGTATCTTTTGCTTAAAAATATCCTGAATAAGTGAACACTTTATTGGTCAGCCCATCTTGTTGAAAGAAATGTTTTGACAGTTACTATTAAACCAGACCAAAAAATAAATAAATAAATAAACCAGACCAAAAATAAGAGATAGAGCGTGAAAGACTCTCTCTCTCTTTTTTGGTCTAGTTATTATCTATCTTTGTTTATTCTATCCTTTTTGTCTATGGTATGCAAATAGAGGATTCTTTTCTGAGTGTCTGGCATAAAAAGCACCTAGTAGAGCTAAAACACGCTTTAGGAAGGGAAGAGGCTACTGTTTACTTCTGACTCACACCTCACTTGTCACCTGCTTATTAGTGCTGTCGTCTCCTTGGGAGAGTAATTTGCTTCAAGAGATTGTGTCAAGCACTCATTTAAGAGGACTCTTCCTGGGGTAGGATGTCCTAGAAATTAATCCCCAAGTACTTTTCACCTATCTAGTAAAGAAAGGTTTCTGTGCTCATTTGAATAATATACAGAGAAGATTAAAAATACAGATGATCCTGTGGAAATATGAACAGTGAATCCAGGTCCACATTACCTATCAGCAGGCCAGGCAGGTACTCTGAAATGCTTTCAGGGAAGATCCACTCATTGGTATACATGTGTTCCCTCTGTTTTCATAGCTCATTCATAGTTCTGCCATTCCTGATACTAGGATACTGCCTATAAGGTCAAGATTTGTCTGCTTTTTGCTTACAGGATTTACCAGAAACATTCTGGAAGGAGAGAGCAAGTTTCCTGTTCAACCCTGCTCACTGAAAGCCAACATAACCTTTGGACCTAAGAGATATCCTCAAAAAGCTTAGATCAACTAACTTCTGCCTAAAGACTAGAAATCACAGGATGCATTTTCCTTCCACTTCCTCATGCCCATGTCCCCTCCTCCAGCCCCAACCATGCCAAGCAGAGAGTAGCCTCCCATCATGAAGAAAACCACAAGGGTAGGGCCAAAATACTGCAAGAACAACACATATTTGGGTCATTTCCATCTGACTGTGTTCAACAAAGTAATACATTGAAACTATAGTGCAGGAAACTCAAGTTCAAGAATTCCAGGACTCTTTATTAAGCCCAGACTCCAAGCCCACATTACTTGGAGTCTGGGCACAAATAACCCTTGCTTTTCCTTATTTGCCAAGCAGAGATAATGATACCAACTCAGGTGCTCGTGTATGAGCTAATTAATGATTACACTGGGTTAACTATAAAGAGGCTTCCTGGTACAGGCAGGTAGTATGTCCCTTTATGAGTGACACATGGTAATTATACCCTGTGAGAGCCCCGCAGAACCACGTCAATCACTGAGGAAGGCGATCTTAGTAGTCCCACCCTGTTTCTTTATGACTACATACTTGTTTCTTGGTTTTCTATTTGAGATTCATCCTTTTCATGGTGTAGAATTATTTTATTAATATTTCTTGTTTAACTTCTTACCTATGGCCAGCTTTCAGTCACTTGGGAGCTTTGTGTTCACCAGGCTTCAGTTGAACAGACTGGATAAGAATGACTATACTAACACCTTGGGGACAAAGGGAAGCTCCCTGTCCCTGAGGAGACTTCAGACATGGCCTGGAAGCTGGAGTGCTGCACACGCACACACTCACACACACACACACACACCCCACGGCCCTCCCATCCCCAGCAGCACATGTGACAGCTTACTATCTCTATATGGGTAGACTCCATGGGCCTCCATGGGGTAGAGTTGCCAAAGCTGTTTGTTACAAAACTGGATCCTGATCAAAAATATTGACTTTCTGTTATGTAAGATAGCTGCAAGGAAAGATTCCCCCCCCCCCCTTTTAATGCCATTAATTGGGGCAGAGGATGGGAAGGTTGTGACACAAAGGAACAAAAGAGGTTTCAGATCTGACTGCCTAGGAAACACTGTAGGGACAATCTCAACAGTTACAGAACAGTAGAAAAGAGAAGCAGTGTCCTGTACTTACAGTGTCAAATTGAAATTAGTAAGTCATAACAAGACCCTACTGTATAGCACAGGGAACTCTACTCAATGCTCTATGCTGACCTAATGAGAAGGAAATGCAAGAAAGAGCGGATATATGTATACGTATTGCTGTTTCACTTTGCTGAATGGTAGAAACTAATACAACACTGTAAAGCAACTATATTAAAATTTTTTTAAAGAAATTAATAAATCAAATAAAGAAGACTGAACAAAGTGCTCAATATCTACTGTTAGGGAGACATTAAAAAAGTAAATGGCTAAGGAAGTTAACTTGAAAATAAAAGGTACAGTGAAACATTTAGTCATTCATTCAACAGACATTTATTGAGTACCTAGTGTGTGCCAGACATTGTCTCAGGAAGGTGGTCAGAAGAGCAAACAATAGGCAAAGGGCTCTGCCTCACAGAGTTTATACTGTAGGGGAGAAAGATAGAAAATAACAAGTAAACAAATAGGCAAAAAATATATAGCAGTATGTATTATGCAGATAAGTCATCAAAGTTGAGGTGCCGATGACTGGCCCTTCTGCAGAGGTGACACTTGAGCTGTGAAGGACAAGAAGGCATCAGTCCTGTGGAGCCTGGGGGCAGTGAGTTTCAGGCCAGGCAAACAGGTAGGGTCCAGTTCTCAAGACAGAAAAGACCTCAGCACAAGTACCTCCTCAGTGTGGCTGAGGTAGAGCAAGCAGGGTTGTGGGGGAGGGCGGGGAGTCTGAGCTGAGCAGGGGTAGGGACCAGTTCATGAAAGACCTGTAAACCTGTATAAAGAACTGAATTTTCTTGGAAGAAAAATATTTGCAAACAAAGCAACCGACAAGGGATCAATCTCCAAAATACACCAACAGCTCATGTAGCTCTATGCCAAAAAAATAAACAACCCAATCAAAAAAATGGATAGAAGACCTAAGTAGACATTCATTCAAAGAAGGCATTCAGATGGTCTAAAAGCACATGAAAATGCTCAACACCACTAATTATCAGGGAAACAAATCAAAATTACAGTGTGTTGTCACCTCACGCCAATCAGAATGACCATCATTAAGCAGTCCACAAACAACAAATGCTGTCGAGAATGTGGAGAAAGGGGAAACCCCCTACACTGTTGGTTGGGAGTGTAAATCGACCCAACCACTAGAGAGAACAGAATGGAGGTTCCTTAAAAACCTAAAATCAGAACTACCATATGATCCAGCAATCCCCATGGCTGGGCATATATCCGGAGAAAACCATAATCCAAAATGATACATGCAGTCCAATGTTCATTGCAGCACTATTTGGAATAGCCAAGACATGGGAACAACCTAAATGTCCATCAATAGAGGAATGGATAAAGATGTGATGCATATATACAATGGAATACTAATTTAAAAAGCCATAAAAAAGATACAATGCCATTTGCATCAAAACAGATGGACCTACAGATTATCACAGTAAGTAAAGTAGTCAGACAAACATCGTATAATAACACTCGTACGTGGACTCTAATTTTTAAAAATGATATAAGTGAACTTAGTTACGAAACAGAAACAGACTTACAGATATTGAAAATTTATGGTTACCAAAGGGGAAACATGGGGAGGGATAAATCAGGAACTTGGGATGAACACATGCACACTACTATATATAAGATAAATAACTATTAAGGACCTACTGTATAGCACAGGGAAACTTACTCAGCATTCTGTGATAACCCATATGAGAAAATTATCTGGAAAAGAATACATATATGTGTGTGTGTGTGTGTATATATATATAAAACTGAACAACCATACTCCAATAAAATTTATTATAAAAAGACCTGAGTTTTGTCTGTGTGATAGGAAGCCATTAGAGAGTTACAAGCAGAGAAGTACAATAGTAGGATGTGATTTATGCCTTGACAATATGACACTGCTGCTCTGTGCAGAAAGAATAGTGGGGGTAAGAGTACAAAAGAAGGGGGCAGAGAGACCAGTAAGGAGACAACTGCAGTGTGGCACTTATGCCCTTAGATAGCCCTGGGATAACCACTTGCTCACTGTTGGGAAGACCACTGACAACTGCTCATTTTGTGTGCGTCACTTCACATATCACATCTACATGTCTGCCGGAACGTATAAGAGATCCTACTTTCTGGAAAATCATAGATCACACTGAAAAACAACGGAGCCACAGCCAAACAGTACTCTGTGCACATCTGGACTATAGATTTATGATGTTTTACTCATTCTGGCCCTTTTGACACCCTCGGTTTTCTGTTGACTTCCTACCATGCTTTCATCAGTGATTATGCCAAAACCACATAGTTCTCAATCATCTCAATTCTCCCCTAGACCCATTTTTTGGGGGGAGGGGGTGGTGGGTGGGTGGGTAGTGACTTTCTTTCTCCACAAAGAAAAGTGAAACTCCTCAGCAGGAATTCCTTCTTGTGTTAGTTTCACATTCTGATAGCCTGTGCCTAGTCTGTGTCTCCCTTCATCTCCGAAACTACGGTCCACTAGTGCTCAAGATCTGCCTCATGATAAGTTTTCACCTCCCCAAAGAGTCCCTCGTTCTGGAGCACTTCTACTCTAGTCCCCTCTCCTTTCTCTTTTCAGCTTCTACAACTGCCTTGGCCTATCTTAGCAAGCAAACTTTCCCTCTGGGCCGCTACCCCACTGACAGTCTCTCTTTAATCTTCCCCATCCATTCATTGCTGTCTTCAACCTGTAAATAAACCTCAAGGTCCTTTCCTAGCTGCCAGTGCCCATTCCCCTCCACTCCCATAATCTTCAAGAACTCTATGAATTCAGCCCTATCCTTCTTTTTGACAAATCCACTATCCTCTTCAACTTATTTATTGAATTCCCTATCTCAATTTTACTTTCTATTCTGTGAATGATAATATTTCTCCTTATTAAGTTTAATGATTCATTCTCTCATCATTTATTTGACTTTATAGATGACTCCTAGTTATGGATGATTCTGTCTTATCCCATCACTGGCATTCTTTCTTCAAACTTTTACTACTGGTCCACAATCCCTTATGCAAAGCCCACTGGGGCCAGAAGTATTTAAAAAGTAAGAATCTTCAGATTTTGGAAAGGTAATATGTGCGTGTACCATAATGGATTAATACTTCTGCAGCAAATATGTATGATAATTCACTTTAAATGGGATGCTGCTGTTAACTTGCTAAGTTATGTCTGACTCTTTGCGACCCCACGGACTGTAGTCCACCAGTCTCCTCTGTCCATGGAATTCTCCAGGCAAGAATACTGGAGTGGGTTGCCATTTCCTTCCTCAGGGAATCTTCCTGACCCAGGGATTGAACCCAAGTCTCCTGCTTGGCAGGCAGATTCTTTACCACTGAGCTACTAGAGAAGCTGTAAATGGGATAATTAAAAATAATAAACTGCCTCATAAGAGTTTAGCTTTGATTTTTCTGCCAAGTGAATTTTGATGTCAATTCACTAAAAAAAAAAAAAAAAAAAAAGAGAGAGAGAGAGAAGTGAGAAAGCAAAGTAAAACAACTGAAAATTTTCCATTCTCTGATGGTAGTCCAAACCTATTTCTCCATACTGTTTTATGATTCTGAAACTTTCTACCTGGTTTTCAAGTTACTACTTCAAAGATAACATTTTCTAAAAAACAAATCATTTTTCCTTGCAAGCCGTCTTCCTTTCTAAAGAATTTCATTTGTCACCAAGGAATACCATTTTTCTAACCTCCAAAACTAAAAACCTTAAAAACTTTCATTCCACCCACTTTTTCTCCTACATGCAACCCATCATCAGATCTCTTGACTTCACCCATTCAACAGCCTCTAAGTTAATACAAGCCCATACTGGTTTTAAAGCCTCCTGGGCGGTTTCTGAGATTTCAGTCCCCATTTGTGTTCAGTTTTTTACTTCCCTCAACCCTGCCATTCTATCACACCAGGAATATCAATGCCTCTACTTCTGAAATATTACATTCATCATGAATGCTTCTTTGCTCAAGACTTTACAACAATTTCTCTGTATTTAAAAATTGGATACCACCACATACTTATTCCTGAAAAAAAATTCTACTTCCTAAGTTTTCTTTCTGTACCATTCTCTAACCAAATACATTCTACTTTGCTTAATTTATCATCTCATATGTTCAACTATCACCTTGATTCTAAGGCCTTTCCTAATTGTAAGACAGGACAACACTGCGTCAAACGTAATTGATATATTGGATCTTATTTTTTAATCTTAAATAAAATCAGTTTGTCATTTCTTTTAGGCTGGTTTTAGGGTAAGTTGTTGGTAATTTGTGGGACTGAATTAGTCAGTGTATTTCCAACAATTCCCTTTTCATTCCCTTCCATTTTCATTGAAAGGAGAAACTCCCAAGGTACCTCATTAACAAGCATGAAATGAATAAATAAATAGCACTTGTACCAAACATAAGGAACAAAGGATAAGCCACTGGCAGAATGCTAGCATTAAAACTGTGGGAGCACTAGGGACGTTTAATGAGCTTTGAATGAATGCTGAGTGCATCAGTATTTGAATCTCTTTCCTTATTTTGCATATTTTGACCTTTTCCTGCTTCTTTCCTTTCCTTCTGTAAGCTACCTAATTCCGTCATTATTATTTATGCTGTGAAAATATGTGTTGTTCTATTTAGTACTTTAGATAGCTGTCAATCAATATTTACTCACAAACTTCATAATATTTGCTCTTTCAAATATTATTTTTAAAAAAGATGAGGGTAGAGAAGACAACTCATTGCAATATCAGCTAACACCACAGAAAGTCAGAATATCAATTTACTCAACTATCACCACCCCCCACACACAATAACTCCAACCTGAATATCATTCTACTCAGTGACTTCATAAATGACCAGAAGGAAGTAATTAAGAATATCTTCACCAGATTTGTAGATAAAACTAGATATTCAAGGTTTCTATGCTCAGATAGATAGGAATGAATTTCAAAACAATTCATTAAATTTAAGAATGATTTTTTATGAATGAAAGAACATTTGGTAGGGGCAAGCAGCTTACTCAGATTTCAAAAGTAAATACAAGGTGTAATAGACAAGTTGGCTAAGCACAAACAGAACAGAAAAGATATATATGGGAAGGGCAGTGAACATTTAAACAAGTCAGTGAGAGCAATGAGATTAAATTTCTCTTAAAAGGCAATATGATAATAAATTAATACAAATGTTACATAAGATTACAGACATTAGAATTAGATGAACATTATCAGTAATCTAGTCCAGCTGTTTTCATGATTTTATCAACAGTAAAGCATTTTATTCTAAAGAAGTTATAGAGGAATTTAGTCATATAGAAAACAAACATATCAATAAGTCAGTATCTCTGAGTGAAGACAAGGCATGAAGCTTGCAAGCCTGAGTTCCTCTCCCATCCAGCTTTCCATCCATCCCTTTCTTGCTGTTGTAGCCTCCAGGGCACCTCAGAGGATTCCAAGAGCTCTACAGAGTACTGTCTTATCCAATTCTCATCTCCTAATTTACAAATTAAAAGCTGATGCCCAGCAAGGATAAATAACTCACCCAAGATAACACAGTTGGTCTAAAGCAGAGCTGAAATCAGAGTTCTGGTTTCTGGGCTAATAATTCTGTATTTATAATTCACTTTTCCAGTTATTGCAATTATGGGTTTTGAGTGTCTCGTATACCACAGAAGCAGCATGAGGTGTAAATAAAATGTGAATGGGAATACACTGCTGTAGAGTAGTGGAGAAGAGATATAATTTCTGAATAATAATATGAAGAAATCACTTGGGATATTATAAAACTCCATGAGAACATCAGAGACATCAGACAATACCAACTGAGAATTCAGGGAAATTTCACAAATGAGATAATATTTAACTTGAATTTTAAAGATGAATAGATATTGATCAGGCATAATTTTTTGTATTCACAGGTAGTTACTTACTAGATTACTTTAGCCAGTTTGGACTATTGCAGTTTTAAAATAAGACAGGAAATCAAAGAGGTTTCTTTTTAAAAGGTATTGATCATTGTTTTGTCATTTTGTAAAATACCTGAAAAAATTCAATATTTTGAATTAACATATACATTATGATGAAACTTCACTTAATTGGTAAACTCACAGAAGTTAATTATTGGAAGTATTTTGATAGTCTCTTTAGCTATTTTTGGAAAAAGCTTATGAGAGAACCCAAGGGCAAAGTCCTCTGCATTGGTTTGAGTATTATCACCAACAGACATCCCTGGTCCATTTACGCTCAGACAGTAAATCGTCTGCCTACAATGCAGGTGACCCGGGTTCAGTCCCTGAGTCAGAAGATCCCCTGGAGAAGGAAATGGCAACCCACTCCAGTATTTTTGCCTGGAAAATCCCATGGACAGAGAAGCCTGGTGGGCTACAGTCCATGGGGTTGCAAAGAGTCATACACAACTGAGCAACTTCACTTTCTTTCTATTATCACCAACAGGGAGATGCTTTAAGTTGGGAGTTTTACAATTAATGACAGATCAGTCTCTACTTCCCTCATTTTCTAAACTGGTCAATCTTCATTTTAAGATACTATTAAAACAAAATCAACTAGTAAAAAATTTCCACATTATTTGGGGTTCTTGTTCAGATTATCTTGATGTGTTAACAGCACATTCAAGTTTCTAAGATCTACATTCAAAGTCAGCAGGAGATTAGGTGAGATGGCCCACTGTTCACTGAGATGACCGAGGTTGCCTTGGAGCGATTCTCTCAGGTTACAATTGTCATAATCACAGAGATCTCTCACAGTCACATGTTACCCAAAGGCTCTAAGCATTTAAGTTAGTGTTACCTTGTTGTCCTCAAGTCACAAGTTTTTGTTTTCCCCCATGTTCTTCTGAACAATTTTTCCATGTTGCTGGTTGAAAGTCATTAAAAATACCCCCTGGTAGCTGATAGTGAACCACTAATTAGCAAAGGACACAAATTGATACATTGTAAAATTTTGACCTCTCTATAGATGATGTTTGACTAAAGCTTCCAAAAAGCAAAGTCATTATGTACAATGGCAGAGAGATATCAAAGCTCTACCAAGAAGAAAAGACAGTAAAATCAATAATCATGGGACTAAGCACAGAATAATGAAAATATTAAGTCCCTTCTATTCAGACTTGAATATAAGAAATGGCGAAGAGATCCATCTGACCAATGTGGTCTGCAAAGCACTAACTTCAAAAATTTTATTCCGCCTTCATTTGCTGATTTAGCATTCAGATATTTTTCAAAAGTCTGAGTGCATATGTGTGTGCAACACACAAGCATAAATATATGTATGTATATGTATATACACACAAACACATATTTATACATTTAAATCTATTACCATTTCAATAGATTATGGGTTACACTCTAATCAGCATCCTGAGGAAAACAGCAGGTCAGAAGTACACACAGCTTGCTTTTCCTAAAGCACATTACAAAACTAGTCTGACGTACACATCCTATACATTCCATTCCAGTAGCTTCAAAGTTTTCCTGGGCAAAACAAAGCAGATGTATAATGTTACAGGTGGAGAAGAGGGGGATGAATAAGCATCAAAGGCAAGCTCAAGCTTGTGGGTGCTGGCTACCCTACATGTTACAAAGTAGCACAGAAAATCTACTGGAACAACACACTGGCTTTTACAAACAGGGACTGGAAATAGTGACCACTGGGTTTAAGACCTCGAGTCATCTCTCAATTTTAAGAGCATCTCTTGTCAAATTAGGTACACAAAAAGCAGTTCTGAGCTGTTGATCCAGACTCTTAAAATATTCCACTGCTCAAAACACCTTTATATGATTTAATATCTGATTCAATTATGAACTTGGTAAACTGCAAACAAGCTCAGCACAAACGAAAGTGGTTTTTGAGAGAATGTGAAGCAGCATGGTTCTCTTACAGTGTAAGGAGTTCTAAAAAGCTTAAGGCAGGGAGGACTGTCTCAGAGAACAGTGTGCAGCAGGAGCTACCCTCACTGGCATTGCCCTTCTGAGTAAAGCTTTAACCGACTGCAAAACAAACAAAAAAAATTGTTTAACACTAAGAAAAAAGTATCTGAGTATATGAATAAATAGTGCTCAAGATACTTTCAAATATTTAAGATGAAAATGGCATTAACCTTGTGAAACAGTAACACATTCTCATTCACTATCATGTAACCCATGCTCAATTGTTGTTAAAGAGACATTGGACAAATCAATGATTCAGAAGGATTCCCTCAGCAAGGACTTACCTCAAGATCCCTGGCATAGTACCTGTTTCTAGAATTTTCACATCTATTCCGGGAGTCAGGGTGTCTATTCCGAGGGTCCACACTCCTGCTGCGATTGTTGGCACACCCATCGCACCTGCCACAGCCACACCCACAGCAGGTTCGACCCCCCATCGAGGTTCTGGATCGGACCAGTCTTCAGTGTCTCCTCAGGACAGAAGTAGTAATTGCAGAAGAAGTGGGGTGTCTAGAGTTACATAAGCAACCAGATATGGTTCCAATTGGCCCAAATGTCATTGAGCGTAGCCAGAGGGCTTTGTTCTTGACTAAAGAATGGATCCCCAATGAGGGATTTCTGATCAAAACAAATGCTCTATGATTAGAATATTCAAAAGAAGACAAAGCACCACATTTTCATCTCTACAGCCAAAATGATGTATGATCCTCTCCTGATGTCTTCAGGAAAACAAATGAGCATCACTGGCTAGCCACTCCTCTTTATTATGGGAATGATGTCACAAGAGCTTTAAGTTTTGCTTGCACTACGTTAGCTGGTAGGAATTCTGTTTGAAATTTAAGGATGTCAGAGAACAATAACCATAATTACTACTTACAGAGAGCTCTGTATATGCCCTGGGCTTTACAATCATTAACGATTTCCTTACAAGACAGGCATGCTGGTCAGGATGATTATCAGCCAGGGATTCCTGACAGAACTAGAAACGGAATCCAGAAGGACTTTAAATGTTCAGTCCTTGGTAGTTTGAATCTAAGACTGTTGTAAATATTTTAAATTGTAAGTTCAAGAAATTCATTTGAACAAAGGGACTGAAAGACACGCAGGAGTAGAATTAGAGTGAATGAGAGGGGAAACGTCGCAGTGTAGAATTAGAGTGAATGAGAGGGGAAAACGTCTCAGTGACTCTTCTGAGGCCGTCATTTAGTTCCACTGCATGAATGACCAGAAAGGATAATTTCAGGAGTCCCACTCCTGTTCCCATCTCCTCCGATACTCATTCTCTAGGAAGAGAAGGGAAGCATTTTGGTTTCTCACAACTTAACAGTTTCTCCTACACAGAACTCCCAACCCTAAAAACAAACAGCAAATTTAAACCCTAATTGGATAACCAAACACTAAATTATTTTTAAAAAAGAACACAAAAGGTTAAAATGTTCCCTGTAAAAACAATTTTTATCCATTTTGAATATCAGTGATTATCACTTTGTCACAGTATCATAAGCAAGATAAACCCAACACATAAATCAGCAGAAGAACGTGAAATGAGCAGAAAACACAAAAAGATAATTCACTGAAGAAATGCAAATGGCCAATAAATGTAAAAAAAAAAAGTTTAATCTTTCTTAATTGAAGAACTACAAGTATAAACAATGAGATATCAACAGAATGGCAAAATGAAAAAGATCAATTACATTACATCAATTACATTTATAAAGTGGTAGAAAAATAGGCACATTCATTCACTTTGGCTGGGAGCTTAGGCTGATAAAACCTTTTTATGGGTCATTTGACAATATCTGTAACATCTAAAAATAAGTGTGCTTTTGATTTAGTAGTTTCACTTCTAGAGAATTTATCCCATAGAAATATTGATCAAAAAACCCCATAGAGATGGAAATATGTAAAAAATTTTCTAAAAAGTGCAGATAACTTTAGTGTTCATAAATATTGGTTAACTAGAGAATAATAGAGTCATTGTAATAGACATATGGAATACTACCATATTCCATACTACGTATGGAACACTAACCATTCAAAAGAGGCAAATGCATAGATACTGACTTGAAAAGGTCATCACAAAGACTGCTTAGTAAAAAGAAACTAATTAGAGAACTGCACGCAGTATAGCTATGACAAACCTAGAGAGCATATTAAAAAGCAGAGACATTAGTTTGGCAACAAAGGTCCGTCTAGTCAAAGCTATGGTTTTTCCGGTAGTCATGTATGAATGTGAGAGTTGGACTATAAAGAAAGCTGAGCACCGAAGAACTGATGCTTTGAACTGTGGTGCTGGAGAAGACTCTTGAGAGTCCCTTGGACTATAAGGAGATCCAACCAGTCAAACCTAAAAGAAATCAACCCTGAATATTCATTGGAAGCACTGATGCTAAAACTGAAGCTCCAATTCTTTGGCCACCTGATGTGTAGAACTGACTCACTGGAAAAGACTCTGATGATGGGAAAGATTGAAGGCAGGAGGAGAAGGGAAGGACAGAGGATAAGATGGTTGGATGGCATCACTGACTCAATGGACATGGGTTTGAGCAAGCTCTGGGAGATGGTGAAGGACAGGGAAGCCTGGCATGCTGCAGTCCTTGGGGTTGCAGAGTTGGACACGACTGAATGAATGAACAACAACAATGCAGTATATGATTCCTTCTGGTGGAAAAAGCACAAATAAACTAACTCTATATCTATAAATGCATAACAAAAAGCTCTGAGAGGATATACACCAAACTAGCTACTTCCAACTGTAATGGGAGAATTTGTCTTTATTTTGTATGTTTCATACTGTTTGAACTTTTTTGCAATAAACAAATATTTAGAAGAAAAATAATGAATATATTACCAAGCTTTAAAACAAAACAAAACAAAAAAAACCTGACTAGAGACAAAGCTTTATAGGTTACAGGGAAATGGACTGGCTAATATATACTAATATGTTTATTTATACATATGTAAATAAACAGCACCCATAGTTATTACCTCAAAGGAAGACAACACATGTACTTGGTATATAAAAACAATAACAACAAATCACTCATTGATTTCCTGTTACCTCCTCGTGACTATGATACATTTAAATGCACAGTATCACAGATAGCTATATACAGGCTTGATTTTCCCAGAGCTAGCTATACACAGGCAATCAGTCTTTTTCTTGTAAGATCAGATATTTAGGTTTTAAGAGAAAAAGAACTGGTATACCATGTCCTACTTTGCCAACAAAGGTCCGTCTAGTCAAGGCTATGGTTTTTCCTGTGGTCATGTATGGATGTGAGAGTCGGACTGTGAAGAAGGCTGAGCACCGAAGAATTGATGCTTTTGAACTGTGGTGTTGGAGAAGACTCTTGAGAGTCCCTTGGACTGCAAGGAGATCCAACCAGTCCATTCTGAAGGAGATCAGCCCTGGGATTTCTTTGGAGGGAATGATGCTGAAGCTGAAACTCCAGTACTTTGGCCACCTCATGCGAAGAGCTGACTCATTGGAAAAGACTCTGATGCTGGGAGGGATTGGGGGCAGGAGGAGAAGGGGACGCCAGAGGATGAGATGGCTGCATGGCATCACTGACTCGATGGACTTGAGTCTGAGTGAACTCTGGGAGTTTGTGATGGACAGGGAGGCCTGGCGTGCTGTGATTCATGGGGTCACAAAGAGTCAGACACGACTGAGCGACTGAACTGACTGACTGACTGACCACGTCCTGCTTTTGTATCACCGTTCCTAGGATACTAAAGCAACATTCTCCAGCTTACAGAAGACCCCACATGTGAAATTTCTTATGCAGAAAAGGCAGCTCTTGCTATATCCAATAATACCAAGCTTTTTCAGGGAAACAATGTTCCCTATGCCACCATGATCCACTTTGATCTCTGCAACCCCCCAGCCTAAGTGCTGGAGAAGGAAGGTGGAGTCATGCTCTGGAAACAGTCACATTGCCTTTCTGCTGCCCACACGTGGCTTGCCTACATATATATACACATTTGGTGGGCTTTCTTCTCTACCTTGAAAGCATAAATAAAAATTCAACCAAACTAGAGCTGAAATGCTGCACATTTGCAACAGCATTGTTTTCTACTACCTTTTATTATGAACCAATGGTATTTCATTCATGCAAAATTTATAGATAATGTTCCAGCCATACAGATGCAGTCTGACCCTGAGGCCCTCCTAGTCCGGTAAGGAAAGAGATTTGAAAATCAATATGGTAAGTGCTGAGTTCGTGATACATCCATGGTAAATGAACGTGTTTTCCAGGGCAGTGATCACAAAGAAAGAGGTGTTTGAGCAGGATCTTAAAGGATGAGTAGAATTTTGCAAGTAGACAAGTACAAAGACTTTCTAGGCATGGGAAAGACTATAGGCGAAGGCAGTAGAACGGTGCAATAAGAAACTTAGGAACAACCTGACATCCCCTTGGGCAATGCAGTCAGGATTGGTACTGTTTACAGCAAATCAGAGAATCATAAAAAATCACACATGCATTCCTAAACCGTTTCAGTGTACCTTTAATCACATATTTTGAATTTTGAACCATTTGAAAGTATTGCCTATTCAAAATTTTTTGCAGATGAAGGGATGAATAGGTATGACCTTTAATCACAATTTAACTTAAATCATATCTATTCATTCCTCCATCATCAAAAAATTTTGAATAGGCAATACTTTCAAATGGTTCAAAATTCAAAATATGAGAAACAACACAGTAGGACGTCTGTCTCCCACCTGCATCCCATCTGTTCTTTCCCCCTGCCTCTATTAAGTAATTATCACTAGTTTTTCATATATCCTTTTATAATTTCTTAATGCATCTACAATGATATATATGTATATTCCAATTCCCCTTTTACACAAAATGTAACATACTGTACACATCGCTCTCTATGTTGAATTTTTTTTTTGCTACCAGTATATATATATATATATATATATATATATATGTATGTATATATATGTATACACACACACACACACACATATATATATGTATTTTTGGCCACATGGCATGCAGTATTTTAGTTCCCCAACCAGGGATCAAACTTGTACCCCTGCACTGGATGTGTTGAGTCTTAACCATTGGGCCTCCAGGGAAGTCCTTCCTAACACTATATTTAGCCTTTTAGGATAGTACTTACAGAGCACAGGAAGAATTCTGCATGCAGCCAGTACGGACAGGGTCCCGGGGTGGGGTGGGTAAAATGACATCAAGATCTGACAGACGATATAAGCAGAGATCTGGGACAAGGTAATTCTAAGACCCAGCAATCTCTAATCACACATGCAGGTAAGATGAAGTGCCACCAGGAGTGTCAAATGCAGTTTTGGAAGGGATAGATGATACTCATAAGTCCTTCAAGGAAGTCATTATTGGGAAGGACTTAGTAAGTAAATACCTCATTCTCAGGACTAGCATTAGGGAGTTGGAACTCAGGATTTCAAAGGTCTTACATCTTGCAAGATAACTTCAGAAGGCCTCTGGGTGGGATTAGTAACCTGGGTGATCAAAGCCAAAGTGTAGGAGCCAAGTGACCAATGTAAGTGCAGTGTGTCCCAGGCCAGCCCAATAGTGGAGAAGACCCAACACTGGGTGCCAGGGGATTGGGCTGGGTGGACAAGTCTGAGCCCTCTTAAAGTGGGAAAGTGAAAGTCGCTCCGTGGTGTCAGACTCTTTGCAACCCCATGGACTATACAGTCCATGGAATTCTCCAGGCCAGAAGACTGGAGTGGGTAGCCTTTCCCTTCTCCAGGGGATATTCCCAACCCAGGGATTGAACCCAGGTCTCCTTCATTGCAGGTGGATTCTTTACCAGCTGAGCCTCAAGGGAAGCCCAAGAACACTGGAGTGGGTAGCTTATCCCTTCTCCAGACGATCTTCCTGACCCAGGAATCGAACCAGGGTCTCCTACATTGTGGGAGGCCTCTTAAGTAATTCATATTTTGAACTTGGTCCAGCCTAAGAAATGAGTTAAATCTGGGGATTGGCCATCCAGAGGAAAATTGGTTGGCCATGTAGAACAGCTAGGGAGAGAGAGAAAAAGGAGAAATGATGGGGTTGGAAAGAGAAATGGGACCTTGCCTCTCCGTGTGGTCAGCTACCTGAGGAACATGGTAAATGAACATGTTAGGAAATGTTCTGTCCTCTTTACTACCTGAACAAATGCTTGTTGAACTGAATTGTTATCCGTATTGACTAAACTAGAATAACCAGGCTGGAAGCTGGAAAACACTCCACCTTGACAATTATAAGATTAACTGGGTGATGAAAAAGCTGTCAAAAGTGATGGTGGTAGAAACACCTCTGAGATACTTGAGACTAAAGCAGATATTTGTCTGTTTTGGATGATTTGGGAGCATCCCAATCACAAGAGTGAGATGAAAGATTCACAGAAGTCTCCTGAATGATGGCTCAGAGAAGCATAGATAAGAATCAAAATCTGGAGGGGAGGAGCCAAGATGGCGGAGGAGTAGGACGGGGAGAACACTTTCTCCCCCACAAATTCATTAAAAGAGCATTTAAACGTCGAGTAAATTCCACAAAACAACTTCTGAATGCCGGCAGAGGACATCAGGCACCCAGAAAAGCAATCCAACTCTTCAAAAGGAGGTAGGAAAAAATATAAAAGACAAAAAAAGAGACAAAAGAGGGAGGGACGGAGTTCCATCCCGGGAAGGGAGTCTTAAAAAGAGAGAAGTTTCCAAACACCAGGAAACCTTCTCACTGCCGAATCTGTGCCGAGCTTTGGAAGCACAGAGGGCAACATAACAGGAAGAAAAAATAAATAAACAGTTAAAACTTGAAGATTGCGAGTCCTACGGTAACTCCCCCAGCGGAGAAGCAGCGCAGACGCCTGCACGCGCCATTAGCAAGCGGGGGCTGGGCAGGGAGGCGCAGCGCGGGCTGCATCGCTTAGAGTAAGAATCTGGCCTGAATACCCTGAGCACTATCTGAGCGAAATAATTTGGGCTAGCAAACCAGACTGTGGGATATCTACCACGCGAAAAGCCAGCCCCAACCTAAGACACCGCCAGGCCCGCGCACAGAACAAAGAATTGATCAGAGATAGCCGGCTGCAGACCTTCCCCCTCCGGTGATAGGCAGCCAGAGCCGGAAGGGGGCAATCGCAGCCCCAGAGAGACATTATCTATAAAACTGTAAGCAGGCTTCTTTGCTAACTAAAACTTTTTGGGGGTCTGGACGGTTAACATCTGCCTGAGAAGGTGCGCTGGTTTTACACCCAGATAACCGAGTGGCGGGGAGGCGATAAGTCGCAGCATTGGCGCTTGCCAAACACCTCATCACTTGAGCTGCTCGGACCTGGGAAGAGCACAAAACTCAGGCCCAAGTGAATCTGCGCCTCTGTGGACTACCCGAGTACCTGAACCTGAGCGGCTTGGACCTGGGAGGTACATGCAACCCAGGGCCAGCCTCAGATTGTTCCCGGCGGAACAACCTAGAGCCCGAGCAGTGTGGGCAGGGAGGCTACACGCGCTGTGAGCGGGGGCAGACCCAGTGTGGCTGAGGCACTGCGAGCGCACGCCAGTGTTATTTGTTTGCAGCATCCCTCCCTCCCTCCCCACAGCGCGACTGAACAAAGAGAAGAAATACAGCTCCACCCATCAGAACACCGACACAAGCTTCCCTAACCAGGAAACCTTGACAAGCCACCTGTACAAACCCACACACAGCGAGGAAAAGCCACAATAAAGAGAACTCCACAAACTGCCAGAATACAGAAAGGACACCCCAAACTCAGCAATTTAAACAAGATGAAGAGACAGAGGAATACCCAGCAGATAAAGGAACAGGATAAATGCCCACCAAACCAAACAAAAGAGGAAGAGATAGGGAATCTACCTGATAAAGAATTCCAAACAATGATAGTGAAATTGATCCAAAATCTTGAAATTAAAATGGAATCACAGATAAATAGCTTGGAGACAAGGATTGAGAAGATGCAAGAAAGGTTTAACAAGGACCTAGAAGAAATAAAAAAGAGTCAATATATAATGAATAATGCAATAAATGAAATTAAAAACACTCTGGAGGCAACAAATAGTAGAATAACAGAGGCAGAAGATAGGATTAGTGAATTAGAAGATAGAATGGTAGAAATACATGAATCAGAGAGGATAAAAGAAAAACGAATTAAAAGAAATGAGGACAATCTCAGAGACCTCCAGGACAATATTAAACGCTACAACATTCGAATCATAGGGGTTCCAGAAGAAGAAGACAAAAAGAAAGACCATGAGAAAATACTTGAGGAGATAATAGTTGAAAACTTCCCTAAATTGGGGAAGGAAATAATCACCCAAGTCCAAGAAACCCAGAGAATCCCAAACAGGATAAACCCAAGGCGAAACACCCCAAGACACATATTAATCAAATTAACAAAGATCAAGCACAAAGAACAAATATTAAAAGCAGCAAGGGAAAAACAACAAATAACACACAAGGGAATTCCCATAAGGATAACAGCTGATCTTTCAATAGAAACTCTTCAAGCCAGGAGGGAATGGCAAGACATACTTAAAATGACGAAAGAAAATAACCTACAGCCCAGATTATTGTACCCAGCAAGGATTTCATTCAAGTATGAAGGAGAAATCAAAAGCTTCTCAGACAAGCAAAAGCTGAGAGAATTCTGCACCACCAAACCAGGTCTCCAACAAATACTAAAGGATATTCTCTAGACAGGAAACACAAAAATGGTGTATAAATTTGAACCCCAAACAATAAAGTAAATGGCAACGGGATCATACTTATCAGTAATTACCTTAAACGTAAATGGGTTGAATGCCCCAACCAAAAGACAAAGACTGGCTGAATGGATACAAAAACAAGACCCCTACATATGTTGTCTACAGGAGACCCACCTCAAAACAGGGGACACATACAGACTGAAAGTGAAGGGCTGGAAAAAGATTTTCCATGCAAATAGGGACCAAAAGAAAGCAGGAGTCGCAATACTCATATCAGATAAAATAGACTTTAAAACAAAGGCTGTGAAAAGAGACAAAGAAGGTCACTACATAATGATCAAAGGATCAATCCAAGAAGAAGACATAACAATTATAAATATATATGCACCCAACATGGGAGCACCGCAGTATGTAAGACAAATGCTAACAAGTATGAAAGGAGAAATTAACAATAACACAATAATAGTGGGAGACTTTAATACCCCACTCACACCTATGGATAGATCAACTAAACAGAAAATTAACAAGGAAACACAAACTTTAAACGATACAATAGACCAGTTAGACCTAATTGATATCTATAGGACATTTCATCCCAAAACAATGAATTTCACCTTTTTCTCAAGCGCACATGGAACCTTCTCCAGGATAGATCACATCCTGGGCCATAAATCTAGCCTTGGTAAATTCAAAAAAATAGAAATCATTCCAAGCATCTTTTCTGACCACAACGCAGTAAGATTAGATCTCAATTACAGGAGAAAAACTATTAAAAATTCCAACATATGGAGGATGAACAACACACTGCTGAATAACCAACAAATCACAGAAGAAATCAAAAAAGAAATCAAAATTTGCATAGAAACGAATGAAAATGAAAACACAACAACCCAAAACCTGTGGGACACAGTAAAAGCAGTCCTAAGGGGAAAGTTCATAGCAATACAGGCATACCTCAAGAAACAAGAAAAAAGTCAAATAAATAACCTAACTCTACACCTAAAGCAACTAGAAAAGGAAGAAATGAAGAACCCCAGGGTTAGTAGAAGGAAAGAAATCTTAAAAATTAGAGCAGAAATAAATGCAAAAGAAACAAAAGAGACCATAACAAAAATCAACAAAGCCAAAAGCTGGTTCTTTGAAAGGATAAATAAAATTGATAAACCATTAGCCAGACTCATCAAGAAACAAAGGGAGAAAAATCAAATCAATGAAATTAGAAATGAAAATGGAGAGATCACAACAGACAACACAGAAATACAAAGGATCATAAGAGACTATTATCAACAATTATATGCCAATAAAATGGACAACGAGGAAGAAATGGACAAATTCTTAGAAAAGTACAACTTTCCAAAACTCGACCAGGAAGAAATAGAAAACCTTAACAGACCCATCACAAGCACGGAAATTGAAACTGTAATCAGAAATATTCCAGCAAACAAAAGCCCAGGTCCAGACGGCTTCACAGCTGAATTCTACCAAAAATTTAGAGAAGAGCTAACACCTATCCTGCTCAAACTCTTCCAGAAAATTGCAGAGGAAGGTAAACTTCCAAACTCATTCTATGAGGCCACCATCACCCTAATACCAAAACCTGACAAAGATCCCACAAAAAAAGAAAACTACAGGCCAATATCACTGATGAACATAGATGCAAAAATCCTAAACAAAATTCTAGCAATCAGAATCCAACAACACATTAAAAAGATCATACACCATGACCAAGTGGGCTTTATCCCAAGGATGCAAGGATTCTTCAATATCCGCAAATCAATCAATGTAATACACCACATTAACAAATTGAAAAACAAAAACCATATGATTATCTCAATAGATGCAGAGAAAGCCTTTGACAAAATTCAACACCCATTTATGATAAAAACTCTCCAGAAAGCAGGAATAGAAGGAACATACCTCAACATAATAAAAGCTATATATGACAAACCCACAGCAAACATTATCCTCAATGGTGAAAAATTGAAAGCATTTCCTCTAAAGTCAGGAACAAAACAAGGGTGCCCACTTTCACCATTACTATTCAACATAGTTTTGGAAGTTTTGGCCACAGCAATCAGAGCAGAAAAAAAAATAAAAGGAATCCAAATTGGAAAAGAAGAAGTAAAACTCTATTTGCAGATGACATGATCCTCTACATAGAAAACCCTAAAGACTCCACCAGAAAATTACTAGAATTAATCAATGATTATAGTAAAATTGCAGGATATAAAATCAACACACAGAAATCCCTTGCATTCCTATACACTAATAATGAGAAAACAGAAAGAGAAATTAAAGAAACAATTCCATTCACCATTGCAACGAAAAGAATAAAATACTTAGGAATATATCTACCTAAAGAAACTAAAGACCTATATATAGAAAACTATAAAACACTGGTGAAAGAAATCAAAGAGGACACTAATAGATAGAGAAATATACCATGTTCATGGATTGGAAGAATCAATATAATGAAAATGAGTATACTACCCAAAGCAATTTATAGATTCAATGCAATCCCTATCAAGCTGCCAACAGTATTCTTCAAAGAGCTAGAACAAATAATTTCACAATTTGTATGGAAATACAAAAAACCTCGAATAGCCAAAGCGATCTTGAGAAAGAAAAATGGAACTGGAGGAATCAACCTACCTGACTTCAGGCTCTACTACAAAGCCACAGTTATCAAGACAGTATGGTACTGGCACAAAGACAGAAATATAGATCAATGGAACAAAATAGAAAGCCCAGAGATAAATCCACGCACATATGGACACCTTATCTTTGACAAAGGAGGCAAGAATATACAATGGATTAAAGACAATCTCTTTAACAAGTGGTGCTGGGAAATCTGGTCAACCACTTGTAAAAGAATGAAACTAGAACACTTTCTAACACCATATACAAAAATAAACTCCAAATGGATTAAAGATCTAAATGTAAGACCAGAAACTATAAAACTCCTAGAGGAGAACATAGGCAAAACACTCTCTGACATACATCACAGCAGGATCCTCTATGACCCACCTCCCAGAATATTGGAAATAAAAGCAAAAATAAACAAATGGGACCTAATTAAACTTAAAAGCTTCTGCACATCAAAGGAAACTATTAGCAAGGTGAAAAGACAGCCTTCAGAATGGGAGAAAATAATAGCAAAGGAAGCAACCGACAAACAACTAATCTCAAAAATATACAAGCAACTCCTCCAGCTCAACTCCAGAAAAATAAATGACCCAATCAAAAAATGGGCCAAAGATATAAATAGACATTTCTCCAAAGAAGACATACAGATGGCTCACAAACACATGAAAAGATGCTCAACATCACTCATTATCAGAGAAATGCAAATCAAAACCACTATGAGGTACCATTTCACACCAGTCAGAATGGCTGCGATCCAAAAGTCTACAAATAATAAATGCTGGAGAGGGTGTGGAGAAAAGGGAACCCTCTTACACTGTTGGTGGGAATGCAAACTAGTACAGCCACTATGGAGAAGAGTGTGGAGATTCCTTAAAAAACTGGAAATAGAACTGCATTATGATCCAGCAATCCCACTGCTGGGCATACACACTGAGGAAACCAGAAGGGAAAGAGACACGTGTACCCCAATGTTCATCTCAGCACTGTTTATAATAGCCAGGACATGGAAGCAACCTAGATGTCCATCAGCAGATGAATGGATAAGAAAGCAGTAGTACATATACACAATGGAGTATTACTCAGCCATTAAAAAGAATACATTTGAATCAGTTCTAATGAGGTGGATGAAACTGGAGCCTATTATACAGAGTGAAGTAAGCCAGAAAGACAAACACCAATACAGTATACTAACGCATATATATGGAATTTAGAAAGATGGTAACGGTAACCCTGTATACGAGACAGCAAAAGAGACACTGATGTATAGAACAGGCTTATGGACTCTGTGGGAGAGGGAGAGGGTGGGAAGATTTGGGAGAATGGCATTGAAACATGTGAAATGTCATGTATGAAACGAGATGCCAGTCCAGGTTCAATGCACGATGCTGGATGCTTGGGACTGGTGCACTGGGATGACCCAGAGGGATGGTATGGGGAGGGAGGAGGGAGGAGGGTTCAGGATGGATTTTCTTTTAAAAATTTAGAAAAAAATAATTAAAAAAAAAAAAAAAGAATCAAAATCTGTACATATGACTACTAGAGGAGCAGCCCTGATTTGGCAAAATTCCTTCTGTTCTCTATAGATTATAGTTACTTTGGTTTGAGGGTGCAGGGCTTACTTTTTCTTTTAAAAAGTACGTACGCACACACTATACACATGCATACACACAGGATAGGGGAAATAGAAACTTTATCCAAGTTCAGAATAAAAATACCCAAATGGTTAAAAAAAAAAACAGCTTTTTCCCCTTAATCAAACAATTGCTGTATCTGTTTATTCCCTTTAACTTGCTTAAGTTTGGCTCCAGAATGATTGAAAATGTGACAATTCTACTACAGAATTAAAGTAGTAGAATGTAGTAGAATTAAGACATTTTCATTTACAAATGAACTAAGTAGTAAATATAAGTAGTATAAAAATACAGCAAAAAGATATATTAATATACACGGTTAAGCCTTTCTTACATGCAAAGAATTATTCAATATGATTATCATAAATGGTGTATGTTTTCACTTAATGATACCACTTTCTTATGCTTTTTTCTCTCATATGAAAAGTCTGTTAAAAATATAAATATTTTACATAAACATCTTCTACTCTAAAGCTGACTAAAGGTTTTATGTAGCTGTTTAAAGGAAAAAATTGTTTTGTGTAAATAAATAAGATCCTTGGTGATTTTTCTCATATAAGATTTAAATTCTAGTAATATTCTGCTTTGATTTGTGGTTGTGCTCTTTTACCTAGGAAATGGCAACCCAGTCCAGTATTCTTGCCTGGAAAATTCCATGGACAGAGGAACCTGGTAGGCTACAGTCCATGGGGTTGCAAAGAGTTGGACATGACTGAGGACCCACAAGCCCTTTTTCCTAGTTGATGTATATATTTGTTTGAGAGGCAATATTATCTTAGTATTTAAAAACCGTTTCCATTTATACAAGCATGTAGAACAAATGTCTTCTTTCAATTGGAGGATTCAATACAATATTGTCAGCTCTAAAGAATGTCTAAGGAATTTTAACATGTTAAATAAGTAAACAAACACAATAACATAGAGTGTGCGGAACACATAAAGAGAATGAATAAACCTTAATTGTTTGGGGGAAGACACATGGCTTAACTTCAGTGCAAATAAAAAACTGAAACATTTGTCTGAATAAACAGATATAACTTAGAGAGCTAGATCAACTCAGGGATCTTAAGAAGAACTGATGGCCTTCTGCCTGGGAAAGATACCAAGGGTGATGCTGATACAATTGCCTAGTAAATCTGCTGAATCCTGTAGGAAATGCCCAGGCTCGTTTCAGAGAGTAGACTAAGAAGAATCCTTTGAAAGGTATGGGAGGCACCCTGGCACTTATAGTAGGTATGAATTACCCAGAATCTACGTGGAGCTAATTTCTGTTTCTCAGTAATACTGGTCAGACTGGTGGTATGGAGCTGTCCTACACTGCTGTAAATGGTCTAGTTACACATCTCAGCTATGATCTCAAGTGACATAAAATTGAGAACACCATCAGTAGGCAAGAGAGCACTATGCCTCTTCTTTTCTTCCAGTCCATATAGAATATGCAGATGAGAAAGATCCAGAGTCAGACCCATGAGGGATGATGGAGGGGGAAAGAGAGGGAGAGGGAGAGACAACCGGCAGATCCAGAAGTGGACCTGGAAGCCTGTTCTTCCTCTTGTGGGCATTTGACCATCGCTGAGCAGGATGGTGTGGTGCAGGTAGAGCATGCAGGCAGTGCCTGGCTGACCCCATTTCAGGCGGCACGTGGAGACACTGTAGCCAGAACGACGCTTTGCCTATGCTCTCCCTTCTTCGAGTTCCTGCCTGTCTTCTATCTGCCCTGGCTCCCTTCCCACACTGGGTGCCCAGTTCATCCATTTCTGGTCCCAGGTGTCTGCCTTTCGCAGTGTTCTGCCTGGCCTCCTTCTCCCTGTCAGCCCTCCTTGACTTCATCCTGGGAGAGCAAGCAAGGGTCGAGAGAGCATATCTAGACAGGGTGAGAGTATCGTGAAGAAGACACGGCTACTGTTGAACTGTAGACCAAGGGAGGGAGTACCACAGACCCTTCACAGTCATCCCTCTCAGGGAAGTTACTTTTGGCCCAACTTTACATGCTGCTACCAACTGTTTCCTGGACTTCAGTAAATATCATGAGATATTTAATGACATGACACTTGCAGAATTATAATTATTAAGGGACAAATATAGAAAAGAACTCAAAACTCATGGCCAGTGACTGGATTTATCAGGTTTTGTTTCCAGTTACAAACTGTTTCTTATAAAGAAGAACAAAATGTAAAACCAATTTGAAAGTACATATAAATTATAGTAAGCCCGGTTATTTAATTTTTTAAGTTAAATTTGATTTTTTCATTTCACAATTTTATAAAACTTAATTTTATACTTCTGGTACTCATTGATAAATTATGCTATTTTGAGTTAGAAAGAATTTTCTGTTGAATTTCCCTACCCACTTTTATTTTCTAATAAACTGTAAAATATGAGCTTATGATATCATCATGTCTTTTTTTTCTTACTGCTTTCCATCACCAAGGATATTTTTAAATTTTTTTCATTGTGGTAAAATACACATACATACAATTTACTATCTTAACCATTTTAAATATACAGCTCAGCAGTCCTAAATACATTTAATCCTAAATACACCAGTAGTCCTAAATACATTCACAGCGCTGTATATCCAATCTCCAAATTTTTCATCTTGCACTAAGTAATTGTTTCACTTTTAATATACTGCATTACTAAACAAACTCCTTTGGGGAGGGGATTTCTTTCATGACGAACTATCTTTCATTGCTAACCCTCAGTGATCTTCTAAGAAGTTGTAACAAGAACTGTATTATACAGCCTTCAAAGTCTGGCAGCTAAACCAGCTCTCACACTGTGAGTCAAGACTATTTTATCTTGCTGCTTGCAGGCAAGTGCACAAGCCATGTCCTTTCATGGGTAAAAGGATGCAGTTTAATAAGAATATACTTTTATCTCCTACTTTTAAAGCAATATAGTTAAGTTAGAACTTAACTTTTAAAGCAAAATAAAGTTTCTTTTAAAGAAACACAATTAAAAGCTTCTCTTAAAGCAATATAGTTAAGTTAGAACTTTCTATGCAAACATCTAGATATTAAGATGTAACTGCTGATAGAATGGTAACAACTCTAAATGCCTTACAGTAGGAAGGAAATGTAAGTAAATAAAATGCTTTTTATGGGAAAGAGTCACTGTTTCCAAATATTGATGTCATTTTACTTTGTATATCTTTGAGTTAAAGGTATATAAAGGGGAAAAGGCAGCAAAAGGCACCCATGACAACCAGGCAGAACTTCTGAAGGCAGCAAAGAGCAAAGATTCAAACTCATCCTTTGATCCTGATTTATTATCACGGTGCTTTGATATATAATGACCTTTTAACCATCTGCTTCTGCTAAGTCGCTTCAGTCGTTTCCGACTCTGTGCGATCCCATGGACGGCAGCCCACTAGGCTCCCCCATCCCTGAGATTCTCCAGGCAAGAATACTGGAGTGGGTTGCCATTTCCTTCTCCAATGCATTTATGATCTTTTTAACTATGTTTTTCAACCAGACAGGTGATATTTTACACTGCTTTAATTCAGTAAAGTGTTTAGTCCTAGGAGTCAAATATTGGATATGAAGCATTACCTTTTTAAAGATTCCAGACTCTGTAGGTAAAGCGCCAGGCATCTCACAGGTGGTGTGAAAGAACTGGGACTCCCCACAGTGCAGTGTAAATTCTTCATACTCTCCAGCCACATGTGCTCCATCCACTACCTCCAAAGCTCTGCAAAGAGTGGAAACAACAACCTCTCAAGAACGCTAAAAACACAAGAGCTAAAGGCACACTTCCCTCTGTATATTTCCAATCAGTCAAAATAATGAATCATTCTTCAAAATCTACACAGAATTGTAGACAACTTGGTATTCTCATAGTACATTTATAAATAAACTTTGATAACTTCCCTATGTGGCTAATAGAATTCTTTTAAATCCTGTGCAGAAAACAAATTGGAGACAGTAAGTAAGTAAATTGTGAAATGGCTAGACAGATTTTGATATGAAAGCAATACAAATTCATTTTATACTTGCTTGGTTGCTCTGCTGTCATTGCTCTTAAGGAAAAAAAAAAGCATTTGTATGTTTTTTGAACACTGGAAATAAAGTGAAAACCAATTCCTCTCAGTTAGGGGAAGAATCTAGGCTATTCCAGGCAAAGGAATCTGTTCCCAGGATTATAATATTTATTAGATTTAAAAGGAATGGAAACCAATAAAGGCAGTATTTTAGCAGACACTGGTGGTTGCCTAACCTCAAACCATTCATTTCCTTAACCAAACCCAAAGCCTAACTGTCACACGACCAACATACATTTTCTTTGCTAACAACCCTGATTTGTCCAGATAGCTATTTTCCATGTGCTTCAGAGGAAGTTGCTTCCTGCCCTGGTAGTCAGTCATGATTGGTCTAATCTTAAAGTCCCCTCACCAGTAACTGACAAGACATAAGCCCACACCTATCTCTCTAGCTGATACCATCACATTGATTTAGGTCTCCCTGATCCTTAAAGTCTTTGTGTTTACCTAAGTAGTCGCTCAGTCATGTCCGACTCTATGCGACCCCATGGACTGTAGCCTACCAGGCTCCTCCGTTCATGCGATTTTCCAGTGTTTGTACTTCACCTATATCTGATGCAATTCTGGCCACTAGATGTGAGGGACATCTGTTGAAGGAATCATGAGAAGGTCTTTCTCTTAAAAGACAGTTTACAGAAAGTAATAGTTCTTCCCTGCAGGCCAGTATCATGCCTGTATGTGATGAATGTGACAGCCGTCCTGGGATCAGGAGTGGCGTTAGCCTTTGGAGAAGAGATGGAGAAGAAAGCGGGGCAGAAATGTGAGAGCAATTTGCATCTTCAAGTACTTTGTTGAGTAGCTGAATTAACCAATCCTAGACCTGCCCTAGCTCCAAAGTTCTCGTTACATTGCATATAAATGTCCCATTCTTTAAGCCTTTTTGAGTCGAATGTTCTTTGTTACCTGCAGTTGAGCATCATAACTGATACAAGGGTTGATGTATTTCTTAAGCATATACTGAGACTGAGAAGAAGATACTGGACCAGGAGAAGGAGGCTCATGAAGAGAACTAAAAATTAAAGTCTTTAATATTTCACAGAAGAAATAAAAGCCTTTGCGGAATTTCTATCAATACAATGAACCAAGGATAAAAAGTAGGGCAAAGCACTAACACTTTAAAGAGATGAGGAGGCATAAATCAATGGGGTAATGTCAACAAGGAAGACATGTATGGGAGTGATTTTAAGAAATCCATCTTGTACCTCTTTATTTTAGAAAACATTATTCTTTGTGTTACAGAAAATGTGAAGGTATTTCAACAGCAACAATTTATTTTTGTCTTTCCTCTCAATTTTGTTTAAAAGTAATTTTTGTACAGAGTAAATACAATTCAATCAATATTGAAGGGAACTGAAATAAAAAGTAATTTCTTTAGCTCAATGATATTTCTCTCTGCATAAGTAACCACTCTGAACAGTTTCCTTCCTGCAACGTTCACGCCATATATAAGGACTTAAAAAAAAAAAATTCTACCCTCTGAAAGTAAGTGCTGAAGTTCACCTTAGAGGAAAATCTCTCCTTAGGAATTACAGATGGCATTTATAAAGGGATAGAAAAATATACCTAGCTTCAAAGAATTATATAACATTTGAAAAGTATCTTATGATTGAGAAGGTGTTAAAGATTTACCACAGATGTACGTTTGTATCACAATTTATTTTTATTAACTGGACACTGACCCTAAATCACAGCCCTTGTGCTGCTTCTGCTCACAAATAAGCCAAGAAGAGCAGCAAGCAATTGAAGACCACTAGGACTGTAACAAAGAAAATAAAATCTAACCCCAAACTGGATCTGTTTCTTTTACTTTAACTTTTGTCTTCTATTGTCTTTGTTCTCAGTTGTGTCCGACTCTTCGTGACACTGTGGACTGTAGCCTGCCAGGCTCCTCTGTCCATGGGATTTTCCAGGCAAGAATACTAGAATGGGTTGCCATTTCCTTCTCTACTGTTTTTGCTACAGTTAATCACTAAAAAGAGATTGCCTATAGCTTCAAGTATATGTGATGGTCCATATCTTGGAATCGTGCCCCCTAAACCTGAGCTGTACCCTCATTTAGCTCACAGGAAACATCCTCACCAAGGCCCACCTATAAACGACTGCCAGAATGAAGCAATTAACACACCTCTTCCAGAGTCTGGAAATATTTCCTGGTTAGAACCAAGAAATATTTGCAACAACTACTACCTTTTTAAACTTTACCTCCTCACCCCCTACTCTTTGTTTTATAAAAGAAACTAGCATCCAAACCCAGGCAAGATGGCTCTCTGGGACACAGATATCTTCTCTGCCTGCTGGCTTTCCAAATAAAGTCGCTATTTCTGCTTCAACCACTGGTCTCTCAATTTATTGGCCTGTTTGTTGTGCAAGGAGTAGCACGAGCTCGGACTTGGTAACAAGACTTGAAAATGGATTCCAACCACTGAAGTTTTATGAATTGTAAAAGTAAAAAGAAAAGTATAGAAAGTCTACCACTTTTAAGGCTTTTTCTTTTTGAAGAGAAAAATACGTGCCCATTGAATGAATCTAGAGATGAAGTGATAAACTAGAACTACATGTGCTTCCTAAGCTGTGTATTGTTGGAGGTGGGCAGAGATCCAAAATGGAGCTCTCTCTTCCTGCTAGATACTTCTGTATTGTGTGATTAAAAGCTAGCAAGGGTGCTCTTTTTATGTATTTTTCTTGTGATCCAACCCCTGCCTGTAGTATAGGATTCTTTTGCCTGCAAGTAATAGAAATTTCAACTCACAGAAGCCTAATCAAACACAAATATAAATCACTGACTATAAAGCAGGAGAGGTGGACTGAGTTCATTTAATCAGTTTATTCCATTGCTGTGGAATTGAGTGGCTGCTACAGTTCTGGTCATCATGTATAGATACATGATAATTCCAGGTGATGAAAGATGATCTCTTCCTGCATCTCTTTCTCAGAAGTAAGGAAGTCTTCTCTAGAAACCACCTAGCAGACTTCTCTGCATATCTCATGTCTACAGCAAAACCATCGCAGGACCTACCCCCAGAGGCTGGGGCCAGAGGGACATCACGGCGCACAGGGTGGGCACCGGAACAAGCTGGGCTCTATTAGGAAGGGGGCAGGGGAGGGAGTGGACACGGATGTCAGTGTGTGTCACTTCACCTCCCTGTCTAATAATATGTCCCCCACACTTGCTACACTGTTGGTAGATGTAGAGTTAAGACATATTCATGGTTGAATTCGAGTTACCAAAGCAGAAATATTCATGATTCTGGCCTCACTGCATGTTGAACCCAGGCAGTTTGCTTGCTTTCCTGGCTTGGAGATAAACTAACAAGACTTAGCCTGCTCTCCAAGGGTCAATCTATATGCTTGGGGTCATGATCTCAGGAGGCAGATTTAGCTTCTCTGTGGCCTGAGGAAAGGGATGACCCTCATATGTAGTCCAGGCAAGGTCCTTGCTTCACTCATAATTCCCAAGCCATTAACTGCAGAGAGTTGTGCTACAGCAAGTGACTTCTGACCTCCCTTGGTGGGGAGGAGTTTGAGGCATTGGCTGAATTTCTTTTCTTCTAAACCAAGATCCAAGCATGGATGCTGACCACGTGGTCACAGGCATCATTAATTCGAAGTTGGCTCCAGGACTCAGTTGGGAGGTAAAGAAAGGCCACAGGGTGCGTGGGCTCAGAGGGTTTTGCAAGCTGAGTTCCGCTTTAGGAGCTTCTCACCCCAGACGCATTTTCTAGTTCCTCTCTAGTGTCAGGCACAGAATTTCTACTCCCAGCAAACGTATTACACAAGTTTGTCTCCTGAAACGCAACCTTCATGAAACATTACACAGACAAAAAATACCTAGAATCGTGCTGAAGGGGGCCCTGGGCCCTAAGTAATTTAAATAATATCTAGCTCTCATGCTTTCAGCTAGCATTTTTATATCTCCTTTCATGTATCATACAAAGTAAAGGTAAGGAAACCCACTCCAAACCCTCAGGACATTAAGATCTAGTAGACATAGGGGCTCATCATGTGGACAAAATATTTTAATCATTAATAACAGTTACAGACAAAGCCAAACATAGATAAGACCCCCTTGTTGTTGTTGTCCAGTCATTAAGTCATGTCCGACTCTTTGTCACCCCATGAACTGCAGCACGCCAGGCTTCCTTGTCCTTCACTATCTCTGGGAGTTTGCTCAAACTCATGTCCATTGAGTCAGTGATGCCCTTCAATCATCTCATCCTCTGTTGCCCCTTTCTCCTCTTGCCCTCAAACTTTCCCAGCATCAGGGTCTTTTCCAATGAGTTGACTCAAGTTCCCCTAGCTTAAAAGGAAATCTTAACAAGTGTTTGCAACCAGAAAGACCAATTGAAAAGTTCATTTTTCCTTTCCAAAGGATATATTTTCAGTTTAACTCCTGATGAGTAGGCTGCAGGTGGTTGTAAGAAAGGCTAAGTATGGCCTCCTGGTGAGAAATCTAAGACTTATAAATGGAAGTAGAGCTTCCTTTCTGAATAATCACCACTGGTCTCTTATTAAGCACATTATTTCTGGGGTTAAAAAACAAAACAAAATAAAATCCCCCTCCCCACCCCAAATTGCCATACTGGTCTGGAGTTTTATCAGAGGAAAATCTACTAACTGGCTACTTTGCAATCTGCACTTTCTTTTTTTTAGTACAGGTATTATCCTGCCAGAGTGAAGGGAGTTTTGGTGTTAAGTACTTTATTTTACTCAGACTCATAAACAAGTGGAATACTGGCCCACTTATTCCATTATTTTCTGTTCCTTTTTTATTTGGTTTGCTTTTAAATGCCATATTGCCTTTGGAGCTTTTTTTCCTTAATATATATATTTTATTGGAGTAAAGTTGACTTATAATGTTTCAGGTGCACAGAAAGGTGATTCAGTTACACATCACATATACTATTTTTAAAATTATTTCCATTACAGGTTATTACAAGATACTGAATATAGTTCCCTGTGCTATACAGTAAACCTTTGTTGCTTGTTGCATATCTAGTTTTTAAATTAGAAATCTAGCATTCTATTCATATCAAGTCAAACAAGTGAAATCAAATGTCATAAATTTTTTAGTTAGGAAAAAATTCATAAGTTTTCTAAAATATATATGTATAATATATATTATACATATTATTTATATATGAATACAAAAACTTTTCTACTATGCTTCTCCTTGGAGATTCAGTTGGTAGAAAATTAATAATAATACAATTATTTGCCCTTTCCCAAGTTAAAAGTTATTTATGGTTATTTCCAGGCAAATACAAGCTTTGTGAGGCTTGAGGAGAATATAATTTTGGGGCCCTCTTGAAAAAGAAAACAAAGTATCTTACTTTTTCAAAATATATAGCACTAGGGCCCCATGTGCTCCAGTTGTCCATGAAACTTTAGCTTTTGTTTCCTATGAATCCACCTCAGGTTTTCCTGATCGGGTCAGCTCCATCAAGCTGCTCCTTGAGCATTTTAATATATGTAGCCCAACATAAAGCACATTATGAGTTTCTCTATCTAATAATTCATTATCTCTAATGGTTCAGAGATAATGTACATGTAAAACAAATGAGGCACAAAACTAAAGTTTTCTAGGGTATGAATGTGAGAATTGGACCATAAAGAAGGCTGGGCAATGAAGAATTGATTACTTTAGAACTATGGTCCTGGAGAAGACTTTTGAGAGTCCCCTGGACAGAAAGGAGATCAAACCAGTCAATCTTAAAAGAACTCTGAAGACCAGACTCTGGAAGGACTGATGCTAAAGCTGAAGCTCCAATTCTTTGGAAAAGACCCTGCTGCTGGGAAAGACTGAGGGCAGGAGGAAGAAGGAGTGACAGAGGATGAGATGGTTAGATGGCATCACCGATTCAATGGACATGAGTTTCGAGCAAACTTTGGGAGATGGTGAAGGACAGGAAGGCCTGGCTTGCTGCAGTTCATGGGGTCGCAGAGTTGGAAACGCCTTAGTGACTAGTGTATAAATTGATGCTCTACTGCCATCCAGTGGCTACTTAAAGAATTCTTGGTGTGTTCTAATAAGCCTCAGAGCTGTAACTTAAACAAAAAAAGGTGCGGCCAAGAGAGCTGAAAACACCAGGTATTAGAGCCACTCCTCTGAATTAAGACTGTGGTTATAAGGCTACATAAGTTTGCTGGCCAGAAAGGAAGGGAGGAAACTTTTAATTTATTAACAAACAGGACTAAGTAGAATGTGTAGTAGTATTAATATTTCATTGCTGCAATTGCTGAATGGTAGGGAGCTAACATATATGGAGCAATCCTGCTAATATGAGGCCCTGTATCAGATTATGGACACACCATCAGATAATTCTAGGCCTGGAAAGGCCCCTAGTGATTACCTGGTGCAGTCCCTCATGGCACATTTGAGGAGACATTGGCTCTGAGAAACCCCGAGGCTGGCAGGGCTCTGGGCCCGCTGCTTACCCATGTGCATGGAACTGATGTTAGGCTTCTCTGCCGAGGCTCTCCAAGAGTCAGCTAATGGCAGTGTGACAATAGAACCACACCAATCTATCCCACTGCCGGAAAACAAACAAAAAACTAATATATTTCCCTTGGAAAACGAAGGATTTTGGATTTACAGAATGGGTTTGTTTTTTTTTTTTTCCAAAAGCAATGTTGTATTCAAATTTGTATTTTTCTCACATGAATGAGAGATAAAATATAGCAATGTATACACAGATTTCAGTCATACCAGCCTAGCCATTACCCACGTGATCTTGGCTAGTTGCTCAACTTCTTGCAGCCTCAGTTTCCTCATTTGCAAAATGGGGATTATAATCAGATTGTCATGAGAATTAACTTAGGTAACACTCACTAAACACTTAGTCTAGTACTGCTACATAAGAGGTACTCAATAAGCATCAGCTATTTTAATTATGCCTATGAATGTCAGTTAACATTTGCTGCATTATAACTTTCTAGGTCTCATGTACATGGTATTTTAAGCTAGTGTATTTATCAGGCTCAACTACAAAATGATACAGAGATGAGAATATCTGAATTGAAAGTTACCTCAGAGATAATCTAGTGATCCAACAACCTCATTTTGCAGTAGCGCTCATTGATGACCAGAGACATTAACTGTTCACAGTCTTAGGACTAATTATTGGCAGAGTTTAGGGTAGAGAACCTATCTAACTTCCAGTTTAGAGACTGATTTCAAATTCTCTGCAGATGAGTTTCATGGTCACAAATCCTCAAGTTGGATGGATAAATTAATAAACTCTCTATGCTCATCCATGGAGAAGGCAATGGCACCCCACTCCAGTACTCTTGCCTGGAAAATCCCATGGACGGAGGAGCCTGGTAGGCTGCAGTCCATGGGGTCGCTAAGAGTCGGACACGACTGAGCGACTTCACTTTCACTTTTCACTTTCATGCATTGGAGAAGGAAATGGCAACCCACTCCAGTGTTCTTGCCTGGAGCATCCCAGGGACGGGGGAGCCTGGTGGGCTGCCGTCTATGGGGTCGCACAGAGTTGGACACGACTGAAGCGACTTAGCAGCATGCTCATCCACGTTTTGAAAATCCAAAACACCCTGATAGTTTAAGACATATAAAAAATACTACATCATTAATCCAAGTATTTTGTGTCAGCAAATGGTAATAGCTTTTAACACAGAAGTGCTGCCATCTAGTGGTTACACAAGAGTTTCAATTTTATCTTTTTTATTTTTTAAAAATAAATAAATCTTTTTATCTTTTAAAAAGAGTTTATCATCTTTTTTAATAGTGTTTTTGTAAAAACTCTATGGGGGTGTCCCTGGTGACTCAGTGGTAAAGAATCTGCCTGCCAATGCTGGAGACCCAGGAGGTGCAGGTTCAATCCCTGGTCGGGAAGAACCCCTGGAGAAGAAAATGGCAACCCACTCTAGTATTCTTGCCTGGGAAATCCTATGGGCAGAGGAGCCTAGTGGGCGACAGTCCACGTCACAAAGAGTTGAATGTAACATAGCGACGAAACAACAACAACAAAGCTCCCTGGTCTGGCTGGTCTCTATGATTTCTAACTTTCTGGGCCCCTTGATTTTTTATTTTTAAAGCAAGAAAGATATTTATTGTAATGCACTGCCAAGTAAACTCGCAGATGCCACTAACAAATAATAGAACATTTTTCTATAGCTCATTATTTCCATAAAACAAACCATTTTTCAAATATCATTTCTGAAACAGAATATAAACCCAACTATAAATAACCAAGAAAAGAAAAAAAAAAAACCAGTGGCCATGAAACCCCAGAGCAGTGTGTGTCACTAAACTAGATGTTTTAAATGGCGCCTAGAAAGCTGGGGCCCATCTCCCAATGTGCTGTGTGGGAGAGTCCCCCTCATATTTGTCCAAGTTCCCCTCATATCTGACCACTGGGAATGCAGATCGCTTTCACTCCAACAGAGCCTGGAGACTTTTGCCCTTATAATTCCATGTTGTGAAATCTAGGCTTTCGGTGCTGCAGAGTTTGTGAAATTTAATCAAGCTGTCTCAGGACCAATAAATGTCAACTTTTGTCATTTGTGATCACCTCCCAAGACTAACAAACTGTGAAGCACCCCACTGGAACCCCCCCTCACTCCCACCCCTGGAACCAGGCTGAGCTCAGTCAAGTTTGGCTTTATTAGTATTGGTTCCAGAGGAAAGAAGAGTCTCAATCTGAGCAAGAACAGAGGACCAGGGACCAAAACCACCCAGGAATCACTGCCCTAAGCCCTGAGGACCTTGGTCTGGGTCTCAAGGAAGGGCTTAGGTTTATCACAAGTCTTGTGTTTGATTAATGACTGCACATGATCAATCTCTCTTAGAGTCACTGAGGGCTTCCCTGGTAGCTCAGCTGGTATAGAACCCGCCTGCAACGCGGGAGACCTGGGTTCAATCCCTGGGTTGGGAAGATCCCCTGGGGAAGGGAACAGCTACCTATTCCAGTATTCTGGCCTGGAGAATTCCATGGACTATATAGTCCATGGTGTCACAAAGACTCGGACATGACTGAGCAACTTTCACTTTCACTCAGAGTTGCTAAAAATCCTGGCCTTTTTCCCCACATCTCTTTATAATATTCAAGTTGAACAAGGTTGGATTTTAGTTGTCAAAATAGAAAAAAGTTTCTTGGTTGCTGGCATTTTTCTTCTAAGGGTGTCAAATTCCTATAATCTAATGGCAGAGAAAATGTAGGTCTTATTTTGATGGCACATATAATCCCCAAAGAAAGACTCATGACTTTGCTAAGCTCATAAATAACAAATACATAATGCAAGAGAATTTTAAATTGCTATCTTTTGCAACACAAAACAAAGCTAATGGTGATTATATAACCATTGAGCAGGCAAGGAGCAGGCAACTTGGCAGAATATGGTTCTGTGTACAAGAGCAGAAAACCAAGCCCCAAGTCACCAGGGACAGCTCTTGGGAGTCAACCCTGAGCTCTTCTGCTCCCATCATTCAACCTCCAATCACTGGTGAGGGGACCTTTGTGATCACACCTGAGCTTGCTTTGAGAGACACTAAAGATGCAGCCACATGGACCTCTTTGTTAGACAAATTGCAGGAAAACTGAGAAGGGTGTAAGCTACCATCTTATTTAATACTCTGACTATAGTGACTGAAAGGGAAAGTTTCTCTCTTTCTTAAATGTAAAAAAAAAAAAAACTTTTTCTTTTCCTCACCAGTTGTCTTTCAGACAATGTGGACTGTAGACCTGATCATGCATAAATATTAGTAATTATATAGAATTATATAGAACTTTATGAATATACAATCTGTAAAGTAATTATCTCTCTGGCTTATGACACTACTACTCCTTTAGTTTTTTTTTTATCCTCCTTTATTTACATTGCTAAAACAACAGAGTGGGAAAGACTAGAGATCTCTTCAAGAAAATTAGAGATACCAAGGGAACATTTCATGCAAAGATAGGCTCGATAAAGGACAGAAATGGTATGGACCTAACAGAAGCAGAAGATATTAAGAAGAGGTGGCAAGAATACACAGAAGAACTGTACAAAAAAGATCTTCATGACCAAGATAATCACAATGGTGTGATCACTGACCTAGAGCCAGACATCCTGGAATGTGAAGTCAAGTGGGCCTTAGAAAGCATCACTACGAACAAAGCTAGTGGAGGTGATGGAATTCCAGTTGAGTTATTTCAAATCCTGAAAGATGATGCTGTGAAAGTGCTGCACTCAATATGCCAGCAAATTTGGAAAACTCAGCAGTGGCCACAGGACTGGAAAAGGTCAGTTTTCATTCCAATCTCAAAGAAAGGCAATGCTAAAGAATGCTCAAACTATCACACAATTGCACTCATTTCACACGCTAGTAAAGTAATGCTCAAAATTCTCCAAGCCAGGCTTCAGCAGTACGTGAACCGTGAACTTCCTGATGTATAAGCTGGATTTAGAAAAGGCAGAGGAACCAGAGACCAAATTGCCAACATCTGCTGGATCATCAAAAAAGCAAGAGAGTGCCAGAAAAACATCTACTTCTGCTTTATTGACTATGCCAAAGCCTTTGACTGTGTGGATCACAATAAACGGTGGAAAATTCTGAAAGAGATGGGAATACCAGACCACCTGACCTGCCTCTTGAGAAACCTATATGCAGGTCAGGAAGCAACAGTTAGAACTGGACATGGAACAACAGACTGGTCCCAAATAGGAAAAGGAGTATGTCAAGGCTGTATATTGTCACCCTGTTTATTTAACTTCTATGCAGAGTACATCATGAGAAATGCTGGGCTGGAAGAAGCACAAGCTGGAATCAAGATTGCTGGGAGAAATATCAATAACCTCAGATATGCAGATGACACCACCCTTATGGCAGAAAGTGAAGAGGAACTAAAAAGCCTCTTATGGGAAATAGATGGGGAAACAGTGGAAACAGTGTCAGACTTTCTTTTGGGGGGCTCCAAAATCACTGCAGATGGTGACTGCAGCCATGAAATTAAAAGACGCTTACTCTTTGGAAGGAAAGTTATGACCAACCTAGATAGCATATTGAAAAGCAGAGACATTACTTTGCCAACAAAGGTCCGTCTAGTCAAGGCTATGGTTTTTCCAGTAGTTATGTATGGATGTGAGAGTTGGACTGTGAAGAAGGCTGAGCACCGAAGAATTGATGCTTTTGAACTGTGGTATTGGAGAAGACTCTTGAGAGTCCCTTGGACTGCAAGGAGATCCAACCAGTCCATTCTAAAGGAGATCAGCCCTGGGTGTTCTTTGGAAGGAATGATGCTAAAGCTGAAACTCCAGAACTTTGGCCACCTCATGTGAAGAGTTGACTCATTGGAAAAGACTCTGATGCTGAAAGGGATTGGGGGCAGGAGGAGAAGGGGACGACAGAGGATGAGATGGTTGGATGGCATCACCGACTCGATGGATGTGAGTTTGAGTGAGCCCCGGGAGTTGGTGATGGACAGGGAGGCCTGGCGTGCTGCGATTCATGGGGTCGCAAAGAGTCAGACACGACTTGAGCGACTGAACTGAACCGAAACATTATTACTTTGTAGCATTTTTAGAAGCAATAAAGTTTCAAGAGAAGCTGTGTAATTTGTTCCTTGCACCAAAAATGTTTAGCATTACTGTACTTCCTGAACTCACAAATACTAATTTTTCTTACAAATCAGATACTCTCAAAATTCTCACAGCTGTAATTCAGAGATTTAATGGCTCTAATCAATATGTTCTTGCTATATGATTGATGATCCATAAGCCTCATAAAACTAGAAGTGAGAATTTAGTCTTTAAATGTTACTTGTAAGACAATAAAACATTCCAACACACAATCTGGTGCTTGTAGTAAATGGCCTTTGATGATAATGTGAAACGAAAAAAAATTTTTAAAATATGAGGATGAGTCTCTATATATCTTTTTTACTTTTTCAAGGTAATTCTTATGGAGGTTAGCGTCTACATTTAATTTTCATAACTGTCAATTTCATCATGTTCGACTTACTGGACTTCCAGTAAAAGTAAGTAAAATACCTGGCAGTTGTTTGATGATGAATGTAACATGCATAATAATTTTTTCATAATTTTCTGAATTACATCTTTGGCTTCCTCCATGTTCATCACCTGCATCAGGTGGGTAAATGCCACAAGGGCCTCCTAGACACAGCCTTTGGCAGTGACTAGAAATGTCATCATTTACTTAATGAATGAGTTCAATTACTGTCTTCAACTTGTGATAATGTTACAAAAGAAAACTCTAATTAGAAATCATCTCTGCTGCTGCTGCTAAGTTGCTTCAGTCGTGTCCGACTCTGTGCGACCCCATAGACATCAGCCCACAAGGCTCCCCCGTCCCTGGGATTCTCCAGGCAAGAACACTGGAGTGGGTTGCCATTTCCTTCTCCAATGCATGAAAGTGAAAAGTGAAAGTGAAGTCACTCAGTCGTGTCTGACTCTTCCCGACCCCATGGACTGCAGCCCACCAGGCTCCTCCATCCATGTGATTTTCCAGGCAAGAGTACTGGAGTGGGGTGTCATCGCCATCTCTAACAAGAAGTAATAATGCAAAACACATAACCAACACATCAGGAATACAGATGTGCTGACTAAAGAGGATGGGAGGCTGGATCTCAGAATAGACTAATATTGGTCATCTCAGCTCTCATGAATGAAAATCTCTCACATACAAGAGGCAAGAACAGACTGTCACTGGGTTCCTACTCTGCATTTAGCTTAATAAATTGTTCTTACAGAGGTCCCAGTAACAATCTCCATATTTCCCCCCTGAGGAGTTCTCCAATACGACCCTAAGCCCCTTTCCTTTCCCCAAACTCAGGCTTTCAGTCATGGTCAGGGAAATCTGCATTTCCCTTAGGTATACCTTGCTTCACTGTTTGTATGTCTTTGCTTGGGCTGCTTATTAATTCTTTTCCCTTCCCTTTTTGTAATTTTTGGTGATTAATTTCTATTAAACCTAATTACAGAAGTCATTTACTCCAGAATGTCCAGAATGATTGTAATGAAACTTGTGTTTTCTCATCTCTTAGCTATTCAGTTTATACTAAAGTAAATCCTAATTTACCAAAGGGTTGTGTTACAAAGTTTTATTTTTAACAATAAAAATTCTGTAAATACAACATTGTAAGTGGTGGTTTGATTACCAAATAAACCCTAAAAGTCAATTTCATGTAGCTGAAATCGTGTGTTAGTTGCTCAGTCGTGTCCAACTCTTTGTGACCCCATGGACTGTAGCCAGTCAGGCTTCTCCATCTGTGGAATTCTCCAGACAAGAATACTGGAGTGGGTTGCCATTCCCTTCTCCAGGAGATCTTCCCAACCCAGGATCAAACCCGAGTCTACTGCATTGCAGAAAGATTCATCACCATCTGAGCCATCAGGGAAGCAACTATGCCATAGCAAAAAAGAAAGGAAAAAGAATGCCATTATGAATCACAATTGTTTCAGTATTGGTTAAAAAGAAAAAAAAAGGAATAAGAAAGCAATAAGACAATCTGAGGAATAGTCTTTCTTTTCTTTGAGTGCAGATTATTCTCTTTTTGGGATAAGGATCACTGAGAAAAAGCAGATTCAATTGAAAAAAGATAATGGTTAGAGTTTTTCAGAGATTATAAAGTGACTTTACAAAGCTTTTGTTATCATCAGATCTAGATTATTATTATTTCACATCAAAAATCATGGTTTTTTTCTTTCCCTTTCCTTCACACAAATCTATCACTAGCTTTATTCCTGGGTTTTATAACCACCAACTGCGTGATCATGACTTGTAGTGGAAACAAAGGGGACACAAAGAATGGAAAGAAAAAAAAGAGGAGTGGAGAACAGGGAGAGACCTTCCTTGGCCAAAACTAGCAAGAAAGAGGGAGAGAGGAAAGTATTCAAAATATGGTGAGGCGATGCTTAGGAGGAAAGAAAATCCTCATGTGTGGAAATAAGAGGGCTGAGAAGAGACAGCAGAGGGCAGAAGAAAAGAGGGACACAGTCCGTGCACAGATCTCTGAGGGAAGACACATGGGCCCCACATCCCCTGGGGTTAAGCGCCGAGGTATGAGGCTCCAGACAGGCTTCTGTGCACAACAGCTTTCACACACAAAGGACTAAAGGACGTGGAAAATCCAGGTGAGTGACAGTAACTGGTTTTGAACTTTCAGGTTGGACATTATGAAGTATCAAGTCTTCCCTGGTGGCTCAGATGGTAAAGAATGCAGGAGACCCAGGTTTCATCCCTGGATTGGGAAGATTCCCTGGAGAAGGGAATGGCTACCTACGCCAGTATTCTTGCCTGGGAAATCCCATAGAATATGAGCCTGCCAGGCCACTGGGGTGGCAAAGAGTTGGACACAACTGAGGGACTAACACTGTGAAGTATCATTTGTGTGAGTCAAAACAAGCCAGATAGGCCAACTTCATATGGTTCAACCCAGTATCATTTGTTAAGTGTTCAATTAGGTTTTCTGGGAACACATGTCATTTCTCAATTCCACTGTAAGCTTTTGGAGAGTTAAAAAGTACTTTCTTCTACCCTATAACCTGAACTCAATGGGTATAAAATAAATGCCTTTTTAAAAAACTCAGGGATGATATAAAACAAGTTTTTTCTTGTGGCACTGACTAAGAACCCAGGTTTCCAGCACTGAGAGAAAGTTGAGTCATTAAACCACAAAGCTTTCTGTCCCAAGAAAATATTTATTTTGTCTAATAGGGTTTTAAATTAGGGAGTGTTATCTCATCAAGTATAATAAGGACTTGTGAGTCAACAAGCTCTGTGTATACAGGAGAGCTTTACTTCTGCACTCAAGATGAAGTGAGAAACTGCCTCACTCTTTGGCTGTGAAATCAGGGACAGAATAACAGAAAGGAAGAACTACCTTCATTTTCTTCACTTAAAAACATCTTCCTACTGCTTCTGTAATAAAAATGTTTTTAAAAATATTGCCAGTGCTTCAAAAGGAAATAAAACTTGTTTTTCATAAATCAGGTAATAGTGGTTCTTAAAATGCTTCCAAAAAATGAGCAAGTTATAAAACAAACAGTAGATATTAAATTTTATTAAAAATTTTCATTTGGCATATTGTTTTAAATGGATGAAACGGGCTATTGGCATTTCATCAGCTTTAGCAATTGCTTTTCACTAAAATAATCAAAATAACTTTCTTAGCAAAATTAATTTCCAATCCATCAGTCTTTTTTCCCTTTAAATTAACAGAATTTTCAGTTCAGTCCCTCAGTTGTGTCCGACTCTTTGCGACCCCATGAATCGCAGCACGCCAGGCCTCCCTGTCCATCACCAACTCCCGGGGCTCACTCAGACCCATGTCCATCAAGTCAGTGATGCCATCCAGCCATCTCATCCTCTGTCGTCCCCTTCTCCTACTGTCCCCAATCCCTCCCAGCATCAGATTCTTTTCCAATGAGTCAACTCTTCGCATGAGGTGGCCAAAGGACTGGAGTTTCAGCTTTAGCATCATTCCTTCCAAAGAACACCCAGGGCTGATCTCCTTTAGAATGGACTGGTTGGACCTCCTTGCAGTCCAAGGGACTCTCAAGAGTCTTCTCCAACACCACAGTTCAAAAGCATCAATTCTTCAGCACTCAGCCTTCTTCACAGTCCAACCCTCACATCCATACATGACCACAGGAAAAACCATAGCCTTGACTAGATGGACCTTTGTTGGCAAAGTAATGTCTCTGCTTTTGAATATGCTATCTAGGTTGGTCATAACTTTTCTTCCAAGGAGTAAGCGTCTTTTAATTTCATGGCCGCAGTCACCATCTGCAGTGATTCTGGAGCCCCCAAAAATAAAGTCTGACACTGTTTCCCCATCTATTTCCCATGAAGTGATGGGACCAGATGCCATGATCTTCATTTTCTGAATGTTGAGCTTTAAGCCAACTTTTTCACTCTCTACTTTTACTTTCATCAAGAGACTTTTTAGTTCCTCTTCACTTTCTGCCATAAGGGTGGTGTCATCTGCATATCTGAGGTTAGATTCCCCAATTTAGGAAACAAAGTATTTTTCTCCTCTTACCAAATTTAGTAGTTATAACTCAAATCACTAGACCTCAAGTATGAGAAAATCATTGACCATTTTCAAATTTTTGAAAACAGAAAAGATTTGACATGAATCTTAATCATTCTAAAGGATTACTCATTTTTCTTTCACTTCTCCATCAAACAGTTTATATATGTCACCAATAGAAAAGGAAGATACTGATCAACCTAACTAAGTGCTTGGATTCCCCAATTGAAATGTAAGCAAGTTACTGAGAAAGCAAAACACATATGGGTTTACCATTCATCTGGCTACAGGACCTGCCGAGGACAAAGGAGTAGAATCTGATACTGTCCTTTTCCCTCCCTCTCAGCTCTCCCTGCATTTTTTCCCTTTGCCTCCTTACTACAGATCCTAGGGTTTTGCTATGTTTCCACATCAACTGTTAAACAGAAAAGTGATCTAGTAAAACTAATATGAAAGAACTATTTGCTCACCATGTGTACTGGGATGAATAGTGTCCCTCCAAATTCATGTTCACCTATAACCTCAGAACATGACCTTATTTGACATAGGGTCTTTCCAGATGCAATTAGTTAAATCAAGATGAAATCATACTATATTCAGGTGGACCCTTATAAAAAGAGGGAAATCTGGATACACAAATGGAAACACACAGATCCAGAGGGAAGAAGGCCATGTGATGCTGGAGGCAGAAATGGAGAGATGCAGCTGCTAGCCAAGGACACTAGGGATTCTGGCAATGACCAGAAGCCAGGAGGTAAGGAAGGATCTTCTTTGGAGCATTCAAGGGAGGATGGCCCTACGGACACCTTGTTTTCAGACTTCTAGCCTCCAGAATTGTGACAGAATAAATTTCTGTTGTTCTAAAGCCAGCAAGGTTGTGGTAATATGCGATGGCTGCTAAAACACTGTGCCACTCCACTGTACTGAATGTGTTATTTTTAAGATGATTTCTGGATGAAGGCAATGCTTAATGCAAAGTGATGAAATAAAAGGTGCTTCTGGCAAGATAATAATTGAGAGGAGAAGACATTTATAGGGAACTGGGCCATTGGAGTTCCTTTTAAATAAGCTTGGCATGCAGCCTCCTCTGTGGAGATGTGAGCCTGGGCTAGTCTGAGCGGAGCACTTTTACTAAGCCTTAGGAAGAGAGGAAAGAGAAATGAAAAGGACACATGCACTTTGCCTTCCAGGGCATTCGAAAGACACCAAAAGTCCAGAGATGAAACAGGTTGCCTTGAGTAACCAGGAAGCCCGAAATAAAATCAAGAATAACAGGTATAGCAAGAGAGAATCTCTAGTAAATACCTCTATATATCTCTATACTACCAGTTCCTTTAAATCCTAGCAAAGCTACAACATTTAGCAAAGTTAGTGCCAGGTGAAAGAATTAAATGTAAAAACATCAAATCACAAAGATTAGAAGGCCATTATATGCCATGTTAGAAGATAACACAGGATGGAAAACAATTTCCTAAGATTAAATGAAATGGAAGAAATAAAATAGAAAAATATTGGAATTTTACTGTGCCAACATTTTAAATTTTCCCATATTTTTTAAAAGTGAAAGATAATAATAAGCTAAGAAAATATTTGCAACACAAACATCCAACAATTGGTTAAGAGTCATACTAGACAAAGAAATCATACAAAATTATATAAAACTGTATTATATTAACAAACCTGGTAAAATGGGCAAGGGAAATAAATAATTTTCCAAGAAAAAAACTGTTAAGGTATTTCCCCAAATTCACTAGTAATAAAATAGATACAATTTTTAAATTAAAAGTGAAAGTGTTAGTTGCTCAGTCATGTCCGACTCTTTGCGACCCCATGAACTGTAGTCCACCAGGCTCCTCCATCCATGGAATTTTCCAGACAAGAATACTGGAGTGGATAGCTACTCTCTTCTCCAGGGGATCTTCCTAACCCAGGGATCGAATCTGGGTCTCCTGCATTGCAGGCAGACTCTTTACCATCTGAGCCACCAGGAGACCCACATACTACTAGGGGGCATATTAATTGCCACAGCTATTTAATAAGGAATTTATTAGTATTTATCAAGAGACTTTAAAATGATAGTATACCTGTACCCTGTGATTCTACTTCTAGAAAAGATTTATAAGGAAATAATCAAAGAAGTACTCAATTTTTTTTTTAACCAAGATGTTATGGCAGTGTTATTTATAATAAAATTTGCAAACAACTCAACCAATTTGGGTAATGATTAGGTTATGGAACATCATTATAGAAAGCCATTTATTCTTTAAGGCATGGAGTGAAGCTTATAACTTTATGGTAGTTGAAAAGTAGAATAAAACTATGTTAAATATCCAAGAACACATGGAAACAGCATACACTAAATCTTTAGTGCTCTGGCTACCTGGATAATAATTTATGTTCTTACTATATTTTCCACGTTGTCATGCACTCTTTTATCATGAGAAAATATTTAATTTAAAAAGTTTTAAAACTCCTAATAGCCTCATCAGGGAAGTTTAAATAACAATTTTGAGTGGCAGTAACAGAAGGTAAAACCCAAATGATGAGACAGACCTTTTTACATAATCTAATAAAATATTAATGTGCAGATTTTACCTGCCAGTCTCAATTTCTTTTTCCCAGTTTCCTTGGCCAGTAATTCCTAACCTAAATTTTGGAATATCCCAAGTGACTGTCAATTATCTCACGAGAGTCACATTTTTTTCTTGGATAGTTTCCAAGACACCATTTGTTTTTAAAACCTCACTCTGTTTAAGGCAATTAGTATCTGTTTTGAGTTTATCAGAGAATTAGAAAGTAATCTTTGAAAGAAAGGTGAGTTTGCAGTGGTGGCAGCTAGACTGAGGTGAGGGCCAGGAGAGCACAGAACTTGACAAGAGAATGATTTTGTTTTATTTCCTTCTGTACATAATTCCAAAATCATTTCTTCTTCTTCAAAGGGAACATTGTGCCAATAACCAAAGAGTATTCTGATTTCATTTTCCAGGGCTCTGTATCTTTTTGTTCCTCCTGCTCTTTTTTGTTATTTACACACATTTTACAGAACAAGTCAGCAAACCCACAAAATGAAACTGGCGAAGGTTTGCCTTCACACTGATCCTGGATAAAGTCTTCTGATTTAGTATTCTATAGTTTTCTTTTAGATCAGGGGTTGGCAAACTATGGTCTGCAGGCCACACTGGGTCCACTGCCTATTTTTGTAAATAAAGTTTTATTGGAACAATGACATAGTAGTTGCAACCCAGAAGTATCTATGGCTACTTCAGTGCTACAATGGCAGAATTGGGTAGTTGCAACAAGACTGGATGATTAACAGTGTCTAAAATATTCAGTCTCTTTGGCCCTTTATTTGCTGACCCCTGTTTTAGATCACAAACTCCTACAGCCTTGCTTGCCAGAGTCTTCTTTTTGCACTTTCATTGAAGAGGAATAGAACTAGAATTCTAGTAAACATTATTAGATAATTATAATACAAGATAAGCTCAAGCTTACTCAAAATCTGGATAAATTCAAAGACAGGAAAAATTCACCCACAATTCACGATGTAGGTCCAAAGTGGCATAAGTCTTTGACTTCCTTAACTTTCCTGACTACTTTTATAGCCATCCTCCATGATAGCCCCCGTAATCTGCTCCTCCTGGTAGTTAAGCCTTTGGGTAGTTCCTGCTCACACACACATGTAACAGTATCTTGCTTCTCAGACTCATGACATTGTGGCTTTTCTCTCCCTCTGTCTCTCTCTCATCACTTACTCCTATCATATCATGGAGAGACCCACATGACAAGAGCTGGGACCTCCAACCAATAGCCAGTGAGGAACTGGGACCTCCTCAAAAGAGCCATACAAGTAACCTCGGAAATTGGTCTTCTAGCCCCAATCATTCATACGACTGTGGCCTAGCCAACTTCTCGATTTCCACCTAAGAGAACCTGTGCTGCAACCAGCCAGCAAAGCTGCTCCCAAATTCCTGATTTGCTCCAACTGTGAGATAGAAATGTTTGTTTTTTTAAGCCCTTAAATTTGGGGATAATTTGAGTACACAGCAACAGATAATGGATATACTCTCCTCTGTCTCCACTTACACGTCCCAGTGTTTAGCTTTAGAAACCTTTCTGTACAAGACTGTCAGACGTAAGACATGGTCCTTGAAATGGATCATGAATTGGCTCTAGATCAGGTCACAATATAAATGTCACGTGGAAATTTTTCTCTATACTATAAAAATTCCAGGTTTATATCAGCTATTAAAACAGCTCTTCATTTTTCCTGTCTACTGCTACAAAGACACTAGCTAAAGACTGAAATGACTGAGGTCATGTGAGGGCCCTGGAAATAACACCATGTTCACGCCAGGAGGTCAAAAACTCACCAAAACATAACCAAACAACCCCCAAAGTGTCATGGGAACCTGAGCTCAAACTTCTCAGATCAGTTTAGGCTTCCAAACAGCTTTCAGCCTCCTTTCTACTTTCAGTGGATGAGGGGAATGATATAAGCAGTATTCGTATTCATGTAGCACTTTGAAAAGTAGCACCTTTATATCATAATCTATCTTTAATCCTCACAGCAATGCTGGCTTGCAGTTTTAAAATAAGGGTTATCTTACTTGAATATTGTACAGCACAGGGACATACAGACATTATTTTGTAATAACTTTAAATACAGTATAATCTATTTAAAAACTGAATCACTATGTTGTACACCTGAAAATAATATTGTAAAGCAACTATACTTCAATAAAAAAAGAGTCACCTTACTTTAAGATTAGATGAGAGAAAACATTAAAGAGAAATTAACATTTAAGACAGAATATTAGTATCAGAATAGAAAATAATATCTAATTATTTCTGTGAAGCATTAGGATGCTTCACAGAGAATGTGTAAAGCTAAGAAGTTTAATGAGGGGCCTCAGAGGTCAAATCAGAGGTCAAATCGGGACAGACTGAGGTGTACCTGGTGTGGCACCCCATTTTTTTCACTGGTTCAGTACTTAGGGTATACTCTCTAGACTTACTTCTATGTTTGGATTAGAGAATCACACCCTTGACCTTCAATTGCTCAAGCCCTCCAAGAACCTATTGGTTACCCTGAGAACATACTAACTCTCGGGGAGCAGCTACTCATCTTTGTACCCCCATCAGTATGTATTCAGTAGTGCAGTGAATTCACATGGAAAGTCCTCAGAAAATGTCTGAGAAAGGCAAGGAGGGAGGAAAAGAGGAAATAAAAAGGGGATGTTAAGTATAATTTTCTTGTTTTCTTCAACCTATAAAACCTATAGTATTCTAAAGTATTTTAACCAGGGCTGAATAATTTCTCTCAATGGACTTATTTCTATTTAAAATTTCTGAAGTGGACAAAAATCAGGCAGAACACATTCATGGAAGTACAAAGGAGGGGAGAAAAGCTTCTCTTTGAATTAACAGTGACTCATCTCCTAAGAAATCTAGGTTACGAGGCACAATTAAGAGATTGTGTTTATTGGAGTATTTCACTCTCAAAGAGCTTCAATAGACATGCAGAAGACAGTAATGATTTTTTTCATACTGAAGTGAATATTCTGGTGCCTTGAGAACATAATCATTATTTATAGCAATATTACCCATAAAACAGGGCCCTGACCACAAGCACCTGTAAACTAATTGATGACTCAGCAAACAAAGAAAAGAAGCCCCTCCACATCAAGACACGCTTGTGGTTGGCACATTCATGTCATTTGTACTCACTGATAACATCTGGTTTTATGAATCCAGAGTGGACCCACATCAGCTCTTTGTCCTGACAGACTCCCAGGGAGCCAGCCAAGCCTTCGTACAGAGGGTGCTACAGGCTATAGCAATATGACAAGGACACCTGGGTGCCTTCACAGAACAAGCTGACAAAATGCGTAAAGTGCTAAAACAAAAAATTCAACAAACCACAAAGCAATGTGGCCATTTCTGCATATATCTTCCCCTCATCCTGGTATGAGGGGGGGATCTCATCCCACCTACTGGTAGAAGTGTTCTTAGAATTTGGCTCAGATAGTAAAGAATCTGCCTGCAATGCGGGAGACTTGGGTTCAATCCCTAGTTTGGGAAGATCCCCTGGAGAAGGGAATGGCAACCCACTCCAGTATTCTTGCCTGGAGAATTCCATGGACTGAGGAACCTGGTGGGCTACAGTCCATGGGGTCAGAACTCAACTGAGCGACTAACACATTCATGTTCACAGGTAGAAAGATTCAGTGAATAAAATAGAACCTAATACCTGCTTTGCAGTTAGATGTGTTTGCTTAATAAAAATAGGTAATTTGTTTGCTCATCTGGGTCTACAGTCCCCTTGTCTTCAATTCCATTTCAGACATAATTCCCAAGGTGCTTTGGAATCTGAATGTTTTTCAAAAGACTGTGTGAAGAAAGTATCTGGACTGAATGAAATATTTAAGTGTCCACCTAAGAAGGTACTTATATATCACTTAGGAAAGTTAGAGACCATTTAGAGAGGTTTATTCCAAGGTAGAGATTAGGAGACTAAATGGCAGAGGGCCGGATGGACATGTGTTTAGCAGGCTGTGGGGACTAGTCTTGGGAACAGCCCCAACAACTCCCTGTCTGTCCTACCCCTACCTCACACTAGAGGGTGAAGTCATTTTCCACTCTCTTTCGAGCTGCTACCCTGGGGGAGAGGCCACATGGAGGGACGGTGTAGGGGAGAACCTAGAAACTTGACCAACAATAAGAACTGAGGCCCTGGACACACGGCCCCAGCAAACCAGTCCCCACCAGCTCCCAGCTGTTTCAGCTGAGTTGTCAGACATGTGACTGAGGGAGCCATCTGAGACGTTCCAGCCTTAGCAGACACCACATAGAGCAGATACAAGCCTATTCCATGTGCCCTGCTCAAATTCCAATCATTAGAAACAATAAAGCAAAATTTTCAATAGATGTTACGTGGCAATAGATAACTGAAACAGGCTAATGTCAAATAGCCTTCTGCTAAAATCTTTTTTTTTTTTTTTTTTAATGCCACACTTGGTTATTTCTTGCAGAAATCACCCACAGTAAATCCAACTGTACTAAAAACTTATTAGATAGAACATGGACTCTGAATAGATACACTCTAGAAAGGATGGAATGATTCAGGGAAAGTTTTCATTTTAAAATAATACAATGCAGGAGACACAGGTTTGATTCCTGGTCCAGGAAGATCCAACACGCCATGAAGCAACTAGGCCCCTGAGCCACAGCTATTGAGCCTCTGCTCTAGAGCCTGGCAACCACATGAAGCCTGCATGCCCTAGAGCCTGTGCCCAGCAACAAGAGAAGCCATGTCAATGAGAAGCTCTCACACCACAACTACAGAGTAGCCCCCACTTGCCACAACTAGAGAAAAGCCTGCGCTGCAACGAAGACCCAGCAGAGTCAAATATAAATGAATAAATAATTTCTAAAAACTAATATATATAATCATTTTTATCTTATTTTAAATGAATAGAGCACTGGGGAGGAAAAATAGAAAATCAACTCAGCTGTATGAAGCATTTAAGATATAGTGTAGTAGTAATAACTACTTTTATGGGATGGTTGCTATATCCCAAGCACTATGCTATGTTTTACAGCTATTATCTCATTTAATCCTTACAATGAACCTGTGAGATAGGTGTTATTATCTGTACTTTATATAGATGAGGAAACTGAGGCTCAAAGAGATTAAGCAATTTGCCTAAAAGTCACCCAGCTAGGAAGGTTTGGAGCTGAGATCTGAACTTGGCCAGCCTGACATGAAAGCCATTTAACTATAATGTACAATACAGTCTGCAGCTTTAATAGTAAAATAGTTTCATTATCCAGGTACTTTTATGGTCAGAGAGGAATGTGCCTGACAGTAATAACGCCAAAGTCTAAGTGTTAGTCACTCAGTCGTGCCGACTCTTTGCGACCCCATGCACTATAGCCTGCCAGGCTCTTCTGTCCATGAGATTTCCCAGGCAAGAATTCTGGAGTGGGGTGCTACTTCTTCCTCCAGGGAATTTTCCCGACCCAGGGATTGAACCCAGGTCTCCCATATCACAGGTGGATTCTTTATCTCCTGAGCTACAGCAGAAGCCCACAGTAATAATAGCAAAAAATAAAAGCCAATATTTTGACCTTAAATAAGTATTTTTACATTCAATTTGGCATTCTTTTGCTTTACTCTGGTATTTGGTTAGATTCATGCTATATAATTCTTGGAAGATACGGGAAATTTTCTCATATACAGCATGGACATCTGTCCTTTTCCTAGTTTATATTTCTTAAAAGATTATTTGTTATATAAAAGGGAGAACTGAGACATCACCATCTGATACTGAGGATTTATCCTGATTAGCCCTGTGAACTGTAGCGTTTGATTTGCTCTCTACTTTGCTGGCCCTGCCCATCTCACCTATTTTTCTTTTCTTTCAAAAACATACTCCTCCCCACTCCCTACCCCCTCACAAGCCCATGCTATCCTTTCATTATTCTGAAAGGCCCCATACTGAATGACCCTGATTTGCAAGGCTGCAGATGGCAATATATTCCACACAAAGCCAGAGAACAGAAGAAAATGAAAGAAACATAGTTTTCTCAAAGGGTAAATTATCAAGCCCTGCAAAATATTTTTCTACTTCAAAGACTTTAAAATGAAGTAAAAATCCCCCCAAAAAGAATTGCTCTAAAATCAAGTGAATGGCTAGTTTTATTTGCTTTAGAACCTTAATGAGCAGCTTGCTTTCACAAAAGACCAAGGGAAAGGACACTCTTGTTTATCTGAGCAAAAATTGGAGGAGAGTCTATCATACCTCAGAATACCTGATATGTTACTTTCACAAAGAACCTACACAGCCTCTCAGTTTTACCAAATTGCACTAGAATTTAAGATGACGTTTTGATGTGTAGAAAGGACAATGACCCGAAGGACTGATATGCTTGTTTTAGGACAAACATTTGTGTGTATTTGCATCCTTAGAGCAAAAGGAGAATCTGATTTGATATCAGAGGACCTTACTTAAAATATCATCTCTGCCACAACTTACTATATCACCTAGGGCATGACACAATCTGATTCTTAGATTCTTTACCTGTAAAATAAGGATAATGATACAATATGCCCCAGAGTTGTTATAAGATTTAAATGAGATAATACTTATGACTGTTTTAGTCCCTCAGTCGAGTCCGACTCTGCGACCCTATGGAATATAGCCCGTCAGGCTCCTCTGTTCATGGAATTCTCCAGGTAAGAACACTGGAGTGGGTAGCCATTACCTTCTCCAAGGGATCTTCTCCAGGGACTGAACTCAGGTCTCCAGGAGGCAGATTCTTTACTGTCTGAACCACAAGGGACTTCACAAATTATAAAATTCATTACAAATTTTAATTATCATAAGGTCTCCTATCTTACAGGAACATTTTACAATATATTTTATGAGTGTACTACTTTCAACTTACCAAAGAAAAAGTACTATAATACTATTATACATCATATTGTTTAAATCAGACACATCAAAACCAGAAGAGTTGAGATATTTAATTTTCATATCTGGTCAATTTATAACATACTGTGTTCCATTCAATAAATATGCTCATTAATTCATTTGACAAAAAAATTCTGAGTGACTTACTACAGTGAATAAAATAGCCTCAGGAAGCTTATATTTGAATGAGAGAGACAGAATCAAGACAAAATAAGTTGTTATAAATTATTATCCCAGGTACTTATAAGTTCCACAGAGAAAAATAAAATGGAATAAGACATAAAGTGATGACATCAGAGCACCTAAATATATTAAGCAAATATTAACAGATATGAAGAGAGAAATAGATAACAATATACAATAATAGTAGGGAACTTCAATATCCCACTTTCAACAATGAGTAGATCATGCAGACAGAAAATCAATACTGAAACACTGGACTAGAACTGTATCTTAGATTGAATGCACTCGACAGGCATCCCCAGTGGTTTAGTGGTAAAGAATCCACCTGCAATGCATGAGATACAGAAGATGCAGGTTTGCTCCCTGGGTCAGGAAGATCCCCTGGAAGAGGGCATGGCAACCCACTCCAGTGTTCTTGCTTGGACAGTCCCATGGACAGGAGCCTGGCAGGCCACAGTCCATAGGGTCGCAGAGAGTGGGGCATGACTTAAAGGACTGAGCATGCATGCTACAGACATATACAGGTGGACCTAATAGATAAATAGAGACAAATGTAACAGACATTTACAGAATATTCCACCCAACAGTAGAATACACATTCTTCTCAAGTATATACAGGACAGTCTCCAGGATAGAACACGTTAGGTCACAAAATAAGCATCAGCAAACACAAGAAGATTGAAATCATGATAAATATCTTTTCCAACTTCAATAGTTTGAAACCAGGAATCAATAATAGGAAGAAAACTCAAAAATTCAAAAATGTTTGAAAATTAAATAAAACAGTCCTAAATAATTAATGGGTCAAACAAAAATTAAAAAGGGAAATCAAATAATATCATGGATTGAATACGAATGTAAACACAACATACCAAAACTTACAGGATGCAATAAAATCAGTTCTAAGAGGCAAGTTATAGCAATAAATGCTTAGAGAAAAGAAAGATCAGAAATAAATAACACAACTTTATACCTCAAAAATTAGAGGACAAATTAAACCCAAAGTTAGCAGAAGAAAAGAAATAAAGATTAGAGAGAAAATAAATGAAATAGAGATCAGAATAACAGCCAAAAAGAACAATGAAATTGAGAACTGTTTTTCTGGAAAGATTAATCTCTAGCTAGAATAAAGGGAAATCTCAAAGAAACTTAGAAATGAAAGAAGAGACATTACAACTGATGCTATAGAAATATAAATAATCATAAGAGGTTACTATGAACAATTACATGTCAAAAATTGGCTACTCTAGAAGAAATGGAAAAATGATTAGAAACATACAACCTACCAAGACTGAATAATGAAAACACTGACAAATTAAACAGACCAATATAAGTCAGGAGATTAAAACAGTAATAAAAAATCTCCCAACAGGACTTCCCAGTGGCACTGTGGATAATAATCTGCCTGCCAAGGTAGAGGACATGGGTTCAATTCCTGGTCTCAGAAGATCCCACATGCTGCAGAGCAACTATGCCCATGTGCCATAACTACTGAGTCCATGCTCTGCAACAAGAGAAGCCACCACAAAAGAAGCTCACACATTGCTGAAGAGTAGCCCTAGCTCGCTGCAACCAGAGGAAGTCTGTGCACAGTGGAGAAGATCCAATGCAAACAAAGATAATGAACAAATAAATAAATCAAAAGAAAAAATATATAACCTCCCAACAAAGAAAAGCTCATGACCAAATAGTTTCACTGGTGAAGTCTACCAAACATTTAAAGGAGAATTAAAATCAATCCTTCTCAAACTCTTCCAAAAAACAGAAGAGAAAGAAATACTTTCTCCTCCTGCCTTCAATCCTTCCCAGCATCAAGGTCTTTTCTAATGAGCCAGCTCTTTGCATCAGATGGCCAAAGGATTGGAGCTTCAGCATCAGTCCTTTCAATGAATATTCAGGACTGATTTCCTTTAGAATTGACTGGCTTGATCTCCTTGCAGTCCAAAGGACTCTCAAGAGTCTTCTCCAACACCACAGTTCAAAAGCATCAATTCTTTGGTGCTCAGCCTTCTTTATGGTGCAACTCTCACATCCATACATGACTACTGGAAAAACCATAGCTTTGACTATACGGACCTTAGTTGGTGAAGTAATGGCTCAGCTTTTTAATATACTGCCTAAGTTTGTCCAAGCTTTTCTTCCAAGCAGCAAGTGTCTTTTAATTTCATGGCTGCAGTAACCATCTGCAGTGATTTTGGATCCCAAGAAAATGAAGTCTGTTACTGTTTCCATTGTTTCCCCATCTATTTGCCATGAAGTGATGGGATTGGATGCCATGATCTTAGTTTTTTGAACGTTGAGCTTTAAACTAGATTTTTTTCACTCTCTTCTTTCACTTTCATCAAAAGGCTCTTTAGTTCTTCTTCCCTTTCTGCCATAAGGGTGGTGTAATCTGCATATCTGAGGTTATTTATATTTCTCCCAGCAATCTTAATTCCAGCTTGTGCTCATCCAGCCTGGCATTTCACATGATGTACTCTGCATTTACATTAAATGTTAGTATGCAGAAAGAATACAAATACAAAGACTTGAGCTTGATGTAGTCTAAGAAGGTAAAAAAGGCCAGGGTATATGGAAGGGGTAAACAAAGCAGACAGTGGTAGGTGGTGATGCAGTTAGGGACTAAGTCATGGACCATGTTGCTTGGGACTTTATTCTGATTGCAACTGGGAGCATTGGAGCAGAGAAATATTAATACCATATGACCAAGTTTTTCAAGAATCCCTTGACTTATATGTAGGGTACAGACTGTATACAGAGTAAGAATAAAAAGAGGAAGACCAGTCAGGTAGCCGTTGGAATAATCCAAGCTAGATATGGTAGAAATATGGACCAGGATGAGGGTATGTGCTAAGAAGTGGTCAGATTCTACACATACCTTAAAACTATGACCAACAGAATTGACTGATAAAATGAATGTGCCGTATGAGAAAGACAAAGATTTTCAAGACAATTACAGGATTTTTTCTTTGCCCTAAATTACTGGGTTATAGGTTTGCTTTGATAGGAAGCACTGGGAAAGAGGTGGGTTTTGGACCTCTTCTGTCAGGAGGGCACATTAGACATTATGTAGTGACGTTAGAAGGCTATTGGATATGCAAGTCTGGGATGTGGGACAGAGGTTGACACTGGAGATAAAAATATGAGAGTCCTCAGCACACTCAGGATTAAATGTGTAGGACTAGACAGCTTACCTAGAATGTGGATGCAGAGAAAGAAAAGGGCTCAAGGATTGAGCCCTGAGGGCTTCCAATATTTAAAAGATAAAGAGTAACCTCCAAGATTGGGAACAGGAAGAATAAACAGCCAAAGAAAAAAAAAGAGATTCTATGGAGACAGGAGAAAAAGGACAAGGTATTAGTGTCATATGAGCCCAGTGAAAGGAGGAGGCTGGAGGTGTGAAAAACGATGCTGATAATTTGAGTCAACTAAGGTCTACAAACTGTTGAGTTTGTCATCCTGGTAGCACCTAAATTTGATGTTTCTTTCCATGTGGAAGGAATTCATTTAGAGGGACCCTTGGCCCCCATCTACCCCTTTCCTGACTCTGCCTCTGTAGTGACAGTGACTTCTCCAGGTGGTAAATCTGGGCGGAATTAACTGGACATGCCTGGCTCATCTCTTTTCTCAGGAGCTGGCAGCTTGCCAGGAGCAGGTTGCTTCTCCAGGGCCAGGATCTCTGCTTCTCTAGGTGAGGAGGCCCAAGATATAATCTGTACAGAGCCCAGGCAAGAAAATGAGTGCTATTAATGAGGCGGCCCTGGGAGACCTCCAGAGCCTCACAGTGTCAGAGGAGCCTGGTTGGAGTAAGCTTCAGAAGGGAAAAAAATGGGAGAAAACTGGGAGATAGCAAGAATAAACAACTTACGTGGGTTTTTTCTGTTAAAGGGCAGAGAAATGAGGGGGGCATGTGGGACCAAAGAAAGTGTCTGTGTTTTAAGATAGATGGTATTATAGTATTTGTATGCTGATGAGAATGACCTAGTTGAGAGTAGGGGGAGTAATGAAGTGGGTTGGAGAGAGGTTATTCATGGAACAAAAATCCTTGAGCAGGTGAAAAGGCATGGGATCGGGAGCACAGGTGGAAGGCTTGGCTTTAGATAGGAGCATGGGCCTCCATGGCAATGGATGAGAAAAGTCAGAGTTCAGGTACAAATGAGGGTCAATTGGTGGTGACTGAATTTTCTCCAAATGAGAAGCAACGTCACCAGCTGAGATGGGGGTGTGGGGGCTGAAGATCTGAGGAGAGGCGATGATGTGGGAGAAGGTAGAACTTACGGAAATACCACAGGCTTGCTGGTCAGCACCTAGCACGCACTCAGCCTATACAGTCATGATTGTAAAGTGAAACCAGTTGGCACAGTTGTGAGTTTTCCTCCAATCACCTTCAGTTAGAAAACGTATTTAGTTAGACGACTGTATTTTGTCAATACTGGGGTTTTCCCAGGTGAGTGTGATGAGCCAGAGGCAAGGGAGCTGAGGTTGTATGCAGAGGAGTGGTGGTGCTGCTGCTGCTAAGTCACTCAGTCGTGTCCCGCTCTGCGCGACCCCATAGACGGCAGCCCACCAGGCTCCCCCGTCCCTGGGATTCTCCAGGCAAGAACGCTGGAGTGGGTTGCCATTGCCTTCTCCATTGTGTGAAAGTGAAAAGTGAAAGTGAAGTTGCTCAGTCACGTCCGACTTGTAGCGACTCCATGGACTACAGCCCACCAGGCTCCTCTATCCATGGGATTTTCTAGGCAAGAGTACTGGAGTGGCTTGCCATTGCCTTCTCTGAGGAGTGGTGCTAAGGGGCCAAAAATCTACACTGGAGGGAGTTAGGTGGAATGATAGAAGGCATGAAAGAGGAAGGTCAAGGCGTTGGATAAAATGCTGGTAGAGACGGTGAAAATGTTGGCAATGACAAGGCCTAGGGCATGACAGAGGGCACGGTGGAGGTTAGGACAGCAAACTGAGGCTGGGTCATCCACATGGATATTAAAATCATCAAGAGCCAGGCCAGGAATAGTGCCAACCAGAGAACAGGTGATTCTGGTGCTAAAATCTTCAATGAATGAGCAGGGGGGAGAGGAGGGATGAGCAGGAAGACTGGCAAGGAACTCATATGTCTCCACGGGACTGAGAAGGCAGGTAGAACAATGGTCTGGAAAGAGCAACGAAGGAAGCAAAGCTGGTCCCCCACAGGGTGCGAGGTAGAACTGTAGGAAAGCAGACATCCATACAGGACAGTGATGCAGGAAACATAATGTCTGGGAGGGCGGGTAGGGTACTTGTTCTGAAGGACACCTCAGAGAGAGACTGTAGGAATTTTCCTGATGCTGCAACTACACTAGCAGAGAGCACGGTGGAAGCGCTTAGGGAGAAGTTCAGAGAGTCCGGAGGGAAAAGCCCAATGACAAAGTGACAATGACTGAGGCCAACAACATGCAGGCACCAGGCAGATTAGTGCTGATGGCCCCTTAAAGGCAGGTGGATAATTGGGTTCTCACTAGAGCTTCCTTCTGGGGCTGGTCCCCTGGGGCTGGGGGAGGAGAAGGTGGTGCTCAAGGAGCTCTTTAAGCTCCACAGGCTCATCATGTATGTGAATGAATGAGTGAAAGAGTGAATCGATAGAAACAATTCTGGCTTTTCACTACTGTGAGTCTTGTGAGTCCCATGTCATCATTAGATTGTTATTAAAATGTACACTGTTAATCACTTTTGTATTTTAATTTGGAAGCTGAGGAAAAGACAGTTGGCTGGTTAATTATCCTTCAAAGAGAGCACCAAACAGGAAAAATAAAACACCTCTTATTATGCTTTATACTGTGTGTTCTCAGAAAAGTTGTTTGGATATGGAATCTTATAGACCAAATATTATCTATTGCCTGTGAGGTAAAGGAAGTTATTTTGAAAAGTTGAGAATTCTGTGCAGGGCAAACTGCTCTGGCTTGTTTTGTTTATGTAATGTTACTTTTGGTATATTAGATTATCTTAAATCACAACATATAAAGGAGAGAGGTGAAAGAGGAAGAGGAAGGAGGAGGGAGGAGGAAAAGGGAGAAGAGAAAGTTAAAGCAAATTAAATCTTCCAGTATTTTTAAAGTAGTACCCCAGTAGTTCAGCTGGAACATGCTTCAGTACACCTCTTGTATTGACATATATAGGCCTGAATGTTATGCTGTGTCTATATTTATAACAAGTAGAAATGTTTCTGCTGCTGAAACTGCTCAAAAGATCAGTTTTTTCCCCTACCAAATTAATTCAAAAGCGATTGGGCTTGCCTGGAGGCTCAGTGGTAAAGAATTTGCCTGCCAGTGCAGAAGACGCGGTCTTGATCCCTGGTCCGGGAAGCTCCCGTGTGCCATGGAGCAACTAAGCCCATGTGCCACAACTACTGAGCCTGTGCTCTCAAGCCCAGGAGCTGCAGCTACTGAAGCCTGAGCACTGAGAGCCGGGCTCGGCAACCGGAGAAACCACTGCAATGAGAAGTCCAAGCGCCGCACCTAGAGAGCAGCCCCCACTCGCCACAGCTAAAGCCTGTCAAAGCAACCGAGACGCAGGACAGCCATAAATAAATAAACTTAAAAAAAATAGATGAAGAAACTGAATGGCTGGGAGGTAACTTAGCATAATGTAATTGTGATGAAAAAGTCTTACTCATAAAAACAATCAACTCCAGCATTACTTTGATGAGTAAAGCTTCTTTTAGTCTGAAGAGGATACCAGACCCTTGATTATTTTAACCCACACTATGATTCTTTAAGGTCAATTCATTATTTTCCAAAGATCAAGGGTTCATTAAAAAGTAAATGAATTCTTGAAACACACCAAGAACTACATCAGGGCAGAAGATGACCAAATGGTGTCCTTTTAAGAATCTGTTGAACTTGTCTACAGGTCAATTCACTTTAGAGTATGCTAGTCACCATCCACCTCTGAGGGCTTTAAAAAGTACCTGCGCTTCACCTGCTTTACCACAGCTGCTGCTGCTGCTAAGTTGCTTCAGTCGTGTCCAACTCTGTGCAACCTCAGAGACGGCAGCCCACCAGGCTCCCCCATCCCTGGTATTCTCCAGGCAAGAACACTGGAGTGGGTTGCCATTTCCTTCTCCAATGCATGAAAGTGAAAAGTGAAAGTGAAGTCGCTCAGTTGTGTCTGACTCCTAGCGACCCCATGGACTGGAGCCTACCAGGCTCCTCCGTCCATGGGATTTTCCAGGCAAGAGTACTAGAGTGGGGTGCCATTGCAATAACACTATTCTAAAATGAAGCTCCTGAAAAGGTGATAATGTCAGTCACATTAGTTTTAGGCACCTAACATCACCACTTGTTGATAGAATTACCACATTCTTATCTAGCTGTTGATTGTGTCCAGTTACTTGTAAAGAACTCCTTGAGGGCAGGGACCATTTTTCATCATCCCCAGTAGTTAATATAATAATCACTATGGGATAAATAGCAAATGGAAACATGTACTGTCCCAAGTTAGAGTGCAGAAGGACTAAAATATTGCTTTATATTCCTGAAAAAAAAAAATTCTGTCTACCAGATTCTTGACAATGCTGCCACCTAAAGAGTGTTATTTGCCAATGCTTCTCAAATATCTTGCTATCCCAAGTAATACTTAACATGCTCTTTCAGCAAGGAGTTGGTGCCTCTAAGGGAATTCCAAGTTTCCATATTATTTAAAAAAGTAAAAAGGAGAGTGGGATGAAGGAGAAATGGAACAGAGTCCAAGACAAGAGAAGCATTATTCAGAAAAAAGAAAAAAATTTAAAGAGGCCCTACAATTTTGAATTCATAAAAATACAACTTGAAACATTAATAAAAATAATGTTGACAGGATAGCCAAACCATAAAGATATTAATATAAAAATCTACCTAACTTATCAAAAATATTAAATATGGGATATCAACTTTCTCAAGTCATAAAAACAGTGAAACCACACCTGGAAATAGAATAAATGGGTATTAAACTGAAATAAGAAGTCTTAAATAGTTTTAAAATTTGGATTTACCTGAGTTGTTATATTTCATTGTCTAGAAGTAGACATAATCTACAAATACTATTAGGGATGATATTCAAAATATTTAAGAACCAGTTAGATGCCAACTAATTAAAATATATATCCAATCAATCCAAATGGAAGGAGACAAAGATATTTTACTGATGGGCATCTGCCATATATCAGCTCTGCACACCATGAAATAATCTTTTAATAACACATTAACCTTTTTTGAGAGAGAACTAATCACATGGAAAATTATCATAATATATATGTATTTTATTTTTACACACAATAATAGGAGGAGAAGGGGAAGACAGAGGATGAGATGGTTGGATGGCATCACTGACTCGATGGACATGAATTTAAGCAAGCTCCAGGAGTTGGTGATGGACAGGGAAGCCTGGCACGCTGCAGTCCATGGGGTCACAAAGAGTCGGACACTACTGAGTGAATGAACTGAACTGATATGTATTTTAACTAACCAGAAATTTATTTTTTTAATTGCTCATTTGTTAACTTAAAGCATTTATTTGGCTGATTTGTTATTGGATTAGTCTAATAAGTTTCATGAAATTGCTTCATAAAGTGATGTATGAATGTAGGATATTATTGTAATTTGAATACCATATATATTTAGTCCATTTGTTAGAATAACAGATAGAAGAAAGCAGATTGCTTACTACCAGGTAAACAAAGAATAACTCCTATCCTAAAGTGATTCTTCCTGTCCCAAATTAAAAACATCATGGGGAAATACAAAGGGCTATCCCAGACTCTGGCAAATTTATTCTCAAGGAATCAAAATATATATTGAGTGATAAATGAAGGATAAACACACACATTTACTGAGATCCTCTGATACCAGGAAATAACCAGGCACTAGAGCTTCAAAGCCAAGGTTTCTGGACTTCCCTGATGGTGCAGTGGATAAGAATCCGCCTGCCAACCTAGGGACACAGGTTTGATCCCTGATCTGAGAAGATTCCACATGCTGCGGAGCAACTAAGCCCATGCACCACAACCACTGGGCCCGTGCTCTAGAGCCCGAGAGCCACAACTTCTGAGCCCACGTGCTGCAGCTACTGAAGCCTGTGCGCCTACAGCTTGGGCTCCACAACAGAAGCACCACAGTGAGAAGCCCGTGCACCACAGCAGAAGAGGAGCCCCTGCTCAGCGCAACTAGGCAACGAAGACCCAGTGAAGCCAAGAAAAAACAACAGCCATGGTTTCCACTGTTTAGATGGCACCCCACTCCAGTACTCTTGCCTGGAGGATCCCACGGATGGAGGAGCCTGGTGGGCTGCAGTCCATGGGGTCCCTAAGAGTCGGACACGACTGAGCGACTTCGCTTTCACTTTTCACTTTCATGCATTGGAGAAGGAAATGGCAACCCACTCCGGTGTTCTTGCCTGGAGGATCCCAGGGACGGGGGAGCTTGGTGGGCTGCCGTCTGTGGGGTCACGCAGAGTCGGACACGACTGAAGCGACTTAGCAGCAGCAGTAGCAGGAGAAAAACGTGTAAAAACTGTGTGCAAAAAGGGTTGTGGGGCCACAAAGGATGTACATATGTATAGACTGCAACGGGGTAAAGAGGGGGTAACCAATTCTAATGAGAAGAGGTCAGACAAAACCGCGACCTGACAGCAAGCCCCAAAACACAAAGAAAACTGCATCTAGGGTGGACAAGGTGAGAGAGAAAGCTAAAACCAAGAGAAGGCTGAGATCCTAGTCCATAGACTAACAGGACAAAACATCAAGCACACGTGAGGTCGGGTCTGAATGATGCCCTGTGCGTAGTCTCTCATGGAGGCTAGAACCCCTGCTCTCTTGGGCTTAGCTCCAGTGGTCCTAAAGGCAACTGGGACACAAACTCCCAAGAAACACATCCACATGTAAGACTATCTGCCATCTGAAACTCACTACATACAAAAAGGCATGGCAGACACAGAGACCAAACTAGCGGTTGTCAGGGAAGTGAGGGGGATGGGTGAATAGGTGAAGGGAATGAAGAGTACAAACTTCAGTTATAAAGTAATTAAGTCCTGGGGATGTAATGTACAACACAGCGAATACTGTAGTAACTTTGTATGGTGACAGATGGTAACTAGATTTATCAAGGTGATCATTTCATAATGTATAAAAATATCAAACCACTATGTTTTTACACCTAAAACTTACATATAATTGTAAGTCAGTTATACTTCGATTAAAAAAAGGATGGTTTCTACTACCCCATCTCCAAGGCCAAAAATGATTTTACATCAAGTTCTATTAAGGATATGGTAAGGGTAACTTCATTGCTCAAACTTGACATTTTGAAATTGTCCTCTACTCTGCTACACTCTCATCACCCACATCTGGTCAACAGCAAATGCACAATGAACCTGCTTCCATTATTATGCTGATGTATGACTCTCATTTTCCATTGCCACGGTAGCCTACCAAATCCTGGATCTTATACCCCGAGGCCTGAATAGTGACAACCACCTCTACTGCTCACCTTCCCGGCTCCCAGGCCCCGTCACTGCTTCTTTCCTGGGTGTGTCGACTCCCTCAGTTTTCCCCGGTGGGATGGTTTCTACCTCCATTCTAGCACAGACTCAGCCCCTCTTGTAGCCTCCCCACGAAGCCAGGAAGCCTCCTTGGAGATCTCTCCTTTTTACTCATTTCCACATTCTCACTCTCCTCACTGCTCTGTTGGCACATCCTATTCTTATTCTAACCTCTCCAAAATCTAGCATTATCAGCAAAGGAGGCTTTCCCCGTAAGTGAAGGTCCTAGAAAATGGTAGCTTACCCAAAATGTAACTTTACTGAAAGCATAACCATTTCTGACAGCAATTTTTACCAAATGAAATATGTGCTTCTTCACCCTCAGAGTATGCTGAATGTAATTTACCTTTCCTTCAATGTTTGGAATCACATTGAAATGTAAAAATTACTACTGTGTATTGTCTGAAAAAGGTGGGAGGACTTCTGTATGGTCTCATCTCCTGTTGTAAGCTGATGTTTTCTGATCTGCTAGTCTTAGGAGATACTGCATAAATCAGAGAGCAAAGCTTACTAGATAGCACCTTTATACACGCAATTCTAAATCAATGTGGTCTGGCCTTAGGAATAGCTTCAGTTTCCTGTACAGAAAGAAACAGACTTCAACACAGCTATAGTTGATAATCAGAGGGTGTTTTCATCTGTACTTAAGATTTTTAATTATAAGTCAGAGTTGAGCTTACTAGAGGTCTTTTGAATTAGTGAAGTAATATTTCTGTGCTCAACTTTTCCAGTATGACTATCTTATCACTTTAAAACTTGGGAGGACTAACCTTAATTATTATTAATCTTTCTCGTGGTACTATGCTTACTGTTTTTGTGTAATAAATGTCTACTGACTCTATAATTATGAACCCGAGTTAGAGCCAAACTCTTATTATGATGGCACTTGTAAAATAGCTGTAAGCTGATCATGAGGCTATTCATGTTGAAACAAAAGTGGGAGTTTGGAAAAGGAACTTTGAATTCAATTTTAGTCATTAACAGTAAAGAACTGATAAGATATCTGCTTCATCCCTATACCAATGATGGAAGATAAAGCAGCAGAGAAAAGTTAAGAGCCATTGGTCATCTTTATAGGAACTCGATTTTGGAAGACATATATGCCCTGTGTCTACGATGGTGGTCTGAGGGTCAAACAGAGTAATGCCTTCCATATTTTGATTTTGGGGCTTCTTTCTGACACACAGGGCTAGGACTAGAGTGAGCAAGAGGGGAAACGATGGTGCCAACTGTAAAGAAGTACCCACCCTCAGGCTACTTGCATGACCCTAAGAGGTAGCATTTCTAAGTTTTATTCCCTAGCTACCTCTTCTGACTCACCCTAGTCTCAGCTCTGCTGCCACATTCTCTTTCTCCCTCTTCAACATCTCAGCTGCAAATCTGTAGCCCTCCCTTTAAAATAACTTTTCATTAAATTTTTAAAAATCAAGTTTAAAGCAATGTAAATTTCACTGCTGCTTTCTTCTGTTTGTTAAAGAAAACATCCTTAAAGTAAAAAACAATTCAAGACACACAGTATAAGTGGAATCTTAAAAATAAATAGACTCATAGAAGAAGAGATCAGGTTTGTGGTTTCCAGAGGTAGAGGGTAGCAGATGGGGGAATTGAATAAGCATGGTCAAAAGGTACAAACTTCCAGTTACAAGCTAAATAGGTATTAGGGGTGTCACGTATAATATGACGACTGCAGTCATGCATGCTGTAAGGCATGTCAGAAAGTTACTAAGAGAGTAAATCCTAAAAGTCCTCATCACAAAGAAAAATAAAGTTTTTTATTTTTCTTTTTTTCCTTTCTATATGAAATTATGGATGTTAGTAAAACTTATTGTGGTAATCACTCTGCACTGTATGTAAGGCTCGTAATTATGCTATACACCTTAACCTTATATAGTGCTCTATGTCCATTATATCTCAATAAACTTGGGAGAAAGAAAACCATAGAAATAGTTGGAAATTATAATCTCCATACTGCCACACCTAGAGATAACCATTATAAAGATTATTCACATGCACACACACCTTTCTTGAAAAAAAAAAAATGAGATTAGACTATACACATTGTTCTTATTAGCTGAACAGTGTATCATGAGTAAATTCTATGTCCATAAACAAACACAAAATGTATTTTTAAAATACCATAATTATTATTATTTTTTACAAAATTTTTGATTGAAGGACTTTGAGGATGGTTCCAGTTTTTTTTGCTTTTCTAAATCACTCTGAGATAAACATTCATTTATTCAAATATTTGTAATTTTTCTTTTTATTCTCAAAATTTCAGCCAAAGCCCCACATTTGAGAACAATGGCCAACACATTCTGAAGAAAGGTATCAGGAAATCCTGTGCCAGACTGACTAAACAGAAGAACCAGTCTGGCAACTATCAACCCCCGCCTTTTACCTTAGGCTTAAATAAAACAAGACTAGAAATCTGAGGGGAGACCTAAGAGTACCATCAAAGTAAAGCTTACACCTGGGTGTCCTTCCCCTCCCTCATGGCAAGAAGAGAGAGTGCTTCTCCCTCTACTGCAGCAATCCAAGTGAGGGAAGCCCCAAGAAATCAACAGAAATTAGCAGTGCCTGCAAGAAAGAAAGACATTGCTGCTGCTGCTGCTAAGTTGCTTCAGTCGTATCCGGCTCTGTGCGACCCCATAGACGCCAGCCCACCAGGCTCCCCGTCCCTGGGATTCTCCAGGCAAGAACATTGGAGTGGGTTGCCATTTCCTTCTCCAATGCAAGAAAGTGAAAAGTGAAAGTGAAGTCGCTCAGTCGTGTCTGACTCCTAGCGACCCCATGGACTGCAGCCTACCAGGCCCCTCTGTCCATGGGATTTTCCAGGCAAGACTACTGGAGTGGGTTGCCATTGCCTTCTCCAAAGAAAGACATTGCTTCTCCCCAAAATTGTTTATTGCACTATGGCATTTGGGCCATGGAGTTTCCACGGGTCCACAGTAGAAGCATTCTTGGGAAAGTCTGCCAGTAGACCCTGAAGTTTGGGGACATACATGGGGAGAGGGCAGTGCTGGCTTCTTACCAGAGCAGTTTGAAAGCTGAGGGACTAGAATCATTCTCATCTGTGAGACCAAGAAAGGGGGCAGCACAGAGAGTAGTCTCTGGTAAGTTTGCAGTTTTCCTAGGAAGAGATCTGCACTGCAAAGTTGCTAGACTTGCACTGTCTTAATTGGGCTTCACAAGAGGACCGCTGCTCTGACAAAGGGAACTTGACAATGAGAGGCTGTGGGGTGGACTCTAGGCAGAGTACGTGGAAGGGAAGCTAAGTGGAAAGCCACATCATTGTCCATATCAGGGAATGCAACAGGGTCTAAACACTTGTTGAAGCCTCTAATGAACCCACAGAAGTACTCCAAGAGTGAACCATGAGAAAAACAGAGGGAAAAAGCCTACATTTGAATGCCTGTCATATACAGAGTCCAAAAGAAGACGGTCAGATTTTACCAGCTAAGTGGTAAAACCTCTTCCTCCAGACACTCCTTTTCCTGCCCAATCTTAAGAGGAGAGCTGGAGCAAGAGCACTAGGGGTTACTTTTGCATAAACATATTTTTAAAAAGCATTTTTTTAAATGCAGAATTGTGTCATCTACTATTTTCATGCAAAAAAGTAATGGCTACTTTCTAAGAACAATTAACTATATCTAAAATATATAAAGAAATATCCTAATGTTATTTAACCTGAGTCAGAAGCTGAAATCATGAGATGGTCTCTGACATTCCATCAATTTTAACTTTGCATATTACGGGCAATCACAGCCAAAACCTGGACGAATAAATGCTACGGAACTAGGTGGATTCAGAGCTTCCATTCTATGTTGATCACATCTCAATAAAACGGGAAAGAAAAACTTGTCTCCTACTTTGCTAGGTTAAAGTCAAATTTGTGTGGAAAAAGATCAGGATTTCTTCAAAATTTTGTCAGTTGAATTTATCTGTATTTTTTTCTCCTGTTTTCAAGTCAATGAGGTCATCTTCAGCCAGGACTTGTAGCTAATGTTGGTCCTATCCAAGGACGAGATCATAAATCCACTTTGAATTTTCAAGTCACATGGGGTGAAAAGTACCCTACAAAATACTCGAGTGTGATCTTTGCCTACAGAAAGTGATGAAAGTCTGCCTTAACTCTGCCTTCAGTCCTGAAAAGCCCACATAATCGTGTTGCTCCAAATTCTTGTCTCTGAGGGATAGCTTAGAACTCACAGTTAATCTCCCCATGTTTCCTTCTGCTCCAGTAGCAGCATCCTTAACATTGCCTGCAGGGTTGTCAATATCAAGGTTCACATGACTGATAAAGCCAAGTACAAGTTAAGCCAAGACAAACGTTTACTGCTCCCAGTCAACTTGCTCTGAAAGTGGGCTTTCCTTATCTCTCTGTCAAAAGAAAAGTGAAACTTTCAAAGAAGGCCAATTTAGCACTTTCAACTTGTCTTCCACAACTAATGGCCCTCTTTGGGGTAGAGAAAAACTTGATATCCTGCTCCAGTTCTGGCAAAAACTTCTCAAAAGGGAAGAAATTCTAGGCGCTGGCTCTGGAGGAGAAATCAGCAGTGGACCAGCCTTTCTTTGGCAGGCCCATGCTGACGATCCATACCAAGGCAGAAATCAGCAAGCCAGTGTGGTTTGTGGAGTTTGTTTTTCCCCACCAAATGAGCAAACCAAGTATGTTGCTACACGTTCAAGGGATTCCACTGGAGAACAGAAAGCCAAGATTCACTTCCATGTGAAGTGGTTGTTTAAAAAAGTAGCTTTTGAAACTTCTTGGATATTTCAAAGATAATGGAAGTCTTTGTAGTACCCAAAAAGTGAAAGTGTTAGTAGCTCAGTCGTTTCCATCTCTTTGTGACCCCATGGATTGTTGCCTGCTAGGCTCCTCTGTCCATGGAATTCCCTAGGTGAGAACATTGGAGTGGGTTGCCATTCCCTTCTCCAGGGGAACTTCCCAACCCAGGGATTGAACGGGATCTCCTGCATTACAGTATCTAAAAGAGGCTCACAAACAAGAAATTCTTCTCAGATGAAAGAGCATACACAGGATGGAGGAAAACCAGGAGCTGATTGTACCAAGAGGTGTCAGTAATTTCATCCAGGTGGATGCTAAAAGGAATGAGAAAATTGCCAATTTCTTCAAAATCTTGGCTTAATTCACTGGTCAGAATAAGAAAGCACTGAAATCGGAGCCACATCAGGTTCAGTTGAAGGTGAAAAGATGAGAGAATGAATAAACTGTCCTATGTTCTTTGTTTTAACATTCCCTAACTTCTGTTAGGCCAATGCAAACAGATGACAGATGACAGACTAGAGACAGATGTTCCTAATCATGGGAGCGGGGCATGTGTTTCTGTCAGCATTAAGCTCCTCTAGCAGCAATAACCACACAATCCATTACAATCCACAACAGTCCACGCCACCCTGCACACATGTGAGGTACGGCAGTATTATAATAACATACTTCTTTTTTTCTAACAAACTTTAAAGTAATTCAGAAGGACTTTAGGTGATGCAATGAGGAAATTTGAGAAACCATTCTCCTATTTTCAAACACATAGAAAATTGGGATAGATCATAATAAAATACTTAAAATATGTAATTACACTCGAAAGAAAGAAAAGAATTTCACAGTGCCAAAAAGAAGAGGAGACTCAAACCGTCACCAGTGCGGTGTGAAGCTACCTGGCATGGGGGGAGGGAAGTACTGGGGCCAAAAATACACCTCCTAGAGCTGGGTTTTTAACACAGGTACCAGGACAGACATGGAGGCCTCATGCCTCGTGGTGAGGAAGGGGAAATGGCCTCATACACGGGTATGAGTGCTGGAAGAGCTGCCCTCTCTGTGAACGAGGACTAGAAGAATTTTACCTGCAGCCTGGCAATAAGATGCATAGAAAACTGTGGGGGGAAAATCACTCAAAAACAATTTATATCCCCAAACCCTAAGCCTATGTAGACACAAAAATACAATGGAGAAAAGACAGCCTCTTCAATAAGTGGTGCTGGGAAAACTGGATAGTTACATGTAAAACAATAAAACTAGAATGCTCCCTAACACCATACACCAAAATACACTCAAATGGAATAAAGATTTAAATGTAAGGCCAGAAAGTATAAGCTTTTAGAGGAAAACATAGTCAGTATACCCTTTGACAAAAATCACAGCAAGATCCTCTTTGACCCACCTCCCAGAGTAATGGAAATAAAAATAAACAAATGGGACCTAATTAAACTTAAAAGCTTTTGTGCACCAAAGGAAACAATAAACAAGATTAAAAAACAATCCTTTTATGGGAGAATGGGAGAAAATAATTGCAAACAAAACAACTGACAAAGGAATAATCTCCAAAATATATAAGCAATTTATATAGCTCAATATTGGAAAAACAGCCCAATCAAAAAATGGGCAGACCTAAATAGACATTTCTCCAAAGAAGACATACAGATGGCTAGTAAACACATGAAAAGGTGCTCAACATCACTAATTATTAGAGAAGTGCAAATCAAAATTACGAGGTATCACCTCACACCAGGCAGAATGGCCATCATTTAAAAAATCTACAAACAATAAATGCTGGAGAGGATGTGGAGAAAAGGGAACCCTCTTGCACTGTTGGTGTAAACTAATACAGAGTGTATGAAAATTCCTTAAAAAACTAGGAATAAAACTACCATATGACCCAGTAATCCCACTACTGGGCACATACTTTGGGGAAACGATAATTCAAAAAGACACATATACCACAATGTTCATCACAGACTGTTTATAATAGCTAGAACATGGAAGCAACCTAGATGCCCACTGACAGATCCATGCATAAAGAAGTTATGGTACATATGTATGTGGTACATATACACAATATGGTACATATTACCCAGCCATGGAAAGGGACACATCTGATTCAGTTCTAATAAGATAGTTGAACCTAATGACTATTATACAGAGTGAAGTAGGTCAGAAAGACAAAAAAACAAATATTGTATATTAATACATATATATATGGGATCTAGAAAGATGGTACTGATTAACCTCCTGCAGGGCAGCGAAGAAGACCCAGACATAGGGGACAGGCTTATGGACACAGCAGCGGGAGAAGAGGGTGGGATGGACTGAGGGAGCAGCGCTGAAACATACACATCACCATAGGCAAAACTAGACTGCCAGGGGGAATTTGCTGTACGATGGGGGGAGCTCAAAGCCAGTGCTCTGTGATAACTCAGAGGGGTGGAGTGGGATGGAAGGTGGGCGGGAGATTCATGAGGGAGGGGACATACGTGTGCCTAAGGCTGATTCATACTGCTATATGGCAGAAACCAACACAACTGTTGTAAAGAAACCAACACATTATAAAGCAATTATCCTCCAATTAAAAACAAATAATAATAAAAAAATGCCATATGACCCAGCAATCCCACTATTGGACATACACCCTGAGAAAACCATAACTGAAAAGTACGTGTGTGCCCCAATATTCATAGTAGCACTATTTACAATAGCCAGGACATGGAAGCAACCTAGATGTCCATCAACAAATGAATGGCTAAAGAAGATGTGGTACACATATATACATATACATTACATATATATATATATATATATATATAATGGAATATTATTCAGCCATAAAAAGAATGGATCTGAGTCAGTTCTGGTGAGGTGGATGAAGCTAGAGCCTGTTATACAGAGTGAAGTAAGTCAGAAAGAGAAAAACAAATATTGTATATTAGTGTGTATATATATGGAATCTAGAAAAATGGTATTGATGAACCTCTTTGCAGGAAAGAAATGAAGATTCAGATTCAAAGAATGGACTTGTGGACCCAGTGGGAGAAGAAGAGAGTGGGACAAATGGAGAAAGTGGCATCGATACACATACACTACCATGTGTAAAGCAGATGCTGAGAAGTTGCTATCTAACACAAGCAGCCCAGCCTGGCACTCTGTGATGACCTAGAGAGATGGGATACAGAAAGGGAGGGAGACTCAAGAAGGAAGTGATATATGTAAAATTAAGGCTGATTTGCATTGTTGTTTGGCAGAAGCCAACACAACATTGTAAAGCAATTTTCCTCCAATAAAAAATAAATTAAAAAAAAAAAACAACTAACATTACAACTGTTGAGCCCTGATGAAACCAACCAGCAGATGCTAGCTTGCCTCCTGGGTATACCCAAACAGGCCAGGGCACACACTGGGCTCCCACAGAAATCAACCCCTGTTACAGATGAGCTCATCTCAGAAACATTCCTGAATCAAAAGAAGGTCAATATTAGTTGAACTTTTTTTGCTGTGTACATGATTTCTCTTTTCTTTAAATTTAGGTATATTGATGTACAACATTCTATTAGTTTCAGGTATACATGATTTGATATTTGTATATATTGCTAAATGAGCACCACAAGAAGTTTCGTTAACATCCTGTCACCATGAAAAGTTAGTGAAAGTATTAGTCACTCAGTTGTGTTCTACTCTTTGAGACTCCATGGACTACTCTGCCAGACAACTCTGTCCATGGAATTCTCCAGGCAAGAACACTGGAGAGGGTTGTCATTCCCTCCTCCAGGGGATCTTCCCAACCCAGGGACTGAAACTGAAGCTCCTGCATTGCAGGGAGACTCTTTACCACCTGGGCCACCAGGGAAGTCATCATATTTATGAAAAAAAAAATTTGGGGGACATTGTATTATACCCTAAAGTGCCCTGTGATAGTTCAAAAGCCAGTTTCCTCTAGAAACTCAGCAGAAAATATATTTCAAACTGGTTTTATTACCTCAAGTCAACATACACAAATGCTTTCTAATTTACATACATTACTTATGAACCATATTTTATCTTTTATCTTTTTACTCAGTTTTAAAAATCAGTCTCCCAGGGGTTTTCAACAATTAGTATTTTTATGATTAATACACTTCCTGATTTACTCTCCCATTCTTTCAGCCAAAATATCAATGAAGATACTACGTGATTGAGGTTTGAAGGTCTGGATATTATCATTCTTTTTATGAAACAGATTAACTATGTTTCTAATAACATAATTTTAATAACAAACTGATTAAATAGTATTAGAAGATTCATAGTTCTAGCACAGAAATGCATACCTGTCAAAATGCTGCACTGTCACTTTTAAGCCTAGTTTATTTTCATACATGTGTATAAAACAGTGCAGTGTGATGGAAAGACGGCCAGACCAGTGAAAGGAGACTTGGAACGCAGCTCTGCTGTTTTCTCAGCCAAGTAGCCTTGCAAAGCAAGTCACATGACCTCCCTAGGCTTCAGTATCCAGATGTACAAAATGGTGATAAGATCAGCATGCCTCCATGCCTCAGCTTGTTGTGAGAAGCACTGGCAGGGGAGGCTGAAGGGAAATACAGCAGATATGGAGAAACCTGGGCACTGGGCCCCTCTGAAGGTACTCCCCCGTGCCCTGAAGCAGGTTTACTCTAGGGCGGTACTTTCCATCTGGATTCGGTAACTCCTAAAATCCTTCCCACACTTGATATGCTGTTATGCATTTCCCTGCAACTAGCATCTCTCCAGAGTTCTACTTTGCATATTGTTTTGAAGCTAGCATCTTCTGACCTTTCTAGGTCACCTAAAGTTGCTGGTTTCTATAATTTTATGCAAAAAGCCTCCATTGGTAGAGATTCTATTTCCATGGAATTGAATCCATTTCAAACTGTACTTACAACCCATCAGTCATACTGGTTTTGACCACTACTTTTTTTTTTTTTTGTATTGGGTGGGACATAGCTGATGAACAATATTAGGTTGGTGCAAAAGTAATCGTGGTTTTTCATTGCTGCACATCGCCATTTGGAATACATTCTTAAATAAATGTGGTTATGTTATACATTCTATTAATGTGCATTTCTTGCTTTATGGGTTTTTTTTTGCTAATGACTTATTTCTTGCTGTTTATTTTATATTTATTTTAGACTATAGAAATGATATTAGATAAAAAGTAAATTCAAGCAATTTTTAAATTCAAGTTCAAAAATGGGTTGTAAAACAGTGGAGATCACTTGCAACATCAACAACTCCTTTGGCCCAGTAGCTGCTAAAGAAGGTACAGTGCACTGATGGCTCAAGAAGTTTTGCAAAGCAGATGAGGAGCCTTGAAGACAAGGAGCATAGTGGCTGGCCATTGGAAGTTGACAACAACCAACTGAGAGGATCATCAAAATTGATCCTCTTACAACTACATGAGAAGTTGCCAAAGAGCTCAACGTCGACCATTCTGTGGTCATTCATCATTTGAAGCAAATTAGAAAGGTGAAAAAAATTCATAAGTGTGTGCCTCATGAGCTGACTGAAAATAAAAAAAAATCATCATTTTGAAGTGTCATCTTCTCTTATTCTATGCAGCAACAACAAACCAGTTCTTGATGGGCAACAAAATGTGGATTTTTACAACAACTGGCAATGACCAGCTTAGTAGGGTTGGACCAAGAAGTAGCTCCAAAGCACTTCCCAATGCCAAATTTGCAGCAAAAAAAGATTGTGACCACTGTTTGGTGATATGCTGCCTGTCTGATCCACTACAGCTTTCTGAATCCCAGCAAAACCATTACATCTGAGAAGTATGCTCAGCATTGCTGAGATGCGCCAAAAACTGCAATGCCTGCAGCTGGCATTGGTTAACAGAAAGGGCCTAATTCTTCTCCATGACAGTGCCTGATAGCACATCACACAACCAAAGAAACTGAACAAATTGGGCTATGAAATTTTGCCTTATCTGCGATATTCACCTGACCTCTCACCAACCACCTACCACTTCTTCAAGCATTTCAACAACTTTTTGCAGAGAAAACGCTTCCACAACCAGCAGGAGGCAGAAAATGCTTCCTAAGAGTTCATCAAATCCTGAACCACAGATTTTTACACTACAAGAATAAACAAACTTATTTCTCTTTGGCAAAAATGTGTTGATTATAATGGTTCCTGTTTTGATTAATAAAGATGTGTTTGAGCCTAGTTATAATGATTTAAAATTCACAGTCCAAAACCGCAATTACTTTTGTACCAACCCAATCATCTCAAGTGAACAGCAAAGGGACTCAGCCATACATATATGTGTATCCATTCTCCCCCAAAACCCTCTCCCATCCAGGCTGCCACATACCACTGAGCAGAGTTCCATGTGCTGTACAATAGGTCTTTGTTGGTTATCCATTTTAAATATAGCAGTGCTTGATGGTCAGAAAGGCCATCATCAAAAAAAAAAAAAAAAAATCCACAAACAAATGATGGAGAGAGTGTGGAGAAAAGAGAACCCTCCTGCAATGCTGGTGGGAGGGTAAACTGAAACAGCTACTATGGAGAACAAATATGGAGATTCCTTTAAAAACTAGGAATAAAACTACCATATGACCCAACAATTCCACTACTAGGCATATACCCTGAGGAAACCAAAATTGAAAAAGACACATGCACCCCAATGTTCATTGCAGCTCTATTTACAGTAGCTAGGACATGGAAACAACCTAGATGTCCATCGACAGATGAATGAATAAAGATGCTATGGTACATATATACTATGGAATATTACTCTGCCATAGAAAAGGAACACATTTGGGTCAGTCCTAATGAAGTGGATGAACCTAGAGCCTATTACACAAAATAATTCAGAAAGAGAAAAACAAATTGTATATTAATGCATATGTATGGAATCTAGAATGATGATTCTAGATGATGATTCATGATGAATTACCTATGATGATTCTAGATGATGCAGGGCAGTAATGGAGCCACAGACAGAGAGAACAGACATTATGGACACAGCTTGTGGTGGTGGGTCGAAGGAAAGGGTGGGATGTATGGGAAGAGTAACATGGAAACATACATTACTGTATGTAAAATAAACAGCCAATGGGAATTTGCTGTCTGACTCAGGGAATTCAAACTGGGGCTTTGTAACAACCTAGCAGAGTAGGAGATGGAGGAGCCTGGTGGGCTGCAGTCCATGAGGTCGCTAAGAGTTGGACATGACTGAGCGACTTCACTTTCACTTTTCACTTTCATGCATTGGAGAAGGAAATGGCAACCCACTCCAGTGTTCTTTCCTGGAGAATCCCAGGGACGGGGGAGACTGGTGGGCTGCCGTCTATGGGGTCGCACAGAGTCGGGCACGACTGAAGCGACTTAGCAGCAGCAGCAGCGGCAGAGTAGGATGGGGAGGAAGGTGGGAAGGATATTCAGGTGGTGGGAAACATAGTAAACCTATGGCTGATTCATGTTGATGTTTGATAGAAACCAACATAATACTGTAAAGCAATTATCCTTCAATTAAAAAATAAAGTAAAAAATATATATATGCAGTCTTTGACCACTATTTTTTAAAAACACCAAATAAAACAGAAAATAATGGAGGCAGTCCTAAGATGGCGAAGGAATAGGACAGGGAGACTATTTTCTCCCCCACAAATTCATCAAAAGAACATTTAAACGCTAAGTAAATTCCACAAAACAACTTCTGAATGCCGGCAGAGGACATCAGGAACCCAGAAAAGCAGCCCATTGTCTTCGAAAGGAGATGTTTTATCAACGGTGCTGTACAGAAGGAAAAGTCTTGAGACTACTGTAAAAATAAGACTGAAAACCAGAAGCAGGAGGCTTAAGTCCAAATCCTGAGAACACCAGAGAACTCCTGACTCCAGGGAACATTAATCGACAGGAGCTCATCAAACGCCTCCATACCTACACTGAAACCAAGCACCAACCAAGGGCCAACAAGTTCCAGAGCAAGACATACCATGCAAATTCTCCAGCAACACAGGAACACAGCCCTGAGTTTCAATATGCAGGCTGCCCAAAGTTACTCCAAACCCATTGACATCTCATAACTGGACACTTTATTGCACTCCAGAGAGAAGAAATCCAGCTCCACCCACCAGAACACCGACACAAGCTTCCCTAACCAAGAAACCTTGACAAGCCACCGGTACAACCCCACCCACAGGGAGGAAACTCCACAATAAAGAGAACTCCACAAACTGCCAGAATACAGAAAGGCCACCTCAAACTCAGCAATATAAACAAGATGAAGAGACAGAGGAATACCAAGCAGGCAAAGGAACAGGATAAATGCCCACCAAACAAAAGAGGAAGAGATAGGGAATCTACCTGATAAAGAATTCCAAATAATGATAGTGAAAATGATCTAAAATCTTGAAATCAAAATGGACTCACAGATAAATAGCCTGGAGACAAGGATTGAGAAGATGCAAGAAAGGTTTAACAAGGACCTGGAAGAAATAAAAAAGAGTCAATATATAGTGAATAATGCAATAAATGAGATCAAAACCATTCTGGAGGCAACAAATTGTAGAATAACAGAGGCAGAAGATAGGATTACTGAAGTAGAAGATAGAATAAATAAATAAATCAGAGAGGAAAAAAGAAAAACGAATTACAAGAAATGAGGACAATCTCAGAGACCTCCAGGACAGTGTTAAATGCCCCAACATTCGAATCATAGGAGTCCCAGAAGAAGAAGACAAAAAGAAAGACCATGAGAAAATACTTGAGGAGATAATAGTTGAAAACTCCCCTAAAATGGGGAAGGAAATAATCACCCAAGTCCAAGAAACCCAGAGAGTCCCAAACAGGATAAACCCAAGGCAAAACAACCCAAGACACATATTAATCAAATTAACAAAGATCAAACACAAAGAACAAATATCAAAAGCAGCAAGGGAAAAACAACAAATAACTCACAAGGGGATTCCCATAAGGATAACAGCTGATCTTTCAATAGAAACTCTTCAGGCCAGGAGGGAATGGCAAGACATACTTAAAATGATGAAAGAAAATAACCTACAGCCCAGATTACTGTACCCAGCAAGGATCTCATTCAAATATGAAGGGCCAAGTGGGCTTTATCCCAGGAATGCAAGGATTCTTCAATATCTGCAAATCAATCAATGTAATACACCACATTAACAAATTGAAAAATAAAAACCATATGATTATCTCAATAGATGCAGAGAAAGTCTTTGACAAAATTCAACATCCATTTATGATAAAAACTCTCCAGAAAGCAGGAATAGAAGGAACATACCTCAACATAATAAAAGCTATATATGACAAACCCACAGCAAACATTATCCTCAATGGTGAAAAATTGAAAGCATTTCCTCTAAAGACAGGGACAAGACAAGGGTGCCCACTTTCACCATTACTATTCAACATAGTTTTGGAAGTTTTGGCCACAGCAATCAGAGCAGAAAAAGAAATAAAAGGAATCCAAATTGGAAAAGAAGAAGTAAAACTCTCACTGTTTGCAGATGACATGACCCTCTACATAGAAAACCCTAAAGACTCCACCAGAAAATTACTAGAACTAATCAATGAATATAGTAAAGTTGCAGGATATAAAATCAACACACAGAAATCCCTTGCATTCCTATACATTAATAATGAGAAAATAGGAAGAGAAATTAAGGAAACAATTCCATTCACCATTGAAACAGAAAGAATAAAATACTTAGGAATATATCTACCTAAAGAAACTAAAGACCTATACATAGAAAATATAAAACACTAGTGAAAGAAATCAAAGAGGACACTAATAGATGGAGAAATATACCATGTTCATGGATTGGAAGAATCAACATAGTGAAAATGAGTATACTACCCAAAGCAATTTATAGATTCAATGCAATCCCTATCAAGCTACCAACAGTATTCTTCACAGAGCTAGAACAAATAATTTCACAATTTGTATGGAAATACAAAAAACCTCGAATAGCCAAAGTGATCTTGAGAAAGAAGAATGGAACTGGAGGAATCAACCTACCTGACTTCAGGCTCTACTACAAAGCCACCGTCATCAAGACAGTACTGGCACAAAGACAGAAATATAGATCAATGGAACAAAATAGAAAGCCCAGAGATAAATCCACGCACATATGGACACCTTATCTTCGACAAAGGAGGCAAGAATATACAATGGATTAAAGACAATCTCTTTAACAAGTGGTGCTGGGAAATCTGGTCAACCACTTGTAAAAGAATGAAATTAGAACACTTTCTAACACCATATACAAAAATAAACTCAAAATGGATTAAAGATCTAAATGTAAGACCAGAAACTATAAAACTCCTAGAAGAGAACATAGGCAAAACACTCTCTGACATACATCACAGCAGGATCCTCTATGACCCACCTCCCAGAATATTGGAAATAAAAGCAAAAATAAACAAATGGGACCTAATTAACCTTAAAAGCTTCTGCACATCAAAGGAAACTATTAGCAAGGTGAAAAGACAGCCTTCAGAATGGGAGAAAATAGCAGCAAATGAAGCAACTGACAAACAACTAATCTCAAAAACATACAAGCAACTCCTACAGCTCAACTCCAGAAAAATAAATGACCCAATCAAAAAATGGGCCAAAGAACTAAATAGACATTTCTCCAAAGAAGACATACAGATGGCTAACAAACACATGAAAAGATGCTCAACATCACTCATTATCAGAGAAATGCAAATCAAAACCACAATGAGGTACCATTTCACACCAGTCAGAATGGCTGCAATCCAAAAGTCTACAAATAATAAATGCTGGAGAGGGTGTGGAGAAAAGGGAACTCTCTTACACTGTTGGTGGGAATGCAAACTAGTACAGCCACTATGGAGAACAGTGTGGAGATTCCTTAAAAAACTGGAAATAGAACTGCCTTATGATCCAGCAATCCCACTGCTGGCATACACACTGAGGAAACCAGAAGGAAAAGAGACACATGTACCCCAATGTTCATTGCAGCAATGTTTATAATAGCCAGGACATGGAAGCAACCTAGATGTCCATCAGCAGATGAATGGATAAGAAAGCTGTGGTACATATACACAATGGAGTATTACTCAGCCATTAAAAAGAATACATCTGAATCCGTTCTAATGAGGTGAATGAAACTGGAGCCTATTATACAGAGTGAAGTAAGCCAGAAAGAAAAACACCACTACAGTATACTAACGCATATATATGGAATTTAGAAAGATGGTAACAATAACCCTGTGTACAAGACAGCAAAAGAGACACTGATGTATAGAACAGTCTTATGGACTCTGTGGGAGAGGGAGAGGGTGGGAAGATTTGGGAGAGTGGCATTGAAACATGTAAAATATCATGTATGAAACGAGTTGTCAGTCCAGGTTCGATGCACGATACTGGATGCTTGGGGCTAGTGCACTGGGATGACCCAGAGGGATGGTATGGGGAGGGAGGAGGGTTCAGGATGGGGAACACATGTATACCTGTGGTGGATTCATTTTGATATTTGGCAAAACTAATACAATTATGTAAAGTTAAAAAATAAAATAAAATAAAAAAACACCAAATATGAAGGAGAAATCAAAAGCTTTACAGACAAGCAGAAGCTGAGAGAATTCAGCACCACCAAACCAGCTCTCCAACAAATGCTAAAGGATATTCTCTAGACAGGAAACACAAAAAGGGTGTATAAACTCGAATCCAAAACAATAAAGTAAATGGCAACAGGATCATACTTATCAATAATTACCTTAAAAGGAAATGGGTTGAATGCCCCAACCAAAAGACAAAGACTGGCTGAATGGATACAAAAACAAGACCCCTATATATGTTGTCTACAAGAGACCCACCTCAAAACAGGGTACACATACAGACTGAAAGTGAAGGGCTGGAAAAAGATATTCCATGCAAATAGAGACCAAAAGAAAGCAGGAGTAGCAATACTCATATCAGATAAAATAGACTTTAAAACAAAGGCTGTGAAAAGAGACAAGGACACTACATAATGATCAAAGGATCAGTCCAAGAAGAAGATATAACAATTATAAATATATATGCACCCAACATAGGAGCACCATGATATGTAAGACAAATGCTAACAAGTATGAAAGGGGAAATTAACAATAACACAATAATAGTGGGAGACTTTAATACCCCACTTATACCTATGGATAGATCAACTAAACAGAAAATTAACAAGGAAGCACAAACTTTAAATGATACAATAGACCAGTTAGACCTAATTGATATCTATAGGACATTTCACCCCAAAACAATGAATTTCACCTTTTTCTCAAGCGCACACAGAACCTTCTCCAGGATAGACCATGTCCTGGGCCATAAATCTAGCCTTGGTAAATTCAAAAAAATTGAAATCATTCTAAGCATCTTTTCTGACCACAATGCAGTAAGATTAGATCTCAATTACAAGAGAAAAACTATTAAAAATTCCAACATATGGAGGCTGAACAACACACTGCTGAATAACCAACAAATCACAGAAGAAATCAAAAAATATATCAAAATATGCATAGAAACTAATGAAAATGAAAACACAACAACCCCAAACCTGTGGGACACTGTAAAAGCAATGCTAAGGGGAAAATTCATAGCAATACAGGCATACCTCAAGAAACAAGAAAAAAGTCAAATAAATAACCTAACTCTACACCTAAAGCAATTAGAAAAGGAAGAAATGAAGAACCTCAGGGTTAGTAGAAGGAAAGAAATCTTAAAAATTAGAGCAGAAATAAATGCAAAAGAAACAAAAGAGACCATAGCAAAAATCAACAAAGCCAAAAGCTGGTTCTTTGAAAGGATAAATAAAATGGACAAACCATTAGCCAGACTCATCAAGAAACAAAGGGAGAAAAATCAAATCAATAAAATTAGAAATGAAAATGGAGAGATCACAACAGACAATACAGAAATACAAAGGATCATAAGAGACTACTATCAGCAATTATATGCCAATAAAATGGACAACGTGGAAGAAATGGACAAATTCTTAGAAAATTACAACTTTCCAAAACTGGACCAGGAAGAAATAGAAAATCTTAACAGACCTACCACAAGCACAGAAATTGAAACTGTAAGCAGAAATCTTCCAGCAAACAAAAGCCCAGGTCCAGACGGCTTCACAGCTGAATTCTACCAAAAATTTAGAGAAGAGCTAACACCTATCCTACTCAAACTCTTCCAGAAAACTGCAGAGGAGGGTAAACTTCCAAACTCATTCTATGAGGCCACCATCACCCTAATACCAAAACCTGACAAAGATCCCACAAAAAAAGAAAACTACAGGCCAATTATCACTGATGAATATAGATGCAAAAATCCTTAACAAAATTCTAGCAATCAGAATCCAACAACACATTAAAAAGATCATACACCATGACCAAGTGGGCTTTATCCCAGGCATGCAAGGATTCTTCAATATCTGCAAATCAATCAATGTAATTCACCACATTAACAAATTGAAAAATAAAAGCCATATGATTATCTCAATAGATGCAGAGAAAGCCTTTGACAAAATTCAACATCCATTTATGATAAAAACTCTCCAGAAAGCAGGAATAGAAGGAACATACCTCAACATAATAAAAGCTATATGTGGCAAACCCTCAGCAAACATTATCCTCAATGGTGAAAAATTGAAAGCATTTCCCCTAAAGTCAGGAACAAGACAAGGGTGCCCACTTTCACCATTACTATTCAACACAGTTTTGGAAGTTTTGGCCACAGCAATCAGAGCAGAAAAAGAAATAAAAGGAATCCAAACTGGAAAAGAAGACATAAAACTCTCACTGTTTGCAGATGACATGATCCTCTACATAGAAAACCCTAAAGACTCCACCAGAAAATTACTAGAGCTAATCAATGAATATAGTAAAGTTGCAGGATATAAAATCAACACACAGAAATCCCTTGCTTTCCTATACACTAATAATGAGAAAATAGAGAAATTTAGGAAACAATTCCATTCACCATTGCAACAAAAAGAATAAAATACTTAGGAATATATCTACCTAAAGAAACTAAAGACCTATATATAGAAACTATAAAACACTGGTGAAAGAAATCAAAGAGGACACTAACAGATGGAGAAATATACCATGTTCCTGGATCGGAAGAATCAGTATAGTGAAAATGAGTACACTACCCAAAGCAATCTATAGATTCAATGCAATCCCTATCAAGCTACCAACGGTATTTTTCACAGAGCTAGAACAAATAATTTCACAATTTGTATGGAAATACAAAAACCTCGAATAGCCAAAGCAATCTTGAGAAAGAAGAATGGAACTGGAGGAATCAACCTTCCTGACTTCAGGCTCTACTACAAAGCCACAGTCATCAAGACAGTATGGTACTGGCACAAAGACAGAAATATAGATCAATGGAACAAAATAGAAAGCCCAGAGATAAATCCACGCACCTACGGACACCTTATCTTTGACAAAGGAGGCAAGAATATATAATGGAGAAAAGACAATCTCCGTAACAAGTGGTGCTGGGAAAACTGGTCAACCACTTGTAAAAGAATGAAACTAGAACACTTTCTAACACCATACACAAAAATAAACTCAAAATGGATTAAAGATCTAAATGTAAGACCAGAAACTATAAAACTCCTAGAGGAGAACATAGGCAAAATACTCTCTGACATACATCACAGCAGGATCCTCTATGACCCACCTCCCAGAATATTGGAAATAAAAGCAAAAATAAACAAATGGGATCTAATTAAACTTAAAAGCTTCTGCACAAGAAAGGAAACCATAAGCAAGGTGAAAAGACAGCCTTCAGAATGGGAGAAAACAATAGCAAATGAAGCAACTGACAAACAACTAATCTCAAAAATATACAAGCAACTCCAACAGCTCAATTCCAGAAAAATAAATGACCCAATCAAAAAATGGGCCAAAGAACTAAATAGACATTTCTCCAAAGAAGACATACAGATGGCTAACAAACACATGAAAAGATGCTCAACATCACTCATTATCAGAGAAATGCAAATCAAAACCACAATGAGGTACCATTTCATGCCAGTCAGAATGGCTGTGATCCAAAAGTCTACAAGCAATAAATGCTGGAGAGGGTGTGGAGAAAAGGGAACTCTCTTACACTGTTGGTGGGAATGCAAACTAGTACAGCCACTATGGAGAACAGTGTGGAGATTCCTTAAAAAACTGGAAATAGAACTGCCATACAACCCAGCAACCCTACTGCTGGGCGTACACACCGAGGACACCAGAATTGAAAGAGACACGTGTACCCCAATGTTCATCGCAGCACTGTTTATAATAGCCAGGACATGGAAACAACCTAGATGTCCATCAGCAGATGAATGGATAAGAAAGCTGTGGTACATATACACAATGGATTATTACCCAGCCATTAAAAAGAATACATTTGAATCAGTTCTAATGAGGTGAATGAAACTGGAGCCTATTATACAGAGTGAAGTAAGCCAGAAAGAAAAACACCAATACAGTATACTAACGCATATATATGGAATTTAGAAAAATGGTAACGATAACCATGTAAGCAAGACAGCAAAAGAGACACAGATGTATAGAACAGTCTTTTGGACTCTGTGGGAGGGGAGAGGGTGGGATGATTTGGGAGAATGGCATTGAAACATGTATAATATCATATATGAAACAAATCACCAGTCCAGGTTCGATGCATGATACTGGATGCCTGGGGCTGGTGCACTGGGATGACCCAGAGGGATGGTACGGGGAGGGAGGAGGGAATGGGGTTCAGGATGGGGAACATGTGTATACCTTTGGCGGATTCATGTTGATGTATGGCAAAACCAATATAATATTGCAAAGTAATTAACCTCCAATTAAAATAAATAAATTTATATTAAAAAAAGAAAATAATGGAACACATCACATTTAGTAAGGATAAGCATTGTTCATAATTTTTTTAGTTATGTGTTTGTATGTGTGTTTTATCAGGGAAGGTTGAGTGTCAAAGTGATGCTTTCAAACTGTGGTGTTGGAGAAGATTCTGAGAGTCCCTTGGACTGCAAGAAGATCAAACCAGTCAATCCTACAGACATCAACCCTGAACATTCATCGGAAGAACTGATGCTAAAACTGTAGCTTCAATACTTCAGCCACCTGATACAAAGAACTGTCTCATTAGAAAAGACCCTGATGCTGGGAAAGATTGAAGACTGGAGAAGAAGGGAACCACAGAGGATGAGATGGTTGGATGGCATCACAGACTCAATGAACATGAGTTTGAGCAAGTGCTGGGAGTTGGTGATGGACAGGGAAGGCTGGCATGCTGCAGTTCAAGGGGTTGCAAAGAGTTGGACATGACTGAGTGACTGAACAACAACAACAAAGTAAAATGCATTTCTCACTGCTGATCACAATCAGAGTTGGGAAGTGCTGGCATTACACTGTAGAGCAAACCAGTTATGTTTAAAATCCTTTACTGGTGTTCCACTGCCAAGGACAAAGCCCCTTATCTTTAAGGGGCACAAGGCCTTGTATAGCTTTCTCTCAGTGTCAGTTTATTCCATGCAGCCCCTTGTTCTCTGTGTTCTAGTCACAAAGAGACATTTTCAATTCCTCCTCCAACAGATTGTTTGGTTAAGAACCTGTCACAGGTCAGACAAAGCTCCAGGAGCATAAGCTAGCAGAGGCCAGCTCCCTGCCCCCACAGAGCTTACAATTAGGGTCTTCCATGCTCCCTCCAACCAGTGGGCCTGCTTAGTATTCTGGCCCCCACCCCTTACCCCCACTGCAGCACTCCCATCCCGCATACTGTTGAACTGAAGATCTATAATGATCACCCCTTCTTCAGGCCACAGACAAAGGTCTCAGTGTCATTTCTTTGGGTCACTTCCTCTGACAAGTCCCCATCATTTATCGAATGATTCTGAGGGAGTGTCAAAGACTCATTCACAAAATAAGAGAATGATATACTAGTGATAGAAAATGTGACTCAAAAATTCTCAGAATCGAGTTTTCTATTAAAAAAAAAAGAAAAACGAAGGGAAAACTCTATGATAGACAACACACACAAAATACAAGTGATGTCCAAAGCATTCACCAGTTCTTTCTGAAGAATTGCTTGCTACAGATGAGTAAACAGAGGCTCCTCTTTGCTTTTATTAAACAGAATCATCCCTGGGAAACAGGACTCTGACCTGGCAACTCAGATCTTGGAGTCTTAGTCTTGCAGAATAGCAAATGTGTAGCAAATTCCAGCAGGAAGTAATGAACTTCCTTTTGGGTTCAGCAGGGGATAAAGAAAGAATATTATGTCTGTAAAATTATTGGAGAGGTTCCTCTACTAGGTATCACATTATGCTTGTACAACTTCAACTTTCCCCAAACCACCTCTCCACACATTTATGAAAAAAAATATTACTTACTACAAATGAGTTCAATTCTATTATTTACTCTACATGTTGAAAAGAGGTTAAGAGGGTCTTCACAATTTTAGATTTAATATCAAGAAAAAAATTATTCATACTTTTTACCTGAAAACTCAGTTATGACCAGAAAGTCATTAGATAATTTAGGAGGAGAGGTCATGCCTGCAGGCACTGCCTCAGTTTGAGCACAGCACTGGATCACTGATCAACACCTCCACTAGCTAGCAAGACAGACAGTTCCCCAAAGCACCAGCAACTCTCATAACTCTCCTCACCTTTTCTTGGCTTAAAATGCTCTTCTCCTCACCTTCCTCTACCTAACAAACTCCTGCTCCTACTTTGAGATTTAGCTCACATCTCCTTTGCGAAACCTTTGACTTCCCCTCAAAGAACTGACCACCCTCATTTATCTCCTCATAAATATTGTGGGGGTCATAATTTTCATATAATATTATAGAGAGTTGCTCATTGTCTGTCTATACCACTAGATAATGCAGTCCATGTAGGCAGGAACTGTATGACATTCATCTATTTCTAGTCTCATTCTTTGCACAGTGCCTGGCACTTATCAAAGTTTATTCTGTGTTCTATAAGTATTCAATAAATATTTAAGAGTCTACTCTTTTTTTGTGTGTTTGCTTTAGGTTTTTAGTCATAAGTAGAAGAATATGGAATCGGGTGACAAATGTTGAGTCAACAGCCAGGGAAACTGTACTAACTTGTTTCTGTGATCAGGACAAGAAGCAGGGTCAGGTACAAACAGCAAACTCAGGAGTACAGCGTGACCATAAAGCATATTTTGTTTGGGACCCTATCACAAAGTAAGCCACCTTTGTTTTCAGAATGTTCTGGCTGTTTTTGCCATCAGCCCTTTACTCATTCTGAGTCTACTCTTAAAGGGCTCTGACAAATCATTTGATTTCTTCCAACACCAAGGCCAATCTTTTTAAGACCACTTGAAACTATTCTGCCCTCACATGTGATCAAGCTGCTCCTCCTGCATCTGTTTATATTCCTATGCTTCTGGAATATTTTTTCCATCCATTTCTAGGGCCCAATAAAGCAAACAAGAAAAAATGAGAGAGAGAGAAAACACAAACACAATTGTTGTTGTTCAGTCACTCAATCAAGACTGACTATTTGCAACCCCATGGACTACCAGCATGGCAGGACTCCCTATCCTTCACTGTCTCCTGGAGTTTGCTCAAACTCATGTCCACTGAGTCGATGATGCCTTCCAACCATCTCATCCTCTGTCACACCCTTCTGCTCCTGCCTTAAATCTTTCCCAGCATCAGGGTTTTTCCTGATGCTCTTCACATCAGGTGGCCAAAGGATTGGAGCTTTAGCACCAGTCCTTCCAATGAATATTCAGCATTGATTTCCTTTAGGATTGACTGGTTTGATCTCCTTGCTGTCCAAGGGACTCTCAAGAGTCTTCTCCAACACCACAGTTCAAAAGCATCAATTCTTTGGCTCTCAGCCTTCTTCATGGCCCAACTATCACATCCATACAAGACTACTGGAAAAACCATAGCTTTGACTAGACAGACTTTTGTCAGCAAAGTGATGTCTCTGCTTTTTAATGCAATGTCTAGGTTTGTCGTGGCTTTTCTTCCAAGGACCAAACGTCTTTTAATTTTATGGCTGCAGTCACCATCTGCAGTGATTTTGGAGCCCAAGAAAATAGAGTCTGTCACTGTTTCCATTGTTTCCCCATCTATTTGCCTTGAAGTGATGGGACCAGATACCATGATCTTAATTTTTTGAATGTTGAGTTTTAAGCCAGATTTTTTCACTCTCCTCTTTCATCTTCATCAAGAGGCTCTTTAGTTCCCCCCTTCACTTTCTGCCATAAGGGTGGTGTCATCTGAATATCTGAGGTTATTGATATCTCTCCTGGTGATCTTGATTCCAGGTTGTGCTTCATCCAGCTCGGCATTTTGCACCATGTATGCTGCATATAAGCTGAATAAGCAGGGTGACAATATACATACTCCTTTCCCAATTTAAGACTTCCCTGGTGGCTCAGACGGTAAAAGCATCTGCCTACAATGCAGGAGACCCAGGTTCGATCCCTGGGTTGGGAAGATCCCCTGGAGAAGAAAATGGCAACTCACTCCAGTATTATTGCCTGGGAAATCCCATTGATGGAGAAGCCTGGTGGGCTACAATCCATGGGGTCGCAAAGAGTCGGACATGACTGAGCGACTTCACTTTCTTTCCCAATTTGGGACTAGTCCGTTGTTTCATGTCCAATTCTAACTGTTGTTTCTTGACCTGTATACAGATTTCTCAGGAGGCAGGTAAGGTAGTCTAGTATTCTCATCACTTGAATTTTCCTCAGTTTGTTGTGATCCATGCAGTCAAAGGCTTTGACACAGTCAATGAAGCAGAAATAGATGTTTTTCTGGAATTCTCTTGCTTTTCTATGATCCAGCAGATGTTGGCAATTTGATCTCTGGCTCCTCTCCCTTTTCTAAATCCAGCTTATACATCTGGAAGTTCTCAATTCATGTACTGTTGAAGCCTAGCTTGAAGGATTTTGAGCATGACCTTGCTAGCATGTGAAATGAGTGCAATTGTACTGCAGTTTGAACATTCTTTGGCATTGCCCTTCTTTGAGATTGGGAAGAAAACAACTTTTCCAGTTTTCCGGCCACTGCTGAGCTTTCCAAATTTGCTGGCAGATTGAGTGCAGTCCTTTAACAGCACCATCCCAAAGAAAAAGAAATGCAACAAGGCAAATGGTTATCTGAGGAGACCCTGCAAATAGCTAAGGAGATAAGTGAAAGGCAAAAGAGAAAGGGAAAGATATACCCAACTGAATGCAGAGTTCCAAAGTATAGAAAAGAGTAATAAGAAAGCCTTCTTAAGTGAACAGTGCAAAGAAATAGAGGAAAACAATAGAATGGGAAAGACTAGAGATCTCTTCAAGAAAATTAGAGATATCAAGGGAACATTTCATGCAAAGATGGGCACAATAAAGGACAGAAATGGTATGGACCTAACAGAAGCAAAAGATATTAAGAAGAGGTGGCAAGAATACACAGAAGAGCTGTACCAAAAAAAAAAAAAAAACAGTCTTAATGACCCAGATAACCATCATGGTGCGGTCACTCACCTAGAGCCAGACATTCTGAAGTCTGCGGGCCTTAAATAGCATTACTATAAACAAAACTAGTGGAGGTGATGGAATTCCAGCTGAGCTATTTAAAATCCTAAGAGATGATGCTGTCAAAGTGCTGCAGTCAACATGGTAGCAAATTTGGAAACACAATTACACTAATATAAAAAAATGAAAGAAAAAGAGCACTTCCTCAAGTAAGATTTGGCAATGTTTGTTTTTATATGTGCAAGCAATATCTTTAATAAATAGTCCATCTTAAAGGACATATCTGGAAAATCCAAACTAAAGTTATCACACAGAAAAATTTCTTTCCAAACTGTAAGAGAATATTTAAAGCTTATTTCCCTGGGTCCACATGTTTTTAAAGATTTTACCATCTCTATACTACATATCCAAAAAGTTGTTCAAATGGATGTTCTCAACAAGTTCAAAACTGTCTAACAGAAACATGAATACAACTTGTTTTTTAAAATAACTTTTTATTTTGTGTTGTGATATAGCTGGTTAACAGTGTTGTGATAGTTTCAGGTGAATAGCGAAGGTACTCAGCCATACATATATATGTATCCATTCTCCCCGAAACTCCCACCCAAGCTGCCACATTAACATTGATCAAAGTTCCCTGTGTTAGGTCCTTGTTGATTATCCATTCTAAATACAGCAATGTGTACATGTTGATCACAAACTCCCAAACTATCCCTTCCCTCTCCCTTACCCCTGGAAACCATAAGTTCATTCTCTAAGTCTGTGAGTCTGTTTCTATTTTATAAGTTCATTTGTGTAATTTCTTTTTAGATTCCACAGGGAAGGAATGTCATTATTTCTCCTTCTCTACCGACTTACTTCACTCAATCTGATAATTTCTAGGTCCATCCATGATACTGCAAATGGCATTATTTATTCTTTTTAATGGCTAAGTAATATTCCATTGTATGTATATGCCACATCTTCCTTATCCATTTCTCTGTCAGTGGACATTTAGGTTGCTTCCATGTCTTGGCTATTGTAAACAGTGTTGCAGTGAACACTGGGAAGCATGTATCCTTTTGGATCATGTTTTTCTCTGGATATATGCCCAGGAGTGGGATTGCAGGGTCACATGGTAGGTTTATTTTTAGTTTACAGAACCTCCATACCGTTTTCCATTGTAACTGTACCAATTTACATTCCCACCAACAGTGTAGGAGGTTTTCTCCACACCCCCTCCTGCATCGGTTGATTGTAGATTTTTTGATGATAGCCACTTTGACTAGTATGTGGTGATGCCTCACTGTAGCTTTGATTTGCATTTCTCAAATAATTAGCAATGTTGAACATCTTTTCCTGTGCCTCTTGGCCATCTGTATGTCTTCTCTGGAGAAATGCCTACTTAGGTCTTCTGTGCATTTTTTGATTGGGTTGTTTGTTTTGTTGCTGTTAGATGTCATGAGTTGTTTGTATATTTTGGAGACTAATCCCTTGTCAGTCACGAATGTAACTTTTTAACTTCCTGGTATTAAATGATTGAGATGCAACAAGGACACCAAGTTGTAAGGTGGTAGTGAGTTATTTTGGTCTAGAAAGTTAGAAGAATAAAGTATAAACTAAGTTATAATTTAGATAATTAAAGGGTGAAAAACAAATTCCTTTTAAGCATACTGTGAAAACTGACTACAATGTTTGACTCATGTTAGGATTTTCTACATACTGAATTATCAAAGTGCTGACCCAAAGGTTTTTCTGATGCGAAGAGGCTTTGACAAGAGATAGCAAGGTGACTCACCAGGCTTCTTCAGTTATTTTGTAAATGCACAGACTTCAACTTAAATTAAATTTGATATTTTAAAGTACTCATATGTATTTGTTGAGTGCTTCTACTATGGAAAATAAATTGGCTCCCTGGGCAAACTTTCTCATTGGAAAGGTTTAATAGCAATGTGAACTACAGTTCTTAACAAAACCTAGGTAAAAATAAAACACTAAGACTGTTGTTTCTTCAGGTAGAATTGTATTGCTATAAACTTCTATCTTAAAACTGCTTTTGCTGCATCCCATAGGGTTTTGGTCATTGAGTTTTCATTGTCATTTGTTTCTGGGTATGTTTTATTTCCTCTTTAGTTTCTTCAATGATTGCTTGGTTATTTAGTAGTGTATTGTTTAGCTTCCATGTCTGTGTTTTTACAGAGTTTTTTTTCCCTATAATTGATATCTAATATCATAGATGGCTAGTGGGAAGCTGCTGTAGAGCACAGAGAGCTCAGCTCAGTGCTCTGTGATGAGCCAGAGGGGTGGGATGGGGGTATGTGGGAAGAAGGCTCTAGAGGGAGGGGATATATTTATACACATGGCTAATTTATGTGTATAAACCTAACACTGTACAACCTAACACAACATTGTAAAGCAATTATATGCCAATAAAAAAATGGCCATAGTACTCAAAACTATTTACAAAGTTAATATAATTTCTATCAAAATACCCATGACACTTTCACAAGACTAGAACAAATAACCCTAAAATTTATCTGGAATCACAAAAGACCCAGAATTGCCAAAGCAATCCTGAAGAAAAAGAATAAAGCTGAAGGCATAACCCTTCCAGACTTCAGACTACATTACAAAGTTACAGTAATCAAAACACTGATATTAATATATAGATCAATGGAAGATAATAGAGAGCCAAGAAATAAACTTGCTCACCTACAGTCAATCAATCTATGACAAAAGAAGTAAGAACATAAAATGAAGAAAGATAGTCTCTTCAACAAGTGGTGCTGGGAAAGCTGGACAGCTATATATAAATCAAAGATATCAGAACACTTTCTTATATCATATGCAAAAATGAACTCAAAATGGTTTAAAGACCTAAATATAAAATGATACCATAAAACTTCTAGAGAAGAACCTAGGCAAAACATTCTCAGACAGACTGTAGCAATGTTTTCTTAGATCAGTCTCCTGATCCAAAATAAAAAAAAGTAAAAATGAACAAATCTACCTAATCAAATTTAAAGCCTTTGCACAGCAAAGGAACCATAAAGAAAAGACAAGCTATGGACTAGGAGAAAATATTTGCAAATGATACAATCAACAAGGGACTAATATTCAAAATATACAAACAATTCAATCAAAAAGGGAGACGATGACCTAAATGGAAATTTTTCCAAAGACGACATACAGATGGCCAACAACACGTGAAAAGATGCTCACTAATTATTAGAGAAATGCAAATTAAAAACTACAATGAGGTACCACCTCATACCTGTCAGAATGGCTGTCACTAAGAAGTCTACAAATAATACAGACTGAAGAGGGTGAGAAGAAAAGAGAACTCCCTATTGGGAATGTAAATTAGTGCAGCCACTGTGGAAGACAGTACAGAAGTTTCTTAAAAAACTAAAAACAGCTACCATATGCTCAAGCAATCCCATTCCTGGGTAAATGTCCAGAAAAAATAAAAACTCTAATTCAAAAATATACATGCATCCCAATATTCACAGCAGCATTATTTACAGTAGCCAAGACATGAAACAACCCAAGTGCCCATCAACAGATGATTAGCTTAAGAATTTAAGAAGTCACACACACACACACACACACACACACACACACACACACACACACACAGAGGAATATTACTCAGCCATAAAAAAGAATGAAGTAATGTTATTTGCAGCAACACGGATGGACCTAGAGAATATTATACTTAGTGAAGTCAGACAGAGAGAAAGATTTACACTGTACGACATCATCTATATGTGGAAACTAAAAAATAATACAAATGCATATATAACCAAAATAAAAAGAGACTCACAGATACAAGAAATAAAGTTATGGTTACCAAAGGAATGTGGCAAATTAGGAGTATAAGATTAACAGATACAAACTACTACACATAAAATACATAAGCAAAAAGGGTGTACTGTATAGCACAAGGAATTATATTCAATATCTTATAATAACCTATAATGGAATATAATCAGAAAAAATTGCTGAATCACTAAGCTGTACACCTGAAACTAATATTGTAAATAAACTATATACTTCAATAAAAAGACACTTCCTGTATATTTTATAGGAGACAGAATTTTGCCATCAATTGCTGAAATGGCTTCTGAATTCACTGAAAAAATTGTTGAATTTTTATTGTTGTTATTCTCTTCCCTCTGCTTAGTATGCTCATGTCTACTGGGTCTGAGATCCTTGAAAGTAGGGAAGATGGGCAAGGATTCAGTCTATATATTGTACTTCACAACTTCCTGGAGAAAAAAAAAGAAAGAATTTGTATGATACATCAGTGAGACTTGGTATTTGGGGCACTTACTGATAAACTATGGTATGTCTCATGATAACACTAATTACCAGAGAATGTAGGGCCCTATAAATTTAATTTAGAGACAGTCGATACCCAAAGGCTTCACTGATGCAGAGATACAGCAGCTCAAATTCCTGCATTTATACAAGCAAAGGGTAAAAATCACAGGATTTCCTGGAATTAAATAGGGAGTGGGTGAGTATTACAATTTATCCCTAGTCAATCCTTTGTTAGAAATGTTCCAAATGTAGAGATTATCACTCAGTGGTCAGAGAGTGGATGGTGATACGCCCCACTGATTTCATAGAGGCAGGTATGAAAATAACCTTCCAATGACCCCAAACCGTCTCATTCTGGGCATAATGCCAACTTCTGCACTTTGTGTTCCTTGATCACACCCTCTTCTTTATCAGAAATGAGGGACCTAAAGCCGAGGATTATAGAAAGATTATGTTGCAGGTCATGATCTGAATGCAGCTCGTTAAAACCCTTTTAAAGTGTAAGGGTTAGTTAAAACTAACCCTTACAGTTCCTAAACTATAATCTGGTGTTGTCTTATTTGAGGCAACTTCTAAAACAATGATTTCAAGTCCTCTTTAATTCTATAGTCATGTACATGTTAAAAGTAAAGTGAACCAGGATTAAAGCCATTTGGAAAAATATAGCACTTAAATACAATGACTTCATGTAATACCACAGCAACTTCAGTTTGGATGTCTTTGCATACCATGATATAATCAATCAAAATTCAAGCAGTGGGTGTTGCCCCGAGGTCTTGTTTTTCTGGCAGAACAGGGAATCAGCAAGTACATGGTCTGCATATTTGGTCAAAAGACAATATTATTAAACTTGAGCTTTCTATTGACATATGCTACAACTGGCATACCTGAGATTTCAGGTATTGGTTTTTCTGACTCTGGTGCTAAAGATGTCAACAAGGAAAAATCGGGCCTTCTTGAAATGCTAGAAATGAAATTACATATTCTGGCAAGAGTGGTAGAATTCTCCCTTGCTAGAGGTTGGTAAAGTCACACACACAGGTGCTAATATTATAATTACTTAATGTATTAGCTATAGAAGAACTGTGATGTGCTCTTTACTCCCCACTGAATTTATGAGTTCATTTTCTGTCCACTCTGAAGCAGCAGTTCTGTTTGGACAGATCTGTGAGAGATTAATCAAAGGTTGACACTCTTTCACCATAAACACAGAAATGTGAGATAAATTTTACCAAATTAAAATTCATAGCTGAGCTAAAAAGAGAGAGAAAGAGAAAGAAAAACAAATATCTTGGCATCAGAAATAAAGAACTCAAAGCAAAATAAACGAGCGCACAAGCTGGCACTCAGACATCCTGATGGGGATAGCAAATCCAGAAATAAGCTCTAATATCTAGAGATTAGGGCTTTAATGATCCTGAGGAAACAAGTCACATAGCCCTGGGATCATATCATGCAAGGCAGAGAGCTGGAAATAAGACCTGGTCATAAAGCTGGATCCATGGGTAGGATACATCCTCCATGAAAAGGGAAGCAGAAACACGCCCCATCCCCCAACCGCAACCACCACCGCCACTGACCCAGGGAAAGACTAAGAAAGCCTGCTATGTGCCCAGGGCTCAGGATAGGGAAAAGAGTCTCCCGTGAAAAACACAATGCCAAAGTCTGAATTTATAGACCTTGCATTTACCTTTGTAATGCAGTAATCACAAGCTGAGGAATTAATGCAAATAAGTGACTTGAATAGGAGTTGATTAGATGAGACTCTGGCAGGTAAAGTAGAAGCAAAACCACTACTCAGAGAAAATAAAATCCTGTGTCTTTGAAAATTTGTAATCTCATATCTAAATTATTCATGGGCCCAAGGATACATCATAATTAGAACTGTAAAACACAGTCGAACAACAATAAAAATACTGTATAACAAATTAAAGGTATTTGGATAAATCAATACTTGGAAGATAATTCAGTTTTAAATATATGTGTGTGTGTATGTGTGTGTGTGTGTATAAAGAAAGACTAAAAATTAATGAACTAAGCATTCACCTAATAAATTAGAAAAGGAACAGTATAAACTTAAATGAAAAGGGATAGAAAGATAAGATTCAAAATTAATGAAATAGGAAACACATACTTGAGAGGAAAAAGAAAATTAAAACCATGAGGAATAATGACAGAGACTGAACTGCAGGAACAGAAATGGTTTTCTAAATCATGAAAATATTATGCCAATATATTTGAAAATGTGAAGAGTAGAAACTTCTCTAAAAGTATATAAATTACTAAAATTGACTCAAGATAGACACAGTGATTAAAGTCCTAGTGAGGAAACTGAAACAGTATTCTAAAAACTACTCAAAAGCTCACTGGCCCTAATATTTTTACAGTAACCTTTACTAAAGCTTCTGGTAACATTTATCTTGTAACTCCTCTTATGTAAAGTGTTACCAAGAATAGAGAAAGAAGAAAAGCTCACTAATTTTTTAAGGCTCATATATCCTTGATATCCAAACAGACATGGGTTATAAAGAAAAGAAAACTATCGGCCAATCTCAATTATAGGTATAGTCATAAAAATGCTAAATAAAATATTAGCAAAATGAATTTCTCCAAGTATACAAAATAAAATGTATCTTCACCAAGAAGAATTTACTCCACAAATTCCAGCCTGATTTAACATGAGACAATTGATGTTACTATTAATATAACAAATGTGAAAAACAGATTAAAGGAGAAAATCTGTTTTTTTTTTTTTTTAATATACACAGAAAATCTCATGGTAAAATTCAGTAGCCATTCATGTTAAAATCCTCTAGCAAACTATAGAAATTCTTGTTATGAAAGGCAATCAGCTATTGGTTCCAAACATCCTTATAGGATGTTTCTGAATAGACCAAATCTCAAGGTCTTAGCCAGCCTATTCTTGAGCCATTTCTGCAGCTAGTCACACAGCCAATTAAAATAGATCAAGGCAATGACATGACTTCAGGACAACAACTTGTTCTGTGGGGGACGACTGGCTCATTTACTGCTTGATATAAAAGGTGCTGAGTTCTCAGCCCTGGGTTTTGCAGCTTGGCACACCTCACACTGAGGTCCTTGGAGGTCAGGAGAACTGGCATTGCCCTGCTGATGCTCGTGCTGTTTGCTCTGTGTGAATAACAAACTGTCTTGCTCTGATCCACTGAGTCTCCTTATTGACTTTAGGCATCTATGGAGTGATGGCAAGACAACCTGATGCCTTTTGTCTCTTTTGGAGTCTTGTTACTTTCTGTAATTCTCAATGAGGTTGGAATTCTTCCCTGACAAATGATTTCTACAAAAAGCATAAAGCAAGCATCACCAAAGTGGAAATGATGCCCAGTTGTGTATGTGTCTGGTGATGAAAGTAAAGTTTGATGCTGCAAAGAATGATATTGCATAGGAACTTGGAATGTTAGGTTCATGAATCAAGGTAAATTGGAAGTGGTCAAACAGGAGACGGCAAGAGAGAACATTGGTATTTTAGGAATCAGTGAACTAAAATGGACGGGAATGGGTGAATTTAACTCAGATGACCATTGTATCTACTACTGTGGGCAAGAATCCCTTAAAAGGCAGAGGAACTAAGAGATCAAACATCCATTGGATCATAGAAAAAGCAAGAGAATTCCAGAAAAACATTACTTCTGTTTCACTGACTATGCTAAAGCCTTTGACTGTGTGGATCACAATAAACTATAGAAAATTCTTAAACAGATGGGAATACCAGACCACAATACCTGCCTCTTGAGAAACCTGTATGTAGGTCAAGAAGCAACAGTTAGAACTGGACATGGAACAATGCACTGGTTCAAGTGAGAAAGGAGTCCATCAAGGCTGTATATAGTCACCCTGTTTATTTAACTTATATGCAGAGAACATCATGCCAGGCTAGATGACGCTCAAGTTGGAATCAAGATTGCTGGGAGAAATATCAATAATCTCAGATATGCATATGACACCACCTGAATGGCAGAAAGTGAAGGGGAACTAAAGAGCCTCTTGATGAAGATGAAAGAGGAGAGTGAAAAAGCTGGCTTAAAACTCAACATTCAAAAAACAAAGATCATGGCATCCAGCCCCATCACTTCATGGCAAATAGATGGGGAAGAAATGGAAACAGTAACAGATCCTATTTTGAGTTCCAAAATTACTGTGTACAGTGACTGCAGCCATGAAATTAAAAGACTTTTGATCCTTGGAAGAAAAGCTATGACAAACATCAGATCAGATCAGTCGCTCAGTCGTGTCCAACTCTTTGCAACCCCATGAATCACAGCACGCCAGGCCTCCCTGTCCATCACCAACTCCCGGAGTTCACTGAGACTCACGTCCATCGAGTCAGTGATGCCATCCAGCCATCTCATCCTCTGTCGTCCCCTTCTCCTCCTGCCCCCAATCTCTCCTAGAAGCTGATTATTATACTGGGATTAGATGAGAGGTTCTTATTCTTAGGAAACATACATTGAAAGATTTAGGTATAAGAGGGCACAATGCAAACAGTTTAATCTGAAATGACTCAGAAAATATGCATATATAGAGAGAATGATAGAGCAAATCAGGCAAAATCTTTTAACAATTAGTGAATCTGGATAAAGAGTATATGACAGTTCTTTGTACTATTTTGAAAATGTTTATACTAAGTTTGAAAATGTTTCCAAATTAAAATTTTCTTAAAACTTAACAACTGCACTCAGATACCATTTTATACCTGTCAGATTAGCAAAAATTTAATAGATGGATAATATCAAGTGTTGGTGAGGATGTGGGAAATGGGAACTCACACATTTGATAAATCCATATTGGAAAATAATTTCTTACTTTCTAGTAAAGTTTAACATATACTATTATCCAGCAAGTCTACTTCTAGGTTTTTCCTCTGGAGAAACTCTTATACATGTGCTATAAAGAAAAGATGCTCATTGCCACATTGTTTGCATATTTAGTCAAAAGAAAATATCATTAGACTTGGCCTTTCCACTGACCCATGCTATGAATGGCATGCCAGAGATTTTAGGTGCTGGTTTTTCTGTGTCTGGTGCCAAAGCTGTCAATGAGGAAAAATGGTCTTTCTTGAAATGTCAGAAACAAAATTTTACATTCTGGCAAGAGTGGTAGAACTCTTCTTTGCTAGAGGTTGGTGAAGTCATACACAGATGCTAATACTATAATTATTTGGTGTTTAAATATGGAAGAACTGTCATGTGCTCTTTGTTTCCCTCTGAATTGGTAGCTTATTCAGTGTTTACACTCAAACAGGGCGGTGTTTTCACATGGTAAAAAATTAGAAATATCAGAAAAACCCAAATATCCATCAGAAGAGATTTTATATAAATAATTTATAGTGTCACAAAAAAATGTACATTTCTATAGCAGTTAAAAAGTACTAAATCTCCTTATACCATCATAGATAAATCTCAAAAAAACATAATTATGAAGTATTTGAAAAAGCAGATCATAAAAGGATAGGTAAAAGAAATACTATACTATTTATATACATTTAAAATTTAAAAAAAAACAATAATATTTATCACCTATGGGCACATACACAAGCATGTGTGGGAAGCATACACACCAATTTCAGTTTAAAATAACAACTAAAAGGGAAGAAAATGGAATGAATGGGGAATAGCCTTAAAATACATTGGCAATTTTTTTTCTTAAAAAAAGGAGACAGATATAACAAATTGCTAATTGTTATAAAATTTGTAAAAAAAAAAAAATTTTTTTGTGCATGAAAACATATTGAACAATTCAAAATGAAAAAAAATTTTAGTAGTTATTTATTTGGCTGCATTGGGTCTTAGTTGAGGCATGAAGCCTAGTCACCCTGTAGTATGTGGGATCTCAGTTCCCTGACTAGGGATTGAACTTGCATGCCCTGTATTGGAAGGTGGACTCTCAACCAATGGACCACCAAGGAGTCCCCCAAAACAAAAACAATTTCTAAAGAAGACAAAGCTATGGCTTTTCTAATAGTCATGTACAGATGTGAGAGCTGGACCATAAAAAAGGCCGAGTGCTGAAGAATTGATGCTTTCGAAATGTGGTGCTGGAAAGGACTCTTGAGAGTCTCTTGGACTGCAAGGACATCAAACTAGGCCATCCTAAAGGAAATCAACCCTGAATATTCATTGGAAGGACTGATGCTGAAGCTCCAATACTATGGCCACCTGATGGGAAGAGCCAACACATTGGAAAAGACCCTGATGCTGGGAAAGATTGAAGGCAGGAGGAGAAGGGGGCAACAGAGGATGAGATGGTTGGATGGCATCATCGACTCAGGACATGAGTTTGAGCAAATTCCAGGAGATAGTAAAGGACAGGGAAGCCTGGCATGCTGCACTCCATGGGGTCACAAAGAGTCGGAGATGATTAAGCAACTGAACTACAAATAGATGGGCATTATTAGCACTCTTTGGAACTCCACAGTATATCCATAATTTCAAAGGAGATTCAATATTGAAAGCACTCTTTAAAATATTATATAAAAATTGTGATATAATAATAACACATGTTTTATTTTAATATCTTAGAAAGAGTAACTCAGGGAAATATAGTTTATAGATTTCCACTTTTCAGAAGTAGATATAGGTGATTCCTTTTCCTTTGAATTGTCCTTTACAAATCATCAGGTATATACTGAGCTATACTTAAGATCTCAGTGCTTCTGTACTTTTCCTATGAAGTCTTAGTATGTTTAGAAAGAGCACTTTATGATTACTATTAATTCCTGTTGTGTGCATTTAACACACTATTGCTATAACCTCCCTAAGGCATTGCACTATCAAATAATACTTTTTTTCTTCTTCTTTGAAAGATTAAGCTTGTTTCTTCAAAATAATGTTTGCTTTTTCACTTAACATTCATAAGCAGAAATTACATGGTTCATTTAACTTGAATGCACTATTATGAAACAAACCCAACTTACTTGTTTAGAAACTGCTCTCCTTTAGAAAACAAATTTGTAGTTGGGAAATAATGAACATTACTTTATTTCTTCTTTACCAGATAGGGTGCTTACCAATGCCAGGAATGAAAATCGTGGTGTTCTAATGCTCAGCTTTTGCAGAATCTGGTCACTTAAAACAATCCTTTGATAACAACTTTAAGATAATCTTATCAGAGCATAAGAGAAGCTTGGAGGTTTGAAGGAAATGAAAATCTTGACCAACACATTCTGAATTGTGATAAACTGAAATGACACGATGCAGAAACAATAACTAATGAACAAGGAGTAGCAAACACTCATGAGTATAAGATGCTGTTTGGCACTTGGAAGATAGAAGACACAGAACCTTCAGAAAACATGGGGTAAAGAGGACAAAGAGAGAGATAAACAATGTTAGAGACACTTATTAGCAAGGTTCAGAGATGCTCAAAAAATATGCTGTCAGGGAAGCTGATGTGTATAAAGTGTACAAGTTCCTAGTAAGATGCTTCTAGAAAAGAGTGGACAAAAAAGATAAGAAATAGGACATCTGCAGAAGACATCTAAGTATGGAGTGTGTACATGTGGCGGGCACTGGCTGCTCAACCAGAGCCATGCAATCTTGGGTGATTCATCAGGAGCAAATAAACATTTGCCTATCTTCTGCAGCACAGACATACAGCACCTCACCCAGACTTGTCAGCCGTCCTCAACAGGTGTTTCCCAACCTTGTGATGAAGGCAGGAGACATTCTCATACAGCAGTGGCACAGAGTGAGGGAACAGCAATCAGTATATTATAAAACTTAGTTTATTTCTATGAAATAAGACTGAAGATAAAACATCAATAATATAGATAGACCACCTCAAATAGAAGGAACTGGCACTGTGAAATACTACTTATAAAATGTAGAAAATACTTCTTGTCCCCACAGTTCACTCATCTATTAAATATTCACTACATGTCTATTATATGGTAGGCAAAGATTTCCAAAACAGCAAACATAACTATGAAACAAAAAAATTGATAAATTAATATATTTGTGTATATATATATATATACACACACATATTCTTGGCATATGTAAAAGAAATAAAAGAATGCATACAAATAATTTTTTAAATAGTCCATTTTCTAAAGTAGGTAAAAGATTTAAATAGTCACATCATAAAATAAGGATATCAAATGGCCATTAATTTTATGAAAAGGTGCTCAACATCATTAGTTACCAAGGAAAAAAGATAAACTAAAACCACAGTGAGATACACTATCAACCACCAGTGCACACCAGAATGATCAAAATGAAAAGGGCAAAAGGGCTAACAAGCAACCAGAACTCTCACTCACTACTACTGCAAAAGTAAGTTTGTACAATCATTCTGGAAAATAGTTTGGAAACAGCTATTGAACTAAGCATATATTTGCCTTATGTCCCAGCAATTTGAATTTTGAATATACCAGACAGAAATAAATACATATTTATGTTCATCAAAAGACACCTACAAGAATGTCCATAAGAGCTTTATTCATAAAAGTGAAAAACTGGAAACAACCTGAAGGTCCCATGATGATAGAAGATATAAAATAAACTGTGACACAGCTGTATAATAGAATGTTATACAACTATTGCTATGCAAAGTATGGACAATTCTTATAGATGTAATATTGAGTGAAAGCTAGACACATGCCATATGATTCCAATGATGTGAACATAAAAATATTAAAATTAATTCATGGTGAACAGAATAGGAGTTATTTTCACATTGGGGATTGGGGGAGGAAGTGGGCATTGCACAAGAAAGCCTTCTGGGTGTTTGCATTGTTCTGTATTTTCATCTGAGTTGTGATTACATGGGTGCATAAATACATGAAAAATAAACCAGCTGTACTAGTAATAAGTAATAGCTGTATACATTGCTACTTTGTTCTCTGTAAGCTATACCACAATTAGAAATGAAAGAAGAGAAAAGTAAAGTGAAGAAGGAGAGGATAGAAAGGGAGAGGAGGGGGCAAGAAAGCAGATGAGAGCTCTTACAACATGCCACTGCTTCAGACACTGTGATTTAACAAGGAAGCACCATAGAACCTGTGGTAATTTCTGTAATAATATTCTCTGATTTGTTACCAAGCCGTGAAAATCCAGCATCTCTGAACGGTAGAATATTTGTTCTTTGGTAGTTCTGATCAGAATACAGCTTTCTTTATAGGTCTATCTTACAAACGATTCATGTTAATGTTATTTGTTCTTGAGCAGTAACAGACTTCAGGGATAAAATTAAACTACTTACCTTGATATAGAGATTATTTTCAATTAAAATCACAGACATAAAAAATAACTTATTTTGGCAAGAGTGAGCACTTAACTTATTTTAATGTGGTGGTGTGTGGTAGTGGTGCATACTCAGTCGTGTTCAACTACTTGCAACCCCATGGACTGTAGCCCTCCAGGCTCCTCTGGCCATGGGATTATACAGGCAAGAATACTGGAGTGAGTTGCATTTCCTCCTCCAGGGGTCTTCCCGACCCAGAGACTGAACCCATGTCTCCTGCATTGGAAGTGGATGCTTTATCACTGAGCCACCAGCAAGCCCCAAATTATTTTAATAGTAATTATGAAATACAGTCAATTTCCATGTTAATGACAAATGATGGCAGCTGAAAAAAAACCCCAAATCACAATCCAACAGAAACCTACCTCTCATCAGGCAAAAAATAAAGTGATAAAATATGTCCGTGTGTATAATAGATATATAATTCATAAAAATAAATGTCAAAAAGGACTCAACCATCTCTCACACAAAAAAACTTCAGCTAACACATGTTGTATAAATTACTTCAAATTCCTGCTCAAGAAAGAAAACACACTTAAAGCATATAAGAGGTAAATAATTACTATTTTTCTAAAATACAATTTAAGACAAACTAAAAAAAATAGGTGATCTCTGTCTTATCAGAATGCATTAAGTTTTGAAGCAATTGGTTCATTTATTTCATTGCATATTTTAGAGGAAATTAATTTTGGCAAAATTTGATACAGTACTAACGTTCAAAGAAAAATTTTAATTGGACATATAGATTTGAATTTTGTAAAAGAAAAGTGGTTCCATTCATCATGTAAAGAAAAAGTATATTGCCAATAAAAGCTCTCTGCCCACTCTAATTTCACTCCTAAACTAGAAAATACAGACACACCAGTATTAAAATTGGCAAAGGATATTCCACAAAAGAAGAAATACAAAGAAATAGCCAAAAAGCACATAAAGTGATTTCTACTTCCCTCGTAATCAAATAAATACAAATCATTCATCAACAAAAAGCAATTTTTAATCTATAGTATGAAGATATTTTTTAAATTACGAAAGTGACAGATAAAACTATGAAGGAAGATTTGGGGAAAGGAATTTTAATTTGAGGTGCAACTTCCGTACTGAACTAAGGGTAAACGGATGAGCAAAAATCTAAAGCACACACTGGGCAAGTTAGAACTTGGTGAAACTGGTACCAACTGCATGCCAGTGCTTGTTTTTATGCCTAGGTATCACTTTTTTTTTTTAAGTTTAGAAGTACTAAACCTTCCTAGCTGTCACAGTAAAGAATTCTATTTTTATTTTAAAATGGATAAAACTGTATAAAAGACACTGATTTTTCTCTTAGATAGCCACTTCTATGGTATAAAGCTAGGGTTTTTATAAGCTGGCTATAACCCAAATACTGTTTCTTATATGGTGGCATCTTACTCTGATTATTAGGAGAGTACATAGAAATAAACAACTTGAGAAATAAACTTGCCAATCTGAATCTATAAAGTGAAAAGCGTAATTCAGATGGCATTTTTCTCTGCACACTGATGGCTGATACCAGAAATTACTCTACTCTAGAACCGAAATGTATTCTGCTTTTATGAGTCTCCTGCTGAAAATGAAATGTCTTAATACAGATAAAATTATATACTCAAGATATTTTTAAACCATAAAGAGAGTTTGCTCTGAAATCACTAATAATTGAGCTAGAATGAAGAAACAATGGCCAACAATTTATGAAGAATATTTAGGTCCAAGCTGGGATAGAGGGAAGGGACAGGGTGGAAAAGGGAATCAAATTTCCCCTCCCTTCTTTGCATTTAAGGGCATTAGCTCTTGCGTTAGCCCCAAGATAGTTCAGGACCCCCAAAATATTTGGAAGTACAAATATCTAGGTAGCAAAATTATCCATAAAGTGATTTTCAGACTTTCAGGGAAGTTTTTCAACACATAGAAAAGAAGTACATGTAATTCACCAGTCTCCCGAAGCTTAAGTTTGAACTTAGAAAAAAGCAGTCTAGGCAATAGATGGGCCTCAGATTTGGTGGGGTGACCTTATAACTTATCATTCAAACAAGGATCTTTTCAGAGTACAAGAGAGTGCTGATAATAAGACTACTGGGCAGGGCGGGGAGAGAGAGGGTCGGCTATGAGTTTAGAGGAAGGGACAGTGGCATCATGCTCCATGCCCAGTGAGGGAAGTGGAAACTTGGAGACTTCCATCTCTCCTACATATGAAAGGCAGCTTACCAGCTTATCTTCCTTGGCCTTTTTTTCTTTCCTTACCTCTTATATCAAGATACTTATTTCCAATCAGAATTCAAAGCGCATTGCAATTCCAGTTATAATTAATCTCGTTGTGTGTGAAAATTCTGATAATTCAACACATGTTTAAACACATGTTTAAAAACACATTTTTAAAATCCCTACAAGTTCATATTACCATTTTATTGATGTGCTTTGTATTGGCCTCCTGCAAAACTACCTTAACTAAACTATATTCCAAATCAAATTAGGGGCTTTAAGAGACAAACTATTTTAAGGAACATTGCTCCTTAGATTATAGAATTCTCTTTCTAAGAATGCCCCAGAGAGAATCTGCTCTGAGTAAAAAAAAGTGTTATAATTCTCCTTATGCGTCCGCATCTAAATTAAGGACTGAACTGCGTAACTTAGACCATTTCTTGTTTTACTGAGAGTAATAGAAAACTCAGTGCCAAATCTGAAGCCCAGTCATACTAGTGGGTGGGTCATTATGATCAGCAAATTTAGTCTTATTTCGTATTAACCTGGGTCCCACCTTTGTTTTTTCCTTGTTGTTTTACTGTATTTGTAAATCATGCTACTTTGTAATATTTCATCCCTTTTTAAATCCTTGAAATCCTTCTTGGATTAAGATTCAGTTACAAGAACAAGAAGGAAGGGGAAGAGAGGAGACAGAGCAATTGTCTCCAAATGCTATTTTTGCTTTTAATCAATGTCAGAATCAAATCTGGTTCCAAGTCAACCTGTCTCAGTTCTGTCTCCTTTGAAAAACAGGGCCCAGGTCCCTGAGAAGCTCCTGTAGGGCCAGAGGGTCACAAAAGATTCTCTGAAGCCTTGTTTAAACTCATGTTATTTCCCATCCTAAATAAAGGGGACACTAACCACTGACCATCAGCAGGCCGTGCCCTGCAAGTTGCCTCCTCCCAGAGGTGATGTGCTGAGCTGAGCTGCACACTTGCTCTCACCTGGTGCTGCATGGCCAACACTGAACATCTTCAGAAAGACTTTGTTGTTGCTGTTGTTTAGCTGCTAAGTCGTGTCCGACTCTTTTGTGACCCCATGGACTATATAGCCCACCAGGCTCCTCTGTCCATGGGATTTCCCACACAAGAATACTTGCCTTGTGACAAATGCAATTTATGAGCAAGGAAGCATTTTTTTCTTAGAGCAAAGCTGACTGGTCACACACAGGAACAAGAACCACAATTACAGCTTTCCTAACTCCAAGTACTAATCTTGCAAGCTTGCCAGTCCAGACAATCATCAATCACCTGGCTCAGAGCACTTTATTCACTGGAACATGTAGAAGACTGATTATGAAAAACTGCAGGAGGAAGTTATTTGTGGCAAACCTGACAGATATGAACAATAGATGTGGAAATGAACTGATCAGAGGAAAAATATGTGTGACAAACCATATGATACATATCAGAGAGCCTTGTTAGAAATCCATTCATACCAGAATTCTTCATCTATCATGCTTTGCATTTTTTTAGGACCTAAAGTCCAGCCTTCTAAAACCGTTCCTACTATTCTTGTTTGCCTAAATTTCATTTACATATTTATATATATGTAAAAGGATCGAGACTTTACACATCTGCTATATTTGGCTCTGTAGTCAATGATTTTTGTTGTTGCTTAGTCGTTAAGTCATGTCCAACTCTTGTGACCCCATGAATTGTAGCCTACCAGACTCCTCTGTCCAAGGATTTTCCAGGCAAGAATACTGGAGTGAGTTGTGACTTCCTTCTCCAGGGGATGCTCCTGACCTCGAGATTGAATCCAGGTCTCCTGAGTCTCTTGCATGGGCAGGCTAATTCTTTACCACTGCATCACCTGGGAAGCACTCAAATATTTATAAAAATTATAAGCATAAAGTAATGAACTTTAAACTCAAGAGACCTGGGTTTGGCCCCAGGCAGCTGGGTGCCCTTGGGAAGACCTTTTTGAGACTTTTATATCCTAGTTCTCCTTGGGCTAGGTCTCAAATATTGTGGTTCTCAAATATTTGACAGGTGGGTTAAAATGCAGATTCCTAGGTAGGTAGACAGGTTTAGTCACTCAGTCGTGTTCGACTCTCTGCGACTGCAAAGACTGTAGCCTGCCATGCTCCTCTGTCTGTAGGATTCTCCAGGCAAGAATACTGGAGTGGGTTGCCATTCCCTTCTCCAGGGGATCTTCCTAATCCAGGGATCGAACCTGGGTCTCCTACATTGCAGGCAGATTCTTTACCAACTGAGCCACTAGGGAAGCAGATTCCTAGGCCCTACTCAAAAGCCACCACATTTTATTCCTTGAAGGTGGGACAGGAACTGGCTTTTTTCTCCAGGTGATTCTGGAATATGTGAGCTGAGAACTTCCAGATGTAAAACCTGGATTTATTGAAAAGGCAAGGAATCAGAGATCAAATTGCCAACATCTGTTGGATCATAGGAAAATCAAGAGAATACCAGAAAAACATCTACTTCTGCTTCATTGTCTAAAGCCTTTGACTGTGTAGGTAACAACAAACTGTGGAAAATTCTTAGAGAGGAGAATATCAGATCACATTACCTGCCTCCTGAGAAATCTGTATGCAGGTCAAGAAGCAACAGTTAGAACTGGACATGGAATAAAGGACTGGTTCAAAATTGGGAAAGGAGTATGTCAAGGCTGTATATTGTCACTCTGCTTATTTAACTTACATGCAGAGTACATTATGTGAAATGCCAAGCTCAATGAAGCTCAAGTTGGAATCAACATTGCCAGAAGAAATATCAATAACCTCAGATATGCAGATGACACCACCCTTATGGCAGAAAGCAAAGATGGAACTAAAGAGCCTCTTGATGAAGTGAAAAACTTGGCTTAAAACTCAACATTCAGAAAACTAAGATCACGGCATCTGGTCCCGTCACTTCATGGCAAATAGATTAGGAAACAGTGGCTGACTTTATTTTGGGGGGCTCCAAAATCACTGCAGATGGTGATTGCAGCCATGAAATTAAAAGATGCTTACTCCTTAGAAGGAAAGTTATGACCAACCTAGATAGCATATTAAAAAGCAGAGACATTACTTTCCCAACAAAGGTCTGTCTAGTCAAGACTATGGTTTTTCCATTAGTCATGTATGGATGTGAGAGTTGGGACTATAAAGAAAGCTAAGGGCTGAAGAATTGATGCTTTTGAACTGTGGTGCTGGAGAAGACTCTCAAGAGTCCCTTGGACTGCAAGGAGATTCAACCAGTCCATCCTAAAGGAGATCAGTCCTGGGAGTTCATTGGAAGGACTGATGTTGAAGCTGAAACTCCAATACTTTGGATACCTGATGCGAAGAGCTGACTCATTTGAAAAGACCCTGATGCTGGGAAAGATTGAGGGCAGGAAGAGAAGGGATGACAGAGGATGAGATAGTTGGATGACATCACCAACTCAATGACATGAGTTTGAGTAAACTCTGGGAGTTGGTGATGGAGAGGGAGGCCTGGCGTGCTGCGGTTCATGGGGTCGCACACAGCAGAGCGACTGCACTGAACTGAGCAACTGAACAACAACAAATAGCATTTATGTAGAAAGATTGATTTTTAAAAGCCAACTTCACCTAGAAAGCAATAGCTCTTGCTGCTGGTGCTAAGTCGCTTCAGTCGTGTCCGACTCTGTGCGACCCCATAGACGGCAGCCCACCAGGCTCCCCTGTCCCTGGGATTCCCCAGGCAAGAACACTGGAGTGGGTAGAAAGCAATAGAGTTTTCATAAAATTGGGTGATGCTGAAAGAACAATAATTTAATGCTTATGCCAAACATTCTATTTTAAATTCCAGAAGTTTCAAGATCAGGCAGGGATACTGCTGACAGCTGGCTTGACTCTCCATAGAATCTGATAGGAAAAAATTCTGTTATCTCCTAACATGCTTTAATAACACCTCAGAGAATGTGTTTTCTCTATCAAAAAGACAGCTCCTACAAAATAAAAACATATTCCTTGTGAAGTTTCACCCTTTGCATCACAAAGTTCTCAGGGATGCTACTGCCTTTAAAGTGTCCCAGGTGTCGCCAGCCAGCAATTAGGCTCTACAATTTTGACTACACTGATGGCATGTGTACTGTCAACATGTCTTTTTGCAATGTCTGTGGCCTGCTTCCCAGATTCACGGTTAGGGTTAATAGGCACTCAGGAGCCTGCCCCTCCCTGGCTGCTACATGCCATTGTGTTTAGAGGTAGACAGGAAGTCTCTGCAGCTGAGGAGGGCTGCTGATCACTTCCTGGTGAACTACTTCAGTGTCCCCGAGTGGCGCATCCTTCTAAAAGTGGATGCTAGAAATCACCACAATTTTGTAAAGTAATTAGCTTCCAATTAAAGTAAATTAAATTTTTTTTTTTTAAGTGAATGCCTATCTACCTTCAGTTGGGACACCAGAGGGCAGTAGTTTGGCTGTACTGCTCTGGCTGTACCACTGTAACCCCTCAGGATGTGGTGGCCGGGACCCTGAACTTCCACCACCAGGGGGCTTCCTGGCCCCAGGAGCCCACACTGCCTGAGGCAGAAAGTGCCCTGTAGGAGCAGCTCTCAATCAGTGACTGGCAGAGCCTGCTCTTCTAATACTCCAATCCCCCTGGCTCAGGGATGGTGCAGCTCTGACTTCTACAGCGAAATTCAGGATTTCCCAAGGGGACTAACGTCCATCCACGAGAGTGATCACTCCCCCTTTACTGGGTGGCTTCTCTTTCCTACTCATTCTTCACTCCCAAATCCTATCTGTACTTGAATCCTTGTCATAGAGTCTGCTTCTAAGAAAACTATCTTCTAGGAACCATCCCACAGTCAATCTAGTGTCCCCTGGATGTGGTTTTTTAACATTTGGGATTGACTGGTGTGTAAATGTTGGAGGTAACATATGTGTTTATGTCCTTCAACCTCCCCAATAGCAAGCTGGAAGCTCTAGACAAATAGAATAGGGAAGGAGTTAATTAAAATCCCTTAACTGTCCCACTGGTTTATTTTTCATATTTGAGGGAACTGAGCTCCACAGAGGTGAAATGATTTGCATAAGGTAACACAATCAGCAAATAGCTGAATCAGAAGCAGAATTTAAACATTTTGGCCACAACCTCAGGGCTGAAAACACTATACTTTATCCCTGTAAATAAAGTAGTATGCTATTTTATGAAGTCAAAAGAGACATTATGACTATGTAGAAGTCAGACATAAATTTTCTACATTTCCCCCCAAGTTTTTGTTGTTAGTAAGGGCTTCTGGGGGCTTCCCCAATGGCTCTGCAGGTAAAGAATCTACCTACAATGCAGGAGACTTGGGTTTGATCTCTGGGTCAGGAAGATCCCGTCGAAGGAAATGGCACCCTCTCCAGTATTCTTGCCTGGACAATCTCTTGGACAGAGGAACTGGTGGGCTATAGTCCAAGAGGTTGCAAAGAGTAGGACACGAGTGAGCGACTCAGCACATACAGAGCTTCTAGGCTGCAAATCAGAGTGTCTGTACATTCTTCAGTTTGGATTTTATGATCTGGTGCTGCATTAGTGAAATGATGATCAAACATAAATATACAGATGTATACATCTTAAGATCTTCCTCAAAACAGTATTCATATGATTTACCCTTCATGTTATATGTCTAAGGTAAATACATAATTCTTCTTAAAGTTTTCTTCTTTTCCTTTTTGCAAACATTCAAGATGTACAAGGTTCCTTCTCAGAAGAGGTACAGAAAACATAACCTTGACAACCTACCTCTTGACTTTGATGGCTCTCCACTTGTCATCAAGGGACATGCTCACTGAAAAGGGTAGAAATAACTACTTATCATTAGAACCAATTCTGTTTCCGTATGCACTGGACACTGCTATTTATTATACTTAAATCTTGACCAACTTTCCTGGAAAATGATAAACTCAAATATATAATTTGAGGACTTAGACAAGAACAAACCTTATAAAAGACCAAATTCACCCCTCCTAATATAAATGAGGAATCTAGGCCCCAGGAAAAGACAAATGATTTTACTGAACCAACATGACCAATAAGTAGAGACCCAAGTCTTCAGATTTCTGCTTTGGTTCTTTTCGAACTCATTATTAATCTTTTTTTTTAATCACCTACACGATTGCTACAAAAATACAAAGGTTGTGACAGAAATAGCTACACTGCCTTATCCACACTCTCCTCTCTGCACTAATAAACCATCAGACTCATGTAGGTGGCTGGTCCATCAGCCCTGTGATCCTTCTCTAGGCTTTAATGTTCAGGGAAGTTGACTGTAGCTTCTCTGGGTTCCTGTCCATGCCCAAGCCTTAGCACTGGGGCTCCAGAACCTCTAGAGAATTCAATCAGAGACTTTTTCAAATAACAACTTCCCAAGAAGTTACCATGGAGATATTTTTAATTGCTAAATATTTGAATTTCCTAAATATATTGTGTTCAATGAGACTTAAATTTCCACTTAGAGAAAAAAAATGTAACTGAAAGTGTGTGTTGAAACTTGAATACAAGTAGCTCTGCTGAGAAAAGTGTCTGGTGGAGTAACAACTGAGATTTTGCTTCACTGAAGTTGTACAAGTCAGGACAGCATCTTTGGCTATCAAACTCCAAACACTGAAATGTCCTAGAGACAACTGTCTTTCAGAAGAGCATAAAGTAGGTAAGAGTCAAACGACAATTCAACAGCCATCCATTTGGTACTAACATAAAGTCCATTATTTCCTACATACATAATTCTTTTCGAAAGGTTATGTTAGAAATTTAATATTTATAATAGTGTAATATTTAACTGTAATGATAAATATCTTATTCTACTAATCAAGTAAGTATTTTTCAATTTCCTCTTCTAATATATCATTTTATTCCATTAGCTCAAGCATGTTAAATTTAAAAAGGGAAGAAAAAGAAAGCACATCACAATAAACCAATAAAGTTACAAACATTTTTTCCCCCTATCTAATGTGCTGGGATATTTGTGGAGCTACAGTGGAAAGAGCACTGACGACAGTTCCGGAGTCCTGGGATACAGTGCTGACTTTCACTAAACAACTTCATGTCTCAATTGCTTAATCTGCTAAATGGAGACAACCAAACCCAACTACTTCTCAGAACTATCTGGGAATCCCAAATGAGCTTCCTCTGTGAAATACGCTGTGTCTGTAAGATAAAGGTTGGCAGTGGCTGAGGAGGAAATATGGGTGTGTCCATCTGGCTACCACAATTCCCACAGGCACTGAAGTGGTACAGTCTGAAGGGAAAAGGGAAGAAAGCCAAGAAGGAGGGGGCCCTGCACAGCGGCACCATGATCCACAGGGCCCCCACTTGCACCTCGTCACTTTGTGCAGGGAACTGGATGGATATAGATGGGAGTGCCCCCTGTACCAGCTTCAGACCAGAACCCCAGAGATGGGGAGGAATGAACACAGAAGAGATTGGGATGGAGAAAAGAGAGGGTAAAGTGAAGACTGCCATGTGTCCACTCGCTTTTGAAAAGACCAAAGGAAAAGGAAAAATAATTTACAAGGCTTCCAGAAAAGATGTGGGGAGAACCAAGGGATGAGTCAAGGGATGATAGAGTTTACTGAAAGTCTCACAGTTCTCACCACTTTCCCAAGCTGTTTCCAAGGAGTCTCTCAACAGCCTGGTTGTGGTACCTAGGCAGGTTGGTATCATTCCCATTTTATTGGTTAGTAGCTGGAAGTTCAAAGAGTTTAGATAGCTTGCCTACAGTTTTCTAACTTGTAACTGAGAAATATAGGATTAAGACCAAAGCCTTTTCATTTCTCTACTGCTAGGTTGTTTGTTTTTTTCTTTTCTGCCATCACTGGTCACTACTAAATGGTGAGAATTTTATACATTTAATTTTATGTGAATTATCCTTATTCTATACCTGTGGTAGAATATATTCACAGCAATTCACATTTCTAAGAGCCTGAAATACAGACTGAATATCAAATCAACAGAGACATTTCCTAATATATATAAGATTTATTTTTTAGAAAGGGACTAAACTTTTGAGCAACTATGTGAGTCCTTGGATAAGCCTCAATACACCATGTCAGTCAGGGGTCTGGTCAGTGATGACCCATTAGCCATGGATGACACTGTCATCCAACTGAAAAGATTTGTGAAGTAATAACAGTCCCTGGTAAGTTTGCTGAACATTTTGGCATTTGTTCAGGAAAATAACACACTGAGATTTTGAAATGAAGCAAAAGCAAATGAAGTTAACTCTTTGCTACATGTTTTGCTTTTTATTTAAAGACTAAGAAAATTATCACTCATATAGGAGGAATTCCAAAAGCATGGCATCTACTCAGCTCACAAAATTTCTGAGAATGCTTTCTATAAGGAAGAGATCATAAGAAACATGTAGATGGAGAAGGAATATATAAGTGGATATAGATGGCCACATACATATGAATATTCAAACTGCCAAGAACAAGGGGTGAACCACAAAATCCCAGAATGAAGAGAGAAATGAAACTATCAAGCCAAAAATATTCAAATACAAGAAAAGAACTGGAAACATTTGGCAGCTAAGGCATCCTCCTTATCTCTTAAGTACAGGTGTTTAACACAGCGCATGGAAGACTTTATTGCCCCCTTCTCTCTCTCTCTGCAATTTGCTTATATCTTTATGACAGTAATTTAATTCAATCTAACACCAGCTTGGTCCTGACCTAACTAAACTCCCCTATCCAATTCTGAATGGTCTTTTACCCTTCTTCAGTGCAAAACTCTAAATATAATAATAAAAAAAAAACCAGACTCTGGGTTTATCCACATCACTACAAATGAATCAGTTTCATTCCTTTTTATGACTGAGTAATATATCATTGCATATATGTACCACGTCTTCTTTATCCATTCCTCTGACTATAACATTTAGGTTGCTTTCATGTCCTGACTATTGTAAACAGTGCTGCAATGAACACCGGGTACATAGAGAAAAACAAATATCATATATTAATACATTCATATGAAATCTAGAAAATGGTACTAATGAACCTATTAATATTTACAGGAATAAAGATGCAGACGTGGAGAACAGACTTGTGGACATGACAGGTGAAAGAAGAAGGTGGAATGAACTGAGAGAGTAGCACTGACATACACACACTACCATGTGGGAAACATAGCTGATGGGAAGCTGCTGTGTGTGACCCAGGGAGCTCAGCTCGGTGATCTATGATGACCTAGGCGTGGGACGGGGGGGTGGGAGGGAGGGGATATATGTATACTTACAGCTGATTCGTGTGTTATAGAGAAAAAAACTAATATTGTAAAGTGATTATACTCCAATTAAAAAAATAAAAAATATAATAAAAAGAACATATCACTCAGATTTAGATGATGTCAGACAGGATTCCAGCAGGGAACAGATGGCATACACAGAAGAGATGATTGAAAAGTATTTAAAGAACTATTTACAAGATGTGGGCCAGTGAAGGAAAATCAGTAAGAAACAGTGGAGCAGCCCAGGGCTCCCAACAGCAGGAAATCATTACTACTTCTAGACAGATAGGCAAGGGGAAGGGAATGAGTTCTGGATCAGGCAGATTTGCGCTGCAGAAAAGGCTGTAGCCTTCAGCAGAGTAGCAAAGCCACCACCACGCTCCAGTGCCACCTCCTGCTCCTGCTCTCTCCTCCAAAGCCTCCTACTGGCTGAACTTAACTAGAAACCGGACAGCAGGAGAGCTGGGTCCACACAGTCTATAAATAAGCCCTCAGGAGCACAGAGGAGGGTGGAGAGTGGAGCTGGAAGGGCACACACAGACCAGCCAGAGACTGAGGTTTCACAGAGATGTCCACTGCCGCATTGCTAATTACGATGAAAAATCAGAAAGAACCTAAATGCCCAGCAACAGGGGAATGACTAAGAAAATTGTTTTACATATTTCAATGACGTGAAAATGTGCTTTTATATAAGTAAAAAATAAAACAGGATATAAAAAACATCTAAATTGCTGCCTTTGTAATTTCATTTTTAGTTCTACATTATATGAAAATACGGTACGGAAAACGAAAAGAAAGTGTTATTCATATGGTTATTAAAGCCACCAAAACAGCTAAGGCAGATGTGGTCTACATCAACAAATCAAATTAGTGTCTCAATCACAAAAGAACAGTCCCTTTGAAGGTTCACTAGTCTCACTGCTTCCATAGAACTGGACAGAACATTTTAAAAGTGGCATCAACCAATCAAGCCTTTTCAAGGAAGGTAAAATGATACTTTGGGGACCTGGAATCCAATTCATGTGAAGAACAAGAGAATGACCTAGGTACCTTTCTCTTACTTTCCATAGTTTGTATCACACTTTCCTCCTCCCCCTACCCCTAGCAGCTCTTTAAACAAGATATAAAGAGAGGTCTGTATAATGACCACTTTAACCACTAAAGACAGCATGCCTCCCTCATCAAGTCATTCAAAATGAAAACATTTCTAAACCCTAAAATGAAATTTTGGTATCTTGTAATAAAATAAAATTTGTAGGCATATTCTGGGTTTTTCTCTCTCTCTCATCCCTCCCTGCTTTGTTGACGTTATAAGCACATGTGCAGTTTACCAAGTAAGTAATCTAGCACTGAGTATAGATATGAGCACATATTTGTGTGTATATACAATACATGGGAGTCTCCAGTGGTTCAGATGGCAAAGAACATGCCTGCAATGCAGGAGGCCTGGGTTCAATCCTGGGGTTGGGAAGATCCTCTGGAGAAAGGAATGGCTACGTACTCCATTATTCTTCCCTGGAGAATTCCATGGACAGAGGAGCCTTGTGGGCTACAGTCCATGGGGTCGCAAAGAGTCAGATACAACCAACCGACTAACACCGACTAACACGAAGTAGCAACATACTCCAGTATTCTTGCCTGGGAAATCCCATGGACAGAGGAGTCTGGTGGGCTACAGTCCGGTGTTGCAAAAGAGTTGGACACGACTTAGTGACTAAACAACAACAACTGGAAAAAGAAATTCACTCTAAGTTAGTTTTTTGCATGTAATAATACTCATAGAAATTAATGAACATTCTTAAATATAATTTTGAAAGTACCTCCAATACAAATGTGTCAAAATTCAGTTTTCAGAGAAATGAGCACTAAAGACAAACTCAGTAGCTTCCATAAAAACAAAGATTATTTAAAGGGTTTTCATAATCCTTTAACATCAAACTCTCTAGCTTTACAATTTTCAGCAACAGTGTTTCCTATAAATCTGGAGTTTTGGTCATCAGCATCTCTTTCCTCTTTTAGGGCTATGGTTAATCTTTATGCAAAGTGAAAAATCCTCAACATTTGCCACTTTAGACTCCTTTGCATACTCTGTGAATCATCCCAGCAATAGGCAGTAAGACTCGGCGGTTTTGAGAATAGACTGGAAATCAGGTGCAACAAGTTTAGTCAACACTTCAAGGACTGAGTCACTGATTCTCAGCAGAATTATCTCAAAAGTTCCCAGGAAAACCATGATGCCTTGTAGACTTCCTGGCATGAATTCTTGGATAGTCCCCTTCTCTAAATGGGACATGGTAGAGTGCAGATAATTAATAAGGAGAAATTCTTCTCTTCCGGTCTTTGAAAAAGTGACAGTTCTGAGTATAAATCAATAACTACATTTCTGTTGGATGCTGCTGTTCTCTAGCTAACCACCTCCCCTATTCTCTCTCTCCCCCCACCAATCACTTGTTCAATTAGCTTTAGTCTTCTCGTGGCGTAGTGAAAATATTATGAACTTTAGAATTTGAAAGACCTGGGTTCAAATACTACTTTGTCGTTTACCAGATAAATCAGTTTGGGCAAGCTACTTCCCCCTCTTTCAGGTTCTGTTTCTCAACTGGAAAGATGGGGGTAAAATCACCTACTTAGATGAGCTATTATGAAGATAAATGAGACACACCAAATATAAAAGCAACTGCCACCTGACAGGTAATCAATAATTCAAGCCCTTTCACCTATGTATTCTTGGCAGAAGTTTCTTATATTTACTTAATTTATAGGAGAGGCTGGGAATGATTAATCAGAGGAGAACTGTCTTCCTTCATACCCCCCACCAAGCCCATTTTTTCTCTGAAAACATACCCAAACACAATTGGCTGTCTTTTGCTTTTTGTTGATCAGTTCTTGGGTGGCATGAAGATAGACACTGCTGCTCTCCTTTGTTTAACATCTGCTGGCTTTGTAAATTTGTGGACTTCTAACCACAGTATGACTATACACACAGAAAAGCAACCATGAGTTCTGTAGAGAATAAGGAAGTTGATGCTTAAATTCCTGAAAAGTACCTCTGCGGGGAAACTACAAGATGAAGCAAACACAGCCTCAATGCATCAACAGTTATCACCTAGATCTAGGACCAGTTGTTCCCTTATGGGCATAAAAAAGAGCTTTAATAAAAGTGAAATAACAAGGAAGGGTACAATCAAGCACCAACAATGCACCAGCTACTATGACTTCTAGGTCAAAGTACTTGAAACCTCTCATGGGGTGAGATTAGAACAATCACAACATGAAAACTGGTAAAAAGTCAAAACTTGAACCAATGCCAGATATTTAGTCATACTTTGCTTTTATCCTGAAAAACAAAATCCAAATTCTAGGTTTAGACTAACTTGTTTAAGCATGTTTACTGACACACATGGGAATACAAATGTTCTTGTTTCTGTCAAAAGTAGGCTCCAGGGAAGGATTCTTGATCAATAATTGAGTCTATTCCAGTCAAATTTGTTTTGGGGAGTCAATACTAAAAGAGAATAGTCTTGTAACCCCACCCTGGAGCAACTACATTTTCTTGTTTTGCACATAATAACAGCAAGTTAATATTTCTTGCAGATAAATGACAATCACTTAGTTCTCAGAAGGAAAACAGTAGGGATGGGAGCCATAAGGGACCAGAGCCAAGAATGTCTGCAAGGCCTGGGGGTGCCTCTGCTGCACAGGCTTGAAAAGGGCCGGCTCTAGGTCTGCACATGGCAGGTGTGATAAAGGAGACGTTGTATTTCAACCTGAATTTCATCAGTTTGATTCAAATATCTTAACTGTTTCAAATAGTAGATGGAAAAACAATCAAATTGAGATTTTATAGGATATTTATTAAATTCATCAGTATTATCAAAACATTTAAATAAGATCACTAATAAAATATATTACCTGTCAGAGCACCATCAGTTTGTCAAGCCCCAAAAGGGCTTTCTTGAATATGGATAGACTCTATAAAGAATATTTTACTATTATAAAATATGGTTTGTGCAAACTTTATACATTTTTTTTGAAAACATGAACCAAGTTATTGTGTGTGTGCGTTCAGGTTCTGGGGTATTTTTTTTAGATGGTAGGTGACATACTAATTATGTCTGAATTCTGTAACTCTGTAAGAATTCAATATGCCAGTAACTAGACTATAGTCACAACTCAATCTGGGGATCAGACAGTCTCGTAGTTGTTGGTTTATGAATCCAGGGAAAGATTTCCAGGAGAATAGTCATTAGGAAGTCAAATGAGTCAGCTGGACTCCTATCAAAGGTGGGTAGAGGCCAGGAATAGAGAAGTATAGTCTATAACCCAAGAGGACCCAGAACAGCAGCTGAACAGAAGCCAGAAAACCTGATTTTATTCCTGCTTCCTCCACCTGCATTGCATTCTTTGAACCTCAATTTCCTCATCTATAAATGAGGGTCTGGGCTATTGCACAGAACTATTACAAGCCTCAAGTAGAATAAAATACCAGCCATAGTTTATAATCCTTGATGTGTAAGATCAACATAAGGTGAAACTTGTATTTGTTAGCAGGGAATACTCAGTGATAAATCAGAAACTAAAACAAAAGATTCAAGCAGCAGGATCTCTATAGACCTAATTAAGGTTACCCCTAGCAGTTTTCCTTGAGAAATTCTGACACCCCACTTAGCCTAAGCAGCAACTGCAAATTTTCCAGGCCACCTGGCTAGCTGCTTATCTTTGTGCATGCAAACTACTGTCCTGGCCTAGACTGTACTGGCAGGGAAGAGGGTGTACCAACCAAGCCTCCCTCCAGGTCATGCTGTTTCTTGAGAAAGCCTGGGCAGAAGCTCCAGACTCAAGATCTTTAGACATTTTCCTTTTGTATATAATATACACTTTAGAATTTCTGCTTTAAAATTGCTTTTTCTTCCAAGATTTTAATGCACTTATATTTTAATGTATTTATGTATATTTTTCTCTTCACTACTTAATATAGAAATTGTTTAGTATCAAAAGTTAACTTGTTTTCCTATGTACATTATAATTTCTGCTTGCCAAATTTACAGCTTAACTATACTTACTGTGGGAATACAAAGAAGGTAGCACTAGCCAGTGCTTTTAATTTGTAGTGATTAACTGCAGGACTCAAGACCATCAGCTGGAGAACCACAGCCCCAATCCTCATGAGCTCCAGTACTCTTGCCTGGAAAATCCCACGGACGGAGGGCCTGGTGGGCTGTAGTCCATGGGGTCGCTAAGAGTCATACACGACTGAGCGACTTAACTTTCACTCACTTTCACTTTCTGTGCCTCATTCTTTCTCAAAATAGGAATAATAGTACCTGCCTCTCCAGGATGTTATGAATTAACTGTGGTGAGTTAATATTTGTAAAGTGCTTGGAACAGTGTCTGACACAATGTATGTTAAATAAACTGCATCTTTCAATAAAATCTTGATGGAAAACAGTGTTTTCATAGACATGATCTAAAGTTATTATAAATCAAATGCTCCCTGTATTTTCTTGCTTTATTCATAGCACATATTATTTTGCCTCTTGAACCCAATTTTAAGATAAAGAACTATCCAACTAGAAAATCCAAAGGACTATCAGGAATTTATGCTATTGCTTATTAACTGATTTGGAAAAATTAAGATATGTATTAAGCATGGTATCTTTATGCAACTGTTGGCCAAATCTCTTATTTGAACTATTATCTTCAGATTGTCATAACCCTGGCTTCTAAAAGATGACACTCATTCAGGGGGGCTGACTTGAAATGGTGTAGAACATTAAGAAATACGGTCAGCAGCCAACTTCTTCACCACAGAATATTTTGCCAAGCTTACCAGTAACTTATTTTTACTCATTTCACTTCCATACATGGGAAGGTTAAAAAACAAAAGGCACTTGTTAATTCTGTGTTTCATTTTTCTGTGTCAGTGACAGGTTCAACCTGTCTTTGTCTTGTCTATAACTTGTAGATGAGAGAAACTGGGGATACCACAAATGGATTTAGGATTATCTGCCTCACTTGTGTGTCTCAGGGTCTCCTGGTACTTTGTCAAAATGATCCCTTGTTGTTAAGGGTGTCTGTCATTGCTTCACTCCCACTGCATAGGCCAATCCAGAAAGCACACGGTTCTGTAAAGACAGCACTAAGTAAGTGCTCATTCTCTAGAATGAAGGCATCTTATGAAGCTGAACCTGTAGAGGTATTCTGATGAGGCATTTGGGTTGGCCCAATGCACCTGTGCTTTAAGGAAGCAATAAATGAACTAATGAGACTTGTAAACAATTGACTGGCCTTTCTTGCCAACATCCACACAGGTGTCAGCTATTGATATATACTTTATCTTTAAAACTCACTTCGGGACAAGATACTGAATTCACATTTCAACCCTCTCTTGGGTAAAAGTCCAGAATTCATTTTGTATAGTGAATATATGAAAAGACATCAGTTGGATATGCAAGGCAATTTGGGATGAAAATAAAGATAGGTTGTTTTAAGGAAGAACACTTTGCTTATAGAACACATGCAATGCTAGATTCTTCTTAAAAGAGGCTCCAGAATCATCCTGACAGAGATTGTGTAGACACCAAGTTAGCTATGCACCCTAAATAACAGTTCTCATGGGATCTGTAAATCTGTCTAAAAATGTCAAGAACCATTCATTTTCAGTCTGTAATTTTAGAGTATCAATATCATGTTTACCTATAATTTCAGTGAAGGTTTTCAAATCAATGTCATAATTGAAGCCAGTCTTTTTTAAAATTTTTTATGAAGCCCAATCTTTATTCCTAGGTGCCAGAATATGACAGAAGAGCTGAGATAATCTCAAATTCTAGATATTTTAAATATTTACCATTTAAATAGAAAATTATTTATGCATAATCCTGAGTACACAATTCTCTTTTGTTTTAAATGTCACTATGAAAATAAGTTTCTGTGATTGTCCTTTTGGTCCAGTATTGGATATAGTTTAAGATGATCAAAATTTAAGAAGATTTAGAGCCTTTGATGATCTCTATAGGAGAGAATAAAAATTCTCATTAATTATTCAGTATGAGTAAAACTTAATGAGAGAAAAAAATTTCTGCTGCTTGAAGACAATCCTTCTCCTGACCTCAATGCATTGGACTAAATCTTCTGTTTCTACACTTAATGCATGATATGCTACTTTATTCATTCATACACCCCTCCTCCACTAGACTACAAGTTTCTTAGGAGCCGATATCATCTCTAATTCATTGCTCTTTTTCCCAATGCCTGATACAGAGTAAGAGCTCAGTAAGTGTTTGTTGGACTTAAACTTCTCTTTAAATTCTGATTGATAATCATTTCAATAAGATACAGAAAGGAATGTTTTACCAAAGAGTAGTTAGCATTAATCCTAGAAAAATGATTCTGTAGTCAGATTGCATTGCTTTTCATGAACAGGTTCTCTAAATCTTCTTACAATAGGTAAAACATGAAAAGGAGATTAAACAATTATTTGATAAATTTTTTCAAGGTAAACAGAAATGCATACAGTTCAAGATTCAAATAATCTCACCAAACAGGGTGATGGACAGGGAGGCCTGGCGTGCTGCAATTCATGGGGTCGCAAAGAGTCGGACATGACTGAACTGAACTGAAAGAAAAAGGAAATAAACCCAAGCACAGAAGTACTAACGGTCTCCAAAAGTGTTCATGTCACTTGGATGTGGACTAAGAAGATTAAGGCTAAAAGTGTAGAAAAAGAGTGGCTAAAGCAATAAAGTGGCAAAGAATTATCCTATACTAAACTCAGACTCCAAAACTGCTTCAGGAGAAATACCACCAACCCCAAATATAAACTTTACCTTTGACTTCGTAATTCAGATATATTAAGACTGTTAAGTCTTGAATGCACAAAGGCCACCCTTTTACAACTACAAAGGTATTTCCAGACACCCAAAGGTACTTCAGGTCTTGATATACCTGGTTATAAACTCCTCCTGGACTTCTGAAGTTGTTTAACTCCACTTACAAGGTCAAGTGGACTTATGAACGCTACCACCATCACTACGCAGACAACAATTACAACACCACTGCCATGATCGCTCCCGCTCTACCTTTCATCTGTCCAGCACCTGCTTTGCCCTGGGCCCTGGCCCAGGTGTTTTATATAGATAGCATTTAACCCTCAGAAAGCCCCAGAAGGGATGTTGTTGTCTCCATTTTACAGGTGAGAAAGCTGAGGCTTAAAGACTGAGGCGTACAAAACTTATCCTAACAGCAGAGGCAAATTTGAAGCTGAGTCTTTCCAATACCACAACCTAGGGCTTTGTCACTGCAACTTGCTCTCAGAGGTATTTCTAAGCCTCTGTTATCTTCCAGGCACCGTGCTACTAATTTTAAATATATATTTAGAAGTCTCCAAAACAATGCTAAGAGATAGGTAGCAGCTCATGAAATTGAAGCTAGAGCAGGAAAGAAACTCCTCCAGGAGCTCACAGCTAGTAAGTGACAGGGCTAAAAATTAAATACCTGCTTTATCAATGGTGAAAGAATATAAACCGAAAATTTCAAAGACTTGCCTTTGGCATAAACTAAATAAGGGAAGTAACCGGTATCTATTAACCAGTTTAGATGCACTATTAGATAAAACAAATGTAGGCTTATCTCGGAGAAGGTGAGGGCACCCCACTCCAGTTCTCTTACCTGGAAAATCCCATGGACAGAGGAGCCTGGTAGGCTGTAGTCCATGGGGTCACGAAGAGTCAGACAGGACTGAGCGACTTCACTTTCACTTTTCACTTTCATACATTGGAGAAGGAAATGGCAACCCACTCCAGTGTTCTTGCCTGGAGAATCCCAGGGATGGGGAAGCCTGGTGGGCTGCCGTCTATGGGGTCGCACAGAGTTGGACACAACTGAAGCGACTTAGCAGCAGCAGCAGACTTATCTAGCTATGTCCTTTTTGTTAGAAAATAATTAAACCTGTTTAGAGTTCTAAACACTAAACCAGTCACAAAAGATGGAAAAATGGAATCAATCAAGTCATGAAGATGAACACTCTACAATTTCAGAATGTTTCCAATGACGGTTCTTTTTCTCATGAAATAAAATAACAGTTTATCCTCAAAACCCTCTAGTTATTTATAGAGTCTAAGGAGTGAGTTGTTTTCCTGTTATAGAAGGAAAATGTCCATGCAAAGACAGAAAAACTAGGCGACGTTTGGCAATCTCAAAACTTGAACCTCTGCATCCTGAAACGAGGATGCTCTGCTCTCTGATGTTGGCTGCATTTTTCCTCCAAATGAAATCAAGTCTGCTGATTTTCAGAGGATTATGGCCATCACCTGAGTCTGGCTTCCTGCGGAGAGCATTAATGCTTGCTTCTAGGTTTGGAGTTCAGATGGAGAGTGATCATTTTTAATTCACTCAATTGACCTTTAGCTCAGAACCCATTTCTAATTAAAATAACACTGATTAGGGAAAATAAAAACGAAGCACTATTTTCATCATATAGCAGAAAATAAATCATAAAATAACTACTCAAAACTATAGGCAAGATATTAATAAGAAAAAGGAGAAATAGCTCCCATTTACTGAGCACTCACACTGTGCCAGTCACTGTTCTGAGTGCTTGACAGCCACTAACTTATTTTTATAACAACTCTTATTATGCCCCTTTTATGGATGAGAAGACTGAAGCACAAAAAGGATAATAACTTGCCCAGGATGACACAGCTAAGTGTCACAGTAAGTAGAACAGGAATTTAAACCCAGATATAGAATTCCCCCGGTTTGATTCCTGTGTCAGGAAGATCTCCTGGAGAAGGGATAAGCTATTCATTCCAGTATTCATGGGCTTCCCTGGTGGCTTGGACAGTAAAGAATCTGCCTGCAATGTGGGAGATGTGGGTTCGATTCCTGGGTTGGGAAGATTCCCTGGAGAAGGGAAAGACTACCCACTCCAGTATTCTGGCCTGGAGAATTCCATGGATAGAGGAGACTGGCTGTCTACAAAGTGGCTGTAGGGGGCTACAAAGGGTCTACATGGGTCTGCAAAGAGTCAGACATGACTGAGCGGCTAAGCACAACACAGAGAATTCACACTCTGAATAAAATGCTTACAAATGAAGTATAATTCAAAACCTGATAAATGATGGTGCCACTGAAGGCTGCTAAGGAAACTCTAGCCAAAACTCACCATGCCCTCTCCACACACACCAGTGTGGTCCCTCAGATGGCAAGAGAATGGACAAGACAGAAGATGAAGCCGACTCAGGACGGCGACGGCTCTGTTTCTATGGAAAATAACATACTAATATGCTTACCAAAACCAAGCTTGAAAAAAAAAAAAACTCTTCAGGTGCATTTTAGGGAAAGAGACAGCCATGTTCAAATTATTTTATGTAAAGGAAGCAAGCAATGGTCACTGAGTTTTAGAACATCTGCACTAAAGATTGCAAATATTTGCAGAATACAGACATCAGTAAACTTTAAACCATCATTGGACTGTTAAGTTCTTTTTTAAATTAAATTTATTTATTTTAATTAGAAGCTAATTACTTTACAATATTGTATTGGTTTTGCCATACATCAGTATGAATCCACCACGGCAGGATACAGGAAGCTTGGGGCTGGTGCACTGGGATGACCCAGTGGGAACATGTGGACTGCTAAGTTCTTAAGAGGGGAAGCATTTTTTCCCCTCCAACCCTATTTTTTCCCATTCCTTCCATTAGAGCTTAACATTTATAATAATGATAATTGTGATGGTGGTGGTGATGGTTTTACATTTACTGAGTTTCTACTTTGCATCCAGAGGTATGATAAGAGTTTTACATTTAATGACATAAACTAGCATGTGATATTCACTACAGTCCTACAGAATTAGTATTACTATGTTTTCCATTTTCCATCTGAAGAAATGGAGACTCAGAAAGATGAAGTAACTTGTCCAAGGTCATATATCCAGGACATAAATTCATTTTCATTTGCTCTAAAAGCCCACAAAATTAATGGTGAATGCCCAGCAGATAAGTGTGGCCATCTGACTGTCCCATCCTTATATAGAAATGAAGGTCCCAGTGAGTGCTGCACATTCCAGCTGAGGCCCACACCTCCAAATCCTGGACAGAAATGAACAAACAGGGAAGATTGCTCAAGAGAGTGAGACTGACCAAAGATGGGCCAGAAATCTAAGTGTGCTTTAGCTGCTCTCTTTACTAGTAACCGGTACACCCTCTCAGGAGTAAACAAAATATGTATAAAGATGATATAACTAGAAAAACATCCCAGAGACAGACCAGTAAGTTTAGTTCTCAGGACATTTGTTAGTACAAAGTTCATCATAATTCTAAAGGAAAGAATAGAGTGCTTTAAGACCGAACTAAAATACAAGAAGCTCAAGGAGAGAAATAAAAACTCCTAAGTTTTAGTCTAAAATGCATTTGGATTTGAATAAGTTGTTTATTTAACACTTTGCAGAAAGATCCATATAGTCAAAGCTATGGTTTTTCCAGTAGTCATGTACGGATGTGAGAGTTGGACCATAAAGGCGGCTGAGCACCAAAGAATTTATGCTTTTGAATTGTGGTGTTGGAGAACACTCTTGAGAGTCCCTTGGACAGCAAGGAGAGCAAACCAATCAATCCTAAAGGAAATCAACCCTGAATATTCATTGGAAGGACTGATGCTGAAGCTGAAGCTCCAATACTTTGGCCAGCTGATGCAAAGGGAAAGATGCCAGAAAAAATAGAAGGCAGGAGAGGGGGAACAACAGAAGATGAGATGGTTGGATGGCATCACCAACTCAATGGACATGAGTGTGAGCAAACTCAGGGAGATAGTGAAGAATAGGGAAACCCGGTGTCCTGCACTCCATGGGGTTGCAAAGAGTCAGACACGACTTAGCAACTGAACAACAAAATTGTTTATAGCTGTGTATCATGTCATTTGATAGGTAGAATGTGATGGGACCAGGTCAGAAGACCATTACTATGGAAGTGTTTAAATTATTTGCTGATGTAATAGGAAAAATACTTTTACGTTGGATACATCATTATTAAGTAACATTTTGTTAGAAATTAGTTCATAGTTAAGCACATTAAGTCTTTAGGTGGATAAAAAATATGTCCTATTACAAGCAATTACTACTGTGAATGATAAATATGAGAAAAAATAAAATGCATTCTGTGAGCACTCCACTCCCTATGTCCTCACACATACTCAGACTTCCCTGAACCACTTGTTCAGGAAGTTCTTCTCAGGAAGTACCATGTTCTTCCAAGTATTGAGGATGCTCATAATGCAACCTCTGCCTGGAACGCATTGCTCCTTCCCTTTTCTGACTAAACTGCCTCAGTCATCCTCCTCCAGGAAGATCCCTTCCTCCATAGATCCCTTCCTCTATTCTAACATCTATTGCAGCACTTATCCCACAGTTTACTTTTTGGTGTTCTCAAGACACAAAGAATTCTTTGATGACAGAGGCCACTCTCATTGTTTTTGATACCCCAGCACTTAGTTAATATTTGCCAAATGATTGAAATTACATTGCAAAGACTCTGGTACAATATTATTCTCACTGTTCACAAAAGTGTGTGTTAAACACACATAAAGGTGTGTATTTAAAAGCAAATACAGAAGGGGACTTCCCTGGTGGTTCAGTGGCTAAGACTCCACGCTCCTAATGCATGGGGCTGAGATTCGATCCCTGGTCAGGGAACTAGATCCCACATTTAGAGTCCACATGCCCTAAATAAAAGATACTGCATGCTGCAGTGAAGACCCAGCACAGCCAAAGAACTAAATAAATGTTTTGTTTTGTTTAAAAAAAAAAAAAACACACATATAGAAGGATATACTGGAAATTGCCAACTGTTCTTCAATATAGATTTTCACACACCTGAACCTCTTCAATATACCATTATGTCAAATTGATTATTGCTCAACGAACGCACCAATTCAGATAGTATAACTGAATACTTACACATGAAAGATAAAATCGTCACACTGCTGCTGCTAAGTCGCTTCAGTCGTGTCCAACTCTGTGCGACCCCACAGACGGCAGCCCACCAGGCTCCCCCGTCCCTGGGATTCTCCAGGCAAGAACACTGGAGTGGGTTGCCATTTCCTTCTCCAGTCGTCACAAAACCACGGCAAAACATTTAAAAGCTATGGCAGTTACACTTGGAATAACTAGGTGCTGCTTTTTTCTACCACTGATTCCAATGGGGACAAGTCATGCACCCTTTGGTCTCAAGTTCTCCACCCATTAAATTGGGATAACCATCCCTGCCACTTCCTCCTCCACTCGGATCCTGTGAGGACAGTGGAGCTATAAGAACACCAAGAGTGGACATCTTCACAATTAGGGCACCATGGTCAGAAGTCTGAAGGAATCCCCAGGTGGAGTTCCGATCTCGTTATGGTAATAACCCTTCGCAACCCACCTACAAGTTGATAGTATAGCTCAGTATAGTATAGCTCTCGTCAGCAAGTTGATAGTATAGCTTCTGGTGTTGTCTTTGCTACACTTATTTTGTAGTCAAAGTAAAGTCTACATGGGTGGGCACAAGTTCTTCTCACTGGTGCTTGGTCTGAACCAGAAGCAGCGAGGAACCCGTTCATTCACGGCGACCACCACAGTCCCCTCCTTGGACCCCGTTACGTTCCTGCCGCGCGAAGCCGACCCTGGGCCTTGCCCCTCCTCGGAGAGGGGTCGATCGAGGCCGAGGGTAGAGAGGACTCGAGGGTCAGGGTAGCCGGAATGGAAAAGGTCGGGGGAAGTGAGCCGGGGATAGGCTAGCTCGCCGAGGGGCTTACCTGGCCTCTCTGAGGGGCTCCAGGGGCGGGTGTGGAATGAACACCCTACAGTCAGACCGCGGAGGCTGCTGCTTCTTCTTGGAGCGCCAGATATGGAAAGAGGTGTGCTTTTTGGGGGGCCTGGACGGACTGGACTCCCCGTGGTCACCCTGAGGTGGCAGCGACAGTGGCATCTTCTCGTCTGCCTCCTCCTCCTCCGGCTGCTCGGACGCTGCCCTCTCGGTCGCCCGGTTCTTGTATTAATAAAAGAACTCACCTGGGCGCCCGCTGGCCCGCCTATCCCCGCGCGCCGGCCGACCCCGCCCCCTCGTCGCGGGTCTGCAGCAGAGCGCCTCCCCCATGGCGCAGGAGGCCCGCGGCGGGAGCCCAGGTGAGGCGCTCGCCCGGAGCTGCAGGTATGGAGGACACGCCCCCTCGTCCCGGACCTCGGGGAGTGCGGCGGCCGCGGGATGGCGACACCTACTGGAAATCTTGAGAACCGCCCGCGTCTCCTGTCTCGGCATCCTCTGTTCTGTTGTGGGAGCCAGAGCTGGGTCGGGTTTTGACATCTTCTCCGGTGCATGTGCCATAGGTCGTCTACGGAGTTGTTGGTCACTCTTGGCTTGGCCAAGGCTAGCACGAAGAATGGCTTAGCCACGAACCCCGCCTGAAGAAGGATGGGAGAGGCGCATCCCATGGCCGGGCTGCCAGGCAATTAGGACTATTCTACTCTGACCTTCAGATGTCTTGGGCAATGTCATGTGCTGGGCAGCTTCTGTTCCTGTTTGTAATCACAAGTGTCAGCGGCTGTCCTCTCCCTTCAAGTGTTTGCATAATTAATCTGTACTTGCATCTCATAAAACACAAAAGGATAGAACACAGAAGGTAATGAGCCATATTCCCCAGTTTCCTGGGGCTTCAAAGATCCCTCATTTTGAACTAAAAGCCAGTCCCACAGGCCTCTCCGACACCTGTTTTACTGTTAATGACTTCCATTTTTAACCTCACAATTGTGGTTAAATAGCAAAGGGAACTAATATTTAAGCAAAAATATGTCCACGAACATTTCATTTGAGGCATCATTGTTAGACTATAAAGATTTCAAGAACCAAATACTATTTTAAAACTCAGTACAGTGTAAGTTCCTCTTACACAGTAATACTTTCTTCTTTCTTTTCTCTTTGAGTAAGCGAAAGTCACTCAGTCATGTCCGACTCTTTGCGACCCCATGGACTATAGAGTCCATGGGATTCTCCAGGCCAGAATACTGGAGTAGGTAGCCTTTCCCTTCTCCAGGGGATCTTCCCAACCCAGGTCTCCCACATTGCAGGCAGATTCTTTACCAACTGAGCCACAAGTTGAAGATCCAGCTAATTCATTCATTCATTTACTCAATCATTCAAGGAACATTAATTTTTATTGAATTATTTTTAAGTTTACATTTTTATTGATGTAATCCTACACATAAGGGCTCCTGCGGTGGCTCAGAGGTAGAGAATCTGCCTGCAATGCAGAAGACACAGGTTTGATTTCTGGGCTGGTAAGATCCCCTGGAGAAGGAAGTGGCAAACCATTCCAGTATTCTTGCTTGGGAAATGCCATGACAGAGGAGCCTGGCAGTCTACAGTCCACGGGGTCACAAAAAGTCGGACATAACTTAGCAACTAAAAAACAACAACAAAAATTCTACATATAGTTAAAAAAAAAGCACAAACCATTAAGTATATATAACTAAATTTTTTACATATTTATGTAGTTGGGGTATAAAGTGTTTACACTTATGATATAAATATACCACAGTTCATTTGTCTATTCCACTGTGGATGGATATTTAGGTGTTTCCAGTTTGGGGCTATTATGAATAAAGCTGGTATGAACCTATTTCTATATAAGCATTCATTTCTTTTGGGTATGTACCCAAGAGTTCACCCACTGGGTTATACAGTGGACAGCTGTTCAGCTTCAACTGCTTTGCCAGAATATTTTCCAAAATGGTTGTATCAATTTATTCTCCTTTCAGCAATGTTTAAAGCTTCCAGTTTTTCTATATTGTCATCAACACTTGATATTATTAAGTTTTTTTCATTATAGCCATTTGGATGGAGGGGTAGTGTTATCTCATTGCAGTTTTAATTTATATTTCCTCAAGAAACATTTACTGGATTCACTGAGTACCAATTATGTGCTGGGCCTTGGCTTGCATGCAGGGAGAGGAAGGGTGGCTGACAGACACATAGATGGTATACATCAAAGGGTAAGAGAATTAGTAGAAGTATGTGCCAGGCATTAAAGGAGTTTGGAAACATTACTAACCCAGCTTGCAAGTTTGGGAGGGAGGAAGAGAAGCAGTCAGTAAAGGTTTATTATAAAAGTAGCCCTTGAGTTGAATCTTAAAAGGCAAAGGGATCAGTCAGTAAAAGGAAAGAGGGAAAGAGGGCACAGCGAGCCAAAAGGGAAAAGGGGAGAGGAAAAAAGAGGACATCTTGTGCAATTTGCTCATATATTTACAAGCTCAGTAATTCATTCTTTCATTTGTGACTCTTCCAAGCAGAATTCCTCTTGCTACCTGTTCTTTGTATCACCAGGGAATCTGGAACATATTTCAGTTCTGTTCATAGCATGTGTGTGTGTTAGTTGCTCAGTCGTGTCCCACTCTTTGCAACCCCATGGATCGGGGCCCACCAAGCTCCTGTGTCCATTGGATTTTCCAGACAAGAATACTGAAGTGGGTAGCCATTCCCTTCTCCAGGGGATCTTCCCAACCTAGGTATCGAACCCATGTCTCCCACCTTACAGGCAGACTCTTTACTATCTGAGCCACTAGGGAAGCTTCTGTTCATAGTACACGGGCATTATTTGTTTACATATGTGTCTCCTATTAGCCCGAGAGCAACTTAAGAACATTGCTCATTTACTTTTACATTTTCAAAATATAAATATCTATTTATTGAAACAATTAATGACATGAATTGGTATATCAACCTAATTAGACACCTAGAATGTTTCAGGCACAGATCTTGTAGACTGTATACTTTGTAAGAGCAAAGGTCATGTGGGTCTTGTTTACTATGATATCCCCAATGACTAGCACAGTGCATGGCACGGAGTTGGAACCCAACATATATTTATTATTGAAATTAGAACCACACATGGAAGTCTAAGATATAGTACTCACAATTCATCTAGTCAGAGAAATGGACACTTAAATACAACTTGATAAAATACAACTTGTACAGTAAAACTTCATGTGTTCTAATCAAAGTGTTTCACTGTTTTCTAGTCATTGCAAAAACAGATCCACTTAGGCTTGTTTGCTGCTGCTGCTGCTAAGTCACTTCAGTCGTGTCCGACTCTGTGCGACCCCATAGACAGCAGCCCACCAGGCTCCCCTGTCCCTGGGATTCTCCAGGCAAGAATACTGGAGTGGGTTGCCATTTCCTTCTCCACTGCATGAAAGTGAGAAGTAAAAGTGAAGTCACTCAGTCGTGTCCGACCCTCAGCAACCCCATGGACTGCAGCCTTCCAGGCTCTTCCATCCATGGGATTTTCCAGGCAAGAGTACTGGAGTGGGGTGCCATGCCTTCTCCTAGGCTTGTTTAAGCAATAAATTAAACTTATCATGGCATGTTAGACAGCTCATAGAATATCCCACAAGCCAGAGAGCCAGACTCAGAAGTCCGAACATGCTCAGCCACACCTGATAGCTGGTCTCACAAACACCACTCTTTATCACCTCTCAGCAGTAGGGGCTACACACAGGCAGCTCTGCTACTGCCATGCCAAGAATCAAAGGCTTGTTCTGATCACTCTTGACTGAAGCCCAGCCCTCGATTCACCCTCTTACACACTAATGCTAACTTCTTTAAAAAAAAAAAAAAAAAGTCCCATGCAGGTACATCTGATCAGAGAGCTCAGATCATTTAATGCCTGCCTAGCTGCAAGGGAAATTTGAGTTTTCTGGCTGGGAAAGATTGAGGGCAGGAGAACAGGGTAACAGAGGATGAGATGGTTAGATGGCATCATCAACTCAATTGACATGAGTTTGTGCAAACTCTGGGAGATAGTGAAGGACAGGGAAGCCTAGCTGCAGTCCATGCGGTCACAGAGTCAGACATAACTGCGCGACTGAACAACAACAACTTCAGAGACATGAAATTCATGTGGCTAAAAAATTGCCAAAGATCACACAGGTACTCAGAAGAATTTAGGCAGCCAAAAGCATGAAAGATGGTCACTGCCAAAGGAAAGGGCAAAAGGCTATGGGAACACAGAAAAAAGTGACTAATTCTAGACGGCTCAGGGGAGTCATCAGCAGGGAGGTGACAGGTTGATGAGCTGTGCTGATGAATAAGAATTTACCAGAAGGAGAAAAGAAGGCTGGCAATCCAGAAAGAGTAAACAACATGGGCCAAGGCCCAGTGTTGTGAAACGGCATGTGTTGGTGGGAAACAGTCAGAAGTTCAGTAAGGTTGGATAAAAGGGGATGGGGTGGGGCAGGATGGCAGGCGATGATGTTATTAACATCAGGTGGGGCCAGATTGCTAAGCACTTGGTAAGCCATGCTTTTAAGGAATGGGGACTTGGCTTTGTAGGTGATAGGGAGCCAGCTTACATTTTTAAGTAGAGGAGTGACATGAGCAAACTTGGGCCTCATGAAGTGTTCCCTGAATGGAATAGAGTAGGGAGAAGCTAGAAAGGGGCAACTATTTAAGGAAGACCAGTTAAGAAGACACAGCAAGAAGTCAGAGGAGAGGTGATGGGAGCTCCCACCAAGGCAATGGGGTGGACACAGACAGGAGGGGATGAATACAAAATCATGTAGGAGATGGAATCACCAGGAATGGTAGTGAATGAAAAAGAGGTAATCAAGTATGACAATGAGGTTAGATTTCCAGCTTAGGTAAATGGATGAAGGTGAAACCATTAACTAAAAACAGGAAACAGGAGAAAGATCAGGGCATGAAAATAAGTTTGGTTTTGAACATATTGAGGCTAAAGTGATTTGAGGCTGTAGAGACACAGATGTCTAAGAATTCATTGAAAAATATAGTCTTTTGGACTCTGTGGGAGAGGGAGAGGGTGGGATGATTTGGGACAATGGCATTGAAATATGTATAATATCATATATGAAACGAATCGCCAGTCCAGGTTCGATGCATGATACTGGATGCTTGGGGCTGGTGCACTGGGATGACCCAGAGGGATGGTATGCTGAGGGAGGAGGGAGGAGGGTTCAGGATGGAGAACACATGTATACCTGTGGCAGATTCATTTTGATATATGGCAAAACCAATACAGTATTGTAAAGTTAAATAAAATAAAAATTTAAAAATATTTAAAAAAAAGAAAAAAGAAAAATATGGTTCTGGAGGCCACAGGTCAGGACTGGATACATAGATTTGGACATCATCAGTGAACAGGTGGGAGCTTGAATAGGTGAGAGCTGATATCATGAAATCAGATGACATTGCCTTGGGCAACTGTGTAAAATAAGGATAAATGAGGATCAAGGACTAACCCTGAGTAACACTGACATTTATGTGCTTTTCAGGTAAGGAGAAGCCCACACACAACTGAGGCCAGAGAGAGCAGTTAAAGAGATAGGAGAGGCAGGAACAGAGATGCAGACAGAGAACAGGCTCATGGACACAGTGGGAGAAGGAGGAGGGAATAAATTGAGAGAGTAGCATTGAAACATATACATTACCATATGTAAACTAGATAGCCAGTGGGAAGCTGCTGTATATTACAGGGAGCTCAGCTCAGTGCTCTGTGATACCCTAGAGGGGTGGGATGGGGGGGGGGTCTGGGAGGGAAGTTCAAGAGGGAGGGGACATATGTATACTTATGGCTGATTCATGCTGTTGTATGGCAGAAACCAACACAACATCCTTCAATTAAACACATAGAAAGAAGAGGTAGGAGGTTGTCTAAGGGCAGAGTGTATCTATCCCTCTGGCAAGCTCATGTGATGTCTATCTTCAAGAATTAACAGATAGATAGCGGTTGGGTCCTCTCTATATATATTATAATGCCCTTTGTACTCCTGTCTACCCAGCAATCTCAGGTCCATTTAACATCTCCCCTCACTTTCCCATAGAGAATGAGGCCAAAAGGCCAACTCCCTCTAACTTACACTGATTTTTTCTTTCTTTCTTTAGCCTTCTGTGATATTTTCTATTTAAGTTGACATTGTAGTTAATTGTAAAAAAAAAATGCCCATAATTCTCCTCTCTTCCCATAAAGTAGTAGAATCCATTTACTCACTCCTTCTATCTAGATTAGTCATCGACTTATTTTGGTAAATGAAACATTAGCACATGTGATGCAAGCAATATTTGACATGAGCTTGCACTTTCATGGGTCCCAAAGATCCCCTGCAGCAGAGCACGGTAACCCACTCCAGTGTTATTGTCTGGAGAATCCCATGGACAAAGGAGCCTGGATGGCTACAGTCCATAGCGTCAAAAAGAGTTGGACATGACTGAAGCATTAGCATGCATGCATGCACTTCAAGGCTTAGTTCCTTGCTTCTCTTGGAATCGTGCTGCTTATGAACGTACCTAAACTAGCCTGCAGGATGATGAGAGATGTATGGCTAAGTCAAACCCATCACCCCCAACCATCAGAAAAATGAGTTAGATTGTCTGGGACCAGCCACCCCTAGTCAAGCCACGACCTGATCCCCGACATACAAAAGAGCCCATTGGAGATCAGCTAAGGCCGTCCCAGACCACAACTGCCCAGCAGATTCATGAGCCAAATAAACAGTATAGTTTTAAGCCGCTAGGTTATTGTCTTAAAATATTTGTTAAAAAAAAAATAGTGACCTGGCACAAGGTCAATAAACAGCCAACTCAGCTGTGAACACCTTTTGTTTCTTAACCTCAGAGACACACAATGAATGTAGGCAATGGAAAAATCTTGAAGGACCACATAAAGATTCCGTTATGTCCAAACTACTTAATAAGAAAATGCATCTATTTTTATGAGGCAATATATTCTGAATTTTAAACAACTGGCTTTAAAAAATGCAACTAATTTTGTAGTTTGGAGATTTCAAAAATATGACTTGATCTTCATACTTGAACAGACCAAACTTCAGAACTCTCGTATCTGGATCAGTTTTCTGTTGACTCTTGTTGCATAAAAAACCATCCCCAAATTTAGTAGTTAAATTGGACACTAATTTCAATTATTTTTAATATAGTAGAAACACAAAATGTTTATTATATTAAGGCCACTTTAAGGATTTCCTGTTCCTTTCCAGTAAAACACTTTGCAGCTGACTTAGGCTAAAGATGCATCATGTCAGAACTCTAAATAAAACTATAATGCAGGTAATTATTTTATCTGTGAAATTCAATGGCAAGCTACCTGACGATAGGAACCATCTGGGTCTGACGTGTCAGGCAGCAATGAACTCCCAAAGTTTATCCTAGGATATTTCTAGATTCAAGTGGCTAAAGGAGTCCTTAGTTATGAAGTAAAGTTAAAACGCACAACTACTGAAATATCTAGTTCCATATCAATGAACTGAACATTTACTTACTTTTAATCTCATGCAATAAAGTGTATGCCTCTAATTTGACATAAATTTTATCTTGTAATTCATTTAGCCTCTTCTTAGTATTTCTGAAAGGGCCAGTTTATTTTCCTCTTGTTACAGCTCTATGGCCATTGTGTAACAAAATGGGAAATACACTGTTGGACAAACTGAATACAACAAAGTAGTAATGGCAGGTGGTGTATTTAAATTGTGAGATTTAGAGTCAGACAGACCTTGGTTGGAGTCCAAGCTCTGCCACTTATACTAATTATGCAACTCTGAATAAATTACTCAACTACTCTTAGCCTCAGTTTTTCTTCTCTTAAAAAAAGGTGTCGGGGGGGAATCAGTTCAGTTCAGTCACTCAGTTGTGTCCGACTCTTTGCGACCCCATGAATCGCAGCACACCAGGCCTCCCTGTCCATCACCAACTCCCGGAGTTCATTCAAACTCATGTCCATCGAGTCGGTGATGCCATCCAGCCACCTCATCCTCTGTCGTCCCCTTCTCCTCCTGCCCCCAATCCCTCCCAGCATCAGAGTCTTTTCCAATGAGTCAACTCTTCACATGAGGTGGCCAAAGTACTGGAGTTTCAGCTTTAGCATCATTCCTTCCAAAGAACACCCAGGGCTGATCTCCTTTAGAATGGATTGTTTGGATCTCCTTGCAGTCCAAGGGACTCTCAAGAGTCTTCTCCAACACCACAGTTCAAAAGCATCAATTCTTCGGCGCTCAGGTTTCTTCACGGTCCAACTCTAACATCCATACATGACCACTGGAAAAACCATAGCCTTGATTAGACGGAACTTTGTTAGCAAAGTAATGTCTCTGCTTCCAAATATGCTATCTAGGTTGGTCATAACTTTCCTTCCAAGGAGTAAGCATCTTTTAATTTCATGGCTGCAATCACCATCTGCAGTGATTTTGAAGCCCCCCAAAATAAAGTCTCTCACTATTTCCACTGTTTCCCTATCTGTTTGCCATGAAGTGATGGGACCGGATGCCACGATCTTAGTTTTCTGAATGCTGAGCTTTAAGCCAACTTTTTCACTCTCCTCTTTCACTTTCATCAAGAGGCTTTTTAGTTCCTCTTCACTTTCTGCCATAAGGGTGGTGTCATCTGCATATCTGAGATTATTGATATTTCTCCCGGCAATCTTGATACCAGCTTGTGCTTCTTCCAGCCCAGCGTTTCTCATGATGTACTCTGCATATAAGTTAAATAAGCAGGGTGATGATATACAGCCTTGACGTACTCCTTTTCCTATTTGGAACCAGTCTGTTGTTCCATATCCAGTTCTAACTGTTGCTTCCTGACCTGCATATAGGTTTCTCAACAGGCAGGTCAGGTGGTCTGGTATTCCCATCTCTTTCAGAATTTTCCACAGTGTATTGTAATCCATACAGTCAAAGGCTTTGGCATAGTCAATAAAGCAAAAATAGATGTTTTTTCTGGAACTCTCTTGCTTTTTCGGATGATCCAGCGGATGTTAGCAATTTGATCTCTGCTTCCTCTGCCTTTTCCACTAAAGTAATTAGGAGGATTAAATAATGTGTGTAATAGGGGACATAAGAGGATTTTGGGGGTGATGGAAATATTCATATTCTGTATCATGATTGTAATGGTAATTAGTGACATGACTATGGCATTTGTCAAAACTCATGGAACTGTACACCAAAAGGTATGAATTTCTGAATGTCAAGTATACCTCAGTAAGCCTTACTTTTAAAATATATAATAAAAATTTTAAATGCATATAAAGTAATTAGCATAGTGTTTGACACTTAGTAAGTGCATAATAAATTATAGTTTTATGGGGCTATATCAGAATTATGAAACATTTATTCTTCTATTGTCACAGCAATGATTCTCCCCATAGTTACTAAAATCCTACATCTTGGTGTACTGAATTGAAGATCAAATTCAGTATTCCTTGTGTACCTCTTCTGCTCTTTAAATGTTATTAAATATCAAAGGAATGTACCAAAGAACAGTTGCTGCCCAGGTGGTTCAGTGGTAAAGAATCTGCCTGTCAAGCAGGAGACTCGGGCTCACTCCCTGGGTAAGGAAGATCCCCTGGAAAAGGCTCCTTTGTCCATGGGGTTGCAAGAGAGGTGGACATGACTTAGCAACTAAACAACAGCAAAGGAACAGTCAAAGAATACTTCCAGCTACAGTGCTGAAAATTCTCACTTTACAAAGATCTATTAAACTCTCATTGAGGGCGGACTCTATGGGATGCAGAGGGATATAAAGATGATACATATGTTCCTCCATCTTAACCACTTAATATATATTCATTCATTCCAAAATTGTCTTTTGAATGTCGATTATGGGCCAAACATTTGCACTTGGAAATATATTTGGAACTGGGGGAGATAATTACTATCCTTATGAATCAGTCTCGTGGGAGAAGTGGACTTTCACCCAAGAATTACCCCAATACATATTAGAAGTTTCAAAATAGATACAAATGTTCAGCTGGCTTGGAAATCTCACAGAAAAGACAGCTGACCTGAAATTCAGCAGAGATGAGAACAAACCAAGAGTTTGTTTTCTGTGTGTGTGTGGTGCAGTAATATGGCAGATAAGAAGGTGAAGGATAGAATCCTAGTAGTAGAGAAATTCTTTCTAGAAGGGATTCTCAATTTTGGATTTAAAACATGTGGTCTATGCACACATAGGGGACAGACTTACAGACACGGGGGATGGGGGAAGGAGAGGGTGGGATGAATGGAGAGAGCAGCATGGAAACATATATGCTACCATATGTAAAACAGACAGCCAGTGGGAATTTGCTGTATGACTCAGGGAACTCAAACTCGAGTTCTGTGACAAACTAGAGGGGTGGGATGGGGAGGGAGATAGGAGGGGACTTCAGAAGGGAGGAGACGTATGTATACCTGTGGCTGATTCATGTTCATGTATGGCAGAAGCCAGCACAATATTGTAAAGCAATTATCCTTCAATTAAAAATAAATAATTTTTTTAAAAAAACATGTGATCTATGGACAATTGGGGATGTTTGAATATGGATTTATGTTAGATAATGACATCATATCAATGTTGAGTTTTTGAGTGTCGTAATTATACTGTGGTTATGTAGATTATTCTTTTGCTTAGGAGACATGTTGAAGTATTTAAAGGTAAAAGTGTCTTGACAGCACAATATTTTCAAATAATTCAACAAAAATAATGTTGAATAAAGATGATAGGTAAACAGATATAAAAGTGGCAAATTTTTACAATTTGATGAATCAGAGTGAAGAATATATGGTTGTTTATTGTACTATCCTCTCTCTCCTTCCATTTCCCATCTCTCTTCCTTTATGCTATTGTCATATATTTTACTTTAAAATATGTCATAAACCTCTCAGTCCATTTCTATTATTTTTCTTTAAATAATCAATTATCTTTAAAAAATTTTTATTCTAGGGTAAGATTTAGGAGTTCATCACTGCCTTACATGTCAGACTCAGACAGTTCCTGTCCTTAGGTAGCTTACCATCAAATTTCACAGACGAAACAATTACCTGAATTATGGTTTTATTTGGTTAGTTTAAAACACAATCACAGAAAACTAACCAAACTGATCACATGGATCACAACCTTGTTTAATCCAATGAAACTATGAGCCATGCCATGTATGGCCACCCAAGACGAAGGGGTTGTGGTGGAGAGTTCTGACAAAGTGTGGTCCACTGGAGAAGGCAATGGGAAACCACTTCAGCATTCTTGCCTTGACCTCATGAACAGTACAAAAAGGCAAAAAGATATGACACTGAAAGATAAAGTCCCCAGTTTGGTAGGTGCCCGATATACTACTGGAGAAGAGTGGAGAAATAGCTCCATAAAGAATGAAGAGGCTGAGCCAAAGAGGAAACAACACCCAGTTGTGGAAGTGTCTAGTAGTGAGAGAAAAGTCCGATGCTATAAATAACAATATTGCATAGGAACTTGGAATATTAGGATCAAGAATCAAGGTAAATTGGAAGTGGTCAAACAGGAGATGGAAAGAGTGAACATTGACATTTTAGGAATCAGTGAACTAAAATGGACAGGAATGAGCAAATTTAATTCACATGACCATTATATCTACTACTGTGGACAAGAATCCCTTAAAAGAAATGGAGTAGCTCTCACAGTCAAAAAAAGAGTCCAAAATGCAGTACTTTGGTCCAATCTCAAAAATAATAGAATGATCTCTACTCATTTCCAAGGCAAACCATTCAATATCACAGTAATCCAAGTCTATGACCCAAGCACTAATGCCATAGAAGCTGAAGTTGAACAGTTCTATGAAGACCTTCAAGATCTTATAGGACTAACACCAAAAAACAAAACAAAAAAAAGATGTCCTTTTCATCACAGGGGACTGGAATGCAAAGTAGGAAGTCAAGAGATACCTAGAGTAACGGGCAAGTTTGGCCTTGAAGTACAAAATGAAGCGGGTCAAAAGCCAACAGAGTTTTGCCAAGAGAACACACTGGTCATAGCAAACACCCTCTTCCAACAACACAAGAGACATCACCAGTGGGTGAATACTGAAATCATATTGATTATATTCTTTTCAATCAAAGATGGAGAATCTATAGAGTCAGCCAAAACAAGATCAGGAGCTGACTATGGCTCAGATCACGAATTCCTTATTGCCAAATTCAGACTTAAATTGAAGAAAGTAAGGAAAACCATAGGCCATTCAGATATGACCTAAATCAAATCCGTTATGATTATACAATGGAAATGACAAATAGATTCAATGGATTAGATCTGATAGACAGAGTGCCTGAAGGACTACGGACAGAGGTTCATAACACTGTACAGAAGGAGGTGATCAAAACCATCCCCCAAAAAAAGAAATGCAAAAGGCAAAATGGTTGTCTGAGGAGGCCTTACAAATAGCTGAGAAAAGAAGAGAAGCAAAAGGCAAAGGAGAAAAGGAAAGATATACCCATTGAATGCAGAGTTCCAAAGAACAGCAAAGAGAAATAAGAAAGTCTTCATTAATGAACAATGTAAAGAAATAGAGGAAAACAATAGAATGGGAAAGACTAGAGATCTCTTCAAGAAAATTAGAGATACCAAGGGAATATTTCAAGCAAAGATGGGCACAATAAAGGACAGAAACAGTATGGGCCTAACAGAAGCAGAAAATATTAAGAAGTGGTGGCAAGAATACACAGAAGTATACAAAAAAGATCTTAATGACCCAGATAACCATGATGGTATGATCACTGTCCTAGAGCCAGACATTTTAGAGTGCAAAGTCAAGAGGGCCTTAGGTAGCATCACTATGAACAAAGCTAGTGGAGGTGATGCAATTCCAGCTGAGCTATTTAAAATTCTAAAAGATGATGCTGTGAAAGTGCTGCACTCAATATGACAGCAAATTTGGAAAACTCAACAATGGCCACAGGACTGGAAAAGGTCAGTTTTCATTCTAATCGCTAAGAAAGGCAATGCCAAAGAATGTTCAAACTACTGCACAATTGCACTCATTTCACATGCTAGCAAAGTAATGCTCAAAATTCTCCAAGCTAGGCTTCAACAGTACATGGACTGAGAACTTCCAGATGTTCAAGCTGGATTTAGAAAAGGCAAAGGAACCAGAGATCAAATTGCCAACATCTTTTGGATCATAGAGAAAGCAAGAGAATTCCAGAAGAACATCTACTTCTGCTTCATTGACTATGCTAAAACCTTCAAAGAGATGGGAATACCAGACCACATTACCTGCCTCCTGAGAAATCTGTGTGAAAGTCAAGAAGCAACAGTTAGAACTGGACATGAAACAACAGACTGGTTCCAAATTGGGAAAGGAGAATAACAAGACTGAATACTGTCACCCTAGTTATTTAACTTATATGCAGAGTACATCATGTGAAATCTCAGGCTGGAGGAAGCACAAGCTGGAATCAAGATTGCTGGGAGAAATAGCAATAATCTCAGATATGCAGATGACACCACCCTTATGGCAGAAAGTTAAGAGGAACTAAAGAGCCTCCTGATGAAAGTGAAAGAAAAGAGTGAAAAAGCCGGATTAAAACTCAACTTCAAAAAACAAAGATCATGGCATCCAGTCCCATCACTTCATGGCAAATAGATGGGGAAAAAATGGAAACAGTGAAAGAATGTTTTCTTGGGCTCCAACCATTCAACCATCTCATCCTCTGTTGTGCAGATCACTGCAGATTGTGACTGCAGCCATGAAATTAAAAGATGCTTGCTCTTTGGACAAAAAGCAATGACAAACCTAGACAGTGTATTAAAAAGCAAAGACATTATTTTGCTAACAAAGGTCTGTATAGTCAAAGTTATGGTTTTTCCAGTAGTCATGTATGGATGTGAGAGTTGGACCATAAAGAAGGCTGAGTGCCGAAGAATTGATGCTTTTGAACTGTGGCACTGGAGAAGATTCTTGAGAGTGCCTTGGACTGCAAGGAGATCAAAGCAGTCAATCCTAAAGGAAATCAATCCTGAATATTCTTGGAAGGACAGATGCTGAAGTTAAAGCTCCAATCCTTTGGCCACCTGATGCGAAGAACTGACTCATTGGAAAAGAGCCTGATACTGAGAAAGATTGAAGGCAGGAAGAGAAGGGGACAACAGAGGATGAGATGGTTGGATGGCATCACTGACTGAATGGATGTGAGTTTGAGCAAGCTCTGGGAGATGGTGATGGACAGGGAACCCTGGCGTTCTGCAGTCCATGAGGTCGCAAAGAGTCAGACATGACTGAGTGACTAAAGAACAATGGTTTTATTTAGAATTCTGACATAACAGTAGCTGTAGCTAGACCCTGGCTCTGCTCTAGTCTCCCTGATTTCCAAAAACTTCTCTACCAATTGTTGTAGAACTGAAGAAGCAACGGAAGCCAGAGAGTCAGCCTTACAGAGATACCACTGCATAAAGTCAGCCTCAATCTGTGGGAAGTAAATAATTAGTTATCAATGAAAACCTAGCTAGTTTTTGAAATATATAAGCTAACAATCCTTACTTAAAACACGTATTTTATCAAGAAAATTTTTAACACTAAGAGTGAGCAGACATTTCCATGCACAATCTGAAACCAATGTTGCTTTGAGTTAAATATATATCTATATTAACAGATATCTTTGTATCTAGATGTTTTCTTATAGTCACAAAATTTAGTTGTCCTCTTGTCCATGTTCAATTAAACCTCTGTCATGGCTGGTGATGCTAGTATTACAAACATGATTGCCATTAACCAGTTTTGAGTCCTAGGAGATATACAGTAAAAAATTTCCCCTTTATTGGTATATTATTAGCAGTAACGCTTGACCAAAGTTAAGAATGCCTCAAGAGAGTGGTTCATAGGTTAATTATAGACAATCCTCACTACATAGTTTAAGCCTGTGTATACAGTTTTAAGATTTCTCGATATGTGGCACAAAAACAGACATACAGATCAATGGAACAGAACAGAGTCCAGAGATAAACCCACACACCTATGGACAATTAATCAGTTCAAGAAAGGAGGCAACAATATACAATGGAGAAAAAACAATCTCTTCAGCAAGTGGTGATGGGAAAGTTGAACAGCCACATGAAGTTAGAACACACCCTCCCATCATACACAAAAATAAACTCAAAATGACTCAAACACTTAAATATAAGACAAGACAGAATAAAACTCCTGAAACAGAACATAAGAAAACATTCTCTGACATAAATCATTCAAGTGTTTTCTTAGGTCAGAAAATATACATGCATGCCTATGTTCACAGCAGCACTATTTATAATGGCCAAGACGTGGAAATAACCTGAACGCCCATCAACAAATGAATGGAAAAGAAGATATGATATACATATCCAATAGACTATTACTCAGCCATTTAAAAGAATGAAATAAAGCCATTTGCAGCAACATGGATGGACCTAGGGGTTATGATATAAGAAAAGTCAGTCAGAAAGAGAAAGACAAATACCATATGACATCACTCATAAGTGAAATCTAAAATACAATACAAATGAACCTATCTATGAAGCAGAAACAGACTCAAAGGCATAGAGAACAGATTTGTGTTCGTCAAGGGAAAAGTAGGGTAAGGGAAGGATAGATTAGGAGTTTGGGATTAGCAGATGCAAGCTATTATATATATGATGGATAAATAAGAAAGTCCTACTATATAGCACAGATAACTATATTAATTCTGTGATAAATAACAATTGAAAAGAATATATATATGTATAACTGAGTCATTTTGCTGTACATCAGAAATTAACACAACATTGTAAATCAACTATACTTCAATAACATTTTTTGAAAAGATTTCTCAATATGGAGATTTAGTTTATTACAATGATCCTATGTCATGTTTATTTCAGTACTTTTAATGGCTACACATTTATTCTTCAAGGACTTTTTTAAAACATACAACCATGAGTTATCCAAAGGCAAATATAATAAAATAAAGTAAATGATCCAAATATGTATTTTTTCCAGTAGAAGGGGTGATAGAAATTAGCTATAATTATAAAGTAATGTGAATTGTTTTTCTTCTATGTTTCTTTAACTGGTTTTAAAGACAAATGTTAAAGAGTTTTATTGATGCTTCCAGTAATTACATTATTGTTCAACAAATGTGTAGCCTTCTGGAGTTTCAACTTTGAGGAACAACATAATTTACATTTCATTATGTTTTTTTTTAGAACTCACCTAACTTTACAATTGTACCTTTTAGCTAATGGCTTTAATTCAAGTAATTCATTTTAGCTATAAAAAGCATTTAGTGGTAACTGGAAGTTAACAATGGAATTTTTTTAACAGCTCAGAAATATATTTTATTTATCTTTATTGAAGTGTAGTTGATTTACAATATCATGTAAGTTTCAGGTATATAGTACGGTGATTCATATTTTTTGCATATTATATTCCATTATAGATTATTATAAAATACTGAGAATAATTCCCTCTGCTATATGTTTAGTACATTTTATATGTTAATCCCATGCTCCTAATTTGTCCCTCCTCCCCACTTTTGATACAATAAATTTGTTTCCTATGTCTGTGAATCTGTTTGTTTTGTTTACAGATTCTTTATTATTATTATTTTTTAGATTCCACTTATAAGTGATATCACAGAGTATCTTTCTCTGACATTTCACTAACCATAATATTCTCTAAGTCTACCCATGTTGTTCCAAATGGCAATATTTAATTCTTCTTATGGCTGAGTAATATCCCATTACACACACACACACATATCTATCACATCTTCTTAGGCCAATTGTCTATTGATGGGCAACACTGTTATTATTAATAAGTACATCCTGTATTCAGTTAATAAGCAGGTCTCAGGGCTACATAGGACCTGAAACATGCTTGAGGAGTGCAACACATGAAACTAATAAATATTAAATGATTAGGGTCAAAATTTAAAAGCTGTTGCTTTAATGTGAGCTTTAATAATTATTATATTAGCTTACTAATCTAATGCTTAAGAATGAATACATTGTATTTTTGTCTCCTTTCTTGGCTGTGCCTTAGTCCAGCATTATTCCTCTGTTTCTTAATCCTGAATCTTGGCCTAAATAACTAATCAGGACAACATGAATACCTGATTTACATTCAAACTGCTTGGAGACAGTCCTGTCCTGCAGCTAAAATATGGTGATCCACATACCACCCAAGTTAAGCACTGCCCATTGTAGTAAATTGAGAATATTATATAATTTACCCAGCTGAATAAAGACTTTGCAAGAGAAGACATAATTATTATATGAGAAAACAGAAAAAATATTTCTTCTCATATGCAGTGCTTATTAAATTGTATGCATTATACAGTACTGGATTTTTTTCTTCATATTTATATTATTCCAGAAAAGTATTTAAGGTAGGTGAGTAAACTATATTACTCATAAGCAATAGGCTGTGTAGGTTGATTTTCCCACTCAAAAATATAATTTCATACACTGTGAAAGCATAATAAAAGTACCTTAGATATTTAAGCAACCAGATTCAAACACTACTGACCTGGCTTGCTGTTGTTTAGTTGCTAAGTTGTGTCTGACCCTTTTGTGATCCCATGAACTGTAGTTTGCCAGGCTCCTCTGTCCATGGATTTTCCCAGGCAAGAATACTGGAGTGGGTTGCCATTTCCTTCTCCAGGGGATCCTCCTAACCCAGGGACTAAACCCATGTCTCCTGCATTGCAGACAGATTCTTTCCTCTGAGCCACCAGGGAAGCCCCACTGAGCTTGCTAGCTTATACATGGTAATGTATACATGGGACAATCTAGCCCATCAGTTACTATATTTAGCATCCAGAGCAATTCATATCAATGTGGGCTAATTATTCTGACTAAATGGATCCATCAATTCAACTCCAAAGTTAGTATTTTGATTTCCCTCCTACTGAATTGACATTGTCTCTGTGATGTACCCATTGTCTAAATTATGGCATTCCAGATCAAGCCCATAGTAACAGACCTTAAACCTCAACCCCCACTGACCAACGCCTTCCCTCCAATCAGTCACTATTTCTCCTTCTCACCCTCCCCTTTCCATCCCATACCATTATCTTTCTTGTCATTTCTCAGTTGCCGCAGTAGCTTTTCAGATGCTCCCATCATTGCCAATACTGGTCAAAAACCCCTTAGTGCCATGGTCTGAGGAAGTTTCCCAAACCACAGATCTGATCATATAACATCCTTAATTGAAACCCTTCAAAATGCCTCCCCTGTTGTTACAGCGGGAGCTTTAGAACCTTCTTTACGTAACCAACTGGAAGCAATACTCACAGCACAAGGTACACATACTAATTCACGATGTGCATATATATGCATGACTGAAGTAAAAGTTTTATGGAGCAAACTTACCCTTAATTCTTGTGATGCACTCTGATATTTCCTATTCTATTCGATTCTTCTGTTCTATAAAATTCAATTTCACACACAAAAATTATTGATTCCAAACTGTAGTGCTGAAGAAGACTCTTGATAGTCCCTTGAACAGCAAGGAGATCAAACCAGTCAATCCTGAAGGAAATCAACCCTGATTATTCATTGGAAGGACTGATGCTGAAGCTCCAATCCTTTGGCTACCTGATGCGAAGAGCTGACTCATTGGAAAAGACCCTGATGCTGGGAAAGATTGAAGGCAGGAGAAGGGGACAACAGAGGATGAGATGGTTGGATGGTATCACCAACTCACTGGACATGAGTTTAAGCAAACTCAGGGAGATAGTGAAGGACAGGAAAGCCTGGTGTGCTGCAGTTCCTGGGGTCAGAAAGAGTTGGACACGACTTAGTGATTAAACAACAACAAATTGATCTTGCAAACCACTAATAGATCATAAGGTACAGTTTGAAAAATGCTGGTCTAGAGGATAAAGTTTACACTATTTACCTCTGTTTCCAAGCCTTCTTCTGATATAGATCTGGACGACAATTCTGGGTTCATTCATTCATTATCTCACCAATAAATAGCTGACCAAAGCTTACTCGCTCAGTACCTGTCCGGCCCTAGGCCCTAGTGAGTAAAGGCTCAGTGCTGACCAGAGGAGTTCAGTATTTTGTGGAACACAGACCAGCACAAAGGCTATTACCATTTAGTTATGAAAGAAAGGTAAGACTCAGACAGAGCAATTAATTCCGACCACAAAGGGATCATCAGCACAAACAGGCTAGGGGACTCAGCTTCAAGCACCCGGCTGTCTATAAACACATTTCAGAGATCTGTCGGTGATATTTAAGAGGCACGCCAACGTTATGAACTTTTGTTTCCTCTAGTGATTTGTAATATGAGTTTTAGGATTGCAAAGTTTTCTGTACAACTCCAATAAACATTTTGGTTTTAAATTCAAAAAAAGAAGACGACTCGCCTGCAGGCGCTCCGGCTCGGCTCGGGCTCCCAGGGCCTCCCTCGCCGCACCCTCTCCCCGCCTCCCACGCTGTGACTCCAACCAGAGCTGCCCCCCGCCACCACCCGGCTCCGGACCCCTGGAGCGCACCGCTCTCAGCGCCCCTTCCCACCTCCCCGCAGCCCCGCGCCGCAGTCGCGCCGCGTTCCCTTCCCCTCGCCACCCGCTCCCTCCCACCCCAGCACCCTGAAGCCCCGCACCCGGGAGGAGGAGGTCCGGACGCAGCTTGCCAGGGGCCTCCCTGTGGACTTTAAACCCAGAGAACTCTACCCGCCCTTCAGGGCGTTCAAGGGGTATGAAGGGTCCCTGACCAAGCTCTCATAGAGCAGCCTGCGGGTGTTGTGATCCGTGACAGCAGGGCTGGAGCAGAAGCCGTCAGAACGCATTGAACCGTATTCACTTTGATCCTGAGAACCCGCAGACCCTGAGGCTAAAGTATGCCAAAGCCACTACCAAGACGGCCAAGAACAAGCTGATGGCCGCACCAAATCCCACCAACGCCCAGCCCGCCCTAGAGCGCCCTTCAGCTTATGGGACCCCTAAGACCTGATCCCCCAATGCCCGCATCCTCGGACGGGTAGGGCACCGTACCTTCTGCCCACCACGGAGCTGACCTCCACCGTCTCGCCTGCTGCGCTCACCTGCCCAGCTGTCACTGCTCAGAGAAGGCAGGTCAGGTGGCGCTCTCCCATTTTCAGGATGAAGAAACTGATGCCCAGGGTGGTGCTGGTACACTTTCTCTGACATCACCTGTGAGGATGGAAATCTGGTCAGTTCTGTTAGTTCTTTAGTCTTGTGACCGCAGCGTGAAGCCCGGGCCAGCAGGCGCCACTGGGAGGAAGGTGCCCTGAGCTTCCACTGCCCCCAGGCGCCTGCCCTGCAGCTTTCTTCTGAAGATTGAATTTTAAGCCTGATTCAGTGGACTGTTTCCTTCTTCCTTTCTCTCCTCTTCCTCAGCCTTGCCCTGCCCCCCAAGTCCCTCTCCAAAGCCTCATGGTAGGATTCATGGTCTTCTCACCAGGATCCTGCAGCACCCTGCCATGCCAAGTCGCTTCAATCGTGTCTGATTCTTTCCAATCCTGTGGACCATAACCTACTAAGCTCTTCTGTCCATGGGATTTTCCAGGCAAGAATACTGCCATGCCCTCCTCCAGGGGATCTTCCTGACCCAGGGATTGAACCCGTGTCTCTTAAGTCTCCTGCACTGGCAGGCATATTCTTTAGGGCTTACCTGGGAAGACACCCAGACCCAACTCAGAGTCCTGACCCCCAGTCCAAAGTTGCTTCCACAGCTCCACCTCGAAGATACCAAGCATTTAACCCTACATGTTTTCCAGCATGAATTAAGACACTTAAACTTGTGGATGTCAGTGCACCGTTTGTTTTCACATTGTGTCACCATAGCAACATGTCCTGACCACTAAGGGTTCATCATTCCCTGCCCTTCTCCCTACATCCTTCCCCTGCACCCAGCCTACCTCAGTGAGGACCAAGTCCTGCAGCTAGTTCCATCCAGCGCCCTTCAGCCAGCACCCCTCAGCACCCCACTCACTTCCTGGCTGAACAGAAAGGACCACCCAGCCAAGGGAGAACGTTTTCTTGGTCATTTCAATAATCAAGGTCCTCTGCTTCCTCCTCCTCAGAGGGGCCAACAGCCAATTAAGAAAATCCTTTCTCTGCCCTATTTGCTTACCTCTCTCTCCACCCACACACCCCAACCCTGCCACGGCTCATCCTTCTTTTCAAATTTCAAAACCAACCAAAAGTGAAATTATTTTTGTAGCCTATGTAACAAAATATTTGTGCCACGTAAAGAAGAAAAAGCTGCAAACACAGACTGTTAAGGCAGCACATAGTGGAGACATTTAGGGCATTGCTGGGGTGGGGGGCGAGTAGAAAGACTTCCCAGAGGAACACACCTCTAAACTGACACCTAACAGAAAAATAGACATCAACCAGGAAAAAGAAGTGGGGAGAGGTAGAGTCCCAAGCAGAAGAACAGTTTGTATACCACTGAGGTGATAGTGGCAGGACCTTTTTGAAGAGTAAATTGTTTCTGTGGGGCTGGACAAAGCTCAGGGACGCATGATAAAAGATAAGGATGGAGGAGTGTGGAATGCCCCATGGAGTGTGTTGAAAGCCACACTGGCTCTTTTAGGCCAGGGTTTCCAGATCTAGCCCAGGTATGCTGAGGACTCCACAGAGGTCCTAGGCACTGCAGGGAGAGGCAAGGTCAAGGCCAAGCAGGCTGGGCTCTCCTGATCCCTTTCAACCAGCGTAGCAGTGACACAATATCGGCACTGGGAATACAAATTCCCAATACTGGATAGTGTGGAAAACGGATCTGAGAAGGGCCAAATGGACAGGTGTTCCAAACTAGGGGTGTGGCAGAAAGAAGAGTGGGAGCAATGCAGACTCAAGAGAAGGAAGAGACAGCACAGGGGATTGAATTCTTGAACAAGTCCTCATCTTTAAACTCACTGTGTTTTCTGTTCCCTTTGCTTGGAACAGGATTTCTTAAGCTTACTTATTTATTCCTTCACAGTGAATTGCTTGGACAATCTGGTGAAGCCTATGAACTTTTCTCAGAATAATATATTTAAATGCATAAGTGTACATATTATTACATAGACATACATGTTACTATAAAGAGATAATTGTATAATCCTATGCAATTATCAGAATATTAGGAAAACAAATTTGTGTTATATAGTATGCAATAAAACACAAATTCTTACAGTGAGTCTAATTCCTATAGTAATTTCAAAGTAAAAATGTGTGCAAATTAATATTTGAAAAATCTGAGTCAACTGCAGTATGAATATATCTATGTTTCTATTGGTAAAAAGTTACAAGTATTGCTAGCACTACCGGTTTGTGACCTATATTTATAATGGAAGAAAAAATGTTAAATTTCAAACTGGAGGTTAGTGAAAATAAAGACATACTCATTTTCTTTTCCCAATTCTTCAAGGCCCTTAATTTGCACCATGGATCCCTTGGTAAAGCCCCTTGCTTAAAGCCCTTTCTTACCTTGTCCATTAGTTGTATCTATCCTCTAAGATTTATTTTATACATTATTACATGTTCGCAAAGCTAGGTTCCCATAACAGTTGTACATAGTTCTATTACAGCCTGTGAGGAACTGTTGTTATCATGTGTTTACTTATCAGTTCTCTACCAAACTGGAATGTGAGTCCCTTGAGGGAAGAAATTACTTCTGATGCATCGTAGCATCAAGAGTACCTGGTACAGCCACATACATAAAAGCCTATTAAGTGAATGAGCACACTGTTCTGTGAGAACACTAATCACTTCATAGACTGCAGGGAAAGTGTGGAGGTGGGGGAGAAGACGATGCTTTATTTGTGTCTTTCAGGGATACAGAAATTTCATATTACGGTTGTTATGGTTCAATGAAAAGAATGTTAGAAAACCTACCTAGAACAAGGCAGTGAATAAAATCAGGGTGCATAAATGGTGGGTGGAAATGTGTGTGTGGCAATCAGAACATGAAAGCTTCTTGTTTAATTTTGCCCTCTGCTCTAATGGCAACATAGCCGAGATGAACTGTTTTTCTAGGGAGAAATTGGAATCATGGAACAAGAAGCAGTCCTGGAGACCTGTGAGAGGTGAAGAACTGGGCTGCCTGAAGCTTGCTTCTTCACTTCAGTTTCTCAGTCATTAGAAACGAAGGTGAGTTTACTGTGAGGCTAAATTTTTAGGTCTCTTCATTTACATGGGCCCTTTCTAGGGTCACTTAATTTTGTTATTTGTAATTTTCTTTGTGAATATGTGTATTTTCCAAAGAGGACTTCCCAAATTGTATATGCACTAAGATTTTAGTTACAGTATTAGAAAAATGTTATAGAATTGTGCCCAGCATATAGTATGCTCTGTAAACATTAACCAGCTAACTAACTAATGTATATGATGAATTGTCTAACTTCCTGTCATAGGGTCTCTTACATTTGCAGAATAAAATACACTCACACACTCAGGCATGAACATGTTTCACCCCTGCTTTCGATCATTCTTTATTCCTTTCCTGAAATACCTGTACCTTCCCCTTCTCTCTCATTCCCCTAAATCATGACAATCCTATAAAGCCCAAGGTAATAAGTGGATCATAGAACACAGTGATGGCTATAGAGCATTTCAGTGGTAGTGTTTAGAAAAACATGAAAAATAAACCATGGTATGTGTGGTAGTGATACCACTTAAGAAAGATAAAGGAGAAAGGTATGGGCTGACCGTGCCATCAGATTTAGGAGGTGAATGTGAAAGGGTGATGGTTATAAAATGGGCTTTAAAAAAACTCAGCAGTTATTCCACAACTTTATTTCTAGGCAAACTGAATACCTAAGGTTAAAAAAAAAATCAGAAATCGGTGTTTTAAACCATCCCACTTGTCCTTAAAATTGAGAGAGCCTTTAGGAATACAGCATCTCTGGGATGACAATTCCAATATTTAATGCATGTGTACAAATAATCCCACAGAAAGGCCCCAACACAAGAGTTGTTGATGTGGACCATCAACAATTTAAAAAAAAGTCTTTACTGAATTTGTTATAGTATTGCTTGTTTTATGTTTTGGTTTTTTGGCTGAGAGGCATGTTGGGATCTCAGCTCTCTGACCAGGGAACCTGCACACTCTACACTGGAAGGTGGAGTCTTAACCACGGGACTATTCGGAAAGTCCCAAGAGTTGTCGATAAATGTACATCTTAAAAAAAAAAAAAGTACCTTTTAAAGTAAAAAAGAGAACTCCTCTAAATATTTTACTCAGTGTAATTAAATGTGACTTTCATTTGAAATTTTATTTAAAAAACACTGCAACCTGCAAAGACATGAAGAAAATTTAAATAGATGTTACTAACTGAAAGAAGCCAATCTAAAAGGCCTCATACTTTATTATTTCAACCATACAACATTTTCAAAAACTTAAAACTATGGAGACATAAAATGATCAGTGGCTCCAGGGGTTTGGAGGAGGGAGGGATGAACAGACAGAGTGAAGAGGATTTTCAGGACAGTGAAACAACTCTGTATGAAAATATAATGGCAAATACCTGTCATTATACATTTGAATAAACTCATTTTTAGCCCCTCTGACTATATCAAGAGTAGCCATAATGTAAACTTGGACTTTGGTTGAAAAAGATGTGCAAAGGTAGGTTCATCAATGGTAACAAATGCACTGGTGCAGGATATCATAGTGGAAGAAGTTGTGTGTGTGTGGAGACAGGGTATATGGGAACTTCCTGTTCAATCTGGGGTAAACCTAACACTTTTCTAAAACATATGAATTAAAAGTATATGTTTTCCCTGATTTTAAGTTTAGCATTTAATAACCTAAGGATATGAATTATATTTTTGAAAAAGAATCCATCGTTTTGATACACATAACATAGAGTCTATGCATAATATCAGTTCAGTTAGTTCAGTTGCCCAGTCTTGTCCGACTCTTTGCGACCCCATGAATCGCAGCACACCAGGCCTCCCTGTCCATCACCAACTCCTGGAGTGCACTCAGACTCACATCCATCGAGTCAGTGATGCCATCCAGCCATCTCATCCTCTGTCGTCCCCTTCTCCTCCTGCCTCCAATCCCTCCCAGCATCAGAGTCTTTTCCAATGAGTCAACTCTTCGCGTGAAGTGGCCAAAGTACTGGAGTTTCAGCTTTAGCATCATTCCTTCCAAAGAAATCCCAGGGCTGATCTCCTTTAGAATGGACTGGTTGGATCTCCTTGCAGTCCAAGGGACTCTCAAGAGTCTTCTCCAACACCACAGTTCAAAAGCATCAATTCTTCGGCGCTCAGCCTTCTTCACAGTCCAACTCTCACATCCATACGTGACCACAGGAAAAACCATAGCCTTGACTAGACGGACCTTTGTTGGCAAAGTAATGTCTCTGCTTTTGAATATGCTATCTAGGCTGGACATAACTTTCCTTCCAAGGAGTAAGCATCTTTTAATTTCATGGCTGCAGTCACCATCTGCAGTGATTTTGGAGCCCAGAAAAATAAAGTCTGGCACTGTTTCCACTGTTGCCCCATCTATTTCCCATAAAGTATGGTACCAGATGCCATGATCTTCGTTTTCTGAATGTTGAGCTTTAAGCCAACTTTTTCACATAATATAGTAACCATTAATAAACTATGAAACAAAATGCTTTAAAAAGTGCCACTGCAGTTATGACTTCTAATTCTAAACTTTTAAGACATTTTTCCCCCTTAACTATTCTTTTCACCTTGTCTTGCATTCTTGCTGAATCTTGGTGTAATATTCTGTTTCCCAGACTACATAGTAAGCAGTTCTAAGACAGAAGAAGAATTGTGACTGAAATTCCTGTGCTTTCCTTATAGTCGGGGGTGGGGGACGGGGGGAGAGGGCGTTTCCAGCAGAAAGAACAGGGTCAGGAAAGACACAGAATGTGAGGCAGAGGTCAGAGAGAGACCAGGGAGCCAGACAGGTGATGGGTGATGAAGCTGAAAACTGGATAAGGTTAGTCCAAGAGATTTGGATTTTATTCTGTAGGCAGTGAGGACTTGGTTTTCATAAAAAACAGGGCAGTGACACATTAGAACTGTGCTAAAGAAGATTATTCTGGCAGCAGATTGTAAAAAGGGTTGGTGCAGAGGAGGGGAGGCACAGCGTCTGATGGACATAAAGGCACCGGCTCCTGTTTATTTGGAGCTCACTATGTACCAAGCACTGTGATGAATGTTTTATGTGCATTATCCTACCTAATCTTCATAACAAGTCTATGAAGCAGGTGCTACCATTATTCTCATTCAACCATGAGGAAAACGGAGAAGTGAAGGCTTGGAGAAGTTACAAAAGAGTCAAATTCTTGGGCGTGTGACGTGTTGTACCACAAAGGCCTGCTGTCACTATCTTGAAATTACTTTTCTTAAAGAAGGGCCCTCATTTTCATTTTGCACTAGCCCTGTGGAATTTTGTAGCCATTATTAAATAATTTTGTCTAGGGCTATACAGGTAATAGATGTCAGACATGGGATTTAAGAGTGCAAGTCCTCAGCTATAGAGGTTCCCAGGTGGCACAGTGGTAAAGAATCCATCTGCCAATGCAGGAGATGCAAGAGATGCAGTTTTGATCCCTTGGAGTGGGAAATGACAACCCACTCCAGTATTCTTGCCTGGAAAATTCCATGGGCAGAGGAGCCTAAAGGGCTACAGTCTGTGGGGTCAAAAAGAATCGGACACGACTGGGCATGCACGCAAGTCCTCAGCTATGCTATACTGCACTAGCTTATGATCCAAGAACAAAGAGAATGGATTTGAAGGAATTTTGTCAATACTGACAAAGTTTAGAGAGTGGTTTTTTTTTAATTAAAATAATTTTGTTGTGAAAACTTTTTAAGGATTTCACAAAACCTCTTGAGATAACCAGAAGTTCCCTATTGGGAAACAGTCTATTGCATCACTGAGGGTGCTGTTAACTGGCCTTGCTGGTAGGGGAGCTCTGAGCTTTGTATCAGGTTGATTGTGACACCTGGTGACAGCAACGTGTTATTGCAAGGATTTCTTTTTCTGTTTCAGGAATCAGGCAGTTTAGTCTGTTTTTGTTTTTTTTTTTTAAGACTTCCCCTTAAATTTTACACTTCCCAGACTATTTTTCTGTTTTTGAAAAAACAAATTGAAAAACTGCCTGCCTGACTTTCCCCAGTTTTTAATAAGAGCTGTTCATAGAAAAATATTCATATAGGAACCATCACATAATCTAATTTGAAGATTTTTTAAGAATAATGTTAATTGGGGGGACCAAAAATTAAAACACAAATGCATTCTAGTTATGAATGCATATATGTTTCCAAATAGTATTTGGCATGTGGTTTTTATTCACTCCTACATAATCTGTGTAGGTGAGTAGATAGAGAATACTAACTAGAATCATAGTCTTATAATATTTTCAAAAGAAACCCACATTTTACCTGCAGCAGTGTTAGAATTACATCTGGTACCAAATAGTTGACATGGTAGTCATAGGAAAACTGATCCAACTTGCAATTTTAAAGTATAAAAATATATTCATGTATTGAAATTTGAGGGGTTCCTTTGCTGTTGCTTAAGAGTTATTTTCACTTTACCAAGCACCTAATTATGTGAACTCAAGAAATGCTTAAATGACTGAATGAAAACTTGTCACAGTGAAGGGAAAGCTATCACTAAGGTTAAAGGAGTCTATCTGCCCAGTTCCTGGATTCATTTTAGAATGCCAGCTGAATGGACACAAATGGACTGCCTATGATTGCTGAGCTCTGAAAGTCGCACAGTAATATTTGAATCCTCCAAACTTCTCTCACCTCATAGGAGCAAATATTATACAGTGATACTTTCCCAACTTCCAAGCATGTGTCTTTAGAATTTTCTAAAGGTAAAAACTTAGATGCTGAAGCTGAAGCTCCAACACATTGGCTACCTGATGTGTAGAGCCAACTCATTGAAAAAGACCCTGAAGCAAGGAGAAGCGGGAAGCAGAGGATGAGATGGTTAGATAGCATCACTAACTCAATGGACATGAATTCAAGCAAACTCTGGGAAATAGTGAAAGACAGGGAAGCCTGGTGTGTTGCAGTCCATGGGGTCACAAAGAGTTGGACACAGCTTAGCAAGTGAACAACAACAAAAACTTAGAACCATAAATATGATCAGCTACTGCTGCTGCTAAGTCGCTTCAGTCGTGTCCGACTCTGTGCGACCCCATAGACGGCAGCCCACCAGGCTCCCCTGTCCCTGGGATTCTCCAGGCAAGAACACTGGAGTGGGTTGTCATTTCCTTTTCCAATGCATGAAAGTGAAAAGTGAAAGTGAAGTCGCTCAGTCGTGTCCAACTCTTAGCGACCCCATGGACTGCAGCCCTCCAGGCTCCTCTGTCCATGGGATTTTCCAGGCGAGAGTACTAGAGTGGGTTGCCATTGCCTTCTCCGAAATATGATCACAATGTGTGTTAAATTATTCAATCTAATGCATTCTGGCCTGGTTGTTTTGGTCTTTTGCTCAACATGAATATTTATGTTCAACTGAGGCAGGCAGTGCCTTAGAAACATGACGAGTTACAGAGGAGTATTAAGCTCCACCACCTTCAGCATCTAGGTAGGTAATCCAAAGTCTAAATAAGTGATAGCATGGGGACAGTGGGACACTGGACAGGTCACTCCCGGCCTGAAAGGGGGCAACTATAGCTCCACTCTAGCACTCGGGTGCCATGTGAGAATGTGGGCCCAGAGTTGTCAGATTTCAGAAGCCAGAAATCCAAATTTTTGAAACCCTAACCATTTTTTTTTTAAATTTAAGAAACATTTTAGGGGCCTTCATGGTGGTCTGGTGGCTAAGACACTACATTCCCAGTGAAGGGGGCCTGGTTTGGATCCCTGGTCAGGGAACTAGATCCCACATGCTAAAACTAAGACTATATAAATAAATAACTTTTTTATATATATATAAAGAAATATTGTCAGGGGAAGAGTGGCTATCTGCCACTCTTCCTTACTGACCAAGATTAATTTGATCATGTGTAACTGTTAGGTTTTTTTTTCCATAGATAAACATAGCTACTAAAGAAATTGAGGCTGGTGAGGATTAATCATTTCCCATAATCTGGATATGGGATTATAATGAAAGTCAATTTTAGATCAGATTCCAGTGCACCCACAGACACTTATTAATACAACCTGCTGTATAAGCTATGTAAGATCCCAACTCTCTGCCCTTTACAGTGCTCTCAGTATTTTGTTCCAAAAAATCTTATCTTGAGGCAGCTTTAACATCTTTCCTGTGGCTGAATTCTATAATCTCTATAGAAGACAAAATCAAGCTGCAGGGATCAAGCTGCAGGCTTCATGGATTCCCACACTTTGTTCCTTCAAGGGTGGCAAGAATCTCTAAAATGTTTTAGTCAATCCACATATCTTAAATATTGCTAATTTCATAAATGAGGTCTAATTTCTAACATTTATCCTACTTTTGAGAAGCCAAAAATAAAAACCTATTTCTGACATCACTATGCTAATTAGCAAGCCATGTGGTATGGATCAGGAGAGTGGAGGGATGACAGATGTTCTTGACAACAGCTGCTTCTGGAGTGTGGTCTTTCTGACCTTGACACCTCTGGAGTATGGCATTCTCAGTTTGGCCAACAATAAACGAAGCTTAAACTAGCATATGCATAGCATCACAGTGTGTATCCCAAAGCAGGTTAGAGTACATCATGATGTCAAATTAGTGGTCCAGTTCCCACCTGTGGGACTCATTTGCAGCTGTTCATAGATGCAGATTCATATTCATCCCTGCTTTCTAGGAGTTTCCATTGTAGCACCAGCTGAGGGGTATTGCTTGAGTAAAGATTAAAGGTTGGAAGAACAGACATGTGATTGCGTTCTGGGAATACACAGCAGAGATAGAGACCGTACGGAAGAAGCAACAGTGCCTTCTGCAAGCAGACTACACAGCTGGCACCAAGACAGGAGGGAGCAGTGATGGAGACCCTGATTCACAGGCCACTGTGGGACTCCCACTCCACTAACAACAGAGTATCTCAATCTCTTTCAGCTTTCTTTGTTGATCATTTGGAGATTGACAAAGTAATAAAGGAAATCACTTTCTACCTAAACTCTAGGCTATGAGAAAGAATTTAGTTCCTAAGGGGAAAGTGATGGGAATCATAGAAGAAAGCTCATGTTCAGCTTATTTTACTTCCACATTTACTGAATGCCAGGCATTGTGCTGATATTAGGGATTTAAAAAAAAAAAATTGAGGAAATGTTGAAGCACACCTAACCTAGATTGAGTGGATCAGAGAAAACTTTCTATCACCTGAACTGTCTTATGCAATGCGTGGTATATTTGAAGTGGGGAAAAGGGATACAACAATGCGTCTGGGGGGGGACAGCATTTTAGGCAGCAGGCACAGTGGGAACACAAACATGTTAGCCTGAGTGCAAAGAACTGCAAGACTTTGATACCACTGTAATTTAAAGTGCTTGGCAGGGAACATTAGGAAATGAGGCTAGAAAAAAGGGAAAAGCCAGTCATAGAGGGCCTCGTTGATCATGCTGAGAAACTAGAAATCTGTTCAGAAGGAATGAGTGAGGCATCTGAATTATATGGCAAGAATTCATTTCAGAGAATCTACTCTGGTTGAAATCTAAATCAAAGATAGTTGGCTCCTGGGGCAAACGGAGCAAGACTGGCAGCATGGAGACCAGTTAGCAGGCTAGCCCAATAGTGTAGGTAAGAAGTGATGATGGTTGAAGGAAGGATTTCAGTAGCATGGGAGACTGGTTGAAGCATATTTATAGGCAGAAGGAAGAAACCAGTAGTGGGGGAAACTGGAAGACAGGTTAATTGGTTGGCATGCAATTAGAGGTATTAGAACTGAACTAGAAGAATCAAATTTGGGTTAACTAACTCGACAGAGGATGAGATGGTTAGATGTCATCATCAACTCAATGGACATAAGTTTGAGCTAACTCTGGGAGATAGTGAAGGACTGGGAAGCCTGGTGTGTGGCAGTCCCTGGGGTCACAAAGAGCTGGACACGATTTAGTGACTGAACAACAACAACTTATTAAACTAGTAGGCTGGAGAAGAAAGAGAGTAGATGGGAACTTGAGGTCACGATGTAATGGCACGTTAGAGTTCATGGGGTTAGTAGAGACACCTTAGAGTTCAGGAAGGCAGATTTAAGTAAATTTAGATCAAAGAAAGTTGTGATCCCACAACTTTGAATCCTACAAGTTGTAATGTATGCAAAAATAAAAGACTTTACAACTGCAAACTATTATAGTGAGAAGAAAATAAATCATATTGTTGACAGACTTCTGTGAGTCTCTCCTTTGAACCCAGAATTTTAAGAGGACTGTGTATTCCCCTTTGGTGAATGAAGGTTGACAAGTAATTCACACAAGTTTGCCTGAGAGTCACTCAGAATGCACTGAAGCTTGGGAGAAATGGTAAGGCTAACCAGAAAGGGCTCTTAAAAGTTATGTTCGTTGAAAAAAATAAAAAATAAAAACATGCAGGGCCACTGACCAAGAGGGAAGACACAATGTTAACAAATGGAAATGACAAAGAACAAATATAGAATTCTTCTTACGTCTAAATGTTTGCTCAGGGAGCATAATCGTGAGATGGGAAAAAGTCCAACAACTGGAGTTATCTAGAAGGGAGATATGTCATGTGAAGAGTGGCTGAAAGAACTGACAGTATTATACTGAGTGGGTTATGAGGTATGAGAGCTACCTTTACATAAGTGAAATGCTTATGGACAAAGGTTAGCTATGTATGTTGCAGGCTGTAAGTGGAGTAGAGGAGGCACAAGGGGAGGAAGGAAGTAACAGGGTCAAGTCTTAAACGTACAAGAAGCTGGATCTTAGTTCAATTTAATAGCTCTCCACCTATTAGGGTCCTCCAAACACAGTTTCTCCCCTCCCCCTCAACATTTTACCAGGAAAAATTTCAAGCATAACAGCAAAGTTGACAGGATTTTACAGTGAACACCCAAATACTAGATTCTACCATTCTACTACATAGATTCTACCATTAACATTTTATTATACTTGCATTATCAAATATGTATCCATCTATTCATCCCTCTATCCATTCATTAATCCACCTAATTTTTTTATACATTTCAGAGTAAACTCCATTTAGTTTTGGCTACCATTGGGAAGGAAGGGCAACTTTATCCTAAGAACTTTTTTACAGAGGCTAATGGTTGTCTGTTCAGGATGCATAGAGAGGATTTCTGCATTGATTATGTGGAGTGGACTGGACTGTGACTTTAAAATATTTTTGACTGCTACCAATATCAAGAAATGTATTTCACATTCCTATCCAGTGTATACCACATACATATTAAAATAAAAATTTCAGGAAACAATATTTACCTTAACATGTGTTGTTGTTTAGTCGATGTTCTGTCTGACTCTGCGACTCCATGAACTGCAGCACTTCAGGCTCCCTTGTCCTTCTCTATCTCCCTGAGTTTGCTCAAATTCATGAGTCCACCAAATGGACTCATGCCCATCGAGTTGGTGATACCATCTAACCATCTTATCCTCTGCCGTCCCCTTCTCCTTTTGCCTTCAGTCTTTCCCAGGGTCAGGGTCTTTTGCAGTGAGTTGGTTCTTCACTTCAGGTGGCCACAGCATTGGAGCTTCAGCATCAGTCCTTCCAATGAATATTCAGGGTTGATTTCCTTTAGGATTGACTGGTTTGATCTCCTTGATGTCCAAGGGACTCTCAAGAATCTTCCCCAGCACCACAATTTGAAAGCATCTATTCTTTGGTGCTCAACCTTCTTTATGGTCCAAGTCTCACATCCATACATGACTACTGAAAAAACCATAGCTTTGACTATTTTGGACTTTTGTTGGCAAAGCAATGTCTTAGCTTTTAAATATGCTGTATAGGTTTGTCAGTTTTCCTTCCAAGGAGCAAGTGTCTTTTAATTTCATGGTTGCAGTCACCATCCGCAGTGATTTGGGAGCCCAAGAAAACAAAATCTATCACTGCTGCCACTTTCCCCCCTTCTATTTGCCATAAAGTGATTGGACCAGATGCCATGATCTTAGTTTTTTCAATGTTGAGTTTTAAGCCAGCTTTTTCACTCTCCTTTTCCACCTTCATCAAGAGGCCCTTTAGTTCCTCTTCACTTTCTGCCATTAGAGAGGGATTATCTGCATATCTGAGGTTGTTGATATTCTCCAGGCAAACCTGATTCCAGTTAGTGATTCATCCAACCCAGCACTTCACATGATGTACTCTGTATAGAAGTTGAATAAGCTGGGTGACAATATACAAGCTTGTCACACTCCTTTCCCAATTTTGAACCAGTCAGTTGTTCCATATCTAGTTGTAACTGTCACTTCTTGACCTGCATACATGTGTGAAGCATGCCAATATTTTCTAATTTTTTTCCCTGAAAAGTGCTAGTCAGGACCCACAAAATTGATTTGATGACCCACCAATAAGTTGATTGAATTTTGAATAAGGTGTGATTTACCACTAATAAATCATTAGACTAAACAACAACCCCTAAGAAGATTCTTCTTTTTAAAAGTATCCTGTGGCTAATACTAGGATTTTCCTAATCTTTTCAATTATCAGGAACGATAAAGTAGTATTTACTCGGTATGCATAGTGTAATAATTTGAAGGAATGTGTAATTAAAAGACTAACGTTAAATGTCTGGTAAGGCTTCTAGATAGATCCAGTGCCAACAGCTTTTAAGAGTAAGTTCACTAATTGCTTGTTATTTTAACCAACAGGAAGACAAAGGTATATACAATTGGATGGATGCGAGGGCTTCAAATGCCTGTTAATTCATGCTGTGGCTCTGACAAAGTGAAGATGAGAAAACAGGAAAACACTTTGAAGATCAACGTTTTATTAATTTTACTGTGGGAAGCCAGGAGAGAGACGCCGCGATCAAGCTCCAGTGAGGCAGTGTCTCCGTATTTGTAAAAGTCTCTGCTCTCACAGAACTGTTATAACCTTCTTAAATACCAATGACTGCCAAAAGCACAGACAAGCCAAGAGATCACCTGTGAACTTGCCAGGGGGTTTGACCGCTCGGTCCGCGCATGCTCAAGTCTGGCTCCAGCCTCGGTGCAGGGTTGGGCCGAACTCGGAGGGCGGAGTGCGGGCCACGTGGGGTCTAGTGACGTCATCTCCGGGCGCCGAGGGTGACTGGACTTGCGGTGGGCTTCCAGGGCTCCGCGGCGCTGCGGGCCGTCTTTGCTGGATACCGGAGGGCGGAAGTGGAGCTGGGCTCTACTCCGACCTCCGCGCAGGTGTCTTCTGCGGCTGCGCGGGCTATCGGGACTCCCGGCTGGTGCATCTCGGCGAGATAGTGTGTTGGCCGCTCTCCTCCGCCCAGCGTCTTCACCTGTGCAGGAAGCCGGAGGAGAAGCCGGCGCTTCTAGTAGGGTATGTGTGTGTCTGTCACCCCAGTGTGAGGAAATGCCCGCAGGAAGAGGGTTGGGGAAGTGCCAAGTAGGTGTGGTAAAAAGGAGGGGCGTGTGCGTTGAGAGGAGCGCTCCCCCGGGCGGTGGTGGCGGGTGAAGGTGGTTCCTCCGAGGAAGGTGGCGTTGCCCAGGCGCCGCCCCCGGAGCCCTAGCGCCGGCTGGGAGGGTGTAGCCTGTGTGATCTCTGGAGGGAATACGTCCGTTCCTTTCTAAGGTAGGAAGCCTGGGTCTCATCAGAGGCTCTGGAGTTTAGTTCAGGACCTGCATTTTTCGTGGAGTAGTTATTTAGATCATAGATATTTCATAGGCAGTTCGATTCTATCCGAAATCGGTGGAGTTTTCCCCAGTTTATCTTCTCAAAGCATTCATTAAGTCTCATTTTAATAATATTTAGTGCCAAAAAATAAATTTCCCGTTGGCAAAGCACTTTCATATACTTTAATTATACTTTGGATTATTTTCAAGTCACATCTGAAATTGAGGAGCTTAGGGAAACTGGATTGGTTCTAGATTTTTCTGAAGGGTGTGGAGACACAACATGTTTTTAGCAAGAATCAGAACCCAGAGGCTGTCAAACGGCACTGGACTTCTCAAGTCTTCTAGAATTTACTTGATAAATTTCGGAGTTTTGGGGACTGTGTGTACAACTTGGGTCTGAACCGAATTATTTTGTGATTTCCATAAAGGGAGTTGTTGATTGAATTTTGAATTTGAAAGTAAATATGTTGGGCTGAGGGTAGTAGTTGAGGGAAATTTTAGGATTTTATATTGGATTTGAGCATGTTCTTTGGTCCATCATGGTATGCTGATTAAAATTGGGGAAAAACAAATAGAATGAGACTATATGGATAAGAGATTTTAGAGTAATGTACAAGCTTCAAGTGTAGATTCACTTTATTAATTTAACAGATACGAAGTGCCAGTTATGTGCCAGGCACTGAACAAAAAATAAACGAAGCAATAAACAGTGAAGAAGACAATAAAAATCGCTGCCATGATGAAGTTCACTTTGAGGTTTGGGGTGAGGAAACATTAATTTAAAAGTTAATTAAAGTATATGTGAAGTGGAGTGGTGAAAAGTGCTGTGGAGAAAAAATAATGAAGGGGAATGGGACATGCTGGTGTCATGTGTAGGAAGTTATAGTGGTGGCCTAAGAGAAGATGACATTTGAGCAGAAACCTAGTAATATTAAGGAAGGGTGCCATGTGGATGTAGTGGAAAAGACGATGAGAACAGCCAGAATCCCTGAGGCAGGAGCATATCAGCTAGTTTGGCTCCACCGGGGGAGCAAGTTGGAGAGAGAAGTAGATTAGCAGGTCAGAGTAGGTAGTTAATGTTAGTTGCTCAGTCTTGTGTCCGATTCTTTGCGACCCCATGAACTGTAGCCCACCAGGCTCCTCTGTCCATGGGATTCTCCAGGCAAGAATACTGGAGTGGGTTGCCATTCCCTTCTCCAGGGGATCTTCCTGATCCAGAAATCGAACCCAGGTCTCCTGAACTGCAGGCAGATTCTTTACCTACTGAGCTACCAGGGAAGCCTCAGGTCATATAAGGGCCTGGTAAGAGTTTTTTTGTTTGTTTGTTTTTGAACACTTATAGTTTTTACTTTGAATGAATTGGTCTAGTTTTGAGTGGCTTCCCAGGTGACTCAGTGGTAAAAAATCCACCTGCAATGAGGATCTCTGGATCAGGAAGATCCCCTGGACAAGGGAATGTCTACCCATTCCAGTATTGTTGCCTGGAGAATTCCAAGGACAGAGGAGCCTGGAGGGCTACAGTCCATGGGGTTGTGAATGAGTCAGATATGACTGAGGGACTAAACAACAAGAGTTTTGAATAAAGGAGTGAACTCATCTGACTTGTGTTTTAAATTTTTTTTTCTGATTATGTTGTTATTTCTCTGCAGCAAGTTGCAGAAATATTGAGACCTCTGTTGGTAGACTGTGGCATTTATCTGAGTTAAAGGTCACAGTGACTTGGATCAGTGTGGTAGTAGTGGAGGTGAGAAATAACTAGGTTCTAGACTGATGTCTAAGCTAGAGCTGGTCAGCTGTGAAGAGGGGTCATGGTTGGCTCCCAGATTTAAGGCCTGAGCAACTAAAGAATGGAGTTACCACTTAGTAGTTTGGGGAAGACCACAGAGTACTAGGAAGAGGAGAGAGGGAGATCTGAAATCATTTTCTGTTTTGCACTTGCTAAATTTCCAAATGAAATGCCAATATACAGTAGTATATGTGGAACTAGAGTTCAGAAGAGAAGTCTAGGTTGAAGATGTGAATGTGGGAATTGTTAATGTGTAAATGATATTTAAAACCCTAAGAGATCTCCAAAGGCAGGGTTCAAGGACTTCAGGACATTTCAACATTTGGAGGTTGGGGCGAGTTACAGACTATATCCCCCAGGGTGGGGGTGCGCCTGTTCCTTAAAACCCCTATTCAAAAATGGTGATCCTTAGTAACCAGATAGAAGGAAATAGTTAAAAAGCCAAGTCATTAGCTGAGAGAGAGTAAGGAAGGAGATGTGAAAATTTGAGAAGAGAGAGTTGATCTGGGACAGCAGAAGAATAAATGGACTAGGGAAACATGAGAACACTGGGCAGTACTCAGAGCCCACTTTTGAATTTAAAGGGAGACCAGCCAACATATTTTTAGATGTTTACAAATTTACTAGTAGTAGGTATTTGATATTTTAAGTAATTTGTGGATAGTTGGGGATTTTGTCAGCAAAAAAACAGCTTTAGGTAGTAGGTTAGCAGCTCTTGGTTTGTAGCCTAAAAGGGACTGTTAATTGTGCATTACATTCTTATCATACTCACTATACTGTTTGCTAAGTGTTTTTCGTTGGACACACCTACCATTTTTCCAGGCTGAGAATTAGATGCAGAAAATACAGCAGCAGTCGGGTAGTAGTCATTGCCCTAAAGAAGCTTATTTCTAGTAGATTGTATCATGGTTTGAGATTTCATTTTCTTCGAAAATGTTGCCTTCAAGTTGGATGCGTGGTTTGATATCATTGTGTATGTATGAGAGGGAAAAACATTTTTCTAAAATAATAAAATTCACTGAATTTAAAGTGTGATTGTACCAATTTAGCAAGAGTTTAGGTGGAGAAGTTTCTTCAGTAGCTAGTGTAACCTTGGGGTTTATGTATTTTCTTTATTTATATATTTTCCGGTGTTTAACAAAAATTCCAGAACCAACTATGTGCTAATTGTGCTACCCTCCCTGATACAAAGGTATATATGACTCAATTTCTGCTGTCAAGGAACTCACTGTTCAGTTTTGGGAGGGGCAAGAGTCAGATAAGATAAACATAACTGCAGTGCACTGTTATACCATATAACAATAAAGATAAATAATAAGTAATTAGATTGTAGTTTGCTTAGTGGAAGGCGTCCCAAGAAACTGATGTTAGGTTCACTCTTAAAAGAGGATTAAGAATTGGCCAAGAGAAGGGGCAAAGGGTATGCAAGCAGAGCGGCCATGGAATTAAATACGTATTCCATTCTTCCTGTTGTTGGTTACTAGGTGCTAAACACAGAGCAACCTGTGACATTAGAATTATCTTCAGTTTACAGATAGGAGGTTTGGAGATGTCAGGTTTGTTGTCCAAGGACTCACAGCTTATATGAGGAAGTCAGGGTTGAAACCCATGTCAGTCCAGTTTCAAAACCTCTTAATTACCTTACTCTATTACCTACTGTAAGCATTTAAATCTTTTCAGTCCTTGTCTTTATCCCAGTTTTTTTTTTTACCAACTTCTATTCTTCACTGGAAAAGCCTCCTATCTGTTTTCAAACCACTGCTACCAGTCTAGGTCAGGCACTCATTATTATATGCCTTGGTTGTGGACATTGCTTCCTGGCTATCCTTTCTCTGACTCAGATCTCCTTTTGTGCACTGCCATCAGATTTGTTGTTGTTGTTCATTTGCTAAGTCATGTCCTACTCTTTGCAGCCCCACGAACTGCAGCATGCCAGGCTTCCCTGTCCTTCACTATTTCCCTGAGTTTGCTCAAACTCTCATCCATTGAGTCAGTGATGTCATCCAATCATCTCATCCTCTGTCACTTCCGTTTCCTCTCACCCTCAATCTTTCCCAGCATCAGGGTCTTTTCTTGCCATCAGGTGGTCAAAGTATTGGAACTTCAGCTTCAGCATCAGTTTTTCCAATGAATATTCAGGGTTGATTTCCTTTAGGATTGACTGGTTTGATCTCCTTGCAGTCCAAGGGACTCTTGTGAGTCTTCTCTAGCACTGCAGTTCGAAAGCATCAGTTCTTCGGCTCTCAACACTTTTTATGGTACAACTGTCACATCCGTACATGACTAATGGAAAAGCCATAGTTCTGACTATACCAGATAATTGTTTTTATTTCACCATGATAGAACCTCACAGCTTGTTGGATAAAATTGAAAACCTACAGTTATCTATTTGGTATACTTCATGATCTGGTTACATTATATATTTATAAATTTGACATTAAAGGAATAATAATTGCTTTTATGTCTCAGCACTTACTGTGTCCAGTACCATGTCACATACTTTATAGATTTTTTTCTCTAGAACAACCCTGGTAACTTTTACAGTTAAGGAAATTGAGACTTAGTGAAGTAAAGTGACTTGCTTAAAATCATGTGTGGTAGTAGACCATGTCACAGTGTCAGCTCTTTCATTGTCTACTACTGTTCCCAATATGTTTCCTAAAATGTTGGCTCATATATTGCTCCTGCCACTTCCTGTCTTTGCTAATGCTATATTGCCCTGCTTGGATTATTTGTCTTCTTTTCTTCTGTCCATATTTTACCCAGTCTTCAAGTTCAGTATCTTTTAAAATTCTTCCCTGAACATGGTAAGTTCTGTTAATATTTAACTGCTTCCCCTCCTCCCTATGAAAGCACTCACAAAGTAACATTTAATTATAACCATGGACATATTGGAGTTGAAAGGGATGTTTGGCAATTAATATGGTATGGTGGAAAGAGTACCAGATTGAAAATCCTGCTGCAGTGGAAAAGTAAAGGTGCAGTGAGGTTCTGCCTGATTCATGCATAGAAGAAAGGCTGTTTTGAGCAGATTCCTGAAGGCTGTCCAAGTCGAAGACAAGGTGAGGAAGGGTACTTTAGGATTAGGAACCACCAGCATGAGCACAGCTATGGAAAGTACACGAAAGTGCATGGTATGTTTAGCAGATTTGTAAATAGTACCTTCTGGGCAATGCCTGTAGGGGCTTCCCTGGTGGCTCAGACAGTAAAGAATCTGCCTGCAATGCAGGAGACTCGGGTCCTGTCCCTGGGTCTGGAAGATCCTTTGGAGAATGGAATGGCTCCCCAGTCCAGTATTCTTGCCTGGAGAATCCCCATGGACAGAGGAGCCTGGCGGGCTACAATCCATTGGGTTGCAGAGTCAAATATGCCTGAGGTTTTTAAAAAATGAACACCACCATCGTCATTGTCATCATCATCGTGAAGCCCTCATCATCTGCCACAGAGCTGGGTGTATCAAATGGTCAAATTGTGACTCTTATCGTGAGTGTTACTAGCAGTGCTCAGTGCATAATTTTTGGTTGTATTTTCCTTTACTAATTCCAGTTTACACTAGATAATGCTTTTGATTATTCTAAGTTCTTGAAGTTTTTGACTTTTAAACATTTTTTGAGACAAGCTCTTGCTGGTTCTATAAATTATGATGACAGATACATCTTATACTACTAGTACTGTGCTACAGGCATTATTGTAAGTATTCTACATGTATGAATTTAATTTTCATATCTCTCTTACATGGTCAGTGCTATTATTCCCATTTTATAGATGAGAAAACTGAGACAAAAGTTACAGGTGAAGAGTTCACTTTAGATAAGCAGTATACTTTTTTGGGGCTTGAGAGAATGTTGCAAGTATAGTTTTACTTTGGCTGTGGTTTGTTATTTGTATATGTAATTTTGAAATGGTTACTTCTGTGATCTTTTTAAATAAATAATGGCTTCACATTTGGAATTTGTTGTACTGATTTTTGCATTCATTCTAAAGAATGCCATCATGTAGTTTTTTGAAGTGAATAATCGTTAACGGCATTCTTGATTTCCTATAATCTTTGTTTTGGAGCAGGTACGTTTATTCTTACAAGGATCAGACCAACGCTCTTCATTTTATTTTCAGTTTGGCTTTGGCTGAAAATAATTTAGCCTATATGTACTGCTTTCATCACTGGAAGAATGACAGATGACAAAGATGTGCTTCGAGATGTGTGGTTTGGACGAATTCCAACTTGCTTCACCCTGTATCAGGATGAGATAACTGAACGCGAGGCAGAGCCATACTATGTAAGTATGCTGGTGGTGGCAAGTGGGATGTCGGGACTTTGTCCATTTCTGTAGAGAAAGCTCTTAAGAACCAGGAGGCTGGTTTTCAACTCTTTGTATACAATTAATATGTGCTTATTATGGAAAAAAAATTAGGAGACACAGACCTGTGAAAAGAAGGAAGTAAGAATCGCCTCTAATCCTAGTGCTCAGAGGATAAAAGCACTGCTGACATGTTGATACGGGACCGTCTTGACTTTATTTTTCTTACACATCTATAGTATATGATAATGAATCATAAGTTATGTGTGGTTTTTTAACAGGAAGCTATTTTGAAAATGATAGGTTCAGATTTGGTTCTTTTGTATTCAAAGCAACTATTTAAATTTTTTTGATAGCTGAAATGAACATATGAATGCGGGTGTATCTTCATATGTTCATGATTTAATATAGATAAAAAGAAATATATTGTTTAATAACATAAATTGTTGCATGTAGGCTTGTGGATTGGAGTTAGTGTATTATCTGTTCTAAAAAGAGAGTATCAGTTATCTTTTGATTTTAGTCTGCTTTTCTTTTTTCTTTTTAATTCCCAATATGATCCAAACATAAGCATCTGTCAGTCAGAGATAATAGCATCTTGCCTTTTTACTAAACAGTCCCTAGTAGGCAAAGACATTCTCAGTTACTGTCATTTTAGTTTTTCCTTTGTGTCTCAGGTACACAGGCTTCCCAGGTGGTGCCAGTGGTAAAGAACCCACCTGCCAATGCAGGAGACATGAGACATGGGTTTGATTCCTGGGTCGGGAAGATCCCCTGGAGAAGTACATGGCAACCCACTCCAGTACTCTTGCCTGGAGAAGCCCGTGGACAGAGGAGCCTGGTGGGCTGCAGTCCATGGGGTTGCGAAGAGTCGGCCACGACTGAAACGACTTAGTATGCATGCACATGTAGTAGTATTTACTCAGGAAGATCTGGAGAAGTGAAACACGTCTGTGCTGCTGGACTGTCTCTTGTTTCACTTCAGTTGAGCTCGCCCTTGGCTTTCTCCCCTGTGTGCTGGTGAGGCAGCACTCGTCCCCTACCTGCCCCAGCTGGGGATAGTCAGATGGCTGGAGGAAGCTCCTGTAGGGGCCCGTCCTCTGACTTGTTGGATACAGGAACTGTTTTGTTTTTCTCTGTGCGTCCTTGAATCTGGAATATGTCACACAAATGGTAGATACTCAGTGCATGAAAGTCTCTCCACCCCCATATTGGGGGTTTGTTTAAATTCTCTGGGTTTTCTTAATGATAATTTCAGAGAAATTGGGTAGTCTTTTGTACTTTTTCAGATAATCATAACTGATTATATAAATTTGAATCATTTTTACTTTGGAAACTCAGCAATTTTCCATCTTTAGAAAAACTTCCATGGTTAAAATGAAAAGTGATCATAGTTTATTTTTAGAGACATTTCATTTGTTAGATGTATTTTTACTCTTCTCCCTCAGTAGTTTGGGTTAGGATATCATTTAAGTTTGTTTCCAAACTAGCTTTTGCTATTTTAATGAAAACTTTTAACCTTGGGCAGCTTTCTAATAGTACTTACACAGAGGAGTGTATGTGTGTCCAGTTGGTCAAAGTAGTGAAAGCTAAGAGATACATGATTTAAGACTGTTTACTTTTAAATCAGAATATGATGTTTGACACATTTTCTGCACTTAAAAAAAGCAAGTAAAGAATATAATATTTTTCCTTCCTTATTTATAAATCTGTTTTAAATATGAAAAGACCATTGTGAGAACTAGAGGATAAGTTGTTTTTTGTTTCTAATCGAATTAAAAATGGTAAGTAATGAGATTAACTGTTGGAGGAAGATTGTTTTTAATACGAATTGATTTTATTTTTCCTTGAATTCTTCCTAATTCTTCACCCAAAAGAAACTTCATTGTGGTCATGTTTTTTCAGATTATTGGGTGACAGGCATATAATAAATATTAAAGAACTGAACTTTAAAACTATGCAGCATAATTCAGATTTTGCTCTTTAAATGCATGCATACTTAAGTGTGGAGAAGGAAATGGCAACTCACTCCAGTGTTCTTGCCTGGGAAATCCCATGGGCAGAGGAGCCTGGCAGGCTACCGTTCATGGGGTCACAAAGAGTCAGGTAAAGACTGAAGTGTAAGAAAGAAAAAGTGATTGTGTGAACACTCACCTAGAGCCAGACATCCTGGAATATGAAGTCAAGTGGACCTTAGGAAGCATCACTACAAACAAAGTTATTGGAGGTGATGGAATTCCAGTTGAGCTATTTCAAATCCTAAAAGATGATGCTGTGAAAGTGCTGCACTCAATATGCCAGCACATTTGGAAACCTCAGCAGTGGCCACAGGACTGGAAAAGGTCAGTTTTCATTCTAATCCCTAAGAAAGGCAGTGCCAAAGAATCCTCAAACTACCGCACAATTGCACTCATCTCACATACTAGTAAAGTAATGCTCAAAATTCTGCAAGCCAGGCTTCAACAGTACATGAACCATGAACTTCCAGTTGTTCAAGCTGGTTTTAGAAAAGGCAGAGGAAGCAGAGATCAAATTGCCAACATCCGTTGGATCATTGAAAAAGCAAGAGAGTTCCAGGAAAACATCTATTTCTGCTTTATTGACTATGCCAAAGCCTTTGACTGGGTGGGTCACAATAAACTGGAAAATTCTAAAAGAGATGGGAATACCAGACCACCTGACCTGCTCTTGAGAAATCTGTATGCAGGTTAGGAAGCAACAATTAGAACTGAACATGGAACAACAGACTGGTTCCAAATACAAAAAGGAGTACATCTAAGCTGTATATTGTCACCCTGCCTCTTGATGAAAGTGAAAGAGGAGAGTGAAAAAGTTGGCTTAAAGCTCAACATTCAGAAAACTAAGATCATGGCATCCAGTCCCATCACTTCATGGCAAATAGATGGAGAAACAGTGGAAACAGTGCCAGACTTTATTTTTGGGGGCTCCCAAACCACTGCAGATGGTGACTGCAGCCATGAAATAAAAAGATACTTACACCTTGAAAGAAAAGTTATAACCAACCTAGACAGCATATTCAAAAGCAGAGACATTACTTTGCCAACAAAGGTCCGTCTAGTCAAGGCTATGGTTTCCAGTAGTCATGTATGGATGTGAGAGTTGGACTATAAAGAAAGCTGAGTGCTGAAGAATTGATGCTTTTCACCTGTGGTGTTGAAGCTGAAACTCCTGTACTTGGGCTACCTGATGCGAAGAGCTGACTCATTTGAAAAGACCCTAATGCTGGGAAAGATTGAAGGCGAGAGGAGAAGGGGATGACAGAGGATGAGATGTTTGGATGGCATCACTGACTCAATGGATGTGAGTTTAAGTAAACTCTGGGAGTTGGGGATGGACAGGGAGGCCTGGCATGCTGCAGTCCATGAGGTTGCAGAGTCGGACACGACTGAGCGACTGAACTGAACTGAACTGAAGAAAGAAAATGCTGTATACAAAACCACTAGCAGTGGTTTTACTATTAGAATTATTATCAGTAAACACTTTAGTGCCAATATGATTTTAGTTCACATATCTCTTTGTTGTAAATTAAGCTTGAATGTATTTTTAATTGCTTTGAGTTGTAATAATGATACTGTTTTAAAGAGGTAGATGAAATGGGATGAAAATTTGCCCTGAGAGCTAGTAGACCTCTTGCCCAGACATTCTTAGAGCTCAGGTGAGGTGATATAACAGGGTTGTCATTGTGGCCTGAAGCGTCCATTCATGTTCAGGTGGAGGTGCAGGAAGGATGGGTGAATGGGAATGTAGTTTCCTTTTATTAATGTTTATAGCTTCTTTCTTAGAAACTGGATTTTAAAATATCCACTCTGTACCAAATTTGTAAATTAAATAATTTTTATTCAGAGTCTTCTGGGATTTTCTGTTTTAATTGGAAAAGCTTATTAATGTTAGATATATTTCTCTTTATTTCTGCATTTTGATTTGTTGGCTCTGTATAAATCTTTCAGCCAATTCTATGTGTCATAATCATTGAGAATTATATCTTATATTACAGAGAATATTAGCAAGGAACTTTCCTAGAAACAAAGCAACGTTTCAGTTTTTGTTTCTGTTATATTCATTTGAACTGTTACTTTTCCTTTAGATTATCCAGTATGAAACATACACACTAAATTGCATTCATATTTTGTGACTTTTCACCAGAGGTGATCACGCAGATGTGTGGTAGTTGATCTGAGTAGACCCTAAACCCAGCAGTCTGTTTATATTCCCATAGTCAACTGTGTCTGTCCTCTGCTAGGACTCCTCTGAGCCCTCACCTCACTGCCTACTTCACAAAGAAAATAGAAACCACGTGACAGGACCTTCCTTAACTTTCTGCCGCCAACTCTGTAAAGCGTATCTGCACAGAGAGGTGAGAGTGTATCTGCACAGATTCACTCTTTCTCTCCTGTTTTAATGGAAGAGGTGCCCTTTATTCTCGAGCAAGGCCCAGCTTTCCATCTATGTTCTGGATCCCATCTTCTGCCTTCTCTGTTTATTTTACTTCAACTTTTTCTGTCTATTGACAACAACTTTGCAGCATTTATATTGTCTCAGATCCTTCCTATCCTGTAACAAACCTCTTTGACCCCATCTTTCTTTCATCCACTTGGTTTTCTTTCACAGCCAGACTTATCAAAAGGATTGTCTGTACTCATTGTTTCCTCCCCACCTCCCACTACTTACTTTGCTGTAATCATATTTTCACATTGCTTCAACAAAACTGTTCTTGTCAAAGTCCCTAGTGACATCTTTTTAAAATTTTTTATTTTTTTATTTTTTAACCAGACCTAGAGTCTGCTTTTGAACTTTGATTTGCTTGATCTCTCAGCCTTATTTGATATTTTTGGCTGTTTCCTCGGTTTTATTACACTGTCCTCTCACTCTGCAGTGCCTCATCCCTGGTTTTGCTCCTGTGCTGCCCTTTGCTTTGCCTTTTTTTTGGGGGGGAGTCCACTTCTCTGTTTCTTTTTTTTTTTTGCGGGGGCGGGGGTGGGGCAGGTGGCGGTGGTGCTTCCTTGATAGCTCAGTTGGTAAAGAAATTCACCTGCAGTGCAGGAGACCTCAGTTCAATTACTGGGTCAGAAAGAATTGCTAGAGAAGGGATAGGCTACCCGTTCTAGTATTCTTGGGTTTCCTTTGTGGCTCAGCTGGTAAAGAACCTGCCTGGAATGCCAGAGACCTAGGTTCAATCCCTGGGTTGGGAAGAACCCCTGGAGAAAGGAAAGGCTACCCACTCCAGTATTCTGGCCTAGAGAATTCCATGGACTGTATAGTCCATGGGGTTGCAAAGAGTCGGACATGACTGAGCAACTTTCACTTTCTATTTTTTCCCCCACTAGAGCTCTCACTCCATTTTTGTGTCTTTGTTGAGCATTTTTATCTTAACAGCTCCCCGGGCTTTTTCTCCTGAGCTCCAGACCTGTATGTCTTTCTGCTGATAACCTCACTTAGATGTCTCAAAGGAACTCAAACTGAGTGTGTTTGAAGCTGGACTCATCATCTTTACTCCAGAAAACCTGGTCATCTGCCATCTTCTATTCTTGTCTTATTATCCAACTAATTAATTACTCCTACGGCAATTAACATGGAACTCATCCTTTGATACTGCCTTATTCTATATCCCTGACATTCAGTCATAATTGGGTCTGTCTGATTTTACATCTCAGATATTTTGTACTTTTCTTATACCTTTCATATGCCATGATACAGCCTAGTTCAGACGACCATTTGAAAACCAAGGGGTTTTATAATATTAACTGATTTCCCTGGTTTCTGTCCTGCCCTCTTTCCATTTTCCTGTCTGCACAGTTAGAGAAATCTTTAAAAACACATATCTAATCTTTTCACCTGCCAGCTTGAAACCTGTAGTGGCTTTTCATTGCCTTTAGTATTCTTAATGTAGTTTACAAGGTTCTTCGTGATCTGGTCCCTTGCTTCTTCAGTACTGTTCTGTCCTAAACCTCTACAGTCCTGTCATATTCAAATTCTTATAATTCTTCATGTGCCAGTCTTTGTCTTTCTGTATTCATGCCGTGCCTTCCTTGCAGTTCCCTCTGCTAGAATGAACAGAAGTATCTCCCACCCCTACTCACACCCAGACATCCCAGTCCACACATGTTTGGTTCGTTCCTGTTTCCCTTTTGACTCTTGCCTTAAAATGTACTTCCTGTAAAGGCCTTCCTTGAGCTTTCCTGGAAATTTCTTTGCTGTTTGCTCCTATAACATCCTTTACTTCTTTACATTCATCATATTTGTAATTTTGTTTTTACTGTCTTCCTCTTAAGCCTATAAGCTTCATGAGAGGAAGAACTCTTTCTGTCTCATTCACTGCTCTGTCCTCATCACCTAGTGTGATGCCTCACACATTGAAATGGAACAGAATTCTAGTATATTTTTAAATTTATTTTAATTGGAGGCTAATTACTTTATTGTAGTGGTTTTTGCCATATATTGACATAAATCAGCCATGGGTGTACGTGTGTCCCCCATCCTGAACCCTCCTCCCACCTCCCTCCCCATCCCATCCCTCAGGGTTGTCCCAGTGCACCGGCTTTGAGTGCCCTGTTTCATGCATCGAGCTTGGACTGGTTATCTGTTTCACATATCTGTTTTAATGTTGTTCTCTTAAATCATGCCACCCTTGCCTTCTCCTACAGAGTCCAAAAGTCTGTTCTTTATATCTGTGTCTCTTTTGCTGTCTTGCATATAGGGTCATCATTACCATCTTTCTAAATTCTATATATATGTATCAGTATACTGTATTGGTGTTTTTCTTTCTGAGTTACTTCACTCTGTATAATAGGCTCCAGTTTCATCCACCTCATTAGAACGGATTCAAATGCATTCTTTTTAATAGCTGAGTACTATTCCATTGTGTATATGTACCACAGCTTTCTTATCCATTCGTCTGCCGATGGACATCTAGGTTGCTTCCATGTCCTAGCTATTGTAAACAGTGCTGTAATGAACACTGGGGTACCTGTGTCTCTTTCAATTCTGGTTTCCTCAGTGTCTGTGCCCCACAGTGGGATTGCTGGGTCGTATGACAGTTCTATTTCCAGGTTTTTTAAGGAATCTCCATACTGTTCTCCATAGTGGCTGTATTAGTTTGCATTCCCACCAACAGTGGGATTTATTCCTAAAGAAAGAGGGCTCCCTTTTCTCCACACCCTCTTCAGCATTTATTATTTGTAGGCTTTTCGAGAGCAGCCATTCTGACCAGCGTGAGATGGTACCTCATTGTGGTTTTGATTTGCATTTCTCTGATAATGAGTGATGTTGAGCATCTTTTCATGTGTTTGTTAGCCATTTGTATGTCTTCTTTGGAGAAACGTCTGTTTAGTTCTTTGGCCCATTTTTTGATTAGGTCATTTATTTTTCTGGTATTGAGCTGCATGAGCTGCTTGTATATTTTTGAGATTAATTCTTTGTCAGTTGCTTTATTTGCTATTATTTTCTCTCATTCTGAAGGCTCTCTTTTCACCTTGCTTATAATTTCCTTCGTTGTGCAAAAGCTTTTAAGTTTAATTATGTCCCATTTGTTTATTTTTGCTTTTATTTCCATTACTCTGGGAGGTGGGTCGTAGAGGATCCTGTTGTGATTTATATCAGAGAGTGTTTTACCTATGTTTTCCTCTAGGAGTTTTATAGTTTCTGGTCTTATATTTAGATCTTTAATCCATTTTGAGTTTATTTTTGTGTGTGGTGTTAGAAAATGTTCTAGGTTCATTCTTTTACAGGTGGTTGACCAGTTTTCCCAGCATCACTTGTTACAGAGATTGTCTTTTCTCCATTGTATATTCTTGCCTCCTTTGTCAAAGATAAGGTGTCCATAGGTATGTGGATTTATCTCTGGGCTTTCTATTTTGTTCCATTGGTCTATATTTCTGTCTTTGTGCCAGTACCATGCTGTCTTGATGACTGTAGCTTTGTAGTAAATATGAAGTCAGGCAGGTAGATTCCTCCAGTTCCATTCTTCTTTTTTCTCAAGATTGCTTTGGCTCTTTGAGGTTTTTTTGTATTTCCATACAAATTTTAAAATTATTTGTTGTAGTTCTGTGAAAAATACCATTGGTAGCTTGATAGGGATTGTATTGAATTTATAGATTCCTTTGGGTAGTATACTCATTTTCACTATATTGATTCTTCCCATCCATGAACATGGTATATTTCTCTATCTATTTGTGTCATCTTTGATTTCTTTCATGAGTGTTCTATAGTTTTCTATATATAGGTCTTTTGTTTCTTTAGGTAGATTTATTCCTGAATATTTTATTCTTTTCATCACAATGGTGAATGAAATTGTTTCATTAATTTCTCTTTCTGTTTTCTCATTGTTAGTATATAGGAATGCAAGGGATTTCTGTGTATTAATTTTATATCCTGCAACTTTACTATATTCATTGATTAGCTCTAGTAATTCTGTGGTGGTGTCTTTAGGGCACCTATGTAGAGGATCATGTCATCTGCAAACAGTGAGAGTTTTACGTCTTCTTTTCCAATCTGGATTCCTTTTCTTTCTTTTTCTTCTCTAATTGCTGTGGCAAAAAGTTCCAAAACTATGTTGAATAGTATTGATGAGAGTGGGCACCCTTGTCTTGTTCCTGACTTTAGGGGAAATGCTTTTAGTTTTTCACGATTGAGGATAATGTTTGCTGTAGGTTTATCATATATGGCTTTTATTATGCCGAGGTATGATCCTTCTAAGCCTTCTTTCTGAAAGGTTTTTATCATAAATGGATGTTGAATTTTGTCAAAGGCTTTCTCTGCATCTATTGAGATAAAACATAAGGTTTTTATCTTTAAATTTGTTAATGTGGTGTATCACATTGATTGATTTGCGAATATTGAAGAATCCTTGCATCCCTGGGATAAAGCCCACTTGGTCATGATGTATGATCTTTTTAGTATGTTGTTGGATTCTGTTTACTAGAGGATTCCAGTGTATTTTAATTCTATGTTTGTTTGTTAAGTGAATCTCTAATTTTATAGCTGAAGATTCTTGGACAAAATAGGATTTGGTGTAAACAACATTACAGGCACTTTTTTGCTGAAACATAAGCAATCTGTTGTTTTTGTTTAGTTGCTATGTCCAACTCTTGCGACCCTGTGGCCTGTAGCCCACTGGGCTCCTCTGTCCATGGGATTTCCCAGGCAAGAATACTGGAGTAGATTGCCATTCCCTTCTCCAGGAAATCTTCCCAATACAGGGATCAAGCCGGCATCTCCTGCGTTGCAGGTGGATTCTTTATTGCTGAGCCACCACGGAAGTCAAGTAATCTATACAACTATGTAAAACATGTATTCCTTATTGGCTATACAGAGGGAAAAAAATGTATCACGTGTGTCATACTGAGTGCTGAATGAAGAATAAGAGAATAAGAGTCCATATAGTGGAGAGTATCCCTGGAGGGGTTAAACCTTTTTGTATTAAAAGAACTTGAACCTTGAAAACGTTAATTGAAGTGAAATGAGCCAGACACAAAAGGACAATTATTTTATGATTCCATTTAGATGTAACTGCTGCTGCTGCTGTTAAGTCACTTCAGTTGTGTCCGACTCTTTGTGACCCCATAGACAGCAGCCCACCAGGCTCCCCCATCCCTGGGATTCTCCAGGCAAGAACACTGGAGTGGGTTGCCATTTTGTTCTCCAATGCATGAAAGTGAAAGTGAAGTTGCCCAGTCATGTCCTACTCCTAGCGACCCCATGGACTGCAGCCTACCAGGCTCCTCCGTCCAAGGGATTTTCCAGGCAAAAGTACTGGAGTAGGGGGGCCATTGCCTTCTAGAAGGGTCTAATTCAGAGCCGGAAAGTTAAAAAGTGATTATGGAAGGCTGGGAGGAAGAAGGGAAAGTGATAGTCACTCAGAAGTGTCTCATGGCTCCTCTGTCCATGAAGTTCTCCAGGCAAAAATACTGGAGTGGGTTGCTATTCCCTTTTCCAGGGATCTTCCCAATCCAGAGATCGAACCTGGGTCTCCTGCACTGCAGGCAGATTCTTTACCATCTGAGCCACTAGGGACGAAGAAGAGAATGAGGTAATTATTGTTTAATAGGTACAGAATTTGATGGAAAGTTCTGGAGATGGATAGTCATGGGTGTCACATGGGTGACACAGCAGTGTCAATGTATTTAATGTCACTGAACTGTTTGCTTAAAATGGTTAACATGGTAAATTTTATGCTAGGTATATTTTAACACAGTTTTAAAAAATGAGCTTGAAGTAAACCAATGAGATATACCAAAGAAAATTCTTGTGTGATACAATCCTAATGTAGAAGGCAGGGTTATGCTTTTGATGTTATTTTCTTTCCATTTTACCTATTTGAATATTTACTGGATAAACTGTATCTGTACCTATTCTAGTTTTTTCTTAGTGCTACTATGTTTATATTAGTTACAGATTACTCCCAGGGGCCAATGTAGAACAGAAGATTCCAGCTACATTTTAGTGTGAGTGTGGATTCTGTCTTATGAATGAGCATTCTTCTAAAATTTATCACTTTTGACCTTTTGTCACTCTTTTAACCTTTGTCATCTCTGATTCTTTATCAAATATTTATTATATGCCTCTTATAAAGCAGGCACTATTTTGGCCATTGGGAATGTTAGCCGTGAACAAAACAGATGAAAACCCTTGTCTTAATGGAGCTTAAATTCTAATGTTACTAATTCCTTATTGGAAAGAAATTTTTGTATCATGAAAATCATTTGTGAATTTTTCAGCAACTCTAGTTGAACCTTGCGGAGAAGGCAATGGCACCCCACTCCAGTACTCTTGCCTGGAAAATCCCATGGACGGAGGAGCCTGGTAGGCTGCAGTCCATGGGGTTGCTAAGAGTCGGACACGACTGAGCAACTTCACTTTCACTTTTCACTTTCATGCATTGGAGAAGGAAATGGCAACGCACTCCAATGTTCTTGCCTGGAGAATCCCAGGGACGCCGGAGCCTGGTGGGCTGCCATCTACAGGATCACACAGAGTCAGACACGACTGAAGTGACTTAGCAGCAGCAGCTGAACCTTGTACATGTAGTATAGGTCTTTCCAAAATCAAGAGCTGATACCCACACTCATTTTTTCCTGATTTATCTTCCTTCTTAGGATCTCCGTAGGTGAATATCATTCTCTACAGAGTAGATAACTATGTAATACCCAACAAACTGGTTAAAGTCCTGGACTTAATAATACAGAACTGTTGGACGAATAGATTATATTTATTTATTTTTTAAAAATGGCTAATCTACCATGATATTTTAATTTCTTAGAGACTGTCCATGTTACATCTGTACTTGATTCTGTCATTTGTGACACTAATGAATTTTTCTTTGTGATTTCTTTGATAGAATATGGTTTTGACAAGTTACTAATATTAAAGCTGTATGTAAAATAGAAGTGATAATAATACTTCCTGTAAAACAACTAGTGCTTTTCCTTATACTTAGTAACTTTTAGTTTCCTTTTTCTTTTCTTCTCTAATCACATTTTAGTTGTTTCATTATATAATAAAAGAAGAGCTTCTGGGACTTCCCTGGCGGTCCAGGGGTTAAGACTCCATGCTTCCAAACCAGGGCGTGGGTTTGATCCCTCCCTGGTCAGGTAGCTAAGATTGCACTTGCTGTGTGGCATGACCAAAAAATTTAAAAATCTTTTAAAAAGAGGAACTTATGTTCTGTTCAATTCACACTCCTATCCTACAGCTTATTCCTAATATGAGCACCTTTTTTCCATACTGGAACATTCCAGCTACCACTCACATCCTTTACCTTGTAGCCCCTAGGACCACTGTAATGTTCTCTTACCTAACTGGAGCCTGTCACCTCTATCTTCATTGATTAAGTATTGATCCCTGAACTAGAATATTTCTCTTTGTATATAGTCCCCAGCCCAGTACATAATTCTATTTGATTCACTGATCAAAAAAACATAACTTTGAATAAGCAACATGAAAAGTGATACAGAGTTCCATTCACAGAAGCAGCTGAAAGAGAGTAACAAACCATTTTACCACCAAAAGAGAACAGAACCTTAGGAAAGCAAGAAATGGCTAGAGCTTCTCCTGCAAAGGAGGAGAATACACGAATTTTTGCCAAGTTCCTCCTTTTATCTACTTGTAGGTTCTTTAAATAAATCATTGCTCTCTTATGTTTTCTTTCTGGGCTCCTTTCCTGGGGGGAATAATTCTGATGGCCTTCATACTTCCAGTTCTTACTATACCATCCTCAGTGTTCCTTTCCAGACTTTTCTCTCTGCAAAGCCCAAGTAGGTCCAGCCTCCATAAGGACAGATTAGTGTTGACTGACACTAGCAGGACCCCCAGTTCATCAGTATTATATTCTAAGCTTGTGCTTTATTGCATTTAAAGATGTGAATGTGTAACTCAAAAGTTAGTCATCTAACGTGTCTTACCTCCTTCAGATTTCTTCATTAGTTATCACCAAAATTTGTTCTAATTTCCAGGCCTCCCCTACTTTTCCATTCCTTCTTTCTCATCTCATGTAATATTTCCTTAATAGATTTCCTGTATAGAATCTTATTGCAGTCTGTCATATACAATGGTTAGAATAACCCTCAAGTACTGTTTCTCTTTGGGGTTTCCCTGTTGGCTCAAATGGTTAAGAATCTGCCTGCGTGTGGGCAACGTGGATTTGATCCCTGGGTCAGGAAAATCCCCTGGAGAAGGGAATGGCTACCCACTCCAGTATTCTTGCCTGAAGAATTCCATGGACAGAGAAGCCTGGTGGGCTACAGTCCATGGGGTTGCAGAGTCAGACATGACTAAGCAGCTGACACTTTCACTTATTTCACTATTTCTCATCGTATCATTTTATTTGTGGTATCATAGTGGGCTTCATTGTTTATCAAATGAAATCTTCTAGCTGACCTTTAAAGGCCTTTCTAAAGCTGCTGAAGTAGTTTTGTAAGTACTTTTTAAGAGTTTTTTTTTTAACCTCCACTTTATTTTAGCCTTGTAGTTGAGGATAGATTATGTCCTTGCCTTGGTGTTCTTCTCACAACTGAGTCGGTACACAGTAGATTATCAAAATATGATGGATCAACTGAGAACTCTTGATTGATAAGTCAAAGTGTACATTACACTGAGGTGATTATCTTCCCAGAGTTGAATTAACTCGGGTGAATCATATTAATTTTCAAGTTAAATTTGATAGAACTAATAAATATGCTAAATAGTATGGCTTCTGATTGCATTGTATTTTTATTTGGAAAAAAACTTTTACAGAAGGATTACACATAGACTTGTTTATTCTAGGCATTTACCCTATAAGCTATACATCAAGTAATGACCTCATAAGAAATTTTAAGTCATCTTAACCTTTAGCCTTTGATTTTCTATAAAAAAGTTTGCTTTGTTATAATATTCAAAATAATGCAAAAAACATGCCTGTTTTTCAGAATATTCAAAATGTAGTTTAAAATCCTATTTAGTGTATTTCTTTTTGAAAAAAATAGTAAATAAATATGGTTTTATAAATTTTCATTTCAGTTGCTTTTGCCAAGAGTAAGTTATTTGACGTTGGTAACTGACAAAGTGAAAAAGCACTTTCAGAAGGTTATGAGACAAGAGGACATTAGTGAGATATGGTTTGAATATGAAGGCACACCACTGAAATGGTGAGTGAATTTTTCTGCATTATTAAGCATTGAGTATATGATAGCTTTAAGAAGATATAGTGCCTTGAAGCAGTTTTTTAAAAGTTCTGTGCAAGAAATCACTAGTCTAGCTCTATAATACAGTGGATTTTAAATCAATGCTAAACTATTTTATTGGAAATATTTCTGCCTTCTATTTGGATGCATAGGACAGATTTATATATTTTCATGAATAGATTTTTTTATATGACATGGTAATAGTATATTTGGTTATTTTTTTAGCATATATTTAAAATATGAATAAGTCACTCTGTGATACTATTCAGTTTTGTTTCTGTCTCTAAAATCTTTATAAACGGATCTTTATGTACACATGATTACCTGGAGGGACATCTTTCAAACTGATTGCCACATACAGTTGACCACTGTGCTATGTTGCTTAGCTTTGGTCTAGTAGTTAAAGTATATTGATTTCCTTTTTATGTGAAAAATAATTTTGATGATATATCAGAGTACTATTTTTTTCAGAAACATCTAAAATAAATATCCTTTTTCAGAAACATACTGAAAATAAATCCCAAATCTGGGCTTATCTATCTACAGATGATGTAATTTTGTGCTTCCTCTGTTACCGGGAGCTTTGGTCATTGTGCTTCCAAAAATATTTATGGAAATTGAAGAAGTTACAGGAAGAAGAATAAAATGACCCAAGATACGCTGAGATATAGGTGTAGTTAAATGAAAAAGGTACAGACTGAGTCAAGCTTTAAGTGAAATACGAAGAATAATAGTTTAATAATGGACTTGCTCTCTGAATCTGGGAATAGTAAAAAATGAAGAGTTTTAAAAGAGGCTTAAAGCAAATAAAAGAAAGCTAGTAGGTATGTAATAAGTACAACTGTCTTGAATCCAAGGATCATTTAGAAATAAGGAGTGAACTTTTGGAACTCAACTTGTACTGATTAATTTCCAAGAGTAGTTAGATTTCTCTTAATGATTCAGAAACATACAAGGTAATATCTTGTATTCAGTCATGGGTCACATCACTAACCTTTTTTTTTTTTTTTTTGGTATAACGTCCATTTTTTAATCAAAACAGAATACGGATCTTCATAATCACATTATCAGACTCATGACTCTTGAATAATTCTAGACCTCAGGCAGCATAGATAAGTCAATGTTTTCTGTTTTCTTTTTATTTCTCAGAAGAATTGAAGGTTTTGGAATGGGAAGGTGGCTTAAAAGAAGTATAAGAGCAGCAAGGATCAGGAGAGTAGAGGGAAAGGAAGGAGGGGGAAAGATTGTGGGTGAGTAGCAATAGGATATATCTATGTTCTTGACAGTTCTATCTATATTATAGTTGGATATTGAAATTGTATTGCTTAATGTGCATTAGTTGTCGATTTGGAAAAGGAAATGGCAACCCACTCCAGGATTCTTGCCTGGGAAATCCCATGGCCAGAGGAGCCTGGCGGGCTACAGTTACCGATTACCATAAGAAGAACTGATGTGACTGACCGTGGGCTTTTTAGTTTTATCATTGTAAAGCATGGTTTCTCAACAAGGGCTGTATTGACGTTTGAAGCCAGGTAATTCTTTGTTGTGGAAGGGCTACTGTGTATGTTGCAGTATTTTTAGAAGCAGCCCTGGCCCCTACCCTCTATTGCCAGTTGTGATAATAAAAATGTTGCAGGGCATGGGATGCAAAACCACTTCCAATTGAGAAACTTTGGAAGAGATGAGAAACTTCAACTGAGCTTTTATAGTAAATGGTTATTACGTCTTCATCTTTCAGCTGCTATTTTAATTCATCTTGTGTGGTGGTTATTTTTGTATTTGATGTGATTTGTCTTCTGTAGGTTTGTATTCTATATATGATATCAGTAAATGACATTTGGTCCCATTTCTCCCTGTTACGTTGTCTTCAAGATATGTGTTCCTACTTTGTCATTATTTATCCTTTCTGAAAATCTTTTATTAAAGAGCAAAGTTATTTTTCCCTTTAGAGAGCTTATGTGAATGCAGTTACGTTCACATTGTCTTCATTTTAGTTTTGGGGGTGTTAACTTTTTATGTATGATATCAGTTTCATAGCTATGTCTTGTGCACTCATTTAATGGCTATTTAAAAAATTTTTTTAGTTTTATTTATTTATTTTGGCTGTGCTGCATCTTCATTGCTATGTGGGCTTTTCTGTCATTGTAAGAGCTGGGGCTACTCTCTCATTGCTGTGTACAGTCTTCTTACTGCTGTGGCCTGTTCTTGTTGCTGAGCACTGTCTGTAGGGCACGTGGGCTTCAGTAATTGCAACACGTGGGCTCAGTAGTTGCAGCTTCTGGGTTCAAGAGCACAGGCTCAATAGTTGTGCTCTATGGGCTTAGTTGCCCCGCAGCATGTAGGATCTTCCCAGATCAGGGATCACACGCATGTCTCCTACATTGGCAGCTGGATTCTTTACCACTGAACCACCAGGGAAGCCCTTTAACTGCTTTTGATACAACGTTTCCTTTAGTATTGTTAGGTACTCTGTATATTTGAGGAATGAATAATTTACTGAGGCATGAATGTAATCCAAAGCCTCTGGACTAAGTTCTGACCTTTTCTCTTTTTGCTCCGAACCATAGCAGTTTTCTCCTATGTGATAAGAGTTATTTTCCTGGAAATAGGCTGTCAATATCTACCTAGCATTTAAGCAGTGGGCTTCATAGGATAGGATAATCATTGTAGAGAAGCTGCTACCACTGAAGCTTTTTAAGACTTGGACTTTTGAGGCCATAATGATCACTAAAGAGTAGAGGAGGACTTCCCTGGTGGCTCAGTGGTGGAGAGTTGGCCTGCCAGTGCAGGAGACACAGGTTCAATCCCTGATCTGGGAAGATACCACATGGTGCAGAGCAGCTAAGCCTGTGCTCCACAACTATTGATCCTATGATCTAGCACCTGGGAGCCTCAACTGCTCCCAGCCTGCACATGTGAGCCTGCACATCCTAGACCCTATGCTCTGCAATGAGAGAAGCCACCACAATGAAAATCCCGAGTACTGCAATGAAGAGTAGCCCTCTCTTGTCACAACTAGAGAAAAGCCCACGCAGCAATGAAGACCCAGGACAGCCAAAAATAAATAAATAAAATTATTAAAAATTATCAAAAAAAGAGTAGAGGAACATTTATTTGAGGAGGATGATGATATCTGCCTTATGCTTAATTCTTTGGAGTTTTAAGTAAATTCAAGTGAGAAAGAAAACCAAATACCAGTTTAGACAATTCCTAAAAGAAGGAAGAAAGTATAAATTGATATTCTTTCTCTCTATAATAACCCTGTCTCCTATTTATATTAATTATTTTGCAGATATTTAATCATCTGTGTGAGGTGCTTGAGCAGGTGCTTTGTAGCTTAAGCAGTGGCTCAGAAGAGGTGCTAAGTAAATGTTTGTTGAATGAATAAATGAATCTAAATAAGTTTTTTATTGATAAAACTTAGACTCAAATAAATAAAATAACTTACTCAAATGAGCAAGTAGGACCATATATTGAGGCTCTCAGTTCAGGGATCTTTTTGCTATATGTGGTGATAATTCTGTTAGTTGTTATTGTTTTCTCTGATTCTGTATGTTCTAATTACATTTTAAATTCTGCATATTAGAATAGAAAAATATTTAAGAACAGTGGTATGCATATACTGAATACTTAATATATTGTCCATTTGTAAAGAGGTGCCGAGGAGGCTTTATCTGTTTAGTGCTTTATCCTCTATATTCTTTATGTCTTTAATGTTTAAAAATTATATGGGAAATGAAAAAAGCTGATCTTAAGTTAAGGATCTCTTTCTTAAGAGTATTTGAGTTTATTAGTCAGCAGAGGGTGCTCTAACATTACACTGTAAGAGATAGTTTTTTAGAAGAGTCAGACACAACTGAGCAACTTTCACTTCACTTCTTGTTACCGTAACTCGTGTTCAAATTTGTTACTTTTATATTAGGCTTATTTTAAGAGAAAAGATCTTGGTTCTTTAAAGAATATTTTGTTAGTATATCCTAAAGTTAGATCTTAGGCCTCTAGGTACAAAATTTAGAAAAAGTTCTCTGTCAACTGTAAAACATGTCTCTACTGGGATATTAATGTTTTGTATAAATTGACTTATTTTCAAGACTGACTGTTAGAAATAAGTTGTTGAAACTACCTTTTGTATTTAAAGAAAAGCAACAAATACTGATGTAGATCTGAGGTTGTAGACATACTATATCCATTGACTCAGAATTTAATACTGTACCTATGTGATTTCAAAAGTGAACTTTAACAAAATAACTTTTGTAAAAAGGCTCTTCTCTTAAATCTAGTCATTTTTCTAAGGTGAATTTTTAGAATTTTATAAATTATTCTGTAAACTAGATTTTTGAAATGTGGCTTACTTATTAGCATTTTACATTTGTAATATTCCTTTAGTTGGTTATTTCTGTACTTTTTCATGCAAAAGAATAGACTGAGAAAGCTGAGACACACAGTGCTAGCCTGTAATTGTGTTTGTACCACAGAGAAAGGCAAAATAGATTGTATTCATTAAATTACTTTGGTTTGCATTTGAGTTAAACCTTTTTTTATTTATTAAAATGTAATCCTGTTTTCAGTGAATCACTAATGTAGCAAACTTATGAATAGAATGCATTTATTTAAATGAAATGGAGTGGGACAATAGTTCTCTAGAATGTAGGGAACATTCCTTTCAAAGCTAGTCTTAAAATACTGGTTTGCTATCTAATTCAGATGTTTAGACTAGAATGAGCACCCTTGGCTGACCTCAGAGCGTACCTGTTACTGCTATACCATGTACAATACGTCCATGTGTTTTACCAGTAATAAAAGGGTAAAGAAGCAACAACTTATGCAGAAAAATTGTTAATTCATTTTGAGGATTGAATTTAGAAAAGGCTAGAGCAATTTAAGGAAGAAAAAAAAGAATAAAATGTGAAAGTAGGTGTAACACTATTCTGGTGCAGTCAGTTTTTACTGCACAGTAGATTGAACGTCTCCTGGTTGTGTCTTCTGGGTATATTCAGGTTCAAGTCCTCACTACTTCTTTTTCTATTAAATTTAGGTTAAACTGGCAGGAGTAGCGATGTAACAGCCAAAAGGCTACATTACAATTTACTCATAGTTATGGCTTATGTGGTTTCTGTATTATAGGTTAGGAGCCTGGAAAATCCCATGGACGGAGGAGCCTGGTAGGCTGCAGTCCATGGGGTCGCTAGGAGTCGGACACGACTGAGCAACTTCACTTTCACTTTTCACTTGCATGCGTTGGAGAAGGAAATGGCAACCCACTCCAGTGTTCTTGCCTGGAGAATCCCAGGGATGGGGGAGCCTGGTGGGCTGCCGTCTATGGGGTCCCACAGAGTCGGACACAACTGAAGCGACTTAGCAGCAGCAACAAAACTATATAGACTATCCATTTAGAAGAATTGTGCAAATTACTACTTTTGAAATTTTTGACATAAATCAGATTATAGTGTAAGAATAAGTCAGTACTTTAACTGTTATCCAGTTCTGTTTTTTAGATTTTCTTGCATATTAATAGATTCACCAGAAATAAGGAGTCTTGGGACCAGTTAATTCAGGTGGTGTATTTGTTTGGAGTTAGTATACTTGCATCAGAATCATTCTGACATAAACAACTGCATTGATGATCCACATATGATCTGTATACTTTGACAGTATATATAAGTAAATAGTTATTTTACTCCTATATTTTTCTGGCTTAGTTTTATTTTTAATGTTTGTTACAGGTTAACTATTAGATATTGTTTTATTTAGAATGCTTTTTGGTAATATTTTACAAGTTTTAAATTTTAATATATTTTAGAAATTATCATACTTAAATTTCCATCCTAATCTTTAGTATATCAAGAAAAATCATCATCATTTACTGAGACCAGTAAACTTTATATGTGTGTGTATATATATATATTTAAGTCACTTTATAAATAATTTAGAGAAGAATAAAGGAATGGTGTATAATAACTTTATTAGAAATTTTACTAAGCGTTTAAATACAGAAATTCAAATTTTTGCTCCATGTTTTCGCTGGTTTTGAATGTATATATATCAAAAATGGGCAGTGTCCTCAACGCAAATAACTGCTCATTAGTTATCAAACATTCAAATAGACCTCTATGAGGTTCTAACTTATCATTACTTCTGGCTCTTTGTGCGCTTAACAGCAGTGCTTTGCAAAATTATTAAAGCCTTATATCATGATTATATTGTAAAATAATTTCTTTTTTATATGAGTAAACATTCAGTCCAGTTCTTTTTAATTTCTACATCATCTAATTCCTTCCAGTCATCTTTGTTTACAAATCTGCTTTTAACATTTGCCCACTTTCTGTCAGAGCAGGAGGAGAAGGGGATGACAAGAGGATGAGATGGTTGGATGGCATCACCGACTCAATGGACATGGGTTTGGGTGGACTCCGGGAGTTGATGATGGACAGGGAGGCCTGGCGTGCTGCAGTTCATGGGGTCACAAAGACTTGGACTGAGTGACTGAACTGAACTGAACTGAACTGAACTGTCAAGAAAATTGCAGAGTACATATAGCATTAAAGATAAGAATACTGACACTCTTGCTTTTTCAAAAATGAAATAGTTTAGGTTCTACTCATAAAATACTATATGAAGAAATACTTTCTTTGATTATGTGGATAAGAATGCCATATGTCCTTTGAAATACACTGTTCATTCATTAGTTCTTAAGTTTTATAAAATTCATTGAAAGGATATTATCTAAAGACTCATAGTCTGAGATTTTAGTTAAATGATCATTTTACCAATGTCATTAAAATCTAAAGTACTGGTTTGTGTCTCTTTGCAAAACTCTTCTGATTTATCTAATTGTGTAGTCTTTCTCTGTCAATATAGGTGGAAAATAAGACATTTTGAATTTTCACCTGTGTTAATGAGAGCTGAAAGCAGACTCCAAAGATGAGGTCTGCATCCTTATTTTATACTTTGTTGAAATACGATGTAATGTTTCAGGTGACAAAGTAAGAAGATGGAAGAAGGATAATTATTATATCTTTCTTCTAGGTATAACATTATTCTTCCATTCTTACTAATCTTATCAATCTTTTTTTTCCAGTTAGGAATAATTGATAATGATGAAATAATTCCTGGAATGAAGTAGCAAAATTTTTCAAGATGGAGGAAAAAAATAAGATCACCAAGATATCACAGTATACCTTAGATTTATAAAAAGGTCCAGTGAATTCATATGGCAATTGCTAATCTTATTCCTTTTTTTTTAAGTGAGTTTTCATTGTGAGTTTTGGAAGACTTTTAAGAAAGAAAGTTATAAAATATTAATCTTAAAATAGTTATAACTGCACAGAAAAGAAGTTCACAATCTAATATTGGGCCCATTGAATTTTTATTGGTATAACAAGGGTTAACTATTCTATGGATCTTGATTTATGCATTCAGCAGCTCTTATCTACCCTGTTTGAGATTCTGTGCACTTACAGGTTTTTTTTTTTTTAATATTGAGGGTAAAAAATAATTGATCATTGAATCTTACTACATATAACTTGTATTCTGACTCAAATACTTTTTTTTTTAAATTTTATTTTATTTTTAAACTTTACAATGTTGTATTAGTTTTGCCAAATATCGAAATGAATCCACCACAGGTATACCTGTGTTCCCCATCCTGAACCCTCCTCCATCTTCCCTCCCCATACCCTCCCTCTGGGTCGTCCCAGCGCACCTCAAATACTTTTTTTAAAAATTATACTTGATTTTTAAATGGTATTATAGGTTGTTTTAAAATAATATTTGATTTAACTTAAGAATTTGTGTATAGTTCCATTTTTGAACAGTAGAAAATGTGTACAACACTGAATTGCTAGTCATTTTATGGGCTTATTGGTGAATCTATCCAATAGGTTAACTATGTGGATGCGTGCATGCTCACCCGCTTCAGTCACGTCCAACTCTTTGTGACCTCATGGACCGTAGCCCGCCAGGCTCCTCTGTCCATCAGATTTTCCTGGCAAGAATACTAGAGTGGGTTGCCATGCTCTCCTCCAGGGGATCTTACCGACCTAGGGATCAAACCTTCATCCCCTGTGTCTACTGTGTTGCAGGTGGATTCTTTACAGTTGAGCCACTGGGAAGGCCCATAGAGTTGGGAAGACAGTATGCTCTTTTAGTTTAAGTACCCACATTCATTTTTAATCTGATTACAGATACCTCAGAGGGACGTGAAGACTTAAAAAAGGTCTATTTTGTGAAAATGTATGGCGTTACATAGAGCTTGTACAATTTTAAGAGGTCAGAGAGAAGGACAAGAAGTGTATAGGATCTATAACTTGTTTATAGTGCAGTATTTTTTAAATTACTGTTTTTATTTCAGTTTTTAACTGAGGCTGGATTTTTTCCTGATTTCAGAATTTACTAAAGAAAGCATGCTGTAATTTAGTTGATCCAAAATAATATTCATTTCTAGTTTTGAAAGATTTGTGTTAGTTACTGACATTCAGTTAAAAGTTTGAGGGTTTTATAAAGAGATATAACACATACATGACTAAAACTACTCACTGTTTTATTTTACTAGCAAGGCATTCATCCTGAATGCATTTTAAATAAAAATATGATCTCTAATGACTGATGATTTTTCCACAATTATATTATGTAGATTATAATTTTGTTTGTATAGTAGGCAAACATAAATACTGTTAGTTAATATTTGAATTTTGGTCAGGTAATATATTTGGGTCACTCATTTTGAAATAAACTGATGTATTTTCAAAGTTTTCCGCTCTTAAACCTAGGAGTAATTCACTAATATATTATGGAGGAAAGAACAAGGCTGTGCATAAAACCAAGCAGTCCTCTATTGGCCTTTGCTGGGGGGATTATTTAATTTTGATAATTAAGTTACTTTAGATTCTTTAAAAGGGTGTAAAAAATAAGGTTTGTTCTTTGAAGTCTGCAAGATCTGTATTGTTAACTTGTTTGATACTAAATAATTTGCTTCCCTGTGAGTAATGATTATATTAGGAAATGTTCTCTTATTTAGAAGTCGCTAATTTATTATTTTCTTTTAACTTTAGATTTAGGTTATAGAAGAATATTCAGTGACTTTAGAAAATATTGACATATTGTTACATAAAAAAAAAAAACAGGTTACAGTAGTTTGTAAAGGATAAGCCTAATCTATATTTAGAATTATTTGCATAAAGAGAAGATTAGAAATTTATATGCTGTAATGTTAATAGTAATAAGTACAAAATAAGTGATTTCATGCCCCTTTAGGTACTCTTCTCAGTTCTTAAAATTGTAAAATTTAAGTTGTTTTTAAAAAAAGCTCATCATCCAAAATGAATACTGATATGATAATTAAGTGTTGCAATACTGTGACATAACAGTGCTCATGCCTGATAAAACGTTTCTTAGTACAGTTTCATTATGTATATTGAAAATTCCCTGGCGAATGAAATGGCTAGGGGGGAGTAAAACCCTGATGCCTGAAAACTTGCCATACTAGCCCAAGCAAGTAACTGTAAAATATCACCTTCCTGTGATTTGTGGTTAAAGTCCCCTAATACTTGATGTTAAAATGTACTTGAAACTTATTTTGCATTTGTAGTTTAACTTTAAATATTAATTTTTTCTTATAATGTACTCTTTAATTTTTAGGCATTATCCAATTGGTTTGCTATTTGATCTTCTTGCATCAAGTTCAGCTCTTCCTTGGAACATCACAGTACATTTTAAGGTATAGTCTATATAGCATATTCCATTTGTCTCATTTGTGGTACTACTTAGTAAATAGCCTTAGAGTAGAATTTTAAGTTGTTATGCTTTCCCATGATACTTTTATTTGCTAAACTACCATTTGTGTTTATGTGTAAGATGTCCTTCGATTTCTTTTTTACTTTTGGCACAACCATTTAAACATTTAATGTATGAGTGCCTGTTCTTTATTGGAGCTAGACACTCCATGTTTGAAATTAAATATTTTGGAATTATTTTTATTAGGGACAGCAAAATCCAGAGTGCATGTAGGCATGAGAATGGGGAAGGAGGCAACCTAACAATGAGTAACTCTAAGACTGTTTTGATGGAATGAAGAGAAGTGTTAGGAGACAGAAAGCCAAAGACTTGATATAAGTCTGTTTTGAGAAATATTAATTCCTGTGGTTTTTCAAGATTCCAGGCTAGTTTTATTGTAACCTAATTTTGTCTCAGTATTTTATAAAAATCTCATCTCTCTCTCTAACCACCCTGATTTTCCATGCCCTACCACATAAGCAGTTCACAAGTACTGCTGAAGGACAGGACCCCTTCTATTAGTTGATCACTAGGCAGTGATTCTCAAATGTGAGATATAGTGGGAGCGAAACATGTTAAGAGTTTGAAAAGTCATTTAGAAGTCTGATTTGCTTTGCATTAGGGACACTTGCCTGGCAAATCCCATGGACGGAGGGGCCTGGTGGGCTGCAGTACATGGCGTCACCAGGAGTTGGACATGATTGAGCGACTTCACTTTATTTTTTCACTTTCATGCATTGGAAAAGGAAATGGCAACCCACTCCAGTGTTCTTGCCTGGAGAATCCCAGGGACGGGGGAGCCTGGTGGGCTGCCATCTATGGGGTCACACGGAGTCGGACACGACTGAAGTGACTTAGCTGGGACACTTACTCAAAGTGAGTGCCCAAAAAAAAAAAAAAAAAAAGTGAGTGCCCAGAGGCTTTCCATATCTTTCTAAGTTGCTTTCCTTCCCATTTTTCTAAAATTGAATTTATGGTTCGTTGACATTTATTTCCCTAATATTTGGACTAAAATGCTTTAGATAGCACCATGTTCCCACAGACGTTAGTTACTATGAAACCATACAGAGGGAGGACATGGTTCTGGTATACATGAGTTTCAGTTACTATGAAAAGCCAAGTCTGCCTGTATGTATAATAATTCATGTTCAGGATAGTATGAATGTAAAACTACTTCAAGCATAAGTGTAGAGGTTCCATGTTGCCTAGCAGGTCTTTCCCATTATGTTGCAAAGTAATTCTGGTAGTTAGATTATGTGTGTGTGTGTGTGTCATACACTAAAAAACTTTGAAATCTAGGTTAAGATACATCATACCTACCTGTTTGTTTATTCATTCAACTAATACTCAGTCTACTGTGGACCAGCCAAGCAGTGTTCTAGGAGCCTGAGATATATGAGTGAAAGACACAAAAGACACTCACACACATTTTATGGTACCTAGCTGGCATTGGATTCTAGGCTGTCTGTAATTATTGATTGAATTAGTTGATGGATTGTAATAATGATAGGAAAGGCTTAGAATCTTTATGATTGGTTTACCATCATGTCAGATTTTAAGAGATTTTATATAGGGTAATGTGAAAACATTTGGAGAACATTTACCCTTAACTTAGTAAACAAATATATTCCAAATAACCAGTGCATGATGTTGTAAAATTATGCATGTGTAAAAGATTCATTCAAAGTACATGATTAGCATCAGTAATTTTAATGTAACAGAGGTCGAATGTTTATTGATGTGGTTTCAGATACCACATTAATGTTATAGTAAATTGCATACTAAAAACTACTGGGTTCTAGTCTTCAAAATGGTCAATTTAAAATGAGTTGTATATGAATTATATCTCAGTTGTTTTTTTTTTTTGTAAAAAGACACAATGGTTAGTAATTTTCCAAATTTGGAGGAGAAAACACAAGTCTATGTTTCAGAGAAGCTCAGCAAATCTAAAGCAAATAACTATATAGAAAAATACACCCAGGCACATTATAATCTTTGAAAGCCAGTTATAAACAGAAAATCTTGAAAACAGCCACCAAAAAATGACACATAAAAGAGAACAGTAGGTAAACGATGGCTGACTTTTCATCAAATAGTGGAGAACGAAGGAAAATGGAATGATATGTTAAAGCACTGAAAGAAGCTATGGGCAAGAATGAAGAGCATTGGAAATGGTAAATAAATGATAAATAGAAAAGATGACCTTTTCTTTAAAACAGAAATGATAGTTTAAGGTGATAATAGTATATTTTGGGCTTCACTGGTGGTTCAGCAGTAAAGAACCTGCCTGCAGTGCAGGAGACGTGGGTTCAGTCCCTGGGTCAGGAAGACCCCCTGGGGAAGGAAATGGCAACTCACTCTAGTATTCTTGCCTGGGAAATCCCATGGACAGAGGAGCCTGGCGGGCTATAGTCCATGGGGTCGCAAAGAGCCAGACAGGACTTGGTGACTAAATCACCACCGCCAATATAATTTTAAGGAAGGGTTAATATGTGTAAGTAAAATAGGTGACCACATTTGTCTAAAGGATGAGTCTGCAAAATCCTCACTTACTTACTTGTGGGTCCCAAATAAAAAGAAATGCAAGAGGCAAAATGATCATCTAGGAAGTCTTTACAAATAGCTGAGGAAAGCAGAGAAGTGAAAAGCAAGGGAGAAAGGGAAGGATATACTGAACTGAATGCAGAGTTCCAGAGAATTGCAGGGAGAGATGAGAAGGCTTTCTTAAATGAACAATGCAAAGAAGTAGAGAAAAGCAATAGAATGGGAAAGACTAGAGATCTCTTCAAGAAAGTTGGAGAGATCAAGGGAACATTTCATGCAAGGATGGGCATGATAAAGGACAGAAACAGTCAGGACCTAATAGAAGCAGAAGATATTAGGAAGTAGTAGCAAGAATACTCATATGAACTATACAAAAAAGGTCTTAATGACCCAGATAACCATGATGGTGTGGTCACTCACTTAGAGCCAGACATCCTGGAGTGTAAAGTCAAGTGAGCCTTAGGAAGCATTAAGTACCAACAAAGTTAGTGGAAATAATGGAATTTCAGCTGAGCTATTTAAAATCCTAAAAGATGATGCTATTGAAGTTCTACATTCAATATGTCAGCAAATTTGGAAAACTCAGCAGTGGCCATGGGACTGGAAAAATTCAGTTTTATTTCAATCCCGAAGAAGAGCAATGTCAAAGAATGTTCAGGCTACCATACAGTTGTGCTCATTTCTCATGCTAGTAAGATTATGCTCAAAATCCTTTAAATTAAACTTCAACAGTATGTGAACCAAGAACTTCCACATGTACAAGCTGGGTTTAGAAAAGGCAGAGGAACCAGAGATCAAATTGCCAACGTTCATTGGATCATAGAGAAAGCAAGGGGATTCCAGAAAAACATCTGCTTCATTGACTATGCTAAAACCTTTGACTGTGTGGATCACAACAAAATGGAAAATTCTTAAAGAGATGGGAATACCAGACCACCATACCTGTCTCCTGAGAAACCTGTATGCAAGTTAAGAAGCAACAGTTAGAACTTCACATGGAACAGTTGACTTAAGATCATGACATCCTGTGCCATCACTTCATGGCAAATAGAAGGAGAAAAAGTAGAAGCAGTGACAGATTTTATTTTCTTGGGCTCCAAAATCACTGATGATGGTGACTGCAACCATGAAATTAAAGGACACTTGCTCCTTGGAAGGAAAGCTATGACAAAGCTATACAGCATATTCAAAAGCAGAGACATTACTTTGCCAACAAAGGTCCATATAGTCAAAGCTATGGGTTTTCCAGTAGTCAGGTATGGATGTGAGTGCTGGACCATAAAGAAGGCTGAGCACCAAATAATGGATGATTTTGAACTGTGGTGCTAGAGAAGACTCTCGAGAGTCTCTTGGAAGCAAGGAGATCAAACCAGTCAATCCTAAAGGAAATCTTTCCTGAATATTCATTGGAAGAACTCACGTGGAAGCTGAAGTTCCAATATTTTGGCCACCTAATATGAAGAGCCGACTCATTGCAAAAGACCCTGATGCTGGGAAAGATCGAAGGCAAAGGAGAAAAGGGCAGCAGAGGATGAGATAGTTAGATGGCATCACTTGCTCAATGGACATGAATTTGAGCAAACTCTGAGAGAGAGTGAAGGACAGGGAAGCCTGGCGTGCTAACAACCCGTAGTGTTGCAGAGTGTCTGACAAAACAACTGAACAACAGCAAAGAAGAAATCACAAGGGAGGTTTTAAAGTATTTCAAGCTGAATGATAGTGGAAACACAACATATTAAAGTTGGTGAGAGTCACCTAAAGCAGTGCTTAGAGGGAATTGAAAAACTTTGTATAGTACAAAAACACAATTTCTGATATCAGGAATGAAAAATACTACATCCTGTTAAGTATTAATAGGATAGTAAGAAATATTATGAACAACTTTATGCCAGTAAATTTGATAAATGGATAAATTCAGTAAAAAGAAGTAGCAGATATGAATAGCCCCTAAATATATATATATATATATATATAAAGGTTGAATTTGTAATTTAAAAGAAACGTTCTCACAAAGTAAAATTCCTTGCCTAGTTTCATGCGTGGTAAATTCTAGCAAATATTTAAGGAATTAAACAATATCAGTCTTTAGACTTTTTCCAGAAATAGAAGGGGAGAGAATAATTCCTAACTTGTTTTACAGGCCGTAGTAAAGATATTAAAAGAAAATTGCAGGCCAACATTTCTGATGAGCTTAGATGCAGACACTCAGAAAAATACAAGCAAATCAAATCCAGCAACGTGAAAAAGGATAATACACCGTGACCATGTTATAATTTCCCACAAATACAAGAGTGACTCAACTTTCATTGTCAATGAATTGATGTAAATTTAACACATTAGCAGAAAAAGTAGAGAAATCATGATGTGATGAACATATGCAAAAAAAGCTTTTGACAAAATTTAGTACCCATTTTCATCAAAACTCTCAGATTTATTTAGGGTGGAGATTGAACAGAACTTGATGGCTGGTGGGAAACAGGGAGGAGGAGGACTCAGCGTTACATGGAAGATGATTTTTTGTTTTGCTCTATTGTCATAATACAGCTTATGATACTATTATTAATAGATTGAATGGACTCTCCCTCCCCCCCACTCACTTTGTAAGTAGTTTCAATTTAGTGTTTCATTTAGTATTATTTGGTTATTTCTAATATGTCTGGACATATTCCAGGCTGCCTGGATTAATATTTTATCTAAAGGACACAGGTAATATTACATAAGTAAATGGAACCTTTCAGGGTAAAAGTGAAATTAGATATAGTTTATCAGGATTCTGACTTGGAAGATAAATGAAAGCAAGTAAAACATGGTGTTGAAGTTGCTGCCTTTATTTGCAAGAATTTGTTTGGACTGACAAGATTATGTAAGAAGAGATTTAGAAATGTAATGTAACAAATAGAGATTCTGCTTGTAATTTTATTGTGAAGCTTTCAAAAAGAAGATTTCCCACCCCAGCGCAAGCTCATCATGGGAAGAAGAGCATTTCATAAAAAGGATCTGAGGGGTTTGGCCAAGACCTTTGACGCTGTATTCGTGGCAACTGTTAATTCAGCTGCTATGGCTGCCTAAGCATAGCAGGCTGTTTCTGCTCTCGTGCTTCCCCAGAGTTCACTAGAGTCCACCTCTCTCCTACATAGAGATGTAGGGCATTCTCTGTGGAAGGGTAGGTGTACAAATACGCACTCTCTTGACAGACCCCTCTCTTTTACTATAAAGACTGATTATTTGGAATTGTCAGCTATCGGTTATAGGTGTCAGCATTAGAAGTTTAGAAACCTGCAAAGCAATGGAAGTCTGGGAAAAGCAAAACCTCAGTACCGTTCTGGTTGTAAGAGCCATTGAAAGAATTAGCAGCCTATGCTGATGCAGCAATAAAAAATGGTGGGATTTTTTTTTTTCCTCCTGATTTCTCAAACTGGTGGTTTGAGAGATCTAACTCCTTTTTTTTTTTCATAATCAGGTTGCATACAATTTTAAGAAATTCTAACAGTTTTTGAGCTCAACTAGGTCTTCCCCTGGTGGCTCAAATGGTAAAGAATCTGCCTGTAATGCATGAGACCTGGGTTCAATCCCTGGGTCAGGAAGTTCCCCTGGAGGAAGAAATGACAACCCACTCCAGTATTCTTGCTTGGAGAATTTCATGGACAGAGGAGCCTGGTGAACTATAGCCCATGGGGTCACAGAGAGTTGGACACAACTGAGCGACTAACACTTGAACTTTTCAGGTCATAATTCAGACTACATGAAAACAGTCTTTTTTTGGAGTATGAACTTTTATATTTTCTGCCACACATTCATAACCAGAATGGATAATTAGCAGCACAGTGAACTGTATAATATCTGAATAAAGCCCATCTAATTTTATAGATCAAGTATAACAAAACTAAAATTTTTTTTAAGTAGCAATAATTATCATAATGCTTGTCCATTTGACTGTAATAGAATTGATATGATATGCACTCAATTCTTTGTCCTGGTCCAGAAGCCAGGGTAAATCCCTTCAGTCTAGCTAATAGAAAGCAAATATAGCTGACTGTAAAGTTGCTTGAGGCATGGACACTCTCTGTTGCCCATATCTCTCTCATCTTTTAGTTTTGTCTGTCACGCATACTCTTTTGCCTTCTCGTTGTTATGAAATTTTATATTTTCTCCTCTTCTTTGCCTTTGTGTGCCTGTGTCTGAAAGCATCCATCTTAATTCTTCATGGGCTTCTAGTTCAAGAGCACCGTGAATCTGGAATCCTTTTGTACCTAAGAGAGACAATTTGGTGGTCTCAGCTGTTTCCTTCTGCTCTAATGGGTAGTTATATAGTGGCTCATGTTTTACTCAGCAGAAGCTGTAGGCCTGAACTCTGTGAGAATAGAGGGAGATGTGACTGATAATTTGTATTTTAAAAATGTGATTTAGGAGATAGCCATAGGTAATCAAGTGCCTATTCTTTTGGTAGGAAGGCATCTGTGGTAAATTTCCTTGTCATTTAGGAGCTATCTATGACTTGGGTAATTGAGTGTTTTCTGTTAATACAATAGCTTGAGTAGGCTGTAACTAAGTGCTATTTTCTGCCATTATTATTTGACTCAATTTTTATTAAAGGACTTATAGAACAATATCTTGTTTTGGTAAGATAATGTTTGAATATAATCATTAAATACATATTTAGGTCTTAGGGAGGAAGTGGTATTGCATAGTGGTTTAAAAGCTGGGACTGTTGAGTCAGACTAATCCTAGCTCCACCACTTGCAAGCTGTGCGATTGTATTTACTCCCAGAGCTTTATTTATATATATTTTTAATCTGTAAAATAGCAATAACAGTAATGTTTACCTCAAGAGTTGTTATGAAAATTATATAATCCGTATTAAAAGTCTTGGTACAGTGTCACATACTAAGTGTTCTATATTAGAGTTAGCTGTTATTGTTAATATCTTTTTTTTTTTTTTGGTGAAAAGTGCATTAGTCATCTCATTTACATAAATGCTATTTGTCCAGTGATCCTTGCCTCAACTGCCTAAAAGATTCAGTGAAGGTAAAGAATGTAAATTTAGCTATTTGACCTTACATTTTAACAGCTTTGTTAAGCTCTAATTGACGTAAAGCAAATTATACATGTTAAAAGTGCACACTTAGATAAGTTTATACCACAGTTTATATATTTGTTTACCTGTTGACATTTGGGTTGTTTCCTGTGTTCTTACTGCTGCAAATAAAGCAGCTATGAACATTAATATACAATTCTTTGTGTGGACACATGCTTTTATTGGTCTTAAGTAAATACTAGTTACAGAATATCAGATGATAAATGTTTGTTTGCTTTTTTAAAGAAACTGCCAGCCTGTTTTCCAAAGTGGTTGTACCATTTTGCTTTTCCATCCTCATTCTTGCTAGTACTTGGTACAGTTGGTCAAAAAGTTGTTGGGTTGGCCCAAAAGTTTGTTCAGGGCAGGGAAACTGAAACAACTTTTTGGCCATCCTAATATTTTTAGAATTGCTCTTTCATATCTTTTTTCAAGTTGTATAAATTCATACCATATCACACAGGGATTAGAGAAAGTCAGACTATGCCAGATAGCTAAAGATTTTTAAGTTAACTTTTAAAATATTTGGAGTTATGTCAAAATCTCTATTGTGAAGGTATGAGGTGGTTTGGTTAAAATATTGAAAAATTGTGGGAGATAACAGTTCTTGAGGCACTAATTTTGTAATGTGCATACCTGTTTAATGTGTGTATTTTTTTCTTTTGATAGAGTTTTCCAGAAAAGGACCTTCTACACTGTCCATCTAAGGATGTAATTGAAGCTCATTTTATGTCTTGTGTGAAAGAAGCTGATGCTTTAAAGCACAAAAGTCAAGTAATCAATGAAATGCAGAAAAAAGATCACAAGCAACTCTGGATGGGTTTACAAAATGGTAAATATAGCAGTGTTTAGTTTCACAATACCACTTTATGAAGTATGAAGTAACTGTATCCTGTGAGTAGTTGGTACATCTTAGGGTTGGTGGTACAAGTTTAAATTGCAGCCTCTGTGCACAAAATTTCACAAAGAAGCTACCTTTGGTCATCCCTTACTTAGCTTGTACTGTTCTAGCATCCTCTCTTCCTGAATTTCCTAGCATTAGACAGATTGCTTTGCCCATGACATAAGACAGGATAAACTTCCTGTTTTTAGCTTTTGGAAAAAGTGGCCTTACTTACAGTCATGATGTTTCTGGAACTGTAACTGAATACCCTCTGAATGTACCAAAATACCTCCACTTGTGTAGGGGCACAGACTCTAGTCTCTGCTTTCTCAGAACAGTAAGCCTTGCTTTGTGCTCAGATTCTCCCTTTCCTGGCTGGGATTTAGAAAATACACTCCAGGGAAAAGCTGAGGGCAGTCTGCACCTTACTGCTGTGTTCTCTGTCTCTTAGAGATCATAGTTCCTTAACCTTGCCTACAATTGATTGCCCTCCAGTGTCTTCACACAGTTCTGTGTACAGGCACTTCTCACTTTGCATGGGTCAAATCTGCATGAATTTCAGTTAACATGCTTTAGTTAAATAATGCAAGTTCTTCAGTGATTATGTGACAGCAGATACACATCATAATCAGTGACCAATCATGCCACTCCTTTCAGCATCTTTTTTTTTTTTTTTTTTATTCAACCCATCCTGAACCCTCCTCCCTCCCAACCTCCCCATACCATCCCCCTGGGCCTTCCCAGCGCACCAGCCCCAAGCATCCAGCATCGTGCACTGAACCTGGACTGGCATCTCGTTTCATACATGACATTTCACATGTTTCAATGACATTCTCCCAAATCTTCCCACCCTCTCCCACAGAGTCCATAAGACTGTTCTATACATCAGTGTCTCTTTTGCTGTCTCGTACACAGGGTTATCGTTACCATCTTTCTAAATTCCATATACATGCGTTAGTATACTGTATTTATGTTTTTCCTTCTGGCTTACTTCACTCTGTATAATAGTCTCCAGTTTCATCCACCTCATTAGAACTGATTCAAATGTATTCTTTTTAATGGCTGAGTAATACTCCATTGTGTATATGTACCACAGCTTTCTTATCCATTCATCTGCTGATGGACATCTAGGTTGCTTCCATGTCCTGGCTATTATAAACAGTGCTGCGATGAACATTGGGGTACACGTGTCTCTTTCCCTTCTGGTTTCCTCAGTGTGTATGCCCAGCAGTGGGATTGCTGGATCATAAGGCAGTTCTATTTCCAGTTTTTTAAGGAATCTCCACACTGTTCTCCATAGTGGCTGTACTAATTTGCATTCCCACCAACAGTGTAAGAGGGTTCCCTTTTCTCCACACCCTCTCCAGCATTTATTATTTGTAGACTTTTGGATCGCAGCCATTCTGACTGGTGTGAAATGGTACCTCATCCTTTCAGCATCTTGTCAGTGAATGGTCCTTATACAGCTGTTACGTTGTTCACTCACAGAGCGCAAAGCATTGTTGCTTCCTTGTATCCATTGATAAACTCATGTAACATTTGTAAAACTGGATTACTGAAAGGGGGAATTAGCCAAGAAAGATGAAAGTGTAGCAAAGAAACAAAAAGTGATAGTGCTGGAAGTGAAATTTGAATGAAATGCAGTGGAATTTTAGAATATATAACTGTGAGACTCTTGACACTACCAGATTGAGGGACTTCAGAAATGCAGCCATAGGAACTTAGTAAAGGCAAACTCTTCCACACACATGAGTGAACTGGTTGTGTTGAAAAGGATGAAATTATCCCGGAGGGATTGATGCTGGCAAAAATATCTCATTAAAGGAACAGGGATATTTCTGACCTTGAAAGTGCAAGTAACATATTTGAAGTTGATCCAGACTTAGAAAGGAGTATGACAGTTTGCCAAGGTTCAGGAAAGATGCTTGCTTGTAAGTTATATGTCAAGAAAGCAAGCACTGTTTAAATTGTGCTTGAGTTTTACAAATAAAGTCCTTCAATTCTCCGTGTTCCTAATGTTTTAATTGGTGCACTATAAATAACACAGCGTACTAAATAAATATTAGTTTTCTTTACTTTTTTCATTTTCCTGTGCCTTTATAACCATCAGAGTTTTTAATGTTTTGACAGTTTTCTAAACGGTCATAGACAGTTGTACATTTTCTCATTATTAGGATCACTTTGCATGGTTTCATCTTGCATGATCACTTTTCCAGTTCTGTACTACTGTGCAGAGCAAGGACTGTCTATATTTTTCCCATCTTTGATAGTTATTGTACCAACTTGGCACAATAAGAAAGCTGCTCTTTCATGGCAACAACTAGAATAAGAGAAACCCCTCTTACTCCCTTAAAACAAAATAATTGAAAAAATATGATAGTTTTATCTTTTGTACTGCATAATTACCATGTCAAAGAGATGTCTGTAGTTATTTAGTATTTATTAAACTTTCATTATGAAAACTGCAGGGCATTGTCTTTGACTTCTGTAGTACAAAAGGTATATGTTTTATGACGTGTCCTATAAATTTTCTCGTTTATTTCAAGTTTCTTATATTTGATCCAAGTTACATGGAGTTGCTCCTTAGTTTTGTATTTGTGCCTCTCGTATGTATCAGTTAGGTTGTAAGCTTTGCAAAAGGAAGGCACCAGGCCTTTCACCTCATTTGTATTACTGAGTACATATATTCTTACTAAGTGATCAAAAGAGTTTACAACCCCTTAAGAAGGAGTACTTTTTCTTTGTCCTGACTGGCTGTTTGTAGATGAAGTGGCATTTCAGGAGGCTTATGAATAAGATTATTTAAATGCAATAAGACAGAAATATCCTAAAGAGAGAAGGGATCTGAGAGTAATTTGGCTTCGGAATATAAGTAAATAATTTAGATAGACTTTTAAATAGATGTTCTTGAAATCTATCATGAGGATGATGAGTCAGCTATAGAGAGCCCAGGGATTCTGCAGAGGATTCTAAAAATGATTGAACTCTTTCAGCTGGGGCATTGCATAATTGGGTACAGAAGGTAATGGGTAAGAGTTGTGAAAACAACAAAGGTGTGGTTTTTAGTCTCAGTTCTTCTGGCAGCTCCTTTGGGCAAGTCACTCAATCCGGATCTTTAGCTTCAGTTTCTTTATCTGTAAAACAAAAGAATATCTGCTTTGTTTTCTTATGTGTCTTTAGAAGATTTTATGAAATGCTAATATAGTTTATGTGAAGGAGTTTGAAAGGAAGTAAAGCTGTCTTGATAAAATACTGAGAAGTCACTTTGGAAACTCTGGAACAGGGGCTGGCAAACTGTGGTCATGAGCCAGCTACCTGTTTTTGTAAATAAAGCTTTATTAGACCCCTGCCACCCCAGTTCATTTAAGTATTGTTTATAGCTATTTTCATGGTACAGCTGCTGAGTTAATAGTTTTGGAAGAGACCATGTGGCCCACAACTTATAATATTTACTCTCTAACCCTTTTACAAAACATTTGTGAGCCTACAGGTTATTAAACCAATAGCTTTTATTTATCATTGATCTAAAGCATGACTTCCCAGGTGGCGCTGGTGGTAAAGGACTCACCTGCCAATGCAGAAGACATTAGAGATGTGGGTTTGATCCCTGAGTCAGGAAGATCCATTGGAGGAGGGCATGGCAACCCCTCCAGTATTCCAGTTCTCTTGCCTGGAGAATCCCGTGGACAGAGGAGCCTGGCGTGCTACAGTCCACAGGGTCGCAAAGAGTTGGACACAACTGAAGTGACTTAGCACGCACGCATGCAGAGCATGACTCATCATGTCACACTTTCAGAACTTGGTATAAACGTATCAGATTTAGTCTAATAACTGCCTTCGTTGCAATTTTTTTGGCCTAAAATTCCTTTTTTCCTGTTTTTGTCTTAGCTTATATAGTCTTTCTTGGTTGTGTGACTGTTTTAAAGTTATTTTTATTCACTTCACTTTTATTAAAGTACTTTTCAAATTGAGTTTCATAAATTCCAACTTAAAATGGTATGTGGTTAAATTATACTTTATTCCTTTTTTAGCTATAAATTATTTTTGTAGCTATTATGTTTGGTTTTATTGCTACTGGTAATGATTGAGTTTACACACTCCAAATCCTACATGTGGAGTCCTGTGGAAACTCAACTTTTTAAAGGTGAAATATACATTTAGGAAATCTTAAGCTGGGTAAAATGTTGACTGTTGCCTGCATTAAGGTAAATTGGTGAAAGGTGGGTGTAGTAGTTCATTCTGTTCCTTCTTCCTGGAATAACCTTTTCCTTTCTTTTAGTCTGTTTAATTTTTTACTTAATGTTTTAATGTTCCTCTCTGTTATCACCCTCTACGTGAAATCTTGCCTCTTTCATTGTTTTTTTAGCCAACGAAGTATCTTTTGAACATCTATCAGGTACCTGACACCATACTAGGAGCTAGTGATCACCCAGCAGTGATAGAACAAACATGGATCCTGTTTTGATGAAACTTACAGCCAGGTGGAGGCAGAACCATTTATATTTTCATGCTGTTACGGCTCCTTGTCCATTCATCTGCATTTTTGCTCTCATGTTTCACACTCTGGTATAGTTATGGTTTATGTATTCTGGTAGAATATAACTTTCTCTTGCTTATAGTATATCATGCATTTTCTGTATCCCCAGTACCAAGTATACCTTTAGGCATAGAATGGACAAAATAAATATTGACTGACTGACTCCTTTATTTTAATCCTATCTAGTACAGCCAGGAAATGTTAACAGCTTTTCATAAATAGATTAATATTAGTGTAAAAAAGAGGAAGTACCTGTAACAATTTTAATATGGAAGTCGTTTTTTATATTTAAGAATTTTTCCATCCAAAAGAAAGTCTTATAAATTTGTTAGGGCAAAGATGTTTCACCTGTTGTTTAGTGTAATTGTAAATTGGCAGAACTGAGACAAAGCAGATGGTAAATTTATTTCATTCAGAACTGCACCTGTAGAACATAGCAACTAAACAATTTAATCAATTTTTGAATACTTTCAAATGCTAATTTTAATTTTTCAGGTCTCTGTGAAAGAGAAATAAGAAAAGCTTTTGAAACCAAGAAAACTCATTTAAGACATACTGTGCCTTTCAGTGTTTTTTACCGGTTTTCATTTTAGTTACAAGAGTATCTAAGCTCTCCTTGAAACAAAGGTAATGACCACAAAGAAAGAAAAGAAAGTAGCATTTTTATTATTTATGAGGAACTTGTCACTATGTTTGCAGGCTATTTTCTATTAAATGTCAGAAGGTTCTTCTTCTAAGCTAGAGATTTGAAGAAATCTCTAAAAAATATTTTTAAGATAATATATGACAGTTTTTAGCTTTGACTTTCTGGGTATACCAAAAAAGAAAAGATGATATCAAATAAGTTCCATAGACCTTCAAATAAATGCAAGTTTTGACTGCTAATTATTGAAAATTTACATTGTTTATAAAGTATTATTAATCCTTTGAGCTAAGTAATGTTTTAGAGGCATTATTTGGCAATGTACCATTTTAAATTAAAACTGATTTTTAAGAGAAAATAGTGATTTCACTTTCATGCATTGGAGAAGGAAGTGGCAACCCACTCCAGTGTTCTTGCCTGGAGAATCCCAGGGACGGGGGAGTCTGGTGGACTGCCGTCTATGGAGTCACACTGAAGAGACTTAGCAGCAGCAGCAGCAGCAGTGATTAACCAAAGGTGAATTTTATGATAAGTTGTAGCATTTTGAAAATACTTTTGCTTGTTAGGTGATGTAAAACAATGATTCTAGCAGGCTTATACAATAGAGATAGTTGGTCTGTATTTGCATTGCTTGGTTTTTGTCAGCTGGACTGAGACTGAGTATTGGACTGAGAATCTATTGGTCCAAGAAGGCACTGGGCCTGGTCTTTCTTTGCTTCTCTACTATTAGTTGTGTGCCCATAGTAGATCACTCTTCTCTCTAAACTGGAGTTTCCTTATAAATGTTGAGGTGGTTATACCTCACAAGACTCAAACTCATGACTGTCCAGTGGTAATCACTTAACACTTGAATTCTGATGATTAGATATTTCCAGAGGATTTCCTGGAAGAATAGTTATTGTTTATCATTTCTCTCTCCCTCTTTCTCACTTTACCTCTCCTTTCCTCCTTGGCCTTTTTAAGCAGGACTTAGGTACAAGGCAGTAGATAAGTTTTCTAGAAATAAATGTGGTATCATAGAAAGACTACTAAAACAGAAAGACAAGAGATTTTTGGACTTAAATCTCTATCTTGAAGCTTCCTTTCTGTGCTGTTATCTTAGTGTCAGTGCTGTTCCAATGTGTAAGTGGTGTGGAAGGAGATTCCTAAGTTGAACTGTCAATAGGAAGCATAAGTACTCTTCTTGAAGCTTTTGTCTTAATGAAAGGTCACTATTTGGTAAACTTCCTTTCTTTAGAAAAACTCAGTGTTGTTTTTTTTTTTTTTTTTTAATCAGTCATGAGAACACTGGGATCATTTTGTATAAATAAGAGCAGAGAAAATAGCGTGACGAGTGTCCACATATCCATCACCCAGCCTCAGCAGTTATTAGTATATGGTCAGTCTTGTTTCATCTATTCTCACCCCTCCTCCACTTTTGAGTTTATAGAAATTAGATTAATGCCACCAAGATTGCTCACAGATTTATATTCTTCACAGACTTTATCCTCTGATATTTAATCAAGTCTTGGAACCAGCTCTCTGTACAGGAGAGTTATGCCCAGATCCTGGTAGTATGGATTAGCCCATTATAAGAATCCACCATGTGCCAGGCACTGTGCTGGGCATAGGGGCCACTGGGCTGAATACAACAGCCATGATTCCTCCCCTCAGAGTTTGCAGCCTGGTGGGGGAGGCAGACATTAAACAGACAGTCTTTGAATAATTATTACATTTATGGTTTGGGCTGTAGAGGAAAGGATAGGGAGCAGAGTGGTTGTGATGAAAGTGTTCCCAGCATAGGGAATGATACGGGTTAGTCTGAGGAGCAGAAAAGAGCTTAATAAATTCTGGAAGCACTTAAGAAGGCTATTCTGACGAGGGCATGGTGATCAAGATAAGTCATTTTTTTGATACCCAGTCCCTTAAATACCATCATAAAAAGAAGCATAAGTCACTTTGATGCTATTCATATTTTAAAATTTATGCTGGTTTCTGCTAATTACTGTTTTCTGAATGCTCAAAAACATAAAACTTCGCTAAAGATTGATGTCAGGCTTACCAGTTGATAAAATCCATTCATATTTTTAGGTTGAAGCATTTGTCTGTCTGCTGACCTCAAGCATCTCTCTCATTTTCCATTGTTTCATAAGATTATTGGCATTGGTTTTGTAATCCTATCTTTAAGTTCTTTTCGTGTCCACTGAAGTAATTTTCCTTTATCTGAAGGCTTACATTAATTTTTAAAGCCGAGTACCTGCTGTTAGGTCTGAGTTTTTTGAAGCATCATTTTAATTTTAGCTATGTTTTCACACATTTCTTCTTTGAAAATCACTCTGTTGTTGAAGAAAATGGAAACTAAAGAGAAGCTGGATAGTTGAGCTCTCTGTTGTCTCTTAATACGATACTGTCTTTCCCAATAATGTTCTCCTTGCATTCCTTTGCCATGCATGGTTTATGAAGCTTGTTTTGTTTTTCCTCTTTTTTTTTTTTTTAAAATAAACCCCACTCCAGTACTCTTGCCTGGAATATCCCACAGACAGGAGTCTGGTAGGCTGCAGTCCATGGGGTCTCGAAGAGTCGGACACGACTGAGCGACTTCCCTTTCACTTTTTACTTTCATGCATTGGAGAAGGAAATGGCAACCCACTCCAGTGTTCTTGCCTGGAGAATCCCAGGGACGGCAGAGCCTGGTGGGCCGCTGTCTAGGGGGTCTCACAGAGTCAGACACGACTGAAGCGACTTAGCAGCAGCAGCATCTCATCCTTGTTGTTAACCTTCCTACACTCTTCATCTTCTTTTTTCAATGTGCCTTAGGTGTCACAGACATAATTTCTCATACAAAATCTCATCTGTTGTTAGTATTTGGCCTCCAGTTCATTTATTTATTTTGGGCTTTGCTGGGTCTTGGTGCCGCGTGACTTTGGTTTGGGGGATGGGGGTGCCTCTCTCTAGTTGCAACGCTCAGGCTTCTCATTGTGGTGGCTTCTCTCGTTGTGGAGCACAGGCTCTAGGACATGTGGGCTTCGGTAGTTGCAGCACATGGGCTTCGGTAGTTGCGGCTCCTGGGCTCTAGAGCACAGGCTCAGTAGTTATGGTGCAGGGGCTTAGCTGTTCCACAACATGTGAGATCTTCCTGGATTAGGGACCAAACTCGTGTCTCCTGCCTTGGCAGACAGATTCTTTACCACTGAGCCACCAGGGAAGCCCCCTCCCACTGTTTTTACATACCCCTTTTATTAGGATTCTGCCGAGAAATAGAATGAACACACACATATGGAGGTTTATTATGAGGAATTGACTTATGTGATTTTCGAGGCTTAGAAGTCCCACAATCTGCCTTCTGCAAGCTGAAGACTCGAAAAAGTCAATGGTGTAATTCAGTCCAAGTCCGAAGTCCTGAGAACCAAGGATCCTACTGGTATAAATCCTGGTCTAATGGTAGGAAAAGATGAGATGTCTCAGTTCAAGAAATGGGGCAGAAAAAAGGGGGGGGGGCAGATTCCTGTTTCCTCTGCCTTACTTTTTGTTCTGTTCACATTCTCGGCTGATGGGATCATGTCCACATTGCCGTGGGCCATCTACTGAAATGCCACATACTCATATATGCTAATCTCAGCACAAAACACTCTCACAGGCACACTCAGAAATGTTTAGTCTGGGCAGCCATGGCTGGTCAAATTGACACACAAAAAAATTCCATCACATTCATGCTATAACTTGGTTCATCTTTTATGGGTGTCATTTTAATATTAATTCATTGAACAGGTAATTATTCAATCCATACTGAAGATAAAGTAGTGAACAAAATAGAACTTCCTGCCCTTATGCAACTTACATTATAGTGGGGGAGGTAGACAATAAGTATACATAGAAGTAAAATGCATTATACGCCTTGTGATGAGCGGCGTCATGGGAGAAAAAGCATGCAAAGAGAGAACATTCTGTGTTGGGAGAGGGCATTGCTATTTTTAATCAGGGGGTCACAGAAGGTATCACTGGTTGGATGACATTAAATGAAGATCTGAAGCAGGACCATGCTTTTATCTGGGGTGAATAATACCTTCCTAGGCAGAAGGAGGAGAAGGCAGTGGCACCCCACTCCAGTACTCTTGCCTGGAAAATCCCATGGATGGAGGAGCCTGGTGGGCTGCAGACCATGGGGTCGCCAAGAGTCGGACACGACTGAGCGACTTCCCTTTCACTTTTCACTTTCATGCAGTGGAGAAGGAAATGGCAACCCACTCCAGTGTTCTTGCCTGGAGAATCCCAGGGATGGGGGAGCCTGGTGGGCTGCCGTCTATGGGGTCGCACAGAGTCGGACACGACTGAAGCGACTTAGCAGCAGCAGCAGCAGCAGGCAGAAGGAACAGCAGGGCCCTCAGGTGGGGGAAAGTACTAGGTAATGTTGAAGAACAATCCTATTTTTAGCTTTCACCAAAAGTGAGAGATAACTTAAATGTTTTCCCCTGGGATACCCTTCTCCTCTAGTGTGCGTGTCAGATTTCTCTTCTTACTTGTGAGACCAGTCTATCCTGCAGTCTCATCATTAAAAAAAAATTCTGTGTAGCAAAAATGTCACTTTTCTATTATCTAGTTCTTTCCATGAGTCTTATGTGACAGCTTCCTTTTGGAAGTGATCTTACTCTGTTTTGAAAGCAATGAAGTGCTCAGAATAGAGATAATTAGGAATTGGGCCTGTTTTTATTAAGATAGTTATAGAAGACCTGTTTGAGGAGATGATGTTTAAGCTCAAGTCTTAAAGATTAGAGGAAACTAGTCAAATTGGGGAATGGCATATTGAATTTGGTACATTTTAAGGAATAGAAAGAAGACCACTGTGTCTTGGCCAGTGACATGAGATGAGGTTAGAGAGATGGGAAAGAGCTAGATGATATAGGTCCTTTTAAGTCAGGGGAAAGAATTTCTATACTAAGTGCAGTGGGAAGCTGTAGGAGGATTTTTAAGCAGGAGAGTGATGAGATACAGAATATGATGGAAGAACATTCTAGCTACTGAATGGTGAGTGAAATAGAGGGAGCCAGGAGTGGAAGGGGAGAGAGTCTGTAGTAGTAGGTCCAGGTATAAGGTGATGGTGGTCTTTAGGGTCGTGATGATCCAGATCGAGAAGCGTCAATAAATCTGGGGTTTATTTTGGAGCAAGGCTTGACAGAATCTGTTGTTAGACTGGATAGTAAGGTTGTTACCAAACCAATCTTGGGTCTGCTCCCCTGCACTCAGTAAGGCCAGTCGACAGACAACCAGGTTGTGGTGCAGGAAAATACAGCATTTACTGCAGGGCACCAGAGCAAGGAGAATGGGCAGCTCACGCTCCAGAGACCCCTTGTCCCTGCTGACTTTCAGGGAAGAGGTTTTTAAGGCAGTGTGAGGGAGGGGGCTACAAGGAGCGTGATTAGCTTGTGGTTGGCATCGACGTGAAGCTGCAAGCATTGTCAGTCTTCTGTTTCTAACCAGTCTAGGATCTATATTCTTGCAGTCAGCAGTTTTAATCTGGTGGGGGTTTTCTTCCTATAAAAACAACTTAGGAGTGTTTCCATCTTTCAGGGAACTGTGAGTTGGGTGATTCTACTGTGGTGGATTTATGGTCTAAACAGTTTCCCAGCCCAACAACTATCATTCTTTGTTTCCACATCTTCACATTTCCTAATCATTAACTCTTGAGTCAGGCTTTAGAGACTCAAGTGAGGCCTGGAAAACTAAAACAAAAGCCTTTTACTTCAAAGGATGGGGACACAAGGGCTTGTATACGGTTTCAAGGTTAGGTTGAAAGAAAGGAATCATTCCTGAGTTCCGACCTGGGCAGCTGGATGGGTAGGGGCACTTTATACCGTGATATGAAATAACTAGTTAAAGAATAGGTTTGGGATGAGGAGCAAAGCCAAATTGAGAAGGTCAGCTTTGAAGACGAAAGTTTGAAATGTCTCTGAGACACTCATTTCAAGATGCGTTGAGTTAGATGTTGATAGAATTGTTGATAGTGTTGTGAGTGTGTGTCAGCAGATTCGAAGTCGCTCAGTCATGTCTGACTCTTTGTGACGCCTGTAGCCTACCAGGTTCCACCGTCCATGGAATTTTCCAGGCAAGAATACTGGAGTGGGGTGCCATTTTTGGATCAAGTGCAGCAGCGTGTAATTTCATTCTTATTTACTTTCACCATGTAATAATAATAAAGAGTACCCTCTTTACTATTTCATCTGGAAGGATAGGACAGTTAATGTCCCAGTGATACAAGGCAGTGAATACAGAGCAATCCCATGTGTTCCCGGTGTTTGACAATTCTTTCCAGCCACTAACTGTGGCTTGCTTTTTTTCCTGCATATGCCTGAGTTAGTCATTTCCATTATGGTTCTGTCTGCAATACAGTAAGGTTAATAGGTTCAGTCTGAAACTGTGTGTGTGGCTTCAAGAATTTGCTTAGAGAAAATTTATAACTTGCTTGAGCATTAAATTAAGTTTTACTGTGGAACAAACAAGCATTTTACTATATTACGTGTTTTACATCAATCTTTTGGTATTTTGCTTTCTGTAATTAGAAATAGTGATGGAAATGTAAAAGTTTATGCATTTGTGTTTCAATGTAAAACCATAAAGATACTTCACTTGGCTTCTGGAGAAAGGTTGCTCTTGGGAATTACATGATTTGAATGAATAAATAAATTTGGTAATGATTTGGATCATAGCTTACAGTTCTTTGAGTATACTTGGCAGTAAACATAATAATAAAACTTGGTGAAAATGTTTAGATAGTTATTTCATAATACACTACAAATTATACTAGCATAAGTGTATTGATAGCAGTGAATGCTCATTAATGTGAGCATCAGTGAATGGTCATGTGTTGCAGAGTTAATCAGTGGTAGAGAGAATACATTTTTGTGTATGAGAGGCAATCAATAAATGTACACGTCTATAAGACTAGATATATACCTGGTGGGCTACAGTCCATGGGGTCACAAAAGAATTGGACAAAACTGAGCACACACACACAAACTCTGATCAGTACTTGAAAATATTTTTAGTGAATTCTTAGTGTTGCAGGAATACAAAGGTTTAGTTTGTAATGTCATTTTAAATAAAATTTCAAATCATCTCCAGTGAAAAGACTACCTTATCATATGTTTTATTTTTCTCTGGTCTAGTTAAAAAACTTTAAAAATAATGTATGCTTTCTAATCTACTGTTACTTTTTTGTAAGCTAAGTTTGGCAAAGTTCAAAAAGCTTTTTTCTTATGAATGTTGGTACCCTATGTAAGAAAATGCAGAGAAACATATGTCACATCAATGCTTTTCACTGTTGGAGTCATAACCTGTAATTATTATTTGAATTTACAACATGATTCCTCTTCTTAAAAAAACAAATATATATATATACACACACACACATACATACAGACACACACACGCCCACCCCCATATATACACATGCACACATATAGACATATATGCGTATAAAGTTTAACTTATTTTGTTTTTAACTTTTTATTTTAGTTTTCAATTTCTTAGGCTTAGGTATAATTGGTGTGAAATATTATTCAGGTTTTCAACATAATGATTTAATATTTGTATACATAGCAAAGTGAGCACCACCACAGTAAGTCTAGTTAACATCTGTCATTTTACAGTTATAAAAGTTTTTTCTTGTGATGAGGATGTTCAAGATCCACTTTGTTAGCAACTTTCAAATATGCAGTAAAGTATTGTGAACCATAGTCACCATTCTGTATGTTACCAGTTGTAAAAGAACTAAGAATATTTACAATACTGGCTGAGTCAGTTTACATTCCCACCAACAACACACTTGGGTTCCCTTTTTCCTGGTAGCTCAGATGTTAAAGAATCTGCCTGCCAATGCAGGAAACTCAGGTTCAATCCCTGGGTCGGGAAGATCCCCTGGAGAAGGGAATGACAACTCACTCCAGTATTCTTTTCTTTTTTAATTTACTTATTTTTTAATTGAAGGATAATTGCTTTACAGAATTTTGTTGTTTTTGGTCAAACACTCCAGTATTCTTGCTTGGAGAATCCCATGGACAGAGAAGCCTGGTGGGCTACAGTCCATGGGGTTACAAAGAGTTGGACACCACTGAGTGACTAACAGTTTGCCAACACTTGTTATCGCTTGACAATAGCCATTCTGACAGGTGTGAGGTGATACCTTATTGTGGTTTTGATTTGCATTTCCCTCATTATTAGCACGGAGAAGGCGATGGCACCCCACTCCAATACTCTTGCCTGCAAAATCCCATGGACGGAGGAACCTGGTAGGCTGCAGACCATGGGGTCGCGAAGAGTCGGACACGACTGAGCAACTTCCCTTTCACTTTTCACTTGCATGCATTGGAGAAGGAAATGGCAACCCACTCCAGTGTTCTTGCCTGGAGAATCCCAGGGACGGGGGAGCCTGGTGGGCTGCCGTCTATGGGGTCACACAGAGTTGGACACAACTGAAGTGACTTAGCAGCAGCAGCAGCAGCATTATTAGCAATGTTGAGCACTTTTTATCAACCTGTTGAAAATATCTATTCTGCCATTGTTTGGGGAGGGGTGTTGCTGTTGAGTTGCATGAGTTCTTTATTTATTTTTTGGATATTAACCTCTTGTCAGATACATGATTTGCAAATATTTCCTCCCGTTCAGTAGGTTGTCTTTTCATTTTGTTGAGGATTTCTTTTGCTATGCAGAAGATTTTTGGTTTGATGTAGTTCCACTTGTTTACCTTTGTTGCTTTTGTTGTCAGATTGAAAAAGATTGCCAAGCCCTCAGGGTGTATGTGCATATATAGTTTAACTTGCTTTTGAGTGAATCTTTTGTTTTGAAACTTAATATCGTAATTCTCCTTCAGAGAACAGAAAACCCCAGTTGCTTCATCAGTTGTCTCCTGGTTGCTTTTCTCTAGAGCAGTGTTCTCAAAATGTAGACAGTGGGAAGCATCAGTGTTTCACAGGAACTGATTAGAAATGCATCCTAAACCAACTGATGGAGAAGGCAATGGCACCCCACTCCAGTACTCTTGCCTGGAAAATCCCATGGATGGAGGAGCCCGGTAGGCTTCGGTCCATGGGGTCGCTGAGTAGGACATGACTGAGTGACTTCACTTTCACTTTTCACTTTCCTGCATTCGAGAAGGAAATGGCAACCCACTCCAGTGTTCTTGCCTGGAGAATCCCAGGGACAGCAGACCCTGGTAGGCTGCTGTCTATGGGGTCGCACAGAGTCGGACACGACTGACGTGACTTAGCAGCAGCAGCCAACCAACTGAATTAGAAATTCTAGGGTCGATCCCAGCAGTGTTTGGCCCAGGACCCCTCCAGGTGATTGCAGTGCTCTGCAGTGTGGGAGCCACTGCTCCTGAGCAGGATTTCTCAGCCTTGTCACTGTTAGGCATGTGGGACTAGATAATTCTTTGATGCTCGGGTGGTGGTGGGGAAGGGGCTGGCCTGTGCATCACAGGATGTTTGGTAGCTTTCCTGGTCTCTGCCCACTCATGAGACGCCGGTAACACACTGCTCCCTATTCTCAGTCATGGCATTAAACAATGTCTCCAGACACTGCCAGATACCCCCTCAGCAGCAAAATCACTCCATTTGAGTATGACTGCTGAGAGGATGTAGAATTAATGGGTAAAACGGCTTCTCTATTAGAGTAGCAGTGACTATTTACTGAATCCCCAAGTTCTGTCCTGGGTGCTTTACAGCAGCCTTGTAAGATATGTTTGAAAGTTTAAAGCCGGGGCCAATTTATGTATGAAGTTTCTCATCTGTTCCACCAACTCAGTTTTGAGAACTAGTGTGTTCAGTTGTTACAGTGACTCATTTAGGCTGTATTTGGAACTGTATTCTTTAAACAAAAGGACTTTGACATATAAACAAATTAAAAAGTTATTTTAATCTGTTAACTCTTTTCGTATGTAAACATAACCATGTGAACTTCTTATTGTAAACTTAGTTGTTTCTGGATGCTGAGGGTTATTTTTGCTGACATGACTGTTAAATGACGAATCAACAGTATGCTGTCATTTCAGTAAGACTGTTAACATTTTTGGAGGTAACATGTGTCTTCTGTATTTTCCCTTTTTCTTCTGCTGTTGCCTTGCGTCTTCCTCTCCTGTTTTCTCTATGGTGCTTGACCTAGTACTGTATATGTTGATAAACACTTCTTTCCTTCTCTTCCCACTCATTTAAACTTTTACCTACTCTCTAACCAGTTCTTTATTATCTTTCTAGGGCCTGAATGGCAAGATAAACATTTCAGCTCAATAGTCTGTAATTAATGCTGCCCAGTGTGTTATCTATTCCTAGGTACCGATTTCATGCACTTTTAAACAAAGATCTAGAAATGACTTTATTGAGAATTTTAGAAGCCTCTCCCTTTCCACTCTCCTAGTCCTATCCCTGTGTCATTCTGTTTACCCCATCTGCCTGTGCAGACCTGTTCTGAGTAATGGCTGTGATAATGAGCTCTAGATGTCACAGTTCTCTGTGTTTTTTCTGAATCAAAGCAGTAACTGCAGTTCTCTAACAGTGCTAATTTCTTATTATTCATTGCATGTCTCTTCTATTGCTTTAGAAATGGTAAAAGATTCAGAAATCCTTTTATGCCAAATTTTATGCCAAATTTTGGTGTAAAAGGATTTCTGAATCTTGTACACATTTAAATATTAAACTGTTCCAGTGTTTTAATTAGCATTCAGAGAGTTGCAAGATTTTAACCCAAATGCTAGAAAACTAGAAAAGAAGCAGCCCATAAAAAATGAGAGCTAAATAAATGAACTTGTATATCTAAGACTCAGAGTATTCAGTCAACAGAGTATTCAGTCAAGTTCTGATCATTATCTTCAAAAAGTTAAAGTGAAAGTCACTCAGTCGTGTCCAGCTCTTTGCAACCCCGTGGACTATACAGTCTGTGGAATTCTCTTCCCACAGGGTTCCTTTATGATCCATACTATCTTTGATTCCCTGGCTTTTCTACATCTAGCTTATTTCTATCTTTCTCAGTAGAGGAGTATCAATAAAATATCCCAAATGCTATTTTTAATTGGAGTTAATTTCCATAAAGGATTTAACTAGAAAGATTTCACTTTATTTCAAATTACTATAAGCCACACTCAGAACTAAACTACATGATATATGCCTTTTTTTCTTAAACTAGCTTCTTGTTTTTGTTAATAAATTCAGATTTTTTTCCTACAAGTATATTAACCTGCACTTTTCACTTACCTTAAGGTGAAATTATTTTTATGTGGGTTTTTTCAAACCCTATGAAAACATTTTTGCAAGAAGAAAACTTATTGCTATTTATTCACTCAGACTATAGGGTAGGAAGAGCAAGGGAGAAAAGACCTTTAGTGGAGATCTAATATCTGGAAAGGAGGGAGAGACAGGAGCAATTTGCATAGGCTCCTTGACTAAAGGAGAAAGACTTTACATACAGAAGCTTTCCCCTAAAATTTTAATCATTTGTTTCAAGATGTTATATTACTCTGAGAATAATACTCTGTGGGATTCAGATATTTGAATTGTAAATGAATGAGTTGAGAAACACTCACAGAATCATTTCGAACGTTAATAACTTTATTCTTGTTTCTACTGGAATTATTAAACATCTTGAGCTTTTAGAATACATTGTATATATCACTTATTACTAAAAGCTATTTAATACATTTAAAATAATAGTATTTAGTCTAAAATAAATTCACTATAGAAAGTAATAGTTTATAAAATATTTAGTGGGCCCTATTTTTGAGGTATGTGTATAATTTTACAAATCAACTTTGTTTTGACAATGAATGAGTTGTTATAATAAATAAACTTTGTGGTAAATGCCACCTGAATAATCCTAGTAGCTGAAACTTAAACCATGCTTGAATTTTCCAGTTTTACTCATTATTGTCCTTGTCTGCTTTTAAGAGGTAGTTCCTAATTGAGTGACACTTTCAATTTTATCCTGTTGCATTTTTTTCCTCGTTCTCATTGAAAAATAATGCCTTAATGTATATGTTGAGTGAAAGTGAAAGTTGCATCTGACTCTCTGAGACCCCGTGGACTGCAGACCATGGAATTCTCCAGGCCAGGAATATTGCAGTGGGTAGCCTTTCCCTTCTCCCAGGGAATCTTCCCAACCCAGGGATTGAACCCAGGTCTCCCACATTGCAGGCAGACTCTTTACCAACCGAGCTACAAGGGAAACCCAAGAATACTGGAGTGGGTAGTCTATCCCTTCTCCAGCAGATCTTCCTGACCCAGGAATCGATCCAGGGTCTCCTGCATTGCAGGCAGATTCTTTACCAACTGAGCTATGAGGGAAGCCCCTCATACATGTTGAAGTAAATATTAAGTATTTATTTCTGCAGCAGCAGCTGCTGCTAAGTTCAGTTTGTAATCTGTAACTGTCAAAGATGAAATCTGGCTAACTATTACACCTGGCACTACCCATGAATTTTGAAGTATAGGACTCAGGAGTTTTTGATAATATGAACTTTCTATTCATTAATAGTTTCTCAGATTCCTGTTAATCATGCATCATTGAATTGACTAAACCTGGAGTTTTAACAAACAACCAGTGTTTTTGTTTATAGAAATATAACTGAAAGTTTTGTGATATGGTAGCATCCCTGAGTCTGCTGGCCCAGTGACCTCAAGCCATTCATTTACCTGCTTTGAGCCCCAGTTTCCCTCAGTAAGTTGCTTTGAAAGCATAAAATTCATTTAGGGTTTTAAAAGAACAGTTAAATTCTGTTCAGGTGTGTTATTAATAAGTATGCTGTCTGAGGTTCTGCTATAATAAGAACCCCTGACTTTTCACTCTAGCATCACTTGAGTTATTTTCCACTTCTTTACCAGCCTAACTTCGGACATGCTTTTTACTTAACATCTCTCACTTAGTCATCTAAATTAGAAAAGAAGAGGGTGGGGGGGACTTGAACCATCAAGCACTACTAATACATGATAAAGGACCAGTCAGACAGTCAGACCTATTAGAAATTGTGATAACTTTATGTATGTCAGTGACTTCCCCCCTACATATAAGTAAAGGGAAGATTCTGTGTACTTGTTTTATTTTTTGTTTTTATTCTCTACATCTCTCAGTACTCAATTAGGTACATAATAGGAGGAAATAAACAGTTTGATAGATTTAACTCAATACACATCCTACAAAGTAAAAACTTGTTTGAGTACACTGTGACTTCTGTCAGTTGTTTTCCTTTTCTCTTTCTTGCCTAGAGTTAAACTAGAGATTCATAATATGAATTCCTTGCAAACTGGGGGCTTTTTTTTTTTTCTTTTTTAACGAATATTTTTTGCAGTGGATCTTCCTTGCTGTTCGGGCTTTCTTTAGTTCTGGTGTTCTTTGAGGGTTTCTTACTGTGGTGGCGTCTCCTGTTGCAGAGTGTGGGCTCTAGGCGTGTGGGCTTCAGTAATTGCCGCACACAGGCTCAGTAGCTGGGGGCCCTAGAGCGCGAGGGCTCAATAGTTGTGGCCCGTGGGTTAGTTACCTCACCGCATGTGGAATCTTCCTGTGTCTCCTGCATTGAGGGGCGGATTCTTCTCCACTGTACCATCAGGGAAGTCCCGGGACTTCTTTTGAAAAGATATTTTTCATGTCGCTGCCTTGGACAGATGTAATGGATTTGAAATAGAACAGAATTTACCTGGAATTATATTACATTTACTGAATTCCTGTGATGTCCCAGGCAGTCTTAGTGATTCTTCACAAGAATTAGATAAACACGATCAGCTTTTAAAATGAGAAAATGAGCTTACACAGCTAGTAAGAAGTGGGACCAGGATTTGATCCTAGATCTTTCATTCCAGAAGTTTTCCTATTACATCTGGAGGCTGTTAACTCTGGCTGCGTATTAGAATCATCTGGGAGTTTACAATAAGTACAGTTCCAGGGAATCTGGAGTGAGACCTTGGGATTAGTATTTTTTCAAAAGCTCCTCGAGTGATTCAAGTGGGCCACTAAAAATGAGAGGTGTTGCATTGTATATTGCATCCCCAATGACCACTGGTGCCCCCCACCTTTTTAATCTTTCCTTATTTGTCTATGAGTAATTATTAATAAAATTTTCTCATTTACAGTTTCTTATCAGAAGCATGAGGAATTTGTGTTAGAATAAAGAGAATATCCTGCATAATAAACATTACAAAGATATAACGAGTATAATGGAGTATCTTTACTCTGTTGGTCTTTCAAAAATCAAAATAGATTTTTATTTTTGTCTTCCGATTTTGGAGTGAGTGCTCTGATGAAGTGAAAATGGGCTTGGTAACAAGTTAAAGTTGTTTCTGGCTGTCTTAATTTGGGAAAGTGAAAACCTGTGATTCAACCTGAGAGAAAAAGTACTTTCTTATTTTATAGTCGTTTTGAAAGGTAATCTGTTTAACAATCTATAGATGATTTATGGAGGTGTACATTTCATTAATCAGTCTTGGCCTACCACTGTGCTCTGTAAATCTCTTTTTGGAAAACAAGCTACTTTATAAATTGTCTTTTAGAGTCAGTGAAGACTTGAATATGATTGAAGGTCATTCTTCCTTTTTTTTATTTCTAACTTGAGCACATAGAATAAGTTGGGGGTTTTTTGCATTATGAAGTTTTTGAGTTTTGAATCCTTTTTATGTTGTTACTGGCCATGTTTGAAAATAAATTTGAAGTAAATGTTTCTTAATTGGTTAGAATACAATAATTGAATTATGTCTGTTAAAAATAGTTTTTGGGATTGTTGCTTGGAACACATTAAAGATGATGTAACTTGCAGTTATGGTTTACTGATTGATGATATTGAAATTAAAATTTACAACTCTGACTTTTTCAATACTTAGTAAGATTAGGTTTTTTTTTTTTTAAGTTTCCAGCAATATTTATTTTTTAAACCATTTATAAAGTAACTAGTTTGGACTGGCTCCATTTGTAGACCTGTGCTATAAAGTATCTAACTATGAGCCTCTCGTCTACCTAGGTTAACAAGAAACCTTTTTTTTTTTCGTCATGCTTATCTCCTCTCCCCTAATATTTTAAGAGTTGTTAGGAGAGACAGGGATTGAAAATTAATGGTTATTAGATGGTAAAGTTAGGAGAGGTGGAATTCATGCCAGCCTGCCAAGACTGGAGGACCACTCGGATGTTCTTGGACCACCTTTCCTGCTCCCACCACTGTTTCATGATATGGCTGAAGATTGATGCATTGGAAATTGATGGCAGGTAAATGGCAATTAAGTTGTTCCCACAGAGTGAGAAGATAGGGCCTTACAGGGTAGTTGAAAGGGTTGGAGGGAGTGAAGGGGCTGTAAAAGGAATCCCGTGTTGTAGAGGGTTACAGCTGGATTGCATTACGGCTCTTACTCTCCCCACCGTGGCTAGCAAAGGCCCTCAGTTGCATAACTTACGGAGGCAACATTCACGTAGAATTTCATGTGAATGTTGCAGACTCCCTGGTTGTGAGCCAGGCTGAACGCTCCAACAATCTTGTGATGATGGGGTTTTGGCGGAACCACTTTTTCATACTGGTTTTGACCCTTCACTTACCTTGTTACTGAATCTATGTGTAAAGGCTTGGCGTCTTTTGTTGAGAAGCCTAAGAGACAAAATGACCTTGTGCCAAGTACCGTTCTCATTATTTGGTACATATGAACTCATTATTCCTTCCAGTGACTCTACAAATACTATTAATAATATCTTGATTTTACAGATGAAGAAATTGATACACAAGTTTTAAAGTGTTGCTCAACTCGCCTAGCTATTAAGTGGCAGAGCCAGAAAGCAGACCCAGGCGGTGTGGCTCCACAGTGTCTGCTTTCCCATTGTGCTCTGCTGCATTTGCGATGCCTTCTTTTTGTTGCTCCACATTATCGAAGTCAGTCATGTATTTGGTTGTTTAATCATTTAGCAAACATTCATTGAGCATGTCCGTTGTGCCAGGAATTTTCTAGGGCTGAAGACAAAGGCCTTGCCCTCATAGAACTTATATTTTAGTTGGGGGACAGAGACATGTTTAGAAGAAAATTAAAAAATACTTTAGCTAGAATTATAAGGAAAGTCTTCTCTAAGGAGGCGACACTTCCACTGAGACTTGAATGGTGAGAAAGAAGCAGCTGTGTGAAGATTAGAAAAGTGAGGATTCCTAGCCTCTAACTGTGACATGGGAAGAAGCTTGGTGCTTTCTGGAGACAGCAAAGTAGCATGATTTTGGGTCTTAGTCGGTAAGCAGATTGGTAGACAGTGAGATCTCAGAGAGATGCAGACACCGTTGCATTACAAGGGGGTGGGAGGGGGCCGAAAGGAACCCGCTTCCTGGCAGGAAGTATTTTATCTGCAGCGACGTGTTGGTTGCCTGCATGCAGTTCTGAGTGGGATGCGGTCTGCCCCATTCATAGCCAACAAGGAGATGCAATGGATTTTTTCTTTTTAATGACGATGCTGGTACTTAGCTTCAAATAATCATATTGTTGAAGTATATTACAAAGCATTATTCCTTATAGTCCCTTAGAAAAATGTTTGGAAATTTATTCATTCGTGACATAATTTGATTTGTATGAGAAGTGCATTCTGGATCTGTTTTGGGGATGCAAGTAGAAGAGCGGAGACCAGTTAGGAGGCTGTCACAAAAGTTCAGATGAGAGACAGTAGTGGTTTAGGTGAAAGTTGTTGCAGTGAATATAGAGAGGATTACACTGTAAAAATATATATTGATTCCTCTTCTTGATACCAGTTTTCTAGACTGCGAGTTACAGCATCTTTATTCCAAGAGCCAATCCCAGTAATTGGCTTTTTTTTTTTAATAGCACTTCTTTTTTAGGGCAAAGGGGTATGGTAGTCCCTCCTTATTCATGGTTTTGTTTTCACAGTTTCCATTTCCTGTGGACATACGTGATCTGAAAATATTAAATGAAAAATTCCAGAAATAAACTATTCATCAGTTTTAAGTTGTGTGCTGCCCTGAGCAGCATGGTGAAGTCTCGCTCTGACTTCAGCATGTGAAGTGTAAGGGATGGTTCCAGTGTATCCACATTATGCGTTCTACCCTCCCATGAGTCTCGTAGTATCTGTCACAGTTATCACATCAGCGGTATTGGGATTGTGGTGCTTGTGTTCAGGTATCCCTTATTTCACTTAATGATGGTCCCAAATTGTTAGGGATGCTGGCAACTAGATGGTCTCTTACTGTGCCTTATTTATAAATTAATCTTCATTATGAGTGTGTAGGTATAGGAAAAAAACATAGTACATATGGGACTCATGGATACGTAGTGCTGTCCACTGTTTCAGGTGTCCACTGAAGGCCTTGGGACATAGCCCCAGTGGAGAAGGGAAGACTACTATAAATGTTTTCTCTCAGTTTATTCTGAGACAGTGATAGGCCAGGTCAAAAATTTCCTCAGATTCAGATTTTATTGCTCTTTTGATTAACTCCAACAGCGGATAGCCCAGAGTACAATCCTGCTGCCAAGATGAGTGTTTATGAACAGAATTAAGGACTGGCCTTAAGGATTGGTTCTCCTCTCAGCCTTATTACAAAGGCCAGCCTGCTTCTGTCTTCAGGATGAATTTTCAGGGGTCCTCGAAGAGTTTTCAGGGCTTCTTTGTTTTGATTAGGGCCTCCCCGCCAGATATATCTCAGTAACTTAAAGCCTCAAACAGAAGGGCTCATGGAAATGTGTGGGTGTGGCTCTGCTGAACTGCATCTGAGCACCATTGGACGTGCTGCGGTGTATAGATGCTCCCTCCCTGGGTCAGCCTGTTAGCTCAGTTCAGTCGCTCAGTCTTGTCTGAGTCTTTGCAACCCTGTGGTCTGCAGCACCCCAAGCTTCCCTGTCCATCACCAACTCCCAGAGCTTGCTCAGACTCGGTGTCCATCGAGTCAGTGATGCCATCAGTTGGTCAGCCTGACTGTCCTGTGACTCAGGACAAATGAGTTTGAGGATACAGGTCACTCATTTAACACAAATGGGTTTTTTGCCCTCTGATTTTTTTTCACAAAGATGTTTACTATATTACAATGTGAAGAAACTGGGCTTCCCTGGTGGCTCAGACGGTAAAGAATCCACCTGGCAATGCAGGAGACCTGGGTTTGATCCCTGGGTCAGGCAAGTCCCCTGGAGAATGGAATGGGCAATATTCTTGCCTGTAAAATCCCCGTGGACAGAGAAGCCTGGTGGGCTATAGTCCATGGGGGTCACAAAGAGTCAGATACAACTGAGCAACTAACACACACACACACACACACACACACACACACACACACACACGTGAAGAAATTAATTCAAATAGATCTATACTTGGATATGCTTTCTGTTGCAAAGCTTGAAAGCCTCTGGTCAAAACACTGCATCTATCATATGGCCGCTTGTAGTATTGATTTGAATAATACTATTGATAAATCCATAATTTTCTGAGGAATAGGTTCCTTTAAGCAGTAATTTTCAACCGTTTGCTTTTCTCTTCCAAGAAAAGCTCAAAGCCTGTGTTTTATGAGCCGTCAAGATCTGACACTTATTTAGGGTGCTGTAAATCTGTTCATTTTGACATCACAGACTTGAAGAGCAGGAAGTGGAATGGTATGCATGTGGGGGCCATTTCAGCCTTCCCTATGGTTCTGTCCCAGCGAGCAATACCGCAGTGCTGAACTGAGGCTGGGGTGCCGTCCTTCAGAGGACCTCCATATCTCCCATGGGATATTGTAAATAAACAGGTTATTCGTGGCATTTGAATATTAAAATATTATTTGCCTTGAGTTCTTAATAAAGCTTGAAAAACAGATACGTCCTTTAAAATTGCCACTTTTTTCTGCAGCTTTTTGCTTGTGAGGAATGAAGAACACAAATTAATCAATTTATTTCTGTGCTTCTTAGGAAGATCTTGGTTTAAAAATTTTTTTCTGGATTTTTAAAAATTTCCAAGACCAAAATAAAAGCTTAATTCATCAGCGAGTGAAAAAAAAAAATTGGTTGCCACGAGGGTTCTGAGAAATTCTGTTTTTAATATCTTTAAAAAATTATATTGACATTCTATAGCACAGGCCTTCAATTTTGTGATTTTTGATTGGGTAGCCATCATAAAAGATTGTTAAACTTAAAATACAGAAACCAACTTAGCAGTCATATTCATAATAACTGTGGCGAGAAGTGTGTAAGTTACCTTCTTTTCTCTTTTTCTTTGGATAAGCTAAGTGACTGCTAGTTTTAATTTTCTTCTGTCAATACTTAATTGTTTGTTTTGTTTTAGAATTAGGACTAGTTTGAAAACTGTTGAAATAGATGTACATTTACCTAAATTTACAGTTTAAAAAATGAGTAGCTAAAGACCACTGAGCTTCTTTTACTTGTAGGTTCTGTTTTCACGGCCAGTAATAACTCAGTTCCAGTATTCAGACTACTGCTTGGTAACAAATTAATATGTACTTGATTCATTAACATGTAGGAAATTAACACTACATCCTTACTCCAATTTTATTTAATTATTGGCTAGGGGTTAGAAGAGATCCTACTATTACAAAACCCAGTGTGAAAGACATTTGGTTATATACTTAAACTCAGCACTGATTTTCTTTTAATTTCTTCTATTTGTATCTTTCCTGTTAATAACTTTGACTTAGAAAAGTTAGATTATTTTTGGTTAGAATGTTTTTGATGTTATTGAGGAAATGCTAATCTTATTTAAGAACATATTATTTTTATAAGACAATTAAGCTAATATAAATTAATACAGATCCTTTATTTATTTATCTTTATTCCTTTTAAACATAGTTGTATCAGACTAGGTTCAGTCAGGAGATAGAAACCACACAAAGGGTTGAATAGATTGTTTTATATACAGAATTGTTAAACCCTGATAAAAGAGTAACTAGATATATAAGAAAATCAGACCTGTACCCTAGGGCTAGAGGAAGGTCACACTTACCAGGAGCCCCTTCCTAGGGCTGGGTTTCAAAATCATTGGAGAAGGTATATTCCAGCACATTGGATTAGTAGAGAAAGTCTCTGTTTTGCCAGGCTGGAGCAGGTCTGCAGTTGCTGGGAAATCAGGAAAACCTGGAGTGTGGGCCACCTGCAGCCAGTGGCACGGGCAAGCAGAGGGAGTGGCGGCTCTGGGAAACTGTAGATCAGCCACACACATAGGCCTGCAGAGGAAAGCAGGGCAGTGATACAGGGTCGGGGACTGCAGAGTGCAGATGCAAGAAGGAGCCCCTTTTTCCTGCAGTGTCCTTCCAATACTCTACTGAGAAAGCTTAATGTGATTGTCACGGTAGTGTGGGTGTTGGTCACTTGGTCATGTCTGACTCTTTGCGACCCCATGGACTGTAGCCCACCAGGCTTCTCTGTTCATGGAATTCTCCAGGTAAGAATACTGGAGTGGGTTGCCATGCCCTTCTCCAGGGGATCTTCCTGACCCATGGTTCGAACCTAGAGATGCTTAGAGAAATTGTGTCCATTATGCCAGTGTATATATTGAAAGCCAGATTTGGAGCTGAGAGTCAGTAAATTGATAATGTGTGTAGTAATGTTTCTTTTTCCAGTTTACTTTTTTGCGATATAGGTATGTGAAAGCTTTTTACTATTTTTCTGTACTTCTTATTTGTGTTTGCTTTCCTTTCTTTAGCCCTATTGACATTTTGAGTCAGATAATTCTTGGTTGTGGAAGCTGTCCTATGCATTATAGTATGTTTAGCAATACCCACTAGATGTTAGTAACACGCACATATATTGGTGACATCCAAAAATATCCCCAAACCCAAGGGGAGCAAAACCTTCCCTGCTTAAGGACCACTCCTTTAGCTCATTTCCCCCTCTCTATTAGAAACAGTATATATCTTTCATTAATAAAGATTTGCCTGTGGTTCTTAAATATTTTATTTTAATAAGGAGGTTGTCTTAAATAATTACAAAATTTTATTTTTAGAAAAGTTATTAGAACTATTTAGTCTGACTCTCTTTATTTCATCTGTTAGTGAATTAGGGCAGAGTTTTCAGTTGATATATTTCTAGTCACCTAGCTAGAAAGGTCAGTTTTCATCCCAATCCCAAAGAAAGGCAATGCCAAACAATGCTCAAACTACCGCACAATTGCACTCATCTCACACGCTAGTAAAGTAGTACTCAGAATTCTCCAAGCCAGGCTTCAACGGTACATGAACCATGGACTCCAGATGTTCAAGCTGGATTTAGAAAAGGCAGAGGAACCAGAGATCAAATTGCCAACATCCATTGGATCATTGAAAAAGCAAGAGAGTTCCAGAAAAACATCTATTTCTGCTTTATTGACTATGCCAAAGCCTTTGACTGTGTGGATCACAACAAACTGTGGAAAATTCTGAAAGAGATGGGAATACCAGACCACCTGACCTGCCTCCTGAGAAATCTGTATGTAGGTCGGGAAGCAACAGTTAGAACTGGACAAAGAACAATAGACTAGTTCCAAATAGGAAAAGGAGTACATTAAGGCTGTATATTGTCACCCTGCTTATTTAACTTATATGCAGAGTACATCATGGGAAACGCTGGGCTGGAGGAAACACAAGCTGGAATCAAGATTGCTGGGAGAAATAACCTCAGATATGGAGATGACACCACCTGAATGGCAGAAAGCGAAGAACTGAAGAGCCTCTTGATGAAAGTGAAAGAGGAGAGTGAAAAAGTTGGCTTAAAGCTCAACATTCAGAAAACGAAGATCATGGCATCTGGTCCCATCACTTCCTGGGAAATAGATGGGGAAACAGTGGAAACAGTGTCAGACTTTATTTTTTTGGGCTCCCAAATCACTGAAGATGGTGATTGCAGCCAGGAAATTAAAAGATGCTTACTCCTTGGAAGAAAAGTTATGACCAACCTAGTCAGTATATTAAAAAGAAGAGACATTAATTTGCCAACAAAGGTTTGTGTAGTCAAGGCTATGGTTTTTCCAGTAGTCATGTATGGATGTGAGAGTTGGACAATAAAGAAAGCTGAGCACCGAAGAATTGATGCTTTTTAACTGTGGTGTTGGAGAATACTCTTGAGAGTCCCTTGGACTGCAAGGAGATCCAGCCAGTCCATCCTAAAGGAGATCAGTCCTGAATATTCATTGGAAGGACTGATGTTGAAGCTGAAACTCCAATACTTTGGCTACTTAATGCGAAGAATTGACTCATTGGAAAAGACCCTGGTGCTGGGAAAGATTGAAGGCAGGAGGAGAAGGGGACGACAGAGGATGAGATGGATGGCATCACCGACTCAGTGGACATGAGTTTGAGTAAACTCCGGGAGTTGGTAATGGACAGGGAGGCCTGGAGTGTTGCAGTCCATGGGGTTGCAAAGAGTCGGACACAACTGAGTGACTGAACTGAACTGAGTCATCTAGCTATTTCGTTGGAGGTCTAGGATTAGAATCCAAAATTTTTTAATGAATAGTTATGTATTTAGTATTCTGTTATTCATTCAAGAGCATATGTTATGCATGTACTGTAGTAGGTGCTAGAGATTGAATGATGAGGCAGTAGTAAAATTTCAGCAATGCATTAAGAATCACTTTAGTTATCACATTCTTGTTTGATATCTGATGGTAGAAAGATAATTTTTAAAAGATATTGAATGAATGATTGATTCATATATGAAACGACTGTGGTTAAAGGAGCAACTCGTAGCATTAAGATGTAGTTTTGTGGTTCCAACTATTGAAATGGTTGTGGGCTTTGAATCAGAAGACCAAGAGTCTGGTTTTGGTTCTTAACTAAACTCATAACAGGCCGGACCTTAGTTGTCGTCTGTGAAATTGCCCTGGACTGACTGGATTCTAAATTCCCTGTGCTACCAGTTCTATTGTAATATGAGCCTTCCCTCAGATTGGGATTAAAAATGAGAATAGAGAAGGCCTAGAGGTTGTCACAGTCATCTAGGACAGGGCTATAAGAAGAAACAACTAAATTTTGTTTTTTACATATAACTTATGGCTCAAGCAGTATGAATAGATATCCAGTAAATTGGGTTGAGATGAGTCAATTAATAGAGCTTTAATACAGATGAGCTTTAATATAGATGCTTTAATATAGATGAGCTTTAATACAGGCTCATCTGAAATTCTGGAGTATTCATGTACTTTACAGAGACTTAATTCTGAGATGAATTTCTATATATAAAAAATATCTTAATGTAGAATTCTGGGTGAGTTCAAGGTGTTAAAAAAACAACACAGACAATGGGGAAAATAGTTGTATATTATTTATCAGATAAGGGGCTTATATCCAGAATTCATAGAGAACTCACAATATTCTACAACAAAAAGATAACCAATTAAAAAGAGGACGAAGGATTTGATAGATATTTCTCTAAAGACAATATGTAAATGTCTGGTAAACAAATGAAAGTATACTTAGCATAATTAGTCTTTACTGTTGTTTAGTCACCTAGTTGTGTCTGACTTTTTTGTGGGCCCCATGGATTGTAGCCCGCCAGACTCCTGTCCATGGGATTTCCCAGGCAAGAATACTTGAGGGGCTTGCTGTTTCCTTCTCTAGGGGACCTTTCAGGCCCAGGGATCAAACCTGTATCTCCTGCATTGGCAGGTGGATTTTTAACCACTGAGCTACCTGGAAAGCCCATAATTAGGGAAATAGAAATAAAAACCATAAGGGGATACCACTTCACACCCACAGAATGACTGTAATAAAGAAGATGGACAATAACGTGTTGGCAAGTTTGTGGACAAATCAGAACCTTCATACATTGTTGGTAGAAATGCAAAATGGTGTGGCCTCTTTGAAAAACAGTTTGGTAATTCCTCTAAACATAGTTACCATGTGGCACTTAAACAGTTACTATGCTGCTGTTGCGTCATTTCAGTCGTGTCCGACTCTGTGCGACCCTAGAGACGACAGCCCACCAGGCTCCCCCGTCCCTGGGATTCTCCAGGCAAGAACACAGGAGTGGGTTGCCATTTCCTTCTCCAGTGCATGAAAGTGAAAAGTGAAAGTGAAGTTGCTCAGTCGTGTCCCATTCCTAGCGACCCCATGGACTGCAGCCCATCAGGCTCCTCCGTCCATGGGATTTGCCAGGCAACAGTACTGGAGTGGGGTGCCCTTGCCTTCTCCGAACAGTTACTATATAACTCAGCAATTCCATTCTTTGGTGATGTATGCAAGAAAATTAAAAATAATGCATCCACATAAAAACTTTTATGTGAATATTCATGGTAGCATTATCATAATAGCCAGAAAGCGGAAACAACCCAAATGTCCACAAACTGATAATGGGTAAACAAAATGTGGTATCTCCATACAATGAAATATAATTTGGTCATAAAAATGAGTGAAGTTCTGATACATGCTACGACTTGAATAAACCTTGAAAACATAGTAAGAGAAAAAGCAAAAAACAGATGCAAAAGACCACATATGATTCCATTTATATGAAATGTCTGGAGTAGAATAGAGATTAGTGATTTCCAGCAGATGAGGGGAGGGGATAATTATTAATGGATATGGGTTTCTTTTGGGAATGATGAAAATGTTCTGAAATTACATGTTAGCAACTCAGTGTATTAAAAAACACTCAGTTATATATTTCAAAACAGTGAATTTTAGAGTGTATGAATTATATATCAGTAAAGTTTGTTTTTTAAAAATTAAGCCTGACACTTTAAAAAAGGAATTGTTTAATCAGTCTGAGATTAAAAGTTCAACTGACAGTTATTTCTCAATTCTTTTAAAGCCTGTCCTATAATTTTATGGTTTTGCTGTTTAACATGTACAGTGTTTGGTGTTTTTACTTTATTTCCTTAAATAAGTTCTGGTTCAACTTTAGGTCACTGGAAGCTGTGCCTTTATAGACAGTAGGAATAAAATCAAGGGAAGCAAGACATTCATCAATACCAGATGTTTTTTGCCATGATACCCTCAGTAATCATAATCTGTTTAGGGTGTCTCTTAGGAGAAAAAAATGTCTAATGGAAATATCTAGGAAGAAGAAGGAACAATAATGTAGAAAAAATTAATTTTATATCTTGCTTCATGTTTAGTTATGGAAAGGTAAGTTTAAGAAGAAATAATATATAAATAATGCCCTTTCAGAAAATTAAATTATAATATACACCTTTAATAAATAATTTATCGTTACAGACAGATTTGACCAGTTTTGGGCCATCAATCGGAAACTCATGGAATATCCTGCAGAAGAAAATGGATTTCGTTATATCCCTTTTAGAATATACCAGGTAGGAAGTAACATTTTTAACAATACCAACTTATGAAAGCCTTGAACATCTTACTTCTTAAAACACTTTTGTCCAATGTCTTTTAAGTTTACATAGTAGCTGAATAATACTTATTAGGACTTTCCAGATCTCTTTCTTTGGTGGCAGTCAGATCCGAGACTGCACTATGAAGTATGTGACTCATATAGTGGGTCCTCACTCATATAATCAGTCCTCTTTATTTGCAGATTCTGTACTGGCAGATTAGCCTGCTTGCTGATACTTATTTGCAACCTCAGAGTCACCATTCAACAGTACTACCCTAGACATGGGCAGAGTGATGAAAAATTTGATTTGCCCTATATGCACATTTTCAGTGATGCTATGCCTTCTTAAACCATAAAATGTGCTCTCATACCTAGTGCCACATTCTACACATTTTTATGCTTTTTATTGGTAATTTTGATGTTAGAAACGATTCCCAGACATAGTGCTGAAGTGTTGTCTTTATTCAGAAATGTACATAAAACACAATTATGTATTGATGAGTTGAAGAATACATGAGCAGAGACTTGCAGTAACCCTTGTATTCCATTGGTTCAGTGTTTGCTAATTCAGCGTTTGCAGTGACTTTATAGAACATGAGTACTGCAGATGAGAATCGACTGTATTTGTTTTAGATGATGGATCTTCAGTGCTGTACAACAAAATAAATGGTAGCTTCTCACTACCATACCATTTCATGGGGTTAAAAAACTCCATGTTTCTGTAGAGTACTTTAAAACTACCATATGTTTCCTATATAGCAATACTGAGTGAATTTTTATGGATGGTATCCAGAAAGCAAGTTGCCTACTATCATGGAAAAAGCAGTTAAGAATAGAAACTATTAATAGATATAGTATCATAGACGTAGACCCTCATCTAGCAGGACCTCCATTCAAATTAAAGAGATTGTATCATAACTTCCCTTTGTAGACATTTTTACTATATCATAGTCTTTACTTACAGTTACTTCTATGGTTATCTTTTAATCTTTTATAGAGCCATCATATAAATGTGTGTTCAAAAAGGAAAGTAAACCATCCAACTGAAAACAAGTAAAAACCAAAAATCCCAATATACTTTATGAAACGTTTTTATGACTTTAATAAGGTTGCTTCTCAATTATTAATAAAGATAATGGCAAATAGACTGTTTAGATCATAGATTAATAATACATACAACATAAATAAAATGAGAAAAATGACTGATGGAATGAAATCAGATAATCTAATTAGCCACCTTCTTCTGCTTCCTTTTTTCAGAAAAATTAAATTTTTATTTTTTTTAATTTTATTTTATTTTTAAACTTTACAATATTGTATTGGTTCTGCCAAATATCGAAATGAATCCACCACAGGTATACATGTGTTCCCTATCCTGAACCCTCCTCCCTCCTCCCTCCCCATACCATCCCTCTGGGTTGTCCCAGTGCACCAGCCCCAAGCATCCAGTATCGTGCATCGAACCTGGACTGGCGACTCGTTCCATATATGATATTATATGTATTTCAATGCCATTCTCCCAAATCATCCCACCCTCTCCCTCTCCCACAGAGTCCAAAAGACTGTTCTATACATCAGTGTCTCTTTTGCTGTCTCGTATACAGGGTTATTGTTACCATCTTTCTAAATTCCATATATATGCGTTAGTATACTGTATTGGTGTTTTTCTTTCTGGCTTACTTCACTCTGTATAATAGGCTCCAGTTTCATCCACCTCATTAGAACTGATTCAAATGTATTCTTTTTAATGGCTGAGTAATACTCCATTGTGTATATGTACCACAGCTTTCTTATCCATTCATCTGCTGATGGACATCTAGGTTGCTTCCATGTCCTGGCTATTATAAACAGTGCTGCAATGAACATTGGGGTACACGTGTCTCTTTTAATTCTGGTTTCCTCAGTGTGTATGCCCAGCAGTGGGATTGCTGGATTATAATTGCTGATTCCTTTTTTCAGAAAAATAAAATTTTAATTCCATAAGTCTTTGTTAAGCACAGGTATTACATAGTGGATTTGGAAATGCCATACCTTATTTATTTATACTGTATCTTATATCATGAAGAATCTGAGGCAATTTACAGGAATATATTTTGTACAGAAGCAAAATAGAAAAAAATTTAAAATCAGAGCCACTGAAGATATAAAATGGAAGCTCAGCATGAAATTACCTATACTATGAATAAGTGAGATCTTCAAATTTATTAAAATTTTTAAATTTAGTGAAATTGACTTTAAATTTGACTCAAAGCTTCTTTGCAGCCAGAGCAAGGGAGAAAGAAATGTGATGAGATATAATTTTTTTTCATTTTATATATGATGAAAATTTACTAGGGTATCAGAGAAGCTAACTTTTCTTGGGTACCGCATAGGAAAGAAATTTCTCACGTGACCACATTTAGAGGGAATGGGGCAATATCCTTTATATCTCACCTATAGTTAGAAGCACAATAATAGTTTCAATAAAACTGCTTCCTAATGTGTCACTTAGTGAAAACTAAAGACAGTGTATCATAAGCCATGGATCATCCACAGTGCAATAATGAACTGGGGAAGTAATTGGAAGGCAAAGACAAAAGAAAATTTTAGGTTATTTTATGGAAGAATGCTATTTATCAAATAAGAAGGAAAGTTACTGATGGAGCAAGGCAATTGAGGGTTGGGATAAATCCGTAAAGGTTAATCCAACAGAGGAAGAGGTTTTCAGAGACCTGTTAAGGAAAAGGACAGGAAGCAGTGTTGCCACTGGCATGGGAGAATCTCAGTGTCCTCTGTATGGCGCAGGAGAGGCAGAACAGTTTTGCACGTGTTACGTTCAACAGTGGGCAAACAGGACAGTTCCTGTGTTTGTGTAAAATAACGTGGGAAAAGGCGGCAGGAAGTCTGCGTGTTTGTATTAAGAGAAAACTGTCTCTTACTACACGATTGCTTAGACATTCCATAAGAGAAACTTCCAGAGTGGTTTTATAGAACGAGAATCAGTAATGATATGCTTTGGTTATCCCACAGAGAAAAGCCAGAATTGAGTAAGATATTATGGACTAAGTATATGTGGGAGACCTGGGTTCCATCCCTGGGTTGGGAATATACCCTGGAGGAGGGCATGGCAACCCACTCCAGTATTCTTGCCTGGAGACTCCCCATGGACAGAGGAGCCTAGTGGGCTACAGTTCATGGAGTCGCAAAGAGTTGGACACAGCTGAGCAACTAAGCACAACACAGCAACAGTAGTACTTCAAGTGGGTGGGATGTTTTATGTGGTCTATAAATCTCATAGGAAAAGGCTACGTCTTCACCATCACAGACATAGATATTGGTGATAAAAATGCAGATTAAAAGCAGTAACGGGCTATTACAGAATTTTAAGAGTGGTCCTTATGTTTTCTGAATGGATTTCTTCTTTTTTTTTTTTTAAATGCAGGAACCTACTTTGGGGTTGAACTTGGATGGTGTGGATGGGGACAAGTGAGATTGACTCAGGGGGCTTGACCCTGTCTTCCTAGGGTCAGTAGTTGTAGTGTCACATATTTAGGGGAATTCTAAAGCACAATTTGAAGAACTACTCTTTATCTAGGCCAAGACAGGTTCAGTGATTTGCCCAGGTTAGGAAGTTCTTGATCTAGCTAGCACTCTGGATACACTAATACCTTCAACATGCTAGTGGTATCTTTGAAGGCAAGGTTAAGGTTTCTTTTTTCCTTTTTGATTCTGTGTAGTAGGATTAGTACAGTGTTATTATGTACACTGTAAGTGCTTCACAGGTACTTAATTGAATCTTAGAGTATTAAAGCGCCAAAGATTTCATAATTCTAAAGCTGAAAAAAAATTTATAGTTCAAATAATCCAAAACTGAAAAAGCTAGCTGCCTTTAATAAGGATAGTGCTGTTGTAATAGCAGAAGAAAAAAAAAAAAAAAACACTTTTAGAATTAATTAAAATGGTTGGAGACTAGTAGGAGCAAGTGGAAAAGAGCTGTTGGAAGGGTTGCATGGCAAAAACAGTGCATTGTATGCACCCCTGAATTCCAGCACTGAACTGGAAGGGAGGCCCCTAAGGCTCTGTGGGAGATGTGACACTGACTAGCTGTGTGTCCACAGGTGCTTACTCAGTCTTGCTGGGCCTTCGTTTCCTCATCAATAAAATGAAAAGGGCATAACTGAGTGAACTTATACATCTGTTTGGAATTGTTCTTTAAAGAAGCCATATTACAGGTTTATCTAATTGTATCAGTGATGTTCTTTTTAAAATGTTTTATACTCCTGGTTTCAGAGCAAATTTATCAGTTTTATAGTAAACATAGTTCTTTCCTTTATGTCACTGTTTGTATGACTTTAAAATAATTTCTGAAATGATTCATCTTGAAAATTCATTAAATCATTCAGCAGTCATTAATAGTTGTTTGGGACTATTATACCGTGAGCTCTATAGGCATACCTAAAGCCTAGCAAAGTACCTTATTTGTGGAATTTAGTTGAATAAAATAGAGATTCTAAAGACATTTCCAAAAAACAGAAGCTCCAAAACTAATTTGAGATATATACCTCCCAACACTTACTGGGTGGTTCAGTTCCAGCATGTGTATTTAACTATAGATTGCAAATGCTTGAAGCTCCTTAAGGGAAAGTGGGTATTACTATTACTAACGTAGGAATTGTAGGGTTACTGTTGCTAGAATAATAGTGCAGATGTACAGAATGTAGATCTTCTCTTTCACATTTACCATTCTTTTCTGGGGAAAATTACCAGATGTGTCCTTACCTCTTACCGCTGTATCATAAATGCAGTGATACTTAGAATGTATGTGAGAGAGAGGGAAAGAGAAAGAGAATGTGTACATGTGAGAGAGAATGGTTTTCATAAACTTCTATAATTAGATAGAAAGTGGGAAGCTAGAGAATTCTCAAAATTTGATTGCCAAAACCTGGTTGCCAGGTGGGGACTCCGTTAGGGCAGAGCTTGCTGCCTGTTCTTTACTTAGTCAAGGCAGTGGCGCTGTTTCTTCAAGCAGGTGGAGACAGAGCCTCAGGGTTTTATCGGAACTCTTTATTGACCTACGTAACTTTGCTTTTGGCTTTACCCCTAGCTGGTTTGGTTTTGAACTTGATTAAAACTTTAGACATGAGATGCATAAGTGAATATAAAAAATTAGGAGTCTCCGTTTTTGCCCACTGTCTGTTGGCTGGCTCTTTCCATTTCCCTGTTTTGTATTTTTGAGTCTTCATAAACGCTTTGACCAAAGGAAGATGGCATCTGCTGTTTTCCTAGATTATATGATCTAAAGATAATACCAGATTTCTGCTACTGACTCCCTTATACATAGCTCTTTAATTTGTATTGTTGGGATAGTCCATTGATTAAGTGTAGCTTTTACTTATGTGGCATTTTGATTAATGTGCACCTTTCATTTGTTTAATATATTAATAGATCTCTGTACTATTTGAGACCTTAAATTAGTAAATTTAAATAAAACCTCGAAATCCAGGTTTATTAATAAGACAAATGAAGGACATAATTTCGCTAAACTTTTTTTCTTTGTAGAATTCTAACAGAATTCCTGTATAGCAGGGGATAAAAAGGGAAGGACAGTGAGTATAGTATGCTTGAGTGAGGTTCATGTCATCTTTGGAGGCCTCACAACTGTCTTAGGAGGTAGGGATCTTTATCTCATTTCCCACATGAGGAAGCTGAAGCTGAGGAATTCTAAATGACTTGCCGAGGGGCACACATACAAAAAGTGTGAAGACTAGAATTCAGACCTAAGTGAGACTTACAAACAAAATATTATTTTCTTCCTAAAAATTAAGTTTACAGAATTTTCAAGACATAATTATCACATAAAGTGAAGTCCATGAAGTCCACTTTGACCAAACCTAGAAAATCCCTAACTATCAATATTCTTTAAAGGTTGACTTTTGTGCAGATTGTTGGAAAACTTTAGTTTTTTTCATCTGTAATTTGATTATCAGTGGGCTCAGAATGACTGTAATCCAATGACAGAATTTTAGTGGTAAAAGTAAAATAGGACCAAAAGTAGTTTGGAGATCCATTATTGACCAGAATGTGTCATTTCTGTCATTTACATAACAGTTTGGTTTGGTGTGTGTATTTCAGGTCTGCGTTCCCGAAATCCAGGTGCTTCATATTAACTAGTATTCTAGAGATGAGGTTAATGGCAGGAAGTGCCTCAGAAATGTAACTAAAATGTTATTTAGCCTACAGATGTCATTAATGAGGGTATCTGTGAAAAAGATTTGTAAACTGACTGTGACATCCTCAGGCATTGATATTTAGGTTATAGTGTGAAAATTAGGCACACAATTTCTGTTTTTCAAGAAGCAGTGGATTTATAAGTGTTATCTGCCAGTATGCTGCATGTAAGAAAAAGTTGTCTCATTCTAATCATTCACCGAGTTCCTTTGTTCACAAATATTTGCATGCTGTGCTTGCACTGTGCACAGGGGATGCAAATGGTGATTAATATGGTACATCACCCTTTAAGAATTTATAATACAATAATAAAAGAAATAAATGTACAATCAAATTTTAAATCACAACTGTGATTGGTGCTGTGAAGTAGAGGTATATAGTGCAATAAAGGCTAGTTCTGCTGAGGGGAATTTGATCTGTTTTAGTAGGGCAGAGAAGACTTCTTTGATGAAATGTCCTGTCTTTTGAGGTCTGACAAACGGATGGAATTAGGTAGGCAAAGAGTAATGAGAGGACTTTTGTCCGCAGAGGGGATGTAAGTATGAGGACAGCCTGTTGCTCTTGAGCACAGAGTTGGGGGCAAAATAAATATGTTGCTTATTTTTCTTTTGGGTTATTTATCTTGTTATTTTACAAAAGATTATTTTTATAGATATTAACCATTTTCTATCAAACACTGTAAAATATAATCACAACTTTAAAATTCATCTTGATTTTTATAGTATCTTTCTATAAAAAATGTTTTTAATGCTTTATATGCCCAATTATTATATATCTTTTTCTTAGTCATATATGGATTTCTTTCTTTGTTAAGAAGGCCCCCCCCCATACACCTGCAGGTTTTACATAGTTTTCTTACCTATCTTTTCTTGTAAGATTGGTTTTTAATATGTAACTCTTTAGCTCATCTGGAACTTATTTTTGTGTGCTGTGTGAGATACAGGCATACAGCTTTATTTTCTTCCAGGCGATAGCTAGCTGTAGTGGGTTTATTTATTATATAAACTAAGGGTGGGCAAACTTTTTTCTTTAGGGAATCAGAAAATAAAGGTTCTCAGCTTTGTAGAGCAAATGGTCTCTGTTGCAATTGTACAGTTCTGTAGCTTGGAAGCAACCATAGACAACTTGCAGTTGATGGGCATGGCTGTGTTCCAGTTAAATCTCTATCTCCAGAATCAGGACAAAGGCACAGTCTGGCTTGCAGGCTGTAGTGTATTGATTCCTGATATAAACTATTCTTTTCCTATTAGATAAAAGTGCCACTTCTGCTTTACATTAAAATAGCTTGACTTAGAGGGATCTGGTTTTGAATTCCTCTTCCATTCCATTGGTTTATTTGTTTATTTTTATGGCAGTATTATTTTTATTTGATTTTAATGTTCTGATATTTGCTGGGGCAATTCACTGCTGACCTTTTTTCCAGTCTTGGTTAGTAAGTGGGAATACATTTCTGTTTTAATTTTAGTAAAATTCACCTTTTTATGTCATTAAATCTTCCCACATAAGAACACAGTACATTTTTCTTATTCAGATTTGGTTTTATGTTTTCCAGTAGGCCCTTTGTCTTTCTTTTAAATTTATTTCTAGGTGTTTCTTAGATTTTGTTTTTCTTTATTTCATTTCCATTTCTAGATATTTATTTATGGCATCAACCAAAAAAAAAAAAAACAAAACAAACCCCTCTTCCCACAATTTTTGTCAGTCGTTTCTTGTTCTTGCTTCATTGCATTGTTAGTATTGTGTCGCCAAGACCATGTTAAATAATAATGTTACTAGCAGTAATCAGCCTTTTCCCCCAGCTTTTCCCTTAGCCTTTGGGATCTGTAAACTCATTGGTCCTTAGGCTCATGTCCACCCAGAGGGGCAATACTGTAGAGGTTTGTAGTTTCCCATGTAGATCTTGCCGCCTTGCTCTCTCCAGTAGTTACTTTAGCTCAGAGAGCCACTTTGTTGGTAGGAGACAGATTTGGGAATCGAAGGAAGAGCGGGAAGCATTAAGCTTCCAGCTCCCAGAATCCTCTCCACATACAATTGTTATTATGCTGTTTTTTCATGTAAAGAATTTATAGCAGTAATTCTCGGGGCAAGGTATAATGCTAAATTCATGCCCTAGCTGTGGTGGTAGCATACTACAATGAAACACCTATGCTTAAAAACAGGATTTGTATTTCACATGTAAAGACACGAAAGTATAGAATGGATGATCAGTTCTCAAAGTAACTTCACTTCTGATCCAAGTGAAGACAACAGTTAAAAAATTATAAATAACTTGCAAGTTGAAGGCATGTCATTCATTTTCACCTTTCTGTAGAGATACAGCTTATGAAGTTAATTTAATTTCTTTACAAAGTATTTTAAACATTTATTAAACAGCTAAAGAGAATTTCTTCTTTAGTAAATGCAAAGAAGCAGCCGAGCCTCTTGTGCTTGTATCTTTGTTCCCCTCACAATGCCGTACACATAATAGGTGCTCACAAAACACACAAACTATATATAACAAGCTAAGGAAGTTCTCATTATCTATGAAGGTGGTGGCCATTCTGGTCTCTCAATAAAATAGACTGTAACATTCATACCATACATTTTACTGTAGAATTCTGGGCTGGATTTTCTGTTGAGTAAACTATCATTGAGCTTCCCATGAGGCACTGGTGTAAAGAACCTGCCTGCCAATGCAGGAGACCTAAGAGACATGGGTGTGGTCCCTGGGTCAGGAAGATTCCCTGGAGAAGGAAATGGCAACCCACTCCAGTATTCTTGCCTGGAGAATCCCATGCACAGAGGAGCCTGACAGGCTGTAGTCTATAGGGTTGCAAGGAGTTGAACATGGCTGAAGTGATATAGCATGCACACAGAGAAACTATCATTCTCTACTGTTGCTCTAAAGTAGAACAGAGCTGTATGAAAATATAGTAATAAATTATTTTTGTGCAGCACTTTATATTTTGTGAAATACTTTGATCTTTACAACACCTTTGTGTGGACAGAGCAAATATTACTGTCTCTTCTAAGCTGGAAGTTAATGACCAGATAAAGGACACAAAACTAGTAAGCAGTTGAGCAAGGACTAGAGTGCAGATCTAGCTCTGTTTGGTATATACATGCACACATATTCTAAAAGAATCTCTTTTTTGCAAGAACATAAATATGTATTGAGACTTTAGCAGTTGAATATGAGATGAATCTTTTGCAGACATAGATTAGTTCAATTAATGAGGAATTGGGGGCGTTGATTTGAGTTTTAAGGGATTAAAAAAATAAAGAGTTCAACAATCTTTCCTTTTGCTGCCTTTGCTTTTGGTGTCAGATCCAAAGAAATTATTTGCATGACCCTGTCGAGCAGCTCACCACTTTTATGGTTTCAGGTCTTAATCCATCCAAGTCTTTAATCTATTTTGAGTAAATTTTGTGAATGGTATAAAATAGTCATCCAGTTTCATTCTTTTGCATGTAACTGTTCAGTTTTCCCAGCACCATTTATTGAAAAGACTGTCCTTTTCCCTATATTCTTTGATCTTTTGTTATAAATTAATTGACCATATACATGTCTGTCGGTTTATTTCTGGGTTCTCTGTTCTGTTCCATTGTTCTGTGTGTCTCTCTTTATGCCAGTACCATACTGTTTTGATTACTGTAGACCTGTAATACAGTTTGAAGTCAGGGAGTGTGATACCTCCAGTTGTGTTCAGCTTAAGATTGCTTTGGCTATTCAGGGTCTTTTGTGGTTCCACACCACAAAATTTTATGATCAAATAGTCTAATGGGTTGTTTTTTTGAGATATAATTCACAGACCATAAGAATTGCCCTTTTAAAGTGACAGTTTTAGCATTTTACAGAGTTGTGCAGTCATCACTGCTGTCTAGTTTCAAAACATTTTCATCACCTCTAAAAGAAACTCCATACCCATTAGCAATCACTTCTCTTTCCTCCTCCCCCGGCCCCTTGCAACCACCAGTTTACTTTCTGTCCCTGTGAATGTGCTATGTGGACATACAAATGAAATCATATTACATGTGTCTTTTTGTGTTTGCCTTCTTTCATGTGGTGTAAGTTTCATCTGTCTTGTAGCATATAGTACCTCATTCCTTTTTATGACCAACGTTCCTTTGTATGGATATACCACATTTTGTTTATCCATTCATTGGTTGATGCATATTTGGCTGGTTTCCACTTTAGGGCTGTTACTTTCTGTGAACATTCATGTACAAATTGTGACAGTGGGCATATGTTTTCAGATTTCCTGAGTGTATACCTAGGAATGGAAATGGTGGATCATCTAACTCCATGCTGAGCCTCTTGGAGAACTGTTGTACTGTTTTCCAAATCAGTTGCACCATTTCATGTTCCTATCAGCAGTGAATGAGAATTTCAGTTCCTCTATGTCCCTGCCAACATTTGTTATTATATACCTTTTTGATTAGTCATCCTGAGTGGATATGAAGGGATATTTCATTATGATTTTGAAACTGCAAGGAGATCCAATCAGTCCATTCTGAAGGAGATCAGCCCTGGGATTTCTTTGGAAGGAATGATGCTAAAGCTGAAACTCCAGTACTTTGGCCACCTTGTGCAAAGAGTTGACTCATTGGAAAAGACTCTGATGCTGGGAGGGATTGGGGCAGGAGGAGAAGGGGACGACAGAGGTTGAGATGGCTGGATGGCATCACTGACTTGATGGACATGAGTCTGAATGAACTCCGGGAGTTGGTGATGGACAGGGAGGCCTGGCGTGCTGTGATTCATGGGGTCACAAAGAGTCGGACACGACTGAGCAACTGAACTGAACTGAATGATACTGAGCTGGAGAAGGAAAAGGCAACCCACTCCAGTATTCTTCCCTGGAGAATTCCATGGACAGAGAAGCCTGGCAGGCTAAGTCTGTGGGGGTCACAAGAATCGGACACAACTTAGTGACTAAACTACTACTGCTTATGATCCTGAGTATCTTTTCATGTACTTACTGACCATTTGTGTATTTCCTTAGGAGAAATATCTTTTCTTTGCTTATTTTTAAATTGGGCTGTCTTTTCACTATTGAGTTGTGAATGTATACACATATATATACTGAGTTGTGAATATATTTTATATATTCTGAATACAAGACCTTCACTAGATATTTGCTTTATAAATAGTTACTCCCATTCTTTGGACTGTCTTTTTACTTTCTTGGCCATGTCCTTTGAACACAGACGTTTTTCATTCTGATGAAGGTCCAGGTCTTTTTGTTGTTGTTGTTGCTTATGCTTTCATATTGTCATATCTAATAAAACTTTGCCTAATACAAAGTACATTTCCTTATAAAGTTTTGTAGTTTTGTTTCTTTCATTTAGGTCTTTGATCTCCAAAACTTGCATGTTTTTAAATTTTTCTTGCTCTGTTCATTCCTCTTAAGAATAGCCTCTACTTCCAAAATGCTTCATGACTCAGCTCAAATGCCATTTCCACCAAGAAGTCTTCCTTGATTTCTCCATATGTGCCCCAATCCTTCATACCATGTATAAATTATTTTCTCTTTCTCTGAATTTTGTTTTAAAGCGTTCCCTTCTACTTTTTATTATGGCAAGTGTGTACATTAGGAAGAAACCTTAAGAATCATCTTGTTTAACCCCCTAATTTTAGAAATACGACAGATAGCTTGCACAGAGCTCTTACCCAAATGTTCGATTGGGTATTTAATGGCAGAGACAGAAGTAGAACTTGAGTCTTGCATTTCCAGCCTAATTATTTTTCTACACACAGAATTTGTAATATAGACCTTTCTTAAGCTCTTTTGCAGTATTTCACCATGGACCTGTTAAAGTCTGTGTACAGTTTCTCTGTAAGATGTAACCTGTGAATTCCTGGAGGTCAAGGAGTTGTTTCATTTCTCTCTGTATCTTTAGAAACATTTCTCAGAGACTTTTTCCTGCTAAAATAAATAAATGAATAATGCTTTGGTTTAGAAAATTAATATTTTTAATATAAGATTACAATGATACCCCCTTAGATACCTTTTGAAAGAAATTGATACGTTGAGGCCTGTAGGGGGCAGCCCAACACAGCAAGTTTTGATTGCCCTTAGTAAGCTACCTACTATTCTCTGAGATCGTTTTCAACTTAAATTGCTTCTTATGTGGGTTTTTGAAAAACGAAAGTAACGATTAATGACAAACTTATTTGATGGGTTTTTTTTTTAATTGTCTTGTATAGGAATGGAAAGTTTTTGATGCAGATGATATGCTGTTTTGTTTTTAAAGCATTTGTGTTTTTGTTTTGTTTAGTCACTGAGTTGTATCCATCTCTTTTGCGACCCCATGGGCTGTCGCCTGCCAGGCTCCTTTGTCCATGGGATTTCTCAGGCAAGAATATTGGAGTGGATTGCCATTTCTTTCTTCAGAGGATCTTCCCGACTGGGTCGAATCCTACATTCCAGGCAGATTCTTTACCATCTGAGCCACCAGGGAAGTCCTTTAATGCCACAATAGCACAGATAATATAATGGCAAATGTTGTCCCTAATTTATTGTTAGAGAAGTTAAAGCATGCAAATTAATAGTATTATTGCAGACTACTAGTTATTATTAAATGAAGTCCGTATTTTCTTATTAATTTGTTACACTTAGCTAGGTCATTGTTTCATTTACTGTTTTCAAGAATAAAAAACATTGCTGGTAATTAAAGTAAGCTATAGACAAATAACAACAATACCTAACATTTATTGAGTATTTGTGTGCAGGTACTATTTGAAATACTATTTTACATGCATTCATTCATTTATTCCTCATTACTGTCCTCTGGGACATATGCTGGTACTGTCCCCGTTGTGTGGATGAAGTAATTGATTAATTATTGAAAACTGCCCAGGATTACTCAGTAAGTGGAAGAGCTGGACTCTGAACTCAGGCAGTCTGGCCTCAGAGCTCTCACCCTTCATCACTGTCCCTTGGATACTTTGTTAAGCTCATTACTTTTATTTTCTTACTCCTTTCTATCACAACTTTCCATTTGAGACTGTTTTCCAGTTTTTACACACATCAGGCTTCTTATTACTCCACGCTTTCTGTTGTTTCCTGCTTTTCTTCGTCTTCTTCTTCTAGTAGAGAAAATGCATAGACAGAAAGTAAAAACATGACATCCTCCCTTTAGTGCGAAGAGATTGAAACAGATAGTTAAAGTTGTGTGGTTTTCTTTCTCTTTTATTTACAGAATGTTCTTTTTCGAATTACCAATTAAGTAGTTTTTAGTGAGCACGTTAAAACATGAATTCTCAAATTTAGGGATGGAATGAACTTTTTTCTTCCTGCTTAAGCATGTAGTACCATGGGATAATTTTAAGAACTGAAATATTAAATATCTTATTTTTAAAAGACAGATTGTGGTAAGATAGGCTTAATTATTTCACTAAAAATGACTTTTTAGATCCCTTTGCAAAAAAATTATTAGTTGTGATAAGATCCTTATATTTTATTATGGTATTCTAATATATGTAAAAATTAACCTTACTTCCAGTTATTGGTGTGTATTTTCTTTCTCATTCTTTCCTTTCCGTAATTTCAAGTTTCCTTAAACACTCTGAGAATGTGAGTAGATATGGTAAAAATAAATTAGACTTCAACTAGTCAATTTGAAAAAAGCTTAGGTTAACTGAGAGGCATAAAAAATGATAATTTGGCTAAAATGAAAATGAAGCTGTTTCATACCTAAGTGTTCAATGGTATTTATATCACAAAATAAGATTTTAGTGTGTAATTTTTTAAAGAAAATATTATCAAATTGTTTACTCCTTGGTTTATTAAGGCACCTCATATTACAGTTAATATTTGAGTTTCTTGCAGGAATTGTCACCCTATTCCATGGTTAAGCTACACCTTAGGATGGTCATCAGCTGCTTTAATGAGTAGATTTATTATAGCCTTCCCATCTTTTTCTAACTGACATGGGTTTTAGTTTCCTGATTTACTTCTGGCCTAGTGAAGTCTTGGTAGGTGCTAAGCTCAATCCCTGTCTAAAGAATGTTTATTTCTTCAGCCTTACTTTTCAAAAAGATTTCCAAGACCCAGATCATCTCTGCGTGTGTCATTATCACAGTTTTCTCTCAGTCTGTTTCCATCTCAGAGAATGCCACCATCCAGAAATGATGCTCTGTAGGGTCATCATTTAATCTGTTGACAATTTCATGGTGTAAGAAAATTTGCTTAATCACTTATCTATTCCAATAGTGAAAACTACCTTCTGATTTTTTTTTTTCTGTTCTTCTCATAAATGATTTTCATGTAACAGACCAGAAGACACACCACCTGTCTGTTAAGAACAGAATTACTAGGCCTTGATTCTTAGTAGTGGTTCCTTCTTTTGGGTAAATATGAGAATTGCTTTTGGTCTAATTACTCATACTTCTAAAATAACTACTTACTAATAATTTCAAATAGGTAATGTATGTGTGATTGTTTAGGAATATTAGAAGGAAAAACCAATTTAAAAACACAAAGGCTAATATTCCTATTATTTGTGGCCTGAGCCTGGAAGTTTTTATTTTGGCATTTTATATCCTGGTGTCTTACTCTTTGGTGAAGTTTGTGTCTTAGTTGTTGGATCATACCCATTTTCTTTTTAATTTTGTTTTTAATTTTCAAGGTTTTGCAGGAGTTTATATATTTGGTTCATGAGTCTTGCAGGTTGTTTTTATAAGACAAGTACTAAGCAGATGATATAAATACAGAGATTTGTATAGATATATTGATGTGTGTACATCAGTTGTATTGATATTACATATAGATGCAGAACTTGATATGTACATATTTGAAATTTCTTGAATCGTTAGCTAAGCAAGTTGCTTTTGCAGAGGATTGTGCTATATTAAAATGTTAATTCTCAGTTAAGAAATGTAGTCTGATATAAACAGTCAATTGCATTGTCTTTTGATGCCTTGGGAGTATTTTACAGAATATATCTTGTCTCAAACAAGGTATATCTCTCAAAGGTCTATTTCCAAAAATATCCTGTAAAGGTAAAGGAATGTCAGTGCTAGTTCAAAGAGTTACTGTTTGAGTGTGTTGCTTGAAGCAGGTAATGGGTAGTGAGAGCTCTCTATCAGTGGAATGACGAGTCTTGATCACAGTTAGGTTCCACAGAATTGGATCTACATTTGGAAACTGTACGAGTAGACAATGTATCTACGTTGGGTGTGATCTTTTCATGAAAGTCACCTGTCTGCTATGTTGTTACACAGTTATGTACATGACATAAATTAATTAAAATATACTAGTTGCGAAATTGTACGAATTAGCAAGGTGAGGATTTCAAATGATTGTTGAATTCACTGAGGAATGATTTGTATATTAGATGTGTGGCTGAGTTCACGTGCACGAAACTCTGAGAAGTCAAACTAATGTTACTTATTATTGAACTTCATTAACCATGTGTTCAGTTCAGTCGCTCAGTTATGTCCGACTCTTTGCGACCCCATGAATCGCAGCACGCCAGGCCTCCCTGTCCATCACCAACTCCCGGAGTTCACTCAGACTCACATCCATCGTCAGTGATGCCATCCAGCCATCTCATCCTCTGTCGTCCCCTTCTCCTCCGGCCCCCAATCCCTCCCAGCATCAGAGTCTTTTCCAATGAGTCAACTATTTGCATGAGGTGGCCAGAGTACTGGAGTTTCAGCCTTAGCATCATTCCTTCCAAAGAAATCCCAGGGCTGATCTCCTTCAGAATGGACTGGTTGGATCTCCTTGTGTTACACCATATTAAATCTGTCTTCAAACATTGTAAATGATTATTACATTTGAAATGTAGAAAATTAACATACTAAGAAATAACATGTCTTTAGAACTAAAGACTCAGAAATCCAATGTAGTATTCTTAACATTTTGTCTAGATTTTTCAAAATGTGGATAAGAGAGACATTTCACATGGATGAGAAGAGTTTGTCCTGCTTATTTAAAATTTGAAAGAAATAATGTATTTCAGTAGGCACTTCTGTCCTTTTAGTCTTTCCTTCCTTTGTTTTCTTTTCCTCCTCTATTTTTCTTTTTCTTCATCTTTCTGTCCCACCTTATTCTTATACAGAGCCCTCCCTTTTCTCTACCTCTATAATCTGAAAAGTTTTTACTATGTAATAAGGCATTTCCTATTTCAATTAAAGTTTTGAAGTTTACTTTTAAAAGCAGAGCTTTACTAAAGGAAAAATACCTCTATTAGCTTACATTTAAAATCCTTTTCATCATGATGAGGGTAATTATCTGTTACTTCTAAGAAGTAAGCCATAGCTAATTTCTGACTCTGCATCCACGTTTAAAGTGACTTAGAATCAGCTGGGGACAGTTCTGACGTCTGCTTATGTAACGCAGCATTCATGCTCTTCACTAGGTGTTCATTTTAGCTACAGATGCTTCATATAAAACAGGGTAGAGTAGCTTTCAAAAGGATCTACACATCAAAGTGTAACTTGAACTCTGGTTTTTACGTTGCTTAAGGAATCCTTAATGGAGTAGAACTAACAAATTTGTTCTTCCCACTGACACATTATCGTTTTAAAGCTTTAAAACCTTTTTTCTTCTATGTCCTCTGAAGCCATAGCACATACAATTGGATAGTTTTATTATTTCGGAATGTTTTAACAATATCCACATTAAATGTCATTCTATTTCATGCTTGGTGCAAAGAAGGTTTCCTTTAATTGTAATTAATCCTGGAGAATAATGATCTGCTTTTGGAATGATAGATAAAATTCCTTACATAAAAGAGCTGTATTTTAAGTTGAAATACACTCATGCTATAGTTTGGCTGATAACTGTTCATAAGTGTAGTGACGATATCTTTTAGCTACAGTGTATCTTCTTTTGCCTCATCACAGTCTTCCATTTCTCAGATGGATAAGCTGTCACTAAGTTACCCAAGAATTAATCTTCACTGTCTGTGGCCCTCTTAGAACCTTACTTTAAAAATCACCGCTTTACTGTACTACTAAATAAGAAAATGTTTATGTGATTTTAAAACCTCCATAGTGGAAAGAAACCTGTAATTTTTACTTGCTATATTGGTGGTATTGAAAAATTATCTTAAACTAAAATTCTGTTGGAATATATTAGCCTGTTTTGGATTTCTATAGACAGTACTCTCTTCACATATTGTGTTCTAAAAATTTGAATTTGTAAAGGCGATAGGCCTTGTTATTATAAGTAAAAAAAAAAAAAATTTAGGATAGGCCATGTAATTAGTAATGAAATTGAACTATGATGTTGATACTATAAACCCTGACCTGCATTTTAGAAAGCATTCCTTATCATTCTAATAAAGTCTTAAGTCAAGAAACTATGAGAGGAAGAGTCCCTCTTCTCTGTTCAGGTCATGGTAATGTGGGTTGGAATCAGACGTTCCTCTCCGAGGAAGGAGAGGCTGTTTCTCTGCTGCCCTGACTGGTGGGGAGGGTTCTGGGAAAGCTCAGAACCCTCCATTGGTACATATACACAATGGAGTATTACTCAGCCATTAAAAAGAATACATTTGAATCAGTTCTAATGAGGTGGATGAAACTGGAGACTATTATACAGAGTGAAGTAAGCCAGAAGGAAAAACATAAATACAGTATACTAACGCATGTATATGGAATTTAGAAAGATGGTAACGATAACCCTGTGTACGAGACAGCAAAAGAGACACTGATGTATAGAACAGTCTTATGGACTCTGTGGGAGAGGGTGGGAAGATTTGGGAGAATGTCATTGAAACATGTGAAATGTCATGTATGAAACGAGATGCAAAAAAAAAAAAAAGCTCAGAAATAGTAGACATAAAGAGTCTACAAGCTGGGCAGTTGTCCTTGATCAATAAGGACATTTTTTTTATAATCCAGACACTGTATGTGGTATGATACATTAGTTCTATTTTATATAACACCTTATTGTTAAATTCTGAATCCACTTTAGGTTTTATAATTTCAAAACTTGAAACTTCATTTTAAGTATCAGAACATGAGTTTTAAATGAGTTAAACAAATTAAGGGAAACTTACTTAAATTCCCACAAACAGCTTTCAGATTGCCATAATGCTATATAACTTTTAAAGAAAAATCTATAATTTTTGTAAATTGATGAGGGCAGGGATATTTCTCTAACATTATTTGGAGGCTCTTGACCTCATTTGGAAATTTTAAATTGGTGGAATATAATTATTGTTTCTTAAGAACTCATGAAATAAACATAGAATGATGAATAGTTATAAATCAGACTGTGATGAATCTGAGTTGTCACTCTAGAAGGCCTCTTCTACTTCCACCCATTTGAGGACTTTGTACTAACAGCTTCATTGAAGTATATAACTTTGATATCAGAATTCATCCTTTTGTCTTTTTGGTTCTGCTGCAAGGCAAGCGGGATGTTAGTTCCCCAACCAGGGATTGAACCCATGCTCCTTGTGGTGGAAGTACAGAGTTTTAACCACTGGACCATCATGGAAGTCCTAAAGTTCACCCTTTTAGGTGTACTATTGATTTTTTAGAATATTCACAGAGTTGGTGGAACCATCACTATTATGTAATTTCAGAACATTTTTATCACCCCAAAAAGACCCCATCCCTAATTAGCAGTCACACCTCATTCTTCCTTCCTTCCAGCCCATGACAAATTCCCCCTCCCCTCCAGTTCATGGCTACTACTGGTCTTCCCCTGCCTCCCCAACCCCCCAGATTGGTATATTCTGAACGTTTTGTGCAAATGGAATTTTAAAGTTTATGGCCTTTTGTGTCTGGCTTCTTTCACTTGGATTATATTTCCATGGTTCATCAATGTTATGGCACGTTTCTGTTCCTTTCCTGTTTATGGCCAAGTAATACTCCACTGCTTGGAAATACAACATTTTGTTTATCTATTCACTGATTGGTGGTGGTTTGGATTGTTTCTACCTTTTGCCTATTACGAATAAATGCTGCTATGAGCATTAATGTACAAGGTTTTGATGGACATATGCTTTCAGTTCTCTTGGGTAGATATTTAGGAATGGAATTGCTGGGTTATGTGGTAATTCTATGTTTAATCTTTTGAGGAACTGCCAGATTATTTTCCAAAGTATGTATACCATTTTACATTTCACTCACCAAGTATAAGGGTTCCAATTTGTCCACATCCTTGCCAACATTTGTTATTTTCTATCATTTTAATTATAGCCATCTTAGGAGGTGTAAAGGGGTATATTACAAATTACTAATGATGTTAAACATTTTTTCATATGTTTAATGACCATTTGGATATCATCTTAGGCAGGATATCTTCAAATCCTTTGCTCTTTTTAAACTGGGTTTTCTTTTTATTATTGAGTTGTAAGAGCCCTGTATATCTTCTGGTCACTAATTCTTTATTGGATACATAATCTGCATTTATTTTCTCCTATATTTGGTTTTATTTTCATTTTCATAGTGCCCTTTGAAATACAAAGATTTTTTTTTTATTTTATTTTTAAACTTTACATAATTGTATTAGTTTTTCCAAATATCAAAATGAATCCACCACAGGTATACATGTGTTCCCATTTTAGTTAAGTTCAGCTTATTTTCTCTTTGGTTGCTTGTGTTTTCAGGTTGTCTCACCAAATCCAAGGCCGTAAAGATTTCCTTCTATGTTTTCTTCTAAGAGTTGTATAGTTTTACTACATTGTTTTTCTTCATATATTTTTTAGGGTAGTCAAGTGCTATTTTTTTTTTAATTTCTTAATCAACATATGACTTCCAACAGTGAGATCTGTAAAATATTTATCTTTTTTTTTTTTATTTGCTACTTCTAAAAAACTCACAGGAATTTATGAAATCTACTTCAAATGATACTTCAGTGAATAAATGTTTTAAATGATTAGTATCAAAACAAAAATATCAACATCCTCATATTATAAACTTTATTTCGTTTTCACTATAAAGCCTACAGACCTTACACAAAGGGCTGAGGATCTTTAGTGCTTTAGTCACTCCTGGCCCAAGTGTAGAAACACTTTTCTAGTGGATAAGACACTCGATTGATCATCAGGAGAACAGAGTTTCAATTCTGAGGTCGACACAACCTCTTTTACCCAGATGCTGCTTCTTGCTACTCTGATTTCTATATTTGTACAAATTAAAAGTGCTGCATAGTTATTTTATGTAAGTATACCATAAAGGTAGAAATAATCTGTATATAAACATGTCCTTTGAATCATCAGTCAAAAACAGTTTATTCCATTACTCTTATAGTAGCTTACCTTTTTAGTATGGCTTTGGATAAAATTAGCAAAGACATTTTTATAGATACTGAAATTTAAACTATGATTCCCCAGGTATGGTTTTGAGATTTTTCAGGAGAAACCTTAGAAGTGAGATAATTATTACTAAACACATCAATCCTAGCACTTTTATAGGAAGCCTCTAATTTGGCCACTCTACTAATAATTTCAAATAAAACATTTTAAAGCAATATAACTTATTTTATAAATCAGCTCATAAACAGCACCAAATTGTTCTCGGCCTTAGCAGGAGGGAAATGGTGCTTCCCTATAACACATTTTATTCAATGAAAGGATATGAGGAAAACACACACTGTTGCCTATGTTTGAAGACAATTTGCCTTAATTATTTATGTGGCAAAATATATTTGGTATTGTCTAGACAGAATTATAATAAATATAACAGTTTAAAGAAGACAAGACATAAACTATAAACCTGATTTGTGGATATAATTCTGATGGGTGCTTTCATTTAATCATAGTCTCAATTAAGACACTGCTGCTTTGAGGATTAAGTGTCCCTGACTATAATAATGACAGCTTTTCAAATGTTAATTATTATTTTTTAGAGTTGTCGGGAATATTAAAAGTGGACTTCAGACTCTGGTAGCGTAACTACAGAAAGTGCTTATTTTCAAGTCTCCTATTTCCCTACATGAAGGATAAAAGTGGTCTGATTAAGTGGCCCTGACTCCCCTCTCGCTGTCTCCCTGTCCCCCTCCTTCCCACCATCGAAAGGACTGTTTACTGTAAAGGTCTAAAAGCATTCATTTGAAAATGGTTTGTTCTTTGTACTTAATGAGGTATTGTAATGTGTATATTCTCAAGCTAATTTTAACATGAGGCTTCTTTTGAAAAGCATGTGATGCAAAATTTGACATGCATGAGTATATCTCAGGCCAGATACGCATGTGACAGTTTGAAGCACGCATCATGTGTCATTGTTGGTAAAGTCTGGCAGCATATCCTGTGTAAACCCCTATTTTCTTTTTCTTTGTGCCCCATATTTATTCTGATTAACAAGACTTCAAAGGGAACAACTGATGGTTGAATACCAATTATTTTTTATTCTCTATGTTTTGGGTTCTGTAAGGACTAAATAGTGTTACTTTTCTTTGGCTCCACGTTTAACCGTGGTTTTAAAGAGAGGAATGAAAGGAATTAATCACTGTTAAACAGCTGTTGCACTAGGTGTTTTGTATATCTCATGTAATTGTTACAGCAGTCATTCAAATATGTATATTATTCCTGTTTTTCAGATTTAGAAACATACTTCCAAGACTGATATAATTTGCCATAGGTTCCCAGTCAGTTGTGTTGTGAGTTAGAATTCCAGCCAAGCCCTTGCTAATTCTACTGCATTTGACGTTCTACACTTTACATGCTAAATTTGTAGCCCACTTTTCTCCCCTTATCCACTAATATCTGACAGGTACCATTGCATTTCATCTGCCTCTGTGTGCGTTAGTGGGAAGAGGGCATATGAAAGGGAAGGATTGTGTTTCTGTACTATGCCTGAAATGACCTTATCTTTTTCTGTTTTAAGAAAAAATACTCTGTATTTCAAGATGAAAGCTTGAAGACCTATGTTTTCTACTTTGTTTTCATCTTCTTTGGAAACTCCCTACAATTTTACTTTAGTACATTACATTCTACCGCACTTAGCATATTGTACTTTGTAGTTACTGATGTCTTCCACTCTTATAAAATGAAATTATGTCACCAGTTGCAGCAAAAACTTTTGTTTTTGCTCTAGCTGCCAAGTTTATGCTGGGTTACATTTTCTCATAGTACTTTGTACATATTTCTGTTCTCACTTATACATGTATCTGTAACACTGTGTTAGAATTAAAGTTCAGTAGATGTTTAGTGAGTGATGACTTCTGATAGATTTGCCCCTGCCCTCTGGTTGTTAGAGATCCTGGACCTGTGTACTACTGTAGGGATAGTTCTCTGATGTTTGTTTTCTTTAGTTATGGCTGGATTCTTTACTGTCTGAGTCTGGGTTATGTGGGGGGAGGAAGGCAACCATGAGGATTGTGCCTAGTTGCCAAGACGACTGGGCTTGACTGGAATAGGCAAGAATTTACCCAAAGCATATGAAGTCAGCCTTACTCTCTCAAAATAGGAAGTAGAAAGTGAATCTAAGAACTAAAGTCAGAGATGAGAACTGACAAGGGGCTGAAGTGGAATCACAGTCAGGAAAAGAAGATGTGATCAGAAATTGGGAGATTTGTCAACCGGCTAGAAAGCAGAATTTGAAAGGATGTAGGATAAATGGTTCTGGATGGAGGCTGTGAGCACTCACTGGGGGTGGGACTAATTTTTGAGTTGCGTATTAAAGTTGCTACTCAGGGCTGGTCAGAGATTTTTGTGATTGCAGAAGCTCTGCTCATTTTCTGCTCAATACCTTTTATAACTGCCTGATACAGTAAAAGAGATGAGTTAAAGTAAGAATAAATGAATGAATTAATGAAAAAATCTATCTGCAGATCACATAGTTTATCCACATCCCTTATATCCACATCCCTTATATCCACTCTGTCCATCTTCTTTGTGCAAATTCATATCCTCAGTATTTCAGATCAAAATCCTGAACCTGGATACTACTACTGGGATGATTCTGTCCCAGCTATTCTAACCAATGGGTTCCGTTTAATCATCAAGTACTACCTGATGTATCAGTAAGAGACCACCCCCCACCCCACCCCGGCCTTTTAGTTAAGGGCATTTATAAGTTTCACAAACAAGTGAATCATCGTGCATCTATTGTGCATCTTTTTAAGTTGTATGCTTTCTGAATTTTTATGTTTTTCTCTTTCATAGCTTTTAATTGCTTCCTTTCAGTGAATAGAATCTCCTTTTACTATGGATATGATTCTTCCTCTTCTTTACAGTCACTGACTCCATGGTCATTGAATCAGATGTGTATCCTTCCAGCTGTAACTTGCCATTTTTAACAAACCAACATTTCTGACTCATATGATATACTATATATGACCCAAACAGCAAAATAAACCCTAATGTTATGTAGTAACAGGGAGACAACAAGAGTAGTATGTCTTCTTATCATAATCCCTATTTTATATTACAACTGAATATAAAATACATGTTAGTATTTAATAAATTTCTGTTGCATGTCAAGTCACATTTAATAACAGTAATAGCACTTATTGAGCAATTACTGTGTACTAGGCATTCTTCGTGGGAACTGGATAGGGAAACAGTGGAAACAGTGTCAGACTTTATTTTTGGGGGCTCCAAAATCACTTCAGATGGTGATTGCAGCCATGAAATTAAAAGACGCTTACTCCTTGGAAGGAAAGTTATGACCAACCTAGATAGCATATTAAAAAGCAGAGACATTACTTTGCCAGCAAAGTAATGTATGGTCATGTATGGATGTGAGAGTTGGACTGTGAAGAAAGCTGAGCGCCAAAGAACTGATGCTTTTGAACTGTGGTGTTGGAGAAGACTCTTGAGTCCCTTGGACTGCAAGGAGATCCAGCCAGTCCATTCTAAAGGAAATCAGTCCTGGGTGTCCATTGGAAGGACTGATGCTAAAGCTGAAACTCCAATACTTTGGCCACCTCATGCAAAGAGTTGACTCATTGGAAAAGACTGATGCTGGGAGGGATTGGGGGCAGGAGGCAAAGGAGACGACAGAGGATGAGATGGATGGATGGCATCACCGACTCGATGGACATGAGTTTGAGTGAACTCCGGGAGTTGGTGTTGGACAGGGAGGCCTGGCGTGCTGCAATTCATGGGGTTGCAAAGAGTTGGACACAACTGAGCGACTGAACTGAACTGAACTGAACTGAGGCATTCTTATAAATACTTTACATGAATTAACATGTATAATCTTCACATGGAGTTGTAAGAAACTCCATATTATATAACTGGAATTATATAGTATGTAATCTGAGATTGACTTTTTATGTGCAGTGTAATTCGCTTGAGCTCCCTACAGTTTGTTGCATGTGTTATTAATAGGTTTTTGCATTATTATTACTGACTAGTATTCTGTGGTATGGGCATACCACAAACAGTTTATCCATTCACCTGTTGAATGACACTGGAATTGTACGAACTGTACATTTGTGTACAGTTTTTTTGAGAACATGAGTCTGCATTTCTCTGGGAGTACTCAAGAGTACAATTGCTGAGTCATATGGTAAATGTGTGTCTAGTCTTGTAAGAAACTGCCTTACTCTTTTCGATAAGAGCTGAACCACTTTACATTTCTACCAGCAATGGTATGAGAGATATAGTTTCTCCATGTGCTGACCAGCATTTGGTATTATTACTATATTTTATTTTATACATTCTGGTAGATATGTATTCATGTTGTATTGTGGTTTTAATTTGCATTTCCCTAATGACTAATGACATGTCAAACATCTTTTTATGTGTTTATTTGTCATCTGTGTATCCTCTTTGGTGAAATGTCTGTTGTTATCTTTTGCTTATTTTCTGATTGAATTCTTTGTGTTTTTTTACTGTTGGACTTTTAGAGTTCTTATTCTGCATATAAGAACTTTGTGGGATATGTAGTCTTGCAGATATTCTCTTTCAGTCTTGTCTTCACCTTCAGAGCAAAAGTTATGTTTTGTTGATAAAGATCCAATTTATCAATATTTCCTTTTATGGATCTTGCTTTTGGTATTAAGTTCTACATTAGTTCCGAATTTAGTCCTCAAGTGACTTTGCCTTTTTTACTTTGCTGTATAAAACCTGAATGTCATGATTCTGGACCTTTTAATAACTAGACAAGTGAACTTAGAGAAAATAGATTAAAAAGAAGGAAACGAGTTTGCTAAATTGGGATAGTATTAAGTTAAAATATTCATTACAGTGCTCTAAAACTGTTGATCATGGTGGTGGTGGTGTGGTGGTAGTAGCGTGTGTTTTAGTGTATATTTAGATGGGTGTGTATACCATGTCACTCAGTCGTGTACCATGAGGGCCTCCCTGATGGCTCAGCTGGTAAAGAATCTGCCGGCAGTGCAGGAGATCCTGGTTTGATTCTTGGGTCGAGAAGATCCCCTGAAGAAGGGATAGGCTACCCACTCCACTATTCTTGGGCTTCCCTTGTGGCTCAGCATGATTGTACTGTGTACATATTTTATTAACTTGAAAACTGTGCAGTGCAGATATTACCTCCGTTTATACTCAGCATATGTTTTCAAACTTGATTGACTAAAATTTTATAAATTTAACTTAAAATTTTTTACAAATTTGATTCTTGCTGCTTCTGTTCAGTTTATCTCCAAGGTAAATCACAGCATAACTTTTGCATGTAAGGGAAAATTCTTATTACAGTAGTGAAAGTGCCTGAGTAGAGAAGGGCTGAGGCACAGCCAGCCAATAGCACCCCAGGTTTATATTCCATTTGATGTTTTAAGAAAGGACTAACATAACAGTTGAAAACGAACAGGAGCCGTTTCAAACATGACTTTACCAAGTCATTTCTCATGAGAAAGTAATTCTGTTTCTTGGAAGTCCCTAAAATAGTTTGCAGATTTACAGATATATGGCTAGATTAAGTGTTGTGGTGTAGTTCTATTATAGTGGCTTTCTTATCTATCAGACAAGGATTCAAATTACCGTGGATATTGTTAGCATTGTCTGGTTTCGTGTATACTAAATCGAAGTTTAAAGAATTCATGTTCATGGAATTTTCGTATTTTAAAAATGTTTGCTGTATTCAAAATGAAGATAGCTTTTAAATATATCCTAGCATAATTTAGTCTTTGCTGAACTCGAATTTAGGTTTAATGAGATCTTTAAGAAATTTTCATGAATTTACCCTCCATTCCCATTGCCCTTCAGAACCTCTGTACAGTATTTGAATTCATAATCTGTCTGTGGCCAGCTTCTGTTTTCAAGATAAATAGCTCTCAAAGTTGAATGTTTTCTAAGAATGAGAATATAAGCTTTTAAAGGCACTTGAACAAAATTTAAACAAAAAATATTTGTTAGATTTTTTTGTTTGAAGTATTTTAGGTCTTTGTCTTTTAATAAGGTTTTTTTGTTATATGAGAAACAGAAATTTACTTTGATGAAAGTTTTCTTGGTTACAGTCTGTAGGATTTACTTGGAATATATGTTAATAGTTCTGGAACTTCATCCTTCCCCCTAAGCAAATAATATTATAAAGACTGTTGAAGTTATACCTTTATTATAACTGCTCCATTTTGGGAAAGAGTTGAAAAAAAGAGAAGTACAGAGAAATTGCAGGCCATTTTTTCTAGGAATGTGAGTAGAGGAGAATTGCTGTTTTTTTAATATGTAGCTAAGATTACTTGGCCTTTCCTGTTTAACATATTGTTTTCAAATTACTATAATGTGTATTAGTACAGCTAAGCCACCTCATAATTCTGTCACTCAATAAGGGGCAAGTGAATCTTGAAAAGATTTGACTTTGCTGAAAGCCTTAGTATTATCAGACTAGAGTATGGATGATACATTTGAACAGTTTTTGGATTGGGGGTACAGTCCTACCCCTCCTTTTCTCCTGACCAAGTCCCAGTTGTCATCACATAGGCTTGCATCATTCAGACAGCCTCTCACCTGTCATCCTGATGTTACCTCTTCCCCAAGTCATTGTACACGGTGCTGCTTTCCATTAGCCTTCAGAAAAAAGCCTCTTTCATCACGTCACTTCCTTTGCTAAAAAGTCTTAAAAGCCTCTTCATTGCCTGGAAGATAGAAAGCCCTAAGTGGGTGGTGGCTATTTTAAATGATTACTGCTGTCCCCTATTCATTTCTTTCTTCTCTGAACTCCTCAAACCTGTATCATCTTCACATAGTGAATCCTTGATTGTTCATAATATTCTTAGTTTCACCTGTGGGGAAAGTATGAGCTTCCTAAATTGAAAGGTTTCAATCACACTTAAAAAAAAATTTTTTTTTTAGTAGGGTATAATTGATCTACAGTTTTCTGTTAGTTTCATACAGTAAAGTGAATCAGTTATACATATACATAAATCCACTGGGTTTTTTTATTCTTTTCCTATATAGGCCATTATCATGTATTGAGTGGAGTTCCCTGTTCAGTTATACTTCTGAAAAATGAAGGGTTCAATTAGTGAAGTGAATTGCATTATATTTAATGCATATTTATTAAATTTTAGTTTTTCTCATGCTTTCCTTATACATTCAACTGTATTATTTTAATATTATTTTGATATTTATTATGTATTCACTGAACACACAGTATAAAGCCAGGAGAAGTAGTCACATACTTGCACCACATTTAGCTTTTCTTACATTTTAGTTCATGTCTATACTTAAAATCAGGTTTTCCTCTTTTTTTTTTTTAACCAAATCTGGTTAAAGTTATCTTGAAGAAGTTGAGATGTGCCTCTGTGATTTAAAAATAAACAAGCCAAAAAAAAAAAAAGTTACCTTTAATGGGTAGGTATTTGAAATTATTTTCTTATAAAATATAAGGTATTACTCTGTTCCTGTAGATTTTCATGATTTTTCATTCCAAGAAACTTAAAAACTTAACATCTTAAAATGAAAAAACAGTTAAGAGTTGTGATGGGTGTTATTCTCTTTATCATTTATTTATACTTGGCACAAGTCTCCCATTATTCCTAGAACAAACTTCAGAGATGGGGAATGTCCCAAATTTCCAAATAAATTGGGTGTAAGATCATAGAACTCATAACGACAGTGCTGTTACTCATAGACTGGCTGATTCCAGAGCCTCTGCGCTGTGTCACGGGAAGGCTTCCATCATCGTTGCTCTGCTTCTAGAGAGGGAGTTTGAGAAAATTAAACCTAATTTTTTGAAGGAACAAGATGTTGAAGCTGTTAGCAGTCAATTATGACAGTGCTAATAATAACAATTATCAGAAGAAATGTACCTATTATTTTGATTTTTGAACCTATAGAAAAGTTTTAAAATAGTAAAACAACCAAGACCATGTAAGACCCTTCACCTGGATTCACCAGTTATTAACCTTTTTTCACATTTGTTGTCTCTTTTTCTATACACACGCTCTCTCTCCCCTCCCCTAACCATTTGATTGTAGGTTTCAGACATCATGGTACCTAATTCCTGAACATCTGATCATGAATTTCTTAACAGTAAGGATATTGTCCTTATAAACATTATCACACCTAAGAAATGTATCATTAATCTAATATTATCTAATGTTCATCTGATATTTCCCCAGTTATTTCAAAAATGTCTTTTATAACTGATCTTTTTAAATTCCTTTCTTCAATCCAGTATTCAGTCAGAGTTTATGTTTTGTATTTAGTTGTGATATCTTGTCAGTCTCTTTTAATCTTTCTTTTTTTGCTGCCTCTGACTTTTTTTAAGTGTCCAGGTCAGCTGTGTTTAAAGTGCTGCATGTTCTGAATTTGCCTTGTTGCCTCCTGTGGTTAGATTTCTTGGATTTGTGTTAAGCATTTTTAGCCATAATACCACATGTGTGATGTTGTATGCTTCTGATTACACTGTATCTGTATCAGAAGGCATCTCATGCCAACTTTAAATTTCTAATGTATTAATTCATAGCTTGTAGCAATAGAGACTTAATTGTTTGGACCCTTTTTTGATTTCTCAAATAGACAACAACTGAACGGCCTTTCATTCAGAAGCTTTTTCGACCTGTGTCTACAGATGGACAATTGCATACACTAGGAGATCTCCTCAAAGAAGTCTGTCCTTCTGCAGTTGCTCCTGAAGGTAATATAATTGACAACATTAAAACATTTCTTTCATTCCTCTTTGTTACTGAAGTAACATAAGAATTCTGTATTTATAAATAATATTTATTAGTTACTTCAGTAAGGTATTTTCATTATCTTGTGAGGAAAAATCTTTTGAAACAGAAGCACTTAATACTTAACTATTTCATAAGTTATTGACACTAACAGAATAAGAAACATTCTCTTTAGCAAACTGAAATATGATTTTAAAGTCACCCTCTTATATTTTGGGGCCCTGTGTTTTTCATTTGTGAATTCAGTTCTGGTAAACGTTGTAACTTTAATCTTGCATTGTGTTTCGTCATTCTAAAGAAATGAGATAGTTTTTTTTTTAAAAAAGTCTTACATTTGGTTGATATTTTAAAGTTCAAACTATTGAGTAATGGATACATATTTTATTTGAAGTTTTTGCCGCTCTTTAATGTTTTACTGAACATTATTCTCTTAGGATTTAACATTTCACAAGGCTGGTCAAAAAGTCCTGTTTTATAGTCCTTATTTTGTAACTTAGGTTAAAATTGTTTTCCTGTCAGGAGAGGAAAAATAGGAAAATCGCTTAATCGCAGCATAAGAAACACAAGGAAAATGCAGAAAACTAGGGGGAAAACGCTATAAACCCCTAACTCATAGAGACTACTCTTGACACACACATGCAGATATATACTTGAATATTTGAGAGGGTATATGTGCATAAATTTATATGTCCTCCTTTTTTCACCTGATATAATATGATATAATATGATAGTTCTTAAAAATTCTTTAAAGGTATTTTTTAAAATGCCATGGCCCTTGGTATCTATGTACCATAATTTGACCATCACCCTATCACTGAATGCCTTGTCTTATTGTTGGTTACTGTGCTGTAGGAGAAATTTCAGTGGCATAGTGCTGTGTTTGTTAATATGTTGCCTAGACTTGTATATGTTCTATAGAAAAACATTAAAAACTTACCACTTTAAATCTTTTATGGTAAGAGGTAAGGCATTAATAAATGCAAAGGTAAATACTTCAGTAGATCATGCTGTGTTTCTTATTAACATATCCTACGCTGGGATGATGGCAGTATTATTTACATGACTTGTAACTATATCACATAGTTCAAGAGGCATTTAGTATCTATGGAAATGGTTTGCCTACTCAGTAGAATTAGAAGTAATAGGATTGGGAGGAATATTGACATTTCAGCCTAAAAGACTAAACAAAGAATATAGAGCTCAGAATATGTGCCGTTTGGCCTGTTAATCAAATATGCTTCCTTTTCCTGGCATTTCTATGTGTATCTAGCACTTTGAAAATACACAAAGGCTCAATAGGAGGGAAGAAGAGGGACATCTAAATACCACCAGAACCAGTTCCAGAAGGGACTGATAAAAAAGATTATTGACTACTACCTAAAGCTGTGAAAATTGAGTAAGGTTCTCTGGCGATCTAGTGGTTAAGACTGCACTTCCACTGCAGGGGGCATGGGTTCAGTCCCTGGTCAAGGAACTAAGGTCTTAGAAGCCATGTGGTGCAACGAAAAAGCAACATGTTTCATATATATGTATGAAATATATATATATATATTTATAAATATATATCTATATATATGGAGAGAGAAAGAGAAAGGCCTTACTATGTCATTTGTCAGCTTCCCTGGTAGCTCAGCTGGTAAAGAATCCGCCTGTAATGCAGGAGACCCGGGTTCGATTCCTGGGTCAGGAAGATCCTCTGGAGAAGGGATAGGTTACCACTCCAGTATTCCTGGGCTTCCCTCATGGCTCAGTCAGTAAAGAATCCACCTGCAATGTGGGTGACCTGGGTTTGATCCCTGGGTTGGGAAGATCCCCTGGAGGTGGGCATGGCACCCCACTCCAGTATTCTTGCCTGGAGAATCCCCATGGACAGAGAAGCCTGGCAGGCTGCAGTCGATGGGGTCACAAAGAGTCAGACACGACTGAGAGACTAGGCACACAAGAATACTATACTAGGCAAAGCTTCTGTTACTGTCATACACATCCTCATATCTCTAATGCTAGGTGAGTGTTTACTCAGTATTTCAATTCCTGAGTTCTTTGTGTCATTACTTGAAACATCATTTATAATCTTTGAATCATGACATAATTAACAGTAAGTTGATTGTAATACTATCTTAGAATCTTAATCTATTTTTATTGCTACCTAGTCTTCATTTTCAGTAAGAGTTTGCCTTAAGTAATTGTTCTGCCATTCAGTGATTTTTATTTAATTTATAAGCCATGACTACAATCTAGTTTTAGAATACTTCTAGCACCTCAAAAGTTCCCGTGTATATTTGTAGCTAATTTCTGCTCCTGCTGCCAATTATAGACAACTATTGGTCAGCTTTCTGTCTAGAATTTACTTCCTTTGGATATTTCACATAAAGGGAGTTACACAAAATTGCAATTATTTTTTTCTTTTATTTGATGTTTTTGGGTTTCATTCATATTGTATAAATTAGTAGTTTGTTCCTTTTTATTACTGAATAGTATTCCAGTTGGGTGACACATTTTGTTTATTCATCAATTGATAGACGTTTGAGTTTCCACCTTTTCACTTTTATGACTAATGCTGCTGTAAACATCCATATACGCATATATTTTCATTTTTCTTGAGTAAATCCTTAGGAGTGGAATGGCTGGGTTGTATGGTATGTTTATGGCTAATACCCACAATGAATGGGGATTCCAGTTTCTTCACAGTCTCACCGTTGTATATATTTTCTTGTCTTATTATAGCCATCCTAGTGTTTGTTGTATAGTGGTAGCTCACTTTTTAAAATTTCCCTAATGACTATTGTGTTGAGTATTTTCATGTGCTTATTGTTATTCATGGATATATTTGATGAAATGTCTCATGTAAATCCTTTTCTTAATTTTCATTGTATCTTATTACTGAGTTCTGAGAGTTATTTATATATTTTGCCTGTTAAGTCCTTTACCAGACATGATTTGTGATTATTTTCTCCTAGTCTGGGACTTATCTTTTCATTTTCTTTTGAAGAGTAAAAAATATTTTATTTTTATGAAATCCTAGTAAGGTTTTTTACATATTGTGTTCAGTTAAATAATCAAAATTTTTTTCTAGTAGGTGATACATTTATATAGTTCCAAAATCCAAAAGTATATAAAAGAATTTAGTGAAAAGTCTCTATCTCAACTCCTATACATAAAACCCTGACTCGGTTCCCCTCTCCAGAGACACAACCAGTGTTGCCATCTTCCTGTAAATCCTCACAGGGATAGTTAAAGTTTTTATTTTTTGAACTCAAGTTGTAGAAATTTGGACTGGGATAGTCCTAGTAACTTTAGGAATAATCTTACCATTGCAGTTCGTTTTCTCCATCCTGTAAGAGTGTGTTTGTGTGTGTGTTTTAATCTATTTAATGTCTGTTTTGCCAAATTCTTAAAGATTTGGGCATATAGACTAGTTTTCCCATTTGAAGTTACGAGATTAATCATTTTTATTGCTGACAGAGATGGGACCCATAGGCTGCCCCCACTGCAAGCATTTGCCTTCAGTTACTCACTTCTCTGCACTCTATTTTTCTCTCTTTTTGAGTACTTTATAGTATTTTAATTAAAAAATGATTTCATCAATTAAGAATAAATTGAAATCACACCAGTCAGAATGGCCATCCCCCAAAAGTCTACAAACAATAAATGCTGGAGAGGGTGTGGAGTGTTTTGCACTGTTGGGGGGAATGTAAATTCATATAGCCATTATGGAAGACAGTATGGAAATTCTTTCAAAAACTAGGAATAAAACCACCAGATGACCTAGCAATCCCACTACTAGGCATATACCCTGAGGAAATCAAGATTGAAAAAGACACATGTACCCCAGTGTTCATTGCAGCTCTATTTATGATAGCTAGAACATGGAAGCAACCTGGATGGCCATTGACAGATGAGTGGATAGAGAAGCTGTGGTACATAGATACAATGGAATATTACTCAACCATAAAAAGGAATGCATTTGAGTCAGTTCTGATGTGGTAGGTGAACCTAGAGCCTATTATACAGAATGAAGGAAGTCAGAAAGAGAAAAGCACATATCATGTACTAGCCATATATATGGATTCTAGAAAGATAGTACTGATGAAATTATTTGCAGGACAGCAGTGGAAACACAGACATAGAGAACAGACTTATAGCCACAGGGGTGGGGGAGGAAGAAGAGGGCGGGATGTATGGAGAAAGTAACATGCAGACTTACATTCAGTTCAGTTCAGTTCAGTCGCTCAGTCGTGTCCAACTCTTTGTGACCCTGTGAACCACAGCACGCCAGGCCTCCCTGTCCATCACCAACTACCAGAGTTCACTCAAACCCATGTCCATTGAGTCGGTGATGCCATCCAACCGTCTCATCCTCTGTCCTCTGCCCTCAATCTTTCCAGCATCAGGGTCTTTTCCAGTGAGTCAGCTCTTCACATCAGGTGGCCAAAGTATTGGAGTTTCGGCTTCAACATCAGTCTTTCCAATGAACACCCAGGACTGATCTCCTTTAGGATGGACTGGTTGGATCTCCTTGCAGTCCAAGGGACTCTTAAGAGTCTTCTCCAACACAGTTCAAAAGCATCAATTCTGCGCTCAGCTTTCTTTGTAGTCCAACTCTCACATCTGTACATGACCACTGGAAAAACCATAGCCTTGACTAGATGGACCTTTGTTGCCAAAGTAATGTCTCTGCTTTTTAATATGCTGTCTAGGTTGGTCATAACTTTCCTTCCAAGGAGTAAGCATCTTTTAATTTCATGGCTGCAGTCACTATCTACAGTGATTTTGGAGCCCCCCAAAATAAAATCTGACACTGTTTCCACTGTTTCCCCATCTGTTTGCCATGAAGTGATGGGATCAGATGACTTACATTACCATATGTAAATTAGATAGCCAATGGGAGTTTGCTGTATGACTCAGGGAACTCAGACCGGGACTCTGTAACAACCTAGAGGGATGGGATGGGGAGCGAGATGGGAAGGAGATTCAAGAGGGAGGGGACATATGTATACCTATGGCTGACTCATATTGATGTTTGGCAGAAACAACACAATTCTGTAAAGCAATTATCCTTCAATTAAAAAATGCTATGCTAAGTCACTTCAGTCGTGTCGGACTCTGTGCGACCCCATAGACAGCAGCTCACCAGGCTCCCCCATCCCTGGGATTCTCCAGGAAAGAACACTGGAGTGGGTTGCCATTTCCTTCTCCAATGCGTGAAAGTGAAAAGTGAAAGTGAAGTCGCTCAGTCGTGTCCGACTCTAGCGACCCCATGGACTGCAGCCCACCAGACTCCTCCGTCCATGGGATTTTCCAGGCAAGAGTACTGGAGTGGGGTGCCATTGCCTTCTCCGCAATTAAAAAAATAAATAAATTTAAAATTGTTGAAAAAATGAAATTTAAGCTAAAGCTTAGTATTGAAATGGCTATCTTATTGTACTTCCCTTAAATTTTTTTGACAGTCTACTTTCCAAAACATTGTGTCATGTAAATATATTTCTTTATAAGATCTTTGACTATTGAGTGAGAACATCACAATGAGACTCAAGATCTGAAAACTGTTGTACTATAAGGTGCACAATGAACAGCACAGTTATCAGCAAATCCATAGAAAGACGGAAGAAACTTAATGGAGGGAGAGCAGGAGAAATTGATTGGATGTTAATTTTGTATTTGACATCTTTAAAGAATTGTGTAAATGTTGGAACTTAAAGTTATTTTAGTTCATTCTCCTAGTTTTTTAGATGATTGGTCCAAGGTTTCTTAGCTGCTTCATTGTAGAACTAGGTTTGGAAGTCAAGTCTCCATCTCCTGGTCCATTGGTTTTTCCACTTTACTGTGCTGCCATTTATTTTCATTTTCACCTTTCCACTTTTTTGTATACTTTAAAATAACATTCTGAAATCTTTACTCTCTCTTAACTCTTTTTGGTTTGTGTTTAGTACCTAATCTGGCCTGCATGCATGGCCCGTACTCTCTTTTACCCCTGGTATGATCTTAGGGACTTGAGCTTCTGTTGTTATTGTAGTGTTCCTGTGTATAATTCTGGCTATTCTTTTTGTTGGATATGAAGATGATGTCTGTGACATTCAGCATGTAGATGAAAAGCAGTCATATGCTTTGAGCCGACATGTTCTGTCAGAACACACCTTCGTGTTTTTTCTTCATTCCCACACCCAGATCACAGCACAGACAAGTTATTGTCATCCCACACCAGAATGGCACATACATTTGTGAGGCTTTTTTATTTATTTAAACACTATTCTCTCCTAAATTTCTAACCTGCCCTACCTACCCATCCATTCTTAAGGAATACACAAGATGACCCCCCCCCTTTTTTTAAGAGAGGGCAGTAAGGTAGACACTCACAACTTTAATCCACAAACTTGCCTCTTAGGTGAATATCTTTGTGTGACAGACTTCTTCCCAAACTCTTGCATGCTGTGTCAATCAGGGACCATACACACACTTCACTGAAATGCTATAAATAGTACCTCTACTTTTGAGGTCCTCTTGATGGCACCTTTCATTCCAGGAGGAGGCCGTGTTTCTCACACCAATATCTTATCTTTGAAAAAACTCTTATTTGCCTCTTCCATTTGTCACCTCTTTGGAAAATAGCTGTCATTTCAGGATCTATGGGAAGTATTCAAAACATCAAGTCATTCTTTCAGTAAAGAACTGTTTACTGTCTGGTTTAGCACCTGTAATATTGTCAGCCAAGAAGCATTTTGAAACACCTGCACCCAACTTAAGTTGAAAGCGAAAGACTGAAAGATCGGGTGTGTGCGGATAAGAACTCGCTGTCATCACATGATTAAAAGAGAAAGTGCTTATAAAAGTTATGTGGCAGCATTGTCTATTGCTCCTTATGACAGGTGATTCATGCATGAAGGAATTTTGCCTTGTTTCATCATATGAAGGTAGAATGTACTAATACTCATGAAGACATACTTTAGGTCTTTTTTCTTATAATTAATGATGAGCTGCTTTATGTGATTCTTTTTTTGTTGTTTCTCAAGTGGCTTGAGAAGTTAGCCAGGGTAACAGGAAATAACCAAAGGTGAACTCAGGTAAATTTTTTCTGTGATGTCAGCAATAGTTAAAATGACTTAGAAACCTAAGCTTCTATAGCAGACTTGAAGTGAAGTATTTCTTTGTCCATTAGAAACAATATAACCAAATTTTTTTTAAATCTAAAAATCCTAACTTGTATTCTTTTAAGAATACAAAAAACTTACAGGCTTTGCCCAAATATATTTTATTTCCCAGTTGTCTAATGTAATGCATAAAAACCTAGTAAGTTAGGATTATGAAAATAAAACAGTGTCCATTCTTGCTTTGTTGTTGTTGTATATTTTTATTTATTTATTTTTGATTGAAGGATAATTGTTTTACAGTGTTCTATTGGTTTCTACCAGACATCAACATGAATCAGTCATAGGTTTACCCACGTCCCCTCCCGCTTGAACATCCCTCACCTCCCTCCCCTTCCCAACTCTCTAGGTTGTTATGGAGCCCTGGTTTGAGCTTCTTGAGTCATACAGCAAATTCTTATTGGCTGTCTATTTTAGTCTTCTGTAGCAGTTGGACTGTTGTGAGCCTGAATTTATATTTGACATTGTACAACTGGAGTGTATGTTAAGAGAAAGGCTTACATTTGATAGAAGATGAGTTAAGGTTCCCAGCATCGCTCTTACCAGCAAGTGCAGTCTTCTTGCTGCTTGCCTTTTTCCATTTCTGCCCTGCTTCCCAGGATTTTATTTACTCTTTGAGCCCCTTCCCAACTTCCATTGAACTTTTGGGTTCACTTTGATGTTGTAGCTTTCAGTATTCATCAGTCAATTTCTTCACATCATATTGTCTTCTGACACTGGCATTACTCAGATGTGTAAGATAGCATCCCTGCTTTTAAGAAACTAGTCCAGTTGGAGTGGACTGAAAGTGATATGTATAGGAATGGAGATATGCAAAGGATATTAGGAATATTATCTTATCCATTCTGTAGTGGATAATAAAGACTGAGCCAGGTCTTAAAAGATGAGCAGAAATTGTTGCAAAGGAGGGACCAGGCCACACATACCACATGACCACTGAAGTAGAATCCTTCACCCAGGGGCAGGCTGCTGAGGGGTAATGTCTACTCTGAAATGCTGATTTAAAATGTCCCTACTTTATTTTGCTGAAAGACTCGCTTTGTTTTTGTACTTGTCTCCTGTAAAAGTACAGAAGATTTTTTAGTGAGGTCAGAGATGTGGGAGAAAGCGTTGATGAACTAAGTGACTAAGATTGATCTTTTATTTGCTTGCTTAGGACATTAGAAGATAATTTTAACAACTGAGGCTAGGGTGTCACAATACCCCATCTAGGTCATCTAACTTGAAAATTACAGTGTTTTGTTTTTGACATGCTTTATGAGAAACCACAGAATAGTTTCTATAAAATTAAGAAAAGATGGTGTATTCATGTTCTTTCTCCTTAGCTCTGTAGCATATGATTAAATTGTTTATAAAGTGAATTAACTCTTTGTTTGTAATCACTTTTTTCATACCTAAAGGCATTAGAAAAAAGAAACATCCAAGCCTCACAGTATTCATCTGAGGCAGACCCTTCAGTTTGAAGTTTGAACTTCAAATTGGTACTTTTGTCAGCATGGTGACATTGACTGCCCAAAGAGGTGGCATTTCAGACTTGCCAGTTCATGCCACACAAACAGAAAACCTTCAGACTTCATCAGGATGAGGGTTTAGAAGTAAGAATAATAATCATTTTTGAGTTTCAGTAATTCTTTCTATTTTATAGAGTACGAACCATTAAAAAAAAGAAAAACCTACTGCTAAATGATTTTCTAAATCAGACAGTGTGAAGGTACAAAAGGATACTGGGATGAAGACAGATTTTAAATGAGTGAAGAAAGAATTACAAGTAAACTGTGGAAGGCCCATTTGTAACCTTACTAAGGCTCACCGTGAGCCTGCCGTGTGGGAATGGTCACTGAACTGCAGTCTCCGCCTAACACTGCCTGCTCTTCACTGTTTTCTCTCTCGGGATTTAAAAGAAATGATACAGTGTCACACACAGTGGTAATACAAGAAGTTCTACGAACATAGCCCTCATTAACAAAGACGTACTATATTTAATTTTGGACAGAAGAAACTTATGATACTTATTTTAACCTCGGTAATTTTCTTGAATTCGTCATCATGCCAGCGAATTCTAAACTGAATCAGACTCTCTTCTTCATTGTGTCATTCTCCCTCCATGTCTGTGGTTTGTCCCAATATGTACCATGAACTGATTTTGGTAGTACAAAATCTGTTAATGACTCAGTCCGTTGACATATGTCTTTTCTAAAATCAAAGAAATAATTAATTGCTTATTTTCATTATTCTCAATTAGCAAAGATAGGATTACTGGGCCTGTCAGGAGAGGCTTCTGATTTCCTTTATCTAGATCCTGAGACGTTAAATGAATTAACCTGACTTTTTCAAAAGTGGGAACAGATACTTGCACAGTTTGGGGAGGGAGGAGGGTTCAGGATGGGGAGCACATGTATACCTCTGATGGATTCATTTTGATATTTGGCAAAACTAATACAATTATGTAAAGTTTAAAAATAAAATAAAATTAAAAAAATAATAAAATGATATCTATTTGCCATTAAAAAAAAAATTTCATCTTTAGCACTAGAAAACAGAATTTCTTTAACAAAATAATAGCACATACAGGAGATTAAAAGCAAGTCATCTCTTTGTTAAAGCAAGTCCTGTGAGACCTTAATCTGACCATACATAAACAGCATGATTATTGCCTATATTTTAAATAAAACAATCAGTTCTGAACTATTCTGTAATTCATACCTGACATATATTAATAGGCCCTATTACACTCAACTAGAATTACTGGATCCTTTTATGAAAGCAAATCAAAAACATTTGAGCTATATTTTCAAAGTTGTATTTTGGTTTTGGGGTGGGGGGGTTTGAAATGAGCAAGTTTAAGTTTGTAACTTATACCACACTTTTATCTTATTAAGAGACATTTAATCAGTTTATTTAAATGATCTTAAAGTCACTTAATACAGTGTTCTTTTTAAATAATAGCTGATTTGGGGGGGTTTAAATTTGCTTTATTACTTCCTCAAAAATATAAAGGTTATAAGCAGGGCAATGAAAGAATTATCATAGACATGTTTTGAAAATCTTATACAATATGTTAAGAATCAAAGCTCTGGCAATATTTTGGACAGACATAATTAACATATATATAAATTTATGCATGGAAAAAGATGTGTGATCTATATTAACTGTGATATGTTCATTAAAACCTGTACTACTACGTGAGTATAGATCCGGAAGAAGTTAATGTAAGTATTTTTAAATGGGTTTGTATTTCTCTGATAAACAGCACTTTCCTTCTGTTTGTGATCATAGGATAAAAGCTCTGTAAGCTTGTATATGTTCATTTTTACTGCTACATCATGTAGTGTGCTCTTAAGATTGAGATCTCATTCCCCAGGAAGCATTTCTGTCTAAGATTAATTGCCCTTTTAAAATCAGCGTTTGATGTATTCCTTTGGCTATATCCTGGCTTGGTTTAACCCTCTTTGACCTGACCTCACTGACTATTACCGCTGAGGCTGAGTCAGAATCCTTCAGCATGATGTATGCATTTCAGATTTCAGCCTGTGGTTTTTCATGTCAATGGATTCAATTAGTTAGTGTTTTACTAATGAACGTATCAGAGGTTAAAGAATTTGTCAGACAGAACAAAATTGTTCAGAACAGTGGCAGCTAAAAAGCTCATCTCTGTTTTTCAGAATGATCAAGTATTTTTCAGAAGTTTTACCTTTCAGCATCACACACATTTCCAAGCTAGCAAACTGAGGCATTTTCTGCTGAACTATAAAATATATATGTGAAGCCACAGATCTAAACACAGTGTTTACAATCTCTGGTCTTAAATTTCTGTTACTCCATATTCATAAGTGTGAACTAAAAAACAAGTTACTAATCTGAAATTTTCTGATTAAAAGCACTTTCCCTTAAAAGATACATCATCCATTTCTCTAGCTTCCTTTAAATTCAGAAGTTTCACATATTTAGTTACACATATTAACAGTAAGAGTGAAACTCATGCATCTTTCTAGAATCTCACATAACCTGTTTTTAAAGACATTTAGGTCATATTCCTTGTTGATAATTGGCTTAAAAGTAATGGCTAAAAACCAGATTGGGTGGGGAAGGCTGTGAGCCATTGCTGATTTGCTTTGCATGCGTGCTCAGTTGTGTCTGACTGTGACCCCGTGGACTGTAGCCCACCAGGCTTCTTTGTCCATGGAGTTTTCCAGGCAAGAATACTGGAGTGGGTGGCCATTTCCTTCTCCAGGGGATCTTCCTGACTCAGGGATTGAACCCGTGGCTCTTGAATCTCCTGCATTAGCAGGCAGATTCTTTACCACTGAGCCACCTGGGAAGCCGGAGCCATTGCTAACAGAAATCTTTAAAAGGCAGATTCATCACCTACTCTTAAGTTCTCTAATAATGGTGTACTTTAGCTTGTGTAGCAAAGATTTTCGAAGGTTTTTTGTTTTCCCTCCTTGAATTTTTCATCTTCAAAATAAACTGAGAACCATATCTGAAGTTTATTAAGTAACTACCATAGTGCAGTAGGGCTCATTTGATTTATCCAGGCTGTGCTTTGCTGAATAAACACATAGAGAGCACTACTAGATTAATCCAGAGGGCTTAGAGTGCTTAAGGAATTTTTAAAATTTCATTTTGTTGTTTGCATAATGATTGAGTCTTTGGGTTTTTGTTGTTGCCATCTCTTTCTTTTTTTCCTTAACACGTTCATAAAATCTGTGCCACACTGCATAATAATGAGGCTGAGTAATGCAGAGTGGATATTAACACAAGGCCACATTCTCACAGCCCTTTGCATGCCGGTGACTTAATTGAATCCACAGTTTGTATATACCTTTTGGTATATCCCTCACTTTATTGAATACCTACTGTGTCCAGGCCCTGTGCTGAGTGCTTTATTTGGCTATCCCCTTTGATCCTCTATGCAACCCCAGAGATGAGAATTCTTTATCTACACTGTAGGAGGAGGAAACTGGGACTCGGAAGGTTGAGTGATTTGCCTGAGAATTCAGAACTAGTGTATTATGCTGATTTAAACTCAAAAAGAAATATTTTGCTTTTTAGCCATAAAAGACTCATGTACTAAAACTGGAAGACATGTTCCCAGTCCTCTGTTTTAGAACAGTGGTCTACAGACTGACCTATGGAGTTGAGTCTTATAATACTTGGGCTTATAAGTAAGATGAGTATAAGAAATGAAATTTTATTGTGATAGTCTCTTTATAGATATATGATCTCTTTAGATTTAACATCTAACTCTTAACGTGAATTTAATTACTATTCTCTCCAAAGAAAATGCTTGTCTCTGACATTTATTTGTCCTTTTCCTTAATTCACAAACTCCAAGTATTTATGAATGACTGTTCTTGTATTTACAACATGAATTAACAGTTTTTTTAATTGCTGTGTGGAGATTCTATAGAATAACGACATGTAGTCTTCAAAATTGTCAAGGTTAGAAAGCGCAAAGAAAGGCCAAGAGCCGTCCAAGTTAAAGGAGAGTACGGAGACCTGAAAATTAAATGCAATGTATGATTCCTGTACTGGATCCTAGACTGGAGAAAAAATAATTAGGATCGTTAATAACTTCTGAAGTGATTACTTAATAGTATAGTGTCAGTGTTAATATTTTAATTTTGATAACTGTGCTATGATTATATAAAAGGATATTTTTATTAGAAAGTATACACTGAAATAATTAAAGGTGAAGGACTCAGTGTTTCTAATTTACTCTCAAATGATTCAGAAATTAATTATATATACATAAAATGATAAAGCAAAGGGGGCAAAATGTAAGCAATTGATGACTCTGGGTGAAGAGAAAGTCCTTGTGCTGTTCTTGCAAATTTTCTCTAAGTTTGAAATTACATCCAAATAAAAAGTTACCCCTCAAAAGTGCCCTGTATGAGAGAATTTCATATGGAACGAGTTCACTTGATTACTGTGTCAAACGTTTGCCTACTTTAAAGCATCAGACTAACGTTTTTAAAAATCTGAGTGGGTGAGATGTGGAGTAACATTTTTCTCCTGAGTCATTTACTTTGTAGTGATATATTTTTTATTCCCAAGTATTAAATTCTAGATTCCCATTTTGAAACACAAAGATATATTTACCAAAAACATGATTTACTTTAGTAGCAGTATCATCAAGCGTTTCCTTTCTGTTAGGGGAAAAAGAATCTGCTAATTTTTTACTGCTTCGTTTTGCTAGTTCTGATATTGCCAAAATATGCTGTTGTGCTTGTTGTTATTTATGGTAACATGAATTTTGGTGATGGCATATGTACATCTTGGCTCATTCAGAAGCATTCTGACTTTTTTGTTGTTTTAATAACCAAAGCAGTCTTTTTCAGTCAAGCTCTTATTCTCCATAGCAGTGGTAACCACTAGACACTATTTTCAAAACATTATTTCTGATAGTGTATTTAACCAGCAGCAAAATGATCTAAGCCCTGAAGACATTTATTGTCAGGCACCATGCTAGGCACGAGCCTGCGGTGATACATAAGAGAGAAACTTTACTTCATAGTTCCAAGCGCACTACTGTCCCATTCTAATGTTTCTCGTGACAGTTATGTTATCAGAGGAAGTCAGAAAACCAGAAAGATAAATATACACAGGTGAAATATTTGGACAAAAGTAGGCGATGTCCAAATTACATATGTAAAATCTTAAGCTGTTGTGTTGAAGGATATGACAGTCCTGGACCACTTCCTTAGTTGTCCATGTTTAGTGATACTTTTACGTTCCAGATCAAAAGTGGTCTCAGTTTAAACCAGAGAATCAGTGCTGCCTCTTCAGGCTTCTGATAATGTGATTTGTTGGGTTTGTTTTACAGAGTGAATTGTGCTTATGTTCTCTAGCTCCTGCTGTACCGTTCTTAGACTCCTTGTGTCCTCTTCCGTGGCTCCGTGTGTTAGTCTTCTCCCTTTCAGACATGCTGTGCGTCATATTGTATTTGCTGGCACATTTACGTACTGGTACAGGCACAGTATTCTGGATATTCAGCTCTATTCCATACTATCCGAAGGTGACACTGCTTAAGGAAGAACTTTATAGATAAAGAACTTTTACTCTTAACACCACTGCTCTTTCATTTTTTTGACTCACTGCTAAGTAGGAGGAAGATTCTGAGAATATTAAGATATTTCAAAGAAATATATAATAAGACTATAAAGAGAACTGCACCGGAAATGTTTTTAAATATTCTAAGAAAGATTTAATACAGTAAAACCTTGGCAATCTAGAACTTACAAAGAATGAATCATTCCAGATAGCTGAGGGTTTATCCGATTTGAGTATCAACATTTTAAAATCTTCTCAAAGTACTAATACTGTGCTTTCTTTAGTATTCTGCGTATAGCTTAATCTTTTGGTTATAAATGATTCACATCATTATGAAAACCAATCATTGTATTAATACTGTGATCACAACTGTGTAAGAAGTATGTATAGATGCAGCAGAGCTCGGTGGACAAATCAAAACAATGAAAGCATTTTTTTTAGGTTAGTAGTATTTTGAGCCTTTTCCAGAATTGTTCTAAGCTATGACATTTTCTGGAGACATTTATTTGGAAATCTTTGGGGCTGATAGTATGTTTGTTAGGACTTTATTTTTAGCATTCTTTTAGCAATTCTCTGGTGGTTTTGTCTTCTCATTGTCAGTCTGTTGACTGTCACCTCCCAGGACTGTGCTGCCTCTAGCAGGAAGTTTAAATATTTCTTTAAAAGGGTCTCTTGTTTCAGGTGCCAGCCACACCATTATCACCATACATCACCAGCCCATTTTGCCTAGACATTAGAGCGCTAGGGATGCAAACGTCATTTTGAACAGAGAAGAAAGGGGAAAAATGGGGTATTTCCCTCTCATACAGTTCCATCAATTCCCTGTTTCCCTTGTTGTCTTCTGTGTCCATGAAGCTGAGAGATTTAGATGTTGCAGATTGAAGAGACTTAAGAGACAAACCAAGAATTGTGCTAAAGGAGTGATACAGTTTCTTAAAGGTTCTGTGTTTTGTTTTATTTTATTTTTTCCAAAAAAAAAGTTTTTTGTTTTTTTTTTTTTACTTTCTGTGTTTTTCTGTAGCAACCAAGCATGCTTCGTTTTCTTTAAAGACTGTCAGTGATTTATACCAAAATCATAAAAGACACAAAGCTAATCTTCAATTTTTAACAAAATTTGAACTTAGGAAAAAAGTGTGAATTGCAGCAACCTTTTAATTAATGAATGGACATCAACAAAAATCAATCAGAGTTCATGATTCTGAAACAGAAATCCCTGAGTCAGACTCCTAGTTCCTTTTCATTAAAATTTTAACCCTTCTAATAGTGTCTCTAAAATTTTCTCATGCATATTTGAACAGCTTTACTGAAAATTAACTTAGAACTCCCAACTGTTTCATTAAACATCTTCAACACTGATCTTAAAAAAAAACCTGATCTTATTTTTGATGACTTCTAGACACATTTCTGTTTTGTATGTTTTAAATATGTATTGACCTACTTCATATACCTGTCATTTTTAATTAGTACAGTTTTTTATGTATAACTAAAATAAATTTTGATCAGTGGGTACAATGGGCTGTTTTCTCCACTATGGTTTCATTAACGTCAATCTTAGGTAAGCACAGTAATTAAGAAAGAATGAATACTTTCACATATAGCAACAGAATTTTTATCAGAATTCATTGTAACCCTCAGGTTTCTGTTTTGGGTGATACATATTGCAACATTTGAACTTTCTCCATGTCCACATTTCCTGCTCAGGAAACAGACCAGGTTTTTAACCTGTTAAAGCAGTAAAATCCATTTGATTCACTGAGGATTCTCAAAGGCAGCAGATTATTCTTTTCTTCCAACTGTTTTGACTCATCGATTATTGTTGGATTTCTTTCTTGGAATAGATGGGGAAAAAAAGAACCAAGTAATGATTCATGGAATTGAACCAATGTTGGAAACACCTTTGCAGTGGCTGAGTGAACATCTGAGCTACCCGGATAATTTTCTTCATATTAGCATCATCCCGCAACCAACAGATTGAAGGATCAACCATTTTCCTGAATGGAATCGCCCTTAAATAGGATTTACCAGAGCATGTCACCCTTCTGCTTCAATCAGGTTTGGTGGAGGCACCCTGACCAGAAACACTGCTGCAAGCCAAACAGGAAAAAGATTCCATGTCAGATAAGGGCACTAGGGCTGGTCTTACTTTGCATCACCACTGCTTTACTCCACTGCCGTCATTAAACCTCAGCTGCGACATGAAAGACTTTACAGGACCACTGCAAGTCTTCTGTTTTCTTGTAAAATATAATGAAGCCGAAACCTTCGGCCTAAGAAGAAAATGGAAATATGTGCCACTCAATTTGTATTTCTGATTAACAAATAAACAAGGGTATTTCCTAAGGTGACCATGGTTGAACTTTAGCTCGAGGGAGTGGAAACATTGGTTTAATTTTCAAGAGAATTAGACTTAAGAAAGTAAAAGAGAAATTCTGTTATCAATAACTTTCAGTAATTTTTTGTAAAAGATCAAATTACAGTAAACCCATCTTTCCTTAATGAAAATTTCCTATGTTTACAGTCTGTCTACTGGTATGCAATCTTGTAACTTTGATAATGAACAGTGAGAGATTTTTAAATAAAGCCTCAAAATATGTTTTGTCATTTAATAACATACAATTTTGTCACTTTTCCAGTACTTTCTCACTCACCTACAGTAGATCACTGTTTTTATTCTGTGTGTTACCCTTCAGACTGGTCATCATTGGCATGAAATGGGTATTGGGCATAGGATAACTTGTCTCAGGAGCTGTCAGAATTTCTTGCTGCCAATTTTTAAATCTGTGTTCTTTACACTAAAAGTACTGAAATAATGTTACCATTTATCATTGCTGTTTTATCATTGTAAATCTGTCAAATCATAGTATCTTAAGCATCTGTATAATTTTGCATTTTGGGGGGAAAACCTATTCCTTTTCAAATTAGTGTTTTTCATTGACCTCAGGTCTAATATTTCACTGTGGTCCCTGGTAGCCTGTCTTTGAAGTATGAAGATTACCTAGTCTCCAGACTGCAGTAGCTTTTCCTTAATGTTACCAAAAATATTCAGAGGTTACTGGAGCTGTTACTCAAATAAGGAAATTTTTGCTGCACTTTATTACCATGCTGCTGGGTTTCTACCAGCTGAACATAACTTGTGCATTACACTTTGTTTCTTGTGAGCTAACTTGCCGTTCATATTGAATGTCAACCTAAGTATTCTAAAAGGCAGTATCATACAATAATGGTTTTAGATTCCAAAATAAAAATAAATATTTTTCTCATTAAAAAAAATAATACAAATGTTGAAGTGAGATCCTGCTAGTGCTCACTGCTTCCTTTTTCCTTTTGTGATATTTTTTCACTAATCAGTAGCAGACATTCACAGAATGAGACAAAGTTAGTCAAAGATCAAATATTCTGGAATGGAAAGTATAGATCTCAATCAAAAAGAAAAACATAGGGTAGCATTGTGATCAGAGAAAAATATAAGCGAGTAGCAAATAATTGGCTAATGTCAATAAAATGAAAAGTGCCATTTTAGTAAGGCAGAAAAAATAGTAATATTTGAGTTACTTAAGGATTAAAAAAAAACCCACTGACTTGTATTTTTTTTCAAAAGAAGTTGGTCTGAATATGATTGTTCACATTAAAAGTGTTTATTCATCTATTCAGTTTGGGGATTTTCCCCCTTGATGTTTTGACAGACTGATGTGGGCTTCAGTGAGCAAAAGGATCAAAATGCCAGGAGTGCTAAGCTGTGATGAAGATAAGTGTGGTAAGAGCAAGCAGTAAGCCATAGTAGTTTTCCACAGACAAGACCCATGTAAGGTCTCTGCAGGGGGTTCAAGTGAGCTACTGATCTTTACTTCCAGATCTGAAAGTAAATTTTACCATCCTTTTCTCATTTTTTTTTACTTACTTGTTCATCATTACACCAGCATCATAACTGTATTACTCTACTGTAGTCCCAGGTAAGTCAAGCCTCCATGATACCCAGAGAAAGAATAAAAACAGAAATTAGTGCTGGGCTTAAATATCTATTTTTGTTTCTTTTTATTTGAATATTTAAATTTTATGGTTTATTAAAAAATTCAATTAATTTTGTGTCTGTCTTTATTTCTAGAAGTTGGAAATGGAATTTATATAAATCAAATTACCTCTTGAGGGAATCATCATAGTTTCCTTTTCCTTGTTCCTGTTATAAAAGTTTCTTAAATAAAAGATAGGCATAAAGGAGATCATATGATCGAAAACTGAAGAGGGGCACAAATCTCAATATACTTGTTTAACTCATCCTTGGTACTGAGCATCCTAAGAAAATGAAAATATGTTCTTAAGTCACTGTCATTGTTTAACTAGGAAGGACTAAATTCAGCCTAAAAAAATGATTTCATCCTTCATAGTGTTGCTTTTAAGTTGGATGATCCAGGTTCATGGATAGAGTGGATTGATAAGGACTTTTATGTATCTGGAGACCCAAAATAGCCTGCGTATAGTTAAAACTGATCTATCAGTCTTTATAGAATGGTGATGTTTAGAACATAATTCCAGTCAGTCTGACGTGAACCCAGGAGTGAACTATTCCTGTTACACGTTCATCTCCCCATTCACTGGAAAACAGGTGGAAACTGATGGTTTGCTAAGAAAACAGTGTACAAGATTTGATATTGAGTGACATTAACATTTAATGATTATCTTTCTAGGATATCTTTATATATTATAGGCTATATAAGGTATGATATTTTATTTTCTTTCAATTTTCAGAAATGTGGTTTACATGGGTCATGCCAAAGAGTGATGTTCTCATATTTTACTTACCGTACTGTTGATATTTAGGTCTGAGGTAAGTTGTCCTTCCTTTTAGATGTGCCAACGCAGTTGAATAGAAGTATAGCGCCTTGGGGTTTGTTAGGGGAAAAACCAAGTATAACAGCATTTATAGTCCATTCAGTGCATGGTCAGTCACTGGAGTGGAATTAGTCAAAATACTTACCTATCTCTTGAGTTCCATCATCCACTCAAGTATTTTCTTAAATATAATTGTCTCTTGGTCTGGAAGTATTAAAAATTAACCTGCATGGCTGTTGGAGAGAAGGGGGTTATGCTGCTTTTCAAGTAATTTGGGATGAAATGATACTTTTGTAATAAAAATTCATTTACCAGATAGATTTATTTGACGAAAGAATCCTTTACATTCTCTTGTGTGAATTACAGATTTGATTCTCCACACTCATTGTGGCAAATGTAACACTACTTGGAATCTGGTAGTCTCAGCATAGGAAGCATAGAGTGAAAAGGGACTCTGTTTTTAGGTCCTTGAGGTGTTTCATTAAGTATTAAACATTTTAAACACTTAACTATTCTTGTTTACCATCAATGATGGTGATCTTGGAATGATCACCAATGAGATAAAGATAAATTTGAAGATTTAAAAATGTCAGCATGTTTTTGACATACCAGTTGATTCTCCTGAAAGTGATGAATTTGGCTTTCCCTCTATAGCTTCTCCACCCCCACGTCAGGAGAGTAAATAAAGCACAACCAGGCTTTTTCCTCTTTGTTTTCCATGATTGTTAGTGGAGTGTCTTGCACATACTTAGTGCTTTGCAGCTATGTATAAAAAATAAAAAAAACTAACAGGATTATTTAATGATACTTTAAAATTGGTGTTATATTTTCCTGTTAAAAATACCAGCTGTAAAAATAGAAAGGACCTTGTTGTTTAGAAATCAGTATACAAAGTGCAGTGGGTGCAGGTTTGCAGTACTGGTGAAGACTTGCTTACTCAAATTGGCGACTTTCAGTAGGAACCACTGTGGATCCGATCCTTGCGTCAGTCCACATTCATTTTAGTCTTAGTGTAGACCACAGCACAGATCTTCTGTTTCAACATCACTCTAATTTAAGCAGCCCCTAAAGCTGGAGCTATTCTCATCAAGCATCTGGAGGTATTTATTAATTCTGGCCTTTTCATAAATGAGTGGTGTGTGTCTTGCCTTTGCCTGTAGACCTTACTTCTGAAAATGTAACACATTTTTGGCAAGGGAAATGTGTTAGATCTGTGAGCAGGGCTCTTCACACTGAGCTAGACTCTTGGAACCATGTTTATGGAAAAGCTTTAAGAGAAATATTGGTGTTCAAGTAGAAGAGGTGTCTTCTTCATGTATTAGAAAATACTGATGAATACTTTGTAACATTTACTGTGGTTTACAGTCAGTATTTGTGTAGTGTTTGTTCCTCACACTGAGCAGACTCCATAAGAGCAGAGAGTGGATCTGTTTGGCTCAGGATTGTTTTCTAGGACCTACTACTGTGCCTGGAACTTAGTGGACTGTACTCCATACTTGTTGAATAAAAGTTTGGAAAAGGCTGTGTAGTATACCTCCCCTTTAGATCCCAAAGCATATTGATACATTAAGCTTTGAGAAGTTCTAAAGTTAAGAGACCTATCTGATCGAGCATTTCTGAAATTTTCTTAATTATAGGGATTTTTCCCCTAGTTTTGTTGTTGCTTAGTAGCTAAGTCATGTTCGACTCTTTGCAACCCCATGGACTGTAGCCTGCTAGGCTTCTCTGTCCATGGGATTTTCCAGGCCAGAAGAGTGGAGTGGGTTGTCATTTCCTACTCCACGGAATGCTCCCAACCCAGGGATTGAACCCACATCTCCTGCATTAGCAAGTAGATTCTTTGCCGCTGAGCCACCAGGGAAGCCCTTCCCCCTAGTACCGTATTACATTGAACTCTAGTTTGGGAAATGCTACATTAAATTGTTAGATACTGATAACCTAGAGTTTAGAGCATAAGGCTTATCCCTGCTCTTCTGACACTCTGTTTGAAAGTAGCTCTTAGCTTTTGACTCCAAACAAAATATCTTGAGCCTGTTCATTCCATCCTTTAGCTGAGTTCCATTTTTGTCAGCTTCCTCCTTGAAATTTATTCACCGAGTGTGTAATGAGTAATACATGCCAAGCTATGTGCAAGAAATGCAATAGGTTAGAATTTGTCATGGTAATACCGGGCGGACAGTCTGGGTGCTCAGCACTGCCATAATTTGACAGCACATTCAGAGTAAGATTTAGTGAAAGGGCTGGGAACCAGAAGCTCTCTTTACAAGATTTCCATCCAAATATAAAAACTAGGCAAATGGTAAACATTTAGGTATGAGAGTAAGCAGGAATCAAGGGTGAATAATTGCTCTCTGGGAGGCCCCTTGAAGGTAGCCAGAAGAGCTGTGGAGCTGAAATGCAGCATTCTAGGAAGATAATCTGGAGAAGGCAATGGCACCCCACTCCAGTACTCTTGCCTGGCAAATCCCATTGACAGAGGAGCCTGGTAGGCTGCAGTCCATGGGGTCGCTAGGAGTTGGACACAACTGAGCGACTTCACTTTCACTTTTCACTTTCATGCATTGGAGGAGGAAATGGCAACCCACTCCAGTGTTCTTGCCTGGAGGATCCCAGAGATGGCGGAGCCTGGTGGGCTGCCGTCTATGGGGTTGCACAGAGTCAGACACGACTGAAGCAACTTAACATAGGAAGATAATCACTAGAGCTAGAAGTGGAGAGGCCAGCCTTGTGGGCGGTGGTGCTCTGTGGCACTGGCACCTGTGGCAAGCATTCCTCATCTCTAGGGCTTACCTTACCTGTTGGGAAGTGCCGAGTGGTTTCTTGCATTGTCTAGTGCACATTTTCCAGGTAAGTTATGTTGCTGAAAGCTTAAATCCGTAATTTGGGTATTGATATTCTTGTTACTCACAACTGTTGGATTTTAGCTTTCTTTTACAGAGACAGTAACTCAGTAACTTGTGACTTGTATCTGATCTGTTGTGTGCAGGCCTAAAGAAAAATATCATGCCCTGACTACTTTTTCTGGGTAGGCCATCTCAACCATGCCTTCCTTAAAAATTCATTAATTCCTAGCTCCTTCTGTCATGGTTTTGAAGTTATCATGTAATCCCTGGTGGCTCAGATAGTAGAGAATCTGCCTGCAGTGCGGGAGACCTGGGTTCGATCCCTGGGTTGGGAAGATCCCCTAGAAGAGGGCATGGCAACCCTCTCTAGTGTTCTTGCCTGGAGAATGCCCATGGGACAGAGGAGCCTGGCAGGCTAGACTTCATGGGGTCACAAAGAGTTGGATATGACTGAGCAACTAAGCACACACACAAAGTGTCAGCTTTTCCTGATGATTCTGATATACCGTAGTGATGCGGACATTCAAGTGTGACAGAGAAAGTTACTGACGATGCTGATACTGTGAAGGCATCAACTGGAGCCAACTTCAGATGAGGTCTAGCCAGCTTGGGGCAGGGGTTGGGGAGGAATATATTTAAGCAAATCAGGTAAACGTTAAGTCCCTTTTGGATAGTACCATGCATTCAAGTAAAAAAGTAGAAATGCCAGATAGGTTGTGATCTTTGTGTTCAGTCGCCCAGTTGTGTCCAGCTCTTCTGTGATCCCCATGGACTGCAGCACGCTAGGCCTCTCTGTCCCTCACCATCTCCTAAAGTTCACCCAAGTTCATGTCCATTGCATCGGTGATGCCATCCAGCCATCTCATCCTCTGATGCCCTCTTTTCCTTCTATAGTTGGCCATAGATCAACTCAGATGCATTGCAGACCTCTTCATTTTCTAGGCAGAACAAAGCCCATACATTAGTCTTAGAGCATTTCGGATATCTTAGTAAAGCCAACTCTGATTGCTAACTGTGTGCTAGGCATATGCTCCCAGATTTTATAGAATCCTACATGATTTGTTTATTCAAAAATTTATTGAGTAGGATAGTGGGTGTTTTGAGGGGAAGAAGACGTGGTCTCTGACCTTAAGGAGGCTCTGTAAGAGGAGAGAAGACGAGTAACTATAACAAGACAGTTGGATATTGCAATGAGAAAAGTACAAACAAACCACTATGGGGAAATGGAGCTGAGAAAATGATTTACTTTGAGTGAACTAGATGGTATCTTGCTTGACCTCTCAGAAGCATTTGACAGTTGATCACACCTTAATTCTTGAAACACTTTCTTCACTGGACACCACACCCTCCTGGTTTCCCTTCTCCCTCAGCCCCTTTCTTGGTTTTCTTTCTTGATTCTTTTCTTCACTCCTAAATGTTGCAGTTGCTCCAGGCCTCAGGCTTTGATGTACTCTCCTCTAGCTACACTCAGTGTGTGAGCTCATCTTATGGCTTTTAACATGGTGTGTTTTTCTCCAGTCTTAACTTTTCCTGAGTACCAGACTTACACCCAGCTACCTACTTGTCATCTGTCTTAGATATCTACTAGTTCAAAGTTTATTCAAAATAGAACTCTTGATTTTCTGTTCATACCTGTACCTCTCTCACTCTTTCCCATCTTAGTAAGTGCTACTCAGCCCCAAAGCCTAGTATCTTTTACTCCTAACCTAGTAATCTTTAATTCCTTTCTTCACATCCCTAAGTCTATCAACAAGTCATAATGATTCTACCTTAAAATACGCCCAGAATATATATATGTATATTTTACCACTTCCACTGTTTCTACCTAGGTCTAAGCAACCATTGTCTCACTGGACTACTTAACTGTAGCCTCTCCTCTGGTCTCTCATTAAAGCATGTGACATCATGGCAGTCCTTTGATCAAAACATTCCACTGTCTTTCTAGCCCATCAAAATAGGTCTGAATTTACCAGGCTCTGCTTAATCTGGTCCCTGCTTCTGGCCTTATCACTCTGTGCCTCCACTGTGACTTTATTATTTCTGCACTGATCTTCTTCCCCACCATTTCCTTTAAATATGCCAAGATCATTCTCCCTCTGGGGACTCCCTGCTGTACATGGCTATATAGCTAACAGTTTTTGAGTATTTATTACAGTGTCCCAGGCCCTATTCTTTTTTTTTTTCTTTTTAAACTTTACAATATTGTATTAGTTTTGCCAAATATCGAAATGAATCCGCCACAGATATACCTGTGTTCCCCATCATGAACCCTCCTCCCTCCTCCCTCCCCATACCCTCCCTCTGGGTCGTCCAAGTGCACCAGCCCCAAGCATCCAGTATCGTGCATCAAACCTGGACTGGTGACTCGTTTCATACATGATATTATACATGTTTCAATGTCATTCTCCCAAATCTCCCCACCCTCTCCCTCTCCCACAGAGTCCATAAGACTGTTCTATACATCAGTGTCTCTTTTGCTGTCTCGTATACAGGGTTATTGTTACCCTCTTTCTAAATTCCATATATATGCGTAGTATACTGTATTGGTGTTTTTCTTTCTGCCTTACTTCACTCTGTATAATAGGCTCCAGTTTCATCCACCTCATTAGAACTGATTCAAATGTATTCTTTTTAATGGCTGAGTGATACTCCATTGTGTATATGTACCACAGCTTTCTTATCCATTCATCTGCTGATGGGCATCTAGGTTGCTTCCATGTCCTGGCTATTATAAACAGTGCTGCGATGAACATTGGGGTACACGTGTCTCTTTCCCTTCTGGTTTCCTCAGTGTGTATGCCCAGCAGTGGGATTGCTGGATCATAAGGCAGTTCTATTTCCAGTTTTTTAAGGAATCTCCACATTGTTCTCCATAGTGGCTGTACTAGTTTGCATTCCCACCAACAGTGTAAGAGGGTTCCCTTTTCTCCACACCCTCTCCAGCATTTATTGCTTGTAGACTTTTGGATCGCAGCCATTCTGACTGGTGTGAAATGGTACCTCATAGTGGTTTTGATTTGCATTTCTCTGATAATGAGTGATGTTGAGCATCTTTTCATGTGTTTGTTAGCCATCTGTATGTCGTCTTTGGAGAAATGTCTATTTAGTTCTTTGGCCCATTTTTTGATTGGGTCATTTATTTTTCTGGAGTTGAGCTGTAGGAGTTGCTTGTATATTTTTGAGATTAGTTGTTTGTCAGTTGCTTCATTTGCTATTATTTTCTCCCATTCTGAAGGCTGCCAGGCCCTATTCTAAGTGCTTTCAAGTGTTAACTCATTTCATTTTAGAGCTATATGAGGTAGTTACTGATACTATCCCCACAGGGAAACTGAGGCACAGGACAATTAAGTTTCTCTACTAGCATCCTGAGGTGGGTGGTCGAGCCAGTATTTAAAACCAGGCAGAATGGGCCTAGTCCACACTCTCACCCACTTACTGCAGGTGCCTTGGCTTACTTTTGGTTGCACAACAGAATGTAAGTTCCATGAGGGCAGGGACATTCTTCTGTTCATCCTCATACCTCTAACAGGTCATACCTCTATAACCTGTATTTGAGCTGTTGCGTGCAGGCCTAGGGAGAAATGCCATGCCCTGACTACTGGCCTTTCTCTGGCTAGGCAGTCTCAACCACGCCTCCCTGAAGAGTTTGGTCATCTTAGTGCCCATATTTCTATCGCTCTTTTTGTCATGGTTTTGAAATTAAGTATCGTATAATACGAAATGTTAGCTTATCCTGGTGTCTCTGATGTACCATAATGATACTAACATTTGAGTGTAACAGAGAAAGTTACCAGTGATACTGACAACATGTGAAAGTATCAACTGGAACCAACTTTATGTCAGAGTCATACCTTCGACACATGGCAGGGCCTTATTAAATATTTATTGAATGTATAAGTTTCTACAGCTTCTGAGTAAGTTAGGAAAAGTCTCATTGAAGGCTTTTGAGCTGGAGCTTGAAGAAAGGGAAATTCTGTCTTCAAGCAATTGGGGAATGAAGGAAGGGAAGAAAGTGAGTCACAGCCAGATAGAGCTATATGAATAAAAGCCCAGGGCTTAATCACTTGCAGGGGAGAGGGAAAGATAAAACAGAAAAGATCTATTCTGGAAAGATGATAGAGAGCCCTCAGCACCTGGCTGAGGAAATGAGATTTTGTTTGGTGTGCACTAAGAACCACTAAATATCATTAGCAGTTAGATCGTATGTGTAAAGCAGCCTTTTGAGATGACGACTCAGATCAACCATCTTGTAGATGTTTAGTACAGTCTTAGTCTAGGATATCAGCCCTGGGATTTCTTTGGAAGGAATGATGCTAAAGCTGAAACTCCAGTACTTTGGCCACATCATGCGAAGAGTTGACTCATTGGAAAAGACTCTGATGCTGGGAGGGATTGGGGGCAGGAAGAGAAGGGGACGACCGAGGATGAGATGACTGGATGGCATCACTGACTCGATGGACGTGAGTCTCCTGGAGTGAACTCCAGGACTTGGTGATGGACAGGGAAGCCTGGCGTGCTGCAATTCATGGGGTCGCCAAGAGTCGGACTCGACTGAGCGACTGAACTGAACTGAGTCTAGGAGACCAGTGAGAGAAAGACTGCAATGACTGAGTTACTAACAGCTCTTTGACTATCATGGTAACCTCAGAAATAAAGTTCCCGCATCCACTGTAGCCTCTGCAATTCCTCTCTCCATCTGGCAGCCAGAAAGATCATTTAAAGCGTCAGCTCAGGTCCTGTGATACTGTGGTTTATAATAAGAACTATATACTTGGTCTTTGTCCCCTTTCCAGCCCAGAGCTCCTAAAACTGAGAATTTCCTAGTGAGGAGCACAATCAAGATATCTTTCCTCATGTTATGGTTGACGTTTGAACCACATCCAAGGATTGGGGTTGGTTGCCGGGAGAATTAGTCATGTGATTAGAGGTTTGAAACTCTTAATCTTACCTGGCCTTGACCTCCAGGGAGGGGAAGAGAAGCTGGAGATTGAATCAGTCACCATTGGTCAGTGACTTAATCAATTATGTGTAGTTAATGAAGACTTCATAAAAAACCAAAAGCTTCTGAGAGCTTCCTGGTGGGTGAATTCATGGACATTTGGGGAGAATGGCATCCCTTCCCACATAGCTTGCCCCATGTATCTCTTTTATTTGACTGTTCCTTAGTTATATTGTTTTATAATAAACTGGTAATGTAGAAAACAAAATATTACTCTTTTGAATTTTGTAAGCTGTTGCAGTGAATTAAAAGAAGAGGGAGTCATGAGACCCCCTGATGTACTGCTGGTTGTCCAGAAACCAGGCAGCAACCTGGGCTTGGAGTTGGTGCCTGAAGTGTGGCAGGGGGGAGGAAAGCAGTCTTGGGGAACTAACCCCCGAAGCTGTGGAAGATGATGCCGCCTCTGGGCAGATGCTGTCAGAATTGAGTTGAATTGTAGGACACTCTGCTGGTATCCAGAAAAGTGCTTATTGGTGTTGTGGGGACACCCCCTTCCCCTGACATTGACATTGGTACAGAAGCATTTTAGGTCCATTTTCTCCTCTGCTTGAGATCTTGAAATGACTTCCTGTTATCTTTAGGGGACTCCAAAATCCTAACCATATACAGGCTTTTCAAGATTTTTTCCCTAATGCTCTTCCTTTTCTTCATGATCCAACTGTAATGCACCTCTTTCAGGCTCTCAAAAGCATGAAGCTCTCTGTCAGTATAAACACTTACTGCAACTATCCCTTCTCCCTGGGATGTCCTCTCCCACACCCTCTTTGCTAATTCCTACTCATCCTTTCTCTCAGTTCTCAGGACTTTCCTCTCCCAACTGTCCAGTCCCTTCCTGGTAGGGTTGCTAGATGTAGTGGATTAGAATATAAGATGTCCAATTAAAGCTGAATTTCAGGTAACTAAGAAATAATTTTTAGTATTAGTGTAAGTATGTCCCATATAAATATTAGTATTTAGTATAAGCATATCCCATGTTATTGATGGGGCATAGTTAAAAATTTTATTTGTTTCACTGAAATTCAACTTTAACTGGACATCTTACATGTTAAATGGAAATTCTACTTCCCGACTAGATTTGGTTATCCCTTCCCCTGAATAATCAGTCTTCACATTTCCTCAGTGTTTATCGCACTTGCATTCATGGCTCCACATCTGTGTTACCTGCCAGGCCATAGGTGCCGTGAGGGTAGGGATGAGTCTTCTGGGTTCACCGATGCCTAGCATAGTGCAGCATACCAGAGCAGCAGTGTATCAGAGGCTCTGTACATATACATAAATAGTAACTGAATGAAAACCATGCAAGGCTGTTGGAGTTCTGAGAAGAGACCAGAGCTGAGGATAGCGTCTGGGAAGTTTTCTGCATGGAGGTGATCTCTGAAGCAGGAGTGGGTAGAGGGAAGGAAGAAAACAGCAAAGGTACATAGAGTAGAAGGAGAAGAGAAGCCTCTGGGCTGAGCTGAGGGGAATGCCTCAGGGGCATGGGCGACAAAAAGAGGAAGAAGGGCAGATGCCAGAGGTGGTAGTGCTGGAGAAAGAATTCATAAATAGCAGAGAGATCTAGAGGAGTAACAGGGACCAGGCCTTCCGATTTGGCAGTTAAATACTTGACTCCTCCAAGAGAGCTAATTTGGGTCTGATAGCTGTCGGGTTGCTTGCGGACTACTCTTGCAAACTTCAGTGATGGAAAGAAAAAAATAGATTGTAGCTGAGCTGTTAGCATGGTGGAGAGAAAATGTGTGTGTGTGTGTTACGTCTAAGGGAGACTTCAGTGTGTTCATTGGTGAAAGGGGAGAAATCAGCTGAGAAAGTGTGGTCATCCTGGGGAAGGAGTGGTAGATGGTCTTGGAGCAGGTGGAGAGGATGGACTCAGAAAAGAGAAAGAATGTTTCACAGGTAGGAGGAGGAGGGTAGAAATAGTAATTATTAATTACAGTAATTTCTGATAAATGTTACTCTCTGGTCTCAAAAAACGAGTCACATTGTCCTATTACTAAGGATTATATCAGTATTCACTAAAGAGTATAACCTGAATTGAACATAATTAAGGTTTCTTAGCCTGGCAGCTTGTCAAACTGTAAGAAGTATGGGAATCACTGCCTATTTAAATGTGTCTTGTGAAGAGGAGATGGGACAGAGCCTGAGAGTCTGCATTTCCAACAAACACACTGGGGATGTGCTTGTTGCTGTCTTAGACCTTCCATCCTTGCTTCCAGGAGGCTTTTTTTCTTTTTTTTTTAATGGAATGGCTGTGCTGTGTGCTGTGCTTAGTCACTCAGTGGTATTCTACTCTTTGTGACCCCAAGAACTATAGCCTCCCAGGCTCCTCTGTCCATAGAATCCTCCAGGCAAGAGTACTGGGGTGGGTTGCCATGCCCTCCTCCAGGGGATCTTCCCAACCCAGGTCTCCCACATTGCAGGTGGATTCTTTAACATCTGAGCCACCAGGGAAGCCCTTCTTGTAATGGCAGCTGAATGTAAAGAGTTTACATTGGCTTACCTTGGTAATGAAATTTATGTTTGAGAAATACTGAACTCTCTTCTGAAATTAGCTGAAATAAGATTGAAATACATCTTCTCACAAATGTGTTCTAAAGAACTCTGAATGCTCATGTGTATCTCAAACATCAGTGTCCTCAGTACTCAGAAACAAGTTGACTTCAGAATTTGAAACTGTATTGTTTTGGAATGTGAGAAAAAAGAAAATTGCCTAAAAGCAGAATGTGATCTTGATGAAATACTTATCTGAGATGAATTATTGATCATTTATTTTTGAGGGATCTATTGTTTATTGATTCAAAGGGACTTCTCAAGTCTTTTCTTCAAATGTTTTTAGGGTATTAGTGTGATTCATTATTAATGGTCTCGAGATACTTTTAAAATGTTAACGTTTAACAAAGTAATGTGCTTTTTTCCCCCACAAATAAGATCTGTTACTTGTCATCATTCAAAGTCTGAATTCCAAATAGATTCTTGGACTGCTGGCTCATAACCGTCACTCATTCAGCTTTACAACTTGTCTCATCCCCAGCAGGTTCCAAAACTACTACCTTCACCGTGATGCTCCATGAGGTTTCCCAGTTCAAACTTGGGCTTCTGCAGTATATTTACTTTTCTAACAGAGGCATCATAGAGCAGATAAGTAGATTAGAGAGCCTTTTAAATGTCTTTCTGGAATCAGTTTATTGACCACTTCTTTCAAGTCATTTGTCTTCACCCCTTGCGTCATGGTTTCCATTGTCCTCTTCCAGATTTGGCAGACTTGTTAATGCTGGGCATAGAGGTCTTCTGAATCTGACTGTTACATTTTGTAACAGTAGAATAGATGAAGGAAATAACCATTGGTAGTCGTGACGCCCACATGACCTTCAGCCATGATCCACCATTTTTTTTACGATAAAGTATGTTTGGTCATGGGTGAGACCCATGCCATGGAAATTAGTCAGGCGGTTTTTGCCCTCATCATCTTCAGTAATTAGCTTGAATTTTCTAAATTCAATTTTCATCATTCTGCAGATCAGCAAGGCTCACTTCAAAAACATAATCTGTAAAGTCATCAGATGTGATTTTGGTTCCTTGAGTTCTTGTGACTAGTGTTTTCCCAGTATTTCTTACATTGACGTATAGCCAGTGCTTTCACAGCATACAAATCTTTCTTAGAAAGTGAGTCAAACACTTTCTTCTTGGCTCCCTTTCTGCCGTTTTTGTAAGATGCTTGTTTTTGCTGATCATCATGGTGCTGCTCAGAGAGCCAAAAGCCCAAACTACTTATAGTTTTCAATATGCTGTTTACAAAATAACTATAGAACTTAGTTTTTAAATTAATTCCTAATTTTGAATGTATAAAAAATGATGAGCGCCTTCCTCTTTCAGTCTCATCTATGTACCTTTGTCACTTCGTGTAAAAGCTGATTTGCGATGATGTCAGAAGCCAAGACTATCACCTGACATGGATCAAATTCTCTAGAAAGCAGAGGTTCCAAGATAATCAGGATAGAACAAAAAAGGAGGCTATTTTTTATCAAAAAAAAGGGGATTATTATAACCTGCAGACAAAATTCAAACGTTTCTTCCTCTTGGATCACTTTTTAAAGTTTTTTTCATTCATGGTACTTTGTACATGTGCAAAATTCAGAATGTTCCAAGAGAGAACACTCAGTGAAAGTCTCTCTCATCCCTCCCGTGCTGTCTTCCCAGAACTCCCCTCTGTTAACTGAGGTCTTATGTCTGTTTCAAAGAGTGGCTTTACTTTGTGTGTTTTGGAGACTATTTCATATTAATACATATAGTCTGCCCTATTCTTAATAGCTTCATAGTTGGGTATGACTTTCCCATCATTTTCCCACAATTTAAATTTTTCTTCATTTAAAAAATGTTATATGCAAGTGAGTACAATACATTGAGTATTTGGAACCTTTAAGGAGGAATGTCAATAGATGCCTACAGGGAAATTCAACATCCCTCTAAACTGTTTCCTTGTATTTGTAGAGGCTGTATCGAAGTTTGAAGCCGTCGCTAACTCTCTCCATTCTTACAATGCTAAGAGCCTCTGCTAGGTTTAACAAGATGCTAGAGCAAAGAGGAGATGCCATTCACTCCTTGGGGTCAGCAGCTGTTGTTCAATCATGTCCAACTCTTTTTCAACCCCATGGACTGAAGCCCACCAGGCTCCTCTGTGCATGGGATTTTCCAGGCAAGGGTACTGGAATGTGTTGACATTTCCTTCTCCAGGGGATCTTCCCAACCCACGTCTCCTATTTGGCAGGCAGATTCTATTATCACTGAGCCACCTAGGAAGCATTGAATATCAGCAGACCTATCTATTAATACCATCAAGAAATGTTACAAGGCACTTCCATGCCTGTGAGTGAACATTAGAGCCATTCCAAACCAATGCTAACATCTGCATGCTTCATGGAAGACCTCTGAGGATGCGCAATCATCACCATGTACAAAAATGCACATCCAGTGGGCACCTGGCAGACCTTCCATGACAATAGTGGTTCTGGAGTTCAAGTGACGTTTCAGTAGGACTTCATCTATTTGTCCAGTCTCTCATCTACTCAATACACATTTTTGAGCATATACTGTGTTCCAGGCACAGTTCTGGCCATAGGAGTATAGTGATGGGTAGACAGACAAGGTTCTTGCCTTCAGGGAGTTGACATTCCAGTGGGGAAGAGCCAACTTCACCTCACCAAAGCCAACCGGTCCTTGCCTTCCTTCCTCATTCTCATCATTGCTTTCATTACCAGCCCTACTCTGCCTGCCCTGCCCCCCTGCCACACACACACCTCCCCTCTCCAGTCAGCCTGCAAAACTGCATGCTCTGCTTGTGGTTTGTCACCCTGGATGCCTTGCCTTATGTATATGCATCTCTTCATCTCCTGTATGTCTACATGTCTTCTTTGTGCCCAGCATGATTAGACGTACTTTGTGGGCACTCCATAAAAATCAACTGAATGAAGGCCTGGCTCTTGGCATTAAGGCTGACTTTTTTTTTAAATTAAGCTTTTTCATTTTAAAACAGTTTTTTATTCACAGAAAAGTTGTAAAGAGGATGTAGAGAGTTCCCACATGCCCTTCAGCCTGCTCCGCCTCTTGTCAGCATCTGACATCACAGTGGTATATTTGTCACAGTTAAGGAACCAATGTTGATACCGTATTATTAACTTAAGTCCATATTCAGATTTCCTTAGCTTTTGCACTGATTTCCTTTTTCTGTTGCAGGGTCTCACCTAGGATGCCACATCACAAGTGGTTGTCATGTCTCTAACTCCTCTGGTCTGATGGTCTCTTGTCATGTTTCTCATGAAGTTTTGACAGATTTGAAGCATTTTAGTTAGGTACTGTGTAGAATGCCCCGCTAACTGGGTTTGTCTGATGCATCTTTCACAGTTACACCAGGGTTGTGGGCTATTGGAGGAAGCCAGCAGAGCGGAAGTGCCCTCCTCACATTGTATCAGGGGGTATGTGCCACCCACATGACAGGACTGTGAAATCACCTTGAACACCTGGCCAAAGTACTGTTTGCCAGGTTTCCGCACTGAAAGTGAGCCTGTTCTCCTCTTACCTACTCAGTTGTTTGGAAGCAAGTCACTAAGTACAGTACCTCCAGCCCTCAAGGAGGAAGGGAGTGGGGAGAATTAGACTCCGCCTCCTGCAGGGTAGTGTTTATATTAACCATTTAAGTTCTTCTGTAAGAAAGAACTTATTTAGTCAACTTCTTATATCGGTATGGACTTTCATGTATATTTATTTAAAGATTTGGGCTATCGTCTGATAATTAGGCTCAGATTGTTTCAATTTTGGCCGTTGGGTGTTCTTTTTAGGTTGACTCCTATATCCCTTGAACATACCCCGTCTTTTTGTTTTTTGAGTGTTTCTTTACTTTCTGGCACTCCTGTGGATTTCCTGCCCCAGCCCTAGAATCCATCATTTCTCCAAGGAGCCCTGGTTCCTTCCACTGGGGAGGCCTGTTTTTCAATCCAGACCTCAGTATCGCTTACTCACCCACTCAGCCATTCATTCAAGGAATATGGACGTATATTGTGTTGTGCTCATCATTGACCCAGATGTGGACTATACAGCGGGGAACAGCGCAGACAGGTCCACGCCTTCAACTGCTAGTGATGTGGCCTGCAAGACAGACAATGAGCAAATGTCAGCTGAGAAATATATAGCTTTGATACATGCTGGACTCAGATGAAAAATAATCTATGTCAGGGGCCTGGGTTATATCAGATGGCTGGAGAAGGCTCCTGTGAGCAGCTAACATCCAGGTGGAAAGTTGAAGGATAAGAACTATTCAGCCTTTCAAAGAGTAGAGGGAGGAGTCTTTTCAGACTGCAGGTTAGTGGGGTACGGCTAGATTTTTTAAAAAGGAACAGAACATGCTAGAAGTATTATGTGGAACTCATGTTCCCTTTATGTGTAGGTTGATGTGTTTACTAGTTAATGAAATAAAATATTTCTTACTAGGGATGATTGTCAGAAGAAAGTTTGGAAGCCACTGTTTTAGGAGGAAATAAAGGCAGATGAAAGCTCTGAAAAGAGAAAAAGCCATAACATACTTGAGGATCGGAAAGGAGGTAGGTGTGCCAGTAGGGAATGAATCTAGAGAAGAGGCCGACGACACAAGGAGGCACGCAGCCCACCGGCAGGGCTGAGGAGGCCTTGGTGTTTTAATGAGGAAGCAGTGGGAAGTCACTGGAGGGGTTCAAACATGGAAGTGTTGATATTTAAGAAAAACTTGTAGGCTCCTGTGTGGAGAGTGGAAGGAGAGGAAGGAAAGAGCAAATGAGGAAAGCGGGGCCAGTCAGTAAGAAGGGTCGTCCAGAGAGAAGACAGAGCAAGAAGAGTCAGTCTTGCTCTCCCAGCCACTGAACAATGCCTGGAACACAGTGGCCCTTTGGTGTATATGTGTTGAATGGGTAAATTACACGATTGTAGTAAAGGTGGAGAGAAATGGTTGAGTCGAGACATGTTTGGGAAATGGAAGGTTCTGCTGACAGATTGGGTCTGGGGGACATGGACTGGGGAGAGTAGGCGCCCTCCCTCCCACACCGCACCTGCCAGTGCTCACGTATGCTTACTTCCTCTGCTGTTGGACTGTGTCGGGCAGTTACAAGGTTCTTTAACTGTTCAGACTGTGTTTCTACCCGTGTGCTTAGTCATAGTGGCCAGAAGTGGAAATAACAGAATTTTTCAAGAGAAACAGATTGTTGTAGAATCACAAAAACCAGTTCTTATCGCAGATTGTCAGTCCCACGAGACTTCATAATCTTGGATGCTCTGAAGCTCTGTGAACATCAATCACTAACAAATAAAGATCCTCAGAGGGGTGCCAGAATTGCTTGGGTTTTAACACTCTGACGGGGAACTTGGGTCGGGGCTGGGGGGAGGTGGTAATTTTGTATTTAGCTATGTGCCAAAGACCCTTCTCCCACCTGATTTTATGTTATATTAAAAGTACTTTGTGGCAGAATCCTTTCTTGACACTCCTTTTCTTGACAGTGCCAATGCCTGAGGTCTGCAGCTGGCTGCCCACTTGGCTGCTGGCATCCTCGGCAGAGGGCAGCCACCTCCCATCACTGTGGAGGGACTGGGAAGAGGACGGGCCTAGACTGAGCCAACAGGGAGCAGAAAACAGAAGGAACCAGTCCCCAGGAACAGAAACACGTGAGTCCTCTCTGGCAAGTTGGGCACCAGAGATGGGCGTGCTCCAGAGATGCTGATGAATTTTGAAGGATTGGTCCTTTTGGTCAAACGGGTTTCATGCTCTTGACTGAGAAACCAAAGCAACCATCAAATGTTACTGGGAATGATGCCAGTGGTGTTTGCATTGGTTAAGAATTTCATATGACAGAATAACAAACTCAAACTGCCTTAAGCAAACAAAGGGATTGCATTAGCTTATAGCCTGAAAACTTGAGCATGCAGTCCAGAATTTACATCCTCCTCACGATACCAACCCCATGCCGGTCTTGTGTATAGCCATGCTTCTTCTGTGTGTTGGCTTCATCCTTAGGTTGGCCCTTCTCTTGGTGACACAAATGGCTGAGGGAGTTCTGAACTTGGTATTCTCTAACATACTGTCCAGGAGAAGGGGGATTGTCCCCTCTGGTAAACCCACAGAGGGCTGAGGAAGCTTTTTCCCAGAAGCCCTAGGAAACATTTCCTCAAGTTCCATTGGCCTGAATCAGGCTGTATGCCCACCTCTGAGCCAGTCACCATGGCCAGGTGATGGGTACTCTGGCTACCCCTGGGAGCTGGATGAATCCAGCTGTTAGAGATGGAGAGACAGTGAGGAGAGTGGTTCCCTTGAGGCAAAATGTGGGTACTGTGGCAGGAAAAGGAAGAAAGGACACTAGGGAGGCAACCTATATATGATTACTACATCAGCATCATTATTGTGATAAAGGCCCAATTGGAGGTGATGCAGATATAGACAAGAAAACTTTTGTTCAGAACCCCAATTCTGCCTGCTTCTTGGTGAGTGACTTCTTCAAGTCTCAGTTTTTTATCTGAGAAGATGTGGATGACAATACCTCAGGGAAGGTAAAATTCACATATCTAAATATATATACACACACACACATATATTTTGATATATATATATCAAAATATATAAGGTCACATATTTGAAAAAATAAACTATGAGGTACTTTCTGTATTTTCTCACAGTGCCAAATACAGTCCTTCCTGTAGAAGCCAAGATCAAGCCCACGTTTGAGCCTAGCAGAATAGCAGGTGGAAGGAAGGCTTCCCTGGCCGTCAAGTGTTGGGCAAGTCAGGGCCCATCTCGTGTCTTCATCGCAAGAAAGAAGTTTCACTGGTTCAGAACCAAACTTAAGCAGCAGGTGTTCAGAGCTGGGGTGTAGAAGTTTCAGCTTTGATTTTTCTATGAAATCGTTCAGGTTATTAAAATGTCGGCCCTATTCTCTTGTTTAAGAACTGGTTTCATTTCTAATGACACAGCACCATCATGCCATTCCTTGATTTAGTCACGAGAACCAAAACTAATATGTGGCTAGTTTCAAGTCGTTTTTATAGCAGTTAGTACAGAGAACAACAGGCTCTTGTAAAAACAGATGTATTTGCTATCTGCTTCTCTATCTGCTGCCTCTCAGACTCAAAACCTGATTTCTAAGATGGCGTGGTCCTCTAGTTGGGCCTCGTGGGAGAGGCTCTTGCCCAGGACAAAAGCCTGGCTGTTCTCCTCAGTGTGAAAATTTTCGTAAGAAACAGGAGTCCCATCCCCTATTGATCCTATGTATAAAATAGATAACTAATGAGACCTAACTCAGGAAACCCTACTCAGGGCTCTGTGGTGACCTAAATGGGAACAAAATCCAAAAAAGGAGGGGATGTATGTGTACATATTGCTGATTCACTTTTGCTGTACAGTAAAAACACATCACATTGTAAAGCAACCACACTCCAATAAAAATTAATTAAAAAAAAAAAAGAGTCACAGCCCCCAAGCATAATAATGGTAAAGGGGTATCAGAAAGAGACCTTTCACCTCTTTAGACAGGACTCACTTGGCATTATTGTCCATTGTGAGCACAGAGGAGGGTTTTTTTATGTGATGAGTCTCTGTAAACTTCTTCAAGGCTTTGTGGTATTAACATGAGAAAGTGAGCATACATTTAGCATTCTTGGAAAAAGCATGGCCTTCCTAGTAATGCTAGTACTCTGAGAGTGACCCCACAGCCAGTGTCCTGATAGAGGCTTCATCATCTGCAATGTCTCTACAAGCAGGTTAGATAGCAAATGCTTACAGATGAGGAAACAGAGACACTGAATTTTCCATGGCTTCAGAGAAAGAAGGTTGTGGAATTTAGAGTCCTGGGCTAACCTCTGTGGTGTAATTGCTTGATCTCTCTGTAGATGAGTTTCCTCACATATAAAATGTAAATAACACTAATGGTTAAAAACCCCTCATTGGTGGCAGTGAGGATTGTGTAAACTCACGCATGTACAGTGTGTAGACCAGCATCTGGCACGTAGTTTGCACTCAGTAAATGTTCGTTATAATTATCACTACCTTCACTATCCTTTTTTTCAGTCACAAATTAAGTGCCCTTGCGTCTTTAACTCACACATGTACAACCCACCTACTGGTTCTGCCCCCAGTCTCAATTATACACGTGATCTCAAGTTGTCTTCCAACAGCTGTCTCAGACTAGGGCAAGTCTTGCTTCCATGCTAGAAAGATGACTTCCTCTGGGGTCATCTCAACAATCTTTTCTTAATGTCTTTTAATGCTAAATATGACTCCTAGGATGGGCTTCCCTGGCAGCTCAGTGGTAAAGAATCTGCCTGCCAATGCAGGAGACATGAGAGACACGGGTTTGGTCCCTGATCCAGGAAGATCCCTGGAGAAGGAAGTGGCCGCCCACTCCAGTATTCTTGCCGGCAGAACCCCATGGACAGAGGAGCTGGGCGGGCTCCAGTCCATGGGGTCGCAAAGAATCTGACATGACTTAGTGACTGAACAACAACAGCATGACTCCTAGGGCACCACTGTTTTGCAATGTTGACTGTTGAATTGACTATCAGGTCAGGTAGATCCAACTCACCTGGAAGACTGGATTGGGCAGTTAGGCCTCCTGCTCTTTGCTTTGACTCGGAGCCTGTGCTATGCTGTAGTCAAGCCCAGGTCCACCTTCTTGGCCCAGTTTAAAATGTTCCATCCAGTTCAGCCAACGTCATTTCACTTAATTCCTGCATGTAAAAATATTTACACGTTGGGAACATTGTCAAGAAAGCCTTTCTGTAGTTCATTTCTTTGATTATCTTATTCTTTGTTCCCTTCTTTACTGTGTTCGTCTGAGCAGTCCCAATAATAATGCTGCTGTTCATTGCTTTGCATATGTACATCTTGTCCCTTCTCTCAGACTGTGAATTTCTTGAAGCTGAAAGCCATTGCCTCTCTTTGCAGTGCCTCTCTTTGCACAAGCCTGGGGGCAGGTCTGCCTGGGGATGAACTCACAGAAGGGCTGTGACTGCATCTCTGTGGATCTCCCCCATCCTTTCCCTCAGCTTACATCCTCTTTCCTTTCTCCTGAGTATCTCACAGGCCCTTTCTGCCTGGTGGGAGGTAGGCCTTGAGCAAGCAGTAAATGTTGCTGCATTTACTGCATTACTACAGTAAATGTAGACTGCATTGCCAGGGCTGATCTGTCCTGTATTTGGGGCTTTGAAGGTGATATACCCAGGGGCATCCTTGGACCAGGCCTCCAACCCCTCTGTTGGCATACGTGTTAGCAGATCACCTGCCATTTCCTCAAACAAATGACCACATCTTCCCTTCATGTCTCGTTGTGTTTTCCTTGGTCCAGTCTCTCTCCTCCCACCCACACTCTCACCCTGCCTCTCCCGATTCTCTTCCAGGCCTGTCCCGTTTCCCAGCCTCTGTTTGTGCCTTGGCCTTTGCTCTTGCTCGGTCCTTCTGTGTGCCTCACTTTGGTTTCTGTTCCCCCTATTCTTTTTCTTTCACTTTCCCCCGCCCACCAGACTGTTTTACCAGTGTCATCATGACTTATAGTGTGGGAACATGGCCCTCGCTGTCTCCCACATTACACAGCCTCGCTGGCTTTTTGGATGCCCTCTGCCGAGCTAAACCAGCAGGACAGATGCTCCACGATGGCCGGACACAGGGCAGCTCCCACCGGGAGGCCTCCTTCCTGCCCACCTCCGGAAGCAGGGCAGAGCTGAAGATGGAGGCCACAGAGAAGGACCCCAGACCTTTCCTCAGCTTCTGTTGGGACATGTGAGCTGGGTGTGACCCCAAGTCTCAGAACAGCTTCGCTCTGTGAAAGCGCGAAACAGGGAGGGTTCTCTGAAAGGAATGGTCTGGGCTGCGGGGAAGAGGTGGGGTAGCACATATGACTGAGACCCGGGAGGTTTCTAGTGCTGACATGACTCGGCTCCTAATCCACAGAACTCAGCTGAAACACCCAAGCCAATGAATAACAGGGTCCCAGTCATAAGCAGAAAACGCTCTTCCCTTTTTCTTCCTTCCACCTCACCCATGCAGCCTTGTGCAATTAGTCCTCATACAAAGGTTTGCAGAATTATCCAAGTGGAGGCCAAGTCTGCTGTTTCTTGGCCATATCTACCTTCCCAGAGGGTCGACCAGCATAGCTGAAGCGCGCTGGACCACGGTGCAAAGCGGGGAGAGGGGCGCCACGGCTGCTGGGAACCGGGCCTTCTCGAACTCAGTTTCAGAGACCAAGAAACGGTCTTCTTACTTCAAACATGCAAACACTCTCCCTGTGAGGCAGCTGCCCTTTGAAGCTGTGGACCAGGGGGGAAATAAAAGCTCCTGTCTGAGAAAGGATAGGTTTCTTTCTTACACTCTCTGCTGACCATTCTATTTCCTGCGGGTTTTCTGCATGGACCCTCTGCCGGCAGCATAGGGGGAGCCTGCAGCAGCCGGCGCAGCAGGGCCCGAGTGAAAGTGACTAACACCCCAGCCTCCACAGCTACCTCGGCCTCTGCAGCACCTTTCTCCAGCCTGACCTCCCCATGCTGCCTTTCTGCTGCTGCTGTGGGAGCCAAACACGAAAGCCGGGCTGAACAGGCTGGTTGAAGAAAGGAGTGAGTCAGGTCTCAAGTCTCAGAAAGGCAATGTGGGCTGAATCCCGGTGCCAGGGGTTAAAGCCCGCCCATGCATCTCACCCATAACACAGGCAGGAAAGCGATACGGCTAAACTCAAGTGGGACATTTGTATTCAGAGATCGTTTATGTTCACCCACATTGCCTGGTATGGTGCTGAGAATGCATTTAATATTTATGGGCCCTTTTGACATTTAAATAAGGCCTGGCCAAGGGAAAGGGAAAAGATCATAGGAGTTTTGCCAAATAGGACCAAGGAATGCAATTTTTTGAACTCTTAAATTTTTTTTCTTCCATTATGGTTTATTATAGGATACTGAATATAGTTCCCTGTGCTGTACAGTAGGTCCTTGTGGTTTATCTATTTTATATATAGTCGTTTGTATCTGTTAAGCCCAAACTCCTAATTTTCCCTCTTCCTCCGTTCCCCTTTGGTAACTGTGAGTTTGTTGTCTTACGTCTGTAAGGCTGTTTCTGCACATACGTTCATTTGTGTCACATTTTAGATTCCACATATAAGTGACATCATATGGCATTTGTCTTTCTTTTTCTGACTTACTTCACTCAGTGTGATAAACTCTAGGTCCGTCCATGTTGCTGCAAGTGGCAAAATTTCATTTGTTTTTATGGCTGAGTAGTTTGGCACCCCACTCCAGTACTTTTGCCTGGAAAATCCCATGGATGGAGGAGCCTGAAAGGCTGCAGTCCGTGGGGTTGCTAAGAGACGGACACGACTGAGCGACTTCACTTTCACTTCTCACTTTCATGCATTGGAGAAGGAAATGGCGACCCACTCCAGTGTTCTTGCCTGGAGAATCCCAGGGACGGGGGAGCCTGGTGGGCTGCCGTCTATGGGGTCGCACAGAGTCGGACACAACTGAAGCTGCTTATCAGCAGCAGCAGTAGTATTCCATCATATGTATTTATATATACACACACACACACACACCACACACACACTGCATCTTGTTAAACCCATCATCTATTAATAGGCAGTAGGGTTGTTTCTGTATCTTGGCTATTGTGAATACTGCTGCTATGAATATTGGGGTGCATATATCTTTTTTAATTATAGTTTTCTCCAGATATATATGTACAGGAGTGGCTTTGCTGGATAATATAACTCTATTTTTAAATAACTCTTTTTATAGAACCTTAGTCAATATCAGCCATAGATTGTCAATCTCCTATTTCTGACTCTTATTTTAGAACTAAATGTATAATGTTACCCATACGAAGTATCTTGAATATCTGTTTCAATCAGTCTTGAAAGTCTACAGAGCTGAACTTCTGAGACCTTCTACTCTGGACCTGTAGAGTACACAGATAATGCACTGACTGAATGGCAATAAGGAAATATTTTAACTTCTGTTTAATCTATGTTTTAATGTAGAAATGAGGAAAGGAATTAAGCTTTGTTCTTACTACTAGCAATAATATGACTAATATTTGCTATAAATATTCCCAAGTACATGTGTGTAACATTTACAAATATAAATCTGATGGGGATTCAGGTTCTACTTTTGGCTAGGGAGATTGGATTATATGATTAAAAAATGTTTGCTGAAGGACTCCCTTGGCAGCCCAGCAGTTAAGAAGTTAAGACTCTGTGCTTCCACTGTAGGGAGGAAAGGGTTTGATCCCTGGTTAAGGAACTAGGATCCATCATGCCGAATGGTGTGGCCAAAAAAAAAAAAATTTGCTGAGACTTCTGCTTTTGACCAATATGGTATGATAAAGACCAAATTTACCCTTCAATCTGAAACAGCCACCACAAAGAAACAGGTCTAGCACAGAAGTTATCACATGATATTCATGAATGCAAATGAATTGAATGAATAACTGAAGCCCCCCAGGGAAGCCCAGGATGGTTAGATCACAGATGATGAGGTGTTAGGGCCCCAGTGCACCTTAGATCTGATATAGTCCAGTTTCCTCACTATCCAGATGAGGAAAGTGAGGTCCAAAACCACACGGTGACTTTTCCAAAGTCCCTCAGCACCTACTGGTGGAGTTACTGGGAATATTCTTTCCTATAAACCAGTCCTTGAGTCAAGCAAGACAATAAACCAGAGCCCCAAGCTGTAGAAGGACCTTTCTTAAAGGGCTAATTGCTGCTATTCACAGAACAGGGACAAGATGGAGTTCAGTGTGTATGCGTTTGGAAACTAAATTAGGCGCCAAGAATTATTGCAGACAAAGCCACTTAAAATTGAAGATATGGCCAGACATTGTGCAATTTTAGAAAAATGCCAAAACTTCCAGGTTGGACGGAGAGACTAGAGGAAGATCCCTGCTAAGCTGTGGTTGTCACCAAAGATTCCTCAAGACTCTACAGGAGACTGGATCGAAACAGATCTATCTACCTGAAAACTCCAAATAATTCTGGACCTGATCCAGACCAACCCCTATTTCTGAGGATAACCCTCAGGCCTCGGTCTGTCCTAGGAGTGGGGGTGGGGGGTGCGACACAGCGAGCAGTCTCATGTTGGGACCCGACTGCCCAACTGCCTGGCTTGACCGGAACCCCACATGAAGAAGACCCAGTCCTGAGGGGACACTTGTCAGCATTGGAGACCTTCAGACCGCATGATATGTGTATCACAGGAGGATCTCCCTGCCCTGGACTGAAGGAGCCCCTGATGTACCCAGCAGGCAGAAGCGCCCCCTCCCCCGCGCCGTGGGTTTGCGTGCTCCCGGCGATGGGTGCGTAGTCAGGCAGCCTCAGCAGCCTCGCTCCTCTGCTGGGGTTTGTCCTGGTTTCTCCTGGGAAGTGGCAGCTGTGGACGAACCCTTTCACTTTGGGTTTCTCCTCAGTGCAAACTTCTGCCTGCTTTCAAAGTCCTTGAAAAGGCAGCCTAGCTCTTTCAAAGCACTTTTTTGGGGGGCCAGAAAATTCTAAAACATGTCAATGACTGCCTGCTGTTGTCTTGAGTGTTTTAAGGCTTGATCTGCACCCATTGTAGGAACGGACTTTGCCCGTGGATGCCCCCTGCCATCTCTCCTGCCACCTGGAGGACGTCTATGGGGCATACAGGGTGCTGGACTCTCGTTTCAGAGACTTCTGGGTAGCCTCACAGTTGGACAGAATTTTCAGCAGTGACATTTGGGCTTCACCTGACAAAGAGAATGACAGAGTTTAGAGTGGTGATTTAATTGAGACTCATGCAGACTTCTCTGCCCTGGAATCCCTAGAAGGGGAGGTGTCCTCTAAAAAGGAATCTAACAAGAGATGATTACACAGCTTAAAGCAAGTCTCCTAAGGAAGACTGGTCATCTGATTTAAACCGGATTTGGAAGTGAATCTCCTCTGGCTTCCCTGATGGCTCTGTGGCAGAGAATCCACCTGCCAGTGCAGGCGACGCAGCTTCAACCCCCAGGTCAGGAATATACCCCTGAGAAGGAAATGGCAACCCACTCCAGTATTCTTGCCTGTGAAATCCCGTGGACAGAGGAGTCTAGCGGGATACAGTCCATGGGGTCGAAAAAGAGTCAGACATGATTTAGAGACTACACAACAATAACTCCTTGAGCTCAGGACCCAGTCTGGAGGTGGTCTGACCCAGGGGTGGCTGTACCCAGCCAAGCTACACCTGTGCTGTGCTCTCCCAGCACAGAATTGTGCACTCAATTCATGAGCAGAGGCTGAACACAGAGCGCTGGAGGGGGAAAGGCACATTCCTGGTGGCCAGTGCCAGGAAAGTGATCTCTATGCACTAATGAGAGTGAACAGCACAGGGCTGTTGTTAGTCTCCACTTTATAGATCAGGAAACAAAGGTATTGAAAGAGCAAGTAAGACACCCACTGCCACGGGGTGAGTCAGCAGAAGACTGGGCCCAGGACACAGACTCCTGGCCTCCTGGGCCAGCATTTGGCTCTGCTTCTGTGCTCTCAAGACGTTTCCTGCTTCATCCATAGCAAGAGTTCTTTGCGACCCTCATTCTGTGATTCCTGCCCTAAGGCCGTCAGTTCTCCTGAGGTTTGCTCAACAGCCAGAGGCCCTGCCTTCCCTAGCCTCCCTTCCCACCTCCCCTTGGCTGTCTTGTGGGGTGTCTAGCTCCAGCTGGCGTCTTACATACTCGTCCCAGTTGGCCTCCTCACTCACTCCAGCACATCCACCAGGTGGTCCCTGTGCCCTTGGCCTTGGCTGTGCCAGCAACTTATCCACACAGAGTGGCTCATAAATGCAGCCCTGACCTGGGGTTCCCAGCCTTGTTTCCTTCCTTGACAGCTTTGGCCGCCCACACTGGTCTCTCTGGTTCCTTGGGCCACTCCCTGAGCGCTCTTCCTTGTCTCCTTCTCTGCCTGGAAAGCCCTCCTCTTCCTGCATCTTCAAGGCTCTTTCAGGAGTTTGAGGCCCCTCCCAGCTCTTCGAGAGCTCCTGTGTTCCCTTCTCTGCGATGTCCTCTTGTATCCCCAGAAGATACACTGTGGTCTCTCCAGCTGCCATTTGCCTCCAAACTTTGTTTGGCCCCAACTCTCACTAATAGCTCAAATTTACATTTAAGGTAATGTGATAGGCCAGATTCTAAAATTACCCAAGGATTTCCTGTCTCCCCTCTTGTGTGCACACCATTTGAATATATTGGATTTTACTCACGTGATTAGGTTATGTTTTATAGCACAGTTGACCTTAAGGGCAGCTTCTGTTGTGGCTCAGCTGGTAAAGAATCTGCCTGCAATGCAGGAGACCTGGGTTCAATCCCTGGGTTGGGAAGATTCCCTGGAAAAGGGAAAGCCTACCCAATCCAGTATTCTGGCCTGCAGAATTCCATGGACTATATAGTCCATGGGGTCGCAAAGAGTTGGACACGACTGAGCAGCTTTCACTTTCACTGACCTTAAGGGAGATTATATCCCAGTGGCCCTGACTTAATCATAACAGGAACCTCAGTCCTGTGACCAAATTCTAGCACCAACAAGAAAGCACTAAAAGTGCCCTGTTTCCCCAGAACCTCCAGGCAAGAGCTCAGCAGGGTCAGCACCTTGATTTCAACATGGCGTCACCCTGTGCCTAGAGCCCAGGCATGCTGTGCCAGCCTTCTGATTTATAGAACTTAACTGTGAACTCATAAATGGGTATTGTTCCAAGCAGGTAAATTGGTAGTTATTTTTGTGATGCTGTAGAAAACCAATATAAGTGAATACTGAATTGTGTTGGAGCTGTGGATTCTCCACATTTATCCTGGCACCTGCATCTCAGGTCAGCAGCTGAAGCCACACTTTGTTGACTGTCAGACTTAGATTGCAGACTCCCAGCACAAGAGCCTAGCTGCCTGGTTCTCTCTGAATATAATTCAGCAACAAGAGGGACTCTTGGTTTCTAGCACTCTGCTGCCAGTTGCAAGACAAAGATGAACTTGGCCTTTCTGCCCTCGGGGGCTTCTAATCTAGTAACTGAACAATCACATAAAGAGTATAATACAAAGTAGATCAAGACAAGGGAAGTTATATCCAGTATGTGAAATCAAAAACTTCTTAGAGGAAGTGACATCGGAGCTGAACCCTGAAAGCTGAGTGGGGTTTTCACTTAGGGATGAAAGTAGGAAATTGAGTGAATTTTTAAAGAAATAGTATGTCGGACATTTGACAAATCAGGTGATTTAGAAATGAAACAGTATTCTGGGTCCATGGTGTGTGAAGCCTCTTGAATCATTGGCAGTAGTGTGTTTGGGAGACTTGGTGAGAAATTGGGGGCCATAGAAAGTTTAGAGGCTGGGGTGGGTAAAATCAAGGCTGAGTATGTAGGCTGGATTAAAGTAGAGGTGGGTAGGAAATGAGGATTGTTTGCAGACCGTGGGAGAAGAGGTAAAAGTTAATCAGAGCCTGCATCGTGACTCTGGCAGTTGGGACAGAGAAAGGAGAGAATGCCCTAGTCATGGGAGAGGATAGAAATCCCACCAGTGGAGCCACAAAACAAACATAGCATCCCGCGGGTCCATCCATCGGCCCACCTTCCTCTACTCATTCCAGCATTTAAGATGTGTTGATGTCTCCTGTAGCCAATAGTCTGTCCCAGATTCTGCCCCAGAGGCAAACATCATGACATTTGAGGAAATATGACTGTGTTACCAAGAGGCAAATGTTAAGTCCTGTAAGAGAAGCATGGCTGAAGAACTACAGGCTCAGGAGGGAGGAAGATGGTACCCAGCTGCAGCCACAGAGCCTTCGAGAGACAATGACGTGGGGTCACTGTTTAACTTGTAGGTGGCAAATTTAAAAGGAGAAGGATCTTTTCATCTGTCCTCTAACTACCAGTGAAACTTCATCTCATCCCAGTACATACACACCCCCACCCTCACCCACACATCCACCCACCACACACACCACACACAGGCACACACATACACACTTCAGCTGGAGCCGGCTGACTTGAACCCCACAATGACAAACATGGAGAAACAGTTATTCCTGCAAATGCTCAGTTGGGTTGTTCTAGAAGACAACTGGGTAGCTTAGACCCTGGCTTCCTTCACTCACCTCCCTGACTGACCACCCGAGCTGTGATTGTTTTCACGAGCACACCGGCTAAGAGACACACAGCATCGCTTTTGTTCAGCCACCACCAGACCAGCCAAGGGCCAACTAGGCCAACAGGGCTCTTCCTCCTTCCCCCTCGGTTCTGGGTAAGCACACATCTTCCACCCTTACTTTAAAGGCAGACAATTTGTTTTTATCATTTGCCAACACAGCTGAGGATGATTATTAATTAATCAAAAACACTGACTTTTAACTTCCCACGCTCTCTCCAGAGATGCTCCAGTGACAGCGTGCATCTGGACTTCAGAGCTGTTTAGATAGAAGTGGGCACCATGCAGCAAAGACTTTTTTTTTTTTTTCTGGTTTATTCTTTTTTAAAACACAACTCTAGTTTAATCCCATTTAGCCAGTAAACTTGATTTTAAGGTGGTCCCATTTTGTGGGGTTTTCTATTGGTCTTTTTTATACAGCTTCCTTTGAAACCAGAAATGCTGTGTCAGGATTTCACAAAAAGGAAAATAAGTTCAGAGCATTTTCTGTTCATCAAAAGCTCAGACCGAAGCACACAAGCAGCATGTTTCCATGAATAATGAAACACCATTGTCCTCCTCTGCTGGTGAGCTTCTGTTCTGGTAGTGTCCTCCAAATTCAAGGTCTCAGCAAGGAGTACCTAACAGCTGCCGAGAGCAAGTTTGAAATGTTACAGTTGAAACATCACAGCAAAGGCTGATCTGTTTCAATGGGCTGAGGTTTAAGCGACAGTCTCTTCCCCTCGGTTCTAAGATGGCGCTGCTGAGGAGTCATCCTCCCCCCTCTGAACTTGAGCTTTGTGGCCGTACAGTGGTTTTCAGTGAAAAAAGAAAGGGGCGGCAGAAGATCGCTTGCCTCAAATTACACATCAAAGCCTAATGGCTACCTCTAGAGTGAGACAGGGGGGTGTGCACCCTTGGCTTCACCACGTGGCAGAGGCTAGAGTGAAAACTATGGTGCCTTTTTAGGGGCTGTACCTAAAAGAAGATTTACAGAAGAAGATAGAAGATTTTAAGCAAAACCAAGCTTGGGAGGCAAGTGAGCTTCCCTTCCATTCAGTGAGGCCCACATCTTCAAAATCTCACTGAAGACTCTGCTGGGAGTGTGTTGTCTTGTAAGTGCAACTGTGCCAACTTGGGAAAGGTGTTTTGTGAAACATAGAGTGGAGTCCCCCTCCCCTCCACATGAGCCTGCTCCCCTTCCCGCCACTTCTCCTCTTCCTCCCCCTCAGTGATCTGTGTTCCCCCCAGCCCATTTAAGACAACTCCTGGGCTTGCCAGTGCTCAAACCATCCAGGCTTTGTTTCTTCTCTTTGCCCACCTGCCACCAGTCTCTTCGTCCTTGTCATTGTTCTTCAACAGCTCCACTGGAGGCGTTCGAGGGAAATAAAAAGATAAAAAACCCAGCTTGTCACAGTCCATTTGCTTCTTGTCAACAGCTCTGCTAAAAGGCAGAAGAGGAAGCTTTTGGCCAAGATAAGAGTTTAGATAAGGTTTGGGGATTATCTGTAGAATTTCATTTATTCGAGGTTACCCTCTTGAGCACCTGAGGATAATGGGGGAAGGGTGGGGTATGTTTATCAAGCACCTGTTTTTAGGAAGTTAAGAGCAAGATTCTTCAGTCATTTCTAAGAGCTGGTCAAAATAACTCGAGATAAAACTATCATAGCTACTTTATACCTTGTTGACATAAAACTAGCAAGCAGCTAACTGTCCACTCCATTGTTTAGCTCCCTGAAGCTGACTGACTCTGAAAGTGGAGAATTTCCTATCTCTTGTTAGGCGGGGAAAGAATTTAACTCACTCAGGTTAATAGAGGTCTGTGACAGCCCTGCCGTTCCTTTGAATGGCTAGGAAGAAGCAAATTGAATAGAAAAGTAGAGGTCTTTGATTACAAGTAATAGAAAACAACTGAAACTAATTTAAGTCAAAAAGATCAACTTATTGTAAAGATGCAGCAGGGGACCTCAAGGGACCCAAGGGCCACGTCTCTGCAAAGTGCTGAGGCTGAGGCCTGGGAGGCTTTAGGTCTCTCCATTCACCTCATAGTCTCTCCTTAAAAAAACTGTCCATCCTCTTCAGTCCTCTCATCCATACCTTAACCTTTCCCCTTGTCCTACCCCTTCCCCTCCATGTGCAGGGGAAAGCAGAGCTGATCCAGGCTCCCAGATTTCCACTTTCACAGGGCTAACCAGCAAAGAAACAAAGAGCACTCTCTTCTGGTAACAGAAGAAAGAGCATCTGATTGGCCCAGCTTGAGAGAAGTATCTACTTTGGTCCAATCAGCTCTGATGGGAAGATGGGGTCGTGGTTATAAATATGGCTGCTGATTCAGAGAGAGCCAGTGCTCAGAAAAAGTGTGGGGTGACGGGGTAGGACCACTCAACATTTATTAATCCAGCAACAATAAAAAAGGGCCATTGTACCTGTTTCCCTCATACTTAAACAATCTAGAGGAAAACCTACACATGTAGGAAGACAATTAAAATCTTTTAGTGCTAATTACTGTGAGCATAAAAACCCTGATTAGAATGAGCTCTTAGGAAATAACCAAAACAGCCCCTCTCCAGTTGAATAGATAAATACATTAAGGATGGGCATAAAATGGAGCCCACAACACAGCGGTGAAAATTAATGAGCTACAGCTACACATTTCAATATGGAAGAGTCTTGAAAGTATAATGATGCATGAAAAAAGCAAGTCACAGAAAAATAAATCCAGATGTTTTTACTTATGTGAGGTTCAGAAACATGCAAAATTGGACAATGTATTATAATGTAGTCTTCTATGTGTGTATGGTAAACTATAAAGAAAGAAAGAAAAGAAACCTATAGACTAAATTCAGGTCACCTGTGAGGTGGAGAAGGAAAATGTGCTTGGGAACAGGTAAACGCTGAACTTCAAATGTGTCAGTAATGTTATTTGTTAAGCTGAGTGGTAGATGTGATGGCAATAATTTTGTTATGATTTAATATGTGCTTATCTTTTTATGTTCATATATTTTATAATTAAATGAATATAAATGAATGTCCTTATGCCAAATTCTAAGGAGGCCATTTCTCTGTTCTGGGTAATGGCCAGTGGTATTGTGCTTGCCTGATTGTGGGACAATGGTGAGTAATTCCATTTGTCAAATGGTTTACCAGTTTCTATCCATGTGACAACCACCCTGACAAGGAAAGTATCTGGGGTGGCCTGTCAGCACTGTGGCCCAGTGAGTGCCTAAGGAATAGCCAGGCTTTTCTTGCGTCCTTTGTCCTGGATGCCAAAGCAATTATTCACCTCTATTCCCAGGTCAAATGTCCCAATCATCTCTACCCAAGAAAGCTACCTACCTGTGAGCATTCCCGTCAAAACATGATTACAGGGCCTAACTTCCCACTTGAGTTGTACTTCCACCCTTTTGGCTCTCTTCGGGGTACCATGGCAGCTGTCAAGAACAAGCACCATACTAAAGGAGGCAAAAAGGGAGCCAAGAAGAAAATGGTTGACCCATTTTCTAAGAAAGATTGGTATGATGTGAAAGCACCAGCTATGTTCAATATAAGAAATACTGGGAAAACACTGGCCACTGGAACTCAATTAAAATCACATCTGATGGCCTCAAGGGTTATATTTTTGAAGTGAGTCTTGCTGATCTGAAGAATGATGAAGTTGCATTAGGAAATTCAAGCCAATTACTGAGGAGGTTCAGGGAAAAAAAACTGCCTGATTAATTTCCATGACATGGATCTTACCCATGACAAAATGTGCTCCGTGGTCAAAAAATGTCAGACCGTGACTGAAGCTCACACTGATGTCAAGGCTACCTACCGACGGTTACTTGCTTCATCTGTTCTGTGTAGGTTTTCCTAAAAAGTGCAACAGTCAGATTTGGAAGACCACTTATGCCCAGCACCAGTAGGTGCGTCAGATGCACACAAAGGTGATGGAAGTCACGACCTGAGAGGCGCAAATGACTTCAAAGAGGTGGTCAGTAAATTGATTCCAAACAGCATTGGAAAAGACATAGAAAAGACTTGCCAGTCTATTTACTCCATGATGTCTTCTTTAGAAAAGTAAAAATGCTGAAGAATCCCAAGTGTGACTTGGGGAAAACTCATGGAGTTACATGGGGAAGGTAGTAGCTCTGGAAAAGTGACTGGGCATGAGACCGGTGCCAAAGTTGAACAAGTCCAAGAAGGTTTAAAATGCAGTCCTTTAATGATGACAGATAAAAGATCTTGTGAAAAACAAAACCACGATGACAAACTGACAGTTTCTTACAAGGTTAGACATGGAACTACCATATGGCCCAGCAATTCTATTCCTGGCATATTTCCCACAGAATTGAGAGCAGGGACTGGAACAGATACTTGCACACCCGTACACACAGCATCATTACCCACAGTAGCCAAAAAGTGCAAACAACCCCAGTGTCCGTGAACAGATGAATGGATAAAGAGATATGGTACATCCGGAGAATGGAATATTATTCAGCCATGAAAAGGAATGACATTCTGACACATGCTGCATGTGGATGAACCCTGAAAACATTATGCTTAGTGAAGTGAGTCAGACACAGAAGGATAAATATTGTATGATGCCGTTTATACAAGATAACTGGCATGGGCAAATTCATAGACAGAAAATAGAATGGTGGTTACCAAGGGCTGGGAAAATGGGGAAGAGGAAGTTATTATTTGATGGAAACAGAATAATATCCAGAATGTTTGTTGGGGATGATGAAAAGGTTTGGGTGTAGATAGCATGGTGGTTACACCACATTATAAATACTTTTAGTACCACTGAATTGTACACTTAACAAATGTTCAGATGATAAATTGTTGTTGTTCAGTGGCTCAGTCATGTCCAACTCTTCATCACCCGGTGGACTGCAGCATGCCAGGCTTCCCTGTCCTTCACCGTCTGCCAGAGTTTGCTCAAACTCATGTCCATTGAGTTGGTGATGCCATCCAGCCATCTCCTCCTGCCCTCCGTCTTTCCCAGCATCAGGGTATTTTCCAGTGAGTCAGCTCTTCACATCAGGTGGCCCAAGTATTGGAGCTTCAGCTTCGGCATCAGTCCTTCCAATGAATATTCAGAGTTGATTTCCTTTAGGATTGACTGGTTTGATCACCTTGCAGTCCATGGGACTCTCAAGAGTCTTTTCCAACACCACAGTTGCAAAGCATCCATTCTTTGGCACTCAGCCTTCTTTATGGTCCAACTCTCATATCTATACATGACTACTGGAAAAACCCTAGCTTTGACCATATGGACTTTTGTTGTTAAATATTATGTGTATTTTACCACAGTTTTAAAAAACGACAATTACAGAGCACTGGGAAAGACATACATTTGGATAGAGGAAAATGCTACAGGGCAGGGGAAGGTAGATAAGTGCACAGCATTTTTTTTCTGTGCTAGTTCCACACAGAGTATTGAGACATCACTTTACTCCAGTCCAGTCCTGCAGCCTGGGACCATCATTTCCAATATTCTCAGTGCAGCAAAATGAGAACATATGTGTGCCTCAGGGCATGTGATATCATGGAGTCCCCTCTGGTGGGGAAGCAAGTCCATAGGACCAGTGCTAAGCCCCCAACTTCCTGCTGCCTGGACAGTAGAGGTGGGCCAGGGAGAGGCCTTAACACAGCTCTGTGTTCCCAATTTGTCAACACTACATTTGGCAGCTGGTTGTTGTTCAGTGTTTTGGAGGAAGAGAAGGAAAGATGTGTGTGGTTAAGACCCATCTTCTGTTTTCTTTTAGTTTTCTGGGACCAAGTGGTTGCCTCTGACACGGAGAATGTCCTTTGTTTAAACAGCAGAGATCATCCCCAGATCCACAGAATGGTAGGTAGGTCAGGAGTTGGGCTGTAAGTAACAACATACAGCTGGAGAGGCCTGTGCCAAAAGGGGACCCCTGGAGGGAGCTGGGGCCTTATACCAGGGGCCCAGGCCACATTGTGACCTCCGAGGGCCCTGGGCACTGGGGCCTTTGTCAGCCCCTCCCATCATAATAATATTAAAATATTTAAAATGTAACTAAAATTTTCAACATTTTTTCCTCTTTTAGACCAAATTTAATTGATTTCTGTGGGCCCTAAAAATTTCTTTTTTTTTTAATGTGAGAAAAATAGTTAAAGTTTCATAGTTCCCCAGAAGCATCTCTGCCTTAGCACTGTGCTTCCTGTGCGTGACCTGAGAGGGCCTGGAGCACACCGCCTTGCCTTTCTTCCTCGGGGGTTACTCTTCTGGCATCGGAAGAGACTTTGAGGTCATCTGTGCCACCTCCCGTGCAGGCAGAAGTCCCACTAAGGCAACCTCCAGGGGGATCATGCAGTCTCTGCCTCCAGCCATGGGATCCAAGCAGCCCCTCTAAGTATAAGCAAGTTCTTAATATTGAGCCCTTGAGCGAAAGCCTTCATCCCTGTAACTTTCAGCAGCTGCTTCTAATTGCACTCAACTGGGTCAACACAGAGCAAGTTTTACGTCCTTTAAAGATCTGACACGACTCCCATGTGTCACCCCTACCCCTCAACCCAAGTTCTCTGCTCCAGGTTAAGCACCCTGAGACCTTGCGTGACAGGATCTATAAACCCTCATCTGCTGAGCACCCTCCTTTGGACAAATACTGAGGCACCTCAGATGTGGTCTGATCTGATCACACCTGTTCCCTCTGCCACAACAGCAGTCTTTTGCTAGTGTCATTTATTAGTAATAGACCACATGGTTGGCGTATGCTAACCTGTGATCACTTACACCCCATGGTTGTTTGTTCCATCCCAAACTGAAGTTGGGCTTCACTGGCAGGCTTCACCGGTGACTCAGTGGTAAAGAATTTGCCTACCAATGCAGGAGATGCAGGTTTGATCCCTGGGTCAGGAAGATCCCCTGGAGAAGGAAATGGCAACCCAATCCAGTATTCTTGCCCAGGAAACCCCATGGACAGATGAGCCTGGAGGGCTACAGTCCATGGGATTGCTAAGAGTCAGACACAACTTAGCGACTCAAGCTGAAATTAACCCAGTCTATCCCAGTCTGTACTCAAGCCATTCATCTCTTCAGCTTGGAGACATGGTGTGTCGTCTTTGACTTGGTTCATTATGATCTGTCAAGATCTTTATTCTGTCCTCTGGAACAGAGGCAGTCCTTTCCATGTTTGGCTCTTCACAGATTTGACAAGTGTGCTTTCTTGGTCTTAAACCCAACATGGCAGGGACCAAAACTTCTATTTTCAAATTTGCCATTGTTTTCCTGTTATTGAAGGTTGAGTCTGGACCCTGAAATGGCTGAAACAAAGACATTTTCATTTTGATTTTGTGGGTGACTTTTGCATTCTAGGAAAGAAGGAAAGTAGCTCTTGGAGTCAATTTGTCCTTTGTTCCGGAAGGAACACTTTGATGATGATTTTCTTTTTAAAAAAAAGGTATCAGGTATAGGGCTAGATGTTATGGGACAGCCTTCCAGGAGAGATGGTCTATCCTGGTCACATGCGGTGGGGCAGTGCTTTAGTGAGAGGAGGCTGGGAAAGGTAGTGATGATGAGGAAGGCCAGTGACGTGTGGGGCAGCTGATATCCACTTGAAGTTTCTTCTTCTGCTCTGTAATTCCTTCGTGTTAGCCCAGAGTTCTCAGTCGATGCTGTTAAGCTGTTGTTGTCTTCACTGTGTTTTGGAGAACCTTGAGGGTCCTTGGAGGGAACAGAGGCAGCTGGTGCTGACCGAGAGTGAGAGACCATAAGAAATGACCGGACGAATGTGGGGACCAGGACATACTCCTCGGGAGTCCTCAGAACACAAGAGGTGGACTGGGGACACAGCTGGGTTTTCTGACATGGATTATTCCGGGGAGGGTGGCCTGCAAGGGCCAGAGAACGTGGGATGTCCAGGTTACGTGAGCTCAGCCACAGGAGGACATCTTTCAGACACTGCCAATTTAACGTTCAGTATTAGCACGTAAGGAACATACTCTGGGTGCAGACTCATACCTGGGGGATTCAGCTGGCCCCACACCACTCTAGCTGTCTTCTTCTCATCCTACCCACTTGCCTTCATCTTTATGTTCTGTAGATTTGCGGGGTTTCTTTTTGATCACAAAAGTTATCTGTATTCCTCATGAAAATCCAAATGATCCAGAAGCCAACTGGAAAACATTTTATCCAATGTTATATTAAAATCAAGACGCACCAGGCCTATGTTATTTGCCAGCTCTCTTTGGCAAGGAGGCGCTTGTTGGCTTGGCAGGGTATCTGCCTTGTTGTCAGCACTGGCTCCCTGTCCCAATTCTAGAGTGTGGTCCTGAAGTCCATGACCTTAAGCATCCTAAATAAACAGGATGTAAGCAGACACTTGAACTAGTAGGCGAATCCCATTTGCTTTTAAGTTCCTCCAGGTGGTGTCCCTTAGCAAGTATTGGAGGTCGCAGCCAGGGTTTTATGAGTGGGAATGGATATAGCATCTAGAAGAATATTCTGTTACTATGAATGGGAAAGTGTAGACTTTTAAATTTCTACACAGGAGGTAGTAGAGATCTGTTGCTTTTTTGGAGATGGGCGGGGGTGGGGGGTGGGGAGGGAGGTGCTGCGTTGCATGGCTTGTGGGATCTTAGTTCTCCCACCAGGTACTGAACTTGGGCCCTCGGCAGTGAGAGCAGAGTCCTAACCACTGGACTCCCAGGGACTTCCTGAGACCTGTTGCTTTCAGCTTCCTTACATCCTTCCCTCTTTTGCAGACAGTGCCCCAGTTCTCTTTTGGGGAACCACTTCTCCCACATCCTTAACCCCAGTGGTATGTGATGGGGTTAAGCCACCCCCATGCCCTGGCTCTTTGAGTGAGCATGTCACCTAGACCTAGACAAGAGTGACATGCCCTCCTATCACAGAGATCCCAGAGAGGGTTAGGCGGGTCAGTGGGCCAGCCGTGGTCAGCCCCAGGGTTTTTGCCTGTGTTATCAGTAAGGAAGGGACTTTATGTGCAGGACTGCTCCACCAGGAGAAGTCAGCCTGAATCCAAGTGGCCACCGTCACCCCCGCAGAGGAGCCCTGGGCCAAGCTGCGATGGAGAAACTCAGGTGCCAGTGACACTGCTTATAGGAATCCCACCGTACCTGAAGCCGTCCCTGGAATTCTCCACCCAAACCAATTCAAATGGAGTTTCTGTCACTGACAACTAAGATGCTAGAATAAGGATATTCTTTTGACAACTGCACTAGAAAATATCTTCCTTGAGAAAATAACTGGCTTTGTAGTTGTATTTTGTTTATTCTATGCTGAATTTATCAATTATTAGATATAATGAGTAGAAGAGATCAAATGAGGCCATTTTGAATTATTATACAAGTGATATTTGGGGGTTTTAAGTTCATATAAATTTTATAATACTCAGGCAACAATAGGGCAAGGTAAACATGAGGAAAGGTGATTCCCATGCAGTGTCCAAATTATTGGAAAAACATTCAATTCTTTAGTTTATGACAATTATATTAACTATCCCGGTCAACTCCCAGGTAGCGTGAGTGATAAAGAAACCGTCTGCCAGTGCAGGAGCCGCAGGTTCAACCCCGGGGTGGGGCAGAACCCCTGGAGGAGGAAATGGCAACCCACTCCAGTATTCTTGCCTGGGAAATGCCGTGGACAGAGGAGCCTGGTGGCTTACAGTCCATGGGGTCTCAAAGAGCCGGACACGACTGAGCGTGCAGGCGCTACAATGGGGACAGACACTGGTTGAGAAGATCCAGAGGTTTGAGCCTTCAGGAGGCAGTGTCTGGGAGTGTTTGAATCACCTGAGAGTATATCAGCTCCTTCGTTCACACTACCAAAAAGAAAGGAAGTATATCAGACTAATAGTGTGTGCGCATGCGTGCTGTCGCTTCAGTCCTGTCTATGGTTCTGTGCATCCCTATGGACTGTAGCCCGCCAGGCTCCTCTGTCCATGGGATTCTCCAGGCAAGAATACTAGAGTGGGTAGCCATGGCCTCCTCCAGGGTACTTTACATTAAATGCAGTTAAATGCATTCAAATGCAGTTAAATATAGGAAATATTGCCTTTCCTCACAGAGTGAACACAGCACCTCCAGTAATCATCTGGCTTAGATATTGTCAGTGCCACACTTCACGTATCATTTTTTCCTAAACTTCTGGGAAAATGCCTTTTTTTGCAGTGTGTGTGTGTGTGTGTGTGTAAGTTTGATTTTCTTAAGCCTTTGTTGACAGGTATGATCCAGGCCTCAGACTAGGAGACAGGGAAGCCCAAATTTTATTTCAAGTATGATACACAGTCCTCGTGTGGCCTTGAAAAAGCCATTTAACCTCGTGGCCTCAGTTTCCCTGTCTGAAAACTAAGGCTCATAATCCAAATCTAGATACCTCCCTGGGATGCTGTGTGCATTAATTACTGTTTATTGTGCAAGTGGAAGTTGGGCTGTGTTAATTATTATTATCATTTCTGGGTCTTCCAGCCAAGTTGAAGCCAAACCCTTGCCTCGCTTTTAGTTCCTGAGATCTGACAAGGTACAGCCCTAGGCAGTGAGGAGGACCATAAATGAAGGCTAGTCGGCAGATTTATGCATATCTCACCACAAGGGACTGGCCCCAGGAGGCTCTGCCAGCCACAGGCTTCGGTTCTGGGGTTCCAGGGCAGCCCAGAGACCCACAGGCTTTACCAGGACATTGTTCTAACAGGGCAGGTGTTGTGAGGCTGCTGCCACACTCCTGTCCCTCACCTCTTTGTGTACCTGCCGTTTAATTTACTAAGGAGTCTGGAGATCAATAAGAGATGCTTACCCTGTCATTACACAAGGCCCTAAATTGCAAGGTACAGGTGGAGAAGCTTCAGAAGTATTGTGATCACTCATGAAGAAAGATGACTAATCGCTTTCTTCTGGTCACTTATTTGGCTTATGACTTTGGTTTCTACTCTCTAAGTACAACAGTTATCAGATTTCCATGTAAGCAGGGAGCTGACAATTGGTACATACAGCTCCCCTGACTACACCTGCGGGTTCTGCTGCTTTATCTAGTCCTGGACACCTCATAGCGATTTTCCCCGCCACTATTTAAAGTTCAGGATGCGGGTGAAGGAGAGAAAGCTCACCTCACCCCACCTTCTGCCAACAGTGATCAGCATCAGGATCACTGTTGAGCCTCCAGGAGGCACCCTGCTTTTAACCCTTTGCAGGAAGGCTAATCTCCTCGTATCCAGGGCAAGTTGGATAAACAGTTCCAGCAGGTTTGGATCTTGGCCACGTGCAGAACCCTAGAACCCACTGGGGCATTGCAATGACCCAGTCCATGAATGTCCAGAAGAACAGAAGGGCACAGACGCATCCCATATCTGGTGTCATCTCACTCAGCAGGGGCTGGAACAGTCTGATTTTAGGGAAATCCTAAGCCCCCAGTAAAGCACCGTGCTTAACCTACCGAGGACAGAATCCCATTGTCCAAATGCAGGTCACATCCCTGCCTGTGTGCTTGACATTCTTGTCAAGGAATGTGCCCACATCTGTTTGCACTGATTCATAACCATCTCCTTCCAAATTTAGTTCTTGATGCTGATACCACCAGCCCCCATTCACCCCACAAGCCCCAGCCCTCACTTTCCCTGCCTCTGCAATCCCCCCTGCAAACCAGCAGGTCCCACACGGCTCTTTTGTCTGCTCAGCACAGCAGGCAGACAGCAGGGGTACTGGTGAGTGCTAGTTAACTAATTAATGATTATAAAGCACTTTGAAAGCATAAAGAACCAGATAAATGCCAAGTATTATTGTTATTAATGCTGAGAAGGCTGTTTAGTCATCCTTGGCCTTGAACTCAGCTCACTGCCCCCACTGTGGCCGCAGGCTGATCTGTGAACTAGGATGAGAACCCTCCTCCTCCCTGCAGGCGCTGTTTCACACTGAGTCAGTGACCAAGGTGAAGGGCAGGGGCCAGGAAACCTCTCCTCGTCTCCCACCTGCTCTCGAAGCACTGCCTGCTTTGCGGCTGTCATGCTAACATTTACCGAAAGCCAGGCTCTGAAACTGCCTCTCTTGTTTCCCATTCACCTGTTTGGTAAGTTCATTTGAGTTCTTGATTACGGTGATTAGGACATCTCTGTGCACACAGGATGGATACCAGAGTCAAGCCCTACTTTCCATTAGCGGCCGGACTCACTTGTTCACATGACCTGACCATTCTCTTGTTTGCATATTTTTAAGGGCTGCACTCTTCTCTAGATGCCCCTAAGTACATGTGCTCATTTGACAGAGCAGCTCTGTGTGCTGGAGAAGACAGGTGGTGGTTTCACCATTTCATAGACATAGGAGCCAGGGGCCTCTGGATCCTGGTGACGGGATCAAGGTGCACCCAGCTCTCTTGCACCCCACACTCAGCAGTGCCCTCCGTCAGCAGCAGACCCCAGACATCTGGCAGGATGTTCCAGGAGACGGCGAAGAGCCTCCACAACACAAGACCTTAGAATTCATCCATGTAATGGCTTCCCTTCAAAGATGACAAAACCGAGGTCCCCAGAAGTCAAATTACTGGTCTAAGATGACAGTGCCAGTGAAGGAGTGAGGCTTGAGGCCAGCCTTTGGCCAGGCTTCTTCCTTCTTCAGTAGTCATTTGTAATTCAGAGTGGTGAGGCTTCAGGTGGCTTCATATTCTTTGTACTTTTCTGTGTTTTCCATATTTTCCTTCTGAAACAATAGACACAATCTGAAAGCAAATGATTGCTCTAAGTGAATAACCATGGGTGTGGAGCGCTGCCTTCCTCTCCCCTGAGCACAGAACTCTTCTTGGGTGAATGGATGATCTTTCAGTGGAGGCTCAGAGGGGGCAGACATTGCTGGTTTTCTTAGTGCTTTGAACTGCCATAAGAAAACACCACAGTCTTAGGTGGCTTATAAACACCAGGAATGTACAGCTCCCAGTTCTGTAGGTTGGAAGTCTGCAGTCAGGGTGCCGCCATGGTCAGATGAGGGCCGTCCTCCAGTCTGCAAACTTGTGGCCTCATGGTAGAAGAGGCTGGGACACTGTGGAGGCCCCCTTTAAAATTTTTTTTATTTATTTATTTTAATTGAAGGATAATTACTTTACAATATTGTGGTTTTTTCCATATATCAACATGCAATCAGCCACAGGTGCACATGTGTCCCCCCCATCCTGAACCCTCCTCCCACCTCCCTCCCCACCCATCCCTCTGGGTTGTCCCAGAGCACTGACTTGAGTGCCCTACTTCATGCATTGAACTTGCACTGGTGATCTGTTTCACAGATGGTAATATACATGTTTCACTGCTATTCTCTCAAATCATCCCACCCTCACCTTCTCCCACAGAGTCCAAAAGTCTGTCCTTAACATCTGTGTCTCTTTTGCTGTCTTGCATATAGTGTCATCGTTACGGTCTTTCTAAATTCCATATATGCATTAATATACTGTATTGGTGTTTCTCTTTCTGACTTACTTCACTCTGGATATTAGGCTCCGGTTTCATCCACCTCATTAGAACTGACGCAAATGTGTTCTTTTTTATAGCTGGGTAATATTCCATTGTGTATATGTACCACTACTTCCTTATTCATTTGTCTGCTGATGGACATCTAGGTTGCTTCCATGTCCTACCTATTGTAAACAGTGCTGCAATGAACATTGGGGTACACGTGTCTCTTTCAGTTCTGGTTTTGGAGGCCTCTTTTTAAACAGCACTGATCCCATTCATGAGGGCTCCACCTTCACAACCTACGCACCTCCCAATCCTGAAACATCACACTGGGCATTAGGATTTCAACATACAAATTTGGGGGCACACACACCTTCAAACCATGGCATTGGTTGTCTTCTCCCAGCTTAGTTTGCCGAAGGAGGCGTCCCAGCAGACCTAGTACTTGTTTCTAGGTCTACACCCTCAAAGGTGGGGCCATGTGGCCTGGGGGTGGGAGGGACAGTTGATCTGAACCTACAGCCGGGGCACAGCCTCTCCAGACAGGGCCATTGCTGCTGTGATGACAGCCTCAGAAAGCTTTTGAAGGGCCCTTCGATGACTGAGATCCAACTACCACCACACGCTATGCATGCTTTTAACCAAGATCTGTGGCCTAGCGCTGTGGCCTGAGGTGCTGTGGGATTTCTTTTTTTAAGTAAGTTTATTACGTAGCTCCGTTTTTAAAAACTGCAGCTTCAAGATACATCGAAGGTCAAACGTGCACGAAGAATGCAGGCCTGGCCTAGAGTGAGCTAGAAAGCAGAGAAGCCGGCAAAGCCTCAGGTTCCACCCTCTCTGCCCCATCTCAGTTCACAGCAGCCCCGTGAGTGGGGCCACAGCCCTGGGCCCAGGGGTGGGTGATGTGGGCACCGCTGGCAGATACCATTCTCCTCTTGCACTTCTGAGCAGATGCTTTATCCCAAAGAATTCGGGAGCATCTGGAAGAAGCAGAGGAGAGGCAGCATCCAGAGAAGAACTGCCAGAGGTGAGTCTGTCTCAGGAAGAGGCATCAGACCCACTGCTGAGGGTTAAAGTAAGGCAAGCACATCCCAGAAAAGTCAACCCGCCCCTTGGAGTTTTCTGCAATGAGCTATAGCATAATTCACATGGCCAAGTGATACAAAAGAAAAATGAGCTTCTGAAAACCAGAATCATCACCCAGCACCACCCCCTCTCTTCCCTTTTTGGCACACTTATAGTGTGTCGGGTACGATTATGTATAGTCTTCCGTTTAACCCTCACGTCGAGTGAGGAGCACACTTTTACAGATGTGGAAGCTAAGGCACAGAGAAGTTAAGAGGCCTGCCCAAGGATGCACAGATAGCTTGTGGTAGAACCGGGATTTGAACTGCGTTCTCCTGTCTCCGAAGCCCAGACTTTTCACCTCTTTGGTGTTTACAGACCACAATCTCATCAACTCCTCTGTAATTAAGGCAGCCCTCTCAGTCTGAAGTTTCAGTGGAAGTAGAAAATATTTGCGGATCTCTTGGCCGAAAAGAATTGCCCAAGAGATGTTAGAAAGGCCAGGGGGCTGGTTGAGTCGCCTGGTGGGGGCTTCTTACCAGGGATGGTGCCCTTGGTGAGAGGAGGAAGTACACAGAGGAGCTTTACTACTGAAGAACAGAGTGTCTGTGTGGAGCCCCTGTCCCCAGGACACAGCGAGCCAGGCTGGCTCAGCATGGAGGACGACTCGTGGAGAATGGTGTTAGTTGCCCATGATTTGAACACCATTTCCACTTCCATCAAAATCCTCTGTTTTAATCAGGTGGTTTTGACAAGCATTAAGGCACAGATGCTAGAAAGAGGGGATTTCTGCAATGCCACCACACATTTGAAAGGTTATGTGCAGGCTGTTGTGTCATGTTTAGCTGGACCTGGCTGACTCCCCCATACCGCCCCCAGCAATATTTAACGTGCATGTTCTATCACCAGAAGAGGCATCTCTGCATAACCTCTGTTAGGAATCTGGGGCTCTGCCCTGAACATGGGTCCTATTTCACCTGTACCTCATCAACATGATTCTGCCCCACTGAAGAGTCACATTGGTGGAGCGTGGATAGCAGGGAATCTCAGAAGCACAAGGCTCACCTACAGAAAAGACTTTCATCCGACCATCTCAAAGCACCAACAGAAAGTAATTAATCCCCACAGCACCTGCACTGGGAAGGCGGGTGTGACCACCCGGTTTTTACAGATTGGGGCCAGGAGGCGCGCGGTGACGTTCGTTAAAGGACTTGCTTCAGGCGGCACCTCCCTGGTGAAGCTGGGGCTGGGTTGGGGGCAGTCCTACCTCTGAAGTGGGTGAGAGACAGAGAGAGTGAGTGGAAGCCAGGCCCTTGTCACTTGGCCACCTTTCCCTCCCCAGGACACACGTTCCCCAGCTCACACTTACTGTGGCTGTGAGCGGGGTGGGGGAGGGGGTCTCAAGAAGATTCTCAAAGATTCAAGAAACCAAAAGCAGGGTGAGGAGTAGAAGAGAAAGAGAATGAAAAGCAAAAAATAGAGCAGGAGGTTAGAGGTTCTCTCTGACTTCCTGTAAGTATAATCCGACAGGCCACATGTGAGGGAAACCAAATGTCATGCGAAGCAGTGAAATTGTCACCCTCAGGAGGTGGGCCTTGTTAGGCGAAAGGTCACAATAATCCCTTCTGTAGCAAAGCAGAAGTCCCAATGCTATTTTTAGAAGCTCCTAGAATTTGCCACCTATTTTTAGAAACTCCTAGAATTTGCCACCACAATGTAGTATGAGAAGAACCAGAGTTACAGTTCATCGCTCTGGAGTGCAGAGTCACAGTTCTCTCCACCGTGGCTAATAGGCTTCTGAGAAGTGATCAGAACAGATGTTAGTAAAGTGATCACACCTCCAGCACACTGGGGCTCCTCGTGGTTACAGAACTTGGTGGGAAGGATCAGGGCAAGCAAGTCATGACCCTCCTGAGCAGTGGTTAGGAATGTGGGCATTTTAGTCCTGCTGAGCTGAGCTCCAGTCCCATCCCCACCTCCTGCTAGAGCTGGGTCACCTGGGTAAATGGTCTGATCTCTTAAAACTAGCTCAGTTTTCTCATCTGTTAATTGGGACTAGTCATGCCCTCCCTCCTGGGATGGTTTGAAGAGTTATCTGCAACAATACTAGTTCCTAATACACATTCAATGAACAGCAGCTGTTATGTTCTTAGTTTATACATACTGGTTTTTCTTTACTAAGAGGACACCTCCTGTACATGACAGGAATGAACGAGAGCACTGTTTCTATAGGGTTACTGAAACATACCGTTCTTAGCTGGTTCGGAGTGCCTGCACATTCCAAGTCTACGAACCATGACCGATTTTGCCTGGCCTAGAACACCCTGGGTTTTCTTTCCCTTGGGACTAACATGGACCAAAATGACAGCCAGGACCGTCCAGACCTGATCCATGCAGTCATTTGAAAACACTCCCATGATTTTTCAAGAGGATCAGCATTAGTTCTCTTCTAGGCTTCCCTCAGATGGTAAAGAATCTGCCTGTAATGCAGGAGACCTGGGTTCAATCCCTGGGTTGGGAAAATCCCCTGGAGGAGGGCATGGCAACCCACTCCCATATTCTTGCCTGGAGAATCCCCATGGACAAAAGAGCCTGGACTACAGTCCATAGGGTCACAAAGTGTCGGACACAACTGTTAGGATCCTGCTAGCCTCTGGTCACAACATTTTCATCAACTGATCAATACACAACTTTGGGTTATGTGTGGTTCTTTTTAAAGACACCTAACTTAATAGAAATTGATTCATTAAAACTGAACTCATGGCCAACAGCACTATAACTCACGCCTGAATGAAACTTCTCTAACATGTATTTCCTCTGTAAGGAACATCACACCCCTCTTGCTCTTAGAAACACAAGGCAGCTCTTCAGCACTGTGTATGGGGCCATTTTAAACAGGGAAATTACTAACAAAAAGCACAAAGAGGCACATAATGTGGAATGAGATAGACTGCAAAAAAGTCACTTGTTTACAGCCTCAGAGCCAAAATGAGAGGACACCATTGCCTTGTTCAACTTCAGCTGACATACGAATATCAGGTGACTCAAAATTTTTGTTGCTCTGCACATGTGTGTCCGAAAATGTCTACAAAAGTACCACCAGCATCGATCCTGGGATTACAAATAAACATTAAGTAGATGAATTCGCAAATACAGAATCTGCAAATAATAAGGGTTGACTTAGATCATTTCCAGGCATTTAAAACTCAAGGAAGCCAATTCTATGGTAACTGAGGCAGAGTGAAGCATTTTATCTTTTGCAACTTGTAGGAATATGTCTAGGACAGGAACAAGTAAATGTCTTTCTGTATAGGTATGGGCATCCTTTACTAGACATTTCCATCGTTTTCTTCCTTGATCTTTTATACCTCTGGACTTTGCTCAAGGTCAACAATTAAAAACCTAGACTTTGGGGAAAGAATGAGCATTTTATTACAGGAAGTAAAACTATTTGGTGCTTTCTTACATTTATTATTATTGGCTTTAGCAGAAAACATTTATCTTTCTCAAACATGTCTGATTGCGTGCATGCTCGGTCACTTCAGTCGTGTCCAATTCTTTGCAACCCTATGGACTGTAGCCTGCCAGGCTCCTCAGTCCATGGGATTTCCCAGGCAAGAATACTGGAATGGGTTGCCATTTCCTTCTCCAGGGGATCTTCCTGACCCAGAGATTGAACCCATGTCTCTTATGTCTCCTGCATTGGCAGGCGGGTTCTTTACCACTAGTGCAACCTGGGAAGCCCTCGTCTGATTATAACTATGTAAAAAATATGCATATGTAGAAAGATTGGGAGGAAACAAAAACAATTGTTAGAGGTAGAATGTGAAAACATTTTTCCTTCATAATGTGCTCTTCAGTGTTGATGTTATGTGATCTCAGACATAAATAAACTGAAGAAAAAACTTCAATTAAAACAAGATGTCTGGGAGTAGAAAAATGACCAATGAAAATATATTTAAACACAGGGGACTTAATAATCTTTCATCATTTGTTCTTTGGAAGTTTGCTCACACTGGCAAAAAAAAAAAAGATTGCACATTTCATGTTACCCATCATTCCTGTTCTGCAGTATTCCCTAAGGGCCATGCTATTCTTTGCAGGATGGATTTTAATATTCTAAGCCCTTTAGATCATTTCATTCCTGTAGACACATGATATTAAGACAGAAAGAAGAAAACCAGAATATTCAAAATGTACATGGCACAAGTAACCCGCACATTATCAGGTGTCTCTGGGAAACAGGAAACTCGGCAACAAGTGATTTTGTGAAAACTACCAAGGAGAAAGTCCAGAGAGAAATCACCAGCAGATGTGCAAAGTGGCCTGTATAAGGCAGGTTGGATACAGGTGCGATCTACAGCTTTTGAGCATAGAATCTGATGCAATTCCTGGGCAAATATGCCTTAGTAAAATTCCTCCTGAAGGCCATAGCAATCAGCTAATCCAGGATTTATTGGGCAAGTTAATATGCCTGGCTGGACTACATGTGGAGGGCACCAAGAAAAATCAGACCCAGTCCTTGGCCTCAAGTCACAGTCTGCTTGGGAAGACAGGATTTGCTCATCAAAGGAGCCCTGGGCTCCATGGTTGTCCAATGCTGAGCTCCTGATGCTGCCAGGCCAGGTCTAGACTTTTGGGACACACAGTGAAGAAGAGAAAGTTCCTGCCTTCAGATGTTCAGATTCTTGTTGGGGAGACAGACAATAAACATGAAAAGAAACCAACCGAGCTGCTTCAGACACAGAAGTGCTCGGAAGAAAACCAATGGCAGTGTTATAAAGAGTGCTTGTCCTCTTTAGGGAAATAGACATGATCTGAGGTGATGGGAAGTCAGCCAGCTGCATCAAGATCTTGGGGGGAGATTTCCATTGGCCGAGGATCTATGATTATGTATGGCAGATCAGGAGACCAGTCCAGAGGGAGGAAAGACTCCTGTAAGGGGGGAACCCTCCAAGGGGTAGAGGAAATGAAGTAATGTAGAACTTTATTCTGTAGGTCGCGGCTGCCTGCTACTCCCTACCTCTGCTCTCAGAGCAGACATCGCTAATCTAACCCAGCACTCTCCCACCAAGCCCGGGGCAACCTCGTAAGCAGACACTACCAATGAATTAGAACTGAGGTGTGAGTTAAAGACTGTTTGCCACCCACACTATAAACAGTGGGAAGCCTTTTAAAGGTTATGAGCAAGTGACTTTCAAAATAAAAGGAGTGTTTTAAGAAAGATTAATCTAACCACTGTATGCATTCTAACTTGGAGTGTGTTCTTGAGGCCACTTAAAAGAGAATATTAATAGTGGACGTTTATTAAGCACCTAGCATTTTAACAGCTTTATTCATTTTGATAACCTAAAAAGGCAGATATAATTATTCCCTTTCAGCAGATGAACTGAGACTCAAAAAAGGGACATCACTTGCTCAAGTGAAGAAACCAAGAGCTACATCATTCGGTTCCAAAGCCCTTTCTTGTTTCACTGTGGAGCAGTGATATTCTGAACATAAGGCAGTAGGAATTTAGATGGAAAGATTGGACAGATGTGAGAAACATAAAGGAAAAATTAGTGGGAGTTGATGACTAATGGCTGTTAGAAGGCAGGCAAGGGTAGGGTCAAAGATAATAACCACAACAAAAGAAAACAGTTCTTGGTTGCAGAGAACAAAGTCTTGAAATATGCATACCAATATTGGAAGGAGGGGATGGAGAGTTGGGTGTGGGGGGCATATTTTCAGTTGTTTTATAAGCTTCTGCATTTTTTTTGCAATAAGTGTAATTTAAAAAATCAGATTATTAAAAAATCTAAGTTTTTTTTTTTTTTTCCCCCTGGGTAACTGGGAGATGCCACTGAAAGAATTCAGTAGGCGCTAAGTTTTGGCTTGGGGGGTAAGATAATACATCTGATTTAGACCTGATGAGTCACTGGTGGGACAGCCAGGTGACAGTGGCATTTTAGTTCCAATTCAGGATTCAGGGGCATCTGTGGTTCCAAGATCTGACTCTTCATTTGGGATGCAGCCAGTCAAAAGCTCCGGAGACCCACAGCAGATCTCCAGCCCCGGCGTGGCCCAGTGGATGGGACCAGGGCTGGACCCAGAACTGGGAAATGCTGACACCACCCTGGGCATGTTGTTCATTTGTTCACAGGTCCCAAGAGTGCTGCTGGCAGGGAGGTTGAGGAGGGAGGAGAGGGATCCCTTGGGCATCCCTGGCCCCTGGCGAAACGCTGGCACTCTAGGAGGGAGGCCCTCACCGGGAGACGACTTCCTGGGGGCGCTTGACCTCTCCGTGCCCTGTATGGACATCACTCTACATCTGTTTACCTCAAAGCAATAGGGTTGTGAGCAATGGCTAATAAAAAGAGCCCTTTGACAACTAGCAGTTTGCATAATGACAACCATAACAAGAACAATCATAATAACATGTCCAGGAAAAACAACAGTTCACTGAAAATTTGAGAGTAGATTCCTGAGGCGGGAAGAAGATGCCCCCATAATCATCTTCCTCAAGATGCTTTTTAATAGAAGGTAATAACCAGAAATGAAACCATCAACATAATATCTGCCATGTCATAAAAAATAATTGCCGGGTCGGCCAGGCTCCCTGGAGCAAGCCTTCCTCTGCCTGGCTCCTTCGTTGTCAGTTCAGATTTTCTTCTTCACCACCACTGAGCAGCTACCTGTCCCCTGGCATCCAGACTTTCAGAATGGGGCAGAAGGAACCCAGGACGTCAGTACGCATTGTCCTAGTTTCCAAGCAGGCGGATGCTTTGAACTCCGGGAGCAGGCCACTTCCTCTGTGAGAGAGAAGAGAGCGGGGCCGACCCAGGAGAAACACACTTCCCTCCTGTTTGTTTGCCAGATGTGTGGTTTTCAAGCTAGCTGGCCTGGAATGGGTGCAGCACTCACACAGCCAGGGTGGGCCTCTGGGTGGGACCCCCCAAGCTGTAAGACTGCAGTCTCCGTTGGGGCTACAGGAAGTCAGTCATGTGGTCATTTTCTAATCCCAAACCCTAAAAATGTATTATTTCTTTAGAAATCGGCTGGAAAGCCAACAGCCACCTAAACATTCCAGCTGTCCAAATGTGCTAATGGAGCCCTGGCTCTGGAAGAACCCAGTGGGTCGTGCCCTGCCAGGCCCACCCAGTGTGCCGTCTTCACAGCTTGTAAGCTGACGTTTGGCCCGAAGTCTCTGTCCCCATGGTCCACTGTGACCCCAGAACTCTCCTTTGAAAAGGCCTGACTCTAAAGCATCGTTTCACACATGTAGCCTTTGAGGAAAATTCATCCCAAGCCTCAGAAGGCAAATCCTATGGCTGCTGGGCATGAAGTAGCCCTTCTACCTGTGACAAGATCGCCGGTCTGAACCTTTGGAATTTGGGGAAGATCCCAGTTCTCTTTAGGAAGCAGCAGCCCAAATGGGGCAGCCCTGCCCTGCATTACTCAGTCTCGAGGTTGATTCACTTCAGTGATACAGGCAGTGGGGGAGCCTGGCAGCCACTGCCTGTTACGCACCTCTCTGTCACATCGCATTTAATGACTTAGAATCATCTGATAATAATTCAGATGATCGTTTTACAACATGTTTCTTCAAATTCTATTTAGGGAGAAAGCTGGAGGGGAGAGTGGACATGCCCTCCCCCTCACCCCCCGCTGTCCCCCAAGTCCTTATGGCTAGAAACTGCACCATCCATTTGGCCAAGCTGTGTCTTTGTGCTAAAGGAGGCCCAAGAGTCTGCTCTTCCTCTTGGTTGTTGGGTGACATTCCTTTCATCCCTCAGGATAAGTCTCTCTGGTGCAGTTGGTGGCTCCTTCCTCCCTTGGCAAGCTCTCCAGTCCAAGGTAGACGGGATCATCTCTAAGGAAGCCCCAAAGTCGGTAATCCCTCCCGGCCAGATTCTGGTGGAGCAAATCCCCTCCCGCCGCCCTCATTTCCTCTTCTCTTGGTTCTGCCTGGGCCTGTCTCTGAACGCCCAGCCTCCTAAGAGCGCAACTTGGATTCACAAAAGTTCAGAATCTCAGAGGCTTTCACCTCTCTATGCCCCAACCCTTCTTTCATCGTTGACCCTTCTCTACTAGAAGAGTGTTTTTCCTGCTCAGCTGGCGCTGGACAGGTCGCTCATTGGATGCTTTCCCTGGCTTGGGTGCCCAGTACTGAATTCCTGTGGTGAGTGCCCTAGAGGGGCCTCCTCATGTAGCTACCCGCAGTGCCCCCAGCAGAGTGACACACCCGCATCTTCCCAGAGGGGCTTGATTTGTGCCCTTCCCTGTGGTGGCCAGTAGCTACCCTGGCACCGTGGCTGGTTTGAAGAGAAATACGCTGTATGGCTAAAACAGACACCAGACTTCTAAGACTTAGAGCAACAGCAACGACGGAGAAACTCAAGTATCATTAATGGATGGATTATATGTTGAAATGATATTTTGGATACTTTAGGTTAAAGAAAATACTAAACTTCCTTAGCCTGTTTCTTTTTTACCTTTTCTGAGATGACTATAAGAAAATTTAAAATTACACTTATGGCTCACATTGCATTTCTACTGGGCAGCACTGATCTGGGGTGAGGCACCAGCCATTAACTTCACAGGGCTCCTGGGCCCACAATGCCACCCCTTAACCTTGTTTTTTTCCCTTTTCTTTCCTCCTTAGGCTCTTTGAAATAACTCCAGAATGTGGCCTTAAGGCTGATCCCTTAAGGGATGATTTCCACCCACACAGTGAAGATGGGATTAGGGGGAAAGTAAAAAAAAAAAAATCCTCCTTAACTGCCTGATTAGCTTGTATTGTGGGTCCCTGGGTACTATGTTCTTTTAGACTTTAATTGCTATCCATGCAGTGGCCCCTGAGAAACATGTTTATTACTGTGATTGTTATTAGGCTCAATATTAATAATAACCATAATAATCATCTGTTCAGCCAGAGTGAGTAAAATATTCCACGAGAGTGAGAAGTGCACCCATTAACTCAGGGCACCAGAGCATGTGTTTGGCAAATGAGCTCTTCTAGGAACTAAAGGATCAGAGAAGGCAATGACACCCCACTCCAGTACTCTTGCCTGGAAAATCCCATGAATGGAGGAGCCTGGTAGGCTGCAATCCACGGGGTCGCAAAGAGTCAGACACGACTGAAGCGACTTAGCAGCAGCAGCAGGAACTAAAGGATACTTGAAGTCTTGAAGTTCTGACAGAGTTCATGTGAAGGAAGGAACCATCAAGCCACGGTTCGTTAACTCCGGGGTGGACAGGCATGAACACACTGGTACGGATATCAAAATCACCACAGATGTGGTCATGCAACCCGATTTCTTTGGTGTATCAGAAACAGCTTCAGTTGTGTTATCCCTTCTAATGCAGAAGTGGTTGGAAACCCACTTATGGGACTCATGACTGTGACAGTTCCTGGGGAGGGGGAGGCAGAAGGTCCGGGGCCAGGCTTTCCTGGGGTGGCCTCCTGCACTGCACATCCTCCCTCCTCCTGTCCATCAAGCCTCACCCCATGTTCATCTCCCAAAAGGTGGAAGGCTCCATGTGACCCCTTGCTCAGAAACTTGAGCTTCTGCTGTCTAAGTCCCCACCTCTGGCCCTTGGTTGTGCCTCTCACTTCCCTGCCCAGCACTCTGCACAGGGTTCAGCCAGCTGCTGGGTCATTTCATTCATTCCTCAGCCCAGGATTGAAGGCAAGGATGTACCTTGCATTCTACTAGGCTTTGAAGTTACAGACAGACTCCATTCGTACCCCCTGGAGTCTACTGTCTAGCAAGGAAATTACACAAATCATGATTTTCCTGGAAACTATGAAGGTCAAGTACAAAGGCTAGAGAAGCATATATCTCAGCTCTCCTTAAGCCTGTGTTCGCCAGGTCCAGTGGACTGCTCTTGGAGGACAGTCAGCTGGTTACCTCCCCAGAATGACACCTCCCCCTCCCCACAACCGCGTGGCTCAGCAGGTGTGAGTGCCCGGGGAATTCCAGGCAGAGCTTATCTTTCCAGTCAGGGACCTGGTGGTTCTCTGCATCTGTCCTCAGTGGTTCAGGATTCAGAAATGCCTGGCAGAGCAGCAGGAGAGAGTCTGGGGACCCCTGCCAGGCTCTGTGCAAAGCATCAATGGCAGGACCCCTCCTGTGAGTTCACCCAATCCTGCAGAGGTGATTGTACTCACTAGAGCACATTGAGATGCTATACTTAAAAACTACATACTTTAGATCTTCCAGCAATACCTTCCCCCCTGCCAAGGGAAGGGTGATGATCACTGAAGGGGACATGGTGGCTCCTCCCCTTTGCGTGGCTCAAGCCCCACCCGGAAGGCGTCAGGAAAGTGAGGTCTCACCAGGGGAGTTTGGTGGGTGAGGCCGGTCAAAGTCACCATGTCAGGCCCTCAGGTTGTGAGCCAGGAGCGTGTAGAGCAGGAACCAGAATGACACCATCGTCATCACCGCATTACGTCATCCAAGTCCACGGGCAGTTTCTGTGGAACCAGAACGAGGAGTACTTTTTCTGCTTGCTGCTGGAGGAGGTTCCTGAGTTACAGTGAACATCATGTTACGAAATCCCAACTTGCGTTTTCCTCTTCATGCACTCATCCAGCCTTGTCACACTTTTTAAAGAGAGAATCATCTGGGGATTCCTGGGCCTCGCCACAAGTTTTACAAACCAGGGGTTCTCAGGGGTGAGAACCAGAAATCTGCACTTGGCCTGAGCAGCCGGGGACGAAATCTCCAGTCGCCCCCCGCCTCTGGCCTGCCAGGCTGTCAGTCCTGCCCCCGGTCTGCTTCCCTATTCCTCAGCGCTTAATGTCTGCCACCAAAACTGCCGTCCTGCTGTCCTCTGGAACGTTCTAGAGTTGTTTGCTGTAGTGAGTGCCCACCTCTGGTGAGCTGGGAGGAGAGGGGGCTTGCTTCTACTGTGGCAGACCCTGGAGAGAGAGGAGGGAGCCGACAGGTGCCTTGGTAGGAGAGGCAGATTACACTCTAGCAGGATAATTGGGTTAAAAAACTAAAACTCTTATTGTCCTTACATTTCCTAAATAGAAAACAATGCCTTTCTATTACAGAAAAAAAAGTGGATTTCGATGCACGATACTGGATGCTTGGGGCTGGTGCACTGGGACGACCCAGAGGGATGGTATGGGGAGGGAGGAGGGTTCAGGATGGGGAACACGTGTATACCTGTGGTGGATTCATTTAGATATTTGGCAAAACCAATACAATATTGTAAAGTTTAAAAATAAAAATAAAAGAGCCAAAAAAGAATAAGGAAAAACAAAAATGTACCACAAACTCACCCTATAGATACAATAATTAACCCATGAATAAACTTCCCTAGAATCTTTTTCCTAGAAACCTATGCTAGGCTTTATCAGTTTAAATACAAAATAATCACAGCTCTTTTAACTTTAATAGATTTGAGTCCCTGTCCTGCCTATGACTCTCTTTCCGTCTTGCCTGAGTCTGTCTCTTCCTGTGATAATTTGTAGAACCAAGAGGCTTACTGGTGTTGCTGCTGGATACAGAGTTGTTGGGATATATGTCTGCTGCCAGACCCACTTTGTCCTGAACAGGACAGACCCATGCCTGGCTCACCAGTTCAGACCCCTCACACCTGCTGAGTTTTCAAGGCCAGGGGTAGTGTGGGCAAGGGCAGATGCTCCATTCCTTTTTCACCAACTGACCTCAGTCAGGGCTACATCAGTCCATCTGAAATGTTCTTATAATATTGAACCTCAAAGATCAACAGCTAAGAACTTAGTCTCTCTCCTCTGGCAATTCTGACAGTGTGTCCACTCCCTGCTGCAGAGATATCCTAAAATATGTACAAAGAGAGACCACTTTTTTTCCTTTGGCCACCCCACATGGCTTGTGGGATCTTAGTTCCCTAATCAGGGATTAAACCAGGCCCTCAGTAGTGAAAGTGCTGAGTCCTAACCACTGGACTGCCAGGGAGTTTCCAAAGAGGGACCACTTTTGTAAGACACACGTATGCACGCGTGCGTGCACACACACACACACACAGTGTCCTACTAACTGTTTCTCACTGTACATCAGCGAAAAGGACCACTGAAGTGATTCTTACTAAGGAAACAGGCCAGTTATCCCTGCTGCTCACAATAGAGGTGGTTGGAAATTTTTGAATATCATTTCACATTAACTAAAAAGTGTTTTTAAATAGTGTGGATTCAAGCTATTTTTAAAGTGATAAAAGGACTATCCTTTCTACCACTTCCAAACCCTGATTATTGGTCATACTAATGTTTAGATGATGAATTTTTCCAGAGCATTCTCTTAAAGGAAATACTACCAGGACTAATCTCGTACAGCACAGTGAATTTGTCTTTCTTACCTTGCATCATTCTATTTCCTTTCTCTGTTTTGGGGCCCTGTCTATCTCCAGACTACAGGGATAATAGACTATCTCTTCCAAGTCTTCTCTTCTTAAAAAAAAAAAATCATTTGATAAAACCCAACTTACTTTGATAAAAATCAATTATTAAGATTTTTAGGAATTTCCTAGCAGGAGAGCATTTTAAAACAGAACTTGAGAGAGAGGGTGTACAATGGTTAGCACCAGGAATGGTTAGTGCCAGTGATAGCAGCCGTCATGGGTGGGGTGGTAAAGAGCCTTTGACACGCTCCCAGTCACACCTTGTCCTTGGATGCCTGGCTGCTGTGCTTCACTGGAGGCCAACCCCAAATCTTTCCAGCCTGCTAGAAAATTAAAATAGAGGGAGCTTCACATCAGCCCACTAAGGTGTACTATTTAAGACTGACAAAAGTTAAAACTAGATGATGGATACATGGACATTCATTATACTTTTGTCTCTATTCCTACAGATGCTTGAAAATTTCCATAATAGAAAGGCTTAGAATGCTCTTTAACCAGAAACTGGGGTAGCCATGATATTGGGCTTTTGACCCTATGTAGGTTGGAAGAGTGAATAAAAAAATTCTGTTGATTTTGAAATGCATGATTTCATTTAGTCGCTTCGTAACTGACAGGTGTTATGAACATGGGGAATTAAGTTAAATCATTGCACAAAAGTATGCCACAAGTTCAGTTCCGTTCTCTTTGGTAAAATAATATTTTTGTAATCCAGGAAGTAAAGCCCCATTATGCAAAAAGGAAGGGATCTTTGGACACAGTCCAGGCCCTTCAAAGCGATAACCTGACTTTTCACGTATGCAAAATAACCACAGTGCCGGGCTGACTCCAGAATCATTCATGAAACCTGTACTAGCAGAAATGCAGGGTCTCTTGAAATAGTCAGGCTTGCTTTAGAGACTCACAGTGTTCAGGGTAATGATTGTTTCATAGTCTGAGAACTCGTCACTGGATGATATAAAATTATGGTCGTCAGAAACTAGTTTAAGAGTGACAGTGTGGCTTATCTCTGGGATAACGTGCATGTAAACACACCAAGTAAACTTGGGCAACCAGAAATCTTGGGGAGTGAGTCATTTTTGCTCTCTTGGTGTTACTGATATCCTTCAGGCAGTAAAACTCTAGTCATTATGTATAAGAATTCCTTGAAAAAGTTGTGAACTTCATCACGTTATAGTCAGTCATGGTCTGCTTTGTCTTGGTGATTTAGGGATGTGATGACGAACACAGTTACTCTGTTTCTCAGTGTCAGAGTGGCTGTGGACGGGCTATCATCTCCTACACTAAATGGTCTTATGTTTGCTCTTTTGTAAAGCTCCTCTTCCTCCTCTTCTCGTATCAGCCACCTACCTCTTCTACCCACTCTAGGAGGCAGGTTCCCAGCATCTTTCTCTCTGGCTTTGTCTTCTGATTTGTGGTCTCTAGTCTGTTACTATGGACTGGAAAGAAGTCTGGCCCCTTTAGAATTATGTAGAAAGTCAGAGTAAGAAGAATTGAAGAGACTTTAAATGGGGGCTCAACTAATAAGCCAAGGGCTGGATTTTAGCAATGAACTTTTTTGAAACCCTTTTTGGTGGATCTGAGGCCAGTAATTTGAAGGTATGAGGTCTTATCATCAAAATAACTTATATGGTTTTGGTAAATATAATATTTCTGTCATATTTTGAGCATTATGTTGCTTTCTTTCTCCCCTTTATCAACATTTTAAATGTGTTTTCCACTCCAGACTTCATCTCTGTAGGCAACGCCTAAACTCAAAGATGTCAACGTAGTGAAATTTGGGTCCATGTTACATCAGATTTTACACCCTTTTTAAATTTAAGGGTGTGTATGTATGTGTGTGGACTGTAATTGGTCAAGAGGTGACAGGGCAGCACAGTGTGAAGAGCTAGACTGCCTCTGTGGTAAAATGGAGACAAGCCCACAGTTGCTGGATGTTACGTGAGTAGGTATTTGTAAAGCATTTAGTAAACGTGAACTTTTATTTTTAGGCAGGGAGAAAAATGAGCCCAGGCTGAAGACTGGTTCTAGATCAGAACAAGAGTAAATTCTGCCCCCAATGCCAACATTCTTCTTGTTTCAGGCAAAGGAAAAAAAAAAGAGAGAAAAGGGGATGGTGAAAAAGGAAGCAAAGGAGAGAAGCCATGGAGGTACTCTATGACTGTGTCTTTGTAAAATGACCAGTAGCTAAAACAGAACTGAATGTAAACACTGAAGGCAGCCCAACCATCTGCCCGTATCTGGCAAATAAAAATGCAGAGAAGACAAAGGAACAGTGAGAGTGAAGAGTCAAGGGAACAGAAGTGACAAGGACGGTGCTCCGAAGGTCACTCTGAAGTGGCCCACTGCCCCTTCTGGGAGACTTTCCTTTGTAGACAGGGGAGTGCCAAGGCGGGCTCAGGAATGAAAGCTGCTGGGGTCAGACCAGGGCCAAGGACTGGTGAGCAGTGAGCACGGCAGACTTTAATTTTATGATCTCATGAAGCTCAAACTCATCTTCGAGGAAGTGCAGTCTTGAGTTGTTAAACACCGATTCAGTAAATGAAAGGACAGAGCCTAAAGTTGCAACATAATTAATCAGTGGTGCAGTCCATCCCCACCCCCCCAATCTGTTAGTTGAGTCATATCCAAAGACAGACACCAAAACCCCTGAGCTGTGGCTGGAAATGAAGACCGAAGATTAGCTTAGGTGCTGACACGTTTTTATTCATCAAGACCTGGGACACTGGATGTTGGGTAGAACTTTCCAAGCTTCAGTGAAAGCCAAACAAGCCAAGAAATCAGAAGACCCCGTCTTCTAAGCAGGAAAGGAGAGGCCCTTTCCCTGGGGCTCAGCTTCCGGGCTGTCAGAACATGAAAAAAACAAGATGGTTGGTGGTTTTTGTTGTAAACATTCAGCTCCAAACAAATAGCTCCATTCGTTAAGCAGTTGGATGATCCGTTTTGACTCATGCTGCCGAGGTGGCGGAAATCCCTCTGAGAACAGCAGGCGGAATTAGATGAGACTAAATTAACTCAGGTGTCTGTGGAAATGGGTGGGAAGAGGCAGTGATTCATGGCCAGGACAGAGATAAGCTGGTTCTTGTCCTTATAAACTCAAGTCCGGAGTCCATTTTCTGAAGTCATCATAAAGGAGGAAATTTATTTTAGTAAATAGAAAGTAAAAGGCATCAGAGCAGCACAGGTGAGACTCTGAGTGGGGTTAGAGGTCAGTGTCCAGGGCTGATGAGGCATTTGCCAACCTAACCCTGTGGGCTCTGATGCCCAGAAACTCAGCTCGATCCCATAGACAGAGGGGACTCACACAAGTAGCAAAAATAGAAGTGGTATCAAACAGCCCTTATTAGATTTTTTTTTAAGTTATCCAAGGACTGAGACTTTATTTTTGTTTTCCTATAGAAAAAAAAAAAAAGGACAAATGTCTATTTTTCTTACTGTTTTGCTCCTGTAGTATGCATTTTAGATCTGAGACTACAGGAGGTGTTATATACCCAATCACTGATGAAAATTGATATGTTACATTTTGGAGTGAAGATTTTTGATGCTGCAGTTTCTAGGTTGGACTTGATCTTGGCGGGGGTGAGGGGTGGTATACATTCTGAAGAGTACCTGTGGCTATTGGTTGGGAGTCTGTGTGATCACCCACCTTCTCTCCAGCAGGAAGAGGGAATCCCCTGGTCCCTTTACTCCCACCCTGAAACTTGCCTGAGCAGCCTGGCCTAAGAGAAGCTCTGACTCTGACTTGTTGAATTTGCCCTGATAGTGTTCAGTACACTTGGAGGAACATCTGTCATGGGCTTAGCATTGCCTTAACTGAAAATCCAAGGGGACTGAGACTGTATATAGTGTCATAAAAAGAGCACTGGACTCAGAAGAGCTAGGGCAGAGTCTCAGCTCTGCCCCTGAGGCCTGAGGTGTCCACGGGCGGGTCAGTCTTCCCCATGGATGGAAAGTCAAGACAGATGGGGAGAGTTTCTAGAGTCTCTCCTGACTCCGAGATTCTACTGGGCTAGGAGATGTTATTGCCGATGGGAACAAAGGTCTGATAAACTGCCATACCCTCCAGGATGTGCCAGGGCGAACTTAGAAGCAAGAAGACATGACCCCCATTATGACAGAAGGCAGGCTGCCAGTCCCCTCCTTGACAAGAGGTGTCACCCACAAGTGTGACAAAGGACACCCAAGAGTGTGGCAGGGTCAGCAGAGGTTCTCAGAGAAGAAAGATCCTTCCACTCAGGGCACACCCAGTTTGCTCTCCTGCATCCTCCAAATCTCTGCCCTCAACGTTGTCCCACATCCTTTTGCATCACGCATTGAATCAGTTCCCTATAAGTCCAAGTTTAATGGAGTATTAGGTTATAGAAATCCCTTCGAGCCCACTCTCCATGTTAGAAGCATCAGATGGGAACTGACTTGAGGAGGACAGAGAAATAGATCTTCCAGGGAGGGATTAGGGCAAATTTTATCTGATTTTAAGATTTGCTGTGCTGTGCTCAGTCGTGTTTGACTCCTTACAATCCTTTGGAATGTAGCCCACCAAGCTCCTCTGTCCATGGGATTTTTTCAGGAAAGAATACTGGAATGGGTTGCCATTTCCTCCTCTAAGGGCTCTTCTTGACCCAGGGATTGAACCCACATCTCCTGTGTCTCCTGCATTGCAGGCAGATTTTTTTACCACTCAGACATCAGGGAAGCCAAAGATTTGATGTTGACCATTTTTAAAGTCTTTATTGAATTTATTACAATATTGTTTCTGTTTTCTGTTTTGGTTTTTTGGCCACGAGTCATGTGGGATCTTAACTCCTGACTAGGGATGGAGCCTGCAGCTCCTGCATTGTAAGGCAAAGTCCCAACCACTGGACCACCAGGAAAGTCCCAGGGCACATTTTAATTATTATTTTTTAATTTGGTAATGTCATGTATGGATGTGAGAGTTGGACTATAAAGAAAGCTGAGCGCTGAAGAGTTGATGCTTTTGAACTGTGGTGTTGGAGAAGACTCTTGAGAGTCCCTTGGACCACAAAGAGATCCAACCAGTCCATTCTGAAGGAGATGAGTCCTGGGTGTTCATTGGAAGGACTGATGTGGAAACTGAAACTCCAATACTTTGGCCACCTGATGTGAAGACCTGACTCATTGGAAAAGCCCCTGATGCTGGGAAAGATTGAGGGCAGGAGGAGAGGGGGATGACAGAGGATGAGATGGTTGGATGGCATCACCGACTTGATGGACATGGGTTTGGGTGAACTCCAGGAGTTGGTGATTGCTGGTGTGCTGTGGTTCGTGGAGTCGCAAAGAGTCGGACACGACTGAGTGACTGAACTGAATTGAATTTGATAATATTGTACAAATTGATAATATTGTACACATTTTAATTATTTATTTTTAATTTGATAATATTGTACAAATTGTGTAAAATTTAATATTATATGTACCTGGTTGGAAAATTCGCAAGTGATAAGAGGATGTTAAAGGTGAAGTAGATTGTCCTCCTTCCCCATTCCTTGACCTCCCATCTCTTCCCAAAAGCCATTTGCTTTTTTCAGATTCCTGTATATCTATTCAAAGATATCCAATGAATACATAATGCTTTGCATTAAATGCCTATTTTTTCTTTTGACAAATCATAGCACAAGACACACTATTGCGGTTCCTTTTTCTCTTAAAGCTGTGTTTTACAGCACTTCCATTTTAGTACGTGGAGAGCCAGCCCATTCTTTTTTACTAGCTGCATAGTATTCTGTTGTATAGATGACCATACTTCATTTTACCAGTCTTCTATATTAATGGACATTTAGACAGTCCCCAAAATGTTCTTATAATAAACAGTGCTGCAGCGAATATCCTTGTACATATATTTGTCTTACTGGACATAATCACATATGGTTAGTGCTATTTTTATGTGTAAATGTCCATCTTCTCAATTAGATTGTAAATCCTAGGGAAGAACAGCAGAGATTGTGCTGTCCTGTGCCTCTGAAAACTCAAAATGCAGCATCATGCACAAAGTTGGGTTTCATAAATTTTGGAAGAATGAATTAAAGTTCCTTGTTTGTATCAACGATACTTCAGAAATAAGTAAATGGTAAATCAAAGGTTCAGTGACTTGCCTAACATCAGAGAACCAGTCAGGCATAGGACACATGAATAAATTAAAAGTAAAAGTAAAGTCAAGTCGCTCAGTCGTGTCCGACTCTCTGTGACCCCATGGACTGTAGCCTACAACGCTCCTCCATCCATGGGATTTTCCAGGCAAGAGTACTGGAGTGGGTTGAATAAATTAAAATCGATGCAAATATTTGCAGCTATTTAAAGTGTGTTCCAAAAGCAGACTAGTTTCCAGATTTGCATGCACACATGAAGAGTTCGCTCCATTGGCCAGCTCTACAAGGGGAGTAAATAACTCCTCTGGCAACCCCGGTCATCCTGGGAGGCGGGCAGGCAGCTGTCTCCAGCTGCCAGAATTTCACTCCATAAATGTTGGCTCCAGTCCACCCAATGGTGTCCCAGTGACCTGGAAAAGTCAAGCATTTCCCAGAGTGCCTGACTGGTCAGGAGGGAGATGTTGCCTCACATTAGGGGCTCTAGTTCAGCCCAGAGGAAGGTTAAAAAAAAAAAAAGGAAGGGGAGAGGAAGGAGAAAAATCAAGAGGAAGAAGAAATGCTCTCTGACCACCTGACTGCTCTGGAATAAATCAGAAAAAAGGGAATGAGTAGATGACTTTAATTGTGCCACATCACCTGTCATTAGTGATACATGAAGAGAATGCCCCTTTGTTAGCAAACAAGGAGGGTGTTGTTATCATGATATTTAATGAACACTCATTATAACCTCGTAGCACAAAATGTGTGGTCTGATTGGTTGATCTCAAAACAATTATGTCGACATCTCATAGCTTAAAGATTATATATACAGCCTTGTAGTTTCACAACTTATTACCCCCTTAAAAAAAAAGTTTTCCATACAAATAAGTGTTGTGTTCATTTTTACAGAGCATTTCTAGGATTTCCAAGACCCCTGCCTGCCGAGGGTGACTCTAGTATCGACACCAGCGTTTTTGAGGAAGTTTCCTTTGCCCTCAGATTGGGAAGTGTTGGGTTATTTTCTTTGCTCTTCCTCTCTTTTCTCTTTAGTGACCTGAAAGAGCAGAGTCACTGGGTCTAGGAAGAACATCCCAATTCACCCTATTCCCACCCTCGAGCAATATAAAAGCCTTCTCCTCAGGTTTATGGATTCGGTGACAACAAGAAAACTGCACAACAGGGAACAGTGAGTATGGATGCCACATGGCACTGCAATGCGAGAGTAATTGAGGAGCATAATTATCCAAGGTGGCAGTTTGATGAAGGGATGCAGGCTGACACTCCTAAGCTTGAGTAAAGTGTCCTGGAATCTGAATGCTTATAAATGGTACACATTTCAAGTGCCTGCCTCACCCCAAGGTGCTGGCAGCTTCCTCCTAACAAGACCCACCTGGGCACCTGCAGCCCTGACCACAGGGCAGAGTGCCATGTGCTGAATCATCAATACTTCCCAAGGCTCTGAGCCAAGAGCTGCAGGGCAATGCCACCCTGTTTTCCTTTGCCACCTGACCGACCAAAACACTGTGTTGGCTAAACCCAGAGTGGCTAGAATGGAGGCCACCCGCTGAGGTTTCCCTTAACGCAGCTTTATTAAAACGAGCAAGGAGCTTTACATCCATTGAATTGTAGAAATGGACTTAGAGGTTTTACTACTGCCTTTTACAGATGTAGAAACAGACTTGGAGAGGCTATACCTCTTGTGAAAGTAGCCCAGCTGGCCACACCAGGAATGAACCCAGGTCTCTTGATGACCTGCCCCACCTCCCACAACTCCCTCTCCCACCCCATAGTGCTCATTTTGTTTCAAGACCTCCCATCATTATTGCTATAATGGGAATACATCTTTCTGAAAGGAAATAATGACCTGACAGAATTGTCTGAATCCTTATGAGATGCTTGGATATTTAAAAGTTAAACCTAGGACATCTCAGCATAGTGTGTTTTATATAATATTAAAAACAAATAACTTAGAGCTCTTTTTGTTTATGGTCTCATCCAGAAACTCATGTTTCTGAAGGTCTAATGTAGAAATGATACTGTAGTCCTATTGACCACCTACTAATAAATTATCACTGATTTATAACAAAAATTTTGGAATTAAAAAATTCCTTATGGGCATAGCCAGGTTTAACGATGTGTTTTGTTGAAATTCAGTTCTGGTATTGCCCCATAGAGGCTAGTACAAATATAACAAGTGGAACGTGGAAATTCTCTGTTATTCATCCAAACTCAAATATAGTCAGGACATGTACTGTTCTTACTTAAAGTATCATTTTTGAGCCAAAGATGAATTATATGCAGAAGATACCCAAAATACTTATAAAACTAAATGCTTCAAAGGAAACCTAGGAATTCATGTTTCTAATTCAATCTGATCCCTCTTAACAGTTATTAATAGAACTAATTTATTTGAAAGAGGTCAATAGCATTAATCAAATTGTACATAGCATGCACTCTCTATCTCTGGAGGGGTCTCAGGGTCTGGTCTTATTCATACCTGATCCTGGGTTTCTTCCTGGTTTGGCCAGCTGTGCTACTTTAGCCTGGCCCAATATTTAAAGTATAATAGGCAGGCAATAAATATTGTTGAATGAACAAATGATTGAATGCATAGTCAAAATGCTGGATTTACCTTTCATTATTGTGTTGAAAGCCTCACAGTTTAAAACAACCTCTCCCCCCCACCGCCCAAAGCTCAATCATTCTGATAAAATGATTTAAAAATAAGAGGAACAGTAGAGAGGATTTTCTAAGCATTTTTTTTTTCTTGGGGGAAATGTGTCTAAAAACCACAAGGCTGTGTGAATTACATTTAGTGAGTCTTCAACAAACTCTCTAATTCTATATAACAAAGTGGAGATGCCAGAAAATGTTTAAAACTAAATCTCTTGTATTCTATGGACTAAGATTACTATGCTGAGGTAAAGAGAGAAGTTAGTGGCCATGGTTTAGGAAGGTTTTGATCATAGTTATTAGTTGGGTGATATTAAGCAAGTTACTTAAGAACAATTACTGTTTCAGAGTACTTTTCTATGCACACTGGGTTGAGTGTTTTTTTCCTGCATTATCCAATTTATATTTCAATATCAAATTGATCTCTCTGGGCCTCTGTTTCCTTGTATGTATAATAGAACCCATCTCAAAAGATAAAATTAGAAAATGGTGGCTACAGACCCCAGTAACTTATACAGTATAAATCAAATTGAGGCATTATTTTCATAATGATTATTGCACTACAGAAGCACCAAAGTCATATTTTACTTTCTGTTTCTTCTACTGGACCAATGCCATTTAAACTGAATACAGTAGAGAAAAATAGACATGACTCATGAATCATATGTTCTTTGGAACCTTAATCTGTTGCTATCTTCATTTATCTCATGAAGGAAATGAACCAAAGAAGGAAAAAGTCAAGGCAAGAGTGAGAGAAGATGAAAAGTTTCTCTAAGAAGTGCCCAGCTAATTTCTAGAAAGCTTCTTATCTGCAGATAGTATGGTCAAATTGTTCAGTATGTTTTTAAAACATCTGTAGGACTATTGGCGTGTGACTTGTAATCTATTCCTGTATTTTCTTTCCCCTGAATTTCCACTCTCAGGAGTCTCAGGGTAAGAAGGACATCGTAAAAGCCTGGAAGCTTTGTTCTGGGCGGGAGAAAATGACCTATTGAAAAACAAGCCAACCTCATTCTGGGCCTTGAAGCTTGACCATGTCATTTATGGAGCGACACAGTCATGCTGTAAATGACCAGAGACATTCCAGAGTTCATGACTGTTGTGTAACAACAACACTTCAAGGGTGGCTGCAAGCACGAGGCACAACACGCCTGCCCAGTGTGGTGGCTGGGAGGAACCCTCCCCCTGGAATGTGGCTTTGCTCCAAGGCCAGCCCTCCTCCCCATCTCCTCCTCCCTATTCCCTCCTCCCCATCTCCACCACCAAGCGCTGGGGGTGGGAAACTGGACTGACTGGAGAGACGACTCTATTTTCAGGGAATGACAAATTGATTGTGCTGATTGGGTGAGAGTACTTCCCTGCCTCCTTCTCTGGCTTGGAGGACACCCTACTGGGAGGATTTGTTTAGAAGTGACTTGTATGAGGAAGTGGTGCCCAGCAACAAGAGCCCAAACAACTTGCCACCAGAGAGGACTGCAACCCAGTTTCCATTAGAAAACTGGGCAAGTGGTCTTGTCCTCCCCCATGGTCCTGCAGTCATCAAACTGCTGGAGAAGACATTCCATTCCACTGAGCGAGAGGAGACAAGATGGCAGCTGAAAATTACATGAGCAATAGCCCAACAGGCTTGTAAACATTTAAGGAGTTGATTGTTATTTTCATTCCTGACCAGTTTGGTGGTGCCAATAACAACTCTATAAGCTGCTAAAGCCCAGGCAAAGTGCTGAGGACAGGCATTTGGGAACCTGATCCCCAGCGAGTGATGAATATTCATAGCCAAGTGAATCTGAACTGCTCCCCAGACAGGGTAGCTGGTGCGTGAACTTGGCACTGGCTTTGGTACGGAAATCAAGTTTATAGATTTAACCAAAGAAAAGCACTCGTGATCAGGAAATGTCGTTATGCAGGGACTTAGGGGAGACCAAAAGACAGCTGTTATTTCATGGGCTTAGAGTTTCAGCTTTGCAAGATGAAATGTTTAGAGATCTGTGCACAACAATGCGAGTGGAGTGAACACCACTGAACTGTACACTTAAAAATGGTGAAGGTGGTGAATTTCATGTTATATTTTTTTTTTACCAAGATTTATAAAAAGAAGAATGGTTACTACAAAGACGGCCCTGTAACAACTCAAACCAAATATACAACAGCTCTGCCCCAGCCTCCCAGCGTCCCTCCTTGTCCTCCCAGTCCATCACCCATCTGTCAGGACCAGTGCTAAGGAGTCAGGTGGCAGCTATCCTCAGGCTACACACAGGTCCCTGTGGCCACTCTTCTGACTTCCCATAACCACAGAGCTCTGGAAGTGGATGATATTTCCCGCACTGGACGATCTCTTCCTCCATCACTCTACGGTGATTAGGGCATTAAAAGACATGCTTTGCTGCTTGGAGGACTGGAGGGTCCAGTCGGGGTGGGTACACTGTCTAGGCCAGGAGGAAACCCTAGTGACCTCTCCTCTCCCCTCTCCCCACCATCCCCCTTCCCAGGCCCCCAACACCTTCTACCCCCATCGAAAGGGACTTTCCCTCTCTAACCACCAGGGTCTCCAGTGGTGAGCAGAGACGGTGACAAAAGACGTGATGTGGTTTCTGCTCAGTTAGAAGCACAGGAAAAACTTTCAAACACCCCTTAGAAGGGAGAAAAACCCAAGTACGGAAGGAAGGAAGTCTGTGCACCTTCAGCACAGACTTTGCCCTGCCTCTTTTTTTTGTTTGTTTATAAGAAATATATGCCTCTCTTTTGGAGCAGTCCACCAGGTGCCCTGTGGCCCTCAGCAGAACTCACGGAGAGCTGGGGTTCAGCATCCCTGCCAGCTGGTGTTCATCTCCACCTGATCACGTTCTAACTCCTTACTCTGATGGGAGCAAGATTGGGACCTGAATTTAAGAGATGCTTCTCTCATGTCTGAGTTATATAGCTAGTCTTAAAAGATTCCTTTCTTCCTTCCTTTTCTTTCTTATTTTTTCCCCATCCAATCCTCTTAAGAGCATATAATTCTTCAGGCTATAGATGAACCATAATATATGAGGTTATTACACTAAAGTTGGAAGGATGGATGAAACAGCTGTAACCTATCTAAGATGGGCTGAATGGTTTGCTTCAGATAAATGTAATTTTCAGTCTGGAATCCACGTGCAGGTCAGAACTAGAGAAGACAAAAACTACCAATTTGAAGCAATATGACTATAAATCTGTAAGGTTTCTGTTGGTTGCAAAAGCTGTCTAACAGGTGGGTAAACTGCAAGTCTTCAGATAATTCTTAGAGGAATCGTGCCTTTTGGGATTACATTGCCTGGGAACAAAAAGGTACAACAGACTGCTTTTTCTCAACTTTCAACTCTGTGTCCAGGTATGCTGGTTAACTATGTATGGGCAATATTTAAAACAGAGAACATACCTCCTTAAACTCAGAAGCAACAAAAAAATTTTATGTGCACTTGAAGCAGAAAAGATGTCCATTTATGCGGTTCCTCTCCTTTGTAGAAAACACACGCCCCCTCGCCCCCATGCTTTTCAAGTGGAATGAACTTACCCACTTTATCCAAAATAGCATCTGAATGTTTGCAAATGCCCAGTGCCTTCTGTCTGAGCATCTATGTGCTCTTCAGCTGCAGTTGCCAGGCCCCCAAGGCATGTCCTGATGGGGGCCTGGGAGCTCCCTGCCTCAGTTTTCTCTTTGGAGCACTGCTGACCTGAGGCTGACCCGGAACCACTGAAGCCTGACACACACCCCCTGCCTCTGTGAATGCACGTGGAAACGCCAGCTCAGTCTGGCGCTTTGAAGGGGAACTGGCCACCCTAGAGTGATGAAAGCCTTTCAGTAAAGGGGCATCTGGAAGAAGCTTGGTTTCAGAGATGTGAATGATTGTGTCGAACTGGTGAATAATACTGGGCTGCAGCAGGCCACGGTTCTCCAAGGCCAGCCATCCCCACCTTGCTTTCCCGAAATGTCTGCAGAACTTGTTAACAGTCAAGTTCCTGACAAGGCAAAAGACAGCAATTTAATGCTGTGAAACCCTGCCATTTTGGCAAGCCTGACCTAAATACAAACACCATCAGTGACTCCTGTGGGCCCTGCCTGCTGGGCAATAGCAGCATCTTCTAAAGTGCTGACTTCGGAAGTGAGAAGTGGAAGTAGAGTCAGGAAGCTGGGATTCGGTTTCCAGGCCCAGCAGGAACTAGTCACGTGGCTTGAGCCTCTCTCCTGACCTTCCATGCTTTGACAGACCCATTTATAAAATGAAGATGCTCAAAGCCCATCCTTACCTGTCTCCATGAAAACACTCAAGGATGAAAACCTTAAACCTTCCTTCCACCAGCACAAGGCTAGGTACTTCTTGCAGCAACAACAAGAACAGATACCAAGAACTGTGTGAAGCTTTGAAGGAAATCGTAGCCCCAACTGGCCAGATGTACAGAACTACAGTCTTATCCTGGTTCTTAAAAATGAAACAGTTTCATTAAAACTGGGCCTCATTCTTTGATTTCACAGCCATGCCATCTGTGTGCATGGGCTCACTGCTCCATGGGTCACTTGGGTCAAATGTTCCCCAGAACTGACTTCCCCGGGGCCCTAGAACACCGGAGGGCCACCTGCCTCCCTGCAGTCCACCAGAGACAACCAGTGAAGCCCTGCCATGCAAAATTTTCTTGGAATTTGTAAGCACCCATCTCCCACCTCCTTTCTGTTGAAACAGAGAATCAAAAGTTAGCTCTGCATGCAGGCAGCTCGGAAAGAGAAGTGTGCTCTACACTTGGAATGAGGAGGAGGGCGACCCTGCAGCTTTGGAAATTGCCTGTACCATCTGCACTAGCCCTTCCTTGTGATGCTTGACCAATCTTCTGGTGGGTGCGAGCACTTCCGGTCTTTGCTCTTCCCGGCGGCTCGGAGGGCGGAGTCAACTGGTGGAACCGGTTCACTTCCTAGGGCTCCAGTGCTTCCTCAAGTAGGCAGGGGCGGAGGCGGGTCTGCTATGATTGGCATTTTGTTTGCTGGCCTGAATGTGCTCGGGAGAAGAGTATTATGTGGACTCCGAGCGCAGAAGAGATTGTGGGATGGTTGCTGTGTCCCTGCCCTGACAGACACGCCATCAGGAATGACAAGGATCATTGAGTATAAACTCATGGCCTCATTTTCAGAAAAACACAGAAGCAGGCTGAGCCTTCACGCCCCATCACCTTCCCGTAGAAGATCTGCTTGTCCTCACATCCCTCGGTTCTAGCTCCTTGCCTTGCTGGTGTCCTGAATGTACCAAGAGGCTGTATGTCCTGCCTTGTAATGTCAGCAGGTTGGAGAGATGACCAAGTCATGTTTTTTGGTGTTCAAGGCGGTAAAATGGGCCACATGCGTCTTGACGGCAAGTAATCACAGTGAAACTGACACTCAAGTAGAAAACGGTGTCCGCCCACAGGAGCAGCCCAGCACCAACTGCTGCATGTAGGTTAAGCGTGGAGTCGCAGCTCAGGTCAGCCTCTGGCTGCCACCAGCGGGTGATTCAGTAATAACTGGAAGCACGATTGCTTTTTCACTCACTATTTTTTAACGGTTTATTCATAAAGCAATTTTTCACTTTTCACTTATTTTCAGCCCCTTTCACATCTATCTACTCACAGTTTCTGTATTGGCTTAACCTTTCCCTCTCCTCCCTCTGACTGCTTCATTTGTCTTTATTCCCTTTTTTAAACCTTGAACCGTTAGAACAGTATCGAGGCCTCTATTGCTTTGCTAACAGAATGTTTCCTTTCAACGTCTTTTTGGATTCTCTTGGTTGGCTTTGTCTTCTTTAGCTCCCATATTTTTTATCTTCTTTCCTTTTTGCAGCAACAAACTTAAATCTTTCTTACTCTTCATGCAAGTAAGGCTTGGCATTAAAAAAAAAAAAAAAGATGTGGAAGAAAAAACAAAAAGCCACTAAACTAAACATCCTAGAATTCATGGTACTTCACTTGAGCAGAGGTTTGATTTAAGCACAAGCCATTATTTCCATTAAAAGAATCTTGATTCCTTTCAGATGAGCATATTAATTCCTGGGGAAAGTTCATGATTCTCACAAATTAGCAGGACCTTTGTGAGCCGAATCTCTTTTGCCAAAAGAAGCCACAATAGTTTTTTCCGTACAAGCCTGTCCCTCATTTCCATTTTCCTCTGACATCTGCTCTCTAAATTACAAATAACTGCCTATAGCAACAATCAGACTTCCAAGGGAAACAAACCAAAAGGAAAAAAGAGACAATGATGGAATCTTAGCATATTAAGAGATGTAATACTTCCGAAAGAGCACAAAGAAAGCCCAGGAATGACTCCTTCATTTTATGGATCAGGAAACTGAGGCCCAGGGAAATTCTAGGACTTTCTTGAGAGCACTCAGGTAGTAGCAGCTGAACCAGGACTAGAACTAGGAAAATCTCTGGTTCACTCTTTCCAGCAGACTAGGAGCTCATAATCTCAGTTCCTACCTTGGGGGTATATTTAGACTCTGGCCTGGGTAGCACAGAAGAAGGACTGAAGTCACCCAGTTCATGATCTTTAGATGGTGAGTCTCACTGCAGATCACTGTCAGGTTAATCGTAAAACTGAGGCGGCAAGAAAGTGTTCCATGGAAAGGGATAAGGCTTCATCCTACTTCCTTTGCCTGCATGGACGGGAAATAGTACTCCAGGGCGCCTTGCTGTGGAAGAAGGGAGGATGGAGACAGTCCCTCTCTTCCCAAGACAGGACTGCGCTGGCAGGCTGCTAGCCTGGATGCTCCTCTGCAGAGCGCCGGGTGTCGGGTCATAGTGGCACTGTCTTATTTTCCACCCCCTCACAGAATCCCTGGGAAGGACTCAAATGGGAAATACATTTTCAAATATTTCACAAAACATAACAGCACAGTTCATTTCTTGGTATCATGGACTCTTCCTCTGGATGAGACGAGCTCTCCAGATCTGTCTTCTATAGAGTTTTACATATTGATATGCACAGTTTCCTCCGAGGCTTCCGGAACATTAAGGAGACTTAAGTTCTCCACCAGAGCCTTGGCTCTGTCCTGTCCCCGGGTGCACCGTCACTTACACGGTTATGGAAGTCTTTGAATTATAAGCATGGGAAGGGCTTGCCAGGCATCTTGCCTATCCTGTGCTTTTAGACAAGCTGGCTCTTCATCTCTAGGCCATCCCAGGAAGGAGACTACTTCCTCCCTCCCCCAAAAGGGACCCACTGTGTTACCATCCTTAAAGGTGGCTGTTCACCTTTATCATATAAACCAAAGTCACTTCTGTTAATGGTTTAATTGTTTCTTTTGCTCTGCCCCTCATCCAGGGAGGAACACTGGTTGCCATAACCCACATACAAATCCTTCAGATTACCTAAAGATGGGAAGCTGTGCCACATTTCCCTGAGGACAATTTTCCTTTTGTTAACACACTGGAGAATTTCTTACCCAAACCACCCACTGGCATTTACCTGTCACTTCCTCTTTCTTTCTTGATGGGGGTAGGAGAAAACTGCAAGGTGGTTGTGCTCACATTTATGCTGAACAAAAGCTTCTGTCTCAAATTCAGAGGAGGAAATGTGTACATGACTAACTGTGGTTCATTACTTATCAAACCTGGAAGGAAGAACAAACCAGGAGAGGGTTTGTTATAGTATTCTGTGAAACTGAGCATGAGGAGTATTTGTGTAAATCAGCTTAAAAATAACTTTTTGGAATTTTGCTATGTTTTGGGCCTAAATTACATGATTAAAGCTATACTGAGATTAAAATCACTTCTCACTTATTGAAGGAGCAGCTGTCAGCAGCACTTTAAGCAAAAGGACTTGGGAGTCCTAAGGACATGAAACTTAGAAATGGATGTGATGGGAGGCTTATGTGTACTGAAACATTTCTTGCAGCTGCTGGATACCCAGAAGAGCTCAGAATGGTCTGATTTCTTCTGGCCAGACATTGATAATGAAACAGACATGTTATGGACAAAGAACTCTATGGTCTCATAAAGGAAATAGAAGTGTCTTTTCAGTTGGTTCAATGATCCCATTCTATGTAACTTCGCTTCTATTCATTAATGTTTTTAGCTGCCACCCTCTGTGGTGCAGCCTTCCTTTGTGGACCAGATTATCCCAGAAACATTAGAAATCCTCCAGCATGTGCCTCTAATTACTTTCATTTCTCTGCTCTGGCCTTTTCCCATTATCTTCTTTTAAAGAAGGCTTCACACACACACACACACACACACACACAGACACACACACATAAAGGAATAAGTTCACTTACACAGACTTAAAGGTTCTAAATTGGTTTTCTGTCCCCCAAGGGAAAAAAATTTAGAAATGTCCTTATAAGCTCCCATGGAACTCTATATTCTATATATTTTCTTACGGTAGAGAATTGAATGTGTCATTTCTGAACAGGGCTTTTAAGGAAAAATTTAAAAAGGTGGCTTCTTTGGTTTTGCCTTGCCATACAAACAGCTGCCTGAAGTCTCTGTTCAGCAGGGTAGATGACGGCAGGGGAGACTTGAGCTCCTAGTGAATATCTTCTCATGTAATGTTTCATTAAACAGCTAAGTCCACAAGTGTGCTCAAGACATATAACTCTCAAGAAAAAAAGGTATGTTTTGCCAAGTAAAGAACAATGATTAATGGTAGTAACTGTTATACTCTGGATCTGATTGGGCTTTGTTTTGAAAAATTATTACCACAATGGTTCTGTAGAATTTAGTAGTGCATCCAGCACCATTTGGCACGTTTATGACAATAGGGTCTGGTTTTCTTAACTCCACAGTAAAATGCTGGCAGCATTTCAAATTCTTGGCACAGATGTTTAAGTGACTATAAAGAAGAAACATTAAAAAAAAAAAAAAACACTGGGCAGTTTTGAGTGTCTAAATATAAGCAACATTATTTTCTTAACATGCATGGTACCATGAACTTGCTAATGGATGAAGTGGCAAACATGAAAACCATTTGTGAAGGGCTTTTAGGTTTTTTTTTTTCATTGAGGGCACTAACACTTTTCTATAAGTATCTCTCCTATTCATGTCTACCAAGTGAAACTCAAATTTTGCTTTTTGTTTGTGACTGGAGAAAGGTTAGTGTCTGGAGTGTCAGTGGACAAACAAGTAGATCCATTCCCAACACATGACCCTTGGGACCACATGGCCAGGCTACTGTGATTCCTGGGCTTCATACTAAAAATGCCCAGAGGCCTGTCAGACAGCTTTCTTGAAATTTGTTTTAAATTGCACAAGTGGCAAATCTACTTCCTGAGTTAAAATGTGAAGGGGAAAAAAATACTGTAGCACATAGGGCAGAAAAACTATGCAGACGTATTCCCTATGGTTCCCTGTGGAGTGTTGGCTACTGAAGCAAAAATAATGCCACCAATGGGTAAAATGCTCCTCAGGCTCCCAGGGCTCCCCAGAGCCCCTCACCCATGAACTGGCTGGGTCCACACACATACATCCTGAATCAAGGCTAGGATGGCATTTCTGGACTTAATCCAAGTCTTCCTCACCTCGCTACCACCCCACTGCCCATCAACTAAGTAAAACAAACAAAAAAGTCCAACAAAAGCAAACAATAGCTGGCTCATGCTTGAAATGCTTTTCTTAGAGGACATTTTTATGGCCCATAATTAAAGACAAAGATCTTACACTGTCGATTTATGAGAGGCAAGCGATCAACCCTGTCAGATCACTGACAAATGCAGTCACCAACGGAGGTGGGAAAACTAGGGAATCATCTCTATGGGGCACGGAGGATGGGGGTGGGGACATGAGCAGGATGGAGGCAAATTGTGTCACGTTCGGAATTTGTTCTAAGGCCACCCTTACAGTATGGCTAAGGTGTTGCTCCCTCACCCTCCACTCAAGACATTAGACAAGCATTGGTAAAGCATCAACATTTATATTTAATTTACATTTTGACAATTTGCACATAAATAACAATGTAAACCAGTACGTAAACATAAGATAGTTTGTTCTAGCAAAGTAAAAAGCCAGTAACTTTGGTCAGTTTTGAGTAGAAGAAAGAAAAAAACAAAACCACTCTTGATTGTGGGCTCAACATTCACATGTAAGAGGCCTCAGAGGGAAAGTCAGATGGTAGAGAATTACGGGGTCTCAAGCCACTGTGCAGGTCTCAGTAAAAATTTCCACTAACGAGAAAGCATGAGAGGGAAAAAAGAGAACAAATGAGTGATGGGGAATAGAAAATATTTGATGTCAGTGTCAGTATGATGCTTTGGTTTACTTATAATCAAGGACTGTTTGTCAAACACTGTTAAAAAAAATATAAAAAAAAACTGTCAGTTTCATTATTTAAAGGAACAGATCAGTAAGGCTCTTAGGTTTCCCTGGATTATCCTAAATTTGTTGTTCTCTTCTGTAGGCTGATACTAGTTGCCACAGACCAAAATGCTGAATATATAAACCAGATTGATTAGTGATCCATCAGTTATTTAAGAAGGAAGGAGAGGAAGAGAGAAAAGTTACAGTGGTTGATGGGATTTCTATTTCTGGGACTTGGGTGTGACCACATCAGAATGTGACAAAAAAAAAAAGCCATCTTAGATTGTCCTTAATAGTTAAAAAAGGTATGTCTCTTTCTCCCTGGTTGTTATGCAGTCCCCACCTTTGCACCAAGATTTTAGGATCTCTTATAATACCAAGGGGGTGCCCAAGCTCACCAATGTAATTGTGAGGTCATCGAGTGCTAATTAAGCAAAGAGTCAGAAAGGGTTTGATTTTTTTTTTTTTTTTTTTTGCCATTAGGAAAAGAAGGATCTTTTACATGTTTTGGCTCACAATTTTAAGTGGTTATAAATATATTCTATATACATGGTATAGTGGTATAAATAGATTTATAAATATACATCATTGTCCGCTACACCTTGAATGCCAACGTGTCATCTTTGGGCTTAGCAGAGGACGAGGCAGAATGGGATGCATTCCATCTCTTTGGTGCACACGTGCTCTCTCCTCTTGAGTAGCAAATCATTAAAGATGCCATCACTTCCTGCACTACTGGACACACTCAATGAGGTAATTGTTGTTGAACAACTTTGCAATGCCCTTTCTTCTTCAATTAAATTAACCATAAAATGTAAAAACACAAATACTGAGGAAAGTCTTGAGTTGCACAGAAAAAACAAATACAACTGATGTGTTGGGGACAGGAATGTTCATTACCCGCTTTGACCCTAAGACAACGAGAATACCCGTTTTCTGGCTTTTGGTTTTTAAAGTGTGGCCTGAGCCTATCTAACTCAAATCCTTCCTGGTGGAGCACCATGCTTGTGCAATTCTGACGTAATAACAAAAGACCAACAACAAAAACACCTGGACTCATGCCCCCAGACCTCACCCATACAAAACCACCTGTGCTTTGGAAACATTTTGCAGTGGTTTTAAACATGGCATTTTGTCTTCTTCACATTTTCAGATAATACATTGGGATGCTAAAGTCTCATGGCCACTGCAAATGGTCACATGACTTTGGGGATGGGACAACCCTGTTTTTTTGAAGAGGGAGACAGACTGGCAACGCCTTATCACCTTTCTGGTAAATCTGTGATTGGGGGCAGGAATGCTGAACTCTCTACAGAAACATACAAGGTTTTTATTTCTTCCACCTATTACTGGGTAATTCTGCAAACATACCCCCAAATTATGTTCAAATGATACAAGGCTGTTCAAATAATATAATCCTATGAATGAACACATCAACTGCCTAACTTTGGCAATACTCAAACCTCACTTTCAAACCATTATTATAGAGGGAGGTTGACTTGAAGTAATGTATCTGTTTATTAAATCTTGAGATACTTAAAACAGATGTGCAGAAATTATCTACAAAGAATGGCCACCAGACAAAAATATAACACTTAACTCAAATTACAAGGAATTCTTCCAGTCATTGTAAACTTTTTTTAATTATTGCTTTTTGAATGATAAACTGTATAATAAATTATGAAGGATTATCATTGAAAAAATAATTATGGCTAGGCAATAGTCTTAGCAATGGGGAGGCTATGCAAACATATTCACACAAATATTCAAAATACAACAGGTTCAAATATATAGATGGGGTGTAAATAAGTATATATAATAGGTATATATATTGTCTTTGCCTCATTTATGCCCTGAGATTTCAGTAACTTTGGGGTTCCTTCTTTAATTCCAGAGAGGTGAGGGAAACCATCTGCCGTCAGGGAGAGCTTTGCAGAATTGGAATTATGTACAAGCGCTTGCGACAGGCACCCTGACTCGCCAAGTCGTAAGTTAAGAAACAAGACAAAACACCTTTTGTTTTCTGAAAATCTTAAGGATCCATAGGTTCGACTGTTTCTTCTTTGACCTTTACAGGTCCCAGAGGTAGTGGGTTGCTGTGAGGCAACTTCAGGAGGGACGGCTCTGTTGACTCATAGAGGTTATACCCTGAGAGCAGTCCATTTCCCAGGTTTCTTTGCAAAGACGCTTTCAGGCCAGTTTCTTCCTTCTCTTTTCTGACCACGGCCAGAATCTCGTTTTCCACCACAGAGGTCATGTCGATGTTGTCCTCCATGTCCTCCAGCCGGTCGGCATTGTCGCTGATGTCAAACTTCTCGATCTCTTCGTTGATTCTGGCCAGGTCCTCCAGAGGCAGCCCAGTGGCCGGGGCCACAGGACAGTGCCCCTTCAGGTGGACCTTGAGGCTGCAGAAATGGATGTAGCTCTTGTGGCAGTGGGCGCACTTGTGGGGCCGCTCCCGCGTGTGTAGGCGCTTGTGGAGTTTCAGGTGCACAAACTGCGTGAACTTGGCGGGGCACACCTTGCACTGGTAAGGTTTCTCTCCGGAGTGGAGTCGCAGGTGGGTCTTGAGATTGCTGGTGCTGCTAAATCGCTTGTGGCAAACCTGCAGTGTGGGGAGGGAGGCAGAGAAGGGAGGATGGAGACCAGAAGGTTAAGAGCTGCCAAGGGGAGGTGCCAGCTGCCCACCCACGCAGGACAAACTGGGAGGGGAAAGAAAACTCCCTGTGGCCCCTCACCGCAGCGCAAGGTGAATAGGGCGAAGTGGGGACGCTCCCACAGGGTGGTGGTTCCCTCCCCGACCATTGTCCACCCAGTGGAAGCCGGCTGTGTCATCTCATCAGCAGCCGAAGGAAGGCAGAATTCTTACGTTGGTTTAGGACACCAAGAGGGTGACTGTTGAGACACTGTGTACAAAGGTCGAAAGTTCTACCCAGAAAACACTGCCCACCTGGCATTCATGTGGCTTCTCTCCCGTGTGTACCAGGTAGTGTTTCTGCAGATGGGCGAGCTGAGTGAAGCCCTTGTTGCACGTCTGGCATTTGAAAGGTCGTTCTCCACTGTGCACTCTGAGGTGGACCTGGGAAGAAGCCACAACACATTAGCCTGGCTCCCAGTCTGCAGGCTGTAAGAGTGAACATCCCGGCTCAAGTACTCCGGGCATTTAGGATGCAAACCTCTTAAGCATCAAGGTGAAGTCTTAGAACAAATCAAACTCCAATGTGGGCTTCAGAACACTCTGTCGTGTCTGAGCTAAAGAAAACTCACAGCCTAAGCAGGGACTCCACACTGATCCTCTAGCCCAAACCCCAGATGTTTATTAATCAGATACTGGGGGGAGGGGAAGTAACAGGTCCCAAGCTGCCTGGCCCACGATGCCATGCCTGGGTCTTACACGGAGGAAACAGCAATCAACAACCTGCAAGAGGTTTAAGTACCCAGGCGCGCTGTGTGCCCTCCCGGGGAAAGACCGAGCATCGGGGGGTGGGCGTGGGGGTGGGGGTGGGGTGGGGTGGGGGTAGGGGGTGACCACGCCAGCCAGGCCTACCTTCAGGTTTGAGAGCTGCCCGAAAGTCTTGGCGCAGACGTTGCACTCATACTTGATCTTGCCGTTCTGCTTCTTCAGCGGGTAGGGGAGTGTCTTGTAGCCAGTCATGTTCCTTTTGTTCTTGATGAGATTCACCGCCTCCTCGCCTCCGGGGGCCGCAGCGGCCGCTGAGGTAGCTTTGGGCTGCACCACGTGCTCGGCCGTGGCGGCGGTCCCGGCTGTCGGGGAGCCGCTGGTGGGGGTGCAGGCCTTGTCCTTCAGGCTGGCGGCCGCCCCGGGGAGGGAGAAGGCACTGTGCGGCGCGGGCACCAGCACCTCCCGGGGGTGCTCGGGCTGCAGCAGGCGGCGCGCCCCCTCCGAGGGCAGCGAGCTGGGGAGCGAGGCGGACGCCAGCACCGGGGGAGGCAGGCCGCCCCCGCCCAAGAGGCTGCTGTACACCGGGTACAGCCTCGGGAAGAGGCCGAAGCTGTTAAGGCCGTTGATGTTGCTCACGGCGGCGCCCAGGCCGTTGCAGTTCATGCCGTAAGGGGGCAGCAGGAACTTCGGGTAGTGCGCGTTGTAGGAGGGGATGAAGGCGGGCGGCAGGTGGGTGGGCGGCCCGTAGCCGGCTAGGGAGCCCAGCCCCTCGGCGGCGGCCCCGTAGGGGGCGTTCAAGTAGGCGTAGGAGTCGCGGGCCTCCTGGGGGCCGGGGGCCCGCGGCGACACCGTGTTCCCGGGGCTGCTGTGCGGGCTGCAGCTCTGCAGGCTCCGGTCCGGGCTGCTGCGCGCCGAGGGGCTGGGCGTCGTGGAGGACGATATGGGGGAGTGAGTGATGTAGGGCGGCCGCTCCATCCCGTAGCATCCCAGGGGTGCTTTCAGAAAGTCTTCCGGGAGCGGGGCGCGAATCGGGTACACCACGCGCGGGTAGAAGGGCATCTCCGGGCTCCCGTTTTTCCTGAAGTCTTCCGCGTCCTTCTCTGAAGTGAGGGGTGAAATGTTGGAGCGGTACAAGTCCTTCCCTTTGGAAGGGTGGGAGTCCAATTTTAGGATCTCTTTGACGCTATACTCTCTCTTCGGGACACTCTTTGGGCACAGTTCATGTTTCTCAGTGCTCTGCTGCTTTGGACGGCTCTGGGTTTGTGCTGAAATAAAGAAAGGGAGATGATTACTCAGAGGGAGACAGAAAATTGAAGCGACATTGCCCAGGCTGCTCTCTCCTTGAGCAAACCTGAGCCCCAGCTGCCCCAAGAGGGCCACCTGGCTTCTCAACACCCACTCATTCTGGAAGGCTCATGCCACTCCAGTTCCTCCTCAGCAAAACCGGGTCACCGGTGGCATCAGTCAAATGAATAACATCGTTTGGATGACTGTTTCCACTGGTAAAATCCTCATGATAGAACAGTCCTGTTCAACCTAGAGTAGGAGCGTGCCTCCACGAAATACTGGGTGCGGGGTGTCACAGGTTAATAAAAGTCACAGTTTACCTAAAGGAAATCAGCACACCCTGTGAACTAGATGTGAAAGATGAAGACTCATTTCAAGTAATAAGCAGTCATCAATTTTCACCTCCATTCTTGTTTAATACGAATTTGATAAAATCCTGTTCAAACTGCCTCTGTCAAACATATTAGCAAGGTGATGCAAACCCTTCCTCTGGATTTGCTGACACCACCAGAATTTCACTGAGGCTCCGGGTCTCACCAGGCTCCCAGTAATGCTGTCCCCCGGAATCACAAGGCGTTACATAGTCATCGCTGCCAAACCACAAATGGCACTTTGCGAGCCAGTTCAATTACTTAGAGCACCAAAGAAAACAGGCAGCGAAGATGAACACACGTATTCCAAAAGATGGCATATTATTACTCGGTAAACAGACTGTTTAGGAACAGCAGCAATGCTCTTAAACAGAGCCTGTTTACGACAGGTTCTCCAGGTCATGGCCAGCACTGCTCCCTCCAAACACGCAGAACGAAAGATGCTTTCAGGAAGACACCAACCACCCAGAGCTGGGAAAACCGACCACTCCCTGCTCAGCCTTCCCTGGAAACCAAAAGTAAAATACAAGCTGCTTGGTTGGAGCTCTGGTTGTTGGTTGGTAAGCACTCCAGCCTGCACACCTGCCCTCAGTGTAGGGAGAGATGATCAGCTGTGGGTTTGTATAGATGCCATCAGGAGAGCTCTTGGCCTCAGCCTTAGAAGAGGACAGGCTTGGGGGACCTTGCTAAGCCTCCGTAAAAGCATCATTTTGTTGTCCCTGCTTGATTTAATGGAGGAAGAACTCTAGGCTTGATACCCGATAGGTCTAGAAATGAACTCTGTGGACTCCAGAGTCTGAACTCTTCAAATCCATTCTCTAGGCTGACAGGCTTGAGGGATTCGGTTCCAGTTTGAGAGCCCCCTCAGAATGTTATCTCTGCTGGCTGTTATCAGTTACTCCCGGGTGAGCCCGAAGCCCCAGAATAAACACAGCCCAGACACTATCAGGGAAGATGTGATGGGGGCAGTGATGGAAAGCTTGTTGAGGGAGAGGGATTTCTGAGGCCACTAAACCAAAATAAATACCCCCTTATCAGGCCAATACCAGTCTTTCAGTGAGGCTCAGCGGGCAGGAAGTTCAGCTTGTCACTTTTGTTTTTTAAAGCTGAAATGGTAGAGGAAGAGAGACAACTAAGTTGGAAAACTGATGGGCAAGGCATCTCAGCCACAGGAGGGGATTTTGAGGCAAAAAAAGAATGATTTGGAGGCAACCATATAGGCTCAGGTTAAAAAAAAAAAAAAGACGTAACCCGAAAAAAAAAGAAAACACAGAAGCTTCACCATCACAACTTTCTGCCATTGTTATGTGGCAAATTACATCTGAGTCTCCTAATTTTTTCTAGTAGCTTCCACACTCTCTGGGTTCTAATATTGAATAAATTAAAGTTATAAGCAGGAAGTTTTAATCTGTCCATAGCACTGCCCTCCTATTTATAGTCAGGTGTTATTGCTGAGCACCTCCATAATCCAATTATTGAACTGTTGCAAAGCTAACAATCGAGCCAACAACAAGAAAAGTTGGAATTTATTATTTTCTATGCAAAATACTGAGCAGAGTGTACCTAGCGTATCATAGCTCCACGATAAATGCTCACTATCTTACACCTTCATAAAAACACATTTATTTCCTATTAAAAAAAACAATATCTGGAGAGCAATGTCAGCCCCCCTCAGGTGTTCTAATGTGTCAATCATGGAATCTATGCATGTGTGTGCTAAGTCACTTCAGTCGTGTTCAACTCTGTGCAACCCTATGGACTGCAGCCTGCCAGGCTCCTCTGTCCATGGGATTCTCCTGGCAAGAATACTAGAATGGATTGCTGTGCCCTTCTCCAGGGCATCTTCCTGATCCAGGGATCAAACCTGCGTCTCTTATATCTACCAGCATTGGCATATGGGTTCTTTACCACTAGTGCCACCTGGGAAGCCCTCATGGAGTCTATATGAAGATATATTAAAAAAAACCATCCTTCAGTAGCTGAGTAATCAGTGGAGCTGGTGTCATTTCTGACTCTCCCACTCAGCAGCAGCTTGAGTTAACTTGAAAAAGAAAATCAAGATCTGTTTTTGTTCTTAATTCTTTAATGGCTGTAGGCGGACGGAGTCATTTCAAGAGTGAACTGCTTCTGAAGGCTCTGAATGGCTTAATTATGCCGACTCACATTTTCGATCTATAATAAGAACCCCCAAGACTATAAGAAAGAACCTAGAAGTTCTGCAGTAGGCAAAACAAAGTCTGTTTTCAACTGAAACTGAGAAAGCAGATTAACATTTAGAAGTCTATAATTTGGTCAACTGTTTTCTAGATGGGTTAGTTAGATAGACTGAAAAAAAAAAAAATACCAAAAAAAAAAAACCACACAACCTTGGGAGAGTAAGAGTTAAACCTAATAATTCCTACTCCTTTTTTTTTTTTTTTTTAATAACTATTTGTGATTTCTGGCTATTTATTTTTCTTGACTTCAGTTTTCTTCAAATCTGTTCTCCTCAAAACTCTACCAACTGAACCATCACTGCCATTTTAAAGCCCTCACAGAGATTCTGATACAGGCCTCTACTGTGCATGAAACATGGAACCCAACACAACTCATCTGAAGACACAATCTACCTTTTAGACCTGATGAAATAGTGGAAATTTTCCTGATCAGCATCTCAATCATCAGTTACCACACCTAAGACAACTGGTTTCACAACAGGCAGCAAAGTCTTGGCTTACTGTGACTGGTTATTGTGAACTTTCATTCTGTACTACAAATACTGGACAGTGAGTGGGTACCTGAAAATGTTCAACCACCATTTAGAAAAAACTCTGCATAAACATCAACAGATATTTGAGGGAACAAAGGTGTCATTTCATAGAGAACATGATTGTTCCTTCAGAGCTTAAAAAATAACCATTTGAACCTGAAAATTCTGTGCTGAAGCCTTTTGTTGGGGAATAAAAATTCAAGGCCTTTAGGACCCTTCTTTGTGTGGAAGAAGGTGAGGGATGTATGTGAAAAAACTGCTTTGTGGTTACTGCAAAGTCACCAAGGTGGGTCATTTAAAATGGAGTTACAGTTCAAAGAAAACAAAAAATCAAAGTCTTTTTTCCGAATCCATGAATGATGAAGCTCAAGGAATGTGAGGAGACCCTCAAGAAGCAGCAGCACATTTTCCTGGGAGATGGCCTGTTGGAGAGTAAGTTGCCTTTTGCCACTGGGCCTGGCACCTACAGAGTGTGGAAGAGCAGAAGGGCTCTTGGGATGCTGGGTACTAGTGAAATAATGGGACTCTTGCAAGTGCTAGAGAGATGAGGGAAAAGACCCACCACCATTGGCCAGGACCTGATTATACCTACTATGCTCAAGCTGGAAGCCAATTTGTTTCCAAACATTTCAAGGTTTTTTCCCCAAACCTCAAGGGTAACTATATGTGTGTACATAAGGACCACAAACACAAATGTAAAGATATTATGGTAGAGGTCTTTAAGCTTTTATAGCCTCAGCTTTTCAGAAAACTACAAATATAGTCTTGAGATCATTGGGAGATCATTGGGATGAGTACCAAATAGCTATAGAGTTGGATTATGCCTGACTAGGATAAGTAATTGGTTTGTTAATTGGCTAAAAATTTAAGTCAAATTCTAATTTATGTTAATATTAACATTCATCCCAAAGGTCCCAAAGGCCAAAATGTGAACTAAAACAATTTAGACTCCAGATAAAGCAAATGGGACAGCATATGGATGATTGATGAATCTGGGTAAAGTGTTTCTGGGAATTCTTTGTACTGTTCTTCCAACTTCTCCTTATGTTGGAAATGAGATCAAAACAAAAGGTTACAAAAATTTCAGCTTTTAGATGCCAAACTCTGAAACCAAAAGGAGCGGATTTTAAAAACCTGCTTTAAAAGCAGTCTGAGAACATACAACTATAGTTACAACAGGTTGGAATTTTATGGTAAATCTTACATCATTCCTAGAGATCACTTGAGAATGACTAAAACAAAGTAGCCCTTTGCAGAGAGGTCACGACAGTAACTTTAACCAATAGAAAAGTAAAAGCTTATAAACCTAAGGAACTGAAAATTTGTTAAGATAAAAGTGATAGGTGGTTACTGTAATACCGATCAGGAGATCAGATAATTAGGTTTTTACCATAAGGAAGGAAGCGAAGATATAAAATCTTCAGGGTTATCCATTTCGAATAAGATTTGAAAAATTATAGCTCCAAGTTTTTCTAAAACAATTATGTTTCACATCAGACCATAACTTGATAACCAAATGTGCATCTACATTTCAAAGCTTATTTTAAGCACTGAGAAATTACCACAAACAAGGAACTATACCTTTCATCCTTGGCATGTCAGAACTAATCTCTATTACAATATAATCCTACCTGCCTCCTTTTGGACAGATTAACATTGGACCTTTATTTCTTCCTGTACATTCAGAATTGCTCTTAGTATTTTTTAAATGATCAAGTTTCATTATAGGGAATAGAGTAGAGACTGAAAAAAATTGTTTTTCTCTTCCCAGTGCTGAGTTTAAGCCACCTACTTGGCCCATCAAATGAAGCCATGTAATTAAACAACATGTTATTAGTGCAAAGGGGCAGAACTGACATTACTGGCATTTTTAATTTTTTTTTTTTCTGTAATCCACTTACTGAGATTCATCATTGTCAGCTCTCCGGAATAAGGGTAGTGAAGCCTTTCTGCAAAGTCCCGGCAGTACCACACAAGAAGCTCCTGGTTGGCAGGGATGGGCTTAATGGTGTAGAAGTAGATGTTCATGCCGTTCTGACAGGCGGCCAGGTTCTGCTCCCGGGCAGTGTGCGCTGGGTTCACGTAGCGTAGCCAGTTGCTCTTCTCCTCATTAAAGCCATCAATGAAGTGGTGAAGCTCCCCTCTGGAATAGATCTGCGCAAAAGAGAAGAGAGACGTGGAAAATAAAGCCCCCAATGCAATGGAAAGCTTGCCAGCACATAGCAAGTGTGATTTCTGGTCCCTGACTGCCTCATTAGAAAAGGAAATCAGTTTAGCCGGAGTTGTCTTGAATCAGCAGAAATAAGGGAGGAAACGGGAGGCACGCTTTATCAGTTACCTTTTCCATTTCAGTTTTAGGGTCTTTTCATGTTTGGGGAAAACCTACAGAAGAATGAAACCCAAGATTTCGTTTAAGGAGCTGCCGCACCTAGTACTCCATCTGCTAGCAGAGTGAATGGCGCACAGGCAGCAGGGCTGGCTTGAGTTCCGATCATTCTGACTTTTAATGCTTTGAGTCACTAGGTATTAGACCAACCCGACTGAGTACGTCAAACTGAGTCTCTCAGCTTTTTCTATGGCCTCTGTACTTGCCCGTTTCCTACACCCCCGCCCAAGGCTTAAACTCTGCAAACATCCTCCACCCCCAAGCCTCCTAGTCCAGCAGTAACACTTGTTCATATGAATACTTGGAACTTTGCCTTTTTGTGGAAACGCTGGGTGGGGCCAAGGTGAACTTCACCTGCCATAACAAAGTGAACACTGGGACAGAAGCCAGCATCTGACAGTCTACTGAGAAGTCACTTTTCCTCTTGATGAATGTGTTCGGCCTTGTGCTTTTCTTTCAAGGCTGAGGAAGGGAGAGGGAACCCTCTTATCTGTGAGGGGGGTGGCTAAGACACCACTCACAGAGCCATAGGGTTTGTTTTTGGAAGAAGAGGAAAAAACGGTGTTGTTCTTTAAAAGCAATACAAAATGAGGAATTCAAAGTTTGTCCTAAAGTTACTACTACTTCTGGTTAGCAGATATCCTCAGGCCACTCAGTAAAAAGGTAAAGTCTTACTGAAACGACTTTATAAACAGACCCTTTACCTTCCCCAGAAAGTTTCTCTTTCCCTCTTTTTAAGATGTACCCATCTCATCTTAAGACTTAAGAAAGATCCTTACACATATACAAGCAGTACCTCGTTTTCTGCAACTTGGAGGCTCCAAGTCATAGGGCATGATTCACAGCAGAAGTTTTGCTCTAACCGGACAGCAGGTCATTGCTTTGTTCTTAGTCACATACTGAGTATGTTAATCTCTAAAGTGTTTCTGTATTTCGCTCAAACGTTATCAGAGACAAAAAGGAACTCTGTCCCTTTAACACAGGCAGTAAACACCAGAATCACTTTCTTTTAAGAGTAACTTCCTGTAAATTGTGAAGGGGGAAATACATGTGGCTTCATCAAAGCAGCTTATGAGAGCTTTTGCGGTGTGTTTTGTTAAGAGAAAATGGAACAAGGCTGGGTGAATTCTGCTATCAAGAGGGGTTTTCAAGTTTGTTTACTCTGATGTGCAAACTTCCAGGAACACGGGGTTCCATCGCTCTTGCACTCTTCGCTGGGCGGAAACTGCTTTCTAAAGCTACGGGTATGTTGATTCCAGTCAGTCTTCCACAGACTACAATTTACTGTATCCTCATTTAAAAACAGAAATGTCGATGCCATGAAGTCACACACACACACACACACACACACACACACACACACACACACACACACCCCCACAAGAAAATAAAATAATGATACGTCAGATGAACACTGCTGCCTATCACCCTCACTTTATTTCCATATATTATCAAGAAGATTAAAAACGTGCTGACTCATAGCACAGTTACAAGAAATGTCACTGGTTTCTCAACTTGAACATCCCTTCTCTTCTTTGTGTAATTTGCATGAAACTTTTTCTTTCCTCACAACAGATGTTCATACTCCTGCCAACAAAATCGGGATGCTTTTAACAACATGTGGGGAGTTATCTCCTACAGTATCCTTTGCATGTGAAGGACCAAATTCAAATAAATCCTCTCAGGGAAAGCATTTCAGCTACTTAGAGTGAATCTTCAATAAACTAGGGAACTGAGACAGAGATAGGAGGTTCTTAAATATTTGTCATTTTTTTGGAAAGGACCCTGCATTAACCACACTTGTGCTGGATTGTTTTAATTCAGACCTTAGACTCAAGAATTACAAACATCTATGGCTCACTTCTCAGAAGACCTTATTGGCAATAAAGGCAAAAGTGCACTCACATTTTACCCATTATTAGTCAGGTATTAAATGTATTTTAAGTATGAGTAATTATTAAATTTTGAGCATGCAATTCATAGTGGAAACTTCTCAGTGATCTCTTTTGTTCAGAAAATAGTAAAGTAGATTTCTTAAAATACAAAACTTCCTGTTTTGTTTTTTTTTTTAAAAGCTTGTTTCTTAGGAACAGCTTCTGGGTGATCACAAAATATAGGTCTTTTATAAAAATACTTGTCCAAAAAATATAAGCATTCTAGGTAAATCCGACCAGAATAAGTATAATATGGGCTTCCCTGGTGGCTCAGTGGTCAAGAATCCACCTACCAATGCAGGAGATACAGGTTCAATCCCTGGGTTGGGAAGATCCCCTGGAGAAGGGAATGGCAACCCACTCCAGTATTCTTCCCTGGGAAATCCCATGGGCAGAGGAGCCTGGTGGGCTATAGTCCATGGGGTCACAAAAGAATAGGACACAACTGAGCGACTAAACAAGTAAGTACAATACAGTTTTTGTTGCTACCATGCAACTGTTTCTTGAAAGAATTTCAATAAAGGTTTCCCAGTAATCATGTACATTTTATGCAAGTCTATATACATACATACATATAATTGCTTTTAAATTTATTTTCTAATTGAGGAAACGGAGTATCCAGAGAGATGGATGGGCAAATGGAAAACAGTCTGCTTTTTTCTATTCATTCTCATCCAGGGTCTTTTACCTAAAGATTCTATCTAATTAGTTCACCTGTGAGATTTTTTTCTAACTGTGATATTCCAAAGGAAACTGGATTGACTAGATGGGATGTTAAAGGGAAGTTTATCCTCTTGAATGTTGTAAGCATCTTCCTTACACTATGGAATAACTTATGTGCTGTCAAATCCAGCAGTTTCATGGTACAGATGCATTTAAACAGGATGAGTCTTGTAGTCCATCTCCATTCCTCCAGTACCATCCTTCCTAAATGGCATTTATTTTCAAGGTAATTCATTTGTGATTACTCGTCCACTCAATTAAAGTTAAGTCAGCAAGAAATCAAGAAGGGGTGAAATCTAAGACTTGGTGACTCATTACTACTTCCTTGCACAGAAATGCAAATGAACTTACCCTTGAAGCAAGCAGCAAACTGTTTCCTTTCATCACAAAACTCCAATGAATCGCAAAAAGTTAAGATTCACACAGACCACCTCTTCACCCCAACTACCTTCAAGCTGTGTTTCCCAGGCTGAATTTTTAACCCGTTTCGTCACAATTGCTTAGAATTCCCTGTGTCCGTGGGGACCCTGAATATTGTGGGGAGCTCCAGGACAGTTGAAGAAGGAAGTGACCCAGCAATTTTAGTTTCATTTTTTCCCCCTGATACTTAATGAGTTGGGAAAAATTTCCCTACTTACCCGCCAAAAATATTTCCTGTTGGCGTTCTTGGGAACTGCATCACTGGTGTAGATTTCACCTATTAGAGGTCCAAAACGTGTTCCCTTTGGTATGTATTCTTTACTCACCACTCCAGTAATCTAAAGGGGGTAAAACACATTGAACAGTGAGTTCAACAGTAAAATATGAATCGATCTTTTCATTTCAATGAGTTGAATTGTCAAATGGTAATACCACCAATGATAACAAAATTGTGCTATGGAGAGCAGACATTAATCGTGCCTACATAATTAACAACGAGCCTGACTTTTGGGGAAGACTATCTGTTAAACTCACAGATGATAAGCAAATAAATATTCAGCCAAGTATAATAGTCTAGTTCTCTGGTGACTGAGGGTCCAATATTTTTTATTAATACTTTTTATGCTAGAAGAACAGAGTGGGTAAAACTATTCCATTTTAGGATGAGTTTCGAATACTGCAGAATTAGTCAAGGTTAGACCATTTTAGCCCGCTCCTAGTTTCCTATTTCTTCTTCTCCCTCAAACCATAAACACAGTGTGCTTAAGGGGAATAAAATAGTTTTAACCTCAGAAACCAAAGTAATGTTCTTTGGTTGTTCCACAAAGGCCTAAGGAACCAGAAACAAAACATAATATATTTTTTTCATTCCAGATGAGGTTTTTTTTTTTTTCTTTCTTTATAATTTGTAAGTTCTCTTTAGTAGAAGGAAATTCTTTCAAGTAACTTTGCTCTTCTCTAGCATCTTCTGCTCAACGGTGGTCAAAAGTCTTCCTCTGAAATGGAATTTATACCTAGGAGAGCTGTGGGTTCTAAGATTGAGGAAATGGCTTTGTTAGACTGGATGGATCACACATTTGACTTTGGAGGGCCTTGCTAAAAAGAAACATGTTAACTATACCAGTTCCTCCCTGATGGTAAATTTCTTGGGGTCGGGGGTGGGGTTTAAAAAAAAAAGTCACCAACCATGAATCAGGAAGCAATTCGTCATTATTCAAAAGAACTCTGTAACAGTCCTTTACAACACTGTGCAGTACATTTTGTTTTTTATTCACTCACTTTCCCATTTTGATTTTCTTTTCACCCAAAACAGCCTACAAATCACTTACTGAATGCCTTATTGATATGGACCAAGAGGAGAGGTAAAAACATATTTATCTCCAGTTTTTATTATTCCTGGTGGCTCCTTTCTAATTGTGCACCTGAAATGGTAGGCCTTTATATATGAATCAATAAATGTTTGCAGTGGAATCTAAGATTTTGGTTTTGATATACACTGATACTTCATTAAATCTCATCAACAACCGAAATCTTTGTTTAAAAAGATATAGAACACACCTACACGCTTGTGACAGACCAGTCTTTCTCATATACATGACTTAAAAATTAATTTTAAAAATTTAATATTCAATATACAAGCCAATGGAGCATACCGAGACTGGAAAGACAGAAAAAAAGAAAATTTCCTATACCCAACACAAGTTGAAACAAGGTTGGTAAGCTAGAGTGTTATTTTTGGTCCGTTATGAATTTCTGGCAAGAGCTGAAAAAAGCAGATGTTCATTTCATTCTCCTCCTCTGCCTCATTTACATCTATCTGCCCTTTCAATAACAGTTCATCGTTATTGGTATATGTTGGCAGTATAGCTCTGCGGAGTACCTTATAACAGCCTTGAGTTAAAACGCATCCTAAAGCTTAAGTAGACTTATTCAGAGGTTACTGTTTATTATGTATTATTGAAATGAATTTGAAAAATTCATGGAATCGGCTTTTATGACAGAAATCATTTGGCATTCATATCTGAGTGATTATTCCATAATATTAAAATGACAAACAGGAAAAACAAATAATGGCATTCACTGGTGAGCCAATAATAAGCAGTTGATATTTTCAACATATCCACTTTAAAGCAGTAATTTTAAAAAAGGTACTCAACTGGTTTATCAACTTTGTTTTAAATTATAGTCTCTTGCAGACAATGTCTTGGGAGTCAGAGCTTGATTACCAACAAGTAGTATGACAACGAGGTCAGGGTTTTTCTCTTGAATTGCCATTCTTTAACCAATGGGCTTCGTATTCAGCTATCAATCTTACACTAAGAAAATACACAACACTTTCTTATGGTCCGAAAGAAGTCAACTAGCAACTTGTTCCTACAAAAGAATTTGCAGAAGACATACGCCACCAAACATCTTTGAGCGCAGCCATAGGCAAGTCACTGGCGAAGATATGAGAGGGCATTAAAGAGCTCCTGCCATCAATAGCCATACAAATGCAACTCACCAGACAAGATAGGAGAACAATTGTCTGGAAAAGGAGGTCTGCAGAAATCCTCAAGTCCCAAACAAATAAAAGAGCCTCAATACCAGATTATCTTTACAAGTGAGACAGAACACTAATATTTTAAGTTCTGTGATCCATAGAGCTTTGGGTACTTATATACTCACACATGAATAAATAGAGACACCAAATCAGAATTTTGAGGCTGGAAGGAACCGTTTAGCTCATATACTATCTCTATCCATTCCCAGTTCAGCACCCTATCTCACAATCAGCACCTTCATCTCAGATCCTTATCTGAGAAATTATTCAAAGAGGACATAAGAGCTATAACTAAGATTCCAGCTCTAAGACTCCTGAGCTCAGTCAGGTAACTACAGCGGGGATCAGAACCAGGGTAGTTTTTAATGGGAAGAGACTAAGTCATACTTCTCCCTCTGGCCCTGGAAAGATTTGGATGTGAATCTTAACCAACAACCAACAACATTCTATCCTTGGAGCCAGCACATAATGTAGGGAAACCTGGTGTGTGCCTTGAATTTCCCAGAACTAGAAGGACTAATTAAGAATGTGTTCACCTAAGCTCAGGAAGGAAACTTCACTGGAACTGACCAGGGTCCTAAAGCATCATTGCTGGGCCCAGACTCCTATGTGCCTCCCATAAATCTCCCAGCGAGAGGATGCTGGCCTTCACACTTCCCCGCCTGCCCGCTCTTCCCAGCTGTGTGCTCTGTGCTGGGCTGACCCCTACAGATCTATCAACAGCCTCAGTTACACAACATACCCTGAAGTCTAAGACCTGCAGACAAAAAATAGGGCCTGTTTTCCATTTCACAAAATGAAGATGTCACAACTTAGTACGGGTGGACTAGGAGTGCTGAATCAAAGTTTGATAGAAAGGAGAATAATTTTTTTTAAAGCGAATTCCCTCTTCAGGAATATATGAATACACATGAATCTCACTGAGTTTCAAGCAGAAATATCATTCAGGTCTAACGATGGGATAAGTATCCTCACCCCAAATTATATTAAAATCATTTTAATTACTAGCTACCTCTTCCCCTCCCCCTCAAAAGAAATGACTCATTAGATTAAAATTCTATTTTGAATACAAGGATATTTGCATTGAGATGGTTAGTGCTCTGCAGTGAACCAAGACTTCAGCCTGCACTTTACTCCATTGTTTTTAAAAGGGGGTGGAGTGGAAAGAGATGTTTTTGGAAAGTTTCCTTAATTATCTTTATATTAAAGGAAATGCCTGGTTACATGGTCTCCCAATAAAAGGCAGTGTGAAGAGGGAATTGCATATTATGGCGAGATACTTTTTACAGATGACTTAATAATGGACTTCAATCAAAATGGACACTGAGTCCCCATCATCGGCCTGATGTTTAATTGCCACATGATGCTGGAGTTCAGGCTCAGAGCCACAGAGCCTCTGAATTCAACGCAAGCAACCTCAGTTCAGGCTACGGCTTCTAGAACAGAAGTGTTTAAATCAATCTTTCTGTGTTCAAGTATTCACAGTAGATTATTTCAGGAGATCAAGGGGAAAATCCCCCTAAAAGAATAACCCAGCAGTTTAAAAAGTTTTAAAAGTTTTTTTGAATAGAACATCTATATTTGGTTTGGGTTCTGGAAATAGGAAGTAAGAACAGCCTCATTAAAGGTGCAAAATGATTCTAAACTAAATCTAAAAATGAGGGTCAAGATCAGAAATACGGTTTGTATGTTTTGTTTTTAAACCAAAAAAAAAAAAAAAAAGGTGCTGACACATAGCACAAATTCATAATGAAAAATGGTCTTGTTAAAAAAAAAATCCCCAGGATGTCAGCACATCAGTACATAATGTAACATCTTCTGCTACTTAAATGAAAACATTTAAAGAAGGGCAAGATACATCGGTCAGATAAAAACTACACGTACAAAGGCTTTTTTCCTCTTTCCACGCCTTGTGGGACTGAAAGAACTGAATAATGATAATGTAAACATTTCATCCATTCTGAAGGTTCCTGTCCTAGAACTGGTTTGCAGCTATCATACTCTCAATGGCTCAATTTCACAGTTCTCTTTCACCATCTTGAGGGAGCTGTCCTTTTCCAAAAGGCAAAAAGGAAGGAGAAACTGAAAAGCAGGCACGCATTACAGAGGGAGCTTAAGCCAGTATTATTACATTTAAGCTGGTTTCCTGCTGACTTTTATGATGAAGGACTAAAGACATACTGTTCTCTTCAAGCATTTCGGTAAAATCAAATAGGAGAAAATAGAATAAAAGAACCCTGGCCTCTTACTAGGTTTGTTCTGAAGGACCCTCCTTAGGAATACAGGTACCGTATGCGTTTTCAGTGCTGAACATACGAAATAAGGAGTTACACATGCAGTGAAAAAACGCCAAACAAGCTTAAGAAAGGATTGGTCTGAAGTATGTTAAGACGATAAATAAAACCACAGTGACACCAAGAGGGGCCAGTGTAGCACAATGTAGAAGCATTAGTTGGAAAGTCTGAAGAACTTTGCTCCAAGTCTTGCTCTGCCTCCAAGTATACACCTTAAGTCCGTGCCTAGTTTTTTGAACTTTGGACTAATGATCTAAGGGCATTGTTTTTTCTATTTAGCTATTATTTTAAATAGAATGATGAAAATTGAAAGACAGGCTAAGAGCTGAAATGAGGACAATACTACAGAACTAAAAGGCAAGGATGAACCAGAGTAGAGGTCTTGATTTTAATCCCAAGCGGCTGGACAGGGCAACACAACACAATTAAAATCTGGGAACAGACCAGTATTTGGTCAAATTTGATCTGGGAAAAAAATGCTACAGTTTTTAAAGCCACAGACAAACCTTACAGACCCAAACAAATCCTACACTGATTCCATGGGCCACAAACTAAGAGACTTTCTATAGAAAAGGGTCTTACTTTCACAAAAAAGGTGTAATTAAGCCTGACTTCTGGGGTCAAGTTTTTGGTAATGTTCACATACAAACACAATTTAAATTTTGCTTTTTATGAAATCAGCCTCCTCTCTCCCAGTAGGAAAAACGGGGAGCGGGGGTGGGGGGGAGTTGAGTTTTAATGAAACCCAAAGCAGAGTTGCTCTATTTAATTTTAGACAGCTGTGTCACCCCCTCACTAACAACACTAAACTCAGACACACCAACAGGAAAGAGACAAAGTATTTCCCAAATCAGCTCTCAACGCCTTCAAATACTGTTCCTTAGGGAAGGAGGAAAGTGATTTGACATGGTTGTTAATGAATAGTCTCGGGATGGAATTCTGGACTCCTACAGCAAAAGACCCCCCCCCCCCCCCCCCCCCCCCCCCGCCCTTCACGACTTTCTGAAGGCAGTGATAGGATTGACAGTGAGTGACGGGAATGGTGGTGCTAAGTCTGTGGTGGGGTCGATTCCTTCAACTCAGCCCTGCAGTCGACCCACGAGAGCAACTGCAGTAGCTGAATTCTCAAAACAAGAGGTGGTTCTGCAAGTTTTTTCACAGCTAAACATCACGCCTTGCTATAATCATTATATAAAAGGGTAAACACAAATCCTTTGCTCATTCCAAGTCTGGGTTTTCAACCCCTTTGAAACAACAAAGAGTGTACCCACTTCAGAGGCTAAGAAGGAATCAGCCTGCCAGCCCTGCCAAAGCAAAGGAGCTGCTGCAGATAAACAGTGGTTAGCTCTGAAGTCACCCGGACAGAGGACACTTTTACATGAACCTCTTCTCAATTTACACCATCACTTCTGTTCATAAACACGTCAAGGTTTTGAGAATAATTTTAGAAACCCAGCTAATAAAGCTGGCTCGTTAAAAAAAGACTAAAGCCATCTCATGACCAAAAGGAGACAAAAGAAACATGAAAAACATTTTTCTCAAAGAAAAAGTTTTCTCCCTCCAAAGCAGTTGTACGGGGTGATGAGGGCCAGTGAGTCCAGAGCGGTCAGGAAACTTTCTCGAAGCTGCTGACAATTTCACCCACCCCATGCTGCAATTCGGCTTTTCTAAGACATGTCAACTTGCCAAAAAATTTAACTGTTTACTGATTAATATGGAATAGTCAAGAGCTGGAGAAAATAAGCAGGGACAGACTTAGGGCAAGAGAAAGCAATGAAAGAAGTGAATTAAGTGATCAATTATTTACTGATACTTACAGATTCTCACAGATATACAAGGCCTCAAGGGCAAGTAGGGAGATTTGGCATCAGGTGCCAATCTTCTTCAGCAAGAAACCAGAGGCTTACCTCTTTGCTGTTTGTGGCATATTTGAAAAGCAGATTCCTCGGTAAGGAAGCCTCCGCCTGAACCGAAGTGCCTCCTTCCACACCAGAATCCCAGGGGTGGTCATTCACAATGTATGTACACTTCTCCTCAAACTCAGCCTCTGTCCACAGAGTCATATCCGCGTCCTCCATGTCCATTTTCATGGTCCCTTCAGTCCCCTCTGCCAACCCTGGAACCTTCACAGCACTGGAGCTACACTTGGGGGCAGCCTGGAAGAGAAGGGAAAGGCCTTTAATCCCCATTGTCCCGTGGCTCCTCTGAGAGGCTATGACTAATACAGTCGTCTGAAGACTTTAAAAGCAGATGCAGAGTGCTCGGTACAGTTGAGTAAGAGCCAAAAAGCCGTATAAAGATTGCCTTGGAGAAGCAAGGTTTTTAAATGCTATCCTTTAACAACAATAACAACAACAAAGAGTGTGGCAACCTCACTGGAAGACAAAGTTTTAAAAAGAAAAGAACCACCTCCGAACAATCCCAGGCTTTACCTCTCACAGCAGAAAAATGTTGTGGGCGCCCAGTCCTCTGTCCCAGGACGCCTGGGGTCATGGCTGCCAGACCCTCAACGCTGTGGAAAAGCTGCCTCAGAAAAGTGTCACAAACAAGGAGAGGAAGAGGAAGGAGCTCTGTCTGCCTCTGAATGAAGCTAAAAATGGAAAGCGCGTGTGGTGCAGGAGCGGAACCCAGCCTGCCTTTTCCAAATGGGGAAGACTGAACTTTCCCACCAGCTCCCAACTCAAAACAACTTTCAAAACAACTTATCCCCCCCCCCACACCCCCTCTGCAGCGCGATCTCTTTCATCCTCTCACATGGAAGACTGAAAAGGACTGCATCCTGCCAGCATCACTGAGCTGCAGCTTTTCAGAAATCATTTGGACCATAGGAAAAGACGAGGAAAGATGGGGGTGGGGGGCAGGGGGCAAACTCCCCACAGTTTCTTTTGATTGTGGGTATCTTATGCCAGATTGAAAAAGCAAAAACAAAACATAAAACTGTTCAACAGAATTCCCTAAAGAGAATTCCTTTAGGAGCCCTCAGCTACAAATAGCACTTTCCATTTAAATCTGAAAGTGTACCAATTCCCAGAAGTCACTGATGGGCTACAGTTTACTGTAACTAAAGTTATAACAAATATAGAAGACTCAGAAGACAAGCTCTGCTTCCACTTGTAAACTGATAAGGGTATTCCCGAAAATCCCCCCCTCACACGCAGGAAAAGTGCTTTCCAAAGAGAGAGAGGGGGTAAAAAGGTAAACAACGTCTGCAGTGTTTTCCCATACAGACGTGTTGGGGGAAAAAGTAGGAACGTATTAAAAAGGAGTAGGGTATTATTTCCATGTAAGAACGTGTCCTCGTTAGAATGTAAACACAACACTGTCCAAGTCCTTCAGGGTGGCTTTTCCATTCTTCTGTTTCTTCTCTAAATATAATGACCCCCCCCTTTTTTAAAAATCAGATGCGAAATTGTCCTTCCCTCAGTCACGACTGAAACAAACGTGCTTAAGTCTACGTAGTTGCGACACGTACAGTCACGATGCCACATAAGTGTTAAAATAAAACCAAAATTTAAAATTAAGCCAACGCGGAATAGTTACTTTTGTTGGACGGGGGTGGGCGGGAGTCACTATTGAAATTTCAATGAACTGACAATTATGCCTAGAACTGAAAGGGTTAATGATTCATAAGGAAAAAGTCTTATAAATGTTTGACAGTGCTAAGTGCCCTAAAGCAGAAGCATTTCTGGTTTATACTGAGACTACGTTAGCCGAAAAGAGGAGGGGGGGGGGGCGAAGTTTTCAGATCAATTTCAGAATCAAAAACAAGATCAAGTTCCTTACCAAGGTCGTACCCACACGTTTTTCCAAGCAAATATCCAACATCTGAGATAAATGTCGCTCATGCCTAAACAGTCCGCAGTGCTCCGCGTCCCCTCCGGGCCGAAGGCTGGCGCGCACCGCGGCGGTGCCCTTCTGCTCGGCCGCCCGCGCCCGCGTCCCGGCTCCCGGCGCGGACAGGTGCCGCGCTGCTCTGCCTCTCCGCAACACTGGAGGGCCGAGTGTCACGGCTGCGCTTACAGTCTGTGTTAACCCGGCCGGCGGCTCGGCCCTTACCCCCTCCCAGCTTGCAGATTTCCCATTCGTGATTCACTCCTACCAGTCGCCTGAAGAGGGGGCGTGGCCGCACCTGGCCAAGCCGCGTCGAGCTCAGTCTAGGGCTTTCCCCCCAGCCCGCGAGCGCCCAGAGCTTCCTCTCTCCGTATCTGAATTTCAACATTTACTTGGAATCGTGACTTCCCTTTGAAGGCACTTAACCTCCGCGTAGACTCGGACTGTATTGTATTCTAAAGACTCCAGACCGCCCTCCTTCCTGCTGCGGCTTTGTGAGGGGGCGCACATTCCTTAAATTCAGGGAAACCTAAAAAGGATCTAAACTTGTTGGAGTTCCTCGGCCTAGGTCCAGTTAGAGAGCTTACAAAACTTACTTGAAAAGAACACGTGAAAAAGAGCAATTAATTTGCATGTTATGAAATAAGACGGAGCTGTCTAGTCCTCAAGCTATTGCTTGGGAAATAAAGGACTCCTTCCTCCCGCCCCCGTCCCCCCCCGCCCCAAAATTTGTAAGCGTCCATTTCTCCTGATTATTAAAGCTCATACTTAGTAAAACTGACCTCCCTCTTTCAATTATTTAGGGAAATAGGAAAAAGTTATCATCCTACAGATTGAAATTTCTTTGCCTTTTCTCCCCTCCCCAAAACCCACAGGCAGAGGAGTGTGTTTGCAAAATGTAGAGCATTAATCTGTTTCTTAAAGAGAATGTGGAACTGATCACTCCAAGTGGAAGATAGACACAGGCAGTAATTAGTGGGGCTCTTCGTTGGGAGCCCTGTCCGGCTTTTCCTCCAGCCCGGGTCAGTCCTCTGTTGAAGGAAGGACATCCTGTGATGATGGCATACAATGTCCTGTTTGTTTATTATTAAGAGCGTGGACCTTGCATTCCTGCTTCTCATTACAAAACAAACCAGATGCTTTACTTCCTTCAATGGTCTTGTGCCTTCAGCAAGGAATCCTCTAATTCAGAGAAACAATCATGCAAAGGGTCCATTTAGAGCAGACACCCCATTACAAGGACTGTTTAGATCTTTGTAGCACAAGTCTCCCACTATTCCTGCTTCTTTTCTATACGTGGTGATTTTTAAAAGCATCTCTCCTTCAACCTTAGGCTGCAGTGTCTTTTCTAACATTTAAATACACGTGTGATACACACCCACGTCCCGACAGACATGCACACCCCCACGTACACACACCCAGTCCCAACCTAATGATACCAACTTAGTCATACAATGAAGTGGACATGTGAGTATTTGTTTACAGGAAGAAACAAAGCCAAACAAAGCCCAACTCAACCATAAAAATATTTATCTTTAAAATTTCTTTTCTCTCTTTTAGGAAACATTTCTAGAATTTTTTTGGCGGGGGGAGTGGGCAGGTAGAGGGGAGGTAAAAGATTATCTGGCAGGAAATGGTGTTTGTGTCTAAAATCCTTCCTCAATTTCTGTAGTAGAGAACAATTAAATTCCCACTAGGGGACATAAGTAATACAGTCCCCATCACTGCCTGATGACCTGTGATTATATGTTAGGCCAGAGGGGACGCTAGCACCCAGAGGAAACAGGACTTTGAATTGGCAGATGTGCTAGGGGGTGTAAAACTGAATGAACAATTTGTTAAAGAGTTCTCAGAAAGCTCCAAGATGATAATTAAACAAGAGAAATCCAGCCTTCTCGCGAGGGTTTATTAACTGATGCTGAGTCAGCGCCACAAGGGGCAAAAAAACCCCGACGTAGTCACACTGAAGGCTGGCCTGCTGTTCAGTCAGTCTCGCCTGCAGATGTTAGAGTATTTCACTTCCCTTTTAGAATCAAACTGTTCTTAGGCCATATACACCCTCCAAGGGCTGGTGAGTCAACCACAGTGGAGGAAGGAAAGGGGCAAAAAGTTGGATAGTTTAGATGGGAAGAGGCTATTTTAAACCAAATATTTACTTTAATGACTTGAAGATGCCAGTGAATCAACTCACTGTTAATTAATATCAGCCTGCACTCACCTTCAGAGGTGGTGAAATGGGCTTGAGTCTAGGGAGGACGCAAACTTCAAATACCAGTGTGGGGCTTAGCCAGGCAACCCTAAAATTAGTTCCAGGTGCTCCAGCTGAGCTGGAGAAGGCACGATTGGAGCTTTCAAGAAAAAAGACACACAGAGTGTTGAACTAGAAAATCCTTCCAATAATACCAAAAGCACAAACCTGACCATTTTTATTGTAATCATAGCAGTCAAAGGTCGGCCATAATATAATTTAAAATGAAAGCTGCAAAAAAAAAAAGGAAGAAAGGATAAAGGAAGGAAGCAAGCCCCCTTGTAAGAAAAAGTAGGTTCATATAGTCACACCTAGGTATGTCCAGCACAAAAGTGCTGGAGGAGAAGAGAGGGTCTCCCGCTTCTAGAAGGCCCGAGCATAGCATTTAGAAAGCTGACAAGCAGGCAGATGTCAGCACTGGTACTGCTGTGCAGAGAGAGCTATCAGAGGCTGCCACTGTCTGGAATATTAAGTCTCAAAATGTTCATTTCTAAGTAATACCTTGGTGCATTTTTAGTCACTATATTATTTCCCTCCCTGTTAGAACACCAAAAAAAAAAAAAAAAGCCAACCTCAGTTACCTTTATTAATCAGCATTTCTCAGGCAGAGTTCTCTCCTTAAGAGTGTTCACAATGGCAGCAAAATCATAAATGATCTGAACAGCTGGGCTCTCAGAAACCCCTATCTATTCCCTTTGATGGTGTCATCACAACGGCTTGAAAAGTCTATGCTCTTCGGACTCAGCTACTGGGCCTGGCCCATCCTCGGTGGTCTGGGAGTTGCCGTGTAGGCGGCCAGATGAGTGTGAGAGAAGACTCTTGTAGAATGAAAGGAAACTGAGTACCAAATTTGGAGACCTGACTCCACTTGGGGGAAAAAAATAATTTTTTTTTTCCTAAGGAAAGTAAAAAATGGGATGAAATGTGCCTAAGATGAAACGTGTTTTCATTTTCTAATTCAACTCCTGCTCTACCCAAACAAGGTCAATGACAGACTAACCACATCAAGAGAACACCCCCCACCCTCCTCTCCCCACTCCCTACCCACCCACCCACCCTTACCCCCCACACCCACTTCCCACTTCCTGTAAGTCAGGCATCTTCCTGCTGGTAAACATTTGGGGACCAACTGCAAGTCTGAGCTCTAAAAGAGGGGCACCACAGCTTTGAAGCCCTCCCACACGTCTCAAAGCCAAGCTGAGCACTAAGGGCACTTGGTTTTTACACGTTAACAGCCTTTCAACTCAAATCACTGGGCTCGGCATGTTGGCTGCCTTCCTTTTTTAAAGCCGGACAAGAAGGGCAAGGATGTGTGTGAGTGAGAGAGAATGTATGTATGACACATGCTATGTTACAATGCAGTGTATGTGTCATTGGTATGATATGTGTATGATATGTTTCAGTGATGGGTTGCATCAGTTTAAAAATAGCACCAGGCTTCCTTCTGGTGATACAGCTCACAACTCCAAGACTCTGGACAAACCTATTCAGGGCCTAAACCCTGGGATGGTAATCCTAGGGGACCATGGGTGTTTTGAAATGAGATCAGTGTTTTGACTTCTTAAATAAGGGAAACAGAAATTAAGTACATTGAAGAACCAAAGCTGAGGTCCCTCCCTTTCTTAGGAATAAAGAACCGGTAAGTATCCAGAGGACTTTATAAAACCCACACAATGTCTGAGGTTTCAGGATTGACAGAATCACTTGTGTCTCATCCTACCTAAGTGTCCTTTCAGCCTTCAGACATACAGTTGTGTTCTTATTGAATCAGTTACATATGTTTAAATTATTCCTGAGTTTGACATCCAGTCACTTAATAAACTACAACAGCAATTATAATCGTTCCTATGAGATTGATGGGGCAAACAAGGTGGGTTTCCAATATTGGTGTTTCTTCCTAATTATGTATCTATTTTTTCCAATAGTCAGACAAGAGGGGGATTTAAATGTCTGAAAAGGCGGCGGGGAAGGACACAGGAAGGAAGATCATTTCTGAAACCGGAAAACATTTCCTAATCTTGCATTTGATGGGACAAAGACATAAAACAAACAAACAGAAGACAAAATAGGAACTGTAAATAAGGGAGTAAGAGCGCAACAGGAAAGGTGTCCATCCTGAAACTCAGCTTCCTCTTACCTCTTCTCTTCATTTACGGAAGAGGAAGAGCAGCAGTCACACAGGGGGAGGAAGACCTGGGACGGAAGCTTGCTTCTGGCACCTTCCAGTGGGAGGAGAAATCACACTGAAGGTGGGGAGTGGAGATCCAAGGTGGACTTACAAACAAAAGAGGGTTGCAGAGTGGATGTTTCAGCAGAGTGAGTTGAAAGGGGAAAGTTGTCTTAAAAACAAAGGTGGGCTGATGAGAAGCACAGTAGCTGGAAGAGCAGCCCTGAGCCCAGGAGAGCCCGCATAAGCAGGAACCATCTCCAAGGAATGGAAAAATGTGCCCCATGGCTGGGCCTGCCACACTCTACTTCTCTGAAGCCCCAGAGTGTTCAGCAAAAGATCAGGGAAGAATGATTTCTAATTAAAAATGGGATTGGCATTTCTTCTCATCCTTTCTAAGCGAGGATTCGAGGTTGTAGAAGCTTAATTTTTATGTGCTAGTGTGAGTTAGGAAGAGACAGAATTAATAGTGAAATCTTTTGAACACCCTGCCAAACAGACAGTGAGGGTGGGGGGAAAGATAAGACCCTTGTAATTTGTTTAAAGACAGAAAGATGTCCCCTCTGCCACCGTTCTGCTCCAAAGGGGATTTCATAATCCTCCAGCCTTGAGGACCCCAGACCTAGCCCAACACTTTATTTTCCTGCAGAGGAAGCTGAGGGGCAGAGGTCAGGAAGCACAAAGCTCATCTCTCCTGGCTCTCCTTCCATACTTGCCTCTTCCATAAGCTGTGGAGCTGGCTCACGCCAGCCAGCAGACAAGCCTCTGCTCAGACAGTGAGCAAAACCAGATCTAGGCTCTCCATTTAGTGTAAAATCCTCGGATTCTTAAGCACCTGTGGGGCCCAAAGTACAGGGCTTCCCTGGTGGCTCAGATGGTAAAGAATCTGCCTGCAATGTGGGAGACCTGGTTTCAATTCCTGGGTCGAGATTCCCTGGAGAAGGGAATGGCAACCCACTCCAGTATTCCTGCCTGAAGAATTCCAAGGACAGAGGAATCTGGCGGGCCACAGTCCATGGAATCACAGCGAGTCAAATGTGACTGATGGACCAACACCAAGTACAGATGGGCTGGGAAAGGGGGAGGGAGGAGACTCACCTACTGTAGACCCTTTTACCTTCTAAACTGGTGGTGACAAGAATAAAAGTAAACCAGCCTAATTCAGTGCCTGGGTGACCCCTCCCTTCAATGCTTTCTTCACCTGAGGGGTTGAGAGGTGATGGAGGAATGGGAAGGCAATACAATGACAAACCTAATTTAACAGACATCTTATCTTTTGAAAAACTCTGTTATTGACTAAGGAAACCTTTTAACGAGAAGACAGCGTGGTGGAGATCGCAGCCGGCAGTCCTGGCTTATCTGATCTCCATCTACAGCCCATTGTTTCCTGCAAATATGCAGGGGAAGCAGGGGCTGAGGGGTTAATGTTCACTAGGCATCTTCCCCCTTAAGGTGCTCCCCTGGGGACAGAAGGGCAGCCCAGCATTACCCTAGAATGGGACCAATCACAGGGAGAGCCAGGGCTTCGCGTTTTTCAGGCTGGCTTCCCAACGGCTCCTTTTAAAAGAACAGGCACTGGACTTTAGGAGAGATAATCCCACAATGGAGGTCCATTAGAAGTATTAGGATGTAGCCCGCCACCGAGATCCTCGGGAGGAGAGCTCTGTCCTGACAATAGACAATTAAAGCTGATAAACCCAAGCTACTTGCTGCTGTTCTAATTCCTTCTAATTGTATGCTACTTGTCCCCGGCTCCAGCATTCAGGATGAAGCACGCTACTCTAATCTCCAAAGTACCTGACCTACTTCCTACAGGATCTTTCCAGCATTCTTTTCTTCCCATCTGGACCTCTTTTTCTCTTCTATTTCCCCCCTCTTCCTCATAACTCAAGGAGATGAGAAGGAAGGGTGTTGGAGGGAAGCGGGGTGTTAGAACAGAAGGCTAACTCCAAATCAATACCTCTGGGGCCTCAGACAGTTTATTAATCGGTAACAGCTAATCTTCCTTTCGGACACACCAGTGAGTAAACTGCATTAGGCATCAGACTCTACAAGTGGCACGGGGCACAGAGGATCCAACTGTTAGATCACGGCTGGCTGCCAAATCTGCATGTGCTCATGCGTGCGGAGTATCTGCCTGGGTGATTCTATTTGTGGCTGACATCTCACTAATTATGCTGCCACCACCAACTACTTAGAGGAAAGTGTTCATTCTCAACCAGCACCACAAAGCATATAATTCTATCTCAACAACAGAGCTTTAAATGCCAGTTTGGTGCCCGCCTGCGTGTGCATGCTCTCCTTTCAGAATCTTAGGAAGGGAGCAAAGGCAAAGTTATCTTTGCAATACAGTTTTAGCCCTTAGGTTCTATTTTGAATGCTGAAAATCTGTATTAGAACCATGTATTCTTCTTGCCTTACTCAGTATCCTAAACAGTACATATAGTAATCGGTCTCTTAAAAATACAATAATTTTTTTTTGGTTTTTGAAAGAATTCCTTGCATTTCAGATATACACACTGAAATACTGATGTGTGCAACTGTGCCTTCTGGGATTTGTGTCAAAACCCCTCATGCTGGGATACAGAGGAAACAACCCAGGTCTTGAGTTGAACTGGGTCACAAGGGTGCATTATAATATGTTCTTTAGTATTGTAAACAAAATTTTATAATAAAAAGCTTAAAAAATTAAACTTTTAAAGTTCTGCCTGACTGACCCATGGTGTTGAACTCAAGTTTATTGCCTTCTGTTCATGTGAATGCACATGAAGAAACATTGACACAAAATGAAAAAGGCACCTGCTTGCTCTCCTGGCCCTGTCAAGAGATGCGGCCTCTGGGCTTGCAGTCGTTCTGGGGGACGAGTTTTTGGTTTTGATGGTTCGGCATGTGTAAGGCATCTTTAGTGCCCTTCAGCCTCAGAGGTATAACAGTCACCAACTCGGTTTGATTTCAGCCTTATGATAAAACTGAAAGTTGTGCCTCATTCGATGCAGCTTTACGGTGACCCCACCAGGAAATGATCAAGAGCGCGTCTTGGGCTGAAAACATAAATATGTGACAGGAGGTAAAACAGCTCATAGCCCTCAAAATCAGTCCCTGAGTCATGCACTTCTAGGTAGAGGAACCGGGAACAAAATATTGCAGAAAACTCACTTTTTCTTCTGAGCCAGCGGCTGGCAGCACCCCACAGGGGCTCAACTGATAAACTGTGTCAAAGTCAAATCATTTGTCAGCTCTAAAGAGAGGAGAACAAGCTGAGAGATGGACTCAGGAAGTAGATTTATCTGGTACAACACATTAACTAGTATAAATACCAGTGGAAAAACGTAAACACATTTACCCAGCAAGAAAGAACTAATCGCAACTACCTCACTGCTTAGTTCAATGTTCTCCCAAAGCTTTTCACTCATCAGACAAGTGACACCAATTCGTCTTGATGTCCTACTCAGAATATATTTAAACAAATCAAAGGTTTATCTCCTTATTGACCTCTATTTCATGAACATCTAGTTTACGCTAATATAAAAAGGTTCTGCCAGATTAAAGTTTTCTCCGGTGATAATGTCCTCTCTTCCTTAGGAGAGGAGTTTTTCCAAAATAGAAATAAAAACACAGTGTGAGACATTACGCTTCAAATTGTGAGGCATATGAAATATACACATTCATTCATATGATTCCAGACATTCTTCAAAACATTTTTAATTTCAGAATCCCCGACTGGCGAAGACTAACATGACAGTTCATACAGGATATTGGGTTACTGAAGTGTACTCCTTGCTAAAGAGCTGCTGGAGGATGGGAGTGCCAGGCGTGGCTAGGACATCTGGCTTCCAGGCCAGGCTGTGTCCCTGGGCTCCATTTCTTCATGTGTACCACTTTTTGGCTCATGTTTTACCCATGAACTGAGGGAGGACCTGTCTCTAAGATCTGCTACCTACTTGCCTGCAAGCAATCCCAGGCATCTTAGAACACCCACCACTCAGCACAGTGCTGAGCGTATATGGCTGATTAATGTGCATTTCATGAATGGATAAAAAATGGTTCTCGGATCCCACCTGTGAATGAAGCACAGCCATAGGCTCTTTGTCTAGAGAAAGTTGCTCAGCCCTAAGTTCATGGAACATTAAAAAATGTTCCTGGACAGAACCCACAGACATAAAAATGTGCGTATTTATGGAAGAAGGGAGGAACCTACCTCTAACAACAGCACTTGAAAATAACTTCACTGGCTAAAAACAAATGTAACAGTTTCCCAAACCTAAGTGATTTACAGAGTCTTCTGAGGTCTGCTTTTGTCCACTCATGCCACACTGGACCTCTCCCTAAAATTTCTCCTTGCTGGTCTTTGGGCATTCCTCCCCTTCATAGCCACTCCACCCCATGGTAATTAGGTTTAAGAAGAGCAATTAACAAAACAAACTCCTTGCTGCTTAGTGGGCTGATAATTCTGATTGCAAAATTGTTTTAGGATGTACAAAGCAGTTTAAAAGAAAGATAAATATGTTATGCAACTATTTTGCATATAATCCATTGTGTGTAGGAAACACAATTCCATATTTTAAATTTGAAGTCTAAAATTACCATTACATTTTAGCTACATTTTACTAAGCATTATGGCTTCTTCAATTAATATTCAGATCAAATTATTTTTTTCAGTGTTACAGAGTTTTAAATGATCCTGAGACAAACGCCTCATATTTTCTACTAAATAGCTCTTATGTGTTTTTTAAACGGAAGATTGATTATAAACATGATACAATCTCCTGAATGCTTCTACACAAAATACTTTACTTGTGTGCCATATTAATTTAAAAGGGATCAGTGAGGGGATCACACTATTCAAGTGTGGTTATGATTTTGCTTTGACCTAGTCACCCAAGCTAGGTCCATTAAGCAACGCTATCGCCTAGGACCTTTCATTCGGTCACTATTCAGCCTCACCAGGTCCTATCCATATTACTTTCAAATTACACAAAATACTATGATTTCAAGTCTACTTCTTTTTCCAGTCATTATCATTGTAAAATCTTTTTTTGTACACCAAAAATGTGGCATAATTCCAACATTTTGCCTATTATTCAACACTAGTGCCATATAAGATTTCAAGCATATATGTGGAGTTCTTTATACTTTAATTTGCTGTTTCCTGTCGTGATCTTTATGACAGTTTTATACCAACTCCCTTGACTTTTAGAATAAGAACATAACGATGAAGGAAGCTTTCTGCAACTACACCTGAAAAGGAAAAGTCTATATTTAATTAAAAGTAAACTCTCCTTTCCACTAGAAGTTTGGATGAGCATCTGACAGTAATAGAATTCTCAGTGTGTTAAAATTCAGATAACCCTACAGGAAAACAAACACAATAGCTTCTGAGGGCCAGCGAAGAGACTTATCAGAACCAGGGACATTTAACGGTTAATATAAGCTTTTTTTATCTCTTGGATTTCCCAAGAAGCCATTGTAGCTAAGTAGCGGGTCTTTATTCTGAATGACACAGATTACTGGAAATAAAAATCCAATTGCCTCAAATTATATAGAATTGGTGAAGAGCTAGAGATAAAAAAAAAAAATAACTAAAATGTTATTTTGGCTTCTAGAAATCTAATCTAGTATAGGAAATCATGATTTTTTTTTAATTAGTTTGCTTGAGAAATGAAGTCACTGAAGGATTCTTCTAAATAGCAAATTTTCCCTGCTTTTAAAATATGGCTCACTTTGTAAAACTTTGGTTTTATAAAAAAAAATTAAAATGAGATCTGTTGATATATTAAGAGAAATTGATAATGCAAATCAAGTTCTGTTACAGTCAAAATTACTTTTTTTTTCAATTTAGTTGACTGTCAATGCAGTTGGTGTTTTCATATTCAGTGTAACTGGGATCAAATTTTTTTCTATAAATTTTTTTAATCAAGGTATGATTGATTTACAATATTCCCCATTGGCTCAGCAGGTAAAGAATCTGCCTGCAATGCAGGAGACACAGGAGACATAGGTTCGATCCCTGGGTCAGGAAGATCCCTTGAAGGAAGAAATGGCAACTCACTCCAGTATTCTTGCCTGGAAAATCCCATGGACTGAAGAGTCTAGTGGGCTACAGTCCAAAGGGTTGCAAAGTGGGACACGACTGAGCTCGAGCACAGACATGGCTCATTTACAGTATTATGTAGGTTTCAGGTATGCAACATAGTAATTCACAATTTTTAAAGATTATACTCCACTTATAGTTACTATAAAACATGGATTATAGCTTGTTCTTCTTAACCTCCTACCCCATCTTGTCCCTCCCCAATTTTTAAAATTATATAAAGAGTTAAATCAGAGACTCACAAAAAAACAATAAATACTAACCTTATACATTGTATTTGATGATATGTCAATGAATGACAATTTCTCTGCTTTTGATACAGGGCCAAGGCCTCTTGTCTCAAAATGATCCTCTTCCTTCTGAAGTTTCCAGTGTCTTTCCTGCATACATCCTCACATATTGCAGTGCTTTTCAGTCCAAGAAAGGTGAAGGCAAAATCCTCTTAGACTTACACTTTCCCCAATATTTTTTAATTGTTTCACCCACATCTATTTCAATTATAGGATTTTTTCAATTAGTATTTATCAAGTCTTGCCAAAGATTTCTACTTGGTTTTAATGGAACCAAGTCTTAATACTTATATTTCATTTGTTTATATAATATTTAATTAAATTACATGATTCCAACTAGCACCATCAACTTTGGGAACATATACAAACATCTCTTGGTAAGCATAAAATAAAAAAATAAAAAGCAGAAAGTCTCAAGAAATGTCAGAGAAGGGTCAAATAGAGAAGCATGGGAGTAAAATGTGTGTTTACAGCAACTATACTCCAATAAAAATTTCTAAAAAAGAATGCTATGGATAAACCATGGTTTATTCAAGCAGTCTCCTTTTGATGAATAATGAGTTTCTAATTTGGAGTTATTATAAACAATGCAATAAACATCTTTGGACTTTTATTCTTGAATAAAAAAGTCAGTGTGTTTACAGAGGACAAGAAGAATATGAAGACACACAGCAAGCTGATTGAGTGAGGTTAGTTAACAGCATTTCTAGGTGGTCAGCCAATAATTGAATTTTTCTAAATCACTCCACTTGGGATAATAAATTGTTTTGAAGCAACCGATAATATAAAGTATAACCAAGAAGATGCTGTGATTTTAAAATATTATTCACTTTTCATATTGCCCATATTTCTTCTCAACTATGAAACATGATTTTTAATAACTAGTAAACTGGAAATACTGACTCCATAAAATAAACATTCTGATCTAAAAAGCAAAAGAGTATATATAATACAAAACTATAAAGCCTATGCTTAGTTAAGAGAGTTATCACACAAAAAATATGTCCTTGTTTTCACTGGTAGAGGTAGAGTTATGAGATGCCTTCATTGGCTTTGACAACAAATAGTTACTAGCAGAACTCAAAGCAGAAGCAAGATGTTTCTTAAAATGCTAGCTGAGAACTGAATCAACAGTGATGCTGATAAAGGAAATAGTAGTTTTTAAAAACTTAAAAATAAATTACCCTTTTAATACACAAGTAATCAATGCTCATGGTTAAATTAAAAAGAAATGAATATTGCTTACAATATCACAGTAGCTTTTCTGCATTGCTTTTCAGACATATGGCCATGAAATTATCTGGTGTGCCCCGTTCGTAAATCTTCAACAAAAGGCTTTATACCTGAGACAGTTTAGGTGGGTTTATTATTCCTAGCTACCAAGTAAACCCCAACAAAACAATCACTGTTAACCATTACTCTGTAGATTCTTGAGTCTATCCAAGTATCATTTTTAAACGACATCCTATTGTAAATAGTCTCATAACCCACTTTTTTCAGCTGTTACTGGAAATATCTTCCCATGTCTGTGTCATCTTTAATTGCTCTGTGTGTGTACAGTCGCTCAGTGTGTCCGACTCTTTGTTACCCGTTGGACTGTAGTCCGCCAGGCTCCTCTGTCCATGGGATTCTCCAGGCAAGAATACTGGAATGGGTTGCCATTTCCTCCTCCAGGAGATCATCCCGACCCAGGGATCAAACCCACATCTCTTTTATCCTCTGCATTGGTAGGTGGATTCTTTACCCTGAGCCACCTGGGATGTATGCTCACTCAATCGTGTCTGACTCTGCGACACCATGATTGTACCTCTGTCCATGGAATTTCCTGAACTTCAGATTCAAATTGCTAACTGTCCATAGCATTCTTATAACAGTTAAAAAAAACATTAATGGTATAAATTTAATGACTAATAAGCCATGAATATGCACTTTAGAATATTCTATTGAGCCACCTGGGATAGAGTATTCTAAAGTGTAGAGCATGAAGTATATCATACCATGCTTTATTAATCATCAAACTTACAATATTTTAAAACTATTATACCGAATGCTGTGGGCAATTAGCAATTTGAGTCTAAAGTTCAGGAGCATTCAGTTCATGGAAAGTTATAATCCATAGAAATCTTATCTAACTTACTAAGTTTATAGGGGAAAAAAGCTGACACAGACAGAGCGAGTAATTTTCTTTTGATCCTAGTTACTGGTGCCAGGTCCATAATATCTTATCTGCCAGTCTTCAATCCAAACAGCTCTGAAAATTGAAAGTTGTTTCACTTTTTTATTCCTATTACCATGTATCTACTCTCATCACCAAGATACTATGGTCTTCTAATTGCTTTCTCCATTTCTAGTTTCACTAGAACTTTCGTCAACATCACTGCCACTGGAATTAGTGCTCTGAGGCCCTTCCCTGGCCCAGACCCTTGCACAGCCCCCGCTGCTGCAGACCTAAGACTGTCTTTTCTTTTTGCCTCATTACTGAAATGTCATGCTGTTTTCTGCTGCAGAAACACTAATGTTTGAATCAGAAAAATTCACTGAGTGGATATGCATCAATATTACCTCTCTAAATTCTCAGAAGTTCCAAAGTCCAAATCACACCTGGCCCTGAGAGATGTCCATAAAGGGGTGGGACCTACCCCAGGGTCAATTCCAGAGCCAGATCACTTTCCTCAGTTGGTCCCTGGGCCTGTGACTCTATCAGTCAGTCAATTCAGTCGCTCAGTCATATCCGACTCTTTGCAACCCCAGGGACTGCAGCACGCCAGGCCTCCCTGTCCATTACCAACTCCCGGAGTTCACCCAAAGTCATGTGCATCGAGTTGGTGATGCCATTCAACCATCTCATCCTCTGTCGTCCCTTTCTCCTCCTGCCCCCAATCCCTCCCAGCATCAGGGTCTTTTCAAATGAGTCAGTTCTTCACATCAGGTGGCCAAAGTATTGGAGTTTCAGCTTCAGCATCAGTCCTTCCAATGAACACCCAGGACTGATCTCCTTTAGGATGGACTGGTTGGATCTCCTTGCAGTCCAAGGAGTCTTCTCCAACACCACAGTTCAAAAGCATCAATTCTTTGGTGCTCAGCTTTCTTGATAGTCCAACTCTCACATCCATACATGACCACTGGAAAAACCATAGCTTTGACTAGACGGATGTTTATTAATAAAATGACTGACCATGGCTCAACAAAGATACTAATTGAAGTCAGTTATAAAGTTTGAATCTTTTCTCTTCTTATGCAAACTTAAAAGTCACAAATAATTTTTAAACAGTAAGATATTTAGCCACACATTATCTAGGCAGAACAATAAATAAAAATAATACTTCATTAATACTGCTCAACTGATTTGAAGACAGGGACAATAAAATGGCTTTGTCATTTTTTTTCTAGATTTAAAAAGATCCTGAAATGCTAGGATATAATATTGCTCTTAATATAAGCAATTCAAAGAGAGATATGGTGGGTTTAGAATGATACACTGCACACAGGCCCACAAATTCATTGACCACTGGGAGTTAAGATGCCTGCTCCCGGCTGCCTTGTGGTGAAGAGAACAGCCAGCAGCCAGTTCTCATCCTTCTTCCTCGCCCTCGTGTCATCTCCACTTCCCCTTCCTCGGCCCACTGGAATCAAATCTGCACACAACACAATCCTCGTCTTCCGGGGAAGCTCAAAGGCCTGCTGGCATAAGGCTCCCTTCAAAGCATCCCCTGGAAGTCTGTGTGGGATGAGAGTATTGAAACCATCCCCTTTCCAGGGAAGGGCTAAATCCACCCCATCGTGTTTCTGTTCTCATTTACTCAGGGCTCCTGACACAAATGGTTAGAAGGTTGTCCCGGAGCTCCCCCACGCAGACGGCACCGCAGACGGCGGGAGAAGCTACTCACACATCTGGGTAAAGGCTCCCAAATAGAACACTCTGAAATCTGGTTATCCGGTCTTGAGTTTTATTAGAACTGGGTTTCAGAGAAAAGATTCACCATGGGACTAACTTTGTGGGACAGAAGAGGGAACTGTTCCTTCTCTCTGCTTCCCCTCTGCATTGAAGCAATACTCAAACTCTACAGCAAAGCATAGGAGAGTTGTGCATGGGGAATATGAAATACCTTAGTTGCAGACGAGGCACCCAATTATGTGCTGTACTTGAGTGTAGAGAGAGCAAAGGTCACAGTTTCCAGAACTGCCTCCTTTGGAATCTGAAACCTTGCTTTAGACTCATATATTAGTCCCCCAAATATGCCTGCAGTATTTTGCTTCGTTTTAGACCATGAATTTATTCCTCAACTTCTCTCTTCTTTTCCTGAACCCGAAGAAATAACTAAGTATGATGGAGAGCTTTTAATCGCGGTAGGTAAAGAAGATGGATGCCTATGACTTGGTATGGACATAAAGGCAAAAGGCCCAGGCCAGGGAATCAGTGACTGGAACGTACTGATAGTTGGTCATTAAAATATGCTCCACAAGGACTTCCCGGTGGTCCAGTGACTAAGACTCTGAACTCCCAATGCAGGGGTCCCAAGTTCGACCTCTTGTCAGGGAACCAGATCCCACATGCTGCAACTAAGAGTCCCCATGCTGCAACTAAAGACCCTTCATGCCCCAACAAAAATCAAAAACCCTGCATGCTGGCATTAAGACCTGGAGCTACCCCACCTCTCCCCCACCCCCCAAAAAATGCCCCACAAAACCCTTCTCTCAGTGGTACTCAAAGTTTTCCACATATTAGAATGGTGCTGGGAGCAATAAAGAATTCTGATGACCAGGTCACAGCTCACACCAATTAAATCAGAATACTGGCATTGGAGCTGGCACTAGTTTTTAAAGATCCTTAGGGCTTCCCTGATGGCTCAGCTGGTTAAAGAACCCGCCTCCCAGTGCAGAAGAGGCAAGATATGCAGGTTTGATCCCTGGGTCAGGAAGATCCCCTGGAGAAGGAAATGGCAATTTGCTCCAGTATTCTTGCCTGGAAAGTTCCCTGGACAGAGGAGCCCAGCGGGCTACAGTCCACGGGGTCGCAAAGAGTCAGACATGAGTGAGCACACTCACACACAGACAAACACACACACACACAGGTGGTTCCAATATGCTGCCAAGTTTGGGGACCAAATGCTTTACTTAATCAGATGCCCACCTTTTAGATTAAATCTGCATTTAAAATCTTGTCTTCTTCAACCCTCCTCTGGCAAACAAAATGTACCACGGTTGTGGAACATTCACAGGAATGGCATCTGAATGTATGGCTTGGGGTGATCACGGGTAACAAACAATCTGCTGCTGAGATTAGCAAAGAACTGGGGCAATGAGGCCAAGGACATGAGTTCTGTACTCACAGGGGTCCTTTAGGCTGGCTTGGGTCTGTGGCCACAGATTGTGCCCCTAATTCCAGTTATGGGGGAATATTGTGGCTGGAAAAGGAAACTACCATCAACAGTGTGGATAAGTAAATTTCAATGCAATACCCAATACCAGAAAATCAACTCAGAATTCTGCATTCTACTGAAAGTGGGTCAGTACTGTAATCTTCTTGTATTAATTTTTTTTATCTTTATATTACTGCTCTTATCAAACTATATTCTGGTCATAGTCTGAATTAAAAGGTGACTATATGGTCATAGCAAGATACATTCTTAATGTAGAAGGTTCAAACCTATCAATGTAAATCATGATTGTTCAAAGAAACAGTCTGGAAAATTGTTTTCAGAATAAATATTTGAAAGCAGCCAAACTTACTCCTTGGGATATGCCTGGTGCCTAGAACATAGACAGAGTCCAATATGTTTGTGAAATGAACAAACAATAAACATGTATGCCACAGGGAAAATTTTCAAATATCAGTAATGCCATCAATATTTACGTAGATAAAAAAATATGGAGATTCTTGACATTTTAAGTTGAATCTAAATGTCCAATTATTTGCAAACTATATTTCAATGGTATAACTTTTCTGGAATGAAATTTAGCAATATATGTGAAGAGGTTTAAAGATTTATAACCTTTCGTCAAATGATTATACTTATGGAGATATACTGACAAGAAAATAATTTGAAGAGTCAGATTCATGTAAACATATTAGTTGCAATATTATTTAGAATTATGACAAAGTGAAAACAGCCTGAATAGTCATATTTATAGAAATTGCCAAATACGTTATAATATGGCCACGTGATGAGTGTTACGCAGCCATTGAAACAGATTTTAAGTAAATGTGGCGTGAGAGAATGCTCACGATATACCAAATGGACGAAAAAAGGAGGCTACAAAACTGTACTATGATATGATTCCATGTGTATTCTTTTTTACAACTACTAAAAGTGTCCTGTCTTTTATGTAAAACAAAAACATCCACACAATTAGAAGAGTATATATGAAAGTTGATTTCCAATTCTATTCCTCTAATTAGTCTTAATGAAGTCAGTAGTGTTGTCATAAATTACAATTAACTATAATCCCCATCTGACACGCACTCGCTGGTCCATATGTTGGGCCTCTTAGTCAACCAAATGTAACAGCCTTTGAAAATTAATTTAGCTAAAAAATAGGCAACAGACACAAAATGACAGCCACCTAGGAAATCTGAAAAGATAATCGTTAAAAGCAAATTGAGGGGGAGGTGGAGGGAGGGAAAGAGGAAGAATTGCATTAAATCTGTTTTCCAATTTTCCTCCCTCCTGCAACCATAAGTTAATCCAATCACAGCCCATAAATAGCTTAGAGAAATTTTTTAAGGTGAAAAAACATACACAGGCATTGGAAGCCAATTCCTTATTTCCTACTCTCCTCACTAAGGCAACTCCTTCCACTGAATCAGGCAACCAGTTAAGAGTGTAGCTCACAAGAGTGTATTTTTTATCCAGCAGAAATATTTAGCTTGGCTGTCTGCCAGAGAATGCTGGAAGAACGGACTGAATTAGGGGATTTACCTTCCACGTGTTTGGCACGCGTCATTTGGAATATCTGAGAAGCTGGTCGCTCTTTCTCCATGGCATCCAAGCAGTAGAGAGGGCTGCCAAACCATCGCAAGAGTAATGTCACTCATACGGAGTAAGATAGAGCGTCATCTGAATTTATAAGTGGAACACTTTACTCTGCTTCCAGTTTGCCTTTCTTTCCGTGACTGATAAAATAATAAAAGGCTAGCCTTTTATTATTGTGATAGATAGCTATCTATCACCATTGTAAGCATAACCCTGTAATAGTTTCCCCTACATTCTAAAGGTGCTTCCATTTCTTTCCTCTGAACATCACTTTAGAGTTGTATGAGTCTATAAACAATTTTTGATAACCATGATTTCAAAAAAAGCTCTGCATCATAAGGCAGTTTTAGGACCTTCATATATACATTCAGGTTTAATTAAAGTTAACAGTCTTGTTATCACCTCAGTGTTTTAAATGCCTTAAGAAGTAGACATCAAACTTTAAATCCGAAAACCGACTGCTATATTTAGGGCTGAACTGGTTATAGAATTGCTAATCACATGGATTTCTATTTATTATTTGTATTTTTGTTTCCTAGAAATGCAGTACATTTATTGGATTGTATGTTTTTTAATACTTTCTGTGTCCATCTTTCTAAAGAGAAAAAGGACACTCTAGGCTCACAGGGGCAGGATTTTGGTTATTGATAGATTTGTTTCTTGCTCAGGGCCTCAAATTTAATTGCTTCTAAATCTCTCTCTTTATCTTGTTGAATTATAGTTTACTTCCCCTGTGGCTCAGCTGGTAAAGAATCTGCCTGCAATGTGGGAGACCTGGGTTCAATCTCTGGGCTGGGAAGATCCCCTGGAGAAGGGAACGGCTACCCACTCCAGTATTCTGGCCTAGAGAATTCCATGGACTGTATAGTCCATGGGACACGACTGAGAGACTTTCACTTTATATACATTCTGAGGAACTGTGATTTTATTTCTTTTAAATATAGACATTATCAGGAGTTAGATAAAATCAAGTTACTGATTTAAGTTTTTTTTAATTGGCTGGATCCTATGCCAAGCAAATCAACACTTAGTAGGCTCTAGCTGCCACAAGTGAGTCTACTGTCATCCCTCTCGTTGTAGGAGGAAGGCTAGGTGACCTGCCAGGGGTGGCAGCCAGCAGAAGAGCCGGTGCCAGAGCTGAGGTATTTCCTCCCGTGTCCTTGTGCACTCTTTGCAACCCCGTGCCACACGGCGCAGAGACCAGGGAGTGACGGGAAGTCCCGTGCAGTTGAAGAAGGCTCTGTCTGTGCTGACATAATAATGGTCAAAAGTGGGGGACATCCCACAGTTCTCAAGTAGAGAACATTTGTCAAGCACCAATTCCTCAAGAACTTGTCTGTTTTCATCAGGAAATAAGCTAGAGAGCATAACGTTCATCTTATTGCAGGGAAAGAAAATGGCTGCTTATCTTCTTTTTACAGGAGGTGCCATGAGGCTATCATTCCATCTAGAGTTGGAAAGATTATCCCAAGACTGCATGATGTTTCCAGACAAGGGGGTCCATCTCTTGACCCAAACTCCCAACTCAACATATCTGGGAAATAACAATATTCAATTGCTTGACTATGGATGGGAGTGAGGAAACTTAATCAGGATTTTAAAAAGTAAATGAAGTGGGCGAGGTTTCCATAAATACAAATTTACAAAAATGCTTTATGAAATACAATTTACAGGAAAAGGAAGGGAGAAGAATATATACACTGCACACAGACATACATAGGGAAGGCTACACAGGAGGCTCTACCTCTGGGGAGAACTCGGTGGCTGACTGTGTGTGTAGAGTTTTCACTGTACATGTTTGTCACCTTTTGAATTCTGAACCATGGGACTGTATTTACTCATGCAAAATAGATCAAATATTATATATATATGTATATATAGCTTTATATTTAAAAATAATGTTGCTGAAGATATGCTAAATCTTGACTCAGGGCAATTTGACAAACTTACACATTTTTTAAATTACAATAAAGTATATAAAACAATTTAATTATTTAAGTGTATAATTCAGTGACATTGATTACATTCACACAGTTGTACAACCATCACCACTACCTATTTCCAGAAACTTTCATCACCTGAAACAGAAACTCTGTATCTATTAGGCAATAACTCCTAATTCCCATCCCCATCCCACTTGTCCCCTTCCCAGCCTCTGATAACCTCTATCCTTTCTGTCTCTATGGCTGTGCCTATTCTAATTTCCCATATAAGTAAAAAGCAACAGTATTTGCCCTTCTGTGTCTAGCTTCTTTCACTATTTCACTTGCCATAATGTTTTCAGGGTTTATCCATGTGTAGTGTCTGTTGGAAATTCATTCCTGTTCATGACTGAGTAATATTCTATTGTATGATATTACCACATTTGGTTTATCCATCTGTATATACCATTTTGCTTATTCATTTGTTGATTGACACCTGTTGTTTCTGTCTCTGGACTATTGTGAATAACACTGAACATCAACGTACGAGTATCTGAGTCCCTGTTTTCAATTCTTTTGGGTATATATCTAGGAGAAGAATAGCTGTGTCATATGGCAACTCTGATTAGCTATTTGAAGAAGCAAACTCATGTACATTTTAGTAGAGAAATTATAATCGTAGGAATTTATTCTAGGGAAGTAACTGTGATGCTCCCAGATAATTACCTACTAGGTTATTGAACATAGCACTGTTTATAAATTTGAAAAATTAGAAACAAGCCAAATGATTAAATCACATAGGATAGAATAAATGTATTACTTATAAAAGCAAAGTCCATGAGGTTGTTCAGGGCGGTGATTAAGAGAATTGACTATGAGGGCATCCCGCCTGGGTTAAGATCTTGTCTCCACTATTTACAAGCTATCTGACTCTAGTCACATTAATGACCTTCTCTACTTCTCATATTCTTCATATGCAACATGGAAATAATAACTGCACTATATTTACTGAGAGGTTGTAAAGACTAAACCAGTTAATGTGCATAGAACATTTGGAAGAGAGCCTGGCACATACAATGTGCTTAGTACATGTCCATACATATGGTTAGAATACTTTACAATAAGCTTGTCCTAATTTTATAATAAATAACTTTTGCAGAAGATGTGTAAAAGTGGAGGAAATACTTGGATTTATAGCTAGCATTACTATAATGATTTTGGGTGGAAATGTGTATGTATGTCCAAAAAACTGAAAATATATACATAAGATATTGATAATTATAACTAAGTGGTAGAAATACAATGTTTTTCCCTGCATTTTTTAAGATTTTAAAAATCTTTAAAAATGAATATTACTTTTATATTTAGGGGAAAAAGTTAAAAATACTGGATAGGAGAGCTGTTTTTTAAATACCCACCACATTTTTCATTTGGATTCCTAAAATTAAACAGATTTTGCTGTCCTCACTTCAGAAATTCTAGATTCCTCTTTGATGAAGAATCATGAAGCAGAAAATTCTCCTTTACAAAACTGTCTACAATTAACATTCTATTTACAAATTTGTATTAAGATCTGTTAATCGTCTTTGACGGTAAAGTTTTAAGACTCACTTGACCAAGCCACTCTCCTCAAGCTCCCTCCTGCCTTTTGACATGATCAGCTAGCTCCTGTCCCCAGCGTGATGAATTAAATGTATGACAGATATGACAGGTGAGGAGTGAGTGGAGGAGCTTAGCCAGCAGGGATAAAATAAAGCCCCCGTTTAAGAACAAAGCCCCCACCAAAGCTTGCCTATTAATGACCATGCACAGAATCTCTTCATTTGTCCCATTTAGAAGGAGCAGGCAGAAACCATAGCTAATGTGTGGTGAGGCAGAGTGGCTGTTTCTCCAAGGGCCTCCCAACCAACTAATTGAAAATCCTTGATTTTCTGTTCAACATGTCTGCAAGACAGGCATGAACAAGGTTGCTGTTCAATGCTGTAGTAATACAATAGACTTAAATTTACAGCTGGACTGAGTGGAATTACTGTATATAAACCATAATATCTATCTGCAGGGATCTGGCTAAGCCCCAGAGAGACAAGTCCGACAGGGCAAATCTAAGGAATTTTGGAAGTCAATCCATTAGGATTACTAGGCAGCCCCCGATTTTGGAAGTCAAAGACTCAATCTATAGAAGCAATGAAGTCTCAATCTTCTTTTATCCTAACCTCTTATCTGAAGGTCTGTTGACCCAGTTTTTGTTTAAAATAAACTGATAAACTACAGATGACATTATAGTCATTTTCTATGATACTGTTGGGCAGGCAGCCTAATCACAAATGAACATTTGTGCAGTAATTAAAAACAGACTTTTGAAACTATTTGCATAGCAGAAGTATAGCCCTCTTCGTATATAATTACAGTAACCTGAACATTATGGATGATGCATGATACTAATGATACACATAGGAAATGAACTGTTGGTTACCATAACCTCCTTTGAGAATTTTAGCCACTATTCATTTCTGCTTATTAACAACACAAGCCATTGTAAAAGGAGCTGAGTTATAGGATGTTCCCTGAAAATGTATTGTCTTCTAGGGTCTAGCTCTTGTGGACTGATCTGTGTAGGGACAGGTCTAATCACCATAGATACTCAAGAAATACTTGTTGAATAAATAAGAGACAAGAGCGACAGAAACCTTTAAACCATAGACATCCTCCAGGCATGTGGAAGTGAGAATAAATTCGATGGGCCTCCTGAGCCATCCCTGCAGTCTGTGCAAGGTCTGTCACATTAACAGCAGCTGTGGCTGGCTGATGCCCTACCAAGGACCAGATAGGCCAATAGCAGAAAGCATCATCTCCCTTCCACAGGTGAGGAAACACTGACTCAATAAGGCAACTGTCCTAAGTTTAAAGACCGATTTGAACTCAGTGAGAACCCACTGGCACTTGTGAGGCACCCAGTTCCCTCTGCTGTCCCTCTCACCCCACCCCAGCGGAAAGTTCCCTGATCAGTGCTAGCTTTAATCCCACATCTGTGAGAACTCTGGCTAAATGTGCTTTCTTTTCCTTTTCACTAAGGAGAACCAGCTCTGGGAACATCTGAAACATCAGGACCCAACCTAAGCTTCCACTTCCATGAAAACTAGAGAGAATTTTCCTGCTCGTAGAGGTCAGGATAAATGGACACTGCCTGTCTGCTCTCAGAAGCCAAGTCCCTGGTTCTTGCACTGCTTCCCTGCTCCAACTTCACTCAGGAGTCAAATTACCCAGATGTCCCTCAGAATATCAGATTTAAGTCACCTGGCAAATACTCTTTGAGTCTCTGGACTTAGATCCATAACAAAAACATCTGCCTATGTGTTTTAACAGTCCTGCAGTTCCCTTCCAGCTCAGCCCCTCACTGAGAACCCAGGAGAGCAATCGATTGCCATGGGACCCCTTTGAATGGATCTGGATTGTGTCTGTCTACGGCTCAACACCCAGAGAGGACATTTTGCAGAAGAGTCAAAGAGATGTGGAGGCAAACTTTTTTGAGCCTTATCTGAATGACAATACTTAACTTTCACCACCTGCACCCGCCTTGCAAAAGAATCAGTCACACTCAATTATTGTCTTTTTCTCCTAGACAACTACTCTTTAACCCTTCCTCTAACTGATAGTAACTGGTGGAAGACACAATGCTATTTTTAGACAGGACAGTGAATTCTCCCTTTTATCTTTGAGACATCTACATCCTCTTGCATTCAGGTCCTTCCCAGATGCTGGATTTGGGGTAAAATTTTAATATGAGGGCATTTATTACCCTTTGTAAAGTCAGTGAGCTTAGAATTTTCTGTTTTCAATTCAAAGCTACACCCTCTATACTGAACTCTTTTAAACTGTGAAAGTCAACAGAGTATAGGCTAAATCCCTACAAGCTACACTCTTGATGCAATCATGAAGATCCTTTACTTTAAATAAGACTAGCACATAAGGGGGAAATTAACCAACATAACAACAAAAGCTTCTTGACATATTTCTGCCTTCTACCCTTCTCAACCACTATCCTCACTCCATTTTTTTAAATCTCAGGCTAACAAATGATTTGATCAAGAACTTGATTCAACATGCAGTACACTTAAAATGAAATTTCCAGAACTGACCAAAAAACATTTTGGGGGGGGGTTTGATCATATTGCCAATTTTTCATATTTTTTAGAAATTATTTTTCAGGGAACCAGGAATTACTAAATTGATTTATTATCTTTATGTAGCATGTTACACTTTAGAGAAAAAATGTCCCACAAAGCAGGCAATCAAACTTGATACCTAAATACCCCAAAATGAGGAGAAAACTCACGCTAGATGCAATTAATGTCCTTGTTTTAAAATGTGACTGCTCATTTCTCAAGGGTGGGGTTGCGAGACATTTATAGGCAGAATATAGATTAAGATCAGGTAAACCCTACCAACTTTAGGTCATTCTAGTTGGTGCCAAGACTACCTGGTCTGTAACCAAGAGGTGAAGTCCTTGGTGTACAAGGCAGTTTTTGAGAATCCAAGCACTTTACTTCCCCTGGATTTTTTTTTTTTTTTTTTTTTTTTTGCCATTTGAAGAATGATCTGGAAAGGAGGTGTTGAGTTAGTTTACATTAACCTCAGCCTGACCTGGAGGTAGAGGTTTTAAGAGCCGAGCAGCAGCCACAGTCAGGAAACCCCAGGAAAACAGCACAAGGAAAGGACTGCATTTGCGGGGACCCAAGAATCACCCCACCGTTCTTATTGCAGATGGAGGGCATCCTCTGTGCCCTTTGGGAGGGAGGGAATCCATCCATCTTCATTAGGCTTTCTAGGAGGGGGGTGGTGGAAGGAGGGGGCCTGCCATTTCCTTTGGCTTTGAAAAACAGAAGCCAGCAGTGATTATTCATTTCCATCCAGTGCCCCCCACCAAACCCTTGTAGGGCAACTGGGGAAGAATCAACATGGCCCCACACATTAGCAGCCATCCTATTAACCACAGCAAGTCACAACTTATTCAAAACCCATAATTAGAGGAGATATGTATGTTGGGGGTTGGGAGCTTTAAAACATTTGAAAAGCTCTTCCTAACTTTTTTCTGTCAGGAATAACTTCTGTTAGAATATTTCCATATAAAAGCTAGTCCACTCTTAGAAATGGCCAGATGTAGCCAACATTTTTTTGTACATATCACATTGCAAGTACTTTGTTGAGATTCTGCTTTTTGTACTTCCAACATTAACTGTGTTGGCAGTGATGTACGGAGCAATGGAAATCCATCTCAAACTGTTTTGCAGTATAAATTCATGGAAAAATCACTTTTAAGATTTAAACTTTTGTGTTACGGATTAACCTCATGGAAGAAGAGGTTACACGTTTTCCTTTCCTTTGACAAGAAAAATAGATTGAAAATGAATGCTATAAGAAAAAAGACATGGAAAATTACTCAATACTTAGATCTTAAGAATAAAATGTAACACTGCATTTCAGAGGTGTGTTCCAATAGATGAAGCAAAAATGTGTTTTTAAGATGCTATAGCTAGGTCCAAATTTGAAATGATCAAAAATCTCTTTATAAATATCCCGAGTTATAAAACAAGATATGTAGACATGGAGCCAAGAGGTTTTTATTATTATTGTAATATATATGTCCCACTTACTCTACAATACTGATGAATGCATTTATAACTTCACCAATCATTATTTTTCCCTTGCCCTTACCTATATTGGCATTTTTCAGCAATCGTCTTTGCCAGTCTGATAAGCAAAATGATATGGGATGAGTTAGTTGTCCATCAGGATAGATCCTCTCTGGACTACATGTTGTAAATGTGCTTTAAAACCTGTCCACATCACTTCTTCTTCGACAGATGTATACTCTAAATCCCTTCTCTAAAACCTAGAAACTGATCATGGATGGACCAGGGCTGAATTTCCCTGTTAGATAGCATTAAAGTCTCCCAAGGCCTCTGAAATGTATGAAGACCTCTGCCCCTAATTAGCTGAAAGCTTCAAGCCCATCACTCAATGTCTCTGAGTCTCAATTTCCTTATTAAAGACCCTCAACTCAAACAAGAAATAGTGTATCTTTATACCACAGTGCTTGTTGCTAGAGATGGCTGAAATGAAGTAGAGGAACTCAGAATCTAACTGCATAGTAGGAAATAGATTTGAAATAACACTGACCTGAGGGACACAATTATCATGACCAAGGCAGATGAATTCAGACATCTGGCTGGGGTGGTAACACTTGAGCCAGGTGTTAGAGGACAGGTGGATATGAATTACTGGAAGGCATTCGGTCCGAGTTAGTGGAACTAGTTAACTATTCTGGCTAAATCTCTAGACAACGGCTGAAAAACAAACAAAAAAAAAGGAATAAGGTAGGGCGGCGGATTGCCTGGCATTGAGGTTAAGATTTTTTTGCTTCTTGTGACTGCTTCTAGATCATTTCTCCTCACCCTCAGTTCCTCCTTTTGAAGGACATCACATGCATATGTCACACCTCTGCTTGCTGTCATCATTCATAGACCCTCCTGGTTGATCCCCTGATCTTTTCTCCCCTTCACTCCACCCCAATCAACCATTCCCAGTCCACTTAATGACATCGCATCATGAAGCACCATGCAACATCCTTCCTCTAAGCCTCTGTCTCAATCTCCCCTTCTCTGGTCTTCCCAGCACATTCACTTTACTATCCTGACTCTGGAAATGTCTCGGATCACATCAGATCTTTTAGTCCAATGACAAGACGCCCTACTTTTTCACTGTCTGATATTTACCTCCTGTTCTGACGTCCCTTGTTACCCAACTTTGAGTCTACGATCTAGTCTCCCTTGCATATTGTTTTCAACTACATAGTCCCACTTCTGTCATGCTTACCCCAAACTCCAGGACCCAAGAGAGGTGTCTATGTCTTCCAACTCTACTTTCTTTCATCCTAATTTCTCTTCAATCCACTGCAATCAAGTTTTCACTCCCAGAATTGCACTTGAAATCACCATGTTCACTAGTGGCTTCCATCTTGCCAAATGAGTCAGCAATTCTCTATTCTCATCATATTTATCTCTGAGCAGCACTTGACACAATCGTCCTTCTTGAGAAAATCCTTTTAATTTATAAGCACTACACACTCTTGTTTCCATCCTGTCTCACTGGCCGCTGCTTCTAGTCTTCTTTGTTGAATTCTCATCTTCCTCCTTCAAGAGGTGGAGTGAACTAGGGTTCAGCTGAAGCATCTAATGCTTAGATTTAAATAATTAGCTATATGCTGAGAACGCCCAATTTTAGATCTCTATAACCAACAACCTACTTGACGTCTTTATTTGGATGTTTTATGGAAATCTACATCTTAACAATCTAAAATAGAATAGAATTTCTCCTCCCAAGATTACTCTTCTCTCTGTCTTCCAGTCTCACTGAAAGGTACCTCCACTCACCAATATCAAACTTAGGAATAATCAACTGTTTATGCTTCCCTATTTCTCTCTGTTCCTTCCCCTACATCCCGTCCATCATCAAGTCTTACTAGCTCTACGTCTCATATATATTCCAGGTCCTCCAACCACATCTCATCATCTCTGCCAGAACTATTCTAGCCCCAGACACTATCATCTCTTGCCTAGACTGTTGAAAGACTCTACTAGCTGGTAGTCTCTCTGACTTGACCTCCACCATCCATTCTTTACCCAACATTCAGAGAGCCGGTTAAAGCATAAATGAGATCACATCATTCCAAAGATAAAACCTGCCAAGGGCTTTCCATCATCCTTAGAATGAAATTAAACTACTTACCATGGTTCAAGACCTTCAGGGTTCTAGTTCTCAAATCGCATCTCCTTTCATGATCCCATTGGTTCTTCAGGCTCTAGCCACACTGTCTTTTTGCTGTTCTCTAACAGACAAAATCATTTTTACCTTGATTCTGTACTATTTTCTCACCAGATTTTACATGGATTTGCTCACTCATTTCATTACAGTCTATACTCAAATGCCATCTCCTCGGGGAGACCTTTCTTATCTACCTTTATATAAAATAGCACCAGAACCCATCATCCTCTGGGACTTTACCTTGTTTTAATTCACTATCTCTCAGAAAAACCTGAAATTGCATTAATTAATTTGCTTGCTTATTGACTTAATCTGTCTCTCCCACTAGAATGTAATCCGCATTAAGATTACAGAATATATTTTTTGTTTTTATTTTTTGTCTTTTTACCTATAGTCCTTAGCACTCAGAATTAAGCTTGGTACTACTGGTAGGTACTCCACAAATATTTGTTGGACAAAGATTACTGAATGAGTGGATGGAGAAATTGAATGCTACTTATTTAAATTTGGTTCATTAAGTGATTGTTAAGGACAGTGATCTCTTGATCAGGGCCACTGACATGATGAAGATGAAGTTAGAGAGATGTGCCAGCTACTCATGTGAGAATGCTGAAGCGGAAGCAAACAGAGGTCAGGATCACTCGCCCTGAGGCTGTTCCAAGAAGCATCTGAGAGTGGAAAAGAACTTTTGCCAGATATTGCTGCAGGATGGTATGTCATGTAAGGAGGGGCCAAAGTGAGGAAAAGTCGCAAGGCAGTTTAAGAATGTAAACCTATACAACCCAGAAGTGCTGTTGCCCAAAGAGGAACCAGCATGGGGCAAGAGAGGAGGATCACAGGTTAATTTGCCTCATGGTCTACCTACTTTTAACAGCAATAGCTGAACTATGAGTTCTCCTTATTTTCTGACTTAACTATATTTCACTGTATTTTTGGTTTTGAATTGGGGCTGGGGTAAAACTGCAGCAAGAAAAAGGGGAAGAGACTCACATGAAAGAAGACTCTGGTCCATGGCTGATGGGTGACTATGGGAGGAGCTTACTGCAACTGCCCCTACCACCTGCATCCTTGTGCATGGACCACAGCCGCACCACTCAAAGGATGGAGTTAGGAGAGGACTGTGAGAACCCTCCCAGGCACCAAACTGTGGTCATCATGGGCCTCAGCAACCTCTGCACTTCACATCTCCTTTATATTTATTTGTCTATTTAAGAAGAAAACAAATTAAGAAATGTCACATTTTCTTAGAGCAAGAGAAGCACGGAAACAAAAACTGGGTTTTATATAAAGTAAGAACCAAGGGTCAAATGATTATTATATTTTTTCATTTTAAAAGATGATTTACGGTTCTGGTAGGAATCCTGTCACTCCAAGTGATTTTAAATGGCTCTTTGACATGTTTTTCTTAGACACACAGTGAATTTGGCATAGATATATGTAGAGTTGATTTATTAAAAAGACAATTAACATTGTGCAGTAAACCAGTATATTATTCTACAAATTCAGAACACACACACATATATTCTTATCAACTTATACTCTATTCAGTATGCATCTCAAACCAACAACTGTGGTGAAAAACTGAGGAACATTGCCTCCTCTCATGTCTACAAGAAAAAGCTGCATTTATGTGAATATATTTGGCAGGTGTATGAGGTAAAAAGCTTCTTTTCACCTTTCTGTGCAAATATAACTTTAACAAGAGTACTTGAACATGCTTTTCTCTACACCACTCATAAAAATTCTTGAGGTTCTTAACCTTACTGGAAAAGAAAACCTCAGATGGCTATAAAGTAAATACACAGCATATTCTCAATATTATGGCCATCTTCAAGCAATTTCTCACACTTATAATGCATTTATTTTTATATAAAGCAGATGTGTGTCTCTGGGGCAAACCATGCCTTTTATTCTTATGTTGTGAAAGTCCCTTCTAATTAAAACAGGAAATACAAATTTCCTTGTCTAGTTCTAAGGATAAATCCTACTTAGCACAAGCAGCTGTCTGCAATTTTTGATGAACCCTTTCTGGCTATTCTAAATGTGCATGGCTGAATTCATATTTTGTGTGCACTTTTGAGTCTCTATTCCAAAAACAAAGGGCACACCCAGTGTTTCTGCATCCTTACCAGCCAAGGCTTTGCACGCTTTGGGCACCTTCTCAAGTTAATAAGCAACACAAGCAGTGTTGCAGCTTCAGAAACATATTCAGAGATGAGAAAGCTGAATATATTCTGGTGAAGGGGTTAAGTAAAACATGTAAAATGAGAAGTCATTCAAAGAAAAGGCCAGGGATTGCAAGAAGGAGAGAACATAAATGAATTTCTTTTTTTTTTTTTTTAAATTCTTCTTGTAAATGCTTTACATTATAGCTCAAATTGCAATTAAGAAGACTCTGGTCCCACCCTTGTAATTAAAAAGCACAAGTAGTTCCTCTACTGACCACAACAAAGGGCAAATAGACTCAAACCCACTTCCTCGCAGGAGCCTCTCTTGTTGCTTCTGAGTGGTTCATGTACGGCTGATGAAACAGGCTATTGGGTCTAAGGGATTCAAGCCTAAGCAAGTGTATACACCTTGGAGATTAGATATGGTATCTGGTGAGTGAGGCAATTTTTCCACTTTTGTCAAGGCTGGATTAATATTCTTACTAACTGCATTTTAGGAATGGTCAAATTAGAGTTCAGTCACCTGCCCAGGAGAGGTGGCAGGAAGGTGGAGAGACCAAAACTTGCCCTTCCTTATCCACTTAGGGGTCTGTGGGTCCCAGTTCATATGCCCTGTGCTTCCTCCACTTTTCTGCTGAGCGCTCAATGCACATCAGAGTAGGAAGTCAGCACCCTAAATTCTGCTGGGCTGTGACAACAAAGAGCTGGTGATGAAAGTTTGCACTTACCTAATGAAATAGAAGTGTTTTGTAGCTTCATCTGTTAAGAATTATGATATGGAAATTCATAGCTTGAAAAGGTTTTCTTTTTATCTTAAACACCTCAATTTCTACCTTTTTATAACAATGAGTTTTTTCCCTTGAGTGAAAAATGTGATGCTTGTTTTAAGAATGAAACTCTCACCCAATCCTCTTCCCATATATACAGCTTTCATTTTATTAGGCTTAGAGTCTTATTACTTCACTTAAATTTGCAAATTCAGCAAAGTGATGGCTGTGTCTTGGAATAATAACAAGCACCTTGGCAACTAAAGTGCCAATAATGACTATGAGCCCTTTAAAAATTGAGTCAGGGGCCAGAAGTTGCACTCATGCCTCTCCATAAACATGGCAAGAAAGTTAGTTAATAAACAGCAACTAACTTTTTTCAACTGCAGCAATAAATTGTCTAATTGGCGAAATGTCCACAAGCACTGCTCAAAACACCTTGTGAATTGTTTAATTAGCAAACTCTTGCAACACTCAACAAATAGATATTGGCAAATGAGGGAGACACAGATCTCTGAAGTATTAGCTGTGCTGATAATCTAACCTGCAGGCTTTTCACAGAGACACATATTTCTTTTTTTTTTTTTTTTGAGTTTCAGACATTCAAATGACAAATATTTTCCACTTAATATGTTCTTACAAGTAAATAAAACATAAGAGATGTATAGACAACTAGGTATAATTGTGAATCAGGCTGCTAACCAGATTAGTAATATGTCTCATGTATATAGTAATGCAGGGTATGTATGTATCCTCTAGATACAATGACAGCATTTTGTTCACACAAATATAACTAAATGAAAGAAAAAGAAATATTCTTCTGAAACGAAGTCTTCTTGCTGTTTCAGTAAACTGCAGAGTAGGGTATTACTGGATATATATTTAAGGCTATCCACCCAGTCTCCTACCAGCCAAAGTACTAGGAAAATTCAACTGGCAGTGATTTATAATTGTTGAACAGTCTTGGGTCCAAACTCCATGGCATGTTTTGAATCAAGAAATGTTGAGTGGGAAGAGTTATCCTTCACGACAACCCCTTCTGCAAAGTTACCCCCACTGAAGGGAGGGTGAGCAGTTTGGGTGTGGTGAACCAAGTCCTAACACATTCATTGTTGGGAAGCCCCTGGCGGAGACTTGCTGGGTATGAATGGTTTCCTTTCTTGGCTCAGATCATCCAGGACAGATCACATTGAGAAGTGCTGATTGGTTGATGAAACCCAGGTCACAAATCCAATAGCAGTATTTATCATTTCAACATATTTTGTTCCAAGGGTGTAAACTATGTGCCAATATTTATGGTAGTGATATCTTTAGTAAAATGGTGTGTATAGAAAGGTCAAAACCCTATCTTTACTACAAATTCAAAATGTATGTCCCCTCTGTCAAAAGATCAGTAAGTAATGTCTCTTTGCTTATGAAGGAACACATATACATTCATCCCATAAAGACAAAAGAAATGTACACGTTTTCCTGGCATAAAAAAGTTTGAAAAGGATTAAACTAAGCTTTTCTCTCATTTCTCTTCAGAAAGTACAGCTATGATTCATTACAATTACCATAAAATAACTGATTAAGCCACACACATTCTTAGCTCTACCTGAAAAAGTTAAAATGCACATGGTCCTTATCTTCTTAAAGCTTATATATTTATCTGACACTGAAATGTATAAGTCTTTCATATATTGGTGTGCAAAGCACAAAAGTTGAAGAGCTACGCTTATTACCCACCTAATAGTCTTTTAAATACTTGACAGTTTCTTGGAAGAGTATCTTGAAAGAAAACTGAATAGCGCCAAAGACACACTCCCCTCCCCTCCCCACAATTCAGACTTAGTTTTAACTGAGAGACATTAAGACAGACAGAAGGGAACAAGAAGCAATTTGATTTTCAATCTAGGGCAAAAACATGACCAGGCGTACACACAAAAGATTTAAAAATATTTATGAGAAGAATTAAGAGGCGTTCATTTACTTGAAGCAAAAAAGCATTTTAAAACCCTTCTCTGTAAAATATCTGAGTATGTATCTTCCTTCGGTTTTCTCTCTACATAATTGTTTGTGCCAAAACTTTTCGATGAACTTGTTCTCTGTTTGTCTGCTTCAGTAGAATAATGACAGCCACCTCAGACACGATCAGTCTTGGGGTCGGCTGCTTCACCGAGCAGGAGGCAGACTGATGCTTCCAGCAGGTGACCTATGATCCAAGAGTTTAGTCTCCATGAAAAAAAAGAGACCAACCCAATGATCAAGCTCTGCAGCGAAACCCCAGAGGGGCTTTTATTCTGGAAGTTGTTACAAGTAGTTCATAACCTTTGTACTCTAGACACTCATTCAAACTACCCCACCACTCTGTAAACCAGGGGCTAAGGATGCTCCGAGGCTTGAACTTTCTACCCAAACAGGGGACTGTAAACATTTGGGGGAGGCCCAGTGCTACTGCTAAAATAAACCATAAAAAAGGACATTAGCCAAGACACTTTTATTCAGGAAGCCTCTCTCAGGCGGGGAACCCAATTTTAACTTCAACCCTTTCACTCAAGAGCTAGGCCTCAGTGAAAACAAGCAAGCCTCTTTAGAGCAAAATTTTAGAGCACTTTTAAAGTTTTGTCAGCATCTTTCGGTGCTAATAAAAGGCATATATAAAAAGGAATCAGGACACAATAGAATAGAATATATATTTATAATCTGGATTGCAACAGTGTTTTCTGTTTTTTAAATTGTAAATGAAGTGCAAGGAAAAAAAACACATGTAAAGAGGAGACTGCTACTCAGAAGAAATTACTTATGACTTAGCATTTCTGCTCTCATTTGGCTGTCTTAATTTTCAATTGTTTTAGTTTTTAGTAACAGATTTTACTTCTTTCAGGTTCAAAGATGTTTTGACTACAAATTTAATTAGATTATTTGATCCTAGAGTGCAGAAAGTCTTTTCTTCTTGGGGAGAGAGGGAGAGGAGAGAAGAAGGGAGCCTCCATGCTCTTAAAACCGGTGGGAATAAAATCACCGGGGGAAGCAGGAAGTGAAATTGGGTCCAGTTTGCCTAAACTGAAGAAAATAAGGAATACATTTATTCTAAAACTCAAATTTAATTAAAAGAAAATTTCACTCTAAACAATACCTTTAAATTAAGGAGTAAAATTGTAGAAAATAATAATATGTTATAGTCTTTAAGTTTTAATAACTTCTAGATGATCACCATGAATTTTTAATGTTATATGATTTAAACACACCTAGTTAAGAAGTGTTTGAATGTAAATCTGCCATCCCACCAAATCATCATCAATGGCTAACAACCAGGAGATAATGAGGATCCAAAATAACTATTGAATTTAACATGCTGGGTATTCTACTGTGACAGTCTGATGAGGTAAATATTAACATCAAGTTGACAATTATTTTTAGAATTGTTAATTAAATGTAAAGCACATAAAGCCTAAAAGAGATAAAAAGGCATCTGTTAACTAGAAATTCAAGGCGACCATGCCTTTAACACACAGGATGTGCAAAAGCTTCCACAAAACAGAAAAAAAAATTACCCAAAGACTCGGTTCACTTAAAAAACAAAACCAAGCAACTCGCTCGTTATGTCTTAGTCATGTTAATCTCCATGTCACTGAACCAAACTTCTCCAGAGTCCCTTTGGTAAGTCTTATAATAAAAATGTCTTTCAACAATACTTATGATAGCCTATTTTTTAAAAACTGGGCAAAAGATACATAATATTTACCATTTTAACCATCTTTAAGTGTACAGTGGTATTAGGCCTCTAACACTGGTATGCAACCTTCACTACTCTCCATCTCCAGAACTTTTTCATCATCTCCAAACCCACTAAACACCAACTCTGCATTTCTCCCCACCTCCGGTCCTTCGTAACCTGTATTCTACTTAATGTCTCTGAAAATCAAACAATTTCAGGTAACTCATGTAACTGGAATCATACATTTGTCCTTTTGTGTCTGATTATTTCACTTAGCATAATGTTAATTAAAAAAATGTAAATCTTAATTATCTAATTTATATATGGAAAAAAAACTTAAAGGCAATATCATTTCCCAAATACAGGATAACCATCACAGACCATCCACTCACCTCTTCAAAAATAATTTTTGCCTTCTATAAAGAAAATTCAGGTTTCAGCATCATTTCCCCCTTCAAGAGTTCAGACTCCAGAATCTTCCTGGACAACCATGTTGTGGTCTACTTCTAGCCCGGAAAAGAAAGTTATGCCAGCTATCCTAAGCAACCCTTTGCTGTACCACACACCTGTTCAGACAACGGGTCATTTAAACAAGCAAAATAACAGCTGAGAAAGCCAGGTCAGCTACCCTCTGATCTGAAAGACATTTACAAAACCAGTCCCCCTTCTCTGTCTTCTTTATGTGAAAATAGCAGTTGAAGTAACATGACTCCTTCCCTTCCTGTTTGAAGAGACAGTGAAAGCCCTCCTGCTGAGAGTCCACTCTCTAAGTTTGGGGAAGAGGCCTCCTCAGTCCTCCAGCTTAGTCCCTAAGCCTGGGTCTACAGGGGAAAGAGGACCCATCCCACCGTGGTTATGTTTGCTTAAGGAGCTAGGTTCAACTCAAAGAGTTAACGATTAACAAGGGCCATATTACATGTCACATTTTCTTGTTACCATGCTTTTTACTCCTAGGTATAATCAAGGAGATATTTTTGCTTTCTGACCTTTCTTAAGTTTCTTTTCAGTTGGGCCTAAAGATTTTAAAGGCAAAAAAATATATAAACTAAATGGTTAACACTGTGGTCTTTTGACAGATGGAGTCTGAATTTTCCAGAAAAAAATTTTGTTTTGTTTTTTTAGAAAACTGATACAACACTATAGATATAGCAGCAAAACCATTCAAACAGATGTAAAGATTTTATGATTGTCCTTTCCCAAATATATTTTTATACATGTTTTCTAAGTACAATTTATCATAGGATTATAAGAATGAAAAGTATACAATCCTTTCCTTAAATACACGTCTTTTTAAAATGTTTTCCACTACTTGTAAATTTGGAGTAACGCTTCTCTCAGTAGCTTAGGTATGAGTAAACTGCTTTGCTTTATTTTACCTCAAGAAAAGAGAAAGGATGAATGACCAAAATCCACCTAAGAACTGACTCATATGTTGTAGAAGGTCTAACTCTATAAGAAATTTATCACACAAAACGAGCAAGTCCATACTGAGCCTTCCGTAGGGAGGGAAGTTTTGTCTTGGTAGATGAAATGGATGAAGGGAGAAAACGGAGCAAGCCTGGAAGGAAGACAGCTCACTATTTTCAAAAAATCTCATCTGTTTTGGCAAAATATTGATAATTGCTTTTAACTTAGAAAAAACCACAACATTTTATATACTAAAGTACCATAAATAATTTTGGTTTAAAAATTTCTATGTGTAATAATTCTCTTTTAGGTTTTCATTTTAATTTTATTAAAACTTTCCTCATGCTCTCTTAAAATCACACTTTAGAATTCTGTATGGAACCTTATGGGCTTCCCAGGTGGCCCAGTGGGTAAAGAATCTGCCTGCAATGCAGGAGATGCAGGTTCGATCCCTGGGTGGGTAAGATCCCCTGGGGAAACAAATGGCAATCCACTCCAGTATTCTTGCCTGAAGAATCCCATAGACAGAGGAGCCTGGCTGGCTATAGTCCATCAGGTTGCAAAGAGTTGGAAACAGCTGAAGCGACTGAGCTAGCACACATGCATGGAACCTTATAGATCGTGTAGTATAATGTAAGAATATCCAAACTTCTTTTTTTCCAGTAGTGGAGCTACCACTAATTAGCTTTTTTTCTTCTATTAAACCTATTGAAATCTTACCATGCTCTGAGCAAGTGGAATAGATAAAGGCAGAAATCCAACTGGGGACGCAACCTGAGGGTCCAAGGCCCGTGTCAGAGAATCACTGTGTCAGTCCAATCCCCTCATTTTATAGAAGCAGAAACAGAGGCCCAATAAGATTAGGTGACTTCTCCAAACTCACATCACACCAGCCTCGGAGCTGAGACTAGTACATGCACTCCTTATTTACTACCTTCCTCTCCACCAAATCTTAACGGTTTGGAATTGCAAATAGTTTATTATTTTGCACTTGGAGAACTAAAGAAGTAGCATAAAATTTAGTGGGGGTAGGGGTGGGGTTGTAGGGAAGTATGTGTTTGAAATTCCTGATCACCTCAATTTCCATTATCAAGGCCCAAAAGACAAGAAACAGAGAATCAGGAAAAGAAGGGACCTAATTGAATTGAAGGGTAAAGGCATTATTATCATCATCATCATCATCATCCTTTCCTATATTCATTCACTCAGCAGACAGTTATCGCAGACATTGCACCAGGTACTGAGAAAGATGCTCAAATAAATTAGGACCTTGTTGCCAGGTGCGTTTCCTGTTTGGCATGGTGCTGCTCATGTGTGTGTGCACACTTGCATACAGTCCTAGGCGGGATGTGATAGATGCCATGAAAGTGATGCAGGAAATGCAGAGAGGAAAGAGCAATCAAGCATGGGTGTCCAGGTGTCATCTGAGCTGAGCCTCAAAAACTATCATGGGGAATGGTGGCACCCAGGTGAACTCCCAGCAGCCACGGCTGGAGTGCAGAGGTGGAAAGGAAGGGAAGAACACAGGCCTTCCCCCATCTACTCTGACTGAAACGAAGGCCTCTTACAGAATTGTGGAAAGTATGTCTGGAAAGTTACTTTGGCCAAAACTTGAAGGGGTGGGGAGTAGGGAGAAGAAAGGTAGCCAGGAGACAAAGTGCAGGCCAGGGCTTCAGACTTGGGGGGGTGGGGGGTAAAGGGAGTGTTTATTTACTAACAGATACATGGAAGATAAATCCATCTAGAAATTAGATGCGTAAAATTTGGTCAGTCACCCAACGGTTGTTGGTAAAAGGAGGTTATAGATTTCAACAGTTGTTGCCAGGTTCTTCTCTGTAGAAACAGTAGAGGTAGCATAATGGGCTTTGGAGGCTGCAATGCTTTGCTTTCTATAATCAGTGTCTTTGCAACTCACCCCTGCCCCCGCTTCCCCTTCTACTCCGCTGCCTGCCTCCGAAAGTGCTAATATAGAGTTGGAGAAAGCTTTTCTCTCATGTTTTTTTGGGGGGAAACCCCACAAAACTCGAATATACTAAGGAATGGAAAAGGTTAACTCTGAAGCAAGACAAAAGTAATACCAAGGCAGAAGAGAAAAGCTTTCCCTTGCCTTTCTGGCCTTCAGTATTCCATAAAACGCATTTCCCTCCTGATAAGACTCTGTGCTGACCAGGCAGTCACACTTTACTGCAGGTTCACTAACTAACTAAGCTGTCTTTTTCAAGGATATCAGTGCAACCAGAAGAGCCATAAAATTGTGAAATTTCGAGAAGAAGGGGCTAAGTCAGACACAGGCTTGGCCTAGCCTGATCAGTATGGCTGTGGACAGACAGCTAAGCTGCTGACATCAGGATAACACAGTGTGGTCAGTTCTGAGTGCCCCAGTCCTGCCCATGTCCACTCACGCATTGCTTCTTCCAGACGTGTTGTTTTTGAGAGATGCAGAGCCCGTGCCATCAGAAGTCTGGAAGAGGGAGAGGCATTTTCCAAAGTCTAGTTATTTAGACCAAACAAATATAAACAAAGGCATAACACCCATTTACTATTTGCCACTACATTTTAGAATTTCTGGTATAAGCTGTTTAAGAAGTGCCAAATCTGAAGTTTTACAGCTTAAAAAAAAGAAAGACTCTCCCTCTACTTTGAGTTTGTTTATTAAAATGTCCCAGACTTTTAGAACTGTGCAGTTCTCCTAGCCAGCTCCTAGTTTTAGCTCCAAGGAAGCCAAGGATCAGAGAGGGATGGGATTTGCTCACACTTGGCTAATCAACAGTGAAAACTGACAACTATACAAGTTCTCAACTCCTGGCCCTTACTCTCTCCATTACTATAAATAGTTTTCTTACTAGTCTTTACAATTTTAGTGAAAGTCCATGTAATTCTTATTCCTTTGGTGCAACTATTACGAGAGGTTCTAGTGAAACATAACTCTGAAGATAAGAATGAAAGAAGTGGCCACCCTAAGACACATTTTCCCCTTGGGAAGTCCCAATGAATGTCTAATAATAAATATTTACCTTTTTATATCCTCCTCTTGTGTGATGAGCTACACTACACACAATGACTAGAAGAAATGCGCTATCCAAAGACCTATTTCTTTGGTGGAAGCAAAAGACTATTTTTAAAATGTATCATGCTAATAAAACCCAAAGTAACTATTTCTCTCACTGTCCTCAAAACTAAAGAAACTGCATAAGTTGTGACTAAAAATGAAGTGTATACTACATGTAGTACTTATGATTAAGGAAACGAATAAAAACTCCAAATTCTTCCCTCACCTCCACTAGTTATTCTTCTTTCATTTCCTAGTATTTCTGATACAGGTATTAGCAGAGAAATGAAAATAGATGCAATATGTGTAAAGAATTATGAAGACCCAAGACACCTGGTCCTCTGTACTTACTAGTTTAAGAAACCAGGAAAGATCATATAGGTTACTTCCTATGTGATCATGAATCTTTTAATGTGTCTTGCTTTTCAAATTCCTTAATCAATAAAAAATTGAAAAATACCTATGATGATCTTACTTGAAGCTTCAAAAAAACTGTTATTAGGAAGAATGTCATTTTCCCTCCATAAGAAAGAATATATTCTCAGGAACCAATTAGAAGCTCAGAATTTCCTAGCCCTCTATTTACTAGTCCTTCGTTCTTCTTTAATTTAATTTGGCTACAATCAGCCTCTCTCTTGTTGCTGATGAAATACTCACTTTTCCACTCAATCGGCCTGGAATACTCCTGCGGACTGGGAAGGAGCTGCTTGGAGCAAAGCAGTGCAGAGCGGCTCTCCCCCTAGAATGTGGCTCTCTTTGCAAAAGAGGCCTGAGTCAACAGCCCTATCGGAATGATCACATGACATGGCCTTTGTCTCCTTCCTGCTGGTGTGTCAGTGGTCATGGCCAAAGACTGCAACAGGGGATTGCTAGGAGATGAAAAATGCTTCACATGTTTGTATTCTAGCTGTCAAAGAGAGAAGACAAACAGCCTTTTCCACTGCCTTCCATCACAGCCCAGAAAGGATCTGCTTTTCCCACCTGAAAGGCTCAGGACGTGTCAGGAACTAGAGACGCAGGAAACTAGATCTGCGGCCAGGAGCCCACTGTCCTTATTCCATGGAAATGAAAGACAAGTTGCTTTGATCACCTTGGAGACCAACTACCTCCTTTGGCTGAAAACTAACCCCACCTTGGCGGTGCCCGCTTCCCCTCCCCACCCCGCCGGGAACTCCACTCCCTCTACTCTGGCTTGGGAATCAGGCTAATCAGTTTGATCTGACAGATTTTAATTACATTAATTAGGGCTTTTCTGAATAGGCCTGATTAGCATCCTACCAAGGGTTTGTGTATGTGAGTGTGTTTGTGTGTTTTCTTCCCTAAAGCAGCTCTGTTAGGATCAGGACTAATACTTTCTTTTCCTGTAACAATGGTGGGTTTTTTTGTCTTGCTCAAGGGAAAAAATCAGACATTGGTGGCAATGGGTGTGAGAATGTATTTTATAATAAAATCAGCCATGAAGATCTGGAGAGGGGAGAAGGGATTATTAGAACATTTGTCTAGAATGCAAACATTGCTTTTGCTTAACCTTCCACTTAGTAAATACTATATTTAGTTTGAGATTTAAAAATCCAAGGTCTTCTAAATTTTGCCCCATACCCTCATCAGACTGAAGCACATAGAAATAGATTTGGATCTCTATGTGATTTTATCCATCACATTTCAGAGAGAACCAATGAAAACCACACAGAAGCCAAAGGAGATTTATCCTCTGTCCCTCCATTGTTTCTTAGAATAATAACTTCAGTGTCAACCAGATTTTAATGAAAATATTTCTAAACTACTTTCAACCACTAATAAAAGAGAACTACAGCACTGATTTCTCAGAACACTATACAAAGTTTAGCATAGCATGTATGTTTAGCTTTATTGATCATCTATGCTTTAATTACTGCTTTTATATATGCTATTTTGAATTATTGTTGTTTAGTTGCTAAATTGTGTCCGACTCTTTTGCAACCCCACAGACTACAGCCCACCAGGCTTCTCTGTCCATGGGACTTCCCAGGCAAGCATACTGGAGTGGGTTGCATTTTCTTCTCCAGAGGATCTTCCCGACCCAGGGATTGAACCTGTATCTCCTACGTTGGCAAGTAGCTTCTTTACCACTGAGCCACCAGAATAAATCATAATAAATGAGGGCACAGTTTCAGACACCAGGAAGAAAAGCTACCAAACTCAGGAAAGTTTATTTGCTTTTCAAAAAAAGTCTAATACGAAACTTTTTTTTTTTAATCACGTGTCTTAAGGAAAGTCGTAAAAGAGTGGACTTGCGACCCTTAATCCAAGTTTTGAATCCTGTTGACACGGCTCTCTCCCTGCAGCCACTTGTGCAACAGCTACTGCTCTGAGGATTAAAGCTGCTATTCACACCCACCTGAGCTATGTTAATTAGGATGCTGTTTTATTGGGATAGTTCCTGAATCAGTTAGAACATTGACAAGACAGCTGAGAAACTGCATTTTCTAGGCACAGTGATTGATACACCACAGCGATTGATAAAAGTTTTTTTAATTATCTGAAAAATATCCCAATGCCATATTTTTCATTTACGTTGTATTCAATTATCTTATCTTTGAGGGTTAACTGGATTTAACATTTCTAGCCGTTTGGTTTCCTAGCCACTTTGAAGTAAAAGTGAAATTTCTAAAGGTGTCTACATATTCACCTCCTTTTTTTTCCCCTCTCATTTTGAGGGGGAAAAATCCTCAGCAGAAAAGATGTTCATGGTCTTTTTTGTTATCTTCTGATTCTCACTGGGAATCAGAGTGATCTTTTCTCCTTTCCTTGGTCTTATCTAGGTGGATAGGATGTCCTTTGAGAAGGAACCTGATTAACTCACTTTGATGACTACCAAGCTTATTCTGGGCTCTACAAACACAAGAATGAGAATGGTCCATTCACCTATTTGGGAAGTAGCAGGAATCCAAATCTTTAACTTAAGGTTTTTGATCCACTTTGGATTAGACAATTAAGATTTTCTAGGAAGCATTAGTAAAAGATTGAGGGAACTGAAGGGTAGAAACAGGCTATGTGATTTAATGCTGGATACTCTCCCTCCACATCCAAATGTTTGCCCTGGATAGAATATATATTTTATGCTTTTCAATGATGGTAGCCTTCTGGCTTCCCCTGGAAGAAAATACTAAGTGATTTATTAAACAAACAGACAACAACAAAAACAAAAGAAGCAAACCCACACACAGTTCCATTACTGTGCCAAATTTTACCTAGTATTCAATTTAATTACTCAATTACAACTTTCCAATCTTCTAACAGTTCAAAGGAAGAGAAATGAAGTTAAGAATTCCGACATAATTTGGGGTGTGTGCAGGGGTGAAGAAAAAGATTATTTTTTTAAAGTAACAACAAAAAGAAGAACAAAAAGGGAGAAAGTAGTTGATGAGAGAAAAAAATGTAAAGCTTTTCTTTAAAAAGTGAGAACTTAAAATGGTAATTTTAAAAATATAGATATACATCGACAAAAAAGTATGTGGGGAGGTGGGGAGAGAGAGAGAGTAGGGGTAGGGAGTAGGGCATAAAATTAACACAGAAAAGAACTGTAACTGAGAAAAAGCCTTTCCTTAGGTTTTAAAATAGTTACTCCAGTGTACAGTAACAGGATCTCAACCCATTTTGTTAAACTAAGTTCACTGACAGTCACTTACTAATCACAATGCCACTTACTGTTAATTCGATTAAAAAAACTAAAGTCTGAATGTAAGCTCTCCAAACATATTTTCGTCATTATTAGGTCTGTGTGTTAGTAGAGCATGACAGCCCTTCATTCATTTCAGCCAGCCTGTCAGGCAGCCATCCATGATTTACTGAGTCCGCCCCAGGGAGCAGGCACTGTGCTAAGCTCCGGGTGTCCAGTACTCAGCGAAATGGACATGGTCCTTACCCTTCATGAAGCTAATTGTTAACGGAGAGACTGACATGAAACAAGTAAATGTCAAAATATAATTGCCACGTGTGGGAAGTGATAGAAAAGGAAAAAAAGAGAGGGTGCTGTGTGAAAGAAGAGAGGAATGGCGGGGAACGGGATGTTCAAGGAAGAACATTCTATGAGGGAACTCTTAAGCTGAAGCTTTCAAGAAAATTTTGGCCATACTCCACAGCCTGTGGGACCTTATTTCCCAGACAAGTAATCGAACCCACATCCCCTGCATTGGAAGGCAGAGTCTTAACCACTGGACCACCAGGGAAGCCTAGCTTAAAGGTGTCAGCCTTGTAGATTGGAAAGAGAGGAAGAAGACAGGGGCAGAGACCAGGTGGGATGGAAAGAAGAGAAGCATCTCAGCACTCCCAAGCCAGGAAGTCCTCAGTGAGTTCTGGGGGTGGAAGGACCACAGCTGTGTAAGTGATGTGAGTTGAGGCTGCAGAAGCAACAGATCTTTGCAGCTCCTGGTGAGAAAAGGATTTTCTTCCGAGGATAATTCTAATAGGAGCAAAAGTTAAGCATTTATTCTTAAATTAAGAACTTTTGTTGCACACTCAGTTGTGGAAATATACTACAATAAGAGAACAGTTAAATACATTAGGTACATCTCATGACAGAATATTATCCAACCATGTAAAAATGCTTCAGAATGATATTAAATGATACCAAAAAAGTTCAAGATATTTAAAATCAGTATATACATAAACATAAAAGAGCAATTTTGTAAAAGAGAAATGCATCTGTAGTTGTAGTAATAGAAATAGTAGAAGGAACTACACTAAAATGTTAAAAATGATTAAAGCTAAATGGAGGAATTACACTGATAGATGGTCAACTTTTGTTGAATTTTGTTTTCCTATTATCATACAGTAAAGTGAATTCTATGAATCTTTACACATGTATAGATTCCTGTAACAACCAATTACAGGGTGATCCCATCATGCCAAAAAACCCCCTTGTGCTATTCCTTTATAACCACACCTGATGGCTTAATCGTGACACTTTTTTGTAGCTTCCAAACTCTCTACAATTAGTAGGCATTACTTTAATTTTCGGGGGCTTCCCTTGTGGCTCAGCTGGTAAAGAACCTGGCAATGCAGGAGGCCTGGGTTTGATCCCTGGGTTGGGAAGATCCCCTAGAGAAGGGAACGGCTACCCACTCCAGTATTCTGGCCTGGAGAATTCCATGGACTGGATAGTCCATGGGGTCGCAAAGAGTCAGACATGACTAAGCGACTTTCACTTTCACTTTAATTTTCAGGGGCAAAAGCCACATAATTTGAAGTAGTAGAAATAAAAGAACAACACAGTAAACAATAATTCCCTAAACAATGACTTTTTTTCTTAACCATTATTTGAGATTAATATGCTTAATGTGGGCTTCCCTGGTGGCTCAGATGGTAAAGAATCTGCCTGCAGTGCGGGAGACCCAGTTTCATATTCCTGGGTCAGGAAGATCCCCTGGAGAAGGGAATGGCTCCCCACTCCCGTATTCTTGCTTGGAGAGTCCCATGAACAGAGGAGCTTGGTGGGCTATAGTCTACAGGGTTGTAAAGAGTTGGACACGACTGAGTGACTAACACATTTTCTTTCATGCTTCATAAATTTTTAAAATTTTTGAACCTTCCTCAACTAACTTATTCTGCTCCTGACCAGAAATACTAAGTTTTTAGCAATGTGAAAATATATCATCACTGGGAACGGGGCCAGGGGGAGGCTTTTTGTCATTCAGAAAACTCTCTCAAATGAACATCAGTGAAAAGTAGCAGAGACATACAGTAACATTAATAGGGATGCCAGCTCAAAGACCTGTGAACAGAAGAGACGGAATTCAACACAGGAAACATTTCTGTTCTTTTTCTTGTTTAACTAAGAATCCATTCCAGTGATATGAGCACATGTACAAGTAATCCTAGATCTTGCACAATATTATAAGAATTAGTCACATAATTTTATAACTATCATGGTCTATTCTGATTGAATTATCAAGCATTGAAAGTATATACTTTATTTTGAATTCGTTAAGCAGAAAAATATATTTCTATGAGGCCAAGTCTAGGTAGATAGTTTCTTTTGGATGGGATTTCAGAAAGATGATGGCTTGCAGTGCTCAACCCAAATCCAAGCAGAGAGCTACTGCTGGGGCTGGGCTGGACTGGATGGGGAAAGGGCGGCTTTCAACTCATCTATATGGAAGTTTAAAGCAGAGACATTACTTTGCCAACAAAGGTCCGTCTAGTCAAGGCTACGGTTTTTCCAGTAGTCATGTATGGATGTGAGAGTTGGACTATAAAGAAAGCTGAGCACTGAAGAATTGATGCTTTTGAACTGTGGGGTTGGAAAAGACTCTTGAAAGTCCCTTGGACTGCAAGGAGATCCAACCAGTCCATCCTAAAGGAAATCAGTCCTGAATATACATTGGAAGGACTGATGTTGAAGCTGAAACTCTGATACTTTGGCCACCTGATGCAAAGAACTGACTAATTTGAAAAGACCCTGATGCTGGGAAAGATTGAAAGTGGGAGGAGAAGGAGATGACAGAGGATGAGATGGTTGGATGGCATCACTGACTCAATGGACATGGGTTTGAGTAAACTCCGGGAGATGGTGATGGACAGGGAGGCCTGGTGTGCTGCAATCCATGGGGTCGCAAAGAATTGGACATCACTGAGTGACTGAACTGAACTGAACTGAAATGATGTGGAGGTTAAGACTTGGATGGAAAGACAGGGTGAAATCTGGATGTTATCCCCACTAGATGCCAAACATACACAACTATGAGTCCTTAGCCTCCAGAGGATCCTTAGAAAGCCCATCCACCCCCATTCCTGCCCCGCCCACCTCCCCAAGAAGGACACAGCCTGAAGGTTTACATTGACCCCTTCTTCCAAACAGAGCTGAACAGGTGAACTGAATTATTTTTGCCCTAAAGCTAGGCAAGTGCTCAGCTTTGCTGGGCAAGAGATATGGGAGGTAAATGCTTTCATTCTTTCCATTTTGAGAGGAGGAAAATGAGGCAGACAGTGGTTGAGTAACTTGCCTAAGATCAAAAAGTTGGTAAGTGGTGTTAACAGGATTCTAATCCAAGCAGTTCAATTTCAGCATCTATGTTACTATTACCTCTCCTAGAAGATTGTGTGGTTTGTAGTGGGAAAAAATAAGAAATTAATGATGCCCTTTAACAGAGAATGAGGAATACATTGACATAGTCATACCAATGAATTCCAGGCATAAATTAAATAGAAGTTGGATCTGTAATAGGTTTAGAAGGATTTCCCTCACACATTTATTTAGAAGAGCAAGAAACACAATATAACCTGATTTTTCAAAAACAATGACAGAAAATGTTGTATAACTCTATGTTCCTCTATATATGATTATGGAAGAAAGGAATAAAGGACACACACCATGATGTTAACATAAAAATGGAGTTTTTATTCTTAAGTCATAAAATACAAGTTAATAATAATTCTTCTAACTATGAAAAATAAGAAATAGGTAAACTTCTGACCTACTATAGACAGGTATGTATTCTGACAACACCTGAGCCTACAAGATACAGGTTAGAACTGGAAAGTCTGCTTTATACAGAGAAGCTGCTGGCTGCTACTGATGGGATTCCTAATCACCGAGAAAGTAGAACAGAAACTAGCAGTATATCCCTTAAGCAGACTATCTGCAGGCCCCTTCAATCCTTTTATTAGAGGCTAAACACACTGGTTTGAGTGTGGACAGAGGTGGTGTGCTTGTATTAAGTGTGCAAGCACGTAAGCACATCTGTATTTATTCTAACAATACCATGCTTTCCATTACTCCAGTCTAGTTTTAAGGAGGGAAAAAAATTAATCAATTCAGCAGGTCACTTTGAGCCACCTCTGGAAATTAGCTGATGCTATGATTTCTTCATTAATGTCAAGAAAAGGAGAATAGGTCCAGCCATTAAGCCCCTCTCAGATCAAGATAAGAAAGAGTTAAATAGATGATAATCCTTGCATTTAGCTGACTTTCAAACATCTCGCTGCTTAATCATTTCTTCCTCGATATGTACTGTACAAACACACAGGGAATGTTTGGAAAGCCTTGGTCTTAGGGATGAGGAAAGGAAGAGAGTTTCTAGAGAGGTGTGGGGAGGGGAGCAGGAGGGATGGACATACAGAATTCACAGAGGTGGACAAGCCAGAGAGATTTCACAGGTGAACCTTTACTAGGAAATGAAACCATTTCTTAATTGACATTTGGGAAATAGGCTAAATACAATCTCACTAAGCCTCTATGGACTAGCTAACTGATTAAGGCAGGGATGTCAGCAAGAAATACTTAATTCTAATATTATATGACAATACATTTGTGACTAATCCATTTAGTACTATTATTTTACAAACTAGATTTTAACTTTTTAAGTAAAATTTTAATCATGTTTCACTGAACACATCAGGGTAATATTATATACTTGAATTTAATGACAAGGTGAGATGAAAGGGAGCAAATTCCAGGTGGCTTATATTTCAATCCTTACAAAATAAAAACTAAGTAAAAAGAAAAAGCAAAAAAAGCTGTGGTTGTTTCCTGAAATGAGTGAGCTTAGGAATGTAGACTTGTCTGATAAGTTGGCATGATGTTTCAGAAACATTTATGAATAACCAAAATAGTAGCTACAGAGGATAATTCCTCTCTGTATAATTAATGTGCTACAGTGTTATACAACTGTAACAGGAATTTATTCATTTGTTTCTTAAGAAAACCCTAAGAAGACTTGTCTAAATACACAGTTCAAATGTAATTTTCTATTCTTGATGTACTAAAAACTTACATCACAGAAGTTCTCCTTACCGGTCTCTTTTGTAGGAAATGTCCTTATCCTTTGAAGAAATCTCTTAGTCTCTCCCCATCCCAACAATACAAGCTGAAAAGGTAGAGATGACCACAAGAAATCAAAAGGAATCTTATACCATAGCTACTTCTGCATTTTCTAAATTCACAGGCTTCTTGAAAGAATGTGAGAAATAAAGAAGATACCTTAGTTATTTTACAAATATTTTAAAAACGCATACTTTTAGGTCACCTCATTTGCTCTCCTCTAGCAATGGGTCATTAGGATTGACAAATTTTATGCAAATTTGAATTAGATTTCTGAAAATGCATGTAGCCGGTTACAACATATGTGTTCAAAATGGCAGCTGGAGGAGATTCTGGGAAGATGGTGGAGTAAGAAGTATCAGGAATTCATCTCCCCACCTAAATAACAATCCCACTGGAAAAATCTGTCTGATGCAATTATTTTGGAAGTCAAGTAGAGCAACACCCACCATGGGAGTCCCAGAAGGAAAAGAGGCAAAGAGGAAGAAAGAATATTTGAAGAAATAATGGTGAAAGTTTTCCTAAATTTAATGAAAGACATAAGTATAAACAACCAAGAAGCTCAACGAACTTCAAGTAAGATGAACTTAAAGAGATCTGCACTGAGACACGTTATTATCAACCGTTCAAAAGACAAAGAATAAAGACAAATTAGACCATGAAAATTAAAATCTGTGTATCAAAGGATACTATTAAGAATGAAGAGTAACAAATGGAATGGAAGAAAATATTTGTAAATTATATATAAAGACATTAATATTCAGAATATATAGAAAGAACTCCTAAAACTCAACAACAAAAAAACCGATTCTAATTCAAAAGCAGGCAAAGGGGCTTCCCTCATGGCTCAGTGGTGAAGAATCTTCCTGCCAGTGCAGGAAACATAGGTTGGATCCCTGATCTGGGAAGATCCCACATGCCATGGAGCAACTAAGCCCGTGTGCCAAAACTACAGAGCCTATGCTCTGGAGGCCAGGAACTGCGACTACTGACCCCACGTGCTGCAACCACTGAAGCCCGTGCTCCACAGTAAGAGAAGCCACTGCGATGAGAAGCCCGAGCACTGCAACTAGAGAGCAGCCCTCACCGGCCACAACTAGAGAAAAGCCCTTGCAGCAACGAAGACCCAGAACAGCCAAAAATAAATCGATATTGAAAAAAAGAAGCCACCATGATACATGAGAAAATTTTTTTAAAGTATATGAAGGATTTGAATAGACATTGCTCTAAAGAAGACATATGAATGGTCAATAAACACATGCAAAGATGCTCAGCATCACTAATCAACAAGGAAACACATATCAAAACCATGAGGAGAGAATATGCTATTATCAAAAACCCAGAAAATAACAAGTGTTGGAGCACTTATGGATAAAATGAATCTTTGTGCACTGTTGGTTAGATTGCAAAATGTTGCAGCCACTGTGGACAACAGCATGGTGATTCCTCGAAGAATTAAAAATAAAATTACTTTATAGTTCAGGAAATCCACTTCTGGGTATATACCTAAAAAAACTGAAAGTGGAATATAAAAAAGATATCGCACACTCCTGTTCACAGCAGCATTATTTATGATAGATAAAACTTGGAAACAACTCAACTGTACATTGACTGATGAATGGATAAGCCAGATATTGTAAATATATATAACAGAATATTATTTAGCCTTAAAAAGGAAGAAAATTCTGACATATGCTATATCATGGATGAACCTTAAGGATGTTATGCTGAGAGTTTTAGTTGTGCAAGATGAAAAGAGGTCTGGAGATAGATGGTAGTGATGGTTGGAAAACAATATGAATGCACTTAATATCATTTACCTATACTCTAAAATGTGGGCAAGATAGTAAGTCTTACGTGTATTTTGCCACAATACAAAAACAGTCACAAAGCAAATATAAACTAAATAAAGCAAACTCTGGGAATTGTTCTAGTCAAGTTATCAGTGAGGGTTTGCTGAGACTTATGTGAGAAAATTTCTAGATGTTTCTAGCCAAAAATCAAGCCAGGTACAACACTGGTAGATTCCCAAAGCAAGGATGGAATAAAGGGCAAGGGTTTTTATTAGCTGTATGTCTATTCCATAAGTTATATTTGCATTTTCCTTTTTGTAACCTTTACCTAAATCTTTGGATGATAATAGCACATATTACTAAAACACCAAAAATAAAGGCTGTCCATTTTTTCCTCTGATTTTGAAGCAAGTTGTTTTTTATCAATAGCATCTGTCAGCTAGGGAATGCGTTCGAAGGAAAATAGAAAGTTGTAGCCTGGACTCGTTCTATTTCATTAACCAGATACTACACACATCCTAAACCAAACTTCCTTGGCCTATACAAGTTACATGGGTTTCATCTGGTAAATGGGCATTTGAAACAGTTTAATTGTTCTGTGTTAGCTTTGGTTCACTCTAGTCAATGAAGAAAGCTCCTAATGAAAAAAGATTTCTTCCTGTCATAGTATGAACTATACTACAAATGCTTCCCGATTCTGCACTCCCACTGAATCTTATTAAAGCGGTTTACTTGCCCTGAGAAGTAAGAAGATAACAATACTTACTAAGAGCCACCTTCCCCGTTTGGAAAATTGTTAAGATTCTTAAAAACAAATCTTCACACTGAATGCTAGATATCACTATAACAATACATGTGAACTTAACATTGACAGTTACAACTGAGTAATTAGTTCTAAACCAGCTCCCCAACTAGAGCCAATTTGAGCACTGGACAAAAATATGATACAAATGTTTGGAGATACAGAATAGACAACATAGAACTGTGATCTCTGAGAGATGCAAAACTAACAAGATGAGCCCTACCACCTCCCAGATTTCTGCCTGAGCATCTACAAGATACAACAAATGAAAGGACCCCAAGAAGACTACTGCCATCTCAATAACCTGAGGTGCCAAATATCAAGGAATGAGGCAGCAGAGGTGATTGGAATTCGTATGGCAAAGAACCAAACAGAAGGGAAAGTTTAAGATATCTGCAGGTGGGTCTCCTTGAGTCTCTGACTGAATGGGCTTAGAATCCTTTAAGTGAGATTCCATAAGGCCAAGTAACAAAGAAAAACTACTAGGGAGCTGTAAGTAGAACCAGAACCATCATGAGATGAACAGACCATGGGGTATTATTCAACAACATAAAAGAATGAACTCTTGATACATACAACAATATGGGTGAATATCAAAACCATTATGCTAAGTGAAAGAAGACAAAAAGATGAACATGTACTGCACGATTCCACTTACATAAAATTCTAGAATATGCAATCTAATTTATAGTGATAGGAAGCAGATCAGTGTTTGCCTATGGACAGGGGTGGAAGGAGGAACAGATTAATAAGATTACAAAGAGGCACAAGGAAACTTTTTTTGGAGGGGAATGGATAGAATAGTTATTATATTGAGTGTGGTGATGAATTTGCAGGTATCTGCAAATGTCAAAACTCATCAAACTGTACACTTTAAATATGAGTAGTTTGGTTTGCTTCAATTATACCTCAATAAAGTGGAAAAACAAAATCAAACATACATAGTGTTTTTAAGTTAATAATACAATGTGAACCCATTTCTATACAAATGCATATGTTTCTGTACTGTTTTAGTATTCCATTACATGAACATATTGATTTATTTAACCGAACCCTTATGCTTCGATATTCAATTTGCTTTCAACTGCTCACTATCACGACCCACAGACAATGTTTTCAATGAGCGGCCATGTCTAACTCTCAGAGGCATTACCTCTGTTGGTTAGTATACAACACTCATGAAGCAAAGGTCCAACATTAAAGTTCTGTTCCATAGCCATGAACTTGGAATTAACCTTAGTCTTGAACTGCTATGCTAAACATACACACAATTGGACCAAGAGGCACTGGACGAACTCAATATGAGGTAAAAAATCAATACAAATCCAGCAGTACCAGAAGAGAAAGAGGCATATGCTGAAAAGGAGTATCCATCACATTATCTCTGAACACAAAGAATATGTTTAATCAGCCTTAAAAGAAGGAAAAAAGAAAAAATATTCATTGCATGTCTTCAACATATATTCTGGGGTGGAAGAGGAATGCAGAAGAGCTCTCCAAGGAAAATAATACTATCTCAGCTCTATCATGCCGAAGGTTGATTTTACATTGAGGAAGGGGAATTAATAAGTAAATTCACATTGACAAACCCACACAGGGGATCACGTGTAATGAGCTAACTACACTTGTCCAAGTGGTCTGAGATCCAACAGTGAGAGATGGTGAAATGGTCAAAAAAAGCTGCCAAAGGACATTACACTCAGGTTAAAAAAAAAAAAGAATATAAGCAATAGTTTCCTCTCCCTGAAAATAGAGGTTTGTTTTGCTCTGTTTTGTTTTGGGGAAGACAGCTCTCAAATGATACAATTAAAACCACCATTTTAGGACAAAGGAATAATACATCATATAATACCTATCTGGCACTTTTAAAAACAATCCACCACTCCACTCTGTTCTCTCTCTTCCCCTCCTTCCTGGTCCCACCCCCCCCCCCCCTCCCCCGCCACCTATTTTCCATGCAGCCGGTACTTTACAACTCTTTCTCTCCCTGCCTGTTGGAGCAGACCTCTCCTTCATGCCAAAACTGCCCTTTGAAGTCTGCCCTCCCGTTAGGGCTCTGGTGTAGGTATTCAGACTGATCACACAAGCCCAGCAGAACTCCCCCGACCATCCACGTTCTGTCCTGTACAGTTGTTTCATGTGGCCTGTGATTTACAGTCTTAATTAATGCTCAAAAGAAGAAGAGCACATCTTTGGTGGAGTTTTTCCCCCCTTCTTTCCACAAAACAGGGCTCTTGGGGTTTCTGTGGACATTGTGCAGGATGGTTTTGCCAAACGGAATGAAGCGCACTTAATACTTTTCCTTTATAACCTTTGCCATAAATCAGCTGGCACTCCGTTTGCACAAGTGTAGCGATTCATGTCCTGCCCCTCCCCCAGCACTTCCCGAATTTTAAACAAAGTAGGAATAAACTGAGGGTGAGCAGAGCCAGCGGGCCCAGTAAATCAGTTTAATGAGATCTGAATAGATCACATAGGACATATTGTGGAAAAATAAGGTGGGTGGTGGGGATCTGAATTTCAACAGGAGCGGGGCCCAGAAGAGACAAGATGGAAGTTACAGTAGGCAATGCTCAAACTCTGACACATGTCTTTGGTAAAAACAGCACATCTTACAGTCTCTTTCCCATTTGCTGAAACGTACTGCTGTGACTCGTTTAGATTTAGCACTGTTTCCTGTCTGTGGTTTTGCTGGTCCATGTTTTCCCACAGATGGGGACTTTTCTGTTTGCTTCTCATGGATGTGCATTCATTCTTAGTCTACAGACTTCCTTCCACAAATAGACATCTTTGTATGCACAAATACCTTTCTCTCTCTCTCTCTCTAAGATAGGAAAAATAAAGACCTGCAGATCTAAGGGGTGAACTAAGTAAGAAGCAAGACTAATTATTAGGTGATACCCATCTGGTGCTGGTCAGCCAGGCGCTGCTCAACACACCCTCCACTTACTGTCACTAACGAGCAGGAAATTCATGCTCCTCCCTCTGCTCTGCATCATCAGAGGAGAACATATTGTTCAGTTTTCTGCTCTTTAAATCAAACACACAAATGGGATTCCCTCTGTACCAAAAACTATGTTAAACAAAAAAGAAAACCACCCTCTTTCAAAGACGTTATCTGATTATATATTTCCTTAATGTCACTCCCAAGGCAATGTACCCCACCCTAAGTGTCTCAGTTAATAGACCTCTCCTGAGTTACAGAATTTTTGAGATTGTTGAAGGAAATAAAGGAAGAAGAAATGAGGGGAAAATGAAAGAATGTCTTCGTAATGTTTCACTTAACTTTACGAAATGCATGAGGTCTGTTTCAAAACTTCTGAGTCCCTTGTATATAAGATTACCAACTTTTAGTCATGTTTATTGTTCTTATTACTCTCCATGACTAAACACCAGAAAGACAGTGCAACGTTATGAGGCCAAATGACTTTGTGAGAAAACTGCACATACAAAACTCCCCCAAAGAATCCCTATTTGACAGAAAGAAAAAGCATCATAATGCCATGCTGTTACACCTTCAGTGATAGGAGGATACAGATCATTCATTTTTTTTCCTTAGGAGAGAAATGAAAGTTACTTTTACATACATCCTTCTCAATTAAGCCTGATCACACTAAGCAGCTTTCATCTCACGCTAAGATGTTTCTTCTAGGAAGCAGATTCAAGATCTGAATACTCTAAATCTGCCTTTCAGCTGGAAGGCAATTAAAAAAAAAAAAAGTGCAATCTTCAACTTGCATCACTATGGGGACCAAATACTAATTAAATGTTTTTAAGCCTAAAAAACTGCCAGCACACTACACCTGAGAAACTCCTGCGAGCTGAAAGTTATGGACTGTTGATGGCAAGTTCAGTCCTCTCGTGCTTCTGGATGATTCTGTGCTGCGGATTATGTCCGGCATATGACGTAAAAGTTAATGAATTCAACAACACAAAGGAATACAGCTGTGGAAGAGCCTAAATTACACTATAAAAATTTGCATTTTTTTAGGCTTCTACTTTTCAAACTTAACATAAGGTCTCCATCTCCACTGCTCCTCCCCTTCTTTTCTCCTTTTAAATGTGAGAGAAGTTGATTGATAACATATTTCAACTTTACCAGATAGCCCAGAGGTGGTTTTCTTGTTTGAAAAAAAAAAAAAAACTCAACTACATGCAGCATGACATTTTAAAACCATGACTTTTACATATTCTTTTCTTTCTTGCACTGGTCAAGGATCCTCTACCTTTGCAGAGGTAATCAATAGAATTTGAGGCAGACAGGAGACTGGGATTCACTCCCATGTGCTAGATCTCAATCCTCTTCCTTTTCGAAGAACCATTTCCATTTCCCTTTTTAAAAAACAAGCATGGATATGTTACTTGACACATATTCTACCTGCAAAGCTGCTGGCAAAGAGAAAGAGAGATTTCACTGCCTGGAGCATGGCAAATAAACTCACGGAAGGATGAGCTAAACCCAGGATCTGGTACAGTTTGCATAAAAACTTGTACTCTACTGGACAGAAAAAAAGACTCAGGTTCAGAGAAATTTTAAAAGCTCCATACCTTTCAGTGTGACTTCGTCCACTGAGTAGATCATTAAGAATGCAGAAAATAATAATGTCATTTTCAAATGTCACATGTTTGTCTCATGGGAAAGTCATTTCCTTTCATAGAAGAGCAGTCCAAGACAAATTTAAAATTTCAACAGCAATCTGCTATCATCATAGCAAGCAAATGAAACAAGGTGTCTGAAGTATTTTAATCCCCTGAATGGGACATAGTACTAATTAGGTGGGGGGAAATGTACAAACCATATTATGTTAGTATGTGCCACATTTTTAAAGGCCAAAGGTCCTTGAAATTTTGAAAAAAGCTATGGTCATAGTCATAGGCACAGAATTCTTGCATTTAATTTTTTTTTTTTTTGGGGGGGGGTTGTGAAGATAGTCACAAGGCCATGCTCTACAGGGAGAGATGGCCCCATAGGCACAAAAGGAATCAAAGAGGTTTCCAGAACTTAAATGGATATGTAGGTACATGGCTTGGTTTTTCTGGATCTTTTATCAGAGAAATAAGGCTTCAAGTCACCATTGAGATGTGGCAGAAACACAGCGTGGAGTCAAATACTAGCAGATTCCATCAGCACCAGTCTTGGCCCTGCCATAAGCCATGTGGCCTGTGCTACTGAAACCAGCCCCAGTGTTTCCTTGTTTGTAGAAACAGGGACAGAATTATGCAGAGCATCTAGCCTGTCCTAAAGGACAGACTTTTTCAGACAATTAGTGTGGTTCCTACCCTAAGGAAGAGCTAAGAACCCAGCTTACGCAAGATAGATGACAACACAAGGAATTAAGCTAAGTTCCTGTCAAATGAAAAAAAAAAAAAAAAAAAGGAATGACCTGCCTCAGCTACTTAAGCAAAGCTTCTTAGAGGAGCTGAGGGCTGCTCAGAACTTACTTTAATTCACTAAAATCTAAAGCACGCTTACACATTAAGGTAGTTGTAGAAAAGTGCCAGAATCATACATACACTATAGAAAATACACAGTAGAAGATGGAAGAAAAGGAAAAAAATAAGAATAGAGTAAAGCAACAGACCAAATAACCAACAGGGAGGGAACAAAGGGTGCATCCATAAGTCACGGCAATTCCCCACTGCCAGGCATTTATTTCCTATCAGAGATAATTCTAATGAATTAATTACCAGATTTCCAAGCTCCAAAGCAGAAAATCAGAAAAAGCAATCAAAAAGATGAAGGAAACCACATTCATTACACGAGAGGGGCAGCTGACAGTCTTTCAGTAAGATAGAAGTGAAAAAGCCGAACAAACAAGAACTCAAAACAAAAACAAAAACAAAAAACCACAGTAGCCTGAAGCCACTTAGAATAAAGGATAAAGATTCTGCACAATTCTTTTTTGGGTGGGGGTTGTGAATGTCTGCTTTTATTAAGCTAATATTTCTTATACCTAAATAAACATCCCGGTTTGTTTTTATAAGTAACAGATAGGTAGGAAGACATTCCCCTATGAAAATTCTCTAAGAAAATTATATAAACTTCTTTCCTTGTTTATATAATCAATGAGTTGGCTGCAGAACATAGCCCCATTCTAAAGTTGACTCTAGGGGACTTTGAACTATTCTATAACCAATATTCTTGGTGATTACCTTGAATCTTTAAGAAACAGAGTGATGTTCAAAACTCTATGCACTGCTTAAGGGTACACATGCTTTACTAGCTAGAAGATTTACATGGAATTTCATATTTCCAATTCTGCTAGAAAAGCTTGCTCTTTCAATAGAAATGCCATCCGGCTTCTGTAGCAACTTAAACATCCTATGCTCTTTCTTATCTTATTTCATCTTTATGAAATAAGGTATTTAAGGTAGGTAGGGTATGAAATGGAGAAGGAAATGGCAACCCACTCCTGTATTCTTGTCAAGAGAATCATGTGGACAGAGGAGCCTGGTGGGCTGCTGTCCATAGGGTCACACAGAGTCGGAGACAACTGAAGTGACTTAGCATGCATGCATGCATGCACTGGAGAAGGAAATGGCAACCCACTCCAGTATTCTTGCCTGGAGAATCCCAGGGACAGAGGAGCCTGGTGGGCTGCCATCTATGGGGTCGCACAGAGTTGAACACAACTGAAGCAATTTAGCAGCAGCAGTAGCAGCAGCAGCAGGGTATGAAATCTGCCTTTAGGGTGGGAAGACAGATACTGTAATTCCCATTTTAGATATGAGGAAACTGAATCATCAACTTAAAATTACTTTCTCAGACTCATCAGTCTCCTTAGTGACAATCTCCTGGTGCTGGCACACACTTGAAGAAATAAACACTTAGTTTGGAGGAGAGTGGGGATGTTTCTTTCGCTTCTTAAGCCATTAATTAAGCTCAGGAAAGCTTCCTTTTGCCCCCAAGTAAAGGAGTAAGGGCCTCTTAGGTAAACTCGAAGAAAACCAACTCTGTCTGGCATACTCCACTCACAGATGCTTTATAAGTTGCAAATTTCACTGGAAAGTAGAGTCTGCTGCACTGCCATCCGTTCCCATCCCCCTACACACACACAGTTTTCATTGACTTTTTCTCCATTCTCTGCATCTTTTGCTGAAATTGAAGCAGGCGTAGGGGAGGAGGTTGAGAAGGGAAACCATCTAAATGCAGGAAACTGGAAGTACTTAAAAAAAGAAATTTAAAAAACATAATCAAAGAATCTGATGTCAGTAAGCCTCAAGTCTGTTCAGTTTACACTTGGCCTCAGATTACACACTCTTGCCAGTGTGATTTAGTGCACACACTTATGTTTCCTTTCGATTATCAAAAACCAAATAACACTATCTTTATTAAGTTATTGTTATGAATGGCCTACATTTCTACTCTACTTATGAGCACTCTTAGCTTTTTGTAAGAGCCACAATCCACTCCAATGTAGTCCAAATCCTCAGAGGATGTGAAGAAGAGAAAAAAATGGGCCAGGGCTGATCCAGAAGAGGATGCAGTGTGATTACTGGGGAGGCACTCAGAGACGACCTACTTGAAGTTCTCTTTCTACCCATTTGGAAACTGAGATTTAGGTATAAAGGGATTTGCCCAAATAACAAAAGGTCAATGATCAGTTTATAAATTATTCAAGTGACAGAAAAATGGTCTTTCGTGGAATGCCATGCACATGGCTTTAGGATGTTCTCTCCATCACAGCGAATCCTCCCTTCCTCCCAATTGAGTTCAGCATGAAGGTTAGGAACAGAACACGGGATGGAGGTGAAGAGTAGAGTATAAAGAGCCCTCAAGGGTTTGGCACACCCAGACTGGATCTGGATTAGTCCATGTAAACTTTGAGCAAACAGCTTAATCTCTCCAAGTATCACCTTCCTCATAGGTGAAAATAGGGAAAATATACTCTAACCACCTCCGACCACCCATTAGCTCTCAGAGTTTCTGTCAGATAACATAAATGTAAACCACCTGGCATACAAGAAGTACTAAGTAAATGTTTCCCTTTCTGACATTAAGCAAAATTTCAAAAATTAAAGCGAGATGGGGGGAGGGATAAATTGGGTGATTGGGATTGACCATACTTTATGGGATTGACATACTCTATATAAAATAGATAACTAGTAAGGACCTACTACAGAGAAGGCAATGGCACCCCACTCCAGTACTCTTGCCTGGAAAATCCCATGGACGGAGGAGCCTGGTGGGCTGCAGTCCATGGGGTCACTAAGAGTCGGGCACGACTGAGCGACTTCACTTTCACTTTTCACTTTCATGCATTGGAGAAGGAAATGGCAACCCACTCCAGTATTTTTGCCTGGAGAATCCCAGGGACAGAGGAGCCTAGTGGGCTGCCGTCTATGGGGTCGCACAGAGTCGGACACGACTGAAGTGACTTAGCAGCAGCGGCAGCAGCAAGGACCTACTGTATAGCACAGGGAACCCTACTCAATACTCTGTTACAGCCTATATTCAAAAATAATCTAAAAGAGTAGATATACATGTATAAATGATTCACTTTGCTGTACATCTGAAACACAACATTGTAAATCAATTATACTCCAAAATTTTAAAAATAAAGAGTCAGACAGAAAAAGATATCAATCAATAATAAACATAATAAATCATTTATTTCTTAGGTGAATAACAAATATGTGGAATATTTCCATCTGTTTCTCTAACCATTCCATTCCTTAAGTAGCTTATTCCTGTCACAGATGAACAAAAATGCAAGTTTATCAAGTTTTCAGTTCTAATTTGTAGGGATAAGAAATAGTCAAAAGCTATCAACTAACTCAATAGTTGTAATTTACCTATGTTTCAATTATTTATGGTATTTTGAGATGCCACCTGGGTAAATTTACATGAGTAAGTAACATACATAAGATTAAATTTTTCTTCGACTATAAAAACTCTCTCCACCAAATAATTTATGTAGATACTCTGCCCTCAAGGAAATGCAATATGACTCTCTACTCCTTAAGTGTTGACTGTGCATTAGATTTCCTTCCAGAGAATACATATGGGAAGTTGGGAGGAGAAAGTACTGTGGAGAAACCTGACCCACACTGCCTCAGCTAGGAGGGTAAGATTAACATCAACAGTGATAAGTTGCATTGATAACATGTACCCTTGATATGATTTGATGACATGGTACTTTATCTCTGTGGTCATATTTCCCAAAACCTATAATCTGAGTCTAATCATGAAAAGAAAATTAAACAAATCCCAATTGAGGGATATTCTACAAAATATCTGACCAAGGACTCCCCAAAACTGTCAAAGTCAAAACGAAGAAAGTCTGAGAAACTGTTACAGACCAGAGGAGCCTAAGAAGACATGACAATACTAACAGTATCCTGGATGGACTCCTGGAAGAGGAAAAAGGACATTGGGTAAAAACTAAGGAAATCTGAAAGAAAGTATGGATTTTAGTCAATAAACCATATCAATGAAGTGAAAGTCACTCAGTTGTCCAACTCTTTGTGACCCCATGGACTATTCGGTCCTTGGAATTCTCCACGCCAGAATACTGGAGTAGGTAGCCTTTCCTTTCTCCAGGGGAATCTTCCCAACCCAGGGGATCTTCCCAACCCAGGGATCAAACCCAGGTCTCCTGCATTGCAGGCGGATTCTTTACCAGCTGAGCCACAAGGGAAGCCCAAGAATATTGGAGTGGGTAGCCTATCCCTTCTCCAGGGAATCTTCCTGACCCAGGAATTGAACCAGGGTCTCCTGCATTGCAGGTGGATTCTTTACCAACTGAACTATCAGGGAAGCCTGTATCAATGATCATGTCAATACTGCTTCATTAATCCTAACAAATGATCCATCCTAGTGTAGGATGTTAATAACAGAAGAAACTCTGTACTATCTTACCAAATATTTTGTATGTCTAAGTCTGTTCTTAAAAAAAACACTATAGATCATTAACAAAATTCTTTTTATAACTATTCATTCCATTACTAGCAAATTATTTTCCTAGAGTCAAATGTCTATTCATTCCAGCTTTGTTAAAAAAAAAAAAATGGTGTTCTGTTGAAGGAATAGTCATCAATGGAAAATCATTGTGTCATAAATGCTGAGCAGTCCAGATGAAAATGTCTTGGTATTTGCCCAGCTTGACCTCAGTGTAATATGGCTACATGCAAGACCTCTTAAGCAACCTCAACCTCGTCTGTTAATTTCCACACCAGTATATCCAAGAAGCTGGACTAGATTATCAGTATGGCTCTTTACAGCTCTCCACTTCTACCGTATTCCATATCATTTCTCCAAAAGCCGGAGGCATACATTTAAAATAACAGAGGTCTCTCCCAGCTCCACCTCAGCCCCTTTTCTCAGCCAACAACAGGCTATATTTCTTGTTCCAAAAGTGGGCTTGACCTTTCATCTGCCTCTGCTCCCACATCATCACCATGACTGACAGAGTCAACCGTGAGGGGCTGCCACTAAATCAACATCCCTTCAGGGTCCTTTTACAAGAAGTTAAAAACTCTGGCAGCTGGTCTTGGAACTAGGGTTGTTCAGCTTGGTCAAAGCTGCTGCGTCATCCATCATTCAGAGATGAGAGGACATCTGCCCAGGGTCAGAATGGCCAGGCAACTGCGTGAACTTACCCCAAACCCCATCACTGCTACCCTTTTGCCTGTTTCTAAACTTAGTCACTTTATTCTTACCATGGTGCCCTCCGGCAGGGCTAGGTAGTGCACGGGTCAACCTCTATGGCCAGTTCATGGTAGAGTCACATACCCACACTCAGACACAGAGCAGGGCTGTTTTTTATTAGCTTGCATTCATTAATATTGTCGTCTGGCAATACTATGTTGTGTTTGGAAAATGGCTACATTTCTGCAGCCACTTTCCATCACCAAAATGTGACTGAACTCAAAACTAATTCCAAATAAACAAGATCATTGCTTCAAAACTGATAGAGTTGAGTAAGTACCTTTGAATTCTCTTTTGTACTTATGAAGTAAACTCAAAACTCATTTTCACCTACCACTTAGTCATCTGACAGAGAGTCGAGTGCCAAGTAAACACTTGCTTATTACTCCTCTAGTGCTGGGAATTCAGAGATGAATAAGATAAACAAGGCATGGCTCTCTCTCTCAAAGCTCGCAGTTTAGAAGGGACTAAAGAAACAATGCAAATAATTACACACTGTAAGTATATAATGGTAAAAAGAAAGCAGTGTTACTTATTATAGCCAAAAGGTGGAAGGAAACAACCCAAATGTCCATCAGCAGATGAATATGTAAACAAAACATGGTATATACATACCATGGAATATTATTCATTCCTAAAAATGAGTGAAATTCTATACATGCTACAACATGCACGAACCTTGAGGACATTATGCTAAGTGAAATAAGCCAGACACATACAGACAAACATGGTATAATTCCATTTATACAGGTACTAGAACAGCCAAAGACAGAGACACAGAGAAAGTAGAACAGGAGCTGCAAAGGGAGAGTTATTGTTCAGTGCACATACAGTATCTGTTTAAGTTGATGAAACAAGTTCTGGAAATGGGTATTGGTAGCATTTGCTCAACACTGTAAATGTACTTAATACTTCTGAATTGCAGCCTTCAAAATGGTTAAAATAGTAAAATTTATGTTGTGTGTATTTTAATACAATTTTTTAAAAAATTCGCAGTTCCCTTCCCCCCCCCAAAAAAAAATTAAAGAAAGAAAAGATTAGAACAGTAAGTGCCAAAGATCAAAATAAGATGGGAGTTAAGGATTTGGAAAATTTTTATTTTACAATTTTTGGATAGGAAATACACTATATGATTCAAAAGGCAGAATGATATAAAAAGATAAACAGGGAGAGTCTCAGCCTTGGTCCAATCTCCAGCCTTGCCCTCCTACCAGCCCTCACAGTCCCAGCTGTTCATCAGGGACCATTTTTCCTTTATTCTTCTTTAGCAAACAGAAGCTAACACAAATAGATATCTCATTTTCCCACTCTTTCTTACACAAGAGGTAGCACATTATATTCATCATGTAGCATCTTGCTGTTCTTTTAAATCTTAAGAAGGTTGAAATGTTTTAATGCAACCTCAAAAGTGATGATTTTACACATTTGTGGAGGAAAAGAGCACAGACATATTTTCTTTACCCAAGTAGCACTTTTTAACAAGTGCAGTGGAGTTCACTTTCTACTTCATTAACAAAAGTTTGAAAAAGAGAGAGAGAAAAAAGAAAATTTAACTTCAAGAAGCATTAAGGATGGCTGACTTGCCCTGGGGGAAAAGTTTACAAGGTGTAAAGCTCCTCTTTCAAAGCAGCCTTATTTCCATAGGCAGCTAAGAGATTACCACCTTGTAAAAGAAAGGAAGAAATGAAACCTCCCCACCCTTGAGTTATCCGTCCCAGAAAAGGGAACACTTGGGGTCGGGGTGGGGGTGGCCTCTGGATGATCACCACTCAGACTGCAAGGGCAAGTCTCTGTTCTTTCAATTTAAAGAAGTTCTCTGGGCGTCCTAGGGGACTGTGCCTTGAACTCTATAAACCTGTTTTGTCCCAGGGCCTCCTTCCTTTCCCCTCAACCTCATCTCACAAAAAGACAGACAAAACAAGCAAAATCCAGCCCATCATTTTCCCAAACTATTTTGATCACAGTAATTTACAACTTTGGCTATTAAAAGACAAGAGAAAGACACCTGTCACCAGAAAACCAACTGCTGTCTTTTAAGTTTCTATTAAAAAAAATAAAAGAAAAAAAAAAGGTAAGAAAATCACTTTATATCTTTTCAGGATAAATCTAAAATTTAGAAGGGACAATGGTAGTAGCTATTATATATTAAAGGTAGATAAAATATATAATTAAACTTGTTTCAAACTTAAAAAAAAACAAATATTTCAGCATTTGCATTCATTCAAGTCATTTATTTAATATTTTTTATTCAAGTGATTTGGGGGGGGGGCATCTTTTATGTGCCAGATGTGGTTCCAGACACAACAGTGAACTAGGAGGGCAAATAAATTCCTTGACTTCATGGAGTTAGCATTCTGGCTAGAGAGGCAGACAACAAAGAAGTAAAGAAATAGACACGTGCATTTAGACACTGACAAGAGCTAGGAGACAACAACATAAAGCAGGATAACAGGATGGGGAAAGAGGACAGAGGAAGCTCTCTTGGAGATGACCATCAGGAAAGCCCCTGTGAGGAGGTGACCAAAACCAACGAAGGCAGAGGGCCACTCCCTGGGAAATTAGGGATCCAGTAAAGAGCCTTGGAAGGAACGGTGGAGAACATGGAGGCTAAGCTGGGGTGAAGAGAAGGGAGCAGCGAGAGAAGGTCAAAGAAGTGAGACCAGACCTATGCGGCCTCATGGACCAGCGGTGGATACACTATCACCCAGAGGCCAAGTCTGGCCTGCTGCTTTATTTTGTATGGCCCAGGAGCTAACACTGAGATAGCAGTTACATTTTTAAATGCTAGGGAAAAAATCAAAAGAAGAATAATAATTCATGACAAGTTTTCATATGAAAATTTGTAAAATTCAAATTTCAGGATACTTATTTTTTTTCTGGCTGCTTTTGTGCTACAATGGCAGAGTTGAGAAGTTGTGACAGACACCATATGGCCCACTGCTATGGACTGAACTGTGTCCCCCACAAGTTCATATGTCCACCCCCCACAAGTTCATATGTTCACCCCCCAATGTAGTAGTATTTGGAAACGTGGCATTTGGGAGATAATTAGGTTTAGATGAGGTCATGAGGGTGGGGCCCTCGGGACAGGATTAGTGCCTTTATAAAAAGAGGCACCAGAGAACCTGCTTTTCCATCTCCCATCCCCCGCCCCCTGCTGGGCCCCACCTTCAGGTGAGGACAAGGAGAAGCAGCCAGCTACAAGCCAGATAGAGGGTGCTCGCCAGGACCAGATCAGTATGGCATCCTGATCTTAGACTTCCAGTTTCCAGAGCTGTGAGAAAAGAAATTTCAGTTGCTTAAGCCACCCAATCTGTGATATTATGCTATGGCAGCCTGAGCAGACCAATACACACATAACACCAAAAATATTTGCTATTTGGCTCTTCCCAGGAAAAAGTTTGTCAACCCCTATCATAGACCATGGATTTTATCCTAAATGAAATGGGAAATAAATAGAGGGTCAAATTATGGTAAATGAGCAGATCTAATATCGCTGTCTGAACCATTCATAGGGGTTCTGAGCAATGTGAAAGTCTCTGACAAGTTATACTGAAGCAGGAACCTGGGTCATTAATTTCAACAGATCTTTATGTAATTAATACCCACTAAGTTCCAAGATGTGGTCTGTTCACTGAATGGAGGGTATGGTTCAAGAACCATGCATTGAGCAAGCCATGAAGCCACTTCAGCATCTGTAGCTCTACTGGTTCAAGTGGGCTCTTCTGAAACTCTTGGCAGCACTAATGAAGATGAAAAGTGTTGGTTCTTTGTGAAGATGACCCTTGAATGAAAGGTGGAACTTTTACAGGCTGATGGAAGGCTGTAACTATCTATAACCATAGATTTCATATTTGAGATTCAGTAAGAGTTGAACTGATTCATCTCATAATAAATAAATGTTTTAAATTTAAATATATAAAAATTTATTATGCATTTTGTTGACATTATTAAGCTATCACTTACATACATTTTATTTAGAGATTTTGAGTAAATGTTTCTCTGAAATAGGAGGTCTATTTCTTAAGGAAAAAAAAAGTAAAGGATTGAAAACACAAGCAGGAGTGTCCTGCCAGAGTCCTGAGTATCTCAAGCTGTGAGGCTTGAGGTAGTTTGTTTGCAGAGGGTCTAAACCAACCTCACTCTACTCCAGAGAGAGGGACATTTGGGGGTCCCATAGCTTTCTGAGTGGCCTACTGGACTTCTGCTGGCTCTGACCTGCCATGGTGTTGCCTCAGATAATCAGGGGGTGGCAGGTAACCACAGCCCCCTCATGGCAGAGTCTCAGTAATTTCCTCTGGCCTCCCTCCCCTTCTCTTAGCCTCTTCTTCAATTTCTGTGCTTTCCCTCCTATTTGTAGCCCTCACTGATTGATTCATTTTTGTTCTTCACCTAGATACAGCCTTTTATTTCCTCCATATATATCTATGTAGACACAGCTTCTGTACCCTCTTCCTCCTTTACTACAGCTCTGAATATGTGTGAATTTTTGAAATGAGCAGAGTTCATGGGAAAATCAAAACAAAACATAACCCTGGGGGAATGATTTACCTAAAGAGTGCTAATTACTCATCCAAGTATATGTATAGCCTTTCTAAGTTTTTCTTTTTTTTTTTCTTCACCTTAGTGTGATACAGCTCTCTAGACCAGAAGGAAGAGACAATAATCCTAAAAACCCATCTTAATATTTGCTACAATATAAATTAAAACTGGGGCTTCCCTGGTGGTTCAGTGATAGAGAATCTGCCTGCCAATGCAGGAGGCAAGGGTTTGATCCCTGCCAAGGAAGAGCTCATATGATGTGGAGCAACTGAGCCCACGTATCACAACTACTGAAGCCCATGTGCCCTGGAGCCTGTGCTCCACAAGAAAAGCCTATGCACCACAACTTTAGAGCAGCCCCCTCTCACCCCAACTAGAGAAAAGCCTGTACAGCAACAAAGACCCAGAACAGCCAAAAAATAAGTAAATAAACAAAAATCAAATTCAAATTGAATTGAATCTGCTTTGAAGCACACAGTAAAATTTTTAAAACATGATTGTCACATATATAATTCTAGTATATTTCATCCATTTGGAATTTGTTCACTGTCCTTGCTTCAAATATCTTTTGTTGAGGACTCCCCTGATAGTTCAGTGGTTAAGACTCCAAGCTTTCAATACAAGGGGCATGGGTTTGATCACTGGTCAGGGAACTAAGATCCCACATGCAGTATGGCGTGGTCAAAAATATAAAAATAATAATACCTATTGTCAAAGTGAATTTATTTCATGCTGAGAAGAAAAACCAAGAACATAATAACCCCCATTCAAGTGTTCCAGGGGAGACAAAAGTAACTACTACAGTGATTGAGAGATTCAGGTAGCTGACCCAAGGGACAATACAGACACAAGGCCGCATCTGATGATTCCTGCCACAAAAGGATCATGTTCAGGCTCTGGAGTCTTCAGAGGAAAGATGATGTCTGACCATGGATAGGACTTTGGAGAAAGGCAGAGTTGAAGGAGAGGAAATTTCAGGCGAGAGCAGAAGACGGGTTGAGCAAGAGGGGAAAGAGGTTGCAATAAGCACAAATTTACTTGAAGCAAAGCATCAGGTAAAGCTATGGAGAAACAGGGATGAAAAGGGGGCACCACCAAATACTGCCCCCCACCCCCTACACTCAGATGTTACCAAAGGGGCTGTCTCTTCCTGCCTGCCAGTCAGGGGAAGGAAGAAAAATCCTAGAAAGCACATATTTAAAGAAGGGGGTATCCCACCTCTGCACCAAGACAGGAAGGAAGGTAAGCTTGGGAGAGAATTCCCACTGATGTGAGTTATGTGAGAAACTGTTGGGGCCATTTCCTAAAAGGCTTTGACAAGAATGTGGGATTAAGGGGCTTGAAATTTAGTTTGTATATAATGTAAAGCCATTAGGGGCTATGGAGATAAAAAGAGATTTCACCGAAGTGGTACGTGTTTCACTGAACTAACACCCAGTGAGTGAAAGGGGTACAGTGGTGAGAGAGGACCAGCCTGGTCCCTGCCCTCACAGGGCAGAGAAAAGGTGCACTAGGAAGCTGAAGCTGACACCAGTGTGGAGGAGGGACAGGTGCTGGGAGAGCCCGGAGCTGGGGAGTCTTTAGTAGCCAAGTCAAGGAAAACATCAAGAAGGCTGACCAGTGTGATACAAAAGCAACAGGTAGGCATGCCCCGATCTGCTAATGTCCAAGTGAAGAGCGCCATTAGGAGAAGGTCTTAAGGAATAAAGAAGTAGGGAAAAGTTCAAACAAGGTGGGAAATGTCTATATAAAAAGTCTTAATGAAATTAAGAAGATTAAAAATACCAGGAAAATTAGTTTGGAATATAACTTTTTAATTGCCAACTCCCCCTCATCTTTCGTTCCACACAATTTGGAAGAGGTAATAGAGCTGATCATTTCCATGAATGGTCTGCTCAAACAGTAGCAAAATGATGGTTGCCTTTGCCTCAAATAATGTTTGATTCACCAGCTCCTAAAGAACATGTGAAATGGTAATGCAGCAAAGGTAAAAATGAGAGAACAATCACTCAGAAGGAAAACAGGTTGGATCTGACTGTGACTAAGCCCTCCTGAACACAGCAGGGAAACTGAAAATAATAATCATTAATTTGTGTGCAGTATGTTATCATCTGTTAGTACACCTTCCAAATTATATGCAAGTGGAATAAACAATCATTGAACGTGGGAGTTAGGAGAAACCTTAGACATTCTAAACTTATACTCTAGCCCAAGGAATGAGATGATTTTGCTCTGTTATCAAAGTAGAGAAGACCTACAACACAGTACCTGAGTAGGAAGCAGGACAGGCAGTTTCTGAAGGAAAGTGGGGACCAAGACATGGCCTTCACCTTTCAGAGCTGGAAAGAAGAAAGCATTTCTCCATTACCAGTACCAGACAAACCCTGAGGACACTTTGGTGATATCTGCTAATGGTCTCATTTCCATTCATTCTCTGTTTTTAGTTTTTTTTTTGGCCATGCAGCATGTAGGATCTTGGTTCCCCAGGGACAGAAACTGTGCCCCCTGCAGTGGAAGCTGGAAGTCCTAACCACTGGACTGCCAGGGAATTCCCTCTCTGTTTTTTTGTTTTCTTTCCTTCTTTCTTTTTTGGTGGAGGAATGAGGAGGATAACTAGGGGGAGGATGGAGGGAGAGAGAAGGTGTCTTCTAAGGACAAACAGCTGATAAAATGATACCTGAAGTTGAATAACATTTTAAAAGGATCTCAAGCTTCTGCTTCATCAGAGTTTAGGTTCACCCCCGGAAGGGAGATTTATTAAAATCTCCTAATTGCAAGCTCATTCGGTAGGGCTCCTTTCAGGAAGCAAAGCTGTTTTTTTCCCCTGACATAATTTCCGTGCTTCCTATGTAAGTAAAGATTATGTCAGGAGTCAGTAATCAGCCACTCAATAGTCATGTAGAGAGGTCATCCTTACCATCCATAGAGGGGAGGAAAAGAAAAAAGGAAAAGACACTGTCAGTTTTGGCTGAGCCTGAATACCTCCTAAGGAAAAGCTTAAGTGTTTACACACAGCATGTTTGCCTCAATCTAAACAAGGATCTGATCTCCCGGGAATCCAGCGCTTTCCATGCTTGGGGAGTCAGACACCTTCATTAGGAGGAAGTGGAACCTGAGAGGAAGTAATAAGCAGTTTGGATGAGGAGTGTTGTTGTTTTGAACTTAAGAGGCTAGAAGTTGCTCATCTAGGGTCACAAAACCAGCCTCCGATTTCCTTCAGGCCCCAGAAGTCTTCAGAAGCCAGAGAAACAACCTTGCTGGAATCAACAGAATTATAAACCCCAAGGGAATCTCAACCCAGAAGGCTGTCTAAATCTCAAGTTTTCTGGGTTCTTAATACTAAAATTATATTGAAGATGATTATAAAAGAACATGTAGCATAATCATCAAGATTTAAATCCACGACCACCATATATTTTAGCAGTGAGAATCTTAAGTATTTAAGTATTTTCCTATAAGTACAATTTTTCTCCTCTCTCCTTCACTTCTTCAAAAAAAAAAGAAGCCAGGACATCCTTAAATATTATACTTCTGGTCAAGCTTGGATTAAGCATTTTAATAAAAATTCTAGTGCAGTGTATGAAAAACTGAATTTGATGATCAAACTTTTCAACCCCTAGTTTGGAACTGGATTTGAAAGTTGCTTTTTCTCCAGTTTAAAATGTTTTCCATATTGATTTTATTCAAACCCTGATTCCCAAGGAGTGCCTGTGAACAAATAGAAAATCCCAACCTCGTTGACTTTTGCAAGTTACTGGAAGATCTGTAAAAATAAGTTCTCTGGAAATTAAACACCTGGTTTGACAGCTTCACTAATTGCAGTCCCTTCTGCAGAGGAAGGCCAAGGGCTGGGACCAAGCACACAGATTAGCCACAGTCCCTCAATAAAACAACTATTTAGTAGAGACAAACCCTGGGAGAGAAACCTAAGAAGTCATGTGCATATCCAAACAGCCTACCCTGGTGTAAAGAAATCTCCTTAAGTCACTTTCGGCTTCATTAGCACATGAAAATGGGGTAATTGAACATTCTTCAGCCTTCCATCAAGTGCCAAAATCAATCATTCATGGAAATTAAGTTTTGATAAGAGGTGTTTAAACACTGTCAAAGGCTGCTTGAATGTGTCATTCTTTCAGTCTTGAGAAGACTCCAGCCTGCACTTAACTGTACAAAGGGCCTGGAGAATTAAGTGTCAGGCCTAGGGTAAACTTATGACATTATTAGAACCACAAACCTTAAGAGGAAATCTATTGAGGAGTTTGTTGTTTCCATAAAAACATTTGAGGGAGGTTGCTCTCCTTTTCACAAATGTTATCATTCCTGACAGTTGTTTTGAGAAAGTGATCAAGATACGCTTTTTAACTCAACATCTATTAAAAAAAAAAAAGGTATGTCGACCCTATATATTTTTAATCACCATGCCAAAATGTATAAAAGATTTTAAATTGCTTTAATATATTTATAACAGCATAATGTGTCATGCTATTACCATTGTCAGCAGTTTCCTTCAATTAAAAACAAAATTCATCTAGACTCTGTGTTTCCAAAAAGTTGGAAACAACAAAGCGGTTTAGAATAATCTGCTACACCACCACTAAAGAAAAAATAAATAAGAGAATCTTCTCTTTTTTTCCAGGTAAGTTATCTACTGAACTGTAGGAAAACCAGAAAGTAAATCACTACAGAATCACCTGGCTCTTTTGTCAAACTATATTCTTTCAACCTGTAAATATTTGCAAAGGGTCAAGAAGTTACTCAGGTTATGCTTACCTTTGGTGCCACAAATATCAGTCTTTGAAACAGTATTAGTCAATAGTTACACTCCTTATTGCTGAACAAAAGGATACTAAACCAAGGGGCTCTGATGAAAGGTGAGCAATCTGTTTTAATATTGATGTTAGCATGAATGTTATTATCTTTTTTTCTACCTCCAATGGCTCAACTTTACCATATCCATATACAGGGCCACACTTTCCCTCTCAGCAGCACCTGGGAAGGTCATACCAGCGGCTTTCTCTCTAGTTGCCCATCAGAAGCCTGGTTACAATGAGCAGGCAGAGGTCAGGCTGCGGAGAGCCACTCTCCTCCTTTTCCTTTTCAGGTAGTTCAGCCCCCTGGGACCTTTGATCTGACTATCAGCAAATATACACTCACGTATTTCGTACTTTCAAGTATAGATTTCAGCAAAGGGAGGGGTCGAACCCACAAAATCAGAATGACTCTTTCCCAAACAGTCCATACATCCTCCCAATCCTGTCTGCCACATAAGGCAAGGCAAGCCCTTCCTGCATCTACCTTCCCTCCACTCAACACTCACTCTCTCTTTGGAGGAAGAGGCAAACTGCAAAACCACAGAACTGGAATGCAGGTACATGAAGCTGTGCTGCTTTAAGAATCATCTGCACTCGGGTCCAAAAATTAGCAAGGTCCAGACTGGAAGTGAAAGTTTGTGCTCCTTCCAGTTTCTCCCCCCCCGCCCCCCTTGTTTTTTGGTTGTGTAGCATGTGGGATCTTACTTCCCCGGTCAGGGATTGAACCTGTGTTAACCACCAGGGAAGTTCCTCAGATTCTTGATAACCCAAAACAAGTACCTACAAATCCTATGACTTGAACAACTGGATGACAATGAAAAGCACATGGCCCTCTACTCAAGTAGTCAAAAGAAACAGCCAATTGATTTTGCCTAGAGAATGGCCTGGAAATCTAACTAGTCTAACTATAAAATAAGAGAACTAGGAACAAAGGCAAGGGCCAGAAGTATGTTACCGGTCCAAAAGAAAGATATGCAGAAGGTAAATTTTTAAATACCTAAGGTTTACCTAAAGCTCATACAATGTTATATGTCAATTACATATATTTCCCAAAATGTCTAAGGATAATAAGGAAGCAAAGCAGAGACAGTTTCCAGAAAAGGACTAAGAGTGTGTGAATTCAATGAAACCAGATTATAGCCAGGGCACACTTAGCACCCAATAAACCTGCAGTCTCTGGGTGTTTGTTTTATATTAATAGGGGCAGTGCCTATACGGAAGCCTTCCCCTTCCTTCTAATCAGTTCTTTCCCTTCCTTTCCCATCCTGAGTTAACTAGGTTATTAAAAAAACTTCCTCATTGTAGGAAGCATGATACACAGTGCCCACAGCATTACAGTTCACCAGGGAAGATCTTGGTTTATGTTTATTGTTTCTAATGCCCCTTTTCACTCTTCAGTGTCCTGCTTTGAACTATACATTATATGGTCACTCTATTCATAACATGTTTATATATGTATAATGCGTGAATGAATAAATAAGTGACTATCTTCAATTCCAACTATATGTTTCTATGTGTAAAAGAGTTCTCTGACTAGGCTTGTCTTAGTCTTTACTAAGCTGGAATAAATCAACTAAAGAACAAAAAAATAACCACACACCATTGCATTACAATAAAATAAAAATTTCCAAACACCATAATCCTGCTGAAGCCTCCAAAGGAGAATGGCTAACTCTGTGGGGGTTTTTTTGGTGTGTGGGGGGGTGGCTTTTGCTTTTTTTTCTTGGCCACACACAGCTGAGGAACGTGGCCAAAAAGTTCAAGACAGAAACTGCATGAGAAATCGAGAAAAATCAGCACTGTGAACCAGAAACTGTACTCTGCAGGTATACATAGCAACACCTAGGGCCAATCCGTGGTAAACTGTAGAATGGAAAGAATTGAATGCTTTAGTATCATTTTTTCTTCCAGAGGACAAAGGCAATGAGGTCAGTAAGGAAAAAACAAAACATTTATTTAATTATGATGTAGATTCATATTCAATGAGGATAATTCAGTGTACTTTCTAAGTTTGTGTAAAGTAAGATTCATTTAAAAAATCAAAAATTTTCTGCTGTTTTAACATGATTCATTTCCAATGTTGGATACCTTAAGGATGAAAGAATTCAAAGTAATTTATAATTAGATGAAATTTTGACAAACCTATGTTAATCAGGCACCGAAACAAACATGTTATGAAATCCTTTATTGTCACCAACAGATACTATTATCTAACCATTTCCCTGCAGCTCAACAAGGTTAAGTGTTTCTAAGCAATTCTCTCTGAAGTTAAACATTAAATTAAAAAAATTAAAACACCACTAAGAAACTTGTGATGACCCGAAGGCATTTGCAGAGCAGCAGAGGTTAGAAGGGCAGCTCTCAAATAACATCCATTGTTCTATCCCAACTTAATGACAAAAGGAGAAAAGAAAGCGATTACCTGGCCTTACCTCTACATCTCAATTCAAATGCTACTTAAGAAAACAAAAAACCCCTCATTTTTTTGCAACCACTTTTCAGCTTGGTCAAACTCTAATTTAAAAAAAAATTAAAACTAAACTTTTCCAACTCCATTCATGTACCAAAATTCAGGAGAGTAGCCAAAGTCAGCAGCAGGTTTGGAGGCAGTGTAGCGTCAACTACATAATGCATTTCAATGAAGATCCAGATATTAAAGACAGAAAATATTAAATGAATATTTCCAACCTGAAATTCAACAAAAAGTTGTTTACAGATACTAGCACACTCCCCAATCTGTTTTTCCACTTTGAAAAAAAAATACATATATATATATATATACATACACACTAGCCCTTATCTAATGGAAGAGTACAAGGCCAGGAATAACCAAGACAATTTTGAAGAACACAGCTGAGGAATTTATCAGGTGTCAAGACATAAAGTAATTGATTCCACTGCCCTGGTACAAGGATAGACAGACAAGCAGACCAATGGAAAGGAAAGAGACACACAGATGTAGGCATGAATCTGACATAGGATGGAGTTGGCAATTCAAAATATAAGGAAAGGATGAGTTATATAATAAATGTGCTTGGACAACAAGATATCTATTGGGGATGGAAAACAGATTTAGACTTCATACCAAACAGAAAAATACATTTTAGGTAGATTAAAAACAAAGCAAAACTTTAGGAAACTCACAAGAAAATATAGGTAAATTTACCTATGACTTCAAGCTAAGGAAGATTTTTAAAAGAGGGAGAAAACACAAACTTTCAAGGAAATATATTTCTTAATATTAAAAAGAAAATTTATGCATTTTTAAAGATACCATAAACAATGCCTGGCTAAGCCACAGAACAGGAAAATATTTTTATAGCAAACATAACCAATAAGGAATTAGAATCCAGAACGAAAAAAAATTAGTAAGAAAACAAACCACTCCAAATATGAAAAGATAAGTATAGGATAAGAGCAAGTAATTTAGAGCAGAGGAAAGCCAGATTTATAGCTAAAGTACAGTCTCACTAGTAGTTAGGAAAATATAATTTAAGACAGTAGTGAATTACCATTTTATCTCCATCTGAAGTGGGGAAATATTTGAAAGTCTGATCCTAACAAGTGTTGGTGACAATATAACTGCATTTCTGGGTAGTATTCTAGAGAGACAACCTGCACAAGGAGACATGTTGGAGAATTTCAGAGCAGCATTATTTTAAATAGCAAACACTACAAAACAAATAAATTAATGATGGTATGTTCCTACTATATAGCATAGAGAACTATATTCAATATCCTGTGATAAACCATAATGGAAAAGAATATGAAAAAGATAACTGAATCATTTTGTTGTACAGCAGAAATTAACATAGCACTGTAAATCAATTATACTTCCATAAAGGTAAAAAAAAGAAACCAGTAGTAATTATTAAAAAAAAAAATGATCTTATGTTTGTTGATGGAATACTACAGCATTGATAATGCAATCAACAAAAGCAGCATATATCAGTATGGGTAAATCTCAAAAGAACAACGTTTAGTTAAAAAGAACATACATATACAATATGGTGTGATTTATATCACTTAAAAAAATAAGCAAAACAATGTTATATATACACACAAATATAGTAAGTCTAAAATCTATGCATGGGAGCAACCTTCATGAAGAGGAGAAAGATGAAAAGAGTAAGGAAAGTTTGAACATAAAAATGTGTATCTTTTTAAAAGTTGAAGCAAACTTGGCTTTGATGTGTCTTGGAGATAGGTACATAGAGATTAGCACATTGAAGATAGCAGTAGTTACATCATTTTGCAAACTTTTGGATATAGTTCCAGGCGGTACTAGTGGTAAAGAATACACCTGCCAATGTAGGAGACACAGGTTCAATCCTTGGGTTGGAAAGATCCCCGGGAGGAGGGCATAGCAACCCACTCTAGTATTCTTGCCTGGAGAATCTCATGGACAGAGGAGCCTGGCAGGCTACAGTCCATAGGGTCGCAAAGAGTTAGACACGGCTGAAGCGACTTGGCACACACGCACAAAATATATAAGTAAAGATAGGTCACATACTTCATACTACCTTAAAAAATGGCAAAAGTTAAAACAAAGTATTCTGAAAATACTCTGAAGCTCTTGGATTTGGCTGGATATTTTCTCAAAAATCATTTTAGCTCGACTCCCCAAATTGAACACACAAGGAAAACCAAAGTGCTGCAGGAAAGTAACTCCAAAAGTTACATAAGCTTGCAGGTAAATATTGGGTCCAGTCTTCCCAGGTGAGATGTGGGTTCCATCCTTGAGTCAGGAAGATACCCTGGAGGAGGAAATGGCAACCCCCTCCAGTATTCTTGCCTGGAAAATCCCATGGACAGAGTAGACTGGCGAGCTGCAGTCCAGGGGGTCACAGAGTCAGATACGACTGAGCAACTGAGCACTTATGCAAACACTGGGTCCAAGTCTCTTCTACGGCACCCAAGACCCAGAGTCAGTGCCACATTATGTGACGGCAGAGAACTGCAAGGCCAGTCCTGATGATTAAGTTCATCACACAATGGAAGTAATGTCCAAGAGGACTGAAAATAAGGCAAGTAACACAGAAGTGGCAACAAATGCAACAGAAGTCTACAAGATTGTCACCAACTGGACAAAGGATGCCCTTGGGATTGAGTCTACTTGGACCATTAGGAGCTGACAGTATTTTGATGAGCAAAACTGAGGAGAGAAACCAGAAGGAGAAAGGTTCCAAATGGAAAACCATTTGGAAGGGCATTTGGTCTGCTTTGTACTTGGGATACCAATTCTGTCTGGTTCCGAGGCACTATCTTCTACTTAATTACTAGCCAGAAACTTTCTGGAAGCTGGTGTCTTGATCTAGGTTAATAGAAACAAAAACATGATCTGTCACTTTTGTACACAGATTTTTTTTTTTTTCCTAATAGATCACAATTTGTTTTCTAAATTTGGGTGAAGAAGTACATGGGTATTCTGTTTAAAAATCCCAATGCAAAACCATTGCCAGGTTGATTTGTAATAACCCAGTAAGTGCAGATAAATGTTAACCAGCCTAGCAGAGACAGAAGAGTAAATGATAAAATGTTTCCTTTTGATGAGAGTTGGCTAACAGTCCTTGGGCTGACAAAGGAAAGATGTGAGAAGGAATGACCTACTGAGAGAAACTGGGAATTAACGTCATTGTATTTTAAACTAGGTGAACTGGCTCCCCTGTATCTGAGTCATGAAGAGATTGAGAATGGCAATCCTGGGAGTGGTAGCTATCTAAATAAAGTAAAATTATTAATAACTGTGTCAAAGGTATAAAAGGAAACTACTTAGTGTATCCATTTGACTCATGGGTTTATTTACAGTCTAAACTTCTTGTCAACCAAAACGTCATACCTTTTAGATTAATTTATGTCAGGGATAGAGAATACTTATCATCCAATATAAATATTATAGAAAGTTTTATGTCTTTTCTCTTATATTTAAAGCACCCTAAAAGGGTGAATATTTAGCCACAAACTAATGCAATTCACAGATATTTTGTGTGTAAAATATTGTGAGAGGCAGCAATGTTAATCTGTAACAACCAACTAGTTAGAAAACCATAACCAGATTTCAATTAAATTTGTAACAAAAATACTGGAAGTTCACAGTATTCAAAGTCTTTGCACTTTATATACAGTAATAGAAATTGACAAAAGCATGTAGTTTTCTAATAGAATATTTCTAAAATCTAACAATCAGTTGACTTTTTAATTCTGCCTGAGCATACAGCAGCACCCTTTTATTTTACTAAGTGAATTAGTTACAAAACATTGACTCTCGGATGTCAGATGTGAATAAACACTACATGCAGTGATCTTTTCTTTAAAGCAATGATCCTTACCATTACTAAATTTTAAAGTGTTCCAGTAAAAAGGAACACAATATTCTTCTTCTGCAATGGTAATGTTTAACACACATGATTTTGTTCATGTATTATCCACAGATTATATTAGAATTCAGAGCCATATTTAAATTTTCATTAGGGAAAACTCCACATGTATTTTACTCAGGCAACTGTTGAAAGACATTTCGGTTTGGTGCACAAAGCCTTCCATTGCTTACACAAGCAGCTTTGTTTACAGGACCATTTAAAACTTGAGAGCAAATGTGGCTAAAATCTTGAAAGAAAGATCTGTGACTTAAAGTACATTTTTGCAGGGTAAGAAATCAACATATTTAACTACTGAATGGTAAAATACTACTGAAATAGATGGTATGGTTCCCTTTTTCAAAACGCATACTCTGGAAGCTCTCCTCCAAATGCCCATTACAAAGCCCAGAGATCTCTCCTTTTAATTATTTTCCAGTCATTTCCTGTAGTTTGTAATGCCTCCAATTACTTTTATAATTTCCAATAGGTAAAGAAATACTTTAAAATCCCTTTTACAAGAGAAGACAAGCTTTGCCTTTGCAACCCTTCCAACCTACTTCTAATAAAAAAGAATTATAAGTAGACTGATAGCAATACTTAGGGAAACTTTAGTCCTACGTCCAGTAACATCACTTCTAACCAGTTCAGGAGACAGAACTGGGCAGTTTCCTAAATATAATGAGATTCTTAATAAAGTGCAATTGAGAAATGTCATGAATTCTAAAGAACAAATAAGTAATTTTGTTTAGAAAGGACTAAACTTGTACCATCAATTGAACAACTGTACTAATATTAAAAAGAGAGAGAACAGACTGAAAGAAATGATTTTAAAAAATGAATCCTGGCCCACACTTTCAGGCTCTCCCTGAGACATCTCAAAGCTCACTAACAGTTTAGACAGCTAAAAGAAGCTGCTTAGCACAAAACTTAAAATACTGCTATTAAAAGAATTTTGGGGAAGATAACACCGATCCATCCCAGCACCTTATGCTTATTGGTGAGGCATTTTTATTTGTAATCTCTGGATTTCAAGTCTACTTTTTACCTTTCCCAGCTACCTAATACACATTTGCCATTTAAATTAGATTGCCCCTCAAGATTTTTATTGCTCAGAATTCAGCCACCTTTGAGTATATAGTGTAAGTGTACAGCACAGGGCAGGTTAAGTGAAGGAATCACAGTTATAAAAGCAGCAGAGAAATAAGAGGTAGCATTTGCAAGGCTAGCGTTTCTTTCTTATTTATTTAAATATGGCAAACCAAAATCTTGGTGATGTGACTTGAAACAGGAGACAGTCTAGTTAGCAGAAACATTTGTGTCAGAACCATCTTCCTGTCAAAGGGAGATGATAATATATGTCTGTGTCCCTTTCAAAGATGTTATCATTATAAAATGAAATGTACTTATAAATCTGAAGTCTCAGATGGATATAAGTTACTAAGAAGATAGACTTTACTTTGCAATATTCTCTCTTGGTATTTACTTTTTAAAAACTTTTACTTAAAATAGCCATAAAGATCTAATAGATTACTGAAGTTAATAGCGCACAGAGGCTGAAGTTTGTTAAAAACGGGTTTCAAAACATGGCACATATTAAAATACAGTCCACATCATAGGGTTTTTGTCAGAGGAGGGGTTGCAAGCTCTAGAAAACAGATTAACTTTCCACTTCTTTCCAAGGCTTAGGAAATGTAATTTATAATGCCAAATCTTTAATATACTACATAAAAAGCAGGATACTGTTAAGAATTAAGAACTGAATATATTTGGAAGTCTTAATAATTTGTCTTGGTGCTGTATGTTCAATTCAGAAATAATCAATCATTAATTAATTTTCACTTCACCAAGAAGAAACACTGATTAGCACATTTATCTGGCACTTATTATAAAGAATTTGACCTTTGTGCTTACATTTTGGTGTACTATGAGTTTGGCAACATTCATTCAGATTAAACTATACATATTTGAAAACTATACTTAGATTAATTGCTGTTCAAGCATATTCTTTATAACAGTGAGGTTATAAGAAAAAAATATTTGTGTGATCTGTTCAGGACCATGTGGTATGTAAAGGATTTCATCTTGTCTTGCTGACTTTAAAAATCAGGAAACATTTTAAAAGCAGAATTTCCTAAGATGTTTCTTGATGCAAAGAAATCAAGTTGGAATAAAGAGGTACTGGAGCTAGAGAGGAGAGAAGCCATCTCCTTCTGAAGCCTTTTTCACTGAACCCAGAGCAGGGAAATGGTGTCACTACAAGACTCTGGAACAAATATGTTTCCCTGTGTTTTTGAACCATGGTGTTTAAAACACATCATATTTTAATTTCAGGCATTATAAACTAAAGATGTCCCTTAAAATTAATTATACTGATTCTTTTGGATCAGAGTTTGTGGCTGACTACATCTGTTATAAACTCCATTGTGCCTCCTAATTAAGGAACCAACGCTGACAGAAAAAAAGAATTCAAAAGGAGATGTAATACTGTGAAATCAACCAAATAATGTCTCCCCACAAGGCTTTCAGTGGGAGCAGAACTTCTCAAATCATCTGTATCGTGTATCTATTGTGTATTATATTATTTTCCCAAAGGATCTACTTAACCAATTCTCTTCTGAAACGCGGTTCCTTTTCCTGCACCGGAGTAGCGCAGGCAATGACCGCTGTCATTTTTTTTTTTTTTTCCCTTTGCTTCCCCGCCTCCCATTTGGGAAATTTGTTTTTCGTTTCTATATACACCAAAATATTTAAAGTTTTTAAAAAATGTTTTTCTCCTAGAAGTATCCGCTGAAAGAGAAAAGGGATAAAGAAAAACTCTACGGGACCGTCCCCCCCCAGTACCGAGATGGCTGAGTTCACGTGCCCAGCCAGGTTATCAAAGGGAGACGCACCAAGGAGAATGTGACAACTCAGGGTAGGTGCCCCCGATGGCACCTGTCCAGACTCTCTTCCGCCCAAGACTAACCTATAGACTTGCCTCGAATCCAAGACCTAAACGAAAGTGGGACGGGGGGCGGGGTTGGGGGAAGTTGGAAGAGACTGGGCGAGAAGCTCAGATTGTCATTCTGTGGCGTTTGAGTTTGACTCATCTCTTTGGCTTTCAAAACCGGGAAGAGGGAAGTGCGCGGCTGTTAGGGAGTTAGGCTGTATGCCAGGCGGGAGAGAAAAAGCGCACGCTAATCCTCTCATCAAGGGGCCCTCTTCTCTCCTAGCTAAAAATAAATAAGTAAATAAAATAACAATAATCAAGACTTCGGGATGCTCTGAGGTCTGCGGAGGCTCCTGAGACCTGCCCACTACCCCCCGACTGGGGAGAAAGGCGCAACCCGGGGCCAGAACGCGGGAATTCCTTCCCCACTTAAGCCTGGCACGCGCGCGCTGAAATTGATCTTACAGTTTCTACACCCAGTCATCCTAGCTGCGAAATCTGCTCCAAGAAAGCTCCCCTTAGTAACTTATGGGGCTTGTGACTGCAAGGGCATCCGGGAAAGGATTTCTCTGGAAGCTTGTCCTGGAAGGAGCCCTGTGGACCTCGAGACAAAATGACTAATTCAACCCATGTCGAGAGTACTCTGGACCTGTCGGCAGGACCCCTAATTCCTTCCTTCTCATCTCATCCAAAGGAACACAACATTTTGGTGATTCTCATTCTCCTACCCGCTTTTTTGAGGGGTGAGCGACTTAAAAGGAGCTCGAGCACGAAGTGAAGGTGCGTAATTGAGAAGCTATCTCCGCTCGGTCACAGGTCCTCGCTTGTCTTTGAGGGGAAGCTTCGCTGCAATTTTTTTTTTTTTTTAATTACGCAATTTAGGCTAACATAGTCCAATCGAGAGCCGCTAGTTGCATACACGCTGAGCTCTGTAGAATTCGCCATGGAAAGTGTTTCTTCAAATTACCCTGGGGGAGAAAGCCTGTCTCGAGCGGGATCCCCCGTTAGTCGTGTCTTACCTCGACCCCCCCGGCCTCCCACGGCGTCTCCAGTGGACGTTCTACTCCCAACTGCGTCCACCGCAGGCCGGCAGGGAGCCCAGTCCCCGAAGCCACTCCCGCTCCTCGCCCCCCTCGCCACTGTCCCAAAGCTTTGTAAAACTTTGGGCGCAGCTTTTCCGTGGCTGGAGAGTAATAAACGCTCCTGCTCTGGTTCAGCTAACGCAGACATCCTTGCTGCCCTTCACAACTCATAAATTCGCTAAGTTCAGCACTCCAAAAATAGGGTGTATCCGATTCTGCATTTCATTTACCCTTACACGTTGGCGACACGGAATTCTGTCCTTCAAACAAACTGAAATAATCAATTCTAACGTCTGTCTTTCGACACCGTTTTAAAATACCGAATAATAAATGCCGGACAGCTACCCATCTGCATCGCTAGGGTTTCAGATGACGCAAGAACAGAGCCTCCAAGTCACCACCACTCTTCTTACTAACCCCGGGAGTGAGTCTCTTCACTAAAATCCTAGCTTTATATATAGATAGATAGATAGATATAGTCATCGTAGTCTTGGAAACTGTATTTCCTAAAATCTCAAATGTAACGTTTTAAAGACCTTGTAACTTCACCCTCTTCACGGCAGTCAAAACTCGCACACCTGCGCAGCTCAGCGCGCTCCTGAAGACGTCCAGCAGGAACCCATTTGTTTTCCAAGTAGCATCTTCCCTGCTGGCCTAGATTAACCTAGAAAACAAGCATTCAGTGAATACCAACTAAGCTTTCCTCGGGAGAAGCGACTAGACAGTTACAACCAGTCTCCGATTACACAAACATACCTAAGGGCAGGTTGGAGTGTGAAGGAGGGTTTGGGAGGGGGTTGCCTAACCTGAGGAGGATTAAACCAGTTGTCCTATTGTCATTAACTTCGAGAAAGCTGACTTTTGTTTCGTGGTAGATACTAGGGGCAAAAACCGTGAAGCTACAGTTTAGCCTCCCAGAAGTCTTGGAAAGGGCAAAACTTTTTAATCTATTTGGTCTCCAGTTCTTTGAAATTGTTTGAGATGCCGAATTAAGCATTAAGATTCCAGTGGAGAAAAAGATTCAGTCATTAAAAATATTGTAAAGAAGGGCTGACGTCTGCATTTATCTGCTGTTTTTTCAGGGGCTTACGGGTCGCCGCTCTCAAATTAGGAAAGGTGGCGACAGGGAGACTCTCCGGGTCCCAAGTTGGGGCCCAGAGGCTTCGGATTCCTTCTATCACTTTGCTCTTCTGCTTTGGAAGAACAAGGCGTACAGTCCTAGCTCCCTCCCCAGCAAACAAACTATAGAGAGAACTGAGGCCAAAGTCCTTCCTGGGCCCACCTGGGGACTTACACCTAAAAGAAAGTGTTCTTTCTCGCATTAAGTGGGTAGCGGATGATGAAAGTAATTATGCATGGTTTCCAGGAGCCCCGAGTTCGAGACTTCTGACTCTCCACGTCCACAGGCGGTGTGTGTGGGGGTCGGGAAACCTGAAGCGGAAAAAGGTGCAAGCCCTCTTTACACTGCGTTTAGGCGGTAACAACCCAAATGACAACTTTCATTGACAGAGAAGAGCTTCCCAGGCCCAGACAGCGCGCGCGGCGCGGCGGGGCTGGGATTGGTCAGTCGCATGTCACGTGAGGGAAGGACGTCCTCGCGCCCCGCCCCGACCCCGGTGCGCGCGCTCAGAGGCAGCGGCTGGGCCCCGCGCCGCTTTCACTTTCGGCAGTGGGGTTCAGAGCCCAGCGATGCCGTGGAAAGGGAGAGTGGGGGGGGTTAAAAAGGATTTTGAGGTCATTGGTACAAATAGGAGGCGTTCTAAAGAAATAAAGGTTGCACGTGCTGGTGGCGGGGGTGCTCATCCTGGGTCCATGTTCCGGGAAGGAGAGGGACTGGGAAGCGGGTGTTCATCGCCTTGCAAGGGTAAAACTGAACTAGCGGGTCCACGAAATGTTCAGCGAATTACAAGGGCCGCGGGAATCGCAATCCAAGATAGAAAGCAGGAGGAACGCTGATTTGGTAGTTTGGTTTTGAGGAGAAAAGTCCTCCACGCAGTTTATGAGGTTAAAGTAAGGGACCACCGATGCTAGCTTATTAACACAAACTAGGACGCAGCGCTGGTTTAAAAAAACAACTGACAATGGCATTCATCTCACTCCTAATCCGTGGGTAACTTGGCTGGAATCAGTTCATCCAAACTGTAGGGCTAGGGCTCTGCGCTGGCTTTCCTGGATGAGCTTGTGAGTCTGTGTAACCCAGGCCCAGCTAACAATCCAATGTGTGTGCTTGGGCACTTGTTTTCCGTGGTTGTGGCTAGTTGCTGTCTGTTGAGTTAAAAACATTATCTCCAGAATCCTAAATAATAAATTCACCTTTAGAAAGGTACTGTTTGAGAATACTGAGGTAGTGTAAACAGTTTTATTATAACAAACACTGTGGGACAACTTACATGGGCTTAGCCCATTCATGTGGTCATTTATTTATACAACAAAGTTATTATACATTATACATATTTTTAAATGCCTGCCCTGCTAGGTGCTGGGTAAAGCAGCAACCTGTGAACCAGTTAGACTGCTTCACATAGAGTGCTTTCACAGGGCCCATCTGGAACAGGTCAAGGCAAGTTGCAACTAATAATTGGATCTTGGAAAGAAAAAAGGATTTTGTTTCTCCTCTCTTAAAAGATGACGTGGCCACTTGATAACAAAGTGACCTTTAGCAAGTTGCTCAACTGTGTAAGTCCTGTTTTGTTGTTTTTTCAAGAGGAAATCAGGTAAAGCTTGGACAACTGCCTAGCACAGTGCCTGGCACAAAGTAAATGCTCAGTAAATTATTATTATCATTATTGAAGTGAGACAATTTACACTTGCTCTTGTTTGTAATTTTAAGTGACAATGTAGTGTTGTCCTTTCTTTCATGCTTTATATTTATATAGAGGTTTGATTGGAGAGAAAGAAAAGCTCATAAAGCAATTTGTTTCAATCGTATGTTGTGATAGTAACTTCCAGTAACTAATTACATGTCATTTTGAAAGTATTTCCTCAAATTTGTTTTGCATATATAATATTGCCTTTGAATTTCTTTAACTTCCCCCTTACACTTTTACAAAATGAAAGGGTATGTTCTCTGTATTATACCACTAGTCATTTCACAACCAAACAAGGTAATCTGGGCGCGAGGGGTGGCGGGGTATTATTATTTTCTCAGGGCAGTTAGCTGAAATATCTCCTAACAATAAGTGAAATATGGAGTAAGAGTCAATTAAAAAACAACAACAAATCAGATTTTCTTTGCTATCTGGTGGAAAAATCAGAGATATTTATGTAAATATATAAAATTTTAAGAAACATAGCTGTGTTTTAATTCTTGTTGCGTTTGGAAGTAAATTTGGGTGTGTGAAATGAAAGTTGTTCTCCTTTTAAAATTAATGTCATTTTCACTAGGTAGAAAGAATATCTCTGATCTAAACCTCTCTGCTAAGCTCAAAATTTCCTCTTCCACAATGACATTGGGACCACTATGTATGGATATATATGGAAAGAACTCATCACCCCTCCCAACCTCCCCCCTCCCCCACCATCCTTCTCTCTCTCCATATTCTAGACCTCACTGAGTAAAAGTCACACATGCTGCACAGCGGAGTGATTTTTGAGTCTTCTTTCTCTCTCTCCCTGCACTTTAACTCAGTTATCAAGTACTGCCTGATTTAACCTCCTAATTCTGTCTCAGATATGCCCCTCCCTTTTCTTCCTTATTTCTACTGCTCTTACATAAGGTTTTCCTGTCTTACTCTCTAGCTCACTTGCTGCTGTAGGCTCTTAACACTAAGGCTTGGCCACTATTTTCTTCAAATCCTTTCCCTGAGTGACTTATCTAAAAAACAGATCTAAACCTGCCGCTCACCTTTAATGGCTTCCCCTTACTTACCAGATAAAAATCTCAGCTCTTCGCTGCAGCATGCAAGCCTCCATACATCTCTCCAGCTTTACCTCTCCACTTCCTGCCCTGACTTCACATTCCAGCCACACTTGATTCATTCCTTTGACACTAGTGTGTGCCAGCCCGAGTGCTAGGCTTTTGGCATAACTTGGGGAACAAAACTAATATCTTTGCCCTCGTGGAGTTTATATGGAAGTGGGTGGGTGGTGAAAGTAGAAGATGAACATAAGAAGCAAGCACATTTTATAGCATCTGGGGGGGAGTGTGATTTTAGATTGGCTGATCAAGGTTGGCTTTGTTGAAAAGGTGACATTAAAGCAAAGACAGGAAAGGAGATGAGGCATGGATAAACAGAGGAAGAAAATCTAGGCAGAAGGAACAGCCTGTGCAGAGCCCTAAGGTGTAGTGTGCTTAGCACATCCAGGAGGAGAGAGCAAAGGCAGTAGTACCAGATGAGGTCAGAGAGAAGATAGTGTATGTGAGTGTGATTTTAAATGGGTTCCTATCAGTCATTGCAATAAACTGGGGGCTCACTTTGCAGTAAATGGGAAGCTGTCTCTAATCGTATGCTCCCCTCTGTTTGGATTGTACCCCTCTCTCCCCTGAGTTGCTCCAGTATTCCTTTTGATTGTCTCTGGTACCACATTTGCTGTATTACTTATGAGACTGATGTCTTGAGGAAGGGTTTTGGCTTGTTCATCTTTGTATCCCCAGTGCTCATAGCAGACCCACAATCAATGAATGAATGATGATAATGTTTTTTAAATCAACCTTTTTTAAATTGAAGTATAGTTAATTTTAATGTGCTAATTTTAGTCACATTCAGTTTTTAATATGCTAGTTTTAAACAGTGGCAGACTTTATTTTTTGGGGCTCCAAAATCACTGCAGATGGTGACTGCAGCCATGAAATTAAAAGACGCTTACTCCTTGGAAGAAAAGTTATGACCAACCTAGACAGCATATTAAAAAGCAGAGACATTACTTTGCCAACAAAGGTCCGTCTAGTTAAGGGTATGGTTTTTCCAATAGTCATGTATGGATGTGAGAGTTGGACTATAAAGAAAACTGAGTGCTGAAGAATTGATGCTTTTGAACTGTGGTGTTGGAGAAGACTCTTGAGAGTCCCTTGGACAGCAAGAAGATCCAACCAGTACATTCTAAAGGAAATCAGTCCTGAATATTCTTTGGAAGGACTAATGCTGAAGCTGAAACTCCAATACTTTGACCACTTGATACGAAGAGCTGACTCATTGGAAAAGACCCTGATACTGGGAAAGATTGAAGGCAGGAGAAGAAGGGGATGACAGGATGAGATGGTTGGATGGCATCACCGACTCAATGGACACGAGTTTGAGTAAACTCTGGGAGTTGGTAATGGACAGGGAGGCCTGGTGTGCTGCAGTCCATGGGGTCGCAAAGAGTCGGATACGACTGAGCTGAACTGAAAGTGATTCAGTTATATATATATATTCTTTTTTCAGATTATTTCCATTTTAGGTTATTACAATATATTGAATATAATTCCCTGTGCTCTATAGTAGGTCCTTGTTGTTTCTATGATGTTTGTTTATAGATTGCCTACACATGTCATGTGTTTTCTATGTTTGTAAGTTCTTGAAACAATCCTACAAGGTGGGCTTTATTATACCTATTCTGCAGAAAAGGAGATCAGCTTCAGAGAGGTTAAGTAACTTCTCCAAAGTCACACAGCTGATATGTATGTGAGCTGGGCTTTAAACTCAGGTGTCTTGCCAGTTGTTACGCAGCCTTCCTTATACTCATGAGGCTTCCTCATTAGATTGAATGAAAGAGACAGGGGGAATTCATCTCTGGTTTTGTTTCTTGCTCTTCACTTCCCTAGGTTTAACAAAAAGACACTTATCAAGTCTACTATTAATTCATTAAATATTTAGTAAGTATTGGAATACAATACTGAACAAAACAGATGTAATCCCTTCCCTGGTACACTTTACACGTATCAAGGAAGACTCACAGTTGTCTGAGCAAAGGCAGGAATGTTCAGTCAGTGCTCTGCTGAAAGGACAAAATGTGGCTGAGGGAATTGTAGCAACAGTTCCTGACCCAGCCACCCCACCTGGTGAAAGCTGTAGGATGAGAACATATTTCCTGGAGGAAGATAATTCTAAGAGGAAAGTACTCGTGATCTTAGGGACCCTGAAATTCAGAATCTGGAGGTATATGTCTAACTGTGAATAAAAGAATTCCCTATAGAGTTGTATACAGGTCTAGGTATCATATAAAAATCTAAAGAACCTTGCTTTGTTCTTTTTTTTTTTTTAAACTTTGACTAATGTTAATGCTCTTTCCCCAAAATTTGGTTATAATCTTTATGTATAAAATCTATGGCATAAGCTTTTTAACCTTTATTTTACATGTTTTATTTGCTAAATTATTTGATCCCCCTCATTTGTAAAGAGGAAACGTGTAGTAAAATTCTAAGTCTGAAATCTGAAGGCTTATTCAAATTATTTTGTTTCATTGGAATTTGGTGGTATATTGCATCATTGGCAGAGTTTGGTAACTTGTTACAGAATGTACATTTTAAAATGGTTGTTGATGGACATGAAATTTAATATTTGCTCATTTTTAATTACTGTTCAGTGAAAGAAATAATCCAGGAAACCATGAAGGTGGTGTGACTGAGACAGGAAGAAGCCAGACTGGAAAACCAGAGACCCATATTCAGAAAGTAGCATTTTAGTGCTTTCTAACTGGTGGAAAATTAATAGGTTGTGTTCTACAGATTTCCCCTGTTTTTCAAGTGGGGATATTGTATTTGCCATAATAACTCTAATATATGACTTGATTTTCAAAATTAAAAATTTAAGGATGAAAATAGTTACTCAGACAACTTAATACTGGTGGTGGTGGCAACAGAGCAGTTGTTTTTAATAAGAAAATGATGGGGAAGATCAAAGAAGCACAGGGATCAGGATGTGGGAGTGAGTTCTCTTTATTGTAAACTGCTTTGGAGGGAGGTGAGAGATGGAGATTAGAGATGATGAAGACCTTTCCTTTTGGCTTCTCTGATCTAGCCATGGATGATGAGAGTCTCTCTGGATGAGCGTCAAAGAAAAGACATGGTTAAATGGGTAATAAAAGAAGAAGCGATGGCCCATAAATACTAAGTGTTTTAAGTTTAGATTTTTCCCTCAAAAAAAAAAAAAAAAAAGCTTTAGCTATTGCAGTTATCGGCTACAGCTTGTAAAACACAAGTTTCCCTAATGGAGCAGGTCCAGCAAGTCTTGGTTATAGAGAGTTAAGAATATTGTGAAAATCCAAAGACTCCTTGCAAATATATGCTTTGAGGCTTTAAAAAGTGCCCCAGAGGAGGAGAAAATATGCTGAAAAAAAAAAATAGCCATAAAGTACTTTTATGTTAAGAACAAAAAGGCAGGAAATTTTTTTTTTTTTTTTCAAATATTGTTGCATTTTCTCCATCTGGTGAAATAAAATAAGACAGATATGTTATCCTCCGCTGTTACACAAAAACATCACCAGCAGGCCAGTGAGATGGTGGAGGGCTGCTGCTGTCCTTGGAGCAGTATGGAAGGCATTCCCTATTACCCTCTCTCCCCCACCCCTAAAACAGCACATGGACTGCTTCTCTGAGGCCATCAAAGCTTTTTGCTTATAACTTAGACATATCTTGGTTGACAGAATTAAAAAAAACTACAGAACTGTCATCATTACGTTTGAGGAAATCTTCCCAGTTTCCTAACTTCCTTCCAAAACATTTTTACTCTAATTACATTTTTTGTTGGTGGTTTGGAGAGGGCAGGACAACCTAAAAGAAAGATTCTATTTTAATTGCATCTTTCCTTTTCCAGGAAGTCTGTGTCCTTTCATATCCACCAAACTCACTTGATCGCTTGATTAGCTGTTGTCCACTTGTTACTGAGGAAAAAAACCACCACCCAAACAAACCCTGTAGATGCTTTGTTTTTGTTTTCCTCTGCAGAGATCACAAAGTCCGTGCATACTCTCTGTCAGGCACCCCTTCTTATCCAGGGCTCCAGGTGTGATAGAGGAGAGGGGGGTGTGTGTGTGTGTGTGTGTGTGTGTGTGTGTGTGAGCGTGTGTGTGTGCGTGTTCCTGAAATGTCAAACATGCATCCCAAAGTGTTGTGTGTTTTCAAGCTAGGATACATAGCTTGCGTCCAATGTTGAAGAAATTTGTGACCCTCCGAAGTTGAAGAACCACTGCGCCAAGCACCTACATTAATTCCTCCATTGTTGCTAGATTGGTCCCATCGTTGCTAGGCCCATTTCGCTGGAAGGTATTGAAAAGATGCCTTGTAAATTCGGTTTAATGAATTTCTACAATAACGTGTGAGATCCTCAGCACCAGCCCCGAGGATTTCACCCGCGGCCACGGGAAATGGTCCCGAGGTTTGAGTTCTCCGGACGTTCTAGTCTCTCGGGCAGACTCCATGCCTCCTGGGGGCCCGGGCTGCTTCTACCAGACCAACCGTCTGGTCTCAGATCAGAGAGGGTCCTACACGATCTTCCTCGGATGACTGTCTGCAGGAAATCTGGGTTCTCCTTCCCTTTAGAAATCCGAGGGACCGCAGAAAGGAGAGGAGTCCCCCGCTCTTTTTTTTTTTTTTTAAATATATATAACCGCAGCCAGAGCGTCTTTCCCGGTGCGCTCAGGCGGGCGCGACGGGAGCGGGGGAGCAGTGGTCCCCAGGTCCCCTGCGCGCCCGTCTCCCGGTCCTCGTCAGGACCTCGGCACCCCGCGTGCAGGCGGCGGCACAGCCGCAGCGCGACGGCCGCCAGCCTCCCGGAGCTGGTCCGGGAGAACCGCGGCTGGCTCTGCGCCCCTCGCTGCTGGGCGCCCCTCGCTGCTGGGCGCCCCTCGCTGCTGGGCGCCCCTCGCTGCTGGGCGCCCCTCGCTGCTGGGCGCCCCTCGCTGCTGGCCTCCCGCCTAGTCTGCCGGTAGAAGAAGGCGCTCGCGTAGGGGCTGTGTGTCCGAGGGCTGAGTGGGTGGTGTCGGGGACCGCGTCTCCTTTCCAGGCTCGAGGCAGAGCCACGCCACAGAGGCTCCGCACCAGATTCGGTGCTCGCGATCCCTGCCCTTCAAGGCGGGTGAACTGCGGGCTTGCTCCGGTACCCAGGCGTCCGATCTGGGCTCTGGTCCACTCCCCTTTTCTGGTTTCATTCATGCTTTCCTGAAAAACTCATTTTGTACCAAAGTTGCACTGGGGAGGCGTGTACGAAGAGGGGACAACATGTGGAGGGAGATAGGACGTGCAATGCTGGGGAGAGTCCTGAGTAACAGAAGGAGGCAAGAGTTGGTTTTCTGGGTTACTTTCGCACACGCAACCCAGACTAAGAGCATGTTGTTCTGTGCTGTGCTTAGTCGCTCAGTCGTGTCCGACTCTGCGACCCATGAATTGTAGCCCGCCGGGCTCCTCTGTCCATGGGGATTCTCCAGGCAAGAATACTGGAGTGGGTTGCCATGCCCTCCTCTAGGGGATCTTCCCAACCTAGGGGTCCAACCGGGTCTCCCGCATTGCAGGTGGATTCTTTACCAGCTGAGCCACTAGGGAAGCCCAAGAGAGTATTAGTATCCCCATTTTACAGCCGTGTATACTGACATGAGAGATTTAGTGACTTGCGGGATATCGGGGCATCGTGGACACCTGAACTTCTGGCTGTTTCATACCCAGTGGGGGGCCCCAATCTCTTGCTCCCTCCTAGCTGCCTCAGGGAGGATTATCTCTGTCTAGCTGAGCGGGCAGAGCTTCAACAGTGGAAACACCTAGTAAGCCCATCTCCGAGGCTGTGCTCTTCTCACTCACTCTTCAGTTCTGCCGAAGTGGGGAAAGTAGAGGCGCACCTGGCCCTCTTTCCCCCAACTGCCCTCACCCCTTAAGTGATCTCTGGCAGTTAACAGCACCTCCAGCTTCCCCCCATTTAAAATATACATATTTCCAGCCGGAACTACCCTAAGCTCCAACCTCCGGTTTTGTTTATTACACTGCCTGTCGCATTTGTATCTCCACCCAAAGGCTTACAACATACTCAAATGTAACTTGTTGGAAAGCTTTGTCCCCAAACCTACTCCCTCCTTAAGAGCAAGTCGGGTTTTTTTTCCCTCAGGAGGTGCTCAGGCCAAAACCTTGGCACCATCCTTGAGTCCTCTTCCCTCTACACTCGGTTTGGAGCCTACTGGAAAATGTTGAGCCTCATTCTTCCGTGTATCCTCAGAATCCGACCTCTGTTAGTCCACCCTCCTCTTCTCGGACCTAAGTTATGACAAGCTCTCAATCGCTCTGCATATTTCTGCCTTGTCCCCTTGCAGTACACAGCAGCCAGAGTGACCCTGTTCTAGGAGGGAGTTCAGAAGCCCCCAGTGACTCCCCACCTCACTCAGGGTCACAGCCTATGTCCTTTAGAGTCTACACCCTGAGTGACCACCCCTCCTTGACTCATTCTCTCCCTGTCTTCTGGCCCAAGCTCACTCTCCCCAGCCACCCTGCCCTTCCTGTTAGTCATGCCTCAGGGTCTTTGCACTTGCTGTGCCTTCTGTCTGGATCATTTTTCTTTTAAAAAAAAGTATTTATTAAGTTTTGGCTGTGCAGGGTCTTCGTTGCTGTGTTCAGGCTTTCTCTAGTTGCAGTGAGCAGGGAGCTATTCTTCTTTGAGGAGTATGAGCTCTGGGGTGCCTGGGCTCAGTAGGGGCCCACGGACTAGTTGCCCCATGGCATGTGGGATCTTCCCAGACCAGGGTTTGAACCCTCGTCCTTTGCAGTGGCAGGTGGATTCTTAACCACTAGACTACCAGGGAAGTCCTGGAGCACTTTTCTTCACAAAGTCATTGTTTGCTTCTGTTCTGTTCTCAAGTATCACCCTCTGGGTGAAGTTCTCCCTGACTACTTTTTTATAATGGTGACTGCATCCCCTCCTTTCCCCCTTTCCCTGCTTTAGTTTTCTGCTCGGTACTTTTCTTCTCGTATCCTGTATTTACTTTTCTCTCTTATTCCACAAGAATGACGATCACATACAGGAGGGCAGGGATTATTATTTTTTTTTAAATTGCAGTGTCTCCAGTACCTAGAATAGGGTCTGTCACATGGAAAGCACTCAATAAATATTTATTTTATTATGAAGGAACTCACAACAAAACCCTAGCTCTGTGACCTGGGGCAAGTCATTTAAGCTCTAAAACTCAGTCAGTATTCTTGTAAAATGAAGGTAGATACTACCTCATAGGGTTACCAATGATATTAAATAAGTGAATACACTCAAAACACTGAACATACAAGAAGAGCACAGTAAATGGTAGTGATTTTTACTGATATATGAGATTTATAGTGTGTGGTCAGCCTGACTGGTAAGGGTGCATATATGCCTTATGCCTTACCTAGCTTTTAGAAGCTGTTTCTCTCTTTGTAATGGTGCAGTGTGAAGAAGAATGTAGCATCAGCTGAAGTTGTTTCTCTGTTTTCGATGTTTCTGTGTACAGTGTCTTGGAGGTGTGCAGTCACTGCTCCTACTGAGAGCTCTGGGGGTGGGGTGGAGTAGGGGGGCACTTCTGTTTGGTTTGTGTCAGCACCGTCATCTTCCATGGAAAGGGAGAAGGGGAAGATGGATTCAAGAATGTGAATTTTCCCCCTTTATGATTCTATCAGGGAAATTCTTTTGATGACATGTAAGGATGGGCTGCAGACTGTGAGGTGGGATGGAGAGGGGGCATTTGACAAACACAGTAGGCTGGAACTGGTGCTCGAATTTGGCTTCCCTTCAGTTACCCAGCCTGTTTCGTAGGCAGAGCTCCCTAGAGAGGGGTCTCGGGTCACATGCTTGCTGAGGTGGGTGGGGAGGCATCCAGAAAGTGGGAAGGGCATGAGAGGATTTAGAAGCAAATTGGATGGTAGGTCCATTGTGATTTTCCCTCTAGCTGGACCACCTTCTCCTAGGACTCCCACCTACCCTCACTTTGCTCAACTGCCTGGCTTGTTTAAAGGTGCATCTGGGTCCCACTGCCTGTTCTCACATGGTACACGCTATATGTTTGCTGTGTAAGATCACCCCCTGCCCTCTCCCCAACCCTGGCCACCCGCCCACCCCTCCCACCCCCAGCCAGGCAAGCTCCAAGGGGACAGCTACTTTTGCCTGCTACATTCTCCGCTTGCTTTCTAGTTTCAGATTAGGTCCTGGCATACAGGGTCAATAAATATTTGCCTATTGAATGATAGGCAAGCTCCTTATATACCGAGCTTGTTGATCTCTGCCAAGCAGCCCCTGACATGAGAAGAACAACCCTTGTGCTCCAGCGCTGTAAATGTTTTATCTCATATCGATCTCACAACAACCCTCTGAAGTTGGTGTTCTGAAAACTCCCGCTTCACAGAGAAGCTGAGGAGCAGTGAGGGTCAGTAACTTGCTCAGGTGGAGCTGAGGTGGAGCAGAGGCCAGAATCCCCACAATCTGGGTCTAGGCTCGAAGTCCCAACCTTCCTTTGGGAAGAAGGCAAAGACGATCGCGAGCCTCAGGCACAACAGGCCTGGATTCTGAAGGTCTGAAGGTGGAGAGAAGGCCAGAGACTCCGGCCAGTCAAACATCCCTTCTGCGCTTCCTCGGCCACGGGGTGTGTCTGAGGTTCTGGCCGAGCTGCTCCGAAGCCAGCGAGGGCCTGGCGTGGGCGCATCACACTGCCCAGAAGAGTAAGAGAAGCCTCTTCTCAGACTCCCTTCCTCCAAAGTCCCTGCCAGGGCCCACGCGACTCGAAGTTTCCGGGTAGGAATAAGCCACACAAGGCCGGATAGACCGAGCCCGGTGCGGGCGCGGATTTCCCCAGCCTGGGGCGCGGCTACCATCCAGTCCCCGTGGAAGCCCCCGAGGGTGAAATCGTGTAGAGAAGGAAACTAGAAACTGGGAACTACTCCTCTGGGAACCGAGAGCCTGCCTGCCCTTGGCCGCTGGCGTGCGGGGCGAGCTCGTACGCGGGTTTCCGCGGGGCGGTCTGGGCGCCTAGCTCCGGCGGGGACTCGCGGACACGGCGCCGGCTGGGCGAGGCGCTGGGGAGCGGGGGTTGAGACGTGCGGAGCTGTAAGGCTCTGGCACCGAGTTTCTCGTTTTCATTCAGAGAACGCACTTGGAGTGGTTGACTCTGTGAGCCCGTTTTTCTCCCGTTACTCCAGCGATGGAGCGAACGGAAACTCCAAATTTCTGGCCCTGCGCCCCCGACTTCGGGGTCCTCGCCTGGGCGCTACTGGCGGGCGTAGGGGAACCTGTCCATCCAGCACGCTTTTGCAGCGCGTAGGTTTTTTTCTGGTATGGGGAGATAGGGGGAGTAAATACAAGTTTATTGAGAATGCCCCCGAATTCATAGGAGCTTTTGATCATTTCGCCTTTATTTTCAGTCAAGGGATACTAAAACTGTAACTACTCATCCTGCAGGTTTCTGGGGGAAATGTGGAGATGAAAATACCTGAAAATTCTGGTAATCTTTGTTCTAATGAGTCAATTAAGAAGAGTTCCTTTACCCTCCCCCTCCCCCCGCCCCCCCCCCAGGTATAATCTTAGGAGAATCAATGAAGAAATATGCTCAACCCCTACAGTTCTATTTGGAAACTCAAAACCAAGTTCTCTGTTTTCAGTCGCAAATTAGCGTTCACATTAATTGCCCTAAAAGGCAGCGATTTGCCTTACGAAGTAGTTTGTTTTTGAACCAACGTTTGTTTCCATTTTCTTGTTGTTAACTGACATCATGGAACCATTAAAACAAAACAAACAAAAAAGCCTAATAGATTTACATTTTTTTCTAACTTAGTTATTTAATCATGTGCTCTTGGCTAATTTTCTTAAAAGAGGAGGGTTTATCTAAAAATGGATTTTAGAATAAAAAGTAACTGAGATGTTAGGCAACTTCACGGTAAAACCTAATAGTGCACTGAGGATAAAGACGAGAATTTAGTTCCGTTTCTTGCTCCATTACTCACTCACTTGATGTGGCCTCTGACAAGTCCCTTCACTGTCCTGGGCCTCAGGCTCTCTCTCCATCAATAACAAGGGGATCATCTCTGACATCTACCTGCCTCCTGTGGGTGTTACAAGGGTTAATGAGATATGTGGTGAGTGCTTTGATTCTAGGGTGAATGACTTGTACACATAAAATATGATTATATCTTAGATTCATCTTTGATTCATCTGAATAAATGGGCCTTCCTTTTATGAACTCTACCTGTTAAAATTTCAAAATTGAGTTATTTGATTTTAAAGTTCTATGCTGGGGCATTCTTAACACTTGGTGTAAAACTCGCTGACAAGTTATATGACTGGATTAAGGGAAAGCCTCTATTTGTTCACTTTTATTGAACAACTTATTCTCATGATATCATTAAGTATATTAATTCAACAAATGTTTATTGAAAATGTCTTCTTTCTAGGGACTTCAAGGGGTATAAGGGAGTACCTACAAAGAACTATCTTGTGTGCCAACTGCTCCCAGGTGCTGTGTTAAACACTTCATGTATATACTTCACTGGATACTTATGACAGATCCCTGAAAGTAGGAACTATCCTTAGCCTGTGTATAGAATGTGAGCTGAGAAGTTTGTAGGCAATTCAGTAAGCGAGGTACTACCTGAGCAACATAGCCCTGTGAGGTCACTTGCAAGAGTACAGGGCTACTGTTTCACAATCTGTGATGGAAATTTATGGTCACTTTTTTTTTTTTTTTTTCTTGAGAAAATTCTGCTATATTCACTAACCTTTATAACTAACCTGTAGTGGTTAATTCCCTTAGATCAGGTCACTCTAGAGTTGAGAAGATAGATTAGAGAAAATTTATCTATAAGCAAATTTACATATAGGCAAAATAAGATGATTCTGTTGGAATAAGCCAAACACTCATAACACAGCCATCTGTCTCATTCCCTCTCTTCACCCCACCTCCCACCCTAAATAGAAAAGCAATCCACATAAGCTTTCATATGATCACTATTTGGTTTTTAGAAGTTATCTAAAAGACAGAATTAGAGAAGTTTGCAGTCCTTACTCAGGAAAGAGGGTCATACACTCTGATTTCATGAGGGAAAAGAGAAATCTTGTGGATTAAGTCAATATTGAGTGGCCTATTTTACCTATTCCTTAAATCACATTTCTCATCCCTGGAAATACAATCCACTAAATGACAAATCATAATGTTGGGCAGGAGGAAATGAAGCAAATTAAGCCAGAATATACAGGTTTTTGTGTTCTGTCTATGGACAGTTAGGCCAGCTGCCACAGATTGCTTGAAAAGGTCACTATTTACACTGTAGTATCATGATCGTATATGTTTGCTGCATACTGACAATGTGCTAAGTCATCCGGGTGGTTAAAGCAAACACCCATATGCTGGGTTGACAGTGTCCTAGTTTACAGTCCCCGACTTACAACATCGACATGTATATGTACACATAAAACACAAGCAGATGCGTATATGGGACACAGCAAGTGCTGAATGACTTAGATATACAGAAATTAGTTGTGGTGCTTTCTCTGTATGAGTGAATAGAAAGTGAGGGAGGCAAGTCATATACTCAGAGAGAGTAGTCTTGGGGAGAGTTTTAGAGGAAACTCCTGTCTCGCTTACAGTTACTTCGTTGGGAAAGGATTCTTGAGAAGGAACCAGAGATGGGGATTTCAGAGTAACAGAGTCATAATATGTTAGAATTGGAAGAGACTTTTAGAAGTCCAAATCAAGCTTTTCACACTAAGAATAAAACAGCTGATGCCCAGAGCCTTAGTTAGTAGCAGATCTGAACTTTGACACAGATGCCCACTCTCTGATGCTCCAGGGCCCTTCCACATCAGAGGGTTTTTCTTGCTGTTGTTTGTTTTAAATTTTGTTTTACTTTTTATTATGGAAAATTTCAAACATGTACAAAAAAAGAATGGATAACATAATGAACCTCTCTCTACCTCTGTCTCTGTGTGTGTCTCTCTCTATATATATAGTCTAGCTTTATACCACTCTTATTTCTCATCTATGCCATTGTTTTTATTTATCTATTTATTTTTGAAGTATTTTAAAGCAAATCCCAGTATCCATATCATTTCACCAGTAAATACTTTGCGATGTAACACAAAGTGATAAAGACTTCTAAAAAACATAACCATGCTATTAGCATACCTAAGAAAATTAGCAGTAAACCTTAGTATCATTTGATACCTACTCATTATTCACATTTTTCTAACAGTAACAATGATGTCGTTTTCATGGTTGGTTGGTTTGAACTGACATCCAAATAAGGTCTACACATTGTAAATCATTGTGACTCACAAGCCTCTTTTATTCTATAACTGTCTGTCCTCCTTTTTTGTTTAATGGTCTTGTTAGTGAAACCAGAACATTTATCATCCTTGTAGAATGTGCCACATTCTGTGGATTTGGTGGATTGCTTTCATTGTCATCTTGCTTATCCTGTTCCTTTACTTGTATTTTTTATGGATTGGTGATTAGACCTAGAGGCTTGATTAGATATAGGTTCAGTTTATTTCAGTAGAAATACTTTGTAGTGTACCCGTTTGGCATCATTTCTTGAAGCACATAATGTCTGGTTATGCTGATTTCAGTGATGACTGAGTTCAGGGATTGTCAACTTAATTTTTCTATCAGCCTTTCATCTCAGGGTTTTAGGAGCCACTGATGATTATTGCCTAGAAGATCTGTCATTTCATTAGAGGTTTATAAATGGTTATTTTCTAACTCTATCATTCATCTGCATTTATGACTGGAATATTCCTTTAAATAACTTTCTACCATCTGTTCTTTGGCTCTCTTGAAGCATTATGGTATAGGAAAGGCAGGATAAATACTTGATGCTTTCTCTCTACTTTTTAATTTTCAGAGTAGTAAATAGAGTCAGCAAAAACAAGACCGGGAGCTGACTGTGGCTCAGATCATGAACTCTTTATTGCCAAATTCAGACTGAAATTGAAGAAAGTAGGGAAAACCACTAGACCATTCAGGTATGACCTAAATCAAACCCCTAACAATTATACAGTGGAAGTGAGAAATAGATTTAAGGGACTAGATCTGATAGAGTGCCTGATGAACTATGGACTGAGGTTCATGACATTGTACAGGAGACAGGGATCAAGACCATCCCCATGGAGAAGAAATGCAAAAAAAGCAAAATAGCTGTCTGAGGAGGCCTTACAAATAGCTGTGAAAAGAAGAGAAGCAAAAAGCCAAGGAGAAAAGGAAAGATATAAGCATCTGAATGCAGAGTTCCAAAGAATAGTAAAAAGAGATAAGAAAGCCTTCCTCAGCAATCAATGCAAAGAAATAGAGGAAAACAACAGAATGGGAAAGACTAGAGATCTCTTCAAGAAAATTAGAGACACCAAGGGAACATTTCATGCAAAGATGGGCTTGATAAAGGACAAAAATGGTATGGACCTAACAGAAGCAGAAGATATTAAGAAGAGGTGGCAAGAATACAGAGAAGAACTGTACCAAGAAGATCTTCATGACCCAGATAATCAAGATGGTGTGATCACTGACCTAGAGCCAGACATCCTGGAATGTGAAGTCAAGTGGGCCTTAGAAAGCATCACTACGAACAAAGCTAGTGGAGGTGATGGAATTCCAGTTGAGCTATTTCAAATCCTAAAAGATGATGCTGTGAAAGTGCTGCACTCAATATGCCAGCAAATTTGGAAAACTCAGCAGTGGCCGCAGGACTGGAAAAGGTCAGTTTTCATTCGAATCCCAAAGAAAGGCAATGCCAAAGAATGCTCAAACTACTGCACAATTGCACTCATCTCACCCGCTAGTAAAGTAATGCTCAAAATTCTCCAAGCCAGGCTTCAGCAATATGTGAACCGTGGACTTCCCGATGTTCAGGCTGGTTTTAGAAAAGGCAGAGGAACCAGAGATCAAATTGCCAACATCTGCTGGATCATCAAAAAAGCAAGAGAGTTCCAGAAAAACATCTGCTTCTGTTTTATTGACTATGCCAAAGCCTTTGACTGTGTGGATCACAACAAACTGTGGAAAATTCTGAAAGAGATGGGAATACCAGAACACCTGACCTGCCTCTTGAGAAACCTATATGCAGGTCAGGAAGCAACAGTTAGAACTGGACATGGAACAACAGACTGGTTCCAAATAGGAAAAGGTGTATGTCAAGGCTGTATACTGTCACCCTGCTTATTTAACTTCTATGCAGAGTACATCATGAGAAACGCTGGGCTGGAAGAAGCACAAGCTGGAATCAAGATTGCCGGAAGAAATATCAATAACCTCAGATATGCAGATGACACCACCCTTATGGCAGAAAGTGAAGAGGAACTAAAAAGCCTCTGGATGAAAGTGAAAGAGGAGAGTGAGAAGTTGGCTTAAAGCTCAACATCCAGAAAACAAAGATCATGGCATCTGGTCCCATCACTTCATGGGAAATAGATGGGGAAACAGTGGAAACAGTGTCAGACTTTATTTTTTTGGGCTCCAAAATCACTGCAGATGGTGACTGCAGCCATGAAATTAAAAGATGCTTACTCCTTGGAAGGAAGGTTATGACCAACCTAGATAGCATATTCAAAAGCAGAGACAGTACTTTGCCAACAAAGGTCCATCTAGTCAGGGCTATGGTTTTTCCTGTGGTCATGTATGGATGTGAGAGTTGGACTGTGAAGAAGGCTGAGCGCCGAAGAATTGATGCTTTTGAACTGTGGTGTTGGAGAAGACTCTTGAGAGTCCCTTGGACTGCAAGGAGATTCAACCAGTCCATTCTGAAGGAGATCAGCCCTGGGATTTCTTTGGAGGGAATGATGCTAAAGCTGAAACTCCAGTACTTTGGCCACCTCATGCGAAGAGTTGACTCATTGGAAAAGACTCTGATGCTGGGAGGGATTGGGGGCAGGAGGAGAAGGGGATGACAGAGGACGAGATAGCTGGATGGCATCATCGACTCAATGGACGTGAGTCTGAGTGAACTCTGGGAGTTGGTGATGGACAGGGAGGCCTGGTGTGCTGCAATTCATGGGTCGCAAAGAGTTGGATACGTCTGAGTGACTGAACTGAACTGAACTGAATTAGGGTATAATAGAGTTTGCAGAGGTAGAGAAACTAATTCTGGACAAGGTGATCAGAGAGTATTTCTCAGAAGTAGAATTTGAACTAGAACTGTAAAAATGTTTATGATTTTGACAGGCAAATAAGGGAGGAGAGTCAGAAAATCATGGTCTCAGGGAACTCCATAAACAGACAATGAACAATCTGAAAAGGAAATTAAGAAAATAACTCCATTTCCTCAGAATAAACATAAGCAAGCAGGTGCAAGATTTGTATACTGAAAAGTACAGAACATGGTTGCAAGGAATTAAAGAAGACATAAATAAAAAGAAATTTTGTACTTATGGATTGGAAGACTTAATATTATAAAGATGTCAAACACTACCTAAAGCAATGTATAGATCAGTTCAGTCTGTCAAAATCTTAATGATATTCTTTGCATAAAAAGAAAAAAGTCCATTCTAAAATACATATGAATTTTTGAAGCCCTGAATAGCTAAAACAATATGAAAAGGAAAACTGAAGTTGGATGTCTCAATACTTCTCATTTCAGAACGTATTATAAAGCTACATTAATCAATATAGTGTGGTCCTGGCATGAAGAGATATATACACCAGTAGAATATGATAGAGAACCCAGTAGTGAACATATATGCTCAGATGACTTTTAGTAAGATGCCAATGTCATTCAGTGGGGAAAGAACAGGCCTTCCAACAAGTGATGCTGGGGAAACTGGATATGCACATGCAAAGGAATTAAGTTGGGCTTTTACCCAACTGTGCACAAAAATTAACTAAATGTATTAATTACAAGAGCTAAAACCTAAAACTCTTGGAAGAAAACATAGGAGGAAAGCTTCATGACATTGGATTTAGCAGTCATTTCTTAGATATGACACTAAAATCCCAGACAACAAAAGAAAAAAATAGATAAATTTGACTATATCAAATTTTAAAATGTCTATGCATAAAATGATACAATCAACACAGTGAAAAGGCAACCCACAGAATGGGAGAAAATTTTTATAAGTCATATTGATAAAAAGTTGATATTCAGAATATGTAAAGAACTCTTGCAGCTTAACAACAAAAAAAGAAATGACCCAATTCAAAAATGGGCAGAAGACCTGAACAAATATTTCTCCAAAAAAGATAAACAAATAGCCAGTAAGCACATGAAAATATGCTCAACATTACTAATCATTAGGGAAATGCAAATTAAAACCACAGTGAGATACAATTTCACACCTATTTGAATGGCTACTATTAAGGGGAGAAAAAGGAAAAGAAAAGAAAAAAACCACAGAAAATAATGTGTTGTTGAGGGTATATAGAAATTAGAATCCTTGTGCATTGCTGATGGGAATGTAAAATGGTGCAGCCTCTATGGAAAACAGCTTGACACTTCCTCAAAAAACTAAACATGGAATTATTAGATGATCCAGCAATTCCACTGGTGGGTTTATACCACCCTTCCACCCAAATTTAAAGCAGGGTACACCCAAGTTCATAACAGGATTAATCACAATAGCCAAAATGTGGAAGCAACCCAAGGGTTCATGGAAAGATTAATGAATAAAAAAAGATGGTCCATACACACAGTGGGATATTATTCAGCTTTAAAAAGGAAGGAAATTCTGACACAAGCTACAACATTGTCAAACCTTTAAGACATTTTGTTAAGTGAAATAAGCTAGTTGACGCTTCCCTCAAAAAAGCGAATGAGTCCACTTGGCTCTACTTGTATGAGGTACCGTGAATAGTCAGATTCGTAAAGATGGAAACAGAATGATTGTTGCACCAGGCTGGAGAGAAGGAGGAATGGGGACTTATTGTTTAGTAGGTGCAGAGCTTCAGTTTTTAAGGTGAAGAGTGTTCTGGAGATGCATAGATGACGGTTGTATAACAATGTGAATATATTTAACATTACTGACTATATATTTTTAAAATGCTTAAGATGATAAATTTTGCATGCATTTTACCACAATTAAAAAAATTAGGATTAATAAAACTCCTTGGTACTATACCCTAAATCAATAATTAGAGTCAGAGAACTTAAATATGTAATTCTGTGCAAAGCTCAAGAAAGAATACATCCTATTAGATAAATTTAGTTTCAATTACAGTTTTTTTTAAATGTTGCACTCATGAAAACAGGGCTTCCCTAGTGGCTCAGTGATAAAGAACCCACCTGCCAATGCAGCTTCAGTCCCTGGGTTGGGAAGATCCCCTGGAGAAGGAAATGGCAACTCACACCGGTACTCTTGCCTGGAAAATCCCTTGGACAGAGGAGCCTGGCAGGCTACAGTCCATGGGGTTGAAAAGAGTCTGACACGACTGAGCGATGGAGCACACACACACAAACATGTCTGTGATTACTCTGAAATGATTCAGAGGAAAAAATAGAGCAAGCAGATGATAAAGCAAATGGAGGAAAATGTTGACAATGGATGAGTCTGGGTAAAAGGCCTAAAGGAGCTCTTCGTGCCATTCATCAAACTTTTCTTTGTGAAATAAAAAATAAGAAACCAAAACTGAATGGTGGTCTCTGGTCTCAATAACAAGCAGAGGTGTAGGTAAGAAGAGTAGCATTGCTATGCAGGGTGTTAGTGTGGCGTTTAGGGCTTTATGACTTGTGTTTTCTCTGTCAATAGTGGAGGATTGACTTCATTAAGTACTAATCTGTACTTTTGTGCCAGCCCTTGATATATTAATGATTTGTTGACCCTGAAAATCCTTCAACATGGGAGAAAACCACTAGACTAAATTCTATTGACGTAATTTTTGTGACGTAAATATATGCTGTAAAATCAAAGGGGAAAAAAACCCTGTCTGATCTGTGGCTTGTATTAGTCAGAGGTTGGGCTTGAAGTGAGAGCAGCACAGCTCAAACTTGCCTTATTCATCAGATGTTTATTAAGTGCCTACAGTGTCCCAGTCCTTTTTATTGGTATTAGAAATGTAACAGAAAATAGGTGAAAAGCCCTGCCCCGTTTGAAGCCTCCATTTTGGTGATCAAAAACAAACAAACAGGCAGACATTAGGTGAAGAAAAGCGGGGAGTGATCTCCTGGCTCCATTTCTGTGTAATAAACAGGGCCATTTCTGTGTAATAAACAACCACACACATGTCGGTGACCTGTGACGGCGGGCAGTGACTTAGTTCACACATCTGAGGGTGGCTGTCCCAGCTGTGCTGATCTCACTGTGTGCTCAGGCATCAGCAGATGGGGTGCAGGAGTCTGTGGTGCAGAGCGGGGTCCCTTGGCTTCTCCCCCAGCAGGTTCTCCTGCTGATGGGAAGGGCACTCGGAGCCCTCGCTGGGTCGTGTGTGCTACCATGCCATTGGCCAAGGTCAGTCCCCTGATCAAGCCCAGAGTCAGGGAGTGGGAAAATATATGCTCCCCATGGAAGTGAGGGAAGCTGCAGCGTCTCAGGGCAAAAGTGGTAGATACAGGGAGAAAACTGGCGACAACTGTGTGATCTGTCACAGCATCAAGCCCCAGTGATCCACCTCTTTGTTGCCTTCTCTCTCTCCCTCTCTGTCTCTCTCTCATGGCCACTAGTCTCTGCTTCTTTTCTTCTTTTTTTTTCATGTTCTTGGCCATGTTGTCTCGTGTGGTCCCCAGCATCTGAACACGGCCGGATCCCAGAAAAGAAAGCTGACACTTATTTTGTTTTTTCATCTGATAAACCTCAAAGAAGGATTTTTTTTTTTTTTTTGGTCATCGTTGCCTGCTTGAGTCAGGGTTAAGTGTCTGACTGATGGTCTAATTTGTATCAAGGGATGGGAGCTCCCTGATTGCCAAGGCCTGGGCCTCAAGTCGCCTCTGTAGTTGGCACTGTGTTTGGCAGGTGTACCAGCACCGCAGAGGAGTACGGGGTGGTAGGGGATTATGTTTTTCAATAGAAAGAAGACTTCTGGGTAGACAAAACAAGGTAGCTATCTGATAAACACCCAGAGCTTTCAAACCTGTTCATGTTAATAGTGTTTTTCTCAACAAGGAAGTTAAGTGGTCTTTGGCTATTTGTTGGTGTTTAGGAGGAATGTTTCCTGGAAAAAGGTTTCAAATTGCTCATTTAGAATGAGCTCTGATTACTGGCATAAAGATGGGTCAGATGAGGTTAGTTCCTGCTAACATTTTATTCATTAGACTTCTTAATAGGCAAAATATTAAACAAGAAAAATTATGGAAATTCCCATTTTGAACCTGATCGATGTAGACCAGGGACTGGCTTTCAGCAGCAAACCTGTGCTCTCAGTGGCTCACTCAGAGCCTTGCCTTGGCTCTTGTGTCCACCGTGGGACTCAACTCAACCCTGACTGGCCTGAACAGGTCATGGAGGCTTCATTCTTCTTCCTCGTCAATGGCTTGGGATGGACCTATGATCAAGTTCTCCACAAGGAGACGGGAAGTAGTTTTTGAAAGGGGCACCTTAGCTCTTAAAAAAAGACACAAACTTCTGGACATCGGTGTTTGAGGATGTGATGCTGTAACTGCCTTGTGACTATGAGAAGACCTAATGATGAGGTGGGAGGATGGAATGACCCTGGGTCCAGGACCCTGCTGCTGAATCACGGAATTAATCAGTTCTGGAACTGATCTTCCTCTGGACTTTGGCTATGTAATAATAGTAAGTTCCCTGAGAGTTTAGGGAATCTCTGATTGGGTCTTTGGTGACTCACAGATGAAGGCAGTCAGTGGAAGCAAAGAGTTAGTTGTTTTGTCTAGAGTCTCTTTTTCACTTGGATTTGAATATTTAACAGGAGATGAACTTGGAGGCACTAGTGGTAAAGAAGCCGGCCTGCCAATGCAGGAGACATAAACTTGAGTTCCATCTTGGGTCAGAAAGATCCCAGGATGAGGGGATGGCAACCCACTCCAGTGTTCTTGTGTGGAGTATCTCACGGAGAGAGGAGCCTAGAGGGGTACAGTCCAGAGGGACACAAAGAGTCGGACACAACTAAATCGACTTAGCATGCACATGCACGAATTTAGATCCCACCAGACTTGCACTCACCCTTCACTATAAAAGTAGATTCATGTAAAGCTACATTCCTTTTACCATGGCAGGTGTAGAGCTATGTTAGGAATGTATATGAGGTGTAGTTTTAGGTACAATAATAACTCTGACTACTTATTTGTTCTTTTTTTTTTTTTTTGGCCAAAATATCTTGTTCTACCTTTTTTTTTTTTATGATTTCATGTCTGTTTTTTAACCCCAGTTTGAGAATAGTTACATGAGGGAAAAGTATTTAACTTATTCAGAAGTTCTTTCTTTCTTGTTTTCCTCTCTCTGTCCTAAGAGAAAAAGCAATGAAGGACGAATTGTTTCACCTCCATCCCTCATCACTCCTAAAGTTGAGGGAGGAAAGTGTTAGTGTTGGCAGGATGAAGTAATCTAACTCAACAAAGTGAGAGAGTCAGTGGATTTCCGTCTTTTTTTTTTTTATTATTACTGTGGTGCTTTAATTCTCTTCAAGTACCCAGCTTTCAGCTCCTTGAAGTCTTGACGAGGCGGGAGATTCTTTCAGGAGACTGAGCTTCCAGAATCACATTCTCCCTTCCCCTGCTGTCTGTGCTGCTGTTAATGGGCCCTGGCTGCTGGCATTGTCTCCAGAGGGACATTCAGTCTAGTCCTGCCCTATGACACCTCTTAGAATGTAACAGAGTTGGCTGTGTCCCATTTCTCCCTGGGAGAAGCAAATCTGTTGGATTTCTACTCTTGGCTTATTACTTGTTTGAGCTACACCTTTCAGCTTCAAAAAACTAATTAATTTTTTTTCCTTCTCCCGAAGCCTCGTCTGTTTCAATATTGATGAAAATCCAATAAAGAAGGAGTCTTGGTGAAGTGCTGTGTTGACTTACTGTTTCCAAATGTCATATGCTTCACACTTAAAATCAAGAAAATGAATTTCCTTTAACTCGAAAAATGAGGCAGTTGCCTTCTCTGCAGGCCTTTGGCAATAAAGAATTTAAGGAAAAAATCGAGACAATTTTAAAATCCGTTTTAGATACACAGCAAAATTGAGGGAGAAATACTGAGATTTCCCATATTTTGTTCTTGTTTAGTGTCTGACTCTTGTGACCCTATGGAGTGTATGTAGCCTGCCAGTCCCCTCTGACCATGGAATTTCCCAGGCAAGAATCCTGGAGTGGGTTGCCATTTTCTACTCCAGAAGATCTTCCCAACCCAGGGATAGACCCTGTGTCTCCTGCAGTGCAGGTGGACTCTTTACCACTGAGCCAACGGGAAGGACTGATTTCCCATATACCACCCCCCAAATACGCTTGTGTGTGCCTGCGTGCTTAGTCGCTTCAGTGTGTCCAACTCTTTGTGACCCTATGGCAAATATGCATAACCTCCCCCATTATCAAGACCCCCCACTAGGGTGGTGCATTTGTTACAAGTGATGAACCTACATACACACATCATTATTAACTAAAATCTGTAGTGTATATCATAATTCGTTTTTGGTATTGTACACTCTACGGGTTTGAATAAATATATGATGACATGTGTCCATCATTATAACATCATACAAAGTAGGTTCAGTGCCCTAAAAATCCTCTGGACTTTCATCCCACCCTTACCCCACCCCATGGCAACCATTGGTCTTTTTTACCATCACCATAGTTTTGCCTTTTTCAGAATATCATATACTTGGAATCATATAGTCTGTAGCCTTTTCAGATTGGCTTCTTTCACATCAGATCAGATCAGTCAGTCAGTCGTGTCCGACTCTTTGCGACCCCATGAATCACAGCACGCCAGGCCTCCCTGTCCATCACCAACTCCATGTTTCTTCCACGTCTTTTCCAGACTTGATAGCTCATCTCTTCTTTTTTTAAATTGCAATATAGTTGATTTACTGTGTTGTGTTAGTTTCAGCTCCTTCAGCTCCTATAGGTCTCCTTCTTCAGCCCTTTCCCCCTGGGCCAGGTGCAAATTGAGTTCTGAGACGAATAGCAGCAGTTTCTCCTGAGGGTTCCTCCTGTCCTCAAAGCTGAAAGGCTGGAGAGGGTGAGCAACCTATAGGCTCCAGGCCATCTCTGTTGATTCCACAGCAGCACAGAGACAGAGGGGGATGCTCTTTGCAACACTATAATAGTAAACAAGAGGGCACATCCTTACTGTTCATCAGTGGGAAAAGGTCCCATAGAGCAGACTGTAATTATAGGAGGCCTTGAGAGTAATGAACCAGATCTTATATGCAAAACAAACATGGACAGATCTTAGAAACACCTTGAGAAGAAAAATAGCAAGTTGCAGAATGACATGAATAATGTGATCCCATTTGTATAAATCAAAAGCAGAGAAAACACCATATATTGTTCATTAAAAAAATAGAAGAAAAGCTACATACATCCCAAATTGAGAGGAACATCTGTGTCTGGGGGAGTGAATGGGTTCAGACATGGTGGGAGATTTAGAACTATTTTTAACATCCTCTTTTTTCTTTCTTTTCAAAAGGAAGTCCATTTAGATACATTATTTTTTTTCAAGGTAGTGAAATATATGTGACAAAATTTAGATACATTACGTTTGTAATTGAAAAGCGCTCCAGGTGATTCCCATGGGTCACACTCTAGTTATGAGAACATGGCTATACCCCAGTCTTTGCTGAAAGGTGAGGAAAGGTGAAGAATACAACGGGATATACCTCACATCTGGAGGTGGGGTCAGAGATATGTGTCCGACCTCGGGCTCCCCTAGCCATTAGAGCCAATCCTGCCAGGTTGTTTGTGTGTTGGTTGTTTGTGTGTTGGTTGGTTGTTGCAGGCATGTTGCCTGATTAACTGAAGATAACTTCTCTCGTACGGATAAGTGAAAAACACAGAGAAGGAAAGGGTGAATCATCTCAACTTGCCACTAACTTTACCGTTTACTTTGTTAAAATTATTGTCATTAATTTGAAGACACGTCTAGGAATTCTGTTGTTAGCTATTTTTTGTTTGCTATTGTATTTATTTCAGAAGCGTCTTAATCCTGAAGGAGGCAGGTCAGGATTTCTTCTCTCAGTCAAACAATGAGCCCACGAAGGGAAAGCAAGGGATGAGGCATTAGGTGAAATCTCTTTCTGAAAGCCAAAGGTGGGGGCATTTTTAGTTTTAGGAACTTGCTCGGTTCCTCCGGTATGGAGCTGTCCTCGATTACTTTGGCCAGAAGCGATTTCTCCATTTTCTGAGCTCCCAGGGGCACGTTCGTCTCTCTCCTGTGGCGCTTGCTACTTAAATTGGAGTTCTTTGTGTAGGTGTCCTCTGCTGCAGCATTAGAAGTCCTTGTCTCTGGAATGTGCCATTTATCATCACACCCCCCCAGGGCACACTAGTATCGAGTGCTGTGTTTAATATACGGTTAGGAAAAATACTTGTACAAAAAGTAAAAGAATCAGGAAATTGATTTTGGCTCTTTGAAAAGAATGTGTTCCGAGCCTTTGCTGACTCTTTAGCCAAATGAAGAAAACAACTAAAGAGGCAACAGATTTAGAATCGTGAACACGATATGAGTGTGTTCTGGGTTCACTGATTCATTAGGATATTATTTCACATCCCCAGTTAAGTTCATTAATACTGAAACTCAGTAAATTCATACCTTTTAAGAGGTTAAGGTGTTTTCTAAATATTTTCTTTATGATACTGCTCTGTAAAACACCATCATAGTCTTCTTATGTCAGTATGTCTTCTAATTCAGTCCCCGTTTCTTCACTGTCTAAACTGTTATAACCTAGTGGTCATTAAAAAAAAAAAATATATCACTTGGGGGTTTGTTTTCTTTCCAGAAGTATGTAGGCATCCATTGTCTGTTCTGCATGTCAGGGATGCATGCTTTCATTCCAGGCAATAGGGATCTTCACTTTTTTTCCCAACCTTGCCTTGTGGTTTTTTTGACAATGACAGTAAACTTTAAGTTGTAGTCAGTTACGATTTTGCTTCCTGATAGAAACTGGCTTTAAGAGGCTGCTTCTGGGAAAATATCACTGTATCCTGCAGAGTGAAATCTGTGGTCTCTTTCTTTCTCTCTTCTCCTCCGTACCTGCTTTTCCTCCTTTTCTTTGCTTACCAAAAAACTTCCAGTTACAAGTATTTCAAAAAATCATGACCCACAAACAACATTTATGATTCTGAGCTTGTGATTTGATGTCCATCATCTTGCCACCATGCCTTCTATCATTCCTAAACTGATGAGGTTCAGGTTGGTTTAGAATACATTATAGCTCTTCAACTCTGAGTGAAGGATTGTTAAATCAATATAAAAATGAATAAGAACAAATTCACGCCTTCAAGGAGAAAATAATTGTCCCTCTAAATATTCCTTACATGGAAAATTTTATGGAAAAATTTAATCCCGGACAAAAGTTCTTAAACATCTCTGCTCTTCTACCACCTAAAAAGGATAAAACAAACAAACAAAAAATGATGTACCTCTGCATATTTTAAAACTGGTGTTAAAACTTTTCATGACAAGGTTAAATCATTTCTGTGCTCCTGGTCTTGGGCCTCGGCTTCCCTTGAGAGGACCACCCCTAGGCCTGTTGGAAGATGGTGCTCCTTCTTGATCAGTGCTGGAATTTTTTTCTATCTGGTACCTTATACTTGTTTGCTGAAAATAATGCTTTGTTCTCAGAGTCAGATGTGGTTGGGAAGGAATCTTAAACTTAGGGATCTATAGGGATCCTCAGTGGACTCAGATTCATTATCTTCAGACTGGGAATAATAGTACCTACTTCAGAGTGCCGTGAAGATTTAGTGAAACAATATGCTCAGTCGTGTCCAACTCTTTGTGACCCAATGGACTGTAACCCACCAGGGTCCTCTGTCCTTGGAATTTTCCAGGCAAGAGTAGGTTGCCATTTCCTCCTCCAGGGGATCTTCCCAACCCAGAGATTGAACCTGCTTCTCTTGTGTTTCCTGCATTGGCAGGCAGATTCTTTACTACTGAGCCCTACCTGGGAAGCCCAGTGATATAACAGGCTTCCACAAAGTACTTAGCACAATACCTGACACTTGGTTAGCACCAACTAAATTGCTGCCAAGTCCTCTGCCCCTCTAACTGTCTCTCACATTCCTAATCTTAAAGGCCTCTGTTCCTCATAATAGGTTCTTATCTGGTCAGTTACCGTCGGTGTCCCAGGATGAAAACGGTCCACTTTCTCTGTAAAGTTTAAACTGTTTAATGATGGGGTTTGAGTTGTTCATGGTCTGGCTGCAGCTCCATTTCTTATTTCATCTTCCATTGCATCCCCACATCCCACCTTGTTCCAGATGCCTGGAATTGCCCTCATGGAAGTACATAAGGAGACACATTCTTTCCATAAGCTGGTGCTGAATGCTAATGATGCACAGGTGTGGGAGCGTGTGCAAGACATGCAGAGATCAGATAGCACATCCCAGATCCCCCGGAATTTGTGTTCTTGCTGGGGAGAGACGTTTGTAAGCTACAGGAAGACCTATGGAGGCACCCGAGTGGAGGGGAGTCACCAAAGAGCAAACACATTGTGAGTTATGCCCCTTGTTCCTTGTATTCTTTCTGGACTTCATTTCTTTGCTCATGCTGTTCCTCTGGGTTACGAAGTTTTGCCTCATCCACCATATTCACCGGATCTCTCGCCAATGGACTGCCACTTCTTCAAGCATCTCAGAAACTTTTTGCAGGGAAAGTGCTTTCCAAGATTTCGTCAAATCCTGAGGCATGGATTTTTATACTACAGGAATAAACAGATGTTTCTTGTCGGCAAAAATGTGTGGATTGTAATGGTTCCTACTTTGATTAAAAGACGTATTTGAGCCTAGTTATAATGATTTAAAATTTGCGGTTGGTCCAAAACCGCAATTACGTTTGCACCAACCTAATAGGTTACTTTTCTTCCAGCTGTGTTCTCTCCTACTTCTGTGCCCTTGTGCACACCAGTGGTTCCCTTCTTGGATGGTCCTTTTGTAACAACAGTGCAGCAAGCACGTCCCTTAGCAAGCAGCCATTGCTGTGTCATTACTGCTGCTGCTGCTGCTAAGTCGCTTCAGTCGTGTCCAACTCTGTGCGACCCCATAGACAGCAGCCAACCAGGCTCCCCCATCCCTGGGATTCTCCAGGCAAGAACACTGGAGTGGGTCATTACTAGGCACCCTGTTATCAGACAACAGGCCCTGCTTGGCCATTGGTTGGTGCTGCTGTGGGTCCCGCCCACAAGCAACAAACTGTCAGTGAGTGACGTTTAGTGGTCCCGCTCAGCCACTGGTCAGTGCAGCAGTGGGCCCCATCCACAAGAAACCAACTGTCAGTTAGCGAGCGTTAGTGGGGCATTCAGCCAACAGTTGGTGGAGTGGTGGTCCTGAGGTGGAGACTGAGGAAAGAGGCAACTCCGAAAGAGGCAACTCCTCTTTCCTCAGCCTTCTCCCAGAGGCCCTCCAGCTCACTCAGCTTTGGCCCAGTGGGTGAGCTGAGCGGCCCAGAAGACTGGGTACTGTGTCCATCAGGACTCCAGAGCCTTCACCAGGGCTACCCAGTGGCCCTGAGGCAGTGGCAAACCTCCCCCATCCCTCTTCCTGTGACCTAGTTAGCCCTGGTTGCAGTCTCTGGGATCTGGTTCTTCTGTCCCCCCCTGCCCCCCCAACCCCATATGAGCAGCCTGGGGAATCTGAGGGCCAGTTGGGTTCTGGGCACCTGGCTCCCTCAGCTATGACAGTTGGACAGGGTCTGGGGACCTGGCCCTGAGGAAGCTGCCAACTGAGATCTCTCTCCTCTTAGCTAGGACTGGGGGGACCTCAGAAGGTGAAAGTTGTGCCTTGGGACCTTGCCCTTTCTTGTCAGGACAGAGAATAACATTTGTTTGGTGGCGATTTACAGGAACAGCATTACCTGACCTCAAAAATAAAGGCTCTGACACCAAGAAGTTTGCAACAACTAACTAGGTCCCTCCCTCACTTTTCCTAGAAAAGGGCTTTGCTGAAAGCTTTCAGGGAGTTGGGTTTTTAAGGCATGAGCCACCCATCTCCTTGCCTGGCCCAGTAAACCTTTCTGGGTTCGAAACTCTGATGTTTCAGCGCTGTGTGGCTTCACTGTGCGTCAGGCACATGGACGTGCATCTTCGGTAACACTTTATTGCTTGTGTTTGGGTAAGGCTGATTGTTTATTCCAAGGATCATGTCACTTAGATTTATTCTGAAATGAATGACTTCATGAATGAAATGTCTGGATAAATTAAAGGAAAATATCTTAGAACTTGTGGAAAAAAATCTTTCTGGAATCCTTCGTGAATAGTCTATTTCCTTTTGTTTCGTTGTTCATTCGTGTCCAGCTCTTTGCAACCCCATGCACAGCAGCACACCAAGCTTCCTTGTCCTTCACTATCTCCTGCAGTTTGCTCAAACTCATGTCCATTGAATCGCTGATGCCATCCAACCAACTCATCCTCTTTTGCCCCCTTCTCCTCCAGCCTTCAATCTTTCCCAGCATCAGGGTCTTTTCTGATGAATTGGTGCTTCACAGCAGGTAGCCAAACTGTTGGAGCTTCAGCTATTTCCTTTAACACCAAATGAGACAGCTGGCTTCTCACTCCCAGGTTAACTTAGGTACCCCTTGGGTTTCGCATCCATTTCCTCCATTGGCCGAGAGAGTGAGGTTTGTTAATGTTAATCTCTGTATCCTAGTACCCAGCAAAATACCAGGGAATTCAGTATTCTGCAACACAGTGGAACAAGTGAATCAACATTGAGGTTAAAGAGATAGTTAATACATGACTGGGGCACTCATGCTCAGATCCTGTATTCACCCTTCTTCCTTGGAGTCACAAAGAGTTGGACATGACTGAGCATGCATGTCATTGCAGTGTGAGATAAAAGGAGATGTATTAGTTGAGATAAAAGGAGATGTATTAGTTTTCAGATCCACATAACCAAAACTCCTAATTCAAAACTGGCTGAGAAGATGGGTACTTTATATTTGAGATAATAGAGAAAGTTCAGAAGTGGGACAGTTTCAGAGTTGCTTAATCCGGTGGCTCCATAGTGTCACCGGAGATCCAGGTGCCATGTTTCTGTTCCACCATTTTCATCAAGGTGGCTCAGCTTCACTTGTGGTAGCAAGATAGCCACTATGGTTTAACAGTCCCTTTGAAGGACAACAAGAATTATGGGCAGAAATGGGATCTTATTGAGCAGACCTAGGTCACATTGTTGTTGCTGTTTCGTTGGTAAATCATGTCTGACTCTTTTGAGATTCCCAAGGACTATAGCCTGCCAGGCTTCTCTGTCCACAGGATTTCCCAGGCAAGAATATTGGAGTGGGTTGCCATTTCCTTCTCCAGGAGATCTTCCCGACCCAGGGATCAAACTCACATCTCCTGCATTGCAGGCAGATTCTTTACCACTGAGCCACCAGGGAAGCCCCCCTAGGCCACATGCCCCTCCTAATTTCATTATTCATTACTAGACACAAATTCACCACTTGGGCCTGGGCCAGCCTTTCATAGAGGAGTGTGGAGACCTCAGCAAAATCATCATCTCATCAGCAAGGAGGAAAGGGCAGTGGTTAGGGGAGAGGGCTTTCCAATATTGTTTTAGTGTTTCCCATAACAACAACAAAAAATCTCTTTCCATTGAGAGACTGGGTACAAAGTTATCTTTATTACATATATTTTTTTTCAGTTTATACTTCTTAGCAGTGTAAAAAATACCAAGAGGAAACTGAAACCAATGGCAAATATCCCAGAACAAAGAACAAATGCTTCTCCCTGGAAGGAACGTTTTTGATCTCACAAACCAAGTTGCTTTTATTCTTTAGCTTCCAAAGTCCATAAAAATGCTTCTAAGCAAAATTAACTTCCAAGTCCATAAAAATGTGATTTATCATTTACAACATGACATTTACAGTATCCTTTTTTGGTCCAGGCAAGGTGAAACTGAGAGAAAGGTGTGAAGACCTCCTAGTCTTTGAAGATGACTAATGATGTAGTATATGGTTACTTACAGTCCTAAATCAGAGTATGCAGTTCTGTTTGTTCAAATCTAACCAGCAAAGGAGCTTAACACAATTTAACTTATAATTTACATAATAAAAATGGATTGGCAAAAAGTTTCATGTTTTTACATAAGATGTTAAAAACCTGACCAAAGTTTTTAGCAACCCAATATTTACGTATCTGCTTTCTGTAATTAAATGAAACACATGCTATTAAACAGGAACTAAAGCTTGAACTTTGCTGTAAAATTAACTCTCCATAGTGCCTAGGCTGTTTCATATGTAATTTATATGAAACACATTGTATATACACACATATGTATATGTATATACATACATATACACACTTTGTATGTATACACACATTATATGTGTGTGTATAAGTGCTTATAAGTATGTGAATGTGGCCTTTGTTGTTCTGTATACTATTTAAAAAATGCTTTTTGGGGATGAGATGATTATAAATAAATATAAAACTATTGTTTTATTTCCAAATCCATGTGCATGCATATATTCAAATATTGTAAAAAAAAAAAGTATTGGTAAAATCTAATGCAGTTACAGAAACTATGTGCATAGTAGAATTTTAATTTTAAACAAAACTCATGTTAATATTTATTAGAAAGCCTGTTGATATGTCTGCAATATATACAAATTAAAATGGCTCTTTTTCACATTGTATCCTGCAAAAGAATAAAAAGAGGTCAGATTTTAAAAGAAAATGAATAAATAACCTGTAGCATAATTTATTATGTTTTAAAAATATATAATACATACAATAAATTGAAATCCTGTGCTGATATGGAGAAAACATACCCTGGCTGTATGTTTAACAAAGCTCTGTGCTATCTTGGCTACTTTTAAACAAAATACCTTGGTGGAGGACTGAGTAATGACTATGTATGGATTCATAGTAAAAGCACCCAATTTGCTGAGTTGGCGAGTTTTATTGTGGGAGGAAAACGGAGGCTGGAGAGAATGATTGGTTTTTGCTTTAAATAGCTATGTGATTGACTGAACTCTCAATTTTACATTACCTATATGGATACATTGGGTTTCTCTTACCTTGGGCGTGGGGTATCTCTTCACGGCTGCTCCAGCAAAGCGCAGCCACTGCTCCTTACCTTGGACGAGGGGTATCTCCTCACCGCCGCCCTTCCTGACCTTCAACGTGGGATAGCTTCTCTACGCCCTCCTAGAGAACCAGATTGATTATATTCTTTGCAGCCAAAGATGGAGAAGCTCTATACAGCCAACAAAAACAAGACCAGGAGCTGACTGTGGCTCAAATCGTGAACTCCTTATTACCAAATTCAGACTTAAATTGAAGAAAGTAGGGAAAACCACTAGACCATTCAGGTATGACCTAAATCAAATCCCTTATGATTATACAGTGGAAGTGAGAAATAGATTTAAGGGACTAGATCTGATAGATAGAGTGCCTGATGAACTATGGAATGAGGTTCGTGACATTGTACAGGAGACAGGGATCAAGACCATCCCCATGGAAAAGAAATGCAAAAAAGCAAAATGGCTGTCTGGGGAGGCCTTACAAATAGCTGTGAAAAGAAGGGAAGTGAAAAGCAAAGGAGAAAAGGAAAGATATAAGCATCTGAATGCAGAGTTCCAAAGAATAGCAAGAAGAGATAAGAAAGCCTTCCTCAGCGATCAATGCAAAGAAATAGAAGAAAACAACAGAATGGGAAAGACTAGAGATCTCGTCAAGATAATTAGAGATACCAAGGGAACATTTCATGCAAAGATGGGTTCGATAAAGGACAGAAATGGTATGGACCTAACAGAAGTAGAAGATATTAAGAAGAGGTGGCAAGAATACAGAGAAGAACTGTACAAAAAAGATCTTCATGACCCAGATAACCAAGATGGTGTGATCACTGACCTAGAGCCAGACATCCTGGAATGTGCAGTTGAGTGGGCCTTAGAAAGCATCACTACGAACAAAGCTAGTGGAGGTGATGGAATTCCAGTTGAGCTATTTCAAATCCTGAAAGATGATGCTGTGAAAGTGCTGCACTCAATATGCCAGCAAATTTGGAAAACTCAGCAGTAGCCACAGGACTGGAAAAGGTCAGTTTTCATTCGAATCCCAAAGAAAGGCAATGCCAAAGAATGCTCAAACTACCACACAATTGCACTCATCTCACATGCTAGTAAAGTAATGCTCAAAATTCTCCAAGCCAGGCTTCAGCAATATGTGAACCATGAACTTCCCAATGTTCAGGCTGGTTTTAGAAAAGGCAGAGGAACCAGAAATCAAATTGCCAGCATCCTCTGGATCATGGAAAAAGCAAGAGAGTTCCAGAAAAACATCTACTTCTCCTTTATTGACTATGCCAAAGCCTTTGACTGTGTGGATCACAATAAACTGTGGAAAAATCTGAAAGAGATGGGAATACCAGACCACCTGACCTGCCTCTTGAGAAATCTGTATGCAGGTCAGGAAGCAACAGTTAGAAATGGACATGGAACAACAGACTGGTTCCAAATAGGAGAAGGAGTACGTCAAGGCTCTATATTGTCACCCTGCTTATTTAACTTATATGCAGACTACATTATGAGAAACGCTGGACTGGAAGAAACACAAGCTGGAATCAAGATTGCCGGGAGAAATATCAATAACCTCAGATATGCAGATGACACCACCATTATGGCAGAAAGTGAAGAGGAACTAAAAAGCCTCTTGATGAAAGTGAAAGTGGAGAGTGAAAAATTTGGCTTAAAGCTCAACATTCAGAAAACTAAGATCATGGTATCTGGCCTCATCACTTCATGGGAAATAGATGGGGAAACATTGGAAACAGTGTCAGACTTTATTTTTGGGGGCTCCAAAATCACTATAGATGGTGACTGCAGCCATGAAATTAAAAGACGCTTACTCCTTGGAAGGAAAGTTATGACCAACCTAGATAGCATATTCAAAAGCAGAGACATTACTTTGCCAACAAAGGTCCGTCTAGTCAAGGCTATGGTTTTTCCTGTGGTCATGTATGGATGTGAGAGTTGGACTGTGAAGAAGGCTGAGCGCCGAAGAATTGATGCTTTTGAACTGTGGTGTTGGAGAAGACTCTTGAGAGTCCTTTGGACTGCAAGGAGATCCAACCAGTCCATTCTGAAGGAGATCAGCCCTGGGATTTCTTTGGAAGGAATGATTCTAAAGCTGAAACTCCACCTCATGCGAAGAGTTGACTCATTGGAAAAGACTCTGATGCTGGGAGGGATTGGGGGCAGGAGGAGAAGGGGATGACAGAGGATGAGATGGCTGGATGGCATCACTGACTTGATGGACGTGAGTCTGAGTGAACTCCGGGAGTTGGTGATGGACAGGGAGGCCTGGCGTGCTGTGATTCATGGGGTCGCAAAAAGTCAGACACGACTGAGCAACTGAACTGAGCTGAACTGAACTGATATGGATACAGACTATCTCCTGTGAAAGAGTAAAAGCCAGTCAACAAATCAGTCAATAAAGAAGAGCTTAAGTGTTCAAGGTTGTATTAGGTGCACAGAGTAAGGAAGGGGTGAAAGCGGGAGAGCTGAGCAAATTATCAAGAAATACAAATAAGCTTTGAAGGCTGGTAGGAGTGTTCAGAAAAGCACTTAAAAAACCCATTTTGTACCCAGCTTTTCCAGGGAAGACTCTGAAACACAGGATTTCAGGCAGAAAGAAGACTTTAAAAAATCCCTCTCTTGTAACCACAATATAGAGAATTAGAGGGAAAGTAGAAGAAAATATTAATGCCCTTTTTAAATGTGGAAAGCTGCTAAGAGATGACTTGAAAAGGCAGTATCATACATGTAGATACCTTCCTTAGAAAAAAATGATCTCTTTTACTCTTTTTTTTTTTTTTTTAAATTGGCACCATCAACTCTCTTACTCTTAACAGGGAGTTCAGTAGCAAGAGGAACCAAAGTGAAGAAGGGAGTTTGTCTTTTGAAAAATGAAAAAATCAACCTTGATTACTCATATATTAGGGCTGTAAAAACACTAGCATTTCTTAGTGTACTGATTAAGATTCCAGTGCTGCTGATTATCTTTAAGAATTTCAGTTTGATAGAAAACATATTAAAATTTAGAAAAACTATGACCTTTAAAAGTGTACTATTAGGGAGAAAAGTAATCATGGATTTAATGTGCTAGCAATTTGAAGAAGCCCTAGGTGGTGACAGCTTGGTCTTAAATGTGATCAGACTATGTTATCTCTTACTGTGGTAGGATAATGGGATTGGTAAGGCAAGAGGAAATGGCAGATTTTTATCTAAATTGATTTTAGCAAGAATTTTGGTTTTGTTTTTTCACAATGAAATTGACAAGTGCAATTGACTCCCCAACTCTTTGCATCTTTGGGCTAATTGTTTAGGACAAAAGATGTGAGGAAATGCCTTCTTTTTACAGTCAGTAACAACTGTTTATAAAAATCTGAATATATGCTTACTTAGGAGCTGCAAAGAGAGATTAAACCCAGTCCCTTTGAGGATTTATAAGGGTGAGGGATCAACATTAATGAGTAACAATGCAAGATTGCATGTATTGAACTTCATTTGTGTGATAAATGATAAATGGCACCTTGAAGAAATAGTTTTTCTTAAAGGGTTAAAATAAAGGCTGTAAGATGATATCACAGTTTAACTAATTTTTTTTTTTACAGATTAATTACTGATTTATGATAGAAACATGGTCACGAGGAAAAAAAAAGTCAATAGCATAAGAGATCAAATCACCAGGCCCTTTGAGAGAACTGGGGATGTTGGTGGTACCCACATTTTCTTCTACTCTAGAACAGTGCTTCTCAGACTTTAAGTGCAACAAGTTACCTGGGATCTTGTTAAAAAGCAAAGTCCGATTCAGTAGTTGAGATGGGGTTCAAGAATTTCTAACAAGATCCCAAGGGGCTAGACCATGCTGAGTTTAGAAACATCAGGTATAGAAATCATCTACCTGTTATAAAAGTCCATTTTGGGTTGGCCTTTTGAACCCTCCCTGGTGGCTCAGACTGTAAAGAATCTGCCTGCAATGCGGGATACCAGAGTTCAGTGCCTGGGTTGGGAAGATCCCCTGGAGAAGAGAACGGCTACCCACTCCAGTATATTTGCCTGGAGAATTCCATGGACAGAGGAGCCTGGAGGGTTACAGTTCATGGGGTCACAGAGTTGGACATGACTGAGCAACTAACACTTGAAACCTCAGGTCAAAGGAAGTAGGAAACTGAACCAGAGATACAGTGAAGAGGAAATTAAACTTGCAAGAAAAGATGGCAGAAATTATCAGTAGTATTACAAAAATGGAAACTGTAGGGTGATACAAAAATGTATACCAAACATATAGACGGTTACATTGATAGCTTTATTAAGTCTGCACATAATGAACATACATTTTGTCAGGACTGAGTTAGATGCAGAATACAATTATTTCTCAATAAGGAGACAGGCTCCTAAATGGGGTATTTGAATGTCAATTTTTTTCATTCCCCCAGAAGACTTTAAGGTGCTCACCCTCTCAGTTCAGTTCAAGCGCTCCTTTGTGACCCCATGGACCACAGCATGCCAGGCCTCCCTGTCTATCACCAACTCCTGGAGTTTACTCAAACTCATGTCCATTGAGTCGGTGATGCCATCCAACCATCTCATCCTCTGTCGCCCCTTTCTCCTCCCGCCTTCAATCTTTCCCAGCTTCAGGGTCTTTTCCAATGAGTCAGCTCTTTGCATCAGGTGGCCAAAGTATTGAAGTTTCAACTCCAACATCAGTCCTTCCAATGAATATTCAGGACTGATTTCCTTTAGGATGGACTGGTTGGATCTCCTTGCAGTCCAAGGGACTCTCAAGAATCTTCTCCAACTCACAGTTCAAAAGCATCAGTGCTTTGGTGCTCAGCTTTCTTTATAGTTCAACTCTCACATCCATTCATGACTATTGGAAAAACCAAAGCCTAGACGGACTTTTGTTGGCAAAGTAATGCCTCTGCTTTTTAATATGCTGTCTAGGTTGATCATAACTTTCCTTCCAAGGAGTAAGCATCTTTTAATTTCATGGCTGCAGTCACCATCTGCAGTGATTTTGGAGCCCCCCAAAATAAAGTCAGCCACTGTTCCACTGTTTCCCCATCTATTTCCCATGAAGTGATGGGACTGGATGCCGTGATCTTTGTTTTCTGAATGTTGAGCTTTAAGCCAAATTTTTCACTCTCCACTTTCACTTTCATCAACAGGCTCTTTAGTTCTTCTTCACTTTCTGCCATAAGGGTGGGGTTATCTGCATATCAGAGGTTATTGATATTTCTCCCAGCAATCTTGATTCCAGCTTGGGTTTCTTCCAGTCCAGCATTTCTCATGATGTACTCTGCATATAAGTTAAATAAGCAGGGTGACAATATACAGCCTTGACGTACTGCTTTTCCTATTTGGAACCAGTCTGTTGTTCCATGTCCAGTTCTAACTATTGCTTCATGACCTGCATAGAGATTTCTCAAGAGGCAGGTCAAGTGGTTTGGTATTCCCATCTCTTTTAGAATTTTCCACAGTTTGTTGCGATCCACACAGTCAAAGGCTTTGGTATAGTCAATAAAGCAGAAGTAGATGTTTTTCTGGAACTCTCTTGCTCTTTCAATGATCCAACAGATGTTGGCAATTTGATCTCTGGTTCCTCCGCCTTTTCTAAATTCAGCTTGAACATCTGGAAGTTCACGGTTCACGTATTGCTGAAGCTTAGCTTGGACAATATTGAACATTACTTTGCTAGCATGTGAGATGAGTGCGATTGTGCAGCAGTTTGAGAATTCTTTGGCATTGCCTTTCTTTGGGATTGGAATGAAAACTGACTTCCAGTCCTGTGGCCACTGCTGAGTTTTCCAAATTTGCTGGCATATTGAGTGCAGCACTTTCACAGCATCATCTTTTAGGAATTGAAATAGCTCAACTGGAATTCCATCACCTCCACTTGCTTTGTTCGTAGTGATGCTTTCTAAGGCTCACTTGACTTCACATTCCAGGATGTCTGGCTCTAGGTGAGTGATCACACCATCGTGATCATCTGGGTCGTGAAGATCTTTTTTGTACAGTTCTTCTGTGTATTCTTGCCACCTCTTCTTAATATCTTCTGCTTCTGTTATGTCCAGACCATTTCTGTCTTTTATCGTGCCCATCTTTGCATGAAATGTTCCCTTGGTATCTCTAATTTTCTTGACGAGATCTCTAGTCTTTCCCATTCTACTGTTTTCCTCTATTTCTTTGCACTGATAACTGAAGAAGGCTTTCTTATCTTTCCTTGCTATTCTTTGAAACTCTGCTTTCAAATGGGTATATCTTTCCTTTCCTCCTTTGCTTTTTGCTTCTCTTCTTTTCATAGCTCTTTGTAAGGCCTCATCAGAGAGCCATTTTGCTTTTTTGCATTTCTTTTTCTTGGGGATGGTGTTGCTCCCTGTCTCCTGTACAATGTCACAAACCTTCATCCATAGTTCTTCAGGCACTCTGTCTATCAGATCTAGTCCCTTAAATCTATTTCTCACTTCTACTGTATAATTGTTAGGGATTTGATTTAGGTCATACCTGAATGGTCTAGTGGTTTTCCCTACTTTCTTCAATTTAAGTCTGAATTTGGCAATAAGGAGTTCATGATCTGAGCCACAGTCAGCTCCCTGTCTTGTTTTTGCTGACTGTATAGAGCTTCTCCATCTTTGGCTGCAAAGAATATAATCAGTCTGATTTCAGTGTTGACCATCTGGTGATGTCCATGTGTAGAGTCTTCTCTTGTGTTGTTGGAAGAGGGTGTTTGCTATGACCAGTGCATTCTCTTGGCAAAACTCTGTTAGCCTTTGCCCTGCTTCATTCTGTACTCCAAGGCCAAATTTGTCTATTACTCCAAGTGTTCCTTGACTTCCTACTTTTGCATTTCAGTCCCCTATAATGAAAAGGACATCTTTTTGGGGTACTCACCCTCTGCTGCTGCTGCTGCTAAGTTGCTTCAGTCATGTCCGACTCTGTGTGACCCCATAGACGGCCGCCCACCAGGCTCCCCTGTCCCTGGGATTCTCCAGGCAAGAGCACTGGAGTGGGTTGCCATTTCCTTCTCCAATGTATGAAAGTGAAAAGCGAAAGTGAAGCCGCTCAGTCGTGTCCGACTCCTAGCAACCCCATGGACTGCAGCCTACCAGGCTCCTCCGTCCATGGGATTTTCCAAGCAAGAGTACTGGAGTGGGTTGCCATTTCCTTCTCCAGGGGATCTTCCTGACCCAGAGATGACCAGATGAGCCTTCCTGACCCAGATGAGCCTTCTCCGGCTCACCCTCTGGGATTGCCTAAATAAGCAAGGTTTTTTATGTGTGTCTGTTGCAGAGAGACCTGATATAGCTTACTACAAGCATTGAATATGGTTTTCTGTGCTATACAGCAGGACCTTGTTGTTTATCTTATTCGTTTTTTAAAACGATGACTCTGGGTAGTTACCTTTCTACCAAGGAGGTGTTGAAACTTTTTCTGTATCCAGAAGAATAAGTCTCCTTAGCCCCCAGCTCTCTTGCTCAGAGTCCCCATCTGCTTCCAGGCATACTTTACTCTCTAATTCCTCCAATACCATGTAGTGCCCCACTATCATTCTCCCTGCAAACCCACTCCATGGGTGCAATCTCATCTGAAAGTTTCTGCCCTTCCCCTGCAGTCTGTCACCTAGACACTTCTCTAACATGCCTAGATCTCTGAATCTGGAGGTGAGGTCAGGGACTGTCCTTGTTCCCATTGCTGCTTCCAGGGCACCTTGTGTCACTACCACCCAGAGCTCTTTCTCCACTGAGCTGCCTGGTGTTCCGCTGCACACTTCATGCTCGTCCACTGTTGTCTGCCACCTCCCAGGTGTGCCTCCTTAATCAAGGCTGTGTCTTAGCAGGTTCCTGGGCTTTCCTTGCACCCCCACCTTTTGCTGGCAGGCTCTGGAGTGCTTGTGGATGTGCATTCCATACTCTGGCTTGGACTGTGTCCTCTTCAACCTCCGGTAATCCCTTTCTTCTGACTCTTTGCCACACACCCTGGATCCAATCTTTGGTCAATACTGCCCTTGCTCCAAAGTTACTAATTCTACATTCTTACTCCTTGATCATAACTCCTGTTTTTCCAGCATGCTTACAAAACTACTTCTACCTCCATAAAATCCAAGACATGAAGGAATAGAGAATGTGTGCTTCCTACAGTCTGGCTTATTTCCTCCCCTCAAACTGGATAATCTCAAGGGCAAAACTCAGGAGTGTCACACTCATAGAGATTCCTTCCTATGAAAATATTGGCACCTTTACCCCTCTGCCCAATATCCCCACTTAACCATTTAGCTTTACCATGAAGCCTCTGATGGTTCAGGGGAGGACCCCCAGGAAGAGGGCAATGACAGGCCCCAGGGCATTTCTTCTTCCATCTCCCCATGACAGTTCCCCAAACCTACTGGGGACTGCTGATAAACAGTGTAATCTGCTTCCACTCAGAAGTCTCTTAAATGAGTTACAATGGACAATCACTATAATAACCTAAGGCAGAAAGTGAAGAAGAACTAAAGAGCCTCTTGATGAAAGTGAAAGATGAGAGTTAAAAAGTTGGCTTAAAGCTCAACATTCAGAAAACTAAGATCATGGTATCCGGTCCCATCACTTCATGGCAAACAGATGGGGAAACAGTGGCTGACTTTATTTTTTGGGTCTCCAAAGTCACTGCAGATGGTGATTGCAGCCATGAAATTAAAAGATGCTTACTCCTTGGAAGGAAAGTTATGACCAACCTAGAAGTGAAGTGGAGTGAAGTGAAGTTGCTCAGTCGTGTCCGACTCTTTGCAACCCCATGGACTGTAGCCTACCAGGCTCCTCAGTCCATGGGATTTTCCAGGCAAGAATACTGGAGTGGGTTGCCATTTCCTTCTCCAGGGGATCTTCCTGACCCAGAGATGACCAACCTAGACAGCATATTAAAAAGCAGAGATATTACTTTCCAACAGAGGTCCGTCTAGTCAAGGCTATGGTTTTTCCAGTGGTCATGTATGGATGTGAGAGTTGGACTATAAAGAAAGCTGAGCGCTGAAGAATGGATGCTTTTGAACCATGGTGTTGGAGAAGACTCTTGAGAGTCCCTTGGACTGCAAGGAGATCCAACCAGTCCATTCTAAAGGAGATCAGTCCTGGGTGTTCTTTGGAAGGACTGATGGTGAAGCTGAAACTCCAGTACTTTGGCCACCTGATGCGAAGAGCTGATTCATTTGAAAAGACCCTGATGCTGGGAAAGATTGAGGGCAGGAGAAGGGGACGACAAATGGTTGGATGGCATCGTTGACTGACTCAATGGACATGGGTTTGGGTGGACTCTGGGAGTTGGTGATGGACAGGGAGGCCTGGCATGCTGTGGTTCATGGGGTCTCAAAGAGTCGGACACGACTGAGCGACTGAATTGAACTGAACTGAAGACAGAAAAGAATAAACTTATTCTTTGTCCCATCTCACATACATCCAATAGAGAGGTTCTACAATAAGATAAAATATCCAGGTAAGGGTACTCCAGTAATATAGTGCCACCAACGTAGAGATGCCTCAAATTATGAAATTCCCTCCACTACAAATCTCTCAGGACGAATTTCATGTCCAAAGATGAAATTCTCTAAAAAGTTAGAGTTCAAAGAAGTTAAAACAAACCAAAAAAAAAAAAAAAAACTTAATCCCAAATCCATCCTCTTCAATTTCTTTTTCCGCTCAGTTTGAACTCAGTAGTTTTTCTTTTTCAGAAGCCAAAGTCCTCACAGCCGCAGAGGCTATATTAATTCACTACAACCGCTCTCATGTGTCTGCCCTTTTTCAAAAAGTCCAGAGAATTAAATAGGATATTCAAGATTGTCACAGCAATAGCCAACAGCCATGAAATTTAGAAAACAAGCAAATCCTCAGCCCTAGGGCAATTATTTCAAACAAGAAAAAACAATGTTCCCAGAACTCCGGACTCAGTTTTGCCAAAGGCCATGGCAGATACTCAGTGGAAAAAATTCTTCTAGTTTTCAGTCTTGCTATGATCCCTGTTCTTTGATGCCAGCTGTTATTTCATGACCCATAAAGTAAAATTGATTGAGGGAAATCTTCTGTTCAGAGGTATACTGATTTATTTTCATGTGTTGCCCAATAAGCTCTACCCAGTCCTTAGATAAATCTCATTTGGTCATGGTGCATAATCATTTTTACATGTTGCTGGACTCAGTTGCTAGTGGTTTGTTGAGGATTTTGGCATCTGTATTTGTGAAGGATTTTGTCTGTAGTTTTCCTTTCTTGTGATATCTTTATCATAAGAAAAGATATGTCTAGCTTTAGTATCAGGTAATATTAGCCTTGAGAAACCTATATACAGGTCAGGAAAGCAACAGTTAGAACTGGACATGGAAAAACAGACTGGTTCCAAATAGGGAAAGGAGTACGTCAAGGCTGTGTATTGTCATCCTGCTTATTTAACTTCTATGCAGAGTACATCATGAGAAACGCTGGGCTGGAAGAAGCACAAGCTGGAATCAAGATTGCCGGGAGAAACATCAATAACCTCAGGTATGCAGATGACACCACCCTTATGGCAGAAAGTGAAGAGGAACTAAAAAGCCTGTTGATGAAAGTGAAAGAGGAGAGTGAAAAAGTTGGCTCAAAGCTCAACATTCAGGAAACTAAGATCATGGCATCTGGTCCCATCACTTCATGGGAAATAGATGGGGAAACAGTGTCAGACTTGAATTTTTTGGGGCTCCAAAATCACTGTAGATGGTGATTGCAGCCATGAAATTAAAAGATGCTTACTCCTTGGAAGGAAAGTTATGACCAACCTAGATAGCATATTCAAAAGCAGAGACAGTACTTTGCCAACAAAGGTCCATCTAGTCAAGGCCATGGTTTTTCCAGTAGTCATGTATGGATGTGAGAGTTGGACTGTGAAGAAAGTTGAGCACCGAGGAACTGATGCTTTTGAACTGTGGTGTTGGAGAAGACTCTTGAGAGTCCCTTGGACTGCAAGGAGATCCAACCAGTCCATTCTAAAGGAGGTCAGTCCTGAGTGTTCTTTGGAAGGAATGATGCTGAAGCTGAAACTCCAATACTTTGGCCACCTCATGCGAAGAGTTGCCTCATTGGAAAAGATTCTGATGCTGGGAGGGATTGGGGACAGGAGGAGAAGGGGACGACAGAGGATGAGATGGCTGGATGGCATCACTGGCTCTATAGACGTGAGTTTGAGTGAACTCCGGGAGTTGGTGATGGACAGGGAGGCCTGGCATGCTGCGATTCATGGGGTCGCAAAGAGTCGGACACGACTGAGCGACTGAACTGAACTGAATACTAGCCTTATGGAATGATTTGTGAAGTGTTCCTCTTCTGTTTTGGGGAAGAATTTGTGAGAAATTAGTGACAATTCTTCTTTAGACATTTAGAGGAATTCACTGTTGTAGCCATCTGTCATTGGACTTTTATTTGTAGGAAGTGTTTTGATTACTAGTTCAAACAATTTAATATACCGTATTTAATAGAGTAAAAGACAAAAGCCACATGATCATCTGAATAGATACAGGAAAATGTTTGACAACATGCAACAACCTTTCATTATGAAAACATTCAACTTAGGAATAGAAGGGAACTTCCTCAATCTTTAAAAACCCACAGCTAACATTATACATGATGGGAAAAGCCTGAAAGCTTTCCTCCCAAAATCAGAAACAAGAAAGGATGTCTGTTTTGCTACTGCTAGTTAATATTGTACTGGAGGTTTTAGCCAGGACTATTTGTCAGTAAAAGAAACAAAAGTAATCCAAATTTGAAAGGAAGGAACTAGTGCAAATGATATTATCCTACATATCCAAAAATATCTACAAAAAATCTAGTATATATTTGAACTAACAAATTAGTTCAGCAAAGTTTCAGGGTGCAAAGTCAATATACAAAAATCAATTGTATTTCTATACCCTAGTAACAAGGGCTTCCTAGGTGGCTCAGTGGTAAAGAATCTGCCTGCTGATGTAAGACACTCAGATTCAATCCCTGGGTTGGGAAGAGGAGGAGGCAGGAGGAGGAAATGGCAACCCACTCTAGTATCCTTGCCTGTAAAATTTCATGGGCAGAGGAGCCTGGTGGGCTACAGTCCATGGGGGTCACAAAGAGTCAGACATGACTGAGCTCACACACACACACTCTAGTTAACAATCAGAAAATGAAATTAAGAAAATAATTCCATTTAAAATAACATAAGAAAAATCACAGGACTAAAGTAACCACAGAAGTGATCTGATAATTGCTACCAGTTTTCTCATTGCTTTTCTGGAGTCCAGAAATTTTGGAAATCCTTACACCACCGTTGTCACTAACATCTCTCTAACCTGCTTTTAAATTTGGTCCCTTTCCCGAATGCAGGTGGGGCTAGCTCTGTATGCTCTGATACTTTTTTTTTCTTTTAATTGGAGGATAATGGCTTTACAATGTTGTATTGGTTTCTGCTGTACAACTCGAATCAGTCATAAGTATATATATATATACTTATATATATATATATATACCCCCTCCCTCTTGAGACTCCCTGTAGAGTCCATCCTACCACTCTAGGTCATCACAGAGCTCCAGGCTGGGCTCCCTGTGTTATATAGCAGCTTCCTGCTAGTTACCTATTTAACACACGGTAGTGTACACACGGAGAAGGCAATGGCAACCCACTCCAGTACTCTTGCCTGGAAAATTCCATGGGCAGAGGAGCCTGGTAGGCTGCAGTCCATGGGGTCGCGACGAGTCAGACATGACTGAGCGACTTCACTTTCACTTTTCACTTTCATACACTGCAGAAGGAAATGGCAACCCAATCCAGTGTTCTTGCCTGGAGAATCCCAGGAACGGAGGAGCCTGGTGGGCTGCCGTCTATGGGGTCGCACAGAGTCGCACACGACTGAAGCGACTTAGCAGCAGCAGCAGCAGTGTATACACATCAATGCTATTTTCTCAATTTGTCTTAGCTTCTCCTTCCCCTGCTGTGTCTCTGCGTCTGTGTCTCCATTTCTTTTCTGTAAATAGGTTCATCAGTACTATTTTTCTAGATTCCTTATGTATGCGTTAATATATGATATTTGTTTTTCTCTTTCTGACTTCACTCTGTATAACAGACTCTGTGTTCATCCACTTCACTACAACTGACTCAAATTTACTCCTTTTTATGGCTAATATTCCATTGTATATATGTACCAGATTTTCTTTATCCATTCGTCTGTCAGTGGACATCTAGGTTGCTTTCATGTCCTGGCTATTGTAAATAGTGTTGCAATGAACATTGGGGTACATGTGCCTTTTTGAATTGTGGTTTTCTTAGGGTATATGCCCAGTAGTGGGATTGCTGAGTGCTCTAATACTTTTTAAATGCTTTATGGATCAGATCATTGTTTTTCTTACACATTCTTTTACCATCTATATTATATTTTGTGGTATCTCCCATTGCAAGAGATTAAAAATCAGTGAATTTGGGGTTTGTCAAACGCTTTCTTGTTCAAACATATTTTCTTTACCTGGATTAGATGATCCTACCCACCAGACCAATATCTTATCCAGGTCTGGACACAATTTGTTTTTCTTGGGTCCAATTAATTCTGTCCTTTCTATGGCTGCCCTTATAGTCCTAATTCCACAATTTTCTTCAGCGTCTTTTCCCAGGGTACAGACAAAACCTATGTACCCATCTATAATAGTTGTATTGCCCTGAAAGTTACTCAATACTTTTTTAAAAATATTTTTTTCTGAGATTTCTGACCTTTTCCACTCAGATATGCCCAATCTATATCCAGTCACTTGGAAGAGATGCCATAATATTTAAAGGATTATCATTCATGTGTTCTTATAATAAACTATCAGAGGCTTTAAGAGAATATTTTCCAGTAGTTTCCTATGAAGGCAATTTTCTAGTCTCTCCAAAATTGTGCCTTCCTTCCCCTGTTAGATTACTGGGCCTCAGTAGTCTTTCAGATCTCATTTTGTTTTGTATTTCCTTTCAAAGATCAGAGTGCATCTTCTTGTTTCTTTTTTATATGTCCATTTATATATGTATATATATGTCCATTTATATGCAGCTGGTCTTCAAAGACTTCACTCTCTTCCTTAGATATATTTTCTCCTTCCAGGCATTTTAGCCAGCCCTCCTTTAATTTTTTTCATTCTTTCACTGTTTTCATTCGTGAAGCATAGTTTTGAATCACAGCAGTTCTTTCTTAATTTCCTGGGAAAACCTGATTACCAGCACCTCACACACTCATTTGCAGTATTGGGTCCCCGCCCACAGCCTCAGCTAAACCTGCTTGCCAAGGGAGCCTGGTTTTGCCAAGCAGAGCTTCCTGTAGGCTGGATGAAACTCACAGGAACAGTCTGCTGGGTTCAGGCTCAGCAACTTCTCTCAGACTCACTGATCAAGTAAGCCACTCCTCCTGCTTGGAAAGGGGTTAGTTGAGGGGATGGAGAGAAGCCAGGAAAGTTAGTTCCTTCATATGGAAACCTCTATCAAGGGAAAATAGGGTTTCCCACATCCAACAGAAGCTATGAAGAATTCACAGACACTATCCTCACCCAGACTTTCAAAACTACCTATCCTGTTTATCTAGTCAGCTTGTTCTCCAATTTTTGCAGTTATTGTAGCTTTATATTAAGTCATGATATTTCATAGAGTAGGATATTTCACTTTATTCTTCTTCAAAATTGTCTTGACTATTCTTGATCCTTTACATTTCTGCATAACAAAATGTACAGAAATAATTTCTATTTGGAGAAAAACAAACAAAAAACCCCTACTGGAATTTGATTAGAATTGCATCTACTCCTCAATCTATTTAGGTGGAATTAACATCTTCCAAAAATCACTGCAGATGGTGACTGCAGCCATGAAATTTAAAGATGCTTACTCCTTGGAAGGAAAGTTATGACCAACCTAGATAGCATATTCAAAAGCAGAGACATTACTTTGCCAACAAAGGTCCGTCCAGTCAAGGCTATGGTTTTTCCAGTGGTCATGTATGGATGTGAGAGTTGGACTATGAAGAAGGCTGAGTGCCGAAGAATTGATGCTTTGGAACTGTGGTGTTGGAGAAGACTCTTGAGAGTCCCTTGGACTGCAAGGAGATCCAACCAGTCCATTCTAAAGGAGATCAGTCCTGGGATTTCTTTGGAGGAAATGATGCTGAAGCTGAAACTCCAATACTTTGGCCACCTCATGCGAAGAGTTGACTCATTGGAGAAGACTCTGATGCTGGGAGTGATTGAGGGCAGGAGGAGAAGGGGACGACAGAGGATGAGATGGCTGGATGGCATCATTGACTCAGACGTGAGTCTGAGTGAACTCTGGGAGTTGGTGATGGACAGGGAGGCCTGGCGTGCTGCGATTCATGGGGTCGCAAAGAGTCGGACACGACTGAGTGACTGAACTGAACTGAACTGACTGAACATCTTTACAATATTGTCTTCCAACACATTAACATGATATGTTGCTTCACTCACTTAGACCTTTTAGAACTTTCCTCAATTATTTATAGTTTTTGACCTAGAAGTCTTACATATATTTTGATAGATTTATTTCTAGTGTTTTATTTCTTTGGTTGCTAATATAATTGCTACTGCTTATTTAGAAATATAGTTGATTTTGTTGGTACTTTATCCAATGACTTGGCAAAATTTATTTCCTGATCCTAATAGTTTATCTGTTGATTCTTTTGGATGTTTGTACATGAGGGCAGAAGTACATCAATCCTTATATTTTTCATTTCATTTTGTTCTCTTTCCTTATTGAGCTGTCAAGGACCTCAAATACAAATGTTAAGTAACAGTGGTGATAGCTGGTGTCTTTGTTTCATTACCTTGTTTTATTATAGTCTCAAGGGAAAGCTTTCAAAAAATTTCACTATTAAGTATGATTTTTGCTATAAATTTTTTGTAGATAAACTTTTTTCAGATAAAAGAAATTCTTTGTTCCTAATGTACTGGGTTCTTGTTTATATTACAATATTGAATGAATGCTGAATTTTAAAATGCTTCTTCTTTATCTGTTTAATTCCATTTCCTTGTTCCTTTTTACATTGCTGGGTTCAGTTTATGAGAGATTTGACTGTGATTTTCTTTTCTTGCAATGTTACTATCCCTATATATATATTTTTTTTTTTTGGGTCACACCATGCTGCTTGCAGGATCTTAGTTCCCCAGCCAGAGATTGAATTCAAGCCATGGCAGAGAAAACACTGAGTCCTAACCCCTGGATCACTGGGGAATTCCCTTGTCCCATTTTTTATATTAAGATTATGCTGGCCTTATACAACTGATAAGAATCTTTTCTCTCCCTTTCTATTCTCCAAAAGATTTTATGAAAAAGTGGTGGTTGTTGTTGTTCAGTTGCTAAGTCATATCTGACTGCTTGTGGGGGGAAAGATAATGGTTATTTCTTCAAATGCTTGGAAGAATATATGAAGGCAACAGTTTTTAAATTACAGATTCAGTTTCTTTAATACAAGTAATTTTAATTGGAATTATTGGATATTTATGTGGGTTCTTCTTGGCATACCCTAACTTCCAATTTTTTTTTTGTCCCCATGTCCACGAGGCTGCAGAATGCTCTGCTAAGCTTTTCTACTTCACAATTGCTCCTGATAACTTGACAAAAGCCTTGAGGAAAAAAGCTGCTCTGAATGTCAGGCCCAATTCTTTATATATCCCTTCTCTCCAGTATCCTGTCTTCTCCCTCTCTGGTTATTGTTGATGCTTTCTGTTGGCTTCAGACATATTTTTAAAATATTATATCCATGATTGCTAGCTATTCTCATCAGAATGGATAGTCTGATACAACTGAATTCATCATCTTAAGTAGCAGAAGTTCTTTCTACCACTTTGAAGATGATGTTTCCACAGTTGAACATGAGGTGATCGAATCATTCTTACAAGTCATGGAATGTAGAAGCACATGAATTTTTCCATTATGTCTCATTCTAAATGAAACAAGATACACTACCAAGATAAATAAAATTCCAGGGGGGTCATTTATCTGTTATACTTAGAACTGTATCTAAGGCATAAGATTGCTCTATACTTAAAAAAAAAATCAAGTAAGCTTTTAACTTTAGTTTTCGGGAAGGTTTAGAAACCATAGTACAGAAAGTTCCCATATACCCTAAGCACATTTTTTTTCATGTCGTAACATTTTACATTAGTGTGGTGCATTTGTCACAGCTAAGAAATAAACATTGATAGATTACTAACAAAATTATGCTTTATTCAGACTTTACTAATTCTTTCCTAATCTCTTTTTTTTCTGTCCCAGGATTTTATTTATGTTACGTGTTACATTTAATTGTCACGTCTCCTCCTCTGGTCTGTAACAGTTTCTCAAACATTTTTCTTGTTTTTGATGATCTTGACAATTTTGAAGAGTATTGTTTCAGTATTTTGTAGAATGTCCCTCGGTTTGGGTTTATCTTGTGTTTTTCTCATGGGTAAACAGGTTATGAGTTTTGGGAGGAAGACCACAGAGATGAAGGGCCATTCTTATTACATCATATCAAGAGTACATGCTATCAACACAATGTTCATCTTGATAACAGGGCAGGGGAGGGGAGTTGACTTGTAGGCTTCCCCGCTGTACATACTCTGCTCTTTGGAAGCAAGTGTAAAGGCCCAACCCACACTAAAGAGGTAGAGAGTTAATCTCTGCTTCCCTGACGGCTCAGTTGGTAAAGAATCCGCCTGTAATTCAGGAGAGCCTGGTTCAATCCCTGGGTTGAGAAGATCCCCTGAAGAAGGGAACGGCTACCCACTCCAGTATTCTGGCCTGGAGAATTCCATGGACTGTATAGTCCACGGGGTTGCAAAGAGTTGGACACGACTGAGCGACTTTCACTTTCTCTCCTCAAGGACTTTTATAATTTTTAATGTTTTACTGCCTGCCTGGTTAACGTAATATTCAATAACCCTTCCGTTCAGTTTTTTGCTTGAGTCTAATACCACGTCAGCGTACTGCAGTTCATTTTATTTCCCCAAATTTATTTGCTCTGCAGCAAAGGTGAAGACAGATCTGGACAGCTGTATGCAAGTGATAGGATGGATGAAAAGATTTTTAAAAATGGAAAATAAGTGCTGAGTGTTTCTTTGAATATAAAAATCTAGTTTAAATTCTACTCTATAAATATTAATTTCTTGACCACCATTATAATCATACAAGAAAGATAGATGTGTTAATAGAAAATGTAGGTTCCAGTTTTCCTTGTGCTTCTAATTAATTGTGCAGTGTTGAGAAAAATAAGCTCCGTAGTTTGGTCCTCATATAGAGAGGACAGTGTAGCTGGACTATAATGCCTCTAAGTTTTTTTTTTTTAATTAATTAATCAAGTTTAATTAGTGGATAATTTATTTGCAATATTGTGGTGGCTTTTGCCATACATCGACATGAATCACCCATGGGTGCACATGTGTCCCCACAACCTGAAACCCCCTCCCTCCCCACCCATCCCTCTGGGTTGTTCCAGAGCACCGACTTTGAGTGCCCAGCTTCATGAATCAAACTTGTATAATGCCTCTAAGTTTTAAAAAATCTCATGTAATTAAAAAAATATTCAAAGGACCTTTAAGTAGATCTTGTACCAAATGATTGATACAATTTTCAATGGTATTTCTGTATACCTGAACCTGGCTACAAAACCAATTGAAGAAGTGGATCCTTTATTCTCAGTGGTCAGATTGCTCTTGTTTGGAACTAATTTAGATAACTGTTGTTGTTCAGTTGCTAAGTCATATCTGACTCTTTGCGACCTCATGGACTGTACCATGCCAGGCTTCCCTGTTTCTCACTATTTCCTGGAGTTTAATAGATAACTAGGTGGCAGCTTCCGGCTGAGGGGAAATGATACAAAGCCATAAGCCCCAAATACTGCATTAACACTTTGCAGAAGAAAATAAAAGACGGGAGAAATATAGGAATACAGATAGTGTCTGGTATCTGGGAATTCCACATCTGCAGATTCAGCCAACCATGGATGGAATCCTCCGTTGATTTTGGTGGATGTGGAACCAACAACACAGAGGGCCCACTGTACCACACACCATTTTCTATTAGGGACTCGAGCATCCTCAGACCTTGGTATCTGTGGTCATCCTAGAACCCATCCCAGGCAGATACCGGGAGAGCTGTGCAGATGGTTCTGAGTAATCAATTATTATAATGTGGCTTTCACGCTTGCTCTCTCTTTTCTCACTAAGACTATGCATAATTTGATAATTGATGTTGGAAATGAGAACATATCTCTCTTAGAACTTATAGCACTAATTCCTGTGGTATAAAAATGACATCATCCATTTTTTGGTTTGGTGAAAAACAAAGGAAATTTCTCACCTCAGATTTCAGAAAGCAAAAGGAATTGTTCCCGAGAAGAACTTGTCATTTCCTTGGACTGATTATGAAAGCTGTCTGTGGTCATGGAGAATTTTTTTTTCTCCAGGGAAAATACATGAACACTAGAAATTTTCCAGACTTGGGAAATAGTAGTGGATAAATAAAAAGATTGAGCCTCTTACCCTGTTGGTTCAGATTCTGAACGTGATTCAAATTTTGTACATACTCCCGTGGTAGGAGGCAGGGAGAAGAAAAAACAAACTTGAGAACAGCACTTGGGATAAAAGATGGATTGTGTTAGTACACTACACATGGCTATTGCTGGTGTGGGGGGGCGGTGGAGAAGGATTTATACACCCTCCTTATTGGAGGCCACGTATGTCAGCACTTTTCAGGTGCTAAAAAGCTGAGAGCTTTATTTTAGTGATTATAGCAGTCTTGCATGAAAACGTGAAGAAAACCTGCTAGGAGGAAGCCTACTTGGAGTGCCTAGAAAGGGTGGTGACATTCTCTAGCCCATCCCTGCATTTAAGATGCCTCACATTTCAGCTCTAGGGCAGCTTAGGGTGCAGGGGAGCAAGCTGAAGGTGCCATTAGTGTGACCGATGGCTTCCTTTTACACACCAGTTTGCAGGTGAGGTCTTTCATGCTGTCAGGAGATTAAAAAAAAAAACTTCCTGAAAATGTCCTGGAGGTGATTTCATGGGAGCAGTAGATCCCAGATTAGTCAAAGTAACTGTTTGTTTATATTGTTCAGGTATTTTGAAAGCTGTTACCTTATTGTTTCCATGATGACAAATAAGTGGATCCTAAGGTCACTCAGAATCAAACGTTCATCTCCCTAACGGTGACACTAGGGCACTTTGGGGGAGAAAAAGAATTCCTGCCTTCCTAATACCCACGACTCTGATGTTGTTACTCAACAAATTATATTTGAAAAAGGAGCCTGTCATTTATCAGCCAGTATTTTCCCTCTGATGCCTGGTTCAGATGGGCTAGGAGAAATCCTTGTCTCCTCCTCCCTATCCAGGATCATTCTTTCTTTCAGCACATAAGCAAATCAACCTTAAATAAGTTTAAATTCATTTAAATCTTTTGAACATATTTTTTTTTCTAAGTTTGAATCCTTAATTGTTTTTTCATCTCTTAATTTATTTTGTCTTCCTTTAACTTCAGCCGTTGTCTATGCATCTTGGAGGGTAGAACTAGAAGTCAGTGCTGGAAAGATTTTTTCTTTTCTAATTTTAAAAATTAAAACTTTGTTATTTGGTGTCTAGGCTCTTTATTGAATCAGGGCCTTGGAAACTGAGATTCCAGCAAGGGTGCTCAGGACAGGCTTCCACAAGCAGTGTTAGAACCATCCTCTCTTCTGACACCCACAGACCTAGTTGTGAGCCTGGGACACTTGTCTAGATGTCCCCCTCGTGTTGAGCTCCCCTATGGGGGTCCAGTTGAGACTATAACAGCTCCTTTAAGAAGTACTAATGATTTTGAATTTTGGAATGAAAAAGATTGGGATCTGGATTCCTCCCTACCCCAACCCTAAAATTTCTTGCTTTTTAGGTTCCCATCATCATCATGTTATGACAAGATTACACATTGTGGTCTGAAGACTCCCTGCCTGGCCCTGCTTCTTCCTGCTTTTATCTTGCAGAGGTGTTATCCCCAGATCAACCACTTTCGCTCCTAACTCTGTCTCAGTATCTGCTTTCAGGGAGAACTACCTGCCACATAGACTGGTTAATTTATTAGTTCATTTTAACCTCCCAACATTACTGGGGAGGAGAGTTAAAATAAATAAAAAATTTTCCAAAGACTTTCTAAATTCAAGTATTTAGTTTTCAGCTTTCTTAATTGTAACTTCATTCTGGACACGCTTCCAACCATCTTGCTTTTGGGTGCCTCACAATTCCTCAGCCTCACATTTTTTGCTCACTACTCTCTGTGCATGGCTAATATTATCGGCTTTGCATCTGATTTTCTTAGATGCTTTCTTGGGGAGTAAGCAGATAGCTGAAAATTCTTTATTTATCTTTGTAAATCGAAAAGAAGTACTAAGTCTATTTTCTTTTCCCTCCACATCTAGCAGACACATGAGGAACAAAATATCCTGAGAAAACATATAATGTTCTTGCCTTAGTAGTAGACCCAGTTGAGTAATGTGCCATTGGTTACAATGAACCAAACAGCCCACTGTCCAAAGGCATCTCCACAGCACAGACCTCCAGATGCTAAGCTTTCCCTCGTTTGTTCTCTTGACCCTCAGCCAGATCTTGGCTCCTCCAGCTCCTCATATCTGTGTCTCAGATGCCCCTGGCTGTGTTCTTGCACTCTAGACCTCCCCAGTCCCTTCCCCTGTCACACCCCCTACTCATGGCTCCCCCACACAACCTGCCCACACTTGCCCTGGGCTAGTGTTTCCTTCTTAAGTGGCCCCGGAATACATATAGTACATGTTGTATAATGGCTCCCTTTTCAGAGCAAATTGGCACACATTTGTGTAAATAAAATGTCTTTCCCCTCTGGATGGATTAATTGTTGGCCTGTGACTAGGAAGAGCAAAGGGAAGAGGGTCTGGGAAGGGTGAGTGAAGCATGCAGCCTGTGTTACCATACTAATAGGTCAGTTTTGTGGTGTTTCCAAATTCCTGAATGCTTGGAGGTGGCAATGATCAGAAATCAGAACAATTAGGAGGCAGAAAAACCTCCCCATCAGGGATGATTAATAAATTGCATACATTAATTGTCTACAGATGAATGCTCAATCTGATACTGTGTATGGAGTTTCCTGTTTCAGAAAGAGAGTCTGATTCTTATTTCAACAGAACCTACAAAACCTGCTTGTTAGTCTAATTTCACAGCATGGATTTATTATCAAGTTATATCTATCCTCAGCGATCAATGCAAGAACAAAAGAATGGGAAAGAATAGAGATCTCTTCAAGAAAATTAGAGATACCAAGGGAACATTTCATGCAAAGATGGGTTTGATAAAGGACAGAAATAGTATGAACCTAACAGAAGCAGAAGGTATTAAGAAGAGGTGGCAAGAATACACAGAAGAACTGTACAAAAAAGATCTTCACAACCAAGATAATCACCATGGTGTGATCACTCACCTAGAGCCAGACATCCTGGAATGTGAAGTCAAGTGGGCCTTAGGAAGCATCACTACGAACAAAGCTAGTAGAGGTGATGGAATTCCAGTTGAGCTATTTCAAGTCCTGAAAGATGATGCTGTGAAAGTGCTGCACTCAATATGCCAGCAAATTTGGAAAACTTAGCAGTGGCCACAGGACTGGAAAAGGTCAGTTTTCATTCCAATCTCAAAGAAAGGTGCCAAAGAATGCTCAAACTACCACACAATTGCACTCATCTCACACGCTAGTAAAATAATGCTCAAAATTCTCCAAGCCAGGCTTCAGCAATACGTGAACTGTGAACTTCCCAATGTTCAAGCTGAATTTAGAAAAGGCAGAGGAACCAGAGATCAAATTGCCAACATCTGTTGGATCATCGAAAAAGCAAGAGAGTTCCAGAAAAACATCTGCTTTCGCTTTATTGACTATGCCAAAGCCTTTGACTGTGTGGATCACAATAAACTGTGAAAATTCTGAAAGAGATGGGAATACCAGACCACCTGCCCTGCCTCTTGAGAAACCTATATGCAGATCAGGAAGCAACAGTTAGAACTGGATATGGAACAACAAACTGGTTCCAAATAGGAAAAGGAGTATGTCAAGGCTGTATACTGTCACCCTGCTTATTTAACTTATATGCAGACTACATCATGAGAATTTAGACGTACACTGGGCTGGAAGAAGCACAAGCTAGAATCAAGATTGCCAGGAGAAATATCAATAACCTCAGATATGCAGATGACACCACCGTTATGGCAGAAAGTGAAGAGGAATTAAAAAGCCTCTTGGATGAAAGTGAAAGAGGAGAGTGAAAAAGTTGGCTTAAAGCTCAACATTCAGAAAACTAAGATCATGGCATCTGGTCCCATCACTTCATGGGAAATAGATGGGGAGACAGTGGAAACAGTGGCAGACTATTTTTTTGCCTCCAAAATCACTGTAGATGGTGATTGAAGCCATGAAATTAAAAGATGTTTACTCCTTGGGAGGAAAGTTATGACCAACCTAGATAGCATATGGAAAAGCAGAGACATAGAGACATTACTTTGCCAACAAAGGTCCGTCTAGTCAAGGCTATGGTTTTTCCAGTAGTCATGTATAGATGTGAGAGTTGGACTGTGAAGAAAGTTGAGCACCGAGGAATTGATGCTTTTGAACTGTGGTGTTGGAGAAGACTCTTGAGAGTCCCTTGGACTGCAAGGAGATCCAACCAGTCCATTCTAAAGATCAGTCCTGGGTGTTCTTTGGAAGGATTGATGCTAAAGCTGAAACTCCAATACTTTGGCTACCTGATACGAAGTGTTGACTCATTGGAAAAGACTCTGATGCTGGGAGGGATTAGGGGTGGGAGGAGAAGGGGATGACAGAGGATGAGATGGCTGGATGGCATCACCGACTTGATGGACATGAGTTTGAGTGAACTCCGGGAGTTGGTGATGGACAGGGGGGCCTGGCACACTGCGATTCATGGGGTTGCAAAGAGTCGGACATGACTGAGTGACCTAACTGAACTGAACTGAACTATATCTATCAAAAATGATTAAGTATGTTTATCACTTCTAAAGGTAGTGCTGTTAGCAGTGAATTTAGCATGACTGTTTTGTGTGGAAAGAGTTTCCCTATGAGAGTCTCTTAAGTTATAAGTCATTCTGGGGGAAGAAGGAGTGGGGTGCTATTATTTAATGGATATAGAGTTTCAGCTTTTCTGTATTCATCTGGAGATAGATGGTGATGATGATTGTACAACAGTATTTAATTACACTTAAACGTATTTAAAATGGTAAATTTTATGTATATGTTACCATAATAAAAAATGAAAAAATTCATTTTTTTGTGATAAAAATTACATAGCACAGAAGGATAAAACAATAAGGTTTGTCTTTCTGCCTTTTACCATCAATTCATCTTCCCACTCCTCTGAGGCAACCAGAGCTGATATCCTTTTAGAAATCTGTTGTATAGCAAGTGTATTTATATAGTACTATGTTACTGTTGTTTAAAACACATACTGTTTGGTCCCTTGCTTTTATTATTTAGAGCTTCCTGGATGGCTCATGGTAAAAAATCTGCCTGCCAAGCAGAAGACAGGATTTGATCCCTGGGTTGGGAAGATCCCCTGGAGAAGGGCATGGCAACCCACTCCAGTATTCTTGCCTGGGGAATCCCATGGACAGAGGAGCCTGGCAGACTGTTGTCCACAGGGTTGCAAAGAGTAGGACCTGACTGAATGACTAGCACTTTCACTTTCACTTCGCCTGCTTATGGAATGCTCAGGCTCCCTTGGACGCACCTGCAAACTGAACCCTTTTTGTCATAGTGTTTTTCAGTGAAAATGCATTCCAAATTCTCAGCAATTGAGTTGTCAATGTCTGTTTTGGAGTAGAGCCTGTTTGTGAGCTGAAAATAACTGCTGCTTTCCCTTTTAAAAAATTTCGTTGGAGTATGGTTGATTTACAAAGTTGTGTTAGTTTCAAATGTTCCAGTTGTTCAGCCCCAGTGTTGTTGCTCAGTTGTGTCCTGCATAGTAATTCAGTTATACATATATTCATTCTTTTTTAGATTCTTTTCTCATATAGATTATTCCAGTATACTGAGTAGAGTTCCTGTGCTGTACAGTATGTCCTTGTTGGTTATCCAAGTTCCTGATTTATCCCTCCTGCCTCCCCTGTTTCCTCTTAGGTAATCTTAAATTTGATTTCAACATCTGTGTAAGCCTGTTTCTGTTTTGTAAATAAGTTCATTTGTATCAGTTTTTAATGATTAAATTCCATGTATGAGTGGTATCATATGGTGTTTGTCTTTCTCTGACTTACTTTACTTAGTGTGATAATCTGTAGGTCCATCCACATTGCTGCAAATGGCATTATTTTGTTCTTTCTTATGATCGAGTAATACTCCATTGTATTTATGTACCACATCTTTATCCATTTCTCTGTTAATGCACACTTCTTTTTCTAAAATATGTATTATCTTTATTTTTCACACAAAATCTATAAAAGAAATAAGTTGGATGATATAACTCAAATTTTATTGATAAGAAATTTGAGGTGTAGATGTGGAATGAGTTCTTTAAGGCTACATAAACTAGTTAGTGTTTGAATGACTACATTTTGCTCTTGAATCATTAGCCAACCGATTCCGTAAAATAAAATACATAGATTCAGCTGATCTACATACACTGAGCTTCCATTTGGCTGCCTTTTGTAATGTGTATTTTGTAGTGGTTGGAATTGGAGGTGATAACAAAGTGGATGTTGTTATTGTTCAGTCGCTAGGTCCTGTCCAACTATTCGTGACTCCATGAACTGCAGCATGCCAGGCTTCCTTGTCCTCCACTGTCTCCTGGAGTTTGCTCAAGTTCATGTCCATTGAGTCCATCTCATCCTCTGCCGACAAAGTGGATGGGCCAGTAATAATGTTTCTTGCATTAATAGGAACTTTCTCTCTCGCTGTTTTAAAGTAAGAAATGATACTCAAGGAAAACTGTTGTGAAAGGAAGCTCATTTGCTATTGCTGGTGTGTGGTGATTGTATTGGCCTTATCTTGTTCTCTCCAACTAGACCTGCCCACATGGACGTCATCCAAAGCCATGGGAAAGATAAATATAGGAAGAAAAACCCAACTGGGAAAATTCTCCCTGGGGAATATATAAAAAGAAAACCACAAAAATGAATCTTCTAAAGAGTGTAAAACAGTAATTTTGGGGAATATCTCAGGATTAGGACTTGAGGTTCTGTTATCCGAGGACTAGTTTTGAAACTCAGACTTCCTCAATAAGTTGTTTTTACTGCCCCCACCCCCGCCTCCTCCTTCTTCTTTTCTTTTTGAAAACAAAAAACAATTTTTGAAGGTCTTCAATCAGGGTGGGGTGAAGTAGCTACAGTTTTTGGATGTCAGGGGCTGTACTTGTCAAGAGCGGATGTGTTATTTAGGTTGATGTGGAAAGGACAGTACACTGATTATAGGTGACACGCTGAGGATTACAGGCTGAATTGGCTCACACAAAATACAAAATCAAAAATATGTTGAAGTCTGAGCACCAGGCACTTCAGAGTATTATTGTAGTCAGAGACAGAGTCTTTACAGAGGTAATTCAGTTAAAATGAGGTCATTAGAAGGAACTCTAGTCCAATACAACTAGTGTTCTTATAAGAAAAGGAAATTTGAGACAGACACGTCCAAAGGGAAAGAGTTTGATCACACAAGGAGAAGGCAGCCATCCGAAAGTCAAGGTGATAGGTCAGGAACTGACCCTTCCCTTACAGGCCTCCAGAGGAGCTAACCCTGCAACACCTTGATCTTGGAATTTTAGTCTCCAGAACTATGAGAAAATACATTTCTGTTGTTTAAGCCACCCATTTCTGTGGGACCTGGTTATAACAGCCCCAGCAAACGAGTACACTGATAATACCCCAATCCTTAGAGCTGGGGAGAAAATGAAACAGGACATTCAGCTTTTTGGTGAGTTAAAAAGGAGCAGATGACAGTCGACAGGGAGATGTTCCTAGAAACCCAAAAGGCCGGTTACTAGTTCCAATGAATTTCTAATCTTAAACCCAAACCGGCCACTAAAGGAAGCAGCTGATGGGCATTATCTGAAGTTCTAGTCTGATATGCTGGTGTTCCAAGGACACGAAAAGAACTAGGTGAAATAATTGAACTCATTTTCAGATCAATTTGATATTTAAGTTTTACAAAGTACTCATCTGTGAAATAGACCATTTCCTTCCACATCCCTGGGAAGAAGTTTATAATTAAAACACCTTGGAGAACTTCTATTAATTGTTGCATACCTGGAATATCACAAAAGAGAGTGTAGGTAAAACATTTATTGAAATCATTGTCTTTGCCTTTGTTTGTTACACATAACTACAGGAATAAATTCAATATCAGAGTAATCCAACTCTATGCCCCAACCAATAATGCTGAAGAAGCTGAAGTTGAATGTTCTATGAAGACCTACAAGACCTTCTAGAACAAACACCCAAAAAAGATGTCCTTTTCATTATAGGGGACTGGAATGCAAAAGTAGGAAGTTAAGAAATACCTGAAGTAACTGGCAAATTTGGCCTTGGAATACGGAATGAAGCAGGGCAAAGGCTAACAGAGTTTTGCCAAGAGAACAACACTGGTCATAGCAAACACCCTCTTCCAACAACACAAGAGAAGACTACACATGGATGTCGTCAGATGGTCAATACTGAAATCAGATTGATTTTATTCTTTGCAGCCAACGATGGAGAAGCTCTATACAGTCAGCAAAAACAAGATGGGGAGCTGACTGTGGCTCAGATCATGAACTCCTTATTGCCAAATTCAGACTTAAATTGAAGAAAGTAGGGAAAACCACTAGACCATTCAGGTATGACCTAAATCATGTCCCTTAAGACTATACAGTGGAAATGAGAAATAGATTCAAGGGATTAGATCTGATAGAGTACCTGAAGAACTATGGACAGAGGTTTGTGACATTGTACAGTAGGCAGTGATCAAGACCATCCCCAAGAAAAAGAAATGCAAAAAGGCAAAATGGTTGTCAGAGGAGGCCTTACAAACAGCTAGGAAAAGAAGAGAAGTGAAAAGCAAAGGAGAAAAGGAAAGATATACTCATTTGAATGCAGAGTTTCAAAGAATAGCAAGGAGAGATAAGAAAGCCTTCCTCAGTGATCAATGCAAAGAAATAGAGCAAAACAGTAGAATGGGAAAGACTAGAGATCTCTTCAAGAAAATTAGAGATAACAAGAGAAATTTTCATGCAAAGATGGGCACATTAAAGGACAGATATGGTATGGGCCTAACAGAAGCAGAAGATATTCAGAAGAGGTGGCAAAAATACACAGAAGAACTATACAAAAAAGATCTTCACAACCAAGATAATCATGATGGTGTGATCACTCACCTAGAGCAAGACATCCTGGAATGTGAAGTCAAATGGGCCTTAGGAAGCATCACTATGAACAAAGCTAGTGGAGGTGATGGAATTCCAGTTGAGCTATTTCAAATCCTGAAAGATGATGCTGTGAAAGTGCTGCACTCAATATGCCAGCAAATTTGGAAAACTCAGCAGTGGCCACAGGACTGGTAAAGTCAGTTTTCATTCTAATCCCAAAGAAAGGCAATGCTAAAGAATTCTCAAACCACTGCACAATCGCACTCATCTCACATGCTAGCAAAGTAATGTTCAAAATTAAACTGGAAAAGATCAGTTTTCATTCCAATCCCAAAGAAGGGCAAGGTCAAAGAATGTTCAAACTACCATACAATTGCTCTCTTTTCACATGCTAGCAAGGTAATGGCTCAAAATCCTTCAAGCTAGGCTTCAACTGTATGTGAACCGTGAGCTTCCAGATGTGTAAACTGAATTTAGAAAAAGTAGAGGAACTAGAGATCAAATTGTCAACATCTATCGGATCATAGAAAAGGCAAGGGAATTCCAAAAAAAATCTACTTCTGCCTCAATGACTACACTAAAGCCTTTGACTATGTGGATCATAACAAACTATGGAAAATTCTTAAAGAGATGGGAATACCAGACCACTTTACCCATCTCCTGAGAAACCTGTATGCAGAACAAGAAGCAACAGTTAGAGCCAGACATGGAACTATTGACTGGTTCAAAATTGGGAAAGGAACATGACAAGACTGTATATTGTCACCCTGCTAATCTAACTTATATGCAGAATGCATCATTGGAAATGCTGGGCTGGATGAATCATAAACTGGAATTAAGATTGCCAAGAGAAATATCAAAAACCTTGGATATGTAGATGACACCACCCTTATGGAAGAATGTGAAGAAGAACTAAAGAGCCTCTTGATGAAGGTGAAAAGAAAAGAGTGAAAAAGCTGGCTCAAAACTCAACATTTTAAAAACTAAGATCATGGCATCTGGTTCCATTACTTCATGGCAAATAGATGGAAACTGTGGAAACAGTGACAGATTTTATTTTCTTGGGCTCCCAAATCACTGCAGATGGTGACTGCAGCCATGAAATTAAAAGACACTTGCTCCTTGGAAGAAAAAGTGTAAAGTGTAGTTGCTCACTCATGTTGGACTCTTTGTGACCCCATGGTTGTAGCCCACCAGGCTCCTCTGTCCTTGGAATTTTCCTGGCAAGAGTGATGGAGTCGGTTGCCATTCCCTTCTCCAGGGGATCTTCCCAACCCAGGGATCAAACCCTGATCTCCAGCATTGCAGGCAGATTCTTTACCGTCTGAGCCATCAAAAACCTCACCCAACGTGGGACTCATACCCATGACCCTGAGAGACAAACCTAGACAGCATATTAAAAAGTAAAGACATCACTTTGCTGACAAAAGGTTCATATAGTCAAAGCTATGGTTTTTCCAGTAGTCATGGGTGGTTATGAGAAAGTGAAAGTTGCTCAGTTGCATCCGAATCTTTGCAGCCCTATGGACTATACAGTTTATGGAATTCTGCAGGCCAGAATACTGGAATGGGTCCTTTCCCTTCTCCAGGGGAATCTTCCCAACCCAGGGATTGAACCCAGGTCTCCTGCACTGCAGGCACATTCTTTACCAGCTGAGCCACAAGGGAAGCCCAAGAATACTGGAGTGGGTAACCTATCCCTTCTCCAGGGGGTCATCCCAACCCAGGAATCAAACCTGGGTCTCCTGCATTGCAGGTGGATTCTTTACCAACTGAGCTATCAGGGTTGTTAAGACCATAAAGAAGTCTGAGTTTCAAAGAATTGATGGTTTCAAACTGTGGTGCTGGAGAAGACTCTTGAGAGTCCCTTGGACAACAAGGAGATTTAGTCAGTCAATCCTAAAGGAAATCAACCCTAAATATTCCGTGGAAGGACTGATCCTGAAACTGAAGCTCCAATATTTTGGCCTCCTGATGTGAAGAGCTGACTGATTGGAAAAGACCCTGATGCTGGGAAACATTGAGGGCAGGAAGAGAAAAGTGCAGCAGAGGATGAGCTGGCATCACCAATTCAATGGGTGAGCAAACTCTGGGCGATAATGAAGAACAGGGAAGCCTGGTGTGCTGCAGTTCATGGGGTCACAAAGAGTTGGACACAACTTGGAGACTGAACAACAATAGTTGATTTACAATGTTGTGTTAATTTCAGCTGTACAGCAAAGTGATTCACTTTGAAATCACTTTATGTACATTCATTTTCATATTCTTTTCCATCATGGTTTATCACAGTCTACTGACTATAGTTCCCTGTGCTGTACAGTAGGATATTGTTTGTCCATTCTATATAGAATAGTTTGCATCTGCTGATCCCAACCTAGACAGCATATTAAAAAGCAGAGACATTACTTTGCCAACAAAGGTCCATCTAGTCAAAGCTATGGTTTTTCCAGTGGTCATGTATGAATGTGAGAGTTGGACTATAAAGAAAGCTGAGAGCTGAAGAATTGATGCTTTTGAACTGTGGTGTTGGAGAAGACTCTTGAGAGTCCCTTGAGCTGCAAGGAGAGCCAACCAGTCCATCCTAAAGGAAATTAGTCCTGAATATTCAGTGGAAGGACTGATACTAAAGCTGAAACTCCAATACTTTGGCCACCTGATGAGAAGAACTGACTCATTAGAAAAGACCCTGATGCTGGGAAAGATTGAAGGCAGGAGGAGAAGGGGACGACAGAGGATGAGATGTTTGGATGGCATCACTGATTCAATGGACATGAGTTTGAGCAAGCTCCGGGAGATGGTGAAGGACAGGGAAGCCTGGCGTGCTGCAGTCCATGGAGTTGCAAAGTGTTGGACACGACTGAGTGACTGACCAACAGCAAAGAAAATCTTTTTAGTCTTTTTCTACAAAGTTCAGAGAAAAAAATACATTTCTTTCTTAAGACCATTTGACATGCTGATATTTACAGATATCAGCATTCTATATAGTTTCTATTTGTATACATTTCATAGTTCATTATGTGATATACATTTCCATGTGTATAATAAGTAAGTATCAAACATGAATATGATATTTTAAAATAAGGTTACAATAAAATTAATATTAAAGTAACAAGCATCCTATTTTGCTCTTAATCTTATTTAACTTAATGCTGTTTTACGTTATATACTAAAGTGCAGAAAAGTTATAGCCATGTTAAATATGGGTCTGGACAAGTCTTTTTTTAGCTACACACCAAACAGTTATTTCTGTTTTATTTACTCAAATGAATACATTCATATGCTCTTTATTTCCAATATAATATCCTATTTATTTATAACAGATCCTCAACAAGATTAAATATGTGTTTATGATGAAATAATTTTATTATACTTTTATGAAAGGGGAGAAATTATATTGCTTATGTGTTAACATGTACACCTGAGCTATCTGTAATTGGGAAGACTTGAGCTACTATTCTAACTGGCTTTCTTGTTTATGTATTTATTTTTGATAAACATGGGTTTTAAATCATCAGTTTTAACTAAACGAAGATAGATAGCCTTAAGAATAATTAGATTAAGAAAGTTTTAATTGAGTCTGCATTCCTTCTTTTCGAAAATATAAGTTTAATAATATCTATCATAAACTTATTAAATAGTAGTGACAGGCAGAAGAAAATAAAGATAAATAAATCATTCAATCAAAAATATACTAAAAATTTAACAAAGGGGCTTCCGTGATAGCTCAGTTGGTAAGGAATCCATCTGCAGTGCAGGAGACACTGGTTCAATTCCTGGGTGGGGAAGATCCCCTGGAGAAGGGATAGGCTATCCACTCCAGTATTCTTGGGCTTCCCCTGTGGCTCAGCTGGTAAATAACTTTGTTAATCATTCAACATAATAGCACCCTTAATACATTTGCTAATTGTTTCCTATTTTGGAATGTGTATTTGGCTACCACACTGTGTACCATATGATCCTTCATAAACTACCAATATTTCCAAGGTTAAGAAGAAATGAATTCAGTGCCTTCTGGTCCCATTAAAATGTAAACATTTAAAGTACACAAAGGGAAATAACATACCATAGCTTCTCTGTTTGGACTAATTTCATCCATCCATCCATAAACACATCTTTTTAAAAATTAATTTATTTTAATTGGAGGATAATTACTTTACAATATTGTGATGGCTTTGGCTATACATTGACATGAATCAGTGATGGGTGCACACCCATCCCCCCCATCCTGAACACCCCTCCCACCTCCCTCCCTACCTCATTCATCTGGATTGTCCCAGAGCACCAGCTATGAGTGCCCTTCATGCAACAGATTTGCACTGGTCATCTGTCTTACATACAGTAATATACATGTTTCAGTGCTATTTTCTCAAATCATCCCACCTCCACATTCTCCCACAGAGTCCAAAAGCTTGTTCTTTACACCTGTGTCTTTTGCTGCCTTGCATATGGAATTGACCTTACTGTCTTTATTCCATACATATGCATTAATATACAGTATTGGTGTTTCTCTTTCTGACTTACTTCACTTTGTGTAACAGACTCCAGTTTCATCCACCACATTAGAACTGACTCAAATGTGTTCTTTTTATAGCTGAATAATATTCCATTGTGTATATGTACCACAACTCCCTTATCCATTTGTCTGCTGATGGACATATAGATTGCTTCCATGTCCTAGCTATTGTAAACAGTGCTGCAATGAACATTGGGGTACATTTGTCTCTTTCAATTCTGGTTTCTTTGGTGTTGTATACACATCTTTTTATCAAATAGATATTTATGTGTTCTCTATGCTTTTCTTCCTCCAGATGTTACACTAACATTGGGGATACTAATATAAACAACAACAGTAATGACAATAACAATATGATTCTTGCTCTAAGTTGCTTTCAGGGGATAATTAATTCAGTGGAGCCAAGAGCACTGAGGCAAACAACCAAATTGGAGTTGGTTGACCACTGCAGTGAGCATAGCCGTGTACCAGATCCTGTGGATCTGTCAGCATTTCCTCTCTGGTGTGTCTGGGGTGGTTTATTTTCTTACCTTTTATGACCTTTAATGGGCTCTTTTTGAGCTTTTACTTGGTCTGATAACAATAGCATTCTTCCTGGTAAAAAGTCATATCAGTCATATCATTGCTTTCACTCTTTGTAAAAGGCCATTTTGTTGTTGTAGCATTAGTATAACCTTTTGGGGGACCTTTTGATCTACACTCAATAACCCCTGGAGTACCCCTCAGTGGATATTCCACCACTACTGTTTTCTAAATTGTCGACCCTCCTCCTAATCCACATGTTCTTTAAAGACTTTGGTAGTTTTAAAATTTGTCCACAAGTTATTTTATACTCATTCTTTCAAGAGGTGGGGCCTATTTCCTTTTCCCCTGAGAGTGATCTGTACTTAGTATCTCTTTTCTGATGAACAGAATATGGTGGAAGTGACTGTGCTACTTTGGAGACTAGGTCATAAAAGACATTGCAGCTTCCATGTTGGTTACTCTCTTCTATCACTTGCTCTGGGTGAGGAGGGGGGGAGGTCAGGTGACATACATGAGGAAAGCTAGTACATATGACAAGGAACAGAGGCCTCCAATCAATAATTATGTGAGTTAGCCATCTTGGAAGTGGGTTTTCCAGCCCTAGTCAAACCTTCAGATGCCTTGCAGCCCAGAAAAACATCATGACTACATGTTTCATGAGAAAGCCTGAGCCATAACAACCAAGCTGAGATGTTTCTTGATTCCTACCCCTTGTCAACTCTAATTTTTGTTTTCAACCAGTTTTGGGGGTAATTTGTAATATTGCAAAAGGTAACTAGTATAACAATTTGCCTCCTTTATTAGACTATGTTGTAAAAAGAGTCAGCTCCACACATAAATAGTCTCTATTTAAAATTTTTTGTCCACATTGCACTTGTATGACACCATTCTCCTTTGCACCCCAGGAACAAAAATATTCTTTCATTTTTATCTACTTATACTTTGGACTCCATTCTCACTTATCTTCTCTAAGATGTTTGTCTCAGATTTTCACCTTTAGTTTCTCCTTGGTTTCAACAAACTCTAGTCTCCCCTATCATCAAAACAAAACTCCCTTTGATCATGCTGCTTTTTTTTTGGCATGTGTATTTGTTTGCAAAATCTTGAAGTCCTATCTTTTCTTCTCAGGTCTTGCCTGCTGGTTTCTGCCCTTAGTGGAGATATTTTTGCTTGGAGATTAATTACCACTCTCTTTTCCTCATTCCAACTATCCTGATCTCTGGCTCCTTCAGTTCTCAGAACCCTGGGATCCTGAGACCTGGCATAACCCCCTCAGAGGTGACAGATTTGTGACATTTGTCCCAGATCACAAAGTGAGCTTCTGGCAGAGCCAGTGTTCAAGTTCAGCTTCCCTCATTCTCAGATCTGAGTCCTCAACATACCACAAACCACTCCCTGATAATTTTTTCACCACATCTTCTTAGTTCTTCTCTCTCTCTCTTTTTTTTTTTGTTTGACTTTTTCTTCTCAGTCTCTTTTGCTAGTTCCCTTTCCTACCATACCTAAAGCTCTGCTCATTGTTCTCGTCTTCTCTCTTACGATCTCACTCTCATGCTTGTCATTAGATTGCACCTCTAAGCTTCCATCTCTAGTACTGATTCTATCATGGACTGAATTGCTGACTGCCCGTTGGGCAGCTCTATATGGAAGTCCCATTGGTAACTCAATCCCATGGTCAAGTGCCATGTTTCTCCATCTTGTCACAGGTACTTCTCCATTTCTTAACTTTTGGAGTCAATACTTAGAGACATCCAATAGCTACTGAGCCTGTCACTTTTCTTCTTCTTCATCTTCTCATTCTCCATTCCATTTATTCAACAAAAATGTCTTGTGCACAGTGGTGCCAGAAACATGCAGCCCCAAGGACACACAGTCTGGCAAGCCTTCATTCTGGTCCTTTCTTGACTTTTCTGTGACCACAGCTCTAGTCGAGTTCTTCGTCACCTAATTCTGGATTACTCTGACATTGTATTTTTTAAATTATTTATTTATTTGGCTGCCCCAGGTCTTAGTTGCGGCGTGTGGGATCTTTTTAGTTACAGCGTTCAGACTTTGGGTTATGGTGTGTGGGATCTTAGTCCCCTGACCAGGGACTGAACCTGAGCCCCCTGCATTTAAAGCTGGAGCCTTAGCCCCTGGACCCCCAGGGAAGTCCCTGACATTGTACTGAATTTCTCTTTGCTTCTTTTTTTCTCCTGTCTGTCTGTATACTACTTTCTTCATGTTTTATTTGGGTACTATCACTCTCTGTTATCACCACACCGAGACGTCAATTTCTTATAACCCATTTGGCTTTGATTGTCCATTTGTTTTCCTCAGGCACCCTGTATTCCACGCTGTGCTCCTCTACTCTGTGTCCCTGTCAGAGGCGCTTTCTCACTTCCACTGAGCCTTGCTTCTCTTTTGCTCGTTTGGGTCATGTCTTGACACTTCTTCAGTTGGGATGGAGTAGATCCAGGGCCATTATTCTCAGTGGCTTCTGAGGATTGTTTTTAGACAGGGAACAAACATGTGCTATGGGACTCAAAAGGCTGAAATAAAAATGACTACCAAAATATATTATCATTTTGACCTGTTTTAATATTTTTATACTGAACTGTTATGACTCTATGACATAAAACCCCCTTGGGGTGAGGTAAGGTAGGAAGAGAAACAAGTGACATCAATGAGGAGAACTGAGCAGAATATTTGCTTTTCCTGTTACACTTGATCAGACTAAATATCAGTGACTATTGGTGAGGGCTTTAGGGCCTTGTGATCTGAGCTAAACAAGATTTCCCCACATTTCACAATCATTTCTTAATTTAGTATGCTTGGAAGGCAGTGGTCAATGGGGTCATTTAACAGAAACCCAACAAGGTGATCTTTCCAAAAGGAACGTTCCCTCACGGGTATGACAAATCTTGAGGGTGACTGAATCTCTTTATGAAACCAAACAGGTTTAGAAGTAAGGAAGTGAGTAATCTCTGCCATGTACTGCCTTTTTTCTTCATTTATCTATGATTGTATCTTTTATATTAGAGTTATAGATTACTGTGTTTTTTAATTGTTGCTATTGTGAGATGTGAATTCATAATAGAATTTCTAGACTGTCAGAGTTTCTGGATGTACATAAATTGGATAAAGAGACCTCAACATTTTTTGGATGGACAGCTATTCCTTTAGTGTCAAATGACAGAGACAATAAACTCACTGCTTCTTTTACTTATTTATTCAATGGCAGTATAGTTGATTTTCTATAGTTTATTTCTTCTGCACAGCACAGTGATTCAGTTATATATATAATTGAAAAAAAAATATGTATAGACACACACATTCTTTTTAATATTCTTTTCCATTATGGTTTATCCCAGGATATTAAAGATAGTTCCCTGAGCTATACAGTAGAACTTGTTGTTTATCAAAGTCACTGCTTCTTGGTCATTTTCTGGCTTATTCATTAATTAATCTATTCAACCAATTTTTTTTAAAGCGAGTGCCTATTATATTCTTGGTAGAGTGCCAAGTGCTATGTATACAATGGTGAACAAGATGGACAAGGTTTTGACTCTTTCCTCATAACTCACAGAACCATCAGGCAGTAAACAAAGTGAAAATGAGGTATTCTCAGTTTTTGTCGTCAACTCTTATTGGTTCTCTGAATCCTGTCCGCTCCTTTTATCTGTTTTTCTTTCTCATAAAAGGCCCTTCTCAAGTGGCTTTAATGTCAGTGATGGTTGCATGTCTTTCATGCAGGTGAAGGCCAAGGAAAGTGGTCATTCTAGCTGGGCATCTGGTCTGGTTCATGTACGTGAAACTTCATCCAATCCTTTCATGTCAATACTTTTAATATTCTGACAGATTCTTTGTTGCTTTTTGGCTTAGTGCCTCATTGCCTTAGTTTGTGTCAGTAAAGTACTTTTTCCTTTTAATTAATAAAAGTAAATTAAGTTTGACTTATTCTATAGTAAAGGCAGAATATAAATTACTGGGTATGGCACACAATGGTGTTTAATAAATATTTGGAAAAAGTGGAAGTGAGGAAGAGGTAGTTTACAATGAATCACTTTTACAAGGTGTTAGAGAAGACTCTTGAGAGTCCCTTGGACTGCAGGGAGATCCAACCAGTCCATTCTTTTTTTTTTTCTTTCTAATTTTATTTTATTTTTAAACTTTACATAATTGTATTAGTTTTGCCAAATATCAAAATGAATCCGCCACAGGTAACACCCATTCTGAAGGAGATCAGCCCTGGGATTTCTTTGGAAGGAATGATGCTAAAGCTGAAACTCCAGTACTTTGGCCACTTCATGCGAAGAGTTGACTCATTAGAAAAGACTCTGATGCTGGGAGGGATTGGGGGCAGGAGGAGAAGGGGACGACAGAGGATGAAATGGCTGGATGGCATCACTGACTCGATGGACATGAGTCTGAGTGAACTCCAGGAGTTGGTGATGGACAGGGAGGCCTGGTGTGCTGCGATTCATGGGGTCCCAAATAGTCAGACACGACTGAGCGACTGAACTGAACTGAACTGAACTAAAGATATAAATACTTGCTCCTCTTTTTTAAAAAAAATTTTTACCAGAGGAAATGATACATGGAAGAAATGAAGAATGAAAAAAGTAAGCAAGAAGCAAAGAAATCATCCAGATTTGATGGGAAATATTTCATATATATAACTTTTAATGGCCTCTTTACAGTTTTCCCAGCCTATATGTTAGACAAGTTTTTCTCCCTCTCCCTCCCTTTCTGCCTTCTCCTCCTCCCCTTCACCATTCTTCTCCCTCACTTTCTCACTGAATGTTCTGCGGGGTATTTGACTTTCGAAGATCACAGCCATCTCAGATGATGGTTAAAAGACCAGGCTCTGTCATCAGTCAGACTTGCATCCCAGTGTTGGCTGCACCACTTACTGACAGGTGACCTTGGGCAAGCATTTCTAAGCAACTATTTCTTCATCTATAAAATGGAAAGAATAACAATTCCTATCTTAATAGATTTTGTGAGGATCAGAGGTGATAATCCATATAAAGTGCTTAACCCTCTGCCCTAGACTGACAATGTCTATAATGTCTGGACTGCTCCATTCTTTATTTCTCTCCCAGAAGACTATGCTATAAAATGCCATCTATTGCGGGTGATTTTTCTACAAAAATTAAATACATATGTAAATCGTACTTTTTCATCCTTGAATAACTTAAACATAGCCAAGGATGTTTTCTCCAGGCTTTGTAAGAGCATTCTTTCTGAGATGAGGTCAAATTTGAAAAATGTTTCAGAAGCAGAAATTTTCAGTAAGTCATAAACAAGAGACTCTATGGGATTATTATGTGAATCTGCATTCTTCAGTATCTGTTCTCATATCCCTCAATAAATATAATAAGTGCATACTGTTGGTTGAATTCCCAGCTAATTTTCTGGAATTAAATTTGTATCATTTTCTGAAGGCATTGCATTTCAGTCCCAAGAAATAGATTCTTTTAGTAGACACGATAGTCCAAATCAGTGTTTTGGCATCGTTTTCAGCAATCCTGATTCACATTCTTACTGTTCTTACTGCATCTTGGAGAATAGGAGAAGACCTTTTCTTTTATACTGGCAGTTTGCAGGCAATGCTTCTGCGAACTTTAGCATTCTTGCCAGGAATTGTTCAACACTCATTTCCAGTCTTTCTTTGCTTGGAATACAGACTGATGGGAAAAGATCCAACACCACAATTATTGCTTTTTCAGTAGAAATGCTTCAAGTTGATCAGAAGACCAAACTGAAATTATATTTCCTTAGATGTGTCCTTGTACTGATAGGGAAGGAGAAGGGAATCTTAACAGGAGAAGAAAATGATGTTGCTTAGTGCTGAGCTCAGCTGAGTTGAAATTCTAACATTCCTAACCTCATTTTATGAGTGAAAGTTACTTTTAAATTAAAGAACACGATGCCTCTCTCTTGTACCCAGTGGGATCTGTAGAGAGTCAAACAGTACATCTATATCAGGAAATTCTATTCTAGCTTTTTACTGTGCTGATGGAGAAAACATCTTTCCAGATGAATTTCTGTTTATATAGCCTTTAAAATTTTTACTTGCACCCAGTTTGTCCCATTGGCAGTACTTCCAGTTCTTTTTTTTTTTTTTTTTAAGGCCACAATAGTGTTTATAGAACAGGGAGAGAAGTGGCCCTGTTAGTGAGAGAAAAGAAGCTATAAAACTCCTTACTAGGGATATCTTTTAAAAGCATATTAAATGGTGCTGATGGCTTGTCAATAGAATTTTTAGTATTTTATTATGAATTGTTGAAGGAATTACATAGTGAATGTCCACATACCTGCCATCTCTATTCTACATTAGTATTTTGCTATATTTATTACTTTATCATGTTTCTATCTACCTCACTCCATTCCTCTATCCATTTATCATTCTATCTTATTGTTTTGCAAGGGAGGGGGGCACCTTTCAAGGTGAGTTGTGGACATCTGAAACAATGAATTTATTTTGAATCACAAATGATACCAGCTTGCTATTTGGTGAATGGTATATTGCATCTGGTAGGACTAGTAATAGCTAGTTAAAAAAAAAAAAAAACACAAACCCAACAGAACAGCTTGCTGTGTTTAAAAAGAGTTTGCTTTCTCTGGTAAAAGAAGGTTGAATGTAGGAGTTCAGTGTTGGTATGGTGGTTCTAACATCATCCATGGCTTAAGCTCTTTCTCCCTGGTCTAGCATCCTAGCGTAAGGCATTCATCTGCAAGAACTTTCATGGCCTGAGATGCTGCTAGAGCTCCAGTCATCTCGTTTTTCACAGTAGGAAGGAGGAAAGGGATAAAGTCTTCTTTTAATGACCAGTCCCAGAAGAACCAATAATTTTTTATAATCAACTTGTCTACTCTAGGGAAAATAAAATGAAGGAATTTTATAGGGACTATATTGTTTTTATAGATAAACTTTGGAAAAACTGAAGTATTTATAAAGTTTATACTGAAAATATAGTATTATGTATTCTTTTAATTAAATAGGTGGTTTATTTATTTCAGCCATTTCATTTTCCTGGGAAAAATCAAATGAGTTGAGGTTTCCTTTCCTAGCACATCTGTGTGGGTCCTGAGTTACTGTTAAAGACATTTGTGAAGGCAGAGAAGGTGAGTTTGAATAACTTTTCATGTAACTTGGGTTCAACAACATGATTTATTCAGTAAATTAATGGATTCTTATATTGAAATAATATCAAAATGATACTTTTTTATTGGATGATCACATCACTGTGATCACAATGCAATGCCATCAAAGCAAGGTGGTTCAACAGTAAAGAACCAGATGTTATCCTCAGGGATGCAAGCCTTGAGAGCTGCATGGGTTGAGAATTTGGCCTAATGATGATAGAAGTCCTGAAGGGTATTTTTGATAGCATTTAAAGGTTTTATATTTGCAGAAGAAGCTTTATTTTCTGGTCTTAAACATGATTCACATCTGGGGAGGTCTTGGGCAGAAGAGTATTGAAGGTTGATGGTATGGGGTGCCCAGCAGCAATAGGAATGTTTGAGGAGATCTGTGAGGTGGTCCATGTGCCAACTATGACTAAGGCATTTTCATATTTATGACCAAGAAATTAAAATGACTATCACAGGTGAAAAAATTAATCCATACCTCCATCCTTTTCTACTTTTGATTAAAGAGTATCAGAAATGGGAATCTCTCCCTATTCTCAACTCTTTGTATTCCAAGAATTTGTTTTCTAAATAAGAATGTTTTAACTATAGATTATATTGAAAATCTTAGCTGCATTTACTTTATTTTCTGTCTCTTAATAAAAGTATTCTCCTTTAATTTTGCCTGCAATGTAAACGATCTTTTAGAGTTTTTTTTTTAATTTAAATTTATTTATTTTAATTAGAGGCTAATTACTTTACAATATTGTATTGGTTTTGCCATACATCAACATGAATCCGCCATGGGTATACACGTGTTCCCAATCCTGAACCCCCCTCCCACCTCAGTTTTAAAGCCTGAAATAGAAAACAGAATAAAGCAGCAACCACCAGTTCAGAGAAGCCAAAGTCCCTTAGTGGGAGGATAGGGGTGGTGGGAGGAAGGGCAGACTAAGTTAGAAAATTAAGTATGAATGAAGACATTCTTACCCTTAGGCTTTAAGAAAAAAGAACGAGTTTTGAGGAAGTCCCTGGAAGGTGCCTAATAAACGCTGTTGTGGTACTCCTGATTGCAAAACTACTGGCCTCCACTGTGCTGCCAGTTCCCCATTATAGAACTTGGAATATTATAGAACTTAGCGCACTTGCTTTTTAAAATTTTTAATTTATTTATTTTTGGCCATGGATTTTAGTTTGCTGATCAGAGATTGATTCTCTTGGACCCATGGAACTTTATAGAACTTGGAACATTATAGGACTTATTGAGCTTTTCAAAATTTTAAAGTTTATTTATTTTTTGGCTGCACAGCACATGGGGATGGAACCTGTGCCTCCTGCAGTGGAAGCTCAGAGTCGTAACCATTGGACTGCCAGGGAAGTCCCCTAGACAGCCTGTTTTTGCCATGTACAAGCCCAGTGAGCCCAGGCACTGGGTATCCCTAGGTGCATCTGTGCTTCTAGGAGAGCTGGGGGATATGGCTCACATGCCGCCCAGCAGCATCCGGAACCTGACTCTGCTCAGCGTTCAGGCTCCAAAAGGCATTCTAGAGGGTATGTCTATTGCTAGTTTGTCAGAGAACTCTCCATTAGTAATGGTTAATTTTATTTTGATTTGTGTGTGTGTGTGTGCATGATGTGGGGAAGGGGGAGACTTGAAATTTGCCTTCTGTCCCTCTCATTCTTCATTTCCATTTCCCATCTACTCTGTCAAATCTCCCAGATATGTCTCTGATATCTGATGTGTAGTCATGGATATGGCTTGAGAGAGTCCTCAGGATTTTCATTGGTCCCCATGTAAATTAGGGCTGCAAATAGTACTTGGGTGGGTTTGGGTATTACCTAATTCCACAAACAAGTGATACACAAATTTTGGCTCTGGACCATGGGTTCCAATCACCATTCTTACAAGGTATACACCTTACTGCTACAATTCTATGGACTCTATTGGTCACTCTGCAAATCAAGTTAAAGAAAATCTTTATGAATATATATTTGATTTAGAACTACATAACATTTTCTTCTAAATGTTAGATTATCCAAATTCAAAGAAGAAAAAAAGAGCATGTATTTTGACTTAATCACTAATAAGTCATCAGGTAGTGAAGCATCTTTTAAGTGTGTGTTAGCCAGGTCTTGGCAATCTCTTTGTGACATTAATAATAGGAGAAAATAACAAAATTTCAATATTCCTCTTGGTGCTGGAGAATTTGAGGCACAGGCAGCTTCAGAGAGAGCTTCATGCTTCTCCTTCATGCTTGACCTTGCATTAGAATAACCTGGCTGCTGCTGCTGCTGCTAAGTCGCTTCAGTCGTGTCTGACTCTGTGCGACCCCATAGACATCTGGCAGCCCACCAGGCTCCCCCGTCCCTGGGATTCTCCAGGCAAGAACACTGGAGTGGGTTGCCATTTCCTTCTCCAATGCATGAAAGTGAAAAGTGAAAGTGAAGTTGCTCAGTCGTGTCCGACTCTTAGCGACCCCATGGACTGCAGCCCACCAGGCTCCTCCATCCATGGGATTTTCCAGGCAAGAGTACTGGAGTGGGGTGCCATTGCCTTGGAGGGCTTGTTAAAACACTGGGCCCCACTCCTACATATTCTGATTCAGTAGGTCTGGGACAGGGCTCAGGAATTTTTTATTTCTAACCATTTCCCTGGTGCAGCTGATGCTGCTGGTACAAGGGCCACACTCTGAGAATCGATGGTCCAGTAGATAAAAATAATCTCAGGTTGAAGTCTGATGATTATTTTGAGTCCCTTCCTCCAGGCCAGAGCTTGTTTCATGGCCTCTTCCCTCATTAGCATTGGTGTTTAACATAGCTGATCATTTTCAACTACATTTTTTAACTGTGTGCTTTTTATATTAAGTAGATAAAAGATTAGAAAGCAGGTGGAACATCCACATCCAAACCAGAAGAGGGCATTTTGGGGAAGAATTCCTAGTGTTCTACATCAGGGGTTGGCAAATGATGGTCCATGGGTCAAATCTGGCCCATTGTTTGTTTTTTAAATGAAGTTTTATTGGGATGCAGTCACCTGTTGATTTTTTGTATTGTCAATGGCTGCTTTTGGGGCTATAATAGCAGAGTAGTAGTTGCAGCAGATATCTCATTATCCGTAGAGGCAAAAATGTTTAGTATCTGGCGTTTTACAGAAAACATTTGCCTACCCTGGGTCTGTGTCTTTCTCTGAACAACTGTTGGCTGATTTAGGGAAGCTTTTCTCTTGAAACCCAGCAGTAAGCAACATCAGTTTACTTAAGCAGATATGAAACTTGAATCCTAACACTTTCTTCCGCCCTTTCTCAACTCTTCTCCCTCAACATGGAAAGTGGCCCATTAAGTGAAATGAAACTTGGCCCAATCAGCGATATTTAGAAAGTGGAAGGTGAAAGTGTTGACATCTGCTTGTATTTTGTGGTCCGAGCTTCTCTGGTAGCGCGTGATACGGCAACAGAGTTCTAGTTTGTGGCGCATCTCACGTTTTGTGAGAGATTGTCTCGTGTTATCTGACCTTAGTTGGATTTATGCCTACTAAGAAATGTGCTTTGATGAAAGATCTGCCTTTCTTCTTAACAGTGGCTGTCTAGGTGAATTCTTCCTTCCCTAAGTTTTGGTAATTTCAGTTAAGTGTATTCACTGCAATTCAATATCTGTATGTGTACATTAATGAACATGTAGGTATATTTTCAGACATATGTGTATTCTAATACCCAGGCATGTCCATCGTAGCTCTTTGCCTCTTACCTCCTTTCTGGTCTTATCTGCTCCTCTGCATTTGGTTCATATTACCAGAGAAGTGGCCACCAAGATAGGAGTAGAAGTGTAGGAGATATTTTGGGGGAAAATGCCTGGGAAGATTTAAGATGAAGAGGCAGGAGTGGTGGGAAGAATGTCACCCTGCAGAGCAGATCTGGCTGGAGAAAAGGAGGAGACAGCATATGAAGGCTTCCACACAGTGCTGTTCTCATAGGGTTGTGCCCCAGTAGCATGAATTCTTGAGCCTATGTCCCCGGGAGGGGTCAGTGCTACTTGCCACAGTGATTGGTTGGGGGCAACTGGGAAAGAGTGTCCCCAGCATGAACACAGCAGTGGGCCCACAGGGGTAGCAGGTGGGTGCTGGTGAATGTGCTAGAATATGCAGGAGATCCGAGAGACATATGTTCATAGCCTCTGTACCCTTATACCACTTTTATCTTGCCACCAAAGTTGTCATTAAAAAAACAGAAAAAAACCCCAAAAGTTCACCCATAGACCTGTGATAGTTCTGCTTTCCTTGCAGAATAGTCTGGGTCACTTACGGTGCTCTGCCATCTGACCCCACCCGCCTTTCCTCCGCCATACATATAATATGGCTTGCACGTGCCTCCCTTCTCTGTCACTGGCACCAAGCCATGTGGTTCCTTTTTCCTCATCTGCCCTTCCTCTCTCAGCCACTCATTGAAATCTTATTTCCTTTAGAAATATTTTGCCCTGGAACCTTGAAAGTCCAATTTACTTAGGAAACATTATTTGAAGTTATATGCTAAATGCTGTGAAGAGTCCAAAGATGAATCAGATATGGATTCTGCTCTGAAGGATTAACTTTAATAGGAAAAGTGATACTCTATAAACAGTATATTAAAAGGAACATGTAAGAAAAGGTATAAGAGCTGAGCACAGAAAAAAATATGGTGGGAATTTAAAAGAGGGAAAGATTACCTTCACAGCATAGAAATCTACTCTGAGAGGTGGGCCTTGAAGAATCAGTGAGAGTTGGGCATGAGGAGCTGAGAGGGACGGGAATTCCAGGTTAAAAGAATAACAAGGGCATAGGTATGGATTTCTGTAGAACAGCTTAGTGACTAGGGTTTTCAAACAGCACATAAGATCCATTAGTAGACTATTAAATGAATTTATAGGTCTTCTTACTAGAAAAACAGGAAGAAAATAAATAAAACAGAATACGATTGAGAATGTTTGGAGTCTATGGCATGTAGTAAGTATTTTGGGAAATGTGTATATGTATATATATATTTCCATGTATTTAATGGATCACTATAGAAATGTATTTCATTAAAAAAAACTTTTTCATCTTATATTAGAATGTAGGTCAAGCTGGAATCAAGATTACCAGAAGAAATAACAATAACCTCAGATATGCAGATAACACCACCCTTATGCAGCAAGTGAAGAAGAACTAAAGAGCCTCTTGATGAAAGTGAAAGAGGAGAGTGAAAAAGTTGGCTTAAAGCTCAACATTCAGAAAACTAAGATCATGGCATCCAGTCCCATCACTTCATGGCAAATAGATGTGGAAACTGGAAACAGTGGCTGACTTAATTTTTTGGGGCTCCAAAATCACTGCAGATGGTGACTGCAGCCATGAAATTAAGAGACGCTTACTCCTTGGTAGGAAAGTTATGACCAACCTAGACAGCATATTAAAAAGCACATTACTTTGCCAACAAAGGTCTGTCTAGTCAAGGCTACGGTTTTCCCAGTAGTCATGTATGGATGTGAGAGTTGGACTATAAAGAAAGCTGAGCACCGAAGAACTGATGCTTTTGAATTGTGGTGTTGGAGAAGACTCTTGAGAGTCCCTTGGACTGCAAGGAGATCCAACCAGTCCATCCTAAAGGAAATAAGTCCTAAGTGTTCATTGGAAGGACTGATGTTGAAGCTGAAACTCCAATACTTTAGCCACCTGATGGGAAGAGCTGACTCATTTGAAAAGACCGTGATGCTGGGAAAGATTGAAGGTAGGAGGAGAAGGGGACGACAGAGGATGAGATGGTTGGATGGCATCACCGACTCAATGGACGTGAGTTTGGGTGGACTCTGGGAGTTGGTGATGGACAGGGAGGCCTGGAATGCTGCAGTCCATGGGGTTGCAAAGAGTCGGAAATGACAGAGTGACTGAACTGAACTGAACTGAGAAAGTAGCTGATTAACATTTTGTGATAATTTCAGGTGGACAGCAAAGTGACTCAGTCATACACATATATGTGTCCATTCTCCTCCAAACTCCCCTCCCATCCAGGCTGCCACATAACATTGACAGTGTCCCCTGTGCTATACAGTAGGCCCTTGTTGGTTGTCCGTTTTAAATACAGCAGTGTGTACATGTCGATCCCAAACTCCATTACTATCAGTTTTCCCACCCTTCCCCTCTGGTAACCGTAAGTTCCTTTTCTACATCTTGGGGTCTATTTCTGTTTTGTAAATAAGTTCACTTGTATCATTTGTTTTAGTTTTGCATATAAGCTGTACTATATCCCTTGCTGCTGCTGCTGCTAATTCGCTTCAGTCATGTCCGACTCTGTGCGACCCCATAGACAGCAGCCCATCAGGCTCCCCCGTCCCTGGGAATCTCCAGGCAAGAACACTGGAGTGGGTTGCCATTTCCTTCTCCAATGCATGAAACTGAAAAGTGAAAGTGAAGTCACTCAGTCGTGTCCGACTCTAAGTGACCCCATGGACTTCAGCCTACAAGGCTCTTCCATCCATGGGATTTTTCCAGGCAAGAGTACTGGAGTGGGGTGCCATTGCCTTCTCTGACTATATCCCTTACTGTGGGCAAATTTTTGTTTTATTTGAGTTTATTCAACAATACAAATTTATAAAACATTTCTTATATACCAGCCACTGGGTAAAATTCTAGGTGAACAGTGATGAAAAAACTGACGTATGCTCTAGCACAGGGGTTCCCAAGCTTTAGCAGCATCAGAAACACCTGGAAGACTTAATAAACTACAGATCGCTTCAGAATTTCTCATTCATTAGGTCTGGTGTGGGCTCTGGAACTTTGCATTTCTATGAAGTTCTCAATCGATGCTAAAGATCCTGGTAAGGGACCACATTCGGCACTGGTCTAGTGAGCTACTTAAATAAATACAAATAAGTATCTGATGGCTGTTAGGAGAAAGAAGAATACAGAATTGTGTGTGTGTGAGAGAGAGAGAGAACTGAGAAAACTATTATGATTTGGGTAGTTAGGGATGATGTCTGAGAAAATAGCTTTCAGGCAGCAGGAACATCATATCAATGACCCAGAGGAACTGAAAGCATGAGTGAGAGAAAGATTTGAATTGAGACTGGTAAGTAAGTACGGGCTAGATCATGTGGAGTCTTTAGTCCAATGACATTCAAATTGGAATGTGTTCATTCTTAGAGAGTATGTAGACTTTCTAATGGGTATGCAGGCACATGTAATGTTTAGGAGAATCATCTTCTTCTGTGCTTTTTTTTTGTTGTTGTTTGTTTATTTTATTTTAAACTTTACATAATTGTATTAGTTTTGCCAAATATCAAAATGAATCCACTACAGGTATACATGTGTTCCCCATCCTGAACCCTCCTTTTAAAATGGATCTACCCACGGCCAATATTTTGGTAGCTCTCATTTACCTTTTCCTTTATGAATAAAGGCTTATCTCCTTATCAACTTATCTCCTAGTGAATCTTGCTTAGGGTATAAAATACTTGGGGAATAAACTAAGGAATAACTTGAAATACAACTCAGCAAGATAAAATAACTCAATAAAAAAAACTCAAAAAACCTTGGTGTTGAAAGGGGGAAAAGTAAATTACTCTTATCATGGAATTAAAATAAAACCTGTTCTCAAGGCAGTTGGTCTCTAGTTCTTGGCTTTCAACAAAATTGAAGGAGGCCCTAAATAAGTTGTCAGCAGGTAGGGCATTAAAAGTAATTTTTGATGATGGATCACTTTGTTATTTTGATATATAACTAGAAAGGAGAGTCTAGCCTTTAATGTCATTCCTTAACAAAACTTTTCTTTCCTCGAGGTGGATAAAACAAGCACTTTCTCTTACCTCTATGAAAAATTAGAAAAAGAAATAACTCTGAAAACTGTCATAATTTAGTAATGTGAAGTGAAGTTGCTCAGTCGTGTCCGACTCTTTACAACCCCATGGACTGTAGCCTACCAGGCTCCTCTGTCCATGGGATTTTTCAGGCAAGAATACTGGAGTGGGTTGCCATTTCCTTCTCCAGGAGATCTTCCTCCCAGGGATTGAACCCGGGTCTCCCACATTGTAGGCAGACACTTTATCTTCTGAGCCACCAGGTACTATCAAATCATAGATGCATGAATTAATTGGGATAAAAACAGGGTTGTGGAATTCATTATGAGATTCATTTCTGATACAGTGTATGTATTTAATCATTATCCATAAAATTTACAATATATTTACGTTATGTTGAGGAGCTTTATACTTGTGATCAACATAATACCTACACGACCCAGAATAATTTTTTGGGGTCAGTGTATCAGTTCTTTGTAAGATATTTAGGGCACCAATTTGTGAGCAGAAACACAGAACAGAGGTAGCCCTGAAACTGAGGGATGGCTTTGATTTTTTGGCAGAATTTGTGAGTCCAGGTCTCTCAGATCAACCCTGTGCTGCTCTGTGAGCTTGAATTTCCCTTCCTCTGCATCGAAGGTCTTACCTTCCTGGTGTCTGGGATTTATGAAGCTGCTGCTTCTTGAAATAAGCCTCAGGGAGATGTTTGGGATTTCCACACCACTCATCAGTGATGACAAGTTTCTGGTGTGTTCTAACAGAGGAACTTGACTGAGGACCAGAGGTCCAGTCACGAGCAGCATGCTACTGCTCAGCTGCTTTAAGAAAACCATCGTCATGCCTCTGTGGTGCCCGGCGAGGATGCTTGGAATGGTGCTGGGAGTGATGCTAGCTCACAGCTTCCTCACATCTGATGGAAGGGTTTTCTCCTGAGGCTCACCAGCTTTCAAGGTGCATCTTCAGTGGAGCAGTATCCAGGTGTTCTGTGAAGCTTAGCCATTTGGATCCCATCATTTCTGTCACCTCCACCCAAACTAGTTTTGTGTGGTAGAAAGAAATTTCTCTTTAATTTCAGTCTTAAGTGTAGCTTATGATTACTTCCTCTTTTCCACGACTTTGCTGGAACACAAAGCAGATGGGGAAAAGCTGCCAATTTCTCTGACTAGGATGGGGTTTTGGTTGTTGTGGGATTTCCCCTTTTGAGGTGTTTTGGCCTTGAGGTTACCCTTCTTAACCTTGCCCTGGCATCAGCCTTCTTGGCTTTATGTTTCTTCTTATTATTATCCAGCTTCTCTGTGTTTTCATCCACCATCTTGCAAGATGGGCAAGAGGCAGAACAGTATTTTTTTAACATAGAACATTTATGTTCACGCTGCTACTGCCAAGTCACTTCAGTCGTGTCCGACTCTGTGCGACCCCATAGAGGGCAGCCCACCAGACTCCCCCATCCCTGGGATTTGGGTTGCCATTTCCTTCTCCAATGCATGAAAGTGAAAAGTGAAAGTGAAGTCGCTCAGTTGTGTCTGACTCTAGCGACCCCATGGACTGCAGCCTACCAGGCTCCTCTGTCAATGGGATTTTCTAGGCAAAAGTACTGGAGTGGGGTGCCATTGCCTTCTCTGATTTATGTCCATAGAAAAACTTTAAAAAAAATTTTATCTCAATCTATCTCTGTCTTTATTAATATGGCTCTAACTCTATATATAGAACAGAAATATATATATATGTATGTGTGTATACAGATATATTTTTGCTGTTGTTTTTAGTCATAAAATATATATGTACACACACACATATACATTTATATTTTTGCTGTTGTTTTTAGTCATTAAATGTGTCTGACATTTTTTTGGCCCCATGGTCTGTAGCCCTCTAGGCTTCTCTGTCCATGGGATTTCCCAGGCAAGAGTACTGGAGTGGCTTGCCATTTCTTTCTCCAGAGGATCTTCCTGACCCAGGGATCGAACCCGTATCTCTTGCATTGGCAGATGGATTCTTCACCATTGAGCCACCAGGGAAGCCTATATTTATATAATAAAATGACCAACATAATAAAATGTTCATAATAACATTAAAAATCAACAAAAAGACTTTGAACCAGAAAAAGCATAAGGATAACTCATTGCTGTAAGTATAATGGAAATATGAGTTTAAGGAGAAAGTGAATTGTCCTCAGATACAGAAGAAGGAGTCCATGACTGTCTAGAGGAGTGGACTAGATTGGAATATAGGAGGTTTCTGGAAAAGAAGGGATTAGCCTTGGGAGGAGCAGAGATAAGAAAAGCCAGAGCTATGGGTGAGTGGTCTGAGGTGTGAGGGCTCCCTTTCTTTTTCTTTTTCTTTTTTTTTAAATATTTATTTTTACTTATTTATTTTATTTGGCTGTGAAGGGTCTTAGTTGTGGCATGTGGGATCTAGATTCCTGATCAGGAATTAAATCTGAGCCCCCTGCACTGAGAACATGGAGTTTTAGCCACCAAACCACCAAGGAAGTCCTAGGACTCCCATTGTTGTCTACACACTGACTCTGCTTCTTGAATTTTAAGGTAAAACTGCTTCCTTCAACTGATTGTCCTTTTCTGTCTCTCTTGCTTCTTCTCTCTTTCCTTCCTCCAATATCCCCTTCCTTCACTGACCACACAACAGGTCAAAGGGGTATAGGATGGAGATAAGCATCAGGGAATATGAGACAGAAAAACAACATGGTTATGTGACCATGGATGTGGTTAAGTTTGAGGGGGGTTCTTATTTAGGTGGGGGAGCTGAAGGGGATGGAGTGAGAAAGATAAGTGCACAGGTGAAGTCATATCATGTCTGTTGTTTTTCTGCCCTTTAAGCCCCAGGATGAGTTCCTGGCTGGAGAGGCTTGTAGGGCAGGCGGTGGGGAGAACAGCTGCTCTACCCCTTGGATAAGGCAAGTGGGGTAGCCATGCTGGTCTCTGCCTCCTTCTAGAAGAGGTGGGAAGATTTTCTCTTTAGCAAAAGGAGTTTAAGTAGCAGAAAACCGTCTGGACCAAGAGTCAGAGAGTTGGATTCAGGCCATGCACTACTACTCTTTTCTGTGACCTTGGGAAAAGCATCTTGACTTTTGCCCAGTTTGTAAAGGACAAAAGTTGGATAAAGTGATCTGTGCATTTTCTCCCTACTCCAAAATAAGTGTTTGTGAGTTTTGAGAATTGGAAAGAGTTTATAAAAGCCTAGGAACTTTTGTTTTTCTTCATCATCCTTGATGAGAAAAATTACAGTGAACTTTCCAGTTCATTGTTTAATAAAAAAAAAAGAGGAAAAAAGGAGTCTTTTCTCTTTGCAAAAAACATCAAGATTTACTCTGCCCCCTAATAGTTGCCTGGGTAGAATTTTCCATCTTAGCACAAAGCAGCTCGACCTGGTTTCAACTAATCTCTGTACACCCCTGATTTAACAAGAGGAACTGGAAGAGTCAGACAGTGTGTGGGAAGACTGGAGAAAATAGGAAGGTATAGAAACCACTAGAGATGGAGATAAGTTAAACATTCTGGCAAATTATCACGGTGTATTGCTCATACTGAATGCTTAGGCAGTTGGGAAGGTAGTTAAGAGAATGGCTTTAAATGCTTCATCTAATTGCAAGCAGCTGTCGATTAGTGGAGCTTGACCAACTGTTTTTAATTCCACTCAGTGGTGATGAAGAGAATGAAATTTTTAAGGGAAACTGGCAGGGGCTGTGTGTGTGTGCATGAAGTTGCTTGCACTTTTTTTAGAGGTCAGAGAGTGCAGTAACTACTAAGAAATGCTCTTTGAAACCATGGCAGCCTTTCATGATAATGATTTTCCTAAATTTTACCAACATTTATCAAAATTTTGGATGGAGGCAAACTTCTCTGTTACCCAAATTCTGGAATGATTTTTCATGGGGAGTGATTCATCCCCCGATGGTGAGTGACTGAATGACTTGTGCCAATACAGAAGCAATTGTTCAATGCAGGCAGTAAATTTCGAATGAGAGATCATAACGTCAGTTGAGTCTTCTCCTTAAGGAATGTTTCATTTCACTTTTTGGATTAGAAAAATAGGAAAAATAAGAAAGTGGAAAATTTTAGCTCGTTTCCTGCAGCTGTAAAACCTGCTACAAATTCAACTTGAGAGCTTTTCAGAAGACAAAGTTTTGAGTAACTGAGTCTAATCAGTTTGATACCGCTTTTGATGGAATTACGCTTCTATATTTTCTTTTTCCTAATAAGATTAGTAATCTTTTCTAGTATTTATTGCTTTCATTTCTTGTCATACATTTAAAAAACAGTTATTTCAATGTTTCTGCATTGCAAACTGGAGAGACCGTTAACTTGATTGAAAGCAAGGCTTCTGTGAATACATGAAGGCCTACAAGTCCTAAAAGGAGCTAACTCAACTCAAAACATGCAGAAAAAGACAATTGGCAGAAACTCTCAGGGAAAAAGGGGCTATACTCTTTCAATATCAATTACAATCCCTTTTATAGCCTGAATTTCAGTGCCTTGAAAGAGAAAGTAAGTTTTCTAAGTATGAACATGTGCAAAGATTTATCAACAAGGATATTCTTCACAGCCTTGTTTACAATAGTGCAGAATATCCCAAATGTCTACAATTGGCCTTAACTCAATAATTTATAGTGTTCATATGCAGGCATAAAAATGTGGGAAAGAATATCAGTGACATGGGGAAATGGTCATATGGACTAGGTGAAAATCAGGATCAAAAGGAGTTATTTTAGTAATTCTTGCCTGGAGAATTCCATGGATGGGGGCTACAGTCCATGGGATCACAGAGAGTCAGATACGACTGAGTGACTAACACAGACGTATTTAAATATATATTTAAAATTGTGTGGTATGTATACGTGTATGAAAAACCAAAGTTGAGCTTCCCTGGTGATTCAGTGGTAAAGAATCTATCAGCCAATGCAGGAGACATGGATATGATCTGTGATCCAGGAAGATCCCATATGCCATGGAGCAACCAAGCCCGTCTATTGAGCCTGTGCTCTAGAGCCTGGGAGCTGCAGCTACTGAAGCCCACACACCCTAGAGCCTGTGCTCTGCAATGAGAGAAGTCATCACAACGAGAAGCTCATGCGCTGCAACTGGAGAAAGCCCGCGCAGCAACGAAGACACAGCACAACCATAAACAAATAAAATTATTTTAAAAAAAGGAACATCCAAAGTCAAAAGAACAAAGGGAAAGAGTGGCAGTGGGATTACACATCATTTTTATTTTCATGGTTTTTCTGTGTTCCTTAATTTTTCCCCGAAGAACACAGACTACTTTTATAATTAGAAAGAAAACTATTTTCAAATAAATTTTCAAAAATGTCAATTCTGATATCATAAAGGATTTTACTCCCTGTCAGGATGAAGCCTAAAGAGGAGACTCATGTCCGGCAAGGGAGAAAAAAAAATCAAGAAGGACAGCACTCAATAAACACCTAATTATGTTTCTGATCTCGTGCCTGTTTGAAGCACTCACACTTGTTTTGACTCAGCTAGATAAGTCAGCTCCTCTATAACAGTCACAATTTCCACCAGCTGTTTTCGATGTTTGAGGTTATGTTTTTGTTTGAGTGAACTTCACTGCCTATCCCTTGAGCGAGCTTATGAACAATTGTAAAGGAAGTCTTTGAGGCCGACTCAGAGGAAAGCTGCTAATCTCATGACATCCACAAGGATTTGAAAAGGCAGCTCCATCTGTGCTGTTTCTGTTTTCCTTCCATGGAAGGTCTCTTGATGTCAGAAAAATGGGCCACTTCTGGGTCCAGTTGTTGGATGGAACATTCGTGACCACAGCTGTGTCCAGGGGTTCCCACAGACACATTTAACCTAGAAGCCATGAGTGACAAACCCTACGCAGGGTACGCTTCCAGCCCTTTCCTGGGTTTTGCTTCCCATGTGGTAGTTCTCTTCCAGGAGTTCAGAGTTGGGGAGCGCTCTGGCAGGAAGCTATTTATCATTGAGAACCACCAAAGGAGGGCTCCTGCCATCTGTGCCTGACACCTCTGAGACTTTCTTTTGAGCTGGAAGCCAGGGGGTTCTCAGTGCATGATGTGGCAGAGTTTCTGGAAACAGATTTGGGGAAGAGGAAGCTGACTTATGTGGGAGTCACCATGTCAGTTGTCATTCTCTGGCACCCCCTCCCCCATGATGTTTTTTTTTTTCCCAAAGGAAAAAAAAATGCTGAAGCTGTTAGTAGGAGTTGAGATTCAGTTAGAAATATTCTGGGGCAGAGTGAAGGTTTACCTGACTCTGGGAGCCCACCTTTGTGGGTTATTACCTAGTTTAGTTCATATTCCTTCCAGTGTACCTTGTCCTCCTCTCCTTTTTTCCCTTTAATTCATGCAAACTAACCTGACCCAAATTTGTTATTTTTCATTTAAATGCTGTTTGCAAAGTGAGCATCTGTAAGCCAGCTACCTTGCCTGGCAATCAAGAAAACTGTTATAAAGAACATATATTCAAGGAGCTCACAGAGAATGAAGGCAAGTAAGCAGTGATGAGGCTAAGAACTATGCTAAAGTGGGCTTCCCTGGTGGCTCAGTGATAAATAATCCATCTACCAATGCAGGAGACATGAGTGCAGTCCCTGGGCTGGGAAGAGCCCCTGGAGGAGGAAATGGCAACCCACTCTGGTATTCTTGTCTGGGAAGTCCCATGGACAGAGGAGACTGGCGGACCACAGTCCATGAGGTCACAAACAGTTGCACATGATTGAGTGACTGAGCACACATACACTGTGCTAGTGATTTGTTGGGGCTGGCAAAGCTGTAGGTCTGGCACTTCTATCTATCTCCAGAGAAACTGCTAGAACAGATGGTTACTTGAACATTCTTGACCAGAGCAATGTATTGGTTTGCTAGTAGAATTCCATCAGTCAAGACTCTTTCAGTAGTGACAGAAACTCAGCTCAAGCTCAAGATATTGTAACTTTAGGCCCAGCAGGATTCAAATGATGTCATCAGAAGTCTTATTTCTTTCATTTCTTGGCTGAGTTTTCTTCAGTGTGGGTGTCATTCTCTGCCATGCTCTTCCCTCTTGGCACTGGCTACCAGAAGCCCCAGACGTGCTGCTTATCCGTCTTGTAATACCAGAGGGGAAAGGTCTCTGTTCCAATAGTTTCAGCAGTTGTTTGGGGCTGACTCTAATTAGATCACCCTGTGTCTTGCCAGCCAGTTTATGTGGGTTGGGTGTGTGCACGTTCACTGAACAGACCTATTTTGGGGGCCCTTCCCTGTGCCCAGTGAAAGACTGCTGGGTAAGCACTTCCATCCCAATGCCCCTGATATCCTTTTCTTGAAGAATTATTATAATTTGAACTGTCCTAAGTTATCAGAGCAGTTCTAGCAAACTTCAACTTTAATACAGAAGGGATTGGAGTTTTCATTTTTCTGATTTCTTATTTCCCAGAGGCTCTAGAATCCCTATGCAAATTTCCCTGCTCCCTGCCCAGCAGTGAGAACTTCCTCTCCAGAGTTTAAGAAGAGTGCCTCTCCCCCAGGACAGGGGGTGCCTACTTCTCTTGTGTTTGTGTGACTAAGAGGGTGACTCAGATGTTTAGTGCAGTGGTTCTCAAGGTTGTGGTCCCCAGATTAGCAGCATCAATATCACCTGGAAACTTGTTAGAAATGCAAATTCTCTGGCCCCATCCCAGACCCACTGAATCAGAAACTCTGGGGGTCAGGCTCAGACATCTGTGCTTTGACAAGTCGTCCAGGTGATTCTGATTCAAGTTTTGAAACCACTGATCTAGGGTACAGTCCAATACAGTCTTCTCTAGAAAGACTCTGAGTTCATGTAGACTTTTCTGCTTTATATTCTGCCTTCCTAGGCTCCTGACACCAAAGGGAAAACTCTTTCTTTCTTGATGTCCCTCATTGGAAGTGAAGAGATTATTCTGTGCTTGGAGTAAGAACTTTGCAGTGAGCTGCAGCTGAGAATCCCTCAGTAGACTTCTGTTGGCCACACATCAGGGAACGAATGTTCCTGGAGATGCTGCAGCTGCCAGGCTCAACTTAGACAAAGGAACTTGAAAATCTTTCTAATTCTCTGAGGGGACCTTGTTTGATGTAGACCTAGAAGAGTTTTGCTGCTGATCAGAGGGCCTATAAATCCAATATTTTATATAATCATTTAAACAACATACAAAAAGTCTAGGCTGGGTGCTGGATGTACAATTTCCCACAAAACAGACATGTTTCCTACCCTCATTGAGCACAAGGTCTGGTGAAGGACAAAGCTGTATATGTAGGTATTAACCGTAGACAGTGATTTGATGGGGAAAAAATATAGGGTGTTTAGGAATTCATTGCAGGCCATTTAAAACAGACTAGACTGGACAGGGAAGGCTTGTCAAGGGAAGTTTTGTCTAAACTGGAACCTGAAGGAGAAATAGTCATCGTTTGGCAAAGCAAAGGAGAAGAGAATGCCAGGCAGCATGTACAAAAGTCTGTTGTTAAAGGAGAACTTGGTGGATTCAAGGAACTAGAACAAACTCAACTGGACTGTAAAGGGAGGCATTGGCGAGGGGTAAGACAATGGGATGGGTCAAGTTATTCAGATGGTATTAACCCCTTTGGACCTTATCCTAAGAGCTGTAGTAACCCACTGAAGTGTTTCAGGCTGAAGAAGTGAAGTGATCGGATTTATTTCAGAAAGAGTGCTTTAGAATGGAATGGGGATGAAGTCAGGCAGAGTCAAGATCACAGACAGGAAGATGACTCAGAAAGCTGTTGTGATAATGAAATGAAAGATAGTGGTTCCTGAGTCTAGGCTAATGGAAATGGGGTTGGAGAGCAGTGGGTTAATTTGGGCCACTAGTGTGTGGGTGAAGTGTGGGCCAAGGGAAAGAGCATTCAAATGAGGGCTCCAGGTGGCCAACTTGGGTTAACAATAGCGAAGGCATGAGTCTCCAGGAGTCATGGGTTCAATTTTAGACAAGTTGAATTTGTAAAATGCACTAGAGGAGATATGCAATATGCAGTTGCTGTCCAGGTCTGAGCTCAGACAAGAGGTCTGGTTGAGAGTAAATATTTGACAGTCATCAATACATAAATGACTGTAAGGCCAACAGAGCAGATGGCATCCCCTAAGGACAGTGTATCAGGAAAGAGGAGGGCTTAGAGCCCAGAGGAACTCTGGGATTAAGAAACAAGCAGAGGAAGAAAAACCTGTAAAAGTCAGGTTAAAGGGCAATCCACACGTGCAATATGCTAGTTGTCATGGAAGGGTTGGAAAGCAGATTTCAGTGCCTTTAGAAAGGCATGGTTGTAATGTCTCAGTTCTTTACCTTTCAGAGCTTGGGCCAGGTCATCTCCAAAGTCATGCAGAGCTACTCCCATCTGCCAGAAACCTCTGGTGCTATTCCAGAAGAGCTCATTCACAGGGACTTTTCAGGAAATACTGTTTTCCTGTAATTATTTTCTTAGGCAGATAAAATGGCACTTGCTGAGTCATAATTTATTTAAGGAGACCCCATCCATACTTTCTTTCAACTGGCTGTCTTTTTCTAAGTGAAGTCTATTAGATGCCTCACATATTTTCCTCTCCTAAGCTTATCTCAGTCCACTTTCAGGTCTATGTTTCACTGTGCCTCTGACCCTCAGCCTGCTTGCAGACAGATGGCCACAGATGTTCACTTTGTAGTTGTAAGTAACCTGAACGTGGTGGCGGCAGCACATTGTCTGGTCCCCAACTGTAATAGTGCTCTGTGGCCTATAGGACTCTTCAGCCACTGGTGACTTCCCTGACTGAATTACTGTCTTTTTTTCTGGTTTTCTTTCTCTCTCTACAGCTGGACACCCTGGGGAGTTATTTTGGCTAGAACTCAACACGCACAGCTGATACCTCCAGCTGCACATTCTTTTTGGCTCTACAAAGGCTCTCGGTGTTCTTACAACTTATTCAAGTAGAGAGCCATAGGGATAGTGGCCCACCCAGATATTCTTTAAAAGCATTAAAAATGGTTCTTCATTTTTGGGGCCAGTCCTGTCAGTTGAAGTGAGTAGGAGGAATAGTTCAAAATATATTGAGAGTCAAAATAAATTCATATCTTGGTATTCTTGGCATTTCATAGTTTTTTTTTTTTTTTTAAATAATTAAAGGATCAATAAAGTGGCTGTGCTGTGGTGGACCTAATTATGCAGCCTCTACATAAGAAGGATTCAGTATGTTTTCAAAATATTTCACCCTGAGCTGTGAAATGCTGTAAAGACTCAAGATTTAACAGAGTCTAATATGGTGCACTATGGGAATTCATTCACGGCTTTAGGGATTGCCTGGAGGCATCCAAAGTCTCCTATTATCCACTGGCTCTTTTTACCTAAATGTCTTACTAGCACCATCTCAAAGGCCATAGGCTCCTACTGAGCTCTCTTCTTCTCCAAGCATGCTCATCCTCATTGTTTCTCTCTCCATCAGCTCTACTGACCTCTCACTCCAGGCCTCTGAGTCTTCTTTAATTCTTCCTGTTCTCTCAATACCCCATCAGCTGCCCAAGTTTCCCTGGTTGTACCACTGAATCACCTCTGCCCTTCTTTTCCTCTTTCTATGGTCATACCAGCCCAGATGTATGCATTTTTATTGTTGCGGGACTAGAAACGTCTCCTACACACTGTGACCTTTCTTCCTTCTATTTGTCTTCCTTGACTTCATCACCTAAAGAGATGTTGAAGTTAATTTTCCAAAAACACTTTTATCACAGTTCTTCCCTATCCAAAGTATTCTATAGTTTCTTATCATCTTCGGAATGAGTCCAACACTCCCCCCAAAGACTCTGAGATCTTCGTACAGTCTCCCCAGTTGCCTGCTGGGATAAGTTTACTCCAGCCACTTATATTTATCTTGCTTCATTTTTCCATAAAAATAATTTTGATTCTTTCTGTCATTCAGCTTGTTTTGCATCAGAAGATGTTGTTTTCCAGCTTAGTTTTGCATCAGAAAATGTGCAGTATACAAGTATACATTTTTCATGTGATTTAGTTGTTGGTAAATGCTGTTAAATATTAAAGGATGAGAACACAAGGCTAAGCCATAAAAATTTCTGAAGGACTGCATGTTTTGAACTGGGGACTAAGATTGCCATTGATTGTGGAAAATAATCCTGTGCCCTCTGCTATATACTCACCTAAATATTTCACGGTTCTCTGGGCGATTCCTTTCATTCATCAAACATTGAGCACTTCTTTTCTCAAAGACAATTCTGTTCTCTCTCTGCCTGGAATCTACTCCTTCCATGAAGTGCTGAGGCCAGCTTTTACTTGTTTATTTGTTTGTTTACATTTGAGAGATTTGTCAGAGATAAAAGCTGTTGATGGGTATTGACTCTTGTGGAGGAAAGTTAGACACTTGTTTTGACACCTAAGAAATAATACCCATTTTTCCATATTGTTCAGGTTACCATTGCTACATAATAAACATTCCCTCAAACACAGAAGTGCAATGCAATATGTTTGTTTGTATGCTTTGGGGCAGGAATTCAGAAGGGGAACAATGGGGGATGGCTTGCTTGCACTTCCCCTCCCCCATGTCTGGGGTTGACTCAATAGCTGGGGGCTACAGTCATCTGAGAACTTGTTCACTCACATATTTGGCTCTTGGAAAGGAGGACTTGAAGACTGCTACTGCCAACTCAAGCACCTTCTTGCAGCCTCCCTGTGTGACTTGGCTTCCTCACAGCATGGCAAGCTTCTATCAGACTTCTTACCTGCTGGCTCAGGGCTCCAGTGATGACAATCTCTGTGAATAAGATAGAACCACATTGATGTCAATAAGCAAATCCAGCAGAACCTCCAACACATGTTATTGGAGACAAGTGAGTCACAAAGTTCCCAGATTCAAAAGCAAGGGATACTGACCCCATCTGTCACTAGGAAAAATGTCAATAAATTTGAAGATATGCTTTAAAATTGCCATATATATGAATCAAGAAATCAGCTGTGGCTACTGCCTTTAGAAACATGATCTAGTGGCCTGATGTTGTGAAATTGTGCCAGCTTGTTCGGTGCAGGTCATTCATGGTAAAAGTAACCTAAAGCAGAAATGTGTCGATCGTTTGGGTGTATCATCTGCTGTGCTTTGCCTTTGCCTTTCCCTTCACCCTTGTTACCCTGGGATTGTACCTCCTAATAAAATCTTAGAACTTAAACTTGGGGAATTTTTTTTTTAGGTTTGAGTCTTTCTTTATAAAAAGAAATCTGGTAAGAACATATCTTCATTTCCTTTTTCTTTTCTTTAATAGGCTAGAGTTGATATTTAAGACTTAAAAAAGGTGCTTCTGAGAGTTTCAACATTTGGCAGTTGGTAATAACTGGGAAATGTGATTACATAAACTCCAGTTTGGGTGAAGAGGCAGGTGGTATTTTTGGAGAAGTCAGTGTCAACTTGAGGCTGCAGCCACACTGACCACCTCCAACCCATCTGCAGAGACATTTCTGTCTCCAGCTAGTAAAGCCCCCTCCTTCTGCCTGCTTTGACTGCCTTTCCAAGTTCCCCTTTTTTTTTGACCTTAAGTTTCAGCTTTATGAATTGTCAAAAGGACTGGGTCACTGGATTCTACCTGTAAGAGCTTCAGAGGCTGTGGCTTTGGAGAGGGGCAGTTTTCTGCTCTTCTCACATCTGTGTTGACATTCATTAAAAAATTACTCACTGAGAGCTTTCATGTCCCAAGAACTGTGCTGCTGCTGCTGCTGCTGCTAAGTCGCTTCAGTCGTGTCCGACTCTGTGTGACCCCATAGACGGAAGCCCACCAGGCTTCCCCGTCCTTGGGATTCTCCAGGCAAGAACACTGGAGTAGGTTGCCATTGCCTTCTCCAATGCATGAAAGTGAAAAGTGAAAGTGAAGTTGCTCAGTCGTGTCCGACTCTTAGCGACTCCATGGACTGCAGCCCACCAGGCTCCTCCATCCATGGGATTTTCCAGGCAAGAGTACTGGAGTGGGGTGCCATTGCCTAGGGGATATAATTACAGAAAATGAGCAAAACTGGACATCGTTCTCGCCTACATGGGGCTTATGTATCATGAAGACTGAGGTGGCAGTTTGTCCAACTACCCAGGAGAGATGTGAAGTGCTTTGAAGGCTTACTAAGAGAGTTTGATAATGGGAAGATTCCCTGAGGAAGCAGTAGTTGAGCTAAGGACTGAGGCAAGAGTACGTGTTAATCAGGAAAAGAAGGGAGAGTGACCCAGAGACAGGAGTCTGTGGGAGGAGGGGACAGGAGGAGGAGTTGACAGGATACAGGATGAGGAAAGGATGAGCCACTGTGAGTGGGAGAGAGTGAGAGGAGTGGGATGGAAGGTGTAGCTGATGAGAAGCATAAGAGCCATGAAGCCTGGAGCCCATGACCATGGTGTGTCAGGGTTCTCCAGAGAAACAGAACCAATAGAAGACACACACACATTGTTTATATATATAAACAGAATCAATAGGATATATATATATATATATATAATGTATACCCTACATATAATTCTCTCTGTAAATCCTATGTATAGTATAACCCGAAATGAAATATATTTAAATAAAGAGAGGTGGCAAGTCTGAAGTCTGTAGGTCAAGCAAGCAGGCCGCTATAAACTCAGGCAGGCGATGATGCTGCAATCTTGAGGCATAATTTCTTCTTAGAGTGTTTTCTTTTCTGAGAAACTTTGATTTTTGCTCTTAAGGCCTTCGACTGATTGGATGAGGCCTACTACTTTATCAAAGAATTTACTTAAAGTTGACTAACTGTAGATGTTGAAAGTGTTAGTCGTTCAGTTGTATCTGACTCTTTGTGACCCCATGGACTGTAGCCTCTGTCCATGGGATTCTCCAGGCAAGAATACTGGAATGGGTTGCCATTCCCTCTCCAGGGAATCTTCCCAACCCAGGGATCAAAACCGGGTCTCCTGCATTGCAGGCAGAGTCTTTATTATCTGAGCCACCAGGGAAGCCCTAACTGTAGATGTTAAGCACATCTAAAATGTCTTCGCAAAAACACCTCTATTAGCGGATAATTTCTGGGAGGTATAATGTAACCAAATTAACATATAAAACTACCCATCACACATGGTGAGGATGTGCCACACATTGGAGTAATGGGAAGCCCTTGAAGAGTTTTAGGAAAAGATAATATAATTAAATTTGCATTTCCCAAATGCACTTTATGCGGACAGGAGGTTGGTGTATATCACCATCACCAGGGATCCTTGTGATGGTCATAAGAGCTTTTCCAAGTGTCTGTTTCTGCCCTCCAAGGTGCCTTGGTACTGAATTGGTCAGATGTTCCTCCTGGGTGTGCCCCTATCATCTTGAAATTATCTTTTCTTCATCAGGATTTATCATGCTGTGTTTTATTTTGTGTTGACATCAATGAAGCTGGATGTTCTTCAGACACAGGAAGCATGTCTTGTCCATCAGAGCATCTGTAGAGCCTAGGGCAGTGCCTGGCGCTTATTTACCTAGTAAGCATTTGTAAACAAAATGAGTTCAGATGAGTTTAGTGTTTCCCCCAAAGTATCATAGGAAAGGAACAACAGTACTATAAGTAGTGCTGGGGAGCAGAAAACTAATATTAATATAAAAATTATTATGCTCTTATTTCTAGCTTCCTTTCACTGGCATGATACCTAATTGGTCCTCTACTTATTTTACATAGAGTGGCTATTTTAGAATATAATACTTTCTTAAACTTTTTATTTTGGAAAAATTATATATTTACAGAGAATTTGCAAAGATAGCCCAGAGAGTCCTAAATGTCCATTACTAGTTCTTCTAATGTTAATATCTTATATTACCATGTTATATTTGTCAAAATGAAGAAATTGACATTGGCACATCATTACTACCAGTCTAACTCTAGATTTTATTTGCCTTTCACCACTTTTTCCCACTAATGTTCTCTTTTTGTTCCAGAATTCATTCCAGGGAACCACATTGAAATTAGACCCGTCTCCCTGGACGTGTCTCCCTGGTCTCCCAGGAGACCCTCTGGTCTGTGACAGTTTCTCAGTCTTTCCTTGTTTTTTATGAATTTGACAGTCTTACTGTCTTGAGGAATACTGGCTAGATACTGTATAGAGTGCCCCCCCAGTCTGGATTTGTATGATATTTTCTCATGATTAGACCAGAGTTATGGGTTTTTGGAAAGAATACGACAGTGGAGTGTTCTTGCCACATCATATGACAAGGGTACATGATACACACGTAATATCACAGAGGACATTAACCTCCATGACTTGGTTAAAGTAGCATTTGCATGGCAGGTTTCTTCACTGGTATATTTTTCACTTCTCAACTGTATTCTTTGGAAGCCGGTCACTAAGTTTAACCTATTCCCCAAATAGGGAGGGATAAAGCTGTACCTCCTGGAATGAAGAGTATCCACATAAATTATTTAGAATTCTTCTATAAGGAAGATAAGTCACTTTTCATTCACCTGTCTATTTAATCATTTACTTGTATCAATGTGGACTCCCATATATTTATTTTATACTTTGGGTGATAATTCTGTAGAATGTTATTTATTCTGTTACTTAAATTATTCCAGCTTTGGCATGGAGCTTTTTCAGGTTGGCTCTTGTCTCCCTTTTCTATGTCTCCATCCTTTTGTTTTTTTGAACACATCTCTCTCTTCTGGTACTGCAAGATGTTTCAGGTATATCCCTGCCCCACTCCCAGAAATAGCCATTTCTTCAAGGGACTCTGGTTCCTTTGACTGGAAAAACTGGTGTTTAGAAACCAAGATCTTAGTACTGGGTGTGTTCATTGCTTCTGGAGCCCCATTGTTTCCGGGCTCTGTCAGCAGACAGAGCTGGGAATAATGTATGTGTATTAGCTGTATAAACACATATCTATAACTACTTCTGCATTTAACCATCTGTATACATGTTAAGATTGAAGGCAGGAGGAGAAGGGGATGACAGAGGATGAGATGGTTGGATGGCATCACCAACTTAATGGACATGAGTTTGAGCAAGCTCTGAGTTGGTGATGGACAGGGAAGCCTGGTGTGCTGCAGTCCATGGGGTCACAAAGAGTTAGACATGACTGAGCGACTGAAGTGAACTGAACTGAACTGATATATGTTAAGCTAAACATAGGTTTATAGCGGTGTCTCTGACTATAATACAGCACTGTAGGTTTCATTCTAGTCTTTCTTGCTTATCTATAACTCCTTTTCCAATAGTAGGAAACCTGGCTCCCACTGTTCATTGTCCATTTAATATTTGTTCAACCACAGAACTTCCACATGTACAAGCCAGATTTAGAAAAGGCAGAGGAACCAGAGATCAAATTGCCAACATCCACTTGATCTTAGAAACAGGAAGGGAATTCCAGGGAAACATCTACTTCTGCTTCATTGACTACGCTAAAGACTTTGACTATGTGGATCAAGACAACTGTGGAAAATTCTTAAAGAGATGTGAATACCAGACCACCTTACCTGTCTCCTGAGAAACCTGTATGCAGGTCAAGAAGCAACAGTTAGAACCAAACATGGAACAATGGACTGGTTCCAAATTGGGAAAGGAGTACATCAAGGCTGTATTTTGTCACCCTGTTTATTTAACTTTCATGCAGAGTACATCATGTGAAATGCTGGACTGGATGAAGAACAAGCTGGAATCAAGACTGGGAGAAATATCAATAACCGAAGATATGCAGATGACACCACCCTTAAGGCAGAAAGCCAAGAGAAAGTAAAGAGCCTCTTGATGAAGATGAAAGAGGAAGATGAAAAAGTTGGCTTAAAACTCTTCATACAAAAAACTAAGATCATGGCATCCAGTCCCATCACTTCATGGCAAATAGCTGGGGAAACAATGGAAACAGGGACAGACTTTATTTTCTTGGGCTTCAAAATTGCTGTAGATGGTGACTACAGCCATAAAATTAAAAGACATTTGCTCCTTGGAAGAAAAGCTATGACAAACTTAGACACCTTATTAAGAAGAAGAGACATTACTTTGCTGACAAAGGTCTGTATAGTCAAAGCTATGGTTTTTCCAGTAGTCATATATGGATGTGAGAGTTGGACCTTAAAGAAGGCTGAGTGCTAAAGAATTGATGCTTTTGAACTGTGGTGTTGGAGAAGACTCTTGAGAACCTTGGATGGCAAGGAGATCAAACCAGTCAATCCTAAAGGAAATCAGTCCTAAATATTCATTGGAAGGACTGATGCTGAAGCTGAAGTTCCAACACTTTGGCCACCTGATACAAAGAGCTAACTCATTGGAAAAGACCCTGATGTTGGGAAAGATTGAAGGCAGGAGGAGAAGGGGACAAGAAAGGATGAGATGTTTGGATGGTATCACCGACTCAATGGACATGAGTCTGAGCAAACTTGGGGGGATGGTGAAGGACAGGGAAGCCTGGCGTGCTGCAGTCCATGGGGTCACAATGAGTCAGACACGACTGAGCGACTGAACAACAACAACAACCACCGCAGCATAAATGTAAAACAGTTTCAGAATTGTTAATCTATATCCCCATGAGAAACAAATTTAGCAACTAGGGCACAGTGTTTAGGTACAGTTCCTTTGTTTTAAACATAACCATTTTTATAGAGAAGAGGCATAACATAGTTGAGAATACCATCTATAAAGCCAGATTGCCTCAAATCCTGGCTCCATCATTTATTAGCTGAATGAACCTGAATGGACTGTTATCACCTCAATTTCCTCATCTGTAAAATGAGGATGATAATATTATTTACTTCAAAACTGAGGACTAAATAAGTTAATATTTGTAAAGTGCTTAGAATATCATGTGGCATACAGTAGACACTATTTTAGTTCACTCTTATTGTTAGAGCAGAAAGAAAATCTGTTGCAACTGTTACCAGTTTAATGCCAGGTACACTGAGGCACACAGCAGAGGGATTTATGTATATAACTCCTTTCCTGTATCTTCTATTGTCATTCATGTTGTTTTTCTGTCTGGAGTTAATTATTCATTTCTCTAGGAGCTTTTTTGTGATTCAAAAAACATAAGCTTTAAGTTTAGGACTTTTAACTCTTTGACTGACCTTCTTGAGAACATGAATCATGCCCTTATTCTAACTTTGTATCCCCAATTTCTAGTCCATTGCTGCAACAATGAATGAAAGATTGAATCATAGTGACTGAGCAGTCCAATAGTCTAAGACATATGTTCAGTTGCTGGTTTCTTATTCTGTAATTAAGTCTGGTTTCTCTGTGGTTACCACTGCCTGGAAAATCATTGATTTTTGTAAACCTTGAAATAGAGGTTGGGGGCTTCACTCAAAACATTTATGATAATGTTCTGGCTGCTGTTGTTATTAATATTGTACAGCCAAATGGCCCTGGTTTCTGCCTGGCGGTAGTCAGCATTTCTGGGCAGGATCATGTGTTACCGGCATTTTAATTAGGCTTCAATGAGCCCAGCTGCAATTGCGTCAGCAGTCTTTTAAACTATTTTTCACATTTGGGGTTTGATAAAATACAATATGTATTTTCCCCACCATTTTCCCTTTATACTAAAAAAACAACCCCCAAAACAAAAACAGAAGACCCACATAAACCAAAACCACTACACACAAAGGTGCTTCTGAAGGTAAAAGCACCTGATTTGTCTACTCATTATTTTCGTGGCTAGTAACTTTTGAGTCATTAAAAGGTAAAATCAAACCAAAACTGATGCCTAGTCCTTTCAGTCATCTTAGATCTTTTAGAAAATACCTTGCCTCTTAAACATAGAGCAAGCAACACTTTATTTGGCAAAATAGTGGAAAGCAGGAATTCCTAAGCCTCAAATGTCTTTTTATTCTAATTACCTTATGACACAGTAGATTGCAGGATTAGTGTTTGGGATCACGGACAAATACAAGGTGAGATGATCAAATCCAAAGTGGATGGAAGTCTTTCAGCTGCCCGGGAAACCTGCAAGGGGTAGACGGTCACTAAGACTGTTATCCAAATAGCCTGACAATTAAGGTTATAGTGGCCCTATCATTCAACAATAACCAATGAATTTTGCTGACGTCTTTCTCGTTGCCCACTCTCAGAGACTCAGGCGCCAGTGTCTTCAGCAATAACTTTGTTTTAGGTGGATGATTTTTTTCTATAAGATATGCCACCTTCATAGATCTCCATTTCTTTTCATGAGAAAGTGGTTCTGAATATTTTCCTGGGTTTTTTCTTTTTCCTCCCAAATTGGATCCCTACCTATTCTTATAGCTGAAGAGGCTGTGAAGGGTGGATGTACTTCTGGTTACTGTCATTTGAGTAGAACTAAGAAGAGACCAAGAATAGGCAGCATACAACACCCTAGTCTCTAACTGCCTGAGAACAGATCTAGCGGAGCACCCGCCGGGGCTGTTTAGGTGTGAGAGGCCACCCCCACAGCTGTGCCGCCACAGTGGTTAACCTACCACTAGGGAATTGGTGTGCGGTGGGCAGCCTTAGTTACCAGGGGAAATGATTTGGCCATTTCTGGGGGAATTTGCTGTAAAATAGAGCTGTGTATAGAATACTTTTTATTGAATTGCTCAATACACTTCACAGAACAGGAAACCTTCCTGTCAAGGAGCAGGTGTCTCTGTGTTTCACCAATAGAAAAATGAATTAAGTTTGCTTCAGGCCTCATTGGGCTTCCCTGATAGCTCAGTTGGTAAAGAATCCGCCTGCAATGCAGGAGACCCCGGTTCGATTCCTGGGTGGGGAAGATTCACTGGAGAAGGGATAGGCTACCCTCTCCAGTATTCTTGGACTTCCCCTTGTGGCTCAGCTAGTAAAGAATCCGCCTGCAAATGGGAGACCTGGGTTCAATCCCTGGGTTGGGAAGATCCCCTGGAGAGGGGAAAGGCTATGCACTCCAGTTTTCTGGCCTAGAGAATTAGTCCATGGGGTCGCAAAGAGTCGGACACGACTGAACAACTTTCACAGGCCTCACAGTCACTCAGATTGTGGTGATGGTGGTGGGGGTATAGCTAGAGGAAAGCAGTTCTCACAACTCCCAGCCTATGAGCTCCCCGACCTGGCTTGCTGACTGGATCATTTCCTTGATGGCCAGTTTCAAACAGCTCATTCTGCCCTCTTACCTCAAGAGGCTCCCAGTGCCAATAGCCCATTCAGATGGTTGTTTGAAATCTCTTTTCTCATTGGCTCAGATTCCCAACTTTCCCCTGGCTTTAGCGTCTGCCCCAGCCCCCTTAGAGAATGCTCTTCCCTCTTTATACTTCATCATGGTTGCCGTGTCATAGCTTCTGCTGTCATATGGAGGGAGAGGTAATCTTGGCTGTTTCTTCCATAATTAAATAGTTTTTTGTGATAAGAGTTCACCCTTCCAAGAACCATAACTAAACCATAGGGAAATTGCTATCTGAGTATTATTTGGAGAGAATGGTCATATTCCAATATAAATCAGAAGTCATTGGTACATAGAGTGCTGGGATTACATTCTCTCAGCACAGGGGAAGGAGAAACAGGCTAGTCTAGTCTGTCTTGTTGGCCAGATAGTGATTAATCAGCTCCATCCTGGCCGGACCGAGACTACTGGGCAATATGAGTCGTGACAGCATAGGGAAACCCAAGACACAGCTGGAGGTATAAGCCTCTAGTCCCAGTGTTTCAGGGATCTGCTTCTGGTGCTTTCTCACTCTAGAAGGTAAGAGCTGAGAGGCAGGGGGTCAGGTGTGATGGACCAAGACAGGCTTCAGAACCAGCAGGTCTGAGTTCAAAATCAGTACAAAATCATCCAGATTGCAGGACTGTTGTAAAGATTAGAAATAACCTATGCCTTGCCTGGCACGTGATAGCTGTTAATAGTTACCTTTCAATACTAATAATTGGAAAAGTACTGCTAGACCAACGACAACACAGACCAAAGACTTTAATTAGTCCAGTTCTGTTTCTCTAAAGCCCATTAAAAAAAAAAGACTTTTAAAAATATTTTCCAAAAACAAATTTCATGTTCAGTGTCCAGTGTAAAATTCAGAAAATTAATTCCATGGTTTTCATGTTAGTGCTTTTCCTTCTTCTATATATGTATTTACATCAAATTCCTTTTTAAGATTCAGTTGTGGTTTTATATCCTATTTTTTCCCCTTTAATATTGTAACGAGGAAAGAATCTTAACTCTCTTATTTTCATGGAACAAGAAATTCTTGAAAGCATTCTCTTCAGTGGAACTCTGCCTACTGTTTCTGCTTACTCCACACAGAAGTTCCTAGGAAAGTGAGAATTCTTTGTTAAAGTGAATATTCAGTTTTGTAACCAAAAGGAAGCCCCAAACCTAAGAGTGTGCATTTAGTGATGGGTAAGGCCAGGGGAAATGATCTGTTAACTTGACTTCATACAGCAGAGACTTTGTTTTGTGTTATGGAAAATTTCAAACACATACAAAAATAGGATAGTACACTGAGCCTCGGCTCAGCCCTCCGCTGGCCTCAACCGTTATGAACACGTGGCCAGTCTTATTTCTCCTCTCCTCCCACTCACCACCCACCACCCCCCAGGTGATGTTTGACATAGATCTCAGATGTCATTTGGTTTCACCCAAGGTGCACTTTGGGGCAGGCTCCTGTATTGTGCTGTGGTGTCTGGTTCACGCTCAGTGGTGCTGTGGGAACACGCCCAGGATGTAGAATGAGACACAGGTGTTAAATCTAAGCCTTATCGCTCCTTCGCTGCCACTGAGGAGAAACTGAGGTTCAGGCATCTCTGCTGTGATGTGGAGATGCTTCCCAGAGTTACTTTAAGGATTAATGTTGATGACATGTAAAGCATCTCCCAGTGCCCTGCAGTTGGTAGATACTTGACAAACGTGACATCTCTCCTCTCCCATCCAACTCCTGCAGCTTCTCCCCGGGACTGACCTCTTTGACCTCTGTCCATCCAAGTCCCTGGTGCTCAGACCTTGCCATCTTTATCCCTTACAGCAGGTTGCCTGTTGCCAGCTCCTACTGCTGCTGGGGATTTAAGCTGCCGTATTCGTGAGCCATGCTTGACGAGGCAGGAAATTAACAACACCTCTGCCGCTCTTCTTGCCTCCAATCTGTTGTGTGTGGTCCAGCTGAGAACCCAGGATTCTGGTGTAGCCTGCATCCTCCTCCTTCCTGCATTGCATTGAGCTGATCTGGCCTTTGGAATAGTTGATCTCCTTTCCCTTTATTTTCTCCATTGGGTCTGGATTTGGGTTTCCTGTTGATTAATTGTGTGATTGAAGCAGAATCCCATAACAGGGGTGGTGAGGGGCCATCTCCTGGGGTGCCCAGGGGTTGCTGGAATGAGGCTATGAATAAAATGAGTGAAGCCAAAGCTGGAAGCTGCTGGCAGGCTGAAGTGGAGAAAGGCTGGGGCAGGTTCGGGTTCAGGTTGAGGTTATCAATCCTCAGACTTCCCTTCTGGGGAGGATGGGTGCTTAGCTGGCTCTCAGACATACAGACACTTACTATGGGGGAGGGGCAAGAAGTTATGCAACAGGACTGGACGTGGCCAGTGTGGCCGGCACTCCAGGTTGAGCTGAGGTTGGGCAGGTTGGGCCTCTCCAGTCCAGGAGGCTGTGGTAGGGGTGCCTGCTCTTTTCCCCAACAAATCCAGCTTACACTCCCTAGATGTGATCACGGGAGAGGTCTTGCAGGGCTAAGCTCTCTGTCCAGCACTGCTCTTTCTACTAACTGCAGCCATTGGACAGCTGGGAGCCACGTGGGTCAGTCTTGAGCTCTGTGTTTAAAAAAGCACAGACAGGAATTTTCATCTTTCTCAAAGCTTCTTGCTAACATTTGAATGTCTTCTAGAACATAGCTCAAAAATCTTTCTCTCTCTCTTTTTTTTAAATTTAAATTTATTTTAATTGGAGGCTAATTACTTCAAAATTCTTTTCACATTCCCTGCCCTCTTCTCAAGTCCTCCCAAATGTTAGGGAGCCCCTCACTCTCCACCCTCAACTGCTGGCCACATTCACTTGGTACTTGCTGTCTTGTTTCACGAGCCACTCTCCTGCCTGCCTCAGACCCTGCAGTGTCTGCCTCCCCGTTTGTCACACTGCCTACCCTCCAGCCACTCTAATTAGTTGTTCTGCTTTTCCCTAGAGAACATCAACTGGTGTGGCTTTTTGTCTTTCTCTCCTCACATGAAGAAACACTTTAAGGGTCTGTTAGCCCCGGGAAGGAAAAAATCCTTTATTTTCTCCCATCACAGGACTCTTCACCTGCTCTCTGGCCTGCCCCTCTCCCTGACCTCCTCACTGCACTCGTTGGGATGAGGAGCTTTGCTCTGCCAGCTGCCTCTGCAGGGTGACGGCCCCAGTGACTCGCTACCTAGGTCCACCCAGGCCCACCATTTCAGCTGCTTTGCAGTCATTCTGTGGCTTTCACCTGAGTCAAACCGATTTATGACAAAGACTGACGCTGACGCTCTCTGAAGAAGGTGCTGGGGCTCTAGGCCCTGTCCTTTGGGGGTCACTTATTTTGAGCTGTTTGACATCTTGGCTTCTGTCCTATTCTTTGTTCCTAAGTCTCTGTCTTTGGAAGAAGCTTGCTCCACAGTCCTCTGTTCTGTCTTAAGGGACTGGAATCCTGCTGTGGATTCTAGTGGGGTCACCAAAGGGGTCACCCTGGCGTGGCTGCCTGCTGCTTTTTTGGGTTTTGGTTTGAGTTTTATTTATTTTTGACAAATAAAAATTGTATATATTTAAGGTATACAACGTGATACTTTGATATATGTAAACATTGTAAAGTGATTTCCACAACCAGATTAATGAACATATCCATCACCTCCCATACTTATCTTTTTTGTGTGTGTGTAGAGGCTACTTGAGATTTGCTCTTTTAACAGATTTCAAGTGTATAATACATTATTAACTATAGTCACCGTGCTATACATCTAAAATTTATGTATTTAAGTCCTTAGATTGAGCTTTTAAGCTCTTTGTAAGACATGGCTGTAGGTAACTTTCCTATCAGAATTCCAGGTAGCCAAGTTGACCTAACAGTCTTTGTGTTTATTTCTTTACCTCACATAATCCCAATAGCTGTGGTGGAATTTAGAGGTGAAATAGGCAAGTAAAATGAATACTTCTGCTGTGAATGTTTTACAGAAAGAAATTCTAAAGATTTTATAAGTAAAAGCAAGCTACATACAATGGCGAATATAGGTATTGGGTTTCTTTCTTCCAGTTTTATTGAAATATAATTGACATACAGTACTGTATAAATTTAAGTATATAGAATAATGATTTGACTTACGTACATCATGAAATGATTATCAAAGTAAGGTTAGAGACCATTCATCATCTTATATAGAAAGTGAAAAGTGAAATCACTCAGTCGTGTCCGACTCTTTGTGACCCCATGGACTGTAGCCTACCAGGCTCCTCTGTCCATGGGATTCTCCAGGTAAGAATATTGGAGTGGGTTGCCATTTAAAAAAATTTTGTATCTTATATAGATACAAAATTAAATAAGTAGAAAAAATGTATTTTATGAGAACTCTTAGAATTTAGTCTCTTAACAACTTTCCAATATAACATATGGCAATGTTAATTATATTTATCATGTTATATGTTGCATCCGCAGTGCTTGTATATCTTATAACTGGAAGTTTGTACCTTTCTTGACTGTCTTCTTCAGTCTCCCCTTCTCCAGCCCCATACTGCTGGTAAGCACAAATCTGACCTCTTTTTTTGAGTTTGTTTATATGCTTGTTTAACACAATGTTCCCATTACACAACATAGTGATTTTCTTCGTATGCATTCGAAAATAATCACAAGTCTAGTTTGACATGTCATCACAAAGACACTGCTTGGTTATTGACTATATTCCCCACGTTGTACATTTCATACCTGTGACTCATGTATTTTTCAATTACCAGTTTGTACCTCTTTTTCTCCCTCATCTATTTCTGTCCTCCTCCCATCCCCTGGGTATTGGCTTTATTCTACACTTGATTCTTAATACCAATCAGTCAACTTCCATATATCTGAAAATTTGTGCCTTTTAATCAATATTGATTAATATTAAAATTTATATACTTAAATTTTCCTCCTATCCTCTAGTCTCTTGCAATTCTACTTTCTGTAACTATGCTGCTGCTGCTGCTAAGTCTCTTCAGTCAGGTCTGACTCTGTGTGACCCCATAGACGGCAGCCCACCGGGCTCCCTCGTCCCCGGGATTCTCCAGGCAAGAACACTGGAGTGGGTTGCCATTTCCTTCTCCAATGCATGAAAGTGAAAAGTGAAAGTAAAGTCGCTCAGTTGTGTCCTACTCCTAGCGACCCCATGGACTGCAGCCTACCAAGCTCCTCCGCCCATGGGATTTTCCAGGCAAGAGTACTGGAGTGGTTCTGTAACTATAAGTTCAACCTATTTTTTAAATTACAGATATAAGTGAGATTATGTGATACTTGTCTTTGTATATCTGGCTTATTTCACTTAGCATAAAGTCCTCCAAGTTCTTCCATGTTGTCAAAAATGGCAGAATCTTTTTTTATGGCTGAATATGTATACATGTATACAAATGTGTGTGTGTATATATCATCACATATTCTTTATCCATTCATCTGACAGATGTTTAGATTGTTTCAAATCATGGGTATTGTGAATAATGCAGTGGTATTATGGGAGAGGAGATAGTTCTTCGAGATAGTGATTTTATTTCCTTTGGATATAACCCCAGAAGTGGGATTGCCAGATCACATGACTTCCTGCTGCTTTGAGGCTACTTGTTGGCCTGGATTTCTGAGACTTTAGGATTCCTTGCTTCTGGTCTCCTCCCTCTAGTCCCAAGGGCTTCTCCCTAGGATGTCCCAAGACATCCCTGCTCTTTCCTGTTGTGCTTCTCATGCTGACAGCTGGACCTGCACTTGGATGCTGACAGCTATGCCTGTTGGGATGAATGGCGTCCAAGCACCTTCAGGGGAACCTGCCCCTCAGTGTGTGAGCCGGTGTTGTGCTTGGTCCCTCTTGGTTTCCTTCCTGGCCCAGACACATGGCCATTCTCATTTGCATTGCTCCTTTATTATTGTTGTTGATAGCTCCCAAGTCTAAAGTGGCTACTTTGTGTCAGGGAGTTCCCTCATATCATTTCATTTATTCTTCACTAAAATCCTAAGTTGTGTCTATTATAAACATTTGGCAGAGAAGGAAACTAAGGCTCAGAGAGGTTCAATAACTTCCCCAGTGTATGTTCCTAAGTAATGGCAGAGCTCAGATTCTAGCTAAAAACGGGGGGAGGGGACAAATGCCCAGAAAAGTTAAAAAAGTATAGGTTTTTGGATCTCGCCAAAAAAGTTCTAATATTTGTAGGTTTGGTGTGGGGACTAGGGAATATATATTTTGAATAATTGTATAGATTTTTGAATCAGTTGAATCAACTGGTCCAAGGACTGTCCTTTGGGAACATTCTTTACTGTTCCCAAAGGACAGTATATTATTGGTACACTGCAGGGTAGCATTCTTTACTGAGACAAAGTTAACTATAGCCTTGGTGGGTCTGATTTCTCTTGTTACACAGTGTAACTCATTTAAGAATGCCTAGTTGTGTGTGTCCGGAGAAGGCAATGGCACCCCACTCCAGTACTCTTGCCTGGAAAATCCATGGACAGAGGAGCCTGGTAGGCTGCAGTCCATGGGGTCGAGAAGAGTTGGACACGACTGAGTGTCTTCACTTTCACTTTTCACTTTCATGCATTGGAGAAGGAAATGGCAACCCACTACAGTGTTCTTGCCTGGAGAATCCCAGGGACGGGGGAGCCTGCTGCGCTGCTGTCTCTAGGGTCACACAGAGTCGGACACGACTGAAGTGACTTAGCAGCAGTTGTGTGTGTCACATGTTAGACCTGTTTTGGTTCTCTTTCATGCCAAAAGGCTTGCCTACACAGTTAATCTCTTGGAAAGTAGCAGGCTCTGAAGGCAGACTCTCAAAATTTGGGGCTCTATTGAGAAAACCTGTCCTGTGAAACAGTAGTTGGAAAGGATCAACAGGAAATGAAGGAGACTTAAGAGATGGTTTGTTAAAATGCTGCCAGTGATTTTAAGATGTTATCAGAAAAATCCAGAAATGTAGCACATTGAGAAAGTGTGAACTACTCAGCTGCATTTCAATTTGACTAATTGTTAGGCTTCATGAGTAGAAGGGTGTGCTATGTAGAAGGGCTGCTGCTGCTGCTGCTAAGTCGCTTCAGTCGTGTTCGACTCTGTGCGACCCCAGAGACGGCAGCCCACCAGGCTTCCCTGTCCCTGGGATTCTCCAGGCAAGAACACTGGAGTGAGTTGCCATTTCCTTCTCCAATGCATGAAAGTGAAAAGTGAAAGTGAAGACGCTCAGTCGTGTCCAACTCTTCTCGACCCCATGGGCTGCAGCCTACCAGGCTCCTCTGTCCATGGATTTTCCAGGCAAGAGTACTGGAGTGGGGTGCCATTGCCTTCTCCAATGTAGAAGGGCTAGGAAAAAGCAAACCAAGGAAGAAATCTATCCAGCTGAATTCAGATAAGAATGTGTTTGATTTCAGGTCAGCCAGCCTCAGTTCTTGGTATAGAAAGCTTCCTTGGAGGAGAGGAGCAGTTTCTATAAGAGTGTTTCCAGTAGGAACTAGTTCTTGACAAAGACCAGCTGCTCTTGATGGAAAATGGAGTTTGCTAAGTGGGAGTTTCCTTGTGAACCCACTGGATGGCTAACCATCCGGGAAAGGGAAACCTCCACAGATGCGTGGACTCATTCGTCACACAGGGCCACCTTACCAGCTCATTTGTGTGCTGTTGGAGAAGTTACTCTTCATGGGTTTAGACAGCCTGAGCCCACCATCTCCAGCAGGTCCCTGTTGGCTCAGCTGATTGAAGCTGAGTTTCTGAAGGCTGAGCTCTGAAACCACAGTGTATCTATCAAGGACTTATGCCTGTGAGATTCAATCTGGAACTCCCAGCCAGGCTTTCGAAGCTGAAAAAAATCATTTGCCTGGGCTTTAGGGGGCTCAGGGTTGCTTAAGGGGTCTCTGGGCTTCTATTCCCAAGTAACCCTATTCTTTAGATACTAAGAGGATTGCAGACTTAATTTTTCTCCTAAGAAGTAAATATTCCACCTCCCTTCCCCCCCGCCAAATGCTGCTTTTCACACTAAAACCACATATAAAACTTGGTCCAAAAAAAGTGGATAACTTTGTGTGTCTTAAATAGGTAGGTAATTTGAATTACACCATGGAGAGATTGAGGCAAAGGGGATGTGAACAGGTGCCCTGTGAATTGATGGCAAAGTGGGATTCAAATGCCCATATCTCTTAACTTCTTATCCTGTGTTCAGCCCCATTAAATCTCAATTATTCCAATCAGCAATGTGGCTCTATCTACATTTTGTTCCTTTAGACACTGTCTTTTTATTGCCTTGGTTCTGATTGGCTCATGAATTCCTTTGTGTCAGAGATGTTGAGATATCATTTTGCGTATGGTAGACCAGAGTTTGTGAGACATGCTTGCTATGATCATAAAGAGGTAAAGAGATAGAGATCTCACCTGGTCAAAGCTCTAAGTCAAAGAGTAAAAAGTTTTTTCCCTCTCCTGTCATCAAAAAAAATGAAAAAGATATTCATGGGCTTTGTTGAGGTTGGTGCTCTGCAGAATGATACAAAGTATAGAAGGTAATTTGTGTCAGCAGCAAAACCCAACAATGGTCAAACGGAGCTGTTGGTAAAGCTTATGGGGAAGATTGTGGTGAGTGTGTGAAAGATGGTGAGACTGGAACCTAGGCTGGAGACAGAAAGGACATTTTATGAATGAGAATTGAGGACACAAATTAAGCAAACACACAAAACAGACACAAGTCCCAAACCCCTGTAGTTCATTAAATAAATTCTTTAACAAATATGTATAAAATACTCATAATAATATGACAATTATTTTACAGTATTTTTTTCATCTTTAAAAGTCATGCAACTTTTATCCAAGGATTGCATAATCCTTTAACTTTCCTTTCTACAAGGGTGCTTGCCCTGCTCCTGAGTGGTGAACACTCCTGGGAGCAGACTTCCCTTCACACCTGCTTCTTGTCTCCATTGCTACAATGCCTGCCCACGTGCTTGCCAAAATGGCTCTTTAAGGGCAGAGTCCGCAAAGCCAAAATAAGCTTTCACTCCACTCCCCCTGAGTGGCCACCTTGTGAGGTTATACATAGCCAGTGGATGACGTTTCCAGCTTCGAATATAAATAGAAAGACTATGCCAAACACAGGCTCTTCATCTTTGAATTTATCCCCAAACCTAGAATTCTCTGGCCAAAACAGATAATATTTACTGGAAAAGCAGTGAATTCTGGTATGTCAGGGATAGCTTTGAAGTTTTTCCTGCTAAGAGGAGAACATCCTTTTATATATCACTTTGGCCTCTACTGGCTACGTGCAGTTTTTGAAAACAAGCTTACAAAAGGCTTTTGCTGTTAAGAAGTTACGTGCTCCGTGAAGTTGAAAGGTTGCCTGGCTGGCCTGAAAACATTTTGTCTGTGCAGACTATGAGGGGAGACAGAAGAGGTGGTCAGGGAGATATAAACACAGCTGGTTTCAATATTAGAAGCAGAGATAGGCATTCGGCTCTTTATTGTGGTACCTGCTTTGGGAATCAGATGAAGCCCACGGAGGAGCATCCATAAGCGTGGGGGCACATGTGGGGCTGGCATGCAGGCTGGGAAGGGAGGCTGGGGCTGGCTCTTCTTCCCTTCGCCACGGTGCTGTGGTCACATCATCTCCTCCCCAGCCCCTCATGTCAGCACTCTTGGTTTTCACTAATTGTGAAAGTTCCTCTTTTTGCAGAAGGATCTACGTCTTCCTTGCCTCATAAAATCATCCCGAATTTAAGCTGCAACTATAAAAACCCCCCAGCAAACAAGAAGCAGTCTTTCTGATCTAAGTTATGGGAAAGTGGACTTTTATTTTCTATTTAAGGAAATGTGAGTCTTTGTAATGTGTTAGTAATTTCTAGTAAAAAATGTTTGATATGGGCTAGATTTCATAAAAGAAGGCAGTCCTTAAAACACTCATCCATTTCTGCTCAGAAGCATCACTTTCAGTTTTTATGAAAAGTAAAAACAAGTTTGGAATTGTAAGTGAAGTAACTTGTCAGTCTTAATGCAGTGATTTCCACATAAAGTTTAAGAAAAAGGGAAACATAAGTATATGTGTATGTATATATATAAATTTCTGTATAAATGTATATTTTTTACCTAGAAGAGGTTTACCAAGTTTCCTAGACAGTGAAAATTTGGTGTTTATACTCAAATACAGTAAATCTGAGCAGAAATCTACCAAGTCCTTGAGTGGACAGTCTCTTCATCTTTGGTGTTCCTTTGGCATTCCCATTTTTATCAGACTTTTCCACTAGACTCTTCTCTAGTTAAAAAATATATTCTGGGTGCCTCTATGCTGAGGCTCTGCCCAATTTTGGAAGAGATGAGGCTCTGAGATATTTATTCAGTACTGACCTCTCTTCTACATTTCAAACTTGAATGAGCCACAAGAACCTCAGACTCAAAATATCCCAATCTCGACTCATCCTACACAACCCCCTCAAAACGTCTCCCCTGTGTTCCTCCTCCAGCACCCAAGAACTTGGGAGTCTTTCTAGATGCAGTTCCTCCTCCTCATTCCTCAACTCCTGTCATGATTCAACCTTGTAAACTTGACTCCAGCCTCTCTCGTTTTCTCCATCTCCATGGCCACTGCCCTAGCACAAGCTCCTGCTGCTTTACCCTGAGCTTGTGCCATAACCTCCATTTCCCTCGGTCTGGCCTTGCTCTGATCTGCTCTCTCCTCCTCAGCCAGAGTGATCTTAGTAAAGCACATTGCAGATTCAGTGACTCTCTTGCCCCCCAGCTTTCTGTGGCTCCCCAAGACTGTGAGTTAGAGCCAAGATTCTTTAGCCTGAGGTTCAAGGGTCCCCATGGCCTGGCTTCCTGCATCTAGCCTCAGCACAGATAGCCATCCTGAAGGCCCTGGTGTTGCCCAAGCACTCCGTACTGTTGTACATGCCGGCACTTTCCACGGATTGTTCCCTCTGCTTAGAATTTTATTTTCTCATTTTGCCTTGGTGGGTTCCTTTTTTATTCTTTAAGGTCTGGCTCATATCACCAAAGCCTAGACACCTCCCCTTCCCCTTCCTCCCACCGCAACCACTCTTCTCCCACCCAGGTCAAGGTAATCTTTTTCTCCTTATGCCACTTCTACACTTTATATTCTCTTCACATCAGGTTAGGATGAGCTTTTATACTGTTCATTTTTTAATGTGCTTTCTTATGTATTTGTTGTACCAGATTCTCAGCAGCTTGAGGCTGAGGGCTTTGTCCAATTCACATTTCCAACCCCAGAACTCACCCCAGTGCCAGTTCCATAGTAGCTGTGTAGTCAGGGTGTTTACTGAGTGAACAAAGCAGTGAATGCTCTGGCTTCCTGGGTACCAGCAATGAGCCTAAAGCACCCCCACTGCTATGTTCTCCCTAGCGCAAATGTGGGGTATATGGGGGAATGGACCCTGCCTTCCTCACTCTTACTACTCAATGCCCTGAGTACTACCTGCCCTTCAGAGTTTCCCATGTGTTCCCTTGCATCTGTATAAAAGCCCAAGATGAAATGGAGGGGAAGAGAGGACAGGAGGATGTGAACAGGCTTGTCTTTTGTCAACTTGCCCACTTCCTGCTTTTTGAGCCACTCAGGTAGCCCCCCAGCATCTTAGAGTTTTGCTGTATATGCGTGCTTAGTTGCTCAGTTATATTGGATTCTTTGCGACTCCATGGACAGGGTTTTGCTGTAAGAGCCCCTTAAAGTGAAAGTCATTGGTTCTCATTACCTCCTTTGCCTGTCTCAGAGAGACTGTGTTTTGTAGAGGGACCCATAAGGTGTAATTTCCCCCAGTTTGTAGCAGGAACACTCACTTTGAGGGACTGGTATACAAAAATTCATACTAATGTGATGGAGAAATTAGAAGTGATTGCTCATGCCACCAGAGAAGAGTTTTCAATGATTCTCTGCCTTCTTCTCTGTGTATTGAACTCTCTTAGGTGTTGAAACTGTGATGCCCTTATAAAGACTGATTTGCCTGCAACTGTTTAGCAGACCATAAACAGCTACTGTTGCAACGTGGAGTTGTTTGCGCTAAGTAGGATTTTTCATTTTATAGGAGTTGAGTTTTACTGGTTCAAATGGGAAAACCTATTCCTTAGGGAGTTTATTTGTTACAACACTTATTTGTAATAGAGAATAGGAATTTCAAGGACTTTTTTTTTTTCATATGGTGACCCACCAAAAGGCCTGCTCTCAGAAAGGTTTATGTGTGGGTTTTTTCAATCTCATTACCCACTTCTCAGATTAGCTTGGAACCAGTGGCTGGTGACTCCGACTATTTACCTGGCACATTCAGGTTACTGGTTGCTAGCTGACCTGAATGTGAGAATGTGGCTGAGTTAGTTACATCAGTGTGTGCATGTATGTGTGTGTGTGTGTGTTTATGTGTGTGTGTGGCCCAGGAGGGGCTGCCACTGATGAAGGTGAGTGACCCACATGGCAACCAGACTGAAACCTCAAGGCCTACCACCATCAGGCTTAACCAAGGGAAGCTCCCACAGGCTCTGCATGGTTGGGGTAAAGGCTGGGACAACACTGGGGACGCTGATCAGTTTCCTCTGAGAACGTGAACTCAGTCCTTTTGTAAGCTTTTTGAGTACTGTGATTGAAATTTTGGACAGCTTGCAGTGGAAGTCACATTTGACCACCTCCAGACTCGAGGCTGTTATTTTTGTGAAAGTCTATTTTAACCAGAGGAAATCCTGTTTCCCCAGCAGCACTGGCAACAGCCCTGAGATGCACGGTCGTCTCAGGAGCGCTGTGAGGATACAGGCTCTCTTTAATCTCAGAATAAAAATATTTGATGTTTACAAGGTGTATTAGCGTAATTGGAATGTGTCTGCCTGTCTGCCGGCCTTCCTTCCACGGGGGACCTCGTAATTAAAGAGCATCGTGTTCATGTGGCGGCCTGTTTAGCCTTTCATAGCTTCTCCTGAGCAGTTATGGGCAAGACCGTTAGCCTGGGCTTTTAGAGGGCTCATCCCCTTACAGACAGCTGCGGCCAGAACAAGGGGAGGCTGCACCCCACTTGCCATTCTCCTGAGTGCTGTGAGGCAGAGTGGGAACTGAGGGTGGCTATGTGTAGAAGGGATGCCTGGAATCCCGGAGAAACTGCCAGGGTGTGCTGCGGATGTGTACTTTTATAAAAATATAAACAAGCCAAAGAGTGATTTCCTTTCTCTTCAAGTAAGAGGCCAGGAAGAGAAATACTCACTAGATCTCTTTATGTGTATCTATGTCTTAAAAATTGAAGTATACTTGATTTACAATGTTATGTTAGTTTCAGGTGTACAACAGAGTGATTCACTATTTTTGGGGGTTGTATTCCATTTTAAGTTTTTACAAAATGAGGCCAAATTTCTCTGTGCTGTGTAAATACATCCTTGTGGCTTATCTATTTTATTCATAGTAGACTTTTTCTCTTAATCCTATACCTTGTCTTGCCCCCATCTCCTTCCCTCTCTCCACTGGTAACTGTTAGTGTGTTCTCTACGTCTGTGAATCTGTTTCTGTTATCTATATTCATTTGTTCTAGTTTTTAGATTTCAAGTATATGTGATAACAAAGAGTATTTGTCTTTCTCTAACTTCTTTTCACTAAGCATACTTTTTTTTTTTTTTAACTTTGGTGTATCTAATCTGATGTTAGCTATTAAGACTGCATTCCTGATTCCTGAGGTCCTCACTTGGCAAAACTATGGTTGATTTTATACTTATTTCTATTCTTTCCTGTAACCCTAGAACCTCTGACAGTGCCTGGGAAATAGTAGGTGCTCAGCAAAGACGTTTTGGGTGAAAGAATGACTCTCCCTGCAGGGTTCTTCTCTCCCCAACCAGTCTGGAAGTCCCCAGCAGGGTGTCGACCATGTGCTCAAGTCCATCTGTCAACCACAGTCCCCTTGTGACCTCTGGCTGTTCTGAGTCCCCTGCCCTGCCTCCCTGGAGGTTGCAGCAGCTGCCCCCAATGTCTGCGCTGCCTCAGCATGCTGGCTTCCCTCCATGTGTCACAATGTCTCCTCAACCTTCCCACCTCTGCCTCTGCTGTCCTCATGGGAGCCCAAACCATCTTGGGAGCAGGGCAGAGAAATGTTTTCAAGCCCTTTTCTCTCCCACTCAAAATTTAAAGGATCTCTGCCACAGACATCTCTCTTTCTTGAACCTGAAACTAAAAATGTCCTTATTTCAGTGTTTTTCAGCCCTGGTTGACTAACTATGTCTACCTGGAGGCCTCCCCCAGGTGCTCTGATTAGGGAAGTCTAACGAGGAATATGGGCATTTGTATTTTTTTGAGGCTTGTAGAGGATTCAGAGGTCCACACACATTGTGGAGGACACTGCCTTAGGTTATCCACTTATACCAGGGTATACCCAGAGGAATCATCAACTTTGGGCTCAGGGATGATACTCAGCTAGAAAAGGGCCTCTTTAGGGAGGCAAGGAGAATGTCTCAATTCATTTGAACAGTACCGTATTTGAATAAAGATATAATTAATTCTTTCTTATTTCCCATGCTAACATAAGGGTAGAAATTGTAGTAGAAGTTCTGAGTCCCCATCACTGGAAGCATCCAGGAGGGGCTGAATGATTGTGCAGATGGGATGCTGCATAAGGATACCTGCCTATCCTTTAGTCAGACTCTAAGATGCTGTGATTTAATTCATTGATACATCACACATTTACTGAATCCCTACTGTGTATTTTTCTGACTTTAGAGAATCATCCCATAGGCATCCTGCCCCTAGAGAGTAGAATCTGGAAGGATGGCTCTGTGGTTCTTCTCCAATAGTTTGTTCATTCTCTTTGCCAGGTGGTGGTTAACTCTATTGAGTACTTACTCAGTACCAGGCACTGTGCCAAGCTCTGGGGCTGTGATGGTGAGGAAAACAAAGGCCCTGCCCTCATGCAGCTTATGTTCTAGTGGAGGATATGGACAGTGAACTTGCAAACACAGCACCTCCCTGACAACAGTGATTGGAAAGTATAGAGAAGGTCAACATCTGGTGAGAGTTCTAGATAAGCTCTCCTGAGCATTCAGAGAACACCTGTGTAGGCAGGTTAATCCTTTCTGACTAAAGTAGTAAAATTCAAATGATGAATAAAAACACTTAGCTTATCTAATGGCATTTTATTTTTTAGAACAGTTTTAGGCTCACAGCAAAATTAGCCGGAGGTAGAGATTTCCCCTAAGGCCCCACACATGCATAGCCTATCTTATTATCACATCCCCCTCTAATGGCATTTTTTATGCATGAAAAAAGCAAGCTAGAGTGGCTAAGATAACCAGATTGGCTGGTGTCCCTGTTGCATAGGGGCACCAAACATGGTTCTATGTGGAAGTGAGTCCACTGGGGAGATGGGGGTGGAGGCTCTGTCTTCATTTTGTATGTATCACTTCAGCCCTGAGAACAGATCTTTACATGGCTTATGGGACTGAAATGAACTGAAACAACTGTTCAGCTGATCTGTACCCGATGCTTCAGAAAAGGCTCTGAGGAACAAGCTACTTGACAATTAGACAGCATTTTCTACTTGAAACTTGCCTTTAACAACCACAAATCTGGAAGTGTGTCAAAGCAACAATTTTGTGATTCATTTGGGTAACACTGTCTTTCCTGGAATGAAAGGATTCCTTTCTTCGTGTAGAAATTGAAAAAGAAGAACACTCTTATTTTGAACTTCTGGTTGACAGAGTTTTGTAAATAAGATCAGTTCCAAGTTGCAGAGATGTTTTCCCACCCTGTTGTTTATAAGGGGGTAGAGTACAAGAAATAAACAATCTTAAGGACGGACCAAATACAACGTTTTTTGACGGGCAACCCACACCTGCCCCCAGATATCCACTAACCTCTGTGCACCCTTCTTAGAATGCACTTGGGACTCTAACTTTCATTGCTTTTTATTGGTCAACTGATGTTTAAAGCTTTATTCAGTTATTTTGTACTACATATCTGGTTGGTAGCAAATGTTTTCTGAATTAACAAAAAGCAGAATATATACCTGTCCCTCTTAGTAGACTGTGAATGTTTGAGAGCAAGAGTTTCTCTCTCTAGTTTTTTTAGATACTCACCATTCCCCACCGACTTCACTTTCACTTTTCACTTTCATGCATTGGAGAAGGAAATGGCAACCCACTCCAGTGTTCTTGCCTGGAGAATCCCAGGGACGGGGGAGCCTGGTGGGCTGCCGTCTATGGGGTCGCACAGAGTCGAACACGACTGAAGCGACTTAGCAGCAGCAGCAGCAGCATTCCCCACCATGTAGTGCAAAGTCCAACATGTGACATTTTTATTTCTTAATAAGCACTAATTTATTATTTGAGCAACTGGCTCTTTGTAGATACCAGAATGTCTAGTATTAATTTTCTGATTAGTCAGAAAACTCTATGAGAACTTAGATTCATAGATGATATTTTGCATAAGTAAAATGTTGTAGAAACAAAGGAAAAAATCCCCGATATGAAAAGTTATAGATCCTTGTGATTCTATTTTTATTTATGCTATTTTTTCCTTTACCTTCTTTCCCCCTAAGGAGGTGTGATTATCATTTTTCATTACAATGGGGTTTAGGACATTGCCAAGACATGAATGTCAACTTTCAGTTTAAGGACATACTTTGAAACACATTCAGTTCTTTTAAGATTTACTTGCTGCTTTTTCCTTGAAACAGAGTTCTGGGCTTTCTGACACTTCCCTTTAGAAGTGAGGTTTTTTTTGAATAATTGAGGCCTTAAGAAAAGTTACAACATCACTGTCTTCAATCCATCCACAAGACTGTCTTTGCACGCAAACACACCATTGACGTCAGCAGAACTTGGGTGAAGTTCTTTTTTTTTAATCACTGGAAACTGGGGGGTATAGGTTGTGGGGTGAGATGCATGGTACTTGTCTGTGCACTCAGGATGAGTTGACTGTGATGAAATATGGAATGTTACAGTTGTCTAATAATATTGAGTCTTGTGTTGTCTTCCCATAGGACAAGAAAAAAATATACCCAGGATGATATTTATGCCAGGAACTTTAAAATTTCTTCCATCATATTTGATAGACTGATGGCTGTTTTATGGTTTCGGAGGACTGGCTGATATGAAAGGATTTGGCATTTGATTTTGGAAATGTGTAACTCTGAGTTGAACTTACTAGACTCTGACTCTGCACTGCAAATACAGATCATTTGCCTTCTCCTTAGAGCCGATGCTTCAACAGAGAAGCTGGTGTGTTCATATATGCATCTTAAATTTATCCTGACTACTTTCAGAAAAATGTATGAGCTCAAACATTTGTGAGATGCAAAATCACTTATCATTTTTATCCCACATTCCCCAATCTTCACTTTTATCATTCAGGACTTTACTTCCAAAACTTCCTGTCTTACTACATATAAGCAAATAATTACTTTTCTTTAGTATATTTATTTGATTAGCAAATAGAATTATTTGCGATAGAATTATCATATTTGATTGGCAAACTTTTCTTGTGTGCCTATGTGTTTAGCTCTATGTGTTAAGCTGTCTACAGATACACCAAATTTTTAAAAATATAAGGACTAAATGTAAAGCATTTATGAGAACAAATACTCTTTATGGTAGTATAGAATCTTAATTGCAGTTTGTAGAAGACAGAGGTAGTAGTTACCTTTAGGAGTAGAAGAGAGCTTGCTGGAAGAAATGGGACTTTTAATGGATTTTGAAGATTTAGTTCAGATGTATAACTATCAAGAAGACAACAGAGGATGGGAAACTTTAAAATTAATTTTGGGCTTTTTGGGGTCGACCATGGAGTCATGTGTAGACAGAGTTTCAAGTTGAGCTGTGTCTTCTTAGAGGTCAACATGTGCTTGTGAATTCTTATTAGACTGTGTTCCTTTTATTTATAGCTTCCATTTGATTGTGCTCATAAGGTTGTTACTAATACTGGTAAGATTTGTGGGCACAGAAACACTTTGAAAAGAACCTTTCTTAAATTGTTTTAGTTCTTTAGCAGATTTGAAGGGGAAACTGAACCAAAAAAGAGTTAACCAAATACTGTGAAACCCCTAAATTTCTTAACCTTAGGCCAGGTGTTCATTGTGAATCTTATTAATTCCAATAATTTTCAGCTTCATTTAAATTAAGTGATGTGAACACTTTTCATATCCTTGCTTATTCATTGCAAGTGGAGTTTTTACCTAGCTGACCAATCCACAAATGTGTTTTTATTAGGTAATTATTATGTGCTCAGAATTATCTTGTATCTATAATTTAATATATAATTTATAAATATAAAATATATTTTTTATATTTAATTTCATGTCTTTTAGAGACTAGCATTTTAGCAGCAAGAATGACAAGGTTGAATGTGTGAAAGTGTGGGTTAGGGGTGTGATGCTATCTGTATGGCAGTGCTAGTGTTAAAAGTCCAGGAAAGAAAAAAAAGAAAGAAGTAAAAAAACACCTTGGGGAATCAGAGTTTTGACAACCAGAGAGATGGGAAAGCCTTTTAGGTGACTGGACAAATAAAGGGAAAGCCCTGAGGAACAAGAGTGGGATATTAAAGTAGTGAAGCGCTTGGAACTGATAAAGTGGTTTCCAAACAGTTCTTACTTTCCTTGCTGTTTGTGCAAGAAGGAGAGTCCTAAAATAGCTTTATTTAACATTGCTTGGTAAACAAAGTTTCTCTCCCTCTCTGTTTCACCCATCCCCCCAAATAAATATAAATCTATATAAAGTTCTCATGAATTCCCTTGATTATCTCTATAGTTGATAAAAAGGAACGCATACCTGTGATATAACTGGTAGAAAACTTTTTTGATAGTTACATTCTTAATTTTTAAGAATTCAGTCTGTGAGGTTTTATGGGTAAATCAGATTTAAGATTATTATTTTAGACAATCTTAATAAATATTCTAAATACGTGAAATCCAAGGTTAAAAGTTTCATAAAATTTTCAAGAAAAGTCATAGCGATTGAGACTTTTTTCCCTTCAATAGGCTGTTTGGAAGTAAAAGTAAAAAAAACTAAGTATGAGAAATGCAGAAGTTATAAAGGGAACTTGAGAATTTTATTTTTAGATTATTACCAGACACACTTTTCTTGGCCAGCTTGAGACTCATTGAAATAGGGCTCATCCAGAGAAACTGTGATGAAATCTAAATGATTTTTTAAAAAAGAGTACCTATAAAATATTTGCAGATTTATTACCATGGATAAAAGGCAGCCATTTCTCTTGAAACTGTATAAGAGAACCTTACTTCTTGATGTGCATGTAAATCACCTGGAGTCAGAATGCGGATTCAAACAAGGCAGGTCTGCAATGGGACCTGGATTCTGCACTTTAAAAAGCTCCCAGGTGCTGCTGCTGTCAGAACCGGAGCCTTACTTTGAATGGGGAGGGCCCAGAGAACAGACCTTACCAGTACATTGGCATCTATTTTATTATTTTTACTTAAAAAATAAATGCAGTGTCAGGATGGGGAGGAGCATTTATATCCTAAGCGTGGTCCAGGGGTGTCGACCATTAGATGACTAGACGATAGAGAGCTGCTGCCTGGGGCGTGGGGTAGGGGGAAGGGATCGTACCATTCCTGTTCTTGACTGTGTCCTAATGACTGAACAACAACATATCCTAGTGGCAAGCATGGACTAGATGGCCAGTAAATTTAGTGAGTAAATGAACAAATTTAGTGTTGGCCTGGGACTGCCATTAAGGTGGATGCTTTTCCTTGTTACACAAGCAGAATCTGACAAATCATAAAAGTTTTCCAACCTAATAATAAAGATGACCTCAGCCTTGTAAGTATCATAAGAAAAGCAGCTCAAACCTAGGTATTATATATCATAAGTCACAGAACCTAGAAGAATGCAGAAACCCAGAGAAAACAGAATCAAGTTAAATCCTACCTTCCCCCAAAACTTTAAGATAGAGTTCTTACCCTGTACTGAGGTCTCCCAAGCACCTTCTCCTCTCATTCTCTGTTCTGTCCAGAACTCCGGCTTCCTCTCCTGTGTGGACTCTAGCTTCTGATGCATTTTAGGGCCCATCAGTCACCTCTGTGTGAAGACCTTTCCTCCTGCTTGCCTTGCCTATGTCTTCTGAGTTTCCCCAGGGGCATTTCTGACAAAGACAGGTTTGTTTTGTCATTTATGAAAGCAGTATGCAGCTCTTTCTTCCTGACTGCTCTTAGTATTACTGTACCTTAGACTTACCTTAGCATTTGAAATATTATCTGCCAAGCGACTTACTATACTTTATTACCTAGTGCATCAACATTACTGGAGTACTTAGGGGTACTCCACCCGGAGAATCACTTCTACTGAATGTTTTCTGTTTTTTGCCCCCCTCTCATTAGCTTATGACAAAAAAGTACTACCTGTCACCAGTGTGTCTCTAACTAGAAACAAAGATAACACTGGCATTACTGGGTAGTACTGGATTTTAAGGAGGTCATGAAGTTAATCCAAAATAAATTTATGTTAATTTTTACAATCATTATTGAAGTGGAAACTCGGAATAAAAAATTCCTGTTGAGAACTTGGAGACCTCTAAGAATGCTTCTTCAGATCTGTAGGGAGTTTTAATGCCCAAACTAGAGAACTTGTCCAGACCTCAGAGCACCACTTCTAGGCAAATAGAAACTTCTGTCTTCACTTGGTCCAGCCCATTTTACCAGAAGAAAACAGTAGGCATCAAGGCAGAAGGCTTACAAATAATGATGTTTGTTTGTGCTTTTCCTTGATATACCTCCCTTATGAGCCCATTGTAGGGGTTGGCTGGTTCAGGGTTTGTTAAGCATCTCTAGTCCTAGTCAAAGTTCAGTTTGCAAACAACCACTTAGTGTAAGAGCTGCAGCTTTCCTTAGAAGGCAAGGAAGTTCTGCTAGCTGCTTGAGGGCATCTCCAAGTGTTTCTGCCGTTTGCTAACAGCAAACAGGAAGCAGTTTGAGTTATACCTGAGATATTTCTGAGCCAACTTACTAATCTACAGGATCTCAGCAGTGGGTCCTCTCCCTACATCTGGCCAATCAATTCTCAACAAATCAGTTCATCCTATCAAATCTGATTCTTGGCTTCTACCCTGAATTCAGTCTCACCTGTGGTGCCCACTTGGTGATATCCTATTGACACTAATCACTCTCTTCTATTCAGTTCTCCCTTTGCTTCCTTGCCAGGAGGTTCTGTTCTGCGGATTGACCAACAACTAATTTGCCTCTCCCTAGGTCTCTCCCTAGACTGTAATCAGTTGGTGCCTCTGGTTAACTGCCTTTCAAGTCCTCTTTCCTCTTAGATGAAATGAACTAGGAAACTCGTAAATTCCCCCACTATAAGAAACTAGAATGCTGAGCTTCCTCTTAACTGTGGTCAAGCTTCCTGATGATATTATGTTATGTTAGTCACTCAATCATGTCCGACTCTTTGTGACCCCATGGACTGTTACCCACCAGGCTCCACTGTCCACAGGATTCTCCAGGCAAGAATAGTGGAGTGGGTTGCCATTCCCTTCTCTAGGGGATCTTCCCAACTAGCAGCACTATAATTTTAATTAACAGAATTTGTAGTTTTGAAAAACAAATGAATGGTTCTTTCCTGACTTGGAAGCATCCTCAATCATATATTTTTGTTGTTTAGTTTCTATTGTGTCTGATGCTTTTGCAACACCATGGACTGTAGCCTGCCAGGCTCCTCTGTCCATTGGATTTCCCAGGCAAGAATACTGGAGTCGATTGCCTTTTCCTTCTCCAGGGGATCTTCCCTACCCAGGGATTGAACCCACGTCTCCTACATTGGCAGGTGGATTCTTTACCACTGAGCCACAGGAGAAGCCCCAATCATATATTGCAAAGTAAAATACTCTTTTCTGGAACAGTCATCTGGAAACCTAGGAGTCACCTTTTGTTTCTTATTTCCCTCTCATCTTGATTTTCATCTTTTTTTCTCTATTTCTAATGCTTCTAATTTGGCTTATCACCAAATAAGTGATTTGGCTGAGCACCATGTCATCACCATGGTCTTCTTGAAATCACTACCCACCTCTATACTCAGTCTCACCTCTCAAAACTGGTTTTTCTAAACACAAATCTGATCAATCACTCTCTGGCTTTAAATTCTTCAGTGATGCCCTATGGTCCACAGGATGAATTCCAAACTGCTCAGGTTGGCTTAAAAATTCTCATGGTCTGGATTCTGTTTACTTCTCAATAGCAAATCTTGCCATGTCTGCACACACTGCGTGCTCCAGCCAGTATTGAATACTTTCAGTTCTCTTCATGTAGGATGCCCTTTCCCACAGCTCGTCCTTGGCATGTGCTGACCCCTCTGCCTGGGAGGAGTGTTTCTTCCAGACTCCTATTCCTCCTTCAGGAGCCCAGTTTAGACATCACTTCCTTAGTTAAGCCCAGGCTACCACGATACTTTGCATTATGTCTTTCATAGTCCTTAGCATTCTGATCAAATTTATGTATTGTCTTCCTCACGGGCTTTCAAGGTGGCTCAGTGGTAAAGAATTCTGCCTGTCAGTTCAGGAACTGCCAGAGATGCGGTTTTGATCCCTGGGTGGGGAAGATCCCCTTTAGGAGGAAATGGCAATCCACTCCAATATTCTTGCTGGGATAATCCCATGATAATCCCATGGACAGAGGAGCCTGGCAGGCTACAGTCCAGGGGGTGGGGTTGCCAAGAGTCAGACATGACTGAGCGACTGAACACAAAGACACACTGTCTTTCCTACTCAAGATGGTGAGCAACTGGAAGGCAGGCACTGAATCTTACATTCATCTTTGTATCTCCTGTGATTTCTCAGAATTTTAGGACTTTCCAACAGCCAATTTTATGGCAGAGTAATTTTAGCAAGGACAAGGGGAAACCAGTCATTCTGACTTTAGTTCACACTAGAGCACCAACTATTGTATTATCTATTCCATGTAAGAACTGAATTCTTCTAGGCTGGATCTAGCACCCTGGTAAAATCAATTTATCCTGCCTTTATCTAGTTAAGGGTTAACCCACTGCCTGGCATATAATACATTATTAGTATACGGTAGCTGCTAAATATTATCATTAGAATTCTATTTATTCTATTCTGTTTCTACCAAGGTGTCAGAAAGTCATGCCATTTATTTACTAATTAGCTCATTTTCATTGAAATTCACTCTACAATTGGATTTCCTATTTCATTTCTTTGAATCTCAGTATAATGCACAGTCTGCCTTACACAAAAAGGAAAGGATACCATTAGGAGATAAGAAAGTCTTGTGGGAGTAAGATTTCTTCAAATCATTGGTTAAACTATCTGCATTTAAGGGCCTTAGAGCACCTTCCTAAACAGAGAAGTCTCCATTTATAAGGACAAACCAAGTGAAACCAAATTTAATTCATCCTTGCCTGGGAAAAACAAGCTGCCCATCCTATATTTAAATTCAAAAAGAGCTGAAAGTAAAACAAATTTTGATGGTGTTTGTGTGTGTGTGTGTGCATGCAAAATCAGCAAAGCAACATGTCACATGATGCCAACTAAGACTATCTGAGACACCACTGAATTCAGCCCCTTACACAGACAGTACACTTTTTCAAGCAGTTAGATTTCAATGGATCCCAAATGGAATGTCACAGGGACATCAGTGAACATTCACCCTTTCAGTCAAAAAATATTTACTGAGCCCCTTCTTTGTGTCAGGCATTGTTCAGTGCTGGGCACACAATGGTGAAGGATATGGGCTATCCTGGCATGGATTGCCCCCCTGACTACTTCATGTCAGGATCACCAGAAAACTGAGCAATAGGAGCGTGAAGACCTTAACTGGCTGCCAGTGAGTGCGTGAGTTGGGGGGTGGGTGGAGCAAGGAACGTCTGTGTGGCTTCCCCGTGACTGACTCAGAGCCAAGAAGCACAGAGCTGGAGACGGAGACTCCCAGTTCAGTTGAGGGCAGGAGTTTGAATCCTCAAGTTCAGAAAGAACAAAAAGAGGATTTTGGAGGCATACTTTTCCCTCAAGTTTTGTGTAGCAGCACTTCATTAATTCTTACTGCAGGATACTGCAGTATCCTCTTTTATGAATATGCCACAGTTTATTCATCTTCTGTTTCTGGTCATTTGGTTGTTTCCAATTTTTGTCTTTTACAAATAGAACTATAAACATTAAAAAAAAAACAAACCCGTGTGGTGCACATATGACAAATTTCTTTGGATGTAAATAGAAATGAAATTTCTGGTCAGAGATTAGCTTAAATTCAACTTTAGAAGATAATGGCAAACAGTCTTCCAAATAGTTGTGAGACAGTCTGGGACCCTTTCCTGCACTGCTGCAGTGCTTGCACCTGGACAAACATCTCCTGGAGCTACAAATTACAAAGAAACTATAAGAGACTAAAAATAACTGCATGCATGCACAGTTGGGGCACATTATGAACAAAAGACACAAAAAGACCAAAAAACCCAACTACCACATCTGAAGAGCCCAGAGCTAAAACAGGGTGTTGGGAGCAAAAGCAGGGTGCTGTGCTTGCCCCTTGCTCTCAACAGCACCTAAAGGGTGGGCAAACTACCTAAGCCACCCCTCCAGTCCACCCCTGGACACACCACCTATTTTTACCCCATATAAGGAACCAGCCCACCGCCCCCACTCCCCGCCCCCTGCAAGCCCCTTGGGGTGAACAAAGGAAACTTACTAGCTCTTATTTCCCACTGCTGCACCAGGAGCCCCAGTAAAGCCTTGCCTGAATTTCTTGTCTGGCTTCTAGTTGATTTCTGTTGATTGGGGAAGGCCAAGAACCCTGGTCCATATCAGCTATACCAATTGACACTCCTGCATCAGCATAGTAAAGTTCTAGCTGTTCTTATATTCTTCCTAACTCTTGGTAAAATAGTTGTGTGGATTTCTTTTTTTTTTTTTTAAGTCTCTGATGGCTAAAATTGTTAATTTTATTGATTAGTAATGAATTTGAGCATGTTTTGTATATGTATGGATTTTTTATGTATTAGATATATTTGTTAGATGTGTTCTTTTGTGTAATGACTGTTCCATTCTACTGCCCATTTTTTATTGTTTTGACTGTCTTTTTCTTATTGATATGTGTGTGCATGTTTGTGTGTGTGTTTAAGGAGGAAAGAAGGGAGCTTTTTATATATTCTACACTACTACTTATCTATGGATTTTTTAAAAAGGAATTCTTTTAAAAAATATCTATCTATTTTTGGCTGTGCTGGGTCTTTGTTGCTGTGTGGCCTTTTTCTAGTTGCAGGGAGCGGAGGCTGCTCTCTAGTTGCGGTGTGTGGGCTTCTCATCGTGGTGGCTTCTCTTGGTGTGGAGCAAGGGTCTTCAGTAGTTGCGGCTCCCGGGGTTTAGAGCACAGGCTCAGCTCAATAGTTGTGATGCACAGGCTTAGTTGCTCCTCAGTATGTGGGATCTTCCTGGATGAGGGATTGAACCCCTGTCTGTGTCTCTTGTATTGGCAGGTGGATTCTTCACCAGTGAGCCACCAGGGAAGCCCCTTATACATGGTTTTAGCCTTACCATGATTGGTGCTTTCTTGTCTCAGTTTAAATGTCATTTTCTCAGAGAGACTTTTCCATTCATTCAGTCTAAAGAAGCTATCCGGTCCCTCTGTATTACAAAACTCTATTATTGTAACTCTTTTGTTGTTTTTCTTATTTGCTTGTTGTTGAGTGTTTCCACACATTTAAGAGTAAGCTCCATGAGAGCAGGACCACATCTGTATTTTCTTCATAGACTCATGGATGAATCTCATGAACACAATATGTGGTGAAAAAAGTCAGAAAGTACCTATTACATGCTTCCATTCATGTAAAATTCAAATGTAGATAGAACAAATCTGGTTGCCAGGTTTCTTTGTGGAGAAGAAGCAGTTGTGACTAGAAAGGGACATGATGGGGAACCCTGAGGTTTGGGGAATATATGTATATTTAAATAAATAAATAAATATATATATATATATTTAAAATCTAGGTGATATAGGTGGTAGTTGATGGAATATCCCCTGGAGTAGGAAATGGCAACCCACTGCAGTATTCTTGCCTGGAAAATTCCATGGACAGAAGAACCTGGTGGGCTACAGTCTATGGGGGTCATAAAAGACTCTGACATGACTTAGTGACTAAATAACAACAAAATTAGTGTATTCACTTTGTGATTTTACATTGAGCTGTACACTATTGATCTGTTCATTTTTTCTGCATGTATTTTATGCTTCAATTGCACATCTATTCTATCTATTCAAATTTAAGTTTGAGAATAGAGGGGATTGTGTGGGGAGGCTGTTTGGCAATTCTGTGGATTGAGGTGCTAGTCTACTTTAGACAGAAAGGGTGGGGAGCTACCTTTTATCCTACATGTCCCTTAAAGGTCAGAGTGAGTGGAACTTCTGTTAGCTTCCTTATTTCTCCTCTGAGAGTTCATTTAATTTCTTTAGCAAAGAACGCTACAAGTGGGGGGTAATGTGTAACTGTCTGTCAGTCTGGATATAGGAGTAGGGACAGAATGTGGTGGGGTGAGTAACTCCTCTGGATTAAGACTTTGAATTAGTCTTCATGTTTTCACCATTTTCCTCACCTCTGCCCTCTGTGTCATCTGTTCACACCTGGGATACCCTGTTCCTTTATGGCAACTTCCTCCCCCGGAATAATTGACTGAGGTTCCTTCACCTATTTTAATTTATCAACATATCATCCATTTTTTCAGAAACTTTTGGAAAGTCCTCATGTACTGATAGTTCTTCTCTAATTAGTTCTCTTTGATATTATGGGCTTAGACCTTTTCAATTTCCTTTATGTTTTCTTGTATTTGAGAGGGAAGAGAGGCATGTCCTCATTTGGCCATTTTGATCAAGAAAACTCACTATTTCATTACCTAACATAGTCACACTTGAAATTTCTTTCCTACTTTATTATTTGCTAATGCATATTACAGGACTTCTCGGGTGGCTCAGTGGTAAAATATTAACCTGCCAATCCAGGAGACATAGGAAACTTGGGTTGGATCCCTGGGTTGGGAAGATCTCCTGGATCAGGATATGGCAACCAACTCCAGTATTCTTGCCTGGAAAATTCCGTGGACAGAGGAGCCTGGTGGGCTACAGTCCATGGTGTCACAAAGAGTTGGACATGACTGAACACCCACAAACACACACAATGCGTTACATCCTCTATGAGGAATCAAGCATTTTACTATCTCTCACTTCCCTTTCCTGCTTCAACTTCTGATTTTTATCATTTTAAAATTGTCAAGGTTTATGTCATTTACATTTTTTCCTTTAATAAAATTAAGTTCTTCTGTTACTGCTCTAAAGACATCTAAAAATTTAAGCCCCCCAAATAGCAAAAACTAAGTCGTGTGATTCACCCTATTTTGAAGGAAAAGTAATCCCCATGTCACTGAAAATCTTGCTTCTCAGAATAGATGGTCTTAAGTGTCAAGGTCCAGTGGATTCTCTTTTAATTATTTTCAGCTCCTTTTACACCTCCTGGGTCATATTAAGATTGTACTTTTTTTTCGATTCTCTTGTCATTTTCTTCCTTTTAAAATCTCTGTGTGTGTGTGTGTGTGTGTGTTGCTGTTATACTTTCTTGGATAATGTATTCATTTTGAATTCTTGGATAATAAGATTTCTTAGTTCTTGCATATTTAAAAATACCTTTTTTAGTCCTTAATTGACAGTTTAGCAGGGCACCGACATGTTAGATTCAAATGCATTTCCCTTAGAAAATTGAAGGCATTGCTTCTTCCAGCATGTAAGGCAGTGATGAGAAGTCTGATGTCATTCTGATTCTCATTTTTTACAGATAATCCATTTATTTTCTTTGAAACCCTCTAGAGTTTTCTCTAAACAATTTTGGAACTTCACAATGTTTATCTTGGTGTTGATCTTTTAAAAATTTTATCTGTCTCTCATTGGTAGGGCCATTTCATTCTTAGGACTTGTGCTTTTCCCCAGCTTGGTGAAATTTATTTTATCTTTTCTTTTGATTACTTAATATTTACATAGTCTTTTCCTTAAATGGAAAAGGGACTCCTTAAATGTATCCTCCCACTGGTGTTCTTTTCTCTCATGTCTATCTCTTAATTTGTGCTCTGTGAGATGCTGGGATAATATCTGAGCTTGACTATATAGATCCCCAACTTGGTCTTTGCCCCACTTAACTTACTTGTTTGGTGTTTACATATTTTGTAATTTTTGTAAAGCTGTGTTACGCTTTCTAATCTCTCCTTTTTATATTAGCCTTTTTCTTTTTTTTTTACAATGGACCTAACATTAAATGTCTCTGAGACTGGCAATCACTGTTTCAAAAGGTTCTCTTCAGTTCTTCTGTTTCTTTTAGGGTCAGTTTTTTGTTTATTTATTTATTTTTTGTTTATTTGGAGCTTGATTTGCATAATTGTGAGATCCTTGACCTGCAATTATGCTTTGTTAATTCCCTTTGGCTCAACTTTCTATTCCAATATATATTATCCTTGCTTCTGAATTTCTAACATAATTTATATTTAAAATTTTTGTTTTTTGGATTACTTTTAACCCATTTAAAATCTTCTGGGTGATTTCAAAGGAAGGAGAGAGAAGAAAAATTGCAGTAAGGAGAAGCAAAGGAAGAGAGGAGAGAGGAAAGAAATAGCGCTGGGAAAATAGACTTCATGAGAAGATTTAATCTTCAAGAAGGTTTTACTGGTTTTTGGCTAAGAATTGGCTGTGGCCCAACACTGATTTGGAACAGCCTGTCTTCCCCTCTCTTTTCTCTTCCCTTCTTTTGCTTTTCTTCCTGCAACTACATGCTGACCTTTGTCAGTGGAGGGGGACAGGCCCGACTAGTGCATATTCACTTATTTTAGTAAGTGCTCCTAACAGTTATTACCCCTGGATTATTAGCCCATTTTCTTCCACAGGAAGAGAATCACTCAGAAGCCCAAAGACAAATACTTTGTCCACAGTTCTAGTGACCAAGGGAGCCCTGGTAGAAGGAGGAAGGAAACTTGCTGTGTCAGAACTCTCAGTTCTACTGCTGATGGGAACATTTCTTGCCCTTTCTCTCTCGGGTCTGGGTCTGTAATTCCTCCTCTGTCCTTGCGCCCCGCCACGGGGCACATGCACCTGTGTCATCCAGGTGGTTTGTCTGCTTCATGCATTTCCCCTGAGAAGCCAGCCTAAGCTATTGGTCTTGCCACTCTTGCAGCTGATACTGTGCAGGCCCACTGGACTTTCAGACTTGCCCAGGAAGCATACCAGTTTCTTGCCTGTGAGCACATCAACCCAGTCTTTAAAAAAATGACTAAAAGAATTGATTACAAAGGATCTGCTTATTCAATAGCTCAACAAGGGGAAGATTACTGCTGCTGCTGCTGCTAAGTTGCTTCAGTCATGTCCGACTCTGTGCGACCCCATAGACGGCAGCCCACCAGGCTCCCCCGTCCCTGGGATTCTCCAGGCAAGAACACTGGAGTGGGTTGCCATTTCCTTCTCCAGTGCATGAAAGTGAAAAGTGAAAGTGAAGTTGCTCAGTCGTGTCTGACTCTTAGCAACCCCATGGACTGCAGCCTACAGGCTCTTCTGTCCATGGGATTCTCCAGGTGAGACTACTGGAGTGGGGTGCCATTGCCTCCTCCAAAGGGGAAGATTAATGCCTTTAAAATCCAATGTTATCTAAGGGTCTAGTCAAAGTTATTATTTGCCACTGTTGCTGCTGCTGCTGCTGCTGCTGAGTCACTTCAGTCGTGTCCGACTCTGTGCGACTCCACAGATGGCAGCCCACCAGGCTCCCCCGTCCCTGGGATTCTCCAGGCAAGAACACTGGAGTGGGTTGCCATTTCCTTCTCCAGTGCATGAAAGTGAAGAGTGAAAGTGAAGTCGCTCAGTCATGTCTGACTCTCAGCGACCCCATGGACTGCAGCCTACCAGGCTCCTCCATCCATGGGATTTTCCAGGCAAGAGTACTGGAGTGGGGTGCCATTGCCTTCTCCGTTGCCACTGTTACATGATCGATTTTTTTCCCCTAAAGTTGATGACATTAAATTCGTTTTTATAACTTCCTTTATTTTTAAATTTTTATTCATAAGCTTTTAAAATTATTATTATTAATTTTTAAAACTTTGGTTACACTGGGTCTTCCTTGTGGCATTCGAGCTTACTCTGCTCCTGCTGCTGCTGCTAAGTCGCTTCAGTCGTGTCCGACTCTGTGCGACCCCATAGACAGCAGCCCAACAGGCTCCCCCATCCCTGGGATTCTCCAGGCAAGAACACTGGAGTGGGTTGCCATTTCCTTCTCTAATACATGAAAGTGAAAAGTGAAAGTGAAGTTGCTCAGTCGTGTCTGACTCTTAGCGACCCCATGGACTGCAGCCCACCAGGCTCCTCTGTCCATGGGACTTTCCAGGCAAGAGTACTGGAGTGGGGTGCCATTGCCTTCTCCAGAGCTTACTCTAGGTGTGCCAAATTTAGTTGCCCCATGGCATGTAGGATCATAGTTCCTCGATCAGGGATTGAACCTGCGTCCCCTGAATTGCAAGGTGGACTCTTAACTACTGGGCCACTGGGGAAGTCTTTGAAGATTTTTAAAAATAGGTCAAATGAAAAGAAAGTAATACTCTTGAAACTGCATTGTACTGGACACAGCTTAAGGTCTACAGAGGAGAACCTATCTTCTCTTCAACATTTTCCAAGAAAAATTGATCTGATTTGCTGCATTTGACCTAAAGAAGCTCTTTCCCTAACAACATAACTGTCCGAAGATAAGCTTAACATTATTCTCTTAAGACCATTGCTATGATCTCCTGGTCTGTGATATTGGATGCCCCTCTCCCAGAGACATCACCCTGTAGACTTCCCACCATGTCCTGCTGGCCTTGGTACATGGACACCAGAGCTTGGCCTGGAAACATCAGGCCAAGCCAGATCTTTGGAAATAGCTCAGCTAAGAACGTGTGCATGTTTAGGTCTATGTGAGCTGAGGCAGTGGCTGGAGTCACTGATGGTGCCAGAACCTGCAAAGAAGCTGGTCCTGTGAGGATGACATCCAGTGCAGCTGGCCAAGCTGGAAAGGAAAATGGATCAAATGATGCTTCATAGCACCATCTCTCTTTGGTTTTGTGTTTGTTGTTGTTCAGAAGGGCAGACCTCCTTCTGGCCAAGCCACAGAGATGGAAGGGGGGGTTGGTTCTTAGGCCTTGATTCAGCACAAAGGCTGTTTCTGATTTCTGGGTATGGCTCCTCACCACCTGTTCCAGGCTGCAGCTGCTGTTGTTTTATTTTGTGTTACAGGACTTACTACTATTGTTGGTTCATCATTACATAATGTTTTATTTATATTCACAAAAACTTAATACCATGTTGTTGTTCTTTGGAATAGAATGCAGATTTCTTGGGGTTCAACAGATGCATGAAACCTCTGGATCCCCTGAAGAGGGACGTTCTGAATTAGGAAAAGGAACCAGTGATAATTCTGCTTTGCCATCGAAGAGGGGCACACACATGTGCATTGATTTGTCATAATCCTCTTTAAAGTTTAAAGACAAGTCAGGTTGAAAATTTGAAGAAAGTCTGAAAGATATAAACTCGTGAAATCCATAATGTGTTTGCTAGTGACCATGTATATAGGAGATTGTGTGTTGTATAAAGAATAAGTTGCTTTTAAGCTGACTTTGCCTGATTTTCTCTTTTGGCCTGAAAGTGCTGTGGCAATGACTGCCCAGTAGTCCTTCTGGCAGGAAGGCATACTTCTTTAGGCTTGCCTCTAATGTTTTGAGACATATTTCATCAATAGGTCATTGATGAGGAGGCTGTAAAGAGCTTATCTCATGTTTTAATGTGAGAAAGTAAAGCTTCCTGCTTCCCTGTTGCTCTCACTTTTGTCAAAAAGCCTCTTTATAATCTGTAACTGTTGAAGATTCTGGACAGCATTTGGATCCTGCTTCTAATTGCTGTCTCTCTAGGACACGTATAGGACAGACAGGATATACCAACAAGTGGGGAGACAGTCAAGTCTTTACATCATGTCTTTACATAATTTGCAGTGAGCAAAGGTCAATGCAAAATTGAGGTCTGTATTAGGAAGCCTCATCTGAGGGTCACTTTTTCTGGGCAGGGTGGTATTTGTGTTCCTTCCCTATTGCTAGGTATATTCTAGGCACCAAGTATACAAGTCAGTGATCTAATCTTTGGTCAAGTTTGAAAGGTATTGTTCTACCTTTGCCAGCCTGGCTATACTAGCTTGATAGTTTAATTGTAATCAGAAATAGGTGTGGAGTTGAGGTCTAGTGGCCTGTCCTAAGGCATAGAGAACTGGAGAAGGGTGTTGGAGAGACTCTGGGTGTGCCACTTCCCCAGGGTCACTGTGTGAGCACCAGCCACTTTGCCTCTACTGGCCATTTGCTTGCTGCTGCTGCTGCTGCTGCTAAGTCACTTCAGTCGTGTTCAGGGTTGCCATTGCCTTCTCCAACTGCTTTCTAACCAAGCCATTTGCTCTTTTCCATATCATGTCCGTGTGGACAAAATGGCCACTTATGGGGAAGAAATTGGCTCACATTGTGACTAAATGTAAAGACTTTGTGACATCTAGTCATAGTTCCCACAGTGCCCATGATGTGGCACTGGGCTAGAAGCTTTACATATTTTATCCCTAATGCCCTCCATGAACCTGAAAGCAGCACATATCCTCCAGTTTCACGGGTGAATAAGGCAAAGGCTCAGATATGCCTCCAGGTATGGCTAGGATCAGAGGATAAACAATCAAAGGAACAGAATCTCAATCCATGTCTGCATGAAAAGTCTGCAGCCTTCTGCACTAGACCATTCTGTGCCGCTTGTGAGCCTCATGCCCTGAGTTTACTAGGAACCAGGAGCTCAAACTTCTTTTCCAACATTGGAATTTAAAAAAGAAAACTTGATAGTATCAAAAAATAAGCAAATAAATAAGAATCCTGCTATGTCAGCCTCTTATATTTGTATTTTAGGCTAAAGATAATAAGCTTGCTTCCCTTTAGAAATAGGATCTGGGGAAGAAAGGATATAGAGCATAGAAAAGGAATTTAGACAAACATAGACAAAATGGATTTGAGGATGAAAACGTGTGCACCCTATGTGGTGATGTCATCAGGAAACACTTTTTAATGTCTGAATCCAATGGACCCCCAGGCAGGCTTATGTATGAAGACTTCAGAGTACACTTGCTAACAGAAATCTGTAGGACATACACAATAAGCACTAAATCAATACAGGACATGGATATGATCCCCCCTCTATCTGGTGCAGATCCAAGGTGAATGTGTCTTAGAGGTGATGGGCTTGCATAAAATGCACAGCTGGGGAGGAGAGCGGTGAGGGTGGGCACTTGTCTCTAAAACAGTCTCAGAATACTCATGTCCACCACCACAGTCCAGGCTGCTGCCCAGATCAATGTGTGGACCATTCAGTAGGGCAAGTGGCCTGCCCAGGATAATGGCCACATTCTGGCTTCTTGGCTCGTTTACTTTAGTTAGTGGCATTTCCCATCATCAGGTTTATTTACCTAATATCAAAACTGGTCCTTGAGTTTTTTTTTAAAGGTTTTTGTGGAAACGAATTTTCTAACCCTGTCCCTGTACATGGTCCCAGCACTTACGAGCCCACCTGTGTTGCTCTGGGGGCAAAGCATGTCCCTTTCCCCTCAGATGTGGCCAGCAGAGTAGAGGTGAAGGAGCCAGTAAAGGCAAACAGCTGGGGATCGTTAGCAACAATCAAGGAGCCGCATTAAAAGCCAGCAGAGTTGAGTGTCTTGGTTCTTACGTTGGCCTGCCTGAGGAAGCCATCTGGACGGAGGAAATTTGCCTTAAACCTTGGCAAGAGAACTTTGTTCTGTTTGAACTTTGTTTAAAGCCTCAGAGTGGGTGATCATTTTGTTTAAACTTTCCTTAAAACAAAGAGTGGGAGATTCCCCGCAATTAACAACAGGAACCTTTGTCCCATCTTAACAGATCTGATAGGAAAAAAAAATGCAAGGACTGTTCTGACATCCATTAATGCAGTTCAGTTAGAGGGATGGGAAGGAAGACACAAAGGAGGAAGATTCTGCAGTCTCAGGAGAGGTTAAGTCGATTACTGAAGGTACATAATCATACCATGCTTTACCCTTGATTGAACCTTCTTCGGTGGGGGGATATATCTCTACTGATTGTGGAGGGCTTTGCCTGTGGCTACTGTGCAACAGCCATTTAATTCTCAGCATCATTTCCTGGTTCCATATTCATCTTTGCCCATGAATGGACTCAGTGCTCACAAACAATGGGATTTGCCATTCTGCCTTGAAGGAATTCAATAGGGACGTGCATCCTCTCTGTTGTGGGCCAGAGTTATGAATGCAGCTGCTTCCCTCTACCCTAACCTTGACTATTTATTTAACGCAGTTCAAATATTGGGCTTCAGCCAAATTCAGAGGGGGATAGTAACAGTCAAAGATTTTTCTGTAAGCCTAGAGGTTACTATTACATCTGTGTCTGTTGATATTATCTAGAACACATGTATTTAGACATAGGAATATATATGCACATATATATTCTTGAGACTCTTGAGAGCCCCTTGGTCTGCAAGGAGATCAAACCAGTCAATCCTAAAGGAAATAATTAGTCCTGAATATTTATTGGAAGGACTGATGCTGAAGCTGAAGCTACAATACTCTGGCCGCCTGATTCGAAGAACCAACTCATTGGAAAAGACCCTGATGCTGGGCAAGATTGAAGGCAGGAGGAGAAGGGGACGACAGAGGATGAGATGGTTGGATGGCATCACCGACTCAATGGACATGAGTTTAAGCAATCTCTGGGAGTTGGTGAAGGACAGGAGAGCTTGGCATGCAGTCCCTGAGGTCGCAGTCCAACAGTCACAAGGTCTGACTCTTTGAGTCCAAAGAGTCACACACGACTGAGTGACTGAACTGAATATATATGTGTTGAGCCCCTGAAGGTAAGGTTACTGAGAAAACCCCCAGCACCTAGTGGATGGAGTGGCAGCACCGTGTGGCTCCTTCTTCCTGCTGCCTGGGGCACTTGTGTCCTGGGGTCACTCTATGGCCCTTGCTTAGCCTGCCCCCCATCTCCCCCACCCCCGCAACAAGAAGCCTCTGTGACCCCAGGCTGTCTTTCTATGTTGTTGTGGCTTGTTGAATTGCTTCTTAAACCAAAGGCTTTGTGCGGGTGGGGCAGATATCACATTTACTGTTGAGTCCTTTTTGCCAAACTATCGCCTGGTGGTAGATAGGACCCAATAAATATATTTCAAATCAAAGAACAAATTGAGAAATGAAAGGTGTGAATGAGGTGTTTCCTCACCTAAAGGTTGAGTGTAGGGGATCCCAGTGGAGGCGACTGCTGCCTCTCTGCTGGCTGGACATACCCACCAAACTTGCACAAGACTTCCCCAAACATTTACAAATGGTTGCTTGATTTCTTCCTCTTGCATTAAATACAAAAGCCTGGGAGTTCTGTGGACAGAGGTGGAAGCTGCATGGATGTCCTTTGGCAGGTGTCATGGGCATTGTAAACCAGGAGTACCTTCCCTTCTCCAGCAGCAGAGAGACTGAGAATAGGAGGGCTTCTCTGGATGCCACAGAGGCCCATAGGTAGAAGACCCACTTGCCCCTGCCATGGTTTTTGGCCTAGTGGCTCTTCTCTATCTGGGAAGAGGAAGCTTGCTTTTTTCCCTTCTGTCCTTCTGTCAAAACATGCTACACATCAGGAACTAGGGAAATGGATACTGTTTCACTAGGTGGTGCAGACACCAGGATGCTTCATAGAATAACTAGAGATTGGGGCTCCTATTTGCCTCCTCACCATTCCCTACTCCTCTCCCTAAATCTCATCTGCTTTGTCCCACCTTAGAAAGATAAGTGTGATGCTGTATGTATGCTATGTGTTAGAAACAAACACTTATTTATAAGGTGTTGATATATTCTGCCTCAATAATTTGATGTCTGGAAGTGTGTTTTAAGGAATAGTTTAAAATGCTGATAGGAATGTATGCATAAAGATGTTCAACACACAATTGCTTAAGAACTGAAAACTTGGAACACCCTACATGTCTTAACTTTAAGAGAATGAATAAGTAGCAGTAGACTTCCATGCTAATAGTAGCATGGTCTTCAATGCAAAGGAATGAAGCTGTAAAAATGATCATAGCAGATGATTTTTAATGACTGTTAGTGCTGTATATATAATATTAAGTCTAAAAAGCAGTATACAAAGATATATGAATGGTTTCAGCTATTCAGTGTGCACGAATGAAGGAAAACCGAAATGTGAACAGTGATTGTTTGAGAAGTGGGATTATGAATTCTCAGTCTCCTTATCATATTCCCCAAAGTTTCTGCAGTAAACCAGGATTACCTTTAAAGTGATTACTTTTATCATAAGAAATAAATGATTATAAAACATCATAACAAGTATTGTGCCATTGGGTTATAGGCTAGGTCATCACTCCGTCAAGAGTCACGACTTCTTTTCATGGTGCCAAAGCTTCATAAACATATACAAAACAATAATTGAGGGTATTATTATACAATTAATTCTTGCTAGAAATTTCTGATTGAATTGTGCTCCCTGAGTAAGCTTCTCCTTTGGATCAATAGCTAATAAGTTTTCAGAGTGGAGTAACCAGAGTGGATTATTAGTTAATAGACTATCTTCCAGAGAACCTACAATCTGCATCACTGACAGTTTACTTCATCATTACTATTAGTTTCACAGGATGGAAATAAGGTTATTCATGTCTTGGTTTACCTAGATGGGGGCACTAAATGGCACAGACCTTGATCCTTATGGCCCAATTTGGGATTGCTCCATTCTCTTGCAAATTGTACTTGTGCAGGCAATAGTCAGACAATATAAAGTTAGTGGTGGCCTCCTTTATCCAGAGAAGCTGTATAATTAAAGGTCTAGGTCCTGGCACTTTTAGTTTGATGCTATATGTGTATATATATATATATATTTCCTCTGAAGAGGCAGGTCAAACAGTGGCTTCAGGACACGTGTGGACATGATTATAGTCTCTGCATCCCATTTTACCTGTACTTCAAAACTGTCCATAATATGCCATAATAGGGGCCACTTTATAAGAGGGGCAAGATTGCAGTATGGAAGGAGAAAGCACTCTATTAGGGTTGGATTGTAAAATTCCTGACTCTTCTTGTTTAGGTTGAATTCAGTTTTATTCATTCCATTTTTCCATTTGCTTCTCTAAATCTTGGAACAGTAGAGTTCTCTTGCTAATCTCATGAAATGATGAAATTTAAGAGGAATTGGTAAGGAAGAAAAGTTGGTCTGAGCTGAGAAAGAGAGAGAGGAACAAAGATAAGAATGGAAAAGTCTCCTGTCTTCTACTTAATCCTATATTGCACCCTGCAGCTCAGGAGTATTCGCCATCTGAACTGATTCTACTAGGAAATTAAAGTGATTGAGCCCTGAACTGTTGCTTTAGGCATTATCTCACTGAATCCTTGCAACCACTGTTTGAACTGGATATTACTATTTTTTAAAATCTCTAATTCATAGATAAGGAAAATGAAGTGCTTGTGGCTAAAGTGGAAGATGACGCCCCCTGCTCCCCAAGGTCAGGATTTCAAGTGTTGGACTTTCCTCAAAGGATTGGGCATTTCTAGGAATCATTTGATAAGCACCATATTGTACATGAGCATTGTAACTCCTCAAACTGCCTCTGCGTTTCCCTGTATGTGGATTGGGGTATCCCAGTCCTCAGGGTATCCAGGCTCTGGAATCACTGATGGTTTGGACAGTCCTGTGAAATCAGGATTTGGGTCATTTCTCTGCCTTTCCCTTGTAATGGCTCAAATCAAGCATAAGAATGAGCAATGAAGAAAATCTTTAGTTTTCCTAGGGTATTTTCTCCCTACATTCTTAAGAAACAGGCCACGGTGGGGAAATCCAGATGGGAGCTCTGCGTGTCACCAGTATCGCTCCTCTTTTCCGTGGCAGGTGACCCAAGCCATTCTGTTCCTGCCTTTAACATGCCAGCTTGACCTATGTTCCAGTGGATCCTGCAGGTTTTCAGTCAAGATTAAAGTGGTGGCCCAGTGGTAAAAAAAAAAAAAAATCCTCCGCACTGCAGGACGTGGGTTTGATCCTTGGGCTGGGAAGATCCCCTGGAGGAGGAATTGGCAACCCACTTCAGCTTTCTTGCCTGGAAAATCCCATGGACAGAGGAGCCGGGCAGGCCATAGTCCATGGGTGACAGAGAGTCTGACATCACTGAGTGACTAAACGACAACAATAACAACAAAAGTGTTGTCAGTGAACACGGGGAGTCTCTGGGGATAGAAACAGTCACTGCAGAAAGGAAACAGGAAATTCATGGAACAGAATGGTAAAGATCCAAGAAATGATGAGGTGACAGAGAATCCTCACTCAGGGAACTGATTCAGCCCCTGATTCCAAGCAAAATTATTAACAAGTTATTTGGAGACGAAAAAGTAATTACTGGAAACCCCGTACCAACCTTTAAGTAAAAACTGAAATTTCTCTTGAACCAGGGAGAAGTCGGTAACTACTACTGATGATTTACACAGAAGATTACCTGCCCAAGTATGCAGCTCTGCCCTAGGATATTAAAGGGGGAATTTAGGTACCTTTGATGGAGAACAAAGACCTTCTAGCAAAGTATTCCTGAGAATACATAGGTTGTTTATTTCATGCTCTTAGTCACATTTTCTAAATTCTTCACGGATTCTCCAGCGAATTCATAATGTAGTTCAAAGTGAGTGCTCATATACTCTTTTAGATCATCTGGATGCTCACCAGTATCCTGTTTTTCTTGGACCCATGGGAGACAATGTTTCCCAACTACTTCTGACCAATGGACCATGAGCAGAAATGATAACGTGCCATTTCTAGGCAGAGGCAGTGGGAGGCCCCTGCAACCTTTAAGCTCCAATTTTCCCTTGCCAAGCTGGTCTGGAAACCATGGGTTAAAATTATGGAGCCACAAGATGAAAGCAGCCTGATTCCTGAGTCACAAGTTAGAAGGGAGCTGACCTGGAAAGCTGCAGTTTTCATCGAGACTCTGCAAGTAAGAAGGAAAACCCTTGATATTGAGGGTGAGCCTCTTGTAACTGATAGATAGGCTCTTCCTCAGGGAAGAGGGAAGCTTTCTCTACTCCTCCATCATCCATTTTAGAATATTTTTATATTTTCAAAACTTACTTGGAAATGCCAAAATGGTGCATGCTAGTTTCTTAGTCCCTGCTGCTGCTGCTGCTAAGTCGCTTCAGTCGTGTCTGACTCTGTGCGACCCCATAGACGGCAGCCCACCAGCTTCCCCCCTGTCTGACTAGGCTAAATCCTGAGCACCACCTCTCCTCTTTCCTGCACTTCTTTCTGCCATTGTGAAGTATGTCATTATTGTTATGTCTCAAAATGAGAATCCTGGCATCAAAGGAGCTTCCTTCCCCGTTTCTGCTTGCTAGAATAAGAGTTCATTTCATTCTTCAAAACACTCTTGGCTGAGTCATCTTATCTGACTGCCCCTTGGGTATTCTTATCTCCAAATCCCATCTTGTTGCATTCTCCCAGACTGCTTGCTACAATTGAAAGTTCGCCCCTTCCTGCTCAAGAATCCAGATTCCATTTTTTCTTTTAACTTCCTCCTGAAAATATTTTCCATAAGTAAGGGGTATAAACAAAGCCATAAATGTCCACTAATTCTAGTGGGTCTTCACCTGGGCTGGTCAGCCTGCCTGCTCCCCCTCCTGGTTGCTGACCATGTGATTGCTCTGGGGAGCCTGCCAGCATGGCTCCTGTCCCATGGCCTGACTGTTGGTGGTCTCCAGGAACCCAGACAGGGCTTGGCTCACATTGATTCACTCTTGCAGGGCTCTGCTCATTGTAGCCAGGTGATTTCCTGCAGTGTGTACATGTACAAACTGCTCTCAAGGGCAGAGTCTCTCAAGTTATCAGGGGAAATTCCTGTCAGGAAAAAATTAGGAGCATGTGCTTCTAGTGTATGCCTACTTTTTTATGGATAAAATATATGCATGTTTTGCTATATCAAGATATATATATATATTATAAAGCATATATGATATGTAACTTTTAAAGGGATGAGCTATAACTGTGATAATGTTTTATTCATAATTTTTTATTTACTTCACATAGTTCAATGATACAAAGGACATTTTTGTTTTTCCTGAGATAAATATTATTAATAATATTTTAAGTGAGAGAAGTGTCATTTAATATGCCAGATCTGACAAGACTGTTATAGTTTTTGATCTCATAATATAGATGGTGAAGAGGTCTTACTTGGAGTAGAAGTGTTGGCTTTGTAGTTTCCTGTTATTTGCTGATCCTCATATTAAGAGTATTATCTCCAACCCACAGTTACTTTAGAGTAAACTTTCTGGGCTGCCTGACTATTTTGAGGTTAGTTTAGTTAAAACTGGGCTAGATGAGCTATAAACCCACTTAACCAGGCACATGGGATCTGCAAAACATTGAAAGCCCCAGTCCCACTGTCCACCAAGGGAACCCTCTCACTTGGGACCCCTCCTGAGCAGTCACTGAGGCCTTGACCTCTTGATATATGGATAAGATAAGGAGGCCAGTGCCAACCTGTATAGTAAATGCTGGTAAAGCTATGCCAGTCCAGGTTTGATGCACGATACTGGATGCTTGGGGCTAGTGCACTGGGACGACCCAGAGGGATGGTATGGGGAGGGAGGAGGGAGGAGGGTTCAGGATGGGGAACACATGTATACCTGTGGCAGATTCATTTTGATATTTGGCAAAACTAATACAATTATGTAAAGTTTAAAAATAAAATAAAATTAAAAAAAAGATTTTCTTCTTGGATTAAAAAATTATAAGTAGAGACTTGAATGCTTACTTTCCACATCCTCATGGGTCATCTTATGCACTTTGGAGACCACTGGTCTTGACACAGCTTGCTGACATATTTTAAGTCTTAATGCCTTCTAGGACTGACTCTATTCCCCTTTCTCCTGCTCTGTTCCAGTGGTTTCCCTGGAAATCCTCCTTAGGCACAGCTGTTCTCAGGAAAATGTCTACAAGAGTTATCTCAGGACCTCCCAGCCTTTCCCTTTGCTGTTCCCAGCTCTTGACTTGAAGAGTTTTTAAGTAAAATTTAATTATATGAGATTATTCCCCACTTCCCCAAGGTTAACTGTCTTGAATTTGCATTGGAAGGTGGAGAGGGAGAGTTCAGCATGTATCTGGTCCTTTAAGGAACCCATCACATGCCACCCTCAGCAGCCTGAGGAGACAGGTGTAATATGAGGCCCTGAGGCCCGGAGATGGAAAGTCATTGGTCAGAATAGTAGAGCTCATAAACTGGAATTTGAGAGAACTGGAAGGAGAACTGGAATTTGAACTCTGGGTTTTTTTTGACAATGGAATCTACTTGTATTGATTCCTGTCAGGAATTTACTGAGGGGGTAAATCTATCAGGGGTTTCTCCCTAAGAATCTGCATAGAAGCTGTAGTTTCAGGAAAGTCCAGGAGCCTCAAGTCAGGTATTATTCAGGGAAGCTCATCCATCCATCCACCCATCCATCCAACAAAAAAATACTTTACTTACTATGAGTCAGGCATTAAGGTCATAACAGGAAAGGAAACATGTAGGAAGCTGAGATACAAACAACTGAGGGTGAGGGAAGGGCTACCTGTTTGGGCAGGGGCTCTGTAACACGGGCAGACTCATAGAAGGAGCGAGATGGGCGGTCAGGAGATCAGAGCTTGGAAGCAGTATTGTTGGGTTAGTATGTGTGATTTAAGATAGAAGTTGTAGGCAGTTTTTTGGAGTTGGAGATCTAACTTAATGTCTTGCTGTTACGGGGTACACATGTAGGCCAAGGGCATCTAAGTGCTGGGTAACATATGAAGCTATTCTTTAGTTCTTATGATCTCTCCTGCTCTTCCTCATGGCACTTCTCTTCAGCAGGGAATAAATAAAATGCTATCTAAGTATTTGCCCCGTTGAATTGATTTATATTGGTTAAAGATCTGTGCTCTGTCAGGTATGACTGTATCATTTATAGCTGATTAAAATAAGCCCCTTGAAAAAATCATAACTTTCTTTTATAACATTAGCTTTTCTCTGAAAATCAGATCAATTTACAACATTTTGTTCACTGCATCTTTGCTAGAAAGCCAATCCAAGTGAACTTGAGGCCCACCTCTCATAAATTCACTTAGAGTCCCCTAGGACCTTTTATTCTTCTTCTTCTGCAGATGTTCAGGATAGACACAGTTAGTCATCCAGATGTCTAAATCCAAGTTTTTGACAACAGCTAAAGAGCTGCTTCACAACAGTAGCAAGAAAGGGAAGGTTTCCTGTTATGGTAAATTCCCTACATACAGAGCCTTACCTGTTATATTTCCTTTTGAGTCCCTGGAGCTCAGAACAGTGCCTGACACACAGTAGATGCTAAATAAATATTTGTTGAGAAAAGTGAATAAGTGAGTTTTTTAAGATAGAGAATAATTTATTATGTTTTACTCTGTTCATTGCCATTAGTATCTTTCAGCACTTATTCTTCAAAGAAAATGTTAAGCAATAAAGAAACTGGTTAAGAAAGCTATGTACTTTAGTGCTTAAATCAGAGAAGGCAATGGCACCCCACTCCAGTGCTCTCGCCTGGAGAATCCCATGGACGGAGGAGCCTGGTGGGCTGCAGTCCATGGGGTCGCACAGAGCTGGACACGACTGAGCGACTTCACTTTCACTTTTTACTTTCATGCATTGGAGAAGGAAATGGCAACCCACTCCAGTGTTCTTGCCTGGAGAATCCCAGGGATGGGGGAGCCTGGTGGGCTGCCGTCTATGGGGTCGCACAGAGTCGGACATGACTGAAGCGACTTAGCAGCAGCAGCAGCAGTGCTTAAATTGGTTTGGGTCATAGATGAGTCCTTGAAGGCCATTATACTTTAAGGATGGCAGAGATACATGCCCAGACGAATTCTGGGGAAGTCCTTTTTTTCTGCTACAAATATTGAATTAGTTTCTTTTAAATGTTGGTGGGCAATATATTAAAGTTACTGTGTTATGAATTTTTTTTTCAACTCATTTCTCTGAGTCCATGTGTGTTTTTTAGGGATATGTAAGTCATAAGTTTCTGATTCATTTACTCTTAACATCAAAATGTGAGTTTTGAGTTTTGTGGAGCAGTCTTTGATGTCCAAGCAGGCTTATGATCCTTTTACTATACTGTTCCAGCCTCTTCCCTTCTTAGAAAAAAAAATATATATATACAATCATGTACCTAAGCTGGACCCCAACTCCAATATTTGAGAAGGATTTAAACTTGAGAAAATGATGCCACAGCTTGATAACTTTTCCTCCATCAACTAGTGCTACAAAACCCCAAACAGGACCAGGGAACAATGGGCTGGCTATGGCTTGGGAAGATTTTTGGCTCTTTCTTTTGAGAGAGTTCCTGGAAATTTTTTTAAAAGGAAGTGAATGTATGTGGTTTCCAGTGGATTTTAGCTGTCAGTGGGACAATCAAATATAAGTTTTTTCCCCTTGTATGTGAATATCACTAATTTTTTTTTTCAAATGAAAGCAGATAGTAACATGATACATACAGGCTTAGCACTTGCAAAATTTTAATATTTGAAGAAATGAACAGACTATGTGTATTTTTCTTTTCTTTCCCATTATCTGGGTAGAAATTTTCAGTCCTCAAGTGAACAAGTAAGATTGCTGTTGTTGTTTCGTCAATAAGTCACGTTCGACTCTTTGGTGACCCCATGGACTTTAGCCTACCAAGCTCTTCTGTCCATGGGATTTCCCAGGCAAGAATATTGGAATGGATTGCCATTTCCTTCTCCAGGGGATCTTCTCCCAACCCAATTAATATTGCTGAAGCACCTATGAATATCATATTTACTATAGATACAGAAGAAAAATATTGTAAAATAGCACGAATACATAGTTAATACAAAAATTGTGCTTCTTTTCAGAAAGCTTTTTAAAGAAAAGTTAAATCATTATCAGAATATTTTGCTATCCTGTTTTCCAAGGAAAAATAAGAAACAACAAATGAGAAACAGACACATCTAGAAATTGTGTTCTGGATCTCAAGGTTCTAGTACACGTGACTGATGAAGATATTATACACTTAATTTGATTGCACACAACATGTATTTAGGCCTTTATGATAATCTTTAGAACTTGGTAAACACACATTAACCCCATTTTCTGTAACAAATTAGCCTGAATGCTGAGCTGGCAAACAGCTGCCATGAGTTGCATGAGAAAAATAACTCAAGAAATGAGAAAATGTTATTGGTTCCTTAAATACTGGAGGTCAGGACTTTGAGAAGACAGGAAACAAAGTGCTTTGGGGTTTTGCCAGGAGGCCTCATCAGTTTCAGCTGTGAATAAAGGCCCTTGTCCAACCCCAGGTTTTTTTTTTTTTTTTTCCTCTGCATCTCTCTGAGGGATCACGGACAGATTTCTTCTAAGGAAATCACTGGAAAGCCATCAGAAGATGACATCAACTCTAACTGTCCCACCTCATGTCATTCTGAGGGTGTTTTCTTCTCAGTTACTTGTAGTTAACGGGTCTTCCCCACCATACCATCCATTAGTTAGAACTGAGTCCGCTTTTCAGACTTAGACAGGAGAAGGGCCTGCAGGAAGATGAGTCTAGCTATACTCCCAAATCCACCACTGGTGTCTGTGACAGGAAGTGTGTCTACTTTTGTTCAAGAACCTCTCTTGAGTGGACAGCAAGATATAGAATAACTATCCCTCATCCAAAGAATCAGACATAACAAATTCAAGGGATTCAGAGGTACAAAGTCTTTTTTTCAATCAAGTAACGTCAATACTTGAAGTGAACTAGTGTCTTCTGACTGATTTAGGCAGTTGTGTATCACCATATTTTTTCTCTAGTTAGTTGCTTCAACTGAGATTCATATTCTGTCTTTGAAGCTAAAGATAGAACAACATCTCAACCAAGCAAGACTGAACAGACTGCCAAAGATGGACATCTCCATCTGTGTTCAGTGAAGACTTTTTTTCTAGCTACCTTTTCCTACCATTTCTAGATGATAACAAAATAGCTCTAATGCTGTAACATGTTATTATGTCTCAATCATCCAGTCAAATTCATTGGTGGATAACTCTTAAAAATTTGGGAAAGTTACCAAAGTTTATTTACCCAGTCTTATTTTGGATTCTTGCTGCAGAGAGAGCATGGAATGAAGAGACACGAATGTTCCTATTGCTAGAGTCATTTCAGAAATATAGTGCTGAGCACTTTGGGGAGTTTAATTTATAAAAAAATAGATGGACCAATATGAAAAAAAAAGTAAGGAGGTCATTAACATTCAGGTACAAATTAAGAAATTATAATTTCTTGATAGAGGAGAGTTATTGGAAGAAGTGGAAGAACTTCCAGAAATGGTGAAATTCATCCTTCATCTATCCTCCCCCTCTTTCCCCATTCTGTCCCATACATAGCACCAAGTCACCAGAACTTAAGCAGAATGTGGAAAAAGTCCTTCTCTAGGCATAGTTGATCTTGCTCAGCTTTCTCCTGTATGGAGCAGCAGTGATTCATGCTTTCCTCTGCTGTCACACTGTCAGTATCCGCTAATCACAGCCCCATGATCACAGGACTTGTGCACATAAACAATTTCCAGGAGGTACAGAAGAGCCCAGGGACCTCTCAGGCATAAACACCGGTTTTTCTGTAATTCATTACATCCCCTTCTCATCATCTTGACATGTGCTCGAAATAATAGCTTTCCTTAAAATGTTTGAGCATGTCCGTGGAGTAGATCCTTTCACTGTCCTTGGTACATACATTTCTGCTTTGCTAAGTCAAGATTTTAAATGAGAATATTTGGCTGTCTTGATGCAGCTCAGTGGTTTTGTTTCTTGAAGAATATCAAGAAGATACAGTGATGGCATTTCAAATACAAGCTAATTCCTCTTAGGCTTTGCTTGTATATGTTCTGAAGGGCTGAGAGCACTAGAGTGAGGCCCTTTAATGCTATTAGGAAGCAGATTGCATAGAGTTGGTATTTAAATTTGTATGCATTTTTTTGCACTAGTAAGTCAGGTCATTTAACTTCCACTCTTCTTCAAACAGATGTCTTTAGCAAATTTATTTCCTTCATTCAGCCTGTTTATTCAGCCCAAGACAGGAGTCAATAACTTCTAGTTACTCTGTTAGGATTAGTTTCTGTATTTAGCAAGTATATATTTATGAAATGCCTCCTGTGCCATGGATTGCAATAGGCATTGAAGAGTTTACAGTTTCTGCTCTCATGGGAGTCTAGAGTTAAGAAGAAACATTTACCATTTGAAACCATAATTGTCTAGTGCCTACAGTCTCTGTTGAATTGTTAACAATAGAGGCTGGTAGCTTTTGTAAAGTCTCTTAATAATACTGAGCTTCGAACATAGAAGAAGAAAATATTATTTGTTCCCTGGGGTCCTCAGTGATTAGAAAATGAGAAGGTTGTATCTGTGTTGGTGCTTCTAGAGTCCAATGTTCTTAGCTCTTTAAGTTGTGTTTCAAAATTGCTAATGTCTAACATTTTAATATACATTGGTAATATACATATGTCTCCCCAGTCATCCCAACATACTTGTATAAGGATCACTATTATTCCTTTCTATAAATGAAGACACAGGCTCAGCACATTTAGTTGGTTTATCCTGAATAAGTTAACTCAGTTGGTCTGAAGTGTGTAGGGCCTCGGTTTATACCAGGGTGTATAATCTTTACTTTTTCTGTGCTAACTAATGTGGGGAGTAGTCCAGTGTAAAGACAAGGCAAATGTTTTGGTTTAGGATCATTTATGGACCTTGATTTACAAATTTAAAGAGCCTCTTGATGAAAGTGAAAGAGGAGAGTGAAAAAGTTGGCTTAAAGCTCAACATTCAGAAAACTAAGATCATGTCATTTGGTCCCATCACTTCATAGCAAATAGATGGGGAAACAATGGAAACAGTGACAGAATTTATTTTTTTGGGCTCCAAAATCACTGCAGATGGTGACTGTAGCCATGAAATTAAAAGACGCTTGTTCCTTGGAAGAAAACGTATGACCGACCTAGACAGCATATTAAAAAGCAGAGATGTTACCAACAAAGGCCTGTCTGATCAAAGCTGTGGTTTTTCTAGTAGTCATGTATGGATATGAGAATTGGACTATAAAGAAAGCTGAGCCCCAAAGAATTGATGCTTTTGAACTGTGGTGTTGGAGAAGACTCTTGAGAATCCCTTGGACAGCAAGGAGATCAAACCAGTCCATCCTAAAGGAAACCAGTCCATCCTAAAGGAAATCAGTCCTGAATATTCATTGGAAGGACTGATGCTGAAGCTGAAACTCCAGTACTTTGGCCACCTGATGCGAAGAGCTGACTCATTTGAAAAGACCCTGATACTAGGAAAGATTGAAGACAAGAGAAGGCAACAACAGAGGATGAGATGGTTGGATGGCATCACTGACTCGATGGACATGATTTGAGTAAGCTCCGGGAGTTGGTGATGGACAGGGAAGCCTGGTGTGCTGCAGTCCATGGGTCGCAAAGAGTCGGACATGACTGACTGAACTGAACTGAAGGACCTTGACGCGATTTTGACCTTGCTTCCCACATCACATACACGAATCAAACTCTGGTACATTATGTAGGAGGAGCAGCAGGCAGGAAAACTGCCAAATCATTTAACTATGATTTTAGAAGTCATTATATTTCTTAATTATGCTTTTTTTCTTCCCCCATGCTTTGGGAACTACTCATAGTCTCAACTATTCAGTGAGACAATACCGTCAAAGTCTAACTGTCATGACCAGATCATTCACACACAAAAAATATGAAAATGAGGAAATGTTGAAATGTACTAATAATTAGCAATATACAAATTTAAATAATAGAGTAATAAAAAAGAAAATTCCAAAAATCAAAATAATTATCCTAATGAAATGAATCTCTTATTTTACCAGCGGCAGTTTAAACTAGGACAAATCCGTAGGAAAGTGTTTTGGCAAGACCGAAAGCCAGAAAAACGCTCTTTGACCCTGTAATCCCACTTCTGGGAATCTATCCTGAGGAGCAATCCAAAACAGGGAGAAAACTACACCCACGAAATAGCATATGTGTCTAACAATCGGGTCATGGTAAATGATATTTTATTTACTTGATAGAATGGCCATTAAAAAGACTAGTGTAGTGACAAGATAAACACCTTAGGATGCGATTACTGACAGTGCAAAATTAAAATATATACAGATTTGTCTTACAATTACAAATAGAAAAGCAGATGTACAAGGAAAAAAAAAAGAAAAGAGGAAACTTACCCTGATACTAAGTGAGGTTTAGTTAGGGTCATGGGACTTCTTGGTGGGTTTTTTTTTCTTTCTATTTTCCAAAATTTCAGTAATGTTATTTATATGACTTTTATTCAAATTCTCAATAAAAATATGTCTGATCGAGTTGTTCTCCACAGCTGTGTGGAGGCTGGCTAGGGGGGTTTGGAAGTGAGTGGGAGGAGGGGCGGAGTCAGAGCCAGTAAGTAGAAGGTGCTAGCCAGGGCCCTGGCCTATCCCTCCACATAGCTGCCCACCGAGAGGGCCAGTAACAAGGGGAGTGTGTCCTGTCCAAAGCTCTGTAGAGATATTTGTCAGCAGAAACACAGACAGAGGTTCCCTTCATTTATTTGTTTCTTTACCTGAAGTACTGGAATAAGAGGATTTGTCCCACATCCTTGCAGGGTTGTCGTCCATGCAATTGTGGGAATGCACGTGAAATTAGACTGTGCTCCCAGCTCACCATTCTTTGTTAGTTCCCATTGTCTTAAAATAATCACACTAGTAACATTTGAATCTTGGTTTCCTAATCTGAAAAATAGCAATAATAGTTTTTGTCCTGCTGACCTCACAGGATTATTGTTAGAATCAAATGAAATAATGTATGTAAATGAGTTTTGTTGCCGCTCAGTGTTATAGAAATGAAAGCAGCTATTTTTGACTGCACACCTGGTTCCCAAGATAGTGTGCACTTTGGAATAATGCCAAGGCCTAGCTTTACAAAATGGTGCGATTTTAAACTTCTGGCTTCACACTTTCTCCGTGGCAGAGAAAGACTTGCTCTGAAAAGACTTTTTCTATCTCCTGCTGGGCCAGGATAAGAAGATCCTGTTTATGTCAATGAAGTAAGTGGTTTAAGCAGAAGAGTTCACAGCCATGAAGAGAATTTGCTGTCAGGATGATGTGTCACAGTGTGAACCGTGCATCTGCAGACAACTGGGTTGATTGTGGCAGCTAACGAAGGAAATGTTTAACTCTGCCTCACGACACAGAAAGTAGCGCTGTCAGTGTGCTGGTAAAGATGGGGACAGAAAGAAGCCAGCAGTGTACCAACTTTTGAAATTCCCAAGATGTTTCTTAATCAGAAGAGCAGAATATTCAATAGAAAAAAGTTTTAAATAAATTCCATCCAGATAGATCACATTCAGCCAATATCTCCCTTTAAAAATCAGCTCTATAATAGAAACTCTTAATATTCTTGTTATCGATGAATAGCAGGTTAGAAAGAAAAAATAAGAACAGGATTTTTTTTTTTTTTTTAGAAAAAGCAATCTTCCCAAGACTTTGGCACCATTATCATTTGTTCTCAGGCCACAGCTTCACTACCACAGCTTCTGTACATGTAGGAAAAATACTAACCTTTGAGGCTAATATTTGGTGGGTTTAAATTTGCTTATACATTTAGATAAAACTGGGAAGACAACAGTTTGTAAGTAACCATTTGATTTAATTGCTTTTGGAGAATGGCATTTAAGTCTCCTCCATCACTTATGTTCACAAGTAAGCTAGAGTGAAGGTAAAATCCTTTTATGATTTCATTTAGAAAAGAAAACAACATTCATAATAATATTTCACATGCACTAAACAGAGTGAGGTATGGAGATATATCAACTGGCGCACATATATAAAAGAATCTTTTCTGAGGGCTTTCTGAGGTGGGCTCATTCCCCATACCCTCAAATAGGACCTGCCTATTCCAGTTAGGAAGTGCTTTGGCTCTCCAGTTTCACATGAACACAGGTTTCCTGAGAAGTCTGTTTAAAAATCAAACCCAGCCACAAAAGAGAAAAAAACACTACAATTGAAAGGAGTTGGGGGAGGGAAAGGAGGAAAAAAGGAACTTAAACCAAAATTCTACTTTAACAGAACAAATAAACTTGACCAGATCTCTTTTTTTTGACAAAGTAAAAACTTAATGGAACCAGAGTCTGCAAATCACAGTCTTAGGGTAAAGGCTTGTATCAGACAGACTCAGGTGGTGTTCAAACAGCAGTCCTGTGGTCTGCCCTGTTTCCTTTTCTGTAAATTCCAAGTTAGGAAGATTAAATTGGACAATGTCTATGAAATGCCTAGAGCATCAAGTTATCTGATGTATTTTGATATGTGGATCAACATATTACAAAGAGATCATATTGAAGCAGTATAAGAGCTTCAAAATGGTTACATTCATCAACTCTGGTGAATTGGATCTATTTGGTGAATGCATTACATTTTGATAGATCCTGGGTGACTTGGCTATGACAAGAACCCTTGTAGTAAAATGCTTATAACACTTGAATTACCTCATATTTTATTGTTTCATAAATTGGAATTTTTTTGTCTCGGTAGAACAAATCTTATTTTAAACTTTAGTATTAATAGTACTTTTCATTTTATGTTTCTTCTTAGCATGATAGAATACAATTACACTATCTAATTTACTTCATGGTAGGAGGACACCCTAGGGGCACACCCCCAAGTCAATTTTATTAAGAAAAGATTTTGTTTTCATTGAAGTGTCTTATAAACAATCTCCACGCAGATGATTTTCTCTACATTCTTTGTTAGTGTCCACAACATGAAGAGTAGAATTTTTGCTTTACAAGAACTTCACTATTAGGTTCATATAATTTCCCCCCAAAAAAACTCCCTTTCAAAAAAAGTTCTGTAACAAGTAATCTAAAAGTAATTTTTTTTTCTCTTCAAAGAAAATTCCCTTCAGAAAAGAAGGAAGTAAACCAACCAGGACAAAGGCAGCCAGCTGAGATTAGTGACTCAGTCTGTTCCATAAATCATAGCCCTTAAGTCAGTTTGAATGAGTGTTCGCATTAAAAAAAAAAAACAAAACACTGCAATGGTACCTGAGGTACAGAAACAACTATGGAGGCAATTAGTTTCATAAAATAGAAAGAAATATTAAGTGTACGAACCCTAAGTTACATACAAGTTCAGAAATACGTATGAAAACAAGGAATTGCCCAAGGATCTTTGGCGCACTGAGAAATTGTTCCCTGGATCATTGGAGAAAGCTAAATCGGTGCTTCTGATGATGCTGAAGATCGGGTGAGAATCTGAAAGCTGACTTGGACAAGTCCAAATTACGGCATAGAAAGCGTGTTTACATTGGTGCCGATGATTCCTCAAGACATTCACATCCAGTCATATGTTCTTTTATCACCACGTTCCTTAAACTTTCCTTTTGGACATACACACATGTGCGCATGCGCGCACACACACACACGCGCGCGTGTTAGAGCACTCTGTTAGAAGTCCCTGGACAGTCTGTGGGTACAGTTTCAGAGAAGTCTTGTCGGTTTCAATCTCTGTCACGCTGTGGACAGTTTCCTGTAGATCTTCCCTACTCAGCGACCCCAGCTCTTCCCACAGCTGTCTGACTCCTCTCCGCACTCAGCCTTCCTGGAGGCATTTACCCTGTTATCTGGTGTCTTTCAGTTAAGTCGCTGCAGTATGGAAATCCTTCCCTTTCATTGCCTTTTCTGCAGATAAAGAGAAAAATATGGTAATTGCTGTTTCATTTTCAACCTTGCTATAATTTTTGGAGCAGAGCTGTTTGCCTCACTATCAAAAGCAACTGAAAACCTTCTAGTAAAAGTTCATTTGGGTCTTTTTGAACAGCATAATTTCAGTGTGTGATTTTTTCTTTCTCTTACATTGTTCCACAAGAGTTCCATTTGGAAATGCTTGTTAGTGTAAAGTTCCATCTTGACTCCCAGACAAGCATGCAAAGCGTGCAAGTCCCTTGGTATTGGTGCCTGCCTTTTATAAGCCATGTGTCACATGGACTCTGCATAATGAATATGATATATAGGCAACATGGCAAAATATTTAAAATAAGGACTGTCCCACAAAATCCAGTATAAGTGGTTGCTTTTGTCCTGTTTAATGATATTCCATTTGGGTTATATTAAGTACATTATGAAATATGAAGCTTTCAAACTGTGAGATGGTGATGGCCAGATATTATGTAGTGCAGGGGTTGGTAAACATTTTCTGCAAAGGACAAGACAGTAAATATTTTAGGCTTTGCAGGTCATATGGTCTTTGTCAGAACTATACAGCTTGGTGGTTGTAGCTCAAAATTAGCCATAGGTGGTAAGTCAGTGATTCAGTATAGCTCTGTTTCAATAAAACTTTTATTTTAAGGCTATTGAAATTTGAATTTCATATAATTTCTACCACGGAAATATTCTTCTTTTGATTTTTTTCCAACTGTTTTTTCCAAGTGTGAAGCCGTTTTCAGCTTGTGGGTTATATAAAAACAGTCTGTAAGCTGGATTTGGCCTGTAGATTTGCTGACTTGATAGTGAATTCATAAGTTAAGGATTTGATTCCGGAGAAGAAAGAGGTAAGATTTCATACATGTTTCTGGGCCAGGCTGACTTTCTCTCTCCAGCTACTGGCTGTTCTGAATATAGTACTCAGTTGTGTTTCGTTGTTTGTTCCTGGTGGGAGTAAGTGAGTATCTCAGGGAACAGATATAAGGGGATTTTTTTTTTTTAATTTACTCCTAATAACAGAACTTTAAATCTGTGAAGAACTCAGCCCTCCTGGCTACAATTTAATATGTAAGAGTTACAGAAAAACTCAGCTTGCTAAAGTTTTAGCCTTTAAAGTTTCTCAAGATGAGGAAATAGTATAAACAGAGGGAAGTTTTTGTTCTTCTTCAAATGTTAATCTTCTGAAATGTTTGGCCCTGACTATTGCAGTAAAAGCAAAGTCATGACTCAAAAAGAAAATACTAGTGAGAAGCTATCAAGGACCAAAGCTTGTCTCACCGAATGACTCTCCAGGAATCCCCATGAAGTTTGCATCCGGGCTTCAGCACTTGCTATGGAGTAACAGTCCGTCACTCGCCATCTGATGTTTCTTTTGAATGAAATGCTGTATTTGTTTCCTTTATTATTCTTGTGTTTTTAGTTGTACAGGTGTAGTTTCATTTTTCTTCCCCTTTGCTCCCTTTCTTAATCTAAGACATCCCTAACTGGCCCCTACTCTAAGTAAAGTTCTCACTTCAGGGTTCCTTGTCTAGATCTGATGGCTTCTCTTTTCTGCAGAGTGCTGGTGTGGGAAGGTGAGGTGGAGGAAGGCATGCTCCAGTCTGGAGGAGCTGGAGTGTGGGAAGGGAGAACTATCTTCTGATAAACATTGACCCTCCATGGTATCTTTGTAGCACTGCAATTCAGTTCAGTCGCTCAGTCGTGTCCAACTCTTTGTGACCCCATGGACTGCAGCACGCCAGGCCTCCCTGTCCATTACCAACTCCCGGAGTTTACTCAAACTCATGTCCATTGAGTTGGTGATGAATAGTGATTTTTTTCAAAAAGTTTTTTTAAAATTTTTTAAAATACTGTTATATGTGTATCTGTGGTGATGTCTGATTCACAGCTACACAGCTTTCCTAGAACCCAGTGTAGCTGGCGATCAGATTCTGTTAGAAGTTAGTCAAGTCTACAATTTCTTGGATGGTACAGTCTCTACAGGTACACAAAGCATCTCAGCAGAATCAAGAAAGTCATTAAATAAATAAATAAATAAAATTATACTGTTTGTATACCTAACTTCCTCAGGTATACGTATACATTTTGAATATTTCAAATGTATTGTTAAGTGTCAACTGATAAGGTTGTAAAATAATTTATTTTGGTTCTTTCCAAGAGATGTGATTCTTATGTAGGTTGAAACATTTCTGTCAGTCTCTGGCTTTTGTCAAAGGAGTGATTTAAGGAATAGGAAGTCAGAAGTGATTAAAGATTCCCTGACTCAGTAAGGGAGATTCTGAGTTTTCATATCCTTTAATACAGTCCTGTTGATGCTGTGAGGCAGAAAAATTACTTAGTATCGATAACCTCGCAGAAGGAAAAAGACAGAAAACAACTGGTCTTCATTCCTAATGGCAGGTTCATAAGATAAGAAACACTTCTTTAGTATCAAGTTTTCTTTTGTCCACTGATCCAAATATGTGACAAAGTCTGGTCCATATGAAAATGCCTATTGATCTCTGCACATGGTAATAAAAAGACAAACCAGTGCCCAGATCATTTATCTGAAGCTGGGAGCTGGTACTGGTTCCTTGGTGCTTGCAGGTGGATGTGGCACACAGGACCTCTGGACTCTCTCCCCAGCCTCTGCACTCTTTGGAAGATGAGCATTTGCCTCTTCTCCTTTGTTGATGATGAGTGTATGCTTGTGTTCATCCTCCCCATCACCTGTGCTCTGGGAAGTCTCTGGATTCAGCTGCTCCTAGCCCCCAGCCTTCTGGCCTTTATTTTCCATGCCAAAAGAAAATTAATTCACCATTTTCCCCAAATTTTCCTGCAAGACAGACATAAATAGAGTGAAAACAAAGAAGGCAGAAACATGAGAGTGAGGCTGAAATATAGAAAAGGAGAACATAATTAGGAAATTAGAAACATTCTCATTAAAGAAAAGGATATCATCATTAATAACATTTAACATTGAACCAGAAGTTCTAGCCAAAGATTGGAAGGAAAGAGGTAGAACTGTCAACTGTGATTTTTGCATTATAGGATCATCTACTTAAAAATTGCAAGATAATCAACTATTAGAAGTGATAATTCAGCACATGGCCAAACCCAAGGAAATTCATTTAGAAAAAAAAGATGTTCAAGTAAACAAACTAATGATGTGACACATTTGTTTTATAAGAATTATATAATAATAACTTAAAAAATTCGTTTAGAAATAAGACACGTTTCTATTTTGACTGTCCTCTTCAGATTCAAAAGTGGCTAAACATTATACTGACTTACAATCTTCTTTAAAGAGTTAAAAAATTCTTTGTGTGTTCCTTTCACATGCTTTACTTTTCTGAAAAAACATTCTATGTGTAACAATTTCCACCAAGCTGCCCACACATAATACAAGCTTTGTTTTCATAGTCTGGGTCCTTTCTTGCCTTTCCCCTTCATAGGACTTTCTTGTGTCCTTAGCTTGGAACACAAGGTTATTGACAGAACTTGCCTCTTGGCCATGTTGCTTCCTGGGCAACGTTTCTTTATTGCCAATTCAGTTCAGTTCAGTCGCTCAGTCGTGTCCAACTCTTTGCGACCCCATGAATCGCAGTACGCCAGGCCTCCCTGTCCATCACCAACCCCCGGAGTTCACTCAAACTCATGTCCATCGAGTCAGTAATGCCATCCAGCCATCTCATCCTCTGTCGTCCCCTTCTCCTCCTGCCCCCAATCCCTCCCAGCATCACAGTCTTTTCCAATGTGTCAACTCTTCGCATGAGGTGGCCAAAGTACTGGAGTTTCAGCTTTAGCATCATTCCTTCCAAAGAACACTCAGGACTGATCTTGAGAATGGACTGGTTGGATCTCCTTGCAGTCCAAGGGACTCTCAAGAATCTTTTCCAACACCACAGTTCAAAAGCATCAATTCTTCGGTGCTCAGCTTTCTTCACAGTCCAACTCTCACATCCACACATGACCACTGGAAAAACAATAGCCTTGACTAGACAGACCTTTGTTGTTAAAGTAATGTCTCTGATTTTTAATATGTTATCTAGGTTGGTCATAACTTTCCTTCCAGGGAGTAAGCGTCTTTTAATTTCATGGCTGCAGTCACCATCTGCAGTGATTTTGGTGCCCATTAAGTTTATTGAAACGGTCACTGTCTTTGAGCTCAGACACATATAGTAAGTCTTTTAATTTCTTTGAGTCTCAGTTTCTTCCTCTGTGAAGTGAGAATGATAACTATTTCACTGAATTTCTGTGATGATTAAATAGGATTGATGTATCTTAAATATTCAGTGCAGAAGATGTGAGTTATAGGTTCAGGCCTCCAGGGCCAACCCCTCTCGCTTGCCCCTCTCTCCTACCCCCCTGCCCATTCTTGTCAAAATAATTCTGCAAAATAAAGTTATAATAAACTTAATGGTTTGGTATGACTGGTTACAGCCTTAGGTCAAGCAATTCAGGGTGTCTTCTGCACCACCAGGGAAGTCCCAATATCTTTTTTTTTTTTTTAGTGTGATTAGATTTGTAGAATCTTTTTTTTTTTTTTTTTTAATCTGAATAAGATTCTGATGAATTTTCTAACTTCCACACATTCTTGGAATGTGTGGTCAAGGTTCTTGCTGACAGCTACATCTCTTACAAAATGGTGACTGTGCCTGGAGTTCTACCTGGGAGTAGAATCTTCCTTCTGGAAACATTTTCTTCTATTGGTTTCTGTGATGCCTTGTTCTCTCAGTTTTTCACAACTATTCTAGTCTTTTCTTCAGTTATCTCTGAGAGGAAGTACTCTCTCATATATATATATATATATATATATATATATATATATATATATATATGACTACATATACTTCCTGAAGAATTTGTCTCAGAGTCCTCTCCCCCACCCCAGTTTTTTGAGGTATAATTGACACTTAACACTGTGTAAATTTAAGTGGTACAACATGATTTTATGCACACACACACACACATATATATAAACATGAGTACCACAATAAGATAGTTAAGACATCTATCCCCTCACATAATTACTCTATGTGTGTGCGAGATAACATTCAAGATTTACTTTTTTAACAACTCAAGCATATAGTGCTATATTGTTAGCTATAGTCATGCTGTCCATTATATCCCTAGAAAATTTTCATCTTATAACTAGAGGTCTGTACTCTTTGACCAACATCTCCCCATTCCCCTACTCCAGCAACCGCCAATTTACTCTGTTTCTATGAATTCAACAATTTTTTATAGTCCACATATAAGTGAGATCATACAGTATTTTTCTTTCTCTGTCAGACCCTCTTCTCTGTCTCTATATATATTCTCTGTAGGTAATTTCCCAAGTCTGTAGATTTAGTATCATCTCTGTGCCTGTGAGTATCAATTTTATATGTCCAGCTTAGGTCCTTCTTGCACAGTCCAGAAGAACTCTACTTTGCCTACCTGAACTTAACCTTGTAAATATCAAAGGAACCCCGATAAGCCCATTCAAAACAAACCTCACAGACTTCCCACATCTGCCCCAAACCAGCTCCAGCTGCTCCTCTTCCAGTGCTCTCTCTGAACAGTTATCCAGCTTCCTACACCAAAAACTAAGGCGTCCTCCCTGCCAACTTCCTCTTTTTGCCACCAAGTCTTATATATTGCTATTGCTTGAATATCTTCCAAAAATCTGTTGACTTCTCTATGCCTCTTCTTGACCTAACTTACCTTCTGGTCTGGCCTGGACAGCTACAACAGTCACTCCCTTCCAGCTACCTTATAGCTTCCCACCAGCAGCCTGAGTGACCTCACTGCTGTCTTTTGCGTGGGCACACCTCACTTTCCCTGCCTCCTCTCCTGCCCTTCTCCCTCCCACTCTGTGCTCCAGCCCCACAGGTCTGCTTTCACTTCTTCAAAATATCATTTTCCTTCTGCTACTGGACTTTTGCATGAACTTTTCCCCCTTACTGGACAATGCTTTCTCCTATTTCTTTTTAAACATTGTTTTATCTTGTCTTTCAGATAGATTACCTCAAATGTCAGTTTCCCAGGGAGGGGTCCCCATTTAGGGCTAATTCCTTTATGATACATTCATATAGCAACTGGTTCCTTTCCTTCAAAGCATTTACTTGGATTTTCATAATATTTGTTTGCATGTAATTATTTTAGCTAAAAATCTATCTCCTTCATCAGAGTGTAAACTCCATGGTACTGGTTAAATGCTCACTGAGAAAGATGTCCGCAATTCATTTTTATGTAAGAGTTTTGTATTTAGTAAGTTCTGATAAGCATTAAAAAAATGCAATGAGCCAGCAGTGGGAAAGGACTGTAATTGAAGTAAGACACTATGGTCAGCAGGCAAGTTGGAATTTTTTCCCCATTCAATACCCAAAGCTCATTCTTAGATTTTCTCTTTCACTGAAGGCAAGGAAGGAGTGTCTCTCCCTGGACCTTCTGCAAATGTAAAGATGCAGTAGAGGGTGGCAGGATTGAGACTGCAGGGGGAGGGCAGTGGTGATAGAAGAGCTTCTTTCCTTCTGGCTCCTGGTCCTCGGTGGTGATGCCAAATTCCTTTCATCAGTGTGTTTCAAACTTTAGCAAGCATCGGAATCCACAGAAGAACTTGTTGAAACACTGATTTCTATGGCCCACCCTCAGAGTTTCTGATTCAATGGTTTTAGGGTGAGAATTTGGCATTTCTAACAAGTTCCCATGTGTTGTTGCTGCCGGACCATACTTAGAGAATCACAGACTTCAGTGATTCCATCATGAAACTCAGTCTGTTAGTCCCAGACTAATTTCCCTTCATGAGGACAGACTTCCAACTTCACACTTGCTTATATTGGTGACTCTGTCTAGAAAGTTCACATGCCTGAAGAAGTAGACTTTGGGGTTGGGGAGCAGACAGAACATGATCTCTTGATGATCCCACAGTTGGAGAGTTCTGACTGATGTTCATTATCTTACCAGTACTAACACCTTTGCCAGATATTTCAAGTGGGTGAATATGTTATTGATCACCATATTTCTAAGTGTTTCAAAAAATACAGTGTACTAATTAGATTGTGTAAAGGACAGGGGAAAAAATAAGTGATCTTCTGTTCATTTTAAATGTCAGATGAGTAGTATGCCAGCATCTTTTGGCAGTGATGGGCCACTAGTGTGGCACAGAAGAAGCTGATGCCACCCAACCTGGGGTGGAAGAGGGACCAAGTCATGGAGGAAATGTGAGATGAACTCAGGCAGATAGCCTTTATGGGCAAAATGGAATTTTAGTCAAGTAATATCTTCAGTCAGTTCAGTTCAGTCGCTCAGTTGCGTCCAACTCTTTGCAACCCCATGAATCGCAGCACACCAGGCCTCCCTGTCCATCACCAACTCCCAGAGTTCACTCAAACTCACATCCATTGAGTCGGTGATGCCATCCAGCCATCTCATCCTCTGTTGTCCCCTCTTCCTCCTGCCCCCAATCCCTCCCAGCATCAGAGTCTTTTCTTAAATATCTTACTGGTATCTTAGTTTGGGCAAAAAAGACTTGAAAAAACACAAAGTTAGTATGGCTAACAGTGTACTAGTGTGCACAAAGCCTGAGCTGAAGAATGCTTTGAAGAAGACCCATGGTTCGAGTTCTGCTTTGTCGATTTAGTTGACATTTCTGGCTCCAATTCTTTCATCTGTAAAAATGAGGGTCATACAGTCTCTGCTGCAGCTACTGAACTCTGCCTTTGTAGTGTGGAAACAGCCACAGACACTTTTTAATGAGTGGGTGTGGCCATGTCCCAGTAAAACGTTATTTACAAAAACTGAACTTGGTTTGGGGCCATATATGATTAATCTTTGAACTTTTGTTGATCACATACTCTTGTAAGTAACAACAACAAAAAAATTTAGCATTCATGTGTCAACAGATGGATACTAATTTATAAACATTATGACTCTTTAAGGTTCTAATATAGTAGATATACTATAAAACATACCTCCAAAATAATTTTAAAGGCATATGATAAAATAAATAAAAACAGTTGACCTAATACTTTTTCCTGCATTCTGATGGGTCTTCTTGTATATCCTCTTGAGATGTTGAAGCCACTCATCCTGGTAGTTTCTAAAGCTCTTTGATCCTCTAATGTCCTATTGTTATATGTGTGGCAAACTTCCCAGGATGCCCATCTGCCAGGTGATTTTTGACTGAATCAACTAGATGGTTAACTCTGAGTAATCTGTGCCAACAGGGAGAAGAGATGCAGGCAGATAGAAGAGATAGCCTAATGTGATTTAGGGATACAACAAAATCCCAACCCCTCTCTTTGGCTGGGGACTTGGCCCAGACTTGGCTGCAGTGCTGTATAGGAAAGGTCAGTGTACATGGCTGTTGGATAATTGAATATTTTTATAGGAAGAAAATGGCTCATGAACTGTTCATTGTGGAAGCGGCCTTACAAAGCTGTGAGTTCACCTTCTTCGTGTTTCAGATTAGATCTTTGTGTTCAACAAATTTCTGTGATAGCTGCTGAGAGGCAAAGTGAGGTCTATAACACAGGACTTCAAATATTCTGCCCGTGAAAGTCCTCTCCATGAAAAGTAATTTTGTTTTTATTGCCTTTCACTTGAAAACAACCTTTTCAAATCATTAGGAGCTACCTGGCAATTATTCCTCTCCATCTATAGATGGGCAAATGATTATATTGTCCTAAATATACAATGGAACTGGGCTACTCCTGGAACAGGAGGAGAAGTCCATGTTCCGAAGTTTCTTTTCTGGTCTCTCCCCTTCACCTTGAACCTGGGGAATATGGGCACCCGGGACTTAAGGAAAACAGATCACCAAACTGGCAGGGTGTCCTAAGGGTACTCCCCTCCTCCCACATCTACAGCCCCTTGGGACCAGTCATTAGCCTGTATGAATGTGGTGGTGTTTGTGAAGGGAAAGGAATGGATGCCAAACCCAGAATTTTCCGTATGACTGTGTAAATGCTTTCATAAATTCTCCTCTTTGAAGGAAAAAGAAACAGGGAGAAATTGCATACAAGGAAAGTTCATTAGCAGTCCACCAAGGTTACCCCCTCCAACTCTGTTTCATGAGATGTTAGAAGGCAGGAGATTCATTTTGAGTGAAGGGGTTTGGCTCCCAAGTAACCTGGGTGCCCAAGTGTGTCTAGTGCCTCCGTCCTGCAACTATGGGATCAGTGAAGGTTCTGAACAGGGCAACTAAGATAAGACTATCTGGGGCACCTAGGATGCTGCAGGGAGTTGGTCAGGTTTGAGCAGGGATGGGTGCTGCTGTGTGATGTTTTAAAAAACCGTGGGCTCTGCTGAGGGCTTGACAAGTGGGCCATAGGCTGGGAGTGGCCAGGACGGCAGTGTGAAAAGTGATCTGCCTGACTCCCTGGTGAGTAAGTGCAGACATATCTGATGTCTGGATTCTGCACAAATCCATTTCCCAGTCTCTTCCCTTCTGGATATGTTTCTGGGTATTTCCCTTTCAGAAAGGCTTTAGGGTAGTAGTCCCCAAGGGTCTATTCCTTTCCTCTCTAAGTTAATATTTCCATGGTAAGAAGTACAAAACTTTTTTGTGTGGGTGGATGCTAAAATGGTATCTCCATGCACCCCCCTCCCCTTTCTCCCCCTCCACCCCCTCCTTGCACCCTTGCAAGAATAATGATAAACATTCTCTTTCTACAAGGTCTTTTGGCGCAAAATTGCTGCTCGTGCTGTCTGATCCTACTGTCTGCTGTTTTGGTTCTTTCCTTGAGGATCTAATTTCAGTAACACGCCAGCTAAACACATTCAATTGAAGATTTGGAAGAGTTTTAAAACTGCCGGGTGCTCACTCCCTCTCCTTTACATCTTCTGGTGATTTATTTCACCCGCTAGTTCTTTCATGCATCTAGGTTGATAGTTTTGCACTGAATGACATTTAGAGTCCCTCCCCTGCCCCAAGCCTCCCTTCCACTTCCATTTCCAATCATGCAGTGAGAGTTTATGTTAGAAATGCTAAGTTTTTCAATTTTGTCAAAGAAGTGATATTGAATGAGTGTGGAAGAGAAAAACAAGTGGATATAATCATAAGGTTATAATCTGAGAATCTAATTACAGTTCTTGCTTTTTTTTTTTGTAAGACTAAAACTTTGCAGCAATTCTAAGCTTATTTAATCCATTTCATTCCCCCCACCCCCTGCCTCCTTTTAATATATGGGCTGAACTCTTCTCTTGCCCTCATCTTTGAATATGGATCCCTGCCTTAGGAAAATCACAGCTGACAAAACTGTTTCACATGGGCATGAAATCTGGCTCTCTGCAATTGTATAAAATGCAGAAGTTAGGGTAAAAACATTGTTGAAATGCATCCAAAAGTGCCCAGTGTCCTTTTAGGGGAATTTGGCTTTGTGTGTTCAGAGCTGGTAAAAAATTGACAAGTTTGAACTCTGATGGTAAGTGTCAGAGGTAAATATCCCTTTGTAGCCAAACTGAAGAGGCTTGTTAGGGTGGGAGAGGGGAGGGCTTTCTAGGAAGTCCTCAGTGCACAACTGACAGCATCTTCCAGGACAGAAAGTAAACAGTGGTTTTGTGTTGGTCTTTGAATACAGAACTGGTAAAAGCCCCAAACAGAAAAACAAAAATCTCCCAGGTATAGTACCTAGTAAAAGACATCATGCTATCTACCTCCATCCAAAAGAGAGAGAAAAAAAAAAAAAAAAACCCAATGAGAGTAAACATCATCTTCAATGGCTCTTCAAATGCTTCATTGCACACCTGAGTTGGTTGATTGAGTTTCCTCCACAGGTCTGGGGGGCATTGTTCCCATTCTCAGGGGATGACCTAAGACCTACGGGGTAAGCAGGCAAATTGTCTGCTTTTGAATAGAAGCCTTCCTGTCCATGGAAGTTGCCCCAAAGCTAATCACAGGTGATGTATGGGGACTACATTCCTTCTAAATGCACCTTTCTTTATAAGAGTGTTTGTACTTTGGTTAGAAAAGAATGTCACTTCCTACCCTCCACTCCTAGGCTATTCTCTTTAGCTCAAAGAAACCCTCAGTTTCTTCAAGTCCTATAACCAGACCAAGGGGACTTGGCTTCTTTCTTTGCATAGGTGAATTTCTGTCATATTTCTTTAAGGACCTCAGGTGTAAGTTGACTTCTTTCAGAGCAGGGATGAAACCTACACACTTAATCCATGCATTCAACATCAAGGAGGCTACAGCTAGATGACTATAGTCTTCATTCACTTCATTCTCTTGGGTTATCATTGATCAAGTGGGATTCTTTCCTTTTTGGAAGGGATCCACTTCTTTCATGTCATGTGAATCCCTGTGCAGGAGGCATACCATATGGAAGTCTCTCATGTCTTCCTAGGTGCATTCAAATTCTGCCTCCTCTCCAGGAGATTGGGAAGACCACTTTATGACTGATGATCTCTAATTCTTACTGCAATCATCATATTTTTCTTATCTTCCATCTCCTCTATTAGACACCAGGCTCTTGGAATGTCAGAATCAAGGCTTTTCATCTTTTTTGCCTTCACTATTCCCACCTACATCCAGCAAAGGGACTAGCACATAATGAGTACTTTAGTAATAATAACTTTGTCTGTAAAATACCTTATCTGTTACCAAGTGCTTTCACAGATACCCTCCCACCTGATAACATGCGCTGAATTGAATGAACTAAAGTAACTGAATTGAACAATCCCATTAGGGACTAGGGGCTTGGGCAGACAGGAAAAAAAGAAGTGGGACTGGGGAAGGCAAAAGACAAGTGATTAAAAGAGGAGTGATGGAGCTCCACTGTCAGTGATTTCAGGGCCTCGTGGCTCCACAGCTCCCCTAGAATCTTCCAACTGCTCCTAGGGGATCAATTCTCTGCTCCATACAAGGATCTCTGATCTTAAAGGCACAGAGCCTCTACAAAAGAGAGAGATGGGCTCTAGAAGGGAGTTTTGTGTTTTCTTTTTTTAAATTAATTTTTATTGGATCATAGTTGATTTATAATGTTGTGTTAGTTTCAGGTGTACAGCAAATTGAATCAGTTATACATATATTCATTCTCTTTTAGATTCTTTTCCCATATAGGTAGGTCATTACAGCAAGAATATTGAGTAGAGTTCCCTGTGCTATCCAGTAGGTTCTTAAGTTATTTATTTTATGTATAATAGTGTATATATGTCAATCTCAATTTATCCCCGCTACTTTCTCCCTTGGTAACCATAAGTTTGTTTTCTATATCTGTGATTCTACTTCTGTTCTATAAATAAGTTCATGTGTACCATTTTTTTAGATTCCACACGTAAGTTGTATCATATGATATGTCTTTGTCTTTCTTACTACACTCAGTATGACAGTCTCTAGGTCCATCCATGTCACTGCAGATGGCATTACTTCATTCTTTCTTATAGCTAATATTCCATTGTATATATGTGCTACATCTTCTTATCCATTCATCTGTCGATGGACATTTAGGTTGCTTCCATGTCCTGACTATTGTAAATAATGCTGAATAAATATTGGGGGAAGGAATGATGCTAAAGCTGAAACTCCAGTACTTTGGCCACCTCATGCGAAGAGTTGACTCATTGAAAAAGATTCTGATGCTGGGAGGGATTGGGGGCAGGAGGAGAAGGGGACGACAGAGGATGAGATGGCTGGATGGCATCACTGACTCGATGGACGTGAGTCTGAGTGAAGTCCGGGAGTTGCTGATGGACAGGGAGGCCTGGTGTGCTGCGATTCATGGGGTTGCAAATAGTCGGACACAGCTGAGTGACTGATCTGATCTGATCTGATATGTGTCTTTTTGAGTTATGGTTTTCTCTAGATATATGCCCAAGAGTAGGATTGCAGGATCATACTGTAGCTCTATTTTTAGTTTTTTTTTTTTTTTAAGGAACCTCCATACTGTTCTCCAGAGTGGCTGTGCCAACATACACCCCCACCAATAGTATAAAAGTGTTCTCTTTTCTCCACTCCCACTCTAGCATTTTTTGTTTATAGATTTTTTCATGATGACCATTCTGATCATTATAGTTTTGGTTTGTGTTTCTCTAATAATTAGAGATGTTGAGGATCTTATCATGTATTTTTTGACCATCTTTATGTCTTATCTGGACAATCGTATATTTAGATGTTTTGCCTAGTTTTTTGATTGAGTTGTTTTTTGAGAGAGGTTCCTTTTTTTTTTTTTTTTTTCTGATAAAAAAGATGCCACCAGGAAGAACTCACTTTATGATCATAGCCCCGTGGTTTGTTATTTTTGTTTTTTCTTCTCTGCTGAGACAGTAAGCAGGAATGGGGTTCAGCTAAGCCACATGAAAGGAAAGTGATGTTTTCCTTTTTGTTAAGGAGAAGCAGGAGAGGCCACTGAGCAGGCCAAGGACTGGTAGATCTGTGATTCTCTTGAAGTCTAAAGAATGGCAAAGATTTTGGCCAGGAGTCAGAGAAGGAAAAGATGGCAGTTAATGGAGAGAGCTTTCTTACATCAGAGAAGGGAGAACCAGACTTTAGTTCATCAGGTCACAAAGAGCAAGAAGACTTACTTGTGATTAAGTTTTTATAGATCTCCAAAATTATATCTCAAATTATATCTTGAGCCCCTAAACTTAGAAGTATATTTTACTATTATCTTAATACTTAACATTTTAATATTAAATGTGCTGAATATAAAGGAAGCTGAGTGACAAATAATTGATGCTTTTGAGCTGTGGTGTTGGAAAAGACTCTTGAGAATCCCTGGTACTGCAAGGAGATCCAACCAGTCAATCCTAAAGGAAATCAGTCTTGAATATTCATTGGAAGGACTTCTGCTGAAGCTGAAGCTTCAATACTTTGGCCACCTGATGCGAAGAACTGACTCACTGGAAAAGAGCATGATGCTGGCAAAGATTGAAGGTGGGAGGAGAAGGGGATGAAAGAGGATGAAATGGTTGGATGGCATCACCAACTCAATGGACATGAGTTTGAGCAAGCTCTGGGAGTTGGTGATGGATAGGGAAGCCTGGCATGCTGCTGTCAATGGGGTCGCAAAGAGTCAGACAAGACTGAACTGAACTGATTAAACATGCAAATATGAGTTTTATATTTATGTCAGAAAAAGATCTCTTTCTATCTCTGCTTCTCTGCATGTCTATTTGAAGACAGTTTCACTGTTTGGTTGACTTATCATAGTGACTAGGATGCTGGGTAGAGCTCTGAGGAAGAAGCAGTCAGCTTTGATTCAGCTGTTCTAGTCCCAAATCAAACTTGCTGAGATAATATGAATGTCTTCTCTCTTCACACCTAATGCCACTTTTTGCCTACTATTGTGTGTTATCCATTTTAAGTATATAATCTTAAAAGGCATGAAAGTGAAGTCTCTCAGTCGTGTCCGACTCTTTGTGACCCCATGGACTGTACGCCACCAGGCTCCTGCGTCCATGGGATTTCCCAGGCAAGAATACTAGAGTGAGTTGCCATTTCCTTCAGAGCCATGTCTAATTTCTCTACTGGGACTTGAGAAGGGGAGATAGTGTTTAATGGTAGGAATGAGACTCACAAAGGGGACCGTACTATCAAGACCCAAACCATTTCCTCAAGGCATGTGGGAAGCTGTTTCTAAGCCAGCTGAGCTTGTACCTTCTCATGTAACCCCTTCCCCACCCTAATTTCCCCCACTCCCACCCCCTTAGTTTATGAGCGGGGATAATTTCTGAAGTATTTAACAGCCAAGATAACTCTAGGATGGACAATTTACAATAGGAACCAGTGGGAATGTTAGACTAGGGGGACCCATGAACCTTTTAGTTGCTAAATTGTGGGGAGGGTCGTGGGGATGGGCCAGGAAGTGGTAGAAGAGGACATTTCAGAGTCTCTGAGTTATAGCAACTGAACAATTAGTACAAGCAGTGGCCTTAGGCTGAATGTCACTCTAGAGCATCTGTGGTGAGTGAAGGGAAGCTTAGAACACATGATTAAATGTCCCCTGTGTGCTCATCGCTGGGTTGGGCAAAGAGGCTGTAAAGATGAAAGAGACTCCATTTCAGCACTTGGCTCCAGCCAGTGGAGTTGGTCATATCTTCCTTTCCACAGCTGATTCCATCTCATCCTCCAGTCCCGCCACTGCCTCCCATTAACTTCCTTCACAACACTCACCTTGATGTTGGTTTTAAATACATACATTCATGAATGGATATGTGTGGGTGTATGTGCCTATAGTCAGACTCCCCAGTAGACATGAGCTCCAAGTATCCTCAACTCCCATCAAGGTGCCTTACACTTAGTAGGCACAGAAGCAATATTTGTTGAAGAAATGAGCCAATGGTCACAAAGGGATTATCCAAGTACCATAAAACCATCAAAATCATTAACCATCAATTCTGTGAAAGACATATACACCAGAAATGTAACAAAATGCTGGTTTCAAACTTGTTCTTTAAACCTGTTCTGAGTCACCAGACATATGATGGCTTCTGTGCCCAACACAGTTGGCTTTCCTGATAGCACACCAACAGGACCTCAGTCTAGGAAAGAGTGTGTGTTTCCTGTTACTAGTTGGATAAATGATACCTTCAAACTTCTGGCTATTTAAAAGTTTAGGCGACTCTAAGTCCCTGTGGATGGCCAGCTGCATGAACCTATTTAAGTCATTGGAGGAAAGGACACTTGAAAGTCTCAGTGAAGATTCCCTTTGGGATCAGCCTGAGTTACAGGCTTTTTTTTTTTCAATTTTGTTTTGTGTTTTCATTTTTGGTTTTCCTCAGTTCATTTGACTCATTTCATCAATCCTGGCAAACAAGACAGAAATAGCCTTTTGATATTTTCTGTTGGCCTTTATTAACTGTTCGGGTCCCAAAGATCTCAAAAGGAAAAAGGGAAGAGTGGGCTGAAAAGGATGAGAAAGTGCTATATGGATGACTTTTTCAGAATGTTTCATCAGGTTTCATGAAGCTCAAAGGAAACTGGAAAGCTTGCGTTCAGAAAAGGGGTCTTGCTGGTGTTCACACACCCTCTCTCTGTGCCCCCCCAAACCCCTGCCAGTTCCTACCCTACTCCCCAACCCCAGATTCTCCACCTCCACCCTTCCTTTCCGTTGCCCTGAAGAAGAGGACATGAGTCAGCATCAGACTTGAAAGTGTGAGCTGCCTCTGAGTCCTCAGAATGTAATCATTTCAGAAAATCTAGGACACAGAGCTACAGAGAAAGTCACCCTCCCTACCTTCTTCTGCTCTGTGGCCAGACATTTACTCCCACTCTCTGAAAGCAGCTTTAGCTGGGGTTGAACTTTAACCTTAAAAAAAAAAATATATATATATATATATATATATGGGAAGGAGTGGCCAGAAACCAGCAGGGACAGCCACCACCCAAGTGCAATTGGCTGAACAACTTTTGCAGAGAACTCCAACAGCTTACCACTTTAAACATCTGGTGCTTGGCCGTGTTCATGTTCGTGTTCGGCCTGGAATTAAAAAAAAAAAAAAAGAAAAAACAGTCAGTCTCACTCCTGATCTTAGAAGCAAGAATGAATTTTCTCTTTGATTCTTCCAGAAGAGGAAGTACATTGGAATTCCCTACAGATACCTTGTTAAAATACCCAAGCACACCTTAAGACCCATGCTTTTTGGAAGGGAACCAACTTCATTGATGTGTTTTTGTTCAGTTAACTTTCTATTGGTCTCTACATCCAGGTTTTTACTTTGTGCTGGGAAAGCAACTTCAGTTAAGTGTCTCTTACCTTCCCAGACTGTCTTCTTTGTCTTGGCTTTGGGAGAAAAGGCAAACAGCCTCACACAGTGGGTTGTGCAGACTTTATCATGGATCAGACAGCTCTGAGGAGAAAATCTACTTAGACTTAAGATTCAACCTGTTCAGGATTAGGAGAAAGCCAAGACCTCATCGGCTCTTGTGAGCAGCAATCTGGCAAAAAGTAATTTAGAAAATTATGGTTCTTCAAGCTGTAGAAAGGGAGAGAATGGCTGAGCACTTGATAAAGTCCTTGGCTGCTGGGTTTCTATTGCACAGTCTCTGGTTCTCAGTTGAAAGGTTTCCTTTCTGTCATCCAGTTAGCCAGGCAGTCTGCGTTTGGAAAGGGAGAGTGAGTTTGCAGGGCTTGCCAGTCCAGCTGTTGAGTTCCTATTTCCAAGTATCTTGTTGCCGAAACAGACAGGAAGTGCTCTCACCATGATTTTATTTAATAAACTGATCTTGGATGTAACTGACTTGTTTTGTGAGCAAAGAGAAAACTCAGACCTTGCTCAGTCCTGGGGAAACTGGGAGAAGAGCTGCGGAATTGTGAGGAATTGTGGAGATACACACCTTTGTAATATTGCAGGAATCCAGAGATTTCCTACTGCGTGAGAAAGGCAGTGCTCCAAGGAGAGCCCCAGTCGATTAGTGGCTGATGGCAGTAGAGTGTGCTGCTCCTTCTGTCAATCTTGGCCTCTCCCATCACCCTGCTTCCAGCTGTGCTTTCATTTCTAACAGGGTGAGGCTAACCAGGCTGTGATTGATTGGTGCCAGGAGAGTGGTTTGCAGTGCTCATGCATATTTGTAAGAGGAAGGAAGGTGTGTGTGTGTGTGTGTGTGCGTATGTGTGTGTTGGGGAGGTGAAAGTATCCAAAATGATAGAAATGTGATCTAATAAATGGTTCCATGCTGTAAGAAAAAAACACCTACTTTTCCAACTCATGGCAACTCACCACTTTCAGTTAGAACTGGTTTGGACTCTGGGGCACTTCAATGCAGTAAATTTTCTTGGACATGACTGTGTCTACAAGGTACTTGTGACTCTGGGGAGCTCCAAAGATGAGTAAGACCTGGGCTCTGCCATTTTTAATCTCACAGTCTTTTCTTTGGCACTCGATGCACTGTGATGCTCTGATGGGGTGAACATGGTATGTATTGGGAGGAATGAGAAGGAGCCCTATTTGCTTGGGGACCTGGTTGTCCTGCTCTGGACTTTGGAGCTCAAGGGGACAGAGCAGTCATGACCTGAAAGCCTTTTTAGGAAGTCAGCTTCAGAACTGGCTTCCGAGGAGTATCTACATTGGGTTTAGAGTCAGGGAAGGACTTGATAACAGATGGCTTGTTCCTTTCCCTTTGCCTCTCCTCCTAAGTTGTTTTTAGCAGGGAGTTTTTGAGGAGTTGTATATGGTTAGTTCAAGGGTTGCCTATGAAGATGAAGGCAATTCAGGGGCCTTTCCAGCAGCCATCATCTAAATCAAGCAAGAGTCAACATGCTGGAGAGACGTGCAGTAGGGAATATCCTCTTGCAGATGTCAGTGTTTTACTCTATTTATTTATCTTTTAAAATAATTTTATTTATTTATTTTTGACTGTGCTACATCTTTTTTTGCTCTGCAAGCTTTTCTCTAGTTGCAGCGAGTAGGGACTAGTCTCTAGTTGAGATACTCAGGCTTCTCATTGCAGTGGCTTTTCTTGTTGCAGAGCAGAGGCTCTAGAGCACACGGGCTTCAGTAGTTGTGACTTGTGGGCTCAGCAGTTGGGGTTCCTGGGCTCTAGAACACAGGCTTAACAATTGTGGTGCACAGGCTTAGTTTCTCTGAGGCATGTGGGATCTTCCTGGACCAGGGATCAAACCTATGTCTCTTGCATTGACAGGCAGATTCTTTACCACTGAGGCACCGGGGAATCCCTACTTCATTTACTTATTATATTAATTTTAAAATATTGTTTAAAATTTTATTTTATTTTATTTTAAATTGGAGGATAATTACAATATTGTGATGGTTTCTGTCATACATCAACATGAATCAGACAAAGGTATACATATGTCCTCTCCCTCTTGAACTTCCCTTCCACCTCCCTCTCCATCCTACCCCTGTAGGTTGTCACAGAATACAGGCTTTGGGATCTCTGCCTGATACACAAATTCCCAGTTCGGTTCAATTCAGTTCAGTCACTCAGTTGTGTCTGACTGTTTGCGACCCCATGAGCTGCAGCCTCCCTGTCCATCGACAACTCCGGGAGTTTACTCAAACTCATGTCCATTGAGTTGGTGATGCCATCCAACCATCTCATTCTCTGTCATCCCCTTCTCCTCCTGCCTTCAATCTTTCCCAGCATCAGGGTCTTTTCAAACGAGTCAGTTCTTTGCATCAGGTGGCCAAAGTATTGGAGTTTCAGCTTCAGCATCAGAACTTCCAATGAATATTCAGGACTGATTTCCTTTAGGATGGACTGGTTGGATCTCCTTCCTGTCCAAGGAACTCTCAAGAGTCTTCTCCAACACCACAATTCAAAAGCATCAATTCTTCAGCACTCAACTTTCTTTATAGTCCAACTCTCACATCCAACTTCCCATCAGGAGGCTTCCATAAGCCTCTTACCCTTCTCCATCAGAGGGCAGACAGACTGAAAACCACAATCACAGGAAACTAACCAATCTGATCACATAGACCACAGCCTTGTCTAACTCAATGAAGCGATGAGCCATGCTGTGTAAGGGCACCCAAGACAGACGGGTCCTGGTGGAGAGTTCTGACAAAACGTGGTCCACTGGAGAAGGACATGGGAAACCACTTCAGTATTCTTGCCTTGAGAACCCCATGAACAGTATGAAAAGGCAAAATGATAGGACACTGAGAGATGAACTCCCCAGGTCAGTAGGTGCCCAATATGCTACTGGAGATCAATAGAGAAATAACTCCAGAAAGAATGAAGAGATGGAGCCAAAGCAAAAACAATACCCAGCTGTGGATGTGACTGTGGTGGAAGTAAAGTCTGAAGCTGTAAAGAGCAATATTGCGTAGGAATCTGGAATGTTAGGTCCATGAATCAAGGCAAGTTGGAAGTGGTCAAACAGGAGATGGCAAGAGTGAACATCAATATTTTAGGAATTAGCAAATTAAAATGGACTGGAATGGGTGAATTTAACTCAGATGACTATTATATCTACTACTGTGGGCAAGAATCCTTTAGAAGAAATGGAGTAGTCATCATAGTCAACAAGAGAGTCTGGAATGCAGTACTTGGATGCAATCTCAAAAATGACAGAATGATCTCTGTTCATTTCCAAGGCAAATCATTCAATATTACAGTAATCCAAGTCTATGACCTGACCAGTAACTCTGAAGAACCTGAGTTGAACAGTTCTATGAAGACCTACAAGACCTTTTAGAACTAATACCCAAAAAAAGATGTCCTTTTCATTATAGGGGACTGGAATGCAAAAATAGGAAGTCAAGAAATACCTGGAGTAACAGGCAAATTTGGCCTTGGAATGCAGAATGAAGCAGGGCAAAGGCCAATAGAGTTTTGCCAAGAGAACACACTGGTCATAGCAAACACCCTCTTCCAACAACACAAATTCCCACTGACTATCTATTTTATTTTATTTGCATTTTAACTTTTTATTTTATATTGGATTAACAATATTGTATTTCAGGTACACAGTGAAGTGATTCAATTATACCTATACATGTGCTTATTCTTTTTCAAATTCTTTCCCATTTCAGTCAGTTCAGTTCAGTCGCTCAGTCGTGTCCGACTCTTTGCGACCCCATGAATCGCAGCACGCCAGGCCTCCCTGTCCATCACCAACTCCCAGAGTTCACTCAAACTCATGTCCATCGAGTCAGTGATGCCATCCAGTCATCTCATCCTCTGTTGTCCCCTTTTCCTCCTGCTCCCAATCCCTCCCAGCATCAGAGTCTTTTCCAGTGAGTCAACTCTTTGCATGAAGTGGCCAAAGTATTGGAGTTTCAGCTTTAGCATCAATCCTTCCAAAGAACACCAGGGCTGATCTCCTTTAGGATGGACTGGTTGGATCTCCTTGCAGTCCAAAGGACTCTCAAGAGTCTTCTCCAACACCAAAGTTCAAAAGCATCAATTCTTTGGAGCTCAGCTTTCTTTATGGTCCAACTCTCACATCCATACATGACCACAGGAAAAACCATAGCCTTGACTAGACAGACCTTTTTAGCAAAGTAATATCTCTGTGTCTCTGCTTTGAATATGCTATTTAGGTTGGTCATAACTTTCCTTTCAAGGAGTAAGCATCTTTTAATTTCATGGCTGCAATCACCATCTGCAGTGATTTGGGAGCCCCCAAAAATAAAGTCTGACACTGTTTCCACTGTTTCCCCATCTATTTTCCATGAAGTGATGGGACCAGATGCCATGATCTTAGTTTTCTGAATGTTGAGCTTTAACCCAACTTTCTCACTCTCCTCTTTCACTTTCATCAAGAGGCTTTTTAGTTCCTCTTCACTTTCTGCCATAAGGGTGGTGTCATCTGCATATCTGAGGTTATTGATATTTCTCCTGGCAATCTTGATTCCAGTTTGTGCTTCTTTCAGCCCAGTGTTTCTCATGATGTACTCTGCATATAAGTTTAGGTTGTTACAAAATACTGAGTAGGGTTCCCTGATTTATAGTGTTGGTCCTTGTTGGTTATCTATTTTAAATGTAGCAGTCTGCTGCTGCTAAGTCACTTCAGTCGTGTCCGACTCTGTGTGACCCCATAGATGGCAGCCCACCAGGCTCCCCCGTCCCTGGGATTCTCCAGGCAAGAACACTGGAGTGGGTTGCCATTTCCTTCTCCAATGCATGAAAGTGAAATGTGAAAGTGAAGTCACTCAGTCGTGTCTGACTCTTAGCGACCGCATGGACTGCAGCCTACCAGGCTCCTCCATCCATGGGATTTTCCAGGCAAGAGTACTGGAGTGGGGTGCCATTGCCTTCTCCGATGTAGCAGTCAGTACCTATTAATCCCAAACTCTCTAACTATCCCTCCCCCACCACATTTCCCTCCAGCTATCCATAAGTTCTGTTTTCTTAAGTCTGTGAGTCTGCTTCTGTTTTGTAATTAAGTTCATTTATATCTTTTTTTTTAAGATTTTGCATATAAGCAACATCATATGAAATTTCTCTTTATTTGCATTTATATTTTATATTTTATTTTACATGTACATAAATGAGTATGTCCAAGCCACCAGGGAAGCTGGTAGCTCAGCTGGTAAAAAATGTGCCTGCAATGCAGGAGACCCTGGTTAGATTCCTGAGTCTGGAAGTTCCCCTGGAGAAGGGATAGGCTACTTACTCCAGTATTCTTGGGCTTCCCTGGTGACTCAGACAATAAAGAATCCACCTGCGATGTGAGAGACCTGGGTTCGATTCCTGGGTTGGGAAGATCCCCTGGAGGAGGGCATGGTAACCCACTCCAGTGTTCTTGACTGGAGAATTCCCATGAACAGAGGAGCCTGACACTCTGTAGTCCATGGGGTGGCAGACATGACTGAGTGACTAAGCACAACAAATATGTATATGCATGTGTTTTGAGGGGGGCATGGATATTCCCAAAGAATAATATACTTATGAGGGATTTAAAGTCAATCAAAGATTTTTCTATAGAACTTGTTTTGTTTTGTTGTTGAAAACAGCCATGTACATGAGATCATTTTGGCTAGTGAGAATCAACAAGATCTGTTTACCTGCCTCCCTACCTCCTTCCCACCATCTTTCCTTTTCTATCTTTTGTTTATTTCTTAAGACATCTGGCACTCTGGCACTTCAGTTTATCTTATGGATTGTATGACTTTTAAACTAAAGACCTAGTGAAACCCCCATTCAATGTGAACACAAAGTAAGTCTCAGATATTAAAGAACATAATTTTCAGAATTGTAAATTCTTAAAGTGGGGAATTCTCAATGTTAGTAACGTTTACCAAAGGCTGAGAATGATCATGCTGTAGTCTTTCCTAACACTGTAGTCTCTGCAGAGAATTTAAAAATTGCCAGACCCATCAGAATGGCAAAAACAAAGAAAAAAACCTGAACTCAGCTGACGATCCCAAGTGCTGGTGATCATATGGAGCAATGAGAGCTCAGCTACACTCTGATGGGAGGCTCACCAAGTACAACACCTCAAAAGACTGTCTGGTACTGTCTTCTGAAGATGGTGGCATGCAGAGTGTGTGTGTGTGTGTGTGTGTGTGTGTGTGTGTGTGTGTGAGTGTTGATGCTCAATTATGTCCAACTCTTTATGAGTCCATGGACTGTAACCTGCCAGGCTCCTCTGTCCATGGAATTTTCCAGGCAAGAATACTTGAGTGGGTTGCCATTTCCTTTTCCAGGGGATCTTCCTGACTCAGGGATCTTGTGTCTCCTGCATTGGCAGGCTGATTCTTTACCACTGCGCCACCTGGGAACCTAACATGCATGCTATATGACTTGGCAATTCCACTCCTACATGTGTACCCAAGAGAAATAAAAGAACATGGACGTAAAAAGACAAGCATAAGAATGTTCCCAGCAGCACTATTTGTAATCGCCCTTAACTGGAAACAACTGAAATAACCATCAACAGAAGATAACTGTTATATATTTATATAATGAACAGGCTATGACAAACTACAAAAACAGACAAATCTTACAAACAGAATGTTGAGCAGAATAAGTCAAACACAAAAGAATATATCCATTATAACCAGTTCTACAAAACTTAAAAACAAGTAAAACTAACATATGATTTCAGAAGTTAGCATAATGGTTTCTTGTATAGGGAAGTAGTGACCCAGAAGGACCATGTGAGGGGCTTCTAAGGGGCTGGTCATGCTTTATTTTCTCATCTAGGTGCTGGTTAAATCAGTGTGTTTCAGTTCAGTTCAGTCGCTCAATCGTGTCTGACTCTTTGCGATCTCATGGACTGCAGCACACCAGGCCTCCCTGTCCAACACCAACTCTAGGAGTCTGCTCAAACTCATGTCAATCGAATCGGTGATGCCAGCCAACCATCTCATCCTCTGTTGTCCCCGTCTCCTCCTGCTCTCACTCTTGCCCAGATCAGGGTCTTCCAATAAGTCAGTTCTTCGCATCAGATGGCCAAAGCATTGGAATTTCAGCTTCAGCATCAGTCCTTCCAATGAACATTTAGGATTCATTTCCTTTACGATTGACTGGTTTGATCTCCTTGCAGTCCAAGGGACTCTCAAGAGTCTTCTCCAACACTACAGTTCAAAACATCAATTGAATGTGTTTATTTTATGAAAATTCATTAAGTTTGAAACTTGTGCACTTATTTTGTATGTTAGAATTTAATAGTTTTTCTTTTTACATACCAAAATCAAAATCATGGGTACAGTCTATGTGTTTCTCTGAAGGCATCTGGTTTTTGCTTTTTTCAGGTTTAGGGAAAATTGTTTCTATTTTCCAAATGAAACTTACAGAAGTTTAAATTGGGGTTAGTGTCAATCAACATCATGGGTGCCAGATTTGAAATATATTAAATACTTACACAATAAACACACACTCTAGGTTCACAGGTCTAATCTTCCATGACCTTGGAAAGGTACAGGGCATTTAAGTTGTGGGGCAAGGTAGGGGTGGGGTTGCAGGAGATGAGATGGTCTTAGCCAAATGGGTGGTTGTGTGAAAAGTGAAGGTATTGCTCAGCGTGTTCTTGCTGTTTCTTGCCACAGACTGGGCAATTGGATATGTAGTTTTCTCAGTCTTCTCAGAAACTGTTTTGAAATCACTGTAGGACTGACCACTGAAGAATGATGGAAAGCCCCTAATATGGCGAGGCTAGTCAAAGGATAAACATGAGCACTGAACATGAAGTCCATTTTGCCCAAAAGGCATATGCCTCATGTCAGCATGAGGGCAAAGACTGAGGTGAAATGCCCAACTAAGAGCCTTACCTGGAGAGGAGGCAGCCTTGGGCATTCGTTGCTAGCAAGCCTTGATGCCACTAGAGTCCAAATTGCCCATTGCAGCAAGTGTATCTAAAAGTCCTCATTCTGAGAAGTGCAACCCTTGTGGCATGAATAGGGGTCTGTGAACTTTTAAAGTGAGTATGCATATGAGTGCGTGCATATGAATATGTGTATGTGTTGGGGTGGGAGTGTGGTGGAGTGGGGATTAAGCTGTGCCTCAGGGATATTTAAAGTTCATCCAAATTTCTAGTTTCCATGTCAAGGGATTTAGGAATTAAATGCCCCATTTATAAAATGTGATAAAATATTTTCTAAAAATTTTCCCACAAATAATGTGGTCCTCTCTAGCCACTATTTTATTGAATATATGATTCATTATGCTGTTTCCTTTCTTCCTAATCCATCTTGAACTCCTTGAAATTCAATTTTCACCCTCACCTCTTTGCTCATATTGGCTCCTAGAAGTCACCAACTGCCATCGAAACAGCCAATGTGCTTCCTTTCAATCTCATTCTCACTGTCTTTTCTGTGGCCCTCATTACTTTTTTCCACCGACTTCTTGGAAAATGTTCCTTTCACATTTCCAGCATTAAACTCTCCTGTTTCCCTGCTAACTTTCCAGTTCTCTTGATGTTTCCCATCTGCCTCTGGTTCCCCCTCATGCCCCCAGCTACCCTTTGGTTTTCCTCTCTTTTTGCTGGTCCCCGTGAGGCAGAGAGATTGTCTCCATTCTCATGGCTGCAAACACATGAGGCTGATGACTCACAGATTTACAGCTCATGTTCTGCCCCCTGCTTAGGGTTTATTCCCATATCACTGGTCATTTTCACTTGAAAGTCTTCCCATCACCTCATATTCGACAGTCTCTAACTGATCTCACCACCTCCCCCACAAAACCAGTTCCCCTTCCAAGTTCCTTGTCTCTGCCATGACACCCCTGTCTCAAGTTTTTCCAGCTCACAGCTTTGAAGTCATTTTTAATGTTTGCCTTGCTTGATCTTTTGTTGCCCTATAGCTTCTACCCATGATGCTTAATATTCATTAATTTCTACTGATTTCTACCTCCCCCCACCACATTTCTTTTACCTTCTCAAGTCCTTTCCTAGTTTGGGTCTTGATCATCTCAGGACTAAGTCACTGGTAGCCCCTTCTCTGCCAACCTGCCTGACTCTAGTCTTCCACCCTCCCATCTGGCCTCATTTGCTCAATTGGTAAACATCCTTGAACCCTGCATTTCCTTGTCATTCTCCTGCATTCAACTTTTGAGTTATCTACATTATTCACTGCTCTTTCTTGGCTTAAAAGTATTTTGAAAATTGCTCCTTGGCATACCAATTATGTGCCAGGTGCCATGTCAAGTGCTAGTTGGTTAGAGACACAGTTATGAATGAATTGCCTTGTCCTAACACTCAAAGGGAGCCCTCATAGTCCACCTTCCTATCCTCCCAAATTGAGAAGATAGACCAATATCCAAATGAAGGAACAGGAAGAGATTGGAAAATTACAAGTGCTGCTTATGTGCTGGCATGAAATAGCAAGTCCTAAGGAGTCAAATACTTATAGTAGTGTAGTGACATGTGTTGATTTTAAAGCTCTGCCTCTCTAAGACTGGAGTATGGTGAAATCTCCTAAGAACAGGTGACTAGTAACTGCATGGTGAAGAAGACAGTGAAAGTTTGCTGTTGATTGTGTTTCCCCTTCTAGGCTATGAGATTTTTGAAGACGGGGCCAGGCTGGGTGTTTTCTTTGAATTTCACAGTGCTGAATTAATCTCTATCCTCCCTGGAGTTTTTAGCAAATTCCTATTGATTCATTGTTTGATTGGCCAATCCTAGTTAGTGCTACTGAATCTCTCTGTGACCTCCTCTGACTCAGCTAATAGCTAAGGCCCAAGCTCAAGTTCCTTGAAGGTAAATTTGTATGCTATAACAATGTCAGTGATATAGCAGGCTCTGTGTCTTTTTTCAGCCTCACTAGGCTAGTCACATCTACATGCTTCTTCTTCAGAAAAAGGAACAAGGATGGACTCTTTTGATTCAGTTACACCCAGATATGGGGGAAGAGTATGCTAGAAGAAGATAAAATAACCAAGAAAATTAACTTAAGAGGGAAAGAGGCTAAAAAAGAAGCTGTTGAGTTTGGAAAAATCCTCTTTTTATTTAAGAATGGAGTGTGACTTTCTACTTTGTTTTTGAAATCACTTTTATTTTTCTAACCATAACAGGTTGATAAAATCCGGATAAATATTTAGCTAGCGTAACCCTCTGGATAGCCTTGTCAAGTGATGTCTGTCCAAAAGAGGCTAGGCATCTTGACCCCCAGCACAGAGCACTGTGAACCACAGGCAAAAGCAGAAGATTAGAATGCTAGAAATTTTTATTCTATTATTCTTTGAAAATCACAACACTTGGTCCATCTCTTCACCTCATAGAAAACCATTCTTTTCTTGGTATAATGTGTATGTATCTGTCTCTACCAATAGATAAAAGCAAACTGGTGATGTTTGCCATCGTGCTTATAAGTTTTGTGAAACAACATATGTTGTACATGAAATGAATACAACTGAAGTGGTGGGGCAGTTCCCATGTATAAATCTGATCATGGATGTTGACACATTTCCCTGGAAGTGGTAGTATAATGCAAAAAGTGGAAAATAAAATGGGAGTGTATACTTTCAAAATTGCAGCCAGATCTCAAGCATTCATGGCATGGGGAAAAAAGGGAAGACAAGTCTGTTGTGAATGCTAACTCCTGTCTTTAATCAACTGCTTCATCGAATTTCTTAGATGACCAACAAGTTCACTCACTGGCTTGAACTTTGTCTTGGCTTACACAGATAAAACATTGGCTCTGTGAGGTCCCTTCCACCCAAAATATTACAAGACAAGTTCTCTGTGTTATGTTTGGTTGGGGTGGCAGGTCCAGAACAACTGGCTCTTGAATAATAAGAGGTTGGTTGTGGTTTTGTTTGCTTGAAAGAACAGAGCGCTTCCAGGATGGGCCTGGGCCTCCTGCTTTCCTAAGTCTCACTGGCAGTGATAGACTTTTGTATACAAATGTTGATTGGATTCAATAGCCAATGAGTTCTCTTCTTTACTCTCTAAGTACCATAATGATTTTATATAGTTCAAAGAAACAAAATAGAGGAAAATAATTCTTAAATAGCTCTTCATGTTTTGAAAGGAAAATGCAGACAATTGAACAACTCAAGAGACCATTTTTCTGTTGGAGAAGTAGATAAGACCAAATTATGTGGGGTTTTCCTTGAGGGCTTTTTTTTTTTTTTGGCCACACTGCAGGGCTTAAGGGATTTTAGCTTCCAACTAGGAATTAAACCTAGGTTCTCAGCAGTGAGAGAGCATAGTCCTAACCACTGGACTACCAGGGAAGTCCCCCTTGAGGGCATTTTAAGAATATGGATTTTACACTAAGCATGATGGGATGTGAGTGAAAGATTTGAATTAGGAAAGTGAAATCATGGGAATTATTTAAGAAGACCACAGGTACTGCCATGTATGAGTGAAATGAACTTCCATTCTTCCTCTCTTGGGTTTCCTGGTTCCTCAGACCCCACAACCCCCACAGCTGGTGCTCTTCCCCTGTGCTCTCAGCAAGAGCAGGCTGCTCATGAGTCAAAAAGAGCCTTCAAGAAAGACGGGGTGGGCCAACAAGGCCAGTGCTACCAAAGAGTCTCATAAAATGAGGAAACTATCTAATGGATTTGGAACATGGAGATCGCTAGTGACCTGGCAAAAGCAGTTTTAGCACCAGTGGCATATTGGGTGTGGAATCGAGATAAAAATGTGTTGAAGAGAGAATTTGGCAGTAAGGAAATGGAAACAGCACATCAACACAACTCTCTGCAGAAAAGCAGTTATAACTTGAAGTAGAAGAAGGAAGAGTGATTGTAGAGGAGGTAGGGGCAAGTGGGACCGTTAAAGTTCACTGCTAGCAGACTCTGTTCATAGGCTTAGAATGATCCAGTAGGCAAGGAGAGGCTAGTAATGCAGAAAAGAAAATAGCCCAAGAAATAGAGTCCTAGAATGTCTGGAAGAAAGTGGGATCTAGAACTCAATGAAGGGATGGTTTTTCCACAGGAGAAGGAACTCTTCTTTCATTGTAACAAGAAGGTGGGGAGAGTGCAGATGCTAATATAGGTAGGCTGAAAAGTGCAATATTGGAAAGATTAGGGAGGGAGTAGCTAGGATGCTTTGGCTGCAAGCAACAGAAATTAACTATGGTTAACTCGGCAAATAGATGGGGAAACAGTGGAAACAGTGTCAGACTTTATTTTTCTGGGCTCCAAAATCACTGCAGGTGGTGACTGCAGCCATGAAATTAAAAGACACTTACTCCTTGGAAGGAAAGTTATGACTAACCTAGACAGCATATTAAAAAGCAGAGACATTACTTTGTCAACAAAGGTCTGTCTAGTCAAGGCTATGGTTTTTCCAATGGTCATGTATGGATGTGAGAGTTGGACTATAAAGAAGGCTGAGTGCTGAAGAATTGATGCTTTTGAACTGTGGTGTTGGAGAAGACTCTTGAGAATCCCTTGGACCACAAGGAGATCCAACCAGTCCATTCTGAAGGAGATCAGTCCTGGGTGTTCATTGGAAGGACTGATGTTGAAGCTAAAACTCCAATACTTTGGCCACCTGATGCGAAGAGCTGACTCATTTGAAAAGACCCTGATGCTGGGAAAGATGAAGGGCAGGAGGAGAAAGGGATGACAGAGGATGAGATGGCTGGATGGCATCACTGACTTGATGGACATGGGTTTGAGTGGACTCCGGATGTTGGTGATGGACAGGGAGGCCTGACATGCTGTGGTTCATGGAGTTGCAAAGAGAAAGACATGACTGAGTGACTGAACTGAACTGAAGCAAAAAAAAAAAAAAATTTACATGAATTTGAGGTAGCTTAAAAAAAAAAAAGACTGTTAATAACCAGTGATGATACTGCTGGTAATCCACAAAGGGAGGTGACTCCCTTTTACATCTCTGCACAGGGAAGCAGGGAAGCATATTTCTTCATTCAAAGAGAACTCAGAGCAGGGTAGTATATCAGGATCAGGAATTCAGCTGTTTCCAGCTCATAAGGGTAAGGAGTCTATGAAAAGAGGCTGTCACATATATCCTGCCCCTTCCGCCTCTCTCCTTAGTCTTCTTTCTCCATCTTCAGTTCCCTTTCTCACGTCTCCCAGGATCTAGGTTCTTACCTCTTCCTCAGGAAGTAGAACATCGTCTCCAGATGCCTAGATGCCTTTCTAGTCTGTTGTGTACAGCGTGTGCCATATGCCAGTGGTGGTTTCTTATCTGGGGTTTGCAACCTGGAGAGGTCAGGGTGGACTAGATAAGAGAGTGGGATTGGTGGGATGCCCCCAAATTCCTGTTGGGTCTTTCAAGCGGTCTTCATGACTGGGTTTTCACAGGAGTAGTACCCCTACATACAGGAAGCAATGATTTGCAGAGGCAGCACAATCCAGTGTCATCCATACAAAGAAAACAGAGTTTGTCCCTCCCCCTTGCACAACAGCATCCTGGTATTACTGTGTTAAGGAGTACTTGACACAGTAGTCCCAAACCTCTTTAATTAACAGAATTGCTGCTTTTGACTATGTCTCAGCTGCCAACTCTTTGAATTTTTCCTCATCCTCTTGGAGGAATGGTAGTAGCTCAATTTGTCTAGCCATACCATGGTGATATTTCAAAGCTAAATGGATGCTAAAAACAGGCCAGGTGCTCATTCTAGACAAAATTTCACAGAATCGTAATAGGTCCAAAGCCTCCTCTTTTTTAAGCTTTGTAAACTAAAACATTGAACTTTATCAGTTCTTGGAAAGTTTTCAGTATTTTTCAGTTTTGTTTTTTTTTCAGGTTTTTAAAGAACTCACATGCAATTCTCAAATTCTAAGAGATTTTTTTTTGGATTGTTATTTAAATACTCTTCCAGTTTATAATTTAGGAGATGATTCTCAGGCATCAGAATACTTGTGTTAGAATACTACATGATATCACTTATATGTGGAGTCTAAAAAATACAACAAACTAGTGAATATAGCAAAGAAAGAAGCAGCCTCACAGATAGAGAACTATAGCTTACCTGTTGCGGAAGGGAGGGGCGATATACAGGGTGGAGTAGGAGGCACAACTATTGGGTGTCAGATAGGCTACAAGGATCTATTGTACAACACAGAATATAGCCAATATTTTGTAATAACTGTAAATGGAATATAACCTTTAAAAATGTATAAAAAGTTTTAAAAATATATATATGCCACACACACACACACACACACACACATACACACACACACGAATACTTATACCAACTGGGCAGCACAGTTTCTCTACTATAGAAAAGTCTGCACAGAAAACCATGTTGCTATTCCTTGCTTCTTGACTCAAGAGTAATTGAGAGGGTGTATAAAAATAGCCCCCTCCAAACGTGATGCCTAAGTTCTCTCTTGATCCTTTAGGTTCCAACCCCCACTAGCACTTTCTCTTTCTCCAGCTTCATCAACTTCCTTGAATTAGTTCACTTTCAGGGACTTTTCTTCCCTGCCTAAACTCCTTTGAGTCAGGGCAATTTTGCAGTCATATTTGTATTGCTACATCTCCTTCCCAGAGGCCAGGGCAGGTTGTACACATGGTAGGTGTTCAAGGCTTGTTTGTGATTTTGTTACCACCAGAAAGTTTCTTGGAAAAATATTCAATACTTCCCACCTTGATTCTCAGTCATCTGGGTGATGTATGGAGCAAGTAGTGGACTTGTAGTCAGAAGTTTGATTCCTGATTCTGCCACTACTACGTGACTTGAGGTTAAATCACTCAGCACCTCTGAGCTTCAATTTCTTCATCTACAAGATGAACAATCCCTATCCAACAATGTTGTTGTGAAGATCAAACGAGACCAGGTATGTCAAAGTGTTTTAAGGCCTCTATAAAACTCAAGGTTTACTAGTGATCATGGAGTGAGAACAGAGGATCTAGGATGGCCTTAATGACCATTGTTAACACCCACCACCACTTTGGTCTACCTGTCTTTTCATCTCTGTATCCTTAGCACCTAGCACAGAGCTTTACAGACTAGGTTCTCAGTAGATGGTTTTGAACAAAGGCCAACGTTATGAAAAAGGAGCTTTCTGTCCTGTTTAGGTGATTGCTAGGGGAGGTAGAAAGCAAAAGCAAATGGCTCCAGAGCAGTTCATGTGGATGTGAATGAGGGCGTGTGTTCAGAAATGGGGAATGTTCCCTCCAGAAGGTGACTACAGGGGATGGAGTAGTTCTGGGAACTCCGCTGAGGTTCAGAACCTCCATAGGGTGTGCTGCCAGGTTCGGCTTGTGTTATCACTGCAGCAGGCAGTTTGATGACATCTCTGAGTTGTGGCTCTGTTATTGGGATACTGATGCCCACATAGTACATAGCAAGCTTGGGGTCAGGAGTGATAGTCTGGAAATGATGTTCGGGGAGACAAAAGCATCACTGAGAAGAGTGTGTTGCTTTTGGAAAAGAGATGAAAAAGTGAGCTTTGGTCATGCATGGGCTGGCAGTGGGGAGAGGGGCTGCTGCACAGGGGGTAGATAAAGATTGGAGCCGACTGTGGCTGCCTGGTGCCACTGGTTACCACAGGTGTAGGGTGCTCAGAATCTTCTTTGAGCCATTCAATTAGGGCAACCAAATCACCAAACACCAACCTCCCTAAAGACATCCTTTTGAAAATTAGAATAATAATTTAACCAAATCTTTTTTTGTATTGGCCACCTCATTAAGTGAAAGTGATTGGCCCCCTCATTAAGGCATTATCTAATGTAAAATGGATTTTTAACATTGTACAGAGTAAATGAAGTTTTAATTTTGTAACAGCGCTGGTTCCTTCCTTTTTATATACCTCCAAAAATTATATGCTCCATGGTTTATCAGGAGCATCTGATTTTTCTTTGTTCTATTGCACCTTATATAAAGAATTACAAACAATTTTTAAAGAAGGCAGGTCTTTCTTTCCTTCATTCAGCTACTGTAGGCAGTAACTGTAGAGGAACCCAGGGTTGATGGCCCTCTGCTTGTTGGGCTCCATGCAGATTTAGGAAAAGCTGCCAGGCCCAGATCAGGACAGTCTGTCCCAGCTCTAGTTTATAGATCATCTGGTCCCATCACTTCATGGGAAATAGATGGGGAAACAGTGGACACAGTGTCAGACTTTATTTTTCTGGGCTCCAAAATCACTGCAGATGGTGACTGCAGCCATGAAATTAAAAGATGCTTACTCCTTGGAAGGAAAGTTATGACCAACACAGATAGCATATTCAAAAGCAGAGACATTACTTTGCCAACAAAGGTTCGTCTAGTCAAGGCTATGTTTTTTCCTGTGGTCATGTATGGATGTGAGAGTTGGACTGTGAAGAAGGCTGAGCGCCGAAGAATTGATGCTTTTGAACTGTGGTATTGGAGAAGACTCTTGAGAGTCCCTTGGACTGCAAGGAGATCCAACCAGTCCATTCTAAAGCAGTTGATTCTAAAGGAGATCAACCCTGGGATTTCTTTGGAAGGAAGGATGCTAAAGCTGAAACTCCAGTACTTTGGCCACTTCATGCAAAGAGTTGACTCATTGGAAAAGACTGTGATGCTGGGAGGGATTAGGGGCAGGGGGAGAAGGGGACAACAGAGGATGAGATGGCTGGATGGCATCACTGACTTGATGGACGTGAGTCTGAGTGAACTCCGGGAGTTGGTGATGGACAGGGAGGCCTGGCTTGCTGCGATTCATGGGGGTCGCAAAGAGTCGGACTCGACTGAGTGACTGAACTGAACTGAACTGAACTTGGAGCCAAGAGAGCCTACCAGGGTTTGTAACACTCTGGTGTGATGGTCCTCCATCAGCAGGAAGTCTCATTTGTAGCCATTAACTCTGCTATCACCAGAGATTTCGGCTTCCATCCTCCTAGGACAGCCATTCAGTTGCATTGTGAATGCTTTGCACTTGATCCTCATGCCGAGCATCTTTCTCGGCAACAAAACCATCATCTTCTGTGGGAGGATGCAGGACAGCCTGAGCCTGGCTTGATGGCGTCACCAGGAACACTGGGAGTGAACGCACACAAGGACCTTACAGCTTGAAGAAAAAGCTTGGCAGAAAGCAACATGAATCCAATGCCTTGGCTCAGAACAGGAACAAGGAATCCAATTATAGGATGCTCTGTAGAGAGGGTAAAAAAAAAAAAATTGCTTTTGTTTTGCCTTAATCCCACAGAAGTAAATGAGAGAATAAGAACCAGATTTAGGGTAAATCTTTCGTTCAAAATTTTCCTTTAGACAGTGTCAGGATGCAAAGTATCTTTTGGAGATTGAAGAGTGCTCTCATTTGTAGAAAGGCTAATTAAGGCTTCTTACAACCTGAATGACCTGTTGTGGGTCTCCAGAGCTAACACAGAAACTTACTGCCCACAGAAGTTCACTTCCGACAGAAGCATCTTTATCCGGTACATGTGATGTACCTTATCTATGTACATCCCAGAAGTGCAAGTGATGTGTTCTGCCTGCTCTCCATTCTGATACAGGCACAGTATTCGAAAGGACCTCAAAATTCCCAGTGGTACTTAGTCTTGTATAAGGGGATGAGAGCATTTGTACAAAGTTACGGTGTAACAGAGCCAGAGCCTGCCACCCACAGCTTAAAGCTTATATCTTGTCACTTTAGACCCATATAATCTCTATTAGGCACATGCAAATATATATTCTTGGGTAAATACACAAACATATAACATGTAAGTATCCATTTTGTATTGGAAATAATTATTGAAGGAGGGCGGTTATTTCCAATCTAAGGGGCTTCAATCAGAGCACTTGAAATGGCTTTTGCTGTTATATTTAGATTTTGTGTCAGTTGTGAAGAATCTATTTTTTATCGCTATGCCTGCCTCATGTGGCCCCTACCCTATGATCTTTCCTTGGGACTTGCAATTAAGTGAGTAATGATCTTGGAAGGTTAAGTAGATAATATGATTGTGAAAACCTATTAAATCCAATTATTTTTTTTTCGTGAGCATGAAACACAATCTCCAAAAGCTGAGATTGCGCAACTCCTTGCAAGGCTCAGGGCTCAGCTCAGTGTTGCATCTAATGAAAACAAAACCAAAAATAAAACCCAAGTGATCCATGAGCCTCATTGCCTGTAATTGTAAACATATGAGCTTCAGGATTTTTAGGAAAAGTTCTGCCCCGTAAGAGTAACCCAGTCCAGTATTGTTTTTGACTAGTGACTCTTCATGCTACTTGTTATGATTATGTTAGCCCAGTTAAGACGGGTGTTCCTTTCTGCCTGGAACAGTTCCTGTGTGGCCTGTAAGAGCAAAGAGCTGTGGAAGTTCAGCTTTTCTGGAGGTCTGTGTGGCCAGCCAAGCTGCTTAGGTGGACATTCACGTGGCATCACGAGTCCCTGTCATGGGACTGCATTTCCTGGGGAGGTGACGCTGCCCTACGTTGGTGCTGTCATCACCTGGGTGAGGGTGGTGTTCTCAGTGGCAGCTACACTCGATACCAAGGAAAGGGTGAGTTATGCTACTGTCACCTGCGCTGTTTTCGGGTGGGAGGTGCTCCAGGTGTCAGGTTGCCTGTGCTGTCACAGGTTGAATAATCTTGAAAGGGTGGAGCTCCCTCTGATGAGTTTTCTTCTGATTGTTAACATTGAATTCTCTCTGTCCTCTCAGTCACGATTATAATAAAAGTACTTCTTCTTTAGCAAAAGGCCTTCACTTTCAGACTGACGTTTTAATACCTGGTTAGGCTATTAGTGTGCTTAGAGATCCAACTTCCTCCAGTCCCTGGATCAGCGTGCGATTGTCCTCAGTCTCTAAGTCGTGTCTGACTCTTTGTGACGCCATGGACTATAGCTTGCCAGGCTCCTCTGTCCACAGGATTATCCTGGCAAAAATACTGGAGGGGGTTGCTATTTCTTCTTCCAGGGGATCTTCCCGACCCAGGGATCGAACCCACGTTTCCTGCATTGGTAGGCTGATTCTCTACCACTGAACCACCTGGGAAACACCAGAACAATGCTTCACAGTTAAAAAAAATACTATCCCTTTCATTTGTATTTAGAACATGTTAAGTTTTATGAAGCACTTTTAAACTAATTATCTCTTGAGTCCTTCAGGCAAACCCGTGAGCTGGACATGGAAGACTCTTCCTCACCCCACCGCCTTCAAGAGAGTGAGACTTGTGTGGCCCTGAGTGCTGAGAACCGAGTCACCTAAGTAGGGAGTGGTAAAATGGGACTGAAGTCTAGGTTTTCTAGTTCAAAGATTGGTGCTCTTTGTTTTGTTTTGTTTTGTTTTGTTTCTCTAAACAATATTTTGAAGATCTGGTGATAGAATAATATGATGATTTTTTTTTTTTTTGGACAGACTTGATAATACTTGAGGAAGACAAATGCTACTAAAATAATCTGCTGGTGGTAGCAGCTCCAAGTATCTCCAGTCATTTTTAAAAATCTCAGCCATAGTGGGAGAGAAAGAATGTGCTTCCTTTTGGGAGAGTCTGGAGGGGCCTAGTGTGACTTTCCTGGTCACTCACAATATCCAGGGTCTTGAAGAGGAAACTGCATGCCTTTAAGTGTTGTTTTCTACTTCAGGAAAAGAAAGCTATTAGATTCATGGAATCTCCCAGCTGAAAGGAAAGGATAGAGATGATTCCTCTCTTTACTTAGGCCTTGTATTCATGAGCAAAATGAGACCCCAGATATTGAGTAACTCCCAGCTTCTACATGTTTGTCCAGCAAGACAGAAATCTTGTCTTCCAAACGATTTCAATCTAATTCATGTAAACCACTTTGCCTTTAAAGAAGAATGTCATTTTAAATGTCAAGCTATGCATGTCATACTCTGCCCCTTAGGAATTATGTAGAGTGGCTTGGATCAGTGTTTTGGCAATATTTTTATGTGGATATGACAAATACATTCCACACATTTTTATTGTGATTTTTAAAGATATCTTGAGGGTGCACTGATTGTGCATGAGTGTTGGTCCATCCCCTGAGTGAAGTGCTGAGCAGAGGGCATGGCTGTGCATGGAGCACTTCCACACCACTTCCCTGCAGCCATGAAAAGCCTGATGTGCAGAGACTGAGGGTGCTTTCATGGCCAGTGGGGTCTGGGGAGCTGTGCTGGCTTGTTTTCTCTTTAGACTTCTGTTTGTCTATGTTGTTGGTTATAAACACCAAGGTAGGGACTGTTTCCTGACTAAGAAATCCCTTTGACATTTTAGCAATGACTCACAGAGTCACTTCATGCCCACAGAGTAGCCAGTGTCACCTGTGGTCTTCTTGGCCTGTCTCACGTAAAGCACGTAAGTCATGTCCATCATATAAAACTTGGGCGTCAGGTTCCTCCTGCATCAGCCTGCGTTCCCTGACAGCCTTCTTTCTTCTGTTCCCTAAGGGAGAGCTAGGAAGCTTCTGGCTCCTCCTGGGCCCCAGTTCTGGGCACCTCTCCTGACTCACCATCCCCTCCCTGCATCTTAATCTCTTTATTCTGACAGCCTGTCCTACACTGGTGTTTTCTTGAATCCATTAGGATTCTCTTTTTGCTATATTGTAATTTTCCTGACCGTGAGACCCCTGATGGGCATGTCTCTTATATCCTAGCAGCATACAAGCACTTAGTTAGTGCTTAAAAATACATATGGTTAGCTGCTACAGTAATGTGAGAAGATGAATTTTCTAAGATTCCCTTCTTTTCTTCCTATATTCCTTCTCCCCTCTCTCCTTCTCTTCTTTCTTTCCTCCTTTCCTCCCTTCTCCCTTCCCATCTTCCCTCCCTCCCTTTTGCAAATGTCTATCACAGTAGGAGACAGGCATCATGCTCTGTTTGGGGAGACAGCTGGGAAGAAGGCAGGTGTGGCCCTGATGATCATGCTTATGATGGTTTAGGACTTTACAAAACTGAAGGGCAGGGGACCAGCTTGCTGTGGAGAGGGGCGGCAAGGCATTTATCTCATGACAGAAGAGAAGTCCTAGATGGAGAAAGCCTGGCTTCCTTCTTTACTTGGGAGAGTGGGACTGGGGAGGTAAGAGTGTTGTTTGAATGATCAGGGGGCTAGAGGCGTGGTTGGGTGGAACACTTTAGAAGTTTGGGGCCCATGGGCAAGTTTTAACACCCCAGAACCTCTGGTACTTCGTCTGTAAAACAAGGGTGGTTGTGAAAACCACATTAGTTATAGAAAAATGCATCTTAAACTATTATATAAATATAAAGGATTTTATTTTATAGGGCATGTCCCACTTATTTTCCCTCTACAAAACTTGACTTGAGTAGCTGCTCTGTCCCTTCTGAGCATGTGATAATAGGTAACAGGCCAGTTCTTTGTAGGCAGAATTAACAGCTCCTCTTTATAGTAGACACAGTTCCCTGCTGCAAGCCCCTTTATTTCTACAATGAAGCAGCATTTCGTTAAATGACACAGGTCATGCCTGAATGAGCTAAGTATCCAGTTGAAGTCATGCTTCGAAATTGTTCCTAATGCAGAATCTGGTCTGAAAAGGAAAAAAAAAAAGCAAAATATTCTGTGATAATACAATTTAAGGTCTAAATCTACATTTCTGAAATGGTAAAGACAATCCCTCCCTCTCCCCTCAAATTAACCATCCTAAACCACAAGAGGAATTCCTCTAAGATCTGAATCTTCTCCCTCGGTTGTCACATTTCATCACAATTTAGGGGACTACTGCTGTGGTCAGGAGGCTGGGTTACAGCATCTTAGGTATCAAATCTAGGATGATACCTAGGATGAAACCTAGGATATTAGGACTTTGAGTCCCTAGTATCAAAGGGACTCATCTTGGGAGGAGGCTGGGAAAGCCCTAGTGCTCACCCTAGTTTCTCCATGGGTTAAATGGGAGGCTAAGTACTGACCCGGTTAGTGATTTTTTTATGGAATAATAAAGAGCTATAAAAACCTCCCAGGAACACATGATGCTAACCAAGCAGGCTGTGACAGTTAAGCCAGTTCCTGTGGGTGACAGCCACCAAACAGCTTTCACTGGGAGCCACTCTTGGTGCCCTGTGTTGTAAGCCTATTTCCCATCACCTATAAAGAGTGCCTCCTTCCCCAGCTATGGCAGAGCTGCCAGACAGATCTCATGTCCTGGACTATGAACTCTAGAGCTTACTTTCTCTATAGCTGCAGACATAGGCTGTCTTTAGAGAAAGCCTACTGTGGCCTTCTTCCAGGCCAGCTGAGATCCCATTTGCACCATCTGCAGGCTCACTGGTCTCAAAGGTGGTTTCTGCAAGGTAATTCAATCAAATCTTTTTTTTTTTTTTTTTGGTTGAGTCATTTATTGATTTTCAAAAGTCACAAACAGCAGAGCAATGCTTTGCAGAGACCTTTTGAACAACCAGGGCATATTTGTCATACTTGACCAGTTTCTGGCTGAAATGCAGACCATTATTGGATGTTGGTATTATAATCAACGATAGACTAATATGTTGACCACTGATAACATCTTTTAACCTCCATTTCTGAGAAATGCTGGCCTGACATTTATGCAGCATCTAGCAAAGTCTATACCTACATGAAGGAGCTCAGGCACAGGATGCCATCTTTTATCCAGTGTATTTGTATTGGACATAAGCAGGCATGTAGTGCTGACATAGTGGGTTTAGAAGTCTCTGAGCATTGGGGTTTTCATCTGAAAAATGATCAGGTAGGACAAGATGAACCCCCAGTCTTATCTAGGGCAATCATTTTGTGATTCTCTGAATTAGTGACAATTTTTTTTTTTTTGATTCACTGGAAATAATGAACTCTGCTCTTATTTCTTTGTTGACTAATAACTTGTTAACTGACCTATGACTTCCTCATCTGGATATAGGGTTGATGTGTTGACTTGTTTGTGTCCTGTCCTCTGGCAGAACATTCTTCTCTCTTTACCCAGAGCCTCTGAACTAGCAGAAGGCCTAGGGGAGGGACTGCAAAGTAGCCAGTGGGGTAACAATATGGTGTCTGCATTGGACGAAGTTGTAAGGATATTTTAATGCAGTATCAGCTAGATTTGTCAGTAGAGCAGGCGAGGGAGTGCCGTAAGGACTGGATTTCCAGCACTGTTTCCTCCTCTGTGATGTGAGTCACCTTTTCTTCCAATCTACTCAGAAATACTCATTGTAACTGAGTGTTTTTGATTTCCAACAAATAAAAGTGGGGCATCCATGGGCTGTTTCTCCAACCCATATGTGTTAACTGATAGGGTAAGGAAGACTCCAATACTTTGGCCACCTGATGCAAAGAGCTGACTCATTTGAAAAGACTCTGATGCTGGGAAAGATTGAAGGCAGGAGGAAAAGGGGATGACAGAGGATGAAATGGTTGGATGGCATCACTGACTCAATGGACATGAGTTTGAGTAAATTCCAGGATCTGGTGATGGACAGGGAGGCCTGGCATGCTGCAGTCCATGGGGTCGCAAAGAGTCAGACATGACTGAGCAACTGAACTGAACTGAAGGAAGACTCTGTGTATATGAGAGGGGACCCTCCTCTAGTATTCTCCCTTTTGCACCTGTTAATTAAAAGGTGGAAGGGTGGCTGCTTGTTGGCTGAATATGGCTTATGTGTTTTGTCTCCTTAGAGTTTAAGGCAAACAAAGAAAAATTTTTTAAATAAATTAAAGTACCTTGATTCACTGGTCAGCATTTAAAAAGTCAAGATTTTAGCTAAAAAGGCAGATTTCTATTTTTTATTGGTAAATTCTGGCCCCACTGGGGCCTATATTTCTGTCTGGTTACAACTAGCTACAGTTCAGAGGTCACTGCTCCCTCTTAGGATTCAGGCACTCTCCAGGGTAACAGACTGTGCTTGGTTCATTTTATCATTTACTTAAAAATTTTTTACTCTATTTGGCTGTGCCAGGTCTTAGTTGTGGTGCGTGGGATCTCTAGTTTCAGCATGCGAACTCTTGGTTGTGTCATGTGGGATTTAGTTCCCTGACAAGGGATTGACTCCAGGCCCCCTGCATTGGGAGCGAGGAGTCTTAGCCTCTGAGCCACCAGGGAAGTCCCTTACCATTTCCTTTTTCTGCCTAGCCTCCTGTAATCAATTCAGAGTGAGGCCCTTGAACTTAGCTGAGCAGTTGAGTTTATTGTCGCTTATATGAGACAGGAAACCTGGATCCAGAGCAGCAGTTTCACAGACAAGCAGAAGCTCTTTGGGAGTGAAGAGAAGTCTGAGGCAAAGGCTGAAAGGGAAAGGAGGGTTGGGAGGGAGGTCCCACCCCAGGTCCTGAGCAATGGGTAAGGTACAGGGCAGTAGAGGGGGCAGGCACCTGGGTTGCAGCCCAGCAGCACGCCAGGGTGGTGCCCCAGAAAGGAGGACTGACTTCCTTCTCCTCGGCCTTGGGTCAGCCTCATGGGCACATCAGAGTCCACCTCTCAGAATGACCACTGAGGACCAGCAGGGAAGTCTAACTGGTAAATTCACCAATAAGTTAATATTTAATCTATTTCTACCTGTAATCACTTTGTTGAAACTATTTTCAATCTTATTAGCTGTTAGAACCTGTGAGTAAAGGCTGATGCCCCATGACGTTTTAGATTTTCATGATGCTCATATTTCACAACAGGGATCTCAGCCCTGTCAATATTTTCATGTTCTAATAACTGCAATCAAAGCTTGAGTTGGTCATATGGTAATAAATAGCCGCCCATCTGGGACATGCCTTGTAAAACAGAACAGGAAACTCTACATCATATGGAAAGTTGTACTTTTAGTTTCATAACTCAACTTTTGCCTAACAAAGATAGCTCTTATCGAAACTGAGCCCTTAAAGTGTAAGAAATATATTTAAATATTTTGTGAAAATCATATCTTTGTACAAAATATTTTCCTATATATCATCTTTTGAGGAGTATTATGGTTCTCTGAGAAAGGCAGAGAGGTAATTACCATCACCAGTTTATAAACACGGAAATTGGAGTTCAGGAAAATTAAGTTCTTTGTTCATGTATAATTTGTTGAACAAAATCATAACTGGCTGCCAATATTTCTGCCTCAAAATCCATAGTTTTCCCACCATTCCTCTGCTGGCTCTGTGTGTCATGGTGTGGGGTGAGGCGGGGTGTATGCACATATACTAAAGGCAGATGTATGCCCATGCAGAGAGGCAAAGTTTATTTTATGTAAGAACCTTCAAAGTGCTTGGTTTGTACATAGAGTACTTAAGTAAAGTTAGAGAGATGCTTTCTGAAAATTATAGAAAATTTTCATTACATTGAGGTTGATACCAATACAAATAACTTTATAAGCTTATTTTTCTTTCTGGGTTTTTGATCTCTAATAAAATAGTGTTTTGATGAACTGTTTCTAAGAAAATGTCTACATTGAATGACACTATACAGGAAATGTTTCCCCTAATTGTTAAATACGTATTGGCTATACTCTGTATCAAAAATATGCTGAAGAAAAGTCACAATGTCGGAACTCTATTATTTAGCTACTGGTAGCAGATATTTTTATAGTTCCATCAGGTTTCATATTTCACCTAAACCATCCCCTCCCCGTCCTTTTTTTTTTTTTTAAACAAACTCTAAGCAAATAGAACACACTGAACACGTTAGTGCCTTGGACAGTGGCTCCCATGAGGAGGAGGGTGCGCTTGCTGCCTTCCTTTCTTGTACGGAGATCGAGCCTGTGCCTCATCAACTTTCCAACCCACCCTACTCCAGAGAGGTTGGGTGTCAGTTTTCTGGTTATTGGGTAATTTTGGGGTTTTGTTTTGTGTTGTCAATTGTCAATGTATTAGAAGGCAAATTACATTTTAATTAAGTTTTATTCCCTATAGAGCTGGTTGCAGAATTTCTTTCTGAAACCAAACTGTTGATGTTTTCAAACAGGGTACCTACATATTTATAAATATTTAGGCAACTTGAAAGTGCATGGAAAATTGCACTAGTGTGCTTGATTTGTACATTTTAAGGTAAATCTCTACACTGAGAAGTAGAGCTCAAAAAAACTAATTTGATTTCCTTATTGTTTAAATAATAATGGTACTATGCAAAATTGTATAATGGAACACAATAAAAGAAAAAACATGTTTTATAAAAAAATCAAGTAATTTTATATTTAAATATTAGGTATTAATATATTATAACAACTACAATATAAAGAAAAATAAATAAATAAATAATTGACCAATTTCAAAAATTTGGAAAGTTTAAAATGTTTAAAGACTTATAGAACTTTGAGCGGGGATGGAAAATAGGGTGTATCTGTCAGGAAAATTTTATGCTTGTTTGTAAAGAAGAGGTAGGCACTTACTTAATGTGAAAAACTACTTTGAAATACCTGAATTGTTTGCTTCCAATATTTATTTTGTGGGAACAGATTTTTTTAAAAATAATTAGATGCAACTTTTACCAGACCTAGTGACCTTAAGTTTTTACAAAATAAAAAAAAAATTTTTTTTTAAAGCCATAACCTCTCAAAACTTGAAGTTGGGTTATTTTTAGGAAAGTACATTTTGTATTAGATAACTAAGCATTGGGTTTTTAAACACAAAGTTGGAGTTAGTTGACCCATGTAGGAAGTGATGGTAATTTACTATGCCTCCCTACTGAATTCAACTTGGTTTTACCTTTACTGTTGAGTTTTGGGGTAATAAGCTACAGAATGTTAATACTTCTCTCCTCATCTTCCAGAGGCTTAATGAGATCATTTCTTCAAATTAAGTATGCAAAGAATATGATCAAACCACCCAAACTCTTTTAGCTGATCCTTTACATCTCATACAAATGTTAATAATGCCAGTTTTAGAGCATTTAACATCTACCTCAAGCTCCCTTTCTTCACCAGGGTAGGTGTTTCCTCTGAATTCCTATACAGTTCGAGCCCCAGTCACTGTTGTCATTTAGCATTAATTATCTACTTATCATTTTCTAGGACACAAAGATAAAGTAGGCATAGATCTTTCAAGGAGCTTATTTAAAGAGATGATGGCCTATATTTTCCAAAGTAAGAATATCCCATGAGAAACAGGATCAGGAGATCCCACGAGTGAGAGCTAACATTCAGCGTGTGTGAAAACTCCTAGGACAGTACTTGGAGTGTACCAGGTATTTGAAAAACTATTAGGTCCCTCCTGTGTGACTGAGGAAGGGACAGGGGATCAGAAAGGCCTCATGGAAGAAGTGGCCTTCAGAATTGATCAAATAGGTAAAACCTGAATGAAGCAGAGAGGAAAGAAAAAAGAACTTTCCAGGCAAAGGACATTACCTAGGCCAGCACGTCTCAGACTTTTGACTCAGGACCCTTTACACAAAACATACTGAGGACCCCCAAAAACTTTTGTTTATGTGGATTGTATCTATTGATGTTTACCTTATTAAAAATTGAAACTGAGAAAATTTTTCAAATTTTATTAATTCATTTGACAGTAGCAGTAATAAACTCTTTACATATTAATGTTACTAACACATTTTTACTGAAAAAAAAATAGGCAAAAGCTTTAAAGCTAAAATATTTAATGAGAAGATAGACATGCTTTTTTTTTTTTTCCATTTTTACCAATCTCTTGAATTTCTGGCTTAATAAAAGAAAGCTGGAGTCCTTATTTGCTTCTGCATTCAACTTGTTGCAGTGTCACAGATCACATAGCTTCTAGAAAACTCATGAGAGATGGAGTGAAAAAAGCAAATAAGCTCTTAGTATTATAATAGAAATAGATTTTCCCTGGTGGACTCTCTGAGATAGCCTTGGGATCCCTAGAAGTCCCTGGGACCACCCTTTCAGAACTGACAGTTGGTGCTATACTTGGATATCTATCTTGTTTTATGGATATTTTGTACTCTCATTCATCCCCTCCCCTGCCCCCATAGTCAAACTGCAAGATTCTTGAGGGCAGAGACCATGATAGGTGCTCAATAAAGTGAACTGCTGATACCGATGCTGATGATGGTGTGTATTCACTTATACACATATAATCCTGTATGTATAAATAGATATATATGTGCCTGTCTCTCTATCTATTGTGAGTTTTTTTTTAAGGGAGTAAAAGTTCAAACGCTGGAAAGATGATTGAGTGATAGAGTTGACAATTAATGATTTGCCTAGGGGTAGTAATAGAGGCAATGCTAGTAATAAAGCTAATTACTCTTTCTACAAAAGAAATTAGTCAGAAAAGGAAATCCATGTGCATAGACAGGATGGCAAACTGCCAGTTTCACTTTTGAATATTTTGAATTCCTGGGGTTCTGAGCCCCACTTCATCCATGTCCTTTTCCTGCCTGGTGACAAATGGCAGGTATGGTCAGATTTGCATGTGAATCAAGCATACCTGGGAGCCTAGGCCTTGAAATCTGCCATCAGATATCCATATTCTTAGACAATTTCTCAAGAGCATTGCGTCAGGAAAAGCTTAGCAGGTTCTTTCAGGAAGCTTTATTACAATAGTGTACTTAGGGCTCTGTGCAAAAGATGGAATGTGCCCCAGTCCCTTATCCTTCCCCTGGAACACGTACTTCGGAGGTACATCAAAACAGAATTGGGTGGCATCTTACTTTCTGCCAGGGTAAGCCTGAGACTTGCTTCAGCTCATACATTTAAGATGAAATTTAGCTGCAAATAGTTTAAAAATCCTTTGGCTTTTCAAACTAAGAATTTATACATGAGACCTCCTGGAGATGATTTTTTTTTTTTGTAGATGGAAGGAACCAGTTAGTATAGATGGAAATGTTCAGATGCATTGATTGAAACATCAGACACTTACATATTTTTAAAGCTAGAAAAAGTTCAGAGATAATCTAGCGAATCCAAGCCTCTATTTCACAGAAGAAGGTGCTGAGACCAGAGGCATGAAGGAAATTGCCTGGGGATGTGGCTTTCTCTCTTTGAGTCTCTGGGTTGAAGGTCATTTGTGTCCCGAACCGTGCACCAGCCCAGTGAGCAGCCAAGTTCAGGCTTCTTGAGAACCCAGGCCTCATCTTCCTCAGGAGCTGCACCATTTCCTGTACTGAGAGCGTGTGCAAAAAAAAAAAATGAGGTATGGGGAATGTGGTCTCTGGCACCAAATGAGTGAAAAGAGGCTCTTTTGTACTTTTGCTCTTAAAGGGGCTGCCATGCTCCTGAGTGAGACTTGCAGCAAGTCATCTGGTTGACCAGGGAGGTGGTTCTCAATCCTGGCTGCCCATGCCCATCAGCTGGGTTGGTTTACAAAACCCTAAGGCTCTGGGTCCCCAACCCAGATTAATTAAATCAGGATGGGGGAGGGAGAGAGAGTGTGAGCATCATACCAGGTAGTACTCGCCCTCCAGAGTGACCAAGGCCTGCTCTGGTGCCTGCCTATGGCTGCTTTGGGAACCTTGCTCTCCTCTTACTCTGAAAACAGACTTCACCTGTGCACTTACATCCTCAAGAGGAGGCAGCATCCTTGCCAGACCTTGCTTCCAAATTTCAAGAGGAACTTGTTGGTATTGTCGAGGAGGGAGAGCGTTGCCCATTAAGGCCGGTGGCTGCCGCCGCCAGCTTCGTGAATGCCAAGTCACTCCATGACACGCAGCTTCCTGCTTGTCTGCACGCTGCCCACCGCATCGCACGTCTGGCCTTCCATGAGCAAAAGTTTCACTACTGAAATCACTGGGTGACCTTTCTCGTTTTTCGTACACCCAGAGGAAGAGACGGTTTGCTATCGAGTAGGTTTGCTATTGAGTTTAATACTCTGGTGAGCTGGTTGAGGTGGTTATTTTGTGAATGTGTTGAGTATCTTTGGAATTCACCAAAGAGACAAACTCACAAAGTACTCGAAGGTAGTCAGGCAACTGTCATTTTTCTCCCCATGTCTTTTCCAAAGGTGTTGGCATCCAAGAAAGTGAGTAGGAAATTCCAAACTGTAGTGGCCAAGGTACCGGTTTCTCCCCCATCACTGCAATGTGCTGCCTCTTTCCCGCACTTTTAAGAGTGGGAGCTGAATGTATCAATAATGGTCATCTAGAGAAGCCTCGGAGAAGGCAATGGCACCCTACTCCAGTACTCTTGCCTGGAAAATCCCGTGGACAGAGGAGCCTGGAAGGCTGCAGTCCATGGAGTCATGAAGAGTCACACATGACTGAGCGACTTCACTTTCACTTTTCACTTTCACGCATTGGAGAAGGAAATGGCAACCCACTCCAGTGTCCTTGCCTGGAGAATCCCAGGGATGGGGGAGCCTGGTGGGCTGCCGTCTATAGGGTTGCACAGAGTTGGACATGACTCAAGTGACTTGCAGCAGCAGCAGCAGAGAAGCCTAGTGGGAGACAAGAGAAGAAACAGACACAAAGCAAATGGTTTAAAAAAAAAAGCTGGAGGCAGAAAGAAAAGCTGAGTCTTGGTGCAGCCTGCTCTGGCCTCTTCTCCCCTTCCTTGGCTCCTGCTGCAGGCTTCCTCCCACCCTTGGCTCCAAACACCCCTAGCAACACAGAGGAAGCTCCAATGTCCTTGGCAATCAGGGCAGGTAGTCTGATCCAAACCACCTAAGGTTAATCTTGCATTTGAATTATTCTAGTGAGGAACAAGCAAACTCAGTCACTCCTCTACCCACCCACCCTCCCATTCTTCCCTTAAGGAAATTCAGTTCTGGGGCTCCCAGGGGAAAATCATGAAACTAAATTTTGATGTAATAAATTCCATTTTAGATAGTAGTGATTTTGTTAGCAGAAATTGCAGTACTATTGTATATGTATATCTCATAATAGTTTAAAAAAACTTGAGATATTAAATCTTATATATATTTATATATTTTGATAATATTTTATAATAAATTATTTATTTGGTTCAGATGAGTAGTAGGAGGGATCTTTAAAAGTTTAGAAGATGTTATGAAAGAAACAAAAATGATAAAAATCCCACTATTATTTTTCAATACCCACCTTTTAGACCACCATTATCCTAATTTAGTGGACTTCAACTCCACTTTGGAAGCAAAGTTTGCAGACTTCTCATGTATTGGATAAACTGTTAGACTCCAAGAGAAACCATCCACTGTCTCAAGCTGAAATTCTGGTCTGTGTACTGTTACTGACAAGCCTTGTGGCTTCAACAGAGTCTCAGCCAGGTCTTGACAGAAATACGATGCTCACCCTACAGTAGTTGCTTCCAACAGGTCAGTGCAGTAAGAGTGAAGCAAAGTTGTCAGTGGCCTGGGAGGGAGTGGGGAGGTTTGCCCTGCAAATGTTATTCGGTGAGAGTAGAATGGAAACCAGGAGGCAGAAGGCAAACTGTGTGCTGACCAAGAGCCAGAGAGGCTGCCTCCAAGACTGACTTTTCACTGAAGCACCCGAGAAAAGGCCAGGATTTCAAACTTGAGGCGGGGAAGACACAGAACTGGGAGAACGCGGTACCTGGAGAAAACAAAACTTGAGTGGCGAGAGAGGGAAGAGCAAGAGCCGAGGAGGAAGTCCCTGTCCTCTGCCGCTTTTAATTACTTCCTCTAGAGAGACTCAAAGAGACAAGAAGGAGTCCCAGACAGCAGGGGAGAGGGAGAGCCCTTCAGGGCAGAAAGGGCAGAGAGGCACACGGGCAAGGCAAGGAACCAGAGCCACTGATGGGGAGAGAGAACAGAGCCCTGTGTAAAAATACCGGGATCAGTTAATTCACTAGAAGCTGCTCCAGTGAGATGCATGAAATTAAAATGACTTATAACACTGACTCAAAGGTGAGGATGCTGCAGTGGGAAGAGCTTGGATGGGGTCCATGACAGACTGGGGTTTCAGCCTTGACTTCAGCATTTAATAACTCTGAGGGAGAAGGACTCATGGCTTAAGACAACTCAGCTTCCTCATCTGCAAAATGATGAGAACACTAACATCTCATAGGTTTCTCATGAAGTTTGCTGTGATGTAGGCAAAGGGCCTGTCAAGATTCCTGCCACAGAGAGATGAATAAAGAGCAGTTGCTGTCATCTTGTTTGGAGTGGAATGGAGACCATGAAGGCAACTTTGTGGCTAAACATATCTGCAGGGAGGCGGCCAGAGTCGTGTGATGCAGATCTGTCTGGGTTTGTGAGGTCACTCATTGTTCTACACGGGTGCTGGGGGGGGCAAATGCAATGGTACAGAATGCAAGCCCTGTGGTCTTCGCTGGCCACCAGCAGAGATTGTGGAGTAGCACTCGGTCCTTCTGCTATATCATGGACAAGTGAGAAGGGAGCCATGAGACCAAACCCCCAGAGGTGGGCCAAGGAGAAGTTGGTAGGAAGAAGCAGGTACGCTGGCCCAGACCTCACAAGAGTTGTTTGCAAAAAATGAAAAGAGAGAAATGGAGAGGAGAGGAGGAGCTGGGACAGAAAGGAACATGGAAACAGGCAGGTAGGGAGGGTGAAAGCAGTAACATGAGCTTTCACCTGGTAAAGGGTGGTTTCTGGGCTCAGGGAGTGAGGGCTGAAGAGGGTCTATGCAAACCTCAGCTGTGTCTGTCTCCCAAAGAGTCCAGGAGTTGATCTGAGGAAGAGCCTGGAGTGACAGCCAAGTGCCACCTTCAAAACCTGGTGGGAACTGTTACAGCAAGACCCAAGGGCACCAGTTCTGGGTTCTAGTTTCCCTTGGCCTTTAACTAGCCCAGTGATCCCCCCATAAGCCATCTCACCCTACTTGGCTTCCGCCTCCTGGATATGCAATGAAGCCATGAAACCAGAAGGTGGATTCTAAACTTTGCAAAAAGCCACATCTCCTTTTGTCAGAATCTCCTCTGCTCCCCTCCCGCAACTAGACCATCACCCAACCCCATCTGAGGCCCATGTTTGCTTGTTCTGTGATGGAGAGAGACAAGGTATGTTCCCACGATGGTAATAAAGGAAAGATGGAGTGAAAAGACACACACTGGGGCCCCATGTGGGTTCTGATGTGGCTGCTGCTCTTGGAGAAACTGTCCAATGGCCAAAGCTCAAGTCAGAGTGGGAATAGTTAAGTTCGGGTCTCCCCTCGCAGCTCTGAAGCTCAGGAGTTGAAGGAGGGCATTTTGGGAACCTGGAGCTGGAAACACCCTCTAACATGCAGCTGAGTCCACAGAGAGGCCCTCTGGGGAGGCTCCAAACTGCCCTCCAGCTCCAAAAAAGTATGATCCTAGAAGCTTTGCCTCCAGGGTTCCCTGAATATCCCCAATCAGTTTTGTTCCCAGAACTCCTCAAATGGGAAACCCAGACAATCTGTGAGCGGCCCCTCTGCCCTTCAGCAGGACTCCTCCCTCAGCCTTGTCCTATTTTAATGTCCTTCGAACATCCCTGCTCGTTCTCCCCTTCATTCCACCATGCACAGGCAGCTCCATACATTTATTTATTTATCTGGCTGCACTGGGTCTCAGTTGTGGCACATGGGAACTTTGTTGTGTCATATGGGATCTTTCTTTGCGGCATGTGGGCTCAGCAGCTGTAGTGTGCTGGTTTTAAGCTCTGTTGCACATGGGATCTTGGTTCCCAGACCAGAGATTGAATCTGCATCCCCTGAATTGCAAGGCAGATTCTTAACCACTGGACCACCAGGGACCCTGCAGCTCCATAAATTCTTGAGAGACAGGGATTAAAGTATAAAGAGGGAAGGCTGCCTGATGTTACAAAACAAAATAAATTAAAACAGATTCTGGAGCCATGCAGCCTCACTTCAAATATAAGCTTGATAGCAGTGTGTCCTTGGTAAGCTCCTTAACCTCTCTGTGTCTCATCTCCTCACCTGTAAAATGTGGTTCATAATCTACTCAACTCATAGAATTGTGAGATATAAGTGGGTTAATAAATATAAAGTGCTTAGAAGAGTCTGGCAGAGTAAACACTACTCAAGGTATTAGCGGTTATTATTTTCCAATTTCTCACATAATTTTTTTTAATATAAAGTGCTTAGAAGAGTCTGGCAGAGTAAACACTACTCAAGGTATTAGCGGTTATTATTTTCCAATTTCTCACATAATATTTTTTAACTGAAATCAGTTCCTTTCTCAGTAATTTTTTTTTTTTTGCAAAAGAGAAAAGCCAAGAGCAGTAAAGCAGCTGTGGAGAGCTGGTAGTAACAAAACTGAGGAATTTCCACCCTCTGTCTTTCTCTTACTCCTGCCCTAATTTGGAAAGGACTGTTGGTCATTTTTTCTATAAATCAATCACCTGTAATTAATTTTCTTCAAAAAGGAATGTTAGTGACCTTAATAATGGGGAGAAGATTAGTGAGAAGGGTGGATGGGTGGGTTCACCTTCTCCCCCATCCCCTATCTCCTTCTAGCCTTACCTTCACTTCTAGAGATAATTTCAAACCACAAATACGTTCCTTTGAATTATCAAGTTCAGGTTTAAATTTGAAGCTAATTTTCAGATTTAGTTTTTAGATTAATCTATTAAAATCTGAAAGTATTTCATTGTTCTAAGTAGAAGGAGAAACCATAGCAAAGAAAACCACTTTGCGGAGTTTAAAAACCTGTATTTGTATAGAACTGGAGGATCTGGAGCACAAAGCTTAGGAAAACGGAACGAACTGGTCAATATTCATAGGCTTTGTTTGGTAATGGAGTCTTCTAGTTTGGAAAGGAGGTGAGGAAGTAAAGTGAAACATATTATTAATATCTCTCACTGTAATTGTGTTTTGTACAGTATCTGTTCATAAGAAAGTATTTCCCAATAAAATATCACAAAACATAATCACAGGTTTTAAAATGTAAGTCAATGAGCTAAAAAATGTTTTCATCAGCTTTGTGTGTGTGTGTTTTGTTTTATAACATCAAGGGATTTTTTTTCTCCCTTTCAAATTGCAAATACTTTCGGACTGTGTCCTTCAATTTTGCAATTGCACTTAACCTTACGTACCCAGACCCGAAAGTCCCTTTACCAAGGGAAAGTCACCTAACCACACCCTGGAACAGGAAAAATAAAAGACATATTATTGTGTGAGCCACTTTCTTTTGGGCAATGTGTCTGTTGCGATAAATTACTTCATTTGTTCATCATGAGTTGGAGAGAGTCATAGTGCCTTGTTTACAGGAAGTTCTTTCACAAATGGGCTTTACTAGCTTAACTGAACTTACACCAAATTGTATCACTCAGAACCCCGCCTATAATTATTTTCTTTCATTCTTACCTGACCGTGTCAGGGGGTGTGGAGTGGGGACCCTCTGAAGACAACATGCTCCCCTAGAGAATTTCTGCCAATACAAGAACAGGCGAGAGAAATGGCATACACACACCTTAGCAGTGCGGGAGATTCCTCCTGACGTCCGCACACCCTTGGCTGCCTCCAGTAGAGCACTGACTCCCTGCTATCTATTTGCCTGTCAGGTTCATCACTAGATTCTGAGCCCCTGGTAACCTGGGGCCATGTCATATTCAACTTTTATATCCTCAGTGTCAAGCATGTTGTTCAAGCTGACTAAATAATTATGACTTTTATATCCCATCTCATTCTGCCAAAGAACTTAAGAGGTGCTCAATAGACATTCTTGTTGAATTAATACATGTTTTTGAATCTCATGGACTTGGATACCGAGAAGGCAGAAATTAAACCTGGCACACCTTGATGACGTGGCAGAGATGATTAATCTCCCAACTGGGGGTGGGGGTGGGTGGAGAGAGAGTATTTGTGGAGTCATAGGATGATGAAGGCCTCCCCAGCAGGAGGGTTTATCGAGATTCCCTATTAGTGTAATTTCCCCTCTGACTTTACATGAATCCAGACAGTTGTCTGGTATCATCCATGTCTGTTACACAACTGATATGTGTTTTCTTGCCAGCTTTTGATTTCTCTTAGCAAGCAGGTTTTTGGCTTCCAGGACTTGGAAAAAGAAAAAGGAAGTCTCACGGAAGGGCTTTGTGCTTGTCTGTGGTGATAACCATCACCAAGTGCCAGCATGGGGAGCCCCTCTGTGGAGATGAGGAAATGGGAGCCCTGAGCAGTTGTCCTGCCCCAGGTCAGACATGGTGCCAGCCTCTGGAACAGAATCAACTGCCCACATCTGCCATACCAGCTGTCATCTTGGCCTACTGGACGTCATTGTTTCTTGGAGAACACTTTGCTATTGAACTAGGTGTGGGATCTTCATTCAGAAAGACAGTTCACTCTGAATCCGTTTATCCCAACACTTGGCCCACAGGGAGACTGCTGGCTGGGACACCACAGTGCCATCGTGGAGCCTAAGCGTCTTCTGGAACAAAGGATGAATTGAAGGGTGACCACAGGAGAACAATACTTCCTTTGTTGTGGAAAACCTCCTCTAATTTTTCTCCTGGTTGCGGTCGCTGCTAAGGCTGTTTATTCATGTGAGTGTTTATAGCATGCCTTTGCACTTTGTCAGGGGAAACTGGCCTTCCATCTTGCCATTTTGCAACATTGCTTCTGACTGTATCTCATTGATCCTAATAATAGACATCATGGCAGCCACCTGTACTTAAGGTCATTGCCTCATGGGACTCACACCAATGCTAACCTTCCTGGTGTCCTAGTCACAGATCTGAATAGGCACACCCCTCCTAACTACATGCAAATGTGTCATTAAAAAAAACCAAAACAACTTGCTTCTGCATGAAAAGCTGTGACTGACTCTCCACCAAGTATAATGTTGACAAACTTGTTGTTCGTCTTCCCTAACCATGAGTTTGGTGGATGTCCTCTATCTGAATCACCAGGCAACCTGAAGGAAAGTATTTTTTGTTATTGTTTAGCTTATGTGTGAAATTGCAGTGAGTGTATGCTCACATCACGCCAACTGGATTCTGTCACATGGACTGTAATTCAGGCCATCCAGCCCTACAGGTAATTGACACACATCTCCTTCAGGTTAGGTGCCTATTTATACAGCTGGTACCTGATTTGTAACACGTACTATGTTCTTAAATAATAGGAACAAAGATGAGGAAAGCCCCAAGCAATACAGCACCAAGAATACTCAGGGATGCTTGGCTGTGGGCATTACATTTCCCTCGCCCTTTATTCATTTCATGATTCAATTTGCTTAATCTCTTTTGGCTTTGTTGGTTCATCTATAAAATGGGGATTATAATAATACATTACCTATCTCAAGACATCCTGCTTGATGATGATCTTTTCAGATTCCTTACATTCTCATTCTGAATCATGCTTTTATATCACCAGTATAGAATTTCCTGGCAGGTTTGTTTTTGGACTGATTTGGATGAATGCATCTTTCATGGGCACTGAGACTAACTTCAGTTGGACCCAGCCAGCCTCTGTTTTTGTTATCCCAAGTTCACATATCACAACAGATTAGGTGACTTTGGATGGTTATGTATCATGAATAAGGAGTCACCGGATGAGTGCTCACAGAAAAATGATGGGGTTAAAATCCTGTCTAGTGATCTAAGTTAGATGGGCCTAACCAATTCAGAGTGATATTGATGTAGTTGGGCTGGTTGGTGGAAGTCACAGGCATCCTGTGTGTGCTGAGTTCCAACTTTTAGGGAGCAGAGATCTTCAAATCATACTGTCCACCCTCCTTGTCTCAGTTTGGGATTAAATAGCTAGCTGTAACTTGCTTTCAGCTCAGCTGAATAAGTGGGTTTAAGATTTTTTAAAGATGGAAATTATGAAAATAATAACCATAATAAATGACTGTTGGGAATAGAGAAAGAGAAATAGCATATGACATCCCTTATATGTGGAATCTAAAGAGAGATGATACAAATGAACTTATTTACAAAACAGAAACAGAATCACAGACTTAGGGAACAAATTTATGGTTACCTGGTAGGGAGGGATAGTTAGGGAGTTTGGGAAGGACAGGTGCGCGCTACTGTATTTAAAATGAATAACCAACAAAGACCTACAGTGTAGCACTCAGAAGTCTGCTCAGTGTTCCATGGCAGCCTGGATGGGAGCAGAGTTTGAGGGAGAACAGATATGTAACTATATGGCTAAGTTGCTTTGCTGAGCACCTGAAACTATCACAACATTGTTAATCAGCTATAATCCAATATAAAATAGAAAGTTTAAAAGAGTAAAAAAAAAAAAAAAAAAAAGAAACGGCTGTGGGGGATATATTTTAATGATTACCTACAAACAATTATTACACAGCACTTGTTGTTAACAAACTGAATTACCCAACAGTCTTTCTTGCTAGATGTACTTTATTTTCTGAATGTGTATCTGTTTTCGTCAAAACTTCTGAGTCCTGATAAAGGGAACTGAATGCAAAAGAATTCCACATAAGGTAAAATAACAACTTACTTCACTCTTCATGTTAGATGATTCCCAGACTGTGGAAGGAGAAACTTAAACCCAGACCCCTATACTCCATGCTTCCTACTCAAGGACCCCCACCCTAGCACATGCATGCGTTTTGCTTGTCTATATGCAGATGACACCACCCTTATGGCAGAAAGTGAAGAGGAACTAAAAAGCCTCTTGATGAAAGTGAAAGTGGAGAGTGAAAAAGTTGGCTTAAAGCTCAACACTCAGAAAACGAAGATCATGGCATCTGGACCCATCACTTCATGGGAAATACATGGGGAAACAGTGGAAACAGTGTCAGACTTTATTTTTCTGGGCTCCAAAATCACTGCAGAGGGTGACTGCAGCCATGAAATTAAAAGACGCTTACTCCTTGGAAGGAAATTTATGACCAACCTAGATAGCACATTCAAAAGCAGAGACATTACTTTGCCAACAAGGTTTGTCTAGTCAAGGCTATGGTTTTTCCTCTGGTCATGTATGGATGTGAGAGTTGGACTGTGAAGAAGGCTGAGTGCCGAAGAATTGATGCTTTTGAACTGTGGTGTTGGAGAAGACTCTTGAGAGTCCCTTGGACTACAAGGAGATCCAACCAGTCCATTCTGAAGGAGATCAACCCTGGGATTTCTTTGGAAGGAATTATGATAAAGCTGAAACTCCAGTACTTCGGCCACCTCATGTGAAGAGTTGACTCATTGGAAAAGACTCTGATGCTGGGAGGGATTGGGGGCAAGAGGAGAAGGGGACGACAGAGGATGAGATGGCTGGATGGCATCACTGACTCAACAGACGTGAGTCTGAGTGAACTCCGGGAGTTGCTGATGGACAGGGAGGCCTTGTGTGCTGCCATTCATGGGGTCGCAAAGAGTCGGACACAATGAGCGACTGATCTGATCTCCTATATATGTTAAGCACACACATGCTTTTTGCTTGTCTATATCCTACATATGTTACGTTTATGTCTTACTTCCTTTAGTTTTGAGTTTTTCCAAAATTTTTATCACAATCCAGTATACACACACTATGTATTACAATGGCACCCCACTCCAGTACTCTTGCCTGGAAAATCCCATGGACGCAGGAGCCTGGTGGGCTGCAGTCCATGGGGTCGCTAGGAGTCGGACACGACTGAACGACTTCACTTTGACTTTTCACTTTCATGCATTGGAGGAGGAAATGGCAACCCACTCCAGTGTTCTTGCCTGGAGAATCCCATGGACAGAGGAGCCTGGCCGGCTGCTGTCTATGGGGTCGCACAGAGTCGGACACGACTGAAGCAACTTAGCAGCAGTAGCAGCATGTCCCAGGCACTGCTCTAAGTACCTTAAAAATACTAACCTCTAAATCCTCACAATCCTATGTGGTAGAAACTATTATTCTCACTTTACAGATGAGGACACTGAGAGTCAAAATTGTATTCCCCAAAGTCAATGCTGGTAAGCAGCAGAGCTCACTATGAACTCAAGCTTGGATTGTACTCTGGTCTGGTCTATTCTCTTATTTCTTTACACAAATGTTAAGATCTACTAAGTTCCTTAAATGTCATGAAAGACACTAATATATCTCTCTATCCCTACCATCACTATAGTCTGATTTCGTTGTTGTTCAGTCGCTCAGTTGTGTTTGATTCTTTGGGACCCCGGGGACTACAGCATATAAGACTTCCCTGTCCATCACCAACTCCTGGAGCTTGATCAAACTCATGTCCATTGAGTTGGTGATGCCATCCAACCATCTCATCCTCTGTTGTCCCCTTCTCCTGCCTTCAATCTTTCCCAGCATCAAGGTCTTTTCTAATGAGTTGGCTCTTTGTATCAGGTGCCAAAGTACTGGAGCTTCATCATCAGTCCCAATGAATATTCAGGATTGATTTCATTTAGGATTGCCTGGTTGGATCTCCTTGCAGTCCAAGGGACTCTCAAGAGTCTTCTCCAATACCATAGTTAAAAATCATCAATTCTTCAGTGCTTAACCTTCTTATGGTCCAACTCTCACATTCATACGTGACTACTAGGAAAATCATAGCTTTGATTATACGGACCTTTGTTGGCAAAATAATGTCTCTGCTTTATAATATGTTGTCTAGGTTGGTCATAGCTTTTCTTCTAAGAAGCAAGTATCTTTTCATTTCACGGCTGCAGTCACCATCTGTGGTGATTTTGGAGCCCAAGAAAATAAAGTCTGTCACTGTTTCCATTGTTTGCCCATCTATCTGCCATGAAGTGATAGGACCATGATCTTCGTTTTTTGGATGCTGAGTTTTAAGCCAGCTTTTTCACTCTCTTCTTTCACCTTCATCAAGAGGCTCTTTAGTTTCTCTTCACTTTCTGCCATAAGGGTGGTGTCATCTGCATACTGAAGTTATTGACATTTTTCCCGGCAATCTTGATGATGGCCAGCTCAGCATTTCATGTGATGTATTCTGCATAGAAGTTAAATAAGCAGGGTGACAGTATACAGACTTATCATACTCCTTTCCCAATTTGGAACCAGTCTGTTGTTCCTTGTCCAGTTCCAACTATTATTTCTTGACCTGCATATAGGTTTCTCAGAAGGCTGGTGTGGTGGTCTGGTATTCCCATCTGTATTAGAATTTTCCACAGTTTGTTGTGATCCACAATCAAAGGCTTTAGCGTAGTCAATAAGGCAGAAGTAGATGTTTTTCTGGAATTCTTTTGCTTTTCCGTGATCCAACGGATGTTGGCAATTTGATTTCTGGTTCCTCTGCCTTTTCTAAATCAAGCTTGAACATCTGTAAGTTCTCAGTTAACGCACTGTTGAAACCTAGCTTGGAGAGTTTTCAGCATTACTTTGCTAGCATGTGAAATGAGCGCAATTGTGTGGTAGTTTGAACATTTTTTGGTGTTGCATTTCTACTGTAGTCTGATAGCACACAATAATTTGTCTATATTACTAACTTGCCATTGTCCAAACTGTTATTATTTATCTTTGTGGATATTTAATAAGGTGACTCTAGTAAACTGTGTAATCTATACTCTGGGTAATCTATCAGTGTCACTTGTTAAGAGGCTATCTTTTCCAGACTTCAAGGCCAGAATGCACCCTGTAGATGAGGGAGATGCTTATCTTAAGGGGAATGGTTATGTCCACTGTCAGTCATTCTGAAGAGGGCTTAATACTGAGGCTGAGGATGAAACCTCAGAGTGAAAGTTCTTAGTTTAGGATGGGGGTGTGGATACTTCCTCTTTTTGAGCTAGGGAGGTATTTGATCTTGACTCTTTGAGACTTGAATAAGTTTGGAGTGGGTCTTGGGAGGAGGAAAGGAGCTCTCTCTTGCTCTGTTGGTGGCCATTGGAAATGAAATAGGGAATCAGACACTGAGAGACTGGGGTTGGATGTTATTTTAGTAGTATTCGTATGAATGAATTGATTTATCAGGGAAATTTTCCCTTGTTCAACTGTATGATCATTTTAGAAAAGGGAAATGTGTAATATATGACATTATGTAATATATGATTTATAATCCATGCTGTTCAGAATATTCCAGTCTCTTAATCTAAAAGTAAAATTATTGCTCCTTTTGTGGATAATTCTTTTTTGGGTCACCCTGTTTTGGGGAACTCATGATGTTGGGAACCTCAAGAAGCTGAATATAGAGACACACAAACATAGAAATAAAACTTATGATTAACAAAGGGGAAAAGGGGGATTAGAAATATGGGTAACAGATACAAATGACTATGCATAAAATAGATTAACAGCAAGGATTTACTCTATAGCAAGGGAAATTATATTCAAAATCTTGTAATAACCTGTAATGGAAAATAACCTGAAAAAAATATGTAAAACTGAATGACTTTACTGTGTATCTAAAACTAACACAATATCGTCAATCAACTATATTTAAATTAAAAAAGATAGATTCACCTTTTGAAACAGAAACTGGCAAAGATCAATATTTAAGCCATGCCATCAGCCAAGTGGTTTGGTGTTTGTTGCTGACCATTAGAGTATATTCACTGCATCCCATCATGGAGACTAGAACATTTATCAAATACATTTCAAGTGACTAGCCTATTTGTAAATAAGATTAGAATTTATGTGATTATAAAAATGCAAGTTGCGACTGCTTACTAGTACAATGACAAATATGATGGTAGCAGTGGTGCTTTGTAAAATTCAATTCTAAGGGAAATGAAGGGTGAAAAATTACTGTGGTAGTGTATATATCATTTATTTATTCTTTTATTGCTAAAGAGTATTCTATTGTATGGATGCAGCACAATTTGTTTCTGCCCTTACAAGTTAAAGGACCTTGGATTGTTTACAGTTTTTCAGTGATCATGAAAAAAAAAACAAAACTGCTATAATGCTTTGTTTTTATGTGGACATACATTTTCACTTTTAAGGAATAAGTACATAGGAGTGGGAGTGTGGGAATGCATGGTGAGTATATGTTTAGCTTTACGAGAAACTGGCAAACGATTTTCCAAAGTGGCTGCGCCACTTTGCCTTCCTATCAGCAATGTATGAGGGAGTTCTAGTTGCTCTGTGTCTTCATCCTTACTGGCACTTGGTTTTCTCAGTTTTACAAAGTTTAGCTATTCTAATAGATGTGTAATGGTATCTCATTGTGGTTTTAATTTTCATTTCCCTAATGATAAAGGATTTTGAACACTTTTTGTGCTTATCCTCCATCCATATGTTTTCTTTGATAAACTGTTCAAATGTTGTGCCCATTTGAAACATTGGTTGTTTGTTTTCTTATTATTGAGTTCTGGGAATTCTTTTTTTTTTTTTTCAATTAAAAAAACATCATTTTTATTGATTAAAAACATCATTTTTCATTATAAAAACTTTGCAATTCATATAGAAAGTTTTGACTCATGCAGTTAAGGACTATCATAACTTAAAAAATATACAAAAAAGAAGTATGAATAAAATAAGCTGGATTATTGATTCCAGAGGCATATTATTTTCTCTTATTGAAACACTAATTTAGTTTATTATTTTTCCCTGCTTCTTTCCTATATGTCACAATAAGACTAGAAACTATATTTGTTTTCCTTAAGCTCTGCCTACTGAGTCTGATTATCTTTTTTTTATTTATTTATTTATTTTAATTGGAGGTTAATTACTTTACAATATTGTATTGGTTTTGCCATGCTGCTGCTGCTGCTAAGGCACTTCAGTTGTGTCCGACTCTGTGCGACCCCATAGATGGCAGCCCACGAGGCTCCTCTGTCCCCGGGATTCTCCAGGCAAGAATACTGGAGTGGGTTGCCATTTCCTTCTCCAGTGCATGAAAGTGAAAAGTGAAAGTGAAGTCGCTCAGTTGTGTCCTACTCTTAGCGACCCCATGGACTGGAGCCCACCAGGCTCCTCCCTCCATGGGATTTTCCAGGCAAGAGTACTGGAGTGGGGTGCCATTGCCTTCTCCTGGTTTTGCCATACATCAACATGAATCCGCCACAGGTATACACGTGTTCCCCATCCCAAGTACAGGGAGGGAGGAGGGAGTTCTGGGAATTCTTTACAAATTCTAGATTCAGGTTCATTAGCAGAAGTGCATTGCAGGTATTTTCATCCTGTCTGTGGCTTGTGCTTTACTTTTTCAAACAGTGTCTTTTATTTTATTTTACTTTGATTTAATAAAGTTTTATTTTTCAAAATGTACAGCTGGTGGGACCTGTTTAAAAAAAGAAAAAAAAAATCAAATCAGAACTACAGACCCTTGTGAAGGGGATGTGTACTTCGTATAGGAGCCCCAGGTTCACGAATCTTCACCAGCAGCTGGGGCATCTCCACCCTTGGTGTTTCTGGTGTAAATCACTTGAGCTCTGTGCTTTGAAACCAGTTTAATAAGTCCTTTTCTAAGGAGTTCCTGAAGGGCTGCTCTGGCCAGGGAACCACGAATCTTCAGTCTCTCAGAGACGACAGCCGAAGTTATAAGCGTATAGTTGGGAACTTCTTTACAGAGTTTGTCATATGTTGCTTTGTCAAACAAGACTAGGTTATTGAGTTTGTCCCGAACTCTGCCTTTGGACCACTTCTTCTTTTTGGCCTTGCCCCCAGATTTGTTCACTGGATCTTTGTCTTTCTTGGCCGACTTTCTGGCATCTTTCTTCTTCTTGTCGTCCTTGGGCGGCATAGCGAAGCCCGGAGAGCAGCTGCAACCACTGCAGCCTCGCTAAGATGTTGGACAAAGAGGAAACAGTGTCTTTTAAACATCGATGAAGTCCAATTTATTGATTTCCTTTTATGAATCATTCTTTTTGTGTTTCTTGTTAGAAATCATTGTGGGTCCCAAAGTCACAGAAGATGTATCCTATTTTTTTCTAGGAGTTTAATAGTTTTTAGATTTTTAAGTTTATGATCTCTCATGAGTTTAATTTTTGTCTGTGGTGCTAGGTGTGGGTTAGAGTTCTTTTTTTTTTTTTGGCATGTGGATGTTCTATTACCATTTGTTCAAAAGGCTAAGCTTTTCTGTGCAGTTGCCTTGGTACCTTTGTTGAAAGTGAACTGATCCTCTATGTAGATCTACTTAAGGACTCAATCCTGTTCCATTCATCTATATGTTTATATTTGGCCAGTACCACACTATCTTGATTACTATAACTTATAGTATATCTTGAAATCAGGTTGTGTGTGTCCTCTAGCTGTTTTCAAGATTATTCTATTCCAGATCTTTTTCAGTTGTATATTGATTAAGTTATGGCTTCTGATCATCAAGTCTCTCACCTTTAAAAATAAGTATGATAATCATATCTACACCACAGAGTTATTAGAAAGGTTTCATTTTTGTAAATCATTTAGTAAGGTGTCTGGCACATGTTAATCTGTTGATGACTGTTAGTTCTTATTTTTTTTATTTTCATTCTCTAATTTGCAAGACAGCTTTTCTGCTGTCTCATCTGAAAGCTGGATTTTACTGTATTCCTGACACACACATACACGCATGTGTGCTTAGTTGCTTAGTTGTGTCCGACTGTTTGCGACCCTGTATACTGTAGTCCCCCAGGTTCCTCTGTCCATGGAATTTTTCCAGGCAAGAATACTGGAGTGAGTTGCCATTCCCTTCTCCAGGGGATCTGCTTGACCCAGGGATTGAACCTGAGTCTGTTGCATCTCCTGCACTGGCAGGTGGATTTTTACCACTGTGCCACCTGGGAAGCTAAACATATACCTGCTGTAATTAAAAAAAAAAAAAAGTTTGGTGGAGATTCACTTATTGTAAAATAATATTTTGGAATAACACTTTGTGTAGTTGAGGAATTCAAATATAAATTTGAAAAGGAGTATCAGAGTTTGGAAATATTTCTTGTGTATCTCCGTCTACTAAGATTTTGTGGAAAACGATACTGGAAAACAATGAAGATGATTAAAAGATACGATTGACATTCTTAGCAGAGGGAGGACCAGCATACAGGTTGGGAAGAGGACTCAGGAGTCAGAATCCAGGAAACCTGCAACTTCCTAGCTGTGAAACTTTGAACACACTGTCTTGCAGTCTCAGTGTCCTCATCTACAATAGTGTCTCACAGTATTTGTGGTGAAGATAAGTGAGCTGATAGTTGTGAAAGAAAGTGCTTTCTAAAGTGTAAAATGAGGAACCCATGGTTCCCCATGCTAGGTACTGAGAGGCCCTGGGGTGTTGCAATGAAGTTGTAAGGGAGTTGTGGCTCATTCTAACTTTCTTAGGAAACACAGTAACATTTGTTGAGTGCTTCATGAGATATTATAATGTACTGTTTGATCCCAAAATATTAAGCATAAATTTAATATTTCGGCCCCCCGAGAAAAATTGAGTGAGGAAATGTACTGTGAATGAGGAAGTTTGGGCATCTCACTGATAAATATCCATTTGGGGAAAGCTTTGTAGGTGCTGGGCACTGGGGTGTGGCATAAATAGGAGTTATTTATTTTTGGTGGTTTGGTTACTTTATAATCTTTAGTGTGCATTTTTGGTACAAAGAGTTTTAAAACCCATGTCAAGAAACTTATTACCAGTGGTATTGGAGTAAACTGATAGCATCACCAGGTTATGTAAAGAGCCTGGTCAATATCTGCCTTCATCTCCTTACTGTCCTGAACAAACACGTAGAGTGATCTTGCATGCTAAGTGCTTTGCACATATTAACTTAGTCTCTGACACTCTCTCTCGAGACATTTTAAACACCCTGTTACAGGTGAAGAAACAGGTTGCAGAGGGTAAATGATTGAACCAAGGTCACTTAACTAAGTGATGGATGTTTGACTATAGTTGCTTGTGCCCTCATATGGTCTGCTAAGAAAGCCAAGGATTGTAGGAAAGGAAATTCTAAATGATTGATGAAATCCTATATAGTTCTAAATTTATATTATTTTAAAAGTCTCACTTTGATCTCTTTTAATTGTTTGAGGAAAGATGCTTGTGAGGCTGGATGGAGCTTATCTATCATCATTTTAAATTCTTAATGTTTTGATAGTGTGTTTTTACAGCCTAGACTTGATTCTACCAAAATCTGTATGTTGTAGCCCCAAGAAACTGTAAAAACCCAGTTTTTGTAAGTACAAAATGTTACACTGATTTTTAAAATACAGTATAAAAAATAAAAAGAGGGATAAGATATCCAAATAAAAAAAAATCAATCTCCTTTTTTTCAAAGAAAAAGTAATGCGTTCATGATGTGGTAAGTTGCCATCATTACTAGAAGACATATGGTTTCATAAACACAATGAGTGAACTAAGAATGCTCGTTGAAACGTTTTGGCCATGCAGCTTTCCAGCATTGCAGTGAACTGGATGATAATGAGACAGAATTTGCCAGAACTCCAATCCTCCTACATTTTCTGAGATCAACCAAGGAACTTGGTCTGCCTGTGCAGGCCTGCGCCTCCTGCCTCATCACCTGATTCCCCTCTCTGAATTCCCTGCCTTCCAGCTATACCTAACCCCTTGCAGTTATTTCCACCAACATCTGCTCTTAGCTCTGTGCTTTCATTCTTCATTCAGAGCCCACAGTTCCAAAAGAACTTTCTGTAATGATATCCAATACAGTAAACACTAACCACATGTAGATACTGAGAACATCAAATGTGGTTAATGTGTTCTTGTTATTCAGTTGCTAAGTCGTGTCCGACTCTGCTACCCCATAAACTGCAGCATGCAAGGCTTCCCTGTCCTTCACTGTCTCCCTGAGTAGGCTTAACTCATGTCCATTGAGTCAGCGATGCTATCCACCACTTCATCCTGTCACCCCTTTCACCTCTTGTCCTCAGTCTTTCCCAGCATCAGGGTCTTTTCCAAAGAGTTGGCCTTTGCATCAGATGCAAAAGTATTGGAGCTTCAGCTTCAGCACTAGCCCTCCAATGAATATTCAGAGTTGATTCCTTTAGGATTGACTGGTTTGAACTCCTTGCTGTCCAAGGGCCTCTCAAGAGTATTCTTCAGCACCATATTTGGAAGGCATCAATTCTTCTGTGCTCAGCCATCTTAATGCTCCAACTCTCACATTGATACAATACTACTGGAATAAGCGTAGCTAATGTGACCGAGAGGCTAAAATCTGGAATTTTTTTTTCATTAGCTTAAATATCCACCAGTGGCTAGTGGCAAGAGCATGGGACAGCACAACTCAGATGGTCTTCACCTTTAGAGATCACCTTCCTCCACTTCTCAATCCTTAATGTCAGGTCACCTCCTACTCCTTCTATAAGATTTGAAAGTCGATCTCCCAGGAAGCCTTCCCTATCTTTGCTGCACCTTCTCACTCTAAAGCGATGTGCAGATTTCTGTGGCCCTATCTTTGAACCCATGGCAAAGTCTTACCTTGATCCCAGCAGCACTATAGTAAAGATTTTATGCACCAGACTGGGAGCTCTGTGAGGTTTGGGGACTGTATCTTTGCATCTCCAAGTATCCAACACATTGCCCTGTAGCTGACCAATGCCTCCTTTTGGGATGAGTAAGATTGTAATTTCAGGCATAAGATTCTATGACTATGGATAGGAGATCTATTCTAGGAGAGAGATTGTGGAATGTTGCATTGATATGATCAACAAATAAAAAAGTTAATTCACTTGACCTAAGGGAAATGTCTGACCCACCCAGAGAACTGATTGCCATTATATGTCACCCTTTAAAATGATCATATTGGAGACTATAAATTCTCTTCATATTGTTGAGAAACTTAGTATGGAACTCTGCATTACTACATCCAGTTCTTGGCTCATTGTTGCCAGCTGTGGTCTAATTCATCTTTTAGGAAGTGGCAAACCAGTATCTCATGTTGGGAGAAATTAAAGAAAGTACCTTAGAAAGTTAACCTGGATATCCCAAGCTTCTCACCTTGCCTCCTCTCTGGAGATAAGAATTAAACTTGAACATCCTCCATAAGGCAAAGTCAAAAACTCACACAAAGGATGTTAATAGTTTGTGTGCAATTCTATATCATCACCCAAGGCTATCCAGGCCCCCCCCTTCTTTTTTTTAAACTTGGCTATAACAACATAAGTCATTTACTTCCTCTTTTTGATTCCCTGATAATCTTTAGAAATATTCTTTGTTCCTTTTATCTAAAAGACTTACATCTGGTCATATAACACCAATATGGATTTATAAATCGAGTGTGAAGATAGTACCAAAACTCATTTAAAATATTTTTAAGTGTTTTTTCCAAAACAAACGATAATGATGATACTAAGTAATAATAATAAAATCCTTAACACCTTTTTTATCAGCTTGAGCGCTTCACTGTTGTTCATCTCAGGTGTGGTTGGCAGGAGAGGGCTTTTTATGACTTAGAAGCTTAGCATGTGAGACACAAATTCATAGAGGATAGAGCATGCCACAATATTTAGCAGCTGGTAAGATGTTCTTACACTTATAGGATAGGTTTGGACTCCTGACATTCAATTAAAATCATGTATGTTTAGTTCATGATTCAGTTCAGTTCAGTTCAGTTTGCGACCCCATGAATCACAGCACGCCAGGCCTCCCTGTCCATCACCAACTCCCTTAAATTGCCTTCCCCCCACAAAATATCATATCCAGACATCTGAATATCTTAAAATGGTTTTGTTTAGCATCAAAGTGTTTTCACTTAAAAATGTTAACATTCAAATCAGTCACACAGCGAGTGGATGACAAAAGCTGCAGCAGCAATCTTGTTCAAGGAATGAATGTTTCCATGTTGAGCAAGATGTACTTGAATGAAATTGACAGTTGATTCCAGGCTTCCAAGTGGAGTTTCAGAGACATGAAGCTGACATTGTCATTGTCACTTTGAGTCATTCAGGTCACCCAGGAGAAAAATTGGCCTGACAGTATGTTCCCTGTGACTCAACATGGTTGTAGGTTTTAGTCAGTGGAGTGATTCTTTAATAATGTCAGAAATGGAAAGATGAGCTTCTAATGGCATCAATTGGACAGTTAGCCAATTTTACTGATTTTCTTTAAACTATCATTTTTTTCTAACTCACCCAAGTCTGATCTACTCCTTTAACTTTTAAAAACTTGTATTACCTACCACAAATTGTATAAAGAGTAGAAGGCCAATTCTTTTATTTATTCATTTATTCATGGATTCATAGATTTATACATCCATTCAGCACATATTTACTAAGCATTTGTTGTCAGCCAGGCACAATTTTATGCACTGGACTAAACCAGTGATTAAAATTAAGTCCTTGCCTTTATGGAGTTTATGTTCTTAGGGAGACAGAAAACAAATAAACACAGATAACACATCCAGTGTTCCTATGTACTAAAATGGAAAATAAACTGGGATAAGAGGGTAGAAAGTGATTGAGGTAGAGACTGCTTTTTAATTTAGGATGGTCAAGGAAGGTCCCTCTGATAGGTGATGTTTGAGTAGAGACCTTGGGAGGAGCAGGTACAAGTCAAATAAATTATCTGAGGGAGCAGCAAATACAACAGGCCTGTAGTACTCTGAGGATGGACTTCGAGTATCTGAGGAATAGAAAGGAGGCCAGTAAGAGCAGAGCAGGACTGAGCGGAGGAGGGCAAATAGGAAGCAGCGAAATGGGCTGTTGCAATGGCCTGGCTGAAAGAGCCAAGGAAACAAAGACACTAGTAGGAGATAGATTTTGCAGAGGGAACCAGGGCAAGATCAGTCCCTCTGAGTGGATGGAAAAACCCTAAAGTTTTTGAACAGAGGACTACTCTGACATGTTTTAGACAGCTCCTTTCAGCTGCTGTGAGAGAAGGTGTGTTGCAAGGCTGGATGCAAAGAAAACAGTTTCTTTGCAGGGATGGATGCAAAGGAAACAGTTGGAAGGCTATTGCAATGACCCATAGGCTATGGTAACCTGGGTTGGAGTTTAGTGGTGAGAGGTGAGAAGTGGTTGAATTCTGGGTATATTTTGAAGATGCGGTCTTCAAGATTTGCTGAAGGATTAGATATGAGATGTACTAGAAAGAGTGAAGTCAAAGACCACTTGAAGACTTTGGTGTGAGCAACTGGAAAGATAGTGAGGGAGTTGCCATTGGCTAAGATAAAGACTAAAGGAGGCTTTACTTTATTTGGAGGAGGAGTGGGGAATCAAACAGTCACGTGAACATTTTGAGTCTGAAACTTCTGTTAGATGACTCGATGGAGATGTCTAGTTGGAAGACAGACATAAGGAACTGGATAGTAGGCACACGGTCAATGTTGGGCTTATAAAAATTGGGAGCAGTAAGTCATAGACAGTATACAAAGCCATGCAACTAAAAGATAAAAGATTGAAGGAATGAATGTAGATAGAGGACAAGGGGGCAAAGACTGAACTCTGGGAAGGATGACAAAGGAATCTGAGAAGGGCTGGCCAGTGAGGTGGATGGAGACCAGAAGAGAAGTTGCTGAAGAAGCCAAGCGAAGAAGTTAATGAAGAAGGAAGGGATTGACCATGGCAAACACTACTGAGAGAACAAGTCAGAAGATGGTTGAAGGTTAAGCATTAGATTTGGCAAGGTGGAGGCTACTGCTGATTGTAACGAGAGGAGTTTATGAAAGATGCTGGCCAGTATGAATGAATTGAAGAGTGTGGGAAGAGATGAAATTAGTGGACACAGGAAGATTGTTTTCAAGAGTTTTCTTGTTAAGAAGAACAAAGAAATGGGGCAGTAGGCTGGTACTCTATGTGCAACTGTATGTGTATGGTGGTCAAGATATGTAACAATCAAGAGAAGTTTTCATTCTGTCAGATGCTTACAGCAGTGGACACTGATCTTTTAAAGAGAGATACACTTGAGATTTAGAACACTGTTACTTCTGTTCTGTGAAAGAGGAAGGTGATTGAATACAAGTGTCTTCATGAATAACATAATTATTACTTTCTCTTTGTGTGCTGATTTTTGTTGAAACATTGCAATAAACCATTACTTCTTTCCTGTCTTTTGTAATATAACAGCAGCATCATTGTAAAAAAAATGGTTAGTATGTACAGGAAATGTGTTAGTTTATTTTACTTAATTCTTGCAATAATTGTATGGGGTATCTATTTGTATTTTTCTATTTTATGGAAGAGGAAACTGAGGCTTGGCAAGATTATTGGCTGTGCCCAAGATCACACAACTGGGGTTTGTGCTTAGACAGTTTTGACCACAGAATTTGAACTCTTGGCCACCACATGCTTACTTCCTCCTTTGTTTGCAACTGCACTGTGATGGGACTTGGACCTTGAGTATCATTTATACATTATGCATCCTTGTTATTATGTACATTTAGTAGCTTCCTATTCCTAAAGCCACCTTTTATTTTTGCTGGCTTTCTCATGAGGTGAATCATGTGCTTCTTGAGCTATCTTAAGAGAAAGGTGGAACAAGTTGACGCAGTGACTTATGCTTCAGAAACTCTCAATAACGCCCAACAAATCTGTCATCTTCAAAGTCTTGATTATGGAAATAGAAGAATATAGTGAAGAACATCTTTTGTGTTTTCCAGAATAAATTAAAGAGACAAAATACCCTAGTCTTGTCTATGTGCCAATGGTGTAAGAGATTTGTAAGAGATTGTAAATAAGGAAAGAGTGTAGCTGATTCACTCTGCTGTGCAGTAGAAACTAACACAACGTTGTAAAGCAATTATTTGCCAATAAAAATTAATTTTAAAAAGTATGTAAGAAATGAGCAATAATAAATCAAAACATGATGTCCTGCTTATAGGAAAAAATCTTCTTAATCTATTCAGTAGGTAAAATGGGTCTACCTTCAGAAAGAAATTGAAGGTACATTAAAGTAATGAAATTGGTTAAGAAGTTGAACTCAGGTGTTATAAGAGGGTTCACAATGGAAATAAATATAACCCCACTTTTCTTCAGCCATGGCTCTCAGCCCTGCAAAGTACCTGAACCTAGAAGTTTTTCTCTTCAGTTAGTTTTATGAATCCTTCTTAAAGGTGTGCTGCTGCTGCTGCTGCTGCTGCTGAGTCACTTCAGTCGTGTCCAACTCTGTGTGACCCCATAGACGGCAGCCCACCAGGCTCCCCCATCCCTGGGATTCTCCAGGCAAGAACACTGGAGTGGGTTGCCATTTCCTTCGCCAATGCATGAAAGTGAAAAGTGAAAGTGAAGTCGCTCAGTCATGTCTGACTCTTAGTGACCCCAGGGACTGCAGCCTGCCAGGCTCCTCTGTCCATGGGATTTTCCAGGCAAGAGTACTGGAGTGGGTTGCCATTGCCTTCTCCTCTTAAAGGTGTGGTTAATACTAAATATGTGTCAATGTACATTTCATCTATAAGGAGGGAAAGAATAAAAGACCTGAAAATGAAGGGTATTATATTCATCTTGATGTCTTTCTGCTCCTCATGGATTATGACATTGTATAAGGCTAAGTAAAAGTTTTAGTCTAAAGGCACTTCCAAATTAAAGCAGTTAAACAAACAGTCTGAGTCTCTCGATTGAAAGGTGTCAGAGCAGGGCACAATGACTTAAAATCTGGTTAATGAGAAACTACGTTAAACCACTCTCGGATATCTTAGGATCAATCGGATTGCTGAGTAGTTTCTCAAATGTTTATAAATTAACGAGTGGATTAAATGCACTGTCCGTGTCTCAGATATTCTTTGAATTTTATTTTGAATATGATGTTTCTTATTCTTTGTGAATTTGAGACTTAACAGCTGATACTCTATAGATTTTTAGAATAGAAAAAGGACCATGTTGTTAAAATTACTGAAAAGAGTGTAGTTCTCTAATTTCTTGTAATATCTGATACTATTCCTTATGAGTTTTAGTAGCATCTGAATTAGCTGAGAAGCCTACATGCTTTGAGATTCTAAAGTACTGTGTCTGAATTTTTTGAAATCCTCAGCATTCTGGTGTGGCCTTGTCACTGACTTGATGGACGTGAGTCTGGGTGAACTCCAGGAGTTGGTGATGGACAGGGAGGCCTGGCGTGCTGCGATTCATGGGGTCGCAAAGAGTCGGACATGACTGAGCGATTGAACTGAACTGGGCGCAAGATACCTGAAAATTCTTGTTCCTGTTCTTTAGCTCCCTCCCTCAATACCACCTAAAAGCACCTGCACCCGTATCTGGAGCATGGCTACCACTACTACAGCATCCTTTTCCCATATAATTGAGGATGATCTGTGCTAAGAGTTTTTTTTTTTTTTTTCCTGGCTGCGGCTTCTGCTGCCAAGTCACTTCAGTCGTGTCTGACTCTGTGCGACGGGGGGAGGCAATAAAGGAATCATGTGAGTATTTCTTAGGTACCTATATAATGATGTACATAAAATCAAGCTCCTCAATCCTGTGAACTTCCGTGACTAAGTGACCTAGCTATACAAGCGTGAGAAAGTGTTCTGCTGGAAATGGAAATGTTCAAATTATATACAAGCTAGATTCATGTTTATCTTCCAATTTGTTCTTTCAAAAGAAATGCCAAAATGCAAATGTCAGGAAATGGTAAATGTCTCCCTTTTGCCACAAGGGAGACACCTGTGGATTTACATGGCCTGTAGTGGAAGAGTGAGTACCAGGACACCGGGCCTTGGAGAGTGTGATTCTGCCTTAGGCTTATGAGTATCTGAGTCTAGCTATTGGTCTAACCATGGGTATGCAATTATTTTCCTGGAGTAAATAATGTTTGAGATCAGTTTTGTAAGACCACAAATGTTTTGTTCTGAAAAGTAGAATTGGGAGCTGGCATCAGAAATCAGTGAACTGTGACTGTAAAGTAAACAAAGACATGTAACCATCACCACCTGTGGGGGTCACAGGCAATGTGGATGCAGGGCAGACTGCAAATCATGAGGTTCTGTTAGAGGTAAGAGAAATCCAGTGAGGGGGATGTGGATTGGAAGAGTTATTTTGTGTTAGTAGAAGCCAACTTATATGGAATTGTTTATCTGCCACTCAAATAGCAAGAACTGTAGCCCACCAGGCTCCTCTATCCAGGCAAGAATACTGGAGTGGGTTACCATTTCCTTCTCCAAGTAATAGATTAAGTTGTCTAAATTCCTATGCCCTTTCTCAACGAGTCTGCACTTGGATCCTAGAATTTGGAACTGCAACCCAGAGAGTGTCCTTAGTCTCAGATGTCAGTGTCAGGACAATGGTGAGGTGGCCATGTCTGCACAAAGTTGTGTTTATGTTAGAGACATGGAACCAAAATTTACAGTTGCTATGGGAAGAGAAAGAATGAGAGGGAGGGCTGTGTATGTGTGTGTGTGTGTGTGTGTATGTGAGAGAGAGAGAGGAGTGGGAATAGATTATGAGGGGTAGAGAAATCTGGGGCAGTCTGAGAAGGAACCACAGTTCCTAACTGTAGCTCCTCTACAGTTAACAAAAACACAATGGGGAAAATGAGGCAGTAGATAATGAAACTTTTCACTTACAGTCTCTCATAACACACGTGAATTATGAATGAACCCTTCTTGCATTATCAACAGCTGACTTGGACAACATACAACTTTGTGAATGCAGGCCTATCTTTGAAGGTGCAGTGTGCTGATGCATCACAATTTGCAAAAAAAATTTAAACCCATCTGCAAATTCTTTGACTCTCCTTTGTTTCAGTCGAAACATTCTTGGCACTACTTCCACCTATAGAATGTGCTGGAAGTGATGCTGTGTGTCTTCTGAAGGTAAAAGACCATGCATCTTCTGCCTGTTTCTTTTGCAATGCCCATTCTGGCCACAGCTGCTGAGAAAGAAGCCTGACTATTTGAAACTACCATGCTTGAGAGACCACATGTAGGTTTTCTAGTCAACAGCTTCAGCTGAGCTCTCAGGCAGTAGCTAACATCTAGCCACAAGAATGAGCTGTCTTGGATGTCCAGTCTTTAGATGATAGCTGCCCCAGACACCATCTGTCTACATCCACATGAGAAACTCCAAGCAGGAACTTCTCAGCTCCCTTTCAAATTTCTGACCCACAAAACCATAAGCAAGAGAGAAGACAGGGGATGGATATTAACCATGCAACCAACACTCTCTGGGCTGCTTGACTAAAGAAAGCTTGTCTTTCTTGCTACCACTAAAGATGGCCCAGTAGGCAAATGCGCTGGAGACCTCTCAACTTGTTTGGATATACTACTGGTCAAGGGTATTTTTCTTTATAGATCAATGTCTGAGTTAGCTAACACCTCTCAATTCTGTGCCACAAATTGAACTGTGAATTCCCACTTGTATTTTCGCAAGTATATAGCATGAGTCACCACGCATGGGGGACAGGGTGGGAGAACTGGGTAGAGTGCATGTGGGCCAGTGCAAAGTCATCACCACTACTGGGAAAACTCAGACAAATGCCTCATGATAGTGCTGGGAAGAGTCAAGACAGTAGGGCAGGAGAAAGAGGAAAAGGAATAATGCAAAGGGAGAGGCAGTGCTTGCCCAATTGTGTGCCAACCACCTTGGTCTTCAGAGGAAGTGGGAATTCCAAAGCCCCTCAGACTTAAACACGTGACTTCTTTAAGACAATCATTTCAGTGGTGCCCGACTCTATCAGATCGCAGCTTCCAGTGTGCTATTTCATGAACTTTTTCTGAATCATGGAATTAATTATGCTGCCTTTTAATGTACTGTCTGAGAGCTCACTGTTAAGTTGGCTGTTATCTAGATTTAGTGAACATGAAACAATTTATGTTTGAGAGCTACATCCCAAAGAGTGTGCTCTCTGCTCCTTCTTCTAGATCAGGGCTCACATGTGCATAAGTCTCCAGGGGCCAGGCCACCATGACACATGAAGAAAGCCTTCTAACTGAGATCACCATAGGCAGATGACCCTTCCCAAGAGTCACGGCTGCTTGAGGCCATCCAATGGCTATGAAAAAGTGATTTAGTTTGTCAAATATTGCAGTTTTTAAAAAGAAACTCCATAATTAGCCTCCAATTAAAATAAATAAATTTTATTTTAAAAAAATAAATAAATAAAAAGAAACTCCAAAGCTAGATTTTTATGTAAAATCTGATTTTTGAATGTTGGCAATGAATTAAAATTTTTCATAAAACACCTGGTGTGCCAAATTCATCCTATGGCAGCCAGATTGAATCCTTTCTCAAGTCTTTAGGTTTTATTCTTGCATCAAGCTAACTCACTGGAAGGCAGCATCCAAAGCTTGACATACTTGCTTGACTCCTTAAAAATATTTTCATTGAGCTTTGTTTTAATATTATGTCCTTGACCTCTATCAAAATGCAATGTCTATTTTGCTATGCAACATTTCTTATAAAGATACACAAAGCAGTTCTATTTCCAGTTTTTTAAGGAATCTCCACACTGTTCTCCATAGTGGCTGTACTAGTTTGCATTCCCACCAACAGTGTAAGAGGGTTCCCTTTTCTCCACATCCTCTCCAGCATTTATTGCTTGTAGACTTTTGGATCGCAGCCATTCTGACTGGTGTGAAATGGTACCTCATTGTGGTTTTGATTTGCATTTCTCTGATAATGAGTGATGTTGAGTATCTTTTCATGTGTTTGTTAGCCATCTGTATGTCTTCTTTGCCATACGACCCAGCAATCCCACTGCTGGGCATACACACTGAGAAAACCAGAATTGAAAGAGACGCATGTACCCCAGTGTTCATCGCAGCACTGTTTATAATAGCCAGGACATGGAAGCAACCTAGATGTCCATCAGCAGATGAATGGATAAGAAAGCAGTGGTGCATATACACAATGGAGTATTACTCAGCCATTAAAAAGAATACATTTGAATCAGTTCTAATGAGGTAGATGAAACTGGAGCCTATTATACAGAGTGAAGTAAGCCAGAAAGAAAAACACCAATACAGTATCAGTTCAGTTCATTTCAGTTCAGTCGCTGAGTCGTGTCCGACTCTTTGCGACCCCATGAATCGCAGCACGCCAGGCCTCCCTGTCCATTACCAACTCCCAGAGTTCACTCAGACTCATGTCCATCAAGTCAGTGATGCCATCCAGCCATCTCATCCTCTGTCGTCCCCTTCTCCTCCTGCCCCTAATCCCTCCCAGCATCAGAGTCTTTTCCAATGAGTCAACTCTTCGCGTGAGGTGGCCAAAGTATTGGAGTTTCAGCTTTAGCATCAATCCTTCCAAAGAAATCCCAGGGCTGATCTACTTCAGAATGGACTGGTTGGATCTCCTTGCAGTCCAAGGGACTCTCAAGAGTCTTCTCCAACACCACAGTTCAAAAGCATCAGTTCTTCGGCGCTCAGCCTTCTTCACAGTCCAACTCTCACATCCATACATGACCACAGGAAAAACCATCTCCTCACTTTCTGCCATAAAGGTGGTGTCATCTGCATATCTGAGGTTATTGATATTTCTCCCAGCAATCTTGATTCCAGCTTGTGCTTCTTCCAGTCCAGCATTTCTCATGATGTACTCTGCATATAAGTTAAATAAACAGGGTGACCATATACAGCCTTGACGTACTCCTTTTCCTATTTGGAACCAGTCTGTTGTTCCATGTCAAGTTCTAACTGTTGCTTCCTGACCTGCATACAGATTTCTCAAGAGGCAGGTCAGGTGGTCTGGTATTCCCATCTCTTTCAGAATTTTCCACAGTTTATTGTGATCCACATAGTCAAAGGCTTTGGCATAGTCAATAAAGCAGAAATAGATGTTTTTCTGGAACTCTCTTGCTTTTTCCATGATCCAGTGGATGTTGGCAATTTGATCTCTGGTTCCTCTGTCTTTTCTAAAACCAGCTTGAACATCAGGAAGTTCACGGAAAGATGGTAACGACGACCCTGTATGCGAGACAGCAAAAGAGACACAGATGTATAGAACAGTCTTTTGGACTCTGTGAGAGAGGGAGGGGGGGGATGATTTGGGAGAATGGCATTAAAACATGTATAATATTATATAAGAAAAAAATAAAATAAACATAAACATAAAAAAAAGATACACAAAGCAAATTTTTACTGGAAATCCTTAGAAAAAAGATATCTGTCTTTCCAGATATACCTGTGTGTTGCCTTTCATCAGATAATTACAACTGTGTAATTTGCTATGTTTCCTCATTTTGGCTTACTTATAAGAAGCTCAACTTTAAATATAGTATTTGTACAAATATACTCCCTGTTTCTGGTAATATGAACTTTCAGTTTTGTCTAATACTCCAAAGTTCTAGGTTTCCTTTTATATATTTGTAACTTACCTGCTTCTAATACATGTTCTTTAAGAGCTTTTATGTATATCATATCACTGTCACTTCAGTCGTGTCCGACTCTGTGCGACCCCATAGACAGCAGCCCACCAGGTTCCCCCGTCCCTGGGATTCTCCAGGCAAGAACACTGGAGTGGGTTGTCATTTCCTTCTCCAAGGCATGAAAGTGAAAAGTGAAAGTGAAGTCGCTCAGTCGTGTCCGACTCTTAGCGACCCCATGAACTGTAGCCTAACAGGCTCCTCTGTCCATGGGATTTTCCAGGCAAGAGTACTGGAGTGGGGTGCCATTGCCTTCTCCGATGTATATCATATACACGTATTTATATAACGGGTCATATTTTATATGACATATAACATATTTGTGAGTCTAATACAACTTCATCCCACCGTTCTACTTTACTTATTTAAAAATAAATACAATGAAATATCAAAAAGTAAATGCTTTGCCGGGATGTGTTTGGCTGTCTGGCTATCTGACTACCATAGATATATAACTTAGGACATCTAAGGCAGGCTTTTCTTTTAGGTTTCCCACATCTCATATATTTAAAAATTACAAATAATTAAATATATATGTAGTTTATAGTTTCTTCACCCAGTAATTACTACCATGAACAAATTTTACTTTCTCCGATATTTTTCTATGTATAAATATTTGCTATAGATAATATATATTATATTTACTATATAATCTATACTATGTAATTCTGTATACTATTTAATATTGACTACATAATATATATTTAATATATGCATATATTATATAAAAGATATATATTTTAAACACAACTTTGGAATTGGATTTTTCTTTTTAGCATTTTTCCCATGACCCTAAACACTTCCGTAGAAATGGTTTTAAACATTTTTGTTATATTCCGTTATATGAGTACACTTTCATTCATTTTCCCCTTCTATTGTTAGACATTGGGTTATTTCCCATATTTCAATATTTAAACAGTGCTGCCATGAATGTAAATATTTGTGTGCTGCTTAAAATTTTCCTTAGGATAAATTCCTAGAAGTGAGCTTAGCAAGGACAAAAGGCTACCTTAAAAAAATATACTGGCTAATCACTTTCCATAATGGTAGCATTAATTGAATCAGTATGTAAACATCCCTGTTTCTTGAGACCCTGTCAAAGATGAGATTATCACATAAAAATATTTTGATCATTTAAAGGATAAAAATAGGGATTTATTATTTTATACTGCATCTCTTTGGTTATGAACAAAGTCAGGAATTTTTGATTTTGTTTCTGCTTGTTTTGAGTCTCGGCATTTATATTTTCTTCTTTTGCAAGCAGTAAATTCACATCTTTTGCCCATTCTTATATCTCAGTGTTAGTTTTTTTCTTCTAACCGTCCTCCCAACTCCACCCCCCACCCTCCCCTGCCAAAAAAATGTGGGCTAGATATTATTTCCGTGACTGTTCTACTTCTTTGGACTATCTGAAAAATCTCAAACTTCATACCAAATGTTTCCAGACTAAACTCTGCTAGCTCTTTCCATCCAATGATATACAATCTGCAGTTTACTGAAAGGGAAACTCCTGCTTTGTAATAACTCTCACTGTTGATTGCCAAAATTCAGTTCCATACTTTTTTCTGCCTATCTGAGACAATGAGAACCTTCATCTCCTTGTCCAGCAGAACTGAACACTGCTCATGCAATAAATCTCATTTACCATCAGTTCAGTTTTCCATGTGGGACTTTCCTGATGGGGCTTTCTTGATTCTTACTCATTCTTTTCTTTCCTGGCCACCCTGCTCCCCATCCCCCTCTTCTAATAATTTAGAATTCTTTTCCAAAAATATCAACTTTTCAGTGCTTCCTACTCTAGTGATGTAAAACACCCGCAAAAATTTTCTGCTAATCCTGAGTAAAACAAACAACAACATGTCAGCAATGCTCCTGGGGCTAGATCATGCAAGTTGACATGCTCTGCTACCAGCAGCAAGCCCATCATTGGGATGTGTGCATTCTTGAGAGGCAATGAGACAGCTTTGGCTCAAACCTCTTATATGTTTTAATTTAAAGAAATCAAAGTTATTTGTTTTGGTTTGGGGGCTGGAATTTATGCCTCAAAATAGCTACAGTTTTCTTAGAATTGAGCTTTGCCAAAGAAGCAATTTGTAAGTTGTAGTAGTGAAACAGGGCGCAGTTCCCAACTTCATTATGTGCTTATTAGGTTGTGTTATTGTGTTTACATAAGGCATTTCTTTGGAAACACTGTATATTTGGTAGAAATAGGAAAAGCAAACATATTTTGGTTCCATCACTGTCCCTGTTTAGATTAAGTGAGAGACATGAAGGGGCACAGGGTTCATCTCTGCTGAGCTAGCCTCTATGATAGGAGAGTGGTAAGGGCTCCAGTAGGCAAATCCTCGTGAGCCTTTCTGGCCATGTGGAGGTCTTGTGAAGGATTCTACTTTATTGACTTGGTGTCCTGAAAGCAGTTAGAAAGACCGTAAATAAGTGAGATGAACAAAACCCACCCCTCTCCCTCTGATTGCTTCAATATCGCCAAATGTAGCCCACCATAGCCCCACCCTACACTTCCCTTCCACTCCTTGGACTCTGAGTCCAAGGGCTCCCAGAAACCCTTATCCCAACTACTGACTTGATCCATAGTGTGCTTTTTGAGAATTCAAGACAGTGGAAGGAAGAAACCATTCTGGCTAGAGAAAGGAACAGATTAGAGCCCCCTGACATATCACAGGATGTAGGCTACTCACAGCATGAGTGGACCATCACTGAGGGTGGGCCTGGCAGTGGAAAGTGAGGGTGAAGAACCCCATAGTGTGTTCAGGAGATCTTCTTTGAGCCACTCATATTGTGGCTTGTTATTTCTATTGGGCATTGGTGAGTTTGGACCCTTAGCTGAAAGTAACCAAACCAAACCAAAACCCCCAAAGCAACACAGAACACTCAAATGAGCTTAAGCAATAAAAATAATTTATTAGCAGATATAACTGAACAGTCCAAGAGTAGGGCTAGTTTCTGACATGGCTGTCCTCAGAGGTTTAATTTCCAGCTCCATCTCTTTTGAGTCCTTCTTCCAGGGGTGATGATGGCCAGTGGATGTTTAAGACCCCCAGTCTACCAGCTTCACAACCTCAGCAAGAAGAGAGCACCTTTCACCAAAAGTGAAAGATGTTGTGGACAGGTGAAAATGGAAGAAGGGCCAGCTCAGATCAGCTATCTTTTAACCAAATGGAGGAGATCTACATCCTAGATTACACGTCCATTCCTAAAGTCAGAGAGTAGGGTCCCCCCCACCCAAAATGAGAAGTTTCTATTGTCAGAAAGAAAGGATTCTATTGCTAGAAGTACCAAAGACATCACAATCCACTTCATCACAGTCTGGTAAAAAAGGCACCAGGTTTACAGCCAGACCTGTCCCACTCAGTCTTCATTATGCTGTCACCTTGGGTAAGACACATCTAAGCCTCAGACCCGTTTTGTTCACTGGGGACAAGAACTTGCATGTGGTCATTTCATTGGGACCACTGTGTGAAAGATACAGAAATAGTGAGAATGGGAGAGATTATTGCCATTGTCTCCTTCTAGACCCTGGAGCTGGCTATTGCAGGTCATCCATTTATTTATGTCTTTAGTTTGTAAGGTTCTAAAAGGGAAGATCATTGCTTAAGGTTCAAGCCACCTTCAACCTACCCAGGTGTTCAGACAGTACATCTGCCTCCCACCTGCTTCACTTAAGTGATACAAAGAAGAGCGTGTAGGTTTCAGCTTCCTCATCACAGTCAACAGGACACTGAGAGGCACCTCTGTGACGCAGCTTCACTCTGAGTGTTTACTTTCTATTTGCAGACTCTTTTGGAAACTGTCTTTGACTTCTGAGAACTAAAGCATTTGAAATATTCATCTTTTTATCCCTAAAAATGGAAGAGGAACCCTGGCACATCTCCTAAAGCCCTAGTCACACCTGCTGTTTATTCTGCACTCACATAGGGATGACTCTCCTCTAGAGTTCAGGGCATTTCGTTTGACACATCAAAGTGAAACTCCTAGAAGATAGAAACAACATGTCTATTGTTAGATGGAGAGTACTCCATTTCAAGATGAAAACTAAAACACCAGGTTGATTTTTTTTTTGAAGTCCTAATACCTTGAGTGTTTAGATTTGGGGGTTAGGGGTAACTGAATGGTTATCGGTGAAAGTGCAAGATGTCATTCTTGTAAAGTGATCCCCTTGGAAAAGGACAATGTTTTAGAAATACCTCAAAGAAGGAAAAAAGGTCAGCTGAGTTCACAAGAGCTTTTTCCACATACAAGTTGGTCACTAGACTCCCTATACTCTGAATTTTACACTGAAGTGTACCATTTTGTCCTCCAATGCATTAGTTCTAACCCCTTCAGCTCCTACCTGAACAGTTGCTCCTAACTCATTTCTAATGCCTTCTCTTCTCTTTCTTTCTTTCTTTTTTTTTTCCCCTTCTTTACATTCAGTTCAGCTCGGTTCAGTTGCTCAGTTGTGTCCAGCTCTTTACAACTCCATGGACCGCAGCATGGCAGGCCTGCTTGTCCATCACCAACTCCCGGAATTTACCCAAACTCATGTCCATTGACTCAGTGATGCCATCCACCCATCTTATCCTCTGTTTCCCCCTTCTCCTCCTGCCCTCAATCTTTCCCAGCATCAGGGTCTTTTCAAATGAGTCAGTTCTTTGCATCAGGTGGCCAAAATATTGGAGTTTCAGCTTCAACATCAGTCCTTCCAATAAACACTCAGGACTGATCTCCTTTAGGATGGACTGGTTGGATCTCCTTTGAGTCCAAGGGATGCTCAAGAGTCTTCTCCAACACCATAGTTTAAAAGCATCCATTCTTTGGAAAAGCGCTCAGCTTTCTTTATAGTCCAACTCTCACATCCATACATGACTACTGGAAAAACCATAGCCTTGATTAGATGGACCTTTGTTGGCGAAATAATGTCTATGCTTTATAATATACTGTCTAGGTTGGTCATAACTTTCCTTCCAAGGAGTAAGTGTCTTTAATTTCATGGCTGCAGTTGCCATCTGCAGTGATTTTGGAGCCCCCCAAAATAGTTTGGAGCCCAAACTAATAATTTGGAGCCCAAATAAAAGTCAGCCACCGTTTCCACTGTTTCCCCGTCTATTTGCCATGAAGTGATGGGACTTGATGCCATGATCTTAGTTTTCTCAATGTTGAGCTTTAAGCCAACTTTTCCACACTCTTTCACTTTCCTCAAGAGGCTCTTTAGTTCTTCACTTTCTGCCACAAGGGTGGTGTTATCTGCATATCTGAGGTTATTGATATTTCTCCCAGCAATCTTGAATGCAGCTTGTGCTTCATCCAGCCCAGCATTTCTCATGATGTACTCTGCATATAAGTTAAATAAGTAGGGTGACAATATACAGCCTTGACATACTCCTTTTCTTATTTGGAACCAGTCTGTTGTTCCATGTCCAGTTCTAACTGTTGTTTCCTAACCTGCATACAGATTTCTCAAGAGGCAGGTCAGGTGGTCTGGTATTCCCATCTCTTTCAGAATTTTCCACAGTTTGTTGTGATCCACACAGTCAAAGGCTTTGGCATAGTCAATAAAGGCAAAGTAGATATTTTTCTAGAACTCTCTTGCTTTTTCGATGATCCAATGGATGTGGGCAATTAGTTCTCTGGTTCATCTGCCTTTTCTAAAACCAACTTAAACATCTGGAAGTTCATGGTTCATGTATTGCTGAAGCCTGGCTTGGAGAATTTTGAGCATTACTTACTAGTGTGTGAGTGCAATTGTGCGGTAGTTTGAGCATTCTTTGGCATTGCCTTCCTTTGTGGTTGAAATGAAAACTGACCTTTTCCAGTCCTGCATAGAGAACAGGTTTATTTATTATTTATCTGCTGCTCTCCCTGAAGAGCCAGAAATTGTTTATTTTTATTTTTATTGAAATAGACTTGATTTACAATGTTGTGTTAGTTTCAGTGTACAACAAAGTGATTCAATTATACATTTATATTATTTTTTACATTCTCTTCTATTGTTTTGTTATAAGATATTGAGTATGGTTCCCTGTGTTATACAGAAGGACCTTGTTGATTATCTAATTTGTTGTTGTTTATTTGCTAAGTCGTGTTTGAGTCTGTACCACCCTGTGAACTGTAGCACGCCAGGCTCCTCTGACCTCCACTGTCTCTCAGAGTTTGCTCAAATACATGTCCATTGAGTCAGTGATGCCATCTAAACTTCTCATCCTCTGCTGTCCCCTCTCCTTTTGCCTTCAACCTTTCCCAGCATCAGGGTCTTTTCCAATGAATTGGCTCTTAGCATCAGGTGGCTAAAGTATTGGAGCTTCAGCTTCAGTATTAGTCCTTCCAATGAATATTCAGGGTTGATTTCCTTTAGGATTGACTGCTTTGATCTAAGGGACTCTCAAGAGTGTTCTCCAGCGCCATAATTTGAAAGCATCAATTCTTAAGAGCTCAGCTTTCTTTATGATCTAACTCTCACATCTGTACATGACTACTGGAAAAACCATAGCTTTGACTATACAAACCTTTGTCAGCAATATGATGTCTTTGCTTTTTAATATATTGTCTAGGTTTTTCAAAGCTTTTCTTCCAAGGAGCAAGTGTCTTTTAATTTCATGGCTGCAGTGACCATCCACAGTGATTTTAGAAACCAAGAAAATAAAATCTGTAACTGCTTCCACTTTTCCACCTTCTGTTTGCCATGTAGTGATGGGACCAGATGCCATGATCTTAGTTTTTTGAATGTTGAGTTTCAAGCCAACTTTTTCACTCTCTTCTTTCATCCTCATCAAGAGGCTCTTTTGTTCCTCTTCACTTTCTGTTATTAGAGTGGTATCATCTGCATATCTGAGGTCGTTGATATTTCCCCTGGCAATCTTGATTCCTGTTTGTGATTCATCCAGTTCAGCATTTCACATGATGTACTCTGCACAGAAGTTAAACAAGCAGGGTTGCAATATACAGGCTTGTTGTACTTCTTTCCTTTTTTAGCTAGTCAGTTTTTCCATGTCTGATTCTAACTGTTTTTTCTTGACCTGCATACAGGTTTCTCAGGAGACAGCTAAGGTGGTCTTGTATTTGCATCTCTTTAAGAAATTTCTATAGTTTGTCATGATATGCACAGTCAACGGCTTTGGTGTAGTCAACGAAGCAGAAGTAGATGGTTTTCTGGAATTCCCTTGCTTTCTCCATGATCCAATGAATGTTCTCAATTTTTGCTCTGGTTCCTCTGCCTCTTTGAAACCCAGCTTGTACATCTGGACATTCTTGGTTCACATATTGCTGAAGCCTAGTTTGAAGGATTTTGAGCATGTGAAATAAGTGCAATTGTATGATACTTTGAACATTCTTTAGCATTGCCATTCTTTGGGATTGGAATGAAAACTGACCTTTTGCAGTCCTGTGGTCACTGCTGAGTTTTCCAAATTTGCTGACATATTGACTGTAGCACTTGAACAGCATCATTTTTTTAGGATCTGAAATAGCTCAGCTGGAATTCCATCACTTCCACTAGCTTTGTAATAATGCTTCCTAAGGCCCACTTGACTTCACAATTCAGGATGTCTGGCTCTAGGTGAATGGCCACACCATTGTGGTTATCCAGGTCATTAAGACCTTTTTTGTGCAGTTCTTCTATGCCACCTCTTCTTAATCTCTTCTGCTTGTTAGGTCCTTGCTGTTTCTGTCCTTTATTGTGCCTATCTTTGCATGAAATATTTATTTGTTATCTCCAATATTCTTGAAGAAATTGCTAGTCTTTCCCATTCTATTGTTTTCCTCTATTTCTTTGCATTGTTCACTTAAGAAGCCTTTCTTATCTTTCCTTGATATTCTCTGGAACTCTGCATTCAGTTGGGTATATCTTTCCCTTTCTCCTTTGTCTTTCACTTCTCTTCTTTTCTCAGCTATTTGTAAGGCCTCCTCAGACAACCAACCACTTTACCTTCTTGCATTCTTTTTCTTGGGGATGGTTTTGATCACCACCTCCTCTACAATGTTACAAACTCTGTCCATAGTTCTTCAGGCACTCTGTCTACCAGATCTAATCCCTTGAATCTATTTGCCACTTCCACTGTATGATCATAAAGGATTTGATTTAGTTCATACTTGAATGGCCCAGTGGTTTCCCCTACTTACTTCAATTTAAGTCTGAAGTTTGCAACAAGGAATTCAGGACCTGAACCGTAATCAACTCCAGGTCTTGTTTTTACTGACTGTATAGAGCTTCTCCATCTTTGACTGCAAAGAGCACAATCTATCTGAGTTTGGTATTGACCATCTGGTGATGCCCATGTGTAGAGTTGTTTCTTGAGTTGTTGGAAAAGTGTGTTTGCTATGACCAGTGTGTTCTCTTTACAAAACTCTGTTAGTTTTTGCATTGTTTCATTTTGTTCTCAATGGCCAAACTTGCCTGTTAGTCTAGGTATCTCTTGACTTCCATTTTTTGCATTTCAATCCCCTATTGATGAAAGGATATCTTTTTTTTTTATGTTAGTTTTAGAAGATGTTGTAGGTCTTTACAGAGCCAGTCAACTTTAAGTTCTTCAGCATCAGTGGCTGGGGCATAGACTTGGATTACTGTGATGCTGAATAGTTTGCCTTGGAAATAAACTGAGATCATTCTGTCATTTATAGTCATGTGTATAGTTTAATCCAAACTCCTCATTTATCCCTCCCTCTCTCTCTCCTTTGGTAACCATAAGTTTGTTTTCTATGTCTATGTGTCTATTTCTGTTTTATAAATAAGTTCATTTGTATCATTTAAAGAATTTTCACATATAAATGAAATCATATAATATTTGTTTTTGTCTGGTATACTTCACTTAATATCATCGTCTCTGGGCCCATTAATGTTGCTGCAAATGGCATTATTTCATTCTTTTCTTTGAGTAATATTCCACTGTGTGTGTGTACCACATCTCCTTTAGTCAGTTATCTGTTGATGGACACTTTGGTTGTTTCTATGTCTTGGCTATTATAAACAGTGCTGTAATGAACATTGGGGTTGCCTTCTCTCCAATGTCCTTCCTCTTATTCATCTAAGTTCACATCTGAAGTCACTTAGTGTGATGTACTCTAGGCCAACTTATTAATTATCTGTGGCTTGATTTTCTTAGTAGTTCAAAGGGTTATGTGAACTTAAGTGAATTATTTTATGTAACATGCTTAAGATAGTGCCTGGCACATAGGAATTCTAATTAAGTGTAGGCTGCATACACATTAGCTAGTATTACCTGATCCTTGTGGGTTCCAGCTTAAAACCCTTTCCCCTCTTGCAATGAAGGAAGATGTAGCTCCTGTCCCTGGCCCACATCCCTTCATGGCGTGGCCACTCACCATGGCCCCACCTCTTCTCTCACCCTGCTCTCCTATATGCTCCATCTTCTGTTCTCCTGCCATACTGGTAGGCACTGGGCATGTTTCAGCCTGGTGATTTCATCTCCCTTCCTTCCATGACAACTCAGAGAACTACTTATTATTCTTCAAGGCTGTGCACCAATGAAATTGCCTCTAGATTCTTCTGGGGAAGACTTAAAGATGGCTTTTATGGGTGTCTTCTTCTATTTTAGCAATTATGCTTTCATTCTTAAAAAAAATGAAAATAGTTTCTGCTTATTGGATATCTAGGATATGCCAAGGGGTTTATATTCATCATTTCATAATAATCCTCATGTCAAAAACATTATTCCTATTATAGATGAGGAAACGGAGGTTCACAGAGCTGAAGTTACTTGTTCAAGGAAGCAGTGGGACCAGGGTTGACACTCTGTTCTGATTCTGAAATCTTTTGTCCTTGACTGTATGCCACACTCCTTTTCAGTATGGTTAATAGTATTCTTGTCTTCTTGCCTTCTGTGGACCTCTGAGCTGCCTCAGGGCCATGGGCAGCATCCTTGAGAGTCCCGTACTGCTCATGGAAGAATCCAAGCCCAGTAAAAGTCTCTGTGAAAAGGGGGCAGCCTTTTTCATTTGTTTTCTTCTATTTCTAATCACTAATTGCATTTTTATTCTATGTCAGACTCTTTCTACCTGACTTCTGACTCTGATCCTATGGAAGTAATAGTCCTCCTGTTCTTGTTTGGGTGGAGGCGTCACATGTTGAAGTACCGAGTACAGCCAGCCCGAACTGACTCCCTGGGCACCACCCTGCAGCTCTGGCCAGCGTTCCTGTCTCCTGCCTCCTGGGAGAAGACAACTGGCAGCAGACTTCCTGAGGGTAGCAATTATTTCCTTGGATCCACAGCATGTAGCCCAATATTTGGCATAAACACCAATAAATAACGGTTGAATAATTGAATGATTATTTAGATGCAGTGATAACCAATCAAAAGTATGCATTAGATGGAAACTGAAGTCAAAACATAGGTTTCCCAGATAGGCCAAAGGATGACCGATCTTCCATTTCGCTTCTAATGAGAGGCTCCTTCATGGCACGTGGTGGGGAGGGGAGGATGCAGAGGATCTGGATAATCGCTGTTTGAGGAATGGATTGAGATGCTTACTAGGGCCATCGTCAAGGCACGTGCTAATCAAGACAGCCAGACTTGTGTCAAAGGAACTTCCCTTCTGATAAACTTTATCTCCATTATTAATTTACTCATCAGCCCTTTGAAATTTAATAACTTCTGATATGCATCAATTTTAACATATCTTTCTTCAAAGAAATGTGATAACGAATGCAAAACACTTCCGCACAGAACCTGGCATATATAGAATGCTCAGCGTGTTTGCTTGGTTTCTTCACTCCTTTCTTTACCAAAATTATGTCATTAGTATCAGTTACGTATGATCCTTGAAAATATTTGTTGCACAAATAGATTCTTCATGACTCCTAGTCAGTCTTCTAAGAAATGACATAGAACAAAAGAGGAGGAGGAAGCCAGCTGCCATTTTTAAAGAACTATATATAAACTATAACTAAAATTGAAACTGTGTGAAAGCCAAAGGTTTCACCAAGAAATGTAACGTGTTTTCATCCCTATAACCAGGTGTGGGAACCTTGATATCCTCCAACTTCACTGAGGAAAATAGACTTACTAGGACTGGTGTCTCTGAGCTCCTCAGACACTGGGCCTTTTCTGCAGGAGGTGGGCACTACTGTGGATGAATATGTGTATTTGATCCCTCTCAGCCCACATCCCATGTCTCTACAGTCTTGCAGACTGTTTCCACCTATAACTTCTTCCAAAGCTGACATTCCTAGGGCCTAATTGTTTCATCACAAAAGAAAGTCCACCTTCCCAGTCTCAGAGCATTTCCCTTTCAGCCTGTGACAGAATTAGTACTTGTTGTACCAGCCAGCCACTTTCTTGGACTAGCATTTCCAGGCCTTTCCAGGCTCAGGGAAACTTGGCAAGATGGTTTGGCAGCTCCCTAAGCTTACTAGAAACACCAGAAGCCCACAGTTTGCATAATGCTAATTAAGTTTTCAGCTCTGTCTCCAAACCCTTAGAGTGTTTAGAAGATTGAGTAACTTGGGATATGTCCCAGGTAGGAACTGACCACAGAAGACACTAATCCCAACCCACCCAAAAATCATGGCTGTAGGATGCACAGGTGGCCTTGCAAGGGTGCCCCACCCATTCAAAGAGTGATCTTTTAACTGTGTTTCCTTACTGCAGTGAAAACCTCTGGGAGCATCGCATCATTTCCCAGTATCACTTCCTGAGGCACCTCTATTGATTTCCCTCCTTCACCTTTGGAAGTGTTTGGTTTGCACTGAGCTGTCACACTCAGTAGGTGTGGTGATACTCTGGTGTTCTGCCACTCCTCAGAGGTGGAGCAAGACGGGGTGCCTGTGCCAACTGGCTTCCCCCACCCAAGGTGTGGTGATATCACCTATTCTTACCACATCGTGGAGTGTGTTATTAGTCTCACTGCAAGTCATCCATAGAGGAGAACATATTGGTCTGGTGCTGTAAACCCCTCATTTGATAAGCTTCAAAATATTGGTTAGTGTGGTGGAGCTTGTATTATATAGTAAGGATCAGGCTTCTAATTTTCAAAATTTTAAATAGACTCCTGCAGTATCTTCTAGGAAAGAAAATGCCCATGAGGAGGCTGAGTGAAACGGGAGATGCTGGGCTTTACTCTTTTCTTTAGAAATTTGTGTATTTAGAAAGGGTGCAAATTAGGTGATAAACTTGATTCATGTTCTCTAAAATTTTGGGCTGGAGGCAAACTATTACATAGAGGTGTATAAACAACAAGGGCCTACTGTACAGCACAGGGAGCTATATTCAATATCCTGTGATAAACCATAATGAAAAAGAATATGAAAAAGAACATATATATATGTATAACTAAGTCACTTTGCTGTACAGCCAAAATTAACACAACATTGTAAATCAACTATGCTTCAGTACAGCTAAAAATATTTGATATTTGGCAAAACTAATACAATTATGTAAAGTTTAAAAATAAAATAAAATTTAAAAAAATATATCAGATCAGAGCAACTTAAAGCATGTATTGGCTACATAAGACCTAAAAGGAGGTCTAAATAATGACTATATTATTAGTCATTATAAAGTATCTCATATGAGACTTAAAATAGCTTTGTGCTGAAGACAATCTTTCAGTTATAAACTTTTTTCTAATTTGTAAGTTTTGAGGTCAGTCCTGATTCCTAGCTTCCAGCCACGGCTAGAGTGGTGGGGACCAGTCCCTTTCTTTGAGCTCTGGAGTTTCGGTGCCCACATGGATGGCATCACTGTTGATTCAGTGGAGTCAGGTCTACAGAGGCTCTGGGCCAGAGAGGTGGGCGGACAGTGACCCAGCCTAGTCCCTAAAGGAATGCCAGGGAAGCAGCTGGTCCTGCCCAAAGGGGAGCCCACGGCCTCTGATTGTGCTTAGTATGGAGTTAATTAGTTTCCACAGGAAGAAAAATAAGCAGTTCCTTTTCGGAAATGTTTTTGGTCTTGCAGCGTCAGAACGAACAAGAGAATGCATCAAGGGTTAACTGGTAAATTATGTAGCATGGATTATGCATGCATTCAATGGAAAAGTGAAGGAGGACGTCAGGATAGACTGGAATAGCTGGAGGAGTGAGAGCTGCCACTCGGCTCAGTACAATGGGTACAGTTTGGGAAGGTCCCATACGAGGATTTTGTAAAGTTCAATTTGTATAAGTGACTCTCTGTCAAACATTGCTTTAGCTAACAGGGGATATAAAAGAAAAAAACCAGAGTCCCTTGTCTTCACGCACTCCCTCTCTTTCCTGAGCAGTTATGCAAAGTAATTTACGGAACACACCACTCAACTTGGGAATAAAGTAAATGTAGTGTATTAATAATAAAACACTCCAAGTATCAGTGGAGGAAGAGACTGGTGGAAACTAAGATGAAGAAATTACCTTAGATAGAAGTAATCATGTGAGGATACATTTTTCTTTTTCTTTTTTTTGCAGTTAAAAAATGCTTTACAACAAGAATTGGTAAATAGGTGTTTATAAGTAAACTGGTATTTATAAGAAAAGCCTCAGAATGGCTTTTATATTTTTACATGGTTTTAAAACATCAAATGAACAATATTTTGTGAAAAATGGAAAAATTACATGAAATTCAAATGTCAGTGTCCGTAAAGTTATATTTGAACACAGCTGCAGCCATCTGTTTAAATATTATCTATGACTTCTTCTGTGCCAAGATGGCACAGCTCAGGAGTGTGGCCAAAGCTGTGTGTGGCACTCTCATTGCTTTGTGCCACCACGCCATGTGCTCTAAATCACAGAGGTGGTTATGAACCCAGCGGTATTTGGGTGCCATGTGGGTCACCTACATGCATGAAAAAACATTTTCAAAGATGAAGTGCATAAAATCTTATTGAGGATTAGCATTAATAAATGAACATTTGCAACTAATCTCAATGATAGGAAGCACTAACTTTAAACCCCATTTAAGGAAATGTCAGCCCCTCTTTCCAAAAGAATTTCATTTGTATTAGTGGGCCTGTGTTGCAAAAAAGTTGTACTCAATTATTCTTATACTTGAGTTTTGCCCCCCAATATTGTGAAAATTAGCTTTTTCCCTTGCTATAGAAGTATCTCTGTGAGATCCTTGTTTTGCCTCCTGGGCCACAAAGCCCAGAGTATTTACTATTTGGTCCGCAGAGAAAGTTTGTCAATGTCGGCTCTATGATAAGGATTTACTTGAGATATCCTTTAGGATTTATTGTGTTATTTTCTTTCCTAATATCTCACATGGCCATTACAGCTTTATGCCTCTGCTGCTGCTGCTAAGTCGCTTCTGTTGTGTCTGACTCTGTGTGACCCCATAGATGGCAGCCCACCAGGCTCCTCTGTCCCTGGGATTCTCCAGGCAAGAATACTGGAGTGGGTTGCCATTTCCTTCTCCAACAGCTTTATGAGGTGCTCATTTATTTTATGCAGGGATTTTTAAAAGTTGAGTGAAGTTAAGATGTCCTGTCACAGTCCTGTTAATTTTAGGAATGTACATTGAATCATCACAGCCATTGCTTGGGAGTAAAATAATGCAGTGTTTTGAAGATGATGGAGATGTCTGGTATAGTAAACCTGTCTTAGAGGAGGGGGTAGACTCATATACCTGGGAAGCAAAGGGACTTCTGTGAGAGGAAGAATCAGAAACACAACCCCTGCTTCTAGAGATTCAAGGTCTGGGACACCTGGTGTGGTGGGTCCGTACTGGTGTTGAAGTTCAGCATTTGGCTTGACTGAATATGGATGTTCATTTAACCCAGTGGTATTATGAGTTAAATTATATTCCCGCCAAAAGAATGCAAAAGTTGGGATGCTTGTTTGGAGCAGCCCTACAGAACTCATTTACCCCCAGCCTCCCTAACACAGAGGATATACTTTGGAGATAGTATCTGACAGTAAACTGAAGAGCTTAGCAGTGAAGACCTGAGTGAGTCCTGGCCCAGGGCTGGACATTCCTGACTCAGTGGACAAGAATGACCAGTCTCAGCATGTAGGACCAATGAGCAAAGTACCCAGAGCCTTTGTGTGACACTGAGGGGCAACCTTGGCCAGGACCTCATCAGACTCCAGGTTTCTGCACTAGTTTGGCCCTGAAGACGCCCCTGGACTTCTTGCTAATTTGCTGAGTACTGCTCAAGAGGGACTTACCAGATAGCTGGTTAGCAGAGCTGGTTAAATTTTAAAAGAAGTGATAAAAAAGAGATATTACCACCTTTGTATTTTAGTGTGGGAAATAGCTTATCCAGTTAAATTCATGAGAGGAGTCAGCCACACACAGGTTCTGAGACTGCAACTCACAGGCCACTGAGGAGTAGTAACAAACAACTAAACAAAAACATGTAGGTATCTGTCCTTTGATGCAGTCCAGATTTATCCCACCACAACATGGATTCGTTATGGGCTTTTAGTTAACTTATACAAAGGTGATCTTCAGCAAAAGATTTCATTTTAATGAGTTTTGCTAAGAAATGCAATATTATTAACAGAAATGTATTCACAAGGGAAAAGCGTTTCAAAGCCTATTCATAATTCATAACATTTATTTGCCAATTGAGTTTATTTTACTAGAGCTTATTAAATTTCTCCTGAGCACTGTTGGTATTGACAAGCAATAAATAAGGCTATTTAATATTTCTCAACATTTTACCCTCAAACTTGAGTTTCTCAGCATTGGATAAAGAAATATTTCTTGGTGGGTCTGCAGTAAATATGAACGTGGGGAGCTCCCTCCACTCTGTCTGCTCAGGAAGAGACTTTCAGGCTAGAAAAGAGTGGGCACCTCCATATCTGGAATGAATTTGAAGATCCCAGAATGCCTTTTCAATTAGCCATGATGTTACCTACATTATACTCATATTCACGAATAAATTTTCATTTGAGCTTCTCTTGAATGTCACTCTGGGTTGGACAATTCAACCATCCATCGATTTTCAAATTTCTTATGCATATTTGGACATATTCTGGGAAGCCTGCCTGTTTGAAGACCTAACATAGCAAGACATACTAGCAGCATCTTTGAAAGCACAAAGCCAGAGCCAGGATGAATGTGCCCCCAAATACGTTGCTGGCCACACAGGACCATCTATATTATATTTAGGAAAATAAGCAACCTTGGGGCCAGCACTAGCTCTGACTCCATCAGGCCTGCTGTCATCACGAAATAAAAGTGTTGAGCGCATACTTGCTTCTGCTGAGGCAAGATGGAGCCTCGAACTATCTGGTTTCAGGTAATGGTTTACCTGAGTACCTGAGTCTGTCACTAATAAATGTTTCCCTCTCTGGTTTTCCTTCCACTCCTCCTCCTGCCTTTTGCAGTATGACTAACTGAAGTGAAACCCAGGGGAAAGGGAACAGCCATGGAGAGGGCCCTGACTCAAGGTGATGCATAGCAGGAGCAACGGAAGTCTCATGACATCAGTCCTGTGCGATGCAGAGGTCAAGGTGTATGCCCTATGTGGGCTGGAAGTGAACAGCTTAAACGAATGAAACTAGACATTCTGGCTCATAGTGGGGAGGCGGGGCTACAGAGGGGGCAGGCCTCCTGGAGATGAAGATGGTCCATCTCTGGGTTTCGGCCTTGCTCAAGAAGCTGTTGAGTGTATCTCTTTACAACTCAGGCTTCTGTGTCTCGTCTGTAAATAGAAGGGTTTGTGCTCAGAGTTTTCCAGAGGGTCTTATGTGTGAGAATGTGAGTGTGTGAATGTAAGCATGTTTAAGAGGGTGTGTGTGTTGGGGAAGGAGGAGGAAGAGAATGGTATGAACAGAGCAGTAGGTTCAAGCTTATTTTTCTAAAAATCATAGTCAGCTTGTCTAGACTTCAGGCCATATGCTTGGTGTTGGCAAGTGATGTTACAGCTGGAGTCTGAGGGCCATCAGCAGGCTGAACTTCTTTCTCAGGGACCCAAGTCTTTCCATTAAGGTTTTCAGCTGATTCAATGAGGCTATTTAGTTGAGTCTATGCTGTAATCTCACAAAGTAAGTAGTATTAGCACCATTGTATAGATGAGGAAACCGAGGCTTAGAGAATGTATTAGGTTTTTCTGGAGCATGCGTGCGTGCGTGCTAAGTCTTTAGAGAAACAGAATAACAGGATGTGTTGGCGTGTGTGTGTATACAACTCTATCTTTCCCTATCTGTCTACCTATCAATCAAGACATGCATTTTAAAGAATTGGCTCACACAGTTGTGGGGACCGGCCAGTCCAAATTCTGCAGGGCAGACTGGCTAGCTGAGAAACAGGAGATTTGATGTTGCAGCTAGAGTCTGAGGGCCACCTGGAGGCCGAATTTTTTCTTTCTCAAGGAATCTGTCTTGTTCTTAAGGCTTTCAAGTGATTGGAGGAGGTCCTCTCACATTATGGAAGATAATCTTCTTTACTCAGTGTCTACTGATTCACATGTTAATCGGACCTAGAAAATACCTTCAGAGCAGCATTGAGACTGATGTTGACTAAATATCTGGGGACTGTGGCCTAGCCAAGTGGACCCGTAAAATTAGCCATCATAGAGAAGTGAAGCAAGCCCATGCCATCAGCTGTAAAAAGGGGCCGAGATTTGACTCCGAGTCTGTCCTCAGAGCCCATGGCTGTCACCTTTACCTTTCTCACCTATGCCAGTTGCCTGCTTGGCCGTGTGCAGACGGTCCACACTCTCTGCTCCTAGATGTCTCAGCAGTAAAATGACCACACAATTTCTGCTCTGCTCACTTCCTAAGAGAGCAGTGGCCACTGGGGGTAATGTGTCCCAAACCTCTCAGCATGATACGAGTAAATGTCAGTTTAGTGCCATATAGTAAATGGCACTAAAAATCTAGGATCTTTCTTCCCTGTGCTCCCCATTTAAAAGAATTTCTTTCGGAAAGTAAATCAGCATAACCCTTTTTGGAGACCAGTTTGAAATTTTCTCTCAATATAAAAATGTGAATCCTCTATAATCTTACAGTCCCACTTCTAGGAATCTTATTTTACAAATGACTAAAGACAAAGTTATAAAGATTCTATTATAACATTGCTTAAAAGGCAAAAAAAAAAAAAATGTGAAAACAATATGAACTGCTCTATCATAAGGGAATGCATAACAAAATGATAATAAATCCATCCTGTGAATAGCCATATGGTTATTGAAAAGAATAAGATTGCTATACAGGAGACCTTGGAAAGATGTCCAGGATATATTGTTAAGTGATGAGAACAATATGTCAAATAATATGCTGGATGGTCCTTTATTATAAGAAATAAAAACTATGTATGTGTATATGTTGATAAACATAGAAAATGCCAATATATACATGTGAAGTTGGCCCCCCTGAGGAGTGAGATTAGAGAGAGAGAAGAGAGAATTGTCTCTGTACATTCTGTGTGTATTTCTACATTCTCTGAATGTGTTGTGATTTTTTAATTTATTTAGGTATTTGTTACTAAATTTTTCAAGAAGTCATATGAAGATTTAAACATAAAATTTAACCTTAGTCTATTTTCTTTATTGTTAAGTTGACTGTTCCCTCCACCCTGTACTATGGGGCTACACTAATTTACATAGCTTTGCTAAAGCATTATTTAGGAAGGGAGTCACCAGATGAGACCACCTTGACATTATAGGGACATTGGGGAAGACATCTCCTAACCTGTTCTCTTGACCACCAGACATGATGATGCCCACAGGAAGTGTTTCTGACAAGTCTTGTCGTTACCATGTCTGACAATACCCAGACTGTTAGATGCTTGGAGACAGAGGTGTGAATGTCAATGACAGCTCACTGGGAATGAGCCAGATTTTCTCTGGCTTTCTGTATTTGAAGAGCAGTTTATGCAGACCTGGAGAGCAGTGATTTAGCTAGAAATGATGCGCTCTCAGGAGAAAAGATCTTTCAATTAAAAAAAAAGTAATAATTTATCTTCCCTTTGTAAAGGAGGGCTGCCGGGACGGTATTTTCATCTACTATTAATATATAAAGAGATAATGAATTCCAGGCAGATGCTGTTTCTCTGCTCCCACCTATTGCTCTGAAGAGCTTTTAGAACTTTCCACCCAACCAGAGTAGATCTTTGAGTTATTAATATCAAGGTGGCATTAGCTATCAATTTTAGGTTTTCTGAGGGCGGTGACTGAGGTATCTGATCTTTATCTCAGAATCCCTCAGCAGCACTTGGCATCTGTGTGGTGGGCACTCATGGGAGCAGAACTCACCCTCTGCAGTTTGCTCTCTCCAGAAAATAGTTGCAACTCCCATTTGACCCTGATGTTACCTTGCTGAAGTTCTTCAGTGCTTTCTTCTGGCTCTGAGCATCAGGTTCAGAGCTCACACCACGTCCTACCAGGCCTTTCGTGCTGGGCTGACGGTCAGCCAGTTGTACTGGTTCCACCACCCAGGTTGTTGACAGTCATCTTCCCTTCTGACCTGCCAGGCCTGTGCCTTTGCAAATTGCTAAATGTTTATAATACCCTGTCCCTGCCTACCTCTCTGCCTCATTGCCTGCTCCTCACCCCTGTAGTTACGTTCTGACTTTCTCTGGTTTCCTTGAATGTGTTGGTTCCAGGAAACCTCTGTCTCAACTCATTCTGTGTCTTCTGCTGGGGAATCTTTTCAGTGTCTTTGTCACTAATTCTTTTTCATTCTTCTGATCTCATATTGGAACGTCTAGTCTGTAGGGATCTTCCCTGAATCCTCACCCCCAGACAAAGTATACTCTCAGAGTGCTCTACAGTTTCCTTTAAGCATTAATCACAACTTTAATCAAATAATTATTTGGGTAATTGTTTGTGATAGACTCCATGAGGTCAGCAAACTCTTGTTCTCCCAGTACCAATGTTTGCCACACAGAAGATTCTTAATAAATATTTGGAGTGAAAGAATGGATGGAGTGAAAGAATAAATAAAAGTTTAGGTCAAAGAAATGTGAATCATCAGCATCTTTTTTCTAGAGCTATTCAGACTCTACAAATAAACCTTGTTGAATAAGAAGAGCTTTAATTTAAGTGCTTCCTGCATACTAATTTCATCCATGTTTGAAATGCAGTCTCTCAGTTTTCTTAGCTCTATTGCAGCTGGGCAGAGCTAATTGAACTACGTAGGGCCACTGGTTTAATTTTTCCCTTTTCTCTCTCCTTTTATTTATTTATTTGTTTTTAGTATTTCCTTTGCCACTACTTCCTAATTATATCTCTAATTTCCAGATCAGGGTTAAGTAATGTTAAATTTCATCTGCATATGAGAAGTCTATGAGAACTAACCTGGAAACAGAAATAAAAGGCAGAGCTTATGGAACTTAAGTTCTGTAGCCTGACTTATTTTAGACCCTAGCATTTGAGTATGTGCTAATTTGTCAGTTTTGTTTATCTAGATCAGTTATATTTTTCTTTCTTTATTTGCAGTAAAAAAATCTTTCCCACCTGAAGGAATCATTTTGAGTAACATGATTTTGAGTAAAAATCATTTTGAGTAATATTATAACAAATTGAAGTTGGCCACACACATCCTGAATGCCATTGCCAGGATTTCTTATTTTCTAAAAAAATTTGGTTTCAATTATGATAGTTGTGTGTGTCAGTGTATGTGTGTGTGTGTGTGTGCGTGTGCTCAGATGTGTCTGATTCTTTGTGACCCCATGGACTGTAGCCTGCCAGGCTCCTCTGTTCATGGAATTTTCCAAGCAAGAATACTGGAGCAGGTTGCCGTTTCCTGCTGAAGGGGATCTTCCCGACCCAAGAATTGAAACCATGTCTCCTACATTGGCAGGTGGATTCTTTACCACTGTGCCATCTGGGAAACATCAAATAGCCATTTTCATGAATGATCCCTATGCTGCATATCCCTACCAACCATCAGTCTTTTTATTCTACATGAATAGTCAAGAGAAATCTCTGCATTAAACCTTAAAATACCATTGCAAACACCCAACTAAAACTCCTAAACCAAACCAAACAACACATAGTAATTTTTTCTCAGAATGGAAAACACATTTTTCTCTAGGTATTATCAATACTCATTTTTAAATAATGTATTCATTTCCCAAGGTTCTTAAGCTGAAATGACTCTCCCCAATGCCTATAAACTTTTGAATGATTAGATAAAATCAAACTCCTAGGCAGATTATAATGTAAGCATATGAAGGAAAAAGAATAATGGTGAGCAAGAGAGAAGAACATTTTTGTTAGAATGACAAAAAAGGATGATATTAAAAAATATGAAAGATTAGAAAATCTCCCAAATGGTACAGTTTAGGCTCTGGTGAAAGCCAATTTGAGATTCCCAGAGCCCTGACAGGGGCAGATGATACAAGCCAGTTTAGTTAGAAGGAGATACTCTGGTTAATTCCAAAATAGACCTCAGTCCCTCCAGTCCCCTCTCCCTAGAGAGCACAGGTTTCCCCACCTGGGGTGCATTCCCATGGTTAGTTAATCATTAGACTCCAACTGTTCCCCAAGTCAACGTGTAGAAGGACAGGAAACCCAAAAGATGAGGTTCGGTAGCAGCGATTAATTCTTTGTTTTTCAAATTGGCCTATAGTTAATTTACAATGCTGTGTTATTTTCAGGTGTACATTAAAGTGAATCGGTTATATCCAACTCTTTAAGATTCTTTTCCCATATATGCCATTACAGAATATTGAGTAGAGTTCCCTGTGCTGTGCAGTAGGTCCTTATTAGTTATCTATTCTATGTGTAGTAGTGTGTATTTGTCAATCTCAATCTCCTGATTTATCCCTCCTCCCCTTCCCCTTCTGGTAACCACAAATTTGTTTTCCTCAAACATGACTCTACTTCTATATTGTAAATAAGTTCATTTGTGCTATTTTTTTAGATTCCACATATAAGTAATATCATATGATATTTGTCTTTCTCTGTTTGACTTACTTCACTCAGCATGACAATTTCTAGGTCCATTCATGTTTCTGCAAATGGCATTATTTTGTTATTTTTAATGGTTGAGTAATATTCCACTGTATATATGTACCACATCTTCTTTATCCATTCCTCTGTCAATGCACATTTAGGTTGCCTCCACATACTTGCTGTTGTTAATAGTAAGTAGCAGTTAATTCTGGAGAAGGCAATGGCACTCCACTCCCGTACTCTTGCCTGGAAAATCCCATGGACAGAGGAGCCTGGTGGGCTGCAGTCCGTGGGGTCGCTGAGAGTCGGACACGACTGAGCGACTTCACTTTGACTTTTCACTTTCATGCATTGGAGGAGGAAATGGCAACCCACTCCAGTGTTCTTGCCTAGAGAATCCCATGGACAGAGGAGCCTGGTAGGCTGCTGTCTATGGGGTCGCACAGAGTCGGACACGACTGAAGTGATTTAGCAGCAGCAGCAGCAGCAGCAACAGCAGCAGCAGTTAATTCTTGATGGCAATGCTTCACTTAATAGAGTCAGAAAATGTAATGGACTTTTTTTTTTAGTGCTCCTGGGACATTTTCCTATAGGAATCTGTATCCGGAAAGGCTTTAAGTGAGACACACCTGTGAAGCAGTTCTTTTTCATTCTTATTATTGAGGAGCAGGAGGGAAGAAGGTAACCTCTTCTTTGGTCCACATAGCCTCAGTTAGGAAGGAAGGAATCTCCTCAGGGCCTCAAGCCATGGAAGTCTCCCACTGTGCTCCCTCCCAAAATGGGCAGAAAGTCAATTATGGAACTTCTACCTTGTCAACTGAAGGAGCAGGCTGAGAACAAAAGACTTCAGCTCAAATTTTGCAAACTTTTTGTAAAAAAATTCTACAAAAACAGAACTTGTGACTTGTCTAAATTCAGTTGTAAAACAGGGCTTGAGGTTGACTCTCAAAAGCTTAGGTAGTGACAGCAAAATTTCTAGCATTCTCATATTGCTAGATTATTGATGTGAATAACCATACTGGGGCCTTCTATTGGCATAGGGAATGCGTGATTTCATTTTTAAGCTATCACAATCACAGTAGAAACTTGGCTTTTGTTGTTTCCATGTTGATTTGTTGAAGAGGTAATGTAGACGGTAGATGGGAAAGGGTAAATATTTCCAAGTGAAGATTAATAGCCCCCAGATTGCTATTGTTATGAAAGCTAATAAAATAATGTAATTTAAAGTTTCTAAATGAATCTCTATTTATTTTCAATCAGTCCAGGATAGAAGGGTTAAAGAAGGGCTCCTGGTAGGCCAGGATTAAGAATTGCTATCAGACATCAGGCACAGTGGTGTTTCATGACCAATCTCCACATATCAAGGCATTTTGCACTGAAAACTTAAAATAAGAATGCTTGCCAATAGAGCTTACAGCAAAATACATTTTTATGTTTTCCTGCTTTCAAAGTTTTAATCCAACCATCAGCATCAGAATGCTTTTTGTTGTAACTAAAGAAAAATCAACTGAAAGTGACCTAAAAGAACATATATATTTTAGGTAACAAGGCATTTAAAATTTCAGTGGTTCCAGTCTTATTTAATTTAGTGTTCATATGATGTCATCAAGATTCTAGTGTCTCTCCATCTCTCCTCTATAACAAGTTGGTTTGTCTTTTACCTGAATTTCCTCATGGCCCCAAAATGGCTGCCATCATTCCAACCCTCAAATCCAAATAGAAAGATCCAGAAATAGCAATGAGTCTGTTTCCTTTTGTGTGTCTCTCTTTGTATCGATAAAGAACACTCCCCCTGAGCTTCCAGCATATTTTATACCTCACCGTTGGAAGGACGGAGGCACAGGGAGGAATAGTAGTTTAGTGGGCAATAAAAAACATTTGTCACAAAGTTGGAGTTTGACATACTAAACACAGGGAGGAAAGCTTTCCTAGGAGAGAGGGTAGTCTCACGTGCTTGATTACTGAAAATATTTTGACTTCAACCTTTCCCCACTTTCACAAAGGGATGAAGCAATCTCTTGTTTGTTGACAGAACATGGGTTTTAGATGTGATCTTAGGTGATTCCCAAGTAGGGTCAGTGTTAGTGTTTCTTCTGAAGTTTCCTCATCTTAATAACTTTCCCCTTTTGTAAGAAGAGTTCAGTGTTGTAAAGACCTGGAGAACACATCTACTATGTCTTTCCCTTCTTAAACTTAGGGAATGATATGAGTAAGAATCAGAGATCTATTCTCTATTCGCTGACATCTCTCTGAAGCAAAATGAATAATACTCAAGAAGTTTATCAAAGTCTCTCAGTGAGTAGAGAGGATAGCAGGGAAATGAATTTTGGGGACCGTGGCATATGAAGATTTCTCTAGGATCTGAGGATGCACAGATTGCAGTCTCCTTAAGTAACTTATTTCAGAGTCTAGCTATTCCCACTATCCCCTCACACTGCAAATCTTCCAGGTTCCCTGTTTTGTTTTGTTTTTCCCCTGTAAAGGGGATATTCATGGGTTTCTATGTGCTATGTAATAATCTCAGTTCTTGAGAAATGACTAAGAAAGGCAAAAAGAAAATTGACTGTGAGAAAATAAAAAAGTGGGGAGACAGGGAAGACAAAAAAAAAAAAAAGAGATGACTTGGATATTTCAGAATTGAAAAAGAGGAGTTTAGTAAGCAAAAGAAAATTGAGGAACAAACAAAAAAGTCTACTTCTCTATCTTTGAAAATATTATCTATAGTTCTAGGGTAGAAGTCAAATGACAAAGAGTGGAAATGGAGCATAGGATATGCTCTGTATTTTCTAGGTTTTTATTTGAAAGAAAACATTCAGATACTCAGCACACACGTGGTGGTGACATTAAAGCCATTTCATTTTGTGCCTTCTCTTTTTTTCAACCTTAGATTCCCTAGTTCCCCACACAGTTTTATTTTTAAGGCTTTTGTGCAAGACAAAATGACCAGAGAAGAACTGTTTTTTAAAAAAGGGTTTGAAGTTTGTTTGCTTAACAAAGTGTTTGCAGTCATAATTAGGTTGCATATTAAAGTTCAAAACCATCTCATGTTGGAAGTGACTGAAAATTGTTACCATCTGATGGCTTTGTGGGTAGAGCTTTCAGAAACGACACTTGCACGCACTAAGGGATAAAAACACAGTTTCTGGGCATTGCCCTCGGGAGACTTCAAGGATCTGGGCAACACTCAGACGGCAAACTTCCCATAATGGTATCACGGGTCTTAAATCTGACCATTGTGACACTAGGCCTTGATCTGTTGGAGTCATCCCAGTTTGATTCAGTCTCTTTGCTATTCTTATCTCTGGAGTTCTCGCTTCTTGTCTCCGGACCACTCATCTATCTGTGGGAACAGAGAAACCATGCTGAGTTGTATTTCCTGAATAAAGTTCTGTAACTCTCACCATGGGAAATCCATTACGAAGTCAGGTTTTCTGGGGAAGAGAGAGAGTGACAAAGAGAAGGAAGAGAGAGAGAGACTGATTTAGGGTGCCCAGGGTGAGTCAGCTCCTCATCTGTTGTGTTGAAAGACAAAACTGTCTTTAATTTAACCAGTACTCACTTCCATCTTCACTGTAATATGAAGCCTATTTGGGAACAGAAAGAGAAGTTTTATATGACAGATTTCAAACATCTTGCCCCAGGCAAAAGCCTCACTATTTCTGAGAGGGAAATCTCTTTCCCAGTCCCCCCACCTGAATCTTTTCACTCAGAAGGAAATGAAACAATGGAAGTTTGTCTGTTCTAAGGATAAGCACAAGGCAAGAATTAGGTCCTAATAAACCCCATGATGGGGCGTAATTATGCATGAGGTAGTACAGATGACCATGCTGTTTGGAGCCATCACAGGCATTGTGTTGGCTGAATGCAGTCTATATGTGGGTTTGGTCTAAATCTGGAAACCCAGGTTTGTATCAGATCTAAACATGAGAACAGATTTTTTTTTTCCCCTTAAGTAACCTCCATATTAGACTCATAATTTAACTTGGGTCAACTTGAAGATGAATTTTAGCTATTATCTCATTTGTCTTTAATATGGATGCCGGTTCCCTTTAACTTCTTTTATGATATTCCCCCTGACAGGAAATGCTTGCAAGTATACCCATTCTGCTTTATAAAATAAACACACTAAAAAAGTGGGGTCAGAGTTTGGCAGGAAGCCAACGTAATGACAAAAGAAGCAACTAAGTCATTGGCTTTGTGATTCAAAACAGAACAATTTTAAACAAAATAAGAATAAAAAATATAGGCTTCAATTTATAGTGAGCAGACAGGTTCATTTTGAGGGGTGGATTGGGGTGTAGAGTCGTATGTGCAGAGGGAGGACAAAACTAAACAGAATTATTTGTAAAACTTTTCTAAAAGTTAATTTTGGAAGATTTACTTGAAATCTGCATCAAAACCAGGTGCTGTCAGCAAACTTTAACAAATGAATGCTGTCTTTCCCCCTCCTTACCCTACAATAGCAATGATTAGAAAACAGCATAGAGTGTACTGGGACGACCCAGAGGGATGGTATGGGGAGGGAGGAGGGAGGAGGGTTCAGGATGGGGAACACATGTATGCCTGTGGCGGATTCACTTCTATATATGGCAGAACCAATACAATATTGTAAAGTTAAAAAAAAAAAAAAAGAAAACAGCAAAGAGTAGACGTTAGTCATCATGGCACTCTTCTGCTCATGGGGCCCCACATTCAGAGAATAGAATTCTATTCAGAGAATAGAATCATTTTGGACCAATCACACTACTTTCTGAAGCTGGGTCTTTTGCATTGCAGGCAGATTCTTTACCGACTGAGCTACAAGGGAAGCCCCCTACTTTTGCAAAGTAACCCTTTATTCATAAGCATCTAAGAATCACTGGAATCTAGTAGTACAGAAATAACACAGCCACAGGGAGAAACCCTGAATCCAGCATTAGTTATAAGATAATGTCCCTTAATTCAGTGAAGTTTTAAAATGGCAATTGGGATTGGCCATCTTCTTAAGCAAACTTATTTACTTAATACATTTGAAGCTTTTGAGAGTTTACTGCCTTTGAATATCCCTTACTTGAAAAATAAGTGTATTATATACAAATAAAAAAAGGTCTCAAAGGTTTCAAAAGGAATGGTCTTAGTGATAGTCTACGAAAAGATTAATAAATTTAAAAACCAGGTTAAACAGAATGGATATAAGGATGAGTTGTTACCTTTGGAAATATGTGTCTGAGACCCATGAAAAATTCACTTATTGAAACCTCAGATATCTATATATTCTGTTCTTAACACTCATCCACTATTCCCTTTGGATAAATTCTACCTGTTGCATCTGAGGATATTAGAACTGAGATATCCAGACAAGCTCCTCATTGAGTGACTCTTCCATCTGAAAGTTCTGGAAGAGGAATGAGTTACATGGCCGATGAGTAAAGGGAACCTACATAGACCCAAATCTTTAAATTCAGAATCAAGAAGGAAAACTCCAACTATGAATGACAGGCTTCCCTGGTGGCTCAGACGGTAAAGTGCCTGCCTGCAATGTGTGAGACCCTGGTTTGATCCTTGGGTCAGGAAGATCCCCTGGAGAAGGAAATGGCAACCCACTCCAGTACTCTTGCCTGGAATATCCCATGGACAGAGGAGCCTGGTAGACTAAAGTCCATGGGGTCGCAAAGAATCAAACACAACTGAGTGACTTCACTTCACTTATGAATGACTGCTACAGCACAATAAAATGATCATTGTGATTAACCCAAGTGAAAAATCAGTTGTAATTATGTAATTAGTTGATCACATGAGGGGAGCAGGGTATGATATTAGCAAGGAACAACACAGTATTTTCCTCGTGGATATGGATATGGCCTTTTCACTATTTCTTCACCTTGTGTACTAGTCCCAGCTATGTTCTATTTCTGGCTCCTTCAGCCTGGAGAAGGAGATGAAGTGAAGTAAATTAAAAGGGAAAATACATCTTATTTGGCCATTGTTGTTGCAACATGACTTCGAGGCTATCCGTGCAGCAGGAGCCCAGTTATGGGTCCTTTCTCTCACAGGGTGCTGACCTAGGCCCTTGGGATGGACTCACTCAGCCTCCTCCTATATTGCTTCCAGTAGGAAGGGTTATACAGATGAAAATTGCATTTTCCAGACCCCCTTGTGCAGGTAGAGGCCTAGAGTGAATTTATTTCAGTCAGATGGATTCATTCACCAGGAGATTTGGGTTTCCCAGGTAGCTCAGTGGTAAATAATCTGCCTGCCACTGCAGCAGACACAGGTTCAATCTCTGGGTCAGAAAGATCCACTGGAGAGGGGAATGGCAACCTATTCCAATATCCTTGCCTGGAAAATCCCACGGATAGAGAAGCCTGGCAGGCTATTGTCCAGGAGGTCATGAAGAGCTGGCCACGACTGAGTGACTAACATTTCCTTTCTTCTACTTACTGTGACTGATTTTCCAGATTGGGGGCTAATGTCCTGCTTGGAGGGTTGACTGGGGAGGAGGTGGCGGGTGGCCAGTTGGGCAGTCAGCAAGATGAGATTTTTTACAACAGCACCGAAGTAAAATCACTACCTGGCACAAGCTTTTACCAAAACTCTAGCTGTTAAAACAGCGTTTATTCTCCATGCTCATTCCTGTTCCAAACACTGCATTTAAAAAATTATTTGCTGTGTTTTTTCATATTCGTGTATATTTTTCCCTAAAAAGGCTAATGGTAAAATACCAGATCGAAACTAAGGAAAGAAATCTTTGAAATTTACTAGTCATTCAAAAAGTAATATGACTGCATTTAAAAAAAAAAAAAAAACTCAAAAAAAAAAAACAAAATAAAACACCAAAAAGCAAAAACCAATAAAACCAGAAAACATAACCTAGAAATATTTGTCTTTTTAAAAACGGATAGAATAACAACTAGTTCACATGTGTGTGCCTGGATTTCCTAAAGTAGAGAAGCAATGGTTGGCTTAGCCAATTAAACAATTAAATTCCCTTCCAATTCTGATACCATATTGCTCTCTATGAGACAGCAGAACCAAAATGGCCAAACATCAGTTAGTTTCAGGAAATACTGCTCAAAGATCTCAGATAGCCTAAAAACTAAACAAAATGCCCAGATGAATTGAATGTCCACACAAAATCCTATATACAAATGTTTCAGTTCACTTTAGTCATACAATTGTGTCTGACTCCTTGCAACCCCATGGACTGCAGCATGCCACGCTTCCCCGTCCATTACCAACTCCCAGAGCTTGCTCAAACTCATGTACATTGAGTTGGTGATGTCATCCAACCATCCCATTCTCTGTTGTCCCCTTCTCCTCCTGCCTTCAATCTTTCCCAGCATCAGGGTCTTTTCCAATGAGTCAGTTCTTCGCATCAGGTGGCCAAAATATTGGAGTTTCAGCTTCAGCATCAGTCCTTAAATGAATATTCAGGACTACTTTCCTTTAGGATTGCCTGTTGGATCTCCTTGCAGTCCAAGGAACTCTTAAGAGTCTTCTCCAACACCGTAGTTCAAAAGCATCAGTTCTTCCGCACTCTACTTTCTTTATGGTCCAACTCACATCCATACATGACTACTGGAAAAACCATAGCTTTAATTATACGGACCTTTATTGGCAAAGTAATGTCTCGGCTTTTTAATATGCTGTCTATACTGGTCATAGTTTTTCTTCCAAGGAGCAAGTTTCATTTTAATTTCATGGCTTCAGTCACCATCTTCAGTGATTTTGGCGTCCAAGAAGATAGAGTCTGTCACTATTTCCATTGTTTCCTCATCTGTTTGCCATGAAGTGATGGGACCAGATGCCATGATCTTCATTTTTTGAATATTGTTTTAAGCCAGCTTTTTCACTCTCCTCTTTCACTTTTATCAAGAGGCTCTTTAGTTCTTCTTAACTTTCTGCCATAAGGGTGGTATCATCTGCATATCTGAGGTTATTGATATTTCTCCTGGCAATCTTGATTACAGCTTGTGCTTCATCCAGCCTAGCATTTCACTTGATGTACTCTGCATATAAGGTAAATAAGCAGGGTAACAATACATAGCCTTGTCATACTCCTTTCCCAACCAATCCATTTTTCCGTGTTCAGTTCTAGCTGTTGCTTCTTGGCCTGCATACAGATTTCTCAGGAGGCAGGTAAGGTGGTCTGGTATTTCCATCTCATTAAGAATTTGCCACAGTTTGTTATGATCCACATAGCCAAAGGCTTTAGTATAGTCAATAAAGCAGAAGTAGATATTTTTCTGGGGCTCTCTCTTTTTCTATGATCTAACAGATGTTGGCAGTTTGATCTCTGGCTCCTCTGCCTTTTCTAAATCCAGCTAGAACAACTGAAAATTGTATAAACATACAAATGTTTATAGTAGCTTTATTCATGATTGACAAAACTTGGAAGCAACCAAGATTGTCTATCAGTAAGTGAATGGATAAATAAATTATGGTCCATCCAGACAATGGAATATTATTCAGCACTAAAAAGAAATGAGCTATTAAACTTTGAAAATACATGGAGGAAACTTAAATGCATATTACTAAGTGAAAGAAGCCAATTTGAAAAGGCTACCTTCTGTATAATTCACACATGTGACATTCTGAAAAGGCAAAACTATAATAAAAAGATCAGTGGTTGCCACGGGTTAAGGGTTAGGAGTTATGAGGAGGATGAACAGGCAGAGCACAGAGGATTCTGGGGCAGTGAAACTATTCTGTAGAATACTACAAAGGTGGCCACATGCCACTGTACGTTTGTCATGATTTCACCAAGAGTGAACAATCATGTACACGATCGACTATGGGCAATAACGATGTGTCAGTGTAGAGTCATTGATTATAACGAATGCACCACTAGGGTGGAGGGTATTTTACTTGTGTAAGGACAGGGATGGATGAGAACACTTTATCCTTTCTACACAATTTTGTTGTGAACCTAAAACTCCTCTTAAAAAATAAGATAATTTGAGAAACAAACAAAACAGCTAAACCACTATTAGCCCAAGTTTCTTGAGAAATAATTATATATTAGGCAAAATAAATTGTTGTTTAAGGTAAGGCTATTCATATACCACAAAAGGCAACATGCCTTGACCATCTTTTGCCAAATGTTTTCATGAAACTTGGGTGAAAGAAATCAAGGAAGCAAGATGTTAACTGAATCCAAGCCCAACTTAATAACTCCCAACAATGTCTCCCAGACTGGCAGGGTAGAGATGAACCATTGGCTGGCATCCAGAGGTCTTAGGTCAAGAAGTAACAATCACCCTGTTGCATTTTCCAAGAAATACAAGTTGAACTTTGAACATGACTATTTCCTGAGGAACAATTAGTCAAATGTGAGTTCTTAGTTTATAATGCTCAGGATGAAAAAAAAAATGATGGAACAGGGAATAATTTCTTTCAAGAGCCATGTGGAATTGTCCCATTATCCATATCCAAAGAATGTCCATATCCACTCTTTCAGGAAGTGAATTCTTTTGGTGTAGGATTCAGTAGATTTGGTAATATGGGACGTTAGTCTCTGTCTCTAATTCTGCTGAAAGATCTTAATGCAGATGTAATGGAAGATAAATTGCTTGTTTCCTGCCCATTTCTATCCATTTAAATGAGAATTCTGAGCATGAAAAACAGTGTTTTGAGAGTAATCAATTCAAGAGTAATCAATATTCAAAGTATTTATTAAGTGTATAGCATCATGAGGCCATCTAGTGGCGAACCCACAAGAGAAATGCCTCAAAAGTCCCACAGAAAATAGAAATTTTCCATAAAGTGAAGAACTATAAGAGCTTCTTGATGAAAGTGAAAGAGGAGAGTGAAAAAGTTGGCTTAAAACTCAACATTCAGAAAACTAAGATCATGGCATCTGGTTCCACCACTTCATGGCAAATAGATGGGAAACAGTGTCAGACTTTATTTTTTGGGGCTCCAAAATCACTGCAGATGGTGACTGCAGCCATGAAATTAAAAGACACTTGCTCCTTGGAAGAAAAGTTATGACCAACCTAGATAGCATATTAAAAAGCAGAGACATTACTTTGCCAATAAAGGTCTGTCTAGCCAAAGCTATGGTTTTTCCAATAGTCATGCATGGATGTGAGAGTTAGACTATAAAGAAAGCTGAGCAGTGAAGAATGGATGCTTTTGAACTGTGGTGTTGGAGAACACTCTTGAGAGTCTGTTGGACTGCACAGAAATCAAACCAGGCAATCCTAAAGGAGATCAGTCCTGAATAATCATTGGAAGGACTGATGCTGAAGCTGAAACTCTAATACTTTGGCTACCTGATGTGAAGAACCGACTCATTGGAAAAGACCCTGATGCTGGGAGGTACTGGGGGCAGGAGGAGAAGGGGACGACAGAGGATGAGATGGCTGGATGGCATCACCAACGTGATAGACATGAGTTTGAGTAGGCTCTGGGAGTTGGTGATGGCCAGGGAAGCCTGGCGTGCAGCAGTCCATGGGGTCACAAAGAGTCAGACATGACTGACTGACTAAACTGAACTGAGCCCGTGAAATAATGGTCCCAATAAAGTAGGATGGTGACTTGGAGTTCTTTAATGAAAGCAGTGGGGCTTTATGTTCTATTACATTGCCTTAGATCCTTGAAGATCAAACCATGTCAGATTAATCATAATCATTGCATCAAAAGCTTTATGACCTCTTAATGGTTAGATATGTCCACTACAATAGGGTTTATCATCTCAGAGTAGAGGAATATAGCCTAGAGAGACAATGAGAAAGTTCTCTGGTGACTGAACTTTCTCTGTTGATTTTTTTCCATCAGTAAAATGGTTGCCTTGGAAGTGAATTGGGAGTCCTGGGCAGGTAGCAAGCACCATTAAAAAAGAAAGAAACTAATAGTAGAAATCAGAAAAATTGATCATCCTATTTCATAAATGACTTACAGGAGTTTCTTTCTACATTCTTAAATTCCCAACAGCAGCCAGCAGAAGAGATGCATGTGTGTGCGTGTATGTCACACGTCATATATACAAGTTGCTTTATAAGACTAAATAAAAGTGTAATAAAATTAGCCTAGGCCTTAAACTTGTTTCTTCTAAGCTTTAGATATAGTTTCTGTAATTCAAAACTTTAATTTTTTTCTTTGTTCTGTTGAAAGCAACCCTATTATTTAAATACATTGGAAGACATCTCTTTAATTATTTCTTCTGGATAACAAGTCACAAGCTTCACATCTTACATTCTTCTCTGATAAACATGTTTTTCAGATAAAATCCCGTGACAATAGATCCCTTTAAAAGAAAACATTTTTTATAGTAAAGCTGTTTATATGACCTGACAGACATTGGTCTATGATAATAGTGCTTTGGGGAAAGTAACTAAAGCATTTTCTCCATAATAAACTCAACAAATATTTTTATTAGTCTCCCTCTATGCGCCTGCTAGTCTGTATAATAAAATTAACTAATTGTTGGCAGTTGGCACTGGGAAGAAAGATTGAAAACTTATTGCAACATAGACCTTAACAGACTTTATGTCTTGCCATTAAGTAGTAAGAACTTTTCAACTTTCTTTCACCTTCCCTATATCAGGGATTCTAACCCTCCCTGTAAGGAAATACTACTATTATTAATAAATCCATAAACCTACCAAAACAAAGCAGTGAATACATACACCAAAAATTTTTTTTCAAAAAGAGGATTTGGGGGCCAGCATTAGGAAAAATACAATGGGAGAGCTGTCTGAAAATGAAACCTCCCATTCTCATCTTTCCTACCCTCTGTTTGTTTCCCTAGTATGGAAATTTACTCAGTCGTATCCGACTTTTTGCCACCCCATGGACTATACAGTTCATGAACTTCTTCAGGCCAGAATACTAGAGTGGGTAGCTGTGCCCTTCTCCAGGGGATCTTCCCAACCCAGGGATTGAACCCAGTTCTCCCACATTGCAGGCAGATTCTTTACCAGCTGAGCCACCAGGGAAGCCTATTCCTGGCATTGATTCCTTTTCTCTTCAGGTCTTTTCCTTTTCTCTCTTTTTCAGTCCAGAAGACTGAATATTATTTTCAGCAATATATCCATTATCCTAAATTTACCCTCATGAAATGATTTGTCAAGTTCACTAGTTTGTTTTAATAGAATTTTACCTGCCTTCCATTAAGCTTGTCTTTTTCCCCCTGATTTTCATCTCTGCTGACTCTGTAGCCAATGTATTCAGTGATCTTCAACTCTTTCACTTTCTAAAGGCAATCTTGGATCCACCCAATTCTCTGAGTACTGAATCCAGAAATAAGTGGGTCTTGTGTATATTGTGTGCATTATGTTGTGCATTGCTTTCCCTGGTGTCTCAGATGGTAAAGTGGCTGCCTGCAATGTGGGAGACCTGGGTTCGATCCCTGGGTTGGGAAGATCCTCTGGAGAAGGAAATGGCAACCCACTCTAGTACTCTTGCTTGGAAAATTCCATGGATGGAGGAGCCTGGTAGGCTACAGCCCAGGCGTCGCAGAGTCGGACACGACTGAGTGACTTCACTTTTCTGTATATTAGTTTCCAATGCTCTTAGAGTTATAGGGTTCTCAGAGAAGCCTAGTTACTTTCAAGTGATCCAAGGGACCAAGTCATTCTGAGCTTAGTTCAGAATAATTTGTTTCACTAGGTTAATCTTGGTTCTGACCCTGCCTTTTCTAGCACGTTCCTCCAATTGGCCAGGGGCCAGGGCTGGGCTTGAGCTCCTGGAATCTTTTAAGAGAGGAATTAATTAATCTGGCTGGAGATTAAACCAAACTGGAGATGGTAAAGTTCTTCAAATTTTGCAACCACTGCCTGGGGGAATTGCAGGGGTGCAGTGGGCATCTTTTTTTCATCTTCCTAAAAAGGGAAATTAAAATATATGCAAAATTTTTTGCATTTTCTGAGAAAAAATTTAAGGGAAAACACATATAGCACAATTTGGCTTTCCCTAAACTAGTCAAATCAGTTGTATCTTTAGTAACTGTAAAGATGTAACTTGCACACTAGTCAATTTTCTAGTTATACTGACTTTTAAGTGTCTGTAGTTTTAGTTACAAAGGGAATTGCAGTGAATCACTTTTTAAGGTGTCTACAATGATTATAGGTTTTGCCTATTAAGGAGAACCAAAGAACAGAAGAATCCATCAATAGTAGAATAAAATAATGAAGCAATCATCAAATCTTAATGTCCCCTACAGCATCAAACTGATATTTATTTTCAGAAAAGATTCTGAGAAATTAAAAGTACAGGAGGAAAACATTCAGCACATATTTGCTGAGTATCTGTTTTCTATCCTGAGTTTTTTCAATAAACACCATTAAAACATTCTCATTTATTGTTTTCACTTTTGAACACGCCAATGTACTTTAAAAGTTTTTCCTTCTATTGATTTCTTTTTTATTGAGGCAACAGTTTATAACATCAGAAGTTTCATTTGTTCAACATTACAGTTCTACTTCTAAATACACTATAGTTGTCTCACCACCAAAAACTGAGTTTTAATCCGGCACACTACAGTGCAACCCCTTTACCCGTTTCCCACTCCTACTCCTCGCCCCATCCCTCCCCCTCTAGCAACCAGTACTCTGTTCTCTTTATCTACGTGTCTATTTTTGGTTTATTCATTTGTGTTGTTTCTTTGTGTTTTATATTCCACTCAAGAGTGAAATCATAAGATATTTGTCCCTCTCCATCTGACTTATTTCATTTAGCGTGATACCCTCAAGGTTGTTGCAAATGGAAATTTTCCCCTACGTTTCCTAAGCATTTGTATTTATCAGTCTTCTCATTAATATTTTTGTCTTTGATGTCACACATTGAAAAGTTTTCCTCTCCTAAGACTATATAGTCACTTACATTTTATTCTAGTATAATTATGATCTTATTTTTTGCATTTTAATATTTAAACCATCTGGGATTCATTTTGGTGCCTTGTACATTGTAGTAATTTAACTTAATATTTTTCCACATAGTTAGCTAGTAGTCTTAATCAGAAATTAGGTAGTCCATTTTTTTCTTTTATGATTTGAGATGTTAGCTTATCATGTGCTAATATTTATATCTTTTGAAAAAGCACAAGCTGGAATCAAGATTGCCAGGAGAAATATCCATAACCTCAGATATGCAGATGACACCACCCTTATGGCAGAAGTGTAGAGGAACTAAAAAGCCTCTTGATGAAGGTGAAAGAGGAGAGTGAAAAAGTTGGCTTAAAGCTCAACATTCAGAAAACGAAGATCATGGCGTCTGGTCCCATCACTTCATGGGAAATAGATGGGGAAACAGTGGAAACAGTGTCAGACTTTATTTTTTGGGGCTCCAAAATCACTGCAGAGGGTGACTGCAGCCATGAAATTAAAAGATGCTTACTCCTTGGAAGGAAAGTTATGACCAACCTAGATAGCATATTCAAAAGCAGAGATATTACTTTGCCAACAAAGGTCCATCTAGTTAAGGCTATGGTTTTTCCTGTGGTCATGTATGGATGTGAGAGTTGGACTGTGAAGAAGGCTGAGTGCCGAAGAATTGATGCTTTTGAACTGTGGTGTTGGAGAAGACTCTTGAGAGTCCCTTGGACTGCAAGGAGGTCCAACCAGTCCATTCTGAAGGAGATCAGCCCTGGGATTTCTTTGGAAGGAATGATGCTAAAGCTGAAACTCCAGTACTTTGGCCACCTTATGTAAAGAGTTGACTCATTGGAAAAGCCTCTGATGCTGGGAGGGACTGGGGGCAGGAGGAGAAGGGGACGACAGAGGATGAGATGGCTGGATGGCATCACGGACTCAATGGACGTGAGTCTGAGTGAACTCCGGGAGTTGGTGATGGACAGGGAGGCCTGGTGTGCTGTGATTCATGGGGTCGCAAAGAGTCGGACACGACTGAGCGATTGAACTGAACTGAATTCTTTACAGTATTTATATTCTCTTTCATAGTTTATTTTTGACATTTGCATTAAGTTTAATAAGTATTATCTAAGTTTGTTCTAAAACTTCTGAGATGTGGATTTGATCACTGGGATGGGAAGATTCCCTGGAGTATGTAGGAACTGTCAACCAACTCCAGTATAATTGCTTGGAAAATTCCATGGACAGAGGAGCCTAGCAGACTATAGTCCATGAGGTCACAAATAGTCAGACATGACTGAACAAACACATGTGCATGCTAAAACATCTAGGTCAGCTGATGTATATTTTCAGTTAAAAATATTAGAAAGGATAAATGATTTCTTTTCTCTCTTTATCCTATGTGTCAAAGAACAGGCCTTTGTGCTATTTTTATACATTAGAAGCAGTAGGGATAAGTATGGAATTTGTAGACTTATTGTTGTAGGAATGAGGACAATGATAGCTGAAAATTTTTCTCTTTTAGGAAACTAAAAGTAGAATAAAATAGTATTTGTTTATTTCCCTATATGAAATTTGTGTGATTTTTCTTTCCTTTCGAAATTCAAAATGTTGACCTAGTTAAGTCATTTCATTAATTTTGCATCATACTTTATAAACTTTTAAATTCTAAGGATCTTAATTCTGAGTCTCCCAACAGTTTGGTGGTGGTGCTGCTGCTAAGTCGCTTCAGTCGTGTCCGACTCTGTGCGACCCCATGGACTGCAGCCTACCAGGCTTCTCCATCCATGGGATTCTCCAGGCAAGAACACTGGAGTGGGTTGCCATTTCCTTCTCCAATGCATGAAAGTGGAAAGTGAAAGGGAAGTCGCTCAGTTGTGTCTGACTCTTAGCAACCCCATGGACTGCAGCCTACCAGGCTCCTCCATCCATGGGATTTTCTGGGCAACAGTAGTGGAGTGGGGTGCCATTGCCTTCTCCCTTTGAGATTATGTTCTAATATTTTTTTTACATATCCTGTCCTGTTTGCAATGTGTTAATGCTCTGAGCTTCAAGCAACTTAAAGTCAAGTTTATGTTTCAGATCTGTATATTTCCAGATCCTCAGTACAGTGCTGGGCCAGAGAAGATGATGAATAAAAGTGTATTGTATTATATTGCAATAAACTTACTCAAAGTAAGAAAAATGTAAAATTATTACAAAATAATTTCCTGTGGCAACAGTAATTATATCTGGAAAAGATCAGTTTCCATTCTAGTCTCAAAGGCAATGCCAAAGAATGTTCAAACTACCATACAGTTGCACTCATTTCACATGATAGCAAGGTAATGTTCAAAATCCTTCCAGCTAGTCTTCACTAGTACATGAACTGAGAACTTCCAGATGTACAAGATGGATTTTAAAAAGGCAGAGAAATCAGAGATCAAATTGCCAATACATGCTGGATCACAGAAAAAGCAAGGGAATTCCAAAGAATATGTACTTCTTCTTCCTTGACTATACTAAAGCCTTTGATTGTGTGTATCACAACAAACTGTGGGAAATTCTTAAAGAGATGGGAATACTGGACCACCTTACCTGTTTCCTGAAAAACCTGTATTCTGGTCAAGAAGCAACAGTTAGAGCCAGACATGAGACAAAAGTCTGGTCCAAAATTGGGAAAGGAGTGTGACAGGTTGTACATCGTCACCCTGCTTATTTAATTTATATGCAGAGTACATCGTATGAAATCCAGGCTGGATGAATCACAGACTGGAATCAAGGTTCCCAGGAAAAACATCAACAACCTCAGATATGCAGATGATACCACTCTAATGGCAGAAAGTGAAGAGAAACTAAAGAGCCTCTTGATGAAGATGAAAGAGGAGAGTGAAAAGTTTGGCTTGAAATTCAGTATTAAAAAAACTAAGATCATGGCATCTGGTCCCATTACTTCATGGCAAATAGAAGGAGAATAAGTGGAAACAGCAATGGATTTGATTTTCTTGGGCTACAAAATCAGTGCAGATGGTGACCGCAGCCATGAAATTAAAAGATACTTACTCCTTGGAAGAAAAGCTATGCCTGACCTAGACAGCATATTAAAAAGCAGAGACATTACTTTGCCAACCAAGATCTGTCTAGTCAAAGCTATGGTTTTTCCAGTGGTCATGTACGAATGTGAGAGTTGGACCATAAAGATGGGTGAGCACAGAAGAATTGATGCTTTCAAACTGTGATGCTGGAGAAGACTCTTGAGAGTCCCTCAGACTACAAGATTTTTTATTTTTTTATTTTTAAACTTTACATAATTGTATTAGTTTTGCCAAATATCAAAATTAATCCACCACAGGTATACATGTGTTCCCCATCCTGAACCCTCCTCCCTCCTCCCTCCCCATACCATCCCTCTGGGTCGTCCCAGTGCACTAGCCCCAAGCATCCAGTATCGTGCATCGAACCTGGACTGGCATCTCGTTTCATACATGATATTTTACATGTTTCAATGCCATTCTCCAAAATCTCCCCACCCTCTCCCTCTCCCACAGAGTCCATAAGACTGTTCTATACATCAGTGTCTCTTTTGCTGTCTCGTACACAGGGTTATTGTTACCGTCTTTCTAAATTCCATATATATGCGTTAGTATACTGTATTGGTGTTTTTCCTTCTGGCTTACTTCACTCTGTATAATAGGTTCCAGTTTCATCCACCTCATTAGAACTGCTTCAAAGGTATTCTTTTTAAGGGCTGAGTAATACTCCATTGTGTATATGTACCACTGCTTTCTTATCCATTCATCTGCTGATGGACATCTAGGTTGCTTCCATGTCCTGGCTATTATAAACAGTGCTGCGATGAACATTGGGGTACACGTGTCTCTTTCCATTCTGGTTTCCTCAGTGTGTATGCCCAGCAGTGGGATTGCTGGATCATAAGGCAGTTCTATTTCCAGTTTTTTAAGGAATCTCCACACTGTTCTCCATAGTGGCTGTACTAGTTTGCATTCCCACCAACAGTGTAAGAGGGTTCCCTTTCTCCACACCCTCTCCAGCATTTATTGCTTGTAGACTTTTGGATCACAGCCATTCTGACTGGCGTGAAATGGTACCTCATAGTGGTTTTGATTTGCATTTCTCTGATAATGAGTGATGTTGAACATCTTTTCATGTGTTTGTTAGCCATCTGTATGTCTTCTTTGGAGAAATGTCTATTTAGTTCTTTGGCTCATTTTTTGATTGGGTCATTTATTTTTCTGGAGTTGAGCTGTAGGAGTTGCTTGTATATTTTTGAGATTAGCTGTTTGTCAGTTGCTTCATTTGCTATTATTTTCTCCCATTCTGAAGGCTGTCTTTTCACCTTGCTAATAGTTTCCTTTGATGTGCAGAAGCTTTTAAGGTTAATTAGGTCCCATTTGTTTATTTTTGCTTTTATTTCCAATATTCTGGGAGGTGGGTCATAGAGGATCCTGCTGTGATGTATGTCAGAGAGTGTTTTGCCTATGTTCTCCTCTAGGAGTTTTATAGTTTCTGGTCTTACGTTGAGATCTTTAATCCATTTTGAGTTTATTTTTGTGTATGGTGTTAGAAAGTGGTCTAGTTTCATTCTTTTACAAGTGGTTGACCAGATTTCCCAGCACCACTTGTTAAAGAGATTGTCTTTAATCCATTGTGTATTCTTGCCTCCTCTGTCAAAGATAAGGTGTCCATATGTGTGTGGATTTATCTCTGGGCTTTCTATTTTGTTCCATTGATCTATATTTCTGTCTTTGTGCCAGTACCATACTGTCTTGATAACTGTGGCTTTGTAGTAGAGCCTGAAGTCAGGCAGGTTGATTCCTCCAGTTCCATTCTTCTTTCTCAGGATTGCTTTGGCTATTCGAGGTTTTTTGTATTTCCATACAAATTGTGAAATTATTTGTTCTAGCTCTGTGAAGAATACTGTTGGTAGCTTGATAGGGATTGCATTGAATCTATAAATTGCTTTGGGTAGTATACTCATTTTCACTATATTGATTCTTCCAATCCATGAACATGGTATATTTCTCCATCTATTAGTGTCCTCTTTGATTTCTTTCACCAGTGTTTTATAGTTTTCTATATATAGGTCTTTAGTTTCTTTAGGTAGATATATTCCTAAGTATTTTATTCTTTCTGTTGCAATGGTGAATGGAATTGTTTCCTTAATTTCTCTTTCTGTTTTCTCATTATTAGTGTACAGGAATGCAAGGGATTTCTGTGTGTTGATTTTATATCCTGCAACTTTACTATAGTCATTGATTAGTTCTAGTAATTTTCTGGTGGAGTCTTTAGGGTTTTCTATGTAGAGGATCATGTCATCTGCAAACAGTGAGAGTTTTACTTCTTCTTTTCCATTTACTTCTTCTTTTTATTTTTCTGCTCTGATTGCTGTGGCCAAAACTTCCAAAACTATGTTGAACAGTAATGGTGAAAGTGGGCACCCTTGTCTTGTTCCAAACCAATCAATCCTAAAGGAAATCAGTCCTGAAGATTCACTGGAAGGACTGATGCTAAAGCTGAAGCTCCAATACTTTGGCCACCTGATGCAAAGGCCAATTCATTGGAAAAGACTCTGATCCTGGGAAAGACTGAGGGCAGCAGGGGAGGGGGACAACAGAGGATGAGATGATTGAATGGCATCATCGACTCAATGGACATGAGTTTGAGCAAACTCCAGAAAATAATGAAAGACAGGGAAGCCTAAAGAGCTGCAGTCCATGGGATTGCAAAGAATTGGATAAAACTTAGTGACTTAGCAACATAAAATGACTGATGTAGACCATAGTATTAGCTCTGGAGTCTTTCTAGAAATTATGATATTACATATAAAAATTTTAGACCAGAACTTTTAATGTTATCCTGTAACTTTAAAATCAAGCAAGCCCAGCCCAGCCCCATCCCAGCACCCCGACACTCCATTGTAGTGGTGGTTGAAAGGTAATAAAGTATTGAAACAGTGACTAGTATTTGCTGAGCATTTTAGGCAGAAGCACCACATCAAAGGCTCACATACATTATCTCATTTCACTTTCTCTACAAATTTGTTAGGCCTTGTATTTGCTGATGATGGGACTAAAGTGCAGAGAATCAAAAGTCCCTTCTAATCTTCAATAATTGTTACATCCCTCAATAGTAAGTAGCAGAGTTGAGACTTGAGGCCAGATCTGGTTAATTCCAAAGTCTGTGATCTCACCATTAAACTGAACTGAATGGCTTTTTCTTTTTTCAATTGTCTCACTGTTCATGTCCAATGACACTGTAAAGTTCTTGGCTCCATATACATAATGTTTTTCCTTTTTTTTTTTTTTTTTTCAGTTTCCAGGACTCTGATCTGGCTCCATAGAACCTGAATATTTAGAATTAGAGGCCATGAAAACAGGAGGCTTACCTTGGCTCTAAAACTAAAAAGTCAATGTTATCACCTTTATTTTCTTTATATTTGCTTTTATCCACATCATTACATGCCTATTGTTTGAAGTGGCCAAAAAGAAGCAGAAGTGGGGCATGGTCCCTGTCCGTAAGAGAGTTACAGTCTGGTTACATAGGACAGTATGTGAAGATAGAGACATCACCCCACATTGTTTCTTTTTAAGCTGTTCACCCATGTAATAGCTTGGTGTGATGTTTCAAGTTGCTCTTCAAGATTCTTAGAAGATAAGGAGATTCTAATGCTGAAATGGTTGTTCCTAATCATTCTTTATTCCAATCCCCTCAAGACCAAATCTTGGCCCATTGCAAGGGAATTTAGTTTCCTAGATTGCCCTCCTAGGTTCTCCAAAGCTAGGATATTATGAGATGCTATGTGCGTGGTGAGAAATCTGAGCTTTCAGTCTTACGTTAGATCATAATGCCTTGGAAGGGAAGTGGATCATGGTGAGTTTTTTTTCTCTGTCTTATTTGTTGGTGACAAAGCTGCCTTAAGGAATGGCAGGGATAGCAGAGATTATGACAAAGATGAGCAGAACAGTATGGCATATTAATTAAGGAGCTGAGCTTCAGATTCAGAATGTTCTGGTCCCAAGTCCCTTCTCCATCAGTTATCAGCTCTATGACCTTAGACAAGTTTCTTAAAATCCTCTAAGCCTCATTGTTCTCACAGTTTACATTGAGTAAATACTTAAATGATAGTTATAAATTTTAATATGAATTCACAGACTGTCTTGGAATATTTTATTTTTCCACTTAGCATTAATTTTTCCTTCTTTTGATAACAGTGATGTTGATTTTCTTACCTGTCCCTTGGTGTAATTGCCAAAGTGCTCAGTTCTCATTAAAAAGAGATGGACATACGGCTGGAGCTAAGCCAATTAGACTCTCTTTTGGGGACTTTGAACCTTGAATTGACACTCTCAAGAGACTGTCCTTGGGTGTCTGCTGTCTGGATCACCAGAGCTGCAACAATTGCTGTCTCCTTTAAAATTTAGTACTTTGATGACCTAATGTCCTTCTATGAAAATCCTCTTCTGCAAAAAGTTGGCCAGGCTTCATGTTGTTTACAACCAAAGAATCCTGCCTGCTAACACCTAGCCAATGTTTTCTACTCTTGTGTGAGTGATTTCTTTATCCTTGATTTACTCCAAAAAACCATTTTATCAATTACTGTGGTTCTAAGCATTCCTCTTGAAAGTCATTTAATAGCCATCCTAGTCTTGTATATTATCTAATACTTCATTTTGAAGTGCACTCATTTCCTCCAAAATGTTTCTGAGCAAATCTAAACCCCATAACATCTGTGGTTGCCCCATTCATTACTGAGAATCATGAATCTGTCTTCTCCATGGCTTGGTGTACCTCTGCTGCTGCCCTATCTGTTCTCCAGACTGAACATGCCCAGGGTTTTCATCTGCTCTCATAAGGTTTCATTTCCAAACCTTTTATTATGTTGGTTTCCCTCCTCTGAACTCCTTCCAGTTAGCTGGGAAGCAAGCACTCTCCACTAATACCATGTTATCATGGAGACCATGGAGGTCACATGCTGTCCAAGAGGTAACCATGTAACCCCACAGGCATGGATTTTTTCTTCGTGCCGGAGGTAGCTGTGAATCTCTTGGGTCTCCTGCCCAGGCATACCCTGAGCATGCAACAAGTGCGAAGGGGTTAGCAGGCAGGTACCCACGTGTTCAGGGAGAGTCACTACTTATTCGAGCAGCACTAATCAGTTCAACTTTTTTTGTGGCCACTTTGAACTGCAGCCTTCTTCCTAAATCAAAACACCAAACCTGGGTGATAGCTAACAATTACTGAGTTCTTATGATGAACTAGGGATTGTGCCAAATGCTTAATGTTTATGAACTCATTTAGCCCTTACAATAACCCTTTACATTAGGTGATGATTACACTTCACAGTTAAGGAAACTGAATTACACTGGCCTCAGCTTAGGAAACAATACAGAGAGTACTTGAGCCCCTGGATTTGACTGTGAAGCCCCCTTAACTACAGCCTTTAAATGTTTCAGTGTTTAAGAGGAACAAGCTAGCAAATGTTGGACAAAATATTAGAAGGGGCATGTACTTTCTTTTAAGGCAGAGTTTTATAATTCATATAGCATGGAAAAATGATTTCATAGAAAAAGTGTGAAAAATAACATGCATATTTCCTTTTCTGGAGATTAAAAATGACTATGGAGTATTGATGGCTTTTAAAAATCCTGATATGTAGAAACCTGTTAACCCACATTCATTTTCTACATTTATTTTAATAGAGAACTCCCCTGCTTCACTAAAGAATTCAAAAACATAGGCTTAACTGCTAGCTAGGGTTCTACACTAAGCTATGCATCAGTATCAGTTCAGTTCAGTTGCTCAGTCGTGTCTGACTCTTTGCGACCCCATGAACCGCAGCATGCCAGGCCTCCCTGTCCATCACCAACTCCCGGAATTTACCCAAATTCATGTCCATTGAGTCGGTGATGCCATCTAACCATCTTATCCTCTGTCGACCCCTTCTCCTCATGCCTAGGGTCTTTTCAAATGAGTCAGCTCTTCGCATCAGGTGGCCAAAATACTGGAGTTTCAGCTTCAACATCAGCCCTTCCGATTTCCCTTAGGATGGACTGGTTGGATCTTCTTGCAGTCCAAGGGACTCTCAAGAGTCTTCTCCAACACCACAGTTCAAAAGCATTAATTCTTCGGCGCTCAGCCCTCCTTGTAGCCCAACTCTCACATCCATACATGACCACTGGAAAAACCATAGCCTTGACTAGACAGACCTTTGTTGACAAAATAATGTCTCTGCTTTTTAATACGCTGTCTAGGTTGGTCATAACTTTCCTTCCAAGGAGTAAACATCTTTTAATTCATGGCTGCAATCACCATCTGCAGTGATTTTGGAGCCCCAAAAAATAAAGTCAGCCACTGTTTTCACTGTTTCTCTATCTATTTGCCATGAAGTGATGGGACTGACTGCCATGATCTTCGTTTTCTGAATATTGAGCTTTAAGCCAACTTTTTCACTCTCCTCTTTCACTTTCCTCAAGAGGCTTTTTAGTTCCTCTTCAATTTCTGCCATAAGGGTGGTGTCATCTGCATATCTGAGGTTATTGATATTTCTCCTGGCAATCTTGAATCCAGCTTGTGCTTCATCCAGCCCAGCATTTCTCATGATGTATTTTGCATATATGTTAAATAAGCTATACATAGAGGACCTTTACTTATCATAACATTGCAATATCTTAATATTTCAATTTTATAGCAGAAGAAATAAAATCTCAGAGAGATTTACCTCTTCAAATGTTGTGTATGGGTAAATTACCAAGGAAAGGTTTTCTACTAATTCTCTTATGAATTTAATGTCCTTGCTCTGCTTGCATGCTTAAAATATTTCTTTCCCCACCTAAGACCTCAAATGAAGAAAATTCAGTGTTAATGGTTGTTTTTGGCTTATCTTTTTGGATGTCTTGGTCATGTGATGATAGCATGATGAAAAAGAAAGAACATCAGTTTGGTGTCTGGAAATTTTAGGCTAGATAAATTATTGAAACTATCAAAGTGTTCTTTAAAGTGATTGTACTATTTTTCATTTCTGATTACCAAGCCTGAGAACTCTTCTTTCATATTCTCACCTACATGCTATTGTTAATCTTTAAATTTTTGGTATTCTAGTAAGTGTGTGGGTATCTCATCATGATTTTAATTTGCATTTTCCATGTAACTAATGTTGTTTTGTTACTTTTTTTTTTTTTTTTGCAGATTCTTAGAAGTCCTTTATTTTCACAACTTAGATTCTAGCAGCATTGCCTATATCTCTCATCTCCCCTTACACCTCTCGTCCATTTTTTTTTCTCACAAATTGCTTTAAAATGAAGCAGATTAGCTATCTTTTTGTCTCTGTACTTTACCATCCAATACCCTTTGGGTTTTAGATTTTCTTTTTTTTTTTTTAATTTTATTTTATTTTTAAACTTCACAATATTGTATTGGTTTTGCCAAATATCGAAATGAATCTGCCACAGGTATACATGTGTTCCCCATCCTGAACCCTCCTCCCTCCTCCCTCCCCATACCATCCCTCTGGGTCGTCCCAGTGCACCAGCCCCAAGCATCCAGTATCCTGCATGGAACCTGGACTGGCAACTCGTTCCATATATGATATTATACGTATTTCAATGCCATTCTCCCAAATCATCCCACCCTCTCCCTCTCCCACAGAGTCCAAAAGACTGTTCTATACATCAGTGTCTTTTTTACTGTCTCATATACAGGGTTATTGTTACCATCTTTCTAAATTCCATATATATGTGTTAGTATACTGTATTGGTGTTTTTCTTTCTGGCTTACTTCACTCTGTATAATAGGTTCCAGTTTCATCCACCTCATTAGAACTGCTTCAAATGTATTCTTTTTAAGGGCTGAGTAATACTCCATTGTGTATATGTACCACTGCTTTCTTATCCATTCATCTGCTGATGGGCATCTAGGTTGATTCCATGTCCTGGCTATTATAAACAGTGCTGCGATGAACATTGGGGTACACGTGTCTCTTTTAATTCTGGTTTCCTCAGTGTGTATGCCCAGCAGTGGGATTGCTGGATCATAAGGCAGTTCTATTTCCAGTTTTTTAAGGAATCTCCACACTGTTCTCCATAGTGGCTGTACTAGTTTGCATTCCCACCAACAGTGTAAGAGGGTTCCCTTTTCTCCACACCCTCTCCAGCATTTATTGCTTGTAGACTTTTGGATCACAGCCATTCTGACAGGCGTGAAATGGTACCTCATAGTGGTTTTGATTTGCATTTCTCTGATAATGAGTGATGTTGAGCATCTTTTCATGTGTTTGTTAGCCATCTATATGTCTTATTTGGAGAAGTGTCTATTTAGTTCTTTGGCCCGTTTTTTGATTGGGTCATTTATTTTTCTGGAGTTGAGCTGTAGGAGTTGCTTGTATATTTTTGAGATTAGTTGTTTGTCAGTTGCTTCATTTGCTATTTGTTTAGTTACTTTTCATGTTCTTATTTGATATAGATTCAAATTTTTTGCCCTTTAAAAATATCAGATTGATAGTCTTATTGCTGAATTGTGAGATTTCTTTATATATTTTCGATAGTAGACCTATTTCAAATGTATGTTTACAAATACTTTCTCTTAGCCTGTGACATATTGGCTACTTAAGGGCTTCCAATACACATTTAAACTTATTACTGTCTACTTTCAATTCACATACAGCATAGGACTCAAAACTAAATAGTTCAATTTCCCCACTTTAGGGTTATTGTCATACATTTTATTATCACTTTCTATAAACCTAACAATTCACTGTTACTACTTTTGTTTAGATAGTCAATTATCTTTTAGTGAAGTTTCAAACTAAGAAAATATGTTTCTATTTATTCATATTTTTACCATTTCCAAGGCTCTTCATTTATTTCTGTATATCCAAATTACCATTTGACGTGATTTACTTTTCCTGAAGACCTTTCTTTAACATTTTTTATGGAGAAGTTCTCCTAATAACATTCTCCCAGATTTTCTGAAAAATTGAGATGTAATTGACATGTAACATCATTACAATTTTTTTCTTGTGATGAAAAATGTTAAGATTTGCTTTCTTAGCAACTTTCAAATATTCAATACTGTATTATTAACTAGAGTCATCACTATACATTTTGTCCTTATGACATTTATTTTTCTAACCAGATTTATTTTTCTAACTGGAAGTTTGTAACTTTTGAACACCTTTACCCACGTTACCCACCTCCCACCCATTTCTGCTGCCAAGTCGCTTCAGTCGTGTCCGACTCTGTGTGACCCCAGAGACGGCAGCCCACCAGGCTCCCCCGTCCCTGGGATTCTCCAGGCAAGAACACTGGAGTGGGTTGCCATTGCCTTCTCCTCCCATTTCTAGTAATCACTAATCTATTCTCTACATCTATGCACTTGCTGTTGTTTCTTTTTTAGATTCTACATAAAAGTGAGATCATACAGATACAGTATTTGTCCTTTTCTGACTGACTTATTTCACTTAGCATAATGCCCTCAAGTTCTATCTTCACATTGTTGTGAATCAAAGATTTTCTTCTTTTTCATGGCTAAATATTATATTTACATTTATATATATTTGTGTGTGTAAGTTTCCCAGGTGGTGCTAGTGGTAAAGAGCCCACCTGCCAACGCTTGACACATAAGAGACCAGAGATGTGGGTTCAGTCCCGGAGTCGGGAGATCGCTGGAGAAGGAAATGGCAACCCACTCAAGTGTTCTTGCCTGGAGAATCCCATGGACAGGAGCCTGGTGGGTTACAGTCCACAGGGTCTCAAAGAGTTGGACATAACTGAGGTGAGTTAGCACAGCTCAGCACATGTGTGTGTGCATGTGTGACATTTTCTTTCTCCATTTATATGGATAAAACTTTTTAAGTTGGTGTTTTTGTTTTCTTCAAATAGCTACCTAGAAATAGAATTGCTAAATTACATATGGTTCTACTTTTAATTTTTTGAGGAAACTTCATATTGCTTTCCATAGTGGCTACGCCAATTTACCTTCCCACCAACACTGCACAAGGGTTCCCTTTTCTCCATATTCTCTTCAATGCCTGTCATTTCCTATCTTATTGTAGATTTCATTGTGGCTTTGATTTGCATTTCCCTGATGATTAGTCATGTTGAACACTTTTTCATGTACCTGGGAGCCATTTGTATGTTTTCCTTGAAAAATTGTCTATTCAGATCCTCTGCCCATTTTAAAATTGGAATGTCTATAATTTTTGCTATTGAGTTGTATGCATTCTTTATATATTTTAGATATTAACTCTTTATTAGATACAAGATTTGCAAATATTTTCTCCTGTTTTCTAGGTTACCTTTGCATTTCACTGATGGTTTCTTTTGCTATGCAGAAGTTTTTTAGTTGGACATATTTCTACATGTTTATTTTTGCTTTTGTTGCTTTTGCTTTGTTGTCAAATCCAAAATATCATGCCATGATCTGTGTCAAGGAGTTGCCACCTATTTTTCTTTATGAGTTTTATGGTTTCAGTTCTTATGTTCAAGTCTTTAATTCATTTTGAATTAGTTTTTGTGTATGGTGTAAGAGAGTGGTCCACTTTCATTCTTCTGCCTATGGCTGTACAGTTTTCCTAATACCATTTATTGAAGAGTTGGTCCTGTCCCCATTGTATATTTTTGGTTCCTTTGTGGTAAATTAACTGATCATATTGAGTTGGTTTATTTCTGGGTTCCCTATTCTGTCTTGTTGATCTATGTGTCTGTTTTTATGCTAGTACTACACTATTTTCTTTATTATAGCTTTGTATAGATTGAAATCAGGAAGCATGATACCGCCACATTTTTTTTTTAATGTAGATGTTAAAGTCCTAACTAAAATTTCTGTAAGGAGAAAGTGGAGTAAAGGGATTTTTTTTTTTTTTTGCACTCATTTATTCATTCATTCAACAAATATGTTGGTAATGCTTACCTGTTACTAGGTTCTGTTTCTACTTTATTATGCCCTGAAATATACCAGTAAAGAAGACAGGAAATTCTTCATCCTTGTGGCACTTTGATTCTGGTGGGAGAGTGGGGGTAGACAGACAATAAACAGAAAAATCTTTAAATAATAAAGTTAATGCAGATGGTGGTAAGCACTGTGAAGAAAATCGGGGGAGATGGTTGCAATTTTATGTAGGTAATTCAGTGAAGGCCTCTATGAGGAAATGATGTTTGGGCAGGCTCTGAACAGTGGAAGAAAGACAGACCTGTAAAGATCTAAGCAGAGGGAAACCTAAAAGACAAAGGCCCTAAAGTAGAATTACTTTAATGTGTTTAAGGAAAAACAAGCAAACCAGTGTAGCTGGAACACAGTGAACAAGGAGAATGAAAGGTGATGAGGTCTGAGATGAAAACACAGGCCAGAACATTTAGAACTAATATCATTGGCAAGAAGTTTGTGTTTTAATCTAAGTGTGAAAGGGATGCTATTAGTGGGTTTGGAGCAAAAGAGTGACATTATCAGATTTACATTTAAGAAAGTTAATCTGGCTATTGTATGATAAATAGATTCTAAAGAATGGCAGGTAGGCGAGGAGAACTTTGCAATAAATTATTCCAGAAAATTGAATTTCTTTGCATGTAAAGCCAACAGGCATTTGAAAAAGAAAAGGGGAAGAAGGTGGGTCCAGGAAGGGAATACTGAGCAATTAGTCAGAAGGCTAGAATTAATGAAGAAAAGTATCTACTGAGAAGTAGTAAATAGTAAGATTCCTGGTGTCAGGATATCTGGGAGACGTTTTAAAACAAGGCTATCTACTTGTTAAATTTAAGTTGTCTGAGGTTCAGTGATGTAAACTTTTCTACTGTTTCTAGCCTCAGTAAAAATTTTCTGTACTTACTGTTCTTGTATTGATGGTACTTTGAACATAGAAAATCTAGACTTTTGTAAGCATAGGAAAAGGAGAACATACAGAATTTGGCAAGATAACTCACAAGAGGACCTAACTCATTGGATTTGGAAGTACAAATCCATCAGTGATGAGAAAAAAAAAAAGAGAAATTACTATAAGATTCTCAGGAGAAATTGGGATAAAATTGGGGTTTTTCAGGCCATAAGTAATAGTGAAAGTGAAGTCGCTCAGTTGTGTCTGACTCTTTGTGACCCCATGGACTGTAGCCTATCAGGCTCCTCCGTCCATGGGATTTTCCAGGCAAGAATGCTGGAGTGGATTGCCATTTCCTTCTCCAGGGGATCTTCCTGACCCAGGAATTGAACCCAGGTCTCCCACATTGTGGGCAGACACTTTACCATCAGAGCCATAATGGTGGTCTGAGCCAATTCCTCTTAAGCCTGAAGGGTAGAGTGACCTAGCTGATTCCAGGTCTGACATGTAAGTAAAGAAGAGGTAGAGTACAATTTTATGGTAAGACTGTGTCAATAGCATAAACCTTTAGGTTTATCGTTTCCAATCACATGTTTTTACCAGCAGTTTTTTTTAAATTAATCATTAATTTACATACTCATTGGACAAATATGTACTCAACATCTATCATGTGCCAGACATCATGTTAAGGGACCTAGGATACTGCACTAAATAGCATAGCAAGTATAGCACAGCACACCAGTTGAACTTGACTCCATGCGAGCCTCTACTCCATGTATGTTTCTGGTCTAATTGAGAGGCAGGTTATTTAGCCCAATGAGACACAGGAACACCCGTGATAGGGCATTTGAGGGGAAAAAAGTTACTGTCCTTTATGAGGAGAGCCAGTAGCTGCTTTTAAAACTTTTACTGTTATCAGTATCACCGACTATTCTTTATCTTTTCCTTAATTTTCTGATTTCCCTTACAGTGTCTTGTGTGAACTGAATGTTTAAAATAATTTCTTTATATGGTCAGAATCCTCTGTAATCTACCCTGACACACAACTTGCAATGACAAAGCGTTTGGTGTATGATTAAATTATTTCCAGGGAAGGTCAAAATCAGTTCTAGAACAGAATATTTTCTAAACAGGTTTTCCCTGGTGACTCAGATGGTAAAGGATCTGCCTGCAATGCAGGAAAACCAGATTTGATCCCTGGGTTGGGAAGATCCCCTGGAGAAGTAATGGCACCCCACTCCAGTATTCTTGCCTGGCAAAGTCCATGGACAGAGGAGCCTGGCAGGAAACAGCCCATGACATCACAGAGTTGAACATGATTGAGTGACTAACACACACACACATACTTTTTCTAAACATTTTGGGAATTTGGCAGTAGCTATTAAAATTGAATAGACACATAACCTGTAACTCAGAAATTCTACTCTCAGTATATACCCAACAGATTTTGAGAGATATATAAATAGATAGATATTGATATCAATATATACATATACAAATATAAAACATTACAAGTGTGTTCATAGTAGTGCTGCCATAATAACTGAAAGCTAGAAATAATATGCATCAGCAGTAAAATGGATAATTAAATTATGTGAATTTCAAACAATTAAAATATATACAGCAATGGAAATTAAAAGAGTACATGCAATAATATGGCTCAAACTAACAAGCATAATCTTCAGTGAAAGACGCCAGAAACAAAGAATATTGCTAGTATTATTTCTTTTATTTCCAGAGTGGAAACAAAAATGTAAGTTAGTCTATGGTACTTCTCTGCCCCCAACCCCAAGAAGTAGCTCTCACTTCTACTCAGAGAAAGATCCAAAGCCCTTGTGCAGTCCTATAAGACCTTTGCCCCTGTTATCTCTCTGTCCTTATCTCTTACTTAGAGTCTCTGCTCTAGATACACTGATTTCCTTGGTATTCTGTGAAAACAGCAGGCACACTCATAACTCACATATTTCATAATCACTGTTCCCTCTGCCTGGAATGCTCTTCCCAGATATCCATAAACCTTATTCCATTACTTTCTTCTGGTCTTCAGTTAGTGGAGAAGATGTCTCCTTCTCCATGAGATTTACCTGAACAGGCTGACTTACTCTGAAGACCTGTTTGATGATAAGCAAAAAAAAACTAGGAGAGAAGAGAGATATGGTTCCTCTTTTTAGGGAATTAGACTCTACTGATCCTCCCGGACTTTTAATAGATAGTTACAATGAAGTATAATAAATGTTGTGATTGAATTTAAAAATACAATTCTAAGCTCAGAAGAAAGGCAAGATTAGGACTGATAGGTGTGAGGGTAAATTGTTTGTAGATGGGCATTTATGAGATCACAGAGAATGGGAAGAGAAGAGGACTGAGATAGTACACAGCTCAGTTCAGTTCAGTCGCTCAGTCGTGTCCGACTCTTTGCGGCCCCATGAATCACAGCACACCAGGCCTCCCTGTCCATCACCAACTCCCGGAGTTCACTCAGACTCATGTCCATTGAGTCAGTGATGCCATCCAGCCATCTCATCCTCTGTCGTCCCCTTCTCCTCCTGCCCCCAATCCCTCCCAGCATCAGAGTCTTCCAATGAGTCAACTCTTTGCATGAGGTGTCCAAAGTACTGGAGTTTCAGCTTTAGCAGCATTCCTTCCGAAGAAATCCCAGGGCTGATCTCCTTCAGAATGGACTGGTTGGATCTCCTTGCAGTCCAAGGGACTCTCAAGAGTCTTCTCCAACACCACAGTTCAAAAGCATCGATTCTTTGGTGCTCAGCTTTCTTCACAGTCTAACTCTCACATCCATACATGACTACTAGAAAAACCATAGCCTTGACTAGACAGACCTTTGTTGACAATGTAATGTCTCTGCTTTTCAATATGCTATCTAGATTGGTCATAACTTTCCTTCCAAGGATTGTCTTTTAATTTCATGGCTGCAGTCACCATCTGCAGTGATTTTGGAGCCACCCAAAATAAAGTCTGACACTGTTTCCACTGTTTCCCCATCTATTTCCCATGAAGTGATGGGACCGGATGCCATGATCTTTGTTTCCTGAATGTTGAGCTTTAAGCCAACTTTTTCAGTCTCCTCTTTCACTTTCATCAAGAGGCTTTTTAGTTCCTCTTCACTTTCTGCCATAAGACTGATATCATCTGCATATCTGAGGTTATTGATATTTCTCCCAGCAATCTTGATTCCAGCTTGTGCTTCTTCCAGCCCAGCGTTTCTCATGATGTACTCTGCATATAAGTTAAATAAGCAGGGTGACAATATACAGCCTTGACATTCTCCTTTTCCTATTTGGAACCAGTCTGTTGTTCCATGTCCAATTCTAACTGTTGCTTCCTGACCTGCATACAGATTTCTCAAGAGGCAGGTCAGGTGTTCTGGTATTCCCATCTCTTGAAGAATTTTCCACAGTTTATTGTGATCCACACAGTCAAAGGCTTTGGCATAGTCAATAAAGCAGAAATAGATGTTTTTCTAGAACTCTCTTGTTTTTTCGATGATCCAGCAGGTGTTGGCAATTTGGTCTCTGGTTCCTCTGCCTTTTCTAAAACCAGCTTGAACAACTGGAAGTTCACGGTTCACATATTGCTGAAGCCTCGCTTGGAGAATTTTGAGCATTACAAATTACTATTGAGGATAGTACACAACGGAATAGTAAAAGATGTAATTGAAAATTCAGACTGGAAACTTAACCAGGAAGCCATTATATATACAATTTCAGGAAGAAAGGGGATGGTCTGAATTTAGGTATTAGAGTTGGTAATTAGGTCACTAATTACCTTTATATATAGAATTTCAAGAGAGAGTTAAAGAAATAAAGTGGCATTGGATAGGGGCCTGAATGACAGTTGGAGATGTGGAATTAGTGGGTGTAAACTATATAAATTATTCTTTCAAGAAGCTTACCAAGAAGGAAGGAAAAAGTTGGGATAAATAAAAGGGAATTTAACTTTTGTACAAAGCAATGGTACAAAGAGAGGAAAAAAAGAAAGTTTGAGAAAACTAAACTTTTATGTGATTGAAAGGGAGTTTGCATCCTTAAAGGAAGTTCCCTAGGATTATAGGGAAGTAGGATAGCTGACCAAGAAGCAACAGTTAGAACCAGACATGGAACAACAGACTGGTTCTAAATAGGGAAAGGAGTACATCAAGGCTGCATATTGTCACCCTGCCTATTTAACTTATATGCAGAGTACATCATGAGAAATGCTGGACTGGATGAAGCACAAGCTGGAATGAAGATTGCCAGGAGAAAAATAAATAACATCAAATATGCAGATGACACCACCCCTATGGCAGAAAGTGAATAACTAAACAGCCTCTTGATGAAAGTAAAAGAAGAGCATGAAAAAGCTGGCTTAAAACAACATTCAAAAAATGAAGATCATGGCATCCAGTCCCACCACTTCATGGCAAATAGATGGGCAAACAATGGAAACAGTGACAGACTTTATTTGCTTGGGCTCCAAAATCACTGAAGACGTTGGCTGCAGACATGAAATTTAAAGATGCTTACTCCTTGGAAGAAAAGCTACAACCAACCTAGAGAGCACATTAAAAAGCAGAGACATTACCAACCAATATCCATCTAGTCAAAGCTATGGTTTTTCCTGTAGTCATGTACAAATGTGAGAGTTGGACTCTAAAGAAAACTGAGCACCGAAGAATTGATGCTTTTGAACTGTGATGTTGGAGAAGACTCTTGAGAGTCCCTTGGACTGCAAGGAGATCAAACCAATCAATACTAAAGGAAATCAGTCCTGAATATTCATTGGAAGGAGTGATGCTGAAACTGAAGCTCCAATACTCTGGCCACCTGATGTGACGATGATGTGACTCATGGGAAAAGACCTTGATGCTGGGAAAGATTGAGGGCAGGAGGAGAAGGGGACGACAGAGGATTAGATGGTTGGATGGCATTACCAATGGACATGCGTTTGAGAAAACTCTGGGACTTGATGATGGACAGGGAGGCCTGGCATGCTACAATCCATGAGGTCACAAACAGTAGGATATGACTGAGTGACTGAACTGAACTGAAGATAGCTGGAGAAAAATTGGCAATTGAGACAGTAGATAGGTGTATCTCAGGAAAGTAAAACCAGCCTGAGTAGAAAAGCATAGGATTTGATGACTGTACCTAATTACCATCTTGAATTATACAAAGAAAAAGATAAGAATAAGGAATGACTGCGTTTAGGGAACCAAGAGGTATTTTCAGAGTATGTCTTCCTTCAACATAATATTAATAACAGTGAATAACATTCCTTTTGGTTATGGCTGGTGTTTGGAGTTGGGGTGCATATAAGAAGTGTAAGCTTCATTTTCCAGAGTGGTCACATTCACTGTTCAATGTTTTAGCAACTTTAATCATATGATCTCTTTGGCTTTATCCACCAAGTCTAAGATGTCTAATTCTTTTAATATATATTAACTGGGAAAGCACTATAGTTCCATAATAATTTAAACTTTATTTCTTTGAGTCTTATCTCATACTATTTCATCTGGATTGAGGTATAGTAATATAGCTTCCTTAGTACAAGGCAATGATTTTATTTTCTCTCCTATTTGAATAAGCCATTTAAGGAGACCTAGGGCAACCCACTCCAGTGTTCTTGCCTGGAGAATCCCAGGGATGGAGGAGCCTGGTGGGCTGCCATCTATGGGGTCACACAGAGTTGGACACGACTGAAGTGACTTAGCAGCAGTAGCAGCAGCAGCATTTTGTGAGTCTTTGCAGCCATAGCAGCATGATGCTTCTAAGAATAGTTGACAAGACCTCTGAACTTCCCTCCTAAGTAGAAATTGATAATCAGAGACAGAAATTGACACACTCTGTTGCAGTGACAGAGTAATTCTTAAATTCAACTGATATCAATACTTTCTTTACCCCCACTTACTTCTGGCCCTTTAAGACTTGTATTAACTTGGTTTGAATTAGGGGCAAAATTTGACTTTATTTGCTGAGCTCACCAAATTTATGTTCAAAGTGTGTCTTAGTATTATTGGAAGAGGGGAAGCAAATTACACTCAAACTTCCTTTTGAGTTTTCCAGCCATGACCTTAGAAATCATGGAGAAAACCATAAAACTGAATATTACTTGTCATTATATATTATTACCTGTTATTAAAGGCCGTTTATTATTTTATATGATGTGTGATGATTAATGAGATTTCCCCTTATAAAATTAAAAAGCAGACCTGCATTTTTGGTAATTCCATTCTTGCATTTGGTACTGTTTTCATATCTTGGATTTAATAAATACATTAAAATTTTAGAATCAAGTTAGGAATTAGAAGGCAAGCTATCAAAATTTTTATTTAACTCCTAACTATTAAAGCTAGACACAGAATGGTGAAAAGAAAACCCTTATAGGTGAATAAATATGTAATAAAAATATCTCTATCACGTGTATTACATATTCCAGGAGTAAATTTTAGCCCTGCCCACTGCAGATAGATTCAAAGGATTAGATCTGGTAGACAGAGTACCTGAAGAACTATGGATGGAGGTTAATAACATTTTACAGGAGGCAATGACCAAAACCATCCCCAAGAAAATGAAATTCTTAAGAAGGCAAAGTGATTGTTTAAGAACACTTTACAAATAGTTAAGGAATGAAGAGAAGTAAAAGTCAAGAAAGTCAAGGGAGAAAGGGAAAGATATACCCAGCTGAATGCAGAGTTCCAGAGAATAGCAAGGAGAGATAAAAAGGCCTTCTTAAATGAACAGTGCAAAGAAATAGAGGAAAACAATGGAATGGGAAAGGCTAGAGATCTCTTCAAGGAAATCAGAGCTATCAAGGGAATATTTAATGCAAGGATGGGCACGATAAAGGACAGAAAGAGTAAGGATCTAACAGAAGTACAAGATATTAAGAGGAGGTGGCAAGAATACACAGAAGAACTATACAAAAAAGGTCGTAATGGCCCAGATAACCTTGATGGTGTGGTTACTCACCTAGAGATAGACATCCTTCAGTGTGAAGTCAAGTGGGCCTTAGGAAGCATTACTATGAACAAAGCTAGCGAAGGTTTCCAGTTGAGCTACTTAAAATCCTAAGAGATGATGCTGTGAAAGTGCTAAGTTCAATGTGTCAGCAAATTTACAAATTCAGCAGTGACCACAGGACTGGAAAAGGTCAATTTTCATTCCTATCTCAAAGAAGGGAAATACCAAAGAATGTTCAGACTACCACACAATTGTGCTTATTTCACACAATAGCAAGGTAACGCTCAAAATTCTTCAAGCTAGGCTTCAGTAATATGTAAACCGAGAACTTCCAGATGTACAAGGTAGATTTAGAAGAGGCAGAGGAACCAGCGAACAAATTGCCAACATCTATTGTATCATATAAAAAGCAAGAGAATTCCAGAAAAACATCTACTTCTGCTTCATTGACTATGCTAAAGCCTTTGACTGTGGTGGTGGTGGTTTAGTCGCTAGGTCGTGTCCGACTCTCATGACTCCATGGACTGTAGCCCACCAGGTTCCTCAGTCCATGAGATTCTCCAAGCAAGAATACTGGAGTGGGTTGCCATTTCCTTCTCCAGGGGTTCTTCCTGACCCAGGGATCAAACCCGGGTCTCCTGCACTTCAGGCAGATTCTTTACCAACTAAGCCACCAGATAACAACAAACTGTGGAAAATTCTTAAAGAGATGGGAATACTAGACCACCTTACCTGTCTCCTGAGAAATCTGTATGCAGGTCCGTTAGAACCAGACATGGAACAACAGATCAGTTCCAAATTGGGAAAGGAGTATGACAAGGTTGTATATTGTCACCCTGCTTATTTAACTTATATACATGCAGAGTACATCATGCAAAATGCTAGACTGGATGAATCACACTGGAATCAAGGTTCTAAGGAGAAATATCAACAACTTCAGATATGCAGGTGATACCACTCTAATAACAGAAAGTAAAGAGGAACTAAAGAGCCTCTTGATGAGGATGAAAGAGGAGAGTAAAAAAACTGGCTTAAAACTCAACATTCAAAAAACTAAGATCATGGCATACACCCCATCACTTCAAGGCAAATGGAAGGAGAAAAAGTGGAAGCAGGGACAGATTTGATTTCCTTGGGCTTCAACATTACTGCAGATGGTGACTGCAGCCATGAAATTAAGATACTTGCTCCTTGGAAGAAAAGCTATGACAAACCTAGACAGCATATTAAAAAGCAGAAACATCACTTTTCCCACAAAGGTTCTTATGGCCAAAGCCATAGTTTTTCCAGTAGTCATGTATGGATGTGAGAATTGGACCATAAAGAAGGCTGAGCAATTGAAATATTGATGCTTTTGAATTGTGATGCTATAGAAGCCTCTTGAGAGTCCCTTGGACTGCAAGGAGATCAAACCAACCAATCCTAAAAGAAATCAACCCTGAATATTTACTTGAAGGATTGATGCTGAAGTTCCAATACTTGGCCATCTGAGGTGGAGAGCTGACTCATTGGAAAAGACACTGATGGTGGGAAAGATCGAGTGGAGGAGGAGAAGGGGGCAACAGAGTACAAGATGGTTGGATGGCATCACTGACTCAATGGACATGAGTTTGAGCAAACTCAGGGAGATGGTGAAAGGACAGGGAAGCCTCGTGTGCTGCAGTTTATGGGGTGTTAAAGAGTTGGATATGACTTTAGTGACTAAATAACAATAACAACACTGTAGACAGCATTGCTAGCTAGTGCTCTGTGATTCCACAAGAGTAATGGGAAGACTTCTATTTATCCTGCCACCACATAGCTAGGGTTCTGCTGTGGATTGATCCAAGATGTTTCTCTCTATAGGTTAGTTGGATGGGGCAGATTCAGGTTTTTAACACAGGTGGACTTAATTCCTCTTGTCCACTGCAGTTGTCCCACAGGGTAAAGGAAAACTGTCATCAGACAATGATGAGAGTGACCGGTACTGAGGCTCAGGAAATGGGTGAGAGTTGAGCTGTCCTTGAAGACCTTCTCAGCTCCCATGTGGCTCCAGAGCTCTAGCCAATGGATGGCCATTGAGGTGCATATATGTAAGTTTCCTTCAAGAAAATTCTCATATTCCTGCTTGTTATGGGTTGAATTGTGTCCACTCCCTCACCACCCCCCAGTTCATAAGTTGAAATCTAACCCCTAGTACCTCAGAATATGATCTTATTTGGAGATAGAGTCTTTACAGAGAGAACCAAGTTCAACTGAGGTTATTAGGGTGGATTTTAATCCACTATGACTGGTGTCCTGGACACAGAGACACATGTAGAGGGAGGATGACACACAGGAAAAGATGAACAATCTATAAGTCAGGGGAAAAGACTGGGAACAGCTTTTCTCTCACAGCTTTTAGAAGGAACCCACCCTACTGACCTTCAATTTCTGATTTATAGCCTCCAGAACTACAAGAGAATGCATTTCTGTTGTTTAACCCAGTCTGTAGTAATGTGTTATGGTAGGTAATAAACAGCTCTTTTAGACATTTTTGTTTCTTTGACCCCCTCTCAGTAAGCCTCCTTTTTCCCTGGTTTGTCCATCACCCAACTTCTCTTTCACAAGTCATGTCTGATGGGAGACTTTCTCTTCCTCTCAAGCCTTCATTTCAAATTGTTTCTGTGCTAAGAGCCCACTGTTTCTCCCCTAAAGATTTACACTCCTGCAACTCAACATTCAGGAAGCAAATTCCTTTTTCCTCTGCTTTTTGTGCTCATATCTTTTCTTTGAACCAAACTAGATGACTAAATGAGAGGACTTTTGGCAAGGATGTAAAGTAAAATTCCAAGGAAAAAACTTCCTTAATTAATAGTTATAACATCATCATGCTACCTATATGGAGATATGGTTTTATCAATACTGTTGCCCCAGAATAACCTCTGTGTTCCCTGGCTCCAAAGTAGTGTCTCTTTAAATTCAGAGAAATGAAGTAAAACAATGAAGTAGGAGGATTGAAAGTTAAAGAATTGCCCAGACTTGTAAGACTTGGATGTCTTTAGTGGAAGCAATTTTGTCTACCTATGATGGCAGGATAGCTACAGGCAGGGAAACAATCTTTGGTATCTTGCTCCGTGGTCACTGCTGGTTCCCAATGCACAGCCAAGGGGTTTTAGGCTTGTGGATACAAGAAGAAGTGTTTACATGATGGAGAAGGAAAGGCCAAGATGAGTCTCTCTTAACCTCTTGAACAAATGGACAAAGATGAAAACAGAATCAAGAAAGTCAGGAATCATGGTCAGTTGTAAAACATTTAATACAGTGGCTTGTGGTGAGTACTCAATAAATGTCAGTTGGTATTATTACTACATTTCATTAATTCTGAGATGTACTTAAATTTTTTTTTTTCTGGAGCATTTTGTGGTAATACTGGGAATCATGTCCTATCACCTGAAAATACTTTCAGTATGCATTTCTAAATTGCTTTTTAAATATTAACCACTCACGATGACATTCTAATTGTTTCAATTTTTCAATTTTCTCAATCTGAAAAGAATTTCCACAGACTCCCTTCACCATATCTACTCACATACCCACCATCTGCACCATATTCTTGGCCTCCTGCCTGTTACAGTCATCAAATTCACCATTCTCTCTGTATGTGTGTGTCAGTCACTCAGTCATGTCAGACTCTATGTGACCCAATGGACTGAAATTCTCCAGGCAAGAATACTGGAATGGGTTGCCTTCTCCAGGTGATCTTCCAAACCCAGGAATTGAACCCGGATCTTCTGCATTGCAGGCAGACTCTTTACCATCTGAGCCATCATGTTCCCCCTCAAATCCAGTCCCCCAGTTTTGCTCTATTTTCCATTTCTTCTCACCCTTTCACAGGATATCCTCCAGAAATCTGCTGCTTCCTTTATTGCATCATTCAATATTACCTCCCACCAAATAGTTCCATCAACATGCTATTCTTTCTTGCAATTTTAATTTTAAACTTTCTGTTTCCCTACTCTTCCTTCTGACTGGGCTCATTTCTCTCTCCTTTTGCATCAGAACTCCTTGGAAAAGTTAAAACTTACACATTCCCTCCTCCCCCATGGTTTTAACAGCTTTTGAAATCAGAGCACCCATAAAATGAATACTTGCAATCATTTATGTGAGTCTAGCAATGATTAGTAAGAGCAGGGCAAACTTGTAGCTGCTTCTGCTGGCCTTGTGAGATTGGGAGACTCTAGTTGAACCACATGGCTCAGATAATGGGCTTTAGAGACTGAGTGGATTCAGATCCTGGTTCTCCTAATTATTAGCTGTGTGATCACGGGCAAATTTTTTTATATCTCTTAAGGCTCACTTTACTCAACTATATAATAGGAAAATAATAAAATTACCTGAGGATTAAATTTGTTATGAAAATTAAATTAGATAATGTTTGTTAAGTGTTTAGCAAAGTGCCTATTACATGGAACTCAATAGAGTTGTTTTCATCCTCATTCATCCTCATCCTCATGATAATATATCATCTTATGTGCACATGAAAACACATGGACGATAATGGGCCATTTTGGAATGATCGATAGAGGGTTTAATTCACATTATATAACAAGCAGGGCAACGTTTCACTGTTTGCCCCATCCTCTTTTGGTGAAAATACCTGCCATTCAGTTGTGACATAATCATAGTGTTAACAACCTAGAAATGAACACCAGAATATTGTAAAAGGCAAAGTCTATATTTTATCCTAAGCAATCTATTGAAAATTAAAATGTGATTATCTGTCAAAACAATGGTTTGCCTCTTTTAATTCCTGCTCTGTTTTTTGTCAGAATGTTTTAATTATTGTTTTCTTTCCTCTTTTCTTGTTTCTATTGATTTGTTGCCAGTTTAATTGTGCCACTAGGACCTCCCAGTTCTCAATGAGTTGCCCTCAGGGAATTATGTCTGCTTCATTGTTTTAAAGTAAACCAGATCTCCAAATACCTACAAAACAAAATCAGAATTTGAAGGGATTATTTTTGAATGAGGAAAAAGCTAGGAGGAATAAATAATAAGATACAATATTTAAGGTATAAAAAGTTTAAAAGGGAGAGCCACAGTTAGTAACTTTAGATCTAAAAGAATGATTATTATTAATAACTGTACTATAGGTGTATCCATTTAAAGCAGGGGAGCAATGAAATAACAGATTTTAAAAAGCCTTTTTGTTTTGGGTCACAAGCCAAATTATTTTTTCTACTTGTATTAGAAGAGCAGTATTTGGATGAGTACAGTGTTCAGATAGATGACAACAAAAAATCAAGTGCACCCATCAGTGAATTAGTGTGCTCAGTTGATTCTTAGTTTACTGAAAATTTTCAGTTGTCTTTAGGGTGCATGTTTAGGAGAAAGAATTTTTAAATGTCAGTAAAAGGTGAAGAAGACATCAATTATCGTTTTTATGATTGACCTAGTAAGTAAAGAAAAGAAAAGAAAAGAGGTGTTCGAGTCATAAATGGCCAAGTCTATGTGAAAACACCATGGATGATCACAGTATTGTTTCTATGTGAGTACTGGCTCCACCATCATGTGGACCTTGAGCAAATTACTTGACTTTCCCCTTTGCTATTAGAAAATGGGGATAATTTTAGAACCTTCCTTACAGGGTTGATGTGAAAATTAGGTGATAATGCCTATAAAGCATATAAGTTTTCAGTCCCTATTAATTGCTGTTATAATAGTACTATGAAGCTAAGATTCAATGCAGACCCTCCTCAATGAATACACACATAAACACCTCCCCTTCAGAAGAAACAAAAACTAGTGTACAGAGCATTGCAGAGTGACCTGGCTGCAAGCATTGGCTGGGATTTGGTGTCTTGGTCTGAGTGTGTTCTCTTGTTTTGTCCCATGGACAAAATGGCATCCTGGAGACACTGCCATTGCTCAGTTGGGATAAGACCATGGGCTAGATACAAGTGTCATACCAATAATAATCTCAGTGGGTTGGTTTCTGTGGGTTTTTTTTTTTTAATAGAAATTTAACTTGATGAGTATATTGAGGCAGTGGTATAATATAGTATTTTTATATGATTTTCACCATGACCCATAGTCAAAATAGTACTGATTTTATGAGGTATCTGCTCTTTCCCCTCTTCTCTTCCCATCTTGCCTGTCCTATTCTATTTCATTTTTTAGAAAAATACAGGTATACTTCATTTTACTGCACTTTACTTTGTTGGGGCTTTGCAGATACTGCATTTTTTAAAAACTGAAATTTTTGGCAATCTTGATGAGCACTATTTCCCCAACAGCATTTGAAAAATTGCTCACTTCATCTCTGTGTCACATATTGGTGAATCTCACAATACTTCAAACTTTTTCATTAGTATTATACTTGTTATGGAGACTGTGATCAGTGATTTTTAATGGAACAATTGTAATTATTTTGGAGGTGCCACAAACTGTGCCTATATAAAACAGCAAATTTAATTTTAAAATGCTGTGTGTGTTTTGACTATGCCACTGACCTACTATTCTCCCATATATTTCCCTCTTCTTGGACCTCCCTATACTCTGGAGACAATAATAATGAAATTAGGCCAATTAATAACCCTACAATGGCCTCTAAGTGAAAAGATAGTTCATGCATTTCTCAGTTAAAATCAAAAGCTAGAAATGATTAAGCTTCGTGAGGAAGACATGTCTAAAGCTGAGACAGATTGAAAGCTAGGCCTCTTGCACCTAACAGTTAGCCAAGCTGTGACTGCAAAGGAAAAGTTCTTGAAAAAAATGAAAAGTGCTAGTCCAGTGACATGAAAGATAAGAAAAAAGAACAGCTTTGTTGCTGATATGGAGATTAGAGGTCTGGATAGAAGATCGAACTAGCCACCAATTCCCTTAAGCCAAAGCATATTCCAGAGCAAAGCCCTACATCTCTTCAATTATGTGAAGGCTGAAAGAGGTAAGGAAGGTGCAGAAGAAAAATCTGAAGCCAACAGAGTTTGGTTCATGAGATTTAAGGAAAGAAGCCATCTCTATAACAGAAAGTGCAAGGTGAAGGAGCAAGTGCTAATGTAGAAGCTGCAGCAAGTTTTCCAGAAGACCTAGCGAAGATAATTAAGTAAGGTGGTTAAACTAAAAAACAGATTTTCAGTGTAGATGTAACAGCCTTATTTTGGAAGAAGATGCTATGTAGGACTTTCATACTAGAGAAGAGAAGTCAGTGTTTGGCTTCAAAGTTTAAAAGGACAATCTGACTCTCTTGTTAGGGTTAACGCATTTGGTGGCTTTAAATTGAAACCAGTGCTTAACATGGTTTACTGAGTGATTTTTTAAGCTCACTGTTACTTCTCAGAAAAAAAAAAAAAGTATTCCTTTTAAAATATTACTGCTTATTAAAAATGTACCCAAACACCCAAGAGCTCTGATGGAGATTCATTTTTTTCATGCCTGCTAACACAACATCCATTCTGCAGCCCGTGGATCACAGAGTAATTTCTACTTTCAAGTCTTATTACTCAAGAAATAAATTTCATAAGGCTATAGTTATGTTAGATAGTGATTCCTCTGATGGGTCTGAGCAAAATAAACTGAAAATCTTCTGGAAAGAGTTCACCATTCTAGATGTCATTAAGAATATTCATTATTCATGGGAAGAGGTCAAAATATCAACAATAACAGGAATTTGGAAGAAGTTGATTTCCAACCCTCTTGGATGACTTTGAAGGGTATCAAGACTTCAGTGGAGGAAGTAATTGTATATGTGCTGGAAAGAGCAAGAGAAATAGGCTTAGAAGTGGGACCTGAACATATAATTGAATTGCTGTGATCTTAAAAGATGCTTACTCCTTGGAAGGAAAATTATGACCAATCTGGATAGCATATCAAAAAGCAGAGACATTACTTTGCCAACAAAGGTCCATTTAGTCAAGAATATGGTTTTTCCAGTAGTCATGTATGGATGTGAGAGTTGGACTATAAAGAAAGCTGAGCGCTGAATAATTGATGGCTTTTGAACTGTGGTGTTGGAGAAGACTCTTGAGAGTCCCTTGGACTGCAAAGAGATCCAACCAGTCCATCCTAAAGGAAATCAGTCCTGGGTGTTCTTTGGAAGGATTGATGCTGAAGCTGAAACTCCAATACTTTGGCCACCTGATGCGAAGAGCTAATTCATTGGAAAAGACCCTGATGCTGGGAAAGATTGAGGGCAGGAGGAGAAGGGGACAACAAAGGATGAGATGGTTGGATGGCATCACCGACTCAATGGACGTGCGTCTGAGTGAACTCCAGGAGTTGGCGATGGACAGGGAGGCCTGGTGTGCTGCAGTGCATGGTGTCGCAAAGAGTCAGACATGACTGAGTGACTGAACTGAACATGATAAAACATGAATGCATGAGAAGTTGTTTCTTATGGATGAGCAAAGAAAGTGTTTTCTTGAGATGAAATCTAGTCTTGGTGAAATGCTGTGAAGATTGTTGAAATGACAACAAAGATTTGGAACAGTACATAAATTTAGTTGATAAAGCAGTGGCAGAGTTTTAAAGAACTGACTAATTTTGAAAGTTCTACTATGGTTGAAATGCTATCAAACAGCATTGCATGTTACCGAGAAATAATTCATGAAAGGAAGAATTAATCAAAGAGAGAAATCTCATTGTCATTTTTTTTAGGGAAATTGCCACTGCCCCAACCTTCAGCAACCACCATGCTGGTCAGTCAGTAGCCATCAACATCTAGGCAAAGTCATTATCCAGCAGAAAGATTGTGATTCACTCAATGTTCAGATGATGGTTAGTAGTTTTTAGCAGCAAAGTATTTTTTAAATTATGTACATTTTTCAGACATAATGTCATTTCACACATCATAGGCTATCAGTTCAGTTCAGTTCAGTCGCTCAGTCATGTCCGACTCTTTGCGACCCCATGAATCACAGCATGCCAGGCCTCCCTGTCCATCACCAACTTCTGGAGTTCATGCAAACTTATGTCCATCGAGTTGGTGATGCCATCCAGCCATCTCATCTTCTGTTGTCCCCTTTTCCTCCTGCCCCCAATCCCTCCCAGCATCAGAGTTTTTTCCAATGAGTCAACTCTTCCCATGAGGTGGCCAAAGTACTGGAGTTTCAGCTTCAGCATCAATCCTTCCAAAGAACACCCAGGACTGATCTCCTTCAGAATGGACTGGTTGGATCTCCTTGCAGTCCAAGGGACTCTCAAGAATCTTCTCCAACACCACAGTTCAAAAGCATCAATTCTTCGGTGCTCAGCTTTCTTCACAGTCCAACTCTCACATCCATACATGACCATTGGAAAAACCATAGCCTTGACCAGACGGACCTTTGTTGGCAAAGTAATGTCTCTGCTTTTCAATAGGCTATAGTATAGTATAAATGTAACTTTCCTATGCATTGGGAAACCAAAAAGAAATGAGTGACTCACTTCATTGTGATATTCACTTTATTGCAGTGATCTGAAACCAAACTCACCATATCTTCAATATGTGCCTGTTTTTGGTTTCACCAAATTGATTTCACCTCCCTGCCCCAACCCCACTAAAGGATCTCAACCTTAAGTTTGAAAAACATACTATAATGAACACTATTCTCTACTGATTTCCTCAGGTCATCTTTGTTCCTTTATTTATTTTTTCAGCAGCTTTGTAATTCCATCTCTAGATGAAATTGTTGCTTTATATGATGTTGTTTGGTCGCTAAGTCATGTCCAACTCTTTTGTGACCCCATGGCCTGTAGCCCTCCAAGCTCCTATGTCCATGGTCTTTCCCAGGCAAGAATACTGGAGTAGGTTGCCACTTCCTTCTCCAGGAGATCTTCCTGACCCAAGGATCAAACTCACGTCTTCTGCATTGCAGGTGGGTTCTTTACCACTGAGCCACCAGGGAAGCCCACTATTATATAATAGAAGAATTTTATTGTCAGGAATGAGTTTCTAAGCTGGGTGAAAATTTTGTTATGTATAGGTTTTCAGAGCATGTTGAAATGTAACCTCAGAAGCACAGAATTTGAACATAGTGAGGGCCTTTTTAAAGTTGAGGGTCAGGCCATACCATACTGATGCTTCCCCAGAGGATTTCACAATATCTCAGATGCCGGCTTGTACTTCCTGTATCTGAGGAGAGTCACTGGTATGAAACGCCTTTAGATGACTGACCTGGGGCTCTTCACGTCCTCCTTCAACCCCTTTGAGTCTGCATAGCCTCTATTACTGCTCCTTGCAGTGTTCTATGAAAGTTACTTGAGAAGGAGGAGGTGGGAGGAGAGGCTGGAATCTGCTGATTATAGCAGCATCTCATGGCCAGAGATGTTCAAACCTGCAAGATAAAGAAGTCTTGAATGTTCCTCAGTGCTGACAAATATCATACCAATAGGATTGGTTGAGAAGCTGGCATTAGGGCATCAACTTCAGTGCAGCTTATGTGTGAAGATGGTTAAAACCCAGAGAGATATCTCTGTCTCTTCACATAATCCTATATACCATTTTTGTACATCATATCTCTTTAGTGAGATTGTAACTCCTGAAAGTAGTAATACGTCTATGTTTTGTCTCCCTCCATAGAGGCATGTGCACTGTTCATATTCAGTCCTCATGGGTTGAAGAAACAATATGCTAAATATTTTCCAGTCTGCTATTCAATTTAGCTGTAATGTAAAATTCTCCCCCCTCCCCGCCTCCAGAACCTGGGCTAATTAAACTAGATTTTAAAAATGTTCAAAAGAAATGTAGAAAAGCTGACAGCTTATGGATGTGCATGATTAGTTGGTTATTTGGAGGAATAGGGGTGTTTGAAGTCTTTCTGATGACATGAATAGAATGTGTGAAACTTGTAAGCATTCAAACCATTCATAAACCTTTAAATATCTTGGCAATTTCATTATCAAAATTACAGAGGTGTTGAGGGAAACTTCTATCATAACTGAATGCTTTTTATAATAAGAGTATTACATATGTATAGCCAGGAATAACAGGAAAAAATATTTTCCTTTTGAAAAGAAAAAATATGAAAGATAGCACAGTTAATATAAATATGGCCAAAAACTACAGATCTTAAAATAGGTCTTATCTATCATTAGTGATGAGAGAAACTTAACAACAAGCAGGGCAAATTCTTCACCAGACTTTTGTTCTTTCCTTAGCAGTATCAAAGTGACTACAATAGAAGAATGGATTAGGATGCAAGCTCCCTTTTCAAAATATTTGAATAGTTTTCAAAAAGGGCCAGTTTGCAAATGTAGTTCAGGAAGGAAGTAAAGTTGCCCCTGAGCTTAAACTTTATATGCCAAATTGCAGTAAAGATCATGTTTTATGATAGAGTTAACATAAATACATGAACCACAGGGGTTCTCGGGAAAGGACCAGGGAATGAAGATGTGACTGCAGGAACAGATCCTCCAGTTTTATTTTCCTCATTTGGTTGAGTCCACTTATCTCTAATGATTCTTTAAATAAAAGGGAAGTAACTCCTTTCCTTTAGTTTCCTCTGAACTAAAGAGAAAAATGTAAGGCTTTGGAAAAGACCTCTAGTCTGTGGGTTTCATTTAAAGCAAAACAAGAGCAGACTCTAGCTATAATTTCATAAAGGACAATGGTAGTCATACCACCCAAAGAATGGGTGACTCACCAATTGTACAGGTACAACATACACTAGAAAATATTGATGAGCTAGGGCCAACTGCAGGTTAAAGATGGAACCTTACTCACAGCACAAATGCTGTCAACTGCCTTGTGGTTTGAAGAGTGATTCAGAAGAGCTTTAGATGAAAGACAAAGCGGCCATTGGAATACTGGCAAACTAGAAGCCTGAGCTCCTTGGGAACTTTGGGCTTGCCAGGTGGTCACTTTGGCATTTTAGGGAATGGGTGAGAGTGTGTATATAAAATCTGTGAATGTAGCTACCAGAATAATAAGAGGTTTCCAGAGTTCATTCATCCATCAAACACAAGCTGAGTCCCTACTCTGGAGATTATATTTGTTTAATTGATGGGCAAAGGCAGAAGCCCAGATCCTTATTGGCTATCTTTAAATGCCTGAAGTTTGGAGCGCTCTTCTTCCCCGTTCTCTTTCCCCAACTTCCTTGTTCTCCAATTAATCCCTCTCCAACTCTCCACGCCAGCTTCTAACTCCAACTCATGATTCAGTTTTCAGCTTCAATGTGACTTCCATAGAAAAGCTTCCACACCCCTCCACCCCATCCTTCCCCAAAATTTGGCTGGATTCTTCTGGTACAGTATGTCATTACTTTCCTTCCCAACACTTACCACAGCATCAAATAAATCTGTGTAATGATTCATTTAAAGTCTGCCTTCTCCACTGGGCAGAAAGTTCCATGAAGGCAAGGACCAGCCTGTCCTATTCCCTGTGTCCTAATGGCCTGGACAATCGCAGAGCAAGATTAAGACACTTAGAGAACCTGCTGCCTCCTAGACCATTCTTTGGCAAGTAAGAGACAGGAGACATTTTATTTTTGCATATGCCATGATGTTTTAAATCAAAGCGATGGCTAATTTTCACGTGTGCATGTAATATTGGATAGGAAGAGAGATGAAAAGCTTTATCTTAATGTAGAATCTGTATTTTTTGTATAGGTGCTGTCACTGAAACTAACCACCTGTGTGGAAATTCAGAGAACTACTTTTGGATTTTAGGATCTTTCTGATTGTTAAATTCTGGACACACAGCTATTGCTTTGCTACAAATCTACCTGGGAACTAGTGTGGCTACCAAGTTATCTGTCTCCTCATGTGGTAATTTGCCCAGATTCACATAAGTAGTCAGTGGGAGAGTTGAGATTCCAACTCAGGTCTGACTGATTCCCAGGTCTACCATCGTCTTTCATAGCAGGCAGGAGGAGTGGCAGAGGGGAGGGGAAAAAAAGGAGAGGAGAGAAAGTGGAGTCACGGTTTCTACCTTTGTGAGATTGGTTTGTATGTCTAAGTCTGGACTGTAAATGTACACCGCAAGATCTGGGTTCCTGATCATTATACTTTCATTCACTCATTCATACAGTTGATACTTACTGAGCGTGTATGGGTGATAGGCATTGAGCCACTGAGGTAAAGAAACTCCAGCTCGTGGCCTTGAACAACTCAAGGTCCAGGGCTGGTGGCTCACAGAACTGCAAGATGGCAGTCCAACCTGGTCACTGCCATGACAGAAGTAAGAACGGAGCCCTGAAGGGACACGGTCCTAGTACTCTGGGTCTCCACAAGTAAATTTGAGAGTAATAATTCTTTATTTTAGAACAATTATACGTTCTTTAGGGAAAAAAAATAAAATATATCATTTTTGAGATGTCCCTTGAATGTACTCAACTAGAGAAATACTGCTTTATGTTCATAGGACAGGCACATATGCTGCATGTCTACATTGAGATTCTTGTATTAGAAAATGCACCCATACAAAAAATCCTTCTGTACCAAAGAGAAGCATTTAAACAGATTCTGCATTAAGATAAGGGTTTTCGTCTCTCTTCCTATCCAATATTATATTCGCACGTGAAAATTTGCCACTGCTTTGATTTAAAACATCATGGCATATGCAAAAATAAAATTTCTCCTGTCTCTTACTTGCCACGGAATGGTTTTAAATGTGTTCTCTGATCTACCTTCTCAATCATGTGCTCTCTACTGCAAGTCCCATCTCAACAGATGGCACCTCCATCCTTTCAGTTGCTTAGGGATCTTTAACTCCTTTTCCTCAAGCCCTTCATTCACCTGATAGGAAATTTCATTCAGTATGCTAAAAAGATTTCCTGAATCTACTCTCATCCTGACCATCTCGGTAGGTGCTGCCATCATCCCTTGCTCAGATAGTAACAGCCTCCTCACTGATCACCCTGCTTCTGCCCTTGCCCACTCACTCGCTCTAGTGTATTCTCCACGCCAGCAGTCAGAATGGTGCTTTTACAACTCTCCAGTGGCTTTCTGTTTCATCCAGGGTACAAAACAAAGAATCCAGACAGGTCATGAAAGCCCTAAAGGATCATTCCTGTCACCTTTCTGGCCGCAGCCCTAACTCCCTCTTTCTCCATATCTAGCCATATCTCTATGGCCACATCTTGATTTTGTTTTGTCTGTCATGCTCCTGCCAAACCAGTGACTCTCAATGGTGATTTTTTTTTCCCCTCCCACTACGGGTCTTTTGACTATTTCGGTTGTTACAACTGGGACATTTTTGATATTTTTGGTTGTTGCATTTTGACATTTTTGGTTGTTAGGGGTGTATATTATTTGCATCTAGTGGGCACAAGCCAGGGAGGCTGCTGACCATCCTGTAATGCACTGGGCAGCCCCTACCACAAAGAATTATCTAGCCCATAGTATCAATAGGACTGAGGTTGAGAAGCTGGCTTATCCACATGTCTAACTGCTTCATCCTCTTTAGCTCTGGACTCAGATGTCACTCTTTCAATGAGTTTTTTTTCTGATCATCCTATTTAAATGTACTCCCAATATACTCCTGATCCCCTTTATTCTACTTAACATTTTCCTTTTCATGACCCTTGTCACAGGCTCACATACTCTGTGATTTGCTTTTGCTTATTGCTTATCTTCTGGGAGAAGACAATGGCACCCCACTCCAGTACTCTTACCTGGAAAATCCCATGGATGGAGGAACCTTGTGGGCTGCAGTCCATGGGGTCGCTAAGAGTCGGACACGGCTGAGTGACTTCACTTTCACTTTTCGCTTTCAAGCATTGGAGAAGGAAATGGCAACCCACTCCAGTGTTCTTGCCTGGAGAATCCCAGGGACAGAGGAGTCTGGTGGGCTGCCTTCTATGGGGTCAGAGAGTCAGACACGACTGAAGCAACTTAGCAGCAGCAGCAGCATTGCTTATCTTCTAGCTGACCAGTTGAATTATAAACATTAAAGCAAGTGTACTTGTCAGCCTTGTTTCCTAATGTAGCCCAGAGGAGTTCCCAGCAAAAGCAAACCCTCAATATATTTTGCTTCATAAACACATTTAATGCTCATGCATGAAAGACTAGTAGTAGAACTTTGATAAAGTAGGAACTTTGTGACCCTCACTTGCAGCTCAATATCCTCCTTAGGAGTACTTTAAAAGGAAATAATCATCTCATCAGAACTATCAGTTTGTATCATCTATTGAGGAACAGTTTGAAATTCTGGGTTTAAGGGTTTGGTAACCTTTTATTCTGTATTTTTTACTTCAAGTATTGATATTATTGAAATACTTTTGAAATAATTAGAATAATATCACCAAGAAGCTCTGTGTTTTGTTTTTCTCCAGGGATAAATGAAAGATGTCCATTCAGGAGGTTTCCTTTCTTTGTAACTATCAGAAACATTTACTTAGCAATTTCATAATTTGTCGCCTTTCATTGACTAAATAATGCTCAAAAAATGGGCAGTAGAGAATATTATTTTTTAGACCCAAAATAAAGAGAAAGATCTTTTATCTTCCCAATGCTATTTTTCAGGCATTAATACAAATTTAGATTTTAGTGTTTGGTCCCTCTCAGCTTGAAATATTTCCAGACGTAATGAATTGGTTATTTCCTCTAAAAGTTCAATAGCCGTGATTCCCAGGTCTTTATACTAGTTTACATTTGATTTTTTTCTTATTTTCACTCTGTGCTGAGTTTGCTTTTATTGGAAGATGGTTTTTACTAAATAGATACCAGTTGAGTATAATTTTTGGCCCTCAGGGGTCTATATAGCCTGCTGTTTTTTCTAGAGCAATATTTGTCTCTCTGGAGAGAAAAGGTTCAAAAAATATTGCTTATTCTCACAATTTTGCAAATGTTTGCCTTCAGATCTCATAATTGCCCTCCTCCCAACCTGTTTCTATTCACAACACAATGTGAAGGTTGCTCATTACACAAGGAGTCTGGAAGTCCAGTACAAGGAAACTACACATTTTCAAGTAAATTACAGGTTTTTACAGATGATAGAAATTTGTTGTCTGGGCACACACTCTGGTTCTTTTCCTTCCTTCCAAACATGTAATACTGATTTTCTGTTTAAAGGGTGTTCACTCTGTGTATGTCTCTCTTAAACCAAATGAAACAAAAACCTGGGAATCATTGTTGCCTTTGTTCTGATGGCACAGTAAGGTCAGTTGCGACACGAGGGAGGGAAACTGGCAAACAGCTTTTGACTTTTAAGTACAGTTTTCAGAATAAATCTTCAGGCAAATGCTCTGGAGACATCTCCACAAATGCCTTGTGATCTTCAGCTGGACTGTCAAGTTATTTTTCCCTTTCCCCCTCCACTTTTAAACATCAGCAGCTCTATTGCTTTTGTACAAAATAAACAGGCAGTGTTTTTGCTGGAGGTATGGGTGGGTAGGGTATAGAATCAGTAATTGCAGATGATTTCCATTATGATTTCTCTTTTCTACATTAAATAAACACCTTGGCAGGCAAAGTCTCTTTTTACTTTCATGATTTGAATGTATCTAAATGAATTGTTAACTTTATAGGGGCTCCCAACAGTTCCAGGAGATAACGATGAAAAATTTTAATCTTAAGATTTGTCTTCATTTTTTTTACCTTCTTTCTTTTATAAAGTAAATTTATTCTTGACCAGGATTGGTAAGAACAGTTATTTTCAAATATTGAAATGATTTAAAATTTTCATTATCTGAAAATCATAGGCCTGGGAGATAAGTCCCAGACTTCCTATGGTCAACTTTATTTGCAGAAGAAAATAGAGCTAAAGTTTCACATGGATGATTAAGAAGTGGATAGTTAGAATGTATATGCATTATACAGACATATGGATGCCTTCCTCAAACTAATAATAACCAGTATTTTCTTAAGTTGTCTCTTTGAAGACAAATTACTCACTTGATACATGCGCTAAAGTATTTTTACATCTTCTACATAATAGAATGCCATGCATACATTAGTAATACATGTATAATCCAGTGCCCCATGCACATGCAATTAAATTTGTTCTTAAGAGATTCTAAATGTTCAATTTTTCTGAAATAAACTGCAATTTAAATCATGCAAAATGAGCATTCAACAATAATAAAAAGACATAAAACACATCAGATTATCATTCTAGAAGGACTCTAGTATACCAATACAAACGTCCAGTTGAGGATAGTACACACAGTGGCAATTGTATAATTGAGTGAGCATGAGGCTGAGATATCCAAGGAAAAGTTTTTGCCAGGCTGAAGACAAGAACCAAGTGGAAGACACTCAGCTATTTGTCATAACCAGTGACCTTAAAGGAAAAAACGTGATCGTAGGTTCGTTTCCCCAAATGCTACACTATCTTGATGATTCATAGGGGGAAGTACAAGTTTTAAAAATGGCTTATGTTCAGGAACAAAAATCAGGTCTCTTTTCTGTTCCTATGGTGATATATTCCAGAAATTAAGAGTTGGTTCTCTGTCTGATCTGTCCACAGATGCATGGTTTCTTTCTTTAACCAGCTGTAGCTAATTGCATGAGGGCCGCCTCTTGTGCTGAACATGAAAAGGAAACCTGTAATTTATTGCAATAGACCATACCATTTCTGCTGTACAACTGCCTTTTCTGTCATGTCAATGAGTGTATTTCTTATGGTATATTGGCAGCTCAGAGACTGGAAAACAGCATTAGATGGAGAGAGAGAGGAGAGAAAAGGGTTTTAGAATCCCTTCAAGTACTTTACACAGAACTCAATAAAAGAATAAACTAGAAACAGAAATTCCCTTTGCAATCTGCCAGGGGGAAATTTTTGTCTGCTATTGTTTACACGCAACTCTTTGAATCAACTACATTGACTTAAGAAGATACAAATACGGGTGACATGCAGCTTACTATTAGTTTCTATTGAGCAACCCTCCTCACGTGCCTGGAGGAGTGGTCGGGGAGACCTTCACTGTAGTTAGAGCGCGGTACCCAATGTATCCTCCATACCCCTCATGGTTTCAAAGGGCTCAAAAGTTCAGTCAGGTATAACATAGGCACAAAATAACTGGGCCTGATATTTATGAACCAGATCTGTCCACCAAGGTGTTTACTAGAAATTTAGTTCCTAATGAACTAGACTCTGCCCTGCCTTAAGGCCCACTTGTAAATGCTTGTCAAAGTGGTGCCCTTCTTTTGTTGAGTGGAAATTCAAATTAAAAGACATGCTATTTTGCAGGAGTGGAAACAAACAAGTTGAGAAAGTGCCGTGTATGTTTTCCAGTTGACTCACAGCCCCCTCAATAGTTCTTTTGTGTGAGGGTGGCAAGTTTTCCCCTGAAGCTCTGACAAGTGTCAAGAAGGGAGCCCTGCGGATGCTGATTCCCAGACAGTGGGCATGGAAACTCCACAAGGGTCTCCAAACATAGCTGTTCTCATTATGTTGGTTGCACATAGTACCTGTTGTCACACAATTTGGTTGATTGAAACCCCTGTCCCATCATGTCAATAGTTTGGGGAAGATTCCAGTTAATCACAGAGTCCCTAAGGGCCATCTATCTGCCCATCTTCCTATGACTGGCTCTCCAGATGCTCGCTGGAATTGTTTCCAATCTGGGTTACTTTTCAGTACCATTTGAATCAATTAAAAATACCCAGTTTTGCTTGTATGGCTTCAGAAGCAAATCCTGCTACATGTTTTTTCCTGTACATTGTTAGGCAATGTAGCACTAAGGAAACTGGTAAATTATGTATGTGTAAGCTATTAAGACTGGAGAAGGGAATGGCAAACCACTTCAGTATTCTTGCCTTGAGAACCCCACGAACAGTATGAACAGGCAAAACGATAGGATACTGAAAGAGGAACTTCCCAGGTCAGCAAGTGCCCAATATGCTACTGGAGATCAGTTGGAGAAATAATTCCAGAAAGAATGAAGGGATGGGGCCAAAGCAAAAACAATACCCAGTTGTGGATGTGACTGGTGATAGAAGTAAGGTCCGATGCCGTAAAGAGCAATATTGCATAGGAACCAATCACGATGGTGTGATCACTCACCTAGAGCCAGACATCCTGGAGGTGAAGTCAAGTGGGCCTTAGAAAGCATCACTACGAACAAAGCTAGGGAGGTGATGGAATTCCAGTTGAGCTATTTCAAATCCTGAAAGATGACCCTGTGAAAGTGCTGCACTCAATATGCCAGCAAATTTGGAAAACTCAGCAGTGGCCACAGGACTGGAAAAGGTCAGTTTTCATTCGAATCCCAAAGAAAGGCAATGACAAAGAATGCTCAAACTACTGCACAATTGCACTCATCTCACATGCTAGTAAAGTAATGCTCAAAATTCTGCAAGCCAGGCTTCAGCAGTATGTGAACCATGAACTTCCAGATGTTCAAGCTGGTTTTAGAAATGGCAGAGGAACCAGAGATCAAATTGCCAACATCCACTGGATCATTGAAAAAGCAAGAGAGTTCCAGAAAAACATCTATTTCTGCTTTATTGACTATGCCAAAGCCTTTGACTGTGTGGATCACAACAAACTGTGGAAAATTCTTCAAGAGATGGGAATACCAGAACACCTGACCTGCCTCTTGAGAAACCTATATGCAGGTCAGGAAGCAACAGTTAGAACTGGACATGGAAAAACAGACTGGTTCCAAATAGGAAAAGGAGTAAGTCAAGGCTGTATATTGTCACCCTGCTTATTTAACTTCTATGCAGAGTACATCAGGAGAAATGCTGGGCTGGAAGAAACACAAGCTGGAATCAAGATTGCTGGGAGAAATATCAATAACCTCAGATATGCAGATGACACCACCCTTATGGCAGAAAGTGAAGAGGAACTAAAGAGCCTCTTGATGAAAGTGAAAGAGGAGAGTGAAAAGTTGGCTTAAAGCTCAACATTCAGAAAACAAAGATCATGACATCTGGTCCCATCACTTCATGGGAAATAGATGGGGAAACAGTGGAAACAGTGTCAGACTTTATATTTCTGGGCTCCAAAATCACTGCAGATGGTGATTGCAGCCATTAAATTAAAAGACGCTTACTCCTTGGAAGAAAAGTTATGACCAACCTAGATAGCATATTGAAAAGCAGAGACATTACTTTGCCAACAAAGGTCCGTCTAGTCAAGGCTATGGTTTTTCCAGTGGTCATGTGTGGATGTGAGAGTTGGACTGTGAAGAAAGCTGAGTGCCGAAGAATTGATGTTTTTGAGCTGTGGTGTTGGAGAAGACTCTTGAGAGTCCCTTGGACTGCAAGGAAATCCAACCAGTCCATGCTAAAGGAGATCAGTCCTGGGTGTTCATTGGAAGGACTGATGCTAAAGCTGAAACTCCAATACTTTGGCCACCTCATGTGAAGAGTTGACTTGTGGGAAAAGACCCTGATGCTGTGAGGGATTGGAGGCAGGAGGAGAAGGGGACAACAGAGGATGAGATGGCTGGATGGCATCACCGACTTGATGGACATGAGTTTGAGTAAACTCCGGGAGTTGGTGATGGACATGGAGGCCTGGCGTGCTGCGATTCATGGGTTTGCAAAGAATAGGACACGACTGAGCAACTGAACTGGAACTGGAAGCTATTAAGAAATAACTGAACAACATATTAGAGTGTGTTTAAGAGAAAAATGCCATTGAACTGTACATACATAATATGAATCAAATATGCATGTGTATATACAAGGATGTATATATACCTATATATATGCATACATTACATTGCAGTAGTCAGTGATGGTTAATCAGATGAATGTTTGCTAACTGGAAAAATATAATATGATTGTGTACATCCCAATTCACATGATACCTATTTTTCATTCTTTGTGGAAATAAGGAATAGAGAAGGGACTTTTCAAAAACCTCAAAAAGTGAATAGTGACCAGTTTTCCAACCACAGCTCTCACAAACAAACTTCTGTTTTTGATTTCCTATACTACTTTTCCATAGGGAAGTTGTCCTTTCCATTCCACAGGAGGGAAAAGAAACCCAGAGCCATCTTACAAAATTACACAACTTGTTCTATGACAGTATAAACCTTTAAGTTATAGAAAGTCTAGAATTGTTTTAATATTACTAAATTCTTTTCATTTTCAAGCTCTTTTGGCTAGAAACCCAATGTTTCTGCACTAGAAAAGTTAGAGAAAGAATACACTATACTACATGATTCTTAAAATCTGCACTATAAGTTTAAAAATATTTAATTTTATCAACGCTTTGAAAATTAACACCACAAACTTTTCAAATATACTCTCAGAGAGGCTTTTCAGGAATTGGTTTTAACACAAGACTTCAAAAATTTGAACTATACTTGATTAAATTGTACTTAATTTAAGAATGTATTTAGTTGTTAAGATTACTAATGGAATTTGTTAGTTTTCAGGGTTTGTGAAAATGCATTATATTCTTAATGTTGGGCTTCTTGAAATGATTGTTTAGTCCAGAACTAAATATAGTTCTTCTGAGGTAGATTAATCCATGAATATCCATTCATTCTCAAGGCTGAAACAAACAAAAAATTATACCTTGATATGAAGAAGTTTCAGTTTTATTTGGAAGCCAGGAGTGGCCAACCCAAATGCATATGAGTGCAGAATAAAGTTCTATGTTCTGAGGTATAAGATTTAGTTGCTGTGGGTCAGCAGCAGAACAGAAATTTACCTAGGAATGCTGTCATCAAGGAAAGTTTCACAATGGATTGGAGTATTACAGCCCCTAATACTGCCTGGAAGTTAGGTGACCTTTGAGTCAGATTGGTTTCCTGAAGGCAGTATGCATCCTATCAACTGTTGCTTTGTGAGAATTTGTCAAAGGACTAATGACTATATAATTGGGAGAGAGAAAAAGTAGAAAGAAACAAGAGAATTGAAGAGACATTTGTTGAGCCCTCATATAACCAGACACTTGGCTGGAAGCTCTGCTTATATGTATTATGCCCTTAATGTTCACAATGATCCAGTTCATGCTCAGTCGCTCAGTCATGTCCGACTCTTTGAGACCCCATTGACTGTAACCCCCTAGGCTCCTCTGTCCATGGAATTTTTCAGGCAAGGATACTGGAGTGGGATGCCGTTTCCTCCTCCAATGGATCTTCCCAGCCCAGAGATCAAACCTGCATCTCTTGTGTGACCGAATAAGATAGTTTATTACTCTTATTCTACAGATGAGGACACCAATGCTTGGGGTGACTTATGATATTGCTCATGGTCACAGCTAATAACTGTTAGAGTCAAGATTTGAACCTAAATAAGTTTCATTCCAAATTCCATACTCCTTCATCTATAGCTACTGCTCTTAGCCAAGTCAACTTGGCAGACTCTTTTTGCAAATTTTTATCCTTTGCAGTAGAGAAGAATTATTAAATATATAGCAAATGTAACTTAATTTCTTTAGTTTGGTCCAACTTTCTACATGAATTCATTCATAAAATCCTTAGACTAAAATCCTTCTTTAGTTGTGTGTTTTGATTTGGAGTTCTGAAAATATGGTATCTTTCCTATTAAAAAAAAAAGTCCTAATCTGTATTAAGCAAGAGATAATGAGAGTGTATATACAGAGAAGGCAATTTAATTACAGAAAATTGTGGGGAGAACATCCTGAAGAGAGAGGTGACTCAGCATCCAGGCTCAGCCTGGCTACTCTGTTTCTAAATGACCTAAACCTAAAAAAAGAGATGTTCACTCTCTTTATTTACTTTTAACTATCTCTGCTTGCTTCTTTTCTACACCATAAGACTGTACAGAAGTCATCAGACAAACTCAATCTGCCTCATATCCATGAGGAATTGTTACAGAATAGTAATAAAGTAATTTTGTTTATAATCTCAGAAAAAAATATTGCTGTAATCGATGTTGACTTTGACTGATGCTCTGATCTTAGTAAGATTAATCTCAGCAGATTTTGGTTTGAATTACAATATCAGTCCTTTGAGTTTTTGCTGCCTTCTAGTTTATGTGACAGAAATAAATATTTTCTGAATTTTATTTTACTGTTGGGTAGGAAGAATACCCCTCAAAATGCCATAGTAGCATCAGTTGGATACCAGGCAGTTGGATTAGGGTATCATATGAGTTGACACTGGGAGGGATTGAGGGCAGGAGGAGAAGGGGACAACAGAGGATGAGACGGCTGGATGGCATCACTGACTCGATGGACGTGAGTCTGAGTGAACTCCAGGAGTTGGTGATGGACAGGGAGGCCTGGCGTGCTGCGATTCATGGGGTCGCAAAGAGTTGGACACGACTGAGCGACTGATCTGATCTGATCTGATCTGATACAAATATACTATATATATGTGTGTGTGTTTGTATATATATACATAATAGGGTACTATATAAAATAGACTTCCTTGGTGGCTCAGATGGTAAAGAATCTGCCTGTAATGAAGGAGACCTGGGTTTGATCCCTGGGTTGGGAAGATACCCTTGAAAAAGTAATGGCAACCCAGTGGCAAGGGAATTCTTGCCTGGAGAATTCCCCAGATGGAGGAGCCTGGCGGGCTACAGCTCATGGGGTTGCAAAGAGTCAGACATGACTATGCCACTAACACATTATATTAATGTCATACAAATCTGGAAACCAGTCAGCCAATGGTCTCATTGGGCTGACACTTGAAGGCAAGGCTTCCTATCCTGAATGCAAATAAAATATCAGGCAAATTTATAGCTTGAGTTGACTACATGAGGATGAGTGAGGTACAAACATTCACACTTCTCCGTGAGTTATTTATCTTTAGGTGATTTTGGGGTGAGGGTCAGGCACAGCATATGTGAATACGGATTTACACATTTTAAGTTGGACGTAACTACCTTGCACCTGTTGGTGAATGACCTGGATAGATAAGGATCAGTGGCCACTGACAGTCACAGGTGGGAAATGTATGAGGAAGGTGGCACTTACAGGCACCAGGCAACCCTGCCCACATCAAAGTCCTGAGCGCACTTTGATTTCATAGCCCTTTCCATTGGCCTTTTATGTTTCTGTGACAGAGGTTTCTGTGGTTAAAATCAGATAGTGTATCTGCCAATCGCCCATTGAGGATCAGGTGCCCAGAACCATAAAGCAGTCTAAATAACACTGGAGTACCAGTGAGCTGCTTCTGTTTGTCAATGGTCCACACCAATGTCTCTCACCAAGATACTGTGTGTAAAAAAACTGTCAGAGCTATACTGATTTATGTTTGAAATAAGTCATAGTCATCTTTCAAGGAAAAAGTTTTTTTTTTCCTTGACATAACTGCTGTGTCTCCTTTTTTTCTCCCTCCCACACCCTTTGCAACACCATATTTTCCTTTGTGCTTGTGTGATGTACACCTCTGGCATGCTGGCTGAGTGTTTTCATGTGGTGGAGGAAACTCCCAGATTCCAAAATGGCCCTTCCTTGTAATTTTGACCCGTTATGAAGTGGTGTTCTTGCCAGACGTAAAACCAAGCAACATATGGAGGTGAAGAACACAGGCACTGGGTCAGAGTAAATGAATGCACTGATGACTAATCCAGCCTTTATTTTCGTCAAACACATTCCTTATTTCTGTTTAGGATACAAACTCAAACCTATGGCTGGAACTACTAGTTTTTCAAAGGAGAAGGCAAAGGTATTAGCTTTGGAGGCCAATTTTTACCATTGTTCTTGCAGTGAGAAAAAAACAATATTACATTTAAATTATAATATATTCTAAAAAGAAACAACTCCTAACCATTCACAAAACTTCATGGCCTCATCCAGTCATTTTCAAAGTTTATGTATCTTTCATTTCACCATATGATGGAAAAGTTTCCTATCATGATGAAAACAAAGTCTCACTTTTGAGGAAGGATAGTATGTAGTATATTATAAGATACATATTATAGTACACTATTCTGTGACTCAGTGTTAAAAAATCTGCCTGCCCAAGCAGATGTGTGTTCAGTCCCTGGGTTGGAAAGATCCCCTGGAAAAGGAAATGACAACCCTCTCTAGTATTCTTGCCTGGAAAATCCCATGGACATAGGAGCCTGGTGGGCTAAGTCCATGGTGTTGCAAAGAGTCGGACATGAGCTAGTGACAAAGCAACAATAACAGCAATTCTATTAATCACATATGTTAAAGGACTTCAAAATTAGAAGTTTTGGGAAGAAGATTTGATGTGCATATCTTTTCACCAAGAAAAATAGAAATCAGAAGTAACATCTAGTGTCCAAATGGCAAATGCATTTTGGTCCAATTTTCTGTTACTATATATCCCACCTAGACAATAGGTCCATGCAGCTGCAGACTACCAGCTGAAAGCTAACCAGTGCATGTGCTTTCCAGCCAGAAAGAGTTTCCAGAATGCTCATGCCATGCCGTACTAGACTGTCATATTCTGGAAAGTTCACTGGAGCCTGAGAAGGATATCTTCAAGCTTAGACTGTCACCAGGCTTTTTATTCAACTCAGTAACTAGAATGTGTTGAAGGGAGTCTGTGCGTGTGTGTGTCTGTGTGTGTGTATGTGTGTTAGGTGGGGGGGTGATATTGGTGCTAAGGTTTGCCTTAAATGGAAATGCTAGGTTAGAACACACACACACATTCCTGACATCCTTGATTCCTCTTGCATCAGACTTTGGTGGGACAAGGTATGTGATACTCTATACCAACCAAGGTAAATGGCAAGATTTTTCAAAGCTTTGAAGGAAACAGAGGAAAACAATACCATGTCAAGTAAAGAAATAATTATATAATTTGGATTTTCAACTGGTTAAAAAAACTCAAGTGATTATAAGCCCCCATCCTGTATGTTAACTTTTCTGAATCTGACCCCTACCTCACTTTCCAAATAATGGCCATACTGCCGTGTGTACACAGTATATACCCTGCATCCTTTCAAAGAACTAAGCTTCATTCTTCCTGTAGTGACAGTGCAATGGGGCAATAATTGTCAAGTGGAAGTTTGTGGTGCTTTGCTGCTAATTAGGATCACCTGGAGAGACTTTCTAAACTACACATGTCCACTCTCCTTTTAATCAGAGTAATGAATTTCCCTGCTCCTTTTTAATAAGATGTAGGAGAAGGCAATGGCACCCCACTCCAGTACTCTTGCCTGGAAAATCCCATGGACAGAGGAGCCTGGTGGGCTGCAGTCCATGGGGTCGCAAAGAGTTGGACACGACTGAGAGACTTCACTTTCACTTTTCATTTTCATGCACTGGAGAAGGAAATGGCAACCCACTCCAGTGTTCTTGCCTGGAGAATCCCAGGGACGATGGAGCCTGGTGGGTTGCTGTTTATGGGGTTGCACAGTCAGACACGACCGAATTGACTTAGCAGCAGCAGCAGTATCATACCCTACTACACAAAGTTCTCATCTTTATACATACTGCCTTATTTTTACTATTATGAATCAGAACAAGAAGACTTGTTTGGATAACCAATTTCAGGAGGGCCCTTTGTGGAGATTTCCAAAGAATCTTAGTAATATTTAAGAATTTGTCGAGAAGTGGCTATGCTTTCCTTTCTTTCATTTACTTGTTTTTGTTATTGTTGTAAGGTTCCTTGTAATAAGAACAGCCCCCAGAGACCAAGTTGTTGGCCCTTTGCTGCCTTTGAAGCCAATTCTTAGCTCCCTCCATCTTTTATGCTGTTGTTTTAAGACTTCTCCTTGGCACTTGCCATTTAAAATGTTTGAATTTTGCCTTTTGGGAGCTCTACCTTTTGTTCTTCCACAAAAAGTTTGATTAAATGAAGGCCTCATTCAAAGGCGACTGAAATTAGCCCTAAGTTTAAAAAATTCTAAGAAATAAAATCTTTTCTCGTGTCGGGAAACATTCTTCTTCCACCTGGTCCTCTGTCAATATCTCTAGCTACCCAGATGCTTTGTCACATGTCATTTCTCATCTGATATATCATATGTTTGTTTATTGGTTTATTGTACATTCCTCCCACTCACCCCACTGGAATGTAATCTCTGTGAAAACAAGGACTGTGTTTTTCTCTTTGTCTATTAAAATGGTATCTGGCACATTCTGAGTGTTCTCTAAGTACTTGTTGAATACTTGAACATTCAGCAAAGCAAGGACAAGTGTAAGAAATTGTTTTTCTCTCCTGAGAGAAAGACAAGGAATATCAGCTCTAGTGGCAAGTCTGTTGCTAGAGTAATAATTTAGTCTTTCAAATAATTTTAAGAATTATTAAAAACTATACAGCTCTAGAGAATTAGGCCTGATTTTCTAGTAAAGTAATCAAACTTCTGCCCCCAGATAACTATTGTCCTTTACTTGAAAAGATACATGTTCTTTCAAGAACATGTATCTTTTCAAGTAAAGCTCAGAATATTTGGGTAACATCTCTTTGAAATCACCTTAATGGCTATTTGTTAATCAAATTAACCCCACTGCTTAAAAAACATATTATTTAATTAATTTTTGAGTAGATAATATACTTACATGAATATTATTTAGATTATTTAGAATATTATTTAGATTCGAATATTATTTAGATTCCTATATTTAGGAGTGTTTCAGATACCTTTCTTTTATTGATTTCTAGTTCAATCCCATAGTAGTCAGAGAACATAATTTGTATCATTCAAATTCCTTTAAGTTTAGTTAGATTTGTTTTACAGCCTAACTATAATCTCTTTTAAAAATATTCTGCTTGCACTTCTAAAAAAAAGGTGTGCTCTTCTGCTAATAGTTAGTGTTCTACAACGTTGCTCAAGTCAGTTTGGTTGGAAGTGTTGTTTAAATCATCTACACCATTACAGATGTCTTGCCAATTTGTTCTACCTGTTATTGAGAGAAGGTTTAGGAGAAACCTCTGGTTGTAACTGTAGCTTTTATGATTTCTTACTGCAGTCTTATAAATTTTTACTTCATGTATTTGGAGTCTTTTTCAATGCAGAAACATTTAAAATATGTTACGTGATAAATTTACAATACAAGGTATTTTGCTTTAAGTAGTCATTTTTCAAGGAGACTTAAAGTTGAGTAAGTCTTTTGTGTTTAGCCAGATGGTACCATTTCATTACTCACCATTCTCTGGGTAGATTTAGATCCCCATTTTTAATTATTTTCTTTCTGCCTAAATGATTTTCTTTCAACATTTTTTACAGTACATGTCTGTTAGTGACAAATTCTGCTTCTGTTTGCCTTAAAAACTCTTTTTTTTCACATTTGTTTTTGAAAAAAATTGCTAGGTTTAGAATTCTAGGTGCCCTTTTTTTTCTTTCAGGACTTTAAAGATATTGCTATACTATCTTCTGACTTGCATTGTTTCTTAAAAGAAGACTGCTGTCTTTTTTCTTTGAGTGCTTTTAGGATTTTTCTCTTTATCACTGGTACTAAGCAATTTCATTATGATGCTCTTCATAGCTTTATTTATGTTTCTTGCATTTTGGGGATTATTAGATATATGTACTTATAGTTTCATCAGATTTTGAAATGTTCAACCATTGTTTATTCAAATTCTTGTTTTATTCTCCTGTTTATCTCTATCAGGGGCACTAATTATATGTATATTTGGTGGATGACCTTTTACTTTTATTTTTTCAGAGTTCTTTCTATGTCTAATTTTGGATAATTTTTATATTTATACCTTTAAGTTCATTAATCATTTCTTCTGTGTCTAATCTGCTGTTAATCTCATTCAGGATATTCTTTTATCTCAGATATACATTTTTCATTTTCAGAAGTTTGATTTGATCTCTTCCATGTCTCCCATGTTTCTACTTAACATTCTTAATCTTTTCTCTAGCTTACTAAACAAAATGAATAATTTATAATAATTGTTTTAATATCCTTGCCTGCTAATTATATTAGTTGCATTACTTCTGGGTTAGTTTCAATTGATTTACCTTTCTCATCATTATGAATCATATTTTCCTGCTTCTTTGTGTGCTTGGTAATTATTGATCAGGTATTAGACATTGTGAATTTTATTTTGTAATGTACTTGTTTTTATATTTATATAAATATTTGTGAGCTTTCTTCTAGGGCACAGTTAAATTACCTAGGAAAAGTTTTAATATTTTGGGAATCTAGATTTTAAGCTTTATAGGCAGAATGGCATTTATTTTAGGGCTAACATTTTCCAGTATTAAAGCCATAGCTTTCTGAATATTTTACCTGATGTTTTTTGAATTATGAGTTTTTCCTACTCTGGATAATGAGAACAGAAGCTATTCCACGTCTTATGTGAACTCCAAGAAATGGTTCCTTGAATCCTTTTGGAAGATGGCTTTCTCCAGCCTTAGTTTCCCTATCTATCTTTTTATGCATCTCTCTGTCTCTCTCTCTAGCTCTCTCCTCTTCAGAACACAGAAACAACGAAAAGCAAGAGAGACTGATTAGTTTGCAACTGCTTCCCTCCTATGTCCCAATGCCCTTGTCCCTGGAAATATCTACCTAAACCTTCAAATCCATAAGTCAGCATTTCCTGTTCTTGTTTTTAACTTTATTCAGTGGATTATTTCAAATTAGTAGTAGCTCCATCTTGCTTGTAAGATTTTGATTCCTGCAGAAAAATTTGCATTTCCCTCCTTATACCTAAATTCTTGACAAATTTTCTTGGGCTTGAGATTCAGGAAAACATAAAATTTCTCAGAAATGCCAGGATGGAATTCCATCATTATTTTATAGTCTCCCTTGCAGTTAAACTTGGCCATGTGACTAAGTATATGAGTGGAAGGAAATTGTGCAACTTCATTTCAAAAGAGGAAGCCATTTGCTCTGGCTTTTCTTTGTCCCCTTTCTTAGGGTTGTGAGGCTGATAAGCCAGCTGAGATAATGCTGGTGAGGACAGCCTACTACAAATGCCCAGGCTACAAGGTAGACAGAACCTGAGTCCCTGGATAGCCTTGTGGAACAGTTTCCCTGCAATCCTGAAGTGTTTTATTTCTGGAACGTTTTATAGGAAAGGAAATTTATTTAATCTATGGTTTGGATTCTCTTTGATGTAACAGCTTGGACTCTAATACAATAGGTATATTAAATTCATTTATAGTTACCATTATGATGGATAAATTTGATCTTAGATCTGTCATGCTATTTTATACTTTTTATTTTTTACAATTAAAGAAATTTACTTATTTTCTTTGTTTCATGTATATAGGTATAATTTTTCAGGAAGATTTGTATTTTCTTTTTCCACTGATTACCTTTGTAACAATTTTCTTGTTTTCTTTTTCCTCTCACAATTGTTTGGGTGTCATTTCTACTTCTTCAAAATACATTCTATTTTCTACCAGTTAAATACAGTAAATGTTTGCTCTCTGTTCAACTGTCAAGTTTTCCTGGCCATCCTTTGGTTGGCTATCATTCATCTCTAATAGTATCCTCAATAAGGGCGCATGGTAAAAATATTCCTTGAGTTCTTTCCTGTTGAAAACTGTTTGTCTGCATCCTTTATACTTTCTGGTATATAAAGTATATACTTTATACTTTTTATATTTTTTCCCTTGAGCATCTGTAAATTTATTCAACTCAGAATATGGATATAAAGAACTCAACCATTTTTGCCCCCAAATGCTGTTATAATTTAGACCCACTTTCTCAGAGACTATAACATAGCATGCTGATTTACAAAGTGATCATGAGAAAGGATAGAGAAATCATATTTTGGTTTTAGATATACTTGTCATTGACCTGTATCTTTAAGAATTACATAAGGACAGAACACTGCCTCAGGGAGGATGAGAAAAGCAGATAATAAGAATGTAGTCTATACCTGTAATTCTTGTGTATATACCTTTAAAGATAAAAGAAGAAAATGTTTATAATGTCATTACACTAACCAAGGATATAATTTAAAACTCTCACACCTTTACTGTTCAAATGAGTCTATTTATTGTTAGAGCAGTGACCCAGGAGGGAGGTCATGTGGACAGAGATTAAACCACTTACTATGTTTTTTTCATTTACATAGTAGGGAGATGGTGGACCTCATATATTACTTCAAGTTTCTTGCAAATTCTTTGAGGTAAACCAACTAAAATAGTTTTACATTTGATAGTGACATTTCATAATTAGCCATGGATAATTCAGGGTATTTATAATTAATTACATTTCCTCTGCAGTAAAGCTGAGATGGCTAAAGACAGTCATTTCATCGTACGTGGCAGAAATTTCAATCAATCCTTACAAAAATCTTCTACTTTTAACTTGGATTTCAAATTTCATCATTGCCATATAAAATGTTGTGTGTCTTCTGAGAGTATTTCTATATGCAGCTCTTTACTGTTCCTTTTCTTATTTATTTATTCAACAGATGATTTATTGGGTGCCTACTATATGTCATGCAGAGAATCAAGAATGTACCAAAGTCAGACAAAGTCCTGGTTCTCCTGGACTTTATATTCTAGTGTGGAAGATAGATAGACAAGACAATAAACCAACCAATCAACCAGCCAGATACCACATTTTTATTAGGAACAATAAGCATGAGTAGGGATAGAGCTATGGAAGGAGTACCGCCTCAGATAAGGGGGTCAGAGAAGCTTTCTCTGTGGGAATGAACAGAATCCTAAATGTGAATAGCTGGGGAAATATGTTCCTGGCAGAGAGAAGTCTAAGAGCAAATACCCACACTAGGAACATGCTTAGGTGTTCTGGGAATAGCCAGGAGGCTGCAGAAGCCAAGGAAGCAAATGCAATAGGAGAGCTCATGGAAGAAGGGGGTGGGGATTTTATAGGATCTTGCAGGGCTTCCCAGGTGCCTCCACAATGAAGAACCCACCTGCAATGCAGGAGATGCAGGAAGCAGGGGTTTGATCTCTGGGTCAGGAAGATCCACTAGAGGAGGATACGGCAACCCACTCCAGTATTCTTGCCAGGAAAATCCCATGGACAGAAGAGCCTGGCAGACTACACTCCATAGGGTCGCAAAGAGTTGGACATGACTGAAGTGACTGAGCATAGGGCATAACAGGTGCCATGGGCTTTAATCTATGGCAACAATGGATTTATACCTATGAAAAGACTTCTACACTGAGTAGAAGGGTGTCATGATTTAGTTTACATTTTAAAAGAACTCCTGACTGGGACTCCCCTGGTTGTCCAGTGGCTAAGACTCCACACTCCCAATGCAGAGGAGGCCTGGATTCAATCTCTGGTCAGGGACCTAGATCCCATACACCTCAAATAAAAATCCTGCATGTCACATTGAAGATCCCACGTGTTGCAACTAAGACCTGGCACAGCCAAATAAATAAATATTAAAAAAAAAAAAGAAAAGAATCCCTGACTGCCATGCAGAGAACTGACTTTAGGGAGCCTGAGTGGAAGCCTAGAGACCAGTTAGAAGGCTATTGCAATAATCTGGGACAAAGGTGAAGGTGGATTGGCCAAAGATGGTTGAGAGAAGAAGTAGTGGACATTGCTTAGATATAGATGATATTTTGAAAGTTAGAGCCAATACATTATGCTGTTAGATTGAATGTAGTTATATGAGAGGAAAACCGTCTGGGTTAGTTTCAGTGTTCAGCCTAAGTACACGGCTGAATGATGGCACCTCTTATTGAGAAGGGTAATATGGGAGAAAGTGTTGGGTGGCATGGCTTGAGTGAGCTCAGTTATGACATATTAAAGTAAGATCACAACTAGGTTCCAAAGTGGAAAGGTTGAGTAGGCAGTTTCACGTGTAAGCCAGAGTTCAATGGAGGGTTCAAGACTGGTGATAATAATCTGGAAAGTTCTTCACACACGTTCTATCTGAATCTATAAGACAAGACAAGGTCATGTGAGATGTAAATTGAGGTGAAAAAGAAGTATGAGGATTGAGCCCTGGGCCATGCCAACTTCTAGAAATAGGGAGGAGAAAGAGTCTCAACATGAAAGATTGAGAGGAGAGGGAAACCCAGGAGCATGGTGAAATAAGCCAAATGAGGAGAAGGTTGAAAGAAGTCAGGAGCAGGCTTTAAAAGTTTCAAGCTGGTTTGCACCATGGTTATGAAAGGTGCTATTATTAGAGGAAGCTGAGTGAAGGGTACACAGGAACTCTCTGAACTATTTTTGCAACCTCTGTGTGAGTCTAAATGTCTATGAAAGTAGACATTTAAAAAAATGGTTCAAGGCAGTTTCCAGAAGAGTGGCAAGCAAATGCTGTTGCGAAGTCAGTGAAGGAGAGGACTTGGAATTGAATGTTCCGTCTGGACATCGTTGACTTTACTAAGAGCAATGGCATGGAGTGGTGAGAACAAAAGTTTGATGTGAGTTGTTTTCAAGGGAGGATGGGAAGTGAAGATGTCAGGACAAGGAGTGGACACAATTCTTTAGAGTTTTACTACAGAGAGCAAAGAAATACTGTGGTAGACAGAAGTGTGAATAGGGCCAGAAGAACATCTTAAAACAGTTGAAAATTGAACTTCCTGCCACTTAAATCCTTATATTTCACTAGCCCCTGCCTCTTGTTGCAATACTTTAAATCACTTTGCTCTGATAGTTTTGCATTTTCTCTTGCCACTGATGAGTTTACTTCTTTTTTTTTTTTTCATTACCACTGCTCCTGCCCTTTAAAATGAGTTCCCTTGGCTATCACATTGTAGAAGTTTATATCATTCAAAGTGTCTGTCATGTTCTATCTTTCCAGAGACTGTTTTCTGCCCGAAAAAATATAGAACTAATTCTACTAACAATTTTAGAACTTTAAGAACATTATAATATTTGTGCAGAATTGAGATTCAGATGTGTGTGCGTCTGTGCGTGCGTGTGTGTGTATTTAGTGGTTAATCAACAAAATTCACTTAGGAAGTTTCACGGAAAGCAAGTGGCCCCAGGTGTTGTGAGGATACAAAAGAAATGGAACATGTGTAAGGCTATGTTGCCTCTTGTCTTTGGAAGTCTGAGCACTCTAGTTAGCTGTGGTTATGGCCTAACCTAATGGGCTGACTCATTTCTGTGGCTGCTTTATAATTTTGTATCTAAAAGGACCACAGATTCTAAATACCTCTTCTTGTCTCCTTGAACATCGCCTGCCAACATTTGTAACTGAAGTCAAATAGGCATGGCAGGGCGATGCTTTTAACTGACAGCACACGCAGCATTTGGGTGAATGTAGAGCAGGGAAATACAGAGACTTCCCCTGTCCCAGTTGCTTGTCCAATTCAGCAGTAACAAAAGGCAAACCCTGAGTTTCACAAAGCGCTTTTAAACAGGGCAAACAGGCCTCTAAGCCAATGGTTTAATTACAGTATAGGGCATTCATTGTGGCAAACCATGCTTAGAATTTCAAACCACTCCATGTGCTTCTTGATAAAAAGGAAAGCGCACCCAAAAACCCACAAAGCTTCTCACACCCTGAAAAACCAATGATGTTACAGGACAATGTTCTGTTTGTTTGGCTTTTGAGTTTTCAAACCATCCCAATTTAACAAGAATTGACCAAAATTTGAGGGACTCTTTTATACCTTTTTCTTATCTTTTAGTCGACCTGCCTACCTGTCCCCTTGCCTGTACTCCCTCCTCTTTATTTAGGGTTTTTTGCTGGGAGGAGTTTTAGGTATGCATTTCTGATCGTATCATTTCACCATTTTAAGACCCACTACCATCATCAGTCCAGTCAAAGCCTCTGCAAACCATGATTTCTTTCTTTATTTCCCCTCTACAAGCAGCCACTCTTGAGTACTTATATGTCTTTGTATGTGCATACAGACTTGAGTATTGTGTGTATGCTTGTGTTTTTAATTTGCATAAATGGTTTTGTTCTATCCATTTCATTCTTTAATTTACATTTTAAAAATTGAAGTATAGTTGATTTACAATATTATATTAGCTTCAGGTGTACGACATAGTGATTCAGTATTTTTGCATATTTGTAATTTTTACAAATCTGATGGATATGAGTTATCTCTTTTACATTTATCTTATTACTATTTCCATTGAAAAACTCATTGTATATGCGCTAGTCACTCAGTTTTCCTCTCTGTGAACTGTCAATCCTTCTCCCGTCCCTTTTCTTTCCTGTTCGATTTCCTATGTTTTCTTACTGATTCTTAAGGTTGTGTGAGTATCTAGTGATAAATACCTTTTTGATATTAGAGAAAACTATTATATGCCAGATTTATGCCCATTGTCCTAATTAATAGGAACTTCTTCACTCTCAAATATGTTCTTAATTTAGAGGTTGCAAATAGCTTCTCCCAGTCTGTGACTGTTCTCTTGATGTAATCATTGGTGTTTTAACAGTTAAATCCATTAACTTTTCGCCTTATGGTTTGTGCTTTTGAGGTCTTTTAAAGAAGTCTGTTTTTTAAATCCAGTTTCATGTTGTTGAACATTTAGACTTATCCAGCTATTTACCATTTCAGGTCACGCAATACTGAACATACCTTGACACCTCTTTGCTCCCATGTGTGAAGCTATTCACTAAGTTATGTGTCTGTGTGGCTGAGACTGCTGTGTACTAAACAATTCCTGGCTTCTTTTCCTCTATACATTCAGTGGCTGGAATATAGTCCATAGCTCCTATTACATTTGTTAGCTGGGTGGCATGTGACTTCTGGCCAGTAGAATGTGGGTAGAAATGATATATGATGTTTCCAGTATTGACTCATGAAAACTTCCCATAAAGGATTCTCCAGTGTTTTCTTTCTTCTCCAGCTTTCTGGTTAGACACAGAGAATGAAGTGGAGAACCCAAGTCTGGGTGTTGCCACAGGATGGAAACACCTTGGGTCCTTGAATCACTATACGGAAGGCCATCACTGAATGCTAGATTGGGATTTATGTGAGAACAGAAAAAAATTTTCTGTTCATCACCTACTAAAGTTCTGACGTTGTTTTATACTAGTGTGTTAATTTCCTAGAACTGCCATAAAAGAGAAAATGCCACAGACTGGATGGCTTAAATAGAAATTTATTTTCCCACAATTTTGGCAGCTGAAAGTCCAAAATAAGGTGTTGGCACAAGTTTAGTTTTCCCTGAGACCTTTCTCCTTGGCTTGTACACGGCTGCCTTCTTACCATGTCCACATATAGCCTTTCTTCTGTGCATGAACATCCCTGGTGTCTTTCAGTGGGTATCCAAATTTCCTTTTCTTACAAGGATATTAGTCAGATTGAATTACGATGGTCTATTTAGCTTCATTTATACTGAATTATTTCTTTAAGGAAATTTCCTCCAAATGAAATTACATTCTAAGGTCCTGGCAATTAGGGCTTCAACATATGAGTTTTGAGGGGGACACTATTCTGTACATATCAAGCAGCTAGCAGTATTTACATTGGTCAATATTACTAAGCAGTGGCGTTACTAGATCCTGGGAACTTTGTAAGATACTGCAAAATTGCTCTCCACAATACTAATATTAACTTACACTCTCCGTAAGACCAGAAACTATAAAACTCCTAGAGGAGAACATAGGCAAAACACTCTCCGACATACATCACAGCAGGATCCTCTATGACCCACCTCCCAGAATATTGGAAATAAAAGCAAAAATAAACAAATGGGACCTAATTAAACTTAAAAGCTTCTGCACAACAAAGGAAACTATAAGCAAGGTGAAAAGACAGCCTTCAGAATGGGAGAAAATAATAGCAAATGAAGCAACTGACAAATAATTAATCTCAAAAATATACAAGCAACTCCTGCAGCTCAATTCCAGAAAAATAAATGACCCAGTCAAAAAATGGGCCATTCATCTGCTGATGGGCATCTAGGTTGCTTCCATGTCCTGGCTATTATAAACAGTGCTGCGATGAACATTGGGCTACACGTGTCTCTTTCCCTTCTGGTTTCCTCAGTGTGTATGCCCAGCAGTGGGATTGCTGGATCATAAGGCAGTTCTATTTCCAGTTTTTTAAGGAATCTCCACACTGTTCTCCATAGTGGCTGTAGTAGTTTGCATTCCCACCAACAGTATAAGAGAGTTCCCTTTTCTCCACATCCTCTCCAGCATGTATTGCTTGTAGACTTTTGGATCGCAGCCATTCTGACTGGAGTGAAATGGTACCTCATAGTGGTTTTGATTTGCATTTCTCTGATAATGAGTGATGTTGAGCATCTTTTCATGTGTGTGTTAGCCATCTATATGTCTTCTTTGGAGAAATGTCTATTTAGTTCTTTGGCCCATTTTTTGATTGGGTCATTTATTTTTCTGGAGTTGAGCTGTAGGAGTTGCTTGTATATTTTTGAGATTAGTTGTTTGTCAGTTGCTTCATTTGCTATTATTTTCTCCCATTCTGAAGGCTGCCTTTTCACCTTGCTAATAGTTTCCTTTGTTGTGCAGAAGCTTTTAAGTTTAATTAGGTCCCATTTGTTTATTTTTGCTTTTATTTCCAATATTCTGGGAGGTGGGTCATAGAGGATCCTGCTGTGATGTATGTCGGAGAGTGTTTTGCCTATGTCCTCCTCTAGGAGTTTTATAGTTTCTGGTCTTACGTTGAGATCTTTAATCCATTTTGAGTTTATTTTTGTGTATGGTGTTAGAAAGGGTTCTAGTTTCATTTTTTTACAAGTGGTTGACCATCAGCAGATGAATGGATAAGAAAGCTGTGGTACATATACACAATGGAGTATTACTCAGCCATTAAAAAGAATACATTTGAATCAGTTCTAATGAGATGGATGAAAGTGGAACCTATTATACAGAGTGAAGTAAGCCAGAAAGAAAAACACCAATACAGTATATTAATGCATATATATGGAATTTAGAAAGATAGTAACAATAACCCTGTGTACAAGACAGCGAAAGAGACACTGATGTATAGATCAGTCTTATGGACTCTGTGGGAGAGGGAGAGGGTGGTGAGATTTGGGAGAATGGCATTGAAACATGTATAATATCATGTATGAAACGAGTCACCAGTCCAGGTTCGATGCACGATACTGGATGCTTGGGGCTGGTGCACTGGGACGACCCAGAGGGAGGGTATGGGGAGGGAGGAGGGAGGAGGGTTCAGGATGGGGAACACAGGTATACCTGTGGCAGATTCATTTCGATATTTGGCAAAACTAATACAATATTGTAAAGTTTAAAAATAAAATTAAATTTAAAAAAAATGGGCCAAAGAACTAAACAGACATTTCTCCAAAGAAGACATACAGATGGCTAACAAACACATGAAAAGATGCTCAACGTCACTCATTATTAGAGAAATGCAAATCAAAACCATGATGAGGTACCATTTCACTCCAGTCAGAATGGCTGCGATCCAAAAGTCTACAAGCAATACATGCTGGAGAGGGTGTGGAGAAAAGGGAACCCTCTTACACAGTTGGTGGGAATGCAAACTACTACAGCCACTATGGAGAACAGTGTGGAGATTCCTTAAAAAACTGGAAATAGAACTGCCTTATGATCCAGCAATCCCACTGCTGGGCATACACACTGAGGAAACCAGAAGGGAAAGAGACACGTGTAGCCCAATGTTCATCGCAGCACTGTTTATAATAGCCAGGGCATGGAAGCAACCTAGATGTCCATCAGCAGATGAATAGATAAGAAAGCAGTGGTACATATACACAATGGAGTATTATTCAGCCATTAAAAAGAATACATCTGAATCAGTTCTAATGAGGTGGATGAAACCGGAGCCGATTATACAGAGTGAAATAAGCCAGAAAGAAAAACACCAATACAGTATACTAACACATATATATGGAATTTAGAAAGATGGTAATGATAACCCTGTATGCAAGACAGCAAAAGAGACACAGATGTATGGAACAGTCTTTTGGACTCTGTGGGAGAGGAAGAGAGTGGGATGATTTGGGAGAATGGCATTGAAACATATATAATATCATATATGAAATGAATCACCAGTCCAGGTTTGATGCATGATACAGAATGCTCAGGGCTGGTGCAGTGGGATGACCCAGAGGGATGGTATGGGGAGGGAGGTGGGAGGGGGTTTCAGGAAGGGGAACATGTGTACACCCATGGCGGATTCATGTTAATGTAAGGCAAAACCAATACATTATTGTAAAGTAATTAGCCTCCAATTAAAATAAATAAATTTATATTAAAAAAAAGTACACTCTCCACCTTTGTGCATAATAATTCTTATCTTTACATTTTTTGCCTTCTTTTGGTTTGGACAGACTTCTCCATTGTCCCCAGTCTGATGGGTATGAAATCTTTTGCTGGTCCTTTACTTTCTACTTTTACATAGTATTTCCTTTTCAGTGTATAATACTTAAAATTTTGCTTCTCATTTATTCTATTTGAGATCCCTTGTCTTTTAATTACCAAAGTCATTTATATTTATTATAACATTTACATTTTTCATAATCGTGGTTTTAATAGGACTTATTAATGCTATCTTATTTCATGTTTTTATTACCTAAACTTTTGTTGTTTTTCTTCTTTCTCTTATTTTCCTCTTTTTTTCCCTATTCCCATCAATTTCCCAGCTACCATTTTGGAAATGTTTAGATTTTTATTCTAATTATTGTGTACTCATTTTTCTTATTTTCTCTGTGTGTGTGTGTGTATATGGGCATGCACATGTTGATAATTGCATATAGAGACACAGGTTGTTTACTCAGACTTATTTCCCATATCACAGTTTCCTTTTGTATCTAGTTCTCTTTTTCTTGAAATATATCCTTCATATGTATTTTCAGACTGTTTTTGTGTGATAAACAATTTTGTGTGTCATAAGTGTAAAAAAATTTTTATTTTGCTCTTATAAGTAAACAGCAATTTATTGGATTATATATTCTGGTTTCATAGGTCTTTCAACACCAAAAAAAAAAAAAAAAATCTCTCCACTGTCCTCCTGCAACCAGGGATGCTACCGAGAAATTTTATGTTAATCTGATTCTTATTTCTTGGGTAGGTGAGATCCTTTATTCTATGGAAGCTTTTAGAACGTTTTTCTTCGATGTTCTTAAATGTTACTATTTGTGTTTCTAGGTGTGGCTTATTGTTCTTCTCTATTTGTTGTTATTCTATGAGACTTTGCAATCTCAGATATTACATTTTTATTTAATTTTAGTAAATTCCGGGCCATTATTTCTTCGAATGTTTTGATTACTTTGTTCTTTTTTTTTCCTCTTGGGATTTCAATTTTATAAATGCTGATATTTCAACTTCTTTCCCCATATTTCCTTATTGTTTTCTTATCCTTTCTCATATCTCTTTGTTATTTTCTGATGACTGACATATCCTTTATCTTGGCCTTGCAAGTTCCTAACTCATACTTCAGTAACACCCAGCTATATATCTAATCCATTAAGGACAATAAAATCAATACATTTTCATATCCTGTAACTACAACTGATTCCTCTTTATAACTGCTTTTTCCTTATACATGTTTACAATATCTTTCTTTGATAATATTTATTTTGGCTTTAAAATTTTGTGTTTCTGCTACATTATGATAAATAAAAAGTATACAGGTTGGAAAGGAAGAAGTTATTTTCCTTTTATAAAAAGGGTATTATCATCTATACTGAAAATCTATACAGTAGTCTATACAGTAGTCTACTAAAAAGACTACTAAGTAATAAGTGCATCTGTGAAAGCTGCAAGACAAAAGGTCAATATACAAATAAAGAATATATATAATATAATAATAATATACACATATATAATAATATATACATATATTTTTATATACTAGCAATGAACAATCAGCAACTTAAAATTTAAAAAAATACCATATAAGCTGCATCAAAATATTTAAAATACTTAGGGATAAATCTGACAGAAGTGTGTACAACTTGAAAACTATAGAACAGTACTATAAAAATTATAATAGAAGAATTAAATATGAGAGATATAATACATTCCTAAATAGGGAATTGGAGAAGGAAATGGCAATCAACTCCAGTATCCTTCCCTGAAAAATCCCATGGACAGAGGAGCCTGGTGGGCTACAGTCTATGAAGTCACAAGAGTTGGATACACCTTAGTGATAAACCACCACAACATTGGAAAAATCAATATTATTAATATATCATTTCTTTTCAAATTAATCTATAGATTCAATGCAACCAATCAAAATAATATCAAACTTACTTGCAGAAATTGAAATTTTTTTAATTTTATTTTTTTAGTTGAAGTCTAGTTGATTTATAATGTTGTAGCAATCTTTGCGGGAGAAGGCAATGGCACCCCACTCCAGTACTCTTGCCTGGAAAACCCCATGGGCAGAGGAACGTGGTAGGCTGCAGTCCATGGGGTTGCTAAGAGTCAGACACGACTGAACGACTTCACTTTCATGTTTCACTTTCACGCATTGGAAAAGGAAATGGCAACCACTCCAGTGTTCTTGCCTGGAGAATCCCAGGGACGGGGGAGCCTGGTGGGCTGCCGTCTATGGGGTCTCACAGAGTCGGACACGACTGAAGTGACTTAGCAGCAGCAGCAGCAATCTCTGCCGTACAGCAAAGTGACTCAGTTATCACATACGGACATTCATTTATTTAATATTTATTTACTTTTCTTTTCCGTTATGATTTGTGTGCATGCGTGCTCAGTTGTGTCTGACTCTGGGTGACATCATGGACTACAGCCCACCAGCCTCTTCAATCCATGCAATTTCCTACTCCATTTATGCTTGCCATTTCCTACTCCAATTATGGTTCATCACAGGATACTGAATACATCTCCCTGTGCTATACAGTTGGACCTTGTTGTTTATCCTGCCTATATATAATAGTTTACATCTTCTAATTCCAGACTTCCAGTCCTTCCCTCCCCTGACCCCTTCCCCCCTTGGTAACCACAAGTCTGTTCTCTATGTCTGAGTCTGTTTCTGTTTTGTGGGTAGGTTCATTTGTGCATATTTCAGATTCCTCATGTAAGTGATATCGTATGGTATTTGCCTTTCTCTTTCTGACTTACTTCACTTAGTACACATGTACCATCAAGTTTTGGCAAATATATCAAGAAAATTCAGAGTAGAATAATAATTTTTTCAACAAATGGTACTGGAACAATTAATCATATGCAAAAAAGAAACTCTACCCTTACCTCAAAGGCTTCCCTGGTGGCTCAGATGGTAGAGACTCTGCCTGCAATGCAGGAGACCCGGGTTTGATCCCAGGGTCAGGAAGATCCCCTGGAGAAGGGAATGGCAACCCATTCCAATATTCTTGCCTGGAGGGGCCCATGGGCAGATGAGCCTGGCAGGCTACAGTCCATGGGGTTGCAAATAGTTGGACACAACTAAGCAACTGACACTTTAACCTTTACCTCATACATAATAAATACAAAAATGAACTCAAAATGGATTTTAAATGTAAAACCCCAAATGAGGAAACACATAAGTGTTTTCTATAAGATTTTCTTATAGGATAAAAAGAGAAAGTCTTAGTAACTTGGAAATTGGCAAAGATTCCTTAAATACTGTACCAAAAGAAGATGTGTAAAACTTAAATATGTAAATTAGAATTAACTTGAAAATTTTTTGAAGTTTTCCCTTTAAAATCATTGTTACAAAAATGAAGGTGACACAGATTGCAAAAAAAAAAGAAAAGAAAAAGGCAAAATACATAACTGACAAAGAACCTGTATCTAGAATATACAATGTTGCTCAGTCACTAATTCGTGCCTGACTTTTTGAGACCCCATAGACTACAGCTCACCAGGCCTCCCTGTCCTTCACTATCTCCTGGAGTCCACACAATAAAATGAATCTATACATTCATATATAATGAATATATGATGAAGTCTTACAATTTGATAAGAAGACAACCCAAGTTTTTAAATGAACAAAAGATCTAAACAGATAGTTCATCAAAGAAGATGTAAAGATAGGAAATAAGCACATGAAAAGATGCTCAACATTGCTCGTTATTAGAGAAATGCATATCAAAACTACAATGAGATATCACCTCACACCGGTCAGAATAGCCATCATCAAAAAGTTTGCAAACAAAAAGTGCTGAAGAAGGTACAGAGAAAAGGAAAAGCTCTTGCACTGTTGGTGGGAATGTAAATTGATACAGCCACTGTGGAGGATGGTATGGAGATTCCTTAAAAAGCTAGGAATAAAACCACCATATGACCTAGCAACCCCACTCCTACGCATATACTCAGATCAATTCAGTTCAGTCAGTTCAGTAGCTCAGTCGTGTCCAACTCTTTGCAACCCAATGGACTGCAGCACACCAGGCCTCCCTGTCCATCACCAACTCCCAGAGCCTACTCAAACTCATGCCCATTGAGTCGTGATGCCATCCACCATCTCATCCTCTGTCATCCCCTTCTCCTCCTGCCTTCAATCTTTCCCAGCATCAAGGTCTTTTCAAATGAGTCAGTTCTTTGCATCAAGTGGCCAAAGTATTGGAGTCTGAGCTTCAGCATCCGTCCTTCCAATGAATATTCAGGACTGATTTCCTTTAGGATGGACTGATTGGATGTCCTTCCTGTCCAAGGGACTCTCAAGAGTCTTCTCCAACACCACAGTTCAAAAGCATCAATTGTTTGGTGCTCAGCTTTCCTTAACCCGCTCCAGTGTTCTTGCCTGGAGAATCCCAGGGATGGAGGAGCCTGGTGGGTTGCCGTCTATGGGGTCGCACAGAGTTGGACATGACTGAAGTGACTTAGCAGCAGCAGCAGCTTTCTTTATAGTCTGATCCTCACATCCATATATGACTACTGGAAAAGCCATAGCTTTGACTAGACAGACCTTTGTTAACAAAGTAATATCTTTGCTTTTTAACAAGCTGTCTAGGTTGGTCATAACTTTTCTTCCAAGGAGCAAGCATCTTTTAATTTCATGGCTGCAGCCACCATCTGCAGTGATTTTGGAGCCACCCAAAATAAAGTCTATCACTGTTTCCACTGTTTGCCCATCTATTTGCCATGAAGTGATGGGACCAGATGCCATGATCTTAGTTTTCTGAATGTTGAGTTTTAAGCCAACTTTTTCACTCTCCTCTTTCACTTTCATCAAGAGGCTCTTTAGTTCTTCGTCACTTTCTGCCATAAGGGTAGTGTCATCTGCATATCTGAGGTTATTGATATTTCTCCTGGCAATCTTGATTTTAGCTTGTGCTTCATCCAGTCCAGCATTTCTCATGATGTACTCTGCACATAAGTTAAATAAGCAGGGTAACAATATACAGCCTTGATGCACTCCTTTCTCGATTCGGAACCAGTCCACTGTTCCATGTTTTGTTCTAACTGTTGCTTCTTGACCTGAATACAGATTTCTTAGGAGGCAGGTCAGCTGGTCTGGTATTCCCATCTCTTGAAGAATTTTCCACAGTTTGTTGTGATCCACACAGTCAAAGGCTTTGGCATAGTCAATAAAGGCGAAGTAGATGTTTTTCTGAAACTCTCTTGCTTTTTTGATGATCCAATGGATGTTGGCAATTTGATCTCTGGTTCTTCTGCCTTTTCTTAAACCAGCTTGAACATCTGGAAATTCACGGTTCCATACTGTTGAATCCTGGCTTGGAGAATTTTGAGCATTACTTTACTAGCATGTGAGATGAGTGCAATTGTGTGGTAGTTTGAGCATTCTTTGGCATTGCCTTTTTTGGGGATTGGAATAAAGACTGACATTTTCCAGTGCTGTGGCAACTGTTGAGTTTTCCAAATTTGCTGGCATATTGAGTGCAACCCTTTCACAGCATTATCTTTTAGGATTTGAAATAGCTCAAGTGGAATTCCATCACCTCCACTAGCTTTGTTTGTAGTGATGCTTCCTAAGGCCCATTTGACTTCACATTCCAGGATATCTGGCTCTAGGTGAGTGATCACAACATCGTGATTATCTGGGTCATGAAGATCTTTTTTTTATAGTTCTTTTGTGTATTCTTGCCACCTCTTCTTAATATCTTCTGCTTCTGTTAGGTCCATACCATTTCTGTCCCTTATTGTGCCCATCCTAGGATGAAAAGTTGCCTTGGTATCTCAAATTTTCTTGAAGAGACCAAAAGTCTTTCCCATTCTATTGTTTTTCTCTATTTCTTTGCACTGATCACTGAGGAAGGCTTTCTTATCTCTCCTTGTTATTCTTTGGAGCTCTGCATTCAAATGGAAAAAAAAAAAGAACATGGTGAAGACCATACTTTAGTAAATACCCACAAAAAACTAAAATAAAAGAACCTACAATAAAGGAGAAAAAATAAAAGAAACTCAACACCATTAATCATTAGGGACATGCCAACTAAACTACAATGGGATAATAGTAGATAACCACTGAATCGAATAAAATTGAGAAGGCTATCCATATTCATATCTTTCCGCATATACCCTAAGGAAACCAAAATTGAAAAAGATACATGTATCCCATTGTTCATTGTAGCACTATTTACAATAGCTAGAACATGGAAGCAACCTAGATGTGGATAGACATGAATAGATAAAGAAGTTGTCATACATATACACAGTTCAGTTCAGTTCAGTTCAGTCTCAGTTGTGTCTGACTCTTTGTGACCCCATGAATTGCAGCACGCCAGGCCTCCCTGTCCATCACCAACTCCTGGAGTTCACTCAGACTCATGTGCATAGAATCGGTGATGCCATCCAGCCATCTCATCCTCTGTCGTCCCCTTCTCCTCTTGCCCCCAATCCCTCCCAGCATCAGAGTCTTTTCCAGTGAGTCAACTCTTCGCATGAGGTGGCCGAAGTACTGGAGTTTCAGCTTTAGCATCATTCCTTCCAAAGAAATCCCAGGGCTGATCTCCTTTAGCATGGACTGGTTGGATCTCCTTGCAGTCCAAGGGACTCTCAGGAGTCTTCTCCAACACCACAGTTCAAAAGCATCAATTCTTCAGCACTCAGCCTTCTTCACAGTCCAACTCTCACATCCATACATGACCACAGGAAAAAACATAGCCTTGACTAGATGGACCTTTGTTGGCAAAGGAATGTCTCTACTTTTCAATATGCTATCTAGGTTGCTCATAACTTTCCTTCCAAGGAGTAAGCGTCTTTTAATTTCATGGCTGCAGTCACCATCTTCAATGATTTTGGAGCCCAGAAAAATAAAGTCCGCCACTGTTTCCACTGTTTCCCCATCTATTTCCCATGAAGTGATGGGACCAGATGCCATGATCTTCGTTTTCTGAATGTTGAACTTTAAGCCAACTTTTCCACTCTCCTCTTTCACTTTCATCAAGAGGCTTTTTAGTTCCTCTTCACTTTCTGCCATAAGGGTGGTGTCATCTGCATATCTGAGGTTATTGATATTTCTCCTGGCAATCTTGATTCCAGTTTGTGCTTCTTTCAGCCCAGCGTTTCTCATGATGTACTCTGCATATAAGTTAAATAACACATACACAATGGAATATTAAAGAAAGTTAAAATGAAGTTGCTCAGTCGTGTCCTACTCTTTGCGACCCCATGGACTGTACCCTACCATGCTCTTCCTTCCATAGAATTTCCCAGGCAAGCATACTGGAGTGAGTTTCCATTTCCTTCTCCAGAGGATCTTGCTTACTCGCTTTACTGTCTGAGCCACCAGGGAAGTCCTAATGGAATATTACTCAGTCATAAAAAGGAATGCATTTGAGTCAGTTCTAATGAGGTGGATGAACCTAGAACCTATGATACAGAGTGAAATGAGTCAGATAAATATCATATTCTAACGTATATATACAAAATCTAGAAAAATGGTACTGAATAATTTATTTACAGGACAGCAATGGAGGAGCAGACATAGAGAATAGACTTACAGACATGGGGAGAGGGGAGGAGTGGGTGAGATGTATGGAAAGAGTAAGATGGAAACTTACATTCTCATATGTAAAATAGATAGCCAAGGGGAATTTGCTGTTTGGCTCAGGAAATTCAAACAGGGGTTTTGTATCAATCTAGAGGAATGGGATGGGGCAGGAGATAGGAAGGAGGTTCAAATGGGAGCAGATATATGTATACCCATGGCTGATTCATGTTGAGGTTTGACAGAGAGCAACAAAATTCTATAAAGCAATTATCCTTCAATAAAAAAATAAATTTAAAAAATGGTAAAAGAAAAAAAAAAGAACATGGTGAAGACCATACTTTAGTAAATACCCGTGAAAAACTAAAATAAAAGAACCTACAATAAAGGAGAAAAAATAAAAGATGCTCAACACTATTAATCATTAGGGACAAGCCAACTAAACTACAATGGGATAATAGTAGATAACCACTGAATTGAATAAAATTGAGAAGGCTGTCCATATTCAAGTGCTGGTGGGGATGCAGAGCAAGTGAAATTCTTATGCACTGCTGGAAAACATGTAAAATGGTACAACTACTCTGAAAAAACAGTTCCACAGTTTCTTAAAAAGTTGAATATATACCTGCAGTGTATTCAACAATTCCACTCCTAGGTACTACTGACCCAATAGATATAAAAGAATGACTTGTACATGAATCTTCATAGCAGCTTTATTTGTAATAGCAAAGATCAGGAATCACCCCAAAGTTCATCAGCAGGGGAATGGATAAACAAGTTGTGTTATTAGTATACAAAGAAATACAATGAAAGGCATGAACAATTTATATACACAGCAGCATAAATTAATTTAAAATAACCATGCTCAGTGAAACAAACCAGGCACAAAACCGTGTATTTCATATTTCCATTTTCATAAAATTTGTGAAAATATAAACTGTAGTTACATAAATCAGACCAGTGGTTGCCTAGGGACAGACAGTAGAAAACAAATAGGGAGGGAAATCATTAGGAAATTCTTGACAGTAATGCAAATGTCCTTTATCTTGATGTGGTAATGGTATCGTGGGTGTATAAATATGTAAAAACTCATCAAATTGTACTCTTTAAATAGTAGTTTATTGTACACCAATAATACTTTAATTTCAGTTAAAGCTGCAAAACAAAATAGGACAAATTAAAAAATATAAAGTTATCAGGCAATAGCATTTATAAAACTAAGGTTCTTTTTTTTCCTCAGGGCATTTGCTAGTTTGATTTACAAATATTTTTTCCCAGTCTGTGCTGTGTGTTTTTATTCTCCTAAGAGTGCCTTTCAGAGCATAGAAGTTCTTAATTTCAGTTGGCTCCAATTCACTAATTTGTTTTCTTTTATGAAATATACTTTTGGTTTCATGCCTAAGAACCCTTTGCCTAAACCAAGGTTGCAAACTTTTTTTACCCAAAATTTTCTTCAAGAAGTTTTATAGTTTTAGGTTTTACACATGGGTCTATGATTCATTTTTAGTTTTTTTTTATATTTGGTTTGAGATTGGATCAAAGTACATGTTTTTGTATATGTGATCAATTTCCTAGAACAATTTATTGAAAAGACCATTGTCTTTTGAGTTTGCATCTTTGTGAAAAATCAACTGACAACATATATGTAGTTCTATTTCTGGAGTCTAATCTGAGGGACCTATCTGATACATAGAGACTAAACAGATAGTAGCAGTCTTGGAGCTTGCATCAGTTAGCCTCTGTAGGTTAGAAAGAGAAAAATTAGCTTCTAAGGTAATCAAATCGAGAGGTCAAGATCCCAAGAGGCTAAAAGCCCACTCAGAGATTTTTGCCATCTTAAAGAATTAAGAAAAAAACAAACAGCAACAAAAAATGTTGAGTTCTCTTTCACCACCCAAGAGAGAAAGAATGCTGGAAAACACTGAGGCTGTCACTGAGATCCTTGAAGGGCTTCATGCAGGTAAGGAAAAACCAGAAATAAGGCAACTTCAGTTTCAAACTCAAACCCAGAAAATTATATTAAAGCCCCTCTAGAGGAAGAAAACATCGTCCAGACTCTTCACAAGTTTTCATACACAAAATCTACTTTTAATAAAATTACCAGACAAGCCAAGAAAAATGAGCAAATAGCCAAAAGACAAAGAGCAAAGCTAGCCTATAGAAACAGATTCAAAGTAGATAGAAATTTCGGGATCATCAGGCATAAAATTTAAAATAATTATGGTTAAACACTCAGGAAACTAGATTACGAGTTGTAGAATTTCAGTTGAAAGTAGAATCCTAAAAATCTAATGGAAATGGTAGAATACAATAAATAAAACAATACTTCTGCCAAAAAATTTATACAAGCATTTGGGGAGTTTATTAATTGTATTTTATAAAAATAAGTGATTGAGAAAAGAGTGGTCTTTTATAGTTTTCAGAAAAGAGTACCTTTCCAGAATTTTAAATTCCTCTCTCATTCCAAACTATCCCACACCTACTTCCAGCTGCTGCTGCTAAGTCACTTCAGTCGTGTCTGACTCTGTGTGACCCCATAGATGGCAGCCCACCAGGCTCCCCCGTCCCTGGGATTCTCCAGGCAAGAACACCAGAGTGGGTTGCCATTTCCTTCTCCAATGCGTGAAAGTGAAAAGTGAAAGTGAAGTCGCTTAGTTGTGTCCGACTCTAGCGACCCCATGGACTGCAGCCCACCAGGCCCCTCCGTCCATGGGATTTTCCAGGCAAGAGTACTGCAGTGAGGTGCCATTGCCTTCTCTGACACCTACCTCCAGAGCAGCAGCTAAATCCTTCCCCTTTATTTGAGTGAAGGAGTTCCAAAGGGCCACAGACTCCTGGAGTCCCAGTTTCTCTCACAAGAGAAATCATGTTGAATTCCTTTTTCTTAGATTTGCTTCAAAGAGGAATCCCATGTGACATGAATCTTTCTTTACATTATTGACTGTCTCTGATAAACACAAAGTATAGACGGTACTAAACACTTAGAAATGGTTATTAAAGAATAAGTGATTCAATAAATTAAAAAGTCAAGAGTATTTTTCATTAATAGAATTGACTCAAATTTGTTTTTAAATTTTTAATGTTACTATTCTCACAAAATGAGGTTGGAAAATGCCTTTCAACTATTACATAAAAGCCACCTCTTTTGTTTTCATTGTAAATGAAAAAATGCAATGATACTTCATAAATTTCAATGTGTAAACCAATGGGAAATCCTTGTATCTGTTTTGTAATTTTTATACTTTCAAAACTGAAGAATAATACACATACATAAACCTGTAAAAATCTTACATGCACAATTCAATAACAATCACAAAGTGAACTCACTACTGGGACCACCACCAAGATGAAGAAACAGAATACGTCTAGCATTTCAAAGATCCCATCATCCTCTCTCCCAGACACTATAACTCCCTCCTTCAAAAATACTCTATAACTCCCAGTTCCATAGATTGGTTTTCCCTCTTTTTAGACTTACATAAATGGAATTGTACAACTACATATATCTTTGAAAGTTGTTCTCCATAATGGATTCGTATAAATTTTTTTTTCTAAAATATTTTGTGAAAAGTCTTTTACTAATGTTGCATAGATAAATATAAATTGATATAGATTGAGCTATATATAGATTTCAGTCCAGTTCAATCACTAAGACATGTCTGACTCTTTGTGACCCTATGGACTGCAGCATGCCAGGGTCCCTGTCCATCACCAACTCTCGGAGCCCACTCAAACTCACATCCATCAAGTCGGTGATGCCATCCAACTATCTCATCCTCTGTCGTCCCCTTCTTCTCCTGCCTTCAATCTTTCCCAGCATCAGGGTCTTTTCAAATGAGTCAGTTCTTTGTATCACGTGGCCAAAGTATTGGTGTTTCAGCTTCAGCATCAATCCTTCCAATGAATGTTCGGGACCGATTTCCTTTAGGAGGGACTGGTTGGATTTCCTGCTGTCCAAGGGACTCTTAAGACTATCCTCCAACATCACAGTTCAAAAGCATAAATTCTTACTCACTCTGTTTTCTTTATGGTCCAACTCACATCCATACATGACTACTGGAAAAACCATCGCTTTGACTATATGGATCTTGGTCAGTAAAGTAATGTCTCTGCTTTTTAATATGCTGTCTAGGTTGGTCATAGCTTTTCTTCCAAAGAGCAAGTATCTTTTAATTTCATGTCTGTAGTCACTATCTGCAGTGATTTTGGAGCCCAAAGAAAATAAAAGTCTGTCAATGTTTCCATTGTTTCCCCATCTATTTGCCATGAAGTGATTGGGACCAGAGGCCATGATCTTCATTTTTTTAGTTTTAAGACAGCTTTTTCACTCTCCTCTTTCATCATCATCAAAAGGATCTTTATTTCCTCTTCACTTTCTGCCATAAGAGTGGTGCCATCTGCATATCTAAGGTTATTGCTGTTTCTCCTGAAAACCTGGATTCCAGCTTGTGTGTCATCAGTCTGGCATATCACATGATGTACTCTGCGTATGAGTTAAATAAGCAGGGTGACAATATACATCCTTGACGTACTCCTTTCCCAAATTGGAACCAGTCCATTTTGGTTCTAATTGTTGCTTCTTGACCTACATACAGATTTCTCAGGAGACAGGTAAGGTGGTCTGATATTCCCATTTTTTTAAGAATTTTTTAGTTTGTTGTGATCCATGTAGTCAAAGGCTTTAGTGTAGTCAGTGAAGCAGAAGTGGATGTTTTTCTGGAATTCTCTTGCTTTTTCTGTTATCCAACAGATGTTGGCAACTTGATCTCTGATTCCTCTGCCTTTTCTAAATCCAGCTTGAACATCTGGAAGTTCTTGGTTCATGTACTGTTGAGGCCTAGCTTGCAGAATTTTGAGCATTACTTTGCTAGAGTATGATATGAGTGCAATTGTGCTGTAGTTTGAACATTCTTTGGCAATGCCTTTCTTTGGGATTGGAATGAAAACTGACCTTTTCCTGTCCTGTGGCCACTGCTGAGTTTTCCAAATTTGCTGGCATATTGAGTGCAGCACTTACTTACAAATTCAGTTCAGTTCAGTTCAGTCGCTCAGTCGTGTCTGACTCTTTGCGACCCCATGAATCGCAGCACGCCAGGCCTCCCTGTCCATCACCAACTCCTGGAGTTCACCCAGGCGCACGTCCATCGAGTCAGTGATGCCATCCAGCCATCTCATCCTCTGTTGTCCCCTTCTCCTCCTGCCCCAATCCCTCCCAGCATCAGGGTCTTTTCCAATGAGTCAACTCTTCGCATGGGGTGGCCAAAGTACTGGAGTTTCAGCTTTAGCAGCATTCCTTCCAAAGAAATCCCAGGGCTGATCTCCTTCAGAATGGACTGGTTGGATCTCCTTGCAGTCCAAGGGACTCTCAAGAGTCTTCTCCAACCCCACAGTTCAAAAGCATCAATTCTTCGGCACTTAGCTTTCTTCACAGTCCAACTCTCACATCCATACATGACCACAGGAAAAACCATAGCCTTGACTAGACGGACCCTTGTTGGCAAAGTAATGTCTCTTCTTTTGAATATGCTATCTAGGTTGGTCATAACTTTCCTTTCAAGGACAACTTTCTAGAGAGACAAAACCTACCAAAACTGACTCAAGAAAACTAAAAAATTCAAATAGAGTCATGACAAGTAAGAGAGACTGAATTAACAACAACAGCAACAAAAATCCCACATAAGAAAGCCCAGGCCCAGATGGCTTCATTGGTATAGATATCAAACAGAGGAGTATTAAGTAAAAATTAATATTGTTCAGAAATGATCCCCTTCAAAAATCGAAAAGAACACTTCTCAACTCATTTTGTGAGGCCAATATTATCCTGATAATAGGTTTACCTTGCCTACACTCAATACTTCTGCCCAAACTACCATCTGTGAACTTACAGAATGCCTTATCCACTGTCATGGTTTTCCACACAAGATTGATTCTGATTAAGGATCTTAGTTCACAGCAAAAGCTACCTGTTCATGGAACTCACTAGTCTTACCACATTCCTCATCTGGTTTGATAGTGCAATGGAATCACCTGTTGAATACTCAGTTACAGCACCAATCAAGTAGTAATACCTAATAGGGCTGGGGTAAAGTTCTCCAATGAAGAAGGCAATGGCACGGCACTCCAGTACTCTTGCCTGGAAAATCCCATGGGTGGAGGAGCCTGGTGGGCTGCAGACCATGGGGTCACTAAGAGTCGGACACAACTGAGTGACTTCACTTTCACTTTTCACTTTCACGCATTGGAGAAGGAAATGGCAACCACTCCAGTGTTCTTGCTTGGAGAATCCCAGGGACGGGGGAGCCTGGTGGGCTGCCGTCTATGGGGTCACATAGAGTCGGACACGACTGAAGTGACTTAGCAGCAGCAGCAAAGTTCTCCAAACAGCAGTAGTCTCAGTCATCTACCAGTATAAGATGGTATTTCTCCCATAAGCAAAATTCATGAGTCCAGAAATTAAAAGATGGAGAGAGAGAGAGAGATCTACTTACATACCTCTTTCATAAATTTCCTAGTCACCAATTTCCTAATTATGTTCCTACCAAGTCCCTGCCCACCCAGCCAAACAGTTGGCCACAATCCATAAATCAGTGTAAAATTCCACATCTGGCCATTTCTCCTTCCAGGTAATGAGTAATTGAGTGTGCTGCTTGAAGTTCTGCCCACTGGGGAAGATTTCACTGTCTTTCAGGGTGTTACAGAAAGGGGCAAACTGTATGGCTGTCTGCTCTTGGGTGGTATCTGCTTAGTGCATGGAACCACCTGTAAACTAGGCCCAAGTCATCTCTTCCTCTGTCAGCTGATCATAGGGAACTCCCCATGAGGCCATATATACTGGCCAGTAGAGAGAAGGTATTATAGGAGGAGTGGGGACCATGGGTATTTGAGTCACTTATTGATGTAACTTGCTTATGCCATCAAGGCCTGCTCAGGTTCGATCATATATATACCACTTCCGTTTAATGATGTAATACTGCTGCATACCCAACTATATGACTTGGTGGGTCAGATAACATCCAGTTCCTCATAGGTAATTTAGCTGACATGGTAACTCTGTGGTCCATGGCTAAGCATCCAGTCTGTACTAAGGCCAAGTAGTGGCCAGGAGCCACTTCTCAAAAGGAGAGCTTATCTGCAGAGGATGGTAGGGCTTTGTTAAAAAATGCTAAAGCCCCTACTTCAGTTCACCCATTGCTGTTGCTGTTGTGGTTCACTTGCTAAGTCATGTCCGACTCTTTATGACCCCATGGACTGCAGCACACCAGGTCTCCCTGTCCCTCACCATCTCCCAGAATTCACCCAAGTTCACATCCATTACATCATTGATGCTATCCAACCAACTCATCTTTTGTCGCCCTCTTCTCCTTTTGCCTTCAGCCTTTCCCAGCATCAGGTCCTGCCAAAGTCTCCAAACTGCATCTCTGTCTGTCAATGGCATTTCAAGCACCACTGGGCCTCACAAATATGACCTAAGTGGCAGAGCAGCCTGGACTGATTACAAAGTCTTCTGTTCTGTATCTTAGACCTCCAGTCTCTAGAACTGTGAAGGAATACATTTATATTGTTTAAGATACTAAGTCTATGGTATTTTGTTATGGAAGCCTGAGTTAACAAAGATAAATTTTTGTACCAGGATTTAGGTGCTGCTATAACAGATACTTGAAATTGTGGAAGTGGTTTTGAAACTGGATAATAGGTAGAGAATAGAAAAATTTTGAGATGCATGGTAGAAATATGGATGTTCCAAGTGATTCCAGTGAGGACTCAGATGGAAATGAGGAATGTGTTATTAGAAACTGAAGAAAATGACATAAATCACAGCAAGATCCTCTATGACTGACTTCCTGGAGTAAAGGAAATAAAGACAAAAATAAACAAATGGGACCTAATTAAGTTAAACTTAAAAGCTTTTGCACAGTAAAGGGAACTATAAACAAAGTGAAAAGACAACCCTCAGAATGGGAAAAAGTAATAGCAAATGAAACAACTGACAAAGGATTAATCTCCAAAATACACAAGCAGCTCCTGCAGTTCAATACCAGAAAAGCAGACAACCCAATCAATAAGTGGGCAGAAGACCTCAAAAGACATTTCTCAAAGAAGACATACAAATGGCTGATAAACACATGAAGATATGCTCAACATTGCTTCATTATTAGAGAAATGCAAATCAAAACTACAATGAGGTATCACCTTACACTGGTCAGAATGGCCATCATCAAAAAATCTGCAAGCAATAAATGCTGGAGAGGCTGTGGAGAAAAGGGAGCCTTCTTATAAACTGATACAGTCATTGTGGAGAACAGTATGGAAATTCCTTTAAAAACTAGGTATAAAACTACCATATGACCCAACAGTCCCACTATTGGGCATATACTCTGAAGAAACCACAATTGAAAAGACATATCATTCATTGAAGTACTATTTACAACGGCTAGGACATGGACGCAACCTAGATGCCCATCATAAATGAACAGATAAAGAAGTTGTGGTACATATATACAATGCGGTATTACTCAGCCATAAAATGGAACATGCTATGAGCTATGAGTCAGTTCTAATGAGGTGGATGAACCTAGAGCCTATTATACAGAGTGAAGTAAGTCAGAAGGAGAAAAACACATATTGTATATTAACACGTGGCTGCCCTGGTAAAGAATCTGCCTGCGATGCAGGAGATTTGGGTTCGATCCCTGGGTTGGGAAGATTCCCTAGAGGAGGGCATGGCTACCTACTCCAGTACTCTTGCTTGGAGAATCCCATGGGCAGAGGAGCCTGGCAGGCTACAGTCCATAGGGTCACACAGAGTCAGACATGACTGATGCGACTAAGCAGCAGCAGCGTGGAATCTAGAAAGATGGTACTGAGGAAGCTGTTTGCAGGGCAGCAATAGAGATGCAGACATAGAGAACAGATTAGTGGACACAGTGGGGGAAGGAGAGGGTGGGACAAATAGAGAGACCAGCACTGAAATATATACATTACTATATGTAGACTAGATAGCCAGTGGGAATTTGCTATATGATCCAGGGAGCTCGAACCTGGTGCTCTGAGACAACCTAGAGGGGTGGGATGGGGTGGGAGGTGGGAGGGAAGTTTAAGAGGGAGGGGACATATGTATGCCTATGGCTGATTCATGTTGACAGAAATCAACATAATATTGTAAAGCAATTATCCTCCAATTAAAAATTAAAAAAAAAGAAACTGAAGGAAAGGTGGTTCTTGTTATAAAGTGGCAAAGATTTGGCTGAACAGTGTTCTAATGTCTTGTGGAAGGTAGCACTTGAGAGTGATAAAACTGAATATTTAGCTGAAGATTTGTTATTTAGTTGCTAAGCAGTGTCTGACTCTCTGCTACCCCATGGGCTACGCCCACCTGGCTCCTCTGTCCGTGGGATTTCCCAAGCAAGAATACTGGAGTGGGTTGCCATTTCCTTTTCTAGGGGATCTTTTCAACCCACAGATTTGAACCTGTGTACCCTGCGACGGCAGGCAAATTCTTTAACAGTGAGCCACCAGGGAAGCCCCTTAGCTGAGAATATTTATAAGCTAAATATTAAAGGAGTGGCTTGGTTCTTCCTGTTCATAGTAAAATGTGACAAGAAAGAGGTGAATTTCTCTTTCTTCCTCCACGTAAGGACACAGTGGGATGACGACCATTGCAAGCTAGGAAGAGAAACCTTACCAGAACTTGGCCATGCTTGCTTGCATCCTCATTTCATACTTCCAGAACTGTGAGAAAATACATTTGTATTGTTTAAGTCACCCAGTCTATGGTATTTCATTATGACAGCCTGAGCTAATGAGTACAATGACCAATTGAGATTTATCCCACAAGTGCAAGATTGACTTCATATTAAAAAATCAGTTAATGTATTATATCACATCAATAGAACAAAGGAGGAAAACCACATGAGGATCTCAATCAGTTCAGCTCAGTTCAGTCACTCAGTCATGTTCGACTCTTTGCAACCCCATGAATTGCAACATGCCAGGCCTCCCGATCCATCACCAACTCCCGGAGTTCACTCAAACTCACGTCCATCGAGTCGGTGATGCCATGCAGCCATCTCATCCTCTGTCATCCCCTTCTCCTCCTGCCCCCAATCCCTCCCAGTATCAGAGTCTTTTCCAATGAGTCAACTCTTTGAGTGAGGTGGCCCAAGTATTGGAGTTTCAGCTTTAGCATTGTTCCTTCCAAAGAACACCCAGGACTGATCTCCTTTAGAATGGACTGGTTGGATCTCCTTGCAGTCCAAGGGACTCTCAAGAGTCTCCTCCAACACCACAGTTCAAAAGCATCAATTCTTCGGCGCTCAGCTTTCTTCACAGTCCAACTCTCACATCCATACATGACTACTGGAAAAACCATAGCCTTGACTAGATGGACCTTTGTTGCCAAAATAATGTCTCTGCTTTTGAATAAGCTATCTAGGTTGGTCATAACTTTCCTTCCAAGGAGTAAGTGTCTTTTAATTTCATGGCTGCAATCACCATCTGCAGTGATTTTGGAGCCCAAAAAAATAAAGTCTGACACTGTTTCCACTGTTTCCCCATCTATTTCCCATGAAGTGATGGGACCAGATGCCATGATCTTAGTTTTCTGAATGTTGAGCTTTAAAGCCAACTTCTTCACTCTCTTCTTTCACTGTCATCAAGAGGCTTTTTAGTTCCTCTTCATTTTCTGCCATAAGGGTGGTATCATCTGCATATCTGAGGTTATTGATATTTCAATAGGTGAGGAAAAAGTACTTGACAAAATCAACACACTTTCATGATGAAAACATTTAACACCTAGGAATAGGAAGAAACTTCCTTCACCCGATAACATCTATGAACCTCCTATAGCTAGTTTTACACTTAATGTTGAAAGACTGTATGCTTTGCCAAGAGAAAGATGTTCACTCTCCCCACTTATATTCAGCATTGTACTGAAGGTCCTAGCCAGGACAATATTAGGCAAGGAAATGAGATAAAAGTTACCAATGTTGGGAGAGAGTAAAACTACTTTGGTTTGTGGATGACATAAGCATGTATATAGAAAACCTTAATGCAGAATTAAGAATTCATCAAAAAATTATTAGAACAAACAAATTTAGCAAGTTTGCAAGGCATAAGATCTATATTCAAAAATTGATTGTATCTCTATGTAATAGCAATGAGTATAACAAATGTAATTAAGGAAACAATTGCTTTTATAATCATCAAATACTTAGGGATAAGTGTAAAAAAGAAGTATGAACATGTATTATGAAAAAGATAAAACATCATTGAAAGAAATTTTGAAAGACCTGGGTAAATGAAAAGGCATACCATATTCCTGGATTGGAAGGCTCAATATTATTCATATGTCCGTGTTCTCCAAACTGATCTATAGATTCAATTAAATCTCTATTAAAATCCTACCTGCCTTTTTGGAAAAGATTGACAAATTGATCCTAAAATTCACATGAAAGTGCAGGAGTCTAGATAGCCAAACAACCTTGAAAAAGAAAAAGAAATCAAAAAAACCCGCACTTTCTTATTTTGAACTTGTTACAAAGTTACAATATTCAAGGCAGTGTGTTTCTTCTATAAGGTTAGATATATAGGTCAGTGGAATAGAACTGAGAGTCCAGCCCATACATATATGGTCAATTGATCTTCTTAGGATGCCAAAATCATTCAATGGGGAAAGATAGTCTTTTCTACAAATGTTGCTGTGACAATTGTATATTCATATGCAAAAGGATAAAGCTGGACTCCTGCCTCACATCATATACAATAATTAACTCAAAATCAATTAAGACTTAAATGTCAATGTTAAAACAATAAAATTCTTAAAGAAAACACAGAGTAAATATTCATGACATTGGATTTGGCAATGTTTTCTTAGTTATAACATCAAAACCATAGCAATCAAAGAAAATATAGATACACTGGACTTTATCAAAACTGACAAGTTTTGTGTGTTAGAGGATGCTACCAATAAAGTATTAAGACTGCCCATAAAGATTCAGAAAATATTTGTAAAACATATACCTGACCAGTATTTATTATCCAAAACATGCAAAGAATTGTCTTAATTCAAGAAAATAAGATAAACAGCTCAATTTAAAAATGGGCAAAGCATTTGAATAGATATTTCTCTAAAGAAAATATATAAATGCTCAATAAGAACATAAAATGATACTCAGCATCATTAGTCATTAGAGAAATGCAAATCAAAACCACTATCAGATACCACTTCACACCCACTAGAGTAGCTATAATGAAAGAAGTGGAAAATAACAAGTGTTGGGAGGATGTGGAGAAATTGGAACCCTCAAATGTTACTGATGAAAATGTAAAATGGTAGAGCCATTTTAGAAAAGACTTCAGCGTTTCTTCAAGAAGTTAAGTCATAGAGTTATCATATGACCCAACATTGCATTTCTAGCTATATACCCAAGAAAATTGAAAATATATATTCACATAAAATTTGTACATCAGTGTTCATAGCAGTGTTATTCATAATAACCAAAAAGTGGAAACAACCCAGACATCCAGCAACTGATGAATGTAGTAACAGAATGTGGTATGCCCATACCATGGAATATTATTATGCAATAAAAAAGAATGAACTATTGATTCACGTCACAATATGGACGAATCTTGAAGACATGCTTAGTGAAAGAAGCCAGACACAAAATGCAATGTATTTTATGATTCTGTTTATATGAAATATCCAGAATAGGCATAACCATAGTGACAAAAAATTGCTTAGTGGTTGCTAAGGGCTGAGGGGAGGAGGGCATAAGGAGTGACTACTAATGGGGAGGAGATCCCTTTGTCGGGTGATGAAAATGTTGTACAATTAAATAATGCTGATGACTGCATAACCTTGTGAATATACTTTTAAAACCCCACTCAGCTATACACTTACAAGTATGTTTTATTATACATGAACTATATCTCTATTTTAAAAACATACTACTCTCTATATTGGTATAACCACATTATATGACTTAATTATCCGACGTAGGACACATGAGTGGACTCTGGTCTTGTGGTGCTTTTTCTTGGCGCTCTGTTATTAATTAATTGGGTAAAACTGTTCCTGTTGTATTCAAGCGATCTCCTCAGAGACAAAGCCTCCACTCCATCCAAGTTGTTACTACCCCACCACTCTTCTCTCCCATATCTCAGCAGGGCTCTAAGGCTTAGGAGTATGGTAACTCCCTTGTCCTTTTGTACCAGGGTCTTCGGAGCATGCCCATTGTGGTGACTGAAAGCAGAGAGACTCCTCCCACAGGTAGTGATGAACTATCTCATTTTTGTGGGACAGCAAGGGGCCTCCCCTGAGCCTGGGATCAGCTGACTCCTGAAGGAAACTGAGTATGTGCTACATTCTCATTTTTACCACACATACCCCAGAATGATATCCATCTGACCTAAATCCATCTCAGACAGGCTAAATCTTTCTACCCATAGTGGATCAGGGCCACAGAAAAGCTCTGTTACTGATGGCGATGTTTAGTACCCTCATGTATGGTTGTGTGGAAAGAACAAAGGGTGTCCACATGGGTCCCAGATCACTGTGCAGATGCTTATCATTTTTTTTTTTTTTTGCTTCTGAGACAACCTCTGAAATGAATAATCCTGCATATCCAGGCAATATTTTAAGCTTCTAATAAAAGACAAAACAATTTTCTCTATATTTGGGAAATCAGAATTGGAGTAATACCCTGAGTTCTTTAAAAGTATTTCTTTTCAGGCACTAACCTGAATTATAAAGCAGAATAAAAGATTCAGAGCATCATCAGAACTTACAGGTTTTACTTCCTGCTGAAACAAATCTATCTATTCTCTTTTTGTGATGTTTACTTACACTATCTTTTCTTCCATAGACCTTCATCTTCTCCAGATTCTTCCTATTCAAATTTTTTCTTCCTTCTCATCTCTAAAGAAAAAAGAACCAAGAAGTCTTAGATGACTTACTTGCTATTGTTGTTGACCTCTAGTCTCTTCCCTCTTTCAGCATTGTAGTTTGAAGAGTGAATCTGTGAAATTAACTTTAGTTTCAGTGACTAATCATACTTAACCCTCCTTTCAAAAATGATGTAAAAATGAACACCTTATGAGTAATGCTTATAGGGAAAGAGTAAGTTGCCTAGATATTAAGTGATCATTTAGGCAAAATATTGTTACTCAACATGCCTTCATTTGCACTGAATTATTTATCTAGATGTCATTACACTGTCTTAGAAAGAACTTCATTACAAAGTTCCCCAACATTTATCAGCCAAAGCTTTTCAGAATATCTTGGCTCAACCGAGACTCCATGGGTCACTTTCATAGTAAGTAAGTAAACAATTGAGTCAGAAATAATTGGCCTTGAAGAATATGTTTTCTAATTCAAACTAATTAAAATATGTAAACTATGATTCAGTTGCCTTCAGGATTGTTTTTAATAAATGAGGTGTACTCCACCCAGCTATTTTTACTTTTAACTTCTCTTTTTTTGGGTCAAGATGCATGATTGTACAACCAGTGTTTAAGTTCCAGGTCTAAGTCATTGTTTGCCTCCTGTAGTAGTTCTCATTTCTCACCGTACATTAGAGAGTAGCTTCTTTCTTGTGTTACAAGAGGAAACATGGTTTTCATCTGTTGTTTTGTGTTTTATGAAAATTCCCCACTTTTCTCTACTTGCACCAGAGCAATTTCCTATAGTTTAGTGCATGCATGCTCAGTCATGTCTGACTCTTTGTGACCCCATGGATTGTAGCCCACCAGGCTCCTCTGTCTATGGGATTCTCCTGACAAGGATACTGGAGTGGGTTGCCATTCCGTCCTCCAAAGGGTCTTCCTGACCCAAGGATGGAACAGCGTCTCCTGCATTGGCAGGCGGATTCTTTATTGCACCACCAGGTTAGTTAAGTGTGGTCCAATCATAAGAAAATGAATAGATATTTCTATATATCTAGCACTGGCAGTTGGCTTAGTAGGCAACACTTTGTTGTTAAAATTAATATCTATTCAAACAGTTTTATTTCCCTAATTAAAGGCCAACACTTTTACATTTGAAATGACAATCCAATTTACAAGAAAATATTTTGCTTGGCAGAACTGCATCTGGACCACAACTCATCTCAATTTCTGAAGCTTTGCCTACTTCACGGTTTTCTCTTTTTGAGTTCTTTAAAGGTCTGGTTAACAATGCCTCCACCCCTTAAACTGTTTTGCATCAACTAACGAACAATGAATCATCCTTGTTAACAAGTATTAACGGTCGAGTTGAATTCTGGTTTTATCCCAGGGTCAGTTCTAAATGGAACTGCATGTATATAATGCCAAAATCATCAATTAAAGAGTTCAGGAAGCAGTTAATCCTTTGTTTATGTTGTCTGGATTTTTTTCTTTCTATAAAATTAAATGACTGAGTCATATAAATTGTTCATTTCAGCACTAGGAGAGTCTCATTAGTCCTAATCATTTAATTAAATATTTTTGGAAGATAATTAATGATGTTTAAGAAAGTAGTGTGCTATTCTTGCTGATTCAAGAATGACTACTCTATTAAGTTGAAATGCCAGTAAATGGTGACAAAAATACACTGTGAAAGCTATGTTTTTCAGATGTTACCAAGTAAGAGTAATGGAATCTAGTCACAGTTTTCTACTCCCAGTTTTGCTTATCTAAGTTCACATCCCCCTCCTTCTAGCCGCAGCACCATCATTTTTTCATTTACTTTTGGGCTTTTGAATGTGATAGTAGGATGGCTTTTGCAAAATTCTTAGGTCAATTTTTTAGCTCTAAAAATAAATATAATACATAGAAGCAATGATTGAGGTGACAGCATCTATAATGTTTCTTAAGGTCTGCAGATGTTGATGTTGTAACAGTATAATATGAATTATTATTGAGAACTCCCATATGCTCAGAATCAGATGTAAAGAGGTTTCAATCTTTTTTTTTTTTTTTTGTGGACACAGAATATTTTTTTTTAAATTCTCAAGAGAATACTACTCAGCCATTAAAAAAAAAAAAAAAAGAATAAAGTCTAGCCATTTGCAACAGCATGGATGGACTTGGAAGGTATGCTAAGTGAAATCAGTCAGATAGAGAAAGGCATATACTGTATGATATCACATTATGTGGAGTCTGAAAAATAAAACAAGCTAATAACTGTAACAAAAAAGAAACTCACAGACATAGAAAATATACTAGTGGTTACCAGTGGGGAGAGGAAAGGCAGGAGGAACAAGATAGGGGTAGAGGATTAAGAGGTACAAACTACCATGTATAAAGTAAATAAGCTACAAGGATACATTGTACAACACAGGGATTATAGCCGGTATATTATAATAACTATAAATGGAATATAGCCTTTAAAAATTGTGAGTCCCTGTGTGGTACACGTGAAACAAACATCATATATCAACTAGACCTCAATTTTTTAAAAAGACCAAAAAACAAAACCTATAATATATATTGAAAGACTTTTGAGATGTTATCTTTTTTGCTGGCATTTGTGATCTTTCTCATTTAAATTGTTGTGCTTAGTCACTAAGTCAACAAATAAATACAAATATATTGAAATTTAAATACAGTCCTCAAAAGAGCCCTCTAAACAAAATACAATTGTTCTTTTTTAAAAATAATTTAAAAAATTAATGTTTAAAAAATTCTCAAAAGAAAACTAGCTCCTTTAGTTAGTTGTTTAAAAAATGTAAAGCGCAGAATGCCTGAATATATTTATCCAAAAGTAGTCAGGAAAGCTGAGTTTTTGCTCTGTTTTATTTTGCAAAGGATTAGAAATGGAATTCAGACTCCAAAATAGAAATGTTTCAATATTCCAGAGAAGAACGATTGGTACATTGAAAGCGTGGATTTGAGAAATGGCAGGATATCAAGGTTGGAATGAAAACTGACCTTTTCCAGTCCTGTGGCCACTGCGGAGTTTTCCAAATTTGCTGGCATATTGAATGCAACACTTTCACAGCATCATCTTTTACTATTTGAAATAGCTCAACTGGAATTCCATCTCCACCACTAGTTTTGTTCATAGTGATGCTTCTAAGGCCCACTTGGCTTTGCATTCCAGGATGTCTAGCTCTAGATGAGTGACCATACCATCATGATTATCTGGGTCATGAAGATCTTTTCTGTATAGTTCTTCTGTATATTCTTGCCACCTCTTCTGCTTCTGTTAGGTCCATACCATTTCTGTCCTTTAATGAGCCTGTCTTTGCATGAAATGTTCCCTTGGTATCTCTCATTTTCTTGAAGAGATCTCTAGTCTTTCCCATTCTATTGTTTTCCTCTATTTTTTGCACTGATCACTGAGAAAGGCTTTCTTATCTCTTCTTGCTATTCTTTGGAACTCTGCATTCAGATGCTTTTATCTTTCCTTTTCTCCTTTGCTTTTCACCTCTCTTCTTTTCACAGCTATTTGTAAGGCCTCCTCAGACAGCCATTTTGCTTTTTTGCATTTCTTTTTCTTGGGGATGGTCTTGATCTCTGTCTCCTCTACAATGTCATGAACCTCTGTCCATAGTTCAGCAGTGGTCACAGGACTGGAAGAGGTAAGTCTTCATTCCAATCCCAAAGAAAGGCAATGCCAGATAATGCTCAAACTACCACACAATTGCACTCATCTCACACGCCAGCAAAGTAATGCTCAAAATTCTGTAAGCCAGGCTTCAACAGTATGTGAACTGTGAACTTCCAGATGTTCAAGCTGGTTTTAGAAAAGCCAGAGGAACCAGAGATCAAATTGCCAACATCCATTGGATCATCAAAAAAGCAAGAAAGTTCCAGAAAAACATCTACTTCACCTTTATTGACTATGCCAAAACCTTTGACTGTGTGGAGCACAACAAACTCTGGAAAATTCTCAAAGGAATGGGAATACCAGACCACCTGACCTGCCTCTTGAGAAATCCGTATTCAGGTTAGGAAGCAACAGTTAGAACTGGACTTGGAACAACAGACTGGTTCCAACTAGGAAAGGAGTATGTCAAGGCTGTATATTGTCACCCTGCTTATTTAACTTATATGCAGGGTACATCATGAGAAATGCTGGGCCGGATGAAGCTGGAATTCCACACAAGCTGGAATCAAGATTGTTGGGAGAAATATCAATAACCTCAGATATGCAGATGCCACCACCCTTATGGCAGAAAGTGAAGAAGAACTAAAGAGCCTCTTGATGAAGGTGAAAGAGGAGAGTGAAAAAGTTGGCTTAAAGCTCAACATTCAGAAAATGAAGATCATGGCATCTGGTCCCATCACTTCATGACAGATGGGGAAACAGTGGAAACAGCGACAGACTTTATTTTGGGGGATGCAAAATTGCTGCAAATAGTGACTTCAGCCATGAAATTAAAAGACGCTTACTCCTTAGAAGAAAAGTTATGACCAACCTAGATTGCATATTAAAAAGCAAAGACATTACTTTGCCAGCAAAGGTCCATCTAGTCAAGGCTATGGTTTTTCCAGTGGACATGTATGGATGTAAGAGTTGGACTATAAAGAAAGCTGAGCACCAAAGAATTGATGCTTTTGAACTGTAGTGTTGACGAAGACTCTTGAGAATCCCTTGGATAGCAATGAGATCCAACCAGTCCAGCCTAAAGGAAATCAATCCTGAATATTCATTGGAATGACTGATGTTGAAGCTGAAACTCCAATACATTGGTCACCTGATGCAAAGAACTGACTTATTGGAAAAGACCCTGATGCTGGGAAAGTTTGAAGACGAGAGGAGAAGGGGACAACAGAGGATGAGATGGTTGGATGGCATCAGCGACTCAATGGACATGAGTTTGAGTAAACTCCGGGAGTTGGTGATGGACAGGGAGGCCTGGAGTGCTGCAGTCCATGGGGTCGCAAAGAGTTGGACACGACTGAACGACTGAACTGAGGATATCAAGTTTAATAATGGGAAAATAAAATTAGAATAATTATATTATGTAGTGTTTATATACAAGTTTTTAAAGTTTATAAAGTATTTTTATAGATTAACTCAGTCAATTTTCACAGTATCTCTGTGGGAAAATTGGGGGGAAATCTATGTTTTACATTTGAAAAAACTAATACCGGGCGAGCTAAGTAATTTGCCCAAGGCTGTATTGCTGGTATTGTATTGATGCAGGACTTCAATGTGTGTCTTTATGATCTTTCTTGGGAGTGATAGTTCTGTGCTTTGGAAAGGATATCAGAGCTTTAGGATTTCTGCTTTGCCATTAGCTGATTTCAGCAGAATCAGAAGATAAGAAAGAAAGGCAACCATTTCCTTTAAGATGAATTACTATCTTTTATACCTTGACATGAACATTCAGAGGCACTGGGTCAATGAAGATACTTTTGTCCACACATCTGACTACTCCAGTCACCTGCATCCTTTACATTAATTTTAGTCGGGTGAAGACCACATCCCTGAGAGCAGAGAGATCTGATTGCAGAGCCTCATTAGATGATCCTAAGTCGCCTGAGGGTATCACTTCTGTCTTTTCTTATGTAGTGATTTCTCTTCATGTGGAGAGGATGGGCCTAGATAGCAAATGGAAGGGGTAAAGAAGCAGATGTTAGTGAAAACAAAAAGTAGTTTGAAAACTTATCCCAGGGGAGATATCCCTTTCCAGGCCATATGAAACTTTCAGAGACACCATGTACAGTTTGGGGAGAAAAAAGTAATACACCAAACGTTTTCATTGTACAAACTAGAGAAAATGAAGTTTTACCAAATCTTTTTAGCTGAGGGAGACCTTGATAAAACCATAAGAAATCATCCAGGCAGGAGGCTTTAATTAGAGAAGTTTCAGAAACCTTAATAAAAAGGAACCAGCCATTCCTAGAAGGAAAACGGTTTTATAGGGAGCAGGGCTTATCTCAACTCAAATGCTCATGAAAACTGATAGCTCAAGTGGCTTCTGTTTGACAAGGAGGCTGTCCTTGTTGACAGGGATGACTGGCAGGGTGGAAAAAGGAGGGGGATAAAGCTTTGCAAAAAGGCTTCAGAGGAAATTTGACACCTTGCAAACCACAGGTGTGAAGGTAAGTGAAACTTGTAAGTAAAAGTTAGTGTTGTTTTTCAGGGTCTGACACACTGCATACTTGTAGTTCAGAATTTAGAAATTTGAGTGGACAATGTGAAAAACTTTGGGACATGGACTGCCCAGAATTGGGACATCAGAGGATTGTTTTCTGACCCTGAAGAGATTCCTGATACCGTTCTCGTATTGTGCTCCACAGTACTCACCAGAGATCTGGGAAGATAGGCTAGCTTCCTTCTCTACCCACCCTGCCTGTTTCAAATTCCAGCCTGAGATAGGCTTTCTAACCCGGCTCTCTCTCAGGGGTCATTTATCGAGTGCCTGAGCTTTCTGGGTTTGGAGATATTAAGATATTTTAATATAGAATCTTTGCCTTCAAGGATTACATATAATCAATGAAAAAAATGGGGCATAGTGAATTCAGCCTGAAGATGGATTATTCTCCACCAGAACTAATTGTAAGAAATAAAACACAAATGGCAAGTAACTGGTATAAATAGTTTTATAGGAGTTCAAAGGTGGGAGCTATAAGTAGTTAGAGAAGCCTTCTGGGGAGAGGAGGAAGTTGAGTTACATCTTTGAGACTGAGTAGAATTCAGACAGCCTGGGTAAGGATGAGCTGAGATGAGGGCATGTGAAGAAATTAGGGGAAGTGTGAGAGAAATGCTTCCCAAGAGACAAAGAAACTACTGGAGCAAAGGGACAAGTGATTGAATTCAATAATCCTGAGAGGCACCATCAGAGAAAACAAAAGTGTATTTTAACAGTTATTTTTGTTTGACTTTTGGAGCTAAGCATTTGGGTTTGCTGAGGATATAAACAGTTCACTGTTTTTAAGGGGCATGGACTGACCTGACATGGATAATAGAATGGGCTCTGGGGCATTGGGCTTACAACTGAACTCGGTTTTGCCATTCTGTAGCAGTTATGATCTCTGAGTTCACCTCTTCGTGCCTCAGGCTCCTAATTTTTAATTGGGAATAGTCTTAGTATCTCATGTAGCTGGTAGTTGTGAGGTTCAAAAGAGATAAAATATTTAAATGCTTATCATAGTACTTGGCACAATAAATCTTAGCTATTATTTTATTATTACTGTAATTATAAATAATACTAACAACAGTAATGATGATATCTCAAAGCCAAGGAACACCATGAAATTATTAATGTGTTTATGAGCACAGCAGAGGTCATGTGTAAAGAGTGGACCTTCAGAAACTGCTAATGTTTTTTCCTGACCTCCAGGATAGATGGAGAAAAGAAAACAAGAGCTTTAGTTTTCTCTGACCCATTCCCCAAGTCCTGAAGTCCAGGCGTGCTCCCGGGGATCCTGGCTTCTGCGTGGATCCACGTCGCTTGTTCTGGTGCTAATTTCTCAGGGGTATGGCTCCCAACTCAGGTCAAGATAGAGCAGAATGCTTCCCTGAGTTTTCATCAGACTATGGTACAGGCAGGCTCAATAACCTGTGCCCTCTATTTATAATTCACATGAAGTTGTTTATTTCTTGCTTCTCATTTTAGCAGGATAAGCAAGTCAAGGCAGGCCACTTTCTAGTAGATTGTGAGAAGATAGATCTCAGCATTAGCTTGACTTGTGGGTCTGATGTGGAGAGAAGAGAGTCAAAAGGAAATATTCTTGTGGCTTTCTGTATGACTGCAAGGCGGCAGGGCTGTTGTTTGCTAGAGCAGCCGATTAAGAAGAGTGACATTCTGGCCACTGAATGTTAGTAGGCCCAAGTGGAAGTGTGGTGACCAACGTTGAGTCATAGCTTGAGAGGAAACCAGTTTTACCCATGTTTTTTTGTTCTTTAGTGGAGACCCTTAGTAAGCTCTTCGAAGACAGTGGCTTTCTACAGAGGAGAGCGATAGTAACCGTTGGCCACAGCAAATGGCTCTTCTCACTCTTGTGTTGGAAAAAGAACCAATTATGAGAAGCCTGGGTTTGGCTTGCTTTTGGTGTGGTTAATGTTGGTGGGAAGGTTAGTTACAGATCTCTTCATTTATTAATGCATTTGGTCTAAGACAGGCTCTCAGGACTTCCTATTGTTCTTGAATGCATTGGTCTAGTTTACTCTGTCCAGGCTAACAGAATTCAAGTCACCCTGAACCCCGAAGAGTGTCTCACCAAGTTCCCCTTTGTCTGGTTGGGGGGCGGGCCGGTGAGGCATCCTTGGATGGTTATTTGAATGTGAAGTCTAGCTGATCTTGCACCATCCTTGTGCAGCGACCTGAGACTTGGGATATTTTGTGATTGCTCTAGGCGCTTTACCAGACAACAGGAATGTAGATGGCCTCTGTTTCAATGCTAGAACCTGCTTTCTCTCAGGTTTATTCTTGAGGATGACTAGTAATCTGAACGGAGAAGGTGATGGCACCCCACTCCAGTACTCTTGCCTGGAAAATCCCGTGGACGGAGGAGCCCAGTAGGCTGCAGTCCATGGGGTCGCTCAGAGTCAGACAGGACTGAGCGACTTCACTTTCACTTTTCACCTTCATGCATTGGAGAAGGAAATGGCAACGCACTCCAGTGTTCTTGCCTGGAGAATCCCAGGGACAGAGGAGCCTGGTGGGCTGCCGTCTATGGGGTCGCACAGAGTTGGACACGACTGAAGCGACTTAGCAGCAGCAGCAGTAGCAGTAATCTGAACTCTTTAAACTTAAGGGAGAGCCCAGTGTCTATACAAGAATAAATACACAGTTTGGACCAAGTCTACTACAGAGGAAATCGAGTTTTATCAGACCTGACATACACAATCTCTCACTCTCCTCCATCCTAAAGTAAATAAAACAGCGCTCATACTGTCCTGTTAGCAGTGGGCTGGCCTCATTTTTGTGTGTGTGATGTTGCTTATCTGCTTTGCAAATATTCTCAGGTTGAAATTTTCCATGTCCAGTTACCTTTCTCATGCAAATAAATCTCACCCAGTGTTCTATACCAATTAATTTACTGAATAAAGTGTCACTTAAAGTATCTATTGTGACTTTCCTGTTAGGAACTTGCTTCAAAAGCAAGTTCGGGGTATAGACTGAGACCTAAGTAATTCTTTCCCAGTTTTGGGGAACTCCCCGCCCTGGGAGGCTTGCAGGATAGAAACTGATACCTGCCCTTCACAAAGGGGCCTCCTCCAGTGTGGCAGTGCCAGCACACGGGTAAGTTGTTATTTCTAGGAATACTTGCACATCTCTCCTGTTGCCAGATGGCAAACCAACTTCTCCAGGAGAAACACTGGAAAACAATACCACTCTGTACTGCTTCTGTGTTTTCTATTGTGAGAAGGCTGCTACATAAGCCGGCCTCCAGGGATTTTCGAGCTGCTCTCTGTATACCAAGTGGCAGCTGATTGATCATTCTTTACATGAATCAAATATTCATTTTCAGCAGCTAAAGTCCCTAACACCAGCAAAACCCAACTGGTATTCTGCTTTCCCATTAGGAGACAGTTGCAGACCACTCTGCACCTCGGAAGAAAAATCTATGTAAACGGTTGGGTTGCACAGTTTAAAAAATAAAACTTAAAAAAAGTAAGACAAACAGGTGGGCTTTCTCATTCTTTTATCTAAGTCAAGTCAGCAAAGACAAGAAGGCCAATAGCGAAGCCTAGAGATTTTGAAAGGGAAACCACATACTTTGTAGATTCTGTCCCACATTCAGGAAGGATGGCAGGAAGTACCTCCCCAAGCAGGTACTTCATATTCTAGAGTATAATGAGGGCTGCTTTACTGCTGCTGCTATGCATGAATAAGACCTCCATGGTAAATCATTTCTCAAGTAGGCTTTGTTTCTCCATTTTAAATAAAAATAGTTTTAAAAATCCTTCCTCAGAGTGATAAACAACTCTCTGAAGTGTGTCATCTAGATTATCTGGTAATCTCTGCAAAAGACCTTCTCCACTTGATTGAGCTCTGATTCTGATGAAATAATGCATCAAAGTTAGAAGGAAAAAGTCTTGACTCAAGTTTACACTCAAGTGTAATGGGGGGTGGTGGAGAATGGAGAAGTACAATGTCAAGTGTAAGACCCACCATCAGAATTCCACTTAGAATTCCACTTCTGGTCAATACTTTTTTTTTTTTTTTTTTTAAGGTATGAAGCTATTGTCTCACGGAGAAGGCAATGGCACCCCACTCCAGTACTCTCGCCTGGAAAATCCCATGGACGGAGGAGCCTGGTAGGCTGCAGTCCATGGGGTCGCGAAGAGTCGGACACGATTGAGCGACTTCACTTTGACTTTTCACTTTCATGCATTGGAGAAGGAAATGGCAAGCCACTCCAGTGTTCTTGCCTGGAGAATCCCAGGGACGGAGAAGCCAGGTGGGCTGCCGTCTATGGGGTCACACAGAGTCAGACACGACTGAAGTGACTAAGCAGCAGCAGCAGCAGCAGCAGCAATTATCTCTAAGCACCAAACTCATCCTTCTACTTGTATACTTTGCTTTGGGATGCTGGATCTCCTCAAAACACATTTATTTCTCTGTTGCTAGCTCTTGATTAGGTTCTACCTACCCTGGAGGAGAAAATGGTAACCCACTCCAGTATTCTTGCCTGGAGAAATCTCATGGACAGAAGAGCCTGGCAGGCTACAGTCCCTGGGGTTGCAAAGAGTCAGACACCAATGAGCACCCACATAGGGAATGCTAGAGGGAAGCTGCAGGCCTGGAGGAGGAGACAGTTTCTTTTTCTTCCTGTTACCTCTGAGGCCAGTTTTGCTGGTTGTTCCTTTCTGTATCTCCCATCAACACTTCTTCAGCTAGTTGGTTCCAGTCACAAAACTTCATACCAGTTGGCGATGTTTCCCAAACTTGCAGAACCAGTCTCACAGTAGCCCCTCAGAGACATTGTCTCAGCTGGCAGCATCACTTTCTTAGATGCCTAAGTCAACCCCAGAGGCCCTTCCACTACCCTTAGATATACCATCATCTGCCAGCTGCCACCTCCCTGTGGAAGGTACCTCCACAGGGCCCACCCTCCAAGGCCTGAGGTCTAGCACCCTTAAAGCTGTGTTCCTGCCTCAGATGTCTGAGTGAAGGATCCATTGAGGCTTTCCTCTAAGCATTTGGTTTAAAAATTTTTCCATCTCTTCCTTTTCTTCTCCAATTCTACAGCTGATAACTGTATCCTATTTCCATGACAACTTGGTGTTTCCTTTGTGTGACTTAACTCAGTACCTAGTAAATAATTCCTTGTATTCTTATATTAAATTCTCTCTGTTGGTATAGTTTGTCTCTTGGCTAGTCCTAGACTGTAATAAATTAGGGGTTCTTTTCTCTACCTCACATTTCTTTCACTTGAACATTAACTAGATCTTACAAGGCCTACCTGGAGCTGACCTAAGAATGGTGCTCTTTGAGGGGAATGTCTTGTTATTCTTTACTACCTGGGCCTAAAAGACAGTGTTTAGTATGAGTTCTTATCCTGTGCTCCAGAAATATGTGAGAGGTCTGCTTACTAGTTGAGTTAGCCTTTGATAAGATGGAATGAGGAAAGACTTTTCATTTTTTAATTGATAGGGACTTACAGATGTTCCATTTTCTCATTCTAGGTCTCTATGGAAAATTAAAGGATCAGAAGAGTTCTTTTCACTCCATGCATCAAATGCTATAGAAATAAGAGATCCAAAAGATTTATAGCATTAGGCAAGGGAAAAAGATCGATGGGTTTAAGTGACATAATTGAAGTTTTCATTGTTAGAAACCTCTAACAATGTTAGAGGTTGTTAGAAACCAGCTTTTATAAGCTGGTACACCTAAAGGCTTGGGAAATATCCACCTGTTAGCCATCTGCATCACCACTGACTGTGTGTATATCTTGAAGGATTTAGTGAATCATAGACATATGATCACTGCGTGGAAAAAAATGTGTTGTGCCCAGCACACTCTTTTCCATAAAGAAAGCATCACTGGGAAATACAACATGTGGAAACAGGCCACAAAAATGCAGCAAATTAGTCTTTATTATCCACTCATCCATGCAGGAAAATTTTAAAAGGTAATAAAATCCTAGGTTCTTAAAATTGGCACTTTAGCCTCACTGTTTTTAAAGTAAAATACACAGTGCTGGATAACCACTGTGCATCTAAGTATTTAGTCTAGTTTTTAATTACCTTTCAATTTAAGAGGCATTTCGAATCATGCCGTCACCTGTTCCTTAGTTTTCCACTGCAGGTTACCATCCCAAACTACCTCATTAAAATAAATGAAAACAAATAGGATTATCCAAGTAAACTGTCACTAATGCTATTATAAAGTAAGAATGGTTTGGCACCGTTCAATAAAGCTACAATTCTGAGCTGTAAACCTAACACATGGAAATTCGGATGACATCTCAACTCATTAGTTAGTCTGTTCCATATTTGTGCTTGCACTTGGAATAAATGATAATGTCATTCTGTACCTGCACAGTATCATAGGGTCATTGTTTTCCCTAATGAACAATGATCCAATTCTATAATTCCATGATCCTTGTCAAGTATCCTGTTTATTGTAATTTCTGAGCACAGTGGATAATCTTGTAACTGAAATATATGTATGCCCACACCAAAAAATCAAACCTATATACCTTTCAAAATAGTTTTAACAAGCTTCTTTCTAAATATTCCAGTGTTTACTGCAAGGGAGTGGAGTTGTGATTTAAAAAAAAGTCTAGTGCAATATGTGCAAACTTTTCTAGAATTTTTAACCATAGGCATTTGTTTTAAGCTCAGTGTATCTCTTACAGATATAGTCTAACTGAAAGAGATTGAAAGAGAGAGAGAGATGTGGACCAAAAGTGGAGTTGAACTATCAGAAGCAGAGATGATGAACTACCAGGAACAAAACACAGGAACTTCTCAGCCTGACTCAGGGGCACTCCAAATTCAACCCCCATGAGGTGATCCTGTGTGAAGTCATCTTCAGAATACAGTTTAAAAATCTGGTATATAATCCAGCATGCTGCAGCCACTGTGTACCATGGCCTGGTGAACAACTGCATCTCCCCCACCCCAAGTTTCCATCCGGCCATTCTTCAGCCAGATGTACAGGAAACTGAGAATCAAAGCAACTAATGTGGTCATATGTAAATAGCACATCTGACACTAGGGGAGCATAGGCTTTTTAAGCACAGGACTCACCACCAGGGTGACAGAGACTCTCAGGAGTGAGCAGAAACATGATGATTTCTGAGAACTCGGAACATATGCTGAAGCCACAGTACTGAAAAGTTTGTTGTCAGTGTAGAAAACTTACATTTTGTAAGTTTTTCCTTAAGCAGTTTCTTTCCTTTAAATGACCAAGATGGTGTTTCTGCTTTTCTAGCACTGGGAGATTTAGCATTTTCCTTTTCACTGATTGTGCCTCCAATAGCTGTGTCTTAAAGGATACTTCCATTATTATCACTTGGAACATTAAGTAGAATGAAGCCAATAACAAAATGAGGAAACTCAGATGGAAGTAGGAGAGCACTGGGTAATTAATATTCTTTTAGCTGACTCTTTAGAGCTGTGTGATATTAGGCAAATTATCATTTTGAGGCTTAATATTTCCATCTTAAAAATGAGTATAGGACACCTATCACAGAGTTCCTGGGATGATTGACATGAGACAATCTTTAGAATGCATGAAACCCAGTGTAGGCATATTCTGGGTGCTCAGAAAATGTTAATTCCCCACTTGCTCCGTTCCCTTCTTCATTATGTGTCCAGGCATCTTACCAGCTTTGAAATGTCTTGGTCTGAAAATGATAGAATCACGTAACACATTTAGAAAATTTAATGTGTTACTATATTTTTAACCAGGACAACTGAAGTCATGATGAAATTGTTTGGTTCTGGAAAATGCTAGCTTTCTAGTCTTTTGGGGAAGGCTACAAAGATATCAGCAATACATGAACTGTGAACTTCCAGATGTTCAAGCTGATTTTAGAAAAGGCAGAGGAACCAGAGATCAAATTGCCAACATCCACTGGATCATTGAAAAAGCAAGAGAGTTCCAGAAAAACATCTATTTCTGCTTTATTGACTATGCCAAAGCCTTTGACTGTGTGGATCACAATAAACTGTGGAAAATTCTTCAAGAGATGGGAATACCAGACCACCTGAGCTGCCTCTTGAGAAACCTGTATGCAGGTCAGGAAGCAACAGTTAGAACTGGACATGGAACAAGAGACTGGTTCCAAATAGGAAAAGGAGTAAGTCAAGGTTGTATATTGTCACCCTGCTTATTTAACTTATATGCAGAGTACATCATGAGAAATGCTGGACTGGAAGAAGCACAAGCTGGAATCAAGATTGCTGGGAGAAATATCAACAACCTCAGATATTCAAATGACACCACCCTTATGGCAGAAAGTGAAGAAGAACTAAAGAGCCTCTTGATGAAAATGAAAGAGGAGAGTGAAAAAGTTGGCTTGAAGCTCAACATTCAGAAAACGAAGATCATGGCATCCGGTCCCATCACTTCATGGGAAATAGATGGGGAAACAGTGGCTGACTTTACTTTTCTGGGCTCCAAAATCACTGCAGATGGTGATTGCAGCCATGAAATTAAAAGACACTTACTCCTTGGAAGGAACGTTATGACCAACCTAGACAGCATATTAAAAAGCAGAGACATTACTTTGCCAACAAAAGTCCGTCTTGACAAGGCTATGGTTTTCCCGTGGTCATGTATGGATGTGAGGGTTGGACTATACAGAAAGCTGAGCACCAAAGAATCGATGCTCTTGAACTGTGGTGTTGGAGTAGACTCTTGAGAGTCCCTTGGACTGCAAGGAGATCCAACTAGTCCATCCTAAAGGAGATCAGTCCTGGGTGTTCATTGGAAGGACTGATGTTGAAGCTGAAACTCCAATACCTTGGCCACCTGATGTGAAGAGCTAACTCATTGGAAAAGACCCTGATTCTGGGAAAGATTGAGGGCAGGAGGAGAAGGGGACAACAGAGGATGAGATGGCTGGATAGCATCACCGACTCAATGGACATGGATTTGGGTGAACTCCGGGAGTTGGTGATGGGCAGGGAGGCCTGGTGTGCTGCGGTTCATGGGGTTGCAAAGAGTCGGACACAATTGAGCAACTGAACTGAACTGAACTGAACAAAGATAGCAAGAGTTCATCTTCCTACCTACGAAATGCACTCCAGTTGCTGCTACCTGTGTATCAGAATCCAAAACTGAAAGAACTTAAAAGATAGCAGAGTATGGAGGAAAGAAAAGAATGATGTGATTCTGGAACAAATACTTTCACATTCTCTGGGCCAAAACAGAAAGTACAGACTCATCCAAAGCTAGGTCTAGACCATTGGGGGCAACTTTGGAAATTATAAGTGCTCCCAAGGGTGTTAGAATTCATATGAAGTCCCTGGAATATATATGAGCATGAATTTGATGACTGTATATCCTGAGTTTCCCAGGAAGGTCCAGAATTATATGTTCTCTCATGATAATTAATAATAAGGCCTCTTTTGTTTTCCAGGGTGGCACAGTTTGAATGATACTTTACATGCTTTTTCTTTGTCATAGGATACTCAGAAGGCTCTCAGAATCCAAGTATAGGTCACCAATCAAAAGAATCTATATTGGTCACATTTTTCTGCCATTGTTTTTGGTGCTCCTGATATCACTTCTAATGAACACATGTTTATTATCTTTGAATATCACCTGAGTGTACAGTAAAGAATTATTCGGGGTAGTTATATCCATCAATGGTTTTAGTTTTCTGATTATCCACTTCTTTTGGAGACATTGTTTACATAACATTCATTTTCTCAAACTGTAATTTTTTTTCATTTACTTCTGAGTTCTCCACTTAACTGGTTTATCTTTTTGTTCCTGAGCACTTACACACATTTAATTACCATAGCCTTATAATATGTCTCAATATCTGATGGGACTTGTTTCCCCCTCATCCAAATTGATTCTTGTTTGTTAAAAATGGCTTAACCATACTTGCAAAATTATGTCAAGTGGTGGACTTTTATTTACACTTTACAAAATAGAAATATCAAAAGCCTGTAAAACTTCCTTCTACCAGTCTAACCTGTTCCATCTGAGGATCTCAGGTTTACCAGTACACCTGGATTTGATTTTTCATATGTTTATACATGTTATGGATGGGTGGTGAGATGTGCTTGTCTTTGGTGACAAGTGTTATGAAATAAAATTTCCTCCTAATTCAGAGCAGACTATTAACATGATGGTACAATCAAGACATTCATGGAAACTTAATGACAAAAACATTCCAAGAGCTGCAGAAGGGCACTTCCCTCATCATTTCATGTCACACCCATTAAAATGAAAATTCCTTTTGGCACAGCTTGGGAGAATCAAGGTAGAAGGATTAGTTGGGTTGTGCCAGCCTATAAAGAGCCTTTACTCTAAATTAGTACAAACTGAGCTATTAAATACATATGAAAATTAATGGCATTTACAGCCATTGTTATGGCCATGATGTTAATACCAAAACTTTTACATCAATAAGGAAGAGTGTTTATGTTTAACAAGTTCACATTGGTTGCTTTCCAACATCTTTGAAATGTTTTGAAAATTGGGAGAACCTTAAAATTGCTAAAATATCAAGGATAAGCTGAAAATGGGACTGCTGGGGCACTGAGTTGTACCCAGAATCAGACCTTCTCCTAAGCCCATAGGAGTTTTCATGTCAAACTTCCCAAGTCGAATTTATTGGGTATGATGGTGCTCTTAAGAAGAGATCTACATATCTGTGGATTTCCCTATGAAATCTGCGGATCTCAATATAAATAAATGGGCTTGGATGGACTACAGATGTACGCTAAGAGTCTGCAGATGCAGGTTGAATGTGCATATGATATTAATCAAAACACATGTGTAACTAAGTCCTTCTTCTGTCACCATGGGTATAATACTGGCTAGGACATAGATTTTTGTAGGAAGGAGATAGGTGTTTCCATTTGGGTTATCCACCCAACTTATAACACACTCATTATTTAAACTGGTTGCTCCAGATCTCCATGTTTCCAGCAAAGCAGGAATCTTACCACTCTACTCACTGATTGTGAACCTCTATCTCCTGCAAAGAAATCTTGAAAGTGGAGTAAGTTAAGAAACTTCTCCTGTACTCCTTGACTTCATCTCCAGAAGGAAGAATAAGATACTGTATGGCAGCCTAGATTGTCTATTCAGCAAGTCAATTAATACACAAAGCCTTCATTTTTATATCTTTCCTTCCCACCATGTGGCCATATGTCTTATCCTAAGGACTTTCCAGGATAGGCCTGTGCACAAAAGCACAGAACTCTCAGTGGTTTCTCCTCCAGTATCTCCTTTGCTAAGTGAGGGCTGGAAGCCCCAGGCTAGCTTTCATGGTCTCTCTTTTAATATGTGCTATTTATGGTGCACATCTAAAAATTTAACCCCAAAATACAGAGCACTGACTATGTGCCAATCTCTACTCTATATTCTTGGGACACATCATTGAACAACACAAAAAGCTTTCCCATGGTGGGCCTGTCCTTCTAGCTGCTTCCCCAGGATCCCTGCCTATCCATGGCAAACAGGTTGAGGAAGCTGAAGTCTGAGTTAGCATTCTGTCAAAGGCAGGTTTGTATCCCTTAGTGCAAAATTTGATTGAAGAAAAATTGGAATTCAGGCATATTGATATATTAACTAAAATTATATTCATTTTGAGGAAAATGACATGAGTCTGTTTCAGCTTTTATTTATCATTTTATTTTCATATCTATTTATGCTATTTCCCTTTGGTGATTTGGACAATAGTCATCAATGTGAGGAACATGTTTTCTGTACTTTAGTACAATAGTTAGTGATAGCTGCTGCAAAACTTGGATTTAATCCCTTTTATGAATTGTAACAGGATAGAAATAATATCACAGTCTCAACTGATATAAAGGGAAACTGAAACTGTTAGTTGCTCAGCTGTGTCTGACTCTTTGCAACCCCATGGACTGTAGCCCTCCAGGCTCCTCTGTCCAAGGAATTCTCTAGGCAAGAATACTGGCATGGGTAGCCATTCACTTTTCCAGGGAATCTTCCCAATCCAGGGATCAAACCTGGGTCTCTTGCATTGCAGGTGGATTCTTTACTGTCTGAACCACTAGGGATTTAAGGGAGATAATATTTAATCCTCTCAAGCTCTTAACTTTAACGTTAATGTGGTGATGTATTTGTGGAGAGGATGGTTGTTAGCCTGAAAAATACCTTTATTTCACCTTTCCTCTCAAAGAACAGTTTCATTAGCTACTCAATTCTAGGTTGACAGTTATTTTTTTTTCTTTCTCAATCAACATTTCACATTAATTTCTTAATAGAGATCCAATTTCCATTTGATATACATATTTTCCCAATTCCTAAAAAAGATCTTTATATAGTTGGTTTATTTGGATTAGGTTCTACACAAGTTTCACAGGTTGCATTTCATCATTAACTCTCATAAACCCCTTTTAAACTTTACCACTATTCTTTTTCTTACTGCCAATTTTTTTCTTCTGTTAAAGAAAACAGACCTTTCATCATGTAGAATACCCACATGATTCTGAATTTGGTAGATTGCTTCCTGGTAATGTCTTGCAGCTTGTTTCTCTTATTCCTGTATTTCCTATAAACTGGCAATTAGATCTTGAGGCTTGAATTATTCAAAGTTTGTGTGTGTGTGTGTGTGTCAGGGGTTGGGGGTAAAAGGCAAGGACGGGTGACAGAATATTTCTTGGGTAGATGCTGTTTAGTTGTGAAAAGAAGAGAAGCAAAAGCAAAGGAGAAAAGGAAAGATATAAGCATCTGAATGCAGAGTTCCAAAGAATAGCAAGAAGAGATAAGAAAGCCTTCTTCAGCGATCAGTGCAAAGAAATAGAGGAAAACAACAGAATGGGAAAGACTAGAGATCTCTTCAAGATTATTAGAGATACCAAGGGAACATTTCATGCAAAGATGGGCTCGATAAAGGACAGAAATGGTATGGACCTAACAGAAGCAGAAGATATTAAGAAGAGATGGCAAGAATACACAGAAGAACTGTACAAAAAAGATCTTCATGACCCAGATAATCACGATGGTGTGATCACTGACCTAGAGCCAGACATCCTGGAATGTGAAGTCAAGTGGGCCTTAGAAAGCATCACTATGAACAAAGCTAGTGGAGGTGATGGGATTCCAGTTGAGCTATTTCAAATCCTGAAAGATGACCCTGTGAAAGTGCTGCACTCAATATGCCAGCAAATTTGGAAAACTCAGCAGTGGCCACAGGACTGGAAAAGGTCAGTTTTCATTCTAATCCCAAAGAAAGGCAATGCCAAAGAATGCTCAAACTACTGCACAGTTGCACTCATCTCACATGCTAGTAAAGGAATGCTCAAAATTCTCCAAGCCAGGCTTCAGCAATATGTGAACCATGAACTTCCAGATGTTCAAGCTGGTTTTAGAAAAGGCAGAGGAACAAGAGATCAAATTGCCAACATCTGCTGGATCATGGAAAAAGCAAGAGAGTTCCAGAAAAACATCTATTTCTGCTTTATTGACTATGCCAAAGCCTTTGACTGCGTGGATCACAATAAACTGTGGAAAATTCTTCAAGAGATGGGAATACCAGACCACCTGACCTGCCTCTTGAGAAACCTGTATGTAGGTCAGGAAGCAACAGTTAGAACTGGACATGGAACAACAGACTGGTTCCAAATAGGAAAAGGAGTAAGTCAAGGCTGTATATTGTCACCCTGCTTATTTAACTTATATGCAGACTACATCATGAGAAACGCTGGACTGGAAGAAACACAAGCTGGGATCAAGATTGCCGGGAGAAATATCAATAACCTTAGAGATGCAGATGACACCACCCTTATGGCAGAAAGTGAAGAGGAACTCAAAAGCCTCTTGATGAAAGTGAAAGTGAAGAGTGAAAAAGTTGGCTTAAAGCTCAACATTCAGAAAACGAAGATCATGGCATCCGGTCCCATCACTTCATGGGAAATAGATGGGGAAACAGTGGAAACAGTGTCAGACTTTATTTTGGGGGGCTCCAAAATCACTGAAGATAGTGACTGCAGCCATGAAATTAAAAGACGCTTACTCCTTGGAAGGAAATTTATGACCAACCTAGATAGCACATTGAAAAGCAGAGACGTTACTTTGCCAACAAAGGTTTGTCTTGTCAAGGCTATGGTTTTTCCTGTGGTCATGTATGGATGTGAGATTTGGACTGTGAAGAAGGCTGAGCGCCAAAGAATTGATGCTTTTGAACTGTGGTGTTGGAGAAGACTCTTGAGAGTCCCTTGGACTGCAAGGAGATCCAACCAGTCCATTCTGAAGGAGATCAGCCCTGGGATTTCTTTGGAAGGAATGATGCTAAAGCTGAAACTCCAGTACTTTGGCCACCTCATGCAAAGAGTTGACTCATTGGAAAAGACTCTGATGCTGGGAGGGATTGGGGGCAGGAGGAGAAGGGGCCGACAGAAGATGAGATGGCTGCATGGCATCACTGACTTGATGGACGTGTGTCTGAGTGAACTCCGGGAGTTGGTGATGGACAGGGAGGCCTGGCATGCTGCGATTCATGGGGTCGCAAAGAGTTGGACACGACTGAGCGACTGAACTGAACTGAACTTGTTGTACGATCTATCCTCGTACCTTATTAATTTTATACATATTGGTTTGTACTGTTTGATCTCTTTAACTACTTTCATTGAGCTTCTCTTTAAAGTTATGCTTATGGTTTTAACATTTTAAAAATGTAAGAGACTGAAAGATGTGCATGTCATGTGCACATTGCTTGTGATTTTTTTTTATTTTGGTAAAGTGTTGCCAAGGATACTATCTACAGGACACTCCATATATGGCTACACTCAAAAAATGGTCTTTGGGGTTGAGATCCAGGATAAATAAAAAGACTTTTCTTACGAAACTGGCAGACTTTCTCCTTCCTAGTAAGTAGAGTATATTAGCCTAAGCAGCTATGACAAAGATACCCCAAACCACTGGCTTTTAAACGGATTGGATGCTTGTTATTATTCTGTGTGAAAGTCCAGACATACGTGATCTAGAGCTGGTGGGAATCTCTGCCATTACTGACACACAGCTTATATGTTTGGGTTCAAAGTGATTGTCCCAAGGAACAAAGTGCAAGGGAACCAGAAGTGGTTTACAGTATTTCCGCTCACTAATTTCTCTCACTGGTCAGAAATTAGTCTCATGGCCATGCCTGTTTTTGAGGGAGAATAAGAAAAGCTTGACTATCAAAGAGGAAAGAGGCATACATATGATGGACAAACTCAGTATCTGGAAAAATTGGCTCCTCTGGCTATCCAAATATCCATGCACACCTTTCCTTTCCCAAACATAACATTCTCCCTCAGGTTTCAAGTTCAGAATCTCTGCATAATGTACCATCCTCTCTATCAAGTCTAGCTCTTACTCTGTAATCTGGTGACCTAGAAACTACAAGAAAAGTTATCTTTAGCCCCACCTTCCCCCCCAAATACCACAATAAACAAAGCTTTATGACCATTTTATTGTGGATAACCACAATAACAACTCCCATTCAGAAAAGTGAAAAATGATGAACACACAGCAGCTACTCATCCATCACAGTTGTCACACCCCACCAGATGGAAATCGCAGATTTTGTGCCCTGGCAGTGCAGGGCCCCTCGGCTAGACTGGGATGCTGGGAGCAACTCTTCTGGTCCTATATGAGGTTTTCTTGCCTTTATCCTTCACAGCCACTGATAAGGTGGGCATAGACTGGTGTCTGCTGGTGAAGGTTTAGGAGATGGAGAATTACTTTAAGCTTCAGATGGCCACCATCTTTTTCAGGTCAGGCTTGTTCAATACAATTCCCTCAAAACTTAACAGACTTATGGTCTACTTGCCTCTTGTCAGTTCCAGATACCAATAACTACTGCCAAAGATCTTGTCTATCCATAACTCTTAAGACAAAAGATTCTATTCTTTCATTTTCTGGTCTCCATACTCAATATACCTCTCTCTCATATTGCTGGAGACTCCCTAGGACCATCTGAAACAATAGCTTTGAGTGAGATGCCAACATCCTTAGTCTTTACCATGGGAGTGGCCCCATTGTCTAGTAGGGAACACTCAGTATCAGGCTGTGAGGAAGGCTTGGCATTAAAGTCTCATCTCTCAGTGTATTTGATGTATTATTTTTCAAACCTTTGAATCACCAGACTTTCATTCAATTTAGACTGCAGCCTGCAGGCAATAGAGAACTTCCCAGAAAAGAAATCTCTTGTTCTATTTCCAGTTTTTTAAGGAATCTCCACACTGTTCTCCATAGTGGCTGTACTAGTTTGCATTCCCACCAACACTGAGCGTGGAGATTCCTTAAAAAACTGGGAATAGAACTGCCTTATGATCCAGCAATCCCACTGCTGGGCATACACACTGAGGAAACCAGAATTGAAAGAGACACGTGTACCCCAATGTTCATCACAGCACTGTTTATAATAGCCAGGACATGGAAGCAACCTAGATGTCCATCAGCAGATGAATGGATAAGAAAGCTGTGGTACATATACACAATAGAGTATTACTCAGCCCTTAAAAAGCATGCATTTGAGTCAGTTCTAATGAGGTGGATGAAACTGGAGCCTATTATACAGAGTGAAGTAAGCCAGAAAGAAAAACACCAATACAGTATACTAACGCATATATATGGAATTTAGAAACATGGTAACAATAACCCTGTATACGAGACAGCAAAAGAGACACTGATGTATAGAACAGTCTTTTGGACTCTGTGGGAGAGGGAGAGGGTGGGATGATTTGGGAGAATGGCACTGAAACATGTATAATATCATGTATGAAACGAGTCGCCAGTCCAGGTTCGATGCACGATACTGGATACTTGGGGCTGGTGCACTGGGACGACCCAGAGGGATGGTACGGGGAGGGAGGTGGGAGGAGGGTTCAGGATGGGGAACACATGTATACCTGTGGTGGATTCATTTTGATATATGGCAAAACCAGTACAATATTGTAAAGTTAAAAAAAAAAAAAGAAATACCTTGTAAGAAGACTAGCAACACCTGAATTAACCTCTCTTTAAGCTTTTACTAAGATTGCCAATTATTAATCATCTACTACTGGTGGTAGTTTACCAAATGTTCACCATGGTATGACAAAAGTCAAGAGCTGACAGATTTCAAGGGATTGGATCTGGTAGACAGAGTGCCTGAAGAACTGTGGATGGAGGTCTGTAACATTGTACAGGAAGCAGTGACCAAATGATTCCCAAGAAAAAGAAATGTGAGACAGCAATGTGGTTCTCTGAGGACATGTTACAAATAGCTGAGAAAAGAAGAGAAGCAAAAGGCAAGGGAGAAAGGGAAAGAAAAGAAAGTGAAGTAGCTCAGTCGTGTCCAACTCTTTGCAACCCCAAGGACTGTAGCCTACCACACTCCTCTGTCCATGGAATTTTCCAGGCAAGAATATTGGAGGGGGTTGCCATTTCCTTCTCCAGGGGATCTTCCTGACCCAGGGATCGAACCCGGGTCTTCCACATTGTATACAGATGCTTTACCGTCTGAGTCACCAGGGAAGCCCTGAGAAAGGGAAAGATACACCCAACTAAATGCAGCATTCCAGAGAAGAGCAGGGGGAGATAAGGCCTTAAGTGAACAATTCGAAGAACAAGATGAAAACAATAGAATGGGAAAGACTAGAGATCTCTTCAAGAAAACTGAAGATATCAAGGGCATATTTCATGCAAGGATGGGCATGATAAAGGACAGAAATGGTAAGGACCTAACAGAAGTATAAGAGATTAAGAAGAGGTGGCAAGAAAACACAGAAGAAGTATACAAAAAATGTGTTAATGACCTGGATAGCCCCGATGGTGTGGCCATTCACCTAGAGCCAGACATCCTGGAGTGTGAAGTCAAGTGGGCTTTAGGAAGTGTTACTATGAACAAAACTAGTGGAGGAGATGGAATTCCAGCTGAGATATTTCAAATCCTAAAAGATAATGCTGTTCAAGTGCTGCACTAAATATGTCAGCAAATTTGGAAAACTCAGCAGTGGCCACAGGACTGGAAAAGGTCAGTTTTCATTCCAATCCTGAAGAAGAGAAATGCCAAAGAATGTTTAAAGTACCATGCAATTGCACTCATTTAACATGCTAGCAAGGTTATGCTCAAAATCCTTCAAGCTAGGTTTCAGCAGTACATGAACCAAGAACTTCCTTTTCTAAATCCAACTTCCAGTACAAGTTGGATTTAGAAAAGGCAGAGGAACCAGAGATCAAATTGCCAACATTCATTGAATCATAGAGAAAGCAAGGGAATTCTAGAAAAAATATCTATTTCTGCTTCATTGACTAGGCTAAAGCCTTTGATCATGTGGGTGTCAACAAACAGCGAAAAATTCTTAAAGATAGGAATACCAGACTACCTTACCTGTCTCCTGAGAAACCTGTATGCAGGTCAAGAAGCAATGTTAGAACCAAACATGGAACAATGGACTGGTTCAAAATTGGTAAAGGAGTACATGGAGGCTGTATATTATCACCCTGCTTATATAACTTATTTGCAGAGTGCATCATGCAAAGTGCCTGGAGGGATGAATCACAAGCTTGAATCAAGATTGCCAGGGGAAATATCAACAATCTCAAATATGCAGATGATACCACTCTAGTAGTAGAAAGTGAAGAGAAACTAAAGAGCCTCTTGATGAGGGTGAAAGAAGAGAGTGAAAAAGCTGGCTTAAAACTCAACATCCAAAAAAACAAGACTGTGGCATCTGGTCCCATCACTTCATGGCAAATAGACGGGGAAAAAAGTAGAAACAGTGACAGACTTTTTCTTGGGCTCCAAAATCACTGGAGATGGTGATTGCAGTCATGAAATTGAAAGACACTTGTTTCTTGGGAGGAAAGCTGTAACAAACCCACACAGAGTATTAAAAAGAAGAGAAATCATTTTGCCAACAAAGGTCTGTATAGTCAAAGCCATATTTTTTCCAGTAGTCATGTATGGTCCAAGAAGAAGGCTGAGCACCAAAGAATTGATCCTTTTGAATTGTGGTGCTGAAGAAGACTGTTGAAAGTCTCTCGGACTGCAAGGAGATAAAACCAATCAATCTAAAGGAAATTCACCCTGAATATTCATTGGAAAGACTGATGCTGAAGCTGAAGCTCCAATACTTTGGCCACCTGATGCAAAGAGCCAACTTATTGGAAAACACCCTGGTGCTGGGAAAGAAAGAAGGCAGGAGGAGGGGACAACAGAGGATGAGATGGTTGGATGGCATCACCGACCCAATGGACATGAGTTTGAGCAAACTCTGGGAGATAGTGAAGGACAGGGAAGCCTGGCATGCTGCATTCCATGGTGTCACAAAGAGTCAGACACAACTTAGTGACTGAACAACAACAGATTTCAAATTCTTTGTCCTCAGTATCTGTTGCTTGACCATTAAGGCATTAGCATCTGTTTTAGGGTTTCTATGTTTACTGCAGGACTCTAGATCTAGATACCAATTTGTATATTCGTAGGGTACAATCTAATCTGGTGAAACAAAAAATTCAAAGTTGCATTATTTTCTCCAAAGAGATAGCCCAAAGGTCAGCAGTCCAGGGCTAGTACAGACATTCTGCCATCCTAAATGCACAGTCCCTCTGGGTTCCAAACAATTGCCTTAGCTCCTGCTACCACATCTGCATCCCATCATGTCTATTATGCTAAACAGTATGACTTGTGAGTTGTACCTATCAATTCTACTTATATCCCATTGGTTAGAAGTTAATCTCATGGCTGGGTTAACTATAAGGAAAATGTGAAGCATCATTTTTAGAAAGGAATAGACACTGGTGAGCAGTTACAATTCTCACTACAGAATTGAGTTGTCTTATTTTTCTTTTTGCCCAGGTAATCAATAAGCTCAAAGTCAAATCTATAGCATGTGTGTATATATTTGTGTGTGTGTGTGTGTGTGTGTGTGTGTGTGTGTGTAGAGGGCTCATATCTCAGCTAAAGATTCATGCCATACTGAACTGTGAATAATCTTGGGAGGAGTAATTATTTAAAATATTACCAGACATCACAGCTACAGTGAGACCTAGCTCAATGGATGGGCTTCACTGTAATAGCTGCTAAGAAGGGGTAGGTATGAGGGAATGTGACAGAAGACCAGTGAGCCTTCATTCTAGGCAGGGTGACATGCTTCAGAACAGGTGTAAAATGGACACCATAGGAGGCCATACAGGACCTGGATGACTTGTTGGGGCCTCCTAGGGCAATGGAGGTGGGGGGAGGTGGTGGAAAGTCTGATCACTGTTAACTTTTATTGAGTACCTACCCATGCCAAGCAACATGTAAGGGCTTTATATGCCTGTGTTACCTCACTTAAAACAAGGGGGCCCTGGAAGCCAAACCGAACAAGACAGTCTCAGGTGCCAGGAAACTGGATACAGCTGCTAACAATGTCTTGCACTAGTTTAGCAAGAGTGTTCACTTCACCCTCCTGGAGCCCTGCTGTGTAGGTTGGACAAAGGTAAAGGAACAAGGCCTCGAGAAGCCAGGGAACACAGAAGTGACAGAGCTGGGACTCCAGCCCGTGCCTCCCCGCAACCTCATCTCACTCCACCCGTAATTTTACATGCCTCCGAATTCTACATCATTTCACCAAGATTTAGTCTCATATCTAAAAACAAAGTGTAAGAATGTCTTCAAAGTGGGGACATAGGAAGACTTTTAGATGAATAATGGAATAAAAGGTTTCAGTGTGAAAACATTGCAAAAACTTGACTCTTAAAAGCTAAGAAAGAACTTTCTCATTGAGGCTGAGGTTTCAGGGCTCCTTCCTGTTGAGGCCAGTCCTTCCCTTGTACATATTCTTGTCTCCTTGGAGACATTGTATATGATCCTTCCTTCCCAAAAGGCTTTTTACCTTCAGCCTTTCAGCCTTCCTAAATCTTGCCTGTTCTATAGGAAGGGAGCATGGCCCGCCAACTTTTACCTCATCCTCTCCTCTCTAGAGTCCTCAAGATGCCCAACAATAGGCATGGTTCACTCCTCATATCTAGTCACACTTCCCTCCAAAAATGGGTCTTTGCTTCTGATACCTTTTCTGGTAAAGTCATTGGTGATCTCCTGACAGCAAATTCAATGGACTTGTCTCCATCCCTTCCTTCCTGGTCTTTCTGGGGCATTTGATACAAAGGGCCTTTACCTCCCTTCTCCTTTTCTGCCCCTGACACCACTACATCTTTGAATATTCTTCTAAGAATTCTTATGGATCAATTCTCTCTGTCCATAGCTCATATATTAGAGTCTTTGAGTGTGTTCCTATTTCATTCCTATTCTTTCTCACTCTTAGCCTCTCTACCTAGATATTTATCTCCATCTTCATCTCATCTTATATCTATATTTCAGTTCCCCAAACTCCTGAAGAAAAAACTCATTTCTTATTGAACAATCCACATTTTCCCTACAAATGTCCATCAACAGCTGAAATTGATTACTTTTGAAATTGAACTTATATTTTCCCCCTGCTCAATCCTGGACATCTTCCCATTGCTCATGCTGACTGGTGACACCATTAGCCACCTCATCTCCAAAGGAGAAATCTGTTATCATGCAGGACACATTCCTTTCCACACCCCTCACCCAATCATTCTGCAAGTCTCCTTGACTTTGCCTTCTAGCCTTCTCTTGCATCAATCCTCTCCTTGTCATCTTCTCCACCACGGCTGAAGTCCAGACCATCCTTGGCTTCTTCCTAGAGAGTGGTAGTAGGTTCCAGATTGGTTCTACTGCCTCCAGACTCATTTCTTTCCCATCCAGGTAGCCTACCAAGTTGATCTTGCTAAACTACAGGTCAAATTCTTCTTAAAATCCTTAATAACTCCCAATAGACTACAAAATGAAATCTGCTGTGCCCTATTTTTCTACCTTCCCAGCCTTATTCTCAGCTATTCTTCCATCTATTGGCCCTTCCAATTCCCCTTCCCCTATTCCTTTGTCTGGTATGTTCTTTTCTCCAAACTCTGTCTATAATATTGTATTATCTCTACCATATATTCACCAAATTTTCCTAAGCATCCTTAGTGGACATCTCCTCCAAGTATAATGGGGACTATAGAGAAAGGAACACCTATGTTCATAGGGAACTCTATATAGAAGAGTTTAATGCTTTTACTAAGCCTTGAAAGATGAAGAAAATCCCCTCTCATGGAGCCTCCCTTGGCCTACAAAGAGCCTCCTACCTCTTCCCTGTATTACACTGCTGCCCTGGTATGTTGATTTCTTTCTCCTGATGGACTGTGAGCTTTAGTGTAGGGACCACATCACAGTCCTGGGAGTAGCCCCAGTGCTAAGCACAGTGCCGATGCTTTGTAGACCTTAGTAAACTTATTAAATTAGATTGAATCAGAATAGCTCAAAGCCAAGGAGCTCATTAGTGGCAAGTGTTTGGCGAAAGAGAAACGGCACCCCATCCTCAGGAAAACTGGGCCTGGAATCTTGACCTCATTAGCATCCTGTTCTAACCCAACCTGCCAACTGACTCTGACTTTCCAAATGTTAACACAAGGCATCAGCACGTGTGAGCTAAGGATACACACACCGAGTATCAACATGGCATATGGATATGTAGTATATGGAAACTAACTCCTTTCACTCACCAAGTTTATAGCCCTTTTAAACTGCCTGAGTTAGTTTTGAATCAAACCCAGATTTTCTAGTGTTTCAGTTCATTTTCTTTTGGCAAACACATCTTCCTGTTGTTAAGAAGAAAGACTTTACAAAGATTATTTAAAGGTTGAACTGGTTTCTTGAACATCAGCTAACTCTTACAGTACAGATTTTAATGGTATGAGTGTAAATGAATTAGAAACACATGGATTCATACCTTCCTAGAATCTTTAGGCTGTTTAAAAATTTAAAGGAGATATTTGAGAGAAAATATGCTATGGCTTTTCCAGTGGTCATGTGTGGATGTGAGAGTTGGACTGTGAAGAATTGATGCTTTTGAACTGTGGTGTTGGAGAAGACTCTTGAGAGTCCCTTGGACTGCAAGGAGATACAACCAGTCCATTCTAAAGGAGATCAGCCCTGGGATTTCTTCGGAAGGAATGCTGCTAAAGCTGAAACTCCAGTACTTTGGCCACCTCATGCAAAGAGTTGACTCATTGGAAAAGACTCTGATGCTGGGAGGGATTGGGGGCAAGAGGAGAAGGGGACAACAGAGGATGAGATGGCTGGATGGCATCACTGACTTGATGGACATGAGTCTGAGTGAACTCTGGGAGTTAGTGATGGACAGGGAGGCCTGGCGTGCTGCGATTCATGGGGTCGCAAAGAGTCGGACACGACTGAGTGACTGAACTGAACTGAACTGAACTGATGACTGAGGTGCCATCAGATTCCAAACATAGACTATTGAAAGATACTCTATGAGTTCAAAGTATGGCTGTGCAAGCCTGTAGGAATACATTTCACTAATAGGTATATAAGTGAACTAGTTAGTAACTAGAGTTATTATAAGTGGAGAGAAACCATAAGATCCTGTTTAAGCAAAATGGCTGCCACCAGAAGACGAGAATAAGCTCCAACTCAGAGTTTCTAAGTCTGATCCAACTAATAACAAAGAGAAGCTTTCTTTTAAGTTCAATAGAACGGCCTTGTAGAGGTGGGTGTCCTAATGTTGTTTCCTTAGGAGAGCTAGATATGGGGAGACTTGGACACTGGAGTGAAAGGAAAGTCATGCAGGGGTCCGACCTGTCTCTTTAATAGAAACTCTTTCATTGTGAAACCGCTGCCTCATTTGGCACAGGTTGAGTGCAGGCTGGGAAGAGCAGGGTAATTGCAGGTCATGATGATCTAGTAGGATTAGTTAGTTTATATAAACATGTTCCAAGTCCAGCTATGTTTCAGTTAAGCTGCACACGGAGAACTACCAAAGCAGGCCAGCCCTGGTTCAGTGTCACAAACTGTTTATTTGTACAAGAGATCCCTAGAAGTCTACTAATCCAGGAGACAGCCATCTTAGGGAATTAATGGAGCCTTCTCTGTAGTGGTTATTTTAAAACCAGATTAAACCAGGCCCTTGAGAAAGCAGTGTAGAAAGTAATCCCACATGGAGTCCTGTTGTGAAGCAGGGAAGTGGATCTTTTGAAAGAACTTTCCTATCACAGAGGTCTACTGATCTCCTTCATTCTAGAGTAATATGAACTGGTGTAGAGGGCTATGGGTTACACATTTAGGTATGAATAATGTTTACAAACGGTGTTCCTTCTGTGGTTAATGGGCCTTCTCCTCTTACCTGTTGAGAAATAGCCATTGCTGTAGCTTTTCTGTAGTTCAAGGGGGCATTCAGAAGCTTTTTTTTTCCTTTGCATTTTTTTTCTTTAGGCCTTCAATGGAAACCACAAATGAAAAGTACACCAGGTATTGTTATTTAACACTTACTGAGTACTTCCTGTGGCTGGGGACTGAGTTAGGGACTAGATACAGAGATGATAATCATAATAACAGGGAAAACGATATAGTGTCTGCAAAGTTATAGTCTGGGTCTGGAGGAGGGAAGAGACAGATATGTGAACATACCATACACGTATAATGAGATAAGTGGTGAAACAAAGTCAAGGACAACCTGTTAGGTGAGTCTAAGCTCCACAGGGAAGGATCCAACACTAGGGAGGTCAGAAAAGCCTGCTAGGGGAGATGATGTGGAGGGAGGTCTTAAAGGGTGGGTTGGATTTTAGTATTCAGGTTGGTGCAAAAAGTAATTGTGGTTTTACATGGTTGAACTTTGCTGCTTGATCTTGGAATACATTCTTAAATAAATGTGGTTATGTTATACATCATTTTAATGTACGTTTCTCACTTTTATTCTTTTTAATAACATTACTTGCTGTTTATTTTATATTTATTTTAGACTGTAGAATTGATGTTAGACAAAACACAAATTCACATGCTTTTCTTATTCAAGTTCAAAATGAGTTGTAAAGCAGCAGAGACAACTCACAATATCAACAATGCAGTTGGCCCAGGAACTGTTAACAAATGTATAGTGTAATGGTGGTTCAAGAAGTTTTGCAAAGGAAATGAGAGTCTTGAAGGTGAGGAGTACATTTGCCAGCCATTTGAGAGGATCGTCAAAGCTGATCCTCTTACAACTACACAAGAAGCGCCAAAGAACTCAACATCCACCATTCTATTGTCATTCAGCATTTGAAGCAAATTGGAAAGGTGAGAAAGCTCGATAAGTGGATGCCACATGCTGCTGCTGCTGCTGCTAAGTCGCTTTAGTCGTGTCCGACTCTGTGCGACCCATAGACGGCAGCCCACCAGGCTCCCCCGTCCCTGGGATTCTCCAGGCACGAACACTGGAATGGGTTGCCATTTCCTTTTCTGGATGCCACATGAGCTGACCACAAATAAAAAAAAAAATCATTATTTTGAAGTGTCATCCTCTCTTATTCTACACAACAACAATGAACCATTTCTAGATTGGATTGTGATGTGTGAAGAAAAGTGGATTTTATATGACAACCATCAATGACCAGCTCAGTGGTTGGACTGAGAAGGAGCTCCAAAGCACTTAGCCAAACTTGCATCAAATTAAAGGTCATGGTCATTGTTTGGTGGTCTGCTGCCAGTCTGATCCACTATAGCTTCTGAATCCTGGTGAAACCATTACATCTGAGAAATATCCTCAGCAAATTGATGAGATGCACCAAAAACTGCAATTCTGCAGCTGGCATTGGTCAACAGAAAGGGCCCAATTCTTCTCCACGACAGTGCCTGATCGCACGTCACACAACCAACACTTCAAAAGTTGAATGAATGAGGCTATGAAATTTTGCCTCATCTGCCATGTTACCTGATGTCTCTCTTCAAGCATCTCGACAACTTTTTGCCAGGAAAACGCTTTCCACAACCAGCAGGAGGCAGAAAATGGTTTCTAAGAGTTTGTCAAATTTTAAAGCATGGATTTTTATGTTATAGGAATAAACTTATTTCTTATTTGCAAAAATCTGTTGATTATAATGGTTCCTATTTTGATTAATAAAGATGTGTTTGAGCCTAGTTATAATGATTTAAGGGCTTCCCATGTGGCGTAGTGGTAAAGAGTCCACCTGCCAATGTAGGAGATGCAGGTTTGATCCCTGGACCAGGAAAATCCCTGGAAGAGGAAATGGCAACCCACTCCAGTATTCTTGCCTGGAAAATCCCATGAACAGAGGAGCCTCCTGGGCACAGTCCATGGTGTTGCAAAGAATTGGACACAACTGGGAAACTGAGCACATAATTTAAAATTCACAGTTCAAAACCAAAATTGTTTGCACCAACCTAATAGTGGTACTAATGGTAAGGACCCACCCGCCAATACAGGAGACGTGAGAGACACGGGTTCTATCCCTGGGTCAGGAAGATCCCATGGAGAAGGGCATGGCAACCCACTCCAGTATTCTTGCCTGGAGAATCCCATGGACAGAGAAGCCTGGTGGGCTACAGACCACAGTGTCGCAAAGAGTCAGAAATGACTGAAGTGATGTAACACACACAGCACGATAGTTGTCAAGGTCAATGTATCAGTGGAAAAATAGATAGGTAGGGAGATGAATGGGAAAGGGAACTTGTCCACATGGGTTCAATAGGATTGAATTTGGTGAGAACCCTTTGTGCTTCCTATTGAGAGAGTGATTTGGTTTCTCCCTTATTTCTCTAATAACCCTTCTTCTCATTGGTTGCTTTGACTTTTCTCTTGGATCTAATAGCCTGGCAATTTTTATTCAATTTAATTCAGCATTTATTGCTATCATACATTTTTTAGCTCTGTAATAGGCTTGTGGGAGATAGAAGAGGAGGAAACCTTGTCCCAGCCCTCCCAAAGCATGTTCTCCAAAGCATGTGTTCACATCCTCATTGCACTACTTCAGAAACAGGTTGATGATGATCTTCTAGTCCTTAAAAGACATCCAAATTGACAGTTGATAGATCAGCCTTGCTCAATTAAGAGTTTAGCAAAAATGTAACAAAATATGCTAGGCATGGAAGTTGAAGTTTCCAATGTAAACTGTAACTGAAGCTGAAGATGGTGAAATATAAATCCTTCCTTATGACAAACACGGTCTCCAGGAGTGGAACCACAAGCTGATTCATTTATCTCTTGTATGTTTTAGGACAAGCACAATTTTTCCATAATATAAAACGGTCTGTTATAGGACTATATGCCTCAGGGAGTTATAAATGTAGATTTTCCTGGCATTAACATTTCCTGAGTTGTAAGGGTAAGGATTCCTAAAACAGAACTTTAAAAACCTGCAGTGTTGCATGAAGTTTCTCCATACATTAAAAAAAACAACAACTGATTAATTACTTTTATTTTATTGGTTGATCAAGGAAGAGAAATGTTAACCTAGTTATTAGCTTGGCTCAATAGATTCTCATGTATGAGAAAAAGAAAGTGACATTGAATGGGACCAACCCTAAAAAAGACTTGTGCTGGCACTCACTTTTCTCCTTAATCTTGAAAAATAAAAACCAGATTTAGGAAGGTACTTATATTTAGTATACCTGGAAAAACTTATAGAAAAGAAAAAGTTAGTCCATGGCAATTAAAATCAAGGGAAATTACATTGGGTCTGTAGGTACTGGGATGGAAGTGAAACTAAGGACCTCTTGTCACCACTAGGGATACCAAATTCAGAGCTTTTCCATCTTCAACATGCAATAAACCCAGAAGATATTCACTGTAGCACTTACCATTCAAAATGTTCAAATTAACTTCCAGAATTCTCAGAATCATGGGAAAGAGACTATTAATCAATGAACTTTCAGCTAAACACTTTATTGAATCCTAACTTTTTCCCCCATTCTATTCTCAGGAAGCAAATTTAGTCAATAAGAAAATACTAAACTATTTATAAAGTCACATGACTAAACCGTACTTCCTTAAGGGCTCAGTGGGCAAAGAATCCGCCTGCAATGCAGGAGAACAGGAGATGTGGATTTGATCCCTGGGTCAGGAAGATCCCCTGGAAAAGGAATTGGCAACCCACTCCAGCATTCTTGCCTCAAAAATCCCATGGAGGGAGGAGTCTGGTGGCCTACAGTCCAAAGGGCCACAAAGAGTCGAACATGACTGAGCGTGTAAACGCAGCAGCACAGCACGTGAGGAAACTTTGATACTGACTGAAAACAAAATGCCTCATCTCTTGGCTTTGTTCATTTGGGCTGTATGTGTGTGTGTGGTGGTGGTGGTGGTGTTTATTGTATTCTGGTCATTTGGGCATTTAACAAGTGATTAATACTCTTCTGTATCATCAGTTTATGCTGAACCCAGGAGCTTCAATTCAGGCCAAACATGCTTGTGATTATTCAGGGGTTTCTGCGGGATTCATTAACCCAAACATCTGTGTAATCTACAAAACATTTTCTCCTTTGTTTTCTTATTTGTTCCTTAAAACTGACCTATGAAGAGACTGGAAAGGTTTAATCACATTTCACAGATGGGGACCAACAAGTCTAATTTAGACCCAGTTATATTAATTTAAACCTTAATAAGTAGCAGAACTAAGGCTTACAGCTATTTCCCCTCTTCAGGTTCAGAATTATTCCCACCACACAAGAGGTGGTGTCAGTCAAAGAAATAATCAGCTGGGTGAATCCCCACTCTGCTAATGGCCACTGCCTGACAAGGTTACTTTGCCAGAGTTATTAGTGCTTCAGGTGCCCCTTCAAATTAATAGTCTTTAAATACTTAATTTTATTTAGTGAGAGCATCAGGTCAGTTCAGTTTAAGACACTTAGTCATGTCTGACTCTTTGCAACCCCATGGATTGCAGTATGCCAGGCCTCCCTGTCCATCACCAACTCCCGGAGTTTACTCAAACTCATGTCTATTGAATCATTGATGCCATCCAACCATCTATTCTCTGTCATCCCCTTTTCCTCCCACCTTCAATCTTTCCCAGCATCAGGGTCTTTTCAAATAAGTCAGTTCTTTGCATCAGGTGGCCAAAGTATTGGAGCTTCAGCTTCAGCATCAGGCCTTCCAGTGAATATTCAGGACTGATTTCCTTTAGGATGGACTGGTTGGATCTCCTTGCAGTCCAAGGGACTCTCAAGAGTCTTCTCCAACACCACAGTTCAAAAGCATCAATACTTTGGCACTCAGCTTTTTTTATAGTCTAACTCTTACATCCATATATGACTACTGGAAAAACAATAGCTTTGACTAGATGGACCTTTGTCGGCAAGGTAACGTCTCTGCTTTTTAATAAGCTGTCTAGGTTGTCATAGCTTTTCTTCCAAGGGGCATTTTTTTGGCATTGCCTTTCTTTGGGCTTGGAATGAAAACTGACCTTTTCCAGTCCTGTGGCCACTGCTGCATTTTCCAAGTTTGCTGGCATATTGAGTGCAACACTTTCACAGCATCATCTTTTACAATTTGAAATAGCTCAACTGGAATTCCATCACCTCTACTAGCTTTTTTCGTAGTGATGCTTGCTAAGGCCCACTTGACTTTGCATTCCAGGATGTCTGGCTCTAGGTGAGCGATCACACCATCATGATTATCTGGGTCATGAAGATCTTTTTTGTATAGTTCTGTGTATTCTTGCCACCTCTTCTTTATATCTTCTGCTTCTGTTATGTCCATACCATTTCTGTCCTTTATTGTGCCCATCTTTGCATGAAAAATTCCCTTGGTATCTCTAATTTTCTTGAAGAGATCTCTAGTCTTTCCCATTCTATTGTTTTCCTCTATTTCTTTGCATTGATCACTGAGGAAGGCTTTCTTATGTCTCCTGGCTATTCTTTGGAACTCTGCATTCAAATGGGTATATCTTTCCTTTTCTCCTTTGCCTTTCACTTCTCTTCTTTTCATAGCAGTTTGTAAGGCCTCCTCAGACAACCATTTTTCCTTTTTGCTCCTTATTGCCAAATTCAGACTTGAATAAAATAGGGAAAACCACTAGACCATTCAGATATGACCTAAATCAAATCCCTTATGCTATACAGTGGAAGTGACAAATAGATTCAAGGGATTAGATATGATAGACAGAGTGAGAGCATGCTGCTGCTGCTGCTAAGTCGCTTCAGTCGTGTCTGACTCTGTGCAACCCCATGGACAGCAGCCCACCAGGCTCCCCTGTCCCTGGGATTCTCCAGGCAAGAACACTGGAGTGGGTTGCCATTTCCCTCTCCAATGCATGAAAGTGAAAAGTGAAAGTGAAGTCACTCAGTCGTGTCTGACTCTTAGAGACCCCATGGACTGCAGCCTACCAGGCTCCTCCGTCCATGGGATTTTCCAGGCAAAAGTACTGGAGTTGGGTGCCATTGCCTTCTCTGGAGTGAGAGCATAGAGACATTGATTTTCTAATAACAAAGATTCAATCCTTTTTTTGAAAAAACATTATATGTGTTCCCCGTCCTATGGCTCCAGCTCCTGCAAGCCAAATCCTCAATGACCTGTGTGTGCGTCCACATGTGTACACGCACAGTGGTGTCTTACTCTTTGTGGCCCCATGAACTGTAGCCCACCTGGCTCCTATGTCCCTGGAGTTCTTCAGGTAAGAATACTGGAATGGGTAGCCATTTCCTTCTCCAGGGGATATTCCTGACCCAGCGATCGAACTCCAGTTGTATCTCCTCCATTGTCAGGCAGATTGTTTATCACTGAGCCGCCTGGGAAGCCCAACGACACAGAGATTTCACCAAAGACACTGGAGGACATGAGACGTGCCACACTGTGTTCTCGGCACGTTCCCTGAGAAAGTCCTTTTGGATATGTCTTATCCTGGGTCTCTTTTATCTCTCCCTTTCTCTTTCTGGACTCAAACTTCCTAGCTCTGACACCCTATTCTCAGGTCTTATACTTCCTGAGATCTCACTCCACTTAGCAGAGTAACTTTTGTTTCAGCTTCTACTGAACTTGCAACTTTCTTCCACAGGATAATATAAATCTTCAATATGTCAAACACCATTTTGTTGCAAAAAAACATTTCATTAAAATCAACTAACTGAAGAACCAGGGATCAGTAACAGGTTAGGAGTGAGGTAGTAAAGAAATTGTTAAAATATAAATGTAAAATTTTCCTGTTATTAACTGAATTCAAATGAGGGATTGATACATGTGCTAAGGCAGAATTTGGAGCAATTTACATGTCAAGTTATGTAAGGAAACATGGAATAAAATTATTTCTGAACTAACTGACACCATAATCCTGATTAATTTCAAAATGTTTACATTCCTTTTTGTTGTTTTAATTTTTATTTTATATTAGAGTATAGTTGATTTACAATGTTGTGTTAGTTTCAGGAGGACAGCAAAGTGATTCGGTTATACATATACATACATATATTCTTTTTCAGATTCTTTTTTCCATCTAGGTTATTACAGAATATTGAGTAGAATTCCCTGTGCTATACAGCAGGTCTTTGTTGCTTCTCTGTTTTCTACATAGTAGTGTGCATATGTTATTCCCAAACTCCTAATTTATACCACTTCCCTTTTCCCCTTTAGTGACCATTAAGGTTGTTTTCAAAGTCTGTGAATTTTTTCTGTTTTATAAATAATTTCATTTGTATCATCTTTTTAGATTCCACATATAAGTGATATCAGGCTTCCCTGGTAGCTCAGCTGGTAAAGAATCTGCCTGCAATGCAGGAGACTCCGGTTCAGTTCCTGGATTGACACGATTCCCTGGAAAAAGGGATATGCTACCCACTCTAGTTTTCTTGGACTTCCCTGGTAGTTCAGACAGTAAAGGATCCAACTGCAATGTGGGAGAGTTGGGTTTGATCCCTGGATTGAGAAGATCCCCTGGAGGAGGGCATGGCAATTCACTCCAATATTCTTGCCTGGAGAATCCCATGGACAGAGGAGCCTGGCAGGCTACAGTCCATGGGGACACAAAGAGTCGGACACAACTGAGCGACTAAGCACAGCACATAAGTGATTGCATATGATATTTTGTCTTTCTCTGACTTACTTCACTTAGTACGATAATCGTTAGGTCCACCCACGAAGCTGCAAATGGCATTATTTAATTCTTTTTTATGGCTGAGTAATATTAATGTATACCACATCTTCCTATCCATTTATCTGTCACTGGACATTTAGGTTGCTTCCATGGCCTAGCTATTGTAAATAGTGCTGTGATGAACAATGGGGTGCATATATCTTTTCAAATTATGATTTTCTCTGAATATATGCCCTGGAGGGGAATTGCTAGATCGTAAAAATATGGTATCACATTTTTAGTTTTTTAAGGAAGCTTTGTACTATTCTCCATACTGGCTGTACCAATTACATTCTCACCAATAGTGTGGGAGGTTTTCCTTTTCTCTACACCATCTCCAGCATTTATTGCTTGTAAACTTTTTGATGATGGCCATTCTGACTGGTGTGAGGTGATACCTCACTGTAGTTTTGGCTTGCATTTCTATAATAATTAGCAACATTGAGCATCTTTTCATGTGTGTTTTGGCCATCTGTATATCTTCTTTGGAGAATTGTTTATTTAAATCTTCTGCCTATTGTTTTTATTGGGTTGTTTTTTCTTGATATTGAGCTGCATGAGCTGTTTGTATATTTTGGAGATTAATTTCTCATCAGTCACATCATTTGCAAATATTTTCTCCCATTCTGTTATATTCATTTTATCATTTCTTTTTTCAACTCACACTTGAAGTGAAGTCGCTCAGTCGTGTCTGACTCTGCAACCCCATGGACTGTAGCCTACCAGGCTCCTCTGTCCATGGGATTTTCCAGGCAAGAGTACTGGAGTGGGTTGCCATTTCCTTCTCCAGGGGATCGTCCCAACCCAGGGATCGAATCTAGGTCTCCCACATTGCAGGCAGACGCTTTACCATCTGAGCCACCAGGGAAGTTGAGATTACTTAGTAATTCTAAAATAGCCTCAAAATATGTAAAGCAAAATTGATGAGACTACAGGGAGAAATTTACAAGTGTAATATATTCACTAGGAGATTTCAGTACATTTTTCTTAGTTACTTGGTGGTCAAGCATCAAAAAACTCAGTAAAGATAGAGAACATTTGAACAACATAATTAATATGCATGATCTAATAGGCACATATACAGATCCTCTACCCAATAATTAAAGGCTATACATCCTTAAGTACATGTGAAACATTTTTCAAAACAAAACAAGACCTAAAATAAAATGGTTAAACAGGAAGAGTTGATAATGTCATAGATAAGCATTAGCTTGATTCTACTTTTAAATCTTTTCTTGATTTGGGGCATTACTTCAGCATCAGTTCAGTCAGTTCAGTCGCTCAGTTGCGTCTGACTCTTTGCAACCCCATGAACTGCAGCACACCAGGCCTGCCTGTCCATCACCAACTCCCGGAGTTCCAAACCCATGTCCATTGAGTTGGTGATGCCATCCAACCATCTCATCCTCTGTCATCCCCTTCTCCTCCTGCCCTCCATCTTTCCCAGCATCAGGGTCTTCTCAAATGAGTCAGCTCTTCACATCAGGTGGCCAAAGTATTGGAGTTTCAACTTCAACATCAGTCCCACCAATGAACACCCAGGACTGATATCCTTTAGGGTGGACTGGCTGGATCTTCTTGCAGTCCAAGGGACTCTCAAGAGTCTTCTCCAACACCACAGTTCAAAATCATTAATTCTTTGGCACTCAGTTTTCTTTATAGTTCAACTCTCACATCCATACATGACTGCTGGAAAAACCATAGTCTTGACTAGATGGACCTTTGTTGACAAAGTAATGTCTCTGCTTTTCTATATGCTGTCTGGGTTGGTCATAACTTTCCTTCCAAGGAGTAAGCGTCTTTTAATTTAATGGCTGCAATCACCACCTGCAGTGATTTTGGAGCCCAGAAAAATAAAGTAACCATAGTACATGTATTCTCTGTATCTAAAGCCTTGATCATTTCTGTGAAACTCATTCATTTTTCCCATTTGCAAACCTTGCAATGAATTGAGAGGGAACTGCTTGTGTCTTTGACAACATAACTGAATTATTTGAGCAATCTGATTCAGCTGTTCATCCAGTTTATTTTTTTCAGATTTGTTGAGGTATAGTTGACAAACTGCACCTCAGTAATTTGATATAATATTTATATTGTGAGGATTCCTCTCATCTAGTTAATTAACACATTCATCACCTATTTATCTTTCTTTTTTTAGTGATAACACTTAAATTCTCCTCTCTTAGCAAATTTTGATTATACAATACAGTCTTATCTACATAGCCAACATGTTTATAGCTGAAAGTTTGTGTATTTTTGCCTAACTTTACCTATTTCCCCCAGTCCCCAGCCCCTGGCAACCACTTGTCTACTGTTTCTATGAGTTTGGTTTTTTTTAGACTCCACATGTAAATAATAGCATGCAGTATTGATCTTTATCTGATTTATTTCACTTAGCATCAAGGTCCAGCCATGTTGTTGAAAATGGCAGGATTTCCTTCTTTCTCATAGCTGAATATATTCCTGTGTGTGTGTGTATTCCATCTTCTTTATCCATTCATCCCTTGATGGGCAGTTAGGCTATTTCCATACTTTTGTTCTTGCTGTTGTTCTCTAACTGCTAAGTCATGTCCAACTCATTACGACTCCATGGATTGTAGCACACCAGGTTCCTCTGTCCATGGGATTTCCCAGGCAAGAATACTGGAGTTGGTTGCCATTTTCTTCTCCAGTTGATCTTCCTTACCAGGGATCAAACTCACATCTGCACTGCAGGCAGAATCTTTACCACTGAGCCACCAGGGAAGTCCCATTTCTGTACCTTAGTTATTACAAATAGTGATGCAGTTAACATGGGGGGGGGGGGGTGGTGGCAGATATCTCTTTGATATCCTGTTTTCATTTTCATCAAATATATACCCAGAAGTGGAATTGCTGGATCATGTGGTCATTTTATTTTTACTATTTTCCATAGTTGCTATACTAATTAACAATTCTATAAGTTCCTTTTAAGTGGTTATTTTGGCACCTGCTTAATTGTCCCTTTCATTGAGTTCTTCTAAACATTAGTTTCCTCATCTGGAAAATGGGGATAGTACTTACATTCACACTGGTTTGGTGAAAGTTAAATTAGATAGCTTAATAAGACATATCTAATCCCAATGCCTATTCATAGGATGGAATTGGCAAATCTGAGTCACACCCTCCACCTTACCCCCACCAACTTATGCATGTAAAACTTCTGCTGTCACTCAAGACCCAACTCTCATCAAATATTGCAAACTTTCCAGGGGACATGACATTGTCTTTCTTTCTCATTTTCTTGTTTTAGGGCTTTATATTTTAAGAATAGTTTCAGGTTCACAGGAAAATTGAATAGAAGTTACAGAGATTTCCCATGTACCCCTACCCTCACACATGCATAGCCTCTTCTATGATCAAAATCCCCACCAGAGTGGTACAACTGATGAACCTACACAGCACAGTCACTTACCCAAAGGCCATAGTTTACACTGCAGTTCATTCTTGGTGTTGTATATCCTATGAATTTGTACAGGTGTTAATGACATGTGTAATGAAATGTACAATGCTATCCATCATTATGGTATCATATATTGGTAATTTCACTGCCCTAAAAATACTCTGTCCTCTGCCTATTCATCTCTCCTCCCCTTCCTTCAATCCATGATAACTGACTGATCCTTTTACTGTTTCCATAGTTTTGCCTTTTTCAGAATGTCATATAGCTTCTTCCATCTAGTAATATGCATTGAAGTTTCCTTCATATTTTTTCATGGCTTTGTAGCTCATTTCAATTTCTTTTTAGCACTGAATAATTGGAAGGAAAGTTATAGCCAACCTCGATAGCATATTAAAAAGCAGAGACATTACTTTGCCAACAAAGGTCCGTCTAGTCAAGGCTATGGTTTTTCCTGTGGTCATGTATGGATGTGAGAGTTGGACTGTGAAGAAAGCTGAGCACTGAAGAATTGATGCTTTTGAACTGTGGTGTTGGAGAAGACTCTTGAGAGTCCCTTGGACTGCAAGGAGATACAACCAGTCCATTCTAAAGGAAATCAGTCCTGGGATTTCTTTGGAAGGAAAGATGCTAAAGCTGAAACTCCAGTACTTTGGCCACCTCATGCGAAGAGTTGACTCATTGGAAAAGACTCTGATGCTGGGAGGGATTGGCGGCAGGAGGAAGAGGGGACGATAGAGGATGAGATGGCTGGGTGGCATCACAGACTTGATGGACGTGAGTTTGAGTGAACTCCGGGAGTTGGTGATGGACAGGGAAGCCTGGCATGCTGCAATTCATGGGGTTGCAAAGAGTCGGACATAAATGAGCAACTGAACTGAACTGAATGTTCCACTGTATGGATGCCCCACAGTTTGTTTATCCATTCACCTGCTGAACATTATCTTGGTTGTTCCAAGTTTTCACAGTTATGAATATCCATGTGCAAATTTTTGTATGGACATAAATTTTCAAATTATTTAGGTAAATACCAAGAAGCACAATTGCTGGATCATATGGTAAGGATAGGTTTAGCTTTGTAATAAACTGCCCAAGTGTCTTCCAAAGTGGTTTTGCATTCCCACCAGCAGTGACTGAAAGTTTCTTTTGCTCCACATGCTCTCCAAATTTGATGTTGTGAGTGTTCCAGATTTTATCCATTCTGGTAGGTGTGTAGTGGCATCTCATTGTTCTTTTAAGACCTTGTCTTTTTATCCTTTATCCTTAGCATAATGTGGCAAATGCTGGGTATAGAAAATTCATTTAGAGGATATTTCTTAGTTGATTTTCCAGATTAAATAAATTCTCTCTCCTCCCATATGTATATACATGCATACACATATAAGCATATGTGTAAACATATTTTAGCCTGAATATTTTTTTACTCTTGCTAGCAACACACATTTATGTGACAATAAAAGTATTATCTTTAGAAAAGAGATAAGAAGTCTTGGTTACTCAATATGATGAGCTATTGATTCTTACACCTGAGAAAAAGTTAAAGCACCTACATTCCTTGAAATAATCATCTCTATGGCAAGCAGGACCTTTGTTTTCAAGGTTCCACCCGAAAGTCAAATGTTCCTCCTCCTCACATTTATGATTTTATTTGCCTATGATAGATAAAGGAGTCATTTGAAGTGACATAGACCTAAAATGCTGGTTACAAGAAATTTTGTTGCTAGTTTGTATTAATTATTCCTGTCCAAATGGAGGGTAAGACTCACAATTGAGTTTGCTGTCTGACTCATGTCTTATTTGACTTCATTCTTAATCCATCTGTGGAGTGTTTTGTAGATTAGTATTGTGTTTTGGAAATACAAAGAATGCTGGAAAAATTCAAGTGAGGCTTTAAAAAATTCACCATTAATTTGGTAAATAACATCTTCCTAGACAGAATGTTTTAACTTGGCCCTTTGAATATAAACATTTTTAGGAAGTATATTAGCTAGTTTGGTAATTCAGTTAGAATTTGTATCTTCTATTATTTTCTTTTACTCAAATGCTACAGAGTTATTTCCCTTGAGTCTAAATTATTGCACACCTTTCTGTTGTGAACTGATCCTCAGTCATGCACTGAGCACCTCCTATGAGCCCTGCACTAAGTTCCAAGGACACATATAAGAGATCTATAGGATAGGATGCCATTGTGATTATGGAAGGGGCTGAGGGTAATGCCTGAATGAAGAAATAAAGTAGTTAGAAACTAGTTATCATTGGCGTAAATGTGATTGTGAGAATAACCAAGCCCACTGTTAGTTTCCCTTGTCATGTCTTAGATGCCCACCATGAGGCTGTGCACACAGGAGCCACCTACAAGTCAAGCAGACTGGTGAAAGTGAATGTTTCACCAGTGAAACTGGTAAAAGTGAAAGTTGTGTCTGACTCTTTGCAACCCCATGGACTGTAGCCTGCCAGACTCCTCTGTCCATGGAATTCTCCAGGTTAGAATACTGGAGTAGGTGGCTGTTCCCTTCTGCAGGGGATATTCCCAACTCAGGGATTGAACCCAGGTCTCCTGCATTGCAGGCAGATTCTTTATTGTCTGAGCCACCAGCAAAGCAGACTGGTGACACCCTCCAATAACAGGCATGACACAGGCCTCCGAAAGTACAGCTCAGCCTTATGCCCAAATGTTTTCATGTTGATGAATGACTACACCATCAAACCATAAAAAGATGTAGAGGAAACTTCAATGCATATTTTGTTAAAATTTCATCTACCTGATTTAATATTATTCCACAAAGAGTTTTCAGGCTTTCAGTGAATCACAACCCTACATTTCTCCTTCTCTATATGAGTCCTTCATGGGATATTCAGGAAACCAGTGACAATCCAAGAAAAACTGACATTTAGAACTTTGGAATACAGTAGGTTTGGTTGAAGATGGATGGGTAGTAACTATGGAGGTCTTAAAACCAAGTACGTTTATTTTTTTTGGGTCATTCCTATCCTCTTTTTTCATTGATAAGAAGGAGTTGCTATCACTGGTTTCAAAAGCAATTCTCAGGCTTAATCTCCTCTTTATATTTCCTTTCCCCCAATCCAGAAATAATACAAGAAACCCTAATAGTTCAGTTCAATTCCTTGAAGTGTAGAATTCCACATTTTGTTCCTTCTGGTGACAATATCTCATGTTTAATGATTAAGAAGAAATAATGGGACTTACATTATTTGTAAGTCCCTAGACTTGGCAATCTAGGAAACATATTGGTTGAAAAAACATGCCCTGAGTTTCCCAACTATTCTTAAGATTGGGTCAAAGTACAGGAAGAAAATAAACTCTTGTTAAAATTCTTGATCTGTTTGCAAAATCTTCATTGGGAGGCAGCATATTCAGGGTAAACCCTCTGCCTTTGCTTCTATTCTGATTGGCACACCATGAGATATTGACAAAGTTGCCTAACTTTCAGCTTTCCTATCTGCACAAGGTATTTGACCATGATAATCTTGTCAACCAGCATTTATTAAGAATCTCTTTTTGTGTGTCACTGTACTAGGTACCAAATCAGACATACGGTAAAGGTCTATGAGATAACAAAAGTAAAAGTGTTTTAAGGTCTTTGAAGGAATGAATCTGTGCCAAGTCAGAGATTATGAATTAAAAGATTCATAGCATGAAGAAAGGTCTTCACAGTTCTCAAAATTTTTAATGTATTTAGTTGACATGGAAATCAGGATTAATCCCAGTAGGGAAGAGTTATCATTTCACAGAAAGAATTTCTGTTTCGGGGCCTGGAATATTAGTAAAGATCACAGGATCTCAAAGGGTTCATTGTATCGAGCAAGTCTGGATAGATAGTTACAAATTTATCATTAAAAACTGGCCCAAAATTTGGGCAAAATCATTGCATGTGGAGAACATCTGGTTACGCTCCAGTTGTCCTAGCTGATTAATTCTCTACCTTCCTTCACCCTGCGTTATGTCCTGGGAAGCTGACCCCTAGGGAGTGTCTCACCCAGTCTCCCTTGCTACTGCTTTCTGGCTGATTTAGATCAATGGGAAGCACCAGTAGATCAGAGTTTGGAAAGAAACTGTGTTGGGGTATTTCTTCTTGGCTTCTTGGCTCCCTGTCTTTGGTGGGTCTTTGACAGGGACTGTAGCTTCTAGTAGGTAACTGAGTTCAAGTAGTACTATTTCCCTTTTTGCCCTTCAGACCTAAGGGTGGTACGATCTTCTCTGGGTGCCTCCACATCTCTTGTTTATTTGTTTAGCTTGCCCATACCTCTGTAAGTAGTCACTTATTAAACTATCATCACTAAAAACTTCTGAGGTGATTTCCGTTTCTTACCAGGATCCTGACTAATGTGTACAGCTACAAAAGAAATTTTACAAAGCCCATAAAGACCCTTATATAGACTGTAAAATATTTTTCACATGAAAAGCAAAATATCCCTCAGCTTTGGAATCAACCTCTCCACAAGCTGTCCCTGAAATGTTTGAATTTCATTTCTTTGACTCTGGAAATACTCACACAGGGACATTAAAATCTTCTGATGAAACCATTTTTTAAGCTGAGAATTCATTGCAAGAATATCTCAGAAGGGGTGAGAAACCCCAGAGAATGTTTTGCACGTTGTCTTTTTCCTTGACGTGGTTGATGACGTGCATTTGAAGTCAGAAGAAAGGGAAACATTCAGTAATTCTGGGTTTTCTTAGGCAATAATGGGTTTTGCAGGTCTGGAGAGAGGATTTTATCTAAGAAGTTAGAGTGTGCATGGATAGATGCTCTGAGCAACATGCAGAGAAAACAATGCATGCAATGAGGTATCCACAATCTACAGTCTGGAGGACGCTTATTTGATCCAGAGTTGACCTTTTGTGACTCACTTTACCTCCCCTCTGTGCTATTAACAAACATATGACCAAGTGGGGAGCGGTAAATGAGTGCATTTCCTGCAAATAAGATTTTAATGAGACTCTCTAGGTGGTCACATACCAACACACGATGATAAAATGTTGATTGTTGATCCCCTCCCTCCCAGGTCAATGTGCTGAAAACAAACCAAATTTAATTTTAGTTTACAAAATCATAATGAAACAGAAAATTAGGTCAAAATAAGTAAGTCTGTCTCTGGTGGCAGTAACAGGGACTTTTGCATAAAACCAAATGACCTCACTGTAGAAGCCATTCTTGCCTGACCTGGTGTTGTGGCAAACACAGCATTTTCTAATCAGCATGCTTCACTGGGTGTGATTTGGCTAACTAACTCTTCTTGGGCTTAAAAATGGGGCACTGAGCTAGGTTAGAGAAAGGGAAAGTTACGTTCCAACTCTCTCTCCAAGGGTATTGGAAGGTTTACATGGAAAAAAGATTTGTTTCCTCCCCACGATATGTTGCTGTTTTGTTTTTTGGTTTCTTTTTGTTTTTTTTTTTAGTTTTATTTTTTGGCCTGGCCACACAGCATGTGGGATGTTAGTTTCCTAACTAGGGACCAGACTCTGTCCCATGCATTGGAAGCACAGAGTTTTAACTGCTGGACTGCCAGGGAAGTCCTTGTTCTTTATTTTTGACTATTGAGGGACAAGCGGGACACAAAGGGCACGGACATGATAAGGAGCTGATGCAGGGACAAGAAGTAGGAAAACAAGTATTTTTCCCCATTGTATCATCTATCATTCTTCAGGCAAACAATCCAAATTCTTATCGCCTTAACTACTATGGACAGCTTTAAAATTCCAAGTGATCCCACTGATTTGGAATTTATCCTGCTGCTTGCAATATCTCTTATTGCTCTCAAGGTTGAAGAAAATGGAAAAGGATGAAAAGAAATACGAAAAAGACAGGATTGAACAATAATATTAGCTAATCTACTCAAAATTTTTTATTTATTTTATTTTTTGACTGTGCTGGGTCTTTGTGGGCTACAAGGGCTTTTCTCTAGTTGTGGCAAGTGGCGGCTCCTCTCTAGTTGGGTGTGTAGGCTTCTCATTGTGTGGCTTCTCTTGCTGCAGAGCATGGGTTCTAGAGCATTCGGGCTTCAGTAGTTGTAGTTCCCAGCTTCTAGAGCACAGGCTCGGTAGTTGTGGCACACGGGCTTACTTGCTCTGTGGCATGTGGTATCTTCCCAGAGCAGGGATTGAACTCGCGTCTCCTGCATTGGCAGGTGGATTCTTTACCACTGAGATGCCAGGGAAGCCCCTAATCTATTTTTTTGATGTTAAATTGTTGATTTATTTATTCAACAAATGTGTATTAGTCACTATTTTGAGCCTGTATTAAGGCTGTGGATCCAAGCATGAAATAATGTTAAATCTGTATTTTCAAATGCCTACTTCTGAGTGAGGGAAGCAAAGAGTAGACTAAAAGACAAAATGGTACATAATATAATATCTGATATCATAAATGCCAACATATGAGAGGCTCTGTACCAAGAATTTACTTACCCCAAGAACTCATCTACTCCTCACAACAACTCATGGGGTAGATTTATTGTCTCTATTTTATTCTGAGAAGACAGATTCAGAGTAGAAGGGACCTTGTCTCATGTAGTCCTAGGTGGGACTGAGCCCAAATCTGCCTGTTCTCATGATCAGCAGACAATTGGATAGATTTGTTTGGCCTCCTCCTGGGTCTATCTACATCTGTTTATCCTGAAAGATGCGTTCCCAAGCTGGTCCTCTCTGAGGTCTCAGAGCACTTCCTGCTTATAAAATTCTCTTGGCAATTAATCCTGGACAGCCTCATAAGAGCTACCATCTCCAGTATTTAGATCTGTTATTGAAATATTTTATTTGCATTTAGCTTAATTAAAAGCTTGATCATGGTTAAATTGTCCTTAACCTTGCTGCAAACTCCCTGAGGGTCAGAAACAGTTAAATGATTTTTACTCTTTATGGCCCTCGAAAACCACATCATGCCTCACACACATGAATGCATGCATGCTGAGTCCTCTCAGTTGTGTGTGACTCTTTGCGACCCTACAGACTGGTAGCCCACCAGCCTCCTCTGTCCATGGGATTCTCCAGGCAAAAATACTGGAGTGACTTCATGCCCTTCTCCAGGGGATCTTCCCAGCCCAGGGATCGAACCTGTGTCTCTTATCTCTCCTGTATTGGCAGGCGGGTTCTTTACCAGTAGTGCCACCTGGGAATGCCTCATACTCATGGACATTTAGTAAGGAGTTTATTTAATTGAGTCTCTAGAAAACGTGGTCCTAGGAATTCACTAAAGTTAATGCATTGTTATCTCAGTTCATAGAGGAGATTCTTGTTCTCGATTCCTTGGTGCATCTAGGTGGAACATTTGTTCTTTTAAATGTGTAGTCTGCCTTATAATACCTCCTTGGAAGGCAAAATAAACTGGTCCAAAATATTCAGTATAACTAGTACAGTAAGGGTAATCTGGACCCTTACATATCCACACTTATGGAAAAGAATAGAATTGTTAAATTTACCAGTTAAGCTGAGAATTAAAAAATAAAACATCCAAAACAAAACAGGACCTAGGAATATGATTTGCCTTGACAAAATCTTGCTATGGTGGAAACACCCCGGCAAACATTAGACTCAGATAGTGCCTAACTGCAAAGATTGCTAACCAACATCCGGAGCAGCAGGTCATCCTGAGTCTATTTGCATCAGGTCAAGGCTGCTCTTTTAAAAGAGGGTTCACCCTGCAGCCTCACTCACGTAAAATAACATTCCATTTCAACATAAGTTTCTTAAGCAAGAATGCAGTCGGACAGCAAGTAAATATCTATAAAAAAAAAAAAAAGGATAGCCTTTATGGATGTGTAAATACTCTGTCCAGCTCTTCCTTACTCAAAATTCACTGGGGCCTAGGAGATTTGAGCAGAGTGATTCTGAAAGGAAATGTTTTCAAAGTACAAACATGTCTTATTCAATAAATGTGATCTTTCTGAATTGTTATATATGCAGATATCTCATAATTGAGACTTTATTACTTTCTCCCTTGTATTTCCATTGTATTAGATAAATGCAAATGTATAATTATATACAATTTATACAGAAAGACATAAAGGAGTTTAATTGGAGTAATAACTTTAGGACGTGGGGTAGCTCTCAACTCACTTCCCACACTTCTTGACATTTTACGAGGTCATTTACAATGACCTCCTCTCTTATTTTGATCACTTGAGAACTGGCAGTTGGAAGAGGTTGTTCTTGGGAGTAGTTTCAACCTCCTTAACATTGAGATGGGAGCTTGGCTCTAGAAAAGAGCCATGTCTACCATGCTTTTGCTATTTGAACTCATATAAACTGGCATCTTTGGGCTGGGCATGTTGCCATGATGAGAAACCAAGCACAGAACTTCTCCGTGTACATCCAGTGTGGGAGGAGTGATCCGGATATGGCTAATGTCTGCATGACACCTCTGAAGACTAAGTAAATTTGACAGTGTTGAAGACTTATGTGCAAAACCAAGACACTTGTTCAAACTAGTAGAATTAAGATGGTAGAAGATTAATAAAAATAAAAATATAAGAGAGCCAGTGATTGGATGCTCATGATAAAAGTTCAGAGTCAGAAAATTCTTTCACTCATTCATTCAATAAACATTTTTTTATATATGCCAGGCACTTTGCTAGTTTCTTTGAATAGAATGATGAACAACAATCCCTTCTAAGAGTGTTCACATCATGCTTCCCTGGTGGCTCACTGGTAAAGAATCTGCCTGCCAATTCAGGAAACATGTGTTTGATCCCTAATCTGGGAAGATAATCACATCCCACAGAGCAACTAAGCCTGTGCGCCACAACTGTTAAGCCTGTGCCCTAGAGACTGGGAGCCACAATTACTGAGCCCACATGCCACAACTTCTTAAGTCCACCTTCCCTAGAGCCTGTGCTCCACAAGAGAAGCCATGTCAATGAGAAACCCGCACACTGCAACTAAAGAGTGGTTTCCACTCACCACAGCTAGAGAAAAGCCCATGCAGCAACAAAGACCCAGTACAGTCAAAAATTTAAAAAAATAAAATTATACTTAAAAAAAAAGTATTCATGGCAGAGAAGTAGAGGCAGATAAGCAACAATTTTTAGGAGAGCATATTAGTTTCCTAAGGCTATAAGAGAAATACCATAAATTGGATGGCTTAAACAACAGAAATTTATTTTTCACAGTTCTGGAGACTGGAAACCCAAGATCAAGGTGTCTGCAGGTTTGGTTTCTCCTGAGGCCCCTCTCTCTGGCTTGTGGTTGGTGCCTTCTTGCTGTGTCTTCATGCGGCCCTTCTGTGTGCATGCATCCCCGATGTCTCTCCTCTTCTTATAAGGACACCAGTAATGCTGGAAGGGCCTCACCTTAATGGCTTCATTTTAAATTTGTCACCTCTTTAAAGATCTTATCCTTAAATATGGTTACATTGTGAGATACTGGAGGTAGGAACTTCATCATATAAATCTGGAGGGTAACACCAATTTATCCCATAGCAGTCTATTAAAAACTATGGTGGAGCCTGCCCAGGATGCTGGGGAAGCCCCAGGGAGGGTGACAGTCAAAGAAGCCTTATAGAGCATGTGAGGAATAACCAGGCCTTATAAGATATAGAGCAAATAGCCTGAATGCAAACAGTGGACTCTTTGAAACTGAATGTGAATTAAGAACTCATGAATAAATGGTGATGTAATGTACTTTGAGAGCCACATCTTATATTCTGTCTAAAAATTTGGCAATGGTGTATGTTCTTACAAAACAAAAACACAATATAGGGATGTGTATACATAGTAAAGGTATCTAAAGACATTTAATGGGTGTTGGAATGGGATAGAAGCAGAGCATGGCCAACGCGAGGATAGATTGTTCACTGAACAGTGAAGAGACAGAGGCCAGGAGAGGCCCTACCCATCAACCGTTTGACAAATGTCCACTCTTGGGCACCCTGTGAGGGCTTCTTGGGCTAGCAGCAATTCTATATTACAGGCTCTTCTTTTAGGTTCCTGCCACCAGGGACCCCTCTCTGAGGCTCAAACCAATGGGCTCCACACTCTCTTCTTCTGTCTGATCTTTATTGTTTAGCAAATAGACATTTTTTTCCTTAAAGAGGCATTTAGAAGCCAAAAGTTTCTGGATATGCACAGTCTGTGGAACCATGTTGAACTGTCACTGAATTAACAAAGTGGCAGATTGTGGTAGAAAATCAGGGAAATGGGAACTTTCCTGGCTCATGTTTGTGTACTGTCTCTGTGATGCATCACGAAATGTCATCCTCCATTTTCCCAGCTTGGAAACAGTAATAATGACCAGAATTTAAAGCTAAAATAGGATAATTTGTAGGGTTATAGAATATAAGAAAATTGTGGATTGAATCAAACAGTTTATATTCCTCTGAGGAAGATTCAGGTGGATAAAACAATTCATTTGAGTTTGGTTTTGAGGATTAAAAGGGGAAATTCTTTTTTCAGAGACGTTGAAAAATGTCAGCAGTGTGTAATTCAAAGATGTCCACCATATGGATTCTAATGGATCAGCTTTCAGAGAGCAGTGACATCAGAGAGAATTTCTCAACTTCTGAAGCCCTGTGAGCCCAGGAAGCAGGGGAAGATTAAAATGCCCTGAAATTAATTTTCCTGCTTTTATGATTTTTGCCAGTGTTTTCTTTTTAGTATTGATACCCAGTAGTTTCTCAAAGGACCCTTGAAAAAAAGCATCAAATAAGCAAATGACATTGTTCATTTACTTGAATAGCTAGAATACAAATTTCAGTTATTGCAGAATTGTGTCAAGTTCAAATAACCAGGATCAAATTTACATATATTCAAGTCAATGAGGGTCTTTACCCAAAAGTATTATAACCTTGAAATGCTTGTTGAAATAAGCTATAAGAGGAAACAGTAGTAAAAACTAGAATTAAAAATATGTGCATATTTTACTTTTTGCCAATTTTGCCTCTGAATTTCTCTGAACTTTTTGATAATTCTGATTTAGTTATCCATTTGTAGCTATTATTATTATATTCATTAGCTTTTTCCACATTCAGTATAATACCACAAAAGTGCAAAGTTCAATTAACTTTTATTTATATGTGAGTTTCAATAACAGTCCCAACAGGAAATTATACATTATCTAGAGAAGGCAATGGCACCCCACTCCAGTACTCTTGCCTGGAAAATCCCATGGATGGAGGAGCCTGGTGGGCTGCAGTCCATGGGGTCGCTAAGAGTCGGACATGACCGAGCGACTTCACTTTCACTTTTCACTTTCATGCATTGGAGAAGGAAATGGCAACCCACTCCAGTGTTCTTGCCTGGAGAATCCCAGGGACGGGGGAGCCTGGTGATCTGCCAACTACGGGGTCGCACAGAGTCAGACACGACTGAAGTGACTTAGCAGCAGCATTCCATTTAAGTTAGTTGACAAGAGGAAAGCTCAGGCATGAAAAGGGAAGAAGCATTTCCCAATGAAACAAAGTGATAGAGTAGCAGAGATGAGCCTCAATTATGACTCCTGGGCCCTACATTCTAGTACCTTCTCCCTCCCTGCTCTTTTCCCAGAAGATTAGTCCCTCTAGATGTCTGGAACCTTCTCCTAGGCCCTGAGCAACTGAACAGAGGCTGACTTAAGGATGAATGGAAAAGAATCATGAGCAGCATTGAGGTGTGGAAGTCACCACAAACCAAAGCCAAATTCAGATGATTATTGTTTCAATTTTAAGTTGTTTCTTAATTAATTGCATTTCCTTTCTAGTCATTAAAACAGATAATGAACAGTAAAACCAATCTTCCATCTAGATTTTCATACTAGGCTATGGGACAAGGACTATCTTCATTGCTTTCCATCATGTTTACAGATATCATGGACCTTTGCTTGGTCAAAGTGCTATGAGAAAAAGGCTTTCATGGCCAGGGGAAGGCAAGTTTCTTCACTTAAAAAATCATTATCATCTCCAATTACATGCATAAATAATACTGGATATTGTGAGGATACAAAGTTGTATGGTATGGTCTCTGCCCTCATAAAGCTTATAGTAGTAAAAATTTAAAGATTAAAAAAATACATAACTTTTCCACTTATGAAAACATTCCTAGACTGCCAGTTAGTGATAGTTGTGTGTTCTTTTTGTATTTACTGGAAGGAGAAATCTTAATAGTTTAGTGGGAAAAGGCATCATTGGGGTTTTCCGCTGGCATTCTAGAAGGAAGCACGTACTATTTCAGACAATAACGTTCTTCCAGCAAAAAGGAACTAGTCCAGAGCCTAAAAGTGGCTCAAGGCAAAAGTTCCTGAGAGAAAGTAATCTTGGCGAGCCTTTCATGAAATCCTAAGGGACCAGCCTTCCTCGTTGTTTCATAATGCTAGTAAACAAGAGAAAAACAACAAAAGGTTTTTGCTTCCCGCTCTTTTCTGGACTTCCGTTGTGGAGAGCCTATGACTGACAGCTGAAGGCAGCATTAACTCCAAGGCTCTACCCAGGCTTCTCTCTCTCTTTTTTTTAGATTTTATTCAAGTATAGTCGATTCACAATGTTGTGTTAGTTTCTTCTGTAGAGCAAAGTGGTTCAGTTATATTCTTTTTTTCATATTCTTTTCCATTATGGTTTGTCAAAGGATATTGAATATAGTTCCATCTGCTGTACAGTAGAATCCACAAATGCCTGCCCACATTAGTTGCTGGGGAATTCAACCTACCCCCAATCTTAGCCCCCACATTCCTCCATGGCATCCCCTCCAGCCCCTCTCCTCACTTTCCTCTGGGACACTGGAGGCTTTGGTGTCTCTCAACCAGATCATGCCAATGGTAACCCATCTCCTTCAGGGTTTAGCAACCACCAGTCTCAACTTGGCTGAACAGAAACTTGATTTTCAGTCAGCTCAGCATATTATAAAGGAATACGAGCAATGAGTGAGAGACCTCTAGAGGTCTATGAGATTCCCTGTTCTATTTATTAACAGAAATAAGCTCAGGAAAATAAAGACAAAATTGAGGACATTCAAGAGTAGAGTGGCTTTAAAGAGGGCTTCAGTATGTCAATTTATTTGTTAAGCTTTGTGGCAACTCTGCAGAGTTGAGTTATTTGTAACCCTGGAGTTTTAGCTTAATAATGGATAACTGTAGTTACTTTTAAATGAAAGAATTTGTTGGAATGCTTTGGTTACCTCCTCATGATGATTTAGCATCTTTGTCTCTTTTAGAAAGAAAAGTTCAGATGTGTGCCTCTAACAAAGCCTTTCTTTCACACACATAAAATATAAATAGAACCACTTCACTACAAGCTGAGATCCAGTCTTACAGGGTTTTCTGAGTTTGAAGAAACTGCTTTTGCTCTGTACATAGCTCATGATGAGTGAAGAGGGGAATTTCCTGGAAGCTACATTGTCAAGAACTGACCCAATGCTGGCCTTCCCCACTCAGAGCATCCCCATCGCCCTGCCAATAGGGCAACAGGAAGTACTGTCCACTCAAAACTCTCCCGCCTGGAGAAACCATCCTGAGGGTTATAGTTGGTGGAGTCAGAGGCAGACTTGTGCGTGTCTTTCCTTTCCTTTGCAGGGTTGATCCCTCATGTTTAAAGTAAGAGACTCTCAAAGTCAGGAAACAAGTCAGACGTCTGAACTCTGTGGTGACGCGGAGGCCCCTGTGAACCGGAAACAGACATCGACAGTATTCCCTTCAAACTCAGTTGGTTCCAAAAGCCTATCTCTGCTGCAAAGGGGGACTGGGCGGTTGACCCAAAGTCTAGCTTGGGCGGAGTCAACCTACAGTTCACCAAGGTCGCTTTTATTTTTTGTTTTTACTGTTTAAAGAGAGACTTGGGTGTGTAATGTTGGCACTTTTACAACCGGCTGGTAAAGGGAGAGGAAAGAGGAAAAAGTAAGACTGTTTTTAATTCATCAAACTGCTGCTGATTTCAGAATAATAAACACAAGTCTGTTTCCTTGATTATTTTATAAATAGCAAATATTTGGGTAAAGGAATTTGATAAGTGCGCAGACTATAGGAATTGTTTACCAAATGATGCGTCAGTTAAAAAAAACAAACAACAATCCCCCAAAAAAACCCTTGAGTATGTCTGTGAGATTCTTCAGTCTGGTTCCCAAGGTCCTTAGTCATCCTTTCCCTCATCTTTTGAACTTGATCAAAGCAACACGGGGGCCTCTGAGGGGAAAGATTGGTTTCATTATGCAAAAGGCAATAAGGTAGTGCCCTTCCCAGCAGTTAATAGACAGGAATGTTGTAAAATACCGTGTGGTTTTCAAATACCAAGGCGGAAGTCTTCGGGTTTATAACCTTCCTAGTCATCTTGCCTGGCCTCCTGGCTTTCTCGTGCATTGCAACTGATTCCATGCTAATCCAGACTGGTTAGGCCAGAGACCTGCTGCCCCAAGTAGGCCAGACCTCTGCCTGGTGCTAACTAGAATGGCCCCTGGGACCACCAGTCCTGGGCTTTTCCTCCAGACCCCAGCCAAAGTTCTGGAATTTCCACTGTGCTGAATTACTGTAAGAGCTTCCCAACTTAAGTCACTGACCCAAACATGCAGCAAATTGCATTTAAATGAGCAACCCAGGCCTTGAGGAAAAGAGGAGGGAAAATATAAACTGTGGTCACTGCATTCTTCTGATATTTAAAAATTAAAATGGAAATATTTTGTCCATTTGGATTTCTGGGAACTTTAGGATGGGAAAATTCTTCTGAAGTTCTTGTAAGTGGGGTATCCACTTTTTAAAATGAATAATTACCGAGGAAAAAGTAAAGAAATGATGTTTCATTTGTTTGTTGGTTGGTTCCACAAATATTTTTTTGAGCATCTATCGTAGTCAAGGCTGAGACAGATGTTGAACAGGAAGATGAACAGGAAGTTTCTGTTCGGTGGGCTTATCAAGAATGGAAAATACCCACCATTGGATCATGGTTCTTTCAAGGTGAAGATCCTTCTCACTGAGGAAAGGAGAGGAACACACAAAGGAGTCATCCACCTCCAAGCAGTATTATGAGACTCCCATTTTGAAGGTTAGTTCTTCACCCTTGAACCTCTAAAAGTTAGAGGTTATCAAAACCCACCCTTCAATCATGTGTGGGGTTTTTCTTTTTCTGGTGCTTTCAAAGTCCTTTCATCTCCAGGGACCAGCGTAGCATTGTTTGTGGGAGGGGAGATTTTCCCTTCTTCTGAGACATAACATTCCTTGTGAGGAAAGACGACTCCAGTCGAGAAGTAGGGATCCCATAGGCCTTCCAGACAGGATTAGATGGTTTTGGTGTGGTCAGTTTTCTCTTAATGTCTCCTTAATCAAGCTTGTGAAGTTTGTCCCCAATCCTAAATCAAAAAAAATCTGCTTTTAACCACATTTGTCTCAAGGTCTTTGAGTTACTTGATATATCCTTAATCCAAATCACAGGTTGTTCTAGGAGACTCAAGGACTCAGCTTAAATGTGGCACTGGAAGGCAAAAGACTATCTGTCCTGTTAATCACCAGCCCAAGAGAATCAGGAGTTGCAGATGGGATATAAACAGAATGGAAGAGGCTCTCAGGCAATAGTTTTGTTTGCATAATGGAGTCTTTTAACATGATAGGGTCATGTTAAACACAAACTTAATTCATTGGCCCAAGAAAATAGATTGGATTTAGAAAATATTTTTCTTCTGAGTAGCTCAAAAAAAACACACTATAGCATCTAGGAGTGCTTATATTGGAGATTCTTTATGTGAGCCTGACATCATGCTAACTATTTAAGTGGAAGTTAGGACAGATTTCAATCTTTGTAAAACCATGTGATACTTTACTATACCTTTCATTTGAGCATTTGTTCTCCCAGGACTTCTGCAAGGGTGTAGATAATTTATGGCTTCCTTTATGAGTAGAGAAACTGAAATGACTAACCATTAACAGGTTGTATTTTCTCAAAGTTACCCTGTAGGGTAATGAATAGATTTAAGAAAACAATCCAAGACTGCAAATTCTTAGTTTCTTGGCCTTTCCCCTTAGACATTTATACTTTAGATGATCCTAAATGCAATGCATCAAGAATATAAGAGTCCTATGTTAAGGATTCCAATGGACTATTACCTCATTACCATCATAGGACACTTTAAAGGGGAATGTGACAGTTACCAGGGGCTTCCCAGGTGGCTCTATTGGTAAAGAACCTTACTCCCAATGCAGGAGATGTAAGAGACGAGGCTTCAATCCTTGCGTCAGGATGATCCCCTGGAGGAGGGCATGGCAACTGTCTAGTATTATTGCAAGGAGAATCCATTGACAGGGAAGCCTGGCGGGCTACAGTACATAGGGTCGCAAAGAGTCAGACACGACTGAAATGACTTAGCACACACGTGACAGTTACTGTGTATGCACGAGTGCCAATTCTCCAGGCAAGAATACTGGAGTGAGTTGCCGCACCACCATCCAGAGGATTTTCCCAACCCAAGGATCAAACTCATATCTCTTATGTCTCCTGCATCAGCAGGCGAGTTCTTTACCACTCTTGCCACCTGGGAAGCCCCTACTGTGTATTTCGTTCATTCTAATTTAGTACTGCTCTTAAGGTACAGCAAGAGGGACTCTTACCCTGATCTCTTGGCTTTAGAGGACACCACATGTCACAAACACTCATTTATAAACCAACACATGGGTGCTTAGTGCTGGCATAACCCAGCCTTACCCCCAAACATCTGCCCTGATGATGAACCCTGCTCAGGTCCCAGGGAAACACGGTTACACTCCTCTTGCTCTGTGTCCTCGGGTCAAAAGGACTGTGACCAAATGCCATGAAGGCTTGTAGGCTGTGCCACCACTCATGTCAGAAATGGGCCTTGGCTTGGGAAGTAGAGAGTATTTGGTAGCAGGAGCTCTTGCTACCTGTGTGCATGCTAAGTTGCTTCAGTCATGTCCAACTCTTTGTAACCTTGTGGACTGTAGCCTGCGAGGCACCTCTGTCCATGGGATTCTCCAGGCAAGAATACTGGAGTGGGTTGCCATGCCCTTCTCCAGGAGATCTTCCCAATCCAGGGATCAAACCCACATCTCTTATGTCTCCTGCATTGGCAGGAGGGTTCTTTACCACTAGTGCCACCTGGGAAGCCCAGGTTCTAGAGATATTCAGTACTAATACTCACCACAGTTGCAGATGGTGGCTGAGGAATATGTTGCAATACTGGAAGCTTTGTATTATTCTGAAACTCATGTGTCAGTAGGGCTAAATGTACCATCAGTGAATCATGATACTGGTTAACATAAATATTAAAGCATATATTATCCAGATCTCATTTAATATAGTATACTCTATGTGGACCTGTTTGAAAGCTATTATTATCTTATTGGGAGGTCTTGGACAGGTCATAACTTTTCAGGGTATCTATTTCCCCTTTTGGAAAATAAAGGTGTAGGATTAGATGTCCACTAAAGTCTCCTTCAGCTCTAAAAATTTATTTTTAACTTCTACTTATTTATAAATACATATGCTTCTTATAAAACCTAATATAACTTTATATAGAACCTACTATAAACTTCATACAACCTGCTAAAACCCTTACACCTTATATAAAAATGTGAACCCTTCTTGTCTTCATTTTGCCTCTCCATCCCCATTCATTCATCAGGCATTTACAGGGTACTGGATATATGACAGACTCGATGCTCTACATGGAATAAGAACAACACAACAATGACTAAGTCACAGTTTGTGTGCCCAAGCATCTCACAGGCCAGAAAACACATGATTAGATGAACAGACTATAATAAGGTCAGTGCAACGAGAGCTGGACCTGCAGAGCTCTGGGCCCTTTATCTGCCTTGAGGGATGACGAGCTAGAGAAGGATCTCTGGAGAAGGTAGTGTGTGAGTTGAATCTTAAAGGACAAGCAGTACTCAACCAGCCAAGAGATGGGGAAAACATTTTGGGTGGAGAGGGCAGCACAGCAGAGGCACAGGAGTGAAAGGAGCATGGAACACCAGGACGGCAAATGTGTTAGCTGAGGACCCAGTGTGAGGCACAGATAGACAGGGCTGAGTCTGAAGCAGCAGGCAGGCACCGAGACTCTTGGATGGACTTCAGGTGATGGAAAACTCCAAAAGATGATACATAAGAGGATGACATAATAGATTTACATGGTAGTTGGATCATGACTTGACAATAGTCTGGAAGGATAAAGTAGTGGAGATCAGCTTAGAATCAGAGGAATAAGTTGGAAACTAGAGATGTAATCCCTGTGAGAGATCCTGAAGGCCCAGGGTGGGACAATGATAGGACTGATGGAGAAGAGGGGTGGGATTGGGCTCCTATTTTGAAGAATGACATGGATCCATTTAGGTAACAACCAAATTCAGAGTATCCATTCCTGTATTGGTCCATTTGATTCTCCCCATATGAACCACGAGATGAAAATGTTACGGGCTTCGTGTTTACAGATTTGCATCTTTGAGATCATACTTGCCACTGATTTTACAGGATGATGTGCATGTTGAAAGCGGGACACTGATGCCCTGCATTCCAAGAGGCTCGTTCACTGATGCTCATCAGCTTTGGAAGCTGTGAGCAAACCATCTCCAGTCTCACTCAGTCATCCCTTATGCATCTAAAAGTACTTTGTGGAGAGGAAGTATGCACCACTCAACAGGACTCGTGCCATCCACCCTACAGGTTTTCAGTTTTCAATAGAGAGAGTCTCTTCACAGCCAAGGACAGTAAGCCATCACTTCAGTTCAGGCATCTGCAAACTCTGTGAAAATGAGGCAGAAGCAGAGGGTTAGTTTTTCCTTAAAGGCAAAGGCCTTCCAAATTTAGGGGGCAAGGCACAGTAAGTTGGGTGAGATTGCCCTAAATTCTCCAGAACTGAAGACAGTTGATAAGATGTGGCCAGCCAGCATGAAGGGGCTCCTCCAGGGAACTAGCAATTGCCCTAGGAAGCTCCAGGAAGGAGTGAGGCTGCTGTCCCAGTTAGATCTCTGAGATCCAAATGGCATTTCCAGGGGTCTGTGATTTATACAGATTTATATAAGATGGAAAGCACTTTATGACATCTGTTCCTGCAATTACATTTCATAAGAATTACTAGGGATTAGAATGTCACTAGCCTCAGACACTTTGGCACATAGTTTTCTGTAAACAGTTTATACAGAAATAAAGGAGAGAGAAGGATCAGTTGCCAGTTTGTGTTAGCTTTTTCACGGAGGCTCACTACGGCCAGTTCCTTCTGATTTATGTACCAACTGCCTGTAGCCAGCTGCACAACAGCTATCCTGACTTCTTAGCACTTTTAAAGTGTTTTTAAAATCAGCCCTAATAAAAGGCTTCCTTTCCGTTATCCATGTCCTTCAGGATGACGAAAATTCCCCACAGAAATTGTACACATTTTTCAAAATCCGTAAATCCTCATGTGACATTTTAATGTCCCAAAGTCAGTGCATAATTAATGTCTCTTGTTATAAGTTAAGGCCTTTCTGGAATGTGTTGACTTTTGAAGTCTCACCAGTGATCGATTTTCTCTCTTATTCAAGAACAGCTTATTATTGGTTTCAATTCCTATTAACCCCAAAATTATGATTAAAATTCTGAAATATTTGGCTTTTTTATAGCCTGAGATGATGCTCAGATTTAGTGATGTGAATCCCCTTTTCCCCCCAACACTGTGGAATTAAAAACCAAATACCACGTTTGAGGAAGAAGGTATATTATAGGGTGAATGTGTTAGAGAAACTGTGATGGGCATAAGAGTTAAATGAACAAACATTATTTAATATTGTTTCTTGACCATATCAGCCTATATATACATGCAAGAATGTTTTCTTTCATTTATTAAAATATTCCCCTAAGAATCTTACCAAAATTCATTATCTTACTAATTTCACTAATTACTAAGAATCCACTTCTGCTATCAAAGTTGGATTTTCTCCCCCCAGAAAGACTTTGTATATTTCATGGATTGCTAGAAGCAAGAGAGAATATCAGCACAGCCAAGTTCTGTGGGCCTCTTTGGCCTCCTTATTTACTCTCCAGACAGCATGTGCTCCCCTGCCCACCTTAGAACATCAAATGGTTCCCACATCCAGGAACAGGTCAAGTCTCTCTGCAGGCTGACACCAAAAGAGGAAAGCCCTCTTCCATGGAGATTCAGACCTTGAATCCGTAGAAGAAAACTTCCTCTGGGTCTGTTGAACATCTAGGACTGAGACAGATTTTGTTCCAGAGGTTTTCTGACTGGAATGGAATATATTCAGAGCTTCTGAGATGGATGCCAAGCAAAGTCCAAATAGCTGTGAGCCAGACAGATGTGGTTGCCACTCTCCTGGAGCCCACTTTTGTGTTTCCAGCTTTGGTCCAACTGAGACACTCTTGTACTAAATTTTAGAATGGAGATATAGAACTATCCAGTGCAATTCCATCTGTGTGAAAAATCTCTATATAAAGGTGAATAAGTACATGTATGCATACACTTGTATGTGCTTAAAACATTCCAAGGACCAGAGTTAAAATACTGTAGGATGAGAAGAGAAGGAAAACATTTTTATTTTCAGTATATTTCTCTCTGTATTCTTTGCTTTAATTCTGTGTATAACTTACAATTTTAAAGAAATCTAGTCTTAAAAACCAAACAAAAAATTAAGGTTTATCTTTATAAGTAAATGTGGAAAAGTATATTGTTGAAAAGCAGTGTATATATTTATCAAAGGAGATTCCATTCTTGTAAAAAAAAAATACAGAGAAATAGATGATAGATAGATAGATAGACATAGATAGATAGATAGATAATAGTGTATCAGTGGGGGAAAAATTGAAGATACAAAGCAAATTGCTATAAAAAATTACCTCTGGGGATGTACTGGAAGAGAAGCCCTCTCGTTTTCTATGTTATACATTTCTCTAATATTTGAGTATTTTGCCAGTGAGAATGAATTGATAATCAGAAAAAAATTTTAACAAGAAAAACATTGTGATATGCTTTATGCCAAACAATTCAGCAAATTCTTCCTCGTTTAAGTGATAAAAATAACTTAGAGAATTTTTTTCCTTTCTGATTAAGGTCCATAAGCACAAATATTCACCCAGTATTAGTTTTCCCAAATCCCTCTGGTTCTTTTTGGCGCTTCAAAGTCCTAAATCAGAGAGGATTCCCTAGAACTCTTCTTGTTCAGTTTGGAGCTTGTTCCTCTGTGGGATCCAGATGTGGTCCAACAGGGGACATTTAGATCCTGTGTGGGTTGCTTGACCTTGCTCAGGGTCACTTTCCCACAGCCAGGCCACTGGGAAAGTGTATTTAGTTAGTCTAAGAGCCAACGCCTTTTTCTCCTTAACCCTTTAGCTTGACCTTGTACCCCAAAACCTTTGCCATCTTGTGGGCCTCAGTGAGAGGTAGCAAGCAGATTCAGTTTTTGTTTTACTTTCGGAGCACTCATTTGAAGGTTTTCATTTTGAATTGGCATGAATCTGGGTCTCAGACCCACACACAGCCAGTGACAAGCTGTTGCATGGTAGAGAAGGCCTAGGCAGGCTGGTCTGTACTTTCACTTCCCACCCGGATTCCTGAGCACAAACCAATGGGAGATTGCGTCAGATTCGCCAAGGCAGACCAATTAGACAATCCTGAAATCCCCTGGATGACACAGCATGCATGAAAGCCTGTTTGTACCATCTCACATGGCTAAATTTAGCTGTAGTCTGGCTATTTTATGAAAAAAAAAAAAAAAAACAACAAAAAACTCTTGAAAAGAGGCAAAGAGATCAATCTAAGGATACAAAAAACCTGCCTGGGCTGGTTAGTCTTCACTTATTTTGTAATGCAGACAGAGAAGGAGTTGATTCCAAGCTCAGCCAGTTGCAACAAGAGTCCTTGTTTCCATGAAGTTACTCTGGAGAAGAAAGTGCCTTCTAGGTACTAGGGTGCTGATGTCTGCCAAGCCCACACAAGAAGTAAGCTGGGAAGGGTAATTGGTATTCTGAAAAATAAGTCAGTTATCCAATACCGAGTTACTGACAATGTCCCGTGAGTGTCTGTAAGAGGGCAAATAACAGGCATATGAATAAAATCAAATATCTCCCAAAGGTACATGAATCAATAGCCAAAGCATTAAAAATACCAATGATATCATTCATGTTATGTATGAACAAAGTCTTTGGAACACGTGCATCAGATAGACATTTTAATTCATATGAAAAAATTAGACTTTTAGGGCATGTTGTGGTCTATAAACTATGGAGTTTTCAATATTCTTAGTAGTTGATATCAACAGAAGTAACATTATCCATTCATGACAAATACCACTAAATATCCATTAAATACCACTTGGTATTTTGGAGGATGTTATAGAATCTCTTTTTCATATAAAGAGGCAACAAACTATCTGGATATATTAACCATGCTTTTCTTTTAGAAGGAGTAATCTTCTCCAGGGTGTTTCCAAAGATTTTAATTTACAGAATAGTTTTTCCACTCTTTCTGAACATGAGTCTGGAGAGCTACAATCAAAGATGTACTTAAAACTTTTCACATGTTGGCACCTCAAAGGGCTCCACCTGCTGATTAGTTGATAGATAAAGTCTCAAAAGGGTGGAGAGAAGCATAGATAAGTATTAGGATACATGTGGCAGAATGTCACAGAATGAAGTCCAAAAAGCTTTGGAATACATGGAAATCCAAATTTCCCCGAGAGAAGATTGGTGAACAGAAATGTATACAAGGGGGAAAAAAAGCCCAGCAACAGAAAAATACCCCAGTGCTGTGCTGCTGCTGCTGCTGCGGCTGTGTCACTTCAGTCGTGTCCGACTTTGTGCGACCCCATAGATGGCAGCCCACCAGGATCCGCCGTCCCTGGGATTCTCCAGGCAAGAACACTGGAGTGGGTTGCCATTTCCTTCTCCAATGCATGAAAGTGAAAAGTGAAAGGGAAGTCGCTCAGTCGTGTCCGACTCTAGCGACCCCATGGACTGCAGCCTGCCAGGCTCCTCCATCCATGGGATTTTCCAGGCAAGAGTACTGGAGTGGGGTGCCACTGCCTTCTCCACAAGAAGGTGCTGGCCCCAACTGAATACATGTGCACTGAAAGAGAGGATCTTACATTCTAGAACCCATAAAGTCATCTCTAATTTAATTGCAAACAAAGCACTGAAGTGAATTACTTAAACAAGAAGAAAATGGTTACATAAATAAGAAGAAAATGAAGCCTAAAGAGAAGAAAAAGAAATGAGTTAAATAGGAAGTAAAAAACAGTCATATAGAGAATTATCATGATAAACTGGATATAATTGTATACTATGTGTGTACACTGTTTTATGTTAATAATAATAGTATTTGATGTTGGTAACACATAGCACTTTTGTCAACATCTCGTTCTTTAATACACAACTCTAGTAAAGATCAATTTATCATAAAGTACAGATTTTCAGAAATATACCTTTTGTGTCATTCTGATTTGTCTTCTATACCCCAAAGTTTTAACAATCAATGCTTTAGGTTCCATTTGCAATTCAATTGCTTCAGCCATGTCTCTCAAATAAGAAGAAATAGATGGAAACAATTTGAAAATGAATTTGCCAGTTTAAAAAATGCCATAATTCAAAATATGAGGTGAGTCAAAGGGAGGTATTGCTCAGAAAGAAAACAGACATACACACACCCTGAAAAGAAAACTATATCATTAGGCAAGTTCGTTCACTTTCCAACAACAAATGACTCATTCATCGGTTTGTATGCCACATGTGTTACACGCTTTGAATACAAAATGGTATTTACCTTTCAACAAGAAAAGCCCCTAAGGTCTCACATTACCTCAGTTTTCTCTTAAGTTTCCCAGTGTGCTAGACCAGTCTGTTACCCTTCAGAGTAGGTGATCTGCAGAACTTGCATAGACAAGGAATAACAACCATTTATTTTTCTACCTTTTACAAATATCAGCTACTCATCTTGCCCAAGGCACTTTCTCCTTTCCTTTCACTGGGAGCTAATAAATGGATCGATGGATAAATAGATTGATAGATAAACAATTTTAATGAAATAAAACTGTTGGAGCTTGTAGAGCTGAGTATGAACCAAGTGTTGCCTGAAATTTTAGAAGAAAGATTCTAGAAATATGAGGCAAAGGAAAAGACCAGCAGCATTATCTTTGGGGTCTGCTGGTTGTGTCTTATTAGGGGAGAGATTTAGTGATAACTTAAGCATTTTTCTGTCAGAGCTTTTTCCGCAGGAGTGGGGGAAGGGCTTTGTGTCTCCAAATGGTCTGTGTGACCTCACACTCCCCAGCTTCTGGGCCAAAAAATCCTGGATTTTATGTTAAAAATGAATAAGTAAATTTTTAAACTTTTAAAATACAGACAAATAAATCAGTAAAAGAAGCTTCATGTTTATACAGAAATATATATTCATGAAATGAATATCTTGTGAATCAGTGAAACAAATATCCTAATGATTTTTACTAAGGAAATGCTTGCCATAAGCATTCCATTTCAGAACCAAGGAGTCATTTGTTTGTTTGTTTTGTAGAGTGTCTGCCAAATATTTACTGTTTGAGATTAGGAAATGTTAAAGTCTATTCAAAAGTACATAAAGAACATGGTACAGGAGGATTAAAAACTCAAATGAACACTATCTACATGAGAAAACAAATCTGGCTTTTTAGTTTAAATTCTGCTGCGATTTAGTATTTGACCTCGGCAAATGTCTTAGCTTCATCTGGGTCTCAGCTTCCTTATTTAAAAGTGGAGATGATAGGACCTTTTGAAGTAACCCAGTCGCATTTTGTGAGGGACGGATGTGTGAAACTACTTTCAAAGAACAAAGCACTGTTTGAATGTTAGCTTCATGAAAAAATATAGTACCTTCTTCTGATTTCCTTCCCTCACAACTGCCGTTAATAAAATTATGGTTAGAGTGAAACTAGCATTACAAGAACATTCCTGATCCACTTCAACTGTGTTTTAAGTAAGGGGTGGTTAATGTCCACAACTCATATTCTACCTAATTTGAACTCTTTTTAATTGAAAGTCGCCCTAACTACATTCCACTGTGTTCCCTCTGACTTATGACAAACTCATACTCATGTTTGGTTAAACAGTTGTTCAGTGAGCATCTCAATCACTGATGTAGTAGAGTATCCTAGTTCTCAGTTGAGTACAGCAGTCAGTTAAAACATCCTGGGAAAATAGTCAATTTAGCCTGTGATTCATGTTGGAATCATGCATTGCTTTCTAGTAAGAGATTCCTTGGAGTTGTGTGTACAGTTTAAAAGCAGACAACTTTTACAAGAACATTTTGCTGATCAAAAATTCCCTTCTTAACTTTCAGAAATTGAATTTGCACAAGAGTGCTTGAATAGCATAGACATTACTGAAGAGTGGCCAAATCCAGGGCAGTCATCTCACATAATTTTTCAACTCTTCAAAGCTGAGATTGGAGATTCCACTACTCTCAAATGTGGTTTTTTGTTCTATTATGATTTATTTTCCTCCCTGCAATTTATCACATTTTACATCCTGGGACTAGAATCACTGACCTCCCCTAAGAGAACATTTTTAATGTTCCTGAGATGCTTGATGTGTCATAAGCAAGCAACAGACTTGAAAACATAGGCACTACAGAGATTCCCAGACCTTCCCTTAAGCTGTTACGAAAGTTTAGGCAAATCATGTGCTGTACTCATGCCTCAGTGTTCTCATCTGCAAAACAGGGAAACAATACTGATCTGTATCACAGGCTGATCTCTAACCTAAGGGGGGAAAGTTTGCCAATAGAAAGTACTACTAGATAATTCACTGAAATATTTGATTTAGTGGGGTCAGTTCTAGCATTCTGGCACTTTTATGTAGGAGAAGAGTAGTTTTTAAAAAAAATTTTCTTGGAGTATTGTTAGTTTCTACTGTACAGCAAAGTAAATCAACCATTCATATACATATATCCCCTCTTCTTTTGGATTTCCTTCCCATTTAGGTCACCGCAGAGCATTGAATAGGGTTCCCTGTGCTATACAGCAGGTTCTCATCAGTTATCTACTTTATACACAGTATCAATAGTGTATATGGATCAACCCCAATCTCCCAATTCATGCCATCCCCACTTTCCTTGGTATCCATGCCAAGGAAAGTTTATTCTCTACATCTGTGTCTATTTCTACTTTGTAAAGATCATCTATACCATTTTTTTCAGATTCTACATGTCTGTGTTAGTATACAATATTTGTTTTTCTCAGAAAAGTAATCTAAAATGGGAAAACATGTCATTTAAACCCTCATAGAGAAGAAAAGCAAGCCTTTTGGTTGTGTTGAGGTGACCAATAACTCTGTCAGGATCAGAAATCAGTCTGCCCATAGGAAATGGCTAACTTTAGAGAGCTGTCCTCTGGCTTTTGTCCTGCACATCACTAACGCCGGCTCCCTAGCACACAGATACTTTTGGTGCCGTTCAGTACCTAAGCAAAACTAATGCATGTGGAGGTTGGGGGTTTTTCCTTAGTAGATGGTGGAACACGTAGGAAATAGAGCCAGGACCGTATTCTGTTTTCCAGTGTCACAAACTTATACGGGTATTTCCTATCAGGTCTCCAAAAGGCAGCTTCTGTAAACCTTGGGGGGAAAAAAGTGTGAATATTTCCTTAGTCATACATTATATGGACCAGCTCCATCATGTCACAAAATTATCACCCAAGCTGGTTTGTGATATACGAAATTTGTGATATACGACAAGGGATCATTGTATTTTACATAAAATTTTAATACACTAGTAAATGATCACTGTACAAAAGACAGGCAAAGTATGTGTAAGAGGAGCCCTAATAGGAGGGATAAGGCATGGATTCCTCCTTGCCTCTCTTCCTTCATAAGGCTGTGTTAAGGAGCCTTTCCTCTATGTGCCAGCATCCCCTACACCTTCCCCCACCATCTGTACTTACTGCTTTGCTTGATAGTTTTATTTCCTTTCCTAAACTGGCAGACTCACCATAAAGCCAGCACACAGTGGAGAGGCAAAGCTAGGTCTCCTTTTGCTTCTTTTGCTCTCCTCTTTTATTCATTTGGTAATTTATGCTTTTATCCAAGAGATATTTTTGAGCATCTCCTATGTGCCAGTCACATGAATGATCAGATTTAATCTTTACAACTTCACCATCACTTCCACTTCCACTCTGAAGATAAAGAAATTAGAAGTTAGGTCACTTGCCCAGTTCAGAGAGGGGAAAAAAAAAACAAAGGAGGAAACCAGGATTTAAAATTAGATCTTTCTGGCATCAAAGTCAATGCTTTTTTTTTTCTTCTCCATCATGCTATTTCCCAGGCTTACGTAGTTAGACCAGAACAACAACAACAAAAAAAACAATGGAAATAATGTTTAAAGAAAGTATGTATGGGCTCTTTATCTGAAAGGCGTGGGATGGTAATCCGGAGATACTGTAGAAAGAAGGCTTTGGAACTTAGGTGACCAATAAACACTAAATGACGTATGACATGGCACATTGTAAAGTATCTTCCAAACCTTTAGATAACCAGTTTAGCAGGTCAGTTCTGTAAAATGAATAAATACCAAACAAGGCCTTCAAGGATGCAGAGCCTGGGGAGGGGGCACCTGTCAGGTCTAGAAACCAGGACACATTTTTGGGGAAAAGATTTCTGAGTTAAAAAAAAAAAAAAAGTGCCCTAAGGCTGATCTCTATAACTGGGAAAGGAGAAGTCAAGACTTACAGGAACAGGTACCAATTAACATTTGGCAGGAAAGCAAAAAAAGCCTCAGGAAAATGCCAAGGATTTCATCAGAATAAACTCGTACAAGAATGTTAAGTTCCAGAGCACCAGATGGCATGTTCCAAGGTACTCAGTATTATAAACAGAGATATCTGATATGGGCATTTCCTCAGAAACAAAGTCATCACAGATTTTTATTTTAGGGTGATAAGTAGAACCAAAGGAAGCTCCACATGGTGCCCATGCTTTGTGAAGACAAGGAGGGGTAGATCAGCCGAGGAGACCCACTCCTTTCCTTAGCCTGGACCTGTTTTCTTTGCTCTCCTAGAGGCTTACTGGTTAATAGCCAAGCTCAAAAGCATAAATTTTGGTAACTCTTTTAGGAAACACATTTTTCATGTTTCTTTCCAGAAACCATCCCTTTATGAGACTGGAAACTGCCTTCATTTTGTCTGTCAGAGAACAGAGGGTTAAGATTTTCTCTTGGCTAATGGATGGCATCTGTAGAAAGCTTTGGAAGCCTTTCGAGTCTTTTGGAAGAAAACATTAGAGAAATTTACTTTCATTCTTGTTAGTAAATAGGCAACATTTTTCAAGATACTAAAAGCAAGGCATTTGTTTCTCTCCTTTACACACGCAAGTCTCTGAATCTTTGTCCCTCCCCCCACCCATTTCCTTTGCCTCTGCCTTTCCACCCAGCCCTCAGCCTGCGCAAGCCAGGAACATCTTCCTATATCTTCTTTGTTCCTTTCCTTACTTCCACCTCTCGTATTCTTCCATATGGCTCCATATGCTTCAAATAAAAGCCCATTGTCCATCTGACAAGTCACTTAGCTCTGTCTTTCATACTCCTCCTATGAGTCACATCCCCTGGAAGTCCATCTTCCTTTCGGAGTGTCTTTCTTTCTGAAACACTTCAGATCCTGAAATGATGAAGGGAATCACAACAATACCCTATTTTCCCAACTTCTTTGTCACGTAAACACTCTCAGAAAACTTCCTCCCCGAGATTTTCCATCCTTTTCCTTTCATGATGTCTTTGGAGGGACTGGTATACATCTGAAAGAAAGGGATGCTTTGTGATGTTGCGTTGTGCATTTCCTAGCATGCTTGTTGGATTCTTTTCATGTCACTGAGGATATTATTGTGGCACCCATGATAGAAAAAAGTGAGAATATAGTTTATGAGCAAAAGCACATTTATTTTTTAAAAGGCATTGAAAAGTTCAAGGGGAGACCATCAAATTTCAGAAAACACATGCAGTGAGAAAGATCTAGACCAACTGTCTTCCACAAAGCAGAGACAGAGCCTGCTCTAGCAATGGGGATTGGAATGGGGGAGGTAGAAATAAGGCCAATCTAGGTTTGAAGCCCAGCTTCACCATTTACTAACAAGTTGACCTCTCAAACCCTCAGACTCCTCTTCTGTTAAGTGGAAATGACAATCTAACTCATGGCCTTGCTGTGAGGTTTAAGTGAGAGAGTACATGTGAGTGATTCTGCATACTGACTGCTATAATATACATGTTCCATAAGTGAGAACTGTGATTAGTAGATGCCAAGAGGGACATCTAGAGAGTATATGGATGTTTAGGGAGACGGGCAGCAGCACACCATCCAGTATAAAGTAGCAGTCATTAAAAACAGATAAAGATGTTTCTCCATTCTCTGGGAGGATAACCACCCAGCTGAGAGGAATTGGGGAACAGCAGGTTACTGGGGGTGACATGGGCTCTGAACCCAAGTCAGGGATCCGCAAGTGGGGACCTGGTCTTACAAAGTGGAAGCTCGTACACCAGAACCCAGAGTTGAGATCTTGTCAGGACAAACCTTGAGGATGCTTCCATGCTGAGTTCTCTGTCGAGCTCCTTAGGCCCCTCCTGCCTTAGACCAGGATTGACTTTAAGACCAGGGAGCCCAGGGGTCCACTAAACAGCATCTTTTCTTAAGAAGTCTGATGAAACGCTCCACTTCTTTTCCTCACGTGGTAAATACTCAAACATAGAATTATCGTAAAATGAATCACTGAAAAGGGGCAGTTTGAATTTTTTCCAAGACAGCTGTGTTCAGAAAGCCTCTGTCCTCGGAAGAAAGTTCTCAGGTTTCAATATTGCTTTCTACCCAAGTTCCAGAATCTTCTTTCCTTTATCTTTTTTGCCTGAGCTATCATTCTGCAAGTCCTCCCGTGGGATCTGTGTGCTGGTATTAGCCCTGGCCCAAAAGAGTTTTAGGCTGCTGCCTTACATTATGTTTAGATTTAATTCATTAACATTATTCAAACAAATGTAATTTGTTCCCTCAAGTATAATTATGTTTATTAATGTGACAGAGAAACATAACATTTTAAAAATACATATATTTAGTATACCAAGCTTTTAAGAGCTTAGATTTGGTTAAAAATGAACACTAAGTCTTAGTTATTTATTAATCTTTTTATGTTGATATGTGTATAGGTAAATCAAAACAACATTTTTTGAACTATTACACCCTGGAATATACATTGATTTGTATATTTTGAGTTAATACGCTAATATGAAGTGTTGTAAAGAAGATTTCTTTTGTCATAGATGCTGTATTTGATGAGTATGTTTTGAAACCTACACAGATTCTTTCCCTGAATGTTCTGAATCCTACAGCAGGCACTCAATCTGTTGGCCCTTGTTACTGTTGTTTTCTTATCCCCAAAGACTATTTCCTACCAGGCCCTTCCTACACACACTGGTCACTCAATGAATACTGTGGACAGACTGACAAAACCTGAACTGTATGTCCACAATGGTTTACTTTTTATTCTGTGTGTCCTTACTGGCAATATTTGGGGGAATTGTCAAGATGACTTTTCCCTCTTAAGGAAAAATAGCTGTTACTTGTAAACCCTGAAAAATGCAAAAAAAAAAAAAAAAAAAGGCAGATGGTAGGTTAGGACAGGGAAGGAGTGAGGGATGATGTTGGGCAAAGAGGATTCGGTGTCTCTCCATAAGGATGAGTATTGACTGGAGTGGAGGAGTGGTCCCGGCACTCCACAGCTGTCCCCTGAACCATAAAGTAGAACGTTTGTTTGCAGGAAGTGGCTAGTGGAATTTCCCAATTGCAGACAGATAATCTATTAGGTGGGGCAAGTGGGGAGTTACTAATTGCCTCTGGGTTATGACAGAGAGTGTCCATAATCAGGCCATTATTCTGGGGGAAGGCCATCATGGAGGATTCATGTTCCTGAATAAGGCTGAAGAAGTCCAAAAAGAAACTTTAATCCTTAAAAACCCACAGCCTGTAGGGCTGGAATAAATAGAGAAAGAAATGATTCAAAGAGTACAATTCAAAAACAGGTCAACAGCATCCGTAATAATGGAAAGAACAGAAGGTTCCCTCTAGCATGTCTTACCACCATCTATTTTTTATGTCTCTTCATGCTTGGTAGTGAAGGAGAGCAAATCTTAAACTCTTGTGTTAAAAAACAAAATTCAATTGAGTAAATTCAGAGATCTAATTGGCTTTATTAAATGATTCATGAATGGGACAGCAACCCATCTAGCAAAGAGAAAGGTGCTCAGAGGACCTCAACAAAATGGAAGATTTTTAAGACAGAGGATGAAACATGGGAATGAAAAAAAAATATATTATTTCAGGCAAAGCTACCTTTCTTTGTTGGAAGGGGAAGGGTCTATTACGTATTTTACCTCACCAGTGTTGATTAGGAAATTCCAAATTGATTGGTTTAAAATTCCACTCCTGGGAGAGGCTTAAAGTGCTGTTAGGTTACTTACTAGTACTTTGGTTTGCTGCCCTGGGACTTAGCACAAGTGACTCCATTTTGAACCTGTTGTTTCTATTTTTACCCCTTGGTACACTCTATTTGTTGAGTGGGAAGTGAAATAGGCTCTAAGTTATTTTTTATTAACAATTCCACATACTTAAAGAAGGGACTGCATTTGGAGAACTTGCTGATGGTGCTCCAGGGCCCCCAATATCTATGGTACCAGCAGTTGGGGCTCTCCATGGCTTCTGTGTGTAGTACCAACACCAGGAACCCCACTGTACCTCGAGAAAACCTGTGGGAGGCCCTGTCATTGGAAGAAAGTCCTCCCACTGGGGATAGGCTTGGAGGGGTGTTTAAAATACCAAAATGCTGAAGCAGACATGATCAAATGATGAACTTTCTGAAAGAGAGAAGAAAATAAAATATAAAGGAAAATTTATTCTTCTCCAAATAAAGCCACAATAAAACCTGTTTTGGAGGCATCAGGTTTTCATGCCACTGTCCTTTTCCTCAATCTGTTTTATTTGTACAAGTCAAGGGGGAAGAAATCCATCCATAGAAGAAGTTTCACAGAGTAAAAAGATGTGTTATAAACTCCCCACAGTCACCTAAACCTGCTTTTGGAATCTAAATGACATGGAATGCAGAGATCTTTGAATACTGATCTCTAGTTCCTAAGTATATCAGCTTCTCCAAAATTTCCTCCCAGGTTAATCTTATTAGTGGACCCTATTCTGTCTGTGGCACTGAATTTTCACCTGATCCTTTCTCTTTCCTCCTGTGGAAATGAGAGGAATTTCCATCAAAGGAGGAATAATTTTACTCAAGAGCAAAGACCTAAAATAAGACTTTCTGGGGAACCCATTTGCAGATAGGAAGCCTCCTAGAATTCTGACCTTGCTCTCTTTGGCTCTAAAGCTTCCCTCTTGGCATCTTCTAGGAGGGCTTCCTGACTGTTCTTTTGACCCCAGTGACATCAGGCCAGCATGTGTCTGAGAGAAATCTTGTACTTTCCATACCAAGGGACCCAACCTAATTTACTATTTTATGTTTTGCTCCTGAGTTTGCCTCATCTCTTCTTTCTTCTCTTCCATTGTCTCCAGTCCCTTAACCTGTATTCTTGATACCCCAGATTTCACATCTCTACCCTAAACACACTCTTTCCATTCCATGCCATCAATATAACTCTGTGTATAAATGTAACTCAGTAGCCAGTGATAATGAAGCACTTCAGCCTTCTCCCCTCATTTTCCCCATGAGACAACTGAAGTGAAGAACACTGTGGGCTTTGCTTTACAAGAACCAGGAATCCCAAACTACCTCCTTAAAAAATGTTAATACTAGATTGAACCAAAGAATAAGAAAAAGGATCACTCTAGCTGAGACAAGTTATTCCCCTCAACACGCCCACTGAGGAGATTAAATATATCTGCTTTTTAAAAATCTTAAGCCATCTGACTACATGGCACACTCGTATTTTACAAGGGATGTGAGAAACCCTGTGTCCTCAAGGTTTATATCCTCAGTGTCTTCCAAGCTAAACCAAAGAATCAAGTTTACACGATTTGCATCTGCTAGTCTCATTTGTTCAATCAAGTTCATCTGTGTGCTGCTATATATACTGAGTGAGGGGCTTTATTGCATCTCCCCTCTATTTAGTGATACATTCTATCTCCTATGAACATAACACTTTTGCTTCAGTTATGACCCTTAATTTCAAACTTTCTATTTCCTGAATAGGATGGAAAAAATAACTGGGCAAATCTTGGCCAGTCTTATAAAAATCCACAGATGCTTCTTTGAATAAAACAGTTCATAATAGTTTAAAAGAGGCTTTTCGCTCTTAACTTTTATCTAACAGATGAGGTGGGTGGTGGGGGAGGGAGGAAGTGGATCAATGGCTACAATCAAGTTTTGATCCCAGCTCTAACCCAAGCTCCACCCACAAACACCATCTAAAGCAGGACCATTTGTCAGCACTTCAATCGTGAGCACTGTAATTAAGATTCCACAGTTCACTTCTGGTATCAAACATTGGTTTCAATGGAAATAATTCATAGGGAATCTCCTCTGGGAAGAATGAGGAGGATCCGTTTGGACTCTAGACGCTGAATGCTGGTCTGAGTGCAGTTCCGTGCTGCGGAGTGGAAAGCTTGCAGCAGCCCCCACTGAGAGGGATGGTACACATGTCACCCAGAACCCAGTGCAGCGAAGAACTTAGGCAAGTTAAGAAAGAAAGTGAAGAGGAATGTTTTCCCTTCTGACAATTCTCCAACAACTGTGTCTAACCTGAAAATGTGGCTCCAATCCTTTTCAGAACTATTATTTTCTTTACAGCAAAGTTCTAAAACCTTGGTTTCTTTTGATTTCTGCCCCCCTGGCAGGAAAATGACACATTTGGGGCCAAGGCATTAAAGCATGGTCTCTTGGGAGAAGGGGGAGGACTATTGCTTTCCAGCCCACAAACAGTTGCAGGTGCAAAAAATGTGCACACGAAAAGGGAGGTCTGCTCGAGGCCCCTTTTAAACTTCAGCCTTTTAAGTTCAATAAATCTCTTTGCTCTTCTCTTTGTGGGCCGGGTGCTCAAATGCACATCCCAGTCCTCAATGTGGCCTCCAGAAGGAATCTTCATGTTTGTTGTGAAGTTTTCCGTAATTACATAATCGGTGAAGTCTGTGAGTTTATGTTGAGGTGGCTGAAAAATGCAAGGCTGGGGATTACGGTAACATAATTAGATGGCTTCCTGTAAGAGCCAAGTGATTTTTCCCTGAGCTAGACTCTGATTGGCTGCCTCAGAGGCCTTCCTCTTGATCAGTGAATCACAGTTCAATGGACACTTCTGCTGGCCAACACCCTAAGGTGTTTCACGGTGCTTGCTGATATTGTGGATGAAGTCTGTGTACACACTGCTTCGATTTGATTAAGAAGGCAGGAGCCATGAAACCAGAAGGCTGTGGTTTCTTGCATGCCTTTGTGTCTGTGTGTAACAGAGCCAGTGCTTAGCTTGTCTGGGCCGTGGTACCTTGACTCATTCGGCGGTGTCTAGAAGGCTGGATTCCTTGCCTCTTGGGGTTTTAGGGGCAGGAAGAAAGAGAATTTTGAAAAGGAAGATCACAGCTGAGTTTTAGGTGTGTAATAGAATTTGGTACCTGATATACATCATTTTTTGTGAATTTTTTCAAAGTCAGCTGGACGTTGACGATTACATGTTAAAAACCAAACAGAACCAGAAATAGACTTTTATTTATCCACAGTGTTAGTCTTTTATAATCCCCTTTCCAAAACCTAGCAATCCTCTGAAATGATTATTCATGTGCTCTCTAAACCCTACCCTCTCTCTCTCTGGTGTTCAGTTCTTCTGTATATATGCCATTTTAGTGTTGTTCTGGCAGATGCAGAGACTCTAGGAATTGTTTAAAAGCACAAGCCAAGATGTGATAGAGGCTATATTTTCTAAAGGAAACTTTTACATTGCTACCTTGTTATTTAGCTGGTATCCATGGAAACGTCAACTATCAGTGGTCTCAAACCAAGGGATTAACTATGAAATAAGAAAAGATGACGATGATGGAAATCTCTCCCTTTATTTTGTTCTTTAATAAAGAACTAGACGATCAGATTCCATAACTGATGCCAGAATTTAACAGTTGATTTTTTTAAAAGACGAATGGAAAGACAGGTAAGTCTCAGGTGGAAAGTGTATACATTTAATTTCCAGGGGCGTCAGAACTGGTTCATTTGCCAATAACTATATTCATCAGGCACAAAATTCTTCTCTGGGTGGATGATGGATCAGAGTTTAGATCCTCAAGTGAAACTTTTCCTGAGGTCCCTCTTCAACCTGTTGCTCTGAGAGATTCTCTGGCTCTGCTCTCCTGACCTTTCATTTCCGCTTATATCCTAGTACTCATTCTTTCTGCCCAGTTTGCTCTCAGAGTTATTCTAACTTCATAAATTTATACAGGGAAGCATAATCTCTCTTCTGCTATGTTCCCCAAGAGAAGAAATAGTATAAATCTATTTCTTAAATATTTGAAACAATCTCTCTGGAAGCAAACTCAGCCCTGTGGCTTTTTGAGAACTAACTCATAACACATCCTACTTTTTGAATAGATGTGCTTCTTGATTTTGTCTTTGCCAAATTTGAACTCCAAAGAAATAAAATCATTATGATGTCTAACATAAATACTTGCTCCTCTGCCTTATAAAATGAAAGATGAAAATGAGATTGATTTGGAATTCTTCAAATTTTAGTGATTACAAAATGATTGCAGTAGTCCTTATATTAATCAAACATATGATAAAAGAAACAAAAAGTTGACAAATCAAACACAAAATCTAGCAATCCTGGGTTATGTTTAAGTAAAATGTGTTCGCGTAAATAAGATCCAAGTTTAAAAGAGATATACTTGTGGTCATGCACTGACTTGTATAATAATTGTCAATAGAATAATGAGAGAAAGAATACTTTTTTCTAGAAGTTTAAATGTCCTCATCAACTGGTGATATTTATAATATACTTTATGAGTTAAATTAACAATTTGTCAGTGTCCTCACTGTCCATGATATACCCTTACTCTCAGGATAATCAGTGACCAAATTCCTATAAAACTGATTATGTATAAAGACTCAATAGGAGAGAAAAACCACCTTTCTAATATTGTTGTATAATATTATATAATATAAATATATATATATATAATTATGTAATTTTTATTATAAAAATTAACCAAGATAATTTAATCTTATTTTATCTACCTGTTACACAGTAATGTATGGCTATGTGACAAGTTACCCCCAAACTTCGAAACTTAAAACAAGAAACATTTTTTTATCACATAGCTTCTTTGTTCCCCAAAGCTTAGCATGGCTTTACTGAATATCTCTGGCTCAAGGCCTCTCTTAGGGCTACAGTCAAGGTGTTGCCTGGAGCCCCAACTGGGAGAGAATCTCCTCTGAGCTCGCTCATCGGCCGAATTCAGCTTTTTGTGGACTGTTGGACTGGCTGGCTCTTGGCCAGAGACATCACTTCCTTGCTATGTGGGCCTCTCTAATGGGTAGCATACAACATAGCAGCTGGCTTCCCTATGCATAAGCCAGTGAGAGAGTGAGAGAGGCAAGTAAAATGGAAGCCATGTGCTTTTGTATCCTAATCCTGGAAATAATATTGCATCTATTTTGTCATAATTTATTACTTAGGGTTTCCCTTGTAGCTTAGTTTGTAAAGAATCTGCCTGAAATTAAGGAGACCTGGGTTTGATTCCTGGGTCAGAAAGATCCCCTGGAGAAGGAAATGGCAACCCACTCTAGTATTCTTGCCTGGAAAATTCTGTGGAGTAGTGGGCTACAGTCCATGGGGTTGCAGAGTTGGCCATGACTGAGAACAAGGGGGAACTATTAGAAGCAACTCACTACTTACCGTCTGTGCTCAATGGGAAAAAAAAAAGTACATAATAACATGAGTATCAGGCAACATGGATCATTAGGGGCCATCTTAAAGGTCAACTACCATACTTATCCACAGGGATTCCTTCTTCTTCCTTATAATTACCTAAAGGTCCTAGCAATAAACAGAAATTGAGTCTTCTACATACAGATGGCTAATACACACATGAAAAGTTGCTCAACATCACTCATTATCAGAAAAATACAAATCAAAACCACAATGAGGTTCCATCTCACGCCAGTCAAAATGGCTGCCATCAAAAAATCTACAAACAATAAATGCTGGAGAGGGTGTGGAGAAAAGGGAACCCTCTTACACTGTTGGTGGGAATGCAAACTACTACAGCCACTATGGAGAACAGTGTGGAGATTCCTTAAAAAACTGGAAACAGAACTGCCATATGACCCAACAATCCCACTCCTGGGCATACACAGTGGGGAAACCAGAATTGAAAGAGATACATGTACCCCAATGTTCATCGCAGCACTGTTTATAATAGCCAGGACATGGAAGCAACCTAGATATCCATCAGCAGATGAATGGATAAGGAAGCTGTGGTACATATACACAATGGAATATTACTCAGCTATTAAAAAAAGAATGCATTTGAATCAGTTCTAATGAGGTGGATGAAACTGGAGCCTATTATACAGAGTGAAGTAAGTCAGAAAGAGAAATACCAATACAGTGTATTAACGCATATATGTGGAATTTAGAAAGATGGTAACGACGACCCTATATGCAATACAGCAAAAGAGACACATATGTAAAGAACAGATCTTTGGACTATGGGAGAAGGTGAGGGTGGGATGATTTGAGAGAATAGCATAGAAACATGTATGTTACCATATGGGACATAGATTACCATATGGGACATAGATCACCAGTCCAAGTTCGATGCATGAAGCAGGGCACACAAAGCCAGTGCTCCGGGATAACCCAGAGGTGGGAGGGAGGTTCAGGGTGAGGGGACACATGTGCACCCATGGCTGATTCATGTTGACATATGGCAAAAACCACCACAATATTTTAAAGTAATTAGCTTCCAATTAAAATAATTTAATTAATTTTTAAAAATTCAAAAAATGAAAAAAGAAAATAAATTGAGTCTTCTAGAAGAAATAATACAAAATCTCAGTAAAGGGCAGTACTTTAGCTTTTTGCTGGTTCAGGAGTCTGAATTGTTAGTAGACAATCCTGTCCAATGGTTATGGTATTTCTAAAATCATTGCCCTTAACAATAATTACCTGATATGGGATTAATCTTACAGACACTGGCAAAGATAAGTCATCTATGTCCAAATTAAATGCAAAGGGCATTTGATATTAGTTATCATTGTACTCATTGTCTGTCTTCATATTAATTACCTATCACTATAAAAACACATTGCCCCAAATTTAATGACTTATATAAAACATTTATTTCCTTTTTGCACAGAGTTCTGTGGACTAAGAATTTGGGAGTGGTTTGGCTAGGTTTGGCTAGTGGTTTGGCTAAGAATTTGGAAGTGGTTCTGACTGGTGTCTCTCAGGAGGTTACAATCAAGATGTCAGACAAGGCTGTAGTTATCTAAAAGCTTGACTAGAGGATCCAGATTGATTATGGGACATATGAAATATGTTTCAAATTTGAGTAATGATCCTTGTCTTAGTGTTTTTCCTTGTTGTAGGTGAAATATATATATGATCTCCAGAGTATTATAGTCTATTACACAGGACCTACCTTTTCAAAAGGTTCAAAATATGTTCATCTCCCCAAAAAGGACCAGAATCCCTGTTAGTCATAGAGGTCAAAAAAATTCCCATGATACTGTGATATTTGATCACCAACTGCCAAACCACAGTGAAAATTTGTTGGACCTATATGCTTTTGAACTGTGGTGTTGGAGAAGACTCTTGAGAGTCCCTTGGACTGCAAGGAGATCCAACCAGTCCATTCTAAAGGAGATCAGTCCTGGGTGTTCTTTGGAAGGAATGATGCTAAAGCTGAAACTCCAGTACTTTGGCCACCTCATGCGAAGAGTTGACTCATTGGAAAAGACTCTGATGCTGGGAGGGATTGGGGGCAGGAGGAGAAGGGGACGACAGAGGATGAGATGGCTGGATGGCATCACTGAGTCGATGGACGTGAGTCTGAGTGAATTCCGGGAGTTGGTGATGGACAGGGAGGCCTGGCGTGCTGCGATTCATGGGGTCGCGAAGAGTCGGACACGACTGAGCGACTGAACTGAACTGAACTGATGCCCATCTCCTGCTCTCTGTCAGGTCCCCTTTTCACTGCCTCCAGCTTAAAAAAAAAAAAAAAGTGATAGAGAATATGGAGAGGAGAGAGAGACAGTTCTAGGGGTCCAGAATGGGTCTGGACTCAGGTCCTGTCTGTAAGGCACAATTCCAAGGAAATAGACAACTTTCAAAGAGGAATAGATACAAGGTACATTTAGTGCAATGGTAAACATTTTAAGTCCCCCATCAATGAGTGATGCCTTCTTGGGCTTTGGGACAAGGTGGGTGAGGATACTAGAAAGATGGAAACATAGGGCTTGGAATCAGAAATTAAGGTGCTGTAATCCATAGAGAATATGCTCTTCTTACACATCTGAGTATGTGGGAATTTACAGGCATGCCTCCTGTGTATTATGGTACAAATTCTTTGTAAATGCAAAGAATTTATTGCCTTTTTTTTTTCCCCCAAATTTAAAGATTTACGGCAACCCAGCAAGGACCAATTCTATTGGTGCCATTTTTCCAAGAGTATTTGGTCACTTCCTATCTCTGTATCACATTTCAATAATTCTCACAATATTTCAAACATTTTCATCATTAGTAATACTTGGTCTAGCAATCTGTGATCACGATCTTTGATATTACTACCATGACTTGCTGAAGGCTCAAATGATGGTTAGCATTTTTTAGTGATGGGTGTTTTTCAATTAAAACATGTGCATTATTTAGACATAATGCTATTGCACACTTAATAGACTAAAGTGTGCTATAAAGATAACTTTTATATGCACTGAGAAACCAAAAATTCATGTGACTTGTTTTATTGGAATATTTACTTTATTGTAGTGTTCTGGAACCAAATCTACAATATCTCTGGGGTTTGTCTGTGTATCTTATGTGTTTGTTTAGTTGATTGTTAGTTACATAAATTTGGCAAAATAATTGCCTATCACATCCTAGAAGGGGAAAAGAGTTCATGTCTCATTATATTACAGGTGAGTGTATTATATAGTTTTGGATCCTAGCTCTGTCACTAAATTAACTGTGTAACTTTGAGAACGTTATTTCACTTTTCTTAAGTCTAAGGTGCATCATATATTTGTAAAAGAATATCCACCTTGTTGGGGTGATGTGACAATAAACTGAGATAGTATCTAAATAGTGTTTAGCAAAGGAACTGCAATGATGTCTATCATATATTAAAGTACAGACATTTTTTAGGACTGAAGAAACTTAATGTTCATGTAGACCAGTTATAATATTCAAATTTTGTGAACAATAAAAAATATCCTTTTCCTTCTGTATATTTATTACTCTTTCAAAAATAATATTTTGGGGAAATTCAGCAATATTTATTATAGAAATGGAAAACAGTAATTCCCCAATTTAAAAATTCTCAATAAAAAATATAGAATAGGAATAAAGTTATGCACCAGAGACTTTTGAACATTAAAAAAGTGTAGGTAAGATGAAAACACAAATAAGTTATTTGACACTGCATATTTTAATTAAGGATTGAACTAAGCTGTATATACTCATATACCCATGCCAGAAAAAGGAGTCTTTTTTTTTCTAGGTGAATTTACAACCAATATGTCAATGAAATCTAACTTTTTGCTGATAGATGGAAAGCCATATATAATGATGAGGAATGCGCTAAAATCAAGAGCAGTAAATGGCAATTTACTGTATGTGTCCACTGGGAAGAGTGATTATTTCTCACAAGTAGAGGTTAAGCCAGGAACTATTATCATCCATATTTAAGTGGTTTTGCTCTTTTCTTCCACAGCCACCAACTTGATTACATAATGATTTGGCTCACAAGAGACTTGAGCTTGGTGGCTCCAAGTTCATTCTCAGTCAAGTTTGTAAATGTCCCTGGTGTTCAGCACAGAAGCGTAGAGATAAGGAAAGGCTCCACTAAGTCCACACCAGAGAGGGATGTGGGGGAGGCATCAGCCTCAAGGAGAGGCAGCAAGTCGCCAGATAGAGGAAGAGTCAGAATGCCTGAATGATAACTACAAGCCAGCCTTCCCCAACATATTGCATCAGTTCAGTTCAGTTCAGTCCAGTCGCTCAGTAGTGTCCGACATTTTGCAACCCCATGAATCGCAGCATGCCAGGCCTCCCTGTCCATCACCAACTCCTGGAGTTCACTCAGACTCACGTCCATCGAGTCAGTGATGCCACCCAGCCATCTCATCCTCTGTCATCCCCTTCTCCTCCTGTCCCCAATCCCTCCCAGCATCAGAGTCTTTTCCAATAAGTCAACTCTTCGCATGAGGTGGCCAAAGTACTGGAGTTTCAGCTTTAGCATCATTCCTTCCAAAGAAATTGCATAGCTGCAGGCAAATTCTAGGCTGTTGAGGAGGAAGAAGGTGCTATAGAAACCACCCCTTAAGGAAGAATGCTTTGAACTCTCTGACTGCTTAAGGAAAATCCAGGGCTTGCTGGAAGATCCCAGCGGTTTTACATGATTATCAAGGGAAACAGGTCTCTGGTGGGGGCGGAGTTTAGATCGGTTCCAGCATTTCAATGAATACCAGCAGATTAGTCTCCCAGTGGGTGTGATCTCAATAGGTGTTTTAACTGATACTGCTGCTGCTGCTGCTAAGTCACTTCAGTCGCGTCCGACTCTGTGTGACCCCATAGACGGCAAATTGATACTGCTAGTGGGCAAGATATAGACAGCTTTTTACCAGGAGCAGAAAGTCTCATCGTAGCCTAATATTAAAGAACTCAGGAAAGGTATGCGATAATGTGATTTAAGAGAAATATGTGTATTTGATCTTCGCCCATGGTTCTTGGCTGTCAGCTCCCCAAACCCCTGAAATTTCCTGAATGATAAGAGCAATGGGAGCATCTTTTATTGTAACATTTGGTTTTGACATCAGTTCCTGAAAATGCTCCAGAGATACAGAGGTGAAATGGGTGTCTTGTTATTTCAACAAGCCCCTTTCCACTACATTTGGGTTTGTGTTACTTTTGGAAATGCCCTAAGGATGGAGACTGGTTGCCAGAAGAACCAACCACAAATGGAGGGTTGGAACTTTCAGAACCACCCTCTGATTTCCGGGTAGGGGAGAGGGGGAATGGAGGTTGAATCAATTACCAATGGCCTATGAGTTAATCAGTCATGCCTAAGTAATGAAGCCTCCATAAAACCCCAAAGAGGTGAAAGTTCAGAGAAAGTCTGGGCTGGTGAACATGTGGAGTACAAGGAGAGTGGCATGGCATGCCTGGGCATGGAAGCTCTGCACCCTTTTCCCATGTGCATCTCTTCCATCTGGCTGGTCCTGAGTCACATCCTTTTACAGTAAACCAGGGATCCAGTAAGTAAAATGTTTTCCCGAGTTCTATGAGCCACTCTTGCAAATTAATTGAGCCCAAAGAACGGGTTGTGGGAACCTCTGATTGATAGCCAGTGGGTCAAGAAGCACAGGTGACAACCTGATTTTGCTATTGGCATTTGAAGTAGAAGAAGACAGTGGACAGTCTTGTGGGATTGAGCTCCTAACCTATGGAATCTGATGCCATCTCTGAGTAGTGTCAGGATTGAGTTGAATCGTAAACACCCAGCTGGTATCAGAGAATTGCTTCAAGGTGTGTGGGAACCCCTCCCCCAACACACAGAAACATTGAATAAGAACCTCTTTGGGGTGGTTGTCTGAATGTCTTCTTAATTTTTATTTTTTAATTTACCACTGTAAGTCACAGTTACTGAACTTCTGTATTCAGAAGAATGCATTCACTATGTTTAATGTCAGGTATTTGTTCAGCATTGTAACCTAATTTCCTCTAGTTTCTGAATCAATCCCTGGTATATTGGCTATGAGCATTTTCTTTTCTGAGAAACTGCTCTGTGTCAGTCACTAAAGTAGTTCTTATTTTTAATGCATTGGCTCATGAAATCACTGTGAAAGATCCATGTGGTGGGCATGTGCCCCATTTTCAGATGAAGAAACTGAAACTCAGAATTTGTCCAAATTCCAAAGCCTAGTAAATTAAAGAGAAGAAATTTGTAGCAGATCTTTCTAATTCTCATAAATCCAACTCATATCTCCACAATTGCTGCCTATCATAGAACAAAAGAAACAAAAGCCTTTGTGTTGAAGAAAATCTATGTTCTCATTTAGAAAAACATTTTGGAGTCACTTCTCATTTTGCCTACTTTTACTTACATCTTGATTAATAAGTAAAAATAGAAAATCTCTCCCCTATCATTAACACACTATGGTTTAACAACACAATGATTTAGGTGCTTCATTTATAACCCATGCCAGTGCCCATGACATGCTATAAATATTTAAAAACTGAATTCTTAAGTTAACCTTAGAACTAATTTCTTAGAAAATAGTTACTCATGGAGAGTTAGTCTCTCACCAGCTTTTCCTATTCGTTTCAATTTAGTAGATAAGACCCTAAAATACACTTGGGAAAGAATACAGCTTTCCTTTGTTAGTTGGCATTCTGATACACTGAAAACAGGAGAGGGGGTATTTGAAGCAGCTGAGGCACTGCAAAATAAATTTTTTAAAATGTACCATTCATCTGTTGATGGATGCTGAGGTTGCTTCCATGTCATAGTTATTTTTCAATAATAACTTTGGAGTTATTATAGTCATAACCTATTAGATCAGATCAGTCGCTCAGTCGTGTCCGACTCTTTGCAACCCCATGAATCACAGCATGCCAGGCCTCCCTGTCCATCACCAACTCCCGGAGTTCACTCAGACTCACGTCCATCAACTCAGTGATGCCATCCAGCCATCTCATCCTCTGTCGTCCCCTTCTCCTCTTGCCCCCAATCCCTCCCAGCATCAGAGTCTTTTCCAACAAGTCAACTCTTTGCATGAGGTGGCCAAAGTACTGGAGTTTCAGCTTTAGCATCATTCCTTCCAAAGAAATCCCAGGGCTGATCTAGAAATATTATGTTGTACATCTAAAGCTAATATAATATTGTAAGTCAACTATACTTCAATTAAAAAACATACCATATTTATTTAGAACATTTCTAAAAGTTTGACTCATATGTGAGTACAAATTATTTTTCTATCTAAAATTGCTTGACACACGTTATTAAGTGTATGGGATCACAGAGAGTCGGACACGACTGAAGCAACTTAGCAGCAGCAGCAGCATAGCTGATATTCAGCATCTCTAACCTGGTACCAAATAAAATTTTGAAGACAGTTTTGGGTGAAGTAGAAAAGAATAAGTTTATTGCTTTGTGGGGCAAAGAGAGTCACAGAACACTAATGCCCTCAAAACTATGTGTCCCAAACTGGAAAGCTGTGAGGAGTTTTAGTATAATGGTTCAGAAAGGGAGGCCATGATTGACTCATGGATGATCTTCTGATTGACTGCTGGTGAGGTAACTGGGAGTCAAAATCATCAACCTTCTGGTTCCAACAGGTCTGGGGTCTACATGCTTACAGGCATCAGACAGTTCATTTCTACCACCTGATGGGGATTTCAATACCTGGATCTGCAAAGCAACTCAAAGATACTGTTAAGTAGTTCTTGAGAAGGAACCAAGGCCCTCCCCAAGCCTACACTATTGGTTTCTTGGTTTTGTAACTGTTCCCCCCTCTACACATGGACATCAAGAGATGGTCAATACTGAAATCAGATTGATTTTATTCTTTGCAGCCAAAGATGGAGAAGTTCTATACAGTCAGCAAAAGCAAGACCAGGAGCTGACTGTGGCTCAGACTATGAACTCCTTATTGGCAAATTCAGACTTAAATCGAAGAAAGTAGCGAAAACCACTAGACCATTCAGAAATGACCTAAATCAAATCCCTTATGATTGTACAGTGGAAGTAACAAATAGATTCAAGGGATTACATCTGATAGACAGAGTGCCTGATGAACTATGGACGGAGATTCGTGACATTGTACAGGAGGCAGAGATCAAGACCATCCCCAAAGAAAAGAAATGCAAAAAGGCAAAATGGTTGTCTGAGGAAGGCTTACAAATAGCTGTGAATAGAAGAGAAGTAAAAGGCAAAGGAGAAAAGGAAAGATATACCCATTTGGATGCAGAGTTCCAAGGAATAGCAAGGAGAGATAAGAAAGCCTTCCTCAGTGATCAATGCAAAGAAATAGAGGAAAACAATAGAATGGGAAAGACTAGAGATCACTTCAAGAAAATTAGAGCTACCAAGGGAACATTTTAAGCAAAGATGGGCACAATAAAAGATAGAAATGGTATGGACCTAACAGAAGCAGTTCAGTTCCATTCATCGCTCAGTCGTGTCTGACTCTTTGCGACCCCATGAACTGCAGAATGCCAGGCCTCCCTGTCCATCACCAACTCCCGGAGTCTATCCAAACCGATGTCCATTGAGTCGGTGATGCTATCCAGCCTTCTCATCCTCTGTTGTCCCCTTCTCCTCCTGCCCTCAATCTTCCCTAGCATCAGGGTCTTTTCCAAAGAAACAGAAGCAGAAGATATTAAGAAAAAGTGGCAAGAATACACAGAAGAGCTATACAGAAAAGATCTTTACAACTCAGATAATCATGATTGTTTAACCACTCACCTAGAGTCAGACACCCTGGAATGTGAAATCAAGGGGGCCTTAGGAAACATCACTATGAACAAAGCTAGTGGAGGTGATGGAATTCCAGTTGAGCTATTTCAAATCCTAAAAGATGATGCTGTAAAAGTGCTGCATTCAAAGTGCCATGCAAATTTGGAAAACTCAACACTGGCCACAGGACTGGAAAAGGTCAGTTTGCATTTCAATCCCAAAGAAAGGCAATGCCAAAGAATGTTCAAACTACCACACAATTGCACTCATCTCACACACTAGCAAAGTAATGCTCAAAATTCTCCAAGCTAGGCTTCAACAGTACATGAACCTAGAACTTCTAGATGTTAAAGCTGGATTTAGGAAAGGCAGAGGAACCAGAGATCAAGTTGCCAACATCTGTTGGATCATAGAAAAATCAAAAGAGTTCCAGAATATCATCTGCTGCTACTGCTAAGTCTCTTCAGTCGTGTCTGACTCTGTGCGACCCCATAGACGGCAGCCCAACAGGCTCCCCCATCCCTGGGATTCTCCAGGCAAGAACACTGGAGTGGGTTGCCATTTCCTTCTCCAATGCATGAAAGTGAAAAGTGAAAGTGAAGTCGTTCAGTCGTGTCCAACTCTTAGTGACCCCATGGACTATAGCCTACCAGGCTCCTCCATCCATGGGATTTTCCAGGCAAGAGTACTGGAGTGGGGTGCCATTGCATTCTCCGAGAATATCATCTACTTCTGCTTTATTTGCTGTGCAAAAGCCTTTAACTGTGTGGACCACAACAAACTCTGGAAAATTGTAAAAGAGATGTGAATACCAGACCACCTGACCTGTCTCTTGAGAAATCTATATGCAGGCCAGGAAGCAACAGTTAGAATTTGACATGGAACAACAGACTGGTTTCAAATAGGGAAAGGAGTACATCAAGGCTGTATATTGTCACCCTGCTTATTTAACTTATATGCAGAGTACATCATGAGAAATGCTGGGCTGGAAGAAGCACAAGCTGGAATCAAGATTGCCAGGAGAAATATCAATAACCTCAGAGATGCAGATGACACCACCCTTATGGCAAAAAGCAAAAAAGACTAAAGAGCCTGTTGATGAAAGTGAAAGACAAGAGTGAAAAAGTTGGCTTAAAGCTCAAATTCAGAAAACTAAGATCATGGCATCCGGTCCCATCACTTCATGGCAAGTAGATGGGAAAACAGTGGAAAGAGTGAGAGACTTTATTTTTGGGGGCTCCAAAATCACTGCAGATGGTGACTGTGGCCATGAAATTAAAGGACGCTTGCTCCTTGGGAAAAAAGTTATGACCAACCTAGACAGCTTGTTAAAAACAGCAACATTACTTTGTCAACAAAGGTCCATCTAGTCAAAGCTATAGTTTTTCCAGTTAGTCATGTGTGGATGTGAGAGTTGGACTATAAAGAAAGCTGAGCACTGAAGAATTGATGCTTTTGAACTGTGGTGTTGGAGAAGACTCTTGAGAGTCCCTTGGACTGCAAGGACATCCAACCAGTCCATCCTAAAGGAAACCAGTCCTGAATATTCACTGGAAGGACTGATGATGAAGCTAAAAAACTCCAATACTTTGGCCACCTGATGCAAAGAACTGACTCATTTGAAAAGACCCTGATGCTGGGAAAGATTGAAGGCGGGAGAAGAAGGGGACGACAGAGGATTAGATGGTTGGATGGCATCACTGACTCAACAGACATGAGTTTGAGCAGGATCTGGGAGTTGGTGATGGACAGGGAGGCCTGGCGTGCTGCAGTCCATGGGGTCACGAAGAGTCGGATAGGACTGAGTGAATGAACTGAACTGAACTGAACTGTTCTCCCCCTAGTCTCCACATCCCCTCCCTTCCTTGATTAATAATTGTTGGAACCTGCTCTTTACAACTCAGGGAAGGTCATGTAGACTGAACGAAACCTGTTTCCTGCTAACAGAAAAAAGGGGGACATAGACTTTTGTGCCCAGAAGCTTCACAGTGTCCCGCTTGGTTTCAATCTCAGTTTATACATTTGTTTTCTATTATGAAAGAAATCTATTTTTTATTATTTAAAAGTTACTTATTGCTGATATATATGTATACAGTTATGTATATGTGTGTATATAATGTATATATATCATCATCTTCTATATGAATATTACTGAATAATATACTCTTGATAAATATTAAGGTAATTCTTGTTAAAGTGGTTTCTATACATATATGAATATAGTTTGCAAGTCATGAAAATTATCTTGAAGAAGCAGTCCCTGACATCAGAAGCTGGCCTGATCATGTTAGGCAGGCCTTGGGTTTTTGCACTAAATATACATAATTTCACAGAACACCAACATCAGACAAGGCCACACTGTGACCACTATGTATCCAGGCAAAAATAAGACCACTCTGCAATCATGTCTGAGCACAGACAAATCATGAACAACAGCCAAGCCACAAAAATATCAGATACATCCCTGTTTTGACCAATATGTGTATTGTTGCACTGTTACTAGCTATAGCTTTAGTCTTGATCTAGTCTCCCATACCTTTGGAAAAGATTTATTAAGGTTTTAATAATTTATTAAGACACTCACAGAGTTATCCCTGCTTCCTGACTGCATCCTCTCCAGAGATAAGCCTTGCTTCCTTAAACCCTCCAAAATCACTTAACACAAGCCAAATTATAAATCCTTCCCAATACTTTGTTACAAAGATACTAAACAAAGCTCTGTTGGCTTAATTCTCCAGCAACCAGCAAGCCTTCTCTCCCTGCAAGAAGTAATAAGCCCACATTGTTTAAAAGTGAATTCCTGGTGGTCTTTGTCTGGAGGACATTGACAGTGTGAAATACAATATTTTTTGTCATATCAATAAACAAGGATATCACAGCCGTCCATGAGTCTGACCCTCCAAATATGAATTTCTGAGCCCACAGGGCACCCAGGAAGAACAATGTTGGCTATCCAGCAGCCACAGTGGGATGTGGAGGAGGGTGAGAAGTTCAGGCAGCAGCCATCCACCACTCCTTATGGTGACCAAGGGACTGCTGCTGCTAAGTCATTTCAGTTGTGTCCGACTCTGTGTGACCCCATAGACGGCAGCCCACCAGGCTCCCCCGTCCCTGGGATTCTCCAGGCAAGAACACTGGAGTGGGTTGCCATTTCCTTCCCCAATGCATGAAAGTGAAAAGTGAAAGTGAAGTCACTCAGCCGTGTCCGACCCTCAGCAACCCCATGGACTGCAGCCTACCAGGCTCCTCCATCCATGGGATTTTCCAGGCAGGAGTACTGGAGTGGGGTGCCATTGCCTTCTCTGGACCAAGGGACTAAGAGTGTAAAAACCCAAACTGTAGGATGTTGGCCCCAGAGAGCTGAGATACATATGAAAGAAATGATTTCAGTAAGCCCAAACTCTTGTATTTTTCCAAGCATAGAAAATGGCTAAATTTCTTTACTTGAGATATCTGTTTTTCCTTAATTAACAATAATATTTTCATTTTTAGACTACCTATCCCTTGTTGTGAGTTTCTGTATAATCTAACTCCTCCCCACCACCTGCTCAGAATGGTTCTTTCAGGGTCCCCTGAGATGCTGTCTCCTGGGCTTGAAGTCCTAAAAATTCCCCCCAAATAACTCGTAACTCTCAACTTCTAGGTTGTGACTATTTTTTAAGTTGATGATAGTCTCCCATGTCAAGATTTTTTTAGCATTTCTTTTTCATGTCTTCTTACATTGACCAAATTGTAAAATAACATAGAATAATAATGATGACAACAAAGGGACTAATGTGTTTTACTGTGGAATTAACACTTGGATTTCTTTTAACGTGGATTCCTTTATCAAGTAAGAATAGTTCTGTACTTTGAAAAGAAAGTTTATTTTGAAATTGACACAAAACTTTAATAATATTTGTCTATTACTCAGTTCAGTTTCGTCGCTCAGTCGTGTCCAACTCTTTGCAACCCTGTGAATCACAGCATGCCAGGCCTCCCTATCAATCACCAACTCCCGGAGTCTACCCAAACCCATGTCCATTGAGTCGGTGGACTCAACCCTCTCGTCCTCTGTCGTCCCTTTCTCCTCCTGCCCTCAATTTTTCCCAGCATCAGGGTCTTCTCAAATGAGTCAGCTCTTCATATCAGGTGGCCAAAGTATTGGAGTTTTAGCTTCAACATCAGTCCTTCCAATGAACACCCAGGACTGATCTCCCTTAGGATGAACTGGTTGGATCTCCTTGCTGTCCAAGGGACTGTCAAGAGTCTTCTCCAACACCACAGTTCAAAAGCACCAATTCTTCAGCTCTCAGCTTTCTTTATAGTCCAACTCTCACCTCCATACATGACTACTGGAAAAACCATAGCCTTGACTAGATGGACCTTTGTTGACAACATAATGTCTCTGCTTTTTAATATACTGTCTGCTGCTGCTAAGTCACTTCAGTCATGTCCAACTCTGTGTGACCACATAGACGGCAGCCCACAAGGCTCCCCCGTCCCTGTGATTCTCCAGGCAAGAACACTGGAGTGGGTTGCCATTTCCATCTCCAATGCATGAAAGTGAAAAGTGTAAGTGAAGTTGATCAGTCCTGTCGGACTCTTAGCGACCTCATGGACTGCAGCCTACCAGAGTCCTCCGTCCATGGGATTTTCCAGGCAGGAGTACTGGAGTGGGGTGCCATTGCCTTCTCCAAATATACTGTCTAGGTTGGTCATAACTTTCCTTCCAAGGAGTAAGTGTCTTTTAATTTCATGGCTTCAATCACCATCTGCAGTGATTTTGGAGCCCCCAGAAATAAAGTCTGCTACTGTTTACACTGTTTCCCCATCTATTGGCCATGAAGTGATGGGACCAATGCCATGATCTTAGTTTTCTGAATGTTGAGCTTTAAGCCAACTTTTTCATTCTCCTCTTTCACTTTCATTAAGAGGCTCTTTAGTTCTTCACTTTCTGCCCTAAGGGTCGTATCATCTGCATCTCTGAGGTTATTGATATTTCTCCCAGCAATCTTGATTCCAGCTTGTGTTTCCTCCAGCCTGGCGTTTCTCATGATGTACTCTGCATATAAGTTATTCCTAGCTTTTCATTTCTGAATTTTGTAATGGAACATTATTTTGTTAGGTTTTCCTCCCATAAATTTCTAGGATAAATCCTTTATAGTTGTGGAAGATTATTTTAATGAATTCCAACTTTAATAAATTATTTAATTTACTTTATCCATGTGACAAATATTCTTTAAGTACTTATGATACCAAGTTCTATCTTAAGTCATGGAGATATTTTTTAAAAAATCACAGGAAGGGAGGTGGCTGTGGCTATGAGTGTAACACAAGAGATACTTTTAATAGAAATTTTCTGCACCTTGACTATGGTGGTGATCATGAATCTGCATGTGATAAAATTGCATGGAATGACACACATACACGTGATGAACACATGTAAAACTGAGGAACTCTGAGTCAGGTTAACAGATTCTATTGATGTCTGTTTTCTGGTTGTGATATTGTACTATGGTTATTCAAGATGTTGTCATTGGGGAAAAGTACATGAGAAATATACAGAATTCTTCTACATTATTTCTTGCAACAGAATGTGACTTTATTATTTTAAATTGAAAAGGTTTAAAAATTATGTAATCTCTGATATGTAGAATACAATCTAATAATATTAATAGAAATAGATTATAAAGAAATAAACACACACAAAAAAACTATATAATAACTACTATGATGTAGTTAGAGAAAAGTATTGGCACCCATAGGTACATATGATATTGGAATCTAACCTGTACTCAAGGGTCAAGAAAGATCCCCCTGAAGATATAACACTCAAAGCCTGTTATGAAGCTGCAATACTTTGGCCATCTGATGCAAAGTACCAACTTATTGGAAAAGACCCTGATGCTTAGAAAAGATTGAAGACAAAAGGATAAGAGGGCAGCAGAGGATGAGATGGTTAGATAGCATCACTGACTCAATGGACATGAATTTGAGCAAACCCTGAGAGAGAGTGGAGGACAGAGGAGCCTGGTGTGCTGCAGTCCATGGAGTTGCAAGGAATCAGACACGACTTAGTGACTGAACAACAATAAAAGAATGAGTACAAATGAAGATTTTCACCTTTGAGGGAATGGGGTCTTAGCAGAGAATAGTGATCATAAGGAAGATTGACAGAAGGTAATGCTGAAGATTAGTTTGGGACAGGTCATTTACACTTGTGGATTATAGTAATTTTATTATGTTAATAATGCAAAGCCATAAAAATGCTTTAAGCAAGGCAGTAATAATTTCAAATTTACATTTTTACCTATTATTTTGACTTTTAGGTAGAGCAGAGCTTAGTTGGAAAGGATCTTCATAAATAAGCAGAAAAAAGAAGGTTGTGGAAATCCAGGTTAGTGATAGGGTTTTTGGAATTGAGGGAGGAGAGGGCTCTGTGAAGCTGGTGATATGTAAATGGATTCAAGAGATCAAGAGATAACTGGACAGATTTAGTAATGATTTGAATGTGAGATGTTGACATCATAGATTATACCCAGATTTTGACATGTATGATTGGGTGATGGAGAAGCAATGTTCCCAGGTAGGTTGAGTGAGAGGAAATGAAGATCAGAAGTGGGGTAGGGGATAGTTTGGTTCAATTTTACATCTAAAATAAGATGCCACCAAGACTTCCAAGTGAAGGTTTCAGGAAGGCAAGTAGATCTTTCCATCTGGAACACAGAAAAAGAAGTACATACCAGGGATAAAAGCTTTTTAAGTTTTTGGCATATAGATAGTATTTAAAGTTAAGATTGACAGTTATGAGCATTGAGAGAGTGAAAAGAGAAAGGAAAAAGTGGCCCAGAGGAAATTCTTGATGAATTTGAACATTTAAAAATCCAGGAGGCTTACTTTATCAAGTGCAGTAGAAAAGCTTTGGTATATATATGGGCTTCCCAGGTGGCACAGTGGTAAAGAATCCGCCTGCCAATGCAGGTGACACGAGAGACACAGGTTCAGCCCCTGGGTCAGGAAGATCCCCTGGAGCCGGAAATGTCAACCAACTCCAGTATTCTCGCTGGGAAAATTCCATGGACAGAGGAGCCTGGCGGGCTGTAGTCTATGGAGTGCAAAGAGTCAGAAATGACTGATCAACTAACACAGTCGTATTACTGCTAAAAGTCTAGAAAGCTAATTAGTGATCTTTTAAAAAATAATTGAATGAAGCCTGAAATTTCTAATTCAATTCTGAGAATATAAAGAAATACTATGTTACTTAAAAAAAAGGAAATTCACACGTGATACAGTATTAGTAACTAAAGTACAGATTTTGTTCAAATTTCACAAAACTTTGTGCTAGTGTCCATTATTTGTCTTCATATCTTATTCAAGATTCTACATTGTATTTAGTTATACTAAGCAGCTTCAGCTGATGCAACAAATTCTGATAAATTCTCTTTTCATTTTTATTCTGGTACAAATACTTTCAAATTTTCCTTTTAGAAAGGAAAATTATGTCTTCTTAGATATACCCAGGAGAAGGCAATGGCACCCCACTCCAGTACTCTTGCCTGGAAAATCCCATGGATGGAGGAGCCTGGTAGGTTGCAGTCCATGGGGTCACTGAGGGTCGGACACGACTGAGCAACTTCACTTTCACTTTTCACTTTCATGCCTTGGAGAAGGAAATGGCAACCTACTCCAGTGTTCTTGCCTGGAGAATCCCAGGGACGGGGGAGCCTGGTGGGCTGCCATCTCTGGGGTCGCACAGAGTCAGACACGACTGAAGCAACTTAGCAGCAGCAGCAGCAGATATACCCATCACTTAAAAGTGGACTTAGCTTCCAAATACATGGGATTTTAAAAGTATCTTTATTAATTTCTCATGTTGATATTAATTTCTCATTTAGGTGCTTTCTTCTCTGCAGTCACCCTCTGTGTATTTTCAGTCTTCTAATTTTATTGAGGCTTTCAATGGCTAAGTCAAAGACCTCTCTTGGTAAATGCACTTGAAAATATGTGAGTTATTTTCAAATATATTTTGATATTTATTTCTAAAATAATTCCACAATGATAAGAGAATAGACTCTGCATGATTTCCATATCTTTAGACCATGAAAATTTTGCACCTAGTTTTATGTCTCTGGATATGTTCCAGTGTCTCCTGGTTTATAATCTATGGGAACTTGAATAAAATTTGTATCCTGCTCTTGTGTGAAAATTGTATATATCTTAGTTATGTTGAATTGGTTCATAGTGCTTTTCAGATCTATTATATCCTACTTTTCTGTCTATTCATTCTGTTAATTTTTGAGATTTTGATATTGAAACTCCAACTGTCTTAATTATTCACTTAAAAGAATTGTAACATATAGTAGAACTATGTAACTTCGTTCTGCATTTTCCAAGTCTCTTATAAATGTGTTACCATACTTTCATAATTTAAAAACAAAAATTTAAAGGAAAAAAAAAAAGGTCAGGAGGCTTAGAAGATACAATCAGAGAGATGGTGAAAATCCAAGAGTAATGTCGGGGAAGAGAGTATTTCCAGAAAGAAATGGTAAAACCTGTTTTAAATGCTCTGCTGAGAAATCAAGTCCAATGAGGCATGGAAACTGGCCATTGGATTTAGCAACATGAGGATCATTTGTAACTGGAGTGGAGGAGGGGTGAAGAAACACCAAGGGAAGACCCTTGCAAATTTCCCTAGAGGAAATAAAGTGGCTGAAACCTCATGACAATGATTTTTTCCTACAAAAGTATAGATACTGGGAAGGACTTGAGGAAGAAGAAGGTCTAAGTTGTTGCAAGAGAATGACAGTGAGTAGACTACAAAAACATTTCAAGTTCTGGGGTAAATTTTTTTTAAGTGGAAATTATCCAAATTTTCCATTGGATAAAAAGACTCAATATTGCAAAGACGTTAAACCTCTTCATTATTTTTGATCTAAACTTGAAAGTGAAAGTGAAAGTCACTCAGTTGTGTCCAACTCTTTGTGACTCCATGGACTATGGGAATTCTCCAGGCCAGGATACTGGGGTGGGTTGCCTTTCCCTTCTCCAGGGAATCTTCCCAACCCAGGGATCAAACCCAGGTCTCCCACATTGCAGGCGGATTCTTTACCAGCTGAGCCACAAGGTGGGCAGTGGGCAGTGGAGGGGTAGGGGTCGGGGGGGGATCTAAACTTAATTATTACTAAAATTACAATTATACTACACATTTGCAGAGGGCTTACTGTGTGTCCAGCACTGGCTTAAATGTTCATCAAACTCTAATCAAAATTACAAGTTCAGGGAAACTTGCAAAATGACTAAAGTTTATCTGGAAAATAAACACACAAGAATAGCAAAGAAAATTCTGGGAAAGAAGGTAAAGAGTGCAGATTAACCAACTGTAATTGTGGTTTGTAACAATAGAGAGCTCCATGGAAAGAACTGAGAAATAAACACAAGTTTATACAGAGTGACTTTGATAAAGCTGGGATTTCCAATCAGTGGAAAAATAGATTTACAATAAGAAGTTTGGGACACCTAGATAGCCATTTAGAAAAAGATAAGGCTAGATTTCTACATAATTCCTTAACCACAAATTTCATGGATCAAAGGTGTGAATGGAAAAAAAATTAAGCTATAAAAGAACTAAACATAACCTTTAAAAATATAGGATAGTATCCATCATTGACTTGGCAAAAACACATACTCACGCACATGCACAAGCAATGCCAGAAGTCAAATGTTAACTGGAGGAAACATTGTCAATTTCTAAGACAAGAGATTGAGCTTTCATAGATCAATTAAAAATATGACAAGCCCATTATAATAAGAAGGACAAGAGGCAGACAGTTCAGGGTAAAAGAAATACACACAGTTAATAAACCATGTGAAAAGATGCCAAAGTTTTGCCACAAATTTAAAACAGAAAAATTTAAACAACAAACTGATAGGACTTTTTACTTATCACATGAATTCAGTTAACATAATTTTTGAGCACTTCCTAGATGCCAGGTGGTTTCAGTATTTTTAAGTGTATTTCACATACTTTTTGTGAGCATATTTTCCATAATCTACCAATTTTTCATAATACGATCAGTAGTTTGAATGGAAACATGCCTCTGAAGAGCTTGATAATACTTGAAAGGTGATTTTCTTACATAAGTCAGACTTTTAGCAATCTTGTTTATATGCTTAATTTGATTAACACACTCTTTTTCGCAGAATGCACAGTCTTCAAAAGCAATCTATTTTTTTAAATTTTATTTTATTTTTAAATTTTGCAATATTGTTTTAGTTTTGCCAAATATCAAAATGAATCCGCCACAGGTATACCTGTGTTCCTCATCCTGAACCCTCCTCCCTCCTCCTTCCCCATACCCTCCTCTGGGTCATCCCAGTGCACCAGCCCCAAGCATCCAGTATCGTGCATCGAACCTGGACTGGCAACTCGTTTCATACATGATATTATACATGTTTCAATGCCATTATACAGAGTGAAGTAAGCCAGAAAGAAAAACACCAATACAGTATATTAACGCATATATATGGAATTTAGAAAGATGGTAACAATAACCCTGTGTACGAGACAGCAAAAGAGACACTGATGTATAGATCAGTCTTATGGACTCTGTGGGAGAGGGAGAGAGTGGGGAGATTTGGGGGCAATCTACTTTTTTTAAAGCTCACAAAACTGTTTCCCTCCCATATAATTAAATTTTATAGGATTGACAGTATTTCTGAGCATTCAAACTTAACGTTGGAATTCTGAAAGCAAACCAAACTTAAATCTTAACCACTGACTCATCTATCACAGAAGGTAAGAGGAGCAGTTGATGTAGCTAGTATTCTTTCATCTCTTCATTTTTTCATTCAACAAACATTTCTTTTATCTCTACTCTGTGCAGCCACAGAAATAGGTGCACGGGATACCATAATGGATGAGAGAGAATTCTTACCCTCAGATTTTACCATCTAACTGAGGTTACATAAAGGTAAACCTGCAATGATAACACTTTGTTGTAAGAACTTGCATTTAAGTACCTGAAATCTCCCCTCACTTCCATTCCTTCAATCCAGGAACAGTGTTGTGTTACTGAGGGTGATAAGTTACTTTTGTGACTATACTAGATACTCATTTGGGGATGCTTGAGGCACCATATTGAAAGTATTTTTTTTTTTTTTAGGCTTATCTCTTATCAGCAGAAAACTTTTATTCAAGGACAAACCACATCCAAGGCCTTAACTTACAGACACAAACCAAAGTAGCCATTAAAGCATCAGATATTGAGGTACAAGACACAACACGGGGAAAGTATCTTTTTAAATAATGTGTGACAACTAAATGTAGTTAAATCACAAACTTCCTCTAAATTAATAAAACTAAGCTTTTTGGCAACATGGAAGAGCTATTCCAGATCTAAATGAATCATTAGATATGAGTAAATCATAGACATAACAAATGCTTGGGGTTGCCATTTCCTCTCCAATGCATGAAAGTGAAAAGTGAAAGTGAAGTCGCTCAGTCATGTCCGACTCTTAGTGACCCCATGGACTGCAGCCTACCAGGCTCCTCCATCCATGGGATTTTCCAGGCAACAGTACTGGAGTGGGGTGCCATTGCCTTCTCTGATAATTAAGATAAAATGTATGTTTAAAAGATGTATTGTAAATCTCAGAATAACCCTCAAGTGTGTCCATTTGTCTTTGTCAAATATTATTGGAAAGAACCAAAAGAAAGAATCAACTGTAATTCCAAATAGTCTATGCTTTAAAAAACCCACTAAGCTAATATATACTTTCTTGGGGAATGAGGGCAGGAACCTCATAGTATAAACTAGAGAATTAAATTAGTTTCACAAGATATTTTACAGAATTCCTGAATTATATTAGATTGAATCATTTGAAATGGCCAATATTTAATTTTTTTACCTACAAAATTGACAATTTTATGTGGTTCACCCTAATAGTATGACATTATTTCAATTTCTAAGAAGAAACCTTTGAATAATGCACAATTTATAGAGCACTCCCTGCAAGTGACTTCCTGTTCTAAGCCTTATCATCAGTCCAAGGTCTTACCTGGGGCCCATAGACTCCTCCCAAACAGTCCAGACTAGAATTGATGACGATCTTTGAACTCAGATGTAAAAAATTGACATATTTGTTTTCCATAACCTTTAACTGGAGCTTAGCATTTCTTTCAACTGTAGATGCAAACAGCAAATTTTGATGATGTTAGCAACATCTTTGTTTTTATCACAAGTAGAAACCACAGATATTTTCATATTACATTACAATTGTTACAGTTGTCTCAAAATAACAAATATACTTATCACAAACTTGAAATTTCCTGTTGATATTAAGCCTACTTTTAGATATTATTTAATGTATGTATTCAGTTCAGTTCAGTCCAGTCGCTCAGTCATGTCCGACTCTTTGCGACCCCATGAATCGCAGCACACCAGGCCTCCCTGTCACCAACTCCCGGAGTTCACTCAGATGCACACCCATTGAGTCAGTGATGCCATCCAGCCATCTCATCCTCTGTCATCCCCTTCTCCTCCTGCCCCCAATCCCTCCCAGCATCAGAGTCTTTTCCAATGAGTCAACTCTTCGCATGAGGTGGCCAAAGTACTGGAGTTTCAGCTTCAGCATCATTCCCTCCAAAGAAATCCCAGGGCTGATCTCCTTCAGAATGGACTTGTTGGATTTCCTTGCAGTCCAAGGGACTCTCAAAGAGTCTTCTCCAATACCACAGTTCAAAAGCACCAATTCTTCGGCGCTCAGCTTTCTTCATAGTCCAACTCTCACATCCATACATGACCACAGGAAAAACCATAGCCTTGACTAGACGGACCCTTGTTGGCAAAGTAATGTCTCTGCTTTTCAATATGCTATCTAGGTTGGTCATAACTTTTCTTCCAAGGAGTAAGCATCTTTTAATTTCATGGCTGCAGTCACCATCTGCAGTGATTTTGGAGCCCCAAAAAATAAAGTCTGACACTGTTTCCACTGTTTCCCCATCTACTTCCCATGAAGTGATGGGACCAGATGCCATGATCTTCGTTTTCTGAATGTTGAGCTTTAAGCCAACCTTTTCACTCTCCTCTTTCACTTTCATCAAGAGGCTTTTTAGTTCCTCTTCACTTTCTGCCATAAGGGTGGTGTCATCTGCATATCTGAGGTTATTGATATTTCTCCCTGCAATCTTGATTCCAGCTTGTGTTTCTTCCAGCCCAGCGTTTCTCATGATGTACTCTGCACATAAGTTAAATAAGCAGGGTGACAATATACAGCCTTGACGTACTCCTTTTCCTATTTGGAACCAATCTGTTGTTCCACATCCAGTTCTGACTGTTGCTTCCTGACCTGCCTATAGGTTTCTCAAGAGGCAGGTCAGGTGGTCTGGTATTCCCATCTCTTTCAGAATTTTCCACAGTTTATTGTGATCCACACAGTCAAAGGCTTTGGTGTAGTCAATAAAGCAGAAATAGATGTTTTTCTGGAACTCTCTTGCTTTTTCCATGATCCAGCGGATGTTGGCAATTTGATTTCTGGTTCCTCTGCCTTTTCAAAAACCAGCTTGAACATCTGGAAGGTCACGGTTCACGTATTGCTGAAGCCTGGCTTTGAGAATTTTGAGCATTAATTTACTAGTGTGTGAGATGAGTGCAATTGTGCGTTAGTTTGAGCATTCTTTGGCATTGCCTTTCTTTGGGATTGGAATGAAAAACTGAGCTTCTCCAGTCCTGTGGCCACTGCTGAGTTTTCCAAATTTGCTGGCATATTGACAGCATCATCTTTCAGGATTTGAAATAGCTCAACTGGAATTCTGTCACCTCCACTAGCTTTGTTCGTAGTGATGCTTTCTAAGGCCCACTTGACTTCACATTCCAGTATGCCTGGCTCTAGGTGAGTGATCACACCATCATGATTATCTTGGTCATGAAGATCTTTTTTGTTGTATGTATTACTAATCATATATTTATTTTTTAAAATATTGAAAAACTCTAAGATTGGTTTGCTTTATAGTATTGTATATTTTATTTTATGTATTTAAAATATATTATTCTGAAAACAGTTTTGAAGGGCTTTCCCAGGTTGTCAAAGGGGTCCATGACACAAAAAGTTAAAAAAAAAAAAAAGTTTTTTTTAAAGCATTTTATTGTTGTAGCCACTCAAACCAGTAGTAGGAGATATTGCCACCCCCAGTGTACAGAGAGGAAAGGTTGGGTCACTTGCTGAAGGTACACAGTTAACAAGACAGCCAGTTTTCACAGTGACTCTGGCTCCAAGGCCTAGGGTCTTAACTAGGACCTACAACTCCTCTGGAAATTTCCAGGTGACCAATGGAGGTCATAACAGTTGAGATGTTGATGATGATCATCAAGTAATGCTCGTGTGAACCTGAAAATATTTCTTGAGTGCTGCAGCAAGGACTATACAACAACCCACCTGAAAAGTGTTGTCCAAGGCAATCATAGCTTTACAACATGGACTAGAAATTGTTAACTAAATAATGAGCATGGGCTCTGAGCTCATGGGCTCATGGGCTCTGAGCCCATGAGCTCTGGGCTCCATGCCGAGACGGGGTGAAGACCTGAGAGACTCAGAGAAGGATATGTCAGAGAAAGGGGCACACCTGGCACATAGAAGGGTGACAGGGTTTTAGTGAAACTTATTTTTCACTCAGCTGGTGACCACTGTCTTCTTTTCCTACTTCTGTGTTTATTTCTCTTTCTCTCTTCTGTCTCCTTTCAGATTCTCTTTTAGATTTCTATCCTACTTCTCTCAGCTTGAAATAGAGGGAAATAGGCCAGGTTATAGCAGATGAAATTCAGAATGGTACATTTATACATTTATTTGGGATTCTGTCTTTTTGTTTACTTTTGAGGTGTAATTGATGTATAACATGTTTATTTCAAGTATACTGCATGATGATTTGATATTTACATATATTGTGAAATGATTCCCAAGTGCCTTTCAGTTTTACCAGGATAAATAGATATTGACAAATATCACCATCCCAAATTCCACTCGGTATTTATGTAATAATAAATGTAAATATGAAGACATTTTCACTTAGAAAACAGTGAGGATCCTCAGCGAACATCAGCACTATAGGGACCTCCCTGGGGGGAAAGGCACACTGGATTAGCGTGTTGGTGAGCACTTTCCTGTAGCTGTTCCTTCTCCTGATTCACTGCTGTCAGGTTCCCAACAGGGTGCTGGTCTGTAGACCACAGTTCCGCCCTCAGATGACCTACATTTAAATTCCCTCCTTAGCACCTCAAGAGATAGCCTTGGACATTTTAATAATAGTTAACCTCTTTGTGCCTTAGTTTTTTCATTTGTAAGTGAAGCTGATAATATTTTTTAGCAACAATGTTATGGGGATTAACAGAAATGTTTGCAAAGTAGTTGCCACATAGCCTAATACATGTAAGCCATGTTAATCACAACTGATAGAAATACCACGAATTTCTCAGTGCATTTGCTTTTCCTCTACAGTCGCCATGACACAAATGAATTCCACTTCAGCGAGGAAAGAGAGGGTTCAGAGACTGAGGAAGCTGATATTTCTCCTGTCAATTATAGGTTTGCAGTGATTCAAGAGATTATGAAGCAAATATCCCCAGCTATTTGGTTAGACAGAAACAAAGGGCCTAGAAAAGCTGATGCTTTCGGCAATAGAAGCATGTTTCCAGAAAGAGTCATCTAAGGTGGTATGAAACCAATGTCTTGGTTTCGAAGACATTATAAATTTTCACAGTCATTGCTAACATAAATAATTAGTCTGTTTTGAAGCTATGGAAATTTGAGCTTTACTTTCATGCTGTACTTGAAGCTTTTGCTCCAACATCAGAGAATAGTTGAAACCATATAATAACTATGAACATGTAATAATTGAAGCCCCTTTTGAGGACACAAGATGGAGAGACTGGAAAACCAGGTCATTGAAATGAGCATTTACTATGTATCAAGTGCTATGTGGTTTTCATACATTAACTCACTGGTCATCAGGATTAACTGCATGTGTGAAAAGTGCCTCCCCTGCCTCCAGATCTCAAAGTTGTTTATACAGTTGACCCTTGAACAACATGGGTTTGAACCTCCCAAGTCCACTTATATGTGGATTTTTAAAAATATAGTACTATGCTATCCTTGTATGTTGAATCTGCTGGTGCAGAACTACAGATACAGGGAACTGAGTACATGTCCAGACAAGCCTGACATGCTGCAGTCCATGAAGTTGCAAATAGTCAGACTTGACTTAGTAACTGAACAACAAGTTACACCTGATATTCAACTGCAGGGATGGTTGACACCATTAATCCCCTCCAACTCCCATGTTGTTCAAGGGTCAACGGTATTCATTGTTATTGAATTTCACAAAACCACACAAGGTTAAAATCATTATTAGTTTTAACTTTATTAATAATGCCATAATCTTTGCTAAAACTGCCAATAACTGCCATAACACAGTGCTATGATAAAAATTAAGCAAAGATTAGAGAGTGACTAATTTAACTAAAAAGAACATGCTGATTCTTAGATTTCTTTGGATAAGAATACATGGTTTCAGTAGACTCAGAACTTGAATTTGTCAAAGTCCACAGGAGGGAAGGTGTTATCTTTTTGTGCCAAACTCTAGGCTCACCAGACAAGGCATATTGCAGAAAAAGAAAGTCAAGAGGTTATCTCCCACAAACATTAAAAGACTCTCAATAGGCAGGGAATGGTGCTTTGGATGAAATTCTTCAAGATCTTATCACTGGGCTAATGGTTTTAAAAGTGAACTTTTTCCTTCTATTTGACATTCATGAATCATTCTATAAATGATTGCCCAGATTGTAGTTAGCTGGGTATTAACTATTTCATAGCTCTGTGTCTATGTTTCCCCAAGAGTAACGTCTTCTCAGAAAATAATTTTCTACATTATATACTCCATACTGACTCTCAAAATTCAGCTGAGCTTTGAAAAGTGCTTTGGCTCATTTTCAATAAAGCTAATCCCAAAAAAGTCAAGCATGGGTGAAAATGCGTGATCTACATTGTTCATTTTCATTGCTGATACATCATGTTTTCAGTCCTAGATGTTATACCAAAAGATACTTTGCTTCTAAGAAAGAAGGTTCTACAAAGACATTTATTTTTCACTCAGTCAGTAGCCTGTTGTTCTCTGGCAAAGTCAGAGGGGGTTTGCCTACTGGAGTGGTAGGGATGAAACATCAGTGAGAGTGCTCATGGGCAGCTCCCATGGTGATCATCATGCTGACAAACATCCCTCAAAGTAAGCTTGACAGGTGAATGAAGTTGCCACAAAATGGTTCAGTTGTGATGTTGAAAATTCTGGGCAGCTTTCTTTTGGAAGAGAAGTGTGAGCAGATATAGTAAATCACCACTTTATTAAAAAGTAACCAAGTATGCAAAATAAAGTCTTCCCAGCATAGATACCCAAAGAAAGGCCAACTTACTTACCTCTCTAGGGTGAGCTTGCCTCAGTAAAATTTAGGACTGAACAGCACATCTCTATGAGGCCCCAGGAATCTCTATGATTCCAGGGCTAATCTAATCCCACAGCAATTTGGCGACCTCACAGGTAGGTAAAATGGGAAAGGGAAATTGTTAAAGTTTTGAGAAGTTTGAATTCAATTCCATCTCTAGATCTTTTAGAGGACTGTTCACTCTTTGCCCTCCAACTGAGATTTGAAATAGCCTAAGAACCATTTTCTAAATAAAGAGCTGGGGAGAAAGGTCATGTTAACAAATGAGTATCTTGCAGCTAACTTGACATTCATAAAAACTGATCTTATATAATTTCACTTATGTAATATGGCTAAGCATCAAAGAATTGGTGTTTTCAATTGTGGTGCTTGAGAAGATTCTTGAGAGTCCCTTGAACTGTAAGGAAATCAAGCCTCGGAAACCAGTCCTAAAGGAAATCCATCCTGAATATTCATTGAAAGGACTGATGCTGAAACTCCAATATTTGGCCACCTGCTGTGAGAAACTCATTCATTGGAAAAGACCCTGATGCTGGGAAAGATTGAAGGCAAAACGAGAAGAGGGCAGCGAAGATGAGATGGTTAGATAGCATCACCAACTCAATGGGCATGAATTTGAGCAAGCTCCAGGAGCTAGTAAAGGACAGGGAAGCCTGACGTGCTGCAGTCCACGGGGTTGCAAAGAATCAAACATGATTTAGTGACAGAACAGCAAATATTTACCAATACCTTTTATCTAATGGACTTTGTGTGCATAGAAATAGTTTGTCAAATCATGGTTTTAAAAAAAAATACCCAATTTGGTCTAATAAAAGGCAAAAATAACAGGATTTCTCTGATGTGTATCATCACCCTATCATCATTCCACTTTTAACATTTTTTGACATTGTGCAGATCAGAGAACATAAACAACAAATTATTCCTCAAGGGAACTCTGAAGCAAGAAGAGACCATAGTCTATAATTCAGTCATGTGATGATCAACATAAAACAACTCTTCAACCGTTATTTCAAAGTCGAAATCCTAAAGAGTCACATTCATCCTTGGCCCAAGCATACCATTCACATTAGAATGGATGGGATATCTTCAGGCAAATGGGAGTTTGTAGCTCCAGTTCTGCTAGAAAAACCTGATTTGCATTGACATCTTAGGACTTGGTTTCCCATAAGCGAACTTATCTATCATACATCTTGACAAGTTTTCTGTTGCTACCACTCTGACTCTGTAAGGCTTTGTCTAAAACTCTGCAATGATAAGGGCTTTCATTTACATAAACTTTTTTTTAAACCTTAATTATCAGGTAAATCCAGAAGGAGCATTGTTAGAAAATGGTTGAACAGAAACTGGGAGTGTTTGTGGAGTACCCATTTCAGGAAAATAACTATCTGTGCTCACATAAATCAGGAAGCTGCAACTCTAATTCACCTTGTGGCCTGGGGGGTAGGGGGGGTTCACTTATATTAGTGTTTCCCTAAATTCTCCATTCAAGAGCATCCACCAATTGACTAAAATTGATGCTATGGAGAAAAGAGGAGTAAATGGTACAGGGGAGAGGTTGTTTTGAAAAGATTATCCTGACTCCTAATGATAAAGTGAAGGGAAAAAAGAGAGAGAGCCACAGAATCCAGCAAGTATGGTAACTTGTCTGCTGTAAGAATGTCTAAGTTAGGAAGTACAGTTTGCAATGTGAGTTTAAGTCTGTTTGTAGGAGATAGAAGAAATGTCAAGGAAGAGAAGGGGGCAGAATTCCTAGGCACGGAAGCACCAATGGCAGCTCCCAGGGAGGAGGGGTCAGAGTGAAGCCAAGGCTGCCAGTTTGTAGAGAGTGATAATAGCAACTATTATTAGTGATAATAGCAGTTACTGTCAAACTCTCTAGAGGTCATATGAACTTCTACAACATTGTTTGAGCACCCAATGTAAGATGAAGGGTGAATTAGAAGCTATTTGTTTCCCTCTTATTGATGAAAATCCTGGGAAAGGAAAATTCAGTAACTGGCTCATAGCATAGCTGGTGCATAACAGAACTGTGTCTCAAACCCATCTCTTGGGTCCTATGCTTTTCCCAGGGGACCGCACTTGTGGCAGTGACCTATTTTGTGATCTGTTCTGAGATAGAGCATTGATGTGTAAATCAAGTGGAATTGTGAATCTAAGACTAGTTAAGGAGAGAAAGTAGACATTAGACAAGATTTCCAGTCTTGTAATGGCATGAATGTGATACTCTTATTCTAGCTGCCTTAGAAGTGAACTAGTGGAGGACAAGCTACTCACAGCCCTAATACCATGTATCTGCCTGGCCCATTTCCAAATGAGAACGCAGGAGGATTGAACATGGAGCTAGAAGGAATCAAAATATGTAGGCTGGGTGTGTATGTAGAAGAGAGAGACAGAGAGAAACACTAAGCAGAAATGGTAGGGGAGAGTATATTTGCATATTTTCTGCTTCCTAGTTTCTTCAGTGTGCTCCAAGAGCAGACAGACAGACTCAGGAATGGATCGCTCTTATATATTCACATTATACCTCATGACTAAGAAAACTGTTCTCTGAAGATGTCTGAGTTTTACAAAATGTTTGTCTCCTCTTCTTCCACAACTTTTCTCATACTCTACACAGAGACGGAAAGCACAGCAGTGAATCCTGACTGACCACATGCTGACTGCCTCTGTATTTCAGTGCACTCATCTTTTCTGTGTTTGGGGAAATGTCCAGATAGATTAGCTGAGGTTGCGCCCAGCAGCAGGCCGTTGAGAAAGGGTAATGATTGTGGCCCTCAGCTCGCGTCAGCTGACTTGTAAAATGTCCTGACAGCACACTATTGCATGTTGTAAAACTCTTGGACATGAGCTTAGGGAAAGCTTTTTCAGCCACAATAACACTCTGTGTGCCCAAAAGTTCTTTCCAGCCAAGTCAGTGGCATCAGTGGTAGAACGGATTTGCTTCTCAGGAAAATATGAAGTCAGTGCCAGTAAAATCTAGTGTACACTGAAGAACCACATTTTAAAAAATAATGTTCATACCAATAACACTGCTCACTGTTAGCAAAATTACCTCTTCTAGGACTCCCCAGAAGTGATTTTTCCAGCAACAGGGAGAGGCTTGGATATTTAGAGGAATCCTTTTTGCTGGTATTTAGAGGAATGCTCTGCATGTGCTACCTGCACCTCCTTCCTTTTCATTTCTGCTTTAAACTGGCTCTCTCGTGTTTTTCACCTGCTCCCCTCCACTCCACTGAAAAGGCATCTCAGAGATGAGCAGGACTCTTCCCTTACTAAGTACAGCATCATTTTCTCAGTCCGTTATACACTTTGTTTTTTCCTCTGCGTTGCAGACTCTATTCTTAAACTCTTCTCTAATCTTCTCAATGTGCTTTTCTGACCTCTCTTCATTCTCCAAGCTCATAATTTGATGATTCTTCACCTTCAATGCACAAACCTTAAGAATCTGATGGAGTTACAGACCCCTTTCCCAAACGAGTGCACATATTCCAACACACACAAAAAATTGACTGCAGTGAGATACAACCCACACCTAAAGGAGGATAAATAACAGCACAAAGTGCTGACAAGAATGAAAAGCAGTAGAATTCTCAGTCACTGCCGTGTGTGCAAAGTCTCTTTAGTCATGTCCAACTCTTTGCGACCCTATGGACTGAAGCCTGCCAGGCTCCTGTGTCCATGGGATGTTCCAGGCAAGAATACTGGAGTGGGTTGCCATGCCCTCCTCCTCCTTCAGGGGACCTTCCCAACCCAGGGATTGAACCCATGTCTCTTATGTTTCCTGCACTGGCATGCGTGTTCTTTACCACTAGAGCCACCTGGGAAGCCCAGTCACTGCCAAGAAGAATGCAAAACAGAATAACTACTCAGGAAAACAGTTTGGCAGTTTCTCATAAAATTAAATTTAGACCTGCCATACCACCCAGCAATCCCCACTCTTAAGATTTACCCCTAAAAATGAGAGCTGTGTTTCCACAAAAGTCTGTATGCAAATGTTTATAGGACCTTTATTTATAATCAGCAAAAACTGGAAGCAACCCGATTGTATGTCAAGTGGTGAATGGTTAAACAAACTGTGGTGTCTCCACACAGGGAATACTGCTCACCACAAAGAGGGATGGACTACTGTTACTCGCAACAACTTGGATAAATCTCAAGTTCAGTTCAGTTGCTCAGTCGTGTCCATCTCTTTGCAACCCCATGGACTGCAGCACACCAGGCTTCCCTGTCCATCACCAACTCCCACAGCCTGCTCAAATTCATGTCCATCGAGTCGGTGATGCCATCCAACCATCTCATCCTCTGTCGTCCCCTTCTCCTCCTGCCTTCAATTAAATACAGGAAGCCAAACTCAAAAATTGCATGTTGCTGATTCCATTCATAAGACATTCTGAAAAAACAAAAATAGTGGATTAGAAAAATAACTAGTTGTTACCCAGGGGCTAGTGTGAGGAGATAATTAACTACTAAAAGCATACAGGAATTTTTGGACAGAAATAGGAATGCTCTAGGTCTTGATTCTGGTCATGGTTATACAACTGTATGTAGCCATCAAACTCATAGAGCTGTACATGTTCAAGGGTGAATTTTACTGCATAAATTTATACTCTAAAAACCTGACTAAAATTTTTTTGGGGGGGCTCTGAATTTCAGGAGCATTCAGGGACGCCAAGGTAAATTGACTACAATGAAATCCTCCCCTTCTTTCCTTCCTTTCCTCTCACTCTGTACTTTCTTCCTGGGTTCTCACTCTCTCTGGTGGCTTCAAACACATTCTCCACACTGATGACTGCAAATGTTGTATCTACTGAGCTCCAATTCCAAGTATTTACTGGTAATTCAAAACGAGCATGTCCTGAACTTACACTCTGAAAGAGTTTCTTTCCAGAACTCTACCTTCCCCTATGTTTCCTACGTGCTTCGTCTAATCACACTGTTCTCAGGACACGTTAATTGAACTTCTCCCTCACTCAAGTCTATGCTCATATCTCATCAGTCACTAAGACCTGTTGATTCCACTTGTTAATTATCTCTCAGACAACTTTATCTCTTTCATTATATCTCTCAAGCTACTTTCCAAACCTATGCTGTTGCAATCTCTTCACTAAATCTATGTAATAGCTCCCTTTACAATTAAATCCTTATCTCTTCAACCCAGTAACAGCACAAAGTTTAGGTGACATGTTTCCTTTGCTCAAAACCCTGCAACATTTCTTGCATCCTACAGGATAAAGTATGATTTTCTTAGCTCAGTGTTCAAGGCTCTGAGTGATTGAATTCAAACACCTTTTTAAGTCACATCTCCTACCACATCTTACCCACACACAGCCTCTAGAAACTTTATCAGTATATTATCAGGGCCCTGTAGATACCACAGTACTTACATTCTCCTGGCTTGCGTGAGCTCTCTTCCTAGAATATCCTTCCTCTAAAATTGTTTGGCTAGTGACAAAACTGCCATTCTTTGAGATATGGGCCGAATATCACAGTCTCTGATGACTCTTCCTCAATCATTCCTTTCTGAATTATTTTCTTCCTTAGCATGCCTATAGCATATATGTGTGTATGTGTGTGTTAGTTACCAGATTGAAATTATTTATGTAGCTGCTGAACCCTCCTAGAAAGTCAGTCACTTCAGGACAGGAACTATGTCTTACTCATTTTTGTGTACCCCATAGCTAACTAGTAAGGGTGCCTCCCAAAAAAGATACTCAATACATATTTGCTGAACTAAGTTTCTCTAAAAAACTTCCACACAATTAAAAAAAAGTTAAAATCCATGTATGCTTTAAATAAGGCATGTACAATGTGTCTACTATGTGCTCCATTCCAAGTTGTGATTCAAAGAATATAGAAAAGTCCTTGTCCCCAAATACCTCCCTGTTAGCCTTAAATTCTACTATATGTAATCAAACCAACAGTATCTAACACAACAGCAGAAAGGCCTCTAGTATACATGCTACCTGAGACTGACGTTCTTTAATAGAAATGTAAGGTTATTAAACAATTTGGATTTAAATCACTTTTAGGCTTTTGTAAAATAGTCACTTTGTTAAAATAAATTTGTCTGAGATTCAGTTTTAAAGGTTTTGCTGTTCACGTAGGGAAGAGAGATTAGAATCCTCCTGCCAATGCAAGAGACATAAGAGATCCAGGTTTGATCCTTGGATCAGGAAGATCCCTTGGAGGAGAACACAGAAACCCATTCCAGTGTCCTTGCCTGGAGAATCCCATGGACAGAGCTAGCCTGGGAAGCTACAGTCCATAGAGTTGCACAGAGTCAGACATGGCTGAGGCAACTCAGTACGTACGAGTCATCTAAATGTTAAAGAGAAAAATATAAGAATAAAATAAAAACCTCATCAGTATTTCAAGCCTATGGTCAGTCAATAGGAATCCACTGACAATTTTCTATAAAACTAGTATTGTCCAAGACAGTCTAGACTAGGGCACAGTCTTTGAGACATGTTCTTTATTCCCAAGGAATTTAGATCTCAGAGACAAGATAAAGGGGTAAAACTAGCGTGTAAAATGATCATAAATTATCATCTGGGTGATGCAAGATGATGCAGAGCAGCTAGAGAAGAGGTGGACTTCCATGCTAAGGTCCACACACCTAGTTTGAGAAAGGAAGTTCAGTGATAGAGTCAGGGTGTTAGTTTCCTAGGGCTCTAAAATAAATTACCACAAGCTGGATGGCTTACAACAACAATATTTTTTTCTCTCTCAGTTCTGGAAGCTAGAAGTCTAAAATCCAGGTGTCTGTTGGGCTGTTCTCTAATGAGAGGCCCTACAGTTGTTTCTCTTCTGTGTCTTCCAGCTTCTAGGGGCCCCAGGCCCTCCTTGGCTTTGGTTGCATCATCCCAAGCCATGGTCCCATTGTCTCCTCCTCTTCTCTGTATATCCATCTTATAAGGATTCATTGATTGTATTTAGGGACTTAGGATCCACCTAGATAATCCAGGAGGAGCTCCTCCTCTTAAGACCCTAAACTTAACCACATCTTATGTCATAAAAGTTATTGTTTACTCTTTTGCCAAATAAGGTAACATTCACTCTTTTGCCGTATAAAGTAATATTCACAGGTTCCACAGATTAGGCCATGGACATACTACTGGGAAGGGTGGTAAACCCAACTCCTGACAGCTGCATAATTTTCAGATCTCAGAGGAAAATGAAAATGATAGACCCCCAAATTCAAAAACCAGGAAAACTGTGCCCGTATAGGTACTACAAAGCTTTTCATTTTCTTTGGTGGTCTCTCTCCCTTACTGACTTATCTTTTTTTTTTAATTTACTATTTAATGTCATTCTAAGACAAGAAATTTTAAATTATTTGCATGAATTTTATTATTCATCTTTATTCTATGCAATGACAGTTTAAAATTAAAATATTATAATATTTAACTCATCCGCAGAATCACCAAAATTATACAATTTGTATTTCATAATTAATACATGTTTATGTATTTCATTCTTACCAGAACATCAGATATACTACACAAAACTAAATAAACTGTTTTTATTACATTTCTTGACACACGCACACACTGTCTACCAACACTCATTCTCTTTGACCTACTGATGATCAAGGACAGACTGAAAGGAAAAGGCACTCTGGATTGCTCTATCTTTCCCTTTCCTTCTATGTCATCATTTTCAGCATAAGTGGTTGGCTAATACAGGGAAGTGATATGAGTAAGAAAGGATATGATAAGGCTACTCGGTAATTTGTAATTCTTAGAATGTCATCATATTTCTTTGCAATTGAAGCAAATTCAGGTTTAAATTGCAAGCATGACCTCCCCAGGCTGTCATTGTCCCCATTTACTCAGTCATAGACAAAGCATACTTAACCACATCCTCACTTGGAGTCTCACTGAATTCCCATCCAACGTTGATTCACCAGCATTCTGTGCTCACGGGGCATCGTGAGTGCTATATATGAATGAGGGCAAGGAGCAGCGGACACATAGGTTGCACCTCTTTCTGCTCAAGTTTCATGCTCCATTGTCCTGTTGGCCATCACTTCCAAAACACAAGTTCAAAGATAAAATAAGTATTAAGAGTTTCAGATGACAACATGAGAACCTGAAAGCAAGAGCCCCCTGAGAATGGTGCCCTTGGCACCTACGCAGACTATTGCAAGATGACCTTGCAATGACAGACTCTGTGGTACAGCTTTTCAAAGTGTGGTCATAGCCCATTTGTGAAAATCAATTTAGATGTGGGTCATAACCAGCTTTATACACACACACAACTTAAAATAGAAGTCATTTATATATATTGTGTTAATTTGTAAAACTTTAACTTAAATGTGGGTATATATGTATGTATGTATTTCTATGTGTCTTTAAAACCACTGTTAGGAGAGGCAGCTTTGTGGGCTCTGGAGTTAGAACATAGGGATTTTAACCCCATTTCCAACTATTTCTCCCAAAGACCATAAAGGATATCAATTAAATTTTTTGAGCCCACATTTCTTTATTTGCATGAGGTTCAAATAGGATAAATGAAAGTGCTAGTGTTAGTTGCTCAGTCGTGTCTGACTCTGCAACTCCATGGACTATACCCCACCAGGCTCCTCTGTTCAAGGAATTCTCTAGGCAAGAATACTGGAGTTGGTAGCCATTGCCTTCTCCAGGGCATCTTCCCAACCCAGGGACTGAACCCAAGTTTCCAGAATTGCAGGCAGATACTTTACCAGCTGAGCCACCAGGGCTAGATAAACATTAGTTATAAATGAAATTAAGCATAGACTAATCCTTTAAAATTTCGTATGACTGACTGAATAAAATTGACACTTGAATATTCTAACCTTACCATCAAAGATGGAATAAACTTTTAAAACTTTTAATAAAGCATTATTTCTTAGTTTCTTTAAGAGCCGTTTAAGAGATATAGTTTTTCACTTAAAGTAAATGCAATTGTTTACCTGGGATAGCTAGTTAACATACAAGCTTTCCAAAGGTATATTATAGCTTAATATTTATCTATGATAATATGCACCACTCATATCCACATAATGCATCAGTTCAGTTCATGTCAGTCACTAAGTCATGTCCAACTCTTTGCGACCCCATGAATCGCAGCACGCCAGGCCTCCCTGTCCATCACCAACTCCTGGAGTCTATCCAAACCAATGTCCATCGAGTCGGTGATGCTATCCAGCCTTCTCATCCTCTGTTGTCCCCTTCTCCTCCTGCCCTCAATCCTTCCCAGCATTAGGGTCTTTTCCAATGAGTCAACTCTTCACATGAGGTGGCCAAAGTATTGGAGTTTCAGCTTCAACATCAGTCCTTCCAATGATAACCCAGGACTGATCTCCTTTAGGATGGACTGGTTGGATCTTCTTGCAGTCCAAGGGACTCTCAAGAGTCTTCTCCAACACCACAATTCAGAAGCATCAATTCTTCAGTGCTCAACTTTCTTCACCGTCCAACTCTTACATCCATATATGACTACTGGAAAAACCATAGCCTTGACTACAACATTCCAGGTTCCTATGCAATATTTTACTTTGTATTCAGTTCAGTCCATCAGTCATGTCCAACTCTTTGTGACCCCCTGGACTGTAGTTTGCCAGGCTTCCCTGCCAATCACCAAGTCCCAGAGCTTGCTCAAACTCAAGTCCATTGAGTCAGTGATGCTATCAAACCATCTCATCCTCTGTCGGCCCCTTCTCCTCCTGCCTTCAATATTTCCCAGCATCAGGGTCTTTTCTAAGGAGTCAGTTCTTCAGATCAGGTCAGCAACAGTCTTTCCAATGAATATTCAGGATTGATTTCCTTTAGGATTGTCTGGTTTGATTTCCTTGCAGTCCACAGGACTCTCAAGATTCTTTTCCAACACTACAGCTCAAAAGCATCAATTTTCGGTGCTCACTTTTTTCATAGTCCAACTCTCACACCCATACATGACTACTGGAAAAACCATAGTCTTGACTAGATGGAACTTTGTCAGCAATGTAATGTCTTTGCTTTTTAATATGCTGTCTAGGTTGGTCATAACTTTTCTTTCAAGGAGCAAGCGTCTTTTAATTTCATGGCTGCAGTCACCATCTGCAATGATTTTGGAGCCCAAGAAAATACAGTCTGTCACTGTTTCCATTGTTTCCCCCTCTATTTGCCATGAAGTGATGGGACCAGATGCCATGATCTTCATTTTTTGAATGTGGGGTTTAAGCCAGCTTTTTCACTCTCTTCTTTCACTTTCATCAAGAGGCTTTTTAGTTCTTCTTCGCTTTCTGCCATAAGGATGGTGTCATCTGCATATCTGATGTTACTGATATTTCTCCCAGCAATCTTGATTTCAGTATGTGCTTCATCCAGTCTGGCATTTTGTGAGATGTACTCTGTATGTAACTTAAATAAGCACGGTGACAGTATACAGCCTTGTTGGACTCCTTTCCCAATTTGGAACCAGTTCATTGTTCCATGTCTGGTTTAAACTGTTGCTTCCTGACCTGCATACAGATTTTCTCAGGAGGCAGGTCAGGTGGTCTGGTATTCCCATCTCTTAAAGAATTTTCCACAGTTTATTGTGATCCACACAGTCAAAGGCTTTGGCATAGTCAATAAAGGCAAAGTAGATATTTTTCTGGAATTCTCTTACTTTTTCTGTGATCCAGTGGATGTTGGCAATTTGATTTCTGGTTCTTCTGCCTTTTCTAAATCCAACTTGAACATATGGAAGTTGTCGGTTCACATACTGTTGAAGCCTAGTTTGGAGAATTTTAAGCATTACTTTGCTAGTGTGTGAGATGAGTGCAGTTGTGCAGTAGTTTGAACATTCTTTGCCATTGTCTTTCTTTGGGATTGAAATGCAAACTGACCTTTTCCAGTCCTGTGGCCACTGCTGAGTTTTCCAAATTTGGTGGCATATTGAACAGCATCTTGAACAGCATCATCTTTTAGGATTTGAAATAGCTTAGCTGGAATTCATCACTTCCACTAGCTTTTTTCGTAGTGATGCTTCCTAAGGCCCACTTGACTTCACACTCCAGGATGTCTGGCTCTAGGTGAGTGATCACACCATCATGGTTATCTGGGTCATGAAGATCTTTTTTATACCATTCTTCTGTGTATTCTTGCCACCTCTTCTTAATATATTCAGCTTCTGTTAGGTTCATATTGTTTCTGTCCTTTATTGTGCTCATCTTTGCATGAAATATTCCCTTGGTATCTCTGATTTTCTTGAAGAGCTCTCTAGTCTTTCCCATTCCATTGTTTTCCTCTAATTCTTTGCATTGATCACTGAGGAAGGCTTTCTTATCTCTCCTTGCTGTTCTTTGGAACTCTGCATTCAGATGGGTATACCTTTCCTTTTCTCCTTTGTCTTTAGCTTCTCTTCTTTTCACAGCTATTTTTAAGGCCTTGTCAGACAACTATTTTGCCCTTTTGCATTTCTTTTTCTTGGGGATGACCTTGATCACCACCTCCTGTACAGTGTTATGAATCTCCATCCATATTTTTTCAGGCACTCTGTCTCTCTCAGGCACTCTTTCTATCAGATCTAATCCCTTGAATCTATTTGTCATTTCCACTGTATAATCGTAAGGGATTTGATTTAGGTCTTACCTGAATCGTAAGTGGTTTTCCCTACTTTCTTAAATTTAAGTTTGAATTTGCCAATAAGGAGTTCATGATCTGAGCCATTTTGTATTGGGTATAGCCAATTAATAGTGTTGTGATAGTTTCAGGTGAACAGCAAAGGGACTCAGTCGTACATATATAGGCATCTATTCACTCCCACTCTCCCCTTCCATCCAAGCAGCCGTATAACATTTAGCAGAGTTCCCTGTGCTATACAGTAAGTCCTTGTTGGTTATCCATTTGATATATAGCAGTGTGTACATGTCCATCCCAAACTCCCTAACTATGCCTTCCCCCATTCTTCCACCCCCAACCCATAGCAAGTATAACTTCATTCTTTGAGTCTGTGAGTCTCTTGCTGTTTTGTAAATGAGTTCATTTGTATCATTTCTTTTTAGATCCCACATATAACGGATGTCATATAATATTTCTCCTCTTTGGTCTTACTTATTACACTCAATATGACAATCTCTTGTTGTTGTTGTTCAGTCACTAAGTCATGTTCGACTTGGTGACACCATGAATTGCAACACGTCAGGCTTCCCTGTCCTTCACTGTCTTCCAGAGTTTGGTCAAACTCACATCCACTGAGTCAGTGATGCCATCCAATCATCACATCCTCTGTTGCCCCCTTCTCCTCCAGCCCTCAATCTTTCCCAGCATCAGGATTGTATCCAATGAGTCAGCCTGCATTAGGTAGTCAAAGTATTAGTGCTTCAGCATCAACCCGTCCAATGATATCCCTTCAGATTGACCAGCTTGTCTCCCTGCAGTCTAAGGGACTCTCAAGAGTCTTCTCCAGCACCGCAGTTCAAAAGCATCAGTTCTCTGATGCTCAGCTTTCTTTATGGTCTAACTCTCACATCTGTACATGACTACTGGAAAAATCACAACTTTGACTATATGGACCTTTGTTGGCAAGGTGTTGTCTCTGCTTTTTAATATGCTATCTAGGATTGTCATAGCATTTCTTCCAAATAGCATGTGTCTGAATTTCATGGCTGCAGTCACCATCTGCAATGATTTTGGAGCCCAAGAAGATAAAATCTGTCACTATTTCCATTGTTTGCCCCTCTATTTGTCATGAAATGATGAGACTGAATGCCATGATCTTAGGTTTTTGAATGTTGAGTTTTAAGCCAGCTTTTCTACTCTCCTCTTTCACCTTTATCAAGAGGCTCTTTAGTTCTTCTTCCCTTTCTGCCATTAGAGTGGTATCATCAGCATATCTGAAGTTGTTGATATTTCTCCTGGCAATCTTGATTCCAGCATGTGCTTCATCCAGCCCAGCATTTCCCATGATTTACTCTGTATGTAAATTAAATACCAGGATCACAGCAGACAGCCTTGATGTACTCCTTTCCCAATTTGGAACCAGTCCATTGTTCCACATCTAATTCTCACTGTTGCTGCTTGTCCTGCATACAGGTTTCTCAGAAGACAGGTAAGGTGGTCTGGTATTCCCATCTTTTAACAACTTCCCAGAGTTTGTTGTGATCCACATAGTCAAAGGCTTTCACGTAGTCAATGAAGCAGATGTAGCTGTCATCTGAGCCAGAGTCAGCTCCAGGTCTTGTTTTTGCTGATTGTATAGAGCTTTTCAATCTTTGACTGCAAAAAAATATAATCATCTCAATTCAGTATTGACCATCTGGTGATGTCCTTCTGTAGAGTCATCTCTTGCATTTTTGGAGGAGGGTGTTTGCTATGACCAGTGTATTTTCTTAGCAAAACTCTGTTAACTTTCACCCTGCTTAATATTGTACTCCAAAGCCAAACTTGCCCATTATACTAGGTATCTTTTGACTTCCTTTTTTTGCATTCTAATCCCATATGATGAAAAGGACAAGAAGGTCAGGTCATGGTGGATAGTTTTGACAAAATGTGGTTCACTGGAGAAGGGAATTGCAAAACACTCCAGTATTCTGCCTCGAGAATCCCATGAACAGTAAGAAAAGGCAGAAAGGTATGATACTGGAAGATGAGGTCAGTAGTTGTCCAGTATTTTATTGGGGAAGAGTAGAGAAATAACTCCAGAAAGAAAGAAGAGGCTGGGTCAAAGTAGAAACAACACGTGGTTTTGGATGTGTCTGGTGGTGAAAGTAAAGTCCAGTGCTATAAATAACAATACTATATAGGTACCTGGAATGTTAGGTCCATGAAACAAGGTAAATTGGACGTGGTCAAGCAGGAGACGGCAAGAGTGAACATTGACATTTTAGGAATCAGTGAACTAAAATGGGTGAGAATGGGTGAATTTAATTCAGATGACCATTATATCTACTACCATGGGCAAGAATCTCTTAGAAGAAACAGAGTAGACCTCATAGTCAACAAGAATCCAAAATGCAGTACTTGCTTGCAATCTCAAAAATGACAGAATGATCTCAGTTCGTTTCTAAGGCAAACCATTCAACATCACAATAATTCAAGTCTCTGCCCAACCAGTAATGCCAAAGAAGCTGAAGTTGAATAGTCCTGTTAAGACCTACAACACCATCTAGAACTAACACCAAAAATAAAGATGTCCTTTTCATCATAAGGGATTGGAATGCAAAAGTAGGAAGTCAAAAGATATCTGTAGTAACCATCAAGTTTGACCTTGAAGCACAAAATGAAGCAAGGTGAAGACTAATAGAGTTTTGCCAAGGAATGCACTGATCATAGCAAACACCCTCTTCCAACAACATGTGACAATCTCTAGGTCCATCCAAGTTGCTGCAAATGGCATTATTTCATTCCTTTCAATGGCTGAATAATACTCTGTTGTATATATGTACCACATCTTCATTATCCATTCCTCGGTTGATGCACATTCCCTAGTGGCTCAGTGGTAAAGAATCTGCCTGCAATGCAGAAGCTGCAGGAGACACAGGTTCAATCCCTGAGTCGGGAAGATCCTCTGGAGAAAGGAATGGCTACCCACTCCAGTATTCTTGCCTGGAGAAAACAGAGGAGCCTGGCAGGCTACAGTCCATAGAGTTGCAAAGAGTCAGACACAACTAAATCAACTTAGCAGCAGCAGCAAATGACTAGAAAAGTATTTTGTAATTTACAGAGTCAAAGACTAATTAAACATCGAGGTTTACATATTATTCAGTGTGAAGTTAATGGATCTTGCTATTTTCATTAAATTGCTGCAGGATCATTTCCTAAATGCTCTGTTTGAAAAAACAGAATGAACAATTTAAGAATGAAAAAAAAAAAAAAAAAAAATACTAAACCCTTTGAAATCTTCCCACAGCCTAGAATTGAAATAGTGAAATTGTTGTTACAAGGATTTATAGAACATTCTTTGGAAAACTTTAATCATTGTGGCTATGATCCTCCCCATGATTTTTAACACTGAAAATGGTATAACTAGGCCATGCCATTTTGAGAAGTCACCTCCGTTTGGAAGAGGAAGACCGCTGATTGTGGTTTTATCTTATTAACATTATGTAACATGTTTGTTTCTGGTTCATCAAAAGAACAAGTTTATTCAAGAGTTACATATTTTGGGTTCTTCACACTCTTTTTAAAATGATTGCTTTTTAAAAGATGTTTTTAATATAATAAAATGTGTAGGTTTGATGCCAATAATAGTGTCATAAATCTAAAGTATTTGTCAAACTTGAGTACTTCTGCACTTAAAAAACTCTAGAGGTTTTCCTTTTTATATTTGCTTCGTTTTGGATTATTTTCACAAAAGATCCAAGATCTAATTAATAGCTACCTCATTTATAGGACAAAGACGACAAAGACATGATTTCACTGGTCACCAGAGGGTTTGTGATTTTAGCTACAGACCTTATGACAAAAGGAAACCCTGATACCTGGGTGGGATGAGGACTGAAATATGGGTGGATCTAAAGTGAATTGTTCCATTACTCTCCCCCAAACGTATGGGCTCAGGAAACATTTCAAACATCCCCACACCAGGTTGCAGATTTTATGAACAAAGAGAAAGTAGGATTCTTAAAAACACAAAGTAATGCAGACATTTCTTTGGCTGCCAAAACAATACTTCAGACGAAAGGTTAAATGCAGTGAAAAAGCAAGCAGCAGAGTTCCCAGGGAACCAGATGCTGCGATTAAAATGCATCTTGTGTGGATTTTGCTCCAGACATCAATGTAGTCACTGAACCTTTGGGGAGGTGAGAGAAAAATAGAAATTAATACTTTCCAGATTCAACGCTCCAGGGCACACGCTGGCCCACTGGCGATTAGTCAGTCTTTATTTTCTCTTCCTGTTCAGTGTCTGTGCTAAATTGTGTTTGTAAGATTTGTTTAAAGCAGCTGTTGTTCTTTCCCATTATTCTTTCGAGATCAGCTCCTTCTCAGTGGTGGTAAATTGAGCATTCCTTCTGAATTTGGGCTGAATTGGGGGATAACAATTTGAAGAGCATTGGGTTGAATTTGGAGTCAACACTATAGAAAACAAACACCATGTCTAATGATTGCTAGTAAGTACACAGAGCAAGAATCTGCACACAAGAGCCCTTGAACAATTAGTTTGTAATAAAAAATAAGCAGCAATATAATCATGAGAGTTCTTAGGAATTCAACATGCCATATGGCTCTGGTAGATCAGTCTGGTAATGACAATTGCTTCTCAGTTAATAGTAATTTTATTATTTTAGCTAACAGCACTCTCATCAGAAAACATTTTAGAGTACTTATTTTTGCCATCAGATCAGATAAGTTGCTCAGTCGTGTCCGACTCTTTGCGACCCCATGAATCGCAGCACTCCAGGACTCCCTGTCCATCACCAACTCCTGGAGTTCACTCAGACTCACGTCCATTGAGTCAGTGATGCCATCCAGCCATCTCATCCTCTGTCGTCCCCTTCTCCTCTTGCCTCCAATCCCTCCCAGCATCAGAGTCTTTTCCAATGAGTCAACTCTTTGCATGAGGTGGCCAAAGTACTGGAGTTTCAGCTTTAGCATCATTCCTTCTAAAGAAATCCCAGGGCTGATCTCCTTCAGAATGGATTGGTTGGATCTCCTTGCAGTCCAAGGGATTCTCAAGAGTCTTCTCCAACACCACAGTTCAAAAGCATCAATTCTTCGGTGCTCAGCCTTCTTCACAGTCCAACTCTCACATCCATACATGATCACAGGAAAAACCATAGCCTTGACTAGACAAACCTTTGTTGGCAAAGTAATGTTTCTGCTTTTGAATATGCTGTCTAGGTTGGTCATAACTTTCCTTCCAAGGAGTAAGTGTCTTTTAATTTCATGGCTGCAGTCACCATCTGTAGTGATTTTAGAGCCCAGAAAAATAAAGTCTGGCACTGTTTCCACTGTTTCCCCATCTATTTCCCATAGTCAAGAGTAAACAACTGACCACAAATCTTTGTATTGGTGTTTTAAAAGGGAGAGATCTGTATTGTCTTATTATTGTCTAAATGGTAGGAGAGAAAATCAAAATCTACAGACCCAAAAAACTCAACGCTGTGCTCTATTGGGCTAGCATCATGTTCTTAAACGAATTTAAGTGTCTTTAGGCAGAGCATGTATTTCCCAATTTGCCAAAGGTCTACCACTTCATGTTACTTTTTAATTTCACATGTTCTATTACCTTCTTGGCCAGTAAATATATTTGAGGGCTTTTAAAATTTTTATTGGAGAATAGTTGATTTACACTGTTGTGTTAGTTTCTGCTGTACATACAGCAAAGTGATTCAGGTATACCTAAACATATATCCAGGTGTCTCAAGTGGTAAAGAATCAGCCCGTCAATGCAGGAGCTGCTGGAGATGTGGGTTTGATCCCTGGGTTGGAAAGATCCCCTGGAGGAGGACATGACAACCCACTCCAGTATTCTTGTTGGGATAATCCCATGGAAAGAGAAGCCTGGTGGGCTATATAGTCCATGGGGTCACAAAGAGTCAGACACAACTGAAACTCCTGAGCACATACATATACCATTCTTTTTCAGCTTCTTCTCTCATGCAGGTCATTGCAGAGTATTAAGTAGAGTTCCCTGTGCTATACAGAGGTCCATATTAGTTATCTATTTTATACATATTACTAGTTGCGTGTATATGTCAATCTCAATCTCCCAATTTATCCCCCCACCTTTCTACCCTGGTAACCATAAGTTTGTTTTTTATATCCGTGACTCTTTGTTTTGTAAGTTCATTTATACCCTTTTTTTAGATACCACATATAAGGGATATCAAATATTTGTCTTTGTCTTATTTCACTCAGTATGACGATCTGTAGGTACATCCATGTTGTGACAAATGACATTATTTCATTCTTTTTTTTTTACAGTTGAGTAATGTTCCATTGTATATATGTACTACATCTTCTTTATCCATTCTTCTTTTGATGGACATTTAGGTTGCTTTGCATTTGAGTTTATTACCCCTACCCAGAGCATCATGAGACTTACTAACATGAAAGTGATTAGTATACACTTGTGAGGATACTTATGGGTTCATTGATTAAAGGCTACTGTAGTAACATAGACAGGACATCTATGCAACGAGACTGATGAATGAAAGGTTTTTAGAATAGGAGAATAATCACAGACACTATACAAGGGAAACAGGACACCTTCCTAAAAATGAAATAGAAAATTATTCTAGAAGCCTAGGAGCTGGGTCTGAGGTAAAATAAAAATAAAAATTACACACCAGAGATGTATAGGAATATCTTTTGAAAATCTTTCTTATTGGGCATGTACCCAATAGAATGCCATATCCATACTCTGATTTAGGATAAAAAAATGATAGGTGAGTTCAGTTGGTATACTTCTGATTATCACTGACCATTCAAATACAGTTGCTCTGTGCTGAGAAGTGTCTATAAATTTTTAATTTGTAATATCAGGTCACTTGCATCTTAATCAAAAATTATAAACAAGGATAGAAGAGAGGTATCAATGTAATAATGAAAAGAGTAATTTAACACTTTATTAGCACCTCCAAAGAGGTTCAGTTTCCACATAGGAAGAGTAAGTCTTTAGACTAGTTCCTGTTACAAATAGGGGAGGGGGGCTCAGCAGTATTAGGGATTTTTCAGAAAGCCCTAAAACCATTTTTATTTTCTTTCAAGTTTTATTTTTGAAACATCAAGTTTTCCAAAACATTTTACCCTTAACTTAAGCCTTTGTTTTTCAAAGGAAATTTAATTTAAAAAACATGTTTTTTCTAACTAAGTTCAAGCTTGTATTGTACAAGTAAGACATATTTTTGTTTAAAATTAATTCTTGTTTGCTTCTAGTACTACAAGGGAAACCAAATTCAAAAGGCTGAGCTAGTGCATTTTCAGAGTTGAGTACAACATAAGCTAAAACATTTCAAATTCTCTTCTCACTTCAGATTTTAAATCATTTTATTTCTTTTTAGGGTTATTATTTATATGATTTCAAGGATATAAGTTTAAAAACATACCAATAACTAAGAACCTAGAAAAGATATAATGGAAATGTTGTTAAAGATCACCTTAGGAAGGTGTAAATTGGCAAAATCTGTTGGCAGAATTTCTACTGAAGGTTTAATTTGGCAAAATCTGTTGACAAATCTCTGCTAGTGTCTAGGGTGTCTCGGTGGAGAAGGAGTAGAAGTAGCACTAAGCCCCCAGTGTTAGAGACCTCTGCTGAGATGTGAACACAGGGCCAAGCAAACCTCATATATCTGGGAGAGGGAATATACATCCTAACATCTCTGTTTGTTTCCCATTATTTTACCACATACTCTGGTTGTGCTGAAAACAAGTCATGGATCATGGTAGAATTGCTCTGAGAAAATTTTCTTAAATTGAGAGCCTTTTAGCATTGTTTAATAACTTCTATCCCTGCCTCATCCTCAAAGTCAATACACACACAACCTTTCTGATCCATCCATTTACTAAAACATCTGACATTTGTTGGGCATCAGAAGTGTGTCAGGTCCATCCCAAAAACACTATGATAGATGAGCCTCTCTAGCCCCCAGAAAGTTACAACCTTATAAGGGAGATAGACACACAAGTTATCACAAGGAGATGAATCAAAGCTGTATTAGAACAAAAAAATTATCCCATCATTGTGTATCTCAGATATACAGGCTTCTTAGCACTATTTCAAAAGCACCTGGGGGACTTCCTTGATAGTCCAGTGGTTAAGACTCTGTGCTTCCAAAGAGGGGGCCCGGGTTCAGTTCCTGGTTGGGCAACTAAAATCCCACATGTAGAAGGTGCAGTTAAAAAAAAAAAAAAAAGCACATAGATCAGCTGTAGATTTGGGGCTAATCAATATGTCCCATGAGTTTGCCAATTTGGAGGTACCAGGACAACTCTATGGACTCTGTGGCACCATCCAGCAGAGGTCCTCACTCCTGAGTATCACTTGACTGAGCTCTGCTCAGCATAAAAGAACCCACCCAAAGACTGTTCTATACATCGGTGTCTCTTTTGCTGTCTCACATACAGGATTATCATTACCATCTTTCTAAATTCCATATATATGTGTTAGTATACTGTATTGGTGCTTTTCTTTTTTTTTTTTAATTTAAATTTATTTATTTTAATTGGAGGCTAATTACTTTACAATATTGTATTGGTTTTGCCATACATCAACATGAATCTGCCACGGGTATACACATGTTCCTCATCCTGAACCCTCCTCCCACCTCCCTCCCCGTACCATCCCTCTGGGTCATCCCAGTGCACAGCCCCAAGCATCCTGTATGCTGCACCAAACCTGGACTGGCGATTTGTTTCACATATGATATTATACACGTTTCAATGCCATTCTCCCAAATCATCCCACCCTTTCCCTCTCCCACAGAGTCCAAAAGACTGTTCTATACATCAGTGTCTCTTTTGCTGTCTTGCATACAGGATTATCGTTACCATCTTTCTAAATTCCATATATATGCATTAGTATACTGTATTGGTGTTTTTCTTTCTGGCTTACTTCACTCTGTATAATAGGCTCCAGTTTCATCCACCTCATTAGAACTGATTCAGATGTATTCTTTTTAATGGCTGAGTAATACTCCATTGTGTATATGTACCACAGCTTTCTTATCCATTCATCTGCTGATGGACATCTAGGTTGCTTCTATGACCTGGCTATTATAAACAGAGCTGCAATGAACATTGGGGTACATGTGTCTCTTTCAGTTCTGGTTTCCTTGGTGTGTATGCCCAACAGTGGGATTGCTGGGTCATAAGGCAGTCTATTTCCAGTTTTTTAAGGAATCTCCACACTGTTCTCCATAGTGGCTGTACTAGTTTGCATTCCCACCAACAGTGGAAGAGGGTTCCCTTTTCTCCACACCCTCTCCAGCATTTATTGCTTGTAGACTTTTGGATCACAGCCATTCTGACTGGCATGAAATGGTACCTCATTGTGGTTTTGATTTGCATTTCTCTGATAATGAGTGATGTTGAGCAACTTTTCATGTGTTTGTTAGCCATCTGTATGTCGTCTTTGGAGAAATGTCTGTTTAGTTCTTTGGCCCATTTTTTGATTGGGTCATTTATTTTTCTGGAATTGAGCTGCAGGAGTTGCTTGTATATTTTTGAGATTAGTTGTTTGTCAGTTGCTTCATTTGCTATTATTTTCTCCCATTCTGAAGGCTGTCTTTTCACCTTGCTTATAGTTTCCTTTGTTTTGCAGAAGCTTTTAATTTTAATTAGGTCCCATTTGTTTATTTCTGCTTTTATTTCCAGTATTCTGGGAGGTGGGTCATAGAGGATCCTGCTGTGATTTATGTCGGAGAGTGTTTTGCCTATGTTTTCCTCTAGGAGTTTAATAGTTTCTGGTCTTACGTTTAGATCTTTCATCCATTTGAGTTTATTTTTGTGTATGGTGTTAGAAAGTGGTCTAGTTTCATTCTTTTACAAGTGGTTGACCAGTTTTCCCAGCACCACTTGTTAAAGAGATTGTCTTTAATCCATTGTATATTCTTGCCTCCTTTGTCAAAGATAAGGTGTCCATAGGTGCGTGGGTTTATCTCTGGGCTTTCTATTTTGTTCCATTGATCTATATTTCTGTCTTTGTGCCAGTACCATACTGTCTTGATGACTGTGGCTTTGTAGTAGAGCCTGAAGTCAGGCAGGTTGATTCCTCCAGTTCCATTCTTCTTTCTCAAGATATTTGGCTATTCGAGGTTTTTTGTATTTCCATACAAATTGTGGAATTATTTGTTCTAGCTCTGTGAAGAATACCATTGGTAGCTTGATAGGGATTGCATTGAATCTATAGATTGCTTTGGGTAGTATACTCATTTTCACTATATTGATTCTTCCAATCCGTGAACATGGTATATTTCTCCACCTATTAGTGTCCTCTTTGATTTCTTTCACCAGTGTTTTATAGTTTTCTATATATAGATCTTTAGTTTCTTTAAGTAAATATATTCTAAGTATTTTATTCTTTTTGTTTCAATGGTGAATGGAATTGTTTCCTTAATTTCTCTTTCTATTTTCTCATTATTAGTGTATATGAATGCAAGGGATTTCTGTGTGTTGATTTTATATCCTGCAACTTTACTATATTCATTGATTAGCTCTAGTAACAAAAGAGACCATAGCAAAAATCAACAAAGCCAAAAGCTGGTTCTTTGAAAGGATAAATAAAATTGAAAAACCATTAGCCAGACTCATCAAGAAACAAAGAGAGAAAAATCAAATCAATAAAATTAGAAATGAAAATGGAGAGATCACAACAGACACAGAAATACAAAGGATCATAAGAGACTACTATCAGCAATTATATGCCAATAAAATGGACAACTTGGAAGAAATGGACAAATTCTTAGAAAAGTACAACTTTCCAAAACTGAACCAGGAAGAAATAGAAAATCTTAACAGACCCATCACAAGCACGGAAATTGAAACTGTAATCAGAAATCTTCCAGCAAACAAAAGCCCAGGTCCAGACGGCTTCACAGCTGAATTCTACCAAAAATTTAGAGAACAGCTAACACCTATCCTACTCAAACTCTTCCAGAAAATTGCAGAGGAAGGTAAACTTTCAAACTCATTCTATGAGGCCACCATCACCCTAATTCCAAAACCTGACAAAGATGCCACACACAAAAAAAAACTACAGGCCAATATCACTGATGAACATAGATGCAAAAATCATTAACAAAATTCTAGCAATCAGAATCCAATAACACATTAAAAAGATCATACACCATGACCAAGTGGGCTTTATCCCAGGGATGCAAGGATTCTTCAATACCCACAAATCAATCAATGTAGTACACCACATTAACAAATTGAAAACTAAAAGCCATATGATTATCTCCATAGATTCAGAGAAAGCCTTTGACAAAATTCAACATCCATTTATGACAAAAACTCTCCAGAAAGCAGGACTAGAAGGAGCATACCTCAACATAATAAAAGCTATATATGACAAACCCACAGCAAACATTATTCTCAATGGTGAAAAATTGAAAGCATTTCCCCTAAAGTCAGGAACAAGATAAGGGTACCCACTTTCACCACTACTATTCAACATAGTTTTGGAAGTTTTGGCCACAGCAATCAGAGCAGAAAAAGAAATAAAAGGAATCCAAATTGGAAAAGAAGAAGTAAAACTCTCACTGTCTGCAGATGACATGACCCTCTACATAGAAAACCCTAAAGACTCCACCAGAAAATTACTAGAGCTAATCATTGAGTATGGAGTTTTTCTTTCTGGCTTACTTCACTCTGTATAATAGGCTCCAGTTTCATCCACCTCATTAGAACTGATTCAGATATATTCTTTTTAATGGCTGAGTAATACTCCATTGTGTATATGTACCACATTCTTATCCATTCATCTGCTGATGGACATCTAGGTTGCTTCCATGCCCTGACTATTATAAACAGTGCTGCAATGAACATTGAGGTACACGTGTCTCTTTCAGTTCTGGTTTCCTTGGTGTGTATGCCCAGCAGTGGGATTGCTGGGTCATACGGCAGTTCTGTTTCCAGTTTTTTAAGGAATCTCCACACTGTTTTCCATAGTGGCTGTACTAGTTTGCATTCCCACCAACAGTGTAAGAGGGTTCCCTAAGAAAGCTGTGGTACATATACACAGCCATTAAAAAGAATACATTTGAATCAGTTCTAATGAGGTGGATGAAACTGGAGCCTATTATACAGAGTGAAGTAAGCCAGAAAGAGAAACACCAATACAGTATACTAACGCATATATATGGAATTTAAAAAGATGATAACGATAACCCTGTATACGAGACAGCAAAAAAGACACAGATGTATAGAACAGTTTTTTGGACTCTGTGGGAGAGGGAGAGGGTGGGATGATTTGGGAGAATGGCATTGAAACATGTATAATATCATATGTGAAACAAATCGCCAGTCCAGGTTCCATGCAGGATACAGGATGCTTGGGGCTGGTGCACTGGGATGACCCAGAGGGATGTTAACGGGGAGGGAAGAGGGAGGGGGTTTAAGAATGGGGAACACGTGTATACCCGTGGCAGATTCATGTTGATGTATGGCAAAACTAATAAAATATTGTAAAGTAATTAGCCTCCAATTAAAATAAATAAATTTAAATTAAAAAAAAAGAAAAACCAACGCAGCTTCTTTGTGACCACAGGTAGAGGAAGATGAACTGAATCACCTCGAAGATAAAATGCAGAAGTTTGTCTTTGACTTTGCAACCTACCATTTCTGCTTCCTTTTCACTCTGTCAGAATCACATTCCCTCCCCCCTTCAGAACACAGTGTGTGCCTTTTCCCCAACCCTCTCCTTAAACAAATCAGAAAAGTATCCATCTTTGCCAACATAGTAGTCTGTTGGCTGCCACCTGTAGTATACAGTTTTCTTTTTTGGCCTCCCAATAACTAAAGGCTTTACTGTGTTGGGAGAACATCAAGTTTGTGAATCTTTGGGGAGGAGAGGGGAAGGAGAAGGAACCAGATGCTGTCTTCCCACACCTCGATGTCAAGGAGCTGGCATGAAGCAGGGACCGTGAGGCAGGACCAGCTTCAGGGGCTGCCAGAGCCAGCAGAAGTGGCATCAAGTATTCAGTGGCTGAGATGTATACCTTGCCACTTGATTGTTGTGGTGTGAGTTGATCCTTACACTGTTATCTGTTGAATCAGATCCCGTAAAAGCTGTTGAAGCCTAACCCCCATACCTGTGAATGGGAACTTATTAGTAAACAGACTTTGTAGATGGTCAAGTTAAGATAAAGTCATTAGTATGGGCCCTATTGCCTTTACAGTTCAGTATGACTGTATCTTTATAAAAAGAGGGAATTTGGACACAGAGACAGATGGGCACACAGAAAAAAAAACATTATGTGAGTATGAAGGCAGAGACTGGATGATGTGTCTACAAGCTGAGGAATTCCAAAGACTGATGGCAACTACCAGAAGCTAGGAAGGAAGCAAGGAAAAGATTTTCACTCAGCCCTCAGCAGGAACGAACCCTGCTTACACCTTCATCTCAGACTTCTAGCCTTAAGAACTTCAAGATAATAAGGGTGTTTGTTTGTTCAAGCCCCAAGTTTATGGTATTTTGTTGAGGCAGCCTTAACAAACTAGTGCATAGACTTTTACCCTACCTGATTTTCCAGCCTTTCTGATAGTTCATTGAGCTACTCAGTGTATGTAATCATTTCCTTTTTTAAAAAATAATTTTTTTGAGCCTGGGCTCAATAGTTGCAGTTCCCGGGCTCGAGAGCACAGGCTCAGTAGTTGTAGTGCAAGGGCTTAGTTGTTCTGCAGCACATGGGATCCAGGAATCCAACCCATGTCACCTGCATTGGCAGGCAGATTCTTAACCATTGAGCCACCAGGGAAGCCTCTAATCCTTTCCTTTCCTTAACTGGAGTTGGTTTCTTGTCAGTGCCTTAAGACCGTGATTGCTATCTTTCAGTAACCATTCTTTCCTTCCTCCTTCCCAACAGCTCCATTTCTCATTTTAGAATTCATGTGGTTCTGGGAAAACAGATGTTACCTCTTAGCCAGTCAACAATGTGATTGGTTCCTGAGTGGGCAAGACCTGAAGATGATCTGCTCACAGTGAAGTGCCAGACATTTTCTAGAATGCTGAGGCAAAGATATTCTCTTCCCTGCTGTACATAAATAAAAATGTTTGTAGCCTAGCAACTCTGGCAATCCTGTCTCAGAGGCAGCCAACTTCAGAAGGCAAGAAAGAAGGGAAGAAAGAAATCCTTCATTGAGCTGCTGGACCAAGGCACACCTGGAGTTAGCACTCCCTATGGCTTTCTCATCCCAGGAGCCAAACAATTCCCCTTATTTTTAAAGCCAGTTGGAGATAAATTTTTCTCCTATCTCTAGACAAAAGCATCTTAACTGACCCACCCCATTTATACTTTAAACATTATTCACAGAATTTCAATAAGCCTCTAAGTTATATGCTATTTAAAATAATTGTGCTTAATTTTATGGTGAAACCCTTTTAAAAACAATGTCCATTCATTGTGAGGAGTTGAATAACATTTAAGGTGACCTGAGGGTTATCATGTAACTGCTAAGCTGATTGACCCCAAAGGAAATAGTAATAGTAATGATGATAATGACAGTGGTAGCGGTGGTGGGTAGTGATGGCTATTTCTTCTCAAGCGCATGGGGATTTGAGGAAAGCTTCTGTAAAGCAGAAACACTGGACCTGGAACTCGAACAATACACTGGAGTTTGACAGGCACTTCTGGTTCTCAAGGACAATAGAAGGGTCTCAGGCCTAGATCAAACTCTTACTTTCCCTTCCTGTTTATATGTACCTATTCCTGAGTCATACAACACAGGTACAAATGGTCCTGTAATCATAGCCCTGCCCTTGAACTGGAACAAAAGAACAAATTCAGGACTCCATCTGCCCAAAGTGGGATGGAGCTGGCACCCATTTCCTGTTCCTGGTAGAGTTTATGGTTACTGTGGCTATGCTTGTGCATGGAGCCACAATGTTCTCTCATTTCCTAACACCATCCCATAGTTTGTGTGATTAGAGTTGCATTCTGGTTTCAAATTTGCACTCCAGTCCTTTATTGTGATCTCTAAACCTTTGGCCACTCAGTGGACTTCTTTTCAGCACAGAAAGATTTTGAATCTGACTATATCACCTGCTGGGAAATAAGCACAGTTCCTACCCAGATGTGCCTGCATTACTAAACTTGACTTTCAGCCATTGATTATAGCCTGCTGAGGATCTGAGCTTATCCTATGGCCACTGCCATAGGATCTGCTGACCACCCGTCTCAGGTGGCAGGCTCTCTTTCTCCCAGCACCTGCTCCTGTGACTGTGCTTTAGTTCTTTTTCCAGTTAGAACTCCAGCAAATATAATAGCTGAAAGCATACGGATTATGACACTTCTTCCTCTAATAAGACATAATTTTAGCCAATATTTTACCAGATCTTGGAGATCCAAGGTTCATTTTATTGAATCTTTTCCATTTCCTTTTCTTTGTAGCCACTCACCTGGGTTTCCTGTTTCAAGATGATAATCAAGCAGTCCCTTTCACCCCCTCTATCGTTCAAGGGCCCCAGTTTCTTTTGCTTTAAGTTCCTTAAAACCCAGGTATTTACCTCTGAATTAAAGCACAGGAGTCCTGAGGTATTTGGAATCAAAGAACAAACCACATTAAAAAATGAAGCTTGAATAAAAATACCTAAAGGAGTGACAGCAGAGGGATTTGAAAAAAGGGAACCCCACCCAGACGTTATGGGGAAGATACTAAGCTTACATAAGAATAACGATGTACAAAAATGACCATTATAGTCAAACAGTACTTAGTAGCAGGAAAAACCATCTATAATAAATGCTATTATAGACACTAGAAATCAACAAGGTAAGAAAGAAAAAATTGTGCCTTTCTCATAAATGATCTTCATTTATGCAAATCACCTCACAGGAAAGATATTACTAAATGTTTCTTTATTTAACATAAATTTCATTTTTGTAGCAATTTAGTGGGATTTATAACTTATAATATGATCAGATGCTCACAAATTTAAAAATTTAAGGGATGATTATTCCAGAAATTTACATTAGATTTTATTGTGATAAAGAATGTTTCTGGATGCTGCAAAGATAAATAAGGCCTACATGGACCCAAAAGTATAAGTACACATGTAACAGTCATACTAGGCAGAATGTGGGTATGTTTCTGGGAGTATGAAGTGCTGGAAGTGACAACTAGTTAAGACAGAGAGGAGATGGCTCTTGAGATTATACAATAGAATTAGGAAAAAGGGACAGCATCACATAAATCACACAGTAAGTTGTGCAGATATATAGGCTATTCTAATTTGCCCTCACTTTTTTCTGTGTCTGCCTACTATTAATCCATTTGGGAATAGAATAGAAAAACATTAGAGAACATTTTTAACACAAGATTCAGGAACTCTGCAGAGACTAATACTGACCATGTTTGGCCAACTTTCAATGACCAATATGGTCTTTTCCATATTAAACACACAGAATAACATAAATGTTTATTATTGACAGTGTCCCCCCCACCCCTTTCACTGGATTTGTTTTATAAACAGCTATCTAACTTGTTTTCTTCCTGCGTTTGGAAAGCCAGAAAGTCCAAGCTTTTTCATCATTGAAAGCATCTTGGTTAGGAAGTCTTTCCAGCTTTATTACAAAACTGAGTGCTATTTCCCAGCAAGATAAAATCTGTTCTGATTATTCCGAGCAGTGCTACCTTAGCAAAATATCTCATTCTGTTTTTGCAGTACCCATATCTAGATCAGGACTTTGACTCTAGGGTCTCATGCCAGGAAAATGGGTCTTGCTGATTCTGGCTTTCCTTGTGCTGAATCAGAAAACAAAAATGTCACTTCTTGTAACTTGGGGTTTATCCTGTTCTCTCCTAACCAGACGCATATACTGAAAAAGATTCTCCTCTTTTTTTTAACAATCATGAACGTGAAGACAATGGCTTGCCTAAATGATATTAAATGAAGAATATTGAGTCTATTATGAGCATCCCTTGATGTGGTATGACTTCCTGATGATCACTTATGAAGAAACTGCAGAAGGAAAACTTATAATCCCAGGAAAGTTTATCATTGAAAATCTATGTGGATTAACGGATACTTCTGAATCCAACGTTTGTGTTCTTATAGGTGGAGTGGTTCTTGAAAGGTTTGTCTTTGCCTCCCTGTCTTAGATGTAATAGAAATAGAGATCCACTTCGCTGTGCCTTGCTTCCTATAGAGATAACTTGCCAAATTTAATCAGTACTAAATTTATCCCAGATTCATTTAGAGGGCTGGCTATGACTGACCAAACACTTACTTTGAATTGTAAAACTTTCAACAAGCTGTGCATGAGAGTCAAGCTTAGAATGACTTTTTGGCATTTCATGATAAAGAGTTGATCCAGTACAATTTTTGTGACCTCGTGTGACATTTTGTCTCATCTTTGGCAGATAACATTGTCTTTTATGTGTGTAAAAATCAGGCTTTTATAAAACAAAAGCTAGATATTTCAACTTTTGCTGAAAAATGTTTTTAAGGGCCAACTATGGTGTAAGGCTTGGTGCTGCAGATATGTGTTGAAAAGATAGACATGGCCCCTCCCTTGCAGACTTCACAGATAAAGGGGGAGCCAGGCAAGCCAGTGAGCAGAAACAATCAAGTGTGATAAGTTTTATTCATTATCTGTAAACTAAATCAAGGAGCAATTTAGTTACTAAGAAAGGCAGAAGAATTCTAAATATGAATTCTCTTAGAATAAAATCTTCACTAAGACTTTTCATCATATTTTATAATTTAAAATTTGTCTTTCTCTTTGATAGCAAGCAGTTAAATTTTTATACTATGGTCAGAATCGTAAAAGAAAAAGTCTGAACAATATATGAATACTGGTTTGGATCTTCTCCAAGAAACTATAGATGATCATTTGAAGGGGACAATTTAGGCATGTTTGCTAGGAATCAGATTGGGAATTAAAAAAAAAATTAATTTCTTTCTGTCAAGAATTTGCAAAACTAAGAGCAGAAAAGGAAATAAAGCATGCTTTAATCAATAGCTATTTTGAAATAACTTCTACAAGCAAGGTGAAATTGAAAAACTTAATCTCAGCTCATGGATTAAGTTTTGTATTAAGTTCAGAACTGTTGGGAGCATTGGCGTGAAAGGAGTAAGACCAAGACCTCATCTTCTTCAGTTCCATGTCAGGTAGGTAGAGGACAAGTAGGCAACCTCAATACACCCTGCCAAGTTGGAGAGAAGATGCCCCACAGTCAGTCAAGAATATTTGTTAAACTTGTTGAAAGAGCATGGCTGATTCATGAGGATGCAATAAATACAAGTTGGAGGAGCAGAGGGTATGTGCTGGAAGACAAATAGGAGAGATGGATAAGAGGGAGGGCAAGAAGTACTAGGAAATCATTACAAAGAGTTCAGATTTTAACATGAAACAGAAAGCTTTAAGCAGAAAGCTTTCCAGCACTTGAAAGAAGTGGGCAGGATGACAGTGTTAGATAATTTTTTTAAAAAATCTTTCTGGTTGCATTTTGGAAAATTGATCACAGAAAGAAAAGGCTGGAATAGGTCCTTGCAGTAATTCAAGTGAGAAATGACCAAGTCTTGAACCTTGTTAATGGAAACAGAAACGGCTAGGCTGGGTAATTGATCGGAAGTGAGGAACAAGAGGATGCTTCCAGATTAGGTTGGATGATGGGGTGGATGGTGGGGCATTTACTGAGACAGAAATTATGGGAAGAGAAGTAGATTTAGATGGAAGATAAAGAGTTGGATTTTAAATGTTTGCGTATAAGATGCCTGTGGGTGGAGAATTCTGGAAGGCAGCTGGAAACATTGGCCTGCAGCTCCAGAGAAGAGATCTAGACTTGAGATAAAAGTTATGAGAGGGAAATCACCCAGCAAGAGCATATAAGGGGAAAAAAGGGTCAAGGACACAAGCCTGGTAAACACAGACATTTGAGGGCTGTACAGACAAAGAGGAATTCTAATAGAGGACCAAGAAGTAGAGAAAATAAAAAACAGGAAAGATTGGTGTCATGGGATCTTAGGGTGGAGAGAATTTTCAGGAAGGAAAACATGGTGTTAATTGCTGCAGAGAGTGAATGAGGTGTGTCCATTGGCAAGGACAGTTTCATTGTAGGGCAGGATCAGAAGTCAGCTTGCAGGTAGGGTGAGGAGTTAGAAGTGAGGAAGAATAAAGAAGTACAGACTTGTATGAGGCCTTTAGGAAAAGAAAGAGAGTTTAGTAAACATACAGATCTAGGTGTTTATGTTTTAGACTATGGGGTCGCATAGAGTTGGACACAACTGAAGTGATGTAGCAGCAGCAGCAGCAGCATTCCCACACAGACCCCCCAAAAAAACTGTCATTTGCTTTACTTTGTTGACTTAGTTTAAGAGTGATAGAGTAATGGCCTGGAAAATACTAACAGACATCCTAAAATTTTCAATCCTTTCTTCTATAATCCAAGAAAAGATAACAACTTACCTTTAATGAGTAGGAAGAAATATAGTAATGCAAAGGAATTAAGTAATAAGTTCAAAATTTTAACAACAGAGCATCAGATAACAGCAATGATACCAATTTGTATTCCCAAACCCACATGCTTCTGTTTACTTCATTTTGAGAAATTTTGTCTCTTAAATGGAGATCTGAAAGAAAATATACAGAGGTTAAAGTAACTCAGAAGAGTGAATGAACAGTAATGTTCATATGAAGAAAGGTCCAAAAGGCTATTCTAAGGAGTAGTCTTATGTTGATTATTGCAGCAACAGAAGGAATTTTAGAATCCATTAACTCATTTTGCAGATGGGAAATCTAAGGCCCAGAGAGGTCAGATGACTTGTCTAACTATAGGATCAGGACAAAAATCTTTATCTCTTAACATCCATCCAACCACTTGCAAAAGATTTCTTCTTTCTAAACCAAAGTAAGTTGCTGCTGCTGCTAAGTCGCTTCAGTCATGTCCGACTCTGTGCGACACCATAGACGGCAGCCCACCAGGCTCCCCCGTCCCTGGGATTCTCCAGGCAAGAAACTGGAGTGGGTTGCCATTTCCTTCTCCAATGCATGAAAGTAAAAAGTGAAAGTGAAGTCACTCAGTCGTGTCTGACTCTTAGCGACCCCATGGACTGCAGCCTACCAGACTCCTCCATCCATGGATTTTCCAGGCAAGAGTACTGGAGTGGGGTGCCATTGCCTTCTCCAAGTAAGTTGCTATTGGTTATCAAAGGAGTATAATAATTCTGTCCATTTAACTCCCAAAGGTTTCTTGCCAATAACCAAAAGGGTTTACAAAGTACATTGAGCTCTAGAAAGATAAACTATTCATTGAAGGCATTTGTCTTCTACTAATTCTACACTTTTTTCTATTTTCATATTATTTATATTTTCATGTTTATGTTTTCTTGGTTGCTCTCTGTATTATTATTCTACATCTATCATCTAGTTTCCAATTGTTCTCCTTCCTAATTTTACCCACATAGAAATACATACTTTGTCATAAAAGCTTACTCCCCTTTTCATAAAGCTGTCCTTGCTTCTGCTGGTTGAGCTTTTGGGGTCTACCTGGTCAACATGTGGTATATGTTTTCATACACACAGATGGCCTGAGCCTCTTCACTGAGGGACAGTCCCTGTCCCTAAGCCTTGTTCCCACAATTCTTACAAAGGCCAACCTCAAAGGACCACCACTTATGTGTCCTCTGTGGGATTAGAAACAGGAGGTTTTACCACATGTTTTCTGTACTGGTTCCATTTCTGAGAGTGAGTCGCACATGGCAATAGAATTGGAGATACTTTAGAAAAAGAAAGAAAAAAAAAGATCACCCTTAAAGCTAATCCTGCTGTTGACACAAAGCAGAATTAGACTTTGGAAAATGTCCATCCCTTAATATCTCATATTGCTCTCATTTGTAGTGTAAAATGATGCAACTCACATTGTACTTTGTCCAGTAATGCACTTAATCCCCATGAAAGAAAGAAATGAATCACTACAGCAAGACTCCTGTCTTCCAAATGACTCTTTCTCAAATTAGAAATGAGTAATTATTATAGGGGTAAATAACTATGAGTTTCTCAGAATAGATAAATTTCCTCAAGTCATGAGACAGCACTCACAGGATTCCCCCATCCCAGATCCTGGAAATGCTAAGCTTTTGACACCCCCTTTCTTGCATTCAGGAACTGAGACATTTAAATGGGCATAAGTGGAAAAATCCACATTGGCTCACAGGATATGAATACGGTTTCCTTACTTCAAGTGGCATGTTAGTGGGAATTGTGTTTCGCACTGCATTTAAGATGCCAAGCCCAGGAGAAAGCCTCTAACTTTCAATAGCTGTATACAAATAGAGTAAGCTAACAATGACCTCCTGCTTTCCCAGGCCAGCCATCAAGGGCATGGGACTCCAGAATCAATCGCATGAGAAATATCACTCATGCGTATTGCCATGGTGGTTTCCATCTTAAAAGCTGGTATTTACCGTTCAGTCAAGAGTGTATTACAATCAAAAAAAGGATTGTTATTTGTTGAGATAAAGTGAGTCCAAGGCAAATACCTGCTTTTCAGAGAAAACAGAGACTCTAAAGCAATTCAGATGTCTTCAAGACAAAAGTAAATTATCTTGCCTCTTTGCTGTTAAACAAGTTCATTGTCTCTCTTTCAAGCTTCAGGTGTTTCTAGTCTCTAGAAAATGTCTTGAAAATTAGGCTAACGTCAGTAAACAAACTAGCTAATGTCAAACAGATTGATTTCTCAAGCTCTGATCATGATTTATGAGCCGGAATGAAGAAGCTATCTATCTGGCATGCACTGTTCTCTTTAGTCCTAGCTTGATGAGTAAGAAGCTGAGTTATGGTTTCTTGGCTGAGATTAGCTGTCTCCAGGAACTTGGGTAACTGTCTCCGATAATCCAGTCTGTGTATGAAACGTAGAAAAGCCTTAGGTAGCCCAGAAATTTAGCAAAATACAAGACTGTCCAACTAGACAGAAGCAAAACTACAACTGAAAATGAGCCAAAAACTCTCCTCCAAGTAAACAACGTTAAAATTTAAAAATAAAATCAATACCAGGCTGAACCAGAATGTTTTCTGGGAGGTGCGTTCACACTATCATAGGACTTCCCTGGTGGCTCAGATGGTAAAGCATCTGTCTACAATGTGGGAGACCTGGGTTCAATCCCTGGGTTGGGAAGATCCCCTGGAAAAGGAATTGGCAATCCACTCCAGTACTATCGCCTGGAAAATCCCACGGACAGAGGAGCCTGGTAGGCTACAGTCCTTGGGGTCGCAGAGAGTCGGACACGACTGAGCGACTTCACTTTCATTTTCAGTGACCTCAGAAGATTCTAGATAAACCACAAGCATTCTAATTTCTCTCAGAAGTATGTTATAGATCTGCCATTCATGAATTATAGCTAATTATTTTGGAAGTGATTTATATTCAGTCTATCTTTTGAGGGTAAAAAGTATTGTATACAGTATATTCAGTATTCAGTATGTTAACCAGTTCATTCTTGTTTAATGCTAAGTTTCTGTCTCTTGAATATTATAGGTTATTTTCCACATTCTGTTAAACCAGATTTTGTAAACAAATATGTATTTTTTCTCCGTAGTCTAGATGATTTTTTATAGGGTTTATAGATCCCTTTTTGATCTCATTTTTTCAAACTAAAAAACTCATTGGAAAAGACCCTGATGCTGGGAAAGATTGAAGGCAGGAGGAGAAGGGGATGCCAGAGGATGAGATGGTTGGATGGTATCACTGACTCGATGGATGTGAGTTTGAGCATAAAAAGTATTTTTTATTTTGTTTTGTTTTTCAGCAATTTCACTAGAAATATCAAGTAACTATAAACATCAAAATCTCGGAAGTAGGGCACAGGTTTTTCTTTGTCCACTTCCCGATGGGTAATGCTTGTGGTGAACCTGGAGAACATAGTCTAGAAAAATAAAATATACATTTTATTGCTACATTGCTTCTGAGGAACATTTCCAGGGATCGCAGCTATTTGACAGAAACACACAGGCCAGCCTTACCAGTTTTACAAAAAGTTTCTCAAATTATCACTCCCTCTACACTAATCCCCTTTTTGCTGCAGGTAAAGAAAATAGTTATTGAGTGATTGGTTATAACCATGTCAGAACATTGTCTCTTTACATATATTGTCTTTTTTCATCATTACTACACCTCTGAGAAACAGGCATGATTATCTCCATCCTACAAATAAGCAAGTGATGCTTCAAGAAAGGTTAAGAAACTTGCAGAAGGCCACATAGCTAGTAAGTGAGTCCTAGCAAGACTAGGATTCAAACCCGGGACTGAGTGCCCAGTTGTGTAACTATAACATTTCTATTCCTGAGGTTCTCATTCCTTTAGGTTCAACCATTTTTAGGATCCAAGCGTATCCTTATTTTCATGGTGCCTTTACACCAGTTAGGGATTTCAGTTATTTTACTTAAAAACCATAACCACGGGAACATATCTATCACATCTGTGTCTGCAGCCTTTTCTCTATTTGGAATGAGATTATAACACATTGGCTAGCATCAATCCCATATGAGTTGATGTGAATGGCAGCCCTGTTATTAATTAAAAATGTGAGATGCTACCAGTTTTCAATTTGGATGGTTGAAATTATATACATGGCTATTTCCCACTTGTAAATCAAGTCTTTTATCCCCATGAAGCATCTCAAATGAGGGAAATAAAAATACTGTTGCTAAATATTTAGGGGATTATTTTGTAAGCCAGTGAAAACAGAATCTTTCATTTGTTTCACCAATGGTGGGAAGGTTTTCTTTTTAATTTTCCTGTATAGGTCCCCTGGGGATGAGTGCACATAACACAAAATAATATTCCTTTAATTTTTTTTCCAAAAACACTATTCTTTCCACATGGTGACATCCATCCCTCTTTTCCAAAATGCCCCCCAAAGCTCCCTAAACAGACTCAATACAACTCAAAAACGTAAGAGATGGCTTATTTTAACTTCTGTACTAAAGTCTAAAGCAAGACAACTTTCAAAGTGATGCATATATTCAAAACTCTAGCTTATTTGCTCCAAATTATAACATTTTTAAAGGTAAAACAAATTTCTTCACTTTGGGAAGACTTTGACTGTGAAAGTATGAACCCTTCAGGATGCCTGGACCAAAAGGTCAGTGCCCCATCCCTGTCCACCATCAGGGAGACTTTGGGGTAGAATATGGTAACTGCCTTCAGAGAAGAAAGCCAGGCGCTAAATCAGAATTTGAACTAATAAATATCCACCAACACATCTGTGTTCTCCGATAAGCATAATATAATGCAGTTTCCCGTGAATGTGTTCATCTTGTCTGACTAGTAGACAATCCTGGTTAAATATGTTTCAGGGAGATGGTACATTCACCTTCTTACTTCCTATTGACAACACGCACTGCTTTATTGACAGGGCAGTAAAGAGTTGAATTTTCTTTACTACAACAGTTTCTATCTTCTTTGACCCTGCGAATTCTTTACCTGCGTCATTACGTGAAGATAATACTTGGTAGAACATACTTCAGTAACTATTGTTCATCAGAGGAAAGGGCTCAAACTCTAACTAAGATGGGGTCCAAGCTAAAGTTTTATCTCTTAAATCTTACAGCTCTCGCTGGGACAAATTATAAGACCTCATCTAGAGGATTTGGGGTCGGAATAATCCTTGTTCTCCCTATCTCAGAGGGAGATGGGAAAAGGAAGTCAAATGATGGGCATGAAAGCATGTCTTCAGTAGTAAACTTGCATGTGAAGTACTTGTTATTTTCATTATTTTTTTTTTTTTTAAGAAAAAAGTAAGAGAAAAACAGGTGACTTTTTTGTTACAACACAGTGGGTTCACAAACAAGCCAGTGCTTGATCTGGCACCGCAGAGTGGGGTCTTCAGACGTTACATTTTATCATCTTGAGCTTAATCTGCTGAGAATCTCAAGTGACCTTCGAATGTGGTCTTTGTGTTTCTTTTAATGTGTCTGAGACAGAGTGACCAAGTTTGTTTTTTTAACCTAAGCACTTTTGTGAGCCAAGATTCAGAACCACCAGAAACACAGGAGGTAGCAATATGACCTCTATTTATTAGCTAAAATAAGAAAAAGAAAATTCCTAGGATTATTAGTTAAAGCAAAGCAAGTTGTATTCCCAACAGGACAAACAATATAACTTTGATGTCAAGGGAGTTACTGATATATATTATTTTGTGGCAAGCAAACTAAAGTCTATCTTTTTAATTATTTTGAAAAGCACTATTAAATGCAGCTTTCCTTTAATTTGTAATGATACGTTATCCATGTCCCAAGAAAAAGAATGAATAGTAAACAAACCCATAATGACAGCTTGGTCCCTTTCCTGGATGTCTGTCATTGCCAATTATCATCTTCTATTCTGAGTTTGAAAAATATTTTTCATGTTAATCCTTAATATTACTATATACTGATATGACACCCTCTTCACTTTAAGTTTTATAACAGTCCTTCTAATAAGATGTGTGATTTTAACTTTACTTCTCATACTGAGATTCAAAAGAGGATTTAAAATATGTCCCTGAATCCCTAAAAGTAATCAACAGGATAAGTAGGCGGAAGTAAAATAACAATAAATAATATTTGTTGAAGATATACCATGTATCAAGCCCTGTACATATTTTGGTGGGAGTGTTTTCGTGGGTTTTTTTTTGTTTTTTTTTTTTTTGCTTTGTAAGATAGGCATTATTTTCCAACTTTACAGAAGAAATTAAGGAATTTTTAATAAAGAATTTAATACCTTTTCATAAGTTTAAGCAACTAAAGGGTGGAGCTAGGAGTTGAACTTGAAATGGTTTGCCTCTAAGACTGATCTTTTTTCCGTGAGTAGCACTGCCTCTCCAAACCACCAGTAGAGTAATTCTACATCATATCATAGCACATTTTCCTTTTAGAATTATTTCCTACAAGGTTTGTTTATGACAAAATAGCAGATTTTTTAGTATTCAGATTTAATGCTACCCCAGGGAATATATCTCCCTGACTTAGTATCCTCTAGTTGGGCACTTCATCTTTTCTTGGCAAAATTCTGCTCACTTCATGGACTAAAACAGCCATTTAAAGCATATCTTCCTTCTGTGTACTCATGGAGAGAGCAAATCTCTTCTTTCTAAGAACATGAGTTCACACGATTTTTTTCATAAAAAGAACCTTACAAAATATATGGATAAACCTTTGCTTTCCTTGAGGTTTTCCAAGCTTTTTAAAAAATAATGTCACATGTTTTTTGTTGTTGTTGTTCTAATTTTTCAGTATTCAAAATCATGTTTAAGGTTATTAATTTAAAAAATATCCTTAATAACAAATGATAACACCCAACTTCATGGTTTTCAGAATTCATCCATCTGAATATTTTGAGACTCCCTCCAAGTTCCAAGCTTGCTCTTGGGAGCAAGAGAAAGTGATTAACAGTGGAAGTTGCTGTCCTGAGTAAATGTATTTGTTGTTGTTGTTTAGTCATTAAGTCACGTCCAACTCTTTGCGACCCTATGGATGGCAGCATGCCTGGTTTCCCTGTCCTTCACTCTTTCCCGGAGTTAGCTCAAACTCACATCCATTGAGTTGGTGATGCCATCCAACCATCTCATGCTCTGTCGCCCTCTTCTCCTCCTGCCCTCAATCTTTCCTAGCATCAGGGTCTTTTCGAATGAGTTGACTCTTCACATCAGGTGGCCAAAATATTGGAGCTTCAGCATCAGTCCTTCCAGTGAACATTCAGGGTTGATTTCCTTTAGGATTGACTGGTTTGATTTCCTTTCTGTCCAAGGTAGTAAACATATGAAAGTCGCTCAGTCATGTCTGACTCTTTGTGACCCCATGGACTGTACAGTCCATGAAATTCTCTAGGCCAGAATACTGGAGTGGGTAGCCTTTCCCTTCTCCAGCGGATCTTCCTGACCCAGGAATTGATCTGACATCTGCATTGCAGATGGATTCTTTACTAACTGAGCTATCAGGAGAGCCCAGTAAACATATAGAAGTAGGCAATAAATTACAACCACAGTACAGACAAACTGTGTGTATGTGTTAGTCACTCAGTCATGCCCGACTCTTGTGATCCCATGGACTACAGCCTGCCTGGCTCCTCTGTCCGTGGAATTCTCCAGGCAGAAATACTGGAGTGGGTTGCTATTTCCTCCTCCAGGGGATCTTTCCAATCCAGGGATCAAACCTGGGTCTCCTGTGTTGTGGGCAGATTCTTTACCATCCGAGCCACCAGGGAAGTCCACAGACAAACTAGAGTCCTATTTTAAAGTAATAAGTAGAAGGCATAGTTAACCAGATTGGGGATATTAGAAAAGAATTACCCAAGGATTTGATATCTAAGTTGAATATTGAATATTGTAGGTTAGGCAGATAGGTAAGATTGAAGCAAACCCATGTAACCATTAATTTATGTATGACATAGAGGATGAATGAAAAAGGCTCTGCACTTGAAAATACTTTTTTTTAAATTTATTTAAAATACATATCCATCAAATGTAAATAATTTTCTCAGTTACAGGTTTGGGGGCAATATGTCAATATATCAATGAGCCTCACCATTTTTCAGAGTCTTTTTTAAGTTACACATGAGAAATTAGTGGATTTAGTGGAGGCAGGGTGGGTTGTGGACGTGGCTAAATAGCTGGTGTAATAGGATATTTTCCTAGAATCAAATTCCAGTGACAGAATTGGTAACATCAGCACACTCATTTTCAAGAAGTAGTAGTTCCATTTATGAAATCAGTCTGATAGCCTTTGGGGACTGTAAGGTTTTTAACTTTCTGCAATATTTTGAACTTCCATTATATTTTCCTCTTTTGTGTATTTGTATTATTAAATTACCTGCTCTTTTTTCTATTGAGAACACATCCTGCATCACTTGTTTTTTTAGGAAAAAAGAATTTTTTTGTATTGCTCTACCATTTTAATAGAGAAGTTAGATCAAGAGATGGAGAAGGCAATGGCACTCCACTCCAGTACTCTTGCCTGGAAAATCCCATGGACGGAGGAGCCTGGTGGGCTATAGTCCATGGGGTCACTAAGAGTCGAACACAACTGAGTGACTTCCCTTTCACTTTTCACTTTCATGCATTGGAGAAGGAAATGGCAACCCACTCCAGTGTTCTTGCCTGGAGAATTCCAGGGACGGGGGAGCCTGGTGGGCTGCTGTCTATGGGGTCGCACAGAGTCAGACACGACTGAAGTGACTTAGCAGCAGCAGCAGTAGATCAAGAGAGTGTTCAAATGTGACAATTTGTGAATTCAAAATCTTTATGCTTATATAGCTCTCTCTGTACTGTTCATGTTTGCAAAAATTACTGCTCATGTTTGCAAAAATTGGTTCAGAATAACATCAATTACCAATAAATAATAATGTAATTTCTGCCATCATTTACCATTACCAAATATGCAGATATTCAGTCTTTTTACAAAGAATTAAAATATAACTTGATAGGAACAAATGTTGAGAGGTTTTTCTTGCTGCTGTTGTTTAAATTCCAAAAGTATGTTGCCACTAATTTTTTTTTATTATTTTAATAAAGCATTGAAAAGAGTGTGATTGGGTAGACCTTCAGAGAAACCATTCAGGTCATCTGCCGAAAACCTCAGTCTTGTTATGTTGTCAAGAAGCCGAGTAATTCTTACTTGGAAACTCTGATGGCAGTGCATGCCAGTTGTGACATGGTTTGCTTCCTTTGATTTTAATTCTAGATGGCTTTCCCAGGAAGAACTGGCTTGTGATCCATCAACACAGCACCACTCCCTGTCTTCTGTGCTGAGTAGATTCAGTCATTGCAATTCTCCAGAATAGCCCTTTGTGGTTAAATATTTTGGGTGAATTGGAATGATCTTATCCCTGCTTTGCGTGTGTGTGTGTTAGTCACTCAGTTGTGTCCGACTCTCTGCGACCTCATGGACTACAGACCACCAGATTCTTCTGTCCATGGAATTCTCCAGGCAAGAATACTGGAGTGGGTAGTCATTCCTTCTCTAGGGAATCTTCCCAATCCAGGGATCGAACCCAGGTCTCCTGCACTGTAGGTGGATTCTTTACAGTCAGCCACTAGGGAAGCCCTGGTTTACTGTAGTCTAAAACAATATCCTGGCAATCACCTCTGTCATTTTGGAGAAAACATATTGCTATAGACTCTGCCTTGAAATGTTATCCAAAGAATGATTAGATGGCCATATTTTGTTGAATTTTTAACTCCTTGGAAAATTCAACCCATTCTAACTTCAAGTTTCAGCCAACATATCTAAGAACAAATTTTACCCAAGAAACTAAGATCTATTAGTTAATTAATTCAGTTCAAAGTATTAATTCTGTCACCAATTTGCTGAGAAATTACATAGCATAATCAATTGAAATAGAAAAACAGTCTTAGAGATTCAGAAATAAAATTGTAAAGAGTTATATGTGTGAGTGATTTCATATTAGTAATCCTAGTACAGACTAATAAATTTGTTGTTCATTATATTTGAATTTGTTGTTTGAAGGCAATGACTAATAAGGATGAATGCCATAAAAAAAGAAGAGTTGTTAATAATTAGGGTTCTGGTGTAGATATATTGTGGAAGACAATAATTTCTTAATTTTAAGATAAATCCTTTGCCATGATTACAGTAGTTAAGTATGAACATTTTGAATAAGTTCCTGCTAGGAGCTGCCGTCAAATGAAATTCACTCACATTTGTGAAATTGAAGCACATTGTTGAGGATGGTAATGAATTTAACATTTCAGTTAAAACCAGCAGATGATTACAATGAACCAAGAAGCATAAACATTATCTTGATAAGTGAATCTACCATTTTCTCATCTGTAAAAGGCATTTGCTGATAGTCTTCAGATAGAATACATAATCATGATGATAAAAATAATTATAATGATTACAATTGCTGTTATTATTGTTATGCTTAACATTTTATATCAGTTAATTCTCAAAGTACTTTTATGGAGCCATATGAAGATAGTATATTATATAGTCATACCTATAACTACATTTATATACGTATATAATATTAGAAACAATTTTATAGTCACAAAACAACTAAATGTAAGTCCAACAAAATATTTAATATTTTATTGGTTTGGGTTGTATTTTTTGTTTTGTTTTCTCCCCCTAATCTAATTCAGGAAAATTCACTAAGCTGTGTCAAATTAATTCCAAAGTAAGTTGCTGAAGATTAAAAATAAAATGTCAAGCTGATTGTGGTAAAAAAGTGAAATAGCTAGTTTAGACTTGGTTCAGTTCAGTTCAGTCACTCAGTCGTGTCCGACTCTTTGCAACCCCATGAATCACAGCACGCCAGGCCTCCCTGTCCATCACCAACTCCCGGAGTTCACCCAAACTCATATGCATCGAGTTGGTGATGCCATCCAGCCATCTCATCCTCTGTCATCCCCTTCTCCTCCTGCCTCCAAACCCTCCCAGAATCAGGGTCTTTTCCAATGAGTTAGCTCTTCACATCAGGTGGCCAAAGTATTGGAGTTTCAGCTTCAACATCAGTCCTTCCAATGAACACCCAGGACTGATCTCCTTTAGGATGGACTGGTTGGATCTCCTTGCAGTCCAAGGGACTCTCAAGAGTCTTCTCCAACACCACAGTTCAAAAGCATCAATTCTTCCATGCTCAACTTTCTTCACAGTCCAACTCTCACATCCATACAAGACCACTGGAAAAACCATAGCCTTCACAAGATGGACCTTTGTTGGCAAAGTGATGTCTCTGCTTTTTAATATGCTATCTAGGTTGGTCTTAACTGTCTTTCCAAGGAGTAAGCGTCTTTTAATTTCATGGCTGCAATCACCATCTGCAGTGATTTTGGAGCCCCAAAAAATAAAGTCTGACACTGTTTCCCCATCTATTTCCCATGAAGTGATAGGACCAGATGCCATGATCTTCATTTTCTGCATGCTGAGCTTTAAGCCGACTCTCTCACTCTCCTCTTTCACTTTCATCAAGAGGCTTTTTAGTTCCTCTTCACTTTCTGCCATAAGGGTGCTGTCATCTGCATCTCTGAGGTTATTGATATTTCTCCCAGCAATCTTGATTCCAGCTTGTGCTTCTTCCAGCCCAGCGTTTCTCATGATGTACTCTGCATATAAGTTAAATAAGCAGGGTGACAATATACAGCCTTGACGTACTCCTTTTCCTATTTGGAACCAGTCTGTTGTTCCATGTCCAGTTCTAACTGTTGCTTCCTGACCTGCATACAAATTTCTCAAGAGGCAGATCAGGTGGTCTGGTATTTCCATCTCTTTCAGAATTTTCCACAGTTTATTGTGATCCACACAGTCAAAGGCTTTGGCATAGTCAATAAAGCAGAAATAGATGTTTTTCTGGAACTCTCTTGCTTTTTTGATGATCCAGCGGATGTTGGCAATTTGATTTCTGGTTCCTCTGCCTTTTCTAAAACCAGCTGGAACATCTGGAATTTGATATGAACATTTAAATTCATTTTATTTGTAGTAGTAAAGCTGAACGTATGACATACATTGTTCTTTAGATGGTAAACATTTGCAAAGTTCCTTTAGCAATTTAGAGGAAAAGCACTGGCTTCGAGAAAAGCCAACTGTTTTAATCATCTTAATGGATAATATTCCCCATGATAATATATTTCATCTAAACTGTTTTCTTTGCTAAATAAGGTACAAAGGAAACTGTCACACTGTTCAATAAGAACTTAGCAAATACTCAACTTTAAATGCTTTATATTTGACAAGAGAAATTTAATTTCATCTAATATATTTCTGTAATATTATAATCCAGGTAATTCATTTGGGCAAACATTTTTGAAACCACAGAGTGGTTGTCTTAATACCCTGAAGAAATCCTGGATGGCCTTCATGTTTTGTTTTCCTTTGCTTTTTAAAGCCAGTATATTATTTGCATACTGATCCTGTGGGAGCCAGACACAGTGATTCATACAGTGAAACGTGAAATTAGCATATGCTTCCTGAAATTCCACCTTGTTCATGAAATCTTTTATATTAACTAATTAGGAGTGACAGATTTCCTAGCTAAGAAAGCACTGTCGTTTCCTCTGTGTTCACTTTTCCCCTTAGTGTGTTATGACACATTTTCTTCATATGGAGTTTGCACAATGTTATTCCTGATAGCTACACAGGGACAAATGGACATTCTGAGGGATTTTTTTTTCTTGCCTCTTGTCAGAAACACAACCATCTCTGGTCATCTCCTGTTTTTGACTCAACCTTGCTTTTCCGATGGTCAGTCATACTTTCAGAATAACAAGGAGGATAGTAAAGAGTCTGTGTAAGTAGAGAACAATAAGGCACATATTCACAGTCCTTTTGCTGAAGAGCTTAAGGTATGGGCAAAACAGGCAAATAATTTTAGCTAGAGTGGTGAAGGGCTTCCTTTGACCTGCCTACTGACGATTTCCATTTGAGAGGCTATAGGATGGAATGAAATCATCATTTCTTTAGATTCCGTGTGTCAGGTTTATGACTTTGGGCAAGTTATTTAACCTTTATGAGACTCAAGTTACACATGATAAGTAAGAACAATCTTATAACATTGATAGAAGGCTGAAAATCTCAGTCATTAGGCTGACAAACACAATAATGATTGTAACAGTCTTGGTATTGAATCTGGTCCTAGATATTGGCATCTCAATAAGTGACATATACTGTTATAGGAAGTCGAAAAACATATATTTAATGCCATACAAGATAATGTGCAATTCAGAGTTAGATTCTAATGATATCTAATGATCATTCTAATGATCAATTTTGTGTTTATCTGGTGTCAAACTATATTATTATAGGTATTATCTTATTGTTTACATGAATGTCCATTAAGTATTTATTAAGCAGGTTACATAGTTAATGAAGATGAAAGACAAAGCATAAACCCCAAGCCCTGTGTCACCATCCTCTGTTAACTTTCTCCCAAAGAGCTTTCATATCTGACAGAAATTTAAAATCTTCCTTTTCTTCATTAAGAAATGTGGCATTATTTTTCTAACATCATCTTGCTCTTCAAAACCTTACCAGTAATTTGGGATTATTAAACACACACTTCCACTTTGCATACTGATCAGGGGCATTTTTAAAAACATTATAGTCAAAAAAATATTTGTAGATTTTTTAAAATTGGGACTGGAAATAATTTGTTTACTTCAACTTTAGGGAAAATCTCTAATACTTAAAATAGTGCCTGGCACATATTTGGCATTCAGTAAATATTTGTTCCCTGGTGGTTCAGATGGTAAAGCTGACTCCACCTGCAATGTGGGAGACCTGGGTTCAATCCCTGGGCTGGGAAGATCCCCTGGAGGAGGGCATGGCAACCCACTCCAGTATTCTTGCCTGGAGAATCCCCATGGACAGAGGAGCCTGGCGGGCTACAGTCCACAGGGTGGCAAAAAGTCACACACAACTAAGCGACATAGCACGGCACAAATATTTGTGCAGATTGTTCCTTAGAGTTCTAAGCAGTCTGCTATCTTCTTTTTTATTGAAATATTGTCTCTATATAACATTATGCTAGTTTTAGGTGTACAATGTAATATTTTTATAAATGTTTATATTGTGAACAGTCACTGCAATAAGTCTAGTTAGCACCCATCACCAAACATAGTTACAAATACAAATGTTTTTCTTATGATAAGAACTTTTAAGATCTCCTCTCTTAGTAACTTCCAAATATACAATAGAATATTATTAACCATAGTCACCACATTATACATTACATTCCCCAAAAGTTATTTATCTTAAATGGAAAGTTTGTACATTTCAGCCCTTTCATCTCTTTCACCTACCCTCCACCTCTGACAAACAAACACCAATCTGTATTCTGTATCTTCTTTTTCCTTCTACATAATCTCCCTAATTCATCCACCCTTATAACAACCATGACAATTTCATGAACTCTTTGAACCTCAGTTTCCTCTCCAATAAAATAAGGACAATAATGTCCTTCATAAAATTTTCTTGGGATGATTAAATGAGACGATGAAACATTAGGTATATGCAGAAAAATGAATGCCAAATACACGGTCAATTCAGTTCAATTCAGCCGCTCAGTCCTGTCTGACTCTTTGTGACCCCATGAATCACAGCACGCCAGGCCTCCCTGTCCATCACCAACTCCCGGAGTCCACTCAAACTCACGACCATTGAGTCGGTGATGCCATCCAACCATCTCATCCTTTGTCATCCTCTTCTCCTCCTGCCTTCAATCTTTCTCAGCATCAGGGTCTTTTCAAATGAGTCAGTTCTTTGCATCAGGTGGCCAAAGTATTGGAGTTTCAGCTTCAGCATCAGTCCTTCCAATAAATATTCAGGACTGATCTCCTTTAGGATGGACTGGTTGGATCTCCTTGCAGTCCAAGGGACTCTCAAGAGTCTTCTCCAACACCACAGTTCAAAAGCATCAATTCTTTGGCGCTCAGCTTTCTTCACAGTCCAACTCTCACATCCATACATGACTACTGGAAAAACCATAGCTTTGACTAGATGGACATTGGTTGGCAAAGTGATATCTCTGCTTTTTAATATGCTGTCTAGGTTAGTTATAACTTTTCTTCCAAGGAGGAAGCATCTTTTAATTTCATGGCTTCAGTCACCATCTGCAGTGATTTGGGGGCCCAAAAAAATACATGGTAGTCAACCAATATTTGGAAGTGTTATTATTGTTAAGCACTAGTAATGCATTGCAGACTTTTAAATTTCTATCACTAGTCCAGACTACTTTCTGCCTCCCAACACATCTAACTTCCTATGACACATCTCCACTTGTATTTTCAACAGCCATCTCAAACACAGCATATACAACACACTGCGACATTCTCATAGTATCCTTCCTCTGTCCCATCTCCATATTTTCTACTTTCACTAAATTCCATAGTTGTTCAAGTCAGAAATCTGGAAATCATTCTAGATATCTTCTTTTCCTTTCATCCAGAGAATCCCAAAGTCCTGATGATTCCACCTTTTATTTCCTCTTGAGTTCATCTACGCTTCCATGCATCTTGAGCCCATCTACGCTTCCATGCATCTTGAGCCCATCTACATCCCCATGCAATGCTTTCTCTCATGGCTACTACAAGAAGCCACCTCTATACATGGTGTGTGAATCTCTAGTTTTAGTCCCCTCCAATTCATCTTCTAGACTGCTTCCTAAGTGTGGCTACTGAAATGCAAATCTGAGATTATTGGTTCCTTCCTTCAAGCTCCTGTCCCAGTTCCTTACCCTGGACCATCAGATCCTAGATTTGCTCTTCAGGCTCATCTTTTTACTCCATGCTTTCTCCAGGTCGGACATCACATACCTTCCCAGTGCTGTGTTCTCTAAGCCTCCAAATCTTTACACAAACTCTCTCCTTTTGCCGCCTCCTCATGTATATTCCTTAAAATTCAACTCATGTGCTGCTTCTCAAGTAAATCTTTCTTCCCACACCAGTCACAAACCACCAGAACTGCTGTCTCTTTCCACTCCAGACTGACCAGGTCCTTTCCTAGTCCTCATCTAGTTTCTATACCAATGAAATGATAGCCCCTCTCATTCTATAGCTATCTTTTTTTTTCAGTCTCCAAAGTGATGAGTACCTTAATGGCAGAGACTTTGTTTTAAATTAGTACCCAGGATGTTGCCAAACTCATAACCTGTGCTTTGTAAATGATTATCATATTAAAAATAGATGCTTTTTAAATTTTCTTCTCTTAATTAAAGCTCTTTCCATCTAGTGGAAAACATACAGAATTTGGAGTTTGAAGACCTATAATCAAGTTCCAAATGTGCTACCTACTAGCTGAAGACCTTGAACAAATTAGTTAACCACTTCAAATTTATTACATCATGGTGAGGATCATATATGACCATGAATGTAAACTTTGTGAATAGTAAAGTATTTTAAAAATATAACAAATGATAAGTAAGAGGCAGAGATGAAACATAATGTAGCTCAAGATGAAATTTGACCTTGAGATCAAACTTTAATAATTGGAGCTTTACATTCTGCAGGTGTCTTTCTTGGGAAACATGTAGCACAAGTACATAGACACCCATGAACAAACCTGCTTTCTACCATTAATTTTTATTGACTAGTGTGCATTTTGTAAGTTACTTAGATGTTTTGAGTCTTAATATTCTCATCTGTAAAATGGCAATAGAATTTCCTCATAGAATTGCTGTGAAGATTAGAGGCATTAAGACCTATATAGTAGTAGTAGTGTTAGTCACTCAGTCATGTCCAACTCTTTGCAACCCCATGGACTGAAGGCTGCCAGGCGCCTCTGTCCACAGAATTGTCCAGGCAAGAATATTGGAGTGGGTTGTCTTTCCCTTCTCCAAGAGATTTTCCTGACCCAGGGATTGAACCTGGGTCTCCTGCATTTCAGGCAGATTCTTTATTGTCTGAGCCACCAGGGAAGCCCTTATTAAGACCTATAAGATACTGTAAAAAGAACATTATAAGTCCGGGAAAAAAATGTATGTTTCTGTTATAAAAAGTCCTTCTTTCTCCTATGAACACAAGAAAATTATTGTTTAAAATGTTTAAGTTGTAAGAACCTAATGGTCAAATGTTGCTAAAACTAGAATCACTGAGTGTAGAAATAGATTGAAATGTTAATGGATGCAACACCAAGACCCAGAAAACACAGACAGCTTATTATTCCTCCTAACAACTGTGTTATTATTATTATTATTATCTTATTATTCCTCCTAATAACTGTGTTATTCCTCCTAACAACTGTTAGGAGGAATAATGGGTAAGTGTACTTAAAATGTCGAGAAGGTGATGGCACCCCACTGCAGCACTCTTGCCTGGAAAATCCCATGGATGGAGGAGCCTGGTAGGCTGCAGTCCATGGGGTCGGGAAGAGTCGGACATGACTGAGCGACTTCACTTTCACTTTCACGCATTGGAGAAGGAAATGGCAGCCCACTTCAGTGTTCTTGCCTGGAGAATCCCAGGGACAGGGGAGCCTGGTGGGCTGCCATCTATGGGGTTTCAGCTTCAGTCGGACACAACTGAAGTGACTTAGCAGCAGCAGCAGCAGTACTTAAAATGACTAACAGATATTAATAAATGATTTTACTTATATCAATTTCCCCATGTTTTTTCAAAGAATTTGATAACTTACAGTTAAACCTAACTCATTCCTCTGCTGAAGTTCATCCTAAATTCTGCCACATTATAACCCCCCTATTACAAACACACATCTAGTCTCACATTCTAAAAGCACTACTCTTACCTTGCATTTGATTTAAATATTTTTATTGTTTCCCACAATGTACAAGATAAAGCCAAATCTGACTTGACATTCAAGGGCCTCCTTCCCTGGGCCACCCCCTCCTTCTACATTTTATCACTCCTAATCTGAATCCACTGCTCCTGATACAACCCTGTGAACATGCTCTGTGATTTCCTGCTTCCTAATCTTTGTTTATATCTTGTCTCCCTACTAAACCTCTCCAGAGGTCCTTCCTTTCTCTTTCTTCATGTCTAAATTCTACCCTTCCTTCTCTGACTCCAATAGCCATTGGTTATGGCTGATCTCCTCTATTGCAGTCCATGTGGTTGCTGAGTCGGACACAACTAAGCGACTGAACTGAACTGATATCTATTATTCATGATGGTGATGTTAGTAACTAACATTCACTGAGTGCTTACTCTGTGCCAAGCACCAAGCCAAAAGGTTTATATATGTTATCTCAATTAAGCCGTTTAACAACTCTGTAGAGTTAGCACTGCTATTTGCACCTAAATGAAGCTGAGACACAGAAAGTTTCCATAACTTGAAGAAGTCATACAGCCATGATGGGTTTTAGAAAATTCCTGCCAACCTCCAAGGCCATGCTCCTAACTAATAGGCTGTGCTCTATCCTACTGTCTTTGTCTCTGTAGTTTTGATGTTTGCCATTTACTGCTTTGTATCATTAGTTAACTCTTTTGTATATGTTTGCTCTCCCATTGAGATATTTAATCTCCATTTACCTCCCCCAAATTCTCTGATGTTCATTCTGGTTGCATTGCCTTCCTTATTCATTCAGGCCCAGTGGTAGCAATAACTTCTGGCTGTTCCTAGTCATTTTGGTGTTTCACTATTCCTTGTTGGTTTCCTTAATCTTGATCATACGACTCTAAATAATCCTTTCTTCAAACCAGTCTCAGTTAACTATTTTAAAATATGCTATCTGATTCCTTACTGAAAACCTTATGGATCCATCACCACCTCAAATTTTAAAAGAAAGTTTTATATGGATAAGTCTTTAATCAACAAATATTGATGATCATTCTTATTAGTAAACGAGTATATGATCACTCTTAATGAAGGAATATATAATGAAATGAACTTATGAATATGCATCTATAGTGATAACTATCTTTCTTCTGAATATTTTTATGGATCATTATCAACTGTGCCTAGATATTGTAATCACTTCTAAGTATCATGTCGCCATAAAAGAGGAAAGTATAGAAAATACTTGGGGAGTTTAATTTGACATTTTGTAAGTACTTCCTGAAAGCTCCCTTTTTTCATGATGTAGGATCCAGATTACTTCATGATATAGGATCTTCCTGAGAGGTAAAATAGGTATTTTAAATGTAGATTAATCTATCAGAGAACAGGGCAACCTTTGCCCATGGATCCTCCAAGCATCGATGTATGTATAAATCTGAGCCTGTGCCCGGTTTGTTGTTAGGAATGCTTTCCCTTGGGATTATGAACCACCCTTCTCCGGAAGATTGTTCTAAATGCTAGTTATTCCTGAGCCAGTCCTTCCTGTCAGACACAGCTTCATGCTTCTTATGATGACCTAAGGAACCTCTCTTGTTCCAACTCCATACATGGAGTGACATTTAAGAACAGTCTGTTGAAACTAAGCCTTACTTTTTTCTATCAAAAAGATAACCTGAATTTGAAAAAATCAACAATGGCAGTAAACAAATGCAGTGTTTATCTTTGGAATTAAGGAAGGATTTCCAGTTGGCTGATTTTCTACTATAAAATCATTGATTGCATTCTTGTATATAGACAGAGTTATTACCATACAAAGAAAGCAAGCCTATGAAAAGAGAAACATTTTCTGATATTTGTGGTAGTCAAACTTTATTTTTTAAAACTTTAGGCAAATATATTTATATTGATCAACAGGAAAATAAAAGTGAAAGTTTTCAATAGAAAAAAAAAATCTTTGCTTCAAACGACTCTCAGCTGTTTAGAGCATTTGGTACTCAGAGATAAAGAAAATATTGACTACTAGGTGGGCAATGGCACAGGTCAATAGTTTTTCCTACTTGTTCCCCCACTATCAATCTTTCCAAGATGGTAGATAGAGCCATATCTTAATTGGAGCAAATAGTTCAAAAAGGATGTGACAATAGGTCTGCTTCCCTAACCACAGCCTTGTCTGGTTTAGGCATCCCTGCCTATCACACCTCATGGGCAATGGTGGCTTTAAATTTGGGGGAAGGAGCTTACTGAAGGATTATTTTTGAATAACTGAGACAGATGAAGCTCGTTGTGTTGCTATTTTCTTTTCTTGTGAGAATGAGGATAGAACATAAACATTGAGCTTAATCATCATGGATATTACAATAAATTAAAGCACTTATGACTTTATAAACAATTAATAGGTGCTTATATGGTATAAAAAATGTTTCTAGAGAACTTCATTTGTTCTAACATTAATAGTTGCAGGGGAGCTAGAAATCAGTTTCTTTTGAGGGGAAAAACAGCAGGAACTTAAGAACTCATTCCGGATTAGCATTGCTGGGGAAAGATAGTTAAGCTTGGTGCAATCAATAATTCCTCAAACATAATAATTAGTCAAGAATCAACTCAGCTTTCTACCTCCATTTACTAGATAGCTTAAGGTTATGTATTGTGAGCAAGGTACAGTTAACCTATGACTTTCCACAGTCAAGACAACAAGACCCAGAAAATTAATTAGGGGAACTCCACGGTGGGGAAGGCGATGGCAACCCACTCCGGTACTCTTGCCTGGAAAATCCCATGGACGGAGGAGCCTGGTGGGCTGCAGTCCATGGGGTCGCTACAAGTCAGACACAACTGAGCAACATCCCTTTCACTTTTCACTTTCATGCATTGGAGGAGGAAATGGCACCCCACTCCAGAATTCTTGCCTGGAGAATCCCAGGGACGGGGGAGCCTGGTGGGCTGCCGTCTGTGGGGTCCCACAGAGTCGGACACGACTGAAGCAACTTAGCAGCAGCAGCAACAGCATGGTGTTCTACCTCATAATGATACTCTGGGTTCAAGATCCAACCTCTCACTTCTACAGGCCTAGAACTTCACTAATTCACATATCCAGGATCTAACAGATCTGAAGATAGCAATTCTTAACCCAGATTGTACAACAGAATCTATCAACAGCAGAGGTTTAAAAATCTACACATAGCCTGATGTCACCTCCTGAAATTCTGAGTCCATAGATCTAGAGTGGAGCCTTTTTGAGTCTCTATTTTAAGTTTTTGAGTGATTCAGACACAAAGTTAAGAATCGCTGTCCTAGAACATGCCACTTACACTGCCCAAAGTCTTGACAGATATTAATTTAACCTTTCCTTCCCATCCTTTCTACATCCTTTTTTACAGCCCTTAATTTTTGTTGAGCACATACTATGTGCCAAATACATCAGTGCCACATCCCTGACACCAATTATACATCCATGTCCAACAGTCAGTTTTTTCTCTTTCCAAAAGGAGAATTTGCTTGGAAAGGCAAACGAAAATTCAAAAATTGCTTGGTAAGCAATGAAGTCATTGATTAATTTAACAAGAATTTGTTAAGTCTTTCTATTCATCAGAATAAATATGATTTTAAGAGACTTTTATTTCACTACAGTTGATGCTTTTGTCTGTCTTTACTCTCCCAAGATATTCCTTACTTGCCAACTTCAACGATGCATTGTGTTGGCAAGACAGTGTTGCCGTATTTAGGACAGTAACTAGAGAAATACAGACATTTTTTATACCTCTTTTATCAGGCTGTGAAGATTTTTTTCACATTTATCATATACCACATCTTTTATTCCACTCAAAATCATTTCATAACTTATTATCTTAGTTTTCAAGGCTTATTGTCATTACTTAGAGAGGAAAGCACCTTATTCATCAAACTACAAGTCATACTCTCAAGTTGCACATTCAGGAAGGTTCCTTGCCTCCAGACACTCCTGTTTTCAGGATAGCAAGTATAAAATGGGCTCAGTTTGAGAGGCTGGACCTCCCCCATGCTGTACAAATCATTCTCAGTCACACAGGTTGGAGAAATTGAAATCCACTTTATTTGGGGAACTGTAGCATTCTGTCCAGTTATGATACTCCAAGAATAGATTCCACCACAGCAGTGACCCGTGAATCCCTTCTCTTAGGAGTCAACCATGAGTTTCACTCTTATTTTCTCTACTTTTTAAATGTATTTACTTTAACTATCATCTACTTGATGATGCTTCTCAGTACCAATCCCTAACCCAGATTTCTTTCCTGAAACCTAGTCTCAAATCCAGCTACTTACTGTCATCTCCACCTGAAAGACTCCCTTGACACTTATATCCAAGATAGAATTAATCTTTCCCCCAAATGTGCTCTTCCTCCTATATTCCCTACCTTGGCAGGTGAAGTGCTGAACACCCAATGTCTCAAGGCAGAAATCTAAGAGGCATCTTGAATTCCCCTCATGTCATTCTATTTCTTCTTTTCCCTATTCATCCCACTCAATAATCATCATGATCACTTTTTTTTAATTAATTTTATTTTATTTTTAAACTTTACATAATTGTATTAGTTTTGCCAATATCAAAATGAATCCACCACAGGTATACATGTGTTCCCCATCCTGAACCCTCCTCCCTCCTCCCTCCCCATACCATCCCTCTGGGTCGTCCCAGTGCACCAGCCCCAAGCATCCAGTATCGTGCATTGAACCTGGACTGGCATCTCGTTTCATACATGATATTTTACATGTTTCAATGCCATTCTCCCAAATCTTCCCACCCTCTCCCTCTCCCACAGAGTCCATAAGACTGTTCTATACATCAGTGTCTCTTTTGCTGTCTCGTATACAGGGTTATCGTTACCATCTTTCTAAATTCCATATATATGCGTTAGTATACTGTATTGGTGTTTTTCATGATTACTTTTAAATCCACTTTTTTTTTTTAATTGGAGGATAACTGCTTTACAATGTTCTGTTGGTTTCTCCCATCACTTTTTTTTGACTGAAGTATAGTTGACTTACAAGGTTGCGCCAATATCCACTGTACAGCAAAGTGACTCAGGTTTACACATGTACAGTTTTACATTCTTTTCCTATTTTCCATTATCACAGGATATTGGATATAGTTCCCTGTACTGTACAGTAGGACCTTGGTGTTTATCCATTCTCAATGCAACAGTGTGCGTCTACCAACCCCACATGCAAGTCCATCTCTTTCCCTCTCCCCTCCCCTTGGCAACTATAAGTCTGATCTCTATGTTTGTGAATCCATTTCTGTTTTGTAGATAGTTCATTTGTGTGATTTTCTAGATTCCATATATGGCATTTGTCTTTCTCTTTCTGACTTCATTAGTATAATATTCTCAAGTTGCATCCGTGTTTCTACAAATGGCATTATTTTGTTCTTTTTATGACTGAGTAGTATTCCATTATGTATATATACCATATTGTCTTTATCCATCGAATCTACCTTTTTAACATCTTGTATATTCATCCTGTCCTTTCCATGACAATTGCTTTAGTTTAATCTTGGTGCTTACAGTAGTATTGTAATTGATTTCTCTATTTATAATCCTAGGTCCAGCCTCAACAGAACCACAGTAATAATATCTCTAAAATAAAGTTTGATCATGTTTATCCTTTGCTCAAAATCTTCCCTATCTATCATCACTTACAAGATAAAGGAGGAAATACAACAGCACATGCAAAAGTAAAAAGTCATAAAACCACATGGGGAAACAAGCATTTTGACAGTGTCTGAATCATGAGTATGAGGTGGAGGATGGAGAAGTTAGGAGGGACCAGGTCATCCACAGCAGGCCAGACATCTACTGTTACTTCTTCCTGGAATGCCTTGACCTACTTCCTTTACTGCCAACTAAAAAGTGACTTCTGGAAAGCATTCTCCAGCATCCCAACAAAGAGGTTAATGACTCCTTCCTCAACACTAATACGTGTCTTCTACTGTTGCTATTGTTTTAATCACTTGTTTTCATGTCCGTCTCCTCTTTAGATTGTGAGCCCCTTTATAAAAAGAACTATGCATGATTCATTCCTAAATCCTGTGATAAACTTCCTAACACAGAATGAGTCCCCACTAACGGATCTCTTTTCCTCTGCCTTCTTTAACTTCATAAGAATGCAGGTAAGAAATAATGAAATCTTAACCAAGGGTGATGGTAGGAATACAGAGGTAGAAATAAACTTTTAAAATTATTTAAGAAGTTGAATAGACTTTGTCATTAATTAAAAAGACTAAGAAATGATTGTCAAATCTCTTCCTAAAGAAAGAAAGGAAGAAAAGCTCATCTTCCTTATCTTCAGTTATATCATATAACTTTCAGGTATTTGCAATTTTAACTATTTTGTTCATTTATTTCTTAGAGCTTGCGGTGAATCTAATATTGTGTGCACTGAATTGCATTAAATTTAATTATAAACATTTTTGACACTTTTTAACATTTTAGTATAATTTTTAGAGATAGCTTCTTTAAAATGAGGTGGGATTTAAGATAAACTTAAAGTACAGGTGAATTTCAAGGCAACAATATATGTCAGAAAAGATAATTCTACGAGAATATTAGCAGGATTTGGACAGGTTATAGCAAAAGTCAACAGAGATAGCAATTGAACATAGAGAAAAGAATCTAGATGAGGATAAGAGAACTCTTCAAATGGGGAAAAACTTGCTCCAGGCCATCTCAGTGGTCAAACAGGACACAAACCACATGAATCAAGTATCAGACTCCCTTGCAATAAAGACAGTAGTTGGTCCAGAAAGAACATGTCCCATCCTGAGAAAGTGGGCTCCCGTACATGGCAGGGCTGCTGGAGTGAAAGTCCTCTAAGTGGTAGAGGGCAGGGAGCCAGGAGCAGTTTTCCATTGCAGGTGAGGGGCTCGATTTAGTGATATCCAACATGCCTCTAAATTTGAGTCTTTGAAAATCTCACCACTTCAGTCGTGTCTGACTCTGTGCGACCCCATAGATGGCAGCCCACCAGGCTCCCCCATCCCTGGGATTCTCCAGGCAAGAACACTGGAGTGGGTTGCCACTTCCTTCTCCAATGCATGAAAGTGAAAGGGAGGTCACTCAGTCATGTCCGACTCTTTGCGACCCCATGGACTACAGCCTACCAGGCTCCTCCATCCATGGGGTTTTCCAGGCAAGAGTACTGGAGTGGGCTGCCAGTGCCTTCCACATCCTGGTCTCACACTCGTCCTTTGGTAAATACTGCTAGATCTACTATTTTTCAGTGCTACCTATTATCTGGAACCTGTTGGTCCTGATGGCTGCCATGCTTAGCCTGCTATGGGGGCAGCTTGAATAAACATTTATACGGTTGTGATTTTGTATCCTGGAGCTTTGGAACCAGGCAAATCTAGGTTAGAATTTCAGTTCTTTAACCTACTACTATATGAGGTTAGGTTAATTTCTCACATTTTAAAAACTCTACTTTCCTCATATGCTACATGGAGATTATAATACCCTTAGCTATGAGGTTAATATAAGAATTAAAAATAAAGTATTTGTAAAGCACTTAGCAAACTGCCTGGAACCTATTTAGTGATTAATAGCAATTTTGATTATTAACTGTATTTTATAAATTTGCTCCATGCATTTAAGTTTTTCATAAAATATTTTTTCTCAATTAACTAAACAAATATTTATCTGATGACAACATGTTCTAAACTCTAGCATTCAAATTATGAATAAGATGAACTTCCTACCCTTTGATATTTATATTCTAGTAGGAAAGACATAATAAGCCAATAATAAAATAAACATAATATGTAATATCAAGTACTAATACTGGCCATAAAGAAAAATAAAGCAGGTTAGGAGATATAAGGGCTTCCCTAGTGACTCAGGGTCACAAAGAGTCGGACATGACTGAGCGACTGAACGGAACTAAACTGATTGGCTCTCTGGTAAAGAATCTACCTGCAGTGTAGGAGACTCGTGTCCAATCCCTGAGCTGGGAATGTCTCCTGGAGGAGGAAATGGCAAGCCACTCCAGTATTCTTGCTTGAGAAATCCATGGACAAAGGAACCTAGAGGGCTACAGTCCATGGGATCAAGAGTTGGATACAACTAAACCACCACAGGAAGTATAAAATGATTGGATAGGATGCAGATACAATGTTATTTTAAATAATATGGTGAGATAAGCCCTCTTTGAAGAAAGCATAATTTGAAAAAAGTCTTGAATGAAATAAGAGAATAAGCCATGTAGATAACAAAAGAGAAATGCCTCCTGGCTAGAGAGAAGCATAAGTACAAGACTTTGAGTTAGAAACACACTTGTCCTGGTGGTGGCCATCAGGATGCTGAGGATGACTGGAACAGAATGATGAGAAATGAGGTTGGAGAGATTGGTAAGGCCCAGGTCATGCAGGACAGATACTTTAGATTTGATTCTGAGTGTAATGGAAAGTCTGTAGAGTGTTTTGTACAGGGGAATGATGTGATTGATTCATGTCTTCATAAGGCCATTCATAATGTGTGGGGAATAAACAGTGGAAGTAGGGCAAGTTAAGCTGATGGAAAACCAATAAGGAAATTTATTGCCTACCTAGAGAGAGACTTTTCATACTGTTCATGGGGTTCTCAAGGCAAGAATACTGAAATGGTTTGCCATTCCCTTCTCCAGTGGGCTATGTTTTGTCAGAACTCTTCACTATGACCCGTCTGTCTTGGGTGGCCCTACACAGCATGGCTCATAGTTTCATTGAGTTAGACAAGGTTATGGTCCATGTGATCAGTTTGATTAGTTTTCTGTGACTGTGGTTTTCATTCTGTTTGCCCTCTGATGGATAAGGATCATTCTGTTTGCCCTCTGATGGATAAGGATCATTCTGTCTGCCCTTTGATGGATAAGGATAAGAGGGTTATGGAAACTTCCTGATGAAGAGAATGACTGAGGGGGAAACTGGGTCTTGTTCTGATGGGCGGGGCCATGATCAGTAAATCTTTAATCCAACTTTCTGTTGATAGTTGGGGTTGTGTTTCCTCCCTGTTGTTTGACCTGAGGCCAAACTATGGTGGAGGTAATGAAGATAATGGGGACCTCCTTCAAAAGGTCCTGTGCATGCACTGCCCCACTCAGTGCCCCCAACCCTGCAGCAGGTCACTGCTGACCCATGCCTCTGTTGGAGATTCCTGGACACTCATGGGCAAGTCTGGGTCAGTTCCTTGTGGGGTTACTGCTCCATTCTCCTGAGTCCTGGTGAGCACAAGGTTTTGTTTATGCCCTCCAAGAGTCAGTTTTCCCAGTCCTGTAAGTTCTGGTGGCTCTATGGTGGGGTTAATGGCGACCTCCTCCAAGAGGGCTTACGCCATACTGAGGTCTCCTGCACCCAGAGCCCCTGCCCCTGCGACAGACCACTGCTGACCCATACCCCCGCAGGAGACACTCAAACGCTCGAAAGCAGGTATGGCTCAATCTCTGTGGGGTCTCCTGGCATGCACAGGTTTTGTTTGAGCCCTCCAAACAGCTATGGCAGGTATGGGGTTTGATTCTAAACATGATTTTGCCCCTCCTACCATCTTGCTGGAGCTTCTCCTTTGCCCTTGGATGTGGGGTATTTTCTGGTGGGATTGAACATTCTCCGTCAACAGTTGTTCAGCAGCAAGTTGTAATTTTGGGCTTCTCACAGAAGATAAGTGCACGTCCTTATACTCCACCATCTTGAGATCAGACTGTACTGTACAATTGCACTCATCTCGCACGCTAGCAAAGTAATGCTCAAAATTCTCGAAGCCAGGCTTCAACAGTACGTGAACCGTGAATTCCAGATGTTCAAGCTGGATTTAGAAAAGGAAGAGGAACCATAGGTCAAATTGCCAACGTCCATTGGATCTTAGAAAAAGCAAGAGAGTTTCAGAAAAACATCTACTTCTGCTTTATTGAATATGCCAAAGCCTTTGACTGTGTGAATCACAACAAACTGTGGAAAATTCTTCAAGAGATGGGAATACCAGACCACCTGACCTGCCTCCTGAGATCTGTATGCAGGTCAAGAAGCAGCAGATAGAATCAGACATGAAACAATAGACTGGTTCCAAATCGGGAAAGGAATACATCAAGGCCGCATACTGCCACCCTGCTTATTTAACTTACATGCAGAGTACATCATGCGAAATTTTGGGCTGGATGAAGCTCAAGCTGGAGTCAAGATTGCTGGGAGAAATATCAATAATCTCAGATATATAGAAGATACCACTCTTACGGCAGAAAGCAAAGAAGAACTGAAGAGCCTCTTGATGAAAGTGAAAGAGGAAAGTGAAAAATTTGGCTTAAAACTCAACATTCAGAAAACTATGATCAAGGCATCTGATTCCATCACTTCATGGCAAATAGATGGAGAAACAATGGAAACAGTGAGAGACTTTATTTGGGGGGGGGCTGTAAAATCACTGCAGTCCATGAGGTCGCGAAGAGTTGGACACAACTGAGCGACTTCCCTTTCACTTTTCATTTTCATGCATTGGAGAAGGAAATGGCAATCCACTCCAGTGTTCTTGCCTGGAGAATCCAAGGGACAGGGGAGCCTGGTGGGCTGCCGTCTATAGGGCCGCACAGAGTCGGACACGACTGAAGTGACTTAGCAGCAGCAGCAGCAAAATCACTGCAGATGGTGACTGTAGCCATGAAATTAAAGGACACTTGCTCCTTAGAAGAAAAGCTATGACCAACCTAAACAGCATATTAAAAAGCAGAGATATTACTTTGCCAAAAAAGGTCCGTCTAGTCAAAGCTGTGGTTTTTCAAGTAGTCATGTATGGATGTGAGAGTTGGACTATAAAGAAAGCTGAGTGCTGAAGACTTAATGCTTTTGAACTGTGGTGTTGGAGAAGACTCTTCAGAATCCCTTGGACTGCGAGACGATCAAACCACTCAATCCTAAAGAAAATCAGTCCTGAATATTTACTGGAAGGACTGGATGCTGAAGCTGAAGCTCCAGTACTTTGGTCACCTGATGCGAAGAACTGACTCATTTGAAAAGACCCTGATTCTGGGAAAGATTGAAGGCGGCAGGAGAAGGGGATGACAGAGGATGAGATGGTTGGATGGCATCTCCGACTCAATGGACATGAGTTTGAGTAAACTCTGGTAGTCGGTGTTGGACAGGGAAGCCTGGTATGCTGCAGTCCATGGGGTCGTAAGGAGTCAGACACAACTGAGCAACTGAACTGAACTGAACTGAGAGAGAGACAGCAGAGGTTTGGGCTTAGGATGACAGCAGTAGACATGCTGAAAGAAGGGCATGACTTGAAAGCAATGCTCACAGACTTTGGTGCTAGATTTGGTTATAGAAAGACACAAAGGAGTTTAGGATAATGAAAATCTAACATTTGGGGCTGAGCCACTATGGTTAAGTGAGATGGGGAAAATGGGAAAGCATTGAACTTGTTAGTAAAGGAAATCAAGTTTGGTTTTGTACACATTAAATTCAATATGTCAATTAGCAGAAATCTTGAGTAGGAAATTAGATACTCATGAATTTGGTGCTGTAATAGCCTGGAGATAAAATCTGAGTCAGCAGCATATGGATGGTTTTTAAAGCAGGGAGGCAGGATGACATTGCCTCACATATGAGTATAGGTGCAGAGGCAGAGAGTTCTGAGGATTCAACCCTGGGATGTGCCAACATTTAGATACTTAGACACTGATCAGGAGAGTTCAATGAAGGGAGAGAAAGATGTGGAGACTGGAGTATCTGAGACATCTACTGAAGGAAATATTTTTGAAAAAAGTGTTTGTAATCAACTCTCAAATGCTATTAAAAAAACAAATAAGATTCGGGTTAAAAATTGACTTTGCAATTGACATGGTAGAAATTATTGATAGGAATGGAAAAATATTGGAGTGACTTGAGGTGAAATGGTTAATATTGAAACTCTTTGGGGGAGTTTTTTACCAAAGAAGGGCTTTTCTGGTGGCTCAGCTGGTAAAGAATCTGCCTGCAATGTGGGAGACCTGGGTTCATTCCTGGGTTGGGAAGATCCACTAGAGAAGGGAGCGGCTACCCCTCCAGTGTTCTGGCCTGGAAAATTCCATGGACTGTATAGTCCGTGGGGTTGCAAAAAATAGGACACGACTGAGCAATTTTCACTTTCACTATACCAAAGAAGACCAGAGTAATGGGGATGTGGATTCCAGGAGCATTTATTTTTTTTCACAAGATGGCAGATATTTTACCATTTTGCATTTTGATGAACATGACCAAGTAAAGAAGCAGAGATTAGTAATGCAAAATTTGGGTGAAAATTGTAGGAAAGAGGTCTACTTGTCCTCAATAGGACAAGGGGGATGGGATCCAGAACAGAGATTGTTAGTCTTGGAAGGAAGCACAGATAGTTCATCCATCCCCTCACTTTATTCAGATCTCTGCTCAGACATATCAGGGATGTCTTTCCTGAACATCCTTCCCAAAATCGTACCCTGCCTATGGATCACAGCTTTGCTTTCCTTTGTAATCCCTTTCCTGTCTAGTATTATGTTGAATATACATATATTTATTAAGTTATTGTTTGTTTTTTATCCAGGAATATGATCATCAGAAGAGAAGGGACTTTGCCCTCTCCAGATGTCATAACATTGCCTGGGGTGGAGTACCCTTCATAAATACTTGTGTATTAAATGAGTGAAACAGGAAGAAAAAAATAGAAAAATAGGTGTACAAATGCAGGCAGGTTTGTAGATTTAGTGGACAGAAGAATTCTTTTTCTTCTCATTACTTCTATTTTCTTGGTGTCGTGAGAGGCAAGTCACCAGTTTGGAACTGAAAAGAAACTGGAACATATTTGCCCCAGAGAATAGGAAGAATGCACTACAAAATGTGGCTGAATTACCAGAAAATGTCAAGAGACATTTGATCGTGGTCAAAGTTGCAAAGTGAGACCAGTTAGTAAATTTGTGAGTTTTCTTTCACCTGAAATCTGCCAGTGAGGTGCAGGGACAGAAAGTGGAAGTCGCTCACTCATGTCCAACTTTGCAACCCCATGGACTATACACACAGTCCGTGGAATTCTCCAGGCCAGAATACTGGAGTGGGTAGCTGTTGCCTTCTCCAGGGGATTTTCCCAACCCAGGGATTGAACCCAGGTCTCCCACATTGTGGATGGATTCTTTACCAGCTGAGCCACAAGGGAAGCCCAAGAATGATGCGAAGAGCTGACTCATTTGAAAAGACCCTGATGCTGGGAAAGATTGAAGGCAGGAGGAGAAGGGGACGACAGAGGATGAGATGGCTGGTTGGCGTCACCAACTCAACGGACATGGGTTTGGGTGAACTCCAAGAGTTGGTGATGGACAGGGAGGCCTGGCGTGCTGTTGCCCATAGGGTCACAAAGAGTCGGACACGACTGAGCGACTGAACTAAACTGATAGTCTATCCTTTCTCCAGTGGATCTTCTCGACCCAGGAATCTCACCGGGGTCTCCTGCATTGAAGGCAGATTCTTAATAATTGAGCTATTAGGGAAGCAGGGACAGAGAAAGTAGAGAATGAGGTTTAATCATTATCAAGATTTTTGCTATAACAGTGTAATAAAGGTTAAGAGAGTTATATTAGTTTCCTGCAACTGCCATAAAAATGCTACCACAAACTTGGTGGCTTAAAACAACAAAAATTTATTCTCTCACAGTTGAGACACCAGAAGTCTGAAATCAAGGTATCAGGAGGGTTGATTCCTTCTTGAGGCTCTGAGGAAGAAACTGTCCCAGTTCCTCTCCTTCCTTCTCATGGTTTCCTGCATTTCTTGGCTTGTGGCAGCATAACTCCATTCCCTGCTTCCATCTTCATAGGGCCTTGCTGCCTGTGTCTATGCCTCTGTGTGTCCTTCTCTTTCTCTAAGAGCACCCGTCTTGAACTTAGGACTCTGCCTAATCTAGTGTGTCCCATCTTAACCAATTACATCTGCAAAGACTCTATTTCCAAATAAAGTCATATTCTAAGGCTCTGAGTGGACACGAACATTGGGGAGATACTGTCCAACTCACTACAGGGGTTGAGCGTATTTGCGAAGAAGTGATTATACCCATGAACCATAGATTCTAGAAGGGAAAGTGCTCCCAGGATGTGTAGTGAGATGGATCATGGGCACTGAAAAATGATATATTCAGTGGATTAGTGGACTCTATTTGGACAAAGTAATAGAGGAAGGGTACTACAATAACTGACTTTGAAAAGTAGCTGGTGATGAACAGAGAGTGGGAAGCTTGAAATTTAGGAGGCAGTGTATGAGTTGATAATGTTAAATTCTAGGGCATAACCATGGAAAAGATTGGAAGGGGTGTTATAAAGGAAAAGGCCATCAGAACTGATGAGGTCAAGGAACTGTGGACAAGGTCAAGGACAGCACATTTAGCTAAATCTTTGATGGGAGGTGGTAAAATCCACAAGGATGGGAAAGTAGTAAGTGATGTGCTGAGGTCCTTAAAGACTGTTGTCAGTGTTACCTCAGTGAGGATAGACAGCAGCTGATACCTTATGGCATATAAGAATGAAAAGACTAGTGAAATGGAGGGAAGAGCAAGGCAACTCTCATCCCAGGTGCTGTGGGGATTTAGGGCACAAGAACATATCAGCTGCCCTCTAGGAGTGGGGTGTACCCTCGTCAGAAAATTTGCAGGTTTCGAGTACAACACAAATGTTCAGAGTATAAGCTGAAGATGCAAAGATGCAGAGGATTCTGCTGACAACAGCTTGATGGAGTGGTCTGGGAGTGATCAGAACAGTGGGAGACTGCATCAGACTACAGAATATACACCACCATGGCCAGAGGCTGGAGAGGAGGTTTGGCTGGGGAGATTTCTGGTGGTGATGGAAGCAAACAGGACAGCATAGCCCTCCACTTTAGGGACAGACTTTAATGAATCCTTCTCTTAATTTGAGGAAGGTGCTGTCCCTACCTTCACAGTATTATTTATAATAACTCTATAAAGAGTATTTGTACCCCATCCCAAGTGTTACACCCACTTCACCTGCAGGTTGTATGTGGGTTCCCTGTGTTTATTAATGTCTGCCTTTCACTGGAATGGGAGGGTCTTGAGTGTTGGGCTCCTGAACTAGCCAACTTCTTTATTCATAGCACTTTGGACATAGTAGGGGTTTCAAAACAGCTGCATGGATTGTGGTGAGTTGAAAAACTAAAATTAAGAAAATTCTCAGTTCTCTGTCTCTGCTTTCCTTTGTCTTTTATACAACTAGGGGAAGAGCAGGGTGTTATGCTAAAAAACTTTTCTCCCCTATGATAGTCTTACAGCCTGTTTACTTGTTCAGGGCACATCGTCACCATGTGACAGGACGTGTGTGCTCTAAAATGACAAAATGTGTGGATCCTGGCCAGGAGAGTCAAGAAATTACTTCATAAACAAAGCTGTAAATAACATCTGGGCTGTCCAGATACAGGAGGACCTGGTGGCTTTTCCTTTTGGCTGTTTTGTTTGGTCGTGGCCATCTCCCTGTAGACCCAAATGAATCAGGGAGCCGCCGTCTCAGCCCCAAATTACTCCAGGCTAATTTTGTTGCTGAGAAGTCATGGCAGGCTCTCCCAATGGGAAAACCAGACCCTGCAGGGTGAAATGACAGGAAACCAGTGAATCACAGCATTGAGGAGGGAAGCCGAAAGATCCAAATCGTCAAGATAAAGGGGAACCGTGAAGGGGAAATAAAGCTTATAAACATTTTTTGTCTCAGGTTACAGAAAAATTTGATGAGAATAATAATACTAATTTAAAATTGATAGACTTATTTTGATCTGACTATACCTCAAACCACAACTTTCTTTGTAGACATTAGTCAACTTAGCTGTCTAGTATTTAAATCATTTTCTTTCTACTGCACTTGATTTGTAGACTACTGTAATAACATTCTATAATGAATGGAAGTTACACCAAACGAAAGATAAAAGTGATATTAATATGCTGAAAGAAAACTTCATTGTAGATATTAGTACGTAATACAGAAAATTCTATGGCAACCTACAAGTGCAAACTTCTCTGCTTCCTTGATGACTCATGATGTTTGTGCCTCTTCTGGAAGGTGTAACCTGTTTGAATAGGGTGTGAGTTCTGCTAATGCAAACATTACAGATAAAGGCAAATTTGAGGGGAAAAAAGCAGTAGAACCTTAGAAGGTGGCTTTTCCCCCTTTCTCTACATGTCAAAAAAGTAGAGCTTGAAAAAGCTCTGGTCTCTTGCTAGTAGCACACTGCACCTCCGTCATTGCTAGAATTACAGAGTTGAGAAGAAGAAAGGCTTGATGAAGGGCTGGGTGAGGTTCCAATGCCCCCATCATGGCCTGCAGACTTCACCTGGCTGTGTCTGTGTCACTTGTGTGCCTCAGTGCCCAATTCTGGGCTCCAGCCCCAGGGAAACGTGCCAGAGTACAGCATTCTTCACCAATGCTCGTGGCAAAACTCACAGAACTGCAGAGACAAATAGATGAATCTACTATCACAGATGGGGACTTCAGTACTCTGGAAACACTGCTTTGTCTCTGATTCAATTCTGTTCAGCAGATACTGACTGAATAACTACCATATGCCCCGTGAGACTGCATAAACATGATCCAGACTTTGGGGTTGGGAGATCTGAGTCTAGAACCAGGGTCTACCATTTACCACTTAAGACCCCAGGTCAATCATTGATCTTTTTCTCAGTGTGTGTCCACATCTGTAAAATGAATGGCAGTGAAAATTAAAGGCCACAAGTGGGTGCTGTTATGTGCTCAATGGTTATTTTTCTTTCTCTCTTCTTGTGAATCTGAACATCAGTTTAAGTTAAGATTTTAACTCAAAGAGTTGACTGTCTCAACTGGGAGACACTGACCTACGTCCTGGGAGAATTTTGTACATGTACCTGGAGGTGACATGAGGGGTTGAGCCCAGTCTAGTGGATCTGGGTCTCTGAGGTCCAGGTAGGAATCTTTACATACAACAGGCTCCCAGGTGACCTGAAGCATTCTACCAAAAAGCTAGCCTCAATCCTCCTCAAATCCATGAATGCTGACATTTTCACAGAGACTCCCGAGACAAAAGACCTCAACGGCATTTTAGGATTTAGGTTTTATCATACCCTGTAGAGCTGGAGGGATGGCCATAGGGAGGGAAAGAGAGAGAATCTTCCCCACAAACTTCTCTTCCATAATATGAGATAGAAGCTCTGACCACCAAGCTCCTATAGTAATTTTTTGTTCTTCTTTAATGCTGCTAATCATGTTCAACTTTGCATTAGAAATTATATCTCATTTATTCTCCCCATGGTTCCTTTTCTATCTCTTGGCACATGGCCATGAGAAATACATACTGAGATAAATTGATTAGCAAATAAGTTCAATAATGTATTCATTCTTCCTGACTTCCATAACTGGGGAGACCCAAAAGGAAAGCTGGGCTGGGATAGGAAGGGGAAATGTGGTATCTCTGAAGCTGCTTGGGAGGGGCCATTTCCCCAAGGATGGGAGCAAGTATACATTTCCCTGTCTCTCCAGGAAAGGATTGGATGTTGAGACCTTGAAAATGCCTTGTTCTGTAAGTCTGCCCTGCCAGACTTACAAACACATGTGAGATGTTGGTGGAGGTTGATTTACCAAAATAATTTCCAAAAGAGGAAAATCAACAATCAAAATGGGCTGTCCTCCAGTGAGATTCAGTGACCTTAAAAATTCAAGCTGCCAAGGTCTCCAGACTGCCAACTGGCAACCTTGGTGCCCCTGTCTTTTGCAGGTAATTCAGTCCAGTAGAGAGCCCAACAGCCTGATAAGCTAGGTTTGTAGCAGGGAGAGAAACCAAGAGACTGTATAGACACAGACTAAAAGAGGAAGAATCATTGGAACCAAGAGATTAATCATAACATTTCGTGTAGCACTTGAGACGTTTTCCAGGTTTGAATTGCTTGTTCGGAATATTGTTGGCATCTTGCCGAGGGGAGATATTAAGTCAGGTTCCCCAAATCCCTTCGGAGGTCATCCATTCTAAAGCCACATTGTCTAGGTTCTCTTAGGATTTCATGATGGAACATGTTCTTTGACAGGCAAGAATGCAAAGTAGAATCTCCTGTGATAGTGTAGAGAGGTCGGTCCATTAAAAGTAAAGCCTTGGAGGTATCTACCTAGATCTGCTGTTGTTAAGGAAATAGCTTCAAGAAAAACAGGTAACAGCCACTCAACCTGAGTGTTAGTTGAGCTGTTCAGATGAGTGGTTCTCAAGATTCACTACCATCCCGAATTAAATGAGTACATCCAAACTGATATCAGCATCACTTGTATAAATATACATCCTCATCTATGCCAGTTCCACTCCAGAGTGCCTGATTGAGTAGGTTTGTGAATATATACTTTTTTAAAAGCCCTCCAGGATTCAAAGCCCAGTAAGGCTTGGGAACTTCTGGTGTCCATAACTAACATTGTCCGGGAGGAGCCCAAGTGTGGAACAACTCAGAGACAGCATTGCAATTCTCCGGTGAATTTTTGACCTTGAGAAATACTTCAGGTAGTAAGTTAAACTCTGTAGATGTATTCATGTGCTTTACACACACACACACACACACACACACACACACACACAGACCAGTGATAGAAAAACTCTAGATTTGATTCACCCAGTTGCTAGTCAAATTCTTTCCATCCACTGAACTTCCTCAGAGCTCTTTGAAGTCAGCAATTACTTTGTTCTCAGAGGAGTCATTCTGTGGCAAGGAAAATGTTGAAAGCTTGGCAATGTATTAGGACTTTCCAAATCTGGGTCATTTCAAAATATTTATCTGTATGTTGTTTATCCTTTTTCAGTATTTAGACTTCATTCTTTCTAATAACCAGAGGACAGTCTATTGCTCTTAGTCACCTGGAATGCATAATAAAGATAGTAAATTTGCCAGTGGTTCTAACATAAGGCAGCTATCTTTAATAATTTCCATAATAACCCCCTGTCCTCTTTCAGAAGCACAGATTTAGCAACTGAATAGAGGCTTTTATACAGCGCCTGACACAGAATCACTCCTCAGTAAATATGAGCTATGATTTTCAGTATTCTATTTTCATTAACTCAGTATCCAGCCACACTCTTCCAGACAGGTTACCATCAATGTTCTAAACGAATATTTTACACACATCCTCTTCCAAGCTTCTAGAATTACTATTCTCAACCTCCTGTTTTATCCCATATGTTTGTCCCTGATACTTACAGAGTGAGAAATCTTTGGGTAACATCTCTGCTGATAGTTGAAACATGTAGCTTTTTTTTTTAGTGTTCTCTTAGATTCCCCATTTGCAGGAAACCACAAATCCTAATGTTGATTTCCTGTATTGCTGTAGAAGCTCAAGATGCAGGAATTTCACTTTTTAATGGCCCATCTCTCTATGCAAAAGACTATCCATACTGAGATGCTCACTGTTTTATCTGAAAGTGCACTGACTCATAACTCCACGCACAGATACCTCCCACCTCTACTCTCTGTCTCTGATCTGTGGTACTAGCTCAACCTGACCTTCCAACTCCAAAGGGTATTGAATCATTGGTTCACACCCAGTCCAGGTCCCAATTAGTATCCTCTGTATTTTTTTTTTCTTACCACATAATAGATTAAGTATTGAGGTTTATAGCAGCCTCATTGATAACACTGAAGATAAGATAGCTTTGGTGTCTCTCAAACCATTTAAGTTCCTTCAGTGAATGCCATTGGATTTCCACTGGATTTTCTCAATACAGCACATTATCAATCAAGCACTGCCTATCACAGGGAAATCCACAAAGCCAGAGCACATGTGTATCAGAGCCTATGGAAGACAGGCAGATTACAAAAAAGGGACAGTTTTAATGTTTTCATTTTAGAGTCCTTCTACCCCATCCTCTCTCCCTCCCTCTCCCCCTCCCCCTCTCCTCCTCTCACCTGTGCTCTCTCTCTCTCTCTCTCACACACACACATACACACACACACACACACACACACAGCTTCTGTTTTCCAGGAGCTTTTGAAATTTTACTTGGCTCATATTCCTGAGGCCAATGGACAGGAAATGAAAATTGGATAGGAAGGGAGCTGAAAACATCTTCTATAAATTTTTTGTTGCATGGGGTATGATAGTTTTCCCATCTAAAATGTTTTAAAAATAGATTTACCAGGAAATATTGCTTTATATAGAAGGACTGCCATGCTATATGGTTATTATTATCATTACCAATTAAAATCACCATATTAATAGCTCTCTTGAATAATGACTTTCATCTGACTGTATGAAAAGTTTAGAAAATATTGAGATAAATTTCCCTGCATTGTAATTCCAGGGATGACATTCTAAGGAAAGTCCTATCCTGTTGAAGCAATTGTGTCCCATAGAATTACAGTACTTGAGGGGGAAAACTTTCTGAAGTCTTCTCAGTTCCTCTTTTAACTTCACTTACTATGAAGGAATAGTTTCAAATGAATTAACCTAAACACAGAAAATAATCATTCTAATTCTATGTAAGATTTTAAGATTTCCTAGTTCCCTGTCTTCTTTATCACATATGCTTTTGCTTCCCAATCTATATTAAAATAGAAAAAGTGAAAACAATGTAGTGAGGTGGTTTTTTTTTTTTTTTCATAAAGATCTGCTCTTTAGTTTGAGATTATTTCCTATTTATTATTTTGGTGTTCAAACACCCTTCCTTTTTTGAAGTTATGGGTGCAATAGATGGAAGGGTTTTGTTTATTGCCCTCACTTGACAAAATGAAAAACTGACTCTTCCATATTGGGCCCAAAATTTAAGTGTAAAATTTTACTTTTTAAGGAAACTCAAAACTCCTGAAATCAGCACTATGCCTTTAGACTTCACGACAGAGCACTGCTAAATGCCTCAATTTGGGGCTGCAATAAGCCAGACCACGAAGGGATGGCTGCTGGAGACTTAGCTGTTATAACTTTAGAAATAGATTAGGTGACTGTTGCTGGTATCCCAGGGGTCATAATTCTTCCTCAGATATTTCAAAAGGATAAGGTAATTAAGTTAATAATCCCTGTTGTTACAAATACTAGTTGTGGCATTGTTCATTTATTGCCTTCTTACAGCCATGATATCGATTTACACAAGAATTACTTGGGGGAAGTCCTGGTATTGAAGACTCCAGAAAGAAACTAGGATCAAAGACTCCTAGATTAAAGGGTTGATTTAGGATAAATGTTAAAAGGCATAATGTGAACAACACACTTATTACAAACAAGAAATCCCAGTCTTACCTACTGTTCTATATGGTGACAGGCATTTCACTTCCTGTGAAAATAAAGCAAAAATGGAAACATAAATGAGTGAAGTAAATTGTTACTTGGGCAATTAACATAAAAGCACTTGTATTTAGATACCTTTAATTTGCATTTCAAATGAAGTTTAGTAGTTAAAGTAGGTAAGGCCACACAGGAAGAAAAATTTGACTTCTAAATATGTACATATTTGAATAGTATATAAAATAAATGTGTACATAGGTTTTTTACAAGCCCAAAAAGTTCATTTATCTGTCTGTTGTATTTTGAGATCATAATATTTAGAGTTTTTATCTGGCCTTTTTTAAGAAACTCAGAATGCACAATTTAAATAGCTAGATGATCCCACTTCATAAACCACAGACATCCAATTTAGCATAGTCTCATAGGCTCAAAGAGATAAATCAGTGTGTGGTAAAAGAAGAATTTTAATAAAACGTGAAAATACAACCTATACCAACTATTCAGTATTTCTGCAGACTACTGCTTCTCAGTATCATCTCCTGCATGACAACTACTCTGGCCAAGGGCTGGTGAAAAAACTTTGGGGAAAAACTCAAAACCTATGCAAAATGGTAGCATTTCAAATCTATCTGCCAAGTTGACCAGAAAGACCATTTCATAGAAAATTTGCGTAAATTAAGTTTGGTTTTCCCACTTACATTGTACTCCTGGGCAATCTGCCAGGCTACTATCTGTTTTCAGAAGCCCTGGGTACGATTTTTTGTTCACCATCTGGTGATCAAGAAGGATCTATCCTCATACCTCTGTGGTTCACCTTGCCCTCTTAGGTAAATAACACTCTCTTCTTTTCCACATTCAACTTTTTTTTTTTCTGGCCATTCGTTTCACATATGATATTTTACATGTTTCAATGCCATTCTCCCATATCATCCCTCCCTTGCCCTCTCCCACAGAGACCAAAAGACTGTTCAATACATCTGTGTCTCTTTCGCTGTCTCGCATACAGGGTTATCATTACCTTCTTTCTAAATTCCATATATATGCATTAGTATACTGCATTGGTGTTTTTCTTTCTGGCTTACTTCACTCTGTATAATAGGCTCCAGTTTCATCCACCTCATTAGAGCTGATTCAGATGTATTCTTTGTAATGGCTGAGTAATATTCTATTGTGTTTTTGTACTACAGCTTTCTTATCCATTAATCTGCTGATGGACATCTAGGTTGCTTCCATGTCCTGGCTATTATAAACAGTGCTGCGATGAACATTGGGGTACACATATCTCTTTTGATTCTGGTTTCCTCAGTGTGTATGCCCAGCAGTGGGATTGCTGGGTCATATGGCAGTTCTATTTCCTGTTTTTTAAGGAATCTCCACACTGTTCTCCATAGTGGCTGTACTAGTTTGCATTCCCACCAACAGTGGAAGAGGGTTCCCTTTTCTCCACACCCTCTCCAGCATTTATTGCTTGTAGACTTTTGGATTGCAGCCATTCTGACTGGCATGAAATGGTACCTCATAGTGGTTTTGATTTGCATTTCTCTGATAATGAGTGATGCTGAGCATCTTTTCATGTGTTTGTTAGCCATGTGTATGTCTTCTTTGGAGAAATGTCTGTTTATTTCTTTGGCCCACTTTTTGATTGGGTCTTTTATTTTTCTGGAATTGAGCTGCAGGAGTTGCTTGTATATTTATGAAATCAATTCTTTGTGAGTTGCTTCGTTTGCTATTATTTTCTCCCATTCTGAAGGCTGTCTTTTCACCTTGCTTATTTTTTCTTTGTTGTGAAGAAGCTTTTAATTTTAATTAGGTCCCATTTGTTTATTTTTGCTTTTATTCCCAAAATTCTAGGAAGTGGGTCATAGAGGATCCTGCTGTGGTTTATGTCAGAGAGTGTTTTGCCTATGTTTTCCTCTAGGAGTTTAATAGTTTCTGGTCTTACATTTAGATCTTTAATCCATTCTGAGTTTAATTTTGTGTATGGTGTTAGAAAGTGTTCTAGTTTCATTCTTTTACAAGTGGTTGACCAGTTTTCCCAGCACCACTTGTTAAAGAGATTGTCTTTAATCCATTGTATATTCTTGCCTCCTTTGTCAAAGATAAGGTGTCCATATGTGCGTGGATTTATCTCTGGGCTTTCTATTTTGTTCCATTGATCTATATTTCTGTCCTTGTGCCAGTACCATACTGTCTTGATGACTGCAGCTTTGTAGTAGAGCCTGAAGTCAGGCAGGTTGATTCCTCCAGTTCCATTCTTCTTTCTCAAGATATTTGGCTATTCGAGGTTTTTTGTATTTCCATACAAATTGTGAAATTATTTGTTCTAGTTCTCTGAAAAATGCCATTGGTAGCTTGATAGGTATTGACTATGCCAAAGCCTTTGACTGTATGGATCACAATAAACTGTGGAAAATTCTGAAAGAGATGGGAATACCTCCAGACCACCTGGCCTGCCTCTTGAGAAACCTATATACAGGTCAGGAAAGCAACAGTTAGAAACGGACATGGAACAATAGACTGGTTCCAAATAGGAAAAGGAGTATGTCAAGGCTGTATATTGTCACCCTGCTTATTTAACTTACATGCAGAGTACATCATGAGAAACGCAGGACTGGAAGAAACACAAGCTGGAATCAAGATTGCTGGGAGAAATATCAATAACCTCAGATATGCAGATGACACCACCCTTATGGCAGAAAGTGAGGAGGAACTAAAAAGCCTCTTGATGAAGTGAAAGAAGAGAGTGAAAAAGTTGGCTTAAAGCTAAACATTCAGAAAACAAAGATCATGGCATCTGGTCCCATCACTTCATGGGAAATATATGGGAAACAGTGTCAGACTTTATTTTTATGGGCTCCAAAATCACTGCAGATGGTGATTGCAGCCATGAAATTAAAAAATGCTTACTAGGGTGGGATGATTTGGGAGAATGGCATTGAAACATGTATAATATCATATATGAAATGAATCACCAGTCCAGGTTCCATGCATGATATGGGATGCTTGGGGCTGGTGCACTGGGATGACCCAGAGAGATGGTATAGGGAGGGAAGTGGGAGGGGAGTTCAGGATGGGGAACACGTATATACCCGTGGTGCATTCATGTTGATGTATGGCAAAACCAATACAATATTGTAAAGTAATTAACCTCTGATTAAAATAAAGAAATTTATATTAAAAATAATATTAATAAATAAAAGACGCTTACTCCTTGGAAGGAAAGTTATGACCAACCTAGATAGCATATTCAAAAGCAGAGACATTACTTTGCCAACAAAGGTCCATCTAGTCAAGGCTATGGTTTTTCCAGGAGTCATGTATGGATGTGGGAGTTGGACTGTGAAGACTTCTGAGTACCAAAGAACTGATACTTTTGAACTGTGGTGTTGGATAAGACTCTTGAGAGTCTCTTGGACTGCAAGGAGATCGAGTCAGTCCATTCTAAAGGAGATCAGCCCTGGGATTTCTTTGGAGGGAATGATGCTGAAGCTGAAACTCCAGTACTTTGGCCACCTCATGCGAAGAGTTGACTCATTGGAAAAGACTCTGATGCTGGGAGGGATTGGGGGCAGGAGGAGAAGGGGACAAAAGAGGATAAGATGGCTGTATGGCATCACCAACTCGATGGACGTGAGTTTGAGTGAACTCCGGGAGTTGGTGATGGACAGGGAGGCCTAGCGTGCTGCAATTCATGGGGTCACAAAGAGTTGGACACGACTGAGTGACTGAACTGACTGAACTGAGCTTGATAGGGATTGCATTGAACCTATAGATTGCTTTGGGTAGTATACTCATTCTCACTATATTGATTCTTCTGATTCACAAACATGGTATATTTCTCAACTTTTATTTTTGATTCATTAACATGTAAGGTTTTGTCCAAACGGGGTCACAGACTATAGCTCATGGGCCAAATCAGTCTCTCACCTGATTTAATATATAAGGTTTTATGGGGCCACATCCATGGCCATTTGTTTTGAACTGTCTATGGATGCCACAACAGTTGAATGGCTGCTACAGATATGGCATGGACCACAAAGCTTAAAATATTTACTATCTGGCCCTTTCATAGAAAATGTTTGCTGACTCTGGTCTTGTATGAGGGGATTATCAATCCATATGGGTTTGGGTGCTAATTCTCTATCATGGAAACATTTCAAAAGAATTTTTTTATTTAAAGTCATTGCTTTCAACTTACTAAGGAAAAAAATTGTCTGCAAAGATAATTTGCAGATATCTTTCAGGTTTAACAGATATACCTGCCCACTTTTCCTACCATTTTGGTTTTTATTTTGGTCTTCATATAGATTCATAATATTTGCTGAGAGAAGGGGAATTATTTGAGGGCAAGTGTGATCAATACTGAAACAGGCAGGCTTTGGCAAAATTCAAGGAAGGAGAATCTACCCTTGCCTTTCCACCATCCCTTCTCTCCGGCCCTGTCCTCTATTTCTTTTCTTCCTTGCTCTGCTTTAGATCATTCCCAGATTCCTGCTTTATTTGAGTCAGCCCTCAAGTAAGTTCTTCTGGACTCTATTTTTTAAAATTTATTTATATTTATCTGGCCAGGCTGGGTCTTATTAATAGTTGCAGCACAAGGGATCCTTTAGTTTTGGCATACAGGATCTATTTCCCTTATCTGGGGTTGAACCCAGGTCCCCTGCATTGGGAACTTAACCACTGGACCACCAGGGAAGTCCCCTCCACTTGACTTTTAACTGATAGTGACATTAGTGCTACTTTTCCAAATATAAACATCTTCACCATTTATATTTTAAGATGAATCTCTGAAGCTGAGAAATTATAGCAAAATCAGAGCTTGCCAATAAGGGGGCTGAGTGTATGGATTACTTTCATGTCAAGGTTTGGGTCTCCATTCCAAACATTCTGGGCCAGTTTCTTTCCGATGGCCAGTAGCGACTCAAGAGGCAAGAAGCTTCCCCTAGGGTGATATACCAACATTGTGTTTTTCTATTATGTCACGAATTGAAAAAGATTGGAAATCACTCAACCCTAGGAACAAATCAGTATGTGCTTCACTTGTCCCAAAAGGGGAACAAATCTTGAGAAATCAGAGTTAATGATGATCACTTTATGGTTCCTGGAGAGTTACAAGTTATAAGACTCTGCTTGTAAGTGAATTAGTAATCTAACTTAGATAAAATTATATGGAGTCCAAATTTAGATCAATCTCAAACAAGAACAAAATCAAGCTTTACAAATTAGCTAATTAGGATTGTATTACTGGTTACAAGGATGTAAAATACATCTCTTTCCTCTTTCTCTGCCTCCTTATTACTTCTCCAATGCCTGGTCCATAGGAGCCCAAAATTCTAGTTGTGCTACCTTTAGTGTGATCCATAGACCTGTAGTATTGTCATAACCTGAGAACTTGTTAGATGTGCAGAGTCTCAGCCTACACCAATCTCCTGAACCAGACTGTGCTCTTTAACAAAATTCACCAAATGATTCATATGCACTAAAGTTTGAGAAGCACTGGGTAAGATACCAAGGGAGATGAGAAATATGGTTATACCATCTAAAATTTGGAAGATTTGGAGTTAAAAATAAGTATTTCAGGAAAGATGGAAAATAATATAATGCAAAGGAAAAATGTGTTTTCTCTTAAATAAAAATCCATGAGTGGAGAATGCCATTTTATAAACTCAGTCAGCCCTGGAACTGGACTTCCTTTACCACAAAACAGCCAGCCCACAGAGGATTAAGCAGAAGTCCTGATGTGTGGTCCCCAACTTCTACCATTTCTTTTAACCTGCTGTGGAGGAGTGAAACTCTGATGTGTTGAGCTTAGTCTAGACTCCTTTTTTCCTAGAAGGAAATCCCATCAGCTTCTTGTTCACATGGAGAGCTCTGGGCTCATAGCGGAAAGGCTCACCAGGACACGGAGCTGATTTAATGGGCCGTGCAAATCTCCAAACTGGAGCCTATTCCCAGAATAGAAACAAGCACCTGGGATTCTTGGAGTGCATTGTCATGGAGTGAGAAAGAAGGAGAACCCTCTCTGTGGTTTAGTTAATTTGGGGATGCTTTCTGTTGGGCCACTCTGACTTCTAGAAGAAGGAATTCAAAAAGCCATAACACAGCCAAAATGGAAAGTGGAATTGCCTAATATTTGGGGGAAAAGGATCATATTTGCAAATCTATATAGAACAGGAGATATAACGACATGCTTGGCTCTGATCCCTGGTTCTCAGTTTAGTCACTCAGTTGTGTCCTACTCTTTGTGACCCCATAGACTGCAACATGCCAGGCTTCCCTGTCCATCACCAACTCCTGGAGTTTACTTAAACTCATGTCCATTGAGTCGGTGATGCCATCCAACCATCTCATCCTCTGTCATCCCCTTCTCCTCCTGCCTTCAATCTTTCCCAGCATCAGAATCTTTTCCAGTGAGTCAGTTCTTCACATCAGATGGCCAAAATATTGGAGCTTCAGCTTCAGCATCATTCCTTCCAATGAATATTCAGGACTGGTTTCCTTTGGGATTGACTGATTTGATCACCTTGCAGTCCAAGGGATTCTCAAGTCTTCTCCAACACCACAGTTCAAAAGCATGAATTCTTTGGCACTCAGCTTTCTTTATAGTCCAACTCTCACATCCATACATGACTACTAGAAAAACCATAGCTTTGACTAGATGGACCTTTGTTGTCAAAGTAATGTCTCTGCTTTTTAATATGCTGTCTAGGTTGGTCATGGCTTTTCTTCTAAGGAGCAAATGTCTTTTAATTTCATGGCTACAGACACCATCTGCAGTGATTTTAGTGCCCCCCAAAATAAAATCTCTCACTATTTCCATTGTTTCCCCATCTATTTGCCATGAAGTGATGGGACCAGATGCCATGATCTTAGTTTTCTGAATGTTGAGTTTTAAGCCAACTTTTTCACTCTCCTCTTTCACTTTAGTTCTTCTTCACTTTCTGCCATAAGGGTGGTGTCATTTGCATATCTGAGGTTGATATTTCTCCCGGGAATCTTGATTCCAACATGTGCTTCATCCAGACCAGCATTTTGCATTCTGTACTCTGCACATAAGTTAAATAACCAGTGTGTTATGACCAGCGTGTTCTCTTGGCAAAACTTTGTTAGCCTTTGCCCTGCTTCATTCTGTACTCCAAGGCCAGATTTGCCTGTTACTCCAGGTATCTCTTGACTTCCTACTTTTTCATTTCAGTCCCCTATACTGAAAAGGACATCTTTTTTGGACATCTTATCCACCTTAGCAAGGCACTTCACAGCCTGTCCTTAACCTTCCTGTCCAGCATGGATGTGTACTGTGTTTTTTCCGGATACAAATCTTCCTCCTGCAATTTCCTCTCTGATACTTTCTCTTCCCAGTACAGGGAACAAAAGGTCAACTTTCAAGACTCAGCTCTCACAATTTTTCCTAACAGATATCTTCCCACTCCTGTCATGGACAAAAAGGTGGTTTTTAACACCTGTCCACTGGGTTCTTATAGCACTTGTTATATATTTCTGTTTTAGAATTTACTGCATAGTTTTTAATTTCTTATTTATAACCCCAGCACACCATTGTGGTGCTCTGAAGGGGACATTGTGTCTTTCTTATTCATTTCACATCCTTTATTCTTGGCAGTAAAACATGGCACAAAGCAGGCAGTCAGTATTTGTCAAATTTGAACAAAATTCTCATTTCATTCTCTCAGCCCTTTTGAATTTTTTTTTTTTTGGTAAGATGAGAGTGATATATCTAGTGTAGAATTATTTGAAAAACTCATTTGGAAAAGCATGAAGTGAATTAATGGGCAAAGTCCATCTCAAGTCCTTCCTTTTCTGTAAGTTTTTTGCTCACCCTGGTTGGTCCCTAATGCAATCTCCTTTATCCACAAGCCCGTTGAAATGATATAGAGACACCAAAGTGTGTTGTCTTTTATTGCTCTTTAATTGTTTCATATCTATAAATCTTATCTCCCCAGATACACTGTAGTCCAATTCAAACAGCTTCAAATCAGCAAATGGTTATTGGGTGACCAATGCATGTGAGGATCTGTGCTACTTGAACACTGGCCCCAGTTCTGGCTTTAACTTTACTTGTTTTTATTCTTTCAACACATTTATTGAGCATCTACTTACACATATGATCATTGCTCTGAGACAGATTATATTTCCTTCTAGAACTCTGTGTTTCCAAGAAAATTACCAGTACTGCACAAAGTCGAGGGCAAACTGACCAGGCTGTGGTGAGTGATTCTGGATGGAGCAGCCAATGGTCCCAAGCTCAGAGTAATCCACATGGTTGTTCACATGAGATTCAGGGAACCCTTGGCATCAGAGATCTCACACAGGGGATAAAACCTGGCAGAAAGGAACTCTGAACTCCAGTCCAAGTCAGGAGTCACATGGCCCATCAGTTATAGGACTCCTGCTCTGGAGGAAGGGAATAAAGTGGCCTCAATCTTTTTTTTTTTTTTTTAAATGGTCTCAATCTTGAAGAACACCTAGAAAGTACTAAGGAGGGTAACTTAGTCAACACTTGGGACTTTTAACTAAACCTTCTTAGACTCTATGAACCTCTGATGAAATTGCTGGCAACAAGCCACCTCATACCTAAAACCCCAGTATCCCAGAACCCCAGAACTTATACCTTCTAGGCTACAAAGGAGGCTTAGGAGCCCAGGAGTAACAACTGAGTCACTGAGTTTCAGATCTGGGGAATAGAACTCAATTATAAACTCTTGCAGATGGTGACCTGAGGCTGCTGACCTCCCATCCTCCCTTCTGCCTTCACTCAGGGTGGGAGTGAGCCTGCTAGCAAAGGACTCAGAGGACCCAGCATCAGCTGAACAGGGGAGAGACAAAGGGGACCAGCTGGGGGCAGTAGCAGGAAGCATTGAAAGGACTCTGGATTGTGAATTTAACTACCAAGTATTATATACAGATCCTTGTGTCACTGCACTGATTACCCTGCATTTAAATTGACTTTTTCTTTGTTCATCTCCTCCACTAGGCACCAAGGAAAGAGCCTGGGTCTTGTCTTCTTCACTATTTTATTCTTAGCACAAAACACAATGCCTGCCATAAAGTGGGCTCTCAATCTATTTGTCTAATAAAGGAAAAAGTGAATTTGTGTCAGCCTTTGGGTTGAGTAAAGTCAGTCAAGTGAAGAAAAGTCAGCATGCTGAAGGCAAAGATGGACTGTGGGATAGGCAAACGAGGGGGGTCAAGTTGAGAAGCTAACTGAAGCACTATTGAAGAGCAGTTACATGTCCGGGCTTTGGGGTCAATCCTGGCTTTGAATTCTGGCTCTGGCTCTGCTAGTTTCTTCTTTGTGAGCTTGGGCAAGTTGTTAAACTGCTCTGAACCTCAGTTTCTACTCCATGTAATAGCAACTTATGAAAGTGAAAGTTGCTCAGTCACATCTGACTCTTTGTGACCTCATGGACTATATAGTCCATGGAATTCTCTAGGCCAGAATATTGGAGTGGATAGCCTTTCCCTTCTCCAGGGGATCTTCCCAACCCAGGGATCGAACCCACGTCTCCCACACTGCAAGAGGATTTTTTAGCAGCTGAGTCACAAGGGAAGCCCAAGAATACTGGAGTCGTACCCTATCCCTTCTCCAGAGGATCTTCCCAACTCAGGAATCAAACCAGGGTCTCCTGCACTGCAGGGAGATGCTTTTCCAACTGAGCTATCAGGGAAGCCCTATAGCAACTTATACTACAAGTTAATTGTGAGGATTTAATAAAGGAGACCCTGGTTCAATTCCTGGGTTGAGAAGATCCCCTGGAGAAGGCATAGGCTATCCACTCCAGTATTCTTGGGCTTCCCTGGTGGTTCAGAAGGTAAAGAATCAACCTGCAATGCAGGACCTGGGTTCAATCCCTGGGTTGGGAAGATCCCCTGGAGGAGGGTATGGAAACCCACTCCAGTATTCTTGCCTGGAGAATCCGCATGGACAGAGGATTCTAGCAGGCTACAGTCCATAGTATCACAAAGAGTCAGACATGATTGAGTGACTAAGTACAACACAGATTAAAAAGATCAACTCAATGCTAGATCCTGTACTCAACAGACAGGAGGAAGCAAATCTTGTCCTTCCAGTAGCTAATAAGCCTCATCCAGAGTTTGGTATTGGAGCTCAGAGATAAATACTCTAGTATCTGAGACTAAACAAATAAACAGGGAGGGACTCAAATGGAGACTAAACACACAGGCTGGAGATTGAGGTAATAAGGAACAAGATCCAGGCAAGGGATTTTTTTTTTTTTTCATTTTTATATTGCAGGAACATGAGTTGTTTTAATATTAGTTAATCCATTAATGGCTTCCTAGATGGCACTAGTGGTAAAGAATCTGCCCACCAATGCAGGAGATGTAAGAGATGTGGGTTTGATCTTTGGGTGGGGAAGATCCCCTGGAGGAGGAAATGGCAACCCATTCCAGTATTTTTGCCTGGAGTATCCCATGGATTAAAAAGCCTGGTGGGCTACAGACCATAGGGTCTCAAAGAGTCAGACACAACTGAAGCAACTTAGCATGCACACATGAATCCCTTAGTATCATATGCCATATTAATAAGTGTAGGAGAAAGGTCATATGGCTGTATTTAGAGATACTTAACAAGATTTTCGGAGAAGGCAATGGCACCCCACTCCAGTGCTCTTGCCTGGAAAATCCCATGGATGGAGGAGCCTGGTAGGCTACAGTCCATGGGGTCGCTAACAGTCGGATATCACTGAGTGATTTCACTTTCACTTTTCATTTTCATGCATTGGAGAAGGAAATGGCAACCCACTCCAGTGTTCTTGCCTGGAAAGTCCCAGGGACGGGAAAGCCTGGTGGGCTGCTGTCTATGGGGTCACACAGAGTCGGACACGACTGAAGTGACTTAGCAGCAGCAGCAGCAACAAGACTTTGACCAAATTCAATATCCATTATGATCAAAATATTCAAGAAAATTGGACATGGGGAACATGAGAAATACTTAATATGATAGCTAGTGTATCAGTTCAGTTCAATCACTCAGTCGTGTCTGACTCTTTGCGACCCCATGGACTGCAGAACACCAGGCCTCCCTGTCCATCACCAACTCCCAGAGTTTACTCAAACTCATGTCCACTGAGACAGTGATGCCATCCAAACATCTCATCCTCTGTCATCCCCTTCTTCTCCTGCCTTCAATCTTTCCCAGAATCAGGGTCTTTTCAAATGAGTCAGCTCTTCGAATCAGGTGGCCAAACTATGGGAGTTTCCGTTTCATCAGTCCTTTCAATGAACACTCACGACTGATCTCCTTTAGGATGGACTGGTTGGATTTCCTTGCAGTTCAAGGGACTCTCAAGAGTCTTCTCTAACACCACAGTTCAAAAACAACAATTCTTCAGCACTCAGCTTTCTTTATAGTCCAACTCTCACATCCATACCTGACTACTGGAAAAACCATAGCCTTGACTAGACAGACTTTGTTGGCAAATAATGTCTCTGCTTTCTAATATGCTGTCTAGGATGGTCATAACTTTCCTTCCAAGGAGTAAGCATCTTTTAATTTCATGGCTGCAGTCACCATCTGGAATGATTTTGGAGCCCAAAAAATTAAAGTCTGACACTGTTTCCCCATCTATTTGCCATGAAGTGATGGAATCAGATGCCATGATCTTAGTTTTCTGAATGTTGAGCTTTAAGCCAACTTTTTCACTCTCCTCTTTCACTTTCATCAAGAGGCTTTTCTGTTCTTCTTCACTTTCTGCCAGAAGGGTGGTGTCATCTGATTATCTTAGGTTTTTTATATTTCTCATGGAAATCTTGATTCCAGCTGTGTTTCATCCAGCCCAGCATTTCTCATGGTGTACTCTGCATATAAGTTAAATAATCAGGGTGACAATATACAGCCTTGACATACTCCTTTTCCTATTTGGAACCAGTCTGTTGTTCCATGTCCAGTTCTAACTGTTGCTTCCTGACCTACATACAGATTTCTCAAGAGGCAGGTCAGGTGGTCTGGTATTCCCATCTCTTTCAGAATTTTCCACAGTTTATTGTGATCCACACAGTCAAAGGCTTTGGCATAGTAAATAAAGCAGAAGTAGATGTTTCTCTGGAAATCTCTTGCTTTTCTGATGATCTAGCAGATGTTGGCAATTTGATCTCTGGTTCCTCTGCCTTTTCTAAAACCAGCTTGAACATCTGGAAGTTCACGGCTTCACATGTTGAAGCCTGGCGTGGAGAATTTTGAGCATTACTTTGCTAGCATGTGAGATGAGTGTAATTGTGCAGTAATTTGAGTATTCTTCAGCATTTCCTTTCTTTGGGATTGAAATGAAAACTGACCTTTTCCAGTCCTGTGGCCACTGCTGAGTATTCCAAATTTGCTGGCACATTGAGTGCAGCATTTTCACAGCATCATCTTTTAGGATTTGAAATAGCTCAATTGGAATTCCATCACCTCTACTAGCTTTGTTCATAGTGATGCTTCTTCCTAAGACCCACTTAACTTCACATTCCAGGATGTCTGGCTCTAGGTGAGTAATCACACCATCATGATTATCTGGGTCATGAAGATCTTTTCTGTACAGTTCTTCTGTGTATCTTGCCACCTCTTCTTAATATCTTCTGCTTCTGTTAGGTCCATACCATTTCTGTCCTTTATTGAGCCCATCTTTGCATGAAATGTTCCCTTGGTATCTCTAATTTTCTCGATGAGATCTCTATTCTTTCCCATTCTATTGTTTTCCTCTATTTCTTTGCACTGATCACTGTCCATAAGTGCATAGGCTTCTTTATAAGTATATTAAGTGCACAAGCTAGTGTATATTAACCTAGTGTATAAGTGTATATATATATATATATATATAAGAAGAAATGTAGGCAGCTTCTTAATAATTGTAAAACACTGGAAGCATCAGGCAAAGGATCTTATCTATCAGGTGTTGAGGGAGGAGAGGAAAGGGTGTAGCTTGAACCTGCTCTAACAGCGTTCTAAGGCCAGGGATCCTTCTATGTCTTAGAGCAGGGCTGGTCACAGCAAGTGGGCAGGTATGAGCTCATCAGAGAAGCTCTTGAGTGTATTTGGCAAGAGCAGGGATGACAAAGGGCATGAAGTCAGGCAGTTCATGACAGCCAGGTACAGAGAAGATGGTCACTGTGTAGTTGCTGATGATTTACTTTCATCATTAGCACAACTATTCCAAAGGTGGGGTGCATGAGTCCTCATTTTGACTGTGAAACTCCCAAACTAGGCCAAGTGAAGAATCTTATTTGCAAAAATTCTGGTGAAAATGATGTTTTCTAAACAATCCCCACTGTTCCATTTGTGAAATTTCTGGTGTATTTTATGGGATGTTCGGCCATTTGTCAGTTATCTACGTCTGACAATAGAGGAAGCATCACCTCTGCCAGCAAGGAAACAAGATTTCTTGGCTGAAATGTAAGTGAAACAAAATGAGGGCTGTTAGAAGGGATCTGGCACATTTACCACTCTCTCTCCAGCCACCCTCTCTTGCTAAAGTTATGTTATGATTTTGCTTACAGAGACAGTTGTGATTTTGAAATTCTCCAGCTTCTTCAAGCTCTTCCTCAAGCATGTGGCCTTTGGGGGTTGGTTAGGGCCATTTTTTTTCTACATAATGAATCTGTTTCTGAGCATAAGAGCAACAAGCATCACACAGAATGCAAAGTTTTCTTGTAAAAATGTCAGTTGCAATCAAAGGAATCTGGAGCCAGCCTGGCAGCCTGGGAGTTGTTACAAGATGGAAGTCAGAGCTTCAGCTTGTGTCTACATGACACCAAACATCTAGTGAAAAAGTGAAAAACTTAAGCAGTCATCCAGATGTTTTGTCTGCTTGATGCCAAACATCCTGATGTTTTCAGCTATACAGATGTTTGGAATCAGGCAGACTTACATCCAAAATCTGGATATAGCTAGGTGTTTGCTTTCTTATAGACATAGCCTTGGACCACTGGGCAAGGAAAACAGAACCTGAGTGTTATTTATCCTGACAGTGAGTAGGAAGTGGGAATCTTGTAAGACCTTCATGAGGTTAAGGCGATTCAGTTTAAAAAGTGAAAAGAGCCTGAGTCAAACAGAGTTTTAATAGGGCTTTGCCAGAGGAATTGCTTCAAAGAAAAGCACAATACAGCTCACTGCAGTTCAAGTGACTCTGCAAGCTCTTACCAGTCAGTGGACCTCGTTATATGGAAATGGGTTGCGGGGAGCTGAGTTCTGAAGGAAGTCAATGTTTGAATCTAGTCTTATATTGATATCAGACATTGTCTGTTAAACTGAACTCTCTCTTTCCCAAAAGTGAATCTGATCTTCTAGACTGACTTCAGAACTCTTTCTATGACCAGCCTGGTCATGCTGAAGTTATTTAACATTTCAGTTCAGTTCAGTCGCTCAGTCGTGTCCTACTCTTTGCGACTCCATGAATCGCAGCACGCCAGGCCTCCCTGTCCATCACCAACTCCTGGAGTTCACTCAAACTCATGTCCATCGAGTCAGTGATGCCATCCAGCCATCTCATCCTCTGTTGTCCCCTTCTCCTCCTGCCCCCAATCCCTCCCAGCATCAGGGTCTTTTCCAATGAGTCAACTCTTCACATGAGGTGGCCAAAGTATTGGAGTTTCAGCTTCAGCATCAGTCCTTCCAATGAACCCCAGGACTGGTCTCATTTAACATTTAAGTTGACCTGTATCTAAATATCCCCTTACTATGAATCTAAATATGGACGGAATTGGCTTCTAAGGAGACAGAATCAACTGAGCGTTGGCAGGACGTCATCCATCCTCTTTTTAGACAGCCACTCTTCACTTCACCCTCCTCCTCTTGACTCCAGCTCATAGTCTATGCCTAACTCTCCTCTCCCTCCTTTCCCAATAATCCTGATAAGAGAAAAGCAGAAGAAAAGAAGAAAGAGAAGAGGGCAGGGAGAAGAATGAAGGAAAGGAAGAAAGAGAGAAAGAAAGGAATCTAAAGGTCCTGAGGACAACATGTGCAGGAGAGTTTAAAAACAACAACATAAAAGGAACAATAAGAGCAAGCTAATAAAAGGATGAAACACAGTCATGCGACAGAGAAGAGGATCTGAACATCTGCACTTTTTCTTATTTATAACCATGTCAGGAAAACAGGAAAAACAATGTGCAAAACCTCAAGCGGAATTTTCTCTCACTCCCAATTTTGCTAGTATAACCCACTAGGAAGAAAGTAACCATTTTGATTGTCCTCTATAGGTTTGAAATATACAATTCATCATTGTCTCATGCATCCTATGATTGTGAGTTAACTGTTATTACTCATTGTTATGTGGGGGAATTCCTCTCCTACCCACATCTGGACTTTTGCTGTAATAGCAAAGGCTGGAAGCAGAGTCCATCTGACCCTTTCTCATTTCTGGATGCGAGGCATCCTCTTCTCCTTTAGGGTGGCTCCTCAGCTATTGCTTCGTTGTCTCTGTCATTTGTTACTAGTTGGTTGAATCAATTTTTAAATTTTATTGTGACAATGGTAACAGCAATGATTATACTCAGCCCAAACTAGTTCATCAATGCCATCATTGTTAAGTCAATCAGGAGATTAGCAATTGCTAATATACACACAGTTTGGGATCTGTAAGAGAGACAGACATCTGTTTTCCTTGGCAGCAGTCTGTTTCCAGGCCCTTACTTGATACCATGTGCGTGCCTAACTCCTGTTCACAACAATAGCTTTTATCCTTAGGGTTTGGTAATATACTTAATTGATGCCTTTATCTTTTCATGAGAGATGCCAGCTCACATCAAAAAAAAAAAAAAGAGAGAGAGAGAGGAAAGAAATAAAACGAAAACACACTACAAAAGCTTGGCTTTATATCTGGTGGAAATAGTGAACCTCAAAGCTGGACTGAGAGAAAAATAAAGATTGCTTTCATCCATGTTGCTGAAAAATTTGCCTGTGTCCTCTAATTTGTCCTGCCCTTATTGAGAATTCAATGAGTATTCAGGTCTGAATATTAAAATCTGGTTTTTGCCTTTGAGAATCACAAGTGTCAGTCAGAGTAGAACAGAGGAGGCATAAGGTATGTGTTTTCTGGTTGGAAGCCAGTGATGTTAAACAATATGGAGGGACCGTTTCTCCTTGTGCTGGGAGGGTGACTAGGAGGCAGCTGGAAGGATGTATTTTAGAAACTCTGGAATAAATGATCAGGTTGTTTGGTTGGTTCATCGTAGTGGTTCTCCTGGGATACCTGTGTATTGGGAAAAGAAGTCTCCTATCCTACTCCCTGGAGAAAAATCCAATTTTTTAGTAGGTAAATAATTCTGCTGTGCTCTGACGAGTGCCTAGGATACTTACACAAGAGAAATCAATACATTAAAATTATAATTATATATTCATCACCTCAAGGAGCAGTTATTGAGTAAGGAAAGCAGAGTGCTGTTGACTGGAAGGATTCAGGCTGAAAACTGGATGATCAGGGTTTAGTCCAGTTCTATTAGGAGGATAAGCATATGAATTCAGTTCTATGAACATTTAAAAGAAAATAAAAAATAGTACACAGTTGTATTAATAGATATTTGATAAACTAAAATTTAACTAACGGAAAATAATGCTTTACGCTTCCATGATGTAGAGTAAAAAATGCTTTTCAAAATGTGTCATCTTAATTATTTTCAGTACTATTCATTATAAGTGGTGATACTTAGCCTCAAAATCTAATCCAGGTATTTTTCTTATGTGAACACAAAGACAAGCATCAAGACTTAGGTTCTGAGAGAGAACTCCATTTGGAAAATGTACATGCACCCCAATGTTCATAGCAGTACTATTTACAATAGCCAAGACATGAAAGCAGCCTAAGTGTCCATCAACAGATGGACGGATAAAGAAGATGTGCTGTATATATGTATGTGTATGTGTATATATACACACACACACATATACCCAATGGAATACTACTCAGCCATAAAAAAGAATGAGCTAATGCCGTTTGCAGCAACATGGATGGACCTAGAGATTGTCATACTGAGCAAAATAAGTCAGAATTAGTAAGACAAAAGCCATATGACACCACTTTTTTGTGGAACCTAAAATGTGCTACAAATAAACTTATTTACAAAATAGAAGCAGACTCACTCACAAACATAGAAAACAAATGAACTTATTTACAAAACAGACTCCCTGACATAGAAAACAAGCATATGGTTACCAAAGGGGAAAGGGGTGGGAAAGGAATAAACTAGCAGTTTTGAATTAACAGATACAAACTACTATATATAAAATACATAAACACCAGAGTCCTACTATATAGCACAGGGAACTATATTCAATATCTTGTAATAAACTATAGTAAAAAAGATATATATACATGTATACATGAAAAAATGTATTTTGTATATATATATATATAAATAAAACAATCACTTTGCTATACACCAGAAACTAACATGATTTTAGTTGAGTAAAAAAAAAAATTTTTAAGACAGGTTTTAGCCATTTCACTCGTAGCTTAAATTATCTGCTTTCTTTCAAATCCAGCTATTAATATTTACAGGTATATTTTAATTCAGTTCAGTTCAGTCGCTCAGTAGTGTCCGACTCTTTGCAACCCCATGGACTGCAGCACACCAGGCCTCCCTGTCCATCACCAACTCCCGGAGTTCACTCAAACTCATGTCCATCAAGTTGGTGATGCCATCCAGCCATCTCATCCTCTGTCATCCCCTTCTCCTCCTGCCAGCATCAGAGTCTTTTCCAATGAGTCAACTCTTCGCATGAGGTGGCCAAAGTACTGGAGTTTCAGCTTTAGCATCATTCCTTCCAAAGAAATCCCAGGGCTGATCTCCTTCAGAATGGACTGGTTGGATCTCCTTGCAGTCCAGGGGACTCTCAAGAGTCTTCTCTAACACCACAATTCAGAAGCATCAATTCTTCGGCACTCAGCTTTCTTCACAGTCCAACTCTCACATCCATACATGACCATTGGAAAAACCATAGCTTTGACTAGACAGACCTTTGTTGGCAAAGTAATGTCTCTGCTTTTGAATATGCTATCTAGGTTGGTCATAACTTTCCTTCCAAGGAGTAAGCGTCTTTTAATTTCATGGCTGCAGTCACCATCTGCAGTGATTTTGGAGCCCAGAAAAATAAAGTCTGACGATGTTTCCACTGTTTCCGCTGTTTGCCCATCTATTTCCCATAAAGTGATAGGACCAGATGCCATGATCTTAGTTTTCTGAATGTTTAGCTTTAAGCCAACTTTTTCATTCTCCTCTTTCACTTTCATCAAGTGGCTTTTTAGTTCTTCTTCACTTTCTGCCATAAGGGTGGTGTCATCTGCCTATCTGAGGTTATTGATATTTCTCCCGGCAATCTTGATTCCAGCTTGTGCTTCATCCAGCCCAGCGTTTCTCATGATTTAATAGTCATGTTTTATTTTCTTATTAATTAATACAAGCATACAAAAAAATAGACTATTAATAAGCACTGGTGTATATATCCAGCTTTGTTAAATCTTAATATTTTGCCTGTTTTCTTTCAAATCCTTTGTAAGGAAAAAAAAAAAAGACATTCTATATTCAGTTTAAGTTCCTTATATACCCGTCTCCTAATTCTACTCCCTTCCCTTCACCCCTCCTAGAGTTAACCACTATTCTGAATTCAACATTTCCCATGCATGTTGTTATATGTTTACATTATATATTCATACCCATAACCTATATGTTACATGTTTTAACTTTATCTTACAGGTATTATACTATATTATGATTATACAATTTTTTTTTCACTGAATATAATATTTTTAAGATTTGTCCATGTTGCTATTTGTATAGTTGTAGCTCACTAATCTTAATGGTTGTATATAAATATGCTATATTTATTTATTCCTTCTATTCATAGGCACTTGTGTTGCTTCAAATTTTGTTATGAGAAACAATGTTCCCATGAATATTCTTGAACAAGCCTCTTAGTACATATTTGTTTAGAGTCAGAATTTCTGGATCATACAATATATGCATTTTTACTTTCCTAGCTCTTTTCTAATCATTCTCCAAAGAGGCTGTCCTGATGAATACACCTATGACGCGTACAGGAGAATTTCTATGTAACCACATCCCTGACAATGCTTGGTATTTCTGGTGTACATTTGAATAAAGTATTACCACTCTTTCTACACTCAAAATGCTTGAAATATTACCAAGAATAAATATACAAGTGCTGCAAATAACATACCACTGATGCCATAAAAGAATCTCCAATGTGTACAAAGTTTCCCACTGGCGAAAAGTTAGCAATACCCAAAGATTCTGTCTCTTCCTGGGATTTTTCAGTGTCTTCATCCAAGTCATGATCAAATTTTAGAACTAGAAAACACTAGAAACCATTTTGTCCAGCAGCTTCATTTAAATTTAAAGAGTTATGCCCAAAATCACACAACTGTGATAATGATCATTTTATTACAATTTATTTAGAACCTACTTTGTGTCAGGTACTATTCTGGGTGCTTCACACATACTCTTAATTCTCATGACAGTAGCCAGATGGTATTACAAAGAGTTTATTCTCCAAAACACAGCTATTCTCACATGGCAACTGAGAGCAGGACACCATGCAGTTTAATCTGAGTGGAACAAAATTGAACCAGACAGTCTGGCATTCAATCTGGGAGGAAAGGTAAAACCACAGTATAAACTAGGATAGGAGGAAAGCTGGGTAAAGGCTCAGACCAAGACAGCCTACTGCAAAAGAATCGTTTTTCCCACCAGGATCATTTAGGAATACATCCTAAAGTCACTGGTATGGGAATCAGGCTTTGGAGAACAGGTAGACCTTGGTTGGGCACCATCTCACCTTGAATGTGCTGAGTGGGTATTGCCCACTTAATGCCCATGAGCAATGAGTGGAATTAAAGAGTCTGTAACCATACACTGCCATCAAAGAAGGGCCCATCTGGGGTCAGGGAGAAGGTCAGCCTAACAAACAGTATAGAAGATTTGGAGAGCCAGGCAACTAACAAACCTACCTCTCAAGAACATGGAAACACGGCCTCTATGCTTTGGCCTCTGCTCAGCTCCTTTGTTACCACTCTCCTCTCCTTCGCTCTGCTCTGTTGGTTTCTGTTCTATTTTTGGAGCACACTAGGCTGATGGCCCCTGTAGGGTCTTTCATCTGCAGTCTTCTCTGTTTGGAACACATTCTCCAATTTTACACACAGATGGCTCCTTCTTATCATTCAAGCCTTGCCTGAAACACTTTCCCTGCACATCTCATCTAAGCCAGGCTTCTCCCTCCCCCTCCTCCAGCTCAGCAGCCCATTTTATTTTCTTCATCATCTTTCTCAGTCTGAAATTATCTTGCCTCTTCATTTAATCACTGACAGAGTGAGCACCATGAGGACAGGATATTGTCATTCTTGTTATGCGTTGTGTAGCCAGTACACAGAAGAGCTTCAGTAAACCGTTAATGGTTATTGAACAAACAAACCATGGTATTCTAGCTTCCAAAGAGGAAGGTGGGCTATCAGGAAGTACAACGTCTTGGGGGAAGTTGGTTCTCACAGGGGTGGGGTTTAGAGGCATGGCTATATTAAGGGGACAGTGAGTTAGATTCACGGAGTAGGAGGTTAATAAAAAGGACTCAGAAAACAGTAATGTGGCGTAAATTCAGGAGCCGAGGCTGAGCATGAAGGTATTAAAATCAAAGCAGAAACTGGGGAGGGTGAACAGGCTAAATGACCACAAAGGGACTTTCTACCACAGTCCAAGTGCTGGGCTAGAGCTCCTTGCATGTGTGTTTGCTAAGTCGCTTCAATCGTGTGCCACCCTATGGACTGTAGCCCACCAGGCTCCGTTGCCATGCCCTCCTCCAGGGAATCTTCCTGACCCAGGGATTGAATTTATGTCTCTTATGTCTCCTGCATTGGCAGGTGGTTTCTTTATCCCCAGCACCATCTGGAAAGCCCAGAGCTCTTTAAATTCAACCTACATCAGGTCAAGGGAAAGCGATGTGGATACAAAGATCTCAGTCACTGGCAGTGGCTGCTAAAAGCAGAAATACTGGAGAGGGGGAGAATGAGGATGGATATTTCAAGCAGAAAGGACCACAAGTACAAGGCAGAGAGGTGATATGTCTCTAGTTTAGAACAGTGCCTGGAACAGCATAGAGTACAAAAAACTTTTGTTAGAGGATTGACTCCCAGTGACTATCTTGAGGACAGAAAGCCTGAACATGGGCAAATTGGTGGAAATTTATCCCCAAATCTGGTTTTAGAAGCTTGGTTCATTGCAGTAGAGCTCGGTATGGACAGATAGGGCAAAGAGAATCCACAGGACTTGATGACAAATTGATTGTGCACTCTCAGAGGGGGTTGAGGCAGGAGACACTATAGGAAAGAGGGAAATAAAACTTACCTTGAGTTTCAGAGTCTTAGCGACTGGGTAATACTATTACAGAGAGAGAAAAGTCCAACTGAAGAGTTGTTTAGGGAGAGTCTGGAAAATTCAGTGTAGATATTTGAGGTGCCTGAAGACATGCACTCAGCAGGGATATTTAGAAGGTGGTTGAAATAAGGTTGGAGTCCTGTTGAGCCTGGAATAAGGATATACATGTGTGTGTAAGCTACTTCAATCATTTTCAGAAAGAGTTAAGTTGGGAATAAAACTAAAAGAATTGCAAGAGCATAGCAGGACTCAACTTGTCTGGTCTTATTATTCAGCAGCAGAATGTTATCAGGATTCATCAAAAACTAAACATTCTGTGCTTCTTTGGACCAAATATCAACTTCTATTCACCATCAATCCCTAACATCATTTAACCTAGGCAATTTACTTTTCTTGGGAGGCAATTCTGTTAAGTAGTTAAGAGTATGGAAATGACATGACTAGGCCACTCACTAGCCATGCGGCTTGAGGCATATTGCTTAACCTCTCTGTTTCCTTATCTGTACAGTAAGAATAAGAGTACCTATGCTCATAATATTGTTGTGAAGATCAAATGAACTCATGCATGTAATGCACGTTGCCTATAAGCTGGTACACAATAAATGCTCACTGACAATCCCTGAAATGTTGTGTTGAGGACTGGAATATGAACTCTTATTTTCACTTATGATCAGAGTTTGCCTTAGCCTGAGCGTCCTTTAATTCCTGGAAAATTGTAGAATGTTTTCAGCAAAATAGGAAAAAATAAAAACTTGCAATATTCATCCAGCAAAGGAGGCCACCACAAAAATACAGCATTTGGGCACATTGCCACTCTCTCGAGTCCTCTGCCTCACCACTATGCAGCCATTCAGGTGCTCTAAGTTCTCACAATTGAAACAGCCCTGGGAGAATTTCAATGCTATTGTTTTGGAGACTTCCTTTCATCCTGCTTTGAATTTGTCCCAGTTCCAGTTTTAGACAATAAATTATAAGCCTTTAAAAAGGGAATTTCATTCACTATTGAAAAAAGGGAAAATGAATCCCTGAACTGGATAACTGGATGTCAGTTACCAGTCCCTGACTCTGGCAAAGTTTGACCTCTTCAGCTCAGTAAATTCAACTGTAAGGTGTTTTTTCTTTTTTTGTTTTCCTTTTTTGCCGGGGGGTGGGGGTGCTGTTTGTCTGTTTAGTATATTATTTGAAGCAAGAAGATTTGTTTAAAATGAGCCTATCTTTCTGTTTTGTTCTTAGTTGTTAGACCATCACGAGCAATGAGGCTGAGGAATTTATGTGAATTGCCAGTCTTCACTACCTTTACAAAATGAAACCTGACAATAGTAACTTTTACAAGGATAATCTACCAGCAAACATCAGTAGGCCAGACATACTGGCAGCCCCTAGTCAATCTGTAACTGAAAATTAAAAGTGTAGCAGGAAACCCTAATAATGAAACTTGCAGGGTTATAGAGCTGATGAAGCAGAAAACAAAAAGTAGGTGATAACTGCTAAGAAGTGCAACCTTGACAGTTGTCGTGTCTTTGAGGATTTTCTTAAAGTGTGGGCAGATCTTCATCTATATTTGAATTCCCTTTAACCATCCAAAACAACTCTCAGCTCTGAGTTCTTTTCCATCTTCTTCCCAGATAACACCTCCTAGCTATCATCAACAGAGCTATTCCAACTAGCATTTTTGCTCAGTAGTCTTTCCCAAGTTAATAGAGTGTTCAGGTTATCATATCTTAGTGTCATGTGGTACTAAATCACACTTCAAGGAGAGATAACAAGGCTACCCAAGGTGGGGTGGGTGTGGTGGGTGTGGACTATGTCCCATCTAAGGTCCCTTTCTCTCCAGAAGGGCTAAAGGTGTCAAGATTAAGTGTTGAGAAGAAATATCATAGCTGGTTGGGGGTGGGGTGTAATTGTTGGGTTGGGTGGGAGTATGGAAGGCTCTACCATTGGCTCAGAGCATTACTGAGCCCATCTGGATCCTACAGTCAGAAACCAGGTGAGTTATTTTGTTTTGTCAGTGGATCATAAAGAGGCCGTGAGTGGTCACAACCTCCCCAAGTGTCCCAGGCTTGTCTCCTCTAAGATAGATGCCTTTATGCGATCTGCTACGTGTAGTGTCAGGGGATTTGTCAGGAAGGCTCAATCTCCATGGTGTTCATACCAAGACTATTTGCTGGTTTTCTGCAGTGGGTCGGTGGGACCCCTGTTCACCTCCCCTGGTCACAGGCTCCCAGGTTTGGCATTTGGCCCCATGTAGGCTCTGGCTGCAGAATCAAAAAGTCAAATAGAGACTGGACCACAACACACTCCCTACATCTGCTAACTTACCCTGTGTTGCCCTCACCTCACCTCACACTGACTGCTGCCCATGGGCCTGGAGACCCTACTGGTCTCTTACTCACCAAAACCACCCAGAGACCATGACTTCGAACAACAATTCCTCTAAGCCCCCTTTGGGAACATAGAAGGCAGCCGACTTGTCTACAGCACCTTCTAAAGGCCAAAGAGAATCCAGCTGATGATTCAGTGAAGACTCTCAATTCAGTAAAGACGCTACAGGGACCAAACACAAAATAGCTCTTTTAAAAGAATATGAACTCATTTATGTACAATAAGAATCTACTCTCACCCACTTGCCCGCCATGTACACATTTGAAGTTGTGTAAATGTGGCAATAATTTTTTGAAAATATTTCTAAGATCACAAACTATTTTATTGTTATATCTTATTCAATATACAGAGCTTTGTAGTCATTGAATTAAGAATATGGTATGTAAGAAGACAGAAATCAGAGCCTAGAAAATGCCTTTGCAGCCTCTTGACATTGTCACCTCCCAGAGAAAGGTAAGCACACCTTTTGACTGAGAGAAAAACTCATTTAAAAATAGACTGTAATGGTGATGCAGTCTATCAGGACTCGGACTACTCTCTACTGCTCAGGCTTCTGACAGTTGTAAGGCAAAACCAGTATATGCACTTGATACATGGAAATCCATCCCATCTTTAGCGCCCATAGCATCTGGGACCCTGCGGCTGTCATGGAGCCAAGTCATATTTCCTCTCTATTGGAGTTCAGGTTAACCCTGGAGGCAAGCCAAAAAGAATCACTGGTTCGGCCTCCAAGCACCACCAGCTGGACTCCTAAGGGTCCCTTCAGATGAGCCAATTGGCCTTGTTTACTACAACTTAGAGAAATCTGAAAGTCTGCCAGAATATTTACTATATTCATTCATGTAGGGAAAACCCTCTCAAGTAAGCTGTTTACCTCTGGTCTTCTCTTGAAATAAAGACCTGGAATTCAGAACATCATATGAAACATATTTGAGCTTCTCCATGGCTCAGTGGTAAAGAATCTGCCTTCCAGTACAGGAGACACGAGTTCGATCCCTGAGTTGGAAGATGTTTTGGAGTAGGAAATTCGGCAACCCACTCTAGTAATCTTGCCTGGAAAATTCCATGGACAAAAGAGATTGGTGGGCTGCAATTCATTCAGTCACAAAGAGTCAGACACAACTGAACGACTGAGTACACAAACACATACACACACGAAACATATTAGAAAGCACTGCTATCTGTAGTACCTACATACACAATGCAAAATATATCATATTCTCCAACCTAATTTACATTTTTGTTCATGTGATTTGAATGATTTTTAAGTATTCTAAGTAATGTTATTCTATATCTGTTTTTTTTTCCCTTCCCACCACATGCATTTATTTGTGGGGTTCCCCTGCTTAGAAGATAAATTTCACATTGAACATCATGTCATTACTCATTTTATGTCTTTCTCTAAACTCTGTTGAAGATACCATGTAATTCTGGAATACGTGCTTCACTTACACTTGTCAGCAGATCATTTCATAAAAGCCTGTTACAGAAGATAATCCAAAGCAGGACTTGATTCTTCAGATCATCAAAAGGTTAAACCTTGGTTTCTTTAGTAACACTTATGCCTACAATACTGTCTCTGAAACCAATGGGGGGAAAATTATTCTTTTGATGTCCCTAATGTGCTAGTGTTAATTGAAACTCTGCACATTAGCCCACTGGGTGCACCTTGATGTATGTTTAGATTATACTAAGAATGTGACCATTTGTCCAGTCAGAGAAGAGAGTCTACTTTGGCCTTTCAAAAGGTAGGCACTCTCATAGTGACTAGAGTGAGTAAATGATTGTTATAAAGGACATTTTGGAATAGCTATTTATGGTCTTGATTCACAAATCAGCTATGTTAATATATGGTTCAGAAAAGTCTCATGGTCATTCATCTGTCTACCCTCAGTAGCAGGATCTTTATAATCAACTATATTTCTCTGCATGTGACCTCTACATATGTATGTGTATTTGTATATGCGTGTGTGTGTATATATTTATGTGTGTGTGTGTCCAGTTGCTCAGTTGTGTCTGACTCTGCAACCTCACAGACTGTAGTCCACCAGGCTCCTCTGTCCATGGGATTTCCCAGGCGAGAATACTGGAGTGGGTTGCCATTTCCTCTTACAGGAGATCTTCCCCACTGAGGGATCAAACCCATGTCTCCTGCATTGGCAGGTGGATTCTTTACCACTGAGCCACCTGGTAATCATACATACGTACATAGGGATACAAACAACATGTGCCTGACTTGATCCATGTGTTAGACATAATCAAGCCTCAGTATGACATAATTTCAGGAGCACTTGGATGACATTTTGCTCCAAGCAAAAGTATCATAAGTTCCACCATTGGTATCATAAGTTCCACCATTAGAGACTCATTCCTTTACTGTAAATTTCTTCTGTTATGATACAAATAATCCTGAATGGTGGTGGTTTAGATGCTAAGTCATGTCCAACTCTTGTGACCCCATGGACTATAGCCCTTCAGATTTCTCTGTCCATGGGATTCTCCAGGCAAGAATACTGGAGTGGGTTGCTATTTCCTTCTCCAGGGGATCTTCCCAACCCAAGAATGGAACCCCGGTGTCCTGCACTGTAGGCAGATTCTTTACTGACTGAGCTACAAGGGAAGCCTGGAATGGTGGAAGTATTTAAAGTCATACCCCAAGTACAATTAAGTTATCTGATTCTCATACAAGAGTTGGGTTTGATTACTAGAAAAACAGAAAGGATAGATGACCCTGATTGTCCCAGGGAACCCAAAGTGAAGGGAACCCAAAGTGAAGACAACCCAAGCTGTCCTAGCAGGGAGGATGAGGTTGCTTCAAGATATTCTTCACAATTATCCCTAGGGTCAGAATGGTAAACATGTTCAAAACAGAGATGAATTAAGTAGTGAAATTTAAAGAGGCCTTTAGCCTCAGAAACAAGAGAGAAGGAAAAAAGAAATAGAAATATCAGTAAACCAAGGAGAGTTACACGTCTCTTTTAAGGAACCTGCCCAATCCCTTTAAAAGACTTCTGTGTTTCTCTGATTTATTCTTGTTGGTGAGTCCCCAGAAAGATCTGGTTGCCTTTTAACCCTTCAGATTAGGAAAAGGAACTAATCCCTGATTGCCAAACATTTATAAACAAATTACTTTAGAGTTACTTTTCAAAACAAACTTTTGTGACAATTATAGATGATCAAGATGGTAAAAGTGAAACCAAACAAGGCAGGGAGAATAACAGGGTGGAATAGAGGTCAAGCTTCTAGACCTTAGCCACAGGTCCTAGAATACTGGTTACCAAAGAGAAAACACTGGTGTCCCATGCCTAGATCTGGCTGAAGCTTCACCACAGAATGACAAATCTCGTCATATGCAGGGTTGATGAGAATGAAGGTGATCTCAGTGTCTCCTTTTATAGCTTAAGGAGTTGGGCAAAATCACTTGATGTATCATATCCTGGCCTCTCAGAATCCTTTTCAAGCCCTAGTGAGAGACAGACCAGAAGGTTTTAGATGTAAAAGTTGGATAGACAATGCTGCGTCCAGGAAAAGCTGGCTACTGTGGGCCCATTGTTGTCATGAGGACCATTCTTCTTCCACCAACATCTTTCATTGCCTCTCCATGTTTTCGTGAGACAAAAGACCCAGCTGAGACTTCAACAAAGGAGAATGCAGGGAAAGGGGAGAGAATACCTTGAGCAAGAATAGCTTGGAAGGAGCCAAAAGTGGAAAAGGAAGTCTAATTCTGTCCTAGTCCGGGGGAAAAAAAGTTTTTTGAGAAATGTAAACAAATCAGGAAATCCTGGCACTTACTCCAGTTCCGATCCAGGGAAAAGCACCGGTCCTTTCCCTAGGACTGGGCTGCTGTTTGTGAATGAAATCCAGACTAAATTATTCATTGAGTCCTGCCAGCCCCGCAGTCTCCAGCTTTCTTTTTGCCTATGGCACAGCTTAAACCTTAAAATAATAATAATAAAAAAAAACATATGCATGTTGTTAACTATCCATATTCAAATGGAAATTCAATGCTATCATAAATCTCTCTTTTCTAATGTAAATTCCTTTCCCTAGCGTGAAGCTGCAGGAAAGCCATTGTATCTGAGCAATCTAAACTTAAAAGAGAATTTTTGTTAAACCAGTTATGATAGGGGAAACATGTTTTTCACTGAGTCGAAAGATTAAAGTTGGTTGTAAAAAGGGGTGGGGGACTGAGGGAGAATTATTGGTTGCTCAGCTAATGATTAGATACAGAACTTCAAGGACAAATTAAGAGGCACAAAAGAAAGAGTCACGCAGATAAGTGAAAACAGTTCCCGTGATATTAAAGAATAGACACACTGTTTATCTAATCTCAATTTCCATATTCATCTCCATCTCGGCAGCCCCCTCCACCCCATTAGCCGCCCCCCAGTGAATTCCAAACTCCACTGAAAGGCACATCTGCAGATCAGAGTACCTCTAGGATCCAGGGTTCTCTTTCTCGCTTCCAGATCCACCCTCTCTCTTTCCTTAGTTGTCTGGGTGCCTCTTTTAATGAGGCTTTGACCGAGAAGAATGTGGGCATGAGATGAAGAGAATGAGTCTCTTTATTTTTAATTTATTTTTTGGAAACATGTTGTCAATCCTTTGGGTGATTTCAAAAAATTCTTACTAAATACCACACCTCCCTTTTTTCAGATAGACTGCACTAGTTTGTTCTGATTTGTCACCCTTTCCCCATCCTGCCACTCCTCTTTCTCCTCTCATGTCCACAAACCTGGCTTGTCATTTCAGAAGTTTTTCTCTCTCTTGTAAACTTGGTCTGGACAGGCAGCAACAAATATACATCTGTTTATTACAGAGCTGTAAGGAACAAGTGTAACGGGCTTCCTTAAGCGGTGAAGTCGGTAAGAGCTCACAGACAAGGAACAGATTCCTCTTGGATGGAGGAGCTAGTGAAGCTGAGAAGGACATAGGCCCTGTACCTGCCTCTCCTCCACCTAAGGCCCTGGCCCCCTCACTGTGTGTTTTTGCAGGGGAACCTCCAAAGTGGTGTGGCTACAGGGTTTCCTTCTTCAATGCAAAAGCTTTCTCCATTGACTCCTAGGAACACAGTACAAAGATATACAAAGAAAATAGATCCCTCTGTATAAACACAAAGTGTGAACTCTGACCCAAAAGGGCATTCATGCATGACAATAAGTAACACTGTAATTGGAAATAAAAATATTAACAGCAGGAAGGAACTTAACCCATAGGATTTGAATACACATGCCTGTAGCCAATTTGTTACTAATATTTAGAACTGAAATGATATAACTTAGACTCAGCTTAATAAAAATACCAGAGCCAGCTTCTCAGGCAAGCAGTGTTAGAGCAAAGTCACATCCCCACAAGGACCAGTTTCTCCCTGATCTCTTATCTGATGATCCACATTCAAGATAGAAAACTAAATGTTCTTTCTGGACTGTTCAGAAATTGATGGCACTTATAAAAATATTCATTAAATCTGAGGCTGCACACGGCTTTTGGCATCATGTTATCAGAACCATAAAAATCATCACCCTCTTGTCCGTGGCCAGCCTTGTCTGTCTAGATAATATAATCCAGAGAAAAATTAAGCTGCCGCTGAGTGTCTGTTTCTAGTAAATGTTGTTGTCAAGCGTGTGTGTTGAGAGGATGCTGCTGTCAGATTAGAGAGGGGAAGAACACAAATCAGGCTATATGTGTTTGAGGACTTAGAGGGAGAATTTCATGAAGCTATTTCTAGGGCAACTCATTTGATCTGTTAAGAGGATGCTGTGGTATTTTCATCCTTTTCTTCAGCCTGGTTCTCTGGCCTCTGTTACCCAGAAGCGGTGGTCTCTGGAGTGTAGACAGAGAAGGGAAGCAGGTGCTTCAACTCCCAGCATCTGGTTTAGATGACCACAATGCCAGCACACCTGCAGCCTGCGTTGCAGCCAAGTCTGGCCTCCCATTGTATTCGATTGGACTTTCTGCCTTGAGCAAGAAAAAAAGCATTGTTTATCAGATTTGCCAAAGGATCTCCGGGGAGGTGGAGAGAGACAGGATAAACAAACCTAAAACAAAACGCAAGTGTAAGCAAAGTGCTGGGAGACCTTGATTGTATGTGACTACCCAAGGTAATCTTTCAACCTGACACAAAGTAATTAAAACTGATTGAGAGCAACAAACCTAGAGTTAGCACAGACCAAGACAGTTTCCTCAAGGTCTTCCCAAGGAACTGATGCTACATGATGTTATCCAAACTCTGGTTCTTAGGCAGAGGCAGAAATCAGACCACTTTTATTAAGGGTCTAATTTGTGCCAGACTTTGTGCCATGTGGGTTAAAAGATGAGTGGTTACTTCCCTGTCCTAGAAAAAACTTACAAAGAAGATAATCTTGCTACTTATGAACCCAATGTTCCAAATGTTATGGATGTCATAATTTCACATTTTGTAATAGTTTTTGCACTGGGTGAACTGGATTCCTACGAATCACACCGAAAGCAGTAAACTAGCCTTCTCTAACCAAAGAAAGCAAGGCAAGCACAACTGATCCAACAATATATCAACACAACTTCATGATCAATATATTGGACAGCAATAAAATTAATGAGCATCTTTCCAGAGACTCGGATAGTAGTTTAGAGATATCATATAAAATGTTTTGTTAGTATTAATGAATAATTCTGGAGGCCCTTTTTTCCCTTTCCTTTGTACAGAGCCCCAACTAGTGGAAAACTGGAGAACTGCACTTAAAGAGAAACTAAAAAGACAACCACTGGTCTTCCCACAGGTAAGAGTCCGTAGGGTCTTACAGATGCTGCTCTTTTGGGGGTGTGGAGATAAGGATAAGGTGTGAAAAGGAAAGAGAGGTGTGAAACTGGCTTAGACTTAGCTTTTTCAAGGGGTAAAGGGCAAACTGGGACTGATGAAAACATGTACGATCTCTTAACATTTGAAATGACTCAATGCACTGTTTATCTATAGCTAACTTGAGAAAGGAAAATATTTCTTGGGTTCAGAACTTATTCTTCTTGAAGAAGTCTTTTCAAAAGAAAGGGGAAGATACTCTGTGACACAAAGTTGCATACATAGGAGGAAAAAGACCTGGTTTCACAAATAAAATGAGTTACGGTTGTGTCACACTAGTTCAGAACAGAACAGATAAAAATGTGTCCACACTAGGGTGGGGGGCGGGGAGCAGAGGAGAAGAGAGGGTGGAGGCACAAAGGGAAGGAAAAGATGGGAGTTGAATCTTTGGTGGTGTCGGATTTTTAGTTTTGTTGTTACCTCTCCATTTCAAGGAATCTTATTTTTGTGTTGACATGTAAAGGAGTTTTGGCTCCATTACCAAAACATACTAATAAAACGCAGGCAACCCTGAAAGATTATAAAAACGCAAGATGAATTCATCAATCAGAGTGTAGTCTGTGCAACAGAGGTTTGTGGACAAGCTTTAGGGATTTCGTGGAACTCCCTAACAGGATATGCAACTTCTTTGTGTGTGTGTGTGTGTCCATGTGTGTGTGTTCTCTGGATTTTATAGCCTTTACTGATTCTCAAAGGGGTCCATAAGCCAAAGGAGAATAAGAAACATCACTATTCAGCTATCTGCACATCCACAAAAACAGTCATATTTTAATGGATGCCCTTCAGAGTGATCTCAGCCTTCATAAAAGTCTGTTCTTAAGAGAGGCCAAACAGAGAGAATGAAATCCTCTAGTATATCTCAAGAGCAGGCTGCAGCCTTCTTGTTTTTCATGCACTGACTCTGACAGAAAGTGACAAGAAGTTTCCTATTGTATTTTGAACTGGTGTGATGGCAGAGGGTACCTCCTCAAACCTCAACGTGACGTGCGTCCTCGAGCAGTTTCTGAGATGCTTGATTTCTGCTAACCAGCTTATTTCAGTTTGCATTAAGCAACATGGTTTACACTTGAAAATCTAAAAACAGTAGCAACCATTTTTTTCAGTAGATTAAGTGGTGGAAAGTAAGTGGGGGGAGGGAGGTGAATGTTTCACTTTAGGACTTGGAGGCTTACTCAGCACATTGTTATCAAAATTAAGTCAAGAAAGCAGAATTTTTATACCACTTACTTAATGTTTGTGGTGGTTATTAAATAAACTCTCCAGTCCTTGATTTCGTTTGAAAAGGGATTTGCTGAAATAACGACTTATTTGAAGATCATTAAGTCTCCAGAGGTCAAGGATAACAAGGGTAATAACACCAGGGTAATGCTATCTAACTTCTTTTATGGCATCAGCTTTCCCATAGATTTTATTTAACTAATGACTTAGTTGTGAAGAAAAGTGATTGCATTAATGTGTCTGTCCCAGCCTTCACCTCTCAATCAGACAGTTAATCGTACCAGGGGAGTCTCAGGGATAACTCCAAACACATATCATCTACAAGTAATCCCCTCCCTCATCAAGTGGCATGTGGTCCTAGGTTACTAAGGTTTTCCTTCTGAGCTAAGTCATTCCCCTGTTCTTTCCACCTTGGGCAGGCATAGTTGTGTTTCTAAAATTTATGAAAACCCAGATGAACAGCTCACCTAAAAAATAATGCAAAACTTGCCCACTTTTTTTTTTTTTTTTGGCTTTTATTGCTTCTGAGACTCTAAGAAACTTGCATAATTGATTTAAGTTTTTGTGTCCTTATTGGAACAATTAGGCAGAGGTCTTCAGGAAAAAAGTTTTCAAAAATTGAGGTTTGGTGGTTTTTTTTTTTTTTTTTTTTACTTCTTTACCCTCTTACCAAGATCATTTTAAAAGGTTATTTAAAATATTATAACCACAAACTGTTCAACCAGACGAAAATGAAAGTAGGCCACTTAGAGGTTTTTGTCTAAAGCAAAATGTCTGAAGCTAATAATTTAACCATTGGGAGTTCACTGGCTACTAAAAGCAGTTACTTTGAAATTAAGAAGGAAGTATTTTCAATATTATATCTGAATTTGTAATTTTTCTCTCACAGGATATACAGAGTATAGTATTTTCTTTTCCTTCCCCTTAGGACTAAACTGACCTTCCTGCCAGAGCAGTGAAACCCCAGACTTGGACTTGAGCCAGCTGCCTTTCAGCACCAAGTCATTAAGAACTCTTGGAGGTGCTGTTTAAATGTGAATTTTTCCAGGACTGCTTCACTGGACAGATAGGCAATGCTAATTCAGTCAGGGCATGTTGAACACATCCAATTTTAAAATGGAAGAGAAGGGGGAAAGCTTTCAAAACTAGGGATATCAAAGTGAAAGTTAGTAAAAATGAGGCCACTCATATTATGTAGGGGTGTCAAAGAGTCAGACAGCCATACACCTTAAATGGCTTCCTAAATTAAAGCAAATCTGTGAGTCAGTTTCAAGAAGGATGAACAAGGCTGCAAATAAAGAAGTTTTCATGCTTTTTCCAGAAGGCAAGCAGCCCGGAAATAAAAGGAAGGCACTCATATTCCCAGAGTTTTAAGGACTTAGGATACCCTCATGCATTGTCAAGATCCAGTGTGAAGACTAGATAATCCAAAGAGAATGATAGTTCACATGCACCCAAAAAACACAAGGAAAGAAATAGTGGAGGGCGCGGAGAGAAAGGAAAAAAGAAAAGTCTATACTTCCTTTTGGTTGATAGTCACATTTTAAGATCAAGAGAGGTTAAGACATGCAGGTGAAGATAGCGATGTCAGCTCAAAGAGGGATTTTGGAGGTGAACCATCCGGCTAGAGGAGGCCAAGCTGCACAAATGCCAGCAAGCCTAGACTTCATCAAATAATATCATCTCCCCACTGTTGTAACTTGTGTCAACTGAATATCCAGCCAGAAAAATAAAGCCAAAGCAGCCAGATAATCTACAGATTTCTCCCTCATCTCCAGAACTGCCTCAACATGTATAAAAGCACAAGTGTCTGAGCACATACATGTCCACGGTCAGTTCTCGGTCGCCTGCAATTCTGTTCTCACTGCCACTGATAACCCACAGTAATTTCTAGTTGATTGTGGAGTGCATTTCAAATGGCTATACTTTCTGATATGTGTTTAGTTTAATCTCATAATACTATTTTAGCACGCTCTGGTAGGATCTGGGGACTAAATGATAATGAATGATAATGCTGAAAAAGTGGCCTGAAATGTTTAATTTACCAATTAGATGCTCAATACGAAGATAAGGAGACCTTGTAAACATTTTCTTTTTACTGTCTTCTTTAGTTTTAATTAATTTCTTCCTAATGACTGTTTAAACTTATACGCAATTTCAAATAGCTTTCCACTGTGATTTATCTTATTGATTTCCGCAACGACTAAATGTGCTAAGTATTCATTCTTAATTTCTCTTGTGGCAGAAATATGTACCTTGGGAGTATTATTATTTCTTTTTAAATAAAACCAGGGTTGAAATGATGACAATTTTGAAAGAAATTGATTTTTCACATACTACAAGTTGTCTTAATTCATCTTTTCAATATAGTTGGCCCTTGAGACGTTGGTGACAGACAGGGAGGCCTGGCATGCTGCAATTCATGGGGTCGCAAAGAGTCAGACACGACTGAGCGACTGAACTGAACTGAACTGAGACTTCTTAAAAATATGTATCCATACTTATTAGAATTAGTAAGATAATTTGTAGTCCTCTCTTGCAACATGTATAAAATCTAGAAAGAAAATAAAAGTTGGCTCTGAAAACAAGTCCCATCACCTGAAGTTGAGTTTTAGCTGGACTTTTTTGTCAGTAGCTGTCTTTTAGCAAATCAATTCCAGCATACAAAGAAAATATACAATTGGTTTACACAAGTTATCAACAAAAGTACAAGTATAGAAGGGCAAGTTTCATCTCCAAAAATACATTTATCTTGGGCTTTGTAAGTTTCTGTGTCAAGCCCACAGCAGGTAGAAATAGCAGTAATGTTTTGCTAAAGTCAAAGTTCCAGCTCATGAATGTTTGCCACCTGTCCTGTATCTCTTATACCTATTTTTAAAGGAATATTGCCATTATTATCTGGCCCACAGGCTACATATTTTTTCAATTTAAATGTTTATGATGTAATTTTTTTATAATATCCTTGGGAAGGATACCAAACATTAACATTGGTATCAATTAAAAAAAATGAACCCTTTAAAGGAAAGAGTGAGAGAAAAGAAGGAAGAGAAATTATTTCATGTTTATAGCCACATTATTGTGATCATTAAGCAAAGTTACATTAATAGAAAAAAGAATGGTTTTCATGTGTATCTAGTCACATTTACCTCCAAAAATATGCCAAATCTCCATTTTCAATTTCATGTTATTTATTATTTTGAAGCCATCTAAAATTGCTTCTTACTTGAGGTTTTTGAATTACATATATTAGACAATGTAATCTGAGTAGTGGGCATTTATTTGTTTAATATAGAATTTTCAGCTATTAGTAGTTATAATTTCTTACAATTTTCACTAAAATCTATAAAGTTTGATATTTTTCTGTAACCATAGAATTAGGCTCTATGTCAATTGTAATGTGAGGAATTCTTTAAAATAATTTTTTTTATTACTGAAGTCTTTCTTATACTTTGAGAGCCATTTAAATATGTATTGGGCTAAAATTGGTTTGACAAAGACCAGTCTCGTATTTTTTACAGACTTTTATGTTATAAAGGTGAATAGAGTTCCCAAAGAAAATAAGTAGTCATTAGAAATCTACTCCATATTCCTTCAAATAATATTGAAAAGAAATATTATTGTGGGAACTGAGCAAGAGGAACTCTTCTATTCATCTACTTCTCCAATTTCTAGAGTCAGAAAAAAAGTTGTTAATAATATCAATCTTTCATTTGAGTACTGGTAAACCATTGTCAGGAGAAGGCAATGGCACCCGACTCCAGTACTCTTGCCTGGAAAATCCCATGGATGGAGGAGCCTGGTAGGCTGCAGTCCATGGGGTGGTGAAGAGTTGAACACAACTGAGCAACATCACTTTCACTTTTCACTTTCATGCATTGAAGAAGGAAATGGCAACCCACTCCAGTGTTCTTGCCTGGAGAATCCCAGGGACGGGGGAGCCTGGTGGGCTGCCGTCTATGGGTCACACAGAGTCGGACATGACTGATGTGACTTAGTAGTAGTAGTAAACCATTGTCAAGTGCATATGCCAGCAGATTTGTACAAAGTACCAAAAACCAGGAGGCCTAAAACATCAGAAATGTATTCTCTTGTAATTCTGAAAGCTGAAGTCAAGGTGTCATCCATGTCATGTTCTCACTGGCAGCCCTAAGGCAGGTGCAATCTTTGACATTCCTGGTCTTGTAGCTGCATCACTGCAGTCGCCTGGCCGTCTTCTCTCTGTGTGTCATCACACTGTCTTCCTTCCATGCTTGTCTCATGTCCAAATTTCCCCTTTTCATAAGGCCAGCAGCCATACTAGATTGGGTCCATGCTAATGATCCCATTTTAATTTGATGATTTCTGTAAAGACTATTTCCAAATTCATATTCTAAGGTACTAGAAGTTAGGACATGAACATTTCTCTTGTTTATGGCAGTGGTGAAGGGCACGGCTCAGTCCCTAACAACTGACATATTTCAGTCAAACAACTAGCTTGTTTGTCTGAGGGAGAGTTTCATCAAGATACAGATTAAAAATAGAATCCATTTACAAAGATTATGATAAGAAGAAGAACCCAGAATTTGAAGTTTAAAAATTATAAAATTTCCTTTAAAAAGTACATTGTATTAGGTTGAACTATATGAAATTACTAAAAAGTTCAACCACTTTTACCTTTACCTTTTAAAAAATGCTAAGTTCATATGTCCCAAATTAATAAATTATTGAATGAAAAGAGAATAAAGAAGTATCCAAAAAAAAGCTGGAGAACAAAGAAAAGATAGGTGACAAAACTATATAGGAGCTAGACTTAAAGAGAAAATAAAATTTTAAGTGCAACAAGTTCCTTGTTAACATTATTATTTTAATTTTTAGAATTTGTTAATAATATAGTGATAACATCTAAAGGCATTTTTATCACAAGAGAATTATGCTATCATTTGTTCTTATTCATTTGATTTTTAAATCATCCTATCTACTAAAATATTTAGACATAAGAAATCATATTTGTTTTTTTTTTTAAAGAAAAACAGTATTGCAAGCCTACTGCAGATTTGTTTGAAAAGATCCTTGTTAACCACCATTGAGAGGGAGGCAAAATAAATCTTTCATTTAAGGATAAATTCAAAAGTTCAAAATTTCATATTCTTACAAGGAAAATAAATCTTTCAGGTCATATCTCTGTTGCTAAAAGCTAATCTAATATTAAGCAACAAATAATAAGCAAGAAAATAGATTAAAATTTTATATAACTTTATTCTAAAAACTCATCATTTGTATAAATATTATATCCTAATCCTCACAGGACTGTCCATGGATAGATACAGATGTATTTTTACTTTTTCTCAGCTTGAATTTTGCAGCAGGAATGCATCCAATACTTTTATATCCAATATACCTGATAAAGAAATGGGAGCTGCTTAAATAAACATTGTAATCATTTTCCCACAGAGGCAAACTATGTGTTTACATATGAATAAAGAAAAGGTTTTCAGGAACAAATAAATGGCTTTTATATTTTTAGACATGCTAACAATAGCAAATGGAGAAGGAAATGGCAACCCACTTCAGTATTCTTGCCTAGGAAATCCCATGGACAGAGGAGCCTGGCAGGCTACAGTCCATGGGGTCGCAAAACAGCCCGACATGACTTAACGACTAAACAACAACAATAGGCAAAAGTTCCACACCCTTGATTTCTGAAAGAGTACTAGAAAGTGCTTAAATTCAAGGACTTGGTACAGAATCAATACAAGTAGCACACTCTCACAGGTATCATTAAACCTTTGGATTTGAACAATATCTGAACTTTCAGTATCATTATAATGCTATCATCATAACAATTATTATTCCTTTAGTTTCCAGAGACAAAAGCCCAACTCAAGAGCACTAAACTAGGGGATTTAGTGCCTTATGTCACTAAACCATCCAGAAAGACTCAATTCAGGACTCAAACTATGTCACCAGGAACGAGTTTTTCATTTCCCAGTAAATCCATGTCTCAGTTTTGGCTCCATTCTTTAGGTCACAAATGGCCGCAAATTACTGATAGCAGGTTCCAGGACTATATTCTTCTGGGTTTAAATCTATCTAAAGGAGCCAACATATTTGTCCCAGCATTCCTAGCAAAACTCCAAAATGTTCTCTACCTGATCCATTTTAGAGCATAGATTCACCCCGAACCAATAGTCATTGGAATAAAATTTAAATACATGAATAAAATTAAAAGGAATTTAAAGTTTTTTAAAGGAATAAATTTTAAATCTGGCTAATCCCATGGACAGAGGAGCCTGGCAGGCTACAGTCCATGCGGTCACAAAGAATTGGACACAATTTAGCAACAAAACCACCTCCACCAATGTGCTCTACTTTTAGGACCCTACCACACCACTGAGAGAGAAGTATTCTAAACTGGAAAGACTGTGTGTTGCCAGAAGAACAAAATGCAGTGTGGTGAGGTAAGCTTAGACTATTGATTTATTTGAACTACTAATCAAATGTGTTGAAATTATAAGACTATCAGAAAGAGAAATTGTGTTCAAATCAGTTTGATTCTTTTCACCTAGATAGTACTTTGACTTTGCTTTTGATTGTGAAGATGGTTTAAAAAAAAAATCAGTCAAAATTGAAGTGGGCTATTTTGGAAATCCTAAAGATTACATTCTCAAACTATGTTGGAGCTGTTGCATAGACATAGTTCTGTCATATCCAAGATACCATTTGAATGCATAATGTACACAGCCTTCCAGCGCCTTTGGACTACATGGGAAGAGGTTTATAACATAGCCAGGGCCTGAGGAGAACCCATAAATGAGGCTATTGATGCAAAGCTGTATGGATTAAGTTCAACACCTTAAATTACATGGGAAATGAACAGGAGCTGGGGGGCAGCTAAGGGAACACAGGTGTGGCACGTTCAGGGGCGCCCACATTCTTAAGTCAACAGGCAGCCATATTCTATTCAAGCTGTGTTCCCCGGGTGGTCCAGCTAACAAAGCTTCCTGTCATAAAGTTATCGCTCAGTACAAGGCAAGTGTATTGTGAATGCCAGGTTCAAAACAGCTCATTGAAAACTTCTTGGTTAAGTAATTAAAGCAGGCTGAGCTTTGGGAAATCCTCCAAGAGGGAGCTCATTTTGAGAACAGCTTTCCAATTCACATGTTTCATAAGCCAAGGGTAAGCTGAGTTCATATGAATAACACACACACATATACACACTCCACAAATTGTGGGATTAAAATGTAGAGTTGAGGTCAGGGCTAGACCACAGCAGAAGTGAACTGGTTTAAAGAAAACTAGATATTTTGTCTCCAAAACCATCTGTTTATTGGATTGCTATGCTTGATTGCTACTACTTTGTATCTTCAGATTCCAATCTATATCAGAAAGATTGCAGGTGAAGTTGCCTGCCTATCAGCCACACAGTTCACCTTTTTTCTTCTTTGGGTAAAAACCAAATAATAAGTTATATATGCTTCACATGCATAAAAGGCAAACAGAATTTTATCTTCTTCCAGTCTGGAAAAAAAAACAAAACAAAATATAGTTATTGTTCCTAGAGATCATTAAAAATGCTATGGAGAAACATCCACCATCTATCCTGAAGACAATCTTTTGCCTCAGGCGAGGTGATCTGAAAGGATAATTTTTTAGTCTCTTCAGTGTGTATGTCAAGCGTGTGGTATATGTTTTGCTTTCTTCAGTCTGTAGAAATTGCCACTGTGTACTTATATCAGTCTCGTATGATTCTGCTGTAACAAAGTAGCACAGATTTACTCTTTCGAAGTTGTGGAGGCCAGAAGTCGAAAATAATTTTACTAGGCTAACGTCAAGGTGTTGGAAGGGTTGATATCTTCTAGAGGCTCTGAAGGATAAATCTGTTTCCTTGCCTTTTTCAGCTTCTCTGGGCATCACCTCCCTCCATCTGTAAAGCACATCACTCTTCTCCAGGTTTCCATTATCACATCCTCTTCTCTTCTGTCTCTGACTTCTCTTGTCTCTGATCCCTCTTGTAAGGACTGTTACGATTACAGTGGACCTACCTGCATGACCCAAGTCAAGACCCTTAATCCTATCAGCAAAGTTCCTTTTAGACATGTTTGGAATTCCATGCCTCAGCCTACCATAGTACTTCTTCAAAAAATTGTGTTGATGTCATTCTATGAGATTATTCTGTGTTTGCAATTTTTCAAAAAGCCTATGTGTGCTAAATACTGCTAGCAACTATACTATCTTCGAAATAGTGTATGCCCTTGAGGAACTTTAATCAAGTTGGGAGACATACTCATCAGCCCATTAGACAAGTTTTAAATAATAAATAGTGTGATACCCAATGTTATCAAGCCCTCACTATGTGTCTATAGTGGGGATTTGATATTCAGGAACTATATCAGATGCTAGGATGAAAAGATGAACAAGTTATGGTCCTTACCCTGATTGAACAGGGGTCCAGAGTAGAGAGAGAACATATAGGAGAAAAGTTTATGTTTATAAATACTAGAGTTTCACACACAGAAATTATAGACTGGGACGGTCCAAAAATCTGGATTTTCCAATATCTTGGCAAAAAATTAGTTATATATCCTTGGGAAGTTCAGGTTGCTTCTCTAATTGCTCTGAGTTTTAGCAGCTTGCTAATTTTATTAGTCTGTGAGTTTTCCGAATATCTTTCAGAATCTTAATGAAAACCTGTTGTCAGTACCAGAATTGATGGAAAATACAGCCCAAGAAATTAAAGGATTGAAGACTATTCCAAAAAATAATAAAAAAAAAATAAAGGAAGACAATGAGAACTGATGGGGGAGCCTGTTGGGCTGCCATCTATGGGGTTGCACAGAGTCGGACACAACTGAAGCGACTTAGCAGCAGCAGTAAAGAAGGATGAATTCATAAAGATTGAGCTACTACGGAAAGAACTGCTAGTCCCTAGGAAAGGACTTCCCTTTTTAGAATGACCAGCATATAAATATGTCCAGTTTGGCTTTGCATGGCTGCTGTCATAATCCACAGTGCAAGACTTAATCTTTATTAATTCAGCACCCTCAATTGTTAAGCTAACTAAAGAACATAAGAAGCCAGTTGCTCCCTGGAGGTAAAAGTTAACTCCTGCCTAAAACCTGCGACTTTCTGGCACTAGGTACAAAGTTTTCTAGCTAAAACCTACATATGCCAGAACACTGATGAGAAAAAAAAATCATTTCAATTTATATACTTGAATTTCTTTCAAAACTAATCTCTCAAGAGGGCTGTGGGAAAATATATCTTGATCTATTCTGACGTGAAAAGCTTTCACTTGGTGTTGCCAGTGCTTATTGTACAATTTGATATTTTTAAAATTTTCTGATAGCCCAACTTTAAGATGTTCCTGAGCCCTGAAATAAGGTTAGGGGTGAATATCAGTGAATGGCCCTAAAAGTAAAAACAGAAAATCCTTTCTCACAGACAGCCTGAGGTGAAACCTGTTGGCTGCCACCGCTGCAGGGTTGTGGCTGGCCCTTTTGAGTCTTGCTTTCTGAGTCTGAAAAGCGCTATTGTTGGTTGGTAGTATTACTGTGCTTCAGGAGGAAAATAAACAGCTTTCTACTGAAATGTTGATATTTATTGAAAAGGTGGAGTGGCCTTCTTCTCAGCCCCTAGAGTGAAAAAGGAGAAAAAAAATGACACATTGGAGGGAAATGATATAACTTGTAAAAGGTGTTTTCAGGAAGTTTCTGAGGTGGCCAACAGACTTGGTATGTCAACTTACAGTTTTTTTTATCCCAGTGGTAGAAATTAAGAAAGTACAAATTTTACTGGAAAAATAAATAAAAGTTTAATTGTAATGGCTGACCTGGGGAACGTGTCTTTTTCCATTCCTCTCCTGAGAACAAACTGCTAGGCATTAGGTGAGGTATAAACACAAAGCTGCCCAGTTCCCAGTGTAAAGAGAGGAGGAATAAGCACACAGACAATTTGCTGGTTTCTTATAATGCCTATTGCAAACCTGGAATCGACGATCCTTAAACACAAGGCTATTTTTTGTTGTCGCACAGTTGAGGTCTGTTTAAAAACAGCCTTGGAGTACGATAAATTCCCCCTACTTTCCCTAATGATTTATTCTCCTTTAAATTCTTTATGTAAGAAACGTTACACCATTTGAACCTATGACATGAAACTGTTGAAGAGATTTTTTTTCACTTCGCAGGTTAATTCGTGAAAGTGTGGGTCTAATTGTTGCATTTGGCAAGTGGAAATACAACATTTGGACAGCTACTCATTTCCTTTCTCAACAGCAGGTTAAAGCAGATTGAGATTTTGTAACCCCACGTTTCATTTCATGAGATTTACACCCTGTTCCTAGAGCAATCAACAGCCTGTGATTGATGGTGGTGCCAATTAATTCAAGTAATCTTTTCCCATGAGCTCATGGAAAGTATCATTACTGTGTATACAATTTACATTTACACTGTGGACTTTTTTCCTTCATTTCTTTCATTGATATATCTTAAGGTATTTCTAAGGCTGCTGCTGCTGCTAAGTCGCTTCAGTCATGTCCAACTCTTAGGACCCTGTCGACTGCAGCCTACCAGGCTCTGCTGTCCATGGGATTTTCCAGGCATACAAATGGGACTTCCCCTTGCTACCCTTAGATGGTTAGTAAAATTGACATTGTCTTGCTTATATACACTAAAAAGATAATCTATTTCACTATTCTTATGCATATTCTACTTCAAAACTACTAGAGCCACAAAAAGGTTTTAAAGGGGCACTTTTAGTTATCCTGGATTCCAAAGATCTGTATACATCAACAAATATTTATTATTCTAAAGTGCAATGAGGCATTTTTAATGTTTATAATGATCTTTACCATTTGTAAAGCAGTTTTGTATCCATTATGTCATTTGATACTAACAACTACCCTGAAAATTGGAAAGGGAAATTATGATTATCCTCATTTTATCAGTGGAAAAGGATAGAGGTTAAATGTCTTTTTCAAGGTTGAACAATTTAGGACTAGCAGGACCAAATCTCCAACATACGTCTTCTGGTTCCCAGGTCAGAGTCCTCCCACTCCACCAGGGTTGTTCAAATTATGTCCTAAGGAACCTTCTCTGTGGCCTCCTAAAAGAAGCATTGCAGAAGAGCAAAAGAGGAATGCCAAACCTCATTCAGAATTCCCTCAGAAAAAAACAAAATCCTTGCTTTTTTTTTTTCTTTCTGTTTTATGTGTTGAGAAACTGGTACATTTCTATTTGAACAAGATTGATAGGGAAAAAAAAAAAGAAAACCACCACAGTTACCCTACACACAACATTGCCTTGAAATGGTTAGTCAACATTGGTGTGGTGATAATATTAGTTCACTATTTTTTTCCAGTACTAATAACTGATTTCAGAGAGGGCGATGGCACCCCACTCCAGTACTCTTGCCTAGAAAATCCCATGGATGGAGGAGCCTGGTAGGCTGCAGTCCATGGGGTCGCTAAGAGTCAGACACGACTGAGAGACTTCACTTTCATTTTTCACTTTCCACTTTCATGCATTGGAGAAGGAAATGGCAACCCACTCCAGTGTTCTTGCCTGGAGAATCCCAGGGACGGGGGAGCCTGGTGGGCTGCTGTCTATGGGGTCGCACAGAGTCGGACACGACTGAAGTGACTTACCTTACCTTAATAACTGATTTAATCAGTTTGAGAAGAAGAAAGGCCAATTATAGCAAACAAAAATATCATTATCATCCTTAAAGCATTAAGAACCAGGTTGTCTGTTAATAACATAGTAGATAATTTTTAAATAATTCTATGTTGACCTTCTAGATACCTGTCAATTAATAATAGCAAAATGGTGATTTGAGTGAACACAGAAATCTGGCAGTAGACATGAGTAGCTGGATGAAGGCAAGCAGGACTAGATGAACCTCCACCTTTGTCTTTGTTTAGGGTACCATACTGGCCACCAATCACCCAGGCCAGTGCTGTTCCTCTTCAACAGGCTGGATCCTAAAGACTTGTGAATAGTTTGCTTCCCTTTCCATAAGAGAGATGGGTCGTGATGCATATTCAGTCAGCTGACAGATGAGATTTAAGAGATGATACTTCTCTGGGGGCCTCCCCAGGCATGAAGGAGAAGGAATTTGAGAGTGGGGCTGCTGCTGATAGCTCTGCCTCTCTCTCTCATCTCTCTCTCCCCTCACCCCTCCCAACACAAACACAGAGAAAAGCTCTCTTTAAAAGGAGAAAACAGAACCTGAATAGAGAAAGCAGCGACAGCCTAGGTTGGCAGCCTCCTCTCCCTAGTTCCCATTGCCAATGTTTCCAAAACAGCTCTGGATTCTGCAGACCTTCCCATTCTTTCCTGATTCTTCCAATAAAAACCTTCTTTTAGCCCAAGCTAGATGAAGTTGTTTTTCATCACCTGTGCTTGAAAAAACAAACAAACAAAATCTGTTCAGAGTGATGGAAAGAGCAAAGACCTGAGAAGCAAACAGCTCTGAACTTGAATCATGATGATTCCAGCCATACAAACTTGCTGCTGCCGCTGCTAAGTCGCTTCAGTCATGTCCGACTCTGTGCGACCCCATACACGGCAGCCCACCAGGCTCTGCTGTCCCTGGGATTCTCCAGGCAAACTTAGGCATTACTTAATTTCTCGAAGCTTCTGGTTCTTCCAATGTTACATGGTAACATTAATAATACCTCAGTCACAGAATCATAGTGATGACTCAATGAAATTACGTGTGCAAAAGTGTTCAGCCACTTTTTCCTAATGCTGTCTTCAATGGTTAGGAGTATTTCCAAGCCCCCTGTGTATTAGTCATTCATTCGACACGTATTTGTTAGTCAAGCACCAACTGTGGCCTAGTATTATACCTAGTGTCAAGGTAAGAAAGTTAGAAACTAGAAAAAAAATAGAGTCTTTGACTTCAAGAAGTTTGTGGTTCAGTTAGAGAAACATATAAATTATGCGGTGAATTGATGTCACTAAAGTTTTTGGCACAAATATGAATCAGTACCACAAAAGGGAGTGACCAGGGAGGGGTACAATGTGTCAGGGAAGTTTCTTAGGGGGGAGTAGAATCTGAGCCAAGGTTTGATGAAACAGATTGCCAGAGACATTCTTTTAAAATGAAATGATCTTCCTTATCTGTCAAAATTTTAGGTTCTTGATCCTTTTGAATGAAAATTTAATCAAATGGTGATCTTAAATTGTGTTTGACGACAGTCCCCAGGGAGTTAGTTATCTGACCATGCAAGGAAAATTGAATTCATACCCAAGCACTTATATGGTTTTTATTTTCTGTTCTAAATTTCTCCACAGTTCCTTACTTTCTAAAAATATCTTGCCTGGGTTAAATAAAAACATTTGTCTCAGGGAAATACAAACAAAAGTGTTGTTTAGAAGACTACAAGGAGAAGCTGTACTTTTATTTTATCTCTGTGATAATAGTAATTTTTAAAGGGTAGATATATACTAAGTACAAAATATTTTTTTCAGATTTCCTCTAACAGCACTTGGGCACAACTTTTCTTTCTATTGGTTCTATCAGACTACTTATTGTTGTTGATACAGTGAAATCTTTGTTTATACTTGTAAGTTTTAAGTATACAATCTTATAATGTGACCTCTGTATACACCAAAAACTGATCACCCCCAAAAGTCTGGTTATGATCCATCATCATACAATTGAATCCCTTCACTTCTTTTACCCAGCCCCCAGTGCTTTTCCCGCTGGTAACAAACCGTCTGTGGTCTGTATCTGAGTTTGCTTTTGTTTTTCTTAATTACACTTATGGGTAAAATCATATGATGTTTATCTTTTTCCTTCTGACATTTCATTTAGCATAATTCCTTCCAGGTCTATCCATACCGTCTCATATGACAACATTTCATTCTTTTTATGGCTGAGTAGTATTTCTTTTTTATATTGTTCATGGGGTTTTCGTGTTAAGAATATTGGAGTGGTCTGCCATTTCCTCCTCCACTGGACCACGTTTAGTCAGAACTCTGCACCGCGACCCGTCCATCTTGGGTGGCCTTTCATGGCACGGCTCATAGCTTCACTGAGTTAGGCAAGCCCCTTTGCCACAAGGTCGTGATCCATTTGTGTGATTTGTGCGTATAGATCACATCTTTTTTATTCTTTCACCCATCAGTGGACACTTAGGTTGTCTCTATGTCTTGGCTATTGTAAATAATTCCTCAGTGAACATATGGGTGCATATATATTTTCAAATTAGCGTTTTTGTTTTCTTCAGATAATACCCAGAAGTGGAATAGTTGGATTATAAGCTAGTTCTATTAATGTTTTGAGGAATCACCATACCGTTTTCCATCATAGTTTCCATCACAGACCAGTTTACAATCCCACAAACTGGATGAGGGTTTCCTTTTCTCCACATCCTCACCAGAACTTATTTCTTGTCCTTTTGATAATAGTCATTCTAACAGTTGTGAAGTGATAATTCAATGTGTTTTTGATTTGCATCTTCCTAATAATTAGTAATGTTGACCATCTTTTCATGTGTCTGTTGGCCATTTGCAGTCTTCTTTGGAAATATGGCTATTCAGACACTCTGTCCATTTTCTAATCAGGTTGTTTTGTTGTTGTTGTTGAGTTGTTTGAGTTCTTTATACATTTTTTATATTAACCCGTTATCAGATATGTATGTGCTCAGTCTCTCAGTCATGTCCAACTCTTTGTGACCCTATGGACTGTAGCTCGCTAGGCTCCTCTTCTCATGGAATTTTCCAGGCAAGAATACTGAGTGGGTTGCCATTTCCTCCTCTAGGGGATCTTCCCAACCCAGGGATCAAACCCACATCTCTTATATTTCCGTATTGGCAGGCAGATTCTTTACCACTGCCCACCTGGGAAGCCCTTATCAAATCTGATATGATTGGCAAGTATATTCTCCCATTCAGCAAGTTGCTCTTTTTATTTTTGTATGATGGTTTCCTTCGCTATGCGGAAGTTTTTCAATTCAGTCTAGTCCCATTTGTTTATTTTTGCTTTTGTTTTCCTTGCCTTTGAAGTCAGATCAACAAAAAGACCAATGTCGATAAGGTTATAACCAATGTTTTCTTCTAGAAACTTTATGGTTTCAGGTCTTATATTCAAGTCCTTAATCCATTTTGAGTTAATTTTTTTGTGTATGGTGTAATATAATGGTCTATTTTCATTCTTTGGAATGTGGCTGTCCAGTTTTCCCAGCACCATTTACTGAAAAGATTGTCCCTTCTCCATTGTATGTTCTTTGCACATTTGTCATAAATTAATTGTCCATATGTGTGTGTTTATTTCTGGACTTTTGATTCTGTTCCACTTGATCTGTTTGTCTTTCTCCCAGTATCATACTGTTTTGATTACTATAACTTTGTAGTTTGAAATCAAGGAGCATGATATCTCCACCTTTGTCCTCCTATCTCAGATTGTTTTTTTGACTATTCAGGATATTTTGTGGTTCTATACAGACTTTAGAATTATTTGTTCTAGTTCTATGAAATATGCTATTGGAATTTTGATAGTGATTGCACTGAATCCGTAGATTGTTTTGTGTTACTACATTGTGAACATTTTAACAATAATTCTTCCAATCTGTGAGTGTGATATATCTTTCCATTTATGTCTTCCTTAATTGCTTTCATTAATGTCTCATAGTTTTCAATGTACAGGTCTTTCACTTATTTGGTTAAATTTATTACTAATTATTTTGTTCTTTTTAATGCAATTTTAAACAGGATTGTTTTAATTTTTCTTTCAGATAGTTCTTTTTAAAATTTTTAAAATAATTTTATTTAAATTTTTGGTCTGTGCTGGGTCTTTGCTGCTGCCCAGGCTTTTCTCTGGTTGCAGCACGTGAGGGCTACTCTCTAGTTGTGGTATGCAGGCTTTTCGTTGCAGTGGCTTCTATTGTTGCTGGGCATAGACTAGGCTGGGAATGCAGTAGTTGTGATTCACAGGCTTTAGAGCACAGGCTCTGTAATTGCGGCATACAGACTTGGTTGTTCCACAGCATGTGGGATCTTCCCAGACCAGGGATCAAACCTGTGACTCCTGCACCGGCAGGCAAATTCTTTACCAGTGAGCCAGCGACCAGGGAAGTCCTCTGATAATTCTTTATTTGTGTATAGAAATGCCACAAATTTCTGTAATTTGGGCTTGTATCCTGCAGATTTGCTGAATTTACTTGTTAGCTCTAACAGAGTTTTGATGGAGATCTCAGGGTTTTCTAAACCCTGAGGCACAGTTTGTATGCATGTATGTGAGGTGGGGGTATTTTTGTTACTCCCAGAGTCCCTTCTAATTTGGTTCAAACTCCATGAAGTTTGAACTAATAAGGAAGTAATGTCAGCTGCTCATAAAGCAAATTTTATCTAAAGAAATAATACCACATGATCAATATGCATAAACACTTTCTTAAGAAGCAGAATTAAACTTATAAGAATTTTTATAGCACATTATTCTACATGAAACTCACATATTTGCTAGAAATAGAAATTAGATTAAAAGTATGGCTTCAGTGTCAAGTGAACTCTGGGTAACCTCTGTGCCTCAGTTTCCTCATCTGTGAAAAAGAGGTAATAGTAGATGTCTCATAGAATTCGGTGAGTATGAAGTAAAGGAATATGAGTAAAGATTTAGAATAATTCTTGGTACATCTTGTGGTAGGTACTTCTTTTTGTTGTTATTATTATTTTTTATTTTGTTGAAGTAAAATGGATTTATAATGTTGTATTTAATTTCTGCTGTACAGAAAAGTGACTCAGTTATACATGTGTATATATGTATCCTTTTTCATATTCTTTTCCATTATGGTTTATCACAGGATATTGAATATAGTCCCCTGTGCTATACAGTAGGACCTTGTTGTTTATCCTTCTTATGTATAATAGTTTGCCTCTGTTAATCCCAAACTCCCATTCTTCCCTCCCCACCTTCTTCCCCAGCAACCGCAAGTCTGTTCTCTATATCTGTGAGTCTGTTTTTGTTTCCTAGATATGTTCATTTGTATTTTAGATTCTACATATAGGTGATACCACAAAGTATTTATCTTTCCCTTTCTGACTTGCTTCGCTTAGTATGATAACCTCTAGGTCCATCCATGTTTCTGCAAATGGCATTATTTCATTCTTTTTAAGGACTAATATTCCATTGTGTGTGTGTGTGTGTGTGTGTTTATCTAACATCTTTATCCATTCATCTGTCAGTGGACATCCAACATTTTATACTAAGGTGACGTTTTTGTCTTGTGTTATGTGAACCATCCACCCATGCTAACTTGTTCCTTATCGTTGACTAAAGCTCTTATTACCTTTGCCCAATTTAAAAAATTTAAGGTATAAAACATGTTCATTACAGACAACCCAGTACATATAATTACAGAAGAAAAGAAATTAAAATGCTTAGAATCACATTCATCCAAATCAAGTCTCACACATTGTTAAATACTGTTTCTCTTCTAATTGTAGATATTTTCTTTTTTAAAGTATAAAAATTGGGGAAACATCCATGCCGCAGGTGTCACCAGCTCTAAAATTTTTATTCATTCAAGAAATATCTGCTGAATATTTACTAAGTGCTAGCTACTCTTCTTGACAATGGAACAACTATGAATAAAAAAGAGACAAATCCCAGCTCTCATGGAGCTTGCCTTTCGTAGAGGTAGGAAGTGAGATCTCAACTATTCTACATACAAATCGTATAATTTCTATAGAGAAAGATAAAGCAGGAAATGAGGACAAAGCCAGGGATGTTTGAGCAATTTCAGAAAAAAAAAAAAAATCTAGAAAAGCATCACTGAAAGTGTGTTTTTAAGTATAGAAGGAGATTAGAGGGCAGGCATCAAAATATTTAGGAGAAAAGCATTCAAGCAGAAGCTAGTATAAAAGTCCTGTCACCTGCTTGGAGTTTCTGAGAAATTCACAGTGGCTCATGTGGAGCCAGAAAGGGGAGAGATGAGGTCAGAGAGGTGGGGTATGGGATGGAGTGCAGATTTTTTTAGGTCCCTGGAAGAACTCTGACTTTGAGTGAGATCGAAGATATTGGAGGCTTTGAGTGACGGAGTGACATGGTCTGACTCACATTTTAACAGGGTCACTTCAGATACTGTATTGAGAAAGGACTATAGGAAAATAAGAAGACCAGTTAGGAAGCTGTTGCACCAATTCATCAAGAGATGATGGCTTGATATGCAAACTATTACATATAGGATGATAACCAACAGATCCTACTGTATAGCACAGGGAACCATATTCAATATCCTGTGATAAACCATAATGGAAAAGAATATGAAAAGAATATACATATATATTCAATTTTATATATAAGAATATGAGTTTATTTTTGTGTATGGTATTAGAAAGTGTTCTAGTTTCGTTCTTTTACAAGTGGTTGACCAGTTTTCCCATCAACACTTGTTAAAGAGATTGTCTTTAATCCATTGTTTATTCTTGCCTCCTTTGTCAAAGATAAGGTGTCCGTAGGTGCATGGATTTTCTATTTTGTTCCATTGATCTATATTTCTGTCTTTGTGCCAGTACCATACTGTCTTGATGACTGTGGCTTTGTAGTAGAGCCTGAAGTCAGGCAGGTTGATTCCTCCAGTTCCATTCTTCTTTCTCAAGATTGCTTTGGCTATTCGAGGTTTTTTGTATTTCCGTACAAATTGTGAAATTATTTGTTCTAGCTCTGTGAAAAATACCATTGGTAGCTTGATAGGGATTGCATTGAATCTATAGATTGCTTTGGGTAGTATACTCATTTTCACTATATTGATTCTTCCAATCCATGAACATGGTATATTTCTCCATCAGTGTTCTCTTTGATTTCTTTCACCAGTGTTTTATAGTTTTCTATATATAGGTCTTTAGTTTCTTTAAGTAGATATATTCCCAAGTATTTTATTCATTTTGTTGCAATGGTGAATGGAATTGTTTCCTTAATTTCTCTTTCTGTTTTCTCATTATTAGTGTATAGGAATGCAAGGGATTTCTGTGTGTTGATTTTATATCCTGCAACTTTACTATATTCATTGATTAGCTCTAGTAATTTTCTGGTGGAGTCTTTAGGTGAAGTAAGCCAGAAAGAAAAACACCAGTACAGTATACAAACACATATATATGGAATTTAGAAAGATGGTAATGATAACCCTGTATGCAAGAGAGCAAAAGAGACACAGATGTATAGAACAGTCTTTTGGACTCTGTGGGAGAGGGAGAGGGTGGGATGATTTGGGAGAATGGCATTGAAACATGTATAATATCATATATGAAATGGATCACCAGTCCAAGTTTGATGCATGATACAGGATGCTTGGGGCTGGTGCACTGGGACGACCCAGAGGGATGGTATGGGGAGGGAGGAGGGAGGGGGGTTTGGGATGGGGAACATGTGTACACCCGTGGTGGATTCATGTTGATGTATGGCAAAACCAATACAATATTGTAAAGTAATTAACCTCCAATTAAAATAAATAAATTTATATTAAAAAAAAAGAATATGGAAAAGAATATATGTGTGTGTGTGTATATATATATATAACTGAATCACTTTGCTTTACCCCAGAAACGAATACAACGTTGTAAAACAACTATGTTGTTGTTGTCGCTGTTTAGTCACTAAGTTGTGTCTGACTCTTTGCGACCCCATGGGCTGTAGCCCACCAGGCTCCTCTGTCCATGGGATTTCCCAGGCAAGAATTCCAGAGTGGGTTGCCATTTCCTTCTCCAAGCAATCTTCCCGACTCAGGGATTGAACCCACATCATTTTGAACCCAAAATCAGCTGAAAACCCAAATTCAGCTATAATTTTTTAAAAATTAATAACTGCATCTAATTACAAGGGAAAGTTGAGCATTAATAATGTTTACAGATTTTTTTAAAATAACAGTAAGTGATTGCAAAGGAGAACTTTGGCAACACTGAAAATGATTGAGTGGACTAGACACAACATTTTTGAAAAGGTGGCTTGTATAATTACTGATTACATTTGATCTCATTTCTATCCAGTTGAAGGAAGAGAGACAGGCAGTCCTGGGACTGGTCAGAGGTAATCTCACTCTTCTAGGCAAAGGGCAACCAGTGCCTAGATTTGAGTGATGGCAGTGGGGATAGGAGGAAAAGAATAGAGATCATAAAAGTTAGGAAGGAAGTGGATAAGACCTACTGATTCATTAGCATAAAGAACAATGGCAGAGAAAAGCCAAAGTGTGATGTAATAGAAAAAAACATTAATTATCTTCTTGGTTTTGCCATGACCCAGATATGGATCCTCAAGACAGTCATTTAAAGTTCTCTTGGCTTCATTTTTCTCATCCCTACAATAAATGTGTAGTTATAACTTCTGAGATCCCTTCCAGATCTAATATCTTGAGGCTGCATGACCAGATTAATAACAGTAGTATGAACAGAGACACCAGGAATTTCATTCCAAAGGCTAGGATTTAGATTCTGAGGTTGCCACTGTTGTGTGACCTTGAACAAATGACTTAACCCCTCCATGCATCACTTTCTGCTATAAAATGCAAATAATAATAAAGAAAAAAAAACTAAGTCACTTCAGTCGTGTCCGACTCTGTGTGACCCCGTAGACAGCAGCCCACCAGGCTCCCCCGTCCCTGGGATTCTCCAGGCAAGAACACTGGAGTGGGTTGCCATTTCCTTCTCCAATGCAGGAAAGTGAAAAGTGAAAGTGAAGTCTCTCAGTCGTGTCCGACCCTTAGCGACCCCATGGACTGCAGCCTACCAGGCTCCTCCGTCCATGGGATTTTCCAGGCAAGAGTACTGGAGTGGGGTGCCATTGCCTTCTCTGAAATGCAAATAATAATAGTGCCTAAATCACAGAGCTATTCCACATAAACCTAAAGTGCCTGGCGTATAATGTTTCAATAAAGCTGAGAAATTAACAACAGTGCCATCCATACTTATCTACAGAATTGATCACAACTGTGGCTCATGAGCCCAGCACTGGGTCTCTTTGGACACCAAGACTTTTGCCATCAAATTCAACTTTTATTATGTCTATAACCACGTAATATATTATGGCGGGGGGGAATATCGGGTGTTTTTATAGGACTGTGCCACGTAGGTACCTGGGCATTGGGTGGCTGAGTCATTAGGCTTGAAGAGTTATAGCCTTCAGATGCTACTTCCCGAAAGTGAATGCTAGTTGTCACGTCCACTCTTTCTAGCCCTGCACCATCATGTTCTAATATTTGTCATAGGTATTACCCTAAAGCAACAGAACATAAAGATCTGAGTCATTTAGAAAAAAAAATAAGTGTTGATCCAGCAGCTGAAACTGTCAGAAGCAAACCACTCTGAGAACACTGGGTGCCCATGCACCAGATGGAGCAAGTGTGCCTGATCTTCCGGGTCTCAAGGGTGGATAAAGTAAGAACAGGACGAGATGGTGAATGTATACACACCCACTGATTCCCTCCTGCCCAAGCCTGCCTTCACCTGAGTCTTAGTATAAGGATGGCAGTTCAGATAATGTCCGTCAACTGAAAAACAAATAATTAAGATTTGCCTAGGACGGTAGGAGGAAAACCAAGTACAAGAGGGCCAAATTTTGCAGAAGGTCCCAGTGAGGAAACCATATTGGTACCTATGCCTTAATAGTAAAATCATAGAAGACACCTAAATTTTTAAAAAGCAGAGAAAATTTGCATTCTCATTTAAAATTCAATCTCTGAAAAAAAAAAGATTCAATTTTCTGGATTTTGTAAAATGAGTTATTTCAGAGCCAACTTTCAATTTCAGCTTATGTGAGGCTGCACGCATCAGGAACTCTAAGCCACCATCTATAACAGGACTAAGGGTACTTTCCAGTCTCAAGTCCAGGTAATTATCTTGAAGTTCCCTCAAACTTCACTTTAAAGGCCACCCAAAAAAAATAAATAAATAAAGGCCACCCAAATTGCTGTTTTGGAAATTTATAATGTATAGGAGAAATGGTAGTAAAATAATTCTTTCTTTGTTTTTCTCCCTAGTGCCAAAGAATATTTTTGTTTTATCTCTGTTTCTAAAATTGTTTTCATTATTCTTAAAATTATGCACGGGATAGTCAGAATGATTATATCACACTTGATAGTCTCTCATTAAAAAAATTCATAAATGAAGAAAATGACTCTGTCTTCCCAACCACCCAGAACACCGAATCTTACAATCAGGCTCAGGGAGGAAAAACCAACCATCATAAGCATGGCCCCTGTGGCCCCTGAACACTTGCTGTTAGTAACTAACACATTGAAATTTCTTACCGGCTATCTTTTTCTTTACAAATGTTAGTGGACATGGGTCTGTAGTTGTGATTTTTTTTCCTGCTGACAAGCAAAGCTGTCAACAGGAGACGGGTGTTGAAGAGTCTGCTGATGTAGAAGCAGTGTGCTCTTGAGCTCAGCCATTTCAGTGGTCACCTCCAGCCCTTCTAGCAATTTTTGAAGAGCCTATTTCTCTGTATTAAACCTTTCTTCTTTATATACCTGGAGGTATTTCTATTTCCAGCTCTGAACTTGGACTGATAATTAATATAACTTGTCTAGGACAGACGACCTCTAGGGATAGTACCAATATAGCATTACAAAATTAATTTTTTCTGATGTATAAAGATACATGTCAGAATTGGTTTTCTGGCTGCTTTACTTTTTCTAAGTGGAGTTATTTTTATTGGTGCTTCCATTATTCCGGTTTTCCTAATTATTAAAATACCAGTGGAATAAACATAAGCAGCACAGTCAGGAATTCTTGACTCAAGAAATGGAATTTTTCTTTCTGTTCATTTTCTTGGCTACTCAGTACTTGAAAGGAGATGACATTTGTGAATCTTGGTAGGATTATGGAAATATTTAGCTGAGAGCTGTAAAGTCAATGGTCAAATGTTTCTTAATAATGAATAACTTACATAGTTGTTACAGACTACATGTTGTCACTTCTGTCTTATAATGTTGGTTTTAAATATGAGAAAACTGGGACTCAGAAAACTTTAGTCAAAGTAAACATCAAGTGGCCAAGTCAGGACTCAAACCTGGGATATTCTAGTTCCAGACACCATGCCCTATCCTAGAGCAGTTTTCTATCCCACACTGCTCTCCTTGCTTTAGAGATCAGGCCTAAAAAATTTAAGTATATATATAGGGGTGTGTGTGTGTGTGTGTGTAGGTGTGTGTGTATAGCAAGTGATACAAATCTCTTATCCTTAATCATGCAAGGTCCTTACTTTTTCAACTGTATTTTTTGCTATTCAATTTTTTAAAAATCAGGGTATATTTTAATCTTGATCCTTTACAATGCTTTATATATGTTTATGATGTTATTAACTATAACATTATAATTATATAACGTTTAATTTATGTATAAAACATTATTTATCTATGCATCTACAAGTGTGTATGTATGTGTTTCTTGATTAACCCCTGTGGTTTTATTAAATACTGACCTTCACTTTTAGAAGTTTCAAGGAGGAAGGGGCATATTGGAGCTTCATGTGCCAATTCTATTTTCTATCTTTAGATCATCTACATATAAATCGAACCACTTTAAGCCTGATGCTTGTCTGGTGGTTCACAGTTCTCTTTATAGGTCTCTCTCCTCTTTGAGAAATCGGTTTCTTCTTTCTCCGTTCTTGTCTATCCTGCACTTGGGCAGTGTTCTCTGGTATCAGGTGGTATCAAAAGTCTTCCTGAAATAATGCAAGTAAACTTTTTCTTCCTTCAGGGTATCTCAAATCTCTTGATAGTCTTCATTTTCTGTGTAGTATTGTCATCCTTAATCATTTGGAAGATCTCCTAACAGCCTTTGGTGAATTTCTTGTACTTTTCTGTTTTACTGTATCTGCAGATTTAGTACAGACGTGAACAACGACTGGAAGCAGAGCCATAGGTGGAGGCTGGGGAGGCAGATTACTAAATTCAGTGTACCTTAAACATGAGAGAAAGTGGATGAACAACTCTTGTTCCTTTATTTCTCTTCTGCTACTTGAGAATCTTTACTCTGTAATGGAAGACCAGCTATGGGGATTGGGTTCTATTGTTTTAACTTGCTACCTGTGTTTAAAAAATGATTAAAGAAGACAACTTAGGTGGTACAGACATGCTTTTACTTAACACTTCCTGAAGCAGATAGTCTGCTTCACCAGAACCACAAAATAGGGCAGAAGGCAGGAAGCTTTAAAAGGATAAAGAATAAAGATTAAGGAAGACAAAAATAGAAAATGTCTGATTGGCTGGGGCCACATAGTCACCCTTGTTTGGGGTGAGAAAGCCCAGAGGTGGCTTGGCCTTTGGGGACTGGCCACCCAGATAGACTGTGTCTATAGCCAAGTGGAGGATTTGCAGGGACAGAAAAGCCATCCCACTTTCAGTTTGCTGATGTGGCACCCGAGGCAGGAGTAGCTCCATCTGTGGCCTAGAAAGTTATTTCAACACATGTAATTTTTAGAAAATCATTAAATGACATTTTAGAATAATTTTTAACCACATGGCACTCTGTTACACAGAGCCAACTGTCTCCCACTTGGTTTGAACATGGAAAAAGGTAGGAAAATGCTGTCCAGAAGTCAGTCGGCAAATCAGAAACATACAGACCTGGAAAAAACAACGAAGTTGGCTGGGTGATAGACCCTGCACCAGAAACATCACAGCAGGCTTGATGAGGTGATGAGGTGATGAGGTGAGGATAGTAACAGTTCAGGATAGAGCCGCTGCTGAGGCTGGAAGAGGCTAACATCCACTGAGTATCTTCTTGGTATTGTGTCCTCTCCAGCGTGCTTTTTGCTTGAGTCATCTTGTAAATGACAGTCAAATCACACCCTTGGAGTAGAATTTTACCTAGTGGGGTAGGATAATGCAAGGTTAATGAGGACGGCGCTGGGTGGAGCTGACCATATTCTGTGTTCATTCACATTGAGTGGGTGCATCATCTTTGAGTTTTATTGTGCATGTTTACAGATGCAGGATTTTGGTTTTCAGTAAGCTTGGTGCTGCTGAGGTGCTGTGTATGTAGAACTATAGCATCTAGAACTGATAAGATGAAAACTGCTGCTTCTGCTGAGAACACAGGGGGTGTACTGCTTCAAGTTCTAAAGTGAAAGAAGGGCAAACTGAACCACCTCCAGAACAGAATTAAGTTGCCTTCTCGTTGGGGTGTAAGTTCTAAAGTCACCACACTATAAATCACATGGAGTCAACTTTATCTTTGGAAATTCCTTAAGTAGATTTTTATTTTGCCACTAGAAAGCTCAAAAGCTACAAATGATGTCCTTTTGTTTCTCTGTGTATGCTCCCTATAGGTTCCCCTTCCTGGGTTCACTGTGAATCCTGTGGGAATGGTGAGCGTAAATAAGGAGGATAGCATAAAGGGATTTCTTGCCAATGCTTTTGTCATTGTTGTTTGGTGTAACACAGATATCATTGAATTGCTGTATGTTAAATGAGCTTTTGATGCAGCTCTTCTATTACCAGGAGAGTGAAGGAGGCTCAAATCTATGTCATATATCTCAGAACTTAGAGATACTCAGCCTTAGAGTGACACACTCACTGTGTAGACCTCATAGCCACCATAAAATATTTGGAGGAATGTTCAGTGAAAGAGGAATTGGAACAAAATTGGCCATTTTCAAACAACTGGTAATGGCTGTCTGGAGTACTGTATTAAAAAGAATGTCAGGCAACATCCAAGGTTAGTGGAGAAGAATTCTGCTTAACAATGAGCTCAGAGGCCAGTGTCCAGGTGTTACACATGTTGGAACTGAATGGATCCAGTTGGAATATACTGAGCACTTCAAAATGGAGTTCTTGTGGGACTGGGAATGCTGTTTTCTGTCATGTACGCTGAGGAGTCAAAAAAGTCAGTCTATAACATGGTGTCTTAGGTCAATTACACTTCAACAAAACAAAAAAATGTTAAAGTCAGCCTGGAAAAAGAGGAAAATCAGAGAGAGAGAATAGAGCAATCTTTCAGAAATGAGAGAACTAACCACCCTAAAGAGCATTCTCCTTCATTCCTGATGAGTTTCTGCTTTCAGGCATTCTCTCAAAGAATTCCTCATATCCTCCCAATGAATTCCCTTTTTATTTTTTTTACTTTAGCTGGTCATTTAGGTTTCTGACTTTTGCAACCAAATAATCCCTAAGAAGTCTGTACCTCAGTGGGGGCATTTTTCAATCCATTTAATTCAGTTTAACCAATATTTACTGAATATTTTTCATGCTTCTTACATATACTCACTTGGGTCCAGTTATGAGCCTGACCTATGACTGGAGTCTATGGATGATTCAAAGGGAACAGCAGGCATAGATGATGAGGAAACATAAATAAATGAAACAAGACAGACCATAATGTGAGTCCTTAGTTCTTCCCAGCCAGGTCATATGTTCTGAGCTGTCTTTGACATTCCTTACAATGGGTGCTAGTGGGTAGGAGGTGTGGGTGGCGGTGGCGAGACCCGGCCCTTCTAATTGTCATAAGCGCAAACCTGAGGGATGAGGGGGAAGTTTGACACAGGAAATAGCAGCCAGAAGCACATCTCTCTGATGATGAAGAACACAATCCAGTGAAGCTCTCTAATTAATCAGATCTTTTTTTAAAAATTTCTTCAGAAACTTCTGCCTTAATCTCTGAAGATAATAAACCTCACTTGAAGTCTTGAATTGACTCACTCTCCGTAATGACTGAGATACAAGTAGAGCTTTTATCCCACAAAAACCATTACCAAGACACAACCAATTAAAAAGCTAACCAAAATCTCTGTCCCAAGTTAGAGCACTTAGCTCTAGGAAAAACCTGAGGAGAATAATAAACACACAGTTTCTTTGTGTATTCTGACTGCAAGGTCAAAAGCAAAGGAAACCCAAACCAAGTCAAAAATTGGAAAGTAAGCTCTTTTATGATATGTGTGTATATGTATGTATGTTGTTGTTTAGTTGCTAAATCATGTCTGACTCTTTTGTGACCCCATGGACCGTAGCTCGCCAGGCTCCTCTGTCAATGGGATTTCCCAGGCAAGAATGTTGGAGTGGGTTGCCATTTCCTTCTCGAGAGGATCTTCCTGACCCAGGGATCAAAACTGCATCTCCTGCATTGGCAGGCATATTCTTTACCACTGAGCCATCTGGGAAACCTGTGTGTATGTATATGTTTGTTCAAATATATAGCCTGTATATTCCCAAAATATGTGACTTGTTTAGGAGGAATGATTACAAAGATGGGATGCTTAGTTTACATGTGAATTCTTTAGAAAAAAAAATCTTCCTGTAATCTTTCAATGGACCCTAGCCAAGAAAACTGATGAGTTTTCCATCCAAAGGGGAAGGAAAAAATGCACCTTGCTTAGATAAAGCTAATAGCAAAAGGAAGTTTCACAGCATCACAGGGAGGACATGATTCTGGGCGAATGGGAGAGTGGGAAGTTTCAGAGTTAAGGAGAGTGAGAATGAGAGGAACTATCAAAGGACAGAAGACACGGCTTCTAGCCCTGACTGTACTGTAATTGTCTGTGAATCTGTCCAGTCCCCTCATTAGGTGGAACATCCATCTTCCATTCATTCATTACTTTAGTGATGTCTACTAAGCACCAATCATGTACCAGATGCAGTAGGAAGCACTAAAAACACATCTATGAAGGAAGCAGCAGAAGGTGTATAAAGAAAATTAAAGCAGGGAAAGGAGATGATGAGTGACAGAAGTGTTCTCAGATAAGACAATGAGGGAGGCTTTCTGAGGAGGGGAAATCTGAACAGAGACCTGAGTGAAGTGAGGAGGGAGCCCTGCAGGTCTGTATCTGGGAGTGCCAGGCAGTCGGAGTATTTGGGACAAAGGCTGTGAGCAAGGCTGACTTGCAAAGTTACAGGAACAGAGACGAGACCAGTGTTGTGGGAGTGCAGCAAAGCAGGAGGAAAGTCAGTGAAGATGTGGCAGAGAGGGAGGTGGAGCCTGGATGACAACAGCCTTGGACGTTACAGTGAAGGACCCGGCTTCCATGCTCTCAGAGTAGTTCCCGGTTCCTGACCCAGGGCTTGGGTCTCACTCACCCCAAGGTCCTGGCAGTGCTTTCACACTGTAGACACTATGCAAAGACACTAGTTAATAACTGTGAATAAACTACTCCAGAATAAACTCAAAACAGGCACATTAGGTGCCCCAGCCATGCCAAATACCTGTGTCAGGTTTACTTAGAGATGTTGGCCAATTCTCTGCACAAATGACCTTGTCTTTGGCAATCAGCTAGTCACATTTGCTACAGTAACATACTAATCATTTTTATTTCCACATAATTGCTGATCTTGGAGCTTGGCAGGCAACTGCTCGAGATAATAAATGCCTGAAATGTCGAGAGACCTGGAGCCACAGTGGCACACGTTTTAGTCATCATTTTGGCAGACTCCTTAGAAGTATTTGTTGAATAATCTACTTTCATATTTTAGAAAAAACTGAGTCTTGAGCCAATGACCCAAGAAATGCAAAGGAACGCTGCTGGCATGACAGATTCTATGAGTTGATAGAAACATTTTTCACTCCAGGATTCTCTTAGGAAATTATGAAATGACATTGCTTCATATAGAAATTTTCTTCAGTATATATTCATTTAGCATTTAGTTTAAAACTACATCCTCTTCTTTTTTAAGGAAGACACAATTAGGGAATTTTCTTTTCTTTTTCTTTTTTTGAAGCAAGAATGGCCTTTGACTCCAGGTTAGATGAAGATACCCTACACAGGACACTGAGGGCTTTGTGATGGCAACAGGAAAAGCCCAGGAAAAAAGAGAACCTTGCTGAAGGACACATGCCCGAAAGGGAAGGGTGGGTGCTGCCGGGGGAAGGGGGAGGAAGGCAAAGAGCTAAGAAGATGAAGGAGACAGGGAAGTGACTGCTATTTCAGGAGATGCCCTGATAAGCTTATTGCAGAGTGTGGAGCAGTCAGTGACCTTTAACTGGACTCAGATTACATTCGCTGTCAATGTTCAGTCGTCACAGAAATGGTCCCATACTTTTGAAAGAACATACAAAGTAGAGCTAGACTGAAACCCCATCTGTAATGCTGTTAGGTTTTCCCCAGTTCTGGTGTGACATCCACATAGATACTGAAAGCCACTCTACATTCTCGACACTGACCACTTACTAAGCCATGTAGGGTGCTGTGGTCCCAGTCTCAGCATAAGAATGATGGGTGTTCAGATAGTGTGATTGTTGCAGGAGGTGGGGGAGGCCATCCAAGGGGGGAAAGAGAAGGGATCTATGTGGGATGGTTTTAATTTTATTGAGACCATTTCTTGGAGACTTTATTATCTTTAAATAAGTTTTTATGGTAGTCTGCAATATGTATTCTTGAATAGTTCTATTTTTAATAGTTTCTTCATTTTGTTTTCCCTTCTTCCACAGAAGAGATGCCATCTCTTATATTTAAATCTCTTTTAAAGGATTTAATTTTATAGTGCTATTAAGACCAAAAATATGTCAATTTAGTGAGGAAAGAGATTTAATTGCTTCAGAACATCCACATTTTGAAATATAAACATGTTTCTTTTTCTCTTTGGTCAATTTGGCAGCATGAAGTCACTTATTTGTGGCTGTTATTTGTCTCCACAATTTCCCTTAATAGTAGGTTTCACAGTCTCTATATTCATGAAGCATTTCCTTATGTCTGGACCAAATCCCTTTTTGCTCTAATTTGAGGCCAGAGACTCTGTGGAGCGGCTCACAATTGTCTATTGAATAGACAAACACTGGAGTTTGTTTTGAAAACTCACTTCTTTTTACCAGGGTAGAAAATCCTGATCTCACAGGCATCCTCAATGGCAGTATAATGCCTTCATAATAATGTGCTCACATATAAAACTGGTCCATAGTTCTGCAGTCTCAGGACTAATTCAGGAAATGTAACACAAAATTTATTTGACAATATTACTTGATAATACTATTAGCCATACTATTAGCCCTCATATTGGAATGGTCCTTTAATTTACAAAATACTTTTATAAGCAAGAGCTCATTTTATCTCGATCACAAATCTGTGAAATAAATATGACTTTTTTTCTTTTCTTTTAGCTTCTTATTTACAGATGAGGTCGCTGAATCTCCAGCCACACTACTAGTAAGGGGAAAAGCAGATTCAAGTCTGGCTCTTCTGAGACAAAGACCAGGGGCATTTCCACTCTCCAGCTGCTGCCTACTATGTGCAAAGCCCTGAGCTGAATGTTGCAAAGGATACAACGATGGTTACTCATCTCCTGCAGACCTGCTTGTGAGGTAAGGAGAAAGGTCTTAGGGAGGAAACTGAAAGATTTGGGCTCTGACTGTTAAGTAGGGTTTGGGCAGGTGGAGAAGAAAGTTAGAAATACTCCTGGTATGAGGGGACCTGCCTATATGAATGTATGTTGTGCAAAATCATTGCATGTTAAGCCTATCTCATGTAAAGTGCATCCTTCAAGGCATGATAAAGTTCCATGATTAAGAACTAGGGCTATGAATTCCCAGAGATCTGATCCACCAAGTACTAACTGTACCCTTCTTGGCAATTTTCTTCATCATTTTTTGTTTCATTTTTCTCATCTTTAATACAAGAGGATTAAATGTAACTATTTGTGTAAACACACTATAAACATTAGCTATCAAAGCACCAAAAAATGCTAAAGAGACAAAAACTATGCAGCATTTAGTAAGAATAAAGGATGGACGGGGATATTCCTGACTCATATCTCAGTTTCTTACTTCCCAAAGACATAATTCAAAACCATTCATAGCCTCACCGACAGTTCCTAGTGCTAAAGCATAAGATTGTTCTAATGTCACTCCAATTTTATGGAAAGGAAACTGAGTAATAATTTGGTGGATAAACCCCTTATCCCTTCCATAGAGATAACTTTTAGTTCTCACTGTTAACTATTAGTGAGTTCAAGGAACCTAAACTGCTCGCATACAAACTAGTAGGAGAATAAATCATCTTCTTAATTGGCCTCAACTGCCATTTACTTTCTGTCTTAAAATGCAGGTTTGGGGTATTTGTTGTGCATGATTTGTATTTTGTTTAAATTAGAATAGCTGTTTCTGTAAAACTCACTTCTTACTCTGTCCCCAATCCTGAATTAAACATAAGGAATATGACCGGATTTGCCATGCACTTACAGGGACTTGAGCTTAACTCTGAGTATCCCCAGCAAAATATATTGTTTGTGAAAACTTGGGACAAAAAGAAAGATGAAATCATGATTTAAGGGACAGTGAGGAGGGCTTTTGCTGGAGAGATGAGAGAGGGGAGCATATCGTGCTATGAGGTTGATCAGTGTTTCTATTTTGCAAGGGAGAATAGAGCATCACAAATAGGTCTTCATGGCCATGCATGAGTGGTACATGAGTACAAGCCACTAACTAACCGTGGTTCTGGTTTTCTTCCTTCTAAGGACTGCTTCGTAAGATGGGAGGAATGTCATTGGGAATTTCAGCATAGGTGTATTAGTTTGTTATGGCTGCAGTAACAAATTACCACTAGCTTAGTGGCTTGAAACAATGCAAATCTGATTATTTTGCTCTTCTGTAGAGTGGAAGTCCAACATGGGTCTCATTGGGGCTTAATCAAGATGTTGGCAGGGCTGCATCCCTTGGTGAAAACTCTAGGGCAACACTCAATTCCTTGCCTTTTCAGCATCTAAAGATGCCCACATTGTTGGCTTTGGTCCTCTGCCTCTCTCCACAGTGCCAGCAAAAGTAGGTTCAGTCGGTCTCATACCACATCCCTCTTACCTATTCTACTGCTTGTCTCTTCCGTTTATAAGAACCCAGCTGGATAATCTCTCTAATTTAAGGTCAGCAGATTAGCAGCCTCAATTTACCTTTGTCATGTAAGATAACATATTCATAGGATTTGGTGATTAGGACAAGGACATCTTTGGGGGACCATAATCCTGCCTACCAGAGTAGACAGTGGTGCCAAAAGACATCTTCAAAACTATTTGTTCAACAGATCCATTGAGTAGTTAGGTTATATGCCTCTTTTTAAAATTGTTTTAAATTTATTTTTAATCAGAGGATAATTGTTTTACAATATTGTGTTGGCTTCTGCCATACAACAATGTCAATCAGTCATAAGTACACATGTCCCCTTCCTCTTGAACCTCCCCTCAACCTTCACTTCACCCCTGCCCTCTGAGTGTCCCAGGGTACCAGTTGAAGTGCCTGTGTTATGCAATAGCTTCCCATTAGTTATCTGTTTTGCATGTGGTGTGTATATGTTTCAATGCTGCTCTCTCGATTCGTCCCACCCTCTCCTTCCCCCATTGTGCCCAGAGTCTGTTGTTTGTCTTCATCTCTCTTCCTGCCCTGCAATTATGTTCCTCAGTACCATTTTTCTTGATTCTTTATACAAATATATATACACGTTAATATACGATATTTGTTTTTCTCTTTCGGACTTACTTCACTCTATATAACAGGCTCTAGGTTCATCAACACCACTAGAATTGACTCCAATAAGCCTCCTTTTTGTCCAAAGATATCTACTAAAATTGCTAAGCCTACCTGACATGGGACTGTGGGATTGGTACTTATCGGTACAGCATCTTGCCTGCTAAGTTGGAGAGGGGCAAGGAAGGAAGACAAAGAGAGTCAAGATGTTAGGTCCTAAGCTCAGTTCCTATCACCCAACCTCTGTTCTTTGTCTTTACTACATGCACTGAGGGCTTCCCCTGCTCAGCAGGACCATCATCTCACACTTCAACGATCACACACCAGGAGCTTCTGTACAAAGTTCTATAGAGCTCTACTGTATCCATCTGCCATCTGCCTACTCAGCTAAAGTGGGTAATAATAACCCCAGGTTCATCTCTTGTTGGCCTTCCCTCCTTCCTAGGTATTGAACTTTCATTTCCAAATGCCTCAGGGCAACAGAACTCCAACTCCGATCTGATTAAAAGAAAAGACATATATTCAGTTGTACTTTTAAAGTTCAGGTCGTGACATGACTCAGTCTATCCAGTTGAGTTTGGATCATCAGAAAGGAGTAGTTAAAAGAAGGTATTAGGAATATTTAAGGGAAATTAAATTTAATTTTGAAGTTACACATTATAATATTTTTAAAGTTTCAAGAGATCATGAATGATTTTTCTTCATTCATTTCTCTTTTGTACCAGAGTAAGGATAGAACCACTTACATCAAAGAAAATGATCTTGTGTTGTTTTTAAGATCTTCCTTCCATCAGAGGATACAACTCCACAAATTTTCTCAGCAGTATATTAAAGTTTAACAGTTTTTCTATCCAGTATGTATTCCTGGTCTAGCTTACTTTAAAATGACTTATTTTTATATTCTTAGTGGAAGTGTAAAAAATCTGGTTTTCAACTTTATGTAGAAAATATTTAGATACTTAAAGACCCTTATCAATGTTCATCCTTGCCAGGTTTACCAGGTTTAAAGCTGGAGAATATGGTACATATTTTGACAAGACTTATGCTAACACTGTGCTGTCTAATCTGGACTGAAACATCGTGTATATAATGTATGTGAATAACTTGTATGTGTTGTATGTGTATTGTGTGTGTTCTTTCAAAAACAGAATTACCAGAAAACCCCAGACATATGGGACATCTGGAAACCCTACCAAATTCCCCTTTTTTCCAGATCAACTAATGTCAATCCCATTTAATTTTATTCAAATATTCAAATGTATAAATATTTAAATAAGCCATTAAAGGAAGCAGGAACCACACTGTAGCTAAACATCTAGGATGGCTTAAAGCCAAGCTTTCCTAGAAGCAAGAGAATAGCTAAGTGACTTTTTCACTTATTCCCTTTTAGCATAAGAAATCTTTGAAACAAAACCACATATCTCAACAGATATTTGAGTGTCCGGTAGATGTTCTGCACTGACATAGGCTCTGTGAACCAGATAGGTAATGTGACTCTTGTGACCTGTTTGGATTATGCTCACACAGGACCCATTACAGGGCAGCCAGGGGAGTCCTTGACATGCAACTAACTCAGCCTGTTCATTCACCCAGGGCTTCAAATGTGTACTTTGGGTTCCTCCTCCCTAAGGGAGGTCTTTGATTGACTGAAGATGTTTATCATTCAAATTTAAGCTTCTGTCCCATTACTAGGACACTTCAAATTAAATATTATTTATAAATCCTGTAATTATCTTATGAAAAGCCCAGTTATACTGCACTGTTCTTGTATGAATAGCATTAATTTATTAATCATAAATATTTAGAATATGCCACAATTATTTATAATCCTGTTAAAAAATTGAGAAGTAGCTTCTCTCAACCTCTGGGGGGCCCTGTGCATATAAAATCCTGTCTTTGTGTCTGAGCCTTCCAGTAATAACCCATAGGCTTCCAAGGGTGGCACTATGCCAATATCCTCAAAAAGCAGGATCTACCTTTATTGGCCTGATGCTTTGATGGCCTTTGATCAGGCCATTGTACCAGAGCAGCCAAGATACAGGGCAAGATGTGGCCTTTTGGTAACCTTCCTTCTTTGTGTGAGAGTAAGACAAGTTAATTGGGCTTGACAGTACAGATGACCCTTTCAAGTCAGGTAAAATGAGACTGTTGTGCTTATCACAGGTAGGTAACCATTAATATTGCTTGTTCTGTCTAGGGAAGAGAAAGGGGCTTGTTTGTTTTAAATGTTTTTCAAGGAAGGCAACAAAGATTCCCCGGGGGGCAGAAGGTTCTCTGGCTAACTCCTCCTAAGGAAACAATGGTACCATTTGAAGGGTTCAGGACACAATGAAAGGTAGAGAACACACTCCCATTGATAAATTATTATCGATAACCCTTTCTTTGTCCTTTATTTTGCATAATTGTCAAAGTTCAGACTGTAGGATGCAGTGTTCACTTCAGAACTCTCTTCAGAAAGCTGCATCTGAAAAGGAAGTGTTCTTGTATTTTAGTAGCAAAGGAGTGTCCCAGGCAATCTGAGCCTATATTGTTGATACTTTATTAAGAAATTTGTTTTGTTCACCATATATTCTGGAACTTCATTTTTCCTTTTGTATTAGTTTGATTCTCTCTGTGAGCAACACTGATGATGGTACATGTTCCCTTGAGGGAGAGGGAGATCAAATGGGAGATGTCCCAGGAGAGCATCATTCATTCTGGTCACTAAGCAAGGTTTCCAGGGTTAGAAGATGGCACCACTCTCCTCTTTCTGCAGAAAAACCCCAATCTACAGGCTACTCTCAAGGAGTCAGAGACTGTTTGAGGTCATGTGACTTTGGTGCTCACTATTCTAGTTCATTTGTGTTGGTCCCATTCCCATGTCAGCAGTTCAGAATCTAGTTTAGGAAGAAAGAAAGAATGAGAGGCAGCGGGGGGCGGAGGAGGGGGGGGAGGGAAACAGGCCCAGTCTCAGTGGAGATTCTCAGGTGGCCTAGAGTAGGGCTCTACTCTCTGTGAACAGTCCTGAGTTAGGAGCATGATCAATTGATGTCTGTGTCTCTCTTTACATTAGTAAAGAGAGATTTCCAAAGAACCCCAAGATTTACTGGTAAAGTCAGAAATAAATTTGAGTTTTATTAATTAGTGGTGGCTCAGTGGTAAAGAATCTGTCTGCAGTACAGGAGACCCAGATTTGATCCCTGGGTCAGGAAGATCCCCTGGAGAAGGAAATGGCAACCCACCCCAGTATATTTGCCTGGAGAATTCCATGGACAGAGGAGCCTGGTGGGCTACAATCCATAGGGTTGCAAGAGTTGGACACAACTGAGCACATAGCACAGTGGGATTTTATTTTTATAGTATTGGCAGGGCTGCAGAAAGGAATTGTGTACATTTATTGTTTTAGACTTTGTGAGTAGATAGCATTTGTTTTGGAGAACAACTTGACAAGGCATATCAAATGCCAGACAATATATTATCCTATTTTTGGAAACAAATCTTAAAAAAACAATTTAAGAGGAGAAAAGCATATTAATGGAAAGTATCGCTAACTACAGAAATATGCTTAGAACAGCATTACATATACAATCCCAAACTGGAAAGACTTTAAATTTCTAACTAAAGAGGCTAAATAACAAAATATCAATACTGTGGATATTAGCCAACCATGAAAATAATAAGTGTGATGGACAGGCATGGAACAATACGTATGAAACAAAGAGTAAAAACTAATGTAAAATCCTATGCATACAAAAGACAACAATTATGAAATAAATTTTGTATATGTTAAAAGGGTCTGTAAATGGATGGAAATTAATTCTATGGGATTTTTTTTTTTGGCTTTTAGAATTTCCTGATGTAATACTTCAAAGCTGATTTAATCAACAATTACATTTTATTACAGTACCATACATTTTAATATAATATTTTGATAAAATAAGATTAATTTGTGTTTAGTGAATTTAACTATTGCCAGGAATGCATTTTCTTACATCATTATAGACAAGGGGCTATTAAGAGATTAGTTACTGTTGAAGTTCATAGAAATTCTTTTGTCATCAAAAGTTTTAAGTGTGGTGTATACAATATGCTTGAAAAGAGTAAAATGTTGGATTCATCATCCTCCCTTCATGGCATGATCAGTGGAAAATATAATTTCTCATTGTCTTAAAAAAATAAAAAGCAAACAGAATTACTCCATACAGTTACAGGAAAACAGTGAAAGTGTCTTTAAAGTTGAACAGAATCAATTCTCACCCATTTTTAAAATTAGCTCAAGGGCTTTTAATAATGTTCCATATTCAACAAAACTAAATAAATATATTTTAAGTAGAGCATGACTTTATTAACAAAGCAAAACTTAGTTTCTTAAAGTTCTCTGTGTGACAAATGTGCTTACATGAAGACATTTGTTGACTTTGTTGATTTTGGAAGTCTGCCCCTCTCTCTTGGTTGGAAGTAACTTTAAGGATAGATAATTTCTTTTCACATCATTTATACCCCCACAGACGTGTTAGCACCTTGTATGTGATTGGTGTTCAATAAATACTTGCTTCCCCTTCATGGATCACAGCCTTGTCATGGAGAAGGGGTTGCATAACTCAGTGAAGCTATGAGCCTTGCCACGTAGGGCCACCCAAGACAAATGGGACATAGTGAAGAGTTCTGATAAAGTGTGGTCCACTGGAGTAGGAAAAGGCAACCCACTCCAATATTCTTGCCTGGAGAACCCATATACAGTATGAAAAGGCAAAAAGATATGATACCAGAAGATGAACCCCTGTAGGTCAAAGTGTCCAATATGCTATGGGGGAAGAGCAGAGGGCAATTACAAATAGCTCCAGAAAGAATGAAATAGCTGGGTCAAAACAGAAACAATGTTCAGCAGTGGATGTATTTGGTGGTGAAAGTAAAGTCTGATGCTGTAAAAACAGTGCTGCATAGAAACCTGAAATATTGGGTCTGTGTATGAAGATAAGTTGAATGTGGTCAGACAGGAGATGCTTAGAAATGTCGTGTTGGAGAAGGCTCTTGAGAGTCCCGTGAACAGCAACAAGACCAAACCAGTCAATCCTAAAGGAGATCAGTCCTGAATATTCATTGGAAGGTCTGATGCAGAAGCTGAAGCTCCAATACTTTAGCCACCTGATGTGGAGAACTGACTCATTGGAAAAAACCCTGATGCCGGGAAAAATTGAAGGCAGAAGAAGGGGGCAACAGAGGATAGTTGGATGGCATCACTGACTCAATGTACATAAATTTGAGCAAATTTCAGGAGATGGTAAAAGATAAGGAAGCCTGGTGTGCTGCAGTCCATAGAGTTGCAAAGAGTTGGACACCACTTAGCAACTGAACAACAAGCAGGAGATGGCAAGATTGAACATTGACATTTTAGGAATCAGTGAACTAAAATGGACAGAAATGGGTGAATTTAATTCAGATGACCATTATATCTACTATTGTGGGCAAGAATCCCCTTAGAAGAAACGGAGTAGCCCTCATAGTCAACAAAACAGTCCAAATTGTACTACTTGGGTGCGATCTCAAAAATGACTTCTGTTTGTTTCCAGGCAAACCATTCAACATCACAATAATCCAAGTCTATGCCCCAACCACTGATGCTGAAGAGGCTGAAGTTGACAGGTTCTATGAAGACTACAACACCCAAAAAAAGATGTTCTTTTCTTCATAGGGGATTAGAATGCAAAAGTAGGAAGTCAAGAGATACCAGAATAACAAGCAAATTTGGCCTTGAAGTATAAAATGAAGCAAGGTAAAGGTTAACAGAGTTTTGTCAAGAGAACACATTGGTCATAGCAAATACCCTTTCCCAGCAACCCAAGAGATAACTCTACACACAGACATCAGCAGGGACTCAATACTGAAATCAGACTGATTATATTCTTTGCAGCCAAAGATGGAGAAGCTCTATACAATCAGCAAAAACAAGACCTGGAGATGACTATGGCTCAGATCATGAACTCCGTGTCACAAAATTCAGGCTTAAATTGAAGAAAGTAGGGAAAACCACTGGGCCACTCAGGTATGACCTAAATCAAATCCCTTATGATTATACAGAGGAGGTGATGAATAGATTCAAGGGATTAGATCTGGTACACAAAGTACCTGAAGAACTATGGATGGAGGTTGGTAACATTGTACAAAGAGGCAGTGACAAAAACTATCCCCAAGAAAAAGAAATGCAAGAAGGCAAAGTGGTTGTCTGAGGAGGCTTTAAAAATAGCTAAGAAAAGAAGAGAAGCAAAAGGTAAAGGACAAGATAAACCCAACTAAATACAAAGTTCCAGAGAATAGCAAGGAGAGATAAGAAGGCTTTCTTAAGTGAACACTTCAAAGAAATAGAGGAAAACAATAGAATGGGAAAGACTAAAGATCTCTTTTAGAAAAGTGAAGATGTCAAGGGAACATTTCATGCAAGGATGGGCATGATAAAGGACAGAAACAGTTTAATCTCTTTCAACAGAAGCAGAGGAGATTAAGAAGAGATGGCAAGAATACACAGAAAAGCTGTACAAAAAAGGTCTTAATGACCTCGATAACCATGATGGTGTGGTCACTCACCTAGACCCAGACATCTTAGTGTGTAAAGTCAAGTGAGCCTTAGGAACCATCACTGTGAACAAAGCTAGTGGAGGTGATGGAATTCCAGTTGAGCTATTTCAAGTCCTAAAAGATGATGCTATCCAAGTCCTGCACTCAGTATGCCAGCAAATTTGAAAAACTCAGCAGTGGCCACAGGTCTAGATAACATCAGTTTTTATTCCAGTCTGCAAGAAGAGCAATGCCAAAGAATATTCAAACTACTGTACAGTTGAGCTCGTTTCACATGCCCGCAAGGTTATGCTCAAAAATCCTTCAAGCTAGGCTTCAGCAGTATGTGAACCAAGAACTTCTAGATGTACAAGCTGTGTTTCAAAGAGGCAGAAGAGAGATCAAATTTCTAATATTCACTGGATCATAGAGAAAGCAAAGGAGTTCCAGAAAAATATCTACCTCTGCTTCATTGACCACACTAAAACCTTTAACTGTGTGTATTAGTCATTCGGTTGTGTCCAACTCTTTGTGATCCCATGGACTGTAGGCCCCCAGGCTCCTCTGACCATGGAATTTTCCAGGCAAGAATACTGGAGCAACTTGCCATTTCCTTCTCCAGGGGATCTTCCCAACCCAGGTATTGAACCCAGGTCTCCTGCATTGCAGGCAGATTCTTTACTGTCTGAGTTACCAGGGAAGCCCAAGAATACTGAAATGAGTAGCCTATGCCTTCTCCAGGGGATCTTCCTGACCCAGGAATTGAACTGGGGTCTCCTGAGTTGCATGCAGATTCTTTGCTATCTGAGCTACCAGGAAAGCCCCCTTTTAACTGTCTGGATCACAACAAACTGTAGAAAATTCTTAAAGAGGTGGGAGTACTAGACCACCTTACCTGTCTCCTGAAAAACCTGTATGCATATTAAGAAGAAACAGTTAGAACTGGACATGGAAAAATGGACTGGTCCAAACTTGGGAAAGGAGTACATCAAAGCTGTATATTGTCACCCTGCTTATTTAACTTCTATGCCGAGTACATCATGCTAAATGCCAGACTGGCTGAATAACAAGCTGGAATCAAGATTGCCAGGAAAAATATTAACAACCTCAGATATGCAGATGATACCACTCTAATGGCAGAAAGTGAAGAGGATCTGAAGAGCTTCTTGATGAAAGTGAAAGAGGAGAATAAAAAAGCTGACTTGGAACTCAGCATTAAAAAATCTAAGATCATGGCATCCAGTCCCATCACTGCATGGCAAATAGAAGGGGAAAAAGTAGAAGTAATGACAGATTTCAATTTCTTGGTCCCCAAAGTCACTGTGAACAGTGACTGCAGCCTACAAAAGATGCTTGCTCCCTGGAAGAAAAGCTATGACAAAACTAGATAGTGTATTAAAAAGCACAGACGTCACTTTGATGAAAAAAGCCCACATAGTCAAAGCTATGGTTTTTCCAGTAGTCATGTACAGGTGTGAGAGTTGGACCATAAAGAAGGTTGAGCACTGAAGAATTGATGCTTTTGAATTGTGCTGCTGGAGAAGACACCTGAGAGTCCCTTGGACTGCAAAGAGATCAAACCAGGCAATCCTAAAGGAAATCAGTCCTGAATATTCATTGGAAGGTCTGTTGCTGAAGCTCCAACACTTTGGCCACCTGATGTGAGAAGCTGACTCATTGGAAAAGACCCTGTTCCTGGGAAAGATTGAAGGCAAAAGGAGAAGGAAGTGGCAGAGGATGAGATGGTTAGATAGCATCACCGACTCAATGGGCATGAATTAGAGCAAACTCCAGAAGATAGTGAAGGACAGGGAAGCCTGGCACGCTTGGGGTCGTAAGTCCATAGGGTTGCAAAAAGTTGGACGCGGCTTAGCGACTGAACAACAACAACTAATTCTTGCTTAAATAAGTAACAAAAGAACAGGCCAAGCCAAATTTTAAACAAAGCTTTTTCCTCGTTTGTCTATATACTGTTTGATTGTAGGGTTTATATAATAAAAAAGTACCAACATATTTGATCAAAAGCCAAAAAGAATTCAAATTTATTAATAGAATAAATTCTACCATATGCAAATTCCAGGACCTCTACTTTTATATTTTATATATCTTTGAATTGTTTTAATTTTTTATTAAGAAAAACATATATTACTTCTGTAACATAAAAAATGGTAGGCTGAAAATGTTTGGTTTGGGCGTGGACATTCACACTTCAAGAATTTGTTATTCCTGAAGGGGTGGGGACAAAAGGAAGTATCAAAGCCACTGAAGCACAGACACTCTTCATTGTCAGTGTTAAGATTCGTACAGCTAGACCTTGGAAGAATGTTGCTCACCCAGATCTCCCCAATCCTTTGGTAAAGCAATGAAAAAGAAGTATTTTTTCCTCCACCTTTAAAGTGATATTTTTTTTTTTCACTAGACCTTGTTGGGGAAGGAGGCAGGAACCGTGTTTTTTTGCAATTCTTGAGAGTGAGTACAACTTCCTTTAGGAGAAGGGAGAAAAAAATATTAAAGGACAAGTCCTAGCCCTTCTCTCTGCACCACCCCCCCAATAGTTCTGTTCAGGGTTCGTAAAAACTTACCAAACCGTTGGCTATGAAACATCATCTCAGAACTCTGGCTAAACATTGAGGACATTTTTCTCTAAAATTCAGTTTATGATGACTTGAAACTGAGTTAAATCCTGTTACTTGTGGGCTGAGCAAAGTGATTTTCTTCTAAAGAGTTTGGAATGGATGGCGAAAAAGACTAACTTTATAATCGAGACATCCTGCAAACATTACCTCACCAAGGTGATCAAGGTCAATAGCAACTATAAGTCTGTGGTCCTTCTCCCTATAACCCCAAATTCCAATCTTTTTCTTTTTTTTTTTTGCCATAACTGCACAGCATGCAGGATCTTACTTCTCTGACCAGTAATCGAACCCCTGCCCCCTTGCAGTGGAAGCAAGGATTCTTAACAACTGGGCCACCAGGGCAGGCCTCCTTAATTCCAGACTAATCAGGAGAAAACATCAGACAAGTCTCAGTTTAGGAACATTCTACAAAATATTTCACTAGTACTTCACAAATTTGTCAAGATTATTAGAAGCAAGGAAAGTCTAAGAAACTTACAACCAAGAGTTGCCAAAGGAGACATGACAACTAAATGTAATGTATTTAGTATCCTGGATTGGATCTTTCCTAGAAAAGAGAAAGTAATTAGGTAAAAGCTAAGGAAATCTGAATATGATATGAGCTTTAGCGAACGGCAATATATTAAAACTGGCTCATTAGTTATGACAAATATAAGATGGTAACAATAGGGGAAAGTACATGGGCTCTCTCTGTAGTATCTTCACAACTTTTCTGTAAATTTAAAACTATTCTAAAATAAAATATTTAATTTTGAAAGTAAATGAAATAGAGATAAGGAAGAAACAATTTAATATACCAATGTTAGAAATTAAAGATGTCTTCAAACATGAAAGTTCTGATTGTCTGAGATATATATATGGCAGTCTTTGTGGGTTAGCATTAATCTAAAAATGTTCTTTGATGACATACTCGTTCAATGTATTTGAATAAAACAAAAAAGAGTTATATCTGAAAGTTGGAAAAGATCTTGGAAATATTCTCACCCATACTCTTTTATGAATTAGCTAGTATAGATCTAAGAGTCAGAAGGTAAACCCAGAAGGCAAGTGCCCTAACTCCAAGCCCCCAAATTTTGAAGACTTACTGCAATAAAATGCCAACTGAATACAAGTATTCTGGTCTGCTCCCAATCGGCTCCTGCCGTTGATCAGTTAGTTCCTATAGAAAGATTAGGAATTTCAGACTCACAGGCTGAAATCTGGTATAACCCCCCAATATTTCCCAATAACTTAAAATTTAAAGTGATCTAGATATTGGTATACCTGAATATAGTACTTTAAAAATCACTGGTATTTCTTGATTCTTTGCTTTAAAGCTGCTTTATAGCCCTGGAGTGTTAGAGCTGGTGTATTCAGACTTCTGCTAGCTCAAAGTCTGAGCAGGTTTTCCACTTACACCCGAAAACATCCCAGGGAGAGAAAGAACTTATCATACCTTTCAGCCACGTATGCCCCACCTCAGTGACCCCAAAGGGATGTGAGACACTAGAGTCAGGAAAAAAAAAATGCTCTTCTGTATTCTCCTATCATCTCTTGGAGTGGCTGAGGATCTCTCATATGTAACTAAAATGCATTCATCGAGGCCACTTGTTATGATTGTATAGATTGTCCACTGTACAATGAGCACAGTCACACATGATTCCCCTGCTTAGGACAGACGTCAAGCCAATCAGAGTTGATATTTCAAATGAGAAGTCAAGGTTTTTATATTTTCTTTAACTCTTACTACAGCTAAAGCTCTTTTTCAATATGTAGTTAACACGCTGTTAGATAGTGATTGTTTTTATAAGTTTATTATTATTTGAAAAAATACAGGCAGGAAGTATGCTTTAATATTCCTTCTTTATTTTGAATGTCCAGCAAGCTTTCTAAACCCCTCCTGCTTTCCCAAACGAAGGAGCTTGGGTATCCTGGTGCATAGGCTAGGTTACTTGATTTAATAGCACCTCAGCCTGAGAGTCCAGTGAATCCATGCTAGAGATAAGTCAGGTTTCTTGATTCCCCATCCAGTATCCTAGATACTAAATTGTAATAATTTAGAATTGATGGAATCTATTTTTATTATTTAATATAATGCTGGAAACGAATTATAAAGCCAGCCATTGTGAGTTGTCATTTAAAAATACATACAGTATCAAGTACTGGATTCAAAGATTCTCTCTGAATATGCTCACCATGAACTATATCTGAAATAGTAGAACTATTCTGCCTTCCAGTAAAAATGTATTCATCCTTACTGAGAGCCTCTCTCTGAGTTATTTTCACCTGGAGAAGGGGGACAATACTGTTCTGAAGTATTCTAAAATATCATGCCAACCCAAAATAACATGGTAGATACTTCTAGGGGAGAGCACTCTTCTTTTTTTTAAATTTATTTTATTGAAGTATAGTTGATTTATAATGTTGTGGTACTTTCTTCTGTACGGCAAAGTGATTCATATATATATATATATATATATGAATATTTATTTTTATATATATATATGCATTCTTTTTTGTGTCCTTTTCCATTATGGTTTATCACAGGATATTGAATATAGTTCCCTGTGCTATACAATAGGTCCTTGTTGTTTATGCATCCTGTGTATAATAGCTTGCATCTGCTAGTCCCAGTTCATTCCCCTCCCACCCCCTCCCCCTTGGCAACCACAAGTCTGTTCCCTATAACACAATTATTCTAAAGTAGAATAAGCAGTCACATTGATAAGATTCACTCATAGATCAAGAACTAGATTATCACAGCATCTGCTGTAATTAAATGTCCTGGGCTTGCACTTCTGAAATGCAGACAGCCAAGACAGTCCCAGATGAAGTGGGTCAAAGAGCAATATATTCAACTACTGCCTAACTTTTCTATTTGGTGGCACAACTGTTCAGTAACCGCTAGATAGATAGAGTTTACCAGATCCAAAAGAGAAGACCTTCTAGATAGAAGGAAAAAAATCTCCTATCTTAGATAATGTAAACTTCCTTAGAAGAGGATTTCATTCAGGGACATTTACTTTCAAAAATGTCATGATATTTTATTTCTTGTGACACACTCCAGTCAAGCAATAATTAACATCAACTTTTGAGGAGAGGAATTTCCAAGCAAGTATGTCATTTCCTTTCAAGATATACTTCATATTCTGCCAGTTGTAAATGTTGAGCATTGTATACAGGAAAGATGGCACCTACGAAGGTAGAGGATCACAGTTTCCCATTCTAGATCGGTGCTGTCCAGCAGAGCTTTCTGTACTGATGGGAACATACTCTAGTTGTTCTATATTGTCCAATCTGGTAACCACTAGCCAGATATGGATACTGGGCACTTATAATGTGGCTGGTGTGACTGAGGAACTAAATTTTAATTGTACTTAATTTACATAAAGTATCCACATGTACCTAGAGGGTACCTCATTGGGCAATGCAGCAACAGACACCACATTATATCCTCTCTGGAAGAAGGGAGAATATCATATCACATGGATCAAAGTAAGCACTAGTGTTTGAAGCATATGGGGCTTTGTGCCCATCATTTCTTCATTAAGTCTCTTCAGCTGTAAGACAGAAACTTATGACTCATCAGAGAAGGATGAGTTTCAATAGAAGTTTGAGTATTTTCAGAATTTTATGTGAATCATGTATTCGTAATCCTACAAATTTCTGTATTTATGCCATTTGATTCCATTTCATTTAATGTTAATAAAACAATGATATATGGAACTGGGTAAAATGCTATGGAAAAAAACTCTTGAAAATAGAGGCTAAGAGGTAGACAGTCTCTTAAAGGAATTTATAATTTTAATAATATGAATGTTTAGATAGTATGTTACTCTTTGAAAATTAAAGAGAAGATATACAAGCTATAGTCTTCAGCACTTTCTGAATTATAGACTTGTTCATTCAGCTGCCCACTTGACACCTCTTCTTAGGCTTAGGATGGACAAAAGAGAATTTTATGTGACCATGTAACTTCAAGTGACTTAGTTTATCAGGTATACCTTGATTTGGAGATTTAATTACATTATATATTAGCAGTATTTGAATCTTTATAAAATTCTCTATATTAAAAGAATATATTAGTTTTAATTAACCATCATCAAGTTGATCATCAAGATTACAGGGCAACCAATAGAGGAAGACTGAAAAAAATATATAGGGTACAATCCTTGTTGGGATTAGGAATTTTTGATTCATATAAAATTCTGAAAAAATTCTAACTTTTGTTGAAATCCATCCTTCTCTGATATATAAATTTATAGCTGAAGAAATTTAATGGTGACATTATGACACAAAGCCCCATGCTCTCCAAACATCACATTTACTTTTTTATTCTTACCCTGGTGCTTACCCTGATCCAATCACTTTGAATGGTTAAGATCAGCAAAATTTTAATAAATAAATAAGGCTTTACATTTTTAATAGTTCTTTGGGATACATTTTAATGAGATCTGAGCTACGATAAAATGTAAAATGTAATGACATTGCATATTGTCATGTATATTAACTTTCTTCCAAAACATTTAATACAAAAATGCCAAACTTGTATAACATGAAAAAAAACCTCCTAAAGATGTTACTCCACGCTTCTGTATCTAAGTTTAAAATAAAGATATAAAAGACCCATCTGAATATTACTTTACATGGCAGTTTAGTATCCTAAGACCTTTAGCCACAGCCAGATTCAAAATGACTGGAAGAAAATGCTAAATTCAATTGTTTATAAAACATACTCATTTTTAAAGCCTTACTTTTCAGTTCCTGTTACATACATATTTTCTTTCTATCCCAGAGTCTTTTAATGTGAAGCTTTAGTTTTCTCATCAGGTTTAAAATGATCAAAACCAACCAAATGTTCTCTGAAATTCTAAGTCAAAGGCGGTTAGCTTTCTCTTCACTTACTAAAGATTGGATTTTTGCTGCCACCTGTTGACAATAATTGTGAATAATAAATCTTGTCACCACAAATCACAAACTTGGATAGTTGAATAGCTCATTGGAAATCCATCCCTATTATTTCTTTTATTTTATGAATGATAAAGGCTTCCCTGATGGCTTAGCAGATACAGAATCTGCCTGCAGTGCAGGAGATGCAAGAGAGGAGGGTTCAATCCCTGGCCAGAAGGAGGAAATGGTAACCCACTCCAGTATTCTTGCTTGAGAAATCCCATGAGCAGAGGAGCCTGGTGGGTTACAGTCCACAGAGTCACAAAGAATCAGACACGACTGAGTGACTGAAAACACAAGTGAACAGTAAAAGGATTCAGAAGGGCTAAGTGACTTTCCCAAGGTTACTCAAAAGGGGCAAACCTAAGAGCAGACTGCAGGTCTGGGCCTGGGAGTCGAGTGTTGATTTTCCTGTATCAGTTCTTCTCACTTGTAGAGATAGCAGAACACCTGAAATGCATGGTGCTCTGCGCGAATCCAGAGATACTGATGTTTCAATCCATTACATTAACTAGCTGTATTTTTGCCATATGGAAGACCAAGTCTATGCCTCTCTAAATATTGCACCAAGTAGGTCTACTTGGTCTGATGTTCAAGCCAAAACAGACGTGTCTGAGTGGGGTGGGAAGGTGTCCACAGGAGTGACTGAAGGGCCTTCTGGGAAAGAGTTCTTCTTTCTGAGAGATGAGAGCTGAGGTTCACAAGTCTGACCAAAGAGGACCTGAGACCCTGGGTGTGACATGAAGTGGCTAAAGGCTTTATGTGAGTCTGAAAGAGAAAGAGCTTAAAATAAAAGAGTCGGTAAAACCTAAGAGTTCTTCACACTGTGGGCCCTGGCTTCCTCAGCAAAAGGAGACAGCTCCTCTGAGGCTTCAGCCCATTTCACAGGCACCATCCCTTCTTGGGGGTGAGGGAGGGAGAGGTCCATATCCTTCAACTCGGGCATCATGTGCTTGCAGGAGCCACACAGCGAGTCAGAGCAAAGGCAGAGGACTGCATGACGTCCCTGCCTGACCAGATTGATTAGCAACTCCTAGAATTAGTTGAGAGAGGAGCCCTGCAGGACTTGGAGTTCTCTTGATTACTGCCAGTAGCATGGCTAGAGAGATGTTGTTTGGCTTCTTGTACTTTGAGCACCCTCATATCCTCAGGGCTTCGCTGATAGCTAGGTTGGTAAAGAATCCGCCTGCAGTGCAGGAGACCCTGGTTCAATTCCTGGGTCTAGAAGATCTGCCAGAGAAGGGATAGGCTACCCACTCCAGTAGTCTTGGGCTTCCCTTGTGGCTCAGCTGGTAAAGAATCCGCTTGGAATGTGGGAGACCTAGGTTCAATCCCTGGGTTGGGAAGATCCTCTGGAGGGGGGAACAGCTACCTGCTCCAGTATTCTGGCCTGGAGAATTCAATGGTTGCAAAGAGGCAGATACAACTAAGCAACGTTCACTTCACTTCACTTCACTCTGAACACCAGGTTGGTACCATAGCACTGGTATTTGTTCATTCACACATTACAAATATAATGTTGAAAAATTGTGGATAATTAATTAAAAAAAGAAAACCTAGCAATCATGATAATCTAAAGAAAAGTTGTTAGATCTTAATTTAATCTCTCTAAGCCTTGGTTTCCCCATATGTAAAATGAAAACGTTTTTAACATACCCTTTCTACCTGCCTGAGATATTTGAGAAAGTGCCTTAAAGTTGTAAGACTTACTCAGAAGTTTTAAAAGCCAGTGTTTGTTTCACTACATTTTTGTCACCCTAACATGATGACTGGAGAAGGCAATGGCACCCCACTCCGGTACTCTTGCCTGGAAAATCCCATGGACAGAGGAGCCTGGTGGGCTGCAGACCACGGGGTCGCGAGGAGTCGGAAACGACTGAGCGACTTCACTTTCACTTTTCACTTTCATGCATTGGAGAAGGAAATGGCAACCCACTCCAGTGTTCTTACCTGGAGAGTCCCAGGGACGGGGGAGCCTGGTGGGCTGCCGTCTATGGGGTCGCACAGAGTCGGACATGACTGATGTGACTTAGCAGCAGCAGCAGCAGCAACATAATGACTAGGGAACACGTTAGGATGGAGCCTCTGTCAATGTGGATGGCGTTCATGAGTATCTACACATGAACAGAGCCCCCTACTGGTCTATACTGGACATGGAGTGAGAGCAAGAAAACATCTGATGATTTAAACCACTGAGATTTAGGGATTATTACCTTAACAGGTGGCACAGTGGTAAAGAGTCTACCTGCCAGTGTAGGAGGCATAAGAGATACGGGTTCAATCCCTGGGTGAGGAAGATTCCCTGAAGGAGGAAATGGCAATACTCCAGTATTCTTGCCTGGAGAATTCCACAGACAGCAGAGCCTGGTGGGCTGCAATCCATGGTGTCACAAAAAGTAGTACACAGCTGAGCACACACACACCTCAACATTACCTGGGCATCCTTACTGATCCACCATCCTAGCCACATCTGGGATACAGATGTAAAATACAGAGAAACAATACCAGTCAAGTGGAAGTGACTGAAGGAGAGCTTCTTGGAAGAGATGGTTTAGGGAAAGGTTTTTTTTAAAAAAGTCTGAAAGAGTAAGAGATGAGCATTACTAATGAAAGAATTATTATGTGCATATGGCTAGCTTAATTTGAAATAAAGATAAGAATCAAAAAAAACTTAAGAATCAGATGATCAATAATAACTATGTGATGTTTTTAGACAATATCCTGTACTAATCTCTGATACAATATCATACCTAAAAAACTGGCTTTTTTGTTATTGTTTAGTCACTCGGTTGTGTCCAACTCTGTGACATTATGGACTATAGCCCACCAGACTCCTCTGTCCATGGTATTTTTCAGGTAAGAATACTGGAGTAGGTTGCCATTTTGTTCTCCAGAAACTGGCTTTAAGGAGAATCAATTCTTTGCCTGCATTTCTATGAGGCTTCTATATTAAATGAAGAGAAAAATTAAAAGCCCAACATGCAGACATCCCTTTGCTTGGTGGTTGTTGTTGGGCAGTCGCTAAGTCACGTCTGACTCTTTGTGACCCCATGGACTGCAGCAAGCCAGGCCTCCCTGTCCCTCACTATCTCCCAGAGTTTGCCCAAGTTCATGACCATTGAGTCAGTGATACTATCCAACCACTTCATCCTCTGTCACCCCCTCCTCCTTTTGCCTTCAATCTTTCCCAGCATTAGGGTCTTCTAGGTAGTACCTTGCTTATTTATCATGCCAGTGGAGGTCTCTATGAATAAAAACACAGATTTTTCAATATCTGAATTTGGACAAAAATGGAGACAGATCCAAGGACCTAAACAGATAAAAAATTCTTCATGAACAAAATTTCCATCCCTGGTTTTCTCTGCTGATGTCAACTTTAAACTCTCAGTGGGGACAGGTATCTCCAAATCTCTGTTTTGCCACTTTGACCCACACCTTCGCAGTGTTATGAAAATGACCCAGAAGACATCTATCGCTGAGTGAAAGGATACTTTACCAGGATGACACAAGTGAAAGAAAGAACCCAACAATGAGACTTTTGATGGAGAGCCCGAGGGTTTCCTAATAGCAAATAGGACTAATCAGTGGTTATGAAAGCAGCAACTCCTACTCCCATTAAATCAACACACACACCTCTTTCTCTGTCTCCCTAAGGAACCACGGGGAGAGCAGTGCACCGCGTTCTCCAAACCAGACAGGTCGAACTTCTCTGCCCTCCCTGAGCACAAGAGGAAGAAAGCCTCCACACAAAAGAAATGTTTTTGTTGGCTGTCAGTTCAGAGCATGTTGACATCCCTGTTTGTATGAATTCACTGGTCAGTCTGGGTGTGGTTGCTCCTTTTGAAAGCTGAGTCTTGAGGAAGAAGGTCAAATGAGCCACTGCTGTTGTGCTCTCCTGAGCGTGATTGCATCCTTACCCTCATTGCGTGTGTGGCCTTGGAATTGGTGTCTTGCTGACCCAGAGCACCACCTACTGATTCACCAACCAGCATTTCTGGTTACCCCCACTGACCAGCAGGGCCAGACTCTTTCCTTAAAACAGATGGAGTTGGGCAAGCAAATGGCCAACCATGCTGAGAGTCAGAGGCGATTGATCAAAGGATGGGATATAGTTGAGGAAAGACTGGTGGTTAGAGATGACATAAATAGTCCAAGGGGACCTATATATAACCGCAGGAGGGAATTAGGGAATGAAAGAAGACAAGGACTGTGAGATAATCAGAGGCAAGCAGACAAAGGGCTTTGAGGGAAAGTGTGAGCAATTTTGGTTCTGATTCACAGTTCAGCAGCTTGTCCCCCCAAATCCTCAAATCCTCTTCTTACCTGCATGTCACTGAGCTCCACGGTTTCCCAGTTCCTTGCCTTTGGTGTAGCCATGTGACTGGGCTCTGATTAATGGCAGGTAAGAGGAAGTACCATAAAAGCCACCTGTTCACTCTTCCCATGTCCCCTTCTCACTGGCTCTGGTGGTGACATTGGAAGCCATGTGTCAGTAACAGATTGCTGCCATCAGCCTGGATCTCTGCCAGGAAGAGAGCCCACTGTCTCTTTCTTACCTGTAACTGCTAATCTGAAACCTCTCCATTCTGTAAAGTGAGAAAGAGAGAAATTTCTCGTTCTCTAAGCCACTGACTATTTAGGGTTTCTTTGTACTGCAGCAAAACTTACCCTGGCTCTTATCATTCTTTATCACATCCGTGACATTGCCTGACTCACAAACTATCATTTACTATCAATCTAGTGCATGACTCTCCTAGTTCCCTATTACGGTGAATATAGGTGACCTGTCTGGCTTGACCAGTTTCCTTCTCCAGCTTCATCTGTCCTTGCTACCCTCATAGTCATACGCGCTCCAAGTGTACCGAACATTTGTGCTTCCTCACACGCATCTTGGCCCCTCAGCTCTCGGCATTTCCAGAGGATGCTCCCTGAGACACTCCCCTTCCCCTCCCACTTCACTTCCTCCCTCCTGATCTGTACCTGGTTAAGTCCTACCCAATCTTCCAGTTGCAACTTGGCCATTGCTACCCTGGAGAACTCTTCTCTACCCCTCCTGGACTGACTTAAGTGACCTCTTCACACTCATAGCACCTGATCCTATAGGTCCTACTGCACTCATTTCCCTCCAGAATCTAGGATCCAGGAGCACATGAACTGTATAATATTCATTTCTGAATCTCCAGATTCTTGCATGATGCCCAGAATGTGGCATGCAGTCAACAACTATTTATCAAATGAAAAACTTGTGAAGTGGCCATCAAAATCCTAATATACAATCTGAAATAATGTTTGAGAATAAGACAACATATTTGATAATTTTTATAATTCCATTGCTTAATTCACTTGCCTGCACATATCTAACTGATTATCTTATTTGAGAAAGGTTTATGTTTTATTATTTGAGGGAGAAATGTCAGCAAAAATTTGATGCCTGACCCAATATTTGCATTTTATCCTAAAAGTGACTTTTATCCATTTTCCTAGATGTACTTCTGTATGCATAAGAAGTAAAATTTTTCCTAAGTGATAACTGGAAAAATTCCAGCAAGATCAATGCAAAAATGGAAACAAATATATGGGAGGAATGGATGTCCCTAATAACTGACACAAACACAAAAGAAATACTTTAATTAAATACAGCAACAAGTTTAGAATTGTGGCTAAGGTGTTAATTTGAAACATGGAAGATTTTAGTGGCTTGTCAAATCCTATAGACCAACAAATAAAAATCTGATCAGGAATTCTTAGACTTGTGAAAATCTGTTAGAAGCTGATTTCAGTGATGGAATGGGTATATATACACACACACACATGCACACACACACACACACTCAAATATTTCAAGAGAATGGATTCTGAAGAGCTAAGGATAGGAAACAAACAAAAAAATCCTGTTAAGGTTTTTTATTATTATGGCAAATCTTGAGTTTCCAGGTAAACTTTCAGAAACACACCATGTGTTTGCACGTATTGTGACATGAGATAGTGTTATAATGCTGTGCTGTGCTTAGTTGCTCGGTCGGTCATGGCTGACTCTTTGTGATCCCATGGACTGTAGCCTGCCAGGCTCCTCTGTCCATGGGAATTCTCTAGGCAAGAATACTGGAGTGGGTTGCCATGCCCTCCTCCAGGGGATCTTCCCAACCCAGGGATTGAACCCGGGTCTCCCGCATTGCACTCACTCCAGCGTTCTTGCCTGGAGAATCCCAGGGACAGGGGAGCCTGGTGGGCTGCCGTCTATGGGGTCGCACAGAGTCAGACACGACTGATGTGACTTAGCAGCAGCAGCAGCAGCTCCCGCATTGCAGATGGATTCTTTACTGTCTGAGCCACAAGGGAAGCCCAAGAATACTAGAATGGGTAGCCTAGCCCTTCTCCAAGGAATCTTCCCAACCTAGGGATCAAACTGGGGTCTCCTGCATTGCAGGCAGATTCTTTACCAGCTGAGCTACCTAGGAAGCCCAGTCTTATACTAGATAATATATTTTTTTAAATAGTTGTACATTCTTTCTAGAGCAAATTGCAGATGGGCAGTCCTGAGCTAGATACACAGGATGAATGATGAGTGCTCTTGGCAGTTGTGGGTGGTATGCACATGCATTTTCATGGAAATCGTCTTAATCAGGATAGACCTGAAGCAATTGGTATCACTGCAAACTTCCAGGGTTTAGTACGTCAGGGAAGGGACATCTAACTTCACTTGAGGATCCGGGTAAAACTATTGGACAATGTACTTGAGAATCAAGAGGGGATCAATAGCTTAAAATATAGTCTCAGAAGTTGGCCTTAGAAGAAAATGTCCCCAGAGGGTTTTAACCCACGAGCAAGTGAGCAGATTTAAGAAGGGAAATATCCCAAGAGCCTCATGCAACATTTTTAGAGACTGTACCATAGTATAAGCATTTCCAAGTTCTCTATGAATTGGAAACGTCCCCAGATAATGCTTACTCTTAAGAGCTTGAAAAGCAGAGCTACCAATTCTGAGTCAGGCCAGCAGAGGGCAGAGCAGTGAACTTTGAAACACCGGTGGCTGAGGCTTAGGAGAGTTTCGTAGATAGTATGAATCAGAGCCTGTTTGTGAATAAGGAGTAGGGGATTGCCGGTGAAATCAGGGCTACCTTGATGAGGTAAAGAAACCATCAGGGTTGAGTCCAGACTACTGATGAGTAGACTGTAGAGTGTGACAATTAGAATTGGTCTCTACTTAAAGAATATGGACAGTTAGCTCGTTTCTAATGCCAGAGACAGGAGAAAAGGACAGCAAATGGTGCCCAGACATCCTTCCAAGAATCTGCAACTGGCACCCCAGGTCCTTCTGGCCCAAGTGAGAATCTGACACTCTGCTCTCTCCTGCACATTCCTTCTAGACATAGGCATGGCAGGAGATTGGTCTTGGACCTGAGAAAACCCTTAGCCATCGCTTACTGCCAGCCACCTGGATGGGAGAATATCCTCCCTTGCCCCAAGCTGGGAAGAGATATTGCTTCCTTCTTTACCCACTGGATTCCATATCATTAGGCTTCTACCCAAAAGAAGTTCATGCGTTACCAGAGATTCATGTGGTTTGAGCCCCCATAGGTGGATTGGAAAGGGAAGACAAGTGAGCTCTATGTACTATGAAAGCTTATTTTTGAGCTCGGTACGCAGTCTAAGATGTGAAAAGAGGTCCTGGGAGCATCCAGACTTGCTGTCATTGGACTCCGTGGATAGAAAGCTTTGAGAGGGGCCACAGGACCTCCAGCATAAACTCAGAAGCTTCCCTGGACTGCTACTAGCTCTTAAAAAGAAATGCAGAAAGACATCCTGAGGCTCTGAGCCACTGCTCCATAGCTTTCCTACTGGCTGCTTACTGAATACTGTTTATAAAAATCTGCAATCAGCGTGCTTACTAGTGCTTCACCCTTGAACTTTTACATCTTGTGGAGACATCCCTGCCCTACTTTCTTGCTGGCCCTTAAATAAACCACACAGCTGGTTGTGAATTCTCCAGGTGCCATGAGCAGTGATCCATCATGCAGGAACTTCTTCAAGGCCCTCCTGCCCCTCTTTATCCTCTTCTAACAGTTCAGACTCAGACAAGCTCTGATTTCCCTGGCCCCAGACTCTGGGTGTCTGTTGCTGTGCACAGCCCTCACTTTGATGTCTGCCTTTAGATCGCTCAGACTTGGCAGGCTTCAAATTCAAAACCTACTGTTGGATCTTGATCCCATAGAGTGGCTTTGCAGTTTGAGCACCACTCAATCCCACCTGAGGGGTACCTACTGGCCCAGAGGAGGGCTCCACTCCTTCTCTGTGCTTACGTGACAGTCAGGTCAGTCTCTGGTCCCCAAAGCTCAACAAAGGAAACTGAGCTAGCAGCAGCTTAGCAGGCTATCTGGTGAAGAGATTCCCTCTGCTGACAAGAAAGTTGACAAAACAACCTCAAAGAGTGGCCTTGGGCCATTTGTGTCTTTGATGCCAGGGTTATGCCAGGAAATTCAAGATCAGTTAACTATGAGTTTAAAACCATCAGTTTCCATCGTGACTTTCAGTTGAATGGATAGAGAATAAAAAAATCAATAAATACTGTCTGAGATTTACTCTTGCAACTAAGAACACACATGTGCGTGTGTGTAAAGTCTCTTTAGTCATGTCCGACTCTTTGTGACCTCATGGACTGTAGCCGACCAGACTCCTCTGTCCACTGGATTCTCCAGGAAAGAATACGAGAGTGGATTGCCATTTCCTCCTCCAGGGGATCTTCCCAACCCAGGGATTGAACCCAGGTCTCTTACGTCTCCTGCATTGACGACAGGCAGATTCTTTACCACTGACTCACCAAGGAAGCCCCCCACCCTTACCCCCCGCCACACACACAGTCTATAAAAGACTATGGCATCTTGATTTTTCAAAGTGCAGTGGGTTATTTATTCAAATACTGCCACTACAAAAGTGATAGGAAAGGAAATGTGCAGGTCCTTCCATTTTTTTTATATTACCCCCTTAATTTCAAAGGGCTCTTTGAGAACTAATACCTCTCATTTTAAAGAAATGTCTACCTGTGTTCCCACAATCCCATCAGTTTTACTTCAACTTTTTCCTTATGTGAAAGTCAAATATTAATTTTTTTAAATTTAATTTTATTTTACTTTTGGCTACGCTGAGTCTTTGTTCCTGAAGGTGGGCTTTTCTCCAGTTGTGGCAAGTGGGGGCTACTCTCTAGTTGTGGTGTTAAATTTATTTTAAAATAATATTATATAAGCCACTGTATGTGTACACCAAAGTTTATTCAATCTATTGGTAATGAAAGGTTGTTGTTGAATCACGCGAATACACCGGGATTCTTGGCCCCCGGAAGAGAAGAATTCAATCCGGGGCCAGAGACGAGGCTTGATCGCTCAGAGCTTTTGTGTAGTAAAGTTTTATTAAAGTATAAAGGAGATAGAGAAAGCTTCTGACATAGGCATCAGAAGGGGGCAGAAAGAGTACCCCCTTGCTAGTGTTAATAATGAGGTTATATAATCCAAAGAATGTCTGGAGGTTGTAAAGACCTCCTCCGACCTACTCCCATAATTTACATTTTAAGATAACACTGTCCTCAGGCAAGATACATCCTTGTAAAGACCAGGTATACTCCCATAATTAACATTTTAAAATAACAGAAGGTTGAATCCAAAGACTGTCCTTAGGCAGGATACATTATTGGTATATAATCCTAAGGAATGTGGAGAAAGAAAAAAGTTTGTCCTTTCTTCCTCCTTGAGAATTTCAGACCCCTCTCTCCTTGGGGACCCCTAGACTCCCTATCAACCTGCCTAGGAACTGACTCTATCAGTAATGGACATATTATGCTCAAATACCACTATAAACATTCTTATACATGTATCCTGGTATATATGTATACATTTCTCTAAAGAATGGAGAACATTATTGGAAATTTAATGAAATCGCCAGTGGTAGTGCATTTGTGTGTTCACCTTTACCAGGAAAAGCAGGACTGTTTTCCAAAATGTTTTTATAAATCTGTGCTCTGCCCCGCCACCACCCCCAACCCCTCCATGTTATCAGTAGTACCTGAGCGGCATTTCCTTTGCTCTTCATTCTCTCTCATAGTTGATAATTTCAGAATTAATTTTTCTAATCTATTGGGCTTTTCATAGTTATTTGCATTTATGTGATTACTAGTAAAGCACCATTCCATGTGTTAATAGGTGATTTGGCTTTCTTCCTTTATGAAGGGCCTATTTAAATCTTTTGCCCATTTTCCACTGAGCTGATAAATGAGCTCTTGTTGATTTGTCAGAATTTTTAAAATATATTCAGCATGCTAGATGTTGATAGTTGCATGTGATATAGATATGATTGTCTTTAATGTAGACTTTTCCTTTCACTCTGTTTATGATGTATTTTGATGAATGAGGTTCTTAATGTAGCTAGAATTATCATTCTTTTCCTTTATGGTTTCTGTTTAAGAAATCCATCTCCATCCTAAAACTCCCAAGAGGATTTTTTTCCCCTGTTCTGTCTTAAAAGTTTACTGCTCTTTCTTTGTGGTAGGTTTTTAATCTACCTGGCTTACCTGGTAGCTCAGCTAGTAAAGAATCTGCCTACATACAGGAGACCTCCGGTTCAGATTTCAGGGTTGGGAAGATCTCCCGGAAAAGGGATAGGCTACCCACTCCAGCATTCTTGTGCTTCTCTGGTTGCTCAGATGGTAAAGAAGCCACCTGCATTGCAGCACACCTGGGTTCGATCCCTGGGTTGGAAAGATCCCCTGGAGAAGGGAATGGCTACCTGCTCCAATACCTTGCCTAGAGAATTCCATGAACAGAGGAGCCTAGCGGGCTACAGTCCACAGCATCGCAGACTCAGATACAACTGAGTGACCTACTTCCTTTAATCTACCTGCAATTTATTTCTATGTTCAATATGAGCTATAAGTCCACATTAAACATTTCTATATTGACATAATTTTTGTTGTTATTCAGTCACTCAGTTGTGTCTGACTCATTGTGACCCCATGGACTGCAGCATGCCAGGCTTCCCTGTCCTTCTCTATCTCCCAGAGTTTGCTCAAACTCATGTCCATTGAGTCAATGGTGCCACCCAATCATTTCATCCTCTGTCACCTCTTCTCTTCCTGTCCTCAATCTTTCCCAGCATCAGGGTCTTTTCCAATGAGTCAGTTCTTTGCATCAGGTGACCAAATTATTGGAGCTTCAGCTTCAGCATTAGTCCTTCCAGTGAATATTTAGGGTTGATTTCCTTTAGGATGGACTGGTTGGATCTCCTTGCAGTCCAAGGGACTCCCAAGAGTCTTCTCCAGCACCACAATTCAAAAGCATCAATTCTTTGGTGCTCTGCCTTCTTTATGGTTCAACTCTCACATCTGCATATGACTACTGCAAAAACCATAGCTTTAACTATATAGACCACTGTTGGCAAAGTGATGTCTCTGCTTTTTAATATGCTATCTAGCTTTGTCATAGCTTTTCTTTCAAGGAGTAAGTGTCTTTGAATTTCATGGCTGCAGTCACCGTCCACAGTAATTTTGAAGCCCAAGAAAATAAAGTCTGTCACTGTTTCCATTTTCTCCCCATCCGTTTGCCATGAAGTGATTGGGACTGGATGCCACGGTCTTAGCTTTTTGAATGTTGAGTTTTAAACCAGTTTTTTCACCCTCCTCTTCACCTTCATCAAGAGGCTCTTTAGTTCCTCTTCTCTTTATGTCATTAGAGTGGTGTCATCTGCATATCTGAGGTTGTTGATATTTCTCCCAGCAATCTTGCTTCCAGTTTGTGATACAACCAGCCCAGCATTTCATATGATGTACTCTGCATATAAATTAAATAAGCAGGATGACAATATTCACTTTTGTCATACTCCTTTCTCAATTTGGAACCAGTCTGTTATTCCATGTCTGGTTCTAACTATTGCTTCTTGACCCGCATACAGGTTTCTCAGGAGGCAGGTTAGGTGGTCTCGTATTCCTATTTCTTTAAAAATTTTCCACAGTTTGTTGTGATCCACACAGTCAAAGGGTTTAGTGTAGTCACTGAAGCAGAAGTAAATGTTTTTTCTGGTATTCTCTTGTTTTTTCTATCATCCAACAGATGTTGGCAATTTGATCCCTGGTTCCTATGGCTTTTCTAAATTGAGCTTGAACGTCTGGAAGTTCTCAGTTCACATACTGTTGAAGCCTAATTTGAAGGATTTTGAGCATTACCTTGCTAGCATGTGAAGTGAGTGCAATTGTGCAGTAGTTTGAACATTCTTTGGCACTGCCCTTCTTTGGGATTGGAATGAAAACTGACCTTTTCCAGTCCTGTGGCCACTGCTAAGTTTTCCAAATTTGCTGGCATATTGAGTGCAGCACTTGAACAGCATCATCTTTTAGGATTTGAAATAGCTCAACTAGAATTCCATCACCTTCACTAGCTTTGTTTGTAGTAATGCTTCCTAAGGCCCTCTTGACTTCATTTATAAAGTCAAGTTTTGAACTTCATTCCTTAAATGCTGTTTTAGCAGCATTTACTATGCTTCATGTTCTAGCACCATTTATTATATAAAAGGGCTTCCCAGGTAACTCAGTAATAAAAAAGTTCATCTGCCATTGCAGTAGACACAGGTTCCATCTTTGGGTCAGAAAGATCCCCTGGAGAAGGAAACAGCAACCCACTCTCATTTTCTTGCCTCGGAAATCCCATGGACAGAGGAACCTGGTGGGCTACAGTCAGTGGGATCACAAAGAGTCAGATAGAGCTGAGCAACTAAACAACAACAACAAATATATACAAAAATCTATCTGTTCCTCTGTATCATCTAATTTCCTGTTGATTCCTTCTAGTATATTTTTAATTTCAGTTATTGTATTCTTCAGCTCTTCTTTGTATTTTCTAACTCTGTTAAACTTCTCACTGTATTTATCCTTTCTTATCCCAAGTTCATTGAGCAGCTTTATGATCATTACCTTGAACTCTTTATTGTGTAAATTGCTCATCTCCACTTCACTTAGTTCTTCATCTGGTTTTATCTTGCTTCTTAATTTAGAATATATTCCTCTGTCTCCTCATTTTGCCTAACTCTGTTTTTATTTCTGTGTATTACGTAGGTTGGTTATGTTTCCCAATCTTGGGGTAGTGGCCTTATATAGATGTCCTGCAAGGACCATCAGCACACTCCTTTCTACCCCACCAGAGCTCCATGCTATAGGGCTTTCCCCTACGTGGGCTACATGGGCTCTTCTGTTGTGATGGGGCTGTCTGCTGTGGGTATGCTGGAAGGTGGGATTGGCCACTTGGCTGCCAGGTTCTGCTTCATGCAAAGGCTACCAGCATCCTGGCAGGCAGGGGTGGGTCCTTGGACATTGCTTGGCTGGGGCAGAGGGAGCCCAGTGCTGGTACTGGTCCACTGGTGTGTGGGATGGGTCCCCACACAACTGGCTGCTTGACTTGAGGCATCCCAGAACTGATGCTGATTGGCTAGTTGGGCAAGTAATCCCCCAGGGCTAATAGGCTCTCAAAGGAGTGAAAATCCATCATTACTGATTAATTTCCACTGAGTATAAAATTTACATTCTGGAGAAAAGCAGTATGTCAGGTGTGTTAATCATTGTGTTCAATTCTTTTGTGCTTTACTTACTCTGCTTACTAATTACTAAGAAATTTTTTTTAAATTCCTGTCTTGATTGTGAATTTGTTCCTGTTCATAATGCTATTACTGTTTGCTTTATACTTTATGGTAATATGAGGTTTTTATTATGTGGGCATTCCACCAGCATTGCTTAAGAATCGACATAGACTTCTATATTTAGTAGTCACAATTCTTATATTTTGATAATTGCTGCTAAGTCACTTCAGTCGTGTCCAACTCTGTGTGACCCCAGATACAGCAGCCCACCAGGCTCCCCCGTCCCTGGGATTCTCCAGGCAAGAACACTGGAGTGGGTTGCCATTTCCTTCTCCAACGCATGAAAGTGAAAAGTGAAAGTGAAGTCACTCAGTCATGTCTGACTCGTAACGACCCCGTGGACTGCAGCTTACCAGGCTCCTCCGCCCATGGGATTTTCCAGGCAAGAGTACTGGAGTGGCTTGCCATTGCCTTTGGGTGTAAAATGAGACTTCATTGTGGATTTCTATTTCTCTGATTATTAATGTTATTGTTCAGCTCGGGTGTTTATTGACTGAGTGTGTTTCCATTCAGTCCCTAATCTTCTGACTTTTGTCTTTTATCCTTTCTTCTGTTGGGTTGTTTGTTCATTTTTCAGTCCAAGAGGAAGTTATTTTTATGTATAGCAAATATCTTTTCTCTGTTTGTGTCTTGGTTTTTCACTCTCTTCAGAGAGTCCTTTGATGTCAAGAAGCTTTTTATTTTAACGCAGTCAAATTAATGACTGTGTCCTTTATGATGACCTTTTAGTGTGCCATCTTTAAGAAAACCTTTTCTGGCCCCAGTTAAGAAAGAAATTAACTTGTGTATTTGTTTATAAGTCTTAACATTTTACTTTTGAAATCTAAGTTTTAATCCTTTTGGAGTTTATTTTGGGGTGCTTTTATTGTTTGGTTTATTTTTGGAGTTTATTTTGGTATGATATGGGGTAGGAAGGCAATTTTATTTTTTCCTCACAGATAAACATTTATTCTGACTCTCTTTATTACATACAGTTGACCCTTGAACAACATAAAGGCTATGGACATTGATCCCCAAGAATAAAAAATCCACATATAACTTTTGACCCCCCAAATCTTTACTAACATCCCACTGCTGATGAAGGAGAAGGCAATGGCACCCCACTCCAGTACTCTTGCCTGGAAAATCCCATGGATGGAGGAGCCTGGTGGGCTGAAGTCCATGGGGTCACTAAGAGGTCGGACATGACTGAGTGACTTCACTTTCACTCTTCACTTTCATGCATTGCAGAAGGAAATGGCAACCCACTCCAGTGTTCTTGCCTTGAGAATCCCAGGAATGGGGGAGCCTGATGAGCTGCCGTCTATGGGGTCGCACAGAATCGGACACGACTGAAGCGACTTAGCAGCAGCAGCAGTAGCAGCAGCTAGCTGATGAAACCTTACAATTAATAGATAGTTGATTAACACATATTTTGTGTTATATGTATGATATACTGTATTCTTACAATGAAGTTAGAGCAAAGAAAATGTTATTAAGAAAATCATAAGGAAGAAGAAATACATTTACAGTACTGTAGTGTATTTATACCAATAAATTTGCATCATCTGTTTGCAAGATGAATTACCTGTTCGTCAGTACCTACATCAATATTGTCTTATAGAATACAAAATACTGTAAATAGTATAAGTACTACTAACACTAGACATCACAAATGAAAAGATAAAGTGATAAAGAAATTCATACTTATTTACAGGTATAACAATTTATGCACCAATAATAAAAAAGCTGCAATGTGGCAGCCTAGTATAAGCAGTAAGATTGCTTGAAGGTAGCCTAGCCTATACATTAATGAATGAATACTTATAAAAGTTTTATGGCTTATGGTATTGCAGTCATATTAATAATAGAGTGTTGGAAACATGGTTTCATCTTTTAAAAAACCACTTACTTGTGATAATAGACTGACAGGCAGTTTCTCCAGCTATGACACAACAAGAGGCATACTAAACGGTAATGTAATTCTTTGAAAGCAAAGTTAAAAAACGGTAAGAACACTAACACATTATTAATATTATTTTAAATATTACCTTATGCCTATGTAAAGATAGAATACTACGTGCAATATTTTATGAATTCATGACATACTTTTTAATTTTTTTAAATATTTTTAGGCTATATGGTTCATCTCGAAGTTTTTCCAAAATGTCACAAATATCCCACATTTTTTCCAATATGTTTACTGAAAAACATTCAAATATAAGTGAACCTGTGCAGGGCACAACCATGTCATTCAGGGGTCGATGTAGTTCCTCCATTCTCGGCTAATGTACACTAACAATAGCACCAGGGTCAGTTCAGTTCAGTCGCTCAGTAGTGTCCAACTCTTTGCAACCCCATGAATCGCAGCACGCCAGGCCTCCCTGTCCATCACCAACTCCCGGAGTTCACGGAGACTCATGTCCATCGAGTCAGTGATGCCATCCAGCCATCTCATCCTCTGTCATCCCCTTCTCCTCCTGCCCCCCCAATCCCTCCCAGCATCACAGTATTTTCCAATGATTCAACTCTTCGCATGAGGTGGCCAAAGTATTGGAGTTTTCAGCTTTAGCATCAGTCCTTCCAAAGAAATCCCAGGGCTGATCTCCTCCTTGCAGTCCAAGGGACTCTCAAGAGTCTCCTCCAACACCACAGTTCAAAAGCATCAATTCTTCGGTACTCAGCTTTCTTCACAGTCCAACTCTCACATCCATACATGACCATTGGAAAAACCATAGCCTTGACTAGATGGACCTCTGTTGGCAAAGTAATGTCTCTGCTTTTGAATATGCTATCTAGGTTGGTCATAACTTTCCTTCCAAGGAGTAAGCGTCTTTTAATTTCATGGCTGCAGTCACCATCTGTAGTGATTTTGGAGTTCCAAAAAATAAAGTCTGACACTGTTTCCACTCTTTCCCCACCTATTTCCCATGAAGTGATAGAACCAGATGCCATGATCTTCGTTTTCTTAATGTTGAGCTTTAAGCCAACTTTTTCACTCTCCTCTTTCACTCTCATCAAGAGGCTTTTGAGTTCCTCTTCCCATAAGGGAAGTTCTGCCATAACGGTGGTGTCATCTGCATATCTGAGGTTATTGATATTTCTCCCGGCAATCTTGATTCCAGCTTGTGCTTCTTCCAGCCCCGCGTTTCTCATGATGTATTCTGCATATAACTTAAATAAGGAGGGTGACAATATACAGCCTTGATGAACTCCTTTTCCTATTTGGAACCAGTCTGTTGTTCCATGTCCAGTTCTAACTGTTGCTTCCTGACCTGCATATGGGTTTCTCAAGAGGCAGGTCAGGTGGTCTGGTATTCCCATCTCTTTCAGAATTTTCCACAGTTTATTGTGATCCACACAGTCAAAGGCTTTGGCATAGTCAGTAAAGCAGAAATAGATGTTTTTCTGGAACTCTCTTGCTTTTTCCATGATCCAGCAGATGTTGGCAATTTGATCTCTGGTTCCTGTGCCTTTTCTAAATCCAGCTTGAACATCTGGAAGTTCACGGTTCACGTACTGCTGAAGCCTGGCTTGGAGAATTTTGAGCATTACTTTACTAGCGTGTGAGATGAGTGCAATTGTGCGGTAGTTTGAGCATTCTTTGGCATTGCCTTTCTTTGGGATTGGAATGAAAATTGACCTTTTCCAGTCCTGTGGCCACTGCTGAGTTTTCCAAATTTGCTGGCATATTGAGTGCAGCACTTTCACAGCATCATCTTTCAGGATTTGAAAGAGCTCAACTGCAATTCCATCACCTCCACTAGCTTTGTTCGTAGTGATGCTTTCTAAGGCCCACTTGACTTCACATTCCAGGATGTCTGGCTCTAGGTGAGTGATCACACCATTGTGATTATCTGGGTCGTGAAGATCTTTTTTGTACAGTTCTTCTGTGTATTCTTGCGACCTCTTCTTAATATCTACTGCTTCTGTTAGGTCCATACCATTTCTGTCCTTTATCGAGCCCATCTTTGCATGAAATGTTCCCTTGGTATCTCTAATTTTCTTGAAGAGATCTCTAGTCTTTACCATTCTGTTGTTTTCCTCTATTTCTAACATATCACAGTTCCCTGTATTTGTCAACTAACACCCAAAAAAGATGTCCTTTTCATTATAGGGGACTGGAATGCAAAAGTAGGAAGTCAAGAAACACTGGGAGTAACAGGCAAATTTGGCCTTGGAGTACAGAATGAAGCAGGGCAAAGGCTAATAGAGTTTTGCCAAGAGAACGTACTGGTCATAGCAAACACTGTCTTCCAACAACACAAGAGAAGACTCTACACATGGACATCACCAGATGGTCAACACCGAAATCAGATTGATTATATTCTTTGCAGCCAAAGATGGAGAAGCTCTATACAGTCAGGAAAAACAAGACCGGGAGCTGATTGTGGCTCAGATCCTGATCTCCTTTTTGCCAAATTCAGACTTAAATTGAAGAGAGTAGGGAAAACCACTAGACCATTCAGTTATGACCTAAAACGAATCCTTCTGATTATACAGTGGAAGTGAGAAATAGATTTAAGGGACTAGATCTGATAGACAGAGTGCCTGATGAACTATGGACGGAAGTTCATGACATTGTAAAGGAGACAGGGATCAAGACCATCCACATGGAAAAGAAATACAAAAAAGCAAAATGGCTGACTGAGGAGGCCTTACAAATAGCTACGGAAAAAAGAGAAGTGAAAAGAAAAGGAGAAAAGGAAAGATATAAGTATCTGAATGCAGAGTTCCAAAGAATAGCTAAGAGAGATAAGAAAGCCTTCCACAGCAATCAATGCAAAGAAATAGAGGAAAACAACAGAATGGGAAAGTGTTCTTGAGTGTTCATTGGAAGGACTGATGCTAAAGCTGAAACTCCAATACTTTGGCCACCTCATGCGAAGAGTTGACCCATTGGAAAAGACCCTGATGCTGGGAGGCATTGGGGGCAGGAGGAGAAGGGGACGACAGAGGATGAGATGGCTGGATGGCATCACTGACTTGATGGACATGAGTTTGGGCAGACTCCAGGAGTTGGTGATGGACAGGGAGGCCTGGCGTGCTGTGATTCATGGGGTCACAAAGAGTTGGACACGACTGAGCTACTGAACTGAAGTGAACATATCACAGTTCCCAGTATTTGTGCAGTTATTTCTGGCTATTCTACTCTATTCCATTTTTCTATCCCTGTTCATATACCATACCATCTCACTTTGTTGCTGTTCAATTACTCAGTCATGTTCAACTCTTTGCGAGCCCATAGACTGCAGCATGCCAGGCTTTCCTGTCCTTCATCATCTCCCAGAGCTTGCTCAAACTCATGTTCATTGAGTGGTGATGCCATCCAACCATCCCATCCTCTGCTGCCCTCTTTTCCACCTGCCTTCAGTCTTTCCCAGCATCAGGTGTTTTCTAATGAATCGTCTCTTTGCATCAGGTGGTCAAAGTATTGGAGCTTCAGCTTCAGCATCAGTGTTGGCAATGAATATTCAGGATTGATTTCCTTAGGATGGACTGGTTTGATCTCCTTTCAGTCCAAGGGATTCTTAAGACTACAGTTCAAAAGCATCAATTCTTCAGTGCTCAGCCTTCTTTATGGTCCAACTCTTACATCCATATATGACTACTGGAAAAATCATAGCTTTGAGTACGTGGACCTTTGCTGGCAAAGTGATGTCTCTGCTTTTTAACATGCTGTCTAGGTTTGTCATAGCTTTTCTTCCAAAGAGCAAGTGTCTTTTAATTTCATGTCTGCAGTCACCATCTGCAGTGATTTTGGAGCCCAAGAAAAATAAAATCTGTCACTGTTCGCATTTTCTCCCCATCCATTTGCCATGAAGTGATTGGGACCAGATGCCACGGTCTTAGTTTTTTGAATGTTGAGTTTTAACCCAGCCTTTTCACTTTCCTCTTTGACTTTCGAGAGTCTCTTTAGTTCCTCTTCACTTTTTGCCATAAGGGTGGTGTCATCTGCATATCTTAGGTTATTTATATTTCTCCCAGCAATCTTGATTCCAGCTTGTGTTTCATCCAGCCCAGCATTTCACATGATGTACTCTGCATATAAGTTAAATAAGCAGGGTGACAATGTACATCCTTGATGTACTCCTTTCCCAATTTGGAACCAGTCTGTTGTTCCATGTCCAGTTCTAACTGTTGCTTCTTGGCCTGCATACAGATTTCTTAGGAGTCAGGTAAGATGGCCTGGTATTGCCATCTCTAAGAATTTTCCAGTTTGTTGTTATTCACACAAAGACTTTAGCATAGTCAACGAAGCAGAAGTAAATGGTTTTCTGGAATTCTCGTGCTTTTTTGACAATCCATGGATGTTGGCAATTTGATCTCTTTGTCCTCTGCATTTTCTAAATCCAGATTGAACATCTAGAAGTTATTGGTTCATGTACTGTTGAAGCCTAGCTTGGAGAATTTTGATCATTTCTTTGCTAGCCTATAAGATGAAAGCAATTGTGCAGTAGTTTGAACATTCTTTGGCACTGCCCTTCTTTGGGATTGGAATGAAAACTGACCTTTTCCAGTCCTGTGGCCACTGCTGAGTTTTCCAAATTTGCTGGCATACTGAGTGCAGCACTTGAACAGCATCCTCTTTAAAGACTTGAAATAACTCAGCTGAAATGCCATCACCTCCACCAGCTTTGTTCATAGTGATGCTTCCTAAGACCCACTTAACTTCACACTCCAGGATGTCTGGCTCTAGGTGAGTGACCACACCATCATGGTTATCCAGGTCATTAAGACCTTTTTTGTATAGTTCTTCTGTGTATTCTTGCAACCTCTTCTTAATATCTTCTGCTTCTATTAAGCCCATACCATTTCTGTCCTTTATTTTGCCCATCTTTGCATGAAATGTTCCCTTGGAATCTCTAATTTTCTTGAAGAGATCTCTAATTTTTCCCAATTCTATTGCTTTCCTCTATTTCTTTGCATTGTTCACTTAGGAAGGCTTTCTTATCTCTCCTTGCTATTCTTTAGAACTCTGCATTGCAAAGATGGATATATCTGTCTTCTCTTCTTTTCTTAGCTATTTGAAGCCCTCCTCAGACAACCATTTTGCCTTTTTGCCTTTCTTTTTCTTGGGGATGGTTTTGATCACTGCCTTCTGTACAGTGTTACAAACCTCTGTCCACAGATCTTCAAGCACTCTGTCTATCTGATCTAATCCCTTAAATCTATTTCTCACCTCCACTGTATAATTGTAAGGGATTTGATTTAGGTCATACCTGAATGGCCTAGTGGTTTTCACTACTTTCTTCAATTTAAGTCTGAATTTGCCAATGAGAAAGTCATGATCTGAGCCACAGTCAGCTCCTGGTCCTGTTTTTGGTGACTGTATAGAGTTTCTCCATCTTTAGTTGCAAAGAATATAATCAATCTGATTTTGGTATTGACCATCTCACTTACTATAGCTTTATATTAGTTTTCATAGGAAAAGCTCTCCTTACTTCCTCAGAAGTGTTTTGACATTTCTTACCTTTTTCACTCTTCTCTTTAAACTATAAAACCAGCTTGTCAGGTTCCACCAAGATATAAATAAGTATTGAGATTTTAACTACAGTTGCATTGTATCTACAAATCAACATGAAGAAAGTTGACATCTTTTCAGTATTAAATGTAGCAAGCCACGAACATGAGCTATTTCTCCATTTATTTAGGTTTTCTCTCCTGTCTTTCCTAAAGAAAGTATTCTAATTTTCTATGGTCCAAACTTACACATCTCTTTTCAGATTTATTCCCAGCTACTTTATACTTTCTGTTGCTAGTGTGAGTCTTGCTTTTTTTAAAAAAAAAAAGAAAAAGAAAATTATTTATTTGGCTGTGTTGTGTCTTAATTGCAGTGCAACGGCCCAGTAGCTCTGCAGCATGTGGATGTCAATTCCTTCACCAGGGATCAAACCCGTATCCCCCGCATTGCAAGGCGGATTCCCAACCACTGGACCACCAGGGAAATGCCCTAGTGTGAGTCTTTTTAAAACTAATTTTTCCATTTGTTTGTTCATGTATGTAGAAACACAGTTGACTCTGGCACAGGGGTCATATATCCAGCCACAGTGAGCAACTCTCTTATTATTTTAAATAATTTATTGGCAGAATTTTTGTTGTCTAAGAAGCAATTATATCATGTAAAAAGGAAGTAAACAATTATATCATGTAAAAAGGACAGTTTTGTTTTCTCTTCTCTAATTCCCTAGTGCAATGCAGGATAGAAGTGGTGATTGTAACATGTTTACCCTTGTTTTTAGATTATACAGGGAATGATTCTAATGCTTCCATATTTTAAATGATTGTAGCTTAGGGGGTTAGAGAAGGCGATGGCACCCCACTCCAGCACTCTTGCCTGGAAAATCCCAGGGACGGAGAAGCCTGGTAGGCTGTAGTCCATGGGGTCGCAAAGAGTTGGACACGACTGAAGTGACTTAGCAGCAGCAGCAGCAGCAGCTTGGGGGGTTGGGGTTTTGGGTTTTTTTTTTCTTTTTTATAGTTACTGAAATCTGCTTATGGCCATTCTCTTCTATGCCTACTTTTCCTTGATCTTTTTTCATGAATGAGTATGGAATTTTGTTCTCTTAACACATAAAGATCAAATGGCTTTTCTTTTTTCTCTGTATTTAATATTTGTCCTTTTCTTTCATATTTTCTACCTCTTTGTCTCTCTGTGTTGCATTCAGTGTCATTTCTTCAGAACTACCTTTCAGTTCATTAACTTTCTAATTCGATATTTAGTATATGTCTTTTTAATTTCACCAAATCATTTTTCATTTCTGTAAGTTATATTTTATTTTTTCCAAATCCAGTTGGTCATTTTAATATTTGCTTACAACTTACTATTCCAGGGATGGCATTTTTTTTTTTCTGGAAGCACTTCATATCTTGGCATTCTATATTATGTATTTGATCTTTCCAACACCTAAAACCCTCAGAGTCTAAACATCGCTTGTTAATTATTCTTACACTTCATTTAAAAAATGTCTAGGTAGAAAAAATAAATCATGCTAGATACTTCAAATGGGGAGTTTAATACAAGCAATTTGTTATACAAGTAGGTTGGGCCTGGAAGATTGAAAAGGAAAGGTGGTGTTACCTAGAGATTAATCACTGTCCTGAGCCACTCTTTCTCCTAAGGTTGGCGGAACAAAGGGTGAAGTGGTGGCAGACCCTATGATGCTACCTATACCAGCCATACCAGCACCCACCCTTCCACTCCTCCATAGGAAGCCCACAGCCTGCACTCCTACAGATGACACAGAGCCTGGAGTCCACAGTGTGTTTGAAATGAACAAATTTGCTGCCGACCCTTTAGGTGAAGGTTCCCTTCCTCAGATCCAACTGTGCTGTGGCTGTGACCTGCAGGTGCCTGCTGTTGCCAGCATCTAGGTAAAAAGAGAAAAGTAGTCCCTCCCCTTCTACCTCTTTAGAACCTAGCCAGAACCAGTTGACAAGGACATTTTGGAAATATAGTTTTTAGACTCACAGCCTCTCGCAATGCAGAGGATTTCGGAGGAGTGTGAAAATGTTCCAGAATGCTAACAGATTAAACCCAATATTGTTTCCTTGCATGATCTGTGATTGTGCATTAAGCTGTGGTTAGATTAATCAGTAGAAAACCTCTGGGCCTACATTAGGATGTTGTTGTTAGTTGCCAACTAACTTGGCACCAAGTCATGTCTGACTCTTTTGAGACCCCATGGACTGTAGCCTGCCAGGCTCCTCTGTCCGCAGGATTTCTCAGGCAAGAACACTGGAGTAGGTTGCCATTTGCTGTTTCCTCTTCCAGGGGATCTTTCCAACCCATGGATCAAACCTGAGTCTCCGGCATTGGCAGGTAGACTCTTTACCACTGAGCCACCTTGGAAGCCCCTACATTAGGATGCTTTCCTTCAAAGATGACCCGTTGTAACAGACAACTCAGATATAGTTATCGGTTTTGAGGGCAGTCTTCCTGGAGTGTGTACATGGAAACTAAGTTGCACAAATCCAGAGGGTAACATATACACAGAATGCAATGTACATGATGCCCCTTGGAGGTCTTTATCCTGGTGACTCTATTGCTTCTCACTCTCCTGATTTCACTTGTATTTTTTTTTTTAACATCCAGTCTGTTTGGAGGGAGTGAGCAAAGTTTCCCTAGGAGCCTGGCAATGCATTCACAATTTTTTGTTTAGCAGAAACTATTTAGTCTGCCTTATGGTTCAAGCTGGAAGTTTCCATGCAGTACTTCTATAAAAACAATGAAGTGTTTCCTTTCCCCCTCCTCCCCACAAGAAAGGAGGAAAATGGTAAGGCTAGCACAGAGTCAGAAATTCTGTTAGCTACCTTTCAATGGAATGTGAGCTATCAGGAAGACAGGGCTTCAAGACCTTAGACTGTTTTAGGGGATGAGGCAACACCTGAACCAGCTGGGTACCAAACTCTTTAGGTTATAGGACCCTGAATCTCCAAAGGTGCAGAGAGTTATGAGCTGAAGACTATGTTTTCCAGCACTAATTATTAAAAAAAATATATATATATATATTTTTTAATTTTTACAATGTTGTGTTGGTTTCTGCCATACAACAACACAAGTATCTATCATATGACCTAATAACCCCACTTATGGGCATATACCCTGAAAAAACCATAATAGAAAAAGACATATGTACCCCAATGTTCATCGCAGCACTGATTACAATAGCCAGGACATGGAAGCAACCTAGATGTCCGTCGGCAGATGAATGGATAAAGAAGATATGGTATATATATACAATGAAATATTATTCAGCCATAAAAGAGAATGAATTTGAAACAATTCTAGTGAAGTGGATGAACCTACTGCCTGTTATACAGAGTGAAGTAACTCAGCATTAATTATTAGAGGCCATAACACTATGCTACAGCCTACAATGAAATTGTTAAACTATAAATGTCAAGTAAGACTAGCGCAGTGAACTTGAATGTAGATTTAATTCTTCAGAATTAACTAATTTAAGGTCACACCTGTAAGGAGTACCTGAGAGAAGAAGTAGTAAACGGAAAAATAGTCTGGTTGCCACTCAGTAAGCCCAGAGAGGCTCAAAGATGCTGAACAGGGCGGACAACCTCTTGTGGGCAGGTCAGATACACTGCTTATTGTCAATTAATGATAAAAACACTAGCGGGTCCATCATTACTACTCGAGATTTGTGAAAGTTCCAAGAAAACTTAAGATTTTGAACATTAATGTTCTAAATGCCATGTAATGAGGTTTCTTCTGTGCAAGATTGTGTCCAGTGCTAGTTTTCCACAGGTGTTGCCATGTGTTTATTGTGTCTCCATATTATCTTTTTGTGCCTTTTTTTTTTTTTTTAACCTTTCTTGATCACATCAAATGCGGGATGCTGTCTCTCCATCCTGCTTTGTCTATCTCATTTTCTTTTCCTCTCTGTTCTTCCCTAATCTATCTCTAATTTTACAGTCAAGAATCTGGAACAGTCACATTTTTTTGTAATGCATATTATGTATTTGCTAAAAGATATTAAGTTCTAAATTTAAAACAGATGAATAGATCATTTCATATTTTCTTACTTAAATGAAACAAGTTCATTTTACACGTAGGGGCCATACCTGTTTTTTCTCCTAATAACAGAAGAGGAAAAAATATTTCTCTCTCCTGACTTGGAAACTCACCTAACTTGGGAACCTCATTAGAAATGGTATAAATAAGTTCCATAAGCTGAAGTGGAAAAATGAATCAAAAATTCATTCTTGATCCACTCTCTCTGCCCCAATTTTTAATCTGGATTTAATTCAGCCCTGTCCTCCCATTCTGGTATTTAATTCGGTTAGGCATTAGGCTGAGAAGGGGAGGAGGGAGCAGACTTCACAGCTGTAATTCCAGACACCTCACATAACCTATTAAACACACAGCTATATCGAGAGAAGGGTATTGGGAGGGAACAGCTACAGTTCCTAAAAAAGATCAGATCTATGAATGTAGTAAGAACCTCAGGCCCAGCAATGGACTCTCAGCCAAATCTGTGCCGGCGGATGGTTTGAAAACAGAAGAAAGCTACAGAGAAAGCCCTTTCAATAGACCGACAATTACTGTCTCGCCTCCTACTCTCACCTCCATCTGTCCACAAGGTATGGACAGCACTCTCCAGTGAATGGCAATTTCATTCTTAATTCTAGGGTTAGTTTTGAGGCTCCTACAACTTCACTTGAGTTCCTGATTAGAATTAAAGAATCTCAGAATTCTTTGAAACCACATGATCCAATTCTCTCCTGTTGTAACTTAAAAATAGTGGTGATGTAAGGTCTCATTCAAAGCCAGTGAAACAGTTAGTGGCAGGGCCAAGAAGAGAACCTCACTCTTATTCTAGGTGCTATTAATATTGTACACTTTATGATGCTTTGTGGAGATTAGATACACACAGGAATATAAGACTTTCATTAAAAGTCACACTGGAAAACATAACATAAATCTTTGGGGGAAAGTAGTTGGAAATCACTGACTGCACTTCCATCAGTCAGTAAGTTAGTTACCTGGAAACCAGAGTCAAATTAAAGGATGGGTTATCTGGGCAAACGCCAGAGGCATCAGTCTTAACAGATTCTGGACAGAGGAGCCTGGCAGGCTACTTATTCCCACAGCACAAGGCCTCTGAGGGATGGGGACCTCCAGTGAAGCCATCAGCCTCTGATAACTAGAGCTGTAAAGCTTCTTCCTGATAGTTCAGAAAGCAAGGCCAGAACACATATCACTAGCCTAAGGATGAATAAATATAACTGTTAAACTATCATTGGTTTGAGGTCAAGCATCTAATACCTCCTGCCCTGCCCCCACCCCCAAAATAAAAGATGCTTAATAAACAAACACATTGGCAGAAAAGACATGACGATAAAAGAACCAGAAGGATGAACAAAAAAACCCTAGATGATTTTCAATCCTCCCACCTTGGTCCCTTCTCAACTGGTAAATTTGAGACGTGTGCTGCTCAGTCGCATTGGATTCTTTGCGACCCCCATGGGCTGTAGCCTGCCAGGTTCCTCTGTCCATGGGATTTTCCAGGCAAGAATACTGGAGTGGGTTGCCATTTCCTTGCCCAAGGGATCTTTCCAACCCAGGGATTGAACCTGCCTCTTCTGCATTGACAGGCGGGTTCTTTACCACTGAGACACCTGGGGAGCCCAAGGACTCATCAGTTGTCCTACTCACACCTCATAGCACCTAAATAATCCAGCTGCTCAATCACACAGCGCCCACCAGGGGAGTTGAGGATACGGGTGGTGTTTCCTTCTTAGTCCTCACGATCCATTATTACTGCCCTTCCAAGTCCAGGGTCACAGGCGGTGGAAATTAGGTCACCTCAAGAACCTCCGCTCTCAAGGCTGGGGAGGCCAGGTCTCTCTTCGCCGCCCCTACCCAGTCCTAGAACAGGAATTTTCAATTCGATGAGAGAACCGAATAAGCAAACCCCGCGATTCGTTCGGCTTGAGGGAGGTACGGCGAGCGCTGCAATGGCGAAGCGGCCAGCAGGGGGACTTCGGGGAGGGCGGGAGGGGCCAGGAGGCGTGGTGGCCCCGCAGGCGTGATCGCACGTGTCCCCGGCGCGCGGGCCAGGGCCGGCGTGTTGGGCGTGTCCCCGGCCCGCGCGGGCCCCTTTCCGGCGCGTGCCGGGCGCCCTGGCCCCGCTGGCGTGGCGGGGGCCCTCGGCTCGGTGGTCCAGGCGTGGGCCCGGGCGGCGGCGCGGGCGCGGCCGGTGCTCCTGCAGAGGGAGCTGTGCGCCCGGCCTGGCGCACGCACGGCGCCGCCCGCTCCCTCTTGCTGCCGCCGCCGCCGCTGGGCCCGCCCGCCGGGGAGGGGCTCCGGGCCTCGCCGACAGCTGCTTCCTGCTTCCCGCACGTCCTCGCCGCCGCGCAGCGGGTCCGGTCCTGAGTCCCGGCCGAGAGTCCCGGTCGAGAGCAGCCCGTCGCCGCCGTCGCCTTCCCGGCACCCGCCTCACCCCGCGGCCCGCTCGCGCCCGCCCCAGAACCCACGCCGCCCCTGCGCGTCCCCGGCCATGCTGTCCTTCCAGTACCCCGACGTGTACCGCGACGAAACCGCTGTGAGTACCCAGCTGCGCCTGGCCCACGAGCCGCCGCCCGCGGCCCTTCAACCCCTGCGGCCCCTCACCCCCTGCTCTCCCCTCCCCCACGGCCTTTGTTTGCTAGACCCGGCGGGGGGCGCCCGGCCCCTCCCGAGGCGCGGGGGCCCTGGTGGCCGTCACCCTCCGCCCGCTGGCGGCGGAGCCGGTGGTCAGCCGCCGCTAGACCACTTCCCAAGATATGGGGGTCAAGGGCGAACACTCAGGTGGGCATGGGCGTCTTAAGAGAGTGGGAAGACAGAACGTGTCACTGCATTTTTGCTTGGAAGAGGCTCTTGCTTAAATATGGTGGTAGGAGAAAGTGTGGATGTGTGTAGATGATGTCCAATTATAAGACAAAAGCAAACTTTTTCAACTCACAAATTGAAAATACTTAGAGTTGAAGTTCATTCATTCGATTTTTAAAACGTGTGTGGAGCGCTTCCCTCTGCCGGGTGCTGGCGGCGGGCGCTATCGGGCGGAGATAGAGTCCGTGGAAGGTGGGGCAGGGCCCCGCGGTGTGACAGTGCTGATCCGCGTGTTCCCAAACCAGAGCAGAGTCGGCGGGGGCCAGAGGAGGCCTCAGAAGAGGACAGGGTGGCCTTTTGCAGAATCAAGTTTTGACTAGTGTTTTGCCTAGTGCAGGGCTTAGCCACCATTTCCCTCAGTTTGTAGATAACCTCAGAGTCACTGTGGAGATCCCGTGGGTGGAATTCTGGGCAGACACCTTTTTTTTTGCGTGTAAAAATTAGTTTGGCATCTTAAGAACTGGAGTAAATCCAAATGTTGTGGGCATAATTCTGGTAGGAATAGCCAAATTCCTCGGATGACTTAAAATAGAGTTGGAATAAAAAGATTTTTGTATAATACACTTCTAGTTTTTTTCTGCTTGCTTTGACTCGATTTGTGCCTGAAGTCTGTACTTTAGAGTACTTCTCATTTTGGGGGTAAAGGGTTCTGGGGCTTTAGAGCGAAGGATGTAAGGGTTGTTTTAAATTAAGACTTCCAAGTGGTACTAAGGCATTCATGGTTTCTTTGACCTGTGGCCATCTGGTAACCATGTTTTCTCCGTCTGTTCAGCTGCTTGCTTATTAAATTTACTCGCCCAAGAAGCCCTTGGTTCAAGAGTTGTTTCCTTTGTGCAACAGGAGTAACGTGATCCAGCAGGAATGGAAAGGGGACAGACCAAGTAAGAAGACCTGAGCGCTAGTTGTGGCGTTGTCCCTCCCTCCCTGGATGCCCTTTGGCCGATCCCTTGCCTGTTACAGGCCTTCTCTTCCCTGAATGAACTATTAGGGCTGGCTTGGCTAACAACAGAGCTTACTTGCTTCTGTAGTAAGAGTATCAATCGTTTGTTCATTCAGGTGATGCCCTGGCCCTGCAGTGTGCCAGACATGAGCAATGGGAAGGCATAAATATCTTGGTTTGGTTTTTGAGGATCTTTGAGTTTTCAGGAGAGATAAAATTATAGCATTTGATAAGTACTGTTTTAGATTTGTTTTATTTAAATGGGGGAGGGGTGTTTCTTCCTTAACTTTTCACTTTTCGGGTTACCAAAACGCTGCAGTTCACCTAATCTGTGTTTAACAGTTCTTGAAAGGGTTAAGTGAGGATTTTATGAAGATGTCAGAAAGATTATGAACAATTAACTTAAAAGAGTATACCATGGATTTTAATAATCTCCAGTTCTTTTGCATCAGAGGAGTCGTGATCAGCCTCAAGGCCGAGGAAATGTAGCGCTTGGTCCAGCTTGGACCCTGCTCTGTAGATCACACAGGTTACTCATCCCAGCCCTGACAGCCTGTGGGCAGTGTCTTTTTCCTGTGACAGAGTCCTGATTACTAACGCAGGCTTGACTTATGCATTTACTCAAATTGTAGCCTTGATCTAGGATGGGTTTATTTCTCTCCAGCAGGTGCTACCCATTGCTGTCTCTCTCTGTCTCTCTCCCTTGAGCGTCTTCCAGCCATGCACTGAGCAGTCTCCTGCTGAACTGTGGGGTTGGAGCTTGCAATCCCATTGGATGGATTTCTGCATTAGCTATCAGATTTTTGGAAACCATGCTGTTCCAGTGTGATACTGTGGCCCATCCCCCAAGAGTGTTGCCCTCAGGGAACTCAGGCCTGCAGCGGCAGGGTGTGCAGGGTGAGTAGAAAACACAGAGGAGAATGGCATTAATTTGCTTCAGGAGGTGGAGACAGTATGAGAATTGAGGCTGGAAGTTGGTCGGTTGGTTAAGGTTGAAAGGACATTCCTGGTCATGTGACTTAAAGTCATAGTTATGTAGGGCTGGACAGTCATGGAATTGCGTTTGTTTTGGATGGCAGGAAGGCCATTGTGACCAGAACATCTGGGGTGTAAGCTTGGACGGCAGCTGGAAAGGGAAGATAAAATGGGGCCAGGTTTGGTGGGCTCTGCCTGCCGTGTGTACAAATATGCACTTAGTCCCAGAGGCAGCAGGCAAACTACTGACCAAACAAGTGAAATATTAATAGTGATAGCGTCTTATCAGAACTCTCTTTTTAAAGCCTCTTTGGAAAATATGGAATGGTTTACGAACTTAAATCAGATGGGAGAATCAGGTACTATATAGCTTGAGTTCAGGGGATGTGGTCTATGAGATCACCCTATTTGTAGGAAAATGTCTTATGAAAGAAAAATGTAGGGGCCAGGTGGATGAGGGGAGGGCGCATGGCTCCTGGGATTGTCCTGGAGAGAATCTGTTTCTTGTCCTGGTTAGAAATGTCTACTCAGTAACTGACTTCAGTCTGCTTTAGATTATAAGGCAGGTACTGGGGAGTTGAGGCTGTTTGCTCAGAGGTGAACATCATCAGTAGGCAGTCCAGTAGGGTACACTGGGTTCTGAGTAAAGGTCCAGCTGTGCACCTGCCAATTCACAACTGGTCTGCTTCATTAGCAAAAGGTCAAGTCCTCAGGCTTTGGGGTCTGCTCAAGGTGGGATCACTGTTCTACCTCCTGCTTGTTAACCATCTGACCCTTGTCAGTTGCTTTAACTATGTCCAGCTTCAGTTTCCTCATCTGGAAAAATGAGTTGGTAGTAGCCTTACAGTGAGGACCAGATCAGATAAATGTGACTATGGCACAATGTTTAGCTCACAGCAGATCTACAGTCTTAACCCTTCCAATCTCTGTGAATTGCATTCTGCAGCTGTAAAATGGGAATATAATCAGCTCTCTTACAAAGGTGCTTTAAAACATCAGGCACAACAGTATGGATATTCAGCAGACATTCATTGCTTTGGGTCTAGCATGTGGCAGCACTTTCACTTAGCCATAAAACTAAGATTTGATGTTAATCTTTCCCCCTCTGTGAAAAGTTAAGTTTCTGGATATGTCTGAGTTTTAGTAGCATCAACAAATTTGGAAAACTCAGCAGTGGCCACAGGACTGGAAAAGGTCAGTTTTCATTCCAATCCCAAAGAAAGGCAATGCCAAAGAATGCTCAAACTACCGCACAATTGTACTCATCTCACATGCTAGTAAAGTAATGCTCAAAATTCTTCAAGCCAGGCTTCAATAGTACGTGAACCATGAACTTCCAGATGTTCAAGCTGAATTTAGAAAAGGAAGAGAAACCAGAGATCAAATTGCCAACATCCAGTGGATCATCAAAAAACCAAGAGAGTTCCAGAAAAATATCTACTTCTGCTTTATTGACTATGCCAAAGCCTTTGACTGTGTGGACCACAACAAACTCTGGAAAATTCTTCAAGAGATGGGAATACCAGACCACCTGACCTGCCTCTTCAGAAACCTGTATGCAGGTCAGGAAGCAACAGTTAGAACTGGACTTGGAACAACAGGCTGGTTCCAAATAGGGAAGGGAAAGGTGCTGCTGCTCCTGCTGCTAAGTCGCTTCAGTTGTGTCTGACTCTGTGCGACCCCATAGACGGCAGCCCACCAGGCTCCGCCGTCCCTGGAATTCTCCAGGCAAGAACACTGGAGTGGGTTGCCATTGCCTTCCTTCATGATGCAGAATACATCGTGAGAAACGCTAGGCTGGATGAAGCACAAGCTGGAATCAAGATTGCCAGGAGAAATATCAATAACCTCAGATATGTAGATAACACCACCCTTATGGCAGAACGTGAAGAAGAACTAAAGAGCCTCTTGATGAAAGTGAAAGAGGAGAGTGAAAAAGTTGGCTTAAAACTCAGCATTCAGAAAACTAAGATCATGGCATCTGGTTCCATCGCTTCATGGCAAATAGCTGGGAAAACAGTAAAGACAGTGACAGACTATTCTTTGGGGCTCCAAAATCACTGCAGATGGTGACTGCAGCCATGAAATTAAAAGACGTTGTTCCTTGAAAGGAAAGTTATGACCAACCTAGACAGCATATTAAAAAGCAGAGATATCACACTGCCAACAACAGTTCGTCTAGTCAAAGCTATGGTTTTTCCAGTAGTCATGTATGGATGTGAGAGTTGGACTATAAAGAAAGCTGAGCGCCGAAGAATTGATGAGTCTTCTTGAGAGTCCCTTGGACTGCAAAGAGATCCAGCCATTCCAACCTGAAGGAAATCAGTCCTGAATATTCATTGGAAGGTCTGATGCTGAAACTCCAATACTTTGGCCACCTGATGGGAAGAACTGGCTCATCTGAAAAGACCCTGATGCTGCTGGGAAAGATTGAAGGCAAGAGGAGAAGGGGACAACAGAGGATGAGATGGTTGGATGGCATCAGCAACTCAATGGACATGAGTTTGAGTAAACTCCGGAAGCCTCGCATGCTGCAGTCCACAGGGTCACAAAGAGTCTGACGTGACTGAGTGACTGAACTGAACTGAATTGAGGAACATTTTTAAAGTGTCCGGTCTGTCCCTTCCGAGGAGTGTTTGGGGGAAAGCTGTTTGCAGATTGTTTTGAGTCTCAGCTCTGATTCTGAACTCTGTGTCGCCCTGGGCATGTTGCCATCTTGTGCATGACATTGCTCCTAAAAATACTGGGTTGGAAGATCTTGCACAACTTTACATTTTTTTTATTCCTATTGTCAGAGAAAAGATGGTTGTTACTGTAAGCGTGTTTTGCAACCATTTCAAGGTGTGTAAAATATAAGAGACTTGCAGATGAGAAAACAGGGCAGAAAACCTTTTCTTCAGTGGTGATAATCATCTAAAATTTAGAGAGGTTTTTGGTAAGGATTGAAAATTGATAATTTTAGGGAGACTCATCGGGAAGGCTTTCACTGGTTTTATGTGCCTTGCACTTGTTGGTCATTATATGCTGAGCAGTATGTTCCACCTCAGTTGCCTGTTCTTCCAGGTGTGCATGTCTCCAGGTACTCTCTCCCCAGCACCAGATGAGGACCGATGCTGACCCCTTGCAGAAAGCCAGGGGTCTGAGGCTTGGGAGAGAGTCTCAGTTGACCAACAGCCATAGTAGAATTTTGATAAACAGTAGAAACAGCAGGTTTTCCTTTTCCAGGAGAGTGTTTGCCTTCCTTAGGGAATAGCCCTTACCTTCTGGTATTACAGAACAAAACCAAGGAGACAGGTACGAAATATCTGAGACACTGGTTGTCTTCCAGACAACTGCACACAGGAAGCCTCAAATGGAATGCTGTTCAGTTGTTGAGAGAGACTTGATTGGAAAGATGTTGTCCATGTGGTTTCATTTGATTAGATTAATCACAGTACTGTGTTATTGGGGTATTTATCTGTCAGTAGTTTCTTTAGGCATAATCACCTGGGGAGTGGTGACTTCCAGTTGGTCTTCCAAACTCAGTCAGTCTCTGAGACCAGGCCCACCCAGAAATTTGGTTTTCCAAAAGTTCCCACGAGGGGGCTTCCGAAGGCGTCCCCTCAGCCAGGCTCTCTTGGCACTCGGCAGTTTTATCTCATCAAGTATCAGGGTAGTCTGAATGCGTGATACCTTTGTGCCTCCTTTCTTACACAATGAAAGAAAGCATTTCGTAACAATACATTGAACAGAATAGAAGCTTCAGTTGTAGAAATGTTCTTTCATTGCATGAAAGTCAGCTTTCTCTGACGTCAGTGAGCATCATTGCACATTAGTTAACTTGCTTTTTGGTAGTTTAGACTTAAAGGCAAAGCTGATCATATTGTACCCCGTCGGGAGATCTCCTAAGCATCTGTAAGCTTAGCAAGAACAGGGCAGTGCACCCGTGTGTGATGGCTCCCTCCCAAGCGGGCCCTTCCGGTGTCCCCACTGCATTGTGTCATTCAGCGCTTGGCCACCAACAACATGTTTTCAAGTTTCTTTAACGCAGTGGCAGGCCTTTGTTTTGTGTTGTACAGACAGAGCTGTTCCTATTCTGACCTTTCATCTCTTTTCCCGCTCCAGCTAAAATGTTCTTTTCATTAAGGGTGGTTTGACACCTTTGAGAACCTGCCAACTTCGGTTCATGTGGTAATTTGGGCAGACACGTTGCCAGTGAGCCAACTGGGCTATTTCAGACTGCCCCTTTCCTAGCTCCGTCACATTCAAAAAGTACTGATGTCGTTGGGGTTAGACACTAGTTATCTAATACCACACTTTGTCTTTTGCAGGTACAGGATTATCATGGGCATAAAATCTGTGACCCTTATGCTTGGCTTGAAGACCCAGACAGCGAGCAGACAAAGGTAAATGAGGGCTTATGATGAAAGAGAAGGTGGTCTTCATAGCTCAGACCAAACCGTAAACATCAGTAACCATGGCTTTTCCCTCCTGGTATTATCCTGTGTTGTCTGCAGTGGGATGATGAATAGACGTTTTATACTACCACTCTCTGTGAAATGATTCATGAGAAAAGGTGAAAGTGTTTCTAGTCCCATAGAAGATCACATAGCTGTTTTGAATAGTGTTTATGGACTCTAGGGTCACTGATGAACCAACTATTTGAAATGGAAGTATTTGAAAAAAGAAAAACAAATTTCTACCAAAGAAAAATAAAAACCTAGAGAATAATTATGTGAAGAAAAAAATTGCCTAATACATTTTTTCCAAAAAGGAAAGAAAATGATATTGAAGAAGTAGTACCAAGTCTTGAAAACTGAATGCTGGTCTTAGATTACTTATTGATTTTAATGCAACAACCATACAACAACTAAATTATAAGTAAACTGAATTTTCAGTATCTTTTTATATTTTATAAGGGGATGAAGGGGAGAATTTTCTACTCTGTCTAAAAATATGAAATTTTCCTATTCTTTTGGAGAAACGTGTAGTATTTTGAGGTGAAGTCTCATTTTGTTAATGAAGCTTACCCCTAAGTGCGATGTCCGATGGATACTATTTTCCTTCTTGGAGTGCCCAGGACTTGTCATTTGAGATTCATTATTTACATATGCTGAATGTGGTTGAATTTGCTTGGATGAGGGAATAGTGTTTCTCCAATCCACTCTAGGTTCTTTGACTTTTTTATTTATAGCCATATTAACTTAGTATATAAAAATATCTATACAATTTCTAATATCCTCAGCACTCCAGAAGTTTATTTGAGCTTCTTTAGAATCCCAGAGTACATTTCCCATTAAAAAAAAAAAAAGAAAAAAGTTAATGCCTGCTGAGTGGTTTTCTAGGCCAGCTTCTAAAAGCCTATGTCTTAGCTGTTCTTGTATCTTGTGGTCCCTTGCCACTGTATATGTCAGTGTTCTCTGGAGAACTGAACTCAGATTTCCAAGACAATTCAGATTTTCCAAGAAGGCACTCCCTCCTGATGTGGACCTGGCTCGTGGGATTGGGGTGCTTTCCTTGCCCACGCCCACCCCCCACTCCCAGTCCCGTACTCCTCCTGCAGCTCTTTCATGCTCCCTGGTCAGTGGGTTGCAGACTCCACTGCCTTCATGTCCTTAGGGAAAAGCTTCACCAGGGATGGAGTGGAGTGAAGGGCTTAGCCAGGCACGATGTTACATGGAAGAGGAGACAACAGAAGCAGAAAGAGGTTGCTCCTGCTGGAGTAAATCCCATGTCAACTTGTTTTTCTTCCTTCATTCCCAAGGCACCAGCTTGCCTGCTTCTCTTTCTGCTGTTCTTCATGGCAAGCGTTTCTCTTCTCTGCCCACTGCAGAAACTCTTAAAACTTCTTCCCTGTCCTTTGTCCTTGAAGTAAGCACACCAGCATTTTGAGGTTTTCTCATGGTTTTTACTTGTATCTGTACTCTCTTATTCTCACCCTTTCCCCATTCCCTTCAAGAAAGACAGAGATCTCATGGGTGAGAATGACTGATGTTTGGATTTTTATTTTTCCTTGGTGAAGCAGTGAGTTTTAGAGGTTGGTGGGTAGCAAATGAGAAACAAATGGGTAACTGGAGAAGCGGGCAGAGGCTCCAGCTCTGCAAGTGAGGCTAGGAGGAGCAGGGAGCAGAGGCAGGGCTGCGACCTCTCCTCAACCCTGCCACAGACAGCCTTGGTCCTCCAACTTTGGACTGGCCTGAGACGGATTGAGCCTGGAAACAGAGGGTCACAGGCAGCCACATAGCCTGAAGTGGATGGAGAGCAGGAGGGAAGGAGATGAACTTCCTGTGCGTCTCTGGAAAACTGCCCCCAAGGACTGTCTCTATGCTGACTCCTTTGTCTAAGGAATTGGGTACAACCTGGACTTCTGCAGCCTTTGACGGGGATTGAGTGACGCAGCTATGTTAGAGACCCAGTTTCTGTTTACGTGGTAATGCGTGCACATTTTGCCATGCCTTCCTTATGTGATGATGTCTGGCCCTGTGGTTGACAAGCCACTTAACTAGTAGGTGAAACTTTGCTAATTAGTGATCATCTAGTCAGCATTGGATAGACGCTAATGACATTGGTATATGCATTGTTATTTTCATGGTATGTATTTCATAACAGATCTTTACTGTGTGCTGGGCACTTCAGTGGTAGCTTTGCATACCCTGTCTCATTCAGTTCGTAAATCCTGAAATAGATCTTTTTCTTTTCCCCATTTCACAGATGAAGAAATTGAGTTTGAATGATTAAATAACGTGTCCAAGGTCACTCAGCTTATTAGTGGTATCAGGTGGTCCAGGTGGTTATCAACTTCACATTAAAGAAATGATAAAAAAAATCAAAGACTCTGGGTGTAGTAGCTTTGGGAATGCACGCTGTAGGAGTAGAGTCATGTCTTTGCTCGCTGTGGGACTTTATGGGTCCTCCTACAAGCACGCTGGGTGACCCCTCTGTGCCTGCTCTCACGCTAACCTGTCCAGGCAGTGCTCCTCAGGTGTCAGGGCTGTGCAGCCAATGCCTCCCCTGCATCCTCCTCTCGAAGCAACCTCGTTATTGACAGGAGCTGGTTGTCATCTGAGATCTGATGAGTGAAATTTTTGTCTCAGACTGAAAAGATAAGGTGTGTTTTTCTAATAAGCAGAAGAGCAGCAGGAACATTTTCTACTCAGTGTTAGAGGCATGTACACAGAGGTGGGTGTATTAGCCATACCTCAGTGTAAAGAGGAAAATCTTCATGTAGCCTTTAAAACAAAGAAAAGCCACTTGTTATATTTTCAATAAAAACCAGCCCGGAAGTGAGGAACACTGATAGCTCAAGATCTGAAATGCTATCAGTAAGTCTTTGATTTAATCTCATGTTTAATAGAGCTTATCCAATTCTGACAGTTCCTAGCATTTGAGGCTTTATCCTTTATTAAAGAAATATCAGCAGACTTGTAACTTGAAAATTCTCAAAGATGGTGGTGGGGGGCACTTGAATCTGGATGAATCCTTTCAAGCTGTCAAAGCCCACATAACCCTATTTTATAGCAAATGTACCAGTTTGTAGAATATCCTGTGCGGCTTAGTTGTTTCTTTGAGATCTGTTCAGCCTTAATTTAAAAACTCAGGAGAACTACTTTGCAAAGAGGAAACAGTAGACCAGCACTTCCTAGTAGATATGTAATGTAAGCCACATATATAATTCAGATTTTTCTAGTAGCCACATTAAAAAAGTAAAAAGAAACAGGAAATTAATTAAAGTACTTTATTATATTCAAAGTACTAACATCTCAACATGTAATCAATGTAAAATATTATTAAGGTGTCTGCATTCCTTTAGACTAAATTTTCAAAATCCAATGTGTATTTTACACTTATTGTTGCTGCTGCTAAGTCGCTTCAGTCGTGTCCGATTCTGTGCGACCCCATAGGAAGCAGCCCACCAGGTTCCCCATCCCTGGGATTCTCCAGGCAAGAACACTGGGGTGGGTTGCCATTTCCTTCTCCAGTGCATGAAAGTGAAAAGTGAAAGTGAAGACGCTCAGTCGTGTCCAACTCTTCACGACCCCATGGACTGCAGCCTAGCTGACTCCTCCGTCCATGGGCATTTCCAGGCAAGAGTACTGGAGTGGGGTGCCATCATGTTCTCCGATTTTACACTTACAGCACATATCAATTCAGAGCAGCCACATATTGGGTGCTCAGTTACCACATGTGGCTAATGGCTGCCAGTATTGGACAGTGAAGATACAGACCAACCTTTCTTGTGAACATTGATGTGAAGACTATAAACAATGATAGCAGGTTAAAAATAAAAAAGCAGAATTTGTCACAGAAATTTAGTTTAATATTATTATATCCGTAGATTAAGTAAACCTATATAACTAATCTAGGTAATGTTTTAAGAATTTTTTAAAAATGCAAAACTAAACATAGCAATAACTTTAATAGTGAGTATTCAAAGCATCCTGAACACTAGACTGGAATAACTGTCACTGGTGTTTTCATATGTTTGCAAAACTTTGACCAGTGCAATAAAACATGAACTAAAATTTGTAGAGGATAAAATAAAATTATCATTAATTATCGATTCATTGATTATGCATCTAGAAAACCTAAGGGAAACAACTGAAAACAGAATGAATTCAATAAAGCATGTATGTATGGAATAAATATAAAATCAATACCACTCATACGTAACATCAATAACGAGAAATCAACCCACCTGATAGCAGCAACAAAAAGTAAATATTTAAGGAAAAAGAAGAGTTTTCAGGCCTACTGGGAGAGTAGTAGTGTCACTTCAGATAGAAAAGGGCCAGTTTCGAGTGTTATTTTTAATAGTGGAAAATTGAAAATCTCCACTTCCGACAATAGTTTAGCATTTAAGCTGAACCTGGTAGATGTGCTTGACGCTGTAGTCCGTGCATCTGTTACAGTGTTGGGCTGTAGAGTTTGCTTTCCTAAGTGAAAAGTGCTCCTGGTAGAGCAGGAAGTGGGAGAAGGGTGCACGCGTGCAGCGCTCTTGGGGGTGACAACTTTATAAAGTGCCTTTGTAGGTCTCAGAGACAGTGGTTTGTTGCTCTTTGCTCTCTGTTCCAGAAGAATCTGTATGGAAATACAAACTTAACAGAAGATAAAGGGAAGACTCTGGGTTAAAAGCTCTTTAGACATCTGCTAACTGCGGCGTACTCTGGAGGTAGACGTCTAAACCGTAGTGAAGTCTCACCGGAGTAAGTGGGACACCAGGGAAACCTTGGAAGGGAGACGGTAGAGGAAGAGGTTTTACTCATTGAAAAGGATTTGAAGACAGTGAGGCAGGTCCCGGCAGTGGTGAGCCCATACTTCCCAGTCAGCAGGCTCTCCCAGCTTGTCCTCCGCAGGTCATGGAAGGAAGTGTGTGCAGCAGCCTTGATGTGTGTGTGCAGCCTGATGCTTTGACTCTGAGGGGACTTGCGGCTCCAGACTACTAAGAGTAAGACGCCCGCCCCCCCACCCACTGACTGTAACGTTCATGTGATTCACTTCCTAATCTAACTTCCTAAATTTCCCGGGACAGACAGACAAGTGAACCCCAAACCCCACGCTCCGCCTTAGCTCTCTGTAGCATGTTTCTTCGTCTTAGTTGGTGCCTCGGCCCCTTCAGGTGAGCCCTATTCACGTCTCATTTCAGCTCTAATCACAACCATCTCCTCTCTTCCTGTCCGTAAGCCAGTCTGTGCGCCCTTTCAGGTGGCTCACACCCCTTCTTCCTTGTCCCATCTGTCATCCACCTTTGTGATCAGCAGTGGCTCCGTTGCCAAACCCAGTGACTTCACCGTCATCCTGTGTTCTTTGTGCAGATGGACCACTCTTCCTGGGGAATTGTAGAAGCTTTGCTGTACACTGGCAGGGGGGCTGCTCTGCCCCCTCTGCCTTGCGCTGCCCCTCAAGCCCTTGAAGTTTGCTTACACTGCTCTTGTCACTGCAGCAGCCATCCTGCTCGCGGGTCCCTGGGAGGATACCAAATACGTATTTCTTTCTCCTGGCCTCCCCGCCTGTCATGGTACAGTCAGTCCACAGGGTACCATCTGCTCCCTTTTCTGATAGTAAGAAATCCTCTGCATCTCTGGGCTTGGTTTTGCAGCCCTGAAGTCCAGATAGAGGCAGCATTCTTCTCACCTTTTGAAGAGTCTCCCCATTTCACTCCATCTTGTTGCAGCTTTGACCTCTTGATTGAATTCCAGAACTTGTTACTTAGTGAAGGGGAGATACTTACAAAGAGGAAGAATTTACATCTGTTATTGTAACTAATTGTCAAGTCTAGCTTCCACAGAAGCCCTGTCCTGGGGCTTTGGTCCAGGAGGTAAGCAAATGTAGAATACCAGCTGCAGATATCAAAAGACCAATTTGTTTTTTCCCTTCCCTGAGAACTGCCTTGGGCTAAATGACCGTACCAATAGCTCTATTTGCCTTGTGGATTGTGAGAGAAGATCTCTTAATAGGAACTGCTCCCCGCCCCAAAAATGTATGTATATTCCTTCTAAAAAATTATCATCTGTTTCATAGAAGTTCAAAGAAATAGAGATCTTCTTTTCTAAGACATTATTTGCTCCCCACTCCCTATTTGGAGGAATAGTTAGGTATTGCCCGTTATATCTTTTGAGAAGCGGCTATGAAGGTAGTGAGAACAGTCCCTCATTCTTACAGGTAAGGAAGCTGGAAACATCCCCTTTCTCCTCCCCTGCGTATACTCCTCCCTTCCTCTGCAGGAAAGATTTAAATCTCAAAAGACTTCTGATCAGCTCTAGGGTGTTAAATAGCCTAGGATTTCTCTGTAGGTATTTTAATGTCACAGAGGTTCAGTGGAGAACAACATTTAGGGCAGTCAGCTCCTTTCCCTGGAATCCTAACTATTCTGACTATTCTGATACGTGGTTTTCTGCTCACTTTTGTTGTTGTTTTTTAAGATTGACCCTAAAAGGATGTAGCATGAAGAGCTGCCCTCTCTGTACTGATATCAGCCTGGCCTAGATTTCCCTGTGTGGTGTGGTCTCCCTAGCGTGGGACGTAGCCAGCATGGGCAAGAACTGATGAGGGGCTGGGCGAGCTGAGATCCTCTTGTCCACTTGCATCTCCCCCTCAGGCTGTCAGGCAGCAGAGCCTAGATAGCAGAAGCTTGCTCCCAGGATGTACACTCACGTGAAGGGCTAGTTCAGTGTCTCTAAGCCAGCAGACAGCAGATGAAGCTGACTGCGAGCGGAGGAATACTGGATATAATTCATAGCATAGAAGACTTCTTTTGGTTTGCAGTGTTCTTTTGTAGGCTTTAGGGCAAACTGTGAACATCCTTTTTGTACTGTGAGTTTCCAGACATGGCTGGTGTCACTTCTGTTGGGACACAGGGCGGAGGAACAGAGTGTTTGCCAGATGGGACTGGAAGTCATAGCCTTTAGTCTTCCATTTTTTGACCTGTGAGTACAGCCAGGTGTCTTACCTGGGATTTCTTTTCTTCATCTATAAAATGAATATAGTCACACTCAGTTCATCTAGGTCCAAGCTTTTAGCAACACCCAGCTGAGAAAATGCATGTAACAGTTCATTTTCCATGCTCAGCAGAGCTCTGTACAAAGGTGGTACGGCTTAGGTGCTGCTGCTTCAATGTATTGAAATGTAGACCTTCAGACTCCAGTCTTCTTATTTGCTTACTCAGAATGTTGAACATTAGAGACATCTGTGTCTTTTTATTTTCATCTACAAAAGTAGGCAGCATTTTCCTTTTGGAATTTTAGTGTCTTAGAAAAAGATACCTATATTTTGAGCATTGAATCTCCACCTCTGCCAGTGGTTGGAATTATGACTTGTAAGTGTGGTTTTGTTGTTCTAAAGCTCAATGATTAAACTAGGCCAAGATTACCTTGAAGCTGTTAGGTAAACACCTCTTTTAATTGGTGTTTATGAACCTACCATGAAATGCCCTGCCCTCCATTATTAATGTTTCATGTAAGGACCTGGATTGAGAATTTCTACTATGTCGTTCCTTCTCTACTAGAAACAGGAAGTGCTTTAGGTAAATATATTACCAGTTATTATCTCAATCTCCAAGACTTCTAAGGTCTTAAAATGTTTCATCACCTCCTACAGAAATGTTTAGCCTTAGTATGGTTCATAAAAATACTTCTTGTAAATCCACAGTTGAAATGTGTATTTAGGGAACCATGTCCTTTTGATCTGTGCTTGGGGTAATTGTCAAAAGTATGATAGAGTTTGCTGGTACTGGGCCATCCTCTTTTCTAAGCAGTCCTTTTGTCTTTTTCTTGCTTTCTGCAATGGGGTTTTTGAGGCAAGCAGCCGAAATGAATTCTGGCCACGTTTGGCAAGTAAGGAATTCATAGCAAGGACAATGAGGCCAGCTTCTGGGTGGACTGGAGAGCTAGGCTTGGAGCAGGCAGGAACCAGGTAGTTCTAGAGCTCCATGGTGGGAATTTCCACGTTTCAGGCAGCACTGCTAATGGCATCCGTGATTACAGTCCTTGAGCCCTCTGTCCCTTGTTCAGTGACTGCATCCCAGGAGAGGGAGTTTTATTTGGCCAGCCTCCAGACATGTTTGTGCTCGTCCCTTGGCTGGTACTGTGGCAATGAAAAAAGATTTGATAGAAACCTTGGGGACCTTCTTTTGCTTCCGGAGTGACAAGACAGCTATGTGGAGTTCTCTCACTAAGCAGGGAGAACCCTGGGGAGGAAAATGGATCCTGGCAGCCCAAATGCCACAGGTCCACTGGTTTCGTTCCCATTCCTCCTCCAAGGGAGGGTGCTCATACCCTCCCTTTCCTCCCCTGTCCTGTGTTTACTTGTGTGTCCACTAATCGGAACATTAGATTACATGGGGGTGAGGAGGATGAGCTGTCATGAGCAAGAGAAACGTGGGCCATGCCAGCTTGGAATCACATGCCATCCTAGGCAGACCAGAGATTGGAGATGGTGAGCCCCTTAACCTTTGAGCTGCTGGAGGTGAGTGCCAAAAGGAGGCTGAGCCACACCTTGAGTAGAGGCTGGGAGTCTTGCCCCATTTGTTCACCACCAGGGAAAGCAGCCCCCAAACCATTGATGAAATTCTTAAGCTGCTTGAGTACATTTAACATTAATATTTTCCCCATAAGCACTACTCAGCTTTGGTTCCAACAATCTACATTTCCTCTGTGACAAATGTTGACATCAGACATGATATCTTTGGGAAAACAGTTATTAAAGAACCAACAACTAAAGAACGAAGATAACTGACTTTTCTGAGCCGTTTTCTTTTCTCTTAGATGTCTGCCATGTCCAGGGGGAAAGCACTCAGTCATAAAAATCACCTGTGCATGTGTGCTTGGTCGCTTCAGTCGTGTCCAACTCTTTGCGACCATGTGGACTGCAGCTCACCAGGCCCCTCAGTCCATGGGATTCTCCAGGCAAGAACAGTGGAGTGGGTTGCCATGCCCTCCTTCAGGGGATCTTCCCAACCCAAGGGTTGAACCCTCCTGCTTTGCAGGTGGATTCTTTACCCACTGAGCCACCTGAAAAGCCCAGAAATCACCTGGGTACTTGTTAAAAATAGACATGCCCACGATCTACTTTTAGAGTATCTGATAGGAGTAGAAATCTGTTTCCCAAGCACCTCATCTGGTAATTCTTAAGATCCAGAAAGCTTGGAAAAACTGCCTTAGAGAATGCTTAGACATGTTTAGAGAACAGTAATACTTGTGCTTTTAGAGATGATTAGAGAATAATAATAGTTTTGCTTTATAGAGGGCACTTTCAAGGAGCTAAAATTCTCATAGATGCCTCACTTGCTCAGAGTATCTTTGTAAACTGGAGGGACTTTATTTGTGATTCTGATTTTTCTCACTGGGGGAAATCAAGGCGTATGTCATAATAAAGACTTCAAGAACTCTCCTGTATAGCACTGGATGGCACTCTGACCATTTGGACCAGCTCTGTATATAATCATGCACACGATTCTCTGAACCTCCAGTTGCCTCTGTAAAATCTCATACCCTTCTTGTTTTTATCCCTGCTGGCACTGCCTAGTTCAGGCATGCATTGCCACTGAGCTAGACATTCAGTAGCATCCTAATGACTCCCTTCTTCCAGAACTTCTTTTCTACCCTGTTCTTCCCAGCAGCAGATGAGAACTCTTTCAAGATCTTGGAACCTGTTTATTCATGGGAAAGCAACAATGTATAGTTGTTTAATGAATAGCTTTAGAGGTAGGCAGGTTTGAATTTTAACTCCACAATTTTATCAGAGGTATGACATTGGTCATGCTTATCAACCTCTCTAAACTTCAATTCTCTAATTTATAATTTGGAGAAAACTACTAGATCAGATCAGATCAGATCAGTCGCTCAGTCGTGTCCGACTCTTTGCGACCCCATGAATCACAGCACGCCAAGCCTCCCTGTCCATCACCAACTCCCGGAGTTCACTGAGACTCACGTCCAACGAGTCAGTGATGCCATCCAGCCATCTCATCCTCTGTCGTCCCCTTCTCCTCTTGCCCCCAATCCCTCCCAGCATCAGAGTCTTTTCCAATGAGTCAACTCTTCGCATGAGGTGGCCCAAGTACTGGAGTTTCAGCTTTAGCATCATTCCTTCCAAGAAATCCCAGGGTTGATCTCCTTTAGAATGGACTGGTTGGATCTCCTTGCAGTCCAAGGGACTGAATACCACAGTTCAAAAGCATCAATTCTTCGGCGCTCAGCCTTCTTCACACCACAGGAAAAACCATAGCCTTGACTAAACTACTATATATGGTAGTGGTAAAAACTGAGTCATAATGTTTGAGAAGCATGTAGCAGAGCGGTAGGCACAAGTGCTTAATAAATGGTTGCTATTGCATTTATTATTAAGTGGCTTAAATAGCACAGGGATTATCTGCTTGATCATTTAAAGCTTTAGAGCTGTCTAGGACAAATTCTTTTATTGCAGTCAATTCTTGTGCTCTGTTCATATCTCCTTTCATTTGGGTCCATTTTAGTGGTTTGTATTTCCTAGAAAATTGTCCACGTCATTGAGATTTTAAAACTTACTAGCATGGGGTTATGTGAAATATTTCTTACAATGATTTTATTCTCCATGTTTGTGTGTCTTTCTTTATCGTTTCAAATTTCCAGTATCTGTAACTTCTTTCCTCTTTATAATTAATTTAGCCAGAACTTTGGTTGAATGTGATGGTGGGGGGATTGTTTGTTTTTAGAAAGGAATGGTTCTAGAACTTTTAAGTTGTATCCTTTAATTTTCTAACTCATTGATTTATTTTTATTTTATTTTTTTGTTACCTTAAAGATTTTTGATTAGAATGTTTAATTAATATTTCACTCTTTCTCCTTTACTGATGATCACTTTTTCCAGGCTTCTGCATCAAGCTTCTGGTGGATTCATCCTCTTCCAGCCTGGGGTGCTTGAGCTGAGGGGCTCTTGAAAGAGCTGTATCAATCAGGACTCGTGATGAACAGCACCTTTATATATATATTTTTTAAGAAGAGCTGAGAAGTTCACGTAATTGAAGATCAGTACATGCCGTAAGGCACAGTTTGATCTAGGACTGCTTGTGATATTTCTGTAAACCTGTCTGCCTCTGTCTCTTAGGTGATCTACTTTTCTCTGGTTGTTTTGTTTTCCAGTAGCCTCTCCCACGTGATAGACAAAGATGGTCCTTGCCCCTTCAGGTTTTACACAGCCCTGACAATCCCAGATCTCATGAGATAGCCTCTCCTTGTATTGTTCACCTCGGTTCCTAAAAAAGGATTCTGGTTGCTTGTCCTGGGTTCATAACTACTTTATTGACTGTTACATGTCAAGGAGAATTGATGGAAGATTCTGCCTATGAAAATGAATAGGATTTACTTATGTGAAGAATGTAGAAAGGAGTTAACATAATTAGAATATAGACAGGGATATCACTGACATTTTATGACATTTAGTGTAAGCTGCTGGCACCCAGAAATGGTAAAATCTGATCAAGAGAGGGTGAACCCCAGACTTCCTGAGGGTGTGACTCATTTTCCAGACCTAGTCTTGTATCTCGGAGAAGGCAATGGCACCCCACTCCAGTACTCTTGCCTGGAAAATCCCATGGATGGAGGAGCCTGCTAGGCTGCAGTCCATGGGGTCGCTAAAAGTCGGACACGACTGAGCAACTTCACTTTCACTTTTCACTTTCCTGCATTGGAGAAGGAAATGGCAACCCACTCCAGTGTTCTTGCCTGGAGAATCCCAGGGACGGGGGAGCCTGATGGATTGCCGTCTCTGGGGTCGCACAGAGTCGGACTCGACTGAAGCGACTTAGCAGCAGCAGCAGCCTTGTATCTGGGTGTAGAGCATCTTCCCTGGGCCACATGTACTTCATCCATCACAGTGTGGGCACTGCCCTTCAGCACATGGCACACCCAGTCCCCAACTGTCCCCCGAGCCTGTTCCAGGTACACTCCTGAATCTGTGCTGTGGACTCAATCAGGTCAGCTGCCTTGATGTGTGTGAGTCATTAAACAAACCCCTGGACCAGCCCTGAGCCTCCTTCTGAATGGGTGTCCTGCCCAGCCCTGGATGAATCCCTGGATCTCAGGGAGGGGAGTTCTGATGGCTAGCAGAGGTCACACCTCACCCCCAACCCCAACTCCAGTCTATCAGTGGGGCATCCTAAGATACTGAAAAGAAACAGATGTCAGCTTCAGGTGTTTTTGTCACATTCTAAGAACTTTAATGGCAAAAGGAGAGGAGGACGACAGAGGATGAGATGGTTGGATGGCATCACGGACTCAGTGGACTTGAACTTGAGCAAACTCAGGGAGATAGTGAAGGACAGGGAGGCCTGGCGTGCTGCAGTCCATGGTGTAGCAGAGTCAGACACGACTGAGCAACTAAACAACAACAAGAACTTTAATTCCTGATAGTTTTGGTTTTCTTATTTTTGAAATAGTCTTGTTATCGTTTGGATTTCCTCAGTGATACAAGAGTTATTCAAGAAAGGATATGCATGTGTTTAACTTCCTCCTGGGTGGGTTTTTAGTTAGATTTGGACTTGATGTGCAGATCGCCTCTGTCCTTGCCAGGCTCCTGGTCAGTAGTAGTATGTACACTGAAGAACAGAGCCAGGTCAGGTTAGTGTTCCAGCTTCAAATGTGCTCCCTGGTAATGGCGAGATTTGAGACCAAGGCTTGAGTCTAAGGTCATAGCGAGACTTTCTGCTTCCTTCCCCTTTGATTGGCAGTAACTCGCCCAGTGGGGGAACAAGTTTATTTGCCCTCCTGGGGACAGGCAGAGAAGGTGGAAAGAGACCTGGAAGGGCTTTTGGAAGGCTCCACCTGGTCTGTCACCCACATGCAGCAGGAAGCTCAATGGGGCCCTTCCTACCCTGAGAGCAGAGAGGGACCCACTTTTAATTTTTATTCTTTATTTATTGGCAGAATTAAATTTGGGGCAGTTTATTTTCAAAAAAAATTTTAAAAACCTATTCAGTTGCTTATTCAGTTAATTTGTTATGTTTTAGATTCCAGTATTTTCATATTTCAGACATTTTTGGTGTGTTTAAAACTACCTTGAAACATTTTGGTCCTGTGTAACATTTTCAAATTATGAAAGCAAAAAATTTCAATAGCTCAGAGAGTGAAAGAATCTACTAGCTAAAAAGTATCTGATGAACTCACCAAACAAGAAGGAAAAGTGAATCCATCTCTTGATGCCCTTTACTTCCTCTGTAGTCACACTGGGCTTTTAATGTTAAAAGATAAGCCTTATGGATTTTGGGATCTCACCAGTTGGATTTGACATTTCTCGTCCTTGGGGTTTGTAGGGGTTTGTGGGACCAGGAAGAGAAAGGCACCTCCCTGGGTCAGTATAACGGCATTGTAGTTACCAACATGACCCAAACAAGCTCTCTTGGAATTTAACGTTTCCTTTTTGGTCTGATCTGATGTACTGGTAATGTTTGTAAATGTTCAGAGAACACTGCAAAATATGGGGCACTTTTTTCTTTCATTTGTGGGGTGTCAGTTCCTAAGTGTGTCCTGTAAAGTACGTGCCTCCATTCTTCTATAGTCTCAATTTCTAGACCTGTTTCCTGGAGCAGCTGCCTCTCACTGTATTTGGCACGACCTGCCTCTAGTTTTTCATGTGATCACCCAGCCCTCTTAGCCCTGGGTCCTGCAGCCTCCCAGATGAACTTTGCCACCTCTTGTCGTCTTTTTTAGGGGTGTGTCCTTGCACCTGGGGAGTCATTTCTGAATTCTGCTACACTTCCAGCAAAGAGAGGGGTCCGGTTGCTTCCCCTTCTGACCTCCAGGATGCTCTCAGCTCCTTACACAGGACTGTACAGAAAACACTGCCAGTCCGTGCTGTGACACCAACCACTTGCCTTGATCATAGTTGCTTTAACCAACACACTCATATATATATATGAGTGTTAGTGTTATCCGCACATGTTTGTGTGCATATGTATCTGTACACATATGTATGTATACACATACATGTACACACACACACCTACATATATACATCCTCGTGTATGTATAATTTGCAGCTAAAATTCCTCCAGGTTTGTGGGATGTAGGTAGCACTATCCCTGGTTTCACTCGAATGGTACCCGTGCCACAGTCTCCCAGCTGGAAGTCCCTCTGTCATTGGACTGCCTGCCTGCCCCATTCTCTGAGGCCCACTCCACCCTATCCTGGGAGTGGCTTTCCCTCTATTTGTTCTCCTAGAGCTTTTATCTTTATGCATGTGATTCATCTTTTTAATCCTGTATTGCCCATCGTGATGTTCTGTGTTGTTTTTCAGTCGCTCAGTCGTGTCTGACTCTTTTGTGACCCTCCCATGGACTGTAGCCTACCAGGTTCCACTGTCCATGGGATTTTCCAGGCAAGAATACTGGAGTGATTGCCATTTCCTTCTCCAGGGGATCTTCCACGTCTCCTGCTTTGGCAGGTGTATTCTTTACCACTGAGCCACCACAGAAGCCCTATGTTCATTATATACTTTATCTATTTAATAAGTAACTTATGCATCCTCTTTATTCATATACGTAAGACTTGTGCTTGTGAAAGGACTTGAGATAGTTAGTGGATTGATGTGAGGACAACTTGAAAAAAATTCTGGAAACAGTCAAGGTAAAGGCATCTCCAGCTCCCAAACTGAGCAACACTTTGCCAGGTAGCTGTGTTTTCTTTTTATTAAATTATGGTAAGAACATTTAACACGAATTCTGATCTCTTAATGGCATTTAATGTGTATAATATAGTATTGTTAACACAGTGTTGTACAGCAGGATTTAGTTGTCTTGCATAACTGAAGCTTCCCTTTCAAGGTTTCTAATAGTTAAGGCAAAATGAAATGTGAATTGGATTTCTTAGCTTTGAGCAACTATTCTTAGAAAAATGTGTTCAGACTCATCCATAGCTATAAAATCTAAACTCGTGATCCTCTTTAAAAAGCTCAGCTGCTGGTGTCATTTCATGGGCTTTTGAGTTTCAGTGATTTTAATAATACCCTGGAGTATGAGTTTGGATACTGAGACTCCTGCCGGACAAGAGTAATTTAATTCTCCTCACCCTGCTTCTTTATCATCATACAATTGCTCAAGTTTTTCTTTTCATTATCCTTATACCTCTTCTTCCTTTCCCCCAAATGTGTTCTAATTTTCAGACCAAGAAGTCAGACTGTTAAATCCATAAATGACCAAGAAGTCATTATTGGTATTCTTTGGGACCCTAAATTTCACAAACCCCTTAACAGAAGTTTTACCTGCACCTTCATGAAGAGGACCTGCTCATATTATAAAGATGCACATTATGATAGAACTTAGACTGTTAAGAACTTGAACATTGTTTGCATCTGGATATTGGAAGGGTGTCGTCTTTAAATATTGCTCTAGTTAAAGTAATTGACTAACATTTGTGGGTGACATATTGGATATAATGAGCCTGGTTATTTGGTAGCGTTGTTATGACTATTCTGATGGTTTCCGAACATTTCATATGAGAAAAGCCAGTGTGCCTGCTTTGGTGTGAGATGGATTCTGTGGCAGCAGTTGTGATTGTACCGAGAGACGCCAAGCAGCATAGAATCCACGGGTGAGCACAGTTCACCTTTGCAGGGAAAATTGACTAAGGATCTATGACTCCTGGATCCACTGTGGTCCTCCTAGAGCCAGGGTCAGGCCTAGGTGCAGCCTCATCCAAACACAAATCAGAAGGACTAGGGGAATGAAGGCTGCAGGGCTTCTTCCTCAGAGGACCCCCAGTAGAAAGGGCCCTTCTAGGACTCTCAGTCTGCTGGGTCTCAGGGTGGGAGCCCTCAGTAGCTTGAACGTTCTGCTGAGACCCTTCTAGTAACCAACCATCTGACCAAGATGTGAGCGTGGGCTTACCCATCTTCTCTCTCCCCACTCCCATTCCTCCCCTCTGTCCCAGCCCTGCTCCTTTTTGAGACAGACCATTCTACATGGACTTGTCTCTCACCAGACTACTGCCTGAGCCTCCTAACCAGCTTCCCTGTTTCCACTTTAGCTCCCCCATTGTCTGTTCTCCACCCAGAGCAAGAGGAGCCCTTTTAAAAGGTAAACGAGTAGCAGGCCAGGAGTCAGCCTCGGGCACTGTTACAGTGACTGAAAGAACATAACTCTGGCTTCAGTGCTGTTGCTAACTCACTGAGTGACCTTGGCCAGGTGACCTTATTACCACCTGCCTCCACTTCCGTGTCTGTAAGACTGCACACCCAGGGTGACATGGAGCCAGCAGTAAATGGGGCTTGAGATGCTCAGGCTCCCACCTCCCACAGAGATGGTGGGGACAGACATTGCCGACAGGTGACCCAGCAGAGACAAAGACTGGGAAAGGAGCTCAGTGGACTGAGGCCAGGGACAGGAGGGAAGGTCATGTCAAAAGGTCCAGTTTACTTCACCCATGAAATCAGGTAATGCTTTTGCCTCCCTGGTGGCTCAGACGATAAAGAATCCGTCTGCGATGCAGGAGACCTGGGTTTGATCCCTGGGTCTGTAAGATCCCTGGAGAAGGAAATGGCAACCCACTCCAGTATTCTTGCTTGGAAAATCCCATGGACAGGGGAGCCTGGTGGGCTACAGTCCATGGGGTTGCAAAGAGTCAGACATGACTGAGTGACTAACACACCCACCCACCCCTCAACTCCCCCCCACCCTCAGAATGCTACACACACACTACACCCCCCCCAAAGTACCAACACACACACACACACCACCGCACCACACCACACCCCCACTCCCACCCCACCCCGGAGTGCTGCCCCTCCTGGCTTTGCAGCTGTCCATCGATTTTGTAACTAAAAAACAAAAAGTATCTTTGTGGACACTTCCTAATGAGATAGAGTGGGGTCAGCAAACTTCCTGTAAAGGGCCACATAGGAAATATTTTAGATGATGTGAGTCACCCAGGTCACTGTTTGGTTTTCCACCCTTGCCTGCACCCAGCTGTTAAAAATATAAAACCTATTCTAGGCTCGAGTACCATAGGAAAGCAGGCCATGGTGAGGTTTGCCAATCCCTCATGATAGGTGGTTGGAGTTGTATTTCTGTGGGACTCAGTTTTATTTTCTGTTTGAATGAAATGAGAAATGTGACGTGTAACCGTTTTATTTCTCCTGAATTGATCCTCTTGCAAAACTCCTGTTAATCACTGTAGTCATACCTCATACTCTTTCCCGCTTGTTTTCAAGCACATTATAAACCTTGAGTTTTAGAGCAGCTTTCTCGCAGCACAGAATCATGGTTCTCCAGCATGGCGTCATTGCTTTGTGTAGGAGAGCCCATTTAAAGACCATTTTGAGCTGGGTGGGCCCTTAAGTCTGCATGGACTCTGGCAATAATGCATTTTTTGTGTGCCATTCCGAATATAGTAAGGTGTTCATTTCCTGAAGTTTTCTCCTATCAAAACGGTTTGCCTTTGCATAGACATTTGATTCAACCTTCAGTTGGGCTGATACATTTATTCATGCTTCATTTCTAATAGCCAGATGTGAATTATTATGAAGCCCGGATTTTATAGTATTATAAACTTTCTGACTGCTTAGTTATAAACAGGCTAAGCTTGGATACAACTGATCTGTTGTAGAAACTGTCACTTCCTCTGCCAGCATCTCCTGACCTCCTCTTGCTTTTCTTCCAAACCATTATTGTCAATAAACTTACTCAGTGCCACCCACTTTCCAATTTTTTTTTTTTTTTAATACTCTATAGTTTCAACATTTAGCAAAGTTCTCAAGTTGACAAGAGTAGTAGGTCTTGGAAAAATTGTCAAAAACAAAATTGATAAGCTGGTGCCTGGGTATCTCTGGCTTGGTTAGATAGTACCTGGGTATCTCTAGCTTCTATCTCTAGCTTGGTTTCTTTATATCTGATATTTGGGGATCACTGGCTGCTGAGAAGCCAGGAGCCTTGGCCTGGGGTGAGTGCCCTTTCTTGACAGGATGTGATCTGAGCAGTGGAATAGTGTGTTCATTGAGAACAGATTCAAGAACTGGCTCTGCCACTTTCCAGCTGCGCAATGTTCATCACCTTTTGAACTACTCTAAGACTTGGCCACCTGATGTGAAGAGCTGACTCATTTGAAGAGACCTGACACTGGGAAAGATTGAGGGCAGGAGGAGAAGGGGACGACAGAGGATGAGGTGGTTGGGTGGCATCACCGACTCAATGGACTTGGCTTTGGGTGGACTCCGGGAGTTGGTGATGGACAGGGAGGCCTGGCCTGCTGCGGTTCATGGGGTCGCAAAGAGTCGGACACGACTGAGCGGCTGAACTGAACTGAAGACTCAGTCTCCCCATCCAGAAAGTTGGGCTGAAAAAGAACCTTCTCCATTGGAATATGAGTTCTAAATGAGTTAATACTTGGTTGGTACAGAGTGACATGTGAGTATTACTGTTATTTATTGAGAGAAAGTATGCTTTTGCTGATACATTTTTTCCAAAATCTTTTTTCCTGCTTTTATTGAGATACAGTTGATGTACAGCACTGTGTAAGTTTAAGGTGTACAGCATAATGATTTGATCTGCTTGTATCTTAGTTGACATCCATCAACTCATTCAGATAGGAAAAGAAAGAAGAAAAAAGTTTTTTTTCCTTGGGATGAGAATTCAGGATTTTATTCTAACAACATTTATATCTTTTAAAGCAATGTCAGTTATAGTCATCGTATTGTACATTACATACCTAGTACTTAGTTATCTTATAACTGGAAGTTTGTGCATTTTGACCACCTTCATTCAGTTCCCACTTGCCTTATCTCCTTCCTGCCTCTAGTAACCACAAATCTGATTTTTCTATGAGTTTGTGGATTTTGGTTTTGTTTTACATTAGTCCACATATGAGTGAGATCATGCAGTATTTGTCTTTCTCCGTTAGACTTAATGTCCTCAAGTTCCATCCGTGTTATCACAAATGGCAGGATTTCCCACTTTTCTTATGACTGGATTATACTTGTCTGTATGTCGTCCACATTTTCTTTATTCATTCGTCTGTCAGGGGACACTTTGGCCATTTCCATGTTGTGACTGTTGTAAATAATGCTGCTGTCAACTTGAGGGTGCAGATGTCTCCTCAACATAATGTTTTTGTCTCCTCAGGATATAGTCCCAGGAGTGAAATTGCTGAACCTTGCTGGTAATATTAATGGATAACACTGCATGTGGAAAATCTTATATCTGACATGCTTTGTTCATTTAAATTTTCTCTCCAGGCTTTCGTGGAGGCCCAGAACAAGATTACTGTGCCGTTTCTTGAGCAGTGTCCTATTAGAGGTTTATACAAAGAGAGAATGACTGAATTGTATGACTATCCCAAGTATAGCTGCCACTTCAAGAAAGGGAAAAGGTATGTGAACTTGCTTTCATTTCATTTTCTTTTTGCTTTCCTTAAATTTTACAGTACAAATTCCAAACAACTTACCAGTTTATAAACATTATAAAATCAATTCATTTCTATGCTTGACTATGAAAATAGTATTTTTTTTTTTGGTCTGTTGTCCACATTCTTAAAAGAAGGACTAAGAAATTTGGCAGAGATGTGTCCTAGGATGAAACTAGACTGTAGGAAGTAGTTGTTATCTTGTGGCTAGTAATTGGTGAGATAGCATGATTCATAGACAGCAGTGGGGATTTATTTGCCTCTAAAATTAATCCTCTTTGGCTTATGCTACATGAAAAGACTTTATTAGATGCCTTTCTTCCATCCAAGAATGGCAGTAGGCCAAGAGGGAGCACCCATTAATTCACCTCTCTTGTTCCTCTCCTTCTGACACTCACTTAAAACATAGCCTCTTGTTCGCCTTTTAAGTCTTTTTGGAACCACTACCACAGATTCACTTTAGAAATTATTAGACTCCCCCGACACAGAAATCAGCAAAGTATGCTCTGCATGCCAAGCCTCGCCCACCTCCTATTTTGCAAATGAAGTTTAAATGGCACACAGCCATGGTCATTTGCTTGTGTGTTATTCATGGCTGCTTTATACCACAACTGCAGGATTGAGTCTGTATGGTGCCCAAAGCCTAAATAATTTGCTGTCTTGCTCATTACAGAAAAAGTTTGCCCGCCCCTTGCCCTAGGAGCATGACTAAGGAAGGGAACTGGTACATTTTAGCAAATCTGCTGTCTTCTCCATTGAAAAGAAAAAGTTACTGCTTTACTGAATATCAGTTTTCATTTTAGCATATAAAGCAGCCTTTATTTAGCTGATGTGCAGAATCACAGTGAATTGTTTTAATACCTAAAGCAATTCAAGTAACAAATTCTAGGTACAGGGAGCTGGTGGGACCTTCCACTGTAGTCCCCTGGCACAGCCTATGTGCAATTGTAGCTTTGTATGTTGTTTTTCCTTTTGTTTTTATGTGTTTGGTTTTACTCCACAACTAAATAAAGACCGTCTCTGTCCCCCAGGTATTTCTATTTTTACAATACAGGTTTGCAGAACCAACGAGTATTATATGTACAGGATTCTTTAGAGGGTGAAGCCAGAGTGTTCCTCGACCCCAACACACTCTCCGATGATGGCACAGTGGCACTCCGAGGTGAGGGCTCCGTAGCCAGGCCTGCGGGAGTCCTGGGGCCCGCGCTGACAGCTCTGATGTGGGTGCAGTCGTCCCACCCTTGAGAGACCAGACAGTGTGAACCATATTGTGAAACAGAAGCACATGCAATGTCGGGAAAGCTGATTTCGGCACAGTATATTTAGAACACACGAGTGGTCACACCTTCTGACAGCATGAAGCAGAACTAGAGAATAATTCACACCGGACCTAAATTAGCTTCTAGGGCTTCTGGGATCTTGAAGTATCACCACCACTTTCTGTAGCATCTCTGCGACCTACCTGTATTTGGAAAAAAAATTAATTCTCTTCCTAAAGAAATTTAAGTTGTACAAAGAATGTTTTAACTGTACATGTAAAACAGGAAAGAATATGAAGTCTACTTCCTTGATAAGAAAAACTGATGAGTTTTAAAATTTAGTTGATTGTTATGATGTTAGGATTAAAAGTATAAAACACAATCTTGTAGAAATTAGACAACTTGATCCTTTGTCCCCTGAGGATGAATAAGTTTTGCTATATGCAAAAATATGTATTCAGCTGCTGTATGTCTCCTAAGTAACTTCCCCCAAAATAAACTCCAGAGTCAATAAGATTACTCCAGTTTTGTGCCATAAACACCCAACTTTAGGGTAAGAATATTGTCTATACACTGTATCTATCTATGATTTACAAATTGCACACTCTGAGAATCATCACTGACTAGTATTCTAGATGTTTAGTTGAGTTGGCTCAGCATATTCTATTTTTGAAAAAGCACAAGTGTAGATTCAGCCCTACAAAATTGAGCAGTTGGAACTCTGAAGTCCTGTAATCGATTAGATGGAAATTAAAGAGCCCTGTTTCAGCAGATGTGTGCAAAGACCCCTTTATAAAGTCAGTTAGTCATTTAGTGCTTCCTCTTCCTCTCCCCGACTAGGCTTATATGTAAATGATGATCCTTAGTCTAATTAGTACTGAGAGTAATCATAATCAGTATTGGAAATAAGACGCCAGCAAGTTTATTGTGAGTATTCTTTGTTAAATTTGATCTTAGAGTTGTGAAAGAATTTAATACACTGATACTGTGCAGTAATATACTCTAAATAGAAACTCACTTCATTTTAACCAAAGTCTATCTTGCAACTCACCCAGAAGGACTTCATTATAACAGGCTCTTGTTTCTCACTTCAATAATACATTCCAAAAACTTTTTTCTGTAATGTTTGTCACATACAGGCCCCGATGGATAACATGGTAAATTAGACATGGAACTTGGTCTCAGTCTTTGAGTTTTCTGAAGACCATATTATTGGAGAAGGAAATGGCAACCCACTCCAGTATTCTTGCCTGGAGAATTCCATGGACAGAGGGGCCTGGCAAGTACAGTCCATGGGGTTGCAAAGAGTTGGACACGACTGAGCTGAAACTCCAGTACTTTGGCCACCTCATGCAAAGAGTTGACTTATTGGAAAAGACTCTGATGCTGGGAGGGATTGGGGGCAGGAGGAGAAGGGAACGACAGAGGATGAGATGGCTGGATGGCATCACTGACTTGAAGGATGTGTGTTTGAGTGAACTCCGGGAGTTGGTGATGGACGGGGAGGCCTGGCATGCTGCAATTCATGGGGTCGCAAAGAGTTGGACACGACTGAGCAACTGAACTGAACTGAGCAACTAACACAACAACAGACATTCAGATTCTTTTCATAGTGTATGATTTTTTAAAAATATACATTTTAAAGTCAAAATATTTTATTTGCATTTTCCCTGAAATTTTTAAAATTATATATAACTTATGCAGACAAAAAGAAATGAATATTTACTCCATTACTTTCTTGACCCTTTTCTGTATTTATATACATATGAGCCTGGATGCTTTATAGGAATTATAAATGATTAATAAATAGGTTTTATGAAATTTTAACTTTATTTTTCACTCATAGAAGTTCCTTTCAAAATAGTAGGAAACCTCTGAAAGTAGTTTGGTTTCTTAGGATGATTTTCAGTCTCCAGTGAAGGTTAGCAGACATCATAAGAGGATATCTCTGGTGCCTGGTGCCAAATATTACACATTCTTTATGATCATAAAAGCCAATGGAAACATAAATATTGGTCAGGAAGCATCCCACAGTGGTTAGGACGTTCAGTCTGTGACAGCCCCAGAGAGTGGGGCGTGGTGCGCTCGTCCATCTGCGGTGTTGCTTGCCTTATTTTTCACTGTCACTTTTGAAATATGCACTGCGTGAGTCTTCACTGCAAACCCTCGGGCTTCATTTACCTGGGCTTTTGGTTGTCAGATGGTGTGAATGTTAATCCTTGCGTGCTAGCAATTCTCAGAAAATGAGGTCGGAAGGAGTGATTTCAAGTAGTTTGGAATCCATTCCAAAAATTAGATAATGGTTCTAGTTTAGTTCTGTTACATTCAGTCATTACTCTAGAAGCAGTTTCCTTCCTCCCTTTCCCCTCCCTCTGAATATAAATAAAATATGCTGAAATCCCAGATGAGCTCTGCTTTTAAATGAACTACTTATTGAATTATAGAAAATTTTAAATGGAAGCATCTTAGTGGTCATATTTGGAAAGGTTAGAGAATTTGTCCAAGGTCATAAGACAAATTCCTGCAAGTCCTGGGTGAGCCCCAGGATTCTCATTACCAGTTTCCTGCTCCTCCTGTTGCCGCTTTCTGCCTCCATATGTGATGGGAAAACCCTTGTCAGCATGGCGGACAGTGGGCAAGGCTGGGAGTTGAGTTCCCATGTTCACTGACAATTTCTCATGTGTCCCTTAGGCTATGCATTCAGTGAGGATGGTGAATATTTTGCCTATGGTCTGAGTGCCAGCGGCTCCGACTGGGTGACCATCAAGTTCATGAAAGTCGATGGTGCCAAAGAGCTTCCAGATGTGCTTGAAAGAGTCAAGTTCAGTTGTATGGCCTGGACCCATGACGGGAAGGGGATGTTCTACAACGCATACCCGCAGCAGGATGGGAAAAGTGATGGTAGGTTGCGACTTGAGATGAAGCACCTTTTTCATGAAATGAAGTGTGTCTCCACATAACTTAGAGAAGAAGCTAGACCCTGCATAGAGGTTGCTTGGTCTAGAACCATGTTTCCTTGAAGGATGTTGTATCTGTTACCATTGTTGTGTAACCGATCTGCCAAAACTTTGTGGTTCACAATAATGACCATTTATTTTTGCTCGTGAGTCTGCAAATTGGCCAGGCAGTTCTGGGTGTAGCTGAATTCTGTCATGTACCTGTGATTAGCTGCCAGTCAGTTGAACATGTCTGGGGCCTCCATGATGCTCCATGTGGTCTCATCCTCTAGCAGGCCAGCCCGGGCTTGTGTGCACAACAGCTCTTCAAGAGAGAGCCGAAAGGCACGACCTCCTTAATGCCTGGGCTTGCTCCTGGAACATCACTTCACTGCTTTCTTTTGGCCAAAGCAAGCCACAGGGCCATTCAAGGGTAGGGAGACAAATACAGGGAATTGTGAAAAATTGGAGCCATTTTTATTGCAGTGTCTATTCTTCACAGATGTAGTCTCTCTCCCAAGAGGGTCATGGAGAAAATGGATTTTTTAAAAAAATAAAACCGACTTATTTAATGAGGTTTAATGAGTGATGATAAAGTTTTACAGTAATCACATCTCTTCCTCTCAGAAGTTGCAGGTCATCTGTTGGTCACATTTGTCTTGACACTTTTGTCCTTGTTAACTTCCGGGGCATGTGTTCTCCTTTTGAGTTGCACAGAGATCCTGTTATGTGCAACTGGTCCCCTTTTTTCCCTTCACCTCTCACCTTCCTAGGTAGGAAGGACACTATAGCTTGTACCTTACTGGTACAAGCTGTCAGCATCATCTTCTTTATGCTACTCCTTATTTCCATGTGGTGTAAAGCATTTTCATGTTGTCTTGGTTGGTCTTTACAGGTGGGTTTTACCATCTCTTTGCTGAAGATTTGGAGCTGGGGTGCAGGGTCTCAGTTACTTTTTGCAGTGTGTGGGCTAGCAGGAAGCAAGGCTAGTCCAGTGCTTTCTCCTGCACGTGCTGTCCCCTTGCCATGAATTGCTATATCGTTGGGGATACATGTTCTTTTCTCTTTTCCCCCAAGATGAGTTGGGAGTGAGTCTATTATGCTTTTCATTTTTTTCAGCTACAGTTAGCTTTTGCTGCCTTTGATTAGATTACTGTAGTACCTTTTTCTTAGTTCAACCAATGAACTACAGGAGGAATTAAGAGTAGGCTTTTTATTCAAGGATGCTGGCTAAAGAAAGCTCTCTGTGCTCTGTGTACTGAATTAGCTGCCTGTGTTAAGAGTGCTACTGAGTTAGAAAAGGGTTGTTTCCAAGTCCCAGGAGACCAAAAAAGTTTATCACTAGCTGTTTCTTGTTAGAGGACAGTGTTACTAAGTTAACTTCTGGAAAAGCATGAAAATTATTATTTAACCTCAACTTCCATTGGCAGAAATAGTTATAATTAGTAACCGTGGTTGATTTAAGAAAACCAACATCTCCCAGCTGTAATTTTGCTGTCCTCTTGTCTGGAAGACCTCAACAGCCTCTCAGCTTGTGTGGTAGAGGACTTATTGAGTGAGGCTAAGCAATTCTGGTCCTGTGTTTCTTACCAGTGTTCCTAGAAAGCCCATGGAGAATCACCAAGTACTGTAAAACTTTTTTTTTTTTCATGTGATGGTATCCTTTTTCTTTTTTCCTTCAACATTTTATCAACCTTCAACATTTTATCAAACATCCAAAATCAGCAAATATGTGTGATTATTTCTAGGGTGATAATCAACTGATACTTAACCCTCTGTTTTTTTTTAAATAGACTTAATCTTTTGTTGTTGTTGTTATTCAGTATTTTTATGCATTATAAAAATAATCATCATCATAAGTCATTACCATCTGTCACCATACAAAGTTATTACAAATAGTTGACTAAATTCCCTGTGCTGTACATTGTATTCTTGTGACATTTATTTGGGAATGGGAAGTTTGCACCTCTAATCCTGTTTACCTATATTGCCCATCCTCCCACCCCTCTCCCCTCTGGCAACCACCAGTTTGTTCTCTGTAGCTATGAGTAGGCTTCATCTTTTAGAGCAGATTTAGATTACACCAGAATTGAGTAGAAGGTACCAAGATTTCCCATATACCCTCTGTTCCTTATCCATGCATAGCCTCCCCCATTATCAACATCCCCACCAGAGGCTACAATAGATGAGCCTACATGGACACATCATAATCACCCCAAATCCATAGTTGACATCAGAGTTCACTCTCGGTTTGGGCAAATGTATAATGATATGCATCCAGCATTGTAGCATTTTCACTGCCTTCATAATCCTCTGTGTTCCACCTGTGCATCCTTCCTTCCTCTGCCAGTCCCTGGCAACCACTGATATTTTTACTGTCCCTATAACTTTGCCTTTTCCAGAGTGTCATATACTTGGAATCATATAATATGTAGCCTTTCAGGTTGACTTCTTTCACTTACTAATGTGTATTTAAGTTTTCGCCATATGTTTTTGTGGCTTGGTAGCTCAGTTCTTTTTAGCACTGAATAACATTCCATTGTCTAGATGTACTGTAGTTTGTTTATCCATTCACCTCTGAAGTACGTCTTGGTTGCTTCCAAGTTTTGGCATTTATGAATAAAGTTGCTGTTAACCCCTGTGTACAGATTTTTGTGTTGATTTAAGTTTGCAGCTCATTTGGATAAATACCAGTGAACATAGTTTCTGCATCTTTTATGTTTAGTTTTGTAAGAAACCGCCAGACTATGTCCTGAAGTGGCTGTACAATTACATTTCCACCAGCAATGAATGAGAATTCCTGTTATTCCACATCTTGGCCAGCATTTGGTGGTGTGATGTTTTCTGGGTTTTGGCCATTCTAATAGGTATGTAGTAGCATCTCCTTGTTTTAATTTGCAATTCCTTGACACATGCTGCAGAGCATCTTTTCATGTGCTTATTTTCCTGTATCTTCTTTGGGAGGCTAAGGTCTGTTAAGGTCTTTGGCCCTTTTTAAAATTTGTTTTCTTATTTTGGTCTTTGTTTTCCTATTGTTGAGTTTTTAAAATTCTTCGTATATTTTGGATAACAGTCCTTTATCAGATGTGTCTTTTGCAAATATTTTCTCCCAATCTGTGGCTTGTCTTTTCATTCTCTTAACAGTGTCTTTCATGGAGCAGAAGGTTTTAATTTTAATGAAGTCTGACTTAACAGTATTTCTTTCATGCCTTTGGTGTTGTATCTAAAAAGTCATCACCAGACCCAAGGTCATCTAGGTTTTCTTCTGCGTTATCTTTTAGAAGTTTGGGGGGAGTTTTTTTTATTTTTTTGGACCACACAGCATGTGGGATCTCAGTCCACCAACCAGGGATCAAACCCCATGCCCACTGCAGTGGAAGCATGAAGTCTTAACCACTAGGCCACCAGGGAGGTCTCTCTTATAGGAGTTTCTTGATTGCATTTGCATTATAAAGCCTGCAATCCATTTTGGGTTAATTTTTGCAAAGTGTGTAAGGCCTCTGTCTTGATTCATTTTTTGCACGGGGATGCCCAGTTGTTACAGCACCATTTGTTGAAGGGACTGTCTTTTCTTCACTGTATTGCCTTTTTTCTTTATCAAAGATCCATTGACTTTGTTTATGTGGGGCTCTCTACTCTGTTCTCTTGATCTGTTTGTTCTTTTGCTAATACCACCCTGTCTTGATTCCATGTAATAAATCTTGAAGTTGGGTAGTGAAGGTGCTCCAACTTTGTTCTCTTCTTTGAATATTGTGTTGGCTCTTCCAGGTCTTTTGCCTCTCCACGTAAACTTTAGGATCAGTTTGTCCATGTCCACGAAATAACTTGCTGAGATTCTGACTGGGATTGCACTGAATCTGTAGATCAAGTTGAAAAGAATTGACATCTTGACAATATTGAGTGTCTTCCATAAGATATTGAGTATATCTTTCTGTTGATTTATTCTTTGATTTCTTGCATCAGTTGTGTAATTGTTGTCCTATATCTTACACATATTTTCTTAGATTTATACCTAAGCATTCCATTTGGGGAACTGCTAGTGTAAATGGTATTGTGTTTTTAATTTCAAATTCCACTTTTTCATTGCTAGTATATAGAAAAGTGATTAACTATGGTATATTGACTTTGTATTGGATAATCCTATAACCAGATACTTAGCTTTTTAGATGCTTCTAGCATTGTCTACTGTGGGAAGAATAGATTTTCTTAAAATTGTCAGCTGCGTTTCAGTGTACATTTTTAACCCCTTCAGGCACAGAAACATCCACCAATCTCCACCAAAAGCTCTGCTACCATGTGTTGGGGACTGATCAGTCAGAAGATATTTTGTGTGCTGAGTTTCCTGATGAGCCTAAGTGGATGGGTGGAGCTGAGGTATTGTACTACCATGAAATTTTATCCACAAATAGCATCTGTCATGGATTGTGTATATAAATATTCTCTTTACATGGTGATCCTTATGGATAGTGGAAAAGAAGTTGAATATTCTTTTGTTAAAAATATTAGACCTCAAGTGTACTCTTAATAGCGAAGGTGATAAATCTTTTAAAGGTAATCTCAACATAAAAATCTCAGTACTAAAAGTAATACATGCTTATGGTAAAAATGTAAAAGTACAAAGTAATGCAAAGTAGAACATGAATATTTCAAAACTTGATCCTAATCTCAGAGATGAAAAGAGTTTTCGTCCAGAAGTCTCTTTTTACACAAGTGAGAGTGAGGGCGAAGAGTGTTTGCTTTTCTTTTTTATACAGCGGTGCTCTTCATGCTTCTTGTTTACTTGTTTTTACATTCAAAAGTGTGTCTTTTGGATGTTTACGCATCTCACAGATGGTTCATACCTTCCCGGTCTTGATAAGAAAGAGCCTCTGGTGAAGTGATACATCTTTGTAGTTACTCTCCCAGATTTTATTCTGCATCTTGAGAATCAGCTGTTAAAAAAACTTAAAAATGCTTAGAATAAGAATTAGGCTTTTGTCAGCTCATTTATATATATATATATATATATGAAATATATATTTTTTTAAGATATAAAAGCATTCTCAATGTTTTCATATAGGAGGGCTATCACCCCATTCTTACTGGGAGTGAGCGATTCACTAGAAACTTTTTAGTCCATTGAGCCTCTTATGTCTTCTCTGGGATATAGTTAGAACTTTGGTATGAAAGGGCATTTTAGATGTGAACTTCTGAACATGGGTCTGATTCACTGGGGGATAGAATAGGAATCCACGGTATTTCAGTCCTCATTCATTAATCCACTTTATTCCACATTGTCCTTTTATTTATTTTGTTTCTCTAGAACCATAGTTGGCAAACTGTTGCCCACAACTGAAATCTGGCCTGCTGCCAGCTTTTGTAAATAAAGTTTTCTTGGAACACAGCCACACCCCTTTGTTTACTTACTCTCTGTGGCTGCGTTCAGGCTATAATAGCAGAGTTGACTTGTTGCCACAGAAGGCCACGTGGCCCAAAAAGCTGAAAATACTTTCTTGCCCTTACTAGAAAAAGTTTGCCAGACTTTAACACAGTGTGTTTACAGTGAATTTATAGGACTTATATATTATCACCTGAAGTTATGCCCTTCTTTCATGCTTTGTCTTCCCCACCTAACTTCCCATCCTACAAGCTTTTCTTGTATAGTTACTGTTGTCATTTTTCTCACATATTTGTTTCTGTGGTTTTTCTGACTCTGTAGATTATTATACTAAGTTTTCGTCTTGGTCCAGCTTCTCCTCATACCTAAGGCTTCTGCATTCTGCAGATAGTAGGTATTTATTTATAAAATGATATAAATTTGTGTCTTCATTTGAGTAAAACAATTAGGAAGGTAAATATACTACCCCAGAAAATGTCATGTTAGTTCATGTGTTTCTTTTCACCTTTTGTGGGGAGAGATGTTGATGAGAAACATTATAGCAGATGTATTTTAATAAAGGTAAAATTATTTTATTGATACAATGAAATACAACTAAAAGTAAGTTCCAGAATATTGATCTTAACAAATTAGTCTGAAAGAAAACAATCTTCACTGCAGAATACACATGTAACTCCTTGCTCACATCTCTTTACTAGCATTTAATTGAAGCAGCTAGTTTTTTTTATTTGTTTTTGTTTTTAAAAATCATGGTAAAGTATAGTTAACATAAAATTTATCAGTTTAATCATCAACTAAATTTATCAGCTTAATCATTTATAGAGTACAATTACACTAAGTGTGTTCACATTATTGCACAACCGTTACCCCTGTCTGTCTCTAGAACTTCTTCATCTTGTGAAACTGAAGCTCTGTATGCATTAAATGATAACTCTTCATCCCCTCTTCTGCCCAGGCCCTGGTAACCACCATTCTACTTTCTGTCTCTTTATATATTTGACTGCTCGAGGTACCTTATGTAAATGTCATTATATAGAATTTATCCATTTGTGATGGAGACCTGGGTTTGATCCCTGGGTTGGGAAGATCTCCTGGAGGAGGGCATGGCAACCCACTCCAGTATTCTTGCCTGTAGAATCCCCATGGACAGAGGAGCCTGGCAGGCTGTCGTCCATGGGGTCGCAAAGAGTCGGAAACGACTGAAGCAACCGAGCACAGACTTGGCATAAGAGCTTCAAGGTTTATTTAGATGTTATAGCATGTGTCAGAGTTTCCATCATTTTAAAAAGTGAATAATATTCGATTGTGTACATGTACTACACTTTGCTTATCCAGTCATCTGTAAGTATGCTTGGGGTGTTTCCACAGCACGATTGTGAATAATGCTGCTATTAGTAGCCAGTTTTTAAAAATAACAGTCGAAACATATCGTATTTGCATTTAACATATATATATATATATATATATATATATATATACATATTCAATTCTGTGGCTAGGCAACTGAAAGGAAAAGCAAATTTAAATAGTTTGAGTGATCCTTCTATCATTCACTCAGTAGGTATTCACTCTGTGTAGTTCATCTAGTATAATCTTTACCATAACCTTTAGAGGACAGTGATCATTTCATTGCATAGACAAAATAAAATACCTGCGAGTATGATTAGCTTGCAAATCTACGGTTGGAATTGCCTGCTGGGTATGTTAGACCCACAGCCTGTATCTTCTTAATCAGCATGCCCTCTACCTCCCTTGACAAAAGGTAAGAGGTCATGTGAAAACAGCAGGAATGACCATTTAAAGAATGGTAGTAAACGGAGAAGGCAATGACACCCCACTCCAGCACTCTTGCCAGGAAAATCCCATGGATGGAGGAGCCTCGTGGGCTGCAGTCCACGGGGTCGCTAAGAGTCGGACATGACTGAGCGACTTCACTTTCACTTTTCACTTTCATGCATTGGAGAAGGAATGGCAAGCCACTCCAGTGTTCTTGCCTGGAGAATCCCAGGGACAGGGGAGCCTGGTGGGCTGCCATCTCTGGGATCGCACAGAGTCGGACCCGACTGAAGCGACTTAGCAGCAGCAGCAGTAATTGGAGAGCTGCATCTGTATTGCACAGAAGCAATAAATGAAGTTGTTAAATAGAAAAACAGAAATTCATGAGATGTGTCCAGTGAGTCCTGAGGAACTTTATACTGGATGAGCGCCCTGATGAGCGGATTGTGCAGAGGAAGTCGTAAGCAAACCGGTAGGCTTAGTAGACACAAACTGCGTGTAGATTTCATTAAGCTGTATTCCAGCTGCTTGAGGGATTTTGTTAGATGTCACCCTTTCAGTGGCCGGAGTGAGTTGGGCAGGTCCTGCTGAGAGGAACTTCTGGCTACATGAAAGAATACCTTCGTCCCTTAAACACGGATGCTATAGTTCTGAGCCTACAGAAGCCTGGGTCTACCCTGAATTGATGATTCAGTTCCAGGTCAGAAAAATTTAGGTTGTGCAAAAAGTCTCAATGTGGGAGTTTCTTGTACCTGTCAATGAAGTGTGATAAATCCCAAGACAGTCCAAGAAACAGGTGTGCTATAGGCTGGCTGGACCAGAAGTACCATGCCTGGTGCAGAGCTTGCTCAGGGTGTTCACTGCACGTGAAGCAGATGGTTTCCTAACAACCCCACCCCCAACTCCTTTTTTTTTTTTTAATTTTTATTTTTTTGCTGCACTTTGTGACATATGGGATCTTTTAGTATCCTGACCAAGGATTGAACCTGTACCCTTGCAGTGGAGGCATGGAGTCTTAACCACAGGGCCACCAGGAAGTCTTCTAACAGTGTTTGTTTAGTGACCTGCACCTTAGAGGAAAGCAGTAGTCCCAATCATAACCACACTCCAAATGCACGTGCTGTGGTTGTTACTTTTATTTTTCAATAGTTGCCTTTTGTGTTAGTTACTCAGTCATGTCCAACTCTTTATGACACCATGGACTGTAGCCCGCCAGACTCCTCTGTCCATGGAATTCTTCAGCCAAGAATGCTGGAGTGAGTTGCCATTCCCTTCTCCAGGGGATCTTCTGGAACCAGGGATCGAACCTCAGTCTCCTGCATTACAGGCAGATTCTTTACCATCTGAGCCACTGGGGATTGTCATTTTGAATCTAGTATTTTGTGAATACACCTAACAGCATCACTCATTGGAGGATCCGTCACTCTAGTGACAGGGGTGGACTGGAGCACAAATCAGGAGATTTTAATTTTAGTCCTGTCTGTGTGGCCTTGGGCAGGTCACATCAGCTCTCCAAGTATGTTTTCATGGTGCTTTAGATTCTCCAGTGGCCAACGGGGGAGGAGTTGGAGAAGGGGAAGGGAACTTTTACTCCTCTGGAGCTGTTTGTCCCTGTCTCCTCGTGGCTCTCAGTCATGACTGGTGCCTGGCACCAGCTCTTTGTGGCCTTCTTTTGCAGTGAGATCCCCTCAATTCTGGGAACCTCTGGACTTTGGAACCATGCATTCCCTCGTGTGAACCTTAAATTCTGGCTGACCTTGGCCATCATCCTCCCTTCCCCCAAACCTTCTCCTCTCAGCAAAATTCCCTTGAGGTTCCTGCCTCTCTGCCGCCCCTGCTTTCCATCCTTTTTCAGCAGGGACCTTTCCAGGTGCCTGGAGCTACCTACCAGCTGCCCTCCTGGTGCCTCTTGTTCCAGGGGAACCCATGTCCACCGGTCCCTCCATCCTGGATGTGCAGGCAGTGTTCAGCACTGCCCTCCTCACCTGCCAGCCCAGGCCTTGGTCCCTGCACACCTCCAGCTGCTGGGATCACAGAACTGCAGCTGCCTTATGCCTCCTGGGTGTAACATGAAACATACCTGGCATCTGGCTTGGAGGGACAGTGATGTCAGTTATTATGTAAGGTAGACTGTGAGGTTTCTGTTGGAGGGCAGGGTTGTGGGAGGGTAAGAAAAACCATGTTTTAGAAGATTCTTTTGGACACCCTCCACTCCACCGCCCCACGCCACCCCAAATCTATTTTAAAGTGATTTGTAGAGCATTAAAAACACACATGCACACAAAGCAAGCATTTTGAGACACTTCTCCCAGCAGAGGGTGCTCTGGAGTATAGATTCTGAAAACACATCACATCCCTTTAGCAGGGACTAAAGAGAAAATGCCCAGCCTCTTTGTGATATACAGCTGAATCCTACACTGAGGACCTAATTCTGTTGTACCTAATTCTTGGGGGAAGTTAGGAACGGGGGAGGTTTGTTTTTTAACAAAGGTAATCCCTTGGGCTTCTCTGGTGGCTCAGTGGTAAAAAATCCTACCAAGCAGGAGATACGAGTTTGATCCCTGGGTTGGGAAGATCTTCTGGAGAAGGAAATGTCTACCCAGTCCAATATTCTTGCCTGGAGAATTCTATGGACAGAGGGGCCTGGTGGGCTACAGTTCATGGGGTCACAAAGAGTCGAACATGACTGAGCCACTAAACAACAAATACTGATCTTAATGTTTATCACATGTCTGCATAAACCATCTTCATATGTTCACTGTGATCCCTAGTAATTAAGATATGCATATACAGCTGACTCTTGAACAGTGTGGGGGTTAAGGGTCCTAATAACTTAATCAGATTATTAAGTTAGTATCCTAATAACTTAAGAACTTTGTATCCTAATAACTTAAGAACTTTGTATATGTTGTTCCTCCATGTCCACTATTTACATCCACAGATTCAACAAATCCTGGTCTTTGTCGCACTGTAGTATTTACTGTTGAAAAAAATCCGTGTGTAAGTAGAGTCATCTTACTAAAGGGTCAACTGTGTTTGTGTACATGTTTGTATATGTTACACATATGTCAACATGTAAAATCGTTACCTAATGCTTAACTCTTTGTGGGCACTCAGGATGTACATTTCTGTACTCCCCCTTCTGCTGCTGAGGTTCATGCACATAAAGATCCTGCAGACGCTGGTGTGCCCGGCGTAGCCCTATAGGGCAAGCGCAGTCGAGTCCAGTGTTCCTCAGGAAACTCTGCCTCACCTGCCCCTTTCTTGTTGGATAGTTTTGGGCCTGAGCATTAACTCTTCGGCAGCTCTCTTCGTGGTCAACACAGTTCACGTATTTACTCCCCAAATACCTGGAAGCCCTTACCCTAGGTCCACCACTGTGCCAGGGTCAGGTGGTACATAGGAGCAGAGATGGGCAGACTCTGGCCCTGATGGAGGATGTTTGTCTGTAGTAAACTAATTTTTAAGTTGACAGAGAGGCTTCGGGCGGGGGGTGATCCATGACGGACTTCCCATCATGTTCAGTTTGTGTGCCATTTTAAAGATACCCTTGTCCTCTTGACCTTAACTTTGGTGCTTGAACCTGAGGCTGCCGGCATATGTGCTGGTGGGTGGCCCTTCACCCCCTTGTGCTGTCCCAGGGGGTGTACTTTCCCTGGCTCCTGAAGACGGATTCCGTCTGTTCATCTCAGGAGAAGCGGTCCTTGTTTCAGTCCTAGGGGTACTCCTGATCGGACCGTGCGTGTCCAAGGCTCACCACTCTCGTCCTCTCTTTCACTGGCACTGCATGAAGCAATAAGCTCCGTCATGCTGCTAGACACGCAGGGCAGAGCGTGGTGGGGAAGGCAGAAAGCCAGGAAGCCAAACTAAAGACCTGGATGTGAGAAAGGCTGCAGGGGGCACTGCTCTGAATTCATGAAACAGCTTCTGATGGGGGAGAATTGTTTTTGCCTTAGAAAATTGGATTTGTTGATCATCACTTTTCTCAGCTTCTCAGCTGCCCCCAACCACCACCCTACAGCTCAGTAGGGGAGAAAAGAGAACAGTCAATTCTTATATAACCAAGCTCATGTGCCAGAGAAACAATCAGGTAGATGAGAAAGAGTGACTATAACACGTTGAGACCTCTGTTGCTCATTTTACTTTGAATGTGTTTTCTTTTCTTAGAATGTTCTGATATATCTGTTTCTGGCATATGCAACAACATATTCTAGAGTGCTGGGGTTTCTTTCTTTTCTCCCTCCTTGCTGTGGTAGCACCCAGTATTGGGAAAGCTGATTTCAGGACTACCCATTAGAAATGTTTATGTCAGTGCTTATCACACTGCTTATAAATGACCACCCGGTGTGTCTGCTGCTGATACTGTCTCCTGTTTTTATAACAAATCCATAATGAGTCCCATAAATGAAAAGCTGTCCCTTTAGGTGATTAGTTTGACATTTGAAAGTTTTCCTAGATTATGTTTTGGAAACATACATAATATTAAAGAGAAGTTGCTATGATTCACAACTACTATGAAAAGAATCCAAAAGAGTCTATGAAATAAAATTGATAGTTTTTTGCTCTGAGAGGAACATGGTTAGCTCTCAAATGCTATTAAAATCCATTGTCACTCCTTTTGTTAATTTCCCAGGCAATTTTAAGTCTCGCTGCTTTTCAGTGTACTTTTCTTATACATGCAATTAATTCTTTGTGGTAATATATAAAAGACTTTTCTCACTTTGAAAAAGTGCATGTACTTTCAAGTTATGAAAAAACTTCCTCCACCCTCTTCTTGTTGGTTTCTAAGTAGAAAAAATGATGTATATTAAAGAGATGTCATGTCCGTGAAGATTTGGTTATTAACACAAGACTATGTAACCATGGAGTCCAGAAGCTCTAGCATAAAACAGTTAAGAGCTTTTTTTTTTGAAAAGGATAATAAGTTTGATGAAAGTCCACATATTCTGTATATATGTAAATATTAGTTATGTGTCTTGATGTTTTGGAAGACAGTTTTGGAGATAATTTAAAACATTAAGGTTGAGAGTTTAAAACATTAAGAAGTGATCGTCTGTCAATTTTCTCTTAATAAGAGGTGCATGAAGAAAAGCTGGCTTATTCAGGTCATCTGGAAAGCCCAGCTGTTTATTTTTTTACTATATTGAGACTAAAAATAACCAGATTCATCTACTTCAGGATTTTTATGCTAGTAATAAGTTTATTGTTTAAAATACAAAGATCCTGTTCTCTAGAGAAATTGCTATTGTCAGTGTATTAGTTTAATTTAACACTTATTTTGGTTGATTTCCTATTTTTTTAAAAAAGCCTCAAATGAGCGAGTGGTAGAAATGCTGACTGCTTGTGAACACAGAGCAGCCTGACCCAGACTCTGGTCTGAATGGATCGCGGTGACACCTCCGTGAGGTGTCCACTCAAGAAATTCCGTAAAAACCTATTATTTGGGGCTAGATTCCCTGAGGTTTGTCCTGGTTCCTGCTTATCTCTAAATTTCATGTTTGCTGGCAGCTGACTGTAGGGATTGTATTCCCAAATGTGCTGAGTCATGTGTGTGTTGGAACAGCACATGTGAATCTAACAGAATAAAGTATAAAATACATACGCCATTGAATAGTTTGTGTGATGTTTGTGTGATGTCTGTCAAAGGTTTCCTTGGTAAATATACTGTCTCAGTGAGGCTCCGTACCACAGTACACACAGTTAAATTTTCTCAGTGAATTAATGTGGCTTCTTTAATGAAAGTATAAAGTCTGATAACCCCATATTTTATGCCCTTCCTTTTGATAACTGGAAATGCACATGGCAGCTATTATTGACTGGGTGTCCCTCTTCAAAACCAGAAGCCTCACTTTAGAAGGTTTCCTTTGAATAGTGTTAAATATGTCAGGATGAGAAACCAGGTGAGATAATGCCTTGCATGGTGTCACAGGTCAGGTTTAGTGGGAGTGCTTTTAAAACATCTGCCTATGCTGGGGACAGAGAAGCCTGGCCTGCCGCAGTCCGTGAGGTTGCCAAGAGTGGGACACGACTGAGTGACTGAACTGACTGATGGTGGGGAGTGAAGGTAGAAGGGGAGAAGTTGAGTAAGTCATGACAGGGGTTTCGGCCAACCCTACAGGGAGCTCCTATGAGCTACGTTATTAGCACTTCAGCATTTGCCTAACTAGGAGTGAGGGATTGGGGCTTTTGTACCTCTGCATGTGGGATGAGCCCAAAAGAATATGTCCTTGGGAGGACAAGGCCCTGAGGTTCTCAGCTGAGTGCTGTCTGTTCCCAGCGCCCCGCAGCTAGGGGAACGAGTGCTTCAGCAGACTGCCGCGTCCACTACAAATGCTGCTGTCTGTGAGGTGTGTACTTAAGAATGAGTATGTTAGGTATAGCTCTCTGAACCAGTACTGTGTCATCATAGCAGTTGTGAGAATGGGAAAAGTCAAGCAACCATTTTTAGAGGAATTCTGCTTTTCTTTAAAGAACTAGTTAGAGACCATTCCTTCCCCCAGACCTTTTCCGATCTCACTCTTCTTTCCAGCGCCCCTCCCTGTGAGATTTCTCAGTATTAATGTTTAGAGTATTACTTTATATCTGTGCGTGAATGTGTGTGTCTGACTTTCCCACCTGAGCCCTCGATTTCAAAGCCCTGTCCTGCTCTGATCTGTGTGTTCTAGAGCCTGGCTCAGCTGCAGGAGACTGTCAGTAAATGTTGCTTGAATAAACAGCCTCAGCTCTGACTCCCCTAAATAGTAGATGCCTGTGGTTGGTGGCACATGTTAAATTGTGTCTTCGGTAAAGGAGATGGAAAGTTACCTGGCAGCGGATTCTCCTGTTAAAACCAGCTACAATTTATGACAGTTTTATCTTCAACCTCATCTACCCCAGAGCAAGGGAGGATGGCTTTTGGCTTTGTTTTTTTATCTTTCAAGGTCATCTGGTTATGGATAATGAATAGCTAAGTACCAGCAGATTGCCAAATATTTTGTACCTTCCCTAGTGGCTTAGATGGTAAAGAATGTGCCTGCAGTGTGGGAGACCTAGGCTCAACCCTAGGTCGGGAAGATCCCCTGGAGAAGGAAATGGCAACACACTCCAGTTATTCTTGCCTGGAGAATTCCATGGACGGAGGAGCCTGGTGGGCTGCAGTTCAGGGGATCACAAAGAGTTGGACATAATTGAATGACCAACACACTTTCTGTGAATACCACATTCTTTATACATTTGAATTTTCTTTTTCCAGATACTTTTATCAACAAATATTATTAGATATTAATAATATCAAAGATATTATTCCTGTCTTTCTTAATTAGCATTTTCTAAAGAGGCCTGGTGTGCTGGGATTCATGGGGTCGCAAAGAGTCGGACGCGACTAAGCGACTGATCTGATCGGATCTGAAAGATATTTAACCAAATTCAGCATATGACCTCATACAGTTAGGTTGTCAAGGTAACTTGTGTCTAAAGGGAAATACACTTTTTTTAAAAAGAATTGTCAGTAGTAAGAATGGTAAAGAGTTTTAGCTTTCATCCTGTTAGTGTTGTTTGAAATATAATCAGTGGACTTAGTATCAACAAATGTAAATATTTTATTTACATTTCTTAGATTTTTGTTTTTGTTAAAATTTATTTATATAAGAGGCAGATTTTCATGAAATAAAATCATTTTGACTTAAGGAAAATTTGCTTAACATTATATGGACATAAAGTGAAAGGAAGCTGTGACTTAAGAATTACGTATTTCATAATCGGTCAGGCTAGCATTGTTGCACCCCTGTTGCAAAAAGTCAGTGGTTTTGAATGAGATTAAGTGATTCCAGAGAACACGGTTTTTCTTCTGATGTCATATTGTTTAAAGGAAAACAGTGTTCTGTGAACTGGAGTTTGTACTGTTCATGAAGGCCTGATGGGACCCTTGGCTCTCCTGCTTTTCTGTTTTCCTTTTATCTGGATTTCAGCAAATTCGCTTTCTGCTCTCGAGATTCAAGGTCTCCTCCGCAATCAACAGTATTTTTGTCTTCCCCTTCCAGTGATTCCCAAAATTCAGTTTTTTAAACTGTCTTGAAATAGTCTGAATGTGAGGCGGTGGTTGAATATGCATTGTTACTGATTACATTTTGGTGTAAGAAGGTATTTCCTAATGTATATATTTTGGGGGCAACAGTGACTTACAAATGCATGAGCATTTGAAAATTCAGAGTTGTTTGCAGTTGAGCATATTTGTTTAGTGGCTATGAAATATCTGAGTTGTAAGGAAGAGAGACTGACTTAATTGGCATCCCAACAGCAATTCCCTTGGAACTTCCTGCCTTAGATTAAATATAAACTGCTGCAGCCATTTAGTGCAGCCAGAAATACCGAGAAAAACTCATTAGATGTGCTTGAGACAGCTGTCATCGAAGGTTTGGTGTGGATCTTGCAGTGAGTTTTACTGCCCTGTCATTCTGTTGGCTGAATCACTGCCACTGAATTAGCCATCATTTATGATTGATGTAGCATGACTCTAAGCACTAAGCTATAAGAGTCTGTCTTTGTTTAAAGGACAAGAGAACAAAAGTATGAAGTATTATTAATGAGACTGCTTTCTGTTACGTTTAATAAAGTGACAATTGTGATGTTGCTAATGATATTCTTAATAATATAGGACAGTTTAAAAATAAGGTGAAACTGAATTTCTGGACACTGGTTTATTGGCTATGTATATGAAAAACTTAAGGAAAATGTATAAAAGACTAGAAACAAGAGTATTTAACTCACAGAGCAGTCAATGAAGAGGAAGTTTATGAAGAAGTTTATCTTAATTAAAAGTTTATATTAGTACAGTATAAAAAGGAAATAAGAAGGGAAAAGCAAGTTAACTAGAATGTTAAAAGTAAGATGTAGAAGCAATAACAATTAGAAAGACAAAATACAGGTTCTTAGATTGAGTTTTCAACTCAGTCAACTCAGATATTCATTTTCAAGAAACCCACTTAAAACATAATGACAAGTAATTTGGATGGAGGATGGAGAAAAGAATTCATGGAAATCATAAATGTATACGTAGTTTTTCCAAAACCATTTGACGATCGTTGAAAATACTATAAGAAGCCTAGACAGAGATGGAGAGAGTGTACCTGAATCATTTGGCCTCTTGTGTAGCTTGTGACCAAAACTCATACAAGAAAATGTGATTCAGTTTCTTGGAAAGGAGACTACTTCAGAACTTAGACAGAATGTCACAAAGAAAGAACAGCCACATTAAACAGTTTTCTAGAATCTTTGATCAAACTATACTTACTTGGAATCCCACTTCTGTTTTACAAGTACTGATTACCTCTGTGCTTTAAAACAGTTTTTTTTTTTTTTCCTGAGAAAAAGATATTTAACATACAGTGTGCTTAAAAATGCTGGATGTTTTAGACACACATAGCTATTTTGATTAATTTATAAATGCAGAAGAGACCTAATTGACATACACTTGGTTTACAAACCTGCTGATAGAAAGTGGATGGACATTTCCAGAGAGCAGGAATCTAATTCCTCCAAGTCTAAAAGCTTGATGCTCCTAATAAGTAAAACCCTAAATTATCCTACTGTGTAATAAGATAAAAACTATGTCATTATTAGGTTTTTTTATGAATCATAAATATTTTCTTTTTAATTAGTCCTCAATTACGCATTCTTAATTTTTATATCTGTGTATTTTAAACATATGATAATATACCCTAAAAATGTATCCAATAAAGAATTAAAAATGAGTTAAATAAAAACATAATGACAAGTTTGCTTCTGGCCATAAGTGTAACTGGTATTGGGCTAGCCCTGCTACCATAAACAGGTAGAAAATTATACAAAATGGAAAAAACATCTGTTGGAGCTATTGATCTACAGGTATCATAGGACTGTAATCTGTGAGAGAGATGTTCTCCTACAATAGCCCCAGGTTTCTGCCTGGAGGAATTTTCTGATTGTGGCACAAGGAAGAAGAACCCCCAGGATACTGCAGCCTCACTGGACTAGGGGTCCAAAGATCCGAATTCAGGAAGAGTGAGGCCACTGGAACTTGCAGGCACAAAACCAAAGGAGGGGAACCACCCATTAAGAGTCCTGGGAATCTTCTTGGTGTCCCCTTGAATCTTAGACTGACTATTAAGCCATACATGCATAGACTGAGGCTCCATGATTCAAGCTGTGAACAACCACCAGAAACTTGTAAGCTAACAACTAACTACTAGAGATTTAACAAGTGGGAGATTTTCACATTCTAACCAGTTAAAGTGGAAAGGACTCATGAACAACCAGAGTATTCAGCAAAAACCCCAGAATGGCCATTCATGCTTTTGCAGTATGACTGGAGACCTGCCCCAACAAAGCTTGAAAATAAGCCTTGAATGGATTAAGCTAATCTATAAAAATGAACAGCCTCAAAACTTTTTAAAGAAGGACCCCCCCCCCAAAAAAAAAATCCAGGTGGCATTCAGAATGTTCAAAATCCAACTTTAAAAAATTACTAGATGTGTAAAGAAGCAAGAAAATGTGACTTATAACCAGGAGAGAAGTTAGTTAATAAAACAGATCTAGAAATGACAGTAGTAGAATTAACAGATATGGACTTTTCAAAAGCAATTATGAAAATGAGTTTAAAAGGATTTTAGCAAATGTTAATGTAAATAACAAAGAAACAGAAAATATGAAAATAACCAAGTATTTTTCTAAAAGTGAAAATAATCTGAATCAAAAAATTCTCTACATGGGCTTAATAATAGATTAGATACTATGAAAGAAAATATCAGTGAATTTGAAGACAGCATGTTGAAGCTAAGCCATGGAGAGGGGAAAAAAAAATTGAAACAAAAACAAACACAGTCTCATTCAACTGTAGAACTACACTAAGTGACCTAACATGATGTATTTGAAGTCTTAGGGTAGGGGTGAGGGGATACAAAAATTATATGAGGAAAAAGCAGCCAAAAATGTTATGAATTTGATAAAATAGACAAATCCAAATATTCAAGAAGCTCCACAAATATGAAGTAGATGACTCCAGTGAAAGTAAATTATTACCAATTTGCAGAAAACCAAAGACAGTAAGGAAACCTTAAAAGCAGCCAGATATGAAAACATATTATACATAGGGAGAAAAACATAAGGAGTGACTTCATCTGAAACAGTGACAATCAGAAGACAGTGGAAAGACATCTTCTTATGAAGTCTACCTTGACTGCCATATTTAAAACCACAGTCCCTCCCCACACACCTGCCTCCCTTACCCAGGCCTGTTACATGTTCTGTATGACATTTACCATTTTATAATACACTGCATTGTTGTTGTTGTGTAGTGGCTAAGCATGTCCAACTCTTTTGCGACCCCGTGAACTATAGCCCTCTAGGCTCCTTCTGTCCTTGGGATTTCCCAAGAAAGAGTTCTGGAGTGGGTAGTCATGCTCTTCTCCAGGGGCTCTTCCCAACCCAGAGATCGAACCCGCATCTCCTATGTCTTCTGCATTGGCAAGCAGCTTCTTTACTAGTTGCGCCACCTGGGAAGCCGCAATTTATCTTTAGCACTTAGGAAAATGTCTTGTGCATAATAGTTGCTTGGCAAATATTTATTTTATGAATAAATGAAAGGATAGCTGTTGTTGGTAAGTGCATTAGTTAGAGTTCTCCAGAGAAACAGAACCAAGATATTTGATATATCTTTTATATATAATATATATAATTATATATATATATCTAACATATAACATATATTAACATACAATATAATTATATATATTATAATATATTTTATATATATATAAGATATACAAATATCCTGTTGGTTTGTATATTATATATATATATAGGGGCTTCACCAGTGGCTTAGTGGTAAAGAATCTGCCTGCAACTCAGGAGATACGGGTTCAGTCCCTGGGTCCGGAAGATCCCCTGGAGAAGAGCATGGCAGCTCTCTGCAGTATTCTTGCTGGGAAAAGCCCATGGACAGAGGAGCCTGGCGGGCTGAAGCCCATAGGCTTGCAAAGAGTTGGACACAAGTGAGCACACAATATATATGCAGAGACAGAGAAATTTTTTTAAGGAATTGGCTAACATGATAATGGAGGCTTGACACTTCCAAAATCTACAGGGTAGGCTGGCAGGTTGGAAACCCAGGAAAGTTTCAGTTCAGAATCCAGAGGCCACCTGCTGGCAGAATTCCTGCTGGCTGGGGGAGGTCGGGCTTTTCTGCGAAGGCCTTTGACTGATTGGTTGAGGCGCATCATATTATGGAGGGTAATCAGCTGTACTCAGAGTTCACCAGTTTAAATGTCAATCTCATTCAGAAAAGCACTTTCACAGAAACATCTAGAATAATGTTTGATCAAATATCTAGGTACCATGGCCTAGCGAAGATGGCACATATAATTCACCTTCAGAATAGGATGTGGAAAATAGCTGAAATGTGAGTGTAAGTCAGTAAAATCACTTAGGAAGATAATTTGGCAACATCTGGTGAAGTAGAGTATGTGCATATTGTATCGCTGAGCAGTTTTACTTGCAGTTATGTACCCCAGGAAACATGTAATGAAGGCACAAGTGTTGCTTGTAAGAAGGACGAAAACCACAAATGAAGAAAATGCAAATAATCCAAATGCTCATGTGGTAGGAAGATCAATCAATTATAGTGTTTTCCTAGAGTGGAATATTTTACCTCAGTTATAACCGGTGAAGCAAATATACATGTATCAACATACATTAATTTTTTAAATATTGAATGAAAAAATTAGTTGCAAAAGGATATATATAGTCTGATACTACTTATATCAATTTTGACAACTCAAAACAGTGTTATTTGTTGCATTAGTATTTATCAAGATTCTTTTTGCTACTAAGATTCTTCTGTTTAGTATTCTAAAAGATAGCTGCTGAAGCACAGCCTTTTATTTCTTCTGCCTTGTGTAGAGGGGACTAAAGATCCGTGTAAAAAGTTGTTCATTTGTTCAATAGAAACTTGTTAACGTGAACATTATGAACCACAAATGAACTTTTGTGTATTCACACCCATTTTGCTAATTCTTACGTATTTAGTACAGTTTTAAAACGTATAACCCATGACAAAAATTCAAATTTAGGATATTAATATTGAGAATGACAGATTGCATGTATTTTTCAGTTAAAGGATAGACTTTATTTTTTTAAACTTTTAAAAAAGCACAGTTGTCATAGAATATTACATTAGTTTTAGGTGTACAACATAGTGATCCAACAATCAAATATATTACAATAAATGATCACCACGGCAAGTCCCATAACCATCTGTCACCATACAAAATTATTACAGTATTATTGACTATAAAGAATAGGTGCTAAGTAAAAGTCATTTTGAATCATGACATTCAGTTATATATACTGATATTTTCAACTTAAATATTTCACTATGTTTTGTTAAAATAAAGTGATTAACTGCAAGATAAGTTAAAATTGATGTTATCTGTTTTTCTTTCTTATCCAGTCATAGGTTTGCTGTAAAGATACACCAGTGAATTTTTTTTTTAACTTAATGTGTAACAGTGTCCTCACAAAAAATATATTCTACTAAGTTCCCTGTGCTGTTGTTGTTTCCTTTGTAGTTATCTGACGATGGTCGCTACGTCTTATTGTCGATAAGGGAGGGATGTGACCCTGTAAACCGACTCTGGTACTGTGACCTCCATCAGGAGCCCAATGGCATCACTGGTAAGCTGTCTTTCAAACACAGATGATTATTCCAGAGAGCCCCATTAAAAAGCAATTATGTTGGTCTTCTAATTGATTTCCCAGGAAACCTTCTTCCATTTAATCACGTCATCTCAGGTCTTATGATCTTTTCTTTTGATGTTATTTCTTAAAATGAAAAAAAATTTGAATGAAGCTCTTGTTGGCTTTAGCATTTTTTCTGTAGATCAAGGCTAACCATATTTTTTGTATGTTTCTCCGTGTGAAAGTATCCTGTCTGTATTGCAGATGAAGATTGTTCAGGAGAAGCTGCCTCTTTGATCTGTAAAGTATTATTACTGCCTAGATGTGATGGTGCAGACTGTCACGGGAAAGAGATCGAACACCAGTGACAATTTATCAGGCTAATATGTGATCATAAGACAGCTTCTCAGTGCTGGACACACGTGCAGTATTAGCTTAACTTGCTGCCTAAAACTGTAGGTATCAAGATAGGACCAGCCAGTCACGAATTCTGGAGATGGCTTATTTTATTTATTTTTTTATTTTATAAAATTGCTCCCCATTATATTTTATTTATTTTTTAATATAAATTTATTTATTTTAATTGGAGGCTAATTACTTTACAATATTGTATTGGTTTTGCCATACATCAATATGAATCCACCACGGGTGTACACATGTTCCCCATCCTGAACCCACCTCCCACCTCCTTCCCCATACCATCCCTCTGGGTCATCCCAGTGCACCAGCCCCAAGCATCCTGTATCATGCATCGAACCTGGACTGGCGATTCGTTTCATATATGATATTATACATGTTTCAATGCCATTCTCCCAAATCATCCCACCCTCTCCCTCTCCCACAGAGTCCAAAAGACTGTTCTATACATCAGTGTCTCTTTTGCTCTCTTGCATACAGGGTTATTGTTACCATCTTTCTAAATTCCATATATATGTGTTAGTATACTGTATTGGTGTTTTTCTTTCTGGCTTACTTCACTCTGTATAATAGGCTCCAGTTTCATCCACCTCATTAGAACTGATTCAGATGTATTCTTCTTAATGGTTGAGTAATACTCCATTGTGTATATGTACCACAGCTTTCTTATCCATTCATCTGCTGATGGACATCTAGGTTGCTTCCATGTCCTGGCTATTATAAACAGTGCTGCAGTGAACATTGGGGTACACGTGTCTCTTTCAATTCTGGTTTCCTCGATGTGTATGGCCTGCAGTGGGATTGCTGGGTCATAAGGCAGTTGTATTTCCAGTTTTTTAAGGAATCTATACACTGTTTTCCATAGTGGCTGTACTAGTTTGCATTCCCACCAACAGTGTAAGAGGGTTCCCTTTCCTCCACACCCTCTCCAGCATTTATTGCTTGTAGACTTTTGGATAGCAGCCATTCTGACTGGTGTGAAATGGTAGCTCATTGTGGTTTTGATTTGCATTTCTCTGATAATGAGTGATGTTGAGCATCTTTTCATGTGTTTGTTAGCCAAGATGGCTTATTTTAAATGTTGTTTTCCTCCAACATTTATATCATATCAGCACCATCATCAAGCATTAAAGCTTTTCAACAGCATTATTTACTGTACTGGGAATTCCCAGACCCCAAAACTATCAGGGATATTAGCACCCGGTGCTCGAGCTCATGCTTAGATGTGTCAATCCTGTCCGACTCTTTGGGACCCCATGGACTATACCCTGCCAGGCTCCTCTGTCCATGATATTCTCCAGGGAAGAGTACTGGAGTGGGTTGCTATACCCTCCTCCAGGGGATCTTCCCCACCCCAGAATCGAACCTGTGTCTTCCTGCGTTACAGGCAGATTTTTTACCACTGAGGCAGTGGGGAAGCCCTTAGCACCCAGATAACGGCACAATTACCCCATATTCTGGTTAATATGAAATAAATACATTTTAGAGATGTGTATGTTCAATCTCTCAGTTGTTTACGACTCTTTGTGACCTTATGGTCTATAGCCCACCAAGGCCTTCTGTCAGTGGGAATCTCCAGGCAAAAATACTGGAATGGGTTGCCATTTCCTACTCGAGGGGATCTTCCTAACCTAGAGATTGAATCCACTTCTCTTGCGTCTCCTGTATTGGCAGATGGACTCTTTATCACTAGTGCCATATAGGAAGCACCATATTTCAGAGATAGTTGACACAAATTTTTAAAATATACAATATTGTATTCATGTCTAATTGTTGATTAGATTCCTTCATTATTAGTATTTTATCTATATTATGTTATGATCAGAAAATATATACCATTTTATATTATTAATTGGGTACTGCATCATTTTTAAACTTCTTTGAGCAAGATCTGCAAAACAAAAAGATATATCCATTTTGATCTCATGAATACTACATCCACCTTGGTTTTCACATTCTCTGAAAGATGCACAACACCACTCAAGAATCACTCACCTGAGTTGCAAGTCTAGCTCTGCACAGAGCTGAGCATGGAAAGTCGAATCTTATACAAGATGACAGATATTACTGTGCTGTAGTCCTGCCCACTTTCCTGCTTGGGCCTAGGATGGTGGAAGGGACTTTGCCTTTCTCCAGTTTATCAAAAATTTCAGTTACAGTGTCTTCCTCCAGAGAGCACTGCTTTCATTTTCTATTTATTACTCCATTATATCTTTAAATTATTAGTAGGCCTGTTATTAAAAGATACACAAATTGCTTAATTGACTCCAAATGCAGAGAAAAAATTTCATCGACACTTTAACACTCTGAACTATTTCTGTGTCCACTTCCATAATAAACAGTACTACTTTGAGTGAGACTTAGCAAATGCCAGTGCCTCTGTTTTCTTCCTGATCGCTTAGGGTCCTTACCTTTTTCTCCCCACTACCTCTCTCTGCCCCATGTTTTCAGCATTTATGAGAAATTAACAAGGAGGATATGATATGCAGAGATTGGGATTCCAGGAGGAAGGTGGCGTAGAGGTGCACTGCTGCTGCTGCTGCTGCTGCTGTCGCTTCAGTCGTGTCTGAGAGGTGCACTGGGCCCTCATAAATAAGATTCTAGTCCTTGCAGCCATGAATGAACATGAGGAATGAAAGAGGGAAGCATTTAAAAAAATCCTGAAGGCTATGTTCAGGTTGGAAGATACTTAGAGAATATGCCAGGTCCTGGCTTCCCTTCCTGACGTGATCTTTCCTTGACCTATGAGACCATTGTCTTTGTTTTCTAGGTGATTTTTATGTAGCTTAGGTGAAAAACCCAGCACAGAGTAATCACTCAGTAAATTTAGCAATTATTGTTTTCCAAATTGTTCTCTCTCTTTTTTAAAAAAAAATTATTCTAGAGGAACTTTAAGATTATTTTGCCTTGATCTGAACAAAACCCAGCTATATGTTTGACTAGGACTACGTGTAAATCTTCACATTTATTTGGGACTGTACCTCTGAGTTATATAGGAAACTACATGTATCTTACTAAAGTTATTGCTAGGTGTTTTATATTTGTGAAATATCAATGGTTAGTGAATGTGTCTGTCAAGGTTTAACAAGAGAAGGAGAACCAGTAGGAGATATATATTAAGAGATTTATTGCAAGGGATTGGCTTACAAGATTAGAGGCCTGGCCGGCTAGGAAAGTCTGAAACCAGTAGGGCAGGCTATCAGGAGGGACAGGCTGAAACGCTCAGGCATAGGTTGAAGCTGCCGTCCACAAGTGGAATTTCTTCTTGTTTAGGGAAGCCTCAACTCTGCTGGAAGGCTCAGGCCTACCCAGACTGTCTAGGATAATCTCCTTTACTTAAAGTCAACTGATTATGGTCTTTAATCATATCTATAAAATACCTTCACAGTAACACCTAGATTAGTGTTTGATCAGTTAATTCAGTACATCAGTTTAGACAAGTGGATGTATCAAAAAGACCTTCCCAATGAGCTCATGGAAAACCACATGGAAAGAACAGAGCAAACAAGTCTTACAATAACCTCATACCGTTTTTAAAAATGAGAATACTAAACTGACCGGTATGTGGAATTCATTGATTAAAAAGTATAGAATATCCTGTAAACAAGAAGACACAATGTACATGAATAAGATAGATGGATTTTAAGCTGTTGAGTTGCACACAGACAAATTGGGAGCAATTTGTAGAGTGTTCTCCAGTGATAGCTGCTAAATTCTGGGTATAGTTCTGGGCCTATCTTTTTTTTTTTTCTCTTTACTAGCATTAAACCTATGAATATCATAAGCCTCAGAGGAGTTCTTTTGAATGGCAGTCCTAGGATTCTGAAAGCTCTCAACAGTTGCAGTGATTGACCAGTACTAAGAAAATGAAATCAGTTCCCACTCTTGCGTTCAAAAGTCAATTAATTGTGTAGGTCAGGATTAAAAGATCTTTGTGTGTGTGTGTGTGTGTGTGGCTGGGGGTGGTGGTGGTAGTGTGTGTATGTGTTTTTTTTTTAATTGACTGGTGATTTATTATGAGTTAATTATATGATTGGGGCTTCCTACGTGGCTCAGTGGTAAAGAATCCACCTGCCAATGCATGAGGCACAGGTTCGATTCCTGGATCGGGAAGATCCCCCGGAGTAGGAGGCTACCCAATGCAGTATTCTTGCCTGGGAAAAGCCCACGGATAGAGGAGCCTGGCAGGCTACAGTCCATGGGATTGCAAGCAGTCAGACACATCTGGGCGACTGAGCACACATGCACTATTACATGATTATGACTGGTTAGAAAAAACAAGTACCGTGGGTGAGTTTAAATGTTGAAGACACTGAGTGTATTTGGTTTATAACAGGAGAGACATAGAAGATTGATATTGTGATTATTAAAATTTTTTAAATAGTTCCTCTTCATTACAGTTGGGTGTATTGAGACAGTAAGACTTTAAAATCTCAACTGTACCACTAAATAATTAGTGACCCTGGAAAAGTCATCCCTTCTGTCTTCATATTTGCACAAATACAAATGAGGCAGTGGTACCTACTTCGTAATACATGCTTAGCAATAGGTAAGTGATACCTACTTAGCAATGGTGAAGAGTAATGAAAATGCACAGAAAAGGGCTTAGCAGGGTTCCTGGCATAGAGTGGATTCTCACGTATGCCTTCTTTCTTTATCCGTTTGTTTTTTGACTGAAAGGGGAATATTTGGAGTCATCACACCATGGTTTTAGGAAGTAGATTAAATAGATTAAAGATGCCCTAAAAATAATGTATCTTTAGTATCAAAGCTGCTTTAAACACAGATCTTGGTATTATTTTATGTAAAACTCGATTCATAATCAGCAGAGTCCTTATATGGAAGAAAACTTGAAGAGGTGTGCCTCTCATGGGGGCACGTTTAATTTTTCAGGTTGATAACTGAAAATTCCAGAGAGCATATACCCAGCTGGGGACCATGACTGCCACCCAGAATCTTTTTCATGCCGTTCCCTTACTGCTCCCGCATTTTTGTTGCCCTGTTTAAACTAAAGGAAATAATAATATTTAAGTTAAATGCTAAATGTGCTAGTTAACTGAAATAGTAGGTGAGTTAAACTGAATAGCTGGTGACTGAAAACTAAATCCAGTGTTATGAAATCATCAACATTATACTGCATAAATTGATACCCCTTGTGATAACCTCAGGCCATTCTGTTACCATTTTAATCATGTTTACCTTAACAGCAGGGAGATTTACCAGCATTGCCCTATACATTAATTCTTTATTTATTAGGGCATCACTAAATATCTTGTCTGGAGAACTAAATGATTTCACTGAGGAAGCTCTTTTGTAACATTTCTCTCATTTTTGTTTTCCAAGAAAACCTTCTGCCTGTGTGCATTTTGAAATGAGAAGCACCAAAAAATGGCCAGTGGCTGCTTAATACCACAGAAGAGGATAACACATACTACATAAATATAGAATGGAAAAAATCTTAAACTCTTGAGAGTTAAAAGTACGCTCTCTGAGTGATTTACATTTATGCCAGTTTGATTTTCTGTTCAAAGACTAGCTGACCTTGCTCTGAGCTACTCTGTGAGCAGAATCTTTCTTTTACCCTTGCCTCTCTTTGGAGAACCTCACTTCTGCCACTTACGTTTGCAGTGTTTTTACTTAGTAGTAACATGACCACATTTCTTGCAAACTGTGGGCCGTGGCTGCTCACAGGAACTGCAGTTCATGCTGTAGCTGCTCCTGTCCTTACTTTTCTGAACACTTCGCTCATCACTGGATGGAAACTGCACTTGGCCTCTTGTCTGGGCCTTAGAAGCCTCTATAATTTTCCAAGTGTTCAAAATAGCTAAGCAGGCCCCCTCCAAGGAATATTGCACCATCTTCTGCTCTGGCTGCTGGAGACGTGTCCCGAGTCACTGTCTGCTTTCTCTGGGGAAAGAGGCACTTCTGCCCTAGGAGTTAACATGCTTCCTCTTGCTTTTGTGATACCTTTCATGCTTTTGGCCCTTCTGCCCTTTCCCCTGTTCTGGTTTCTTTTTTCTCTTCATACAAAAACCTTGTGTGTGTGATTCCTTTTGAGCTGCACAAGGTTAAGGACCTTGTCTGTCTCATTGCCATAGGGTCCCTATCACCTAGAACAGTGCCTGACAACAATAGAGATTCTCTCCTTGACCAGACTTGAGTCAGGCTCCTCTGAGCCTCTTCTCGGTTAGGCTTCAGTCTTAGTTCCTTGTCCCCCTGCTCAACTTTCTGGGCCCACAGAGCCCCAGTTGTAGTGAGAATCCTGCTAGGTCAGTTTAAAGACAGTCCTGTACCCTTGGTATGGATCCAATTCCCCTTCCCCCAGCTATCCCTCATGTGCTTAACCTGCTTTCACCAAAAATCCCCTACCCTGATGTCTTCTCTTAGTAATTTTTGATCCACCAACCCTCTCATTCTGCACAATGGCTATAAACCTCCAGCTATCTTTTCTGTATTTGAGTTCTGTGTGATCTCTCTCCCTTATTGCAGTAGTCTTGAGTAGTCTTCATTACCATCTTAACAAGTGTCGGATAACTTTTCTTTAACACAGACTCATAGTAGATGGGTACCAGCTTGTCTCCGATAACTTCACTTGCCCCTTTAGAGATCCTGTGCTCAGGTGGCCCTGCTTGAGAAGCCACCTTGTTCATTTACTTGTGAGTAATCTTTACCCTTCTGGGCTGTTTAACTTTTTTGAATTAATTTTTTTGTTTTCTATTAAATCCTGAGAACGATGAAAGAAAGTATCGACCATTTCTCTCCTGTCCTGTATATTATGTGAGCGGAAGGTTTCTGCTTCTCTTGTTTATAATTGAAAGTATAGAGGTGCGAAGGTATCACTTAGGACACCAGGCAGCATGACATTTTATTAGTTCTGCAGTGGGAAAGGCAGCCGAGTCTTGACCCCTGCAGTTCTTAGTGTGATTCATGCCTGTGGAGTAGCTGAAATTAATCATCTGGAACCTTGCAAGAGTATGATTTGTGTCTGGATTTTCTTCTATTTCTGTACCTTTCTAAATCAAGACTACTGTTTCTTTTGAAATATATATATATATACTTATGTATGTATATACTTTGTTTCCTAAATTTGCTATAAATATTATGGATACATAAAGTTGTTTCATATTGACTAAATTCAGAGTAAATGTTCACATATTTTCTGCATTACAATTAAATGTCAGACCTCAGAGTTTTCCTTTTTCTTGCCAGTATGTGAACTTTTAAGATATTTTCATGAAAATTTATACCCTAAAGATACAAAAGATGATTTTCAACATGCTTTTATACATGTGTAACTTTGTGTATTGTATTTCTAAATGTTCTCATTGGGAAAGTGAAAGAAACTGCTAACTTCTTTTAAATTTGGTTACTTCTCTTGTCTTTACCTTATCGAGAAATGTATATAAGGCTCAGTCTGAAACAGGATTATGTGAATGTTATATTTAGTCACGAAGCAGATATGTATCTGTGCTGCACTTTGTGCCGGGCGCTGTGCCTGGTGACGGCAGTGATGACAGCCTGTCCCTGCCGGATGTGCGCTCCCCGCCAGTTGGACGGAGGCCACGAGACGGCCAGTGCACAGCGTCAGGGTTATCACCAGTGCTGTCACCACGCACACATGTCCAGGCCCAAGTTAGGACCTGTCTGAGGTTTGGAAACTCTAAATCCCCTCTCCTGTCTGCTGTCTGTCTTTTGTTTGTTCCCCTTTCTTTTGGGTTCTTTCATTTTTCTGTAGCAGGTCAGTTACTTTTTTCCCCTATTTCATAGGATAATCAGCAGCAAAACACCATTTGGCCCTATTCTGAATAAACATACAATAAGAAGTTTTTAAATAGGATCCATAAGAAGTAATTGTTAGATGCAAAGAACTCTGAATGTCTAAAATCTTTGCTGTTGGTAACTTAACATCATTGTGCTTCATCATCTTTAAAATGGACCTGAAGTGGTCTTTGCTCATGACACAGCATTTGGGGACGAAATTAAAAGATGCTCGCTCCTTTGAAGAAAAGCTATGACAAACCTAGACAGCATATTAAAAAGCAGAGACATCATTTGCCAACAAAAGTTTGTACAGTCATAGCTATGGTTTTTCCAGTAGTCATGTATGGGACCCTAATGTGCGAGAATTGGACCATAAAGAAGGCTGAGCACTGAAAAATTGATGCTTTCAAATTGTGGTGCTGGAGAAGACTCTTGAGAGTTCCTTGGACAACAGGGAGATCAAACCAGTCAATCTTAAAGGAAATCAACCCTGAATACTCATTGGAAGGACTGATGCTGAAGCTCCAATACTTTGGCCACCTGATACAAAGAGCCAACTTATTAGAAAAGACCCTGATGCTGGGAAGATTGAGGGCAGGAGGAAAAGGGGGCAACAGAGGATGAGATGGCATCACCAACTTTCAGCAAACTCAGGGAGATAAAAAAGAACGGGGAAGCTTAGGGTGCTGCAGTCCATAGGCTTGCAGAGTCGGACATGACTGAGCAACTGAGCAACAGCATTGGAGGAAAAGATGAGTGATGCTGACATGCTGATTTTTGTAAGGAAATAGAAGCTTATCTTAAGCTTCATCCAGACTTTTACTAACCTGTCTCTCAGCTTTTTACCTTTTTTTGCAGAAAGTTTGATCATTTTAGATAAAATTTTTAGCACATACCATGCCTTCCTTTTAATGCTTTCATGTCAGGAAAGAAAACTAGCTTTCACCTGCATTAGAAATCAATCTACACTACATGCTAACATAGTACTACAAAAGGAAGCTTAGTGTTTGTCAGACACTTAAATTATTCACTCAGCCGTCTCTGCAATGCAGGGCAGGTGACCTGTTGTGTCTGGGTATCTGGGACAATTTTGACTCCCATGTTCATGCCTGGTGGGGCTGGCCGTCTTTTGAAAGTGGAGAGGAAAGGTGCGGTGGGGGGGAATAAACATTCAAGGAACTTGAAACAGATGAGTCGTCTCAAGTTGAGCAAAGTCATCAGAGCATTAAAAAGTCAGACTAAGGAGAAGGGCTTCTGTGAGAGACAGGGAGTTATCAGAAAATAAGTTTGTGTTTCTGAGTGGGAATGCCAGCAACCCAAAAGAATTGGAACATCAAAAGACAATATAAAAGTAAGAAAAAAAAACATTAATTTTGAAGTAAAATATGAAGTACTAGCAACAAAATCCCATGGATGGAAGAGCCTGAAAGGCTGCAGTCCATGGGGTCGCTGAGGGTCGGACACGACTGAGTGACTTCACTTTTACTTTTCACTTTCATGCATTGGAGAAGGAAATGGCAACCCACTCCAGTGTTCTTGCCTGGAGAATCCCAGGGACGGCGGAGCCTGGTGGGCTGCCGTCTATGGGGTCGCACAGAGTCGGACACAACTGAAGTGAGTTAACAGCAACAGTGACAAAATTAATAATTTTACCAATTTTTAAATTAGTGATTATAAAGGTGTTTTCCTAGGAAAATGGTCTTGTGCCCTGAGAGATGGAAATTAGATTTTTATAAGTTCACTTTTAGCAAATAAATAGTGCTGCTCTGAAGCCACATTCTGCTTATTTTTGTCACTTGAGAAATGCTGGGGTGATAACCAGCATTGGGGTGGTAGTGAATATTTTCTTAGCATTTCCTCTGTGCCAAGTTCTAGATATCCCATTGTCTTTTCACCAACCTCTAAGGAGCCTGTGTTGTTACCTGGAGGAAACTGAGAAGGGTGAGGCCAGTTAGCTTTTCTGATGCCGTTGAAAGATTCACACCCAGGTCAGTTGAATTCCATGCCCATGTTTTAGCCATCACCGTGTGGCAGGTGCGACAGAATGAAGGCATCAGGCCAGAGAGAACAGCGGCCTTCTGCTCCCCTCAGTCCTGGAGCGTGACCCGTGTCTGCTGTGCATTTGTTAACCGTTGTCAGAGGCCAAGGCCGCCGTGTTCTGTCAGTGTAAGTGCACTTTTTAGCTCCTGTTATGAGAGAGCTTATAAAACATTTTCTATGGAATATACTTAATAACATTGATTTTCAAAGAAAGCACTACAAGTAATGAATTGCTCTAGAGAAAGTTTTAGATATTTTAATCTCACCTTCACTCAGTAAATTCATCTTTCCCCCACCAAGAAACAGATTTATAAAAAGTAATTTCAACTTCAGTGTAGAGAAGTTTGGGAATCGAATTCTGTTGACTTCAAAAGGAAGAACCACTTACACACAAAAATACCTCAGAAGAGGTGGGCAAAAGTGAGATGGTTTGAGAGTTTAGCCACATCTCTTTTTTTTTTTTTTTAAGTAACTCCATTTTTAAAAAAAATTAAATCAGTAGTGTTTTAACTTGTGAATAACAAAATGGAATGAGTCCCATTGTTCAACTGGAATACCATTTCTCTTGAATTATCTTGTGGCCAAAGCCTGAGGAGCATCGGTTCCCAGAGAGCCAAAGATTTTATGAGCCCTTGTTTTAAACATGCTGCCCTGTTAGCCTGTACTTTGAACAGCTTTTCATATTATAGTTGGATTTGTATAAATCCAGCCACATTCCTAAGTCTGACTTGTGTGCATTTATGACTAATGTCAGTGTTTCAGAAATTGGTGGCAGATAATGACCACAAACTTTTTTAAATTGTTTAAGCGTGTTTGGAGCTTGATTATTTAAAACAAGTGCATGGCATCTTCAGGTTCACCTGACTATGCAGACGTACTAAAGGAAATTTATGCTATGTGTTGTCTTTAGTGGACATTTCAGTGACTTTTTTACAGGCAGGGGAAAGTAGGGTCATAGTAAATACCACTGCAATGGCTGTAAGACCTTTTCAGTCAGAAACCGGAAGATGGTTACTTTGAGAAGTAAAGGTTTCACATCAGGAAATGTTTTATTGTCAGGGGAACATTTAAGGAATCTGACATTTCCCTGAACTAAGACTTTGTGTTTACAAATGTCACAGTCCAGAAAATTGTTTCATCATTCTTATAATAAACAAATGTAACCTTCTGACGCTGTAAATTTTGCATTGCCAACTAATTTTTTAACTTTGTCTTATAAGGAATAATAGTCTTTGGGTTTCTTTTCGTTTTAGTGTTGTTTTACGTAAACTGAGATGCATTTGTCTTTGAATGGATCACCTGCTTCGGGGGTCAGCAGTTTGTCACTGGAAAAAGAAAAATGTTTGACTCAGATTTGGAACTTAATTATTTATGACAATTAATTGTAAGGACTTTAGTTTGTGGGAATGTAGCAGGTGATATAATAATCTACTTGAATAGTCTAATTGAAACAACAAAAATGTTGTAAAAAGTTAATAAATCATCTACTAAATATATTGCTAATTGGCACAAAAGAAGAGAAATCATAGAGACCAAAGACAAAATGAAAGCAGGAATCCTGGGATGTGAGCTGGTTTGTCTCAGAATGTTTCTGCTGGGGTTTGAGTCTGAGCTTCCCTTTGGTGGTGGTGTATGGATTACTGAGAAATAGACCTGCCAATGGTAGAGAGGGAAGTTGGGGAGAGGCAGGGTATGTAGTAAGGAAACCTGCCTGTCTCTATCTTGGAGGCAGGATTTGGATTCTCCTAAAACAGAAGGACTGACATTCACATGTGTTCACATTGACTTGATTCTCTCTATGGGGTCCAAAAATCTCCATGCCTAGAATTTAAAGTGCTCCCAGGTTGGTTGCCTCCCAAGAAGCAAACAGAAGCCAGATACAAATCTTATCTGAAATGATGTCATTTCAACCCAGGCCTCCAAGAATTCTCAAAGATAGCATATCAAGGGAAATCAGTTCATAATCAGAAATCACAGATTAGATGAAAGAAGTTCACCACCATGAGAAGTAGAGCCAGCAGATTCACACCAGAGTGGAATTATCAGATTCCTAATGGTGTTGAACTGAATGGTGTTGAAACTGAAACTGCAATATTTTGGCCACCTGATATGAAGAACTGACTCATTGGAAAAGACCCTGATGCTAGGAAAGATTGAAGGCAGGAGGAGAAGGCGACAACAGAGGATAAAATGGTTGGATGGCATCACCGACTCAATGGACATGAGTCTGGGTAAACTCCAGGAATTGGTGATTGACAGGGAGGCCTGGCATGCTGCAGTCCATGGGGTCGCAAAGAGTTGGACATGACTGAGCAACTGAACTGAACTGAACTGAATATAAAATAATTGTGTAAATGCACTTTTAAAAACAGTGATGCTGCTTTTAAAAAAATAAATGAGAAGCTTGGAAACATAAGCAAGAAACAAAATATTATAAATAATGACCAAACATTTGGAAGAGGACTAAATAGAACTTCTAAAATTAGAAGTATAATTAATGTTAAAAGTTAGGTTATTAGGTTAAAGAAGAGATGAGACATAGCTGAAGAGAGAATTTGTGAAAGTGAATATAAAAAGAAATTACATAGAATACAACCCACAAAGAGATGGAAAGCATTTGAGTGGTTAGGAGACATGGAGAAGAACATATTGGGACCATCCATTTTTCAGAAGACAACTGGCCAAATTTGTTAAAATGAAAATGATGTAGCTGTCTTAATATTGGAGTAGACTTTAAAGTAACATACATTACTTGAGATAAAACTTCATAATCATAGAAAGTTCAATACAGTTTTATTTAGATATAATAATTCTAATTGTGTATGTATCTAACAGTGTACTTTCAAAATACAGAAAATAAAAATTAACAGAAATACAACTAATGACAGACAAATCTGCAATCAGAAGCATTTTAACAGACCTTTTAACTAATAGAAAAAATGGCCCCTTAAGCTAATAAATATTTAGATTCAAACAAAAGATTTATAAATTACTTAATAGATAGGTAAGGTGGTCTGGTACTCCCATCTCTTTAAGTATTTCCCACAGTTTATTGTGATCCACACAGTCTTGAGCACAGTCTTTAGATCCACGAAGGCTTTAGCATAGTCAATGAAGCAGAAATAGAATTCCCTTGCTTTTCCCGTAATCCAGTGAATGATGGCAATTTGATGTCTTCTCTGCCTTTTCTAAATCCAGCTTTTGTACATCTGGAAGTTCTCAGTTCATGTACTGCTGAAGCCTAGCTTGAAAGATTTTGAGTGTAACCTTGCTAACATGTGAAATGAGCATAATCATACAGTAGTTTGAACAATCTTTGGCATTGCCTTTCTTTGGGATTGGAAACAAAACTGATCTTTTCCAGTCCTGTGGCTACTGCTGAGTTTTCCAAATTTACTAACGTATTCAGTGGAGCACTTAAACAGCATCATCTTTTAGGATTTTAAATAGCTCAGCTGGAATTCCACCACCTCTGCTAGCTTTGTTCCTAGTAGTGCTTCCTAAGGCCCACTTGACTTCACATTGCAGGATGTCCGGCTCTATATGAGTGACACACTATCGTGGTTATCCAGGTCATTAAGACCTTTTTTGTACAGTTCTGTGTGTTCTTGCCACCTCTTCTTAATATCTTCTGCTTCTGTTAGATCCTTACCATTTCTGTCCTTTATCATGCCCATCCTTGCATGAAATGTTTCCTTGATATCTCCAGGTTCCTGAAGAGATCTCTGATCTTTCCCGTTGTGTTGTTTTCCTCTATTTATTTGCATTGTTTATTAAAGAAGGCCTTCTTTTTCCTTCTTGCTGTTTTCTAGAACTCTGCATTCCTTTGGGCATATCTTTCCCTTTTCCCCTTGCCTTTCACTTCTCTTCTTCCCTGAGCTATTTGTGAAGCTTCCTCGGGCAACCACTTTTCAGTCTTGCATTTCTTTTTCTTTGGGATGGTTTTGGTCACCACCTCCTGTTCAGTGTTACAAACTTCCATCCATAGTTCTTCAGGTACTCTCTCTACCAGATCTAATCCATTGAATATCAGTCACTTCCACTGTATAGTCATAAGGGATTTGATTTAGGTTGTTCTTGAATGACCCAGTGGTTTCCTCTGCTTTCTTCAATTTAAGTGTAAATTTTGCAATAAGGAGCTCATGATCTGAGCCATAGTCAGCTCCTGGTCTTGTTTTTACTGACTGTATAGAACTTCTCCATCTTTGGCTGCAAAGAGCATAATCAGTCTGATTTTGGTATTGACCACCTGGTGATGCCCCTATGTAGAGCCATCTCTTGGGTTGTTGGAAAAGTGGGTTTGGTCTGACCAAGTGCATTCTCTTGACAAGACTCTGTTAGCTTTTGCCCTGCTTCATTTTGTAAACAGCAACAGCAACTTAGCATATCACAGCAAAAATCTGAAAAATATACATTCTTTTCAGTCATATAAACATTCTAAAGTCACTTAAGAAAAATTAGGCCACAAATTTTTGTCAACAATTTTAAAAAGATTGAATTCATAGAGTGTGTTCTTTGTATACAGTAGGATTTAACCAGAAGTCAATAATGATAACCAGAGGATAAATAATCTTACAAAGACACTGTCAGATCAGACACCAAAAATAGAAAGAAATCAGACTCAAAAAATCCATGTTGTATGGTTTCATTATATTAGAAATGTAAAAATGAGGCAAAATTAGACTATAGTGTTCATGGCTGCGTGTTAAGGCAAAAAGTGAACAAAGACAAATAAGAAACTGATTACCATAAAAGGATGATAATTACCTTCAAGCAGTAGAGGGCTTGCTCAGGCCATCATAGTACAAGAAGTTCTTTCTTGTTTTGTCATTAAAAATATATCCATTGTACTTAAGTGCTTATTCTTCCAGATGAACTTTAAACAGTATTGTCAAATCCCCTAAGAAGCATTTGGAATTGTGTTAAGTTTATAGATTTCTTCTGGAATTATTTGCATCTTTGAAATAGTAAGTCTTCCCATCAAGGAATATGGTATATGTTTCCAGTCACTAGGTTTTGTTTTATTGTTTTTTAAGATTCTTCAGAAAAATTTTAGAGTTTTTCTCATAGAGTCCACGTTTCTTGTTAAGTACATTCCTAAGTATTTCATTAATTTTGCTTCTAATGTAAATGAGGTCCCCCGCTGCCCCCACTGTTTTCCAGCAGGTATTACTGATATGTGGGAAAGCTAACTTTTTTTTTAACTGCCTATCTTATTATTTTTAATTCCCATAGTTTATTTTAAAATAATATTTGTTGTGGGGTGAGTATTACTAGTTACTTTATAATAACTTTCTCATTTGCTTACTGTTTCTCAATAGTTGAGAATGTGAGACTCAGCAAAGGATAAAGAGTTTGTTCAAGGTCATGCGGCTAAATACTGGTTGGAGCTGGGGTTTTAATCCTGTTATGTGTAACTGAAACACTACCATGGGATTATATTTTCCCTGATTAACTTAATTCAACAACAAATTATATAAAGATGTTGTGTTATGGAGATGAATTAGATAATGAATGTAAAATCGCCAGGAATGTAAATGAACTATCCAAATTAATGTAGCAGTTTCACTGTGAAATTAAAGGTAGGAGATTCATTGGAGAATAGTTAAGGTCTGGCTTGCCTTTGAGCAGTTTAGAAGTCATAGAGCTTTCTCATTTATAAAATCTTTGAGATGTCCTCTGAATATTTATGTCTGATATGTTATGAACCAGATGTCTTCCCAGTGGATTTTTTTTATATTAAAGTGGCATTTAGTAAGCCATTTAAATGATGATGATGGTGGATGCATTTAAGATTTCTTTGCAGTATGACCTTTCAGCAGACTAGTTCTTACAACAGAAGGATTGGAAAGTGTCCCCCTTGCGTTCAACACCAGTTTTATTTTGTACCTTTGAAGGTGCCATTCTATTTGGGTGCTGAATATCTAACAGTGAATAAAAAAAAAAAAAGACAAATTATAAACAAGTATATTAGGTACAGTTGACCCTTGAGCCACGTGGAAGTTATAGTCAGCCCCCTGGATACATGATCCCTCTGCATCCATGAATTCAGCCAACCACAGATCCTGTGTTAAGTACTGCAGTATTTACCTTTGGAAAAAACCCTCCTTTAAATGAACCCATGCAGTTCGAGCCAGTGTTGCTCAAGGGTCAGCTGTGTATATCTTGAGAGAAGTGCTGTGAAGAAATGATTTGTGAGTGGGTCTGGCAGGCAAGGCAGTGTTCAATAGGCTCTGAGGTGAAGCATGTCGTAAGGAGCCTGCCAAAGGCCAGTGTTGCCGGAGGACCAGGTGAGGCACAAGTTGGAGCATCTGAGGTTGGCTCAGTGGCAAGGCGTCTAACATGCAGGACCACGGAGACCATAAGAAGGAATTTGGATTTTATTCAGAGAGCCATGGGGAGATTTCTAAGAAGGGTACCAACTGGGACCAGTGTAAGATATTAAGACATTGTGGTGGGAAGACCAGGCAGAAAGCTGATGCTGCAGACCAGGATTTCCCAGCTTGCACGCTTGACATTCAGGGATGGCTGACTCTTTGTCCAGGCCGCTATTCTGTATCTTGAAACAACATCTCTGGCCTCTACCCACTAGATAGAGGCAGAGAGTAGCGGCCGTCCTGTCACTTTCCAAGTTGTAACCACCGCAGGGTCTGCAGACACTTCCAGGAGTCCCTTGGGGGGATGCAGTATTCCTCAGCTGTGAGCTCGTAGCCAGAGGGAAGGAAAACTTGGGGTGGAGTGATGGCAGTGGGGGTAGAAAGACGTGCTTAGATTTGAGACCCACTTAGAAGAGGATGTTCTGGATTACAGGGATTCAGACAGATTCCTTGGACAGAGAATCCGCCACTCATCTTCATTGCCAGGCTTTTCTGGAAAAGCTTCCTTTGAAGTTTTTGGAAACCTTAAAATTCACCCACAGTCATCCTCACTCTGTCTCGTGCCTTAGATCTTCCAAACATTGTTTCTGCCTTGTGTTTTATAGACAGAAAAGATCTGTCCCCTCCCTACACACAAACCACACCACTTCAAACCCCAGAGAGGTGACGGAGGTGCTTGGTCTCTCACCAGGAATCCTGAAGTGGGTGAAGCTGATCGACAACTTCGAAGGAGAGTATGACTACGTGACCAACGAGGGCACGGTTTTCACGTTCAAGACAAATCGCCATTCTCCTAACTACCGCCTGATCAACATTGACTTCACGGACCCCGAGGAGTCCAGGTGGAAGGTGTTGGTTCCTGAGCACGAGAAAGATGTCTTAGGTAAGAGTATGTGCTGCTTGAAGGTTGCGCTTTTGTTTCTGGTAAGAATGTCATGACATCGGTGTATCTCTCATTCTCTGGTAACCGGTTACAAGGTAAAAAACCTTCAACTTATGATCCTGAAAAGTCTTAATGGAGCAGCCAAGTGTTTTATAATTAGCACAGTATTGTATGGGATCTTCATAAAAATTGTGAAAGTATGAATCCAGACCTTCAAAGGCGGAGCTTTATTATTAAGTATCGGCTGTCTTTGTGTAGCTATTATCTGATAATAAGTGCTAATGTTTAAATTTTTTTAAACTACTTGGATTCAGAATCCGTAGTTTTTAGCTTTGGAATAACGTTGGCTGTTCATTTTATATCTATTTTAGATCTTAGGCTGGATTTATAGAAGAGAAGAGAGATTATTGTCAGATTTAATTGAGATCCATTGCTCTTGCTGCTGTGTGCACTGTGCTACAATAACGTCTTAAGAGCATCACTTCTGAGTCCATCATGTTTCACAACCCCTTTAAATTCCCATTTATTCATTTTCTCAGTGATTTTCCAAAGATGATATACTGCTTTATAAGTTACTTATTGCCTGAAAGCTGGATTTGACTTAAAATGAAACTCACTAATTTTGCTACAGTTTTTGACACAAAAGGGGAGTCGAATACCTCAAGCTAAGGAAGAGTTTGCTTGTGGAGGTGAACTTTTGATGGGTTGAATAGGAATAAAATCTAGGGCCATTCCAAGTGAAGGTATAAGGTGTATAATCAGGAAAATAATTCTTTGTGAAAACAGCAGAGTGGCCCTGTGTCAGACGAAGCCGTCCTGACATGGGTTTTTCAGTGACTCGAAGCACATATACTGGAGTCAGATCCAGGTGCTCATCCTGGAAAAGTAAGGACCCTTCCTCCCTGGCTCAAGGCAGCATGCTCTGTGCCTGCATATAGTTCCACCTGGCCTGGCTTGTAGAGCAGGAGGTGGGCACACAATTACAGCTGAGTCTCAGGAAGTGCTTCACTCATGCGCTCCCCTGTGCCCCTGGACACCTGCCTCACCCATCCACCCGCTTCTGTATGGAGGCCTACACCTTGGGCAGTCCTATCAGACGGGACCCAAGACAGCCCTGTCCGTGCCCTTACCTACTCAGCCCCTATCTGCAGCCCAGGACCGCAGCTCATCCCAGGCTCTTCTCTGTCCGTAGCTGCTTTTCAGCTTGGATTAGGCATCAGTGCTCTATCTCTCTCAGCTGAGTTCTCCTGGTGGGGAGGGGACTTAACAACAGGACAGGGGTTCTTTCCAAGGAAGCCTGTTCATCTGTCTCCTCAAAACCTTCTGTTCAGTCTCTGAACCTCATATGTTGGATGAAGGACCCGAGAATCTTAGAACAGGTTTCCTGCCCTCTCCGTTAACATCTTCATGTGAGGAAACCGGTTTGCAGCGACTTTGGCTTCTGTGCAAACTGAGACAGAATATCCCCTCCAGAGGTGGTAAGATCCAGCTCTTGGTGCGCACTTCTTAATTGCCACCAGAGGGCCCCTCGGGCCTTGGTGGGTCCAAAGGAGACGGTGGCACAAGTCTTTGTGAAGAGTGCCCTGGGCGCTTTTCAGGTGAAGGTCAGGTTGGAGCAGTGATTCTCTTGTATGGAACCATCAGAAATGCAAATATTTCCCAAGACATGTGAATTTTCTGCTTTTTAAAGCCCACCCACCCACCCGCCAAAGCAGTTTTAACTATACCTTAAGGTGACAATCCTGTCTCACCTGCAGATCTAATGAAATGCAAATCAATGCTCGGAGATTTGTGGGAGCGGTGATGTATTTTTATAACCTTCCCTCTGAAAGGTTATAAGTTCTTTACACTGGAAAGGGGAAACCTTCAATATTCACTAGAACTCGTCAATTCAAAGAGAAGCACAGGTAAATTTGCAATATATCATTAGCACAGAATGCCCTACTGAGAATAAAAACTAGAGATGAATCATAAAGTACAGCTGTTAAGTCAGAGCTTTTATTAACGACAGTCTACAAATCACCTTGTCCTTTTTTTATTCCCTTTGTCTGTTTTAGAATCCTGATGTACTCGTAGTTAACACAGATTGATTATTTTTTTGACAGAAATAATTTACTTCCTCCCCCCCCCTTTCTTTGAAACATTAAAGCCACATGAAATGCATTGCTTGATTGAAGTACTGTAAAAAAATCATACTGGCAGATGAGCAAATGACTTTTAGGTGTAATAGTTGTTTTTTATATCCTGACTTGATAAGTTTGCAGTAGGAACCTAAAGAACCTGATGAGACTGGGGTCCCTGGTGGCCCTCAGAGCTCCCTCTGGCCCGTGTCTTGTTGAGCATTGATAATGTCATATGTGTGAGCTGCTAGTTTCCTGGGTTATAAACATAAGCAGCATTAAAAGCCCCTTGCCCTGCTCCATACCATGAAAACCAGGAAAGGCTCATCTTTTCCACATTCCTGAGCTGCTCCCAACAGCCCTGTGCTGGCTTGCATTTACCACAGCCTGTCTCTCTGGATGGCCTGTTCTTGTCGCTGGCCGATCTTGTCCAGAGCACGGTGGCTTGTGCTCAGGCCTGCCCCCTCCACTTCCTCCTCTGCTCCTCTGCTCGCTTACCTCCGCTCTCCCAGCTCCATCACTGACAACACAACACTGAAGCTGCAGCCTGGGCACCGGAAGGGAGGGGCGGAACTCCTGTCTCTGCCTCACTCTCAGATTCCCCCTCCTCACCGAGGCCTGGTGACTCTTCCTGGAGATGCCCTTCGTTTCTTGGCTACCCTTCTCCAGACTTTAGCCCCAGCTCCATGTGGGGCTCTGCTTGGCTTCTTGGGGTTCCGGGCTCTTCTCCACCCTCCACGTACTCCGTGGTTCTCTGGTCAGCCATGGGATGCATGCATCCGTCACTGCTGTCACCCTTTTGTCCAACAGTAGCTCCACAGTAATGACCGAGTCAGAACTAAAGTTCCCCCACCCAGCTCACCAGACCCCCATCAGACCTCCCACCACCAACCCCACTCACCCCCAAAAGGGACAATGGTTTTCTTCTTGAAAATGGGCTTCTCACTCATTTTCCTTCCCAGTCTTCCTCCCTTCCTGCTTCACTCCTGGTTCATTCGCCCTTCCTGGTTCATTCATATTCCTTTTCTCTCTTCTTATCCCCAGTCTCACCTTCGTTCCTTGAGTTGTGTTTTCCCACCTTCACGCCCGACAGAGAGCTGCCTTGTCCCCAACACCACCCAGGCACCCCCACCTTCACTGTCCCCCAGATGTAACTCAGCACTTGCTCAAGGGCTCCCACTTGTTTTGAATCTCAGTCACTCACTCACCTTTGTTTACACATTACTACTTATATTTTTACGTTATTGTGTCTCAAGGGCAGAAGTGACCTCATCTCCTTGCTGGTCTGTCCAGCCCTTGCAGGGTGCCAAGCACATGTCAAGCAAGGGTTTGGTACATTCTTATTGAATAAACAATCTTGGCAGATGAGGAGCATGACTCAGGTTTTGTTGTTTTCCATCTGCACCTCCTGTAACATGATACTGGACACAAAATAGGGCAGCAGGGTCATTTGTATTACACACGTTATTGAGATCATCAAAGGCTCCTGGTCCCAGGTGGAGAATGTGTCAGCACCTCTGGACCTGACATTGGCAGTGATTTATTAGAGGGATGTGCCGAAAACGCAGCGAATGATTAAAGCCAATGATAAAATCACTCAGCCAGTCTCAGTGCTGCAGAGCATGGTGTAGAGCCCCAGAACTGTCGTTCGGCTAAATGAGTGTGTTTTTGGCTAATTTTCAAAGCCACATTAGGTTTTATGTGTCCTTTTCAGAGTGGGTGGCTTGCGTCAGGTCCAACTTCTTGGTGCTGTGCTACCTGCACGACGTAAAGAACACCCTGCAGCTTCACGACCTGGCCACTGGTGCTCTCCTCAAGACCTTCCCGCTGGAGGTCGGCAGCGTCGTGGGCTACAGCGGTCAGAAGAAGGACACCGAGATCTTCTATCAGTTTACTTCCTTTTTATCTCCAGGTGAGAGTCTTTTCACCAACATGGTCCAGTTTAAAAATCACACTCCCGTTTGGGTTTCTTTTGATAAACTGAAATATGACGCCGTGTTATATTGAAAATCACATGGGCTGTGTTACAGCCAGAATTACTTAATATAAACAGGTAAAACGGACACTCAGAACAAAGGGAAACATGAACACCTAAAACTGCACTCTCATTAATCTTATATCCTGAGTCTCTCTTCTGGGGACAGGACCAACTGTTGTTTTAGGTTGATTTGAAAAATCGGTATGAACGAGTAAAACGGTAGATTCAGCCTTTAGTCTATATATATCAAAACACACACAGCACAGATAACTAAAAGTGTTAAAAAAAAATCTGTAGTCACATCTGACATTTAAAAGCTGTTTTAAAACTGAGACTACATTCCGCTTTTGTTAAGCTGGATTAAATTAAAATTCTAAAAGTATAATCTTACATCATATGGAGGGGGGGAAAAAAACTTGTTACTTGGTTCTAGTAGAAAAGGAAGAAAACATTTGCAATTCTGTGGCATCAGTTAATTTTCCCCAAAGTAAACATAACTCTTTTCATACTTTTTTTTTTTTTTTTTAGGCTTTTTCACACTCACTTTGCTTCTTTGGGTTTTTTCCTGTTTCTGCACTTGGCTGCATTCAGCATTTCTGTTATAGCCAAAGCTCTAACACCCTGATTTGTCCCAGGAGCCTGGCCAGTTGGCAGTTTGCAGTTGACTGGGCAGACCTTATCCTGAAAGCAATCTGGCTGAAGAAATGTCTGCACGTTCCTTATTTGTTTTTCAAGCTCCTTCATCATCCTTTTTGTCCTAGCCAGTTTTGTTGCGGTCGTTTGATTCTTGGCAAATAAAGCAGATGTAGGGGAGAGCCGAGCAAGAGTAGAAAATGACTTTGTCCTCCTCCCAGGGTTTGGCAGATGACAGTGATGGCTGATCCACTTCTTTGTGTGTACCTCAGAGTCACAGAACAGGCAGTCTTTAAGGAATCTTAACCATCACGGCAGGTTGCTGTCGGGGTTATTAAATCAAAAGAATAATGTTCTGTACATAAGTCTGATGGTCCATCTGGGACACCTAGGAATCTTTACTCACGCACGCACCTTTCAGAGGATCTCACAAAGATGGGAAACCAGGGCCAGGAGCCCTGCACTGACAGGTCAGGAGCCTCGCGTCAGGGTGTGCTGCTCCTCACCGCTCCTCCCCAGAGCCTGGAGCACAGTGGCAGCCAGTGGACAGGAACCAAGGAAAATTGCTTTCCTCCTCTCAGCCCAGTGCTGCGGGGTCTGCACTGCTTTCCTCAACTTACACTGGTTCCAGAAATTGAACTTTGGAAAACCTCATAGCCTTTAAACAGTTTTAATGGATACTGAGCAACAAGGAGAACAGAGCAAGGCTGACTCACCTGCTCTTCATAAAAGCCAGAGTCTCCAGAGGCCTGTAAACCACCTTCAGTGACCCGTGTGGCCATTTATTTCAGGGACAAGTTCATCATTACCCGAAGATGAAAGGGCTCATTGTCCTAGCACAGAACGATGGGCTCTGTGCCAAGCACTGAAATATTGTCTGTGACTCTGGCCGTGAAGTCTGGAACGAGAAGTGTGTTCCTGATTCTGTACCAGCAGGCAACTCCTGAGCTAGCTTTATCTGTCTCTGCAATGCTTTCTTCTTCTCCTTCGTCTTTTCCTAATTTGTTTTGCCTCCAGCCTTGTCTTTTCTTTCCTTAATGTAATCTGATACCTAAAATCAGAGAACAGGGCTTCTAGGCTCAGACCTTCTGAACCAAATGTAAAAATAAATAATTAAACTAGATTCCCTGAAAGCAGGAAATGGTCAGTGTGTACATATGTACACATCCGTGTACATGCATGTCTGCTTTTCAAAGGCTGTCTTGCACTGGTCTCCGAAGGTTGACTGTCCACTGCTGCAGTAAACGACAGACACTAAATTATAAATCAAGCTCCAGGGCCGAAAGCACCTGGTGCGCCGACTGCTATGGACACCTGTACATCTGGCAGGTGTACACCTGCTGACTCTGCTTCCCATGGGAATACATGGTGAAGACATGTCTTGAGCAAAACCATTTGGAAGAAAACAGGCCCACGTTGTAAGGTGAATTCTTACAGCCTAATAATGTTTTGTGTCCTTGTCTCAATTGGTTTGCTAAGTATAAGAATCGGGTATCAGATTGGAGAAAACATCCTAGAGTCATTAATCAGAGAGGATTGGATAGGTGATCTCTAGGGAATAATTTCAGAGTTTAAGGGCAAAAGAGAACCGAATTCGGAAATTCCTTAAGACCCGAGGAGATGTCTTGGACTTGAGAAGATGGGTCTCCTAATGAAAACAGTGCTTTAACAAGGCTATTCTAGCAAAAGGAAAGAGGGAGGGGCAGTCAGTTCAGATATTCCTGCTATAATTGGAAATAAATGTAAGGAGGTGAAAGAGATGGGAGTTAAAAGGAAGGGGCAATTCTAGGAGAGTTGTGACTGCACTTGGAGGGAAACAGGCAACCAAGGCAGTTTGGAGCACAATGCACTTATTCCCTGCGGCTCAAACCATTTAGTGGTTGAGCCGAGTGATGCTGTATTCATGGGACCTGAGAGGGTTGTCTAAGTCTCACTCCAGACTTCTGTGTGTTGTAGCAATCCAGTACAGCCATCCCAGTTGCATGGTTCTGAGAAACAGGGAGAAGAAATAAAAGAAGCTTTCCCAGACTCTTTGGGAAAAGCATAAAAATGTTATAAGAGCAGATTTAGGTCTGTAGCAATGTTGAAGGAAGGGGACAGAGATTTCCTGTGTACTCCCTGTCCCTACACATGCACTGCCTCCCCTGTTATCCACATCCCCTACTCCAGTGATACAGTTGCTACCGTTGATGGACCTGCATTGACACATCACAATTGCTCAAAGTCCATAACTTATCTTAGGACTCACTCTTGGCGTTGTACATTCTGAGTGTGGAGAAATGATGACCTATATTCATCAGTATGTGCTTTTATGGTGTCATGCAGAGTAATTTCAATACCCTAAAAAGTCTGTGCACTCTGCCCTTTTCATCCCTTCTCCCCCTAGCCCCTGGCAACCACTGATCTTTTTACTGTCTCCATAGCTTTGTCTTTTCCAGAATGACCTATAATTGGAATCATATTAATAGATGATATAGACTTTTCAGATTGGCTCCTTAGCTTAGTAATATGCATTTAAGGTTGTTGCATGGCTTAATGGCTTATTTATTTTTTGCTATTACTATTTGGTTATTTATTTTTTGTAATACTCCATTGTTTGGATGTTCCACCATTTACTTACGCATTCACCTTCTGAAGGGCATCTTGGTTGCCTCCAACTTTTGGCAGTCATGGATAAAACTGCTCTGAATATCGGTGTACAGGTTCTTGTGTGGACACATTTTCAACTCCTTTGGATAAATGATCAAAGAGGGCAAAAACATTTGAAGAGACTTGTTTTTGTTTGTGTTTTTTTAATTTTAATATCCTTAAAACCCGACCTGTAATTGGATGAAACAGTGTCTACATGGGTCATCTTTGCCAAGTTCTCTTGCCTTTTCTTTGCATATACAGATTTCCAGATTCCTCTGTTGATCCTTTTGCAGTTTCTCCTAGAATTGTCCCTTCCTTTTAACTCCCATCTCTTTCATCTCCTTACATTTATTTCCAATTATAGCAGGAATATCTGAACTGATTACCCCTCCCTCTTTCCTTTTGCTAGAATAGCCTTGTTAAAGCACTGTTTTCATCAGGAGACCCATCTCCTCAAGTCCAAGACATCTCCTCCGGTCTTAAAGAACTTCCGAATTTGGTTCTCTTTTGCCCTTAAACTTCGAAATTATTCCCTAGAGATCACCTAACCAATCCTCTCTGGTTCATGACTCTAGGATGTTTTCTCCAATCTGATACTGGATTGTTATACTTAGCAAACCAATTGAGACAGGACACAAAACATCATTAGGCTATAGGGATTCACGTTACAACGTGATTCTGCAGTGGGCTCACCTGGACTGACCCAGATGGATCTGAAAATAGAAAATGTCCATCAAGTAAAGTAAGCACTGGTACCTTTAGGTGTAACCCAGCCTCCTCCAAAGTGCCACTTCTGCCCCAAACAGAAGAACAGAGATCAGGCACTTGGCACCCTTTCTCCCAACAGGAGCCAGCCCATGTTGTATAATTTCATCCTTCTACTAGAGGCTTTGATGTCTTGATTTTTCTAGATAAACAGGCATTTAGAGTGTGTTTCCTACTCACTGTCTTTCACTTGAGAAATTTCATTCTAGTACTTTGGTGACTTATCTCAGGGCACTGCCCCAGGAACTGGTTGGTGGTTAGAGCTGGGAATCCTGGCTCCCCATCCTTTGTGATTCACTATAGCTCAGGTAACAGTGATGCTGGGGTGAGTCCAGGGCTTAAATGGTTCATGCTTGTTCTGCAGTCCCGTTGTCATTGTCGGGTGGTTTGGATTTTTTTTTTTTTTGAGGATGGAGATGCTTTTGGTGTTTTGAGGAAGTGGGGCAGGTACTAATGAAGCTTTTCAAAAATTAACATATATGTGAAGATAGCCTTTGCCCTCAAGACTACATTTATCTGGGCAAGTACAGTACTCAGTGTGTCTGGTAATTTAGAATGTATGCCCGGATATGTAGTCTGAAAATATTTTATGTATAAGGATATATTCCAACAAATATCCAAATACAGCTTTGACTAAGAAAGCCAGTACTTCAGTCCTGTGAGGCATCTCCCCACTGTCAGTGTTAATCATACATTGTATGATTATATTATAAACCTTAAAATAATTTGTAAGCATGGGAATTGTGATAACATTCATGGGGATTAACAGTCTTTTTGTTAAAGTATCTAAACATATTGCTCTTTGCCAGTGGGGAGCAGAGTGCTGTTTCGCAGCTGTGAGTGAAGTTCATACACAGAGGAGTTGCAAAGAAAGCACGCTGCCATTTTATCACATGATCAATCCGTTTGAATGTACCCTGTGGGAGTAACTGCTTAGTTTCTGGTTTTGCAGCAAGTATCAGGATCTCTAAATTGATTTTTCATATACTGACAGTGTATGTTTAAAGTATTATGTGGGAGGGCTGTTTCCACACCAGCCACTCTGGATGACTAATTCTGTTTCATAAACGATAGCAGTGTTGTTGTTTTCAAACAGTAATGATTTATCTTACTTATTGTTTCTTTGGTTTAGTTCTTTTTTGTTGTTCAGTTTTACTTATTTTATTTTGGGGACTGTGATGGGTCTTCGTTGCTGCCCCTGGGCTTCCTCTCATTATGGAGAATGGGGGCTGCTCTCTAGTTGCAGTACGCAGGCTTCTTACTGCAGAGCACAGGCTCTGGGGCGTGCAGGCTTCAGTAGCTGTGGTGTGGGAGCTCCGTAGTTGTGGTGCACAGGCTTAGTTGCTCCACGCCATGTGGGATCCTCCTGGACCAGGGATCAAACCTATGTCCCTGGCATTGCAAGGCAAATTTTTATCTACTGGACCACCAGGGAAGTCCCTTTGATTTAGATATTAAATATTAGAATGTAGTAGCATTAAATTCAGAGAAGGCAATGGCACCCCACTCCAGTACTCTTGCCTGAAAAATCCCATGGATGGAGGAGCCTGGTAGGCTGCAGTCCATGGGGTCGGGAACAACTGAGTGACTTCACTTTCACTTTTCACTCTCATGCATTGGAGGAAGAAAAGGCAACCCACTCCAGTATCCTTGCCTGGAAAATCCCAGGGACAGGGGAGCCTGGTGGGCTGCCCTCTATGGGGTCGCACAGAGTCGGACACGACTGAAGCGACTTAGCAGCAGCAGCAGCAGCATTAAATTAAGGAAATGGAATTTTAATTAGTGGTTAAAATAACTAAAAGTTCATTGTGTATTCATCAATGTGTAATGTGCACTTGGATAGTCAGAACTTTAAAGGCAACTCTGAAAGACTCCCCTGAAAGGCTGTCTTTGGTCCCTGATTGCACCTGTGTGTCCACAGAGGGGTGGGTGTGAGGAAGCAATAGTCCCAGAGTTCCCATCAAGAGACCTCGATTGGCTGTTGACTTTGGGCACATCATTTGAGTTTTCCGTCTTCATCCCTGCTCAGGTGAAATAACCCTACATGAAGTGTCCCATCTTCTTTGACCTGTACTCCTAAGTGACCTGGTGTCGGGAAAGACCTGTTATGTTTCTGCAGTTAGGTTTTACCTGTGCTCTTAGTCCTGGAATGCATTAGAATCTTCTAAAATGATACAGAGGTGACTGTTGTAAAAAAGAAGACCACATGTGATGGCGATGATGAAGTGTGAACACTTATGCAGCATTACATAGTCCACATGCCAGGCTGTTGTGCAGTCTCTTTCTGCAGTGACTGTGCTTTGTGATCCTTGCCCCTCTTGTATCTAGTGAGTTTATGGACTGAACTAAGACTTCCATTTCCTTCTAGGTATCATTTATCACTGTGATCTGACCAAAGAGGAACTGGAGCCCAGAGTCTTCCGAGAGGTGACTGTGAAAGGAATTGACGCTTCCGATTACCAGACAGTCCAGGTAGGGGGTTTTTTATCTTGACAACGTGAGTTTAAAAATCTGACTTTCAGGCCAGGCTGCGCACACCCCAGTTTGTCAGCAGCTATAGAGGTAACCCACAGCAACACCGGCCACAAATACTTGGAAACACCTGCTGCTTCTAGGCATTGAGCCCAGCGAGGTCCCTGCCCTCTTGGAGTTTACAGATTCTGCCACTCTTCCGCCAGAGTCCCTTGTCTGGGGGATCAAAGAAACACAGTTTGTCTGCTTGCTTCAAAGTGGATTGTTTTCTGGCTCAGGTCTCGTGGTGTGATAAGTAATAACAGATTTTCTCTACATGAAGTATTCACTCAAGTGCTAGAAGGCAGTCTTTGCAGTCTGAAGTTCATCCGTATGTCTGCCTGGCACAGGGTGAGCGCTCAATAAAATATTAGAATGGATGAATTAATTGTTTAATTGTCATGCGCGGCAAGCTCAGTCTCTGGTCACCATCCTTTCAGGTTAAGAATCTCCATTTTTTTTGTTTTCTCAGTGGCCCACAGGTACTGAGTCTCCCAGAAACCAAATCACTCATTGACAAATGATGCAAAATGACTCTGTTCCTTTGCAATGACCAGTCACCTGTCAGGTACCAGGTGTTTCATCAGGACTCTCCTACCAGGGGGCCTGGACTACAGAGACCCAGGTTAGGATTCAGAGTGTTGTTTCCAAAGGAATATTAGAAAAAAAAAAAAAGAGCACTGGATACCCTGAGAACGTTTCTGTGAAACTAGAGCATCATTTTAACAGGGTGAATTGCCCTTCACCCGTCTAAGAGAAGTCTAGATGACGGACTAGATCTAGATCAAAGATAAAACTGTTTGGCCAGCTGAATCTGGCCCAGGGCTGCGGATTGCCAGCCCCTCTTCTATATCAGGAGTCAACATACTGGCCTCTGGGTTTTTGGAGAATAGCCATGTTTGTTCACATAGTGTCTGTGGCCGCCTTAATGCTTTAACAGTGCAGCAGAGACTGTGGCCCACGAAGGCTAACGTGCTTAGTACTTGGCCCTCCAGGACAAAGTTTGCTGATCCTTGATCTATATAAATAGTACTTATAAAGTCAGAGAGCATTCTCAATAGAGGTCTAGGGCCTTTGTCTTCAAGCTCTGTCAGCTCGAAGCCTGAAGTCTGCATGTATTGATTGATACATCTTGGTTGACATAGGATGAGTCATTTAACTTTTTTGCCAGTTTTTTCAGCTGTAAAACAGATAGTACCCATTTTGCAGGATTCCTGCAGGATTATGATATGATAAAATTCCTGCAGGATATGTGAGATGATATATAAAGGCATACCTCGTTTTATTGTTCTTTGCTTCATTGTGCTTTGCAGATACCGTGTTTCTTTCTTTTTTTTTTTTTTTTTTACAAATTGAAGGTTTGTGGCAGTTCTGCATCGAGCATATCTATTGGTGCCATTTTTCCGACAGTATTTGACTATTTCATGTGTCTGTGTCACATTTTGGTAATTCTTGTAGAATTTCAAACTATTTCATTATTGCTATATTTGTTATGATCTGTGCTCTTCGTGTTGTTATTGCAAGAAAGATTGTGACTCACAGAAGGCTCAAATGATGGTTAGCATTTTCTAGCAATTAAATATTCTTTAAGGTATGTACAGTGTTGTTTTAGACTTAATGTTGTTGCACACTGAATATTGTTGTTGTTTAGTTGTGCAGTCATGTCCAGCTCTCTGTGACCCCCTGAACTGCAGCATGCCAGGCCTCCCTGTCCCTCACCATCTCCTAGAGATTGCCTAAGTTCATGTTCATTGCATCAGTGATGCCATCCAGCCATCTCATCCTCTGACCCCCTCTTCTCCTTCTGCCCTCGATCTTTCCCAGCATCAGGAACTTTTCCAGTAAGTCGTCTGTGTGCATCAGATGACCAAAATACTGGAGCTTCAGCTTCAGCATCAGTCCTTCCAGTGAATATTCAGGGTCGATCGCCATTAAAATTGACTGGTTTGATTTCCTTGCTGTCCAAGGAACTTTCAGAAGTCTTCTCCAGCACGACAGTTTGAAGGCATCAGTTCTTTGGCATTCTGCCTTCTTTACAGTCCAGCTTTCTTAACCGTACATGACACTGAATAGATGACAGTATGTGCAAATGTAACTTTTCTATGCACAGGGAAAACAGAAAATTCATCTGACTCGCTTTATTTTGACACTTGCTTTACTGTGGGAGTCTGGAACTGAATCTACCGTGTCTCCAAGGTCTGCCCATATTAAGGGTCTGGCACATAGGGCTCAGTCAGTAAAGAATCTGCCTGTAATGCAGGAGACCTGGATTTCATCCCTGGGTAGGGAAGATCCCCTGGAGAAGGGCATGGCAACCCACTCCAGTATTCTTGCCTAGAGAATCCCATGGACAGAGGAACCTGGTGAGCTCTAGTCCATAGGGTTACAAAAAGTCAGACATGACTGAGAGACTTAGCACTTTCATGTAGAATGTAATCAGGTTTTTTTTTTTTCAAAAAGTGTTAGAAGTAATATGGCAGACTTTTAGGTTTCCATAGCTTGTTTGGCTTCTTTCATTTTCAAGGTGAGCCGTTGCCTGGAGAGAGATCTTTTAGGGGCCGATAGCCCCAGTCTAGTGCTTGTATGGTTCATTAATTCACCCTAGTCCTGCATTAGACTTTTAACATCACTTTTAGGCTGTCATGCCTTGCTGTTTTTCATTTTCTCTGTGTGTGGAAATTGCGTGCCTGTCAGCTGTAACATTTGGCCTTCTCAGGAACTGCTTCTAGTCCTTGCCTGGACATCCTCAGGGCAGTGGAGGGGGGAGGGTCTGTGTGTGTGTGTGTGTGTGTGTGGTGCAAGACAGCGCTTCTCCCATCAGTAATGCAAAGGATTCCCGGGCAGCAAGAAGTGACTGTCCCCTCGTGCCTGCTCTAGGATTGGGCACTGTTGCCCATGAGACATCCCTCGCCTCAGCCCTCATCTTCTCTTCATCTCTGCTGTGAAGCCCCTCAGGTCTGTATTTTTTTTTTTAATTTCTCTTTTCTGCTCCCCACAACTCATGCCAAAGTGAGTAATTGTGGAGTTTGTGGCAGGCAGGAGGGACCTGTGATCATGACAGCTGCCTCGAAGGCAGCTTCTTATAGGAAAGTGGCTCTTGCTTCTCGGGGAGGATGGTTGGAGTTGTTTTTCCTCTCAAGTAGCTGTTTTTTTCTATTCTTTACAGATGGTACACAAAGAAACTAGTTACAACCTAATATGTGTTGTTTTCAGATATAAAGGAAAAGATAAAACTTTACAGCCAAGCACATGCTTGTGTGGAGTAGAAATCCCTCAGCCCTGGGCACAGCAACCTGAGATTTCCAGATTAAACTGGGGAGGAAGTACGCTCGGGAGATGCTGGTCGGGTGCCATTGGAAAAGGCACCAAAGTCCTCTGTGTGCGGCTTTCCACATCACAAAATTCCCCTAACGTTAAGCTACTGAAATACTTAGAAGCTTTTATTTGTACAAGTGCAGTAGGGGGAAAAAAGATGAAAAGAGTCGTGGGATGTATTTAAGGGGATAGTAACTGAGTAATTAGAGAGAACACATTGCTTTTATAATTTTTATGAAGGTATAATCTCTCTAGTATAATGCCATCAGGAGACTTTAATTTGTTGATTATACACATCATATATATTGCACTGAGTTATTTAAATAGATTTCTTTTTTTGGGTAAAGGTGGCTTTGGAATGTACTACGATATCTCACAGTACCATAGACTGAAAGTTCATTTTGCAGTGGCTTAGCCCAGGTATACACAGCAGAGCTTTGACAGGAAATGTGAGTGTGACATCTGTGCTTACATTGTGATCAGGCTCTCAGCAGAGTTGCCAACAATGACCAGCCTGTAAAAGCAGGCTCTAGAGAAGGGTTTGTGCATGAGTGGGAAAAATCCTCATAGTGTATAATAGAAACCACAGCATTTGGGGGTGTAGGGAAAAGATTCATTTTTTGTTTTCAATTACTTCCGGGTAGTGCTGCTTTTGATTTTGCATGACCCTGGTGTTTGTATTTATTCTGTATGTGATTTTAAAAGAAAATTCCCTGGGCTCATTGTTACTCCTTCTTACATTTTATGTACATTATCATTTTGAAGCAAATGCTGCCCAGATTCCCCTGCATGGTTAGTCAGTGTGGTTAATGGTGGTCACAGACGTGCATGTTCACTGGTGGTGTAGCTTGTAAGATGTACTAAGTGAAGGAGAGAGAAAAAGGAGCGTCAGAGAAACACATGGCTAAACCAGCCACAGGGCTGTTCTTTGTGTGATGTGCTTTCATTCAGGACCAGAGATCTTGAATGGTGGTGGGGGGATGTAGGATGGGAGTGTCCTGTTTTGCTGACATACACAGAACATAGCTACTATATAGTCTTTACCCAGGCCTGACCACAGCTGTGGGAGAAATTTCATCTGTATAGAAAATACAATTGTGAAAATCAGATCCTGGAAAAACTTTCTCTTCCAGTCTGTGGTACATATAAAAATTAAGTTTTAGATAGGTTTATCATAGCTGCTGACTAGATCTTTTTTCCTCTTTTTATTATGAATGACATGACCACTATCTAATATTGGTTAGAACATCTGTTCACATGTCTTTAAAAAGGAAATACTGAGCATTAGAAATTACATTAATAACAAAGGTTTGGATATGAAAAGAATCTTGTCTATATTTATGATTAGTAGTATGCTTCATTTTAAACTGAAGGGAAGAAATAGGAACATTTAGTCTGTCAATAAGTACTTATGTGATGTGCAATGCCAGGTGGTACTGTTGAATCCAGAGAAGTTCCAGACACAGGCACTGTCCCTGGAAAGTTTGCAGTCAGGCTGGAAAGCTGAGACACAGAGCTCTGAAAGGTCAGATGCCCCAAGATGTTATCAGAGCAATCAGGGGAAAGGTGAAAGTTTCTGTCGGTACTCTGATATCCTGGCCGGGATGCCCAGGGATTCTTCCTGGGAGAGGTGGAACCTGGGTTGGGCCTTGAGAGATGGCTGCTTTTGTAAGCCCCAGGCCCCTGCTGGGCCTCCTGAACAATTTCACCACAGTTCTTCTTTCAGAGAGCCTCTACCTTTTCGTAGCAGTTTAATTTCATAATTTCACAGTAAGTTCAAGAAGAAAGGAGTCCTGCCCTCAGCATCCTGTGCAGTAGGGCTGCCTCTAACAGCTCTTTTTTGTGGATAAAATAGTGTTTGCACTGTGGCTGAACATGGCATGACAAAGGATGCAGTGTAGCAAAAATGCACTTTTTGGTTTCTCAGTGTCTCGTTTTTGTTCAGCCAAAAATTTTTGACAGCTGAAAGAGTGTCTTTTCTCCTTCTAAAGTGAAAGTCAAAATTTGTAGACCTGAAAAAGAACAGTGAACTCAGTATTCTCTGAATCAACTCCGTTGACAACAGTTTCCACATGTTATAAAAGAATAAATTAGAAGGAAGATTCCATTTTATGGGGCAATAGCAAACCTAGATCAACAGAGTACAGAAATAGTAAGGATTACAAGTATTTAACACAGATTGTATTACCTTGAGTCCTGTCCTCTTAAACTGAGGAATTTTATGCTTCTGAGGTTTACCTACAATACTGCATGTGAAACATCAAGAACATCCCAAAGGTGATTTGCTTTATAACTGACCAGAAGCTGATTTTTAAAATTAGATGAAAAATTAGATGATTAGAAAATTAAAATTAGATGATTCTTTGGGTTTTCCAAGATGCCTTGGGGTAGAAGGAGTGGAGTTATTTTTCTTTAGTCTAGATTTTTGTAACCTTGATAGTAATTTATAGTTCAGTTCAGTCGCTCAGTTGTGTCTGACTTTTTGAGACCCCATGAACTGCAGCACCCCAGGCCTCCCTGTCCATCACCAACTCCCAGAATTCACTCAAACTCATGTCCATTGAGTCGGTGATGCCATCCAGCCATCTCATCCTCTGTCGTCCCCTTCTCTTGCCCCCAATCCCTCCCAGCATCAGAGTCTTTTCCAATGAGTCAACTCTTCGCATGAGGTGGCCAAAGTATTGGAGTTTCAGCTTTAGCATCATTCCTTCCAAAGAATACTCAGGACTGATCTCCTTTAGAATGGACTGGTTGGATCTCCTTGCAGTCCAAGGGACTCTCAAGAGTCTTCTCCAACACCACAGTTCAAAAGCAACAATTCTTCAGCACTCAGCTTTCTTCACAGTCCAACTCTCACATCCATACATGACCACTGGAAAAACCATAGCCTTGACTAGACGGACCTTTGTTGGCAAAGTAAGTTACTGGTCTACAGTTCAGTCACTCAGTCGTGTCTGACTCTTTGCGATCCCATGGACTGCAGCACACCAGACTTCTCTGTCCATCACCAACTCCTGGAGTTTGCTGGGAAAGATTGAAGGCAGGAGGAGAAGGGGACGACAGGGCGAGATGGTTGGGTGGCATCACTGACTCAACAGATGTGAGTTTGAGCAAGTTCCAAGAGATAGTGAAGGATAGGGAAGCCTGGCCTGGAAGCAGTTCATGGGGTTGCAAAGAGTTGGACATGACTGAGCCACTGAACAACTGGCCTACAGGCCTTGCCATTCAACAAACATGAATCCTCAGAACATTAATTAGTGTTTTAATTTAGCTCATTGACTTCTGTGCTGAGTGCACAGCACATGCAGTTTTTGACTCATCCACATCCTTGGGCTGCTGACTGCTGAACTAATGGTAACGTTTTTCTATATTGCTGCGTTCTCACAGTTAAGGATAGGTCGGAAATCTTCAGAACATGTTAAGAGTGAATGGGGGAATATTTTCTAAAAGAACCTTTTGAGAGAATATGGTGCTTGCATATGATTAGGAAATCGCTTTAAATTGAGTCAGTTGTTCTTGGCAATTTTGTGCCTAAAGCTTTCATGTTATTTTTTTATATTACACTTCACAGAGACATATTCTTGCATAAACAGATTCCTGTGTTTCTTTAGAATTCTCTTTGTCTCACAGCCATTCTAGATTAAGATCATAATATTCATATGCAGAGGGCATATGTTTGTATCTGTTTCATCTTTAGATAGCAGCTGTGTTAAAATAGTTTAACTGTAAAAGATGATAAGAGCTTTTGTTCTCTTGCTATCTTAAAACAGAGAAATAGGTTATAGGGCCCCAGTGTGTGGTTGCTGCAGTCTCCAGACCACTTGTAAAGAAGTGTTCTTCCATGTTTTGAAGAAGAACATTGTTTTGCAGCAGCCTGAGAATATGTAGTCCACTTAGAGTAAAAATCACAAGGTGGCCTTGAGAATTGAGTGACCAGACAGGCCTAGAGAGATCCATTGAGCCTCCTGCAGGGCCTCCTTTGGCAAGGTGTAAAACAGCTCGAGGCAACCCAGACCTCTGCCCACCTTCCTCAGTTTCTCTGAACTTTGCTTGGAGGAAATAGGCCTGCGATGAGATAAGAACTGGGAAAGCAGCTAAACCCCTGCCTGGTGATTGACAGCCTGGGAAGGGAGGCCTTGGCTCTCCTGGGGATGCTGCGGTGACTTGACATGGAAATTTTTTCACCTTATTTTGATGAGATGTTAATGAGTTAAACAGGTGTTGGAAAATCACAAGGTGATTTTAATTTTTGTGTCTTAGATTCATTTCTAGATGATGGACTAAGTTTATTATTCTTTAATAATATCACTGCAATTGAAGCCATAATTGTCAGAGATTACGGTGTCCATAAACTCATCACCATAGGTGACAACTGTACTCAGTGGAGATTTGTTCATTATCTATAGATCTGAGTTTGCTATTGTAGTTAATAAAGCCATTTAAATAGATTAAATTTTGTTTAAATTGTTCCAAGAGTCATGACTTTTGAGATCCGTAAAAGCTGCAAGTTGCTAAGCTTTGCTGCTGCTGATTTCAAGTTACTCGCAGCTAACAGTTAGCTCTTACCCCTTGCTAGAAAACTATCTTGGGAAAAGAATGTTGTTATATTTCATTATCCTTTAAAAACAAGGTAGAAAGTCACTTCATTCTTATTAGAACTGTATCAGTAGTTTAGTTCTCATCTCTGAATAGTATGTGTGCTAATGGTGCTTATCTTAGGCTAGTTTAATAATTAGTTCTGTTTTTAGAAATGAATCTGAATGAATCTCAAGGTGTGTTACTCAAACGGTATTCAGCTGTGAACAAAAGGAGAAAAAGTAAAAAATAACCATGGCTTAAAGGAGAGAGATGTTTATTTTTCCCTCTCACATAAAGGAAGTGCAGGGGAAATGAGTCCAGGAATGACTTGGTGTCTAAGGTGTACGGAGTCCAAGCTCTTTTTGTCTTGCTGCTATATCATGGCTTCTTCCCCGCCATCTCCTCATGGTCCTAGAAGGCTGCAGGGGTTCCAGCCATGTTGCATCCACTTTCCAGCCAGCATGAAGGCAGCAATAGGGAAGAAGAAGGATGATCAGGAGGAGAGTGTCTTATAAGCATGTTTGCCAGAATGTCCGCTTTCATTTTATTGGTGAAAACATACTCCTAGCACAAGGAGGTTTAAAGATGTAGTTTTATTCCCAGAAAAGGTGTGCCAGGTAAAAATTTGGGCCTTATTATCAAGGAAGTGGGAGGAATGGATATTCGAGGACACCTAGCAATGGGCCACAGAAGGCAAAACAGGCCTTCAGCAGAAACTTGGTTTGGACCCTGAGACCAAGGAGTCCACACACCACCTGGTGGCCAGGTATCTAAATTTCAGGATCCCATTGAAAAAACTAAGACCCCACAAAAGTTGAATTTTCAAATACTATCATTGTGAACAGTAGAAATCACACACTTCAGACACAGAAGCACCTTCTCAAGAGGCTTTTCTCTCCCATAAAGAAAGGCATTTAATATTGCCTCTAGAACGTGAGTATTTGCCGTTCCTGAAAACTTGTCCTAACTTTAGCAGAAGTCATAGAAAGGTTGGGTGAGACTATCTGAGCATTAAATGAAGATGAACTGTGAGACTGTCTCTGAAATGATAAGGCTAAGTAAGTGTACAGCTGGCTCTCCGGGTGTTTTGTTCTGTGCTAGAGTCATCTTTCTACCCGCACCACTCTTGCAAAGGACATAGACACAGGCCATCCTCAGAGGCCTGCTCTTTGAAACGGAAGCACGGCACGAATCAGCCTTGGGGAGGTATTAGGTCCCAAATCTCACAGCTTCTCTTGCTTTTTCCTAGGTGCTCTGTTTTCCCACTACTGCTTTTGGGCTCTGGACAAATTGCACATACATTAGGGTTCATCTGTATGAACCCTCTCATTTTAAAGATGAGGAAACTAAGGGGGCTTCTCTGGGGGTCCAGTAGTTAAGACTCTGTGCTTCCACTGTTAAGGGGGCGCATGTTCGATCCCTGGTCAGAAACTAAAATCCCACATGCTACACGGTATGCCAAACAATAATAATAATAAAGATGAGGAAACTGAAGCTCAGTCTGCTAAGTGTTTCAGCAAAGGTCACACTATCAGTAATTGACAGCCAAGACTAGAACACAGAACTCCAAAGCTGTGCTAATCCTGTGCATTTTGTTACGAGAATAAGTTGTTTTTGCTGTCTCTATACTTGGTTGGGGTTTGTTTTTCACCTTTAAAATAAACAAATTATCCTAAAAGCCCTCTAAATCCCTAAGCTTTCTTACATCTAAAAGTATGTTTCTACATCATGTGACGATCTAGTGAGCACTTTGTAGACCTTTATGGGGCCTATTAAATGATAAAAATACTCTGTGTGAAAGCAGAGGCAAAAAGAGTGCTGACTCGATGTAAGAAGTGGATTGGAAGTGTTGTCATTGTGATAAACGCGATGGTAAAGTATTGTGAAGTGGAAGGCATCGTGAGCTATTAGGCAAGGATGCATACGCAGGTTCCTGGTCAGTGTCAAGCGTGAGCTCCTCTCCCAACTCTTGGTGCCCGCCTTCATCCGGCTCACAGAGGCACAACCTCCCCACCCCGAGTCCCCGCACCACTCAGGCTCACTTCCCAAACAACCCTGACCACCATTCTCAAACTTGCTTCTGCCTGGCTCTCCTCCTCTGTGCTCCATTCTGGTGCCACTTACTTTTCTTTTTAAACTCTGTTCTCAGAAACTCTACACATTTTCAGTATTCACCCAAGTCCCAACTCCTCCATAGCAGCTTCCTTGCTTTTGGGGACTCAGTCAAAAGCAAAACGCAGGGAGAGGGGATGGATATTCAGCTGGTGCTTGAACACACAGCATGAGTGTGCGCACACAACGTGCCCATCTCCATGCCAGGGTTCTCTGTGCATCATCTCACTTCTTTAGAGAAGAACCATCCTTGGAGATAGATGCCATCATGATCTCAGTTTTCTGGATGAGCAGCCTGTGGTATAGGGAAGTTAGATGCGTTGTTCCAAGTCACCCGGTGGCATAACTGGTGCTTAAGCCAGGTCTCCGATTCTGCAGTGCTCTTGAGCCTCTGAGCAGCTGCGTCCACCTGTCTGATCAGGATGCCACAACTCAGCAGTTGATTGCCCTCAGGTCAGTAGTTCTAGGTCTTCATGTAGAAATTGATGTAAAACATTGTGGCTTTATTAAGAGCCTAGAAAAATCTAATCATTGACCTTGGCTCATGTCTCAAAAGAAAGAGTAGATACTCAGGCTGTATTGATAAATGCAGCCCATGTTCTTATGCATTTAAAAATCATCTGCTAGTTGAATCTGCTAAGTAATGGTTAACGCCTTGTTCCTCCTTGCCTCCAGCTGCCTTCATTTGTGTACATATGTATGTAAATATAGATGTTAAGATGAATACAGACATGTTTTTAAGCAGAGAATATACTCTTTGATCCCGGTTAAGGTAGTGGGTAATTCTGAAATGAAATCTCAAACAGAAAACCCTGTGGGGTTAAGTATAAACCATTATGTACATGCTGCTTACATCTAGACCCTCAGCTTCTCTGTTTTGCACAGCATGTCTAGTTCAGCTCTAGAATTTAATGTGAATATAGTTAATTTAAATATTTGGAAAAGATTAGAGAAAAGTATAAATACTCTAAACGGTGGCTGGTATGTTTGAGAATCTGCAGATCTGGCTGTGTTAGAAGCACCGACTTTGATCCGTGACTCAGACTCTTCAGAATAAGGAAGGACAGGGAGTGTTAAGGGGTTTTGCCAGAACTGCTTCCACTCACTCGTCTAGACTTTTACACCTTTACAAGTTCATATACGACTCAGCAGGTCTCCTCCTCACCTTGCATCAGAAATTCTTGGTCTGCATTGACTGGTAGAGGTAGGGTAGGGCAGAACCATGTGCATTTATGCAGTTGCTATACATATTAAGGATTTACTGTGTGCCTCACATTGGGCTAAACACTGAGAATGTGGCAGCGAGCTGCAGAGATGTGGTCTTCACTCGTATGTGGAAAAAGGGCAAAAGCAAGTAAACAGAAAATAAATGTGAACGTTGCAAGTTGGAACAAGGGCTGTGAATGAAATAAACAGTGACTTGCTGGGAATGACAGATGTGCCCAGTGTGAATTGAATCATCAACAATAGTTCCCTTGAGTTTTATTTAAGTGGGAACGTAAAAGCTAAGAGGGAACTAATCACATGAAAATGAGAGAAGAGCCCAGCATGTTAAAGCAAAGGGTCTGAGTAAAAATCAGTTGCCTTCAAAGAGGACCTAAGAGAAGGCTGGGCTGTGGTGAGTGGAGGAGAATGGGTGATGGGTGTGAGGGAGGGCAAGGCTTTGTGGCCATGTTAGAAGTTTGTTTGGGATCCCAAGTGTGGTGGGAGTCTCTATAGGGTTTTTTTTTTAACTGGAAAGTGATATGTTCTGATTTAAGAAAACCATGTTATGTTTTATGGAGAATAGATTCGAAGAGCAGTTGCGGACATAGAGAGAGCTGATAGACAGTTGTAAATGGCTCAGACAGTAAAGAATCTGCCTGCAATGCAGGAGACCCAGGGTTGATCTTGAGTCAGGATGATTCCCCTGGAGAAGAGATGGCACCCTACTCCAGTATTCTTGCCTGGAGAATTTCACAAACAGAAGAGTCTGGTGGGCTACAGTCCCTGGGATTGCAAAGAGTTGGACATGACTGAGCAACTAACACACACACACAACAATAGACCAGGTAGGAGACAAGGTGGCCTGGACTAAAGTGTAGACTTGGGACATGGGGAAAGTGTGTTTGGAATACACCTGGGAAGTAGACTGAACAAGACACAGGGATTGCATGTGTAGGGGAGAGAGTAAGGGACACATCGAGGATGACTCTGAAATTTCAAATCTGTGCAGCTGGTATCATGTATCAAGTTGTTGGCAGTGGGTTGGGGAGGACGTGTTTGAAAGGAAAACTGTTTGGGGCCTGTTGTTACCTTTTCATCTGGGTGATGATGTCAGGTATGGCGTTAGATACTTGGGTCTTATGGTCAAAGGCTCGGAGTGATAAATATGGGCACCTTCAGCATTAGTATGCTGGTTAAATCCAGGGCAGGAACTGGATCACATGAAAGAACATGTCAAGAGTGGAGAAGGCTCACAGCTGAGCCCTGAGGAGCCCCACATCTAGGGATTAATTAGAGGAGGAAGAGCCAGCGAAGAGCTGGAGAAGAAGCAGCCAGAGGTGCAGGAAAGCTAGCAGACTGTGGACCAGGTAGACCAGGAAGCCAAGGAGAGAAGATGGAAAGGTGGGGGTGGCGGGCAATATGGTGTGCTTAGTTGGTCAATAAGGAAGAAAGAGGAGTTCTTGGATTTGACGAGCTGGGTTCACTAATAATCCTGACAGGAGCACTTGCAGTGAGCAGTGGGTTCAGAATAGTGGCTGGCGAGGGTGTATTGAGAAAGAGGAGACAGGACATATATGGTGTTCATATGCAGGTGGTCCCCGACTTGCGATGGTTTGACTAGATGATGCTGTGAAAGTGATACACATTCGGTAGAAACTGTATTTTTAATTTTGAGCTTTTCCTGGGCTAGTGATGTGCAGTAGGATATTCCCATGTGATGCTGGGCAGAGGCAGAGAGCCTCAGCTCCAGGCAGTTGGGTGATCATGGGCTAAACAACCAATGCACTTACAACCATGCTATACCCATACAGCCATTCTGATTTCTACTTTCAGTATAGTACTCAATATATTATATGAGGTATTCAGCCCTATTGTAAAATAGACTTTGTGGTAGATGATTTTGCCCAACTGTAGGCTAATGTATAAGTTAAGCATGTTTAAGGTAGGTTGGGCTAATGTATGATGTTTGGTAGGCTAGGTATATTAAATGCATTTCAGTTTACAATGTTTTCAGTTTATGATGGGTTTATCAGGATATAGCCCCATTGTAAATTGAAGAAGACTTAGTATTGATTTCTTAGGGGGTGGGTGTTATTGAGGGATTGGGGGATTAGTTCTGTTGTCATGTTACTTTGTATTGCATTACTTTCTTAATTGCAACAATCCTTACATTTTAAATGTCTAAAATATAATGCTTTAAAAGTTTAAATGTTTAAAAAGTTTTTTGGGGAAAAATAATCCCTGATAGGCTAACTGAACATCTCTGACTTTTAATAGCCGTGGTTCATATCTTTCCACTCTCTTTCTCCTTCTCTAGTCTACTTTTTCAAATTTGTCATTTTCTTTCTGTAGAATAACTTGTACTGCTGTGCTTAAAAAGCAAATCAATCAAAAAAATTAGCTTTTAATTTTTTAAGACATTTGCAAACAGAGCCTGTTGAGGCAGTCCAAGCACAGGTTGGAAAATAATTTCCAGACACAGAGTATTGCAGAAAGGAGTGAGTTTATTAAGAACAAAGAGCAGAGATAAAGTGGGCACTGCAAGTGCAGCAGACCGACAACTCCTGACAGGCCAGGGAGAGTCAACAGTTTTTGTGGGTTAATAGCCAATTTTTATAGCCTCAAGACAAAGGAAATTCCTGCTGGAAGGTTGGTGTTAGGTGATTGCTTGGGGTGCTGTAGAGTGCTTACTGAAGTGGGCGTCTTTGTCTAATTGGGAGTCAAGAAGCTTGTTAGTGATTATCAGAGTGATTATTGAGGCAACGGTTACAAAGGGGCTCAGTCAGCCTCAGAGATGTCCCTGATTCTGGACTCCGCCTCTGTGGCCCTGGGGACAGGACTCAACAGAGCCTTGTATAGTTTTCATGGCAGTGAATTAAGGACCAGGGAGAAGGTATGAGAGGAGAGGAAATGCAGAACCATGTGTATATGGTCTTGAGAAGTCCAGTGGCTTGAGGTGGTGGTCAGTGACATGTTATTAAGGTGGGAGAAACCAGACTATTCTGGTGTGTCGATGGGTTGGCTCCAGTAGGAAGGGAACCACCAAAGGAGCCGAGTTCTTGAGGAGGTGAGGTGATCCCAAGCCCTGGTGGGGGACTGGCCTTCCCAGAAGGAGAGAGGTTTCCTCTGTTCCACCAGGAGGCAAGGATGAGAGCACATGTGTGAGAGTGCCTGGGGGCTTTAGAATGGCGACTCCCAGTACCAGCTCCCCACTTTCCTTCTGTGAGACCCCCTTAGGCCCCAAATTCCACATCTTCTCACCTTTTTCTTTTTTTCTAAACAATTTTTGAGTTTCAACTCAAAAAAGTAGTTTTAAAATTTTGAAAAATGTGCATTTTTTATATATTCAGTTTAGGAGTGGAAAGACTCACATACCGTGTGTTAGGATTTTCTACCAATGACGAATGTATTCCTTCCTAATTGCTCCTTTCTCTATCAACAGGGATAGGCTAGACCATTGCAGGGAACAGGGCCCTCCAGAATCTCAGGAAATCTCCTGCTGTCAAGTGACAGCCTGGGCTCCCTGCAGACACTGCCTGGAGAGCCTCCCCACCCAAAGCATGGCTGTCCCTGTGGCACAGAGGGGACATGTATCACACACATGCTGGGCCATGCTGTAATGGCCAGATTGCTTTTGTCTACAAGTGTTACCTCCCACTCCAGCCACAGACTGTTGGCCAGCACCATGTCCTGAGGACAGACCAACCTCAGAGTGGCAGACAGCCAAGGCTACCTTCTGTGTGCTGTGAGGAGAAAGAATAGAGCAGGGGACTCATCCTGCAGAGGACACCACACTTTCCTCCCCAGCGAGGGCAGAGCAGGCCTCCATGCATCCAGCCTCATCCTTTGACTACACACCTAACATGCTATCAACTAGAAATCCATTCCGTTTTTTTTAAGTTTTCCTTTTTCCCAAATATTTTCTTCAGAAATCCAAACAACTCTGGAAAACCTAGTGATTGGTCACCTTTTTTTCCTCTAAGGACCTTTACTGTTTTCTCTGCTGGACTCAAAATTGTAGGAGAGATTGTATCCTGAGCACACTGTTTTATTATTTTAAGATTTTTAAAATGTGGACCATTTTTAAAGTCTTTATTGAATTTGTTACAATATTGCTTCTGTTTTCTATTTTGGCTTTTTGGCTCCCTGACCAGGGATCAAACCCACCCCTCTTGCATTGGAAGGTGAAGTGCTAACCATTGAACTGCCCAGAGAAGTTCCACACTGTTTTTAAAGTAATGTTTATTTTCCTACTTTACTTAATAAAGAACATATAGAACTTCCAATCCAAGCTTCTCCATGGCCTGAGCTGCTGGTAACTGCAGTCCGAGCTGTGCAGCCTTATCTCACTAGTCTCTGCTTCCCATTGGGCCTCTCACAATTCTGCCTGTAGCTCCTGGGTCTCCATTGCTCCTCTGTGGACTCATTTATATCCAGGAACTTGGATTGGGCCCACAGTTCTTGGATGCCAGGGTCTTTGAGAGGAGGGCAGGATGACGCTGGGCCCAGGCAGGGAAGCAGCCAGGGGCTGGCGGCAACTCGTGACCCCCTCAGTTGCCTTGCAGCGTCACCAGGCACTGGCCTGTCCTCTTTCTCCTTAATTTTTCATTCCATTCACTCCAGCCCTTCTTTGCCCCCTGCCTTTTTGTCCTAACCTCAGGCCTCTTCCTTCTCCCTGCCCACCCACCCCTAGAGCTGGAGCCCCTCCGTGGCTGTTCTCTCCACAGCGGCCACTGGGCTGGCCAGTGGCAGGGGGCATCTGTGGGAGACGAAACTCTGCTGGATTGCCCCTAACATGGCACCTTTCATCAGTGGGAGAATGCAAGTGTAATCTAGCCAGAGTCTTCCCTTGAGGTGAACATGTTACCCAACAGGATTGAGTGTTCGGGGTGGTATCAGCTTGGCTGAATGACTGATGCTATTACTGGTACCACTTTGAGCAGAATTCCTGGCTGGGGTCAGTGTGAGCAGGCAGGGCAGCCAGTGCTGCAATCAGTGGTCAAGAAAGGTGACTCTTTGCTATTGTTACACAGGTTAACATAGTTTCTTATTAAATATGTCCCTTATGATTATAATGCCCACAGACCCCCACGGCACGGCCTCTGCTCTCTCCTCTTCGTCCGCTCAGATGCTGTCAGACCAGCCCCTCGCTTGGCTTGTGTGTGTATGCATTCCCATCCCGGCCCCCAACGCTCCTCCCCTCCCCAGTCCCTCATTCAGCCTCACAGAACTGATGAGAGACCCCATCCACCTCCATCCCATGTAAGACAGCGGCTCTCCTTCTCCTGGTCCCAGGTCTGGCCTGTTCCTTCTCCACTGCACTGCCCCCCAGCTGACGTGATCTTTTCATCTGTTCCTGTGTTCATTTCTCTTAAGAAAGTGGTTTTCCCCACTGCTGTGTCCACAGAGCCCAGAGTAGATACATATAAATACTTGACAAATGAATGAGAGAGGCCACGATAGATGAAGCAGTGTTCAGTTATCTAGTTATCACGGCCAGAAACCTACACAATTGGAACATTTCCTTTGTGTAAAGTTTCTGTGTTGGACCGTCCTGCTCTCCTCTCCTATGATAATTGGTTCTCTCCATTCAGAACCAATAAATAATGTCAGAAAATGAATATTTACTACCATTTGTACTGCTGTGAAATTTTCTGCCTGAGCTAATCTTTAAGAATATTTTGGGTCATAGTCTGCGACAAAGCAGGAAATATCACTGCCTCTCCCTCTTAGAGCATCAAAGTAAATTTTTCTTTATATTTTCCTAGCACACATTCATTGTGTTGTTGTTGCCTGCTTACAAATGTCTGTGAATCTTTTAGACAAGTTGGGCAATAAAGAAAGCAATTCCACCAACGTGTAAATTCACTTGACCCATTCCTTGTTGTTTTATGAGGGTTTGTGATTACTTTGGATTTCTTTTTAATTACCTTTCCAGATTTTGGAAGCTAAATTTTCTTTAAGTGGTTTTGGCTCTTTTAGCTTGTTTTCTGAAGCAGCCTCTTATTTCATGCATTCAGTTTACCTTTCCTTTTTCACTTCTCAGCATTTTTATTGACTCGTGTATGTGGTTTCTATAAGGTCTTTCCATCCTGTGTTAGTCTATGCGAGGTCCCAGAAGACCCTGTGCCTCAGAGAAAAGCCGAAGGATGCTTAAGACAATTTTACTAATGCTGACTTAAATAAAACAGAATTTTCTAGTGAAGAATTGTAGTGAATATCTAGGAGTGATTAAGTGAATAGTTTGCTTCAGTAAATAAAAATAATTGTTCCCCAAACATTTATTAAGCAACTATCATGTATCCGGCAGTGCTGGGAATATAAGACAGTTTACTAGAGAAATGGGGATGTATTCAAAGAGTTTTAGCAGTCTGATTTCAGTTGATTGCAGGTGCGGTGGCAGCCCAGAGGGGGAGCATTGAAACTGTTCCTGGGAAGAAGGCTTCCTGGAAAGGAACTGTGGGCAGAGGAGAAGGGTGCTGGAGGGAGGAGAGCTCATCCACAGCACAGGTGTCTTCAGCACCACAGCTGGAGCCCAGACACACGAGATGAGCCTGGAAAAAGAGATGGGCCCAAACCCTTCAGGGTCTGGTGTGCACCCACATGGGTGAGGTTTTTATCCTGGGGAGCCTTTCACAGGGCCTGTGCCAGATGTACATGGGGCATCTGCCAGCTGCTCAGAGAATTAGTGTCAGGAGTCAGGCAGAGGCACAAGGGCCAGCGTGGGGTGGTGGATGAACCCATGGACTCAGCTTGAGCACCCCAGCAGTGTGCCTAGAAGGGACAAGAGGAGCAAAGTTTCAAGGGCGCTTTAAGGTTTATCGGACAGGAGGTGGGGGAGGTAGGGAAGAGGAGCCAGGAAAGCTTGCATCACGGTGGAAAAGTTCCCAAGAAAACGATGTGGTCTTGTAGGAAAGCAGAGTGGCCATGGGTTGGGCAGTGTCGGGATGGCCCGTGAGCATCTATCTGGTGGTGAGAGCAGGCAGCCGCAGTCAGGTAGCAGTGGCCCGGAGAGGCTGTGAGTGGAGCCTGTAAGCGCCGCGGCTTCCAGAGGAGTGAGGGGTCTCTGACGAGTTTTGGGCTTTGTGTGTTAATTACTAGGCAGTAGAGACATTACACAGAGCTCACTAAATTTTTACACTCAGCATGCAGGCTTCATAACCAACTTTTCTGCACACACAGCCCTGATGCTTCATAACCATCAAATGTTCCCCATCCAGCATCCTACCTGGCATCTGTCATCAGTACAACATGATGTTCTTTTCTAGATCTTCCATGAATATGATTCAGTTATCCATCTTAAGCTTTCCTTTTTGTTAGACTTCGATTTTCATGGCCTTGATAATGGGTGATAATGAAAAGGTGTATGTGTGTTTGTGTGTGTAATCAAAGATATATCATTTCCACATTTTAAAATGAATAGACAAGATCATTCTTCTATGGTAGTGCTGGGGTATATAAGGTAGTGAGAAGCATTTCATAGCCATCAAGAAAAAAAAAATTATAGACAGTTTCACTGATACAGATTTTTGCTACTGTTGTGCTGCACAGATACAAAACAGTTCATACGGCCACGTTTAGAACCGAAAGCAAAGAAGAATTGGTGCTTGTCTCTTCACAGTAGGATTTCTGAACTTTGTGATTTGCCTTCGTTTTTCTTCCTTCCTTGTTTCTGGCCCCTGGTGAGAGTAGCTGTTTGTCATGCTCCTCTAAACCTCTGATCTGTTCCTTCTAATTAACCGTCTCTTTACAGCCCGCCCAGGCCAGCGCGAGTCTACTGCTGACCCCACACGTCCCAGTGGGGGAGTGAAATGCACTGTGCTCTGAGCTTCCTAAGGATTGTTTTTTAGGCAACACGAAATCATCCATGATGGTTTGTTTGTTTGTTTTTTGCCTCTTACTCACCTGAGGGGCCTGTTTTGGTGATCTACATTTGTATTGTCTGAGAGACTCGAGGAAGAAGTAGATCAGAGTGTAATAGCAGTATTGGATGTATCCAACAGAAACTTGCATAAATGTCTTTGTGCTCGTGGATTTTACTTCCAAATTCACCTTTTCAGTATTCCGGTCATTCATTTTTCTGCAACAGAATTATTTTGTGTGCATTTGTTCTTCACAGTGTTGTGCTGTATCTCAGTTTCTCCCGGGATGTACAAACAAAAAATGATAATTGGGCTGTTGTGCCAGCTTCCTGGTTCTGGGGCTTCTGCCAACACTGTCCTTGATTGAGGACCACCCTTGGCTTTGTGCAGGTTATTCCATCCCCCACCCCACATCCACCCCTGCCTCTGCAAACTGCTTGACTGCAAAAACAACACTCCCTTTTCTCCTCTTTAACATCTATCTCTCTTTAATATTAATAGTTCACACTTTTAAGGATGCATAACTGCCAGCCACAAATTGTTAAGCTATGCAGTTCTTTTCTGCTCTATTACTGAACAGTCTGGCGGGAGTTTGCCTTTTCAACATTGGTTATTAATTTTATTTTTCTAGTGCAATAAAATAAATAAGTGGTCTGCTGTAGGTGTGAGTTAATGAGGATTTGAAATGGATTTCAAGCATTCTTGTTGAGTGCTTATGATGCAGGTGCGATCTCATGAGTCAATTACCAGAACCAAACAGTTCAAGAGCCATAAAGCTCACCTACCATGGCATTACTAAATTAATAGATTAACAGCTACAAATAGGAAAATGTCAGATGTTAAATATTTTTCATCAGTAATCAGTTGTAAGTTTGGGGTCCCTTGTATATGCTTATACAGTCTCTAAAGTACCTCAACCAGAGTTAATTTCTGTTTTATTACTTCTCAGCTTATAAGCATTTTAATGCCAGATTGCTATTTGTTTGTTTTTAAATTTGTATTCAATTTATTTAAAAGCAAAACAAAATAGTTCACCCATTTCTCCCACCCCCCCACCTCTGGCAACCACCAGTCTGTTCTCTGAAGCTGTGAGCTTAATTTTTGTTTTCTTAGATCTCTTTGATAACAGATCATATGGTATTTGTCTTTCTCTGTATGAGTTATTTCACTTAGCATACTGTCCTCAAGGTCCATACATGTTGTGGCAAGATTCGTTCCTTTTTATAGTTGAATCATATTCCCCCTGTGTGTGTATGTGTGTGTGTGTGTGTGTATCTCACAATTTCTTTGTTCATTTATCTGTTGATGGACACTTAGGCTGTTTCCATATCTTGGCATAGGGGTACATATATCTTTTTAAATTAGTATTTTCACTTTCTTCAGATAAATACTCAGAAGTGGAATTGCTACATGATATGGTAGTTCTATTTTTAATTTTTTGAGGAACTTCCATATCATTTTTCATAAGTTTATATTTCTACCAACAGTACACAAGAGTTCCCTTTCTCCACATCCTTGCCAACACTTGTTATTTCTTGTGTTTTTGATAATAGCCATTCTAACAAGTAAAGTGACATCCCATTGTTTTGATTTTCATTTCCCTGACAGTTAATGGTGTTGAGCATCTTTTCATGTACCTGTTGGCCATCTGTATGTTTTCTTTGAAACAAAAAAAAATGTCTATCCAGATCTTCTTCCCATTTTTTAATTGGATTATTTGGGTTTTGCTATTGAGTTGTATGAGTTTTTTACATATTTTGGAGAGTAGCCCCTTATCATGTACATGATTTACAGTTATTTTCCCTCATTCAGTAGGTTGCTTTTCCCTTTGTTGAAGGTTTCCTTTGCTGTGCAGAAGCTTTTTGGCTTGATGTAGTCCCACTTACTTATTTTCACTTTTGTTCCTTTTGCTTTTGGTGTCATATTAAAAAAAATCATCATCAAGAGTCATGTCAGGAAACTTACATCTATGTTTTCTTCTGGAAGCTTTATGGCTTCAGGTATGATGGTGAAGTCTTTATTTTGAGTTAATTCTGGTTTAGAGTGTAAGATAGTAGTCCATTTTCATTTTCTTCTGCATGTGGCTGTCCAGTTTTCCCAAACCATTTATTGAAGAGACTGTCCTTTATTGTATATTCTTGGCTCCTTTGTTATAAATTAGTTGACTATATGAGCATGAATTTATTTCTGGGTTCTCTGTTCTGTTACACTGATCTATGTGTGTTTTTAGGCCAGTTCCATACTGTTTTGATTACTATAGCTATATAATGTAGTTTGAGATCTGGACATACGATTGCCTCCAGCTTTGTTCTTTCTCAAGATTGCTTTAGCTATTCAGGTCTTTTGTAGCTCCATACAAATTTTGGATTTTTTTTCCATTTCTGTGAAAAAATACCATTGGGTTTTTGTTTTTTTTTTTTAATAAGATTGCATTGAATCTGTATACTGCTTTGGGAAATACAGATATTTTAACAATATTCTTTCAATTCATAGACATAGAATGTCTTTCCATTTGTGTGTTATTAATTTCTGTTTCTCACAGTTCATTATTAGTATAAAGAAATGTAACAGATTTTTGTGTACTGGTTTTATATCATGCCACTTTGCTGTATTTCTGAATTAGTTCTAACTGTTTTGGTGGCATCTTTAGGGGGGTTGTATATATGATATAGTGTCATCTGCAAACAGTGACAGTTTTACTTCTTCCTTTCCAATATGGATACTTCTTTTTCTTGCCTAATTGCTCTGGCTAGGACTTCCAATATTATGGTGAATAATAGTGCCAAGAATGGGTGTCCTTGTCTTGATCCTGACCTTAGAGCTTTCAGCTTTTTCCCATTGAGTATGATGTTAGCTGCAGGCTTGTTGTACATATAGCCTTTATTACGTTGAGGTTTGTTCCTTCTATGCCTGCTTTGTTGAGAGTTTTTATTATAAATAAATACTGAATTTTTTCAAATGCTTTTTCTTTATAAGATTTTTATTCTTCATTTTGTTAATGTGGTATATCACATGGACTGATTTGTGAATAGTGAATCATCCTTGCATCCCTAGAATAAATTCCACTGGATTGTGATATATGGTCTGTTCAATATATTGTTGATCTCAGTTTGCTAATATCTTTTAATGAACTGGCACTTAAAATACTTCTTCTTGTATTGTATTGAAGCATAGAGTCCAGTGTGAGCATTCACTTGTGCATTTATCCAGCCTTTGTTTCAAAGAGCCTACTGTACTCTGGGCACAGATGTTAGGTATAGATGTAAACTGGTGCACAGCCTCAGAAGGGAGATGCATGAGGGCACAGTCGTTGTGCCCTTTGAGGATTCAGGAGGAGCCGTTGCGGAAGGGTCAGAGGATTTGCTAATTCCTTGTTTAGAGTAGCTAGGAGCATGGAGTCTGTAGTCAGACAGCCCCGGTTCAAATCCCAATTCCATCACTTATGAGATATATGACTTAGACTAGTTACTTCTCTGTGACTTCCCTAAAAAATGTCAGTATTCATGATACAGACTTAATGTCTGAATTAAAATCAGGAAATATTTATAAAGTCCTTAGAGCAGTGCTTGGTACATGGGGAAAACATTATATATAAGTGTTTTAAACAAATCAAGTAAAATATATAATGTATATTTTGACCAAAGTAAAGACTAAAGAAAAGTATTGTGAAAAATATAGAAACTGGCAAGCATTTTAATATTTGTTCTTAAATGTATGGAAAGTTTAGTTTATAGTTAGCTTGTATAGGAGTTTACTATTACTAGGTTCTATCTCCAGAAACTTGGTTAACATCTATCCCCTGCATTTTCAGCTATTTTGACTTTCTCAGGTAGAGAAGTTTCTAAATGAAATGATCTGCCATATGTGCTGTTGTCTTTTCTCATTATTGGACATACCCAACAAAGGTTGAACCTTCATGAGATGTAGCTTTGGGGATGCCTGCATTGGGTAGGAGTGTGGATGGGGGTAAAACAAGTGAATTCCTAAGAGCCAATGATTTTTTTTTTTAAGTCATACTTTAGTCCATATGAGCTTCCCTGGTGGCTCAGATGGTAAAGCATCTGCCTACAATGTGGGAGACCCGGGTTTGATCTCTGGGTTGGGAAGATCTACTGGAGAAGGAAATGGCAACGCACTCCAGTATTCTTGCCTGGAGAATCCCAAGGACGGAGGAGCCTCGTGGGCTACAGTCCATGCTTGGGGTCGCAAAGAGTTGGACACAACTGAGCGACTTCACTTTCACTTTCACTTAGTCCATGGATGTGACATTGAGGGCAGGGGTCTGGAGAAATGGCAGTTTCTTTGGAGAAGATAGCTGGAAATGATTCACAAAGGTTGAAAGGAGAAAGTAGACAGTTTCAGTTGCTGGTCTCAAACATGGGCTCCATTTTGTAGACAGTGGAGAGTCATTGCATGTTTTCAGTAGGGGAGTGACCTGGATTAAGAGGAGCATTAGTTTTGATCTTGAGGAGATTAATATGGGAACAGGTATCCAAAGACTGGAAACAGGAGTCCTGTTGAGAGACAAGGCCGCCACGTGCATAGGTGGGGATAGGTGAGATGATGTGTGAGAGGCACCCAAGATGACTTTGAACCTCTGAAACCGAGGCAGGCTGGCAGGATCAGAGTGTTTAATATGCAGTTCTAGCTCATTTAGTCATTCAACAAATGCTTATTGAACATACCCACTGCAGTGCTTGTAAGCCCCCGAGGATGACTGATTATGCTGCTTTCATGAAGAATGAAACAAACACACATGCCTCCTGCATGCAGCCTAAAGACCATTGTGGTGAGCCTCATTATAGGGCACTGTATGCATTCTGTGAGAGGACTGTGGGAACAATGCCGGTTAGAAAAACAGAAGCTGCTTTCTCTGAACCATTCAGTTAGAAGGTCCTTCACCATCAGACGTTTTATGAAAATGTTTGTGTGTTTGCCCTGACCACAAGGAGATCAGGGCAGTGGAACTGAAGGTAGGTTTTATGTTCTGCAAACAAGTCATAGCTCCTGTCTTTTTACCTTAAAATACCTGACTACCTCTAAACTGGGGCTCCCCAGGTGGCTCAGTGTAAAGAATCCACCTGCCAGTGCTGGAGATGCAGGTTTGATCCCCTGGAGTAGGAAATGGCAACCCACCCCAGTATTCGTGCCTGGGAAATCCCATGGGCAGAGGAACCTGGCAGGCTGCAGTCCATGGGGTCACGAAGAGTCGGACACGCCTGAGCACACATGCACTTACCTCTAAACTGTAAGCACTCATCAAAGTGTCATGTTCCACTCGTGACTCCACTGCTGTCTGTCTGTCCTCAGGTTTAGAACCTTCCACTTTCTATTTCACTTCTTGCTGCAGTTTGAGACTGGGAATAGGTCTCTTGCTCCAAGGAATAGGTGGCCAAGCCTTTGAGAGCTGGTACGTTTCTGCAGAAATCATGTGTGTAGCACTTAGCAAGAAATGTCCCCAAAATTATAATAGATCTTTAAATAGAACGATTTTGCGATCACTGAGGTGCTCTATGGAAGGTTTTAAAATCTCCAGTGTCATAAAAATGTCCACCCATCCTTTGGAAAGCAGAGTAAAGAAATGTGGAATAAACACTTCCCCTAATATTTCCTGCCCGAAGGTGATTCAGACTCCTCCCCACTCCTCCAAAGTTAAAAGTCTGGAAAAGAGATAGGATTACATGCTTCAAATGTCAGGTTAGTATTTTTAACCGGAGCCCAGCACAGAAATGTGCAGCACCTTCCGAAGTCCTTTGTATACTTGCTTTACAAGCTAGTCCAGGCAGAGAGGTTGCCTTCTGCCCAGTTCTTTGAGTGTGTCTTGCTTCCTGTTCGTGTTGAGCGTGGAATTTCTGAGCAGCTCTGCTGCTCATCACATGTATTTGCCACACTTAGCACAGGCACACAAGTGGCCTCTGTCAAGTCTGATGAAAAGGGAAGCTCAGCACCCTTTTATGAACATTCTCCTTTCAACCTGTCAGGCTCTAAAATTAGATAGGAGTTGCTATCACCAGACGTTCTTCTCTGTGGAGGGCTTGCCCTTTACAGTTTTCCTTCATCTTCTGTGGATGAGCACATTCCACTACCAGTGATAATGAGCGTCCTGGTGTTTGGCTCACAGAGCACCGAGTCTGCACCAGGTTCACTGTGGGGGTGAAGATTGTGTGGGGAACTTAAATGGCTGCACATGTTTGAATATGTTAGTAAAACTGATCTTATTACTAACTGTATTATCTCCAGAAAAGTAATCATTTCAGCACAGAGAGCTGATCTTTTCATTCTCTTGAAGAACAGTAATGTTCCCTTCATTTGTTATGTTCACTTGCTCCTCCTTTTCCTTTAAAGGAAGATGTTTCTATTTATCTATTATATGAAACCAGATCCATGTGTGAAGGCACCTGTGGTCCAGGGTAAAACCACCTTCTATCTGGCAATACCTCTGCCCAGTCACTCTGACAGTAGAGATGGGTCATTTCTGACATTTCCTCTCTTTTCCTCAAGAGTTTTTTAATTTAAAAGATTCAGCTCAAGATCTGTGAGCTCTCTGTTAAACAATCATTCCCTAGAATAATGGTTTTTAATATGCAAAATTAGAAGCTGCTTTAAATTGATTACTTAGCAGTAGGGTTTTCTTATGGTTCTCTCAAGCATTGTTTCCTTTCTGAAGTGAATTTGCCTTTTACTATTGAAACTGAGTTTTTTAGTAGACATAGGGAGATTTATATTATTGTGTAAATAATCTGTCCTCAAGGTTGTACACTGATGATTGTTTTGAGAAGGATCATCTTTCCAAGCAGACTTATTCTGCTTAAAACAGAAATAATAAACAATAACCCCTATAACTGGAATAAGGCTTTTGACATGCTTCAGTGAGTCTCCTTTTCAAGAGGGTAACAAAAACAAAAAAGCAATAGAAAGCACAATACCTTTGCCAGAATATTTGTCCCTTGGATTCCGTGCTGCTGCTGCTGCTAAGTCGCTTTAGTCATGTCCGACTCTATGCGACCCCAGAGATGGCAGCCCATCAGGCTCCCCGTCCCTGGGATTCTCCAGGCAAGAACACTGGAGTGGGTTGCCATTTCCTTCTCCAATGCATGAAAGTGAAAAGTGAAAGTGAAGTCACTCAGTCGTGTCCGACTCCTAGCGACCCATGGACTGCAGCCTACCAGGCTCCTCCATCCATGGGATTTTCCAGGCAAGAGTACTGGAGTGGGGTGCCATTGCCTTCTCCATTGGATTCCCTAGAGTCCAGTAATCATTGTCCTGGGGGTGGGAAGAATCTATGACAAAGTTTCTAATAGTTGCAAAATTGGGGGTAATTACTTACAATGAAGTAATAGCTTGAAGTGAATTACTTTGTAACAGAGTAGAAGAAACTCTGGACCAGGGACTTGGTGGTAATTTTATATAAACTGGCAGTGTTACCTTGGCTGACTTTATGGATCTTGGGTTTGTCCTTTGTAAAATAAGATAGGGTGTCCCACTAGATGAGGTCCCAGAATGACAGTCTCTCCTTGTATCTGAAACAGTTTGAATCCCCAGAATTTGGGGTGATCACCTTGATCACCCAGGGCTGAGAAAAAGCTGACACCAACTTTCTTTCCCAGGCAGCACAGTGTTGTGACTACTTGAAAATACCCATCTCTGTCCTCTATCAAGAAATAGCTTGGACTTCCCAGAGAATGTGATTCCTTATTGCTCGGTTGTGCACATGTTCTTGGTTTCAAATGTAGACTAACACCATTATGTTGCTGTGAGAGTCTCCAAAATGAAGTATATAAATTTTAAAGGAGAGGAACTCAGAATTTAGGAAGGAAGCTTTCTAAAGTCAGTGTCTGATCAATCTTTGGTCAGCTTACTAATGTCTAGAACTAACTGTGGCTTTAAACTGCTGTCATGATGTTTCTTTTTCATCTGTGGGGTCCCTGATGAAGGTTGTGTATCAAAATGCCTAGTCCCTCTTAGTGGTCATGGGTGCTTCCAAAGACATTCTTAGATTCTTCAGTGGTGCTAGTGTCTGTAAAGGTGGACAGGTGTGCCAGGGGAAAGACCCTGGTGCTAACGTTGGTGTCACAGGCTCCTGGTTGAACTGGATCTGTCGCATGAACCATTTGCTCTGCTGCTGACGGGAACGGGGAAGACCCGTCACGTGATGAGCTGTGGGCCCTGGATGACAGACAGACCTTTTCTGTTACTCAAGTGGATGTCTGCTGGATCCTCTGTGAGCACTTTGTTGTCCTATCCGTTAAGGGTTCCTTTATGGCTTTGGCATTGCATCAAAGGGCTGTGCCCACAGTGGACAGAAAGAATGGATGTGGGTTGTCAGCTTGCTCTCATTTGGTTACAGTTTTGAGGGGAAAAAGTAAGTCTCTTTGCTTTTTAGCTTGAACCTGGGTGTTGTTGCAGCAATAAACTACCGAAAATAGCCTATGGGTTCAAGCTTCAGCAGTTGCCTCCTCATCAAGCGCTAATGGCTTTTGTAGCACATAAATATATAAAGTGCAGTATGGTCGTTGTATGTTACTAATAGTAGTTCGAGGTTTGTACTGCTCCTACCATAGCTTCACTGTAGCTAGTGAGAGGAGCCAGGAATACCAGGTGGGTTTGAGGCTAGTGTGGCAGAGGTTCTGAGCAGGGTCACCATGGCGAGGAGGGACCTGAGAAGAGAAAGGACTGAGTGCCTGCCTGGGTGTGGGGTTCTTGGTACAAGATTGTGATTCTGAGAGCTGGCAGTCGGGTGGCTGAGGAGACAGTGAATGAAGAGACGGCTGCTCCCAGCTGAAATGAGAGTGCCCTGAAGAGGCACCTGAACAAGCTACACCTAGAGCACGTGGCCTCGGAGACGTAGACAGGCCAAGGCCACGTGAGGTCTCAGCCCTCAGCGGGGCGCACCCTGAGGGCCTTTCTGATCACGGGGACTTGGAGATGGGGAGGTGGAGGTCCCTAGCACAGCAGTTTACTGGAGCTCTCTGAGATGGCAAGTGGGGGGTTTGCAGAGAGAAAAGACCACCACATATAGAAAAGTGCAAAACAGTAGCATTTGGCAGCAGGAAGAAGAGCTAGTAATGGATCAGTTAGAAAGGTTGAAAAAGAATTAGATCCTCCACACAGGAAGCCAAAGAAGTAGTTGCCAGATAGGAATCAAAACGGATAAGGCCTGGGAAGATCCCAATTTGAACATGGCATTTCTAAACAATGGGAAAAAGAACTACTCTTTATTAAATGGTGTATAATAGTTGACTATTTGGGGAAAAGTAGTTAGATACCAGACTATATGTAAAAACAAACTTCATTTGGATTATAACTATAAATGTAAAAAATTCACAATGAAAATATAGTTGGGATGATGGAGTCCTATCTATACATGTGCTATCTGTCTATATTCAAGATACCACAAAGAAACTTTAAAAACCAGCTATAGAGTGAGAGGAAATACAAACAAAATATATGGCAGGAAAAAAGGTAAATACCCTTAATGTAAGAAGAGTGTCTGTTAATTGATCAGAAAAGAAAGCACACTAAAAGGGTAGGCATACTTTGTTCTCTGAGGAAGAGATATAAAATGACCAATAAACAGACGAAAATGTTTGCTAATTTAAAAACTGAATCTTAAAACAATGATAGGATAATGTTTGCCTACTAGGCCAACAAAAATTAAAATCCATCTTAACATCAACTACTAATAAGAAATTGACACTTACTGTCATTAGGAGCTTAAGCTGACACACCAGCTTTAGAGAATTAGTTGCCAGAATCTATTGAGTTTTTTTAAATTGGAATATAGTTGATTTACAATGTTGTGTTTCTTCCTGCTATATGGCACAATGAATCAGTTATACATATACATGCAGCCACTCTTTGGGTCATATAAGTCATTACATAGTATTAAGTAGAAGCAGAGTAGGTCCTTATTAGTTATCTGTTTTATATATAGTGTATGTATATGTCAGTCCCAGTCTCCCAAGTTATCCCTTCGCCCTTTTTCCCTCTGGTAATCAGAAGATTGTTTTCCACATCTATAACTACTTCTAATCTGTAAATGAGTCTATTTGTCTCTTTTTTTTTTTTAGATTCCACATATAAGCAGCATCACACAATATTTGTCTTTCTCTGACTTACTTCCCTCAGTATGACAGTCTCTGCTGCTGCTACTGCTGCTGCTGCTGCAGCTTCATTCAGTATGACAGTCTCTAGGGTCATCCATGTTGCTGCAAATGGCTTTTCGTTCTGTTTTATGGCTGAGTAGTATTCCGTTGTGTTTATGTACCATGTCTTCTTTATTCATTCCTCTTTTGATGGACATTTTGGTTATTTTCATGTTTCGCTATTGGAAATAGCGGTGCAGTGAACATTGGAGTGCACCTTCTTTTTGAATTCACGTTTTCTCCAGACAGATGCCCAGGAGTGGGATTGCTGGATCATATGGTAGTTCTGTTTTTAGTTTCTTAGGAAACCTCCATACTGTTCTCCATGGTGAGGCTAGAGGGGATGATACAAGTCAACAGCATGACTAGTTTTTTGAGCCTAGATCCACCTGCATCAGGAGAGCCAGCAGATGTGCTAAATCTGCAGATTTGGGCATCCACCCCACACTGTGGGGTCTGAATTCCTGGGAATGATGCCTAGGAAACAGCATTTTTAACATGTTTATGCCAGATGCTTGAGTGATTGAAGTCGCTCAGTCGTGTCCAACTCTTTGCGACCCCATGAACTGTAGCCTACCAGGATCCTCCATCCATGGGATTTTCCAAGCAAGAATACTGGAGTGGGTTGCCATTTCCTTCTCCAGGGGATCTTCCCGACTCAGGGATCAAACCTGGGTCTCCCACATTGTAGGCAGACACTCTACCATCTGAGCCACCAGATGCTTAGGTCTAACCAATAAAGTTCAAGAACCACTAGTGTAGATTCTGAGGTGGCACTTTTTGATTGGGCTGGGTTTGGAAAGAACAAGGAAATGAGGAGCTTCTCCTCATTACTGAGCAGATCTACAAAGAAAATACCCACAAAGCCTCTGAAAGAAAAGTTTTGAATGAAGTGGCTTCAGGAGGAATCACTTGCCATTCCATAGATTCCATAGATGGAAATGGCATAAAATACTGCTCTGTGTCTATATAGAGAAATTTGAAAAAACCTATATACATATATATTAAGTGTGTATGTTCCAGTCTGAACTAACCTTCTTTTAAGGAGTTGTCTTGAAGATGATATTGTTGTAACCATCCTCGCAGTGCTCTTTCACTTTGGGACAGTGTTTACAATGTTGTTATTTTAACATGTGAACCACAGCAGCTTAAAGCTTGGGTATATTCTTTGCAGCTACAGGCATAAGGGAGCCTTTGTGCTTTGGATTGTGTTCCTTTGTCCTGGAAACAGACCAGTTCAGGCACTGGAAATCCTCCTCCAGGTGGTAGCAAAGAGGAGGGTCTGAGAGCTTAGTGGGGACAGAGGTGCACCAGTCCAGCTGACTGGTGCAGAGGGGCTGTGGCCTGAAGAGAGCTCAGTTGGACCAAAGAGGGAATAGGTGCGGGGCTGGGGTTGGAGGGTAGGTGGGAAGTTGGGAGGCAGCTGTATTCGTTAAGGTAGAATCACGTGAGACCGTTCGCTCCCCGATGCGGCTGCCTCTGTGCTTAGTTTACTCCTGATCGAGGGCCCTGTGTGTTAGAGCGTTACCCCAGTCCATCCCTTGTCCCTCTGCTGCTGCGTTTACTTGTCCTGCCCACACAGGTACTTTCTATTAGGGGCTGCTGACTGGCATTCAGTAACTTTACATAAGACTCTGTCCTGTTGAATGATTTTGAACTCTGCAGTGTTTTCTCCATGATTCCTTAATGACCAAATTTACGTATTCTCTCAGTATTTCTCTCCAAAGTCAGAAGCAAATGCTTGTTATACTATTTCTTGGCAGGTTCTAAACAACCACCCAGACTTGCAAGCATTAATTGTGACCCTGTAGTGCCTTTCTCCAAATCTGCCTTGACTTCCCCCTCTCCCCTGCCCACCCCTCACTGTTTGGCACCTTTCTACAGTAGAACCGCTACCTTAAAGCTTTGGATAGACTATGGCTCCAAGTTACAGTGACTGCAGACATATGTGTCTTTGTGTCTTACTGTTTGAATAGCATTTCACGTTCTCTTGCTAACCTTTTTCTCTTATTCCTTTTACCCAAAATGTAATGAATCTAGAAATGTTAACTGAACTTGCCTGAGTATGTCCAGATTCAAGAAGGTTTGATGAGCCTTCATTATCAATACTGGAGAAAGTGTCATTGTTTAATCAAAACAATAGGATTTCTGTGTTGTTCCTCATCTACTCTATAAAGCTCACACGCATTTTGTTGTTGCTAACATTTATTTAGTAGTTGAACATAGGAAAATGAAGAAGAGTTGAGTGTCTTAACATTTAAAGAGGAGGTTGAATATAAACTGTCTCTCCTAGAGAAATTGTCTTCCTCAATTGGACTGTTTGGCAGAAGAGCCAAATCTGACTTCCCAGCGCTGGGGGGGATGCTCACGAGCAGAGAACTGAACGCCTCTTCTCTTAGTTGGGCCTCGTGGAGACCCTAAGAGGTGGGCATGACAGCCACATTTTAGGGATAAAGAAATAAGGCTGAGAACAGACAACTTGCCTGGGGTCACCTAGCTTTTGATAGTGAATAAGAATTCAAAGTCAAGTCTGCCTGAGTTCACTACTCCACACTGTCTCCATAAAAACTGAAATAGATTTGTCATCACCTAGCCCTTTAGTGGTACTGGATTTTCACTGTGCCACTCTGTGTCTTAAAGAATTTACTACCTACTTTTCCCATGTAAAAGTATTCAAGTGCTTACTCAGGAATGTGAAATCTAACTACTCTGCTTTCTTTTGTTCTAGATTTTCTACCCTAGCAAGGATGGTACAAAGATTCCAATGTTCATTGTGCATAAAAAGGGCATAAAATTGGATGGTTCTCACCCTGCTTTCCTATATGGCTACGGTGGCTTCAACATATCTATCACTCCCAACTACAGGTAAGCGTGGCACCTCTGTGTATCTGATCTTCTGCAAACAGTAGGAGAAGCCAGAGGCTGGTCTAGACTGTGTTTGCACCTGAACCCCCTTCCCTTGGTCCCCACAAATCTTGTCTTTGTTCATTGTGTGTATTTATTAGGCCCATTCTGTGTTGGGAGTTGAGATGAGTAAGGAAATGTACTTACACGTTTTCTTTTCTGAGCCAGTGGATATGCTGGTAGTTTCAGCAGAGACCATCCAAGGTGTAGGAAAAATGTTGAAGTAAAGACCACATGAGTGTCTGGTCTGATCACCTACCTCAGCTCTCCTTCCTGTGATCTTCAGCATCCAGAAAGTTAGCACCCAGACCATCCAGAGCCTCCGGCTGCCGAAGCCTGTCATTTCCCCAGTTACTGAAAGAAAGAATGATAAATTTCAGAAATAGTTTCAAAGAAAAACTAATTTCAGTTACAGCAAGCAGAGAAATAACCTCAGTACTAATACAGTTAGGGTCAGTGGAAAGAGAAGGAGAAAAACATAAAATCTAAATTTTGTAAAGAAGCTTTGTGCTATAGTTTCTTCTGTTTCTGGAAAACATCCTCCAGCCCTGGGCACTCCATTCTTATTTTCTGGTCTGTGTCCTTGATCTCTTCTCTCTCTCTCATGCCTAGTTTAACATGTAAATCTCTGAGAAACCCGTGTAAAATTCATACTTCAGAAAGAGCTTTCTTTTTTCCAACTTAATTTGGAGAAAGATACTGGAAAAAATGGTGTAGCAGGAGCGAGTACTGGGTGCTCACACGAGGGCTGTGTCAGGTGGCTTGGCAGCGTTTTGTTTGCCAAGACAGTTGTTCAAAGTGAGGTATACTGAATGCTCATGAAAATGTCTGAGCTTTGCAGTTAATCAGTCAGAAGTTTTACATGACTTAAGTGAAATATGTACGCACTGGGCTCCCATTCAGATGATACCATGTGTGGAGTGTCTTCAGGGGTGCGTGTGTGGTGGAGGCAGCCAGTGCGATCCTCGCCGGGCACTTCATGGCAGTTAACCCTTTTACCGTCTCGCAGTGTGTCCAGGCTTATCTTCGTGAGACACATGGGTGGTGTCCTTGCAGTGGCCAACATCAGAGGAGGTGGTGAATACGGAGAGACGTGGCATAAAGGTGAGGCGTGTTCTCTGCAGAAACACAAATATGGCGCAGTCTGAGCTGAGGGGTTAGGAGCAGAAGAGACAAGACAGATGAAAAATAAGGATGCTTCCAGACACACTGCTGGCAGTACCCCCCCCTTTCTAATTGAAACTGTAGTTTCAGTGTCTGTTTAAATTAACAGCTCAGGCTTTTCACATTTTCCTTTGCAGTCTATTTTAATGAAGTACATATTTTTCAGAAGCATCCCCTTCATACCATAATCAATTTTTTTAGCAATATATGGGGTACATTTTTATCTATCACTGTCAGAAGTGAGTCTGGGGGATAACTTTTGGTATTTATTGTGTCCTCTGTTAGCCAGATAATGCTAAACAGTGAAAGCCATGCTCTCTTAAAACAGACTGCAAAACCAGGTTATTTTCTCTTAAGAGAAAAGGTCTCTCTAAAATAGAGCTTTCCTAGTCCGTTTGGGCATCTTTTGCTTGTTTTCTCCAAGTTCCCAACACTGCTAACAGATAGCATCCCCCCTAGCGTCACTGCTGGGACTCTATCATGTGCAGTTTTTATTAAACTCAACTCAGCACAGTTGTTAATTCTTTTCTGGTTTTAATGACTCAGTCTCTGGCCTCCTGAAGCATGTATTCTAGTTGCTTGAGGAAATTAAAAACATTATGGCAGTCTTTATTTTTAAAACCCTGTCTTTTCCTTTTCTCTCTATATGGAGCATGCCCTGTTTCCCAGGCTTGTGTGTATCTGAAATGTATAGACAAATCAATAACTTGCAGAAGATGCTCTTCCCTTACCTGATGCCTGTGTTTGGGGGAGGCACCTTCACTCCCCTCTCGACATCAGCCATCATGTAGAAGACAGTCTGCAGGCCTGAGGGCGGACCCCAGTGCCTGGGCTTGATGGGGCAGCACCAGGCAAGGGGACCCTTCTTCCACAGGAAGAGCATCCAAGACCACCCTTCAGATCCATAAACCCACTGTTCTTCTCTGCCTCCTGAGGCCAGAGGCTCTGGTGTGCTGCATCAAATCAGATCAACAAAGATGAGGGTAGATCTGTAAAGAGAATTCTTCCTAAGTAACTATTAGGTGTCAGGAGGCAGGAAAGGCCCAGAACTGACCACTAGGTCTTCAGCGAGCACCCCCAAGGATCAATGTTAGACAGCAAACTATTTGAGCATCTTAGCAAGAGTGAATGTACCCAGTGAACACATGGGCCCCCAGCAGGTGGGCCAACTGCTGCCAGGTGTCATCCCTGAAGGCTTTATTGATTGTCATTGTATTTGAAACAGCATAGAATTTATTGTATAAGTTTGACTTGGACCTGATATTAGAGTTTAATTACACTAAAATCATACTGTGAAACTGTGATATTAAGAGATGACTAAGAAAAGGAGAATAAAAATAAAATCTCAACGTACCATATGTTTGATTTATATCCCAAACCAATATGCTAAGTCTGGAGCCCTTGATTCACCCGATTTTCTGGTTTAAAACTTTTCATGTACACACTTAAACACCTACCTGCATGGACTCCTGACACTGTTGCCTTCTCAAAGGACCCAAGTTCTTCACCGTAAAATTCTTCTGTTCCTTAGGTGGTCCATGGAGCTCTGTTAGGGAAGAGTGCCTCCCCTGGTCTTCGTCAACTTTCTTATCTCTGTATTAAATATAACCAAGTTATTTTCCAAAAGCCTTGTGGGGGGGGAAGTTTGCAGCTTGACTGAAGCTGAAAGTTGCTTACCTGTGTTTAGATTGATCATAGACTTTCTCCCAATTTAGGCAGTGAAAGGACCCCAAATGGACCTTTTCAGTTAGACCCTATCATATTGAACATTGATAAATCTAGATTCCATTCTGTTAATTGAGTTTTAAAATTTAATGCCCTTTAAAAAATATAGTCATATATCCAAAAGTATATTATTCCTGGAAACTAAGTTATCCTAGCCATTCTAATTCACTGATAATTTCTTATTAAAATCTTAATAACATTTGTTTTGATATGAAAAAATTTCTTCAGTAGCACTGCTTCATCCTTAATTGAATTTCTGCAAAAATGGTTATATTTAATCTCAAATATCTAATCAGATCTATGTCTGCTTTTTGTTCATTTCATAGGCAGTTATTTCAGGTATCCATTCCTTTGAAAGCATGACTTCAAGTTTTGGCCTTTATTTTTAGATATTCTAAGACCTTACAGATGTTCCTCTCTTAATGGGTTCATTTGGCTACGAGAAAGCTGAGATTCTCTGGGGAGATGTTTGAGATCCTCTTCATTCAAGACTAGAGAGAAAAAAAAAAACTAGAGAAACTAGGGATTTCCCTGGTGGTCCAATGGTTAAGACTCTGCAGTTCTGCTGAAGCAGGGCATGAGTTCAGTCCTTGGCAGGGGAAGACCCTGCATGCTGCAGGGCCGACAAAGACTAAAACTAATAAGCTACTTTGTGCAGCAACATTCCCCCACCTAATCACCGAATTCCTACTTGTGTTTGTGAGTCACTCAGTCGTGTCCGACTCTGCGACCCTATGGAGTATAGCCCTCCAGGCTCTTCTCTACATGGGGTTCTCCAGGCAAGAATACTGGAGTGGGTTGCCATTCCCTTCTCCAAATTCCTACTTAAGTACTTGAATAAATAGCCGAGAGCAAAATTGGAGAGCTTTAGTTCTCAAAATCACTTACCCATCTCAAAGTCCTGCAGAGAGGAGAGGTAAGACATGAGCCTGTCTGTGCAGAGCACTTTCATCTTCCCAGGGAAGAGGCAGTGAGCTCACCTCCATCGTCACATACTCTGTGGAGCCCATGGAGGACTCAGTTCTGCTCCAAGTCGTGTGTCAGTGAGTCCAGCTCCTCCCAGAACACAAGTTCGTGTTGATGACATGCTTTCTCGTTTTTATTCTCATGGTTGTCTGACATCATAACAGATCATCTGTTCCCATCTGTTCCCTTTGGGGCATTTGCCTTTTAAGTTCTAAGAGATTTTAGAAAAATACAAAGGCACCGTATGGATTAGCAGTTGTGGTACTGATGATGGATTTCCATAGTGCATAAATTGAGGCATTTTTCTAAATGTAGTGTGAGCTCATTGTGTTTAAGTTGATCAGTAGTTGAAACTATGCCTTATCATCATTTGAATTCCTCATCCTTGAATTCCTTTTGCTGATTTTTCTTTTTTTTTTTTTTTAGTATTTTGTTAATTAACTTATCTTTCACTTTGGCACATTATAGGTGGTATCTTGGCCAACAAACAAAACTGCTTTGATGACTTTCAGTGTGCTGCTGAATATCTTATCAAGGAAGGTTACACGTCTCCCAAGAGGCTGACTATTAATGGAGGTTCAAATGGAGGCCTCTTAGTAGGTGAGAACTGGGTGTATTCATTGTACTTTACTAGTTAACTCTTGGAGTTTTCAGGAGTTTGGGCTTTACTTACTTTGGGCTCGTGGATGGTAGCAGTGGTACAGAAAAAGCAAAACCTGTTTGTATTTGGGTATCTAATAAATGACAGTATGAAGACGCAACTACTGACTCAGCTCATCAGAGCCTGAAAAGCCATTCCTCCTCCCTGTTCTGAGCTCTTCTGGACCACAGTTCTCACCCTCCCCTGGGTGGGACTCCCTTCCCACAGACCAAGCCCACAAGTCTCTAGAGTTAAGGCAGCACAGGACTGAATCAAATACCACCCCTCTGACTATGCTACCCACCTGTGATCATTAGGTATAAATGCCAGTTGAATACCTAATGCCATGGGATGCTAAACGCTGTGGGTGCAGAGAAAGAAGTCATAAAGGAAAATGAGGTCCATGCAAAGACAGATCCACAGCTTAAAAATAATGAAATAGCCACATAGTTTACCCTTGCTGAGCACCTTGTGTGCCAGGCCCAGTGCTGAGCCCTTGACGTGCATGCAGCCTGGGAGATGGGCTCTGAGAGGCAGAGTAGCTTGCTAGTGTGGTGGTGATGCTGGGGTTGATGATTAGCACCATGGTTTTAGATTCTGCTCTTTTAACCTCTATGTGGCACTGCCTCTAAGTAGATTTTCCAATTTTTTGGTAGTTAATGAAATTTCACTTTGCTTTTGTCTCTCAGCAGTACTTAACTCTGCAGTGGACATTTATAGTGGGCCTGACCTCTGCTTGCTGGGTCCTACCTCCAGTGTCACTAGGAGATGAGGGGTCATTTTACAAATGTAGATCAGCTTAAAGAGACTCAACCTAAAAAGCACATGTGACAGTTTTCAGCTTTCAATTCTGTTCTCAGGGGATTTTGACATTCACTGTTTCCTTGTCTTTGAAATATACTGATTCGTGTTAAAACCTGAATTCCTGCCCTTACTTTTCTACCCCTTACTTTTTTACCCCAATATAATATAGACTTGGAAAAAACATTTTCCCATGGAGGTATATGTATATGTCCAAAATAATTTGTTTAAATTTGAAAAGGGTAGAGATGTGGCCAAGATGGCGAGCCTTTGAGCCATGGGCACACCAAAATTAACAACTATTTACAGAACAACTACGAGAACAACCTGAAGACTAACAGACTAACATTTTCTACAACTGAGGATACAAAGAAGGAACCACAATGAGATGGGTAAGGAGGGACAGATGCGTAGTACAGTCAAGACCTACAACCTCAGGCAGGCAGCCCACAAATGGGAGGATAATCACAACTGCAGGATAATCCTTCCCAAAGAGAGAGAGGTTCAAGACCCACAGAAGGTTCCCCAGTCTAGAGACCCCTCACCAGGAAGACAAGCCCCCAGAACATCTGGCTATGATCTTCCTTTCAGGAGAGCCAGAGGGCTGTGGGAGATAGAGACTCCACTCTTAGAGTGCACACAAAATCTCACATGCTCTGAGCCCCGGCATATGGGCAGTGATTTGAAAGGAGCCTGGTCAAATTTCCTTGCTAATCTGGGAGAGCCTCCCAGAGGGGCAGGAGGCAACTGGGACTCCTAGTGGGGACACAGATGCTGGGGGTAGCCATTTGGGGGAACTTATTTGACCACAAGGACACTGGTGCTGAGAAGCACCATTTTGGAGTTCCCCTCCTGGCTACCATCAGCACTCTACCCACCAGCAGACTGGCACCAGCTCTGCTCATGCACATACCAGGCCTTGCCTGCCAGCATACCGAAAGTAGTTGGCCCTGCCACCACAGAAGGCCACACAGCCTACAGAAGAGGCACCCTACACCATGTGACGGGGTCACCACATGGGAGTCTGCTGCTCTTGTGGAACATCAGCTACATGGGGGTACTTGGCCAAGCTGAGTACACATAACCAACCCACCTCATACACAGAGACAAAATTAGGTGAAATGAAAAGACAGAACTATGTTCTAAACTAAGGAGGCAAGATAAAACCCCTAGAAGAAGAACTAAGCAAGTGGAGATAAGCAGTCTTATCCAATAAAGAGCTCAAGGTAATGATCATAAAGATGCTCCACAAACTCAGGAGAAGAATGGATGAACATGGTGAGAAGTCTAACAGTTAGAAAATAAAAAGAAGAGCCAAAAAGAGGTGAAGACTACAATAACTGAAATTAAAAATGTATATATATATACTAGTAGGAATCAACAGCAGAGAAGGCAATGGCACCCTACTCCAGTACTCTTGCCTGGAGAATCCCAGGGACGGAGGAGCCTGGTAGGTTGCCATCTGTGGGGTCACACAGAGTCAGACACGACTGAAGCAGCTTAGCAGCAGCAGCAGGAATCAACAATAGATTAGATGATACAGAGGAATGGATCAGAGACATGGAAAACAGAATAATGAAAATCATACAAGCTGAACAGAAAAAAACAGTTCTAAAAAAAATGAGAACTTCAAAAACAAACTTACAGTTATTAGAGGAAAAAGGGGAGGCAGGGATAAGTTAGGAGTGTGGGATTAACAAAGACACACTACTATATATAAGTAATCAGCAAGGACCTACTGTATAGCACAGGGAACATATGTTCTATAATAACCTATGTGGAAAAGAATCTGAAAAAGAATGGATATGTGTATATGTATATGTGAATCACTTTGCTGTACACCTAAAATACACACAACATTGTAAATTAACTATAGTATAAAATAAAATGTTAAAAAACATATTTATGCACCCAACATAGAAGTACCTAAATGTATAAGGCAAATATTGATGACATAAAGGGAGAAACCGAAGAGTAAAACAATAACAGGAGGCTTTAGTATTCCATTTACTTCGATGGATAGACATTCCAGACAGAAAATCATTAAGGAAATACTGACTTTAAAGATACATTAGATTAGATAGAATAAATGGATTAAGAACATTCTATCCAAAAGCATCAGAATACACATTCTTTTCAAGTGCACATGGATCATTCTCCAGGATAGATCATATGCTATGCCACTAAATACATCTGAATAAATTTAAGAAGGTTGAAATTACATCAAACATCTTTTCCAACCACAACAGTGTGAGATTAGACATCAACTACAAGGAAAAACTGCAAAAGACAGAGACTAAACAATATGGTACTGAGCAACCAGTGGGTCACTGATAAAGAGAAAATTAAGAAGTACTTAGAGACAAATGAAAATGGAATCTAACCTAACACCTAAAGTGACTACAATAATAAAAATTAGAGCAGTAAAAGAGACAAAAACAGTACAAAAGATCGATAAAACTAAGAGCTGTTTCTTTGAGACGATGAAAAAATTTTATTAGACTTTTACCAGACTCATCAAGAAAAACAGAGAGGGCCCAAAGAAAATCAGAGATGAAAGAGAAATCACATCCAACACCATAAAAATGCAAAGGATACTAAGATACTATGAATAATTAGTCACAATAAAGTGGACAACCTAGAAGAAATGGATAAGTTCCTAGAAACTTACAATCTCCCAAGACTGAATCAGGAAAAAAATATCAACAGACCAATTACCAGTAATGAAGTTGAATCAGTAAATTAAATTAAAAAGAAAACTCCCAGCAAACAAAGAGTCCAGGACCAGATGTCTTCACGGGTGAATTCTATGAAACATTTAGAGAAAAGTTAACACCTGTCTTCTCAAACTGTTCCAGAAAACTGAAGAGGAAGGAGCGCTTCTGAACTCATTTTACAAGGTCAGCATCACCCTGATATTAAAACCAAAGATACCACACACAAAAAAAGAAAATTGCAGGTCAATATCATTGATAAACACAGATATACAAAGCTTCAAAGTCTTAGCTAGCCAAATTCACCCATACATTGAAAGGCTCATACACTATGATCAAGTAGGATTTATCTCAGGGATGTAAGGATGGTTCAATATCTTTTGACAAAATTCTACATCCATTCGTGATTAAGAACTCTTAACAAAATGGGTATAGAGAAACACATCTCAACATAATAAAGGCCATGTATGACAAGTGCTAATATCATACTCAACAGTGAAAAGCCAAAAGCATTTCCTCTAAGGTGGGGAACAAGAAAAGGGTCTTATTGAGACAAGAGAGTCACTCACCACTCCTGTTAACATTATATGGGAAGTCCTATCCACAACAGACAGGAAAAATAAACAAAAGTAATCCAAATTAGGAAAGGAGTCAAACTGCCACTGTTGGCAGGTGATATGGTACTGTATGCAGGGAATTCTAAAGACACCATCATAGAACTAAGTAAGTTGCACAATATAAAATCAATATATAGAAATCTGTTGCACTTCTATACCTTAACAAATTGTCAGGAGAAATTAAGAAAACAGTCCCATTTAAAATTGCATCAAAAAGAATAAAATACCTAGTAATAAATCTAAACAAAGAGGTGAAAGACCTGTACACTGAAAATTGTTAAGACATGATGAAACTGAAGGTGACACAAACCAATTAAAAGATGTACTATGCTCATAGATTTGAAAGAGTTAATATTGTTAAAATCACCTTGCTGCCCTGCAATGTACAGAATCAGTGCAAATCCTATCAAAATATCGATGGCAATTTTGCAGAACTAGAACAAATAAGAAACACAAAAGACCCCAAATAGCCAAAACAATATTGAAAAAGAAGAACAAAGCTAGAGGTATCATGTTCATTGATTTCAAACTGTACTGCAAAACTCTAGTTACCGAAACAATATGGTACTGGCATAGAAACAGACATAAAGGTCAATGGAACAAAATAGAGAACCCCAAAATAAACCCACATATATAGTCAATCTACAACAAAGGAAGGAAGAATATACAGTGGAAAAAAGATAGCCTTGTCTATAAATGGTGTTAGGAAAACTAGACAGTTTCATGCAAAAGAGTCAAACTGGACTACTTTCTTGCATCGTATATGAAAATAAACTCAAAATATTTATAAAAACTGAAGCCATAAAACCTGTTGAAGAAACCATAAGCAGTACACTGAATTGGTCTTCATGAAATTGTTTTGGATATGTCTCCTCAGGCAAGGGAAACAAAAGCAGAACAAACAAATGGGACTGTAGCAACCTAATAAGCTTTTGCACAGTGAAGAAAACTACCAACAAAATGAAAAGGCAGCCTACTGAACCTGAGAAAGTATTTACAGACAATATGTCTGCTAAGAGCTTAATGTCCCAAATAGCCTAAGAACCCACAGAACTCAACACCAAAAACAAACAGTTAACAATGAGCAGAGGGCCTAAGTAGACATTTTTCCAGAGAAGATACACTTACGGCCAATAGACACATGAAGATATGCTCAGTGTTACTAATCATCAAGGAAATGCAAATCAAAACCACAATGAGACGCCGCCTCACATCTACCAGTAGGACTAGTATCCAAAGGACAACAAATAATCTGCGTTGACAAGGATGCAGCGAAAGGGAACCCTCACACACTGGTGGGAATGTAACTGTTCTCCACTATACGGAACAGGATGAAGGCTCCTTAAGTAAAAATAGAGCAGCTATATGATTCAGCAGTTCCACTTCTGGGCAGTTTTTTTCAAAGAAGTCAAAACCACTAATTCAAAAAGATATGTACCCTGATGTTCATTGTAGTATTATTCACAATGGCTAAGATATGAAAGCAACCTAAGTGTCCACTGATAAATTAATGGACAAAGAAGATTTATATGTATAATATACACACAGTGGAATATTACTCAGCCATAGAAAAGAATGAAATCATGCTATTTGCAACAACGTGAGTGGACCTAGAGGGTATTATGCTAAGTAAAATAAGTCAGAGAGAGACAGTTACCGTGTGATTTCACTTACATGAGAAATGTAAAAACACAGTTGAGCAAACAGACTAATAATAGATACAGAAAAATTATTGGCTGCCAGAGTGGAGTGGGATGGAAAGATGAGTGAAATAAATTAGGGCAATTGAGAGGTACAAACTCTGTGATAAAATATCTCAGAGATATACTATACAGACAGGGAATATAGTCAGTATTTAATACCTTTGTGTGATGAGATGGTAACTAGGCTTATGGTGATCATTTTGTGATGCATAAAAATACCAAATCGCTGTTTTACACCTGAGACTAATACACTTTATGTCAGTTATACTACAATTTAAAGAAAAAATAAATTGAGAAAGGATGTGGATAATATTCTTAAATACCAAATAACCACAAATTTATCTATTCAACAAATATGTACTGAGCAAGTGCTGGGCATTTTTTCAGATACTGGAAATATGTCGGCAAATGAAACAGACAACACCTTCACGGAGCTTTCATTCTAGTTGGTTGAGGCAGGCGACATGAGGTGCCTAAGGCCAGCATGCGGCCCGGAGACCCGTGTCTGCGGCTAGGCACAGCGAGCAAGGGCGAGTGATGGGAGAGGTCAGGGATGGTGGGAACCTACACCAGGCAGGACCTCACTGCTGTCAGAGAGAACACGGTTTACTCTGAAATGAGAAGCTTTGGTGAGTTTTGAGCAGAGAAGTGGCATATAACTTGACATGTTTTAAAGTCAGGATCATGGATTGATCCATTGCTATGTGAGGGTAGGCAGAAGAGGCAAGGCCAGAAAAGCAGGAGACCAGCTAGGTGGCTTCTGTCTCAGTGAGAGAAGATGCTGGCATGGACCTGGGTGTGATGATGGAAGTAATAAGTGGTCTGATTCTTAGTATATTTTGAATTTGAGCCAACTAAATTTTCATATGAATTAAACAAGTATTAATATAAAAGAAAGAACAACTTAGGGTGATCTAAACTATTTAATGGGATGTTGAAAGTTGTTGATTTTACTAGTGGGAGAATTGTGTTGTAATTTACTGGTTCATCCAATAAGTCCATTTTTGGAGTTGTATTTTCAGGAATTGGTTTATGCCTTTTAATAAACCAGGTCCTTTATGGGACCTTCAGAGATAGAGTTTGTCCATCAAGATGCTAAAGTGCTTATTTAAAAGAACATCTTCCTGCCCCTCCCACCTCTGAGTGGGGAGGAGAAGATCTAGGACTCAGAACTCGGGTATCTGAATAAGCACTGACATCTAAACTGCAGTGGGAACTCTTTCTTGCCAGAGGCAGGAAAAGTTCACATCTCTTGACTAACTCCTAGTCATGCCAGCTTCGACGTTGCTTCCTCCCAGAGCCTCCCCAACTTCATTATGCTGGCTTACACCCTTCTTCTGTAGTGCCCGCACTTTCTCAACAAAGTGAATGCCACACTGTAACTGCCCATTCACTTCTTTTATCTTTCCCACTAAATTATTCACGGACATATCCCCAGGCCCCATGCCTAGTACAAGGCACATGGCAGATGTTCAATAAACATTTATTGAATTACCAAAAAATTAATTTTTTAAGTATACAAAGAAGAGCATTTTTAAAACAGGACAAGAAAATATGTCAGTATCTGACAGAGCTCTGAACTGGGTCTTAGGCTCTGTTCTGCTTCGAGCTATACCTGTATCAACTGTTGCTGTTTACAACACTTCTGATGCCAAATGCAGGAAGGGGTGGGGGGGTGGGTCCCACACCAACCAATACTCCCAGCTCTCCAGACACCAACTGGGTGTCGCACAATTCAGTTCCATTCTGACACTACCCAGAGTTAGCACAGACCCATAGGACAGTCCCCACTGCAGACACCAATCACAAGTCCTGGACTTCTCATATTGCTGATTGATGGCTATAAATTGGGGTTTCCCAGGTCCCCCTCCTCGAGTTAAATAATTTGATAGAACTCAGGAACATTCTTAGGGCTTCCCTGATAGCTCAGGTGGTAAAGAATCTGCCTGCAATGCAGGAGATCCCAGTTCAATTCCTGGGTCAGGAAGATCCACTGGAGAAGGGATAGGCTACCCACTCCAGTATTCTTGGGCTTCCCTTGTGGCTTAGCTGGTAAAGAATCTGCCCTCAATGCAGGAGACCTGGGTTCAATCCCTGGGTTAGGAAGATCCCTTGGAGAAGGGAAAGGCTACCCACTCCAGTATTCTAGCCTGGAGAACTCCATGGACTGTATAGTCCATGGGGTCACAAAGAGATGGACACGACTAAGTGACTTTCACTTTCAGGACCACTCTTACATTTACCATTTTGTTATAAAGGATAAAACTTGGGAACGAGTCAAAGGAGATGTATAGCTGGGGCAGGTGCGTGCCAAGCCTCCATGCCCTGTTGGTGTACCACGGTCCCAGCACCTCCATGTGTTCACCAACCCAGGAGCTCTGAAACTCCATTGGTTTTTATGAAGGTTCTGTTATATAGGCTAGACTGATTAAATCAGTAGCCATGAATCACTATCTCCAGCCCCGCTGCTCTCCCCAGACATCAGGGGTGGAACCCAAAGATCCAATCCTCCTATCACATGGTTGGTTCCTTGGTCAACCAGCCCCCATCCTGAAGCTGTCTAGGAACCCAGAAAGAGCAGCCTCATTAGCATGAACTCAGATATGGTTGAGAGGCATTAGTTATGAATTATGAAAAATACTCCTCTCACCTTGTCACTCAGGAAACTCTCAAGGGTTTTAGATCTGTTCTAGGAACCAGGGACAAAGATTAAATAGCTATTTCTTTCTCTGTCACAATATCACAGGCTAGTTTTGAGATCCCACATAAGTTTGTTAATATCCTGCATCACCTGTGAAAGCAGCTAGGGATGGGAGCAGCACAGATTTTACAGGACGTCCAAGAGGTTTTCATGAAGAGTTACGTGTCCACTACTGATGAAAATATTCCACCCCTCGGATGTATACTAGAAGCTGGGGAAAGCTTGTAGACTCTTGGGCAAGTGATTTCTGATAGTTTCTTCCTGTGCTTTTGGGAAAAAAGACCATCAGGATTCAGAAAACATTTAAGTGTTGTTTTGTTCTCTTTCGGTTTTGTTTATGACAGATGTTTAACGATGGACGACCTGCTTTTTCTATCTTGATTCTTAGCTACCTGTGCCAATCAGCGTCCTGACCTCTTTGGTTGTGTTATTGCCCAAGTTGGAGTAATGGACATGCTGAAGTTCCATAAGTATACCATTGGCCATGCCTGGACGACTGATTATGGGTGCTCAGACAACAAACAACATTTTGAATGGCTTATCAAGTAAGGTTTTGATTCATATTGATGTATTTGTGTTGCTAACGATTTGATGTCAGAATACTGAACATAGTCAAAAGGGAATGTTTGACTGTCCCCTTCAGTATCTCATGTTTACAAGGAATTCACTGCAAAAGTAGGCTAGGTGGTGGGGATACTTATCTGTCTTCCTAGTTCTGATCTGGTCTTGAACAAAAATAACAAGGATGTGATGGCAGAATTCTAAAGACAGTCCCCCAGGATTCCTGTCCCCCCTGGTTCTTCAGTGGTTGACTGATCTATGGACTGCTCTGCAGGGACTTTGCAGATTAAATGAAGATTACTAATCAGCTGACCAGAATGGAAAAATTGTCCTGGATTATCAAGAGGGCCTAATCTAATGACAAACCCTTAAAGGCAGGGCACTGTCTCTGGCGAGAAGAGTCAGGGATGCAGCAGAAAAGATGAGAGAAACTGGAAGCACGAGGAGACCCAGACCCACCATTGCTGGCTTTGAAAATGGAGGAAGGGGGCCTTTACAAGCTGATATCACCCCCAACCAACAGCTGGCAAAGAAATGAGGACCTCAGTCCTACAGCCTTGTGGAGCTGAATTCTGCCAACAACTGAAATGAGTCCAGAAGTAGATTTTTCCCTAGAACTTCTTAATAAGTGCCCAGCTAGCCAACAACTTAACTTCAACCTTGAGACAGCCAGAGAACCCAGGCAAACCAACTCAGACTTCTGACTTATTATGAGATGAGAAATCTGTGTGGTTTTTGTTGAGCCAGCAATTAAAAACTAATTTTTAAAAAGGTATCATTATAACATTATATATATATGTATATATATAGGCTTCTTTTTCTCAATTAAAAAATAAGGAAATAGGACTATATGCAATTACTACTGCTGCTGCTAAGTTGCGTCAGTCGTGTCTGACTCTGTGCTACCCCATAGACGGCAGCCCACCAGGCTCCCCTGTCCCCGGGACTCTCCAGGCAAGAACACTGGAGTGGGTTCCCATTTCCTTCTCCAGTGCATGAAAGTGAAAAGTGAAAGTGAAGTCGCTTAGTCATGTCTGACTCTTAGTGACCCCATGGACTGCAGCCCACCAGGCTCCTCCATCCATGGGTTTTTCCAGGCAAAAATACTAGAGTGGGGTGCCATTTCCTTCTCCAGGGAATTTCCCTGACCCAGTGTTGGAACCCACATCTCCTGCCTTGGTAAGTGGATTCTTTCCCACTGAGCCACCTGGGAAGCCCATATTTGAAACTACTGCATTATTGAAATATTTATATCCCTCAACCACTTCGGCGATAACGGTGAGAAAATGGCAAACATCTAGATTCTCAAGACTGTAAGCTGCATTCTTCTTTGGCTCTTGATTCTGTTTACTTCCCGCAGCAGGGATCTGGGGAGTTTTACCAGCTACCGCTGGTAGGGACTGCCCTTGGAATAGCATCAGGAGCCTGTGTCCCCTGTCCCAGTCTTCTCAGTCAACTATAGATTTTGATACAATAACTTCATTTCTCAAGTCAGGTTTTTTTTCCTTCATTTGATGTGCTTTGTATGGCTAGTTCTCCACTTAGATATTTGGCTAAAATGACTTGGATTTTTTTTAATTGAATACTTTCAAACTACTAAATTCTGTTCTGTAGGAGGGGGAAAAGTTTAACTTTAAAAATATACAAGTAACCCCACTGACACATCCTGGTGAAAGCTGAATATCTGAAGGAGTCATAGTTCAAATTAACTTAGAGAAAATAGGCACTTCGGGAGTGAGGTCCCATTTGTACTCAGTTGAAAAGACTAAATTAATTGTATGTTGAAGGCAACAAAATAGTCACTGGATCCCAATACTTCTAAAATTAATTTGAAAGCAATAAAAGAGAGTTCTTAATATTTTTTCTGTCAAGACATCAGTGATACTCCTATTTCAGACCTTAATTTTTCCAGCCTAGTACTCACAGGGCTGCATGTCCTCTCATCTGCACCCAGGTGAGCAGAGAACTGAATCCACTATACTGGAGGGGATCCCCCCGAAAAAAGATCTAGATTTTGAAGTTTGTCAATAGCTGGGATAAATAAAGCCTAACAGACTTTTTTTTTTCCTACAGAACTTCTCAGAATCTTTAATACATAAATGTGGTATGTGAATCTTGAGGTAGAGAGAGGTGTTATTCGTAAAAAGACTTTCAAGCTTGTTTTCCCACAGAACTAACCCTTATCTGGAGGACCGGGGTTGATCCAAAAATCCTCTGAAGTGAGATCAGAAAACAGATCCATTGTCACCCCCATCTTACCTGTTAGGAGACTAAACCCCAGAAGATTTTAGTCTTGACCTGGTTAACTGAGCAGAAATTTTACTATTTTTGCCTTTTCACTCTACAAAATAAAACTCTACTAAAATAGTTTATCCATTAATACTGAACACTGCAAAATAAGACAGCCTTATTCACTAAAAAGTAAAGAAGAAATACTCAAGAGATTTCTTTCACTTTAGTTAATTAGCATCAAGCATTTAATCTGATTGTACTTAGTTTTTAAAAACCTTTTGTTAACTGCAAATTTATCTTGTGCTTCAGAAGGTTCCTCCAACACTAACTTTCTCACCATTGGCCAAGGTCAGTTTCTGCTGGACTGTGAGCCAGCAGGTCAGCGGCCCAGCTCAGGTTCTCTGTTTTCAGACAGAAACTAGGCCCGGGGCGGGGGACCTGTGTTCTTCCTAAGTCTATCAAGCTGAGATCAGAATAAAGATTTTATAGATACCAAACAGGCAGAAAGCTGCCAGACACTGTGGACTTCAAATTCTTCAACAAAAGAAAGGCTTGCACCTATTATATCCATAGTTAGTGATTTAAAAGAACAATCAGCAAGATGGGAGTCAGGAACTAAGAGATACAAACTACTGTGTATAAAATGAATAAGCTGCAAGGATGTGCTGTACAGCACAGGCAATAGAGCCATTATTTTATAACTTTAATTGGAGTATAATCTCTAAGAATATATTGAATTACCTGAAACTAATATTGTAAATCAACTATGAGTGAGTGAATTCGCCCAGTCGTGTCTGACTCTTTGCAACCCCATGGACTGTAGCCTACCAGGCTCCTCCATCCGTGAGATTTTCCAGGCAAGAATACTGGAGTGGGTTGCCATTTCCTTCTCCAGAAGATCTTCCCAACCCAGGGATTGAACCCAGGTCTCCCACATTGTAGGCAGACGCTTTACCGTCTGAGCCACCAGGGAAGTCAGTATCAACTATACTTCAATTTAAAATGTTTTCTCGTGTAATAATAAAGGGACAACCAGTCCACTTCGTTGCAGCGAAAAATTCAGCCTGAAGAATATGAAAATATTCACCTCAAGACAATCAGTTTGCATATAGTTTGGGTTGTTCCAGCAGCCCTGTGAGTTTCTTTCTTACACAGTCTTCCAAAGTGGGGACCAGATAAATAACAGGGCTCCCCAGCCTCCAATAGCCCTGGCCAGTCACAGCCCACCAATGTCTGCAGTGGTCACCCGGTCACCCAGGGACCAGCTGGTCACAGTCCTGATGAACGACACAGGTATCTGTGCCCACCAGTCCCGTGACTAACCTAGTGGACACGCACAGCTCTCATTTTGATACCTGGCCTCACGGAAGTGCCTTTGCCTTTCAGATATTCTCCACTGCACAACGTGAAGCTGCCAGAGGCAGACGACATCCAGTACCCGTCCATGCTTCTCCTCACCGCAGACCATGATGACCGCGTGGTCCCGCTTCACTCCCTCAAGTTCATCGCCACCCTTCAGCACCTCGTGGGCCGCAGCCGGAAGCAGAACAACCCCCTGCTTATCCATGTGGACACCAAGGCGGGCCATGGGGCCGGGAAGCCCACAGCCAAAGTGATAGAAGAAGTCTCAGACATGTTTGCATTCATAGCACGCTGCCTGAACATCGACTGGATTCAGTAAATGGCATCTCTTTCTTCCTCCTCCGCCGCAGAAAACCTCAAGGGCTCTCACACCATTAAACCGAGAAACCACTGGGCGCAGCGCCTCCCCACATAAACACTATTCTGCACCCACGGGCTGCAGTTGACCAGAACTGCTGCAGGAATTTTATCTTTTCTAGGCTTCTCCTTTTTAGCAGGCCCTTGGCATTTCTTTCTCCACCCTGTGCAGGCACATGTTTTAAAAGAGGGGGAAAAAAGGCATGTTTGGATACATAGCTAATGGCAGCGAACACATTGTGAACATTAGATTGCTGAACTCAGAGTCGTAGTCGGGCATACTTCATATAGAGCACCTCAATGAAATTTGCTTCTATAACCATAACCAGTGTACCTTTAAATAAATGTGAGAATTGTTCTCATAAAAAGAGACTTCTTTCCAACAATAATAAATGTTATTTAAGAATGGGAGGTTTTTCTCTGGTTCCTTTGTATTGAGTGGCGACCCCAGAACTGCCATCCTTCTGCATGCATCATGTCACTTCTCTTTGGGAATAAGCAGTGAAGTCAGACTGTCAGCCCTGTGCTGAGGCTGAGTGCGTCCACCCAGCTCCCTCGTTTGTGCTGAGGAGGCTGTTAGAGGCAGCTCGCTGGCTTACGTGTTACCCCCTCAGACAGCTGATCCAGGCTCATCTGGTTTGGATGCCCCCTAAAAATCAGTGGACCTAGGATTATTCACCCATTTGTCTGTCAGTTTGGTTACAGAGTATTCCTGGGAATCATAGTACAGAGGTTCATAAACAAAGAGACCACATGAGTGAATGGTCCAAACATATGTTATAATCAGAAATCTCAGCAACTGCCAAGCACTTCTTATCCCCATAGACTACTTCCTGGAAATAAAACCAGTAATACTTTTTAAAAAGTTTTGGTGTCTCCCCAACCTTAAATCTTCAAGAGAAAGATAGACCATTCCTCAAACTTGTCCACATAAGGCATTTTGGGGAGTATTTCATGAAATACCATTCCTTTGGGTATCATTTTGGGAAGCAGTAATCTAATTTATGAAAAAAAAAAAGAAACAGCTTCTTTGTCTTGCTTCATCTAATATCACAAAAGTTAATTACTATTTGTATAAAATAACCTTAAAAAATTAGCTTAAAAGATTACTTCATTGATAGCTTGTTCTTTCTCAGGTAAGTGCTATCTTCCAAAGTATACATATGTGTGCTTCTCCTGAGATCTCTACCTCTCAAACTGGTCTATGCCTGTCACTACATACAAGTACAGTTGAAATGTGGCTACATGTTTCGGCTTTTCTGGAGTCATGTTTTCTATTATTATTTGTTTAAATAAGCACTGCATATAATGCAGCTGTCACTGACAATATGATTATAAGCCACCCCCACCGCCCCACCCATCGCCAGAGAAGAAGGGTGCCAGTAGCCAGCAATGCATGCAGGGCCTGAGAGCAGCAGCAGCTACCTGCAGGGATGCTAACACTAGCTGACTGCCATGTTACCATGTAACTGCTGACCAATGTGACAGAAAAAAAAAAAAGTATAGATTAGCTAAAGCAGCCTTTATCCTAGACCAGCCGGGTCATTTGAGGTGCAGGCAGCCAAGATGTACCCATTCAAGTGCAGAGCATTTTCAAGTTTGCCCAGAATCCACTTTCCCACTGAGGTTTTCTTCTTAATAGCAGAAAGTGGAAGTATAATGTGTAGAGTCTTAGCTTCAGAAGAAATCAGACCCAGGTTCAAATCCCAACTGTCCTTTAGTAACTGGTGATTATGAGGAATAAACAAGCTAATACAAGTGCCTAGCATATAACTGGACTCCATTTGGGAGTTCTCTTTCCCAAGCTGATTTTCATTTCTAGAGTTTAGCTGGGCAGCTGAGCCCACAAACTGAAGGTAGCTTTTTAAAACCTAAAGTGCTGGATGACTTAGAGGCTGGGCTCCTCCCTGGGTCTCAGGGTGTCTTCCCTATTAGACATCACCTCCATATCCTATATTCTGTCCCTCTGCTCTGTCTTATGTTGTTCTATGGTGTTTTGAGGAAAAAGCCACATACATTGCCCAGGCAGTCTGCTTCGTCACAGGGCCTTGAAAACACTCCAAGGGCATTTGCTACCTTAGTAAGATAAAGTCACATTTATGATGTTTATTATGTACGCACTTAGAATATTGTAAAACTTTGCAATTAGTCATGTTTCTTAATACTCCCACTAAAGCTTAGGCAGTTACACAAAAATGGTGGAGCTGCTAGTATGAAAACTTACATTTCAACTAAGAAAGTGTCACCAATCACTCCATGTTTATCAGATAATTTTACCAGCCTTGGGGATTTCCCCGGGAAGACCACAGAGCTGATGCCCAGAAAGCTTACAGAGCCTCAGAGATGAGTTACCTTGAGGCCAGGAAGCTGTCAGAAGGCCACAGGTCGGACTGCAAGAAGGTCGGCAGCCAGGCCAATAGGAATGAGGGCTGAGACCAATGAGTAAGAATACTGAGCTGTGTTTGCATCCATTCAAATTCTAGAGGCTGGGAGTGCAAAGAAAAAAAGTCCTGCCCTGACGAAGCTGACACTTCAGTGGGAGGAGACGGATGATAAACTGCCTCATTTAATCCCCTGTGCTCAAAGCATTCCAGGTGTGCAGAGATGTTTGTCCTCAAACATAAAACCACATACTACCATTACCCCCACTTAGCAAAGGTCCAGCTTCCCCAGACAGGAAGTAAGCGGCAGAGCAGTGAACCCTGGCAGCAGGACAATGGAGACAGCACTCTTACCCACTAGCCTAGTAAGAAAATAGAAAAGCATGAGGGGTCCTATTCAAGACGGTGACTAGAAGGTCCTGAACTTACCTCCTCCCACAGACACATGTAATCGACAGTTACATACAGAACAATGTGTTTTGAAAGAAATCCAATAACTAGATGAGCAACCCCAACACATCAGATGAACGAGAAGAAACGCACATCAAACCAGGTAGGAGAGGCAGAGACAGTCTTTCTATACACCCCACCCCTGACATGGCCACCCACAGTCAGGAGGAAACCCACCACTCCAAGCTTCTCCATGACGAGAAAATGGTTTGGACCATATATCAGGCACTCCAGCTTTTAAGACTTGCATCTAAGAGATAAGCCTCCAAAATATTTAGCTTTGAAAGCCAATGGGACTTGCATCCATGAGACCCACCAAGATATAGCAAACAAGAAAACATTTTAAAATTTTCTCTTGGTTTTTGCCCTCTACGCATTATTTTTAATTTGGAAGATAAAAAGCCCTAACAGAATTTTATTAAATGTCTTTTTAAAATGTCTCACACCAGTCAGGATGGCCATCATCGAAAAGTCTACAAAATAAAAGCTAGAGAGGATATAGAGAAAGGGTACCCTCCCACACTGTTGGTGGGAATGTAAATCGATACAGTTGACATTGGTACTCTGGAAAACAATATGGAGGTTCCTTAAAAAGCTAAAAATAGTTACCATTTGATCCTACAGTCCCAATCCTGGGTACATATCCAGAAAAGACAAAAACTCTAATTTGAAAAGAAACATGCACCCCAATATTCACAGAAGCACTATTTACAATAGCCAAAATACGGAAGCAACCTAAATGTTCATTGACAGATGAATGGATAGAGAGTCCCCAAGGACTCCACACAAAAAGATCTAATAAATGAATTTAGCAAATATGGGATTAACTCTCAGAAACTGATTGCATTCACACTAACAATAAAATATCAGAAAAGGAATGTAAAAAAGAAACAATACTCTTAACATTGCATCAAAATATATATATATATGAATAAACCTGACCAAGTTTTATTTTATAGTTAAGAACTATAAAATATTAATAAAGGAAATAAAAGATGATTCAAAGAAAAGATATCCCATGCTCTTGGACTGAAATAATATTGCTAAAATGGCAGTACTACCCAAAGTAATCTACAGATTTAATTCAATCCCTATCAAATTGACCATGACATTTTTCACAGAACTAGATCAAATAATCCAAAAATTTATATGGAACCATAAAAGAACCAGAAATGCCGGAGCAATCCTGAGAAAAGAGACAAAGCAGGAGGGCAGGCATAACCCTTTAGACTTCAGACAATCCAGCAAAGCCACAGTAATCAGAATAGGGTAGTACTGGTATAAAATAGGCATATGGATCAATGGAACAGAATAGAGAGTCCAAAAATAAACTCACACACCTATGGTCAATTAATCTTTGACAAAGGAGCAAGAATATAAAATGGGAAAAAGTCTCTTCAGCAAGTGGTGCTGGGAAAGTTGGACAGCTGCAAGTAAATCAATCAAGTTAGAACACGCCCTCAGACCATGCACAAAAAATAAAATGAAAATGGCTTTTAAAGACTTAAATATAAGACATAACACCATAAGGCTCCTAGAAGACTATATAGGCAAAACATTCTCTGACATAAATTGTACCAATGTTTCTTAGGTCACTCTCCCAAGACGATAGAAATAATAACTAAAACATACAAATGGGACCTAATCAAACGTCTAAGCTTTTGCACAGCACAGGAAACTATTTTTAAAAAAATGAAAATCTACGGAATGGGAGAAAATAGTTGCAAATGATGCAACAGACAAGGGCTTAATCTCCAAAATATACAAACAGCCCATACAACTCAACAACAAAACAACCCAACTGAAAAATGCGCAGAAGACCTTAACAGGCCTTTCTCCAAAAAAGACATACAGATGGCCAAACATGTGAAAAGATGCTAAACATCACTAATTATTACAGAAACGCAAATCAAAACCTACAATGAGGTACCACCTTACACTGGTCAGAATGGCCTTCATTAGAAAATCTACAAATATTAAAAGCTGGAGAGGATGTGGAGTAGAGGGAACCCTCCTACACTGTTGGTAGAAATGTACATTGGTACAGCAACTATGGAAAATAGGATGAAGGTTATCCTCAGAAAACTAAAGTTAGAATTACCATATCATTCAGCAATCTCACTCGTGGGAGTATACCCGGTCAAAACTGTAATTCAAAAATATACATGTACCCCTGTGTTCACAGAAACATGCTCAGTTGCTCAGTAGTGCCTGACTCTCTGTGACTCCATAGACTGTAACCTGCCAGGCTCCTCTTTCTGTGGGATTTCCCAGGCAAGAATACTGGAGTGGGTTGCCATTCATTCTCTTCTCCAGGGAACCTTCCTGACCAAGGATCAAATCTGCATCTCCTGTAATGGCAGGCAGATTTTTCACCATTGAGCCAGCTGAGAAGCCCTAAAAACCAGGGTAGCTACACCTGCAAATAACTCGTGAAGAAACAGTTTTGTAGGCTTGTTGTTGTTTTCTCTTACGTTAGAGTGTGTGCTCAGTCGCTCAGTTGTGTCTGATTCTTTGCAACCCCATGGACTGTAGCCCACCAGGTTCCTCTGTCCATGGAATTTTCCAGGCAAGGAGTGGGTTGCCATTTCTACTCCAGGAGATCTTCATTCACCATAGCCAAAATGTGAAAATAACCTAATGTCCAGCAACAGATAAATGGATAAAGATGTGATGGTATGTATAGACAATGGAATTCTACTCTGCCATAAAAAAGAACAAAATACTGCCATTTGCAGCAACATGGATGAAATGACAGATTATCATATTAAGTGAAGTAAGTCAGAAACAGAAAGACAAATTCCATGATATCACTTATATGTGGAATTTAAAATATGACACAAATGAGCCTATCCACAAAACGTGAACAGACTCATACACACAAAGAACAGACTTCTGGTGGCCAAGGGGGAGGAGGGAGGAAAAGGAATGGACTGGAGTTTGGCATTGGTAGATGCAAACTATTACATTTAGAATGGAAAACAACAAAGTCTTAATGTATAGCACAGAGATCTATATTCAATATGTGATAACCATCATGGAAAAGATTAAAAAAGAATGTATATATGTGTATAACTGAGTCACTTTGCTGTACAGCAGAGGTTGGCACAACATTATAAATCAACTATACATCAAAAAAAAAATGTGGCATATATCTCTGGTGGCTCAGAAGGTAAAGAATCTGCCTGCAGTGCAGGAGACCCTGGTTTGATCCCATGGTCAGGAAGATGCCCTGGAGAAGGAACTGGAAATCCACTCCAGTATTCTTGCCTAGAAAATCCCATGGGCAGAGGAGCCTGGTGGGCTACAGTCCATGGGGTCACAAAGAAGGATAGCGGGAATACTACTCGGCCATAAAGAAGACTGAAGTAATGACATTTGCAGCAACATGGATCGAGCTAGAGATTATCAGACTAAGTAAATTAACTCATACAGAGAAAGACAAATATAATATGATATCACTTGTATGTGGAATCTTTTTTGAAAAGTATAAATGAACTAATTTACAAATCAGAAAGAGATTCACAAACAGAAAACAAATTTACAGTTACCAAAGGGGAAAGGGGAAGAGGAGAAGAGGGATAAATTATGAGGTTGGGATTAACATATTCATAATACTATGTATACGATAGCCAACAAGGACCTACTGTATACAGCACAGAGAATTACACTTAGTATTTTAGAATAAGCTATAAAGGAAAAGAATCTGAGAAGGAATATGTATGCATGTATATATGTATAACTGAATTCAGGACACCTAAAACTAATACAACATTGTAAATCAATTATACTTCAATTAGTTAATTTTTTAAAGAGATCTATTTAGCAAACATATAATACAGTATTAACTACAGATACCATACTGTATATTACATCCCCAGAACTTGCTTCTAACTGGAAGTTTGTACCTTTGACCACCTTCACTCAATTTAACCACCCAAAAAAGTAGTTCTTAAAAGGCTCATGCAGACTTTTCTGGCTACTCCCCTCCAGACTCCACAGAGAGACCTCTGCTGAAACACTCCTAGTCTTTTTATGAATGACACCTATCTGCACATCTTAAAGATTTGGCCTAGGGGGCAGTTTTCTAATTTAACACACATCTAGAAGCCTACTGAAATACTCTCTTTGGAGAGACCACAGAGGCTGGTGGGGCCATCTTCATACTGTCCCTCCACCTCACTCCAGACTGTTGACATCTTCCAGAAAAGGACCTTGTGCATACATCTAGTGTCCTGGTTTTTGTGGCTGCCACCAGGGGACACCCGTTAAACACGTGGCTCTAGTGGCTAGTGGGTCCTGTAGGACTGTCACAAATGGAGAAACAGCTCCTAACTGGCTACCCACCCCAGGACACAGCAGAGAGACAGCAGCCTGAAACACACCCCCAGACATTCTGTGCAAGAGGCCTATTAGCTTAGCTTCGTAGCTGCAGCTTGAGGTGCAGACTTCTAATTAAACACATCTAAGGGCTAATTATGGGGCTTCCTGGTGGCTCAGTGGTAAAGAATCAACCTACAGTGCAGGAGCCACAGGAGACATGGGTTCAATCCCTGGGTCGGAAAGATTCCCTGGAGGAGGCCATGATAACCCATTCCAGTATTCTTGCCTACAGAATCCCATGGACAGAGGACCTAAGTCATAGGAGTGACTGAGTACAGACAAAGCCTGATTATAATCCCCTCCAGAGATGAGGGAGACCAGTGGGTATCATCTCCACACTCTCTTTGTCTTGCCCCACGTCACCTGCATCTCCAGGAAAGAAGCTTGTGTATACATGTGGTGCCCCAGCTTTTGTGGCTGTGCTACATCACTTGACAGCCTGAGTCTCATGGCCAGCAGGGCCTGTGTTTATGGGATTTGTGTTCTTGTGTTAATGAGACAGCAGCAAACAAAGAAACGTCTTAACTAGCTGACACCTCAAAGCTCATGGTAGAGAGAGCAGACAGGAAGGCCCATCTGCCCCTGAAAGAGGTGTGTTCACACAATTGAAAATCTGCTGCCTGAGGGCCTAGCTTAGCATCAGCCTGAGTCTAGGTGCTGCCTGAGATCTTCCCTTTTGGGGACACCAACAGGTCACTGCTAAGTCACTTCAGTCGTGTCTGACTCTCTGCGACCCCTACCAAGCTCCCCCGTCCCTGGGATTCTCCAGGCAAGAACACTGGAGTGGGTTGCCATTTCCTTCTCCAATGCATGAAGTGCACTGAAGTGTGAAGGCACTTCCTTCACAGTGCATGAAAGTGAAAAGTGAAAGTGAAGTTGCTCAGTCGTGTCTGACCCTCAGCAACCCCATGGACTGCAGCCTTCCAGGCTCCTCCGTCCATGGGATTTTCCAGGCAAGAGTACCGGAGTGGGGTGCCATTGCCTTCTCCACGACAGGTCACTGCACACCGTCAACTACCAAAAGCCACTAAGAATAGAGTAGGCTGCTTAGACAATCACAAAGATTTAAGACAACTAAGCTAGAGCAGGGTGCAAAATAAGGTTCACCTGTTACATGAGGCCACTCCAAGACTGGGAGAGGAGATTGTTTCAGCTAAGGCACAGAACAACGCAGCAAGTAAAGGAAAATGAATAAACAAAGCAATATATTTCAAACAAAAGAAAATGACAAAACCTCAGAAAAAGCTTTAATGAAACAGACATAAGTGAAAATTTACCTAGCTAAGAGTTCAAAGTAACAGTCACAGAGATGCTCACCAAATATATAAGCACCTAACATAGAAACATTTCAATATATAAAGGAAATGCTAACATTCATAAAAGGAGAAATCGATAGCAACACAATAATAGTGGGGACTTTAACAACCCATTTACACCAGTGGAGAGATCAGACAGAAAAATCAAGGCAACATGGGCATTAAATGACACATTAGACAAGATGGGTTTAATTGATATTTATAGAATGTTTCATCCAAAAGCAGTAGAATACACATTTTTCTGAAGTGCACATGGAACATTCTTAAGGATCGAACACATATTGGGCCACAAATCAAGTCTCAGCAACTTTAACAAAGTTGAAATCATATCAAGTATCTTTTTTGGACCAAATAAATTACAGGAAAAAAAACTGTAGAAAACACAAACATGTGGAGACTAAAACAATATAAATGGATCACTGAAGCAAAAGAAGAAATCAAAAAATACCTAGAGACAAATAACAATAAAACACAGTGATCTAAAACCTATGGAATGTAGCAACAGCAATTCTCAGAGGGAAGTTTACAGCAATACAATCATACCTCAGGAAACAAAACTCTTCAAATGAACAACTGAACCTTATACCTATAGCAACTAGAGAAAGAACACCACAAAAAACCCAAAGTAGAAGGAAAGATCAGAGCAGGAAAAAAAGTGAAATAGAGATGAAGAAAACAATAGAAAAGATTGAAGAAACTAAAAGCTGGTTCTTTGGAAAGATAAACAAAATTGATAAACTTTTAGCCAGGCTTATCAAGACAGAAAGGCAGAGGGCCCAAATTAATAAAGTCAGAAAAATGAAAAGGACAAGTTACAGCTAACGCCACAGAAATACAAAGGCGCATAAGAGAGTATACTATTAATATAAGCAACTGTACCTTAATAAAATGGAAAACCTAGAAGAAATGGACATATTATTAGAAAAGTACAACCTTCCAAGACTGAACCAGGAAGAAATAGACTATATGAACAGACCAATCACAAGTACTGAAACTGAACCAGTATCTTAAAAACCTCCAACAAACAAAAGCCCAAGGTCAAATGATTTCACAGGTGAATTCTGTCAAACACTTAGAAAAGAGTTAACACTATCCTTCTGAAACTCTCCCAAAAAACGGCAGAGGAAGGAACACGCCCAAACTCATTCTCCGAGGCCAGCATCACCCTGATACCGAAAGCAGACAAAGATACCACAAACACACACACACACAAAGACAGACTAATGTCACTGATGAACATAGACACAAACATCCTCAACAAAATACTAGCAAACCAACTCCGATAACACATTAAAGGGATAATACATCGTGATCAAGTGGGACTCATCCCAGGGATGCAAGGATTTTTCAGGATCTATAAATCAATCAGAATGATTCACCACATTAGCAACTGAAGAATAAAACCATATGATCATCTCAATAGATGCTGAAAGAGCTTCTGACAAAATTAAACACCCATTTATGATAAAAAGAAATCTACCAGAAAGTGGGCATAGAAGGAACAAGTGAAAGTGGAAGTCGCTCATTCACGTCCGACTCTTTGTGGCCCCATGGACTATACAGTCTATGGAATTCTCTAGGCCAGAATACTGGAGTGGGTAGTATTTCTCCAGGGGATCTTCCCAACCCAGAGATCGAACCCAGGTCTCCCACACTGCAGGCAGATTCTTTACCAATTGAGCCACAAGGGAAGCCCCCTTGTTGAAGGAACAAACTTCAACATAAAGGCCATATATGACAAACCCACAATAAACATCATTCTCAACAGAAAAAAGCTGAATACATTTCCTCTAAAGATCAAGAACAAGACAAGGATGTCTATACTCACCACTTTTGTTCAACGTATTTTGGACAATCAAAGAAGAAAAATAAAAGGAATAAATAATAAAAAATAAATAATAAAATAATATAAAATAAAATAATAATAAAATAAAATAAATAATAAAAAATAAAAAAATAAATAAAAGGAATCCAAATTGGAAAAAAGGAATAAAACTGTCACTGCTTGCAGATGACATAATACTATACATACTAAATCTTCAAGATGCCACAAGAAAACTACTAGAGCTCATCAATGACTTCAGTAAAGTTGCATGATACAAAATTAATGTGCAAAAAACCACTTACATTCTTATATACAAATGATGAAAGATCAGAAAGAGAAATTTAGGAAACAATCTCACTTAATGCAACAAAAAGAATAAGATACCTAGGAATAAACCAGCCTAAGGAGGCAAAAAGGTCTGCACTCAGAAAATTGTAAGATGCTGATGAAAGAACTCAAACACAACAAAAACAGATGGAAAGATATTCTTTGATTGATTCTTGGATTCGAGAATTAACATGATATAAATTATATACTACCCAAAGTAATACACAGATTCAATGCAGTCCCTATCAAATTACCAACGGCATTTTTCACAGAAATAAAATAAAAAATTTTATAATTTATATGGAAACACAAAATACCCTGAATAGCCAAGCAATCTTGAGAAAGAAAAATGTAGCTGAAGGAAATCAGGCTCCCTGACTTCACACTATATTACAAAGCTACAGTAAAGCTAAAACAATATAGTACTGACTCAAAAACAGAAATACAGATCAATGGAACAGGATAGGAAGCCCAGAGATAAACCCATGCACCTATGATCAACTAATCTCTGACAAAGGAGGCAAGAATATACAATGGGGAAAAGCTCTTCAATAAGTGGTGCTGGGAAAACTGGACAGCTATTTGTAAAACAATAAAATTAGAATATTCTCTAACACCATATGGGTGATCCACAAACTGGAGAAAAATTATACCAAAGAAGTTCTGTGAAAGTTCTAGGCCCACAACAGACTTTCCAACCTGGGGATCCAACAAAGGGACTGAGAATCCCCAGGGAACCTGACTGAAAGTGAGCACGATTTGATTACAGAACTTCCATAGGACTGGGGAAACAGATTCTTGGAGAGCACAAACAAGACCTTGTGCACCCCAGGACCCAGAAGAAAGGAGCAGTGACCCCACAAGAGACTGAACCAGAATTGCCTGTGAGTGTTTAGGAGTCTCTGGCAGCAGCATGGATTAACAGTAGCCTGCCATGGGGTCAGGGACACTAGCAGCAGCAGTCCTGGGAGGTGTGGCACGCTGGAATCAGTTATTTTGGAGGAGGACATTATCCCTACGTAGTTTGGCTTCAGGCCGAACTACAGGGAGGAAGCACAGCCCCACCCATCAGGAGAAGATTGGATTAAAAACTTACTGAGCATGGTCCTGCCCATCGAAGCAAAACCCAGTTTTCCCCACAGCCAGTCCAACCCATCAGGAAGCTTGCACAGGCCTCTTATCCTCATCTATCAGAGGGCAGACAGAATGAAAACCACAATACAAAAAACTAACCAAAATGATCACATGGATCACAGCTTTGTGTAACTCAATGAAACTAAGAGCCATGCCATGTAGGGCCACCCAAGATGGATGGGTCATGGGGGAAAGTTCTGACAAAACGTGGCCCACTGGAGAAGGGAATGGCAAACCCCTTCAACATTATCACTTTGAGAACCCCATGAACAGTATGAAAAGGCAAAAAGATATGACACAGAAAGATGAACCACCCCCCAAGGTTGGTAGGTGCCCAATATGCTACTGGAGAAGAGCAGAAAAACAGCTCCAGAAGGAATGAAAAGGCTAAATCAAAGTGGAAATGACCCCCAATTGTGGATGTGTCTGGTGGTGAAAGTGAAGTTCAATGCTGTAAAGAACATTGGATAGGAACCTGGAATGTTAGGTCCATGAATCAAGGTAAATTGGAAGTGGTCAAACAGGAGATGGCAAGAGTAAACATCGACACTTTAGGAATCAGTGAACTAAAATGGACAGGAATGGGTGATTTAATTCAGATGACCATTGTATCTACTACTGTGGGCAAGAATCTCTTAGAAGAAATGAAGTAGCCCTCATAGTCAACAGGAGAAGTCAATGGCACCCCATTCCAGTACTCTTGCCTGGAAAATCCCATGGATGGAGGAGCCTGGTAGGCTGCAGTCCATGGGGTCGCAAATAGTCAGATATAACTGAGTGACTTCACTTTCACTTTTCATTTTCATGCATTGGAGAAGGAAACGGCAAGCCACTCCAGTGTTCTTGCCTGGAGAATCCCAGGGATGGGGGCGCCTGGTGGGCTGCCGGCTATGGGGTCGCACAGAGTCGGATACGACTGAAGTGACTTAACAGTAGTAGCAGTCATAGTCAACAAGAGTTTGAAATGCAGTACATGGGTGCAATCTCAAAAACAACAGGATGATCTCAGTTCCTTTTCAAGGCAAACCATTCAATCTCACAGTAATCCAAGTCTATGCCCTGACCACTAGTGCTGAAGAAGATGAAGTTGAACAGTTCTATGATGACCTACAACCTGCTACAACTAACACCAAAAAAAAAGATGTCCTTTTCATCATAGGGGACTGGAATGCAAAAGTAGGAAGTCAAGAGATACTTGGAGCAACAGGCAAGTTTGGCCTTGGAGTACAAAATGAAGCAGGGCAAAAGCTAACAGAGTTTAGCCAAGAGAACACACTGGTCATAGCAAACAACCTCTTCAAGCAACACAAGAGAAGACTCTACATATGGATATCACCACATGATCAATACTGAAATCAGACTGATTCTATTCTTTGCAGGCAAAGATTCTCTAAATCATTCTGCATCTATAAGTTCTATAAGTCATTCTCCATCTATAAGTCTTCTGATGGAGAAGTCAGCAAAAACAAGACTGGGAGTGACTGTGGCTCTGACCATGAACTACTTATTGCCAAATTTAGACTTAAACTGAAGAAAGTAGGGAAAATGAATAGACCATTCAAGTATGACCTAAATCAAATCCTTACAATTATACAGTGAAAGTGACAAATAGATTCAAGGGATTAGATCTCATAGACAGAGTGCCTGAAGAACTATGGATGGAGATTCGTGACATTGTACAGGAGGCAGTGATCAAGACCATTCCCAAGAAAAAGAAATGAAAAAAGGCAAAATGGTTATCTGAGGAAGTCTTACAAATAGCTGAGAAAAGAAGCTAAAGGCAAAGGAGAAAAGGAAAGTTATACCCATCTGAATGCAGAGTTCCAAAGAATAGCAAGGAGAGATAAGAAAGCCTTCCTCGGCGATCTGTGCAAAGAAATAGAGGAAAACAACAGAATGGGAAAGACTAGAGATCTCTCCAAGAAAATTAGAGATACCAAGGGAAAATTTCATGCAAAGATGGGCACAATAAAGGACAGAAACAGTATGGACCTAACAGAAGCAGAAGATATTAAGAAGAGGTGGCAAGAATACACAGAAGACCTATACAAAAATGATCTTCATAACCCAGATAACCACGATGATGTGATCACCCACCTAGAGCCAGACATCCTGGAATGTAAAGTCAAATGGGCCTTAGGAAGCCCACTATGAACAAAGCTAGTGGATGTGATGGAATGCCAGTTGAGCTATTTCAAATTCTAATGGCATAAATGAAAGAGGAACTAAAGAGCCTCTTGATGAAAGTAAGAGAGGAGAGTGAAAAAGCTGACTTAAAACTCAACATTCAAAATACTAAGATCATGGCATCTGATGCCATCACTTCATGGCAAATAGATGGGGTAACAATAGGAACAGTGACAAACTTTATTTTCTTGGGCTCCAAAATCACTGTGAATGGTGACTGCAGCCATGAACTTAAAATATGCTTACTCATTGTAAGAAAAGCTATGACTAACCTACACAGCATATTAAAAAGCAGAGATATCACTTTGCTGACCAAGGTTTGTATAGTCAAAGCTATAGTTTTCCAGTAGTGATGTATGGATGTGAGTGTTGGGCCATAAAAATGGCTGAGCACTGAAGAATTGATGCTTTTGAACTATGGTGCTGGAGATGACTCTTGAGAGTCCCTTCAACAGCAGGAAGATCAAATCAGTCAATCTTAAAGGAAATAAACCCTGAATATTCATTGGAAGGACTGATGCTGAAGTTGAAATTCCAACACTTTGGCCATCTGATGTAAAAAGCCAACTCACTAGAAAATGACCTTGATTCTGGGAAAGATTGAGGGCAGGAGGAGAAGTCCATGACAGAAGATGAGATGATTGGATGGCATCATCGACTCAATGGACATGAGTTTGCACAAACTCTGGGAGATAGTGAAGGACAGGGAAGCCTGGTGTGCTACAGTCCATGGGGTCTCAAACATGACTGAACAACAACTAATACTACATCCATAAACAAACTCAAAATGGATTAAAGACCTAAGCATAAGACTTGGTACTATGAAATACTTAGAGGAAAACATAGGAAAAACACTCTTTGTCATAAATCACAAGATCTTTTTAGACCCACCTCCTAATGAAAACAAAAATAAAAATAAACAAAGGGTCCTGATTAAACTTAAAAGCTTTTGCCCAACAAAGGAAACCATAAACAAAACTAGGAATAAGTTTAAGCAAGTATTAAAAGACTGTAAACTGAAAACTGTAAGACACTGATGAAAGAAATTGAAGATAACACAAAAAATGGAAAAATATTCTGTACTCACTGATTAGAAGAATGTTAAAATATCAATACTATCCAAAGAACCCAATACCCCAAAATTCATTGCAATTCCTCTCAAAATTCAAATGCCATTTTCACAGAAAATAATCCATCATAAAATGTGTATAGAACCACAACAGACCCTGAATAGCTAAAGTAATACTGGGAAAGAACAAAAATGCTGGAGGCATCACGTTCCCTGATTTCAAACAATATTAAAGAGCTAACACCCAAAACAGTATAGTATTGGCAAAAAAATTACCCATAGTATTAGCCATAAGTTCAGTCGCTCAGTTGTGTCCGACTCTTTGCAACCCCATGAATCGCAGCACACCAGGCCTCCCTGTCCATCACCAACTCCCGGAGTTCACTCAAACTCATGTGCATCGACTCGGTGATGCCATTCAGCCATCTCATCCTTTGTCGTCCCCTTCTCCTCCTGTCCCCAATCCCTCCCAGCATCAGAGTCTTTTCCAATGAGTCAACTCTTCGCATGAGGTGGCCAAAATTTTGGAGTTTCAGCTTTAACATCATTCCTTCCAATGAACACCCAGGGCTGATCTCCTTTAGAATGGACTGGCTGGATCTCCTTGCAGTCCAAGGGACTCTCAAGAGTCTTCTCCAACACCACAGTTCAAAAGCATCATTCTTCAGCACTCAGCTTTCTTCACAGTCCAACTCTCACATCCATACATGACCACTGGAAAAACCATAACCTTGACTAGACAGAACTTTGTTTGCAAAGTAATGTCTCTGCTTTTTAATATGCTATCTAGGTTGGTCATAACTTTCCTTCCAAGGAGTAAGCGTCTTTTAATTTCATGGCTGCAATCACCATCTACAAGGATTTTGGAGGCCAAAAAAATAAAGTCAGCAAAAACAAGACCGGGAGCTGACTGTGGCTGAGATCATGAACTCCTTATTACCAAATTCAGACTTAAATTGAAGAAAGTGGGGGAAACCACTAGACCATTCAGGTATGACCTAAATCAAAATCCCTTATGATTATACAATGGAAGTGAGAAATAGATTTAAAGGACTAGATCTGATAGAGTGCCTGATGAACTATGGATGGAGGTTCATGACATTTTACAGGAGACAGGGATTAAGACTATCCCCATGGAAAAGAAATGCATAAAAGCAAAATGGCTGTCTGGGGAGGCCTTACAAATAGCTGTGAAAAGAAGAGAAACCAAAACAAAGGAGAAAAGGAAAGATACAAGTATCTGAATGCAGAGTTCCAAAGAAGAGCTAGGAGAGATAAGAAAGCCTTCCTCAGCGATCAATGCAAAGAAATAGAGGAAAACAACAGAATGGGAAAGACTAGAGATCTCGTCAAGAAAATTAGATACCAAGGAAACATTTCATGCAAAGATGGGCTCGATAAAGGACAGAAATGGTATGGACCTAACAGAAGCAGAAGATATTAAGAAGATGTGGCAAGAATACACAGAAGAACTGTACAAAAACAATCTTCACAACCAAGATAATCACGATGGTGTGATCACTGACCTAGAGCCAGACATCTTGGAATGTGAAGTCAAGCGGGCCTTAGAAAGCATCACTACGAACAAAGCTAGTGGAGGTGATGGAATTCCAGTTGAGCCATTTCAAATCCTGAAAGATGATGCTGTCAAAGTGCTGCGTTCAATGTACCAGCAAATTTGGAAAACTCAGCAGTGGCCACAGGATTGGAAAAGGTTAGTTTTCATTTCAATCCCAGAGAAAGGCAATGCCAAAGAATGCTCAAACTACCACACAATTGTACTCATCTCACACGCTAGTAAAGTAATGCTCAAAATTCTCCAAGCCAGGCTTCAGCAATATGTGAACTGTGAACTTCCAGATGTTCAAGCTGGATTTAGAAAAGGCAGAGGAACCAGAGATCAAATTGCCAACATCCGCTGGATCATGGAGAAAGCAAGAGAATTCCAGAAAAATATCTATTTCTGCTTTATTGACTATGCCAAAGCCTTTGACTGTGTGGATCACAATAAACTGTGGAAAATTCTGAAAGAGATGGGAATACAGGACCACCTGACCTGCCTTTTGAGAAACCTGTATACAGGTCAGGAAGTAACAGTTAGAACTGGACATGGAACAACAGACTGGTTCCAAATAGGAAAAAGAGTACATCAAGGCTGTATATTGTCACTCTGCTTATTTAACTTGTAAGCAGAGTACATCATGAGAAACACTGGGCTGGAAGAAGCACAAGCTGGAATCAAGATTGCCGGGAGAAATATCAATAACGTCAGATATGCAGATGACACCACCCTTATGGCAGAAAGTGAAGAGGAACTAAAAAGCCCCTTGTTGAAAGTGAAAGAGGAGAGTGAAAAAGTTGGCTTGAAGCTCAACATTCAGAAAACTAAGATCATGGTCCCATCACTGGTCCCATCTGGTCCCATCACTTCATGGGAATTAGATGGGGAAACAGTGGAAACAGTGTCAGTATTAACCATAGTATTGGCAAGAAAAAAAAAAAAACATACATACATCAACAGAACAAAATAGAAATCCCCAAATAAACTCATACCTATATGGGCAATTAAGTTACAATAAAGGAGGCTGAATAAATAATGGAGAAAGTGCAATCTCTTCAATAAATAGTGTTGGGAAAATTGGACAGCCACATGGAAAAAAATGAAAGAATGAAACTATACCCCAAAATTAACTCAAAATGTACTGAAACCTGGACACACAACCTGGAAGCATTAAACTTGTAGAAGAAAATAAAGGTGTAAGCTTCTTGATATCAATATTGGGGATTTTTTTGGCTTTGATGCTAAAAGCAAAGGCAATAAAAGCATACAATCAAGTAGAACTATATCAAACTAAAAAGCTTCTACACAGCAAGGGAAACCATCAACAAAACAAAAGCACAACCTACCAAATAGGAGAAAATACTGATAACCATTAACATCTAAAACATGGGGCTTCCCTAGTGGCTCAGTGGTAAAGAATCCACCTGCCAGTGTAAGAGATACAGGTTCAGTCCCTGGGTCAGAAAGAGCCCCTGGAGAAGGGAAAGGCAACCCACTCCAGTGTTCTTGCCTGGGAAATCCCATGGACAGAGGAACCTAGTAGGCTACAGTCCACGGGGTCACAAAAGAGTCAGACATGATTTAGCAGCTAAACAACAACAACAATCCAAAATATATGAAAAACTCATACAATTGAAAAGCAAAATAAGAAATAATCTAATTTATGATCCAACCAAAAGACACAGACTGGCCAGACACAAAAACAAGACCCATATACATATGCTATCTACAAGAGACTCAGTTCAGACCTAGGGACACATACAGACTGAAAGTTGAGGGGATGAAAAAGATATTCCACATAAATGGAAATCAAAAGAAAGCTGGAGGAGCAATACTCATATCAGATAAAATAGACTTTAAAATAAAGACTGTTACCAGAGATAAGGGAGGTCACTACATAATGATCAAGGGATCAATCCAAGAAGATTAACAATATTAAATATAAATATTTATGCACCCAACATAGGAACACCTCAATCCATAAGGTAAATGCTAATACCCATAAAAGGTAAAATCGACAGGAGCTCAATAACAGTGGAGGCCTTTAGCGCCTCACTTACATCAAGGGACAGGTTATCCAGACAGAAAATCAATAAGGAAACACAGGCCTTAAATGATAACATTAGACAAGATGGACTTAATTGAGATTTATAGACCATTTCATTCAAAAGCAGCAGAATACACATTCAAGTGCACATAGAATTTTTTCCAGAATAGATCACATGCTGGGCCACAAGCAAGCCTTGATAAATTCAAGAAAGTTAAAATTATCTCAAGCACCTTTTCCAACCAAAATGCTATTAGAAATAAATTACAGGAAAAAACTGTAAAAAACACAAACAGATGGAGACTAAAACAGTATGTTACCAAATAACCAATGAATCACCAAAGAAATCAAAGAGGAAATAAAAAAAAATACCAAGAGACAAATGACAATGAAAATATGATGATCCAAAACATATGGTATGCAACAAAAGCAGTTCTTAGAAGGAAGTTTATAGCAAAACAGTCTTACCCCAGGAAACAAGAAAAAATCTCAAATAAACAACTAAACCTTATACCTAAAACAATTAGAGGAAGAACACAAAAAACCTAAAGTTAGTAGAAGCAAAGAAATCATAAAGATCAGAGCAGAAATAAACGAGAGATGAAGAAGACAACATAAAAGATTAATGAAACTAAAAGCAGGTTCTTTGAAATGGTAATTAGATAAAATTGATAAATCTTTACCAGGCTCATTAAAAAAAGTGAGAGAGCTCAAATCAATAAAGTCAGAAATGAAAAGTTACAACTGACACCACAGAAATGCAAAAGATCATAAAAGACGATTACAAGAAACTATATGCCAATAAAATGGTCAACCTAGAAGAAATGGGCAAATTCCCAGAAACATACAACCTTCCGAAACCGAACAAGGAAAAAACAGAAAACACAAAGAGACCAATCACAGTATTGAAATTGAAACTGTGACTTTAAAAATTCCAATAAACGAAAGTCCAGGAATAGATGGCTTCACAGGGAAATTCTGTCAAATGTCAAACATTAAAGAAGAGTTAACACCTATCCTTCTGAAACTCTTCCCAAAAAATGGCAGAGGAAGAAACTCTTGCAAACTCATTCTATGAGGCCACCATCACCCTGATACCAAAAGCAGACAAAGATACCACAAAAAAAGAAAATACAGGCCAATATCACTGATGAACATAGATGCAAAAATTCTCAACAAAATACTAGTAAACCAAATCCAATAATACATTAAAGGGATCATCCACCATGATCAAATGGGAATCATCCCAGGGATGCAAGGATTTTTCAATATCTGTAAATCAATCATTGTGATTCACCAATTAGCAAATTGAATAAAACCATATGATAATCTCAATAGATGCAATACAAGTTTTGACAAAGTTCAACAACCCATTTATGATAAAAAGAAAAGAAAGCTCCAGAAAATGGGCACAGAGGGAACATACCACAACATAATAAAGGTCATATATGAAAAACCCACAGCAAATATCATTCTCAATCATGAAAAGCTGAAAGCATTTTCTCTAGAGATCAGAAACAAGGTAAGGACGTCCACTCCCACCACTTTTATCCAACATAGCTTTGGAAGGGTGTCCAAAACATAGTTTTGGAAGGATGTTCACTCCCATCACTTTTATTCAACGTATTTTTGGAAGCTATGGTAATCAAAAAAGAAATAAAAGGAATCCAAATTGGAAAAAAAGAAGTAAAATCGTCACTGCTTTCAGATGACATGATACTATACACAGAAAATTTTCAAGATGCTACCAGAAAACTACCCAGTTCAGCTCAGTCCCTCAGTTGTGTAGGACTCTGGGACCCCATGGACTGCAGCACGCCAGGCTTCCCTGTCCATCACCAACTCCCGGAGCTTGCTCAAACTCATATCCATCAAGTCAGTGATGCCATCCAACCATCTCATCCTCTGTCATCCTCTTCCCCTTCTGCCTTCAATCTTTCCCAGCATCAGGGTCTTTTTTAATGAGTCTTTGCATCAGATGGCCAAAGTATTGGAGTTTCAGTTTCAGCATCAGTCCTTCCAGTGAATATTCAGGACTGATTTCCTTTAGGATACACTGGTTGGATCTCCTTGCTGTCCAACGGACTCTCAAGAAAGAGTCTACTTCAAAACCACAGTTCAAAAGCATCAGTTCTTCAGTGCTCAGTTTTCTTTATGGTCCACCTCTCACATTCATAGATGACTACTAGAAAAACCGCAACTTTGATTATACAGATCTTTGTTGGCAAAGTAATGTCTCTGCTTTTTAATATGCTGTATAGGTTGGTCATAGCTTTTCTTTTAAGGAGCAAGAGTCTTTTAATTTCATGGCTGTAGTCACCATCTGCAGTGATTTTGAAGCCCCCAAAAAATAAAGTCTCTCGCCATTTCCATTGTTTCCCCATCTATTTGCCATGAAGTGATGGGACCGGATGCCATGATCTTTGTTTTCTAAATGTTGAATTTTAAGCCAACTTTTTCACTCACCTCTTTCACTTTCATCAAGAATCTCTTTAGTTCTTCTTTGCTTTCTGCCATAAGGGTGGTGCTATCTGAATATCTGAGGTTATTGATATTTCTCCCAGAAATCTTGATTCCAGCTTGTGCTTCATCCAGCCAGGCATTTTGTATGATGTACTCTGAATATAAGTTAAATAAGCAGGGTGACAATATACAGCCTTGACATACTCCTTTCCTGATTTGGAACCAGTCTGTTGTTCCATATTTAGTTCTAAATGTTGCTTCTTGACCTACATACAGATTTCTCAAGAGGCACGTCAGCTGGTCTGGTATTCCCATCTCTTGAAGAATCTTCCACAATTTGTTGTGATCTACACAGTCAAAGGCTTTGGCATAGTCAATAAAGCAGAAATAGATGTTTTTCTGGAACTCTCTTGCTTTTTCAATGATCCAGCGGATGTTGGCAATTTGATCTCTGGTTCCTCTGCCTTTTCTAAAACCAGCTTGAACATCTGGAAGTTCATGGTTCATATACTATTGAAGCCTGGCTTGGAGAATTTTGAGCATTACTTCACTAGTGTGTGAGATGAGTGCAATTGTGCAGTAGTTTGAGCATTTTTTGGCATTGCCTTTCTTTGGGATTGGAATGAAAACTGACCTTTTCCAGTCCTGTGGCCACTGCTGAGTTTTCCAAATTTGCTGGCATATTGAGTGCAGCACTTTGACAGCATCATCTTGTATGACTTGAAATAGCTCAACTGGAATTCCATCACCTCCACTAGCTTTGTTCATAGTGATGTTTCCTAAGGTCCACTTGACTTTGCATTCCAGGATGATTGGCTCTAGGTGAGTGATCACACCATCATGGTTATCTGAGTTATGAAGATCTTTTTTGTACAGTTCTTCTGTGTATTCTTGCCACCTCTTCTTAATATCTTCTGCTTCTGTTAGGTCCATACTGTTTCTGTCCTTTATTGTGCCCATCTTTGCATGAAATTTTCCCTTGGTATCTCTAATTTTCTTGAAGAGATCTCTAGTCTTTCCCATTCTATTGTTTCCCTCTATTTCTTTGCACTGATCACTGAGGAAAGCTCTCTTATCTCTCCTTGCTATTCTTTGGAACTCTCCATTCAAATGGATATATCTTTCCTTTTCTCCTTTGCCTTTAGATTCTCAGCTAATTGTAAGGTTTCTTCAGACACCATTTGGCCTTTTTGCATTTCTTTTTTGGGGGATGGTCTTGATCACTGCCTCCTGTACAATGTCACGAATCTCCATCCATAGTTCTTCAGGCACTCTGTTTATCATATCTAATAAGGATAAACCTCTTATCCTTATCCATTAGAGGGCAGACAGAATGAAAACCACAGTCACAGAAAACTAAGCAAACTGATCACATGGACCACAGCCTTTCCTAACTCAATGAAACTATGAGCCATCCAATGTAGGGCCACCCAAGACGGATGGGTTGTGGTGGAGAGTTCTGACAAAATGCGGTCCACTGGAGAAGGGAATGGCAAACCACATAAGTATTCTCACCTTGAGAACCCCATGAACAGTATGAAAAGGCAAAAAGATAGGGCACTGAAAGAAAACTACTAGAGCTCATTAATGAATCTGGTAAAGGTGCAGGATACAAAATTAATACACAGAAAACCTCTTGCATTTCTATACACTGACATTTGATCAGAAAGAGAAATCAAGGAAACAATGTCATATCACTGCAACAAAAATAATAAAATACCTAGGAATAAACCTACCTAAAGAAGCAAAAGAGCTGGACTCAGAAAACTATAAGATGCTAATGAAGGAAATCAAAGCCAACGCAAACAAATGGAGAGATATACCATGTTCTTGGATTGGAAGAATCAATATTGTTAAAGTGATTATACTATGCAAAGTAATATAAAGATTCAATGCAATCCCTGTCAAATTACAAACAAATGGCACTGTTTACAGAAATAGAACAAAAAATTTTACAATGTATATAGAAACACAAAACACCCTGAATAGCTAAGCAATCTTGAGGGGAAAAAAAAAAAAAATGAAGCTGAAGGAAGCTGACTTCTCACTATATTACAAAGCTACAGTAATCAGAACAGTATAGTACTATCTCAAAAACAGAAATAAAGATCAATGGAACAGAACAGAAAGTCCAGAGATAAACCCATGCACTGATGATCAACTAATCTATGACACAGGAGACAGGAATATACAATGGAGAAGAGACCGTCTCTTCAATAAGTGGTGCTGGGAAAACTGGACAGCTATATGTAAAAGAATGAAATTAGAACATTCTCCAACACCATACACAAAAATAAACTCAAAATGGATTAAAGACCTAAATGTAATATTGAATATTATAAAACTGTTAGAGGAAAATAGAGGCACAACACTCTCTGACATACTCTAGGACATACTCCACCTCCTAGAGTAATGAAAATAAAAATAAACAAATGGACCTAATTAAACTTAAAAGATTTTGCACAACAAAGGATACCATAAATAAAACAAAAAGTTAAACCTACAGAATGGGAGACAATGTTTTCAAACAATGTGACCAACAAGGCATTAATCTCCAAAATACACAAACAGTTCCTAAAGCTCAGTATCAAAAGCCCAAATAACCCATTCAAAAATTGAGTGAAAGATCTAAATAGACATTCCTCCAAAGACGACATATAGATGGCCAAATAGCATCTGAAAAGATGCTCAACACCACTGATTATTCAGTTAAGTTCAGTCGCTCAGTTGTGTCCTACTCTTTGTGACCCCATGAATTGCAGCACGCCAGGCCTCCCTGTCCATCACCAATTCCCAGAGTTCACCCAAACTCACATCCATTGAGTTGGTGATGCCATCCAGCCATCTCATCCTCTGTTGTCCCCTTCTCCTCCTGCCCCCAATCCCTCCCAGCATCAGAGTCTTTTCCAATGACACACTCTTCGCATGAGGTAGCCAAAGTACTGGAGTTTCAGCTTTAGCATCATTCCTTACAAAGAACACCCAGGACTGATCTCCTTCAGAATGGACTGGTTGGATCTCCTTGCAGTCCAAGGGACTCTCAAGAGTCTTCTCCAACAGCACAGTTCAAAAGCATCAGTTCTTCAGCGCTCAGCTTTCTTCACAGTCCAAGTCTCACATCCATACATGCTGCTGCTGCTGCTGCTGCTAAGTCGCTTCAGTCGTGTCTGACTCTGTGCAACCCCATAGACGGCAGCCCACCAGGCTCCCTAGGATTCTCCAGGCAAGAACAGTGGAGTGGGTTGCCATTTCCTTCTCCAATGCATGAAAGTGAAAAGTGAAAGGGAAGTCGCTCAGTCATGTCCGATTCTTAGCCCCATGGACTGCAGCCCACCGGGCTCCTCCATCCATGGGATTTTCCAGGCAAGAGTACTGGAGTGGGGTGCCATTGCCTTCTCCGATCCATACATGACCACTGGAAAAACCATAGCCTTGACTAGACGGACCTTTGTTGGCAAAGAAATGTCTCTGCTTTTGAATATGCTATCTAGGTTGGTCATAACTTTCCTTTGAAGGAGTAAGCATCTTTTAATTTCATGGCAGCAATCACCATCTGCAGTGATTTTGGAGCCCAAAAAATAAAGTCTGACACTGCTTCCACTGTTTCCCCATCTATTTCCCATGAAGTGATGGGACCAGAGAAATGCAAATCAAAATTACAATGAGATATCATCTCACAGTGGTCAGAATGGCCATCATCAAAATATCTACAAACAATAAATACTAGAGACAGTGTGGAGAAAATGGAACCCTCCTGCACTGTTGGTGAGAACATAAACTGGTACAACCATTATGGAGAACGATATGGAGGCTCCTTAAAAACTAAAAGTAGAACTACTTTATGATCCAGCAATCACACTCCTGGGCATATACCCAGAGAAAATCATAATTCAAAAAGTTACACATGGGGCTTCCCTGGTGGCTTAGTGGTAAAGAATCCACCTGCCAATTTCAAGAGACACAGTTTCGATCCCTGATCTGGGAAGATTCCACATGCTGTCTAACAACTAAGCCTGTGTGCCACAAACGTTGAGCCTGTGTTCTAGAGCCCAGGAACTGCAGCTATTGAGCTCATGTGCCCAAGAGCCTGTGCTCTGCAACAGAGAAGCCACCGCAATGAGAAGCCTGTGCACTTCAATGAAGAGCTGCCCCCTGCTCCCAGCAACTAAAGAAGAGCCCACACAGCAATGAAGACCCAGCACAACCAAAAATAAATAAATAAAATTATTTTCTAAAAGTTACAGGCACACCAATGTTCATTGCAGCACTATTTACAATAGCCAAGACGTGGAAACACCCTAAATATCCACTGACAGATGAATGGCTAAAAAAGATGTGGTGCATATATACAATGAAATATTAGTCATAAAAAGGAATGAAATAATGCCATTTGCAGCAACATGGAGATTTTCATATACTAAGTGGAGTCAAACAGGGAAAGACAAACATCATATGATATCACTTGTCTATGGAATCTTAAAAACATGAAATAAATGAATTTATTTACAAAACATAAACTGATTCACAGACCTAGAAAACAAACTTATGGTTACCAAAATAGAAAGGTGTTGAGTGGATAAATTAGGAGTTGGGATTTATATACACTGCTATATATTAAATTGATAATCAACAAGGACCTTGCACAGGGAACCCTACTGAATACTCTATAATAACCTATATTGTAAAAGAATCTGAAAAAGAATAGATTGTATATGTATAACTGAATCACTATGCTAGATACCTGAAATTACACAATATTGTAAATCAACTATATTCCTATAGAATTTTTTAAATTAAAATAAAGATACTAAGCAGAAAATTTATTTCAGGAATTAATGAAGTGAAGAAATAGAGCAGGGCAAGTGAAAAGGCCATGACAAAGGATGCCATTTTAGTCAAGAAGTTTGGCAAGGACTCCTTTAAGGGAAGTATCATTTGAACAAAGATCTGAACCTGGCAGGACAGACTGAAGTGGACAGATGGTTCAGCCCAGGTGATGCCATATGAAGTGCTGAGCAAGGAAAGGACAGAGTCAGACCCAGTAACCATGTGGGACACTGACTGCAGGGGACATGAAGAGAAGCAGGAGGACCATATGGATAGCAGGCGGTCTTAGCAACTTTAAGGAGTTTGGGGGTTGGGGCAATTGGAACCCGCCATCAGAAAAATAAAAACATCATACTAAGTGAAAGAAGCCAGACATAAATGACCATGTCCTGCATGACTGCATTTATATGAAGTGTCCAGACTACACAAAACTATAAAGACAGAAGAACATAGATGAGAGGTTGCCTAGAGTCTGGGGTGCATATGGGGTTTATATATAATAATTGGGGATGCATATGACCCAGCAATCCCACTGCTGGGCGTACACACCAAGGAAACCAGAATTGAAAGAGACATGTGTACCCCAATGTTCATCGCAGCACTGTTTACAATAGCTAGGACATGGAAGCAACCTAGATGTCCATCGGCAGACAAATGGATAAGAAAGCTGTGGTACATATACACAATGGAATATTACTCAGCTATTTAAAAGAATGCATTTGAATCAGTTCTAATGAGGTAGATATGAAACTGGAGCCTATTATACAGAGTGAAGTAAGTCAGAAAGAAAAACGCCAATACAGCACATTAACGCATATATACAGAATTTAGAAAGATGGTAATGATGACCTTATATGCAAGACAACAAAAGAGACACAGATTAAAAAAAAATAGACTTTTGAACTATGTGGGAGAGGTGAGGGTGGGACGATTTGAGAGAATAGCATTGCAACATGTATATTGCCATATGCGAAATAACTCACCAGTCCAAGTTCAATGCGTGAAACAGGGCACTCAAAGTCGGTGCACTGGGACAACCCAGAGGGATGGGATGGGGAGGGAGGTGGGAGGGGGGTTTGGGATGGGGGACACAAGTACACCTGTGGCTGATTCATGTCAATGTATGGCAAAAACCACCACAGTATTGTAACGTAATTAGCCTCTAATTAAAATAAATAAGTTAATTTAAAAAATAATTGAGCATGAAGGATCTTACTGGGGTGATGAAAATCTTCTAAAGCTGAGTTACAGTTATGGTTGCACACCCTAGTAAATTTACAAAAAAGTCATTGTGTTGCACACTTGAATGGATGGTTTTCATGGTATGTACATTATACTTAGATTGTCAAAATAAATGCTGATAGAGAAATCCAAAGCAGCAAATGAACCTCTGAATGAGCACCATCAGGAACAGCCACCCGCAAGGGTCATGTAGGAGAGGCAGATGATGGGGAGGAATTGAGATTAAAGTTTGTTATCAGGTCTAGGCAAGGAGGATGAGGACTATTTTGAGCAGGGTCCTTACAGAGCAGAGTTCCTTCCCAAGGTACCGCTTTGTCCCTCTCCTCTCTACTGAGTCTAGTCTTGTAGATCAGATTGCTGATACCATGTCTTTGCAAATCATGCCTTGAATCCATTTCTCTCTGCTCAAGGCTCAGGGACTCCTGCAGACATGTTTCTGCAGCAGCTGAATTCAATCAGGAGGCACAAGACAAGCAGACTCCGTTAACACTGGGTGAACATCTAAGAAATCTATCATTTCCTCTACTGTTCAAGAGAAACTGGCTTGATGGCCATTTATGGGAGTTACAAATGCCAACAAACCCTAGGAGTTGTAAACAAACCACCTTCATGGTAATATGTGATTTAGAAAGTGATTTACATTCAGTTGGCAATGAAAATATATTACTGTTCTCTGACTCCAAAGGCTTCGATAAGTATCAAAGGCAAGAGCTTACAGTCACTTTGAATAGGGAATCAAACTGAGGTTAACCTGAACCCAAGGTCAGCATCAAAACAGAACCCAAAATTCTAGGGGAAATGACGGAAGTTTACACAAGTAACACCACGTTACCCCTCCCAGGACACTGAGGTGCTCGCTCCAGGAATGGCCTTTTCTAGAATGCCGGGGTTACCCTCCACCTCAATCCCCGGGAGCTGCACATACCTGGTGTCTCTAGGCACACCGGCAACTCCCCAGCTCCGCCACTGCTCTAGTCTCAGCTCAGGATACAATTCCCTCTAACTCCTTGGAGAGCTGGTCAATGGGAAAGTCTTTGGGAGGGAAGGTAAATGGGAGGGGCTTCATCAGTTGTGAACACCTGAACTTCTGTGCTGACTGCACTATTTCCTAGTGAATAGCAAGGATGTGCCTGCGTGTGAGTGGAAGTGAGTTTCCACATTACTTAGCAAAGGAGAGAATGGTCAGAATACAGTGGTAGATTCTGAAAGAGGTGATTCCAGGAGGGAAATTAGTGAACAGGTATTGCAGACTTTGCCTACCTCTTACTCTTGATGTCCGCTCTCAGCCTGGGAATGCTGTTACCTGACCTCACCTGTCATGGAGGAGTTTACCCCCACCCCAATCCCACAATGCCTAGAGGGCCAGCTGAGAGCAATGATTATGGTGGTAAAAATACAATTGATTCTTGAACAAAACAGGTGTGAAGTACATGGGTCCACTTATACCCAGATTATTTTTTCCCCATAAATACTACAGTACTACACCATCTGTGGTTAGTTGAATCCATGGACATGGAACCTTGGAAACCATGGAATGATGTATCTGGCAGGAAAACTATAAGTTATATGTAGATTTTCAATTGGATGGATTGTTGATGCCCTTGACCCTTACATCGTTCAAGTGTTAGCTGTATAGAGGTTTTATAGCCGGAACCAGTCCAAACTGGTAAAGGAAAATTATTAGACACATAGGAAGCAGAATTAATTCACACAGATACTAGCCACCTCTATACAGTCTCAGGCATCAGTGCTTTTTATCCCAGAAGTGGCACAACTTTGAGAAAAAGTTATTAATATTTTAAAATTATTGCAAAAATAAATATGGTAATTTTTTATAGTTGTAATTTAGATTTACAGAAAAGTTGCTAAAATGATACAGGGAGAACCCATATGCCCTTTATACAGATTTTCCCAATGTTAACATCTTCCGTAATCAGTGGAATTATCAAAGCTTGGAAACTATCACTGATACAATACAATTAATGAACCTACACACTTTATTTAAATTTTGTCAGTTTTTTCCACTACATGTCTTTTTTTCTTCTCCTGGTAGCACATTGTATTTAGTTCTCACATCCCTTTAGTCTCCTTTAGTCTGAGCACCTCAGTTTTTCCTTGCCTTTCAATGACCCTGACTCTGTGGAAGAGGACTGGTTATCTGTAGAATGTCCCTCATTTTTTGTTTGTCTGATGTTTTCTCACATAATGAAGTTATGCATTTTTGGCAAGAATGCTCCAGATATGATGCTATGACCTTTTCGGTGTATCATATCAGGGGGTGCACAGTGTGGATATGTCTTATCTTGGTGATATTAATTTGGATTCCTTGGTTAAGGTGGTATCTACCTGGTTTCTCCACTGTAAAGTTAACCATGTTTCCCTCTTGAACATTACCTTATAATTTCATGATAGTTATATTTTACCTAAATTAAAACACATATTCAATGCCACCTTTTGGAAAGGTATTTGAGACAAATTACAATAAGATACATACAAATTAGATTCTTGTGTATCCTATCTCAACAAATAGTCCTTTTCTGTTTCCAAAACCTAGAGGTCTTGATATTTCCTTCTTAAATCCAGTCATCACCAGATTCTACTAAGTCCATCTTCTGTTAATACATATGCCTCTCAGCCGTGTCCACTTCTCTCCATTTTCACCATGTTTTGTAATTTGTCTACCTGACTCCATGTCTTGATCCTCTCAAATCCTATCTACTCACTAACTCCTGAGTGAGCTTTAAAAAATCAAATAGGGGGCTTTCCTGCATAAGCCAATGCAAGAGACATGGGTTCGATCCCTGGTCTGGGAAGATCCCACATACCACAGAGCAGCTAAGCCCGTGGGCCACAACTATTGAACCGGTGCTCTAGAGCCCAGGAGCCACAACTATTGAAGCCTGTGCACCCTAGAGCCTGTGGTCTGCAACAAGAGAAGCCACTGCACTGGGAAGCCTGTGCACCACAGCTAGAGAGTAGTCCCCACTTGCCACATCTAGAAAGGAGCCTGTCCAGCAACCAAGACCCAGCACAGCCATAAATAAGTTTAAAAAATATTAAAAAAAAAAAAAAAAAAAAAGAAAAGAAGGGAACTTCCCTGGTGGTCCAGTGTCTAAGACTCCAAGCTCCCAGTGCAGGGGGCCTGGGTTTGATCCCTGGCCGGGGAACTAGATCCCACATGCCACAACTAAGAGTCTGCATGCTGCAACTAAAGACTTCCTGCATGCCACAACTAAGACCTGGTGCAACCAAATACAATTTTAAAAAAGAAAAAGCAAATAAGGCCAGGTTACCACCCGCTCTGGGGCTCCAGCAGCTTCCCACTACTCTAAAGCAGAAATGATGTGGGTAGCAAACACTGGAATGGGCCCTCTTCATGAACTGCAGATAAAATGATCCCCGGGTAACTGAACAAGTTAATCTCCCAGCTGCAAATCAGAATCCACCAGGGAGCCTGTTAAAACTATAAACCCACAGGCTCCTACCCACAGAGATTCCAACTCAGAGGAAGAACCTGGGATCCACTCTATAACAAGCCTCCCAGGTGATCCAGATGGAGGGGCAGCTGAAGAATCATTGTTACTCAACATGGTGCTTGTTCTTAGGGGGAGCTATGAGAAAGATTTCCTCTGATTTCTAAATTTCTGTAATGTTATTTTAATTATTCTCTAATCATTAAATGCACCTAAATATATTTGAAATTAAATAAAAAATCTGCCAAATAAGAAGTCCTAGCATATTCTAACTTCTGTTGAATCTGTACATATTACAGGATGTTATAATTTTCTTACTTATAAAGGTGATCATTTTATTTCATTAAATTTAACTTTAATATTTTAACTTTAACTAAATTAAAATTTAACTTTAATTTAATATTCATTAAATTTAACTCTCTAGTAGTATAGATATAATCTTTCTGACATCCTGATATGAAGTCTTATTGTCCTTAATATTAAAGATCCCAACCACTGCTAGTTTATAGTAAAGACTTCTTCAAGCTCTGGTCCCCGTATTTTAAACATGCACACAGCAGTGTGCCAGGCTGTGACACCTTAGGTGCCAACTATGTGTCATGTAGGCACCCGAGGTTTGAATCACAAATACAGTCAGTTCCAGTAGTAAATACTGCCTTTTTAGTCATTCCAAATATTTTCAAATTTAAATAAAAATTAAGCAATTTCAAAAACTCAAGAAAGTGATTATTTATGTCATTTATTATATTTTTATAGGGATTGAGACATTTCAAAACCCTGTCAGACTTACATAAGCCTCAGCACCATTCCCAAAAGTAATCCTTTGCCTTATTTTTAAGCAAAATACACATTATCAATGAGACTTAAAGTCAAGTTAAATATGTAATATTTGGAAGGAAAGCTGTAACAAACCTAGATAGCATATTAAAAAGCAGAGACATCACTTTGGCGACAAAGGTCCATACAGTCAAAGCTTTGGTTTTTCCAGTAGTCATGTATGGATGTGAGACCTGGTCCATAAAGAAGGCTGAACACCAAAGGATTGATGCTTTCCAACTGTGGTGTTGGAGAATACTCTTGAGAGTCTCTTGGACTACAAGGAGATCAAACCAGTCAGTTCTAAAGGAAATCAACCCTAAATATTCATTGGAAGGACTGATACTGAAGCTCCAATACTTTGGCCACCTGATGCGAAGAGCTGACTCATTGGAAATGACCCTGATGCTGGGAAAGACTGGGGCAGAAGAAGAAGGGGGTGCCAGAAAAAGAAATTTTTGGATGGCATCATCAATTCAATGGACATGAGTTTCAGAAACTCCGGGAGATAGTGAAGGACAAGAAGCGTGGCATGCTGGAGTCCATGGGGTCGCGAATAGTTGGACACAACTTAGCAACTGAACAATAACAACAAAATATTTAATATGAACACATATTTTATCTCCCAACAAAGTAAGAGAAGTGGCATTTAAATTCAATTAGACCGTTTTTATAATTAGCATGCACCTCCCTCTGCTTCTGGAAGGGTTTTGTAGTTCAACTTAAGGGGGGAAATGCTGGCAGAGAGAGACAAGACAGGGAGCCAGTAGGCAGTCTATATTGGCCTGTGATGGGGCTGTAACTACCTGGTTCCCTAAGTTTTTCTTCTCTAAGTCAGAATCTCAGAGAATGTGCCTCCTTCCCAAGCCTAATTCCTTCACCACCTCTTCCTTTGTTAGTTGTGTGTGTGTGTGACAAAAATACCTTTTTTTGGTCATGTTGCATGGCATGCAAGATCTTAGTTCCCTGACTAGCAATCGAACCTGGGCCCCAATGGAAGCATAGAGTCCTAACCACTGGACCTCCAGGGAATGTGCAAAAGTATATATTTTTTTAACTTCCAAGAAAAACGATGTAAATGCAGTTTCTTTGGGTAATGTTTTCTCTTTTGGTTTATTGATGAGGAAAATATAAGTATCAAGATAACGTTTTGTCACTTTTGCTTGTAAATGAAGCAACTGACAAAGGATTTATCTCCAAAATATACAAGCAGTTCATGAAGCTCAGTATCAGAAAAACAAACAACCAAATAAAATATGGGCAGAAGACCTAAACAGACATTTCTCAAAGGAGACATACAGATGGCCGACAAACATATGAAAAGATGCTCAAATTGCTCATTATTATACAAATTCAAATCAAAACTACAATGAGGTATCACCTCACACAGGTCGGAATGGCCATCATCAAAAAGACTACAAGTAATAAATGCTGGAGAGGGTATGGAGAAAAGTGAATCCGCTTGCACTGTTGCTGCTGCTGCTGCTAAGTCACTTCAGTCGTGTCTGACTCTGTGCGACCCCATGGACTACAGCCTACCAGGCTCCTGCGTCCATGGGATTCTCCAGGCAAGAGTACTGGAGTGGGTTGCCATTGTCTTCTCCCTTGCACTGTTGCTAGGAATGTGAATTTATACACACGTTCTCCATAACCACTATGGAGAACAATACGGAGGTTCCTTAAAAATAGAACTACCATATGACCTAGCAATCCCACTACAGGGCATATACCCTGAGAAAACCATAATTCGAAAAGACATATGTATCCCAGTGTTCACTGCACCACTATTTATAACACCCAGGACATGGAAACAACCTAGATGTCCATCAATAGATGAATGGATACAGAAGATGTAGGACATATATACAGTGGAATATTACTTAGCCATAAAAAGGAACAAAATCGGGTCATTTGTAGTGATGTGGATGAACCTAGAGGTTGTCATACAAAGTGAAGTCAGAAAGAAAAACAAACGTTATATATTAAGGTATATATATGGAATATAGGAAAATGATTCTAATGAACCTATTTGCAAGGCAGGAACAGAGGTTCAGACATAGAGAAGGGATTTGTGGACATGGGTGGGGAAGGAGAAGGTGGGATAAATTGAGGGAGTAGCACTGACATACATACACTACCATGTGTAAATTAAGATAGCCGGTGGGAAGCTGCTGTATAGCACAGGAGGTTCACAGGGAACTCAGCTCCATGTTCTGTGATGACCTAGAGGAGCAGAATGGGAGGGTGGGAAGGTGGCTCAAGAGCTAGGGGATATGTGTATACAGATAGCTATATCACTTTGTTGTACAGCGGAAACTAACACAATATTGTAAAGCAATTATACTCCAATTTAAAAAAAAATAAATGCCAAAAAAAGAAGGAGAAGGAAAACTTTAAAGGGAAAAAAAGATAGAGCTTTATCAAACTCTGGCCATATGCAAAACACGGGAAAATGGAAAATGCATGAAGCCTTGAAAATTCAGTATTCTATGTTTAACTATTTCCCTTTGAGTTTGCAGTCTGAAATGTAAATCCAATAAACTCCAAATGAGTGAGTCATAAAATCGACTGGGAGAATTAATCAGGGGTTTCTCCAATAGGCACTTTTATCTTGTGTGGAATTTTTCATGTAGATTACAATAGCATTTTTACAAAAAAGTAATGGATTCAGTCATTACCACAGCACCAAACCACTGCATTTTACTGTTGGAGTGTGGATCTTGGAAGAATTTTGAGTGTCTTTCAAAATTAAACAAGACATCTAAAAGGAGAAACCAGAAGAAATAAAATGCTTCAACGAGCAGAAAAAGCAATGTTGGATACCTGGATGAACTGAGGGAGCTGAGAGCTAAGTTTAGCCTGAGTTTGCAGGTCCTGGATGAAGCAGGATAAATGACCCTAAACTCGAGAGCTGCAGCTTCTTCAGGCACAAAATGAAAATACTGTTTAGCTCAATGTACTCATGGATTCAATGGGAGAATGCCTTCCCTGACTAAGGATCATATTTCTCTAGCTGGTCTCTCTTCAGCCTCTTCCTGAGGTCGAACCTCTGTGACACAGTAATGGCCTGGCTGGATCCTCCACCCAGTGACAGCTGAGGCTCAGCAGGACCATCTGTCTGCCCACCAGGACAGCATCCTGTCACCCATCCCCTGGTTCCAGCGTGCTGGCCACTTTCCCTTACTCTGCAGTTCTGCCTCCTGACCCCAGACTCTGTCCTCGCAGAATCTCTGAATTTCTTCACTGGGCCATGTAGGACCTCTGGTTCTCTCTGAGCCTTCTGCAGACCAAGGAGAGCTGGGCGCTGCCTCAGGCCCCTCTGTCAAGCCAACTTCTCCTTCAGGGCTGGACCACGGTGGATGTGCTCACCGGGGATACCACCAGGCTCCTAGGGACCAAGAGGTGCACAGAGCACTAAGCCCTTAGTTTTGTCTTCACTGATTCACGGAGGCTCCTGGACATCAGCTCAAAGAGCAGTGGTCAGGACACAGATGTCTCGCTGCCTGTGTCCTCTCCCCTTTCTCTTCCTCCTCTTCAACTCAGGCCTCCTACCCTATGTCACATGCTGACTCCTTTCCACCCCTGCCTTTTCTTCTGACCTAGTTCACAAGATGGCTCTTGGTAGGTGAAGAAATTTTCTCTCCACAAAGATTGTCTTTCAAAACGAAAGCTTTTCTGCAGACCCAGAAGTCCTACTCCAGATGTCAAAGGCTAGATATTGAATCTTTCTCTTTGTATCCCTGCTGTGTGCTCCTAATCCTTCCTCAAGGCAAACCAGACATTTCTGGTCAGAAAAATGCAAATCTGCACTTTAATGTTTTGAAAGAACATACACTTTCCTCAGAAAGCCACACTTCTCCCTGTGACAGTTTTTCTTTCCACCTCCCGTTTCCTTTCTCCTGATTAAATAGGTCTGAAAAGCCTCCCTAAGAAGACAAGCTAAAACTGGGAACTTGGGGAAAACACGGTGAGCAAAGGCTGAATCGAGGGTGAAGGAAGCTGTGTGGCGTTTAACCACATCAAGCCCTGCTCTTTGTCATGCGTACACCCCACGATGGCTGGATCGAGGCATGTAGACTCCTTTCCTTTCAATACTGTCTCAAATGATGATGCATCCTTGTAAGAACTTCGGAACAGTTTCAAACCTCTGATATGTGCCCCTAACAATTCATTACTACCCCTAGAGGATTCTGCACATTCTCAGTTACAATTCCAGGAAATATTTTGTGAAACACCTTACACAGGGACTTTATTCAGCTCCTTGGAGGCACAAGGCTGCAGGCAATGTAGAGATGAGTAAGTCAGGAATTTACAGTCGAGTGAGAGAGCCAAGAGGGGAGGTGAGCAACTGTATAACAGCTGTGGAACAATGGAAACAAAACGCCATGTAAGTGCTACGAGTGGATCCTAAAGGACACTCCTCATATATGACCTCATAGGTGACACTTAGTCATGTGCTGGAAAATGCCCTCAAAGTTGTTTGACAGCCAATGCAGACATGGCCTCCCTGAAACTGAGTTCTCCCAATGCCCATTAACAAAACCACCTCAAACCAAACCATCATAGTTCCAGTCCTTTGGCTTCTGATTAAATGGAGGAGGCTCAAGTGCTAGCCAGGCTCTTGGACTAAATGGCACTTCTCTACGCCAAGCTTTGTTAGGAGCTGGATTGTGGACAGGGGCCAGGAAGAGGCAACAGTCAGCACCGGCATCTGCTGACGTTCTCTGTGGTATTCTATGCTGCTGATTGAGAGAGGACATGTGCTTTGGAAACCAGATAAGTGGAGGAGGGTAAGGTTGCTGTTGTGTCGTGAAACTTGAGACCACACTCTTTATCCCCAGAATTCATGCAGATGGAAGGCAGAGAGGAGTCCACAGAAAGCAGTGCCTGAAAGACGAGCACAACGAAACGAGAGCTGGCAAGGATTACTTGTAAAAGCAAATAGGAAGAATGTTAAGCACTGAAGACCACTGACATTCCTAAATATTAACCCAGAAATTGTATTTGATAAACGTGGCATCCTTTAATGAAGGAGATGAAGAAGTTGAGAACTAGAAAAGGAGCCTTCAGGGAAAGCTAATAAATAAAATGGGAGAAGTCAAGCAAAAGAGAAAATAAGCCACCCTATTATCACTGGGAAATTTTTTCTGGGTCCTTGAACATTAAAATAGACCCACTTACATAAACACCTAAGGGTCTCTTATTCACATCATGTGCCGAGAGCTGGCAAAGCCCTATCATGGTGACCAGGGTACAATTCTGGGCCTGGAATGTGGCCAGTGTACTTTACTCCCCTGAACCTTAATCTGACAGCGAGGAGCACTATGCTTAGGAAACTGTTGTTCAGCCCGAAGTCCAGAAAAGGGGAGTCAAGGAGCCGGGTGGGTGAGGCTTAGCCAGCCCTGACCAGGAAAGGGGATGCTGATTCTGGATGTTTTATGTCTTCATGCAAACGAATACCTCAATGTTCTGGCTTGCCATTCAGATCTGATAACCCAGAAAATGTAAAACAAGAGTCAACAAAGCAAAATGAAAAACTTCAAAAGAAAGCAGAAAAAAGGGATGTCATTGACAATGTATGCATGGGAGCTGGGCCAGTGAAAATTCTAAATAGAAAGAACATGAAAATTAAAATCTGTGACATAAAAATAGAAAGGGCAAGATATAAATGGTTACTCTGGACATTAACTGAAGGAAGTAGAACAAAACAAACTAAGCAATTTCTTGGTGTCAACTTCCTGTGCGTTAGTTATATATGGCTCATCGGAGCAAAGTATGGAGATCTGATGGATAGAAAACTAGCCAGCTCAGTGAAATGAGGACAAGGACTCAGAAAATATTTCTTCACCATCAGAGGGCATGGGGCATTGTTTAAACATGATTTCTTCTCAGTTTAATAAGTTTGTTTAAGGCAGATGACAAGATCTGGTTGTCAAGGGTAAAACTTCCACCCCCTCCACCTACCCTCCCCACCAGACACAAAGTAAGGGAGCTGGAGAGATACCACAGAGGGGAAGAAAGATATGTACAACCCAGAAAGGCATGCCCTTGAAAAGGTCATGGTTAAGTGGAGCAAAGTGGAGGAGCTTCATAAAGGCCAGGGAGCTGAGGACAAATAGGAAACTCTTATCCCATGGAATAGCAAACAGATTGAGAAAACTGAGAAGGACTTGAAACAATCCTCAGGCAGTACATGTTGCCTGTCTAGACCTCGGATTCACATCTCTAAAATAAGGAAGTTGGATTAGAAAATCTTTGAAATCAGAGTCAGCTTGAAAATGTCATTACTAAATGATACTTAAGGATCAACAGAAAGCAGAAGAATCAGGCCAAAGCTGAGCTATCCCATGAAATGCATCCTATGACAACATACGTTAAACCAATAAGGAAACCCCTGTTCCAAGGTAGAGTGTGAGTGAAAAAATGGAGCGGCAAGTGATCAACATACAAAGTCTTTTTGAAGTTGATTCTATGGGAACAAGAGAAGGCGGCTACAGTGTGAGACTAAGTTGATGGAAAGGAGAGACAGTGAAAAGAAAACAAAATACTTTGAGACTTTATATTTAACATGAATTCATTCATACTTAATATCTTTTAAATTTTTATTGATCTTAGGGGTAGAAGAAGAAATGCAAAGTTGTCTTGTCAATTAGAAAAAAGAATTGTGAGCACAATTTTAAAGCATTTCACAAACACACAACAGTTACTCTTTTCATTATTATTTAACTAGTTCAGTGGGAATACAGGCTCTCTGAAATCTCAGTGCACTCATCACTTATTTGGGGATCTTGAATATATGCTACAAAAGCAGCAGTTGACAACTAAACCCAAAGATGGGCTCTAAAGACAGTTACATGACAAAATAATAAATGGTAAAATTTAGGATGGCCAAAGAGCTCCAAATGCAAAGCAGAAAGTTGAAGGTGTCAGAAGAGCTTAAATTTTCATTATCTTTTAGGTCATCATTATGAGTAGTAGTGCAAGTGTATGAATGATTTTAGCAAAGCTCTTAGAAATCCCTCATGCTTTCATCAAGATTACAGAGCAAAAGAGCTTTTCAAAGGTGAAAGAAATGGTATTAAAGCAACTGTCAAACAACCTATATATTAAATAGCTCTCACACTTCTTGAGAACATGTGCCAACTTTCTGGGAACTAGAAGATTTATTTATCTTCCTGATGTTTCCATCCTTCTTCCTGTCATCTTTGCCAAAAATCATCAATAAGAATATGATGGGAGTTTTCCTCCATTAAGAGGGGAGTCTACACTGATCTGCTCTATCTGCTGTCAGAATTACAGGCAACTGTACGAAGCCAAGGAGTCGCCTAAATGTTTAATGAAGCAGGAAAGTCATTCTTCAGCTGTACTGCAGACCCACTAGATGGTTTGAAAAGATCACCTCTGTTTGTTTTAAACTGGCAATAGATTGCTGAATATTTAATGAGTGTTACAGTATTCAGCTCTGAGAGGGGCCAGGCAAGGGTCAGGTTATGGCTGCCTGCTGCTCCCTGCAGTTTCAAGTTTCCCTGAGGTTTATTAAAGGTAGGAAATAGCAGGGTCAAATCAAGACCTTTTTCAGTGGCACCCTTTGTAGCACTGTAGACATGGAAAGAAAAATGGGAGGTCACAGGCCTGTTCTGGTGAAACAAGGTTAAGAATTAGGAAATCTTTCAGGAGAAATGAGGAGTAGGGCTAGCATTTCTTTCCCTTATTCATAAAGGTGAGGGGAAAAAATAGTGTTAGGGAAGAGAAGCAATAAAAAATCCTTGTTGTTTAACAAAACACTGTAAGTCAACTATACTTCAATAAAAAATTTAAAAAGAAAACTTTCCTACTGAGAAGCTTAAAAAATCCTTACTGTGATTATTCTGGGAAAGTGATCTTACATCCAGATTCCATTATTTATTTGTGGCATTAAATACTCCTTTATTATCTGGACAATCTTAGTCCAAGAAAAGAGTACTTTAGTAAACAATTTGTTCATAGTCAGATTCAATCATAACTGATACAGAATCTCTTGCAATAATACGAGTGCTGACAGTAAAACAGAGAAAGATGGTAGCACCAGAAATGGAACCAAGAGGCATTTGCTGATTGATTGGATATATATTGTTGTTGTTCAGTGGCTAAGTTGTGTCTGACTCTTGTCATGGATATATATATTATATACAGACACACACACATATATATCCTGTATATATGTTATATACATATATATATATATATAAAATTTTTTTTAAGCATCAAGGATGATTCTAAGATTTTGAAATTTTGGCAAGACTATCTCCTAAGATGTAAAAGGAATGGGGGGCAGGAAGCAGTTTTAAGAGAATAATAAAGAGTACAGTATCAAACAATGTTAAATTTGAAATGATCCTTAGGCAATCAAATGTAATATCTACTAGAAAGTTGGATACACTGAGTTGTCATTCTGAGTTGAGGTATATCACTGTAGTGATGGAATATAATTAAATAAAATCATTTTGGGGGTGTAAAAAGAAGCAGAAGAGTTTTGAAGACTGAGTCCTAAGGGCACTTCAAACAAAATTGAGCAGGAGCCCCAGGATGTAGGAAGACAAACAAAAGAGAAGGGAATAGCGAAAGCCAACTGAATAAAATATTTCAAAGAGACAGTGACAATTGTACCAAATGCTCCAGATGAGTGAAAAAATGTGTGAACTGAGAACTGGCCATTGGATTTGGTAACATGGAAGTTACCAGAGTTACATGGAAGACTTTGGTAAGTGCCTCTAAAGAGTGGCAGAGACAAAAGTCTAAATGGAGTGGGCTCAAGAGAGGATGGCAATGGAGAATATGAAGTAAAGAGAAATACTTCAAAGAATGTTGGCATAATGGTAAGGAAATGGAGTAGTGACTGTCCTGGGAGATGGAGTCAAGCAGATTGTTGTGTATTATTTTGTTTTTGTTCTATTTTGAATGGGAGATATTTGTATATCAACAGGAATAACCCAGAAGAGAGGGGAAAATTGACAATAAGGAAAGAGACTGATGTCCTTAAGTAGGTAAAAGAGAGTGGGATCATGTACAAATGAAGATGTAGTCTTTATACAGGAGCAAGGACAGCTCATCCACTATAACAGATGAAAAGCATTCACACAGTACTTAACTAGGGATAATGGTGCAGTCAGCATCCAGCCACAGGGGAAAGCTCATAGGTCCATGTGGACATAGCGTCTATGAGCTTGGTATCAGCTCTTGTGTTCTTGCTCAGTCATACCGACTCTTTGTGACCCTATGCACTATAGCTCACCAGGCTCTTTTGTCCATGGCATTTACCAGGCAAGAATACTGGAGTGGGTTGTCATTTCCTCCTCCAGGGGATCTTCCTGTGCCAGGGATCAAACCTGTGTCTCTTGAATTGACAGATGGATTGTTTACCACTGAGCTACCTCACCTGGGAAGCCCTGATATCAGCTTTGCTGCTGCTGCTACTGCTAAGTCGCTTCAGTCGTGTCCGACTCTGTGCGACCCCATAGACGGCAGCCCACCAGTCTCCCCTGTCCCTGGGATTCTCCAGGCAAGAACACTGGAGTGCGTTGCCATTTCCTCCTCCAATGCATGAAAGTGAAAAGTGAAAGTGAAGTCGCTCAGTCATGTCTGACTATTCGCGACCCCATGGACTGCAGCCTACCAGCCGCCTCCACCCATGGGATTTTCCAGGCAAGAGTACTGGAGTGGGGTGCCATTGCCTTCTCCAATATCAGCTCTACCGACCATCAGATTCCCATGTCTCTGAGAGTTACCACTATCCATCTTGTTCCCTGTGTTGATCATCTCAGAGTCATTCTTCAACTGCCACTAATTCAATTGTGAGTTTTTTTTTCCTTTTCTTTTCTTTCTTTATTGTGGTAAAATACACATAACCTAAAATTTACCATTTTAGCCATTTTTTAGTGTACAACTCAGTGTCACTGAGTACATTTACATGGTGTGTAATCATCACCACTATCTCTCTCCAGAACTTTAAATCATCCCAAACAGAACCTCTGTATCTACTAAAAATAACTCCCCCTTCCCTCCGTCCCTCTAGCCCCATGGTAACCATTATTCTGCTCTCTGTCTCTATGGACTTGCCTATCATAGTCACCTCATGTAAGTGGTGTTATATACCATTAGAGTCCTTTGTCTGCCTGGTTAATTTTTTAGCATAATGTCCTCAGGTTTATTCATGTTATAATATATATTAGAACTTCATTCCTTTTTATGGCTGAAATATCCCATTGGGCAAACTCCAGGAGATGGCAAGGGACAGGGAGGCCTGGCATGCCGCAGTCCATGGGGTCACAAAGAGCTGGACGTGAGTTAGCGACTGAACAATAAAATTCCATTGCATGTATATACCACATTTTGTTCACTCATTCATCTGTTGATGAACACTTGGGTTGTTTCCACCTTTCTGCTACCCATCCTTTACACTAACATGACTGGAAGATAAGTTCCTTTTCTTTATTCCAACATCCAGCCCTTATTTGTTCCTGGCTTGTTTCCCTATAAGCCTCATTACTGACCTTCCTACCTACACGCTACCCCTATGTTTCTTTAATCATTCTCAATACTTCACTCTCAGATTCCTCTTTCTGATATACAATTGTTAGTACTTCATTTTCTGACTCAAAAGGTAACCTCCACTTGCTTCTCAATTCACACATTTAAGAACAACCAAACTTCCCTCCCCATTGCCGTAACTCAACTGAATTTATCTCAGTCTATACTCTAGTTCATGCAAATTGAATAGTTAAGCAGTATTCACATATGGCTTTTCCATTTTCATAAAATAGATCTTTCTACCCAGTTAGAATGCCTGTTTCTCTCTTTCCAACCATCTTCTCAAGTGTCCCTAAAACATTTCATAAAATGTTTTTTTATAAAAGTTCATAAATCATTTTCCTTAGAGTCAATGACAAGTCCCAGTTGTCACTAACTGTACCAACAATGCTTTGGTCTTTGTAAGTAGATACGCCTATTTGTGGAAACTTGATCCACAGAGATAGATCGGGCTAACTGTAAGTGATCACACGGTTGTTATGCAAGTAAGAGCTTGGAATAAGGGTGTAGTGATCATGTTTTTTAAATTTTAAGATGTTTTGACATCTCGAGGCCCTTGTTAGCTGGGGAGACAACACACTTCCTCAGATCAGATCAGATCAGATCTGTCGCTCCGTCATGTCCGACTCTTTGCCACCTCATGAGTCACAGCACACCAGGCCTCCCTGTCCATCACCAACTCCCGGAGTTCACTCAGACGCACGTCCATCGAGTCAGTGATGCCATCCAGCCATCTCATCCTCTGTCGTCCCCTTCTCCTCCTGCCCCCAATCCCTCCCAGCATCAGGGTCTTTTCCAATGAGTCAACTCTTCGCATCAGGTGGCCAAAGTACTGGAGTTTCAGCTTTAGCATCATTCCCTCCAAAGAAATCCCAGGGCTGATCTCCTTCAGAATGGACTGGTTGGATCTCCTTGCAATCCAAGGGACTCTCAAGAGTCTTCTCCAGCACCACAGTTCAAAAGCATCAATTCTTCGGCGCTCAGCCTTCTTCACAGTCCAACTCTCACATCCATACATGACCACAGGAAAAACCATAGCCTTGACTAGACGAACCTTTGTTGGCAAAGTAATGTCTCTGCTTTTGAATATGCTATCTAGGTTGGTCATAACTTTCTTTCCAAGGAGTAAGCGTCTTTTAATTTCATGGCTACACTCACCATCTGCAATGATTTTGGAGCCCAGAAAAATAAAATCTGACACTGTTTCCACTGTTTCCCCATCTATTTCCCATGAAGTGATGGGACCAGATGCCATGATCTTTGTTTTCTGAATGTTGAGCTTTTTTTTTTTTTTTTGAATGTTGAGCTTTAAGCCAACTTTTCCACTCTCCTCTTTCACTTTCATCAAGAGGCTTTTGAGTTCCTCTTCACTTTCTGCCATAAGGGTGGTGTCATCTGCATATCTGAGGTTATTGATATTTCTTCCAGCAATCTTGATTCCAGCTTGTGCTTCTTCCAGCCCAGCGTTTCTCATGATGTACTCTGCATATAAGTTAAACAGGGTGACAATATACAGCCTTGATGAACTCCTTTTCCTATTTGGAACCAGTCTGTTGTTCCATGTCCAGTTCTAACTGTTGCTTCCTGACCTGCATATGGGTTTCTCAAGAGGCAGGTCAGGTGGTCTGGTATTCCCATCTCTCAGAATTTTCCACAGTTTATTGTGATCCACACAGTCAAAGGCTTTGGCATAGTCAATAAAGCAGAAATAGATGCTTTTCTGGAACTCTCTTGCTTTTTCTATGATCTAGCAGATGTTGGCAATTTGATCTCTGGTTCCTCTGCCTTTTCTAAAACCAGCTTGAACATCAGGAAGCTCATAGTTCACATATTGCTGAAGCCTGGCTTGGAGAATTTTGAGCATTACTTTACTAGTGTGTGAGATGAATGCAATTTTGCAGTAGTTTGAGCATTCTTTGGCATTGCCTTTCTTTGGGATTGGAATGAAAACTGACCTTTTCCAGTCCTGTGGCCACTGCTGAGTTTTCCAAATTTGCTGGCATATTGAGTGCAGCACTTTCACAGCATCATCTTTCAGGATTTGGAATAGCTCAACTGGAATTCCATCACCTCCCCTAGCTTTGTTTGTAGTGATGCTTTCTAAGGCCCACTTGACTTCACATTCCAGGATGTCTGGCTCTAAATCAGTGATCACACCATCGTGATTATCTGGGTTGTGAAGATCTTTTTGTACAGTTCTTCTGTGTATTCTTGCCATCTCTTCTTAATATCTTCTGCTTCTGTTAGGTCCATACCATTTCTGTCCTTTATCGAGCCCATCTTTGCATGAAATGTTCCTTTGGTATCTCTAATTTTCTTGAAGAGATCCCTACTCTTTCCCATTCTGTTGTTTTCCTCTATTTCTTTGCATTGATCACTGAAGAAGGCTTTCTTATCTCTTCTTGCTATTCTTTGGAACTCTGCATTCAGATGTTTATATCTTTCCTTTTCTCCTTTGCTTTTCACTTCTCTTCTTTTCACAGCTTAACTCTAACCCTAACACCCTTCCTAGGGCTGGCTAATTCCTAGAGATAATGAATAACTCAGCCACAAACATGTCTTTCATCTACAAACCAAAGATTCCTAAGTTCATGTTCTCAATTACCTCCTTTATATAACTCATACACCAAGTCAGTATTTCTCCTCCCCTAAGTTAAGCCAGGGCCAGGTACCAGGAAACCAGAGACCAGCCCAGAACCCAGAGTCTGCTGACATTATCCTGACTAACTAATCCTAAACTGTTTTGCACACTCTGCCATGTCTTTCCTGTAGGAAACACAAAAAAGCTCTGGGGCATGCTTTCTTTTCACTCTTCTTGCCTCCTCACCATGGTACCTTACAGGGCATGCCCTGCCACCCACTTCTCTCAGGAACTGTAAAAGTTCTCCACTCAGTAACCTCCATACATTTAAAATCCCATGGATACAACAGAGACAAACGATCATTCAAAACCATCAGTGATATTCATACATTCTGGAGGAAACACTAGTACAAAGGTTCTTTTGTGGGGAGGGGCATATCACATGGCTTGTGAGATCTTGGTTCCGCTACCAGGGACTGAACCTGGGCCCTTGACAGTGGAAGGGTGGAGTCCTAACATTGGACTGCCAGGGAACTCCCACAAAGGTTCTTCTATCAACTTGTCCTACCCCATCAGAATCTAAAATCATGCTGTGAAGTAAAGTTCATGTAGCAGATCTGATGCTCTCTTCTGAAAGACCTGCTTACAAAGCTGGCCTTTGGCTGCTGTCTGGGAAGTTAGATTTCAGAAGGGTTCCCATCATTAACTTTATCAGTTAATAAGAGTGAGTATCTCTGCTGTGTCTAACAATTTGTACAGACAATGTGGTCTATGATGAACACATACTTTCCTTCTGGGAGTCTAGATTTGGGTATCTGCCAGGCAGAGAGTGCCCCCATTAAAAACACAGAGGGAGTCTCTAGTGAGTATCCCTGATTTGCAACATTTTATTCATATTGTCTCAACTCACTGTTGGGAGAATTAAGCACATACTACATGGATCCACTGGAGAGGACCCTTGGAAGCTTGCAGCTGGTGCACTTTTTTCCTTTGCTGATTGTGCTGGACATCCTTTTGCTGCAGTGAATCACAATCCTGAGTACAACAATGAGCTGAACCATGAGCTGTGAATCATGGTAGTCATTCTTCCAGTTCAGATGCCATAATGTTTCCTTACTTTTCTTATCAAAGCAATTCGGGTCCACATCCATCATTCTCCAAGGCTGACATATGTACTTGTCATTTTTGAGGTTCCCTGCTCTCCCTAGAATTATGGAAGAACCCTGTAGGAAGCTCTCATTCTGTGGCTGCTGCTGTTTCACTACTGCTTCTTTCCCTGTGGCAGGCACTTTGATGGTGTCCATCTGAGCAGTATGTCCTGATGTCCACAAGCTGAGATATGGACACATCTCCCACCTCCCACTCCCTGTGCCAAAGTTCAGACAACTCAAGAATAATATCGTCTCCAGAGAGTCCATCCCAATCCTTTTCTTTCTTGAGGGGAACACCCTCTCTCTCCCTTTCAGACAACTAGTAGAAATCTTTGCTCCTTGGCGTTTGGTCCTCAGTCCCTAAAGACTGCTAATTCCTCCCAGGGCCTATGACTGCCAGAGCACAAGAGCAAAGATCTAATGTCTGATAAATGAGAATGGGTATGGGGGTGTGTGTGTGTGTGGGGGGTGTGTTGGGGGGGGTGTGTTAAGGAAGTAGAGAGAAAAGAAGGAGTAATAAAAGGAAAAAAATTTTACTCAAAATCAGCTGCAGCAGTGCATGATTTAATCCTTGTAGATATAGATGGCAGGTGCCAATTTGCAGTTGACATTACATAGGCATAGTGATTAAATACTCGGCCATTGGTGATTAAGTTAACCTCCAGCTCCTCTACCCTCCAAAGAGGCCAGGGGATGGGGCTGAAAGTTCTAACTCCCCAACAGCCTGGTCACTTCCTCTGTTGACCAGCTGTCACCTTCCAGGAGTCACCTCATTAGCATAAACCCTGGTGTGGTTGAAAGGGAACTATTACAAATAACAAGAGCTGCTCTTCTCACCCCTATCGCTCAGGAAATTTCAAAAGTTTTAGTAGCCAGAGACTGAGGACGAACACAAAATACATTTTTCTTATAATATCACTGTATCAGGGGAGAGTAGGTGGGAATTAATCTTTTATTCTTCACATCTTCTACAACAGTAGGAATAAGGCATAAAAATAGTATATCAATAAGTTATCTTGCTACAAAGGTAGTGAATTTAATTTTTTTTAAGGAACATTCTAACCAAAGACTTTTACTTATTAATACCAGAGAGCAATTCTTCTTCAGTATCATTTCTCTACTACTAAGAGACAATTCACTATTACTCAACCTTTCTCTAATATACAATCTACACAGGACATCTCCAGTCTATTTTCTGTTTATAACATCCAGAGACAACAACTTCCAACAATTTATGATTGACAAAAGCGATCTCTAACTGAAACAACTGTTGGTAACAGAGGCATTAATATTAATTCTAGAAGACTAATGATCACAACGACAGTGCCATGTAGATATATTGACTTAGGCATCCCAATTCCTGTTGAGAAGCTTGAAAAAGGATCTGTACTTCTCTGCATCAAATCTGAAAGGCCAAGAACTTCACCTACAGTCACCTCACCTACAGTATCCAATCTTCTGGATTCATGCCCCGAGTCCCTTGTAGGACCACTTGATAGTACTATACTTCAACTGTCAGTCTAGGTCCAAGGTCAATCCACTCTGTGCCACAGTTTTCTGTACAGAGAACACTGCTAAAGCATGAAACACAAGGTATGATTCTCCAGTAAAAGGAACCAGAGCTTCTTGAAAACATGGATGGCTGTAGGGCAGTGAGAACACAAAATAAAGTGGGATAATCTTTCAGTTTCAGAAAAGATGGCATTGCTCAAAATATAAATAAAAGGAACAGAGACAGGCAATGTCAAAAGGATTCAAGAGTAAACGTGAAAGAGTGCCCAATGGACAAACCTGGAGCAATTTGAGCCGTGAAATAACACAGCACTGGATTACAACCCAAGCTACTACATAAATATCCACGAGTCCATGCTGATAGAAATGGTTGAAGGAACAAATGTTGGAGCAAAGGCAAGTCCCCCTTACAAACAATTTCAAATAACTTACATAGATATTCCATTTTGGAGTAGGTACAGCTTAATATTCTTTCCTCCTTGATTTAGCAAAGGATAGACAATGGCAAGGTAGGGAGAGTTACTTTACAGTGGAGCAACCTAGCAAACATTGCTTTGGTCAGAAGATCAAGGTTAATAGCACCAGTGATAAATTTATCATATACACTCCTTGATATGATGTGAGGAGAATGGCACCTTGCCTCTGTGGTATTTGACCCCAAACACCTTATATCAGTTTAGTTATAAAACAACATCAGACAAACCAAAAATTGAGGGATAATCTACAAATAATATATGACCATTACTCTTTAAAATTATCAAGGTCATGAAAAGCAAGGAACTAAGAAACTGTCACATACCAAGAGCAATTAAGGAGACATTACTGAGGCAGGAGGTAGATGCCCACTCACCCCTGAGGTAAAGTGATTGCAGATTCATTCCCTGTGGACTGAAAATCCAAGTCATGACAATTAAGAGAGGAAGCTGGGCCCTGCCCAGACCACATTTTATTTCTTCTCAAAGTCAGGAGACGTCTCCAACCATACATTCACAGAAAAGCCTCCTTGGAGGTCAAAGGGGATGATGTTAACTAATGTCAGGCTACCCACAGGCCTCTGCGGTAGAATCCATCCTGGCTAAGAGATGCATGCACACACCTGGGAGGATTCTGAGATATACCAAATATGGACTGTGAACCAGGCAAATTGTTATATATATAAATATACATATAAATATAGTGTGGATATATGTGTGTGTGTGGATATATATATGTGTGTGTGTATATATATATATGTGTATGTATATATATATATATATATGTGTGTGTGTGTGTGTGTGTGTGTGTGTGTATGTAGTGAAGTCGCTCAGTCATGTCTGACTCCTTGCGACCCCATGGACTGTAGCCCACCAGGCTCCTCCGTCCATGGAATTTTCCAGGCAAGAGTACTGGAGTGGATTGCCATTTCCTTCTCCAGGGGATCTTCCTGACCCAGGGGTCGAACCTGGGTCTCCTGCATTGCAGGCTGATGCTTTACCATCTGAGCCACCAGGGATATCTCTCTCTATATATAGTATACATAAAGTACTGGGCACTGACTCAAGCAAATAAAAGTGCCCTCTCCATCCTTGGTGTTTCTATTTCATTTGTTCTGAATTTGCTTTGCCTGGAAGCTGAAACCTGATTCCTTGCAACTGACCAGGGTGAGTGGATCTGGAAGAGAACCTTCTCAACAACTAAACTGAATATTATAAAAATACTTTCATCCTCATGGGCAGAGCTTGTGATGCCCAGGGACAGCATCTGCCAAAGAGAAGCAAATACAAAAGAGTTATAGGTCAGCACTGAAAAGCCTACATCTCAGCATCTGATTGACAGTTTGCTTCAGTGCCGTAATTCTGCATAAAAGAAACTGCAAAGGAACCAGCAGTCTTTGCCATTAAGAAAACTAATGAATGTGTTATTTGCAGCTATTAACACTTCTCAATTGTGATCTTTGGTAATTACTTTCATGCTCCAACACTGCCTTCATTTTTCAGTCCAACTCTTTCTAAAACTCTCTTACAAAACATATTTTGATTAATATGTGTATTTTGATTAACCTTATCTGCAAATTCAAATTTTAAAAACTAGAGGTGGAGATCAAGATGGTAGAATAAGAGGTCACAGAAGCTCTACTTCCCCCATAAACATATCAAAAACACATCTACATGTGGAAGAGTTCTCACTGAATACTAACGAGACTGGAAGAAGGACTCCTGTATAACCAAAGCTGTACACACATTATCAGTTAGGAAGCTAAGAAAAATGATCAGGTTGGGACCTGTGCCCCTGGGAGAGGACTCAGAGGAAAAGGGAGATTACACTGGCAGACACCCACCCTGAGGAGTGAGCGCATTGAGCCACACACTGAGCATCCTGGTCCTGGAGTCCTGTGCAGTGGACACAAGCCCCCTTGGCTGCTTAGAGGATCACTGTGACAGACAGAAAGTCTGGAGAAGGCTGCACTCGGCTTGTGAGGAGTGCACAGGTGCTGACTTGCCCTCAGTGCAAGACAGAGAGAAGTCTACCCTAATAGTTGCCAGGTTTCCTACAACCACCTAACTGTGTACCCAGCCCAAGTTGAGCAAACACCAGCCCGCCTCATCCCACACCATAGCAAGGCACTGGATCTGGGGCCACAGGGACTTTGGGATGCAGAGGCTGAAGGTATCATCCTCTCAGACTTCAGACTGTACTACAAAGCTACAGTAAACAAAACAGCAAGGTACTGGCACAAAAATAGACACATACATCAATGGAAGAGAATAGAGAGCCCAGATATAAACCCATGCACTTATGGTTAATTAACCAATAACAAGGGAGGCAAGAATATACAATGGAGAAAAGACAGTTTCTTCAACAAGTGGTGCTAGAAAAACTGGACAGCTATACATAAAACAATGAGATTAGAACAATCCCTCACACCATATATAAGAATAAATCAAATGGTTTAAAGACTTAAATGTAAGACCTGAAACTATAACAATCCTAGAAGAAAACATAGATTGAACACTCTTTGATATAAATTGTAGCATTATTTTTTGAATCTGTCTCCAAAGGAAAAATAAATAAAAGGAAAAATAAACAAATAGGACCTAATTAAACATAAACTCTTTTGCACAGCAAAGTAACCCATCAACAAAATGAGAATACAACCTACTGACTAGGAGAAAATATTTGCAAATGACATGACCAACAAGGGGTTAATGTCCAAAATATATAACAGCTTATACTACTCAATAGCAAACAACTGACTTTTTTCAGCCAATCAAAAAAAAGGGAAAAAGACCTGAATAGCCATTCTTCCAAAGAAGACACACAGATAGCTAACAGGCATATGAAAAGATGTTCAAGATGGTCAATTATTAGAGAAATGCAAATCAAAACCACAATGACGTATTACCTCACACCAGCTAGAATGGCTATTGTCAAAAAGTCTACAAATAACAAATGTTGTTGAGAAAAGAGAAAAAACCCTTGAACATTGTTGGTGGGAATGTAAACTGGTGCAGCCACTATGGAAAATAGTATGGAGGTTCCTCATAAACTAAAAATAGAACGACCATACAGTCCAACAATCCCACTACTGGATATCTATTTGGAAAAGAACAAAAACATGAATTCAAAAAGATATATGCACCCCAATGTTCACTGCAGCACTATTTACAAGAAGCAACCCAAATGTCCATCAACAGACAAATGGATAAAGAAAATATCACCTACATATACAATGGAATATTAATCAGTCATAAAAAAGAATGAAATACTGCCATTTGAGCCAACATGGATGACTGACCTAGAGAATATTACACTTAGTGAAACAAGTCAAATAAAAGCAGATACTGGGGACTTCCCTGGTGGTCCAGTGGCTAAGACTGTGCTCCCAATGCAGGCAGCCTAGGTTTGATCCCTGGTCAGCAAACTAGATCCCACTTGTAACCACTAAAGATCCTGCATGCCACAAATAAAATCCAGCACAGTCAAATAAATAAATAAATTTTTAAAAAAGAAAATATTGTATGATATTACTTATATGTGGAAACTGAAGAATAATGCAAATAAATGTATATGCAAAACAAACAAATTTACAGATACAGTTAAGAAACCAGTGGTTACCAAAGGGGAGAGAGAAGGGGTGGGGGCAAGTTAGGGGCCTGAGATTAAGAGACACAAACTACTATGTGTAAAACAGAGAAGCAACAAGGGTATATTGTATATAACACAGGGAACCATAGCTTGTAGTAACTTAGTGGAGTATAATCTGTAAAAATACCGAATCACTATTCTGTATACCTGAAATTAATGTAATATTGTAAATCAACTATACCTTAATTAAAACAATTTTAACTATTGCTTAAAAATATTTAGCCCAGTTCTTCAACTAATATCTAGTTGAAGTAAATTTGCCTCTTTCATTTGATATTTAAAAATTTTAACATGTTAATAACAATACCAAATTTTATACCATACATGTGAAACACAATTTGATACCTTAAATTCAACCTGACAATAACCCTGCCAGGTAAGGTAGAACATATACTATCAGGGTGAAAAGTCAGGCAAGTTGGTTTATATCACACTAGGATCCAGCAGTAGACAGGCAGGAAAGAGAATCAAGTTTCAGTGAGGGGGACTGGAATTAGGAGAACAGGCACTGTTGAAAGGCAAACCCCCTAGAGGGAAGGCCACGGCACACACGACAGAGAAGAGATGCACTGAGTCAGCCTTGGGCCGGAAGACATCGCATCTGGAGAAGGTGAACAGCAGAAAGAGCCTCATGGAGCCTATAGGTGGCAAGTTGATGACTAAGGTCTACAGAAAAGAATATCCTAGCTCTAGCTATGGCAAAGCTTGATCCCAGGTAGACTATTAACCAAAACCAAGCAGAACACCTTGCCTGTCCCAGATTTTCTCAGGAGCTACAGAGAATTCAGTCTTCTTCAGGAGACCTCAGGACACCAGCCTAGAAGCCTGGAGAGACAGGTAATAATAATCATTCCCATTTTTCAAATGAAGAGGTGAAGTGATTTAACCTTGGTGGATGATGCAGCTAGACTGCCTGGATTCAAATACTGATTCCACCACTTCCTGGGTTGTTAACCAGGGCTGGCTCTATTGTGGTAACAAGCAGACCCTCAAAGGTGTAATGGTTTAGACAGAGTTCAACTTTATTTTCCATCTCTGTGATACTCCAAGGATGTTCCTGATTGGTGGGAGTCATTGGTGCCCCTTCGACCTGTGGCTCTGCCATCCCCCTGAGCCTCAGCATAGTCTCCACTCAGAAGGCAAATTACATGGTCAAAGAGCATGGAGGGGGCACTTCTGCTTCTGAAGAGCTTTAGTCTAGAAATGGCACACATCTCTCATGTTCCATCAGCTGGTACTCAGTCCAGTGGGCACTTTTCCTGCAAAAGAGGCTGGGAAATGTCCACTGGATATGTGCCCAGAGAGAAGAAGCTGATCTTGGGTGAATGGTGTCTGTGACCATAGCTGTGTAACCTTAGGACGTTACTTAGCATTTCCGTGCCTCATTTGTTCTCAACTGTAAAGTGAGGATTATAATATGACCTGCCTCAAAGAATTTTCATAAGGATTAAATGAGTTAGTGCATGGCCAGCATTGGAACAGTGCCATGTTTGCAGTCAGCACTCCACAGATGCTGGTATTGTCATCATCATCATCTTTGTCATCACTAATTTCATCATTACCATGATTATTTGAAAACTAAATGAGTGGGATTTAAATCTGTATCTCTGACTCAAATCCAGAGAGAATTTTTCCATCTCTTCTAGAATGCTGCTACAGTCTTGAGCATTTATATAACATGATTCAGTTCTCAGCTTTCCTCCTGAAATTCAAATATTGTCTCTCTAAAATGCACAAATGAGGAAATCTGGTCACAATAATTGGAAGCAACTGTTGGGGCTAATGGAAGGACACGGTAGCCTTATTTGATTTTGAGAATAATATTTCAGGGTTTTTTTTTCTCACTTTGAAATTTTTCATTTCAGTGAAAGACAACAGAGAAATGTCATGCAGAGGAGAAAATTCAACTAAAGGCTCATTGTTCCCTAGGCCTGTATTTTGAGGGGAGAGTATACATATTTAATTTTTTTTTCAGAGAGCAGCTTAGTATCTCTTCCTCACATTCACTTATTAAAGGTCACATTAAAGCAGTCATGGAGTGCTTGCTCAATCATTCTTTGCCCTTCTAGCATTTCAGCTAAAACAGATTATATCATTCCATTTTTAGTTAATTCCATTTTACTTGCTTGAATATTGAGAGGAGTATCAGGAAATGAAAATTTCTTTCAGTGAATAAGCCAGACACTTTTCAATCACATAAATAAAAACAGAAGGGCAAATATTATTGCTCATGAACAGTAAGTTTTTCATTCAATATCCTTGAGCTATTTGACCATCTAACGTTGCTGCCTGCTTGCATCTAAACTGGGACTTTATTACAAATGTACTGTGATTATGATTCACTCTGAGGCTGCCTATGCATCTTGCCAGTGGCCTAGACTCGTTTATTATCTTATCTCACTCATTGGAGGGGAAAATCTGCAGTGCCCAGCAAGACTCTCTTCACTGGGATAATGGGAAACTGGATTTGAAGCATTAATTTACTCTCATAAAACTAGGAAACATTAAACAAGCAGATCTTAAAGAAGCATAATCTGGTCATTTTGTTTGCCTCCAAAGTCATGAAGGCAGAAAGAGAAAGTCTACTCACGCATTCTCTCCTAAATAGGCCACCTCTGTACCCAGGAAATTGCAGGAGTCGAGTATTTCAAGAATGTGCCTGAGGAAAGAATGCTATGAAGTGCTGTCTGGAAAACTTCACGGACACTTCGCTGGGTATACCTCACATTACTGGGCGACCATCAGAAGACTCTGAGGGGCACATGAGGGGACTCCAGGTAGAGGAATGTGTCAGGCACAGCAAGCTGTCTGCCAACATCTGCCCCCCGCCCCCACCCTGCTCTGCAAAATAAGGACTGTGACTGTGGACACAGCTGCCCAGCAAGGTTCCATTTCTAAGACATCTGTACCATTAGATGTGGCCATGTAAATAAGATTTCACCTAGGGAACATGAGAAGTGCTGTGTGCCACTTCCAAGGCATCAAGGGAGCCTCCGCCCCCTGCCTCTCCCTGGCTGTAGCAGTGACTCCGTGTTGACCATGCAGACAATGATAATGCCCTAGGGTCTTGTTACTCCAGTATGATCAGGGAACAGCAGTATTGTACCATCCAGGAACTGTTAGAGACACAGAATCTCAGGTCCCACCTCAGACCTACTAAAATGGAATCTGCTTTTAACAAGATTCCCAGGGAATTCATATGCACATTATTATTATTATTATTATTGAGGCATACTGGCCAAGAGATGGAAAAGCCACAACTTGGAAGGAACCTGGGTCCTCACTTGAGCACAGCAATCCCACTGACATGCCACACTCACTTTGAAACTACTATGTGAGGAAGAGAAAGAAACTTTTATTATTATTACTATTATTAAAGTCATGGTATTCTGGAGTGTCTTTATCACTTAAGCTTAGATTTATCCTAATAAGTGTGTGTGACACTGTCCACGGGATCTCATTTGTCAAACACTATTTCAAATCCTGAAGAAGTGCCTATGATCAACTTACCAACCCCGTCAGGGTTTATCAGTTTAGAGATCTACCAGGTGAGACTTCAGCACCCAAAGATAGTCCCCACTACTAACTAGAGATCAGTGTCCTAGAGGATTCAGCCTCTCGGAGATCATCTGCAAAGTTAAGAGCTGAGAAAGAGAGTTCCTAACGAAAATTCTCTCCGGGGTCCAGACTGGCAGCCAAGAGAGGGATTGCAGTCATGAAATTAAAGCTACAGTAAGAGAGTTCTGGGACTCTCCTGGCTGTGTGAGCACCTACCTCCTACGTGCATTTCTCACACCCCCAATCTGAGGCCCTCTCCTCCCAACACCCACTGGCCTGCTCAGAACACTGTGGTCTTTGCACTGTCCAGCTAAGCTTGAAAGTTGTTTTAAGGTCAACATCTTATCTATGAAGGAAATAACAAAACTGTATTCTTAAATGATATGTGTATCAACAAACTCAGTCTTGTTTTAACTATTTAAACAGTTCAAGTGTTTGGCATGGAATATAACCTCATTCTCAATTTGACTACTTATAGGTATCTACAGACTCAGTTTCCTCTACTGTCATTGTAAGACTGCTCCACGTGCTTGTCTGTTTTGAAAACACACACACAGGAAGAGCATCTTGCCATTCCATTGTGACCAGTCCCTTACTCATCTCTGTGGCTTTGTCCATGCTTTTTTCTACAGTTCGAATGTTCTTTTTTCTACAACCTGGGGAAGTACTTCTTCAAGCCCAAGTTTAATGCTTCTTGTTGCTAGTAGCCTACCCCAATACCACCTTGGCTGTAGGTCTCTCCTTCTTCTGTCTATGGGAGTTAGCAACCCGGTAACTAGGTAAGACACAGTGTTTTAACTATTTTCTTCTCTTACTTTCAAATTATCTGGAAATACCTAGAGGGACAAACTTTGTATTTAAATAAACTTTTTGCGTAATTCTCCATGGCAGAGCTCGGCAACTGAAAGATAAATAGCTGTTTGGTAAATAAATAAATTCTCTGCTCCACCCACTCACTGCCTAGTTCTCCCTGGGCCCATTTATACTTAACCGTTTAAGAGAGCTTCCTTTGTAAAATGTGGGTACACAGATTCCTAGCTAGTTTCAAGCTCTCATTTTCAGGACCAGGTACACTTTTTAGAAACCTATGAGCGCTCAGAGGGCCTAAAATTTTGAAACACAAAGTACCCAAATAATGTTTTGTTGATCAACAGAATGAATGGTTTCCTAAGGAGTCTTTAAATAGGAGTATGCTAAATCATTGAAGTAAAATTTTGAATTTTCCTCTAGATTTGAAATATATATACATTTCCATTACATGCATTTGTTAAAAATTTGGTTTACCTGTTGAGAATCTAATTTTCCTATTTTTTGAAGGTTTTTACTTAATAAAAATTTTGTAACACTTAGATTTACCTTCAATATTCTGCTACTTTACCTTAGTGTACAGAGTGTGGCTCTGAATGTTATTCCCACAAAAAAGAACCAGGGCTGCCTGCAGACGCGGCTGATTCCAGGTCTGAGGGAGGAAATGTACAAGATACCTTGTCACACCAGAAAGCAAAGAAACTCTCAAAGACTTCCAGAAGCACGTCAGCAGAAGTCAGGAAGGAACTTGAGATGGCTTCCACTGGCCAAAGAAGGGACAATCTGGACATTTCTAAAATATGCATTTATGTGAAATACAAATTTCAATGGATTGAGATAAATCAATTCAGTTTTTTTTTTTTTTTTTTAAAAACCATGGATTTGTTAGAATATGCCCATCCCTCTAAAAAAACAAACCAAAGTTTAAAACCCTCATTGATCATCCTTGGAGGATCCATAGAGCTAAGATCCTATTCTGAAAAATAATTGAAAAGAAAAAATTCAAGCATTTATCCTGCCGTTTTTATATGAAGAAGACCTCAGAGCATATAAACCTGAGTTCATGCACTTCCCTGTATTTCCACAGCCCACCTGCCCCCGAGACTTGACCGCTATCACTGTCGTCTGCTCTCCTAATACTGCTGACTGTCTCAGCCTCCCCTGAGGTAAGGGCTGGGCTCTGAGCATGGTGGTTGTCACACCTGCTACTCTGGGGGCAGCAGCAGTTCTGGTCCATGTCTAACTCGAGGGGATGGGCATAAAGATGCTGGCTCCTCCCTCTACTTCTGGACCCAGATACAGTGTTAAACATTACTGCATATGATCTGGCTTCCCTGAATGCCCATCAGCCTTGGGCAGGCTGATGGGTCAACCTGGAAGGTGAGAGGAATTAACACCTCTTGAAGTGAACGCTGAACTCTGACCAATGGATATGGGCAATCATTAGCAGATAGTTTCGCTTCTTTCCTTCCTTCGAGACTTTTCCAAGATATAGTATTTCACACTGCTTACATCCTATGTGGCAGACATCCTATGTGACCAAACAACCAGTTGTGTATTGTTGTAAGGTTATGTCAGCTTTAAAACACTCCACTTTGCATTTGCTTTTCCTCCTCCCCACCTCACTTCCCTTTCTCTTTCATCCATGATGCCTTGAATTGTATCTCCCAGTAAAACTTTAGCATGCAGACTCTGCCTCAAGATGTGGCTTTTAGGGAGCATCATTAATTCATAGGGTAACCAGATGGATGAAGAAGCAAAAAAAAACCATTATGAAAGTTAAGAAATTATGAAGATCTCAGAATAGGAGAAAAGAATTGCACATGAAGCAACTAACAAAGGATTCATCTCCAAAATATACAAACAGCTCATGCAGCTCAACATCAGAAAAACAAACAACCCAAACAAAAAATGGGCAGAAGACCTAAACAGACATTTCTCCTAAGAAGACATGCAGGTGACAAATGAGCATATGGAAAAATGCTCAACATCACTCAGTATCAGAGAAATGCAAATCAAGACTGCAATGAGGTTATCACCTCACACTGGCCAGAATGGCCATAATCAAAAAAAATAAAATAAAAAATAAAAAATCTACAAACAATAAATATTGGATAGGGTGTAGAGAAAAGGGAACCCTCTTGCACTGTTGGCAGGAGTTTAAAATGATACAGTGACTATGGAAAACAGTATGGACATTATTTAAAAAAAAAACCAACTAGGAATAAAACTACAATATGATCCAGCAACCCTACTATTGGGTATATGTCCTGAGAAAACAATAATTCAAAAAGACCCATGTACCCCAATGTTCACTGCAGCACTATTTAAAATAACTAGGGTATGGAAACAACCAAGATGTCCATTCATAGATGAATAAATAAAGAAGTTGTGGTACATATACACAATAGAATATTACTCAGCCATAAAAAGGAATGGATTTGAGTCAGTTCTAGTGAGGTGGATGAACCTAGAGCTGTTACACAAAGTGAAGTAAGTAAGAATGAAAAAAAACAAATATATATTAATGCATAAAAGAAATGCAAAAAGGCAAATGGTTGTCTGAGGAGGCTTTACAAATAGCTATGAAAAGAAGACAAGTGAAAGGCAAAGGAGAAAAGGAAAGCTATATCCATCTGAATGCAGAGTTCCAAAGAATAGCAAGGAGAGATAATAAAGCCTTCCTCAGTGATCAATGCAAAGAAATAGAGGAAAACAATAGAATGGAACAGACTAGAGATCTCTTCAAGAAAATTAGAATACCAAGGGGACATTTCATGCAAAGATGGGCACAATAAAGGACAGAAATGGTATGGACCTAACGGAAGCAGAAGATATTAAGAAGAGGTGGCAAGAATACACAGAAGAAATATACAAAAACGATCTTAATGACCCAGATAACCATGATGGTATGATCACTCACACAGAGCCAGACATTTTGGAGTGTGAAGTCAAGTGAGCCTTAGGAAGCATTACTATGAACAAAGCTAGTGGAGGTGATAGAATTCCAGCTGAGCTATTTCAAATCCTAAAAGATGATGCTGTGAAAGTGCTATATTCAATATGCCAGCAATTTTGGCAAACTCAGCAGTGGCCACAGGACTGGAAAAGGTCAGTTTTCATTCTAGTCCCAAAGAAGGGCAATGTCAAAGAATGTTCAAACTACCACACAATTGTATTCATCTCACATGCTAGCAAAGTAATGCTCAAAATTCTCCAAGCTAGACTTCAACAGTATGTGAACCAAGAAATTCCAGATGTTCAAGCTGGATTTAGAAAAGGCAGAGGAACCAGAGACCAAATTGCCAACATCTGTTGGATCATAGAGAAAGCAAGATAATTCCAGAAAAGCATCTACTTCTGCTTCATTGTCTAGGCTAAAGCCTTTGACTGTGTGGATCACAACAAATTGTGGAAAATTGAAAGATATGGGAATACCAAACCACTTTACCTGTCTACTGATAAATCTGTATGCAGGTCAAGAAGCAACAGTTAGAACCAGACATGGAACATCGGACTGGTATCAAATCAGTAAAGAAATACATCATGGCTGTATGTTTTCATCCTGCTTATTTAACTTATATGCAGAGTACATCATGAAAAATGCTGAACTGGATGAAGCACAAGCTGGAATTAAGTGCCGGAAGAAATATCAATAACCTCAGATATGCAGATGACACCACCCTTATAGCAGAAAGCAGAGAGGAACTAGAGAGCCTCTTGATGAAAGTGAAAGAGGAGAGTGAAAAGACTGGCTTAAAACTCAACATTCGAAAAACAAAGATCATATTATCCGGTCCCATCACTTCATGGCAAATGGATGGGGAAACAATGGGAATAGTGAGACGCTTTATTTTCCTGGGCTCCAAAATCTCTGCAGATGGTGACTGCAGCTGTGAAATTAAGAGGCCCTTGCTCCTTGGAAGAAAAGCTATGACAAACCTAGACAGCATATTAAAAAGCAGAGACATTACTTTACCAACAAAGGTCTGTATAGTCAAAGCTATGCCTTTTTCAGTAGTCAGGTATGGATGTGAGAGCTGGACCATAAAGAAAACTGAGCACCGAAGAATTGATGCTTTTGAACTGTGGTGTTGGAGAAGACTCTTGAGAGTCCCTTGGACAGCATGGAGATCCAACCACCAGTCCATCCTAAAGGAAATCAGTCCTGAATATTGATTGGAAGGACTGTTGCTGAAGCTCCAATAACTAGCCACCTGATGTGAAGACTGACTCATTGGAAAAGACCCTGATGCTGGGAAAGATTGAAGGCAGAAGTAGAAGGGGACGACAGAGGATGAGATAGTTGGAGGGCATCACTGACTCAATGGACATGAGTGTGAGCAAGCTCCGGGAGATGGTGATGGACAGGGAGGCCTGGCGTGCTGCGATTCATGGGGTCGCAAAGAGTCGGACACGACTGAGCGACTGAACTGAACAGATATATATGGAATCTAGAAAGCTGGCACTGATGTACCTATTGCAGGGCATGAACAGAGACGCAGACACAGAGAACAGACTGTGGACACAGCGGGGGAAGCAAAGAGTGGGACAAACTAAGAGCGTAGCATGGAAACATATACTATGCCATATGTAAAATAGCTAGTGGCGAGTTGCTGTATAACACAGGGAGCTCAGCCAGATGCTCTGTGACAATCTAGAGGGGTGGTATGGGGTAGGGGATGGAGGGAGGTTCAAGAGGGAGGGGACATATGCATACTTATGGTGGATTCATGTTGTTGCAGAAACCAACACAACATTTTAATGCAATTATCCTCTATTTAAAGATTTAAAAAATAAAATACATGATGAAATTATAGAACTAGAATATCACAATTTCACAACCTCTCATGAAATAACATGTCCATTACTTTATGCCTAGCAATGGCTGAAAATATCACAAGGGAGATAAGTAGATATTATTAATATATCCCCATTATGAAAGCAAGCAGAGAGAAAGTCTGCATTCTGATTTCTGGTTGAGAAAAAGGGTCTTTCTTTTCACAGAAATTCATGTGATAGGAGAGTTTCTATCATCAGTGCCCCTGACATCTGAGAGTCACCTCTTCACACTGACGTCATAAACCTGACATAATTCAGCCAAAACAGTCTCCGATTCTACAAATACGACTTGTACCACACTCTTCATCATATCCTCCCTTGACTTTCTTTGGTAATTCAAAATGCCATCTTGCACATATGTAGAAGGACTAGGAAGGGAGAAGCACTGCATGAATCAAACATTTGTGCACGTGGCCGGCTCAAGTCTGTGCCACTGATGCCACTTGAGAAAATAACTCCATCAAGTTTGCCTTGAAAATTCTCCAAACAGAAATGACTTTTCCCTCCCATGAGTTTCTAAAGCATGTGCTTTTTACTTCTGGCAAGTTAATAATCATTTCCACACTTTTCAAACTTAACCATTTATACCCACATTGACAATGGGTGAGGATTTAGGCGAAACCACAGATTAAACAAGAATCTTTCCTAAGCAGTCAATTTTACTTAAATATTTGAGAGAATAAATTTTTAAAGACCATTTTAATGTTAAATAAGAATATATATACACTTCAGTATGTATCTTAATTTTTTCAGGTAAGACACGTTGGAGGCAGCTTTAAATTCTGATCTTCAACTTCCCTATGTTATGCTCCCTGTTTGAGGGAGGTGGACGGGCTCTACATGGACAGATTTAACATGTCTCTGGTTTGGTGAGGGTCTGGAGAGTAGGCAGGTATCTTCATGTAATATACCTCTCCACTGCTATTATTATATGGAGCTTAAATTTTTTTTCAATTTTTTCTTAATTGAAGTGTGGCTGATTTACAATGTTGTGTTAATTTCTGTTGTACAGCAAAGTTATGCAATTATATACTCAGTTATACACATATATGTGTTCTTTTTTATATTCTTTCCTATGGGCTTGAAGTTTTTAAAAATGAAGTGTTTGTTTTCATGGGGAGACAAGAAGTCTTCTAGAGAGAAAAGACTGAGACCTCAGTCCTGTTTTTTCAAGGTTCAAGTTTATGGAAACATGTACAGATGGCCTGGGATGTGCCTGACGGAGGCTAGGAGGCAGAGAAAGGTTACAACTCCTGTAAGATGGCCCTATGAAGACAGAAGGTGAGTACCAAGTGTCAGAGGCTCCTCCTTAGGATATCAGCTTGATCCTCAGATCCTGACTGGTAGGGGGACTTGGTAAAAACAAACGAGTACATTAAAAAGATATCCTAAATCCTTCTACCAGTGTCAACTGCAGACTATGGTTCTCCCTAAAATTAAAAGATCGTGGGGAAAATACTGAAGATCAAAGGGAGTCCTTTGAGACTCACACAGAGCAAGTTCTTTCTATACTCTTGTTGCAGGAGGAGTTACCTGTGCCTAGTCAATGTCTGCTAAGTCACTTCAGTTGTGTCCGACTCTGTGCAACCCCATAGACGGCAGCCCACCAGGCTCCCCCGTCCCTGGGATTCTCCAGGCAAGAACACTGGAGTGGGTTGCCATTTCCTTCTCCAAGTCAATGTCTAACACAAGTCAAATTAAGCCCCTTATTTAAAAAGAAGCAGACTATGGCAGTACTAGCAGAGGTTTTTTAAAAGTATGTAATTACACTTTATAATCCACTTAATTCTCCTTTGCCCTTAGTTAATCTCTGTATTTAGCTACAGTAGACAGATGATGCTGATGACAATGAAGACAGACAGATAGATAATGTAGACACGTGTATATGATGCACACATTGTGTCTTCTTTGATTCCTGTTTAATAATAACTCAAAGGTACATAACTTGGGGGCAAAATAACTCCTCCAGTGTTTCCTCTCCCAATGCTCCAGCAGAGCATATAAAAGAGGCTTTGTGATACTGTGGGTGGACACTTAAGGAAATTTATGAACTAATTGATGAAGCTACTGCAGGGAATGTCATCATAGCTTTGCTCTTCCAGAAAATAAGGATTTGGTTTTATGAATACCAATAAAAAGCTGCTTCTCTAGGTTTCATAACATTATTTTCTTCACGAATATATTCACATTCCTGAAACATAATTCTCTGGATTTAATGCTAAGAAATCATTGGTAAAAAGATTTAAGAGATTATATATTGCATATAATTCTTGTATGCAGGAATTCAATTTTGCTGTGAGAGCTGGAAAGGATCTCAATCTATGTCAACACAGATATGTATAAGATTTAGTGCTTTTTATGTTGACTCAGGTATTATCAGAATTCAAGGCATGCCTTAATTTCCTCGGGGTACAAGGGATGCAGGGGTTGGGAGCTAGATGTGCCCTGCTGGGGGATAAACATCCATGTGCATATTTGACACTGGGTTCTTCAAGGAAACTTGTTGGTTTAAATAGCATGGTTTCTTGTGGCATAGCAAGCTCTTCAGTCTAGTATTCTCAGAATCACGTGTTTGTGACACAACATTTTGTTTCATGAAGCACTTTGAACTTTTGTCATAATGAGGATCTGCGACTCTTACAAGGTCAGTAAAGGTTATCAGTGAAGACCCAGAGTCTACAATCCATCTTGGTCAACTGAGTTACAGGACTGTGATAACAAGAGTACCAGCATCAGCAGAATTACAACCAACAAAAGAAATAATGATTTTCTCAATCTGAGTGCAAAAGTGACTGGCTTGTTAACAGAACCAAGAGAATCAGCTAGCATGGATCGTGGTTTTCAAGACTTCCTAGAAATGCCAAGTTTGTTTCATTGTTTATTTCTTACTATAAGATTCATAATATAAATACTTTCATTTGGGCTGTTTATATTTATGTTTTCCTTTGTTAGTTCTATTTTGTTAACATAATTATAATTCTACCTGTAGTAAGAAAAAGAACTTAAGTTCAACAAGTTATTATTTGTAATAATAACCAACCAAAGAGACTAAGATGGAAATCAGCATTCACTAATCTCCCCTACTCCTTTAATGCACATTATATATACATTTGTATATTTCATAGTGCATTAAAATTATGAAATTTATCACATCTATTGTTTCTTAACAAATAAGAATAAACCAATGAGAAAATTTTGTTGGGATGCTTTCAGGAGCATCTTTTAATGTAGATGTCCATATCAGGTAGGTCCTAAAGAAGACATTTACTAAATAACATGAATATCAATTTAATAAAATATGGTTGATAATATTATTATCATTACTGGCAGAACACACACAGTAAATGAGATCACCTTTTAAAACAAATAATACAATAATTATCATTATACTAAATGAGTCTTGGAATTGTTTGGATGAGCAAAGTATATAGAATAGAAGTTTTAGGGCAAATGGACATAATATCTTTTTCAAATCAACGTTGTTAAGGTATAATTTACAAAAAATGAAATGCATCCATTTTAAATGTAAAATCTGATGAATCTGACAAACACAAACACACTTATGTGACCACCACCATAATCAAGATATAAAATATTTCCATCACCCCAAAATATTCCTCATACCCTTTTACATTTAATCCCTCTTTGCCCTGGCTCCAGGAAACCAGTAATCTGATGTTTGCCACTGCAGGTTATTTTTCCATTTTCTAGAATTTCGTATAAATGGCACCATATATAGGTACAGTACCAGGCTGCCTTCTTTGGCTGAGCTTAATCTTTCTGTGGGCTTCCCTTACAGCTCAGTTGGAAAAGAATCTGCCTGCAATGCAGGCGGATTTGATTTGATTTGATTTGATTCCTGGGTCGGAAAGATCCCCTGGAGAAGGAAATGGTAACCCACTCCAGTATTCTTGCCTGAAGAATCTCATGGACAGAGGAGCCTGGTGGGCTACAGTCTGTGGGGTCACAACAACTGGATATGACTTAGCGACTAAACCACCACCAATCTTTCTGTAAGTCATCCATGTTTTTGCATGAAAAAGCAGTTCATTTTCATGGCCAAATTACTATCTGTTGGACAGAATGTATTTGTTGTTTTGACTTATAATGCAATGTGCTACTGCTAAGTCACTTCAGTCATGTCTGACTCTGTGCGACCCCATAGACGGCAGCCCACCAGGCTCCCCCGTCCCTGGGATTCTCCAGGCAAGAACACTGGAGTGGCTTGCCATTTCCCTCTCCAATGCATCAAAGTGAAAAGTCAAAGTGAAGTTGCTCAGTTGTGTCCGACTCTTAGCGACCCCATGAACTGCAGCCTACCAGGCCTCTCCGTCCATGGGATTTTCCAGGCAAGAGTACTGGAGTGGGGTGCCATTGCCTTCTCTGTATAATACAATGTAGTAAACTAGTATTTTCTACTCTATTAACAGTTAACTGCTGGATTCTGATTAGATGCATCCTCATACCATCAGTACAAAAATTTTGAGATGGTTGGATTGACCATGATTTTGGTTATTTTGTTTTCGTTTTGCAGGGCACTGTATTTTTAAAAATAGTTATAGAACTACTTGGATATACAAAGATGTTTTGTTCCTCTAGAAAGTACTTCTTCTGCCAGACCTTGCGGGTGCTAATAGTCCCTGAACTGCCACCTGTAGCTGCACTTCCATGGTGTAGCCCTTTGAAGTCCTGGCCTGGGGCCTGGGACCTGGGGGAGGGGTTAGAAGATTAAGAGTAGAAGGGGTTCCACTTTCCTCTCCAGAAATCTAGCCTAGTAAACCCCTGAAATCGTTTAACTCTATGATGCTTTAACACTTTTCAAAATTTTTTGTCTAGATTTTGTAGTCATCTTCAGCAGAAGAACTGTTCCAAATGACCTTATCTGCTATTTCCAGCTTGAAGTGACCCTTTATTCTTTTCAAGGTGACCCTCTGGTCCCTGGATCCACAGCAGCAAACTATACTTTGGTGAAAAAAGTTTAAACTAAGCTCAGAGAAAGTTGAAAACTGATCACTATGAGAGCTGCTATGAAAAACAAGAGCTAACTGAATCACTGACAGCCTGGCAGTAATCCTGAAATGGTCACTTTTCAATTTTACCTGGATGCCCATGTGACTATCCCCCTTCATGGATCACAGCCTTGTTGTGACAGAGGGGCTTGCATAACTTAATGGAGCTATGAGCCATGCCATGCAGGGCCACCTGGGGCATACTGAAGAGTTCCAACTGGAGAGGAAATGGCAACTCATTCCAGTATTCTTGTCCTTTTCATCATAGGGGGTTGCAATTCAAAAGCAGGAAGTCAAGAGATGCCCAGAATAACAGGCAAGTTTGGCCTCAGAGTACAAAATGAAGCAAGACAAAGGCTAATAGAGTTTGTCAAAAGAACATGCTGGTCAGAGCAAACACACTTTTCCAACAACACTAGAGATGACTCTACAAATGGACATCACCAGATGGTCAATACTGAAATCCGACTGATTATATTCTTTGAAGCCAAAGATGGAGCAGCTGTATACTGTCGGTGAAAACAAGACCTGGAGCTGACTGTGACTCAGATCAAGAGCTCCTTATTGCAAAATTAGGCTTAAATTTAAGCAGTAGGGAAAACTACTAGGCCATTCAGGTAGGACCTAAATCAAATGCTTTATGATTATACAGTGCAGAGAACAAATAGATTGAAGGGATTAGATCTGGTCGTCAGAGTGCCTGAAGAACTATGGGCAGAAGTTCAAAACATTGTACAAGAGGCAATGACCAAAACCATCTCAAAGAAAAAGAAACCCAAGAAGCAAAGTGGTTGTCTGAGGAGGCTTTACAAATAACTGAGGAAAGAAGAAAAACAAAAGGCAAGGGAGAAAGCGACTGATAAACCTAACTGAATGCAGAGTTCCAGAGAATAGCAAGGAGAGAGATGAGAAGGGCTTCTTAAATGAACAATGCAAAGAAATAGAGGAAAATAACAGAATGGGAAAGACTAGAGGTCTCTTCATGAAAACTGAACATATCAAGGGAACATTTCATGCAAGGATGAGCACGATAAAGGACAGGAACAGTAAGGACCTAATAGAAGCCAAGGAGATTAAGAAGAGGTGGCAAGAATACACAGAAGAACTACATAAAAAAGGTCTTAATGACCCAGATCACCATGATGGCATGGTCACTCATCTAAAGCCAAACATCCTAGAGTGTGAAGTCAAGCAGGCCTTAGGAAGCATTACTATGAACAAACCTGGTAGAGGTGATGGAGTTGTAGCTGAGCTATTTAAAATCCTAAAAATGCTGCTGTTAAAGTGCTGTACTCAGTGTGTCGGTAAATTTGGCAAACTCAGCAGTGGCCACAGGACTGGAAAAGGTCAGTTTTCATTCCAATCCCCAAAACTGTTCAATGCCAAAAATGTTCAAACTACTGCACAATTGCACTCATCGCAAATACTAGCAAGATTATATTAAAAATTCTCCAAGCTAGGCTTCAGCAATATGTGAATCTAGAACTTCCAGATGTACAAGCTGGGTTTCAACAAGGCAGAGGAACCATACATCAAATTGCTAACATTTGTTTGATTGTGGAGAAAGCAAGGGAGTTCCAAAAAAACATCTATTTCTGCTTCATTGACTATGCCAAAGCCTTTGACTGTGTGGATCACAACAAACTTTGGAAAATTCTTAAAGAGATGGAAATACCAGACTACCTTATCTGTCTCCTGAGAAACCTGTATATGGGTCAAGAAGCAATAGAACCAGACATGAAATGACTGACTGGTTCAAAATTGGGGAAGGAGTAAGTCAAGGCTGTATATTGTCACCCTGCTTATTTAACTTATAGGCAGAGTATATCATGCAAAATGCCAGGTTGGATGAATCATAAGCTGGAATCAAGATTGCCCAGAGAAATATCAATAACCCCAAATATGTAGATGATACCACTTTAATGGTAGAACTAAAGAGTCTCTTGATGAGAGTGAAAGAGGAGAGTAAAAAAGCTGGCTTGAAACTCAGCTTTCAAAAAACTAAGATCATGGCATCCAGTCCCATCACTTCATGTCAGATAGAAGGGGAAAAGTGGAGGCAGTGACAGATTTTATTTTCTTGGGTTCTAAAATCCTTGCAGATTGTGACTGCAGCCATGAAATGAAGACACTTTCTACTTGGAAAGATAGCTATGACCAACCTAGACAGCATATTAAAAAGCAGAGACATCACTTTGCCAACAAAGCTCCATATAGTCCAAGCTATGGTTCTTCCAGTAGCCATGTTTGGATCTGAGAGTTTGACCATAAAGAAGGCTGAGTCAAAGAACTGGTGCTTTTGAATTGTGATGCTGGAGAAGACTCTTGAGAGTCCCTTGGATTTCAAGGAAATCAAACCAGTCAATTCTAAAGGAAATCAACCTGAATATTCATTGGAAGGACTGATGCTGAAGCTGAAGTTGCAATACTTTGGCCACTTGATGCTAAGAGCCAATTTATTGGAAAAGACCTGATGCTGGGGGAAGATTGTAAGCAAAAGGAGAAGGGAGTGGCAGAGGATGCGATGGTTAGATAGTATTATCGATTCAATGGACATGAATCTGAGCAAACACCAGGAGATAGTGGAGGACAGAGGAGACTGGCATGCTGCAGTCCATAGAGTTGCAAAGAGTCGGACATGATTTAGTGACTGAACAACAACAGTAGGTGACTCTCACATATATGAGAGTTTGAGAACCACTTAGCTAATTTATGTAACTGGCTGGCTTCTTCAGAGAAGAATGTGCCTGCATGCATGTGCACATATCCGTGTGTGCACAGCTACAGTCTGATTATATGTTATGTTCAATTATCTGGAGAAGCCATAATCTACCAGACTGGACCACAGTTGCTAAGAATCACATATGCTACATTCACAAATAAACTTCTGTCCTGCTCTTTTCTCTGTCTGGTATTTTCTCTCCCAGATCTTCACAGAGTCTCACCTCACTTTCTCAGAGAGCCCTTTCCTGAGCACTCCATCTAGAACGGCCTGTCCCTGTATCCCTGACACTGCTTTACTTTTCTTCATGGGAGACAATCTACATGAATTAATAGTTTGCTGATTTGTTTCCTGTATAACACAAAAAGCATAATTGGAAGAATTAAGTTGTTTAAATGTCCGTACGACCCAAAGCAACCTACAGATTCAATGCAATTCCTGTCAAAATTTAAATGGTGTTTTCCACAGAAATATAATAATCCTAAACAATCCTAAAATTTGTATGGAACTGCAAAAGGCACTGAATAGTCAAAGCAATCTTGAGGAAGAAGAACAAAACTGGAGGCATCATACTCCCTGATTTGAAACTACATTTTAATGCTGTAGTAATAGAAACATTACAGTATTGGCATTAAAAAAAAAAAACAAACAGATACATAGACAGGCAGAACGAATTAAAATCCCAGAAATAAACTCACATGTTCATGGTCAATTAATTTATGTCAAAAGAGATAAGAGTACACAGTGGTGTATTCAGTGGCATACACAGTGGAAAACCAGACAGGCATGTGCAAAAGAATGAAATTGGACCACTATCTTACACCCTATACAAAAATTAAGACCTGAACTAGAAAACATAGATAGTAAGCTACCTGACATCAGTCTTAGCAATGATTTTTTTGGATTTAAAACCAAAAGCAAAGATAACAAAAGCAAAAATAAGCCAGCAGGACTAAATCAAGCTTAAAGTTTCAGACAGAACTACCATATGATCCAGAAATTCCACTTCTGCATATTTTTTGAAGAAAATGAAAATACTAGTTGGAAAAGATATATGTGCCCCCATATTCACTGCAGCAGTGTTTACAATAGCCAAGCAGTATTTATAATAGCCTAAGAATTGCACTCATCTCACACACTAGTAAAGTAATGCTCAAAATTCTCCAAGCCAGGTTTCAGCAATATGTGAACCATGAACTTCCTGATGTTCAAGCTGGTTTTAGAAAAGGCAGAGGAACCAGAGATCAAATTGCCAACATCCGCTGGATCATAGAAAAAGCAAGAGAGTTCCAGAAAAACATCTATTTCTGCTTTATTGACTATGCCAAAGCCTTTGACTGTGTGGATCACAATAAACTGTGGAAAATTCTGAAAGAGATGGGAATACCAGAACACCTGATCTGCCTCTTGAGAAATTTGTATGCAGGTCAGGAAGCAACAGTTAGAACTGGACATGGAACAACAGACTGGTTCCAAATAGGAAAAGGAGTAAGTCAAGGCTGTATATTGTCACCCTGCTTTTTTAACTTATATGCAGAGTACATCATGAGAAATGCTGGACTGGAAGAAACACAAGCTGGAATCCAGATTGCTGGGAGAAATCTCAATAACCTCAGATATGCAGATGACACCACACTTATGGCAGAAAGTGAAGAGGAACTAAAAAGCCTCTTGATGAAAGTGAAAGTGGAGAGTGAGAAAGTTGGCTTAAAGCTCAACATTCAGAAAACGAAGATCATGACATCCAGTCCCACCACTTCATGGGAAATAGATGGGGAAACAGTGGAAACAGTGCCAGACTTTATTTTTCTGGGCTCCAAAATCACCGCAGATGGTGACTGCAGCCGTGAAATTAAAAGACGCTTACTCCTTGGAAGGAAAGTTATGACCAACCTAGATAGCATATTCAAAAGCAGAGACATTACTTTGCCAACAATGGTTGGTCTAGTCAGGGCTATGGTTTTTCCTGTATGGTCATGTATGGATGTGAGAGTTGGACTGTGAAGAAAGCTGAGTGCCAAAGAATTGATGCTTTTGAACTGTGGTGTTGGAGAAGATTCTTGAGAGTCCCTTGGACTGCAAGGAGATGCAACCAGTCCATTCTGAAGGAGATCAGCCCTGGGATTTCTTTGGAAGGACTGATGCTAAAGCTGAAACTCCAGTACTTTGGCCACCTGATGCGAAGAGTTGACTCATTGGAAAAGACTCTGATGCTGGAAGGGATTGGGGGCAGGAGGAGAAGGGGACGACAGAGGATGAGATGGCTGGATGGCATGACTGGCTCGATGGACATGAGTCTCAGTGAACTCCGGGATTTGGTGATGGACAGGGAGGCCTGGCATGCTGCGATTCATGGGGTTGCAAAGAGTCGGACACGACTGAGCGACAGATCTGATCTGAAGAGTCCATTGACGGATGAATGGATAAAGAAAATATAACACACACACACACCAAAACATGATTCAGCCATTACTAAAGAAGGAAACCCTACCATTTGTGACAATATGGACGGATCTTGAGGGCATTATGCTAAGTGAAATAGCCAGAGAAAGATAAATACCAAATGATTTCCCTTAGATGTGGAATCTGGAAAAAAAACAAACTAGAGAGCAGATTGGTGGTTGCAAGAGGCAGGAAGTAGGGAGTGGGTGAAATGGGTGGAAGTGGTCAAAAGGTACCAATATCTGGTTATGAAATAGTAAGTCACGGGGATGCAATGTACAATATGGTGACAATAGTTAATAATATTGTATTATATATTTGAGTTCCAAAAAAGTAGATCTTAAATGTCCTTGCCACAAGAAAAAAATGTGTAACTATGTGTGGTGATGGATGTTAACTAAACTTTTTGTGGTGATTGTTTTGCAGTATATCAAATATCTAACCATTATGTTGTACACCTGAAACTAATATTATTTATATGTCAACTATATTTTTTTAAAAAGCTAAGGGAATCTGAATAAACTATATGGACTTTAGTTAAAACAATCTAACAGTTTTGGTTCATTAACTGTGACAAATGGACCATACTAATACGCGACCCTACGGACTATACAGTCCGTGGAATTCTCTAGGCCAGAATACTGGAGTAGGTAGCCTTTCCCTTCTCCAGGGGATCTTCCCAAACCAGTGATCAAACCCAGGTCTCCTGCATTGCAGGCGGATTCTTTACCAACTGAGCCACAAAGGAAGCCCAAGGATACTGGAGTGAGTAGCCTATCCCTTCTCCAGGGGATCTTCCCAACCCAGCAATTGAACCGGGGTCTTCTGCATTGCAGGCAGATTCTTTACCAACTGAGCTATCAGGAAAGCCTCAATATAAGATAATAACAAAAGGGGAAACTAGGTGTGGGGTGAAGGAAAGTTACATGGCTCAAAGTAGCCTGGAGTTAAAACTTCCCTCTGGTCCTCCCCACCATTCTATGTAAAACAAACAACTCTCACCCAAAATAAAAATGGACATTAAGGTTGATTAAGACCAGCTCCCAGCCAGTCCCAGCCTCTGGCCAATCTCCAGAATTCCTTGCCCCAGACATTTAAGAGATAACTAATCCAAACAACCTTGGAGAAGAGCAAGCCCCTTAAGACAGTAGATTTCCACACATATACCTATATATACTTACTCTTTTCTTGGGTTAGTGTAGCAGCTCACTAATCTGATTACTGCCCCTTCTTACCTCATTCAGTTCAGTTCAGTTCAGTCACTCAGTCGTGTCCGACTTTTTGCGACCCCATTAATCGAAGCACGCCAGGCCTCCCTGTCCATCACCAACTCCTGGAGTTCACTCAGACTCACATCCATTGAGTCAGTGATGCCATCCAGCCATCTCATCCTCTGTCATCCCCTTCTCCTCTTGCCCCCAATCCTTCCCAAGATCAGAGTCTTTTCCAATGAGTCAACTCTTCGCGTGAGGTGGCCAAAGTACTGGAGTTTCAGCTTTAGCATCATTCCTTCCAAAGAACACCCAGGACTGATCTCCTTCAGAATGGACTGGTTGGATCTCCTTGCAGTCCAAGGGACTCTCAGGAGTCTTCTCCTACACCACAGTTCAAAAGCATTAATTCTTCGGCGCTCAGCTTTCTTCACAGTCCAACTCTCACATCCATACATGACCACAGGAAAAACCATAGCCTAGACTAGACGAACCTTTGTTGGCAAAGTAATGTCTCTGCTTTTGAATATACTATCTAGGTTGGTCATAACTTTCCTTCCAAGGAGTAAGCGTCTTTTAATTTCATGGCTGCAGTCACCATCTGCAGTGATTTTGGAGCCCCCAAAAAATAAAGTCTGACACTGTTTCCACTGTTACCTCATTAAAGGTGATCTGTTCCTGTAAAGTGCCAGGCTCATTCTTTTTCCAAAGCCCGCCTTCTCTAACTTACATTTTTTGGTGCCGAAACCTGGGAGGTTGAGGTTCCTTCTCGTTCTCCAAGGCCAGCTCTTGGGAGAGTGGAAGCCCGCCAAGTTCACTTTCCCTCCCAGCTTTCAAGACCTCCTGTGCCTTTGTGAGCAGTATAAGTCCTGTGTAAGGGCTTTATTGGTTTTCCACGTACCGCAAGGAATATTGGTCTCTCTCTCTCTCTCATTCTCTCTCTCCCTCTTTTCTCTACACTTTCTTTTCCACGAGACCAACCAGCTCTAGGACAGAGGGCCTTTGCCATTCGACCTTCCCCCATGCACCATGAATTCGCGCCTGACCCATTAGCCCAGGTAGCTCAGACGGTACTCTAGGGTGCCACAGACTATCATTCTTTCCATGTTCCCAGGGAACCCTCTGGCCAAAAGGCCCTCTGGGGAGGTTCTTGGGGGACGCCCCTCCCTCCTTCAGGGTCTCTCTCTCTCTTTGCTCGGTCAAAAGATTAGGTGATGATCTCTTCTCTCAACCGGACAGTTGCTAGCCATTTGCTACAGGGTCGAGCCAATCCATCCCGCAGGACTCTCCCTTGGCCTGCGTAAAACGAAACCTCAAACCTCCACTCTTGACCGATCTCAAGGTTCATAAACTCGAGTTACTTTACACTAAAATTTGGCATTAATACAAACTGGATAACCAAAACCACTGGCCTGAGTTCAGGACTTTCGATTTCAATATTTTATCAGATCTAACTTCTTCAAACAGAATGGCAAATGGTCAGAAGTCCCCTATATTCAAGCCTTCTGGGATCTTAGAAGCCATCCTTCTCTCTGCAAGGACTGTTCTACCTACCAAATCCTTTTCTGCTCTCTCTCTCCCTCCATTACAAAAGAATCCAAAATTAAAGCCCCTAAAAGGCCCCCTAAACCTTCAGGCCCCTATTTTGACCTGGCAGATGAGCCTCCTCCCTACTGCTCCAGAGAAGAAACTTCCAGAGATGAGACCACATCCTCTAGGCCTTCCTCCTCTAAAACAGGAGGCGATGACTCCAAAACCCCAAAAGAAATTTCCAACCCCCTCCATCGGCCAAGACCCAAAGCAAACACGTGCTTCCTCTCAGAGAGGTAGCGGGACCAGAGGGCCCTACATGGGTCCATGCGCCTTTCTCAATTTCTGATATGAGCCAAACTGAAGAAAAAGTGGGATCCTTTTCAGAAAATCCTACTAGATATAGAAAAGAATTCCTCTGCCTTACACAAGCATATCATTTAACCTGGAATGATCTTTATTACATCCTAAATGTGGGAGTTGGTGAGGGACAGGGAGGTCTGGCATGCTGCGGTTCATGGGGTCACAAAGAGTCAGACAAGACTGAGCGACTGAACTGAACTGAAATGCCACTTTAACCCCTGATGAAAAGGAACGGATATGGCAGGCAGCCTGGACTCATGCTGATCAGCTCCATAACCAAGATAAGACTAATCTGGTGGCTGATGATGCAGTCCCTTTAACTGAGCCATGGTGGACATATCAAGCAGGCGATGCTGGCATCTGGTACCTGCATCATATAATCACCTGCTTATTAGAAGGAATGCTAAAAAGCTCTCACATTCATGTTAACTATGATAAGATTAGGGAAGTGACTCAAGAAAAAGATGAAAATCCTGCCCTTTTTCTTTCACGGCTTACTGAGGCACTCCCAAAATACACTAATCTAGATATTTCCACCCCCACTGGACTTCTGTACCTACACGTCCAGTTCATAAGCCAGTCAGCCCCCAATATTCACCAAAAACTACGCCAGTTAGAGAAGGGCCCCGAAACCCCTCAGTGAGATCTCCTAGCTGCTGCTGCTGCTAAGTCGCTTCAGTCGATCTCCTAGAAATAGCCTTTAAAGTTTTCAACATTAGGGAGGAAGAAGCGAAAAAAGAAAAAGAAAGAAAAGCCAAATATGCTTTATTTGCTGCAGCTATCCAAGAAAAAAATTCAACCCCTTTGGCCTATCAACCTCGGCCCACCCGTATAGGACCTAACCCTCCAGGCCCCTGCTTCAGATGTAACCAAACAGGACACTGGGCTAAGTCCTGCCCAGACCCCCGGCCACCCACCAAACCCTGCCCCACCTGCAAACAATGGGCCACTGGAAAATGGATTGTCCTCAGACACTACCCACCAAATCTCGGGGTCCACCCCAGGCCCAACAACAATGGGCCAGGAACCAGACTCAGGGGGGTCCTAGCACCCCATCCGGTTCCTCAGATGAGGTGAGGGATGATCCAGTTGTGCCTGAATTATTCCAGTGACAAAGCCCAAGCTCCAGACCCCAAGTCTGCCCCATACAGATGGACTCGGAGCTTCAGGTGATTGGCACAGTGGCTGGACACAAAGTCTTGTTCCTAATAGACACTGGAGTGGCCTTTTCACTTTTAACCTCTTTTAAGGACCCTCTCCAACCTTCAGAAGTGGCCATCAAAGGGGTCTCAGGCATCCCTTTTTATCCCCAAATAGCCCCTCCTCTCCTTTGTTCCTGTGGTAAGGCAACACTAACACATTCTTTTTATAATAGTTCCTCAGTGCCCAATGGCATTGATGGGGCGTGATCTTCTGGCTAAGCCACAAACTTCTATAAACCTCCCATTCTTAGATCCCGCATCAATTCTTTGTATCCAAATGGCACCCGAACCCTTGGCCAGCCCTCACTCCCAAAATCTGCCCCCTGACCTTCCCCCAGTAGATCTTCAGTTCTGGGACACCAAAACCCCACTGGTAGCCTGACACCATCCCCTATACAGGTTTTTCTTAAAAATCCCTCTCAGGTAATAACCCAGACTCAATATATCCTGACCACAGAATCCCGACAAGGACTTAAATCAATAATCTCCTGACTGCTCAAAGCCAGCCTTTTGCAGCCTATCTGTTCTCCTCATAATACTCCTATACTGGCAGTCAAAAAGGGACCCCCACTCCTGGTGTCTAGTCCAAGATCTTCGCAGGATCAATGAGACCATAATACCCGTACACCGCATGGTCACTAATCCCTGTACCCTTTTCTCATCTATTCCTCCTGACACACTCTACTTCACAGTATTAGACCTCAAAGGTGCTTTCTTTACTATACCTCTATGCCACTCTTCACAGCCCCTATTTGCCTTCACCTGGACGGACCCACACACACATCAACCTCAACAATTAACTTGGACCATTTTACCACATGGGTTTAGAGATAGCCCTCGTTTTTTCCGTCAAGCCCTTCAACTGCTACTGCTAAGTCACTTCAGTCATGTCTGACTCTGTGCGATCCCAGAGACGGCAGCCCACCAGGCTCCCCGGTCCCCGGGATTCTCCAGGCAAGAACATGAGTGGGTTGCCATTTCCTTCTCCAATGCATGAAAGTGAAAGGTGAAAGTGAAGTCGCTCAGTCTTGTCCGACCCTCAGCGACCCCATGGACTATATATAGCCTACCAGGCTCCTCCATCCATGGAATTTTCCAGGCAAGACTACTGGAGTGGGGTGACATTGCCTTCTCTGCAAGCCCTTCAACGGGACCTACAAACTTTAGACCTAGGCTCTACTACCTTACTCCAATATGTAGATGATTTACTGTTAAGCAGTTCCTCTTGCCATAACTACCAAGTCCACACTGCGGCATATTAAATGCCCTAGGCAACTGGGTGGAGAAGGCGATGGCACCCCACTCCAGTACTCTTGCCTGGAAAATCCCATGGACGGAGGAGCCTGGTAGGCTGCAGTCCTAAGGGTCGCTAAGGGTTGGACAGGACTGAGCGACTTCATTTTCACTTTTCACTTTCATGCATTGGAGAAGGAAATGGCAGCCCACTCCAGTTCTTGCCTGGAGAATTCCAGGGATGGGGGAGCCTGGTGGGCTGCCATCTATGGGGTTGCACAGAGTCGGACATGACTGAAGCGACTTAGCAGCAGCAGCAGGCGACTGGGGCTACAGAGTCTCGCTCTCCAAAGCACAAATTGCTTCCACCACTGTCAATTACATAGGATTGCTTCTCACTCCCACATCCGAAATAATTCCAGCTCAGAGAATTCAAGCCTTGACCCAGACCCCCAGGCCCCAAACCAAGAGGGAACTTCTTTCTCTATTAGGCCTATTAAACTTCTTCTGAATATGGGCCCCAAATTTTGCCCTCCACACAAAACCTCTCTACCAAGCTACTCGAGGAAACTTAGATGGACCCTTATTGGCCCCCACCTCTCTCCATACCCCAGTACAAACTCTTACCAAACATTTACTACAGGCCCCTTCTCTTTACTTACCTGATTATGCCAAGTCATTTTTCCTTTTTGTACATTCTAGATAAGGACATGCCTTAGGGATTCTGTGTCAAAAAAGGGGGGACATATGGGGGCCTCTAGCTTACTTATCCAAACAACTCAATCTTGTCATGCTCGGATGGCCACCTTGTCTCCAGGCCTTAGCGGCAACTACCCTCTTAATACTTGAAGCCCAAAAACTAACCCAAAATGCTCGTCTAAATGTATGCTCACCTCATTCCTTCAAAGATTTACTCTCTCATTGGGCTTTCCTTTCTCTACCCGCTGCTCGACTACAGATCCTCCACGCACACCTCCTCGACCCATCCCTTTCTTTTATGCCTTGTAAACCTCTTAATCCTATTAGCTTACTCCCTACACCAGATCCAGAAGCAGAACACCTATCTCATGACTGTGTTCAGACCTTAGATATGACACTTAATCCCTTTGAACATATAAACGATCAGCCCCTTACTGACCCCAAAGTCCCATCCTAGTTCATGGATGGCAGTGCCCAGAAACAAGCCCCATTTGGGGCTGGATATGCTATCGTCCAGGGACAGTGTGACAAAGTTATCCCCCCTTGCCTCATCAAGTCAGCCACACTCCCAGCTCACACATCCTCACAACAGGCTGAACTGATAGCTCTTACACAAGCTTTGACCCTAGACAAAGACCAAAAGGTAAACATTTATACTGACTCCAAGTATGTCTATAACATTACATTCTAACATTATATTCTGGAGGGAGAGGGGATTCCTGACTCAGAAGGGCACACCTATTCTCAATGCTTATTTTATTTCTGAACTCTTCCATGCAGCTCAGTTCCCAAAACAAGCTGCTGTAATACATTGCCAGGGACATCAGCAACATGGTCCTATCTCCTTTTATAACAATATAAAAGATCACGAAGCAAAAGCAAAGCGGCAGACTGCCTCTGTTAGTCCTGTCTTTACTATGGCCCAAATTGACGAGCCTAACCTCCGCACATTACTTTCATATTTACATTCCCTTTTCCACCCCTCTGCCAAAGTACGTAAGGCTTTCCTTCAGAATTTATTGAACTGACTAAGGACGATGTGACTTATTTAAATAGTCTGACCCAAACTTGTACTATTTGTCAGCAGACAAATCCTAATACTAACATTTGCCCCCCTCCTTTCCCCACCCACCAGATTTGCGGACATCTTCCTGCACAAGACTGGCAGCTGGATTTCACCCACATGCCACCTATAAAAAGGGTTAAATTTCTCCTAGTCTTCATAGATACATTTTCTGGATGGATCAAAACTTTCCTCACCACTAACAAATGAGCCCTTACTGTGCTCGCCTTATTCTTACTGAAATCCTCCCCAGGTTTGGAAAGCCTTCCTCCCTCCAGTCTGACAACGGGCCCGAGTTCACATCCCAAATCACCCAAAATATTGCATGAGCCCTTCAAGTTCCTTGGAGGTTTCACATTCCTTATCATCCCTGGTCTTCTGGTAAGGTTGAGAGAGCCAACCAAGTCCTAAAAGAAACTCTGACCAAATTAACAATCAAACTTCATCAAGACTGGACTAAACTTTAGCCTTCTTAAAGGCCCAGGCCTTACCAAAGAAATCCTTAAATATCAGTCCTTTAGCCTTCTTAAAGGTCTGGGCCTTACCAAAGAAATCCTTAAATATCAGTCCATTCGAGGCCATGTATGGGAGGCCCATAGTACCTTTAGATCTCTCCCCATCCCAGGACAGTTTCAAACTGCCACCCCACCTTCCTTTTCCTTTACTTGCCCAGATATGAGATGCCCTTTGGCAACATATGGATGACCTACTCCCTCGACCACACCCCAATCTTCCATACCCATCCCTTCAAATAGGAGACAAAGTTTATTTGACAACTCAGTCCCACTCAGATCTAACCCCAAAGTGGCAAGTTCCCGACACAATTCTGCTGACCCCTACCACGGCAAAATTAAAAGAAATCACCCCTTGGGTACACATCACTCAGCTAAAAAAGGTTATGCAGCCCAATGATGAAAATGCTTGTCAGACTAATACTTATCAAGTTTCTCACAAAGGCCCTACAACTCTAAAGTTCTCACAGCTTCCACTGGCCCCAACTGGTGATGGATGAGCCTGTCGGTTTCACAGATACAATTATTCCTGGAACAACTTCTGGCAGTTATCTGGGTCTTGAGTCCTCAAGCATCCATGTTCAAATACGTTGAAGATTACATCTCCACCCTGTGGCTACAGGGAACCTTTTATAACTTTTACCCCTTCGAAATCCAATTCTTTTCCATAGTAGTCTATCTTATACTCACTTCCCCAAATGTTCTTTAACATCTTTTTCTTATCTTCCCTTCTTCCTCTGACCCACAAACTCCTTCAAAATCCTAACCTCAACTATGTATTCCAGACCCTTTATTTAACCCATACACTTCTCAATGCTTCCAACCTTCACTTGGCCAAAGACTGCTGGATATGTCTATCCGTAACTCCTCTGGGAGATTCAGCCCTCCCCACATCCATCCTCAACTGGACCACAGGTAACATGTTCCTACACCACTCATACCATGGGGAGCCTTTATTTGTCTCATGTCTTAAATATCTTCCCACTAGTGACCAAATCCAAAATTCAGACATACTCTTAGAATCTTTACTCACCGAACTTCCGTCCTTCAACAAAAAACCTCCAATAGGAGGCCCTATTGCCCAGAGAGTAACACTGTTAAAACCAGCTCCTTTTTGCATATCCAGAAATTCCCGAAACAGTTCATATGACCAACCCATGGGCACAATCCCTAACCACATGTGCAACCATACCTTCACTTTACTCTTTGCCACTGGAAATGCTATATATAATGTTTCTGGTCTTACAGGACACTCGTTAACCTTTACAGGACGGTTTCCCTCAGCATATTCCTCCACTTCTCCCATCATTGGGGCCACCTTAGTGGGGTCTCTGAGTGTTCTTGAACGAGCAATCAAAACCCCCTGCCTTGACTCCTCTTCGCCATTGACGTCAGCTTTGTATTACGACACCTGGCCTATTTTTCCTGTGTGGGACGTCTACATACCTCTATCTACCTACTAATTGGACCAGAACCTGCACCCTGGTATACTCCAGTCCAAACATTTTAATAGCCCCCAATGATCAACCCTTGACTATTCCTCTCATCCACAAGCAAATAAAATGAGCCATTCATTTCATTCCCCTCTTAGTAGGACTAGGAATAGTGGCTGGAATTGGAACAGGAACCAGTGGCTTAACCACCTCCATCCAAAACTACCAGACACTATCTAAAGACCTATCAGACAGCCTCCAGAAAATAGCTCAAGGCCTAATAACTATCCAAAATCAACTCAATTCCTTGGTGGCCATCAGTTCAGTTCAGTCGCTCAGTCGTGTCCGACTCTTTGCAACCCCATAAATCGCAGCATGCCAGGCCTCCCTGTCCATCACCAACTCCCAGAGTTCACCCAGACTTATGTCCATCGAGTCAGTGATGCCATCCAGCCATCTCATCTTCTGTCGTCCCCTTCTGCTCTTGCCCCCAATCCCTCCCAGCATCAGAGTCTTTTCCAATGAGTCAACTCTTCGCATCAGGTGGCCAAAGTACTGGAATTTCAGCTTTAGCATCATTCCTTCCAAAGAAATCCCAGGGCTGATCTCCTTCAGAATGGACTGGTTGCATCTCCTTGCAGTCCAAGGGACTCTCAAGAGTCTTCTCCAACACCACAGTTCAAAAGCATCAATTCTTCGGTGCTCAGCCTTCTTCACAGTCCAACTCTCACATCCATACATGACCACAGGAAAAACCATAGCCTTGACTAGACGAACCTTTGTTGGCAAAGTAATGTCTCTGCTTTTGAATATGCTATCTAGGTTGGTCATAACTTTCCTTCCAAGGAGTAAGTCTCTTTTAATTTCATGACTGCAGTCACCATCTGCAGTGATTTTGGAGCCCCCAAAAATAAAGTCTGACACTGTTTCCACTGTTTCCCCATCTATTTCCCATGAAGTGATGGGACCAGATGCCATGATCTTCGTTTTCTGAATGCTGAGCTTTAAGCCAACTTTTTCACTCTCTGCTTTCAATTTCATCAAGAGGCTTTTGAGTTCCTCTTCACTTTCTGCCATAAGGGTGGTGTCATCTGCATATCTGAGGTTATTGATATTTCTCCCGGCAATCTTGATTCCAGCTTGTGTTTCTTCCAGTCCAGTGTTTCTCATGATGTACTCTGCATATAAGTTAAATAAGCAGGGTGACAATATATAGTCTTGACGTACTCCATTTCCTATTTGAAACCAGTCTGTTGTTCCATGTCCAGTTCTAACTGTTGCTTCCTGACCTGCATATAGATTTCTCAAAAGTCAGATCAGGTGTTCTGGTATTCCCATCTCTTTCAGAATTTTCCACAGTTTATTGTGATCCACACAGTCAAAGGCTTTGGCATAGTCCATAAAGTAGAAATAGATGTTTTTCTGGAACTCTCTTGCTTTTTCTATGATCCAGCGGATGTTGGCGATTTGATCTCTGGTTCCTGTGCCTTTTCTAAAACCAGCTTGAACATCAGGAAGCTCACAGTTCACATATTGCTGAAGCCTGGCTTGGAGAATTTTGAGCATTACTTTACTAGCATGTGAGATGAGTGCAATTGTGCGGTAGTTGGAGCATTCTTTGGCATTGCCTTTCTTTGGGATTGGAATGAAAACTGAACTTTTCCAGTCCTGTGGCCACTGCTGAGTTTTCCAAGTTTGCTGGCATATTGAGTATAGCACTTTCACAGCATCATTTTTCAGGATTTGAAATAGATAAATGGGAATTCCATCACCTCCACTACTTTTGTTCGTAGTGATGCTTTCTAAGGCCCACTTGACTTCACATTCCAGGATGTCTGGCTCTAGGTCAGTGATCACACCATCGTGATTATCTGGGTCATGAAGATCTTTTTGTACAGTTCTTCTGTGTATTCTTGCCACCTCTTCTTAATATCTTCTGCTTCTGTTAGGTCCATACCATTTCTGTCCTTTATCGAGCCCATCTTTGCATGAAATGTTCCCTTGGTATCTCTAATTTTCTTAAAGAGATCTCTAGTCTTTCCCATTCTGTTGTTTTCCTTTATTTCTTTGCATTGATCACTGAAGAAGGCTTTCTTATCTCTTCTTGCTATTCTTTGGAACTCTGCATTCAGATGCTTATATCTTTCCATTTCTTCTTTGCTTTTCACTTCTCTTCTTTTCACAGCTATTTGTAAGGCCTCCCCAGACAGCCATTTTGCTTTTTTGCATTTCTTTTCCACAGGGATGGTCTTGATCCCTGTCTCCTGTACAATGTCACGAACCTCCGTCCATAGTTCATCAGGCACTCTATCTATCAGATCTAGGCCCTTAAATCTATTTCTCACTTCCACTGTATAATCATAAGGGATTTGATTTAGGTCATACCTGTATGGTCTAGTGGTTTTCCCTACTTTCTTCAATTTAAGTCTGAATTTTTCAATAAGGAGTTCATGATCTGAGCCACAGTCAGCTCCTGGTCTTGTCTTTGCTGACTGTATAGAGCTTCTCCATCTTTGGCTGCGAAGAATATAATCAATCTGATTTCGGTGTTGACCATCTCGTGATGTCCATGTGTAGAGTCTTCTCTTGTGTTGTTGGAAGAGGGTGTTTGTTATGATCAGTGCATTTTCTTGGCAAAACTCTATTAGTCTTTGCCCTGCTTCATTCTGTATTCCAAGGCCAAATTTGCCTGTTACTCCAGGTGTTGCTTGACTTCCTACTTTTGCATTCCATTCCCCTATAATGAAAAGGACATCTTTTTTGGGTGTTAGTTCTAAAAGGTCTTATAGGTCTTCATAGATCTGTTCAACTTCAGCTTCTTCAGTGTTACTGATTGGGGAATAGACTTGGGTTACTGTGATATTGAATGGTTTGCCTTGGAAATGAACAGAAATCATTCTGTCATTTTTGAGATTGCATCCAAGTAGTGCATTTCAGACTCTTTTGTTGACCATGATGGCCACTCCATTTCTTCTGAGGGATTCATGCTCTCAGTAGTAGATATAATGGTCATCTGAGTTAAATTCACCCATTCCAGTCCATTTCAGTTCACTGATTCCTAGAGTGTTGACATTCACTCTTGCCATCTCTTGTTTGACCACTTCCAATTTGCCTTGATTCATGGACCTTACATTCCAGGTTCCTATGCAATATTGCTCTTTACAGCATTGGACCTTGCTTCTATCACCAGTCACGTCCACAGCTGGGTATTGTTTTTGCTTTGGCTCCATCCCTTCATTCTTTCTGGAGTTATTTCTCCACTGATCTCCAGTAGCATATTGGGCACCTACTGACCTGGGGAGTTTCTCTTTCAGTATCCTATCATTTTGCCTTTTCATACTGTTCATGGGGTTCTCAAGGCAAGAATACTGAAGTGGTTTGCCATTTCTGTCTCCAGTGGACCACATTCTGTCAGATCTCTCCACCATGACCCACTCATCTTGGGTTGCCCCACAGGCATGGCTTAGTTTCTTTGAGTTAGACAAGGCTGTGGTCCTAGTGTGATTAGATTGACTAGTTTTCTGTGAGTATGGTTTCAGGGTGTCTGCCCTCTGATGCCCTCTTGCAACACCTACCATCTTAATTGGGTTTCTCTTTCCTTGGGCGTGGGGTATCTCTTCACGGCTACTCCAGCAAAGTGCAGCCCCTGCTCCTTACCTTGGACGAGGGGTATCTCCTCACTGTCACCCTTCCTGACCTTCTACGTGGGAAGGTCAACACTTGGTGGCCATAGTGTTACAAAACAGAAGGGGATTAGACCTACTCACTGCAGAGAAGGGAGGTTTGTGCCTTTTTCTAGACAAATCCTGCTGTTTCTATGCCAACCAGTTGGGTATTGTCCAAGGAGCTGCAAAAAACCTTACAGATCAAGCCTCATGAATCCGCCAGAGATTAAGCAACTCGTGGCAGTCATGGTTGACAGATTGGAACTAGATGCCTTGAGTTTTACCCCTTCTCAGACCATTCATTTTTATCATCCTGCTACTCATCTTTGGGCCTTGTTTGTTTAATCTTTTCCAGGGATTCCTCCAAGATCGAATCTGAGCCATTTCTCAAGTCCAAGACTGTTCTTTTGCTTGAGACCCTGATGGCTACAATAGAAAATCAACACTATGGGCCTTAGACTTCCTTCCTCCCAGACCACAAACCCTTGACCCTCATTTACCAGCATGAAGAAGCCCTGAACATAAACGACGCCCACCTCTCTTTCTCTTTTTATATATATTCCTTAGGGTCTGGAATGAAGGAAAGTTACACGGCTCAAAATAGCCTGGAGTTAAAACTCCCCTCGGGGTCCTCCCCACCATTCTATGCAAAACAACTCTCTCACCCAAAGGAAAAAGTGGACATTAAGGTTGATTACAACCAGCTCCCAGCTGGTCCCAGCCTCTGGCCAATCTCCAGAATTTCTTGCCCAGACATTTAAGAGATAACTAATCCAAACAACCTTGGAGAAGAACAAGCCCCTTAAGACAGTAGATTTCCACATATATGCCTATATACACTTACTCTTTTCTTGGGTTAGTGCAGCAGCTCACTAATCTGACTGCTGCCCCTTCTCATCTCATTAAAGGTGATCTATTCCTGTAAAGTGCCGGTCTCGTTCTTTTTCCAAACCTCACCTTCTCTAACTCCCTTACCCTACATGGGGCAAATAGGAACTCTCTGTACTATGTTTACAACTTTTCTATAAATCTAAAACTATTCTAAAATTAAAAGTTTTTTTTAAAAAAAAGACAAAGGCCACTGGGTTATGATGACCCACCTCTGATTGGGAAGGATTCCCCTCCTCCACTAGAAAAGCATTGGGTTTTTATCTGATTATTTGTTTTCAATTTGACTTCTAATTCTGAGTCTGTGGTCTGCTTTTCCTACATTTCAGTTTCTCCATCTATAAACCTGGAATTATTATGGATGACAGTATAGACAGACACTTTGGGCAGTGATGAAGAAGCAACCCTGCATTTGGGTATGTTAACTTGTAAAAAGGGTTCTTACCAATATCCCCAAACATCTCCAACAGTGACAGGTAAATTGTCCACCCCTAGTCATTATGTGAAAGTCAAAATGGACCTGCCTCTAGATTTCTCCTTCAGGGTGTCTCATTAAATTCACTTTAAAAAATTGCCCTAGTCTAGTGGCAATTTCTGAGTCATCAAGACAGTATTAGTATTTTATGACCAGAAACTTTTGTAGAGCCCTGTCAGGGGATCACTAGCTCATCTATGAAGCACAGAATTTTTCATTTTGAATGTTGTCAGAAAAGGTAAATGAAAAGATCCATCAAGTAACAACAAGAAAAAACAAAAAACAAAAATGTCACACTGGAACTAAGAACTCTTAAAAACAGTCTTTGCTTTTCTAACTTGATACAACTTTACATGTGGATTTATCTTTCATAAAAGAGGAAATGAGCACACAATTAATCAAAGACAGAAATGAAAAGTCACGCTGTCTAGCTTTACTTCATTAGGAAATTGTTGCCAGCATTGTTTACTTTGGCACTGCTAACACATGTTGAAATGAATTTGAATAATAAAGGTAAGATCTTCAGGGGACATACACCTATTTTACACTGAGGAAGTAAATATAGTAACCAGGCTATTACACTAGGGTATGACAGTGTGTGTGTAAAGAGCAGGTATGACAGGGTCAGAAACCTATACATTAACCTGAGATAATGCACTGGAAAAGTACAGAGAGCTATACATATCCAAGCATTTGCTATTGGGTGTTTACAATAAAGTGGCCTGAAATACATGCAAATGTCAGGAGGAACCAACATCTTTTTTCACCTAAAAGTCCAGCTCCCTCACCTCAAGTTTAAGACAACCCTGAAAGGCCATTCCAGCTTTCAGACACCTGGTGGGTTCCTCAGAGGCCTTGTCTAAGACTGCACTGCAACCAGAGGTGAACTGATAAGCAGGCTCTCCAAGGCAGGAGGGAAAGCCCTGATTTACAGTTATCTGAGTTTTCACACAAGCTGACTCTTGTCACATCCTGACTTCTCTCTTAGCCCCTTTCTGCTTTTTTCCCTTCTTGACTTGGTAATCCCAAGACCCTCCCCAGATCAAACTCCTGCACACCCATTCTGTCTCAGGGTCTTATTCTAAAGGAATCCAATGGTTACTCAGGCAGTGGGGGACCCCCAGAAGGGAGAATAAGATCCCACTATGGAGAGGAAAGAGTTCACTGTTCAAATCATGAAGAGCCCTGTTTGGAATTTATTTTGTGGGCCATGGGAAAACAGTGAAGGGTTTCAAAATAGGTCACTAATCTGATATATATTTTAGGAAGGTTGTTCTGGAAGCAGAACATAGAACAAACTGGAGCACCAAGAAGCTGTTGCAATAGTCCAGTTGGACAGTGACAGTGGGAATGAAGAGGAAATCTCATGAAACACCAGGAGAATTTGGTGACTAATTGGATATAATGTGGGAAAGAGAGAAAGAAGAGTTGAAGATTAAGTTAGGATTACTACTGGTCTGGGAGACTAGTTGGATTAGTTTGTGGCAGAGAATATTAGGAGGAGGATATATTTCTAACATACTGACATTAAGTTATATGCACATGGACCATCAGGGTGGAGCTATTCAGAAGGGATATATATATATATAATCACATCGTATTACTTATAGGCATACCTTGACTATTCCAAACCAAGTCTAAATAAATACATGCATTATAGCAAGATGAAAACAAATAGATGAAAAACTGAAGTGAAGAGAATTACAAGGGAAGTTAATACACAAAAAACAGACCCCAAACAGCAACCACAGATAGGCCACCAAATCTGCCCTGAGCTTCCTAGTGGCAAAACAGAAAAACACAATCAAGTACATCTTTCATTGAGACCCTAAGTCAAAAGAAGGTCGATAATTTCAGAGAACCACCCATTCTCGGATACTGAGATCCAAGGAAAACACCTTCCAGGGCGGGCCAGTAGCTGGAGTTAAAGAAAGGAAAGCTGAAAAGTGAGATGGGGATGGAAATGTGGGAGTTGAGGAGTGTGGGTGGTGACAATGTTTGTAGACACAAGGAAAGTGTGTAATATGAGAAGAAAAAGGAGCAAATATGGAACCCTGGGAACAGTGACACTTAAGAGGAAAGTTGGAGAACCAGGGAAAGAGAAAAAGCAGAGAAAATTATGAATCCCAGCCACGTGAAATGCAGACATACTGTTTGGGAGCACTTGAAAGTTTGTTTTCTAGTTTCAACTAATATATGTCGAAACATACCAATAATAGCCTACAAATGCTTCCTTGGGGTGGAGGAGACAGAGCAATTTCTTATCTATCTTTTCAAAAGCACAGATGAAGGTCACTGTCAAAACATAACCCCAAACTCAAATGAATATTAGGTTATACCAGTGATGTCATGGTTACTATCATATGACTAAAGTAATTGGCAGTAGCAGAATGTCTATACAAGACTTTAGTAACAGTTTCTATCTTAACTCTAATTTTAAAGTAAAAAATCATAACTTATGCTCACTTCAGGAATAACTGAGTCTTCAGAAAAGATACACATTTTTGAAGAATAAGTTTCTCCCAACATCCTGTCTTAAGAGTATAAAAGTTCAGTTTTTTTAAATTTCCCTTGCAAATTAATTCCTCTCTATATCCTACTGTAGCAAAAGAATCACTAGGTTTACCTGTGGATTAAGATGATAAATGAAACAGGTAATCTCTGCCCTCAAGAAATGTGAGACCTGTCTAAGCTCTAAAAAGGAAGACTTGAGGAAATCAGTTGGAGAGGTCATTGCTGATGCTGTTTTCCTTTAGGGATTTGGGAGGTGAAATACCATGAAATAATGTAAATAAAAATGATGGAGTCCCCCTAAGTCAAATAATTTTTGATAAATATTCAACCAATGGAAATGTCATGGGAAAAATACACTGTTCTATATCAGATTTTTTTTTAAAGAAATAGGAAATAGAAATAGGCTGTGCATCTTGTGTGAGAAAGGAATAACAGATGTAAACCAAGCAACCATATGAAAAGCCCATTGAAGAGAACTGGATGATTAATACACTACAAACAGGTTGAGACAGCATGATTTATCTCCATCTCAGAATGGAAACCTACGATGCAGAAAATGAGGTTAAAATGAAAAATGCAGGAATCCTGGCAAACAACAGAATAAGGGATAATCTATGTTTAAAGTTGAGGCATAAATTAAAATGAGGAGCCAAAATTCTTCTTGTAAAGAATCCACAAATCTATTGACAAGTCTTGGCAAGTAAGCTGGACTTGGAGTTCTTCCTTAGAGAACTTGGGATTTTTCTCTAGCCCAAGACAAACCATAGATCTAGAATGAAACCACCCACTGCATTTCTTAGTGAGATGATGATGCTTTACAGGTGACAAAGAAAATTTTACAGAGAGGGCAATGGCAGGGAATGGAAGCCCACTGAAGAATTTTCTTTGTGGTAGATGCAGAGGAATAATTTAGTGTTCCCACGGAAATAATGGCACTTGGATGATAAGTCACTGCAGAAATTAAGACAAATAGAACCCAACTTGCTATGTGACAATATTTTAATAATATTATTAATAATCAGAAGATTACTTACCAGGTACCAGACAGAGTGGTAGGCAGGTATTCTCTTTGTACAGTTGAAGTAACAGGCTTCGAGTGGATTGAGGACAACTGTCAAAGAAGAAGATTAACACATGGCTCAGACCTCTGATGTCCCAAGAAGAGCCCAAACCATCCAGCCATCTAAAACAGCTAACCATCTGTGAGGCATGGTTGCAAATGTTTTACCCTTTCAGTAACCTAATATTGTATTGATATATTTCAGATGACAAAACTAAAGCTCCGTAAGTGATATCTCTAAAGTTACACAAAGCTGGAAAAGGGATTTCTGTGCTGGAGCCTTTTTGTACTAGCTCAAAAGGACAGATCTTTAACTTTCCAGGAATTCTGCAGGTGATCAGTAAACATAACCACTGTAAAACTGTATAGCATAGGGAACTATATTCAACATTTTATAATAACTGATAATGGAAAAGTATCTGAAAACCAACATATATGTGTGTGTATATATATATATATGAATGTATATAAACATATATGTGTGTGTGTATATATATATATGTAAAACTGAATCATTTTGCTGTATATTTGAAACTAACACAACACTGAAGATTAACTACAGTTCAATAAAAAAAAAAATTTACTGGGGAAAAAAAGGAAAAGCCCTTTACAATTCTACAGTATAGCCCGATCTGGGGAAAGCAGTGTTTTCCTAAACTTAGAAGAAAAATATCTCCATATTCCTATTCCCACTTCTCAAGCTCAAGGTCCCAAGCTTTCCCAAACAAGTCATTAAACAGCTACAATGTCATTATGTTAACACTTCACTAGCACAATCTTACTTTTTAAAATCAAGAGCAGCACCAGGGAAATATTTTATTTCTTAAATAAATTCATGGCTTTTAATCTTTCACTTTGGATTTTTTGTAACATAAAATTTTACTGAAGTATATATACCAAAAATGCACACATTAAAAGTGGACAGTTCAACTAACTTTCATAAAATGAGTACACCTATATAACAATCTTTCAGATAAGAAACTGGACATGACCAGATCCTTAGAAGTCCTCGTGTGTCTTGTCACTAGCTTCTCTCAAGGGTTAACAATCATCTTGAATTATAACTCAATAAATTCATTGTCTGTGTTTGAATGTCATATAAATAGAATCATACAAATTTATATATTATTTTACTGAGCTTCTCTCATTCAACACTGTATTTATGAAATTCGTGTAACCAGCTGCATCAAGTGGTAGTTTGTTCATTGTCATTGCTTTGAAGCATTCCACAACTTGTTTATCTATCCTACCATTGATAGGTATTTGCTGGTTCTATTTCTTTCTTCAATTTTTGATGGGCGAGATGGTGCTATGAACACCCCTGTGTATCTTTTTAGTGAACATATGGGAGTCATTTCAGAATTATTCAGATTTATTGGCTGTATTTTTGAGGACTTTGAATGATACTTTAAAACATCATTTTTCTCTTTCCAGGGTATATTTCTCTATTTGAAGTTTGGTTAATAATTGTGATCACTCACTGTATATATTCTGTTAAATTTTTCCCTAACAGTATTTCTAGTGATTACATCAAGAAATGACCAGGTCTTAAATTTCCTTGAACATGTTACTTACTATGTGTTATGGGAATTCAACAGTAATCAAATAAGATGCCAATATGGGCTTCTGCTGATTGATGTATGCAGACTAGGTTCACAACCAATGAAAAGTGATGGATAATATTTATTTTTTTAAAAATCTTCTTAAATCCAACAACAAACTGGCTAGAAAAGACTGTAAGAAATACTCTGGTCAAAAACTAACAGGGAGCCAGGACATGGAAGCAACCTAGATGTCCATCAGCAGATGAATGGATAAGAAAGCTGTGGTACATACACACAATGGAGTATTACTCAGCCATTAAAAAGAATACATTTGAATCAGTTCTAATGAGGTGGATGAAACTGGAGCCTATTATACAGAGTGAAGTAAGCCAGAAAGAAAAACACCAATACAGCATACTAACGCATATATATGGAATTTAGAAAGATGGTAACAATAACCCTGTGTATGAGACAGCAAAAGAGACACTGATGTATAGATCAGTCTTATGGACTCTGTGGGAGAGGGAGAGGGTGGGGAGATTTGGGAGAATGGCATTGAAACATGTATAATATCATGTATGAAACGAGTCTCCAGTCCAGGTTCGATGCACAATACTGGATGCTTGGGGCTGGTGCACTGGGACGACCCAGAGGGATGGCACGGGGAGGGAGGAGGAAGGAGGGTTCAGGATGGGGAACATGTGTATACCAGTGGCGGATTCGTGTTCATATATGACAAAACCAATACAATATTGTAAAGTTAAAAAAAAAAAAAAAACTAACAGGGAAGAGAAAGGATGAACAACAAAGTCCTACTGTGTAGCACAGGGCACTATATTCAAACCCTGGGATATAGCATAATGGAAAAGAATAAAAAAGACTGGATATTTAAAAAAATAATATATATAAATGTATGGATGTATAACTAAGTCACTTTGCTGTACAGCAGAAATTAACACAACATTGTAAATCAATTACAATTCAATTAAAAAAAAAAACTAAAAGGTAACAGGCAGGGAAGAGAGAATACTGATTCTGCTTCCATTTTGAGGGCATGCACTGAACTGGGTGAACAGGATCTTTGATATGCATGCCTTCTGAGACTAGGGTAGAGAAGATATAATCCAGGGTGTGAACAGACTATGGAGCTAGGACCCAAGGCATACAACCTCAATGGAAAAATGTACTAGAATAAACTCTATCTCCCAAGGGATGGCAAAGATAATTGTCAATGTGTGAAAGAAGAAAAAAAAAGTTGTAACAAAAAATAATCCCATACTAGTCAATAAAACAAGTCTCAGCAAGTTTCAAAAGAATGTTATCAGACAGATCACATATCTTGGGAACCAATTAACAAAATAATAGCTAGAAATATACCATAGTTGAAAATAAAGAACTACACTTCTAAATAACTAGTCAAAAAAATTATAACAGTAATTAAGAAATTAGGCAATATTTAGAACTAAACAATAATGAAAATTATACATATCAAAGTTTTTGGTATGCTGCTAAAACAATAAGTAGGAAGGAAAGTCGCTCAGTCGTGTCCGACTCTTTGCGACCCCATTGACTGTAGCCAATCCTCTGTCCATGGGATTTTCCAGGCAATAGTACTGGAGTGGATTGCCATTTCCTTCTCCAGGGGATCTTCCCGACCCAGGGATGGAACCCAGGTCTCCTGCATTGTAGACAGGCGCTTTACTGTCTGAGCCACCAGGGAAGTCTTAAAACAATAAGTAGAGACATATAACTCCTGTTGCACCAATTAGGAGTGAAAAAGAGCTACACATTATTGAACAAAGAATTCCAATATAAGAAATTAGGAAAAGAATAGTAAAATAAATCCAAAGAAAGATGGAGATAAGAAGTAACAAAGATAAAAGCAGAAATTAAAAATAAGAAAACTAATTCACAATAGTGAAAATTAACAAAATTTGTTTCTTTGAGATCAGTAAAATTGACAGATCTCTAATTTCACCGATAAAGAAAAAAAGAGAAGAGGTACAAACAATCAATTTTGAGCCTCCCAGGTGGCGCTAGAGGCAAAGAACTTGCCTGCTAATGCAGGAGATGTAAGAGGCATGGGTTCAATCCCAGAGTTGGGAAGATTCCCTGAAGGAGGGCATGGCAACCCATTCCAGTATTCCTGCCTGGAGAATCCCATGGACAGAGGAGGCTGGTGGGCTACAATCCATAGGGTAGTAAAAGTCAGACACAACTGAAGCAAATTACCATGCATGTACAAAAAAAAAAAAATATTAGAAATGAAAAAGGAAATATATCAATAGATACTATAGACATTATAAAAAGATATACACTAATAAATTTTAAAACTTAAACGAAAAAGACAAATTCCTAGAAAATTAAAACTTAACCAAAACTGACTCAAGAAGAAATGAAATATCTGAATCCTCCCAAAGAAATTAGTTTAATGACTAAAAACACTCCTATGTTTTTAATAAACACTCCTATGTTTTAAGAATAATGAGTTCATCTTTAAAGCCTCTAGGCTTTGGGGTAGAGACAGGGATCAAGACCATCCCCATGGAAAAGAAATGCAAAAAAGCAAAATGGCTGTCTGGGGAGGCCTTACAAATAGCTGTGAAAAGAAAAGAAGTGAAAAGCAAAGGAGAAAAGGAAAGATATAAGCATCTGAATGCAGAGTTCCAAAGAATAGCAAGAAGAGATAAGAAAGCCTTCCTCAGGGATCAATGCAAAGAAATAGAGGAAAACAACAGAATGGGAAAGACTAGAGATCTCTTCAAGAAAATTAGAGATACCAAGGGAACATTTCATGCAAAGATGGGCTCGATAAAGGACAGAAATGGTATGGACCTAACAGAAGCAGAAGATATTAAAAAGAGATGGCAAGAATACACAGAAGAACTGTACAAAAAAGATCTTCACAACCCAGATAATCATGATGGTGTGATCACTGACCTAGAGCCAGACATCCTGGAATGAGAAGTCAAGTGGGCCTTAGAAAGCATCACTACGAACAAAGCTAGTGGAGGTGATGGAATTCCAGTTGAGCTATTTCAAATCATACAAGATGATGCTGTGAAAGTGCTGCACTCAATATGCCAGCAAATTTGGAAAACTCAGCAGTGGCCACAGGACTGGAAAAGGTCAGTTTTCATTCCAGTTCCAAAGAAAGTAAATGCCAAAGAATGCTCAAACTACTGCACAATTGCATTCATCTCACACACTAGTAAAGTAATGCTCAAAATTCTCCAAGCCAGGCTTCAGCAATACATGAACCATGAACTTCCAGATGTTCAAGCTGGTTTTAGAAAAGGCACAGGAACCAGAGATCAAATTGCCAACATCCGCTGGATCATAGAAAAAGCAAGAGAGTTCCAGAAAAACATCTATTTCTGCTTTATTGACTATGCCAAAGCCTTTGACTGTGTGGATCACAATAAACTGTGGAAAATTCTGAAAGAGATGGGAATACCAGGCCACCTGACCTGCCCCTTAAAAAACCTATATGCAGGTCAGGAAGCAACAGTTAGAACTGGACATGGAACAACAGACTGGTTCCAAATAGGAAAAGGAATACGTCAAGGCTGTACATTGTCACCCTACTTATTTAACTTCTATGTAGAGTACATCATGAGAAACGCTGGGCTGGAAGAAGCACAAGCTGGAATCAAGATTGCTGGGAGAAATATCAATAACCTCAGATATGCAGATGACACCACCCTTATGGCAGAAAGTGAAGAGGAACTAAAGAGCCTCTTGATGAAACTTAAAGAGGAGAGTGAAAAAGTTGGTTTAAAGCTCAACATTCAGAAAACGAAGATCATGGCATCTGGTCCCATCACTTCATGGAAAATTGATGGGGAAACAGTGGCAACAGTGTCAGACTTTATTTTTCTGGGCTCCAAAATCACTGCAGATGGTGACTGCAGCCATGAAATTAAAAGACGCTTACTCCTTGGAAGGAAAGTTATGACCAACCTAGATAGCATATTGAAAAGCAGAGACATTACTTTGCCAACAAAGGTCCGTCTAAGTCAAGGCTATGGTTTTTCCTGTGGTCATGTATGGATGTGAGAGTTGGACTGTGAAGAAGGCTGAGCACTGAAGAATTGATGCTTTTGAACTGTGGTGCTGGAGAAGACTCTTGAGAGTCCCTTGGACTGCAAGGAGATGCAACCAGTCCATTCTGAAGGAGATCAGCCCTGGGATTTCTTTGGAAGGAATGATGCTAAAGCTGAAACTCCAGTACTTTGGCCACCTCATGCGAAGAGTTGACTCATTGGAAAAGACTCATGCTGGGAGGGATTGGGGGCACGAGGAGAAGGGGACGACAGAGGATGAGATGGCTGGATGGCATCACTGACTCGATGGACGTGAGTCTGGGTGAACTCCAGGAGTTGGTGATAGATAGGGAGGCCTGGCGTGCTGCAATTTATGGGGTCGCAAAGAGTCGGACACGATTGAGCGACTGAACTGTTGCATAGCAATAGATAACCACTCATTATCTATATTTGTTATAAAGGGGTCTAGGTAAATATTTAATGATACTAGAGAATTATTGTTTTCATTGTCATATGTTTCTAGAAATTTTTTTTAATTTCCTTTTTGATTTCTTCCATAACCTGTTGGTTATTTAGGAATGTATTCCTTAATCTCCATGTGTTTGTGTTTCTTACAATTTTTTTTCCCTTGTAATTTATATCTAGTCTCATAGCATTGTGGTCAGAGAAGATGCTTGATATGATTTCAATTTCCTTAAATTTACTGAGTTTGATTTGTGACCCAAGATGTGGTCTATCCTGGAGAATGTTCCATGTGCACTTGAGAAGAAGGTGTATTCTTCTGCATTTGGATGGAATGTCCTGAAGATATCAATGAGATCCATCCCATATTATGTATCATTTAAGACTTGTGTTTCCTTATTAATTTTGTGTTTTGATGATCTGTCCATTGGTGTGAGTGGGGTGTTAAAGTCTTCCACTATTATTGTGTTACTGTCAATTTCTTCTTTTATGTCTGTCAGTGTTTGTCTTATGTATTCAGGTGCTCCTATGTTGGTGCATAGGTATTTACAATTGTCTTCCTCTTGGATTGATTCCTTGATCATTATGTAGTGTCCTCCCTCTTATTATCTTCTTTATTTTAAGGTCTATTTTGTCTGATATGAGATTGCTACTCCAGCTCTCTTTTGCTTCCCATTTGCACGGAATATATTTTTCCATCTTTTCACTTTCAGTCTGTGTGTCTTTAGGTCTGAAGTGGATTTCTTGTAGACAGCATATATATGGGTCTTGTTTTTGTATTCTCTCAGCCAGTCTGTGTCTTTTGGTTGGAACATTTAATCCATTTACATATAAAGTAATTATTGATATATATGTTCCTTTTGCCATTTTCTAATTGTTCAGGATTGATTTTGTAGATCTTTTTCTTCTCTTATATTTTTGACTATATAAGTCCCTTTAACATTTGTTGAAAAGATGGTTTGGTGGTACTGAATTCTCTTAACTTCTGCTTGTCTGAAAAGCTTTCTATTTCTCCATCAATTTTGAATGAGATCCTTGCTGGATACAGTAATCTTGGTTGTAGATTTTTTTTCCCTTTCAGTACTTTAAATATATCCTGCCATTCCCTTCTGGCCTGCAGAGTTTCTGCTGAAAGATCAGCTGTTAAATGTATGGGGTTTCCCTTGTATGTTACTTGTTGCTTTTCCCTTGCTGCTTTTAATATTATTTCAATGTGTTTAGTCTTTGTTAGTTTGATTAAGTATGTGTCTTGGCATGTTTCTCCTTGGGTTTATCCTGTATGGGGCTATTTGTGCCTCTTGGACTTGATTGACTATTTCCTTTTCCATGTTGGGGAAATTTTCAAATATAATCTCTTCAAAAATTTTCTCATACCCTTTCTTTTTCTCTTCTTCTGGGACTCCTATAATTCGAATGTTGGTATGTTTGATATTGTCCGAGAGGTCTCTGAGACTACCCTCAGTTCTTTTCATTCTTCTTACTTTATTCTGCTCTTCAGAAGTTATTTCCACCATTTTCTCTTCCAGCTCACTGATTCGTTCTTCTGCTTCAGATATTCTGTATTGATTCCTTCTAGATATTTTTAATTTCAGTAATTGTGTTGTTCATCTCTTTGTTTATTCTTTAAATCTTCTAGGTCTTTGTTAATTGATTCTTGCATTTTCTCCATTTTGTTTTCAAGGTTTTTGATCATCTTTACTATCATTATTCTGAATTCTTTTTCAGGTAGTTTGCCTATTTCCTTTTCATTTATTTGGACTTCTGTATTTCTAGTTTGTTCCTTCGTTGGTGTAGTATTCTCTGCCTTTTCATTATTTTTTTTTAACTTATTGTGTTTGAGGTCTCCTTTTCTCAGCCTTTAAGATTGAATTCTTTCTTCCTTTTGGTTTCTGCCCTCCTAAGGTTGGTCCAGTGGTTTGTGTAAGCTTCATATAGGGTGAGATTTTTGTGTCGAGAGAGACCAGCTCAACAAGTAGGATTTCCGAAAGCGCGATACAGGGGAGAATGAGAAACAAGACACAAGAATTCAATGAAAAGCGAGGATCCGGTGACCAACACCGTTCCAAGGTGAAGGTGCCGAAATGGAATCCAAGCCAGCTTTACTATACTCTCAGCTTTGAAGGAAACAATGTGCAGGGAGTTAAGCTATAACTCACGTGGCCTTCAGGGCCAAAGAACAAAGTGATCATTAATCACTGAGTAACTAAGAAACAGTAATCAATAACAAATCAGTAACTAAGACTAATATTCTTATCTACAGATTTTCCACCAGATATGTAAAATGTGTGACTCTGAGATGCCAGTTGGGAAACAGTCTGGGTTGGTTTTCTGACCCCAGGATCATATATTGTTTTCAAGATTATGAACTGTTCCCTCTGGACTTGTTCCAAGAGTCTCATGCCTTACAGCATTCAGTTTATCAATAATTATAAATTTCTTTTGCGCCCTTGCTGAGGCCTGGTTTTCTTTTATTCTTCCTGTCTCCTACATTTGTGCTGAGTGTTTTTGTTTGTTTTTCCTCTGATGGGCAAGGCTGAGTGAGGTGGTAATCCTGTCTCTTGATGACTGGGTTTGTATTTTTGTTTTGTTTGTTGTTTAGACGAGGCTTCCTGCACAGGGTGCTACTGGTGGCTGGGCGATGCTGGGTCTTGTATTCAAGTGGTTTTGTTTGTGTGAGTTCTCACTATTTGATACTTCTGGTGGGCTGCCGTCTAAGGGGTTGCACAGAGTCGGACACGACTGAAGCGACTTAGCAGCAGCAGCAGCAGGGTTAGGTCTCTGGTGGCCTAGGGTCTTAAAGTCGGTGTTCCCACTCCAAAGGCTCAGGGCTTGGTCTCTGGTCAGGAACAAAGATTCCACAAGTGCTTTGTTATGGCATTAAGTGAGATTAAAACAAATAACCAAAAGGAAAAACCAAACATGAACCCCAGACAAATGGTAGTTACAAAATCAGGCAAATAATAATTAAAATAATGGAGTAGACACATATACACCCATAAGCAAAGTCAAAACAGTCCGACAAAAATAAAGTACGGTAGATTGATCCAGTGAACAAAGGAAACCAAGACTTATATATACCAGTTAAGAATGAAACTTACTAAAGCACAAACTGGAAAATAAAACTAAAGCAAGGTGCCAACTGGGGAATAAAGGAATGAAAATAAAACTAACAAATATGTTGAGAATAAAGGACAGAAAGAAAAGAAATAGATTTAGAAAAGAAAAGAATAGATATGCAAAGTTAAATAGGGGTTCATGAAGATTTATATACATTAAAGACTAACTGCATGGGGAAAAGAACAGTAGGAAAAGCAAACAAAGGAATAAATGTAGAAAAAATAATAATAGGTTTTTAAAAATTAAAAAATAAAGTTAAAAAAAAAAGAAGAAAAAAAAAAGGGAAAGAAAACTCCACAGAACTGCAAAAGCCCAACGTAGAGGCAGAGGGTTAAACCAACAATAAAAAATGTGACTGAAGAAAAAAACAAAAGTTCAAAAGTTTAATTAGATTTCATAGTGACAATAAAATCAACAACTACAACAGAGGGGGCGCCTCCCTGAGCTCAAATGGTAAAGAATCTGCCTGCGATGCAGGAGCCCAGGGTTCAATCCCTGGGTTAGGAAGATCTGATGGAGAAAGGAATGGCAATCCACTCCAGTATCCTTGCCTGGAGAATTCCATGGACAGAGAAGCCTGGTGGGCTACAGTTTGTGGGGTCACAAAGAGTTGGACATGACTGAGTGACTAATATTGCATAGGAACCTGGAATGTTAGGTCCATGAATCAAAGCAAATTAGAAGTAGTCCAACAGGAGATGGCAAGAGTGAACATCGACATTTTAGGAATCAGTGAACTAAAATGGACTGGAATGGGTGAATTTAACTCAGATCACCATTATATCTACTACTGTGGGCAAGAACCCCTTAGAAGAAATGGAGTAGTCATCATACTCAACAAAAGAGTCCGAAATGCAGTGGTACTTGGATGCAATCTCAAAAACAACTGAATGATTTCGTTTCCAAGGCAAACAATTAATATCACAGTAATCCAGTAATCTATGCCCTGACCAGTAATGCTGAAGAAGCTGAAGTTGAATGGTTCTATGAAGACCTACAAGACCTTCTAGAACTAACATCCAAAAAAGATGTCCTTTTCATCATAGAGAACTGAAATGCAAAAGTAGGAAGTCAAGAAACACCTGGAGTAACAGGCAAATTTGGCCTTGGAGTACAGAATGAAGCAGGGCAAAGGCTAATAGAGTTCTTTCAAGAGAACATACTGGTCACGGCAAACACCCTCTTCCAACAACACAAGAGAAGACTCTACACATGGACATCACCAGATGGCCAACACCAAAATCAGATTGATTATATTCTTTGCAGCCAAAGATGGAGAAGCTCTATACAGTCAGCAAAAACAAGACCAGGAGCTGACTGTGGCTCAGATCATGAACTCCTTATTGCCAAATTCAGACTGAAATTGAAGAAAGTTGGGGAAAACACTAGACCATTCAGGTATGACTTAAATCAAATCCCTTATGATTATACAGTGGAAGTGAGAAATAAATTCAAGGGATTAGATCGGATAGAGTGTCTGATGAACTATGGAAGTTTGTGACATTGTACAGGAGACAGGGATCAAGACCATCCTCAAGAAAAAGAAATGCAAAAAAGAAAAATGGCTGTCATAGGAGGCCTTACAAATATCTGTGAAAAAAAGAGAAGTGAAAAGCAAAGGAGAAACGGAAACATATACTCATTTGAATGCAGAGTTCCAAAGAATAGCAGGGAGAGATAGGAAAGCCTTCCTCAGTGATCAATGTAAAGAAATAGAGGAAAACAATAGAATGGGAAAGACTAGAGATCTCTTCAAGAAAATTAGAGATACCAAGGGAACATTTCATGCAAAGATGGACACAATAAAGGACAGAAATGGTATGGACCCAACAGAAGCAGAAGATATTAAGAAGAGGTGGCAACAATACACAGAAGAACTGAACAAAAAAGATCTTCATGACCCAGATAGTCACGATGGTATGATCACTCACTGAGAGCCAGACACTCTGGAATGCAAAGTCAAGTGGGCCTTAGGAAGCATCAGTACAAACAAAGCTAGTGGAGGTGATGGAATTCCAGTTGATCTATTTCAAATCCTAAAAGATGATGCTGTGAAAGTGCTGCACTTAATATGCCAGGAAATCTGGAAAACTCATCAGTGGCTACAGGACAGGAAAAGGTTAATTTTTATTGCAATCCCAAAGAAATGCAATGCCAAAGAATGCTCAAACTACCACACAATTGCACTCATCTCACACGCTAGTAAAGTAATGCTCAAAATTCTCCAAACCAGGCTTCAACAGTACGTGAACCATGAACTTAAATTGGGAAAGGAGTACATCAAGGGTGTATGTTGTCACCCTGCTTATTTAACTTATATGCAGAGTACATCATGAGAAATGCTGGACTGGTTGAAGCACAAGCTGTATCAAGATTGCTGGGAGAAATATCAATAACTTCAGATATGCAGATTACACCACCCTTATGGCAGAAAGCAAAGAACTAAAGAGCCTCTTGATGAAAGTGAAAGAGGAGAATGAAAAAAGCTGGCTTAAAGCTCAACATTTAGAAAACTAAGATCATGGCATCTGGTCCCTTCCCTTCATGGCAAATGGATGGGGAAATAGTGGAAACTGTGACAGTCTGTTTTGGGGGGGCTCCAAAATCACTGCAACATAAAATTATTTGCAGATGACTGCAGCCTTAAAATTAAAAGATGCTTACTCCTTGGAAGAAAAGTTATGACCAACCTAGACAGCATATTAAAAAGCAGAGACATTACTTTGCCAACAAAGGTCCATCTAGTCAAGGCTATGGCTTTTCCAGTAGTCATGTATGGATGTGAGAATTGGACTATAAAGAAAGCTGAACACTGAAGAATTGATGCTTTTGAACTGTGGTGTTAAGAGAAGACTCTTGAGAGTCCCTTGGACTACAAGGAGATCCAACCAGTCCCTCCTAAAGGAAATCAGTCCTGAATATTCATTGGAAGGACTGATGTTGAGGCTGAAACTCTCATGCTTTGGCCACCTGATGCGAAGAACTGACTCATTGCAAAAGACCCTGATGCTGGGAAAGATTGAAGGCAGAAGAAGAAGGGGCTGACAGAGGATGAGATGGTTAGATGGTTCAATGGACATGAGTTTGAGTAAACTCTGGGAGTTGGTGATGGACAGGGAGGCCTGGTGTGCTGCAGTCCATGGAGTCACAAAGAGTCAGACACGACTGAGTGACTGAACTGAACTGATAACAGAAGGTGGCACGGGGGAGGGGAAAAATTTCAAAAGAATCTACAGAACAAGTCAAAACATAAGAATAATAAATGTTTTTCTTGAGTCACTGCTGTCAAGTCCTTTCCCTCGCTGGGAGTCACAGTCCACCTCACCTCCCTAGGAGGCCCTCCAACACTGTGCTGATCTCTGGACCTGCTGTGGGGGCAGCTCAGACTCTAATCTGGTCCTACTCTGTGTTCTTGCCTCCAGTGTCCACAGCTATCAAACTAGTGCGTTTTCTTTTGTGGGATCTCTCAATGACCTTTTACATTTCCATAGACACAGAGTCTGCCTAGTTGATGGTGTGGATTTAACCTGCAGCTTGTATAGCTGGTGGGAATGTTTTGAGTCTTCTTCCTTAGCCACATTGCCCCTGGATTTCAACTGTTGTTCTATTTCCACCTCTGCACGTGGGTCGTCTACTGGGGTTTGCCCTTGAGGCTTTGCCCTGGAGGACTTGGGTTTCCTGTGAGGGCCAGGTGTGGCGGTGGTGCAGCTGTTTGGGTTGCAAGGGTTTTGGAAGGACCAGGTACCCATGGGAGTTGGTGGCCAGGGCAGCAGGAAATACAGTGCTCTAGAAGGGTAGGGTAACCTGTACTGGCCAGTATCCTCCAGTATATCCTTGCCTGGAGAAATCCCGACCGAGAAGCCTGGCAGGGTCTACAGGGTCGCAAAGAGTGGGACATAACCGAAGCAACCCTGCATGCATAGCCACAAGAATTTTTTTTTGCCTGTGGCAGCTCTGCTCCAGTGAGAGTTGAGCGTGAAGGTGGCACAGCTGCTTGGCTTGTGGGGACCCTGGTGGCACCAAGTGTGGAGGGACACAGACTGCCTCTGCCGCAGGAGTTATGGCTCTAACAGAGTCTTTTTTTTGAGCCTCTTGTAGCTGGTGATCAGAAGGCCTCTTTGGCCAGTCTTTCTCCGTAGCTCTGTCCATTCAGGTACTTAGAGGGCTCCCTTGCCTGGGGTCCTTCTCTGTTGTTCGGTGCATCAGGCACATGGAGGGGCCCCCCTGGCTGAGGTCCTACTCTGTAGATCGGCACACCAGGCATTTAAAGGGGCACCTTCGGTGGGGTCCTACTCTGTAGGTCAGTCCATCAGGCCTTTGATGGGCCAGCCTCTCTATTCTTCAGCTGCCAATGCTGGCATGTGGGGAGAGAGACTATGGTGATGGCTCCACCCACTATCTGTGACTCAGTAATATCACCTTCTTCCATGGTTGTCGAGCTTTCCTCCACAGGCATTTCCCACCACAGTCTCCTCCCTCACATCCCCTAGATCCATCTCTCTGCAGTCAACAGCAGCCCTCGCCTTGGGATTGCTCCACAATCCCTGAACTTCAGTTCCCAGCCTCTGCACCCTCCAGGGGACCTGCGTCCCTGTCTGGGGTATGTATAGCTGTGACAAGGACTGTCTAATTCTCATTCCATTTAGGCTGCCACAGATCAGCTGTTTCACTCTTAGCCTTAAATGTTTCTCCTCTGACTCAGACAGTTGCCCTGATGTGGGGATCAGACCCCTGCTTCAGTTCCCCCACCTGCCAAGGGCAGGTCCAATGCTACTAACACTCCTGTTTTTCCCCCTAGTTCCTTCGTCCTACCAAGTTTTTCGTGGTTCTCTATGTTTCTTTCCATTGGTCAGGTACTCCTGTCCGCTCTCAGCTGGTGTTCTGCATGCATTTCTGTGTCTGAAGGTGTATTCCTGATGTATCCATGGAGAGAGATGTACTCCACGTCTATCTACTCCTCCGCCATCTTGTTCTCTCAAGGGTCTGATTTTTTTTTAAGGGAGAGAATTATTATTAATTCTAGATATGACCTTGGTATTAAATTTAAAACAAGTCCTTATCTCTTAGAGGTACATTTTTAAGTGTTTATGGTCGCACAGAGTCGGACACGACTGAAGCGACTTAGCATAGCATAGCATAGCATAGCATGGATAAAATGATATGAAATCTATAACTTTGGGTTTTATTTTTTTTTTTCCTTTACAATTTTATTTATTTCTCTAAAGTGGTAGTTTTTTTTGTTTGTTTGTTTGTTTTTGTTTGTTTGTTTTTTGTTTTTTTTTTTGGCCTTTCCTTTCCTTTTTTTTTTTTAATGTGTTTTTTTTTTAACTTTAAAATATTGTATTGGTTTTGCCATATATCAAAATGAAACCGCCACAGGTGGAGGGAGGAGGGTTCAGGATGGGGAACACGTGTATAACTTTCTTTGAAATAATGGTGTACATAAAGGTTACATAAATCAAGACTGACCATGTGTTGATAATTGATGGAGTTTGGTGGTAGGTATATAGAGGTTCATCATATCATTCTCTTCGTTTTTTTATATGTTTGAAATGTTTCATAACAGAGTTTTTTTAAGTTCCCAGGGATAAGAAAAACTAAGATGAAGGCATCCGGTCCCACACTTCGTGGTAAATTGATGGGGAAACAGTGACAGACTTTATTTTCTTGGGCTCCAAAATCACTGCAGATGGTGACTGCAACCATGAAATTAAAAGATGCTTGCTCCTTGAAAGAAAAGCTATGACAAACCTAGACAGCATATTAAAAAGCAGAGACATTATCAACTTGACTATATCAGTTTATCATTACCAACTTTGACTAAATCAGTATAGTCAAAGCTATGACTTTTTCAGTAATCATATATGGATGTGAGAGTTGGACCATAAAGAAAGCTGAGTGCCCAAGAATTGATGCCTTTGAACTGTAGCTGTGGTGTTGGAGAAGACTCTTGAGAGTCCCTTGGACTACAAGGAGATCAAACCAGTCAATTTTACAGGAAATCAGTACTGAATATTTATTGGGAGGACGGATACTGAAGCTGAAACCCCAATACTTCGGCCACCTGATGTGAAGAACTGACTCACTGGCAAAGACCCTGATGCTGCGAAAGACTGAAGGCAGGAGGAGAAGGGGACAACAGAGGATGAGATGGATGGATGGCATTACTGACTGGATGGACAAGAGTTGAGCAAGCTCTAGGAGTTGGTGATGGACAGGGAAGCCTGGCGTGCTGTAGTCCATGGGGTTGCAGAGTCAGACATGACTGAACAACTGAACTGAACTGAGGGATAAGAAACATGACAAATATTTTAAAAATATTCTTTTGATGTATTCTATAGTTCATTAAAAAATTGAAAATTGAATTCAGCATTGCCAACATAAATTCAATACGACTTCTTAAATAATTTGGATACTTCTTATATCTATCTTTTAGGGGAAACATGGTAGTTTTATCTTTGAAGACACTTCAAATACACTAAAAAAATTTTTTTTAATTGAAGTATAAATGACTTAAAATAGTCTGTTACTTTCAGGTGAATTTCAGTATAGAATAGTGATTTGATATTTTTATACATTACAAAATGGTCACCATGATAAATCTAGTTACCATCTGTCACCATGCAAGGTTATTATAGTATTACTGATTGTATTCCCTATCAGTTCAGTTCAGTCGCTCAGTCCTGTCCGACTCTTTGTGACCCCATGAATCGCAGCACGCCAGGCCTCCCTGTCCATCACAAACTCCCAGAGTTCACTCAGACTCACGTCCATCGAGTCAGTGATGCCATCCAGCCATCTCATCCTCTGTCGTCCCTTTCTCCTCTTGCCCCCAATCCCTCCCAGCATCAGAGTCTTTTCCAATGAGTCAACTCTTCGCATGAGGTAGCCAAAGTACTGGAGTTTCAGCTTTAGCATCATTCCTTCCAAAGAAATCCCAGGGCTGATCTCCTTCAGAATGGACTGGTTGCATCTCCTTGCAGTCCAAGGGACTCTCAAGAGTCTTCTCCAACACCACAGTTCAAAAGCATCAATTCTTTGGCGCTCAGCCTTCTTCACAGTCCAACTCTCACATCCATACATGACCACAGGAAAAACCATAGCCTTGACTTAGACGGACTTTTGTTGGCCAAGTAATGTCTCTGCTTTTGAATATGCTATCTAGGTTGGTCATAATTTTCCTCCCAAGGAGTAAGCGCCTTTTAATTTCATGGCTGCAGTCACCATCTGCAGTGATTTTTGGAGCCCCCAAAATAAAGTCTGACACTGTTTCCACTGTTTCCCCAACTATTTCCCATGAAGTGATTCCCTATACTGTACACTATATCCCCAGGTCTTACTTCTTTTAGAGCTGGAAGTTTGTTCCTCTTAATCCTCTTCATCTCTTTTGCCCCTCTTCACCTCTACCTGCTTCCATCCAGAGACCACTGGTTTGTTATCTGTCTCCATGAGTCTGTTTATGGTTTCCCTTTGTTTGCCAGATACTCTGCCACAGGTAGAAAGCATGTAGTTTCATCTTCTCAAAGTGGCTTCTTTGAGTGGAGGAGGAGGTTCTTTCCCTGGCTCACTCCACTCCCACAAGCAAATGGAGTGTTACTTTGTTTCTTCGCTCACATCCCATCTCCCCAAACTGGGATGGAGATGCTAGAGCCAAAGAAGGATAAAACCCTGGCTTGCTGCTAATCACAGCATGACTCTCTTTGTGAGAACCCTACTCAGAGCATATCTTGGCACAAACTGCATACTTCAATTACAGAGGGTCATGGTGTGAGCTCCTGGGAGGGAGCCACATGCATGGCTAAAGGGCAGAAAATAATGGTGAGATTTTCCTGTGTGGCCTCACCTAATTTATCTTCTCAAGTAGCTCAAACACTAAATGGAAATACTCAACCTCCCTCCTCCCTATGCTGTAGACAAGGCAAAAGGAGTTTAACAGCTTTTTTTTTTTAACAAAAAAAATTTCTGCTTCCTTTGCCATTCTGTAGTCAAGGCAAAACAAAATAATGGATTACTATGCTTCACAGGGGCATGAAATAATTTCAGTTAAATTTGAGATTGGTGTTTAACATGTCAGTTTGTCATTGCAAATTGATTTCTCTGTGCAGATCAAGAAACAAAAGAGGTTTTAGGAATGAATGCCAAACCAACCATCATGGGTGAATTTTTAAAAAGCTGCAGTTGAGAGGCAGTCTACACATACTATTTTCTAGCTGTTTAAATGAATTTTCATGACTTTTCCTTTGTCTGGTATGTTTGTTTTTCTACATGGTTTAAGCAGAATTAATTCAAGCATTTCACACCTAGGACCCTCTGAAAGAAAATTTTACATTTGAATATATTCAAGCCCCTAGGTCTACTTCTTTCCATCCTGCAGCTTCAATAGCTCTACTTCTCATACCCTCCTGCTGTGACTCTGGCGAAGTTCTCTCATCTTTTCTAGGACACAAGTGTACAACTGAGTAAATCCCAGTCCATAGGAACCAGTAATGTATCCTTATAGTTCAGAAATGTTATTATAGCTTCCAGAAAGGACTTCTCAACCCTATCCCCAAAGATCAACTTACTGTTTAAACCAATAAGTCAAATTCATCAAAAGAATCATGCACCATACATATTTTATAAATTTTACCTTATTATAGGAGGTATTTTATAGAGAATGTGTCCTAGGGCTGTTGACAACATCTGCTTTCTTTTACTCAATAGTCAATTGATGTTTCTTAAAAACTCCAGTTTTTACATGTCCTTCCCCCTCCAGGGAAGGACAACCACTCTTACTACTCACCAATCATCTTTGCTCTCTGGGTCTCCCTTGTCATCTCAGTTCCAGTAGAGAATTGTTACTCCCTGTCTCCACACATGGCAAAAATATATCTGACCCATATCTGTGTACACGCCTTTGAGATGGAGGAGAAATAGGAGCCTGTTAAGTTCAGATCAGTTGTTTTGATTCCCATTTCCACTGGATTGGCTCATTTGTGTTTACATTCTCTCAATCATACATTTTGGTTAGTAAACAGATCACACAATAAAGAAATTCATATGGCCTGAAATGGTGTGTAAACATGTATGTGAGTTAATTAGCTAATCTGAGAGTGAAAGTTGCTCAGTCATGCCTGACTTTTTGTGACCCCATGGACTATAGCCTGCCAGGCTCCTCTGTCCATGAAATTCTTCAGGCCAAAATACTGGAGTGGGAAGCCGTTCCCTTCTCCAGAGATCTTCCTAACCCAAGGATCAAACCCAGGTCTCCTGCACTGCAGGCAGATTTTTTACCATCTGAACCACCAAGTAATCTAGAAAAAGCATTTCTGAAAAACAAACTAGGAAGAACCTACAACTGATGTCCTATAACTAGGCTTCCTATTGCCTTAAACAGTTATTATGATCACATACTTGCTGGTGGCCAACTGAATGCAAAAGCAAAACATGTGTAACACAGACTAATACAATCTTTTCCCAGGTTCTGGAGGACAGCTTATGGTGGCTCTGTTTCATTAAAGGAAGACCTCTGCTGCAAGAAAGGCTTGTTCATTCTGCTCATGAATTAGCTGTACTAATGTACCAGAAAGAAAGCAATGATGTAGGGATAATTTCTATAAAACCTGATGTCTCATCCAAATGTGATTAACATAGCCAAGAATTTTTGCCCTTGCTACTATGAAATAACTCAGAGCCAGTGGTTGAGTTAATCAAAGTTAATCTTTTGTCACCACCTGAGGAAAGGCATCTCTTGATTTTTCTTCCTTTCTGCATAACATTGATAGTTTTTGAGAGAGCCCATCAATAAGCCTTTTGTTTTTTCAGTTTGAAGATTTCTTTTATGAGGATCAGACTATGGAATCTGCCAGATTAGAGATTAATTTTAGGGTCAGGTACTCAAGGGATCAAGGAGATCAGCCCTGGGATTTCTTTGGAAGGAATGATGCTAAAGCTGAAACTCCAGTACTTTGGCCACCTCATGCGAAGAGTTGACTCATTGGAAAAGACTCTGATGCTGGAAGGGATTGTGGGCAGGAGAAGAAGGGGATGACAGAGGATGAGATGGCTGGATGGCATCACTGACTCGATGGACATGAGTCTGGGTGAACTCCAGGAGTTAGTGATGGACAGGGAGGCCTGGTGTGCTGCGATTCATGGGGTCACAAAGAGTCGGACATGACTGAGCGACTGAACTGAACTGAACTCAAGGGATCAACAACTATGCACATTCTGTAACAAAATGTTTATTAGATATATATTCCATAGTATGGCCTTTAAAGCTGTGATGTAGCAAGTCTGAAGCTACAAACATAGCTTTGCCTTTATCAATTCTTTGGGAAGGAGTAAAGGATTGTGGTTAAATATGCACAGGAGAACATTAGAATGATTCAAAGTTTTCAGACTTCCTCTATCACTCTAGGTTATAATGAGAACTGAAGCTAATTACTGGAGACTGCTCTATAACTCAACAATTGCCATCAACAATGAGGAGGAAAGATAGCTACCAACCTTACTGAAAAGTGAATGAAAAATCTTAAGTAAGCTCCTAGTGCAAAGTAAATACTCAATAAGCATTCGTACTAACTGCTTAAATATTAAATCAATACAATACTTATGCTTCAACTGATAGTGAAGATTATGTAACAAATCACAGAGCAATAATAAAAATTTACCTTATTAGAATTAATCCAAAGTGTTAATACACTAATTTTCTCCATAATTCACAATGCCTTATCCATGTTAAATTATTACAAAACAAAACAGAACAACAACAAAAAAAAACACCACCACTTAGTGCAGCTGACGTATAAGAAGCTTTCTGAAGGCTTTGATGATGATCTGAGTACAGCAAGCTGACTCAGAGGTGGCAAAACAACTCAGTGTTCGGGCACAGAATATGATCTCTATTTTAAATATCTAAATCCTGTAGACCTCAGTTTCTTAACCAGCTAGGATTTGAGATAGAGGGAGTGGGGAAGGTAATCAATTCCCTTCCTGCTCCTCCACTAAGTGGTGGAGCCAGGATTAAAAGAGGAAATTTTAGACACTAAAATATGTGAATTTCACTACACTACTAGAATTGCTTTCCCAGTTAGGGATACAGACTGGGCTGGGCCAGGAGTTCCCAACCAGAGACACTCAAGAGAAGCAGCCGGTACAAGGTGGCCTCTTGGAAGCCACTGCCTGGGTCTGAATCCAGCTCTAACACACGTGCCATAAAACCCCAGGATTTGGCACATGTGGCAAAATTTTATCTCTCTGTACCTAAGCTTCTTTACCTAGAAAGTCAGAACAGACACAATACTTGCCCATAAATTCATAGGAGGATAAATAACAATACATACGATTTGCATAAAACAGTGCCCAGTCTACTATAAGCGGTTGTTACCTGTTATTTATCTTGATGGACGTATGGGAGACATGCTAAGGTTTTGGATTTTTTTCTTCATTTATTTGTTAGTGAATCTATGGGATGTTGTCCCATTTGCAACAGTTTTTACTCTGTCCTGCAAAGCTGGGGGTGTACTGTTTCTCTCTCATGCACTGATTAGTCCAAATACTGCTCATATATGTTATTTTCCCCCCTTCTATTTCATAAGGATTTCTGGGAAGGAGATATTTCCAAATCAATCTATCCCTTTGTGAGGACTATAAGTGATAAATTATTTATCTTTGGGTCAATGGTTCCCAAAATCTTACTAAGCTTTCAAAAGTGCACTGGACTGTAAACTGCTGAGAATAAAATTGCAAGGCAAAAGCTCCCTCAAGGAAGTTGGATCTTATCATAAAGCTCAGCTTTAAAATTAGCATTTAAGGCAAAAATTAAACATCTTTAAAATTACTCTTGAACATCTCTTAGAGAATAGGACAGTTCTGTTTGTCAGTAAATCCGCTTTTTTTTCCTCCAGCTTTGGAGCAGATCACATTTCTTCTGTTGAAAACCAGATGAAGAAACTGACTTGTAGTTAAGCCAGTTTTGTATGAAAAAAAAATGCAAAACATAAACCAAGCAGTTTATATACATGATCTCATTTAGTCCTCGCAGGGGCCTTCTGAAGAATTAGTACATATTATTTTCTACCTTCTAAGGACGGAGACAAAGCAAAGTAACTGACTCACCTGTGGTCACTGGCTGGGGGGCTATGCAGCAGAATTTTGATCTCAGCTCACCAAAGCCCCTAATTTCTCTCTACGCATTCCCTCAGCCTAGAATCACATTTGTGCAACACTGAAGGATATAAATTGTCTTTTATTCTGCTCAAGCAAGACTACTTAGCATCTATTACAGGAAAGGTTGTGTTTAGAGCTTCTTGAATTGAATGCAGAGAAGTTGGAGGAACTCCAAAAAAGACTAAGGAACTCCTTTGAATGAAGTCCCAGGAGGGATGCAGTTCAAGAGTGGAAAGATATAAAGAGGGATAGAAGGACATTACTGACTCTGCTGGGTTTTAGAGCCATAAATAAGTTATACAGGGAAGCTGAGAAGAAAGAGCCCAGAGATCTGGGTGCCTTGGTTGCAGCTCTCCTTGCAGATGGGACTGGATGGGGGCCTCTCAAGCAAGAGTCCTTTCCATCCACAGTCCTAGGAATCCACCCTGGACATTACTAATAATGGAGCAAAGCTAGAGAGATTTTGCCCACAGATAGTTACAGATACTATTCTGTTGATTCCTGGAATGCCTCTCTGAAGGAGGACCAGACATTACTGTCTTCTCATTTAATGAGGGGAAATGAGGCCCTGACACTCGCTTCCCAGAACAGTGACTGCTCCACAACATGTTTGCTGGACAGGCAGCCCCAAGGGCACTGGCTTCATATTATCAGTTTCCCATGTGGACTCCACAGCCATCAGCAAGTGTCCATGCCCACCCTTAGCCAAGAGAAAGTGCACAGGGCCTGAGGGGGTAGTGGGGAATAGGGTGTAATCAGGGGAATATTCCTAAAGGCTGATCCCATATATATACCTGTGGCCACAAGACCAGCCCATCCCTCTGCGTAAATAGGCCTTTGAAAGACACCAATTACTCAAATCACTGGTCCACAGTAAAGTCAGATCCTTTCTTGTGGCCTTCTTTCTAAAGGGCTCTTTTTCTTTTAGTTGCTTCTTTTTGTGATCATAATACAATATCACTTCAGTTCAGTCACTCAGTCGTGTCCAACTCTTTGCAACCTCATGGACTGCAGTACTCTAGGCCTCCCTGTCCATCACCAACTCCTGGAATTTACTCATGTCCATAGAGTTGGTGATGCCATCCAACCATCTCATCCTCTGTTGTCCCCTTATCCTCCTGCCTTCAATCTTGCCCAGCATCAGAGTCTTTTCAAATGAGTCAGTTCTTCACATCAGGTGGCCAAAGTATTGGAGTTTCAGCTTCAGCATCAGTCCTTCCAATGAATATTCAGGACTGATTTCCTTTAGGATGGATTGGTTGGATTTCCTTGCTGTCCAAGGGACTCTCCAGAGTCTGCTTCAACCCACAGTTCAAAAGCATCAATTCTTCGGTGCTCAGCTTTCTTTATAGTCCAATTCTCACATCCATACATGACTACTGGAAAAACCATAGCTTTGAGTAGATGGACCTTTATGGGCAAAGTAATGTCTCTGCTTTTGAATATGCTATCTAGGTTGGTCATAACTTTTCTTCCAAAGAGTAAGGGTCTTTTGATTCCATGGCTGCAGTCACCATTTCAGTGATTTTGGAGCCCCCCAAAATAAAGTCTGTCACTGTTTCCACTGTTTCCCCATCTACTTGCCATGAAGTGATGGGACCAGATGCCATGATCTTAGTTTCCTGAATGTTGAGCTTTAAGCCAGCTTTTTCACTCTCCTCTTTCACATTCATCAAGAGGCCCTTCAGTTCTTCTTCACCTTCTGCCATAATGGTGGTATCATCTGCATATTTGAGGTTATTGATATTTCTCCCACCAATCTTATTCCAGTTTATGCTTCATCCAGTCCAGCACTTCTCATGATGTACTCTGCATACAAGTTAAATAAGCAGCTAAATATAAAGCCTTGATGTACTCCTTTCCTGATTTGGAACCAGTCTGCTGTTCCATGTCCAGTTCTAACCGTTGCTTCTTGATCTGCATGCAGATTTCTCAGGAGGCAGGTCAGGTGGTCTTGTATTCCCATCTTTTGAAGAATTTTCCACAGTTTGTTGTGATCCACATAGTCAAAGGCTTTGGCATATTCAATAAAGCAGAAGTAGATGTTTTCCTGGAACTTTTGTGCTTTTTCTATGATCCAAAAGGAAAAAACAGAAAAATGTATAAAATAAGATAAACAGTATAAAGAAGATCAGATAAATAATCAGGTCCTAATGTGTAGCACAGGGAACTATATTCAATATCCTATAATAAACCAAAATGGAAAGGAATCTGAAAAGGAATACGTATTTATAAAAACAGAACTACCATATGATGCAATAATTCCATTCCTAAGCATATACTCAGAGAAAACCACAATTCAAAAATATTCATGCACCCCAGTATTCATTGCAGCACTATTTACAATTGCCAGAACATGGAAGCAACTGAAACAGAGGAATGGATAAATAAAATGTGGTATATACATGTGTGTGTGTGTGTGTGTGTGTGTGTGTACTCAGCCATCCCTCATAGCTCAGTTGGTAAACCTGCCTGCAATGCAGGATACCCAGGTTTGATTCCTGGGTTGGGAAGATCCCTTGGAGAAGGAAATGGCAATCCACTCCAGTATTCTTGCCTGGAGAGTTCCATGGACAGAGAAGCCTGGCAGGTTACAGTCCATGGGTCACAAGAATCAGACATGACTTAGTGACAAAAACACCATAGTCATAAAAATGAACAAAAATGCCGTTTGCAGCAACATAGATGGACTGAGAGATTGTCACACTGAGTGAACTAAGACACAGAAAAACAAATGCCATATGATACTGCTTATATGTGGAATCTAAGAAAAAAGGTATAAATGAACTTAGTCACAAAACAGAAGTAGAGTCACAGATGTAGATAACAAACTTATGGTTACCAGGGGATAAGAGGAAGAGGGATAAATCGGGAGATTAGGATTGACACATACACACTAATATACATAAAATAGATAACTAATGAGAACCAATTGTTAGCACATGGAACTCTACTCAATACTCTGTAATGACCTGTATGGGCAGAAAACCTAAAAACCAACTGGATATATGTACATGTATAACTGATTTACTTTACGGTAGGTACACTTGAAACTAACCAGCACATTGTAAGTCAAATATACTTCGATTTTCAAAAAAGGTCATATATTTCTATATGGTATATTTTTTCCTTATAAAACTCAGCTATAAAAGACATAGACTGGCTGGGTGGATGAAAACATGTGCGTGTAGGCATTTCCACTTACTGATCCCTCTACTTAACCCCCCAAATTGTAGGTAATTATTTTATATTGTTAGGATCATGTTTCCATTATGGCTTGTAATTATAATTATCTTTTATCTTTTGTCTGGCTATTGATTGTGAAAACTGATAAACATCTTTTACTATTGTGATTATGTAACTATTATTCATTTAATACCATTGTATCATGATTGGTCAACAGAAAATAATATAATTCTATATCAGTAAAACTATTTAATAGAAAAACCTGTAATCACCTTTTAATTCAGATGCACATTAGAATTATCTTGGGATTTTTGAAAATTCAAATACCCAGGTATTTCTTTTTTCTCCAAAGTTCCAGATGTGATTCTAATAAGCAGTCATGTTTAAAAACAACTGGACTAGATGATGATATTTTACTTTCATCTAGATCATTTCACTTTTTCTACTCATATTCAAGTGTTCCCATTTAGTTTCTGTTTTCCAATTTTTCCATCTCCTTTTTTTTTTTTTTTTTTGGTTTTCTTTCTCAAGTCTTTATCAAGTACAGGAAAAAAGTTTTGGTATAAATATGTACAAATAATATCCAACTCTGTGTGACCCCATAGACGGCAGCCCACCAGGCTCCCCTGTCTCTGGGATTCTCCAGGCAAGAACACTGGAGTGGGTTGCCATTTCCTTCTCCAATGCATGAAAGTGAAAAGTGAAAGTGAAGTCACTCAGTTGTGTCCAACTCTTAGCGACCTCATGGACTGCAGCCCATGGAATGCTCCATCCATGGGATTTTCCAGGCAAGAGTACTGGAGTAGGTTGCCATTGCCTTCTCCAATGAATACATATTTTAGAAAATCAATGAATTTTTGCCCAGCTAGAAAATTTTGACATTTTTATTACACTTGTTTGACTAAGAATAGAATGCTAGATTTCTAATTTATATTCACTCAAAACTGACATAGTCCCATTTATTCTGGCATCTATTAGGCTGGTGCAAAAGTAATTTTGGTTTTGCATCATTGAATTTTGCCATATGATATCAGAATACATTCTTAAATAAATGTGGTTATGTTATACATCATTTTAATTAGAATTTATTGCTTTATGTTTTTTGCTAGTGAATTATTACTTGTTTATTTTATATGTATTTTAGACTATGGAAATGATGTTAGACAAAAAACAAATTCAAGCAATTTTATTATTCAAGTTCAAAATGGGTCATAAAGCATCAGAGACACCTCACAACATCAACAATGCATTTGGCCTAAGAACTGCTAATGAATGTACAGTGCAGCAGTTGTTCAAGAAGTTTTGCAAAGAAGATTAGAAGCTTGAAGTTGAGGAGCGCAGTGACTAGCCATAGGAAGTTGACAACAACCATCTGAGAGGATCACTGAAGCTGATCTGTTAAAACTACACAAGAAGTTGCCCAAGAACTCACTGTCAACTATTCTACAGTTGTTTGGCATTTGAAGCAAATTTTAAAGGTGAAAAAGCTTGACACAAGGGTGCCTCATGAGCTGCCGCAAATAAAAAAATTGTCGTTTTGAAATGTTGCTTCTCTTCTATGCAAAAACAACAATTTCTCAATTGGATTGTGAAGTGCAATGAAAAGTGGATTTTATACGACAACCAGGGATGACAAGCTCAGAGTTGGACCGAGAAGACACTCCAAAACACTTCCCAAAGCCAAACTTGCACCCTAAAAAGGGTCATGGTCACTGTTTGGTGGTTTGTTGCCGGTCTGATCCACTACAGCCTTCTGGATCCCAGTGAAACCGTTACATCTGATAAGTATGCTCAGCACATTGATGAGACACACCGAGAACTGCAACGCCTGCAGCCAGCATTGGTCAATGCAGTGGGCCAGATGCTTCTCCGTGACAACACCTGACTGCATGTCACACAACCAACTTCAAAAGTTGAATGAATTGGGCTACAAAGTTTTGCCTCATCTGCTATATTCACCTGACCTCTCACCAATTGACAACTTTTTCAAGAATCTCGACAACTTTTTGTAGAAAAAATCCTTCCACAACCACCAGGATGCAGAAAATGCTTTCCAAGAGTTTGTCAAAACCCGAAGCACAGATTTTTATGCTACAGGAATAAAGAAACTTATTTTTCATTGGCAAAAATCTGTTGATTGTAATGACTCCTATTTTGATTAATAATGATGTGTTTGAGCCTAGTTATAATGAATTAAAATTCAGCGTCCAAAACTATAATTACTTTTGCACCAATCTAATAGTATTATTGCTAAAAGCCTAGAAAGCTTATTACCTGAGTGATTTTTTTTTTTTAAGTTGAGTGAGGTTGAAACTTCTATTCCAATTCTGAGAATATAAGAAATACTATGTTGTAAAAAAAAAAAAAAAAAAAGCTAGTAGAGGTGATGGAATTCCAGCTGAGCTATTTCAAATCCTAAAAGATGATGCTGTGAAAGTGCTGCACTCAGTATGCCAGCAAATTTGGAAAACTCAGCAGTAGCCACAGGACTGGAACAGGTCAGTTTTCATTCCAATCCCAAAGAAAGGCAATGCCAAAGAATGTTCAAACTACCACAAAATTGCACTCATTTCATATGCTAACAAGGTAATGCTCAAAATCCTTCAAGTTAGGCTTCAGCAATAGGTGAACCGAGAACTCCCAGATGTACAAGCTGGATCTAGAAAAGGCAGAAGAAGCAGAAATCAAATTGCCAACATCTGTTGGATCATAGAAAAAGCAAAGGAATTCCAGAGAAACATCTACTTCTTATGTAGTTCCATTTATTCTGGCATCTATGAAGTTAGTGCTAAAGTAACTTCTGCTTCACTAATTATACTAAAGTTTTTGAGCATTTCCTCTAATGTCAGGAACAAGGCAAGGGTGCCCACTTTCACCATTACTATTCAACATAGTTTTGGAAGTTTTGGCCACAGCAATCAGAGCAGAAAAAGAAATAAAAGGAATCCAAATTGGAAAAGAAGAAGTAAAACTCTATTTGCAGATGACATGATCCTCTACATAGAAAACCCTAAAGACTCCACCAGAAAATTACTAGAACTAATCAATGATTATAGTAAAGTTGCAGGATATAAAATCAACACACAGAAATCCCTTGCATTCCTATACACTAATAATGAGAAAACAGAAAGAGAAATTAAGGAAACAATTCCATTCACCATTGCAACGGAAAGAATAAAATACTTAGGAATATATCTACCTAAAGAAACTAAAGACCTATATATAGAAAACTATAAAACACTGATGAAAGAAATCAAAGAGGACACTAATAGATGGAGAAATATACCATGTTCATGGATTGGAAGAATCAATATAGTGAAAATGAGTATACTACCCAAAGCAATTTATAGATTCAATGCAATCCCTATCAAGCTACCAACGGTATTCTTCACAGAGCTAGAACAAATAATTTCACAATTTGTATGGAAATACAAAAAACCTCGAATAGCCAAAGCAATCTTGAGAAAGAAGAATGGAACTGGAGGAATCAACCTACCTGACTTCAGGCTCTACTACAAAGCCACAGTTATCAAGACAGTATGGTACTGGCACAAAGACAGAAATATAGATCAATGGAACAAAATAGAAAGCCCAGAGATAAATCCACGCACATATGGACACCTTATCTTTGACAAAGGAGGCAAGAATATACAATGGATTAAAGACAATCTCTTTAACAAGTGGTGCTGGGAAAACTGGTCAACCACTTGTAAAAGAATGAAACTAGAACACTTTCTAACACCATACACAAAAATAAACTCCAAATGGATTAAAGATCTCAACGTAAGACCAGAAACTATAAAACTCCTAGAGGAGAACATAGGCAAAACACTCTCCGACATACATCACAGCAGGATCCTCTATGACCCACCTCCCAGAATATTGGAAATAAAAGCAAAAATAAACAAATGGGACCTAATTAAACTTAAAAGCTTCTGCACATCAAAGGAAACTATTAGCAAGGTGAAAAGGCAGCCTTCAGAATGGGAGAAAATAATAGCAAATGAAGCAACGGACAAACAACTAATCTCAAAAATATACAAGCAACTCCTACAGCTCAACTCCAGAAAAATAAATGACCCAATCAAAAAATGGGCCAAAGAACTAAATAGACATTTCTCCAAAGAAGACATACAGATGGCTAACAAACACATGAACAGATGCTCAACATCACTCATTATCAGAGAAATGCAAATCAAAACCACTATGAGGTACCATTTCACACCAGTCAGAATGGCTGCAATCCATAAGTCTACAAGCAATAAATGCTGGAGAGGGTGTGGAGAAAAGGGAACTCTCTTACACTGTTGGTGGGAATGCAAACTAGTACAGCCACTATGGAGAACAGTGTGGAGATTCGTTAAAAAACTGGAAATAGAACTGCCTTATGATCCAGCAATCCCACTGCTGGGCATACACACTGAGGAAACCAGAAGGGAAAGAGACACGTGTACCCCAGTGTTCATCGCAGCACTGTTTATAATAGCCAGGACATGGAAGCAACCTAGATGTCCATCAGCAGATGAATGGATAAGAAAGCTGTGGTACATATACACAATGGAGTGTTACTCAGCCATTAAAAAGAATACATTTGATTCAGTTCTAATGAGATGGATGAAACTGGAACCTATTATACAGAGTGAAGTAAGCCAGAAAGAAAAACACCAATAGAGTATACTAACGCATATATATGGAATTTAGAAAGATGCTAACAATAACCCTGTGTACGAGACAGCAAAAGAGACACTGATGTATAGATCAGTCTTATGGACTCTGTGGGAGAGGGAGAGGGTGGGGAGATTTGGGAGAATAGCATTGAAACATGTATAATATCATGTATGAAATGAGTCGCCAGTCCAGGTTCGATGCACGATACTGGATGCTTGGGGCTGGTGCACTGGGACAACCCAGAGGGAGGGTATGGGGAGGGAGGAGGGAGGAGGGTTCAGGATGGGGAACACAGGTATACCTGTGGTGGATTCATTTCGATATTTGGCAAAACCAATACAATATTGTAAAGTTTAAAAATAAAATAAAATTTAAAAAAAAAAAGAAAAGAAAATAGAAATATAAAAAAATAAAAATAAAATTAAATTAAAAAAAAATAAAAATAAAGGTCAAAAGAAAACAGGAAAAAAAAATAAAGTCTTTGACTGTGAATCACAACAAACTATGGAAAACTGTTAAAGAGATGGGAATATCAGACCACCTTATCTGCCTCCTGAGAAATCTGTATGAAGGTCAAGAAACAACAGTTAGAACTGGACAAGGAACAATGGTTCAAAATTGGGAAAGAAGTACATCAAGGCTTTATTGTCACCCTGCTTATTTAACTTATATGCAGAGTACATCATGCAAGTGCCGGTATAGATGAAGCACAAGCTGGAATCAAGATTGCCGGAGAAATAACAATAACCTCAGATATGCAGATGACACCACCTTAATGGCAGAAAGTGAAGAGGAACTAAAGAGCCTCTTGATGAAGGTAAAAGATGAGAGTGAAAAGGCTGGCTTAAAACCCAACATTCAAAAAACTAAGATTATGGCATCTGGTCCCATCACTTCATGGCAAATAGATGGGTAATAAATGGAAATAGTGAAAGACCTTATTTTCTTGGTCTCCAAAATCACTACGGACAATGACTGAAGCCATGAAATTAAAAGATGCTTGCTGCTTGGAAGAAAAGCTATGACAAATATAGACAGCATATTAAAAAGCAGACACATCACTTTGTTGACAAACGTCCATATAGAAAAAGCTTTGTTTTTTCCAGCAGTCATGTACAAATTTGAGAGGTGGATCTTACAGAAAGCAGAGAGCTGAAGAATTGATGCTTTTGAATTATGGTGCTGGAGAAGACTCTTGAGGGTCCCTTGGACCGGAAGGAGATCAAACCAGTCAATCCTAAAGGAAATCAACTCTGAATATTCATTGGAAAGACTGATGCTGAAGTTGAAGCACCAATGCTTTGGCCACCTGATGCAAAGATCAGACTCATTGGAAAGGCTCCTGATGCTGGGGAAGATTCTCGAGGGCAGGAGGAGAAGGGGCGACAGAGGATGAGCTGATTGGATGGCATCATTGACTCAATGGTCATGAGTCTAAGCAAACTCTGGGAGATAGTGAAGGACAGAGAAGCCTGGCGTGCTGCAGTCCATAAAGTTGCAAAGATTCAGACACAACTAAGTAACAACAACAACAAAAGAACCACAGGAAATTAACATATGATACAGTATTACTAACTAAAGTACAGATTTTGTTTAAATTTCACAAAATTTTATATTAGTGTCCATTATTTATTTTCCTACCTTATTCAAGAATCCATATTGTATTTAATATCACTGAGCCACTTCAGCTGCATGCAACAAATTCTGATGAATTCTCTTTTCATTTTTATTCTGTATTCATAACAGAATAAAAATGAAAAGATACATCCATTAATGTTAATTTTTAATTACATGGGGTTTATAAAGTATCTGATATTAATCTCTCATTTTTATATTAATTTCTCATTTAAATGCTTTCTTCTCTGCAATCACCCTCTGTGTTTTTTCAATCTTTTAACTTTATTGAGGCTTTTAATGGCTAAGTGAAGGATCTTTCTTAGTAAATGTCACATTGCACTTGAAAATATGTGGATTATTTTCAAATATCTTTTGATATTGATTTTTAATATAATTCCACAGTGGTAAGAGAACAGACTCTGTATGATTCCAATACCTTTAGATCATGAAATCTTTGCACCTCGTTTTATGTTCCTGGATATTTTCCAGTGTCTCCTGGCTTATAGTCTATGGGAACTTAAGTAGAATTTGTAAGCTGCTGTTTCATGAAAATTGTATAAATTTTAATTATGTTGAATTGGTTCATAATGCTTTTCAGGCCTACTATATCCTTCTACTTTTCTATCTATTCATTTATTAATTTTTAAAATTTATTTATTTTAATTGAAGGATAATTTCATTCTATTAATTTTGAGAGCTTGCTATTGAAACTCCAACTAAGTATCTTAATTTATCTACTTAAAAAATAATTGTAATATAGAGTGGAACTCTATGTAACTTTGTTCTGTATTTTCCAAGTTGCTTATAAATGTGTTATCATACTTTCATAATTTAAAAAATAAAAAAAGAAAGAAAAAACTCAGCTATATAATAGTCTATGATGTGGATAATAATAAAAATAATAATGATGAGATAGCTTATGCTATCCACCTTGGATTTTACAGACTCTTTGAAATGGTCCCCAAAGTATGAGTAACAAAAGGAAAGATAAACATCAAAATTAAAAATTTGTGCATCAAACGACACTATCAAGAAACTGAAAAACAAACAACCCACAGAATGGGAATAAATACTTGAAAACCATATATCTGATAGGAGTCATCCAGTATCCAGAATATATAAAGAATCCTTACAATTCAACAACAAAAAGACAAACAACCCAATTTAAATATAAGCAAAGGATTAGTAGACATTTCTCTAAAACAGATATACAAATGGCCAACACATACATGAAAAGACGTTCAATATCATTAGCCATTGGAAAATGCAAATCAAAACAACAAGATATACTTCATACCCAAGAGGATAGTTGTAATTTTTTTTTAAATGAAAAACAAGAAAGAATTAGTGTTGTCAGGAATGCAGAGAAATAGGAACCCTTGTACTTTGCTTGTAGAAATGTAAAATGGTACAGCTGCTATGTAAAGCACGTTGGCAGTTTCTCAGAAAGTGAAGCACAGAACAACCATATGACCAAGCAACTCTTCTCCCAAGTGTAGACCCAAAAGAACTGAAAACAGATATTCAAACAAAAACTTATGCACAAGCGTTCACTGTGGCACTATTCACATTAGTCCAGGGGTAGAAATTATCTACTTCTTCATCAACTGGGTAAATTGATAAACAAATTGTGGCATAACCATTCAATGGAGCATCATTCAGCCATAAAAATGAATGAAGTACTGACATATGCTATACCATGGATTGACCTCAAAGACATGCAAAATGAAAGAAAGCGGATATACCAGGTCACATACTGTATGAATCCGTTTACATGAAATATCCATCACAGGTAAATCCATACTGAAGAAACCAGATTGGTGGTTACTGGGAGCTAAAGATGGGAGAATTAGGGAGTGACTGCTTTATGAGTATGGGGTTCCCATATCCATATCTTAAGGGTTATGAAAATATCTTAGAATTTTATAGAGATGGTGGCTGTATAACATTGTCAATGTATTAAATACCACTAAACTGTACACTTGACAATAGTTAACTTTTATGTTATGGGTATTTTACCTTGGTTTTTAAAAGTATGATGTAGAAAACATACTAGCCTTTGAAAATGACTTTATAAATGTTCATTTGCTGACAGATATTTTCATGATCTTCATTAAGTAATAAAACAGTAATTTATTTTATTAAAAATAAAGTTAAATTTTCAAAATTATTAACAAAAAAAGCAAAAGAGGATGAGGAAACAAAAGAGCAAAAGAAACAGGGAGAGAGGGAATGAGAGACAGGGAAATGAGAAAGGGAGGGAAGAGAAAAGAGTAGGAAGAACAAGATGAGAAAAAGGAGAAAAGAAATAGAGGTAGAGCTCTGTTAATGTCAGGTGACATTAAGTGTCAGTGGGACCTGTATAGAAAGCCCTGGAACAGCTGGTAGGAATGTGGGCTGCACAGACACATTGGAGAACAACTAGTCAACAGTTAACAAAATTAAAATGGACATACACAATAATGTTCAGCATGTCAACTACGGTTAATAATCAGTCCAGTTCATACACAGTAATGTTCAGCATGTCAACTACAGTTAATAATCAGTTCAGTCCAGTTCAGTCGCTCAGTCGTGTCCGACTCTTTGCGACCCCATGAACCTCAGCACTCCAGGCCTCCCTATCTATCACCAATTTCCCAGTCAAACCAAACCCATGTCCATTGAGTCCATGATGCCATCCAACCATCTCATCCTCTGTCATCTCCTCTCCTCTTGCCCTCAATCTTTACCAGCATCAGGGTCTTTCGAAATGAGTCAGCTCTTCGCATCAGGTGGCCAAAATATTGGAGTTTCAGCTTCAACATCAGTCCTAATGAACACACAGGACTGATTTCCTTTAGGATGGACTGGTTGGATCTTCTTGCAGTCCAGGGATTCTCAAGAGTCTTCTCCAACACCACAGTTCAAAAGCATCAATTCTTCAGCGCTCAGCCTTCTTTAAGTCCAACTCTCACATCCATACACGACCACTGGAAAAACCATAGCCTTGACTAGATGGACCTTTGGTGGCAAAGTAACGTCTCTGCTTTTAATATGCTGTTTAGGTTGGTCATAACTTTCCTTCCAAGGAGTGTCTTTTAATTTCATGGCCACACTCACCATCTGCAGTGATTTTGGAGCCCAGAAATATAAAGTCTAACACTGTTTCCACTGTTTCCCCATCTAATTCCCATGAAGTGATGGGACCAGATGCCATGATCTTAGTTTTCTGAATGTTGAGCTTTAAGTCAACTTTTTCACTCTCCTCTTTAACTTTCATCAAGAGGCTCTTTAGTTCTTTTTCACTTTCTGCCATAAAGGTGATGTCATCTGTATATCTGAGGTTACTGATACTTCTCCCAGCAATCTTGATTCCAGCTTGTGCTTCATTCAGCCCAGAATTTCTCATGATGTACTCTGCATATAAGTTAAAAAAGCAGGGTGATAATATACAGCCTCGACGTACTCCTTTTCCTATTTGGAACCAGTCGGTTGTTCCATGTCCAGTTCTAACTCTTGCTTCCTGATCTGCGTATAGGTTTCTCAAGAGGCAGGTCAGGTGGTCTGGGACTCCCATCTCTTTCAGAATGTTTCATAGTTTATTGTGATCCACACAGTCAAAGGCTTTGGCACAGTCAATAAAGCAGAAGTAGATGTTTTTCTGGAACTCTCTTGCTTTTTCTATGATCCAGCGGATGTTGGCAATTTGATCTCTGGTTCCTCTGCCTATTCTAAAACCAGCTTCAACACCTGGAAGTTCACGGTTCACGTATTGCTGAAGCCTGGCTTGGAGAATTTTAAGCATCATTTTACTAGCACGTGAAAGTGAAGTCGCTCAGACATGTCCGACTCTTTGCGATCCCATGGACTGTAGCCTACCAGGCTCCTCCCTCCATGGGATTCTCCAGGCAAGAGTACTGGAGTGGGTTGCCATTTTCCTTCTCCAGGGGATCTTCCCAACCCAGGGATCAAACCGGGGTCTCCTGCATTCCAGGCAGACACTTTAATCTCTGAGCTACCAGGGAGTGCAACTGTGTGGTAGTTTGAGCATTCTTTGGCATTGCCTTTCTTTGGGATTGGAATGAAAACTAACCTTTTCCAGTCCTGTGGCCACTGCTAAGTTTTCCAAATTTGCTGGCATATTGAGTGCAACACTTTCCCAGCATCATCTTTCAGGATTTGAAGTAGCTCAACTGGAATTCCATCACCTCCACTAGCTTTGTTCATAGTGATGCTTTCTAAGGCCCACTTGACTTCACATTCCAGGATGTCTGGCTCTAGGTGAGTGATCACACCGTCGTGATTATCTGGGTCTTGAAGCTCTTTTTTGTACAGTTCTTCTGTGTATTCTTGCCACCTCTTCTTAATATCTTCTGCTTCTGTTAGGTCTATACCATTTCTGTCCTTTATCGAGCCCTTCTTTGCATGAAATGTTCTCTTGGTATCTTCAATTTTCTTGAAGAGATCTCTATTCTTTCCCATTCTATTGTTTTCCTCTATTTCTTTGCATTGATCCCTGAGGAAGGCTTTCTTATCTCTCCTTGCTATTCTTTGGAACTCTGCATTCAAATGGGTATATCTTTCCTTTTCTCCTTTGCTTTTTGCTTCCCTTCCTTTCACAGCTTTTGTAAAGCCTCCTCAGACAGCCATTTTGCTTTTTGCATTTCTTTTTCTTGTGGATGGTCTTGATCCCTGTCTCCTGTACAATGTCATGAACCTCCGTCCATAGTTCATCAGGCACTCTATCAGATCTAGTCCCTTAAATCTATTTCTCACTGCCACTGTATAGTCATAAGGGATTTGATTCAGGTCATACCTGAATGGTCTAGTGGTTTTCTCCACTTTCTTCAATTTCAGTCTGAATTTGGCAATAAGGAGTTCATGATCTGAGCCACAGTCAGCTCCCAGTCTTGTTCCTGCTGACTGTGTAGAGCTTCTCCATCTTTGGCTGCAAGAATATAATCAATCTGATTTCAGTGTTGACCATCTGTTGATATCCATGTGTAGAGTATTCTCTTGTGTTGTTGGAAGAGGGTGTTTGCTATGACCAGTGCATTCTCTTTGCAGAACTCTATTAGCTTTTGCCTTGCTTCATTCTGTACTCCAAGGCCAAATTTGCCTGTTACTCCAGATGTTTCTTGATTTCCTACTCTTGCATTCCATTCCCCTATGATGAAACGGACATCTTTTTTGGGTGTTAGTTCTAGAAGGTCTAGTAGGTCTTTATAGAACCATTCAACTTCAGCTTCTTCAGCATTACTGGTCAGGGCATAGACTTGGATTACCATGATATTGAATAGTTTGCCTTGGAAATGAACAGAGATCATTCTGTTGTTTTTGAGACTGCATCCAAGTACTGCATTTCGGACTCTTGTTGACTATGATGGCTACTTCATTTCTTCTAAAGGATTCCTGCCCACAGTAGTAGATATAATGGTCATCTGAGTTAAATTCACCCATTCCAGTCCATCTTAGTTCGCTGATTCCTAGAATTTCAGTGTTCATTCTTGTCATCTCCTGTTTGACCACTTCCAATTTGCCTTGATTCATGGACTAACATACCAGGTTCCTATGCAATATTGCTCTTTACTGCACTGAACCTTGCTTCTATCACCAGTCCCATCCACAACTGGACATCCTTCCCTGTCCATCACCAACTCCTGGAATTTACTCAAACTCATGTCCATAGAGTCAATGATGCCATCCAACCATCTCATCCTTGGTCGTCCTCTTCTCCTCCCACCTTCAATCTTTACAGCATCAGTGTCTTTTCAAATGAGTCAGTTCTTCGCATCAGGTGCCCAAAGTGTTGGAGTTTCAGCTTCAACATCAGTCCTTCCAATGAACACTCAGGACTGACTTCCTTTAGGATGAACTGGTTGGATCTCCTTGCAGTCCAAGGGACTCTCAAGAGTCTTCTCCAACACCACAGTTCAAAAGCATCAATTCTTCTGTGCTCAGCCTTCTTTATAGTCCAACTCTCACATCCATACATGACTGCTAGAAAAACCACAGCTTTGAAGATGGACTTTGTTGGCAAAGTAATATCTCTGCTTTTTAGTATGCTGTCTAGGTTGGTCATAACTTTTCTTCCAAGGAGCAAGCGTCTTTTAATTTCATGGCTGCAGTCACCATTTCAGTGATTTTGGAGCCCCTCAAAATAAAGTCTCTCACTATTTCCATTATTTCCCCATCTATTTGCCATGAAGTGATGGGACCAGATGCCATGATCTTAGTTTTCTGAATGTTTAGTTTTAAGTCAACTTTTTCACTCTCCTATTTTACTTTCATCAAGAAGCTCTTTAGTTCTTTTTCACTTTCTGCCATAAGGGTGGTGTCATCTGCATATATGAGGTTACTTATATTTCCCCTGGCAATCTTGATACAGCTTGTGCTTCATCCAGCCTGGCATTTCACATATAAGCTAAACAAGCAGGGTGACAATATACAGTCTTGACGTACTCCTTTTCTTATTTCAAACCAGTAACCAGTCTGTTGTTTCATGTCCAGTTCTAACTGTTGCTTCCTGACCTGCATACAGGTTTCTCAAGAGGCAGGTCAGGTGGTCTGGTATTCCCATCTCTTTCAGAATTTTCCACAGTTTATTGTGATCCACACAGTCAAAGGCTTTGGCATAGTCAATAAAGCAGAAACAGATGTTTTTTTGGAACTTTCTTGCTTTTTCCATGATCCAGCAGATGTTGGCAGTTTGATCTTCTGGACTGTGAAGAATGCTGAGGGCCAAAGAATTGATGCTTTTAAACTGTGGTGTTGGAGAAGACTCTTGAGAGTCCCTTGGACTACAAGGAGATCTAACCAGTCCATTCTGAAGGAGATCAGCCCTGGGATTTCTTTGGAAGGACTGATGCTAAAGCTGAAACTCCAATACTTTGGCCACATCATGCAAAGAGTTGACTCATTGGAAAAGACCCTGATGCTGGGAGGGATTGGGGGCAGGATGAGAAGGGGATGACAGAGGATGAGATGGCTGGATGGCATCACCAACTCAATGGACATGAGTTTGGGTGAACTCCGGGAGTTGGTAATAGACAGGGAGGCCTGGCGTGCTGCAATTCATGGGGTCTCAAAGAGTCGGACACTACTGAGCAACTGAACTGAGCTGAAGAGAGTAGATCTTAACTCATTACTTGGCAAGATCCCCTGGAGAAGGGAAAGGTTACCCACTCCAGTATTCTATCCTGGAGAATTTCATGGAGGGGTCGATGAGGTTGCAAAGAGTCGGACATGACTGAGCGACTTTCACTTTCACTTTCTTCATTACAAGAAAACAAAATTTTGTAACTCTGTATGGTGACAGATGTTAACTAGCCTACTAGGGTGATCATTTCACAATGTATACAGATATTAAATCATTAAGTTGTACACATGAAATTAATATAATGTTGTGTGTCAATTACAACTCAATACAAAGAATAAAAAATAAAAATAAAATGGATGCACTCAGAGTTTCACTTCTGGTATCTAATCTGCCTTAGGAAGTTCATTATACATGTGCTGACAGAATCATGCTTTTTGCATTTGCTTACATCAGAATATCAGAAACAATCTAGACAGTTAAACAGATGAATACATTATGATATACTAATAATAGGATGACAGCATGCAGTACTTTAAGAGTAATTATATGTATTTCATATATATAACCATATATAAATAAATATAAATGAATATATATGAAATATATTTGAAAAAAGAAATGAGCTCCAAGTTATTTTCTGGTCTGAAAAAGATAGCTGATGAAAGAAATTTGATGTCACACAATATACTGAATACACTTGTAAATGATGTATTACTCATATAATAAAAGTTTATCTTAATAAAAAAAAGAAAACAAAAGCATCTTTTCATGTGCCTATTGGCGGCTGTGTGCATTTCCTATTTGGAAAAATGTCTGTTCAGTTCATCTGCTCCATTTGTTAATCGGGTTTTTTTTTTTTACTTTGAGATGTATGAGTTGTTTACCTATGTTGGATATTAACTCATTATCCGTCATATCATTTGCAAATATTTTCTCCCATTCAGTAGGTTGTCTTTTCATTTTCTCGATGGTCTAGTTTTAAGTAGTCATCAGAGAAATGCAAATCAAAACCACAATGAGGTTCTTTCTTGGTAGTCCAGGGGCTAAGACTCTGTGCTCCTGATACAGGGTGCCCAAGTTTGAGCCCTGGTCAGGGAACTAGATCCCACATGCCACAACTAAGAGTTTGCATGCCACAGCTAAAGATCAAAGATCGTACGTTCCCTAACTAAGACCTGGTGCAGCCAAATAAATATTTTTTAAAAACTACAATGGGATATTACCTCACACCTGTGAGAAGTACTATTGTCAAAAAGAACTCAACAAATGTTGGCAAGGATGTGGAGAAAAGGGAACCCTCCTACACTGTTTGTGGGAATGTAAATTGGCACAGCCACTATGCAAGATAATACGGAGATTTCTCAAAAAACTAAAAATATAACTATCATATGACCTAGCAATTCCACTCCTGGGTATTTATCTGAAAAACAAAAACACTAATTCAAAAAGATACATGCACCCCAATGATCACAGCAGCATTATTTATAACTACCAAGATATGGAAACAACCCAAGTGTCCATCAACAGATGAATGGGTAAAGAAGACATGGTATATATAGATACACAGTAGAATACTAGTTAGTCATTAAAAAAAAATGAAATATTGCCATTTGCAGCAACTAAGTCCTATGGATGGACTTAGACAGCTTATGCTAAGTGAAATAAGTCAGACAGAGAAAGACAAATATTGTATGATATTACTAAATGAGGAATCTAAAAAAATAAAGCAAATTAGTGAATATAACAAAATATAAGCAGACTCACAGATATAGAGCACAAACCAGAGGTTACCAATGGGGAGAGGGGCAATATAGGGGGTTAGGGAATTAAGAGGTGCAAACAATTAAGTATAAAATAAGAACACAAAGACATAGTGTACAACACAGGGAACATAGCCAATATTTTACAATAACTACGAATGGAGCATAACCTTTAAAATTGTTAATCACTATATTGTATACTTGTAATTCATACAATATTATACAGCAACTATAAATAAAAAAAAATGGGGGATACAGAGAAACAGAGTTATGGAGAATTATATAGAGATTAAAAAATGAAAGAAGCATGGAAGAAAGAAAGAAGAAAACAGGGAAGAAACAGAGGGAGGGAGGGAAGGAGGAAGGAAGGGATTGGAGAGTAAGCCCACCTAAATTCATATATGGAAGTAGATCTAATTAGCAAGAAAGTACACTCAATTAAATGAAACCTGGTTTAGTACTTAACTGTTTCCAGCTCTTTATATAAGTATTCTTCACACTGCAGTTGCAACTTCAGTTGTACAAGCTGAGTTGATTGTATTTGTCTTGCCCTAGAGGTTTAGTAGAGACTAACAAGGCTGTGGACCTTAGACACACAATCTTTGAAGCAGAAATGCAGCTGGAAGTCCCAGAGATCCCTAGACCTAGGACTGATGCATGGAGCACCACTTCTTTTCTTTTCCCTTGATTTTTTTTTTTTTAATTGGAGGATAATTGCTTCACAATATTGTGTTGGCTTCTGCTGTACAACACGAACCAGTCATAGCTCTCTCTCTCTCTCTCCCTCTCTCTCTCTCTACATATATATATATATCCCCTCCCTCTATAGCCTCCCTCCCACCCCCTCATCCCACCTCTCTAGGTCATCACAGAGTGCCAGGCTAGGCTCCCTGTGTTAAATCAGCTTCCCACCAGCTATCTATTTTATAGATGATAGTGTATATATGTCAATGCTGCTTTCTCAATTCATCTCATCCTCTCCTTTCCCTGCTGTGTCCACAAGTCTGTTCTCAATGTCTGCATCTCCATTCCTTCCCTGCAGACAGTTTCATCGGTACCATTTTTATAGATTCCATGTAGTTGCATTAATATATGATATTTGTTTTTCTCTGACTTACTTCACTCTGTGTAATAGGATCTAGGTTAAGTCACCTTAATACAACTGACTCAAATCCATTCCTTTTTATGGCTGAGCAATATTCCATTGAATATATGTATACATTTCCCAGGTGGCACTAGCAGTAACGAACCTGCCTCCCAATACAGGAGATGCAAGAGATGCAGGTTCAATCTCTGGGTGGGGAAGATCTCCTGGAGTAGGAAATGGCAACCCACTCCAGTATTCTTGCTGGGAAAATCCCATGGACAGAAGAGCCTGGTGGGCTCCAGTCCACAGGGTTGCAAAGAGTTGGACATGACTGAGCAACTGCACCCAGCAACTTCTTTATCCATTCATCTGTTGCTGGACATCTACATTGCTTCCATGTCCTGGTTATTGTACCTAGTGCTGCAGTGAAGATGTGTATTTTTGAATTGTGGTTTTCTCAGGTATATGCTGAGGAGTGGGATTGTTGGGTCACATGGTAGTTTGTGTTCCTAGTTTTTTAAGGAATTTCCATAGCAGGCGTATCAATTTACATTTCCACCACAGTGCAAGACAGTTTCCTTTCTCCACATCCTCTCCAGCAATAAAAAAGCATCTTTATTGTTTATAGATTTTTTGATAATTAGCCATTCTGACTGGTGTGATATGATACCTCACTGAAGTTCATTAGAGTTTTTGTCTCATGACTTTGCAACGAAAATCAAGGTAGAGACATATATGTGAAGGAGTAAGAAAGAAAAAATTAAAATGCAACAGGACAGTAATATTTAACACAAAGTTTATCAAAGAAGAAACTATATTACTAATATGTTAAAAAACGGAACCACACAAACAAGCTATATTAGTTACTAAAAACTTAATGACTTGAAATAACTCACAATTATTATCTCACATTTTTGGTGGGACAGGAGTCCAGACAAGGCTTAACTGGGTCCTCTGCTTAGGGTTTTGGGTTTTACAAACTCAAAATTAAGGTGTGCTCTGGTCTGCATTCTCATCAGGAGGATTGAGTGGGGAAGAACATTTCTAAGGTCACTTAGATGTCTGACAGAATTAATTTCCCTGTGCTTGTAGTATCCCAGGGCACTGGCTTCTTTCTGGTTGGAGGCTGCTCCTAGAGGTCACCTACAATTCCTTGACTAGTGGACTTTCCCAGCATGGCTGCTTACTTCATCAAGCCAGATCAGATGGTCTCTAGAGAGAGTTGGCTAGCAAGACCAAGTCTTTTGAAACATAATGTAGTCACAAGAGTGACATCCACCACCTGTGCTATATTTATTGTTTTACAAGCAAGTCACAAGTCCCAGATGCACTCAAGGGGAGGGGGATCCCAAAAGGTGTGAATGCCAGGAGTCAGCAGGAATTCATGAAGCCACCTTACAATCTACTGAACAATCATATCTTTTGCTGCTTTGGAATTTTTAAGTTAAAAATGACCATGAATATAATCCTTAAAAAATGTAACATATAATACTAAATAAGAAGTAAATCTAAACCCAGAATATGATAGGGACAGAGTAAACAAAGTAGGTGATTAAATAGTTAACCACACTAGAGGATTGTAAGTAGAAATAAATATGGGCAACCCCTGTAGTAATGATTACTCAAGGAAGCAGGATGACTCAACCACAAAACCAAGCAGGCTTGCTTAGCAACAAAACCGTGGAAGAGAAGCACAAGACATAACAAAGAACAATGGTGGCATGAGCCCCACATCCTGCCCAGTGAGCTCAGTAAGCAGATGATCCATAGAACATGCTTTCTGCACATAAAGAACAGCAGTTTATGGAAAGGTGACATTTCAAAGTGAAAGATGCCCATTGTACTGAGACTTGAAATAATTTTTCCATTTCTGCCATGACAGTCCTAGCTTGACCATATAGGGACAAAAAGACTTCCTTGCCCAACCTGGGGGAGGAGCTAATGATGCAAGCATGATACCTACTTAAGAATAAGGGAGAAAGTTGTCTTTCCTCCTTACCTATTTTTCCTATTTTATAAAACTGTAGCCCACTAAGTTCTCAGTGTGGCACCCTCTCACCTGCCCACTGATAAGCCTCACAAGCGTCCTATCACCTCTTATCTATCACTTTGCCTATCGAAGAATTATTTTTGTGCTGAGACGTAAAGGACTGCAGCTCCTTGGAACCTCTTGAAATGCCACTTAGCAGTTTCAAATACATCTGATGTCAAACCTCCTGACCTTCTTACTTCCCCAGCCATATCCAATTTAAACTGGATTTCCAACATTTCTGAGTAAATCCCTAGAATGAAGCACAACAGCAAAGGCCTGGAACACATGCGGTTTCCAGCCCCATATAGAGTATAGGAATACAGGTACTTTTTGCCCCTCAGTCCTGGTATCCATTAAAAGAAGTTAATTTTTACCATTTATATTACTTTAATGGCTATTCTAGGGACCAAAAGAGCCCCTGATTATTCAGTAAATGTTCCTGGAATCACTGCAACCAGAACAGTTATAGAACATGAGCGAGGGTGCTGAGAGAAGGGAGGAGATGCAAATTCTCAAGTAGGTTGTGTTTCACTGTTCCCTCACCAACCACCAGAGTCTGATCACCAAAACCAAAGAAAACTTCACTAACTTCATGGGAGGGAAAAAATGCATTTGATTTCTGCCTTAAGTTGTATGCATTAGGGCTCATTACTAACGAACTTTTTTGTGGGGATCATCTGTATTTAAATTTTTTTTCTTCTATTATTGTCCATGCTCTTCATCCATTTGCCTTGGAGACATTCATTGATTTGAATCAAGATATTAACTGTTCTGTGCCCTCTTTACCCAAATATTCCCATCCCCATTCCAGTCACTGATCTCATTTTGTTTACAGTGGGGGTGGGGTAGAGAGGGCAGAAGTACACTTGCTTCCCTTCCCATCCAAGGAGTGAACCCCATGGTCCTCTGCCTGGCATATAGTGAACACGAGGTTCGTTTTACAACTGTAAGCTGCGTTCACTAGAGACCCATCTTTGCAAACTTTGTTCCGCCGCTCAATGGCTAGGTTGATCAGCAGTCCGACGACTCCCTGGAGGCTGGGGCTACCCGGGCCCCGCGCCGTTCCTGCCGCCGCCACCCCGCCCTCCCCGCGGTCCCCGGGGCGCGCGCTCGTGCCCGGCCCCCGCCTGCGCCACCGCGCCGCTCCGGAACCGGGCTGCGGTCACTGAGCGCCCGGGTGCAGGGCGGGCACCGGCGCCGGGTAGCCGGGAGCGCGTGAGCCGGGCAACAGGGACTTCGCGCTGGTCGGGGGGGCCCGATGCACTCGGCTGGGAAACTTCTGCGGGCGCGAGGCTGGAGCTCTGCGTGAGACCGGGAAAGGCCAGGTAAGGAGGAGCCGGGGCGCCTCGGCCGCCACCCTTCCGCCGCCGTCTGCACCCTCACACCTTGCGGCACTGGGGCCTCTTGCCGGGTGCGGTTCTCTGTCCTGGCCCCGCTCCTGGAAGGGGATCACGACCTGCAGACCCCCTAGCAGCGCGCTTCGCTCCCTGTGCCCCTGCTTGCACGGCGCTGCCACCTGCCTCCCGCTCTGGCCCTGCTCCGGCCAGCGGCGAGTCCGGGGGTCCGCGCGGGTGCCGCTGGAGGCTGGCCCGCTGGGGTCGGCGCACCGGTCCTAGGCGCTCGGGTCCTCCGCCCACAGAGGTGAATCTTCTTCCTACATCTGCTATTGGACCCACTCTTGCCCCGGGCAGCACCTTGGAGACCCCCCAAAGGTCGGATTTTAGAGGGAGAAAAGCTGCTTCGGGGGCCCTGACAGCCTTCGGTTGGCCTTGGGGAAGTCGGGCAGAGACGAGAAGCTTCCCTGGGCAAAAAGTCTGAGCAGGGCAGGGTGTTCCCGTTGAGTTTGGGACCCAGAAAGCGGCCACATCCAAGGTCACGCTGACCTGTTTACTCTATTTGGGGAATCCCCCTGGGCAAGGGGAAGGGAAGGAAAGAAAGGGAAAGACATTTGAAAACCACTAAACTACCTCCTCACCAAGGTCGGTTACAGAGATATGTATTTTGAGGGTCTGTATTTTAAGAAAAGATTAAAGGCACAGAATCAAATACAGTAATATGGCTATGGCACACACACGAAAACATTTTTAGTCAGGAGACATTTTGCAAAAAGTGGAAAAGTTGTATATGTAAATAAGTGGGAAAGCAGAATTAGAAACCCACTTTTGAACATAAACTAATTTGATTTACTGAACTTCTAGAATGTGACAACCTTCCTTCCTGACTTTTTACTCCAATTCTTGTGGTTAAGTATTTTCAGTTTGCAAGCTTGCACGTTGCAGTTGAGTTTTATGGCAGCCTTAAAAAATTTACTGCTGTCTCTCTGATCATGCTCAAGTTTAGTGGCTATTTTCTTTTCCGTTATTTTTAATACCAGGGACTGTTGCACAAACAACTCCCTGGTGTGACAATACAGGAACTTGGCACTGTTCTTTGTGGCAACTGAAAACCAAACAAGAACTACCTGAAACAAAATATTAGCAAAATAAATACTGGATCTCTTTCCACATTTGCCAGATGAAGAGGTCTGTCTGATCCCACATGATCTTTAAGGTTCTTTCCTTCTCTGGGAGACTGGGTTTGTCTTTTGAAGAGTTTGGGATACAAATATTAAGTGAAATCTAGAATAAGATGTTATCTGTTCTACTAAAATTTTATACATATAAGCTGGGAGACATTTGATAATTGAGTTTCTTTAATCTCATCAGTTTCTCAAAATAGCTGAATCATTGTACATCCTGGGCTTCTAAATGATGACAGTCTATGCTATTAAATAAATATGTGTCAGGGGAAACCCAAACCCCATGCTTCTTATCACAAGACTGACTAATAGGGTTGATACACTGGAGCATTCATGTCTGCTTTCTGAAGAGTCCCCAGGAAAGATCAAGAATGGTTATGAAGCATTTGCTGCAGCATATGAGCATAACAACACGTAAGTGACATGACAGGCAAGAAGTTTCAAAACTGCTTTGGAAAATGTCTGTGATATATTTGCAAGCCCGCAAACTGCAACTGAAATTGGTTTCTGTAATTATGGGTGTTGGTCAGCTGGGATTATTAGCTATAGAGAATAAGTAAGAATTTACAAAAGTGTATTGAATCATTAATGAGATTTTTTTTAAAGGAAAAGAGAAAACATTCCTCTCTTTTATCTTAATAGTTAGAGGAAAATATCTTAAAGTGAAAGTTACAACAGGTTATCTTATAAATTAAATAATAACAAAAGTTGCTGACTTAAAACTCCCATAACAACGCTGGACCCTCCTCCAGCTCAGAGAATTGAGGGATCAATTCACACAACTACAAAGTGAGACCTTCTCATTTTGTATTTTTCAACAGAATAACCTCTAGTGACTCTTTCACACATACTGAAATTGGTGGGGGAGGAGGGATTTACGGTCTAGAGAGAAGAGCAAGCAGCTGGGCCTTTGGAAGAACTTTCATCTTTCCAAGCCTCATTTTCCACTCTGAAGAATGCTAATGATACTATTTGAGTGGCAGAGTTGTTGTGACTCCTCAGTGGGTCAGTGTAGACAAGACCCAGTGCGCAGCACATAGTGAGAACATAGCTAATCTCAGTTCTCCCTGTCTTCCTTAGTAGGTGGTTGTTTATTGACTGAACAAATTGTAGGATGAACAGTAGGTTACAGTTTTCTGCTTTTGATTTCAAAACTTCCATGTGGCAAAACCTTGATGAGTGCTGAATCTAGGTAATGGGTATATAGACGGGTTATTATACATTATTTTCTCTATTTTGGAATATGTTCAAAATTATTCATCAGAAAAAAATTAGCGTAAAGCTGAAAAACTCATAAGATACATTTCTAGTCTAGCCTAACATTTTTAATTGCAATTATAAAAATTATTCTATATGGACAGGAAAGAAATGCAGTTTTATAGAGGGAGTAGATGGGTGAGGAATGGCACTAGAGAGTAGTCTGTGGTGATCTTTAATTTCTTGTGGAACCTTTTGTTATTTTAAAAAGATCCAAAAATATGACAGTGTTGATATTTGATAATTTTGGTTGTTGGGTTCATGGATATTTCTTCTCTGATATCTTTGTATTTAAAATTTTTCAAATTAACATAAAATCACCTTTTAGTTTTATAAGATTAGTATAAAGGAAGCAAACAATATAGGTATATGCAAAGAAAAAAGTAGTGTCCTGCCATCCAGGAATAACCTTTCTTAGCATTAAGTAAAAAATCACTCCACATGCCCTTGCATTTATACAAATAGAAGAATACAGGCATATTAATATGTAATATGCTACTTGATTACCTGTGACACATACAACATTTTAGGGCTTGTTTGTTGCTTTTGGTCTTGAATTTCTAAGAAACAACTTGGTTGCATTTTGATTTTTAAGACTTTAGTTTGTCTTTTAAAATATAGCATTTATTTAAAAATTCAGTATGCAACAACTGACTTTTAATGAGTTTTAAGTAGCTTATTTGCATATAAAATGTATTTTTAGATTATCTTAGATCTCATAATTTGAAACTGGGCTTAAATGGTGTCAATATTTGAATTTCACTAAAATGCAAGCTCCATGAGGGCAGGGATTTGTTGAATTCTTACATATGTTAATTATTAATGTGTTCTTGTCTATTTGAAAGTTGATGATACAGTCAATTATGCTATAATGCTTATTTTGAAAACCAGCATCATTCCAATGCAACTGAAATGTTAGTAACAATTCAAGCATGATGCAAATTTTGTACTAACTTATTCAATGATTTGCTCAGTCAGAAACACCAGCTGAACACATTAAACTGCAACCAGCTAACCAAGCCCTATAGGAATATAACACACACAGAGCTCAAACATTACGAGCTACCTTGGTTCACTGAGTGATATCCTGCAAGATTGTGTTTTGTTACTCTTTTGCACTTATGCATTTTTCTATAGAAAAACACTCATTTAATATCCCAAGAATATTTAAGCATCTTGATTCAAAAATGTCAAAGAGTGCATGCAAAAGGACAGCTTAAACACTGAAGAGAAGCTTGAGATAATCAAATATTTTGAAAGAAGAGAATGTGCAGTATTTCCTGAGCAGCAGGAGTAAGGGAGTAATCCACACTGAAGATCATGACAGGAAGGAGAACCAGTGAACAATTTTTCTCACAAAGAAAAAGCTCCTGTCCCTATAAACACTCAAAAGGAAATGGAATTCCTTGCAGAAATGCTCCTAGTAGCACCAGGAGTGGCTGGTTTGGTGGTTTCAAACATTGCTGACCCTGGTGTGTGTGATCCACCTGCTCATTAAGCTCAAAAAAATGACAAAGGAAAGATTACAGCCAATTAGCTAGCACACATGAGCTTATTAGGTGTGTTTGCCAGGAAGGAACATGAAGTAAACATAGAAAAAGTGAATTCATTTGCTGTGTGCAGGACACTTGGAGGAGAACTAAGTGAAGGTGTCTTCCTTGGATGCATATCAAGGAAAGACTTTCATGCATCTGTGAGTCCAGCTTCTCTTGCATCTTTCATCAGGAGTCTCTGGTGAACTTACTGCATGACGTGACTGCAGCTGACTGAAAGTGAATGTTTTCCTGCTTGTGCCTTTAGCCATTTCCAGAACATGGAGAAGTCAAAAGAACTTGAAGCAGAGTATGGGGATTATTCGTTTAAAGCAGTTAAATGATAAGCTTATGAAGGAGAGGTTTATAGCTGTTTCTTCACATTAAGAATTATAGGGCACTGAGTGACTCAACCTCCTGTCCTTCTGTTGCTCCAAAAATTGTAATTGCTTTTTTTCTTTCAGTTTTACTGAAATACAGCTGACATACAGCACTGTATGACTTTAAGATGATCTACATAATAGTCTAATTTCCATCATAAAATGATTATTACTACATTAAGTTTAGTGAAAGTCTATCATCCCATATGGATACAAATTAGAGAAACAGAAAAAATACTTTTCCTTGTGATAAGAGCACTTAGGATTTTTCTTAGAAACTTTCACATATATAACATACAGCAGTGTTAACTATTTTTATCATGTTGCCTTAGTACTTATTTACCGTATAACTGGGAGTTTCTGCCTTTTGACAACCTTCCCCCAACTCCTGCCTCTGATAACCACAAATTTGACTTTTTTTTCTAAGAGTTTCTTCATTTTTGAAATATAATTGACCTATGACACTATGTTAGTTTCTGGTGCACAGCATAGTGAGTTGATATTTCTATATATCTCAAAATGACCACCATGATAAGTCTGGTTACCATCTGTCAACATACAAAGATTAATATTATATAATTGTCTTTGTATGGAAACACAAAAGACCCCTGATAACTAAAGCAATCTTGAGAAAGAAAAACAAAGCTGGAGGAATCAACCTTCCTGATTTCAGTCTATTCTATAAAGCTACAGTAATCAAGACAGTATGGTACTGGCACAAAAACAAAAGTATATATCAATGGAACAAGATAGAAAGCACAGAGATAAGCTCATGCATCTATGGGCACCTTATCTTTGACAAAGGAGGCAAGAATATACAATAAAGAAAAGATAGCCTCTTCAATAAGTGGTGCTAGGAAAACTGGACAGCTGCATGTAAAAGAATAAAATTAGAACACTTACTAACACCATACACAAAAATAAATTCAAAATGGATTAAAGACCTAAATGTAAGGCCAGAAACTATAAAACTCTTAGAGGGAAACATAGGCGGAACACTCTTTGGCACAGATCTTCTTTGACCCACCTCCTAAAGTAATGAAAATAAAAACAAAAATAAATAAATGGGACCTACTTAAAAGTTTTTGCACAGCAAAGGAAACTAAAAACAACATGAAAAGACAACCCTCATAATGGGAGAAAACAATAGCAAATGAAATAAAAGACAAAGGATTAATCTCCAAAATATACAACCAGCTCATGCAGCTCAATATCCGAAAAACAAATAACCCAATCAAAAAATTGGCAGAAGATCTAAACAGATATTTCTCTGAAGAAGACATACAGATGGCCAACAAACACATGAAAAGACGCGCCACATCACTCATTATTAGACAAACGCAAATCAAAACTACAATGAGGTATATCATCTCACACCAGTCAGAATTGCCATCATCAAAAAATTTATAAGCAATAAATGTTGGAGAGGGTGGGAAGGAAAGGGAACCCTCTTGCACTTTTGGTGGGAATGTATTAATAAGTTGTTAATACAGCCACTGTGGAGATTCATTAAAAAAAAAAAAAACAGGAATAAACTACCATTTGACTCAGCAATCCAACTACTGGGCATATACCCTGAGAAAACCATAATTTGAAAAGACACATGTATTCCAGTGTTCACAGCAGCACTATTTACAAAGCCAGGACATGGAAGCAACTTAGATGTCCATCAACAGATGGATGGATAAAGAAGTTAGTGGTACATATATACAATGGAATATTACTTAGCCATAAAAAGAAATGCATTTGAGTCAGTTCTTGTGAGGTGGACAAACCTAGAGCCTAGAAGTAAGTCAGAAAGAGGAAGACCAATACCATATAGTAGCACATATATATGGAATCTAGAAAAATGGTGTTGATGGACCTATTTGCAGGCCAGGAATAGAGACGCAAACATAGAGAACAGACTTGCTGGACATAGTGGGGGAAGGAGAAGGGGGGATGCTTTAGAGAGTAATACTGACATATATACACTACCATGTATAAAACAGATAGCTAGTGAGAAGCTTCTGCGTAGCACAGGGAGCTCAGCTCGGTGTTCTGTGATGACCTAGACGGGTAGGATGGAGGAGTTAGGAGGGAGACTCAGGAGGGAGGTGATATATGTATACTTATGGCTAATTCACGTTGTTGGACAGCAGACACCAGCATAACATTATAAAGCAATTATCCTCCAATTTTTAAAAAAGATATAATTGTCAACTATATTCCCCAGACTGTACATTTTAGACACGACTCATTTATTTTGTAACTGGAGGTTTGTACATCTCAACCCCACTCACCTATTTCATCCTCCCACCTGAAAATTTGTAATTTCTTAAGAAAACATTTAAATTCACTGAATCTAGGACTGAAGTGAGAAAACAAGAATGCTGTGATTTGCTCCAGTAAGTCCAGATATTTAGATTCAAACTGTACGTGAAGCAGTTAAGTCATGAGGGTTAAGACAGCAGAGCCTTGGCATCCACCTGCCTGAGAGTGAGTCTGGGTTCTATCAATATTGTATCCTTAAGCAACCTAGACTTTAGATTTCTCATCTGTAAAATGGGGAGATAAATTTGCCTACTTCAAAAAGTTGTGAGGATTAAGTGACATAGCATTTTAGGGCTCTTAGACATGTGCCTGGCACATAGTAAGTGTTCAGTAAATATTAGGTGCTGATAGTAACAGCGTTGGTAGTACTACTAGTAGTAATAGTATATGAGGATTAAGAAGATGGCACATAGTTACTTCATTAATTCCCATTGCTCAACTCATCTAAATTTGGTGGAGTCACAATTCAAATTATGTAGCTATTTGTTTTGAGTTTCTATGGGCTTTTTTTTTTTTCTTAGTATTATTCACTGGATATGTTTGAAACATCAAGTATTTGCCATACATGTATGGCTCAATTTTGCAAAGAATTGATCCAGCTAAATGTTAACCAAGGAAACATGGTATTCCAGGAATTTTGGAGATTGGTATATGAATGACATACAGGCTTCCCTGGTGGCTCAGCGGTAAAGAATTCGCCTGCTAATGCGGGAGACGCAGGTTTGATCCCTGGGTTGGGAAGATCCCCTGGAGAAGAAAGTGGCAGCCCACTCCAATATTCTTGCCTGGGAAATCCCATGGACAGAGGAGCCTGGCAGGCTACAGTCCATGGGGTCACAAAAGAGTCACACATGACTTAAGCTCGCCAGGCTCCTCTGTCCATGGGATTTCTCAGGCAAGAATACTGGAGTGGGTTGCCATTTCCTTCTCCAGAGGATCTTCCCGGCCCAGGGATCAAACCCTGGTTATCTGCATTGCAGGCAGATTCTTTACCATCTCAGCCACCAGGGACCCCAAACAACAACATATGAATGACATAAGCATTCTATAAGTTGCCCACATGTACAGATGCTTAATAGTGTTGGGGCCACTGGACTCCATGAAAGAAAAACCTATAAAGTGGTACAGTTAATTTAAATATAATTCCCAGGGCCACTTATCCTGTCTTGTTTTCCAGATATGATTAAAGACCTGTTATTACTTGATTTTCCTAATAGAAATCTCACGAGGATTGTCTTCTTCTCCATAGACCTGTATTTCAAGTCCATCGTAAAATGTAGTTATTACCTTAGTGAAAAGCCTCAGTTATAGTGGATATTCGTAAGTGTGTATATTCATTTTCTATTGCTTTGTAACAAATTACCACAAACTTAGTGGCTTAAAACAATACAAATTTACTATCTCACAGTTTTTGTGAGTCAGAAGTCTAGGCATAGCTAGAATGGATCCTCAGCTCAGGGTTTTACAAGCTTGCAATTCAGGTTATCAACTAGACTGCACTCCTCATTTGAAGTCTAGGATCCTCTCCCAAAATTTCCAGGTAATTGGCAGAATTCAGCTCCTTGTGGTTGAAGGACTGAGGTCCCCATTATTCTGGTAACTTTTGGTTGGGTACTTCTTTCAGCTCACAGAGACTGCCTGCAGTTCCTTGCCTAGTGGCCCCCACAGGCAGTTCACAGCATGGTGTTGCTTTTTTCTAGGCTAGTAAGAATATGTTTGTCTAATTTCCAGTCCTATAGTGAATCTTACATGGCTTAACATAATCACAGACATGACTATTCCAGTCCCATTGGCCAGAACATGTTACCTAATCAAGGTACCCTCTATGCCATGCCTTTCACATGGGAATGCCATTCAATGGGAAGACTCAAGGAAAGGGGATTACAGGACCTGTGTATGAGCAGGGTAGGAATCTTAGAATTCTCCCTACCACCATAGGTGATAAAGTGAGAAACCAAACATGGCTAGAAATAATCAAATGTGGCTTTAGCTGAGACAAGAGAATCAGAGAAGCCTGGCATAGCTTGTGGGCAGGTTCTCTAATTTCCTTGAGTCTCAAGTGAAGCCAAGCTTTCATTGGTATAAAAAGTCAAAGGCATATTCCAGCCTGGGAGCCTAGTGGTGCATGAAGAGACAGGTATTATGTGAAAACCCCCCAAAGCTTGTGTGGATCTTCTGGAATCTAGAAGGCCACAATCCAATCTCCAGCATAAAATTTATGAGACTGTCTACCTGAGATCAGAAGATGAAATGAGAAAATGAGACCATGTAATATAATTGCTTAAGAAAGTAGGATTCTTCCTAAGGCAAAAGAAAAAAGTACCGTTTTCCTTGGTAGAATAAAGGAGCCAAGAGCTTAGTGGGGTTGGCCATCTCTATAGGCAGAAGCCAGATGGTGACACATCGATGCCTTGGATAACATCTGACTGACTGTAGCATATGAACACTGTAGCCAAAATCATTTACATTTACATCAACTCTCTGCTCTTAATCTTAGATAATTCTTCCATATTTATACATTTATATACTATACATATGCACTGTTTGTACAGCATCATGCCAAGTCTTGGCATGATGAAGAAATTAATTTCTTCTTTCCTTGAGAGGATCTAGACTAGCACTGTCCAAGAGAAATATAATGCAACCATATACATAATTTAAAATTCTCTAGTAGCACATTAACAAATAAGAAATGGGTGAAATTAACTTTAATAATATGTTTAATTTAACCCAGTATTTCCAAAACATTATCATTTCAGCACATAACCAATAAAGAAATTATTAATGATGTATTCCTAATCTTTGTACTGTCTCTGAAATCCATTGAGACCAACGCATCTTACTTCAGACCAGTTACATTTTAGGGGCTCAGTGGTTACGTGTGGCTGATGGCTCCTGCAGTGGCCAGCACAACCCTAAGATTCTAAGGCTTCTGGTCATGGGCATTTAACTTCAATTCTCATTTCTCTTTGTACTCACTTTCTAGATAATTTCATCAGCTCCAATCCTTATTCAGTGTTGTCCTGTGTAATTTAGGACAACTGTTAAATATACCTCCATCCCGCACCTTATCTTCTGCTGTGAACTCTGTTGCTAGACCAGGTGCATCAGGTTAAACATGACTCAAAGCGAGTCCCCTGCCCCCAAACTTCCTCTGATTTCTTTCCAAGCTTCAGGATCTCTTATAACTCCAAAGTGTCTTCATCCCTTCTCTGTTCTTCTGTCTCAGCAGAGACACGTCTTCCTTTCATTTCTTCTTCATGGTTAATATAATACATGCTTTTCTTTCTTTCTTTGTCCAACACCTAACCCATTGATTCAGGTATCGGTCATATCTCACTTGGGCTTCCTGGCTATTAACCTGCTTGTTCCAAAACTATATTCTAAACATTGTTTTTCTACCTGAACACTATTTATATCATATATATATATATAAATGACCAATTAATAAAGCCAATATTTAAAAATATACACACTATCTACATGAGATTCTTTAAAATATTACTTAAATATGTACCCCAACTGAAAGAATAAACAAATTATGATGCTTTAAAAAGGAAAACAAGTTTCCCTACTGGTCTAGTGGTTAAGACTCTGAGCTCCTGATGCAGGGGGCCTGGATTTGATCCCTGGTCAGGGAACTAGAACCCACATGCTGCAAATATAGATTTCACATGCCTCAACTAAAAAGGATCCCGCATGCCACAACTAAGGCCCGGTACAGCCAAATAAATACATACCTTAAAAAAAATTAAAAAGAAAATATATATTATGTTCAATATAATATACAGTGGAAGCCATGTAGACAGATAGTAAAGGCCATAAAAATTCAGAGCCTAGAAAGTGCACTTCAGCCACCGTGTTAAGGAAAGGCTGATGCAGAACATGCACAAACCTTGAGCCCCCTCAGAGATGAGTGTGAGGAAGAAAATGCCTCCTGACCTGAGCAAGCATGGTAGTGAGAAACACAAGAGAAAATGTGCCTTTCCAGCCCCTGAAAAAGAAGGATTAAAATCCAGATCCTTTACTCTATAGAATGTTCTAGTGTCTCTTACCCCATCCCCCTAAAAGTTCTTAACCCTGGTTGCACAACAAAATCAATGGGAAGTCTGTGGAAAAATGCCAGTGCCTGGGTCCCCCTACAGTCCGTAAATAATTAAACAATTTCCAGAGCAGGGCCCCAGTCACAAACCTGGTGTGAAGATGTGCCTGTATATGTATGGCTGAGTTCCCTTTGCTGTTCATCTGAAACTATCAAAACATTGTTAATCAGCTATACCCCAATACAAAATAAAAAGTTAAAAAAAAATCAACTGAGAATCCGGTAGGAACCTGAAACGTCTTGAAGTTGTCTGAAGATTCTTCAATCACTATGTCAAGCGACACAGATATTTCTCTTTATTCATATGATGAAGATCAGGGATCTAAACTTATCCGAAAAGCTAGAGAGGCACCATTTGTCCCCATTGGAATGGCATGTTTTGCAGCAATTGTTGCATATGGATTATATAGATTGAAGAGCAGGGGACATACTAAAATGTCTGTTCACCTGATCCACATGCGTGTGGCAGCCCAAGGCTTTGTTGTGGGAGCAATGACTCTTGGTATGGGCTATTCCCTGTATCAAGAATTCTGGGGGAAACCTAAACCTTAGAAGAGGAGATGCTGTCTTGGTCGTCTTGGTGGTGCTTGCTATAGTTAGACATCTCATATTGAGGTTATATGTTTATGCTGAAAATAAATTGTTTGGGTCAGACAAGAACATGGTAATTTGAAAATTGGCCTCCTTTCTTGCAGGCTTGATTTGCCTGGTGACCAAGTTACTGGTGACTAGTTCACTAGCTAGGTCATTCAGGGGAGTCAGACCAGCACAAAAGAAACATGTCACTTTTAAATACACTTGATAGTGGTACCTATCCACCTTCTTAAACTCTTCTGTTGAAATTAGTTCTAAAGAAGACAACATGCCAATCCTGAAAATGCTCCCAGTTGCTGCAGAATATCATATGCTTTTGATGTAATGTAGGAATCCTATTTATCCCAGTTAATTTAACTTTCTGATGGCCTTGTGGACTGAGTACTGTTTTATGGACTGGTTGGCTCTTGAGGAACCCTTTCAGAACAGTGCATGGAATACAACATTACAAACCTCCCTGGAAGTCTGTGTGTGTTTTTAAACCAACACTAAAAAGCTGGTAACAGAGCCACTTTGAAGTAGTATTTATTTTAGAATCATAGTTATAAACATGAGAGTAACTTAACTTGTGGATCCCTTTTAGCTCTTTAGTAATTGCAGAATTATATTTTGCTGCTGTTAAATTAGAATAATTTTAAATTATTTTGAAACATGTATTTTAAGTGCTAATGTAAAGGTAAATGAAAAAACACTTTTAAAATGTGTGCAGTATGTTTATTTTCTCCAAAAGTATCATCAACTAAATAAAATCCCTATAATGGAAGTCATTGATGAGCAAGCTGGTTTGGTCAGACATTATACAAACTTTGGTATATCACAAAATGCTTTGTTGTACTTGTGAAATTCTCGTCTAACCTGAATTTACATTCCATGGTGATAACATGGTAAATGTAGTGTTATTAAAGTAAATGAACACATCAAAAAAAAAAAAAAAAATCAACTGAGAGCCTATTAGAAAGGCATCTGTCTGGGTCCCTCCCTGGCTCAGTTATTCTGGGGTGGGGCCAGGGAAGGGGCATTTTAACAGGTCCCTGGGTGATTCCGATTGTTACTGGCTTCCAGAGACTGGTTTCTTTACTCAAGGATAGGTTAGTTCTGGGTGGTCAGGACACAACATAGGGAAGAATAAGACAGATCACTCCTGCAGAAATAAGTAAGTTTAGAATTTAGAACATAAGGATGGTTTGTCTTCTATTGAAATCCTCTGAAGAAAGCTTTTAAAATCTATATCTTCAAATGGCTCAGCTCTGTAGCAAACAAGCAACAAGTACAGCAATGCCATTTCTCTGTTATTTAAAAATCTGCTCAATAAAATAAAAAAAAAAAACTGAATCAAAAAATGGGCAGAAGACCTAAACAGACATTTCTTCAAAGATGAGCTGGCCATACAGATGGCCAACAAACACATAAAAAGATGCTCAATATCTTTAATTATTAGAGAAATGCAAATCAAAACTACAATGAAATATCAATTCACACCTGTCCAAATGGCCAACATCACAAAATCTACAAACAATAAATGCTGGAGAGGGTATAGAGAAAAGGGAATGTTCTTGCACTGTTGATAAAAATGTATCAATAAACTGGTAGAACCACTATGGAGAACAGTATGGAGGTTTCTTAAAAACGAAAAAGAGAACTTCCATGTGATCCAACAATTCTACTACTGGGAATATACCCAGAGAAAACTTTAATTCAAAGAAACATGCACCCCAATGTTCATTGCAGCACTATTTACAATAGCCAGGATATGGAAACAACCTAAACGTCCATCAACAGAGGAATGGATAAAGATGTGGTACGTATATACAATGGAATACTATTCAGCCATAAAAAGGAATGAAACTGGGTCATTTGCAGATACATGGATGGGCCTAGAGACTGTCATACAGAGTGAAGTAAGTCAGAATGAGAAAAACTATTAACACATATATGTGGAATCTGTAGTTACAAAGCAGAAATAGAGATACAGATGCAGAAAACAAATGTATAGACCCCAAGGGAGGGAAGGGGTGCAATGAATTGGGAGATTGGGATTGACATATATACACTACTGTGTATAAAATAGATTACTAATGAGACCCTACTGTATAGCACAAGGAACTCTACCCAGTGCTCTATGGTGATCTAAATGGGAAGGAAATCCAGAAAAAGAGGAACTATATGTATACATATAGCTGATTCCTCTTCCTGATACTGGGAAAAATTGAAGGCAGAGGAGAAGAGGGTTTCAGAGGATGAGATGGCTGGATGGCATCACCAATGCAATGAACATGAACTGGGGCAAGCTTCAGGAGATGGTGAGGGACAGGAAGGCCTGGTGTGCTGCAGTCCATGGGGTCGCAAAGAGTTGGACATGACTGGGCAACTGAACAACAATATAGCTGATTCACTTTGCTATACAGAAGAAACTAACACAACATTGTAAAACAACTGTACTCCAATAAAAATTAAAAAATAACAAGATAAGTGCTCCCAAAAGACTGAGAAATTAAAAGAATAAAATCTGCTAAGAATTTTTAATATAGATTTTCTCATTTGGATGTTCCAGGACCCTTTAAAGTAGACACAATAGGTGACATTACCTCTGCTTTACTGATGAATAAATATGTCTAAGTTCATCTAAGTAGCAAGGAGGAAACGAAAGTCTACATTTTCTGAATCCTGGTACTGTGGAAGCAGAATGATATGGTTTAGACAGTGAGTTTCAGAGTCAGACAGACCTGGATGGAATCTTAGTTCCAATATGAACAGTGTGGTGACCTTGTACAATTTACTTGCCTTCTCTGAGTTTCAATCTTCTCATCTGTGGGATGGAGATAATAGTACCTTCCTCATGGGGTTGTTGTGCAGATTAAATAATTTTTTAAATGTCTGGTACATAGTTGCTGAGTAGTATACATACTTAAAGGTTTAAGTAGAGAAAATGATCTTCTCCATATGTAACACATACCAAAGCTGGGATATGATTCCAATTAATAAGGATAATATTGATAGAATTTTGATCTTCTAGGTTGCCTAGCAACCACAACTAACATAATACCACAAGCTACCAGAGTTGTTTTAATGAAATCAGGAATTCAGCTGCTCTTAAGGAACTGAACATTGTAAGAAGACAGAAGGATTCTCCTATGAATTTGGAGTTGTGCCGGACATCTTAAACAACCCCTCAGTCAAGAAATCCTCCACTTCTGTTCCCCTAGGTGACATCTGTTAGAACATCTGTTGTCCTGGATAGAGTGAGGATGGAAAAGAGAGGACTTGTTCCTCTGTATCAGTGTGTTCAATCCACATTCCCTTAGTGCCAAGGGTCTAAAATACAAAAACATTTGTCTTTGCCCTTTAATAATTTTGGAATCAAGAAGAGGAAATGAGTCAGTGTTGAACAGTAAAACAGAAGATTATTTCATGAGTGGCTTTCTATGTCTATGTCCCTGGTGGTATTCTAAGCATAATGAACTGAACTGGACAAGCAGATAGAGCCTGTCTCAAATATCCACTGTTAGGATTATTATTTTCCTGGCAAACCGTCCTGGCAGATTATTCAACTGGTCTCCCAACACATTAAATCAGATCTGCAGCCTTGAAAGACACACTGCCTGCTGGGAAGAGCATGAAGCTGAGCGGAAGAGGACTTGAACTTCCAGCTTTGTGACTTACTGTGACTTTTACCTGAAGCAAGTTACTTAACCTGCCTTGGGCTCCACCTTTCTCATTTGTAAGCTGAGCATGACGGTTTAGATACTGCCTCGCTCGTGGCAGTAAGTGTGATGCTGTGAGATAATAAATGTACACGTTCTGAACCCGTAACTGCCATTTCAAGTTAATCTCCATCACTGTGCCACCCAATTTATATCACATTTAGTTGAGCATTCTTGTGTCTGCCTTTACATGTCCTTATTCCTTTGAACTCAGGCTCTGACGATGTAAAGAGTAAAAAGGGGAAGTATGTTTATTTGCACTTTGTCTCCATCGTTTGTATCCCCATGTGTTAACTTCTTTTGCAGGGAAGATCAACTACGTAAGAAATCCATTGTGCTCCTTTGGCATTCCAGCATTTATTTACCGCAAAACATGACTTCAGGCCCACAGGCTTTGACACAGGCAGCTGGTTGATGAGTCGTGTTCAGCATTCATACAGGGCTGCTGGCACATGGCAGAGGAACACTCGGGCTTGTCACCTGCCCCTGTCAGTTCTTCTTCTAATAAAGTACATCTGTTTTGGTGACTGAATAAAAACACACCAAGTGGAGAAAGCCTGGGTGTGGAGCAATCTAATCAGGGCAAGTCAGCACTCTTTGTTGAGTGATACAGGATCAAGGGTAGGAAGGTGGTTTGGTGGCAGCTTACTGAAACAGAAGCTGACTGGAAAGGGCCAGAAACAAAGTTCCTCATATAATTATAATGGGTCACACTCCAGGAATGCAGGTGGCCCAGTATATTATTCCCCAAGTCAAGAGTTTAAGGGGTAAGATTCCAATAAACTCTGAATTACCACAAACATAATGCTAAATTTCACATTAGCATCATTTTAGCAATTTGTTGAGGATTTTACATTTCCAAGAGGTTCAAATCCAAGTTCAGAGCTCCACTGGTAGTGCTTTTTAATATTACTTTTGTGGCTATTTGCTTGGCATCTTGAGGCATTAACTTAAAATACTTGAGTTTTAAAAGTAAAACAGCAGGGAGACTGACATTTGCGGTCTGCATGTCACACTTCTCAACTACTCATTGTATTTTTAAAAAATGTTTCTTTGTTGTGAATATGCAGTGATATATGACTTTGGGTTTTGTTTAAAGAAGAGAAGGGAAACATGTTCAGAGTGTCAGTCGGCCTTGAGTCTCACCCCTCACAGAGGGATGGGTGGAGTGATAATTAGAGGGATGCAGAATGTTTGCATTTAAAAGCAGCATAAGTAGAAATAATACGGTTGTCAGTTATAGTTCTGTGTTATTTTTTCTTGTTTTAATGATTCACCTGGTGATGTTCTTAAAGTCATTCCTTGCTGAGAAGAGAATCACTATCCAGGATGAAAAACCAGGAACTTGAGCAGTATCAGCTTCTTTATTTTCATCTCTAGTTCTGTTGGTAGTAAAATGCTGGTCCTTTTTTTATTTCAGCTAAGTCATTTTCACCTCTGTAGGTACTTTTTTTCTATAAGACTAGATCTATGTTATTTGGTATTTTATTACCAGGTGTTCTAGAAAAAATCTATCTCAAAAACAATATAGCACACAAGTTCAAGGTTCTTGAATGTTATCTTGGTTTCAAAAAAATCAATCCAATGAATGCTTCATATTGAAACCATTCATTGTTAAGAAACTTGGTGATAAATGATATCTATCCTACAACTCTGTCATCATAGTTAAATCTCTCCTGAATGAGATCACATATTAGCATTTTTACCATATGGCTGAAAGGGTAGAGAATATATGTGCAGAGGAACTAGTCACTAACATTTTTGACCATCTGGCAAATAAATGTGTAAGTTGCAGGAACTTTAATATTATTTATTTAGTTATATAGATGCAACCGTTAGCCTGAAAGAGCCTCTAATACAGTAAAGGAGAACTGAATTTATATTTCTCAAATAATTTTGATCTAATTAAACATTTTCACAGTCTACCATGTACTCTTAAAACCTGACTCCTAATGGTGTGTTTCTTACATTTATTGATTAGGGCTCCTTACGGTGACTATTTTAAAATCTCTCTCACGAGAGACCTCATGATTGGATCTGGCATGCAGGCTTACGTGCTGAAGTTCTGCTCTGCCATCAACCACTGTGTGGCCTAGGATAAATTAGTCTCTCTGAGCCTCAAATTCTTCATTTGTAAAGAGTGAATAACATATTGTCAAACAACATCTCTAAAAGGGTGGGCCATGGAAGACGTGAATTGATGCATCAGAATCATGTGGGGAGCTTGTTCAAAGTACCAACACTGAGGCCCCACCCTTAGAGATTTCTGACTCAGTATATCTGGAAACAGTCTATAAATCTGCATTTTTAGTCACTATCATGAAAGATTCTGAGGTGCACTGAATTACTGTTATAGAAACCAGCTGATTATAGCACTTAGCTTTCTTGAAAAATACATAGTTAGCTAATTGTAACAAATACTAAAATTTCTGTAAATTATTTATAATTAAGCCTAACTTGAAAATATGCATTTTTTCTATCCTAGAAATGTAATACTTTCAGTATTTGTATTGAATATATTTTAACTTCATAGAAAGTAGGATGTCAACTTGAATAAGTAAAATGCTGGTGATTCATTAAATACACTTTTCAATTCTGTTTAATTAGAATCCTGTTTTTATTTCTTACATAGGCAACAACAACATATTTGTCAGCTAGAACTCAATGAGAAGCCCAGATGAACTTAAGGATGCTAGCATGGGATTCTTAGTTTTTCAAGATCCACAAACACCAAACCCATAATCACCCGAGCTCCAGTGTCTGGGCTTTCTCTGGTTTTGTGAAGACTCAACTCTGATGATGGAAAAGCAAAGGACTTAATTATTTGCTTTGATATTATTTAATATCAACTGAAAAGTGAACCAGACAGTACTACGGCCATGGAAGGAAATTCAAGTTTATGGAAGAACCTAATTGATGAACACCCTGTCTGCACCATCTGGAAGCAGGAGGCTGAAGGAGCCATCTATCATCTAGCCAGCATTTTATTTGTAGTAGGTTTCATGGGTGGCAGTGGATTCTTCGGGCTCCTTTACGTCTTCAGTCTGCTGGGATTGGGTTTTCTCTGTTCTGCTGTCTGGGCCTGGGTGGATGTCTGTGCAGCCGACATGTTTTCCTGGAATTTTATACTGTTTGTCATCTGCTTCATACGGTTTGTTCACATTGCCTATCAAGTTCACAGCATAACCTTTGCCCGAGAATTTCAGCTGTTGTACAGCTCCCTCTTCCAGCCTCTGGGGACCTCTTTGCCTGACTTCAGAACTATTGCTATGAGCTCAGAAGTGGTTACTCTGGAAAAGGAGCACTGTTACGCCATGCAGGGGAAAACCTCCATCGACAAACTCTCCCTGCTTGTCTCAGGAAGGTTTGTACCCTTGGCACTTGTGTGTCTTTCCGCTTTATTACTTACTAACTTTTGTTTCTTTTCTTCCTATCTCAACATAGCATAGTCCTCAGCAGCATTTAGTACTCTGAGGCATGAGAAAACCCTTGACGCATGAGTCGTTTACATAGGCATTTAGAATACATGGTACCATTTACTTGAAGGAGGATATAATTTAGTCTTAATATTTCTTTGTAAAAATCAAAGGTATGAATTGGTTTGTCTGGATATGCTATTTGTTTCCAAACTAATCACTTAGAGTCAAGAAAAAGATGATGCCAGTTTGAATGAATAGAATACTTAGAGTTATTTAGCATACAAAGTATTTGAAACTTTCTATTAGGGCATTCTTTTAAGTAATAGAGAACATTTAAATTTTATAATGATCACTTTTTTTTCAGTAATTTCTAGCAAATGCCCACTTGCTCAAAGGGGAAATGTACTATATATAAATTTTGAAAAAAAGTTTGGGGGAGAAATAGGAATGTGATTATTCATGTTTTTTAAAAGGTTAAATAGTTTACAGAGGTATTTCCAGTGGTACGTTTTTATGTTCTTCAGAGTTCTACTTAATTTAAAATCTGACTGAGTGCATTGAAACTTGTAATTGTAATATATTATACACACCTAAACGGGCACATATCAATTGATGAATTTTCTGATGAATTTCATCCACTGTTCCAGAATCCTAACTATGGGAGGAACAGCAGTACATAAATTTTACAGGAGATTTTTGTCACTTATTAATGTGTGAATTTAATATTTTGCCCTTCAAGATTTTAAAAGCCAAAAGAATCATCAGAGATCAGAAATAGTGTTCCCTGCCCTTGTCACCAATTTAGTTCTTTCTCCTTCCCTCCTGACTGATGTCCTTTGTGTCTGGGTAGGATCAGAGTGACAGTTGATGGCGAATTTCTGCATTACATTTTCCCCTTCCAGTTCCTGGATTCTCCTGAATGGGACTCACTGAAACCCACAGAGGAAGGCACTTTTCAGGTAAGGGATAACTGGACCACACTGGGAACACTGCCTCTTTCAACCAGATAAACGCTGCCTGTTTAAAAACAGGCAAACAAGCAAACAGAGCAGCCGATGACATAGGAGTAATTTATACTTAACTTTGGAATGTACTTGGTAGCATGCATGTCTTCCCCATTCTGTTTGAGTCTTACTGATTAATGTCACTTTATAGGTACAGCAACAAGGAGAAGATTGGGTATCCCATAGGACAGAAAGAAGTCTGTGATAAATATTCTTAAATTTTCCTTTGCTTAACTGAGTACATGGGAATTAAAATATAATTAACTGATATTTGACTCTAAACACTGCCACCTGTCACAGTTTAGAAAAACACCAAGAATGAAAATCTGTCCTTATGACAAAATAAGTGACTTTTAAAATTCAAAATGTGATGAATTTCAGTTGTTTTCTAGCAACAAAATGCTAAACAAAATGTCATTACTATGCTGCCATATCTGGTAGTATTAAAAGATAATCCTTTCGGTAGGTTCTATTATGGCATTTGTTTTCCTCTGGTTAATTCATATAACATACATGTGTGTTTTATATATATAGAATCATACACATATGTGGATTAGGTTAATTATATTCAGTACTACAGGAAATGGATTAGGGTTAAATGTCCACAGTCTTCAGGACAGACATGGAAATATTTCCCCAACATTAGCCAACTTTATTACTTTTTAATATCAAGTAGCTCTCACTTCAATAAAATGTAAAAAATAGATATCTAAATTTAGAAACAGATGAACTGGAGATGGGCACAACACTGTGATTATTCATGTTATAAATTACATACATAGTAATAAATTTTGTACTTCCGCTATGTTTTATGATATACTGTGGGTTTTAACATTAAAATCAGCATGAGAAATTCATTTAAAATTTGGGGCCAAGAAAAAGGGCAGGCCATTTCTTGCTTCCTAACCTCTGTTTATGTGTGGTCTTATGTTTTTTTAGGTAACCCTCACAGCAGAAACTGATTGTCGATATGTGTCTTGGAGGAGAAAGAAATTATACTTGCTCTTGGCTCAGCATCGTTATATCTCCCGCCTGTTTTCGGTTTTAATTGGCAGTGACATTGCAGATAAACTCTATGCCTTGAATGACAGGGTGTACATAGGAAAAAGATACCATTATGATATTCGGTTACCCAACTTCCTTCAAATGTCAAGTCCTGAAATGTCCAAGTCATCCCTGACAGAACATTTTCAGAATTCCAGACGATATTGTGATAAATGACATCGAAGTCTCAAGTTTTATAATTATAAAAGACTCTCTTCATCATTCCCCAAATGAAATAGCAAAATATAGCAAACTGAGCTCACTAATATTTTTATAAATCCAACTCAGAGGCAAGATGCCATTGCCAGCTGTTTTATTCACCTTAACTTGTACATTGTGAATAAATTTTACAATTTTTTTTTCTGTATTTCTCATTGGAATATATGGAGGGGGGTGAAAAAACTGTGGGCACTTTTGTCCTTTTCTGTACCAGAACCGGGAGAGTGAAATTTTGCATTCTCAAGTATGTCCTCAGATTTAGGGAAATCTGCCGCTGTGCCCTACTGAGTTAGGTGCCACTTCTCAAGAAGCAGCCAGTAAGTACTCTCAGCAGGCGAGTGGGTAGCTACCTCCACATCAGTGCTGCCAGAATTTTGCTTCAACCCCTGATGAAAGCAACATGTGTTACTGTGGGGTAGGCAGCAATTATTTATTTTAAATGTGAACTTATTTAACATGAGTAGAAAGGGGAAGAAATGTTTGCATCTCTTGAGATGATAGTATGGCAATCTTAAAGACTTTTATTACTACAAATAATTTATCAGCTTAATCATGACTAACATATATTAAACAGAGGCATTTCATGAAAAGCTGCATACTAATTACTGAGTAAAAAGAATACTTGTGAATCAGTAGTAAAAATGTAGCACAGGATCTCAATTTTACATGTTCGGTTCTAAGGGCAAGAGGTGTGGTCTGACTGGATGGTGAGGGACTCCTAATGAAAGCTTTACCCACCACCAGGGGCAGGCAGGTGGTCAAACTTCTAGCCATTCCTTCAGCTCTGTAAAGAGACGGATCTGATCCCTATCTGGAAAATTGGTTTTCTGGAGCTCACATGCAAGCCGTGTTCTTTGGTAGAGACATACAGCATCCTACAGCTAGCAAGTGTATCCTGAGTACCTACTGTGGACTTCCCTGGTAGCTCAGATGGTAAAGAATCTGCTCCCAGTGCAGCAGACCCAGGTTTGATCCCTGGATTGGGAAGATCCCTAGAGAAGGGAGTGGCAACCCACTCCAGTATTCTTGCCTGGAAAATGGACAGGAGAGCCTGGTGGGCTACAGTCCATGGTATCGCAAAGAGTTGGACACCACTGAGCAACTAACACACTGTTGCTCCAGGTGCTGACCTGGACACTAGGAATATTTCAGGTAACAGAGATCCTATCACTCACAGAGCTCACATTCTGAAGGTGAAGGAGACAGAAAATAAATCAGAAACACCTAGAGACAGAAAGAAATAGTACTGTAGAGAAAGAGAAACCAGAGAAGGTGGTTGGGATGGGGCACTGCAATTTTAACAGTAGTCAAGGAAGGCCCGAGAGAGAAAGGTGATGTTTGAGCAAAGACCTGAAGGAGGCAAACAAATGATGAATGCGGCTATTTGGGGAAACAGCAGTCTGGGCCGAAGGAAAGCACATGAGGTCTTTAGGCAAGAGCAGGAGCAGCTAGGAGGCCGGTGTGGCTAGAGCAGAAGGACTGCAAGGGAGAGGGCACAGAGGTCAATCGTGGGGCCTAATTAATTCATGGTAAGAACTTTGACTTTTACGAGAGAATGACCAGAAGCCACTGGAGAGTTTTAAATAGAAGAGTGATGTGATCTGCCCTACATTTTAATAGAATCACCTTGGTCAGTCTGCTGAGAATAGGCTGGAGGAGTCAGGACTGGTCGTGGAAGGGGAGATCAGGGTTCAGTGAGAGATGCTTATTAGACTGAAGTAGAGATAGCTGGAGGAGTCTAGAGTTCCAGAGAAAGGTCTGGGCTGGAGATAAAGATCTGGGAGTATTTCACGTGTGTGTGTTAATCACTCAGTCGTGTCTGACTCTTGGTGACCTTATGGTCTGTCCATGGAATTCTCTAGGCAAGAATACAGGGGTGGGTTGCCATTTCCTTCTCCGGGGGATCTTCCAGACCCAGGGATTGAACCAGAGTCTCTTGCACTGCAGGCAGATTTTTTACCATCTGAGCTACCAGGGATTAGCTGTTTATTTGTTTTTTGTTTTTTTTTTTTCACATATAGATGATATTTAAAACCATGGGACTAGATGAGATGGTCAAGGGAGTGAACATAGGTTCAGAAGAAGAAAAGGTCTGGGGACTTTTCCTTGGGCCTCTGCATTGTTAAGAGGATGGGGTAGCAGAGGAAGAGTTGGCAAAGGATTCAAGAAGCAGCAGCTGGTGAGGAAGGAAGAAAACCAAGAGTGTGCAGTCCTGGATGTCAAGAGAAGAAAAGTGTTTCAAGGAGAAGGGAGTGGTGGACTGCCTCAAAGGTAGCGACAATCAGGTAATAGGAAGTCTGAGAATAAACACCTGGGTTGAGAAGCATGGAGGCCACCGATGAAGCTGACAGGAGCAGTTTCAGTGGAGTAAACTGGGGACAAAAGCTTGACTGATGCAGGCTGAGAGAAAATGAGAGGCATGAAATTGGAAGAGCAAGTATAATAATGCTTACCAAGTTTTGATGTAAAGGGAAAGAGAAATAGATGGTAGCCTGAGCTGGAAGTGGGGTCAAGAAAAGAGGATGTTCTTATTGTATATATTTTAAACTGAGAAAAACAACGGGACTCCCCTGATGGTACAGTCGATAGGAATGTGCCTGCCAATACAGGGGACACGGGTTCAATTCCTGGTCCAGGAAGATTCCACACACCTTGGAGCGACTAAGCCGGTGTGCCACAACTACTGAGCCCAAGCACCCTAGAGCCTGTGCTCCACAACAAGAGAAGGCGCTGTAACGAGAAGTCCGCGCTGCGTAACTCAAGAATAGCCTATGCTCCCAGCAACCACACAGAGCCCACACAGCAACAAAGACCGAGCATGACCTAAATACATAAATAAGCAAATTTAAAAGAAGAAAGAAAAATAAGGGCATATTAGTATGAGGGTGGGGATGATCCAGAAGAGAAGGGTGAACTGCTGGGGTGACGACCTTGAGCAGATGAGTCAAAGTCAATCAAGCACAGGCAATCATTAGTTAAGGTGAGAAGGCACAGTATATAGGAGTGTTGTTGCTCACAAATGAGAGATGTGATGGGAGCATATGAAAGTTCTCTCACAATTCTGTGTTCTCAGTGAGCAAGGAAGCAAAGTCATGGGGAGGAGGGGTAAGAAGTAGTGGGGTTGAGTAAAGTACATGATTTTCTCTGTATGTGCACCTGCCGTAAATGGGACAATATGATAGTCTGAACGAGTCTGGATGAGCTATTAAGCTTGGCGTGAACTAAATGGATAGTCAGGCGGTTCCTCTGTCTCCCAGCTACACACAGGCAGTGCTTACGAGCAGACACAATGGCACATGTCTGCCTGGTGCCACTGAAGGCCTTCAGGAAGCACCCACTAGCTTGTCAGCAGGCTTCATGATGGCTCTGGGAGAAATTCTTCTCTTTGTGCCTATAAGACTGCACGGTATTAAATATTAACATACAGAGTACCCCAATGAGCAGTCACACCTTAAGTTACTACCAGCTAATGGAACAACAGGGGTTAATTATCAGATAGCTTTCTAACCATGAAAGTCAACTGAGAACAAAGCCAGGCAGAGATGAGATATAGACTTCTGGCTCAAATCATGTGGCAGAGGGAGGAAAAGAATTCCTAGTCAAGTTTTCCAGAAATGAAATCAATTTTAGATGAGGAAGAAGGAGTACAAACGTAACAGGCTGAACCTAAGAGATGCTATCAGACCTCTTCATCTTCACACTTGGGTTAGCCTGGCACCATCCCTCGGTATTAACAGATCGGCTATTACTCAATACCTTGGTTGCACCCAGCTTTTCTCACTTAAAAAATAAAAAACCCTATAGTGACCTCCATGGATCCACTCTGTATGTTTGCTTTGAAGTGTCTAGCAAACAGCACTTTACCATCTCTAAATATTCTAATCAACCCAGATGGAAAGAAGAAAGCAGTGATATACTGGAAGTGTATCCTGGAAGTGCAATATCACAGTGCATTTAAATTTAATCTCTATTAAGAACTAGGCTCAATTTAATCTCAGTCTAATTGTTTCCAGCCCTAAATTCCTTTGATTCATTTATTGTTGGTAATAGACCAGTAAGATAAGGAAGCAGCTGCTTTCTTGTGTTAAAAATGCTTTGTGCAGGGCACTCAAAGTCGGTGCTCTGGGACAACCCAGAGGGATAGGGTGAGAAAGGAGGTAGGGGGCTGTTCAGGGTTGGGGGGGACACATGTATATCTATGGTTGACTCATGTTGATGTATGGTAGAAACCATCACAATATTGTAAAGTAATTATCCTCCAATTAAAATAATTTTAAAAATTCACAATTTAAAAAACTCCAAAAAACAAACAAAAATGCTTTGTGGCTTTGTACACAAAATATGTATATGCAAAAATAAGTGGAGCACCTTGTTCACAAAGAATAAAGAATTTCACGATTAAGACAGTAGAGCATTTATACCAAGTGTGGAGCTTTCATAGCCTCGGGCTCTCTGTGACTGTATAGGACCCAGGCCCATGAAGCTGGCACAGGCCAAGAACGGTCCCTCTGACTTGAAGGAAATGGGGTGATCGCTTTGTGATTTTTCTGTGCTAAATTTCGTGGTCAGGAAGATCTGAGAAGTAGCCTGAAGGGGAAAGGGTGGGTCTCTGGCTTAAAATGCACCCATAAACACTCCCACCCCAGGCACCAAGGCCAGTTCCCAGAGGCTGCAGGCCCCAGTTACACAGCTTATGTCACTTAGATGTTTGGAAGCTTCCCACCCTCTTGGGACAGGATGTGGGGCAGAGCTAGACTTTCTAACCTGATCTGACCTTTGTGCAAATATGAAACTGGACCAGTGGGATTTTCCCTGGCTCTGTACCCTCAGAAACTCAAAATGCTGACATGTATCTACCATAAAGAATAGTACAATGTGCTCAGCATTCAGAGGTGGAAGAATTTTCTCTTTCCTTCAACAGAGGAACAGAAGGAAATTCATTTTCTCTCTGCTCATCTGAATAAGCTTTGGATGTCATACTGTTACACTGCATAGAACCACAAGGACAGAATTGATTTGACAAAGTAGTTACAAAGTGAAATCCCTCAACTAGGCTGGCCAGAGCCATAAAAAAACAGACTAGACACTGTCTTAAATATAAGAGCTATACACATACAACACTATGTACTTGAGTCCCCTGGTTTGACCAAAGGCTAAATATGTGTGCCATTGGATTGCACCTTCAAACTAGGTTCCATGTTCCATTATGTTGCCTATGGTTATCGAAGAAATAAATCTTCAGAAATGTTGCTCCCAAATTAATATTATTTTTAGTGAAAGACAGTTTTTACACAAATTTGAGAAATCAATGAACCTAATTCCATTATTTTTCTTCAATCTATCAAAAGTTAACATCAGTTCAGTTCAGTTCACTCAGTCGTGTCTGACTCTTCGCGACCCCATGAATCGCAGCACGCCAGGCCTCCCTGTCCATCACCAACTCCCAGAGGTCACTGACTCACGTCCATCGAGTCAGTGATGCCATCCAACCATCTCATCCTCTGTCATCCCCTTCTCCTCCTGCCCCCAATCCCTCCCAGCATCAGAGTCTTTTCCAATGAGTCAACTCTTCGCATGAGGTGGCCAAAGTACTGGAATTTCAGCTTCAGCATCATTCCTTCCAAAGAAATCCCAGGGCTGATCTCCTTCAGAATGGACTGGTTGGATCTCCTTGCAGTCCAAGGGACTCTCAAGAGTCTTCTCCAACACCACAATTCAAAAGCATCAATTCTTTGGCGCTCAGCCTTCTTCACAGTCCAACTCTCACATCTATACATGACCACAGGAAAAACCATAGCCCTGACTAGACGGACCTTTGTTGGCAAAGTAATGTCTCTGCTTCTTAATATGCTATCTAGGTTGGTCATAACTTTCCTTCCAAGGAGTAAGCGTCTTTTAATTTCATGGCTGCAGTCACCATCTGCAGTGATTTTGGAGCCCAAAAAAATAAAGTCTGACACTGTTTCCACTGTTTCCCTAAGTTAACATAAATATCAAGAAAATGCAAATATCAACATCATATGGACCTATTATAGTAAAATACAGGTTTAATTTGATATAACTATGTTTCAAGTTCAAAAATCTTACAGGAATGGAAAGATGTAGCAAGAATGAAATAGTAGTTACTTTAGCACTTGGTCACCGCACTGAGTATTTCCATCATTTTATTTTTTTTTCCCATCATTTTAATGCTGGATTGTACATTTGCATATGATATCAGCATGGTTTCAACATAATGAAGTTTTATTATTATGCTAAATTTGACTAGCTTTAAAACCTGCTAGCTATTAAAGATTGACAGGGAACTTTTTTTGCCCCTCAGAATAGATAATTTGTGTTTTGAACTATAATTTTTCCCTTTACTTCCTTTCAAGCCTTGGTGATCTTAATAAATGTAATTTTATTTATAGGAGTCCAAAATTACTTATTTCTACATAATTTTATAGTAGAACTTTTACCTTCACTTGACTTAACACCAGGTATTTTAGGTCATCTAATTTGAGATTACCTCTCTTATAAATTTATCTCCCACATTATTTAATTACAAAATAATATCTTACCTCTATTTAATGCTTTATAGTTCACAACACATGCATGTACACAAGGTTTCATTCGCTTGTTCCTTTGAAGAATTCCATTTTATGATAAAGATTAGAGAGGTTGCAATCAAACTCATAAGTTATTACACAGCAAAGGAAACCAGAAACAAAATGAAGAGAGAACTTAGAGAATATTTTCAAATGATGTGACGAGCAAGGGTTTAATTTCCAAAATATACAAACAGCTCACACAACTCAGTAACAAAAAAAAACAAACAACCCAATCCAGAAAGATGGGCAGAAACAGACATTTTTCCAAAGAAGACATATAGATGGCCAGTAACCACATACAAAGATACTCAACATTCTTAACTGTTAGAGAAATGAAAATCAAGATTACAATGAGGTGTCACCTCACACTCATCAGAATCATCATCATCAAAAAAAATCTACAAATAATAAATGCTAGAGAGAATGTGAAGAAAAGGGAACCCTCCTACACTGTTGGTGGGTATGTAAATTGGTATAGCTACTATAAAATTGGAGAACAAATTGGAGAACAGTATGGAGGTTCCTTAAAAAACTGAAAACAGCGCTACTGTATGACCCTGCCATCCCACTCCTGGGCACACATCTGGAGAAAATTCCAATTTGAAAAAATACATGCAACCCGATGCTCACAGCAGCACTATTCACAACAGTCAATTCATGGAAGCTACCGAAATGTCCATCAACAGGTGAATAAAGAAAATGTGGTATATACACATACACAATGGAATGTTACTCATAAAGAATGATTAATGCAATCTGTAGCAACATGATGGACTTAGAGATTATCATACTAAGTGGAGTAAGTTAGAAAGACAGACAATTACCATCCGATATTACCTATATGTAGAATCTAAAATATGATACCAATGAACTTACCTTTTGAAACAGAAACAGACTCACAGACATAGAAAACAACCTTATAGTTACTAAAGGGGGAGGGGGGTGGGGGAGGGATAAATCGGGAGCCTAAGATGAGCAGATACAAACTATTATATATTAATTAAATAAACAACAAGGTCCTACTGTACAGCACAGGGAACTATATTCAATATCCTATAATAAACCATAATGGAGAAGAATTTTCAAAGCAGGCTAAAAAAAGATTAGAGAGGCTGAATCACAGTGAATGGTGACGCTCAACTCAAGCCAGTTCTTCCGAATCAGTGTCCTTGTGTTTTCCATGCTACACCAGCCACAGTGCTACTAAGTGACCTGAGAGAAGTAAAATGCCCCCAGTTGGAACTGAAAGAAAACTCAAAGCCAAAATGGTAGTTACACATCTGCTGAATTAGTTAGTGACAGTATGGGGAACATCATCCAGACATGCACCTTCTTCTAAATCATCAGCGACTACCTTGAGCTCAAATGTGGTTTACGAGCAAAAAAGTGCAATCAAACGTAACTCTGTTAAAATGGCTATAACTTCATATAATAAGAAAACATGGCCAAGCTTCTTTGATGCTGTTTAAATAAATTCTTTAAACTCTGAATCTGTCCAGTTTCATTTCAGATATTTTCATGTCTCCTGAAATTTTACTGAGAAGGGTTTCTTATCTTAGGCCATCTCCCCTACTTACATTCCAGGTAAACTAATTCAGTGTTCCTTGTGGTGCTATTTCTCTCTTTCCTAAGAGGGGATAAAATCTCATGTACAATGAAACTCTGTAAACTGAAGTGTTTTCAAACGGTAGCTAGCAAGGTCTCCAAGACAGAGAGGATATTTTTTGATGTGAAGTAAGTTGGGGTTTCTGAAGATCATGGAATATATCTGAAGTGGGAAATAACTCAGTTCATTTGAGATAAAAGTTTAGCTGATGCACAAGCATAATGTCTATTTTTCTGAGAAAAAGAATTCTGTTTTTAAACTCCTCTACTAGTTTACATCTTGCTTACCATTTGGGAACCAGTGCCTGGCATATGGCAGCTGCTTTGTAAATATTTGCTGAGTACAAGGAAAGTAATTGCATCTGTCCTGGATCCATATCTGAATTTTGACAGCAAATCCCCCTTTTAATTTGACTTGAGTAATGCAATGCTATCAATGATTTTGTCATGAAACAAAATGTAAGATTTGTAATAATGTCATTTTTTCTGTATGTCATTTTCTCTGAGACAGAACTGGTATTCTTCTAAATGACTTTCAAAGTCACATTTTTCTTCCCAATATCGTTGAAGAGAGTTGAATAGCACTTGTTCAGGATGCAGTTATTGGTTTTCAGGTTCCAAGATCATTCTTTGGACTGAAAACCTGCAAGCAGATTTAGCTTAGAGACTTCAATGCTGGTAGCATGCAACAGATTACTGTGTTCCCTGTAAGGAATTCCATTTAAAATAATAAATAATATAACTGGTCTCTGTACTTTATTTTTCTCAAAAACGTGTAACTGTGACCTCACCTGAAGCCAATCTCCATACTTGTACTATAATTATATTTTTCTGTGAAAAGTTACCCTGGTCTGCTACTGCTGCTGCTAAGTCACTTCAGTCATGTCAGACTCTGTGTGACCCCATGGACGGCAGCCCACCAGGCTCCCCTGTCCCTGGGATTCTCCAGGCAAGAACACTGGAGTGGGTTGCCATTTCCTCCTCCAATGCGTGAAAGTGAAAAGTGAAAGTGAAGTCACTCAGTCGTGTCCGACTGTTAGCGACCCCATGGACTGCAGCCCACCAGGCTCCTCCGTCCATGGGATTTCCCAGGCAAGAGTACTGGAGTGGGGTGCCATTGCCTTCTCACCCTGGTCTAGTGCTTAGTATATAGCAAGTGCTCATTATTATTTTTTTTGGAAAAAAATGAATAAAATATATAGCAAGTGTAAACTGAAGAGACATTGATCAGACATGTAGAAAACATACCTATCCTTTAACTTGTCAATTGATTTCATCCTGCTCTCACCTCCTCTTCCCAGTGACGGCAAAATATACTTGACCCTATCACTTAAAACCCTTGGACCACAAGGAGATCAAACCAGTCAATCTTAAGGGATATCAACCCTGAATATTCACTGGAAGGACTGATGCCGAAGCTGAAGAACTTGGGCAATCCGGCAGATGGTGAGGGACAGGGAGGCCTGGCATGCAATAGTCCATGGGGTTGCAAAGAGTCAGACACAACTGGGCAACTGAACAACAACAACCACTTAAAAAGTAACTTCTTCCCATCTTAAACGACCATTTAAAATGAACTCATTAGTCGTTCTGAGTTTCTCTTCTTGATCCAGGAGGTGCAGAGGCAAATTTATAAGATATCAGGGCACAGCAGGAGGGCTGCTTCATTCTCTCTGTGTCCTAAGAGTCCTCCTTGGATTGATGGCAATGCTGCTTGGCAACCTGGCCTCTGGGATGGGGGCCCCCAGTGTCCTCCAGTTGCCTCTGACATTGAGCTCTCTGCGCTCCCCCACTACTGCTACTTCCTGACCCCAGGCACTTGCCACCATTCAGACCATTTAAGAATGAGCATCTCAGGGTTAACATCACTTTTTCTCACCTTCCAAACCTATCTTTTCTACCTTCCAAACCTAACTTTTCCATCTAATAAAATAAATATTTTATTATGTTTTATATATGCATATATGTTCCTGTTCCAGCATAAATCATCTAGATGGTAAGCGGGCAAGGGGGAGGAAGGTAGTGATGGGGAACGTGAGGGTGAGCAGGGAGAGAAGGGTCACTATTATAGTGGAGAGGTCATCATAGCTCGAATAAAGTCATTTTCAATCTAGCAGAATATTAAGTGTTATTTTATTTATTAATATTTCATTAGAAAGATAGCATGATTATTTATTTTGCTATATCCACCATTCATAGCAATTTAGGTTGTAAAACACCATTTTAAAAATATTCAGTAGTTCTTCTATTGGAAGATAATATTTGAAAGCAAATGAAAGTATTCTATCAGCTAACATAGGTACCATGGAGACATGAAAGATAAATCAGACACACCTCTACCCACCAGAAACTTACAAATGGAAGGAAAAGCAAGGCTTGTACATAAACATATAAAATGGAGCAAGTAATAAAAGCCACAACAGAGGCACAAACTGTTCTGGGGAACCCACTTCTGTAATATTACTTTAAAACACATGGTAACACATGCCAACATGTTAAGCCATTAATAATTTCAGTACTAAATGCCAAGGTATTTTAATGACTTAATCATATGGCATCTTATAATGGTCATTAATACTAACATTTTCTACTAGATATTTTCCTACTCAACATCAATTATCTAGGTATTAGAAATGTTAATTATTCATTAAACAGTCATATGATATCATCTACAAGATTTCCTGACTCGTGTTAGAATGTTCTGCTGCTCTCAGGTGCCATTTTCTGAGCTTATATTCATTACACTTCTCTTCAGATAATTTAAAGCAGTATAGTTGATATAAAGACATGAAATCCCTAAGTTGTAGCATACATTAAAACTGCATAAGAATAGTTTTGTATATGGCATATAAACCAAAATGGTGTTGTGTTGGAAAATGTGCTAACCAAGGAGTTCCATTCCTCCCCTACTCCAAAGAGACTCAATGCCTGCAAAATCTATCTTTTCAAATCATGACCTTTTTTTTTCCTATGTAAGTGTGTGAGGTTTTCTGTAGTTTTCAAGCCAAACATCACTGTCATCATTTTCTGCAGCCCTCAGTTCAGTTCAATTCAGTCGCTCAGTCGTGTCCGACTCTTCGCGACCCCATGAATCGCAGCACGCCAGGCCTCCCTGTCCGTTACCAACTCCTTGAGTTCACTCAGACTCACATCCATCGAAGTCAGTGATGCCATCCAGCCATCTCATCCTCTGTCGTCTTCTTGGACTAAAATATATTATATCATTTTTTATGCCAAATGATAAAGCTGCTGGTATGTGGCTCATAAATATTTTATTAGGTTTTATATATGCATAAGCTAGTGAGGTGTCTTATTTTCATGAATTTATTACAACAATTAAAGTAGTCATAATAATAAAAATTTGCATTTAAATAATTCTTTTCTCTTGGGAACTCTGAGTGCTTTTGCACATCAATTAATGCCAGATGACAGCATCATTATTCCCAACTTTATTTTATTATTCCATCTTTATAGTATGTTGCTTTGGGTTTTTGTTTCTAGCCAATGTCAATTACTGGGCTGGCTGTTATCAGGCCTCCAAAACCAGGTTTTTTGAGGATTAATTACATAACAGAATGATAGTGCTCAGTAGAAATTCTATGACTGAAAGATTTGCTTTCACTAGATATAGATCAAAAGTCATTCCCTGGCTTTACTTTCAATCAAAATCTTATCTATACATTCAAATTACACATTAAGAATTGCTATAAGCTGTTTTTCTATCATTAACAACTTTTCCTTTCTAATCACCAAATTAATTATTCATTTAAAAAGCTACTTATACACTAAAAACAGTATTTTTAGAAGTATCATCCTTGGGGTTGTAGCATTTCTCTTCTCTAGAAGTAAAGGTACTTACCATGGGATTCATAGACAGGCTTCAAAGGGTCTGTCATTTTCTAGAAATTCCCAAAAGGGAAAGAACAAAACACAAGAGAGGTCTTGGCAGTGGTTGTTGCCAGATTTTTGAACCTGCGCTTGTGGGAGATCTGTCTGGGAGGGATCCATTTCTGTTTTAAGGATCCAACACAAGCCAGGCCTTGAGGCTTCTTTGGGATTTGACTGTGATTTTGATATTTCTCTGATTCTCTTTTCACACTTTAAAAAAAAAATCACTATTCTGTTATGCTTAGTTACTTATAATAAATTCTTCTTTTGGAAGTAACTTTCTGAGAGATTAGGAAATCCTATTAAATGCTTCATCTATGGCATTTGTTATTTTAATATTTAAAACAAATAATTCACAAATGCAACTCTGCTGTTTTAGAAGGAAAGTTATGTAAGGAAAAACAGACAGAGGGAGTAGCAAGGGTTCTAGTTTCTGCCTAGAGTTGTTGTGTGCACATTTCCGTCAATGCCCACACAGTGAATTACTGTAACTTAGTTCTCTAAGAGCCTAGTTTCTAGAATCTGTTCTAGTACATATTTTATGAATCTGCTTCTGAAGCCAAGATCTCCTTTCTGGCTACTCCGAGGAAATCCCAAACCACCAGATATTTTAGCACGAGTCAAAGTCTTGCAATCTACAAATTTTGTTTGAAATCTCTAGGTCTTGTATATGCTATGTTTCAGCTATTAGAGCAGGCCAATGACACTGAAGATGAAACTACATCTTCATTTCATATGTTCACAGAATATTTCAGCCATTTCATCAGGGAATTTTGATGATGGGAATTCTAATCATTCTTATTGACTGGGTGCCATGTGCAGTGCACTGTAAGTGGGGTGAAAAGGTGTACAATTAAGCTACCAAAAGATGGATGCCACACTCATTTTCTCTTATTGTATTTTCAGCCGCACCGCATGACAAGCATGTGGATCTTAGTTCCCCAGCCAGGGACTGAAACCAAGCCCCTGGCGTTAGAAGTGCAGAGTCTTAAACACTGGACCCCCAGGGAAGTCTGAGGCATTTGTAAAAACTTTAATTCTAAAGATTAGAATTTCCAAACAATTCTGTCAATTAAGAATTACCTTTGAAGTTTTACAAACAAGTAATTTAGGCTCAGAAAAGTTTAATAAATGATCTGAATTTACCCAGTTTACTAAATGTAAAACCATGATTCAAATTCAGCTGCTAATTCCAAATACCCTCCTCTTATAATTCACTGTTCTCTTAAAGTACTGGGTCACTTTTTTGAGTTTCAGTTAGATTTTGTTTCTTTTAAGGGTTGAACCCTTCCGGTAAAAGCTCATTGTTCAATGAACAAAGTATAATTCAACTTTTTAGGGAGCTCCTCCCAGAATGGAGTATTAGAAATATTTAGCCACTGTTTTAGACTGTGGGTCTTTGGGCTGCAACAGTTATATGAAAGATTATACCCTTTTGCTTCATTATTTCCTGTTTTTTATTTAGCCAAGATATAAAACATTTGTTCAGTGTATAACCTGAAAAAAATTAACCAAGTGAGTCAATGTAAAAAGCAGAAAACACACCTGGCTAAAATCCAAAATCATTATTGCAAAATTCAGACTTAAATTGAAGAAAGTAGAGAAAATCACTAGGCCATTCAGGTATGACCTAAATCAAATCCCTTACAATTATACAGTGAAAGTGACAAATAAGATTCAAGGGATTAGATCTGATAGACAGAGAACTATGGAAGGAGGTTCGTAACATTATTCAGGAGGCATTGAACAAAACCATCCCAAGAAAAAGATATGCAAAAAGGCAAAATGGTTGTCTGAGGAAGCCTTACAAATTGCTGAAAGAAGAAGAGAAGCAAAAGGCAAAGTAGAAAAAGAAAGATATACCCATTTGAATACAGAGTTCCAAAGATAGCAAGGAGAGATAAGAAAGCCTTCCTCAGTGACCAGTGCAAAGAAATAGAGGAAAACAATAGAATGGGAAAGACTAGAGATCTCTTCAAGAAAATTAGAGATACCAAGGGAACGTTTCATGCAAAGATAGGCACAATAAAGCACAGAAATGGTATGGACCTAACAGAAGCAGAAGATATTAAGAAGAGGTGGCAAGAATACACAGAAGAACTGTACAAAAAAGATCTTCATGACCCAGATAACCATAATGGTGTGATCACTCACCTAGAGGCAGATATCCTGGAGTGTGAAGTCAAGTGGGCCTTAGGAAGCATCACTACGAACAAAGCTAGTGGGGGTGATGGAATTCCAGCTGAGTTATTTCAAATCCTAAAAGATGATGATGTTAAAGTACTGCACTTAATATGCCAACACATTTGGAAAACTCAGCACTGGTCAGAGGACTGGAAAAGATCAGTTTTCATTTCAACCCCAAAGAAGGGTAATGCCAAAGAATGTTCAAACTACTGTACAATTGCACTCATTTCACATGCTAAGCAAGGTCATGCTCAAAATCCTCCAAGCTAGGCTTCAACAGTACATGAACCAAGAACTTCCGGATGTACAAGTTGGATTTAGAAAAGTTAGAGGAACCAGAGATCAAATTGCCAACATCCATTGGATCATAGAAAAAGCAAGAGAGTTCCAGAAAGACATCTAATTCTGCTTCATCTAATTCTGCTAAAGCCTTTGACTGTGTGGATCACAACAAACTGTGGAAAATTCTGAAAGAGATTGGAATACCAGACCACCTTGCCTATCTCCTGAGAAAGCTGTATAACTGATCAAGAAGCAATAGTTAGAACTGAACATGGAACAACAGACTGGTTCCAAATTGGGAAAAGAGTACATCAAAGCTGTATACTGTCACCCTGCTTATTTAACTTATATGTAGAGCAAGCACATCATGAGAAATGCCAGGCTGGATGAAGCACAAGCTGGAATCAAGATTGCTGGGAGAAATATCAATAACCTCAGATATGCAGATGACACCACCCTAATCACAGAAAGTGAAGAGGAACTAAAAAGCTTCTTGATGAAGGTGAAAGAGGAGAGTGAAAAAGCTGGCTTAAAACTCAACATTCAAAAAACTAAGGCCATGGCATATGGTCCTATCACTTCATGGCATACAGATAGGGAAACAATGGAAACAGTGACAGACTTTATTTTCTTGGGCTCCCAAATCACTCCAGATGGTGACTGCAGCCGTGAAATTAAAAGATGCTTGGTCCTTGGAAGAAAGGCTATGACAAACCTAGACAGCATAATTAAAAGCAGAGACATTACTTTGCCAACAATGGTCCATATAGTCAAAGCTATGGTTTTTCCAGCAGTCCTGTATGGATACGAGAGTTGGGCCATAAAGAAGGCTGAGTGCTGAAGAACTGATGCTTTTGAATTGTGGTGTGGAGAAGACTCTTGAGAGTCCCTTGAACTGCAAGGAGATCCAACCAGTCAACCATAAAGGAAATCAGCCCTGAATATTTACAGGAAGGACTATTGCTGAAGCTGAAGCTCCAATACTTTGGCCAACTCATGAGAAGAGCCTACTCAGTGGAAAAGACCCTGATGCTGGGAAAGATAGCATGCAGGAGAAGGGGACAACAGAGGATGAGATGGTTGGATGGCATCACCAATTCAATGGATGTGAGTTTGCACAAACTCCGGGAGATAGTGCAGGACAGGGAAGCCTGGCATGCTGCAGTCCATGGGGTTGCAAAGAGTCAGACAGGACTGAGCAACTGAACAACAACAATGCAAGATGTTAACAGCAGGGGAAACTGAGCAAGGGAGAAAGGGGTACATAAGAGCTTTCTACACTATCGGCCTGATCATCTGTGAGCCTAAAACTGCTCTAACAAAACCAAGTCTATTATTTTTTTAAAAAGGAAAATAAATTTAAAAAACAGTTAGTGAGGTTGGTTTTCAAACTGGTCAATGAAAGAGTTAATGTAATATTTAATGAGCTTAAGTACAGAAAGAATCTAATCAAAAGGGAACCATCCTACACTGCTGGTGGGAATGTAAATTGGTGCAGCCATTACGGAAAAAGCAGTATGGAGGTTCCTCACGAAGCTTAGGAGAAGGCAGTGGCAACCCACCCCAGTACTCTTGCCTGGAAAATCCCATGGACAGAGGAGCCTGGTAGGCTGCAGTCCATGGGGTCGCACAGAGTCGGACATGACTGAAGCAACTTAGCAGAAGCAGCAGCAGCAAGAAGTTAAAAATAGAGTTGCCATATGACCCAGAAATCCCACACCTGGGCATATATCTGGATAAAAGTAATTCAAAGAGGTCCATGCATCCTTATGTTCACAGCAGCACTATTTACAACAGCTAAAACCCAGAAAAAAAACTAAATATCCACTGGCAGATGAATACATAAAGAAGATGTGCCATAGATCACACAATGGAATACTACTAGGCCATAAAAGGAGTGAAATTATGCCATTTGCAGCAACATGGATGGACCTAGAGATTATCATACTAAATGAAGTCAGAAAGAGAAAGACAGATACTATATTGTATCACTTATATGTGTAATCTACAATATGACACAAATAAACTTACATATCAATTAGAAACAGACTTGCAGACATAGTGGCTGCAGGGGAGGAGCAGGAGGAATGGATTGGGAATTTGGGATTAGCAGATGCAAGCTATTACATATAGAATGGATAAACCAAAAGGCTTTACTGTATAACCTAGGGAGCTATATTCAACAACCTGTAATAAACCATAATGGAAAAAATATGAAGAAGAATGTGTGCTTGTGTGTGTGTGTGTGTGTATAAAACTGAATCACTTTGCTGTGCACCAGAAATTAACACACTGTAAATCAACTATACTTCAAAAAATAAAAACTTTATTAAATTACTTTACTAAAAAAGAAAGACTTTAACCAAATTACTGTTTAATTGCTGATCAGAACTGTCTACCATGAGACCATACCAGAAGCTATGACCCTCATGCAGTTAGCAGTAACATTTGAATATACACCAATGTAACCAAGGGCAGATAGAGGTAAAGAAGGTAATGCTACATAATTTTAAAACCAGTGACTTCCTCAGGTCTTGATTTATTTTCATGAAACTTACTCTATCTGAACTTTTAAACTTCATCAAGGTTTTGTTCAAATGATAAAAGCACATTATGATGCCCATAGGGAAATAAAGGTAGAAATAATTATTTATATCGATCCAACGATGGCACCCCACTCCAGTACTCTTGCCTGGAAAATCCCATGGACAGAGGAGCCTGGTAGGCTGCAGTCCATGGGGTCGCTAAGAGTCGGACATGACTGAGCAACTTCACTTTCACTTTTCACGTTCATGCATTGGAGAAGGAAACGGCAAGCCACTCCAGTGTTCTTGCCTGGAGAATCCCAGGGACGGGGGAACCTGGTGGGCTGCTGTCTATGGGGTTGCACAGAGTCGGACACAACTGAAGTGACTTAGCAGCAGCAGCAACCTGTACTAGCCAGAGCTTTTGCAGAGGAGACAAGTTCCCTACATTTTGCTATTTATGCCTCATATCCTTTTATTCTACATTTCTGTGCAAGCTACCCTTCTGCATCATATTTGTTTTCACACAGTTCTCCGAATCTTTCAATCTGATCTTTCCATGACCAGCAGAAGGAGACCAAGGAGACTAGGGCACTCCCAAACCTGAGTTTTTATGTCTAGAATTCTTATTTCTAATTTTATAGAGCTGGTATTCATATATCAACAGTAAGAAATTTAAAAATAAAATTATGCTTTGAATCCTTAGACAGGGTATAGTGAAGGAGATGGGTTAAATTCAATCCAACCATTCTGTGGAACACAGACTCCAAGAAAACAGGCTCTATCCAAGGCCAAGACTCAAGTTTGATGATATCAAATGCAGTACTCTTTTCATAAAAGTATGCAGTCTTTACATGATTGCCTCGCAGACATCTTATCCTGTTAGGTAAGGAGTGAGGATGTCCTGTAACAGCTGACTCCATAACTACACCTTTGGAGTCTGCCATTCCAGTATGCAAAAGCCAGAACCTGGGCTCTATTTTAGTAAGTATGTGTTTAAATTTTAACATATAATAATCATAGAAAATTTAACAGAAGCAGCAGCAGGAAGAGGGGCAGGAGAGGTTGGAAGATGAATGAAGATGAAGAGGAAAGGAAGGAGAGAGAGGGAGGGAGAAGAGGAGGAAAAAAAGAAAAATCATCTACAACTTCAGTACCCTGAGGTAAGAAATGTAAGTACTTTAACATCCTGGGTGATTTGTAATGTTCTCCACACTCTTGTAACTTGCCTTTTTCTATTTAACATCTTTTTATGGGAGGCAGTCTAGGAAGTGACAGAAGTTGGCAGGAACTGCATAGGTAGTGGACAGGAGCATAAACTCCAGAATTAGACTGCCTGATTCACATCATGGCCCAGCTTCTCATTAGCTGTGTGACCCTGAGCAGCCTACTCGACCTCTCTGTTACCCCAGTTTCCCATCTACAAAATGGAGATAATAATAGTAACTACTTCTTCATAGAGTCCATCATGAGGATTCAGTGGCTTAATATAGCTACTTACATCCACTTATAAAAGTGCCTGGCACAAAGTATACTCTATATCAAGGGGAAGCAAACTTTTTCAGTAAAGAACCAGATAGTAAAAACTTTAGGCTCCGCAAGATCGTATAGTTTCTATCACAACTCCTCAATATAGCCCAAAAGCAGTCATAAATTAATGAGCTTGCTGGGTTCCAATTAAACTTTATGAAGACTGTGCTTGAATTTCATATAATTTTCACATCATGAAATGTTCTTCTTTTGATGATGTCAACCATTAAAAAATGTAAAAACTATCTTAGATGGGTAGTTGGCTGGGTCTCTGGGCCAAAGTTTACTGACCCCTGTTCTGTATAATTTGCAGATATTATTATGTCTGTAATATCTTTCTATGAATTATTTTTAATAGCTGCTTAGAACAATTATAGGTAATTGTTTGGATGACCTAAAATTTACTTAGTCCCCTATGATTAGAATTTAGGTTATTTCCAGTGTTCATTACTATAAGCCATTCTCCAATGATTATCCATGCAAAATCTTTGTGCGCATTTACGATTAAACCTACATCTTAAACTGCATGTAGTGGTAGCTACCAAAATTGCTAGCAGTGCATCTAAAAAAGAAACAGACTCTGAAGAAGTAGCCCTGAAAGTAAATTTTGGATAGATACAGCAAATTTCAAACATGATAGAGAAGGAGGTCTATAAGTAGAATATGTAGCCATACACACAGAACTTGCTCTGTAATACATACTAAGCCTTTTATACATATTGAATCAATTAGTCTCCCAAACAGTCCTGCTGCTGCTACTGCTAAGTCGCTTCTGTCGTGTCCGACTCTGTGGGGCCCCATAGACAGCAGCCCACCAGGCTCCCCCGTCCCTGGGATTCTCCAGGCAAGAACACTGGAGTGGGCTGCCATTGCCTTCTCCGATACATGAAAGTGAAAAGTGAAAGTGAAGTCGCTCAGTCGTGTCCGACTTTTAGCGACCTCATGGACTGCAGCCTACCAGGCTCCTCCGTTCATAGAATTTTCCAGGCAAAAGTACTGGAGTGGGGTGCCATTGCCTTCTCTGAAACAGTCCTGAGACAGGTGCAATGATCATCATCATCATCCCCAAGGTATAAAAGAGGAAACTGAGGCACAGAAAAGCTAAGTAACTTCCCCAAAGCCACACAGAGGGCTGGTGGTAGAGGAAGGATTCTAACCTGGTCTTTGAAGCACTCTGAGCCATGTTCTTGAAGAAGATGCGGCACTGCTTCTCCACTAGACACACCTGGCAAGGGTCCACACCCAAGTACTCACTTTATAATGTGCCCGTGGTCTCTGGAGCATGTTTGGCACACACGAAAGACCTCACACTTTAATACTCGGCACAAACTCTGTCCGTCAATGGAACACTTGGGGTGGAAACTGTGAATGCCCAGCTAATATTCCCCTTTTGTCCTCCAACTCCTCCCCTGTACCTATTTTTCATTAATTTGCCTAGCATTTCTTACCCCCAAACAGTTGTCCTCTATAAACAGTAAAGACTGATTGGGGCATACTTTCATAAGCTGGCTTTTCAAATTAGGGGTCCCGAATCTGCCAAATTCACGTGGCAAATTCCGGTGGAGCTTCGCCTCCAGTGGAGACCTGGCGTTGCCACGGAAATGCAAATTTCAGATCAATACCTTCTTTCGATGGAAACAAAACAGTGGCTGGTGTCGAAGTCTCCCGCGTGGCCCCCCAAGCAGCAGCAGGGCCGGCTCCCCGAGGGCGCCATCCCGCGTCCGCGACGGTGGGGACCAAACCGCCAGCTCCGCCGCCAGGTTCAGACTCCAGAGTTGGGCACTCTCCGGGTCCTTTCGCCTTGTGCTCAGATGCGAGCGACTATCCTAGAAAGGAGTTAGGCGACTTTGTGGGGAAATGATTCTAGTTTTCTTTCTTCTCCTGATTTTTCTCTCTCCTGGGACCCGACCGCTTCGAGTTATCCCCATGAGGATGAACAACCTTCGCCGCTGGCCCCAAGATGTTGCCCGCCCCTCACTCGTGCCCAAACAAGGGCAGAACCCAGAAGAAGAGAGGAAACCAGAAAAGAAAAAGCGGGTGTTTCAAATGGACCACACTTGTGCCGACGCGGCAGCGGAGTTGCAAGAGCCAGGACGGGAATCCTGGCTGAGGCCGGGGACTCCGCCCGCCGGGGGGCGCAGGGACGCCGGGCGCGTGCGCGGTGCGGCCCCAACCCCAGCCGCAGCTGCCGCGATGCCTATTTTAGTCAAAGCCGCTGCCGGCGCCCGGACCCGGCACCGGAGGAGCAGCATCTCAACCCGGGATCGGCTGAGGTTTTCGCGTCGCGCTCCCGTCGGGTGGCCAAGTCTGTGTCCCCCTCAGCCGCCGCTGCTGCACTAAACTTTGGCCAGCTCCGCCCGGGCTCCGCGCCAGGGACGAGCCAGGTAAGGAGCGAGAGGAACAGCTGCCTCGGGCTCCCCCAGGGCGCCCGGTTATTTGCAGGATCGCGCTCTCTAGGCTAAATCGGGAAGTGAAAGTTAGATCCCTGCTCCGCTGGGAGCAACTTTGTCCTCCCGGGCGGTGGCTGCGGGATCTCCGTGCTCCGGACCACTGGGAACCCCGCCCTCTCCTCTCTGGCCGCGCCCTCGTGGGGTTCCCTGTCCTTGGAAGCCGCCCTTCACCCGGGGTCTGGACAGCACGGTCACAAACCTTCAAATGTCAACTGCTGCCACTCGAGTCTGGCAATGCCAGCGTCCTCGGGTGCCCCGGCCCCATCGGGTGTCCGTTCCCGCGGTCTGCTGCCCGTAAGCCCTGGGTGAGCTCAGCCTCTCCACTCCCCGCAACGCTCCCAGGGCTCCCCACCCGCGAACCCAGTACCGCTCTTCCTCACCCTCTGTAGGGCCTCCGGGTCCCACGCGTAGGCAGCGCGCAGCCGGGCCCACCGTGTCGCCCGCCCTGGACTGCCGCTGGGAATGCGAGGTGAGTCAGGGAGCTCACTGCACACCCCTTGGGCCCGAGAGCTTCGGACCAAGAACAGTTGATATGGCCTTTCCTCTTTGAGGAGCGAGGTGAGCCGGGCGCCTGGGGAGTGCAGATGGGTAGGGGACCGGTGATCCACCCGCGCCCTCTCTCCGTCGTTTCGGAGGCTTTGAGAAACCCGATTGTCGGCCAGACAAGTCCCAGAAACTGCTGGCTTTTGAAGCAGGACTAAGTGTGAAAAGACTTAGTAACATAATGCCTTTTACCATTCCGAAAATAAACAAAGGTTCAGTTAGGGTTCTGCAATGAATTGAGCCAGTCTAGGAGCACAACTTTTGCTCATTGTTGTTACCTTTTACATTTCTGCAGTTTGGTAAAGGATTAAGATTAGTTTCACCATCTAGCTACTGAGCCCTGCACACACCTATTTGAAAACCAACAGATCAACAGGACTTTACTAGAACAGGGAATTTAAGAAATTAGACTCCAAGGAAACTAATACAAGAAAGAAAATTGCTCTTGATTTAGTCAGAATTAATGTGAATGCTTATCATTTTACCCGTCTAACCTCTCTCCGTTAGACCCGTGCATTCTCTGCATAAGGATAATTCAGTGTAAGCCACGTGAATCCATTAGGTAGTCGTCAAAAGAAATTGAAACCGGCAAGATCCTATCAATATTTGTTGACAGTAGATCACTGGCATTTCAAAATAGACATACAGAAAAGTATACACAGGTAAATACTAGACCTATAGATAAATAGTAGACATATAAACATACAAGTAAAATGAATCATATGTTAATAACTATATAATATATAGACTATGTATTTTAATAAGGTGTTAATAACTATATAGTATATAGACTATGTATTTTAATAAGGTGTGCTACATCAAAATATGTTATAGGATTAATTCACTTTTTAAAAATCCATGTTACTGTGTCCTTGGTTCTTGGGCTAGTAGATCATCGTTTTCCTGTCATTTTTCTTGACCATAAATTGGTACTTCTAGTTCCACTTGGAGAACTTTTAAAAGCCTGAAATTGAATTACAGTGGATTAATTGACAATACAGGTATAATCATGTGGATGTGAGAGAGAATACGTATTAACTGACTGTGTAAATCTCTATTAGAGCCACAGGCTGTTAAAACTTGAAAAGGTTTCAATGACCATCTAGTCCAGTTGTCTCAATTCTCAGGAAGAAACCCACCCAAAGAGCAGAAGTGACTTTCTCTTACTTAGGTTGGCTTTCCTGGAGCTCATAGTACAGAACCTGACTCTCAACCTCCGGAAGGCTTGGCGGTCTCCTGCCTTTACTACTAGGCTTGGGGAGACTGAAAGGTAATTTCTAAAAGTGTTTGTCATTTTTATATACTTTACATATGGCTTTTACCTCTGCCTCTGGCATTCTCTACAGAGACTAGGCTTGGATATACCTAGATGAATATGACATAGTCTGCCTTGTAGGGAACATAGGGTAATTTGAGGAACAAATGGGACAATGGAAATGAAAACACATTCTAAAATGCAGTAGAAATGGCAGTGAATTTTAGCTTATATGATACTAATGCATAGGCTGATGTTGACATCATGAGTGATAGAGGAATTTAATATCATTCTCCTTCTTGAAAAAATTGTGAGATTAATTCTTATTTGGTTCTTGAAAACAAACTGTATAAATTGAGTTATTAAAATAATGATTCCACCATCCTAAAATGGGCTTGAATAAGCCTATTCAAATCCTTGAAGTATATATTGTACAACAACACAGAACTATAGCCAGTATTTTATGATAACTATAAATGGAGCATAACCTTTAAAAATTGTGAATCACTGTATCATACACTTGTAACATATGATATTGTACATCACGTATACGTCAATTAAAAAGTAGTTGAATTTCTATGATTTCTTTCTTTTCAGAAAATCAATATCTAAGTCAACTATTCCTTATATGTATGAACCGTTTTAGAATTATGAGATGAGATCTTTGACTTGTTTATTTACTGTTTGTAAATTTAGGCATGCGTGTTTTTCTATCGTCTTAAGAGATGTGGAATTCTTTCACATTAATGTATTAATAACATCCTTGAAAAATGGCCAACCTTATACCAATTCATTCTATCACCTGAAACCTTTACTTCAGTATGATGAAAAAGAAAGAAATGGAAACATATGGCTTATTGTGTGAACTTATTGGAAGGAAATTCATATTTTTAAATGAAATGTTTAACATATTTTGGGTCTCCATTTGGAATTCTTTCCCTGAAACAGAACAATTCACTTATTCTGTAAATCTACATAGTTTTTGTCAGGGACCAATTTGTATAATTAATAATAAAATTTTTAAAGTACCAGAGAAGACTGATCATATAGTCGTGAAGTAGTGCCATTTTGTGTTAAGGTTTATGTAAACATGTGTAAAATGTATTTTCTTTGAAATGTATTTGCTACTGATTCTAATATTAAATAGTCAAATGCATACTCATGACCCCTCCTACATATAAAGAACCTGGAAGTTTATTACTTTTCAATTTGTGAGATCCTTCTAACTAGAATTTTTATGGGAAAGAAAGTAAATGTTTAAATTAGAAGGTTAAAGGAGTAAATGTTAACTCTCTCTGTATATATAAATGACTATAGTAATATAGTTATTATGTGTGTATATGTTAATGTCTTCTTCATGGAGCACAGCCTTATCACAGCGAAGGTGCTTGTGTAACTCAATGAAGCTATTAGCCATGCTGTGCAGGGCCACTAAAGTTGACTGGTTCTATGAAGACCTACAATGCTTAGAACTAACACCAAAAAAAGATGTCCTTTTCATCATAGGGGATTGGAATGCAAAAGTAGGAAGTTGAGATATCTGGAATAACAGGCAAGTTTGGCCTTGGAGTACAAAATGAAGCAGGGCAAAAGTTAACAGGGTTTTGTCAAGAGGACATGCTAGTCAGAGCAAACACCCTTTTCCAACAACCCAAGAGAGGAGTCTACACATGGACATCACCAATACCAATCAGTCAATACCAAAATCAGACTGATTATGTTCTTTGCAGTCAAAGATGGAGATGCTGTATATATTCAGCAAAAACAAGACCTGGAGCTGACTGTGGCTCAGATCATGGGCTCCCTATTGCAAAATTCAGGCTTAAGTTGAAGAAAGTAGGCAAAACCAGTAGGCCATTCAGATATGACCTAAATCAAATCCCTTATGATTATACAGTGGAAGTGACAAATAGATTCAAGGGATTAGGTCTGGTAGACAGAGTGCCTGAAGAGCTATGAATGGAGGTTCATAACACTGTACAGGAGGCAGGGACCAAAACCATCCCAAAGAAAGAGAAATGCAAGATGGCAAAGTGGTATTCTGAGGAGGCTTTTCAAACAGCTGACGAAAGAGGAGGAGCAAAAGGCAAAGGAGAAAGGGAAAGATATACCCAACTGAATGCAGAGTTCCAGAGAATAGCAAAGCAAGATTAAAAAAAAAAAAAAAAAACCCTTCTTAAATGAACAATGCAGAGAAACAGAGGAAAACAGAATAAGAAAGACTAGAGATATCTTCAAGAAAATTGGAGATATTAAGGGAACATTTTATGCAAGTTCAGTTCAGTCAGTCACTCAGTCATGTCCAACTCCTTGCAACCCCATGGACTGCAGCTCTCCAGGCTTCCCTGTCCATTACCAACTCCTGGAGCTTGCTCAAACTCATGTCCATCAAGTCAGTTATGCCATCCAACCATCTCATCATCTCTCGTCCCCTTCTCCTTCTGCCTTCAATTTTTCCCAGCATTAGGGTCGTTTCCAGTGAGTCAGTTCTTTGCATCAGTTGGCCAAAGTATTGGAGCTTCAGCTTCTGCATCAGTCCTTCCAATAAACATTCAGGACATGGAAAAACAGACTGGTTCCAAATAGGAAAAGGAGTACGTCAAGGCTGTATACTGTCACCCTGCTTATTTAACTTACATGCAGAGTACATCATGAGAAACACTGGGCTGGAAGAAGCACAAGCTGGAATCAAGATTGCTGGAAGAAATATCAATAACCTCAGATATGCAGATGACACCACATTTATGGCAGAAAGTGAAGAGGAACTAAAAAGCCTCTTGATGAAAGTGAAAGAGGAGAGTGAAAAAGTTGGCTTAAAGCTCAACATTCAGAAAACAAAGATCATGGCATCTGGTCCCATCACTTCATGGCAAATAGATAGGGAAACAGTGGAAACAGTGTCAGACTTTATTTTGGGGGGGTTCCAAAATCACATGGTTGCAGATGGTGATTGCAACCATGAAATTAAAAGACACTTACTACATGGAAGGAAAGTTATGACCAACCTAGACAGCATATTGAAAAGCAGAAACATTACTTTGTCAGCAAAGGTCCATCTAGTCAAGGCTATGGTTTTTCCAATGGTCATGTATGGATATGAGAGTTGGACTGTAAAGAAAGCTGAGCACCAAAGAATTGATGCTTTTGAACTGTGGTGTTGGAGAGGACTCTTGAGAGTCTCTTGGACTGCAAGGAAATCCAACCAGTCCATCCTAAAGGAAATCAGTCCTGGGTGTTCATTGGAAGGACTGATGCTGAAGCTGAAACTCCAATACTTTGGCCACCTGATGCGGAGAGCTGACTCATTTGAAAAGACCCTGATGCTGGGAAAGATTGAGGGCAGGAGGAGAAGGGGATGACAGAGGATGAGATTGTTAGATGGCATCACTGACACAATGGACATGGGTTTGGGTGGACTCTGGGAGTTGGTGATGCACAGGGAGGCCTGGTGTGCTGCAGTACATGGGGTCGCAAAAAGTCAGACACTGAAATGAATTTCCTTTAGGACCGACTGGGGACTCTTAAGAGTCTCTTCCAACACCACAGTTCAAAAGCATCAATTCTTCATCACTCAGTTTTCTTTATGGGCCAATTCTCACATCCATACATAACCACTGGAAAAACCATAGCTTTGACTAGATGGATCTTTGTTGGCAAAGCAGTGACTCTGTTTTTTAATATACTGTCTAGGTTGGTCATAGCTTTTCTTTCAGGGAGCAAGAGTCTTTTGATATCATGGCTGCAGTCCCATCTGCAGTGATTTTGGAGCCCAAGAAAATGAAGTCTATCACTGTTTCCATTGTTTCTCCATCTATTGGCCATGGAGTGATGGAACCAGATGCCATGATCTTAGTTTTCTGAATGTTGAGTTTTAAGCCAGCTTTTCCACTCTGTCTTTACTTTCATTAAGAGGCTTTTTAGTGCCTTTCACTTTCTGTCATAAGGGTGGTGTCATTTGCATATCTGAGTTTATTGATATTTCTCCTGGCAATCTTGATTCCAGCTTGAGTGCAATGGTGGGCACAATAAAGGACTGAAATGGTAAGGACCTAACAGAAACAGAAGAGACTAAAAAGAGGTGGCAAGAATACACAGAAGAACATTACAGAAAACGTCTTAATGACCTGGATAACCACAATGGTGTGGTCACTCGCCTAAAGCCAGACATCCTAGAATGTGACGTCAACTCTACATAAAGCATTACTACAAACAAAGCTAGTGGAGGTGACGGAATTTCAGCTGAGTTATTTAAGATCCTAAAAGATAGTGCTGTTAAAGTGCTCTACTCAATAGCTCATCAATTTTTGAAAACTCAGCAGTGGTCACAGGACAGGTAAAGGTCAGTTTTCATTCCAAACCCAAAGAAGGGCGATGCCAAAGGATGTTTGGGCTTCCCTTGTGGCTCAGATGGTAAAAATCCACCTGCAGTGCGGGAAACCTGGGTTTGATCCCTGGGTTGGGAATATCCCCTGGAGGAGGGCATGGTAACCTATTTCGGTATTCTTGCCTGGAGAATCCCCATGCACAGAGGAGCCTGGTGGGCTACAGTCCATGGAGTTGCAAAGAGTCGGACATGACTGAGTGACTAAGCACAGCACAGCAAAGAATATTCAAACTATTGTACTATTACATTCATTTCACATGTTCACAAGGTTATACTCAAAATTCTTCAAGCTAGGCTTCAGCAGTATGTGAATCAAGAACTTCTAGATATACAAGCTGGGTTTCAAAGAGGCAGAGGAACCAGAGATCAAATTGCCAACATTCACTGGAATCATGGAGAAAACAAGGGAGTTCCAGAAAAACATCTACTTTTGTTTCATTGACTACACTAAAGCCTTTGACTGTATGGATGACAACAAACTGTGGAAAATTCTTCAAAAGATGGGAATACCAGACCACCTGTCCTGTCTCCTGAGAAACCTATATGCAGCTGAAGAAGCAATAGTTAGAACCAGACATGGTTCAAATTTGGGAAAGGAGTACATCAAGGCTGTATATTGTCACCCTGCTTATTTAACTTATATGCAAAGTACATCATATGAAACGCCAGGCTGGATGAATCACAAGCTGGAATTAAGATTGCCAGGAGAAATATCAACAACCTCAGAAATATCAACAATCTGCAGATGGTATGACTCTAATGGCAGAAAATATAGAAGAACTAAAGAGCCTCATGATGAGGGTGAAAGAGAAGAGTGGAAAAGCAGGCTTAAAATTCAACATTCTAAAAACAAACATCATGGCATCTGGTTCCATAACTTCATGGCAAATAGAGGGGGAAAAGTAGAAGCAGTGACAGATCTTATTCTCTTGGGCTCCAAAATCACTGCAGATGGTGACTGCGCCATGAAATTAAAAGATGCTTGCTCCTTGGAAGGAAAGCTATGACAAACTTAGACAGTGTATTAAAAAACAGAGACATCACATTGCGGACAAAGGTCCATGTAGTCAAAGCTATGGTTTTTCCAGTAGTCATGTACGGATGTGAGAGTTGGTCCATGAAGAAGGCTGAGCACCAAAGAATTGATGATATTGAATTGTGGTTCTGGAGAAGACTCTTGAGAGTCTCTTGGTCTGCAAGGAGATCAAAGTGGTCAATCTTAAAGGAAATCAACCCTGAATATTCATTGGAAGGACTAATACTGAAGCTGAAGCTCCTGTACTTTGTCCACCTGATGGGAAGCGCTGACTCACTGGAAAAGACCCTGATGCTGGGAAGGATTGAAGGCAAAAGGAGAAGGGGGTGGTAGAGGATGAGCTGGTTAGACAGAATCACTGACTCAATGGACGTGAATTTGAGCAAACCCCAGAAGATAGTGGAGGACAGAGAAGACTGGAGTGCTACAGTGCAAGGGGTCACAAAGAGTTAGACATGACTTAGTGACTGAACAACAGTATGATAATGTAGTACATACGTATATATGGTATAGTGATTAACAACAGCATTAGTGGTAAAGAATCCACCTGCCAATGCAGGAGATGCAAAAAATGCAGGTTTGATCCCTAGGTCGGGAACATCCCCTGGAGTAGGAAATATCATGCTACTCCCATTTTCTTGCCTGGAAAATTACATGGACATAGGAGCCTGACACGGAGAAGGCAATGGCAACCCACTCCAGTACTTTTGCCTGGAAAATCCCGTGGACGGAGGAGCCTGGTAGGCTGCAGTCCATGGGGTCGCTAGAGTCGGACATGACTGAGCAACTTAACTTTCCCTTTTCACTTTCATGCATTGGAGAAGGAAATGGCAACCCACTCCAGTGTGCTTGCCTGGAGAATCCCAGGGACGGGGGAGCCTGGTGGGCTGCCGTCTATGGGGTCGCACAGAGTTGGACACAACTGAAGCGACTTAGCAGCAGCAGCAGCAGCAGGAGCCTGACAGGCTGCAGTCCATGGGGTTACAAAGAGTCAGACATGACTTAGCAACTAATCAACAACAAAACATCCTAACCCTTCAAATAGTAAATAACAAGGTGTTAATTTTTCAAAGTATTCAGAAAACCCATTTTCTAGTCATTTTTCCTGTGTTTGGATTCAGTGTCTCTAATGGCAGCATAATAGAAAACTATATTAAATAACTTTTAAATTGCTGTGGTTTATGAATATTGGTGATTGTTTATAGGCTAATTAAATCCCTCCTTCCTCTCTACCCCACCAAGTATGTTTAGATACAAACATATTAATAGGTAAATGTAGATATGTATAGGTATATACATCAGGGAATAGTTATGCACTATCCTAAGTATTTTATGTATTTCATCATAAAGTCAGTGAAGTATTATCATCATTAACAGATAAGAAAATGGATACATTTAATGTATGACAGAGTGGGAACTTGAACCTAGGTCTGTCTAATTCATAAGCACCAGACAAGTCTATTTACCAACATCTAGTTCACAGAAATAATTTTGGTATAATTTAATACCCATGGGGGTGGGTGATAAGATACAGCTGTCATTTTTTGACTGTCCTTTCGTTTTTTCATTTTTACAGGAATTTTCAAGATGAATTATACAGAGTCCAGCCCACTGGCAGAAGCAACTGCAATAGGTTTTACACCTGAGTTAGAAAGAATCCTACCTGTGCCTTCCAATGAGACCACTTGTGAAAACTGGAGAGAGATACATCATCTAGTTTTTCATGTAGCAAATATTTTTTTCGCAATTGGATTGGTTATTCCAACTACACTTCACCTTCATATGATACTTCTTAGGGGGCTGTTAGCTGTAGGTAAGATACTTAACTGATGTTATATAAAATTTTTCTATAACTTGCATCTGATGGGCTTTGTCTTAGAGAGGGTCTATAGCATACTAAAACTATGAGCCTTCATTAGCAAATTAGCAGTACATTGAGTAAGTTAGAACATAGGCCTTCACCCTTTTGTACTTTAGATAAAGCTAACAACATGTTCATATGTTGTTTAGATTTTCCAGACATCAGAAATCCATTTGTGTTTAAGAGTGCAAACTTTGGAGCCAGACTGTGTTATTACAATACTGGTTCCAGCACTTGCCAACTGTTATTAACTGGGGCAATAGCCTTTCTATAGCTCAGTTTCCCCAGGTGTCACTAAGGGTAAAAATAATACCACCTCCTGGGGTTTGAGAATTAGGTGAGTGTTTATGAGTGTGTGTGTATATGTGATATTTGACTTACAATAGTGCCTGGCATATAGTAAATACTCTATAGTTTTAACTATCATTTGAATATTCGTTTACTTGCTTGGAGCAGTAAAGCAACCCTGGGAATAAAAATAGTTGCCCAGACACAATAGTTAAAATAAAATTTTAGGGAGATACTCTGTGAACCCTGATGAAGCAAGTTAAATTAATCTATATCAAAATACTAAAACAGACGAATTTACCATTTTAGCCAGTGATTCTGGACAAGTTACTCTCTATGTGATTATGTCCCTGGTGATTCATTTATTCAGATGCATTTTTGAGCATGTGTAAACTGTCAGACAGAAAGTGAACAATGAAGTCTGCATCCTTGAGAAAGACACTCTTTGGGGGGCCAGAGAGAAACAGGTGGGCAGTCACATAGGACACATCAGAGGCTGTGATGCAGGTGGGCGTTCCAGTGCCAGGGAGAAACGGACAGGGTGATGGGCTCAGCAGGAAAGCAGACCAGGGTGCACTGCAGAGACAGCAGTGGAGCTGGCTTTGGGAAGATGAAGGATTCCTCATCTCACACTCAAAGGATTCCTTTGAGTGTGAGTATGTGTGGTATCCAGGTAAAAGGACAGGAGAGGGAGATCCAGCACATTGAGGGAGGATGAAAAGTAGCTCACTGTGCCTGAAATATACGATAACGACAAGGAAGGGTCAAAGAAAATGCTGGAAGGATGGCTGGAAGGTAGGGTTCTGTGGCTGTTACCTCTGGGTCAGGTAGGGATTATAGCAGGAGGAACAGTATTGAGGGAAGAAATAAAACCACACTGTATAAAAAAGCAAAAGCTAATTATGACTTTTAAGACAGAACTTTGGAGGTGGAACAGACCAAGGGAGATCACCTAGTCCAACACTGTAGAAATAAAGCAACTGAGGCCTGGGATAAATCAAATCAATCATCCAAGGTTAAGACCAGAGAACACTAGCCAAACCAGGACTATAATTCGGGTCCTCCAGCTTCCCAGTCAGTCCTTCCATCATGTTATCCTGTCTCCTTTAAGTAATAAGATTTTACATGACTTCAGTATTTGCTATGGCAACCCACTCCAATATTCTTGCCTGGAGAATCCCATAAACAGAGGAGCCTGGTGAGCTACAGTCCACAGCGTCACAAAGAGTCGGACGTGACTGAGCGACTTCACTCACTCACTATCTAAAGAAGATTAAAATTTTTACACTTTGGGTTATTATTCAGGTCCTCCACATCACTTTAATGAAATTTTAAAATTGCAAGTGAATAACTTTTTTAAAAAGGAAGATTTAGTTTTTCCGTGTGTATGTGCTGTTGATATATTTGTACTGATAACTGATATGGATAATTTTAAATTTAAAATATATACTGATTCTTCCATCATAAAACCAATCAAAAGAAATTGCAAATTTGCATAAATCTTTTGGAAAACAGTCCTTTAATGTCATCAGAGTCTATAAAGCTTATTCCCTTAGCTCACTGTTGGGTCATCCACCCTAAGCAAGTAGTCACAAGAACAGATACATTTTTATATATAAAGCTGCTTTTATAAAAAAATGACAGGGACTTCCCTGGTAGTGCAGTAACTAAGACTCTGCACTCCCAATGCAAGGGGCTCAGGTTTGACCCTGGTCAGGAAAATAGATCCTGCATGCCACAACTAAGACGTGCTGCAGCCAAAATAAATAATTTTTTTAAATTACAGCAAAATATTTCACCTGTCCACCAGCAGGGAGATAGTTAAATAAATTATGGTTTATCAGTTAACAATCAATTAAAACTATGTATTCAGTTTAGTTCAGTTCAGTTGCTCAGTCGTGTCCGACTCTTTGTGACCTCATGAATCGCAGCACGCCAGGCCTCCCTGTCCATCACCAACTCCCAGAGTTCACTCAAACTCATGTCCATCGAGTCGGTGATACCATCAGCCATCTCATCCTCCGTCGTCCCCTTCTTCTCCTGCCCCCAATCCCTCCCAGCATCAGGGTCTTTTTCAGTGACACAACTCTTCGCATGAGGTAGCCAAAGTATTGGAGTTTCAGCTTCAGCATCAGTCCTTCCAATGAACACCTAGGACTGATCTCCTTTAGGATGGACTGGTTGGATCTCCTTGCAGTCCAAGGGACTCTCAAGAGTCTTCTCCAACACCACAGTTCAAAAGCATCAATTCTTCAGTGCTCAGCTTTCTTTACAGTCCAACTCTCACATTCATACATGACCCCTGGAAAAACCATAGCCTTGACTAGATGGACCTTTTTTGGCAAAGTAATGAGAATCCCAGGGATGGGGGAGCCTGGTGGGCTGCCGTCTATGGGGTCGCACAGAGTCGGACACGACTGAAGCGACTTAGCAGCAGGTTGGTCATAACTTTCCTTCCAAGGAGTAAGCGTCTATTAATTTCATGACTGCAATCACCATCTGCAGTGATTTTGGAGCCCCAAAAAATAAAGTCTGACACAGTTTCCACATCTATTTCCCATGAAGTGATATGAAGTGCTTTAATGAAATGAGAAAATCACTGCAATAAATAAAAAAGTAAGTTTTAAATTGTAGATTCATTAGGTTTCCCATCAGTTAAAAATACAGAAACACTATGAGTCAGTATTAACTATCATCAGTGGCTATCTTTTAAGTAGCAGAATTATGAGGTTCTGTTCTCCTTTTAAAAATGATTTTTATACTTTACAAGTTTTCTGCAACAACATGTGGTTTGGTTTGGTAATCAAACAAAAACCAAAATGTGACAAAGTGATATTTGACAGGTATTTCCAAGATGTGTTTGGTTTATTTCATATACAGAGGATGACAAATGTATTAAGCTACATGCTGAAGCTAGAAGACAAGCTTATTAAGCTACAAGATATCTAACATGCCCACTTCGTGGTTCACAGGATGTGCCCTTTATGTCGTCTGGGCCACTCTCTACCGATGTGCCTTGGATATCATGATCTGGAACTCAGTGTTCCTGGGGATCAACATTCTGCATCTTTCATATCTTTTGTACAAGAAAAGACCGGTAATTACTAACAATTAATTGAATAGTAAGAGATTTTAAAGCTAATCAAGTACTTTGTTCATATTTGAGAATGAGCATCTAATATCTTTAGGCCCTTTAATATCATTTTTCTGAAGATGAGACGTTTTGTGTATATATGCCTGAAAATGAAATATTTGAATATCATGAAATTTGTTCCAAAACGAGTTTTTAAAACATTTTTAATCATTAGGGCAATTTAGACATGAAAGAACATGACAGTATTCTTTCTTTTTAGTCGTAAGTTCATTATTTCTTCTTCCTATTGATGTTCAAATGTCATTTGGTAATATCTTTGCCTAGTTATAAAATTAAGTGCTCATAGACAACTTTCAGAACACACTAATGATTTACAAATAGCTCATGTTATGTTTTATGCTAGTTTTTAAATGTAATAGCTTTTTTTTTTCCTATGTCCAAAATACTCATTTAAGGAAATCACCATTTTCAGTGAGTTGTAATGAAAACAGTAATATCTAATTTTTTCTTTTCCAATCCAATTTATCTTGCTGTGTTTCCTTGGTCATACCAAGAACAAATTGATGCTAACAGAAAAGGAAAATAGCATGGCCTCTAGCAATCACTGCATAGCTGTTTGTTGACTGGTGACTGTCAAAGCACATACAAATATTCAGTAGAGCAAAAGACAACATGCTTGCTCTAATCTTATGTTCAAGGCCAGACATGCACATAGAAAAGTGTTAGAAACGATAATTCTTAGGAAGTGACAATTTCCCTGATACAGATTGATATGTGTCATAGACATTCCACTAGATTGTGACCTCCTCAAACATTGTAACCCACTCTGTTTTGCTTACTGTACTAGTCAGTTTTCACTACGTGATGCTGTTTAACAGTCTGAAAGTCTCAGTGCCATATAATAGCAACACCTTTTTTCTTCACTCACCTAATATATGGACTGTGGCAGCTGTGTACAGCTGTAATTCTATTCCACGTGTCTTCTTCATTTCAGGGCTCTGCTGAAGCAGCAGGTTCTATTTGGACATGCATTGTCACGGCAGAGAGAAAAATAGAACAAAAGAAACACTTACTGTTTCTTAAAACTTCTGCTCAGAAGGAGCATATATCCATTCTGCTTGCCAGAGCAACTGACATGACCAAGCCTGATGATGTGGAGTAGGATGGGGTAAGAGGATATACGATCCTCTTTCAGGGGTGGAAGCAGCCAGGAGCTGCACACAATGGGATCATCTACCACACTTACTGTTGTGTTCCCTGTTACAGCCAAGCATGGCTGGCACGTAACTGGTGCTCAAGAAAACCTGTGACAACTGAATGCTTTCAAAGAGAGGAATTTATAGTGCTTCATGGAAGAACTGGGGCTTGAGCTAAGGCTGGCCGGATGAGCTGATTATGAATTTAAGTCAGTTTTTTCAGTTCATATGTTCATCGTGCCACACTGGCTAGTGTGCATGCTGAAAGTGAGACATCTATGAATTAAACACTCATTATGAAAGCTCTAGAGTGGAGAAGGTAGATGATAGTAATAATAAGGATTTCAGCTTCTCAATATCAGAACTTACTAGAATCCCACGTTCTGAATGTAAGATTCAGTAGTCATTGATGTGATAGTGCCACCAAGGAAGTAAATCACTCAGTATCTGTGCTTTTGTTTCTTCTCAGGCTATAAGCCTATCTTTTTGAAAAATATAAATGCTAATTCTTCATTAAAATGAAACAGCAGGAAAGTGAGTGTGTCAGAAAGGCTGCAAGTAACATCTGAGCAGCCCTGATCTCCTGGGTTTGTAGCTTCATGGCATAGCTGCCACAGATTTCATTGAGATGGATGATCACTTGAACATAAAAGTTCATTTGCATGCAGTACAGATTTCCCAGACTAATGCTGGGCATACAGATAGGCTTGACTTGGCCTTGGATAGTCTGACAACAGAGGCGACTGAGCCATTTGAAGTTTACATTCTTCACTTTGCTTAGGAATAAATACATGAGAAGTAGTAATTACAGCTAAGGATATTTGATTTCCTGTATTAACTCACTGGATAATAATTGCACATAAGTAAAACATTTAATGCATCAATCTTCGTAAATTTATTTCCAAGTTGATTCCTAATTTATGTACTTATTTCCTTGCTGTAATATTTCAGAGTTAGTGTAACTTCCTTCTGTGAAACAGAAATGTTCTAAAATGAAAAGCTTTTATTAATATGTTATTTATAGAAAATGCTAAGATGGGCAAGGTGAATCCTGTGACAACAATCAGAACCTCCACGGTTGCTTGACAGTGCATAGAAGGAGATGTAATCAACGGTGCAGATCTTCACCATATGCTGTCCGAGTTCAGCTTAACTGCAAACGTGCCCTTTTAGCATCTAAACTTACATCACCACTTACTCTCGGTGTCAGATTCCACTGACCAAAATATAGAAGGGTGATGGCATATATTGCAGATCCATTTATTCTGAAAACTCTACTTAGACCACAGCAGCTGATGTTTCGGGGTTGCTGCATTAGATGTGGCATTCGGTCACTGCTTCCTTTCAGGTAAAGATCGAAAAGGAACTCAAAAGCATCTACCGGCGATTGTTTGAACCCCTCCGTGTGTCTCCAGATTTATTCAGAAGATTAACTGGACAGTTTTGCATGATCCAAACATTGAAAAAGGGCGAAAGCTATGCTGTAGAGGAGCTAACCTCAGTTGACGACCGTCTGAGTATTCTCCTGAAAGGAAAGTAAGTGCTCTATGGAAATCAAAATGCCTTGTTTGCCTGGAATCTTCTGGCCTCTGGGTAGGAAATGAAAGAAAGGGAATGTTGCCAACTAATGGAGTAAGTGGTCATGGAGGTAAATTTTCATCTGGACAACTGCATTATAGAATGTTAGAGAGTAACGTGGTAAAGTTACGTAGGATTTATCTCAGTGAATCATGTTGCTATCAGGATTTTTACTTGTGAATAATTTTCACCTTTTTAGTAAGTTTAATGAGGCAGAACTGAAATAGGTTTAAATTGGGTATTAAAATTTAAGAAGCTTATGCGTGTTTTAGAGGTGACTTGCTTATTTTTTTGAATATCACAAAAATGCAACTTCTAGGAATATCAGTCTCCTGGGGAGACAGCATTGTCTGTTCTCTCTCAGAAGTGTACCAGTTTGAATAATGAATTATGTGGTCATTCCAGCTAGACACTCGGACAAGGCAATGGCACCCCACTCCAGTACTCTTGCCTGGAAAATCCCATGGATGGAGGAGCCTGGTGGGCTGCGGTCTATGGGGTCACTAAGAGTCAGACATGACTGAGCGACTTCACTTTCACTTTTCACTTTCATGCATTGGAGAAGGAAAGGACAACCCACTCCAGTGTTCTTGCCTGGAGAATCCCAGGGACAAGGGAGCCTGGTGGGCTGCCGTCTATGGGGTTGCATAGAGTCGGACACGACTGAAGTGACTTAGCAGCAGCAGCAGCAGCAGCCAGACACTCATGAAATTAGACATGTCTGCTTCAATATGGACACTTTTTTCCCCTTGTTGTTAGTGAAACTCATTTTGAAACTTATACGTGTGCCCCGGGAAGTGCTTTTTAATTAAGTCAGTCTCCTGTGGGGTGTTTAAGTTTTTACAAAATAAAAAAACCCATAAAGATTATGGAGATTTTAAGGCTTGTCATGTTATGTGTGAATTATTATGCATTTATTAACACTAATTTCTGTTATCAGAATGAAGGTTTCCTATCGAGGACATTTTCTGCATAACATTTACCCCTGTGCCTTTATAGATTCTCCTGAATTTAGATCAACCCAGATGCACAAAGGTGAAAAATTCCAGGTATGTTTTGGCATGATTTTAAAGAAGATTGAATGTCTTATTCAATTAATGTCGTATTCAAAATCCAAAGGATATGGATGGAAAAGTGGCCATGATTTATTGAAAAAAGAGATTACCATATGGTATATATAGTATGATCCCATTTTTTGCAAAAATTAAAAAAAAATTATTTTTGGCAGTCCTGGGTCTTAATTGCTGCATGTGGGCTTTTGTCTAGCTGCAGAGAATGGGAGTTACCCTTCAGTGTGATGTGTAGGCTTCTTATTGTGGTGGCTTCTCTTGTGGTAAGGGCTTAGTTGTTTTGTAGCATGTGGGATCTTCCTGAACCAGGGATCAAATCTGTGTCCCTTGCTCTGGCAGGCAGATTCCTAACTACTGGACCATCAGGGAAGTTCCTTGTTAAACTGAAAGTGGTGTGTATAGGTACCCAAGAAGAGATCTAGAAAGATATATCCTGATTTAGCTATTATGTTAACACATATTTCTGAAAGTTTGATTGCTTTGTTATCTTCCTTTTTGTTTAGTTGAATTTTTATATTTTTCCCATAGAGAACATCTAATGCTTTTGTTATTAAAAAAAAAAAAGGAAAAGTTCAGTCATGGATAATCAGTGTACTTAAAACATGTAATTGGTTACTTTTACTGTGGAAAAGCAGGAAATTGATTTTGCCCTAGAGAACCTACTTTGTTAATCCTCATGAAAAAAAAATTTAACCACTATACTCTTTTAAATGTAATAAATATATTTAAGGGCAAAGAATGAAGTTCTTTACAGTTAGAATAATTTGAAGTACTCAGCCTGACTCTTTTAATATCTTTAAAAAAAATGAAAATGCTCCATTATGTGATACTTTGTTCTGATTCTTCCTGTAAATGTCCAGCTGTCCTCTATTTTATTCCCCTCAGTATTGTCAGGAAAGTAACCAAGAAAATGGATGAGAGTTTCCTTAGCCTGAGCCTCTAGCTAAACAGCAGTAAGGAAGTATCCTGAGAATAGGGTTTCTTATGAACGGGAGCCCCATTAGGCATTACTGACAGGAGGGTAAATGTAAACATTTAGGCGGGAAATGGAATAGAAGGGGATGCTACCACCTGACAGAGGAAAAATCAGTGTTTCTTGGTGACAAAGTCTTATTGTTGAGTCTCATGTTGAGATGCCACACTCTTGGGGATGCCACATGGAGATACAAAGGGACATTCACAGACACTAGTTAAGTGGATTTACAATGGTTTCAGGCCTGCCGTGCTCCTACCCTGCCTGAATAACCACACAACGTGTTAAAGTTATGTGCATTTACTAGAGGGTCTCATATAAATTTACTACCTGGCTGCAATGCTGTCCCCAGGCTTGCTGAGCTAAAGATACAGGAGGAAAAAGCAGAACCTACATCCTGCCTCCTCTAACTTACACACTCCCTTGGGTTTTTCTGGGGTCAGCTCTGCACTGAGATTTATTCTTACAGTATCTTTAATCACCACCGTCTATAAACTGGTCCAGGGCCACTTCTTTCCTCTCTCCCTCTTTTCCTCTGACCTGCTTCCAATTTCTTCTTCCAAAGCCCAACATTTATCTGTTGCATCTATTTCTGTTTATAGTAGCAAGTGATTTTACACAATAACTGTTTCATAGGAACCTGAAGAGACCAGCATTTGGGGAAGAGAAGGGGACTGAACCTCCTGCGTTTCCAGCAGCTTGTAGCCCCTGGGACATAGCATGTACTGTCTTTAACACCGGACTTCAAATTATATGTGTAATTAAATTAACATACAAAGGAATTTCTACCCCTCATCACACTTCTCAGGGATTGGGATTTGGCATTTGAGAAATAGTCCTCATGATTGATTTGCTTCTCATGTTTCTAAAAACATGACCAAACTCAAGGTACCCTAACTGGGTGAAAGATATTGGTTCAGCCTCCCCAAGCACTAGTTAGCTTTTCTCTGCATACAGTCTGGTGTGGCTGATTGATCAATGGATAAAAACTGCTCTGGCATCATCGAGCCTAAGTCCCGTACAGTTGGAGAAGACTCCCATCAGAGTAAGCCCTCGGGAGAGATTCTGTTTTGATTGTTCACCAAATGTTCCTATTGGCGGATACTCAAGAGTAAAAATAGCTGTTGCACATCTGTGTAGGAGTATATTGCCTCTTCCTGAAGCGAGTTCCCAGATGAAAACCATCATGTGCTCCCAGGATCAGCTTTTCGCTCTCTATGCCAATGGCAGAGGACACTTGAAATTGTCAGTGGCCAGACTTCTGCACCCACATACACTTTTACCTGCTAATTTCATTTTTCTCTAACTCTGGAGAGTTATAAGTGTTCTGACAAGGCGCTGCTTCCTTCGCATTTTTGCTTCTTTAAATTCATTCTTTGGTAGGGGTGCTAGTGAATTCAGCAGTAGGATGAAAGGAGGAAAGGAAGCCAGTAGAATTGGTGGCTGTCCCTTGAGATCACACAGTGAATGTCATTCAGGAACGTGCAGTAATTATGATGACAGGCAGTGACAGAGCTGACATACCAACTCTAAACATCCAGCTGCTCCCTTGGTACTCCGCTAGGACCTACAGACACAGGCTGCTGCTGAGAACTCTTGGGAGAATCTTGAGTATCAATATCACAAAAGGCAGAAGTAGTGTTTTGTGTCTTATTTCTTCTTTGTACAGTTATTTCATCTCAGTGAGCTTTGCCATTTTCATTTTTCTTTTGGGTTCTACTTCCCGCTGTTGCCTTCCCATAATCGATAGCACATCCTGTGCTGTGAAGCTTGAAAAACAAACCTTTATTGACTTTAAGGGAAAAAGAATGTCTTGGAGGCAGATGTCCAGGCTCTGGTGAAATAAAGGAACACTGAGTTTTAACTGCTTTTAAATAAAACCTTCTCTTAGTGTTAAGTAAATCTTTGGGTTAAGTTGCAAAGTAATTTAATCTGCCAGCCTTGGCTCTGCTGTGTTTTAGTGCAGATGAGAACTCAATAAAAATTAGCTGAATGGACCACTTCTGGGACATTTTCATGTGTGAAATGTTGTGTAGTACACAAAGAAAATAATAAATTCTCCCCTGAGGACAGTCAGTCAGTCATAATGTCAGACTGCCATTTCCCATGCTAGCACATTCAGCATTTCCCTCCGACACCCTGGTTCTTGATAAGGTGTTTTCATTAAGTGAGGGTGTAAGATTGGTTTGGGACTAATCCAGCACCTTGAGTAATTGCAGCAAACCTGGTTACAAATGCTTTGTCTCATTCTCTACTTGAGAGAAATTCTTTTGTCTTCCACTACTGTGTAGGCTTTTATTTCTTCTGTAAAATTCTTCACAAGAACTCAAGCATGGCACTGCCGAGATACCCCAATAATCTAAAAAGCAATGTATTTTACGGAAGTTTTAAGAATTCCTAGGTGCTTCAAAAAATTCCTCGTTAAAGATATGTTTCACTTGGCTGCTGTGACAGGAAATCATTATGTAAAACTGTCTATTTGACAGAAATGAAGCATTAGTTATCGAGTGAAGTGACCTCAGTCAATATGCTAACTGCCTGCTTCCAACTAAATGCTTGACCTTGACTTGGAAGACTCAACTTCCCAGGTATTGCTAGTGGTTAAGAACCCTCCTGTCAATGCAAGAGACATACGAATCAGGTTCCATCCCTGGGTTGGAAGATCCCCTGGAGGAGGACATGGCAATCCACTCCAGTATTCTTGCCTGGAGAATCCCATGGACAGAGGAGCCAGGGGGGCTATGGTCTGAAGGATCACAAGGAGTTGGACACAACTGAAGTGGCTTAGCATGCACGAATAGCTTATTATATGAATAATAATTTAAACAGGTTTAAAGTAGTTTTCAACCATCAATAAAAAATGGTTGCTTAGTCACATGTAAATCAGTGAAGTTAGAATACACCCTCTCACCCACACAAAGATAAACTCAAAATGGCTTAGGGACTTAAACATAAGACATAATACCATAAAACTCTTAGAAGAGAACATAGGCAAAACATTATCTGACATAAATCATACCAATGTTTTCTTAGGTCAGTCTCCCAAGGCAATAGAAATTAGAACAAAACAAACAAATGGGGCCTAATTTACACGCTTTTGCACAGCAAAGAAAACCATCAACAAAATGAAAAGACAACCTACAGAATGGGAGAAAATATTGGCAAACGATGCAGCCAACAAGGGCTTAATTTCCAAAATATACAAATAGCTCATACAACTTGACAACAACAAAAAGTCCAATGAAAAAATGAGCAGAAGACCTAAACAGACATTTCTCCAAAGAAGAAATACAGATAGCAAATAGGTACAAGAATAGATGTTCAACATCACTAATTATTAGAGAAATGCAAATCAAAACTACAATGAGGTACCATCTCACACTGGTCAGAATGGCCTGGAGAGGGTGTGGAGAAGAGAGAACCCTCCTACACTGTTGGTGGGAATGTAAGTTGGTGCAGCCACCATATAAAACAGTATGGAGGTTCCTCAGAAAACTAAATATAGAATTACCATATGATCCAGCAATCCACCTCCTGGGCATATGTCCATACAGAGCTATAAGTCAAAAAGATACAAGCACCCCATTGTTTATTGCAGCACTATTTACAATAGCTAAGACATCGGAGAAGGCAATGGCAACCCACTCCAATACTCTTGCCTGGAAAGTCCCATGGATGGGCTGCAGTCCATGGGGTCGCTAGGAGTCAGACACGACTGAGCAACTTCACTTGCACTTTTCACTTTAATGCATTGGAGAAAGAAATGGCAACCCACTCCAGTATTCTTGCCTAGAGAATCCCAGGGATGGGGGAGCCTGGTGGGCTGCTGTCTATGGGGTCGCACAGAGTCAGACACGATTGAAGCGACTTAGCAGCAGCAGCAGCAAGACATAGAAGAAACCTAAATGTCCATCAACAGATGGATGGATCAAGATGTAGTACATACATATTATGGAATATTACTCAGTCATTTGAGCAACATAAATGGAACTAGTGCAGATCACAGTAAACTGTGGAAAATTCTGAAAGAGATGGGAATACCAGGCCACCTGAACTGCCTCTTGAGAAACCTGTATACATGTCAGGAAGCAACAGTTAGAACTGGACATGGAACAACAGACTGGTTCCAAATAGGAAAAGGAGTACGTCAAGGCTGTATATTGTCACCCTGCTTATTTAAGTTCTATGCAGAGTACATCATGAGAAACGCTGGGCTGGAAGAAGCACAAGCTGGAATCCAGATTGCTGGGAGAAATATCAATAACCTCAGATATGCAGATGACACCACCCTTATGGCAGAAAGTGAAGAGGAACTAAAGAGCCTCTTGATGAAAGTGAAAGAAGAGAGTGTAAAAGTTGGCTTAAAGTTCAACATTCAGAAAACGAAGATCAAGGCATCTGGTCCCATCACTTCATGGCAAATAGATGGGGAAACTGGAAACAGTGGCTGACTTTATTTTTCTGGGCTCCATAATAACTGTAGATGGCGATTGCAGCCATGAAATTAAAAGACGCTTACTCCTTGGAAGGAAAGTTATGACCAACCTAGACAGCATATTAAAAAGCAGAGACATTACTTTGCCAACAAAGGTCCATCTAGTCAAGGCTATGGTTTTTCCAGTGGTCATGTATGGATGTGAGAGTTGGACTGTGAAGAAAGCTGAGTGCCGAAGAATTGATGCTCTTGAACTGTGGTGTTGGAGAAGACTCTTAGGAGTCCCACGGACTGCAAGGAGATCCACCCAGTCCATCCTAAAGGAGATCAGTCCTGGGTGCTCATTGGAAGGACTGATGTTGAAGCTGAAACTCCAATACTTTGGCCACCTGATGCAGAGAGCTGACTCATTTGAAAAGACCCTGATGCTGGGAAAGACTGAGGGCAGGAGGAGAAGGGGACAAGAGAGGATGAGATGGTTGGATGGCATCACCGACACAATGGACATGGGTTTGAGTGAACTCTGGGAGTTGGTGATGGACAGGGAGGCCTAGCGTACTGCGGTTCATGGGGTCGAAAAGAGTTGGACACAACTGAGCGACTGAAGTGAACTGAAATGGAACTAGTGATTATCAAACTAAGTAAAGTAAGTCAGAAAGACAAAGACAAATACCATATGATGTCACTTATATGTGGAACCTAAAATATGGCGCAAATGAACCTGTCTACAAAACAAACAGACTCACAGGCATAGAAAACAGATTTATGGTTGCCATAGAGGTGGGAGTTAGAGAGGGGTAAAGTGGGCGTTTCAGGTTAGCAGATGTAAGGTATTAAGTATAGAATGTTTAAACAACAAGGCCCTACTGTATTGCACAGGGAACTATATTCAACTCCTATGATAAACAATAATGGAAAGGAATATTAAAAAAGAATGTATATATGTATAACCGAATCACTTTGCTATATAGCAGAAGTTCACTTCAGTTGCTCAGTCACATCTGACTCTTTGCAACCCCATGGACTGTAGCACACCAGACCTCCCTGTCCATCACCAACTCCCGGAGTTCACTCAAACTCATGCCCATTGAGTTGGTTCTGCCATCCAACCATCTCATCCTCTGTTGTCCCCTTCTCCTCCTGCCTTCAATCTTCTCTAGCATCAGGGTCTTTTCAAATGAGTCAGTTCTTCCTATCAGCTGGCCAAAGTATTGGACTTTCAACTTCAGCATCAGTCCTTCCAGTGAATATTCAGGACTGATCTCCTTTAGAATGGACTGGTTGGATCTCCTTGCAGTCTAAGGGACTCTCAAATCTTCTCCAACACCACAGTTCAAAAGCATCAATTCTTCGGCACTCAGCTTTCTTTATAGTCCAATTCTCACATCCATACATGACTACTGGAAAAACCATAGCTTTGACTAAATGGACCTTTGTTGGCAAAGTAATATCTCTGCTTTTTAATATACTATCTAGGTTGGTCATAACTTTTCTTTCAAGGACCAAGCGTCTTTTAATTTCATGGCTGCAATCACCATCTGCAGTGATTTTGGAGCCCAGAAAAATAAAGTCAGCCACTGTTTCCACTGTTTCCCCATCTATTTGCCATGAAGTGATGGGACCAGATGCCATGATCTTAGTTTTCTGAATGTTGAGTTTTAAGCCAACTTTTTCACTCTCCTCTTTCACTTTCATCAAGAGGCTTTTTAGTTCCTCTTCACTTTCTGCCATAAGGGTGGTGTCATCTGCATATCTGAGGTTATTGATATTTCTCCTGGAAATCTTGATTCCAGGTTGTGCTTCATCCAGTCCAGCATTTTGCTTGATGTACTCTGCATATAAATTAAATAAGCAGGGTGACAATATACAGCCTTGATGTACTCCTTTCCCGATTTGATGCCACAAGGAACAGTATTCAATCTTATAATAACCTATAATGAAAAAGAATCTGAAAAAGGAGACATATATATGTATAAACAAATCCCTTTGCTATATACTTGAAACACTAAATCAACTAAACTTCAATTTTTAAAAATAGTTCTAAGCAATGGTTCTGAGCAAACTATAATATCATATTAAAAGTATTTTCACCTCATGGAAAACCTGAGGTCATTAAAATGGTTGAATAAAAGTTAAATGCATGTGCAATACATCACCTGTGCAATGGCTTCTTCTTTTCCTGGATGGTTTCCAACTCCTCCTTTACTTCTTCCCCCACTGTGCATGAATTGTATCTTCCAAAGGCATGGATGACGTCTTTGCAGAATGAAGGGACTTCAACTCTTCTAACCCTTTCTTCAATGCTTGGGTGCAGGACTGGGTCATCCTGAATGCCCGGTGCTCACGTTCTCTGAAAATACTCCCTCCTCGAGAATATTATTCAGTCGCCTTTTGTTTACATACTCATCTCCTACTGTTTCTGGGAACTCCTAAGGACAGGCTTCTATGTCTCTTGATCTTATATTTCTTTTCCTATAGATCTTTTTGTTCTTGGTCGCGTATCCTTACTTACTACCAGCTTGCTCCACTAGAATGTAGGCTTTATGACAGTATGTTCAGTTGTTCTTTACACAGAGGATTCTCGATGGTGAGTCAGCCTTATGCTTACTTCACCAAATGGCTTTCTCGGTGGTTGTCTTGATGAATCTAGAACATATTGGATTTCCCACCTGGTGGGAAAACATGTCTGGGCTGGAAGTCAGAAGCACTCATTCCACTGTTCATTAACATGTGTCCATATATAAATTTTTTGGTGCTTATTTGGCATCTGGAAAATGAGGAAGAATGTTATCTGTCTTATCTCAAAGGCAGTTTTAAGGATCTGCTTACACGATAGATATAAAAACACCTTAAAAGTTTCAAAATGCAATACATTCTTAAAGGAAGGACATTATGTGTACCTGGAATTTCCTAGTCATTCTCTTCCATTTTTTCCTGTCCTGTAATTTGTCAAAACACTTACTGCCACCTGAGATTGTCACATTTCTTTATTATCAGCTTCCTCCACTAATGTAAGCATCACAGGGCAGGTATCTTGTTTTCTTGTTCACCGTGATAACCCCAGTGCCTTGAACTGGGTCTGGCATAAATTACTAGCCTAACAATGTATATTGAAAGAATAAATGGAATTTAGCATTTTATGGAACCATAGAGCTGCTGATGTGTTTCTTAAATGCCAATGTATTTGGTTTGGTGGATTTATTATTTAATATTATTTAATGTAATATTTTAACATTATTTAACATGATAAATAAGTACAGTTTTATTTTCCTGGGAACACTGACCCATCTTTTGTAGTCAAACCCTCTGAGTTACTAAGGATCAGATTTCAGCCACTGACACAAGGAGAGAAGCTGGGTTTTCTTGTCATCTGAAATACATTTAGTTCTGACTAACAAAGGGTAAAGAGCTCCTTTGGAAACATTTGCTCTGAGCCCAGATATGACTTCATGTCAATTTTGAAAACTTTTATTAATCTCCCACTTGGAAAGGCATTGGGTTTAATGTTAAAGATATAAAAACACTTTCTGCCTTAAGTATTTGTGTTCATCTGTTAATTCCTTCATCAGTAAATCTGCACTGAGCACCACTCTGTGTTGAAAGCTAGGCACTCAGTATGAAGATGCAGTCCCTGCCCTCAGGGTGCTCAGGAGAGAGAATGGTCCACAGATGAGCTGGAGTTCAGTGATAGGCATGCCATGTGAAGCTGATGGAAGGACCTGCATGGGAGGAAGGGCATGTGAGGATGAGCTCCTCATTCTGGAGAGAGGATTTCTTTACGGAATATTTGAGCTCTGCACAGTGCAGTTACAACACTCTCCCACTTTCTTATGTAATGACACTAAAGGAAATAGTATGCTTCCCAGTTCTGAGCTGGCTGGGGCTTCTCTGCGTGTCCCCATTGTGCTCCCCTTGGTAGTCCACACACGAGAAATACCTATGACAGAAGGAACCAAAAAGGACTCCTACTAGCCTTGTTCATCAATGACAATCTGGGTCCTAAAATCAATTCACATGAGTTCATTTTTTCATTCTCTAGTATAATAATCCAGGTATAAAGAAATATTTAGCCATCCTGAACACCCAATTGGGACATCAGTCTAGTACACTCTAGCAGTGCTATTGACATGGAGGCCAATCTTCTATCACCAGACCTCACAAAACAGAACAACAAAACCCGAAGACTTTATTTTCATTTAGTCTGCCGATTGCACTCAGTTGCTTTGGTCATGTCCGACTTCCTACAACCCAATGACCATAGCCCACCAGACTCCTCTGTCCATGAGGATTCTCCAGACAAGAATACTGGAATGGTTGTCATGCCCTCCTCCAGGGGATCTTCCTGACCTGGGGATTGAACCTCCATCTCTTATGTCTCCTGCACTGCAAGCGGGTTCTTCACTGTACACTGGGCTTCCCAGTGTACAGACTGCTTGATTTTAAATATAATGTTATATTTATAGAAGCTTATGTTTATGAATCCTATTTTAACTTATATGATAAACATTGCTACAATAATATCCACTCAATTATTCCACTCTTCCCTTGTCCCACATTACTGACATCATAATTCATATACATTTTTCTTTCTGTTTCTTTGGCAGGTCACCATTATTGCAGATGATAATTGCAGATTTTTATGCTGGTCAAGAGAAAGATTAACTTACTTTCTGGAATCAGAGCCTTTTCTGTATGAAATATTTAGGTATCTAATAGGAAAAGACATTACAAACAAGCTCTACTCATTGAATGATCCCACCTTAAACGATAAAGTACGTATTTTTCTGAGTCCTTTTACTTTGTTAAATATGTAGAGTGAGGTATCCCTCCTTTATGCAGTGTATAGGTTCCTGAATCTTCATTAACTAATCATGAATTAGTTCTTTGTTAAATGAAGTGGGGATGCTTATAATTGAGAGACCCTTCAGGGGATCATTTCTCAAGAGTGAGAAAATACCATGTAATTATTATATTTCCCATGACCTAGTGAGGTGTCTGTGCATATCAGCCACCTCATGTGTAGTGAGGATGTGCTGTCCTCTTCATAATATGTCTTTCAAGGAATCTAAAGAAGATGGTAATTGAGACGGAGGACTAAGGGCGATGTGTGTAGGCCAGGGGAGGCAGGGCAGACTGATAAATGCTGATCAACCCCAGCAAGCAGGCGGTTGGCATTTTAACCCTGTGTCTTCCAGTCTTGCACATCCTACTGACCAGGTCCCTTTCCAGAAAACCCATAAGTGACAAGAGAGGTATAGGATGGAAGCCTGTGGCCATTCAGTTAGGCATTTCAGAGCTGTTTGGATCTTCAACAATTTGATCTTCATTTCCCCATGTTTGATGAGAAAGAAATTTAAATGAGTACAGAAGAGAACTTGCAGAACATTGTTTCCTTAAGTATTGTTCCCCAGGGACTATGAGTATGGGTGTGTGCACTCTGCAAGTTATCTTGTCTAGGCTGTTATCAAATTAGGTTGGTGCTTAGCATTTTTCAGATTAATAAGTAGTCCAGTGAGTATATTAAATTTTTATAATGTATTTGCAGTAATAGCTTATAATAAAAAATTATAGCTACTATTTATTTGGGACTATGTACCAACAGTTCTTTATTTCAAGGAAAAGTAAATGCTACTTACAGGAAAGCTATGATATAAGTCCCGTAGCACTCAGAAATCTTAAAACTTTGCTTTACAGAAGATCAAAAAGTTGGACCACCAGCTCAGCCTTTGCACTCAGTTGTCCATGCTAGAAATGAGGAACAGTATAGTCAGTTCCAGCGAAGACGAAGAAGGCTTACACCAGTTTCTTCGGGGCACCTCCAGCGTATCCTCTCTTCGTAAGTTATCCCCACCCTGGGATTCTGACGGATGTTGCTAGAAAAGGACAAATGACAACTTTGATCAGGAAAGTAACTTTTCAAGTTGAAATTATTTGACAACCTAAAGGTAACAATAAAAATAATCACTTTTTCTAGCTTTTTTTCTCTATTGCCCATCAGTTAAAATCTAACTCTAGAACTCCTATTTCCATTTCAGAAGTTGTCCACTTGTTTTGCCATATACTTTTCTCAAACTATTGAGTGGAATAGTATGAAACAGTCCATATAGCTTTCTGGGCATGGTCTTCTTGTTTTCATGATTTTTGTGAAAACTACACCCAGTGTTTAAAATGGTGGGAAGCAACAGCTGGAGGTTATACTGCCAGCTGGTTATCTCAATGTGACCACCTAGAGTTAACAGGTGATCAGTTAACAGAACTTTCCCGAAGATGAAGGAGGCCTCTCAGCTCCACTGTGAGTCCCCTCATTCACCAAAAGGCAAGTTTTTCAAGATTCTGCTATAGCTTAGATTGCTTTAAAACATTTTAAATAGCACTAATGACACAGATGTTGAGGTTAATAAGATGAAACAGAATTATTTCAAGAGATGCTTAATGTTAATACTTAAAATTATTTTATAATAAGATTATTCCAATAATGGCAGTGTAAGAATGTTGAACCAATTCATGGGAAATAGCAGACAGGCAGATTCTCTCAGTGCATGAACTAAAAACCATTCATCTTTGCAATCATATGTAAAACCAAAGTAACTTTAAGAACATCCAGATACACATCAGATACACATTCAACAATCCTAAACAGGTATGTAAATGGTCTTGTAACTTTGGATGCTTTAGAGAAAATGGATTAAGGATTTTAAGTATTGCACAGTATTGCTGGAATTGACAAGGCCATGTAATTGGTGTAAGTGTCAAAGCAAAGACTAGGCACAGAAGTGCATTATGGGCCTAAAGGAGATTTCAGAAATAATACAGATGAGAACCTGGAAATGGCTATATTTTATTCCAAAGTAACTTTTTGAAAGTACAACTGAGGTTGACCAAACTCTGAATCTACTAGCATGTCAGATGTATTACTGCCTTATTGAAACATTTTGGTGATCATTAATAAGCATTTTCCAATGGACCCATCTTAATTACTTGTACAGTGATTTCTAAGAAAGGCCAGCAGAAGGGGAATTACACTGAAATATTGTATGTGATTATTCTTCCTGTAGAATGGCCTTTTTTGTAGTTTTTATAGTTCTACAGTATTGCTGAGGAAGCCCTGAGAACAAGCAGTATATGGGACAGCCATTCATTTTCTTAAAATCAGCTTGGTTTTTCTGTAGTATTTTATTGTATAATCTAAAGCTTTTGGACATTTTGAAAGTGAAAGTGTTCATTGCTCATTCATGTCTGACTCTTTGTGACCCTATGGACTGTAGCCCACCAGGCTCCTCTGGCCATGGGGATTCTCCAGGCAAGAATACTGGACTGGGTTGCCATTTCCTTATCCAAGGGATCTTCCGAATCCAGGGATCAAACCTGGTTTTTCTGCATTGCAGGCAAATTCTTTACCGTCTGAGCCACCAGGGAAGTCCTTTGGACATTTTAACATTTTAGAAAAGAAAACATTCTCTAGGGTATGTTGTTTAAACAGAATGAGAACAGTTTTTCAAGATTAACATCTGTACTATACTTGCCTCCAGAAGCCTAGATTTCTGGGTATCTTGTAGATAGATCACACATCTTGTGCATACAGACCGGGGTCCTTGCTCTAATAATTATTAGTTGTATGACTTGGAATAAATTGCATGATCTTTCTAATCTGACATGAGCTGTCATATCAGATTGTCAGGGCACAATTCCTGGTCTGTTTCCTTCCCTCTTCCTTACAGTGAATTGTGAGTTTAATCCAAATGGCTGTTTCCTGCATGGGTAATTGAAACGTCCATGTCTGAAGAGGCTGGCAGTCCTGGGGGACAGGGTACAGCTTTCCTTCTCAGTTCCCTTGTTCAGTTGCACTTTGCTGTACTGAAAATGTGTACAGCCTGCTTATGTTGTTTATTTAATTATTAAATATATATTTTAGCCTCAGGTTTATTATACAAGCTCTTACACTTATGATGTAAATGCATAGAGCCACATATATGCATAGTTTTGAGTGTGTGTGTGTGTGTGTGTGTGTGAACTGCACAGCAGATGGACCTTCATCCCTGCTTCCTTTTAACAGTCCTCATTCTGAGTTTCTCAGTTTCACCTCTGCAGCTTAATGGAAGACATTAGTATTTGAGCACAACACTGATATTAATTATGAATTATTCATCCTACCATGTGATTCATTAAAAATTGGTTAGTTCTTACTTTTTCTTAGATTTTGTCCCAGAACTACTGAAGGCTGTTTTTGTTTTTCTTTTGCCCAACCCATCAATAGGGCATCAACTTATCCAATTTACATTCCTTGTAAAACAGAGAATACAAAACCAATCCCTTAGGACTGTCAGGCTGAAATAACAAAATTCAGCACACTTTGAGCATGTGAGGTCCCCAAAACAAATGCCTAAGCTCTGATTATTCTGGATTTTTGATGTACACATGGGGGCAGCCAGGGCAGCTGGACTCAGCAACAGTAAGTATCAGCTTCATGAATGCTAGTGGAAAGAAGGGAACACACGTTTATTGACAATAGCAATTACTATTTTTTCAGGTACTCTCTAAACATAATTACATTTAATTTTCACTGCAGTCTGCATGGAAGAGAGGTATCTTAGCTCTCACTAGACGACACAGTGCTAACAGATAGTTCCCCCAACCTCTGGCTACGATAGAGGCTGCTTTCTTTCTTTCTCACGTGCACACAGGTGCTGCTGGGTCCTCCTTACTCTGGACACTGAAGGAGCAGCTGCTGTTTGGGTCACTGCCACTCGTGACTGAGGGAAGACAGTGATGGCAGAATCACAACACAGCTCTTAAAGCTGTTTAATTCTTTTTTGCTCTCCTGTTGCTTCATTTGCTTGAGTTCCATGTTTGGAAGTGTGATTGTGAGACAGGACGTCCAGGATGTGTGAGGAGGATTTAATGCCCTTATATAGGTATAAGCTTTCTTCTCTCTGCTCCTGGACCAAGGTGCTCATCAAGGTGCCTTGTCATCTCTGTCTTCCCCTCCTTACAGGTTTAGCTCCCTACACGTAGTATATAAAACACGCATGCAGACTGACTGTCCTTGGCAATTCCATCATGATAAGTGGTGCTGAGCACAGGCATTGTCATGGCAACAGGTGGACATACAATGTTTCTTTGCAAGTTGAGAACTTTATTTTAGTTAATTGGAGTTAAATAAACTATTGTTTGTTTTTTAAAAATGCTGAGTCAGTGTAGGTGATCCAGCCTGTTAGACTCATCTTTGAAAGATTTTGCTAATTTAAACCATGTTTTTCAGAAATTATAATTAAAATTTATTATTTCTTTAACAGACTATGGAATAGTTAAGAGATATTTCTTCCTGACCAAAAAAGCCTTTTCAAGTATTTTTTTGTTGTTGTTAATGTCAAGAAGGAGCTCTGGACAGTCTACTAATTTCATATGACCTAGGGAAAAGTGAAAGTGAAAGTCACTCAGTTGTATCTGACTCTTTGGGACCCCATGGACTGTAGTCCATGGAATTCTCCAGGCCAGAATACTGGAGTGGATAGCCTTTCCCTTCTCCAGGGGATCTTCCCAACCCAGGGGTCAAACCCAGGTCTCCTCATTGCAGGTGTATTCTTTACCACCTGAGCCACCAGGGAAGCCCGACCTAGGGGTACAGATCTGTGCTAAGCTGAGTTCATTTGCATCTGGTTAGTATTCTTGTCTGCTAAGACTAGGCAGCTTATCTGACATAATAAAATTTCCCTCAGCTCTCTTATATATTTCTTTACCTGGAAATATACAAAAAACCAATTCCATCTTCTGAGTTTCATGAAATAATCTTTTCAATCCAATTTGTATTTCATTTCCCCTGTGAACAACTGTAGGCTTACAAACAGGATTATAGGGAAGGTGGAAAGGCAGCAGGGACCCGGAGATGAGCCTAAGAACTGTTCTCGGACCCACCAGAAGGGCTAGTGAAAAGCAGTGCCCCCACTTCGTAGATGAGCAGAATGCAGCTTAGGGAGGTTAAATAACCTGCTCAGGGCCGCTCGCCAGCCCTGAAACTGAGAAGTACTGAATTGGTTCCAAGGTCTTGCTTTGCCTCTGACCTTACAAATACCCGTGCATGAGTGTAAACTTGTTTGGGAATATTCAGCCCCTGTTGCAGCCACTGACATATCCTGACCACTGTCATACATGTTCTCATTTCATCTTCACTTACCTTCACAAGGTAAGTGTTGTATTTCCCCCTTTTCATGGCAAGGAATATGCCATTCATCTCCTCTGGGACCTTAACACACAAGCTCCTCCTGGCTGCGGGACCGTCTCCAGGGCCCCGGCCCTCACCAGTTCTTTAAACGGCCTCTCTCCTCACCCAGCATGTTCTCATCTGTGAAATGACTGTAAAAGAATTTTATTGGGCTGTGTACTTTCAGTCTTTTAATAAAATAAAATTAAAATTATCAAGTTAATATACAGTTATCAAATAATAAAAATTTTTTTTTCAATGAAAAGAACTGACCCCTTCCCACCTAACCAGTCTTTAAGAGCAATCATATTGGAACAATTTTTGTCCAAAATGCTAAATAGTGTGCTGTTATTTATTGATTTATCCTCCTAACTTTTATCTTCTAACCTAACTTAGCTCACTTTTAACTTCCCTTCACGCTTCTGCTCGGTATAAAATATGACTAGTTTTTATCCCTTTATTGTTTACATTTATAACATTAAATAATACATATAAACCTCTATTCCTTTTTCTCTTTGAAAAGAAAGAAAGAAAGAAAGAAAGTCGCTCAGTCATGTCCGACTCTTTGCGACCCCATGGACTGGGGCCTACCTACCAGGCTCTTCCATCCATGGGATTTTCCAGGCAAGAGTACTGGAGTGGGTTGCCATTTCCTTCTCCAGGGGATCTTCCCGACCAAGGGATTGAACCCGGGTCTCCCTCATTGTAGGCAGACACTTTACCATCTGAGCCACCCGGGAAGTCCTTTCTCTCTGAAGCACTTCTAAGGTGAGGACATTAGCTTCCCTACAGTTACTTATTCTTTCCCCTTCTACCTTCAAACTCCTGTCTCTTCTTTAACTTTTCAACAATCAAGGCTGAGAACATATTTCTATTCCTTCTTTTTTCTTATTTATTTTTTAATTGGAGGAAAACTGCTTTACAACATTGTGTTGGTTTCTGCCATACAACAATGCAAATTAGTCAACATTTTATACACATATATATATCTCCTCCCTCTTGAGCTTCCCTCTTAGCCCATCCCACCCCTCTGTGTTATCACAGAGCACCAGGCCGGGCTCCCTGTGTTATATAGCAACTTCTCAACATGTTTTACACATGGTAGTGTATATATATATCAATGCTTTTCAATTCATCCCACCCCCTTTCCTGCACTGGGTCCACAAGTCCATTCTCTATGTCTGCATCTCCATTCCTCCCCTGCAAATAGGTTCATCAGTACCATTTTTCTAGATTCCATATAAATATGCATTAATACACAATATTTGTTTTTCTGACTTACTTCACTCTGTGTAACAGGCTCTAGGTTCATCCAACTCACTACAACTGACTCCAGTTCGTTCCTTTTTATGGCTGAGTTATATTCCACTGTATGTATGTACCACGATTTCTTTATCCATTCATCTGTCATTGGACATCTAGGTTGCTTTTATGTCCTGGCTCATTGGAAAAGACTCTGATGCTGGGAGGGATTGGGGGCAAGAGGAGAAGGGGACGACAGAGGATGAGATGGCTGGATGGCATCGTTGACTCGATGGACCCGAGTCTCAGTGAACTCCAGGAGTTGGTGTTGGACAGGGAGGCCTGGCGTGCTGCGATTCATGGGGTCGCAAAGAGTTGGACACGACTGAGCGACTGATCTGATCTGATCTGATTGTAAATAGTGCTGCAGCAAATGTTGAGGTGGGTACTTGTGTCTTTTTGAATTGTGGTTTCTCAGGGTATATGCCCAGTAGCTGGACTGCTCCATCATATGGTAGTTTTATTCCTAGTTTTTTTAAGGAATCTCCATAATGTTCTCCCTAGTGGCTGTATCAATTTACATTCTCACCAAAAGTGCAATGGGTTCCCTTTTCTCCACACCCTCTCCAGCATATAATGTTGTAGACTTTTTGATTATGGCCATTCTGATTGGTGTGAGATGATACCTCTTTGTAGTTTTGATTTGCATTTCTTTGATAATGAGCGATATTGAACATCTTTTCGTGTGTTTATTGGCCATCTGTTGTCTTAATTGGAGAAATGTCAGTTTAGATCTTCTGCCCATTTTTGGATTGGGCTGTTTTTCTGATGTTGAGCTACATGAGCTGCTTACATATTTTGGGAGATTAATCCTTTGTCAGTTGCTTCCTTTGCAATTATTTTCTCCCATTCTGAGTGCTGTCTTTTCATCTTGTTTATAGTTTCCTTTGCTGCACAGAAGTTTTTATGTTTTTTTAATTGGATGAAAATTGCTTCACAATGTTGTGTTGGTTTCTGCTGAATTGTTTTTTAATGTGGTAAAATACATGTAACACACAAATTACCCATCTTATCCATTTTTTAAATGTACACTTCAGTTTCAGTTCAGTCGCTCAGTCGTGTCTGACTCTTTGTGACCTCATGAATCGCAGCACGCCAGGCCTCCCTGTCCATCACCAACTCCCGGAGTTTACCCAAACTCATGTCCATCGAGTCGGTGATGCCATCCAGCCATCTCATCCTCTGTCGTCCCCTTCTCCTCCTGCCCCTAATCCCTCCCAGCATCAGGTTTTTTTCCAATGAGTCAGCTCTTTGCATGAGGCGGCCAAAGAATTGGAGTTTCAGCTTCAGCATCAGTCCTTCCAGTGAACACCCAGGACTGATCTCCTTTAGGATGGACTGGCTGGATCTCCTTGCAGTCCAAGGGACTCTCAAGAGTCTTCTCCAACACCACAGTTCAAAAGCATCAATTCTTCGGCGCTCAGCTTTCTTTACAGACTAACTCTGACATCAATACATGACCACTGGAAAAACCATAGCCTTGACTAGATGGACCTTTGTTGGCAAAATAATGTCTCTGCTTTTGAATATGCTATCTAGGTTGGTCATAACTTTCCTTCCAAGGAGTAAGCGTCTTTTAATTTCATGGCTACACTCACCATCTGCAGTGATTTTGGAGCCCCCAAAAATAAAGTCTGACACTGTTTCCCCATCTATTTGCCATGAAGTGATGGGACCAGATGCCATGATCTTAGTTTTCTGAATGTTGAGCTTTAAGCCAACTTTTTCACTCTCCTCTTTTACTTTCATTAAGAGGCTTTTTAGTTCCTCTTCACTTTCTGCCATAAGGGTAGTGTCATCTGCATATCTGAGGTTATTGATGTTTTTCCTGGCAATCTTGATTCCAGCTTGTGCTTCTTCCAGCCCAGCATTTCTCATGATGTACTTTGCATAGAACTTAAATAAGCAGGGTGACGATATACAGCCTTGGCGTACTCCTTTTCCTATTTGGAACCAGTCTGTTGTTCCATGTCCAGTTCTAACTGTTGCTTCCTGAACTGCATACAGATTTCTCAAGAGGCAGATCATGTGGTCTGGTATTCCCATCTCTTTCAGAATTTTCCACAGTTTATTGTGATCCACACAAAGGCTTTGGCATAGTCAATAAAGCAGAAGTAGATGTTTTTATGGAACTCTCCTACTTTTTCGATGATCCAGCAGATGTTGGCAATTTGATCTCTGGTTCCTCTGCCTTTTCTAAAACCAGCTTGAACATCTGGAAGTTCATGGTTTAAAAGGTATTAAATATGATTATTCTCTCTGCCAATTGTAGTTAGGTCTTCCTTGCTTCATCCATGGCTTATTTTATAAAGTTTAAAGCAAATGAATAATATTGACATTATGCTTTATTCAGAATAGTGGGCTGTGACTACATTGCTTTCTTTGGGTTCCAATGTCATCATGATTCTTGATCTGTTCAAAGGAGGCTGTTTCTGATAAGTTCAAATGGATTCTCCTTTTGTAAAAACACAAATAATGCCACAGTAGTTTACTTCCTGCCATGCCTCTCCTTTTTTCCTTTAAAGTTTTTTTTATGCCTAGCTGTCAGGACCATCCTATTCACCAGATCCCCAATATCTGCTAGTGGCTTTTTGCTTTGGGTGAATCATTTCATTTCTTCTTTAAGTCTGAGTAGTTATTTGATATTTGAGCCATGCCTTTTCCTACTGCTTTTTGTTTTCATGGGTATCTCTAGTGGCCTCTCTTTTTCCTTATCCTTACCTTTTTGGTCTCACATCCTTATTCTCCCCGGCCATCAGTTCCATGTCCCCTTTGTCTCAGACCTTCCTCATGAAGCCTCTTACCCTCCTACCTCACCCCAAACTGGTGATTCTCTGGCTCTGCTACACAGCTGTCATCCTTGAACTGCCTTTCCTGTTCCCTTGAGCTTATCCACCAGCTCTGCAACCCTAAAGCTTTCTCTTTAGTGCAGGAGAGGACTCAGGCTATTCCTTGACTACTCACACCTGTTGCCCGGCCTCTCAGGGCCCCGACCACCCATCTGAGAAGCCAGGAATTGATCTGAGAATCTCCTCTTGAGAGCCACTAGCCTCCTAATCCTCCCCATTTGCCATAATTTGTATAATTCTTTGCTGAGTCCCTCAGTGGTGCTGAGTCCCTTTAAGGAAATTAGGTCTAAAGGCATACCTACTCTTCAGTATTATTGTTCAGAAAACTTCCATCCAAACTCAGTTTCTACAATCTGAAATAATCTTATGACCTCAATGAAAAACACATTTTTTAAATTTAACAAAGTCTTATACATAAGGCAAAGGCATAAAGGGGATGATAATCCTTTTCTAGCAAAAAAGCCATTACATTTTTCCCCATCCTCATACATCAAAAAATGTATAATCTAATTAAAATTCTAAACCCCTGTAAGGTTTTTAATTACTTGTTAAAGCAGTCGGCCAGATGGTTAAACATAATAAAAGAACACTTTGAAAGGAATGAAGAAAATGTCATCAAAGTTAACAAAGGAAAGGGGAAAAACATCTTACCACAATTATACTGGAGAGTTTATAAAAGTGTCATTCCTTGTTAAAATTTCTGAAGCAGAGAGAGAAGTCACTTGACAAACTTCATATCATGGTCCTTTGCTTACTTAAAGATCAAACTTGAGGTCACTTACTCATTCTCTGGAACAAGTGTGACCTTCACTCTGGATTTAATAAGAACAACTATGTCTGTTTACTTTCTCCTGCAAGGAGAAGCCCTCAGGCCCTCATGTAATCAGAAGCACACCAAAATAGAAATAAGCTCAATAAGGATAGAGTTCTGTCAAAGGGCATTTCTCCTACCTAATTTTTTAGCACTTATAGGAGAGTTTGGACGGATGGTTATGTAAGATCCCCTGGGTCTGTGTATAAGAAGGCTTCCTGTGTTTAATTCGGGACTTTAAGGTACAAGGCCTGGCAGGGCAGCCTGAGCCCATCCTCCGTGGAGGCGCCTGGCTGGTTTGCCTCTGCCGGCAACAACCCTCAAGAACGCAAAGCGCTTCTTCATTGCCAGCTCCTTTTCTTTTCAGCAAGGTTCACGCACAAGCTGCTAAGCAGGTGTGCTGAGAAGAGACCCTGCTTCCTGGATCCAAAGCCGCCTGTGGGTGTCCTGCTGTGGTCTGGCATGAGTAGAGGTGTCCACTGTTTGGTTCCTCTAAGTCTGTCTTCTGCATTTGCTCAGAGCCCATGTTTTTTAATCTTACTCTCTTACATCCTAAGCAGGATGGCTACCTGGTGCTCCCATTCTCTTTCCCACCTAACACACCGAATTGGCACACAGCTGAGTCAGTTCTGCTCTGCTGTGTGTGTTCTCCAGGCCTTGCTATCTATGGAAGCAAGTATATGTCTTCTTGACAGAATTTTTTTTTTTTTTTTTGCTAAGCAAAAGTAATTCTTGATGTAGCTGTTTAACAAGTTCACACCTGATAAGTCTGGATTGAAGTTCAGTCTGAGACATTTGTTTTATTTACTTTTAGAATAAATTGTGTTAATTGGCAGCCAGGGGCAATTGGATGATATTGATAACTAAAAGCCAAAAATAATGCTAGTTATCGCTTCTTGATTATAATAAATATCAAAGATACAGTTAACCACTTCTGTGTCTCAACTGTAGAACTGGCTTTAAAAGAAGGATAAAAATCAGTTTCCTAGAAAATTTATGGAGATGGAATTATGTGCCCCTCTAGAATTTGGAATAAATGAAAAGTGAAGCATTATACAGAGGTCATGAACCTCATCGTCATGTCCTTGAGAGGCAAAAGTAATTTGAAAATGCACTTAGCTAAAGATTAGCTCAATTTCTCCCTCTGTTCTCTCCTCATGCTCTCACACTTAGGGAAGATATTGGGCCTTCTGGGCAAACTTCTGATGATGCATCAGTGCACAAGGTTAGTGAAAAACTGGGCAAGCTTGCAGAAAGAATTTTTATTAACACTCAATTTTTGAAATATAACTAGTCCCTTGAAGCAGGATATTCTTTTGTTGTTGTTGTTCACACTCCAAATTGGGTTTTCATTAGTGGCCAAAAATGATTTCTGGCAGCATGGTGATGGCCTCTGAGTCTTTCCACTGAACCAGTGGTTCTCCTACAGAGGGCAGAGACCACCAGGTCAGGGTCAGTGAACTCCTTCTCCAGGAAGCTCCTGGCTGTGACTGTGGCCGATTCCCAGGTAGGGCCAGATGACTGTCATACTTGGCTCTTAGTGGTACAGAAGCCAGGCCACCTGAGGCTGAGACAAAGAGTGGGCTCTCTCTGAGACTCCGATTCCTCTCGGGGGTCAGACAGCCTGCTGGCGCTGGCGGCTTCTGGCAGCTGTAAGTCAGGCTTCATTCCGGTCACTTTCCAGTGCATCCGTCTGCTCGATGGAGAAAACAGCAACAGGCGCAGTGGTGGGAACTGGGATGAGGGGACTTGTGGGCTCTAATGCACCATACAGCCTGAATTTAGTCTTCTCCGTGTGGAAAAAAAAAATCTTTAGCTGTCAATCTTGCTGGGCTGTCAGCGTCTCCTGCTTTGCCCTGACCAGTTCTGTTTCTCAGTGGTTCCCTCTCTGGTGGGAACGGGGTTCATCCACATTATCTCCCAGCTATTTATTCTTTTTTCTTAGGTGTCCAGGTTGTCTCTGCTTTAGCCTCTGAGTATAAAGTAGAAATACTGATATGGATGCCATGAGGATGAATTGCTCTTCTATTGTACAATGGAGTTTCTGAGAAGACAGAGGCAGAAACTAGGTTTGGTTTGATTTCCCTAACATTTAACCTAGCCTCTTGCACAAGGTAGTCTCTTGGGGATTGTCTAGGCCGACTGGATGAAAACTCTGTAGCAGGTGACAGCACCGATGCACCTCGCTGATGCTGACTCGGACGGACGGTACTCCTGCCTGGGCTGTAAGCACTGTCGAATCATCAGTGATACGAGTGATTTCCCTCAAGGCGTGTAGTACAGAAGGCAGTGATAACAATCACTTTTTGCAGTGAGGTATTACTGTAAACAGACCTGCATGCTTTGAGGGCCACTGGTGGTGGCCCACTGGCAGGACTTGGACTTGACCCATCAGAGTTCAGTGTGTGGTTGTGTGGTTTCCCCACGTCCTCAGGGAAGGCCCCATGCAGAGTTTTGGAGCGGGATTTTTCTCATGTACTAAGTAGTTATCAAGGACCTAGCTACATGTGGGTACTTCAGAGAGGCTGCCTGAGAGAAAAGGCTGTGATGACAGCCCACAAGATGCCTGTTTTCTAGTAAGGGAGGGATGCAAGTACTTGTCTTGTGGTGGAAAACAGAATCTCCCCAGAGAAGGAATTAGGGAAGACTACAAATGAAGGAGGTAGGGCTTGAGGCTCACCTTGCGGAGTGGAGAGGAATTTGGTGGGGAGAGTGGAGAAACCAGTTCACGAGGAGAGAAAAGCAAGAGAAGAGGAGGAAAACACTGGGCTGGATTTGGGACATTGCAAGTTGGCCAGGAGGGAGGGGGGCCCCTGGATGTCACCCCAGGACTGGAAGTTAACTCTTGCTTTACTTTTTAATGTTACATCCTAAGACTACAGTTCTTCCTTTCTCAGGCAAATAGAGTGGGAACAGAATAAATTCTTTCTCAGAATAGTGGTAAACAATCTGCCTGCCAATGCAGGAGACAAAAGAGATGTGGGTTCAGTCCCTGGGGTGGGAAGATCCCCTGGAGTAGGGCATAGCAACCCACTCCAGCATTCTTGACTGAGCACGCATCAATGAAAAAAAAAAAATGCTTCCCGTCGTATCAGTAAACAAGATATTGCCGTTGTCAAGTCATCTCATGACAGCCACCCTGATGGTGAGCCCCGAGGGAACTCAAGATTCAAACAGGATGCCTGACACATAGCAGTTACCACTGGAGCCACCCTGATCACACACCCTGAGGAGACTCAGGATGAAAAAGCACAGGACACTGGCCCCAGACAGCTGAGGTGCACGGCAAAGGAGTGATTTCAGTCAGTGCAAACTCTTGCATCTTCTCATACATAGAAAAGTGCTAAATTACTTGAGATGTCTGGTTTTCTTTAATTAACAGTAACCTTTTGATATTCTGACTACCTGGTCTTTGTTACAAAAAATCCTGTATATCCAGGCCCCTCCCTTCCCTCCTGGGACCAGTCTCTCAGATATCTGAGAGACTATGTCCTGGGCTTAAGTCCTCAGTTTTGTCTGCCAAATAAAACATAGTTCTCAACTTTTAATTGTGCATTTTTTTTTTCAGTTGACAATAGAGAAGCTAAAAGTTCTTCCAGAGTTTCTCTACGTCATTTCTAGTTATATTGGTTCCTCTCTTCATTCTCTCTCAACAGAAAAAGGCAGTGATTGGTGAGGTAGCTAAAGGGGCAGATAACATTTTGGCCCCAACGTGGATAACTATCTCAGATTGCTATAGAACCTGTAGTTCCATGCCTTTGGTTGGATAGTTCTATACGTTTAGTTCTCTAGTTTGATAGATGGGCTTAAAATCTACAGACCAGTTCTCCCCACTTGCCCAGCCAAAACGCAATGGGCATGTTCGTGTTATGTGTATCGTAGGTCTTCGTACGTCTGGATGCTCTGCATAATTGATTTGGCATGATGCTCGTAGGCATGCCATTTTGCTTGTTCTCAGGGTTTATCTGATTGCAGATACTCAGCCTAAGTTAATATTTCATGAGATTCAATCATAACTTGAGGCTACAAATATGATGGAAGTCATGGCTATTGTTTTTCTTAAAAAAAATAATAGACAATTTTGCTGCACTCTTACACTGAGCAACACAAAATGCTACTTGAGCACAAGTCTCATTTCCTTTATTTGCTATTCCTATGAGCGATGATGAATTTTAACAAGTTTTCTAATGATTTAGGCCATTGCTCTCCTAAGGCCATATTATTAAGTCATTTTACTGACTTATATTTACAAAGGGATTATGATATCCTAGGCACAGATATAAGAATTTAATAAGTTTGAGTCATGTAATCCTCTTAACAACCATATGAAATACATGCCATTATTATGACTTTTATTTTACAGATAGAGAAATTGGGGCACAGAGAAGTGAAGTAACCTGCCCAAGGTCACACAGATAGGTTACATTGCCATTTGAATAATTCACATGCAAATTCCAGGTTATGTTTGGTATGTCTGCTGTAACCTGTGTGAAAAAGGATAAAAAGAATATGTCTGAGAGATTCTCCCATGCTGTGCTCAAGGCAGAATTGTGTTCCTAGACTGTTTTAATAGAAGCTGATTTTCTACCAGTTACATCAGTAGTTGTCTCCCTGCAAACTCAGTATTTTAACTAACTGCAAATGTTGAAAAGAGAACAATTTCCATTTATATATGACAAACACACTAGCTCTGCCAAAGTCCAGCTCTGCACTGTATAATTATGATCTTTTATGTTGAAAGATGTAGCTGTGGATCATGGCATCTTCCAAGATGGCAATGACTATATAGTTAAAATAAATGACAGTTACTGTATATAACTTTTTGTATATACTTTTTGCTTCCCCTTGTACCCCTGAAAAAAACTCAGCCATAAAAAAAGAATGAAATGTTGCTATTTGCAACAGCATGAGTAGACTTGGAAGGTATTATGCTAAAGTGAAATAAGTCACACAGAGAAAGACAAATTCTGTATGATATCACTTCTGTGTGGAATCTAAAAAAAAATACAGTGAACTAGTAAATATAACAAAAAAGAGACAGACTTATAGAAAGCAAACTAGTGGTTACTAGTGGGGAGAGGGAAGGGGAGGGACAATAGAGAGGTAGGGAATGAAGAGGTACAAACTGCTATGTATAAATAAGTTACAAAGATATATTGTATACCACAGGAATCTAGCTAATATTTTATAATAACTATAAGTGGAATATAACCTTTAAAATTGTAAATCACTATATTGTATACTTGCAACTTATAGTATTGTACATCGACTATACTTCAATAAAATTAACAAAAAAAATTTTAATGTTTATGTAATGGTGTTATATGAATTTCTAACTGGAAAACAGTGATAAATGTTATATACGCCAAAGAGACTTAAGTGAAATAATTTATATGTAAACGAATCCTTTCTTTGATGGTATTGATGTGCTAACAATGGTGACTGATTCTGAAGCTGTCAATGGAAGGAACAGAGTCCCCAGAAGTCATTTTCCCAAGTATCTTTATCCTGTTCTCAAAATTCGATCTAAAATAAGCAATGTACACTTTTTATCCAAGTTGGAATATATATATATCTTGAAAAAAAATGACAGCAACATTTTATATGTGCCAAGCACATTCCATGATTATTTTGTTTAATCCCCTGAACAACCCCATGAGGCAGGTCCTGTGAATGTCTCCTTTCCACAAAGGTGGAAACAGGCCTAGAGAGGTTTAGTAATGGAGGACAGGTCACACAGCCAGGAAGCTGCACAGCAGGGATCTGAACCTTGGAAGGGTTTCCTGAGCCTCTGTCTTGGCCACTGGCTCTGCACCCTCACCCCTGTGCGTAGAGTACACAGCTGCCTCTGGCTAGGGATTAAGAGCTGATCCTGATAAATTTCTTGTTGCCTTTTTGTGTCTTCATAAGATCCCACTACTGTTCTTTGCTGTAGAGCAAGTATTTGAAAAGTCAGATTTCTCCCATTGTTCCTCCTTCATCAACCTTACACTTAGCCTGAGTTCAGCATTTGCTGATATATTGATTGCTAACTGACCTCGCCCTGCTGGAGGGCAGAGCAAGAATATAGCACAAGCCTGGGTGGGGCTGAGGGAGACCCTCATAAAGTGGAGCCTGACACAGAATGTGGGAACTATACAGGAGGGAGTTTGTGTATGCTATAATAGTAGGCACCTTGAGAAGCCTATGCACTCATTTATAATAACTTCTACTCTTACTTTTAGACTGTTTTTTTCTTCCATCAAGCATGGTGTCCATTATAGTAGAAGCTCAATTAGCATTTGGTGAATGCATGAATGAATGAAGGACAGACAGAATGAATGGGTTATTTGGTTTCTTTGATATAAGGGCCTCTGCTGCTTTTCTGTGGAGAAGGCAATGGCACCCCACTCCAGTACTTTTGCCTGGAAAATCCCATGGACGGAGGAGCCTGGTAGGCTGCAGCCCATGGGGTCGCTAAGCGTTGGACACGACTGAGCGACTTCACTTTCACTTTTCACTTTCATGCATTGGAGAAGGAAATGGCAACCTTTCCTAGGAAGGTTCCTGGGATTGCCTATAGAATCCCAGGGATGGGGGAGCCTGGTGGGCTGCTGTCTATGGGGTTGCACAGAGTCGGACACAACAGAAGTGACTTAGCAGCAGCAGCTGCTTTTCTGGGTTATATTTGCTTCATCCAGCTCTTCCTTCCTGCGTGCTGGATTCTCCTCCTTGCCCCTCCTTCTCTCTCTCCCTCTCCCCTGTAAGTCCAGGGAGTGACTGGACAGTTGGTGGCAAGAAATATTCTTTTGGATGATGTTCCAGATGGTGGAGGTTCTATAGTTTCAGAGTAGAACCATTCCTTAGGGAAAGTAGGAGTTAAATCCACCTTCAAGGGACTAAAATTACCATCTATGATATTAATGTAGGAACGTGCATTCTGAGTCCTAAGCAGACTTTGGTGCAAAGCACTGGGAACTGCATATGTTTGAGAAGCTTATACCATCCAAGCACCTGAAGTGACATCCTCTCTACATCTGTTCTCATGGACTAACAACGGCTTCTTGACTTTGCTGCCTTGCAGAACATTGGTCTATAAGACATCTGGTCCATGCTAAGGTCCTTGATGTTTACAGGACCATGTAGTGCTGTCTAAAATGTCCAAAGACATTCAGTCCATGCCAAAAGGTCCCTAATATTTGGTCTTGCCCCAAATGATTTGGTGTACACAGCAATCAGAGAAGAAGTAAAAGGGACCCAAATTGGAAAAGAAGTAAAGCTGTGACTGTCTGCTGATAACATGATACTATACATAGAAAATCCTAAAGATGCTACCAGAAAACAATACTAGAGCTCATCAATGAATTTGGTTAAGTTGTAGGATACAAAATTAATACACAGAAATCTGTTGCATTTCTATACACTAAGAAAGATCAGAATGAGAAATTAAGAAAATAATCTCATTTACCATCACATCAAAAAGAATGAAATACCTAGGAATAAACCTACCTAAGAAGATGAAAGACCTGTACTCTGAAAACTATTAAGACACTAATGAAAGAAATTGAAGATAACATAAACAGATAGAAAGATATACTGTGTTCTTGGATTAGAAGAATCAATATTGTTAAAATGACTATACTACCCAAGGCAGTCTACAGATTCAATGCAATTCCCATCAAAATACCAATGGCATTTTTCACAGAATTAGAGAAAAGAATTTTATGGAAACATAACCCGAGAAGGCAAAGCAAATTTAAGAAAAATGGAGCTGAAGGAATCAGTCTCTCTGACTTCACACTATATTACAAAGCTACAGTAATTAGAACAGTGTTGTACTGGCGCACACACACACACACAAAACAGAAATATACATCAAGAGAAGAGGGTAGGAAACCCAGAAATAAACCCATTAATCTATGACAAAGGAGGCAAGACTATACAATGGAAAAGAGACCATTTCTTCAATAAGTCGTGCTGGGAAAACTAGACAGCTACAAGTAAAAGAATGAAATTAGAACATTCTCTAACATCATACATAAAATAAACTCCAAATGGATTAAAGACCTAAATTTAAGAATGAATACTATAAAACTCCCAGAGGAAAGCATAGGCAGGACACTCTTTGACACAAATCACAGCAATATATTTTTGAATCCATCTGCTCCAGAAAACAAAATAAACAACTGAGACCTAATTAAACTTAAAAGCTTTTGCACAGCAAAGGAAGCTATAAACAAAATGAAAATACAACCTAGAGAATGGGAGAAAATGTTTGCAAATGGTGCGACCAACAAGGGATTAATCTCTAAAACATATAAACAACTCATGCAGCTCAATATTAAATGAATAACTTTAAAAATAAGATTTCAACAGACACTTCTCCAAAGAAGACATACAGATGGCCAAAAGCCACGTGAAAATATGCTCAATATCACTAATTATTAGACAGATGAAATCAGAACTGTGAAGTATTATCTCACACCAGGCAGAAGGCCATGATCAAAAAGTCTACAAATTAATAAATGCCGGAAAGGGTGTGGAGAACAGGGAACCCTAATACACTGTTGGTGGGGATGTAAATTGGTGCAGTCACTATGGAAATCAGTATTTAGTTTCCTTAAACTGAAAACAGAGCTACCATATGATCCTTCAGTTTCACCTTTGGGCATATATCCAAAGAATACCATAATTCAAAAAGATACACGCACAATAGCCAAGATGAGGAAGCAATGAAATGTCCATTCCTCAAATGTCCATCAGAGGAATGGATAAAGAAGATGTGGCACATATATACAATAGAATATTACTAAGTCATACAAAAGAATGAATGAATGCCATTTGCCGGGCTTCCCAGGTGGCACTAGTGGTAAAGAGCCCACCTGCCAGTGCAGGAAACATAAGAGACGCGGGTTTAATCCCTGGGTCTGGAAGATCCCCTGGAAGAGGGCATGGCAACCCATCCCAGTATTCTTACCTGGAGAATCCCCATTGGCAGAGAAGCCTGGTGGGCTATAGCCCATAGGGTTGCAAAGAGTTAGACAAGACTGACGTGATTTAGCAAACACATGCATTAACATGGAGGGACCTAGAGATTATCATACTAAGTGAAGTAAACCAAATATCATATGATATCAGGTGTGAAATTAAAAAAAAAAGATATAAATGAACTTACTTACAAAGCAGAAACAGACTCACAGACTTTGAAAATAAACTTATGATTACCAAAGGGGAAAGGTGGAGGGAGGAGGGATAAAATAGTAGTTTGGGATTCACATATATACACTCAAGCTCAGTTGCTTCAGTCGTGTCCAGCTCTTTGCAACCCTTTGGACTGTAGCTCACCAGCTTCCTCTGTTTGTGGGACGTTTCAGGTGAGAATACTGGAGTGGGCTGCCACTTCCTATTCCAGGGGATCTTCCCAACTCAGGGATCAAACCCGCCTCTCCTGCATTTCAGGCAAATTTTTACTTGCTGAGCCAAAGAAACCTCTATATATACACACTGCTACGTATAAAATAATCAACAAGGACTACTGTATAGCACAGGGAACTTTACTCAATATTCTGTAATAACCTATATGGGAAAAGAATTTGAAATAGGGTAGATGTATGTATAACTGAATCACTTCACTGTACACCTGAAATATAGCATTGTAAATCAACTACACTCCAATATAAAATAAAAATTCAATTTATTGTTGATGTATGGCAGAAACCAACACAACACTGTGGAACAATTATCCCCCAATTAAAAATAAATAAAATTTTAAAAATTAAATAAAAATAAAAGAAAATGCAGTATTAGGGAAACTGCATTCCTGGTGCCAGCTATAGTCTCCCAGAGAGTTTTATTTTCCAGTTGGAGTTTTTCACTGATACATCATGCCAGTATCAGGGCAGGCTGTACATTAAGTGGTTTTCCTTTCTGTGTCTTTGACAGATGTACCATCCCCACACCAGCGAGCCTCGCCCAGGATGAAACCGATAGAAGAAGGGGTGGAAGATGACGACGACGTCTTTGAACCTGCACCTCCAAATACATTTAAAGTTCGTCAGTGGCCTTGATCCCAAGACAGGATTCAAGTTACCCAGAGGGAAACTGTCTTGGAGAGATCCTGAAAAATACCAGCACTTTTTCATGGCTTTTAGATTTTTTTTCTGCTTTCATACACCCAGCTTGGTAGAGTCGGAGGGCAGGAAAGTGAGGGAAATTCAAAAATGGGAAGGTTACCTTCATTTTTTACTGGTCAGCTTTCAGTTTCACTGAGCCTTCTGACTAAAATGTGTGCTATTTTTGAGAGAGACATTTTCACAGTGTTTTCTAGATATCATTTAAATTTTAAAAAATCTTAGTGCTTTGTCATTTCAAACCCCTTCACTTTATCTTTCCAAGCTGTTGTTCACTTTCATCAGAGAGTTTATTCTCTGCTGTAGCAATGGGGTTGTCCATTTGATTGAGGTGGAGGGAATGTTTTTAAAAAAAAGAGCAGGGAATCTCAGGCTTTGCTCAGTGGATTTTCTGGCTGGAAAATTTTAAAGAAAGATGTGGTGCGACTCATGTATATTTTTCTCAGGCCAGATACATCATTCTACTAGAATATCTCACATTTGTGGACACTGTATGGATAGGTTGATAATGGACAAAGCTCGTCAGACTTTACTCACATTACCCTGATATTACACTGTTTGGAAGTTGGGATGAACCCTAGACCTGGAAAGGTAACGGTGGGAGCAGTTCTGAGTGAGCTCAGGGTCACCCTTCTAAGGGTGTGATGTAGAGCCATCTCGCCCCATGCTCTGCTGTAGGAAGCACATTACAGCAGTCAAGCGGCCAAAGAAGTGTCACAGAATGATGAGGCTGACAGAGCCACTGCACTCTCTGGCTACTACTCTGACGTTCAGATGTTTCCTCCAGGGGCACAGATGGCTCCTTACTGTGTGTGTGTGAGATACCAGATGCCAGGGCTGCAAACGGAGACACAGCTGTGAGGCAGACAGTCCACCACAAGCTCTGCCGTAATCACCCAACCCAGACAGTGCTGTGAGGACCTTGATTCTAGATCTCTCTTTTCCACCAGTTGTGATTCCAGACATGGTGGTACTTGGGAAATTTGCGTAAGTCATCTAGCGGGTCAGTGTGACTGTGGCCCTTCACAGGCCACCCATTTGGGGGAAGTCCCCCTGAACAGCTGTGCTCCATCGTGCCCCTCTATCTTTATTTTGTGTACTCCAACTCTGAGTTAGTCCCATTATGTTAAATAACAAGAAAAGTTCATATGAAATTATTTTCAGGTGAGCTGAGCCAAAAGCATCTTTTGCCAAGAGGTGATTTCTATGAAAGAAGATTTAAAACTTAAGTACTCCAGGGTCACTTCATTTTCCTAAACTCATTTTTTAAAGCCAGTTATTTTAGTAATTTCAATTGAGTCAAATTTACATGCTTGATCACTCACTGAGAAAAATTCCACAGACTGGGTATCCAGCTAACACATCCATCAAATGTATAGCTTGTTAACCTCACCATAGAAAGGCTGATTTCACTTTCTGCTGTAGTGGTCTCTTCTGTTTGCTAAATTAAGATTTTATTTTGGGGAAATGAAACAAAGGTGAATGAATGACTTTACCTTGACTTTAAGACATAAGATATAGCAGGTTGAACTCTCTCAGTGCCTGAATCAAGTGTATGAAGTAATGATGTTAACACCACTTTAACTATTGAAGTGACGCTATGTGGGCCATTGAGTTTATACATGCATAGGACTAATTTATAAAATCGTTCAACAGAGTAATTAGATATTACATCCTTGTCTAAGTAGAAAGCAATTTTAGATTCTACAAAAGCCATATTTGTAATGTTATGTGAGTCCACAGAACCTTGAGATTTTCTTACCCTGACCCATTTTCAGACGCGTCTCACTTAATCAACCTTAGACAGCAGAGGGGAGCATTTCTAATGATCAACCTGGATGTGTTTAGAGGTTATTTTCTGTAGTGCTGGAAAAGCACACTGTTTAAAAGCACACTGCTAAAATTAGGTGATATGAAGTAATTTACTTTTTTAATGTGTTTGTGTGTGTCAGTGTCATCGATAATGAAGATTATAATCTCAAGATTAGGAATCTTCAAAGAGCCACTTATCTTGAATAGGAAACATAAAACTATCTGTAAATACATCCCTCTAAGGATGACAGTGAAGGAGCCAAAGCCATTGAGTAGTCCTCCCATTAGACTTGATAGCAATGAAGCAGATAAGAAAACATAAAAGATCTCCTATGGATGATTTTTATAGATTCATGGACACAAGTGTATCTTTGTATAACATGTAGATAAAAAACACATCTGTTGCCAAAGTGACCAATAAAATGCTTCCTGTGTTTTCTGGCCTTCACTTAGCTGTGTGACCAAGGTCCAGAAAATGGCCTACAAAAATTACTCTATTACCCCAAATCCACTATGTTGAAATGTAACATCAAGTTCCTTGTATGAAGCTGGAGCCAACATTTATACCAGAATGTGTGGCATTTATAATATTCTGCAAGCTCTCATAAATGTTGTATTTATAAAATAATAGCACAAGCCCTATGATGTTTATAGATTTAAATTAGTAATAATGGGTGCTATATAGTTATTTTTCAGTTACCTCCTTGGCCTCCTGGGATCTTTTCTGTGTCTCCCTATGGTTCACTTCACTTTAGTCATTTTGTAGCTTTGTGCTTTGCTGCCAACAGTGTGCTGTGCCCACCGGGAGACACCACCTTCGTCGCATCTGGTTCTCCTTCCACACACCTGAAGCTTTTCTGATTTTGTAACTTGGAGCTGCCGATTCTTGCTTCCCAGGTCCTATCGTGGCCTCAAAGGCAGAGTCACTTAGATGCTAGAAAAAATATTTAGTAGGGAAAGTTATGTAACTGTACACTTAGCTCTGCCCGTGGGGCACCCAGGTGACGACCTTGCCCTCTGGTGAGGATGTAATGCTAGTGTGCGTGGCACCCAGCCGAGCCCTTGGGCATGCTGGTTGGTCCAGACCCTGGGGTGCAGCTCCAAGGATTCACTGTTACTGTTTTTAAATCCATTTTCCTGGTCATTTGTAAAGCTGCTCTGCAGAAACCGTTGACTCTGCCATGTTTCCCCTCCCTTCCCTTTTTCCTAACCTGGTTTCACAACCTTTTTCTAATTATGCCCAACTAGAGTGATTAGAAATTCCCATCCACTTAATTCCAATTCTCCATGTGAAGGGATAGGACTGTGCGGGGAACTTAAGTTTGTTCCACACTCACGACACATCTCACTGACACTCTGATCATTACAGGACCCCCATGACATACTGTAGGGGAAGTTTAAGAAACCCACTTTAAGCACTATTTAGAGAGTTTACCAATATACCTACAACCTAGTTTTAAAGTACCTGAGAATTTTGTGAATGCTTTATAAAGACATAGTATTTATAGGAATTGCATTCTTTCTGCTTTTAGGTGCCATTTACATGGATATTATTTTACTTTATAATAAATTTACATTTTGTCTGAATAGAGCTTTATAGTTTAAAATATCTTCATATTTTGTCATTTGATCAAATAAACTTCTTACTTGGAATATGTACACTTTTTAAAATTTCATTTCTCTTATATGTAGCTGGTTTGCTCTAATGCCCAAAGGTTCAAGAACCTTCGGAGGTTATGGGAATTGCTCTGGTTTAGGCAATCTGAGCAGACATGCACAAGGCGTGCTCCTGGGTTAGCTCCACTTAGTTCCTAAGGCGGGCTATCTTGCTGCCTTTGGTCATGAAAAGGGTGGGCCACGAGGCAGTGGACAGTCCTGCCTGGATGCAGCGACTGAGAAGCCTCCAGACTTTCAATGTGAGGATACATGTATTTCAGATTTTTAATCCACTGTATTTGAAACTTCACTTCTGGTTTTCATAAGGTTCAGCAATACAAGGACTCACATGAAGGGGACAGAACACGGCCCCTGGGTCTACTCTGTGGTGGGCGGTCTTTCTTTTCATAAAGAAACTCATATTTGCTTCTGTCACCTGTGCTCGATGTTAAACAGGGACTGGAAAGCCCATCTCTTGGCTGTTTGCAGTAGGTCCTTGACACCTAATTAACTTGCCCTGATCAGTGCCGAGACGAGACCCAGCTGGACCGGGCATCTTACATCACTAAAGAGTTAATTCTCTTGCCCAATAAGGCATGTCATTCAGGCCTAATGTCTGGTTCTAAGCCCTGACTTTCAACCTGACCCATCTTTGCGGCAGCTTCCCCTTACCCAGCCTGTGCTGTGAAACTTAAGAGTTTCCCATTATGCCCATGAGGGGTTTTCTGTGAATGGGTGTGGGTACAACCCAACATGAGCTAAAATTGACAGGACTTGGTTCCAGATTTGTGGGAGCAGAGTTGGTGATGAGGGGAGAGTGTCACAGAGCTCTAGCTGGAGTTGCTGCTGGTTACTCCCTGGTGAGCACCACGTTTGAGTGGAGAGACTGCTTTCTTCATGCTGTGTTTGAGGGGCCTCTGGGACAGCAGAGAGGTGTCAAATCTGGAACTCAGAGGAGGGCTTGGGGCTAAGGATACAGATTTCTGAGCTGAAGATGGCACCGTGAGCTTGACAGCTTCCCGATAGGTCAAAATTTTCTGTTAAAGGGTGTGTGTATGATGAATAAATATGAACGAATACACTACACCAATATTTCCTTAATGTGGATGGACCTAGAGATTATCATACTAACTGAAATAAGTCAGAATGAGAAAGACAAATATATGAAATTGCATCTATGTAGAGTCTAAAATATACAGATGAAATTATTTACAAGTCAGAAACAGACTCACAGACATAGAAAACAAACTGACGGTTACCAAATGGAAAAAGGGATGCTTCTGCTACTGCTAAGTCACTTCAGTCGTGCCCGCCTCTGTGTGACCCCATAGATGGCAGCCCACCAGGCTCCCCCGGTCCCTGGGATTCTCCAGGCAAGAACACTGGAGTGGGTTTTCATTTCCTTCTCCAATGCATGAAAGTAAAAAGTGAAAGTGAAGTCGCTCAGTCGTGTCCGACCCTCAGCAACCCCATGGACTGAAGCCTTCCAGGCTTCTCTATCCATGGGATTTTCCAGGCGGGAGTACTGGAGTGGGGTGCCATTGCCTTCTCCGAAAAGGGATGGGGACGGTATAAATTAGGAGTTTGGGATTTGCAGATACAAATCACTATACATAAAATAGGTTAAAAACAACAACAACAACAAAAAAAGGCCCTAGTGTAAAAAAATATTTCCTTGCTATTTACTAAGGGCAAATATATCCCCACTGACCTTCAGGTTCTCCCAGCCTCCTCTGTCATCCTGTCACAAGATGATTCCCATCTTCCCAGCTTACAGCTAAGCTTTCTGCTTTTCTGCCCCGTTTGCCTGGTCCAGCCGCTAAGTACAGGCAGGACCCCACATCGCAGGACTGACTCTGGGCCTGCTCCTAGGAGAGCAGCACTGTGGCTCAGGATTTCACTCTGACTTCTTGCACGACAGACCAGCAGAGGCAAGTGTGGCTTGAATGAAGCTAAACTACCTTACAGCTGAGGAAACGAAGGCTCACAACCAAAACCCGACTGGTAGAGGAAGGGAGCCTTCAGGGAAAAATGATTAGCGCCATTTACCTCTTGATATTTCTCTGCGAATGCTGAAAACTTCAGAGCTGCTCCTGTTCCTTGGTGGTTACGTATAATTAGGTCATTTGTGTAGAGACGGACAGAGGGGTCCCCTTGAAAAAGTTCCGACAGGGGCCAAGTTTTAGGCCCTGGCCTCCCGCGGGGGTGATGCTGCACAGAAAACAGAACAACCGTCAGCTGCTCTGTTCATTTCTCTTTAAAGGGTTTCTGTTATCTTGGAGGCCTCCCTAATGTTTTTCAGTGTGCTTCCCACTATTTCTATTGTTCTTATCTAACCTCTTTAACTCTTCTCTTTATTAGTACAGATACATTTTGCTATGAGAATAATTACAATATAATGTAGTAGTAATAGCTGTCTATTAAGTGCATATTATTTACCAGAGACTGTTAAAGACATTTAAAACACACAATTTAGTATTTTCACAAAAATCCTATAAGGTGGTTAACACAACAGAACTGAAGTTCAAATAAGCTGATTTTGCCAGAACAAACCAGCCAGGAAAAGGGCCGTGTTCCATCCCAGATATCTCAGCCTGTGGCCCTGCTCAACCTGCTGCTCTTTCCAGTCCTCTTCAACAGGAAGCCTGCAGCCGCCACTACCACCTGTTCTCAGCTTCTCACCTTAGGTTATCAAAGAAGTTTCCATGTTGAAATTAAAGACTATAATACTTCATATTTTTTGTACAAAAAATATGTATTTTTTTTTTTAGGGAGAGGCTTTTTTTTTTTAGAAAAATGAAAAGCCAAGATTTGATACTGACCTTTAATATAATTTCAGAGAAGGCAATAGCACCCCACTCCAGTACTTTTGCCTAGAAAACCCCATGGACGGAGGAGCCTGGTGGGCTGCAGTCCATGGGGTCGCTAGAGTCGGACACGACTGAGCAACTTCACTTTCACTTTTCACTTTCATGCATTGGAGAAGGAAATGGCAACCCACTCCAGTGTTCTTGCCTGGAGAATCCCAGGGATGGGGGAGCCTTGTGGGCTGCCGTCTGTGGGGTCGCACAGAGTCAGACATGACTGAAGCGACATATCTATCTTTAACATAATCTATCAGCTCATGTGAAAATATAGGGTCCTAAATACATGATGTCCCAAACTGGTTTCTAATCTCTGCTGTCCACTTCTCTTAGCTCAAAGCACCAACCTGAAAAAGGAGGCAGAGTCTTTGTCCTTGGACATGACTTTGAAGTCAGACAGATGTAGTTCTGAACATGGGCTTTGACCATGTGATCTTCACCAAGTTCTTATGCCTTTTAAAGCTACTGTGTCCTTACCTGTATTCTGCTACTGCTAAGTCACTTCAATCGTGTCCGACTCTGCACGACCCCACAGATGACAGCCCACCAGGCTCCCCTGTCCCTGGGATTCTCCAGGCAAGAACACTGGAGTGGGTTGCCATTTCCTTCTCCTGTATTCTAGAACCTTTCCAAAGGCATAGTTGGCACAAAGTACAAGTTCGTTCTCATCCCCTTTTCCCTTTGGTTGCCACGTTGAACCCTTAATGATTCTGGAGTCTCAGAAACCACAGTTCTTGTAAAGAGTCAGAGAGTTGGTACCAGCAGGACCTGAAGGACAGGCACTAAGGCCCCTCCTGCTCACAGCAGAAATGTCTGCAGGCCTAGGGCGCAGTTCCTAAGCTGCGGTCTCTCTGGACCTCTTTGGCTGAGGCAGAGAGAGAAGCCCATCTTGACTTCCACACGTGGCCCCAGAAAGCTGGAGGCGGGGAAAGGAGGCTGTAGGTGCCTCTCGTGGGAAGTTGCTGTGAGTAGAAAATGCTAGCATTAGGTTAAATGAGGCTTTCCAGGAGGTGAAGAGACGACTGTCTTCAGCTGTGGTTGTTTTGAACAAATAAATATCTTTTGTTGAGCTCCCCACAGGGACCACGTGAGAGCCAAGAACAGGTGTGCTGGATACGTGTGGATGGAGAGAAGCTCCTCTAGACCCCAGAGAGTAAGAATGGAAGGGGAGGTCTTAAACACTAAGGAGACATGTATTCCTAATGCAGTTTGATTATTCAAGAATGCTAGGACCCTGGGCAGCTCATGTCTCCTAGGGGGGCCCCAGTTTCATCTGTAAAAGGAGGTGCAACCAGATGAGGGAGGGATATGCCAGTTCTGGTAGTTTAATTCCCAGTGTGTGGGCTTCTAAGGGCTGCCATGGTATCTTCTTGCTCCAAGTGTGCCTCGTGGTCCAAGCGACTCACGACTCTTTGTTTTTGCTTGAGGATGACTTGAGGGGTTAGGCAAAGTCTCACCTGCTGTCTTTCTATCCAGAGTCCCCCCATTCTCGGACTGTCCTTCACAAATGCTGTATCATCTGTGTGAAGTTGGAATAGTATTATCACCGTAATGACTCGCATCACCATGCAGTCTGTGTTTCTGGTGTATCATTTAAAGTTTTCTCGAAAGTTGTCTTCAAAACAGTCAGCTTGCTGACAAATCCCTTCCAGACCTTTCCAGAATGGTGTGGATTGGGGTTTTCCTTTGGAGGGGACAGAACTGTAGAATTTTAGAGCAGGTAGGTAAATTTCACCAGGATCACCTGGAGGCCCCTATTAAAAACCAGCTCGGGCACAGGTGTGGCGTTCTGCCTCCCCTAAAAGTCTTGCAAGTTCCGGCCTCTTATTGGAGCCTTTTGATGCTGCCCCTGGTTTTGCCCCCAGACCTCAAAGCCCCTGATGACCAGTATGTGAAGGACGCCTCTGATGACCAGTATGTGAAGGACGCCTGGAGAAGGAAATGGAAACCCATTCCAGTATACTTGTCTGGAGAATGCCAGGGGCAGAGAAGCCTGGCAGGCTACAGTCCATGGGGTCACAGAGTTGGACACGATCAAGTGACTAAAACACACACACACGCACACACATTATGGGGCTTTCCCAGTGGCTCAGTGGTTTAAAAAAACTGCCTGCAATGCAGGAGACTCAAGAGACTCTGGTTGGACCCCTGGGTCTGGAACTTCCCTTGGAGGAGGGGATGGGAACCCACTCTAGTATTCTTGCCTGGAAAATCCCATGGACAGAGGAGTCTGGTGGTCTACAGTCCACGGGGTCACAAAGAGTCAGACATGACTGAAGCAATTTAGCACACACACATGAAGGGCAAATTTAGGAAACATAGGACCATTGGTTATAAGGAGGGCAAGGGATTCTTGCAGGAGTCCTATAACAACAAGCTAATGAAAGCAGACAAAATGCAACTATAAAAGCATGTTTGGAATCTCCCGACCAGAAGAAAAACTTAATGCCATTTGTGGTGAACAGATTGGCAAATTGCAGGAGCTGATGCAAGAAGCCACTAATCCCAATGGGCAATTTAGTACTAGTGGGTCTAGGAAACCAAAATTTTAGTCTATACAATAAAGTTTAACAAAGGGGAGGGGGTAACAACTCATCAGATCCCATTCCAGAATTTGAATTGATATAGCTGGGGTAGAGACCGAATGCTGCAGTTCTAAGTTCCCAGATAATATTGATGCTGCTATTAAAGGGACCATTCTTTGAAGTCCCCTTAACTAGTCCAACCCCCTTATTAGCAGATGAGAAGGGTGAGCGGCTGAGAAAACTGAACCCAAGAAAAACTAGAACCCAAGTATCCTTGTCCATAGTCCGATGGCTTTCAGTTAAAAAAGCAGCTTTTTTTTTTTTTCTTTTGCTCTAGATCAATAGTTCCCAAACTTTTAATGAGTCAGTTAGGGAGTCAGTTAAAAGCTGGCTCCAGTAACTCAATACACCTAGAACAGTGAGTCTTAACCTTGGCTGTACATTGGAGTCAGAGATTCTGATGTAATTTATCTGAGCATCAGGATTCTTAAAAGCTCCCCAAGTAACTCAAAGTGAAAGAAAATGAAGTCACTCAGTTGTGTCCGGCTCTTTGCAACCCCGTGTACTGTAGCCTACCAGGCTCCTCCCTCCATGGGATTCTCCAGGCAAGAGTACTGGAGTGGGTTGCCACTTCCTTCTCCAGGGGATCTTCCCAACCAAGGGATCGAACCCTGGTCTCCTGCATTGCAGGCAGACGCTTTAACCTCTGAGCCACCAGGGAAGGCCAAGTAACTCAAAGAGGGTAATAAATTTGAAAAGTTTTGGTCTGGAGGAAGGTCAGAAAGCTTTACTAGTCCAGACATCCCAGGTAATTTGGCTGTAGCTGCAGGCTGGTCTATACTTCGCAGGCAAAGGTTTTCCTGATCTTACTTCCTGGTTTAGGAAAACACTGAAGTGTTAGTGTGAGGTTTGAAGAGTGAATACCAGGGGCATAGATGGGTCTATTTTCCTATGTATAACAATATTTATTCTTGGAACATTTAGTCTCTTTTTATTAAGACATAATTAACCTAGAACAGTATATTAATTTCAAATGTACAACCTAATGGTTTGATATTTGTATATATTATGAAATGATCATCAAAATATGTCTGATTAACATCCATCACCACACATACTTACAAATTATTTTTCTTGTGATGAGAACTTTTATGATTGACTCCCTTAGCAACTTTCAAATGTGTAAAACACTGTTTTACTAGAGTCACCATGTTATATGTTACATCCCCAGGACTCATTTGTAGCTGGAAGTTTGTACCTTTTGACCACTGTTGGTGTGTGATTTTGATCCTTCCAACTCCCTTACTTTCTTTGGCTCCCTGTGGCTTCCTATGTATCAGAGTTAGAAAGAAGCTTTCTACCTGGTTTTGGTGTTTGGGAGAAAAAAATTAATTAGAAGCAGAATCCTTAAGTGTCTTTTCTAGCTCCACGTCTGTTTGTGTGACCTGAGTAGTTAATGTCATCTCCCTAAGTACAATTGTACATTTCTTTGTAATACAGAAATAGTTATATCTGCCATCTTTACCTTAGAAGGGCTTTGTGAAAACCAGATTTCAAAGCCCATATAAACTATAAAACACTATAAAAGTGAAAGCTATTATTAAATTAACTAGCGACACACAAATGGGAGCTTAAAGTGAAAGAAATATCTCTTCACTAAACTATGCCTGGGAATTCTGTTGGAACTTGAGTCTAATTTGTCCTTGCTCTTAGACTCCAACATTCAAACCCCAAATCCAGAAGACCTGGGTATGATAATGTGAGCACTTTAACAAAATATGGTTTCTTCTCAGATATTGGGAGCACAGACAGACTTAGTAAGATGTCTAAAGTGAAAAAACCACCACCAAAGATTAAGGTAATAAAATACCAAACAAAAATTTTAAAAGTCTTTTATTTCTTACAGCTTGAAAGGTAGATGAGAACTTCTGGGGTAATAATGCAACATGAGTATTTAATTCTCTAGGGTTGTTTACCGTTTTGAAGTTTTTTATTACAAGAAAACTTAGAAATAGATAAAATACTTTGAAACATTATCAGTATCCCTTCAGCATCATGAACTCCACAATGAACTCTCTTGTTCATAAGAGCCTATAAAGCCATTACTTATAAGTACACATTTTTCTAGGCAGAAATTTTCCTAGATAAGTTTATCAATCATGATCAGAAATTCAAATATGTAGTAGCTGAGGTGATGCAAAGTGAGTGAAGAGTGCCCTCTGGTGGTGTCATGCATAACTGAACTGTATCAAGGTTGTTTTAGTCGCTAAGTCCTTTCCGACTTTACCACCCCATGGACTGTAGCACGCCAGGCTTCTCCCCTCGGTGGGATTTCTCAGGCAAGAATACTGGAGTGGGTTGCCCTTTTTTTCTCCAGTGGATCTTCCTGACCCAAGGATCATGCTTGGTCTTTAATTGAAGAATTACTATACTACTGTTCTACAGTTTCTTAAAAATCAGACTTTCATCTTTTTTTCTTTGAATAGTTTTATTTATTTGGCTGTGCTGGATCTTTGTTGCTGCGCTGACTTTTCTCTAGTTGCAGGGAGCGGGAGCTACTCTATTTGAGATGTACGGGCTTCTCATTGCCGTGGCTTCTCTTGTTACAGAGCATGGGCTCTACGGCAGGTGGCGGAGGCTTCAATAGTTGTAGCATATGGGCTAATAGTTGGGGCTTGAGGGCTCTGGAGCACAGGTTCAATAGTTGTGGCTCACAGGCTTAGTTGCTCTGTGGCATGTGGGAGCTTCCCAGACCAGGGAGTGAACCTGTGTCTCCTGCATTGGCAGGCAGATTCTTTAGCACTGAACCACCAGGAAGCCCCCAAAATGGAATTTCATCTTAATCAGAGAGAATTTTTACATCTCCAAAGGCCTATTGTAAAATGAACTGTATTAGATCACACCTTTTAATTGTTGTGTTATTTAGGTTATCTTTTACAGAAGTCCTAAAGAAAATTCTAATCGAGATTATTCCATTAAGAAATAATTTTTTATTAAAAAGCACTGTAGGTTGTTAATATGGCACCTCCAAATGGAATCTCTTAAATAATCTGACCCTGGTCCAGAGTTTTTTCTATTGCTTATTTGTTTTGGTTTGGTTTGGGGTTGGGTTAGGAATTGTGTAGGAACATTTAGACATTGTCCTAGGATTTTTACGGGACTTGTTGAATCTTTTCTGGCAGGCTTGGGAATAAAATCTGGGATGATCCATGTGATCTAGGCAAAGACAGAATATTGGCCCAAATGACATTCTAGGGTGTCTTCCAACCGCTTTGTTCTATGTTAAACTTTCCTTGGCAATCTGATACATCTCCATTATTGCTGTGCAGTATTAACAAGTAGAAGGAAATACAAACCTAAGGAAATAGAATGAGCTCTGCCACATCTCCAGAATGGTTCTGCAACGGCTGCTCACACTTCGGCCCCTCCTCTGTATTTTTTCCAATTTTTTACCATGATAAAGTTTATTGTGGTTGTAATGAGATTTTATTATTATTGTTTTAAATGGATTGTCCTGAATGAGTGGCAGAAGCAAGTTTAACACAGGACCGGCAAACTAATATCTGGACTAGCTAATAAAAGTTATTTGTTCAGAATTAATTTCATGAAAAAATGAAAGAATTTGAAGAGCCCATGTGAAGATAACTGTCGTGGCTTGAATATGTGAAATGACAATCTAAATGAAAGAACTGATTATAAATAGGACTTGAAATATCTGCCATAAATACTTGAGGCCACATTCCTAGAGGAAAATGTGGAAAATAGAAAGTATCACATGTCAATAATACACATATCTGAACTAAGTCATATCAAATATGGTTTGTGTCTTAAATTTGAAATTGTCTTTCACTATACCTTGATTTTGCAATATTGCTGCCGCTATAATACTTAGGTGTGAGTCCAGTTTTCCTGACAAAAGAACAGAATGAACCATGTCATTGGGGTGTAAGCAAAACACCCAAGGTTGAAAAGAATTTTTACAAACTGGAGCAGGCAGCTCTAGATGCTAGGCGGCTCGGAAATTAACTAACAATTGAGGCCCTTGACCTTGAAAAAAATAATTCATGTCTTCAAGAAACTTCATTAATTTTAGAAACAAAGTACACACACGTGTCCTAAAGTCAGGAAGCTTTTAAAGTGGAAATTCTGTGCTAAGAAACATGCCTTATATGCAGCCTCAGAGACATTTATCATTTTTCAGGGTACCTAAGATACTTCAAGGGAGAAGGCAATGGCACCCCACTCCAGTACTCTTGCCTGGAAAATCCCATGGACGGAGGAGCCTGGTAGGCTGCAGTCCATGGGGTCGCTAAGAGTCGGACACGACTGAGTGACTTCACTTTCACTTTTCACTTTCATGCAATGGAGAAGGAAATGGCAACCCACTCCAGTGTTCTTGCCTAGAGAATCCCAGGGACGGCGGGGCCTGGTGGGCTGCTGTCTATGGGGTCGCACAGAGTCAGACACGACTGAAGCGACTTAGCAGCAGCAGCAAGATACTTCAGAAAGTGTGTATGTGTGTGTGTGAGAGAGAGAGACAGAGAGGATTAGACAGAGTAATATATGATGATTTCTATACTGAAGATGGCCAAAATTACATTTGGATAACACTAAAGGCTTTTCCTTTAAATTTCAATTGTTTCTAGAAAGCAAAACAAATAATTCACAGAAGGAGTTTTTGAGGGGAAAGAAATCAATGTCATGAAAATAATAAGAAAACAGGAGCAGGATTTAGCCACAAAATGGTAGACTGGCAAACAAGCATTTTTTTTTTTTAATTTAGTAGACTGGCAAGCAAAAGATTCATATCAAGGCTTTTACAAAAAGCTTATTCAAGAGATGGCTTAAACGCACTGCTCTGTGGACATAGGATAGCCTAGGATTCTGGGGCCCCCTCTTATCCTGAATCCTGTACTCTGTAAGGTTGTTGCTGTTCAGTTGCTCAGTCCTATCTGACTATTTTGTGACCCTGTGGACTGCAGCATGCCAGGCCTCCCTGTCCGTCACCAACCCCCGGAGTTTACTCAAACTCATGTCCACTGAGTCGGTGATGCCATCCAACCATCTCATCCTTTTATCATCCCCTTCTCCTCCTGCCTTCAATCTGTCACACCATCAGAGTTTTTTCCAATAAGTCAGCTTTTCACATCAGGTGGCCAAAGTATTGGATCTTCAATTTTAGCATCAGTCCTTCCGATGAATATTCTGGACTGATTTCCTTTCGGATTGACTGGTTTGATCTCCTTGCAGTCCAAGAGACTCTCAGGAGTCTTCTCCAGCACCACAGTTCAAAGGCATCAATTCTTCGGCGAGTGACCCTTATTCCTAGGGTTCGCCCTACTGGGATCCAGACAAAAAACTCAGGTGTTTATCAAGGCCCATCTCACTCTCTGAGACTTCAGATTCTCTCTCCAGCAAAGATGGCTGAGGAAACGTCCTGTAATTCCCTCAGCCTCCCAGCCAGCAGCTGCACTGGGGACAGGACAAGGATGCTGCCTCAGGCAAGGAAGCTGCCTGAGAGTGAGCACTTCTGAGTTTTTACACCCCAGACATTTCTCTGGCCTCATCCTAGCTGTGACTCTGCCCTCAACTGCTGTGATCTGCTGGGTCTGCAGATTGTCAATGACTTGGAAGGAATCTGTATGAAGATTTTGGGGGCTCCCTTCTTCACAAGCCCTCCTCTCTGGGATTTATCCTCCCATTTTCTGTTGCTCCAGTAGCCCTGCCTTTGTTTCCTCAGCTCAGTGAGACTGCCACCTCTGGTGTGGCCTGCCACCCTGTGTCACCTCCAAGACCTGGAAAGTGACCACAGGGGAAAAGCCTGGGGCAAACGTGCTCACCTCTCATGCTTTTCCCTTTGCAAACTTGGACACCCCTCACATTCCCGGTTGCATCAGTGGCCCTCCCCTACATTCAAAATGTTGCTTTTTAAAATGCTTTGTTTGGGACTTCCCCAGTGTTTCAGTGGCTAAGACTGCCCTCCCAATGCAGGGAGCCGGGTTTGATCTCTGGTCAGGGAAGTAGATCCCACATCCCACAACACTCAGTGCAGCCAAATAAATACTTAAAAAAATACTTCGTTCTACCAAATTCATATCTTTACTGGTTGATTAAACATGCACTGCTTTGATTGGATTCCAACTTTTTGTTTACGCTATTTCTTCTGTCCCAGATTCTTTTTTCACCCTCCCAAACCAAGCCCATCTTCCTGCCCCACTGAATCTCACCTCAAGCCACACCTGCACTTATCAAAAATGTTGATTTTGAACAATTTTTACTGATAAACAATATAAGATGTTAAAGTAGAGTGGCAAACCATATATTATCTAATTTTATATTAAAATACCTGTATGTAATTTATTGAAAAAAAAAAGACAATTAATGAAGAATGTTAATGGTTATTTATAGGTGATAAGATTATGAGTTTAAAAGGCTGTCCATATTGGAAATTAATAAAATTTAAATTTAAAATAAAATGCAGGTGATGGGATTATATACCATTTTCTTTCAAAGTTCTCCATATTTTCTGCAGTAAAGTACAGCACTACTTTTGTAACAAAAAGCTACTATTTTCAATAATAATCAATGAAAGTAAACATGTTGTTAATAAGCCTCTCATGAGCATTCATGATTGAGCCCTTCACATCACTCACTGTTGCACGAGGTGAATATACTACACACTGCTGAACTGTACACTTAAAAATGGTTAAGATGATAAATGATGTTATGTTTTTCGCTTTTTACCATAATTAAAAGGTAAAAAAAGTCCAGCAGACCACAGTGGGGGAAAAAGTGAAACATCCACGTATAGACTGGAAATGACAATCTGTGTGATGGTGAGGCTGGTCAGTTTATAGAACTCAGCAGTTTTATAAAGTTGGTTGTAGAGTATATCAAATCTACCTTCATAGCTTAGGTATTTGGTACTGGTGTCACAGGTCCCTGACTGTTCTTTTCAAATACTTAAATCCTTGGGAAAAATTTGCAGGAAAATTCTAAAATGGTTTCTCCAAAAGGGTGTGAACACTTTTGCTCCAGGCTACTTTTCCTGACCCCAGGAAGTATGTCTTGATTACCAAGCTTGCACAGTCCATGCTGGTTGACAAAGGATGATTCCTAATGAGGACAGGACCCACCTTTTCTCCTTCATTAAGGTGGAATTTATTCGCCATCTATACTGTCACAGCTAAGTTTTATATTTAAAATCACTGTGACTTGAGGCTGTGTTAAAACTATTTAATTGATACTCATTTTGGTGTAAATACTAAGTAGCCTTTTTACCCATTCATTAAATTTAGCCATCACACAAATCACGAAAACTCTCCAACACTCATCATAAATGCCAACGTTATATGTTTTATTTTTAATCAAGTAATTTCTTTAAACCTCAAAATATCCATAATTGACAGAATAAGACACTAGCCATGAGATGATAATATAAAATCCACGGTCTGCAGAAAGGCAAACAGTACTTGTAGTCCATTGAGATGACTGTACACAAGTGAAACGCCATTCCGACCATCTATTCCTTTTTTGTCCTTTAAAAACATACAGTTCAAGTGTTTTTTATTTTCACTTGTAAACAACATGAGCCAAAATGGACAATGAGGTCATCTAAAGACTACACAGGATAATTGTAAAACACTAGATAAAACACCATATTAAAGTCATATAGAAATCAGTGTTCACTTTGGTCTCTATTGTGGTTAAAGTTGTTAATACCAAAAAAGCAATACATACTAATTAAAGCCAGCTGGTGGTGGGTGCCAGTGGTTGGTAGCTGTAAGTAATTCAAGAGGTAGTCAACACCATCATTTTCAAGCTGGTTAACTCTCACACATGTGAAGCCACAGATATATTCAACGTTGCAATAGTTTCTCACTGTACAGTACTTGACCATAACTTTGCAGCTTTGCTCCAAACAGACAATTTAACAATGATTCAGAGGTCAACCTCTCACTCTAACTGAACTATGACACAGATCACACAACCACCACATCTGAAAGAGGCTGTTGACAGCGATGTAAGACAGAATTTGATGCTTGTAACAAGTTGTTCTTCCCTAAAACAAATAAATCTCATTAAGACATCTAGAAAATTAAAGTCCGTGCAGCTGCACGTGTACACACTTTCCCAAATTTTATAACCAAAGGGGAAATACACATATATATTTTATGATAAACATTTCTTAGAGAAAACAGATAAATTAATTTAAATTATCTTTAAGACTTAATGAGATTTTCCATGTCCTGTATAACTCATCTTACAGTGAAAGTTACAAAGTCTATTAACACTTATGGGCTCCTATTCACAAACTACATACAACTAGCAGTAACTTGGGGCCACATTGGTGCAAAATAAAACTGGGCCAAAAAAAATATATATCGGCAATAGAAACACCTTTATATTTATTTGTAGATGGACCAATGCTAATAACATGATGTTTCTCGATCTTTTCCCATACATTGCACGCCGAATTTCCAAGTTATAAGCAGGTAAAAATCTTTCTAAATCTTTCAACTGTAAAAATACATCCAAAGGCTTCTAATAAAGACGAAAAATCCAAGTATAAAAATGTTTCTACTATAATCTGCCACGTAGCAATGAATAGCTCACAGGGCTAGGAGACCGGTCGTGCATCTTTTCCTAGGAATTACATTTGTGTTGACGTGGGTGGGGAGAGGTCAAAGGGGAACTATTTCACAGACCTCTTGCCCAACCCATTAGCAACTCCAGTAAACTGATGCTTCACACAGATCCTACCCCTCAGTAGCTAGAAAGGGCATTGCACGTCCACTGTACGTTCACTCCTTGGCAGCCAGTGCTGTTAATTATGTGCCTGGACAACAATGCTGCAATCACTTGGCCTCAGGGCAGCACAGACACAAATGAAGGAGATTGGCATCTTTGATACTTTTGCCCAGCACACATACACTCATACAAGCAACCTCACTTCCTGACTTCTTCCCACTACCGACCTCTGGGCAAAGCAGCTATTTCGAAGATTGACTTGTGTGCTCTGTTTTGCTTCAGTAGAAGAGTCTATGTCTTTAAACACATGGTCACTTGAAGGAAATGCTCCGAGACTTTGCTAACTAGATGCTTCATTATTCACAAGTGTTTGTCAGAAACATGCAGTTATGAATTGCTATCTATACTTTAGATAAAAAGATTCTGTACCAGAGAATTATCAGCCACTGTAAGGCTGGAGCAGCATAAAGGTGTGCTATGCATCAACTATGAGGTAGCCTTTTGCTGTAAACAGAATATTTCACCCATGTAAATGGACACTGTGCTTATGTCAGTGATATTCACATCTGAAAGGAGTGGAGAAAGTCTCCTTGAGTAATTTTCACATGAAATTAAAAAAGGAGAGCTGATAATTGATATTTGGACATTTTGATCTATGTCAAACTCAGAGGTAGTTATTACTAACATCAGTACATAATACTTACATAAAGGTCTAAGTTATTTGGTTTGTTTTGAGTAAGCAGGACTGTAGACTATTCTGTAAAGAAACAACAATTATTATACGGTATGTTCCCTGAGCGAAGTTCTTTGTCCTGAGTATGTTTATGTAATAGTGATAATATTCTTATATAAAAAATAAACCCCAACTTTTCATGAAAGATAGATTTGGTATGTGCTTAGTTCAGTCTGGTGAGATGCTGAAAAGTGATTTCAAATTGCACCCATAAGGTCCACAGTTATAAAATGTTTCTTTTTTTAAATCGTGATCTCAGCTCTGAACTTTTTATATGTAAACAGGGAATGTCCAATTCTCAAGTCCATAATTTCCTATTTCTAATAAGGTCAAGGAACTTTGGTTTGAATTTTCAAAGTGACTTATTACATTTTGCATTTTTACTGTTAACCTGCTTATTATACCTGCTAAAAATTAAGCAATGCCACTTTGATTTGTCTACATAATTTAAATAAGCTTACACTCCTCACATAAGGCAAGGAAGTACTTTTCTATAGCTATTTATCACATTCAATATCGTCAAAGGTAAGCTTTGCATCACAGCATACTGAGATTTCAGTACATCCCATGGAGACTCTCACAAACACTGTCAACTCAAGCTGAGTTGGGAAGGGCTGGTGGCCCAGCCCCAGGCTCGCTTGCTCTCCTTCCGCGTGGCTTGCTTGCTGAAACGGGGGCAAAACCGTACAACAAGTCTCCCTCGGCAGGACAAGCTGGGAGGGAGCAGAAACTGTTCAGCAGAACATGTCTCATTTGAATCATGCTATTTTCTGTTTCTGATTATCTGAGCTTACACCAACAGGCTTATACAAGACTCTATTTACTGCCAATGTTAAGCCTTACTACTACTTGGTACCTTCTTGGAGATGTTCCCAAAATTCACCCATAAGATCTAGAACCAGGATGACAGCAAAATGAGTGTTTTTCATGACTGGAAGCTGAAGGGATCAATACTGTGGTTGGCCCCTAGCCATCGACACTACTGTCTCTGTCTCCATCACTGAATGCTCATCCCGAATCTCCCATAATCGTCCCTTCAGTAGCAGTCATGAGGGAATTCTCGTAAGATCAACTGTATTGTATAAAAAACACTTCGCTCTCTGGTAGGAGAGGTTTGGGAACCTTTCTCCCCAGGCTCATCACTCTAGTCGCCTGCCACCAAACATGATGCTTTTTCGTATTATTCAAGGTCATACATCATGGGCAATTGTGAGCATCCACTCAATATTCATTCTCAACCCTGGCATTTTACTGTGCTGTTTTGTGTGTTTGTTTTAGAAACAAGTTAGGTAACTCTCCAGGGGGAATAAAAACAGCCACCAAAAACATACACCCAATGACTGGAGTTTTCCTCCAAGGTCTTCAGTAGTAAACAAGGAGGCCCCTGCTCGAAGTGATGGTTAGAAGGACTGACTTAGTCAAGGGGAGCTGCTGTCGCCACAGTCCCTCAAAAACCTCACAACATGTAAGAGATTACAATGAGCTGGTATCAAAATACCACTGAAAACAATCACATCACTACATTTATACATTGCCTTCCCCCTTCATTTCTCTGAATAGGCATCTAATTTACAATCAAAACATTGGAATTGGAAACACTGAAATATCGGCACAGAGATTACACATTCATTGTCTTTTCTGGTTTGTATCCCAGATTCAAAAAAGCTTAAACGGCAGTCGGAGGCATATGGAGTTAAGGTACTGCCTTGAAAAGGGGTGGGGTGGGGGGATACACTGTACAGATACCAAGAAAAAGAGGCAATCCCAAATTCGGGAGAACTGATGTTTTAAAAACCTTTAGTACCATATGACTGGCAGCTCTGAGATCTGAAGTATATCCTTTGGTTCACATAAAAGGTAACAGTCTTTTTTTTCTCTAATGTAATACAAAGGGAATGGTATTTCAAGAAAAATTCCACGGGTTATTTTCAAAACCATCTAAAAATGCTTCACTGTGGGCTTTCAATTCTTGCGGGATGTCCAATTCTGTGAGGGAGGGTGTGTGCTTGTATCTCCATACACACATATATAAAGACAAGCCCTCTTTATATATATGTCTACATTATAAAGAAAATTCTCCTACACACACACAGACTCAGGCTCGCTCCCTCTCACACGTGTACATACAGATAACAGCATCTCATTCTCCGAGTCACATAACACATGACACCCTGCTCCAAGGTAATTTGCTTAGAGTGATTTGTCTGTTTAAAAACATTCACAGTTCCTCAACAGTAGTTAAAAATCCCAGGTCAGCTGCTGTATGTGAAATACTGTTCCCCTGAATTTGCATGAGGTAGACTTCCCAACCGGGGAGAGAAAATGATACGTTAAAGAAGGGTTATGTCTTTTTCCTTTTTTGAACGGAAGGCCCCTTTTTGCTTTGTTCTTCCGGTGCTGCAGACGACTTGGTGGAGGAAGCTTCTTGAGGGGACCTGCCTGGCCACTCTGAGAGCTCGGACCTCGCCTCCTGAAATGATGTACAGCTGTGCCCTCCCCCCACCTCCCGAGGGAACGTCGACGTGCACGGCTGGGGCTCCGCTTCCTGTCTTCCCTGAGAACTGGCTGGCGGCTGCACCGCAGTTTTGTGGGGGCAGTTCGCCACCATGTGCGTGATGCTCTGACAGCAATGGCACTTCTTTGGCTGAGGAGGTAGACTACATTCCTTAGCATGATGATCAAGGCCACCACAGTTGTAGCATCTGCAGCAAGAACAATGAAAAACCTCTTAAGTAGGAGCAGGTATATCATAAAATATGTCAGAAATCAAAAATATGCTAAAATATAAGACTGTCAAAGAGATCAGCTGATTTCAGTATGCCTTCTTCACACACACACACATACAAACCGTGTTGTACTAAACACAAAAATGAAAAACCAGAATCTGAAAGCATGAAAGACTAATCACTTCCACAGATAAATGACTCCTTGATATTTGAGTCAGGTTATTGTAAAGGAAGTTTAGTCCATTAGAGGGCAGCTGCGTTCAACAAAAAACAACCAGCTAGCTTGAACAAAAGTTTAAAAATCCAGCAGTTGACTTAAAATGCAACACCAATTCAATCAGCAAATGGAAAAATTATAGAGCAAATTAAATTTTCTGAGTCTAACACTTCTTCGGTTGTTAATTATTTTGGCTATAGAAATTGGTTGAACTGGAGGAATTTTTTTCGTTTTGCACAGATGAGTGCAGCGAAATTTGATAAATAAAAAGTCAGACATCAATGGTGAATATCTGGGAAATTATCAAGTAATATTAGAGCAAAATAGAAAGTGTCTGATTCAGAAGAATGCTATTCAGAATTCAGAAATAGCATTCAGAAATGCTATTCAGAAGAATGCTCACGTAGGTTTCTAGATAGAAACCTATGTGAGATTAATAAAGGTTGATGCTAGTTCAGGAACGGGAAAAACTTTCTTTCTGTAAGAAATTAAGTTTTCCTTCAGGATAAATTCTAAATTAAGATAAATATAAATCCATCTTTAATTAATAAATGAATGCACACTGGGGGCACAGCTTGTACTATGTTTGAAATTTTGACTAAGATTCTAAAAGCTGAGAAGTTATTTGGAAGATATATTTCAATCAGATTTTCTTTTAAAATTTCATATTAAAAACAATAAAACATCAAGAGAAAATGTATTTTTATATTTGTGAAGGTTTTTAATCTACTTAGTTATGTAATACAAAATTTGTTTGTCTACAAATGAAATGTTTTAAGGGTTTTTCTATCCTAAATTTATTTTCCAAATACATTTATGATTTCATTAATTCTCATCATGAAATACACACAATAGGTCATTTTACAAAATCAAAGCAAAATAGGTGGTAACTGGGAATCAGCTTAAGATCATGACAAACGAGTTAGTTATAATTAACTAGCCAGCTACTGTGTGTGAGACGAGAAAGTTAGTAACTTATATTGCCAAGTATTTCCAAAACAAGCTACTATTAACCTACTGGGAAGTATACGTAGGATTGTTGTTATTGTAACTGTTCAGTCGGTAAGTCATGTCTGACTCTTTAGGACCCCATGGACTATATATATAGCTTATCAGGCTCCTCTCTCTATGCCATTTCCCAGGCAAGAATACTGGAGCTGGTATGCCATTTCCTTCCCCAGGGGATCTTCTCAACCCAAGGATTGAACACACATCTCATGCACTGGCAGGCAGATTCTTTAGCACTGAGCCACTTGGGACACCTGTTAATTAACTAGATGGGAGGAATTCTTTCAAAACACATATATATATATATCAAATCATCACAATGTACACTTTAAAAATCTTATAGTTTTACTTGTTGACTACACTTCAATAAACTGAGGTGGGGATGGGGCTTAGAATGTTTCCCTTAAAGGATTTTATGCCACCTTAACATTTTTTCTCTTCTCTCTTAGTTTATATAACTTCGCTAATTCACTGGGATAGAAACTCATTTGAGACAAAGGTCAGGAAACTTCTACTCGTTTTTAGCTCTACTATTCACCAACTCTCCATCTCACTTGCAAGACGGTGCTAGGACTCGACATCTCTTGATTCTCTTTCAACTTTATCTATGATCTTGGTGTCTCTCTACTTTCATAATGTGCAACTCAGTCTGATTTTAAGACTTTCTCCAAGAAATATCTGCCAGCCCGGTAGTGGGCAATGGGAGGGAGAAAGGATCCAAATTTATCTAGAGTTGGAATTGGGACGGTAGATGGTGGGAAGCGAAAAAAGGATGAGGGAGACTAGTTTGTTCATAAAAGCATTATTGAAATAAGCCAGTCCAAGCTGGGAAGAGAGACTCCTGAGACCAGAAGCATCAGTAGTCTTGAACTTCTCTAATATCATTACCATATCAATTATATAATCTCAATTCCAAGAATCTCTGGAATTGAGATATCATAATTATCAATTATTAGTAATGAAATTATATAATAATTATCACTCAATTGCCCCATGCAATCCTAGTGCATCCAAAGCTGTTGGCAGAGAAAATCTGTTTAACATTATTCTATTCTACCTCCTGAATAATATATTAGTTACACAATTAAACAATTTTCTGATACTTGGCAAATAACCATATTGAATTTAAGGCTTTCATAGAAAAAAATAAGAAAATTTAAAAATGATGTGATCATCTAGAGGGACGATAAAATAATGAAATAAAGAATGGCTATTTCATCATCCTTGTTATTGCACTGCCCAAGCTATTGTCTTATCTTTCCAGAAAGTATAAAAGACATCAGGAGACAGGACTTTTGTTCTTTTTTTCTAACTCTTATTGAACACAGTTAAGAATTCAAAAATTTTTGTTTTCTGCATAAGAGCAAAGAGAAAAAAACTGACATTTTGCAATTGTTAGATGGAAAAAAAATACAAATACAAAAAGACAGTAATACTCCAGACTCTAATGATGATGATGAAATTAATCATGTAGGCTAAATCTCAGATTATGAGTCTTCACATACTATATCCTAGAAATATATTTTATCAAACTCAAGAATCGATGAGTGAATAATATATGTCTATGGACAAAAAGGAAATTTATTCCTTAATTCTTCAGGGAGGATGTCATCAAGCAATATTTTTTGATGATACATGTTTGCTAAAAGGACATACAACAGTATTCTTTCGCCTTTTATCAAGTTTGTGCTAGGGAATTTACTTGACATGGTTCATACGTGGAAAAATGCTGAGGCATTTACTGAAAGGAGATAAGTAGCACAGAAATGAAAACTCTCACTGAACTGATCATTCTAATCATATTTAGGAATATATTTTTTATCTTCTAAAATAAGTAATAGAGTTTTTTTTTAACATAGCAAAAACTAGGATAACGAACACCGTGCTTCTCCATTTATCAATATTATCTTGTAAATTTTAGAATAATGTGATTACAAGATGGGCTTTTATTTTTTTCAGTAATTAACAAATACTTATGTCAGGGAAGAACAGTATCATATCTTCAAAAATTAAAGGGGAAAAAAATCATTTTAGAATTAAATTATTTATTATACTTTAATAAATTAATGAAATATTACAAAGCAGATTCAATACTGTTTTGGTGGTATTTCTCAGAGATAATGCAAAATTAAACAATAAAAGTTACTCATTAATGCTTCAAATTCAGGGTCCCCAAATATATAGTCTAAAATGGCATCTTTGAGAAGTATAAGCCTATTACTTATAATAATGCTTTTCCACATACTTCTCTCCTATAAGTGCAAAGTGAATTCTTAAATTTGCCCATCTATAAAATACCTCCTTTTGAATTAAACTCACTTCCTTGAGGATAACACCCACTTAGGAGCTCATTTCTGAAGAGAGAGAAAATAGGTTAAAGGCTGAGTAATAGAGCTGCTCTCCCACAGACACATCAATTTCATCAGTCATTGTGGAATGCACACTGTTCTCCAATTCAGGGAGCCACTTGCTCGCTCATTTACCAAGGGCCTCATGTCAGGATTTCATTTTTTTTCAAATGGGGTCTTCCATTATATTCCATATGTACATTTACCACTACATTTATTTGGGTTCTGAAAGTTACTTTTAAGAACACTGCATCATTTTGGTTTCCTTGCATTTTGATCTGCATAGTTAATTCACTCCCTTAGCTTTTCAGATTCGTTCTATGATTAGGCCAGACTGCCTTCCATGATGAAAAGACATTCAGTATATACGTGCTTAGCTTTAAAGGGGAGGAGTGGTATGTATTCTCCTCTTCTATTTAATCATTCAACGCCAATCACTATTTCTAAGAGTGCAGATCACACCCCATTAGGAAACCACTTCCTTCCCTAGGGACTGACACCAAAATGGAACAGCTCACAAATAATATCACACCATATTCTCTATACAAAGCTCTGCATGGTACTAGTCTCTTTTGTTCACTCTCACAACCCCTCCAAATCAGTTTAATTTGAATGAATTTTATGTTATGATGTGAGCATTAAAACAAGTCCCAAAAGTGATTTTAAAAAATGAGGAGTGACACTACATAGACAGAAATCCAGTTTTGTCTAAAAATGTAACGGAAAAAAAAATACAATGTAGGTGCTTCTAAATATTTGAAAGTCTTAATAAGAAGATATATAGAAACTTATATTCTGAGAGCTAAGAGGGAGGCATTAAAGATAATGATACAGGCACTTCCCTAGTGATCCAGTGGCTAAGATTCCACGTTCCCAGTGCAGCAGGTCCGGGTTCGATACCTGGTCAGGGAACTAGATCCCACATGCAGCAACTGAAGATCCCGTGTGCTACAACTAAGACCAGGTGCAGCCAAATAAATGAATATTAAGAGAAAAAGAAGATAAAGACACAGTGATCTGTAGGCTTCTAAAGAGGAAGGAAATGTTGAGAGAACATAAGTAAGGCAGTCTCAGTGAAAGAGAACAAAGTGGGAAAGTGCAGACAAAAGGGCAGGAAGGAGGGATAAACACAGGAAAGGAGTACATAAAAATCCCTGGAAAAGAGAGATGAAAGAAAAGATAAATCAAATTTCAAAATGGAAATCCAGAGGGGTAAAGAAAAGTCAGGAAATGTGGTTCATCAACGTTTTCTAACTCTCCTCTTGGTATTTGGGGGGGTTCTATGGAGTGAATAAGCTATACCCAGTTGTGAATTTAGGTTGTTGGGAAACTTTCAGACAAAATGGGGTCTTCTGGCCTACGAATCTGTCTCTCTTACCCTTAGAAGGTAAAGGGGTGTCACAACAAGGCTGAACATACTGTTAAAAGAGAGTTAAAATGATAATTATAGGAATACTGAAGTTCGATTTATTAAGAGCTTACTACATTCCAGACACTGTGCAAAAGGTTTTGAATATGTAAAATAAAATTGAATTCTCCCCTGAACCCTATGAAGTAGGTACTACAATATCAACAGTGTATCAGGCCCTGATGGTTCAGTGATAAAGAAGTGGCCTGCCAATACAGAAGACATGGGTGTGATCCCTGGTCTGGGAGGATCCCACGTGACACAGAGCAGCGGGACCCACGCGCCACAACTGTTGAGTCTGTGCTCTGGAGCCTGGGAGCTGCGACTACTGAGCCCACACGCCACAAGCGAAGTCTGTGCGCTCTAGAGCCCACACTCCACAACAAAAGAAGCCTGAGCACCACAACTAGAGAGAAGCCAATGTAGCAGTGAAGACCCAGCGCAGCCAAAAATAAATAAAGGAATAAAAATTACTTTAAAAACTCACAGCTTACTGCTGTTTATTAAAAAAGCAAAACAGTGTATTGATGAGAAAATGAAGTCTCGGAGAGTATACAGAGAAGGAAATTTTAACTGAAAATAATACATTACACTTGTATTTTCATTATATAAAAGCATTACACCCAACAATATTGATGTAAATGTTATCACATGTAATCTAAAAAATACAGGGTCCTCAATTTAAAACATCAACAAACACACGGATTTGAAGCTGATTTTTCTTGAGACTTGGTTATTGTTCTGTCACTGTGCTGTGGGGAAGTGAGCTTCTCTTTCCATCTGTAAAATGAAAAGCAGCAACTAATCCAGGCCAGACTTTTGACTGCCAATGCCCAGTTTTTTTTCCTACTCCTCTTGTACTTTCTACTCCTCTTCTACTGTCCAAAGTTTTTGTCTAAAAAAAAAATCAGTAAATAATTTTTCTGTTCTTCTTAATCTTATGTTTAAGACCCTAAGTTGGAACTTCAGGTTAATAAGCTATACTCAGAGCTATTAAAGTAACTCAAAGAAATTCCAGCCAAAATAAAGAAAATGAATTCCAATCACTGTGGTTGGAACTGCAGTTTCCATGCGGTAGTGGCCACTGTAGTGCCCATGCGATCACACTGTGATATAAACAATGTATTCAGGCCGTGAAGTACAAACTGCAATGAGATTCTATTGGCTGACGCAAATATAAATTGCTCCTGGAGGAAAATGTGATAGCGTAATTCAAAATATTAATATGTGTCCTCTCTGAGCCAGCAACTCTAACTCCAGGAATTTGCCCTACAGGAATATTCACTGATAAGCACAATGATCTAGATACTAAAATATTAACTACAGTGTTGTCCATACTGGTAAAAAAATTGAAAAATTAAAATGATAATATCACCAACAAGAATAAATGTTTATAGTCAAAACCAGGTAGTCTGGTTACAGGATCTTTGCTCTGTAACGGTGAGCTAGATATGTGAAAATGGGAAAGAAATTAAAGCCCATAAACTGAGAAACACTCTACAGATATTAAAAGGAATGAAGTAAAAGAATATTTTAAAAATAAGGTAGATCTCTATGTATTGACATGGAAAGATCTCCAAGATAAATTAAGTGAAAAAAGCAAAACACATAATAATATATAAAAGAAGGTATGATCTCCTTTATGTTTCAAAAACACTATATACAAGTAAATGTATGCATTTCTATTATTGTATTTTTTCCACTTCAAGTACAGTATTCTGTTGTTGTTGTTCACTGTTATGTTCCTAGTACCTGGAATAACGTCTGACACAGAGACATACTCAAATATTTTTCTTAAAGTATAATAAAAGAGTAAATGTTGAATGAATGATTTCTGAACCACTGTCACCAAGCACCTCCTAAAAATCTTTGTGTTCTGTTTGCTATTGTCTTATTCTTCTCTTATTAAACATGAAATGTAAAGATAGTTTATCATCTCCACAATAAAACAAAAACTATTTTTTACCAAAAAAAAACAAAAAAACAAAAACAAGTAAGTGTATGCATTTTTAGATGCACAGAAAACCACTGAAAGTGGTTACATCTGGAGAGAATAGATGTAAGGTGAAGGGGAAGTTTCATATAAGAATTCCATAAGTTCTTTATAGTTTCTTTTTAAAATAACCAGAAAATTTATAATTATTTGTACAATTGAAAAAGAAAAAAGAGCAATTCTAAAGCTGCATTTCCATTTTATAATTTGACCATTATTATTATCAGTCATCTAACAGTTTACTTGCACATGAGCAATTCTAGGACCACCTTGGAAGCTTTTTAAAAAATACCTATGCCTGAGTCCTATTGCAGACCACTAATCAGAATCTTTGAGGGCACACCCCAGGCATCAATACTTTTTAAAAAACTTCCCTGTTGATAGTGAGCAGCTACTTGAGAACCACCACTATATACAAAACAGAGTTTACCACTGACAACTTTAACCAAGAGATCACCTCGTGATCCCAACCACAAGAAATGTGGTTCAAAACTGAATACCAAATATTCCCCAAACACTGTTTCAACAGTTCACTGATGCCTGGAAAGGAAGAAGGCAGAAAGGAGGAGGGGAGAGAGGAAAAAGATTATGTATGGATCTTGAACTAAAAATGATTCCCTGAAACTTCTGATTCTAACAGCACAGAAACCTACATCTTTTTATCATCACTGTGTGTGTCAGTTGCTCAGTCGTATCCAACTCTGCAACCCCACGGACTGTAGCCCACCAGGCTCCCTGCTGTCCATGGAATTCTCCTGGGAAGAATTCTGGAGTGGGTGGCCATTTTCTTCTCCACAGGATCTTCCCAATCCAGGGATCAAACCTGGGTCTTCTGCATTGCAGGCAGATTCTTTATCATCTGAGCCACCAGGGACGTCTCCTGCTTATTTTGGTAGGAAAAGACTACAAAAATCTATGGAGTCTAGGTTCCAAAGTAGTTTCTCTGTTTCTGACACCATTACTCAATTCTTAGTTCATCCTTATGTGTTAAATGTGTATGCACACATATCATCAAAACAGGTGATAACTTACAGCCATTGAATCAACTGCTCCTTTCTCTAAATTTCACTATTATCACCAATTAATATTTATTGACTTCTCATAATAATTCTTTTAATTCTCCATTTCTGTTGCCTCCATCTATAAATATTCTCAAAACCATATAAACTTGTTTCCTGTAGATATATTCCTATATTTCTAATGGCCAAATATTTCTAATGGCCAAATTCTGTTGGATATTACATACAAAATTAATATAAACATAAAAAAAAGATCTCTGGTTTTATAAAGTATGTTACCCATGGAATTTTTAAAACCTCTAAAATTTAAACTACATTTCATCTAAAAGACTGCCACTGATAAAATTATTCCTGCCTACTCTGTTTTTTTTTTTTTAAACTTAGAGATAAATAAAATGTATAATAGATTGTTGTTCAGTCACTAACTTGTGTCTGACTCTTTGTGACCCCATGGACTGCAGCACACTAGGCTTCATTGTCCTTCACCATCTCCCAGTTTGCTCAAACTCATGTCCAATGAATTGGTGATGCTGTCTAATCATCTCATTCTCTGCTGCCCTCTTCTCCTTTTGATGTCAATCTTTCCCAGCATCAGGGTCTTTCCCAATGAGTTGGCTCTTTGGATCAGGTGGCCAAAGTACTGAGGCTTCAACTTCAGGATCAGTCCTTCCAATGAATATTGAGGGTTGATTTCCTTTAAGATTGACTGGTTAGATCTCCTTGTAGTCCAAGGGACCCTCAAGAGTCTTTTCCAGCACCACAATTAGAAAGTATCAATTCTTCATTGCTCAGCCTTCTTTATGATCCAACTCTCACATCTGTACATGACTACTGGAAAAATCATAGCTTTGACTAGATGGACCTTTGTCGGCAAAGTGATGTCTCTGCTTTTTAATATGCTGTCTAGGTTTGTCATAGCTTTCCTTCCAAGGAGCAAACATCTTTTAATTTCATGGCTGCAGTCTCTGTGCGCAGTGATTTTGGAGTCCAAGAAAATATAGTCTGTCACTGTTTCCATTGTTTCCCCATCTATTTGCCATGAAGTGATGGGACCAGATGCCATTATCTTAGTTTTCTGAATGTTGAGCTTTAAACCAGCTTTTTCACTCTCCTCTTTCACCTTCATCAAGAGGCTTTTTGGTTCCTCTTCACCTTCTGCCATAGAGTGGTATCATCTGCATATCTGAGGTTATTGCTATTTCTCCCGGCAATCCTGATTCCAGCTTGTGATTCATCCAGCCTGGCATTTCACATGATGTACTCTGCATGTAAGTTAAATAAACATGGTGACAACATACAGCCTTATCATATTCCTTTCCTGATTTTGAACCAGTCAATCGTTCCATGTCCGGTTCTAATTGTTGCTTCTTTACCTGCTTACAGGTTAGACCACCCTAAGGATTGGTTTTCAATGCTATTTTTAAAAAGCTAACTGAGTCTAACCGCCATTCAATTCTTTCTGGTGAATAAATGCTAGATGTTTGGATGGCTCTGTATGGCTTAGTGTTAGCATGGGTCAGTCTTATGAAGACAAAACTAACGTCAACTCTAAACCCTAAAACTACTGGCAGAGGAAATGCATATGCCTCTTCCAAACCTCAGTATCCAGACCATTTGCTAAAGCTGAGTTCTAAGGGTACTTTTTACTTATCAACTGCTTTGCAGTCATGGAATTAAAAGACGCTTACTCCTTGGAAGGAAAGTTATGACCAACCTAGATAGCATGTTCAAAAGCAGAGACATTACTTTGCCAACAAAGGTGCGTCTAGACAAGGCTATGGTTTTTCCAGTGGTCACGTATGGATGTGATAGTTGGACTGTGAGGAAAGCTGAGCGCCGAAGAATTGATGCTTTTGAACTGTGGTGTTGGAGAAGGCTCTTGGGAGTCCCTTGGACTGCAAGGAGATCCAACCAGTCCATTCTGAAGGAGATCAGCCCTGGGATTTCTTTGGAAGGAATGATGCTAAAGCTGAAACTCCGATACTTTGGCCACCTCATGCGAAGAGCTGATTCATTGGAAAAGACTCTGATGCTGAGAGGGATTGAGGGCAGGAGGAGAAAGGGACGACAGAGGATGAGATGGCTGGATGGCATCACCGACTCAATGGACATGAATTTGGGTGAACTCTGGGAGTTGGTGATGGACAGGGAGGCCTGGCATGCTGTGATTCATGGGGTCACAAAGAGTTGGACATGACTGAGCGACTGAACTGAACTGAACCTCTTTTTACCACCTGATTCTACAATGTGCAATTACCTAAGATACCTTGCCTGTCAGTGGATTCAATTGCTTACAATACCCAAGCAATCACTTTCATAAATATATATGAAAAATAGAAAAAAAAACCCAAACACTTAAGAATATCTACAATGAGTATGACTTCATACTAGATACTAATGAAATGTATGTGAATAGTTAGCTAAATGGTAATATATACGTGTGTGTGTGTGTGTGTGTGTGTGTGTGTGTGTGTGTAAAATCTCGTTTGATGTCTTCGCCTGCCTGCTTTTTGGATTGCTTATGTTTATTAGTTTTTGGACACTCTCTCTGATTAATGCCATGGTCTGTCATCTGTATCATAACACCAGCTAAAAATGTACTGCAGTATCTTGACAACCGGCTAAAATATAGTAATAGCTCTATTCGCAAACCTTTCATCATCTTATAAAAACAAAAAGATAAGATGGAAAATGTGTGGGACAGACATGTGATGAATGATGGTGCAGGGTCAAGAGAAGTAGGGACAGAACATACAGCAGATTTTAAAGAGTCGAGGACATGAAAGGGGAGAGAAAAACCACTGGAAAAATTGGGGCAAAGGGAGCCTTTTTCATGTAAGGGCCCTTCCATCACTTATAAGTATAAGCCAGGCATTTTTGTATTTCATTCCATTATGTTTAAAAGTACTTGGAAGTCATGCAGCAATTCCATGGAACAATAATTGTTTGTTGAGAATTGGCTACTTTGTACCATAACTTGAGAGGGAGCATTATAATGAATTCTAGGTCATAAGTTAAATCTGTATTTGGAATAGAAATGTTATCTCTCTTTTAGGTGGCAAACAACATGCCGCATAGGTAATCTCTTCTGGCTAATGGAAAAGCTGAAAAAACAAGGAGAAAGATAGACTCAAACACAGATAACTTAATGCTTTCCAATTTCTGGGGAAATCAAAACAGTCCGTTATACAACAGGACCCAATCTCACATGCAGTGGGCACTCTGACAGCACAGCTTGCATGATCCCATCACAACTAAGAAGTGTCCAGGTCAGGACAACACGCAGACACACACACACACAAAAGGCACTGTATTTTTGAAGTGGCAGAGTTGCAACTATCCAAACTGCTGGTTTAAATTCGTTCTAGTTGGAACCAAGGTCAATTTATCTACCATTTTTGGTCACACCGAACTTTAGGTATAAAGTGTTTTTAAAAGGTTAGTGCAGGTAGTAAAGTGAAAGCAAGACATTCAATATTCATCTATCTTGAGGTGGTTAAAATTAGGTATTTACTTTGATGAAAGAATCAGATTATAGTAATCTGATTACAGCAATGTGAAAATGTTGGTTCATTTATCTATTACAGCAGTCCTGCTGAAAACTTAAAACCCCAGTGCCGCTTGCTTTCCACCAGACCATTTCACATTCACCAGTGTCAGAGGTGTGACATCTGCTGTAAATAAACACTGGTTTGCCCTGAAGAAAGACAATTCCACCACTGCTTTTATGTCAACTTTTATAAATTTTGGGTTTTTTTTTTTTTTTTTTGCTCATTGCATGATTTCTTTTAGGCACTGGCTAAATACTAGCTTTATTTTTATGGTTGCCATATTTCACAAATCATTCTAAAGTGGTATCTTTCTCTTATGTGTACACTGAATTTTTTATTAAACATTTGGTCCAAAGCACAAGAAATTTAAGAGGAATTTCATTATGATTACTTGATAGGTGAAATAATAATTTGTTATCTAGAGAAGTAGATATAAATATCAAAACAATTTATGAGATGATTTAAACACATAATAAAAATACTTAAAGATTAAAACACCTTAGGTATTCAAACAGGGACTGTAAAATTAAAAAGTGACTAGCTCCTATTTTGTCACACACACCTTCTCAGTTAAAGCATAAAAGGAAGAGACAGCATGAGAAATTTCAAAGGAAAGAATGATGTATAGAGGTCAAGAATCAATTTTAGTGGCATGACTGATGAACTGCACAGAATAAGGTTAGATAACAGTTTCAGATTTATGCTGGTTATTTGCAAGCTGGAAGCAAAAAAGAGGGATGGATTAAGATGCAATCCTACTTTTAGCCAACTGAGGTATTGTTGTTGTTTTATTTAGCCAAACTGACCATTTAAAGCTTTGAAGTTACCAAGGCTTAATTACCTTTGTGCCAATAATAATGTTGGTAGTGTCTGAGTTTCTATGAAGATAGTGTTAAAACAACTCCCTATTACTGAATCAATATTTTTCATGTTAACACTGAATTGTTGCTATATTCTTGAATTAATAAGAACTACTTGTAAGCTTTCCATATTGACAATGTTTATACGAGTCACATTAAAATATGTTTTTAAAGGACCTATTGCCCTAGAGCAAGTTGCTTGGTGTGATCTACCCAAAATGTCATTCTCAGGATTAATTCATGTGAAAGATGCAAAAGAAGATTGTGCCAAATCATCTTCCATCACTACAGCTACTCAAGAATCAGAAGGAGTTAAAAACTATCCTGCTGAAATCACCAAAGAAAGGTTTCTACTGATCAATAAGTTTGATCTCCTCCTGTTCCAGCACCAGCTACTGCTGAGGAAAATAATGAAGTACAGATGAGATGTAAATGACCTCTGTCCACTTCTCCCTCCAGCCCAATTGGTCTTCCTGTGACTGGCTATATAATATTGCACTTTGTCAAGAATCAGCAGTTCTTATATCGTTTACCATGTCGGTATGTGGGTAAGTGCAAACTGAACAAAGAAAATCGCTACTATGTTCAGACAACCTTCATAAACTGTGATATTATCCCCTCTCTGTGTAGGTCTCATTATGAAAATTAAAGCTTAAAATCATGTAGGGCTTCCCTAGTAGCTCAGCTGGTAAAGGATCCACCTGTAATGTAGGAGATCCCAGTTTGATTCCTGGGTTGGGAAGATCCGCTGGAGAGGGGATAGGCTACCCACTCCAGTATTCTGGCCTGGAGTAGTCCATGGGGTTGCAAAGAGTTGGACATGACTGAGCAACCTAGCTACTTCTTGTTTTCCTCCTTACTGGTTGCTGCTGCCCTTCATGTCATCCCACCTTTTTATATGACTAAAGATTGATGGCCAAGCTGCTAAAGTATTCTTACAGATCTTCACTGATCCCTTAAGAAATTTTGATTCCCTATTTGAGCATTTTAAGGCTGTGATTCTGTGAGTACACAGCCACTATAACAAAAAGAGACAACTGAGGAGCAAAGGATGGAGGTAAAATATGCAGTATGAGAAGGGCAGGTAGCTCCATGGACACAGCTAAGCCAGGACTGCTTACCCACAACCAGATACTTTTTTAAAAAAAATATTATTTATATTTATTTGGCTGCACTGGGTCTCAGGCATGGCATGTGGGATCTTTAGTTGCACCATGTGAACTCTTAGTTGCAGCATGTGGGATTTAGTTCCCAGACCAAGGATCGAACCCGGAGACTTAAGTCACTGGACGACTAGGAACATCCCCCAATACTCTTAATAAGTAAAAACCATTAGGACTAGATTCTGCCCATTAACAAATTTACGTTTGCAAATTCTATAAGCCAAACTATGGCTTGCCTTGGAAACAATTCCTTTAACATTTGAATGATAAGAGTTTTCATCTCCTTTGGTCATCCTTTAAATTTGGATGATAAAGTTTACACGAAGAATCTCGTTTATCTTCTCAGTGGGACAAAAGAAATAAAGCCACTGAAGAATTTTTCTATGTGTCTCTAACAAAAAACTCTTTTTTTTTTTTTCACTGTGCCACACAGCTTACAGGATTTCAGTTCCCCAACTTGGGAATGAAACTGGGTCACAGCAGTAAAAGTCCAGAATCCTAACAACAAGGACATCAGGGAATTCCCTAACAAAAAAATTCTTGAAAAATATCCTGGTAGAAGTGGTAAAAGGAGGTGACCTTCTTTGGATAATACTTGATCTTTTCACTATAAAAATGTATGTATTTCAGAGAACAATAAACACTGAAAAATATGATAGATGCAAGTGGCAAAGTGCTATTTATCACACTGAGTGTGAAGTTCTCTTTATATGTTTTATTTTTATAATTAATTGAATATGTGTGTGCTCAATCGCTTCAGTCATGTTTGACTCTTTGCAACCCCATGGACTGTAGCCCACCAGGCTCCTTGCCCATGGGATTTTCCAGGCAAGAATACTGGAGTGGATAGCCATCCCCTCCTCCAGGGGATCTTCCCAACCCGGGGATAGAACCCCCACCTGCCTGCGTCTCCTGCATTGCAGGCAGATTCTTTCTTTGCCCACTGAGCTACCTGGGACGCCTGAATACAACATATGTGTAAGGAAAAAGTAGTGCTTCACTGGAAAACTGCATTGTCTAGACCCAGCACTCACAATTATGGATTATCTGATTCTGATTCTATGAGAGTTATCTTACAGCTCTTTAAATTGCCGATAACTGCAAAGTTATTCTTGCCCACACAGCAGCAAATTCTGCCCTGTCAGGTTCAATTAACTTTCCTTTCCCATGTGGAAAAAGCTAGTGCTGCCTTTATTTGCATGCTAATCTCAATATTTCTCATCTACATGTGTCTGTTCTTTGGATTCTCCTTTGAAAGTTTGTAACATCTGCTTGTTTCCTTCATTTGACTTTAAAAAATATCTTTTATCACTTGCTTATTTTATATCTGTATGAAAGTCATGATGTCATCTTTTTTGAAAACTATCCTGTAATTCTCATACAGTAAATCTATATAGAAGCCACTTCATGAGATGCAAAGATCATTATGACATCCTGATGACATTTTTTAAGCACACAGAATCTAGAAAAGAGATCAGATGCATAAATGCACAGCTAACTTTAACCCTCAGGTTTTTTGTGTTGTTGTTATTGTTTTGGTTGGGCTAAATCTTCACTGCTGTGCAAGGGCTTTCTCTACTTGCAGGGAGTGGGGGCTCTTCTTCATTGTGGCACACGGCATAGTTGCTCCACAGCATGTGACATCTTCCTGGACCAGGGACTGAACCTGTGTCCCCTGTCCTGGCAGGCAGATTCTTATCCACTGCACCACCAGGGAAGTCCTAACACTCAGGGTTAATGGACCGAATTTAAGTTTTTGTGTTTCTCTTCAGGAATGTTATTTTTCCTACACCTTGAAACATTTTGCTCTTTCATAATCCTGAGAAGTATATCCAACTATTGTAAGGAGTTGAAAAAAATAAGAAAATTTCAATTTTTCCAGAGAAGATATACAAACAGCCAACAGGTACAAGATGCTCAACATCATTAATCAGGGAAAGCAAATTAATATCACAATGAGTTTATCACCTTACACCTGTTAGAACGGCTGTCATCAAAAAGACAAGGGATTAACAAATGTAGATGAAGATGTGAAACAAAGAAAGTCTGGGCACTGTTGGTGGGAATGTAAACTGGTGCAGCTATTATGGAAAACAGCATGGAGATGCTTCAAAAAAATTACAAATAGAACTACCATAGGATCCAGCAATTCCACTCTGGGTACAGACCTAAGGGAAATGAAATCCTTACCTTGAAAAGATATCCCACTCTAGCATTATTTACAATAGCTAAGACATAGAAACAACCTAAGCATTCACTGATGGATGAATGGATAAAGAAATGTGGTATTTTTATACACACAATGGAATATTATTTATAGCCATAAGAAAGACAGATCCTGCCGTTTGCAAAAACATGAATGAACCTCAAAGGGATTACACTAAATGTAATAAATCGGACATTGAAAGACAAGTACTTACGTGGAACCTAAAAAAAAATTGTCAAACTCATAGAAAGAAAATTGGTTGCCAGGTGTTGGATGGTGGGAGAAATAGGGAGAGGTTGGTAAAAGGATACAAACTCTCAGCTATAAGTTCTGAAGATCTAATGTATAACATGGTAACTACAAATCATAATGCTGTATTGTATACCTGAAAAATGCCAAGAGAGTAGAACTTAAATGTTCTTACAAGAAAAAAAAAATAAGATAAATATGTGAGGTGATGGACATGTTAATTAACTAGATGGGAAGAATTCTTTAGTAATGTATACATATATCAAATGATCACATCGTACATTTTAAAAATCTTACAATTTAACTTAACTACACTTTAATAAAGCTAGGGTGGGGAGAAGACTTAGAATGTTTCCTTTTCAGGACTTCATGCCACTTAATACTTTTTCTCTTCTCTTTTATTTTATATAACTTTCCTATTCTCAATTCACTGTGCTGGAAACTCACTGAGACAAATATCAGGAGACTTCCACTTTTGTTTTTAGCTCTACTATGAACTAACTCTCCATTACTTTCCATGCACTTGCTGGGCTTCCCAGGTGGTGCAAGTGAAAGAGAACCTGCCTGCTAATACAGGAGACATAAGAGACGCAGGTTTGGTCCCTCGGTCAGGAACATCCCCGGGAGGAGGGCATGGCAGCCCACTCCAGTATACTTGCCTGGAGAATCCCATGGATAGAGAAGCCTGGTGGGCTTTGGTCCAAAGGGGTGCAAAGAGTTGGACACAACTGAAACCACTTAGCAAGCACACACATCTCCAGTGCTAGGACTTGACTTCTCTTGATTCTTTCCCAACTTAAACTGTCTATATCTCTCTACTCTCATAATGCACAACTTAGTCTGATTTAATGATACTCTCTGAGAAATATCTTCCAGACCCATAGTGGGCAATGGTAGGTAAAAGAGACTCAAATTTATCTCAAGTTGGGGTTGGGAGGGGACCAAAGGATAAGGGGGACTAGTTTGCTCATAAAAGCTTTATTGAAATGAGTCCATCCAAGCTGGGAAAGGGGCACTTGAGATCAGAAGCAACTCAGAGGATGAAAAAAGGGGGTGGGAGTGGGAGGGAGGATTTTAAATACCTAGACTCAAGAGTCTCAATCTTCTCTAATTTCATAACCCTAAATATCAATTATGCTAAACTGATCACTCAACTGCCCTGCACAAACCTGGCATGCAGAACTGTTGGCAAAGAATCTGTTTAATATTATTCTGATCTGCCTCCAGAATAATCGATTAATTATACAATGAAATAACTTTCTGATAACTGGCAAATAACCATACTGAATTTAAAATGTTCACAGAAAATAAAGGAGAAAATTTAAAAATGATGTGATCTAGAGGGATGATAAAATAATGAAAAAATCGCTATTTCATCATCCTTGTTATTGCATTGTCCAAAGTATTGTCCGATCTTTCCAGAAGGTATAAAAGACATCAGAAGACAGGACTTTGGTTGTCTTTTTCTTTTTAACTCTTCACTGAACACAGTTGAGAATTCAGAAATTTTCACCTTTTGCATAATGGCAAAGGGAAGAAAACTGACAGAAGATATTTTGCAGTTGTTAGATGAAAAAGAACACAAATACAAAAAGACAGACAGTAATACTCCAGACTATAATGATGATGATTAAATTAATCATATAAGATAAAGCTCAGATCATGAGTACTCGCATAATATATCCTAGAAATATATTTTAGCAAACTTATGAATCAATGAGTGAAAAATATACTTCTACAGACAAAAAGGAAATTTGTTAGTCTTTCAGGGAGGATTAAATCATGTAATATTTTTTGAAAAGACATGTTTGCTACAAGGACATGTAACAGTATTTTTTCACCTTTTATCAAGTTTGTGCTAGGGAATTTATTTGATATGGTTCATAAGTGGACAAATGATGAAGGCACTGACTGTAAGGAGATAAACAGCACAGAAATGAAAAATCTCATTGAACTGATCATTCTAATCAGCATCTAAAATGAGAATATTTTGTTGCTATTGATTGAGGAAAATTACCACTCTCTTCCACAAAACTATGAACCATAAAAGTTTTTAAAGCACTGTATTTTGACGATACAAGAAGAAACAGAGGTAATAAAAAGCTGGAATTCTTAGAAATGTATTTGAAACCTGGATCACTATTTGTAAGACGGCTATGTTCCAAGCTCATCCATGAGCAGTTACATTCATTCAAAGGATATTGCTCATTTTGGGTGTATATATCTTTACACCAGAAAAATATGGAATAAACTTTGAGTTTGTTACATTTAAATTCTTATTAATTTCCAATCCAGTTGTTTTTCACAACATCCCTTCATTTTTGTATCTGTAAATTATTTATAAAATGATTTTTTAAATATGTTTTACAAGAGGACACTGAACTCAGAGAGTAACTGGCAATGACTATTCTTCCTGGTATGCTGCTGCTGCTAAGTCGCTTCAGTCATGTCTGACTCTGTGCGACCCCATAGACGGCAGCTCACCAGGCTCCCCCATCCCTGGGATTCTCCAGGCAACAACACTGGAGTGGGTTGCCATTTCCTTCTCCAATGCGTGAAAGTGAAAAGTGAAAGTGAAGTCGCTCAGTAGTGTCTGACTCTTAGCGACCCCATGGACTGCAGCCTACCAGGCTCCTCTGTCCATGGGATTTTCCAGGCAAGAGTACTGGAGTGGGGTGCCATTGCCTTCTCCGTCCTGGTATGCTCGTGGCTAATAAAATGTAGAGTTTGACAAATGGTGTAAGAGATAGAAAATGTTATATCTTTTCAAGATTAGTCATGGTCACAATTATTAGGAGCAGTAAGAATGGTTTTGTAAGGGAGCTGACCTGGCTACAACAAGTTAGTCAAAAGCTACTTAAAATAAGATTTGTATAGATGGAAGAGAAAAAACACACCAGGTGAATCTATGGCTTGAATTAGAAAATGGAAGTGGAAAACTGGAGATCTATCTAGGAAGGCAACTGGTTAGCTTGCAAAAGCAAATGGAGAAGATTACTGAGCAGAATATTAAATATATTTTATAATTTAATATTTTTAAATCTTTCATCTTAAGAGTTGGGAAAAAAATTGAGTTTCAAAGCTGATATATGCATTGCTCATGACCACAAACTTAATAATGGACAGCCCAGGATTTCCCTCTACAACTCTAGTGATGCACGATAAATCACTTAATATTCTCTGGGTTTCCTCATCTAAAATAAGTTTCATCATTTAGGAATCCTTTTATAAAGATGATAATGATTCCCACTTACTTTTCATGGCCACTGTTGGTCTCAAGTGAGATAAATATTTTAAAATGCTTTGCAAACTACAAAGCTCTATATAAACAGTAGGTACAATTTCTCTCCCTTATCTTGGATATTATATTCCTGAAGCACTTCCACTTCATTGGTGGTGAGATAATGGAAGAAGAACTGAAGTTCTCATGAGTTCGGGTAAGAGAATGCAAAAATGAATAACAAGAGAAGCTTAAAATATCTTTTCAACAATACTGAAGAAAAACTAAATAGCCTAATAATAATATTTTGCTTATCTTATAATGCTATATTTAATTTGTATTTACCATTCCTTGTCCACTCGGATTTTCTTTACTGTCTCTTACTCTGAACTTTGATGAGCTATTAGCAAATTTATTTGGTTTGTTGCAGATGCCAAACATTTTTTCTTGTATATAGATAATTGTTGAAATGTTCAGTATTTTTCTGATTTATATCTTGGAGTACCTAAAAATCAAATGTAGAGTAACTTTGTTTTAATAAATTCTATTAGTAATTCTATAGATGAAGAAAATTATAAAGACATTAATCTGTGTATACTGCAGTTTTATGTATGGCAAACTGGCTTACTATTTGCATATTCTAGAAACTACTTTTTTCATCTAGCTCTTAGGATACTGTTATAATGGCTTTCTTTCTACCTTTCTGGCATTATTTGCCTAACTTATTCTCAGTATCTTCTTGGATTCCACCAAGATCTAAATGTATGCTTATCTATTATCATCTCTCCTTTGAACAACTGATCTATTTCCTTAAGCAATTTTATTTGTGCTGATCACTCATAAATTATTTCCACTTTGATGTCTTTCTGTAATCTCAAACTCAATTCATCTCTTCAAGGCCATCTGACCCCGTGTTTCCAGATGTCTTCCAATATTGATTAATTTTCCTGTTAGTTCCTTCATTTATCACTGCATTTCATAGTGTCTACGGTCATATTAGTTGGTTGCCTCAAAGAAAAGGAAAAGGTATTATTAAAATCTACACTAACTTTTTGTCCTTTAGAAGCAAAATGGAAACATAAAGTTTATTCTTGGGTCAACTTTCCTAAACCTATAAACAGTCTTCTCAAGTACCTTGTCCATTTGGGGACAGATTTCTGGTCTTCCATCATGATTTCATACCAAGACTGGTCATTCTAAGTGATATTCCAGGTACATCTATCAACCTACCTGTTCCACTCAATTACCAACCAGCGATGACCATGTTAGTATTATCTTAAATATTATAAGTGAAATATAAAAACGTATTAAGTTAGTCACCCTGTATTAGTTTTAATAGCATGATAAAAAATTAACAGTGAAAAGGAAAACTACTATGAGCTGCTGGAACCTGAAGGTGGAAAGAGAGAATTTAGTATCAAAAGGGCATCATTATGCAAGTGAGTGAGGTATAGAGTAACTAATGTCAAAAAAAAAAAAAAAAGGAAAGAAAGGCATGCATTCCCACCTACTTTACTTTCTGTACTGTCGTTACTATTGTGTATTCTAGACAATACTGCAGAGGAAGAGGCACCTACTACGCTGTCATATAACCTGAGGCAGCAGCCTTAGCTCCTGGGCAAAAACTACCAACTCAGCTCAATTCCCTCATCTTTTGACAAGTCTTTTGGACAAGCTTCAGTAATCACTACATAAGGAATTTGCAGACTTCCCTGGTGGTCCAGTGGTTAAGAATCCACATTTCAATGCAGGGGATTCAGGTTCGATCCCTGGTTGGGGAACTAAGATCCTACATGCTGGGGGGTAACTAAGCCTGTGTGCCAGAATGAAAGATTCCGTGTGCTGCAACTAAGACCCAACGCAGCAAAATAAATCAGTAATTTTTAAAAAGGAGTTTCCAAAGAAGTTGTAACGGAAGAACTAAAAGTTATAAGTCAGCTGACATGCATTCTGGACGTACTGCTATTCTGAAAAAAAGAAAACACAAACACACACAAACAGCAAATTTACAAAAAAAAAAAGAAAAATGACATAAAAAATTTTAAATACACTAGCAAAAATAAAATTTTTTGAGGTGCTAAGGTTGAAGTCATGGATTTGGCAGACATCATTGAAAGGACAGATGGTAGTTTAAACTACAGGACAGAGGTCAACCAGCAAAACATGAAGAGAACAGATCTGCAGACAAAGTTTTCAGAGATACTTCTATTTATAATTTTCAGGTGGAAGAACCAGCAAAGTGTCTAACAAGAAATTGTCAAAGGGGTAGCAGTGTTGACTGAAAAAAATTGTACAACCTAAAAATTCAGTTATGTGAATTTTTTTTTTTTTCCGTTGACAGCAGGAAGGCAAGAAAAGAAGGTTTTCTCCAGTTAAAAATGAAAATAGTTTAGTAGTGGAGAAAATGGCTAATAAGATGAGGTATTAAAATAATAGGTTGATGGATTTAGTAATCAGGCAGTAGTGAGAAGCCTCAGATAGAATATACAATAAAAACAAAAGAATAAAGATCTAAAATTGAACTGCAGTGCCAGTATCAAACTTAACTTCCTAAGAGTCAAACACGCATATCTTAGGGAAGTAGAAGTCTGTCAAAGAGTAGAGAAAAAGCCCTTTCCAAAGCTGTACACACTTTTTTGGAAAATCACCGGAATCAAATAGAAAAGCAGGAAAAAAAAAAAAAAGAAAACACAAACACACACAAATAGCAAATTTACAAAAAGAGAAAGAAAAATGACATAAAAATTTTTTTAATTTTTTTTAAAATTTAAAAACTAGCAAAAATAAAATTTTTTGAATCAACCATACCAAAAACCCCATAACGAATTATATTCCCCTCAAAGTAGCATATAAAAATACTCTGACCATACCACCAAAAACAACTAAAAATACTGGACAAAATATTTTTAAAACATCTTTTGAAATGGATTACTGATCAGGCAAGAAAATAAGGAATGCTTAGAAGTCAAAAAGGAAGTGAAAACAGGAAACTAGGGCAGTAAGTGGAGCATTGAAACACTCTCACCCTGGAGGCATCCACAGAACCCTGCAAACCTTAAGCTTTGACCTTGTAAGGGGGATGATGAAGCAGAAGGGGAGGAAACAAACTCCAGGATCTGCCCGGAAGTTGGGGCTGTCAGAGGAGATCCTGTCCCAAGAGCTGGAACCCCCTCAAAACTAAACCCACAATGAAAAGATAAATGAAAAATAAATTTTCCCTGAAGAAGGGGATGGCATGGAAACTTTCCTAACCCCCAACATGATGCTGGGAGGAAGAGAAACCTATTTCCCCTGAGAAGTGATAACCACAACCCAGACTGCAGCTCATGTGGGGATGTGGCATGAGCTGAGCATGTCTTAAAAAATGGCTCCCAGTTGGTACAAATGTCTCCAGGCAAACACAAAAAATTCCTGGAAAAAAATGTATTTTTCAAGCCAGGAGCCAAAGAATTCCTATAGGTAAAAGTCCAAGAAATATGATTGGTTAAAAAAATAATGAAAAACAAAAGGAAAATAGGGTACCATGAATCAGCCAGCAGAATCAGACCCAAAGATCTCAGATATTGCATTGATTAGATTCAAACTGTAAAATAAATATTTTGATATGTTTAAAGCAATGGTTTTTATCAGGCCCATATCTACTTTTTTATAATAAATATTTTTGTAAATCCCCTATTTTTTTCATGAAAGAAATTTAATATAATCTACATACACATTATATATCTTATATTTATAAATACACATATGCAAAATATAAAATATAGGAGAAAAAGTAATTAATAGTAAAGTTATATTTCAATAAAAAATGCAGTAAAAAAACCACACTAGATGACACAGTAAAATTGTCAGTGGATGATACTTGATTATGAGAAATAAATTTGAACTTAAGAGAAGCCATTCTGTACAAGCAAAGGAAAATGAAAAGAGGTACAGAGGAATACCAGAAAAAAAGTTAGTGTGAATATACTATACACAAGGAGAAAGGGAATGACTGTAATTGAAGTAACATATCAAGGCACGTTTGAAAATAATCAACATATAAAATATGAGAAAATAACACTCTTTAAATGAGCTGCTGCTGCTGCTAAGTCACTTCAGTTGTGTCCGACTCTGTACGACCCCATAGACGGCAGCCCACCAGGCTCCCCCGTCCCTGGGATTCTCCAGGCAAGAACACTGGAGTGGGTTGCCATTTCCTTCTCCAATGCATGAAAGGGAAAAGCTACACTTTATTTATAATTGCAGTATCCCATTCCCCATACTGTAACATGGTAGACAATCATGCTGAAGTACAGCAGAAAACATGTATCTTTCAACTCTACCTCATAAATTCAGTGTCAAGTATATAAAAAGACCTTGGAAACCATGCCTTTTAACAGGTGACAAGAAATAGCTGATGAACTGGAAAATAAGATGATAATACGAGAGCTTGTAGAAAAATTGTTTTTGGAGACAGTATCACAGTAGCTCTCATAAACAACCTGCAACTCCCAAATAAATAATTTCTATGTGCAATTTTTAAATCTCTATGTTACAGAAAAATTAAGATTATACAGATTCAGTAGGCTTCTGACCATGACAGACTCACTAGACTTGCTCTTCTTCAGTAAACAACAACTGATAAAGATATATGAGGTAACTGTTTACAGGCACTGAATGGGACAACAGGCAGTGACAACCTGATGCTTTATGGAAAGGTAACATTCAGTATAAGCACCTTGTGTGACCTGGCTTCTCAAGCAGACTTGGGACTAAGAGAGTCAGAGAGACAGAATCCAGGCATAGCACAGTGATGTCAATGAGCAGAAGAATTAAAGATTTGAGTTAAAGGTTTACAAAGCAGTTGAAATTGTGGAACAGGCTACTGGATACAAGAAATCTATGCAAAAGAGCATCCCCTACCCCTATACACAGAGTGAGACTACTAAGCACAGCAGAAAGAAGCTGTTATTTGGTGGAAATATAAGCAGATACCCAAGGTCACACAGTGTTGTAAGATACAGGAGTTCTACACAGACAAAGTAGTAAGACAACACTGGATTCCTAATCCAGTACCTTGGGCATTCATTTGAGATCCCAGTAACTAATAATTAGGAATAAGGAGCATACCCTAGAGGAAGGGCTGCATCCTAGGACTAAAACCAAAACAGATCTACACTAAATTAGAATAAAAACAAGGCTGGCAGAATAAAAAAAACTAACAGTAATTCAACTGCCCAGAAGAAAACTCAACATCTTATAAAGAAGGTCAAAAACCCAGACTCCCTACAACTATCAGCAGCAACATTCTACATTAAAAAAAAAAATTACTAGACATATAAAGAAGCACAGGGGGGGAAAAAGGCAGACAAAAGACGCTGAAAAGACCCAAATGTTGGAAATAAAAGAGCTCAACACAACTATGAGAAATATGTTCAACAACATAAAGGAAAAGAAAGTCACGCTGAATTTTTAAAAATGGGGAATCTTGGCAAGAAGATAAACAAAATAAACTGACTGGAAATTCTAGAACTGAAAACCATAGCTAAAACAAAAACTGCACTGACTAGAAATTTCAGAAAAAGAATCAGTGACTTTAAAAACAGACTGCAAAATAACATGAACTGGATTTCAGATAAAATAAAGGGCTGAAAAATATGAACAGAGTGTCTGTGACATGTGAGATAATATGAAATAGTGTGTTATATATATAAGTCGTCCCAGAAAAAAAGGAGAGAATGGAGCAGGAAAAAAAATACTTGAAGAAATAATGGCTAAAAATGTCCTAAATTTTATGAAAAACATCTTGGATCAACAGATTTAAAATGCTCAGAGAACCCCAAACATGATAAATGCAAATAAAACATACCTTAGCACATGATACTTACTACCAAAAATCCAAATTTAGAGGCAAGGGGAACAAAAGGACACATTTCACACCATGGAACAAAGAAATGAATGACATTTAATGCCTTTTCAGAACTAATGGAGGCCAGATAACAAACAACATCTTCAAAGTAGTAAGATAAAAAATATACACTTTCAACTGAGTATTTTGAATCTTTAAAAATATCCTTCACAATTGAGGATAAAATAAAGATACCTGAGAGAACTTGTGGCCAGCAGACCTCCATAAGAAGAAATGCTAAAAAAAAAAAAAGGAAAAAAATTTCTTCAGGCTCAAGGGAAATGCTACCACATGAAAATTTCGATCTATACAAAGAAATGAAGAGAAATGGAAATGGGCAGTGTGTACATAAACATAAAATGCTATTTTCTATTCTTATTTCTAACATAAATATCAATCTAAAGCAAAAGTAATAACACTAAATTGTGGAATTTACAAGTTGTATCAAAGTAAATACATGACATAATAGGACAAAGAATGACCTAATAGCACAGAGCATGACATAGGAGTGAATGAAATAACCCTTTCTAAGTGCTTACATTTTACAGCACGTTAAACAATATAAAGCAAAAAAAAAAAAAAAAAAAAGGGAATGAATAAAGAGAGGAAAACAGCAAATAGCAAAGTTGTAGACTTACATCTAACTATACCAGTAATTACATACAAATAGTCTCAGTTCTCCAAATAAAAAGCAGATTGTCAGGTTTGATTTAAAAAAAACCACATTTTTAAAATCAGTTTTTTATTTTAAAACACTGGTTTTGTGTACTAGGGGCTCTCTATTATACTTTCTATCTAATAAAGAAGTTGAATTAGTAATAAAAAATTTTTTAACAAGTCCAGTGGTTTTACTGGTGAATTCTATCAAATATTTAAAGAAAAAATCTTAAATAAATTATACAATATTACAAAATCTTTTTCCTTATAAGGAGGGAAATTGTTTATAAGACCTAAATAATCCTAATACCAAAGCCTCACAAATACATTATAAGAAAATAAAATTATATACACATATCCTTCATGAATACACAAATCATAGCAAAATACTAGCAAAAAGAATCTAGCAATATAAAAAACTATGTATCATGACCAACTGAGGTTGATCCCAGAAATACATTATATGTTGGTACTATCATTGAAAAGTCAATTAGTTGACTTAAAAGTCATATTAATAAAGGAGATAAAAACAGCTGATCGTTTCAGTACATTCAAAGAAAAGCACTTGAGAAAATCCAACATTCATTCACAATTAAAAATTTTCAGAAATTACAAACAGAAGCAAACTTTCTCAAGCTGGCAAAGGATTATCACAAAATAATTAATATTGAAATACTGAACACTTTCCTCCAAAGAATGAGAAGGTAATGATGTCCATCACTCCTAAGGAAAAAAAAATAAAAAATAAAACCAAGAAAAAGGAAAGAAATAAAAGGCATAAAGATAAAAAAGGGTTATCTTCACTGTAGACAATATGATGGTTAACACATAAAATCCTAAGGAATCTATGAAAGATAACAGAATTAATAGATAAATACAGTACTTAAGAAGTCAATTGTATTGTTATATACTAGCAGCAAAAGGTAAACAAAATTTAAGGAAATCATATATAATGGCATCCAAAACATAAAATATTCAAGAAAAAATTTAACAAATGATATGGAACACTTTTAATACTAAAAACGGTAAAATATTTCTAAGAGACATAAAAGAAAGCTTAAATATAATGATTATACATCAGATTAATGAATCCAAAAACTCAAAATGGTTAAGATATAAATTCTCACTGAACTATAGATTAAATGTAATCCCAACCAAATTTCCAGGTTACAAGTTTATTTGTAATTTCTATAAAATGCAGAGGACTTGGAGAAGGAAATGGCAACCCACTCCAGTACTCTTGCCTAGAAAATTCCATGGATGGAGGAGCCTGGTGGGCTACAGTCCATGGGGTCACAAAGAGTCGGACACGACAGAGTGACTTCACGACTTTAAATATCCAAGGCAATTTTCAAAATGATACACAAGGTTGAAGGACTGATACCACCTGATTTCAAGAGTTACTGTAAAGATAAAGATTTCCCGACCCAAGGACTGAATCCTCATCACCTGGGTCTCTTGCATTGTAGGCAGATTCTTTACCGACTCAGCCACCTGGGAAGCCCAAAGATACAGGAGGGTTCATCAATCTCAGCACTACGACATTAAGCCAAAAAATTCTTATTGTGGGGCTGTCCTATATACCTTAAGATTTTTATCAGTGTCCCTAGCCTCTAAGCACTAGATGCCAGGAGCAACTCGGCTCCTCAACTGTAACAACCAAACATGTCTCCAGGCATTGCCAAATGTCCCTGCCAGGGCAAACTCAACCCCAACTCTCATACAATAAACAAGACAGGGTGATACTGGGACTAGGATGGACAACTAGGTTAGCTTAAAAGAAAAGAATCCATAAACATGCTACCTTTGCGCAGCCAGTTGATTTTCAACAAAAATGAAGTTAAATCAATGAAACAAAGAAAGCCTATATCAAGAAGACATTACTAATATGTAGGTAGGACAATGTGTGGGTCCTCTGAGACTGTCTCACACACTGAAATCATCTAATATTCCTAAATAGTTAACTACCCCTTCCCATTACTGACCAAAGTAGAGGAGATAATAAAAAAAAAAAACCCTTTCCCATCACTGACTACCATCCATTTGTAGGGAAAATAACCAAATCTCCCCCACAAATTTCCAAACTGTGTGACAGAACTGTGCTCATAAAGAACCTCTGATCTAGAGAAATAACAAACGACTGAAAATATGATCATGAGCAAAAGGCAAACAGATTCAAAAAACAAACAGAATACCTAGAAATTTTTAAAAATGTAATTGGAACTAAAAAGCAAATGGATGTTTTAAGAAGTAGATCAGAAACAGCTGAAGAGAACATTAAGGACTTCTGCTTCCAGCAACATGACCAGCCAGGTTCTCTAAACAATGCACAAATTAAAAAAAAACATATATACTGGGCTTGCAGAAAACAAAGGTAACAGCCTCCCCAAATAAAAAGGTAAAGTTAGAGCAAGGAGCAGTGAGCTGTAAACAAGCTGGAAAGGCAGGGCTTCCCTAAGGATGAATAATATTAGTGCTGTAATAGGTGACTAGACTGAGTCATAGGCCCCGCAGCACCTAATTGTCTTCTATACCAAGGCAAAGATTTTTGAAATTAGTTATAATGATCAAGGCTATGGAAAGCCATAGTTCCAGGCAGAAGCAAACACAATTCCTTCTAGAGGAAAGTTTTCTCACTTTAAGCCTGTACTATTTCCATAGATTATAATCAAACACATATGACCTTATAATCAAAGATGATGAGACACCAGGAAATAAACCACCATGAGGTAAGGGTCAGTAGAAACAACAAATCACCAAGTTAGATTTCTAAAATACTTAAATCGTAAAGAACAGCTTATAAAATAGCTAGAGACAAAGTTTATAATGAAATAAAAGATGAAGTTATAAAAATGAACAATCAACAAGAGATCAGCAAAAATAACCAAATATATATTTGAAAATATAAAGTTCAATAGAACTGTTAGATACCAAACCAATACTGCTGACATTTCAACCTTAGTGGAGTTATAAAACAGCACTTGCTGCTGCCACTGCTAAGTCTCTTCAGTCGTGTCCGACTCTGTGCGACCCCACGACGGCAGCCCGCCAGGCTCCCCCGTCCCTGGGACTCTCCAGACAAGAACACTGGAGTGGGTTGCCATTTCCTTCTCCAATGCGTGAAAGTGAAAAGTGAAAGTGAAAAGTGAAAGTGAAGTCGCTCAGTCGTGTCCAACCCTCAGCAACTCCATGGACTGCAGCCTTCCAGGCTCCTCCATCCATGGGATTTTCCAGGCAAGGGTACTGGAGTGGGGTGCCATTGCCTTCTCCGAAAACAGCACTTAGACACAGCTAAAGGTTAGATTAGTAAACTGGAAAATAAATATGAAGAAACTGCATGGAATACAGCATAGACAGGTAAGATTAAAAATTTAAAAGAGAGTTTAAGAGATATTGAGAATAGAGTAAGAATATTTAAAGTACATCATAAACATGTGTAATAAAGAGAGAGCATAGAGAAAATAACGGAAAGCAATATTTAAAGATATAATGGTTGAAAATTTTCCAGAAGGGATGAAAAACTTGGAATATACACATTAAGGGACTATTACTCATACTAAGCAAGACAAAGAGAAATGAATCTACATCTATGTAATACACTGAAACTGTAAAAACCTAGGACAAAAAGATTTCACAGGCAGCTAGACAGAAAAAAATCATCTACAAAGAAACAGCAACCAGAATCATGGCAGATATCTTAACTACATTAATGGAAACCAAGAATCAGTATCATAATATCTTTATAATGCTGACAGAAAATATCTGTTAGTTAGAAACACATACCCTGTGAAACTAGTTTTTTAGGAATCAGAGTAAAATAGATATACTGAGATAAAAACAATAGAGTTTACTTCAAACAGGTTACTTATGGAAAATTCCAAAAGATATATATTGAGAAAAATTATCCCAGAAGGAAAGTCAGAGATGTAAAAAAAGTGAGTATACAATTCATTAAGCATGTATGTAACAATGACTGATATAATATAAAAATTATAATAATGATAATAATTATTTATAAGGTCAAAAAATAAAAACTGAAACATAACATAAAGGTTTAGAGGAGGTTCCTAGGCTTTACTCTAGTATTACTGTTTGATGGAAAGGAAGCAAAAGCAGAAATAATACTAAAAATATTTAACAATTACTACAGCATGGATACTAGCCAATCAGAATGATCAATAAAATAAACAGTATGGTAATACCAGACCACCTGACCTGCCTCTTGAGAAACCTGTATGCAGGTCAGGAAGCAACAGTTAGCACTGGAGACTGAACAACAGACTGGTTCCAAATAGGAAAAGGAGTACGTCAAGGCTCTATATTGTTACCCTGCTTATTTAACTTCTATGCAGAGTACATTATGAGAAACGCTGGGCTGGAAGAAGCACAAGCTGGAATCAAGATTGCCGGGAGAAATATCAATCACCTCAGATATGCAGATGACACTACCCTTATGGCAGAAAGTGAAGAGGAACTAAAAACCCTCTTGATGAAAGTGAAAGTGGAGAGTGAAAAAGTTGGCATAAAGCTCAACATTCAGAAAACGAAGATCATGACATCTAGTCCCATCACTTCATGGGAAAAAGATGGGGAAACAGTGGAAACAGTGTCAGACTTTATTTTTTGGGGCTCCAAAATCACTGCAGATGGTGACTGCAGCCATGAAATTAAAAGACGCTTACTCCTTGGAAGGAAAGTTATGACCAACCTAGATAGCATATTCAAAAGCAGAGACATTACTTTGCCAACAAAGGTCCGTCTAGTCAAGGCTATGGTTTTTCCAGTGGTCATGTATGGATGTGAAAGTTGGACTGTGAAGAAAGCTGAGCGCCGAAGAATTGATGCTTTTGAACTGCGGTGTTGGAGAAGACTCTTGAGAGTCCCTTGGACTGCAAGGAGATCCAACCAGTCCATTCTGAAGGAGATCAGCCCTGGGATTTCTTTGGAAGGAATGATGCTAAAGCTGAAACTCCAGTACTTTGGCCACCTCATGCGAAGAGTTGACTCTTCGCATGGAAAAGACTCTGATGCTGGGAGGGATTGGGGGCAGGAGGAGAAGGGGATGACAGAGAATGAGATGGCTGGATGGCATCACTGACTCTATGGACGTGAGTCTGAGTGAACTCCGGAAGCTGGTGATGGACAGGGAGGCCTGGCGTGCTGCAATTCATGGGGTCGCAGAGTCGGACTCGACTGAGCCACTGAACTGAACTGAACTGATGATGACTATACCAATGCATTACTGATGAACATCAGCCTTAGTTAAGCTGCAGACTAACTTTAGACTTTGATAACTTATGTTAAGCATGGCAGAATTTCAAGGGAATCATAGAAGACTATAAGTACATGTATAACTTCTATACAACTGAGGGGGAAAGGTAAAAGAAACAAAGAGTGAATGATTGAAATTTCAATCAAGGAAGGAAGAAAGGAAAACAACATAAAAAAAAAAAAGAAAAAAATCCAGAGTGAATAGACTGCACAAAACCTATAGTAAAAATATATCAATAACAGCTTTTAATGTGTACAGACTATATGTACAAGTTTAAATACTGATTGTTAGACTAGATTTAAAAATATAAAAATCAGATATATGTTTATAAGGAACATATAAAACAAAATAATATAAATAGATTGAAAAGAAAGAGATGGAAGAAATTATATTAGATCTTATATATCCCCTCCAACTGCAGATAGTAACTGCAGCAATGAAATTAAAAGACGCTTGCTCCTTGCAAGAAAAGTTATGACCAACCCAGACAGCATATTGAAAAGCAGAGACATTACTTTGCCAACAAAGGTCCATCTAGTCAAGGCTATAGTTTTTCTAGTAGTCATGTATGGATGTGAGAGTTGGACTATAAAGAAAGCTGAGTGCTGAAGAATTGATGCTTTTGAACTGTGGTGTTGGAGAAGACTCTTGGAAGTCCCTTAGACAGCAAGGAGATTCAACCAGTCCATACTAAAGGAAATCAGTCCTGAATATTCATCAGAAGGACTGATGCTGAAGTTGAAACTCCAATATTTTGGCCACTTGATGCGAAGAACTGACTCATTTGAAAAGACCCTGATGCTGGGAAAGATTGAAGGCGGGAGGAGAAGGGGACAACAGAGGATGAGATGGTTGGATGGCATCACTGACTCACTGGACATGAGGTTGAGTGAACTCTGGGAGCTGGTGATGGACAGGGAGGCCTGGCGTGCTGCAGTCCATGGGGTTGCAAAGAGTCGGATGTGAGTGAGCGACTGAACTGAACTGAACTGATCCCCTCCAAGGGGCTTCCCAGATGGCTCAGTGGTAAAGAATTCACCTGCCAATGAAGGAGACATGGGTTCCATGCCTGGTTTGGGAGGATCCCCACATGCCATAGGGCAACTAAGCCCATGCACCTGTGCTCTAGAGCCTGTGAGCGCCAACTACTAAGCCCATGTGCCACAACTACTGAAACCTGTGTTTCCAGGAGCCCATGCTCTGCAACAAGAGAAGCCACCACAATGAGGTGCCCATGCACAGCAACTTTAGAAAGTAGCCCCTGCTTGTCGCAACTAGAGAAAAAAGCACACAGCATTGACGGCCAAGCAGAGTCAAAAATAAAAATAATAAATAAAATTACACACACACACACACACACACATATATATGGTAATCAAGGTTAAATAAAGTCTTAAGGGTGATACTGTAATACAAAATGACTAGTACCCTTATAAGAAGAGGAAGAAACACCAGGATGTGAGGACATAGTGAAAAGGTACCATCTGTAAGCCAAGGACAGAGGCCTCGGGAGAAACCTTGATCTTTATACCTCGATCTTAGACTTTTAGCCTCTAGAACTGTGAGAAATGAATTATTATTTGAACCACCCATCTGTGTATTTGGTTACGGCAGTTTTAGCTGACTGGAACATCAGACAAATATTAACCAAAAGAAAGCTGATTTTATTGATATTTACAGTAAAAATATACTTTGAGGCAAAAATATATTCTTAGGAATAGAGGAGTATGCTACATAATGAAAAATAGTTCAATTTATAAGTGCTTCTATACATACATACAAAAATGGACAAATATAGAGGGAGAAATTCACAAATTCACCACTTTAGATACTAATTATGTAAACCACCTGAAGAGGACATTTTGCAGTTATTTAGAAGAAATTTGAATATGGTATGGATTTCAGTTAAGATGAAAATGTGTAACAATGGAAAATAGATTAATGACTAAAAATTACCAGGTTATAGAATAACCATATATTTAGGCAAATATGAATACATACATATGTAGACAAACAACCACACACAGACATTGGAAATATTTACCAATCACTATATACCACACTAGATACACAATAAGAAATAAGGAATATCAGATCCTATTCTCATGGATTTTATATGTCAAAGTAACTCAGATTGTAGGTCTCATGGCCTGCTGATCTATGACACACTTCTCTGAATCTTTTTAAAAAGTTCTTTAAGAGAATTGAACACAAAGCTAGGACAAAACATTCTTTAATAATTTAATTATAACTAGGTGTCCTCTGATTATCTGTTTCTTAAAAACTGAGTTATAACTAACATACAACATTAGTTTCAGGTATATAACATAATGATTCAACATTTTATATATTGTGAAATGACAACCACAAAAGGCTAGTTAATATCCATTACAGAATTACAAAATATTTTTCATGGGATGAGAACTTTTAAGATTTACTCTCTTGGGAGGGGGGTTCAGGATGGGGAACACATGTACACCTGTGGCGGATTCATATCAATGTATGGCAAAACCAATACAATATTGTAAAGTTATTAGCCTCCAAAAAATAAATAAATAAATAAATAGACTAAAAAAAAAGACTCTCTTAACAACTTCCCATTATAAGCACTTTTTTTTTCATTTAGATATACCTACTTAGCTGCGATTCATGGGGTCGCAAAGAATCGGACACGACTGAGCGACTGAACTGAATTGAACTGAACTAAACTTAGCCTACATGAGTCCTACATACCTTTTACATCACTTGTAAAACACAGTCTTCCATTTTATACCATGTATTGAATTTCCTAATAAAACAAAGTGGCTAAATCAACATTTCGCAGATATTTTGGTGATCTATATCTGATTTAAGAAACAAATTTTTAAAAAATTAATGAGGCCTATAATTGACCTGATAATATAAAAACAGTGATTTTAAAACATTAAAATCCACTTAGTATTGATCAAAATTATAACTATAAAAAATGCCAAATAGAAGGAAAACAGTTCATGAATGAAAGAATATGGAAGCTTCAGATTTTTTAAACAGCAGTATTAGATAGCAAGGACATTGTATACTGACCATTTGGAGGCATGTGGTAAAGTTTACGGATCTGAGTTCTGGCCAGGTTTTTGCTTAGCATCCAACCAACTGGAATTTGAAAAGGAGCCTGGCCATGCACGACAAGACATCAGACTTTCTTCCTGAGCCAAAAAGTGAGTGATTTTTTAAAAGTACGGCTCAAGTGTTTGCCCCTGGGTCGGGAAGATCCCCTAGAGAAGGAAATGGCAACCCACTCCAGTATTCCTGCCCGGAAAATTCCATGGCCAGAGGAGCCTGGCAGGCTACAGTCCACGGGGCCACAAACAGTTGTACACGACTGAGCACACCAGTGTTTGCAGACGTGATAGCTTTTCAATTTCTTAAGAAAATATAATTTAAAATGACCAGGTAAAGGATCACTCAGTATTTAATTAAACAGATCTACCTATATAAAATATACCTAGAATAGACAAAGAAACAAATGAAGCCTTCAGTTATCCCATAATTTTCAGTCTGTGATGGGATTATTTGTCTGCTTTTCCTGTTTCTACTCTTAACAGTTTAACTGCTATACATAAACATGTACCTATAGAATTATTGTTCCCTTTATTTAAAAAAGTCTATTTATTTATTTGGCTGTGTTGTGGCACATGGGATTTTATATCTTCATTGCAGCACGCGAGCTTCTTTTTGGCAGCATATGGGATCTAGTTCCCTGATCAGGGATCAAAGCCAGGACCTCTGCATTGGGAGTACGGAGTCTTAGACACGGGACCACCAAGGAAGTCCCCTCTCTTCTGTCTTTAACAACATCTTTCTAATACACCAGAGATCCAAATTTACTTATTACATAGAGGTAAATTATTTTTAACAAATATAAAGATATTAAACTGTTGCTATTAAAGTAATATCCAATAACTGTATTAATACAATTTTTAGAATATGAAAAAAATAGATCAAGGTATATAAAGTCATAGTTTACAGCTATGATCAGACTTATGACTCTATTATGAAAATTTAAATTTCTATTTATAGTATTGTTCCTCAGATTTATCAATTGTAAAGTTGGGATTCCTGTACCTCAGGAATGAATAAAATGACTTGAATTCCTATCAAAATAACAGTGGGATTCTCTTGGTAGTGACGGGAAGACCTGACAAAGAGATTTAAAGTTCATCCAAGAGCTACAAGAATATTTTAGAACAGTAATAAAGGGAGATTTGTTTTCTAGGTATTAAAAGGTATTAAAAATACAGAGAAATAAAGACAACTTGGTGAAGAAAAATCAAGACAAACAGTACAAAATTAGAGTCCTGAAACATACACATTAGAAATAATAATAGAAGAAATCATTATAAAACAAAAGAAACTTCGTAAATTAATAGAAAGAGTTCAAACGAGATGCTGAGTATGGGGAAATTTAGAATGAAGCTTTATTTTAGGTAAATTTTCAAATCAAATTTTAGATGGATTTAATAGTTAAAAGAAATAAACCAGAAAAAAATATAGATCAGTGTTTATCTGATATATAAGAAACAAAGACAGAAACAAAATGCAGGAACTCAACAAATGAAAGAGCAATAAAATTAGATATGCCAAAAATTATCAGAGATGAAGTAGAATTATTATTTGTAGGTAAAAACATTTCATACATGGGAAACCATAAATACTTTGAAAAATTATTAAACAAAATCAATTCTATTTAGAAAAAAAGATGATGAAAATAAAAGAAGGAAAAACTGTCACTTTTAACAGTACCCAAACACATACACAATAATAGAATCCAGGATAGATTTTAGATGTGTTTACTTTTCTTTTACGCTAACAAAGCATTCATTTTCTCTATTTAGGTCCCACATATTTCTCATTAATATTTGTTGCTAAGTGTTTTCGTGTTTTGTTCCTTTGGTAAATTAAATATATTCTTCAGTAAGCAGAGGAAAACACAGCTTCTCTCCTCTGCCCTCCATCCCCTCATCTCCCTATCTCCCTTAGCAGAAGGGTCATGTTTTCAGTCTACTGACAGCTCAGAACAGCAGAAACTATACTTTTCACAGCTTAGAGATTTGCCTCTACACAAGAAATGCTAAAAGGCAGCGCTGTATTCTTGTTGAGGGAAGGAAAACCATGACCTGAGAAATAAACAGTTGGGAGAAAAACATACGGACAATGTAATCTGATGAAGAAACACATACCTTTAGAAAACGCACCCACTGAAATTTCTCTGAAGAAAATTTTAACCTAAACCAGCTAGTTTAGAACAGAGGGGGGAAAGTCTGTCTGGAACTAAAAGCATGATTTTAAATTTTAAATTTAAATAGAAAGTACAGCGAAGAGAGCGAATAACACCTGAGAACTCAATATTCTGGAAGTTCAAGAGGGACAATATTACAACAGGCAACCCTGTTTTTGTACTAGACTTTGTACTAGACTTTATCAGTGAAGGAAATATGATGTTTTACATTATAGCACAAGTTCCTAGTGTTGTTGAAGAACAAAAGCAAACAGTTTGCAGACCTGCTTCTCTGGATAGCACTGTTTTATGGATATCAATTGTTTTTGCCTAACTCATCCAACATTTCTTTTCATAATAGCACTTTGGTTTCTTTTGGAGACTTCTCTTTCCTCTACTTTAAATCTTATGGTTTGGATAGGGCTCACCTCACTCCTCAGCTCAAGGGTAGGCAAATGACTTCTGTCTAACAAATTAAGAGTCCCACGTTACAGGTTAGCCATAGACTCAATCCTGGGCTTCTGCTAGAACTGCTGTTAATTCTGTCCCTCCTGGCATGTGGATTGAGCACTTCAATTCAGATGTATCTAAAGCTATTCTAATTCTTGGAATTATAAAATTCTGTGTTAATACCTTTCCTCTTTTCCTCCTTAAGGAGGAACCAGTGGTTTGCAAACTTCAGAGCACCATCAAAATTATCTGGAGGGTTTGTTAAAAAAATAAAAGACAGACTGCTGAGGTCCACATCCTGAGGTAAATCTTGATGAGGCCTGAGAATCTCCATTTCTAACATTTCCATGTAATGCTGGTACAGCGACCACTGCCTTTATGAGTTGGTTCATATTACTTACACCAGAAGGATTAGTAACCAACATATCTCCAGCCAGATGAAAAACAATGAAATAATCCTTGAGGCAAAAATGAAAGTGTTAGTCACTCAGGCAAGTCTGATGCTTTGCGACCCCATAGACTGTAGCTCACCAGGTTTCTCTCTCCATGGAATTCTCTAGGCAAGAATACCTGAGTGGGTAGCCATTCCCTTCCCCAGAGGATCTTCTTGATCCAGGGATTAAGCCAGAGTCTCCTGCATTGCAGGAAGATTCTGTACCCTATAAACCACCAGAAAGCAAAATGAATACTAAAATGAAAATTTTAAGTTATCTAGAAAATAATTAGAAATTCACACCAAAACTATGCAACACAGTGAAGCTTTTCTTAAAGGAATACTTAAGTGAAATCTTTATTGTTAATAAAAATAATGACTAAAAGTAAGTTAAATACTCAACTTCAGAAAATAGAAAAATACAATAAAATTAACAAAAGCTGAAGACTTTTTACTGTAAGATCTGAAAGTAAAGAAGTAGAGAAAACCAACAAAAGCAGCAGAAACTATAAACAAGAGAAAGGCTAATTCTTTGAAAAGGTAATCCTCAAGAAGCCTGAACAGGAAGAGAGAAAATAAAAATGTAAAATCCTAGAGATTATTAAAATCCAACTGCATAATGTAAGAGACTAAAAGAATTAAGTGACTCTCATTGCAACTTTATGGCTATATATACTGGTGGCACTAGTGGTAAAAAAAAATCCACCTGCCAATGCAGGAGATGCCAAAGTCGAGTTCAATCACTGGTCAGAAAGATCCCCTGTAGGAAGAAATGGCACACCACTCCAGTATTCTTGCCTGGAAAATTCCATGGGCAGAGGAGCCTGGTGTGCTACACTCTATGGGGGCACCAAAAGTCGGATGGGACTGAGCTCATGAGAAAATATAAAGGAAGTAAATAATTCCCCAGCAAAATATACTAAATTTGACCAATAGGAAGCACAAAAACCTAATAAAAAAGACTCTGAAAATTAAATTCTTTAAACTACAAAAGGCAAATGAGGGGCTTACATGTTTTGTAGCTCCATTCTATAACCTTCTAAGCTGCGGGTTCCAAGTCATTTTGATCACACACACTTATCAGTAAAATATTTTTGAAAATCCATCCCAATATACATATATTTGTTTGTATTCATAAAGTAGATGCACGTGAAAGTCGCTCAGTTGTGTCCGACTCTTTGCAACCCCATGGACTCTTTTGCGACCCTGTGGACTATAGCCTGCCAGTCTTCTGTCCATGGAATTCTCCAGGCCAGAATATAGTAGTGGGTAGACTTTCCCTTCTCCAGGGGATCTTCCCAACCCAGGGATAAAACCCAGGTCTCCCGCATTGCAGGCGGATTCTTTACCAGCTGAGCCATGAGGGGAGCCCAAAGTAGATGCATGCTGCTGCTGCTAAGTCGCTTCAGTCGTGTCCGACTCTGTGCGACCCCATAGACAGCAGCCCACCAGGTTCCCCTGTCGCTGGGATCCTCCAGGCAAGAACACTGGAGTGGGTGGATGCATGCTACTATACATAATAAAACAAAAAATAAAGTAAATAAAACAGTATCAAGACGTGTTTGTTTCATGTATGAAGAAAATGAATCTATTATCTTGTCTATCTATTAGAGTGTAGATTTTCCAATTTGAAGACCAGTACTTTAGTTCTCGGGGCTTCCCTGATCGCTCAGTGGTAAAGAATCCACCAGGAGGCCTGGATTAGATCCCTGGGTAGGGAAGTTCCCCTGAAGAAGGAAATGGCAACCCACTCCAGTATTCTTGACTAGGAAATCCCATGGACAGAAGACTGACAGGGTATAGTCCACAGGGTCACAAAAGAGTCCGACACAACTCAGTGATTAAACAACAACTTTAGTTCTTATGTATATTAAAACCCCTCACAACACAGAAAGACATAAACCTCCCTAAAATATGAATTAAGTAAACTTAATAATCAAATATGATGAGGAAAACACATTTTACAGCCCAAGTTCATGAAGACAAATAAACATTATGAAACTGAATACATTAGCATGTCATGACTAAGATGGGTTTCTCCGCCCCCAAGAATCTAAGAATTATTCAACTTCACAGACTTTGTAGATGTAATTCATTTTATCAATAACTTGAAGTAAAAAATTACAGAATTATGCTAATAGATGAAGTCTTTTGATATAATCCAATCTATTCACAATAAATAGAAGGGAAACAATTAAAATGATAATTAACTGAAAAAATTAATAGATTAAATCCGAAATTTAATAAAATTAAATTTGAAATATCAGTATTTTAAAAGTAACCCAGATTGATAAAGGTAGCTGTTTATTTGCTCATTTGGGCTTGTACTTCTTGATTTGTAGTCCTTTATACATTATGGATATTAATTCTTTCATGCTACACACATTGCAAATATCTTTTCCCACCCTATATTGTATTTTCTGACTTGGTTTACACTGTTGGTGCTGGACTATTTTATCTCAATTTGGTTATGTCTGCTAACTGTACTTCCCAGAGTCTTCTTCCTGGATGATTCCAGGTTGAATAATATTGCATGGATCACTCTGCAACTTGCTTTATTATTCAACATTATAGTGAAATTTTTAAAAACAATCCGGATTGATAAAGGTAGCTGGAGTCAGCCAGAAGAGAAACTGGTATCCTACAAGAAAGCAAAAATAAAGCAGAAGCCACAGTTCCTGGAAGGGTATCATGGTGAGACACAGTAGGCCACACAGGTCTGCCAGGCAGGCCCTAGTGTGTCCTCTGTGGCGCTCTGTACCTAGCTTGTCTTCCCAAATTGGTCCTGCTGACCATCAGCCTGACACCATCACTTGTTTGCAAACCCAGAGCATGTGCATGCTCAGTGACTTAATCATGTCCGACTCAGCTCCCATGAGTTCTTTGCAAACCCAGAGAGGTTGTGGCAACACAGAGGCAGCAGATTCCACAGCTCTCCCCAGTTCCTCTGCCATACCAGATATGCTTGGCTTTTCAGATTTCACTGCAAGCTCTGATTTGTCTATCTAGTTCAGGGCTTCTGAAGACTGGTTAGTGAATAGTTCTCTAATGCGCTGACTCTTCCCTTCCCCACCAACTCTCCCACATTTATCTAAGTTCTAAATCTTCGGTTTTCATAACCCTTAAAGTGGTACTATCTTCCTGACTGAAATCTTTGCCAGGTAGAAGTTTCGAATTCTGAAGTAGTCAATTTAACCTTATCGCTTAGAGTTTGTGTGTTCTGGGTCTTGTTTAAGAAAACTAAAATCTTTCCCAAATCTAAGAGCTGTAAGTTTGGCTTTACACTTTTAGATCCTTAAATATCAGAGTTTAGACATACAACTTCTACTTATTATCAGTTGCTTCTGGACCCTTTTTTTTTTAGGCATTACTTTACTATTTATTTTGATTAGAATAAAACAACAATCAGAAAATCAACCTAAAATTGTGATTATTTGCCACTTGGCTTCTGACCATTTTTATCAGTCATCTTGGGAGACCTATGCAGCGCCAAATGAAACTCAGCCCACACAATGTCTTGTGGAGGGTGATGAGAACGACACGTTGTCTGCCTGGTCTGAACAGAGGTCACAGCAGGGAGAGCATCTGCTAAGATAATGTGAATGAAGGAAACAACCATAATTGCCTCATTAAGAGATCTCTAGCCAAGTAATCACAAGAAGAAAGGAAACACCCTAAAATTAAGTATATAATAAGGAAAATTTGGGGGAGAATAAAATATGCAGGAGAATTAAGGAGACTTGGGTATTCCTTTGGTGTTACTAATTTCCTTAGTCACTGTATGAATGAATGGAAATGTGGACTCAACAGTTCAGTTATTCAACTCTAGTCCTTGCCAGTTATTAGTAGGGAAGCAGAAGATGCAAATTCACAGCTGTCCAGGCTACAAACGTAAAAGGGTGGTGGGAATTGCTTACTACAGACCAAAACTTAGGAATTAAGATTTAAAGCCTATTTTGAAATTACAATGAAAAGCATACAATTAAAGGCATAAGCAGGAAAGAGGTAAGATATAAAAGAGTAAAGTCTAGGAACTAGCAGGGAAAAAAAGGAAATTGTCTCCGCTTAACCAATTTACTTTCTTCTATTTTCTATCTCTACTTTTTAAAAAGAGATTTTTCTTAAAAGTCAATAGCATATAATTACAACTAAAGCCTTGGTCACTTTAAATTATATACAACTGAACATATATTTTACTCAACATGTTGATAAAATTATTTCACATTCAAAGCTAAGGTAAATTTGTTCCCAATTTTAATTTAAATTAAGCATCTAAGCTGAATGAAACACTAAAATGTACTGAAATTGTGACATCTCCACATTTCCTGATATTTCAAAAGATTAAGCTTTATTAATTTGTATTATACAGTTAATAATACATAAATAGAATCTTGAGAATTATGATTAGTAAAATTTTCTGATTCCAAAAAACATAGTAAAATTAGCTTGTTACAACCACAAGCCAGGTTTAAAATAAGCAAACTATTTGATGACTTTGATGTTTTGCACCCAAAATGTGCTGGCTAATTTTTCCATTCCATTTACCATTCCAGTCTTTAAACTGCCTTAATCTCCTGCCCTCAGATGTTGACCTTGTAAGAATAGGGGTCATAGGTCAGACTAGACAGACCTCAAAGGATCTGGACTATCAATTCATGCCTGAGAGATTTCTCTTCCACAATAGGAACCTACTAAACAGCAAATTCCTAAATCTAATCACACAAGGATCAGGGTGAAACAGTTATTTATTGGAATTTGTTGACTTACATTTTTCAAACATCTTCAGCATTTTTATTTTTCTTTTGGGAGCAGGTTCTGGGACATAATAAATATTTTTTTAAAAAATCACTGAAAGAACTTTTAATATAAAACAGATATCCTTAGTAAAATAGCACCATAACTAGGTACAGCTTCATTATTTCTGGAAATGCTATGTGGATTTCAAAAATATAGCACAAGAATTCCTAACTATAAAGTACCTGGAAAACTTCACATTATACCACAGAGATAACAGGAAGAGATTATTTTGCCATAGAGGTTTGTGGGGAGAGGTGTGGAGGAGGCTCACCACCAGTCAGTTTTGAGCCCCCTTGCTCTAAAGGTGAATGAGGGCATCAAATAAATATTTTTTTCTTTTTAATAGACAAGTGAAAATATACAGTCCTTCAATGAGGATAAAGTAAATAGATTAAAAACATAAGCAAAAAAAAAAAAAAAAAGCATTAGGACTTCAAAACCTTGCAAATTTAAAGAATTTGAAATCACAAAACTAGGACCCTATAAAAATAATTCTTCTATCATACCGCTCTAATTTTTTTTAAAAGACAAGTAAGCTCTTCGAATAGAGAATAATTTAGACATATACAATGAGTTTCTATTTACATTCACCTTGTTCAAATAAAACATAATGTACCATTCTAACACCATTTTAATACTGAACTATAAGGATTTTCAAATTTCATAATCAATTTTTAAGTCTAAATAAAAAACATCTTAAAAATGATAAATTAGTAAGTATTTCTAACATGAACAAATGAAAGGAATTTCCTGCACTTCATGCCAAAAACAGTAATACTGAACATCATAACAATTAGCCTTCTTTCTAAACAAAAAACATTTAAACTTCAACTCATGTAGAAAATCAGGAAGCTTACTCATGTGCCAATGCAGTGATGCAAACGTATTACTGCCTGAAATAGAATAAAAGCAACACAACGTTGACATTATTTTCTAAGTTATTTTGTAAATCTCAAGTCAACATTGTTGAAAAGGAACTTGCATTATTATTATGAATAGCACTTCTTGGACTGTGTGGTTGGGTCAAAAGATGTGGAAGGTTCAGGAGAACAAAGAAGATACTCACTCTGCTAGAAAAAAATCAGAGTAAAAGAGGAGGTTTAAAAACAACATAAATTCAAAAAACACAGTTTTATGTATATACTCAATGTGTATATACCTATCATATATGTATGCATTTCAAATATTTTTAAAATTACACATTTTTGTTCTGAAAGGATTAAAATCATTTAACCTACATATAGAAACATTAACATACCATCTGTTTCAGTTCACATCCTTTTTACTAATCTAACACATTCATTAATAGGAACTAAAATTTTATTATATAAAATATCTAATTTTATATTATAGGTTGACATGATTATTTCATATAAATAGTAAAGATAGTGACAAAAAAATCATTCTCCTATCTTCCCTCACAATTTTATTCTGTTAGAGGTCACTTTTTTTCCCTCAAGAGTAAACTGCAGCTCTTCAAAGAATAAAAAGATACCAAATATAGGCCAGTTTTTGAGAATGAGTTTTTAAATTTTTAATTAACAATTTTTATCAGTAGTATAAAGAGAGCTTTTATAAGATCATTAAATCTCTTAATCTCTGATAATGAACATAAGAAAAAAGTAAACAGCAAATATAAATAAAAAATTATTCCATTTAAAATTTCAAGAGAATATTTTAAACAAGGAGGATTTAAAACAAAACAAGTTAACATGTACTGCTATTACATAGCTGGACACTACTATCGGCATACTAAACAGCATTCAGCAGAATTAAGACAGAATTCAAAAGTAAACTCATTTTCTTCTGTTAATAGTTTACTTAAAATTGACAGAATCTTTAAAATTATTTTTATTTCTTGCCACAGAACATAGATCTTCACAAGATATAATTCTATGTATATACATATATGGAACAAATAAGTTCTGAATGATGAAACCAAATTTGAATGTGTTAAACATTGATACTATATAATAGAAATTAAGCTTTTTAATTTAAAAACATTTCAAGAGAAAAGATATAGTTTTCAACAGATGGTGTTTCAACAATTCATGTTATTAAAGGTGAAAAATGAGCCTAGACTTCAACCTCACACCTCACACAGGGGAAAAAACTTTGTGATTAATCAAATCTGGGGTTAATCAAAGATTTTTTTTAAACATGACATAGAGTAAAAGATTGATAAATATCTTTATCAAAATTTAAAACCTTTGCTCTGTAAGAGATTGGAGAGATAAACTATAAACTCAGAGGTAAAAATATCTGCAAATCATGTATCTAAGGACTCGTATCCACATTTTATATAAAGAACTCTCAAAATGCAACAATAAGAAAAGAATCCAGTATGAAATGGGCAAAAGGTATGAACAGACACTTCACTAAAGAGGATATAAGGATGACACAAAAACATAAAAGGAGCTGCTGCTGCTAAGTCGCTTCAGTCGTGTCCGACTCTGTGCGACCCCATAGACGGCAGCCCACCAGGCCCCACCGTCCCTGGGATTCTCCAGGCAAGAACACTGGAGTGGGTTGCCATTTCCTTCTCCAATGCATGAAAGTGAAAAGTGAAAGTGAAGTCACTCAGTTGTGTCCGACTCCTAGCGACCCCATGGACTGCAGCCCACCAGGCTCCTCCGTCCATGGGATTTTCCAGGCAAGAGTACTGGAGTGGGTTGCCATTGCCTTCTCCGATAAAAGGAGCTAAATATCAGTAAATACTAGTAACTACTCGGGAAATGGAAATTCCATGATGAAATATCACTGTAGATTAGAATGCTTAAAATTCTGTAAGAAGTACTGACAATACCTAATGCTGGTCAAGATGCAGAGCAACCGGAATACTCATATGTTGTTGGAGGGAATTCAAAATGGTACAATCAGTCTGGAGAAAAATCTGGCAGGTTCTTATAAAGTTAAACATAAACTTACAACCAGATTATCCAGAAGCCTCACTCTTAGATAAATGAAAACTTTTCACACAGAAACCTGTACACAAATGTTTGCAGCAGCTCTACTCATAATTATCAAACTGAAACTACCTAAATGTCTTTCAATAGATAAGTGGAAAAACACTGCTATGTTCATAAAATGGAATACTACTAAACAATAAAAAGGAATGAATTATTAGCCCCCATTGTCTGTGGGGGATATTAATATATTGCAGGACCCTGAGAAAATGCCTGAAACCATGAATACCACCAAACCCTATACATAAGATGTTTTTCTATATACACACCTATGATAAAGTTTAATTTATAAATTAGGCATGTGTGCTTAGTCGTTCAGTCCTGTCTGACCCTGCAACCCCATGGACTGCAGCCAACCAGGCTCCTCTCTCCATGGGGATTCTCCAGGCAAGAATACTGGAGTGGTTGCCATGCCCTTCTCCAGGTGATCGCCACAGCCCAAGAATCAAACCCAGGCCTCCCAGATTGCAGGCAGATTCTTTACCATGTGAGCCACCAGGAGATTAACAACAACTAATAAGAGAAATATTATAACAATATAGTATAATAAAAGCTATATTAATGTCTCTCTCACTCAAAACATCTTACTATATAAATTTAATGCCTTTCTCATCCTAACTATGAACTTATCATTCATTGTGACCATGACTTTTGCAGTTTGGTGTGCAACAGCAGAATTATCACAAACTTCCTCTTCCTTCTCACAACTTCACACACAGAAGACGTCTTCATATCATATATTAGTAACCTTAGCAAATGATTTTTTTTCATTAAGTCAAGAACTTTCTCCTTGTCACTCAAAAGAAGTACTTCGTGGATATTCTTTGGCAAATCCAAACTGCCTGCATCACTACTCCTCTGCTTTGGCGCCATTAGTAAGTTAAAAAAAGGGTTATGTGAACACAAGCACTGCAATATCATGACAGTCAACCTAGTATACAAGATGGCTACTAAGTGACTAATGAGGGTATATACTGGACAAAGGGGTGATACAGATCCCTGGTAGGACAAAGAAAATGTTGCAAGATTTCATCACACTACTCAGAAGAGTGCACAGTTTAAAACTTACAAATTGTTTATTTCTGGAATTTTCCATTTAATGTTTTTGACAGTTGTTGACCATGGATAACTTTTTTGGGATTTCATGAAGCCCCAGAAAACAAAACTGCAGATAAGAGGGAAATACGGAATTGATATATTCAAAAACCTGTATAAATTTCAAAACCATTATATTGAGTAAAATAAGTCAATTTCAAAGTCAGTTGCAAATGAACGAAGTCCAGATTAGTAGAAAGAAGAAAATAAAGACCACTTAAATAGACAATAGAAAAGATAAATGAAACTGATATTTCAAAAAGATAAACAAAACAGACAAAGCTTGAACCAAACTTAACTCCAATAAATAAAATTGGAAACGAAAGAGAAGACATTACAACTGATCCAACAGAAATACAAAGATTATAAAAGACTACCATGAGCAATTATACACAAGCAAATTAAATAAATTGGCTTCCCTGGTGGCTCAGATGGTAAAGAATCCTCCTGCCAATGCAAGAGACATGGGTTTGATCCGTGGGTTGGGAAGATCCTCTGGAGAAGGAAAGGGCAGCCCACTCCAGTATTCTTGCCTGGGAAATCCCATGAAGAGAGGAGCCTGATGGGCTATAGTCCACAGGGTCGCAAAAGAATTGGACACGACCTAGTGACTAAGCAACAACAAATTGAAGAAACTAAAATAAATAAATTCCAAGAAACATGCAAACTACCAAGCCTGGATCATGAAGAAAGAAAATCTAAGCATATCTAAGTTACTAGTAAGAATCAGTAATCAAAAAAAATCACACCTTATCATTCCCATCAAAATAAACAATTTCTTAATATTACTCTAATATCAATTCATATGAAAGGTCCCCAAGTCTCCTCTGGCAACCACCAATCTGTTTTCTGTTTACAAGACCTTGGTTTTTGCTTTTAGATTCTATATGTAAGGGAGATTACATAGTATTTGCAAAGCAAATCGTATCATATTTTATCATATACTATTTGATCATATGGTATTTTACTTATATGTATATTATGTAAAAAATACATACAAACACACACATACATAAGTATATTTCACAAGCTGAAACAGATATTTCCTATTTGAGAAAAAAGATTAATATGGTAAGTATACAAAGAGAATGTGAGATAAGAAGAAATATATTGGTCTCTGCCCCTAGTTCCTGACACAGAGCTCCTAAAACCCTTGTAATTTCTAAGTGATAAGAACACTAGGAGTACCTCTTTATCTGGTATCAGTTTTTGACCTCTGTTCCTGACACAGGGCTCTTGAAACTCTTGTAATTTCCTACATGATAGGACGGTCTTCCATTTAAGGAGGTGACAGACAATGAGTGGGCTCCTAGATGGCTCATGAGTGAGGGCTGGTCACTGGAAAGACCAAGCTATGACCGAAGCTTGGAATTTTTAGCCCTATCCCAATTTTCTTGAGAGAAGTGAAAGGGGCTGAAAATCAAGTCTATATGATGAAATCTCCACAAAATTCCAAAAGTAAAGATCCAGAGAGCTCCCAGACTGGCATACACATCCACACTGGGAGGATAAAGCACCCAAACCCTTGGGAACAGAATCTCCTATGCTTGGGACCCTCCTCAACCTCACCCTATGTAAAATCTCTCTATGTGTATCCTTTACCTGCTGTTATCATAATCTTTAATAAACTGGTAAATGTAAGGGTTTCTCTAAGTTCTGTGAGCTGCTGTAGCAAATTAATCAAACCTGAAGAGGGGGTCTTAGAAACCTCTGATTTAAAGCCAACTGAGAAAGAAGTTGCAGGGCAATCAGCATCTGAAATATGGTAGGATGGTCCTGTAAGACTGAGCCCTTAACCTGTGGGACCTGATACTATCTCCAGGTAGATGCTGTAAGAACTGAGTTCAACAGTAGAACATTCAGCTGGATAGTGGAGCATTGCTTGGTGTGGGGAAAAACCTCCGCACATTTGGTCATCAAAAGTTAAACGTTCTGTGTAAAAGTAATAGAGACACGAAGGAGGGAAACATAACATGGAAGAACTGAGTTTTTCCCAGCATAGGAAAGAGGAAAACTGAGATTTTTTTTTCTAAGAGAACTTAGAAATCAACAATGACAAATGAACATCTCAGAAGAAATAAGCAAAGGACAAAGAACACGCAATTCATAGAAGAAAAAAATAAAATTGAAAATCAACATATGAAAATATATTTAACCTTAGCCAAAGGATGCAAAGGAAAAAAATGAGCTGCATTTCTTAACCTATGTAATTGGCAAAATTTAAAAGATGACATTATTCAATGAACAGTCCCACTTTTAAACGGGTTATCCATTGACCTTATTTCTAAACAACAGTTTGGAAACAGATATCAAAATTTTAAAAGGCATAGTCTCTGATCCAGATTTTTCAGTATTAGGTATGTATCCCTTAATGACAGAATCAGACAATTTTTTAAATGTACATATAAGCATTCTTACTACGGTGCTATTGGTAAATTAAAAATATTGGAAATAGCCTAAATTTAACAATTACATTAATTTAACAGAGCCTTGTTTAAATTTTGTTACATTCACACAGTGGGAATTTATGTAGATGACAAAGACTGACATGAAATGTTCCAAAATACACTGTTAAGTGAAAAAAAATGCAAAATCAAAAATATTGCACATATATCATAATTCCAACCGACCTGTAGTTAAGATATTTGGTGATTTTTTTTTATATTTGAATTTTCAGTAGTGAATTATCTTTCAAAACAGTCAAAACAATAAGTGTATTCTCATTTGAAACAAACAGGTGAAGTGTTAGGATGTACTGAGGGGCACCTACCTCTGTCTATTAGGAACTTCACTTATCTGAATAGTCTGGTGGAAATAGTGGTTAAGGGACTGCTGAGTGCCTAATGCTGAAGGCTCAGTTAAACATATTCTGCAGAGTTCAAATTGCAAGATAGCCTATATTTCTGATAAATTCTATTCAAACACTCAGTGGTGGCATTTTATTTTATTGTGGCAAGATTTAATAGCATAATAAAAATATAAACTGAGATTTCAGAAATATTTTCCAAATAAAATAAACTCACAGACTAACAAAGTAAAATGATTACCTGTCTCCCTTTGGTTTTCTTTTTTGTAGTGTCTTCCCTTTGGGTCTTCTTTCGCTTCCTAAACAGGGACTCCCACCAGGTCCTGTTACCCGTATTGATTCAAGGCCTTTGGAAGATTTTTTAAATGTGAACTCCACTGGTTCTCCTTCTTTTAGGCTTCTAAATCCTTCCATGAATAATTTGCTCTGAGAAGAACAGAAGAGGAAGAGAGAAAAAGAGATTATGATTATTATTAATGCTTTACAAATTATCTCATGATTTTAAGATTAACATAGCAAGACATCTCCAGTTATTCATTATTAAGTATAAAATTTTTTTTCAAATTCAGTGAAAGGGATACCATTTAAAAGTTTCCTGTTGTAATAACGCTGGCAGTGAAAGAATAAACTCATACCATTTCATAAAGAATCTGCCTGCTTCTGCTAGTGCAGGAGATGCAAGAGACAAGGGTTGAATCAGTGGGTTGGGGAGATCACTTGGGAGAAGGAAATGCCAACCCACTCTAGTATTCTTGCCTGGGAAATACCACGGTCAGAGGAGCCTGGAGGGCTAGAGTCCATGAGTTTGCAAAGAGTCTAAAGGGGACACAGCGACTAAACAACAATCACCCTAACGTCCACCAATGGGGAACTGATTAAATACATTATAATAAAGGTATATAATGTAATACCACTGAGTCATTAAAAGATCTACATGTATTACTGTGGGCAAGATAAATCTGTAATACTGCCGAATAAAAAAATTAAGGGGAAGAACAGTGTATCTCCCATAATATTGTCTATACAGAGAAGTTTTTAAAAGGTACATGTTTACTTATATAATTATGGGGTCTGGAATAACTGACAGCAAATTATAAACAGTCATTTTCTCCAATTTTTTGGGGGGGAAAGTGGGGAAGCTCTTGGATACACACATTATTGTACCATTATAGCTTTTTTGGGGGGGGGGATTTGAAAGATAACTTGATTTTTTTTTTTTTTAATTTCCTGATTGTAAAAATGTAACTTAGGTTACAAATAATAATTGGCTCTTTCAACCTATGTGCCAATTCAAACAATAATAAAGTAATTAATTCATCCTAATTTTATTTATTTTTCCGAATTCCCTTATGCATTTAACAGATCTAGTTTCAAATACCATGTAGCAGTCTTAAACACTTGTTTGAATTTGGGGGAAAAAAGGAAGCCAATCTGAATATGGTAGGTAGGAGACCCTGATTCAAGTCCAATTCTTAAAGTCAACAGTCATGCAACTTTGAATGAGTCAATTCTCTCTTTTTTGAATTTATCTGTAAATTTAAGGAACAGTGTTCTGAGGAACAATGGTTCGGAAAAAGATTTCATGAGAAAAGGACGGTGGTAAAATAAGTTTGTGAATTGCTGCTAAATGTAGTTTCCTCTTAGTTGGATCATGTATATGTGTATGTGTGTGCTCAGTTGCTCAGTCGTGTCCAACTCTTCTCAACCCCATGTCAGGCTCCTCTGTCCATGAGATTCTCCAGGCAAGAATATTGGAGTGGGTTGCCATTTCCTCAGCCAGGTGAATCTTCCCAACCCAGGAACTGAACCCAGGTCTCCTGATTCTCCAGCACTGTAGGCAGATTCTTTACTGCTGTTAGCCTATTTAAAACTCTGATATTTCATACCCTCCCCCGCCTCCACTAAAAAATCTTGTTTAACAATGTTTAACCCAGCAAATTCTCAACCTAATTGTTCACAGAGACCTTTCTTAGATATAACTACAGATGACTAACATCCTTAGAGAAATGCTGGATTAGAGAAATCTCTAACTTTCCGAAGTTATGACTCTAAAGGCAGCTAAATAATTACATATAACCAAATAATTACATGGAAAAGATAAAACCAACACTTCAAATTCCAATGCAAAAGGAGAATACTCATTGGAAAAGTAATACAACACGCAACACAGGGTTTTTTTTTTTTTTGCCACTTAATTTTGTAAAATGAAGGATATTTGCTTTACAGAATTTTGTGATTTTCTGTCATACATCAACAAGAATCAGTCATAGTAACACCCATGTCTCCTCCCTCCCAAAACTCCCACCCCATCCCACCCTTCTAGGTTGTTATAGAGACCCCAAAACAGGTTTTGTGTTTTTTTTAAAGAAGTTTCTCATGCAGGTAATCTGACACTGAGAAGTCCCTCATGTGGAAGTATAATTTGGCATCACTTTTTCTGCTCTCTGATGCTATGTAGGAATCAGATGGAAAAAACAAAATCACCACTGCCTATACAGTATACAATTCTTTAAAAATTGTTTTTAGAGCTTTATATAGTATTTCAGAAAAATATCTATTTCTGCTTTATTGACTATGCCAAAGCCTTTGACTGTGTGGATCACAATAAACTGTGGAAAATTCTTGAAGAGATGGGAATACCAGACCACCTGACCTGCCTCTTGAGAAACCTATATACAGGTCAGGAAGCAACAGTTAGAACTGGACATGGAACAACAAACTGGTTCCAAATAGGAAAAGGAGTACGTCAAGGTGGTATATTGTCCCCCCTGCTTATTTAACTTCTATGCAGAGTACATCATGAGAAACGCTGGGCTGGAAGAAGCACAAGCTGGAATCAAGATTGCTGGGAGAAATATCAATAACCTCAGATATGCAGATGACACCACCCTTATGGCAGAAAGTGAAGAGGAACTAAAAACCCTCTTGATGAAAATGAAAGAGGAGAGTGAAAAAGTTGGCTTAAAGCTCAACATTCAGAAAACGAAGATCATGGCATCTGGTCCCATCACTTCATGGGAAATAGATGGGAAAACAGTGGAAACAGTTTCAGACTTTATTTTGGGGGGCTCCAAAATCACTGCAGATGGTGAGTGTAGCCATGAAATTAAAAGATGCTTCCTTGGAAGAAAAGTTATGACCAACCTAGATAGCATATTGAAAAGCAGAGACATTACTTTGCCAACAAAGGTCCGTCTGGTCAAGGCTATGGTTTTTCCAGTGGTCACGTACGGATGTGAGCGTTGGACTGTGAAGAAAGCTGCGTGCTGAAGAACTGATGCTTTTGAACTGTGGTGTTGGAGAAGACTCGAGAGTCCCTTGGACAGCAAGGAGATCCAACCAGTCCATCCTAAAGGAGATCAGTCCTGGGTGTTCTTTGGAAGGACTGATGCTGAAGCTGAAACTCCAATTCTTTGGCCAGCTCATGCAAAGAGTTGACTCGCTGGAAAAGACCCTGATGGTGGGAGTGATTGGGGACAGGAGGAGAAGGGGACGACAGAGGATGAGATAGCTGGATGGCATCACCGACTCAATGGACTTGAGTTTGAGTGAACTCCGGGAGTTGGTGATAGACAGGGAGGCCTGGCATGCTGCAATTCATAGGGTCACAAAGAGTTGGACATGTCTGAGTGACTGAACTGAACTATTTTTTTTCTCCTAAGCTCCCTCCTCACTAATTATAAATAGTCCTTTACTTTCATTCCCTTTCTCACTCCCCACTCTAGAAAGTGCAGATTATGAATTCAGATGAAGTGGAGCACAGGTCAACTACTATAATTAAGAGAAGGGAGAAATAGCAGTTTTAATTAGAGCTATCATATGTTCATGCTTTGTTTGTGTAATCAAAATTCTGTCACTTATTTCCTCATAGTTCCTAGTATATGGGTGCACTTAATTTGATTTCATTTTCTACTATTACAATTCTTGATACGGATCATCTGTAATTGAACTGCTCTTCCAAATCTAAAGTAAAATCCTGCTCTTACTTCTAATCTTCATAATATTCTGAAAGAAAACTTTTTTCCATTCTATCATATACTCCCATCCTTCCCCAAATGAGCACACAAGGCAATTTGGATTCACAGTCATTGACCAAAAAAAATCCCTAAGAAACTATAATGGCCTGCAAGAAAAGGACGTGAATTCACAGAGAATATTCTATCTGCTATTATACCAAAATTGCTGCTACATAAGTGGGAAGGATTTGTTGAAAGATGGGGAATTAGCTCATTTTATTTCTTCAAAAAAATCAACTTCTTGCCTCAGCAATTTTTATTAAAAGTGCCTCCGTTTTTCCAGTCACACTGGTTCCAATCTTACATTTATCCAATCATTTATTGAATTGCATGCATCCTTTCTTTCACCTGCCTCAACATTTCATTGGATTGCCACTGCCCTACTTCTGGTCCTAACTACCTTCTACCTGGATGAGTGTAATAGTTTTCTTATTGGTATTTCAGCATCAGAACTCCTCTCTTATCCTTAGCTTCTTCTACACCTGTGTATGTTCTCTGAATAAACTGTAGCTGGTTGGTCTCCCTGTCTCAAAAATTTACAATACTTGTCTTAAATTGTAGGTTAGACCACTCATAATGTTACCTCTAGATATATTTTCCACTTCCTTTCCCATTACTCTAATAAAGCTGGCTAACTTAGCTTCCCTGGTGGCTAAGTGATAAAGAATCCACCTGCCACTGCAGGAGAAGCAGGTTTGATCCCTGGGTCAGAAAGATCCCCTGTAGGAGGAAATGGCTACTCACTCCAGTATTATTGCCTAGAAAATTCCATGGACAGAGGAGCCTGGTGAGCTACAGTCCATGAGGTTGCAAAGAGTCAGACACGACTGAGTGACTGAGCACACATGCACAACTTGTACTTTCCTAAACACACTTCATGTTTTCTCATCTCTGTATTTCAACTTAGGCTGATGGGGGTACGTTATTCTCTTCGTCATGGCTGTCTATCAAAATCTTACTGAAGAGTGAAGTATCATAACCCATGTGATCCTTTATGCATTCATTCAAATCGCCCAGGTCAGAAATAATCTTCTCTCTCACTTACTTGATTCTTTTATCTAGTTTTTACAATATATATCTACATAATGTGGTATTTGTGTATGCATTTGCACTTTGGGATTTATCTTCTCCTGAAGGCCAGGGGTTGTGACATATATATCTTAATATTTCCCAAAGGACTTAGCCTAATACCTGCAAACAATTACCATTCAGTAAGTGCTTAAAGAATCCCGGATTTAGTATCAATAAGATTGTTAATGATTATTTAGTCCAAACCTCACTTGAACAAAAGGTGGACTGAATTATAAGGGGTTAAGTGAATTGCTCATGCCAAGTCAAATTTCTCAGCTGCTACTTCTGCTATATAAAATAAGTTCTATTTTTAGTGCCAAGGTGACACCACACATGGTACCTTTGGAATAAAATACTGATAGGATTATAATGATTCATGGTAATACGTTATTCTCTGACTCCATTCAGAGGTTTAAAATGAAATTGTTAGTCGCTCAGTCATGTCGAACTCTTTGGGACACAATGGACTGGAGACGGCCAGGCTCCTCTGTCCCTGGGAGTCTACAGGCAAGAATACTGCGCTGGGTAGCCATTCCCTTCTCCATGGGATCTTCCTAACCCAGGGATCAAACCTGGATGTCCTGCACTGCAGGTGGATTCTTTACCATCTGAGCCACGAGGGAAGCCATTCAGAGATTCAGTTCAGTTCAGTTCAGTCGCTCAGTCGTGTTCGACTCTTTGTGACCCCATGAATCGCAGCATGCCAGGCCTCCCTGTCCATCACCAACTCCTGGAGTTCACTCAGACTCACGTCCATTGAGTCAGTGATGCCATCCAGCCATCTCATTCTCTGTCGTCCCCTTCTCCTCTTGCCCCCAATCCCTCCCACCATCAGAGTCTTTTCCAATGAGTCAACTCTTTGCATGAGGTGGCCAAAGTACTAGAGTTTCAGCTTCAGCATCATTCCTTCCAAAGAAATACCAGGGCTGATCTCCTTCAGAATGGACTGGTTGGATCTCCTTGCAGTCCAAGGGACTCTCAAGAGTCTTCTCCAACATCACAGTTCAAAAGCATCAGTTCTTCGGCGCTCAGCTTTCTTCACAGTCCAACTCTCACATCCATACATGACCACTGGAAAAACCATAGCCTTGATCAGACGGACCTTTGTTGGCAAAGTAATGTCTCTGCTTTTCAATATGCTATCTAGGTTGGTCATAACTTTCAAGGAGTAAGCATCTTTTAATTTCATGGCTGCAGTCACCATCTGCAATGATTTTGGAGCCCAAAAAAATAAAGTCTGACACTGTTTCCACTGTTTTCCCATCTATTTCCCATGAAGTGATGGGACCAGATGCCATGATCTTCGTTTTCTGAATGTTGAGCTTTAAGCCAATTTTTTCACTCTCCTCTTTCACTTTCATCAAGAGGGTTTTTAGTTCCTCTTCACTTTCTGCCTTAAGGGTTGTGTCATCTGCATATCTGAGGTGATTGATATTTCTCCCAGCAATCTTGATTCCAGCTTGTGCTTCTTCCAGTCCAGCGTTTCTCATGATGTACTCTGCATAGAAGTTAAATAAGCAGGGTGACAATATACCACCTTGACCTACTTCTTTTCCTATTTGGAACCAGTCTGTTGTTCCATGTCCAGTTCTAACTGTTGCTTCCTGACCTGCATACAGATTTCTCAAGAGGCAGGTCAGGTGCTCTGGTACTCCCATCTCTTGAAGAATTTTCCACAGTTTATTGTGATCCACACAATCAAAGGCTTTGGCATAGTCAATAAAGCAGAAATTGATGTTTTTCTGGAACTCTCTTGCTTTTTCCATGATCCAGCAGATGTTGGCAATTTAATCTCTGGTTCCTCTGCCTTTTCGAAAACCAGCTTAAACATCAGGAAGTTCACGGTTCACGTACTGATGAAGCCTGGCTTGGACAATTTTGAGCATGACTTTACTAGCATGTGAGATGAGTGCAATTGTGGGGTAGCTTGAGCATTCTTTGGCATTGCCTTTCTTTGGGATTGGAATGAAAACTGACCTTTTCCAGTCCTGTGGCCACTGCTGAGTTGTCCAAATTTGCTGGCATATTGAGTGCAGCACTTTCACAGCATCATCTTTCAGGGTTTGGAATAGCTCAACTGGTATTCCATCATCTCTACTTGCTTTGTTTGTCGTGATGCTTTCTAATGCCCACTTGACTTCACATTCCAGGATGTCTGGCTCTAGCTCAGTGATCACATCATCGTGATTACCTGGGTCGTGAAGATCTTTTTTGTACAGTTCTTCTGTGTATTCTTGCCACCTCTTCTTAGTATCTTCTGCTTCTGTTAGGTCCATACCATTTCTGTCCTTTATTGAGCCCATCTTTGCATGAAATGTTCCCTTGGTATCTCTAATTTTCTTGAAGAGATCTCTAGTCTTTCCCATTCTGTTGTTTTCCTCTATTTCTTTGCATTGATCGCTGAGGAAGGCCTTCTTATCTCTTCTTGCTATTCTTTGGAACTCTGCATTCAGATGCTTATATCTTTCCTTTTCTCCTTTGCTTTTCACTTCTCTTCTTTTCACAGCTATTTGTAAGGCCTCCCCAGACAGCCATTTGCTTTTTTGCATTTCTTTTCCATGGGGATGATCTTGATCCCTGTCTCCTATATAATGTCATGAACCTCATTCCGTAGTTCATCAGGCACTCTATCTATGAGATCTAGGCCCTTAAATCTATTTCTCACTTCCACTGTATAATCATAAGGGATTTGATTTAGGTCATACCTGAATGGTCTAGTAGTTTTCCCTACTTTCTTCAATTTAAGTCTGAATTTGGCAATAAGGAGTTCATGATCTGAGCCACAGTCAGCTCCCAGTCTTGTTTTTGTTGACTGTATAGAGCTTCTCCATCTTTGGCTGCAAAGAACATAATCAATCTGATTTCGGTTTTGACCATCTGGTGATGTCCATGTGTAGAGTCTTCTCTTGTGTTGTTGGAAGAGGGTGTTTGCTATGACCAGTGTATTTTCTGGGCAAAACTCTATTAGTCTTTGCCCTGCTTCATTCCGTATTCCAAGGCCAAATTTGCCTGTTACTCCAGGTGTTTCTTGACTTCCTACTTTTGCATTCCAGTCCCCTAGAATGAAAAGGACATCTTTCTTGGGTGTTAGTTCTAAAAGGTCTTGTAGACCTTCATAATGTCAGCTTCAGCTTCTTCAGCGTTACTGGTTAGGGCATAGACTTGGATTACTGTGATACTGAATGGTGTGCCTTGGAAACGAACAGAGATCATTCTGTTGTTTTTGAGATTGCATCCAAGTACTGCATTATGGACTCTTTTGTTGACCATGATGGCTACTCCATTTCTTCTGAGGGATTCCTGTCTGCAGTAGTAGATATAATGGTCATTTGAGTTAAATTCACCCATTCCAGTCCATTTGAGTTTGCTGATTCCTAGAATGTCGACATTCACTCTTGCCATCTCTTGTTTGACCACTTCCAATTTGCCTTGATTCATGGACCTGACATTCCAGGTTCCTATGCAATATTGCTCTTTACAGCATTGGACCTTGCTTCTATCACCAGTCACATCCACAGCTGGGTATTGTTTTTGCTTTGGCTCCATCCCTTCATTCTTTCTTGAGTTATTTCTCCACTGATCTCCAGTAGCATATTGGGCACCTACTGACCTGGGGAGTTACTCTTTCAGTATCCTATCATTTTGCCTTTTCATACTGTTCATACTATCATTTTGCCTTCAGTGTGGGATAGCTCCTCTAGGCCCTCCTGCGCCTGCCATTCAGAGATTAATATGGATCTATTTTTCTTCTTCTTCCTTCTTCTAATATTCTCTAATCAGTCTCATTGATAATATGCTTCACAATACATGATAAGAACCTATAAGCCTCTAAGAACCAAGAAATGCAGATTTATGTAGATTTTTATTCAATCTACATGTAAGACTTGCTTAAGGAGAAACATTTGGTGTTTGGGCTTACACTGTCATATGTGACATCTGTTTGGACAAAATAGGCATTTATTTTTTATAGGAAGGAATCACAATTGTTGAATAAATAAATGAACAAAGGAATGATGAGAAAAATATAGAAGCATTTAGAAGCTGCAGACATGCCTGCTAAAGATATCAGGCACTTACAAAGGGAATAGGCTGATTTTGAATGTGCACATATTGAGTTAACCATCTTCTAACACCTCTAAGACTCTCCCACTTCCCTTTATTCCACATTTTAAAATTCATCTTGGAAAAAAATTATTTCAGAATTATAAAAATACTGATGCTCAACTGTCTTGCTATATTCCTTTTCCTCCTCTGAATTGTTTTTAATTGACTTCCAAAGAATGATAGAAACACGGAGTCAAATCAGAGTGGTCCAAATACTATACTTTGTTTGCCAAGTATTCTACCTACAGTTCTAGTTAGTAATGAGATTCCTTATCTCTTTTGGCATTTGCATTTTCTCTCCAACTAGACTGGGAAGGCAATGAAGTGTTGCCACAGTTTTAGACTTGATTCTCCTTAGAGAAGCGTAAGCTGACTTCCAATTTAAGATGGCAGGCTGAATAAACATGTCTCATGTTACTCTTTAAAAGCCATGAAAACTAACAATAAAATAATAAAAAGAAATAAATTCACAATAAGGAAGAGAAAAAGAGGAGTGTCATCAAGAAATAGCAGACTTAAAGAAATTTCTGGAAATTAGAAAGATTGCTGACTGATCAACCAACGTGAAGGAGCCACACCCTAGGAAATGTCATAAAAGGATCTGCAGCAGAAGTAGGAACCAGCATTCCTAACAGAGCTCAAAGAGACTGTGCTGAGACACGACATGTACTATGAAAACAGAAGGGTTAATGGAAAGTTTGTATATAGACTAGATGCCCATTTAATTCTCCCACCCCTCTCCCACCTATACATGTGAAAACAGGCAAACAATATCCCAGTGCAAATAATGTGAGACTCTTCTGTTAAGAGACTGAAGAAAATATCTGGAAAACTTGTGAAATACTGGCTACTGCACACGAATCTCTATTCATTCTGACAGTTAGGAGGCTGCTGGTAAATAAGCTGTCGCCTTACCTACCCACTCAACTTTAAATCATTCCTATCCCTTATTCTTATATGTCCCCCTTTCATACATCTGAAGGGTCAACCAAGAATCACTAAACATGCAGCATAATGAAGAAAAGCCAAGATAAATGAAGAAACAAAAGAAATTTTATCCACCATCTAATTAATATCTCCAGATATTTGAGACAATATACTATGAATAAAACAAGAACAAAAACAATCAGAGAAATTTAAAAATATACTCAGATGGTTAAAAATGACTGTTGAAATTATGAGTTGGAAAAAAACATTTAAGAAAAATCTCTCAGCACATAGAATAAACATAAATGGATCCCCAAAATATATGAAAGAAAGGAAAAACAAAAGATGAATCCAAAAGGGCAAAAATCCAAACCTGGGACTAGGGGGTCCAGCAAAAAGACTATAAAACAGGGAGGAAGATAAACTATGCAATGAATAGTATGAGAAAATCTCTCAGAGCTAAGGGGAATGCCAAGGAAAAGCTTATAGTGGGTAAAGCATATTTTATGGAATATGTATCATGGAAGCTTTTACACGTGAGCTACATTTTTGCATGCGTGAAGAGAGAGTAAGATTTCAATGGGGAGTGAAGACAGTAATCCAAAGTGAGCTAATGGTTTAACCATGTGCTTGTACAGCAAGAATAATTAATAGATTCTTGGGGAAGGCAAGAAGCTTACTTTAAGTGTATTAGTGTGAAAAGGGTGACCAAAATGAGGCTGGAAAATGCAAGTTAAAGCTAGAAAATGGAAAACTTTGACTGATATCCCAAGCATTTTATTCTGCATGACATAAACAATGATATTTTTTTGCTTTCACAAGTTGCAAGATCAAATCTGTGTTTTAAAAAATATATAACTTTTTTGGCAATACGGATGCATGGAGACATGAGGAATGTATGCCAGTTACAGGTGGAGACATGAGGAATGTATGCCAGTTACAGGTGGATACCTGTTATAAGGTAACAGTCACAGTCTTAGCAAGAGATGGTTACAACTAAACCAAAAAATTAAAAGAGGAACTGGTTTTGCAGAACACATTCTGAGTCATACATACCACCTGGTATAAATTATTACTTGTCCCATTTCACAAATAATTGGTAAATGGATAGCTATGTTATACGAGTAACACAAATATCTTTGCAAGACTGCTCCAAGTGTTTTATCACAGAAAAGATTATCTGTTGATAACACTGTCCACTGGAAGACAACAACTCTAAAAATCAAAATATGGCATTTTTTAAAACCACCACTCCCTGAACAGGCCAATTAACACCTTCTTGATAGTTGACTTACTCTAATAACAACACACTTAAGTGATTCACTTCATTGTTAGACAGTATAATAAGAATATAATTAAAAATCAAGTTGTAGAAGAATGTCAGTCCAATAAAGCTGGGTGATAACAGGTTTGTTAGAAAAAAATTCTTGAATACCTTATAATATTAGGAGGTAAAAGGGCTGAAAAGTCCAATATATTGTTTCTTTCCATATTTTTATATATTTTTTATAAGGCAAAGACTATTTTTTCTAAGGTATCAGTGGAAAACTAAACAATTAGTGAAGGGCAAATATGCAGTAGAGATAGTACACAATATGCATGAGTAACAGTCAAGACTCTTAAGGACCATATGCTTTTGATCTGCACGCCAAGATACTCCAAGAATCATGAAGTCTGGAGTCTGAACAATAACACAACAAAAATATCAAGAGACTTAAGTATTAGGCGATCTGGGACCTAGCCTTAGCACAATCTTGCACAACAATGGACAAATTGCTTACGATTGAGTGGATCTCCTTCTTTTCTTTCTGTTATAGGACACAGATCTTTATCCTTTGTTAAAATATATTTTTTAAATTCTATGACTTCACTCTATGTGGACGTAAATTAAAATGAATGAGTATACATTTTCTAGTCAATGCTCAAATTTCCATTTATGCTTTCTTATTATTTCCCAATTTACTAAAGAGGAACAAGACTTTAATTCTTAAACTTAAGTCAAATCCCTTAAGAAAACAGAGGCTAAAAGAAGTATGGTGGTGCTGTAGAAGTCAATGTTTACTGAGCTTTATCTAAACAGATAAAATTCAGTTTAGCCCCAGTCAAATCATTCAATTTCACATAAATAGGATTAAAAATACTGAGTTTTATACTTTTCTTGATATTAAAGTAAACCTTAACTAAGTTCCTTCACCTGACCTGTGCTTCAAAACTGAGAAGGCTATACTAAAACTGACAATATTGCTGGTCCAGTGGTTAAGAATCCACCTGCTAATGCAGGGAATATGGATTCAGTCTCTGGTCCGGGAAGATTCCACATGACACAGGGCAGCTCAGTCCATGCACTGCAGTTACTGAAGACCGCACGCCCCAGAGGCCATGCTCTGAAACAAGAGCAGCTACTGCAATGAGAAACCCAAGCACTGCAAATGAAGAATCGCCCCTGCTGGCTGTAACTAAAGAAAGCCCAACAACAAATAGTCAGCACAGACAATAAATAAGTAAAAATATAAAATAAATATATATTTTTTAAGTTTTTTTAAAAAGAGACATAATGGAAAGCAGGCAGAGGTTAAAGTTGGATTTGAATACTGGTTTAAATCCTAATTCTACTACTTACAACCTCACATTGCATGACTAGAGACATGTTAAAAACTCCTGTGCCTAAGTTTCTTTATCTATCAACTGGAGATAATAATATCATCAAGAAATAAAAAAACATCTACTATTCAGTGGACATGATTTTGAGCAAACCCCAAGAGATAGTGAAGGACAGGGAAGCCTGGCATGCTATATATAGTCCATGGCATCAGAAAGAGTCAGACAGGACTGGGTAAACAATACCAGTTAACAACAGTTATTATTAGATTCTAAGTAATTAATGTAAAATGCCTAGAACAGTGCTTAGGAGGTTGAATAGCAGCTCAATAAATGGTTTATACTATTATAGGTATCCACTCTGCATATGGGAGAGAGGTAAGAGAAAAACAACAGGTTCAAGAATCTATTCAAAAACAAGTGCTGTCTCCAATACAGTAAAACAGCAAAACAACATGGTACTGGCACAAAAACAGATATATGGATCAATGGAACAGAATAGAGAATCCAGAAATAAACCTACACATCCATGGTCAATTAATCTTGACAAAGGAAGAAAGAATATACAATGGAGAAAAGACAGTTTGTTCAGCAAGTGGTATTAAAAGAGCTGGACAGTAAGTGCAAATTGATGAAGTTAGAACACATCCTCACACGATACACAAAGATAAAGTCAATGGCTTAAAGAATTAAATATAAGACATGACATCATAAAATTTCTAGAAGAGAATATAGACAAAATATTCTTTGACGTTAGTCATACCAATGCTTTCTTAGTCTCCTAAGACAATAAAAATAAAAGCAAAAATTAACAAATGGGATCTAATCAAATTTATTAGCTTTTGCACAGCAAAGGAAACCATAAACAAAATGAAGACAACTTACAAAGTGGGAGAAAATATTTGCAAACAATGCAGTCGACAGGGCTTAATTTCCAAAATATACAATAGTTCATACAACTCAGTAACAAAAATACAAACAAGTCAATAAAAAAAAATGGGCAGAAGACTAAAAGACATGTAGATGACCAATAAGATACTCAACATTACTAATGAGTAGAGAAATGTAAATCAAAAGTACAATGATGTACCGCCTCATACCAGTTAAATGGTCGTCACCTACATCACCTAAGAAGCCTACAAATAATAAAGGCTAGAGAGGGTGTGGAGAAAAGGAAAGCATACTACTGTGTTGGTGGGAATGTAAATTGGTACAGCCACAGGGGAAACACTACGGCGGTTCCTTAAAAAAAACTAAAAATAGAGTTGCCATGCAATCCAGCACTCCCACTCCAGAAAAACTCTAATTCAAAAAGATACATGCACCCCTTTATTTAAAGCAGCACTATTTGTGATAGCCAAGATATTGGTACAACCTAAATGTTCATCAACAGGTATAAAGAAGATGTGGTACATATATATAGAAAACTAATCGGGCATAAAAAAGAATACAATAATGTCATTTGCAGTGACATGGATGGACCTAGAGATTAACTGAAGACAGATATCTTCAGATATCTTCATTAACTGAGGACAGTCAAAGACATATATCGTATATCACTTATATGTGGAATGTAAAATAGGACACAAATGAATTTATTTATGAAATAGAAACTCACAGACATAGAAAACAAACTAATGGTTACAAAGGGGAAAGAGGGTGGGGGAGGGATAAATTAGGAGTCTGGAATTAGCAGATACAAACTGCTATATATAAAACAGATACATAAGGTCCTACTATATAGCACATGAAACTATATTCAATACTCTGTCATAAATCATAACAGAAAACAAAAACAAAAACACAAGTACTTTCTGAATCCTTTCATTTGATCCAACCTACCCTTACCCCCGACCCCAACTTGGCAAATGTCTGCACATTATCAAGGTTCAGTTTAAACATTATCTCATCTTTAAACTTTTTCATGACATTGTTAAGCAAATACAAGTACCTTTTAATCATATATGGCATATATCACCATTTTAACATCTACCATTTCACATTATCATGTGTTTTCTTATCAGGCTACAAACTTCCCCAGAAGAAATACCATAAATTTTCATTTATATCCCCATCCCAAAACCATTCCTGAAACACAGCAGGTGTTTAATATATATTCAAGGCAGAGGAGGACAATCAGGCTGGTAGGGAGCAAAGGAAAGAGGGAGGGAGGAAGGACAAAGTATCTGTGACTTTGTCTCTTTTAGATGAGGACACTGAGAGGTAAAATCTGATTAATGGTAGAGCCACAACTCAAAGTCAGATCTTTTGACACCAAAAGCCCTGTATGCCACAATGCCTAATGTAACATTCTCCGTAATATTTCTACTGTCCCTCAATATGAAGGTCAAAACATTAGGCTTAGAATCTTGAAGCTACAGGTCTCTGTCAGGCCTCCCTACTCAACTCATGCTCTTCCTTTATCCCTTGTTTGGTTAGATACTTTCAAAAAATTTTTGCAAAACTTCCTAGCTGATACATTGAATTGTAAGAGATCCCCAGGAGGAGGGCATGGCAAGCTACTCCAGTATTCTTGCCTGGAGAATTCTATGGACAAAAAAGCCTGGCAGGCTACAGTTCAAGGGGTCGCAAAGAGTTGGACATGACTGAACGATTCACACTTCACTTCATACATATTTAATCTATGTCTATTAGGACAAAGTGATTAATTGTATTTTTTAAGATTTTCTTTTGGTCCTAAGTGATTTTTGTTCTATCCAGTTCTACCAATTGTTGTGAATAACCTATTTAAAAAACTCCAACTATGATTGGACTTTGTCTGTTTCTCTTTATAATTCTGTCAATATTTGATTTATACCTTTCAGAGTTCTATTACCAGATACATATTTATGATTGTTATGATTTATTCCATGCATGTATGCTAAGTCGCTGCAGTCGTATCTGACTCTTTGTGAACCTATGAACCTTCCAGGCTCCTCTGTCCATGGGATTCTTCAGACATGAATACTGGAGTGGGTTGCCATGTCCTCCTCCATGGGATCTTCCCCACCCAGGGATCAAATCTGTGTATCCTGCAGCTCCTGGACTTCATTAAAATTAAAAATTTCTGTTCTGCAGAAGACAACGTCAAGAAAATAAGATATTGCACAGACAGAGAAACTTATGTGCAAAAGACACATCTGATAAAGGACTGTTATTCAAATATAAAAAGAACTCTGAAAACTCAACAGTAAGAACATAAACACTGATTTAAAAATGGGCCAAAGATCTTAACAACCATCTCACTAAAAGACACACAGATAGCAAATGAACACATGAGAAGACACTCCATATCATATATCATCAGGGAAATGTAAATTAAAATGAAATATCATTATATATCTATTAGAATGCCCCAAATCTGGAATACTGACAATGCCAAATGCTATCAGGATATTTAGCAACAAGAACTTTTATTCGTTGCAGATGGGAAGACAATTTGGCAGTTAAAAAAAACTAAACATACTCTTAGCACAAAATGCAGCAACTGCATGACACTCCTTGGTGTTTACTCAAAGAAGCTTAAAATTTATGTCTACACAAAAACCTTCACACAGATGTTTAATGTAGATTTACTCATAACTGTCAAAACCTGGAAGCAACCAAGATGTCCTTCAGTAACTGAATGGATAAATACAGACATTGGAACATCTAGACAACCAAATACTATTCACCATTGAAAAGAAATCAGCTATCAAGCCATGAAAAGACATGGTAGAACCTTAAATGCATATTATTAAGTGAAAGCAGTCAATTTGAAAGGGCTGTATATTGTCAGATTCCAATTACATAATTTTGTGGAAATAGTAAAAAGATCATTATTTCCCAGGGGTCTGTGGAAGCATGACTGACTGAACAGCTAGAACAGAGAAGGCTTTTAGGGCAGTGAAAACACTATGATATTATAACAATGGTATATATCATTATATATTTGACCAAACCCACAGAATATAAAACCACCAAGACTGAATCTTAAGGTAAATTATGGACTTTGTGCTATTACAGTGTGTCACGGTAACACACAGCTGTAACAAATGTGTGACTCAAGCAGGAAATGTTGATAATGGGGGAGGCTAAGCATGTGTGGGAGCAGAGGGTATATAGGAAATCTCTGTAGTTTTATCTCAATTTTGCTATTGAGATAACTAAGGTAACTTAGTTAAGAGATAAGGTAACTAAAGTTACCTTAAAAAAACAAAATCATAAAGGATATAACTTCAGTTCAGTTCAGTCGCTCAGTCCTGTCCGACTCTTTGTGACCCCATGAACTGCAGCACACCAGGCCTCCCTGTCCATCACCAACTCCTGCAGTCCACCCAAACCCATGTCCATTGAGTCAGTGATGTCATCCAACCATCTTATCCTCTGTCATCCCCTTCTCCTCCTGCCCTCAATCTTTCCCAGCATCAGGGTCTTTTCAAATGAGTCAGCTCTTCACATCAGGTGGCCTAAGTTTTGGAGTTTCAGCTTCAACATCAGTCCTTCCAATGAACACCCAGGACTGATCTCCTTTAGGATGCACTGGTTGGATCTCCTTGCAATCCAAGGGATTGCAAGAGTCTTCTCCAACAACACAGTTCAAAAGCATCAATTCTTCGGCGCTCAGCTTTCTTCACAGTCCAACTTTCACATCCATACATGACCACTGGAAAAACCATAGCCTTGACCAGACAGACCTTTGTTGGCAAAGTGATGTCTCTGCTTTTCAATATGTAATCTAAGTTGGTCATAACTTTCCTTCCAAGGATAAGCATCTTTTAATTTCATGGCTTCAGTCACCATCTGCAGTGATTTTGGAGCCCAAAAAGATAAAGTCTGACACTGTTTCCCCATCTATTTGCCACAAAGTGATAGGACCAGATGCCATGACCTTAGTTTTCTGAATGCTGAGCTTTAAGCCAACTTTTTCACGCTCCTCTTTCACTTTCAACAAGAGGCTTTTTAGTTCTTCTTCACTTTCTGCCATAAGGGTGGTGTGATCTGCATATCTGAGGTTATTGATATTTCTCCCATCAATCTTGATTCCAGCTTGTGCTTCCTCCAGCCCAGCATTTCTCATGATGTATTCTGCATGTAAGTTAAATAAGCAGGGAGACAATATACAGCCTTGATGTACTCCTTTTCCTATTTGGAACCAGTCTGTTGTTTCATGTCCAGTTCTAACTGTTGATTTCTAACCTGCATACAGGTTTCTTAAGAGGCAGGTCAGGTGGTCTGGTATTCCCATCTCTTTCAGAATTTTCCATAGTTTATTATGATCCACACAGTCAAAGGCTTTGGGATAGTCAATAAAGCAGAAATAGATGTTTTTCTGGAACTCTCTTGCTTTTTCGATGATCCAGTCGATATTGGCAATTTGATCTCTGGTTCCTCTGCCTTTTCTAAAACCAGCTTGAACATCTGGATATAACTTAAGATGTCATAAAGACAATCTTTTAATTTAAAAAAATGTAACTGATTTTACTCAAAGTGTGGCAGGATATTAAGTCTATGTATATTATGAAAAGTTTAAGAATGAACACTTTGAGACAAGTATTTCTCAACCTGTTCTTCATCATCCCCTCTTAAGCTTTTTTTCTTATTTGTCTCTCCCATGAAATTTTAATAACATAGATATACTGAATATTAACTTATGTACTGTGGCTCTTTGCATGGCCACAAACTAATACAATATCCAGGATTTTTTTTTTTTTTTGCTCCTACCCCTAAAACCAATTTACACATTCTTGAGATATCATCCAATTTGAGAATGCAAGCCTTAGAGCAACCAATAAAAATAATGCCAAAAGGTATAATCAAAAAGTCAATGGGTGAATTAAAATAGAACTTTAAAAATATCATACCAAGACAAAAGAAGGCAGAAATAGAATATAGGTGCAAAAAAAAAAACAAGATAGGGTAAACAAAAATAGCATAGTGATAGATCTAAATCAAAATATATAAATAATACATCATATATACCTAACTTAAAACTCCAACCAAAGCACAAAGATTGATAGAATGGATGAAAAGGCAAGATCTGACTACTGGTTGTTTACAAAAGATATAGAACACACAAAAAAATGTAGAGGATAGAAAAGACATGATGTGAAAGCAATAAGCAGTAAGAAGGCTACAGCCATGTTAATAACAGTAAATGTGACTTTAAGATAGAGTAGTACCAGAAATTAAAAAGGACATTTCAAAATGAAATAACACACAACTTAATAAGAAATCAGGGCTTCCAAGATGGTGCTAGTGGTAAAGAGCATGCCTGCAATGTTGGGCAGATCCTCTGGAGCAGGGCATGGCAATCCCCTCCAGTATTCTTATCTGAAGAATCCCACGGACAGAAGAGCCTAGTAGTCTACAGTCCACAGGGTCATAGAGAGTCGGACATGACTGAAGGGACTTAACACGCATGCGTGCAATAAATAATAACGATCATAATAGGTATCTGGTAATAGAGCTCTGAAACGTTTAAATCAAACATTGACAGAATTATAAAGAGAAACAGACAAAGCCCAATCATAGTTGGAGGTTTTTTAATATGCTATTTGCATCAACCGATAGAACTAGAACAAAAATAACTTAAGACAAAAAGAAAATCTTAAAAAATACAATTAATCACTTTGTCCTAATAGACATAGATATAAATATGGATGAAGTGAAGTATGAGTCACTCAGTCATGTCCAACTCTTTGCAACCACATGGACTGTAGCCTGCCAGGCTTCTTTGTCCATGGAATTCTCCAGGCAAGAATACTGGAATGGGTAGCCATTCCCTTCTCCAGGGTATCTTCCCAATTCAGGGATCAAACCCAGGTCTCCTGCATTTCGGGCAGATTCTTTACCATCTGAGCCACCAGGGAAACTCATAAATATGGATATACAGATATTATACAGATAGATAAAGATAGATCACATACATACATACATACACACATACATACATACATAAACTACATCCATTGACTACAAGATACAATTCTTTACAATTCCACATGGCCCATTCACCAGAGTCTCAATTCATTTCAGATGATCTTACAGAGTATATTCTCACATCAAAACAATTAAATAGAAAACAATACTAATTTAAAAATAGAAAAGTAAACAAATGTAAATATTTGTAAGTAAACAAGATACTTTTGATTAAACTGGTAAAGAAGAAATCCCCCCAAATTAGGAAAATGTTTTATATGAATGATAATGAAAAATACAACACAGCAAAATTTGTAGAATGTGGTTAAAACCATCCATAGAGAAAAACCTATAGATTTAAATGCTTATATCAGAAATAAAAGAGAGGTCTCAAATCCGTGTCGTAGAGTTTCACCTAAGAATCAAGGAAACAAGAAAATCCAAAGTTAGTAAATGAAAAAAATACTAAGAGCATAAATCAATATAATAGGAAAAAATAGAAAAAACTAAGAAACTCAAAAGTCAGGGCTTTCAACAAAACCGATAAACTCTTAGGTAGACTAATAAGAAAAAATTAGAACAAAATTACTCAAAGAAGGAACCAAAGAACTAGAGCCTACATTGAAAGAATAATAGAGGATATCATGAATTAAAGATTGCCAATAAAATTGGAGACCCAGGAGAAAAGGACAGTTCTTTGAAAAATAGGACTTAACAGTTGAAAGAGAAAATAGTAACTGAAAAGAAAATAAAACTCAACAAAAATTGTCAGCAAACTAGGAACAGAAGGAAACATCCCAATCCTTTAAATGACATGTATGAAAAACCTATAGCAAAATCAAAATGAGTAAGTACTGAACACTTTCTTTCTCAGACTGGGGCTAAGCAAGGGTGCTCACTGTCAACACGTCTATTAAACATTGTGCTGGAGGTCCTAGCCACTGCAACAAGAAAGGGGGATGGAGAGGTAGAAATATATTTGGTCTTCATCCCAATTTCTGACATAGAGCTCCTAAAAACCTTTGATTTTATTTAAGGTGTCTTTTGTTATGTTAATAAGGTAACTTTGGGATGGGGGGGGTTGCTGGTTACCAAGGAAACCAATTCTGTGATTAGAGGGTAGGAACTTATACTCCCCAACTTCTCATCAACCTCTGGGGATAGGAGTTGGGCTAGAGATTGAGTTCAGTTGCCAGTGGACAATAGTTTAATCAATCATTCCTTTATATTGAAGTCTCTATAAACACTAAAATAACTGAGTTCCGATAGCTTCTGGTTTGATGAACACGAAGAGGTGATGGAGAGTGGTGTGCTTGAAGAGGTCAGGGAAGATCCCTCCCTCTTCCCACACACCTTGCTCTATGAATCTCTTCCATTGAGTTGCTCCTTATTGATATTCTTTTATAATAAAACAGAAATCTAATAAGTAAAATGTTTCTCTGAGCTCTGTGAGCTGCTCTAGCAAATTAATCAAAACCAGTGAGAGGGTCATAGGAGTCTCTAATCTAACAGTCATTAGGTCAGGAGCCCAAGTGACAAGGTGGACTTGCAGCTGCCATCTGAAGCAGGGGTTGCAGTTCGAGAGGACTAAGCCTTTAACCTGTGGGATGTGATGCTATCTCCAGAAAGACAGTGTCAAAATTGAGTTGAATGTAGTACACCCAGTTGGTATCACAGAATTGCTTGGTAGTGTGGTCAAAAAATCCACAAATCTAAATTGGAGTCAGAATCTTATGCAACAGTTAAACTATCATAAATTGTAGGTAGGAGTATAAAATGGTATGTCTACTTTGGAAAAAACTTCGGCAATTTTTAATAGACTTAAATATATGCCTGTCATATGGCCCAGTATTTCACTCTTATGTACTTACCTAAGAGAAATGAAAACATGTCCACCCAAAGATTTGTATGCCAACGTTTATAACAGGTTTATCCATAATAGCTAAAACCTAGGAATGGTGTCCTTTTTTCATCCTTCAATGAAAGAACAAATAAATAAACTGTGCAATGCATATACAACAGAACAATACTGAGAAATAAAAAGAAATGAACTACTGGTGTACACATCACAGTACTTGTCAAGAACTATAAAGGGTCTTTGATTTTACCCCAAATGCAAATTAAAAAATTAGCCTGCTAAAATTTCAGATTATGGCAGAAGGCATAGTACTACAGATTCACATACAAAGGACAGTTTATTATTCAAAGCAATAGTAGTAACCAGGGACTATCAGCCTCTTTATGCTGGTTCAGTAAGTCCCTATTCCTACAGGGTGATGTGAAAAAGGTCAAGTAAAACATATACACTATGAGCTGCATTATAAGAGAGAAACACTGACCTTAGGGAACCTGAATTTTTATAATGGGCAGTACGCACTGCCCTTTACACTGGAAGGAAACATCTGTCTCTATGTTCCAAGGCTGTTTGCTATGTAAGTATTCTTGAAAATATAGCCGAGAACAAAAGAGGGTCAGTGCCTCACACATAAACAGGCAGCAACCTAAGAAACCAAGAGAAAATTGTCTCCCAATGGTACTGAGTGAAAGTAGATCTATACAAAAAAAGTACAGAATTGACTAGGAAGGACATAAGGGATCCTTCTGGAGCAATAATAATGTTTAACGTCTTAAAAGTGGCTCAGGTTACGAAAGTGCAGTCATCTGTCAAAGTTATTGAATGGTGCACTTACAGTTCGTGCATGTCATTGTATATCAATTTTTACTCAAAACAGACACTGAACTTTAGTTAATGATCTGCATACAGAAGGATTTAGGGAGTGGTACATTGATGTTTGCAACTTCTTTTGAAACACATTAAAAAGACAGATTAATAGATCCATATTAAAATGAAAAATGAAAAAACTAATTAGGAAAATGCTAACTATACAATCTAGGTATTGCATATAATGGTTTACTATTAAAATTCTTTCAACTCTTCTGTATATTTCAAATTTTTCATTTAAAATTATTGTATAAATACATCTTTGATAGATACTTTGAGGGATATGTTGCCATTCTTAAAACCGTTTTAAAGTATTAAGTTGAAATTAAAGTTATCATTATTATATTTATAAGGCATTTAATAAGACCAGTTTGTACATGGCACTATATTGGTGATTATCCTGTAATTTTAGAAAATTAAATATTCGAGTGACTTCAACATCTAACATTTTTAGGGACTGCCCTGATGGTCCAGTGGTTAAGAATCCACCTTCCAATCTGCATGGGACTCAGATTTGATCAGGTTGGGGAACTAAGATCACACATGCCACAACTAGAGAAAGCACACATGCTGCAATGAAGACCCAGCACAGCTCCTCCCAAAACCTGCCATTTTATATTACTTGTAAAATTGGAAAAGGGGAGAGGTGGATGGTGGGGAGAAAGAAAAGATGAGTAAGAAATAATGAATATACACATGACTGGAACTGAAAATAAATAAATATAAGAACTTTGGGATGAATTAGCAGAATTATTTTCAGACTCTACATTCTGGGCTGCTGCCTGAATTTGAAAGGCAACAGAAAGGTGATTTAGACAACAGCACAGAAGAGCCAAGATTTTGAACCTGAAGAGGACAACTGAGAGAGGAATACTGCTCTCCATTTTAGCATTTATTCTGAGAGGAATGACATTTGCTCCTTTCTTCCAAGGCAGTTTCTGCATGGAGCTGATTTGGGTTTGAGAACGATACGCAATTCACCTTTTAGTACAATGAACATTGGCAGGGATAGGTAGCAGAGAAGATGATTCAACAAGAAGCGCATCCACTTTCCCTTTAGAGCTAAGGAAAAAATTAGGAAATTCTCAAGCTGCACAGACGATAACAAAATCTCCGAACTTTTCTTTCTAGGTTTATCCAATGCAGAAAAAAAAAAAATCAATTAACTAAGGCTTTCCACAACTCCCCTTATTTATTCCCATCTGAGGCCCTTTGAAAGAATGGCTCTTAAACTTTGTTACTGAAAAAACTCTGGAATTCAGAGAAATACTTCAGTGATTCTACAATAATTGATTTGAACTTCTATTTTTAATTATCATTTTTAAGTCTGTAAAGATCTATAACTTGCAAGAATCATAATACACACTTAAATTAAGTCAGTAGGACGTCTAACATATTACTCAGTGCCACTAGCTTTATACATTTGGGTGGGGGGGGCGTGCAGATTTCAGAAGTTTCAACTAGTATCTTTCAGTGTATATATTAAAACTTGGGCTTCTGATTTAAAATAGTACAGCCTTCTATTGCTCTTTCATTAAAGCTTCTGACTTGTTCAAGGCTACTCACAAAAAAATAAGAGCAATTACTTCTAAGCACATGTGACATATACAAATGTGGCAAGACCCAGCCATATAATGTAAATTGTCAGCTGTTCATTAGGAAATAAACATAACAAGCTTTGTTATAATATCTTAAGTGTTCCTCTGAGTTGAATATCAATGAGATGTGAGCTGAAAATAACTACTTTTAAAGTTAAAAAGAATTTTCTATTTCTTCCTTAAAAGTAGAACATTTAAAAATAAGTGTGTTGAAAAAGTATATACATAAATAATATATCTGAATCACTCTGTTGTATACCTGAAACTAACACAATAAATATTGCAAATCAACTATACTTGAATAAAAAAAAATAATTAAAAATATGTTGAGTCTATTTAGAATTAAAGCAAAACACATTTCCATTATACTGATAACAAACTGGTCAGTCGTTTCCACTATGTGAACAGTGTCCAAATCTTTCACATAAAATCATCATTTAAAGGCAAGAAAATATTATAACATTATTTCATGTTGGCATATTCCTTTTTGAAAATAAAATTTGTTCAAACATACATATATTTCAAATAATGAAGCTGAACAAAGTGTTTGTATGGTCACTGTCTAGATACCATATCATTTTCTAAAACAGAATGAAAATAAAGCTGTTAATTTATTTTTAAAGGAAATTAAACAACTTAGTGGTTTGGAAAACAAAATTATATCATTTCTTTAAAAAGTACTAAATGGAGTATTTTGGAAAAACAGTCATGGACAAGGAAAAAGCTTACTGGGTTAGCATGTAGTGCTGCAATGTCCCTGGGCTTACAAAGATAACATGAGTGGTAAAATTACAACAAAGTTTGAACATAAAGCACAAAATAAATGAAAGTTAGATTTAAAAAAGTTTATCTAACTGAAAAGGTAGTAAAATATTTGAAGTATTTTTTAAATGATAAGATAGAATAAGAATAATATAATTTTTAACAAGATTTTTTTTTAATACATGTTTATTTTCAATCAAGACCAAGGTATCTGGTTATTTAAAACCCCCAATTGGATGTTTATAATTCAAGAATCAAGGCAGCTGTTAAATACTGCCAGTCATTCAACACAGAAACAAAAATGTCCTACCATTCTCTCAAGTGTCTGAGTCTTTCTTGAAAAAAATAAACTGCTTTTGAGGAAAACAGTTCCTATCTTCGATAGAATATTAGTGGGTTTATTTTTACAACATTTTTTGAACACAGTAATTTTCAACAAGTTGTCAGGGATGAGTGGCAGTTTGCAAGTCATATACCCATAGACTTTGAAGCTGTAAGGGAACTTAAGACACATTATTCTCTTTTTTATGCCTTTTCATACTGAGCTATTTCAAATTCTAAAAGATGATGTTATTAAAGTGCTGCACTCAACATGCCAGCAAATTTGGAAAACTCAGCAGTCAGTGGCCACAGGACTAGAAAAGGTCAATTTTCATTCCAATCCCAAAGAAAGGCAATGCCAAGAGATGTTCAACTACTGCACAACTGCACTCATTTCACATTCTAGCAAGGTAATGCTCAAAATCCTTCAACCTAGGCTTCAACAGTACGTGAACCAAAAACTTCCAGATGTAAAGGTGGATTTAGAAAAGGCAGAGGAACCAGAGATCAAATTGTCAACATCCATGGATCATAGAAAAAGCAAGAGAATTCCAGAAAAACATCTATTTCTGCTTTACTGACTAGGCTAAAGCTTTTGATCATGTGGATCACAACAGACTGTGAAATTTGTAAAGAGATGGGAAAACCAGACCACCGTACCTGCCTACTGAGAAACCTGTACGCAGGCCAAGAAGTAAAACTTAGAACCGGACATGGAACAACGGACTGGTTCAAAATTGGAAATGGAGTACATCAAGGTTGTTTATTGTCACCCTGATTATTTAACTTATATACAGAGCATATCATGTGAAATGCCAGGTTGAATGAAGCACAAGCTGGAATCAGATTGGGGGGAGAAATATGAATAACCTCAGATACGCAGATGACATCACCCTAATGACAGAAAGCAAAAAGGAACTAAACAGCCCCTTGATGAAGGTGAAAGAGGAGAGTGAAAAAGCTGGCTTAAAACTCAACATTCAAAAAACGAAGATCATGGCATCTGGTCCCATCACTGCACAACAAACATATGGGGGAAAAATGGCAACAGTGACAGACTTTATTTTCTTGAGCTGCAAAATCACTGCAGACAGGGACTGCAGTCAGGAAATTAAAAGATGCTTGCTCCTTGGCAGAAAAGCTATGATCAACCTACACAGCATATTAAAAAGCAGAGACATTACTGTGCCAAGAAAGGTCCGTCTAGTCAAAGCTATGGTTTTTCCAGTAGTCATGTATGGATCTGAGAGTTGGACTATAAAGAAAACTGAATGCTGAAGAATTGATGATTTTGAACCGTGGTGTTGGAAAAGACTCGAGAGAGTCCCTTGGACAGCAAGGAGATCCAACCAGTTAATCCTAAAGGAAAGCAACCCTGAATATTCACTGGAAGGACTGATGCTGAAGCTGAAGCTACAATCCTCTGGCCACCTGAGATGAACAGCAGACTCACTGGAAAAGACCCTGATGCTGGTAAAGACTGAAGGCAAGAGGAGAAGGGGATGATAGAAGATGAGACGGTTGGATGGCATCATCGATGCAATGGACGTGAGTCTGAGCAAACTCCAAGAGATAGTAAAGGACAAGAAAGCCTGGAGTGCTGCAGTCCATGGGGTCGCAAATAGTTGGACATGACTGAGCGACTGAACAATTCTCTTTTTTAAAAATAATTTTATTTATTCATTTATTTTTGGCTGGGCTGGGTCTTCCTTGCTGCATGGATTTTTTTCCTCTAATTGTGGTGACTGGGGGCTAGTCTCTAGTTGCAGTATGTGGGCTTCTCATTGCCGTGGCTTTTCTTGTTGTGGAGCACAGGCTCTAGGTCACTCAGGTTTCAACAACTGCAGCCTGTGCACTCAGTAATCACAGCTTGCCAGGCTCTAGGGCATATATTCATCAGTAGTTGTGGCACATGGGCTTAGCTGCTTTGAGACATATGGGATCTTCCCAGATCAGGGATCGAACCCACATCTCCAGCACTGGAAGGAGGATACTTTACGACTGAGCCACCAGGAAAGCCTAGGCATCCCATTCTTGAAAGATACATCTATAGTACAATCCATGAAAATGCAAGAGCATAAAGAAATTAAAGAACATACGTAAATGGAGTACCATTGTGATAGCCATTGTAGCTATTACAAACATTCTGGTTATTCTCTCCCTCAGTATAAATCGTACGCTTGTACTTAACCACTGTCTTTTAAATTGGGCATGGCCATGTGACTAGTTTTGGCCAACGAAATGTGAGTAGAAATGACTTCCATAACTTTGGGTAGAACTTTTAAGGGCTAGTGCACAATCTGCTGTATTACCTACTCCTGCCTCATCAATTAGAGAAGTTAGTTTCATGATACAGCCTCCATTAGCCTGAGTCCTGAAATGAGGATCATGAGTACAAGGTCCTGCAGACCACACTGTACATGTAAGAGAAAAAAAACTTTAATTGTATATGTCACCCTCAAGGTTGTCTGTTACCAAAACATAGATTTTCCTATGTGGTACAGAAAAAGGAATCTAGAACTGAGTTGTAACCATACCCCAAACCTAAAAGTATCTGCCATTATCTCACAGACTGGCAAGTGGGAGAAAACAAAATTATACTAGAAGGCAATCCATGCCATGTGGTGTCAAGGCATTCAGTGAAACTGTCGCATAACAAAGCATCTTGGTCATTCTTAAGAATGGACAGCCAAGAATCACCGTGCTTTCAACATGGGAGAAAGAAGTCAACATAGGCAAACAGAAAAATAAAGTCTGAAGGAAAAATGGCAAATAGGGAGAAGAAAGCTTTAAAAATTTGCAATTAACACCCTCAGATACACAAAAGATTATATTGCATTCATAAAACAAGTTAGGGTTCTCCTGAAAACAAGAGCTCTTAGAAATTGAATATATGATTAGAGACACTGAAAATTCAACAGAAGTGTTAGAAATCTGATTAAATACTCCAAAAGTGCATAAAGACAAAAACTGATGGGCAATAATAGTGAAAAAATTTAAATACAGCATCCACCTGTAGGAATTACAGAAAGAAAGAAATAAGAAAGGAGGCAAGGACTTTGAGAATAGTTTTAGTAACAGAAGGGCATGAGTTTCCATATGGAAATAATCTCTGAAACCTCAGAGCAACCCAGGTTGGTGAGGGGAGTGGCCTAAAAGTTTCTAGGGAGAAAGAAAAAAAAAGCTGGAGTCTCATAAAAAGGGGTAAGTATCAAAATGGCATCTGACTTTTCAACAGCAACAACAGACACTAGAACATGACAGAAAAATATTTGTAAATATGAGGAGAAACTATTTCCATATGAATTCTATACCTAGCCAAACTAACAGACATGTGGAGTCTTAACACATTCACCTCCTTTTTACTCTTTCTTAGGAAGCAGTTTAAGGATGTGTTCCATCCAGGCACGGGATAAAACCAAGACAGATGATGACATGAGTTCTAGAAATAGTAAAGAGGCAAAAAACTTCACAAAATGAGTTTTTTTTTTTTTTTTTTTAAAGCATAGGGACAAGAGCTATCCAGTATGTCTTCACAACAGAGTTTAGACTGGAGCAAGAGTATGGCAAACTTCAGGAGAGATACTCCAAGAAAAATGAAATTAAATTGGCAAATGATCTGAGATGTCTGAAGCTACAGAGCAGCTTTCCAGTTCTGTTGAATATTTTGGAGACATAGTAATGATGTATACATAAAAAATTAAGAAAAAGAAAAAAGCAATTATTAACTCTAAAAATTGCTTTAAAAAAGGGGGAAAAAATCACAGTACACTGTGATTCCTATCTTAACTTTCATGCACTACAATAATACTAAATATTTCTTTAATCAAAAATTGTACGAAACTTTTTTTTTGAGGACTGAGGAGGTAAAGGTAATTTTCTGCAGTAGAACGTCTATAGATAATATCTAAGAAGCAAAAGAAATAGTATGAAACACAGCAGTCAATTCCAGAAGAAATAGCTGGACAATTTTGTTTCATTTCCTCTAGAAAAAGGAAGTGGCAGAGGAGGAATGGAACACAGGATTGCTTTTTGTTGTTTACCTACTAAGCCTAACAGAACTATTTCATTTTTTAACCATTTGATTTTTTAACTATTATTTTGATAAAATTAATTTTTAAAAAATCAGTGAAAGAGAGCGGGAGAAAGATGAAAACTCACCATCTCCATTACATCTTCATCCATTTATTCCTCAGGTCTTGGTAAAGTGACCTCTGCCCTAAACTCTACAAAACTGCTCTCACTGTGAATCCAGTGGACCCTTCAATCTTCGGTCTTTATCGTATTTTGTCAGCTTTACAGCATTTGACATCAATCATTCCCTCACTGCCCTTAGTATCCAGGATCTGAAGGCCTAATTTTCTTCTTTATGCCTCCGGTCACTGCCCTTTAGTGACACCCATAAGCCCTTCTTCCTTGACTTGTAAATTATCATAGTTTCCTGGAACCACACTGTGGCCTTCTACTCACTATATTTGCTTCCCCTGGAAGAGTTTCTATATTCCACTAATTTCAACTACTACTTGTATAACAACTCTCATTAAAAAAAAAAAAAAAAAAGGAAATCCAGAAAAACTTCTGCTTCACTGACTAGGCTAAAGGCTTTGACTGTGTAGATCACAAAAAACTGAAAAATTCTTAAAGAGATGGGAATACCAGAATGCCTTACTTGTCTCCTGAGAAACCTGTATGCAGGTCCAGAAGCAAGTTAGAAGTGGACATGGAACAACTGACTAGTTCAAAATTGGGAAAGGAGTATGTCAAGGCTGCATATTGTCACCCTGCTTACTTAACTTATATGCAGAGTACACCAAGCAAAATGCCATGCTGGATGAATCATAAACTTGGAATCAAGATTGCTGGGAGAAATATCAACAACCTCAGATATGCAGATGATACCACTCTAATGGCAGAAAGCTAAGAACTAAAGAGCCTCTTGATAAAGGTGAAAGAACAGAGTGAAAAACCTGGCTTAAAACCCAACATTCAAAAAAATGAAGATCATGGCATCGGGTCCCATCACTTCATGTCATATAGATGGGAAAAAAGTGGAAACAATGACAGACTTTCTCTTCTTGGGTTTCAAAGTCAATGCACATGATGACTGCAGCCAGGAAATTAAAAGACACTTGCTCCTTGGAAGAAAGGCCATGATAAACCTAGACAGTATAAAAATCAGAGACATCGCTTTGCCAACAAAAGTCTTTATAGTCAAAGCTATGGTTTTTCCAGCAGTCATGTACAGATGTGATAGTTGGACCATACAGAAGGCTGAGTGGAAAGAACTGATGTTTTTGAATTGTGTTGCTGGAGGAGACTCTGGAGAGTCACTTAGACAGCAAGGAGATCAAACCAGTCAATCCTAAAAGAAATCAACCATGAATATACATTGGAAGGACTGATGCTGAAGCTGCAATCCTTTGGCCACCTGATGTGAAGAGCCAACACACTGGAAAAGACCCTGATGCTGGGAAAGATTGAAGGCAGGAGGAGAAGGGGACAACAGAAGATGAGATGGTTGGATGGTATCACTGACTCAATGGACATGAGTTTGAACAAATTTTGGGAGATGGTGAAGGATTCTGAAGCCTGGCCTACTGCAGTCTATGGGGTCACAGGGAGTCAGACATGACTGAATGACTGAACAACAACTCTCCACTATGTCTAAAACTTAACTAATTTGTATCTTCCATGAAAAATAACAGCAAATACATACAATGATTACTTGCCAAGCATTATTCTAAGCATTTTACACGTACTAACACATGTGTAAATGAATCTAATGAAAGAATCAGACTAACCAGTCCTGCGCCACAAAACTAATCAATGGCAAAGCTACGATTTCAGACCAGGTAGTCTGGTACCGAGATATAGCCTCTGAGACACACACTTTATTACCTCACCAGTCACATCACTGTTTTCCTTGCTGCTGCTGCTAAGTCACAGCAGTCGTGTCCGACTCTGTGCAACCCCATAGACAGCAGCCCAACAGGCTCCTCTGTCTCTGGGATTCTCCAGGCAAGAATACTGGAGTGGGTTGCCATTTCCTTCTCCAATGCGTGAAAGTAAAGTCAGTCATGTCCGACTCTTAGCAACCCCATGGACTGTAGCCTTCTAGGCCCCTCTGTCCATGGGATTCCCCAGGCAGAGTACTGGAGTGGGTTGCCATTGCCTTCTCCACTGTTTTCCTTACCCAGTGAAAATTGACCATCATCCATCTAGTTGCTTCACACAGAGACATCCATTTCCCTCAACCCCACATCAACCAGTCACCAACTCATTCTCATTTAACACTTACAAGCATCAGCTCCTTTCCCCCCATTTTCCTAATATGAGTTTTCCTCATATCTCACTTTAACTGGAATAATAGCTTCCTACTTGGTCTCTTTGCTTTTAAGCCATTCTCCACATTACTTCAAGAATGAACATCTTGGGGGCTTGTTCCTTCTCTCCTCATACTTCACAACGATGCTCACATATCCAGTCTTGAAACTTTCAGTGTAGCCCTGCAGGGTTCAGCATGAAGTTTAAACTTCTTGGTCCTTTGAATTTCTAGCCTCTGCTTGTATTCCCAGGCTTAAGTCGTACCACACTTCAGTGTTTCACCTACTTACCTTGCATCCCAGTGTCCACGAGAACTCTCCTCTACCCGGAATACCCTTGCACTACTCTCTTCCCTACCTTGGCCAGGTTGAGTGACAACATTCCTTTCTGTTTTAAAATACCTGGCACATATGTATAATAGACTTTCCCATCTATTACTATAATAATGTGTCTTTCCCTCTGATTTGACTGCAAGTTCCAAGAGCTACCACTTCATTTCACCCATCCAACTGGAAATGGAGACAGGCAGGTTATGTAACTTGCTCACAGTCACACAGTTGTTGATCAGGGGAAATGTTATCAAAATCCAGATCTGCATGAGAAGGTTTTTAGGAAGTTTGTGATCAACATGTTCAGTTCAGTTCAGTTCAGTTCAGTCGCTCAGTCGTGTCCAACTCTTTGCGATCCCCTGAATGGCAGCATGCCACCCTGTCCATCACCAACTCCAGGAGTTTACTCAAACTCGTATCTATCGAGTTGGTGATGCCATCCAGCCATCTCATCCTCTGTCGTCCCCTTCTCCTCCTGCCCCCAATCCCTCCCAGCATCAGGGTCTTTTCCAATGACTAAACTCTTCGCATCAAGTTGCTAAAGTATTGGAGTTTCAGCTTCAGCATCAGTCCTTCCAAAGAACACCCAGGACTGATCTCCTTTGGGATGGACTGGTTGGATCTCCTTGCAGTCCAAGGGACTCTCAAGAGTCTTCTCCAACACCACAGTTGAAAAGCATCAATTCTTCGGCGCTCAGCTTTCTTCACAGTCCAACTCTCATCTATACATGACCACTGGAAAAACCATAGCCTTGACTAGATGGATCAACATGTACACACTGCTATACTGGAAATGGATAACCAGTAAGGGCATACTGTATGGTGCAGGGAACCCTGCTCAATGCTATGTGGTACCTGGGTGAATGGGGAGTTTGGGGGAGAATGGATACATGTATATGTATGGCTGACTCCCTTTGCTGTCCACCTGAAACTATTACAGCATTGTCAATTGGCTGTACGCCAATACAAATTAAAAAGTTTTTTAAAAAACAAGGTTTTTTAAAAAAGAAAGATTTTAGGCAGAAGGAGTGAACATAATGAAAACAATATTTTAGGATGAACTGCTAGAACTTAAGACCAAGAGAGCCCTTCTCATATTCCTGGGCAGTGGTTTAGTGGTTTCTAACTGCTCTCTCCTAAGATGATTGTGAACCAGGGCAGGTTCTTTAAACAGCTTCATCAGTACCTCTTTCTCTTTGCACTACCTCTTCCATCAGGTCTTTGATCAAAATTCTATCTGAGGGAACAAAGGGCCCAGAATTTAATATTATAATTTAAAAAAATGTTAAAAATATTTTATTCAAACCTATAATACAGAGATAAAGAAATTAAATTGCAAATTAACTTTGGAAAATTAAATGCCTAAAGTCTTATAACTAGTTAGTGGCAAAGCTAAGACAAGATCACATTTCCTGTCTTCCAAGTTAGTGTTCTTCTTTACTATCTACATAATGCTTTTTCCCACAAGCCCAACTTTTTGTTTTACAGCTTAATACTGTAAATCTCCATTACTGATTAATTTGAATGAAACTCCCCTATAGTAGAGTTAGCTAACTCACAAATCCACTGCCATTGTAATATACCATCAAAGTTACAAGAACAACATCTGCCCAACTCGAAAAAACACAATGGTTTCTCATCAATAAACCTACACTTTAAAAGCTACAGATAAAGCAAAATCAATGACTGCCTCAAAACATATATCCTCTAGAGGAATGCTGACCAATACAATTTTATGCAATGATAAAAATTCTCCATATTTCAGCCATCCAAGATGGTAGCTGCTAACTAGCCACATGTGGCTACTGAGCACTTGAATTACTGTCAGTGTAACTGGGGAACCAACTATTTTATAATTTGTACTACTTTCAATTTAAACAGCCACTCAGGTTAGTGACTGCCATCTTTAACAGTGCAGTTTTAGAATTATGTCAGAAATCTGATAGGTACTTTACAAAGGAAGTTTGAAAATTGATCACTATACTGTTTGATTGAGGTTTCTGTTGTTGCTTCTGGCTGCACAGTGCAGCTTGTGGGTTCTTACTTCCCTGACCAAGGATTGTACCCAGGCTTTCGGCACTGAGAGCAGAGTCGTAACCACTGGGCCACCAGGGAATTCCCTACAGTTCAGTTCTATTAATGTAAAAGAATGAACATAGGTATGACCATAAGATAGATTATTTTGAAATTTTTTTATAAACTGCATGGCCACTTTCATTTTCCAAGCAATATATCAGATTGTGGGGTATTATTACCGTGGGAGAAAATCTTTATGGCTGGTGCAAGGTTGGGCAAAAAAATGAACAAACCCTCCTCCTCTAAAAAAATCACAGGATCTCTTCAAGTGTCCAGTCTGCTCCAATGATTACAGAAGGGTCACAAAGCCCAGGGGATCTTCCCAGGCATGAAACAAGTTCCACAACTCTTTTCTAATTCTTTCACTGGATAAATCACTAGATATATGTACGGCAATGCCCCAGGTATGCCACAATACAATCTCTACATTATTACAAATTGTTCCAAATAATCAGACAGAAAAAGATGTAATTTTAAGCAAGGGCTTCATTAATTTATGATGTGCTATGTATTTTATCCTTCCTCCCCTTTTTCTCTATTGTTTAAATACTTGCTAAAAAATCAACTTCCAGCTTGGAATATGTTGTTTTTTTATTATCAAGAGAATCTTAGAGGAGGGCTCATATATCCCTTTTATTCATAGAGATACAATATTTCTACAATTAGCTTATCATCTTTCAGTAATATTCTTTCAGTATCCATGATATTTTCACTAGCATGTTTAACCCCAAATTTATATTCTCCTGTCTTCCCTATCCAATTGTTCTGAATACTTCATTGCCCTACTTAATAATTCTTCCTTTCTCTTATGCATATCCCATTTTCCCTTAGAATCTTCGTAATTTTTAAAATTTTGGAAATGAATGATCTCTTCTTGAGAAAAAGCACATCCATAGAAATGACTGGTGTCTAAATGCACCTGAATCTCTCCCAGCTTTTTTTACCTAGCTTTGTGAAGGCCCACAGGATCATAGATAACAGAGTATGTGAATGCTCAAGACAATCAGTTACTACCATAAATAAGTCAGGCATAAATCTTACTGACAGTGGGAAGTCTGGACCAGGAAATAATACTAAAAGAAATGCCATCTTCAAATATAAAAAACTGATTTGTGTATGTTCCAAGGACAAATGACTTATACATGTTCCAGAGGCACAGTATATGGACACTATACATTTCTATATAAGTGTGGTGCTCAACCTACTTTAAAGCAAACACAAGAACTCAGGGCCACGCCTACCAAAGACAGGTTTCAAAAATGTTTTAATGAGAATGGGCACTGAACTGACTTAGAAGATCCTCTTAATTTCCTTTCTGCATAGATAGTGGCAATGACTGAAGCAACAGCAGCAGCAGGTTTTAAATGTTTCTAACAGGATGAGATAAAAAAACGGAAAATCTTTAGACTTCTCTGATGGTCCGTGGCTACGACTCTGCACTCCCAATGCAGTGGGCTGGATTCAATCCCTGGTTGGGGAGCTGAGTCCTACATGCCACAGCTAAGACCTGGCACAGCTAAATAAATAAATATTAAAAAACAAACTGAAAATCCAAACAAAATATAAAATATATACAAACATGTCAGTACGTTTATATATTTTGACATCTACCATCTGAGAACTATTCCTGAAATTTAAGGCAATTAGTATTATAAAATGGAATTCAAGGAACGGGAGTTCTTTGAAAACAAGAGAAGATATACCCATGTAGTCTGAACATGACCTTGGTCATATTACTTAAGCTCTCATATAATAAGAGTACCTAAACTTGAGTTATTATAAGAATTCTATGAGTCTATGAGTTCAACCACTTAGAACAGTACATGGCATATAGTAGATCTTATAATTAGTTGCTATTATTCATGGGTAAAGAAACATTTTCTATGTTTTAAATTTAATACATATTTTTAATTCAAGTTCTGCTTATTTCCTTTACATATTCTTTAAACTTAAACCGTTTTATCAATTAAAAATAGTAATGAAAGAGAAACTCAGTTACAACATATCATCTATTATATAAATAAAGTTCTCATGAATAGCTAGCCAATGAGGCCAAAACTAGTTCTGACCACATGCACATTTAAAGGGAAATTTGTATGTAAATTTAATAACATTTTAAAAGTATAAGTAATTGCTATTGTCTTTTTTCTTATCACAAGTAGCACCTGTAAATTTTATAAATGTAATAAAAACTTAATTAGAACATTAACTTTTAAAAATATAAAATCTACAAATACAAAAGAGAGTAAAAATCACCTGAAATTCCATCTACCACTGCTATCATTTTAAAAATCATTTTGTTACTCATCATCACTAAGCTTCCATTTTTTCATAGGCATAGATAGATAAGAGATTTGACTTTTTTCAAACATTGCATGTTACTATAACCCAATCTTTCACACTACTATTTTTCATTTAGCAGTAACATGTGGAACTTTTCATTGCATTGAACCTTTTAAAATTGCACATGCAGTACCCTTTCTTCAGACAGACTCTTATTTGAAACTTTTGTATAAAAACACTACCATATGATCCAGCAATTCCACTTCAAAGTATTTCTAAAGAAAACAAAAACACTAATTCATAAAGATATATGTACCCCTATACACACTGCAGCCTTATTGATAACAGCTAAGATATGGAAGGTCCGTCTAGTCAAGGCTATGATTTTTCCAGTGGTCATGTATGGATGTGAGAGTTGGACTGTGAAGAAGGCTGAGCACCGAAGAATTGATGCTTTTGAACTGTGGTGTTGGAGAAGACTCTTGAGAGTCCCTTGGACTGCAAGGAGATCCAACCAGTCCATTCTAAAAGAGATCAGCCCTGGGATTTCTTTGGAAGGAATGATGCTAAAGCTGAAACTCCAGTACTTTGGCCACCTGATGCGAAGAGTTGACTCACTGCAAAAGACTCTGATGCTGTGAGGGACTGGGGGCAGGAGGAGAAGGGGATGACAGAGGATGAGATGGCTGGATGGCATCACCGACTCGATGGACATCAGTCTGAATGAACTCCGGAGTTGGTGATGGACAGGGAGGCCTTGCGTGCTGCGATTCATGGGGTCGCAAAGAGTCAAGACACGACTGAGCGACTGAACTGAACTGAACTGACGAAAGATATGGAAGCAACCTAAGTGTCCATCATCAGATAAATGGATAAAGAAAATGTGGTGTGTATACACACACACACACACACACACACATATACATACACACATAATGAAATACTACTTGGCCCTAATAAAGTATAGTATCTTGCCATTTGAGACAATACACATGGACCTAGATGGTATTATGCAAAGTGAAGTAAGTCAGACACTGAAAGATGAATTTGGTACCATCTCCCTTATATGTGGAATTGAAAAAACAAAACAAACAAAGATAACACAACAGGAACAGTCTCACAGATACAGAGAACAAAGTGATGGTTGCCACAGAGGAGAGAAGGATGAGCAAAACAGATGAGAGATTAAGAGGTATAAACTTCCAGTTATAACATAAATAAGCCAGAGGGAAAAAAGTATAGCAAAGGGAATACAGTCAACAATACTGTAATGACTTTAAGGACAGGTGGTGACTAGGTGTATTGTGGTGATTATTTTGTAGTATATAATACTGAATCATTATGTTGTATATCTGAAATAAATATAGTATCATAAGTAAATTATACTTTAATAAAAACAAAACCAAAAACAAGTAAGACAAAGCTGATGTGGTTGAAGCAGAATGAAGTCGTGTTCTGCCTCCTCCGCTTCGAGGGTCCTCAAACTTCCTCCAAAGAAATCAAGGGCATTCTGAACACAGTTGAACAATCTAAGTTTGAAAAGTATTACATTATGTGGGTGTTCATAATTTAATTACATAATGAACATTTAATTGCTTCTAATGTTTTGTTATAAAAAATGTTAGAGGGTCTTCCCCAGCAGCCCAGTGGTTAAGACTATGCACTTCCAAAGCAAGGGGCAGGGGTTCAATCCCTGGTCAAGGAACTAAAATCCCCTGTGAGAAGCACTGCATAGCCAAAAATAAAAAGACCCAAAAGATACTTCCACTAGAGGGTAAGCATCCCTGGTGGGGGAACTTCAGTCCCTAGTGGGGGAACTAAGATTCCACATGCCAGGTGGAATAAATAAATAAAATTTAAAAAGATCCTATGATAAAAACATTTGTGTACATCCATCTTTACAGATTTTTGACATGTATTATCAAATTATGCCCTAGAAATTGTATCAGTATGTATCTCTGCCAGAGGTAAATGAGACTGATCATTTCTCTGCAACTTTACTAACATCAGGTATGATCATTAAAATAATAAAAATCTGCCAAACTTAAATGCATTAAATGCTTCTTTAAACTTAATTTTTATATATACTTTTATGAATTTCTATGATCCTGTCCTTTGCCCATTTTTACAAGGATACTTGTATTTTTTTACTAAGTCAGAAGACTTCTTTATACTGCAAAGACAGTAAACTTCTGCCTCTGCATTGCAAAGTTTTCTTCTTTGGCAACTTTCCTTTTAATTTCCTAACAAGTTTCTATAAGCTTTTTAAATCTAAGTAAAAATTAAAATAGAGTTAATATGAAAAAGATTCATGGTCATGCACAATATAAAAATAATCTGGTTTATCTATTCTAGATTGATTTATACACTTTACTTAAATGTATACGACTCCAATGTGTAACTACACTGTAGTATATGGAATTAAAATATATTTGGAATAAAAGATTTCACTCATTAAATAGCTCTCACTACATTTATAAACCATAGGTCATCTAAATTAAAAACTGACTTTAAGTGTCCATGTCAGTGAATGATTAATAATATTGGATTCTAAGAGGAAATGAATGAGCAAGAAGAAATTAATTTTTTATACATGCAGCTGTAACATGACACAGCTGGCACATTTGGACAGCAAAAGGCAGTTAAATATAAGTGGTGACAGTCAAAAAAGTTTTAAGTCACAAATAATTACCTGGTCATTATTGCTATCTATATTTTAAACATAAATTAAACTATTATACTAAAAATAAAATTAGATAAAGTAAATCATCTAACCCTAAACTATTTTAAGGTATGTTCGTTGTTAAGTTTGTTTCCCGCTAAAGCTTAACATCGAATAATCTAAATAAAATGACAAAATGGTAATTTTATATCCTTCTTTTTCTGAACTTTATGAATGTAGTCTCAGGACTTGAATTATACAATAAATTGTACTGCAGTGAACTTCAACCATTTCCAACTTCTTTACTTATTAATTTTTACAACATGAAACACTTCTTAAAATTATGATCCAGGAATTACACATATGAACTTCAATATTCTGTTATACTATGGTTTGATTTGTATAACAGTACTATATCTAAAACTATTCTAAATATAATTAAAACAAATCAGGTGGATAAAAAATTGCTCATGTTTTACAGTATAAAAACATTTAAAATAATTCTTTGGACAATCAGACTTCAATAATGGAAACTTTCTGTCCTCAGTTTATTAGTGTGTTTAAATAAGACAGTTTTTCAAAGGCATCTAAAGAAACCACTTTATCAAATAGGCACCAGGGAATAAATTAAGGATGAAAGGCTAGTGTTCCTTCCGATGAATACCAACACTAATGGGGATGTTAGGCATCGAAACCCGTTAAATGTCAGCCTTCACTAATGCTCTGAGACTAATTTTTATGGGATGTGAACCCAGCCACACACAGATTACAAATTCTGAGTTCAGTTTAAGTATGAACTTAGCACTAGCAAATTCTACCACCATCATAATCTTCTCATTGTCACCAAATATCAAATCTTTTAACTAAAAACACATTTTGATAATCAGGCATAGCTTGAAATTTTCAAGTTATATTAACAGAAATAGCATTGGTGGGTATTACTTACTTTGTTGATACTCTATTATTTAACAAAGAAACTATGTATATATAGTGTGCTCAGTTGCTCAGTCATGTCTAACTCTTTGGGAGTCCATGGACTATACCCACCAGACTCCTCTGTTGATGGGATTTTATAGGTGAGAATACTGGAGTGGTTGCCATGCCCACCTCCAGGAGATCTTCCCAACCCAGGAACTGAATGTGCATCTCTTGAGGCTCCTGCATTGGCAGGTGGATTCTTTACCAATTCCACCTGTGAAGCTATACTTCAAGTTTGTCATTGTCGAGGGTTCAAAATTTTTTATTCTTCTCTTCCTTTACTCCATTTATCTGTAACAGAGGCTTGTTAATTCTTATTCTAAAATGTTTGCCATTTCCTTTATACCACTGTATTTACTGTCTCTCCCTTTCTGAGAAAACTGATAGCCTCACATAAAACTATTGAAATGATCTTCTTCAAAAAGGTATTCAATCAATCAATTCAGTCACTCAGTCGTGTCCGACTCTTTGCGACCCCATGGACCAGAGCATGCCAGGCCTTCCTATCAATCACCAACTCCACCCAAATCCATGTCCATTGAGTCGGTGATGCCATCCAGCCATCTCACCCTCTGTCCTCCCCTTCTCCTCCTGCCTTCAATCTTTCCCAGCATCAGGGTCTTTTCAAATGAGTCTGCTCTTCACATCAAGTGGCCAAAGTATTGGAGTTTCACCTTCAGTCCTTCCAGTGAACACCCAGGACTGATCTCCTTTAGGATGGACTGGTTGGATCTCCTTGAAGTCCAAGGGACTCTCAAGAGTCTTCTCCGACAAAACACAGTTCAAAAGCATGAATTCTTCATCGTTTAGCTTTCCTTATAGTCCAACTCTCACATCCATACATGACCACTGGAAAAACCATAGCCTTGACTAGACGGACCTTCGTTGGCAACTGTCTCTGTTTTTATTTTAATTTCATGGCTGCAATCACCATCTGCAGTGATTTTGGAGCCCAGAAAAATAAAGTCTCTCACTGTTTCCACTGTTTCCCCATCTATTTGCCATGAAGTGATGGGACTGGATGCCATGAAAAAAGGTAAAGATGCAGAATAAAGTGTATCATGCATGGTGCACTGAGCAAAAACTTTTTAAAGTTCAGAATACAAAATTATAACTATAAAAGTACAAGAAAGTATAGGGACAAGTATTTTTAATAAAAATAAAGTTATTTTAAGTTACAGGCAAGGTGAAATATTCATTAAAATCATTATTAGACATTTAATAATTTCAAAAGCAATTGTATTGTCCACAAACATTCATTTTCATCACACCATGACCTGATTTAGGTAACCTACCTAAACTATATTCTAAGCTGATCATTTAAAACATTTCACCAATGGTCTCTCCTTACCCTTCCAACCCTCCTAATCTTACTTACTATCCTTATTGTACTCCAACTACAAACTTACAAGAGTAGTTCCTAATGACATCCAACATTTATCTTTTCTACCATGCCTTTCTATCCTTTCTACCTGTGTGTGGATCACAACAAACTGGAAAATTCTTAAATAGATGGGAATGCCAGACCACCTGACCTGCCTCCTGAGAAATCTGTATGCAAGTCAAGAAGCAACACTTAAGAACTGGACATGGAACAACAGACTGGATCCAAATTGGAAAAGGAGTGCATCAACACTGTATAGGGTCACCCTGCTTATTTAACTTCTATGCAGAGTACATCATGAGAAACACTGGGCTGGATGAAGCACAAGCTCGAATCAAGATTGCTGGGAGAAATATCAATAACCTCAGATGTGCAGATGATACCACACATATGGCAGAAAGCAAAGAAGAACTAAAGAGCCTCTTGATGAAAATTAAAGAGGAGAGTGAAAAAGGTGGCTTAAAACTCCACATTCAGTAAACTAAAATCATGGCATCTGGTCCCATCACTTCACGGCAAATAGATGGGCAAACAGTGGAAACAGTGTCAGACTTTATGTTTTTGGGGTCCAAAATCACTGCAGATGGTAACTGCAGTCATGAAATTAAAAGACGCTTGCTCTTTGCAAGAAAAGTTATGACCAACCTAGACAGCATATTAAAAAGCAGAGACATTACTTTGCCCACAAAGGTCCGTCTAGGCAAGGCTATGGTTTTTCCAGTAGTCATGTATGGATTTGAGAGTTGGACTATAAAGAAAGCTGACCGCCAAAGAATTGATGCTTTTGAACTGTGTTTTGTCGGAGAATACTCTTGAGAGTCCCTTGGACTGCAAGGAGATCCAACCAGTCCATCCTAAAGGAAATCAGTCCTGAATATTCATTGGAAGGATTGATGCTAAAGCTGAAATTCCAATACTTTGGCCACCTGCTGTGAAGAACTGACTCATTGGAAAAGACCCTAGGGGCTGGAAAAGATTGAAGGCAGGAGGAGAAGCAGATGACAGAGGATGAGATGGTTGGATGGCATCACCGACTCAATGGACATGAGTCTGAGTAAACTCCGGGAGTTGGTGATGGACAGGGAGGCATGGCGTGCTGCAGTCCATGGGGTCTCAAGGAGTCAGACACGACTGAGAGACTGAACTGAACTGAAGTGAGCCATGCCTTTGCTAAATTCTCTTCTTCTCTTACTACTGTTATAGACTGAGAAAGATATAAGCAGTGCCTGACAGCTGGGGGCTGGCCTGTCACTCTGAGTCAGGCTGTGATGCTGGCTTGGCACTCATAACTATGCTACAGTATGCAGAGCATGACACTGTATTCTCAACACAAATGATTTCAGGACACCAATACCAGACAGAGCCACTCTGACTTTATCTGAACAGAAACCAAAACAAGAAACAAAATCATCATCTAAATGAAACAAATGATCAAACACTCCCTTTTTCTGACTAATTTGTATGCTTTCTTACCAGTTCCAGTCACAGCTACACTCTGTTCTTTCTGCCTACTAGAAAAGTATTATTAAGATACCCACCATAGAATGATTCCTTTCTTCTCATAGCATCCATTCCAGAGCAAGTCTCAACTTCCTTGACCCCTTTCCCAGATCACAAAGCAAAACTCTCATCTTTTCTAACACCCCCTTTACGGAGATGCTCCAACGTGACACATGATGTACCATGCTCCTTGCTGCCTCAATATCATATATCTAATTTTTTTTTTTTACTCTTCAGGTATATTCTTGATGGCAGTTACACATATATAATTATATAATGCGTTTTACTTTTACCTTTTAATCTTGTTCAAATCACATAGTAACTAAAAAGTCTCCATCATCTGAAACCAAGCTATTTTTAGTTTCAGCACATACTTATAAACAGGTCATACTGAATTTTATGCATTTACTGATACATGTGTTTCCACCACAAGCCAATATACACTTGTTCCTTAAAAAAAAAAAAAAAAAAAAAAGATAAGCTCCTTGTGCTCCAAACATTTATATCTTTATTTCACACAAAGTGGGAAGGCACAGATATGTCATTAATCCCTTTTATTTATTGATACAGCCCCAAATTCTATACTGGCAGAACAGACTGGTTCCAAACAGGAAAAGGAGTACATCAAGGCTGTATAGTGTCACCCTGCGCATTTAACCTGTATGCAGAGTACATCATGAAAAATGCTGGGCTGGACAAAGCATAAGCTGGAATCAAGATTGCCAGGAGAAATATCAATAACCTCAGATGTGCAGATGACACCAACCTTAATGGCAGAAAGCAAAGAAGAACTAAAGAGCCTCTTGATGAAAGTGAAAGAGGAGAGTAAAGTTGGCTTAAAGCTCAACATTCAGAAAACTAAGATCATGGCATCCAGTCCCATCACTTCATGGCAAATAAATGGGGAAACAGTGGCAGACTTTATTTTTTTGGGCTCCAAAATCACTGCAGATGGTGAATGCAGCCATGAAATTAAAAAACGCTTACTCCTTCAAAGGAAAGTTACGAGCAACCTAGACAGCATATTAAAAAGCAGAGACATTACTTTGCCAACAAAGGTCAGTCTAGTCAAGGCTATGGTTTTTCCAGTGGTCAGGTATGGCTGTAAAAGTTGGTCTGTAAAGAGCTGAGCGATGAAGAATTGATGCTTTTGAACTGTGGTGTCAGAGAAGACTCTTGAGAGTCCCTTGGACTGCAAGGAGATCCAACCAGTCCATCTTAAAGGAGATCAGATGTTGAAGGTGAAACTCCAATACTTTGGCCACTTGATGCAAAGAGCTGACTCATTTGAAAAGACCCTGATGCTGGGAAAGATTGAGGGCAGGAGGAGAAGGGGAAGACAGAGGATGAGATGGCTGGATGGCATCACTGACTCAATGGACATGGGTTTGGGTAAGCTCCAGGAGTTGGTGTTGGACAGGGAGGCCTGGCGTGCTGCCTTTCATGGGGTCGCAGGCAGTTGGACAAGACTGAGCGACTGAACTGAACTGAACAAAACAATTTAGCATTTCTGAATCAAGTTGAAAACACACACACCATATGATTCAAAAGTTCTATTTTGAGATACAGTCTAGAAAAATTCTTGTATATGTGTACTGGAAGACTTAGAATGTTCAGTACAGTATCGTTTTAATGGAACAAACTAAACATCAATTGATAATAATGATGATAATATGATATATTCATAGAAGACAATGCTATATAATTCCAATTATAGATAGGTGAAAATCCATATAAGAATATGGATTAACTACAACTATATATGATGTCTTTAAATATTAAGCACAAAAACCAGTTTTAAAATAGTTTTTAAAAAGCCATAATAAACAATGATTTAATCAATTTCTAGTCTCCTAATCCCAAAGAAATATAAGTGGGAGAACTATGGCATAACTAACAAATTAAAAAATTCTTAAAATTAAAAGTTAAGCTGACAACTACTAAACTATTATTTCCTATAAAATAAAAATGAATAATCTAAGTCAGCATTGTCCAACAGAACTTTCTGTGATGATGGAAATGTTCTATATTTGTACTGTGCAATACAATAGCTACTAATAATATTAGCTTCTGAGCACTTGAAATATGGCTACTGCAGCGGAGAAACTAAATTTTTAATTTTAATCCATTTCAAGAGTGATTTTTTATAAACAATTTTCTTTATAACTGATTATCACATGAACAGCATAGACTTAAGTATTTCCTTCATAGAAATAGAACCTAGAAGAATAATTATTCAATGCATAAAATATATAGTTTTGGCATCTTAATAAGTTGTTGATTTTCTTTAATAGTAAGTCTATATAAATTTATAATAATTCTTTGCTCTTCAACTTTCACCATTAAATCAAACATCAGATGTTAGATAGAAAGATGTTTCATTAGAAAAAAGAAATTTTACATGTTTTCTCTAGGTCCTTCCACATCTAAAAATCTCCACCGGAACTGTGTAACTACTGAAAACACAGAACTAAATTAAATTTCCATTCTCCCCCCAAAAATTTAATAGGAAAGTCTCTATTGTCACAGATGAGAATACTAGCTAAGGCACTTACTACTCTATGATGTCAGTCAAGTTTATTTAAACTTCTGAGCTTCAATCTTCTCATTTTAAAATGAAATAATCTCTAATCCAGATGAATACCAAGATGAAATGAAATGAAATAATACATTTACATTACACAGTGTCTAATCCTTATTCAGTTCAGCTCAGTTCAGTTGCTCAGTCGTGTCTGACTCTTTGCAACCCCATGAACTGCAGCACGCCAGGCCACCCTGTCCATCAACAACTCCTTAAATCCACCCAAACCCATGTCCATTCAGTCGGTGATGCCATCCAACCATCTCATCTTCTGTCGTCCCCTTCTCCTCCTGCTCTTAATTTTTCCCAGCATCAGGGACTTTTCAAATGAGTTAGCTCTTTCCATCAGGTGGCCAAAGTATTGGAGTTTCAGTTTCAACATCAGTCCTTCCAATGAACATAAAGGAAGGACCGATCAAAATTTTTGGGGGGAATTCCCTGGCAGTCCCACAGGTTAAGAGCCTGTGCTTTCACTGCTGAGGGCACAGGTTCAACCCCTGGTCAAGGACCTAAGATCCTGGAAGTCACATAGTGTAGCCAAATGCATTAAAAATGTATTTATTTTCAATTTTTCTATGCTTATCAGTAATAGTACTAAAATTGTACTTAGTAAGTTTAGCTTTATAACATTTAATAGCTCATAAAGAACATATTCTGAGTCATTAGTTATTCTTCAAATTATTTTTTAACAAATAACATATTTTATGCAAAGCCAAGCAAAATGAATACCTACATGTAGTAGGTATTCAATAAATACTGGATGAATGAATAGGCCTAAGTTTTTCCATTGTATGGATATATTATAATTTAAAGACATGCTGATTCTTACAGATTTTCTTAATGTCAATATTTGCACTATTATCAATAATGAAATAAATTCTGCCATAAGCCATTGTTTAACTATTTCCTTATAAGCCTGACTCATCAACAAAGAATAATTTTTTATCTATTATGAGTTTCAACCTTTTTCCCTCTACCTTGGTGAAACTCCCTTTTCTTGAGAAAGCATATTAGTTGGACTACCTCTTCAGGCACAAGAATTTATATTTTATACAACTGTATTAGGTACCTACATTTAGGTAGGTACTTTTAACTTATTTTCTGAACTGACATTTAGATGTTAAAAATAAGTTGCCTTTTTAATTAATACATTTTAAGTAATTAATTACTACTTAGACTTAAGAATTAAATACAATCTTGTCTTTGCTATTTTATAAATGTTAGTATCTTCACTCCATTATTTTAAGTTGCTCATTCAAGAGATTAAATTGTTATGTACACTAAAAATTAATTTCTATTCTGAAGGAAACAGCTATTGGGTTCAGATACAATTTTTAAAGTTTTATTACATGGAAAGTGTTAACATAGCCATCATTATATTTCAGTGAGACATGATGCATTTAGTATTTGCAGTAGACAGAATTCTGTCACTCACAATCATCCCTAACCCTTTACTTATTCCCTCCTTGGTGAAGGTGACGGAATATCACTCCTGTCATTATGTTACACAGTTGTAATTACAGTTACTAACAGTTGACCCTGAGTTAATCAAAAGGGAGATTATGGGGTGTGTCTTGGGCTCTATATAACCACATGAGTTTTCCAAAAACAGATTTTTTTTCTGGCTGGTGACAAAAAGGGAAGGCAGAGAGATTTGAAGCAGGCAAAGAATGTGACCCACCATTGCTGACATGAAGATATTGGGTCCATGAGGCCTCTAGGACTCTAGAGTGGTATCTGGCTCCTAGCTGATGAGAAAATGGATTCTTCAGCTCTATAGTCACAAAGAAGTATTTTATACTAGCAATAGGAATAAGCTAGATAGACAGCACTGAGCTAGAGATGAGAACAAGTTGATTGATACCTTGATTTCAGCCTTGTGATAATCTGAGCACCCAGCACTAGAGAACCCAGCCACAGTGAGGAGATTTCCAACCTATATAGACTGTGAGCTAATAAATGGGTACTGTTTTAAGCCACTAAGTTTGTGGTAATAGAAAGCTAATTCAGTATCGAAGTGGGAGGAAGGAAAAAAGGAAGAAGAGAAATATAAAAAAACGTATACCTCATCAACAGCAGGAAGCAGTGTACAACGTAGTGCTCAAGGACTATCTTACAGCTGGAAAAAACAGCCCTAGAGTAATAACAGCTCTTACACAGCAACTACCTACCAATGCAGTGTGGAAGGTTAAAAAAAAAAGAAAAAACGACACAAAATTTTAAGTCTTTGGAGTTTGTTTTCTACATTCTTTCTTATCTGTGAGTGCCTTTCCTCATCCACTGAAGATTACAAAATTCTTAAGACTAACAGTAACTCACTATCTCAACCAAAACAGAAAAATATTTGAGTGATCCCTGGTATGTATTCACTAGCTAATAAAAATTAGCTTCATTCGGATGCTACTTACACTATCCGGGACAGTACTTCCCTTATAGCTGTGCAGAAACTCATATGACATTTTAAATACTGCATTGCAGAAATGTAAAACATAGGGACAATGCCAATGCTTGCAAGTTGTCTTTCTTGGGGTATTTCCTTTACTCAGAGATGATATCCCTCTTATGAACTGACAGTAATTACAAATACATGTTCTTATGTGGCAAAATAAGAAACAGGCTATGCAGCAGCATGCCAGAGCTGGCTCATACCAGCTAAAGACAGCTCATTGTTAAATTTGTATGAATTTCATGAGATAGTTGTTAAACATGGCCAGTATTAAAAGTTAACATAAAGATAAAAGTAAATAAATTATATGAAAAACTGGTTAAAAAATACTCAAAAGTTACCACTCCCTAATTATTTTACTACCTTTACTATTACCCACATTGTGAGGTTATTTACATCTTCTGAATATGTACAGTGGAACTAGCACCTAATTGTGTGTCACTGTGCGTTTCTCCCCAGTTCCACATCACTGACATTGCATTGATAGCTTCAGATTGGCTATGGTGGAAGTATTGATACCATGAAAACTGGCAAGTAGTACAAATCATGGCAAGATGCATTGTTTTACTGATTGTCTACACACTTAGGAAAGTGATGGAGAAAATGTTAATAATACAGATTAAACCTAACAGTGATTCATTTCTATAGCTGTTACATTGTAAATAGCACAAAATTAAGGAAATAGTCCAAAATATTCAAAATCTGTTATCCTGTTCAGCAAAAAGTCACAATAAAATTCGAATATACATCTTTGTCTTTGTTGTTTGACTTACCGGCTAACTCATTAGTGTAAAAATATCACTTAACATTCATGTATTAACTATATTTATTCATCAATTGCAAGCACAGTTTGGCTATAGATAAAAAACAGTTCAGAAAAAAAAGAAGATATTCTGTGAGAATCAATTGGCCACATGGAATTTATAATAAAAAGTACTATATATTATTATTTGCAAATTGTATTCTACATTAGTAGAACTTATATCAGTAAAAACTATAAGACACAATTTTTTTAGAAAGCCAATTATTAAACAGTTACCACGTCACCCTATTTTTTTTTTTTTTAGTGTTTACTAGTCCACGAAAGTAACAAAATTACAATCTCTGAAACAGCACCTAAATTTTTAAACCATTTTTTTCTCTGGTTGTGGAATAAAAGGTTTAGTTTGTAATAGGAAGAATTTCTGGCAGTTGTAAGTGGTGAGATATTTACCAGCTGAGAGCAGGGAGGAAGTAGTGATAACTTAGTAATAGTACTGGTGCAGTCTGAGGATAAGTCCTGCTAAGTAAGCGGTTCATTACTGGACCATGACAAGTATACAAACTGAGAAAGGATTTGCTCCAAGGTGTATCATCTGCAAGAGATCAGAAATTATTAACACTGGAAGAAAAAAAGCTCAGAATCACTACTCTAGGACACCTAGAGTTTGCCAGGAGACTACACCTGATACAATCCTGTTGAGTAACAGAGGTAGCCACCTTCAAGCAGACTCTGCTCAGTTCAGTTCAGTCGCTCAGTCGTGTCAGACTCTTTGCAACCCCATGAATCGCAGCACGCCAGGCCTCCCTGTCCATCACCAACTCCCAGAGTTCACTCAAGCTCACGTCCATTGAGTCGGTGATGCCATCCAGCCATCTCATCCTCTGTCGTCCCCTTCTCCTCCTGCCCCCAATTCCTCCCAGCATCAGAGTCTTTTCCAATGAGTCGACTCTTCGCATGAAGTGGCCAAAGTACTGGAGTGTCAGCTTTAGCATCATTCCTTCCAAAGAACACCCAGGGCTGATGTCCTTTAGAATGCACTGGTTGGATCTCCTCGCTCTGCTACACTCAAAAAAAGGGAGACAGCCGTAAAAAAGAATGAAATTTTGCTATTGTAACAACAAGTACGGACTTGGAAGGTACTATGCTAAGTGAAGTAAGTTGTACAGAGAAAGACAAATACTGTACAATAGCACTTATAAGTGGAATTGGGACTCCTTGTGGCTCAGACAGTAAAGAATCTGCCCGCAAAGTAGGTGATCTGGGTTCGATTCCCGAGTCAGGAAGATCCCCTAAAGAAGGGAATGGCAACCCACTCCAGTATTCTTGCCTGGAGAATTCCATGCAGAGAGAAGCCTCGTGAGTTATAGTCCATGGGGTCAGAAAGAGTCAGACACGACTGAGCAACTCAAACACACACATATGTGCAACTGAAAAAAATACAACAAACTAAGGAATAAAACAAAAAGGAAACAGACTCACAGATATAAAGAACAAGCCAGTGGGGAGAGGGAACAGAGGAGGGGCAAGATAGGGGTAGGGAATTAAGAGGTACAAACTTAAGTTTAAAATAAATAAGCTACCAGGATACTCTATACAACATAAGGAATATAGGTAACATTTTATAATAACTATAAATGGAGTATAACCTTTAAAAATTGTGAATCACTATGTTATACTTCTGAAACATAATATTGTACATTAACTATTGCTCAATTTTTTTTGAAGTTAAAAAAAAAAAAAAGATGCAGGAAGCCAGGTGCCACAGGCCAGAGGCCCAGAAGCTGCTAGTAAGAGACAAATGTGTACCATTTTTCTTTTTATTCCACTTAACACAGAACCTTCAGCCAAATTACAACTTTCTTATAATCACCACCAATACCATTTACCAATCTTGAGCTATCTTCACTCTCCTTTAAATGCCCAAATGCATGGCTAATGTTTTCTAAATGCTCACCTGATTTTAGTTCATCTCTTAGGCTATTTTTATATGATGAACCACCCCCTTCTCCCAGCTTTAATGGATGTCCTAAATATTATTTATATCTATGGTTTTGTAAAATTAAAATATATCATGAAAATGTTTAAAAGATGTTTAAAAGACCTTTAATTTCTTTCAATTTAAGGATAAACTGTGAGCTAAAGAGTAAAGATGTTAACATTTATTGATATACAGTATTATTACACAATAATAATTATATGGTAATTGTAAAAGGAAATGGCAACCCACTCCAGTCTTCTTGCCTGGAAAATCACATGGACATAGGAGCCTGGAGGGCCACAGTCTATGGGGGTCGCAAAGAGTCAGACATGACTCAGCAACCAACCAACAAATTAATCACTATTAATTCGTGACCGTGCTGCAGTCCATGGGGTCGCAAAGAGTCAGACATGACTGAGCGACTGAACTGAAATTTGTGACTGTCACCCAAGAATTTCTCAGTTTGTTCTCATGGAACCATGCCCCATGAGATGATTATTTAAAAAAAAAAAGTGGTACCACCAAGGTGCCAATGTTCAAGTGTGTAAAATATCATAATCTGCATCTTTATCTTGGAAGCTGATAGCATACTTAAGTATAATATGGCATTGAAAAGTCATACATTAAATGAATAAACTAGCTGAACTTTGTGTAACCAAGAACTTCCAGAACTTAATGAATAAGGACTTTTTTCCCTTTCAGGGAACACTTACTAAAACACCATAGAATACTCATTTGCAAAACATGCTTTGGAGCATTAGCCATCATTCAATTTTACCACTGGGCCTGAAATCATTCAAATTAACTCCTTCCCAGGAATAGTCTTGTCTATATCTAATACCACTATGTGTAAACACCTTTATATAATACCTAAGGAATAGTCCAAATACATTTTGGTCATTTTGTAAATTCTCTCATCAGATCTTATAAACCTTATTATCAGGCTAACTGGCAGCTCAAACTTGCCCATGACCTAAAGACAAATTCTTTTAACTCTGTATCTAAGTATAACAGTACTTGACATGTTTAAAGAAATACCTCTATTAAAGAAAAAGCAATACAGTAACTCTCCCTGGTTTCTCTAGATCTCACTGCATTAGTTTCTATGACAGCATGATTTTCTTTTAAGTGCTTTGGAAGTGCTTTGCCTTGGTTTTGTAGGAAAGTCAACAAGAGTTAGGAAAGAAATGCACTCATTTTGATTTGCAATCATTCCCTTCTGAATAGGAAGCAGCATTACAAATTAAATTGTGCAAGTATTAAAATTAGCTGTAATTGTCAAGGATGTATGAATTAAATGAAATTGGCTGTTCATCCTCCAGTATAAATGAGGTAACTGAAAGTCAAGATTTAAAAGTTTATAATAAAAAGCTAAAGTGATAGATAGGAACAGAAGAGCAGATAGAAGCTTGGCAGCAATGGGCAAATGATTGAAATTTCAAGCTAGTTTTCTTTTGTTAAAAGCAGCTTCTCCAGTAAAGAAAAATTGATTAATCAGAGAAACTGACAAGGATCACAGGAACCTGGTCAATTTCTCTTAGCAGCCAGCTCCATGTGTTAAAGACTTTGAAGCAGAAAGACACCGATTATCAATTTCCTACAGAAGCTCTTTACACCAGGAAGAGAGAGTGGGGGTGGAAATTGAGCAAGAGGAGAAACACACACACACAACACAGTGAGAGGAGCAAAATGAGTGAAAGATTTCAAAACAGCAGTATTTTAGAAGAGATGGGGAAAATAATAGCACAAAGAAAGCAAAGGCTAAGGTGAATTTTAAAATGAGAAAGAATATATCCAGGATCCTTTGTGATGCTTTCTTTTTACTAGCTAAAATAATATGTTCCCAAACCTACTGCGAAGTCCAACCTCCATTCTGATTAGCATTTATCTTGAGAATGGGCCAAATATCCAGGAGACAAGAGAAAATTTACAGCATGAAATCCCATAGCAGAAACTGATAGCAACAGGCATACCTTTGAATATGTGGTAGGAACAAAATTACTGACATTAGACTAAGGATGGACATTAGATTTCTCAGCACAACTGTTCCTCGTGGTTGTGTTGAGAAAATGAGTGGCCTAGCCAACAATTTAAGTGCACACAATATGAAAATGTTAATCCAATCTGAGTGTAGAAGGGGAATCTCAATGAGTAAAGATACATGGGTGATAACTAACAAATATGTGGATGAGCATATAATTAATCAATCGCTGTTGAGAAACAAACATATAAAGAGGGTACAATAAAGCCTATTTCCTTTCATATTAAGTGAAAATTAATATAGGTTCCTTTAATATAGGTTTTTAATTCCTATAGTGCCAGACAGACCTAAAGTATATCTGCCACTGAAATCTAGGTCATCACGTAATCTTCTGAGCATAAAAAAGGAATATATACTTTTGTGCATCTTTGAAACCAATTTGGGAATTTCAAGTTGAGAGGGGCTCCAGGGAACTCCCTATGTCATATATAAAAATTTTCAAACTCAAAATAAGGACAGTTTTTACCTTTGACTATCTGCATTAATTTTTCTGCCAAGAATGTTTTTTTACTTTTTGCTCTGTGGCCAAACATCATCCTTTCTAAAAGAAATAAAAACTCACCTTCTCTCAACTGCATATAACATTAACAAGGTACTTAATATGCTTTTCTTATCTATATAGATTCATCAAAGCTTGTACAAACTGATAAATTTTAGTAACAATTCTTTCATGGAATTTTACTTAAAAAATTTAAGATACTAAATTACAGAATTTCAAATAATATATTTTAAAATGAGGTCATCTCTAAATATAATTAGCAGAATTGAATTCCATATCAGCTAGGAGAAAAAAATATTAACTTGCCTATAAAACTGAAAACTAGTCAACGATTTAATAAAGACCTTCTAAATTTTTATACAAAATAAACAGAACATACCAATACTTTCTATATTTAGCATGCAAAACTTAAGACATATTAATGTAACATATTAATATAATGCCATTGGTTTTTTATTGAATTTTCCCAGATGACAAAATTTTCTATATTAATTTATAAATTTATTTTCCTATTATAGTTTAATTAGTTTAAAATTTCTCTAAATTGGCAATAATTTGACAATTGAAAGTTATTTTCCCCATTTGCAAAAAAAAAAAATTTTTTTTTTTGGTAAATAGCATAAAAAAAAATAAATGAAAGGTAAGCAGTGGTTAGCTCTGGATGGTGGGATAATGGGTAATTCTTATTATACTTTCCTTTGTCTAAATTTCCCATAGTCCACATATACAACATTTATCAACAGAATGATATGACATTCTGAAAATAAAATGTTAGAATGTTTGATACTTAGCTTTCAGTTCACACGGTTATATAAATATGAATTTATTGGTCTTATCCCAAATGTTCAGGCCCTCTAAAATCATTTAGCCTAATTCTGTATAAACAAAAGACTACAGATAATAATTATGAAGTGCTAGATATTTAGTAAAGCACTTAACAAAGTAATTTAATCCGAGGTTCTCAAATAGGGGCAATTTTGTCCTCCAGGAGACATTTGGCAATGATGAGAGATGTTTTTGGTTAACGCAACTGGGGAGGTGTGTTTCTGGTATCTAGTGGATAGAGGTCAGAGATATTGCTACATACTCTATAAAGCAAAGGATAACCTCTCACAACGAAGAATTATCTGGTCCCAAAGCTCCAACTTGGCCCAAAGTGCTAAGATTGAGAAATCCTGCTGTGAATCATTAACCTCTACTTCTCTTTATTAAGAATAATACTCTATGTACCTCAAAGTATAATTAATTCAGACTTACAGCCATCATCTCATATGTTATTTTTTTTTCTTTTCTCCCAAAATAAAACCTTTTTTAATGCACAGGTGCCAATTCTCCTGAGATTGTTTTCCAGAGTTCAAATATCACTATGGAATTTCTTAGAGATGCCATATTTTGTACTGAGTATTGTTAGTCTATGTCCCTATTTTTTACAATGAAAACAGAAGATAAAAAAGAGGCAGAGGAATAAGAGTTAGTGCATGAAAAGGGTATTTTTGTTCATCTTCTTTTCCTCATTGCTATATCTCACATACTAGGTGTTCAATCCGTTGAATGAACTGATGGAGCTAAGTCCTGATGAAGACTGCCTACCACCAAGTCCCCTCTGGAAAGCGATCTACTTGCAGAAACTCATCAATGGAAGAAAGACCTCAACATCACATCTTCAGTCAGTCAGTTCAGTTGCTCAGTCATGTCCGACTCTTTGCGACCCCATAAATGGCAGCACGCCAGGCCTCCCTGTCTATCACCAACTCCCGGAGTTTACCCAAACTCATGTCCATTGAGTCGGTGATGCCATCCAGCCATCTCATCCTTTGTTGTCCCCTTCTCCTCCTGCCCCCAATCCCTCCCAGCATCGGGGTCTTTTCCAATGAGTCAACTCTTTGCATGAGGTGGCCAAAGTATTGTAGTTTCAGCTTCAGCATCAGCCCCTCCAATGAACACCCAGGACTGATCTCCTCTAGGATGGACTGGTTGGACCTCCTTGTAGTCCAAGGGACTCTCAAGAGCCTTCTCCAACACCACAGTTCAAAAGCATCAATTCTTCAGTGCTCAGCTTTCTTCACAGTTCAACTCTCACATCCATACATGACCACTGGAAAAACCACACGCCTGTCTAATTCCAAAGCTTCTTTCTCTGATTTGCCTAACTTTCAGGTCTTTGCTCTTTTCAGTATGGAACCTAGGTAGCTAATCAAGGCTGGGTTCTGATCAGTAAGATCTCAAGTACAGATGATAGGAAATTGTGTGACATTTTGAGATTATAAAAGCAGCAACAACAATTACTGGTTGGACATGAAGGATAAAGAAGAGACATGAGTCAGAAATGACACTAACTTTTCTTAGGCAACTAAAGCACTTTGGTGAATGTTTGCGATCAGATTAGATCAGATCAGTCGCTCAGTTGTGTCCAACTCTTTGCGACCCCATGAATCGCAGCACGCCAGGCCTCCCTGTCCATCACCAACTCCCGGAGTTCACTGAGACTCAAGTCCATCGAGTCAGTGATGCCATCCAGCCATCTCATAGGGAGAAGTGAAAAGGTATGTCCTCCAGACGGGAAATCAGTATATATGAAAGGAATTGTCACAGATGTAAGTTTTACCTAAGGAAAAAGAATAAAGTTCAAGCTCTTTGGACTTAAATAGATGAGACATGTTAAGTCCTTCCCCTCCAATATACTGGAGACATTTTAGACTTAGCAATAAACTGTGGCAATAAATGCAGCACAGAAGCCACCATCTTTTCTCCTAAAAAATAAAAGAGAGGGGCAGAAGCCCCAAAGTATTCTGGGCCCACAAAAGCAGAGTTTAACATGTATAAATTGATGCATAATGAATATGTTAGTGATATTAAAAGAGAAGCAAATATAAGTTGAACACTGCTGCTGCTAAATCGCTTCAGTCGTGTCCAACTCTGTGCGACCCCATAGACGGAAGCCCACCAGGCTCCCCCGTCCCTGGGATTCTCCAGGCAAGAGTACCGGAGTGGGGTGCCATTGTCTTCTCCGAAGTTGAACACTAGGTTTTCTTAAAGAAGAGTTTACATATGCTTTCTTGAATAACATCCATATCTTTTATTCAATGGAAGATAGGGGGAATGTTCCTAATGTATTATACTTCTTTAATGTTCAAGAAATATTTTTGTGTATGAATTATGAAAAGCATTATACTGCACAAAATACAAAATTTGGTAAGACAATTCCACTCAAGAGTTTACAATTTAGTCAGAGACACAACAAAATTTAACAGAAGACAATCTATGACAAACAGAGTTTTGAAGTTTATAAGAAGTAAGCAAGCAATTCTAGCTAGAATGATGAGGGAAGTCTTCAGGCAAAGAAGGATCTGAATTTGGGGCTGGATTTTCAAAGATGGCAAGAATTTTCAAAGGTGAATGTAGGAAGGAATTTAGGGGAAAGACAGTATTGTCTGTGCCAAGAGGAAGAGGCAAAGACATATAGGCTATGTTGTGACTTGACAAAGACAACAATTTAAATAAGTATGACAAGAAAGACTGTAAAAGTAGATTCAATCAGGTCATGAAGAGTTAGAATGCCTGGCTAAAAAAATCTAAATTCTATTTAAAAACAAAGAGCCAATGAAGCTTTGGGGGGCAGGAGTCCTTTAAAGAAATTCATAAATAGCAATGTTTAAGGTGAGGACCAATGGATAAACCTGCCTAATCTCTAGCTGGCCCACCCAGGCCTGAGAGTTTCATCCTTCAGCACAGTTCCACCTTGCCCTTTGCCTATTCCTTCCACCCAGCAAGCATCTGGCACCCTACCTGCACACTGGCCTGTAGAGGCTCTTTCACTTGTCATCTCTGCACAAGTATGATGTTAAATGCCCTCCCAGGCTACCAAGTTCCTATGTATTTCCACAGCAAATCTCAAATGGCCTCTTCTTTCATCAAACTTTTCTCACTACTAAAAGCACAGGCAATGCCTTAATGCTCTTATCTTAGCACTTATCACTCTGTGGTAACCACTGGTCACACACACAACACACACATACACACACATGCCCCTAACTGCAAGTTTCTTAAAGACAGGGACAGGATATTACTGATCTTTTAATCCTAACACATTGTAAAGCTAATGTTCATTTTCCCTCCTGCCTCTCTACATTATTCTCCCTTCCTCTGTTGGAATATTCTTTTCCTTATTCATTATCTATTAATTTTTCTACTCTCATCACAAATTTACTACCCCAAAGTAGTCATCCTGACCCTGAAACTAGGTTAGAGCTCTCACAATTACATACTCACAGGACCATGTACCTTTTCTTCAAGGCACTCATTGTGGTTTTTATTTTACTTTCATTTATGTGGTCTGATTGTCTGTCACCCCTACTGCTCTTTAAACTCGTGAAGTCAGAATCAGAATCTCTGTCTGCTTGTGGCTCACAATTGAAACTGAAGTACTTAGCATAAGATAAGCACATCAATATAAAATTAAAACAGCTAAAAATGTGGCTGGAACCCAGAGAGTCAAGAGCACTGCTCTGGAGTCATACTGCTGGCTCAATTGCGTAAAGTAGGAATTCTAATTCTAAGAGCATTGTTTTCATCTGTAAATATGAGACAATAATAGTAACTATCTTTCAGACTTGAGAATATTTAATGGCTGTAAAACGCTTAGCATGGTACCTTGCACATGCAAACACTATAAAATTACATGATACAATTATCATTCTGCTGTTATTGATGTCATAATCACTGTCATTGCTACAATACTGATTGGCTGTAGGTGAATGGTCTCTTGTGTTGGCCGAATAGAAACCTTGATACAGGGGAGTCTGGATGATGGGAAGACAGGATCAAATGATGGTAAACTGGGGTCTATCCCCAGGGAATGGTAGTAGTGGGAACTTAGCATCAGCAGTGGCTATAACAAACTAATACAAATGTCTGTTGATCTGGAGAGGGGCTAGACTAACAGAAAGGAATATATGATCATATTCTTTTTCAAGTTATTCTACCAAAATTTTACTTATACTCATCATTTTTACATTATTTGAAATATGCATGAAATTTTACTTTTATATTTGCCCTTTCAGTAAACAACATTCAAAAATTTCAAACATCTTTGATTTACTCTATAAAAAGTAAGTATTATACAATATTATTTATTATATTATTTATTTTTATCTTTCAGACATGAACTATAACTTCTAAAATCCTCTTTAAGTTCATTGTGAGATTCCATGGCCATGCTGCTTAATTTTTTCAAAGGGTCAAAAGTATGAGACTTAAACACATGTGGAGCTAAGAAAAGGGATTGCCCTTTAAGATGAAGAAATGCTGGCCCAAGTATCTATAGCACAAAGAAACTTGGGCCCTTCAGCAAGCTTATGCCAAAATTTACGGTGTTTACCCTACTAAATCTGCATTTCTTTACTCATCCTGAAACCAGCAAGAAAAGCACTTTATGAACAATCTAAGGAAGTAAATAATTAAAACATTTCTAGATCTATCAGTATCAGTATTTTCACTGTTAGCCTACTCTATGAGTCAGTCTGTGGTTTAAAAAGCCTTCTAAGCAAAAATGTGCTAGACATACAAACATTATCTTTAGATGACAACTTAAACTTAGTGAAACATTTCATATATACTTTCTTTAGGAAATCTAGGAAAATACTTCAAATAATCATTAACTGTTGAGAAACGTTGAAATTACCTAACCACTCATGGTTTTCATTCAGAACTCACTCTCCTCTTCAAAGTCAGGAAAACCATTGGCAACACCCTTTAGAAAGAGCATAAAAGATTTAATCGAAGCTAAGAAAGAAAAGTGGTGAAGGACTAAATTTGACTTTGCTAATGCCTGAAACTTTTTTCATAACACCACAATATCCAGCTGTACCAAAAATGCATTCTAAATGAATGTAAAGTAAATTTGATAAACTCTAATTAATCTGTTTTTAACCTCTTCTCAACTACAAGCTTTTGCAAGGGATGATACTTCTGCTAAAGACAGACACTTTCTGCTGAGTGATTGCTTTTCCTGGTATCTCTAGAGCCAGGGCCCCAGGCTTCCTTCCCGAAGGGGGGTGGGGGAGGGGAAAAAAGGGAGGCGGACACTAAAGACAGACCACTTAAGGCAGTAATAATTCCTGGTGGCAGATCAAATGATAATGTTAGGGCAGGGAATCATTTTGGGACAACATAATACTTTAATAATTGGAGTAATTTCTTTGTTCAATTTACAGCTAAAAATGGAAATCTATACATGCATATCAAAATAATGAATTCTATTCCGTCAAAATCTTACTCTGAGGACATTATCCTATATCTTAAGAGATATTCAAAAAAATCGTTTGAATTTTGTAAATTTGAATAATTGAATACATGTTCAACACTGAATCTCGTAGCGCATTATGGATTACCTTTAGGAATATTAATGACTTAATAGTGACCAGACACTTTAAAAATAAAGGCAGAGAATCAGGAAAAGTGGTCAATAACTAACAAGACAACTTCCCTAAGGTTACACACTAAGACTTTTTTATATTAGAATATCTTTAAAAGAAAATACCTTTAAGAACGTGTACTGAAACAAATGTCCCTGTTTACTTGGAACTTCAGGTATTTCAACAATTTGAAAAATCATTTCCCATTTACTATAAAGTTTATTTTAGGAGAAAAAGTCCAGAAATCAAGTGATTCATCAATCATATATTTACAATAACCCTCATGAAAACATGTAGCAATATCCCAGGTGGTATTACTCCCCACAAATAAACCTTGTATTAATACTTCTGACTGAACATGAAGAGACTTAGAGTCATCTAATTTCATTTAAAAATGACTTTTTCTCCACACAAGTTAAAGAAAACTTTAGCAGGAGGAAAATAAATGATAAAGGGAAAAGCAACCAACTTTTCACTTTCTGATATCAAAGTTTAAAAAAAGCATGTTACACAGAAAAACCTGGTAGTAATCTTTTTTAACTAGTCTTTATTTCTTAATCTTTTATGTTAAATTCAGAGTGATACTAAGATACTGAATGGGTTATTTCAACCAAAAAATGGCAGTACTAATTCACATACTTAAAACTAGATTGCTGGTGTTTTATGAATATTTTGTTATCCAAATAGTAAATAAAGGAGTATCACAAATTTGAAATATTTAGTATCTTAAATCTTTTCTAAATGGAAAATTTTAGTGGCAATTTATAAACATTAAATAAAATATCAATAAATATATAAAAGTAACATTAATGAAATAATTGGAAGTTCAAATATTCAATTATAAAACACATGCAAAATAAATCACTTACTATGAATTTTAATCCCAATGAAAACATGGACTAGCACATTACTGACTTCAAACTAGATCTTGGTTATTTACAAATTAATAACCCAGTATTATTAAACTTAAGTAGCTTTTCTACATAACTTCACAAAATTTTCATATTAAAAAATCTTATCTAACCAAGTAACTTTGGATAATAGCAAAATCATAGCATTAAATATCATTGTCTTTTTTTAATCTATTAGACTATGACAAAATGTAAGAAAAATGCTTTTATCTTACACTAACAACATATTTTATTGAAACACATTTTAAATAAAAATGCAGAGAGGATTTTAAAACACAGAAGCATTCTTCTTAGAAGTCTTAAAAATACTTATTTGCAGGGAAATATCACTCTCAAAGAACATTATATTTTAAAAATACTTCTTTTAGAACTACTCTTTTAAAAATATTTATTATTTGAGGACAGCTGTACTGTTTACTAAAACAGATTTTAAAGGTTTGGAAAAACAGCTTAAAAACAGATTACAACAATTTTAAAGATTAAAAATTTAATAGTAAATTGTAACATCATGACTAAATCACCAAACTGAGACTAAACATCAGCATAAATATTCTAAGAGCTGGACAGCATTTTCCAACAGCTAGCTACACTGCTTATTATTATAGAGAGGTGAGAGAAAAGAGCAAAAAGAAATATACCCAGTTAGTTCCTTCTTGTATTTACACATTTCTTTTTTGCTATCAGCAAGTTTTCCTTGCTAAAATCATCCCAAATACCACTCCTACTTTTTTCACACTGAGTTCTGAGAAATAAGCTACAGTTTAGAAACCTCAAACAATGCTACAAGATAACTGACAGAAAAATGAGTAAACTAAGCAATTACCATGATATAGATAAAAAGATCAGTATTATTTTTTAAATATATTTAGTTATCTTTTTGGCTTCCTAAAAAACTGCATGGATGTAAAATAAGGTATAGTTTTTAAAAACAAATATTTTAATGCATAAAACACAGGAATTAAATAAGGGGGAATTAAGTATTTCAATAAATACTTCACATAACCTTTGATATCTTATGTATTTTGAGATTCATTTCAACTCTGTAACTAATAGGGAAGTCACATGACTTACACAATGAGAAAGAAAGAACAGTTTTCTGTCCTTTCCTTTCTACAGGAAGAAACAAAAGCTGGGTATTAGCTATCCAAGGCCAATGGGTGGGGCCTGCAAACCAAAAAGCTGTAATGGATTGAGGTTAATCGTAATGGACGCCCACTCTAACCTTCTGAAAGCATCAAAAATGTGAAAACTGCAACCAGCACTTGCGTAAAATAACACATATTTAATGTAAATTAGGTTTTTACAACTAGGAAATTCTACGGATACCTAAACACAATTCAGTTTATAAACAACGGTGCTGTTTTGTTGGGATAAAATCACCTAACTGTGATTCCCTACACAGATACACACATGAGACCATCCCCCCACTGACATACAGATACTTCACAAGCTTCTTGAATAAATAGGAGTATCCAATGTCCAGGGTGATGGGTGGTCCTGAGGTCTTGAACCAGAGCTGTATACTTTTAAGGGATGCTGAGATAAGAACAAAGTGTTTTGTGTTTGTTTAAACCTGGGTCTATATTTAAAGTCTTTACACCATTATTGATACAGTTCATAAACTTCTGCTATAATTGATTCAGGCAAATTTTAAGTGTCAGCATACATGCTAGAAATTAAGCACTTCAAAACAAAATACTTTGGTGCTTTTTATAGATCTAATTCAAATTAACTAATTTAATTCACTTAACAGTAATTACTACATTTCAAGGGTGTTAAATCTCAACCTGAGATATAATATTATATATCATACTTTCACTACCAAGAGGATACGTTTCTGGTGTCTTTCAATGAAATAGCATGCATTTAAACAAAATTATGTACATCAAATAAACTGTAATGCCATGAAAAACTTCAAAAAAAGTGAAATTAACCCATGTGGATTCACAATCAAGAATCAACTATTAGGCTTATTTTCATTCTCCAGACTTTATTATAAGTCTAATATAAAGAGATTTTTTTTGCAGAGCAGAAAGGCAGGATTTACAAGTGGCCCAAGGAAAAGATAAGCAATGAATAGTTCTGACCCTGGCTTCTCTGGCTTGATCAAGTGGGTCTGCAACCTGAGCCAAAGGGCGCAAATTCCTCCCCATTCAAAATTCTTCAATGGCATGGGGGAGGAAACAGTGAAAGGGGCAAACATGCAAATCCAACTGTCCTGAGATTTAGTATTCAACTAAAAATTTTAATTAGAGAGCTAAAAAAAAAAAAAAGTGAGGTCAAGACTGTGATTACGTTTCTGACTCATAGTTTAACCAATCTTAAAAAGAGAAGCTTTCTGTTTGTTGTTAAAACTGAAAAAGATTTATTCATTTATCTTTTTAAATGTATGGCTTATACTTAACTGTGTTAGGTACGCATCTCTAGTATCATTTAATCTATTTAAAGGAGTTGCTGAAAAGTGGAATTAGTTTCCAAGCACCAGTGTTGCCATATTGTAAGCAAAACGATGTGTTATAAAAATCTAAGCTTCAGAGAAAAGTTGATGGGATTCATTCCAAGCTTTACAACACATCAATGATCTATTAAGTATTTAAAGTGATATAACCTGTGTTGTCAGACTTCTGTTACAGACTGAATTAAAGATAAAGATAATTCATTTGCAAGAAAACGTTACGATAAAAAAAATTTAGAAATTATAGTAGCTAGGAACATTCTAGTCTCTATCAATAATGACTTAGGGAATTGCTTACAAAGCTTAAGAAATGTTCATGAACAGATGAAGGCCAAAGTACAATTAATTTGAAATTTACAAGGAGTATTTATATAATATAGAATAAAACAATAAATATTTTAGCTATTAACATAAAGATTTTAAAACAGAAGCTACCTTTAAGATTAACAAAGGTAATACATTTCAGTGGGGTTTGATTAGGTGTCTTATAACAAAAGCTGGTGAAAATTAAGCATATTATTAATAGCACAATAAAATGACCTGATTCTCAGCAATACTAAAAATAGTTTAGTTTCTATACATGGAATCTTAAAACTATATAAGAATTAATGAGAATGATTGTGAGAAATCATTGCATTTAGTTCAGAAGTTTAAAAACATTTTTTTCATCATAATTATCCCCAAATTACAGGTAGAGGAGCACAATTAAACTTTGTAAAAAGAAAGTGAATAATACAAGGGTAAATGAGTCTCTGCTCCATACAGTGTATGAAAAGAATGTGAATTAATTGGAAAAATCTTATTAAGAAGTTTGCTAAAAGGAAGAAAATAGGAAGAATATACAGCAATCTGGAGAGCAAAACTCTTATTAAGTCTTTACACTTAGTATGTGATCAGTTAAAAAAATAGTTGAATAGATAAACTACTGAACCATAAGTTTTTCTCAGAGTAACCATTTTCTTAAAAGTTAATACTTGGATACAGCCATCTTGCTGATTTAAAACTCTAAGAATATCTATACAAAAACTCAGTTGAGAAAGAAATCCATTAAATTTCTGATAAGAAATATGAATATTAATAAGCTTAATTATGTCCTTTAGGCAAGCAGTTTATGTGTGTGAAAAAGTACCATTAGGATAAATGAAATTAAGATTGAAGATTAGTGAAATGTATACTAATTAATCTTACTTTGACAAGCACAGACAACTACTGGTGGGGAAAAGGTCATTGGAAAGCAGAAATAAACAAAAACAAAGAACATAAAATAAGGGTGGAATGTATTTCATAAAGGATACTGGATTGTTGCTTATAGTTAAAGACACAAAGTTAAAAGAAAACAGGGCAGTTAACTCGTTAATATGACATCGATATCATACAGGACAACGGAGCCTTTCTTCTTCAAGGATGACTACAAATGGGCACAAGGGATCTTTTTGGGGTGATGAAATGTTCTGTATCATGATGGTGGTGGTGGTTACACAATGCGTAAAAACTCATCTCATTTTATACTTAACTTTGGTGAACTGTATCTATATAAATTATACCTCAATTAAGTTGACAAGGTAAAAAATAATTGACACGAGCTTAGTATCTTTTGAAAATTGTGACAATGATTTATTTGGTGAAAGTGTTACTAAAAATACAGGGCTTGAAATAAAGACTAAAACTAAATTTGGATCATTAGAATTCTTAGATGATTTTCATGTATGCTACCTCAGTTGACCCCTACACCTCACCCCTCAAAAATAGAGACCAAAATTATTATTGCCACATTTTACCTATGAGAACTGAAGCTCTTTGGAAGCAACTAGCCAAAAGAAAGAACTCCACCAAGTGGCACAGCCAAACTCAAACCTTCCTTTCTGGTATTTTCTCCCTCATTCTACCACATGACATCTCCTTTGTAATAACTATGTACAAACACTGCTGAGTCCTTATGATCTGCCCAGCTCTGTGTTTAATGCTTTACATGTGTAATAACATTTAATCCTCATAATAACCCTATACAAAGAGGGTACGTTCTTGTCCCTTCCTTTCTAAGATACTGAAATACTGACAAGGTAACTTACTTGCCCTACAAACATAATAAACTGGGATTTGAACACTAATCTATTTGACCAGACTCTATACCACTGTATCTGATGAGGATTAAATAATTATTAATAGAGCAATAGATATTAAATTATCACAATAAGTCTATTGAAGACAATATTTCATATCTTCCCCTTAGCTGACACTGAAGAATATACAAACTAAATATGTATACCTGAATACACAGGTAAAACCTCACAATACAACAAACCATTAGCAATAAAACAAAAACATCACAAAATTACGTCCAAGTCTCAGTTTATATAACTGATGTGTTAAACAATATTAAGCCATACTGTACACCATAAAATTATAATAAGACATAGTTCACTGTCATTAAAATTAAGCTATAATATTATGCAATACATTTTGTCTAATTTGACAGAGAGCACATAAAAGATACCAATTTAATTTTCTACCACAAATATATACTATGAGTTACATATCGTATATATAACTTACTCAAGATTTTATCATGGCAAAGACTAGTTTACATTTTAGTTTATTTAGTCAACACATACTTGCTAGGCAGTTTATACAACAGAGCTCTAGTCTTGAAAACCCACCGAAAGTTAGGTATTTTCATTCCAATTTAAGGTTGATTATAGAAAGAAATATAAGACTAAAGCTACCAATTATCTATAAAAGTATTTGAGACAGCATTTCTAAACTGTCAAAATTTAGATATAGGAAGGGGGGCAATCATCAGATAATCTTCTAATTTATTGCCAGATAGAAGATAAGATTAATCCTGATGTATCAAAATACAACACAATGAACACTTTTGCTACTCAATTGATACTCTTCAAAAAGTCATTTCTACATGTACTCCCACTGATCTACAATTTGTTTTTTAACATATTACTGCTATCAATTTGTCTGATTATTAGAAAATGTTATCAAATTAGAGAAGAATACAAATAATTTGTTTCATATAGACTGTATGTTACAATGCCATACTACATATTTAAAGTAAAAATTTTCCAGTTTCATAGTCAGAAATACCCTTACTTTACTTATGAGGTTATACTTGGTTTAGAAATAAAAACTACACTACATCATATTTTTAACTAGTAAATTTAATTCCCAATACCAATAAAACTGCTCAGTTAAGATATACAAAACTATCTGCAATAGAAATTACATAATTTCTGAACAGGAAGATAATTCAAATTCAAACCCTTATTATGGTTTCTTGGTGTCAAAAGCAACAAAATTTACAACAAAGGACCTAGCATGTTGAGGGCAGGTAACAAAACAAGTTTTTAATTTCTTAAGAAACCCAAGAACTCTGAGATGAGTTAAAGATAGGTTAAAAGATTTTATGCTACACTTGTAAGTGGCTTGCAACTTACAATTTGTTTAAAAAAACAATTCTTCAATTTATCACCTTCATTTGCTGTGAATGGTCTTTTTAAAAAAGGAGAATCAAAAATAAGAGGGAAATATTTAAGAGTTACAGCAATACTACTTAAAATGAGGAGGAAAAACGTCTTAATTATGTACACAATTCACATTTTATGTTTAAATCAAATAAGAATATCACTTTAGAAGTATAAAAGGTCCTGAAAATGGATCACCATTTTCAGAAGGAAAGTACCCAGTATCTTTTAAAATAATTAAAGCCTGATAAAATTTTTATTTAAATACCTTTAAATGTGACTTTATGATTAAATAACTTGAAAGCATTTCACTTGGGATTCTTTCGAATTAGTCAACTGGGAAATTCATCTGGAAAATTTGGTAGTTTTAGGAACCATTTTCACAATGTTAACATGCATAACTCACTAACAAATTAGCTCTAACTGTTACATGATCACATTTTAAATTTCCAAGATTTCAATCTAAATATATGTATTTTTTTACAGTGACATTTATCAACAGCACCAAGGATAAAATGTTTTTTATCCTTTTATCTATTTATCAACAGCACCAAGGATAAAATACATAATCATATATATTCTGAGTTTGGAAAATGTTTTCATACTAAACTATAACAAAAGTGATATGGCTAATAAATAATTAACTATTATGAAAAACCCTTAAACATGAGCACATTGTAGTAAATTAACTCTCATAACTGTGTAGCTAATTAATGTTAAAAACAGAGACATGAACTCTGTCCTATGTCAATTGAACTGTGTATAATACTTCAATTTTTATATATTAAATATTAGCCATCTCCAAATATTTTTACATCCTATACTGTGATAATTACTCTTATTTCTTCTATTTTCATTATTCTTTGAAATGTTTTTGAGCAAAGTAATAAAAGGAACATAAAATATATAAAATCTTTGTAATACAGGCATTTGTATTCTCCATAAACATCAAACTAAAAATCAGAAATAGAAAGCATAAGAAAACATCAATAGTTAAAAGGTAAATAAAGACTTCAAAACCAAATTAAAATACTATTGAAGACACCTAAGACAATAGCTAAATGATGGTCATTTTTGAAAAAAATTCTTCCATAAATTGTGAAGCAAATAAAATATTTATGTTAAAAATTCTTTGTATCCTAGTTGATGGCTAACACTCCCAAATATATAACTCAGCAAGAAAATATTATTATGCAAATGAGCTGTAGAGAGGGTAATAAGGAGAATGGATTCTATCCTTCCTCTGGACAAAACAAAGTTCAAATGATCATTTTATCTTATCAGTTGAGGTAATGACTTTAAAAATAAATGTAAAAATCTACATAAAGAAAAAGTTACATAATAACATCAACAGGTAGTTATTGAGTAATACTGCCCTCCTTCATAAAGGATCTAGTATTTAATTACCATGTGATTCATTTAAAAATATCATCACATATTAAGTCCTATTAAAAGATTACAATATTTCAGAAAGTTGACATTCTACAATCTGTGAGTGCAAATTTTAAAGAATTTATTAATAATAATAAACTGATAAGAGTATTAATTATTAGCACTCAAGATAACTTGAAATAACCTGAGTAGGAAGCAATACTTACATATCTGTATTAACCATCTATATTCTTCCTTCAGTTGAGAGACAAAATTCTGTTTTGCACTATTTGCTTAAGTAAGAAATTTCTACAAATTTATCCTATTTACAAACTATATCATTATCAAAAATTTTAAGGAACATCTTAAAATGATGATAAAATTCACAAATATAACATTTATACCTTTTGGTTAAGTTTTAAAAAATACTGAATGCTATCAATGTTTCACTATTAACATGTGTCAAAATACATCTATTCATTACAAATCCATAAAAATACGATTATTTAAATCACCAGTTAACATCAGGAAGTCCAATGAAGACAGTCATTTTAAACCAGTGGTCACATACCATGTTCAAACAGCAGTCTCATTATATTTATCAACAAGTCTGAAGATAGAGAAAGGACAGTACCCAAGTCTTGGATTTATTTTTTAGGACTTGGTACATTATAGAAACTAAATCAAAGTTTGACTGTATTGTTGCCAATAAATTTTAAACAGAATTATATAACCAAAAATGTCCAGCTCTATTTTAAGAACACATTCATATATTCTCTTAATTTTCATAGCAACTTAATGCTTTTGATGTGCAGTTCTTTGCAGTCAATATTTTTAAAGGAGAAAAAAGTATCCTGGGTGCTTTGGCATGAATTTTTAAATATTATTTTAAAGTAACTAAAACCATTTTTTTATTTCCCCGAATATATACTCTTAAAAACATGTTTCAGAATACTTTTTAAAACTCCAGTAACACATGTACTTCTAAACAGTCCAAAAAACTCCACTCCGTTATTTCATATATTTAAAATAATAATTAGATGCCACTGCGGTTAAACATTTAAAATTCCTAATTATCTATGATGCCTTTTCATTACAAAATAATATATATATAATGGGGAAAATCTAATTTATAATTATACATAAAATCTAGTATGCTTTCAAAAATGCCCATACAGTTAAAAATGGCAGCTAAGAAATAATTTTTTAAATGTCTTAAAAACTTTTATGTAATCGTCATGAAACACAATCTGATTTTGTAAAGTGATGCTCACATGATACCTGCACACATCATTATGGACATCAAATTGTTACTTGCAGTTGCGTTGCTGAAATCAGTGGAATTCTGCCTTCCTCAAAATAATTATTCATGAGTTATATGCAATTTATATGTTATCAATATAAGACAGAAATCCCTTCACCTAGGCATCAAAGTGAAGAAAAAACAAAACCAGAAACAATAACAAAGAAACTGATTCAAAATAATTTTCCCTGGAGAAAAATAAATATATTTTAAAACACAAATACTGTAACCATTAAAAAAGGCTCTTAAATATCACTTTTAATTTTAAATTTAAAGATTATTACTGCCCTGATTTTTCTTTCATCACAAAAATACTAATACTTGAGTTTTATTGACTTTTACATACTTTTTCCTAAGAATATATCCAGGCTGTTCTTATGAACAATACACATATATTTGAGACATTTTTTAAATCACATATATCATTTTAATACTTCTTTAGTAAATAAATGATGTGTAACAAGATTAAAGTAAGTCTAATATGAATAATCTATGTTGTACTCTAGAAACTGTTCACTATTTATTTAAAAAAAAACTTTTCAGCAATACAGCATTTCTTAATTTGGTAGATACAGAAATGCTTATCAACATATAACCATGAAACAGCTTAAAACTGGATGACTCATTGTTCTAAACATTAATATCAGTTAATAAAATGTCTAATATTTGAATATATTAAAAGGTAAACATAGAAAACCAATTGTAACAAGGTGTGATAAGACAAAGAAGAAAAGGGCTATTTTTTTTCATTCATCTATAAAACAAATTTATGAGATTGTAAAGAACAATTTAACAACCTAAAGAAGGTTCAAAGAGGGGAAAGCCAGAGCCTGAGAGAAAATGGATTTGTCAATGATTTCAGTCATTCTGTGTAGGGAGGAGAAAAGCAGAAAATGTGGCTTCATTCTCACATATAAAATAGGAGGCATAAAATCCAGTAGCCTGTCTGTGGACTTCTATTTATGTATTTAAACCCTGTTTCAATTCACAGATTATGCTGATCCTTCCTCATGTAAACAGCCAATAATGATAGCCAGGCCTTTAGGAAAGGAAAACACACCACATAGCAAGGTCAGGAAGCTACCAAGCACAGGACAACAGATCAAAACAAAATGGTTTCATATGTTTCTATTGTTTATATACTTAATTTGAAGATGATATTCCTTAGGGAGGAAAAGAGGTTGTAAATTATTACCAGGAACATGCAACATACTATCAATCAAAACATAATTTTTTTGCAAATACACTATTTCCTGCATGTATCTATGTTAGTGAACCTGTAGGACTGATATCCATGCATTCAATTCTTTTTAACTCAGATGTCAAGCTAAAATAAACCTCTTTAGTCTTAAATCCGTTACTTCGAATAATTCTTTACAGATCATTTATATTTCTCCAACTTCTATGGATTAAATAATCAAGCTTGCAAACTTGTAGATACCTTTTTTTACTATGAAGAGAAGAGTGAAAGGGGAAGACGTATTCATTTTCTTGTTTCCGGATAAAATTTCGAAAATGAGAAGAAAAGACGTCATATTTGGTATTTAAGCATCTTTTAAAATTACAACACAATATAAGCAACGGTGGAAATTTGTCCCAAGTAGCCAACTAGTACATTTTAAACACACAAACTAGAGCCGCCACTGGCCACATGTTTTTTTGAGTTCAGTCTCTTAAAGAGACAGTATCCTTGGATCTATGCCCTACAAGGAGCACGTTTCCAAAACGTTTGATTACCAAAAATCCTCTCCTGCATTTCTTCATATCCATACTAGATCAACAATGTCCGACTTTATTTTACTGTGAAATCAAATTATTTTAACTCGATTCTACAAATGACTACAGGCAAATATAAAATAATTGGGGAACCTACCGTGATTAGAGGCGTCTAAAGTAAGGGTACCTAGAGATTGTTATAGTAAAACATTGGCGGTTGTTTTTTTTTTAACTTAGTATGATCACCGTTTCTTAATTCATTTCCCACTCATTTCCCAGACACAAACCACGTAACATAGTAACCAGTAACACCGGAAGCTACACTACGACAATTTCGCTGTGCAAAGAGGGGAAATTACTGAACTCAACCAGCACCCAGAACTGAAATTTCAAAGATTTGATTTTCTGTTTAGGAAAAGACACGCAGGAAAGAGCCCATGCACATACCCTAAAAACTGCAATCACTCGTGATTTTAAAGAAGATTTTGAAGGACACACTATTATAAGTCAGTTGACAAAACTACCGGTCAGCTCCTCCAGAGAGAAGCAAGTAAAGACGGGAAGCAAAAAACAGACAAAAAAAAACACACCACAGTCTGGCTTACTTGGTGTACAAATACATCCACTGGAATATCCAAGGGGCTTCCCTCTCGGCTTATCATGGAGATGAATCCAAATCCCATTCGCACGTTGAACCACTTGCAGTGGCCAGTTCCGTGCAAAACCTGGGATTCGTCCTCTGCCTGCTCTGGCAGCTTCCCGGGCTCTTCTCCACCACCTTTGCCTGCCCCGCCTGAGTAGAACAGGACAAAAAAGTCAGTTAGTCAGAAGTCCCAAACAGTTCACTGAAGGTTGGGGGGGGGGGGGGGCGTGGGGAACTGCTTGGGAGTGGGGATCGGGGAACGGAAATGGGGGGGGGGAGAAGTTACTAAATGGTTGATTCCTTTTTTTCTGCTGAAAATAAATTAAAGGGTTAAAGGGGGAAGCGGAGGAGGGAGGAAGCCACAATGTTCTATCGATCACAACTTCCACGTTTCTGTACATACGTGTACTTTTTCATTAAACTTTTTCAGCCACATATTACAGTACAGCATGCGATACTTTACTTGCATATTGCTGATTTAACACTGATCTCATTTATAAAAAGAAATTTTCAGCGAAACTAATTCTTTCCGGCATGCACGAGGAGGAAAGAAATCGTGAAGATGATTAGAACTAGTTAATGCACATGCGGCAGCATTGAATCCAGGGTTATTTGCAATGTGCATTCCCCTCCCCCCCAATAACTTTCAATTAAAGTTGGGGTGGAATGGGGGAGGGGGCAGGTGTATAAAAGTTTTCTCGGGCTCACTAACTGAAACTGCGCTTAATCACACTCAAACAATTCAAACAATAGCCCCCTGAAAGCTTTTCAAGTTGTGAATCAGTGTGGGCGGTACAAAACATTTTTGGAGATCTATAACAATAGGTTGCAGAAAGCCCCATTGCGCGACGGGGGGTGGGGGTATTGCTCAGTATTGGGGTAAAAAGGGGAAGGGGGGGACGGGCAAAGAAGGGTGGGAGAGGGGGAGGGGGAGAAGGAAGAGAGAAAATCACAGTAAAACAATAGAAAAGAAAATTAACCTTCGGCCATGTTGCCCCACGGGCCCTCTGCTCCAAACTCGTGAGATGAAAACTTTCCCTTTGGAACGGAGTGGTCTTCTGCATCAATCTAACATCTTGATTTTGTGCGATCACAAATTTAGCTCGCATGGTCTAATGTGCTTTCCCTCTTTTGATTTTTTTTTCTCTTCTCTCTCCAGTTTCTGGCCCCCTGAGCACACGTGACTTTGTCAATTACATGCTTTCTTGCTACTAATTTCACCTCGGATCCTTAAGGGGCTGGCAAGAGGAAGAGATAACCAATCGCCATTTCATCTATGCTGACATCAAAATAATTTATGAATGAACACGAAAAACTCAAACATGTTATCTTAAAGACAATTTGGGACGCTTCTTTACGATAAATCAGAATGCCGATTTCGTGCTTTTACTTAAACACAATGGAGGGTCCTTGTGAATCGTCGATTTAGAGAAACGGCACATTCATATATGTGCACACGCGTGCCTTACACACAAGCCTGTCTAAATAATCTCATTTAGGGGGGGAAAGCCATTTAAATAAAGCAACCGATGTTATGCTCCCCCCCCCCACCCCAAGAATTCAACTGATCAGTAACAACAAACCTGCTTAGGATGCAAATTTCACATTTAACTCAATTCTTAGAGGAAAATATGTAATTTACAAAGGATCTAATTGAACCTAATTACACATCCATGAAACTTTATATAATGGTAATCTACACCCACAGTAAGAGAAATGCACACAAGTACCTGATTGTGCCCTGAAATATTTTTCAAATTTAAAATAAAATCCTACCGGAAAAATCGCTATCACCTTCATGCAGTCAAATAGTGTTTAGGTTTACCGTTTCGGAACATTTTGGAGGGGGTTGGTAAGGAATTGTACTTCACAGGTTTCTCCGCCATCTCTTTCCGGGGGAGGAGATGTGATTAATGACTTCCTAAATAACAGCCCAGTTTTCCAGCCTAACATAGAGTGAACCTCAATCAGTGGCGATTGTTCCCCAAGAGCAAGGCGACGTATGTATGGGCAGGGAGGGGGAGGGGAGCGCCAGGCAGGCGAGGTGAAGAGGAGCCAGAGAAAGAGGTGGGGGAGAAACAGCGGGCGAGGGTGGGGGGAGGGGTGAAAAAGAGGGGCCAGTGGGAGGAAAAAGGTAAATTCACATCTTATTGACTGGACCCTGACATTTTAAAAGTGCACTACCAGTGGATACAAGAGTTGAATAAACGAAAATTTAATAACGGATTAGGCTCCTACCGTCCCTTCCACGGCCAGCACCCCAGTTTCAAAATGCTTATCCTTTTACCTTTCAGATTGTTACAAACGATTGTTGATTACTAGATGCTGACACCAATATTGCCTCCCTCATCGACTACTACAGTAAATACTACAGATCAACTGGAAATGCTTGATTTCCTTTAGAATATAAAATAACACCGGTCTTTGAAACATTTAAACGCACCACCACCCTTTCCCCACCCCACCCCCCATTTTCTTAAACAAGCAGTTTACCGAGAAACTGTACAGATACCACTTCCCTTCGGCAAAGCTACCGAGTTTACCCTCCCCCACCAAACCCGCAATCCACCTCCCCCCCAACACACTCCTAACTCTTAACACTGTTTCACACAAACTAAAACGTAGGGATTCTGAGTCCAAAAGCTTTGGAAAACCCACAGAATCCACCTATTTACACCTCCTCCCCATATTAAACAATGAAATGGACAATTATACTAATTAGTTCAGATCTGAAATAAATGGATGTATATAAATGTTATTTTCAGCTGTTTGTGGTAAAAGGCTTCATTGGAGACTGATGAATTTGAAAAGATTTTTCGTCTGTTTCTTTCTTTTGTTGTTTCTCAAGAAAGGGAGCAAAGCTATCTCATTTTATTTACTTTGGTGGAGAGGGGGAGATAACCATGTGCCAGCTGGTAGGGAGGAAAGAAAAAGTATAAAAATGCAAATTATTTTGCAAGAGTCCCAAAAGCTTTTAGCTCTTAAAAAAAAATTGCTAACATTTGGCATTACTTTATTAGAAATCAACCGATTACACTGACCTATAATGAAATAACTTTAACAATGGTACTCCAGGTTAAATGTTTTGAATAATAGGAAATATAAAAATTAATTTAAATCAATAGTGGGGGTTTTAATATTTTAAATGAATCACTTTTAAAAATCAACATCTGATAATAGAAAAACATGAAAATTAACACAAATTGAGGAAATGTCACTATTTATGTAAAATTATAAAATTCACAGGCAGTGTAATTTAGTTTTGTCACTGACACACATCTGATAAACAATATTTTGTTTGTTTTTAATCAGAAAATGGACTAATCAGCATAAACTCAGAAACATGTAGGTGGGTTCTGAATTCTTATTTGTTCAATATGATGAAATTCAAACCTATAAATACATAGATGAAAAGTGGGAAATACCATAAGTGAACCACATTGGATGATATGCGTTATGAGATTCAGTTTAGCCGGAATAGGGGCCTCCAGTATTAGTGGAATTAAGGTAGGGTTCACTGGACTGGTCACTGGTGTCAGAGGTTATCGACTCATTCATTTCCTGAGAGGGACATCGGCCTTTCAAGTCGCGTAGAAAGCTTTTTCCAACCGGGAACTTTGAGAAATCCTCTAACATTCATTCACAGAGAATTTAAGGCAAATGCATTTACATACCTGGGGGAGGGAGGGGGAATGTGGAGAGTAAAAGAAAGGAAAGGAGGGGAGAGGAGAGGGAGAAGCAGGGAAGGGAAAGGGTAGGGAGGGAAGAGAAAGGAGACAGTGACATAGAAAATACCAGTTTCCATTTCAGGGATATGGCACTGTCTTTGAAAATAGACTCATCTTTTCCTGCTCCCTGCCCTCAATCTTTTGAGCCTAAGATCCTTGTTTAAAACTAACCATAATCTTTTTAAGCTCATAGAGTTCTTTCACCTAAAATGGTCCCTTGAATCTCCTAGAACGCTTTCCAATTTGTCACCTTCCTGAAGTCTTCTGGTTTTAATTTTTGTCTCATTTCCTACTTGTTTTTAGTGCCAGAAAGACCTGTGCTTGACTCAAAACGCATGTTTTATACTTGTGGAAGCCAAATGTTTCAGTAGCTTGATTTATCATACTTCTTTCAAAATGTCTTTAAAATGAGTTCAAGTAGCTACAAAGAATCCTCAATGCACTAAGGGTAAAAAAAAAAAAAAAAAAAGGAAATAACCTATTAAACCCCGTTGGTTATCACAATCTAAAATTTCTACAGTTATGAAACGAAATACACAATTTTTTCTTTCTTTTAAAAATTCCAACAGTACAATGCAAGGAGCCGAAAAAGGTTCCAGAGCCCACCGTTGTTGTTTTCAAGTAAAAGCAATGAGTGACTTCTATACAGCTGAAACAATGCTTCGGTTCTTCTTAAAACTAGGAGGAGGGGCTGCGGCACCATGGCGAGCGGCTCCACCCGTGCTCCCCTCCCGGCAAATGAGGCCGGGGTCTGCAGCCCGCTCTGCCCTCGCAGCCGCGGAGTTTCACGCGCAGTCCCGCGCCCCAAGGTCGCCGAGACCCCCAGGTCAGCGGATCTGCCCCTTCCCTCCACCGCCCGCCCTTGCCACTTCCTCTCCCCTTTCTCTCTTCAGTCACCTTTTCCTTTATTCACCACATCACCACCTCAGTTCTAGAAGTTGAGTCCTTCCAAGAAGGGTGAGGATTTTTCACTAGTTAGGGTACTTTCACATTTGTCATTTTGTCCCAACCAAATGAACACCGAACAAAAGGAACCCTTGCCTCCACTGGGATGGAGGCAACGTTTGGCACAATCTGCTACCTTCATTGCATTTCCACACATATATCATTTATAATCTGATCTCTTCTTCTGTGATGTGTCAAAGTCTCCGCAATCAGAAAAGTGAAGTCGGGGGATGGGGGGCGGTTATCAGAAGCGGCCAAGAAAAGGAGCACCCCACCCCCTACTCCCCGACCAGGCCGTGCCTAAAATGGAGCTGTCTTCAGACCCCTGGCGCCGCCGTCCTTTCGGGAAGCCACGAAAACGTCGCCGTGCGCCTTTGGAGGGTCAAGAAAAGCCGTCTGTGGGGAAGGCGGTGGGGGGCAAGGGAGTGGAGGGCGACCAGGGGCGATTTTAGGGAACCCCTTCTCTGGCCGCGGCGTGAGGTTTCCCGCGCAAAAGCTGCGGACCCGCACGTCGGGCAAACTGTTGCCGATCCCTCCCACTGCGTTTCAGTAAACTCCTTTACCGGCAAGTAACTTTCTTGAAATTCTTACAATACGGAGTCAAATGAAAGGAGTGCCTCTGCTGTTGATCTTACAACAGAGGCACTTTAGAATATGGGGGCTATTTGTTTTTTTTTCCCCAAAGAGCACAATTCCGTTCTCATTTAATTTCCTTATCTGAAAGCAAAATGCTCTGTCTTAACACAATTGTTCCGATTTGGTAATTTTTACACAGCTATAAAAACCTCTTAAAATTTTTCCTTAAATATTTTAACATAGTTCCCCAGGTATAATGAAATAAAATTACAGAAATACAGAAAACAATAGCATTTTAAGTTTGCCAGACAAATTGCCTCTATAGTTCAAGCATTGAACAACAATGCTTGAAAACAACCATTTGCAAACGTTTTCTTCATTTTGGTTAGTTAAGTATTTAGAACAACAAAATTATTTCAGAAAGGGGATATTACTTTAACACCATCATTTTATAAAAGTTTATTTTTTAAAACGAATAGCAAAAAATCACTGTTAACATACTTCAACTGAAACAAAAAAATAAAAATTTTATTATCACTCCTCCCAAATATTTTCTGAATTGTCCTAAACAAACACTTGGCTATGTAATTTTAATTATGACAGCAGTATGTTAGAGAAATCATTTAGTAATAAGCATTTAGAAATCATTTAGTAATAAGCATTTAGTTATTTTACCTTGCCCAGAATAGCACAAAATGAAGGTTGTGTTTTATTTGAAATGAGTCCCATGTTTTTCACCTGTACTACTTGAACAGTTATGCTTCATAATTTAAAGATCTTGTGCAATAAATATTGAGTCTACAGAAATGACACTAAATAATGTAAGCATACAATTTTTTCCCCTCTGAAAGCAATGAATCAAAGTTTATTCTTTAAAACTTAAATCTCATCAAAACAAATAATTAAGAATAGGGGCTGTTTCCTAGGTATTTCCTTTAATGTCTTCATTTTCAGTTTATTTCAGGGAAAAGAATAGGTAGGAGGAAAATGGAAAGGGAAAAAACACTACAAGAGTAAAAGATGAGGCAAATGAGAAGAAATCTTCAGGCTCTAAAGATGTGTGTGTGAGAGGAAAATTTGTGGAGAAAAAGCATCCAGCTACAAACTGGAGGCCAGAGTTCTGGTCCCATTTAATGACCTTGTGACCCTGGATCATTAAGCTTCTCCAGCCCTCAGTTTCCTTACCTGCAAAGTGAGGACCTTGGAGCAGTTGACATTCAAGTTTTAGGCATAAATGTAATCTCTGACAATAATCTTTCTTTTGGGGAAAGCGCAACCTCTCCCTGGCCAACCCCTTTTTAATCACAAGGAAACACAGACATGAAACTTTATTGCACTCACTTAACACATTGGTGTTAACATTACTTCCAGCAGAAGAGAAAAGGGCCTCTGGACTGCCTCCAGTATGCCCCCAGAGGAAAACCACAATCCAAGAGTAAGGGGAAACTAGTTGGTAAATTAATATATTGTGGCAACTTTTCAGAATCTTCTTTTTCATGGTACTCTTTAGAGCATCACCTCTATGTCAAAGGATTCACTCTAGAAAAAAAGTAAAGTGCTGTCAAAAGACAATGCCAATCAGTGGTCTACTCACTAAACCTTTTGATCCCTAATGCTTTCCTCTCTCTACCTACAATCCTGTATTTGATAAGCTTAATACTAGACTAATATCTTTCTACTTGTACTTATAAATGCTCATGAACTCTGTCATCTTATAGCTTTTAAGAGTTTTGATAGCATTAGTCAAGAGAAGAGCCAAGACATTAAATCCACAAGAGCAGAAGCCAGAATAACACGTTATCGCATGCATGAGTGCTCAGGGGCTCAGTGGGTCCAACTCTTTGCAACCCCATGGACTGAAGCCCACCAGGCTCCTCTGTCCATGGAATTTTCCAGGCAAGAAAACTGGGTTGCCATTTCCTCTGCCAGGGGATCTTTCCCACCCAGGGATCAAACCCCCATCTCCTGTGTCTTCTGCATGGCAGGTAGATTGTTTTACTGCTGAACCAAGGGGGAAGCCTGGCAATACACTGTTACTAATAAAACCATTTGGAAAGAAGAGTGCTGTCAGTTTTCAGTTAGTTTCAGTAATACAAGAGAATATTTATACATCAAAAACCTAGGTTTTAAAGTACACCTAAACAAATGAAAGGGTATGTATTTTTGAAGTGTTAGGTTTAAGATGTTAAAAGTTCACATGACACATTTTGTATTAATAGTATGTTAGTTGCTTAGACATGTCCACTCTTCACAGCTCCATGGACTGTAGCCCGCCAGGCTCCTCTGTACAAGGAATTCTCCAGGCAAGAATACTAGAGTGGGTAGCCATTCCCTTCTCCAGGGGAATCTTCCTGACACAGGGATCAAACCAGGTCTCCTGCATTGCAGGAGGAATCTTTACTAATTGAGCCTCCATAGAAGCCTATCAATAATATAATGAGCAACTAATTTGATACAAACTGGTGAAAAGCAAAATAAATGGGACTGTCCTAGATTAGGAAAATTCTCTAATCTCCTGAAAAAATGGCTACTATATAGGACTATTTATCTTATAGTAAATTATTTTAAAACAGCAGCAAGTCTCTATCGTTAATTTAACAAATACTTGTGAGGCCTCCTTTCAAAATGAACTTACAAAAGGACTTACAAAAATGAACAAGCCACAACTACTTTTTATTCAGGTCCATAAACATTTAAATATTATCTATTTTGCCTGAGACAGGGAAAAAGCAACCACAAAATTCAATACTGCTAAAATTAGGAGGAAAAAGAGTTAATTAGAAGATTTCACCCTTGCAATTCTGGTGGGAGTACTAGTTTATAAATGAAGTGATCCGGAGTACAGTAGAATATATGGTGCCCATCGTGCCACAGTGGAGAATTTCTAAGAGCTGTCACATTTTCTCATATGCCTCCAGTGATCTTTTTAAATAAATGTTAGTTAAGTAAAAATGTAATTGAAAAAAAGACTAACCTGGGGCTGATGAAACCTGGTTGAATGACCTCATTGTCTTCTGAAGAACCTAAAATCAGAGAGCTCAAGTCAGTACTACATTAATTGCTCATTTAATTGACTCTTCTTCAGCTTAATGGCTCATTAGAAAGCAGTAAAATGCTTAGGTTTTGACTCTGTGAAGCGACCTGTAAACTTTTCTCTTTTTACAATGTAAGACTCACCTAGCAAAATTAGATAACCAATTGGCATAAACTTGCCTTTCATTCCAATTCAAGGACAGTATTTTTAAAAACGTTCTAAAACCTATTAAGATGCAAAGATTTCAGAAACGATGCAGTTTAAAAATTTTTTAATATTTAATTTTACACTGCAATTCAAGAATCCCATTCTTCTTTAATCACAGTTAACAATGAACCCAACCCACAATATTGTGTTCCTTGATGAACTTATTTGACTATTCTCTTCAGACATCTTTTAGAAGATAAATCATGAGACTCTAATTGTGATACTACACCACTGATCCTGGGTCTATTACATATAAATAATTTTGAAGAAAAAATTAACTTTAATGGTGGTAAATTTAATCACTGAATAAATTTAACTAAAGGAATCTAATGTGCATTAACACAGATTTTAAAGAAAAAAGTTCTTTTTAAAAAAAATGAGTAAGTAATGATTTTCAAATATATCCACTGGCAGATGTCACGGTACAATAAAACTTGCAATAAAGAGGTCACCCAGTAATGAAATACAACAACTGCAACAAAAACTCCTGATGACCACTGAATTATTATTTTTATCTTCAGGTCAGAGTTATTATGGCTTGCAAAATAGATTGGTTTGAATATGCATCCACTCACCTGCTACTACCAGGATGTCATTCCCCTCTTAACTAAGTTTTATACTCTATATCTACTAAATCAATTCACAAAAAATAAATCATTATGTGTAAATTCTCAAGTCACAATCTCATTTTTTTCTCAAAGCAAAATGGAGGGTTTTCCCAAATTCAGAGTTCTACTGAATGTTGACACAAGATTTTTCTTACAAAGGATGACAACCCCACTGAGTAAGATTTGAAAAGAATAGAGGCAGAATATGAACAAAAGGCACGTGAACCTCTGTTTATTAAATCCTTCAGTTATCCTCTGTTTACAACCAAAATACAGAGATAATGACAGATCCTAATGTTAACAAAATTCATTATCAAAACTTACTGAAGTTCTTTTCCTTTACATTGAGCCTATATTAATTTTACACATTTGGTTTATGTGAGGGTATATTTAAATATTATACATAAATTTCAGCAAAACCTAGCTCATATTTTTCTAATAGCCCACAGCCCAGGCTTAATTTTCTCTGCTTATATTTACAAAAAAGTTCAAAATAACATATTCAAAAGCTGTGATAAAAACAGAAAATGTTTGCAAAAATTATTTTTTCAAATAATTCAGGTGCAAAATTACCATAAATGATAGATCTAATAAACTAAACATCAAATAGTATAAGAATTAGCTAAATAACATCATTCAATTTTAAGATTTCTAACTAAGAGCTTTCTGGATTTAATGAAATCCAGTCAATCTGAATGATAAAGATGTTCAGATTTTTCACTATTCAAACTTACATGTGATGTTTTCAGTTATTGATAGTTTTAACGTTATCATCCTTTTCAAAGGAAAAGGTGGAATTATTTCAAAGATATCAATATATTCCAATGATGTTAAATAATGATTTAAAAATTTTCAAAAACAAAAGTTAGAAGAGAAAGTACAATTGTTTAAATACGAGTATTAAAATCTACCTATATGAACAACTATGATAGGAATGATAGATTAATGTTATATAAAATATTCATAATATTAAATGTTCATATTCTTACTATAGGTGACTATTTTTTGAAAAGAAATAATAATGATAAATAATGAAAATAATTCTTTAATGGCAATGAAATATTCCCAAAACAGCTTTTTGTTATTTTATACATAGGCATTTTTATTACAATGCATTTATCTGCCCCTTCACTAGAATACTCCCTAATTATCATTTACATCTCCACTTGGCCCTCTTTTTCTCACTGTTCCATACTGAGTACAATGCCTCTACCATCCAGCACTGTACTGTAGTTAACTCTAAGTGCTCAAGAAGATGCTGTTCGCTCTCCCAACTTAACTCTATGCTCTATGGTGGGAAGGAGAGTGTATATTTAGCTCATCATTGTAATCCTAACATTCTTTAGTGTTTAATACATTTTTTTTAAATTAATCAATGACAATGAACTTCTGAACCTGGGTTGACTATCTCTAGGATGCCTTTTATGAATTAAATGGACATATAAACAAACTTTTCTTATAAACTATCTTTTAAGAGAATGTGATACACAATCATTGATTATTGTAAAAAAAAAAATATGCACATATAAAGTGACTTCAATAATTTTATTTTAAATATACCATAGACTTACCAATATAAAATTGCCTAATTTAACACCATTCATTACAAACACTCGATTTCATATTTCCTCATAGTAAAATATGTAAAATAATATTCTCAAGTACATTACATAATGTTGTTAATCCACTATTGTAACTATTCATTATAAAAGAAAACGATTACTACTATGCATTATACACTATAATTTATTTAAACTGACATGCTGTTAAGCCCAGAGAATTGAGTAATAATAAATAAAATACTGCTACATATTATTGAGAACTTTATTTAAATTCAATTTACATCATGTTAGCTTTTACTTCTAATATTAATAAAATGCAACAGTAACTTCAGGTTGGCAAAGAATGGTTTAGTAATCAAGAATATTCACCATAATAAAAGCAAATTTATTTCATTATTCTCATCACCATAATTTCTCAACATCTACAAAAAGTTAACAAATTTTTGTTTCTTATCATTAGTATTTTCAAAATAATGTAAGCATAAAGTACATTATAGTTTGCTAAATATTCACTTCATGCATGGCTTATAAAAAATCACAGTCTATTTACAGTATGTCTCAATCTGTCTTTGTAAAGCAAAGTAGGCAGGAATGTGACTTTCCTTGCTTAGAAAGTTAGTTGGGGGTAAAGTTTTTAAATGATTACTTAAAGGCACACAGCAAACCTAGTACAAACACCAGAGTGAACACAGTACAAATATCAAAGTAATACTAAAGCACAGTATTTATTTACACTTACTATAACTTAAATATAGCAGATACACATATGAAATAAAACATTACATGTGGAAGTTCAACGCTGACACTAATGTGTGCACTTTATGAAAAATATTTTCTTAAACTGTCCTGTAAAGGAATGTTTCAAGGTAGGAAATGTTTCAGTGTAATTATATTTTTACAAATTAGTCAATAGATTAAATTCAAATGCCACCTAAGCAAAATCAGGGTAAATTATTGTGTAATTTAACTCAACATCCTACTATAACTTCAGAAAAAACTGAAAATGCTACACCTTCAACTATACACAGATACAGAAAATTTAAAGAAATAACCTATTTGAAACTGAAGTTAAGACAAATATTTACTTGTGACTTTATGTAATTGTTTTCCTGTTAAAACAGGAAACCTCACTGAACTATTTTGAAATTATCTTTAGAGAATGGAAAAAAAAATCAGTATCACTTTAGAAAACATTTCAAAATTATATTTTTTATATTTACGAAGCAAAAATTACTTTTTATAATATATTTTAAAAAGTTAACCTTAGAGGCTAGTACTTGTCATACTGCTACTCGATCAGAGATGATTTTAACTTTATTGACCATTTTACATATTGAAATTTTATTGATTTCACATAAAATATGGGCAGCTCTAGTCTTCTCTGCAACTACTGTAGTGAAAGATAATATATAATAGAAAATAAAAAATTTCAAAGAGTAATCATTTAAGTCAACTGGCATATTGTCAAGATTGTTTAAAGGTACCAACCATAGTACAAATAATTGGTAAACACAATTCTTCAGCTTAAATGTGAATGTTGTAACACAACTAAGCCATGGCACAGTTGGGTTTGCTAATGCAAATAGTTTGTATTTTCTACCATATCAAACAACAGTTTTATACAATAAAGCTCACAGCTGAGTCATTTGTTGAGGTCATATTGAATAGGAGGAAAAAATTAGTGGTTTTAAATTTAAAAGAGTCAAAATAATGGCAGAAGTCCCATCTTTAAGAAGCTGATCACATATATTTTGACGGCTTACCATAACTTTAAGACAAAACTTTAAAATTACTTCAATTTTTTTTTTTTTGGATAGGTAAGAAGCAGATTTATTTAGAGAAACATACTCCACGGACAGTGTGGGCATCTCAGAAAGCGAGAGCAGCCCCAGGGCATGGGGCTGTCGGTTTTTATAGGAGTGGGTAATTTCAAGGGCTAATGAGTGGGAGGAGTATTCCAGCTAGGGGAGCTTCTTGATACAATAAACAAAACTGATTTTAAGTAAACCTGAATATTTCTACATAAGTACAATATTAACAAGAAAATTTTATTTGATATACATTTTAAGTTTTGATATACATTAATGATTAAAATTTTATATCACAAGAGATTAACAACTAAATGAAAACTTGGTGCACTTGAAATAGTTTCAATAAACACTTTATAAAGATCAAGAGATGTTTTAGAGGCTGCTCACTTTTACATCACAGCCAGTGACCAAATAGTGTAATAAATGTAATTTTTTTTTTAATCAGGATTTTAACTAGCAAAGGAGATTATACCAAAAATGTAATGCAAAAAAAACAAAACATAATTTATACATGTTTTCTAAAATTTTTAATCTATAAAAAAGTAAATTTTGTTTTTAACTTACACAGTATAAGCTACTTAGCTGAAATGTTTTTGTAGTGCCTGAAAGAAATGTTACATAAAAGAACTGTTTGAAAAATATAAATATAGTATTTTGGCTCTCACATTCCCCAATAAGAAATATTGATTTGAAAATTTATAAAAAACTTAAAACATGTTTTCCCACCAATAGAACTGGCCATTCAATGCTAAGTCCTTTTTCCTATATAATTAGGCTTTTGTTCAGCCATGAAAAAACTAGAAACTGATTGCTTGAAATGAGCTGCATGCCCTTTGTCCTGGTTTGTCACCTTTGACCCTCAATTTGATGATCCTGCATGTCAACCCATTCTATTTTTAGGAAAATAATGTCAAAGTTCTATGCCTAAAATAGTACTTTTTACTGAAATATTAAACACATTACAACATTCCTTTCAGGTAATTTCTATAATGGTTTCATATTAGTGTTATTTTCACACAATACAGAACACAATAATATTGTTAGAGGTGACAGCCTGGTGTTTATCTTGCTTTAAACAATAGAAAATTCCCACAAAATGCTAATTCAAGATTATTATAATTTCAAATTTATATTTTTCTCTTTATTTAAAAATGCATATATGATTATTATTTCTAGTAGAACTTATTTCATGAGTCATTTAATTTTATTATTTTGGTAACCACATGTTTTGATGTTGGTTTTCACAGTGCCACTTTGACAGTGATATAAAACCAAGTCAAAAATTGCAAATAGCAAATTCATACTGAAGTTTACAGTGGTGTTCCCTAGAATTGGACAGTTTTTGAGAAAACTCACTAGTCTCTTAAATTGGTTTTAAAATCTTGTCTTCATCTGTTAAGTGGCAACTTGCAAAGAAAGAGAAAACCTCTAGCACTGATCCCATTGATTTTACTGACACTACCCAAAATCAATGTTATATTAATATACTTCAGAGATGAAATTTCTCTATCACAATTTTTGGTTGATTTTAATGATTACCAAATTTCATCTGGGTAAAAAGAATATATAAAAAATTATGTATGAGATATATATTATATTTTCTTACAGTGATGATGCTATTTGAACATCTACGCTATTTCTGTGTGCAGTTTTCAGTCAGATTTAGCAATGGCCAACATGGCTGTCTTGGTTCAGCACTATGGTCAGCGACTTCATAGAGAGTCAGTGTCAGAGAAATCCAACACATTGTACACGTTTATACTGGGTAAGTTTCTCAAACCAATATGATTCTATACTCCATACATTCCTAGATATGAGCATATAAATCAATTTTAAGTATTGTAAAGTATTTTTAGTTATGTGTGACAAAGTAGAAATTCTTTACTATGTGGTTCATCAAAAACAGTTCAAAAACAACACTTACTTACAATCCAAACACAGTTCCTTCAAAAGACAAGAAAATCAAGTACAGGCTCTAAAGCAATTAAATATAAAACCTTAGAAGTATTTATGACTACAGATTTTTAAAAGAAAATAATATTCTATTAAAATTACCAAATAAGAAAACTCTTTAGTTGACCAAAATTTTGTATAGTCCCTTTCATAATCAATAGCTTAATTACTTCTGAACTGATTCATCTCTAAATCTCCATTTTCCTTTTTCTCCAATCAGTTCCACTATGGATTAAGATAAATGTTAACAGATCATTTCCTGACTCGCGCTTCCTAATAAGGTCCCCCAAATTGGCAGTTTTGAATAGCATTTTGTTTAAAGAAATGTCAACTCTATACCTGAAGACTGTCATGAAGACCATTACCTGAAAACATGCATACAACATTTATTTAATAACTTATTTTTCTCTTAATTATGATTTGTAAATTACGATAGCAGTGTGTTATAAATACAAAACAGTTACATGATTAGATACCAAACATTATCAAACTATTAGGTAAGATCTGCTTAATCTCTTTGTTCAGCGTAAACAGGAAAAAAAAACGCTTATATCCACTGTATTTATTAAAATTCTAGTGTCTGTTTTTTTAATTTACATGTACAACACACTTTAAGTCATTCTGAAGATTAATTTTGAATACTACCATACTAAAACTTAATCTATTTCGCTTACACAGAAATATAGTTCACTTCATTTACCCCCATTAATACAATTTTTAATCTAAATCCTGATTAACTTCACAAATTTTTCATTGTTTCTGAAAGAAATTTGGCACAGACATATAATAAGACACTCTACAATTTGACAAGGATTAATGGGGCTTGATCGCTGAATTATTTGGTTCCAGATCTATTGAGGAGCATCAATAAACAGTTCTAATAACCAACATGAACTACGAATTGATTCATATCCTTAAATTCTCTCGATATTTTAATATCAAGCAATGATTAGCTGATCCTATTTGTAAAATGGGAAAGTCAAGTAAAGCATTTTATTCATTTTTAGTAACTTCCCCTCCCCAGCAAGTACTAGAAAGAGGCCTATGTCAATTTAATTCTTAAAGCTCTTTAGGAAATTTGGGCACACTGGATTGCCCTATTACACACATTCAGAGAGAAAGAATAATGGGAAGCAAGAGCTGTCCCCCAAATGAACAAGAATCTATTTAATCACTAATCTAAATGGAACATATTACCTATTGTGTTGTTAATTTATAATATGACTTCTCTACTACATTAGTGCAAACCCATAACAGAAAAAAACTAATGGCATAAATTCCATAATAATTAAATTTGTATTTTGAAAATCACACAAATTGGCATAAATTTCCAGTAGTTCAATTTAAAATTTTGAAGTTTCCCTTAAGTCCTTAAAAAATTAAACTGTGATGTTTCATAAGTTATTGTTGGACTTAAAAATATCCTTTACCATCAGATGCATTTTAAAAAGCGTTACTGCATTATCACCTAACTAAATACGCTAATAATCTGAACAAAAAAATGAAAGGATTTTTTTAATCCGAATAAATATCATTTTGTCATACTTTTCTAAGGATGGTGTTAAATGTTTTAAATTCATTCTAACATCAGTTGCCATGTGTAATTTTAACTTCCACAATATTTTGACCAAGAAATTAAAAACTGCAATAAAACACGAGTCTATTTTCACTTGCGTTAACAGCTATAGGGATAAAAATCCTCAATGGAGAATTTAGTTCTATGAGCAGTAATAATACTTGATAACGTTAATATCCTGTGGATGAAAACAAATCCACAGAGAGATCAGAAAGGAACTCAAGGAAACACAGGAACCTAAGATTTCAGTCTGTGTTACATGAAACAATTCAAAATGGCGGACTATTACTTACATTTAAAAATTTTCCGCAATGAGGGCACTAAATACATACTGCAAGATGTTACTCGAAAACACTCAATATTTACCAACGTGTAGTTTAAAAAAAAAAGTTTTGGGAGTACAAATCCTCATAAGGCACCCGCATTCAGTGTTCCAGCCAGTAGTCAGTTACTGTTCCTGCGAATGTATCGATTCTTCTTTGGCTTTTTTCTTTTTCAAAAGCAACCTAGATCCAAGTGCGTTTTTCTCTGTTCTCCTCAAATCCTTAATTTTAATTCATGAATTTACATTACCAATCCCGAAGCAAAAAGGATCCCCGACGCCTGCGGCTACAAAGCAGCTCCGCAGCGGAGTGCGCGAAGGGCAGGAGCGGACGCCCCCTGGCGGCGCAGCCCCGCGGGCCCGAGGCGCCCAAACTGGCCGCCAGGACTCCAGCCCGCGCCGCACCATCGCACCCCGAGTGGCCCGCACCCCCTCCCGACCCGGCCCGCCAGCTCCAGCGGCCCGGCGGCAAACCGCTACGGTGAGACCTGGCTGCCGCGTAGGCAATGCCGCGCCGGCACACAGCGCCGACCCAGCGGCTCGGAGCTGGGAGAGAAAGGTGTGAACCCGGAAGTACATCGCCTGCCCGCATCTCGGTGGGAAAACGGGGGCAATAAATCAGGGCCGGCGAAGGCAGGACACCGCTCCGGCTTCCGAACAACAACTTGCTGCGAGACCTGTTACTTCCCCACCTGGCCCCGTTCTTCCCCCTCCCTGGCGCTCACGCCTCCTCCCTTCTCCCGGCTGCGCCGCACCGAGCTCCCCTCGACGTTGCTCACGTGCCAGACCCGGGGCCGCGAGCGCCGTCGGCACCCGCGCGCACACCCAGCCCCTCGAACACTCGCCCGGCCGCGGGGCGCGCTGCTTACCTCCGGGGCCTCATGGTCGCGTTGCTCGCTCGGGCAGAGCGGGGGAGAGGGTGTGAGTACGTGTGTGGCGTTCAGTCCGGGGACGGGGCGGAGGAAGGGGCCTGGACTCTGTCACTTCCTGAGGGAGCGCGGCGGCCGGACACCCGGGATGCGCGCGGCGGGGCCGGGCCGCTCAGCACATTGTGAGCCGGCGAGGGGACGCGGCGCGGAGGGGCCGGGGAGCGAGGGCGGCGCTCGGCTGCCGGACTGGAATCCGCTGTCGCCGCCGCTCGGCCGCCACAGCCCGGCGGGGAGGAGGGGGCCGGGCCGGGGTGGGGGGAACCGCGGGGCGCGGCGGCGGCGGCGACACCAGACTGCTCGACTGGAGCCCTGCGTCAGGCGGCGGCACGCGCACACCTGCCCGCCGCCGCTCCGGGCCGCACTATTGGCTGTCCGCGCGGAGCGCGCGAGATTGAACTTTCCATTCATTCTTGGGCCTGCCGGGCGCGCGCGGCGGCGGCGGAGCTTTCACCGGGGGCTCTCGAGGACGCGCGCTGCCCGCCCCAACCGAAAGGCGCGTCCCCGCGCAGACTGTGGGCGCGCACGGTCGCTGCCGCCGGCTCTTCGAGTGGCGGTTGCGAGCGTCGGGGCCTGTCACTTGGGTCCCGCTGCGCGCTGCACGGGCTCCTGGAGGACCCTCAGCCGGCGGTCTCTGGGCTGCGCCTGGAAGGAGGCAGCAGCGAAACTGTAAGAAGGTACCAAATAGTATTTTCAGCCCCGTGTCTGCTCCTTAATCAACAAACCCTCTGGAGGTACTGGGAGATAATGAATTCCTAACGGCGGTTCAGAGCAGTGAGTAACGTATCTCAGAATCTAGTGAGCATCGTAGTGTCAGAAGTTTGGTGGAACCTAATATCAGTTCTACATTGTATTTCCTAAACAACAAAATACTGAACCTCAAATTAAATACAGACGTTGCCTTACACAATGCCCGAAGATCTGTGGCCAAAAATACTGTGCTGTGTTTATCTATGGTATTTCTTTCCAAAATAACGCTTCCTTCGCCCCTGTTATTTTCTACCTAACGACTTCATAGTTATTTCTTGTCAAAGTTTCTGTTTTCTCAGAACCAGATGCGAAATTCTGATCAGTCATTGTCTGACCAGCTACAAAAATGACAGCCTTGTGATTTGTGAATGGATAGGATCAAATATAGACTATTCGGCGGAACTGATTAAAAGGATTAAATGTTTCAGCCAACTAAAAACTAGATGTGTATATATATCCAATTAAAGTTGAAAAATTTAAACATGATCAATAAAGGCCAGTTAGCTGGATAACCTGTAACTAAAAGGCAAGCCTCGAAACCATTCCTGTATAACGTTGATCATATTTTCCATTCCAGCTCCTGCATTAGGATTAGGAAGCCAGTTCATCTGTCAGGGATAACCACAGTCTAGAAAAATCACTTCTAGCCTGGGGTTGAGATAAGTGCAGACAAACTAATCAGAAGCAAAATCCCATTTGACTCCCTAAGAATTTTCCAGGTCGACCACCTTTGAAACATTCCCTAAATGGCTGCCTAATTTTCTGCTGAGCATGTGTACAAGTTGACTGACTTTAAAGTTGCCTTTTCATTGGGAAGTTCATAAAGTAGTTCTCATTACTTATGGAGCAATACTAAGGATTCTTTAGTATTTAGTAAAAACTTAGTAAAAATTATTAGTTTTAACCATTGTATCAATCCATTGCAATTGATTTGCTACAATGCTGCATACTTTACAGTATGATTTCAAAGATAATTTAGTGGAAAATGATGCAGACATTCATTGATCACTGGAAATAAAAACAGCAATTAATTATATATCACCATCTGAAATATATGATATGCTTTGATTTAAAAGCATTATGGTAAGTTTTTATTTATGAGTAGAGCTTACAAATGATATACTTACACCTACCAGGACACTTTCCCTTGGCTGCGCCTGGAGGGAGGCAGCAGCGAAATGGAAGACGCTACCAAATAGTATCCTCAGCCCGGGTGTCTGCTCCTGAACCAACAAACCCTCTGAAGATACTAGAGATAATGAATTCCTAACGGCAGTTCAGAGCAATGAGTAACGTAACGTATCTCAGAATCTAGTGAGCATAGTAGTGTCAGAAGCTTGGGAGAACCTACTATCAGTTCTGAGTTTCCTCCCCAGCAATACTGTTTCAGATGCTTTGTAAGACTTTGAGTATACTTATGTAATGTCTATTTAAACTCCTGAGAAGACTTGTAATCAGGTAACAAAAATTAAAACATTAAAATATAACCTAGACTTAGTATTCCAAACAGTCACAAAGTCATCTTTCTTTTTTATTTCTAACTGATTATTACAATGGCTCCATGCCACTGTTACAAAAATGAAAAATGAGACATTGTAATGCTTAATGTATTATTTCATATCAGGTGACAGGAAGAGGAGATAATGAACTTTGATAGACTAAGCACTTAGTAAAGAATATCTTAGCATGATTAAAAGTGGATGAAAAGCCACAAGAGAAAGTTAAAAGCAAATGAATTTATCATTTGGGCATGGCTCATGGCAATTGTTAAAAGTGTATTTTTCTACCTGAGGCTGTGGTGATAATTTGTAAGTGAGTGAGTGAAGGTCGCTCAGTCATGTCTGACTCTTTGCGACCTCATTTACTGTAGCCCGCCAGGCTCCTCTTTCCATGAAATTCTCCAGACAAGAATACTGACATAGGTAGCCATTCCATCAGCAGGGGATCTTCCAGACCCAGAGACTGAACCTGAGCTTGGTCTCCTGCATTGCAGGTAGATTCTTCACTGTCTGAGCCACCAGGGAAGCCTAATTTGCTTTACTTTAAAAATTATATCTGATAATTACTCCCAGGGAGCACAAGTTTTGTTTTGTTTTGTTTTGTTTACCCATGTTAATATCCTCATTGCCTACAACATTACCTGACACATAGTAGATGTGAAAGAAATGTCATTTTTTAATTAACGCATGAGGATGCATTCTGAATGTATTTTTAAGCCATAATTAACAAGACATTTAGAAAATATAGAATGCAGTGTGTTATATCTCACCTTCCCCTTTTTTGGTGACTGTAGTATATGAAAGTAAATCCCAGACATCATGACATTTTACTTATGCATTAGAAGTATTGAGTGTTATCATTTGAAAAACTAGACTCTGTATGTCTTTATTCTCCTGCTCAAAAACAACTTCAAAATAGAGTTTAAGAATAATGAAAAATTAGATTAAAAAAAAGAAGAAGAAATATTGTATTTGTTTGCTGGAGCCCACTCTAATTACTTCATCTTCATTTGATCATCTGCAAAGACCCTATTTCCAAATAAAGTCACATTCACAGTATTGGGGGTTAGGACTTAAGCAATTTTTGGAAGGGGCACAGTTCAGCCATAAGGTATCATTGTTAGAGCTGATGATTTTTCTTCTTAACTGATAGCTTTCTGCAGGTACTGACTAGATCCACACAGGATTTTTTTCTTCCATATTATGGTAAGAGAAATAACTCCAGTCATGAAAGCTTGTTTTAGACTGCTATATGCCTATCACAAACATAATTTATCTTCTTTTCAAAATTAAAAGTTTATAAAGCAAGCACTGTCACCCAAATTGTAAGGTAAGGTATCTATTGAACTCTCTCTCTGTCATATACAAAAGAGAAAAATGAAAATGGACAGGAAGCTTAACTTTCATAAAAGTTATGACCAACTTGTACTTGCCAGTAGAACTAGCAAAAATCCTAGTTTGACAGCACTGAGTGTTGCCAAGACTGAGTAAATCACTACCTTCATACCCTACTGAGGGAATGCAAAAGGGGTATGACATTTAGAAAGGGCAATTTTGTGACATCTTTTGAAATTATAAGTGTAGCCTATGACCTAGCAATCCCTCTTTTGAAAAATTATCCTACAGATACAAATGCCCACATGGCAAATTATGTATATACCTGGGTTGAACATTCTTAGCGTAGCATATCATAGCAAATAGAATGGAAATAACCTGGATCCATCGACAGAGGTCAAATAAATAAAGAGCAATGGTACGTTGATACAATGGATGGAAAATTTCTCTGTGCACTTTGATGGAAAAGACTCTAGAATACATTATTAAATATGAAAAGTCACATGCCAGATTCCACATATACTGCCTTTTGTGTGAGAAATAGAGGCCATAATATGAGTATACTGCTTATATTTGTTGTTATTTGCATATAGAAACACTGGAAAGATACTCGGGAAATCAAACATTTGCCTACAGGGGACGAATAGGTCAGCGTGTATAGACTAGGGGTGGGAGCAAGACAGTATATGCCTGTTTAATAGTTTTGGTATGTGAACCATGTGAATGTGTTACTTTTTTGAAAAACTTTAGTGAAAACAGTGAAGAATGACAAGATATTAATCTTGCTTCTATGAAAACAAATGCTACTTCTATGAAAACAAATGCTGCTTCTATGAAAACCAACGCTACTTCTGTGAAAACCACTATTTAAAATCTTTCTGCTTCTTGAAAACTCATTTGTTAAAAAATATCTCCAGAAAATGAGAGAGAATGGACTAATGAAGCAAAGGTAACAAAACCTTAACTGTTGAATCTTGGTATAGGTATGTGGTAGTTCACCATATTAGTCTCTCTAATAAGATGTATTTGAATATCTTCATATTTCTAAAGTTCTCTCTGTTTATGTATACGTTTTTCATTCTTCTCATTTATTTATTTTTAGCTGTGCTGGGTCTTCGTTGCTGTGCATGGGCTTTCTCTAGTTGCAGAAAAAGGGAGCTATTCTCTAGTTGTGGTGGGTGGACTTCTTGTTGTGGTGGCTTCTCTTGTTGCAGAGCACAGGCTTAGGTGCCTTGCAGAATGTGGGATCTTCCCAGACCAGGGATCAAACGCATGTCCCCTGCATTGGTAGATGGATTCTTAACCACTGGACCACCAGGGAAGTCCCTCTAATGTTCTCTTTATCATTAGGATTTATAAAATCTCATGAGTTACGTAAAAATTAGATAAATTTCTAAAAAGTTAGAGAAATCAGATATCACTTAAAAATTGTTAATGTCGAGCTTCCCTGGTGGCTCAGTGGTAAAGAATCCACCTGCCAGTGCAAGAGACACAGGTTCAAACCCTGGTCCAGGAAGATCCCACATGCCACAAAGCAGGTAAGCCCTTATGCGAGAACTATTGAGCCTGTGCTCTAGAGTCCAGGAGCTGCAACTACGGAGCCCACATGCCCCAACTTCTGAAGCACACGCGCCCTAGAGCCCATGCTCTGCAACAAGAGAAGCCACCTCAATGAGAAGCCAGTGCACCGCAACTAGAGAGTAGCCAGCCCCGACTCTCTGCAGCTAGAGAAAAGCCCACACAGCAACGAAGACCCAGCACAGCCAAAAATAAATAAATAAAATTATTATTTTTTTAATTGTTAATGCCTAAATTTCTTGGCTTTGGAGGAGTCTGCCTAATTCAGAGCTTTAAAGCAGTTGGCTAGAAATAACTAGTAAAGCCTCCTTTGAATGGGTAGTCTGGTCAAGTAAGCCAACCAGGAGAAAAGGAATGCTTGGTTGAAAGATTACTTATTATTATAATAGTATCTTTCTATATGCAACCAACAGCCTTGCCAGTAGTATCTATCATAGTCATACCCAGAACTGTAGACCCCAACTTTTTAAATTGAACTGCCTCATCTAGCTCCAACTTCTAAAAGAATCATTATAGTTCATTTTTAAATTTTTCATTTTAATTGAATTTTAAATTATTAGAGCTATGGTATAAAAATTGTATGTTTTACCTCATCAATGAGCATATATCTCCTCCAGTATATATATGTATTTATAGCATGTATGCATACTTCTATACTAAAACCATTATACTTTCTCTTGCTGCTCCCCTTTTCCCAGCATGTGTAATTCAGTGTTTACATTATTGACTATGATTAAGAATGTTTATATATTTAAGATTATATAACATAATCTTATATAAGTGACATGTTATTCTTACTCTGTACTGCATTTTTATTTCCTTGAGTTAATAATTGACTTTGTTTGCATAGGTTTCTGCATATTATTGCTGATTCAATCAAAAACTCTATGTTCAGACCATAAAAGTATATTATGTATATTGTAAAATATGTACAAAGTAGAAATTTAAGATAATGAGGTAAAAATCAAATTTTGAGTTTGTATTTTCCATTTCTCATTGGATTGTCTTCTGCTCTCTTTCCACTTGGAAACCACTGGATTGGAGCATCCACGTTGGATGCTAAGGACAGTGCACAGTCCTGATCCTGCCCTGCTATTGCTTAAGGGCACAATGAAAATAGAAAAGTACAGTTTAGTAGAAAATGTATCCTCCTTTTTGAGCAAACTCTGGAAAGTAGCAAAGGAGAGGGAAGCCTGGCATGCTGCAGTCCACAGGGTCACAGAGAGTCGGCCATGACTTGGTGACTGAACAACAACATTGTCCCCATTTCTTTACTTCTGCAAAACTAAGATCCAAGATTTAATGATGTGCATCAGTAGCATCATTTTTGTGTATTAATTTAGCCCCACAAGGACAGGTGTGTTTGCTTTATTCTTTGGAGTAGGTACACAAAAAAACAGTTGTGGATTAGATCCAGTAGATGAATACTTGCACCAGTTTCACCCGATTCTCCCAAGTCTTTGAGACAAGAAAGGATTTATTAATACTAGCCACAGAAAGTCCAAAATCCAGGGTCTTGCAATACTAAAAAGGCAACTACATGTTTACCTCATACAGTAAAACGTAAAGAGTTTGAAAAGCTTTGGCTAATTAAAAATTAGTCTTGAGGGGCTTTCCTGATGGCTCAGTGGTAAAGAATCCACCTGCCAGTGCCGGGGACACAGTTTCAATCCCTAGTCCAGGAACATCTCACATGCTGTGAAGCAACTAAGCCCACATGCGACAACTACTGAAGCCCCACATGCCCCGTGTGCATATGTAATCACAGGCAAGAATTCTTTTTATGTGGCTTCTCACACAACTTCTCCTACCTCTGCTTACTAACTAGGAAGCAAAGATAGGCAATTTTAGTTATTTATGGAGGGAGGGGGCAATTGCTTCTAACTTTATTTGAGAAAAATACAAGATAAATGTATCAAAATAGAATAGAGGCTTGGTGGGTGGGGATGGTGAGTGTTGGCTACTGCGGGGTGGGCAGCTGGGTTAAGGCCTTTACTTGGTTGCAAGCTATTTGGACTTTGCAACTTCTGGGCCCCCGAGCTGGGCACACACCCGGAAGGTGACGGTGATGGTCATTTCTGCCAGTGAGGTGGCCAGTGTGGGCAACAGGACAAGAATTCTCAGGATAGACACATTTGTTCTGAGTTGCTTGCAGGATGGGGGGAATAGGGAGTGGTATGTGGGCAACATAGGTGGAGGCCCCTTTGTTAATCTTCAAAACATACCCATCTTTTTTTACATAAAATTATGATTGATTCACTAGCCACTGAATCAAAAGGTTAACAAATGACATATATATATAAATAAATTCAGGTACTTCCATCTCTCTTCAATAATATTACTCAGAACTTCTTCTAAATGTAAATCGTAAGAGGTACTAAGGCAGTATAGTTCAAGGCTCTGTTGTGTAATCATCATTTAATGCAGAAAAGGAGTGCCGGGCATCATCTGCTTTTAGTTTCGTCAGAAGCACAACATATGAGACTATATTTTAAATAATTGTTGTAATGGTTTTCTTTTTTTAAACTGGAAGTGCCCTTCAGACTTGTAGGTGGCGATAGCCATGAAACTGTATCTACTCATTTTTAGAGCCCATTTTCATTTAGATTTTCCCTCAACAAAAATTCACGGAGGGGTCAGGGACTGACCTTAAAAATAGAATTATTGAGGAAAAAAAGACATTGGATTTATTATGTTGCAACATATTTTGAAATGTCAAAAAAGGAAAAAAAGGATGCCTCAAAACTTTGCAGATTTGCACACAGCTTGTCTTGTTATTTAACTTTAGCATAGATTATATTAAACACTTGACTTTTTAAAATATAGAATTGGTGCATGAAGAATTCCAAATTGAGATCTGCCCTGGGTCATTTTCTCCTTTAGTCTTACCTTAGTAACTGAAATTGCTGTGCTTTCAGCACTACAGATCAAGCTAGAAAGCTAGTGTTAAAGTACAAATTGCACTTGGTATTTAAGATAAGCATGGGAGCTTAAATTCCCTTGTTATTTAAGATAATCATGGGAGCGTCCCTCAGTGGTAAAGAAACCACCTGCCCGAGCAGGAGCCACAGGTTTGATCACTGATCCGGGAGGATCCCACATGCCGCAGAGTGACTAAGCCCATGAACCACAACTATTGAGCCTGTGTTCTAGAGCCTTGAGGCCATGTGCCACAACTACTGAAGCCCCTGCACCCTGGAGCCCGTGCTCTGCAACAAGTGAAGCCACCGCAATGAGAAGCCTGCAACCACAAGTAGAGAGTAGCCTGCACTCTCCACAACAAGAGAAAAGCCCTCGCAGCAACGAAGACTCAGCACAGCCAAAAATAAATAAATAAAATGATATAGAAAGAGGATAAGCATGAACAAGTTAGCTCAAATTATGCAACTGAATTAAAATATTGTGATAGCCATCTTGATTCCCATTTATTAGAAACGCAATATAATAATGGATGTTAACCTGAAGCAGGTGATAAACTAATGTTAAGCAGTCAGTAAAGCTATTCAGAAGTAAATTTGGCTGAAAACCAGAATGTATTTATTGTAAAGTGACTAGGGAGAAATTATATTGTAATTCACCACATTTTTGTATAGTGGAAAATAACTTCTAAAACTGAAAAGACGGGGTATGGGTAAAGAATTAACATGTATGAATCCTAAGTGCCAGACCCTGTTCTAAGCATTCACGGACATTATCTTATTTTCATCTCATAAGAAATCTATGAAATAAGCACAGTAGATTCCCTTTAGAGAGGAGGATTCTGAGGCTCCTCAATGTTTCTTACAGATCTCCTACACCAAAACCACCCAGAGAGCTTAATAGAAGTTTAAATTCTTACACCTCAAATCAGATTCCCCTGAATCATAATTTCTGGGACACCTTCAAGAGAACCAAAAGGCATAAAATACATAAACTTTTTTAATGAGTGGATGTTAAAGTCATCAGTTAATCTTTTTCTGTTCATGACAAAGTTCCTTAGTGACCAATATCTGTATCTAGGATTACATTTCTATGTTATAAATGGTCAATTACTGATTTTCCACCTGTAAATAAAGACAGCATAATCAAGAGGAAAGAGATCAGCATTCTAGACTTTGATGTTTACCTAATCTCTTCCTCAGTTGACTGTCAGGAATAGCATCAAAAGCAATTGTTAGTGCCATTCTTAAGGCACACTAGTGGTTATTTTAGTAATATATCCTTTTTATTTTGCTTTCCTTATTTCAGTCTCTCTTTTTCAATATCTTATTGTACACCAGTTTTTCTTCTTCCCTTACTGTGCCTTGGGTTTGTTACTAGTTTCTGCTGACTTGATGAAGTATTGAGTAATACTCCATTCTACTTTCCCAGTTCTGAACCACTTACAATATATACAGAGAAGCAAGACAGATGGAGATTAAAAAGCTAGATTGAAAACTAAGGCTTAGATCAACAACCAATCAAGCTTCCTAATACTTCTCACCATACAGACCTTGGAATGACCCACTTACCTGGAATCACTGCTTCAAATGTCGAGCCTGGAGACTGGGAACAGAGACAAGTAGTAGCCTCCAGCCATGCTTTTAGAAGACAGTTTCAAGTCAGGTATGGGTATTAGTACAATTGTATTGAGACATATTTAGAATATGTATGAGTATGTATTGTGACTGTGTAGCAGAGAGTTTTGCTTTTTTTTTTTTTTTTTTGCTGCCATGTAGCAGAGAGTTCTGGATAGAATAGTATGACAGTCTGTGGCAATGGCGACATTAACGGTGGAGTCACTCAGCTTCAGATGAAGCCTCCTAAAGTGGTATACAGAGAGGAATGAGACTGTCCCACCCTCACAGCATTTATAATTTAGTAAATAAAGGAGATAGGAAGAACTTACTTCAGTAGTAGAAATTAGAAGAGTGACAACAGCCAACATTTATCATGTGTTTACTGTATTCTAGGTGATCACTGATCACAGTTGGTCCTTACCACGGAATCAATTTTTCTAGGTACCAAAATAATTCTTTCTGTATAAATGGATAAACTGACACTTGGTGGGGGGAGGAGTTGGTATTAAATAGTGTGTTCATGGACACACATGTGTAGGTCCTTAAACTAAGATTTAAACTCAGGAAAAAGAATATGCCAAGTATTATGAACACAAAACCCAGCATATAAGATGGAAAGTCAGACTTAACTGGAAAGATGGTTGGAAAGTATGGTTGCTTTCCTTAACAGACCAGCCCCTTGCCTAGAACACTATAGCTCTTGTTGAATTGTGGGTATATGACTAACCATGATGAGCTCACCTTGAGTTTTGGAGAAGGAAGTGGCAAGAGTCATATTACGTGATTTTTGATTCGAGTCTGTGTTTCCATGTTTTGCTCATGGTCTGAAGAGAGACAGAAAGGAGAGGGTTTAACAGGCGTGCTTCAGAACAGACGGAAGCCAAATCTGACAAATCTGACAGTAAGAGAAGTGCCAAGAAATCAGGTCTCAGAGATTATGGTGGGTTCAGACATAGATAGCTAGGGCAATTAGAATATGCAAGTAATTAGCGAGAACTAATTAGTTAACAACAGACTTCCAGCTTAAGCCTTGACCACATAAAGTTGCAAAGCCACTGAAATAGCTAAAGTAAAGCTTTAGAATAATGTTCCCAAAGTAGAACATTTAAATTGAAGCAGCAAACATAATTGTGAACAGGTCCAAAATACCTGAAGTGGGATATTTCTATTTTTCATAGCAGTAGCAAAGAAAACTAAAGATCATCATAGATGTAAGTTAAGATTTACTCTGAAAGCAATGTGACTTGTACCTAAAAAGATGTATTTCTTTTATATCATTTTGTATATTTTTTCATTTTGTATAATGAATAGCTGCGGATTCACCAAGCGAAAATACTGGAGTGGGTTGCCATGCCCTCCTCCAGGGGATCTTCCCAACTCAGGGGTTGAACCCAGGTCTCCCACATTGCAGGCAGGTCCTTTACTATCTGAGCCACCGGAGAAGCCCCCAATAAAAGTTTATTTACATTAAACATTTACTTAGTTTAAAGAATTGTCATAGATTCCAGCTAGTAGCCTGTGCTTCTGAATCCATGTAGGGAAGCCCAATGCTATCTTATATGAAGAACTATAAGAAATATCTGATGGACAGGAGATGCAAGGATGCAGAAAATGACATTGCTTATTAATCTACCCATGTGAACCTCAAAGCAGGTCACAGAATTTCCTTTATTGTTTAGAGACTCAGGAGCCCTTGGAGAAAACTTTGCACCTAACAGCTAGGTCCTTGTGATAATGAAATTAGTAAAAAGGGGAGATGAAATCCCCTCAACATCTATACAGAATGAAGGTTGAGATTAATGCATCAAGCAGAGATAACAGTTGACCACATAGCAAAAGAGACGTTCTTGCTGATCATCAGGAACAGAATATTCCTTTCAGCATTTTTTTTTTTTTTTTTTGGTCTGTCATTCAGGTTCAATGAATTTTGTTTATCTGTCCTTTCCTGTTTCCATCTGTTCTTGCCCAAAGGTGCCTGTAGGAGGTGAGGTGGAGGGTGTGAACATCCCGGGGCTGGTGGTGTTTGCCATCATCTTTGGTGTGGCCCTGCAGAAGCTGGGCCCTGAGAGAGCGCTGCTCATCTGCTTCTTCAGCTCCTTCAGTGATGCACCCTGGTGCTGGTCTCCTGGATCATGTGGTAAGTGGTGGAAGGAGGAACATCTGCTCCTTCAAACCAGATGGCCTAGATTCAAATACAGCGTCAACTATTCCTTGGCTATGTGACTTCAGGCAAGTGACTTTCTCTGTGCCTGTTTCCTCATCTATAAGATGGGGACAGTGCTGTAGCTAAGACTGACCCCAGAACCTTCTTGATCCTACTGGAAAGTAACAAAAAGACAGCCGAGCTGTGGCCACAGCCTGGCTGTGGGCCACCTTAGTTTTTGAGATTTCAACATCATCAAATGTTCACCTTTGGATTGATGACCAAAAATAGTGCCTGCTTGATAGGGTTATTATGAAGATGAAATGAGTGACTGAGGCATAAGTAAAGCACTTAGAAAGTGTTTTAAATGTCTAGCACCTACTAATCATTCACTTAATGTCGGCTACAATTATTACCATTATGTATGTGCTTTTGTTAAATGGCCTCAGATAAGGAGGGAAAAAAACACAAGCAGAGATATTCAACTTCACCCTTGCCACTTCTCTCTGCCTTGTCTCCACATGGTATCACACTGATTCTCAGGATGCATCCTGGATCAGAAGGTCAGAAATCAGAAGGCGAGTGACTTCCTGGAGGTCCAGTGATTGAGACTCCGAGCTGCCAATGCAGGGGGTGTGGGTTCGATCCCTGGTTGGGGAACAAAGATTCCCACATGCAATGTGGCACAGCCAAAAAGAAAAATAAATCAGGAGGTAAGTTAGGGCTTCTGCATTTTTACCGAGTCTTCCACCAGTTCAAACCTGAGTCTGGGGTAGTTGATATCTAAGAAGCTGTGTGGAACTAATAGAAAACTTGGTGGTCAGGTCAGAGCAGGCTCTGCAGCTGGACAGCCTGGCTTCTCATCCCAGCGCTGCCATTTCCCAGCTCTGTGCCCTCAGTAATAACACGTTACTTATCCTGCTGTTCCTCAGTTTCCCATCTGGAAAATGGACTTGATGGTACCAGGCACAAGTGAGTTAATACATGTAAAGTTCATAGGACAGCACCTAATCCATAGTGTGGCTATAGTAAACAAGCTTAGCTTTGTCAAGTACTTGTATAATTTTTGGGCACATCCCATTGGCTAGAACCTGGGCATTTGGCCAAACCTAGGTGCACAGGTGGCTAGGAAATGGTGCTTTTCTTCTGTTATTAAAGAGGAAAAGAGGTCTGAAGACTGGTGGCTCAAGTGGTAAAGATTCTGCCTGCCAATCCTGGGGACATGGGTTTGATCCTTGGGTTGGGAAGATCCCCTGGAGAAGGAAACAACAACCCACTCGAGTATTCTTGCCTGGGAAAGTGAAGTTGCTCAGTCATGTCCGACTCTCAGTGACCCCATGGACTGCAGCCTACCAGGGTCCTCTATCCATGGGATTTCCCAGGCAAGAATACTTGAGTATTGGACTGCAGCACTCCAGGCTTCCCTGTTCATCACCAACTCCTGGAGCTTGCTCAAACTCATGTTCATCGAGTCAGTGATGCCATCCAACCATCTCATCCTCTGTCATCCCCTTCTCCTGCCTTCAATCTTTCCCAGCATCAGGGTCTTTTCCAGTGAGTCGGATATTTGCATCAGGTGGCCAAAGTATTGGAGTTTCAGCTTCAGCATCAGTCCTTCCAATGAGTATTCAGGACTGATTTCCTTTAGGATGGACTGGCTGGATCTCCTTGCTGTCCAAGGGACTTTCAAGAATCTTCTCCAACACCACAGTTCAAAAGCATCAATTCTTTGGCGCTCAGATTTCTTTATAGTCCAACTCTCACATCCATATGTGACTACTGGAAAAACGATAGCTTTGACTAGGCGGACCTTTGTCAGTAATGTCTCTGCTTTCTAGTATACTGTCTAGGTTGGTCATAACTTTTCTTGCAAAGAGCAAGCGTCTTTTAATTTCATTCCTGCAGTTATCATCTGCAGTGATTTTGGAGTCCAAAATTCATTGCTGGGTAGGGAGGATCATAAGATACCCAGCCACTGGGATGGTCCTTTTTTCTTGGGTCTCTAGCCAGTCTGCCTTTCCCTTTTCACCTTTCAGAGTCCTCTATGGTTGCTGCTTTTGTTATTTCCAGGGTTTATAGTTGTACTTGGACAGACAAATCTATACCATTTTGTCTGGACCAAAAGCCCACCAGAAAGTCTATTTTAAAAGGCAGTGTTGTTGTAAATATTCTCCAACCAATCCTTGAAGGACCTGAAACATTCACTGAACAAATGTTGTTGAGCACTTACTATGTGTCAGGAAGTGTCATGGAGATAAAAAATGAACAAAGCATATTTGGTGCCTTCCCTCGTAGAGGGGACTGACTGTTCAGTAGAATGGGGAATTATTTCATAGTAAAAGTTATACTTGGAGGCCAAAATGGTACCACTTATAAAGAACACTTTATCATCTCTGTATCTTCCACTGTAGGGTCAATACAACAAAGACCAGGAGCACGTTATGGCTAGAGGTGCAAAGAAGAGTGCTGACTTCAGAATGACAGTGAAAATAGTAGCCCAGAAAGCATTGCCAAGGAACAGAATCCTGCAGTGTTTACCAAAGAAGAACATGAGCTACATGGGTTGGTCAAAGGAATGGACTTGAGAGTCCTGGTCCTGACAGTAGGTAGAAGCTCAGGCCAATTCTCATCATCTCCCAGAAACACGCTGGGGAGAGATGTAGAGGATGGTTTGATTAGTCCAGAAGTTGTTTGGACAGTAATAAGAAACATGTACAGGAGACAATTAAGGCTGTGTTTCACACAACTAATAAGAAGCCAAATTGGGACAAAAATATCATCTCTGATATTGAGTCATGGAACAGTGTTTTTATCTAACAACTCCCTTTGCTATGGTGATGTTCCTACCTTCAAAATAAAGCTGTGGGGCAATTGGCCATAAAATAAACAGTGGATTCAGAGTGTTGTGGAGATGCTCAAAATCTTTAGACTCTCTAGTTTCTTCAGGGTTCCCTAAAGGCTTGAAGCGCAGGCATCCTTACTAAGCTGAACAGGTAACCGGAAAGGGGTTTTAATAATGATTAGTGTATTATGAGAGAATTGTCTGATTCAGGTTATAATATCTGTGTGTTTGTGAGCATCTGCAATATAATCACTGTCTCACAGAAACACTTGAGAGGTTGTTTCAAGGGCCAATGATTGATGCCTGTGGTCTACTGAGCTGTAATAGTTTTCATGATGATTGGGAAAATCAGAGCACATCTATAAATGCAAAAGGAGTCCCAGCATCTTCAAATATTTGAATATTTGTAAAGTCAGTTAATTCAATAAGAGGCCCTAGACCTCTTTTTCTTGAATATTTTCTTCAAATTGATAATTAGATTATATTGAATACAATTTTTGTTGCATTCCAATAAGATTAGTGCCCTTTCTTGGCCTGTGTACTTGTTCTAGTGTATTTATCTTCATTTGGAAAAATTTTTATTATTGCTATTTCTTTTTAGTCATTATTCATTTTTCTACAAGGTATTTTTATTTATACATAACCATTCCACATGTAAATTTCTGGTACTAAAATTTTATTTTCTGAAATATTAAAGCTGCTTAATTTTCTGAACTTTAATCTTAAAGTTATTGAAATGAAACAAGTTTAAAACAGGATAGAGGACATAATGTACCAAGTAGAATTTTCAGAGATACGAGTTTGGTATATACTTCTACATAGCATCAACAAAGCATTCCAATAGTTTTGGTCATTTGTAGTTATTATCAGAAGTAAATCAAGATATTCAGCTGCCCAGTGTACCCCCATTTAAAAAAAATTTTTGGCCGCACCAAGTGCCTTGCAGGGTCTTAGTTCTTAGGCAAGGGACGGAACCCAGCGCCCTCGGCAGTGGAAGCACAGAGTCCTAACCATTGGACTGCCAGGGGATTCCCTGTACCCCCATTTTGAAAGTGCATGACTAAAATCATGGGCGGTAGCAAGAACGGCAGAGACCAAGCTGCCTGGAGCCCATTCTCTAGTGCAGATGATCAGTTGTAACAGACCCTGTGGTCCCTCAGTTCAGTTGAGTTGCTCAGGAGATATGGATTCAGGATTGGGAAGATCCCCTGGAGAAGGAAATGGCACCCCACTCCAGTATTATTGCCTGGGAAATCCCATGGACAGAAAAACCCAGTGGGCTACAGTCCATGGGGTCACAAAAGAGCCCGACATGACTTAGTGACTAAAAATAAAAACAACCTGGATTCTTAATCAGGGCAAGAGGGCTCTGAAGTATGAGAGAGAGAGGAGTCTATGTTGGAAGTCAAATTTGCTGCAAAGGAACAAAAATAATGGGATGAAAAAGGATCAGGAAAGAAAGGAGGGAGGAAGGGAGGGAGGGAAAGGAAGGAAAGAAGGGAAAACGAAAATGGTTAACCAATCAGTGTCACACTGACCTGATTTCTCAACTAAAGTCTTTGGGGTTTTGTTTGTTGTCATTGTTATTTGTTTTTATTGAAGTATAGTTGATTTACAATGTCCTGTTAATTTCAGATGTACAGCACAATCATTCATATGTATGTGTACATATATATGCATGTATGTATATGTACTCTTTTTCAGATCTTTTCCCTTATTGATTATTATAAAATCTATAGAGGTTAGGGCTTCCTAATGGCTCAGTGGTAAAGAATCCGCTTGCCAAAGCAGGAGACAAAGGTTTTATCCCTGGTCTGGTAAGATCCCACATGCATAGGGCAACTAAGCCTGTGCGCGACAACTACTGAGCCTGTGCTCTAGAGCCTGGGAGCTGCAACTACTGACCCAGGTGCTACAGCTCCTGAAGCCCGCACACCCTAAAGCTCTTGTGTGTTCTGCAACAGGAGAGGCCACCCCAATGAGAAGCCTGTTCTCTGCAACTAGAGTAACCCCAGCTCTGTGCAACTAGAGAAAAGCCTGTGCAGCAACAATGACCCAGCACAGCCAAATAAATAATTCTTCTTTTAATATTAAGGTTAGTTCCCTGTGCTATACCCATTGTTGGTTACCCATTTTATATATATAGTAGTGTGTGTATTTAAGCAAATTTTGACTCATCCTTAAAGTAGAGAAAAAGCCAATACCCAAGGACATTCCACTGAATAAGAACAATAAAATACTCTTCACAATTTGGCATACCTGGACAGTGGTGGACTTTCTTTTTTTAACCTAAAGCTTCTTTCAGCCAGAAGCTTTTAACCCCACCCACGCCTCCACCCTTAGGCAACAAGGGGACTGGTTGATTATAGGATAAAAAGCATCAAAATGAAACCTCTACCTTTGTATTCTAAGGTAGTGATTCAGAGGTCCCCAAGTGAGTAAAGACATGCATTAAGATGATTCTACCACACTATTTTTTCAGCAAATTGCAAGAAACACTCCTATGAAACCTGTGCAAAAATGCTAGAACAAAACCAGAATGGACTAGAGGATGAAGAGCACACTTTGGAAGAACAAAATTTTACAAAATTTCTTTGATTCTAGATTAAAGAAAATAAGGACTCTACAAAGCAAGGAAAGAATGTCAAATAACCCAAATTCTATCTCTAACTGTCCATATAGTATTTACTAAAACAAGTAAACAAAAGCACTCTAAGAATTTATTTTTTCATCTTTAAAATGTAAAGGAAAACATATGATCAAGTTGTGTAGGAAAGACCTGCCGATATACATTGAACCCACTTAAACACAGAATTAAGTTCAAATAACTCTGGTAATTACACTTAGAAGGCAGAATCTAAATCTTAAAATCACTAAAAGAAAATCTTGGTGTATAACAATAATTTAACTAATAGTCTGGGACAAAATTCTCAGAGCATGCAAACAAAATGGTGAGGCTGGGGAAAATGGAAAGCAGGATTAGTGCCTTATTTTCCTTCTCTGTCATAAGACATGCTCAATAGAAACGTTAATTCTGTGGTATGATTTTTGCCATATTTTTATTTTTAAATGAGAAAAGCCTTTTTCATTTTCTTAAAACTAAATTCAGGTGATGCAACAGACTAGCTGTATTATAGAGCCTCGCATATTGTAGAACTGTTACAGAAGAGATCTCTGAGGCTATCTATGAAAATATCTAATGGCCTAACACATTCTATTGTTTCATTTCAGACTCGGAGCAAAATGATGCCAGTCAGCTGAGCCAAGTGTGTACATTCCTCACTCAACCCCAGACAGCTTAATAATGGTTCATTAAGCAGCTAATTAGACTTGCAGTACTTTCAGCCAGGCTCACAGACCCCGCCCAGTCGACACACCTTTGCCATGCTCCTTTCTCTTGGTGCTTCTCACTTGGTTTTGCTGTTTTGAAGTAGCCCAAGAGGGATTTTTATATTCTAGGAAAAACAAGCAAACAACTTTCGTATTTTAAGCATTCTGTTGGTGCAGTGATTTTTGGTTTGTTTTGTTGACTGTGCAGCAAAAGAGGTGCACTAGGGAACTCAGTGATTCCATGACCTAAATCTAAAAGAAGAGACTGAAAATAGTTGGGCAGGTGCCAAAAAGCTACACAGGCAGCACGTGTGCAGGACCATAACTAGTGTGGTTCTTTCATGAAGAACATCTTGCTCTCATGACCTGAAGGAAATCCCAAAGACAGATTCAGACTCCACTTATTTGATTGAGATGATTCGGTATTGCTTGTGGAGAATCCTTGCACTTAGAATTTTGTCCTGGCAAAGGTCAGTTTGTGAACCTCCAGGGTCTGCAAACTGGTCACTTAAATTGAGATTTTGTTCTTGTTTTGAGAATTGTCATAATTGAATTTATTATTTTCTAAATATAGTATTTTATGTATTTCAAGCAAACATTTTATTTATTTACCAATTATCTTTTTTCATCAATCATAATAAAGAAAAAAAATGACACGGACCTCAGAACTGTGGGCAGGATTGCCGTTCATAAGTGCTGACATCTAGTGGTTACACTTTAATAAAGTTCTTTATTAAAGTATTATCCAGGAATTCTTTTCTGCGAGTTCTATCTTAAGTGATTTATTTATTTATTGTCTAAAAGACAATTCATGGTACACATTTTGTTTACACTTTTGTACATTATCTTAATGTGAGTGGGACCGCTTTTATACTTTTTATTTTTTAGCTATTTTTTTAACCAAAGCAAAATAACCTATGTAGTACAAAGTGTTAAAATACAGCATTAAAAAACAGAGTTAAAGAACAGAGATACTAATTCTAATTGGGGCTTTCCTGATGGCTCAGTGGTAAAGAATCCACCTGCAGTGCAGGAGACGAGGGGCCTCAGGTTCAAATCTCTAGGTCAGGAAGATCCTCTGGAGGAGGGCTTGGCAACCCACTCCAGTATTCTTGCCTGAAAAATCCCACAGACAGAAGAACCTGCTGAGCTACAGTACACGGGATCACAAAGCATTGGATGCGACTGAAGTGACTGAGCATGACAATTCTAATTAGGAATGTAATTATCATGGTTTTTTTTTTTTTTATAATCCACAACTTTGTCTAGAAAATCACACAAACAGATCACTGATTTGAAAGAAATGCATAAATTTGTAGCAAGGCTTTGTAGTTACAAAAAACAAACAAAATTACCAAAGAATGCACAGATTAATGTTTATTTCACCTTTGTGTCATATTTCTGTACGCTTCACTAATGTTACATACAGAAAAAAAAAAAAAGAAAAGCAAAACAAATGAAAAACTGAAACCACTAATGTTATCACTAACATTAACTAACATTATCACTAACATTAACCATCACTAACATGTTATCACTAATCACTAATGTTATCATTAGAATCATCAATGTTGTCAAGTAGGGAAACAAAATCTAGCAGCCATCAGCAAGAGTACAACACAGACAATTCTGTAAAAAGAAACAGAACTGCTAGAAAACTGTGTGCATCATATTCCTTCAAACTAGCAAAATGTGCTCCTGCATACAATGGAATATAAACAGAATTGTTCTCTTGTAAGGCACAGAAATGCAAATTCTTTTTTTTTTTTTACTATTGTAGATGAATCAAATGTGTTTGTAATGGTTAATTAAGCTATTACAGAATGGGCCAGGAACATTATGGATTCTGGAGATGATGCCTACTCGAATTCTTGAAGGACAGTGGACCTAGTGATGTAGACCTAGTGAAAGTCGCTCAGTTGTGTCCCACTCCTTGTGACTCCATGGACTATACAGTCCATGGACTTCTCCAGGCCAGAATACTGGAGTGGGTAGCCTATCTATTCTCCAGGGGATCTTCCCCACCCAGGAATTGAACTGGGGTCTCCTCATTGCAGGCAAATTCTTTACCAACTGAGCTATCAGGGAAGCCCCAGTGGACAGTGGACACTCTAGCCAAAAATTTTTTAAAAAAATATAAACACAGAAATACAGGATAAAGGTAACTGAGGCTTCCCTTATTTCTTAACATCATTTAGATGGAAATCAAATTTAAATGCCATCCAATGTGCTTTTGAATAGGCTTTGGTTCAGCTCCCAAATATTGATTGCTTGACACAGTCTCCTATGAGAATACTCAGAAGGTGTCGTCTTAAACAACACACCTACTTTTTACGGTGGAGCCACTCTTAGTAGCTGTGCCTTCATGGGACAGCTATCTTTGGAGGAAGTTCTAACCTTTCCTTGTCTCAGTTCAGTTCAGTTGCTCAGTCATGTCCAACTCTTTGCGACTCCATGAACTGCAGCACACCAGGCTTCCCTGTCCAACTCCAACTCCTGGAGTCCACCCACACCCATGTCCATTGAGTCACTGATACCATCCAACCATCTCATCCTCTGTTGTCCCCTTCTCCTGTCCTCAATCTTTCCCAGCATCAGGGTCTTTTCAAATGAGTCAGCTCTTCGCATCAAGTGGCCAAAGTATTGGAGCTTCAGCTTCAACATCAGTCCTTCAATGAACACCCAGGACTGATCTCCTTTAAGATGGACTGGTTAGATCTCCTTGCAGTCCAAGGGACTCTCAAGAGTCTTCTCCAACACCACAGTTCAAAAGCATCAATTCTTCTGTGCTCAGTCTTCTTTATAGTCCAGTTCTCACATCCATACATGACCACTGGAAAAATCATAGCCTTGACTGCTGTGACTCCATGAACAGCACCCACCAGGCTTCCCTGTCCCTGGGATTCTCCAGGCAAGAACACTGGAGTGGGTTGCAATTTCCTTCCCCAATGCGTGAAAGTGAAGTTGCTCAGTTGTGTCCGACTCTCAGCGACCCCGTGGACTGCAGCGTACGAGGCTCCCCCATCCCTGGGATTTTCCAGGCAAGAATACTGAAGTGGGTAGCCATTTCCTTCTCCAATAGCCTTGACTAGATGGACCTTTGTTGACAAAGTAATGTCTCTGCTTTTTAATATGCTGTCTAGGTTGGTCATAACTTTCCTTCCAAGGAGTAAGCGTCTTTTAATTTCATCACTGCAGTCACCATCTGCAGTGATTTTGGAGTCCCCCCAAAAAAGTCTGACACTGTTTCCACCGTTTCCCCATCTATTTGCCATGAACTGATGGTACCGGATGCCATGATCTTAGTTTTCTGAATGTTGAGTTTTAAGCCAGCTTTTTCACTCTCCTCTTTAACTTTCATCAAGAGGCTCTTTAGTTCTTCACTTTCTGCCATAAGGGTGGTGTCATCTGCATATCTGAGGTTATTGATATTTCTCCCAGCCATCTTGATTCCAGCTTGTGCTTCATCCAGCCCAGCATTTCTCATGATGTACTCTGCATATAAGTTAAATAAGCAGGGTGACAATATACAATCTTGATGTGCTCCTTTTCCTGTTTGGAACCAGTCTGTTGTTCCATGTCCAGTTCTAACTGTTGCTTCCTGACCTGCATACAGACTTCTCAAGAGGCAGGTCAGGTGATCTGGTATTCCCATCTCTTCAAGAATTTTCCACAGTTTATTGTGATCCACCCAGTCAAAGGCTTTGGCATAGTCAAGAAAGCAGAGATAGATGTTTTTCTGGAACTCTCTTGCTTTTTTGATGATCCAGCGGATGTTGGCAATTTGATCTCTGGTTCCTCTGTCTTTTCTAAAACCAGCTTGAACATCTGGAAGTTCATGGTTCATGTATTACTGAAGCCTGGCTTGGAGAATTCTGAGCATTACTTTACTAGCGTGTGAGATGAGTACAATTGTGCAGTAGTTTGAGCATTCTTTAGCATTGCCTTTCTTTGGGGTTGGAATGAAAACTGACCTTTTCCAGTCCTGTGGCCACTGCTGAGTTTTCCAAATTTGCTGACATATTGAGTGCAGCACTTTCACAGCATCATCTTTCAGGATTTGAAATAGCTCAACTGGATTCCATCACCTCCACTAGATTTGTTCATAGTGATGCTTCCTAAGGCCCACTTGACTTCACATTCCAGGATGTCTGGCTCTAGGTAAGTATGAGTGATCACACCATCATGATTATCTGGGTCATTAAGATCTTTTTTGTACAGTTCTTCTGTGTATTCTTGCCACCTCTTCTTAACATCTTCTGCTTTTGTTAGGTTCCTACCATTTCTGTCCTTTATTAAGCCCATCTTTGCATGAAATGTTCCCTTGGTATCTCTAATTTTCTTAAAGAAATCTCTAGTCTTTCTCATTCTATTGTTTTCCTCTATTTCTTTGCATTGATCACTGAGGAAGGCTTTCTTATCTTTCCTTGCTATCCTTTGGAACTCTGCATTCAAATGGGTATATCTTTCCTTTTTTCTTTTCTCAGCTCTTTTTAAGGCCTCCTCAGACAGCCATGTTGCTTTTTTGCATTTGTTTTTCTTGGGCATATGCCGGGGTCCAGCCCCAGTGGATCCAGGGAAATTCGAAGGAGAAACGGCTTCGGCGATCAGGATACGATAGCTTTAATTAAATATTAATTAGAGTTATAAAGAGTAATAGAATAAGGATAGCTCATCGAGAAAATTCAGTGGAGAAAAGAGGCTGAATAACTTGGTTTACGTGGAAAGCCAATAAAATTCCAAAATAAGGAATTTACATCACCTATGTAGGCCACAGGCGTCCTCCCGTTCTCCCAAAGGAGAGGAGACACTAAGGCCTCCCCAGTCAGATCTTAGAAGCCCAGGCATAATTAGTAGGCTTGACGAGCCTCCACGTTCCAGATGGGGATTCAGCCAGAAGGTGAGAGAAAGAACAACATGGGGAGACCAGTCTTTCGAGGAACTGATCCCATTTTTTATTTTTCCAGGGTCTGTTTTTATACACTGAGATGTTATACAAAAGTCACGCGGGGTCAGCAGTCCTGACTTTTATTAAAGTCAGGTGCTTCATACAAATGTATACAGAGGTCTTAGGGGTGTTACATCATCTTCTGGCCAGGGGGCATGCTGACAACTTATGACCCTCTCCTTGTGACAACAGTCAGTCAACCAGAACACTTATTTCTCCAGGGGTGATTATTCTTAAAACAAATGCCACCTTCCGAAGGCACCAGATAAAGTTACATTCTTATAGGGTGAGGGTGTAGTGGGTTTTAATTAAGGAAAGAATTTGCTTAGCCTAAGGTCTAACGTGATTAATATCAAAGGTTAATACTTATTTCTTCTATATATTCATTAATGTGTATAAGGGCAGGGGATATGGAGACTTAGCAGTAAACATTGGCTCAACAAATGAAAAATCCTTCACCAATACAATTTCTAATCAGCCCACTATACTACACTAATAATTTTCTAACTTCTCAAAAGAATCTGTTTTTAGAAGGTTTAAAGCATCTCGTGCCTCTCACGGTTGGGAGGCTGTGAACAATCACATGTGGCCAGACAAGCCTGTCAGGCGAGCTAGAGAACCTTCAGAGGAGTTTGTAGATTGAAACACTCCTATCACACCCAGGAATTATTATTAACTGGAGCTCTAAGTTAACTCCTTCTCCGAAAGAGGTGGTGGGGGACAGCCCCCCGTAAAGTCAGAGGTGTAGGTGAGAGCACAAAGTAGTAAAGTAGGCAGTCTCTGGTTTTGGGGGTAGATGCTCGAGAATTTCCAGGAGGACTCCTGAGGCTCAATCCCGCCTTTCCATATGTTGAACCTCCTTCCTCATGACCTTTGCCACAGGCGGAGGTCCTCATGCTGGCTCCTGGCAGGCATGGTCTTGATTCCTGTCTCCTGTACAGTGTCATGAACCTCCATCCATAGTTCATCAGGGACTCTGTCTATCAGATCTAGTCCCTTAAATCTATTTCTCACTTCCACTGTATAGTCATAATGGATTTGATTTAGGTCATACTTGAATGGTCTAGTGGTTTTCCCTAGTTTCTTCAATTTCAGTCTGCATTTGGCAATAAGGAGTTCATGATCTGAGCCACAGTCAGCTCCCGGTCTTGTTTCTGCTGACTGTATAGAGCTTCTCCATCCTTGGCTGCAAAGAATATAATCAATCTGATTGTCTACCCTCCCTATTATGTGTAACAGTGTCTCTCTTTTCACAGTCAAGAGTCCATATTGCTATTTTATCAGCTTTAGCTCTAACATTAACAGCAGCACCACATATATTATCACTGTGAAAAGTGAAAGTGAAGTCGCTCAGTCGTGCCCGACTCTTTGTGACCCCATGGATAGTAGCCTGCACCAAGCTCCAACATTCATGGGATTTTCAAGGCAAGAGTACTGGAGTGGGTTGCCATTTCCTTCTCCAGGGAATCTTCCCAACCCAGGGATCGAACCCAGGTCTCTCACATTGTAGACAGATGCTTTACTGTCTGAGCCACCAGGGAAGTCAGTAATCATCAAAAGATTCTTCAATAAGGTACAGCAGCATCTGTAGCCAAAAGCGATTGAGATCACTTCACCTCTGCTGTTTGTTCAGTGTAATTAGCCATCATCCTCCTTGTTTGTTTTTCTCATCTTTCCACATAGGCTTAATTCCATCCTTAAAAAGTGAGTATTCACAGCTGGACATTAAATTACTAGGCAACTGGATATGGTTGTACAGAGCCCAAAAGCCTTCAAGAGTATCAAACTTAGAGATCAGCTGAAGGTTTGCTTTTGCCAAGTTTTGCTTTTATCATTTTTAAAAAGCCAGAGTGCCCATCTGTTCTGTAAGGGATGTTTCATATATTGTTCTGGATTAGCCACCTCCTGATAGATTTCTCTTTTCTCTGCAGGTAGGAATTAGGAGTAGAGGTGGTTTCTGGTTCCACAGTCACCATCTTAGATCCCTCTCCATAATAAGTTATTTTAAAAGTACTTCTAAGCATGGGTTATTTTATTTCTCCTTATAAAACTCTGTATTTCAAATGCTTTGGTTAAGAAAAACCAGTCTAAAACTTTGAAACTAAACACAGGCTTTTCAATCTTCTCCCCCATGCAACTATGCCCTTCACAGTATGGTGCTTTCTCTTCATAACATCCTGCTCGATGCAGTGATTTTCAGGAGGGTCATGGAGGAGAGGTGATGAGTCCTAGGGTGCAGGTGAGGAGTTTCCTGAACCTCTTGAAACACTACTTTTAAGTCAGTCTTTAGTTACTGCTTTTGAATGTGGATAGCAGTGCTGGATAGTCATGATACTTAAATTTGTTGAAATTTCCTGGAAGCTTAGATCGCATACTATTTTGGTGATTTAAAAAAAAGACCACTTAGAATAAAAACATACACTTATTAGGCATGTGCCCAGACTAGCCCTAGGGATACAACATGAATTATTGTGAACCTTAACACTGAGAAATCTTAAGATCAGGAAGCCAAATGTGTCATAAAATAATTTCGATTTAGTATGAGAGGTAATGCGTTGGAATTCCAGTAGAACTATTCAAAACCCAAAAGGAGGATGCCATCAAGGTGTTGCATTCAATATGTCAGCAAATCTGGAAGACCCAGCAGTGGCTACAGAACTGGAAAAGGTCAATCCTCGTCTCAATTCCCAAGGGTAGTATCAAAGAATGTGCTAACCATTGGACAATCGCACTCATCTCCCATGCTAGTAAGGTCATGCTTAAAATCTTGCATGCTAGGCTTCAGCATTATGCAAACCAAGAACTTCCAGATGTTCAAGCTGGGTTTAGAAAAGGAAGAGGAACCAGAGATCAAATTGCCAACATTTGCTGAATCATAGAGAAAGCTAGGGAATTCCAGAAAAACATCTACCTCTGTTTCATCAACTACACCATTTGACTACAGCATTTGACTGCGTGGATCATAATAAATTGTGGAAAGCTCTTATGGAGATAGGAATACCAGACCACCTTACCTGTCTCCTGAGAAAGCTGTATGCGGGTCAAGAAGCAACAGTTAGAACCCTATATGGAACAACTGATTTGTTCAAGGTTGAGAAAGGAGTACGACAGTACTGTCTGCTGTCACCCTGTTTGTTTAATCTATACGCTGAGCACATTATGAGAAATGCCAGGCTGGATGACTTAAAAGCTGGAATCAAGATAGGTGGGAGAAACATCAACAACCTCAGATATGCAGACGATACCACTCTAATGGCAGAAAGTGAAGAGGAACTAAAGAGCCTCTTGATGAGGGTGAGGGAAGAGTGTGAAAGACCAAGCTTACAACTAAATATTAAAAAAAAGTAAGTTCGTGGCATCCGGCCCCATTACTTCATGGCAGATAGAGGGGGGAAAGGTGGAAGTAGTGACAGATTTCCTCTTCTTGGTCTCTAAAATCACTGTGGATGGTGACTATGGCCATGAAATCAGAAGATGTTTTCTTTTTGGCAGGAAAGTTATAACAAACCTAGACTGTGTATTGAAAAGCAAAGACATTACTCTGCTGACAAAGGTCCATATAGTCAAGGCTATGGTCTTCCCAGTGGTCACATACAGTTGTGAGACCTGGACCATAAAGAAGGCAGAATGCTGAAGAATTGATGTCTTTGAACTGTGGTGCTGGAGAAGACCCCTGAGAGTCCCTTGGACAGCAAGGAGATCAAACCAGTCAATCCTAAAGGAAATCAACCCTGAATATTCATTGGAGAACTGATGCTGAAGCTGAAACTCCAGTGTTTTGGTCATCTGTTGTGAACAGCTGACTCACTGGAAAAGTCCCTGATGCTGGGAAAGATTGAGGACAGAAGAGGGCGTCAGAGGATGAGATGGCTGGATGGCATCACTGATGCAATGTACATGAACTTGGGCAAACTCTGGGAGATGGTAAGGGACAGGGAGGCCTGGGGTGCTCCAGTCCATGAGGTTGCAAAGAGTCAGACATGACAGGATGACTGAACAACAACAGCAAATGAAAGGTAAAACTTTTGACTGTGCAAAGCACAAGGAGAAAATTATCTGAGATGGAAAATCTTTACAAAGAAGTGATCTATAAGCCAGGTTTTGAAAATTATTTATGAATTACCTAGGTGACAAAACAGGCATTCCAGACAGGCCATTAGCCATTCAATAAATATTTATTGAGTGTCTACCATGTAGTAGGTGCCTCATGGGGTATAACATGCAAAGGCTGGAGATATAAGTGATATTTTAGAATATGTTATTGCCAAAGCAAAAATATAATAAATAGATGGAGCAGTAGGAAATGAAGATGTGAACTGAGGAAAGATATATCCAAATTCATATCCCATATCCACCACACTTACTTGGTCTATGCTGCTGCTGCCGCCAAGTTGCTTCAGTCGTGTCCGACTCTGTGTGATCCCATAGATGGCAGCCCACCAGGCTCCCCTGTCCCTGGGATTCTCCAGGCAAGAACACTGGAGTGGGTTGCCACTTCCTTCTCCAATGCATGAAAGTGAAAAGTGAAAGTGAAGTCGCTCAGTCATGCCCGACTCTTAGCAACCCCATGAACTGCAGCCTACCAGGCTCCTCCATCCATGGGATTTTCCAGGCAAGAGTACTGGAGTGGGTTGCCATTGCCTTCTCCGTACCTGGTCTATAGACGTCAGCAAATAACATAAGCTCATTAAATATCAGCTCTCCCATCCTAACAATATAAGAAAGACTTTATTAGGTTATTAGGAAAGTTAAATGAGCTTATAGTTGTAATAGTTCATGGCATCAAATAAGGACTAAAATATTAATTATTATATCTATCATCTTTTGCTGAAAAATAACTACAAAATATTTGTGGCCTACAATAATTGGCATTTATTTTCATGTTCATTGAGTCTGCAGGTCAACTGGTGAGCAACTGATCTAGACTGTGGTTGGCCAGGAAGTTCTGCTTCAGGCTTGTCTGCTTAACCCACATATCTCATTCTGGGCTCAGATTTCAGGGACAAAGGCAATCAGGGTATGTTCTTAGAGTGATGGCAGAAGCACAAGCCCAACCATGCAAGCTCCTTTCAAGCCTCTATTCATGCCACATTCCTAACATACCTTCAGTCAAAGTAATCACATGGCTAAGTCAAAAGTCAGGGCGGGAAAGCACTCTATGCTTTCATGGAAAAATGACAAGGATGTGGATGTATAATACAGAGAGGAATAAGGTTTGGCAGTGATTTACTTTGTGTTTTATATATATATATATATATATATATATATTTTTTTTTTTTTTTTTTTTTTTAATAGCAAAGGCCTTATGTATCATCCTAAGGAGTTTGAACTTCATTCTTCAGGTAATGGGAAAACACTTGATCAAACCTGTGATTTTATTTATTTATTTTGGATATTTATTTTATTTGGCTGTGCTGGGCCTTAGTTGTGGCACGTGGGATCTTTCTTTCTTTCTTTTTTTTTTTCCATTTTTGGCTATGCTTGGTCTTTGCTATTGCACCGGGGCTTTTCTCTAATTGCAGCGAGCAGGGGCCATTCTCTAGTTGCAGTGTGAGGGCTTCTCATCACAGTAGGTTGTTTTGGAGCATGAACTCTAGGGCACATGGGCTTCAGTAGTTGCTGCATGTGGGGTCAGTAGTTGCAGCTTATGGGCTCCAGAGCACAGGCTCAGTAATTGTAGCTCATGGGCTTAGTTGCCCTACGCCAAGTGGGATCTTCCTGGACCAGGAAGGTGTTCCCTGCATTGCAAGGCAGACTCCCAACCACTGAACCACCAGGGAAACCCCCGAGGCAGAATCCTCAATCTTGGTTGCAGTGCATGGGCTCTTTTAGTTGCAGCATTTGGGATGTTTTGTCTCAGTATGTGGGATCCAGTTCCCCAACCAGAAATCAAACCCAGGCCTCCTGCATTGGAGCTGAGAGTCTTAGCCACTGGACCACCAGGGAGGTCCCAAACCTGATTTTAGAACACAGGTTGCCCTGATGTTGTGGAGAAGAGAACTGAAGACAAATATGACTAAAAGCAGAAATACCCTGACTAAATACAAATAATACGTTGTAGTGATTTCTTAAAGATGACAAAAGCCTGAGCTAGAGTGGTGCCTTGGCCTGCATCGAGGCAAGAGACTCCATTGAATAAAAAGAAGACAGTAATACAGTAGGCTAAATCCTGGGGCTGAATCTTGAAGAATTTATTAATTTTATTTTATTGCTTTGTTCTTTAAAATTATTGAATAAATCTGACCAGAGCAGTTCTTCAGGCCATGGAATTTAGACTTAATAAATGAGAAGTAATCTTTAATTGCATAAAATAGTCTCCTGTTGGATGATGTAGAAAGTGAACTCAGAGGTTTACTAGAGGCAGCTTATACTGACTTGGTAAGAACCAACTGTTAAGTTATCAAGAATTTTGTGAGCCAGTTGCCTTACATATTAAAAATTAAAATATTGATTTATATTATTAAAAATTAAACTGTATAAACTTACAATACAATATACTGAAAATAAAGATAATTCCTCTGCTTCTAGTCAAGATGAAGTAACAGAAAATGGATTGACTTGTCCCAGGTGGCGCTAGTGGTAAAAAACGCACCTCCCAGTGCAGTAGATGTAAAAGACATGAGTTCAATCCCTGGGTCAGGAAGATCCCCTGGAGGAGGGCATAGCAATCCACTCCAGTATTCTTGCCTGGAGAATCCCATGGACAGAGGAGTCTGGTGGGGTCTCAAAGAGTTGGATGCGACTGAAGCGACTTAGCACACACATGAAAAACAATTTTTTTTAAACTTAGACAAAAATATGAAATAGCAGTTTTCTGGACATTGGACATCTGGTAACAAAAGACAGTGATCCCCAAGGGATGAGAAACAAATGAAAAGAAGCCTTCAAGTGGCCCCAGCTTACTGCCCTGAGAAACTTCGCAGCCATGGAGCAGAGAGGGAGCATGCGAGCCCAGGACTCGCTGAGCTGAGGAGACAGACCTGAGGGTCCAGGGATAGATAGCAAGGGAGTCCAGTTCTCAGGCCAATACCATGGGAGAGACCTGCAGGGAGAGAGCATCTTAGAACTCTGGATAGGGTCCTACTGGAATATTATGCAGAGTTCCAACCAGTACATGCATGTAAGAAAATAATTTGATCCTGGAGAAACAACTATCTGAAAGGATTACAGGAAATAGTAGTCTGTGCTCACACATGATCTGAAATAGTGCCTGTTCCCACAGCTGGAAAAACTCATAATTTGGATAAAATACTCAGAAAGGCCTTCCCTTGGTACTAGGGAACATCCAAATCTAGACAAAACACTGCTCTGGCCTCACCTTAAAAACCCTGAAAATTGAGGCCCAAAAGGAACAAACCATTTTCAAATAACTACATCTCAGAACGGAGAAGGCAATGGCACTCCACTCCAGTACTTTTGCCTGGAAAATCCCATGGGCAGAGGAGCCTGGTAGGCTGCAGTCCATGGGGTCGCTAAGAGTTGGACATGACTGAGCGACTTCGCTTTCACTTTTCACTCCAGTGTTCTTGCCTGGAGAATCCCAGGGACGGGGGAGCCTGGTGGGCTGCCGTCTATGGAGTTGCACAAAGTCGGACACGACTGAAGCGACTTAGCAGCAGCAGCAGCACATCTCAGAAAAAGCTTAAGAAGATGTACAGGAGTACATCAATATGCTGCACTCAACAAAGTAAAATTCAGAATGTCTAACCCAAGATTACAGGATTGCAAAGAATTAGGAAAACAGGAGCTGGAGAAAGAAAAATTAATCAATTAAAGCCAACTCAGAACATACAGAGTTCATAGTTGGCAGAAAGACTATAAAACTTATTTATTTTAGCTATATTCCATGTGCTCAACATTTAAGTTCAAATACAGACGTTAGGAAGTTGGTGAAGTTGAATACATAGCAATAGAAATAAAACCCAAGAGTGAAAATAAAATTTTTTAATGAAATGAGCATCACTGAATTTGGAGATAGAAACAACCCCAATATCAATCAGTAGGTAGGTGGATAAACAAAGTATAGTATGTTCATACAATGAATTTGGCTCATCAGTGAAAAGGATAAGTTATTGATGTGTACAATATGGGTGAATCTCAAAATAATTAGTCTCTGAGAGAAGTATCATAACGAAAGGGTATACATTGTATGATTCTACCCATATAAAGTTCTAGAAAATCCAAATTATAGTGGCAGCAGTTATCATTGATTGCCTGAGGAACAGAGTAAGGATGGGAGGGGCAGAAGGAAGGGATTACAAAAGGGTACAAGGGAAGTTTGGGGGGTGATGGATATTCTATTGATGGTTTCATGGGTACATAAATATATCAAAAATTATCAAGTTGTACACTTTACACATGTGCTTTTTATTTTATGTCAATTAGACCTCAGTTAAAAAAAGTCTGACCCACAGTGGTGATTGAGTAAAATTTAGCTGTATTGAACACACACACACACAGATAAGAAATATTTAGAACTTATCATTCCCTAATTATTTTTCCACATTCTATTGTCATCTATGTTCTTGGGATTACTGTTTACACATATTGTATCAGTATGGTGACATATGATATTGTGCCGCTTTTCATCTCTGCACAATTCCACATTCACTGATATCATGCTGGTAGCTTGAAATGGGTCATGTTGGGAACATATACCTCACAGAAATTGTCAAATGCTACAAATCACGGCCACCCACCTTCCACCCCACCCCCACCCCAATTCCAAGAGCTGTAGTTAGTTAGAGATGCAGGTCTAAAACCAGGTATTCTGTTCCTAAGTCCAGTGATCCTTTCACCAAACCATGCTATGCATCTCACCAGCATACCTAGAAATTGCTCAGAGACACACAGGGGAGTGGCAGACTGAAGCTGAGACTTAAAGGGCCATTTCCTCCGCCTTCCAGCCCGAGGAGCAGCATGAGTTAACACTGTGAGGCACAAGACATTTTCTTCACTGTTTCCTCTCGTTTTCACTTCTTCCCTACTCCCTTAACTCCCTTTCCACCTTCTTTTCATCTGATAAAGAAACAGATCTGCTCTCAGACAGCAGTGCTTAACAAAAAGGGATACCTTATTTATAGTGGAATTTCAGCAATCTCAGAAAATGATTTTTTCTTTTAGCAAGGGTTCTTCCCAACACTTCTTGATGGTAATATATGAATATGTCAACTATATTTCTGCTCCCAAATAGGACATATAATTTAAAGATGAAATTTATGCATTTCCACAGTTTATTTGAAATCTGGATTTTACCAGAAAATCCACATATGCCAAATGTCTGTCTTCGCAAGCCTGTGTGTATAACAAATAGAGTTAAATTAGTTAGTTAAATGTTAATCATTTTGTTGTGTCCAAATCATTGTTTCCCCATGGACTGTAACCCTCCAGGCTCCTCTTTCCATGGAATTCTCCAGGCAAGAGTACTGGAGTGGATGGCCATTCCTTCTCCAGGGGATCTTCCCGACCCATGGATCAAATCCAGGTCTCCTGCATTGCAGGCAGTTTCTTTGCCATTTGAGCCATCAGGGAAACCTGGAGTTAAATAAGGGATCAATCAAATTTCACATTCCTGCCCCCAACAACTATTAGTGGAATTCCAGAATCCCTCTGAATTCTTAGGGCATGTTTCACATCAGCTTAGGAAGTCCTCTCAATGCTCTGGGGTTCTGGTTACCTGGTTAATGTGTTTCCCAGGAAGGGAAGCCCCTGAAAGTTGTGCCTGGCACTGTTGCCTCTGTCCAGTATAAGGTAGAATCTATTGAAGGTGTCATCTTTCATTGCTTTCAGAGCTGCCAAATCTGGAGGCGCCAAAGCAGCCCTATATTTTCTATTGCTGGTGATGCCAAGTCATGCTGATTTGTGAAAAGGCAAGTGGAGGATACCCCTCTTCCTGGATTATCTCAAGCTGTGTTCTCCTAGCTCCTAGAGTGCCATATAATACATTCCTTGGAATTTTTGGTAACTTTTCTTTCTGGAGGGTTCCAATAAGAACAAATGTAGTGGAGTCTGGGGACAAGTATCCAAGACACAGAACTTACTGTTTCTTCCATCTTTGGCTTCCCCCTTCAAGGGAGGGAGGGGGATTATGCAGGTGTCAGAGATGGCAGGGGAGAAAAGAAAAGTAGAAAAACAAGATAGAAGTCTGGTCCAGACATGTCTAAATGCTGGTTTTGACTCAGTAGGGCTCTGCTACATCCAATAATGTGAATAACCTTTAATTTTTCCTATCATGGTAAAAATTGGTCTCATTTAAGCTCCTTGAACTAATTCTCACCATACTGGTGAGATGTCTGGGTGGCCCATACAGAGGTGGTCTGTGGTTGTTAAAGGAAATTATACAAGTGTTAGATCATATTGCCCAGTAGCTTAGCTTTTGTTTTGTTTTGTTTTTAACTAATGGTCCTTCTCATTCTATCACTGAAACTGGTATTTTTGTTTTTGTGGGAGAAAAATTGAGAAGGGTGCATTCAAATGGCAGGAAGAAATGCACAATAAAGAATCTTTTCCTTTTCCTTCTTTCATATAATGTTAGCATTAACTAAGGTATAGATCCTAGCACATGAAATCAGTTTTACAAAGAGAAAAACGAGGCTCTGAGGGATTCAATGTGTTAAATTCACAAAGTCCTATAAGGCAGAGGAGAACTAAAAGTCTGTGTCCCTTGACTCCTAAATCAGCAGCCAACTCTCTGTGTTGGCTGCTTGCTTATCATTTTATATTATCTACTCAAATCATAAAGTTCAATCTGTTGATAAATATTATGGAGGGAGATCTTTCTGTTATATTTTGATATTTGTTCATGACTGCAACCCATGCAGCTGCTGAGGATTTCCACGTGTACAGCTTTTATGTGGTGGGTATTTGGGAAATCATGAAAGCTTTACAGAATGGTAAAGTAAGAAGTCGAGAGATACCTGGAGTAACAGGCAAATTTGGCCTTGGAGTACAAAATTAAGCAGGGCAAAGGCTAACAAAGTTTTGCCAAGAAAATGCACTGGTCATAGCAAACACCCTCTTCCAACAACACAAGAGAAGACTCTTCACATGGACATCACCAGATGGTCAACACCGAAATCAGATTGATTATATTCTTTGCAGCCAAAGATGGAGAAGCTCTATACAGTCAGCAAAAACTAGAGCAGGAGCTGACTGTGGCTCAGATCATGAACTCCTTATTGCCAAAGTCAGACTTAACTTAAAGAAAGTAGGGAAAAACACCAGACCATTCAGGTATGACTTAAATCCCTTATAATTATACAGTGGAAGTGAAAAATAGATTCAAGGGATTAGATATGATAGACAGTGCCTGAAGAACTATGAATGGAGGTTCATGACATTGTACACAAGGCAGTAATCAAGACCATCCCCAAGAAAAAGAAATGCAAAAAGGCAAAATGGTTGCTTGAGGAGGCCTTATAAATAGCTGAGAAAAGAAGAGAAGCTAAAGGTAAAGGAGAAAAGGAAAGCTATACTCATTTGAATGCAGAGTTCCAAAGAATAGCAACGAGAGATAAGAAAGCCTTCCTCAGCAATCAATGCAAAAAAATAGAGGAAAACAACAGAATGGGAAAGACTAGAGATCTCTTCAAGAAAATTAAAGATACCAAGGGAACATTTCATGCAAAGATGGGTTCAATAAAGGACAGAAATGGTATGGACCTAAGAGAAGCAGAAGATATTAAGAAGAGGTGGCAAGAATACACAGAAGAACTATATGAAAAAGATCTTCATGACCTAGATACCACGATGGTGTGATCACTCACCTAGAGCCAGACATCCTGGAATGTGAAGTCAACTGGGCCTTAGGAAGCATCACTACAAACAAAGCTAGTAGAGGGAATGGAATTCCAGTTGAGCTCTTTCAAATCCTAAAAGATGATGCTGTGAAAGTGCTGCATGCAATATGTCAGCAAATTTGGAAAACTCAGCAGTGGCCACAGGACTGGAAAAGGTCAGTTTTCATTCCAATCCCAAAGAAAGGCAATGCTAAAGAATGTTCCACATACTAGCAAAGTAATGCTCAAAATTCTCCAAGCCAGGCTTCAACAGTACATGAGCCATGAAATTCTGGATGTTCAAGCTGGATTTAGAAAAGGCAGAGAAACCAGAGATCAAATTGCTAACATCCGTTGGATCACTGAAAAAGCAAGAGAGTTCCAGAAAAAAAAAAAAAATCTACTTCTGCTTTATTGACTATGCCAAAGTGTTTGACTGTGTGGATCACAACAAATTGTGGAAAATTCTTGAAGAGATGGGAATACCAGACCACCTGACCTGCCTCCTGAGAAATCTTAATGCAGGTCAAGAAGCAGAAGTTAGAACTGGACATGGAACAACAGACAGGTTCAAAATAGGGAAAGGAGGACATTAAGGCTGCATATTGTCACCCTGCTTATTTAACTTATATGCAGAGTACATCATGAGAAATGCTGGGCTAGAAGAAGCACAAGCTGGAATCAAGATTGCTGGGAGAAATATCAATAACCTCAGATATGCAGATGACACCACCTTTATGCCAGAAAGTGAAGAACTGAAGAGCATCTTGATGAAAATGAAAGAGGAAAGTGAAAAAGTTGGCTTAAAGCTCAAATTCAGAAAACTAAGATTATGGCATCCAGTCCAATCACTTCATGGCAATTAGATGGGAAACAATGGAAACAGTGAGAGCCTTTATTTTTTTGGGCTCCAAAATCACTGCCGATGGTGATTGCACCATGAAATTAAAAGACGCTTGTTCTTTGGAAGAAAAGCTATGACCAACCTAGACAGCATATTAAAAAGCAGAGACATTACTTTGCGAACAAAGGTCTGTTTAGTCAAAGCTATATTTTTTCCAGTAGTCATGTATGGATGTGAGAGTTTGGGCTGTGAAGAAAGCTGAACGCTGAAGAATTGATGCTTTTGAACTGTGGTGTTGGAAAAGACTCTCGAGAGTCCCTTGGAATGCAAGGAGATCCAACCAGTTTATCCTAAAGAAAATCAGTCCTGAATATTCATTGGAAGGACTGATGCTGAAGCTGAAAGCCCAAAACTTTGGCCACCTTGATGCAAAAAACTGACTCACTAGAAAAGACCCTGATGCTGGGAAAGATTGAAGGTGGGAGGAGAAGGGGATGACAGCGGATGAGGTGGTTGGATGGCATCGCTGACTCAATGGACATGATCGTGAGTAAACTCTGGGAGTTGGTGATGGACAGGGAAGCCTGGAGTGCTGTAGTCCATGGGGTTGCAAAGAGTCAGACACAACTGAGCGACTGAACTGAGAGAATCTTTCAATAAATCATAAACCCCCAGGAATGCATTATTGTTAAATAGTGTGTTTTTATATCTCTGTAATTCCCCAGAGACACATCACTTGAAAATCAAAACTTGGAACGTTTAAAATCATACTTCTAAACTTCTAAAGCTGCAGAAGCAACTGAATGATTTAGTTCAGACAGGGGGTTTGTAGGACTTGGTTCTAATATTAGACAAATCAGTTCCCTCATCTCTTGCTGACCTATTTGTTCATCCATCCAAGTCATTACCCTAATCTCTCTATAGCTTCTGTGTTCTGTACAGTAATTAGCACATATGGGATCCATTTGTAGCAAGCAGTGTCACAGACTGTAGCAGGCAGTCTTTGATAATAAGTTTAAATGCAAACATTTATGAAAAACTTCCTCCCCTAAGAGGAGCAGCAGATCGATTAATTAGAAACAGTTAAGGAGTACATTGCTTCCCAGGTGGTGCTAGCAGTAAAGAACCTGCCTGCCAATGCAGGTAGATGTAAGAGACGTGGGTTCAATCCCTGGTTCAGGAATATTCCCTAGAGGAAGGCAGGGGAACCCACTCCAGTATTCGTGCCTGGAGAATCCCATGGACAGAGGAGTCTGGTGGGCTGCCGTCCATAGGATCGCAGAGTCAGTCACGACTGAAGAGACTTAGCACACAAGCAAGGTGTACCTTGGCAATGGTTGACAGGCAAGTGCAGAAGTTTCTTCACTCCAGATAGGAATACTGCTCTACAACGTAGCACTGGAAGACCTCTTCGCTGCATGAATGGGTATGTCTGGTACCTTATGGGGTGGGAGGCACTGATTGCAAAACTAGATGGCTGTGCAATGACCATTTTTGAAATTATATATGAAAGCTGTGTTCTGCAGAAGTGGGAACTGTGAACTAGAGAAAATATGTAAATATAATTTTATGTACACATATTTTATACATTCATTATTATAGGTGTGTATGTATATATATTTACATATATAGAGACATATATTTTATCTGTTTCCTATATCAAATACACACATTTATACTCAGATGGTAAACAGTCTGCCTGTAATGCAGAAGACCAGGGTTTGATCCCTGGATCAGGAAGATCCCCTGAGAAGGAGATGGCAACCCACTCCAGTATTCTTGCCTGGAAAATCCCATGGACAGAGGAGCCTGGTGGGCTACAGTCCATGGAGTTGCAAAGACTTGCATATGACTGAGCGAATAACGCAGACTGATGATACACATACAGATTTTCTCCACATAACATAGAAAAAAGTTTCTTCTCTTGAATTGTTGCTTAAATGGCTCTGCTGTGAGGAAGAAAATCAAGGAGGATAATGATACTCCACCTGAGTCTGTCTTATTAATTTGCTCCTCAATCTTTGCAATAAACCCTGCCAAAAACGTTGCTGCTCATAGGGAATGGACATATCATATTCCTTTCCAAAGGACAGTGTCAAAAACAAAACATATATAGCATGGCCTTATCATTCCTTTGAAAAAAGGAGTTGGCCATCTTTAGAAAGTTATTGATATTTCCCTGGTTTTCATTGATAGGCCCTCATCCCAGTACTTTTCTTTAGGCCAAGTAACTCTAATCTTCTAACATTTTTCCTGGCAGAATTTGACAAACTATTTCCCATGGGTCAAATCTGGCTTGTTGTCTATTTAAGAATTTTTTTTTTAATATTTTAAAATTGTTGTTTAAACATTTTTTCTAGTGAAGGAGAATATGTGCTGGAGAAGAATATAGGGCCTACAAAGGTCTAAAAATATTTACTCTATGGCCCTTTATAGATACAGTTAGTTGATCTCTATTCTAGGAGTTAGCTCCAAGGCCCTAATCATTGCATGGTCAGAATGAAAATCATGATGGTCCAGGCTTATTTCTTGATAGTCCTAGTTATTAGGCAACACCTGACTGTGTTAGACAGTAGTATAGTTTCCTCTATATCTCTGACCAGAGAATGAGTCTCTGATCTAGAAAGTTATCCTGTAACCAACAAAGCACAAGTTTGGCAAAAGTACACATGGAGCATTGAACAAGTTTGAACACATCCACATAGTCACATCATACCAGATCCACTGAGGAGGTCAATGAACTTATGTCAGTACCACATTACAGTTGCATCCATGATAATTATGCAGGTGATGTAGCAAAATAAAGTGGGTATATGGTCCATTACTGTTTTTGCTTGCTCATTTGCCAAACTCTTGAACTTCTACTTCCAGTTTCTTTCCACTTAATTGGCCAGCATTGTCAATCTCTGAGGAAAGAGTCTCTGATGATAAGCATCTTACCTCTTATACGCTTGGTTTGTTTCTTTAAGACTGACCTTTATTTAAATTATTTAAAGGTACTTCCTTGGTGGTCCAGTGGCTGGGACTCCAAGCTCCCAGTGCAGGGGGCCTGGGTTGGGGAACTGGGCCAGTTGGGGAACATGCCACAGCTAGGAGTTTGCATGATGCAACTAAGACTCAGTGCAGCCAAGTAAATAAATAAAATGAAATATTTAAAAATATGTAATAAGCGATTATAAGGATTCTGTTTTTACCCTTAAGTAAGAGGTGATTTTCTTCTTGAATGGAAAAAAAACTTTACCCTATATACTCAGCTTACTTGTCTATTTTTCCCAGTTGTTTTGGCATCCCTTTATCTATTTTGGATAAAATCAAGACAAAAAGATCTTCTCAACTTATATACATGTGTACACGCACACACACACACACACACACATTTGTGGTTTTCTTCCTAAAGCCAGTTCATATAAAGTCATTTTTTGTCTTGAGAGAAAAAGTTAAAATGAAATTCCTCACATAAGGATGGGAATAATCATGTCAGATCTTTTCAGTTTTCCCTGTTCCCCGGTTACCTCACTTTCTTTTCATTAAAAAAAAAAAAATCTCTGGTTCCCTGGGTTAGTGCAAAATAATCAGTAGTGAATTAAGTTATTTGCTTCCAAAATGTCAAGACCATGAGGGCTCCAGAGGACCTAGGTCACAGATGTGACCTCTAGTCAGTGGCCTCCAATTAATGGTGCTCATGACTGTAAGCACTGCAAATGTTAGCTCTTATCTATCCACACAGGATCATTGTTTAAAATGATTATCTCACTATTATTGGCATGCATGGAGTACTTTTGAATTTGAATCAAATTGAATTGAATCAGATCAAAGGGCAGGAAGACCTTACTCTCTGTGCCCTGTTGTTGGCATATGCTTGCCTGCTTCTTCACTTCAAAGTGCTGTTTCTAGTTCTCAAGTCTGAATGCTTTCCCTTTTCTATTTTATTCAGCCTCAGCTTATACCTCAATCCTTTTTGTCCTCAGATTTGACTTTTCCTGTGACTTTTGGATACCTGATATTAAGACCTTTACCGTGCCTCCTCCTGGGCTCTGTGGATGCCAGATTGGCCTCTGTAGTTGCCCGCTGAACTGTGTCTGTGCTGTCACTCCAGCCACTCCTGCCTGATACAATAAAATATGCTTTTCTGTAAAAGCAAACTATCCGAAGTAGAGATCCACATATCCCTGTCCATGGTCCTGAATTGCCACTGTACTAAAACACCATGGTGGTATCGTCTTCTCAGATCTGCCTACACTCCATTTATCTTACTCTCCAGTCTGGTTCATGGTCTTGGCCTCTGAGTTCTATTCTGCCAAGCTTTGGACGTGAGCACTATTTTTAAGTTGTGAAGCACCTCTAGGAGGATGCTATGTGGAGACCCTGAAATAGTGGACTTGGCCTGTATCTGCCACCTGAGTTTATTTTCATTTGATGAAAAGATGTTTAAAACCAAAGGCAATGGCTTGAAAGAAAATGTTGTGTGTGGGTGTAACTCTTAGATCTTTCAGATCTTTTTTCCAAGTTATTTTATTTTCCAATCCCTCTATATTACTCAACACTTTAACTATGCCCTGCCTGGGCTCTGTGTGTCAATGTACACTGATAGGTTTATATACATAATTATCATTTTGGTACTTTGCACAGGATTTTAATTTTTATTTTTTTGGAACTTTATTTTTGTCACAGGGACAGAGAAAATCTTAGAGCATCTAGATGTTAAATAAGTTTGCCCAGAGAGTTGTGAAACTCTGATAAATGACTATATCATTAATGAAAGCTGATTTCAAAGCCTAATGAACACCACTGAGAATGCTGAGTTGATAAGAATCCAGATATTATAAAAATTTTCCTTTATCTTTAGATAAAGATGATTACAAAGAAGAATAGGTTATATGAGTAGAGAAAGTGAAGTTTTCATTTTAGGCAAACAAATTTGGCCATAAATTGATAATCATAGTAGTTGGGCTAACAATACGTGGGGGCTTCTTACATATATTCCCTCTACTTTTGTTCATGTTTGAAAAACATAAAATTTTTTAAAGTTGTTTTAGATAGTTGGATGGAGAAGGCAATGGCACCCCACTCCAGTACTCTTGCCTGGAAAATCCCATGGATGGAGGAGCCTGGTAGGCTGCAGTCCACGGGGTAGCTAGGAGTCAGACACGGCTGAGCAACTTCACTTTCACTTTTCACTTCCATGCATTGGAGAAGGAAATGGCAACCCACTCCAGTGTTCTTGCCTGGAGAATCCCAGGGACGGGGGAGCCTGGTGGGCTGCCATCTCTGGGGTCGCACAGAGTCGGACACGACTGAAGCGACTTAGCAGCAGCAGCAGCAGTGGCAGCAGATAGTTGGAAGTAAGAGACTTTTGAAAAAAATTGTACTACATCTATATGCTAAAATACCAGATACATATTAAATTATTTCTGAGTGTTTTATGTAAATAGGCTTATAATTAAGTCATAGAAACAGAGCTGTTAGAAACATGGGAAATTCTATGAAGTCTGTGTCAAATTCTGTTTAACCAATTCATGAAGTTTTTTTGTTTTGTTTTTAAACTGGCAAGATTAATACTTAATACAACTTGAGATTTTGATTAAAAACTTAAAAAATATAAAGACACGAAGAGTATAAATTTCTTCATATCACCTTAACCTTTCTTCTCCTGATACAATGTCTCTCCTCGGAAGTGACACCTTTATCAGGTTCAGGGTATTATCCTTGACGACTGTTTAAAAAGTGAATTAATATCAGTGTGTAAATTATAAATACATAGTTCTATTATACATATATGTGTTAGCACATTATGCAATGTTTTCCTGACAACTGAATTTTAAACTTAACTGTATTTGGAAGATAGTAATAGTCATTTGAAGGAAATTACTCCCCCATTTAAAATACCTATTTCAACCATTTAAAATACCTATCTTACAACTTGGTCTGTCATCCCACTATTCTAGTGACAAGATTCTGAACCTTGCTGGTATAGAAGAGGGAAAAAAGGATGCAATTTTGAAGATAAAAGAAAATATTTACCACCTATTATTACCACAGTCCATGTAGGTATGACTAATTGTTAGCCTGAGCTAGTAAAATATCTGGCAGTATTTTATAAGGAAATACTTCTCCAGTTTTCTGAGAGTCCTGGTACTGAGCCAAAATTAGACCTCCAATCATGGTGAATTTTGCTCTGGTCCATAATTACAGCCTAACCTGCAGAGTCTGACAACATTGTTCTGGGTCATCCATGTGCTCAGACTGCCTGTCAGTTGTTCTCTGTTAATTTTGTTGCACATACAATTACTGCCATTACAGCATCAAAGCTCTGTCAGGGACATAAACAATTATCTAATTTGCTTAATGAGGGTGATAGCATAAAGCCACCTCACATTATTGACATGTCAGTGTTTTAAAACGTTACCTGCTCCCTTAAATGCCAGATTATTTTTTCCTCTTGCATTAAAAGTTTTCTTTGTGTTTTTTCCCCATATTTATTGGGATGTGTTGATTTAAGTTTAAGGTACTCAGTATATTGATTTGATACATTTATAAATTGCAAAATGATTACCACTTCTCTGCCATCACATTGTTACCATTTCTTTTCTGTGGTGATAACATCTGAGATCTACTCTGTTAGCAACATTCAAGTATATGTATGATACCGTGTTGGTAGATTTAATCACCATGCTTAACTGGACATGGGACAACAGACTGGTTCCAAATAGGAAAAGGAGTATGTCAAGGCTGTATATTGTCACCCTGTTTATTTAACTTATATGCAGAGTACATCATGAGAAACTCTGGGCTGGAAGAAGCACAAGCTGGAATTAAGATTGCCGGGAGAAATATCAATAACCTCAGATATGCAGATGACACCACCCTTATGGCAGAAAGTGAAGAGGAACTCAAAAGCCTCTTGATGAAAGTGAAAGTGGAGAGTGAAAAAATTGGCTTAAAGCTCAACATTCAGAAAACGAAGATCATGGCATCCGGTCCCACCACTTCATGGGAAATAGATGGGAAAACAGTGGAAACAGTGTCAGACTTTATTTTTCTGGGCTCCAAAATCACTGCAGATGGTGACTGCAGCCATGAAATTAAAAGACGCTTACTCCTTGGAAGGAAAGTTATGACCAACCTAGATAGCGTATTCAAAAGCAGAGACATTACTTTGCCAACAAAGGTTCATCTAGTCAAGGCTATGGTTTTTCCAGTGGTCATGTATGGATGTGAGATTTGGACTGTGAAGAAGGCTGAGTGCTGAAGAATTGATGCTTTTGAACTGTGGTGTTGGAGAAGACTCTTGAGAGTCCCTTGGACTGGAAAGAGATCCAACCAGTCCATTCTGAAGGAGATCAGCCCTGGGATTTCTTTGGAGGGAATGATGCTAAAGCTGAAACTCCAGTACGTTGGCCACCTCATGCGAAGAGTTGACTCATTGGGAAAGACTCTGATGCTGGGAGGGATTGGGGGCAGGAGGAGAAGGGGACGACAGAGGATGAGATGGCTGGATGGCATCACCGACTCGATGGACGTGCGTTTGAGTGGACTCCGGGAGTTTGTGATGGACAGGGAGGCCTGGCGTGCTGTTGTTCGTGGGGTCGCAAAGAGTTGGACATGACTGAGCGACTGATCTGATCTGATATACTACATCCCCAAACTTGTTAATCTTATAGCTGAAAGTTTGTACCACTTAACCAAGATCTCTCCCCTTCCCCCCGCCCCACCATCCTCTGGGAACCACCATTCTACTCTCTATTTCTCTGAATTTGTCTGTTTTAGATTCCCCATATAAATGATATTATAGATTATTTGTCTTTCTCAAAACCCCAATTTCTTTGCCTTTGTGTAAGTTACATCACCTCAAACATCACTGAGGCAGCTCAGCAATAGTGTTATAAGATACTGACTTTTTTTTTAAGGAGAGTTTTGTTTTTTGGAGGGGGGCTGTGCTGGGTCTTCGTTGCTGTGTGTGGGCTTTCTCTAGTTGCAGCAAGTGGGGGCTACTCTTTACTGCAGCACTAAGGCTTCTCACTGCAGTGGTTTCTCTTGTTGTGGAGCAGGCTCTCAGGTGCAGGCTCAGCAGTTGTAGCCCGTGGGCTTAGTTGCCCCGAAGCATATGGAATCTTCCGATACCAGGGATTGAACCCATGTCTCCTGCATTGGCAGGTGGATTCTTAGCCACTGGACCACAAAGGAAGTCCAAGGCATTGACTTTTAAATAAATTATGATAGAATTTCTATGTATATGAAATTGATAAAACCTGGGTAACTTTTCCTGAGGCAGTGTAGCCTCTTATCAATGAGACTTGCTGCTGGGGTGATATTAAAAATATTTTCTACTGAAAATCATATGTCCCTTCCATATCATGGTGGTAGTGGGTTAGTTGCTAAGTCATGTCTGACTCTTGAGACCCCATGGACTGTAGTCCGCCAGGCTTCTCTGTCCATGGATTTCCCGGGAAAGAATACTGGAGTGGATTGCATTTTCTTCTCCAAGGGATCTCCTCAATCCATGGATTGAACCTGAGTCTCTTGCATTGCAGGTGGATTCTTTACCACAGTTGTTTTTCAGTTGCTCAGTCGTGCCCGAGTCTTTGCAACCCTGTGGACTGCAGCACGCTGGGCCTCCCTGTCCCTCACCGTCTCCTGGAGCTTGCTCAAACTCATGTCCATTGAGTCAGTGATGCCATCCAATAATCTCATCCTCCATCATCCCTTCTTCTCCTGCCTTCAATCTTTCCCAGCATCAGGGTCTTTCCCAGTGTGTCAGCTCTTCACATCACATGGCCAAAGTGTTGGAGCTTCAGCCTCAGCATCAGTCTCTCTGGTGAATATTCAGGATTGATTTCCTTTAGGATTGCCTGATTTGATCTCCTTGCAGTCCAAGGGACTCTCAAGAGTCTTCTCCAACACCACAGTTCAAAAGCATCAATTCTTTGATGCTTAGCCTTCTTTATAGTCCAACTCTCACATCTGTACATGAGTACTGGAAAAACCATGGCTTTGACTAGACAGACCTTTGTTGGCAAAGTAATATGCCAGGTTTTAAAATATGCTGTCTAGGTTTGTCATAGCTTTTCTTGCAAGGAGTATACATCTTTAATTTCATGGCTGCAGTCAGCATCTGCAGTGATTTTGGAGCCCAAGAAATAAAGTCTCTCACTGTATCTATTGTTTCCCTATCTATTTGCCATTAAGTGATGGGACCAGGTGCCATGATCATAGTTTTCTGAATGATGAAGTTTAAGCCAGCCTTTTCACTCTCCTCTTTCACCTTCATTAAGAGGCTCTTTAGTTCTTCTTTGCTTTCTGCCATAAGGGTGATGTCATCTGCATATCTGAGGTTATTGATATTTCTCCTGGAAATCTTGATTCCAGCTTGTGCTTCATATAGCCTGGTATTTTGCATGATGTACTCTGTACAGAAGTTAAATAGGCAGGGTGACTATACACAGCCTTGGCATACTCTTTTTCCAGTTTGGAACCAGTCCATTGTTTCATGTCTGGTTCTAACTTTTGATTCTTGGCCTGCATACAGGTTCCATAGGAGGCAGGTAAGGTGGTCTGTTTTTCCCATCTATTTACGAATTTTCCACAATTTGTTGTGATCCACACAGTCAAAGGCTTTAGCCTAGTCACTGAAGTAGAAGTAGATGTTTTTCTGGAATTCTCTTGCTTTTTCTATGTTCCAGTGGATGTTAGCAATTTGATCTCTGGTTCCTCTGCCTTTTCTAAATCCAGCTTGAACATCTGGAAGTTCATGGTTCACGTACTGTTGAAGCCTAGCTTGGAGAATTTTAAGCATTACTTTGTTAGCATGTGAGATGAATGCAGTTGTGCGGTAGTTTGAACATTTTTTGACATTGCCTTTCTTTGGAACTGGAATGAAAACTGACCTTTTCTAGTCCTGAGCCAGCAGGAAAGCCCAACTCTTCCATATACAGGGGTGTATTTCCAGAATCAAATCTGTGGTAAGATTTTTATAGGAGGCAATATGTTTTGAACAAGAGGTGGGCTGCCGTCTATGGGGTCGCACAGAATCAGACACGACTGAGGCGACTTAGCAGCAGCAGCCATAGTAGGAAGGAGAGAGTAGTGAGTTAGGTATTTAAAATTCTAGTTTTAGTTTTGCCATAACTAGCCTTGTAGATCTGGACAGCTCATCTAATTTGCTTAGATCTCAATCTCATCTGTCCAATGGAAAGTCTTTTCTGCCTGCAGTGATGCTTTTTTTTCCATCACCAAGTATTTTTTGAATATTTAAGGCAGTGAGAATGTAGAGATAGAAAGACTACCTCAAAGAAATCACTTAGTGAGAACTTCCTTGGTGGTCCAGTGGTTAAGACTCCAAGCTTCTGATATCTTACAGTGAAGGGTGTCAGGTTTGTGATCTCCAAAGAAGAGAATTTAGCTTCAGGACCAGAGACAATGCTTGGTCACTCAGAGCTTTTGTGTAGCAGAGTTTTATTACAGTCAAAAATGGACAGAGAAAGGTTCAAATATAAGAAGGGGGCAGAGTGTGCCCTGCTTACTAGTTTAGACAAGGCTTTATATCCTTTTTCCACTGGTTACTAAGAATAGATTTAAAAAATGCCTCAAGGTTTTAAAGGTCTTACCAGACCCACTCCTGAAATATAGGTCTTAAAATAACAAGATTAGTTAGAAGGTTCTTAAGAAGGAGAAACATGTCCTGGAGCAAGATATATTGCTGTTATATAATTATTAGTACAAAGTTTAAGGAAAAACATACTCTTAAGCAAGATGAGTTGTTTTGTTGTGTAATCATTAGCTCTAGGCTTAAAGAAAAAAACATCTTATGTGACTAAGAAGAACGAATATGGAAAAAAACATTTCTCCTTTTCTCCTCTTTGAGGGTTCTGGACCCTCTCTCCTCCTCGAGGGCTCTGTACTCCTTATCAACCTACCTAAGAATTTACTCTCTCACTTCCAAGAGCTTCTAATGCAAGGGCCATGGGTTCAATCTCTGGTGAGGGAACTAAGATCTCATATGCCATGGGACATGGCCAAAAAAATATTTAAAAAAAGAAAAAGAAATCAATTTGTGAGGAGGACAGTAAAATAACCTAATGTGGTGATAAAACTGTAATGTATGAAGTGAAAGTATTAGTTGCTCAGTTCTGACTCTCTGTGTGTAGAATAAGCAGTGGGGTCCTAGAAGCCAGACCCCTAACTCATCTAAGGAGTGGCATGAGCTGAGTCTTGAAGAAACAGTAGGAGTTAGGCAAGTAAATGAGGCTGGAAGAACATTTCAAGGAAAGGCAACAGCACATCATAGATGTGATATGTGAGAAACCATTATATATTTAGAGCAGAAGTATTTTGTCATGGTTGGAGTGAGGGGTTCATCTATCAGAATATCAAAAGAAGATGAAGCTGAAAATGGAGCTTTAGAAGAGCCTTTTATGCCATTCCACTAATCTAAACGTGTCATGAACATGATAAAGACCACTTGATAGTGAATTCTCTGGTAGTTCAGTGGTTAAGACTTCAGGCTTTCAATGTTGAGGGTCAGGGTTCAATCCCTGGTTGGGCAACTAAGATCCCACAAGCTGCATGGCATGGACAAGAAAGACCACTTGACAGACTTTAAGTAGGGGAATGATATGATTAAATATTAGAAAGAGACATATTATAGGAGTATGAAGATTGATTGCAAAGGGTGAGGCCTGCCTCAAGTGAACCAGTAGAATACTATAGCAAATATTGAAGAAGAATATCCAAGAGGAAGGGATGAATGCCTAATTGTGGCCATGATAATGGGGATAGAGATAAAAGAATAGATATAAGAAAGACTTAAAGGATGGGATGGAGGAAATGGTGAAGGTGATCAAAAGGTGCAAACTTCAAGCTATATGGTAAATAAGCTTAGGAGATGTAATTTACATCATGGTACAGTTTATACTGCATTTTGTAGTCAAAAGTTGCTAAAAGAGTAGATCTTAAAAGTTTTCATTACAAGAAAAAAGTGTAACTAAAGTGAATAAATGTTAACTAAACTTATGTGGTAGCCATTTTGCAACATACACATATATCAAATCAATATGTAGTATACCTAAAACTAAAAGTAATGTCAATAGTGTGTCAATAGACCTGGAGGGGGAGAAGTTCTTAAGTTGGGGGGGGTAGTACAATTCAAAGATGATATGTGATTTCTGGCTTATGCATTTGGATGGATGTAGATAAATACTGAGATAAAAAATATGGATAGAATAACAAGATAGTGGACATTTGTTGTTTTTGTGGCTGCCCAGCAGCAGAACTCCTTTCTTTTTGGAGGGCAACTCTCCATAAGTCTTAGCTACAATCAGCACCCACATCTCACCATAGAAGCCAAGTACCAGCTCTGGTGAGGCATCCAGTGTTTGTGTCAGCAGCTAGCAGTTGATAGCAGCCGCGTGGCTGTGGTGCCTGGCGTTCATCAGCAGTCACATTGGACTCTTTCTGTGCAGTGATCTGGTTGCTGTCCAGATCCCCATGAAACTGCCTGCTTCCTAAGCCTGGCTGTATGCTTTCTAATGTCTTCCCTTCAGTTTAAATCAGTCAGATAAGTTTCTGATGCTTGCAATTAAGTTCTTTGATGATACTAGCAAATTTGGAGAAAATATTTTTATGTTTCTGTCTAGATAGGGCTTTCTGAACAATGTTACTGGAACTCGCTCTAGCAAGCTCTTAAAAGTGACTTATGACTAACCAGATAATGAGAGAATTCTGGAGAGATTTACCTCAGAGAGGCATGTATTTAGAGTTGGGGATGAGGCATGTGAAAGCCAGGATGTTGGCGGCATCCCTGGGCTATAAAGCTGAAGACAATTGTCTTACCTTTTCCACGAGAGCTCTATTTTCAGAGAATAGAGACAAGGACCCTTTTCCATCCCACCTGAGAACCCAGGACCCTTTCCATCCCACCTCTAAAGAGACTTTCTGAAGGAAAGGGAACAGCTACCTGATTCCTTTATATAAATGTAGTAGTAGTAGTAGTGTTAGTTGCTCAGTTGTGTTCAACTCTTTGCAGTCCCATAGACTATAGCCCGCCAGGCTCCTTTGTCCAAGGAATTCTCCAGGCAAGAATATTAGAGTGGGTAGCCATTCCCTTCTCCAGGGGATCTTTCTGACGCAAAGCCTGAACCCAGGTCTTCTGCACCACAGGCTGATTCTTTACCATTTGAGCCACCAGGGAAGACCTATGTAAATGTACTGATTGCTTTTTGTTGGTGGTGGGAACTTCTTTCCTCCAACACAATCCCTCTATTTGTAGAGTAATATCTGGCTTTTGCTGTATTACCCCAGGGGAAGGAATAGGGACATGGGGAACCACAGGGTGGTTATTTGCTTTTTGTTAAATTAAAAAAAAATTATTGAGGCATACTTGCTTTACAATTGTGGTTAGTTTCTTCCTGGTTAGTTTCTTCTGACAAAGTTAATCAACTATATGTGTACATATATAGAGAGAGCTCCCTCTGAGAGCTCCCTTCCACCGCGCTCCCTATTCTTTTGTTTTTAAGTGAATAATAAGGCTCTGTCTCTACTTTAGAAACTTCATGTGTGTGTGTGTGTGTGTATGTGTGTGTGTGTGTATGTGTGTGTATTCAGGATAATATTAACAAACAAGGAAAGAGAGGAAGAAATAGTAAATATGTTCACGTATCTTAGAGACATTAGTGGACTGAAGATAGCAATTTTCAGATGATCATAGAGTAATGACTAGGGGACTAAAATTTTGAAGTGGTGGCAAAAGATAAGAAATGGGTTAAAGTTTTACTAAGAAAAAAGTTGTACTGGTAGAGAACTGATAGTTGGAGAGAAACAGGAGCAGAGAACTAAAGGCTTACCACTTGGAGGATGCACATCCTCAGGGACAGGGTCTAATCCAACTAGTCAGGAAATTAGAATAGGAATAATTTCCCTCCTGAGCCTCATTCTTGCCAACAAGTATTTGTGCGCCTACACTTGCCAAGTACTATGATAGGTCCTGAAGATATAGCCATGAGCAAAAATAAACAAAGGTCCTGCCCTCACAGATCATACATTCTACGGTGGGAAGATTAAATAAACAACTCTGTGTGTCAGGCAGAAATAAATATGATAAAAAGTAAGATGAATGATCTTGAAAATGACAGGAGGAGTCAGACAGGTATTGTTTAAAGATAAACTGGGGCATGTTAAAATTTTTAAGGGTTTATTTGAGCAAAAATCCATTCAAATTGGGTAGCATTCAACTGGAAGTGGTTAGAAGTGCTCCACTAAGAGGAGCTGGGGCAAGACTTTAATAGAGAAGACATGAAAGCTAAGCAAGGAAATTATATGATGGCTATAGGTTGAGTGGTTGCCTTATTTGGGGAAGCCTAGTTGGTTATTTGTGATTGGCTGTTCTTAGGTTTTGCGATCTTAAAATTGAGAAACTAACAGGCTTAGTATGTGTTCAGTAAATTAAAATGTGCATGTCTTAATTGTTTTCTGTCAAGTATTTCACCTCTCTCTTATCTCCACCACCAGCTTTCACTTTCTCTTTTCTTAAAGACAAAGATAGCACCTTAAATTTAGCCAGTGTTTCCTTCAGCATGAAACACACATTCTGCCCTTGTTCCATCTATTGAGCACATGATGAACTAGGGATTTGGAGAAATAAAGAGGTGTCAGAAGGATGAAAAGCTTCCTTTTAGCCTTACAGTCTGATGATATCTTCCAAAAATGTTTAAAGTTATAATCAACTCAATTATAAAAAGCTGTTCAGAAAAGAATAGCTAATAGAGAAGCTATTCCGTTATTATATTAGAATAGCTATACTAGAATAGTGCTAGCCTACTGGCACTTCTCTGAGCAACATTGTAAGAGGTTCATAGGCATGTGGGTCTCTCACTGAGAATCTGACTTCTTCCCACCCTCAATACTCCTGGGAACACCCCTTCCAGAAATGAGGTGTTCAGAGCCATCTAATTCGATAACAGAAAGCTTGGTCTGAGCACAGGAGTGTAGAGGATCCCCCCCACCAACCCTGACTATTTCTCAGACATCCAATCTGGAGCACCCACTTCGCCTTTCATCTGCCTTCTGCCCCAGTCCCCACCAAACCTCTCTCCGTGTGATGCAGGAAGTATAAGTGGACCTATTGTATTGAAGTTCAGAGAGAGAGAGAGAGAGAGAAACTAGAGATTCTATATAAATTAATTCAGAAAATGAAAAGAAACTATCCCCCTCCAACCTATTGCTCAGCTAAGAAAGTATCATTAAGCCTCAAAGATTTGCTACATCCTATTTCTACATCTGCATACTTGCGTTCCCAGGTATCCACATTTTAGGTAATTGTAAAGAAAAAATAAATCCAACCATCTTTATTGTTTTTTGGCACAGATTTCCATATGAAGTGAAACCCTGGGCTTTGTGAATGCTATAGGTATACTAAATCACAAATGTAATTTGAAGAATCAATGCCAAAAATGTTAAAATGTAGAGGAGGTCCAACCAGTCCATCCCAAAGGAGATCAGTCCTGGGTGTTCATTGAAAGGAATGATGCTAAAGCTGAAACTCCAGTACTTTGGCCACCTCATGCGAAGAGTTGACTCATTGGAAAAGACCCTGGTGCTGGGAGGGATTGGGGGCAGGAGGAGAAGGGGACGACAGAGGATGAGATGGCTGGATGGCATCACTGACTCGATGGACATGGGTCTGAGTGAACTCCGGGAGTTGGTGATAGACAGGGAGGCCTGGCGTGCTTCGATTCATGTGGTCGCAAAGAGTTGGACACGACTGAGCGACTGAACTGAACTGAACTGAGAGGATAAACTGGACTGTGTGATTAGGTAGTAAGCAGGGTGGGGTCCCAGGATTCTCTTGTAGCTCAGTCAATAAAGAATCTGCTTGCAATGCAGGAGACCAGGGTTCAATTCCTGGGTCAGGAAGATCCTCTGGAGAAGGAAATGGCAACTCAGTCCAATATTCTTGCCTGAAAAATCCCTCAGACAGAGGAGCGTGTTGGGCTACAGTCCATGGGGTCGTAAGAGTCAGACACGACTGAGCAACTAAAATAACAAAACAGAGTTATTATAACAAAATACAGAGTTATAAATAACAAAACAGAGGGGCCCAGAAGTCAATGGTTAGTTGACTAAGGTTAAATAAGGACTTTGGAGTTGTGGTATGTATCCAGGTGAAATAAAGCTGTAAGAAAATTGCTCTCCCTTGATAGCATGAAATACACCACCTCCAAGGCCCAGAGTAGGGACCAAATATTCTGGACCTCGTTCCAAATGGCTAATTTGGGTTAGGAGGCAGAATCTTCCACGATGGCTATTATGGAGGCAAGGTGGGACAGCAGGTTCTGTTAGATCACCTCAGCTTACTTTTTTTTTTTTTTAACCCTCCCACCCCTGCCCCAAATACTAAGGTATTCATTCAATTAATCAAGAATTCTTGGGGGTGTGATAGTGCTAAAAATGAAGAATTCAAGAGACAAATGCAAGGCTGGGGAAAAAAGCAAAAACAATTGAAGAAAAAAATAAAAAATTTGGAAGAATAGATGTCAGGGTTGTGCCAAGTAAGGATGTTATTTTCCAGACACAGACATAGGGTTGAATAAATAAGTCTATTCCTCTATATTGGCCAAAATTATTTTGCATCTCTCAGCTTCTACCTTTTGAGGAACTATAATACATCTCCCATGCACATGGTTTCTAAGAAAACAGCCTATTTAAATAGTTTGACCCTGTGCCTTGATCCAGGAATGAGCCATCAAGAAAAGCTGTAAAATGTGAGATCATGTTTCCCACCATGAAATGCAGAATGAAATGAGTGAAATAAGACAGATTACTGGAATTACCCCCATTTTGCAAATGATGAAAATGGAGGTTTCCAGAGGTTAAAGAAGTTTTTTCAAGACACATGGTTAGTAGGGATAAAGCCAGGAATTCTAATCATAGCTTGTTTCCCTCTAAGACAAATCCTGGTTGCAGTAAGCACTCAGTAAACACAGGCAACAATTAAAACAAGCCTGGAAAATTTGTTTGAGAACAGATTGTGTCAGGCTTTGGATAATTTGCTTAGGAGGTTAAATTATGGAGAATGAGGACAGCTGCATAGATTCTGAGGCAGGAAGTAAAATGTTTCCAGTTGTTTTTTAAGAAGATAACTCTGACAGAGACCAGAGAACATTCTTCTAATAGTGCTTCCTTCCATCAAGCCATCCTTTTGTATCAATGAATTTTTATTTTATATATGCTAGCTGAAGTCATGTTTCTGTCACTTGCAACTGGAAAAGTCCTGATTAATAAATTTCAGTTTGTAGATGCGGAAACTTGAAACCAAACAGTTGAAATGAATCACAGTTTTTTGGTGTCAACATCAATACTATGTCTCCAAAGAGAGTTCCAGAAAAATATCTACTTCTGCTTTATTCACTATGCCAAAGCCTTTGACTGTGTGGACTACAACAAACTCTGGAAAATTCTTCAAGAGAAAGGAATACCAGCCAACCTGACCTGCCTCTTGAGAAATCTGTATGCAGGTCAGGAAGCAACAGTTAGAACAGGACATGAAACAACAGACTGGTTCCAAATCGGGAAAGGAGTACGTCAAGGCTGTATATTGTCACCCTACTTGTTTAACTTGTATGCAGAGTACATTGTGAGCAACGCTGGGCTGGGAGAAGCACAAGCTGGAATCAAGATTGCAGGGAGAAATATCAACAATCTCAGATATGCAGATGATACCCACCCTTATGGCAGAACGTGAAGAAGAACTAAAGAGCCTCTTGATGAAAGTGAACGAGGAGAGTGAAAAAGCTGGCTTAAAATTCAACATTCAGAAAATGAAGATCATGGCATCCGGTCCCATCACTTCATGGCAAATAGATGGGGAATCAATGAAAACAGTGAGAGAGTTTATTTTGGGGGGCTCCAAAATCACTGTGTATAAAATAGATAGCTAATGAGAACCTACTGTATTGCACAGGGACCTCTGCTCAGTGTTCCATGGTGACCTAAATGGGAAGGAAATGCAAAAAAGAGGGGATATATGTATACATATAGCTGATTTACTTTGCTGTATGGCAGAAACTGACACAGCAGTGTAAAGGAACTATACTTCAATAAAAAAATATATATATTAGTAGGAACTGTGAAATTTTTGCAATAGGTGTATGAAAATTTGAAACATCAAGATTATTTTAGTGATAGCACAAAGCTCCTACTTTCCACAATCCTAATTTATATGGAAATCCCATACTTTATATCTCTCCCAAGAGCTAAGACATTTTTAATCCTAAACTTTATATAGGCTTGTAGTAACTTACTCCTGAGATTGTTCTGGTGGCTTGTAATTCATATCCATGAGGAACAGTTGCTGTTGGCATAGACTTCCTTCCCAAGGTTGATATGCAGTGAGGAGAATTGGTTTTTATAGTGCTTGTAATTCGTAGTTAGATACGGAATTTTTTTTTTTAATGGATGAACCCTTTTTTTTCTTTCAAACTGAAGGATAATTGCTTGACAGTATTTTGTGGTTTTCTGTCATACATCAACAAGAATCAGCCATAGGTACACCCATGTCCCCTCCCTCCCAAACCTCCTTCCCACCTCCCTCCCCATCCTACCCTTCTAGATTGTCACAGAGCCCGTCTGAGTTCCCTGAGTCATACAGCAGATTCCCATTGGCTATATATTTTACATATGGTTTTGTAAATTTCCATGTTACTCTCTCCATACATCTCACCCTCTCCGTTCTCCACTACCCTCTAGATATGGATTTTTAATGTATATCCTCAATGTCTGTAGTGTGTTATCTCAGGACACAAGAAAATAGAAATAACATTTATTGCAGTTATATTTTTCCAGAACTAATTCTTTCCCATTTATTAAGCATATATGTTGTCTGGAAAGGAGAACGTCTTCCACCCTATCCACAGTTTACTCTGTTTATATTTTCTGTGATTATGGCCATAGATATATTAGGACTTATTTTTACCATCTTATTTTTGTCTTTTGTTTCTACAATGGTAGTTCTTTTTTCTTTACTTTGTTCTCCCAATCTCTTCCTGTTTTTTAATTAAGTTAATTGTGTTCTTCTTTTAAATGGAGAAACTTAAGCAAGGGTATATCCAATAAAACCAATTTTCAGGGAGGAAAAAAAAATCCAGAAATAGAAAAAAATAAAGTTAAAACTAGGTCACAGAAAAATCTAGATTCTTATCAGTGAAAAGCTCTATGCTTTTGATAATGGATGTTATGATACAAAATATCCTTTTAAAGCTTTCATTTGATATTCTTGGTGTTGACTTCCACCAGCAAGTGAGAATCTTAAATTCTTCAACTATAAAGTATGAGGAGCTATTTGGTTTCTTTGTTGTACTCATGGGCAGTTCATTCTTGGTGTGATAAACTGTTCTGTCCAATATGGAAACCAGCAGCCCCATGTGACTACTTCATTAATTAGACTAATTACATTTAAATTCATATTTAAAATCTAATTGCACTGGGCGCATCTCAAGCACCCAGTTGCACCATTTGGTTAGTCACTACTATTCTGGACAGTGCAGATTATGGAACACGGCTGTCACTGTAGAAAGTTCTATTGGACAGGCAGTGATAAGCCTATAGTGGTACTACAGTTTCATATGCCTTACAGCAGAACTGTTTGAGAGACTGAATCATGTTACAGAATTCAGAATTGACAATCCACTGCTGCATTCTGTAACTGTAATTCTTCCATCATCTTCTGCTCCTATGGTGAATAGTGACCATCATAGGGAGTGATGCTCACTATGGAGGTTACTGGGGGCTTCTGCTCTGCACATAAACTCCAGACTTGGTGCCCACAGGGCATCAGAAATGATTTATATGGAGTAACAGCTTAAGGAGTGGCAGCGATAGAGGCTGAGATGCTAACATCTGTAGAGCAGTGGGGATCTTGACTTTCTGAATGGTATGAGGAAGCCAAGAAAAGCAGGAGCATTTCCAGCTGAAGCTAGGTTGCCAAGGGTTGGACATGGCCTGGTCCATAGTATATGAATTCCTTTGAAGCTCTGACATCTCTACCTTGTTCGATTGGTTTAGGTCTAATCTGAATCAACTGGTTAGGAGGTCTGTCCTGAGCCTGTTGTATCACTGGTACATATGATTTATGGCAGCAGGTGGAACTGATTCAGGATGGCATTGGCAGGGAACACCCAGGCCAGCCACCATCTGCCCTTGGATATCCTGGCAGGTGAGATTCTCTTATGCCTCCTGGGCCAGCCAATATATAACACCAACATACATGTGCTCATTCATTGCAGGAACAGCTTTGCCTCTGAGGAAGGAGAAGCTGAGAAAGACCAAGCTCTTTGGTTCTCTCTTAACTCCAGCATTATTTGGACATAATATCCAAATATGTTATACTTGGATATATCCAAGTATATATATCTGGTTGTATCCAAGAAGAGAAAAGATTCTCCCTTTTTGTTGTCAGTGGTGTCAGTAGGCTCCTATTTACTTGACTTGGATTAATTTTTTCAAGTTTTAGCTGCTTCAAATTTGTTTTTATCCTGACTTGTGCTTAACTTCTGTGTTGAGCTGACAAACATGATTTCCCCCCAGGAATTTCTCTGTAGTTCATTTCCTCCACACGTTGTTGGTTCTGTCAAGTTTTTTGCAGCTCCCACAATCAGCCTCTGAATTTCCCAGTGGTATCTATGATCACCTCGATGCTTTAGCATTGTGCCAAATAAACCAGTTTTCTTTCAGGATATCATCATCAATATCTTCCCCAGTTTTAACTTTGTATTAGGTGCTGTGGTAAATACAAGAATGCAAGGCACACGATAGAGTGACAGCTTTGCCCTCACAAAATCGCCCAGCAGATAATTAAGCTACAGTTAAGTTACTTGACTCTGTGGATCACAACAAACTGGAAAATTCTTCAAGAGATGGGAATACCAGGGCACCTTACCTGCCTCCTGAGAAATCTGCATGCAGGACAGGAAGCAACAGTTAGAACTGGACATGGAACAACAGGCTGGTTCCAAACAGGAAAAGGAGTACGTCAAGGCTGCATATTGTCACCCTGTTTATTTAACTTACATGCAGATTATTTCATGTGAAATGCCGGGCTGGGTGAAGCACAAGCTGGAATCAAGATTGCAGGGAGAAATATCAACAACCTCAGATATGCAGATAACACCACCCTTATGGCAGAACATGAAGAAGAACTAAAGAGCCTCTTTATGAAAGTGAAAGAGGAGAGTGAAGAAGCTGGCTTAAAACTCAACATTTAGAATACTAAGATCATGGCATCTGGTCCCATCCTTCATGTCAAATAGATGGGGAAACAATGGAAACAGTGAGAGACTTTAATTTTTTGCACTCCAAAATCACTGCAGATGGTGCCTGCAGCCATGAAATTAAAAGATGCTTAGTCCTTGGAAGAAAAGCTATGACCAACCTAGACAGAATATTAAAAAGCAGAAACATTACTTTGCCAACATAGGTCCGTCTAGTCAAAGCTATAGTTTTTCTAGTAGTCATGTATGGATTTGAGAGTTGGACTATAAAGAAAGCTGAGCGCCAAAGAATTTATGCTTTTGAACTGTGGTGTTGGATAAGACTCTTGAGAGTCCCTTGGACTGCAAGGAGATCCAATCAGTCCATCCTAAAGAAAATCAGTCCCGAATATTCATTTGAAGCAGTGATGTTGAAGCTCCAATACTTTGGCCAGCTGATAGGAAGAACTGACTCATTTGAAAAGACCCTGATGCTGGGAAAGGTTGAAGGCAGGAGGAGGAGAAGGGGATGACAGAGGATGAGATGGTTGGATGGCATCACCAACTCGATGGACATGAGTTTGAGCAAGCTCAGGGAGTTGGTGATGGACAGGAAAGCCTGGCTGCTGTTGTCCATGGGGTCGCAAAGGGTCGAAAACGACTGAGCGACTGAACTGAGCGCAGGAAAATGTATATTCTGCGTTTGCATTGTTTGACTTTATGATTGTTTAAATCTGACATATGAAAATCTAACAAAGTTCAAGTATCTGGAAAACGTACGAATACTGGCATGATTGAGGATGGATTTTTTTGTTGTTAAGAACAATTGTGCAAATCCCCAATCGGCTATATAATCCGATGGAGTTGAAGGGAGCTACTCGCGTAAAACTTTGTGGAGCAGGAAAAGAGGGCGTGGGAACACCCTGTTGTTTTCCCCATGAACTTGCGGGTACGCCCAGATTGCGCATTGGTTCCCGCACACACCGCTCTACTCCGGCGTCTGCGTGATGGAGGCGTGTAGCCACTGGCGCACCGAGCGTGGCTCCGCCCCAGGCGCGCGCGGCTCCAAACTACTGTCCCCAGAAGGCTGTGCGAGTCCGAGAGGGAAGCGGGGGCGGCGGCCGCAGGAAGGGCGAGAGCGCAGTCTTCGTCGGCGGGTGTCTCCTCAGTCGTCGGACCGACAGCCCCCTGACGGAGGACGCGGCCCGAGCTTTCCCCGCAGCCCCGGGAGTTAGTCCGGGCGAGCCGGCACCACCGCCCGCGGGACGGGCGCGGGGCGGGATGTAGGGCTCCGAGCGCGGAGGCCGCGGGCGGGCTGGGGGAGCGCGGAGGGCGCGCCGAGGATGGAGAGAGCGATGGAGCAGCTCAATCGCCTGACGCGCTCGCTGCGCCGCGCGCGCACCGTGGAGCTGCCCGATGGTGAGCCGGCCGCGGGGCTGGGGCCGCCGGGGGCTGGGCTCGGGGAGCTGCGGGGGGTGGGGGAGACTAACTGCAAGCTGAACAAACGCCCACATTTACTTTCCTTGGCAGGGAGGGGCCGGTCTGGGACCCCTGGCCACCTCTCGGCCAGCACTCCCGCCCCGGGCAGGTGGAGTTTGTGGGAGGGGCCCGGGCCGTGGGTGTCCCGCAGCTGGAAGAAGCAGGACTTGAAGGAAGTCTCTCCGGACTGTCGGTTAGGGGTTTCGGAGAAGGAGCAGAAATATCACCCGGATGGCGGAGACCCGGATTCAGAAGATAGCATAGTTGTTGGGCTTATTCCATTTGCTGCCTGGAAATGCTGGGGAGGTGAGAGGGGGGGGGGGCGGGTAGGGTAGAGAGATCACCCCCGCCCCAACCCAAGTAGTATCGTTTACTTTAAGCTGCTGAGGGTAATTAAGCGGTCTTTTCTTTTTCAACATGTAGAGCGCCATTTTATTTTTACAATAAGCAGATAAATAAAAGGAGATCAAATGTCAAACGTGTACTTGAAGTGCTTGTTTGTTTACATGTATACACTTTAATATGCATATCCACTTCAGACAGTTTGGGGCTATGGTGCTTCTACAAAGGAGTAAGGCATGATCCTTGTAGTTCAGTATAATTTTTAGTTAAGTGTGTAAGAGTTCCTTCAGGATAGGTAACACACAAGTAGTAAAAGAGGTGAGAAAGCCGTTTTGTTTGCAGCCTCATGAATGGTTTAGTGGTAGTGGGTGAGAGCCGTGCTGCCTCTTAGAGGCTTTTGATTGTGTATGCGCAACTGAGAGAAAGGGTGCAGTTATGGCTGGTGATTTGTTTTTCTTTTTAATGCATTGTATTAGTTTATATCCGCCCCCGCCTCCGCCCCCGCCCGGAAACTTTCTTTGAATTGCTGCTGGAGCAGTGATTTTTAAGTTAGGGAAGGAGACCTTGGCACAGAGTCATCAGAGAAATGTGGACTGGGAACCTAGGGATGATTTTTCTGAAAAGATTTTCCCTTGTTTCCACCTATAATTGAGAACAGCATAATTTGAGTTGACGGTTAGTGAAAAGTACGTTTGTACTTGGTACTTTGCTAGTATAATGTAACAGACTGAAAATAATCCTGATGTTAGGAACAAGACTTTTGGCTTCAGCTTACTCTTTCTCTGTTTCGTTTCCACTTTGAGTACATTTTTTAAGTGCTTACTCATTTCTCACAGTCAGATTTTCTGGTGTCTGCTGCTGCGTGTGTAGTTTCATTGACACAGCAATTTGTATTGCTCAGCTTAAATCTCCATTATTATTATTATTTTTAACATAAATGTGACTTAGAATACTTGGATAATATTTCCTGATTTTAAAGGTAGTATGTTTTCATTGTAGAAAATCTTGAAAGAAAAAAAAATCTATTATTTCTTACCCAGTAATAAACAATGCCTAGTATTTTCTTGAGTTCTTTCTATTATTATTTCTTTCTCTACCAAATTAAGATCATACTGCATATAGTCTTTTGTTCTGCTTTTGGAAAGCACAACGCTTTTTATATCTTTAAACATGCTTAATGATTTTTCAGGCTTTCATATGATAATATGTAACAAACATTGAATCTAATTTTTTATGATAGATTTTATGAGGAACATCTTTGATTTTTAAATCTTAGTCTGCCTTTATAATTATTTCCTTAGGATTATTACACAGAAGAATATAGATCTAATTATATCAAGTTTAAAGACTAAGTATCAGCCTCTCAAGTTACTCTCTGGAACAGAAAGTTCCACTGACAGTCTGAGAGTCCCTGGACACTAGAGTAATGAAAAATAAAACTTTTCTGCAAGTTGCTTACATTTTTCTTTGATTATAATGAGTTTCCTCATCTTGTTTTAATTTATCCCCAAATTCTGATGACTCTTTTTGAATTCTTTGAAATTGGCTCTTTCAAGTACGCTCTCGCATGCGTACGTGCATGTATGTGTGTGTGTGTGTGTGTTACATTCCAGTTACAAAAATCCAGATTGTATTGCTTACGTTTTAAGGGCTGAACAGAATTTCTGAGACTAAATTCTAGTTAAATTTAGGAAATAATCAAATATTTACCTTGCTTTGTTAGAATTCGGTTATTAATCATTTGATTGGAATAAATTATTAAGGTTGGCGTTTTTAATCAGACTTCACTCTAAAGTTAACTTTGTTACATAGGATTAAACTGCAGATATTTACTGAATTGGATACTGGGCGGACATATTTATGTTCCCTTGAGATGATGAAAACCTGAGTATTCCCACTAAATAATGGAGTGCTGATTATTAGGACTAACAGGAATCTTGTGAGATAGGAAGTAAGGGAAAACAATGATTTTAGGGGTATAGATTCTCAGTGCACTTTAAAAAGTTGGCTTATATTGTTTGTTTATGTGGGGAAAAAAATCTTAAACTGCATTTACATTGAATGTAATTTGTTTAATAAAAGAATAGAACTTGAGCCCATTGGAATATATGCTTGAATGATGATTAGGATAATTCAGTTCAGTTCAGTTCAGTCGCTCAGTTGTGTCTGACTCTTTGTGACCCCATGAATTGCAGCACGCCAGACCTCCCTGTCCATCACCAACTCCCGGAGTTCACTCAAACCCATGTCCATCGAGTCAGTGATGCCATCCAGCCGTCTCATACTCTCCCCTTCTCCTCCTGCCCCCAATCCCTCCCAGCATCAGAGTCTTTTCCAGTGAGTCAGCTCTTTGCATGAGGTGGCCAAAGTACTGGAGTTTCAGTTTTAGCATCATTCCTTTCAAAGAAATCCCAGGGCTGATCTCCTTCAGAATGGACTGGTTGGATCTCCTTGCAGTCCAAGGGACTCTCAAGAGTCTTCTCCAACACCACAGTTCAAAAGCATCAATTTTTCGGCACTCAGCTTTCTTCACAGTCCAACTCTCACATCCATACATGACCACTGGAAAAACCATAGCCTTGACTAGCAGACCTTTGTTGGCAAAGTAATGTCTCTGCTTTTGAATACGCTATCTAGGTTGGTCATAACTTTCCTTCCAAGGAGTAAGCGTCTTCTGATTTCATGGCTGCAATCACCATCTGCAGTGATTTTGGAGCCCCCAAAAATAAAGTCTGACACTGTTTCCCCTGTTTCCCCATCTATTTCCCATGAAGTGATGGGACCAGATGCCATGATCTTCGTTTTCTGAATGTTGAGCTTCCAGCCAATTTTTTCACTCGCCTCTTTCACTTTCATCAAGAGGCTTTTTAGTTCCTCTTCACTTTCTACCATAAGGGTGGTGTCATCTGCATATCTGAGGTTATTGATATTTCTCCCGGCAATCTTAATTCCAGCTTGTGCTTCTTCCAGCCCAGCGTTTTTCATGATGTACTCTGTATATAAGTTAAATAAGCAGGGTGACAATATGCAGCCTTGACGTACTCCTTTTCCTATTTGGAACCAGTCTGTTGTTCCATGTCCAGTTCTAACTTGCTTCCTGACCTGCATATGGGTTTCTCAAGAGGCAGGTCAGGTGGTCTGGTATTCCCATCTCTTGAAGAATTTTCCACAGTTTATTGTGATCCACACAGTCAAAGGCTTTGGCATAGTCAAGAAAGCAGAAATAGATGTTTGTCTGGAACTCTTGCTTTTTCCATCATCCAGCGGATGTTGGCAGTTTGATCTCTCGTTCCTCTGCCTTCTCTAAAACCAGCTTGAACATCTGGAAGTTCACGGTTCACATATTGCTGAAGCCTGGCTTGGAGAATTTTGAGCATTACTTTACTAGTGTGTGAGATGAGTGCAATTACCAATTAAAAAAATCCTCCTCCATTTTATGGTTTGAGGAGAAATTGAATATAGCATAGTGAATCTGAGCTTTCTGGTCTTTGAGGTTTTCCTTTAAACAGTTTTCCGAAACTATTAATAAAAATGGCCAATGTATCTAATAAAGTGAGAGAAAGTTTAGTCTTACCACTCTTAAGTGAGAGTAAGTTTAATCTTATCACTCTGAACTTTCATTACATACCTAATTCTCAAGATTTCTTCATGAGTGTGGAGAAGGAAGCACCTGACAGCAAATTTTATTCAGTATTTTCTTAGTATTTGCTGGAGAGTCTCCTCCTAGCATCAGAGTTGTGGTTATATTTGTGTCTTCATACCTTTTAGTGTATGTAAGCTATATTTTTTTGACTTAAAAATAAGATCTATCTATAAATTTTATCTAAATAAACACTGTAAATAAACCCATGTGGACTTATGATGTTCACTTAAAATTGTGTACTATCTTGTTATATAAGTTTAAATTCACAAATAACGGTATTTCCTGTTTATGACTTTATTATGGAGTGGCTTAATTGAAATTGTCTTGATTTTTGGGGGCAAGTGTTTTATAAGAGAGAAAGAGCATTGCCATGCTGAGGGAGGCTTAGTCCAGTGTTTTTTCAACTCCTGTTGGTGATTCCCTGATAGGTAATGAAAATGATTTAGTGACTGCAGATAACATTTTGAAAAAATCGAAATAGAAGAGAATGAAACAGACTGTGTTGTACATGTTGAGAATAGGTAGTGTATTGTAGACCTTTTGGTTATTTACATGTAGTATATACTGTGTGCACTGTAAAATTTTTATAATGGGGGCTTTGGAACCAGCCAGCTTTGAATTCCAGTTTAGCCACTTAACGCCACCATCACATACTTATTGCTTAACTAGTGCTTCAATTTTCTAATTTGCAAAATGGGGATAATACTGGTACCTACTTCATAAGGTGCCCGTGAGGATAAAAGAGATGATGTATTTGCATGTGAAGTGTTTAGAACAGTACCTTAAAGATAATGGTTTAAAACATGTTGGCTGTTAGTTATTAATAGGATTCCTTGGTTATTAACTTTATTTTTATAGTGAAAGAACTGTTGCATTTGCACACTGGACTTGTGAAGTTTCCTGGGACCAAATTCTTATTCAAGTCCATACTCAAAAATAGTTAAAATAATGAATAAAAATGTGCAGAAATGGTTAGTTCTGTTCTATAAATACTTCAAGATATATTTCTAAATATTTTTTCAAGCATAATCACAATACCATTATTAGAGCCAACACAACAGTAATTTTTAATTCTCATCAGATACCTAGTTCATCATATTCAGTTTTCTCCTCTCAAAAATACTGTCTTACAGTTGGTTTGTTTGAGTCAGCATCCAGTCATAGTCCACAGCTTAATTACATTTGGTTGACTCATCTCTTAGGAATCTTTTAGTAACTTTTCCTTCTCCTTTTTTTTTTAACTTTCCATTTTTAAGTAATTTTAGACTTAAAGAAAAGTTGCATAAATACTACTCAGTTCTTGTATATCCTTCAGCCAGTTTCCCCTCATGTCCACATCTTATACAACCAAAGTACAAGTATCAAAACTAAGGAGTTAATATTGGTGTATTGCTATTAGCATTTAAGACATTTATTAGAGACATTACAGACGTTTATTAGAATGTCAGGAGTTTTCCTGCTAATACCTTTTTTCTATTTTGGGATCCAGTCCGGGATACGACATTGCATTTAGTTGTCATGTTTCCTTAGCCTCCCTTGAACTGTGATAATTCTAATTTTTCCTCGTCTTTCATGGTCTTGAGACTTTTTTAAGAGGACTAATCACGTATTTTGTGGAATTCTCCTTAATTTGGATTTGTCTAATTTTTCCCATGAGTAAATTAAAGATTTTTGTCAATAATACTGTGAAAGTGGTATGCTTTTCTCGGTGGAAACTCAAGCGCTGTGAAATATCAATATGTATTATTTCTGGTGATGTTACCCTTTTTGAGTTGATTAAGGTGACATCTGCTGTGTTCTCCACTGTAAATTCACTATTTTTCCTTTGTAGTTAGTATTTGGGGGAGATGTTTTGATATGCAAATACTCTTTTTCTCAAACTTTAACTCATTAATTTTAGCACCACTATTAACTTTTTAAGGACTAAATGGGATGTATTGCTGCTGCTGCTAAGTCGCTTCAGTCGTGTCCGACCCTGTGCGACCCCAGAGACGGAAGCCCACCAGGCTCCCCTGTCCCTGGGATTCTCCAGACAAGAACACTGGAGTGGGTTGCTATTTCCTTCTCCAATGCATGAAAGTGAAAAGTGAAAGTGAAGTCGCTCAGTCGTGTCCGACTCTTAGCGACCCCATGGACTGCAGCCTACCAGGCTCCTCCGTCCTTGGGATTTTCCAAGCAGGAGTAGTGGAGTGGGGTGCCATTGCCTTCTCCAATGGGATGTATTAGGGTATTCATTTTAAATGACTTATTAAAAAACATGAAGCTCTAAAATGCATTGAATTGAGGAATGACCACTAGTAATATATAAAAGTAAATGCAAACACTGGCTGAAATTTACATAAGTATCACATGAGATCATAGGTATTACTGACTTTTAACTTCTTTTGAATCATTTCTGTGAATTCTATAAAAAATGAAAACGTAAATTAAGTAAAAGTAAGACTTTAATGCTGTTTTATAAAAACTTCTAAGAATTTCTTTTGTTACAGTATTGACATGAAGCAACCATTATGCATATTTAATGTTTTAAATTTAGCATGTATATCTTTGATATTCATATATACTTAAGATTCCTCCAAAATACTAGTAGGTATGATGAAACATTCTGCATTTTTGCAAATAGTATGTGTAATACTTCTGATGTTTGGCACTGTTTATAATTATCTTCCACCTCTTCTCCTAGGGTTTTATTTAAAGTTAAGAAAACTTTAAAATAGTCGTTAAGTTTCACCCTTTGGAAAAAACAGGAGATAAATTAATTCCTTTTTCTGTTTTTTTTTTTTAATACTTAGATAATGAAACTGCTGTTTATACATTAATGCCAATGGTTATGGCTGATCAACACAGGTGAGTGCATATTTCAGAAATTTATATATTTTAAGAATATGAATTTACCTAGATGTTGTATATATAAACATGGACACAGAGTTTGGACATAATGACCTGGGGCAAGTTATTTAACTCTGTTATAATTTTCTGTCTGTGAAATAAGAAACAGGATTTTCCAAGTTCTTTATCAACTATAATAATCTATGGTTAGAGATTTTCTTTAATTTTTTAAAAAATTTACATATTTTTTGAAGTATAGTTGGTTTACAGTGTTGTGAAGAGATTTTCTAAATGAATAGTCAGAAATTAAAATAACTTGCTTGATTACTTACAGTGAAAAAAATATGGTTTCTATTAGAGGTTACTACTGACCTTTGTAGCAGAAAGTTAGGCCTGATGGACAACTTATTCCTTAATATTCTACTATTTTGAAGTTCTTTTCTTTAAATATTCTTTTTATTAATATAGCATTGACACTTTTCTCTTATAGGGCTTGTGTGAGATACAGTTGTTTGGCTGTGTGATGAGGTGTAACTTGTAACAGACAACTCTGCTATGGTTAGCCGTTAGGTAGTTTGGTATGAGGAGAAAGAGACACTGTATTTTGAAACAAGTTTAAAATATAGATGATTTTTTTTTTGCTTTGAAATTCCTGTCTGATATAATTAAAATACGTTTGTCTGATTTTTCTTATTTGGCCAAAATTAATACAGATAGGCTCAACTTTGTGCAAAGGGAGCAGCCAGCCCTACTGTCTTTTTCTCAAGAATCTAGTGGGAGCTGAAGCCAACTTAGGTGTCCTCAGAGCAGGTGACATAGTCAGAGCGGCAGATGAGGAACCCTTCAGCACCAGTTTATAGGTGAGGGCAGTTGAATTTTGGATGATGCTGCACTGGCTGCTGTGCTCTGCGTAGAGAGTAGTGCCTTGTTTTTTGGCTGATGTGAGACAAAACCTTTTGAGTAATTGATAAGGGTAACACTAAAGAGCTATTAACTTGAGTTATTATGTTTTTAAAAACTTTTTTTTTTAAACATTCTTCTTTTTGCATAGGTCTGTTTCTGAACTACTATCAAATTCAAAATTTGATGTCAATTATGCATTTGGACGTGTGAAAAGAAGCTTGCTTCACATTGCAGCAAAGTAAGACTAAATATTTTGGATTAAGCTCTGGTCTAAAGTGATGATCAGTAAGCTTTGAAGCAATGTGATTCCATAGTAGTTATGGAGAGAGATGAGAACAGGTAGCTGAGTGGTTCTTTGTCTTATTGAGGCCATAGTGTGCCACGCTTGCATCATTTCTCTAGATAGTTTTTTAATTTTGGGATTGGACTCAAGTCATATCTTATGTTTTTGTTTGTCCTAGATCAGATTAGAGGAGGTTAGGTATGGGGTTTATCTTTCCTGGATATACTTAAGAGTGTACATTAATCAAAATTTTACTTTTATACCACCAATGTAAGATTCTATATGCTAATTGAATGTGAAGCTGTTGGCTTTTCTTAGGTGTGAGAATGATTTTTATTCATAATGTTCCAGTGTGTAACTAATCAGTTTATTGATATCACCTTTTAAGATTTAGGTAGTGCTAACTCTCCCTAAATAAAATTGATTTTTCAATATAAATTTGGCTTCTGGAAGGCCAAAAGTTCAGAGTATTACATGTTTTCTTTTATGTGCTAAAGCCAAATTTTGTTTCATATGAATTTCTCAAATACTTCATAGATTTTGTAGTAGAATGTGCCATCTTGAAAATAGAGGTTATTTACTCTTTGTGATAGGAGTTAAATTGGTCAATATGGACCCCCTAAATAATGTGTTTATTTTATTTTATTTTTTTAAAATAATGTGTGTAATAGAATTTTTCATTTTTTAATTAAGCTTTGTCAACTGTGGCTGTATGTTAAATGCATCTGAACTGTTTTTAATATTGTTTTAGTTGTGGATCAGTGGAATGCTTGGTTCTGCTTTTAAAGAAAGGAGCAAATCCTAACTATCAAGATATTTCGGGCTGTACACCTCTTCATTTGGCAGCTAGAAATGGGTAAATATTTTTTCTTGAGTAGCTTAAGTTGGATTATCAGTTATGAATAGGAAAGCACCCTGCCTTCATTTGGTAATTTTTTCCCCTCAATATTTGCCTTGGAAAGAGGGTCTTGGATTATTATGTTATCCTTTTAAATAACTATAATAATATCAATAATTTATTAAGTAGTTCACTAATATTTTTCTTCTTAAATATATGTTTGTCTGAGTTTACTTATAATGACATTTTTTGAAAAGCATAATTTTCACCTCTTTGTTTCAGTGTCCTTTTTCCTGCTAGTCTTTTGCCACGTCTAACTCCATGACTTATTTTCCAAATTCTTTGGTTAATTTTATTAATGCAATTAAAGACAGAGTAAATATATTTTACTTAGTTTATAATTATTTGTGAATGAGTGTACTAACTCATTGTGTGCTATTTTAAACCCTATTGAACTTTTTATGGATTTCTCCTTTTTTGTTGAGAATTTCACAGTCACATCTGTATCTGCCTCTGCAATATTTTTCACTTCTTAAAGTTCTCTTGGACTGAGAAACCAGACCAAAATGGTTGGAATTATGTTTATAATTAAAATAAGTAGTTTTTGATTCAGGGCTTGAGGAACTTTAAGAAAACTTCTCTTTGAAAAATATTTCTATGTGTTTATTCTTTTGATTACTCTGGAAAGTATTTTTGTTGCCTGTTTTGAACTGAAATTCTGCATAGTTAAGGTGGCTGCCTAAGTGAGATAGATATGGGGCTAAAATTGTCAACTTCATCAATGTGAGACCAAATTTTTTCAGATAAGGGTTAAAGTAGAACCAGTAAAATAAGAATGATAGTGATATCTAGGTTGGACATGGGAGAGGCATAGTCTTTTACCCTGTCAGGTTTAGATCCATTATCCCATGTATTGGTAGGTTAGTGACAAAGCTCTTTTTAGAAGTTACATATAAAAAATTGTCTCAACAACTGTAAATGGAAGGACAGGTTGGTGCACAGCAGGGATAAAACGCCTACTCCTGCTGTAGTAGGGGACTTTGTCATTTAGGAGACCATTGCTTCCCCCACTCCCCCAGGCTTTGTTGAAGTATATTGGCAAGTAAAATTATAAATATAGTTATACTGTACATCATGATTTTATCTATACATTGTGAAGGGATTTCTCTCATCCATCACCTCAAATACTTATCTTTTTTTTTTTTTTTGGTAAGACATTCAATTTGGAGACCATTACATTTTAAAGATGAAAACATATGACATATTATTTCATAATTCATATGGCAAATCAGTCAAGAGAAAAGGAATAAGAAGAGTCCAGAACCCTTACATAGCATCTAACTTGGATGCATTTCATTCCTATAAAGATTATTTTGATATTCAGTACATAACTATTTTGTTTTTTATTTACTAAATGGGTGCCTTATACAGCTTAGGGACAGCTTGTTCAGCTTAAAGCTACTTGTTCCTGTAGCTTTTGATGGTTTCAGAAAATGTTTTTTGGTGTGATTCTCTACAAATTTGTCTAGACTGAAGCAGCAGTCATAGGTGAATTCTGCCCCTTTGGCTGGTCCATCTGATTTGTGGGATTTTTTTGTTTTGTTCCCTCATCTGTTATTGTCAGAAAGGTAGACTATTTCTCTTGGCCAGCTTTAGAGTTTTTATCTTCAGCCATCAGTGCTGTGTACGTTAGTACTAAATTGCCTTCCTTTCTAGTGGAAGACCTCTTAGGTTGCCTCAGAGCACTTGGATGACTGGTCCCTCTGTCCTTTGGGTTACCATAAACTTATAATTGTTGCAGTATCCAGCCAGGAAAGTTGTTGCTTCCTGTACAAAAGATCCAGCATTGCTCATGATTATATGAGAATTTTAAAAGAGAAGACTTAAAAATTATTGTGTTATCTTTAGGTTGCATATTGGTCAGATTTGAAACATTTTTTCACTATTTTTTTTGAGCTAGATTGTGAGCTCATAAAGGGTGGAGCTCATGTATTAGTTAATATTTTAGCTCCATTCTAAGCAAAAGAGGTGAACACTTAATGGGTCTTTTTGATTTACTCAAGGTTATGGAAAATAGCAGTGATGATTGTTAAGTAAGAAAAGGATATATTTCTCTTATAGTGCCCTGTACCTTTTGCAGTTCATTTTTGGGAGGGGGAGCATTATGTTTTGTGGCTTCTCTTCAACAAACCTCTGCCCTAAACACTTCTTTGGAACCCTTTCCCTGGCACAGTCCTGCCTAAGTGTTTATTTTGACAATAGGCCAATGGTCCACATCAGGCTTCTGAATAGATTTTAGAAGTCCCACATTATGGGTGCCATCACACACACACAGAGGCATAATTTAAACAATGTAATATTAATTTTAATGGGATTTTGTAGTTTCCTCACAGTAATAAAGATTTATTTCCTAAGGTTTTCATAACTGTATTCGATGAAGAAACTTTGTAAATGTTTGAACTTTTAAGTTTACTCAGAGCTTTATTTTCTTCCATTTCTTTGATTAAAATGCTGATTTTAGTTGAATTTAACTTCATTTTAGAAAGAAAGAGTCATAGCAAGAAAAGTAATTTGTTTTCTTTTAAAAGGTTTATTCAGTTAATAACAATTATAACTATTATATATACAGAGGATGAGATGGTTGAATGACATCTCTGGCTCGATGGACATGAGTTTGATCAAGCTCCAGGAGTTGGTGATGGACAGGGAAGCCTGGTGTGCTGCAATCCATGGGGTTACAGATCGGACACGACTGAGTGACTGAACCGATAGCTATTATTAGATTGAATAATTAGTAATTAGTTAGCTATGCTTAGTACTGAGTTGATTAAAGAAATGTGATAGGCTATGAAGAAATTTATTATCAGAGTAAATAGTTATTATATTACATGTATTATGTATATTCTCTGTATACCATATATTATATATGTATAGCTTATTTGCAAAGGGTTCCTGGACCCAATTCCAGTGTGTGTATGTGTGTGTGTATGTTGGCGGGGCAGTTGTAGGCTTCATCAAACCAATAAGCAAGTCTCAAATGACAGCAGTTTCCTAAAAGTCAGATCAATTCTGACACTATGATGTACCTTCAGGTAGAAGCAGATTCTGTTGGTCAAGGGCTCAGTCCTGTAGACCACCCTTCACTTCAGATGCCAATTGCCAGGTCAGTTTCAAGTAGTTTTCTGACTGACTGGCTACAGATTGGAGGTTCTGCCATCCCCTTCCAACTCAGTATTCCTGTCAAGAGTCCCGGTTGTAACTAGTACTTTTGACCAACTGGCTAGAAATCAGTTGCCGTGATCCCTTTCTTGGGCTTGATTAATTTGCTAGAAGGGCTCACTGAACTCAGGAAAATGTGTTTGTTTACTCACTAGAGTACCATGTTTTTTTTTTTTTATAAGAGAGTATTAAAGGATATGAGTCAGTAATCAAACGAAGAGATAGATACACTGGGTGAGGTCCTGAACAAAGAGATTTGGGCATGGTCGCAGGTAGAAGCATTTTGGTTCCCCTCCATGGAAGCTCTTCCTGAAAGAGACAAAAAATTGTCCTTTTGGGTCTATGTAGACATCATTGCCGGAGAAGGCAATGGCACCCCACTCCAGTACTCTTGCCTGGAGAATCCCATGGACGGAGGAGCCTGGGGTGGGCTGCAGTCCATGGGGTCGCTAAGAGTCGGACACGACTGAGCGACTTCACTTTCACTTTTCACTTTCATGCATTGGAGAAGGAAATGGCAACCCACTCCAGTGTTCTTGCCTGGAGAATCCCAGGGATGGGGGAGCCTGTGGGCTGCCGTCTGTGGGGTCGCACAGAGTCGGACACAACTGAAGCAACTTAGCAACAGCAGCAGCAGCAGCAGCAGCAGACATCATTACATAGTCATTATTGACTTAAATCATTGGCTGTTAGCAGCTGATTCAACCTCTGGTTGCTATCCCCTCCCTGGAAATAGGAGTGGGACTGAAAGTGCCCTCTAATATGTGGTTGATTCTCCTGGCAACTAGCCCCCACAGTTGGGTGGCACCCAAAAGTCACCTTCACCTCTTTTTAGGAAAAGAGGCCCATTGCTTTTAATTGTTTAGGGTTTAGAACTGTGAGCCAAGAAGTGTGGATTAAGACCAAATATATAACTATACTTTCTTACTGTAAATCGCAATATCTCAGTATTCACATTAATACGATATGTACTATGTTATATAACATTATACATAATATGCTATTATGTATACCCCATTTTATATTTTTTAATGTATGTATATAATCATTTACTTAACTAGATCATAAACTTTTTCTTGCCACAGATTAAATCATATTTTCTTAATTCATTACTGAGCATAGTTAAGCATATACATGAATTGTATATTTTATATATATACACACACACACATATACATATGTGTGTATACATATAGGTGTGTTATCACTTTGTTTCCAAAGCATGAGTTTTCATTTAATTATTAATGAAGGAGAAATTGAGATAAACACTGAAGAGTGAGGAAGAATGGATCAGGCTAGGAGCAAGCATTGTGAGCAAAATGACATGGGTAGGCAGTTCAAAAGGCAGCAACATGCTTTTGTAGATATGTCTCCAAGTAAGATATACAGATGTCCAGATCAAGAAAAGATGCTTAATATCCCTAATCAGGGAAATGCCAGTTAAAACTACCATGAGATACCAACTAAGATTCATTAGTATGGCTATCAAAAAAAACATGACAGGTGTTGATGAGGGTGTGGAGAAATTGGACCCCTTGTGCTCTGTTGGTGGGAAAGGGAAATGGTACAGATGCTCTGGAAACTAGTTCTTTGCTTCCTCAAAAATAAAAATAGAATTATACTATGATCCAGCAGTTCCACTTCTGGGTATATACCCCCCACAATTTCATGCAGAGTCTTGCAGAAATATTTGTATACTTGAATTCATAGCAGTATTATTCACAATAGCTAAAATAAAGGAATCTAAGCATCCATTTGCACATGAATGGATAAACTAAATGTGGTATATACATACAGTGGAATATTATTCAGCCTATGTGAGTGCTAAATTGCTTCAGCTGAGTTCAACTCTGAGCGACCCTGTGGATTGTAGCCTACCAGGCCCCTCTATCCATCAGATTCTCCAGGCAAGAATACTGGAGTGGGTTGCCATGCCCTTCTCCAGGGGATCTTCCCAACCCAAGGATTGAACCCGCGTTTCTTACGTCTCCTGCATTGGCAGGCAGGTTCTTTATTGCTAGCACCACCTGGGAAGCCCCTTAAAAGGTAGGAAATTCTGTATCCATGTTGTATGCTGCAACATGGATGAGCCTTGAGGAGATTATACTAAGTGAAATAAGCCAGTCACAAAAAGACAAACTGTATGATTCTACTTCTGTGAGACATTTCAGTTCAGTTCAGTTCAGTCACTCAGTTGTGTCTGACTCTTTGCGACCCCATGAATTGCAGCATGCCAGGCCTCCCTGTCCATCGCAAACTCCCGGAGTTCACTCAGACTCAACGTCCATCGAGACAGTGATGGCATCCAGCCATTTCATCCTCTGTCGTCCCCTTCTCCTCCTGCCCCCAATCCCTCCCAGCATCAGAGTCTTTTCCAATGAGTCAACTCTTCGCATGAGGTGGCCAAAGAACTGGAGTTTCAGGTTTAGCATCATTCCTTCCAAAGAAATCCCAGGGCTGATCTCCTTCAGAATGGACTGGTTGGATCTCCTTGCAGTCCAAGGGACTCTCAAGAGTCTTCTCCAACACCACAGTTCAAAAGCATCAATTCTTCGGCACTCAGCCTCCTTCACAGTCCAACTCTCACATCCATACATGACCACAGGAAAAACGATAGCCTTGACAAGATGGACCTTTGTTGGCAAAGTAATGTCTCTGCTTTTGAATATGCTATCTAGGTTGGACTGTGAAGAAGGCTGAGCGCCAAAGAATTGATGCTTTTGAACTGTGGTGTTGGAGAAGACTCTCGAGAGTCCCTTGGACTGCAAGGAGATCCAACCAGTCCATTCTGAAGATCAGCCCTGGGATTTCTTTGGAAGGAATGATGCTAAAGCTGAAACTCCAGTTCTTTGGCCACCTCATGCGAAGAGTTGACTCATTGGAAAAGACTGTGATGCTGGGAGGGATTAGGGGCAGGAGGAGAAGGGGACGACAGAGGATGAGAAGGCTGGATGGCATCACTGTCTCGATGGACGTCAGTCTGAGTGAACTCCGGGAGTTTGCGATGGACAGGGAGGCCTGGCGTGCTGCGATTCATGGGGTCACAAAGAGTCGGACACGACTGAGCGACTGATTTGATCTGATCTGATCTAGGTTGGTCATAACTTTCCGTCCAAGGAGTAAGCGTCTTTTAATTTCATGGCTGCAGTCACCACCTGCAGTGATTTTGGAGCCCAAAAAGTAAAGTCTGACACTGTTTCCACTGTTTCCCCATCTATTTCCCATGAAGTGATGGGACCAGATGCCATGATCTTAGTTTTCTGAATGTTGAGCTTTAAGCCAACTTTTTCACTCTTCACTTTCACTTTCATCAAGAGGCTTTTTAGTTCCTCTTCACTTTCTGCCATAAGGGTGGTGTCATCTGCATATCTGAGGTTATTGATTTAGATAAGGGCAAATCTTAGAGATAAAATGTAGAATAGTGGTTGGCCAGGGACTAGCAGGAGAGGGAATGGGGAGTTCTGTTTAATGGATGCAGAGTTTCAGAAAGCTGAAAAGTGTTCTTGAGATGGATGGTGATGGTGGTTGCACAACAATATGAATATACTTAATATTGCTGGTCAAGTGATCAAATGTTAGTCGCTCAGTTGTATCTGACTCTTTGCGACCCCATGGACTGTAGCCTGCCAGGCTTCTCTGTTCATGGAATTCTCCAGGCAAGAATACTGGAGTGGGTAGTCATTCCTTTCTCCAGGGGATCTTCCTGACCCAGGGATTGAACCCAGGCCTCCTGCATTGCAGGCAGATTCTTTACTGTCTGAGCCACCAGGGAACCCTAAGATTACTGCACTGTACACTTAAAAACAGTTAAGATGATAAATTTATGTTATGTGTATTTTACTACAGTAAAAAAGCTGAAAAAAAATTAAGTGGGTAAGGGTATGAATAGATGGCCATTTTATTAATTTATTTTTTACAACTCATCTTAGTATTTTAAATACTATACAATCAAGAATATAGGATACAGCATTCATTGAGACGTCATTTTACTCTATCCATTCCCCTTCCATTAAACTTATGAATGTCTTACATTTTTAATGGAGATTACTATTTCAAATATTCTGTCAACACTAGAAATTTCATAGCATTTTCAGTGATGAATTTGTCCCAATGGCATTAAAACCTCATTGTGCCTTTTTAAAATCCTATTATCTTTGAGTCATAGAAACAATTTTGTTTCATATGCTACATTTATTTATTGAAGTATTTATTTAAATATTGCAGATACAGGTTATTTGCTATCGGTTAATATTGAGTGTAGTTAATATTTCAGTAAAATAATTTTCATTTGTTTATTTTTCTAGTAACAGTTGTCTTTACTGTCTCTTTTTCTTTTCAGGCAAAAGAAATGCATGAGTAAATTATTAGAATACAGTGCTGATGTCAACATTTGTAATAATGAAGGTCTTACTGCAGTAAGTGCTAAGAGTTTTTGTCTGAGATTTTAGAAATACTTTTAGAAAATAATATCAAAAGTAATAGTAATGCAAAGTGTAGTACAAATATTTCTGCAGTTATTTCTTTGTAGTAATTGAGAAGATACAGAATGATTTCAGGTACACTTCTCAGCTAATTTATACATATTGATGTTAAGGGTGAAATATTTAGACTTGATTTGTTCTGAACTCAGCAGAATTATAAAAGTGAGGCAATAAAAATGATGTGATGTTTGTTTTGTTATGTTGCCTATACTGTCTCCCAACTACTGTCAGAATTCATTGCCTCTAAGAGTCCTATGAGAAAAAAGCAGAAGAATATCAGTAAGAAAAACTGAAGGCAGTGGATGAGTTTCTTCATGCAGGTGGCAGAGTCAGAGTGAGACATGTATCTTCTGTATCCATCTCAGGAAATGGGAGTGCTAATGGGTACAGGGCTTCTTTGGGGGAAATGAAAATGTTCTAAAATTGACTGTAGTGATGATTGCACAACTCTCAATGTACGAAAACCCAGTAAGCTGTATGCTTTAAATAGATGAATTGTAAGGCTGTGAATTGTATGGCATTTTATGTCAAATAAATATACATCTAATTTATGACACTCTTAGCCTGAAAAAAAAAAAAAATTCTCTTTTTTTTTTTCTTTTAAACTTTTTATTTTATATTGGGGTGTAGCCAATTAACAGGGCTTTCCAGGTGGCACAGTGGTAAAGAATCCACCTGCCAGTGCAAGTGATGGAAAAGATGCGGGTTTAGTCCCTGGGTCAGGAAGCTCCCCTAGAGTAGGAAATGGTAACCCACTCCAGTATGCCTGAAAGATTCTATGGACAGAGGAGCCTGGTAGACTACAGTCCATGGGGCTGCAAAAAGTTGAACGTGACTGAGCAACTGAGCATACATACACACACAGATGGTTAACAAAGCTGTGATAGTTTCAGGTGAACAGCAGAGGGACTCAGCTATATATATACATGCACCCTTTCTTCCCTAAACCTCCCTCCCACTCATGCTGCCACATAACATTGAGCAGAGTTGCAAGTGCTATATGGTAAGCCCTTGTTGGTTATCCATTTTAAATATAGCATGTATATATGACCATCTCAAACTCCCTAAGTGTCCCTTCCCCTGGCAACCATAAGTTCATTTTATAAGTCTGAGTGTCTTTCTGTTTTGTAAATAAGTTCATTTGTATCATTTCTTTCTTAAGTTTCATATATAAGGGATGTCATATGACATTTCTTTATCTGACTTACTTCACTCAGTATGACAGTCTCTAGGCCCATCCATGTTGCTATAAGTGGCATTATTTCATTCATTTTAATGGCTGAGTAATATTCCATTGTATATATTTACCACATCTTCTTTATCCATTCCTCTGTCAGTGGACATTTAGGTTGCTTCCTCTCTTAGCTGTTGTAAACAGTGCTGCAGTGAACATTGGGATGCATGTATCCTTTCAGATCATGCTTTTCTCTGGATATATGCCCAGGAGTGGGATTGCAGGGTCATATGGTAGCTCTATTTTTAGTTTTTAAAGGAACCTCCATACTCTTCTCCATAGTGGCTGTACCAATTTATATTCCTGCTAACAGTGTAGGTGGGTTCCTTTCTCTCCATACCCTCTCCAGCATTTATTGTTTGTGATTTTTTTGATGATAATTGTAGTTTTGATTTGCAATTCTCTAATAATTAGCGGTGTTGAACATCTTTTCATGTGATTATTGGCCATCTGTATGTCTTTGTTTGAGAAATGTCTATTTAGGTCTTCTGTGTATTTTTTGAGTGGGTTGTTTTGCTGCTGTTAAATGTCATAAGCTGTTTGTAAATTTTGGAGACTAATCTCTTATCAGTCACAAATATTTGCAAATATTTTCTCCCAATTTGTTGGCTGTCTTTTCATTTGTATTTTTTGTTTCCTTTGCTGTGCAAAAGCTTTTGAGTTTAAGTAGGCACCGTTTATTTATTTTTTATTTCCATTATTCTGGGAGGTAGATCAAAAAGATGTTGCTGTGATTTATGTCAGAGAGTGTTCTGCCTTTGTTTTCCTCTAGGAGTTTTATAGTGTCTGGTTTCACATCTAGGTCTTCAGTAACATTCTTTTGACCTTCCTCCTCAGCTTCCAAATTTCTCACTCCACAGTCAACTTTTCTCAATTATTTTAATAGATTTAAAAATTTTGTTTCCCTAATTCTAAATAACAGGCTAGTATACTGCTTTTTGACTTTTCAGTTTTAGGCATCACCTATTGACTTGCTGGAATATAAAGTTAAGTGTTTCTTTTTTAGCCTCACCTCCTCTTATCCCATCATGTACAAGCACATTTCCCTCACACCCATCCAGTAGAATTGTAATTTTTGTTAGGTCATTTTTCACTGTTTTAATTTTTTGGCTAAATAAAAACTGTTCATAGTTAGGCCAAAAAATGTACTACAGTTGCTTTTTGGGGGTGGGGAGAATGCTGTGTTTTGTGGCATGTGGGTTCTTAGTCCTATGACCAGGCATCATACCCATGTCCCCTGCCCTTGGAGTGCAGAGTCTTAACCATTGGACTGCCAGGGAAGTCCCTATAGTTGCTTTTCTTTCTCTCACAGCATTTTGTTTTTCATGTGATTAATAATTGTATTGTCAAAAATGAGATACTTGTAGATTCATATGCAGTTGTAAGAAATAATAACAAAGAAATCCTCTGTATATTTTGCACAGTTTTCCTCAATGGTAGCATTTTATAAAACCATAGTATAATGTTATGACCAGAATATTGACAATGATATAGTTTATGTTATTCAGATTTCTCCAGTTTAACTTCTATCCACTTTTACCTGTTTATGTATGTTAAGTTTTAGACAGATTTACTACCTTTATAGGTCTATGTGTCCACTACCGCAGTCAATATTAGTATTTCCAACTCCAAAAAGATGTTTTTTATTTTCTTTTATAATCACACCTTTCCTTTCCTTCATCCCATGCCTAACCCTGGCAATCAGTAATCTGTTCTTCATTTCTAAAATTTTGTCATTTCAAGAGTATAATATAAATGGAATCATACTAGGAATGGGCTTTTGTGTGCTGATCATATTCCATGGGGATGGATCTTGGTTGTGTGTATTAATGATTCATTCCTCTACATTGCTGACAAGTATTTCTTGGTGTAGATGTACCACTGATTGTTTAACCATTCACCTGTTGAAAGACATCTGGGTTGTTTCCCGTTTGGGCCTATTGTGAATAAAACTGCCATGAACATAGTGTACAGGTTTTTGTGTGAACATAAAGGTTTCATGTTTTAGGGAATATAATGCCCAGGAATACAGTTGCTAGGTTGTATGGTAGTTTCATGTTTAGTTTTAAAGTGCACTGGAAAGCTTTTCCAGGCTCACTGTATCTTTTTATACTCCCACCTGCAACATACGAATGATCTAGTTTTCTGTCATTCTCGCCAGCATTTGGTGTTGTAACTGTATTTTATTTTAGTCATCTTGTTAGGTATGTATGTAGTGATATCTCATTGTGGTTTTAATTTGCATTTACCTAATTGCCAATGTTGAACAGCTTTTTGTGTGTTTTATTTGCCATCTATATATCCTATTTTGTGAAATGAGTTCAAGTCATTTGCCCATTTTCTGTTTTTTTTTTTTTTAATTGAGTTGTTAGAATTCTTTGTATTTTGGAAATACCAAACCTTTGTCAGGTATGTGACTTGCAAATATTTTCTCCTCATCTTTACTTTGCCTTTTAAAATTCTAAACTGGGTCTTTTGTAGTGTGAAAGTTTTAAATTTTGATGAAGTTTAGTATATCAGTTTTTGCATTTATGGACTGTGTTTTTGGTATCTAGTTTAGGAACTCTTTACCTTGCCGTGGAGCCTGAAGATTTTCTCTTACCTTTTTCAAAAAGTTCTTTAATTTTACATTTTATATCTAAGCCTATGATCTGTTTTGAGCTAATATTTGTCTGTGATGCTTAAGTCAAGGCTCATTTTTTTACCTATGGATTCCAGTTACTCTCGCACTATTTGTTGTAAAGACTGTATACTTCCTGTGTGAAATTAGCTTTGTATCTCTCTCAAAAATGTTTTAGGCATACCTGTATGGGGTTATTTTGGGGTCCTCAGTTCTGTTCCACTGTCTGTATGCATTTGCCATTATCACACTGTCTTGATTACTCTAGCTATATAGTAAGCCTTAATAGCAGGTAGAGTAATTCCTCCCACTTCATTTTTGTCAAGATTGTGTTAGCTACTTTGGTTCTTTCACGCATCCATATAAATTTTAGAATAAACTTGTCTATGATGAAAAACCCTGCTGAGATTATTTTAATTGGAATTGCATTAAGCCTATAGATCAATTTGGGGAGAATTGATATCTTTACTATGTTGAGTCTTCCAATCTGTAAACACAGTATGTCTTTCCATTTATTTAAGTCTTTGATTTCTTTCATTAGAATTTTATGTTGCTCAGCATACAGATCTTGTGCAAGGTTTAAGTGTATAGCTATTTTATTTTCTTTGTAGCAATTGTAAGTAACATTATTTTTAATTTTGATTTCTGCATGTTCATTGCTAGTACATAGAGATACAATTGCTTTTTATGAGTTGATCACATATCTTGTGACCTTGCTGAACTCACTTGATTAATTCAGGAGTTTCTGGTAGACTCCTTAGGATTTTCCACATAGATAATCATGTCATCTGCAAATTAAGATAATTATAGCTTTTCCTTTTCAATCCATGTGTCTTTTCTGTTTCTCTCTTCATTGCAGCTCAGAATTTTGTTTTCTAAATGTGTATTGTCAATTCTTTGCTAGAGTTTCCCTGAACTTTGTAAATATCCTCATAACATATGTTCACTACCTTTCATCTTGAATAGTTTTGAGGGAGTCTGTTACGGAGACTGCTGATTGATTTCTTGGCTTGCTGTACAATGTTATTTGGAATATCTCTTCACCATCATCCTGGAGATGCCTTTGCCTTTCTCTTGTTTTGGGTTTTTATTTATATACATACCTCGGAGATACTGCAGGTTCTGTTTCTGACCATGTTAATAAAATGAATACTGAAGTAAAGCGAGTCACACAGATCTTTTGGTTTCTTAGTTCATATAAAAGTTATATGTGGAGAAGGAAATGGCAACCCACTCCAGTATTCTTGCCTGGAGAATCCCATAGACAGAGGAGCCTGGCAGGCTACAGTCCATGGGGTCGCAAGAGTTGGACACGACTTAGTGCACTGTCTCACCCCAGAGATCCTGCCACATATACCACAAAAACCAAACATCCCCCAATGACCTTGGCCCCACTGTTCCAATCACTCCCAGGTGGGAATTCAGGCACATGTCCACAGAGGTCACAGACAACATACATACGGTTCTGTTATGTCCCATATATTACCCTTTCATGTCCCAAGGAAGACATTTTCTCTTAGAGATTTTCATTTAGTGTATCTTTAAAAAATCTTGTGTTTTTAAAAAACTTTTAAAAAACTTGCCTCCATCTTTTTCTTGGGTAAGGACAACCCAGAAATGGCCCTTTTGTGTCTGTGATGTTGCCATTCACAGCTTTCTTGATAGGCCTAGTACAATCTTGAGAACAGGGTTGCTGTATGCTGAGTGTCAGACGGTAGCTCTTAGCTTTGCCTATCTTAGGTAGTTATGCTGTGCATTTTTTATTGGTGTACCATGTTTGATTTGTCCCTAATACCTTTGAAGTTTTTCTGAGAAATGAATAATGCAACATGAACTTATTAAAATACATTTTAAGCCTTTAAAAAAAAAAGTTATATGTAACCAAGAGACACTGTAGGGTGCTTACTACCTGTTCTTGAGCTTTTGGGGAGTTCTGTGATCTCAATTTTCCTTTACTGGCTTAGGGGTCATCTTTCTGTTCTGACAAAATAGACAAAAGCTTCCAAAATGGGTTGCTATTGTATTCTCTCCTGTTCTTTATCTTAATGTGCATATTCAGTTGCTCAGTAGTGTCCAAATCTTTGCAACCCTTTGGACTGTTGTCTGGGAGGCTGCTCTGTCCAAGGGATTTTCCCAGCCAGAATACTGGAGTGGGTTGCCATTTCCTCCTCCATTATCTTAATAGATCTGTTGTTTAAGAAAAAGTACCCTTTATTGTCATTTCAGTGGTTTGGGAAGAAGTAGGAGCTGGTTCTTGGGTTCAAAGCTACCATTTTAAAACAAGTTACATGATATATTTTTTTTAATGGAAAAAAGGCCAATGAAAAATGCATGGACAGCATAGACCAAAGTTACAGCATTATCTTTGAGTTGTAGACTTCTAGACGTTTTATATTTTTTATCCTCCCCATGTGTGTTATTTATGTATGTTTTATGCATTACATGTAAAATATAGGAAATAAAGAATATGACCCCTACTGTGTTGATTATTTTTTATCTTATGTTTGTTTCTGGGGAAGGGAAAATGTTCAGTACCTCTTCTCTAGAGATAAGCTATACCTACAGTCCATGGTCATCTAAGAAGCAGAGTATTAGTGATCCTCAGTTTAGGATTTTTAATTACTTTGAACATTGCAAAACTTGATTTTGAAGTACATGACTGTGTACTTCATATTTTCCCTGATTTCCCTGATACATATTTTCCCCCATTTAAAATATAGGAAAAAATTATATTGGCTTAAATTTTAATTTTAATCTTTGGTATGCATGTAGTGCTCACAGTTGAGAAATAATTGCATTATTTATTTGCTGTTTTTATATGAAATACTCCTGCATAAATGTTAAGTAACTAAATGGCTGTACAGATACACTGGCTGGCTGTGAATGGGCGGACAGAACTACTCCATGACCTTGTACAACACGTCAGTGATGTCGATGTTGAGGATGCGATGGGGCAGACAGCGCTGCATGTGGCCTGCCAGAATGGTCACAAGACGGTAAATTAAGCCTCAAGGACTTTAAGTTGCATGTGTTTTTTTTTTGTAAACTTTGAATCGATGAAAAACTTTTCACTGTGCATAATTGGAAACATAAAGCAAAATCTGAAAACATTTTCTGCATCATGTGCACTTCTAATTAGTATATTCTATGTGGATAAAAGGAACAGCAAATAGTGCTTTTAAATATGTTTAATGTAATTTGGATTTCAATTTTATTTTTGATTCATAAATTTATTAGCTATATGTTTTAAATTTTAAATATTAACAAATAATTTGTTTATAATGTTTATTCTATTGTCAGTTTTATCAAACAACTATTTTATTTTATTTTTTTTACCATTTTCATATTTTTACCATTAAGCCTCAAGTTTTGGAATTAGACCATGAAGAGAGTAAACTCCAACTTTGCTTAAATAGTTCAACTTGGGTTATCATATTTTTCTACTCCCGTGGCATATAAGTACTATATATAAGTACTAGAATCACAGCTGTTTTCTTTCTTACTTTTGATTTCTAAAATCATGCATTTGTTTTACGGCAGTACTTTACTGTTATCCCTATGTATAAACATTGGCTTTTAAAATTGCTAATAGTTTTCCTTCTCATTAGGAGACTGCTACCTTATTTAAAGATTGTTGGCTTAAGATTTTAGATTGACTTTCTGCCTTTTATAATTTCATATCCTGGTTACTTTCAGTTTTTTCCCACATTTAACATTATGGATAATAGAATATTATTTATTTGCTAACTAAAATGAAAAACCAACTGAAAACAAAAAAACACTGCCGGCATCTACAAAGATAAAAAGTTTATGTTTATTATTTTGTACACATTCTGAGTCTAATGTTTTTGTTGGGAAAATTCTTAGTGGAATCTGGACTTCTGTCTTTGCAAACACTTTTTTCTTAACCTGGGTTCAGGCTGTTGGCTCCTACATACTTAGATGCTTTATGTATGACCTCAATTCACAAAATATTACACTTCTTTAAGGTAGTGAGCTCAAAGTTTACATTGTCATATGTTTAATAAGAGTTGGATAAAAGAGATATATGAATATTTTTTTCTTTCCTGGCATTTCTTCTGAACACCAGTGTTCATTATTATTCTTTTGTCTTTTATCATCTGAAAACTAATTCAGTGTTTTTAGGATTATTCCTTTTCATTACTTTTTACTTTCTGCAAGTCAGTATTACTAAATTTAAGAAGTATTCTGGGTGGGGGAAAAATCATCTAAAATCTTCTAATCTTGACAGACCCCAGTAAGCAACCGTTGCCTGTTAGAGTCCTGCTGGTAGCTCTTACTCAACAGAAAAGCACCTGCTTTAATATTAAACACTCTGCTGAAACAAATGAGTGGCATATCATTTACTAAGATTGCAAACTGTATCTGTTGCCCAGTAATTTGTGTAGTAAAAAACTAAATTCAGATTAGGAATTATCTACAAAAGCTAATTTTAGGTGCCTTGAGCCAGTGAAGAAGCAAAAATTACTCAGAAAACCTTGGTTCAAAACATGTGCATTACAGGGTGCATTGAAAATTTAGAATTGCCTACTGAAGTTATTGAAGAGTAGTTAGTATAATACACTCCATATGGTTTACAACCTAAAGCAGGTGTGGTGAAGTAAGAGAGAATTGCTCATAGTCAGATGGCCTTTGAAGAACTGTATTTTCAGATTTATAGGTGGCCTGACTTCATGGTGGTGATGGGTTTCACAGGGTGAGATTTTACAGATATAGTACAGGAGGACGAGTGTAAAAAGCCACGTTGACTTGTGGTTGATTGTATTAGTGAGTAAGGTTCCTTTATATTTGGTCCATTATAGTTACCTGTGAGGATCATACACAAAGGTAATGCTTAGCACTATTTTCCAATTCATTGTATATATTTTTAGTCCTTCGATTAGGGCAAGAAGGAATCTTGAAAAATTAGTCCATTTCCTAGCCTCCAGACGGCATTCCACCTCTAAAAATCTGTGTTGATAGTTACGTTAATTGTCATAATGTATTTCTGGGACCTGTTCAAATCTTAGTGGATGAGCTTATTCTTTTATCTTAAGTTGAATTTGATTTAAGGGCTCTGAGATGTAAGTTACTACAGGGTGTAGGGATTATTGATTTTGCTTTTAACTGTATATCTTTCCATAAGTTGAACAAAGTCTAAAATGTTTTGTCAGGTATCAGCAAATGAAAATGGCCTTTGTGTTGTCTCCAAGTAGTTAACTTTTGCGTAAACTCATTAAAAGGTCTTCAAAACTTATGTCCATGTAGACATATACCAGTCCACATAGGTTTTAAGATTCTATTTTTAAGTTTAGAATCAATACTATATATTGATTATATATTTTATGGGGCTTCCCAGGAGGCTCAGTGGTAGAGAATGCACCTGCCAGTGCAGGAGACACAGGAGATGTGGGTTGGATCCCTGGGTTTGTAAGATCCCCTGGAGTAGCAAATGGCAACCCACTCCAGTATTCCTGCCTGGAAAATTCCATGGACAGAGGAGCCTGGTGGACTGCAGTGCATGAGTCGCAAAGAGTCGGACAGGACTGAGTATGTACACACATTTTATAGAATAAAATGTAAAACTTTAGAGAGGGAAAGAAGCTCCATTAAAAATATTTTTAAAAGCATATCAGCTCTTTTCAAATTAAAGAGGATGATATGATAAAGAAATGCTCTGAAATTTACCTTTTAATCTCATTTTAGGGAAAATCTCAAGAATGCATGAAAAGATTTTGAACTGGCTAAGAGCTCTAAAGCTTTGTAGAATTTATAATTGAATACTTTATTCTTGCTTTGATGACACATAAATTGTAGATTTACATTACTTTTTTTACAGATAAAAGATTTGGAAGAAAGATTGATTTTGTCATAATTAAGAAATCAAGTAATTTTTGACATGATTTCATATAGATACATGTGTTTTGTTAGAGGTAAATCAAGATAAGGATGTTTTCATCCTCTTGCTGGAAGGAAGTGGTTTGGTCAGTTGAAGACTACAGTATGATCATTTTTGTCCTTGTGACAATAGCATTATGATTTTAAACTACTTCAGTTCTGACTCTTGCGACCCCCTGGACTGTGCCAGGCTTCCCAGTTCTTCACTATCTCCTGGAGTTTGCTCAAATTCATGTCCATTGAATCAGTGATGCCATCTAACCATCTCATCCTCTGCTACCCTCTTTTCCTTTTGCCTTCAGTCTTACCCAGCATCAGGATCTTTTCCAATGAGTTGGCTTTTCTCATCAGGTGATCAAAGTATTGGAATATCAGCTCCAGCATCAATCCTTCCAGTGAATGTTCGGGATTGATTTCCTTTAGGACTGACTGATTTCATCTCCTTGCATTCCAAGGGACTCTCAATATTCTCCAGCACTGCAATTCAAAAGCATCAAGTCTTGGGCACTCAGCCTTCTTTATGGTCCAGCTCTCACATCCATACATGACCACTGGAAAAACCATAGCTTTGACTATATGGACCTTTGTTGTCAAAGTGACATCTCTGCTTTTTAATATGCTGTCTAGGTTTGTCATGGTTTTTCTTCCAGGGAGCAAGTGTCTTAATTTCATGGCTGCAGTCAACATCTGCAGTGATTTTGGAGCCCAAGAAAAGAAAATCTATCATTGCTTCCACTTTTCCCCCTTCTGTTTGCCATGAAGTGATGGGACCAGATGCCATGATCTTAGTTTTCTGAATGTTGAGTTTAAGCCAGCTTTTTTGCTCTCCTCTTTCACCCTCATCAAAAAGCTCTTTAGTTCCTCTTTACTTTCTGCCATTAGAATGGTATCATCTGCATATCTGAGATTGTTCATATTTTTCCCTGCAATCTTGATTCCAGCCTGTGATTCATTCAGCTCAACATATCTAATGATGTACTCTGCATAGATGTTAAATAAGCAAGGTGATAGTATACAGCCTTGTCTTACGCCTTTCTCAATTTTGAACCAGTCTGTTGTTCCATGTCTGGTTCTGTTGCTTCTTTACCCGCATACAGGTTTCTCAGGAGACAGGTAGGGTGGTTTGATAGTCCCATCTTTTTAAGAATTTTCCACAGTGTGATCCACAATGTCAAAGGCTTTAGCGTAGTCAATGAAGCAGAAATAGATGTTTTTCTGGAATTACCTTGCTTTCTCTGTGATCCAACAGATGTTGGCAATTTGATCTCTGGTTCCTCTACCTTTTCTAAATCCAGCCTGTACATCTGGAAGTTCTCAGTTCATATACTGCTGAAGCCTAGCTTGAAAGATTTTGAACATTACCTTACTAGCATGTGAAACAAATGCAATTGTACAGTAGTTTGAACATTCTTTGGCATTGCAATGAAAACTGACATTTTCCAGTCCTGTGACCACTGCTGAGTTTTCCAAATTTGCTGACACACTGAGTACAGCACTTTAACAGCATCATCTTTTAGGATTTGAAATAGCTTATCTAGAATTCCATCACCTCCACTAGCTTTGTTTATAATAATGCTTCCTAAGGCCCACTTGTCTTTACACTCCAGGATGTCTGCCTCTAGATGAGTGACCACAGCATTGTGGTTACCCAGATCATTAAGACCTTTTTTGTACGGTTCTTCTGTGTATTCTTGCCACCTCTTCATCTCTCCTGCCTCTGTTAGGTCCTTACTGTTTCTGTCCTTTATCCTGCCCATTCTTCATTCTTGCATGAAATGTTCCCTTTCCCCAATTTTCTTGAAGAGATCTCAAGTCTTATCCATTCTATTGTTTTCCTCTATTTCTCAGCATTGTTCATTTAAGAAGGCCTTCTTACCTCTCCTTGCTATACTCTGGAACTCTGCATTCAGTTTGGTATACCTTTCCCTTTCTTCCTAGCTTTTCACTTCTCTTCTTTCCTCAGCTATTGGTAAAGCCTCCTCAGACAATCATTTTGCCTTAAATTTCTTTTTCTTTGGGATGATTTTGATTACTGCCTCCTATACATTGTTCCAGTCTTCTGTCCATAGTTCTTCAGGCACTCTGTCTACCGGATGTAATCCCTTGAATCTATTTGTCATCTCCACTGTATAGTCATAAGGGAGATGATTATACCTGAATGGCCTAGTGGTTTTCCCTACTTTCTTCAATTTAAGCCTGAATTTTGCAATAAGGAGCTGATGATCTGAGCCACAGTCAGCTCCAGATCTTGTTTTTACTGAGTTTATAGAGCTTCTCCATCTTTGGCTGCAAAGAATATAGTCAGTCTGATTTTAATACTGACCATTTGGTGATGTCCATGTACAGAGTTGTCTCTTGTGTTGTTGGAAAAGGGTGGTTCCTGTGACCAGTGTATTCTCTTGACCAAACTCTCTTAATATTTGCCCTGCTTCATTTTGTACTCTAAGACTAAACTTGCCAGGTATCTCTTGACTTCCTACCTTTGCATTCCAATCCCCTCTGATGAAAAGCACATCTTTTTGTGGTGTTAGTTCTAGAAGGTCTTGTAGATTTTAATAGAACCAGTCGATTTCAACTTCTTTGGCATCAGTGGTTGAGGCATAGACTTGAATTACTGTGATGTTGAATTGTTTGCCTTAGAAATGAACGGAGACCATTCTGTCATTTTTTAGATTGCACCCAAGTACTGTATTTTGGACTCTCTTGTTGACTATAAGGGCTGCTCCATTTCTTCTAAGGGATTCTTGCCCACAGTAGTAGATATAATGGTCATCTGAATTAAATTTGTCCATTCCTGTCCATTTTAGTTCACTGATTCCTAAGATGTAGATGTCCACTCTTGTCATCTCCTGCTTGACCACATCTAATTTATTCAGTTGCTAATTCATGTCTGACTCTTTGCAACCCCATGAACTGCAGCATGCCAGGCTTCCCTGTTCTTCACTATCTCCCTGAGTTTGCTCAAACTGATGTTCATTGAGTCAGTGATGTCTTCAACCATCTCGTCCTCTGGTGTCCCCTTCTCCTTCTGCCATCAATCTTTCCCAGCATCAGGGTCTTTTCCAATGTGTCAGCTCTCTGCCTTGATTCATAAACCTATCATTCTGTGTTCCTATGCAATAGTCTTCTTTACAGTATGAGACTTCACTGTCAACACATCTACAACTGAGCATCATTTCCACCTTGGCCCAACTACTTCTTTCTTTCTGGAGCTATTAGTAATTGCCGTGTACTTTTCCCTAGTAGCATATTAGACACCTCTTGACCTGGGTAACTCATCTTCTGGTGTCATCTCTTTTTGCCTTTTCATACTGTTCATGTGGTTCTTGAGGCTAGAATACTGGAATGGTTTGCCATTCCCTGCTCCAGTGGACCACATTTTGTTAGAACTCTTCACTATGACCCGTCTGTTTGGTGGCTCTGCATGGCATAGTTCTTCACTTTATTAAGTTACACCAGCCCCTTCATCAAGACAGGCTGTGATCCATGAAGGGGAGCTATACAATACCAGAATTATTGTATTGTCTGTGGATATTGATTTCAAATAGAAAATTGTTTGAGAATTTGATTATTCATCTGGCTTACTATATAGTCTGGCAACTTTTTTCTTCGTCTATCCTTATCTATCTCCTAAGGTATATTCTGTCTACTGATTACATAATTAAAGAAAGTGTTGTGAGCACTTTGGAAGACACTTAAGAGTAATGATACTATTGGTACTATTATTGCCATTATTAATATTGATGATATGAATCTGTAAAAACAGTACAAGGATCACTACCTGAACTCTTTAATTCATTTACTCTTGTGCAGTAAGCTAGGCCCAGTGTGTTGTTTGATTTTTAATCTCATTTTTAGAAGTATAGTAAAAAAAACTTATATTGTTGTGAAGGTGTAGTTGCTGAATCGTGTCTGACTCTGTGACCCCATGGACTGTAGCCCGCCAGGCTCCTCTGTCCATGGGCAAGATATATGTATAATTGACTCCAATTTTTTTGACAATGAGTTGAACTTACTTTTTGATAACTTTTTTCATTGTCTTTAGGTCTTTAAGATTTATTGACGCGTTTAATTGCCACAAATGGTTGATTACTGTTTTCCTGGAATAACTTGGATTTAGAAACTCTGGAGAACTGTCAGTTGGTTCAGTCTCAATTTTATGTAAGTCAGAGTATATAGCAGTATTAGTTTTTGGACTAATTTCAGTTCACTTAAAAAAGAAATTTTATTTTTATCAGAATAAACTTTTTAGTGCTAAATTTATACAGTGATATGAAGGTTCACAAGCAATATGAAATGATAGTTGAACTATACTTAGAGTAGATGATCTTTGATAGAACTGACTGCATTTTATTCCCTTAAAACTGTAGGCTTGTTAAGGAACAGTTCACTTATGTTCAGTCAGCTCTCTTGAAATTTTTAGCCAGCTTCCAAGCTTTTCATCCAGAGAATTATAGGACAGCCATGCAAACTTAATTGAAAGCTTTTGCAAAAACATTAACTTAATTCAGCCTTGAGGCACAATGGTAGATGTACTTAACATTTCAGAGTGTGTTTTTAGGTTCAGAGTAATTTTATTTATTCTGATGTTAGAATTTTCCTTTCATCACTTCTGAGAAATGTGAGCATATAAAAGAAAGTTCTGTTACTGTGGTTTTTTTCTAACACAACTGGATAATATTGATTTTTGCTTGATATTACATATGGATTCAGTCTCAATAGGCTTAGGTGGACAGGTTTCTAGAGAAGACCTGTGTAAACCAGTCACAGATTAGTGAGTTGGCCGTTTCATTTAGTATATAAGTTGTTTGTGCTTTGCTGTCCTGTCATCAGAATTACTTTTAATAAGAGGTGAAAGATGCTTTTTTTGTTTTTTGATTATCATTTCTTTAGTAATGATAATACAGCAACTCAGATTTTTACTTATGGTTTAATATTGAATAACTGTTCCTTTTTACTTTGATCATTGTTGTTCAGACAGTTGACATTGATAAAGTAGAGCTGCCTTGGATTTCTTGCTTTGTAATTTATCAGCTTATTGGGCACAGGTGGTCTTGGTTAGTCGCTGCCTTCAATTAAATGACTTTTGAGATTGACCCAAACATTAGGTTTGCACATTAGTTTTCCACTCAGGATGTTGTTTTATCACTTGAAAGGTCATGAAGTCTGTTGAAAGTGTAGTTTCTTTTTATGGATTTCTTGAAGGCCATATGCAAATCCCCTTTCAATGCTTTTCTTTCAGGATTCCTTCCCAGCAGTTTCTTACTCTGTAAGGAGGAAGACTCCCATTGTAGATTACCTAGGAATAGGAGAATAGTGTGATGTTGTTGTTGTTTTAAAGGGAAGAGGGCCGGACAGGGAATTTGAAGTTCTGAATTATTAAAAAGCATGTTTTCCTGACTTATATTAGATACATAAAATAATTTCAGTTCAGTGTAGTTCTTAAAATTGTTATGTTAACTTGAAAGATATAGGTAATCAGCTATCAGTCACATATTTATGTTACTATACCTTTACATGTTTACCTTTACTAAATTGTAAGCTGCTAAACTTAATTTTTGCAAGTAAGTGAGAAGCCATGAAATTTTGAAAACAGGACTTATGACAATTGTAAATTACAATGATTTTTTTTTTTTGGACTTCACGGCTTATAGTCTTTTAAACACATGCAGTGCAGTTTTCACAGAAGTATTTGTATGTAGGGGCTTAGGGGTGAGAAATTTGCTAAAACAAATTGAATCCAGATCTGCCATAGAGAATCCTATCAGTTTTTCTGATAGCACTAAATCATGGTCTAGCACACTACATATTTTATTTCTTATATCCCTTTGTTTTCCTTTTCCATGAGAATGTAAACTTTATGAAGGCAGGTGTTCGTCCATTTTTGTTCAGTGCTGGGACTCTTGCATCTAAAGTGGTCCCCCCCTACTAGCACATACAAACTTTGAAATTTTTGATATAAGGGAGAATGGACTATTCAAATGCAAAATCTTTCCAACCAGTATTCTTCTGCCATTTTCTTTCCATTTCTGAATGTTTGTATTTTTTTTTCTTTTGTAACTTTAAGAGAAGTGTATGTTGATAGTGCTCATTCTTATAAAGGATTGTATCTGATTTGTGTGTCTGTTACTGAAAACTTCTTGGGGATTTTAGTAGCTGAATCCAGAATTCTCTTCAATTATGTTTTGCCTTGTGCTTCTATATAATTTAAAATCCTTAGGTAGTATTGTTTGTTCAAGACCTTTTATATTTTTAATTTAATAAATACTCAAGAGTTTCCTCCAACTGAATTTTCCTTGTTTCAGAGTTATTATACATATAGGTAGTTTAACATAGACTGGAAATTTTAAAACAACCAAACTTTTAAGTTATGTGACTTTCTTGCTCCTTTTATTATGTAATTTAATCAATAATTGAACTCTGCAGTATCCTTTCTCCTGTTACAGAGCTTTTACAAAAAGAAATCTGCGAACTTTTTTTTTTAAATCACGAACATTGATGACTTTTCACTCATTTCAGTGCTGCAAGGCAATTTTTTTTCCTTTACCTTCAAATCCCTTTATGTATTTTTTATTCTTTCTTTGAGGGAAGTGGGTTTTTCTCCTTGTTTGTCTTCAGGCAACATTTCATCTGCATGGGATCTATTGAAGCTTTTAGAAAATATTTGTTTCTTTTAATGGTTGTGTATTTTGAGGCTCTTAATTGGGATAATTTTGTTAGAAAAGCAGAAAGATTTATGAATATAAAAGAAAATGCTGGATGAGCTTTTTCTTCTTTCTTAATCAAGTGTTTTCCTAAGAATAGAATTTTTAATGTATTTGTAGAATATTTACTATGTACAAGGATATGATAGAAACGTATTACAGTTCATCTTGTGCATCTTACTTTCTTGCTATGATTTGCCTGAAGTTTTACTACTTTGTAGAGGACTATGTTAGTTTAATGGCTAGTTTATTTTACTGTGAACTCTGCAGTATAAATTTTAAAAATGCAGAAATAATGTGAAAACTATGTGGATTTAGAAATGGCATTATTTAAAAGCTAAACACAAATAACTTATGTTGGTCCTTGAGCTTGACTCTTAAGTAGGTATTTATAGGGAACTATTAGATCATCTACAATTAATGTAATTTAAGAAGATATTCCAGATTAACCATAATTCTATTTACTATTCTGAATTTAGAAAAATTAGAATTTCTGTTTTTTTGGTAAATTGTCTGATGGTTATGACCATGGACTTAGGTTTTAATCCCTGCTCCCCTGTTTATTTGTGTATTGGGGTGCATATTACTTGACCCCTTTGAGACTGAGTTTCCTACTTGTAAAACTGGAGAGAAGAATATCAACTTCCCCATAGGATGCAATAAATGAAATGATAAATGCTTATTAGCGCAGTGTCCAAGCACATGCTAAGGTTATTTGTATTATTATATCATTATATACTTTTAGTTGTTATATAATTTTTATGAATGCATAATATGTTTTGTTAATTACTTAATTCAACTCCTCTCTGGTTGCTGTATCTCAATTGAATATTAATATGTGTTTTTGATGTAATTGACTTCATCTCTTCTGTGCCTTTTGAGAGATGGCTTATTGTCTATGTACTTTCTGTAACAGTCAGTGAACATTATTGCTGCTATCCGTCTCACTTCAGATTTGGATCACACAAACACAGCTTCTAGGTCAGAGGTCAAAAAGGCAATAACCATGATCAAAAGGTTCAAGTGGGCCTTGCCTTATAAAATAATAACCTAAGTGCTTATTTTCTTATATTTGGGAGTTGTTCTTGACCACTCCTCCTGAGTTTCACAATTGTATAGCTGATAATAAAGTTTAATATAATAATGTTGCTATTATGTAGATTTTTGAATTCCTCCTGAAATAGAAGTAAATTCAAATAGCAATAATATATGAATAACTTATCTCTTAAAATATTTTTTATCAAAATCTTTGTAATACAAAATTATACTCCCTTAAATACCCTTCTTTCTCAATTCATGATCATTAGGCAACAATTTTCGATTCTTTTAGCTTCTCTTCTTGTATCTATTTCCATATAATATTCTTCTATTGTTCTTTCTTAATTTATGACTTTTAGATATCACTGAATCATTTCTTGTCATAGTGAGTGAGGATTTAACTAATTTAAATCCTCTTCCCATGCAGTATCTTCCCATTTCTAAAATTAATTATATCACATTTTTGTGAGACAGTATTCAGTTCAGTCGCTCAGTTGTGTCTGACTCTTTGCGACCCCGTGAACTGCAGCACACCAGGCCTCCCTGTCCATCACCAACTCCTGGAGTCCACCCAAACCCATGTCCATTAAGTCGGTGATGCCATCCGACCATCTCATCCTCTGTCATCCCCATCTTTCCCAGCATCAGAGTCTTTTCAAATGAGTCAGCTCTTCGCATCAGGTGGCCAAAGTATTGGAGTTTCAGCTGCAACATCAGTCCTTCCAATGAACACCCAGGGCTGATCTCCTTTGTTGTATATAGTTCAGTAAATATTGTTTACTGCTGAGTCAAGTAGTATAATACAATAACATTTTCTCTAGGATAACTGTTAACTTTGCTCATTTTTGTTTTTGTTTTTGGTGTGTGAATCAGTTGTTGTTTAGTCACTAAGTCATGTCCAACTCTTTGCTACCCTGTGGACTGCAGCATGCCAGGCTTCTTTGTCTTTCACCATCTCCTGGAGTTTGCTCAAACTCGTGTCCGTTGAGTCGGTGATACCATCTAACCATCTCATCCTATGTTGCCCCCTTCTCCTCCTGCTTTCAATCTTTCTCAGCATCAGTGTTTTCCAGTGAGTTGGCTCTTTGCATCAGGTGGTCAAAGTATTGGAGCTTTAGCATTAGTCCTCCCAATGAATATTCAGGATTGACTTCCTTTAGAATTGACTGATTTGATCTTACTGTCCAGGGGACTCTTCTCCAGCACCACAGTTCAAAAGCATTGATTCTTCAGTGCTCAGCCTTCTGTATGGTTCAGTTCTAGCATCTCTGTGTGACTACTGGAAAATCCATTGCTTGGACTATATGGACCTTTGTTGGCAAAGTGATGTCTCTGCTATTTAATACACTGTCTAGGTTTGTTATAGCTCTTCTTCCAAGGAGCAAACGTCTTTTAATTTTGTGGCTGTGGTCACTGTTTGCAGTGGTTTTGGAGCCCAAGAAAATAGTCTGCCATTGTTTCTACTTTTTCCCCATCTATTTGACATGAAGTGATGGGAACAGATGTCATGATCTTAGTTTTCTGAATGTTGAGTTTTAAGCCAGTGTTTTTATCTTTAATTCCTCTTCCCTTTCTTCCATTAGAGGGGTATCAATGCATATATGAGGTTGTTAATATTTTCCCCTGCAATTTTGATTCTAGCCTGTGATTCATCAAGCCCAGCATTTCACATGATGTACTGTGCATATACATTAAATAAGCAAAGTGGCAATGTACAGCCTTGATGTACTCCTTTCCCAGTTTTGAGCCAGTCCATTGTTCTATGTCCGGTTCTAACTGTTGCTTCTTGACCTGCACACAGGTTTCTCAGGAGACAGGTAAGGTGGCCTGGTTATTCCTGTCTCTTTAATAATTTTCCACAGTTCATTGTGATCCACACAGTCAAAGGCTTTAGAGTAGTCAGTGAAGCAATTCAGTTCAGTTCAGTTGCTCAGTCGTGTCCGACTCTTTGCGACCCCATGAATTGTAGCACGCCGGGCCTCCGTGTCCATCACCAACACCCGGAGTTCACTCAAACTCACGTCCATCGAGTCAGTGATGCCATCAGCCATCTCATCCTCTGTCGTCCCCTTCTCCTCCTGCTCCCAATCCCTCCCAGCATCAGTCTTTTCCAGTGAGTCTATTCTTCGCATGAGGTGGCCAAAGTACTGGAGTTTCAGCTTTAGTATCATTCCTTCCAAAGAAATCCCAGGGCTGATCTCCTTTAGAATGGACTGGTTGGATCTCCTTGCAGTCCAAGGGACTCTCAAGAGTCTTCTCCAACACCACAGTTCAAAAGCATCAATTCTTCGGCGCTCAGCTTTCTTCACAGTCCAGCTCTCACATCCATACATGACCACAGGAAAAACCATAGCCTTGACTAGACAGACCTTTATTGGCAAAGTAATGTCTCTGCTTTTTAATATGCTGTCTAGGTTGGTCATAACTTTTCTTCCAAGGAGTAAGTGTCTTCTAATTTCATGGCTCCAGTCACCATCTGCAGTGATTTTGCAGCCCAACAATAAAATCTGACACTGTTTCAACTGTTTCCCCATCTATTTCCCATGAAGTGATGGGACCGGATGCCATGATCTTCATTTTCTGAATGTTGAGCTTTAAGCCAACTCTTTCACTTTCCTCAAGAAGCTTTTTAGTTCCTCTTCACTTTCTGCCATAAGGGTGGTGTCATCTGCATATCTGAGGTGATTGATATTTCTCCCGGCAGTCTTGATTCCAGCTTGTGCTTCTTCCAGCCCAGCATTTCTCATGATGTACTCTGCGTAGAAGTTAAATAAGTGACAATACACAGCCTTGACATACTCCTTTTCCTATTTGGAACCAGTCTGTTGTTCCATGTCCAGTTCTAACTGTTGCTTCCTGACCTGCATATAGGTTTCTCAAGAGGCAGGTCAGGTGGTCTGGTATTTCCATCTCTTTCAGAATTTTCCACAGTTTATTGTGATCCACACAGTCAAAGGCTTTGGCATAGTCAATAAAGCAGAGATAGATATTTTTCTGGAACTCTCTTGCTTTCTCCATGATCCAGCAGATGTTGGCAATTTGATCTCTGGTTCCTCTGCCTTTTCTTTTCTTTTTTTTTTTTGCTTTTTAAATTTTATTTTATTTTTAAACTTTACATAATTGTATTAGTTTTGCCAAATATCAAAATGAATCTGCCACAGGTATACATGTGTTCCCCATCCTGAACCCTCCTCCCTCCTCCCTCCCCATACCATCCCTCTGGGTCATCCCAGTGCACTAGCCCCAAGCATCCAGTACCGTGCATCGAACCTGGACTGGCAACTCGTTTCTTACATGATATTTTACATGTTTCAGTGTCATTCTCCCAAATCTTCCCACCCTCTCCCTCTCCCACAGAGTCCATAAGACTGTTCTATACATCAGTGTCTCTTTTGCTGTCTCATACACCGGGTTATTGTTACCATCTTTCTAAATTCCATATATATGCGTTGCCTTTTCTAAAACCAGCTTGAACATCTGGAAGTTCACGGTTCACGTATTGCTGAAGCTTGGCTTGGAGAATTTTGAGCATTACTTTAGTAGCGTGTGAGATGAGTGCAATTGTGCGGTGGGTTGAGCATTTTTGGCATTGCCTTTCTTTGGGATTGTAATGCAAACTGACCTTTTCCAGTCCTGTGGCCACTGCTGAGTTTTCCAAATTTGCTGGCATATTGAGTGCAGCACTTTCACAACATCATCTTTCAGATGTTTTTTTGGAATTTTCCTTGCTTTTTCTATGATCCAATAGATGTAAATCAGTAATTCTTCCTATATGCTCCCACAAAATCTTTCTCATGGTTTCTTCGAAGACAATATCATTAGATAATGTCCATTGTTTTTCTCTAAACCTGAGTATTTCTTAATCTCATCTATGTTTGATATTCTTGATTCCGCATCTTCTATTCTGCTATATTGTATTCCCTTGTTTTGGAGGAGAGTATCCTTCAGTAGCTTCTTGAGAACAGATGTGTTGAAGTTAAATTTTTTGATATCTTACATAGCTAAGCATGTTTTTTATTTAAAAGCTTATATTTGAATGATAGCGTGGCTGGCTGTGGAATTTTACATTGAAAGTCATTCACTTAACACTTTTGGGAGTGTTTCATCGTTTACGTTTCCATGTTGCTCTTGAAAAGTTTAATGGCAATCTGAATTCTTTTTATCTCTGGAATCTTATTATCCCCAGTATTACTAAATTTTACTTTGATATGCCTTGTTGTAGGTGTTTTAATGTATTAAGCTGTGCACTGGTGAGTCTTTTCAATCTAGTAACTTACGTTCTTCCGTTCTTGGAGATTTTTTTGGTATTATTTCTTAATTACTTCCTTTTTGGTCTCTTGTCTCCTTTATTTCCCTTCTTCTCAGTTTCTATAACATGCCTCCTTGGATTGATTGGCTAGTTTTCTTAATATGTTTTTTTACTAGTTTTCCTGTTTTCTTTGTCTTTTTGATTCTTGTAGAATTTTTCAACACTGTATTTCTAAACTTCTATTGAATTTTTGAGCTTCTCAGGTGGTGCTAGTGGTACAGAACCCACATGCCACTGCAGGAGACACAGGAGACCCAAGTTCTGTCTCTGGCTTGGGAAGATCCCCTGGAGAAGGAAATGGCAACCCACTTCAGTATTCGTGCCTAGAGAACCCCATGGACAGAGAAGCCTGGTGGGCTATTTATAGTGAGTGCGTGGGGTCTCAGAGTCAGACAGGACTGAAGTGGCTTCGCATGCATATATACATTGAATTTTTACTCTTCCATCAAATTTTTAACGTCTTATTCTCTGAATATTTTCCCCCCAGAATCTTGTTTATGTCCCATGGATAGTATCTAGTCTGTCTTAAGAGTATTAGTTACTTTTAAAATTTTTTTTGCTATTATCTTTGGTTCCCTTTATTTCTTTATTTTTCTTCCTTTTTCTGTTTGTTTTTCAGGTTAGAGGCCTGCTTCAGTTCTGTCTTAAATGTTATCTGTCCATTCATGTTTATTTATCCTAAGACATGTGATAACGTGTACCCTAGTACACCTCAGATGATTGCAGAAGTGGAGCTTAGGGGACAAGATTGTATGTGAATGACTATCAGAGAAACTGAGTTGGCATTGGCTCCTGTGAACAGTAAAGGACTTCTTAGCTTTTTAGTATTTTGTATTTTAATTATTATGCTCTTTGAATGTTGAGAAGGTTAGAGCTCTGCTATCTACTATTTATTTTCAGAGGCAAAAAATTCAGATATCTAGAGCAGCACTGTCCAGTTTACTAGCCGTATGTGGCTATTTAAACTTAATTATAATAAAATAAAATTTAAAATTCCATTCCTCAGTTGTACTGGCCACATTTCAAGTCTTTGGTACCTACTTCATGTGTCAGTGATTTTCTGGAACCTTCCCAGATTAACACAATTTACATTACATTGATAATTCCACAAATACTGTGCAGTGCCCAAGGCTTGGAGCTTACCAAAAAGTGTAATTTATTCAACCACCATAATTGTCATGTTGCTACTCTTCTTTAAAGCTTCGGGTTGTGGTAAGAACTTTCCTTATTAAATGGATTAAAATTGTCGTAATTGTCTTTGTTTGACTTCTCTGGCTTTAGTTTTGTTTCTTTTCTTCCCAGACAGTGCAGTGCTTGCTGGACAGTGGTGCTGATATTAACAGACCAAATGTATCAGGAGCCACTCCACTGTACTTTGCTTGCAGGTATGATATTTTATATTGCTTGATGCTCTCATTAAAGAAAGTTGCATCTGCTGTATTTCCAAACACAAACATACTTTTATATTTTCTAAAACTCTTTGTTTTCCCGGAAATACTGTGCTCCCTTTTAAGATGACATATATAGCATTATGTTTCTTTTATGTAACTGCATGATGAAAAGTGTTTTATACTGCCAGTGTTTTCATATGTTGTAAGTGGAAGCTTTTGATTTACTTGATTGCTTAAATTTTAGGCTAATTACTTGGTAAGTAATAAGAAAGGTATATCAATAATCCAGTAATTTCCATCATTCTTTTTCAAGTACCAACTTAGTTTCAATAGGATAAGCTATTAAAGTATGTCTTAGTTCAGAGCCGTGTCTTTGCTTTCTCTGGATTTGTAACTTAAAAAAAAATTCTTTAATCATTCTTATTAAATATTAAGTTATGCATTAAGTTGTTTTTACACTTTTGTCTTAGTTCATTTTCTTTAAGCATACTTTTTATTCATTGATTCATTCATGTAATAAGCAAACATTTATTTAGCACTCACTGTGTGCCATGTAGTATTAGAGGCATTAGTGATACAGTAATAAATAAAGCCCAGTCCTTAAGGAGCTGACAGTGTAATAATTATACACATACCTCCCCCCCAACCCCATACAATATGTTCAATTAGTTGCAGTTAGGAGCAGTTCACAGTACACTTGATTTTTCTTTTTGGTTTAGATTATAAGAATTGTAGTATTTATTTAGGCTCCCTATTTTAGCTATAATGCTCTCCAGAAAGCTCTTTTCTTTTTCATGTCATTTTACCGGAGGTTTAAAAAATTTTTTTTGTTGCTCTATGTTGCTTGCAGGATCTTATTTCCTTGACCAGGGATTGAACCTGAGACCTGGCGGTAAAAGAGCTGAGTCCTAACCACTGGACCCCCCAGGAATTCCCTGGAGATTTGTTTTAGCTGAAACATCTGCTTTTCTCCTTGTTTAACTTCTCTTATAGGGTCTCTAATGTTGCTTTGATCTGACTAATTCAAATCATTAAGCCTTCAATTAGAACACAAAGACTTCTGAATCTCTAGACCTCTAGATCTTCCCTGAATCCAGGTTTTTTCTCATGTTATACTTAAAATTCGATTGCTTGGCTAGAACACCCGTTCCTTTTTTGTGTCCTGAATTTATGAATAGTATAATTGATTTCCTGAAATCATATCCTATCTTGAGGGCTTATCTCTAGATCAGACCTTTCTTTGAAACTTCAGATTTGAATGTCCAGTTCTTGATTTACATCATTCCTTGGAAGTCTCAGAGAATCTCAACTGTTGACATATCCAAAATATTGCTTCTGATTTCCTTTTCAAGCCTTTTCTCCAGTTTTTCTCATCTCAGTCATTGGAACCCGTATCTTCTCAGTTGTGTAAGCCAGAAACTAGTCATTATTTTTTATTTCTCTTTATCTCTCTCTTTGACCCTCAACTTGGAGTATATTAGTAAGTAATTTCCACTTTGAGAATACATTCTGAATCTCATCACTTCTCTCTACCTTGCTAAACCACTTTAGTTAAAGTTGTAACCTCTTGTTTAGAATACTGCAATAGCCTGTTAACTGGTCTTCCTGATTCCTCTGTTGTTTCCCTACCTTCTGTTCTTTCCTCAGAAGCCATGGTGACCTTCTAAAAAATGATTTGGCTGTTATCTCTTTGTTTAAACCTTGTATTTAAACTTTTCAGTGCCTCTTTATTGAATTTCCATTAAAATCCAAACCCTGCCTTCTTTCCTGGAGGAGAAATTGGCAACCCACTCTAGTACTCTTGCCTGAAAAATCCCATGAATGGAGGAGCCTGGCAGGGTACATTTCATGGGGTCACAAAGAGTTGGACATGACTGAGCAACTGAGCATGCATGTATGCCTTCTTTCACAAGACCTGCGTGGTCTGACCCTGCTTAGCTCACTGTGGTTCAGCCACATTGGTTCTCTTTGAGTCCTCAAATGCAGTGGATTCTTTCCAGCAGGCTTTTTCTACATGCTTTTTGTTTTGCCTGAAATGTTCTTCCATAGACTTTCTATATGGCTGACTCCGTGTGCTTCATTGTTAATTTTTAGGAAGGAATTCCTGACCAATCTAAGTAGGCCTCTCTGCATATTTCCTATTACAGCATCATGATCATTTCCTTCATAGCACTTTGTATTTTATAGTGTTTATTTACTGGTTTATAATGTGTCTCCCCTGTTGGACTGAAAGCCCAATGAAAGAAAGAAAAATATTCATCACTTTATATTCCTTGTGTGGTACAGTGCTTTGTGTTTAGATGCTTTGGAAAGGTTTTTGAATGAGTGAATCACTGTAATTACGTTTTTGAAAACTATCTTATGTAAAACAATGCCATGTGTACTGGTAAAACATAGGTATATTAGTGTTGTACTTAACTGTCATATTCGTATAGTTAGTCTGAGCATAGGGATGTGTAAAAGAACTTTTTAGATGTGCTTTCTGCTAGTATTATATACCCGTCATTAAGTTTTAACTAGGCAAACATATCTCATTGAACAAAGATGGTTAAGCAAATGCAATTAAAATTGAAACTAGAAAATAAATTCTTTTTGTAGCAGGATGATAAATATGGAACATGGAAGATGATTCATTTTGTAGGCGGACTTCTAATTGTATTCATGATATCTAAAGGTATACATTAAAAATTATAAATTATTCCCAATGTATTGTTTCTCATAAAAGGGAAAGGAAAGTGAGAAATAGAACAAGTTGATCTTGTAGACAAGTTACAGGGCTCTAAGATAAAAAAGCTGAACTTAATGTAAGTTTTTATTGTTGAGAGATGTTAGTAGGTATATCACAACGTGTCTCATTCAAGGATCAGCTGAAACAGGTGTTTTTTTTAATTAAATTGAGAAGGTATTGAACTGTATAGGACGTGGGGTTCAAATCACAGCCCCCAAACTGTGTAACTTCTTGACCTCTGAAGCTTTGTTTCCTTGTGAAATGGCAATACTGATACATACCTTGTGGAACCATAGTGCTAATTAAATGAGATGGCTTATTTAAAGCATCCTGCAGAGGATTTTACACTTAGTAGTTGGTAGATGCTCATTAACCCCTAGCACGCTTTTCCACACTTAGTGAGCACAGAGTTGTTTTGTCCTCATTCAGTTTCATTGCTCTGCAGGTTTTTCTAACAAATTTGACTCTTATCCCATAGTACAGGCAAGCCTTTTCTTTCTTCCTTTGTATTCTATTCTAATTCTGAACACTATTTAATAAAATAATACTACTGTGAGTGAGTCATTTCAGATTGCTTTTGAACTAAAACTATGACAGGAAGTATCTCCTGGCTGCTTTTCTTCTCTAGGTATTTTGTATGAGAATTAGGATAATTCACTAGATTTTTTTCATGTGGACTATAAGCACACACTGATTTTCTCCTTCTGCCCAAATCTTCAGGTGCCTTTGTTTTCAAGACTTTTATATGGTATCTGAAAATGCTTCAGATCCTTAAATGATTAGGTTGGTTTTGCATTCACTCATAATACTTCCCATTCCCTTAACTTGGTTCTTTTAATAAAGGTTTGGATGTGTAGTGATTTTCAAATAGTTTCTGTAACTGCAGATAACTTTTATTCTGTTAAGGAAAGCAAGGTTTAGCTGGGGTTATATAAATTCAGTAAATTAGAGAGATTTTTATGGCATTTTGGAGGTCTGTAATAAAAGTGAGAGAGGTAAGATTCTGAACCTGGTTTACAGCTACTACCAGGCAACTCCTTTCAGTTAGGAAGTCCACTACAAAGTAGCTACGTAAAACAGTCCATAGACTCAAAATTGCAAACTTTTAGAATAGGAAAGAACCATTATTAGAAAATATAGAAAATACAGCCTCTTTATTTCATCAGCAGTTCCAAAAAATGTTGTGATATGTGTACTATATGCACATTAGCCAAGTTTTCAAATTGTATCACTGCAAGAGCCTAAAGTTAGAGACCTGAAAGTTCTTGAGAAATCAATTCTAAGTGCTTTAGAAATACTACAGGTTTCTTATTAGTTAAATCTTTGCCAACTTCCTGCTGCTGCTACTAAGTCACTTCAGTCGTGTCCGACTCTGTGCGACCCCATAGATGGCAGCCCACCAGGCTCCCCCGTCCCTGGGGTACTCCAGGCAAGAACACTGGAGTGGGTTGCCATTTCCTTCTCCAATGCATGCAAGTGAAAAGTGAAAGTAAAGTCGCTCAGTCGTGCCCGACTTTTAGCGACCTCATGGACTGCAGCCTACCAGGCTCCTCCGTCCATGGGATTTTCCAGGCAATAGTACTGGAGTGGGTTGCCATTGCCTTCTTCTGCCAACTTCCTAGTTTCCATAAAATACATTGGCACTTCCTTGAAGGGAGTTATCTCAATCAGTATAAAAAAAATAAGTTGAATTGTAAAGAATAGTTATTGAGCACATGTTTGTAGTTATTTGAACTGAAAAATCTTTCATGCAGCATTTTGAGAAGTCTGTAACAGGATAATCTTCTTTGCAATTTTTCACATGAGTCACTTGTGACCCTAATGAGGTTATGCAGATTTTATGTATTATAGCAATTGTTTCTTTTAACTTACTTTTGAAATGAAATGCCACCTGGTTACAGATGAGATTTTAATGTAGTTTTGGAAATTACTCCAGCTTCATAAGAATGTCATAGTGATTTTTTTTCCTTGATATTAATTATTTTTGTTGCTATATGTGGTAAGAAATTAATCCTAAATAAATTATTATTCAAGGTTTTTTGTTGTTATTTTTGGTAGCTCAGTACCTTATTTAATGCTCACTTGTCAAATGAATGGTAATCTAAAATGAGAGCCCGTCATATAACTCAACAGATACATTGAGTACATGTTATAAGCCAATTGCCCTGCTTGGTGCTATGGAACAAATTATTGTCAAGAATTTTACAGTTTAGTTCGGAAGATTGGTCATCTGACCCAGGTAGTGAATAATTGTAAAAGAAATGTCACTAAAGTCGAACAGAACAGCTTTGTAAATCTGGGGTTTTCATAACCTTAGTATTGGTACTAGTGCTAAGTGACTTCATTCCTGTCTGACTCTTAAGAAAATCATTGTTTCCTTAAGTTAAGTAAGCTCCAGTTAGTTTCTTTTCTCATAGTCCTTATTTTTAGGTATTACACAGAATAGGACAGTGTTATTTGTAAAATAATTACTGTTAACTATGTAATACATAATGTGTTGGCCAGCACTTCCACCTGAAATGATGCTTGATGAAGACTTTTCTTAATGTAGACTAGTAAAATTAGTTTCTGTTGCTTTTGGAGGGATTGTTGATTTACTTGGTTTCTTGATTTTCTGCTGTTTTAGAGTAAATTAGATACTGTTCTTAAGTTATTTTTCATCTGTTGATATTTGTTTTAAGGAAGGTAATCAGTATTATAAAGTTTCAAGAGAGTGATAAACCTAATATCTGCCACCAGGTTAATACTAGGATGCTATTTTTGAAATTAATTTCAGTTACACTTTATGCAGTGTCATTTTGTGGAAAAGAATGAGTAGGTTGTTTTTATCTATTTAAGTTTCTAATAATCTGTATAGTCTTTATCTCTGTGAAATAACATACCTTTTTAGATAACGGTACTGTGGGAAGAGTATCGGTATAGAAAACCAGAGATATGAGTTCGAGTTTCACTTGTGCTTGAGTAGTAGTTTTCTCTTCCACAAAATAAAATTCTTTGATCAGATACTCTTTGAAACTGTATGACTTCCTTGGGCATTTTGTAAAAGTAGCTTTAAATAAAGAAACCTAGAGGCTTTGCTGGTGGCTCAGTGTTAAAGAATCTACCTGCCAGTGCAGGAAGCATGGGTTTAATCCCTGGATTGGGAAGATCCCCTGGAGAAGGGAATAGCTACCCACTCCGCTATGTTTGCCTGGAGAATTCCATGGACAGAGGAGCCTGGTAGGCTATGATCCATGGCGTCACAAAGAGTCAGACACAACTGAGTGACTAACACTTCCACTTGCAGGGGTTTCCCTGGTGGGTCAGTGGTAAAGAATCTGCCTGCCAGTGCAGGAGACATGGGTTCGATCCCTGGTCCAGGAAGATCCCGCATGCCTTGGAGCAACTAAGTCCGTGTGCCACAGCTACTGAGCCTGTGCTCTAAAGCCAGGGGGCTGCAATTATTAAGCCCATGTGCAGCAAACTGTTGAAGCCTGAGTGCTCTAGGGCCTGTGCTCCACAACAGGGGAAGCCACTGCAATGAGAAGCCCATGCACCACAACTAGAGAGAAGCCCAAGCAGCAACTAAGACCTAGCCCAGCCAAAAACATTACATAAAAAAAAAGTTTAAAAAATCTTGTTAAAAAATAATGAAATCTAGAGTCTAGTGGTTGTAACTCCCCAAACAACTTCTTTCTGGCTTAGAGTGGTTGCTACACCTACTTGAAAGAGCAAATAGAGTGAATAGGGCATGTGGATAAGAATTTTTCATTGTAGATCAGATTGAATAGCTGTCAGCAGAAACCAGACTGAGTGGACTGATAAAATGAAGGTTGGAAATTAGGTAGTATTTTTGGCTAATTAATCTCCCCCCATTTATTTATTTTGATTTTTGTCTTTTCTCCTCCTTTTGTTTTTTTTTTCACCAAGTATTGAAGTGTCATAAAATGTACACTTGTTTTTTGTATTGAGATTCTTTTGGACTAAGAAATCTGGAGACTTGGACCTTTGTGGTGGAAAGCAGGTCAGGCTAGAATTGAGAAGAAAGTGATTGAAAGAAAAAAACAGCGTAAGCCCAAGTAGCAGCAACTTATCTCAAAATGTTATGCATTATTGTAGTAATATGTCCCAAGTTCAATTCTAAGATTCACTAGGTCAGTTTCTTATCTACATTATTAAAGTATGACTTAACATTGGTAAGTTTTTCTAACTGTTGAGGTTGTAGTTCAGATCTTTGTCTCAGTGTGTCAAAATTGCCATCCTCTGTTGATTGATACTAACTGTCCATAATTTATTGTGAAAGACATTTTTATGTCTTATTAAAAAGATCATATGTTAACTTGGTTCTGTTTCTATACAGTCATGGTCAGAGAGACACAGCACAGATTCTTCTATTACGAGGTGCCAAGTATCTGTCAGATAAAAACGGAGTAACCCCTCTGGATTTATGTGTCCAGGTATGTTGTTAGTGTATATTCCTACTGTAGGCTACCCATTCCAGTATTCTTAGACTTCCCTGGTGGCTCGGCTGGTAAAGAATCTGCCTGCAATGCGGGAGACCTGAATTCGACCCCTGGGTTGGGGAGTTCCCCTGGAGAAGAAAATGGCTACCCACTCCAGTATTTTGGCCTGGAGAATTCCATGGATTGTATAGTCCATGGGGTCAGAAAGAGTCGGCCACAACTGAGCGACTTTCACTTCACTTTACTTTGTAATAGAAACTGAGACAGGTAAGATTGTTTTTTTTTTTTTCCCCTCAAGTGAGAGGATGGGTACAAAGATTCTTATTCTGTTGAGAATATGATCTTTAAAAGAAACTGTGATAGTATAAGAAATATATATTTGCCTATATCCCAGTTACTAACACAAGAGGTTCTAAGACCCTTGGAATCTCCAGAGTAATAAGAATGTCTTTTTGTGTATTAATGAGGTGACTGAAAGACCCTTGGTAGCTTCAGGAAAGGGACTGGTTGACAGATGAGCCATCCATGTTGTTAGAGGCAGCCTCGTCTCCCATTCCTGGGGAGGGAGTTGAGCTAGAGACTGAGTTTAGTTACTGCTGCTGCTGCTGCTAAGTCGCTTCAGTTGTCTCCGACTCTGTGCGACCCCATAGACGGCAGCCCACCAGGCTCCGCTGTCCCTGGGATTCTCCAGGCAAGAGTACTGGAGTAGGTTGCCATTTCCCTCTCCAATGCATGAAAGTGAAAAGTGAAAGTGAAGTCGCTCAGTCGTGTCCGACTCTTAGCAACCCCATGGATTGCAGCCCACCAGGCTCCCCCGTCCATGGGATTTTCCAGGCAAGAGTACTGGAGTGGGTTGCCATTGCCTTCTCCGGGGTTTAGTTACTAGTGACTGATAATTTAATCATTCATGTCTGTGTAATGGAACTTTCATAAAAACCTTAAACAGTGTGGTTGTCTGAGAGCTTCTAGGTTGGTGAACACATCAAAGTGCTGAGAGGGTGGGTCACCCAGAGAGAGCACAGAAGCTCTGTGCCCCTTCCTTCATACTTTGCCCTATGCATCTCTTCTATTTGCCTGTTCCTGAGTTGTAGCCTTTATAGTAAACATGTAAGTAAAGTGTTTCCCTGAGTTCTATGAACAGTTCTTGCAAATTATTAAACCTGAGGAGTAGGTCTTGGGAGCACCTTACTTATAGTCAGTCAAAAGAATGGGTGATGTGGACTTGTGATTGGCTTTTGAATTGGGGGCACTCTTGCAGGACTGACTCCCTACTGTGTAGTATGCCCTAACTCCAAGGCAGTTAGCATCATAACTGAATTAAACGGTGGGACACCCAGTCAGTGTCCACAGAGAACTGGACAGTTGCTTGGTGTGGAAGACTCACATATTTGGTACCAAACTTATATGTAGAAGAAACAGGTTTTCCTTTAGGAATTTTGTATTTAAACTTAGATAATCTTAACTCTTGTTTTTAGGGTGGATATGGAGAGACCTGTGAAGTATTAATTCAGTATCACCCTAGGCTTTTCCAGACAATTATTCAAATGACACAGAATGAAGATCTCCGAGAAAACATGGTAATATAATTGTGCTAATAGCATGTAAACGAACAAGCTTTGTTCATATGTGGTGCATATGGCATTTTACAAATGTGTTTAGTAATTTTATTATGTAAATATTTAAATAATTTGAATTGGCTTATCTGCTTATAGGGCGAGTATGAATTGCATAATAATTAATAAACTTTGTGCTAATATTTGGCCCTGTGCATCTTCTGTCCTCTGCACCTTTGATCTCTTCTTAAGATAAGTAGAATATTTCCCATAGGTAGAGGAAAAGAACCTAAGAAGGAATATCATGTTATGATTAGTAATCACGTTTACTGAACTCTGTATTTTTAATACTCTACTCTTTGAAAAATTATAGAGTTTAAGTTTTTTTTACATTTTAGAGGTTTGGCATTAATTTCCATAAAAATACTTGGTGACTTCTGTTCTATCTATTTATACTTTTTCACTGGATGAGTTTGAATAAAAATTTTATGTCATCTTATCTCTGTATAAGCTTTTGATTTTATACAAGGCCAGATAATTGTAAAGGACTTGATTCAGCTAATTGAGCTTTGGGATACTTACCAAACTAATAAGTACTTCATTTCTTGACAAAGTTTACTGGATTATTATGTAATTATATTTTTTTATTTGTAAAAAATTTAGTTACGGCAAGTTCTGGAGCATTTGTCTCAGCAAAGTGAAAGCCAGTATTTAAAGATTCTAACAAGCCTTGCTGAAGTTGCCACAACAAATGGTCATAAATTGCTTAGGTAAGTGTTTAAAAATACACACAAATCAATAGGCAGCAATATCTGTCAGCTTTGTCTCTTTTTAGGCTTTTCTGGGAATAGTTTATTTTGTTGATGCCTTTTGTCAGTGTTAAGATGTTCTAAAATTTTGCTGAGTTATTGTTTGTTTTGTTTTAAAGGACTAGGGCAATTAACTGAGGAGACTTTAATCTGTCTAAAGAGACTAAAATAGAGACTGACTTAAGTGGATTTGGGGTTATATGTCTAGAATTTTATAAAATGATTGCTTAGACTAGTCATATGTGTAGTGTTCATAAAAAAGTGTCAAGAATGTAGTTTAGGAAGCTTTAATTTACAAAACTGAGTATGGCTACTGTTCAACTGGGCAGTGTTCTTTATGAAAAATCAACTTTATAAAGAATCAACCCTCATGATTCTTTATAAAGTTTTCTCCCTGAACTGTCCCCCTGAGTTCAGTTCTTTGTTCTTTCCAATTCTGTGGTTTTAGTGGCTCATAACTAAGTCCATGAAGTTAATGCCTTTATAATATTTTTCTGCACCTCCACTTATTTGTATATGGTTAGCCACCCCAGTTAGGACTAAACAGCCATTTAAAAATAGTTAATGTGTTATTTCTTAGCTTACAGATTTGGCCCATTTCTAGTTTGGATACTTTCTTCCTTTGTAGCTTTCTTTTTACTTCAACTTTTAATACATTGATGGTCTTAGAATAGATCCTGATCTTCTCTCACCTCTGTGTGCAACTGGGTTTTGTTCCTCCCAGCTTGATGCTGCTTCTGTAAATCAGCTACATTGTCAAATCCATTACGTCAGCCCTTTGTTCCTGTCTTCCTTTGTACCTTTCATTCAGACCAGAATCATACTCTGTACTATTTGCCTAAAACATTCCTTACATTCATGGTCCAAGATTGCTTTCTTGGATTTATTTATTATCTGTTAAGTATTTCTTATACAGTCCTACTCAGTATACCATTTGCTAATTTTCTTATTATTCTCTTTTACCTTTGATACTACTTTAGATGCTGTCTTTAAGATTCATTTAATTCCAGCTCGACGTAATGCTCTCCTTTTATTAGTCATTTCTGTTAATCCATTTATATGATGAGGCCCTTCTAAGACATGCTGAGTTAGAGTGTGGGCTCTGGAGTTAGCTGGACTCAGGTTTAAATTCAGACATCACCATTGACTGTGTGTCTCCAGCAGGTAACTTTTTGGAGATTCTCTTCATCATCCATCCATCTGGCCAATACATATTTTTGAGTGCCTGCTATCCACTAGGCCATCTGCTACAAAATGATGATTCAGTTCAGTTCAGTCGCTCAGTCGTGTCCGACTCTTTGCAACTCCATGAACCACAGCACCCGAGGCTTCCCTGTCCATCACCAACTCCCGGAGTCCACCCAAACCCATGTCCTTTGAGTCGGTGATGCCGTCCAACCATCTCATCCTCTGTCATCCCCTTCTCCTCCTGCCTTCAATCTTTCCCAGCATCAGGGTCTTTTCAAATGAGTCAGCTCTTCACATTAAGTGGCCAAAGTACTGGAGCTTCAGCTTCAACATCAGTCCTTCCAATGAACACCCAGGACTGATCTCCTTTAGGATGGACTGGTTGGATCTCCTTGCAGTTCAGGGGACTCTCAAGAGTCTTCTCCAACACCACAGTTCAAAAGCATCAATTCTTTGGCACTCAGCTTTCTTTATAGTCCAGCTCTCACATCCATACATGACTACTGAAAAAACCATAGCCTTGGCTAGATGACCTTTGTTGGCAGAGTAATGTCTCTGCTTTTTAATATGCTGTCTAGATTGGTCATAACTTTCCTTCCAAGGAGTAAGCGTCTTTTATTTTCATGGCTGCAGTCACCATCTGCAGTGATTTTGGAGCCCAGAGAAATAAAGTCAGCCACTGTTTCCACTGTTTCCCCATCTATTTGCCATGAAGTGATGGGACCAGATGCCATGATCTTCGTTTTCTGAATGTTGAGCTTTAAGCCAACTTTTTCACTCTCCTCTTTCACTTTCATCAAGAGGCTCTTTAGTTCTTCACTTTCTGCCATAAGGGTGGCGTCATCTGCATATTTGAGGTTATTGATATTTCGGCAGTCTCGATTCCAGCTTGTGCTTCTTCCCGCCCAGCGTTTCTCATGATTAACACAGACAAAATCTCATCCTGTGTTTAATTTATAGTCTAGTCAACTTTTAATTTCCTTGTTGAAAAATGATAGTAAATATCTTAATGAATTGTTGTGAGAATGAAATGTTAAGATGTTGTGAGCATACTACCAAGCATCGTGTCTGGCACATAGTAGAGATGATGATGGTGATAATGATAGTTCTTTTTAAAATTCCTCATAATATCTTTATCCTGTTTTCCTACATTAGAAAACTTGTTTTTTCTGCTTAAGTATTTGGCCTATTTTCCACTCTTCCTAGTAATCAGAAGCTTTTATATTTTTATGTTTCTCTGTTTTTATTCTATGTTCACCTTTAATACATATCTAAGAAACTTATAATAAGCTATGGAATATTCAAATACATTATTTACTTTAAACCTCACAGTAGCTTTGTGATGTAGGTATTATTTCCATTTTATATATAAGAAAATTGAAGTTCAGTGATTTGCTAGCTAGAAGAACCAGGACTTATATCCTTACTAATTAATGAAGAGCAGATCCTGGGCTCCAATTTAGCTCTTAAAAATGATAGGGTTATTAGTGGAACAGGGGAAACAGGGTAAGAAAAAGGGTTCTATGGCCAGAACAAGTTCTAAAACTGCTTTGCTAAACTGTACTGCCTCACCACTTACAAAGATACCTTTCAGATGTCGTATGGAATCCATTATTTTGGCCAGTTTGGTCTGTGAACATCTCTGTTAGAATTGATTCGTACTATGTTAGAATTTGTTGTATTGGTGCTGTCTTGGCAAAACTAGTCCTCCTCCTGTGTTTCTCCTTTAGTTTGACAGACTACCACTTTTCACAACATTTCAGAAACCAAGTGTATGAATTTTTATTTCTGACACCAAGCAATTCTTTGGAAGGACACTTAGGACACTAGCTGGTGTCCTACAGTTTAACTCAATTCTGACACTGTCTACCTGAAGAAAGCATCAGATCCCATAGGTTAAGGACTCAGTCCTAGGAGACTGCCCCCCACCTCAGATATCAGTTGCAAATAGTAGATCCCCAGACTACCCACAACTTCCGTTACCTGACTACGCACATCAGAGGTTTTCATGATCACCTGCCACTTGGATTTCTAGAACAGCTCACATAATTCAGGGAAACACTTACTTTTTTTTAACTAGTTCCCTTGTGGCTCAGCTGATAAAGAATCCGCCTGCGATGCAGGAGACCTGGGTTGGGAAGATCCCCTGGAGAAGGGAATGGCTACCCACTCCAGTATTCTGGCCTGGAAAATTCCATGGATAGTACAGTCCATGGGGTTGCAAAGAGTCGGACATGGCTGAGCAACTTTCACTTTTTTCATTTTATTAAAGGATGCTGTGACCATCAACAGGGGATCTTCCCAACCCAGAGATCAAATCCATGTCTCCTGTGTTGGCAGGAAGGTTCTTTATCACTAGCACCACCTGGGAAGCCCATAATAAAGGACACAGATGAACAACTAGATGAATAGATACATAGAATGAAGTCTGAAAGGGTCCAGAGACAGGAGTTGCCATAGAGTTGGGGTGCGTCACCCTTATATTACGTGTATGTGTGTGCACGCTTGGAAGCTTGCTGAACCCCCCATATTTTTGTTTTTTTTAAATGGAAGTTTCATCACATTGATATGTTAATCATTAATTCCATTTGCAGCCCCTACCCTCCTCTGGAGAATGGAGATTGAAGCTAAAATTCCAAGCTTCTAATCATTACTTGGTGTTTCTAGTGACCAGCCCCCATCCAAAACCCCAGTAATGGTTGCCTAATTACAGCAGAAGATACTGGTTTCACTCAAGAAGTTCCAAGGGATTTAGGAACTCTGTTTCAGGAACTGGGGTCAAAGACCCAATGTGAGAATGAAAGATGCTCCTAGTGTACTTATCAGTTTGGAAATTGTAAGAGTTTTAGGAGCTTCATACCAGGAAAGTTGGGAGAGGGGCAGAAGACAATACTTATTTTTTCTACTTTCTCAACAGCTACCAGGTTAGTTTCTTAAGAAGACCTCAAATACAAATCATCCCTCTCTGCCAGTTAGTTTAATGGTACTTTTTGCAGATTGTCTTTATTTTGTTCATTTATTTGTGAATCATTGTATGTTTCTTAACTCACAATGTGATATAATTTTGGCCATTTAAAATGAAATTTTAATTAAAATAATTCAAATATGTATTATTAGCAATGATTGAGATGTTCTTTAGCATAATTTGGGAAAAATGGATAGCCTTTTGTCTAACCGATATTAGGAATATTTGCTAAAGATAAATATTTAATGAGGGCCCTTTTGCACATAGTGTTGTATTTCACTAAATGAGTTATCTTGCTTCCTATATATTTATGATTGAAGGTGAAGATAGTTATCAGTGTGCTATCTTTGTAAAAGAGAAATGTAAAAGAGAAATCACAGCTATTTGCTAAATAAGACATTGACTGAAAGTATACTCTTATATTAACCAAAAGTAAGTAAGTTGACAGGGCTTTGAATTAGGAAGTTTACAATATAAAAGTTAAATTAACTTTTTAAAAAGTTAAATATTAAAAAGTTAAGTTAACTTTTTAACTCTTATATTGAGACCTGGTGGCTTGTGAAGAAATTATTTTATGATGAGCTGGAGCAGTTTGTGATGAAGTTTGGATTCTATGATCTTTCTGTATAATATGAAGGATATTTCACAGGTTGGAAAGTGAAAAATGACATTGTTTAGATCGATGACTTAACTTTGAAGAAGTTTAAACTGGGTAAAGTAATATTCATATAGTCTAATAATCTTAGAGTATTTCTTGTTGTTGTTGTTCAGTCGCTAAGTCGTGTCCGACTCTTTGTAACCCCATGAATTACGGCATGCCAGGCTTCCTTGTCTTTTGCTATCTCCCTTAGTTTGCTCAAACTCATGTCCATTGAGTCAGTGATGCCATCCAAACATCTCATCCTCTGTCACCTACTTCTCTTGCCCTCACTCTTCCCAGCAAGTCTTTCCCAAGCAAGGTCTTTTCCAGTAAGTCAGCTCTTCCCATCACGAGGCCACTGTATTGGAGATTCAGCTTCAGAACCAGCCCTTCCAGTGAATATTCTTGCTTTATTTCCTTTAAGATTGACTGGTTGGATCTCCTTGCTTTCCAAGGGACTTTCAAGAGTCTTCTTCAGCACCACAGTTCGAAAGCATCAATTCTTTGGTGCCCAGCCTTCTTTACGGTCCAACTCTCACATCTGTACATTACTTATGGAAAAACCATAGCTTTGGCTATATGGACCTTTGTCGGCAAAGTGATATCTCTGCCTTTTAATACACTGTCTAGATTTGTCATAGTTATTCTTCCATGGAGCAAGCGTTTTTTAATTTTGTGGCTGCAATCACCATCTGCATTGATTTTGGAGCCCAAGAGAATGAAATCTGACAGTTTCCACATTTTCCCCGTCTATTTGCCATGAAGTGATGGGACCAGATGCCATAATCTGCATCTTTTAAATATTGAGTTTTAAGCCAGCTTTTTCATTCTTCTTTTTCACCTTCATCAAGAGGCTCTTTAGTTCCTCTTCACTTTCTGCCATTAAAGTGGTATCATCTGCATATTTGAGGTTGTTGATATTTCTCCCAGAAATCTTGATTCCAACTTGTGATTCATCCAGCCTGACATTTTTCATGATGTACTCTGCATGTAAGTTAAATAAACAGGGTGACAATGTACAGCCTTGATGTACTTTCCCAATTTAGAATCAGTCTTTTGTTCCATAACAGGTTTTAACAGTTCCTTCTTGTCCTTCATACAGGTTTCTCAGGAAGCAGGTAATATGGTCTCATATTCCCATCTCATTAAGAATATTCCTGTGATCCACACAGTCAAAGGCTTTAGCATAGTCAGTGAAGCAGAAGTAGAAGTAGTTTTTTTGGAATTCCCTTGCGTTTTCTATGATCTAGTGGATGTTGGCAATTTGATCTCTGGTTCCTCTGCCTTTTTTAAATCCAGCTTGTACATCTGGGAATGCTTGGTTCACATACCGCTGAAGCCCAGCTCGAAGGATTTTGAGCATTACCTTCCTAGCATGTGAAATGAGTGGAATTGTATGGTAATTTGAACATTCTTTTGCATTGCCTTTCTTTGGGATTAAAATAAAACTGACCTTTTCCAGTTCTGTGGCTACTACTGAGTTTTACTCCAAGGCGAAACTTGCCTGTTATTCTGCTAAGTCACTTCAGTCGTGTCCGACTCTGTGCGACCCCATAGACGGCAGCCCACCAGTCTCCCCCGTCCCTGGGATTCTCCAGGCAAGAACACTGGAGTGAGATGCCACTTCCTTCTCCAATGCATGAAAATGAAAAGTGAAAGTGAAGTTGCTCAGTCCTGTCCGACTCTTAGCAGCCCCATGGATTGCAGCCCACCAGGCTCCTCCGCCCATGGGATTTTCCAGGCAAGAGTACTGGAGTGGGGTGCCATTGCCTTCTCCAGCCTGTTATTCTAGGTATCTCTTAATTTGCTACTTTTGCTTTCCAGTTCCCTATGATGCCAAGGACATCTTTTTTTGGGTGTTCTAGAAAATCTTGTAGGTCTTCATAGAATATTTCAGCTTCATCTTCTTTAGCTGCTTCTTCAGTGGTTGGGGCATAGACTTGGGTTACTCTGAGGTTGAATGATTTGCCTTGGAAATGAACCGAGATCATTCTGTCATTTTTGAGAGTGCAACCAAGTACTGCATTTCAGACTCTTTTGTTGACTATGAGGACTACTCCATTTTTATAAGGGATTCTTGCTCACAGTAGTAGATATAATGGTTATTTGAGTAAAATCTGCCCATTCTCATCCATTTTAGTTCACTGATTCTTAAGATGTCAGTGTTTGCTCCTGCTCTCTCCTGTTTGACCACATCCAATTTACCTTGATTCATGGACCTAATGTTCCAGGTTCCTTTGCAGTATTGTTCTTTATGGCATTGGACTTTACTTTCACTGCCAGATAGAACCACAGCTGGGCGTCATTTGCGCTGTAGCTCAGCCTCTTCATTCTTTCTGTAGCTATTTCTCTGCTCTTCCCCAGTGGTATATTGGATACCTACTGACCTGGGGAGTTCATCTTTCAGTGTCACATCTTTTTGCCTTTTCATATTGTTGATGGGTTTCTCAAGGCAAGAATACGGAAGTGGTTTGCCATTCTCTTCTCCAGTGGACTACGTTTTGTCAGGCCCTGACTAGCAGGGATGTGCCTTTAGCCACTCAGTGTAGCTGGATGGCATGCCCAGTACCCTAGTTGTCCCACTGCTGGTCCTCACTGAGTGTATAATGACTATTATTAAACTATGTTAATAATTGATGATATTCATACTCCATTGTATAAGAAAATACTTACCTTGAAATTAACTCATGAAGTTCTCTAGATCAGGTACTTATAGCAAATATTTATATATATGGTAATTTCACTGAGGAAAATTAAATTCAGATCTTTCTCATAGAAAAATTTGAGAGTCATTGGAGCTCACGTTGCAATAGCTGCAACACAATAGAAGAAAGAAATATTAGTTTAAACCAAATTCCTTTTTTCTTTTGTCAGTCTCAAGAGTCTTACGTTGTAGAATTAAAAGCAACTTTGTAAAGGCAAATATGTAAAAATCCATGCAAGTTAAACTAACGATTCTATGCACATTAGATCCACAGTTACTAAAACAAAAAGTTTTGCTAATGTGTTGTAGCTATCCTAGTCAAATACAATATGGACGGCAGTAGCTGTTATATTTTACTAACACTTGTAACTGATAGTTAATTTTTATTTATTATTTTTAATAATTTTTAGAATGAGGAAACAGCATGAATGTTGAAATTAAAATGTCATGAAATTTTGGTTCAGTTGTCATTAGAATAGAGAATAGCTTCTGATTTTTCACTTATCAAATCATAATACTTAGAATAGGGATTTGCGGTTTCTTCATTACTAATCATTATTGTTTTCAGTGTTAGAGGATACCCAAAAATATCATAACGGAAGATTTTAATGAACTGAGGAAGGTAGGGTAAGCTTTGATGATTAAATTTATACAAAGGCAGTCATACCATTCTGCCCAAATGTTTATGCAGCTTTTTACTCTGCTTTTGTGTACCATTATAATACAAGATAACTTATGTTGAAGGTTTCAAAATAAAACCACCCCCTGAACAACAATGACAACTTTTTTTTTTTTAAGATCAGTTGTTAGATTCCATACACTTTTAGTCGAACTTCCTCATTTTCTCAGTGGAAGAGTAATGATTGCTATCCATAATGATGATGAATAATTTCCAGGCACTATGGGATTTTAGAGGGCTTTTTGATTAGAATTACTTTTATCAGCCTTTTTCATAGTAGGATATATTTCTTTTATGTATAGTCATTAGACAACCCATTATATAGAGAACCACCCTGACACAGATAGTAAGTTTAAGATTATTTAATTTGTATATGTTCTGTTTGTGAACATTTGGTTTCTATTCTGGGATGGGCTAGGGAAAATGGGGTTATGGATAGAATAACAAAGTTCAGCCTCTACCATTGACTTGTAGGTTGGCCTAATATTATAATCAGCATTTCTGTTATTGGTTCTCAGTGAAATGTTCTCAAGAGTTCTAAAGAATCAGCTTAATTTATAAATTAAGTGGTGATTTTCTTCATATTTTATACTTTGATCATTGGTATAGTCTAGTTGCTTAAAAGCTAATAACTCATTTATATACAATCCAAATAATGTGTATTTGCTAACTTTCTGGTAAACAAAACATTCCATCCCATATCATGATAGGAAAGAAATTTTACTCATTAAATTATCAAACAGATGGTAAGCGTAATAAAAATGTTTTAAAATAAGTATTTTTAAGATGAATTTGTTTTACTCCACCTAATCTGTTCATATTTTAATTTTTATTTTCAGCATATCTAGTAATTACGATGCTCAAATGAAGAGCCTTTTAAGGATTGTGAGGATATTTTGTCATGTCTTTCGAATTGGTCCATCCTCTCCCAGTAATGGAATTGATATGGGCTACAATGGGAATAAAACTCCAAGGAGCCAGGTGTTCAAGGTCAGAAAAGTATATGATGTTGTTAGGAAGATATATGTAAAAGAGATGAATTTGACAAAGCGAACATTCATTAATCAGAAACCTCTTGAACAGGATGTAACTTTGGTTTATACCTGTGACTGACACTTTTTGAACTAAGACCTTTCTCCTTTCTTCTGTCTAATCAGCAGCAAGTCAGTTGGTGAGCTTTCTATGTTTTTCCTACAAGTGAAATTTTAATTCCACTGGTCTTTTATTCTAAGAGTAATGATATTTAATGTTTAAATCTAATTAAATCTACTTAAAAAAAACTCTGGGAGTTGGTGATGGACAGGGAGACCTGGCATGCTGCAATTCATGGGGTCGCAAAGAGTCGGACATGACATGACTAAGCGACTGAACTGAACTGAACTGAAAAAAATCGGATTATAGGTCTTAAATGTAGCCATCACAATTTTTAAAAAAATATTTCTCATTCAGAAAGAGAGAAAACATCCAGTTTTTATTTAGGTTTTATTATCTTGTGTGTTGTGTGTGTGTGTGTGTATGTTTTTTTAAAGTAAGTTTACTTTAATTTATTGGGTTTACTAGCAATTCCTGGGATAACTTCAAGTTAAGAAACATTGAGATATTTTCTTAATGTATTTTGTATTGCGTCAGCTCTGTCTGTGTCTTTTTCCCCTTCCTTTTTTTCCCTCATTGTGCCATCTCCTGGAAGAAGGAAGTTGTGCATCTTGTAAGTCAGATTTTAGCTTTTCAGTGTACCACTTTCTTTAATACTGGTTAGAAGTGATAATTTCCTGTCTTTGTAAAATTTGAATCTGAATTATTGATCTGTTTTGTTAGTGCTGTTTTAAGTGAGTTTTACTGCTCAGACATTCACATTACAAGAAGTTGTTCTTAATGTGTTTCTAATATGACTCATGCTGTTAGTTACTGAATCTACCCGATTGATTTTTCTACTTGTTCTTCTCTTCATCTGTAATGATGGGTAAACAATCAAACCAAATATAGATACAGTCACTTTAGACAAACTGAGTATAGATTATATTTATTATTGTCTTTGTTTTGTTATGATTTCAATTTGCCACCTTTTGCTAATGATATCAGAAAATAATTATGTGCTAGTAAGTAACCTCTTTATAGGCATTTGGTACTTGATTTAAATATTATTTTTCTACCCAGCCAGTCAGTACAGATAAAACATAGTAGAAAAAGATATCATTGTTTATTTTAGCATTTCTCTTATGAAATCCAGACTCTGTTTTCATTGTTAATATCAATGAAGTATATAATAATGTATTAGTTTGTTGCAAAAGTAATTGTGGTTTTAAATGGTTACACTTTGCCATATGGTACTGGAATAGTTTCTTAAATAAATGTGGTTATGTTATAGATGATTTTAATGCACATTTCTTGCTTTGTGTTTTTTTGCTTATGACATTACTTGCTGTTTATTTTAGACTATAGAAATTATGTTAAACAAAAAGTAAATTCAAGCAATTTTAAAATTTGAGTTCAAAATGGGTTACAAAGCAGCAGAGACAACTTGTAACATCAACCATACATTTAGCCCAGGAACTGCTAATGAATGTACAGTGCAGTGGTGGTTCAAGAAGTTTTGCAAAGGAGATGAGAGTCTTGAAGATGAGGAGTGTAGTGATTGGTCATCAGAAGTTGACAACGACCAATTGAGAGCAGTCATCAAAGCTGATCCACTTAAAACTACACAAAAAATTGCCAAAGGACTCAATGTCAGCCATTCTATAGTCATTCGGCATTTGAAGCAAATTGTAAAGATGAAAGAGCTCAACAAGTGGGTGCCTTATGAGCTGACCAAAAATCCAAAAAATCGTCGTTTTGAAGTGTTGTCTTCTTTTATTCTATGCAATAGCAATGAACCATTTCTTGATCTAATTATGACATGTGATGAAAAATGGATTTTATATGGCAACCCACAATGATCAGCTCAGTGGTTGGACCGAGAAGAAGCTCCAAAGTACTTCCCAAGAGAAATTTGCACCAAAAAAAAGTCATGGTCACTGTTTGGTAGTCTGCTGCTGGTCTGATCCACTACAGCTTTATGAATACTGGTGAAACCATTACATCTGAGAAATATGCTCAGCAAATCGACGAGATCCACCAAAAGCTGCAATGCCTGCAACCGGTATTGGTCAATAGAATGGTTCCAGTTCTCTCCATGACAGTGCCCGACCACACGTTGCACAGCCAACACTTTTGGGCTATGAAGTTTTACCTCATCTGCTGTGTTCACCTGACCTCTCGCCAGCCGGCTGCCACTTGAAGCATCTCAACAACTTTTGTAGGGAAAACACTTCCACAACCAGCTGGAGACAGAAAATATTTTTCAAGAGTTCATCCAAACCTGAAGCATGGGTTTTTACACTACAGGAATAAAAAAACTTATTTCTCGTTGGCAAAAATGTGCTGATTGTAGTGATTCATATTTTGATTAATAAAGATGTGTTTGAGCCTAGTAGGAAAAGGAGTTCGTCAAGGCTGTATGTTGTCACCCTGTTTATTTAACTTATATGCAGAGTACATCATGAGAAACGCTGGACTGGAAGAAACACAAGCTGTAATCAAGATTGCCGGGAGAAATATCAATAACCTCAGATATGCAGATGACACCACCCTTATGGCAGAAAGTGAAGAGGAACTCAAAAGCCTCTTGATGAAAGTGAAAGTGGAGAGTGAAAAAGTTGGCTTGAAGCTCAACATTCAGAAAACGAAGATCATGGCATCCAGTCCCACCACTTCATGGGAAATAGATGGGGAAACGGTGGAAACAGTGTCAGACTTTATTTTTCTGGGCTCCAAAATCACTGCAGATGGTGACTGCAGCCATGAAATTAAAAGATGCTTACTCCTTGGAAGGAAAGTTATGACCAACCTAGATAGCGTATTCAAAAGCAGAGACATTACTTTGCCAACAAAGATTTGTCTAGTCAAGGCTATAGTTTTTCCTGTGGTCATGTATGGATGTGAGAGTTGGACTGTGAAGAAGGCTGAGCGCCGAAGAATTGATGTTTTTGAACTGTGGTGTTGGAGAAGACTCTTGAGAGTCCCTTGGACTGCAAGGAGATCCAACCAGTCCATTCTGAAGGAGATCAGCCCTGGGATTTCTTTGGAAGGAATGATGCTAAAGCTGAAACTCCAGTTCTTTGGCCACCTCATGCAAAGAGTTGACTCATTGGAAAAGACTCTGATGCTGGGAAGGATTGGGGGCAGGAGGAGAAGAGGACGACAGAGGATGAGATGGCTGGATGGCATCACTGACTCGATGGACGTGAGTCTGAGTAAACTCCGGGAGTTGGTGATGGACAGGGAGGCCTGGCTTGCTGCGATTCATGGGGTCGCAAAGAGTCGGACACGACTGAGCGACTGATCTGATCTGATCTGATCTGATAATGATTTAAAATTCATGGTCCAAAATCACAATTACATTTTCATCAACCTAATATAAAGTTCTTTACTTATATTTTATTTCATTTGTTAGTGTCTTTATTTCTCTTCTTGAGGAATTTTTTTTCTGTGTCATTGACAATTGCTTTTGTTTCTGACCACTTATTTTCTCTTAAATTTTGACCTTTCACTTTGGTAAAACATTTTTGTACAAAACTCAATCAATTTTTTTTTTTTTAAACATTAGCAAGTGTTGCTCTTAAGGAATTAATTTCTTTCTATTTAATTTTATGAATTAATTGTGTGGACTCTTTGGAGGATGGCAAAATGATCTTCCCTCCCAGTTATAAAGATAAAAAATAGAAACTACATTGTGATCCATGTATTTAATGTCTTCTGTTCGTTGTGGGATGATTGAAGTTATAAAAATCTGAACCATCTGCTGAGTTGCTACAATGTAAGATTGGAAATACCATTTTAATTTTTACCACATTTTGTCTAAGGTAGCAGTTGCTCCCTAGTTTCTGTTTCATTAACTAGGTACTCTAACATGTCACTTTATTGCTGGGATTAGCTAATGGGTTTTCCATTAAGAATGAGTGGGTTTATAGGCCATGTGTTTTTAGTAGGTGAAATTGTTTAACATCCTGTTACTAGTTTTCTGATTTATCTTAGAAGTACTTTAAGTTAATCTTAACACTTAGCCATTCTTTCAGTGTTAAGAGATTTTTATCCAGAGCCTTGCAAACTTTGAAACATCTGAAGGAGAAGGTAGTTCTGGTTATCGAAGCAGGGTGAGCATGAGGAAGACAGTTTAGGCTTCTTGAATCCTGATACGGTCTTTTTTTGTGAGTAGTAAACTGTGACTATTAATGGTTTCATAGAATTATAATTGGAGAAATTTGGAAGCCAAGAAAGATTGAGAAACTTTTAAGATCTTATCTTTCGGATTATGGCATTTGACATTATGAAGTGAGAATAGACTAACAGAATTTCAAAATACTGTTGATGAATTTAAGTTAATAATGCTTCCCTGTCAAACTTGTATCTAATTTGGCACATGGATAGTGAAGATTGTTAAATTGTCCAACAAGTTTGGGATTTTTATGTTACAGCTTTGACTTGTTAATTTGAAATGTTTTGAAAATCATGTATGATTGTCAAATTATTGATGTTATAGGTAGAATATAGTTCTGTGGTGAAAATCAACTCAGTAATAAGAAATGAAGTATTATTTTCATAGTGCCAAGAAGCCTAATATTTTCTATAGCCATTACTCATTTTTCTGTAACATTGGATATGTATGGTTCTATGTATCTAGTGTTTTTTATCAGTATTATTTATGAATAGATATGGTTTGCAATTATTTATTTTTAATTTTTAAAATTTATTTTAATCTTTTTTGTCTGTGACTGCTACTCCAGTTTTAAAGTTATTTTCACAGCATTCTTTTTGTTATTGAGGAATAGATCTTCTGAAGAAGTTTTCAAAGGGACAACTCCCTAGGTAAAAATGCTTTAAGGTTGAGATTTCTTTTTAGTGTACATATGAAGGAGGAAATATACAGTGAGAAAAAGAGAAAATAAAGAAAGGCCTAAGATAACTGACTACTTCTCTGCTTTTTTTCCTCATTCTCTTTTAATTCTTAGCTGTGCTACTTTATTGAAAATTCTTTCTAGCTTTTCTCAGTATCGTTCTTGTCACTGTCATTTTTACACAGATCAGCTTTTTTGGATATTATTTCTGGAATTATTCAGACTTCACCTTTAATTTTTGCAGGTTGTCAGCTTTTGGGAATAGGATGGTTGCAGTTCAGGCTCAGTGCTCTCATCCGCACGTGAGCAGTAGGTATTGCTTCCTGCCTTAGCCTTCATCTCCATCCAGTGTGGGGATTTTCTGAGTTTTGTCAGCTCTCACTTAGAGGCCATTTATTCCTTTTGTTTGAAGCAGTTTTTCATCACCACCTGTTCTTTCTTTAGAGGGCGTTTATTTTTTTGATGTAAAGCTAAAATAGTTTTGCTGACATAAAAAGTTCTTTTTCATGTTTTATAGCAGGGCTAACGTTTTTCTCATGAAGAGAAACTATAGACCCAAACCTGGGTCATGATTAAAATTAAGACATTTTCAGTGAAGGTATCATGTCAATGTTGATGACTGCTAGTGCTTCTTGTCCTTCTTTTAAGCAGTTCAGCCATCCTTTAAGAAGTTAGGCACCCAACTCCTGTGCCTAACCTTGGAAAAGCCTTGTTTGTGGGAGAGAAGCGTGCTCATTTCAACTTCAGAAAATGTTTATCAGAAATTAGCTTCTCACTTTGTGAACCTGTTTACCTAGGCTGTATTAATTAAATATATGTTGAATGAATGAACTGTTTTTTTGTTGATGGTGGAAGGGTTTTTTCCTTCTTTTTGGTTTAATATTTAAGTGAAAACTTAGGGGTGATTTAAGTGTTTGCAGATTCAATAAGTAGAATAGTCTCAAAAAGAGAATGTTCTGGAAATCTGAAGATAGTCTGAAGGTAATAGTAGTGGGATTTATTAGATAATAACTAGAAAGAATTTCTTGGCAGAACAGAACTTTAGAAAGTTCTAAATATGGCTGTGTAATCTCTTTACAATACTGGCCTTTAAAAAATAAGAATCTTTTACTTGAAATAGTTAAGGGTGGGTCTTTCAGAAGCAGATGTCTAGTTTGTAGCATTCTGTGATCATATAAGAATCAAAAAGTAAGATTAATTTTTATATTCATTTGTAGAAAGACAGTTTATCACTCTCATTAGGAATATTGAGAATCATGTGGGAATGGAAGACCAACTGCTATCTCCCCTGCCCTCCCGTGCCTTCACTGTTCATTTTTATTTGGGTCTTAAAGTGTTCTAGCAGGTCTTTTTTTCCTCCGAGTTTTATTGAGCTATAATTGTTATATAAAATGTTGAGTAACTTCAAGGTATAGTGTGATGATTTGATACAAGTATGTATTGCAAAATCTTTACTCGAGTAAGGTTAGTTAACACATCCTTCACCTCACATAGTCACTACTTTGTTGCTCTTGTTGTGCTGAGAACATTAAAGCTTTACTCTCATAGCAACTTTTAATTGTACAATACAGTGTTGATAACTAATAGTGACCATGCTGTACATTAGATCCCTAGTAGCATGTCTTTTAATAATAGTTGGGCATTTATATTTCTCCTTCTGTTAAAAACTACTATTTACTAGAGATAATGTATGTATTTCATCTTCTCCAGTCCTTAGTCCTGTTGTAGCATTTGTGATCACATGGTATTTTAAAGATAAATTTTCATTTGCTGTTAATTTACAAAAAACATTTCATTATTCTCAAATGGAATATTTTACATAGTGTAGAAATAATAAACTGTTTATTCCCATTTTCTTTTTCATTAAGCTGTTAATCTTTACTTTGAATTCCGGATTTGCTAGCCAATATTTGATAATTACTATTATTAGAGATGAGTTGTGTGTGATTGGGTATGCCTCTGTGTGTATGTGTACTTGTAAATGCTGTGATATCTAAAATTTCTTGTCATAAATTTTCAAAATCTCAGAGATTACGTGTAAAGAAAAAGGCAGTAAACCAAGTTGTTTATTAAGTTCTTTATGAATACTTATTTTTTAAATTGAAAAGCAGCATAATTAAAAACAGTCGACACATTAATACAGTAAAGATTTTAGGGAATTGTACTCATAAAAGTAATTATGGTTTTGAAACTAAATAATTGAAAAATTTTAAAAGAAGGAAGATTGCTTATAAATTTTTTTGTTAGAGTGTAGTTTTCTTTTTTTTTATTCCAAGGAATAAATAAATGCAATATCAGCTTTTGCCATAAATGAAGTAATTATATGACATTTATATTTTTGTTACTTATCTTTAGGCATTGCAGTCACATAAACTTGGGAAAATAGAAGTATCTAGAGTAAATATTCTCTCTTATAATATTTGTCTTGGTGGGTTTCTTTTTTTTCCTGCAGTTTAAGAATGATGATTTAAAAAAAAAAAAACACTTTTCTTTTTTTCTTAGCCTCTTGAATTGCTTTGGCACTCATTAGATGAATGGCTAGTTTTAATAGCTACAGAATTGATGAAAAACAAAAAGGACTCAACGGATATCACTTCTATTTTGCTGAAACAAAAAGGCCAAGATCAAGATGGTACTTCCATTCCTCCATTTGAACCTCCAGGACCTGGGAGCTATGAAAATCTGTCCACTGGCACAGGGGAATCTAAACCAGATGCGCTTGGAGGGAAACAGGAAGCCAGTGCAGACTGTCAGGATGTTATTTCTATGACAGCTAACCGGCTAAGTGCTGTCATTCAAGCTTTTTACATGTGCTGTTCTTGTCAGATGCCTCCAGGGTAAGAAAGTTTCTGCTTATTTTGTGTGCTGATCTCTGCCTGTCAGTAACCAGTGTTGTGGCTGGAGCAGCCCTTGTGGTTCTTATTATGATTGCAAGACACCCTTCAGCAATAACTATCAGGAAACTTTGAAAAAAAAAAAAAAAAGGTTTATTACTTACAGGACCTGGAAATTGCATGACACACCTGGGGCCACACAGCAAGGTTGCCAGTAGAAAAAAAGCTTGAGGGCTTGGGGTTCTGTTTTTATTGGAGTTTAAGGTAGAGGCCTGGGGTTTCAAAAGCTCACTCTTTATTGCTGAATTTGAAACATTGAGAGTGGGAATTTAAAGCATGAGAAAACACAAGTGGCTCAAACCGTCAGTTATCAAAATCAATCAAGATCTCTGAAACAAAGGAGCTTGGAGATGAGGGGTGGCTCTTTATCTAGTTGTGGATCTGGCATTGTGTTTATTGGAGATAGTCATCTTTGAAGTGGACAAAGTGGAGGCCATCTGATAGATTATCCTGGTTTGTAGTTTGAATGTATCTGGTGATTTTCCTGAGTGGCCCATCTAGCAATAGGCACGAAGTTTATCCATATATGAGCTGTTGTGGTTACTTCTCTGAATTTTACATCAAGTTGTCCTAATCTGTCTTATATGAATTTGGAAAAGGAGCAGTTTTAGTTCTCAGTGATTCCAAGTAAGAAGGGTGGGAGAAAAATTGGAAACATTAATTTGGAGAATTTTAGCTAGATGTTGGAGGAAATGAAAATTCAGTATCCAGTCCAGTTTACAGGTAGGGAAAAAACCTCAAAGACAGTTAAGAGGACTAGAATCTGATATCTACAAGGGTGTACTGTAATTTTCCATTGAAATGTAATTTTTCTCTTTACTGTTGCCCTCATTCCTATCAGAGATAATCAAAGTAAGACTAGTATGTTTGCACAGTAAATCGAGTTTTGTTAAACTTGACCTGGTTATTTATATAGTGGAGGAAGAATAGTGATTGGTCATTTAGGCTCCTTTTTGTCTGTTTTGCCAGAACTTTTCATAAGGAATCTCAGATTGAACGTTTAAAAGCCTCTAGAGGCTAAGAAGCCAAGCCAAGGACTCACCATCACATTTTGCCTGCAGTGCCTATAGATTTAGGTGAATTCCTCTCTTCTTGAGGTCCCCAAAATATCTTGAAGTTTCTGGGCCTGCCAGGAAGTGACCTTCCTTACTTACCTGGTAACTCTGCCAGGAACCCTGTAAGCAAGGTACCAGGTTGATTTTTCCACAGTTTTATTGGCTTCATAAAATTAACACCCTTAGTTCCCTAAAGTTGTCTGGTCATATCAGAGTCTATACATTCTTCTGTCAAAGGGAGACATTCCAGTCAAAGCTTTGGCAGTATAACCGGTGTTTTCAATTGTGTCGTGTTAACAAGGAGAACAGATTTTTACTGAACTTACGCAAGTTACTATATTGCCGTGAAAATAAGGATACCCAGAGAGTTTCCAAATTCTGGAGGGATCAGGTTAGGAGAAAAAGTAGTTGTTTCATGTTTGTTCACAGAGGTATGCTTTACCAAATTGTTGAGTTATTGCTAGTGTAGAAGGAGAAGTTTCTGTAAGTCTGAAAAGCAAAATATTGAAGAAGTAGCAGTGTTTCAAACAAAAATTCATAAAAATTGTGATCATCCTTCATGAATTCATTAAGTCCTATATAATTCTTGATATTGATCTTTGGTTAACAGTGTTATGAATCTGTTTTTCCCTTAGAGTTCTATAAATGCTTACCCTGTTCAGTGGTAGGATGTGAAAATTATCAGAAACTTGTATTTGTCAGAGTCCTTTCCATGAATCTCCTTAAAGATGAAGCACCTTTGCAAAAGCATCAGAGTAAAATAATAACTGGCTGTAATTGGGAAAAGACTTGAAAAATGCCAGTGGTTGAAGATATGATGAGAGTTCATTGTAATGCAGTTGACAGAGGAATTTGGTTATTTCTGTGACACACAACATTTTAAGATGATAGCTGGAATTATGATGAATAATATTACATATCAGAGTTTTAGGAAATTTCGTGTTATTTCTGGAAAACTTATGTTAATAATACATATCCAAATAAGGATATTGATAAAGAAGGTTTAGCATTATTTCTTATCTGACGTTTAATGTATCAGATAAGCCTAATTAGTTTAATGTCTCTTTTTATAAGGAGAGAAAACATATCTTTTGAGATGTTCCAGGGGCCTTTTGAAAAATCCAAAAGTTACTTCTAGGTCAAAAAGACTTCGTTTAGAATTTGATTTGGGGAAGTTTGTTTAAAAATATGAAAAAGATTTTAGACACTTGACTAAATCGGATCACAGATCTTTATGAAATAATAATTATCTACCTAACCAAAGTGACAGATGATTTCAAAGGCAAATGCATATACTTACGTTGTTGTGAGCAAATCTTAACTCTTCCTATTGAGAAGACTCATTTTTCTTAAGTAATCAAATACCCGATTAAGATAGCATGGGACTTCCCTGGTGACTCAGATGGTAAGGAGTCCACCTGTACTGCAGGAGACCCGGGTTCAAACTCTGGGTTAGAAAGATCCCCTGGAGAAGGAAGTGGCACCCATTCCAGTATTCTTGCCTGGAGAATTCCATGGACAGAGGGGCCTGTGGGCTACAGTCGATGGGGTCACAAAGAGTTGGATATGACTGAGCGAGTTTCACTTAATCACTTAAAGACAGCATGAAATACAGGAAATTATTTTGCTAAAATACAAAATCTTTGCTTTTCTAGCCAGATTACTTAGAGGGTAAAGGAAAACTTTTTACAGTTTCTTTCTCTATCAGCAGCAGACAAACACTGCAGGAAAACTGTCCTTTTAGCAGATGAAAAAAATTGCATAAACATATCATTGATAATAAAGCTTGTTGGGGAAAAAAGACAGCCTGCCAGTACAGGTAAAATCCTTTCATTCTGTATCGTTCCACCTTCCTGTCTTTCCTATATCATTTGTTCTTTATTTCCTTCTTTCCTCTTCTGAAATAACCAGCTTTACTTTAGGACAAAATTACTTAAAATTTTCTTAACAAGGGGGTGATAGGACGAGATGGTTGGATGACATCACCGACTCAATGGACACGAGTTTGAGCAAACTTCCCTTCCCTGTGAAGGACAGGGAAGCATGGCATGCTGCATTCCATGGGGTTGCAAAGAGTTGGACAGGACTTAGCGACTGAATATCAACACCTTTCTTATTCCAAAACACATCCTACTTTCCTTGCATTCAGAGACAGTTCCTCTGTTATTTTCACTAGTTTAAATTGAATATATTAATCAGAATTCTTAACCCTTAGAAACTTTACTTTCTAGTGAAAACTGAGAAGCAAGCAACTGTAAACTGCCTGCTATATCAGAATTCTTTGTATTAACAAATTTATGAATAAGTTGATAATTTCTAGAAGCACATGCTTCCTTATAGTATAATTTTTCAGTGTGGTACAAGACATGTTTACCAAGGAGAACCAAATTTATCATTAGCCCCTCTGTAATGAAAAGCTCAAAGTGGATAAACTGATATTCAGTATTAGTGTTTTACCTTATTTGGAAATGACCCAGATAGTCAATAAATTTTCCATCATTTAACTTAGCAGAACTCTGAAGTTTCAAGTCACCAAAGAGATTCGGGAAACTATTTTTAAGAAGACATTCCATAAAATACGTATGGATGTGAGAGTTGGACCATAAAGAAGGCTGAGTGCTGAAGGATTGATGCTTTTGATCTGTAGTGTTGGAAAAGACTCTTGAGAGTCCCTTGGACTGCAGGGAGATCAAACCAGTCAATTGTAAGAGAACTCAGTCCTGAATATTCATTGGAAGGACTGATGCTGAAGCTCCAATACTTTGACCACCTGATGTGAAGAATCGAATCATTGGAAAAGACCCTGATGCTGGGACAGATTGAAGGCAGGAGGAGAAGGGGACCACAGAGGATGAGATGGTTGGATGGCATCACCGGCTTGATGGACATGAGTTTGAGCAGGCTCCGGAAGATGGTGAAGGGAGGCCTGATGTTCTGTAGTCCATGGGGTGCAAAGAGTTGGATGTGACTGAGCGACTGAACAACAACAACAAAACTATTGCTGAAAATTCACCTAAACTCTTATTCTACTTACATCTCTTTAAATCACTTATTCTTAACAATTATGTTTAGATTACTCATGAAAGTCTCATGAGACATTAGGCAAAATTGGTCATCATCCCAAGTAATTTTTCTTACTGACAAATTTTGTAACCTAGATAACATGAACTTATTTGAATAGTAAACCCAAGTAGAATAAAAGCTGTATGTCTATATTATATCTGATATTGATAAATTTGAGACATGACTTTTAATTGAACTAACAAACTTAAACTACCTTTTATTTGTAGAAGATTATCCCAGATCACATGGAATTGAAAAATGTTGGATTAGTTCATGTATTACTGAGTTTCAGAATACTTAATTCATAGTATTTATTTTTAAGCCAATTAAATACAGCTTTTTTTACAAATTAATTTTGTCAATACTATCCAGAGATAGAGAAAAAAAGTCACTTGCATGTAATGTATATCCATAGGCATACAGAAACATGCAGCCAGACAGAACCACCCTATAGTTTCCATTCCAAAATTTTCCCTGTGAATCAGGTGCAACAGTATACAACTTACTATTTTATAGTTTACCTTTGAGTCCAGATTGTGTCTGGCAGATGGAACAAGTTAAGGTTACCTGCTCCTGACTAGAGCTTTTTACTAGGATTTGTGGAGACTTCTAAGATTTGTATTTGTCTTTGGCAAGTTATCTTCAGGAGGGTGTGGACTAGATTTTCAGTAAGAGAGATTTTACAACAGTTTATATTTTAAAAAGGCCTCTTTCCCTCCCACTTTTTCCTTCAGTCTCTGGTGATTGTGGGCAGAATTTTAGTTACCTTCTTGGATATTTATGTTTCAAAGACATGATGAGACTTACATCTTCAGGGACAGAGGAAGAATATAAATTTCCTCCTAGGATTTTTAGTGCCTTTTGGATGGTTTTTGTATCCCAGCAAAAGGTAGTAGGGCTACCTTGTACTTAGGGTGAGTGTCCTGTAAAAATAATTCTCTGGACTCAGGGTCAAATGGGGCTTTTCCAGGGTTAAAAATGAAGAGGCAGTTTGGTCACTTTGGTCATGGACATGATGAATCCATTGGATCATGCCAATTTTGCACAGCAGGGGATGGACCTCATCTTAATATTTTCCATTCACAGTGAGCCTTGGCAGTGATCACTATGATGGAAAAGTTGGCATGGGGTCAGGCATTAAATACCCAAGTGAGGGGAGGCAGTGCCCTGGTAATGAATATTGGTGGGTCCAGGGGCCTTTTGCCTTCTCGTGTCCCTTTCTTTCCTCACTCACAGCCTTGATAACCCTGTCAGCTTTTGATTTGGCAGCAGGGAAGCCTCATGAGGCATGTTTCCTAGTTCTGCCTTGTGCAGGAGAAAGTGGAAAGTGGGTCAGGATCTGTATTAGACTATTGTTCTTGTTCAGTCGCTCAATCTTGTCCAACTCTTTGCCACCCCATGGACTGCAACACGCCAGGCTTCCGTGTCCTTCACTATTTCCCATACTTTGCTCAGACTCATGTCTGTTGTGTCAATGATGCCATCCAACCATCTTATCTTCTGTCAGTTAAGGAGTAGTTTTTGATTTCTGTTTCTACTTCTTGTTTTTGTTTTTTTTTTTCTTTTACCTTAATCTTATGTGTTGTTCCTGGAAAATTTTAGATGACAACACTGTGAGCCCCTTTGTAGGTGGCTGCTTTCCTTTCCAGGGTGTCCCAAGGGAGCATTCCAGAATGGTGGTCTGCCTATATTAGCATCATATGCTCAGGCTCTTGGGAAAAGCTCCCAGGCATCTGAAATGTAATATACAATTTTAGCATATTAGCATGCATGACATTGAATAATGCCCAGGAAGTGGCCAGGAGGTTTTGTGTTTATCAGAGAGCTAGTGTACCTCCTCAGGGTTCCTAGGAGGCGCTGGCATCAGAGGTTTAGAATTTTTTTATTTGTCCATTCATTTTTTTGGAGAAGGTAATGGCAACCCACTCCAGTGTTCTTGCCTGGAGAATCCCAGGGATGGGGGAGTCTGGTGGGCTGCTGTCTATGGGGTCGCACAGAGTCGGATACGACTGAAGCAACTTAGCAGCAGCAGCAGCACACACATTAATAGTCAGTTAAGGTCTTTATCATTAGTGGTCTCATCATCTCATTAGACCATACGGCCTTGATCACACTTCTCTGAGATTGTTGGATTATGGCATCCATAACCTTTTGGGGTGGATGCCTTAGGCAACACATGATGGGCACTATGTAAAAGCACGTCGCAGCAAGTCAGACCCTCAGCAAGTGGTACTCTTTTCCCAGATGGTGTTACTCACCTGAGTTAAGTGATAGTAAGCAGGCTGCAGCTAACAGGCATTCCCCTTGATTTACTGCAGTGGTAATCATGCAGTCCTGCTGATTATGCCAACCGTTTTATGTGCCAGTCTCCACCTATCAATAACCAGTGTTGTGGCTGGACTAATCCTTGATTCTTACTATGATTACAGATGTCCTTCAGCAATAACCATTGGGAACCTTTGAGGGGAGAAAGATTTATTACTTCTAGGACCTGGAAATTACATGGCACATGTGGGGTCACACAGCGAGGTTATTGTAGAGGGAGTGAGAAAATATGCATATAAGCCTGGGGTTGAGGGTGGAGGGGCACTTGGATTTTGAAAAATGAAAGTCACTCAGTCGTGTCCGGCTCTTTGTGACCCCATGGATTATATAGTTTTCTTCAGGCCAGAAGACTGGGGTGGGTAGCCATTCCCTTCTCCAGGGGATCTTCCCAACCCAGGGATCGAACTTGGGTCTCCCATATTGCAGGCAGATTCTTTACCAGCTGAGCCACCAGAATACTGGAATGGGTAGCCTATCCCTTCTCCAGTGGATCTTCCCAACCTAGGAATCAAGCCATGGTCTCCTGCATTGCATGCGGATTCTTTACCAGCTGAGCTGTCAGGCCCTATAGTGACATGAATGAATTACATCCCAAGACACTCTGTTTCTCTTTAATTATATGGTCATCATGTAATATTCTGATTATTTTTTATTTTTCAAATCTTTGTCCAGGGAATCCCAAGAATAATGGAGTGGGTTGCCATGCCCTTCTCCAGGGGATCTTCCAACCCAGGGATCAAACCCACGTCTCTTGTATCTCCTGCATTGGCAGGCGGGTTCTTTACCACTACCGCCACCTGGGAAAGGTTTTGAGGACTCACTTTTTATTGGTGAATTTAAAACATACAAGTGGGAATATAAAGTATGAGAAGAGTAAAAGTCAGGTGATCCAAATGGTCAGTTATCAAAGTTAACCAGAATCTCTAAACACAGGAGCCTCAGTGGGAGGCATTCTGGCACTTTATCTAGTCCTGGGGCTGGCATTGTGTTTATTCAAGATAGCCGTCTTTGAAGTGGATGCCTCACCAACCAAGCCTTAAGTCAGGCACTTGCATTACAAAGCAGAGAAAACCCAGTTTCTGATGAAGAAAAGCTATAATTTCTTTGTAATAGCAGAAATAAAAAATACAATGCTGTTTTGGTTCTATTCTAATCTTCAGGATACTCATTGAACTGATCTGGAATTAATACAGAATATTTGAGTTTTAAACATCCATATGTGTTATTAACATGTAGGATGGTGAGTGTTACTTTGTATAGGATCATTTAATTATATGTTGGCAACAGAGATACTTAAAACTTCGAGGTTTTTAAAAAGTCACTTTATATCATCTGTTAATGAAAAATTATTTTATTATCTATATGAGTGTGTGTGTATAGTTATATATTTCACATTATAAATTGACTAGGCATGCCTCAGAGTCTATAAAGAAAATCCAATCCCCATTTTCTTTTTTGATTAGAAGCCAGTCAAATCCAATACATAGTCAAATTTACCATATCATCAACTTTTGTCTATGTGTTCTGATTGTTTTTTACCCTTCACAGAATGACTTCGCCCCGTTTCATTGAATTTGTCTGCAAACATGATGAAGTTTTAAAATGCTTTGTTAACAGGTAAAACTTTCTTGGTTTAATGGACTGCTCTTGTAACTTTTTCTTTCTTACAGTTTTTATCTCAACAGAAAAAATATTACTTCTATTATTATCTAAAAAATGTTCATTGACAAGTACAAGTATAGTAGGTGTGGGTTAATATGTATTTTTATTCTATTTCAATATCTGTGTATCTAAATTTATATGTCACTTAATGCTACTCATCCTTCCCATTTATACAAGCAGTGCATGTTTTTCTTTTAGGAATCCCAAGATTATATTTGACCACTTTCACTTCCTTCTCGAATGTCCTGAATTGATGTCAAGATTCATGCATATCATAAAGGCACAGGTAGTGCTTTTTAAAATCTCTCTTTAGCCTGTCTAAGGAAAATTAAGTTTTTAATTTGAATACTATTCAGTAATTACTAGAGACCACCTACTGTAAGTGAAGTGACATTACCTTATTCTTTAGTATATGGCATTACCCTAATGTGTTACTTTTGTATGAGGTGTAAATTTGAGAAATGTGTATTGAGTGCCTACTGTGTGCAAAGATAGCACCTTGTCACATTCCTGAAATGGAACACTAATCCTGTAAGGCCAGTGGTTCTTGGGGATTTTATCCCCAAATACATTTGGAAAATATAACAAATGCCTTGTTGGGGATTTATAAAGCATATCAGCAGTTTACTAAAGGCTTTGGAAGCCCTTTGGTAAATACAGTGGTTTAACTTTGTTAACCCTCCAAACTTATTTGACCTGAGAGCTTTCCTTCCCAAGGGTTCATTCCGTATATCTCATTTTTATGAGACGTGCTTGGGAAAAGCTCATTTTGCTACTTGCCAGCTATGTGACTTTGGGCATCTTTCTAATATTCTTGAGCCTTGAGATCTTCTTTTACAAAAACAGAGATAATGATTCTTTAACTTCATAAAACTGCTGTTGTGAAGAATATGTTTTAAATAGTGACTGGTATATATATTCAATAAGTGGTAATTGTTTTGGAGATCAAAAGCATATGTTCTATCTCCAAAGGGATCTTAATTCAGCCTAGCAGGGGAGATAATAAATATACCTGTAAAATACTGTAATTGTAGTATCACAGTTTTACCTAGTTCTTCAGGAGTTTGAGGGAGGAAGGGCTTGTGTTTGGCTGCTGTAGTCAAGGGAGATTTTAAAGACGAGGTGGATTTTAATCTAGACTTTGAAAAACATGCAAATTTTTGATAGGAATAAATGGGGAAGATGAACATTCTAGCCAAGATATGGGTCAGGGCATGTAGATGGAAAAGTTGGTTAAAGCAGGAATTTTGTGTAGGTGAGGAATGAGAGTAGATTAGGGTTATACTACATGGAATCATGATTGCCAGATTGAAGAATTTTCATTTGCTAGACTGTCAGGAGCCACTCGGAGAAAGCAATGGCAACCCACTCCAGTACTCTTGCCTGGAAAATCCCATGGATGGAGGAGCCTGGTAGGCAGCAGTCCATGGGGTCGCTAAGAGTTGGACACGACTTCACTTTCACTTTCACTTTTCACTTTCATGCATTGGAGAAGGAAATGGCAACCCACTCCAGTGTTCTTGCCTGGAGAATCCCAGGGACTGGGGAGCCTGGTGGGCTGCTGTCTATGGGTCGCCCGGAGTCGGACACGACTGAAGTGACTTAGCAGCAGCAGCAGGAGCCACTGATAACTTTATTTCAGGAGAATAACATGATCCTGCCAAAGTTTTAGGAAATAATTTGTCTGAAATGTAGGCTAGACTGGAGGCAAAGGTTTGGTTATTAGTCGTAAGGTAAATGCTATAGGTGTTTTAAAATGTCTTCAGGGACAGTGATCCTTTCAATAATTAAAAAAAAGCTAAGAACTAAGCCTTATAAAATTATACACATGTATATAGGTCTTTGGCATCTGTTTAATAATGATGATATAAAAGAGAAAGTAGTGGTAATAACTTACATTTATTGAATGCTAACTTTAGGTCAGGTTCCATACATTTGTTTTATATAGATTATTTTATTTTCATACCAATCATATGATATAGCTACTTATTTACTGAAGAGGTTAAATAACTTAAGTCATTCAGCTGCTTAGTGGGGGAACTAGAATCTAAAAAATTTTCTCTGGTTCTTAAATTCATTTTCTTAATCTACACTATTATCCATTCTAGGGTAAATGCAATTATAGGTAAAAGAAACTTATAGTTTTTGAAAGAGGTAGTTTGTTATTTTTAATACTGTCTCTGTTTTTCACTTCCTTTTCCCTCTTCCCTTCCTGAGTGATTCATTCAAAAACCATCTGGATTAGCTATCCACCTTCTCGACTCACAGAAGGGGTTTTGTCACCTAACCAATACAGGTGTCCACATGGCATAGTGGTGGCCCAGTGAGAGGTTTTGGAACTTGGATGTGCTAAAGGAGGGTGTATGTGTGGAAGAGGAGCTCAACATAGAGTGTGTGAGTTGGAGCAGTATATGGAGGATGTCCAGTGTGCAAGCTGGTGATAGTTGCTCAGAGTAGTTTGACAGAACTTGAGTGGAGTAACAGAGCTTGAGTGGGGTATAGGGTGTCTATGCAATGAATGGTCCACATCAGTGACAGAAGATTGATTATGTATGAGGTAGGGCAGTTGACTGAATTAGTAAAGATAATGGAAGCCTAGCTTCTTACTGTTGGAGAAAGGAATTAAAAGATGGAGGAAGACAATGAATCATGTACTGTTGAATTAGAATTGAAGATACCAGTGTGAACTTAAGAGTTTCCAGTGTCGGTAGATAGATATAGCAAATCTGGGACCCACTTCTTGGCCTCTGAATACCATTCTCAGTAGACTAGGGCCTGTTGGAGAAATGGCTAATTTAGGGAACGTGTGAGATGAACCTGCATCATCTTATCGTGCAAAAAAGTTGTTCAAAGAATGATGAGATTGTGTCAAAATGATTCAGAAGCAGCTTGAATAGGCTCTAGTGGCCAAATTTGGAATAATTTGAACATCAAAATAAATATTGATGGCAAAATACTGCAAATAAAATTGAAGCTCATAAGTCTATAGTGAAAGAATTAATGAATAAATGGAAACTATGATGAAGGGTGGTATATTTTTATAATCTCAAAGCATCTCCTTTTAGAATACTAATTATAAAGATTAAAAAGGAACTTTACAGTGGAAAAGTTTGGCAATGGTCCCAGCAGACATACCAGTGTGCCAGGACTGAGAATATGGCATCACTTCTTAGATACTGTTGACAAAGATACACACCCTGAATTTAATCATGGGAAATCATGGTTGTTGTTATTCTGTCACTAAATTGTGTCCCATTCTCTGTGACACCATAATAATCAGACTAACTCTAATTGAGAGACATTCTGCAATATAACTTACAATATAAGCAATCTTTAAATGTAGGTCCTGAAAATTAAGAAAGCACAGAACAACTGTGCCAAATGAAAGAGACAGATATTAATAAATACAGTTCATGAGTCATTACGCTATACAGGATATTATTTGGAACCTGGCAAAACTTGAAATGGGGGTCTGAAGATTAGATATATCAGTGTTAATTTCCTGATTTTGATGATTGTGAACTGCTTATGTAGATGAATTCTCTTGTTTGTAGGATATATACACTAAAGTATTTTCTAGGACTGTCTGGACATCATGTTAGCAACTTACTCACATTAGGGGGAAGAAGACACCATTGTACTATACTAAGAAACTGGAGGCTATGACCGAAAAAAGTAATAACAACTACCTCTGCTAAGATTGACTTCTTCTTCTGTTGGTGGTTTTCAGGTGGCCTGGTAGTTAAAGGGAGAGCAATATTTTGTATTGCTGTACAAATACTGTTAAGCGGAGACTCTGTTATCAGTCCTGTTTTGTGAATTATTTTATGGAAATACAGGTACTCAGAAAGTTTACATACAGAAATGTGTCCTTTGGTTTTGTAGGCATATGTACATATATGTGTTGGGGAGATATTTTGATCTTAACAGGTAACTTACTAGCTTAATGTTACATTTGAATTACTTTTTAAAAAAAGTTGCCATATGTGTTTATTTTAAAACTGGTTCTCATTTTCTAGATAAAGGATAGAGTTTAATATTTAATCTCTTATAATGGCAAAGGTTTATTGTCATTTAAAATACTTATTTGCAGTCATTTTAACATTGGTGTGAGTGATAAGAGCAGTATGTGTTAGCATCCTCAGTTCAGTTCAGTTGCTCAGTCGTGTCCGACTTTGTGACCCCATGGTCTACAGCGCACCAGGCTTCCCTGTCTGTCACCAACTCCCGGAGCCTGCTCAAGTTCATATTCATTGAGTTGGTGACGCCATCCAACCATCTCGTCCTCTATTGTCCCCTTCTCCTCCTACCTTCAGTCTTTCCCAGCATCAGGGTCTTTTCCAATGAGTCAGTTCTTCGTATTAGGTGGCCAAAGTTAGGATTCTGGGAGGTGAGTATTTGCACAAATTACCTAACCTCTTGGTTCTGCATTTTTCCCTTCTGTAAAATGGGGATAATAATAATGAGTCCCTTTTTCTCAGAGTATTGTAAAGGTTATATGTGAAAATGCATGTTAAATGCTTAAAATAGTACCTGGCTTATAGGTGCTTTAATAAACGTTAGCTAATTTATGATTATAATAATAACTGTCTTCATTTAATCCTCAGAATTAGCCCTTCCAAGTAGGTATGATTTCCCCCACTTTACAGGTAGGAAGACTGAGAGGATTACATGTAGGAAGTTCTGAGACGATTGGTAATTCCCTTCAGGTCACAAACCTAGTAGTGATAGATCTGGGATTTCAAAACATTGTTCATCAAAATTCAAAGCCCGTATTTAAATACATTACTTCTGTGTAATGTTTTCTCCTCTTTTACCTAGATTTTAGGAATAATCAGCATTAAAATGTCAAGCACTTACATTCTAGTCTGTGTACTAAAAATGAAATATACCCAGTAATGAATATAACAATAGCAACATTTTATTCAAGATGTGGAAAACTTCTAGAAGTATAGATAAAATTATACATTTAATTTTGGAAAGGGAACATTTTTTCTTATTGGAAGAACAGATATTAAAAGGCAAAAATTAATCTTGCACAAGTTATTTTCATAAAAATATTTTATTAAGAATTGGTTGAAAGTGGTGTTTAAGTCTTTTGAAGCAAAACTAATATTTAGCTCAGATAAAGAAATTTACTGGTGTCCTAAAAATTGCATGAGAGAGAACCTCTTTGTGGTGTTGAATATTGATCATATTTATCTCTTGAAACTGTTGCCTTTTCTGGTATTGCAGCACCCTGATTCTCCTTTGACTTTCCTAGCTGTGTGTATCATTTGGTAATAAGCAAATTCTCAGTATTGACCTGTGATCATAAACTTCTCCATTCTTGGTGTATGTCCCTGTATCTTTAATGTCTTGAACATGAGATATTACCTTGTCTCCTATATTATCTTCATTCATGACTCTTTCTAGTGTCTCACCTGCAGAACATTCTAGTATTTATTTCCAAGCTCTTAGTAGTTATATCCCTATTAACCTTAAATTCAGAATTTATAAGATCTCATTTGTTATCTTCACCAGTACCTTCTAGGAATTGGGGTAGATAGTGGTGGGGCAGGGGGTTCCCCCTCTAAGCTATTTCTGATGTAAATTTCTGTCCTTAGAGTCCTTCTCTTAAAGGAGTAATGTCTTTCAGATTTTCTTAATTATTCTTTCCTACCATGACCAGGACCATATCACTCAATTACTAGTATTTCAGCTGCTGTGTAGATGGCCTCCCTTTATCCTGGTACTACTCTCATTTTAATTACTGCATTTACCATGCTATTTCTCTGACCAGGTACCTTCAGTGGCCATTGTGTCTTGACTCAAAGGATCCATAATTATGTCCTTGATTTACTTACAAAAACTTATTTCCTTCAATGTATATAGGGTTATGCTGGCACCTTCACTGCCTCTTCCAGGGGATGTGGTTTCTTTTGTGCCTTTTTTCTTGTCTCCCTTAGCCTGGTGTGCTTTCTTTTCCTCCTGCTCGAGCAGATCCTACCCACTTATAAGTCCTGGTTCAGACCAGGATCCCATGAAGCCTTTGTACTCCACTCATCTACACAGTCTCAAAATTCTTGGTGCACTGTGATCTGTACATTACTGTTTAGAACTTGGTATCATTATATGTGTTGTATTGTTTCAGTGTTAGTCTCATCTCTTTATACTGAACAGTTTCTAGCAGTGAAATTTTTACAGCTCTTGTTACCTGGAGTATCCGCACATTCTAGGTACTTGGTAATATTTTCAGATTAATAAAATTACAAATCACTTACACTTTGCGTATCTGGCAAATGAACAAAAGGTAGAGACTATCTTAACTGTTCACAAGATCTTATTTTTCAGTTTTTAGGGTAGAGGAAGGAAAGAAAAACAGTTTAACAAATTCCATTTTAGTTGCTGCATATGTTCGAAGGATAGAAGTTAGAATTAGGTGTAAAGATTGTTTTCATAGAAAATTAAATGGAATATGCAACATAATTTTTCTGGATATGGAAATTCATTTTTACAAACCTTTTGGGGTTTAAAAGAAATAGAGTGTGTGTTCAATTGTGTGTCTGATATTAAATTCTTCTAATTTATCAAGTCTTCTCTGTAGATAATGCAGGGAATTAAAGGAAATACACTATCTAGGTAGCAAAGTATTTCAACTTAGATTGGCCTTTTTGTGAATAGTAAATAAAATGTCAGATCATTATTTAGAACTAATTATAAGTGTATAAGAATGATTATTTGTAGAAAGGACATTTAGAATGCTAGTTAAGTAAATCTTATAGTTAAGTGACTGCAGTCCTGCTAACATATTTCACTGTTATTTGTTGGGGTAGCCATTTAAAGATCGCTGTGAATGGTTCTATGAACATTTGCATTCAGGACAGCCAGATTCAGACATGGTGCACAGGCCAGTGAATGAAAATGATATCCTGCTGGTTCATAGAGGTATGTTTAGAAATGATATGTGTATAAGACACAAAATACTAGTTTTTGTAAATTTTAGTATGTAAAATTAACCACTGCTACATATTTAGATTCTATTTTTAGGAGTAGCTGTGAAGTTGTGTCAAAAGCAAATTGTGCAAAGCTAAAGCAAGGAATTGCTGTACGGTTCCATGGAGAAGAAGGCATGGTGGGTATACAAATAAGTGTTGTTAAGATCACTGTCTATAAAAGATTGAAAAGCCTTTGCATAAAGTTTAATATTTAATTGATAATGGAAGAAATTTAATCTTATTATAATTTAGAAAAAATTTCATCCTTATATTTCTATTGATACTTAATCTTATTTTCTTGAACTCAGGGTCAAGGTGTTGTCCGTGAGTGGTTTGATATTCTGTCTAATGAGATAGTCAATCCTGATTATGCATTGTTTACCCAGTCAGCTGATGGTAAGTTGTACAGTTAAGATGACTTTTTCTGTGATTTGTCACATTTTCAGACTGCACTACTTCAGTGCCTTTTATCCTTTGATTTCTACAGTAGCCTGTGAGCTAGGGTGACTGTTCCCTTTTCGTAGATGAGGAAATTGAAATTCAGAGTTTTTGTCTATGATAGCCATTCACAAGTGGTAGGATCATGAATAGAACCTGACTCAGCGTAGCATTCTTTCCTCTATAAGCAGTTGGTTCTCAAATGCTTATCTCAAGTACTGTTGCTGGCCTCCAAGAAGTTTTCTTTAGTTATTTGTAAAATAAAGCTAAATTTATTCAATTTAAGGCTTGCCCTTTAGTCTACTTTTCTTGAATTAAAATTTCCTTTTATAAAATGGTGCTAGGAGATGAACTTTTAAAAAAATATAAGTCCTTGTTTGGAAAAATTAAAATTTGCTAACCCTATATGAGTTTCCAACTCTGGGAAGTTTTTTGATCATTAAAAGCAAGTCTAGAAGTCATGGTATTAAATCTTAACTTATAGTATGTTTGCATTACTATAGTAACTTTGTTTTCAGTCCTTTTAAAAGATTGACGTGGTAACTAAAAAGCTTTTATTTAATCATGTAATACAGATAAAAGACTCTTCCTTATTGAAATGTTGTTTGCTGCCTACAGACTTACAGTTTGATATTGTAGGCTAAAGGGCTTCCCTGGTGGCTCAGACGGTATAGAAATCTGCCTGCATTGTGGGAGACCTGGGTTCGATTCCTGGGTGGGGAAGATCCCCTGGAGAAGGGAATGGCAACCCACTCCAGTATTCTTGCCTGAAGGATTTCACGGACAGAGGAGACTGCTGAACTGCATCCATGATTCCTAAGAGCTGGACACAACTAAGTGACTAACACACATACATTGTAGACTAAATGGAAGTGGTTACCACCTCATGTGTATAAGATATACCTGAGAGTTTTCTAACTTAATAAGACTTACATCCAAGTGAAGGTGGGATTTCAGGTTTTAAATGCTTTGTACAGTTGCTTTTGTTTTCTGAAAATTTTTTCTTTCTCAGTGTTTAAATTTTTCTGTAAGAAGAGAGTGTCTCATTAATTATAGTTTCTGATTGCATTCAACCAAGCCACCAGAAATCTCCACTGAATAAGAAGGATGACTGTAAGAGAAGCAAGTGGGGCTGGGCTTCATGATGCTAGGCAAATGCAGGAATTCACCTGTTTGATGGGCTCCTCAAATACACTTGGTCTATTTGAGATTATTTAGGAATGTGGGACTTGCTGCTTTATTTCTGTAACCTTTTGATTATTTTCTCTGAGATAAATTGGCATCTTTGTGATTTTTATGACAAATTTGATGAAGCCCTGGTTTAGCTATTTAGACCTAATCTCTGAAGCAGGATTTAGCATTCAGTTCAGTTCAGTCGCTCAGTTGTGTCCGACTCTTTGCGACCCCATGAATCCCAGCACGCCAGGCCTCTGTGTCCATCACCAACTCCCGGAGTTCACTCAAACTCACGTCCATCGAGTCGGTGATGCCATCCAGTCATCTCATCCTCTGTTGTCCCCTTTTCCTCCCGCCCCCAGTCCCTCCCAGCATCATGATCTTTTCCAATGAGTCAACTCTTTGCATGAGTTGGCCAAAGTATTGGAATTTCAGCTGCAGCATCAGTCCTTCCAATGAACACCCAGAACTGATCTCTCTTAGGATAGACTGGTTGGACCTCCTTGCAGTCCAAGGGACTCTCAAGAGACTTCTCCAACACCACAGTTCAAAAGCATCAATTCTTTGGCGCTTAGCTTTCTTCACAGTCCAACTCTCACATCCATACATGACCACTGGAAAAACCATAGCCTTGACTAGATGGACCTTTTTTGGCAAAATAATATCTCTGCTTTTTAATATTAAGACATTGTATTTTAGATTTATGTTTTTTCTTTATAGTCCCTTATTCTGAGCTGTCTCTTTAGTTTCATATCTGAGAAATATATTTGGTGTGAAATCATTAGATTTCACACCAGATGTACTTACTCATTCTTGCTGGCTCAGTTGCTAAAGAATCCGCCTATAATGCAGAAGACAGCCTGCAGTGCAGAGTATCTGGGTTTGATCCCTGGGTCAGGAAGACCGCCTGGAGAAGGAATGGCACCCTACTCCAGTATTCTTGCCTGGGAAATTTCAGGAACAGAGGAGCTTGGCAGGCTACAGTCCATGGGGTTGCAAGAGTTAGACACAGCTTAGATATTAAACCATCACCACCACTTACTCTACAGATTTATAGCAGATAATATGTTGAAGCACATAGACCATAAAGTTTGTGACTCGTCCTTTTCATGAGCCATATAAGTTTTCTCTTTGGGGTTATATTATTAATAAATTAAAAAGTAGATGAAAACATTTTCTTGTTCTAGAAAGTTACATTTAGGATTCCCAAATATGGGAGATGCTTGGGTAGACCTAATGTATACAGTAATTTCTTAAAAACGTGCTTTCTAATTAAATTAAGATGCTTATTATAGAGCAGTAGTCATGGAGGGGAGGGACCAGTGCCTTTGGTGTGTTCTACTGAATGTCAATCCTTGTACTGTCCTTTTTGCTGTGATCTTGGGCTTATAAATATAATATTTCTGCAGCTCAATTCCCTTATTTGAAAATGGTGAGTACCTGTGGTTTGTAATGTAGAGGGAAATCAGCTGATGTCTAAAAATGCTTAGTCCAATGCCTGGCACATAGAAATCAGAAATAAATATTAGGGGCTATTATTACTATTCTGTGAAAATGATATTTTCTTATTGAATAGGTTTTTTCTGAGATGATGAAATGTCACAGCTTTACAGATTTGAACTTAAAACATGACATAAACTTTATATTCTATCTTAATTCATTTTCAAGTTAAAAACTTATGCATTTCCTGAAGACTTTCCCCCTTATTTCCTTTTTGTTCTTCTGATTTCTCTATATCTATTCTTTTTGATAATTCAGATTTCCCGGTAAGTACGTAAAGAAGTTATGTACAGACTTATGAGGGGAAATAGGTAAAATTGTGATTATTCTCAGAATATTGTTATTTTTGAAATTATATTTTTTTGTCTTTGAAGTGTTTCTTCATCTCACAAAACTTTGCTTTGACTTTTAATACCCAGTCTTACATTGTGACTGGGAATGATTCTCAAAAGATACTTTACAGTGGCCCTTTTAAGTCATTCAGCTGTAAGTATCCATACATGTACCTTACATTTAAGTAGACTTACTGGTCATGGTAATTTAGTCCAGTGCCAGCACTGATAAAGACCAGCGAAGCACAAAGAGTTTATGGATGCTCCTGTTGAGTAGTTTCAGTTGTGTATCTGTTATGTCATCCAGCAAGTGAGACAGAGACTGTCCTTGGACAGACTTTCATGTCTTTAGTTCCCAGCACTGTGCAGGGGTTAGAGGTGATGCTCATCGATGGGTATTGAATAAATTTGGCCACAAACAAAAATGTACGCTCAATAACCAACATTTTACTTTCCAATACTTTACTTTTCCTTTACTTATTTTTTGATGTTATTTCATTAGATTTATCAGTTATTCTTTCTTTTTGCCCAAGTTGCCTAGAAGAGAAATATATAGAATGATCTTAATAAATATTGTTGAATGAGAGAATTTGTAATTTGAGGTAGTGATCACATGAAAAGATAAGAAAAGAGAATTGAAATCTTGCTGTTTAGGTTTTTCCATTGCACTGTTTTGTTTTTTTTTTGAAACTGTTTCATTGTGGTAAAATATACATAACATAAAATTTACCATTTTAACCATTTAGAAGTGTATACTTCACTGGCCTTAAGTATATTCATCACTATCTGTTTCCAGGCTTTTTTTCCCCCACATAAATGGAATTGCAGTCCATTGCACTAGAGTTTGGCAGTAGTAATTATTACTGATACTGTTTTAACTTTTATACCTCAGTGGTACCTATTCAAACTTGTTTATTTGTTATGATGAAAACAGTTGTACATTTAGAAATTTTAGTTATTCTCTTACAGTGCTCTATTCTCTGAGGAACAAAATGAGGTGAACACCTGCTACACTGGGCACGTATAGATGAATGAGACAATGTCTGCCCTAATTCACAGCCTAAATAGTTATTTCCACATTGCTTGGGAAAATGTGAACATGTGTGCACGTGTGTTTGTTTATGTGTTTCTAGGATCTCTCTGACACATCTTCCAGCTACCTTCAGTGAAAAGTATTCTAAAATTTTCTCTCTGCACAGGCTTCCTTTAATAAGTATATGAAAATTAATGATTATCTTTAGTATTTTCAATTCCACTGTTAAATATTCCACACAGAACCTTCTTACAGAAGTTTATGCACAATGTAACCTTAGCTTTGCTGAAGTTGTCTGTGAACTAATAATTTACCTGCATTGAAATGATCTCTCTTATACATAATCTTAAAAATAAATTATTTTATCTTGATTTTAATAGGAACAACTTTTCAACCCAATAGCAACTCCTCTGTAAATCCTGATCACTTGAACTATTTCCGGTTTGCTGGACAGATCTTGGGATTAGCTCTGAACCATAGGCAACTGGTGAACATTTACTTCACGAGATCATTCTATAAGCACATTCTTGGTATGGCTCTATTGTTATTTCCATAGACATAAATTTAAAGTGTTTTTTAATAGTCAGGGAAAGCTAAGTAAGCCATAGCAGTTGGGTGAATAATTTTTATTTTGATTGGAGATTTATTTGATTGATGTTATTTTGCTCTGCTATTTTGCTGTCTGCATATGTAAGGCATTTGAGGGCCTGAGAGAGAGGAAAAAATAATCTGCATTTTTGATAAAAATTTTTTCCCATTTTAGTGTATATATGTTTATGCTAAAAATGCATTTTAATATGAATATACTTAAGAGAATTGGCACTTTTAAAAGTTTATAATAATTTCCTGAAGAGCTCTTTCAAAGAAAGGCTAATTGTAGAAATGTGGCAGTAACATAAGCTTAAATTTACAGACTTCCAAATTTAGGAATTAGCGTTCATTTAAATCATGCTCTGAATTGGATTGTAATATTTTGCAGTTTTACAGAGTATCTGTAGAGGGCAGTGTTTCACCATTAAACAGATAAGGAAAGGCAGAAACATTTAGAATATAACTGCTGCATGTTTGCATTTTTAGGTATTCCTGTGAATTACCAAGATGTGGCATCCATTGATCCAGAATATGCCAAAAACTTGCAATGGATTTTAGATAATGATATTAGTGATTTGGGTCTAGAATTAACTTTTTCTGTTGAGACTGATGTGTTTGGAGCAATGGAAGAGGTGCCCTTGAAACCTGGGGGTGGAAGTATTCTTGTAACACAAAATAACAAAGTAAGTATTCAAATTTTTACCTTAGCCATTGTTTGCAACTTAGCCCTGATATTTTGCTAATTGCTCCAAAGTCTTGGCACTAGCTAGAAAAACTTTTACTGTTAGAGTTTTGTAACATTTATAGCAGATAAAATATTTAAACTGAGTAAACCATCAAATAAACTTCAAATTGTATAGGATCATTTCCGTGCTGTGTTAGATATCCTGAGGCAGTTTCTTAAGCAGCCTAGAGCACAGTTCAGTTGATTGTGTAAGTTGGGCATGTGCATATCAAACATGCGATTTGAAATACAAACTCACATCAATATCATATTTGCACTAAATCACTGTTTCATCTTTTAAAAGTGAAATATTGAGTTCTAACACAGAGAAAAAATTCCAGTGTTTAAACTTTGTACACACTTTTGGGATCCACTATATTCTGTTAGACCTGTGAATTTGATTTTGTTTTTAACTTTATAACTTGATTATTTTTATTTATTATTATATCTCCTGTTTGTATATATATTTTTAAAAACTTGGTGCATGTTTTAAATTACACTGTTAAAAGTTATATTACTTTAATATATAATATGGGCTTCCCTTGTGGCTCAACTGGTAAAGAATCCGCCTGCAATGTAGAAAACCTGGGTTCAGTCTCTGAGTTGGGAAGACCCCCTGGAGAAGGGAAAGGCTACCTACTCCAATATTCTGGCCTGAAGAATTCCAGGACTATACAGTCCATGGGATCACAAAGAGTCAGACACGACTGAGTGACTTTCACTTTTTTTTTTTCAATATATGTTTTATGTTTTGATAAATTAGGAAATTGAGAGTCAAAAATCTGATTTTGGAATTCCAGTTCGGTCACTTAGCAGCAGCAGCAGCGCTTACCAGCAGCAACTTATGGTAAAACAGAACTAAAACCTTTTTCCTTTCCTTTCATTGGATTTTAGTTCCAAGACCGCTTCAGGATCAGCTAACTATAAAAATAATAATTGAATCATTTTGTAGACTAAAGACTTAATATAATTTTTGTTTGTTTGTTTTTTTTAAAGGCCAAAAGACTTGGCCATATTTTAACCTCTTTGAGCTTCAGTTTTCTATTCTGTATAACTGGAATAATAACACCTTCCATGCAGAATTGGTACCAGCATTTTGTAAACTGAAAAACACAACTCAAACATTAGTTGTTATTGAATAGTTTTCTATAAAAAATAGATTATTGGGTTTCACATATCTATAGGAATGAAGACCTAAGTTAAGCTATGTAATTTTACTTTTTGAAACTTAGATACTATACATATTAAAAAAATACATGAAATTTAGTTTTGGAAAATAAAATTAGGAGCTGAAGTTTTGCACATTTATACTTACTAATTTGGTCTACCCTCTCATTTTACACATGAAGACTCTGAAGTCTGAAGAGTTAATGGTAAAGCTGGAGCCAAAACCCAGGTCTCCTAGTTTCAAGTCTAATGTTCTTCATCCTGTTAGCAAAATTAATCACCTTGAGGAAGATCTTTTAATATATTTTTAATATAATGAATATGTTTAGCTCTAGAAGATTAAAATGCTTTTAAAATAGCAAAATTAGATTGATGAATTTGTCAGTGAATGGAAGTATTTTAAAAATTCTAATTATTAGATTGTCTGTCTCATAGTACTTTCCAAGTGGCACTAGTGCTAAAGAACCCACATGCCAGTGCAGGCGAGATAAGAGATGTAGGTTTGATCCCTGAGTTGGGGAGATACCCTGGAGGAGGGCATGGCAACCCACTCCAGTGTTCTTGCCTGGAGAAATCCCATGGACAGAGGAACCTGGTGGGCTGCAGTCCATTGGGTTGCAAAGAGTCAGACATGACTGAAGCAACTCAGCACGCACACACTAATAGTGCATTTGTTATTTTATTTTACACTGGATACTTCCTCTCAGTTAGGGGTATAAAGTCATAGAATAGAATCTTCATTGTAACCAAGAGATTGCTTTTCATGAGAGACCCTCATACATGACTCCTGTCTGTGAATACACTGTTTGGTAGGTGGATCTGTCATTCCTCTCAGATACATTTTATATGAGGAAGTATAAAGGCTTATTAGCAATTGCATGGTAAATAGCTATATTTATACTCGTATCTCCTAACAGCGTCCCTCCCACTTGGATGTGATTTTTGTTTAGATTTTAAAAATATGTTTTTTTTATTAATTCTTTTGCCTTTGTATCTTTCTGTTGAAATCTAGAACAAAGGAACATTTTTAATAATAATAAATACAAATACACTTACATTAAGTTTATACTCTTGATCATGGTCTAGCCTGACGCTAGAATAATCCTATAACATTAAAAAGCTTGGAAGTTTTGTTTCTAAGTTTAACACTATACTATTGACATTGTTTTGTTAATGACAGGCTAACTGCTTTTTTGTTTTTAATTGGAGAATAATTGGTTTACAATCTTGTATTGGTTTCTGCCATACAACAGGGTGAATCAGTCATAACTATATGTATATCCCCTTCCTCTTGAGCCTTCCTCTCACCCTGCCCACCCCTGTAGGTCATCACAGAATGCCAGGCTGGGCTCCCTGTCTTACATAGCAGCTTCCCACTAGTTGTCTGATTTACACGTGGTGGTGTATATATGTCAGTGTTACTTTCTCATGATGAGCTTCAGTAACAGAGGATCTCAATCACTAATATGTTAGTTCTCAGCTTTTGTATTTCTAATATAAACAAAAGCCACAATAAATTGAGCCTTTTCATTTTCTAGTATTACCAGTAAGCTATAAGCAAGCTGATTTTTTAAATTAAAAATCTTTGGAAATATCTTAAATTGATCACTTGATTTAGAATTCAGTTTACAAATAAAATTTTCAAATTGTCTTCTTTAGACATGTTATTTTTAACATATATTTCTGTCATGAATTTTTGTTATTCTAGGGCCAGCCTTTTACTTATTTATAGATGGAAAGTTATAATTGTCACATTTGGAGTCAGCTTCAGAATTTGTAAGCATATTGAATCTTAAATGACTTGCCAAGCTTGTTAGTAAGAAAAAAGTCTATGTAAGCTGATCTCCACATGGGGGAGTCATTTATTCCTGTTTTATTGAAAGGCTTTGGTAATTATAGACTGAAACCAAACAGGCAAAATACATTTGTTTAAAAAAAGTACATTAATAAATACAGGTAATATAGGGAGAACAATATATATCAGTTCCACATTTGAAATAAAATGCTCTTCTAAATTTAACTTTGTATCTGTGATTTGTTTTAAAATCTAGAAGGAAAAAACCCCCTTTCGTTTCACTTTAGAAAATGACTGAATTACCAGGGGATGAACATTTACATTTAAATGGTATTTTCAGCTTTTTAAAGAAGAGCTTTTTTCTTTCACTTTTCATTTTCAGTTTTAAATTCTTGACCAAATGGTGTTAGGAATGAAATATTTTTGTTAGACCTTCAGTTCTAGTTCTTAGAACTGAAGAGTAAGCTTTGTGGCTTTTAAGCATTAATACCTTTACCCTACTGATCATAAAGTTCATTCAGGCTAGGAGGGGAAAAAAGTGAGGTGAGATGGGACAGGATATCAGGGAATGTAAGAAATAGCATGGAAGTTGAGTTGCAGAGGAAAAACATTAAGTGATCAGATAGGAGTAATGAAGGGGAGAAAGAAATGTTCTGGGCATAGAGGAAAGCACAGAGATGATAGAGCATGATGTTTCGGTAAGCACGGGTAGGTCAGAGTTGTAGATGTTAGCTTAGACCTGCACAGTAAGTGAATGGGAGAAGATGAGGTGAAGGAAGTGGACAGGGGCCAAATCCTGAAAGACATTGCATCCACCATTAGAAATCTGAAAGTTACTCTGAGGGCTAGGGGATGATTGCAGATGCTGCAGAGGGCAATATGATTGAATTTCTGTTTTTAAAAACTTTTTTTTTTTTTTTTAAAGAAAAACAGCACCAATCTCAGCTTGGATTGTGAAGAATGAGTTGAAATGGGGCAGTGTTGGAGTCGGGGCAGCTGATAGGTGATGGTGGAATTGGTGTTGGGGAGCATGCATAAGGGATTTTATAAGACAGTGGGAGCAAGGATAGAGAAAATGAGATAGCTTTTTAGGATGTAGAATTTATGGAACATGGTATCCATACTAGCTGTTTGGGAAGGTGAAAAAGAAGAACTGGAGGATGAGCTGCTTAGGTGGATGGGCTCCAGAATGACAAGTGGTATCATCATCCTCCTAGCCATTAACTTCATCATAGCATTTGTATTTTCTAGTGATAGTAATAACCACTGCCTATTGAATACTTTGTGTATATTTTATGTATTTGAGTTGTGTTCTTTGTGCATTTCTCATTTACTGTAACAACCTTTTGAGGTAATTATTTCTATTCCTTCAGTGTGGAAACAGCTTTAATAATAAAAGCATGTGATATTTATTATGTGCTTATAATGTGCTAGGCACTGGTAAAGGTGTTTTATTTGTATTAACTTAAACAGTCATATGAGGTCTAGATACCCATTTCTGCAGGTGAGGAAACAAGCATGGTGAGGTTAAATTGCTTTCCTCCAAATCGCAGGGTAATAAATGGTGGATGTGAATCCAGACAGTCTATAAATTTCAAGCCTGAGCTTGTAACTATGACACTGTATTTCTTTAGAAATTAAATAACTGTCTAAGGGCTTAAAATTGGTAACTGGTAGACCCTCAGTTTAAATCGAGTTCTGTATGGTTGTGTAACTGCTGGGTCTTTTATCTACTAAGGCAGTGAATATGAACAAGGTAACAAATACAAATTTAGTCTGCTTTCCAAATTTATGGTTAGCAAAGGGTAAGGGTGGGAAGGGAGGGAGGGATAAATTAGGAGTCTGGGATTAGCAGTTACATACTACTATATATAAAAGATAAACAACAAGGACCTACCATGGAGCACAGGGAACTATACTCAATATACTGTAGTAACCTATGATGGAAAATAATACGAAAAAGAATACACACACACACACACACATATGTAACTGAATCATTTTGCTGCACATTTTGTACTTCAATTTGAAAAACTTGGTATAGTTTCCTCCATTTCATTTTTATTTGGTTGTTCTCAGTGTGTATGTGAACTATGCTGTGCTCAGTCGCATCTGACTCTTTGTGACCCCATGGACTGTAGTCCGCCAGGCTCCTCTGTCCATGGGGATTCTCCAGGCAGAGATAGCAGAGTGGGTTGCCATGCCCTCCTGCAGGGGATCTTCCCAACCCAGGAATTGAACCCAGGTCTCCCACATTGCAGGCAGATTCTTTACTCTCTGAGTCATCGGAGAAGCCCAGTGTGTGTGTACTTATTGTATTTTATTGCCGGTTTCATTTGATTTATTTCACATACAGACACATTTGATGCCTGTACTAGGGAAAAATTGAAACCTCTCTATATAGATTATTGACTTAAAGTGGATTGCTTATGTGTGTTTTCAGAAAAGTATACTAGGAAAGATCTTTTAGTACTCTGAAAACTTTTAAAACAGTTTAGGTCTAAGGTTCTCAATGTTGAGTGTATTTTTCGATTTGGGTTTTAAATTATCTTTAGTATCTTTTTGTCAACAATGGAGAATATATTTTTCTTTGCATTTTAGTTCATATATTCTAAAAATTCACTTCAAAGATCACCAAATCCATGTAATTGTAATCTGAAGAATCACTGTTTTCAGTGACTGAATTTGTTCCAAGGAAACTGAAGTAATAGGATATTTATCATACTATCAATCTTTATATTTTAATTTGTGACCTTAAAAATAATATACTGGTAAAGGATAAATTATTGGAAAATGTTACATTGTTTAAATGTGCCTCTCTTTTCTTATACCTACTTATTCATGCAGAAGAAACCTGGTGTCCTTTGAGTTTTCCCTGAAGAAATTTTCAGTAAGAACTCTTACATATGATAGCAATAGTAATCAAGTGGATAAGCCCAGGAAAGAAGCTTTTATTGTTAAAGGATTTATATTCAAACAGTGAATTGCATTGTGCCAGTTATAATGCCATTTAAACTGTTCATTTAAAACTAAAAATAATTATTTCAAACAATTTTACGGGTGTGTCCAAGATTATCAGTTTACTTCGAGGGGGATAAGAACATCTTGCTTTCACTATTAAAAGTTAACTATTGGTTAAGTAAGTATATCTTTTAAGAAATAGTGAAAAAAATTTTAAAGAGGAAAAATAGCTTTAAAAAAAGGTGTCAGTTTTCAGCATTACCACTACTCCTCATAAAAGACATAATTTAGACTCAAAGCCTGAAAAGAAGTTAAAATTTTAAGGAAGATTTCAAGGGATGATATTGTTCATTCCATAGATTTAAAAGACTAGGAGATTTTAAAACAAAATGTTTCTGTAACTACCTATGTAATTTAACTAGAATATTATGTCTGAAAACTGAATCTCAATCTTACTGTTTTTATTTTTTCCCCTTTGCAGTTATTTTTTGCTTACCTATCTTATATGAGGCTCAGGGTTGAGCTTGAAAGAATTTGCTAAGGCTCTTTTTTATTGTTATGATAGCTTATGGTGAATGATGTAAGATTCGTGATCTCTGAAGATTTAACTTCGGGACCAAGGACCAGGCTTGATCATTCAAGAGCTTTTGTATAGCAGAGTTTTATTAAAGTATGAAAAGGGACAGAGAAAGCATCTGACATAAACATCAGAAGGGGGACGGAGAGTGCCCCACTCGCTTGTCTTAGAAAAGGGAGTTACATACTTTTAAAATTGCTTATTACAATAAATCAAATGTCTCAAGGTTGTAAAGATCTTACTAGAACCACTCCCATAATTTACATTTTAAGATAACAGGATTAGCCAGAAGGTTTTCAGGAAGGAGAAACTGTCCTCAAGGAGGATACATTGTTGTTATATAATCCTTAGCACAGAGTTTAAGCTGAGTTGTTTGTTGTCTCATCATCAGTTCCAGGCTTAAAGAAAAAAACATTTTATGTGACTAAGACTAAGAATGTAGAGAAAAGATGTTTGTCCTTTCTTTCTCCTTGAGAATGCCAGACCCCATCTCCACTTCAAGAGCCCCAGACCCCTTTCTCCTCTTCGAGGACCTCGGACTTCTTATCAACCTGCCTAGGAATTGACTCAGTTGCCTGTGCTGAGACTTTCTAAGTTGAAAACTTTCTATAATCACAACTATTTCACCAGAGCAGGTACTCACTCAGATTCTTTAGTATAGTTAATTCTCCAGTTTAATTCTGTGATATCTGGTATTATTTTATGCCCTCAAAGGATTAACAAAACTCAGGTAGGAGCAAATATGACTAAAATATCCCTCACCCCTGAGTTATGTCATCTCTTTAAATACCTTAGAATTAAGTGAGATTTTAAGTTTTACTTATATTTCATGTTTATTTGAGCAACTCTTTATGCCAGTGTTTTGTGGACTGATGGTCATCTACATGTTGACTGTTTCCTTAGAGCATTTAAGATATTTGATGTAGTTACTCAGGAGCATGAAATGTCGGGGTGAGTCACTTGGCCTTTGTAGGTGGTGGGACTGTAGCCAGTGTAGTATTTCTGTACAGTATGAATAGTAAAAATATTAGTGTATAATGATAGTTGATGTTCATACTAATAATTGTATTATCAAGAACATATTAATATGTGTTACTGTCTTTGAGGATGTGTTCTGTAAGGAAGCAGGGAAACATTTTAGAGACAGTTGGATTAGATTTTTTTCTATTAAACACATTTATCTTTCAGCTGTCTGAAAACTTACTTTACTAAACAACTCAGAAGAATTTGTGCTGGCTAGGATTTTATTATTTTACTGAGAAATAACTTAGACCAAGATTTCTCCATATTTAAATTAATATGGAGACTGGGATTTGAAGGAACTGATTTTTCACAAATTGATATCCAATAACTATGGACCAGAGCTACAAAAATAAGTGTGGGAAATAGTATATTTGTGAAAATTAATTTTTTAAAACAGAATGTATGTGGAAATAATAGGAATTAATTGATAGAAAAGTGTGTACTATTCAGATAAATATGGGATGCAGTGGCAAATTAAAATAGATAAAACTATACTTGAGCAGTTCATGCTTCATAATTTGAGGTGTTGATTAATGACTCAAGTGAATAGTACCTTAAGATAATAAAAGCAAAATCTCTTGAGAGAAATATATAATTAATGAATGGAGCAGAAAAAATTTTAGTATTTTCATGAAGCAGTTTAGTTAGAGCAGACATCAATTAAAAGATAATCATGTGTTAGTGCAAAAATCATTGGTAGCTGTTATGTGTATATTTTATTTCTTAGATTGGATCCTGAAGATTCAGTTTGTGTTTCTGTTTGATTGGCACACGTTTCTATGTCCCCCTCTCTCTAAATAACTGGATGTAACTTGTAGAATCTGATTAATTCCTATTCAGTGGAGAAAAACCTTTGGGTGGTTGGGAGTGGGATTTGGAGTGAGAGTAGATTGAATAGCATGGTGATAGATGGTAATAGATGGTAGCTTTCCCCATGCCAGATTGCAGAAAGAGCCATGCAGGGTTGGGGAAAGCTGTGAGCAATCCACTGTGACATTTCTGTAGCTCTGAGATGTATGGAGAATTCATAGCTGGAGTCATGTACAACGTGTTGGCTCAGTGCCTGTGGGTATTTTTTAGGGGTTGAGGGGAACAGTGTCAGATTAATAACCCCCCAAAAAAAGATTAAAAGAAGGAACCTAAAATAGGCTTTCTCTCTCTGCGCTTAGAGCATTCATTCCTGGGAGGTGAGAACTATATACATATTGCTTTTAATTCTTGAAGTTTCACTTAGATGGGTAATTTAAAATGTAAGAATAATAATGGGAATTGGCAACTCACTCCAGTATTCTTGCCTGGAGAATCCCGTGGACAGAGGAGCCTGGTGGGCTACAGTCCATGGAGTCACAAAGAGTCGGACATGACTGAGCGACTAACACACACACACACACACACACACACGAATAATAACAATGATGGGGTTTATATACAGAAAGATATGGTCGTTCACTTTGATTTGAGCCAAAATACATTTTTTTACTGCTGGTTAAATTTTAAGTGGCACTGTTCTTGATGATGTATATTTTAAATGTGTCAAGATAGCTTACCATAACTCAGAATGTTGTTGTTTAACGAAGAATAGGCTACACTTAATTGAGTCATTTGATCAAGTTCAAAATATGTTTTAAATGAATTTATTGAATGTATATTCATCACGTTATTTGTTGAACAGAAAGCAGCAGCCACATTTTTAAGAGGATCAGTTCAGTTCAGTTGCTAAGTCCTGTCTGACTGTTTGCTACCCCCTGGACTGCAGCACGCCAGGCCTCCCTTGTCCATCACCAACTCCTGGAGTTTATTCACACTCATGTCCATTGAGTCGGTGATTCCATCCAACCATCTCATCCTCTGTCATCCCCTTCTCCTCCTGCCTTCAGTCTTTCCCAGCATCAGATCTTTTCAAATGAGTCAGCTCTTCACATCAGGTGGCCAAAGTATTGGAGTTTCAGCTTCCACATCAGTCCTTCCAATGCATATCCAGGAGTGATTTCCTTTAGGATGGACTGGTTGGATCTCCTTGCAGTCCAAGGAACTCTCAAGTTCAAAAGCATCAATTCTTTGGCACTTAGCTTTCTTTAAGGTCCAACTCTCACATCCATACATGACTACTGAAAAAACCATAGCCTTGACTAGATGGACCTCTGTTGGCAAAGTAATGTCTCTGATTTTTAATATACTGTCTAAGTTCATCATAATTTTCCTTCCAAGGAGTAAGCATCTTTTAATTTCATGGCTGCAGTCATCATCTGCAGTGATTTTGGAGCCCCCAGAAATAAAGTCAACCACTATTTCCACTGCTCCCCCATCTCTTTGCCATGAAGTGATGGGACCGGATGCCATGATCTTAGTTTTCTGAATGTTGAGCTTTAAGCCAACTTTTTCACTCTCCTCTTTCACTGTCATCAAGAGGCTCTTTAGTTCTTTTCTGCTTTCTGCCATAAGGGTGGTGTCATCTGCAAAGCTAACGTTATTGATATTTCTCCCGTCAGTCTTGATTCCAGCTTGTGCTTTATCCAGCCCAGTGTTTCTCATGATGTACTCTGCATAGAAGGTAAATAAGCAGGGTGACAATATACAGCCTTGACGTATTCCTTTTCCTATTTGGAACCAGTCTGTTGTTCCATGTCCAGTTCTAACTGTTGCTTCCTGACCTGCATATGGGTTTCTCAAGAGGCAGGTCAGGTGGTCTGGTATTCCCGTCTCTTTCAGAATTTTCCACAGCTTGTTGTGATCCACAGAGTCAAAGGCTTTGGTATAGTCAATAAAGCAGAAATAGATGTTTTCTGGAACTCTCTTTTTTTTTTCAATGATCCAGCAGATGTTGGCAATTTGATCTCTGGTTCCTCTGCCTTTTCTAAAACCAGCTTGAACATTTGGAAGTTCACGGTTCACGTATTGCTGAAGCCTGGCTTGGAGAATTTTGAGCATTACTTTGCTAATGTGTGAGATGAGTGTAATTGTGTGGTAGTTTGAGCATTCTTTGGCATTGCCTTTCTTTGAGATTGGAATGTAAACTGAGCTTTTCCAGTCCTGTGGCCACTGCTGAGTTTTCCAAATTTGCTGGCATATTGAGTGCAGCACTTCCACAGCATCATCTTTTAGGATTTGAAATCGCTCAAATGGAATTCCATCACCTCTACTAGCTTTGTTTGTAGTGATGCTTCCTAAGGCCCACTTGACTTCACATTCCAGAATGTCTGGCTCTTGGTGAGTGATCATACCATCGTGATTATCTGGGTCGTGAAGATCTTTTTTATACAGTTCTTCTTTGTATTCTTGCCACCTCTTCTTAATATCTTCTGCTTCTATTAGGTCCATACCATTTCTGTCTTTTATTGTGTCCATCTTTACATGAAATGTTCCCTTGGTATCCCTTTTCTTGAAGAGATCTCTAGTCTTCCATTCTATTGTTTTCCTCTATTTCTTTACACTGATCACTGAGGAAGAGCTGAGGATATATACTGGTAAACAAACAGAACCTCTGCTTGCAGAGAGATTACAGTCTAATGAGACATTTAAGAGAAAAAAAAAAGCAGTAAGTATACAGACGGTGAGACCTGAACAAGCTGTGTCTGGGGGATAGAGTGAGGGAACAAAGGGGAAAGTGGGAGAAAATGAGATGAGAGGATAAGGCAGAGGTTGGGTCGTTCGGGGCCTTATGGACTATGGAAGGAATTTGGACTTCACTCCAAGTGTCATGGGAAGTCATTGTAGGGTTTTTGAAAGGAGGGTTATGTGATCTGAATTATATATAAAATATATATATATACACACACAGTTTAAAAAGTTGCTCTAATGTGGAGAAGAAGAAATACAGAGGCAAACATGGCAGCAGTGACACCAGATAGTCTAATATCCAGATGAGAGATGGTGATGGTTTGAACCAAGGTGCCACTGGTGGAGGTGATGCCACAAGATCTGACTGAGAATATTTTTGAAGATAGAGCTGATAGCACTCGCTGATAGAAGGTATGAGAGAAACCTGGATGATTGACTCCTAGGATTTTGGCCTAAACAGCTTAGTGAATGATAGATTACTCTTTTGCTGAGATGTGTGAACATTGGTGCCAAATTAATTCTAAACCTTTATTTCTAAAATGAGAAATGGTCAGCAGTATCTTAAGTATGTGAATTAAAAAAAATAATCACAGAAGCGTTTTTTTTAATAGGCGGAGTACGTCCAGCTTGTCACTGAACTGCGAATGACAAGAGCCATTCAGCCTCAGATCAATGCTTTTTTACAGGGCTTTCATATGTTCATTCCACCATCCCTCATACAACTTTTTGATGAATACGAATTGGTAAGGAAAAGCATCAGTTCTTTTGCTGTTACAACACAACACAAAACTCCATTTGATGTAATTTAGAAATAATTTTAGTATACAATAATGAATGGAATAATGTAGAAAATATGGTAAACCATTTAAATGTTCATGTTTAGGGAGTTGCAAGATTTGTGATTGTGCTTCTCTAAAGGTTAATAACTAGGTTAGCAGTTCTTAATGAGAAGTAGAGTATAGGTGGTGATTAACAAAAATGGAATGTATTTCTAAAGTGTTCCACATGGGAGATGATGAAGGCCAATCTTCCCAAAGGCATTATTTACATTATTTCTGAATTTTTTTATTTGGTAAAGGAAACTTCTTGTACTTCCAGAAGGAAAAATTGATAGAAGAATTTTCTTGTTATATTTATGTCATCTTCTCTAGCTTATTTCATCATATATTTGTTACTAATTTTCCATCTTAAGCCTGTATGGAGTCCACTGTCTTTGCTTGCCTCTAGTTTCATGAATGTTTGTTTTGCTTCTTTAATTTGCCTGCTTTTTACTGTGATCTAATAGTTTCTGTTTTTATATGATTTATGTTTGCATTTTCCCCCATTTCTTTTCCTCTCTTTTATTTTTGGTATTAAATTATTTTCAAACTCTTGAGTTGTCTAATGTCGTAATGAAACCATACAGTGTTTTAAATAGAGTATAGCTGTTTTCTTAGTTTAAGATGTATAATTTGGAATAATAAATTTTTGGTCAATGGAAAAGAATTCATTGGTTTTTTTTCTGTCTCATGAGTTAGTTTCACCCTGGGCCTTACATTTTAATACATAAATAAATACATTGGTGTATTTTACATATAGCAGTATTTTCAATTTATCACTCACAGTATATCATAATATAGTAGTGGAGAAAATTTAATAAGTAATGTGGAAGGCCATGGTGACTTAGTTTCACTAAATGTCAGCTTTGAGTTTTTTGTCCCTGTTTTTAGATTTAAGATGAATGGTTTTCTTTAGCATAGGAGCATATAGTTTTTGTATACCCATAAGAGTTACTATTTTTAGCATTCAAAAATGGAGGTGTACTTATGAGTTATTAAACGGAAAATTATATTCTTTTTCTGGACCAGTGTATAAAAAACAAATAGCAACAATACAGATAATTGACAAAACTTTTGCCTCATAATTTGTTGACGCTGATAAGTTTTATGAAACTTCTTATTGAGTTACAGTATACATGAGAAAAGTATAACCTAATCCTAACATGCATCATAAATGTATAGCTTGATGAATTTTCACACTGTGTACACCCATGAAACAATGTTTAGAACATCTGATCAGATTAGAAATCCTAATACCCTAGATCCTTGTCATGTTCCCTCCCAGTCACTTTCCTCTCCTGATTGTAATGATATAGGTTAGGTTACCTGTTTTTGAACTTAATATATATGGAATAGTCACCTAGAATATGTCTGACTTCTTTAGCACTTCTTTGGTTTGTGAGAATCATTTGTATTGTTGCATGCAGTTGTAATGTGTTCATTTGCATTGCTCTATAGTACTTCATTGTGTCAGTCTACTTTTTTTTTTTTTTTTTTTCTGTCCTTTCTACTCTTGGTGAACATTTGTTGGGTACTTTTCAGTTTCAGGCTGTTTAAACTGGTGCTGCTACAAACACTAGTACATGTCTTTAGGAGAACATACATATGCATTCTGTAGATTATATGTCTTGGAGTGGAATTGCTGGGATTTCGGCTATGCATTTATTCCATTAGAGTAGATACTAGCAAGTAGTTTTCCAAAGTAATGTGTCAGTTTACACTCCCACCAACAGGTATGAGAGTTCTGGGTATTCTGTATCCTAGCCAGCTTTTGTTATTTTTCTGTCTTTTTTATTTTTACTATTCTGATGTAGAGTATTGGTATTTCCTTATGATTTTAATTTTCATTTCCCTGATGATCAGTGAGATTGAATGTATTTTATATGTTTATTGGCCATTTGTATACTCTGTTTTAGAAGTGTTAATTGAAGTAATTTGTTTTTCTACTGCATTCTTTGTTTTTTTTTTTTAACACTGATTTGTAGAAGTCTTTGGGAGAAGGAAATGGCAACCCACTCCAGTATTCTTCCCTAGAGAATCCCATGGGTAGAGGAGCTTGGTGGGCTGCTGTCCATGGCGTCGCACAGAGTCGGTCACAACTGAAGTGACTTAGCATGCATGCATGCATTGGAGAAGGAAATGGCAACCCACTCTAGTATTCTTGCCTGGAGAATCCCAGGGAGGGAGGAGCCTGCTGGGCTGCCGTCTACAGGGTCGCACAGAGTCGGACACGACTGAAGGGACTTGGAAGCAGCAGCAGTAGTAGTCTTTATGTAATACCTTACAGGAGTCTTTGTTAGATATATGTATTGTGAATATCTTCTTTTCTGGTGTCTTACAGTTTTTAGATTTAACACAGTTCAGTTTATTACTTGTTCTATCTTTTTTTGTTTTAAATGAATGGAACTTTTGTGTCCTATTTAAGAAATTGTTTCTTATTCCAAGGTCATGAAAGTATTTTCCTTTGTTTCTTTCTGAATATTTAATTCCTTTGTCTTTCACTTTTGAGTCTGTTACTGATAAGTTTTTAATTGTGGTTCATATATTAGAAGGTAGATCAGGATTCCTAGTCTGTCTTAGACTCTGGCTATACTAAGTGAGCTGATTCAGATGGTGGGATTGTTTGGGAAGAGCACTGTTGTTGGCATGACACTGACTTATGCAGTAATGATTGTTATTATTAAACACTTAGTATTTGCCAGGTACTTCATGTGTATTAACGTTTAAAACCTTCACATCAGACCCCTTCACATCATGTGTTATTCTCATTTTATAGATGAGGAAAACTAGGCCAAAGAAGGTATGGGACATGCCCACATTCACAGAGTATGTGTTACAGCCAGACTGTGAACCATGTTCTCTGACCCATAGCCCAGCCTCTCCATCAGTATTGCCTCTCAGTGGTGTGAGTTATAAATGGGACTTGGATTTGGAACCTTTTTTGTGACTTGTGTGTCTTTCATAGGAAAGGGCTCTGCTACACTGGGATAGGAAACTTTTTTTAAAAAGTTGGCTCAAATATATAAGTTCATTTCATCTAAGTTCATGACATAAACATGTTCATCAGAGTTAAAGATACAGATTAGATTCTAGAGTTTTCATGAAAAGAAAGTATCTAGTAGCATCAGTGTCCTTGCAGTCTCAAGTCAAGAGATGATCATCAGGTTCAAAAATGGTGACAACATTGTTGTGAGTACCATATCTATAGTATTATTACAGTTGAAGGGTTCCTCAAATGTCTGAGGGACTGTCCTGCCATACTGTGCTGCTTATGAGTTTATCCATGGTGGTACCAGGGTATTAACACACTGAGCCATGTGAATGCTAGGTAAGCTAACAGCTGTGAACACTTGCATGACTCAGTTTCTGACTGTTTTGGGGATATATATTTTGTACCCAATTCCAAAAGATCAATTATTTTGTCATATTTTAAAAAATAATAAATTGTTGACTTGGACTAAAATATTTTGCTAAATGTATATGTATTGATATTTTTTATTGTATACTTCCAATTTCATCTTCTTTTAGTCAACTTAATAACTTTTCCCTCCAAGTGTTAAATGAGCTAATAAGGATATTTTGTTCCCATCACAAAATCATAACATATGATGTTCATGAAATACTTCAGATTCCTTGAGAGAATATAGTCTCATTTTTATTCACAATTATTAACAAAGAAAGAATACTCAATATTATTAAAAGCTTATCTTCAGCCTAGAAGGGAAGAGGATTAAACTCATGGATTGTGAGAAATATGTAACAATCATCCATATTCCTTTTTTGGCAGATCTGTATCTAGTGCCAGGGAACAGAATTTCCCTAGATGGTTCAAATAAAGAAACTTTAATGAAGGAGCTTACAGAGGCATGGGTAGGTTAAGAATAAACAAGATATGGTTGAGGCAGCCAGAGAATAGCAACAGGAGAAAGCCTTTATTATCCCTAAAATTGAAGACACGTGGAGGAATTATTGTGAGGAGCCCTGTGAGAGTCTGAATCACCAGGTGGTAGCTATAGTTGAGGAGGCATAGCTACTGAAAAGATGTACTGGAGGAGGGAAGGAACAGAATATACCCTTACCTTCAGACTCCTGCCTGTTTCCCAGTGATGGAACCCAATCTGAGGCCAACAGGCAAGAGAGCGAGTCTGCAGGGATCAGCCACTTGGGGCACAGAATGTGCAAAGGAAGATGGAAAATGTATTTGGGGGTGGTAAATGGAACCTACCAGAATGCCTTCATCAGTTAAAAGTATTTTATAATACTATGGTCAGTTGGTTCAGTTGCTCAGTTGTGTCCAACTCTTTGTGACCCCATGGACTGCAACACGCCAGGCTTCCTTGTCCATTACCAACTCCTGGAGCTTGCTCAAACTCATGTCCATCAAGTCGGTGATGCCATCCAACCATCTTGTCCTCTGTTGTCCCCTTCTCCTCCTGCCTTCAACCTTTCCCAGCATCAGGGTCTTTTTCTAATGGGTCAGTTCTTTGCATCAGGTGGCTAAAGTATCGACCATAGCCAAATACTTAGTAAGGAGGACTAAAAGACACCCTAGACAGGAATTATTAAATTATTTGGTCTTAAGACCCCTTACAAGAAAAGAGTTTATGTTGGTTATAGTAGTTGATACTGTATTTTAAATTTGAACAGAAATATGAAATATTTTATCAGCTCATATAAGAATAGCAATTAATTACATATTAACATAAATAAGATTTAAAAAATTAAATCTAAAGATAAAGAAATTAAATTAATAAATAAAATTATTTATTTTCCAGAATAAAACAAAAATAGTGGGAAAGTATTATTGTTCTATATCTTTCCAAATTTAATGTCTGGCTTCATAGAAGAAACTGGGTTCTCATATCTGTTTCTGCTTATAATCTGTTGTGATATGTTGTTTGACTGAAATATATAGAGAAAATTCAGCCTCAGTTGGAAAAGGGAGAACCTTGCAGACTCCTTGAATAGATCTCAAACACCCAATATTTCTCAGACACCACCTTATATTGACATTTGTTAATCTTTTTCAGAGCATACTCTTTACTATATATACCTTATATATTTTTGAGGAGTTGCTGTAGGAGAAGTGACTTTGAACCACATTGTATCTTCTCTGCAATAACAAAATCTGCTGTTCTGGCTTGTCAGTTTTGAGCATAGGCTAGTTATTGCCTTACTTTACTGAGTAAACACATCCAACTGTGAGATATGGTCTGATTCAGAGATGTGGACAAGCTTTTTTCATGTTCTGTTTTCACTTGAGGAATACTGTGGTAAAATACTTTTGCCATTCTTAATTTCATTCTTAGTTATTTGATTGATATTTTGTTTGTTTGATGATCTTCCTGAAAAAATGGATACCAGAAGTCATTAGTAGGAAAATTGCGTTTTTTTTCACCTTATGGGAATTTGACTTTAAAGGATTGGAATTATTTCAGAATAGAGTTCTTCTAAGGCTTAAATCTGTTTTGATTTTTAAAAATAACTTTTTATTATAACTTCTTTTTTCTAGTGATTAGAGTTTCTTGATCTTTTCTTTGCTTAATTCAGATTTATTTAGGTCTCTGTTGTTATTTCTATATTGAGAGTATAGTATCTTTATAAAATTTAACAAATTCATAAAATATATATAAACCAAAGAGAATAATGTTCATAAAATTGTTGCACATATAAACTTGTGGTGTATGTGTTTCTATATAAACATGAAGGATTATCACTTATGTTTTAATTAAATTGTATTAGTGTAGTGACATCTCCACATGTCACAGTATTTGTGATTATCAGTATCAAGGGTTCTCTACCATGTAGTACTTGTTATTGATAACATGCAGACACTGTCACAGAAATAAATCAGTTTTACATGGGATTAGTTTCTAATTAAGACAAATTTGCTATTTAAATGTAATCTCTTTTTTCCCCCAAAGAAGATTAATGAAATATTTTTCTTCTTTCCCAAAGGAGCTACTGCTTTCTGGCATGCCAGAAATTGATGTGAGTGATTGGATAAAAAATACAGAATACACAAGTGGCTATGAAAGAGAAGATCCAGTTATTCAGGTAAAATCTCTCTAGAGCTTAGAATGAACTTAAGTTTTGCCATTTAATCTTGTAAGCTTTTCAGCACTATTGAATGAAAACCTATATTAATTAACAAAGTAAAGTTTTTCCCTAAATTCTTCTCATGGGAATTCCATATGAAAGCTTTGTATGAAACCTTGTTTGATAAATGAGTTTCATAGAATAAAATATGCTTTATGAATATTGCACATTGCTCTGGTACTTAGAAGCCTACAATTGCTCTGAAATGTGAGTTTAGTTTTTTATTGTTGTTTTTAGTGGTTCTGGGAAGTTGTGGAAGATATTACTCCAGAGGAGAGAGTTCTTCTCTTGCAGTTTGTTACTGGCAGGTAAGAAGTGTTTTTATGATAATGTAGAAAGAATTTAATGTATTCCATTTCTAATTGATTAGAGATAAGCAACTCAAAGTGAATTATCACTCTGAATTGTCTGTTTCTCACCTCCTTTTCTATATTTTTAGACATTAAACAAAGGTTTATTTAGGCATTAATGTTAAAATATATAGTAGTACCCAAAATATGTTTATTTAAGGTATAAAAAATTGTTCCTGTCAGAACTGTCAACATATATATTATTTTGTAACTTGGTAGTCTTTTCAATCTGTAAGTCAATAATAGTAGCCAATAGTTGTTGCTGCAACAACACACACACACACACAAAATACATATAATACCCATACACAGCATTTTTTATTCAATTTTTGTCAGATTTTAATGTTTAAAGATTTGTGACCTAAAAACTAATTTGTGATACCATACATTGAAAAGTGTACATTTGGAAACAATTAAACATCATCAGTGTTAGAAAACTAAATGATTTAAATCTCTCTTAACTTATAGTTCTGAAAGATGTAAAAGAAAGGTGTGATTTTCATCCTTGATAACTTAGAATTTCATCTGTATCCTTCTATTTATCAAAATATAGTTCAGTTGTTTCATTATAAATTTGCATGGTTCTTCTAAGAAAATTGGAACATAGAAAACTAAAAGAAATAAGAAAAACCATCACTTGCCATCAATAACCATTATAAATAATTTGATATATTTATTTTTTACCACCTGTTTTAAAAACATAGTATGAATGTATATCTATATTACATATATGTAACTTAAAGTCCATTGTTTTATTTTTTTAATTTTATTTATTTGTCTGCACTGCATTTTGGTTTTGGCATGCAGGCTGTTTGATTTTTGTTGTAGCATGTGGGATCTAGTCCCCCAACCAGGAATCAAACCCAGGCCCCCTGATTGAGAGCACAGAGTCTTTGCTGTTGGACCACCAGTGAAGTTCCCACTGTTTTATTTTTAAAGTAGTTTGTAACCATTGTAGAAACTTTGGAAAATGGAGAATATAGATAAGAGAAAATGAAAATCCCATTAAGTAATTACACTGTTTATAGATAACACTATTAATATTTTGCTGTTTTTTTTAGTTTTTTAAGTATATAGTTAGAAAAATAGTTGGAGTTACAATGTATACCTAATTTTAAAGAATAAATAAAACATGAATTAGTCACAGATTATAGACTAAAAATATGAAACAAAATCTTGTCAGTTTTTTGTTTACTTGGCTTCTCACTGCCAAGAAATACCTAGAGATTTCAGTAATTTAATAAAAAGAGTTTAAAATTATTTTTTATATGTAGGAAGGTTAGACTAAAATTTTATAAAATCATCTCTCATCTCAGTCTCTGAATGTAATCTATTTTGGTTATTCTTCCAGAGTTTTTCTGACATATACAAATTTTTATTTTTTAAAAACATTGTTCCTCTTTTATAACTTTTGAATTTAACAATATATTGTTTAAAATGGATTCATTTATAGATCTAATTTTTTAAATGGCTATCTATTCTTAAATCTCTTGACCTCTCAGCCGTGAAGAGATACCTCACGTCCAAGGTAAGAGAAACCCAAGTAAGACGGTAGGTGCTAAGAGAGGGCATCAGATGGCAGACAGACTAAAATCACAATCACAGAAAACTACCCACTCTGATCACATGGACCACAGCCTTGTCCATCTCAATGTGAGACATGCCATGTGGGGCCACCCAAGACGGGCGGGTCATGGTGAAGAGGTCTGACAGAATGTGGTCCGCTGGAGAAGGGAATGGCAAACTACTTCAATATTCTTGCCTTGAGAACCCCATGAACAGTATGAAAAGGCAAAATGATAGGATACTGAAAGATGAACTCCCCAGGTTGGTAGGTGCCCAATATGCTACTGGAGATCAGTGGAGAAATAACTCCAGAAAGATTGAAGGGATGGAGCCAAAGCAAAAACAACACCCAGCTGTGGATGTGACTGGTGATAGAAGCAAGGTCCAATGCTGTAAAGAGCAATATTGCATAGGAACCTGGAATGTTAGGTCCATGAATCAAGGCAAATTGGAAATGGTCAAACAGGAGATGGAAAGAATGAATGTCGACATTCTAGGAATCAGCAAACTAAAATGGACTGGAATGGGTGAATTTAATTCAGATGGCCATTATATCTACTACTGTGGGCAGGAATCCCTAAGAAGAAATGGAGTAGCCATCGAGTCAACAAAGAGTCCGAAATGCAGTACTTGGATGCAATCTCCGAAATGATAGAATGATCTCTGTTCGTTTTCAAGGCAAACCATTCAGTATCATGGTAATCCAAGTCTATACTTTGATGAGTAACACTGAAGAAGCTGAAGTTGAACGGTTCTATGAAGACCTACAAGACCTTTTAGAACTAACATGGAAAAAAGATGTCCTTTTCATCATAGGGGACTGGAATGCAAAAGCAGGAAGTCAAGAAACACCTGGAGTAACAGGCAGTTTGTCCTTGGAGTACAGAATGAAGCAGGGCAAAGGCAAATAGAGTTTTGCCAAGAGAATGCACTGGTCATAGCAAACACCCTCTTCCAACAACACAAGAGAAGACTCTTCCAACAACACAAGAGAAGACATCACCAGATGGCCAACACCGAAATCAGATTGATTATATTCTTTGCAGCCAAAGATGGAGAAGCTCTATACAGTCAGCAAAAACAAGACCTGGAGCTGACTGTGGCTCTGATCATGAACTCCTTATTGCCAAATTCAGACTTAAAGAAAGTGGGGAAAACCACTGGACCATTCAGGTATGACCTAAATCAAATCCCTTATGATTATACAGTAGAAGTGAGAAATAGATTTAAGGGACTAGATCTGATAGACAGAGTGCCTGATGAACTATGGACGGAGGTTTGTGACATTGTACAGGAAACAGGGATCAAGACCATCCCCAAGAAAAAGAAATGCAAAAAAGCAAAATGGCTATCTGAGGAGGCCTTACAAATAGCTGTAATAAAAAGAGATATGAAAAGCAAAGGAGAAAAGGAAAGATATACCCATTTGAATGCAGAGTTCCAAAGAATAGCAAGGAGAGATAAGAAAGCCTTCCTCAGTGATCAGTGCAAAGAAATAGAGGAAAACAATAGATTGGGAAACACTAGAGATCTCTTCAAGAAAATTAGAGATACCAGGGGAACATTTCATGCAAAGATGGGCTTGATAAAGGATAGAAATGGTATGGACCTAACAGAAGCAGAAGATATTAAGAAGAGGTTGCAAGAATACACAGGTTCAGTTCAGTTGCTCAGTCGTGTCTGACTCTTTGTGACCCCATGAATCACAGCACGCCAGACCTCCCTGTCCATCACCAACTCCCAGAGTTCACTCAGACTCACGTCCATCGAGTCAGTGATGCCATCCAGCCATCTCATCCTCTGAGAACTATACAAAAAAGAGCTTCACGATGCAGATAATAATAATGGTGTGATCACTCATCTAGAGCCAGACATCCTGGAATGTGAAGTCAGGTGGGCCTTAGGAAGCACCACTACAAACAAAGCTAGTGGAGGTGATGGAATTCCAGTTGAGCTATTCCAAATCCTAAAAGATGATGCTGTGAAAGTGCTGCACTCAATATGCCAGCATATTTGGAAAACTCAGCAGTGGCCACAGGACTGGAAAAGGTCAGTTTTCATTCCAATCCCAAAGAAAGGCAATGACAAAGAATACTCAAACTACCACACAAGCAACCTAGACAGCATATTAAAAAGCAGAGATATTACTTTGCCAACACAGTTCCGTATAGTCAAGGCTATGGTTTTTCCAGTAGTCATGTATGGATGTGAGAGTTGGACTGTAAAGAAAGCTGAGCGCCGAAGAATTGATGCTTTTGAACTGTGGTGTTGGAGAAGACTCTTGAGAGTCCCTTGGACTGCAAGAAGATCCTACCAGTCCATCCTAAAGGACATCAATCCTGGATATTCATTGGAAGGACTGATGTTGTAGTGGAAAGTCCAATACTTTAGCCACCTGATGTAAAGGGCTAACTCATTTGAGAAGACCCTTGATGCTGGGAAATATTGAGGGCAGGAGGAGAAAGGGACAAGAGAGGATGAGATGGTTGGATGGAATCACCGACTCAATGGACATGAGTTTGGGTAAACTCCTGGAGCTGGTGATGGTCAGGGAGGCCTGGCTTGATGTGCTTCATGGGGTCACAAAGAGTTGGACAGGACTGAGTGACTAAACTCAACTGAATGGATATTGTCTTTTATTGCTAAATTTTCCTGTTTATGAATAATGCTGAACAAATAAGGAATTTGTATGCTTTTTATACTGGCAGATAAGTTTAATTATTATTTTTTTTAGTTCTTGCCTGGAGAATCCCAGGGACAGCGGATGGGCTGCCATCTGTGGGGTCGCACAGATTTGGACATGACTGAAGCGACTTAGCAGCAGCAGCAGCAGCAGTTTGATTATTTATAAATGTAGGATAAATAGGATAAGCATATAAGGAAAATTCTTAAAAGGGAAAATTTTGCATGCAAATTATATACATTTTTATAACTTTGAGACATTGCTCACTTAAACTTCAGAAAGATACCATTATTGACATCAGTAGGGAATGAGAGGCCCTGTTTCTTTCATTCTGTCAATGTAAGATATAATCATTTTTATTTCCATGGTTTCTTATGTGTTTACTTTGTGTTGGAATAGATTTCCTGTCTTTATTTTTGTACATTATTCTGCTGCTGCTGCTGCTAAGTCACATCAGTCGTGTCCGACTCTGTGCGACCCCATAGACGGCAGCCCACCAGGCTCCTCCGTCCATGGGATTTTCCAGGCAAGAGTACTGGAGTGGGGTGCCATTGCCTTCTCCGGTACATTATTTTACCATCATTTAAAAAATTTTGTTTTTTAATGTCCCTAGATATTACAGATAGGGACATTTATAACTCTGCAAATATTTTTCCCAGGTTATCATTTGCCTTTTAATGTTATTAAGTTAGACATGTAGATTTCCATATAGATTATAAATTTAATTTATAAAAATTCTATAATGAAGATTCTAAATTAGGTTTGCAAGTTGATTATTGCTTTCCTATAGTTTTGTTTTTTTTTAAAATATATTCTTCCCTACTCCCAAGATTTTGTATACTTATATGTTTTTCTACATTTTGGGGTAACATTTTTGTTTCTGTTTTTACATACCAGTTTTTAAGCCATCTGGACTTTATTTTGGTTTATGTTATAAGCCAGGGCTCTTTAATTTTTTCCTAAGTGGTTTATATTTAAACACAGTTTAATAAATTGCTATATTTTCCTTCATGATTTGGTGGGTATGAGCCTTTAAAATGCAGGAAATAATTATTCAAGTTCTTTAGTACTAAAATTGTTAGTTTGCTACTTTTATAGAATAAAAACTAGTTGGATTAGTGATACACAATATGTCTCCTGGTTCTATAGTCATAGTTAGCAATGCTGAAAAGAACTGCACGGTTTGCTATTTAACCGATAGAGAAGAATAGTGGCAAATCCATTTAAACTGAGGTGAAGGATTTGGGTAAAGAGTAGAAGCCAAGGAGGCTGAGGGGAAACTACATGGACCTAAGCTTTACCTTCAAGTTGAAAAGTCCACTTTTCAGCACTTGGTCAAAATGGAGTCCTTGCTTTGAATTTAAAGAGTAAATCTTAAGTTTTTTTTAAACCGTAACTTTCCTTTTACACTAGACCCAGTTATCAATAGGTATAGTGTTTACCCTTCTAGACCAAAACTATGTACTTTGCTTTTTTGCACTTCCTGGAAAATTCTGTTTATCCTTTATATTTAGATTGTAAAATGTCTTCCTCCATATCCATTATTAATCTAGAACAATCTTACTAAAGCGTTGTAGGAGACTAGAGTTGTGTTCTAGTTGTAGGAGCAAGAATCTGTATTATCATCAGTAACTTTAAAGTATTTTTATGGTGGTGACAGTATTTTGTTTATCTACAAGACAGTCTTAAATTTCTAACTTTTGTTTTATTATCTGTTAGTAATGAATCTCAGACTATATGACTACTTTGTATAAAATAGAAATATGTCATTTTTATTAACTGTAATTTTACATTGTATAATTCAGGTGTCATAATACTCAACCAAAGACAATTTCATTCATTTTTCTCATATATGCTTAAGCTTGATGAGCCATAATCTTAGCTTAAGATCCACTGGTTATTCAGGTAGGGGGCCCAGTCATTGTTTATAATTGAAAAGAGGAGTAAGATTTCAGGTATTGTTTGTGAATATCAGTTTACAGAATATTTTCAGTTTAGATATTAAAATTGGAGGCTCAACTAATTTTTCAAAATTTATTTATATGAATTGTGATATTGAAATTCTGTGATATAATTTGTGTAAGAATCTGTGTCAAGGCTCATTTTCTCACCTGTCCTGATGAAGTTGTATATTTGTATTTAAAATCTGCCTCTAATATCTTTCATCCCTTTTTATTTTTGGTCACCTTTGTTAATTTTGTAGGCAAAGGTTAATATGCGTAGATAAACTAATCTTGAATTTTATTTCACTTTATAGACATATATGTTCAGGTCTTTAGATATTCTCTTGCCCTAAGTAGGAATTCCTTATATGTTAGGGTTTTGTTAGGAAGATTCAGGCATCCTTTTAGCATTCACTTGAATTTCTAAGGTAAGTTTAGGCATTTCATCAATAAAGTTTTTAATAGTAACCAAACTACTTCCTAGGAGAAGGCAATGGCAACCCACTCCAGTGTTCTTGCCTGGAGAATCCCAGGGATGGCGGAGCCTGGTGGGCTGCCGTCTGTGGGATCGCACAGAGTCGGACACGACTGAAGCAACTTAACAACAACAAAACTACTTCCTAGCTAGAAAAGAAAACTGCTAGTTTTAGAGATCTATTTCTATTGGATTGTTTTTTTTCTCTGTGAATATGTGCATATCATCTGTGATATAAATATTAATAGAAAATCTTGGTGCTTTATTCGACAGTTTTTTTAGTGTGTGTGGTAAGACGTATATAACATTTAACATTTCAATCATTTTTAAATGTACAGTTCTGTGTACATTCACATTGTCATACAGCCATCACTTCCATTCATCTCCTGAGCTTTTTTATTTTCCTCAGTTGAAATTGTACCCATTAAACACTAACTTTCCATTTCCCATACCCCCAGTCTCTGGCAACCACCATTCTACTTTCTGTCTAAATGAGTTTGATTACTTTAGGTCCATTGCAGGTAGAATCATATGGTGCCTTTTTGTGACAGGCTTATTTCACTTAGCATAATGTCCTCAAGATTCATCCATAGTATAGCATATTTCAGAACTCCCTTCCTTTTTAAGGATGAATAGTATTCTGTTGTATGTGTTTACCACATTGTACTTATCCTTCCATCCGTGGATGGTTACTTATGTTGCATCCACAATTTGGCTATTGTGAGTAATGCTGTTATGAACATGGCATGTACAAATATCTCTGAGTCTCTACTTTCTGTTCTATTGGACATATACTATAACTCTATGATTAATTTTTTGAGAAACTGTCATAATGTTTTCCATACTTGGCTGCACCATTTTATATTACCTTCAGCAGTTGCATAAGGGTTTCAATTTCTGCATGACCTTTCCAAAACTGTATTTTTTCTGATGCCTTTTTAAAAAAAATAACTGTCATCTTAATATCTTTGAGGTAGTTATCTCAGTGTAGGTTATTTTTTTAACATTTAAAAAAAATTACGTATTTTGGCTGTGCTGGGTCTTTATTGCTGCACAGGCTTTTCTCTGGTTGCAGGGATCAGGAGTTACTTGCTAGTTGTGGTGTGCAGGCTTCTCATTGCCGTGGCCTCTCTTGTTGTGGAGCACGAGGTCTCAGGCGTGCAGGCTTCAGCAGTTGTGGTGCCTGTGCTCAGCAATTGTAGGTCACAGGCTCTAGAGGACAGACTCAGTAATTGTAGCACATAGTCTTAGTTTAAGCTCCTCAGCATGTGGGATCTTCCTGGACCAGGGATCGAACCAATTGGAAGGTGGACTCTTTACCATTGAACCACCAGGGAAGCCCTCAGCCCTCACTGTGGTTTTGATTTGCATTTCCCTAATGACTTCCCTAATGCACTTCCCTAATCAAGTGATTTTGATTGAACATCTTTTGAATGCTTATAAGCCATTTGTGTATTTTCTTTGGAAAAATGTCTGTTTGAACCCTGTCCCTATTTTTTAAATTAGATTTTTGTTGTTAAGTTGTAGGAACTCTATATATTGGGTTGGGCAAAAAGTTCATTTGGGTTTTCCCGTAAGATGTTGCAGAAGAAACTGAACGTACGTTTTGGCCAATGCGGTATTTTCTCAATATTGATTCCTTGTCATATTTATGATTTAAAAATATTTTCTCCTATGGCTCACATTTTCATTCAGTTCATGGTATCCTTTGGCACCCAAGTTTTAATCTTATGTCCAATTTATCTATTTTTCTTTTGTTGCCTGTGTTTTTGGTATCCTAGAAATCATTACCAAACCCAGTGTCATAAAGCTTTTCCCCTGGATTTTCTTCTAAGAATTTTATAGGTTTACCTCTTCATTTAGTTCTCTGATTCACTTTGAATTAACTGTATACGGTGTTAGGTAAAGGTCTAACTTCATTTTTTTGTAGTGAATATTCAGTTTTCTCAGCACAGTTTGTTGAAAGGACTGTCCTTTTTCTGTTGAATGTTCTTAACACTCCTGTCAAAAAATCATTTGGCTGTATATTTGAGGGTTTATTTTGAGGTTCTTCATTCTATTTCTATCTGTCTTTATGTTGGTACACACTGTTTTGGTTACTGTAGTTTTATAGTTTAAATTTCAAAATTAGAAACTGTGAGACTTCTGACTTTGTTCACCTTTCTGTAGTCTCACTATATTCAGTTCAGTTCAGTCACTCAGTCATGTCCGATTCTTTGTGACCCCATAGACTGCAGCACACCAGGCTTCCCTGTGCATCAACAACTCCAGGAGCTTACTGCAACCCATGTCCACAGAGTCGGTGATGCCATTCAACTATCTCATCCACTCTTGTCCCCTTCTCCTCCCTCTTTCCCAGCATCAGGATCTTTTCAAATGAGTCAGCTTTTCACATCAGGTGGCCAAAGTATTGGAGCTTCAGCTCCAGCATCAGTTCTTCCAGTGAATATTCAGGACTGATTTCCTTTAGGATGGACTGGTTGGATCTCCTTGCAGTCCAAGGGACTCTCAAGAGTCTTCTCCAACACCACAGTTCAAAAGCATCAATTCTTCTGTGCTCAGCTTTCTTTATAGTCCAACTCTCATATCCATACATGACTCCTGGAAAACCATAGCTTTGACTAGCCAGACCTTTGTTGGCCAAGTAATGTCTCTGCTTTTTAATATGCTGTCTAGGTTGGTCAAAACTTTCCTTCAAAGGAGTAAGCCTCTTTTAATTTCATGGCTGCGTGCACCATCTGCACTGATTTTGGAGCCCAAGAAAATAAAGTCTGACACTGTTTCCCCATCTGTTTCCCATGAAGTGATGGGACCAGATGCCATGATCTTAGTTTTCTGAATGTTGAGCTTTAAGCCAACTTTTTCACTCTCCACTTTCACTTTCATCAAGAGGCTCTTTAGTTCTTCTTCACTTTCTGCCATAAGAGTGGTGTCATCTGCATATCTGAGGTTATTGATATTTCTCCTGGCAATCTTGATTCCAGCTTGTGCTTCATCCAGCCCAGCATTTCTCATGATGTACTCTGCATATAAGTTAAATAAGCAGGGTGACGGTATACAGCCTTGAAATACTCCTTTCCTGATTTGGAACCAGTCTGTTGTTCCATGTCCAGTTCTAACTGTTGCTTCTTGACCTGCATACAGGTTTCTCAAGAGGCAGGTCAGGTGGTCTGGTATTCCCACCTCTTTCAGAATTTTCCACAGTTTGTTGTGATCCACACAGTCAAAGGCTTTGGCATAGTCAATAAAGCAGAAGTAGATGTTTTTCTGGAACTCTCTTGCTTTTTCAATGATCCAACGGATGTTGGCAATTTGATCTCTGGTTCCTCTGCCTTTTCTAAAACCAGCTTGAACATATGGAACTTCATAATTCACATATTGTTGAAGCCTGGCTTGGAGAATTTTGAGCATTACTTTGCTAATGTATGAGATAAGTGTAATTTTGTGGTAGGTTGAGCATTCTTTGGCATTGTCTTTCTTTGGGATTGGAATGAAAACTGAGCTTTTCCAGTCCTGTGGCCACTGCTGAGTTTTCCAAATTTGCTGGCATATTGAGTGCAGCACTTTCACAGCATCATCTTTTAGGATTTGAAACAGTTCAACTGGAATTCCATCCCCTCCACTAGTTTTGTCTGTAGTAATGCTTCCTAAGGCCCACTTGATTTCGCATTCCACGACATCCAAGTAAGTGATCACACCATCCTGGTTATCTGGGTCATGAAGATCTTTTTATGTGTAGTTCTCCTGTGTATTCTTGCCACCTCGTCTTAATATCTTCTGCTTCTGTTAGGTCCATACCATTTCTGTCCTTTATCGAGCCCATCTTTGCATGAAATGTTCCCTTGGTATCTCTAATTTTCTTGAAGAGATCTCTAGTGTTTCCCAATCTATTGTTTTCCTCTATTTCTTTGCACTGATCACTGAGGAAGGCTTTCTTATCTCTCCTTGCTATTCTTTGGAACTCTGTATTCAAATGCATTTTCATTATGTCAGGTAACATTTAAAAAAATGCATCCAATGTAAATCTCTGGAAAGATAAGTGTAAAGAATTTTCTAGTTTCCCACTGTGTAAAAGAATACAAAACAAAAACCTTTGAGCCTAGATATTTTTCACAGACAGGGAAATCATTTTGGGTTACACATAAAAGCCTCTGTTGCTTGAATTAATCAAGTAAACCATTTATTTATTCAGCAAATATTTAATGAATGTCTGCTAGATATATTCATTTTTATAATTCAAATTATATCTATTTCAAAGATTTTTCTTACATGGGTACAACTTACTAGATATGAACTCTTAGTTCCAGGGTCCCACATGGTGGATTTGCTAATATAATGGGTGGAAGTGGATTGCAAAACTTCACAATTGCTGCTGTGCCATATACTCCAAATCTTCTACCTACTTCAAGCACATGGTATGTTAAATTGGTTTATTTAAATGCACTGTGAATTTCTGATTAGTTTTAAATGATCAAAGGTCTGACTGCTTATTGCTTCATTGAGAGGAAAATCTCAGCAGTGATCTCTGTTCATTTTGTAATCACTGATAAATAAAGAACTATATAGTAATAGTTTCTTGCCTTCCGCTTTGTAGGTAGGAAAATGTTTGAGTAAACTACCTACTTATATTCTGTGTGTGCATGAGTGCTAAGTTGCTTCAGTTGTGTCTGACTCTTTGCGACCATTATGAACTGTAGCCTGCCAGGCTTCTTTGTCCATAGGATTTTCCAGGCAAGAATACTGGAGTCAGTTGGCTTGCTCTCCTCCAGGGGATCTTCCCAACCCAGGGACCAAACCCATGTCTCTTATGTCGCCTGCATTGGCAGGTGGGTTCTTTACCACTCGCGTGACCTGGGAAGCCCCACCTATACTCTAATTGAATACATATAGTTCAAATATCACTAAAGTTACACTGTCATAAGTATCACTGAGTTACACTATCATTTCAAACTTAATTGCCCTATTGCTTATTTATTTTAGACTGGAGGGAACTTATTTTGGTCTGGTAATTTGCATACTAAAGGAAACTGCAGTGCAGCAGGGTTTGGTGTTTTTTTTTTTTTTTTCCTTTTTAAATACTACTTCAGGGTTTTCCAATTTGAATGCAAATTTGAGAGGGTGGTTTTATGTTAATTTTGAGTAGTGTTTTCACTTCTAGACAAAACAATAAAATATTTCAGAGCTTTCCTATTTAATAGTGGTATATTTTTCTTTTAAAGCATCAACATGCTCAAGTTACCTGAATACCCAAGCAAAGAAATACTCAAGGACAGGCTTCTTGTGGCACTACATTGTGGCAGCTATGGTTACACAATGGCATAATGAAGTCTGGAAAATTCTTCTGACTGCTGATGAGCAATTCAGAGTGGCAGAAGTAATTTAGGAAACTGTCAACAGAAAAGCAGCCCAAATGCAGCCCATAGGCGGGGCTGATGTTTAAAATTCATAAAGGATCAGGTTTTCTTTTTTTCTCTCTCACTTTCCCTTTTATATTTTCTCAGTTTGTGATACAATTAGAAAATATAAAATCACAGTAGTCTTCATTTCAAAAATGGTAATTGAAAATAATAGAAACTGTCCTTTTTCACATTTCTTTAATCTTATCCAAGAGTGTGTTAAGGCAGCATCCTATTCTACATTCCACATCTCCTATGTAACTATGTTAAAAAGGTGTTGTCGCTTTATTTTTCTATATAATAAATTGTATTAGGATATCCGGCCTGGTATGTCCTATTGCATGTAAAGTGCTGTTTATATTTTGGAAAACTACTGTATAGAATGGGTTAATTTACATTGTATATAAAGCCACAAATATGTATTTTCCCATACTGAATCTATATTGCAATGATGTTTTTTAGCTTTTCAGTATTTTAATATGTAAAGTTTAGACTGATGTGATAATAAACAACTGATGATATGACATCTGATTTATATATTAAAGCTTTTTCTGTATTGTATGAATTACTGTCTCAAAGTTATTCTTATGTTTTGTTTTAATTATATTTAGATAAAATTAAAATATGATATTTTACCATGTTTCTTTTCATTACTGTGGTTTTATCTGTGAACTCTAATGTCACATTTGAAAACATAATCCAGTGTGCAGATTACAATTTAAGTATGTAATTTTTCCTTAAATTTGCTTTTTATGATTAAAATGTTGAATTCAAGTGATATATACCTAATATAGAGCATTGGATTTTTAAATTTTAGGGTGGGCTAATCAGTTTTCTTTTGAAAAGACACATTTGAATAGTTACAGCATACCTTTTAGGGGGGAAGCAGGCACACTCCGACATTCAAAAATATTAATGGAGGAATTTGTAATGTTTGGGGGCAGGAGGAGAAGGGGATGACAGAGGATGAGATGGCTGGATGGCATCACTGACTCGATGGACGTGAGTTTGAGTGGACTCTGGGAGTTGGTGATGGACAGGGAGGCCTGGCGTGCTGCGATTCATGGGGTCGCAAAAAGTCGGACACGACTCAGCGACTGAACTGAACCGAACTGATGGCCTTGCCTCTGGAAACTAAAAATAGACTATCCGGTGGCATCATTATTGGTAAAATGACTCTTATATGCATATTTTCTCATATATATGCAAATACAGCAGCTACTGTAGTTGTCAGTGACAAATATAGACAATGTATATATCAATATAGACAAAATGTATATACGTGTATATAGGCTTATATGTTGAAAGCTTTGCTTTGCTAAGTTATAAAACTTACTTAATACTTGTTTTTGGTCCTCTTCCATTACTGTTGGTTTTTTTAATGTTAAAACATCTTTCAACAGATTACATTAGAAACAAGGCAATTTCTTAAAATTACTAGTAGCTCTAAAATTAGGATTCAGATGCTTTTAATGAAGCTAGTAGTTTTTAAAACGGGTTTTGAAAATTTTGTACAAGAGGTCATTGCCTTCTAACTTCAAATAGGTTATTTAATATTATGTTGCTTACAATTTTAGTATTTATAAGCATTTATTTCTGTTTTTAATAGTCATACATTGGCTTTGTCAGGCTGGTCCTTTTTCAGGTATTTATGGAGAGGAGATAATAGAACATTTAAAATCTCATGGTTTTATATCCATGAATTTGAATATTTTTATCTATAGCTAGCAATTTTAGGGTTTGTTCTTTAACATTATCTTTAGTTTCTAAACTTTAAGAATTTAGTTAATACAAAAAGATTTTATATGGATTAAAATTCCTATTTAAACTAGAGGCAGCAGGTCTCTATTCTGTTCCCACAGTTTCTTCTGTAAGTAGATGAATATGTTGAATGCAAGTATAAAAAAGTGATTAGAGATTTTCTTCCCCTTTGGGTAAAAGATTACACTAATAGGAAAATAACTCTTACAACATGTGGGAGTTTCATATGAGGAAGAAAACAGAGAAATACAGCATTTTACAGAAATGAAGCTAGAAGGCAAAGGAGCATATTGTAGGAAACTGACTAATGAAAATATCTGGGTAAGAGTGATATTATTGATATTATAATCATTATATCTATAATATTAACTTGAAATAAGTCTAATTAAAGTTATTTGAGAGGATAGTGACCACATAGTTAATAAAAACCATCTTCTAATTCATCTAAAAACAAAAGGTAATATAATCTCATGAAATCTGTGCTAAGCACAGCCAGTTGTGGTGATGTCTTTGTTGGCTTTGGTGGCAGAATGATAGCTTTAAACATAGGTTATGTGTTAGAGGCTCACAGATAATTCCCACTCACACATGTGTTTTGTTTGTCATGCCAGTTCTAAATGTTGAATAAGTTGTCAACATTTTAAAAAATCAGGAGATTTCACTTAGAAGTCCATATTTTTGACTTTTGAGAAATCAGATAATTTAACGTTGGGCAGACATTCCCTAGAAGGCATTATTAGTAGTCTGGAATTGAGTAAAAGTCACTTCTTGGAATGCTGAACATGGTCTCCAGTTTGCCATTTTCTTACCCCAACCTGCTTCACTATTTTCCTGGACATTGATGGCATTGGAGTTTGCTTTAAAAAAAAAAAATTGTGTTGATTAGAAATGTTCTCTTGGAGTATAAAGTGAAACAAATTCTTTGGAAGGCAATTTGGCAGTATCAGACTTTTAAAATGTACACAAGTCTTTGACTCAACAGTTCTACATCTAAGACTTAATCTGTGGATATACTTGTACACATATATAACATATTTGTACAAGAATGTTCACTGAAGACTTGTTCATTATAGAGAAAAATGGAAATAAATATCAGTAAGGGGTTGCTAATTGTGTTATATCTATACCAATAGAATATTAATTCACATTTACAAAGAATGAAATGGATGTGTACATCTGATACGTAAATGTTTCTTAAGTTCATTAAATGAAATAAGATGTATCAAAGTGCTGTTAATATTAGTGTGTAAATACCATATATATATAGGGTTATAGGCAAGAAAAGTTTCTGGGCCAGAGACATGCTATATCTGGGAAAGCATAAGATGGGATGAAGACTTTTTCACTATATAAAGTTTTTATCCTGTTTGTCTAAATCACAGTTCAGTTCAGCTGCTCAGTTGTGTCTGACTCTGCGACCCCATGGACTACAGCACACCAGGCCTCCCTGTCCATCACCAACTCCTGGAGCTTACTCAACTCATGTTCATAGAGTCGATGATGCCATCCAACCATCTCATCCTCTGTTGTCCACTTCTCCTCCTGCCTTCAATCTTTCCCAGCATCAGGGTCTTTTCAAATGAGTCAGTTCTTTGCATCAGGTGGCCAAAGTATTGGAGCTTCAGCTTCAGCATTAGTCCTTCCAATGAATATTCAGGACTGATTTCCTTTAAGATGGACTGGTTGGATCTTGCAGTCCAAGGGACTCTCAAGAGACTTCTCCAACACCACAGTTCAAAAGCCTCAATTCTTTGGCGCTCAGCTTTCTTTATAGTCTAACTCTCACATCCATACATGACTACTGGACAAACCATAGCTTTGACTAGATGGACCTTTGTTGGTAAAATAATGTCTCTACTTTTTAATATGCTCTCTAGGTTGGTCATAGCTTTTCTTCCAGGGAGCAAGCATCTAAATCACAAGCCTGTGTTATTTTCTATATGATATATGTATTACATGTTCAGTATCCTAAATCAAGAGAAATCTCAGTAGTAGGTTTTATTGAATTTATAAAATGCCACAGCAATAGTGATAAATACTATTTTAATAATCACAAAACATTTTATAAAAGATTATCCTAATTAAATTATTTTCCTAATGAAGTCTAAGAAAGGAATGCCTCCTTGCCCACAAAGCTCTGTTTCCATGTTGCCTGATAAACAGCCCTGTTTATAGCTCTCTTAAATTCTATTAATTAAAAATGTATTTGAATTTACACCTCCCCACCCCAATTTTTGTTTTTTTTTTTAAATAACAGAAGTGGTACTTATTTATTATGGTAAAATATAGAAAGTATGGATTATTGTACACTAGAAAAAGCACTAAATTATACTGCCCAATAATTTGTATTTTCTTCTAATCTTTCTCATGCATTTTTCCCATAGTTGAGTTCATAAAGGACATAGCATTTAGTATCTTTTTTATTTATTCATCATTTATATTAAGCTTTTCCTATGTTATTGCAGCTTATTTGTAAACTTTTTAAAAATGATGGCACAATGTTCTGTCATATAGATGTTTCATAATTTACTTGACCAGATCTGTAAAAAAATTAACACTTAGATTTCTAATATTTTTTGCTTTTATAAATAAATAATAGGTGGCTTCCAGGAGTAAGCAACATTTTCTGGATTATTTGTTGAAACGTTTAAGTAGAAATGTTCGTCACTTGCTCCATAGTTGTGGAATTACTGTTGGAAGGCTCAGGAAGGGGCTGTTGGAACAGAGAACCCTTAAGTAGGATGATAGGATTGTCCCAAAAGCACAATTAGGGCTGTGTACCCTCCCAGAGTGTGAAAGGGTTAGAAAGAGCTAGAAGGCTGTGACAAAGGTAAGTTAGTTTTAATAATTGCTTCCTTCCAGTCTTCTCCCCAAGAATAGGGAAGGAAATTCATCTTGTATGTGACACAAGACCCAGTCTCATGATCTGGAACTTAAGCATTTAATGTTATATAGTTCAGCTACATCAAGGGTCACTTACGTGCTTATGTGTTAAACTAGAAACCTAGCTTCCATTTATAAGACTTCCCAGACATGGACTCACGGTTTTTTTGGAGTGCAACCCTTTTGTCAATTGGAGAATATGTCATAGCTATCTTTGTGAGTGGGCATTTAGCTAATATCAAAATTTTGGTTATTTTCAACACAAAATTTAGGCATATCCATCACTGCAGATGGTGACTGCAGCCATGAAATTAAAAGATGCTTACTCCTTGGAAGGAAAGTTATGACCAACCTAGATAGAATATTCAAAAGCAGAGACATTACTTTGCCAACAAAGGTTTGTCTAGTCAAGGCTATGGTTTTTCCTGTGCTCATGTATGGATGTGAGAGTTGGACTGTGAAGAAGGCTGAGTGCTGAAGAATTGATGCTTTTTAACTGTGGTGTTGGAGAAGATTCTTGAGAGTCCCTTGGACTGCAAGGAGATCCAACCAGTCCATTCTGAAGGAGATCAGCCCTGGGATTTCTTTGGAAGGAATGATGCTAAAGCTGAAACTCCAGTACTCTGGCCACCTCATGTGAAGAGTTGACTCACTGGAAAAGACTCTGATGCTGGGAGGGATTAGGGGCAGGAGGAGAAGGGGACGACAGAGGATGAGATGGCTGGATGGCATCACTGACTCAATGGACGTGAGTCTGAGTGAACTCCGGGAGTTGGTGATGGACAGGGAGGCCTGGCGTGCTGCGATTCATGGGGTCGCAAAGAGTCGGACACGACTGAGCGACTGAACTGAACTGAACTGATGTGTATTTATAGTCACAATTGCTTTTTCATGTGAAACATGCTCTGTTTCCTATATACTTCCACACTTGTTAGGCAACAAAACATACTTTTAAGGTTAACACTAGTAACATAAATCCCAACTTTGCGGTTTGATTTAAGATAGTTTAATGTGGACAAGATTTCTGTTAGAATGTCTATTGTGAAATTCTTAGGTCTTGGATTATGGTTACCTGACTATTGGTCTAGTGTAAATTGGCATAAATTTGTTTATTTAATTTATAACCAGTCCTTTCATTTTGGAGAAGGCAATGGCACCCCACTCCAGTGCTCTTGCTGGAAAATCCTATGGATGGAGGAGCCTGGAAGGCTGCAGTCCATGGGGTCGCTAAGAGTCGGACACGACTGAGCGACTTCACTTTCACTTTTCATTTTCATGCATTGGAGAAGGAAATGGCAACCCACTCCAGTATTCTTGCCTGGAGAATCCCAGGGACGGGGGAGCCTGGTGGGCTGCCATCTATGGGGTCGCACAGAGTCAGACACGACTGAAGAGACTCAGCAGCAGCAGCAGCAGTCCTTTCATTTTACAGATGAGAAAATTAGAGACTGGAGAGGTGATGACTTCCTTAAGCCTTCATGGCTACTTAATCAAGCTAGAATTTAGAACTTAGATTTTCTGATTTTTAGTCCAGTAAGTTTTCTTTTACTCCATGCTGTCTCTTTATGTCATAACTGCATTATAAAAAGACTTTTAGAAAAACACCTGCAGCCTACTAATAGTCATGTAAGACAAGCCTGTTGGGAAACTATAACTTAATAAGCTGATAGTTAAGAGTGATTAATTGGACTGTATTTCTTCTCTCTTACTGTGCCACAATAAGCGAGGGTGGATATTTTACCATCTCAAGATGAAAAAGAACAGATGTATTGTCAGATCGTAGATCATGGGTAGTCATTAACTTTTATTATCTTTATAAAAGTGTTCAATTTCAAGCATACTTGGTGCTTGGAAAGACATTGTGCATCTAATGTTGCAAAACCATTAAAACCATAAACTGAGAATATAATGACTATAATGGTATATTCGTGTGAGTGAATCGAGTCTAGCTGAGTGAAATGGAGGGGAAGAAGTCCTAGGTGGGTGCTGGTTATATGGTTAGTGGAGAAAACTTTTCAAAACAATTCAACAAATTCCCTTAAATGCCTTCTATGTATTCAGTACTGGTTTAGGGATAGTGACCAGGTCACTCCCCTCAAAGAAAATAAAATGAAGTTGGGTAGATGGATGGAAGGCCTACTTGGCGAGGGGTTTTAAAACTGTGGCATGTGGCATATGATAAGGATAAAAACCAGTTACCGAAAGTATTAGTGAGGAGAAGAAGAGATTCATATAGACTTGAGTGTCCAAGACAGCTTTAAGCATCTGGTCTAATTGAATTGTCAAATTGCCCTCTAGATTTGGAGACAAATGATTAGCCTGTTGATTGAGCAAATAGGTGAAAATGTTAAACATGATAAACTCAGAGTGAAATAAAACTAATGTGTGCTAGTCAGTGAGTTTTTCTAAAGTTTTTCATTATTGTATTGGCTTGCTCAGTTCTGTGTTCTGATTATTCACTGAGAATTCTGATCTGGTGGCTTCATGATTTGAAGGCTATTGTGTCTGGCTGTCTATGTTTTTCTGAGAAGAGTGGCAATATCTGACTTTTTGAAAAGCTTATTGTAAAAGTGGGAAAGAGTTCTTAAAGTGGTGTATTTGGCTGTATATGTATTGGCTGTATATGGCTGTATATGTATATGTATTGGCTGTATATGGCCATATTTGGCTGTATTGGTGTATATGGCTATACAGTATTCAAGTAAAATTAATATTGTCATTCAAATTCCAAATTTCTAAAACAGTATGGAGGTTCCTCAGAAAATTAAACATAGAGTTACCATATGATCCACCAGTTCCAGTTCTGAATAGTTATCTCAAGGAAATGAAAATACTTGAAATCTGCACCTCCATGTTCTTCTGCAGCATTATTTACAATAGCCATGATATGGTTGCATAAGTGTCCATAGATGGATAAATAGATAAGGAAAATGTGGTACATGTACGAGTGGAATATTCAGCCATAAAAAGGAAATCTTGCCATTTGTGACAACATGGATGGACCTTGAGGGTGCTGTGCTAAGTGAAGTAAGTCAGAAAGATGAACATCATATGATCTCAATTATGTGTGGAATCTTGAGAAACAAAAAGAACAAGTTCTCAGAACAGATTGGTGGTTGCAAGAGGTAGGAGGGTAGAGGGTGGATGAAATGGGTGAAAAGAGTCAAGAAGTATAAACCTAAAGTAAATAAATTATGGAAATGTAAACCATTACATTTATCACATTTAAGTATTATTATTACATTAATCACAACTTGGTGATTACAGTTCATAATTACTGCATATTTGAAAGTTGCTAAAAGAATCTTAAGAAAAGTTTTTGTAGTTATGTTACAAAAATATGACAGATGTTAACTAGACTTACTGTGGTGATCATTTTGCAATATATACAAATATTGAATCGATATGTTTTACATCTGAAACTAATATGTCAATTACATCTCAGTTTTTAAAAAGATAGCTATGGACTAGAAAAATGGGAATTAATAAACAACATGAAACAAACAGTTAAATATAAAATTTCATATCTTGCTTTAAAAAAAAAAAAGTTGAAAATATAGGGAACATGTGGCTTGAAAGTAATGAGGGGGGAACTACCCTGAGAGTTTTCGGTGACTACTAGCTAGCTTCATAGAAGCCAATACTGTAACATGAATGAATGAATACATAGTAAGGTATTAATGCATTGCTGCTACTGCTGCTAAGTCTCTTCTTAGAGACATAGCTGCTACTGCTGCTAAGTCCGACTCTGTGAGACCCCATAGACGGCAGCCTATCAGGCTCCCCCATCCCTGGGATTCTCCTGGCAAGAACACTGGAGTAGGTTGCCATTTCCTTCTCCAATGCAGGAAAGTGAAAAGTGAAAGTGAAGTCGCTTAGTCGTGTTGGACTGTTAGTGACCCCATAGACTGCAGCCTGCCAGGCTTCTCCACCCATGGGAATTTCCAGGCAAGAGTACTGGAGTGGGGTGCCACTGCCTTCTCTGATCAATGCATTAATAACCATATTTATTTCTTGCCAAAGAGAGGTAGTAGGTATATTGTTTTCTTTTCAGGCCATATATGGAGTGTATGTCCAGGATTTCTCAACCTTGATACTACTGATATTTTGTATACTTCTTGTTGTAGGGGGCTGTCTTGTGCACTGTAGGATGTTAAGCAGCATTCCCGGCCTCTACCTGTGGGCTTCCCTGATGGCTCAGTGGTAAAGAATCTGCCTGCAATGCGGGAGACCCTGGAGAAGGAAATAGCAACCCACTCCAGTATTCTTTCCTGGAAAATCCTATGGACAGAGGAGCCTGGCAGGCTACAGTCCATGGGGTGGCAAAAGAGTCAGACATGATATAGCAACTAAACAAAACTGGCCTCTACCCACTTTGTTGTGGTTTAGTCGCTCAGTTGTGTCTGACTCTTTGCAGTGCCTTGGACTTAGCATGCCAGGTTTCCCTGTCTCTCATCATCTCCAGGAGTTTGCTCAAACTCATGTCCATTGAGTTGGTGATGCCATCCAACCATCTCTTCCTCTGTTGTCCCCTTCTCCTCCTGCCTTCAGTCTTTCCCAGCATCAGGGTCTTTTCCAGTGAGTCAACTCTTTGCATCAGATGGTCAAAGTATTGGAGCTTCAGCTTCAGCATCAGTCCTTCCCATGAATATTCAGGGTTGATTTCCTTTAGGACAGATCATACATTAGGTATGATGTCCTTGTAGTCCAGGGGACTCTCAAGAGTCTTCTCCAACACCACAGTTTGAAAGCATCAATTCTTTTTTATTTCTTTCGCTCAGCTTTCTTTATGGTCCAATTCTCATGTCCACACATGACTACTGGAAAAACCATAGCTTTGACTATATAGACCTTTGTTGGCAAACTAATGTCTCTGGCTTTTTAATATGCTGTCTAGGTTTGTCACAGCTTTTCTTCCAAGGAACAAGCATCTCTACCCACTAGATGTCAGTAGTATCTGTCCCTGGGTCATGACATTCAAAAATGCCTGCAGATGTTGCCAATTGTCCTGTGAGAGGCAAAACTGCCTCTAGTTGAGAACCACTGAGCTGGAGATGCCTCTGCAGACGGCTACTTTCACTTTCAAGGGGCACTTGGATGTGGTGACATCTGACTCTAAGGTTGGCTCCTTTAGGGTGGGACTGCTTTGATTCTGCTAGGCATCTGGGTGCACCATCAACCCAGGATCATTCTAAACCCTAGTCCTACCTTGACATTTCTTTGATATCATTCCAATGGTGTGAATTTGGACTAGAAACCCAAATGAAGGTCTGTTTTGTGGTTCCAAATTCTCAGGAAAGACTTTTTCCTTTGCTACTAGCACTGCTGCTACTGCTAAGTCGCTTCAGTCATGTCCGACTCTGTGCAACCCCATAGACGGCAGCCCACCAGGCTCCACTGTCCCTGGGATTCTCCTGGCAAGAACACTGGAGTGGGTTGCCATTTCCTTCTCCAATGCATGCAAGTGAAAAGTGAAAGTGAAGTCACTCAGTCGTGTCCAACTCTTCGCGACCCCATGGACTGCAGCCTACCAGGCTCCTCTGTCTATGGGATTTTCCAGGGAAGAGCTACTAGCACTAGGGAATGAGAAATTATAAATAGGTTTTCTTATCTGTGATGGAGGAGGCAGTGGATCTATGGGTCATTGAAGTCTCCTATTAGCCTTCCCACCTTGGTCAGACCCTGGACTTTGACTTAGGTCTCCATCTTCACAACCCTATGAAATCAAAAGCAAGGTCCTCACGATCAGTGAACATCATGAGTGAAGATTGACTTCATGGTTCAGCTTGCCTCTCTAGGCCCACATTTTCTTTTGAATTTAGGCACCTCAGTGTTCTTTACTTTCCTGCCAGCTTGTTAGTGTGTTAAAATTTTTTTTTATTTGAGTTTATGTATCAATTTTGGGTGTTTTTCAGTGAGATGGTTAGTTGGACTGCCCATCTATGCTGTACTATGACCTGACATGAAAATATTTATTATTGATTTTAGTAAGAAAAATTAATGAAATTTCTCAGAATTCAGGAAGTCTTCCCTAATTCATCATTACTGCCACACAGTAACCAAAGCACCAGTGAGAGAATCAGTTTGCTTAGGCTGGAATCTTATTTTTAATATTTGCTAGCTGTGTGGTCACAGGTAAGTTAATCAACCCCTTGTTGCCTCAGTCATCTCATCAGAAGAACAGTACCTACTTAATGTAGCTATGATGAGAATTTAATAACTAACATAAGGCATTTAGAATAATGGAAAATATTAAGTGTTTGATATACATTAGTTATTTTTGGCCCTGCTGCATGGCTTGCAGGATCTCAGTTCCTCAATTAAGGATTGAACCTGGGCCCCGGTGGTGGAAGTGCTGAGTCTAAATCACTAGGCCACAAGGGAGCTCCCTACCTCTTACTATGACCATTCTTTCATATACCTTCTAGCCAATCTACTCTCATTGCCCTTTAAAGTACATGTCAATACTTTTCTTAAAGCTCTCTTCCAACTGTTAATAAGTGGAAGTCATTCTCAAAGAACACTTGTCCCATCACTTAGGGAGAATTTGAGAATTTTCAGCACTGCCCTCTACGAAACCCCATACATTTACTGCTGCCTCCACATTTGTTCTCTGTTTCCTTCTCTAAAGTGTGGAAGGGTTCTCTGTAGGGAGCAGAGGGACTCGGACAGTGCCACCCTACTCAGGAATAGGACCCTCAACACTGCTATTCCCCCTTAACTCAGCTAGTCTAGACTGACACTAGAACCAAAGCTCCAGTAACAAGATTTCCAGCATTGGGAAGACCTCAGAACTCAAGGTCATCAGATCTAGGTTTGAGTTTCAGCCCTGGGAGTTTACTAATGATGTAAATGATGCTGCCATCTCTGCCGACCTCTCAGTGCTGTGATAATTAAACAAGAAAAAGTACTTAAAGATCTTGATAACTGTAAAGCCCTAAATTGGTATGAGCATTATTAAGAGTTTGGGAACCCTTGTTTAAAACATAGGGAGTCATTAAAAGCACCAATGCAAACATCTTGAGGAATGGAGCACACCGTTGGTAGGTGCTTGTGAGGAGAGTGGGTTATATGACATGAAGCCTGGTGGATGTTATATCATTAAGCATGAATTGACATCACCACACACAGGAGTGTACTCTTCCACCAGACCCAAAGCAGTGATCATTAACCTGTGCACAAGAAGCTAGAGTTTGTGTGTCAACACAGAGTTCTGCTGTATGTGCTTATTCCTCTAAGTACTTGTGACATACTATGTCAAGGGTTCAGCAGCTGAGTTTCACATAGGGCAGTGTGATTCATCGGGATTATTAGGATCCTCCAGGAATAACTTCCCTGAGTTGATTGCCTTTGACAGATCAGTTTGCTTAGATTAAAAAGCAATTGCTGCTGTCTAGTCAAATTTAAACACTTTGGCTAGAAGTAGCTGAACTCTAACTGTGTCCAGTCTATAGAAACACCTTGATGTGAAAATTGCATCCACTGTAGTGAAGAGAAAACTGAGTTAGCAAATACTCTGGGGTCTGGTTTTATAATAATGTGAAGGAGTGTAAATGCCAAACAAAAGTGACCCTAGGCATATGCAAGGGAGGGAAGGGTACATTGCTTTTAATAGCAACTTTATCCGTGCCCAATGTACTGTGAAGGTGGTGATAGATGTGTGAGGTACTACTCTGATCACATTTGCACAACACTGACCACTGTTAGAACTGGAGGAGGAAGGACTCACGTTCTGGCTGAACAATGGAAAGTATTTTGAGATATACACAGGTGTCTCACAATTCCCCCTTTCTAAACATACCCCAGAATTTAATAGAAGAAACAATACTATCAAGAAGAAGAACCAGTAGTATGCTAAGATTTACATCATCTTTTAAAAAGTGAGTGGAATATCTGACTTGTGAAATTTAAGCCTGATGTCTGAAATTACATCCCCAGCCTGCCTTAGCTGTAGATAAAAAAAGGGGTTGAGATGACATTAAGCTGACATCCACTCTATCTCTGGTGAATCAGCAAAACAGTCCTGAAACAAGTGTGAGTAAGAGGAAAGTTTCATACACACCATCCCTTTTATCACAGCTCTCTTTTATATTTGGGCTCCTTGATCTCTTTGAATATGGAAGGTGATGGAGAGGAGGAGGAGATGAGAAACCTGGCTTGATGGGCTCCTGTCTACTCTCTCAGCAGTTGAAGTCCCCTGAGAGTATAATCCTCACTTGGACCTAGGCTACAGAAAGCCTTGGTTATACAGTTTTAATTTTAGTGCATTTGTAGTGCATTTTTGTCAACAAATAGCATCATTACCATGTTCATCTATTAGTATCTTTTGTCGACTTGCGTGACCATCATGATGACCTGAGTTTAGATCATTTTCATCATCCCAAAGAAACTCAAGTATCAGGAATCAATGACTCCACCTGCATGGAGGATAGCAAAGATCATCACATTGCCAGTCACCAGGAAGATAAATCTAAACACTGTGCCCACTGCATCTTGGTATCCCAGTTACCAAGGGAAATACAACACAGTCAAGTACTGGATGGAGCAACAATGTCACTCACACAGAGAAGAGAGGGAGCAAAATGAGCTCTAACTGGTCACTTCTGGCTAGTGCTTCCCCAGCAGAACCTGACACCCCGTAATCGGCCTATACACAGCCATCTCCAGCTACATCAGAATCTCAATCCCTCCCCTGTGGGGTCTGAAATACTTAAAACTGGGGGTGCACTGAGTAGAACAAAGGACATTCACTGATTCTGGGGAGGAGGTGGCCACGTGTTGGACGACAAGGACCAAGCAGCAGAGCGGTTCTGGACACACTGGTCCACCTGCAACAGCAGCAGCCCCAGCCCTGCGCGTCCAGTCAGTCCGCCACCTGGACTCCTCCAGCTGCGGATACGCAGGCGCCCTGCAGGGAGGAGCCCCGGGAGGCCTAGTAAGTCCTGGTGTTAGCGTGGGGCCGCGGAAAGCCCAGGGGTGGGCGACCCTCTCCTCACTGCTACTGCTGGTGCCGCAGGGCTGTAGCAGGTGCTCGGGGGGCTGTTCAGCAGCTCCTTTGCCCCTGGTCCTCTACACACTGTGCTTGGGGCATCAACGGGCGTCCAAGGGGCCGTGAGCTTCATTCCTTCACAACCGGCCAGGTGCACCTCTTACCCTGAGGGGCTCCCACGAGAGGGCGCTGCGCAGCTCCACAGCCGGTGGTCACGTGCAGGTGGGCGGCCAGTCTGCCAGCGTTGGCCCTGCACCCCAGCTGCTTCCCTAGTGCTCGGCACTCACTGCGTCGTCAGGTGCCAGTGGCCCGCCACCTTGTGCTCTGGTACCGTCGCCGCCTCCACCTCCTGGCTCTGGCCAGCTCCTCACCTTATGGGCCATGGCTACCCATGCCTGGTAGTCCCTCTGGAGGGTGCTCTGTGCCCATGGCCTGGGCTTCTCGGCTTGGGCTTTCTCCTCTGGACTCGAAAAGGAAGCAGGTCCAGGAGTGGATGACTGTGGCATGTTCCAGTCAGAGCCACCACTGCTATCTCTGTGGCAGGGAGGAGCCCCCCAGACTTTTGGGCCCTGGATCCCGCACTCTCAGTCCCTGGAGGGGGCCACGGCCAGCCTGGCCCTGCTTGGCACAGGTGTGCTCCATCATGGGCAAGTTCCGGAACTGGAAGGTGTAGGCCGCGATGAATACGGGTGTCATGTAGGCTCCTCCAGCTCCCAGAACGCTTTGAGCAGCTTTCACCACAGGTGTGTAGTAGATCTGGAACAGCGAGAGGCAGAGCCTTGCTGTGACTTTCTGTGACCAAATGGCTGCGAGCCGCTCCCCCTAGGCTCTGGAGAATCATCTATGACTTTGTAGGCTCTCTGTCTGCTGCGATGACCTCAGACGCTGCATTGACAGCCTTCACCTTCTTCAGCAGCTGTTCTTGGACTAAACCAGCACAGCAGGAGTTAGAAGGTCAGAGTGTGCAGCCTTGGTGCCTAGGTCCAGGCAGCAGCAGTGGGTGAGCTCCAGCCCCGGCCTAGTTGCACAGGCTGAGGGGCTGAGGGGCAGGGGAGGTGGGGCGGAGGGTGGGGCAGGTACATGGCCCAGTAGCACAAGCCCATAAAGCAGGCTGAAGGGGAAGCAGAATATGGCCAGTTGATAGGAACTGCAGCCCTATCTGGATGCGGCAGGCCCAGAGCAGCAGCGCAAAGGTCACCCAGCCCTGGTGGGTGATGCTCCACACCATCATGGAGATAAGGGCACACGTATGCCGCATGAGCTGACTCCGGTGGTGCAGTGGAGGTGTCTCTCTAGGTTCAGCCAGCCTGGGGCTGCTGGATGGGATGTGGCCAGACTGGTCATGCACAGTGCAGTGCGGTCCTCTGTATCAGGTCCCGTAGGAATGGGCATCGTATTCTGGGCGGCCTTCTCCTCTTTGGCAGCGTCAGCCCTGGCCTGGTCCATTTCCATCACCTCCTCATTCCCCTCCTCACCACTGGCCATGAATTTCCTCTGGTCCAAAGAGCTTCAGGAAGAGGTTCAGAAGCTACTGGGCCCTGAAAGAGATCTTCAAGAGACTACAGTTCAAGGTCACGGGTCTGGAGCAGATGAGCCTGGATGAAGATGATGCCTCAGCTCTCTTAGACATGATCAAGTAACTAGGACTGAATTCCCACCACACAACATCTCTTTCAACGAGCGCCTAGGTGCCGGGGCCAGCAGGCCGCTCAGGACTGGGGCAGTAGACCTTTTAAATAGTATGCAGATATCCTAAGGTGAGCTTGGCATGCGTGCACGTTCAGTCGCTTTAGTCGAGTCCAACTCTTTGCAACCCTATGGACTGGAGCCAGCTAGGCTCTTCTGGGAGGACCAAAACCTTCTGTAGGGAAGAGAGGCAAAACCTCCCTTGATCTTGATATTCCATATGAATATAGACCATTAAAATGGAGCCTCGTGATCCTGCTGACCTTTTGTATTTTAAGTAGGAGGTGTCAGAAGAGTTACCAGAGGCATAACTGACTTGTGGCAGCCAAGTATTCATAGCGATGCTGCTCTTCCATCCTTCGATGTTGGCTCTTCTTATCACTGTGAAGCACAATTCATCAATGGTCAGATCGTTCACCCTAATAGAGAATGTGAGCTGGAATTTCACTGTGGAAAGACAGGTTAGTTTCACCCTACTGTTGATATGTTGTTGCCATGGTAATGCTGATTAAGAGGAACCACCCAGTTATTTTAAATAAACAATTGTGGAATTCATTTTAAGTTCAAAGATGTGTACTGAGTTTCACACTTTTGAATTCTATTTTGCTAATGCAATCTGAATGGAAAAATTTAATAAACTTTCTGCAGTCATATTTAAGACACTCAGAATTTTGTTCCTGGAAAGGTTTTGGAGATTATCTGGCCCAAGAATTACACAGCAGCCCCTCAATGCCAGTCAGTGCCAGTCAATTATCGCTAGACTGGATTGAGGGCCTAGTGATGCTGGATCTTCCAATTAAAAAAAATAACGGAAATCTGGAAATTATGGGAAATCTTCAAATTTTTAAATAGCAACAATGAATTAAAAACTCTGAAAACTCTGTTAAAGTCAGAGACCCTGCTGTTTTAGTTTATTTGTATCCTGCTTTATCCTCAGCTTGCTATGAATTGGTGATGGATGTAGCTAAAGAATATAATCGAAGGAGTTCTAGAAGATGGTCTTGCTAGATCTTAACACTGACACACACAAGAAAAAAATTATCAGCTGTAGCCTTTTAGTATAAATTTTGGCTATTTGGAGCCAGATAGGTATTAAGAAGCTATGTCAGTGAACTTTCTTCCCTCTTTAAGCTTTCACAGTCGATGAGCCAGTTGCTTATGAAGTTGGATCTTCAAAGACACTTTATGTTAGCTCTGGGAGTTGTCCCCTTTACTCAGCTAGAACTTGACAAAATGCTTAAAATCAAGCATCTCTTCTCCTACTCAGTTCAAGTTTTAAGGATTGGTATCTTCTGGAAAAGAAGCTCTCATAAAGAAGCGTCCTGGGCACTTTGACATTCAAGGTACATGGCCTAGGACACATGACCATAGAAAATCCAGAACCGTTATGCAAAGCAGTATATTTAAAACTCACAATATATTTAATGCTATATTTGCAAGTGACTAAAGATGCATTTTAAAAACTGAGAATGGATGCTTTTTTTTTCTTTGGAGCTAGAGATAGAATATCCCTTGTGATCTTTTGCTTCTTGCTGATAATGGGATTTGATTTTTTTGTTCAGAAAAAGAGCTGGCTTGAGCATTTTGTGCTCAAAAGTGTTTTGAGCTCTTTACAGATGAGCTCTTACATTCCTTTCTTACTTGAGATTTCCTTCCTGGGGACTTTGTCTCACAGCAGAAGAATGAAGCCTCTGGCCACATCTTGTCGTTCTGGTGTGTGGTCAGCCTTTTACAAATTTTAGGGAAAGGCAAGGTGAAGTAGGCTCCTAACTTTTCTCTTTTCTACCTATAAACGTTTAGAACTAGAAGCCTTTGAACCAACATGACTGGGTGTCTAAATATGTTTTGCCAAATAAGGCAAAACATATTTTGCCTTTTATTTTTTAAAAAATTAAATAATTTATTTTAATTGGAGTATAATTACAATCCTATGGTGGTTTTTGCCATACATTGACATGAATCAGCCATGGGTGCACATGTGTCCCACCATCCTGAACGTCCTCCCACCTCCCTCCCCACCCCATCCCTCTGGGTTGTCCCCGAGCACCAGCCTTGAGTGCCCTGCTTCATGCATCGAACTTGCACTGGTTATCTATTTTACATATGGCAATATATATGTTTCAGTGCTGCTAAGTCACTTCGGTCATGTCCGACTCTGCGTCCCCATAGACGGAAGCCCACCAGGCTCCCCCATCCCTGGGATTCTCCAGGCAAGAACACTGGAGTGGGTTGCCATTTCCTTCTCCAATGCGTGAAAGTGAAAAGTGAAAGTGAAATCGCTCAGTCGTGTCCGACTCTTTGCGACGCCATGGACTGCAGCCTACCAGGCTCCTCTGTCTATGGGATTTTCCAGGCAAGAGTACTGGAGTGGGGTGCTATTCTTTCAAATAACCCCACCCTCACTTTTTCCCACAGAGTCCTAAAGTCTGTTCTTTACATATGTGTCTCTTTTGCTGCCTTGCATATAGAATCATGGAACCATTTAATGGTGAAAATGAAAATCTTGAACAGTCAGCCCAGGAGCATGCTTGATGCTAGAAAATTTCAAAAAATGTGATGAGACCCTCTTACTGAAAGACTGAAGTGCTTTTTCTCCCTTGTGTGTGTTGTACTCTGTTTAGGCACTATCGATTTTCCCCCTTAATGACTAAGCAATTGAAGTATACATTTTAAGTGCCAGTGGGTGACTATGAGACGCTTCTGAAAATTAGTCACTAGCAAGTACACTTCATGTGTGAAGCAACCTTTTTGTGGCAGCTGGACTTAGCTTAAAATTGAGAATGTCCTAAACTGGCTTTCAGGATCATAAATTAATTCCATGTGGAACCCCCCACCAAACCTTTTGGCATTAAATGGAGCATGATATTAATGTTTGAAATGTATATCACACTTGATGAGATGGCTGGCCTTTCTGATAAAAAGTGAGTCTAGAGGCTAGACATCTGGTGTTGTTGTTTATGCAAAATATATTGTCAAATTTCAGCATATAAAAAAGTAATGATTGTTGTTCTCTTTTGTTGCCATTCCTCCCAGGAGCATGTTATTGTCTGCTTGCTAGTCAAAATTATGTTAAATGACAATAATAATAATAATAGTAGATAAGCTTCACAGGGTTTCAGACTTACCATTACCAGTTGGCTGTTCTTAGGGAATGTGACTTATGATCTCTGCTTTGTGATGCTGGAATTTCTTTTTCACACATATAAGTGAGAGCCACTCAAAGGATAAAGGAGGAGGATGTATGTTTTTCAAATGCTGGCTTCCCTTTTACCACCTGCTTTTATTTATGTAAAAAAAGAACACATTTTATTTCTTTTTCTTCTGAAAGTAATTTATTCCATTTCAGTTAGCTTTCCAGTTCTAGTTAATACTTATTTTGAAGGTATGCTTTATAATTTTCATCAGATTCTTAGTTTTACTTTGGTAAAATTTAAGACCTGTGACTTCAAATTATTATTATTTCTTTACCCATTAGAAGTCACCTTTATGTGTTTAATCTAAAGGAGCTTCAAAATACTTAAGGTGATGAAGATAGTGTGTGTTTCAGTGGTTTAAGTCTACCTTGACAATTGTTTGAGATATTCTGAATTTGAATATAAAGAATGTAGATGTGATTTTATCTGAATATCTTATCTATTTCCCATGCTTCAGAGTGGGAAAGAGGTGTTGGTATCCATTCATCTCTATTCCATCTGGAAAACATTCCAACCATTCCTTTGTACATTTGTTAAATACTACTTATCCTTCAAGCATTTTGGTATAGGTAGCATTCATTATTTGTTCCACAAGCTCCTTACACTGATGCCCAAGGAAAACCTTCTTTCATGCAAGTGAAAAGTGAGAGTGTCAGTTGCTCAGTCATGTCGACTCTTTGCAACCCTGTGGACTGTAGCCTGCCAGGCTCCTCTGTCCATGGGATTCTCCAGGCAAGAGTACTAGAGTGGGTAGCTATTCCCTTCTCCAAGGGATCGAACCCGGGTTTCCTGCTTTGCAGGCATATTCTTTACCATCTAAGCCATGAAGGAAGCCCCTCTTTCGTGCAGTGTTCCTTTAAATATGGGAAGTTTTAAATGGGCCACCTTGGGACTATCCTTTCAATAGCATCTTGAAGAGACTTTCCTCACATTGTTACTGTCAAGGAGAACCTAGACCTGTGTTAAAGCAAGCAATACAAAGTAATTTATATTGATGAAAAAAAATCTAAACTTTAGTGAAATCACTGTATTGTTCACCAACAAAAAATGAGACTAATTTTGAAGACCTTTTCCAGTGACTGAACTGCCATTTGACTGAATAGTCCTGGCCTCCTGTGAGTGGATCCCAACCAATAAAATGAAATCTCTTTGTTGCTTGAGGTTATAAGTTTGTGTTCTTTGATAATAAATTTAGTCCAGAGATATTTCTTTACTGTAAATTTGTCTCCACTGAAGTGCTCATAAACAGTATCTGCTTCCATTATGGGTGGAAGAACCAAGTTCTAGCATCTTGTAGAGTAAGCATATGCACTAAGGATCAATATGTGTTTTATTACCACTGAGAGACTCATTGGATTGATTTTTTTTTCTTCTTTTTACCTTTATGGGCAATTGCTATAAAAAGGTAAATTAAAAAGTTAACCATCTGCTACCTCACTTTTCATTTAAAATCTTTTATTTGATTACTCTTTCCAGGTAATCAATGCTTTCTATTTTGCTATTATGCCGGTTAGTGAATGAAGGTAGTTTTAATTTATAGCTTTTATTTGTCTAACAGTATTGTCAGAGTCACAATCTTTATGCATCCTATTAGTAGTCTGGAAAATATTTCTTACTACATCGAAACAGAGCAAAATTCAATTTAGAAATATAATTTCCTGCCATGGAGACACTTGATAACAGGGTGGAGATTAATGGAGCCCAGTGACAGAAACTTGATTTAAAGCAGGAGATTAATACTGCTTTATCAGCCTACACTGCAAGTGAATTGGCTCTGAAAGAAAAAAAATCTGTTTGAAGTTGCTGAGTTGTCGGCTTGGTTGGTTGGGAAAAGGTCTCTGGACATTTATTTTGTTATTGCTGAGTATTTGAGTGCTTGTCTATTAGACAACATAGGAAGAAACCTGCATACAACTCCAGCCTTGCTTATTTTACAGTAGTTACATGTTTCTTATTATTCCTTTTGATCCCACAGGAAGTTTGAATGCTGTGGAGGTCAGCTTCTGACTTAAGGGGATTATACTCAGTAAATCATGTCAAAATTAACAAATAGAATTGCGCTGACACTCTAGTTTGGTTGGATTTAAGTAAAATGTTTAAATGGTATTTTTAATTGCAAAGCTCCTGCCCCTAAATCCCATTATAAATACTTTTTCCCCCTATCCTTTATAAAAGTCATTAATTTCCTTTCCCAACTATAAAAGTATGAATCTTCCAAAAGAATTAAGTCAAATCTGAAGATTACCCAAGGGGATGGAATGCCCACTAGAATTGTTCTGAAACAAAACTTGGAGCTTGGTGAACTGAGTACTAAAGGACTTGGGTCCAAATTTTGATTTTTTTAAAAATGTTCTTCCCAGGAAATTTTAAGTATTTGTATTGCTGGGATTAAATCTTTTGAATTTATGCTTGAGCTATATGAATTTTTAAACTTGGTATTTGTCTAACAAATCCCTCCTGAAAAATAGAAAAGAAATAGAGTAAGTTCCTTCCCCAGTAGCTTCACAGAAATGGCTGCATGTTTTTCAAAAGCTTGACTCTTTACGTAATTACTTAGAAATGAATTACTTAGTTACTTTATTACTGAGGGAGAGAGATACGTTTAACAACTTTTGTTTTAACTGACTGAAAACTTGAAGAAATGAACTGATACAAATTTTTCATTAATTTTTATTAAGCTCTCTAATAGAGCATTTTGCTAGAGGTCAGAATATCTAGGCTGTAGTTTAAGGTCATTTAACAACATTGTGTTCTGATGGACATTTTAAAACCACTTTTCTTAACGAGAGGTGAGTAGTGATAATATCAGCTTTAGTATATCACAGGTTATTGAGAATATCAAATGCGATGATTTATGCAAAATGTTTAGATATTAAAGGACTATAGGAATATAAGCAGTTTTACTTAAAATAGTATTCGTATATGTAGACTGCTTTAAATATATTGCATTTAGGATTTTGGTGGAGGAAAATGCTTTTTCTCATAGAGTCTACCTTAGTATTATGTTGATGTAACTAAAGCTATAAGTATTTTTTGGAATTGATCTACTGAAGGTGGTTTAGATATTTTTAAATATGTGGAGAGTAATTGCCTGTAGTTTGCTTCTCTTTGGAACTAAGCACTTGGAATAAATGAGGTAAAAGAAATTTAAGGCCATTTAGATTTGCTTATGGTGGGCTCTCAATACAAGTTTAAAAATATGGTAATGAATGAAGGATAGTGAAGATGGTCAGCTTAGTGAATGTGAGTTCTGAGGATGAGCTTGGTGCTTTGAGTCGTGCTCTGTCTGATGTCACCCCTTGTGGCCTTTTTAGATCTTATTAGCTTGTGGACCCTGTTTGTTTGGTGCTTGACAAAATTGCATATGTCCAAAGGAAATAGTAGACCCTGTTAAAACTTTTCCTGGCTGAAGGCACATATGAAACTCCCAGGCTAAGCATCTTAAAGTGGCTACACATTCACTCAGAGGGGAAGGAGTTTCAGGAAGGAATTTAAACCATTTCCAAGCCATAAGAATTTAACAGAGAGGACAACCTAAAAGGGTCTTTAACTTCAGGCAACATGCCTGTGCTTTTATTCCATCTTGTTTCACTGATCCAGAGAGACCTTCAGTGAATATGCCCCTTTGACCTTTACCTAGTCATCAAATTACCCTCATCCTGCTTTTTCTCTTTTTCACTTCCTTTTCCAAATGGCCTTTCTTTGGTGATGCAGTTTAAATTGTGCAGTGCCTCCTTCAGACATTGCCACTTGGATTAATTTTTATCCCCTCCATTCTGATTTTGCTGGGACATGACCATCAAGTGTGCTGACCCCTTGGGAGCCAGTTGGGGTTCTGCCTGGGATTCACAGCAACCCCAGATATATACAAACATTTTATTTTCCATAGTATTGAAGATTTTGCTTCTCTTTTGTTTTTCCTTTTACATCGCCTCTTCTCTGTGTTTAGAGTGATATTTGGGAACAGGAGAGCAGGTATGAAGGTTATTGACTATGACAACTGTGTGGCCCTTGAATCTGAGTTGGCAAATAAGATTCTGGAGACAGAGACAGGCTTTAATCTAACACTGCTCTTACTGAGCTTTCTGGAAGGGAAGATGACAAGAGACCCAACAAGGAAATACAGCATCATCAACTCATGGGGAGGCCTGGCAGGTACCCTAGTAGCAGCCTTTTTTTTTTGCCCCCCTCACCCATACAAGGCCAAAGTGTGAGAGCCAAGGTGTGTGGGGTCACCTTGTTACAAAGAGTCCACAGTCTCCTTCCCCCATCAGTCCTGTATATGGTTTTCATCAAGCCTGAGATCTGCATGCCAGCTCGCAGATCCCCAACCCAGGTTTTTGTTTCACACAGTACAGAGGGAGAGACAACTGTTCTCTATTTATCTTAACTCTACTGTTTCCAAGGAAACAGGGCCTTGGGAGACCGAGGTCATTCTCAGGCAGGCCTGCCTCAGCCAGGCCTGGTGTTAACCCTTTGCTCGCACTATACATGCTGCTATAGAAATGATAGCATCACTAGAAGCAATGCTAATGCCAAGCTTCAGTGTGCCATTAGAGTGTCTTTTGTATGAACATTTACCATTGTATAGTTTCCAGGGCACTAAATTAGATACGCCACACTCACTGAGTGTACACTGCATGTCTCACCTGATTTTAGGTACTGGGGATGCAAAAATGGACAGGACAGAGACCTGGCCTCTAAACACTTCAGAATCTGGAGGGCAGTTCTCTCTGCATTTGAGTTACTGCAAACCTCCAAGTTCCACGTGGAACTGAGTGCTCTTTATGGGAGTGTGAAGAAAGCAATATACTCTTCTGCCATTATTTTGTGTCTTATAGACCTTATTGGAGAAGGCAATGGCACCCCACTCCAGTGCTCTTGCCTGGAAAATCCCATGGACGGAGGAGCCTGGTAGGCTGCAGTCCACGGGGTCGCTAAGAGTCGGACATCACTGAGTGACTTCACTTTCACTTTTCACTTTCATGCATTGGAGAAGGAAATGGCAACCCACTCCAGTGTTCTTGCCTGGAGAATCCCAGAGACGGGGGAGCCTGGTGGGCTGTCATCTCTGGGGTCGCAAAGAGTCGGACATGACTGAAGCGACTTAGCAGCATAGACCTTATTCATTATTCAGCCTTTCCTTACAAGCATGATCATATAGAAGAGTAACTGATGTTCATCATGATGATTCTGGGATGTTTTAAGGTCATAAAACACTGAATCACTGAAAATAGAGTTTGGAATTATCTGTAATTTATTATATTCTAGACCACAAATATTCACATCGTCTTTGTATTTCTCCCCATGTGTCTAAGAAGCAAAGGAGAAATACTTGTTAAATTAAGTCTAGATAATATCACTAGGAGCATTTCATGATATTTAAGACATTAAGTTATGGAAAAATAAACAAGAGTACTCCAAATCCAAACTTATGGAGCTTATGCCTTCCAAGACTTCATATGTGCTGAAAAAGCAGAATTACTGAAAACACATTAGATAAGTCCATTAGCTGTAGTTCCATAATGGATTATTGACAGGGAGAGTGTTAAGGGATGTTATATCCCTACTCTTGAAACAGATGTCAAGGTACATGGGTGTGGATATCACCAGCAGATGCAGTTATAAGTAGGGGAAGCCAGGGATCTAACCCAGTCATTCTGGTTTCTTTACCTAGGATACTATATTCATTTATTTTCCTTATTATCTGAGTAGAAAATTAATTCATGAGTCTTTTGCCAGTGAGAATCCAGGCTTAATGTTAGCTAAGGACATGTTCAATATTCAGATTTTGTTTTAACAAACAGTTTCTGAGTTTCTACTGAATGCCAGGCACTTCCACATGAATTATCTAATTTGATTCTTACTAGAAATAAGCCTTTTATAATGTTTCATTTTTCAACTGAGGACATCAAGTTTGAAAAGTTGAATAACTTTAGTCACACAACTGGCAAATGGGAGAGCTGGAATTTGAACCCCTGTCTTTTTTTTTTTTTTTAAATGTTATGACATATTTTTATTTTTTTTTCAATTTTAATTTAAAAAAATTATACATGTGTTCCCCATCCTGAACCCTCCTCCCTCCTCCCTCCCCGTACCATCCCTCTGGGTCGTCCAGTCCAGGTTCAATGCACGATGCTGGATGCTTGAACCCCTGTCTTTTGAGTCAAAAGATGTCCTATTTATTATGTCACCACCAACTGTAAATTGGGAGGAAAAAACAAGAAAAAGTTTATGGGACTATTTAGAGGTCACTAGGTAAGAAGTGCCAGACTTTATTTTTTGGGGCTCCAAAATCACTGCATAATGGTGACTGCAGCCATGAAATTAAAAGACGCTTACTCCTTGGAAGGAAAGTTATAACCAACCTAGATAGCATATTCAAAAGCAGAGACATTACTTTGCCAACAAAGGTCCATCTAGTCAAGGCTATGGTTTTTCCTGTGGTCATGTATGGATGTGAGAGTTGGACTGTGAAGAAAGCTGAGCGCCAAAGAATTGATGCTTTTGAACTGTGGTGTTGGAGAAGACTCTTGAGAGTCCCTTGGACTGCAAAGAGATCTAACCAGTCCATTCTAAAGGAGATCAGCCCTGGGTGTTCTTTGGAAGGAATGATACTAAAGCTGAAACTCCAGTACTTTGGCCACCTGATGCGAAGAGTTGACTCATTGGAAAAGACTCTGATGCTGGGAGGAACTGGAGGCAGGAGGAGAAGGGGATGACAGAGGATGAGATGGCTGGATGGCATCACCAACTCGATGGATGTGAGTTTGAGTGAACTCCGGGAGTTGGTGATGGACAGGGAGGCCTGGTGTGCTGCGATTCATGGGGTCGCAGAGAGTTGGACACGACTGAGTGACTGAACTGAACTGACCTGAACTGAGGTAAGAAGTTGTAAAGAAGCCATAAAAACATAGTATCTTTTTAGCTCATCAAACAAAGCAAATTTAGCACATGTTCCTTGCTTTGGTAACTTCTAGGTTTTTTGCAAGTCTCAACTCAAAGGTGACCACTTCAGAGACCTTCTCTTTGTTTTCTGTCTCAGTGTAATGTTTGTTTTCTTTATTGTGTATTTCTTAATTTTTACTTCATGCTTGCCTTCTAAAAATCTACTTATCTGTTTTTGCCTTGGGCTATGAGGTTGATAAAGGCATTGTCTTTCCAGTGTTTAGCATGATGACTGCCATATGGCAGACCCTTAATTGATGTTTGTGGAATTAATTAATGACTATATGAAATATGACCAATGAACAGGCCCAAAATAGATGTCTGTCACCTTTCATCCTGATTAAAAATTAGAATTGGTAAAATCAGAATTGTTTAAAATTGGCTGATTGAGCACACGTATTTAACCACCATTCTCGCCCATAATCCCACTAAAATACGAGTAAAAAGTTTTATTAAACAAGGAATACATCTTCAAGGAAAAGAAGATCAGGAGATGACAACAGCCATGAAATTTTGGATGCTGTAGAACAGATGGATTCTTTGCAAATGCTGAAGCAGATTCAAGAAGTCTGAACCCTGGTCCAGAGTTGGGAAAGTTAAAAAAGCATCCTGAGTAGCACTGCAAAACTCTGATGAAGCCCCCCATTGGTGTCAAATGTTCTAGAGGGAGATGTGGAGGTGGGCCAAGGACAGGGGCACTGATTGAAAAATATGTCTGGTAAGTGTTAAAGCTTCTGTCCCCAGATCCAGTCTTCCTTGCTTCCTTTTGGAACAAAACCCCCTCATCACTGAGTTTTAGGTGAGCATGTGCTGCCCAGAGAGCAACGGCATTTCTTGGACTGATTTTGCAGGGAGAGATGGCTACATGAATCAGTTTTAGCTAATGGGATGTGATGGGTCAGGCTTTTGGAAAAGAAATTAATTGCCCTTCAGTTTCTCTCTCCTCTCTTCCTGTGGGCTGGAATGTAGATATCATGCTGAGTCCTTGACCATGCCCATACTGATGAAGAGGACCTCCTAGGAGAAGGTGGAGCAACAGTTAGAATGCACCTGGATTTTTCTTTTTCTATTTTTTTTCTTTTTTTCTCCTCATGAAGCATAGCCCACCCACCCATCACCATCTGTCAACTTCTGAACTAATTTTTGAGATAAAAATTAAGTATCTTCCTAATTAACAAAAAAACAGATCTTAGGACCTTGTCTCTAACTGCACAGCCAGGTGACTATTTCTTGCCTACGTGGCAGAATACTGCAGGTTTATTTATCCAGGACCATACCCAGGTGGTATAGTAGTAAAAAATCCACCTGCCAATGCAGGAGATGCAAAAGATGCAGATTTGATCCCTGGGTCAGGAAGATCCCTTAAATGGCAACCTACTCCAGTACTCTTGTCTGGAAAATTCCATGACCAGAAGAGCCAGGCAGGCTTCAGTTACATGGGGATTGCAGAGTTGGACACGACTGAGCGACTGAGCATGTCCACACGCATACTAAAAATAGACAGATTAAATGAATGTTTACATACTGGTAGTGTGGTTTCAATTCCCCTTTCACATCTCCTGTCAGTTCCCAGGTTGGAGAGTCAGGCTTTACCTATATGCAGGAAACTTGAAAGAGTCTGAAAAATCTGATCAACCCAAGAGAAAGACCTTCCTCTTCTGACATTGAGTGAATGGACCTTGGCAGGTGACTACACAGAAGAACAAAGTTGCCAAACCTCATCCAAGTATGCAGAGCTTCAATAAACTTATTAGTGAAAGATTTCTAAAGAGAGGCAGACAACCAGAGATCTTCATGCCTTTTAGGAAAATGTCCATTAAGACAAACAGAGATGAAAACAACCTAAAAAAAAGCATCTTGGAGGGAATAAGCACTAGGAAAGCAATAGGAGAAGAAAATAGAACCAGAAGAAATTACTAATATAATCAGGGATGGAAGAACACACTGCAGCCATGGACCAAAAAAAATAGTGGCTATAAAAATGACATTCAGAAAACAATAAGTGATCCCCAAAGTTTAAACTATGAGAGAAGAAATGAAAAGTCAGTGGAAGGGCATGAAGGTAAAGTTGAAGAAATAACCCACAAGATAGACCAAAAAATAATATTTAAAACATTGCAGTACTGAAGGACAAGAGTTTTCAGAATCAAAGAGCCCACGGACTGGTGGGAATATCAGTGTACCAAACCACTTTGGTTTCACATGTGGAGGGGAAAGTAGGCGTAAGGTAAGAGACAGTGTTTTATAAGAGGACTGTTTGTCCCGTTAGACCATTTACAATATTAACATGTGTAACTTGGTTAAAAGTAACATTTTAAAGAAAGCTATTACGTTAAATTCTTTTCATAACTATAATAGCTACTGTTTACTGAGGACATTCTGTTAGTCATAAAAGTAAGTTTTTTGAGACAGTTTTCCTTTTTTTTAAGTTTTTTTTGACTGGACCACTTTTTTAGTCTTTATTGAGTTTGTTACAATATTGCTTTCATTTTCTGTTTTGTTTGTTTTTATTTTAGCCAGGAGGCATGTGGATCTTAGCTCCCTGACAAGGGATCTAACCCATATCCCCTTCATTGAAAGGCAGAGTCTTAACCACTGGACCACCAGGGAAGTCCCAGAGACTTTATTTTTAGTTCTTATATGAACCCTGAATTAGCATCACCATGTATAGAGAAGAAAACTACCCCTCAAGAGCAGTTAAATGACTTTTTAACACCACATCTGTGGCCCCAAAGCCCACCCTCTGCCCTCTAGACCTGCCTTTACTTACCTGCAGTAGTTCCCCAGGACTTGCCTGGAGATAACTGTATTCCTGGCTTTATGGGAGTCCTGGGACTCAGCCTCACGTGGCTTTTCTGTGTAACATACATTCATGATGGTGGCAGAAGAAAGGAAGTGCTGAATTTGATCACAAGAAGTGACAACTTTGTTCTCTTCTAGCTATGGAGGCTTTTAGAAGGCTTTTCTTCTGGCCACTGCTGAGGGAGAGAGAGCCACTGGATGCCAGAGGCCTTTCTGGTAGCATTATGTTGAGTAGAAGCGGGAGGGTGGATGACAAATGCCAATATGTGAATGAAATCTGGCTTTTGATTCTCTTATTTTGTGAGCTGGTTTTAGACTGTTAAGTTCTGTCGAGGTAACTTCTGTGTAAACTAGAACTGACAGATAATAAACATATAGCTAGGGCTGTAGCAACAGAAATCGATGCACTTCAAGTTCCACATAGGAGAAAACAGTCAAGATGTCTCAAGTCCTTTTAGAGTGATAAATGCAATTTACACAATAAGCAAGAAGCAATGATTGGGAATAGATGGTGTAAGATCCCGTCTAGGAGATGGCCAAGAGGTGTCTGATGGGGGTGATGTTGCTAACCTTAGAAATTGTCAACAAATTGGCTCTGAAAGTTATAAAACACTTGTAAATAGAAACCAAAAAGACAGAAAAAACTTAGGTTCTGTGTGGCTCCCCATCACCCACGTAATGGTGACAAGGCCTGGCCTGGATGGTATAGCCGGTTGTTGTAAGCAGTACTGCCTTGCTGGTCTGAGAGAAGTGGAACCAAACAACAACTTGTATGAACACAGAAAACATTTCAGGCCAAATACAGGCAAGAGGAGCCTGTGTTTCCAGAGCACTTTCCCCAGGCTAAATTGGGTACTATACCATTTGCCATACATAATCTGAATGGCACACTCCTTTGATGGGAGACTTTGTGGGAAGCAAGATGCACTCACTGAAGTTTTATGGTGATATCTGTTATAAAATAGGCCTTGTGAATCTCCCAATCTGTAAAGATTGTGTATTTCAGTAGTCTCATTACAGGACCTTGGGAGTGGGGACATATCCCCATTCCTTCTCCAAAGATTATACTGTTTATGCTGATCCCTCTTTCTGAATAGGGAGTCTTGCTAGGAGGCAGGGAGATGTCTCATGGGCTGAGTCTGGTCCGTGGGACCAGTTACCAGAGCAGAGAGGCCCTGAGCAAGGTTTCAAACTGCTTTCTCAAGGCCACCCTTGACCCTGGGCAAGTTTCCTAACCTCTCTGGAACTAGGTATCTTCTGTTGGAAACAGGGATGATGCTAGTCCCTACTTTAGAGCACAGCTGTGAGCAGTCAGTGGGATGATGCACATGGAGGAGGCAGCAGGGCGTGCATGCAGTCAGCACTCAAGAGACATGAGTTCTCAACTCTAAGCTCTGTTTCCTAAATCCTTGAATGGGGATGATAAAACCCTCTCCATGGAGTTTGTGAAATTAGAGCTGGTGTAGGTGGAGAGTCTGACTCATGCTGAGTCCTTGATGATTGGTCACCGTTCTCCCTGAGCCCTGCAAACCCCATCAGAGGTTGGAGTTGTAGAAGGATTCAGCAGTATGATAGTTGATGCCATGAGACACACAAACCTCTTGGAGATTAGTTAGGTTAATGAGATATGATCTCTTTTTACTCTCTTTACCTCGTTCAGTTAGGCTCATGGAGTTGATGCACCCCTGGCTTCTGAGGTTCTGGGTCAAGGCACCAACCCAGTGACTGGATGGATGTGCCTTGTTTCCTGCATCCCCGGCCCAGTTGCTCCCCTAGACTGTCTCCCTTTCTTGTTTAATGGCTAGTAGCTAGAGAAAGCAGAAGGGAATGGCACCCCACTTCAGTACTCTTGCCTGGAAAATCCCATGGACAGAGGAGCCTGGTAGGCTGCAGTCCATGGGGTTGCGAAGAGTTGGACAGGACTGAGCGACTTCACTTTCACTTTTTACTTTCATTCATTGGAGAAGGAAATGGCAACCCACTCCAGTGTTCTTGCCTGAAGAATCCCAGGGACGGGGGAGCCTGGTGGGCTGCCGTGTATGGGGTTGCACAGAGTTGGACACGACTAAAGTGACTTAGCAGCAGCAGCAGCAGCAGCAGCAGCAGCAGCAGCTAGAGAAAAGGCTTCCCTGGTGGCTCTGATGGTAAAGAATATGCCTGCAATGCAGGAGACCCGGTTTCGATCCTTGGGTTAGGAAGATCTTCTGGAGAAAGGAATGGCAAACCTCTCCAGTATTCTTGCCTGGAAAATCCCATTGTCAGAGGAGCTTGGCAGGTCTACAGCCCATGGGGTCGCAAAGAGTCAGACACGATTGAGAGACTTTCACTCACTCACTGACTCAGAGAAAAGGTCTAAAGAAAGTGTCTCTACTCTTTCTTACCTGCTTCTCTCTCCTTTGCTGCATACAAAAAGATTAAGAAGGTATGATTTAAGGAAGTAAATCTAGTCTGGCATATTCCAGTGTTCCAGTTAACTTTTTTTTTTTTTTAATAGCCTAAATTGTAAAGACTTAGAACATCAACAACCATTTTATCATCTCTGACAATTTCCAATAAGGAATTTGGGGAGGGCTCAGCTGGACAGTTCTGACTCTGGGTCTCTCATGTGTTTACATCAGACAGTGGCTGGAAATGGAACTCAGGGGCCTTGAGTAGCTGGGTGCTACCTGGCACTGTTCTCTTCATGTATTCTCAGCACTTGCATTCCCCTTGGTTGGGATAGTTTGGTTCCTCATAGCATAGTGGCCTCAGGGTAATTCAGACTGCTTATGTGGTAGCTTAGGGCTCAGGCATGCATGTTCTAGAATACCAAGTGAAAGCTGTATTGCCTTTATGACCCAGATTCAGAAGCAGGACTGGCTCTATAATTTGTGGGGCTTGGTACAAAAGGAGAATGTGGGTCCTTTGTTCAAAAATTGCTAAGAATCTCAAGATTGTAATAGTAGAGCATTAAACCAAGTGAGGGGCTTCCCAGGCGGCATTAGTGGTAAAGAAGCCACCTGCCAGTCCAGGAGACATATGAGACACGGGTTCAATTCCTGGGTCAGGAAGGTTCCCTGGAGAAGGGCATGGCAACACACTCCAGTACTCTTTCCTGGAGAATGTCACGGACTGAGGAGCCTGTTGGGCTACAGTCCATAGGGTCACAAAAAGAGTCAGACTTGACTGAAATGACTTATTATGCTCATGCAAACCAAGAGAAGGGCACGCTGCCCTCTATGATGTCGTATGTCCCACAACTGTAAGTCACATAGTGTCCCTATCATCATATACTCTTGAGTATTAAGGTCATTAAGGTCAACCCATATTCAAGGGCATGAAACTTGGAAACCCATCTTGAGATGACAAGAGTGTCAGTGAATTTGCAGACATGAATTTTAATGCTGCCTCTGCTTTTTTAGGACTTCTCTGTGTTCTGCTGATCATTCCCTTTATTCTTGTTGTGTGTGTATTACTCTTTCCTTAGATGAGGGTCCTTTAGTACTATTTGTAGAATTTTTTTCAGTTTTAATTTGAGGTTAGTCAAATATAAATTTTAAATAATATGTCTCTAACAGTTGTATGGAATTATGATGTTCAAATTTACTTCATGAAATGCTTCTCCCCTGCTGGAGATGGCTTGTCAGAATTTCCTGCTTGTCACTGAGCTCTGGACTGGGTGGCAAGCTGCCTCTGGTGTATGTCCATTTGTGCTCGTTTGTGCTCAACACCTGCCAGGGCAGAGGAAGCAGTTAAATTCATTGAATTTTTTCAAGAGGAAGAAAAACTTCTGGAGTGGGGATCAAACTGAAATGAAAAAAAAAAAAAAGTATGTTCCCTCCTCCCAGTACACACATAAACACACACAGACACACACAAACCAAATGGCCACTCTTTGGACAAATATATGAACAGCAGTCTCTACTTGGGCCCATTGAACATCTTGGTCTGTAGCTACAGAGGGTTTTTCTATTTAATCCTCATTGTTGTGTAACTGGGCTTTCCAGGTGGTGCTAATGATAAAGAACCCATCTACCAATGCAGGAGACCTGAGTTTGATCTCTGAGTAGGGAAGATCCCCTGGAGGAAGGCATGACAACCCACTTCAGTATCCTTGCCTGTAGAATCTCCATGGACAGAAGAGCCTGGTGGGCTACAGTCCATAGTCAAGACTTTCCAGGTTATTGTCTTATAGTCAGGCCACTGAGTTTCTTAATTAAATGAAACTTACATATTAACCATCTTGTTTATGTTACTTAAAATTTGTGTGCTGTGTGTGTGCTGGGTCGCTTTAGTCATGTCCAATGCTTTGTGACCCAGTGGACTGTAGTCTGCCAGTCTCCGAAATCCATGGGGTTTTCCAGGCAAGAATATAGGAGTGGGTGGCCATGCTCTCCTCCAGAGGCTCTTCCTGACTGAGGGGTCAAATCCGAATCTCCTGCATCTTCTGCATTGCAGGCAGATTCTTTACCGCTTAGCCACCAGGGAAGCCCTTTGGCGATAAATTGTTAGATACTGTTAACAGAGCAAGACTAAGTATAGCCCTCAGCACACAGCTATTGTTGCTGTGCACCCGTTATGCCACACCTCATTACGAGGCAGTGATTACCACAGGACCGGCCATGGTCCTGCTCAGCCATTGGTCAGTGCCACAGTAGGCCCCGCCCACAAGCAACCAACGGTCTAAGAGTGACCGTTAGCGGGGCATTCAGTCAACTGTCAGTGGAATGGTGGTCGTGGGGTGAAGAATGAGGTAAGAGGCAGATTCCGGCCTTCCCCTACCCCGCCCCCACACTCCAGCCCACCGGATCTTGGGCCAGTGGGTGAGTTGGGGGGCTCAAGGAACAAACTGGGGGCTGTCTCCTGCATGGCTCCAGAGTCCTCTCCAGGGCCACCCACTGGCTGAATTGAGGCCTTGAGACAGTGGCAAACCTCTCCCCCATCCCTGTCCCTGTGACTTGGTAGCAACGCCAGTCTGCCTGGGTTGCAGTCTGTGGGACCTACCTACCCCCTTCACACTCACCTACCCTGCCACTTTGGGTGGCCTAAGAAGCCTGAGGGCCAGTTGGGTCCTGGGCACCTGGCTCCCTCAGCTATGACAGCTGGGCAGTGTCTGGGGACCTGTCCTTGAGGGAGCTGCCAACTGAGATCTGCCTCCTCTTCTCCAGGACTGGGAACTCAGAGGGGGAAAGTTGTGCCTTGGGACCTTGCTCTTTCTTGTCAGAGAATAACGTTTGTTTGGGAGAGGTTTATAGGAACTTGGTTACCTGACCATGACCTGACCTCAAGAATAAAGGCTCTGACACCAAGAAGTTTGCAACAACTAACCACGTTCCTCCCTCACCCTTCTTAGAAAAGGGCTTTCCTGAAAGATTTTTTGGAATTTGGGGTTTTAAAGGTCACCTGTCTCCTTGCATGGCCCTCAGTAAACCTTCCTTTCTCACCAACCAGTTACTACTACTTCAAGCATCTCGACAACTTTTTGTAGGGAAGATGCTTTCACAACCAGCAGGAGGCAGAAAATGCTTTCTATGAGTTTGCTGAATTCTGAAACATGGATTTTTATGTTACAGGAATAAACAAGCATTTCTTGTTGGCAAAAATATATTGATTGTAATGGTTCCTATTTTGATTAATAAAGATGTGTTTGAGCCTAGTTATAATGATTTAAAATTCAAGGTCCAAAACCGCAATTACTTTTGTACCAACCTAAATATTACCCAGTTGGAAGCTCTCAAGAAAACCCTATAGTATTTGTCCCTCCTGATAGTTGAGAAAACTGGGATTCAAATGTGAGTGCTTTTTTGAGGATCATTTAGCTTTTAAGACATGGAGCCGAAGACTGAACTCAGATCTTCTAACTCCAAATACTTGTGCATTCACACTGCATCATGCTTTTTCCCACTGAATTTCAGACTTCACTAAATTTAGTGCTTGATGAACAGTGAGAGATAATATACAGTTAGTTGTTCATTATCTATGTTAACAACAAGACTCAGTGGTAAAGCACAGATTATTGCCTAATGTCTAAGACCTTGCTTGAACGTTTTTTCTTAATATTTTGAATAGATAATATATGAACATGACTGAAAAATTCAAAAGATTTCCTCCATCCTTGATCCTACAATTGTATACACATAACTGTGTACATATATCCCTTAAACACACAAATGTGGTAGCATGCCACATGTTCTGTTCTGCACCTTGATTTACTTCTTATAATAATATTATTATACCCTTAGATATATCTTACACCTTTTATCAATTGCAGAATATTTCATTGTATGTGTGTACTAGCACTTATTTAACCAGTTCCCCACTGAAGGGCATTTGATTTTTACCTGCTTGTTTTCTATTACCAAAAATGTTACAGTTTAATTTTCATTTACATACTTATTTGTACACATGTGAAAGTATTTTTATATGATACATTAGGGTCAGAATAAATGTCTGTAAAATTTTCATAGACTCTTTTTTTTATGTTTCAGCTGATTTTTTAAATATAAATTTATTTATTTTAATTGGAGGTTAATTACTTTACAATATTGTATTGGTTTTGCCATACATCAACATGAATCTGCTACAGGTATACATGTGTTCCCCATCCTGAACCCCTCCCCCCTCCCTCCCCGTACCATCCCTCTGGGTCGTCCCAGTGCACCAGCCCCAAGCATCCTGTATCATGCATCGAGCCTGGACTGGCGATTAGTTTCATATATGATATTATACATGTTTCAATGCCATTCTCCTAAATCATCCCACCCTCTCCCACAGAGTCCAAAAGACTGTTCTATACATCTGTGTCTCTTTTGTTGTCTCGCATACAGGGTTATCGTTACCATCTTTCTAAATTCCATATATATGCGTTAGTATACTGTATTGGTGTTTTTCTTTCTGGCTTACTTCACTCTGTATAATAGGCTCCAGTTTCATCCACCTCATTAGAACTGATTCAAATGAATTCTTTTTAATGGCTGAGTAATACTTCATTGTATATATGTACCACAGCTTTCTTATCCATTCATCTGCTGATGGACATCTAGGTTGCTTCCATGTCCTGGCTATAGACTCTTAATTTTAATGTAAGTGGAACTTATATGTCAAAATTTGTGCATTTAACTGATGAGCCTATTTGTAGGGCAGCAATAGGGCTTCAGGGCTTCCCAGGTGGCAGTAGTGGTAAAGAACTTGCTTACCGACGCTGGAGACATAGGAGACCCAGTTTTGATCCCTGGGTTGGGAAGATTCCCTGGAGGACAGCATGGCATCCCATTCCAGTATTCTTGCCTGGGAAATCCCAAGGCTCCTGGACAGAGGAGCCTGGCAGGCTAGGGTTGCAAAGAGTCAGACACTTTTGAAGTGACTTAGCATGCACACAGTAGAGATGCAGACATAGAGAACAGACTTCTGAACACAGGAGGGGAAGGAGAAGGTGGGATGAATTGAGAGCATAATATTGATACATATACATTACTGTGTATAAAATTGATAGCCAGTGGGAATTTGCTGTATAACACAGGGAGCTCAACCTGGTGCTCTGGGACAACCTAGAAGGGTGGGATGAGATGGCAGTGGGAAGGGTTTCGTGAGAGAGGGAACATATGTATACCTATGGCTGATTCATGTTGATGTATCACAGAAACCAACACAACATTGTAAAGCAATTATCCTCCAATTAAAAATAAATTTAAAAAATTTGTGTATTTATATTTTTGATGAATATTCCCAAGTATGACTGTAAAGTGTTGTTGGAGGAAGTTATTGAGAGGATGTGACTGCTGGTTTTCCTGTAAGCTGAACCTTGGTAATAGCAGGTTCCTATAACCCTCCCCTGCTCATGGAATGTGCATTCTGCCCAGAGTTCCCACAGATGGAGCTGTTTCAACAACACAGCCTTGAGAATAATGTGGTGTTGAGACATCTGGACAGTATGTGTGACTGAATGCAGTTAAGACCTTCTGTGTAAACTTTTAAGGTTCTGGTGGGTGAGTGTGAAGATCTTCTCATCTTGCAGCTGCCCAAGACAAGCCTTCTAAGTAAGTTCACTTGCTTATTAAACCTCCACCTACCAATCTGGAGGTTCTGCTTGCCTCTTCAGTTTCTCTTTGCTCACTCTGTATAGGGACCAATTTCTGATTTCACCTGGGAACTCCTGAGGTTATGAACCAACAGTTGTTTTACTTATATCCCACCAACATTATGGAAGAGTATTTGTTTCACCTTTTCAATCTAATACACAGTTAAAATTTTCTTTTTATCCAGTCTGATAGTTAAAAAATGGAATCATAAGTGAGTTTCACTTATTTTGAGTAAGGTAGATTATCTTCTAATATGCTGGGAAGTCATTTATTTGTATTTAATTTTCTGTGACTCACTGTTTTTGTCTATTTTTTCCATTTGAGATGTTGATATTTTCATATTGATTTGTTAGAGTGTTTATATGTATTGCAAATACATTCTCCTGTGTTATTTGCAAGTGGGAGAAAGCATTTTCAGGCAGAGAGTGAAAATATCCTGAGGCAAGCAGGAAGACTAGAAAGAACAGTGAGTTCTCCACTCAGTTCTCCACTTTGTGATTTCTTTTCAAGTAGAAATTAAAAATTATTGTGTAGTCAATTCATCATTTTTATATTATAGTTTTAAGACCATCATAATCTGAGATAGTAAAATTTTCTCCCATGTTTTCTTTTAGCAATTATAATGGTTTCATTTGGTATGTTGAAATCTATCCATCCATAATTTATTTTTGTGAAAGGTAAAAAAGCAGAAATTATTTTCTGCCAGATGTCTACTCAATTCTGACAACATTTATTGGACAATTTATCTTTTACCTGTTAATTTGGAAGGACACTTTTATCCTATCTTGAAAGTCTGTGTGTATTTGAGTCCATTTCAGAACTCTGTGTTCTGCTTTCCTGTCCTAAACTTTCAAGTGTAATACCATACTGCTTTAATTAGTATAGTTTTATAGTATCTTTCCTTCTGTGATTGGGCTTACCTTCTCATTACTGACCTTTCTCAGAATATTCTTGACTATTTTGTGAGTTTATTTTTTATTAACTTTAGAATCAGATTGTCTCATTCAAAATATTCCTGTTAGTGTCTTTATTGGGATAGCATTAAATGGACATCTTTAATTTTTAGTCTTACAAGCTATTTATCTGAATTTCAAGGTGAGTTTTTTTGAACTTAACAAATGTATGAGGACAAGTATGGATAAAATTCTCATTTTATAGAGGAGAATTGAGAGAAGAATGTTTTGAGAGGTCCCAAACATCCTTATGTTTCAAAATCACAAAAATGACAAGTCTTGAAAAGGGCCTAGGACCAGATTTTCTCCCTTACATTGTTGATCTTTTTCTATCACAGTGCACTGTCTACACATCCAACCAGTCTCATCTATCCCCTTGTGACAGGGAGAGACAGGTACTGGAGTACACCTGTCATGGCATACAACCATGCTCAGAAATCTGCTGTAGTAAAAATAGCTTTATGGTGGGAAATACTTCAGTTCCTCCATGACTTTGCTGTTTCCTCCCTTGCCCCTGGAATGTGCTTTCTGTACATAGAGAAAAAAATTAAAGCTAATTACTTGTCTTAAAAACTAAAACTTTTGAAAATAAGTTTCTTTATTGGAATAACATCAACAAAATTCCAACTATAAACTTAGAGTGAACAAGGAATTCATCCAGCTTGATTCATTTTTGGTAAAAAAGATTTTCTTCTAAGACAACTGTATGATCATATATATATAATATCATTTATTTCACATTTTGCATCATAAAAAATTTGAGGGCTTTATCAAGTTTTCCAAGGATTCTCTATTAATCCGGTGGTATTTAAATATTTTTTTCTTTGCTATACTCAGCTGTTATTATCCCTGCTTATTTTGTATTTTTTTTTTCAAAAAAGGTTCTCTCTCTGCTGAATTATGATTCATCAATAGCTTTGCTCATAATTCCAGCAGTTCTCAACCATAACTTTTGTTGACTTTATGAATTCATTCATCTTTTGCAAGTCTGGCAATTTACTTTGTCTTGCATTGAATTTGTACTGAGTTTTTATATAGCTTGTGATATCTAATAGTGTGAATAACCCCTCCCTCCCCACCCCCCACCAAAGATGTCTACATTCTAATGTGTAGAACTTGAATGTCAAGTTCACAAGTTTGAACTTTTTGCCCTTATATGGCAAAAGGGACTTTGCAGATATGATTAAGTTAAGGCTCTTAAGATTGTCAGAATCTTATCCTGGATAATTGGCGTGGGTCTGATTCAATCACAGAGGTCATTATAAGAGGAAGGCAGGAGATCAGAGTGAGTTGTAAATGGGATGATGGAAGCAAGAGTTAGCACAGGCAGTTACTAAGCCAAGGATAGCCCACCTCCTTGAGAAGTTAAAAGAGGCAAGGAACAGATTCCCCCCAGGAACTTCCAGAAGGAGGAAGCCCAGCTAACACTTTGATATTAGCCCCTCAAGAATCATTTCAGACTTCTGATCTCCAGAATTGTAAAAGGAAAAGTGAATGTTGTTTTAAGAGACTTAGTTTGTAGTAATAAGAATCTAATACAGCCAGATACTAATCAAAATGCTGACCTCAGAGAGGACAATAGTGATAGATGAGGTTGTGAGAGTTGTTGGGTAAACAGAAACCATACATTGGTAAATATTTTAATGACTTTAGCTTCTGTAGATAGCCTGTAACTGTGTATATGAGTATCTCTGCATATGTACAGTGAAAAATGAATATTCAAAAGGCAACCCTTTCCTCCTCCTGTCTTGTCAAGAAACAAGATTCTTCCTTGAACTACTGTATATAGTTGCGGAAATGTTTGTAGATAAAAACTGAAGGAGCTACAGAAGATTGATGACTGAACACAATAAAGAGCCTGAAACTATCTGAGTAATAAAGGAAAAGATGCTGACAAATTAATGAGAAATAGAGCTTATTGATGCTGGAATATTTTAAGAGAGAGAATAAGAACAAGGGCAGCTCTGCCAAGAAACAGAACTTGGGGGACAGAGATGAGTTAGTTAGTTAGTTCAGTTGCTCAGTCATGTACGGCTCTGCGACCCCATGAACCGCAGCACGCCAGGCCTCCCTGTCCATCACCAACTCCTGGAGTTCACTCAAACTCATGTCCATCAAGTCAGTGATGCCATCCAGCCATCTCATCCTCTGTCGTCCCCTTCTCCTGCTGCCCCCAATCCCTCCTGGCATCAGGGTCTTTTCCAATGAGTCAGCTCTTTGCATGAGGTGGCCAAAGTACTGGAGTTTCAGCTTTAGCATCAGTCCTTCCAATGAACACCCAGGACTGATCTCCATTAGGATGATAGGAGGATTTTTAGCAAGTGTTCCTGTGTGTTGTTCACAGTATCGTAATTTAGACCTCTGTTGCTCCTCAACCAGCTCCTCTTAATGAAAATCTTCAGCAACGATCCAGAGTTAGGCTTTTGTTTATTTTTTTAAAACAGCTCTGTAGTAAGGCTGGTTGTAAAGCAGGAGGAGGCACATCTTTCTTTGGATTGCATGTTATCAAAATAAACTGTGACTGTTTTGATAATCTTACAAAAAGCTTCCAAGCTAGGTCTCTCTGATCTGTGATGTTCTAGGCTGGGACCAAGATGCCTCAGCTCTCTGATCTTTACCATTCTGGGTAAAGCCTTCTTGTTGATTATCTTCTTAGAGGGGTCTTTGTGGCAATTTGTGCTTCCTGAGTTGTGAGCAAGACATTCAGGAGAGAAAACTTTATAACCTCAGCTTTAGACTTCTGTTTCTCATTTTCTTTGCTTTTCTGAACTTATAACAGTCAAACATCTGTCATGTTGGAATTTCTTCCTCTGGCTGCAGTTTCCTTGGCCTCTCTTGTAACTGACTGTTTGGATGAATGTTCCTCTTTGGGGCAGCTCCTATGCTGTTTTGATGAGCATGGTGTGGGAATTTGAGAGTAAAGCCAACAAACTGTGTACAATTGCACACAAAAACCCATATCCTTATACTACTTCATACACCATTGACCAAAGTCTAATAATTCTGACCAGTAACAATCACGATTACAACCATATTCAGGGTTTGTGGCCCAAAGGAAATGCAGGCTACATAGCCATTTTCCACATCATGCTTGGTGAATTTCAGCCTGAAGCACTTGGAGGCTTCTGGGCAGTTTCAATTAGGTGTGTCCTTTCCTTTGTTCTCTGTCCTATCCCCAGAGAGAATCAAGGGCAGTTTTCAACACTGAAATGCCCTCTCCATGTTATTGAGCTCCTGGGCACTGAATGAAATTATCCTACGATGTGCTATGAGATTTGAATGTTTTAGTTTTATTATTGCTATTTGTTCTCTCAGTTTAAGTGTAGCTGAATGAGTCACAGTTGGTCAGATCATTCAGGGGGTCCAGCTTACTGGGAATGCCCCTGCAGAGTCACATGTTCACGATTCCCAATCTCAGCAACAACTCCCTCATGGGAAAGAGGGGTACCGTCCAGGTATTTATGATCTGAACTGATACATTCAGAGAGAACATAATAGGATTTATTTTCCTTTAGGCCCTGGAAGTCCTGTGTTGTAGTACCCATATGGACTATCTTGTCTTGCCAGTGCTTCATGAAACGTGGCCAAGTCCATAGAGCCAAGGCCTCCAACTGGCCTGTGTAACGGAGAGGTAGGCATGTGGTTGTGGCTAGTAGATGCATCTTTTCTGGCTCCGAGGGTATAATTAAGTCCTGAGTGATTATTGAAGAGAACTAATAGCTCTGGATGTGCAAAATGAGGAACGGAGTTCTTAATATTATACAAATGAGAAGCAAGGACTTGTGTCGGCAAATTTTTGACAAAGGTGGAATAAATGGACAAACCTGAGTTATCTCTTTTTAAAATGTGAGTTTGGTAAGCAGAAAGAATCTGCTGCAGACAGGATCATTTACAAAACAAAGATGAAAATCTTATATAAAAATCTATGTTTTGCCTGGTGGCTTGCATGCTAGGATTATTTTGACAGAAAGTAAATAGCAAGGCGATATTGAGATGTGAGAGAAAAAAAATTTGGATCAATCCATGTGTTGTTCCATGAAAGGATCCAATCAATTCTGCTCCCATTGCCAGAGGAAGAAGTTACATAGCTGTGTTGAGTAAGGTTCACAAATTGCTCTCCAATCAAGAAGTAAATAATATCTAAACCCTGCAAATTGAATTTTTATTAAGAAATTTATCTCTTGTTACCCTGGGGTTTATGAAATCTTTTAGTGCTTGTGGAGGAAGGCAATATATCTCAATGTACAAAACCAGACTGATTGGGGTGAGGAATTTTAATTTTTAGGGTCAGAGACATACCTCACCTTTTAAAACAGGCTTAATGAGAAGGAAGCAGACAAATGTTGCTTTAAAAGCCATTCTAATTCTTCATGCATTGTCCTTTATATTACTACTCCTGTTGCTATTTTCATGTACTTTACAAATTGGAATTTATGGATTTTTTGCATAAGAATTTCAAGGTCACAATTTCCTAAATTGAGTAAATAAATAAATCCCTCTCTGTCATCGACTTGCTGAGTACTTAACATCTATATATTCATTGTTTTCTGCATTCATAATATGCCAGTTCTACTATTAATAAAATTTGTATTTCCTGTACAGGACTTGTTTAAACTAGAAAATCCAAGTGGTAGTTCTTAACCTAACATTTTTCAAAGAAGAACAAGTGGAAATGTTCTGCTCTTGCACTGCCCATTTTCAGATTCTCTTCTATATAAACAATGATAATGATAACAGCAATTATTAATCCATGTTGAAAATTTACTATGTGAAAGGTATATTACTATGTAGGTTCTCATTTAAGAAAGGTGTAATTTTCCTCGTACTATGCTGGAAGAAACAGGCTCAGAGAGTTTAAGAACTTGTTTGTATAGTCAAGGATAATAAGTGTTAGAGCCAGGTTTTGAACCTGGCCTGTCAGGATAGGCTGGATTAAGCTGTATTAGGCCAAAATCTCAGTGGTTTAAAACAGCAAAGATTTATTGTTTATAACCCTTGGCATCACATGTCCATTTTTTCTCTAAGGGGTTTCTGATTCATGGTTTGCTCACTCAGAGTCCAGGTAGATAACTGGACACAGTGACTGCGCAAGTGGATGGGCCACTTGGGCATTGGTTCTTGTAGCCTTCTGCCTAGAAGTGATGCATGCTTGTCCTTTCACTGACCAAAGCAGTTCAGTTGGCCCTGCCTTTTCACTGGGGCAGGGAAATGTGTCATCACCATGTGTACAGAAGGCAGGCAAAAGGCAGTGTCAGTGGATAGCTTAATACCACATACATTCAAAAGAAACCTATGTTGGTCTTAAGTATATGTTAGCTTAAAAAAATTCCAATATATGTTAGCTACAACTTAAAAAGGACCCTAGATCTGTTAAGGTTCAGAAAAGATGTGACTGCTCTGGAAATTGGTCAAATTCAGTTAACTGAATTAATGACTTCCTTGTAGAAGAATTCAATGGTTTTATATTTTGTTTTCCCCAAATGGCAGTATTTATAATGATTTGTTTGTTAGCTAGATTTTGAGGAAGAGACAGATTTAAAAGTAACCAGCACAGAAAATAATTTAAAGGACAGAAAACATTTCCTAGCTTCTATGAGGGTTCCCATTTATATAATCCATAGCAGAGCCCGAAAATTAGAATTTAGACTTTTAATCCAAATAGGATAGATCATCTAGTACTTTCTTCTGGGATTGTTTTTGTAAAATAGGAAGGTGTAAATTAACTCTCCAGTGTCAATTTGAGTAAGCCCTTGAGGCAAATGACAGGAAGATTGGTTAGAGAAATTTCTCTAGCAGAAGAGAGGACAGTGTTGGTTGTGCTTGGAAGCAAGAGAAATCTTAGCTATCCTAAAATAAAAATTCTCTGCAGTGATGGCAATTAATAAATAGCCTGTCACACAAAAATATAATGAAATCATCTGGAATTCTGTCTTGTAGTTTGGTCCAGAATTTGTGATTTTAACTTTGGCATTTAAATTTTGTGCTTCTTTCAACATCAGCTGAGCGTGGCGACTCTGCAAAGGCGTAATAGAACCACTGGAGCTCTACGCTTCTGCCTTGCCATGCTGGCTAGGGCTCTTTGTGCTTGGTGAAAGATGCAATCACACAATCAAAGTAATATTTTCCCTGAGGTTCCCTGGGGAAGATTGGTTCTGCAATTTTCCAGTAATTGTTTGGAAAAGACAGCCCTAGATTTAGTCTTTCTCTTTAATCTTCCCCCGCCACTCAATTCTCTGCACTGAGGCTCCTGGATTCTCTTTTGCCAGCCTCGCTTAAGTACCTGGGATTGGGGTGCTGTGGTCTATGTTGTTAATTATGAAGTGGGATTTAAGTGACTCCCTGAATGGGCTCCTACTCCAGAAATCCCCTCTATTTCTGCAGGCCAGTACCTGGAATATCTTTCCACAATTGTTATAAAGGCTAAAGGATTCTCAAGCATTGGGCTTGTGGAAGGAAGAGCTGAGGTAACCTTTTGAGATGAACATACTTCTTTAATTTTGAGTTTACAACCTGGGAGATAACTAATGTTTGTACATATAGACTTTTTCCTTTTACTTATGAACCACAGGTGATGCTATTGATTGCTTTTAAGTATTTCCCCCCTCCATTTCACTGGTAAGAATACAGAGGCTCTGGGGTGTTGGCCAAGTCAAACAGAAAATGCTAGAATCTGGCTTTTTAGACTTCAGATCCAGTGGTCTTCTCTTATTCTGACATTTTCTTGTTAGCATCCAGCCATGAGGAGTAATAAAATGGAAGTAATTAATAATATTCCAATGTACTCCCATTTGAAACCCCAGTAGTTCAGCAGACCTGAACTTCCTACGGGAAGCACTGCTTGAGGATGGAGTCCCTCTTGTGACATGGTCTGCCGCCCTCTGCTGTTCGTGTAGCCCACCTTTATTGTTGCTTGATCTCTTCTGGATTTGATCTTGATCTTCCTAGTGCAATGTCTCTCAGCTGAGTGTGCAGCTGTTATTTGAAGGTGAGAAACCATTTTGGTTGGCACCTCACGTAAGGAAAATATCAGAGAAAATCAAAGAATGTGGGACTTGATATTTCTCCCGCAATATACTCCTGTGTGTGAATGTTCCCCTTTTTCCTGCCACATAATGAGGGCACTTTCACTATCTAATTCCCAGAATGGCCCTTGCCTTGCCTTGGCTCTGGCATTCTCCCAATTCCCTTTAAAAGAGAATAAACATTCTTCTCCAAATTATGCCTAGCAAGGCAGCTAAGGGGACTAATGCCAGAGATTTATGACACATCTAGAAGCCTGGGAGCCCTGGGAGGAATTGGGCCAGAACCCCTCAGGTCCTCAGGGAGAAAGATGGAGAAGATCCATGACCAGGGCTCAGAAAGCCAGGTTGGATTCTGCAGGGTGGGAGGCAGTATGGGTCTGTGGTAGAAAGGGGCAGGTCTTCATGGAGTGGGTCCAGGTCCAACAGATTAGCCAAGACTACAAGGCAGGCAATTGGAAATTGAGTGAAAGTGCGCAGGGCAGGGACAGATGAGTGGTTTGGCTAGTTAAGAGTTGATAAATAAATAAAAGGCAAGATTGTGACATGCTAACTTGAGATTTTTGTTGCATGATTTTCTCTGGGACAATGGAAAAGTAATTATAGGGTTGGCCAAAAAGTTTGTTTAAGTTTTTCCATAACGTCTTAACCTGAATGAACTTTTTGGCCAAACCAGTGTATATGGTAGCCTTGACCACTATCAAAAGGAGTTGTCAATTTGCATAGTCTCTAATATACATACCATCTAAGGTTTGTTAATTATGATTCCCACTCTAATGAGTCCTGTAACAATTTATATAAATTACAACGCCTGTCATACATTATCTGGTGCAAATACCAGATCAAAGGTGGCAAATTCTCTTATATCAATGGTTCTCAGAGTGTGGTCCCTGGGCTAGCAGTATCAGCATCACCTGGAAATCTATTAGAAATGCAAATTCTTGGGCCCCATCCCAGACTCAATGCATCAGAAACTGGGGGCAGGGCCCAGCAATCTGTCTTTTAACAAGCCCTACAGATGATTGTTATGCATACTCAAGTCTGAGCAGCACTGCCCTAGATTATAAGTATAAATGATGAAGCTCAGATTGCTTCCACTAGGGAAGGACTATAAATGATTTGTTGGATGAAGAGGGAAAGGATGCAGAAAGACAAGGCAAAGATTTGAAAGACACACGTCTGCTGTGTTCTGAATGACTAGGATTGCTTGAAGTTTGACCACTGGATAAATTGGGGCAGTAACAATACCATACTGCTTAAAGGTGGATTGCCAAGGTCACAAAAGGGCAAGATGTAGAGTCAAAGAAATGATGACAGCCAGGATTGATCAGGCACGCTCTATGATTGTTTTGGGACGTGATCGTGAACCCATTGCCCTGGGATCTGACTCTGTGACCTTCTTTGGTTTAGATATAGTAAAATAATATCTTCCTGAAAAGGGCAAGACAAAAATTATTTCAAAGAAATTAATTCAGATAAAAAGGAGTTGACAATGTCCTCTGAAAATTTTATCTAAAAATATTTATTCAATTTTGGGGAATAATAAATGATAAAAGCATCAGAAAGCTTCTTTTTTAATCCTTTATTAAAAGTATGATTCAAAAGTCTTCAATTAAAAAAGCACAAAAGGGCCATAAGCATCATCCTAGTCTTCACTGTCTAGTTATTTCTTTCTTGAAAGACCAGAAATTTAAAAACCATGGTGTTATATAATAAATTGCTTCTGGAAAAGTTAGTCCTTATGGCTGGAGTTCCTGAAACTGCAAAATAAGTCAGCTTGTGCCAGGGAGATGAAGGGAAACCTGTTCTCAATTACTGGGCAGCTGGTATGTTTTAATTGTTTGCTTTTTATAAGCAGTAAAATAAAAGGAGTAGTCCTTAAGTATCCTCATACACCGTTAATGCAGTGCTTCCCACACTTGTCATGTATCACAATCCCCAGGGAACTTGTTAAAAATGCAGATTGCCCACCCCTTGAGGTTATGATTTAGTAGGGATATGATTTTTAACAAGCATCCAATGATTTTGGTGCAGATGGTTTGAAGACCACACTTTTCGAAACTCTGCCCAGGGCCTACCCATAATTTATGTGCTCATTATTTGAGCATTTCTAAAAGTGACTGATGATTCACAAAAAAACAGTTTAGTGTAGGTAAAGGCTTACTGTGAGCAACACATGCTTACTCTAATAGAGCTTCATTATTTGGCATTTGGGGAAAATGAGTATTACACACACACACACACACAAAATTTAAAAAATTAACAGACTTTATATTTTAAAGCAGTTTAGGTTTACAGACACTGGAGCATGTAGTACAGAGTTCCCTCTCTCCCCTGTTGATAATGCCCCCTGTTGTTAACATCTTGCATTAGTGTGGTATATTTGTTACAACTGAACCAATATTGGTATATTATTATGAACTAAAGTCTATAGTTTACATTAGGGTTCATTTTTGTGTCATAAAGTTCTATGGGTTTTGATAAATGCATAGTCTTGTGTCCATTATTTTAACATCCAGAAGAATAGTTCCACTGATGTAAAAAAATCCTCTATGGTCCACCTATTCATCCCATTCCCACTCTCGGCAATTGATCTTTTTATTGAAACTATAGTTTTAGCTTTTCCAGTGTGTCATATAATTGTAATCATGTAGTGTGTAGACTTTTCAGACTTGTTCTTTTCACTAAGAAATATACATTTAAGATTCTGTTATGCCTTTTAATGGCTTGATAGCTTATTTCTTCTTATTGCTGAATAAAATTCCATTTTATGGATGTCCCATAGTTTGCTTATCTGTTCACTTTTTGGAAGCTATCTTGTTTGCTTCCAGTTTGGGGCAATTGTGAATAAAGCTTCTATAAACATTTGTGGGCTGGTTTTTGTGTAGATGTAACTTTTAGCTCATTTGACTAAATACTTAAGAGTGTGATTGCTGGATTATATGATAAACTATATTTAATTTTGTAAGGAACTGCCAAACTTTTTAAAAGTGGCTGTAAAATTTTGCATTCCTGTCAGCAATGAATGAGAATTTTTGTTGTTCCACATCCATGCCAGCATTTGTTATTGTTCATTTAAAAAAAACTTTTTTTGCTACTTTCATACGTGTGTCGTGGTATCCAAGTGATGTTTTAATTGCAATTCTCTAATGATATATGATGTTTGACATCTTTTTATATGCTTATTTGTTATCTGTTTATCTTCTTTAGTGAGATATCTGGTTAGATCTTTTGCCTGTTTTGTGATTGGGTTGTTTTCTTATTATTGCATTTTAAGAATTCTTTGAAGGACTTTGTATATAAGTCCTTCATCAGATATGTTTTATAAATATTTTATATCAGTCTTTGGCTTTTCTTTTTATTTTCTTAACAGTCTCTTTTGTATAACAGAAGTTTTTGATTTTCTTGAAGTCCAATTAGCCAATTTTTTCCTTCATAGATTGTGCATATATAGGTAATCTATATAAAAACTCATCGCCAAACCCAAAGTCACCTGGATTTTTTTCCAATGTTATCTTCTAGAAGTTTTATAGTTTTGCAATTTACATTTAGGCTTATGATCCATTTTGAATGTTTTTGCAAAATGTGTAAGGCCAGTGTCTAGATTCTTCTTTTTTTATTTGCACGTGGATATCCAGTTGTTACAATACCATTTGTTGAAAAGTCTATCATTTCTCCACTGAATTGTTCTTGTTTCTTTGTCAAAGATCAGTTGACTGTATTTGTGTCTATTTTGGGGATCTCTATTCTTTTCCATTGATCTGTTTTTTCACCAATACCACACTGTCTTGATCATTATTGTAGCTTTATAGTATGTCTTGAAGTCACATAGTGTCAATCCTCAGACTTTATTCATCTTCAATATTGTATTAGTTATTCTGGGTCTTTTGTCTTTGCATAGAAGGTTTAGTATTTATTTTTGTTGACACACAAAAAACTTGCCAGGATTTTGATTTGGATTGTATTGATTATAGGTTAAGTTCAATTCAATTCATTTCAGTCGCTCAGTAATGTCTAACTCTTTGCAATCCCATCGACTGCAGCACACCAGGTCTCCCTGTCCATCACCAACCCCTGGAACCTACTCAAACTCATGTCCATTGCGTTGGTGATGCCATCCAACCATCTCATCCTCTGTCGTCCCCTTCTCCTCCAGCCTTCCATCTTTCCCAGCATCGGGGTCTTTTCCAATGAGTTCGTTCTTCCCATCAGGTGGCCAAAGTACTGGAGTTCCAGCTTCAGCATCAGTCCTTCCAATGACTATTCAGGACTGATTTCCTTTAGGATTGACTGGTTGGATCTCCTTGCAGTCCAAGGGACTCTCAAGAGTCTTCTCCAACACCACAGTTCAAAAGCATCAACTCTTTGGTGCTTGGCTTTCTTTATAGTCCAACTCTCACATCTATACATGACTACTGGACACCACAGTTCAAAAGCATCAACTCTTTGGTGCTTGGCTTTCTTTATAGTCCAACTTTCACATCTATACAAGACTACTGGAAAAACCATAGCTTTGACTAGATGGACCTTTGTCAGCAAAGTAATGTCTCTGCTTTTTAATATGCCCTCTAGGTTGGTCATAAATTTTCTTCTGAGGAGCAAGCATCTTTTATTTTCATGGCTGCTGTCACCATCTGCAGTGATTTTGGAGTTAAGTTGGTGAGTATTAATATTTTAAGAATATTGACTTTTCCTAACCAGGGAAATAAATTTTTTAACATGTAAAATATTTCTCTGTAAACTTTGAAACTTTGCATAATACAACACTTTCACAATAATATTAATAAAATGTAATGTTAACTTCTCTAACTTTCTAAATGTATGTGAAATAAAATTTGACATTTCCCTTATGGCTTAGGGTAGTCATTATGAGTCTCATTGTGCACTGGTTGCTAATACAGTTGTAGCTACTGTTTCATATTCTTTCTCTGTATTAGGTATCTTAGTTATCCTTTATGGCTAATTGTTTGCATGTCTTTGTTACCAGCTGGATTGTAGGCTTCCTCAGGGCCAAAATCATGTTGTGGCCATTGCTGTCTCCCAAGTGTGAGAGACACTTTATAAATGTTTGTCAAGTGGACCATGACTGTCTCTAATATCCATTTCTCTCTTTTAACTTTTACTTCTACTCTATTGTACTAAAGAAAAACAGATAAATCAACTTTGTTAAGAACTGTCTGCTTAAAAAGAATCACTAAGGCTCTAGACAAAGTCCTTAGTACATTTTTTGTGGGAGCTATTATGGCTTTCGGTGAAGCACAGTGCTACTGTGCATTTTTTTTTTTTTTTTTTTTGGCTACTCCATGTGGCTTGCAGGATCTTATTATTAGTTCCTTTAGCAGGGTTCAAACCTGTGCCCTCGGTAGTAAAATTGCAGAACCCTAACTACTGGACCACCAGGGAATTCCTGACTACTGTATATTCTTAAACATACAGAAAGTTTGAATTCCTATGTGCTCTCCACCTAAATAAAAATAATTGTTAACATTTTTCTATAATTTCTTTTTCTCACTCTCAGTGTAGTAACACATACACACATATTAACACATGCAAACACATATGCTGTACTTTTTGAAAATTAGTAAAAGTTCCAAAATTTTATAAATATTTCAACATGTATCATCTAACAGTAAAGACAATGGAAATAGTTTATTATACTTAAGGAAGTTAACAGTAATCATAAACATTATTTAGTAGTCATTCCATATTTAAATTTCTCTAGTTGTTACAAGAATGTCTTATATATTAGTCAGTCTAGGTTCCTACGCTGCAATTGGCTGATGTGTTCTGTTTTAGGATGTGATGTATTAGGTCGTACTCTGTGGCTTTGGGTAAGTTCCTTTATATCCCTGTTCAGTACAGGATGATCTGTAATATTGTTGTGGAGCTCCGAGAGTGTCTGAGTCTATGATTGTAGCCATTTTAGGTCAATAGTTTTGTCTTTTATCGATTTATTTTGCTGCATTGCCCAGCATATGGGATCTTAGTTCTCTGACTACAGGTCGAACTTTTGTCCTCTGCATTAGAAGCATAGATTCTTAACCACTGGACCACCAGGAAAATCCCTATGTTTTATTTTTAAGTACCAATAAAAATAGGAATGTTATGAAATAATATAACAGGAACTGATAAGCCACCAAATCAAAAAGCAGTGTATTTAAGTCAGATTTTAAATACCAACTAAACCAGGCAAATGTCCATGGAGCTTTTTTTCCCCAGTTTTATTGAAAAATAATTAACATATATTACATGGAACTTTTAAATTATTTCTTCTATGTTGAACTCATCTGTGTGAAAATCTACCAATGGAGATTGATATCTTTAAATACCACTGAGAACCAAGATAGGAATTGAGGTTGTAGACCACTTGTTGAAACTTTTTCTGGCACAGTAATATTCTTTACTATTATGACTCTGGTCAGAAAATAAAACATTTTAGACAGCTGAATTAATTCTTCATGCCAAAATAGTAATGATTTTAAAACATTTAAAAACTTTTCATTTTATAATAATTTTAGACTTTTCAAAAAATTACCAAAAATAAGAACGGTACATATTCTCCACTCAGATCCTCTAGATGTTTATATCTTGCCTAGTTGAAGTACAGTTCTCAAAATTCCTTCAAACTTTCCTTAAGGAATTTCTTTTTTTTTTTTTTTACTTAAGGAATATCTTCAGACTCTGTTTTGGATGAGACTGTCCACTATTTTTGGACTTTAAAACTCCCATACCCACTTTACAGACTGGAGAAGATAATCTTTACCACATCCTCATATTTACTTTTAAAAATTCTAACCTCATCTCCAGTTGGAGAAGGAAATGGCAACCCATTCCAGTATTCTTGCTTGGAGAATCCCAGGGACCGAGGAGCCTGGTGGGCTGCCATCTATGGGGTCGCACAGAGGCAGACATGACTGAAGTGGCTTAGCAGCAGCAGCATCTCCAGTATTTTTCTTTATAAGGCGCTAGAGAAACACTAAAGATATGGTAGGCTGGGTACTGAACAATTTGTCTTTGATATAAACTTAAGGCTTTGTTCTAGAGAATTCCTCTTAGAATAGAACACAGAAATGGAAAAAAAAAAAAAATAGTAAAGCACTTTGTGTGATAAAGTTGGCTGCAAAATCCAAAAAATGAATGTTGGTATTTTAGCTTTCCCCAGGTTACGATTTTAAAAAATTGTTATTGTCCAGAAGTGCTTAAGAGATTACAGCCGTTACATTTTTTTTTAAGGTTAAAAGTCTTGAGAATAATTTTACAGTCAAACTGCTTATTTTTGTTATTTTGGAGATGAATATGTAATGTTTAAATAGTGCCAGATAGGGCTTCCTCCCTCATGCCTTGAAGCTGTATAACACTGTAAGTCTTTTACATATAAGCATTTCATTTTAAAACTATATTCCAGATGAAATAAGCTTAGCATCCTCAAGCAAAATATTTAAAATCTAATTGTAATTAACTTGACTTGTGTTATGTTTTATTAGCATGGGCCTTTCAATTGCTTTGGTTGATTTTATGAATTTTGATACTTGTCTTGATAAGCTCACGTAGAGAGACATTTGGAAGTGGTATTGGTGAAAAGATGGCTTAAAATTCAGGAATTTGGGCAGGCAGTGATATAAATTCAATGTAGATTCATATTTTATTTTTATGTGTACAATTTAATAATTTCAAATTTAATAGAGTGTTTCTTATATGAAGTTCACCATTATGTTCATCTTTCTTAGAGGATTAGTGAGATTAAGGGAATAGTATTAACTCAAAGCTAATAAATTAAACTGTGAAAGCCAAAGAGTCAGGCATAGAGTGCTATAACGAAAGTCTATCCAAAAAGAAATAAATTGGGGTAAGAATTAGAATACTTCCGCATATAACTCAGGTTTTTATTTTCTGTCCTTTTTAATTGGGAAAAGAGTCCTTGGTCCAAATGGACATGTTAGGCTATCAAAAGGCCTAGTGCTATTCCTATGACCTTAGGAATATTATTAGTACCCCAAGAGTGTCGTAACCAGATATCATTGATAAGATTAAGTTTCTTAAACTAGATTGCCAAAGGAAAGTATAAAACATGAGGATAATTTAAATTTATCACTGAAGAAAGCTAAAATCTACCTGTGTAAAAATGTTGATACCAATTGAATTATGTTAAGGATGGCAGGTGGGTGGAGGAAGAAATGGATAACAGAACACATCTATGTGGACGTGTGTGGATGTGTTTATCTGCTGAGAAACAGAAAATCCTGACTCAAAATGGTTTACCCAATAAGGAATATTTATTATCTCACATAGCAGTAAGTCCAAATGTGAACAGCTCCATATTTGTTGATTCAACTACTCAACAAGAGCAGGAATATAAGTTCCCTGCGTCTTTCTGTTCTGCCCTCTTGGACCTGTTGACTTAGTTCCCCACATGGTTGCAAGATGGCTGCCATAGCTCCAGGAATCATTACCAACACAGTGACATTGGGTACAGGGGGTGGTTATCCCCAACTATCTTTTTCGTTAATAAGGAGAGCCTTTCCAAAATGTCCCACACATCACAGTATCCAGAATTATACCTCATGTGCATATCCAAACTAATCCTTGACGATAAGAACAGGAGACCTGGCAGTGTGAAGTAGGTCTTCCTTCCTTTCCTGAGCATCACAGTGTACAGAGGGAAGGACATACCCAAACAATGTAGGCATCTATTTAGCAAAAGGGAGAGAGAGGACTGGATTTTGGTTTCTTCTACTATAAGTAGCATCATTTTCCATCTCTAATCAAGCTTCAATATTTAGTATGAAGGGTTTGGGATTCTTTACCAATTGAGCTATCAGGGAAGCCTGAAGGGATTGGGAGGGGCTATCAAATGAATTTACCATATATGGGCCAATGTGTTAATAAACCAATGTGTCAGAAAGACATTGAAGGAAAGAAGTGGTAACTATCTTAGTCAATGAGTAAAAGTTCAGCTGTGCTCTGAGGGCTGAAGTGCATCAGTGCTGTGACCCACAAAAGAGCAGTTAACCTTCTTCATCTCAAATCTTTTTCAGCTATCTATAGAATAGAATTTCTATTTTAAGATGAAGAGACTTCTGCAGAATATCTGGCTGTGGAATTTATGGGAAGGATTCTGAAAAAAGGATGCATTTTGTGTTATCTTAATAATATGATCTATCCTGAGGCTTGTTTGAAGTTGGCAAATAGAAGCATGTAGTTCCCAAAGAGATTTTTGTGTCTATGCCTATACAAGAAATGTGGAAATTTTAAACACGTTTGAAATGTAAAAATATAGTTTATAGCTTATCAAAGTATATGGTAGATAAGAAATGTGACTGATTATTCTAATCCTTTACTTTGAAACTATGTTGCATGGCTTGGTGCATAACTTCTCATTCTTCCACTTACTGTAACAATAAAATCATATAAATAATAATAAAAAAGCTCAGAACCCTTTACTTCATCACCCATGTATGTGAATGTATGTGAATATAATTGTGGTTAATTGCTTGTCTGTCCCCACAAGACTCTAAGCTCTCATAATGGTTTCTGAATTTTCATGTAGGATGGCCTTGGGGCTGCAATCTCTCTGAAGGGGAGGAATGTATGGAGGACTTGAAGTTTTATTTGCCCAGTACTAAAATCATTGTGAAAAATGAGAAGAATGTTAGTGAGAGTAAGCATGGGGATGCTGGTTGAGATGATGGAGTTTCAAGCACCCCTCCAACCACAATTTGTTTTATGATGAGCAACTCAAAACTGGGTCTATAGTTCACTGTCATATCCCCAGCACCAAGAAATGTGATTCTAAACACCTGTTGAATGACAGGATAACCAGAATCTGTTCCCGTTTGTCAAAAGTAGAAACTAACTAACTTGTCACATGAAGTAATGAGTGGTGACTTTTTATTTGTTTTCCTAATTGTAAAGCCTGTAGGAAGTGGAATGACAGATTAAAAAAAAAAACAATTAAACTCAAGTAGTCTAATTTTGCAAATGTATAGTCCCCCTCTCTAGCATAAATCTTCAGGTGATTTTTTTTTTTGTGTGTGTGAAAAGATACAAAAGAAATGAATGTTCTCAGTCCTGTTTATATCTGAAAATATCTCTATCTCACTCTTACATTTGACGGGATACTTCGGTGCTGAATTTTAGTCAAAATTATCTGCTCTTAGAATTTGTGGCCCTTTCTTTTCTACCTTCTAGCCTTTACTGCAACTGGTATATAAAGTGTTGGTCTTGAAATTTGTCTTCAAAGTACCCTGGAATTCAAGTAAAGAACTGTCAGAACTGATACAGTTGATAGAGACAATGGAGTCTGTAAGTTGCAAGTTCAAAATCATAGGATAAGTGCAGGCAGCAGGATTTAATGGTTATAAGCATGAACTTTGAGGTCAGACAGTCCTGAATCTAAGACATAGCTACCCTTGGTTTTTATTTGATGTGTTACTATGGGAAATTACTTAATCTCTAAGACTAGTTTCCTTGTGCAGGAGATAACAGTGTTTATAATAGGACCGTTGTGATGAATCAGTGGGAGTGCTCACATAACCTACAGTACATAAAAAGATCTCAGTAAAATATATTTTTACTCATGATTATTATTATAATTTGTCATAATAATACTTATATACATGTCTTGATTAGAGTTTATGAGGCAGCTCAATTATACAAGAAGTACATTATAAAAAATTATGAAAAAGCTAAGAACATTGAAGTGAAAATTCAAACAGCATAAATATGAATAAAACAAAAATGAAAAGACTTTATTGTCCTACAGCCTAACCTTACTTCCAGAGGAAGCCACTGAAAAATATTAAAAAATTAATTTTTATGTAAAATGTCTCCAGAATACTCATTAAGATGATTTATCAACTTTAAATAGTGTCAATCGACCCTATGCCATAAATATCGCTGAATTAAGGCTGCTTGCATATTTTATTTCTACCTTCACCACACTAGCTTCATTTGAGTTAATCATATTTTAGTTTTTCTATTGATTACTTTTGTAACTTTAAATTATATACCTAACCCCTATTTCTTGATATGATTTAGACAGTCTTGCTCCCTGTGATTGACATGATCAAATTAGCATTCCTATCCTTTCCAATTCCTCTTCCCATATGACCAACTCGCAACTACATCACATATATTACTTGTACATTGTCAAGATATATCATATTTGTATTGTGTTTGGATATACATGTTGGTCTGTAGGTTGATTCTGAAAATAGAAAATCAATAGAAAGTTTTTGTTTTATTTTTTAAAATATTCTTTTTTAAAAATAGGCACATTTGGTTTATTTATTTATTTATTTTTTGGCCATATGGCACATGGGATCTTAGTTCCCTAACCAAGGATTGAACCCAGGCCCCCTGCAGTGGAAGCACAGAGTCTTAACCACTGGACCACCAGGGAAGTCCCAATAGAGTTTTTATAATATATAAATAATTTCTTTGCCAAACCAAATAGTATTATCGGACTTATGGAGAAGGTATAATTTTAATGTCACAAAATTAGGGTTGCTCATAAAAGAATGTTATAAGCACAAAGCTCAGATGGACTTTTTGTTTTAACACTCTGTCATTTTTCAAGATCATGCCACTGTTTATCTGGACCTCATTCTTTTTCATATTTGTTTCTCCTGACACTTTATCTTTTATATAAGAAAGACAGCCTAGCCTAAGATTGTCAGCTGTTTAACCACAGTTTTTCTTGAATACAGATTAACCATATTAATGTACAAGGGAAATACATTTTCTCAGGCTTTTACTTCTTAAATTATATCTGTCTTACCCTCATGTTGATAGGATTCTTAGGTATTGAATTTCGGATTCAGTACTATTTCCTCTGAACTTGAGGCCATTGTTTGCCTCTCTTCTAGCACTTAGTGTGACTGATGTTAAATCTAGTGGCATTATGTTTCTTATTCCAATGCATGAAATCTGTCTTTGTTTCATGTGGTTTGTTTCATCCTCAGGAAGGTCTTCAGATCATCAGCTTCTTATTGCAAAATTCAGGGTCAAATTGAAGAAAGTAGGGAAAACCACTAGGCCATTCAGGTATGACCTAAATCAAATCCCTTATGATTATACAGTGGAGATGACGAATAGATTCAAGGGATTAGATCTAGTAGACAGAGTCCCTGAAGAACTATGGATGGAGGTTTGTAACATTGTACAGGAAGCGGTGACCAAAACCATCCCCAAGAAAAAGAAATTCAAAAAGGCAAAGTGGTTGTCTGAGCAGGCCTTACAAATAGCTGAGAAAAGAAGAGAAGTGAAAGGCAAAGGAGAAAAGGAAAGATATATCCAACTGAATGCAGAGTTCCAGAGAATAGCAAAGAGAGATAAGAAAGCTTTCTTAAGTGAACAATGGACAGAAATAGAGGAAAACAATAAAATGGGAAAGACTAGAGATCTCTTTGAGAAAACTAGACATACCAAGGGAATATTTTATGCAAAGATAGGCACAATAAAGGACAAAAATGGCAAGGACAAAAAACAGAAGCAGAAAAGATTAATAAAAGGTGCAAGAAATACACAGAAGAACTGTACAATAAAGCTCTTAATGACCCAAATAACCACTATGGTGTGGTCACTCACTTAGAGCCAGAAACCTTGGAGTGTGAAGTCAGTTGGGCCTTAGGAAGCATTACTACAAACAAAGCTAGTGGAGATGATGGAATTCCCAGCTGGCTATTTCAAATCCTAAAAGATGATGCTGGTAAAGTGCTGTACTCATTATGCCAGCAAATTTGGAAAACTCAGCAGTGGCCACAAGATTGGAAAAGGTCAGTTTTCATTCCAATCCCAAAGAAAAGTAGTGCCAAAGAATGTTCAAATTACCGTACGATTGTACTCATTTTACATTCCAGCAAGATTATCAAAATCCTTCATGCTAGCTTTAGCAGTACATGAACTAAGAACTTCCAGATGTACAAGCTAGATTTAGCAAAGGCAGAGAAACCAGAGATCAAATTGCCAACATATGCTGGATCATAGAAGAAGCAAGGGAATTCCAAAAAAAATCTGCTTCATTGACTATGCTAAAACCTTTGACTGTGTGGATTACAACAAACTGTGGAATATTCTTAATGAGATGGGAATACCAGATACAGTACCTGCCTCCTGAGAAACCTGTATGCAGGACAATAAGCAAAAGTTAGAACTAAACATGGAACAACGGACTGGTTCCAAATTGGGAAAGGAGTACATCATGGCTATATATTGTCACCCTCGTCACCCTTGCTTATTTAATTAACTTCTCTGCAGAAGTACATCATGTGAAATTCCAGACTGAATGAATCACTAACTGGAATCAAGATTGCCTGGAGAGATATCCACAACTTCAGATATGCAGATGATACCACTTTAATGGCAGAAAGTGAAGAGGAACTAAAGAGCTTCTTGATGAAGGTGAAAGAAATGAATGAAAAAGCTGGCTTAGAACCCAACATTCAAAAAATGAAGATTATGGCATCTGGTTCTATCACTTTGTGACAAATAGATGGGAAAAATGTGGAGACAGTGTCAGATTTAATTTTCTTGGTCTCCAAAATCAATGTGGGTGGTGACTGTAGCCACAAAATTAAAAGATGCTTGCTTTTTGAAAGAATAGCTATGAGAAACCTAGACAGCATATTAAAAAGCAGAGACATCACTTTGCTGACAAAAGTCCGAATAATCAAAGCTATGGTTTTTCCAGTAGTCATGTATGGTTGTGAGAGTTGGACCATAAAGAAGGCTGAGTGCTGAAGAATTGATGCTTCAAACTATGGTGCTGGAGAAGACTCTTGAGAGTCCCTTGGACTGCAAGGAGATCAAACTAGTCAATCTTAAAGGAAATCAACCCTGAATATTCATTGGAAGGACTGATGTTGAAGCTGAAGCTTCAACAGTACTTTGGCCACCTGATGCAAAGAGCCAACTCACTGGAAAACACCCTGATACTAGGAAAGACTGAGGGCAAAAGGAGAAGGGGGCAACTTAGGATGAGATGGTTGGATGGCATCACTGACTCAATGGACATGAGTTTGAGAAAACTCAGGGAGATAGTGAAGGACAGGGGTTGCAATGAGTCAGACACAACTTAGTGACTGAACAATAGCAACAACTTTATCCTTGGGGCTGTTGAAATTCACTGGGATTTGTTCAAGTCTTCTGCTTGGCTGTCACTGGCACTCTCATATGAATACTCATGCTTGTTCTTCAGCTCTGGGAAATTTTCTTCAGTAATTTTTAATTTTATATCATCATCTTCTATTTCTTTTTTCTTACTTTTTATGAGATACATATGTGTTTTGAGGATTTATCCTCTATGCATCAACTTTTCTTTCATATTTTCTCTTTTTCTTTTGATTGTATAATGTGTATGACCCTTTTATATTTGTCAATCATATTTTTAGTTTCCAAGAACAATTTGTTTTCTATTTGCTTTTTTTGGGGGAAGGAAGTGTTTATAATATCATCTTAAATATCTCTGGGAATACTAAGTGGCTTTCTTTTGTATCAGGTCAGTTGTTTTCTTCGTTTGTCTTGGTCCTTTTCTCTTGGATTCTTGCTGTTCCTTGGATACCATTAATGCTTGATTTTCTGCTCAGATTCATAATTAAAGAACAAAGTTCATAGATAAAGGTGGCTGCTGTGGGTTTTCTTTGTGTCATTGTGGAAAGGCACTGATTTTTGAAAGATCTTTTTTTAATTGAAAAATTAATGCATACTGATACTAAAAAATTAAAAGCAAAAAAAAAAAAAAAGAGGAAATGAAAAGGGGTATATACTGAAAATCATGAACCTCTCAGAAACCCTCTCAACTGTTAACCAGTTTTACTTAGACTGCTTCTTTAGTCTCCTTCTAGGAAATTTATACAGGAATGTTTATATCTATATATATTCCCTATTTTTACAATAATGGTAGTAAGTTATACATGTTGTTCTTTACTTTGCTTTAAAAATGATGTGTTTTGCATGTGGATATATTATTCTTTTTCATGGCTACAGAGTTTTACATTGAGTGGAAGTGTTTCCCTATTGATGGGAAGAAGTTAGATTCCATCTAATCTTTTGTATTACAAATGTTACTGTGCCAAATATCCTTGTACAAACTTCTTGGGGCTTGAAAGTGAAAGTTTACTCACTCAGTCATGTCTGACTCTTTGTGACTCCATGGACAGAAGAGCCTCCTCTGTCCATGGAATTCTCCAGGCAAGCATATTGGAGTGTGTAGCCATTCCCTTCTCAAGGGGATCTTCCCAACACAGGGATCAAACCAAGGTCACCTGCATTGCAGGCAAATTCTTAACCAGTAAACATTTTTAAAGGAGATATTTCTGGGTTACAGGGTATGTGTATTTGAAGCATGGGTTAAACATTTTTGTTAAATTAGTTAATTTCTTATATGGATTATAGGTGTTCATTGGAGAAAAGTCCAAAGGTACAAAAAAATATAGTAAAAATTAAATCTTTTCCAACCCTTCCTTGTCTTCCTCTGATACCCTTCTCAATCTCAACCAAGACTTTTATCACATATAGGGGTTTGTTAGTGTGTTTGTGTGTATTGACACTTCTGTCACATATGGATATGTGCGTCTGTGTGTGTTTCTTCTCATGTAAATTCCTAGAAGTAAGATAGCTGAGTCAAAGATATGGGAAGCATTTCTTTTTAAAAGTGAGTAAATATTTTTTTCTGTGAAAAATATTCGTATTTAATATTTTTAAATGGATCCATTTGAGCCCTCCTGTATGTGCCATGAGTCAGGCCCTGAGAGTTACATCTTATGCTCCTTCACTCACTTCTGCTTTTCCCAAATCCACATTCCATATAGATGCCAAGGGTTTTTCCAGGGATGGATGTTTATCTTCACCTGTATCAGAACAGAGTAGATTCTTGCAGTTTCATATACTCTCCATTCCTTCCTTCTAACATTAGAATCCATGGCAGATGACAAATAAAGAAATAGCGTTTGGTTCATTTGGTCTCTCGTCAGCACTGTTGAAGGTAAATGGTGCAATTAGATGTTTGCCTAACAACATAAAGAGGCCAATATTTGATGCTGGGCAACTTTCTGTGCGGAACAGTGTAATTGCTGAAATGCTGTTTGTCTTCCTACCTTTTCATTACTATCATTTTCGTTCATTTCTAGTGCCTTTTACAAGCTTTCATTTCTCCATCTGTGGACAGTCTTGGTTGAGTGTATGAGGTTTCTAGTGGCACTGATCTGCAAAGAGGCATATAGCTCTTATTACAGCACTAAAAGAATCAGAACAGTGTCAAGAAAGCATAGTTTTTGCATTGAAATTTGCAAAGATGAGTAGCTTGTTTTATTAATTTTCATTGTTAGTCAGTTTAGGTGAACATTGTGGAGATTTACATTGATGAATAAAGCAAGACTGGGTGGTAGAATGTTAATGGAATTTTAAAATCAGCATATGTGCGATTGGAAACCGTCTGTACCTCCCAGAAACTGTGTGACCTTGGCAAAATGAAAGTAATATCTCTGTGTCTCCACTTTCTTATCTGTAAATATTCATAGGATTGTTGTGGGGATTAAAGAGATAATGTAAGCAAAGGACCTTTTCAAGTGCTATCAGTGTTATGTAAAATTATAATGTTAACATGAGACATAGAACTTAGTAAAATCAACAAGATTAATTTTCATTATAATTTCCAACATTAATTTCCAACATTGCACATTATGCTAGATTATTAGTTTCAGATACATTGTGTTTTCATAGTTTAATGGAAAATATGGAAGGTCATAGGTTTTCGGATGGAGTATCTCATGATTCACATATATCTTGGCCTTAATGAATGTTGCCAGAGTCCCAGTAGGACCAGAGCCCAGGTGTAGTGGGAACCAAGGTCAGGACTTGTGATGATAGACTGGAAAAGGCATGGCATGCCAGCCCCAAGGAGAGTGGATCTTACTTGTTGAATATTGGAAGTCTGTGGGGCTGTCACTTTGGAAGCATGATATGGAATATAGAAAGATACCAATAGACACAATAAGAGGGTGAAAAATTCTTCAATGGCAAAGGATCCCCAGAAACATCCTCACTTGGAATAACTACATAAGGCAGAAGGCTATTTGGCATGGTCCCACGTGGAAGCATAGGTCTCCCAAATTTCTATAGAGAACACTACTGCTGCTGACTCTATTTCTGTTGGTGGCGAGTTGGCCAGGAGTGAGAGGTTCACCTTTACATTCTTGGTGGGTTTTATAGCCTCCTGCCACCTGTCAATGGCACCCCACTGCAGTACTCTTGCCTGGAAAATCCCACGGACAAAGGAGCCTGGTGGGCTGCCATCTATTGGGTCGCACAGAGTCAGACACAACTGAGCGACTTCACTTTCACTTTTCACTTTCATGCATTGGAGAAGGCAATGGTGGCCCACTCCAGTGTTCCTTCCTGGAGAATCCCAGGGATGGGGGAGCCTGGTGGGCTGCTGTCTATGGGGTCGCACAGAGTCGGACACGACTGAAGTGACTTAGCAGCAGCAGCCACCTGTCTGACTGTGTTGTAGACACTGGCTTGGGTCTGCTTACTTACCAGGTGCAAGAAACTGTTCCAGAAGAAGCTAAGCCCATCTCTGAGTCTTTACTCAAGAGACTGGGTGGTGGAATTGACACAGCAAGCAGATCTAGGCTGTAGGCCTGTCTTAGTTTATTCCTGCAGGGTGCAACAAGGGCTCATAAGAAGCAGTAAAAACAGTTGCAGAGCACAATGGATTGGTTAAGGAAGAGGCTGAGAGCAGGGAGAGCACTGAGGACCATTGCCATAGGTGAGGAATGAAGTAGCCATGTCTTAAGTTGGAAGGTGTCGTGGGAAGGGAGATGGCAGAGACAGTGTGAGAGAAGAATCAATATTAGAGGAGTTAGAAGAATGAATATTAGAAAGGAGAAGCTAGAGATAGGAGACCAGGATTATGTCAAGGCTTCACACTCAGGTGGGAGGGAAGAGGAGGAGGAGAAGATGTGGATAATGGGGAGAAGAGACGTGACAGTGTCTACCAGGAGGCTGGAAATGAAACAGGAGGTGATAGAGCAGGGCACAACCTTTAAAAGACTGACATGGCCATAGGACATGACAAAAACTGGTTAGAACCAATAACTAGGTCCAAGATGGTGGAAGATTTGATTTCCAGTAGAGCTTGAGCCTCATTATACACTCATTGTAATACATTAGCATGCTAAATTACACACCCACCAGCATCATGACCATTCTGAGGCCAACCATAAAAGGTTAAAAAGTGGGCAGTGGCCCAATTCCTGGAAATCCCCACCCTCTTCCCCAAAATAATTGAAATAGTCTTCCCACTCACTGGGCTGTGAAATTACCCAGCCCATAAAAACTAATCATGCCATGTTTCAAGGCCCTCTCATTTCAATTGTGTGCTCTCTTTCATCTTTTGAGATGGCCTACACCCTATGGAGTATGTTTCTGTCTAAATAAATACATTTCTTAGCTATCATTTCATCCCTGAATTCTTTTGCGAGCAAGAAAGGACCTTAAATTCACTGACAGCAGAAAGGCAAAAGTTAAAAGAGCATTCAGAATTAGAGAGGCAGAGAATAAATTTGGAAGGTTTCATTTATAAGCCAAAGGGAAAAAACTTGGTATAAGAGAAGGTTCTACAAACTGTATTCCAATGAAACAATTTGCTTTCACAGAAGAGTTTGATTCAGATCATACATGATCTAATTTAAGAGAGGATGCTCAGCACCCGTGCTGGCTCCACCTTCTGTTGCCTTCCTTTAGGTCTGTGGTGCAGAAATCTTGGCACTCAGAAATCTTGGTTGAATGACTATGTGGAGCTGCAATATCTGGCGGACCCTGAAAGCAGCCTTATGCACAAGGTGAGACCCACCAATTGTGAGTCATTACCTACTTACTTAGACATGTATACGAGTGGTGTTCAACTTGGCTGTGCATAAGAATCACTTGGGGAACTTTAAAAAATCCTTAGGCCAGGGTACTATACAGACCAGATGCATTCCCCTACTCTGAGGATTTTATTGTTTATTCAAGGATCAGAAACACATCAAATATCCCCTCTGAGTGAAAAGCATTGTTGCTGCTTGAACAATATTGTCCTCTTGAACTGCCCTTGTGGAGTTGGTGGTACAGGCATTCTTTCTGTATGAACCTGCCCATGCGGTACTACAAGCCAGTATAGAAAGATGTGGGAGGTGTGGAGGAGGTTGGGGGACTGGGGAAGAAGAAGTCAAAGAGGGAAGTGGAACCAGGGAGACACCATGGCAAGGTCACCAATAGAGGGGCCTTCAGAAGTGTGAGTTGGTCATCACCATCTGTCACTGTCAGATGCCATGGTGATTTAGGCATGGTGAGGAGCTAGAAGAAGCCAGAGGGTTGCATTGAGTTTCGGTGTATGGTGTTTGGAAGACAGTGTGTGAAACAAGTAAGGAGTAAAAGCCTGAAAGCATGGAAGTAGTGAGTATAGACAGAGGTAATAAACTGGTGGCACATGTGGCTCACAAATGTACTTTGAATGACCTTCAAAGCATTCCAATGTTACAAAAATAGTTTTCAATGTTTATAAATTGGAAAGTTTCATATAAAACACAATTTTTTATTTCTCTTGAAAAAACTGGGAGATCTGACACTGTTTGCTTCCTGTTGGCAATAATTGGTCATCTATCTTAGAAATAACTGCTTTCTTGGTTCACCACACAGTCCTGTCCCTGTGGTTATCCTTTTCACTCAGCTCATTTCTCTCATGTGAATGACCTCCCTGGCCTCTGTAGGGAAGAGAATTTGAGACTTGGACTTGAGGCAAATATCTGTTAGGTGGTTTGAAAGGGAGAGGAGGAGCCCTGGGCTCCATTCATAGGTGTTAAAGAGAAAACCAAAAGCCCTGAATGGCATTCCTTGTGTTAAAGCCCATACCAAACTTAGATTTAGCACTGGACTTAGTGGCAGTTAGGACTTCCCTGGTGGCTCAGATGGTAAAGTATCTGCCTACAATGTGGGAGAACTGGGTTCGATTCCTGAGTCAGGAAGATCCTCTGGAGGAGGAAATTGCACCCTACTCCAGTACTCTTGCCTGGAAAATGCCATGGATGGAGGAGCCTGGAAGGCTGCAGTCCATGGGGTCGCTGAGGGTTGGACACGACTGAGCGACTTCACTTTCACTTTTCACTTTCATGCATTGGAGAAGGACATGGCAACCCACTCCAGTGTTCTTGCCTGGAGAATCCTAGGGACGGGGGAGCCTGGTGGGCTGCCGTCTATGGGGTTGCACAGAGTCGGACACGACTGAAGTGACTTAGCAGCAGCCAGTACTCAAGCCTGGAAAATCCCATGGATGGAGGAGTGTGGTAGGCTACGGTTCATGGGGTCACTAAGAGTCAGCCATGACTGAGCCACTTCACTTTTCACTTTTACTTTTAGTGGTAGTTTCAACCTTCCCCAGGAACAGAACCTTAGTCAGCCCACCTGGAATATTCTGATCAGCATCAAGGAGGTTATCTGTCCCTTGGGCCCTCTTTATTGCTCATCCCTGCCCGCCAAAGGAAGAAGATATAATCTGCATTATAGACCTCCACTCTTCCCTCAAAAGAAGATGACCTGGCTTGAAACAGTCCTTTCTTTTCTTTTGCTAGTAGCGTCTTGCCCCACCCTCCTGCCTGTAAGAACCTCTGGTTTTCGTATAGCCTTTCAGTTATTCAGTTGCTCAGTCCTGTCCAACTCTTTGCGATCTCATGGACTGCCGCATGCCAGGCTTCCCTGTCCTGCACCGAATTCTGGAGCTTGCTCAAACTCATGTCCCTTGAGTTGGTGATGCCATCCAACCATCTTGTCCTCTGTCATCCCTTCTCCTCCTGCCTTCAATCTTTTCCAGCATCATGGTCTTTTCTAATGAGTTGGTTCTTTACATCAAGTGGCCAAAGTGTTGGAACTTTAGCTTCAGCATCAGTCCTTCCAATGAATATTCAGGGTTGATTTTCCTTTAGGATGGACTGGTTGGATCTTCTTGCAGTCCAAGGGACTCTCAAGAGTCTTATCCAACACCACTGTTCAAAAGCATCAATTCTTTGGCACTCAGCCTTCTTTATGGTCCAACTCTCACATCCATACATGACTACTGGAAAAACCATAGCTTGACTATATGTATCTTTGTTGACAAAGTGATGTCTCTGTTTTTAATATGTTGTCTAGGTTTGTCATAGCTTTTCTTCCAAGGTGCACTAATGCTAAAGAAGCTGAAGTTGAATGGTTCTATGAGGACCTACAAGACCTTTTAAAACTAACACCAAAAAAAGATGTCCTTTTCATCATAGGGGACTGGAATGCAAAAGTAGGAAGTCAAGAGATACCTGGAGTAACAGGCAAGTTTGACCTTGGAGTACAAAATGAAATGGCAAACAAAGGCTAATAGTTTTGCCAAGAGAATGCACTCATCATAAGAAACACCCTCTTCCAACAACACAAGATATGACTCTACACATGGACATCATTAGATGGTCAATACTGAAATTAGATTGATTATATTCTTTGCAGCCAAAGATGGAGAAGCTCTATAAAGTCAGCAAAAACAAGATGGGGAGCTGAATGTGGCTCAGATCGTGAACTCCTTATTGCAAAATTCAGACTTAAATTGCAGTAGGTAGGGAAAATCACTAGGCCATCAGGTATGACCTAAATCAAATCCCTTATGGTTATCCAGTGGAAGTGACAAATAGATTCAAGAGATCAGATCTAATAGAGTGCCCGAAGAACTATGGATGGAGATTTGTAACATTGTACAGGTGACCAAAACCATCCCCAGGAAAAAGAAATTTAAAAAGGCAAAGTGGTTGTCTAAGGAGGCCTTACAAATAGCTGAGAAAAGAAGAGAAGCAAAAGGCAAAGGAGAAAGGGAAAGATATACCCAACTGAATGCAGAGTTCCAGAGAATAGCAATGAGAGATAAGAAAGCCTTCTTATGTGAACAGTGTGAAGAAATAGAGGAAAATAATAGAATGGGAAATAATAGAGATCTCTTTAAGAAAACTGGACATACCAAGGGACTGTTTCATGCAAAGATGGGTACAATAAGGGACAGAAACGGTATATATCTAACAGAAGCAGAAGATATTAAGAAGGGGTGGCAAGAATACACAGAAGAACTATACAAACAGATCTTAATGGCTCAGACAACCATGATGGTGTGATCATTCACCTAGAGCCAGACATCCTGGAGTGCAAAGTGAAGTGGGCCTTAGGAAGCATCACTACGAACAAAGCTAGTGGAGGTGATGGAATTCCCAGCTGAGCTACTTCAAATGCTAAATGATGATGCTATGAAAGTGCTGCCTGCAAATTTGGAAGACTCAGCAGGGTCCACAGGACTGGAAAAGGTCAGTTTTCAAGCCAATCCCAAAGAAAGGCAGTGCCAAAGATTATTCAGACTACTGCAAAATTGCACTCAATTCACAGCCTTTCAGAGTGCCCTTCTGTTTACTAGATGGGCTGCTTCCCAATTCATGAATGGCTGAATAAAGCCAATTAGATCTTCAAATTTACTTGATTGAATTTTTTTTTAGCAGAGGTGAAGGGGGAGAAGTCCATGTTGAAGCTGCTGTGGGAGGTGGATCGCAGGGAATTGAAACAGGTAGAGAGGAAGGTGGAATAAGGGAAGAGCTTCTGGGGGTTAGTCTGGAATAAGAACACAGAAATGGGAAGGAAAAAGAGGATGTTTGAAGATAGAAAATTTTGGGAGGAGAGGAAAGAATATGAGAGCCTGTAAGTCTCAGTATCACAAGTTCCTCACCACTAGTTAGGTAGAGGACAGAGCAGTGTGTTTGAGCAATGTGTTTGAGCAGTGTGTTTGAGAAGATTTGGAGCAATCATAATAGGAATAAAGGAAAGTAATTTAAGCTCAGGATGGGGAGTGGGAAACTGGCCCTGAAAAGTACTCAGTACATAAGGATTTCTGATGACTTATTTAGAAACAGCTCTTCCTTATTGAATTGAGATAATAGTTTTAAAATAGAAAATGATTTTTTGTAGCTTTTGGAGTCATGTTATTTTAAAACTCATTTTAAAATATAAAATTTCAGGGGCATTAGGGATAAGTTCCATATAAACCATTAGCATAATAAAGCTTATTTACATTTTATGGTAACTCAATTATATGCTGCAAAGTTTTCTGTTCCATTGTTTTCCCAATGGTAGTACCATTTTATTAAATCATGTAAGGAAGTGGTTTAAAAGCAGTCTGCCAAAATATTCAAATGTTGTGATTCAAGCCAATATTTCTGTTTGACTGAACCCTTTCAGATCATATAAAAGCCATTTATATTTATTGAATGGAACAAATGTTTGTTTCTTAGGGAAATTTTTTTTCTTTTTTGGTTGTTCAGGTCTGTTTATTTTCAGAGATGGAAGGCATTATATAAGCTGAAATGGTATTGCATCAAAATTATCCTTCATCAGTTTGTTTTATACCACTTATTTTTAATTGATGCTGGCATCTCCTAGGTTGCTCACTGGTAAATTTGTTTTGCTGACTTAAGTATTGGAGATTGTTTCATGAAGTCTGGAGAGCATTACAAATCCTGAACTTGTATTTTAGGAGGTCATGGCTTATAGAAAAGTGGGAAGGTAAAGAATAGTATTGTTTTATTGAAGACTTTATAAGTTAGGCAGAAAATAAATTTTCATATTAAGAATGTACATATATGTGTTTTGTATACTCCTTAGAATTATGTTACATGACTTTTTGTACCATTTAATTTTCTTCACAAGAAGGGAAAATTTTCTGTGCTTAAAAGACAGTCTTATAAGTTGGTTAACTGAATTATATAATGTGAGGGATGCTGAGTGTTGGGATTTGAAGGGGTCAATCAGTTTATTACAGCTGAGTTTTGAATCAACTGGGAAACAGACACAGGAAATGGACACTGAGGAAAAAAAAATGCAAAACAGGACTAGACTTAGATGTGGGGCCAAAATGGGCTTCCTATTCCCCTTTCTTCCAAGTGTAGCTGCTGAGACCTTTGTGGTGGATAGATTGTGCCTACAGAGTGCTATTTTCCTGCTATCTTCTTGAAAGACAGTGGCCCAATGCACACTGAGTGAGAGGCCACTTGCAGCCTTGCATTGCTGATCTACCCAGCAGTAAAGAGTGGGCAAAGGACATCAGGCTCTCAGCACAAACCACAGAAAATTTGCTCCTTCTCCTAGAAGCCAGTGGGTAGGATCCATATAACTACAGTTTCTACAGCTAGAGCAGAAGTTCTTATTCTGTGAGCCTGCAAGAATGTGCAAGGAAGTTTGCACTTATAAGTGCAAGGAAGGTTGCACTTATACTAGGGAACTCAGTTTCTGCATACCTCTAAGTGCCACACTGCACAAAGTTTTACAGTTAGGAACCATTTATCTGGGGTATTTCTTTTTTTAGTCCTCTGATTTATTGAAAATGGATTTGATAGAAAGAGAAGGACAGTTATATATAAAGTCATGAGAAGCACCATATTATGTATCAGCTAGCTTTTAACATGTTGCGAGAGGATAATGTAGCATGAGACAAGAAACTGCTTTATGTCTTTTCCCCTTCTTTCCTCCTCTTCTTTTCTACTTCCCTTTCTCACTGCCACTGATGAGGCAGGTAGCAAATCCATGAACCTCTGTGCCTTGAGCCTAAGCCCAAAGTTCATTTCTAGACTTGAGTAACTGGGCCATGGGGTAATAGTTGCCCATAAAAAAGGACAAAGATGCTTTGTTTTTTAACTTGTGAAAAAATGTCACTTTATGAATTTGTTGCCCACATTTTAGTTGACAAAACATGATCTGGTGACTACACCAAGCACTCACAAATTATGCTCAGTTGAACTCAGACTTTTCTTCTGTCTGATCTCCTGGCTCCAGATTGTTGTTGTTGTTTAGTCACTAAGTCATCTCTGACTCTTTGTGACCCCACTGACTGTAGCTTGCCCGGCTTCTCTGTCCGTGGGATTCACAGGCAAGAATACTAGAGTGGGTTGCCATTTCCTTCTCCAGGGGATTTTCTCAACCCAGGAATTAAAATCTGCATTCGCAGGTGGATTCTTTACCTCTGTGCCACCAGGGAAGCCTGGCTTCCAGATTAGCCTCCTCCAATTCCTCTTCTACAGTTCACCAGGGAAAGCTACTAAATTATATGGAAAAGCAAGAGAAGGCTAATTACAAAGTTCAGATGGATACCTTGGGTTGGGTGTGTGGGAGTGGTCAGGGGTGGAGATTTGGGAGGTCTTATGGTGCTTCAAAGGCACTGGTAGAAATTTTTAAACTGGGTGTTATGTATAAGCTCATTCATTTATATTGATATTTTCCTACTTTTCACCAGTATTATTTATACCTTTTTATAAATATTTCATCATTTGAAGTTATAAAACTAATTTAAATTATGAATATGAATCTTACCATTTATATTGTGCAATGCCAGTTTTCAATGCATTTAACTCAAAATGGAAGCTCCAAAATAGCATAATTTTATTTCATATGTGTATATGTATTTTGTTTTTAGTAGATCAGTAGAAATGTTGTATAAAATGAACTCAATTGTTTTCATTTCACTTCTTGATACTGTTACATTCTACCAATGCTCTTCAGCTTACTGATGAGTAAAGAAGAACTGAAAGGAAAGGGAATTATGAATTTTTTTCCTTCTGTGTCATCATTTTCAGTGAGTTTGTCTAATAGAGGGAAGTAACTCATGTATGAAAGAATATGATGAAGTTCTTCAATCTTGTTTTGTAAAATGCTGCTGCTTTCCTTTTGCATTGAAAGTAAGCTCTGGCTAATATGGAAAACATGGCCTTTTGGGGTTGTCATTTATTCTGTTTTAAATATAACATACTTACTTTGTACTCACTTTGAATCTCATAGAATTATCACACATTTTAGGTCCACTGGAATGCTATGCTGATGGGCATCATAAATGCTATACAGAAAATGAAGTTTATATTTCTTCTGCTCATGTGTATGGTCATTGTCCCATTGGGCTTCTCTTACAAAACACAAGCTCAAAGATAAAATTATTAAGAATTTCAAAATGGCAAGTACAGAACATTAAACCAAACCATTTAAATCTGTTGAGCACAGGCCCTTTGTGACTGAACAGGTTACACACCTGAAGAGGTATCTGCTCATAGCCCTGATGAGGATTCTGATTGGCCCAGGCTGGGTCAGACATGGATCCCTGGACATATCCCTTAGTCCAGCGTATGGAGCCCTCTGGCCAGGCCTGGCTCACCTGTCCACAAATGGAGCAAAAAACAAGGTATAGTCAGCTTTCCCAGCTAGCAGTAATAGGGGGCTGCTTCCTCAAAAAATCCAACAACAGGCAAACAACAGATGTTAACTGTTGCTCTACATCTATCTGCTTCACTTTCATCTCCTGCCCCTGTTTTAATCCTTAAACACCCCTCAGGGACCTTTTTGTCATTCCTAAGATATCCCAGGTTTTGGCATGACTTTGCTTTTGCACACATTCTTCTTCTTGAAACATGTTTCCTCTTCTGGAAAACTTTTACTAATTCCTTAACACTCAGTTCAAATTCACTTCCGCTGTGGAGTCTTCTCTGACTTCCTCTGGCAGAATAATTTCTCAGACCTTAAACATTTACAGTTCTTTATTTGTTTTTGAGTCACAGCACCATCGCTTCTATTCCAAAGCATCTGTATTCTTGTCTACTTCTCTTCCTAGACTCTGCAGTCCTTGGGAACAGGGACTGTCTTATCCTCTTTTTCAGTGTTCAGTGTAAAGCAAATGCCTGTTACATAGTATGTCTTGGATAAGTGGTGAATAAAACACAATGAAAAGCTGATGTCATAAAATAATATTTTCAAGCTGCCTTCTCTAATATTAAACTGGTACCCCCAAAGGATAAATGAATCCTGTGTTTGGGATATCATTGGGAGCATAAGAGAATTTTCAATTTCTTTTTTCTCAAGTACTGGGCTGTTTTTTGAAAACTCTTAGAAGAGACCAGTTAAATGCAAAACTCAGAGAAGTAACATTTTTAAATTCAGATATATTTCCAAGAGTCTTTTCCTAAGATCAAGCATGCTGTCTGGGGGTCAGTCCTTGATTACTGTCTGCTGATAGGCAGTAGACACCATTTTCCTCCTTGCTCACTGGGCAGATCAGCCTGGGGTTTTGGGAACTCAAGAGCTACATGTGTCGTGAATATGAGACTGGTCATGCATCACCTCTTATCATGATATTTGTCCTCACATAATTGGGCTCTATTGTAGTAGCACTAGCTAGAGGTGCAGGAAACAAATGATATGACCCTGTTCTCACCTTGAAATCCCCTTTCCGGTTCCATGTATTTAGAAGCTCCATTCCATTACATGTCAAGATGAAGGAGCTGCTGCTCAAAATTCTGCCTTTGGAAAATTTGCTCCAGGGAAGGAGCAGCCATTGGAAAAATGTAGACAATTTCCTGATGTTAGAAACAGGCTAAGCTGAAAGTGTAGAAAGCCTTCTGGAACTTAATACATGTAATTCTTAGACTCCAATAAGAAGGATAAAATACGGAACTAAAATACACAAGATGAAATTGGCAACAATTAAAATTATATCAAAATAAATTAAAAAATCAATTATTTATAAGAAAATGGTGTGAATTACAGCAGGATCCTCTATGACCCACCTCCCAGAATATCGGAAATAAAAGCAAAAATAAACAAATGGGACCTAATTAACCTTAAAAGCTTCTGCACATCAAAGGAAACTATCAGCAAGGTGAAAAGACAGCCTTCAGAATGGGAGAAAATAATAGCAAATGAAGCAACTGACAAACAACTAATCTCAAAAATATACAAGCAACTCCTACAGCTCAACTCCAGAAAAATAAATGACCCAATCAAAAAATGGGCCAAAGAACTAAATAGACATTTCTCCAAAGAAGACATACAGATGGCTAACAAACACATGAAAAGATGCTCAACATCACTCATTATCAGAGAAATGCAAATCAAGACCACTATGAGGTACCACTTCACACCAGTCAGAATGGCTGCGATCCAAAAGTCTACAAGCAATAAATGCTGGAGAGGGTGTGGAGAAAAAGGAACCCTCTTACACTGTTGGTGGGAATGCAAACTAGTACAGCCACTATGGAGAACAGTGTGGAGATTCCTTAAAAAACTGGAAATAGAACTGCCTATGATCCAGCAGTCCCACTGCTGGGCATACACACTGAGGAAACCAGAAGGGAAAGAGACACGTGTAGCCCAATGTTCATCGCAGCACTGTTTATAATAGCCAGGACATGGAAGCAAGCTAGATGTCCATCAGCAGATGAATGGATAAGAAAGCTGTGGTACATATACACAATGGAGTATTACTCAGCCATTAAAAAGAATTCATTTGAATCAGTTCTAATGAGGTGGATGAAACTGGAGCCTATTATACAGAGTGAAGTAAGCCAGAAGGAAAAACACCAATACAGTATACTAACGCATATATATGGAATTTAGAAAGATGATAGCAATAACCCTGTGTACAAGACAGCAAAAGAAACACTGATGTATGGAACAGTCTTATGGACTCTGTGGGAGAGGGAGAGGGTGGGAAGATTTGGGAGAATGGCATTGAAACATGTAAAATGTCATGTATGAAACGAAATGCCGGTCCAGGTTCAATGCACGATACTGGATGCTTGGGGCTGGTGCACTGGGACGACCCAGAGGGATGGTATGGGGAGGGAGGAGGGAGGAGGGTTCAGTATGGGGAGCATATGTATACCTGTGATGGATTCATTTTGATATTTGGCAAAACTAATACAATTATGTAAAGTTTAAAAATAAAATAAAATTAAAAAAAAATAAATAAAAAAATAATAAAAAAAATGGTGTGAATTAGTATAAAGAATAAAACAAAACAATAAAAAGAAATATGATCATGTAGAATTGTGAGAAGAAACCTCTATTGTCTCAATATCTCTGTTTTCTTAGCAAAATCTTGATCTATTTCTGCCCACTATACTTTAGGTTTAATCTTTAAATCTTGACTGTTCTCCAAGGAAATGAAACATATACAGATCATTTTTATGCAGTTGTACTTAAAATATTGTTTTCTCTGGATAAATCACCCTACTAGCTATTACTTTCAGTTTGACATTGTATTAAAGTTTTGAACTTGTTTTCTATGGCTCCATATTGTTGAAAACAAGCTGATAAAAGAAACCTTAAATATAAACTGAAATGCAGTATATAATTGAGAGATTGCTGGAATTTTAAAAACATATAAAAATTGAGCAAGTCATGTGTGGGCTCCCATATTTCTAGTCTTGAATACTTTTTTGTCAATTTATTGATTCATAAAATGTTCACCATCCATCATACCTATAAGAAAACTGTAAACTATGATTAATGCTCCTTGTAAGCATTATATTTGGTCAGGGTGCTGTATCATCATAGAAAAATTAATCACTTAAATCAATATTGAATTGAGATATATGGTTAGGATATCTAAAAACACTCTGTCTCTAATCATTATTTGGTGGTTTTTCTAATCCTGCAAGAAGATGAATGTCGTATTAACTAATGACATCTGATTCAGGGCATCTTGTAACTAACAGCTCCCAAGGAGAGAAAGTCCACGAATGGAAGTTGTTATAAAGGGTAAAGGAAAGAATATGACAGAAAAAATTAAAGGTGCCAGAAAAAATAGGCTTTAAATTGAGAGTAATGAATGTGAAGTTTTGCTCTTGCATGGCAACAATAATCTGTCACCTCCCACACCCTTCTTGGATGAAAAAAACTAATTGGCCTCACAGATAACATCTGCTAAATGTAGTGTCAGAATAACAGGTGGTTAGAAATGTGTTAAAAAAGCATCTTAATTAAACTGATACCCATGAATTCTCAAAACTTTAAAACTTCCTATTAAATGGTCACATACATTTGAAGAAATGTGTGGCTGTTTGTAAACTGGAGATTAAATTCAAATACATTAAAAAACTGTCATTGACTTAATTGAGAATAAAAAACTCATTTTTTAGTCTTTTGGTAATTTACAACTCAAAAAAGAATTCATAACCAGAGACTTCTTTGGGGGTAAACGTTGAGATGAACAATTAAATGCTCATGGGCTTTGTATATCCATGTGTATGTGGAGTATGTGCTCAGTCACTTCAGTCATTTCAGACTCTTTGTGATCCTATGAACTGTAGCCTGCCAGGTTCCTCTGTCCATGGGATTCACCAGGCAAGAATACTGGAGTGGGTTGCCATGCCCTCTCCAAAGTGATCTTCCTAACCCAGGAATTGAAGTTGGGTCTCTTCCATTGCAGGTGAAGTCTTTACCGCTGAGCCACTGGGAAAGCTTGTATGTGGAGTACATACAATTAAATATTCAACATTATTCTACCATTATTAAATTTAACATATATATGAACACCAGAAATACAATAATGGATTTCTACTTTCAAGTCTGGCCTCATTTAGCCTGGCCTTTTTCTTCTGGGATTCTATAATTCAAGTCATTCCTTTATTTATACAACCAAATATGAGTACTAGCTTTTCTGTAAGTGTGTTCTATTTCAGAAAATATGTTTAGAAGGAAGGTTGAATATCTGAATTCCACTTGGTTCTGAATGCAGAATACTGATCCACAGAAAAAAGGCTTCTGTGCTCTACTGATTTTGCAGAAATACCTGACAAAACAAAGTTAAACATGTCTCTTCACATTCTTAGAGCCCGTGATAGGACTAAACTGTATTGTCACTTTCTGAGAAGAGGATATAGTACTTAGCATTGACCTTCACTTTTTGACCATGAAAACCTGGACAGAAGAATCCTTGACCATAGGATGGAAGAATGTGTTGCCAAAGTCAATTTCTGTGTTTGTGATGGTCATTTTATACCTCAGAGGAGGGTTACACCTGAATTGGGAGTGAAGACAGTGACACCTGACTAGTAAATAGGTCCTGGGATCCCTACCCAGGAAACCAAAGTGTTTTCCCTACTACACAGGATGGGCTTTGGAAGGAATGGATGACCAAGACAGGCATCCTGAACAGCGCAAAGTCAGGAATCAAAGAGGCTGGGTGAGCTGCAGGGGAACCCTTTCTCCATGCCACATTTTGAGCTGTTCTTTCAGCATCATAGAACTTATTCTGTATATCTACTTTCACTATGCTTTTAAAATATTAATCTATCAATGAATGATGTATACATTAGTAAATGGGTGGTGAGGCAAACCTGGGCCTGATCCTATCAGGGAAATTGAAGGCCAGTTCCTGTGGTCTGAGGAGGCTGAAGAGCTGCCCTTAGAATAGTCTTTCATTTAGTTTGTGTAACTTTCATGTGCAATATACTCAGAGCTCTCTCATTAAACACATCACTCAAGATACGCTTTGAACTGCTTTTCGTTCAGTGTTACCCATTTGTATACCCTTTACTAATATCTCAGATGTTTTTACAGTGATCCTTGAATATTATTGCTACCCTTGGTGATGATATTTGTGGCAGGGATTTGTGTCATTGGGTTTTCTCAAAGTGTACCTCCTTACTCTGTGTGTGTGCATGCTAAGTCACTTCAGTTGTGTCCGATGGACTGCAGCCTGCCAGGCTCCACTGTCCATGGGATTCTCCAGGCAAGAATACTGGAGTGGGTTGCTACGCCCTCCTCCATGGGATCTTCCCAACCCAAGAATCAAACCTGTGTCTCTTACATCTACCTGCATTGGCAGGGGGATTCTTTACCAGTAGTGCCACCTGGGAAGCCATCTTGGACGGCAAAGGGTGGAGGTGGTGGGAGCCAGCTGCCTCAGGTGCAGTCAGTGGGGGGAAAGAACATTATCAGTTGAGAATTTAAAAACAATAATAAAACTAAGTCGGTCTGCTTTGTATTGTTATCATGCTCCGGTGATTTTAAACAGTGCAATGTAATAAAAATACTCCTACCTGCAGGGACAGGTGCCACCCCTAACCAATGCTAGTAAAAACTTGTGTTGGAGAAGCTAAACGTACTTTATTTTTATATGTTATGCTTTCCCGTCCTAATCTGTCATAAGGACAATTTAATCTCTCTTAATTGGTAAAATGGAATTATTTAAAATTAGCAATCTTATCCACAAAAATTTAAAATGAGTTTCTCATTAAGTTGCTTCTTCTTGATTACTGAAAGAAAAATGCCTATATAAGAAAAAGTGCTAGGTTTAAATCACATTAAATCCTAGGCTTTTTGTTTGTTTGTTTTAAGAGAGGAAGCATTGTATTGTTGGCTTTACTGTTTTTTAAAAATATTATTTATTTTAATTGGAGGATAATTACAATATTGTGATGGTTTTTGCCATACATCAATATGAATTGGCCATAGGTAAACGTGTGTCCCCTCCATTCTGAACCCCCTGCCATCTCCCTTCCCACTCCATCCCTCCAGGCTGTCACAGAGCACCAGCTTTGGGTGCCCTGCATCATACATCAAACTTGCACTGGTTATTTTACATATGGTAATGTGTATGTTCCAATGCTATTCTCTCAAATCATCCCACCCTCTCCTTCTCCCACCATGTCCAAAAGTCTGTTCTTATCATCTATGTCTGCTTTGCTTCTCTGCATGTAGGATTGTTGGTACCATCTTTCTAGATTCCATATATATGCATTAATATATGGTATTTGTCTTTCTCTTTCTGACTTCACTCTGTATAACTGCTTTACTCTTGATGCAAAGCCCTTGGTTGTCATGGTGACTTTGAAACTGTGTAACCATTGAAACTTTGGGCACAGAGTCAATTCTCCAGGCCTCCAGGCCTCTTTTTTTAAAGTCAGGCTGATGCTCCTAAAAGTCATGAATGAAGGAACTAGTCAGGTAATTCAACAACATGGTCATTTCAACTAACTATGCCAAATTAGGATAATTTTCAAAAATCTATACTAAAGGAATAATAATTGATTATATAGCTATGTTAGCCTTGCTCATTTTTAGAAAAATAGATATGTGAGGTCTGCTGCTGCTGCTGCTGATGCTAAGTCGCTTCAGTCGTGTCCGACTCTGTGCGACCCCATAGACAGCAGCCCACTAGGCTCCTCTGTCCCTGGGATTCTCCAGGCAAGAATACTGGAATGGATTGCCATTTCCTTCTCCAATGCATGAAAGTGAAAAGTGAAAGTGAAGTCGCTCAGCCGTGCTCGACTCTTAGCAAACCCCATGGACTGCAGCCTACCAGGCTCCTCTGTCCATGGGATTTTCCAGGCAAGAGTACTGGAGTGGGTTGCCATTGCCTTCTCCATGTGAGGTCTACTAACTCTCAAATAATAATGCTGGATATTTAAAGATAGTCTCTCAAACTTCTAGAACTCTTAAAGGGGAAGAAAAGAAATTCCTTTATGATCCAGAAATTCTGTTGCAGATGTTAGGAGGTGAAAAAACCCAGAAATGCATAATGTCTACAGATGGTAGACATTTCATAATCAGGTTGAAATTAGCCCACAATGAGGATTTTGCTACTCTTGCTGCCTTGTTGCCTTGTCTCATTGTTTTCTTTGAGGTTTCTTCCAGGCTTCTTTCCTATCTTGAAACCCTCAAGCGTATACAAAAGCATTCAGTATTCATGATGGACATATTTGAATTTTTTCGGTCTTTACCCGGGAAATGAGTATTTTAGACATGGTTCCCAAAGTTCTGTGAATGTCAGCTACTTTTTTCAGTGATCAAAAAGACTGGTTTTTAATTCATTTGTTTAAAAAAAAGAAGGATTGCTTGCCTAGTCTGTGCTAACACCATTGTAGGGGCTGAGACTGAGCAGAGAGTGGGTTCTCTGCCTTCCAGGAACTTGTCTTCTCTTTATGGGAAGGGGATTGGAGAAAACAGATGGAGTCAAGATGTGCAGATGTAGTTTTTTTGATTCATTTAGAGTCCTTGCATAGTAAACCTTTTATTCTAAACAATGAGCCCAGCAATGTGAGAGTAATGTACTTTTTGGGGTCAAAAGTTCCTACAAATATTTCCAGATGTCAATTAGACCTCATAGGTTTGACTGAAATTGGGCAGTCTGCCTGTCTTTCAGGGAAGCTAAACTCTCTCTAGGCCTGGCCCTGGTCACTTTTCCTAAGCCAGTGCAGTCAGAACTTTCATTTCATCTTGTGGTAGCAGATCTTCCCAAACCTGGCTGTGCTTCAGAATCACATAGGAAATCACTTAAGATACTAGTTAAAAAAAAAAATCCATTCTCAGTTATAGTCTATATTTCTAGGAATGAGGGCATGCAGGACCTGGGATCTGTGGTATTCATAAAGTGCCCCAGAAGATTCTAATTAAACCAGCTGGCACCACTTTTCAAGCTAGATTTTAGAAACTACTACCAGATTAGTTTTTCTAATGCAGAGACTTCTTCAACCTTTTCCTCTGAAAGCTCAGAACTTTACAGTGTAAAGTATAAGGTATTTGAAGAGTCAGTCAAACCCACCTTTCTCCTTGATGCCATCAGGACTCCTGCTTACACTTCTTTTTCCTCACAGCCTCACGGTCCAATTCACTCTTCTACTCAAGGTCATATTCCCTCCTCCCTTTTCCCTTCTTTTCTATTCTTTCAAATCCCGGCTCAAGCCCCACCTCTAATATGACAACGTCCCCACCTTACTGTCTTGAGTGGCCTCTGTTTTGGACTCTTTTAGTCTTTATCATTTGGATCACTCATATGTCAACTCTTGAAAAGTTTTCTAAGTGACTGGGACACATGGCATGCCATTTTTGCAATTCATTAATGACAAGCAAGTAAACAGCATTCACCAACACTCTTTAGAAATTAGTGCTGCTTGCTTGTATTTCAGAAGACATTTTGTAAATTCAGTGAAGATGTAAGCCTGTCTTTGTCACTAAAGCCATGTTCAATGCCTGGCACATAAAAGTCTATAATTATTTGTTGAGCAAAGTTAGGAAAAATCCTATGTTATTGTCTCAAATCGTTTGGTATAACTTTTTGATAACTGTCTGGTGCCTGCTGTAATGAGGGTTTGCAGCTTTGCTTTTCACTCCTGTGTTCTCATTATTTCCTTTTTAGCACACAGTGGGAGTTTAAGCTGTCCACTTGACACCAGGCCTGTCCCAGAATGAAGCTGTTTTTCATGACTTCAGAAGGCAAGTAGAGTAACCTGAATTACACTGTTTGTAATGTATAAACCTAGATGTTCCTCCACGGTGAACATTCTATCAGCTCAAAATGCTCACTCTGCTCCATATAAAAGTGATCATGTTGGCTGTCTGAGCTTGTTTATTGTTGTGGGGTTTAGAGCAACTTTGAGCCTCCAACCCTACTTCACTAGAGAACTTCCATATTTCTGATTTTAATTGTGTTCATGTTTCATAATATACTTCATCTTCATTGCATATGATCTTTCTGATAGCTATAAGAAATAGCCCTTGTCATGTCTGGAAGTAGAGATTCCATTAATTCTCATAGTAAATTTTCAAGAGAAAAAAAAAACACCTGATAAAGCAGTTGCCTGTCCACATCTGGATTTAGAAAGCATCTTTTGCTACCAATTCTGCAGTTGTAAACAATCTTTGGTAATACAAAAATTTGTGTGAATTGCAGCCAAACATTGCTTATTTTGGCATAGATATTTACTAGAAGCTGAATGGTTCCTTGTCATATTTTTACTAAATTAAACAGTGAGTTGAGTACAGTTGATTCTAAACGGGCCCTTGAGATTCAGGCTGTTTTACCCTAAACTGAAAGGATAAAACTGGGTGTTTCTATGGCACCAAGTGAAGGCTTCCTTCATCCATTTCTTCAGTAATTGTTCAGTGAGCATCTTGTACAGGTCAGATACCACAGGAGACCTGGGCTACAAAGGTGAGTAAGACAAGTGTACCTTATTCCATTGAAATCATAGTTTATTCAGATGGACAGACATTAAGTGGAGGCTGGATAGCATCACCGACTCGATGGACATGAGTCTGAGTGAACTCCGGGAGTTGGTGATGGACAGGGGGTGTACTGCGATTCATGGGGTCGCAAAGAGTCGGACACGACTGAGCAACTGAACTGAACTGAACTAACTAGTAATGGTTTAGTTACTGTAGGGATAGTGGTATGAAGTAAAAAGGAAAAACCTTAGTGTTTAATGAAAAGACATAATTAGAGCTCCCAACCTCATCTGAGGTGGTGAGTTGAGAGCAGGAGTGGGAGTTCAGAAAATGGGTGCTACTTGTATATAAAATCTTAAAAAAGTGGGAATTATCAAGGCAGAGAGAAGAGTTACCAACTCCACAAACATAAAAATAATGAATGCTTATACAAATGACATTCTTATGATAAAATCTGTTATACACATCTAATCCTTTTTCATATTTGTCCTGTCACTGATACTAGGTAAGAAGGACTTATGATCTGTAAAACCAGTTAAAATAACTATATTATGAGGAATAGAATGCTATTAAGGAAACTTTGAAGGTCAGGAGATGAAAAAGATTGTAAATGTTTTTGAAGAGAAAATGCCTGTTTGAAGTATCACATGAGAGTTCTAACCCATTCTACTAAACATTCATACTAAGCAGAAGACTTTTCTTTGATATATTTCTTTACATATATGAATTATAATATATTTTAACCTTCTAGATAAAATTGTGCCTGATTGACTATCCAGTTATAAGAAAATACTTAGTATTTTGGGTGTTTAATAAAGTAGCTAATGAATTCCCCATTTGTCAAAAATAATATAAGGAAAAAAATAAGAAAAAACAGACAGACAGAAGATAGGATAAGCAAGAGAGTGAAAATATTAGTCGCTCAGTTGTGTCCAACTTTTTGTGACCCCATGGGCTATAGCCTGCCAGGCTCCTCTGTCCATGGATTCTCCAGGCGAGAATGCTGGGGTGGATTGCCATTTCCTTTTCTAGGGGCTATTCCTAATCCAGGGATCGAACCCGGGTCTCCTGCATTGCAGGCGGATTCTTTACCACCTGAGCCACCAGGGAAGCCCCAAGATAAGCAAGATGGGTAAATTTAACACATTATCTTATGAAAAATATGTTTAAAATTAAGTAAATTAATTTTTCATTCTTCTTCAGAGAGTTAAACACTCATTTAAGAACTGCAATCATTCTATATTGACAAGAATGATAAGCATGTTGATGGGAAAATAGTCTTGACTTTTCTCTATACCTTACTTTTGGAGTCCCTGGTATTTTAGGTGAATCTAAAATGAAGTTCTCATGTGAAATTCACTTGTATTTCCTTCCAATATTGGATGCTGTACTAGGTTTAAGGGCTGAGAGAGGAAAGAAACTAGCAGTGCAGTTTTAGGCAGACATGATCTGGGGCTGCAGTCACCTGAGCTAGCCCCTTGACTGTTGCTATTGAATTAATCCTAACAGCAACTTTTTTACATGTGGGAAAGCTGAGGCTCAGAGAGCTTAACTAATTTGCTGAAGTATTTGAACCAGGATTCAAACGTAGTCCACAAGCCCATTTTATTTCTTCTCAATTAAAGAAAAAATGTTTTCCCCCCAAGAGAAAGAATGTTTATTATTCTGGATTAGTGGTTGTCTATAAAATGCTGAGAGGTCTCATAAAGGTAAACTTACATCTGGTGACTGGTTCAAAGAGAATTTTCTTAACTAGATGGTAAAATGTTCCTTAAAAGGGCTGAGTGTAGAAACAGAACTTGGATTGCTAATGACTTTCTTGTTCATATTTACTTTAAAGTTTTACTTTCTTTTCTTACAAACATAGAGATGTGCAATCTTAAGAGATAGAAATACATAAGAGCATAAAGAAAAAAAATCCCAACATGCCACCAAAGACAACTATTTTATTAACATTACTGTTTTCTGCTAGCTTATTTCCTGTGAAAGTGTATTCCCAGCCATGTATTCACACTAAATATAAACTTTTGTGTCATTTTTCACTTAAAACTATAGTATAAGACTCTTTAATCTCTTAATAAAAACTGTTTGTAAAGCTGCTTTTAATAGATGCATATTATTCCATTGCATAACTTAGAAACAAGCAAGTGCAGGATTCTTGTTACAAATGGATTATTATGATTCATGTTTAGGACTACTGAGGGAAATGTAAGGTGCAATAAAATTTCATATTTTCTTTCTGTGAAAAGTCTTCTAAAAACCAATTAGTTTCCTTCAGATTAAGATATTTGCCAAATGGGATAAATTCACAGTAAATTTTATAGGTCAGAGTGTACATCTTTTGTCTAGACTTTTGGAGAAAAATGTGATCAATTCTTTAAACTTTATGGTAATTTGGGCCAAGGCGTTTGCTCATCTTTCCTGTGTCTGAAGATGTATTTGGTAGGAAGGCTTTTTGTCCTTTGTATTTTGGTTGGATAAAGTGAATATTTCAGCAAGTATAAAAAAATAAGCCTATACCTCTTCTTGATTTTTATTCCGTAAATATTTATATCCCAGAAAACCTGAAGCATCAAGATTTACTTCATGTACATAATCCTACCTATAGTCTGATGTTTCCTGGCTACTGAGTTAAGAGCATAGATTCTTAAATTATATAGCCTGAAGTCGAATTCCAAGTCTACTACTTAGGAATTGTGTGGTTTGGAGCAAGTTGCTCAACCTCTGACCTCATTTTTCTCATCTATAATGTGAACATAATAAACATTACCTACTTCAGAAGGTTCCTTGAGGATTAAGTGGATCAATACATGTAAAGCATTTAAAATTGTGCCTGGTGCACTGCAAGTGGTAAATAAATGTTAGCTATTGGACAGGAAGGCCTGGCATGTTGCAGTCCATGGGGTTGCAAAGAGTCAGACACACCTGGGCGACTGAACAACAACAATTATTGTTGTTATTATTATGCTATCATCTCTCATTTGGTAACAAAGATTAGGTTAACTAGATCTTTGGTTAGCATGCCATTTTCACAGTAAAGCTTGGAGGTGAGATGAATTGGGAGAGTGGAATTGACATATATACACTACTAATGAGAACCTACTATATAGCTCAGGGAACTCTACCCAGTGCTAGTGGTGACCTAAATGAGAAGGAAATCCAAAAAAGAGGGGATACATATATATGCGTGCTAAGTCACTTCAGTCATGTCCGATTCCTTGTGACCTGATGGACTGTAGCCCACCAGGCTCCTCTATCCATAGGATTCTGCAGACAAGAATACAGGGGTGGGTTGCCATGCCCTCCACTGGGGGATCTTCCTGACTCAGGGATTGAACCCACGTCCCTTATGTCTCCTGCATTGGCAGGTGGGTCTTAATCACCAGCACCACCTGGGAAGCTGATATATTTGCTGTACAGCAGAAACTAACACAACACAGTAAAGCAACTACACTCCAATAAAAATTAATTAAAAAGAAAGCCTGATCCATTCTGAAATGCCTTTGAAGGCACAGCATCTGGATCCCTCAGGAAGGCTACCTGTTGTTTTAACTCATTACCTCGCATCGGGTGTCTATTCCTAGATGTTTATTTCTGAGATAACTCTTTCTTCAGTTGCTAATTTGATTATTGATAATATGATTTGGGACTTTGGAACTCACTGTATGGTACTGGAAACATCCCTCACATAATGGAGCCAATTCTGCAGCTACCTCCAACAGAATTTCTGCCTGCGCCAATCTCCACTGGGAGGGAAAGAGGAAAGAACGAACTGAGAACAGTGACTGTGCTCATCTGGTTGGAGTGAAGGCTTTGTTATGGGGAAGGTGGGATACAACTCATTGAATGTAGGTTGGCACTTAGAATGCTTGGATTCTATTCTATATGCTATGGGGAGGGATAGATTAAAGGAAGGACAATCTTTCCCAAGAACCCAAAGTATGAATCTCCCATCCATTTGTACCATAAATCCCCCAATTCATGTGTTCTTAAATTTAATTCATTTCTTAGCTATAGAATGTCAGGGGACATCACTTTTGCATTCCCACCAATAACCCACTTGATGCAAAGAGCTGACTCATCAGAAAAGACCCTGATGCTGGGAAAGATTGAGGGAAGGAAGAGAAGGGGGTGATAGAGGATGAGATAGTTGGGTGGTATCACTGACTCAGTGGACATGAGTTTGAGCAAACTCAGAGAGATAGTGAAGGACAGGGAAGCCTAGTGTGCTGCAGTACATGGGGTCATAAAGAGTTAGATGTGACTTAGCAGCTGAACAACGACAAAATAACCAAGTACCGTAATCCCTGAGGAAGATATTTTTTGGGTTGATAGTTTTTCCATAGTCCTCAAGTCATCATATTCACATGGCTTCTGCTTCCGTTCCTGTAGATGTGGCCCTGGACCCCAAAGATTTTGTGTGACATTTCTATTCTTTGGGAACTAGAAAAATTGAGATTCAAATATTTCATAAGCATGATTATGAGGGTTGTTGTTCTTTAATTCTTTAACTATAATAAAATCTCACTCTTATGAGTAGTTATTTGCTAGGCTATATATATACTCATACAAAATCAATGTTCTGAATTTCCTAAGCAATCAAAATTCCTGAGTGTTTTGCCCAGAAGTAAATGGCTGCCTTAGTCTAAAAGGTTAATTCTTTTATCAGTTAAAGAAGTTCTCAAGCATCTTCCAGAACACAATTGTCTATGTAACAAAGTCACTGGATAATGAGGGGAAGCATTTCTATTAATAATATAGTGCAAGAACTATGAGGCAATTGCAATGAGGTTAAAGGATAAGAACAAAATGCCAGAAGGAAGCTGTTAATTGAAAGGCTAATTTTTATTGTGTTTTGTAACAAATTCTGTGGAGATTTTATGTACCACCCCAGACTGCAATTAATTATACTTAGCTCTAGATTTCCACAGTTTATTCATGCCCTTATTTTAGCACTTACGTATCCTGTTGTAGGCTTCCATGGTGGCTCAGATGGTAAAGAATCTGCCTGCAATACAGGAGGTCTGGGTTCAATCCCTGGATCAGGAATATCCCCTGGAGAAGGGAATGGCTATCTATTCCAGTATTCTTGTTTGGGAAATCCCATGGAAAAAGGAGCCTGGCAGTCTACAGTCCATGGGGTCACAAAGTGTCAGACGTGACTGAACGACTTAACACTTTTATATCCGGTTGTAATTAACGGGTTTATATCTGTCATTTCCATTAATCTGCTGATCCTTGATACTGGGGCTGGGCTGCTTATTCACTGGTCCCCTGCAGCTGACATAGGCATGGTATATTGTACGTGCTCAATAAACGTTTGATCTTTGTTGAGGGAGGATCTGTGTTTTGAAAGTCAGGGTTAAGTAACAGATAATTGCCACCAGTTAATCCCAGAGTAAAAGAAAACAAACTCACCACAGAGTCAGGCTTAGAAATGGTATTCTATGGCTACAAGTCAGCATCTACAGAAACTAAAGGAGACACTTGATCTATTCTCTGTAACCGAGAAGATCTACCAGATCCTGTTCAGGCGTTATGATGTGAAGCTTTTTTCTGGCAAAAATTAGGTATAATTAACATCAAACATTGATAGATGACTTTTCAGTTCATCTGTGACTTAGACTTCAGAGTGGATCTTAGGTAGATCAGGGCTGATTTCTTTTTGTTGCTCTTGTTCAGTCACTTAGTCTTGTCTGACTTTTTGTGAACCCAGGGAATACAGCATGCCAAGCTTCCCTATCTCTTCACCATCTCCCAGAGCTTGCTCAAACTCATGTCCATCGAGTTGGTGATGCATCCAACCATCCCATCCTCTGTAATCCCCTTCTCCTCCTGCCTTCAATCTTCCCCAGCATCATGGTCTTTTCCAATGAATCAGGCTCTTTGTGTCAGATGGCCAAAGTATTGGAGCTTCAGCTTCAGCATCTGTTCTCCAATAAATATTCAGGGTTGATTTCTTTTAGGATTGACTAGTTTGATCTCCTTGCAGTCCAAGGGACTCTCAAGAGTCTTCTCCAACACCACAGTTCGAAAGTATCAATTCTTTGGTGCTCAGCCTTCTTCATGGTCCAGCTCTCACATCCATACATGACTACTGGAAAAACCATAGCTTTGACTAGACAGACCTTTGTTGGCAGAGTGTTGTCTCTGCTTTTTAATATGCTGTCTAGATTTGTCATATCTTTTCTTCCAAGGAGCAAGCTTCTTTTAATTTCATGGCTGCAATTGCCATCTGCACTGATTTTGGAGCCCAAGAAAATAAAGTTGCCAGGTAGCAAAGGGCTTCCCAGGTGGTGCTAGTGGTAAAGAACCCACCTGCCAATACAAGATACATAGGAGACATGAGTGAGTTTGATCCCTGGGAAGATCCCCTGGAGGAGGAAATGGCAACCTACTCCAGTATTCTTGCCTGGAGACTCCCATGGACATGTGGGTCACAGCCCATAGGGTCACAAAGAGTTGGACATGACTGAAGTGACTTTGCAAAGAGGCAGCAGTCAGGAGCTGAACAGCTTCAGCATTCTAGAGTCCCCTGTGTCTGCAGGATTCCTGAGTGACAGGGTAGCTCTCTGCTCTACCTGGGCTGGGGTTGGTCTGGGGAGTTCACATGAAAGCTCACCCTCAGAAGCACTTGCTGCAGCTTACTCTGGTCATCTACTCTTTTTTTCTGACCCAGATCATCCTTAGGTCACATCCCACCCTACAGGTGATCATACATGTCTGTCTGTATCTGTGTCCTTGTTTTAGGTACAGGAAAACCATGCCAAGCAATGACAGGCAAAAGAAAGGGTGCTGACTGCCACCATGCATACTCGCAGATCCCAGACTAAATTCAGTAAATGTTCCCATTTATTCCATCTCCATCACCAGCTCTAGAGTCATTTGCCACAGCTTCCTAACTGGTCTCCCAAATATGTGCATGTGTGCTAAGTTGCTTCAGTCATGTCCAACTGTTTGTGACCCTATGGACCCTATAGCCCACCAGGCTGCTGTGTCCATGGGATTCTCTAGGCAAGAATACTGGAGTGGGTTGCCATGCTCTCCTCCAGGGGATCTCTTCCCGACCCAGGGATCAAACCCAAGTCTCTTTTGTCTCTTGCATTGGCAGGTGGATTCTTTACCTGGGAATCTGGGAAACTACCCCCTCCCAAATATACTTATGCCTATATCCAAATCATATCAGTCATCAAGATGCAAATCTTGCAAACCTAAGATGCAAATCTGATCATGTCACCACCTCTTGCCTTCCAATGCTTAAATTCCTGAAGTTTCCTTATCTCTTAGGATAAAATCCTAAATCCTCAGCCTGGTCCCCAAGCCCTTCATGGTGTGGCACCAGGCCTCAGCTCCTACTCTGCTCTGTCTTCCTGCATTCTCTAGTCATTTTCTATAGCGTAGGATGCTTTCTCACCACAAGACCTCTGTATATACAACTCCTTTTCCCTCATCCATCTCCCCAGTCCTCTTTGCCTGATTAATGCCTCGTCCTTCAGCTTTCAGCTCAAATGCCTCTTCTCCAGTGAGGATTCCCCTGTTTAATTATGCTTTCATAAAACTTCCCATGCTTCTAAGCACATATCTCAGTTCGTAAGTAAACATGGATCTGTGTGATTATTGGATTAGTGTTTATCTCCTCTTTAGACTCTTAAATTTCATGGGTGCAGGGATCATGTCTGTGTTTTGTGTCCTCAGTGACTAACATAGTGACATACACACAGTAGTTGCTCCATAAGTATCTCATTACTAAAAAAAAAAAAAGCAGCTATCATAACTCATACTTGCTGCCTTCCAGACACATTTCTGGAAGTTATTTATAAATCATCAAGTCATCACCACACCTGTATTAGGCACATTCGCTTTTATTATGCCCATTTTACAGTTAAGGAAACTAAGTCATAGAGAGATAAAGAATTCCAAGGTTACACAGTGGTTGGCAGCCTTAGCATTTGTACTCAGTTTCCATTCTTTATATCTGTCTGCTATACTGTATCTTGGGTGGGGAGATTTATTATCTAATCCTGACACCAAGCCTATGAAATAAGTATTATCTACTCCATTGCATGGGAAAGTAAACTGAATCTCAGTGAGTTATGGTAACTTAACCAAAGTCATGTTCCTATTAAATGATGAAGCCAAAATCTGAATTCAAGTCCCCTAAAAGTCATTGCAATTTTCTTTGCTGCAGTCTTTCTCTGGGTGTGCTACAACATATTGAATGAGAAATTACGGCTTAGAGAAAATAACTAGAAAAGTCACTAATTATGATGATACCAAGAATGACACATGATTTAACGAGCGCTTGCTATGTGTGCAGTGCTCTGTGATGCTCTTTAGGGGGATTCCTGCCTTGAATCCTGACAAGGATCCTGTGAAGGAGAAATACCCCGGTACTTTTAAGAGCTTGGTAAAATTGTGAAAGTCCAGGGAGCACGTATTCCTTCCCCTCCAAATCAGAAGATAGAAAGCTGCAGTGGTCTGCTACTCGTGTGGCCGGATGCTGATGGCTGGATTTGCTTTTGAAGCTCACTTGAGATTACAGAGAATGAAATACCAGTAAGGGATGTTTAAGTTGGAGAAATGCTCATGACTTATGTGTTTTCCTCTTTTCATTTAAACAGTGCAGACACTGATCAAGATGGAAACCTCACAGGGAAACCCTGGTCTGAAATGCCATTTCACTCCAGTTTCTTTAGTATTATGCAGTGTGGTTGCAAGATGTGCTGAAATGGAAATTTAGTGCTGCTGTATTCTGAGATGTATTTACATGGTGTTTTTGTAGTCTGTGCATGTTCCTTCTGTTTATTACTAAATAAGCTCTGGTTTCATCGTTGTTGATTTAATCGAAGACTGACATACTGACATTGAAAAGATGATGTAAGATTGTATCTCAGAGTAAAACATACAGCCTAGAAACTGGAAATCAGAAGTAAATACCAATATCTGTGAATAAAGAAGCAATTTTCAGAATTTGCTTTACATGGCTCTTAAGGAGCCTATCACATTAATATCTATGTACATTATTTCTCACTACAAAACTAGTGAATGCTCATTTAATACTTTCAGATAGGAGTGAGGTTTTACTGTGAGCTTGATTCTTCCAGAAAAGCCAACAATGACAAGAAAAAACCCCAAGTATAACAAATTATTGCCTGCATTGATTACAATGCCTTTTTCTTCCCAAAGAAGGTTTTTGGTTGATGCAATCCTAGTATCAAAGGAGTGATTTGCTCAGAACTGTCATTTGTGGTATTTGGCTCCAAATTATGGGCTAAAGATACGTCAGGGCATGAATAGAAGTGTCTCTTTTTGAGAAATGTTCATTCATGTTCCTTCTGTACGTGCTGTGAGACATGCCTATCGTCCTACAGATCCTTTCTTTTCTTCCACTAACCTCTTCCCTTGGCTTCAGAATAATCTACAGAAAAATGAAATGCAACTATATTTTATATTAAAATGGTGGGAATTTTTCTTTTACTGAGTTGAAAGACTTTTCTCAGACATAAAGATTTGCTGCTCCCTGTATCTCTGGGCTTTACCTAGCTGATAAACAGCCCATGGATTTCACAAACATAACTGCATTTCCATTACCTCTCACTGACAAATTACAGCCTGCCAATGGAACTGCCATAGCAGAGAGCAGGCATTTGGTTTTAAACTGTCTTCTTTTTCTTAAATCCTTAAAACAAGGCCATGATTCTTCATATTTAGTTGAAATGGAAAATGCTCAGGCTCAGTGCACACAAGGAAATTGCAATCTCGCTCTCTCCCGCTCCCCCTTTCCTATCTCTTTTCATTTACTGTAACTCCTTACTTCACTGCAGTCCTGCAAAAGCTCTCAGGGAGCCGGAACCATGGGCTGGGGGTGAAACTACGTGCTCAGCACAGCCACCTCTTTTAGAGCCAAACCACAGAACCTTGCTTGAGGTCATCTTTTACATTGTATTTTGATTTTATAGAGCTGCTTTTGATAGACAGAAGACAGCCACGTTGCTGAGATGTGTGCAGCACAATGGCTTTATAAGAAGAAAAGAAAACCCCAAAGGTTATTCAGTTACCTACTGGGCTCATCCAGTGGTCCAGTTTTGGAGGAGATGGTAGGAGAAAGAAAAGTTCTTGTTTCAATGTATGATGGCAGATACAGGAAGCTGTCTTGGCCAGATTAATTTTCCATAAAGAAAATATTTAATAAAAGAGATAGAAGGTGCTCACTGCTCTGCTCTCTAAGCTTTTTATCTCAAAATGAAATTATATTGTATTTTGAAATAATTTGACTTGATCTCTTTTTGACAAAGTATATTTGTAAGAGATGCTTCTGTTTTGCTTGGGTTTCTAGGACCATGGGGTGGGATATTTTCCTGTCTGGATCCCAGAATCAAGAGATGCCTACTTTTACACCTTCCAGGTTATCAAAGGAAGGATGTCCTGGTTCTAGGGATGTTTCCTGGAAATGGCCTTGGTGCATCCCTGTTGTCAAAGTGGCCCAGGAAATTCCTCTCACTGTGTTGGGAGGGTGTATGATCCCTACTGGGTTCAATGCAGTATAGACCATCGACAGAGGGTTAATCACCTAGGTGGTAGCACCTTCAGTTCAGCTCAGTTCAGTCACTCAGTTGTGTCCAACTCTTTGTGACCCCATGAATTGCAGCACGTCAGGGCTCCCTGTCCATCACCAACTCCTGGAGTTCACTCAGACTTACGTCCATCGAGTCAGTGATGCCATCCAGCCATCTCATCTTCTGTCGTCCCCTCCTCCTCCTGCCCCCAATCCCTCCCAGCATCAGAGTCTTTTCCAATGAGTCAACTCTTCGCATGAGGCGGCCAAAGTACTGGAGTTTAAGGAAGTCCTTTTACACTCTGAGCCTCAGTTTCCTTTGAATAATTGAGACAATGAAACTTACCTTCCCCTTCCCCTACAGGGCTGAGAAAATTAAATGGGGTCTTTGTGAGATACTTTCTAACACAGAATGAGCTCATCAAATAGAACCTGTTTTCAGTTTCATATCATTGTTGTTAAGGGGATGGATGTTCCTGTCCTTACTTGCCCCAATCTCTCTAACTGTATTTGAACCTTCTGTCCAGCTTGAAAAATTACTTCTCAAATTCTTCTTCCTAGCCACTATCAGAACAGTAAATAAAATATCTTGTTTGCTGTCTGCCTTTCATTCAGTTCAGTTCAGTTTAGTCACTCAGTTGTGTCTGACTCTTTGCGACCCCATGAATAGCAGCACGCCAGGCCTCCTTGTCCATCACCAACTCCTGGAGTTTACCCAAACTCATGTCCATTGAGTTGTTGATGCCATCCAGCCATCTCATCCTCTGTCATCCCTTCTCCTCCTGCCCCCAATCCCTCCCAGCATCAGGGTCTTTTCCAGTGAGTCAACTCTTTCCATGAGGTGGCCAAAGTATTAGAGTTTCAGCTTCAGCATCAGTCCTTCCAATGAACACCCAGGACTGATCTCCTTTAGAATGGACTGGTTGGATCTTCTTGCAGTCCAAGGGACTCTCAAGAGTCTTCTCCAACACCACAGTTCAAAAGCATCAATTCTTCGGCACTCAGCCTTCTTCACAGTCCAACTCTCACATCCATACATGACCACTGGAAAAACCATAGCCTTGACTAGATGGATCTTTTTGGCAAAGTAATGTCTCTGCTTTTGAATATGCTATCTAGGTTGGTCATAACTTTCCTTCCAAGGGGTAAGCGTCTTTTAATTTCATGGCTGCAGTCACCATCTGCAGTGATTTTGGAGCCCCCAAAAATAAAGTCTGACACTGTTTCTACTGTTTCCCCATCTATTTCCCATGAAGTGATGGGACCAGATGCTATGATCTTAGTTTTCTGGATGTTGAGCTTTAAGCCAACTTTTTCACTCTCCTCTTTTACTTTCATCAAGAGGCTTTTTAGTTCCTCTTCATTTTCTGCCATAAGGGTGATGTCATCTGCATATCTGAGGTTATTGATATTTCTCCTGGCAGTCTTGACTCCAGCTTGTGCTTCTTCCAGCCCAGCGTTTCTCATGACGTACTCTGCATATAAGTTAAATAAGCAGGGTGACAATATACAGCCTTGATGTACTTCTTTTCCTATTTGGAACCAGTCTGTTGTTCCATGTCCAGTTCTAACTGTTGCTTCCTGACCTGCATACAGGTTTCTCAAGTTTCATACTAGGTGTCAATGCTAGGAGGAAGGTATTTCAATACTATATTGTTTGGTTCATTTCTGTTTCCTTGTAGTCTAGTGACAAGTGCTCAGAAAATTCACGAATCTACTGTTTTGACCTCTTTTGTTCTTCTGCTTCCGCCTTCTGGTAGGGTCTTCCCTCTTGGGGACTATGAAGATATGCAAATATTTTGGGCAAGTGTGAGTTTTAATCTGGAAGAATCTAATGATTTTACTTCTCACTAAAATATCCCCCAGTTTTGTTATGGTTTGATTTTCTGAGCACCTACACTTCTTTTAGGAAAGTAGGCCAAATGCCCTTACTAAATCATTAGGTTTTAAAAAAAATGCTTCAAGAAATTAAAGAATGAGTGTTTTTATACTTGTTCATTGAAACCAGACCTCTAGCTAAAAAATGCTTGCTTGTTTCATTGCTGGCCTCTCATTTGAATTTAGTTCAAGTGAAACCTAGATTGTTTTTGACGCTTACAATTAAACTCAAGTCATTAAAGCAAGAAGAAAGTGATATGAGTGTTCATTTTATTTCAATGCATGCTCAGAACTTCTAGGGACCTGTGAAATGGACTATAGTCTATAATATAGTACATTTATGATTTAATATATTTAAAAAATAATCTTTAATAATATTATTTTATGTTGAAATCTTAATAAAGTATACAGCTTTTATGAACTGTGGAATTACTGCAAGTTGTTATTCAGTGTGATACTGCAGAGAGCTTTGTGATTTTTATATTGAGTAATTAAACCTAAGATAAGATGCAGTACACTTTAGTTGCCTCTTTGAAGGACTGCAGAGCCAAAATAAAATATTTTCAGAAAAATGACTTGGAAGAGCAAATGTGAAAGCTAATATATATGTTTTGTGTGTGCATATATTTATACATATGTGTGTGTGTGCTCAATTGCTCAGTTGTTTCTGACTCTTTGTGATCCCATGGACTATAGCCTGCCAGACTCTTCTGTCCATGGAATTTTCCAGGTAAGATTACTGGAATGGGTTGCCGTTTCTTCAGCCAGGGGATCTTATTGAATCCCCATCTCCTGCTTTTCCTGCATCAGCAGTATGTTCTTTACCATTGCACCACCTGCGAAGCCCATAGAAATATACATACAAATGTAAATATGTATATAAATGACATTTCAGAACTTTCAATAGAGTCCTTTTTCTTTTTAATTATGAAATATTTATATAAAATAACATCTTTAATATATATCTGATGTTACTAAGTATAATATTGGATAAGCAATCCTCAATATGAATAAATCTCAAAAAGTTCTTTAAAAATGAAAACTCTCATGCTCCTGTGAACTCCTGTGAGTATGGTGACGATCGCTACTTCATGTTAAAAGTAAAATATGGTGAAATGAGTAACATTTGGTTTGTAGCACCCAGAAACAAGGCTTGGTAGAGTAACTTTCTATATCGAAGGGTGAGTGGCACGTCATCCGATTTACTTGCCTGCTCACCTCGTGCCTCTAGGCACAGAGTGGACACACTGGCAGTGTGGTCCCTTTGTCCAGTGATCAGGCAGGATTATGAAAGCCTGGAGAGTTTCCTTAACTCAGGTTTAAGACAATAAAGGTACTGACACTGATAGAACACTTACTGTGTAATGTGAGTTGCATTCACTTACTTAGTATGGGTTTAAGTGCAAGTGTATTAAACAAAAACATCAAATGCTATACCAGGACACGATATACTGGGGCACTCGGTGATTCATTTCTGGCTCCTCGTGCTAGGAATTGATGACTCTTGGTTGACACTTAATTCATATCTCTCACCACCATGGGAACTGTTTCTATTCTGGTTGGTTCCCATTTTTTTCTGTTTGTTAGTTGTTCAGTTTCTGCATGCCCTCTTCTCTCTGAGCTCTTCTGTCTTGTCCCCCATTTGTGCTGGGATCAGAACCCTCCTGTTAACAGAACTCTTTTTACTAATTGCAGAGAATTTTCATTGTATTTGCAGTTACTCAAAGTGAAGATTTCATCTCTTATGCCTCCATCATCTGTGTTGCATCTGTATTGTGGGTTGCTTTTTTTGTGAGTTGCTGTACAATGTTTGTATTTGTTATTATTTGAATATAATTTTTTTTGCCATTTTCTCATTTGTGCATTTTTCCATTCCATCAGGGCAGGGTCATTTTCTTGTTTACTTCTGTGCTAACATGGAGAGGAGGGATATGGTTCCTTTGTTCTTCATTGCTAGGAAGCGTGATTTCCACATTGGGTTTGAGCTGACAGTGGATTTCTTCACTGGGCAGACACATAAACTCCCTTACACTTTGGTCTAATGAGATTTCACTATTAGTATGGGATTACATAACATGTCTGATGGTCACAAAGTCTTCAAAATTCTCATGAGTCAAGATAGATATTAGTTTTGAATGTAAAATTTTCATGTAAATAATGGACATAGACAGGTAAGTTCAATATTCTGCTCTGTTCCATGAATAATTTTCATAATATGTGCATTAAAAAGTGCTTTACTGGTTTGGATAATTCCATTCTGGAAATAAGTGCTTATCTTACTTTCCTGTGATTGAAAATAGATGTTGATTTACAGAGACTTTGAAAGGTTGTGGTCTGAATGAGAATACAAATATACTGTGCTCATGTTGGAGTCGTAACCCCTTTGCCTTAGTGTGGTCTCTAGAACTATAAAATAGGCTTAATGTCAGAAGTCAATTGAGAACACATGTTCTTTGTTAATTGCGTGTTTATGATTAGGTTCCAAATAAAATCTTAGAAGTTTTTCTTCTCCAATTGCCAATCTTACATTGAAATACAAAGCATGATTTTCTTAAAAGACTTTTATTTTTAAGTAATTTTAAATCTGCAGAAGACTTGAAAAGATAGTACAGAGAATTTCTGTATACCCTTCACCCTGCTTCCCCTTGTGGTAACATCTTACATCACCATGGTACATTTGTCAAACCAAGAAATTAGCATCAGTACAGTACTATTAAACTACAGAATTTTTTTGGATTTCACAAGTTCTTTGTTCTATGGAGGACAGATTTTAAAATCATTTTTATTTATAGAGTATAGGATTATTTTATAAAAGCTGATACAATTATATCTTTAAGGGATTGGACTGTCTGATGTATAATAGATATATTTTTGGGAGCTTCTCAGGAAAAGTTAGTGAAGAATGTTAAATAATTTTATAAGATGAAAACATTAAAGCATTCAGCATCTTAATTTTGGTACACCAAAATCACAATTGATTATTTTGATCAATATGTTCATTATTCTGTATAACATGAATATAGTATTATTTATATGGCTATTTCTTTCAAAGGAATGTAATTTTGCTTTACTTAAAAGTCAGTAATGTGGATATAAGTAAATTTCTAAAACAGTCTCTCCTTTCATTCTGTAATCTTTGAATTCAGTGATTTTCTCACAAGCTTTTCCTTGTAAACATAAAGAATTTTGCACATTATGGAGAATACTGCCAGTTTTGATGAAAGCTGGAATAATTTTTATTTTCAAGGAGTGTATAAAAAGCAACCAATGATCTGATGAATAGAAAGATAAATACTACAAAGGTATGTAGGCAAATAGTATAGGCAAATCTACTCTCCTATTTTTCATGTTATTTGATAGCTTAGCAAATATTAAGCTAAATACGTAGAAGATAGAATTTTAGCTTAGCAACTTTAATACATTTGAGAAGACCATTGTGTCTTTGCTTCACTTTGCCCTTCTGTTCTTCTTGTGCTTGGTAAAGGCATGATACCTTGGATCTCTGACTTTTCAAACAGTTTCTTTTCATAAATACCTGGGCACTAGGCTCAGTGGAGAGCTTCCCTGGTGGCTCAGATGGACAAGAATCCACCTGCAGTGCAGGAGACCTGGGTTTGATCCCTGGGTCAGGAAGATCCCCTGGAGAAGGGAACGGCTACCCATTCCAGTATTCTTGCCTGGAGAATTCCATGAATGGAGGAGCATGGGGTAGCAAAGAGTCAGACACGACTGATTAACTAACACTTTCTTATTTACAGGCTTAGTAGAACACAAAGCAACTATGTGCAGCATTCAAACAAAAAAAGAAAAATGAATTCTAACTTAAAAAAAAAACTTATGACTCAATATACTAGAGAGTTGGAGAAGGGCTGGGGCTTCTGATAAAATCTGAGGTTTTGCTCTTATCTTTTTTTCAACAAAGCAAATAATATCTATCAGAGCTGATATTAAAATGAAATATAAGTGTGTGTGTGTATGTGCTTCCCAAACTTTAACCCAAGAGATACGTTGTGATTATCAATAAAAAATGGATTTAAAATATAAGTGTTGGAAAGAATTCTCAGCAGTTGAGAGTGAGGGTTATCAGTATAAATGTAAGGGGCGTAGATTAAAAAGTATTTGCCTGAACTTCCTTTGAATCTGGTAAAGGAAATCTTAAAATTGAAATTAGATTCCTTCAACCATAAATGAGATATATAAAGGAGAGGTTTACAAGAAAAGCATTTTCCCATTGCTTCGCACTGCTGCTGCTAAGTCGCTTCAGTCGTGTCCGACTCTGTGCGACCCCAGAGACGGCAGCCCACCAGGCTCCCCTGTCCCTGGGATTCTCCAGGCAAGAACACTGGAGTGGGTTGCCATTTCCTCCTCCTTTCGCACTAGGTTCCATTTATAAAGGTAAATTTTAAATGGAGTGGAGGAGGATCAGTGTTGTTAGGGCCAATTCTAATTTAGGTATTCCTACTTGGCACTTAGTGGTGCTCCGGCAGAGTTGGACTTAGATCTATAACTATTACCAGAATGGAAGCCTATTAAAGAGAACTGTTTGAGTTGAAAGGTTGGCACATGAATTGATTTTTATGTGCGCCAATGTTGTGGAAAGATTAAAGTTAATGTTGTGGAAGTAGGGGAGTTCTCTTAGGCTTTCCTCCTTTGAATTTCCCCTGTTGAACTGGTTCCCTCCATGGGAAGGCCATGGGGCAAGGGAGAGAAATCTTTCCAAGGTCTTTTAAATGTTTTTGTTTTGATCTTTATGTTGGAAATTCTCCGTAGCCCGGAACTGTCTCTTTGAATTTGTGATGTCTGATATCAGTGTGCTTGCTGTGGTCAAGAAGACCTACTATGTAGCACCTTGTAGCTAATGGTTGGTGGCAGTGCCATATAAGGGCTGTCTCTTTTCATCAGTATTGTATTTACTTGGGGATTGTAGGAACAACCTGTGCAGTGGTAGAGAAATTCCTTAGTTTCTGAAAGATAAGCAAAGAGAGTGTTATTCATTTAGATAAAATAAGAGCTCTTCTTTGGTTCATCCAAATAAAGTTGGGTTTATATTAGAGAAATGATGGTATTTAACCCAAAAGTAATTCAATTCAAATTACAAACTCTTAATAATCTTTATTGATTTAATTTTCTCTCTTGGTGTTAGTTGGGAGTTTATCCCTTTTTATTTGTCTCTGTATGTGGCAGAGTCAAGCTGGGAACTTCACGGGGGTGGGGGGAGAGGCGAGCGGGGGTGCTGCTAACAGGAAAGAGCTGCTAAAGGAGATTGGCTGTAATACCCCCAAGCAGTGGGGGAGGAGAGAGACCTGTGGATGTGTTTCTATTTAAATGAGAGAATGTCATATCCCTTGGTTACCTGAGCTTAAGGATGTCCAAACTAACCCCAGGAAAGAAAATCATCAAGTTCCAACTAGTTGAACAAATAGTTAAAATTACAGTCAACAGATCTTTGCTAGGGTTTGTTAATATCCCATGTGATGTTACAGGATTATATGAAGAATGACATGGAATTTAATGGCCAATTTGTCCTTTAACTTGCTACCTTTGTATGCAGCTTCACCACAGTCCTAACTTTCAACAGATGCTCAAGAAGGGATGGGAAAGATAGAATTTTACTGTGTAAGTAGCGTTGGATGAAATTAGAAAATGTCAAAGGGAGACAGAACACAATCTGAGAATGCTTTCATGGTTTACATGTTAGTTATCTACTGCTGTGTAACACATTACAAGACTTAGCAGCATAATGCAATCAACGTCTATTATGTCTCGGTTTCTGTTTGCAGGAATCCTTACATGGCTTAGCTGCAAGCCTCCACCACAGCTTCTCTTACAAGACTGCAATTAAAGTGTGGACTGGGAATGCAATCTTGTCTGAAGACTCAACAGGGAATTGTTGTTCAGCTGATCAATCATGTCTGACTCTTTGCAACCACATGGACTGCAGCACACCAGGCCTCCCTATCCTTCACCATCTCCCAGTTTGCTCAAACTCATGTCCATTGATTCGGTGATGCCATCCAACCATCTTGTCCTCTGCTGTCTCCTCCTCCTGCCTTCAATCTTTCCCAGCATCAGGTCCTTTTCTAATGAGTTGGCTCCTTGCATCAGGCTCTTTGCATCTCCAATATGTGCCTAGTACTGGAGCTTCCCCTTTAGCATCAGTCCTTCCAATGAATATTCAGAGTTGATTTCCTTTAGGATGGACTGGTTGGATCTCCTTGCAGTCCGAGGGACTCTCAGGAGTTTTCTCCAACACCACAGTTCAAAAGCATTAATTCTTCGGTGTTCAGCCTTCTTTATGATCTAGCTTTCACATCCATACATGACTACTGGAAAGACCATAGCTTTGACTATACAGACTTTTGTCAGCAAAGTAATGTCTCTGCTTTTTAATACGCTGTCTAGGTTTGTGTGGTTATTGGCAGGACTCAGTTCTCCCCCAGTGTCTTACCCCATAGGCCTCTTCATAAGGCTTCTCACAGCATGGTGTCTGACTTCAGGCAGAGCCAGTAAGAGAGGGCATTTACTATGGAAGCTAGGGTCTCTTTGCAACTTAATCTTGGAAGTGACATCTTAGCATTTCTTCTGCATCCTATTTACAGAAGTGAGTGTGTAGTTTCAACCTATATTCAGGAGAAGGGAGTGCATAAAGTCATGAATATCAGAAGGTTGGGGTCAATGAGGGTCATCTTAAAGGCTGTGCCTCACAGTTAACTATAGTTTTTCCCATTTCAAAGGAAAATTGAACCACTGTTAGTTTATGTAAATTATTTGTGTATTGATAGAAGTTACTGATTAGTTGAAGAAAATGCCATTTCTGAACTAAGATTATTATTATGTTGGAGCATGCTCTGATAATTGCTTGAAATCTTTCTATCTTCTGAGTTTTCTGTCCCTTTCAGTAAATATTGTCCTTTGTTTTATCCTTTACCGAGGTTGACAACCTGCTCGTTAGCCTGAATCCTATGTCCCTAAACCTTTACATCATTCTCCTGTATTAAATATAATCTATTCTTGTTTTTTTTAAAGCACAGTTTTAAAAGATGAAAAACTAAAAATATGGATAAAAAATTAAAAATTCTGACAAATTAATTCAGAATGAGGTTTTGGCAAATAATAACTTTTTAATGCCTTTATCTCTTCGAGTCATAACTGTATTTTGTTATGGAATTTCCCTATAGGCTCCTCATTCTTCAAGTTCTCAAGTCCTTAGATGTCACCTTCTCAAAATGGTCTTTCTTGACCATCCTCCTTAAATAGTCCCCACACCCCCTCTGTTTTTTCTTCCCCTCACATCATCCAGTTTATAACTTCCTAACACTTCCCATTACTAAGAGTATCCCACCTCATTTCCATGTTTGATTATTATCTCTCTCCTCTCACTAGAATTTAAGCTCAGTGAAGACATTGTCTTTTTAAAAAAATTAATTAATTTATTTTAATTGGAGGATAATTACTTTACAATATTGTGATGGTTTTTGCCATACATCAACATGAGTTAGCCACAGGTACACATGTGTCCCCCCATCCTGAACCCCCTCCCATCTCCCTCCCCACCTCATCCCTCTGAGTTGTCCTAGAGCACCAGCTTTGAGTGCCCTGCTTCATGCATCAAACTTGCACTGGTTATCTGTTTTACATATGGTAATACACATGTTTCAGTGCTATTCTTTCAAATAATCCCACCCTTGCCTTCTCCCGCAGAGTCCAAAAGTCTGTTCTTTACATCTGTGTCTCTTTTGCTGCCTTGCATTTAAGATCATTGTTACTGTCTTTCTAAATTCCATATATATGCGTTAATACAGTATTGGTTTATGCATTTATACAGTATTGTTACTGTCTTTCTAAATTCCATATATATGCATTAATACAGTATTGATTTATGCGTTTATACAGTATTGGTGCTTCTCTTTGTGACTTACTTCACTCTGTATAAAAGGCTCCAGTTTCATCCACCTCATTAGAACTGACTCAAATTTATGTTCCTTTTCATAGCTGAGTATTATTCCATTGTGTATCTGTACCACAACTTCCTTATCCATTCATCTGTGGATGGAAATCTAGGTTTGCTTCTATGTCCTGGCTATTGTAAACAGTGCTGCAGTGAGTATTGGGGTACATGTGTCTCTTTCAGTTCTGGTTTCCTTGGCATGTATGCCCGGCAGTGGGATTGCTGGGTCTTATGGCAGTTCTATTCCCACTTTTTTAAGGAATCTTCACACTGTTCTCCATAGTGGCTATACCAGTTTGCATTCCCACCAACACTGTAATAGGGTTCCCTTTTCTCCACACCCTCTCCAGCATTTATGGTTTGTAGACTTTTTGATGGCAGCCATTCTGACTGGAATGACATGATACCTCATTGTGGTTTTGATTTGCATTTCTCTAATAATGAGTGGTGTCTATCACCTTTTAATGTGTTTATTAGCTATCTGTTTGTCTTCTTTGGAGAAATGTCTGTTTAGTTCTTTTGCTCACTTTTTGATTGGGTTGTTCATTTTTCTGGTATTGAACTGCATGAGCTGTTTGTATATTTTGGAGATTAATTCTTTGTCAGTTGTTTCATTTGCTATTATTTTCTCCCATTCTGAAGGCTGCCTTTTCATCTTGCTTATTGTTTCCTTCATTGTGCAAAAGCTTTTTAGTTAGGTCCCATTTGTTTATTTTTGTTTTTATTTCCATTACTCTGGGAGGTGAATCATGGAGGAACTTGCTGTGATTTATGTCAGAGAGTGTTCTGCCTATATTTTCCTCTAAGAGTTTTATAGTTTCTGGTCTTACATTTAGATCTTTAGTCCATTTTGAGTTTATTTTTAACATGGCCTCTTTGTTTACTGTTATATCATCATTGTGTGTGCTAAGTCACTTGAGTCGTGCATGACTCTTTGTGACCCTATGGACTATATATAGCCCACCAGCTCCTCTGTCCAGGGATTCTCCAGGCAAGAATACTGGAATGGGTTGCCATGCCCTCCTCCAGGGGATCTTCCTGACTTAGGGATTGAAATTGCATCTTCTATGGCTCTTGCATTGCAGGCAGATTCTTTACCACTGAGCCACCAGGGAAGCTCTATATCATCAATACTTAGTTCTTATCTCATAGGAGGAACTCAAGAAATATTTGTTGAATGAATGAATATGGGATTTTAGGAACTGGAGCAGGAACAGGGAGAACTGTTTTTACCCAGGCAAGCCTTTAGGTATTCCTTCCATCACACCTATAGCCTTCAACTTTGTGTTGAGTTTGTTTGACTCAGATAGTTCTAGAATGGGCTGTAATGTGTTCAGTTGACAGGACTGGACCTATGAGTCTGAGAAGTTCAGCTGTAATGTGGTGTTAATAATAGCTGTTACGGTTAGGAGGCTCAAAAAAGTGTACTTAGAATGCCTTCTAGCCTTAAAAGCTATGAATCTATGATTCTTGTTTTGACCAAATAATTTAAAAAAAAAGAAAGAAAATGTAAAGCTTTGGCAGAAGGAGCCACTCAACTTTGTAATCCAAGTGTCTTCTGATTTTTACAGTGATGGTTCCTGCTATTAGGTATGATGACCATATTCTGGAGACCTTTGAATTATTGTGGAACAGTATAGAAAATGACAGAGAATATAAGCAAAGCTCAGGCTTCCCAGGTGGTGCTAGTAGTAAAGAACCTGCCAGCCAGTGCAGGACACATAAGAGATGTGGGTTCAATCCCTGGGTTGGGAAGATCCCATGGAGGAGGGCATGGCAACCCACTCCAGTATTCTTGCCTGGAAAATCCCCATGGACAGAGAGGAGCCTGGCAGGCTACAGTCCATAGGGTTTCAAAGAGTTGGCCATGACTGAAGCGGCTTAGTATGCATGTACAAGCAAACCACAGGGAACCACATTCCAATAAATCTGTAGAGGAAAATTACTTCCAGTTGAAGTTTAAAAAAACCTGTCGAGAATGGTCCTGCCCTGAATAGAGCATTTTAAATTAAAAAAAAAAAATCTTATGCTTTCCTTGCTTTGGTTTCGTTTTCACCCAATGTGGAGCGTGACTTGATAGTCCTGTATTGTGTTTTAATATAGCTCATCACCGTGTTTCTTTTCCATTGCAGCAAAGTGAGTTGAAAGCTTGAAGGATTTCTCCTGCAATAATTCCCCAGATCTCATTCCTGGTCAGCACCGTGCAGCTCATTTCCATTAAGCAGATAGTCCTCCTTTTTCTTCTTTGCTTCCAGACTCATAATTCTGTGCTTATCTGCACTGAACTTCATTTGCATTTATTAGCTGGGTAGGTACTTGAAATGTCTAAAACCCTTTTATCTGCCTGCTTTGTTTCTCATTATTTGCTGTCTCTTCCAATTTAGTATTAACTACAAACTTGAAATGTTTCTTCTGAAACTGTTGTTCAAATTCTTTGCATTCCAATGTAGGGCCTGAAACTGATGTCTGCTGGGATCCCAGTCAGTAACCTGGTTCTGCTTTGAAAAAATTTAACTTCTCACTTTTTACTTTTCTTGCTTGACTGACTGAGGTATGACCTGTTAATGTACGTTTGTTCGTATGGTGTTTTGTTGGACATTTGAACCACTGAGCCTCTCCACTATGGTAGATGGAGGTCTGAGGAGCAACACATGACCAGGCAGGGGCTGCCTGACCTCATGAAGTGCACAGACTGTTTTGAGCAGAGATGTCTATGTTGTCCATAACATTTTTCCCTCTACTCAATCCCAACAATTTTCCTGAACTTCAGTTTTTTTAGGATTTGGGCCTTCATTCAGTAATTAATACAAGATGACATTCTAAAACTCAGAATTATTTTAAAAAGCCATTGTTTACTCTATTTTTTCCTTTACAAAGGCCCATGGGAAAACTTACTTTCAGATTTCAGCATCAGAAATAATTCTCCTGAACCACTGATTTGTTTTTAATTATACATTGTGATTGGAGATTATCTTTTACCCACCTTTCTGTGTTGTCTGCCAAGTAACTTGCAGGCACATTTGTATTTCACTCCCAGAAAATGCACCAGATGTTACTGCAGACTTTAAATATTACTTTCACTAGGGATTTTAGCCTGTCTCTTCTTGGCTTTCATACAATAGCCTCATAATCTCTGTCATCCACCATCTAGAATTCCTGCATTAGCTGTAAGAAAACTGAAGTCTAATTCCTTTTATGTATTTTTCCAAATTATCCAAGATCTTTCCCAGAACATGACAAATTAGAAGTAAATAAATTATTTATATGAGGCTGGAGGGCTGTTTGAGGCATGGGTTTGGATCACTTAACTCTCCCAAACTGGTGTTCTGTGATAAGCCTGAACAATACGAATAGCTGTGGGAACTTGAATAAGTCACATGCATGTGTGTACACGCTCAGTAACTCAGTCATGTCCAACTGTTTGTGACCCCATGAAGTGTAGCCTTCCAGGCTCCTTTGTCCATGAAATTTTCCAGGCAAGAATACTGGAGCAAGTTGCCATGCCCTCCTCCAGGGGATCTTCCCCACCCAGGGATCGAACCCGAGTCTTCTGTGTCTCCTGCATTAGCAACAGATTCTTTACCACTGAGCTGCCTGGGAAGCCTCTTAAGAAGTAAGACCGGGCAGCAAACCAGCCGTGAGCGTCCTCTGTGAAAGGGCTAAGGGAGAGAGGCAAAGGCAGGCTGTTAGGGCCACCCAGAGGGAGATGCCAAACAAACTTTGGGAGCAGTTGAAGAGGTGGAAAGAAGGGCATGTGAGTGGCATTTAGAAGAGCAGGAAGGAGTTAGTCAGGAGGGCACTTTTTTTTTTTTTTTTTTTGCCTGGAAACTGCATTTGCCAACATACTAAGACATGAAAGACTAGTGCCTGTTCAGGGGAGCAGTAGTATTTTTATCTCTTTGGGTTATGGAGTGGGTGGAAAGTGAGACAGGAGGGTCCCCAGAGACTGCACATTGAAGGGTTGTGTGTGCTCTGATGAGACATTTGGACCTCATTCCACAGATCACAGTGATCTACTGAGGGAGTTTAAATGATGTGAGCAAAAGAGAACAGATTTGAAATTTAGAAAGAGAGCCCTCTTACATTGGCATGGTTGATATATTCTAGAGGTTAGATAAAAAAATCAGGGCAGTTTTTCATTTCACCCCTAGAAGTGTGTAGGAGTTACCTAGACTTCTGATGTGAATGAACTGGTGAAGAGTGGCAGTGCCATTCACTATGAAAGAGAATGCAGGGTAGGGGCAGCTTGTAAGAGAAAATGAAGTCTCTGTTGTCAACAGATTGAGTCTGACTATTAGGGCTATTAGGATACTTATGTTGGGATGATCCAGACTGTTTGAAATAATAGCCAATACTTACTGAATATGTAAGTAAAGTGCCAGTTGTTTTAACTGCATTACCTCATCTAACCCTTGGGATCAGCTCTATTATCCTATTTCTAGATAAGAAAATAAAGCCTGGAAAGATTAAGTACCTTGTTTAATACCATAGAGCTGGGAAGGGGCTGAATTCCAAATCCCACTTTTAACTACAATTATGTTCTGATTGGAGCTTATGAGAGAGGTTGAGATGAACATGTACAGTTGGCATGTTATATTCACAATGACATGGCTGAAGATGGAAGCCTGGGATATACCAATATATTTGGGTCCAGCAGAAGAAGAGTGGCTTGTTAAGGATGCAAAAAGCAGAGGAAACAGGGGAAGGAAGAACATGGAGAGAGAGTATTATATCAGGAACACTGGCACCACCAGACTCTGGCAGTGTCATTATAGGCAATCTATATGTATCTCTGAGCCTTTGCTGATTTTCTCTGTGAAATGGAGATAATGTTACTATGAACGCTTCTCTTGTGTATTCATCAAGATGCATTTATCAAGCATTTGATCTACTGTGTGGCACATAGCAAGTGCTCAGTAAATGGTGGTGGTTTCGTCGCCAAGTCATGTCCAACTCTTTTGACCCCCTGGACTGTAGCCTGCCAGGCTCCTCTGTCCATGGGATTCTCCACTCAAGAGTACTGGAGTGGGTTGCTATTTTCTTCTTCATTGTGTGGCACATAGTAAGTGCTCAGTAAATGGCAGCTACTGCTATTACAATGAAAAAAATTTAAGCAATGGAAGAGTTTTAAGAAAGAGTAGCCATTACTTTTAAATGCTGCAGGCAATCACATTAGTAAGGGAGACAGTGTAACTTGTGGGACAGAAACACAGAGAGCAGAATCCAAGAGTTTTGGTAACTATGAAAACAGCAAGAAAAAATTTCCCTCAGTTATGCATCTGCTATTAATTTTACATTACAGAGAACAAATACCTTGGTATCAGTTTTCTTCAAAATCAATTGCAGTGAATTCTGTGAATTATGAATGCCAATACAAATGAAATGAAACATCGATCATTTATAATTACTTGAAAATAACACTGCATTGAAAAAGTGTTAAAGCAGTCTCACTATGCAGAGTATTAAAACTTGCTGTACATGTATTAATCAAGAAGAGGATTTGGCAAAGGACAAAGGCAAGTATAGTTTAGGATTTAAATTTTCCTTTGTTATAGGGTTCTCTTCTGACTCCTTCTTTATGGTATCATTTTACAAAAGTAAGGAGGTTCAGGACCCCTCCCCAAATCAAAAGAGGCATTCATATTTGAGTGACCATTTTACTCCTGATAGAGTCCTTGACATTGGATACTTTGCTTTAACTCCTCATCACACATTTTCTCATCTGTGAAAACCAAAGGATACATTTTAGATTTGTATATAAAATTTCTCAATTGGCAGATCATAGCAGCTAGTTAGCAAAAATACACTGTAGGCCAAACAAATCATATTTGTGGACAGAATTTTGTTCCCAGACCACTGATTTGAAAATATGGTTTACACAAATTCTGAGATTTTAGTTAGAAAGGATTTAGAGAGCCTCTGTGTGCTTAGCCTGCAAAATGATGCCAGACTTGGCATAGATAAAGGGGTGGCTCTTTATATCTCCCACTGCCACAACCATGTCTGTGCATCTGCAATGGATGGTCGTGCGGAACTGCTACAGCTTCTTGATCAAGACAACAAACAGACATACAGCACGGAAACCCAATAATCTGAAGGCCCGCAACTCTTCCTGCTACGATGGGCTCATTCACTACAAGAGGGTGGGAGTGTAGCTGGTGACAGACAGCAAAGCGGTCATGGTGGTGTAGCGGAGATCCAGCCAGAGCACACTGGCCACTTCTTGAGGTGGACCACCATCAACAAGAATGCCGGGGCCACCCTTAGCAGCATCTGGCATAAGAACAAGTACTGCACAGATTTGTGCATGGCCGCCATCTGCAGAGTCAGGGCTATCCAGTGCAACTAGAAGCCTGTAATGGTGAAGAAGTGGACACCGGACATCACTACCCCTCCACCCCCAGCCTCGAACCACCACAAGAGCTCCTGAGTGAATTTTTATTTTCTTCCCCAAAGAAATAAAGCTGTCAGCAGACTTTCCTCAACCCCCCCCCAAAAAAAGATAAAGGGGTGTACTGAAGATGTTTCAGGCAAAGCTTTTTGCCTCAAGGGAACTATAACCTTCTTGGAAAGACAAGATTTACCAATGGGAAACTTAGAATACAGAGTTCTGAAAGAAGGGCTTTCCTTATATACTTAAGAGAACTGAATCTTAGAAAGACCTAGTGAGTAGCAGAGTTGATTCTTGAACCAGTCTTTCTGAGCCCTCCCCAAGGTATATTCCATAGATGGTGTGTTTTCTGGTGATAGTGATGCTGTTGGGAGTTCAGAGGGAGAGAGGGGTTTGGGACTGAGATCTTCATCAAGAACATATGGGTAGAGTACGGGAGGGTGAGAGGCTTAAGGGGAAAACATGGAATAAAAGCAAAAGTAATACCAAATCAAGAGTGAAGAGTAAATATGGTGTATTAAGGTATATCAACTGGAATCAGTCAGGTAACAGGAATCATACCACTGTTTGGCAGGGAGAATGTGCTATAAAGTGTTACTGGCCAGGTATTGCTAAGTCACTTCAGTAGTGTCCAACTCTGTGCAACCCCATAGATGGCAGCCCACCAGGTTCCCGTCCCTGGGATTCTCCAGGCAAGAACACTGGAGTGGGTTGCCATTTCCTTCTCCAGTGCATGAAAGTGAAAAGTGGAAGTGAAGTCGCTCAGTCACGTCCAACTCTTTGCACCCCCGTGGACTGCAGCCTACCAGGCTCCTCCGTCCATGGGATTTTCCATGCAAGAGTACTGGAGTGGGGTGCCATTGCCTTCTCCTAGAGAACTAAAAGGGCATAAGAGGATAAAGAAGTATCCTAGAGGCAGTAAACACAGGAAGCAGCAATTGCCTCCGGGATTGCGGAACAAACAGAAGTTGGTATTATTAGAGTTTAGAGGAGTGGCCCCAGGAAGGCAGGACTCAAACCTCAGAAGAGCTACTGCTGCTTGTATCTCTGAGGGAGAATGATAAGTTGGCTCTGGGAGTCTAAAAAAAAAAGCAAACTGGAACTGCTATTGCAACTGAAACCAACTAGTTGCTCCTTCCAGGTTAAAGAAGTCTTCGAGATGTTGACAGAAGTAGAGAGAAATAGGAAAGAACAAGATTCTTTCCCTTTCCCAGTCCTTTCCCCTAATGCCTGTTATTGTCAGAGCCCTGCTAGGAAGACAGAAATATGAATTCTGTTCCAGTTCCAGCACCAAGTTGAGAAGGATGAGTGAGAAGCTGAGAGATGAATGCTTCTGCATAAACAGCATATGCAGCACAATGGGGCAGCAGCGAGAAACTTGATGGAGGGAGATGCTCTTGTTGGGTGTGGGAGGAGATACGGCTGAGGGATTGACAGGGACTGGTGATGGACAGCTCTGAATGTTGAGAAGCGATGTTCAGATTTGAATTTCATGAGATACTTACAGACTAGGAGGAAAGACAGGATTCTGAATCATGATCGCATTATAGTCATTCACTTGTGTTCTCTTAACAAAGGCATTGTGAAGAGATAGCTAGATGAATGTTGGTTTTAAGGGGATAGGCTCTTTCTCAGGAGCCGCTGGAAGAAAGTTGTCACAAGGTAAGTGCTGAGGCATGGGAGGGAGTCTTTGGCTAGCTGAGAGACATTGCTGTAATTCACAAGGTAGAATTTAATGTCATGCTCCCCTTATTCTGCACATTAGCATGTACAGTTTTCCGTGCTAGCCTGTTGGCTTCCAAATAGAGAAATTGTATCACATTCACATTTGTGTATCCTGGGCACAGAAGATTGCCTGAAACATAGTAAGTCCTGAATAAATTTTAAGTAGTTCTACCATACTCACAGAAAACTAGTCAATCTAATCACACTAGGACCACAGCCTTGTCTAACTCAATGAAACTAAGCCATGCCCATGGGGCAACCCAAGACGGGCGGGTCATGGTGGAGAGATTTGACAGAATGTGGTCCACTGGAGAAAGGAATGGCAAACCACTTCAGTATTCTTGCCTTGAGAACCCCATGAACAGTATGAAAAGGCAAAATGATAGGATACTAAAAGAGGAACTCCCCGGGTCGCTAGGTGCCCAATATGCTACTGGAGATCAGTGGAGAAATAACTCCAGAAAGAATGAAGGGATGGAGCCAAAACAAAAACAATACCCAGCTGTGGATGTGACTGGTGATAGAAGCCAGGTCCAAAGCTGTAAAGAGCAATATTGCATAGGAACCTGGAACGTCAGGTCCATGAATTAAGGCAAATTGGAAGTGGTCAAACAGGAGATGGCAAGAGTGAATGTTGACATTCTAGGAATCAGCAAACCAAAATGGACTGGAATGGGTGAATTTAACTCAGATGACCATTAAATCTACTACTGCAGGCAGGAATCCCTTAGACGAAATGGAGTAGCCATCATGGTCAACAAAAGAGTCCAGATTGCAGTACTTGAATGCAATCTCAAAAATGACAGAATGATCTCTGTTCATTTCCAAGGCAAACCATTCAATATCACAGTAATCCAAGTCTATGCCCCAACCAGTAACGCTGAAGAAGCTGAAGTTGAATGGTTCTATGAAGACCTACAAGACCTTTTAGAACTAACACCCAAAAAAGATGTCCTTTTCATTATAGGGGACTGGATTGCAAAAGTAGGAAGTCAAGAAACACCTGGAGTAACAGGCAAATTTGGTCTCGGAATACGGAATGAAGCAGGGCAAAGACTAATAGAGTTTTGCCAAGAAAATGCACTGGTCATAACAAACACCCTCTTCCAACAATGCAAGAGAAGACTCTATACATGGACATCATCAGATGGTCAACACCAAAATCAGATTGATTATATTCTTTGCAGCCAACAAAAACAAGACCAGGAGCTGACTGTGGCTCAGACCATGAACCCCTTATTGCCAAATTCAGACTGAAATTGAAGAAAGTAGGGAAAACCACTAGACCATTCAGGTATGACCTAAATCAAATCCCTTATGATTATACAGTGGAAGTGAGAAATAGATTTAAGGGCCTAGATCTGATAGATAAGTGCCTGATGAACTATAGAATGAGATTTGTGACATTGTACAGGAGACAGGGATCAAGACCATTCCCATAGAAAAGAAATGCAAAAGAGCAAAATGGCTGTCTGGGGAGGCCTCACAAATAGCTGTGAAAAGAAGAGAAGCGAAAAGCAAAGGAGAAAAGGAAAGATATAAACATCTGAATGCAGAGTTCCAAAGAATAGCAAGAAGAGATAAGAAAGCCTTCTTCAGCGATCATGCAAAGAAATAGAGGAAAACAACAGAATGGGAAAGACTAGGGATCTCTTCAAGAAAATCAGAGATACCAAAGGAACATTTCATGCAAAGATGAGCTCGATAAAGGACAGAAATGGACCTAACAGAAGCAGAAGATATTAAGAAGAGATGGCAAGAATACACAGAAGAACTGTACAAAAAAGATCTTCATGACCCAGATAATCACAATGGTGTGATCACTGACCTAGAGCCAGACATCCTGGAATGTGAAGTCAAATGGGCCTTAGAAAGCATCACTATGAACAAAGCTAGTGGAGGTGATGGAATTCCAGTTGAGCTATTCCAAATCCTGAAAGATGATGCTGTGAAAGTGCTGCACTCAATATGCCAGCAAATTTGGAAAACTCAGCAGTGGCCACAGGACTGGAAAAGGTCAGTTTTCATTCCAATCCCAAGGAAAGGCAATGCCAAAGAATGCTCAAACTACCGCACAATTGCACTCATCTCACATGCTAGTAAAGTAATGCTCAAAATTCTCCAAGCCAGGCTTCAGCAATATGTGAACCGTGAACTTCCTGATGTTCAAGCTGGTTTTAGAAAAGGCAGAGGAACCAGAGATCAAATTGCCAACATCCGCTGGATCATGGAAAAAGCAAGAGAGTTCCAGAAAAACATCTATTTCCGCTTTATTGACTATACCAAAGCCTTTGACTGTGTGGATCACAATAAACTGTGGAAAATTCTGAAAGAGATGGGAATACCAGACCACCTGACCTGCCTCTTGAGAAACCCATATGCAGGTCAGGAAACAACAGTTAGAACTGGACATGGAATAACAGACTGGTTCCAAACAGGAAAAGGAGTTTGTCAAGGCTGTATATTGTCACTCTGTTTATTTAACTTATATGCAGAGTACATCATGAGAAACGCTGGACTGGAAGAAACACAAACTGGAATCAAGATTGCTGAGAGAAATATCAATAACCTCAGATACGCAGATGACACCACCCTTAAGGCAGAAAGTGAAGAGGAACTAAAAAGCCTCTTGATGAAAGTGAAAGAGGAGAGTGAAAAAGTTGGCTTAAAGCTCAACATTCAGAAAACGAAGATCATGGCATCCAGTCCCACCACTTCATGGGAAATGGATGGGGAAACAGTGGAAACAGTGTCAGACTTTATTTTTTGGGTCTCCAAAATCACTGCAGATGGTGACTGCAGCCATGAAATTAAAAGACGCTTACTCCTTGGAAGGAAAGTTATGACCAACCTAGATAGCACATTCAAAAGCAGAGACATTACTTTGCCAACAAAGGTTCATCTAGTCAAGGCTATGGTTTTTCCTGTGGTCATGTATGGATGTGAGAGTCGGACTGTGAAGAAGGCTGAGCGCCGAAGAATTGACGCTTTTGAACTGTGGTGTTGGAGAAGACTCTTGAGAGTCCCTTGGACTGCAAGGAGATCCAACCAGTCCATTCTGAAGGAGATCAGCCCTGGGATTTCTTGGAAGGAATGATGCTAAAGCTGAAACTCCAGTACTTTGGCCACCTCATGGGAAGAGTTGACTCATTGGAAAAGACTCTGATGCTGGGAGGAATTGGGGGCAGGAGGAGAAGGGGACGACAGAGGATAAGATGGCTGGATGGCATCACTGACTCGATGGACGTGAGTCTGAGTGAACTCCGGGAGTTGGTGATGGACAGGGAGGCCTGGCGTGCTGCGATTCATGGGGTCGCAAAGAGTCGGACACGACTGAGCAACTGATCTGATCTGATCTGACCTTTGTTTTGTCAATGATAAAGTTTCTACGTCAGAGTCCAGACTGTGTATCCAGGTAAGAATCAGCAAATGTGTATTTGTCATTGGTAACATAAATGGATTGGATACAATGCCATAGGCTATCAAAATGTGGCAAGTTTTGCAAACATATCCTCTATGTCAGCTTACTAGTGCTTTTTTTCTATGTAACAATTCTCAAATCTCAGTAGTTTATGAAAGAAATAAGGTTTTATTTTTCCTTATTTTACAGGTCAGTGGCTGTGGGTTAATGATGGTGGCTTTGCTTCATGCTTCAGCTCTGATCCAGGCTGGGGTTTAAATTTTGGTTTGCTCTACAGACTGTCTTAACTCTGGGATCAAAAATAAAAGAGATAGTTTTCTATGGAACAAACCCATTCTCATGACAATGGGGAAGAGCCAGACTGAGCTGAATCAAACCACAAAATCACACTGAAATATGCATCACAAAATGTGCTGTTTGCCAAAGCAAGTCATGTAGTCAATTCATAGAGTAGAAAAGTATATTTGCTAGGATGTGGCTAGGATGGGAAGGAATTGATGTTTGTAACAAAGAATACAACCTTGTATTAATGTTTGTAACAAAGAATAACCTTGTGATGGTTAATTTGATATGCCAACTTGGCTAGGCAGTGCTACTTGTGTGTTTGGTCAAACACTGATGTAGATGTTTCTGTGATGGTACTTGTAGGTGTGGTTTATGTTTACAATCAGTTAACTATATTTTTTAGAAAGTTAAATTTTTATTTTGTATTGGAGTATAGTTGATTTACAACATTGTGTTAATTTTGGGTGTGGGCTTCCCTGGTGGCTCAGTGGTAAAGAATCTGCCTGCCAATGCAGGAGCCACAGCAGACACAGGGTGAATATTTGGGTCAGGAAGATCCCCTGGAGGAAGAAATGGCACAGAGGAGCTTGGTAGGCTACAGTCCAGAGGGTCAAATAGAGTCAGACACGACTGAGTACGCATGCGTGTTAGTTTCAGGTGTACAGCAAAGTGACTCAGTTAACTTTAAGTAAAGGAGAGTCCTCTTGTCCCCTCCATAATATAAGAGGGCTGCATTTAAGCATCCAATCAGTTGAAGGCCTTAAGAACAAAAATTTCAGTTTTCTCAGAGAGAGGGAATTTTGTCTCAGGACTATAATGTAGAAATCCTGCCTAAGCTTCTAACCCTCCAGTCAGCCCTATGAATTTTGGAGTTGCCAGACCCCACAGTTGAGGGCTCAACTGACCTCATAAAACAAATGAGCCAATTCCTTTAAAGATGTCTATCTGTCCATCTATGTATGTATGTATATGTAAATAGGTATGTCAGGCTCTGGTAAGCCTGAAGTCATAGAACAGGTCATCTAAACGCTTCAGGACCCCAGCCTGGAATCCCCTGGGAAATAAATCAGGAGATGTTCCACTGTGGGAAAGGAGGGGAGAAACTGCATCTCAGGCCTCTCCTACCAATCCAGTCTTTTTCTTGAAGAAGCCAGAATGAGCTAGTCTGTCCACCTACATGCTGTGACATGGGAGTGGTCACTAGATGTTTGCAAGATGATTGTACTCTCCAGTGTCTAAATCCTGATTGTTTCACAGCCAAATGACAAAATGAAATATGTTTTCCATATATAGATATAAGATATATATAAAGGGAAAGGAAGCTATATCTGTTGGTGGTATTTCTCTGACAATTCCTGACTGACACAGTTCTGTTGTTCTTATTGTGCTGTTTTTCATTGTTGTTGTTTGTTACTTTGCCTGGTATTAAGCGGAAGTGAAGTGTACAAGAATATATTTCTTGTACTATGAGGCCTTGGGCTTCCCTGGTAGCTCAGTAGTAAAGAATCCACCTGAGGTGCAGAAGCAACAGATTTGATTCCTGGGTCGGGAAGATCCCCTGAAGGAGGGCATGGCAACCCACTCCAGTATTCTTGCCTGGAGAATCCCCATGGACAGAGAAGCCTGGCGGGCTATAGTCTATAGGGTCACAAAGAATCGGACACGACTGAAGCAACTTAGCATGCACACACGCACTAGAAGGCCTTACTTTTGGAGAGTGAAATTCTGGTTATTAATAGAGTCAAAGGTGGAAGAAACAGACAAGAACCTTAAGTGCTGAATTGTGGTTGTGATAATTGCTGAGAGAAGGAGAGGGTGCTGTGACCCCCTCCCCACCACCAGGGAAGTAATGGTGAGCTGAGCTCTAAATCTCAGGGGCTGGGGGAGCAGGAGGGATGCTTCAGGCAGAGAGAATATATGTGAAGCACTTGGGACAACAATAAAGTGGACTTATTTTGAGGACCTGTGAAAAGGCAGGTGAAGCTAGAGGTTTAAGAGTCAGAATAGAGGGGTGAGGGATGAGACTGAGGGGTGGGCACGATCTTTGTCATGCTCTGTGGGCCCAGTGGAGACTGTGTCTGTTTCCTATGGCAACTGGACAGCCACTGCAGGGTAAGCAAAGGTGGGACGTGCTTGTTGAAGGAATGAAGGGTCATTTGAGTTACGGATATGATACAAGGAGCCTGGAGTTTTTGATGATTCTATACAACTGTCTTAATTTGAGAGACTTATTTATTTCCTGGTAGAACATATATATATATATATACACACACACACACACACACACAGACACACATATACTTATATGTATTATATAATTATTTGCTGTTTTTTGCCCATTTACTATAAATAGAAAGTCTTAGGTGAGCAAAAATAGAGATCAAATTTATGATTTATAAGAAATGAAAAACAGTACCACTAATCACAAGTAAGTATGAAATGTATTTATTATTAAATTTGTTAAACAAAAAATTTTAAATCATTAGTAAAATATAAGTAAAAGAAGTTTTTCCAAAGTAATGACACAGATTTTATTATTGAAAGTTAATAATACATGTAAAGATTCCTAAAAATCTTCTTCAAAGATGCACATTATTATAAATATTACAAACCATCAAAATATCTGCCCATTGTTCATAATGGATGGTTGAATCATATATAGTTATAGCTAATCAAAAACCATTACAAATGTATTTACTGTCTTCAAACACTTCCATATTTCATTACAAATGGCCGATTGAACACTTCCACATCCATTACAGTATTATATTTCCATTCAATTTACTGGTAAGATTTCTTGAACAGCTACAGTTTAATAGTAGCTATTGTACATTATAAATATTTCATCATCTCTCTTTGGTAATCCATTTCTCATTTGCTTGCCAAAACTTATGAAGTGCTTATTAAACATTGATAAATAATATTCTAGCACATGGTATGAAATATTGTTGTCTTGCAAATCAGCTTATTGGTAAACCTTGAAGTTGGTGATGATTTAATCTGCATTATCCAGTCTTTGTACTTCATTATAAGCTATGAATGTTGCTGTATCATTGGATTGGGGAAACATGAATCGTTTTCAGAGAAATCTTCACCAGTTTAAACAATTTTTCTGTTCTGTGGAGTCAATTATGTTTGCCTGTTAGTCTGTGAGGGAGAGCAAATAGGGCAAACAGGGATCTTTTCCACCTAGAAACTTCTCAGACTTGCAGGGAGTCTTCAGATGTACTGTGCCCTCATTTCCTTATGTATTTTCTTTATTTTGAGTCTCCTTCTTGTCAAGCTGGGTGTCATTCTGTTTAATATTTCCAAATTTAGTGGCTTGGATTGTTCTGCTATGAACTGAGATGTACATTTAATTGTTTGTGACAAGTAGAAATTCTGGACAAGAAAAAAATATTCTCTTTTACAGAATCACAGAATGTTAGACTTGAAAGAAAAGTTTAGGAACCATTTGATCTGGTAATGGTAATTTCGTGCTCCACCTACCCTCACCTTACCCTTCCATGGCAGACATTACTGACTGGACACGACAGTCCTGCTGAGCCTGGATTCAGTCTGTCTTCCAGGCTGCTACTATTTGTTGACTATTTATGGGACTTCAGGTGAAATCTATTTGCTGTCCCTAATCATGTCTGGCATTTCATTTTACAGGCAAGGAAATGAAAGCTCTTAGAAGTGAAATGATTTGGCCAAAGTCACTCATCTGGTTAGGGTCAGAGCAGGGGTTCAAGCCTAGGTCTTCTGAGTCTAGTACTAACTAGCATTTGTTTCATCATCCCCCATACAACTTTCTTGCCCTTACCTTTACCTCCAGAGGCCCTTCCATATGGCAATCTTTATATCCTCATCCAATTTCAGTGTAGGAGATTGGAAATATTCTTAGTGCTCTGAATTAATTATTTGAATTGTGCAATCATTTTTTTTATTCCTAGGTTTGATGCTTTTCAGAGGAGGCTATAGATGAAGTATGGATATTCAGCAATATATATGGTAGAAAATATATTTTAGATATTAATGCATGTATCTCTAATATAAAATTATATAAAATATCAGTTTTATGTTGACTGCTTTTCACACTGGAGCCACTTATCTTAGTTCCAAATTCAAATTCATTTTCTAATGAGCAACTGAAAGAAAGGTTTTTTTTTAATTAGTGAAAAATTTTCAGGAAAGACAAGCATGATTGTCCTGTTTAGTAACAAGAAAAAGGATGACTGTCTTATATAATTTCTTAAAAAACTCGAGACTATAGGGAGAAGAATGTTACTTTTTCTTCGGAGGAGGATAATAAAGGAACTAGTCTGATTATATCTAAATAGATGTCCAGTGTGGTACCAACTTTATGGTCCTGAGAATTGTAATGGGCCTCCTATTAAAAATCACATTAACCCTCTATTGATTCTAATGACTTGTGTCTTTGGGGAGTTGGATTTCTTTCTTTATCCCATATGGGACTTATTATCCAAAGGGAAAGTTAATAAGATCTCTTCCAGACCTATTTTGCCGTGAAGCCTTGTTAAATTCCAAGGCTAATAGGAAATGAATTGAGCTAATAAAAAGATACCTTAACAGTTAAAAAATCTTGGGGGAAATTTTTGAAAAGGCAATTGGCAATAGCTTTAAAGAGCAACCTTAAACATTAGCTACAGAACTCATAATGACCTGTTTTTTTCTTTTTATAATTTGCTTGTCCTGATGATATATGCACACTTCCATCTTATCTGTATTAGCTTCATGATTAACTATTTGGGATAGCATTCATGGAATTAAGAAGTTATTTGTCAGTTAGCACAAAGTGCTGGTAATTAACTTCCTAAGACACCTCTACTGTTGGGCAAAAAATAGACTATGAATTTATATCATGTCATACCACATGACAGAAGCTCATCCATCCTCTGATTTCAAACAAGGTATTAGAAACAGGTTGAGTTTCTTGACAAATATAACCCAGAATTGACATTTATATAAGACCAATTCATTTTATAACAGTGATGACTCACATTGAGAAGTATGCATAGCAGGTATTTTGAGCTGACTTGGAGTGCAGATTCTTGTAATTTGACATTGTTTCCAGGGACTCTTGGAAAAGTGAAGGCTAAGTCACAGGAAGCCTAGGGACTTCTAGTCACTGTTTATGGATACCTGGGGAACTCAGATGAGGCAGGAATGTCATTTCTACAATTTGTAATGGGTTGGTTGGCACAAACAGCATGATAGGAATCTGAGGAAAATGAGAAAAAAGTTTCCCATTCTTTGAACTAAAAAGTATGATGCTGCAGTTTTTTTTTTTTTTTTTTTTAAGGTAAAGTTAACAAAAGTAAACAGCAAAATTCCACCCATATCTCTTCTCAGAAGGATTTATTCTTTAAACTCAAACAATTAAGTTAAGGTTAATGTTCTTTAAAAAGTAATCTTTACTGGTCCATATCTGTGGCTACTGAGACTTGAACCACTTTGAATAGGGTATTTTTCTCTAAATAGAGATGGCTGGAGTTTTAAGTGTCCAGCACCAACATGAAAGTGTGAGGGACACTGACTTGGAATTAGAGGACCTTGATTCAAACCCCAAATCTTCTATTTAGTAGTTATATATCTTTGGATGTGTCACATGTCACATAACCTTCACTATCCTTAATTTTTCTTGTTTTTAAAAATGGAGTCAGTAATACCTGTCTTACTTATCCCATGGGGCTTCCCTGATGGCTCAGTTGGTAAAAAATCTGCCTGCAATGAGGAAGACCTGGGTTCAGTCCCTGGGTCGGGATTATCCCCTGGAGAAGGGAAAGGCTACCCACTCTAGTATTCTTACCTGGAGAGCTCCATAGACTGTATAGTCCATAGGGTCGCAAAGAGTTGGATGCGACTGAGTGACTTTCACTTTCACTGCTTATCCATAGGGCAGCTGCCTCAGGATCTATCAAAGAAATTGATGATCAGTAAAGAACTAGACAGTTTTAACCAGAGAGGGAGTTCCAGCTGAACTTTATTTTTATTTGAGGAAGTGCAGTGAATTTCTCTCTATATTTCTTTTCTTCTTAACCATACTTGTAAGACCCACTAAACTTAAAAGGCTGCCATGGAGAGGACTTAGGGATCATGACACCTTAGATGCTAAAGTGACCTTGCCATTCTAGGTCTATTCTAGATGTGATTTCATGCATTCCTGCATGGTTCTTTATATCTCATTATAAACTGTGTTTTGGATGGATCTATGAACCTAGAAGAATCCATAGTTCAGTATCTTTGGTGAAATGGATAAATTGATAGAACTCTTGAGGCAATGAAAAAGTTATATAGTAGGTATATTCTATTTTTGAGGCCAATTATGTTTTACAAGCTTGTAGTCATTACCAATAACACAAGCCACAAGGAAAAGAAAACCCAAATCCCAACATTCTCAAATGCAATCTTTGTGACACCAGACTTATTATGATAGAGGTAAGGGACTCAGCTGATTGTTCCACCTCTTCCTTTACTTATTGTTGAGCATGTATTGATGGGAGAGTAGCAATAGCCAGCAGCCCCTGCAGCAATGCCACATGCTCTTTGTTGAAGGTGTCTTAGGCAACAGGCAGGACACTGGATGTTTACATGCATTTCACATTTTCTCCTCCTAATAGCCCTGTCACATACTCCTGACAGATCCCCTGTTTTATGGATGATGGAGTGAGCTTAAAAAGGTTAAATAACTCACCAAAAGACACATGGTTGGCAAGTAGAGATGGCAGGATATGAAACCTGGTGGATCTGACTCGAGAGTCCACACAGTTCAGATCTCTAGACTGTACTTTCAACCCCCCAAATTGTGAATATCTTTCATTTATGCTCCAAGATACTAACTTCTGGTATGATTCACTGGAATCTGAATCATCTGGTTCTTTCATATTAATTTACTTTTTTTTCTTTATTGGAATAACAGAAGGGAAATAAGGGAAAGAAGGAAGGAAGGAAAGATGAAAAGGAGAGTGAAAGAGAAAGAAAGACAACCTCACCTAGGTTAAATCAGTTTTTGAGGATTTTAGTTCCTATTTCTCAACTATATAGTATACTTCTGTTTTAAAAAATTATCTGTTCTCCTTCTGTAACCAATTTGTTAATCATGTTTTGGTGACTGACTTTTGGGCACATTTCCCAGAAACTTTAAGGTAACCCTTAATAAACACTAATAAGTCTGCATGCAGAAGCAGCCTATTATTATTCATGGACAGTATTACATAGAATTAAACTTTTGGAAACTGCACCAAACACATTCAGCTAGACATGAAAGTAAGCTGAATTTCCATTTGGTTTGCTTCTTGCTGAGCCTTCAAATTATAAAGTGAAGCAAAGCCAAAAGATTAATACAATGAAAACAAAGATTGGGAAATTAAATGACACGATGCAATTTTCTGCCTCATCGGGCTGGCACCAATAATATGCAAAGGAAAGTCTGCTTAGTGTTGGTTAGCTGCTGTGTAAATGCGGGACAATCAGTCTCCTTCTCGAGGGAGACTGTTTTCTTGAATCATATAGCCATTGACTCTTCCAATTACTAGAGCCCCCATGCACAGTTCAGCTTTATCTATTGTTTTTTAACTTTCTACTCTGCCGTGGTATTATTAGTATTAGCGTTTACACAGGTACATGATTTTACATTATCTGAAATATTTTAGTGATAGCTTTTGGACATGTATAAAAGCCTGGAGCCTACTGCCACCCTCATAATTAAATAATAATAATACTTTATAAAATGGGCCTTTATGGGTAGTTGAAGGCCATAATAGTCTATCTTGAAATCACACCTATCAGAGAAACATTAGCTCATGGTTGATGGGTCACATCTGGGCTTCTATTGGCATGCCACCCATAATGTATCATTGCTGATCATTGTCAAGATTTGTTCTAAAGTGATTTGGGTGATAAGAAATGGCTCTAAGCTATCCCTAATGCTATTTGAAATTACTTTTGTCACAGTTGTATTCAAAGGGTGTTATATCTACACTACCACATTCATGATGATTTCTCCAGAGGATGATTCAGACATCCTCTGGAGAAATAAATTGTTCATTAACTTTCAAATTTTCCTCTACCTCTGACAGACAGTATAAACCAGTCAACAGTAATCAATCTCCTGCAAAGGGCAAAGCACATACTTGATCAGAAGAAGGTAAAATAAAGAACAGACTGCTGCAGGCGTCCAGCACCTTGGAGAGAGATTATTCTCTCGGTGTCATTCCTGGGTCAACTGGAGACACCAAACAGAAGTTGAGAGAGTGGTCACTTACCTACTTTCTCTAGGACCCAAGGCCATCATTAGGATTCTTGTTCTTTTCTGCCAAGTGCCTATTCTTACAAAGGGAGAAAGTGTGCAAACATGTTCGTACATATTTGTTTTCATTAAGGCAAAATGTTCAAAGAAAATAATATCTACTACAGAAGATAATCGAGTCTCTATCTGTTTGATGAACTTAAGTTACTCTTTCAACTCTAGAGTTTCCTATAAACATTCATTTTTTGAAGTCTATTCTAGACTTTTTTTTCCCCTTCAGATTTCTCAAGAGTCCCTGGAGATACTGATTTTGAGCTTTCCATTTAAACAATCAAAATGCTTAAAAGATGTGCAAAGTTCTTTCAAATATGGCATATGGAAATCAAAGCTGCTAGATGGTTAAGCATCCAGAAATGGGAGGAGGAAGGTTGGGATAAATCAGACAGAGGAGAGTGAAATGTTGAGAAAGGATTCTTATTGTTGCCAAATTTTATTTTCTGTTTCCTTTTTGCTGTTTTTTGAAGGTAGACATTTGAATTTTAAAATGATTAGCTTGGGATTCACTCAATTTTTGCATAAGTACATGCGTTGTTTTTCTTTTTGGTTGCTTTCTAATTTGTATCTTACTTCCTCCCAAATACGATTGGTATGGAGATACTCAAAACCTGCTTTGGGGCCATCTGCTTTGAGACTTTCTGATGTGGTAATTTTGAAACATGATACTAAGCCCTGAAAATAATGAAGCTGAAAGACTGTAGAGCTCATCTTGGGTCTTTGTTAAGATGTTTTTGTTTTCTTAACAGAAATAAGCCACCTTTACCCTATAAAAAGAATCTTTGTAATTTGTACAAAATTCTATAATGAACTTAGGATCCACATTATTTTACTTGACAGAAATGTGCTGAAATGTGTAATATCACCTTAGGACCTTGATAGAATGCACAGAGACTGAAAAATTTATTTTTAGTTTAAGTATTAAAATTAAAGTCTTGAGTTTTCTTTACTGCCTTTCTGGAGACAGTGTGGCATGAATAAGTGCATTGGTTCTGGAGTAGGACTGCCTTGATTTGCATCTGGTCTCTACCACTTATCATGGTTGATCTTAGGTGAATTACTTCACCTCTCTGTGCCTTGGTTTCTTTACCTGTAGGATAATGATAATAATAGGACCTTTCTCATAAAGTTGTTGTGAGTACAAATTGAGTTAATACACGTAAAGTGCTTAGAACAGCCTCTATATCTCATCCCAGATGTTTTTTCCTCATCTAAAATATAATGAAGAAATTCAGGGAGGAGGGAGGAGGGTTCAAAACTAATACAATATTGTAAAGTTTAAAAATAAAATAAAATTAAAAAAATATAATGAAGAAATTCAAGAAAAATAAAGGTCAAGAAAAAGATGGTGGAAAGCCCTTAATGATTAGTAACAGTTTTCCAGCTGTGAATACTGCTTTTGATTTTCTTTATCCAATATTGCAGACTCTTGATGCTTTTATTGCCTGGTTGGAAGAAAAAGAAGAAATGAAATGCAAAAGCACAATGAGCAGATTTTAATAGCGTGCCTTCCCAGATGAAGGAGCATTACAAGTGCTTCAGTCTTCAACATAATCGATGGTTGCTGAACTTAATAATAATGTGTTTTGGCTTTATCCAGCTTTTTGGCTCAGTTAAAGAGAAACATGATCCTTAGTGCATTGTCAAGGAAAAAAAAGCTTTATGAAATTTCAAGGGACCTGAACATTTCCACAGTGGTACAAATTTCTCATAAAAAATATTGTATCCTGAAAAGATAAATAAAGAAAGATTTGGGGAAGTTTAACTTTCTAGAGCATATCTAACTATGCTGTTTGGCTATCTCTAAAAAGCTTTTGTATGAGACCGATGGTGGAAATTGCTACAATTTCCTTGACTTCAGCTGAATTTTTGCTAAATCATTTATCTCCAATGGTCTATAAATTGATGTGGATGTCCCTATTCTCAGCTCTGCATGATTCATTCCTATTGAAACATCTTCCTGTAATGCGTTGATTTTTCCATTTCTATGACAATGATGGAGTTTGGAGGTTTTTTTTTTTAACCCCAAATACGTAAAATGACAGGCAGAGCATAAAAGTCTATAGGATTCATTTTTATTTAAATTAAATATATTTTGATAATGACTCTGTAAATGACACTCTGTAAAATCAACACTTGTTGTTGTCATATGGAAACATAATTTGAAGTAGAGTTTTGAGATGCCAGTGGTGGTTCAATGATTCACACTTCATTGAGTTATAGAAACAGGAGTTAGCTCTGCTACAGCAGTAATTCTCAAGTAAACCACTCCAGAAATCACAAAGTCTGACCACCCTAAGGTTATTTAGTATAGTCCATAAACTTTAGACTTTTACTTCACTTGGTCCATCTGACACTGAAGGGTTAAAGATGAGCTTGGGAAAATAACGGGAGTTTGGAGGACATGTCCTCAAGCTTTTAGCATTCGTGGCAGTTTGAGTCACACCACTTTTTATTAAATGATGCATAATTCAGTGATAAATTGGTTTAGCTCTGCCTGTTACAAGTCAGGCCTGAGGTTTTACAGGGGTCAGTCTAGAGGCACCATGGCAGTTTCATGTCATTAGTTTTCATTCAGTTGCAATGTGTAACCACTCTAGCACATGTCTTTCATTAGTGGGTACAATGCATGCTTTGTGTGTGAACATCCTTAGATGGTAAAAGCCAATTTAGAGCTTTCTCACCTTCCTTTTATGTCAGTGGATTCCATCAGACCCACATGTGTGTGGAAGTAAAGGTTTTTGTGGTGGGGTCAGACTCATTTCCCATTTGCATTGCATCCTGCCCTGCTGATCCAGGCTAGAAGCTTTCTCTGAAGTTAATGGGTGTTGAGCTCTGAATAAGACCATGGTGTCAACTTGCCAAACTTCCTCCTCTCTGGAGTTCAGAAAGCTCTTGTAATTCCACTTCCTTTATAAAGCTTTCTTTTGCTAAGTGGAAGACAGTGAGTTATTTTTTTCCATTAACTCAGATATAAAACCCAGACTTTTTTTTTCTTTCTACACATGCACCCCTTGCCCGCCCCCTACTGGTTCAAATATAGCTAGCAGTGTAAGTAGCTTTTGATAAGATTGGTGTTTGTAAAATAGCTAATTACCCGCATGTTGATTAGTCCCTCCTGGTCATATACATCAGGCATTACTATAAAGCTAGAAATTTAAACATTGTACAGATTATCTACAGTAACAGTAAACACATGGCATTTTATAAAATGGATAATCATGATTTCTGTCTTGTTCAATCTCTCCACTCCTTTTTTAGAATTGTCTTTTCAGTTGAGATTAGATTTGTTTGGGGGAGAGTAATGCAGGTGCAGTAAGACAGGCTCTCTGAGCAGGTCAGTTAGTTACTCTGTGTGCTCAGTGCCTGATCCTGAATCTGGTCCAGTTGAAGGAACGTGACTTTGAATTTGGACCAACAGGAAGTCACATCTGGGCTCTATTACTTCTTGCATATATGATATATGATAATGTGATTATCTGAGCCTCTGTTTTCTTAGTTGAAAAGTGGATATCATAATGTTTCTCTCTGGAATTGCTGTAATGTTAAATGAGATAATATATGTACGTATGCCCAGAGAGGTAGCTGGCATACAGCCAGCACTCAATCATTCATTCAGCGAGTATTCTGAGAATGTGTTTATGTACCAGGCGCTGTTTGAAGTGTGGAAGATTCAGTAGTAAATGAAAGAGAGAGACACACAAAATGTTTATAGTGAGATAAGAAGGATAACACACACAGTAAATTGTGTATTATAGTGGGTGTTAGACAGAGTTAAATGCTATGGAGAAAAACAAAGTAAGGTATGGAGTATAGCTGCTGCTGCTGCTGCTGCTAAGTCGCTTCAGTTGTGTCCGACTCTGTGCGACCCCATAGACGGCAGCCCACCAGGCTCCCCCGTCTCTGGGATTTTCCAGGCAAGAGTACTGGAGTGGGTTGCCATTGCCTTCTCTGTTGGAGTATAGCATTGCTGGGCAATTCCAGTATGTAGGATGGTCAGGAAAGTCTTCTCTGGGAAAATGGCATTTGAGCCAGGACTTGGAATAGGTGAGTGAGTAATTCATGTGAATATGTTCTGGGGAAGCCATCCAGAAGAGAAGTGGAAGGAGTGCTTGGCCAGTGTAGTGGAGTCAGGAGTAGTAAGGGATGAGGCAGGAGAGTCCATTTCCCTTAGTACTTGTAGGTCATTGTGAGGACATTGTGCATATGTGTGTGTTAAGTCACTTCAGTTGTGTCCGACTCTTCATGACACTATGGACTGTAGCCCGCCAGACTCTTTTATCCAGGGGATTCTCCAGGCAAGAACACTGGAGTGGGTTGCCATGCCCTCCTCCAGGGGATCTTCCCAACGCAGGGATTGAACCTGTGGTTCTTACATCTCCGGCATTGGCAGGCGAGTTCCATAGCACTAGTGCCACCTGGGAAGCCCTGTGAGGACATTGCTTTTATATAAAAAGGGAGAATAATTGAAGGGTTTTGTTCAGAGGAGTGATGTAATCTGATTTAGTATCATAAGGTGAATTCTTCTGGCAACAGTCTCTGAGTTGTATGATTGTAGTACTCTTGCCTGGAAAATCCCATGGATGGAGGAGCCTGGTAGGCTACAGTCCATGGGGTCGCGAAGAGTCGGACATGACTGAGCGACTTCACTTTCACTTTTCACTTTCATGTATTGGAGAAGGAAATGGCAACCCACTCCAGTGTTCTTGCCTGGAGAATCCCAGGGACGGGGGAGCCTGGCGGGCTGCCGTCTATGGGGTTGCACAGAGTTGGACACGACTGAAGCGACTTAGCAGCAGCAGCAGCAGCAAGCAGTAGATTTATTTTGGAAATGTTCTTAGAAACAAAGTCTCTGAGGAAGCTATGGAGCAGGAATGGGCAGAGGAAGAAGCTGAAATACAGTATAATTGAGATGGAGGCCTTAGATGATCCACAGGGAGTCTTGGAGCTGGCATAGCCCCCTAGTGTCATCCACAGTTAAGGAAAAGGAGTGGGACTTTTTTATTCCCACGTTAATTAGTCCTTGTTTCTACCTTAAGGAAAAGCATAAACTTCACTGAGGCAACTCCTGTTGGATGAGGGCAGTTCCAAGAGGGAAGACAGTTGGCATCTGATGTTCCCGGCTGCTGGGATAGCGAATTCCTCAGCCCGGAAGGTGGAATCTGGGTTGTGCTCTGCAGCCCTCATTGCACTTAGATTTCATTAAGTCCCTGCTGGCTGCTCTGTGCAGCATATGCCATAGGGAGAATGGGTGAAAGGAGGATGACCAATTAGTAGACTATTGCAAAAACCCAAGAGAGGGATGCTGGTGGCTTAGATCAGGGTGAGAGCAGTGGAGGAAATGAAAAGATATAGGCTCCTGGATACAGTTTTAATGGAATGCTGACAGGATTGGCAGATGGATTGGACGTAGGCTGTGAAAGTAAGAAAGGAGTCAAGGATAAGTCCAAGGTTTCTGGTTGGAACAACTGGAAGGAGAGATTTGCTAATAAAGGGGGGTGGTGGGGAAAATTGTGAGAGAAGTGGCATGGGTAAGGGGGAGTCAGGAGCTCAATTTTAGATGTGTTGAGTCAGAGGTGCCTACTAGACAGCCAAGTGGGTGTGCTGAGGAGGCAGTTGGATACAAAGTTTAATCAGGAGAGGTAGTTTTGGAGTCCTCTGCTTGTGCATGGTATTTAATACTGTGAAACTGGATGAGATCAGCAAATGCAGTGCATATATAAGGGACGTACTGAGGCTGATCCCTGAGGTCTAACACTTTTTGGCCACCATTGTGGTAGTATAATAAGTTAGTCGCCTTGGAAAAAGAAGATCCTGGGCTCTTCTCCTTTCCCCAGCAACCAGTAATGGTTGTTCACTGAGAGTCTGTGGGAAACAGAATAATAGCTTCCCAATGAAGTCTACATCCTAATTCCTAGACTCTGTGAATATGGCAAAAGGAGCTTTGTGCATGTGATTAAGTAAAAGATCTTGAGATTGGAAGATTACCCCAGATTATCTAGGTGGGCCTAAATGTAATCATAAGAGTTCTTATAAAAAGAAGGCAAGGCAGTCAGAGTCAGAGAAGGAGATGTGATCATGGAAGCAGAGGTTAATTAAAGTAATGCACTCTGAAGATGGAGGAAGGGGCTACAGACCAGGGATGCAGGCAGCCTCTCTCAGCTGCAAAGGCAAGGAAACAGGTTTTCCCCGAGAGCTTCCAGAAGGAATGCAGTTCTGCCAACAACTCGAATTTATCCATAAAAACCCATTTGGGACGACTGATCTCCAGAAATGTAAGATAATAAATTTATGCTGTTGTGGTAATTTGTTACAGCAATAAAACTATTAAGGATCTAAAATACTTATATTTTCTTAAAAGTGAAAATTATCTTCAGTTGTTCTTCTACCTATCTATCTGTCTGCCTGCCTATCTATCTATCCATCCATCCATCCATTTTATATCTGGCAAATAAAAATAGGCTGTATAATTGTTAAAAATTGTCCACTTCTGTAAGGTAGTCTTACCACATTCTGAACATGAAACTTATACCATGTTGGTTGAAGATCTTCACTCACTTTTAAATAAATTATTCCATTCCACAATTGGGATGCAGGTAGATAAATATATTTACAAACAGGGAGAAATTTCAATGGTTTATTTTATGTTTCCGTTAGATACGCTTTGTGGCATTTTTATACTATCTGTATATGTGTGGGGAACTGCTTTGATAGATACCTGATCAACTCATGCTTGCCAACATTAATGATGTTAAAATTATAAAGTAAAATTCACAAGAATTATTTTGTTTTGCATTTCAGCTTAAACTAGTAAGATTTAGTCTATGGATTGATTTTTTTGCTTTTTTGCTACTGGGTGATTTTAAAACATGGAATTAAGTGCCTCCTGTTTTTCTATATATACATATACATATATATATATATATCTATATCTATGTATCTATCTATCTATCTATCTATATATCTATCTTATGCCTCTGTATTGGCAATTCCTTGCCTTCTAAGAAAATTGTAAATTTTATATTCTAAGACATATTGAATATCAGACTCAGTAGAACAAAGTAGGTAAGAGTATAGGTTTTGGAATCAAGCAGTACTACTTCTGATTCTTTATTTTGGCCATGTACTAATTTGGGCAAGTTACTGCTCTTCTCTAAGACTTAGTTTCCTTGTCTATAAAATGAGAATAACAATAGCTTCCTTACAGGATTATTCATTATAGATTAAGTAAAGAAATATAGATGTATTAATCAAGGCTTTATGGAAAAACAGAACAAGCAGGAAATATCTAAGAAGGGATTTATTATAATGAATTGGCTCATGTAATCACAGAGGCCTGAAAGTTCCCACCATCTGCCATCTGCAAGCTGGAGACCCCAGAAACCAGTGGCATTATTTAGTCCAAGACCTAAGAATCAGGACTATTACAAAGACCTGAGAATCAGGATTCTCCACGCCGGAGATCATGTTCCAGCTCAACCAATCGGCTAAATTCCAGCTCAGCTAAATTCTTTCTTGTCCTGCCTTTGTTTTCTGTCCAGGACCTCAATGGTTTGAATGATGCCCACCCACGTTGGTGAGGCCTGTCCACTTTACTGAACCCAGTTATTCAAATGCTACTTTTACCTTGAAACACACTCACAGACATATCCAGAAATAATGTTTAGTGAAATATCTGGGCACCTAGTGGTTTAGTCAAGTTGACACATATAATTAACCATTGTAGTGTGTACACCCAGTGCTTGGAACGTAGTAAGTAGTCAAGAAATGGTGGATGTGATGATAGTTATCCTCATCTGTCCTAACAGTGGAGTTAGACAAGAGAAGCCTCAACACTTATCTGAGAATCTTTCTCATTTATCCCCTTTGTCCTCCTTTACTTTAATAATCTGTCTATCAAGCCATCAGTATTCTGCTGCCAAAAGAATTTATAAGCCAGTTAACTCAGGTAGCTGGACACTTCCAGCAGCATAACATTGTCCTGCATGTCACTTTCAGTGCAGGAAAGAAGAGTGCATGGCCTCCGGAGGCATATTATTCATCAGCAACTTTGCCATAAATGTGCTATGTCTGTGAAGCATCCCTTGGTTATATTTTTATTTTATAGCACCCTGCATTGACCATTTTGCAAAATAATGATGCTCTCCTTATCAGCTCATCTGCTGCCAGTCAGTAATTTATCTGAACAGATTCTTTCAGCATCAGTGTACAGTTAAAGTTCAGGTGAGGCAATGGCTGTAATAACAGTGGGCTGTGGTGCTGCAGACTGGATTTATATAGCCATTGCTTACACTGGCAAAATGGGTACTAAGCAGAGTTTACTATTTTCTGAAAGGGGAAACATCTGGAACTATGTACAAATTGTTTCTAGAAGAAAATGCATTTCTGAATTTGTGTAGAGATCTGAATTTTCGTTTGGAAGTCTGGCTCGTCTGCATATTTAAACCTATGCTTTTGTATTGTTTATGTCTTAGGAATGATGCTTCATAGAAAGGAAGCCTGGTATGTATAATCAGGTGTGCTTACTAGTTTTGGAGGAAAAAAGTTCCATCCTAGATTATGTCTCTTCTACTTCCATCTTGTTTTCATACTGAGAGCAGTGATTGCTTTTAAGAGTTTCTGAAGGAAAGGTTTAATTTTTATCCCTTGACCTTGGTCCTGTTTCCAATTTAAAATGATGTTTGAAGTCCTTTAGGAAGATACTGAACACTTAAAGATCATCCTTTGCCCACTGTCCAAGAGTAAGTGCAAAGCAAGTATTTCTTTAAGTTTGTTAGAAAGCTGTAGTGTCTGCTATTCTTGGGGTGGGAGGGCAGTGGAAACTGTAGAGGGAAAAAGGAAACATTTTGTTGGTGGGGGCACAATGTAACTTCCCCAGATTCCTGCATCTTCCCTCTTCAGAGGACAGTGTTAAAACCTCTGTTGCAGATATGAACTGAACTTTATTTGTTGCCTCTATTTTCCCTTCCTTGTCCTGTATATTTTATGTCAGGTAACTGCTAGTTTCGAAAATTGGAATGAGATTTTTCTACCTCAGCTTAAATATTTAAAACATCATCAGCTGTGGTTTTGTGAGAGGCCATGCTGGTCATTGTCACTGCTAATAGAAGCCAAGTATTTCCACATAGGAAATGTTTAGTGTCGTACTATGTATAATGTTGAAATTATCCTTAAACCAATTCCAATAATTAATTTTATCCAAGTTTAATAGATCATAAAGCATAGGTCTTTGGAGTTAGATAATTCATGATTTATTGTGAGATTGAAAGAATGGTCTGCTATTGTGAGGCAAAGGATAGTGAGTTAAAGCACTTGCCTGTGTTTTGTTATGAATTACACAGCAACACACGTACACTTCGAGACTGCAGTGCAGCTGCAGTGAGTGATGAAACTGGGATCCCCAAGAGACCATGTATCATGGTTGTATTTAACATCTGAATGGATGGAGTTTTCTGTATTCCAAGGAGACTCTGACATACTTTTGAAGCCATATATGCATGATCTTGTGGTGAAAAGAAATTTTCTAGAAATGGGAGTCTAGGGAAATAATAATTATTTCTTTATGCTGCCTAGACTTGAATGGATATTCTTCAGCAATCTTAGTTTAAATGCATAACTTGTGAGAAAAGTTTTAAGGCAGCTTTTGTTCAGTTGTGATTATAATTATGTATCTGACTAGTAACTGAGGTATAAATAATTCACTTTTGAACATTTTGTAATTAGCTGAGACATAAATACTGGGAAAGGGTTCTACTAAGAGTTTCTGTTGGGTTTCATGCTTTTTATTATTTTTTTCCTCTGATATAATTAACACTCAGCATATGTGCATGTGTAAACACAAATGTTTACATGGATGGTAGTGTCTTGTGCTATGTCCAGCCTCAGAAAAGGCTAAAACATTAATGAAAGAGTAACCCTGTCATGAATCCTAACTGTTTTCTGATGAGATAAACAACGACTCTTAATTAGAAGCGAAAATTTTTAATTAAGATGATTCTGCAGTAATTATCTCAGTTGTCTGCTTCACTGGATTTTAATAAAAAAGATTGATTAGGTATAAAACTAATAGCATAACTGAACATTCAGGGTTGTACTGGCCACTGAGGTGAAAGTAATATGATGAAAGCCTGACGTATGTTCCTTAACAAAGTATTTTGGACAGTCATGTCTGGTACAATGTCAGTGGCTTCATTTTTAGGAATAGTGTCAACATCTTAAGGTAATAACAGGTTCAGTCACAGCTGGTTCATTTACACAAAAATATTTATTGAGTATCTACTATGTGTCATCATGGTACAGTGGCATAAAGCACAGTCTTTGGAATCAGATATACCTACTCAAAGTCTAAGATCTTTTATTTAGCACACTTGAGATATTTGGAAAGCTTTATATGTTCTCATCACATCAGTTGTTCTGTCTGTAAAAGTAGATAAATAATACTTCTTTAGTTTGAGTTTGTAAATGTCAACACATATTTAGCTCCCATCACAGTGCTAGATAATGAGTACATACTTTATGAGTAGGAGCTATTGTTACTATAGTTTCTTTTGGAAAATGTTCTGAAATTTTCTTTGAATCAGTAAGTAAAGGCAGTGTATAGACTCCCTCCAATTTACAAAAAACATAAGCAAAGAGGAAAAAAATGGTGTGGATAGGCAATATTGAGGACTTAAAAGTGTGGTGATGTTAACCATCTTTGCAGTAGTAATGCACTGATGTAAGAAGTCCAATAGGTAAATATTTTCAAAATCTGGAGGAAATTCTCTCTCTCTCTTTTGCTTGGTAAGGCACTCTTAGAAGAGCAGAGTAATTGGCTTCTAGAATTGCTTCAGGTTCTTATTTGCTTTAGAATGCATGACTTAGTGAATCAATTTCTGGATCTGTCAGGATCAATTCACATTATCTCAACCAGTCTCTGTTGGCAAAGGATACATTGTTTGCTAGGAAGTTGGTGTGAGTTAAGAAAGTGTGTGAAGTGTTGGATGAATTAATCCAACCTAGCTTCATAGACAAGTCCTAACCTTTTACTCCTGCTGTCCTTGGCACTGTGCTGTAACCCTCTGAGTTAACCACTTACACAGACAAGAGCCAATGTAGTGCTGACCAGGGATGAGTGAAGAAAAAGTTCAGAATGATTCAGGTATATTAAGGTTAATAGCCAAGTACTTCATGGAGTGTGGAATGAGTTGCAGGCAATTTGGTCCATGAGGTTGCTGAATTTCTGTGGCAATGAGATGCTAAGGCATCCTTAAATATTGACATTATGAGGATTGCATTTGAAGCCAGAGGGGCCTAGATTTGAAATATAGATCCTTGATTTACTAATGGTATAATCATGTGGAAGACGCCCTTTCTATTTTCTTATCTGTATAACAGGGATTTTGAAATCTGTATATTTAATTTCATGGGACTAAAGTATTAATCAAATGTAACAGTGGGTTTGGAAATGACAGATCATTCTTGTTATTCATTTGTCAATTTATGGAACAACTGATATACCCAAATACTGTGCTAGGCAGTTGCATTCAAACATGAATAAGATACACTCAGACCTTTAAGGAGTTTTCAGTCTAAGTGGGGTGATACATAAATCAAGAGAGAGTTACCATTTAGCATGATAAATGTTTGTCTAAAAGTATGCCTGGAATGTTTTGAAAGCCTAGAGAGGCATCTAATCCAGATTGAAGAGTTAGGGCATGATTCCTGGAGAGACTGACACTTGACCTGAATGCTGAAGGGTAAAGACACTATTAGTTCAGGGAATCAAGATAGCAAGGCCATATAAGGCAGAAGAGACTGTCTGAATGAGTGAAGTCTTGGAGGTAGGTCTGAGAGAGTGTGGTATGTGGGGAAATGCTTTGGTAGGGATGGAGCATAATGAGATTTCCCCCAGGGCAAGAAGACAGAGACAGGACTAGTGGTAGATATGAACACCTAATTGTTATTCTGAATGCTTTTAGGTATCATAAAGGGGTTTTCATCAGATGCATGAGTGATCAGGTTTATGTTTTAGGAAGATTATTGTGGTAGCATTGGAGAAGCTAGAGTAGAAAGATGAGACTGGTAAGCGGGAGAAAAGCTGAGAGATGCATTCATTCTACAAACATTTTTGATTAATATGTGTCTAACAGTTTATAATATGCAGCTAGAAAAAGTCATATAAGACTCAATGCCTACCTCCAGGGAACTTATAAAATACTGTTTAGTTCAGTAGCTCAGTTGTGTCCAACTCTTTGCGACCCCATGAATCACAGCACGCCAGGCCTCCCTGTCCATCACCGGAGTTCACTCAGACTCACGTCCATCGAGTCAGTGATGCCATCCAGCCATCTCATCCTCTGTCGTTCCCTTCTCCTCCTGCCCCCAACCCCTCCCAACATCAGAGTCTTTTCCAATGAGTCAACTCTTTGCATGAGGTAGCCAAAGTATTGGAGTTTCAGCTTTAGCATCATTCCTTGCAATGAACACCCAGGACTGATCTCCTTTAGAATGGACTGATTGGATCTCCTTGCAGTCCATGGGACTCTCAAAAGTCTTCTCCAACACCACAGTTCAAAAGCATCAATTCTATGGCGCTCAGCTTTCTTCACAGTCCGACTCTCACATCCATACATGACCACAGGAAAAACCATAGCCTTGACTAGACGGACCTTTGTTGGCAAAGTAATGTCTCTGCTTTTGAATATGCTATCTATGTTGGTCTTAACCTTCCTTCCAAGGAGTAAGCCACCATCTGCAGTCACCATCTTCAGTGATTTTGGAGCCCCCCAAAAAATGCCCAGGTAACTACCTGGTTCAAGTTTAGTGGGATCATTATAAAATTTGTTGATAATGTGCACCATGAGTTGGCTGGTCCTGGATGCCCAAGAGAAGAAGTTTCCCATCCTCTGGTCTAGATTCATACAACTAATTAATCACTTGTCTGCATACAAGTCCTGCCAGTGTTACCTCTTAATTCTCTTTCAAACCAAAAATAAAGTCTGACACTGATTTTGGAGCCCCTCAAAATAAAGTCTGACTTGGTTTCCACTGTTTCCCCATCTATTTCCTATGAAGTGATGGGACCAGATGCCATGATCTTAGTTTTCATAAAATGTCACTCACAGGGCTGTGTGATAAGGGCGTGGTCAGGGCTGTCATGAATAACCCTGGGGAGAAGTGGTGAAGAGCTGAACTAGAGCTATAGCATTGGAGGGGCCAGAGGGCATTGGTTTGAAAGAGAATGAAGAGGTAACACTGGCAGGACTTGTGTGCAGACAAGTGATTAGTTAGTTGTATGAATCTAGACCAGAGGATGGGAAACTTCTCCTCTTGGGCATCCAGGACCAGCCAACTCATGGTGCACATTATCAACAAATTTTATAATGATCCCACTAAACTTGAACCAGAGGTAGTTACCTGGGCATCTGTGGGCTTCTTATGCTATTATGGAACTGCATGGAGACAAGGACTGTGTTGTTGGCGAGTTTATTTAATCTTGATAAGGAAAAACAATGCTTCCTGTTTTTTGCCCAAAACAAACAAAAAATACTGCAGTCTTGGATGAGCCACTGAGCGCTCAGTTCCATTGAGAAGGAAAGTTGGCTTATCCCACAAACCTAGGTCTGGTGAGACACTGGCAGAAGGTGGGAGGAACATAGAGCTGATTGCAGAAGAGGAAAATCTAAGTTCTCTCCCCAACCTCATGTTCAGTTGGAGTGATGAAAGAGATAGCTTCCTTTACCCTTGGCATCTTTTCCTTTTTCATTGCATGGGTATTTGGAAATTAAACAATTATCACACCCCACTCCTGCCCATTCTGCCTCTTTCTTTTCTTTCCTTTCCCCCTTTTTAATAAAAGATTCTGTGGCCAGCTCATTAGTATTCTTTCACAATTGTGTATTCATTGTGGTGATGGTGGTTTTGTTGTTTTTCAGTCACCAAGTCATGTCCAACTCTTTGCAACCCCATGGACTGCAGCATGCTATCCCTGTCCCTCACCATCTCCCAGAGTTTGTCCAAGATCATGTCCATTGAATTGGTGATGCCATCCATTCTTCTTATCCTATGTTGCCTCCTTCTCTTTCTGCCTTAAATCTTTCCCAGCATCAGGGTCTTTTCTAACGAGTCAGCTCTTTGTATCAGGTGGCCAAAGTATTGGAGCTTCAGCTTCAGCATCAGTCCTTCCAAAGAATATTCAGGTTGATTTCCTTTAAGATTGACTGATTTGATCTCCTTGCTGTCCATGGGACTCTCAATAGTCTTCTCCAGTACCACAGTTTGAAAGCATCAAGTTTTCAGCACTTTGCCTACTTTATGTCCAGTTCTCACATCTGTACATGATGATTGGAAAGACCATAGCCTTGACTATAAGTGATGTCTGATTTTTAACACCCTGTCTAGGTTTGTCATAGCTTTCCTGCCAAAGAGCAATTGCTTTCTAATTTCATGGCTGCAGTCACTATCCACAGTGATTTTAGAGCCCAGGAAGAGGAAATCTGTCACTTTTTCCACCTTTCCCCCTTCTACTTGCCATGAAGTGATGGGACTGGATGCCATGATCTTAGTTTTTTTAATATTTAGTTTTAAATTGAAAAAGCTGGCTTTTTCACTCTTATCCTTCACCCGCATCTGGAGGCTCTTCAGTTTCTCTTTGCTTTCTACCATTAGAGTGGTATCATCTGCATATCTTAGGTTGTTGATATTTCTTCTAGCCATCTTCATTCCAGTTTGTAACTCATCCAGCCTGGCATTTTGCATGATGTGCTCAGTGTATAAGTTGAATAAACAGAATGACAATAGACAGCCTTGTACCACCTTGTGATTGTGGTTAGGTGATCATTTAGTCTATAATTTACAGAATGATAGCAACTAGGTGTGGATTATTCCACAAGAGAGGTAGAGGGTAAAGGCTATCACCTAGAAACTGAGGTTTCTAAGATTGGTGGGTGGTTTTTAAGTGACCTAATGGCAACCCACTCCAGTGTTCTTGCCCGGAGAATCCCAGGGATGGAGGAGCCTGATGGGCTGCCGTCTATGAGGTCGCACAGAGTCGGACACGACTGAAGCGACTTAGCAGCAGCAGCAGCAAATATATCTTAGGATGTAGTTGCTAAACTTGACATTAGCAAGAGAGAAACATATTTCTCTCTTGTTGAGAAATATTTGAGATTATGCATCTGGTGGTTGGATTATACTAGAGAGGAGGACTCTTAAACTTTAGATGTAAGATGAAGGTTCCTTGTGCTAGGAATATTTTGTATGCAACACAAAGAATATCAAGCCATTTTCAATGAACTAGAGAGTCCATGAGGGAATTTGGCTATAATGAGGGCAGAAACAGCCATGCTGCAAGTTTTGTCCCATCTTTTGCTTGCATGGAAGTGGGCATCTGGTGATGCTTCCTATTCCATTTTCCATTCTTGTCATTGGTATAGACTTCTTTTGAGGGAAGACCATGGTGCACATCCATTCTACTTATGAAGTTGTCAGCTAATGTTTTGCCTGCATAAGAGGATCATGGTAGTCATTAATATTACTATCCTACTTGAACTTCTTTGGAGTGGGTGATGATTCAGTATTTAAAATTTTGAAATATGAGAGACATAATTTAGGAGACCTGCTTGGAATGGGGAGATATCAGACCCAGAAGATTTTCTATATTTTATTAGTTATGAAGCCAGTAAATTATATTAATGTGGAATAAACAAAGGCTCATAATTTGTTCATTTCTTCTCACTAAATTTTTATAAGCATTTCATAACACTTATTTTACAGAGTATTTATGTTGTGGCACTTAAGTTAGTTGTACTCTTCCTATGAAGGTGTGTTTGTGGCACTCAACAGTTAATTGTAGTCTTCTAGTATACATCAGCAGAGAAGGCAGTGGCAACCCACTCCAGTACTCTTGCCTGGAAAATCCCATGGACAGAGGAACCTGGTGGGCTGCAGTCCTTGCGGTCACAAAGAGTTGGACACGACTAAGCGACTTCACTTTCACTTTCCACTTTCATGCATTGGAGAAGGAAATGGCAACCCACTCTAGTGTTCTTGCCTGGAGAATCCCAGGGATGGCGGAGCCTGGTGGGCTGCCATCTATGGGGTCACACAGAGTCGTACATGACTGAAGCGACTTAGCAGCAGCAGGAGCAGCAGTACACATTGGTAAATGGGATGGCAGGTTTTACATTAATGTCTAATTGGATTGGAGGTTTTTGTTTATTAACATAAATGCTCACTTGTTTGTAATTATAAATTATGGAAGCACTCACAGCTTTTAGTGTGCAGAATTAAGAATTTATTCATAAAATGTATCTATTATTGGAATTTATCTTTGCATTACTCTGAATGCTTTGAGGCAAAAAATAGTGCCTTTTTCACTATACACATAGTAGGCATTCATTATTTGTGTAGAAACAAATTACTTTAAGTGATAATAATAATGTGTTTATCATCATAGAATCACACTTAGAAATCTAAGAATTGATATTTAAATTATTTCCTTGGTTTCTAGTCAATCTATTATTACCTAGGTAGTTGGGTAATAATATGAGATACGAATTCATGCTTTTTTCATATCTAACTCTTCCTTTTTTATATCCTTCAACATTTAAACATTAGCTATACTTTAATCAATGATATACTTTAGTTTAATATACATTATTTCTTACAGTCTTCAGATCTAAATTTATAACTTCTGATTTTGAATGCTTCATGGATGCAACAAACATTCATGTTGTCATTATAAGTTTTTAACATGATTTTATTAAAAATATGAACTTTACTGACTCCCTGAGTGCAATTGCATAAAATGAAAAAGTGAAAGTGATGGTCACTCAGTCATGTCCGACTCTACAACCCAAAGGACTGTAGCCTGCCAGGCTCCTCTGTCTGTGGGGATTCTCCAGGCAAGAATACTGAAGTAGGTAGCCATTCCCTTCTCCAGGGGATCTTCCCAACCCAGGAATGAAACCTGGGTCTCCTGCATTAAAGGCATATTCTTTACCATCTCAGTAACTCCCTGAGTGCAACTGCATAAAGGAGCATCTTTTAAGAGAAATTAATAAAAATATATTTACCTTCTTTCTCTGATCATATTTTTCTCTCATCAATCTAATATGTAGCAAATCAGTATAGACCATGACTAGATTTTATTATGAAAATATGTAACTAGAAAAAACCCATCAGTGAGAAATTGGAACCACAGAATATATATACCTATATTAAAGTATAAGAACATAAATTATATACTAAGCTAGTTTCTACATGGAAGGAAATATGTACAGTAAAGATGACTGTAATATTTGGAAGAAATAATTTCTATGAACTTTCTATGCAGAAACATGATAGATTTAGGAAAATAATCAAATGCCTCAGAGACAAAAAATTATATTTTCCCCATTGTATAAAGAAAAGCAGAAACAGGTCAATTTTTTTTCCAGTGTTTTCTTAGAAGCATATAGACTTTGGGGCTTGCTAATTGTGTTTCACTGAGTATTCTGTGGATTCATTTTGATATTTGGCAAAACTAATACAATTATGTAAAGTTTAAAAATAAAATAAAATTAAAAAAAATTTAAATTATGACTTGTCTTTACCAAAGAAACATATTTGATAAAAATTAAGCTTTTTTTTTTTTTTAAAAAAAAAACAATGTTAGCATAAATATTGATAAAAATAATACTAAAACTGACAGAAAGCAAAAACAGAACAAAAACAACTTTTCTATGAGGAGAAGGGGTCAACAGAGGATGAGATGGTTGGATGGCATCATTGACTCAATGGACATGAGTTTGAGCAAACTCGAAGATAAGTGAAGAACAGTGAAGACTGGCGTGCTGCAGTCCACAGGGTTGCGAAGAGTCAGACATGACTGAACAACAACAAATGAGTAAAAAGGAAACATCTATATGTTTATTTGTCATAAATACCAGAGGTCTTATAAACAAAACAATAGATGCAAATAAAATTAAATTATTTTGTAAACATCAAGAGACAGTGTCACATGTTTTAACAAAGGATTTCAATAAGATCCTCAATAAGCCAGAGAGATACAATGAAATAATATGCTTCCTCCCAGGGATGGGGGAGCCTGGTGGGCTGCCATCTACGGGGTCGCACAGAGTCGGACACGACTGAAGCGACTTAGCAGCAGCAGCTACTTGCAGCAGGCTTAAATGATTCTATTAATAGGATTTTCAGGTAGTATTGACAGGAAGTATGCTGGAGGCACTTCCATTTTGACAGCCCAGTAATGACTTGGAGCTAATTTTGGTTAGTTTCTGTTCAGAAATAAGTGAAAAGATCTTTGTGGAATGAAACCCCTCATCTTTGGGTTCCAAAGAGGGAATTGTAATGACTAGGATCAGGGAACAACATGCAGAGTAGAAGGTATTATCCTCTTCTCCTGCCAGGTTTCATAGCTCCTGGCCCATCAGGTCCATTCAGTGTGAAAATAACTCAGAAAGAAAAAGTAATGATTAAACTGGAAGCCAAGTGCTTACTAAATTACTGTTCAGAGGCAAGCATCTACCATCTAGGAAAGTCCTAATCACATCGAGTTCCAAAATTAACCCATGGGTCTTGAGAAAATGGTACAATGGCAATACCATCAGACATGTTACACAGTGATTCAAACATTTAATTCAGCAGTTATTTAATAAGTGTTACTTTCCGGCATGGTTTTTGATGTTGAGTTATATAACAGTGATCCTTATGGCCAGGGTCCTTGTCCTTACAGAGTATATAGTCTTCTGTGGGAGAAATCAAGAGTGAATAGCATTGACATATACACACTGCTGGATGCTTGGGGCTAGTGCACTGGGACGACCCAGAGGGATGGTATGGGGAGGGAGGAGGGAGGAGGGTTCAGGATGGGGAGCACATGTGTACCTGTGGCGGATTCATTTTGATGTTTGGCGGAACTAATACAATTGTGTAAAGTTTGAAAATAAAATAAAATTAGAAAAAAAAATAAATAAAATAAAATGGATAGCCAACAAGGATCTACCGTACAGCACAGGGAACTTTGCTCAATATTATGTAACAGCCTAAGTGGGAAAAGAATTGGAAATAGAATAGATATATGTGTGTGTGTATATATATAACTGAATTATTTTGCTATTAATCTGAAACTATCACAATGTTAAACAACATTACCCTGAATAAAATATAGAGTTAAAAAAGAGTAAATAGCAATTGTATTATAGTATCCAAGAGGAAGAGCATTGAAGTGGCACCTAATCTAGCTTTGGATCTCACAAAAGGTGTTCTGAAGGAAGTAAACTATGTATTAGCATCACATCACTGTCATCGGAAGGACTAGCTCTATATGGCTGGGAGTATGCTATTGCAGTTAAATCTATTAGGCATTCAGAAATATGGAAGGAAGAAAGGGAAGTAAAATAAAAATGATCTTCTACTAGAAATTAGACAATGAACCAAAATACCCAAAATCATGAAAAAAAAATGTAAGAAAGAGAGCCTAAATAAAAATGAGCAAGAAACAAATGAACAGAGTATAAACTCATGTTCTGATTAATTTTAGAAAAGCTTGATAAAGACTTTGAAATGATTATTAACAGAACAGTGTGAGACAAAACTAGAGTGCAATAAAATAATGTCCTGGTAGATCCAATCAAATGTCTTGGAAATAAAAATATCAGTCAGTTCAGTTCAGTCGCTCAGTCGTGTCCGATTCTTTGCGACCCCATGAACTGCAGCACGCCAGGCCTCCCTGTCCATCACCAATTCCTGGAATTCACTCAGACTCACGTCCATCAAGTCAGTGATGCCATCCAGCCATCTCATCCTCTGTCATCCCCTTCTCCTCCTGCCCCCAACCCCTCCCAGCATCAGAGTCTTTTCCAATGAGTCAACTCTTCGCATGAGGTAGCCAAAGTACTGGAGTTTCAGCTTTAGCATCAGTCCTTCCAAAGAACACCCAGGACTGATCTCCTTTAGAATGGACTGGTTGGATCTCCTTGCAGTCCATGGGACTCTCAAGAATCTTCTCCAACACCACAGTTCAAAAGCATCAATTCTTTGGCGCTCAGCTTTCTTCACAGTCCAACTCTCACATCCATACATGACCACAGGAAAAACCATAGCCTTGACTAGACGGACCTTTGTTGCCAAAGTAATGTCTCTGCTTTTGAATATGCTATCTAGGTTGGTCGTAACTTTCCTTCCAAGGAGTAAGTGTCTTTTAATTTCATGGCTGCAGTCACCATCTGCAGTGATTTTGGAGCCCAGAAAAATGAAGTCTGACACTGTTTCCACTGTTTCCCCATGTATTTCCCATGAAGTGATGGGACCAGATGCCATGATCTTCGTTTTTTGAATGCTGAGCTTTAAGCCAACTTTTTCACTCTCCTCTTTCACTTTCATCAAGAGGCTTTTTAGTTCCTCTTCACTTTCTGCCATAAGGGTGGTATCATCTGCATATATGAGGTTACTGATATTTCTCTTGGCAATCTTGATTCCAGCTTGTGCTTCTTCTAGCCCAGCGTTTTTCATGATGTACTCTGCATATAAGTTAAATTAGCAGGGTGACAATATACAGCCTTGATGTACTCCTTTTCCTATTTGGAACCAGTCTGTTGTTCCATGTCCAGTTCTAACTGTTGCTTCCTGACCTACATATGGGTTTCTCAAGAGGCAGGTCAGGTGGTCTGGTATTCCCATCTCTTTCAGAATATTCCACAGTTTATTGTGATCCACACAGTCAAAGGCTTTGACATAGTCAATAAAGCAGAAATAGATGTTTTTCTGGAACTCTCTTGCTTTTTCAATGATCCAGCAGATGTTGGCAATTTGATCTCTGGTTCCTCTGCCTTTTCTAAATACAGCTTGAACATTTGGAAGTTCATGAGTTCATGAAATAAAAGTGCAATATATTGGACAGACTCTAGAAGGGACACAAAGACAGAATAATAAATTTAAAGGTAGAACTGCAGTGCTGATCCATCATTCAGTACACAGAACAAATATGGAAGAGCAGTTAAGAAATGTGAATGATTAATTGAGAAGCTCTAATATTTATCTGAGTTACAAGAAAAAAAAAGAGAGAGAATGAAGGAAATATTGAAGAATAAATATGTGAAAGATAATTGTTAATAAAATTTCTAGAATGTAAGATTATCACTCACACACTCCAAGTATAAAATGTGTGAATCAAGATAAATTCACTTTTAGACATATAATGGAACTAAGTCATTAAGAATAAAGGAAAATCCTTAAAGTTATTAGGGCAAATAAATTAACTTCAGATTAACAACAATGACAGACAGCAACATTTTGCTCTGCAACAATTTATGCCAGAGAGAATGGATTTTGCCTTTAAAATGCAGAGAAATCTAAGTAAATTTAGGATTGTATACACAAAAATCATGCAGAAGTGATGGAAAATAAAGAGCATTTGAGACACAGAAAGTAAGAGAATTTCTTATTCACATCCACTGAATGTTTTCTTTGGCAAGAAAAAATGAACATGGAGAAAAGATGTGGAGCATGGAAAATGAGAATGAACATTGAAATTAATGAAAAATGTCAGCAAATTTAATTAATTATTAATTACAAAAAATTCTGCCTTTGCTTAAAAAAGATAAAAGTGAAGCTCTATATAAAAATAATAAGATGTGGAGCTGTTCAAGTGTTCCTAGGGTGCTGTACTCATTGTTTTAATTATGAGTTGGATAGAAATGCTACATAATTCAAGATCTTGTTAGAAAATTTTTAGTTGTTTGAATCTCAATATTCTAAAGTGAATCACCAAAATAATAGCAATGCAATCTACAGCTTTTAACTGAACAGAAGGAAAAAACACAGGTATAAAAATTTAACAGGAAGCAAGTCAGTGAAGAAACGACCATGAAACAATACAATGAAAAGAAAATAAAAAAGAAAAGAAAATCAGATCATGGAAGTAAATCCAATACACCAGTAATGCCATAATCACAAAACATGTTCATTGATTAAACTCATCTGTTTAGAAGTTGGATTATCAGGTTGGTTATGAAATGCAATCAGCTTTACCCTGCAAGAGAAATAGCAAAAGCAAAATAAAACTGAAAGGGTGAAATTGCAGGGATGTCAAAAAGATCTAATGTGCAAATATAAATTAAAATAAGCTGAGGTCCTCAAATGAGGTACAGTTTAAAGTAAGAAAAAAAAATATATGTATATATGTAAAGAGAAATACTATCAAATAATCTTAAAAAGAAATAATTTACCATTACAAAAATCAATGTATATGTTTGTATATGAGAAAGCACTCTCAAATTATAAAGCAAGAACTAAAGGAAATAACCAATAAATCCTCAATCATAGTGAAGCTGATAGAACAAGAATATAAAAATATAAAAACAAGTAAGGTTATGGAAGCAATGAAAAGTAAAATTAATAATCTCATTATATATATCTCTAACTCTCTATATGCATTGTATATACCTCTATGTATCTATATATCCATCATTTCCAGTAATGAACTTAAATAACTTTAGGGTAAAAAAGAAGAAAATAATATAAAAGTTGCATAAGAATAAAACTGTGATATATAAAAATGTGTGGGATGCAGCTAAAAAGCAGTCTTTACAGATAAATTTATTAAAAAGAAGAAATTCTGAAAATGTATGATTCATGTTCCATCCCAGAAATTAGAAAAATAAAAATACAATAAATGAACATAAAAACTATTTAAAGAAATAATAAAGATTGAGAGAAAAATAAGTGAAGTAAAAAAACTCCAACCACAGAGAAGATTGACATAATTCAAAACTAGTAATTTGAAATAATTCTATAACAAACTCCTAGAAAGACTGATCAATAATAAAGAAAAAAGAAGCAAAGAAATATTTGGGATTTTTTTAGATAGAATATAGAAGAAACATATATCAATAGATGATATATGGATATAGTAAAGAGACTATATATGCACAAATAGTATGGATTTAAAAATCATAAATGAATACTATGAATGGCTTTATGCATATATGTTTGAAAAATTAAAGGAAATAGTTCATTTTTGAGAAGAAAATTGCCAAAATCAACATAAGGAGAATTAAATGGATAACTACCAAAGTAGTGTAATTAATAATCCAATTTCTTTTCCCCTGAAGACAGGAAGTCCAGATGGTTTTCTGAGCTAATTTTAATTCTAATCTTCAAGTAATGGAAACTTTTTTGTATATACTTATTCAGTGACTATAGGAAGAGAAAAATTTACCTAACTCTTTTTTTTTTTTTTTTCCAATTCCCCCCACACATTGTATCAGAATTGATCTCTAACCAACTGGATATTGTTAAAGTGATGATTGGTCACTTCTGAGATTAGGTTATTAGATACCAAACTTTTGTCTCAATTGCTCTCACGCTTTCCCTGTCTCTGTAATCATTTGCTCTGGGGGAAGCACCTAACTCATTTTTATAAGACTTGTATGTCTTTGATGGAGCTCCCTGGTGGCCCAGTGGTAAAGAATCCACCTGCGAACACAAAAGACAAGATTGGATCCCTGGGTTGGGAAAATACTCTGGAGAAGGAAATGGCAGCCCACTCTAATATTCTTGCCTGAGAAATTCCATGGACAAAAGAGCCTGTCAGGCTGAAGTCCATGGAATCGCAAAAGAGTCAGACATGACTTAGTGACTAAACAACAACATATCTTTGAAGCCAAAACTGAACAAAGACAATAAAAGAAATATAAATTATAGATACAATTGTTTTTTAATCATAGATGAAACACACACACAAAATTAAAAAAAATCACTAATCCAGAAGTGTATAATAATTGTACCATGATAAAGTAGGATTTATCCAAGGAAGGTGAGGTTTTTCAACTCTAAAATATGAATTGATATAATTATGCACCATATTTTAAAAATTGCTAGAACACAATCCTCCTGTTTCTGTGCATCTTGCAAACAGACAATGACTGACTTTTGTTTGGGGCTTTTAAACATGTTTGTAAAGTGAACAATCTTGGAGAATAGAGACCATGTTTCTTTCTGGAGCAAAAAGCAGGCATACTTATTTTCCAGTATGATGGCAATAATGTCTCCCTTCAGAGCAGAGAGAAAGCCTCTTCAGATTTGGGTTCCCTGAGCTCAGGGTTCCTTCCTTGGAATGCAACCTACTACCTGTACAGGTATCTAATTGGACCCATTTGTGGTTTTCCCAACAACAGATCTGGAGGTCTGGAGCCAAGAGAACCTGACACAAATATGCTGATATTCATGCTGCTGCTGTGCCATGGCTAAAACGGTCTTTTGACCCTGACCTGAGTCTCATGTCTTCTGCCAGCATCTGTGAAATTGTGGCAGGCTAACTTGTTGATCTACAACTAAGGCTCTCAGGTGGCACAATGATAAAGAATCCTCCTGCCAATCCAAGAGATGCAAGAGACGTGGGTTTAATCCCTGGGTTGGGAAGAATCCCCTAAAGAAGGAAATGGCAACCTGATCCTGTATTCTTGCCTAGAAAATTCCATGGACAGAGGAGCCTGGTAGGCTACAGTCCATAGAGTCGCAAAGAGTTGGAAACGACTGAGCGACAGAACACAAGAAAGTGAAATCTCACACTCTTTACAGTTCTTGACAATAGCTGCAGAAATAGCAGTTGGCAAAATTTAAAATTCATCTATGGAAAAAATTTTTGACTAACTAAGAATCAGAAGGAACTACCTTAACCTGCTAAAGCTTATATATCAAATACCTACAGTATGTTTACTTAATGGTGAGATTTTAGAATGAGTTCTGTTTAGGTTGAGATCAAGACAAAGAAATTACTATTTTTACTTCTATTTAGCTTATACTGGAGATCTTAGACAATGAAGTAAGACAAAATAAAACAGTCAGAGGTATAAAGATTAAAAAGAAAAATAGATTAAAGGGAAGAAATTTAATGTACTCTATAGACAAATGAAATTAATAAGTGACCCATTTGAGCAGACTTAGGTTAATATGTCTGTATATCCTGCTAAACTCAGGAAAAGAATCAGATCTTGCTCATTTGAGTACACATAGCACCTAGTACAGTATCTTGTATATAATAGATACTTATTAAATTGTTAAATACATTAAATTATTGGATACATACTATATATGAAGCTATATATTCTGATATTTTCAATTTATAGATGAGGTGACTGAGACTTTGATAGACTATGTTCAACTTTACATAGTCTGTTATTATTAGAGGAGATTCAGATATTTTGAATCCAAGTCCATCCTTTCCATATATCTATGTACTACCTTTGATGCTAACATGATAGCTTACTTGTAAATTACAGAGGTTAATAAATATTTCGTATAATCACAGCACTGATCTGACTTAAAACAAAATAAGAAATTTGCTTAGGGAACAACCTTCGTGGGCTTTCTCCTTTTCTTTTACATCCTCTTTTGACAACATATTTTAGTAGGCTAAAGTATTTTCCTTTTCATTTAATGTTGATGAATGTCACTAACTAGGTATGTTGCCTGGTGTATCCATGGAGGATACTTAATATGTTGAGTGAATACCGGTATCAACATATTCTTGCCCAGATCATCCCAAGTAATTGGTTTCATGGAATATTGCCTCCTTGGCATATTCTTACCCCTATCTCCTCATTCCTGGCACTTCCAGGAATGCTTGTCACACAGATAGGTACAGTTAGGATAAGATAACATTAATAGTTGATATATTCAATTAACAAACTTTGCTACATCCATGCCTCTGCATTTCTGATCTTGGGAATATCTGTCAGTCAACATGATGGCTAAAGATAATAAAAGTGATTCCATTCAGACTTCCTGAGCTGCATGGACTTGTGCTTGCCTGCTTCTGGTTAGGTTTGGCCAATGTCCCCGTTACTTCCACCCCTCCCCAAGCAGTCAAGGCAGTTTATGCTCCAGCCCTGTGCTGTTCAGTACAAAAGTCACTAACCTCCTATGGTTATTAAGAACTTGAAATGTGGAAGTCCAAATGTGGTGGATGTAAAATACATCTTCTTTGAAGACTTTGAAGACTTCTGAATATAAGAATGTAAAATACCACATTAATAATATCTTTATTGATTAATGTTGAAATGACATATTGGATTAAATAAAATATTAATATTATTGAAATTTATTTCACTTGTCTAATTTTTAAGAATGTGGCTATTAGAAAAAAAATTAATTATATTTGTGTGTCTTTTCTCTTTCTTTTTTTCCGTGTCTTAAAAGTGAAAGGTTGTTGTTGAATCACGCGAATACACCAGGATTCTTGGCCCCCGGAGGAGAAGAATTCAATCCGGGGCCAGAGACGAGGCTTGATCGCTCAGAGCTTTTGTGTAATAAAGTTTTATTAAAGTATAAAGGAGATAGAGAAAGCTTCTGACATAGGCATCAGAAGGGGGCAGAAAGAGTACCCCCCTGCTAGTCTTTAGCTGGATGTTATATAGTCACTAGCAGTCTGTTAATGAAAGAAAGGAATGTCTTAAAATTCAGAATGGCACCAGGCCCCTCACCCATAAGATGCATTTTGGGATAATCTCGGCACCAAATGGTTTATCTTGGGCCATAAAATGATTAACTTGAATCTTGAAGAAGGGCAGACCACCATACAAATAGTTTCATTTACATAGATTAGGGGAACAATATCCATACTGGTTTGTCAAGTAGGTTCTGGGCCAAGAGGTGGAACTGACTTGGAGACAGAGTTTGGGGTAAAGGCATAGTACATTAGCATAGCTTAAGACAAACATTTCCATAAGAAAAAGGCATTGGTTATCTCTAGACTCGAGAATAGCTAACTTCAGGCGAAACCGGGTGTCATTATGGCAACACAGTATTTTAAGAGAAACCTCCCTTTAAATTTGTATAGAGAAGGAAAAAATATTGCTAGTTTGTTTCCTCCTGCCGCTTAAGAGAGATAAAAATGTCTGACACTTGCAGGCTATTTCCTCTATTTGGAGACCCCTGGCCTTCCTGCCTGTTACCCTCTCAAAAGAAGTATGCATTCTAATGGAATAGAAATAAATACAAACAAAATTAAAAAATCAAATTCAGATTATGCTAGATAGATTGGGTAGAACAATAGTATTATGATCTATTATCTTAACAGAGATCCAGAGGCAACAATGGAGCAGAGGTACTATTCAAAATGATGATGGCTGAAAAAAATTCCAGAAAGATTAAGAGATGCAAAAAGGCTCGACAAACCCTAAAAAGATTAACCTGTTTAGTCATTTCCACATCCTTGTCTGCTGAAGCCAATAGTTAGATTATCTGCAAATTTGCTTCCATTATCTATTTTTTGTCTTGATTTTCTTTTTTTAATATAAAGTTATTTATTTTAATTGGAGGCTAATTATTTTACAATATTGTAGTGGTATTGCCATACATTGTCTGATTTTCAAATACATTTCTTTGCCTCTTCATGTAGAGGCACAGACTTACAGAACAAATATTCAGATACCAAGGGGGAAACAGAGGGGTGGAATTGATTGAGAGATTGGATTTGACATATATACACTACAGAATCCCTGATGGATGAAGAATTAGCCTTCATTGCAGGAGACACAGAAGATGTGGTTTCAATCCCTGGGTCAGGAAGATCCCTTGGAGAAAGAAACCACTCCAGTATTCTTCCCTGGGAAATCCTATGGACAGAAGAGCCTGGCAGGCTACAGTCCACAAAGAGTTGCAAGGAGCTGGACGTGACTGAGTGACTGACTATGCACCTATATACATAACTATGAAAGAAAAGAAAGTATTACTTGCTCAGTCATGTCCTACTCTTTGCGACCCCATGGACCGTAGCCCGCCAAGCTCTTCTCTCCATGGAATTCTCCAGGCAAGAATACTGAAGTGGGTTAGGATTTCTTTCTCCAGGGGATCTTCCTGATGCAGGGGTCAAACCAAGGTCTCCCACATTGCAGGCAGATTATTTACTGTCTGAGTCACCAGGGAAGCCCATTTTCACTTTTGCTTTTTTCTTTCCATGTATAAAATAGCTAACTAATGAGAATGGACTATATAGCACAGGAAACTACTCAATGCTCTGTGGTGACCTAAATGGGAAAAATGTCCACAACAGAGGAGATATATGTATATCTGCTAGTGGAGGTGATGGAATTCCAGTTGAGCTATTTCAAATCCTGAAAGATGATGCTGTGAAAGTGCTGCACTCAATATGCCAGCAAATTTGGAAAACTCAGCAGTGGCCACAGGACTGGAAAAGATCAGTTTTCATTCCAATCCCAAAGAAAGGCAATGCCAAAGAATGCTCAAACTACCGCACAATTGCACTCATCTCACATGCTAGTAAAGTAATGCTCAAAATTCTCCAAGCCAGGCTTCAGCAATATGTGAACCATGAACTTCCTGATGTTCAAGCTGGTTTTAGAAAAGGCAGAGGAACCAGAGATCAAATTGTCAACATCCGCTGGATCACTGAAAAAGCAAGAGAGTTCCAGAAAAGCATCTATTTCTGCTTTATTGACTATGCCAAAGCCTTTGAGTGTGTGGATCACAATAAACTGTGGAAAATTCTGAAAGAGATGGGAATACCAGACCACCTGACCTGCCTCTTGAGAAACCCATATGCAGGTCAGGAAGCAACAGTTAGAATTGGACATGGAACAACAGACTGGTTCCAAATAGGAAAAGGAGTACATCAAGGCTGTATATTGTCACCCTGCTAATTTAACTTATATGCAGAGTACATCATGAAAAACGCTGGGCTAGAAGAAGCACAAGCTGGAATCAAGATTGCCGAGAGAAATATCAGTAACCTCATATATGCAGATGATACCACCCTTATGGCAGAAAGTGAAGAGGAACTAAAAAGCCTCTTGATGAAAGTGAAAGAGGAGAGTGAAAAAGTTGGCTTAAAGCTCAGCATTCAAAAAACGAAGATCATGGCATCTGGTCCCATCACTTCATGGGAAATACATGGGGAAACAGTGGAAACAGTGTCAGACTTCATTTTTCTGGGCTCCAAAATCACTGCAGATGGTGACTGCAGCTATGAAATTAAAAGACACTTACTCCTTGGAAGGAAAGTTATGACCAACCTAGATAGCATATTCAAAAGCAGAGACATTACTTTGGCAACAAAGGTCCGTCTAGTCAAGGCTATGGTTTTTCCAGTAGTCATGTATGGATGTGAGAGTTGGACTGTGAAGAAAGCTGAGTGCCAAAGAATGGATGCTTTTGAACTGTGGTGTTGGAGAAGATTCTTGAGAGTCCCATGGACTGCAAGGAGATCCAACCAGTCCATTCTAAAGGAGATCAGTCCTGGGTGTTCTTTGGAAGGACTGATGCTAAAGCTGAAACTCCAGTACTTAGGCCACCTCATGCAAAGAGTTGACTCATTGGAAAAGACTCTGATGCTGGGGGGGATTGGGGGCAGGAGGAGAAGGGGATGACAGAAGATGAGATGGCTGGATGGCATCACTGACTCGATGGACGTGAGTTTGCGTGAACTCCAGGAATTGGTGATGGACAGGGAGGCCTGGCGTGCTGCAATTCATGGGGTCACAAAGAGTCGGACACGACTGAGTGACTGAACTGATAGTTGATTCAACACAAGAAATAACTCTACACTTGGACATTACCAGATGGTCAATACTGAAATCAGATTGATTATATTCTTTGCAGTTGAAGATGTAGAAGCTCTATACAGTCAACAAAAGCAAGACCGGGAGCTGACTGTAGCTCAGATCATGAACTCAACTGCAAAATTCAGACTTAAATTGAACAAAGTAGGGAAAACCACTAGACCATTCAGATATGACCTAAATCAAATCCCTTATGATTATACAGTGGAAGTAACAAATAGATTCAAGGGATTAGAGCTGATAGAAAGAGTGCCTGAAGAACTATGGATAGAGGTTCATGACATTGTACAGGAGGGTGTGATCAAAACCATCCCCAAGAAAAAGAAATGCAAAAAGACAAAGTGGTTGTCTGAGGAGGCCTTACAAATAGCTGAGACGCTAAAGGCAAAGGAGGAAAGGACAGATATGTCCATCTGAATGCAGGGTTCCAAAGAATAGTAAAGAGAGATAAGAAAGCCTTCCTCAGTGATCAATGCAAAGAAATAGAGGAAAACAATAGAATGGGAAAGACTAGAGATCCTCAAGAAAATTAGAGATAGCAAGGGAACATTTCATGCAAAGATGGGCACAAAAAGGACAGAAAAGGTATAGACCTAAGAGAAGCAGAAGATATTAAGAAAAGGTGGTAAGAATACAAAGAAAAACTATGCAAAAAAGATCTCAATGACCCAGATAACCACGAGAGTGTGATCATTCACCTAGAGCCAGACATCCTGGAGTCTGAAGTCAGGTGGGCCTTAGGAAGCATCACTATGAACCAAGCTAGTGGATGTGATGGAATTCCAGTTGAGCTATTTCAAGTCCTAAAAGATGATGATGCTGTGAAAGTGCTGCACTCTGTATGCCAGCAAATTTGGAAAACTCAGCCACAGGACAGGAAAAGGTCAGTTTTCATTCCAATCCCAAAGAAAGGCAATGTCAAAAATGTTCAAATTACTGCACAATTGGCACTCATCTCGCATGCTAGCAATGGAGAAGGCAATGGCAACCCACTCCAGTACTCTTGCCTGAAGAATACCATGGACAGAGGAGCCTGGTAGGCTGCTGTCCATGGAGTCATGAAGAGTCGGATACAACTGAGCGACTTTACTTTCACTTTTCACTTTCATGCATTGGAGAAGGAAATGGCAACCCACTCCAGTGTTCTTGCCTAGAGAATCCCAGGGACAGTGTAGCCTGGTGGGCTGCTGTCTATGGGTTCGCACAGAGTTGGACATGACTGAAGCGACTTAGCAGCAGCAGCAGCACATGCTAGCAAAGTAATGCTCAAAATTCTCCAAGCCAGGCTTCAACAGTTTGTGAACCAAGAACTTCTAGATGTTCAGGCTGTATTTAGCAAAGGCAGAGGAACCAGAGATCAAATTACCAACGTCCGTTGGATCATAGAAAAAGCAAGAGAGTTCCAGAAAAACATTACTTCTGCTCCATTGACTATGCCAAAGCCTTTGACTGTATGGACCAGAAGAAACTGTGGAAAATTTTTAAAGTGATGGGAATACCAGACCACCTGACCTGCTTCCTGAGACATCTGTATGCAGGTCAAGAAGCAACAGTTAGAACTGGACTTGAAACAACAGACTGGTTCCAAATTGGGAAAGGAGTACGTTAAGGCTGCAACTTATCACCCTGCTTATTTACCTTCTATGCAGAGTACATCCTAAGAAATGCCGGGCTGGATGAAGCACAAGCTAGAATCAAGATTTCTGGGAGAAATATCAATAACCTCAGATATGTAGATGACACCACTTTTACGGTAGAAAGCAAAGAGAAACTGAAGAACCTCTTGATGAAAGTGAAAGAGGAAAGTGAAAAAGCTGGCTTAAAACTTAACATTTGAAAAACAAAAATCTTGGCATCCAGTTCAATCAGTTCATGGCAAATAGATGGGGAAACAATGGAAACAGTGACAGACTTTATTTTCTTGGGCTCCAAAATCACTGCAGATGGTGACTACAGCCATGAAATTAAAAGACGCTTGCTACTTGGAAGAAAAGCTATGACCAACCTAGACAGCATATTAAAAAGCAGAGACATTATTTTGCTGACAAATGTCTGTCTAGACAAAGCTATGGTTTTTCCAGTAGTCATGTATGGACGTGAGATTTGGACCATAAAGAAAGCTGAGCACCAAAGAATTCATGCTTTTGAACTGTGGTGTTGGAGAAGACTCTTGAGAGTCCCTTGGACTGCAAGGAGATCCAACCAGTCCATCCTAAAGGAGATCAGTCCTGGGTGTTCATTGGAAGGACTGATGCTGATTGGAAGGACTGATGCTGAAGCTGAAACTCCAATCCTTTGGCCAACTGATGCGAAGAACTGACTTATTGGAAAAGACCCTGATGCTGGAAAAGATTGAAGGCAGGAGGAGAGGGGGATGAAAGTGGATGAGATGGTTGGATGGCATCACCGACTTGATGGACATGAATTTGGGCAATGTCCTGGAGTTGGTGATGGACAGGGAGGCCTGGCGTGCTGCAGTTCATGGGGTAGCAGAGAGTTGGACATGACTGAGTGACTGAACTGAAATGGACTGATTCACTTTGCTGTACAGCAGAAATGAACACAACATTGTAATGCAACTATACTCCAATAAAAACAACAACAACAACTAATTCTCTTTCTGTTAACAGCACTGTCCTGGGCAATTCTTCCTCTTCCTGGGTGCTTGCAATTTCATTTTTCCCTAATCTCTTCAGGCCCAGGTGTAGTGACAACTCTTCTGCTGTTCTGGGTTTCTGTGTTATCTCTGGTGGTTCTCTCATTTCCTACCCAGTTACAAATTTTAATGTTAATATTTTAATAAATAATCTTCCTGATTTTTTTCCCCAACATTCCATTTCCTGTTGTGTCCCTGACTCAGTCAGTGGCTATCTGACACAGACTGTTAGATGATCAAGTTAACTATGACTTCCACCTTTGACTATAGCTGTTGTTGGTATCAGAACATTGTTGATTTACTCTCATCTGACAGAGGATGAGATGGCTGGATGGCATCACTGACTCGATGGACGTGAGTCTCAGTGAACTCTGGGAGTTGGTGATGGACAGGGAGGCCTGGCGTGCTGCAATTCATGGGGTCGCAAAGAGTCGGATGCGACTGAGCGACTGATCTGATCTGATCTGACTTAAAGTGACTACAAGTAATTATAACATGAAAGCACTTTTATTATTAACACTGTTTTATATATATATATATATTTGTGTGTATTGGAGAAGGCAATGGCACCCCACTCCAGTACTCTTGCCTGGAAAATCCCATGGATGGAGGAGCCTGGTAGGCTGCAGTCCATGGGGTCGCTAAGAGTAGGGCACGACTGAGCGACTTCACTTTTACTTTTCACTTTCATGCATTGGAGAAGGAAATGGCAACCTGCTCCAGTGTTCTTGCCTGGAGAATCCCAGGGATGGGGGAGCCTGGTGGGACACGACTGAAGTGACTTAGCAGCATAGGAAAAGACCCTGATGCTGGGAATGGTTGAGGGCAAAAGGAAAAAGATATGACAGAGGATGAGATGGTTAGATAGCATCACTGATACAGTGGACACGAATTTGAGCAAAGTCCAGGACATAGTGGAGGAAAGAGGAGCCTGGTGTGCTGCAGTCTATGGGGTCACAAAGAGTCAGACGTGACTTAGTGACTGAACAACAACAAGATATATGTGTGTGTGTATGTGTGTGTGTGTGTATGTATGTATGTGTGTGTGTGTGTGTGTATATATATATATATATATATACACAAACATAAATATTTATACATATTTGTGTTCCAACAAAATTTATTTATAAAAACTGGTGGTGGGATCCTTTAGACTCCTAATTATATATGCTGACCCTTGTTTTACTTCTTTGTAGATGAGAAAGCTTTTCTCTTCTTTGATAAGAGGGGCAAAATGGAAGAAAATTGACATTGGCTGAGTTCATACTATAAACTAGGCAGTGTAGTCATGGCATCTGTGCTCATCGTATGATTTACTCCCTACATTTTAATCCCTATGCTACAGATCAGAAAATGGAGTTACAGAAAGCTGAAATAGATTTTCCACAATCACATGTCTGGTGGGAAGCAGAATCCTCTGACTCCAAAGTGCTTTTTCTTCATCATCATCACAGCTTTCCTTCTTTCTCATCTGCATGCCTTTTCTGGAGTCTCTGGTCAAACTTGCTTCTAATTCTACAACAACAATGACAAATAGCAGCTAAACTTCTTTTAGAGAGATGTGGTCTCTCTCTTATTGTTCTTTTAAATTGAAGTATAGTTGATTTATAATATTTTGTGATTCATTTATCATATTTTGTGATTCATTTATTTTCACAGATTATATTCCATTACAGGTTATTAGAAGATAGTGAATATAATTCCCTGTACCAAACAGTAAATCCTTGTTGCATATCTATTTTATGTACGGTAGTTTGTATCTGTTAATCTTATACTCCTGATTTGTCCTTCCCCCACTCCTTTTCTCTTTTGAAAAGTGAAAGTGAAAGTCACGCAGTTGTGTCTGAATCTTTGCAACCCCATGGACTATTCAGTCCACGGAATTCTCCAGGTCCGAATACTAGAGTGGGTAGCTGTTCCCTTCTCCAGGGGATCTTCCCAACCCAGGGATCGAACCCAGGTCTCCTGCACTGCAGGTGGATTCTTTACCATCTGAGCCACCAGAGAACCCTAAGTTTATTTTCTATGTCTGTGAGCCTGTTTTGTATATAGATTCATTTGTATTGTTTTATATTCCTGTATGCTGCTGCTGCTGCTAAGTCACTTCAGTCGTGTCCGACTCTGTGAGACCCCATAGACAGCAGCCCAACAGGCTCCCCGGTCCCTGGGATTCTCCAGGCAAGAATACTGGAGTGGGTTGCCATTTCCTTCTCCAATGCTTGAAAGTGAAAAGTGAAAGTGAAGTCGCTCAGTCGTGTCTGACTCCTAGCGGTCCCATGGACTGCAGCCCACCAGGCTCCTCCGTCCATGGGATTTTCCAGGCAAGAGTACTGGAGTGGGGTGCCATTGCCTTCTCTGATATTCCTGTATAAGTGATATCATATAGTATTTATCTTTCTCTGTCTGACTTATTTTGCTAAGCATGATATTTTCTAGGTCCATCTGTGTAGCTGAAAAGAGCAATATTTCATTCTTTTTTATAGCTGAGTAATACTCCATTGTATACATATACCACATCTTCCTAAGTCCAACATCTGTTAATGATTACCTGGGGTGTTTCCATGTCTTGGCTCTCATAGATAATACTGCTGTGAACATTGAGGTGTATGTATCTTTTTGAATTAGTGGTTTTGTCTTCTCCAGATACATACTGAGGGATGGGATTGCTAGATCAAGTGGTAGCTCTACTTTTGCTTTTTCAAGGAACCTTCATTCTGTTCTCCATTGTTGCTATACCAATTTACATTCCCACCAACAGTGTGGGAGGGGTTCCCTTTTCTCTATACCCTCTACAGCATTATTATTTGTAGACTTTTTGATTATGCTCATTTTGACTGGTGTGAGGTGAATACCTCATTGTGGTTTTGATTTTTTCTCTAATATTTAGTGATGTTGAGCATTTTTCATGTACATATTGGCCACCTATATGCCTTCTTTGGAGAAATGTCTAGGTCTTCTATCCACTTTTGGATTGAGTTATGTTTTGTATTAAGGGGTTGTATAAACTGTTTGTATATTTTGGAGATTAACTCCTTATTGGTGGCATCATTTGCAAATATTTTATCTAATCCATAGGTTGTCTTTTCATTTTGTTTATGGTTCCCTTTGCCACATAAAAGTTTTTAAGTTTGATTACATTCTACAACATTGTTGTATTTGTCTCCCTATCCAGCCCTCATTTCAATTAGATTTATACCTTCAATAGGAATAGAAAGATTTGAAATTAACACTTTTTTGTATTGAAAACCAACATAGGAATAGAAAGATTTGAAATTAATACTTTTTTGTACTGAAAACCAACATCTCAAATACCTTTAAATATTTAAAGACTCCTTTATTATCTACTCAATTATATCCAAAACATTCATAAGGACAAGAAAATAGCTTTGGAGGTTAATATAATAATAATATAATCTATTTAATAATAGTATAATAATAATATATAATATATTAATATAATATACACCAACCATATATTGTAATATATAATATATTTAACAATCTACTTAATATTTAATAATTAAATATTAAACAATAGTTAATAATATTTAATAATAATTATATAAGAACATTTAATATGTTTAAATATTAATCATATTTAATAATATATTGATTAATAGCATTTAATTAATTATATTTAATATAATTAATAATAGTGCTACTAATACAAACACTTCTTCATATGACGTTTTCCTGCTTATTCTAATTCAGATCATATATGTGTGAGTTACAGTAAATAAAAAAATAGGAGGAAAAATAGGAGAGCAGGTTAGGATGAAATTATTTCTCTATTCTTCTCTTCAGCAGCAATGATGCTACATATTTTATTGTATCTTTTATAGTAGTAAGAGCCATTCATGACTTAGCTCCCAGTAGCAGATTAAACAAATATGATTCCAGTAGCTTCAACACTTCTTAAAATAATTCTTAATTAATTTTTATGACTGTACAATTTACCAAAGATACTTTTTCTTGTCTGTTTGTTTCAAGAATTACCAAATTTTTTTGTAGGGAAACACTTTTTTTTTGTTCCAAGTTGACACAAGAGGAAAAATTCTTCTCCTCTTCAGTCCAGTAAAACATCCTCTAGGATTTGCTGTGGTAGGAAGAGTTTTCTCATTTACAAATGCGGACATTTAGAGTCAGAATGTTTAAATGAGATTGTCCAAGGTCACAGAAGAACACCCAGTAATTATTGACTGGACCTAGGTCTTGGATCTCCCATTCAGATTTGTTGGCAGTTCACCACTGGGCTTCCACCTCTGGAGTGACATTGATCAGTGTTAAATTGGGCAAGCCATCAGAAATGGAGTCAAGATGACATTTCCAAAGGATACCAAAATGCTTGGTCCAACACAAACACAAATCAGGTGCTTAATTGCTTATGCTGTAAAGTACTGGATAGTCCATTCATGGTGCCTACCAGATTAGACCACTCCCTTCTAAAAAGATCTTGCACACTCCAGGACAAACTCCTGATTTGGAAGAGGCATCAGCCACTGACACAATGATAGCTGACTGGGTTAAAGATAACTTGTGTGGAACATTCCCTGCTAGTTAGGGAATGGCTGATTTCATCAGACCCCTTCTCTATCTTAGAGAGCTTGAAGAAGGAGACATATAGCTACTAGCAGAAAAGTTCACAAAAATAAAGGAGTAAGAAGAAAGCATGGGTGGAGAGAGGAGAGTGCAGCAGCAAGAAGTCAGTCCACTGAGTGGGAGAGTTGAGAGACTAAGTCAGAGTTTTTGAGTCACTGGCAATTGTTCCCCCATAGCAATGGCACCCCACTCCAGCACTCTTGCCTGGAAAATCCCACGGATGGAGGAGGCTGGAAGGCTGCAGTCAATGGGGTCGCTAAGAGTCGGACACGACTGAGCGACTTCACTTTCACTTTTCACTTTCATACATTGGGGAAGGAAATGGCAACCCACTCCAGTGTTCTTGCCTGGAGAATCCCAGGGACGGGGGAGCCTGGTGGGCTGCTGTCTATGGGGTTGCACAGAGTTGGACACGACTGAAGTGACTTAGCAGCAGCAGCAGCAGCCCAGAGTGCTCATCTCTCCCCATCTGTGCTCATTGATGGTGTATTGGTGGCTTGAAATTGAATTTGGAGGGAATATTTACTTCAGATCAAGGCTCTTCATATTGTTAAAACATTTACCAGGGCACCATTGTGCGACACGCCTAGGTAGCCAGGGACCAATGCCCCTGGGGAAGGAATGAATTCAGGAATTCCTCCTGCTGAGTTGTCAGAACTACTACTGTGTGCTTAGAGGCCGACTAATTTCTGTGAGCCATGTGGAAAGAGAACTGCTGGCTACCTGGGCATTATCTTCCTTACTTCAAAGCCCTGATTTCCCATTTACAGGAGCCCAAATGTCCCCATTTTTACAGCCTGAAATTGCTGAACAGTTTTCATGGTGCCAAGTAACCGATTTAGCTGATATTCACACCTGCGTTGGTTGTTTGGGCATAATTTTCACCTGGGACTCCAACCTTTTGTAAACTTAGTATGGACGTATTTGTATCCTGATCGAGTTAGGAAATTCACACTTTTCTTCCTCAAGTATGAAAGCCAGCAGGGCTTTGTTTTTGAACGATTAGTGTTAGCCAAGGTCCTTGTTGTTTTTATTTATAACTTATGAAATAGCCTTCAGCATGTTGACATGTTCTCTGAGTTTGCTTCTGACAATCATTAAAGTAGAAAAGGACAACCAAACCTGTGTTGATAGTGTTGAGGATCTCATTTTTTGTTAAGAAAGCCGTGCCCACTGGTCTCTGTGGGTCATAGGTTTTCTCTGCAAGGGTTCTTCCTTCTCTCTACTCTTCTTGTTCCTCACTTTGTTAATATGCCTGGACTCAAAAGGTCTCTTGTTCCAGGATGCCTTCTCTGATTAAGTGCAATAACTTCTTCATGCCTTTCTCTGTCTCTTTAATTCACCTCTATTCATGCTTCTCAATAGATGCATACTTAAGTGATTCTTAGGGATTTTTCATATCTACATGTTATTATTGATCCAGTTAAATGACAGATTTCTGGGTATCAGAGAAATTGCTTTTCTTCTACTTCTTTTTAATAATAGGTTTTCTTTTTTTTGGCCAAACCTTGCAGCATGTGGAATATTAGTTCCCTGAACAGGGATCAAATCTGTGCCTCCTGCATTGGAAGCATGGAATCTTAACCACTGGATCACAAGGGAAGTCCCTCTTCTATTTCCTTTGCTACTTCTTATACTTAATGTCCTATCTGAGGTTATTAAATAATTAAAAGTAAATGTTTATTTTTTTTCTTTTTTTTAAATCTAAATTTATTTATTTTAATTGTAGGCTAATTACTTTACAATATTGTACTGGTTTTGCCATACATCAATATGAATTCACCACAGGTGTACACGTGTTCCCCGTGCTGAACCCCGCCCCACCTCCCTTCCTGTACCATCCCTCTGGGTCATCCCAGAAAATCAGCCCCAAGCATCCTGTATCATGCATCAAACCTGGACTGGCAATTCGTTTCATATATGATATTATACATGTTTCAATGCCATTCTCCCAAATCATCCCACCCTCTCGCTCTCCCACAGAGTCCAAAAGACTGTTCTATACATCTGTATCTCTTTTGCTGTCTTGCATACAGGGTTAACCATCTTTCTAAATTCCATATATATGCGTTAGTATACTGTTTTTCTTTCTGGCTGGCTTCACTCTGTATAATAGGCACCAGTTTCATCCACCTCATTAGAACTGATTCAAATGTATTCTTTTTAATGGCTGAGTAATACTCCATTGTGTATATGTACCACAGCTTTCTTATCCATTCATCTGCTGATGGACATCTAGGTTGCTTCCATGTCCTGGCTATTATAAACAGTGCTGCGATGAACACTGGGGTACACGTGTCTCTTTCAATTCTGGTTTCCTCAGTGTGTATGCCCAGCAGTGGGATTGCTGGGTCATAAGGCAGTTCTATTTCCAGTTTTTTAAGAAATCTCCACACTGTTCTCCATAGTGGCTGTACTAGTTTGCATTCCCACCAACAGTGTAAGAGGGTTCCCTTTTCTCCACACCCTCTCCAGCATTTATTGCTTGTAGACTTTTGGATCACAGCCATTCTGACTGGCATGAAATGGTACCTCATTGTGGTTTTGATTTGCATTTCTCTGATAATGAGTGATGTTGAGCATCTTTTCATGTGTTTGTTAGCCATCTGTATGTCTTCTTTGGAGAAATGTCTGTTTAGTTCTTTGGCTTATTTTTTGATTGGGTCATTTATTTTTCTGGAATTGAGCTGTAGGAGTTGCTTGTATATTTTTGAGATTAGTTGTTTGTCAGTTGCTTCATTTGCTATTATTTTCTCCCATTCTGAAGGCTGTCTTTTCACCTTGCTTAGAGTTTCCTTTGTTGTGCAGAAGCTTTTAATTTTAATTAGGTCCCATTTGTTTATTTTTGCTTTTATTTCCAATATTCTGGGAGGTGGGTCATAGAGGATCCTGCTGTGATTTATGTCAGAGAGTGTTTTGCCTATGTTCTCCTCTAGGAGTTTTTTTTTTTTTTAATAATTTATTTATTTTTAAATTTCATTTTATTTTTAAACTTTACAATATTGTATTGGTTTTGCCAAATATTGAAATGAATCTGCCACAGGTATACATGTGTTCCCCATCCTGAACCCTCCTCCCACCTCCCTCCCCATACCATCCCTCTGGGTCGTCCCAGTGCACCAGCCCCAAGCATCCAGTTTTATAGTTTCTGGTCTTATGTTTAGATCTTTAATTCATTTTGAGTTTATTTTTGTGTATGGTGTTAGAAAGAGTTCTAGTTTCATTCTTTTACAAGTGGTTGACCAGTTTTCCCAGCACCACTTGTTAAAGAGATTGTCTTTAATCCATTGTATATTCTTGCCTCCTTTGTCAAAGATAAGGTGTCCATAGGTGTGTGGATTTATCTCTGGGCTTTCTATTTTGTTCCATTGATCTATATTTCTGTGTTTGTGCCAGTATCATACTGTCTTGATGACTGTGGCTTTGTAGTAGAGCCTGAAGTCAGGCAGGGTGATTCCTCCATTTCCATTCTTCTTTCTCAAGATTGCTCAAGTGGGCTTTATCCCAGGGATGCAAGGATTCTTCAACATCCACAAATCAATCAATGTAATACACCACATTAGCAAATTGAAAAATAAAAGCCATATGATTATCTCAATAGATGCAGAGAAAGCCTTTGACAAAATTCAACATCCATTTATGATAAAAACTCTGCAGAAAGCAGGAATAGAAGGAACATACCCCAACATAATAAAAGCTATATATGACAAACCCACAGCAAACATTATTTTCAATGGTGAAACATTGAAAGCATTTCCCCTAAAGTTAGGAACAAGACAAGGGTGCCCACTTTTCACCACTACTTTTCAACATAGTTTTGGAAGTTTTGGCCACAGCAATCAGAGCAGAAAAAGAAACAAAAGGAATCCAGATTGGAAAAGAAGAAGTAAAACTCTCATTGTTTACAGATGACATGATCCTCTACATAGAAAACCCTAAAGACTCCACAAGAAAATTACTAGAGCTAATCAATGAATATAGTAAAGTTGCAGGATATAAAATCAACACACAGAAATCACTTGCATTCCTATACACTGATAATGAGAAAATAGAAAGAAATTAAGGAAACAATTCCATTCACCATTGCAATGAAAAGAATAAAATACTTAGGAATATATATACCTAAAGAAACAAAAGACCTATATATAGAAAACTATAGAACACTGGTGAAATAAATCAAAGAGGAAACTAATAGATGGAGAAATATACCATGTTCATGGATTAGAAGAATCAATATAGTGAAAATGAGTATACTACCCAAAGTAATCTATAGATTCAATGCAATCCCTATCAAGCTACCAATGGTATTTTTCACAGAGCTAGAACAAAAGTAAATATTTATAATAATTTTTTAACATTTACTTAGTGCCTCATATAATAAAGACATGTATCCTATATTAACTTATTAAATCCTTATGCAGTTCTTGGGTACAGATGTTTTAGCCCCATTTTAGAAATGAGGACATTGAAATTCAGAATAGTTAAATAATTGCTTGAAGTTTTATGGCAGATACAATTGAGTGTGTGTCAGCACTGATCCAACTTTGGGAGAAGTTCCTAGGTTGACTTTCTTCAGTTCTCTTCAAGTAAAAGTGTCAACCACCATCTCATGTGAAGTGGGTAATTAGAATAGAAGTCTGCAGAGTCTTGGGTCCCAAGTGACCTCATTCCCTGGTCAAACCTCATTTGTTTCTTTTCTTACTCAGACTAGATGACACGTTGCCAGTGTTGCCTTTGGTGTGTGTGGGGAGTTGGGGGAAGTAGAGCTTCTCCTCCAGGATTGACATTGTAAAGATAAATCTTTGAATTCATTTGATTAGGCAATAAACAAATACATAAGTACCTCTTTTCTATACTTTTTATAAATCTTTATTGATACATCATTATACCTCACATGGGCCTATGAATTTTGTAATGTATTTTTTTAAACAAGACTTTTATATAGGCAGAAGCACCACCAAAAATATTTTCCTGGAGCTCTGTACACTTTAAGCACAGCCTTGCCCTTTAAGGCACAGCAACCTGGCTCTCCAATGGCACCCCACTCCAGTACTCTTGCCTGGAAAATCCCATGGATGGAGGAGCCTGGTGGGCTGCAGTCCATGGGGTCGCTGAGGGTTGGACACAACTGAGTGACTTCATTTTCACTTTTCACTTTCACACTGGAGAAGGAAATGGCAACCCACTCCAGTGTTCTTGCCTGGAGAATCCCAGGGACGGGGGAGCCTGGTGGGCTGCCATCTATGGGGTTGCACAGAGTCAGACACGACTGAAGTGACTTAGCAGCTTAGCAACAGCAACCTGGCTCTCCACACATTCTTGATAGAATCTAGTATTCATGGCTTCCTTTGGTCTTAGCATTTGAATTCCATATACTTGGCTTATGCAAATTAAATGCATATGGTTTCTGAAGAGGAGGAGATAGAAATATGAAAAGGAATACTGGGAGTCAAAAATCTTACAGTGAAATGTATCATATTGTCAAATCACAAGGTCAGACTCTCCTGGGATGGTTACAAAGTCTGTGCTCCTTACATCTCACAACATGGATGCACCCTTTATTCAGGGTCTAGGTATAAACACATTGTTGGTCACCACTCATCACAGTTAAATCGAGGACAATGATTGCATGAGAAGAAATTGCCTATGAAGCCTTACTAGTTAGCCAGAGGATTGCTCAGTTTTTCTATTGATTTAGAGTCTGGGGCAGTTAGCATGGACCTGCAGGAGAGTATCACCTCCTGGTTGTATTCAAGGACACAGAATCTAGGCAGTCAACGTTCAGTTGTCTGTCCCACTACTGACTTGTGATATAACTGAGCAAAATTTTGGAACTTCTCTAAATCTCAGTTTCCTTACCTGTGGAAGGATGGTGAGGATAGAATATTTCTCTCTTGTAGGGTTGAAGTAAGGCCCTATTAAGAGAAAGTACTTGTTGAGACAACTCAGCCACTGCTAAAAAGTTAAATTATTTTACCTGGTATTTATCAAAGGAGGTTTTGGTCAACATGTGGTGTTCTTTGTAAGCATAGGTCTAGATCATGAGCACTTCTTTTTGGTGGCATAGTCATCTTTGCAACTGAGCATTTGTCTCTGGAGTGTGTGCAGCAGATACTAAGTGTTGCTCCATAAATGAATGAACAAGTCCAATGAGAAAGATGAACCATTTCTATGGACAAGTGGGAAAGCAAACACAAAGGGTAGAATTTCTTAGCAGTAAATATGGAGTATGTGAAACAACAACAAAGTCCTTTTTAATTACAATTTTGCAAGAAATATAGGGGTCAAGGAACATAAGAAACAATACTGTGGAAAAGCAATCAGCAAGGTCTAAACTATAGAGAATTCTGTGGTTTGTTTAACAAACAAATTTTGAGAAGGAAAAAGAGTGGAAACCTAGATTAAAAGATGTAAGAGACCTGTTGACTTATCTCCATGTATAGCATTTGGCATGCATGTGTGCTAAATGGTGTCCAACTCTTTGCGACCCCATGAACTGTAGACCACCAGGCCCCTCTATCTATAGAGTTTCCCAGGCAAGAATATTGGAGTGAGTTTCCATTTCCTACTCTAGGGGATCTTCCCAACCCAGGGGTCGAACCCAAATCTCTAGCATCTCCTGCCTTTGCAGGCAGATTCTTTACCACTGAGTCACCAGGGAAGCGCTGTATAGAATTTACTGGGCTCTTAATTAAAACACATTTAAAAAATATGAGTCAATTGGAGAAATTTGAAAAGTAACCAAATGTTTTAGGATATTAAATAATTATTATGAATTTTAAGGTGTAATGACATTGGGTAAAAAATTTTAAAAGTACAGACTGCAAGATTTATAGATAATATGATATTATGTCTGAGATTTCTTATAATAATCTGGAGTTTGAAGCACTGATTGTGATATAGATAAAATGGCAACCCACTCCAGTGTTCTTGCCTGGAGAATCCCAGGGACAGGGGAGCCTGCTGAGCTGCCGTCTATGGGGTCGCACAGAGTCGGACACGACTGAGGTGACTTAGTAGCAGCAGCAGCAGGAGTTAATAATTTGGTGCAACAGAATAGTTGATGCCTACATTCTTTCTTCTTTGGTGTATGCTTTCTATAAACTTCCCATAATAAAAAGTAAACATAGAAATAACAAGTGAGAAATAAACAAGCAAAAAGATATATTTAAAAGAATTCAGTGGTCTTTCCATTTAGTGGTAATTATTCCTAAGGATTCTCAACAATACTTTTGACAAAATCTTATGACTATCATATTTCTGGAAAATAACATCATTTCAAATATTAATTTTTGTTTTTACAAAAGTGACACTATGTTTGATATCATTCTTGTACATATTTTTTTCAAATTGAATGAGCTGACAAAATTATATATTTCTTATTTTGATGTCTTCAAGGGCATCAAAAAAGAAAACTATTGGAACCTTAAACTCACCTCTTATCTTAAATATAACAAACAAAAAACCCTGCTAAGTTGTACTTCACAGAGGCAGAAGAATGTAAATCTGCTGTTGGGGAGACCTTGCCCTGGTTAGGTTTCCCGTTTTCTACCCAAGGAGGCAGATGTAAATGCCTTTGGTCAACTGCTTCCAACCTCCCTTCTTCTCTTTTTTTTTTTGGTCTCAACATTTAATTTTTTTAGTTTCTGAAATATAAATCAAAATACATTTTTGTTTTACACCATGGTAATAAGCCTGAAAGTATGACTTAAAATAGGTACTTAATTTCATTTTTAGTACAGTGTGACTTAAGATAGGTACTTTAAAACTTTTTTTTTAAAAACAATACATTTTATTTTGGAGGGAAGCAGCTCATTAAAAAAGACATTGGTGCATAAGTAATTATTTTTCATTATTTAGTCTTTATGAGTGCCAAACTTGGACAGCATGCCCTCTGAACTGAAAATAGACCATGAATACCTCTGCTATTATCTTGTGACCACAGTCTTGTATGTGGATTTTAGTTATTAATTGTGACTCTGGCTCTTCACTAGGGATTCCTATGGGAGATTCTGCATAGAGTCCTCATTCATCTTCCTTCTTCTTGTGTATTTCTGTCATTTGCTTTATATCATTTCCATGGCCCCAGTCTTCAGATCATCCCATGGTACCACCTAAGATTTTCTCAGAGACAGAGTGGAAAAGACTTGGGATTAAGACAAGAAGTTGAGGTCTTGACCCTATCTGAAAACTGTAATCTTCGGTACTTTACCTGGTCTCTGTCTTCAGTTTTCTTATCTTGGGTTTAACAACTACTTCATATGATTGCTGTAGGGCATAATGACACACCTAATATAAAAGCCAAAAAGGGGTAAGATGGAATCTCACACCAAAACATGCTGTATAAAATCCTTACCTGGAAGGTCCATTTACTATTAAAAAAAAAAGATAATTTCCTATAGTTTTAAGGAAAATACGGGCACCCTTAGAGGTTAATTATCCTGCTGAATGCAAATAAATTATACATCTCAGAGGTACAAATGGTTTTGTTCAGATCAGAAGACTCTACCTGTTCTCTTAAAAAATAATGTTCTTAAAAATTATGAACCATAATTAGAATTGAATTTTGCCAGAGGGCCCTGGTGGAATTTAGGTCTCTTAGAAATGAATTTCTTCCTGAAATTTTAGGAAAAATAAAGATAGGTGTAAGAGGAGCTAGAAGCTCTAAATATTTAATCAAAAATATTTATGCTTTTTGTTTTCATTAGGATTGTATAACTTTGAAGAAAGTGATTATTTTTATTGAATTTAGTTTATCTGTTTGCGTATTTATATAAGGCAAAATTTTATTCAGTTATACAATTGGCAATTTTTAGCTACTGAATTTCCTTTTAATATCTATCATATCCTTTATTTCATTTCATGCTGCAGAAAATACAAAACTGTTTACTTTTAGATATTGAGCTTTTTATTATATAAACAGTTGTCCCCCTCTGTCCTCAAGGGGATTAGATCACTGCAGATACCAGAATTTGCTGATGCTTAAGTTCCATAGTTGACCCCCCAAATCCATCAGTTTTGCATTCACGGTTTCAACCAACCAGGGATGATAAACGTTGTACCTGGTCCATGGTTGGTTGAATTGGCAGATGCAGAGCCCATGGAAATATAGAGTTGACTGTAGTAAAACCTCTTCACACAAAATTTTTTACATAAGATGTATAAAGCTTGTTTGCATTTAAGTTTTTAAAAAATATGCCTGTTTTATTTGTACTATAGTTAGTATTCCTGAAATAGTTCTCAATTTTTTTCCACTGAAATACGATACTTTGAGAAAATAAACTGAAATGCAAAGTGGCACCCTTCTCTTAGGTTTTTGTTATCGTTTGACAGAAATCAAAGCCAAGGAGCAAAGGTAATTATAGAAAGTTCTGAGGACTGTTGATGGTAGGTTCTCCTAAAAGAACCTACCAAGTCATCTCAACTGCATGTGTAGCTACTCTTGCCTGGTTTGCAACTCAAAGTTGGTGACAGTGGCCAAGGTTTCACCCATTAACTTTTAGGTTTTAGGCAAGAGAAAAGTGCATCTTGGGTTGAGTGAAGGGCAAAGAAAAAAAAGGAAAAATCACACAGCGTATCCTTCACAGGATTTATGCTGCTACAAAATTCTATAATTGACTATGATGTTACAGCTGGTTAAGATCTTTGGTGAGAAGTCTGAATGTACTATGTGTAAATAAAGTATCTATGATCTGCACATTTCGGATGTTATTCTTTTAGAATATATCAAGGACCCTAGAGAAATGGTGATTGTCAGAACAATTTTCACAAATGTTTTGAAGCATGTACAGTACTGCCTAAAATGATCCTTTTAGCTCTTTCTGATGATGTTGTGTTTGTCTCTTTCTCTTCACTAGAATATGAATTCTGAGAGAGTAGAGACTTATCTAGTGCTGGATCACCAGTGCCTAAAACAGGGCCTGGCTCAGTAAATATTTATTGACAAGCTGCGACTAGGGGTTATTACATAATTGCATATATTGACTTAATGCTAAAGTGAGGTAGCCGTTACCCATAACACAGATACAAATAGAGGGTTAACTTAAAACCATCTACTTCCCTCATTTTTTTTTTTTCTTTTAAATCATGGTGAACTATGGGAGCACATTCAAGAAAGTTTATAGAAAATACTATTTTTCATGAATTATATTTGGAAAAGGAAAGTTTAGAGCTTGGAAATTTTTATAGCAGGTGAAAGGTGAGAAGATTTTTAAGGAAGCAGTTTTTGAGATGAATAGACAAAAGGGAAGAATGTAAAGAGGAAAAAATTTCTAGGGAGGGGAAAATAAAGAGGGAAGCGGATGGGGGAAGGCTGAATGTTAGTGGGACCTTACATGTGGGAAACAATGGAAAAGCAATTTCTAGAAACATCATGTTGACCATCTAGACATGAAATTCAATTTTGATTTTGAAGGTAGTACGAAGTCAAAGGAACATAAAAGTGTTACAGCAGGGGATTACTTTGTAGGTAATATTTGTAGCTGATTTTTAAAAGTGAGAGCAGAGAGTATGATTATCATCATAGAAAGTATGTTTCTTATATGTGAGGACCTTAACCTGCATTGCAAAGTTAGCTTATTATTTCAATCCTGGTATACTACCAAAAGCTGAAAAAATTGCTTCCACAACAAATGTGAAATAGCTGTGTTGGGGAAACCACAAGTATTAAATCCAGGAAACAGAAATTGGCTATCTTTCAATATTTCTAATGAAAAATGTAACTGTTTCTTTGCTATTTTTTCAGGCTTAATAAATCTTTACTCTAACTCCTCTTTACAGTATTTTTTTTTCACATATACTTTCCTGTGCAAGTTTTCAATTCATGTATAAGTCCAAAAATATTTGAATTAAGTTACTCTGGGGGATGATTTAAAGAATCAAATATATAACTTTTCTTTTTTTGGCAGTGTACTATTTTGCCCTCTAATAGTTTTGTGTTATCTGTGTTTTACATTGAATTTCTATTTCCTCCAAGTAACTGAGTATAAAATCTAAACCCAGAAAGAAAATTTTCGAGTGTGATAGTGTATACATTATAAATATAATTATTTACATTGAACCAAGACAACAGGCTTTTGATTACTCAACATTTTCCAATATCCATCAGTGCAATAAGAGCCAGCATTTAATGAGTGTCTGTAGATGAGGGCTTTGCATACATCATTTCTAATCTTCTCAGCTGCTGCCTAAGGCAGTATCTCAGGCCTCAGTCTTTGGATCTTTACTCTCTTCTTTCCTCCCCTAGGATTTGGATAAATTGTGGATCAGGTCACCTCTTAAATTATTATAACACTTAAAATATAAGAATCTGGCATACTGTGCAGATTCTAAACTGAATGTTATAAATGCAAACTATTAATAACTGTTATTGATTTAGTTACATGGACCATGCATCCTGCTAAGTGCTTATATAAATGATCTATTGAATCCGCCTTACTAACCTGTGAGATGAAGATAAGTGATTCTCTTAAGTTCATCCAGCTGAGTCCTGAAACCTCTCCAACTTCAGATTCGCTCTTTCAGTACTAGGATAGATTGCCTTCCATCATAGCTGTTGTTCCACTTGATTTGTTTTCTAAAGGTTCTTTCTGTCTGGTATCATACAATGATAGCTGAGTAGTCATCTAGTCTGAGTCCTTCAAGTAATAGATGAAAAACTAGCAGTCTTGAGAGGTTAAATGACTGGCCAGATGTCACCTGGAGACAGCTCTCTGCGTGAAACTGAGGTTTCCTCACTTCCTGTCCTGATTCCTTCTGTCTCTACGCTGTTTTACTGTTGCTTTTTGGTTGGGAATGATGCAAAATGCTTGCAATGCTTAAGATTATCATTTTTTTCTCAAAAAAAATAAATCAGTGTAAAACTTACTATCAACTAGCATTATCTGAAGACTGTTAAAGGAGATCAACATGACTCATTCCAATCACAGAGGCATAGATTCAATACACAGCCAGAGGCTTTGGGGCACGGTCTCTGCAGCAACCTCTAGAGGGCAGAAAGTGCAAGGAAATCTTCAAAATCAGAAAATATGTGCAATATTTTAACTGAATTTTAATGATATGGTAAAGGGTTATATGCAAATGTGCCAAGTTGCTTCAGTCATGTCCCACTCTTTGTGACCGTATAGACTGTAGCCTGCCAGGCTCCTCTGTCAATGGGATTCTCCAGGCAAGAATACTGGAGTGGGTTGCCATGGTCTCCTCTAGGGGATCTTGCCCACCTAGGGATCAAATCTGTGTCTCTGTCTCCTGTATTGGCAAGCAGGTTCTTTACCACTAGCGCCACCTGGGAAGCCCCAAGGGATTATAGTTCTGTGGTGTTTTAAATTCCTGGACTGCTCCCCAGTGAGGCTTTAACACTTGCTTCTGAATTAAGCAACCATTAAATAGTTATTATTATTATTTTAAAAAACATTTACTTATTTGGCCGTGCTGGGTCTTAATTGGGGCATGTGAGATCTTTAGTTGTGGCATGTGGGCACCTAGCACTGGGAGTGCAGAGCCTTAGCCACTGGACCACGGGGGAAGTCTCTATATTAAACACTTTACATATACTATTTCATTTATTTAGTCATCACAAAGACCCATTTTACAGATTAAAAAACTGAACCTTTAAGTGGTTAGGAAATTATCCTTACTTTGCATGCTATATGGCAGAGCTGTGATTTTTGAATAAATAGGTGAACATCTGAAATTAAACACCTTTGAGAAAAGAATGATATAGTTTTAAAATGTTACCAAGTAATTTTTCATGATATCTTTATGTTATCATATTGTCTGACATAAGTACACACAGCAATCTCTTTACTCACTGCGAAGGTACCAAACAAGATTACAAACTAGGAATGAGGTGGACTTCTTTTTTTTTTTTTTTGATATTTTAAACAGTTCATTGTCTTTCACCTTTCAATTCTGTGAATTTTTCAAGTATACAGTTAGTAAAGAAATAAAAAATTATTTTGTGCAACCAAAGTTCAAGGTAGTTTAGATGAAAATGGGAAGTTGAACTATGACAAACTACAACTGAATCTTAAATGAATATGAGACTATTATAAAGCAATATTGATGTCTTGAATCCTAAGTTCCATATTAAGGTCATAGTAATGGCTTAGAGTTTTATGAGCCTGCATGGTGTAAGCAACTTCATCTCTTTAATCTTAACTTCGCCTCAAGCAAAAATAAATCTTAATGTTGTAAACTGTAGGGTAACATAACTGCCTTGTTCAATAAGGATTGTTTTTTTTTTTCCCCTAAATGTCACTAATATCTAGCTGTGGCTTAAAAAAAATAAGAAAAAGAAAAGAAAAAGTGGTTGAAGTGGTAAATATTTCTAGTACTGAAAACTGGATGGAAGCTTTCCTATTTTTGCTTTTGTAGTAAATTATTTTGCAATTATGGTGTATAAACAAGTTGGGCTCTATGTATAAGATCAGTTGTACACATTTAGGTCACTTAATTGCTGCTGCTGCTGCTAAAGTGCTAGATTGCTAATTAATGTTTGGCTGTTACATTTCTGCATGTTGAAGAGGACGTTTGGAACCAAGCAGATGCAAGGCATAGACCAGAAAAAGGCTGAATGTTCCTGAAAGAAAGTCAAGGATGGAGAAAAATGAGGAGCATCCTGAGGTCATGGTTTACTGAAAGATATTAAGGGGCTGCTTCCTCTGAAGCTCTGTAAGAAAAGCTATAACTCAGAAATGTCTTAGGGGTGAGAAAAAGTGGTCCTTCTCACTGTATAAAAAAAAGCAAATGTTGAATAAGCAGATTTTATTAAAGGGCTAGGTTCTTGACTTGTGATTAGAATTTGATATTTCACATAGAAATGTGTGTACTTTAAAAAAATACAGAATTATGTCTTTGTAGGAAAAACTCAACTATATGCATTCTAAAATTTCCAGTTGTACTCTGTGTACATGTCTGAAGAAGCTCTGTGCATTGGGTCTAAGCTTTTCTGAAAAGAACATTGTAACTTACTGAGTGACAACTGAAATTATGGGCTTAGGTGGAATTCTTCTTTTGGTAACATAGGAGACCTTAGACCTTACAGCTTTGTGAAAATCCGTACTTGTAAATGAGAGATATTTCTAATCTTTAGCTATCTCAATTGTCAATATTTTTTTGGCTTGTTTTTTCCTCAGTAGGGAAAATTTTATTACATTTAATTTTAATTAGAATATGAATTTTTCAGGTTTTAAGTTGTTTTTAGTATATAAGGAAACAGTAACTAAAACTTGCTCAGTCATGTCCGACTCTTGGCGACTCTTTGGATTGTAGCCCGCTAGGCTCCACTGTCTGTGGAATTCTCCAGGCAAGAATACTGGAGTGTTTTGCCATTTCCTTCTCCAGGGGATCTGCCTGACCCAGGGATTGAACTCCAGTCTCCTGCATTGCAGCTGGACTCTTTACCATCTGAGCCACCAAGGAAGTCAATATCTTTCCTTTAAATTTTAAAATAAGAAAATTAAGATTAGTATTTTAGTGTTGAAGTGGTAAAGTTCACACAAAATATGAAAATAGTTTTTTGTCTATGATAGTAAACTAAGAGGTTTAGTTATTTGACTGAAGAGTTTAGAAGCACCTCACACATAGTGAAATGGTAAATATCAGAGAGGGAAGCCTGAAAGAAAATGACTATGATTCATTATTAGAAGGGTAATTGTTGGGACTTTCCTAACGTTCTGTGTTTAAGACTCTGTGTTCCTAATGTATGGGGGCATGGGTTCAACCCCCTGTTGGGGAACTAAAATCCTGCATGTCACAGGGCAAGGTTAAAAAAAAAAAATCCTCTACTTGCATCACAAGAAGAGTAATCATTGCACCCTGTCTGGAGGAAGACCCTGGGAACACATCCAGTTTGGGAGAGCAAAGTCAGCAAAGCTCATAGAAAAGGGAGATCCCAAGACCCAGAATAAAAGTTATGACCAGCCTAGACAGTGTATTAAAAAGCAGAGACATTATTTTGCCCACAAAGGTCCATCTAGTCAAAGCTATGGTTTTTCCTGTAGTCATGTATGGATGTGAGAGTTGGACTGTAAAGAAAGCCGATCACCAAAGAATTGATGCTTTTGGACTGGGGTGTTGGAGAAGACTCTTGAGAGTTCCTTGGACTGCAAGTAGATCCAACCAGCCCATCCTAAAGGAAATCAGTCCTAAATATTCATTGGAAGGACTGATGCTGAAGTTGAAACTCCAGTACTTTGGCCACCGGATGCGAAGAACTGACTCATTGCAAAAGACCCAGATGCTGGGAAAGATTGAAGGTGGGAAGAGAAGGGGACAACAGAGGATGAGATGGTTGGATGGCATCACTGACTCAATTGACATAAGTTTGAGTAAACTCTGGGAGTTGGTGAGGAGCAGGGAAGCCTGGTGTGCTGCAGTCTATGGGGTCTCAAAGAGTTGGATAGGATGGAGTGACTGAACTGAACTGAACTGAAGACCCAGAAGTTGACATGTCTGCTCAACAGTATCCTAAGGATAGGCAGGGATAGAAGGACAGAGAACAAGGTGAGCATGCATACAAGAGGGGTGTTCTGTTAAGGGGTTGTGGTCTTACAGGGGCCATATGTCTTTGGAGATTAGCCATCTCCTTGTGTGGTATGTCAGTCAGAGTCCCAGTGGAAAAGAATGATTCATGGGTACATTTTCTAAGAGACTATTATAAAGGTGTGAGTAGGATGTCAGGAATTTCAAGAGATGGTACTAATGCCCAGAGTTCGCAGTAAAATTTTCACCACTCCCTGGGTAAGAGGTAGTCAGAACCTGGAAGGAGAAATTCTATGTATCAAGTTGCTTGAGAAATGCAGTGACTTTCATTTGAGGGCCCTATTTAGAGAGAGGCCACCTCAGGAGAGGGAACAAGGGAATAAATGCTCTAACCTCAGTCTCCTCCCTCCTTCTGATTTCCTTCTTGGGCTCCCCAGCTAGAAGTCAGAAGTTCCATCATTTATTGAGATAATTCTTAGAGGTCACTCTATATCAGGAGGGCAAAGGGGCAAATAAAAAGTATTTAACAGAGTCACAGTGTTATGATTCTGTGCACACATGTCAGTTTTTAAAACAGTTCTCCTCACCCCACCCACCCCAGATTTGCTGATACCAGGAATGAAATATTATGGATAGAGGCCATAAGCACTCTGGCCAATAGAAAGAAATGTCTTCACTGTATGCCTGAAAGTAGGTGGTATAATTTACTTATAAGTTTGAGAAGCATGAGTCATTTGGATGAATCTTGTCACCTCTGTACAGCTGATAAAGCTGAAGTAGAATCATAGTAAATTTTCTAAAACTTATGACCTCTCAGGAGACTGGTCATCAGGTCTTTTCTTAGGTACACTTAAATCTTTTTTGTGTGTGTGTGTGTGTTGTGGCATGCTTTTTTTTTAAATTTTATTTTATTTTTAAACTTTACAATATTGTATTGGTTTTGCCAAATATGGAAATGAATCTGCCACAGGTATACATGTGTTCCCCATCCTGAGCCCTCTTCCCTCCTCCCTCCCCATACCATCCCTCTGGGTCGTCCCAGTGCACCAGCCCCAAGCATCCAGTATCGTGCATCGAACCTACACTTAAATCTTAACGTAGACCCCTTCCAACATGGGATGAAGATCAGCCTCGTAGATCTTCCTTCATATTTTCCCTCAAAACAGGTCACATTGAACCTAGTTCTATTCTGGAATTTTTAGTGTTCTTTGATCTAGGTGGTTAATAAAGCAAATTAAAAAAGTAAATGTAATAAATAATATATATCTTTGAATTATAGTTTCTGCATGCATAAACATGAAATTACCTCATAGATTTTCTAATGTGCCTCCAAAAATCCAGAAGTGAAGTGAAGTGAAATGAAGTTGCTCAGTTGTGTCCAACTCTTTGCGACCCCATGGACTGTGGCCTGTCAGGTTCCTCCATCCATGGGATTTTCCAGGCGAGAATAGTGGAGTGGTTTGCCATTTCCTTCTCCAGAGGATCTTCCCAACCCAGGGATTGAGTCTGGCTCTCCAGCACTGCAGGCAGACTCTTTTAACACCTGAACTACCAGGGAATCTGGCCCAGAATATGCATGGAACTTTGTTATTGTGCTTTAAGTGAGATGTTGAATAAAGAGCCCATTTCTTCATAAAAATGTGTTTATAACCTCGTGTTTTGTTTTAATGACATCAGTGTATATTAAGTTCAGAAGATCCTCAGTGCTTGGAAGTATCATTCTCCTCTCTTCCTGGTACTCCATTTTTTCTTGTTTTTGTTATAGTCTCATAGTTTTCTGGGCTCTGCTCATCTTTGTCAGTTTCTTTTCTCTCTGTTGTTTAGAATCTCCATTCTGCTGTGGAGCTTATCCATTGAATTTTCAAATTTTGGTTGATGTATTTTTCAGTTCTAAAATTTCTTTTAGGTTCTTCCTTATTATATACTCTTTTTTTGTTGACAATTTTTACTTCTTTGCTGAAAGTTTCTATCTTATCATTTGTTTCAAGTGTGTGTGTAATTGCTCATTGAAACATTTTTATGATGACTATTTTATAATCCTTAAATTCCATCAAGTGTTGACATTGATTGATTGCTTTTTCTCATTCAAATTGAGGTTTTCCTGATTCATGGTGTGATGAGTGATTTTCTTTTTTTATTGTATCTTAGACATTTTGGATATTATATTTTGAGACTCTAGAGACTCTGTTTAAATCTTGTATTTTAGAAGGCCTCCTCTGACAACATGCCAGTGGGGAAAGGAGTCACTGCCTCATTACTGCCAGGTGAGGTGAAAGTGTAGGCTCTCCACTTGGTTTTTCTTGACACTTTGGGAGAGGAGGAGGAATTAGGATTCTTCATGACCATCTGGTTGGTATAGAAGTTCAGATTCTACACAGACCAACATTGGCATCACCTTAGCTGGGAGGATGAGGTGTGCCTCAATAGCTCTCTCCATTTGGCTTCTATTGAAATTGTGAGGTGGAGACTCAGTACTGCTGGAGAATTACCTTCTTACCATCAGGTGGGATGGAAGTCCAGGCTCCCCATGTGGCCTCCTATGACACCATGGAGGAGGGACCTTGTTATTGCCCAATGGAGACAGAAGTCCCAGCTCCCTATCCATTCTAAAACCACATTGATAAGGGTGTTGAACACATTGTTAAGCCTGGTAAGGTTGGAAGAAAAGTTCCCACTCAGTCTTGCTAATAGGGCTGTGGGTGGAGTTGACATTTTTTTCCATTTTTTCCATACTCTATGCTGAAGTAGGGTTGTTCCCTGTCTTACTAAGCCTCCCTTTTTTTGATTTTTGGCTGAGAACAGTTTTGGTGGGGACCATTGGTGTTTCTGATATTCTAGCTTATTCATCTCCTAGTCTAGCATATACAGGGCAAAAAGAAAAAACACAGGAGACTCACCACTGTGTCATTGGGTCCCAATCGACCTTCTCCTTCCTTTCTTTTAGAAACTTCTTATTTTTGTTTCATACAAAATAACCATTTTTTTTTTTTTTTTTTTACCTGAACTGCAGTAGGAGGAATAAAGAAAAGTGCCTGATCACATTGTTTTAACCACCAGACTCATCCATGCCTGAAAGTAAGCTTGGGCTTTTCAGTTACAAAAGCCATAAATTCCCCTTTCATTTGTCAAACCATCTTGAATAGCTTTTCTGTTAGTTACCACAAGTTCCCTTGGAGTGACACAGACACATGACTAGAGTCTTCTTGTATTAGAATAGGTGTCAGTCTTTGGAATGAACTACACTTTGGCTTCCTCTCACATGGATTTTTTCTTTTCTTTCTTTTTTTTTTTTAACAGTATCTCTTTCAACAGGGAAGGTTCTAAGACCCTAAAATTACTAATTGAAATATAGGCTTTCCTCATCCATAAGATCACCTTTATCCCATTATGTCAAAAGCCAAATAAATAAGGGTGATAGGAAATAAAACATTCTACCTTAGTAGCTTGGAGTTAGGGTCTGTGCTTGCTTCTGCCATAATGACAAGAGTAACCTAGGACAAGTCATTTGTTCTCTTTGTGCCTCAGTTTCTGTTTCTGTGAACTAAAGGAGTGGACTGTAGATGGTGTATAGAATTTTCTCTAGCTCTCAAGAACCTCTGTGCCTATTAATGAAAATAGAAGAAAGTGAAGCAAAGCATTTGACACTTGGTTTCCCTGTGCTTTAGTGTAAAATGCCATAAAATTAAGGTTGACATTATTTATTGTGACTTACCTGCCCTTGGAATGCAAGAAAAGGTTGTTACTGTGCTAATACAATAGAGGGTGACAATTTTCTACAGAATACAGTATGATCACAGTAAGTAAAATAAGTAAATAGAAGATGTCTTGGCCATCTGAGGTTTCAGTGTGCTGATGGCATATGAAGTTTAAGAGCTGTCAAATACATTGATTTTTGAGTCAAAGTTTAAAAAATTATGCTAGAAACAATGTTCATTTAAATAATTTAATGCAGAGAGAAAAATGATCAAACAGAGGGCTAGATACATGTTTCTTTGCTATAATTACTCACAGTAATAATAACCTCAAAAATAGATTTTCATATTTTCTTAACTCCTGTGTGATTTTTAAAAGACTTCATGTTTTAGGAAGAATTTTAGATGCCCAGCTAAATTGAGAAGAAGTACAAAGATTTCTCCTGTATCCCCTCCCCCACTACAGATACATAGCCTCTCCCATTATCAACATCCCCCATCAGAGTGGTATATTTATTATACTTGATGAACCTAAATCCATACATCATAATCAAAGTCCATAGTTTACATTAGGATTCACTTTTGGTGTTGAACATTTCATGGTTTTGGACAAATGGATAATGACATATGCATCATTAGAGAATAATACAGAGTATTTTTGTCACCCTAAAAATTCTGTTTCTTCTATTCATACCTTCTCCCCCGCCGACCCCCTTGCAAACCCTGGCAACCAGTGTTCTTTTGACTGTCATAGTTTTGTCTTTTCCAGAATGTCATATTGTTTGAATGATATAGTGTGTAGCAATTTTCAGATTTGCTTCTTTGCTTAGTAACGTGCTTTTAAGTTTCCTCCATGTCTTTTCATGGCTTGATAGTTTATTTCTTTTTTAACACTGAAAAACATTTCATTGTCTGGATGTACCATAGTTTGTTTATCTATCACCCACCAAAGGACATTTTGGGTTGTTTCCAAGTTTTGGCAATTATAAATAAGGCTACTATAAACATCTATATGGAGGTTTCTTGTGTGGATGTGAGTTTTCAACTCATTTGAGTAAATACTAAGGAACGTGATTTTTGGATCATATGGCAAGAATATGTTTGGTTTTGTTAAAAACTGCCGAACTGTCTTCCAAAGTGGCTGGACCATTGTGAATTCTCACCAGCAGTGAATGAAAATTTCTGTTGTTCCACATACTAATTGGCCTTTGGTGTTGTCACTGTTCTGGATTTTGGCTATTCTAATGGGTGTGTAGTATTTCATTGTTTCCCTGATGACATATAATATGGAGCATCTTTTTCTATGCTTATTTATGGTCAGTATATTTTCTTTGATGAGGTGTATATTACAGTCATTGAGCAGTTTTTACTTGTATTGTTTTCTTATTGTCAAGAGTTCTTTGTATATTTTGGGTAACAGTCCTTTATCAGATGTGTCTTTTGCAATTATTTTCTCCCAGGCTTGTTTTATCATAGTCTTGATATGATATTCATTTGCCTATTCTCTTTGACATCAATGTGAGTCTCAACTTGTTTATGTGGTCCTCTTACATATTTCGAATATGGACCCAGTGGTGGAAAGAAACACTGGTGAAGGACTTTCAGAACACATTCTCACCCCTCTGTGTAACTCCTCAAGTCATCTGTGTAGCTCCACGTCACCTTGAGGAAGTGTTTGCTTATCCACGTAGTATCCTCATGTGCTGGCTGGGCCAGTGCATAATTCTGCAAACCAGTATTCAGTCTCAAGCTAGGAACTGAATTTTAGAATTTATAAGGGAATGAGTTTTATGATGTTTATTTTCCTTTTATTTCAAAGACAGTCAGAAAGAACGTTATGGAATTCATGGAATTTAAGGTGAACAAAATACACTTTGAATTTGTGGCGAGTTTGAAGAGTTATTGTTGCAGTAAAACTAGTCTGTCCTACTTTATAAATCAAAAAACTTTTTAAAGGAAGGAATTCATTTTTGAATTAAGGAGAAATAAAGCAGAAGTTTTTCCTCACCAAAGTAAGCCAGTGCAGTTGTATCACACCCGGGCAACTCTGGCTTGTTTTCTCAGATGCTATTCCTTATGGTTGCCCAATCTGGCTGGCAAGATGCTCATTTCAGTTACAGAAATCTTCAACTGAATACTCACCTGTTCCTTCCCTACCTTGTCAACAGGATGTCATTCAAGAGTGAATGTTGAAGACTGTTTAAAAAATATGCAATAAAATAAAGCTACTCATTCAAAAGAGTTAACAATAACAATTTAATTACTTTACATTTTGGCCTTTAAAAATAAGATTGGCTTTTATGGCAATTACTGGCTTGAACAGACATATAAATGTAATGGCTAATGCAGTGACAATTTATGTTTTAAGTTATTTTCTTCCTTATAATTATTAATTTGAGTGACAAGATTGCTAGCATCGCAATTGCCAATATGTTTTAGAAGGAAAGGTACAACAGAAAAAGTGCTCCAAAGTGTTCTAAAAATGTATTAGGTCCCTTTTAGCTTTATTAGAACAAGTAAGTGAATAATGTGATTTATATTTTATTATTCCTTCTCATAGAAAAGTAGGGAGCTGTTTTATTGAGAAGCATTCCAGATGAATCACAATATCCATTTCTTATTGTGATTGGATTCTTCTTTCGTTGGCCATTGTCTTCTAATGTATGGCCATTGTCTTCTCATTGTCATTTCACCATCTGCAGTGACATGCATGACTTACAGCACCTCTGTCAAATCATTAAAAGTGTTTTCTTCCTATGCACAAGAAACTAAAGCAAGCATGAAGCTGGTGATGCTAATAGAGATTTGGGATTAGTGATTTTTTTTTTTTTTCAAGAAAGTCACAGGTTAGTATAACTGAAGGTAACTGTGTATGTTCAAATCAATGTTCTGAGACTTTAGTGGGGCATGCAAGCTGTCTTTGATTTCAGCATTATTTAAGAGGATTTGAGTTTTTAATTAAATTAATAGTGAAAGAGGTATTTAGATTGTCAAAAATGTTTTGACATCTTTGTTTATTAACAGAAATGTTTATTATCACTTGAAATGGTCTCTCTTGTTTTGCAATAAATTACAAAAGAGGGATATACAGCATAGACTGTATAGATGTTGAAAGGTGGAGGAGAACAGAGGCTATTCAGAAGAAGACAGAAAATGGACTTGGACAGTAAAGAAAAAACAAAAGACAGCAATTGACTGTGGAAACCGTTAGGGTCCTTTCTTCTTAACCATGTGAACTAGGACCTTGTATGTGTGTCTGTTAGTCGCTTAGTCGTGTACGACCTTTGTGACCTCATGGACTTTAGCTCGCCAGGTTCCCCTGTCCATGGAATTCTCCAGGCAAGAATACTGGGGTGGGCTGACATTCCTTTCTCCAGGGTATCTTTCCAACCCAGCATTTGAACCCAGCTCTCCCTTTTTGTAGGCAAATTTTTTACTGTCTGAGCCATCAGGGAAGCCCTGAATTAGGACTTTGCCAATCCTTTAATGGATCATTTGTCTCAGGAGAATAGACTCAAGTATCAACAGTTGTGGGGAGGTCAGTGCTTCCTGGAAAGCAGAAATGAATCCATCCTGAAGCAACAGAAAGTTTTTTGGGGGGCAGAGAGTAGGAAAAAATGGTATGATTGGAAAAGGTAGAGAGGTGATTTCGAAGCCAAGGGTAATTGTATCCTGTGAGCCTTTTGAAAGAAGGAATAAAAGCATGAGTGTTTGTGCATAATTTGAATGAATTTTCAGGTTATATTTTTTCATTATTTTTGGACCTTTCTTTATGATCTATGTTCTTACTGTAAGGTGCATGTGTTGCATGATATTTTTTATTAATATCTCCATGTGATAATGTATAGGAGACCTTGTTCAGTATCTCTGATGTGGCTGGGAATGCTGGGTATGATCACCTGGAATGTTCTAGGAATTTCTTGGGGAAGATTAATTTTGTATGGATCGTGTATGAATATATTTATTTCATTTCTAAATTATACTCTATTTTCTTTCAATAACTTCATCTTAAGCATGGCAAATAACAAGATTACCCTTTGATTTTCTTTCTTTTTGGGAAAAAATTCAAATATGTAACTTAAATACCACAAACATCTTTAAAATGCTTTGCAAATATATCCATTCTTGTGCTGACAACTATGACAACCTGTTACTTCATTTTTGTTAATTGTTCATTGTATATATTAATGGAAAAAATCCTTGTCATGTTTGTTTATATAAAATGAGGAAGGGAGAGGAGTGAAGGAAAACAAATGGAAATAACATTTATTTAGTGCCTATTTGTTAGAAAAATTCATATATGTTATCTTATTTCATCTTCATGAGCACCCTAGGAGATTGGTGAAATCATCCTATTTTAAAAATGAAGAAACTCAGAATCAATGAACTTATATAACAGGGTTGCTACTTAAGAAGAGGGATACCAAGATGACAGGGCTATTGTTTCTAAAACAAAGGAGTTTTTAGAATGTTATGTTCATTCAAGGAACAAACTAGAAAAAGGGTGCTAGGAAAATTAAATGGATGTGTGGAACTGGCCCCAGGGTTTTGGTGAGGAAGACATATACGCAGACCTGGATGCTAGATAATGGCCCAGGAACTGATTGCTTAGTTCATGCATTAGTGCTCATTTCTGTTTGTTGATAAACTATTAGGTAGAGCAATTATTCTGGCCTTGATTGTAGGTGTCGTTATTGATGAAATTGGAATTATCTTAAATCTTTGAGTTTCACTGCATATGTTTCATAGCACTGTGAGCTTGTCCATGAACAGAACATAGATGTCTTCCTGAGTGGGCTCTGATGTACTTGAGGTGGGATCATGTTTCATTCATCCATTGTGCCTAGACATCTAGTCCATAGCCTGATATCTGCTAGCTGTTCAATAACTTTTTTTTTAAATAATTTAAGGTATTGTTGGTGCACACCCTTTAAAAATAAACAAATAAATAGTCTTAGATGAATCTAAATCAAATTCCAAATTTAAAACTTGTTAATTGCTTTTTACTGCTTAGATATTAGCTGTGCTGTGCTGTGCTTAGTTGCTCAGTCATGTCTGACTCTTTGTGAACCCATGGACTCTAGCCCACCAGGCTCCTCCTGGGGATTCTTCAAGCAAGAATACTGGAGTGGGTTGCCATGCCATCCTCCAGGGGATCTTCCCAACCCAGTTATCAAACCCAGGTCTCCCACATTGCAGGCAAATTCTTTACATCTGAGCCAACGGGGAATGAATACTGGAGTGGATAGCCTATCCCTCTTCCAGGGTATCTTCCCAACCCAGGGATGAAATCCAGGTCTCCTGCATGGCAGGTAGATTCTTTACCAGCTGAGCTACCAGGGAAGCCCCAGATATTAGCTGACACATACATATTTACTGCCAACATCCTATAATCACTGTGCAAAGTCTTTAACAATTGAAAGGACTATTCCACAGTTCCCTCCCTTCCCTAACACTACAGTTTAGTAGATTTTGACAAGTATATTACATTATTAGAAATTTATTTCTTTTTCCTTCTGTTTGTTTTTAAAATTAATTTTGTGTCCCTATGATTTTCACCTTTGTTTCTAATAAGCAGTGAAAGGTTACCTCTTGAGCTAGAAAGACCTCTTTTGAATGTCTGAGTATTTTTAATATGTAACCTTTTTGATTCATGTATGCAAATAAAGCTTCAGAGTTTGCCTTTTTCTCATGTGCTAAATTTTCTTATACAATAGGTTTTAGATATGTTTTTTAAAATAATGGAACATGTTACCTGTAAATAAAGCTGGAATACTGGTATCTGAATAATACTCATTTAACTAAGTCAGATCTTGCTCTTTTGAGAAGAAAACTGGATTTAAGTTTCTTTCACAAAATCCTGCTGGAATTTCTTTGACTTTTCTTACTTCTAAATAGCATCAGCAGTATAAAATTATATAGCTGTGCTGGGCTTCCCTCATAGCTCAGTTGGTAAAGAATCCACCTCCATTGCAGGAGACCCTGGTTTGATTCCTGGGTCGGGAAGATCCACTGGAGAAGGGATAGGCTTCTTCTATCCACTGGGTCAGGAAGATCCGCTTGAGAAGAGATACTCCAGTATTCTTGGGCTTCCCTTGTGGCTCAGCTAGTAAAGAATCTGCCTGCAATGCGGGAGACCTGGGTTTGATCCCTTAGTTGGGAAGATCCCCTGGAGAAGAGAAAGGCTACCCACTCCAGTATTCCGGCAGGGACAGTGCCTTGGACTGTATAGTTCATGGGGTCACAAAGAGTCAGACACAGCTGATGGCCTTTCACTTTCACTCTCTTTTGCAGGTTGATATTTTTAATATGCTAATAATCTAAACTCATCTTTCTTTGTAATATTGATATTTACACACTTATTACAGTTTTTTTTGTAGTCAACATCTATTAAGTCATTATTATGTGCTAAGTGCTGAGGCAGGTCCATGAATTAGCTCATCATGCCAACATTAATGTAGAGAAATATGTGCTATCATTATTCCCACTCTACTAATGAAGGAACTGAAGCTTAGTGGGATTATGTTGTCCAATTTACATAGCTAGGGGATGCAGATCTAGGACCAAATCCCTGTCAATCTGGCTTCTCTGGTAGCTCAGTGGTAAAGAATCCACCTGCAATGCAGGACATGCTGGCTTGATCCCTTGGTCAGAAAGATACCCTGGAGGAGGAAATGGTGACCCACTCCAGTATTCTTGTCTTGAGAATTCCATGAACAGAGGAGCCTAGCAGGCTTCAGTCCATAGAGTTGCAGAGTCAGACATGACTGAGCTCACACACACAAACACACACCATGAACCTGAATACTGTGTACTGGGAATTAATTCTGATAGTTACAATGCAAGTATAGGAGAGAATTTTAATGTATTGCCATGACATTACACAGACAATTAGATTATGATACTTAGCTCTAAAGTACAGTGTGAAATTGTTCTGACTGATTCATTTTGTACTTTTAGTTGATTATTTATTCATTTATAATATTGTATAGTTGTTTCCCTCCTCCCCTCCTCTGGAAATGTGGTGTCTTTGGAGCAAAAGAATCTTGGCTGTTGTATCAGATGCGATACTTTCAACTACAAATACATTTGTTAAAACTAAATGGCTTAGGATGGGGAACACATGTACACCCGTGGCGGATGCATGTTGATGTATGGCAAAACCAGTACAATATTGTAAAGTAAAAAAAAATAATAATAATTAAAAAAATAAATAAAGTAGATTAAAAAAAAACTAGATGGCTTAAAGAATAAAGATATTTATTGTCACACATAATTGGAAGCTTCGAGGTAAAGTGATTCCAATGTTGGATGACCGAGAAGCTCAGTAACATCATCAGGAATCCACGTTTTTCCATCTTTCTGTCCTGTCACCCTGTGTGTTGGCACTTGTCCTCAGATAACATTGTTTCAAGAGGGAGGCAGCAGCTCCTAGCATCATTACAAACTCCAAATGCAGAAAGGATCGTTTTCTCTAGTATATTTTGTTCTACAGTATGAAAATTATTTCCCAGAAGTCTCCCAGCTTATCCCCTTTGTATTACTTTCCTTATTGTATCATATGAGTATTTTATTTTGTTTAAAATCTTTTTTATTTTTGGTGGCTCTTCTAAAATTGAAGTATAGTTGATGTACAATATTATATAAGATTCAAGTATACAGAATAGTGATTCACAATTTTTAAAGGTTTTACCTGGTGGCTCAGGCAGTAAAGAATATGCCTGCAATGCAGGAGGCCTGGGTTTGACTCCTGGGTTAGGAAAATCACCTGGAGAAGGGAATGGCTACCTACTAATGTATTCTTTCCCAGAAAATCCCATGGACAGAGGGGCCTGGCAGGCTACAGTTCATGAGTTTGCAAAGAGCTGGACACGACTGAGTGACTAACACTTTACTTTCATTTCATTTATAGTTTTTATAAAATATTAGCTATATTCCTTGTGCTATATAATAAATGCTTGTAGCTTATTTATGTTATATATAGTATACTATGTTATACATAGTAGTTTGCTATTTACTACTATATATACATATATAGTATGTTACACATAGTAGTTTGTACCTCTTAATCCTCTACGTGTGTTTTGCTTCTCCTCCTTTCCCTCTCCCCACTGGTAATCACAAGTGTGTTCCCTTCATCTGTGAGTCTTTTTTTGTTGTATTCACCAGTTAGCCTTATTTTTTGGCTTCAACATATAAGTGATATCATACAGTATTTAGCTTTCTCTGACTTATTTCACTTAACATAATGCCCTCCAAGTCCATCCATGTTGTTGAAAATTGGCAAAATTTCTTTTTTAAATAGTTGAATGCATGCGTGTGTGCTTAGTCACTCAGTTGTCTCCGATTCTTTGTGACCTCATGGACTGCAGCCCACCAGGCTCCTCTGTCCATGGGATTCTTCCTGCAAGAATAATGCAGTGGGTTGCCATTTCCTCCCCCAGGGGCTCTCTCTGACCCAGGAATCAAACCCGCATCTCCTGTGGTTCCTGCATTGACAGGCAGATTCTTTACCACTAAGCCACCAAATGGTTGAGTAGTATTCCATTATATATATATATATATATATATATATATATATATATACTGTTGCTAAGTTGCTTCAGTTGTGTCTGACTCTGTGCGACTCCATAGACGGCAGCCCACCAGTATATTTAACACACACACACACACATATATATATATATATGGCTTCCCTCGTGGCTCAGACAGTAAAGAATCTGCCTGCAATGCGAGAGACCTGGGTTTGATCCCTTGGTTGGGAAGATACCCTGGAGAAGGGAATGGCAACCCACTCCAGTATTCTAGCCTGGAGAATTCTATGGAAAGAGGAGCCTAGCAAGCTACAGTCCATGGGGTCGTAAAGAGTCGGACACGACTGAGTGATTAACATAACACACACACACGTATATATACGCTACATCTTCTTTATCCATTCATCTGTTGATGGACACTTATGTCGCTTTCATATCTTTCCTACTGTAAATAATACTGCTGTGAACATTGGGGTATATTAATCTTTTCAAATTAATAGTTTATTTCTGGATAAATACTGAGGAATGGAACTACTTGGTCATATGGTAGCTGTATTTTTAATTTTTTGAGAAACCTCCGTACTGTTTTCCATAGTGGCTGCTGTTGAGGCTTCTTGACAGAGGTATTCCCTCCAAGAAAAACATGGAGTGCTCTTGGCCCCTATTCATTATGTTGAGTGCTCTCACAATTAAAACATGCTTGGAAATGTTTGCAAAAGTGCAGGCATTTATATCTGTTTCACATATAAAAGAAAGTCAGTACATTGGTTATTTTCTTTAAAAAGTCTAAGAAATTATAAGCTTGGATATTTATAAGCAGAGTCTCAAGGTAAATAAATATAGCCAAGTGTTATTATTGAATTTATCTACAAATAGGAAGTTCCTGAAGATTTGACAGGCTTATGAATAAATTTATGTGTGTATATGTATATATGCATATATAAAAATATATACATATTTTTATATGTTTTCAACTACTTTGCAAAGGACTGTTGGGGCCAGATCTATGGAAATATTCAGTGGTAGAGTATAGTTTGAAATGTTTGTGATGCATGTTAGCAAGTCATTGCTTTTTCATGGGCAATGAAGCACAAGCTTAGATTGTGTCCAGGATGAATACATTCCTTGAATTTTAAAATCAAAGGTTCTTGCTATTGCTTGCTATCCCATCTTCTTGGCAGCTTCACCTTTGCATTGTGATGTTTGCCTATGCTGTTCTGAAGTCTAATACCCAGTTAGAGGCAACCATGTTACTATGACTTTAGTGTTCTAAGTAGCTGTTAGTGGCAGTTTGGTTACAATGAGAACCAGAATAAGGATGATCAAAGATTCTGTTATCAGGAGTTGAGAGTGCCTGACACATTTTGAACAAAGTCTTGGTTTTCACTTTCATTCCTGGCAAGTAATTTGTCATTGGAGTCTATGTGGATGATCTTTTGAACACATCCACCTGCAGGTCATGGGGAAAAATGATGAGTGGAGGAGATTTTACCTCTTCATGAAGTCAGGGAATAGGGATTAGTAATAGTTCCACCTGGTTTAGTTTACTATTTTGTAAGTCTTGGAATTGTTGCAAACTTTATTCTCTGTTACTACCAACATTGAGAGTTTGATGTGACAGACTGAAAAACTCAGGAAGAATCATTCAAGCAATGTGGATGTGAATTTAGTAAGATATTTTTCATCCCACAGATACCTGTCATTAAACTTTGTAGATAATACTATCTGTTGCATGCAGAAAAGAGTGTTGAATAAGAAAAAAAGTAGCTTTTGCTTCAGAAAACTCATTGTCAGCAATAATCAATTACCTTCACAACAAACATGGAATTAATGCAGGATGATATACTCCAGTCGCTACATGGTACTCTGATAGAATTTTAAACATGCTTCTGATTTAAATTATGTATTAATTGGTTCAGGCACCAAGTTGAAAGGCCTGGCTCTAATGATAAAGCCAAGTAAGCAGCCTGATTAATGAAAGGAGCTGGGAAGAATTTGCTACAGAAGCTGAAGCTCTTCGTCTGGTAGCTGTAATCATTGTAATTTATTATGGGAAGCTTCTTCCATGGCCCTGAGTCATAGCTGTTATTCCTTCTGTAAGAATATGTTGACTCACATGTTTAAAAGATTATCCAGGGAAAAATGTTTATTTTAAAATGGAAAAAAGGAAAATATTATACTCAGTTTATTATGAAAATGAGTGGGAAACAAAAGATGGGTTGCACAATGGTATCTATATCTGTATTTGAAAGTTTGATTCCAAATAGAACAATAGACAATGCATTGGATTACCACTGTGTATGATATTAAAATGTTGAAAACATTCCATTATTCTTATAACTATACTAAGCCCTTATTATTCTTATATTGTGACTGAGACCATAAAAAGAATAAAAAACACAAGAATACTTAAAAGGAGCTCACAAAATACAAAACTGGAAGGAAAGTATGGACATCACAGTTGTTCTTGATCTGATTGTATAGAAATATAGTTTGTAATGGAAACACTTTAACTGTATCTTCCTCTCCCCCTCCCAATTGCTTGTTAATTTCTCTAGTTCATCTTATTTAAAAACATACTTCAGCTGTATCTATAACATAATATTTTATAGTTGTGTTTGTAACATTAAATTGTCCAATGCATTTCACATTTTGGGTCAAGTGGAGGAGCTGATTGAGAAAGAGGTAAATGGTTTGGTGTGGTTTTGCCTTTGCTGCTGCCCTAACAGTAGAGTTGGATTCTCTTGCACCTCTCTTGCTCACATGCTTTCTTCTCCGGTTTGTTTCACATTAACTCTCCTTTTAGAAGAATACATTTGCCAGTGTCTTGAAAGTTCCTGTTCTGTTTTCCAACACCCAGTAGGATCGAATCTCTCTAGGCTCTGCCTTCACTAAAGCCAGCATCACTTTTGGCTGGCCCTGCTAAGTTGCATTTAGCTGCCAGTCTCCATTATTCCTTTATAGTGAGGTTCACATCATTATTTTTCTAGGCAGAATGTATAACAATTCATAATAGTGAGAGATCTGTCTCTGGGAAAATTCCATTTGAGTGAGCAAATTCCATTTGAGTGGGAAAATTCCACTTGAGTGGAACATGAAATTATAAAGGCATGAATTAGAAATCCAGAGAAAGAAAGAGATAGCTAAGATGCTTTGTCTTAGAAATGAAAGAAATTTGGTGGTGGGAATGCTGCAGCTATGGATGGTGGGGATGGGCAAGTAAAAGGTGGAGACAGATGAAAAGGAACCAATAGCCAAGCAATGTGAAAGGATGGCCAGACTGACTTCACTAATAGGTATATCTAAGATTCTATTTAAACTTTTTGCATTGCTGTGATGTCAGTGTATCAGCAGAAGATCAAGAATATGTCATCTTGACAAGTTGACATCTGAATGACATATTTAATAAGTCTATATTTAAGGAGCATCTACAGTATGCCTCCTGGTGCTAGTGGTCATCGGTGCCCTGATGAACTGTAACATAGAGCATACTTGCCACACAGAGCATGGGGCCCCTAACTTAGACTGTGGGAACTCAGGTAGTCTTGCTGGAATAGGGAACACTTGAAGGTGTTCTTGAAGAATGAGTTTGAATTAGCCAGTGAAAAATGGAAAGGGTGTTCTCACCCAGACATGCAGGTGAGAGAGAGATTTCTAGGTGGTTCTGTAAATCAGGAGGGTGGGGTGTACTGAGTCATTCATGACCCAATTCCATTAGTCAGCTCAGGCTGTTGGCTATGTCCTCTTGTGGCCTTTCCTCACGCACATGGAGAGAGGGAGAGATCTCTTTCTCTTCTTACAAGGCCCTGATCTTGTCAGATTAGAATCTCATCCTTATGACCTCATTTACCCTTAATTACTTCCTAGAAGGCCTATTTCCAAACCTTATCACATTGGGCGTGAGGGCTTCAACATTTAAATTTTTGGGTGGACACAATTCTGTTCATAGCACCAATCATGTTGGATTTGATATACTTGCCACAATTTTGAACTTTAAGTAAGAGGGACCTGTTTTAAGGGGAGTTGAATAATAATCATAATGATAACAGCAACATATAGTGATGATTACCAAAAACTATAATAGCTATACTTTATTGAGTTCTTCCAATGTGGCAGACACTGTTTTAGCTGGTATACATGTATTAATTTTTGATTTCTGAATCCTCCTAATAACTGTTAAAGTAAATAGTATTTTTTTTCTTAAGATATAGTTTATGTACATAATTAAAAATAAAAACATGGTCATGAGGTTAATTTGACATATAATGTGATACCATCTGTGAGAAACACAGAAAAGGATGATTAGTATGCATTATTTACTTCCACAAAGTTTGCATTTCCTAGTGTGTATGATATACTTAGCAAATATTCAAAACACTTTATAAATGTTTAAACATTAGATCTATTGAATACAAAGAAATTTTACATTAGATGTCATCTTTATTACTGAAAGTGAAAGTGAAGTCGCTCAGTCGTGTCCGACTCTTTGCAACCCCATGGACTGTAGCCTACCAGGCTCCTCCGTCCATGGGATTCTCCAGGCAAGAGTACTGGAGTGGGTTGCCATTTCCTTCTCCAGGGGATCTTCCCAACCCAGGGATTGAACCCAGGTCTCCCGCATTCCAGGCAGATGCTTTAACCTCTGAACCACCAGGGAAGCCTAGTTTTATTACTAGATGAAGTTAAAAAGTAATGTTTCAAACTACCAAAAATACATAGAATTAGTTTATGTATTTTTCAAAATTAAGTATTGTGAAGAGGAAATAAACTCTTTGCTTCAAAACTATTTAACTTTCTTTGGATGCTAGTACAGAGAACAGGTTGTAAAATGCAGTGGTTAAGAGCCTAGACAGACAGACCTAAGCTCAGAGTCATGACTCTGCACATTAAATGGTTGATCTTGGGCAAATAATATCTCCTTTGAAAGCCCTTTCCTCATCTGTTAAATGGGTCAATAATATTAGTAGTTGCTTCATATTTTTAATTTGAAAATGAGTAGATGGATATTTAGCATAGTGTATAGAAAATGAAAACCTGTGCTTTGTTAATTTTTATTAGAATACTCACATTTTGCCAATATTAAACTCTTTTTTTTAATTAATTTTATTTTATTTTTAAACTTTACATAATTGTATTAGTTTTGCCAAATATCAAAATGAATCCACCACAGGTATACATGCTCTTTTGTTATCACAAAGACAACAGCATGTAAACTTGCAGAAAAAAATTGAGAAAGAAAATTGTTTATAGTGGTTTTCTCCACAGAATATGTCCTATAAGCCAAAAGATGAAAAGTAAAAGTGACCTATTTTAGCTATTCCTTACAACACACCCAACAGTATGGATGATGATTAAACTGGTTTCTTTAGACCTCTTTAAGGCAAAGAGTATTGTGATCCTGTTTTATGGATGTTGAAACTGAGCCACAGAGCCTCCCCCAGAGCCTTGGCCAAGAACCAGGTTTGAATCTAAGAAAGGCCAGGCTAATGCTGCCATTTGTTTGTTCGTTCAGAGCATATTATCTCAAGTTCTGTAACACTGCCAAGTTACAGATAGCCCTCACGGAATTTAAGAACAAACACTGGAAGTAGAGATAGGAGAAAAACAGGCAAGTGCATATGTGCATTTTAATTTGTGGTGATGAAAGCAAAATGTGGAGAACTGATTTCAAAGAAGAGTGACTAGAAGCAGGGAGGCGAGTTAGAGGATTGTGGAAGGAATGCAGGTGATAGACAGATGATGAGAATTTAGACTAGAGCAGAGTCTCGTAACAAAGGCATGGTCAAGCAAAGGTTTGATAAGGATTTAGTGTTAATGTTAGTTACTCAGTTGTATCCAACTCTTTGTGACTGCACAGATTGTAACTCACCAAGTAACTCTGTCCATGGAATTCTCCAGGCAAGAATACTTGAGTGGGTTGCCATTGCCTTCTCCAGGGGATCTTCCCAACCCAGGCACTGAATCCAGGTCTCCTGCCTTGCAGGCATATTCTTTACCATCTGAGTAGAAATAAAATCTGTGAATGTCTTTAGGGTCTTCCTTTGTGGTCCTCTGAAACCCTAGGGGGCAAGACAGAACCTTGCCTGGTTCATATTTGTATTCAACTATGATAACAGCTGAGGAGCAGGAGAAAGGTTTTATATCTAACTGAGCTCAAATGGATTATATTTTAATCAAGGCTTAACTATGTCTCCTATTTTAATTTTAAAAATCTCATCTAAGTTTTATTGCTCTGTATGTGACGTCTCTTATTCAGTTTGTTTCACATTCTCTTCATTAGAGTATCCTGTATCTGTAATAAGTAGTCAAATTTTTATTGTAAAGAAAGCAGGGGGGATCTGTGTTCTAAATTCACCCTTGGGCATCTCATTTTCTTGTGAGCTCTCAGCGTGTAACGTTGCATATTTTCCCAAATATAGTCAGGCTTCACTGCACATCTTGACTATAGTGATATTTTTTGGGTCCTCATGCATGTCTACCATCATTAGACCAATCATCTAAATCCTACATTCAACTAGTAAAAATTGGAAAGCATAATATTCTGAAACAAAAGGGATCTCTACTCATCTCATAATTAATACACCTAGAAGGCCAAGAGATATAATTGTGAAACAGGGCATCCTTGAAGAACAAAAGAGAAGAAATATGGTATGTCCTTGACTCTAAGTAGCACACAAAGTTTAATGTTTCTGAAATGGACACTGGACATGGATCTTAAATTTGACTGTATTGCAAAATTAAAGAAACACATTCACCCCAACAACTTTGACTCCAGACTCCCACTACTTAACTAATGAATACGAGAGAGAGAGAGAGAGAGAGAGAGAGAGAGAGAGGGAGGGAGGGAGAGAGAGAGAGAAATGGTGTGCAGAATGACACCTTTCTGACCACCCTGTGCTGCTGGTGTCACCATTCAGGGGGATGCTTTGGAAGAGGGGCAACAGGTGTGTGGGCACATGGTTGGCGCAGCTGTGGACCTTTCCACAGCTGCGGAAGTGGAAGTGGTGAGCTTTCTGCAGGACAGCAGGGGGATCTGGATGCTGAGGTCTGAAGCTCAGGAGAGGAATTGGGGCAGAGAGAGATTTGGATATTTTCAGCCGGTTTGGGCATTAAAGCTGCATTTTGGTTGAGGTGGAGGAGGACACCAGAGTAGTGTGCAGAGTATTGAGAGACCCAAGTTACAAAGAGGTGGTTGGTGTTTTTCCCTTGTGGTCATCCTCTTCAGAGCGTGAAAGTGCAGATGCTTGTGTGAACTGAAGCAGTCGGATTAGAACAATACAAAATCATACCGATTTAGGGTTGAATTTACAGTTTGAATTATCCCTTTGAACTCTAGGCATCAATTGTGCTTGCCAGAGAGTTTGACTATCCTTACTTTGCAGAGCTCAGTAACTCTATTATCTGGAGTATTCGCCAGTATGCGGCTGATAGTAGGGGCTTAATTACTAGTTGCTGGATAAATGCTAAGGAGACACAGAATCAGAAAAGTTATATGGCATCATTTTTATGTTGATGTTAAAAAATCATTACAGAGCAACAGATAGTAAATAATTTAATATAAATGTAATTCCTATTAGCTGTAGTCAATAGGACAGTGCTAAGTGTGGGTTCTATACTCTGATTATGTTGTATATAAATAAATATGTAATCAGAATATCAAAACGTTTTAAATGAAAGGTCTTAAACATTCAGTTGGAATGCAGTTTGAAATTTAAAAAATTATCTTTGTCATATTTTAAAAACTCAAAGTATACTGTGATATTTGGCGTGGGGGTGTTAATGTTACATGCTGATGCCTTTTTAGATTTAGTGTTGTCTGTTCTATCACAACGTTTCAGAAATGAGAGAAAAGTTGCCAAAGCACTATCTCTGTATCGCCACTACTGTCTTAGCCTCAAATTGAATTCTAAACCAGTATCCTGCTCAAATGGCTCTTCTGCAAGGATATTGGCACTCAGAAGGAACCCTCTTTTGGCCTCTGCTTTCAGTGGGTAATACCTCCTCTGGGGAAGAGAAATAACTCATAGTATAATCTACTAAGGCCCACAATTTCTTGAGCATTTCAGGTTGTCCTTTCCAAAGCATAAGGTCAGGGAATAAATCTCCGCCACAGAATGTCATGAGTGACATCAAGCCAGAGCCTTTGTGAAAAAGAACTTAACATCACACAGATATACAAAAGCAGACATAAACCTAGACGCAACCATATGTAACAATCATGTCAAGAAGGAAAAACTTAAAATACTTATGAAATAAAAGCATTTGCCTTGTGGTGACCTTAATATTAATCTCTTTTCTTTATGCATAGATATTGCCAGCTTAAATTGAAATCTCCTTACAAAAAGAGTATATTTAAAATCTTCAAGGAATGCGGTGATTTGGAGAATTGGGGTCTATGAGGTTCTTATTCCCTTAATTCTTTGCTCAGAGAGCTCTGGGGTTCATTCATTTTCAGTGTTAGAGAACATTTCTCAGTCTGTGTGTTCCAGCCTAGGAATTTGCACACTCTCTTTGTAAAAAAAAAACACCCCAGTTAACCAGTGAATTCTAACCTTGACTTAGTCTTGCCTGAAGGACTCTGGTTTCACTTAGTTCTTCTAACTTTTTTGATAAGTGGAAACAAATGAGAAAAGCTTGCAATACAACTTGCTTTGAATGGCCATATATTTTGAAACTTGCTAAGGCTGGTATAAAGAAGACAGAAAGCTAAATCAGCCCAGCTCAGTGTGACACTTATGAAGAAAGACTACTTGTACCAGAAATAAAGCTAAATTTACTTATGCCAGAAAAGCCTACCTTGGGAGCAGAGTCATAAGGGCAAAACTATTTCTGAACAGGAATGGACTATTTCTAGTATCAAAGGAACTCTCTGATATTTTCTTTAGGACTTATTTCCTCTCATAATCTTATTCAAAATAAGCTTTCAGTTTATGACAAATGTTTGAAATGTATGATATTTTTAGCTAAACTCTTCTGTTAATTTAGCTGTTATGGGTGTGCTTTAATAAAGTGAGAATATTTTCTTAAACCATGGACTAGGTTGGATTTTGTTTTCATTTATAATGATTAGCTTCATATATAATGGATTTATCTGACCAACAATGTTCATTTAATTTCAATTTTTGTTAATATGTATGTCAGATTGGGTAACTGGATTGGCAAGAATTGGTTCATTCACAAAGAAAAGTGTAACTTTTATATAAGACAATGAAGGATGAAAATATAACCTGTTGAAATTCTGCTATCTCTAAATAGTTTTAGAAAACAAGGTATCCTTTTCATTTAATTATGTGGCTGGAATTTGAAATATTTGGAGCTTAAGAGGACGCCAGCAGCTTGAGTCAGTATTGTCAAATGAATGTATAGATGAATAACAATAGAACCATATAATGAAAGGTTTTTCCCCACATTTAATTCTAATATACTATAACACAGTATGTTACTGGGAATCTTTTCACATGTAATTAAACTATTGAGAGACAAAAAAATTGCATGAACTGAAGGCCAGGGAAGGACAGATAACACTAAATTCCACAAGCGTTTTATCAATTTACCAGTATTCTCTGATAAGAAGATGAAAAAAAAAATTTACTGCTTAAAAGTCTGGTGAAAGCCTGCATATAACTGAATAAACATCTTATTAATTATGGAAGTAGTATTTTTATTTTCAAAAAGTAGTTCAAACTTTTAAAAACACACAATCTGACCAACAGTGTTCATTTAATTTCAATTTTTGTTAATACATATGTCAGATTGGGTAACTGGATTGGCAAGAATTGGTTCATTCACAAAGAAAAGTGTAAGGTTAGGGTTAGGGTTAGGGTTAGGGTTAGTAATAATTTCTAATACTTGAAAGACAGCCACTTTCAGCCTTTATGGTGGTTTCAGACCTGACCTACATTATTAAGTGAAGTCACTCTTACTAACGGTGGATGGCATATCAGTTCACTCTTTATCTTTGCTGAATCTTTTCATGAAGTTATTTAAAGACATGTCTGTACCACCCCCAGAGTGCCAAACTGCTCTATGAATGACAATCCTTTGCCATTAAAACTGTCTTATATAATGTAGTTACGTGTAGCCAGATATCTTGCAAAGTTAATCTTTGTAACTTTAGTACATGACCCTTTTCCTATTCTATTGTGGGTATTCCCATGCCCTGAAGAGAAATTACAGAGAGCCAAAGAGAACATTTTTGGATAATACTTTTGAAAATCAAGACTTTTGATTTGCTAGAGATTTTGTTAAGAAAGGAAAGGGATATTTAAAATTAAAAATTCTAGAACAGAATTATGTTCTCTAGCACCCTAAGATTCACTGAGCTCTATGTGAGCTGTCCTTGTAGACACCTTTTTTTTTTAAATTTTATTTTATTTTTAAACTTTACAATATTGTATTGGTTTTGCCAAATATTGAAATGAATCCGCCACAGGTATACATGTGTTCCCCATCCTGAACCCTCCTCCCTCCTTCCTCCCCATACCATCCCTCTGGGTTGTCCCAGTGCACCAGCCCCAAGCATCCAGTATCGTGCATCGAACCTGGACTGGTGACTCGTTTCATACATATTATACATGTTTCAATGTCATTCTCCCAAATCTTCCCACCCTCTCCCTCTCCCACAGAGTCCATAAGACTGTTCTATACATCAGTGTCTCTTTTGCTGTCTCGTATACAGGGTTATTGTTACCATCTTTCTAAATTCCATATATATGCGTTAGGATACTGTGTTGGTGTTTTTCTTTCTGGCTTACTTCACTCTGTATAAAAGATTCCAGTTTCATCCACCTCATTAGAACTGATTCAAATGTATTTTTTTTAATGGCTGAGTAATACTCCACTGTGTATATGTACCACAGCTTTCTTATCCATTCATCTGCTGATGGACATCTAGGTTGCTTCCATGTCCTGGCTATTATAAACAGTGCTGCGATGAACATTGGGGTACACGTGTCTCTTTCCCTTCTGGTTTCCTCAGTGTGTATGCCCAGCAGTGGGATTGCTGGATCATAAGGCTGTTCTATTTCCAGTTTTTTAAGGAATCTCTACACTGTTCTCCATAGTGGCTGTACTAGTTTGCATTCCCACCAACAGTGTAAGAGGGTTCCCTTTTCTCCACACCCTCTCCAGCATTTATTGCTTGTAGAGTTTTGGATTGCCGCCATTCTGACTGGCGTGAAATGGTACCTCATAGTGGTTTTGATTTGCATTTCTCTGATAATGAGTGATGTTGAGCATCTTTTCATGTGTTTGTTAGCCATCTGTATGTCTTCTTTGGAGAAATGTCTGTTTAGTTCTTTGGCCCATTTTTTGATTGGGTCATTTATTTTTCTGGAGTTGAGCTGTAGGAGTTGCTTGTATATTTTTGAGATTAGTTGTTTGTCAGTTGCTTCATTTGCTATTATTTTCTCCCATTCTGAAGGCTGTCTTTTCACCTTGCTAATAGTTTCCTTTGTTGTGCAGAAGCTTTTAAGTTTAATTAGGTCCCATTTGTTTATTTTTGCTTTTATTTCCGATATTCTGGGAGGTGGGTCATAGAGGATCCTGCTGTGATGTATGTCGGAGAGTGTTTTGCCTATGTTCTCCTCTAGGAGTTTTATAGTTTCTGGTCTTACATTGAGATCTTTAATCCATTTTGAGTTTATTTTTGTGTATGGTGTTAGAAAGTGTTCTAGTTTCATTCTTTTACAAGTGGTTGACCAGTTTTCCCAGAACCACTTGTTAAAGAGATTGTCTTTAATCCATTGTATATTCTTGCCTCCTTTGTCAAAGATAAGGGTAGACACCTCTTTATTAATATCCCTGAGGTCTCAGGAGAACTCTGAGAGTGAGAATTCTGAGAGTGAGTTCCTTGGCCCCTAGAATAGCAGTGATGGTCATGGAACCAAAAGAATCTAACATTTGTTCTTGGAAAGGATTTGAAAGTAGAGAAACTTATTCCCTTTATTAGTATTAGCTTTTTATTTATCCTTCTAATTGTAGGGAAAAAAATTGATTTCAAGAAGAGCTCTTACTTCCACTGATGAAGAGGATGTCTTAACATAATAATAAAAACTTCCGATTTAGGAGAACAGCCTTCATTGTAAATGAGTTGCCAATCCTAGAATATGATGACTATCATTGGTGGCCAGAGAGAAGTCATATTAGAATTGTAGACTCACAAAATATTTCATAGATCACTTACTTCCACATGCTACTCTACACCAGAATCCTGGCTATACCATACCTGGCATTTGTCATCTATTCTCTCCTTGAATAGCTTCATCAGTGGAGAACTTCTCATGCATGTGCCAGTCTTTTTCATTGTTGACATCTCTGATTGCTAAGAAGATTGTTGTTCTACTAAAGGTCCACTACCAGTTTCATATCCTGTGTATTTTCTGTATGGAATGAAATATAAAATGTTATTGAATTGAAGATCCTGTTTGTTATCCGGCCAGAGATGGAAAATATATTTTTTGGATTTTATTGGGCATTTGGTAGAGTTTGTTGCATTTTCAATATTGTATATTATTAACACCTAAAGATCTATCTGAAAACAAAGCATAAATTATCAGTATCTTTTCAGTTGATGTAGAAACTAAAGCAGAGGGTTAACTTTCTCAGTATTACACAATTGGAGATGTGTAATACTGAGATGGCACATGTTGGAGAAGGATAGAACATTTGCAGTAGAGTGGAAGTGAAGAAGTGAGATTAAGAAAGTTTGTCTTTGAGCATCTGGTTAAGTAAGTCACAATGTCGCTACATTTTGATAATGTGGAATATGTTTACTTGAAACATTAGAATAAGTGTCTCATAAGAAAGTCTCTTTAAATAAATTTGCTTCAGCAGCAGAAAATTTTAAAAAAGAACAGGGTGTCATATAGGTGGATTCTTTTGAAGGCAGGGACCTTGTCCCTGTGGCCCAAAGAAGTTTCTGAGGGTGTGATTGGCAAAGTCAACCCATAAACAGGAAAGCTATATATTTAGAGCTTGATGAAGTTCCACTGAATAGAGAGGATGAGGTGGGTTGGGCCTCTGGGTGTTTGGGAGAGGATGGGAATGCTTGAGTTCTCTTCCTGCTCTATCTTATGCAGGTGAGAGGGGAGGGGCTGTCTGTTGCCCCATCTCACTAGCAGATCTTTTGGGAAAGGGAAGAACTATTTTGTCAGCCTCTGGGATTCCCAGAAATGAGAAGAGAACAGCTTTATCCCTTCAACTGGTTCTTGTCAGATCCCCAATCTTGGGGAGAGGTTCTGGGCACAGGGCTGCTGGGATCTCAGGAGACAGTGTGGAGGAGGAATGGCGCTTTGGAGCTTTGGGGGAAGGAAAGGAAAGGTTTAAGTCTCAGAGGAGGTGTTGGTCTAGAGCTTGCCTATGGTGCATTGCATCCTAGATAAATGTGAAGCTAGCCGTCTATGGGGTCTCACAGAGTTGGACACGACTGAAATTAATTAGCAGCAGTGGAGGTAAAGGATGTTTTGAAATGCCAAGGCCAAAGAGTCAGGAAGAAAGCAAACTGAAGGTAGGGTTAAGAGAACAGGGAAATGACCAAGCAGTCAAGTTTAGGAGGGAGCCCAGGGGAAGATGTCATGAAAAATCAGAGTGTGGTTTCAGTTGATCCAGTGGCCAGGAAAAGTGTTCTTAAAGCAGTGGTTCTCATCACTGGCACTCTTGCCCCCAAGGACACTTGGCAATATTGGGAGATATCTTTGGTTGTCATAACTTAAGGTAGAGGGACTGCAATTGGCAAGTAATGGGTAGAGGCCTGGGATGCTGCTAAAATCCTGTGTGAGCAGCCTCCCACAACCAAGAATTTTCCAACTCAAATTGATGTCAGTAGCCCTGAGACAAGACTCCCTGTCTTAAGGACTCAGTGTGCAGTCCTGTAGTTAGATTAAGGTGGAAGAATTTGTATTTCTTGAATGTCATCTTCTTTGAGGCCTCTTGCTGATTATTCTTTTCTAAACTGAACCTCACTGATGGGCTCGATTGTTCACATGGGCCTGTGACTGCAAAGATGGGTTGGACATTGTTCCACTGACATGGATGGATGTCAGTGTCATGCCGGCCAGAGAGTTCACATTGGGAGTACCTAAGTTTACTCTCCGGTTTATCTATTTATGTCAGATTTGTTCAGCCTTCATCAGCTGGCCACTGGCTTTCCTCCTGGCCACCTGAATAACCCTCAGAGCTTTGCTTTACCTGTTTCTGAGATGCCCATCTCCCTGACAGCATCATTGCTGACACTGATCTGGCCCTGCTCCCAGAGGTGGGAATTGAGATCCCTCTAATGGTTCGCTTGCCCAAGTTTAGCTCATTTCTCCTGTGGCATGCTTCAGAGTTGTACTAAAGAACAGAGCTCCAAATATGACATTTCCTCAGGACCTCCCCTCTCTTCCCATGCTTAGAACTGCTTAGTAAGGTTTGTAGCTCATTTTGTCTTGCTACAAACTCTCAAAACTCTATTTGCCCACCTTCTGATGAAATGTTGGTATTTGGACCACGCTGTGAAAAAAGAAAAAAAATATATATATATTCTAAAAGCCTTATTGAAAAGCACTGTGGAAGATCAAAGCTTCCTGGGGAGGGAAGACACTTCTGTTTCCATGAGTAAGGGAGGAAGCATCATGCAGACTGGGGAGCCAAGGGTCTGTAGCTATTGATTTGCCAATGTGAACTTTGGAAAGGGCCAGGTCAGCTGTCCTCAACTCACCAGGGAGGGGCCAGTCAATCCACAGTGATCTCCTGTGTATGCAGTCAAGAATCCCTGAATTTTTTGGTTTGCTTTTTTTCTTGGGGAGGGTGTCCAAAGCTGAGAAAAGGTCCTCAGGGCTCTTAGGCTGAGAAGGGGGCTTGGGGGAAAGTTAAGGTATGAAATAAAAGATCCCAGGTTTGCCATCCAAACCAAAACCCACAGGCAGATTTAAGGCAAGAAATCTAGTTTTGTATTTTCGACATCTCCCCTACTTAGAATGTGTGTCAGAGAGAGAGAGAGAGAGAGAGAGCGCTAATTTTGGAAAAATTCTAATAATGCTAAGTACACAGGGAAATATTTTCTTTTTACATTTAGGTTAACAACAACAACAACAACAACAACAAACTAGGATATCACAGGGTCCCAAAGACTAGGGCTAGATATGGTGGAGGCCCTTGTTGGGATCCTGGCAAAAGAATGATCTTGGTTATTATATCTGGATCCTTAGATGACTGTTTCCACATTTCATTCATTCCCCTCAAATTTGAGGAATTTCAGCTGTGCATTTTTATTGATCTCAATGTGCAGGAACAGATTTTCTTTTTTTCTGGTGGACATTTGACAATGAAGAGGGAGTCTGTTTTGACAAACTGTGACTCTGTCTCTGCATGTGCCCGCTTAGCACATACAGGGTACTCTAACTTATGAATAGGCTGTATTCCAGAAGTTCATTTAATCAGGAGTTCTTAACTGGACCAGCATGTTAATGGGTTTCCAGGGGTCACTGGTGTCCCTCAGAGTCTGAGCAAATTTTTGCATGTATGTGCAGATCACATACTTTCTGGCCAGAATGTCCGTACTTTGCAACGAATTCTGAAAGGAGACTTTGACTCTCTGATGTTAGAAACCCTCTTTGGTAATCAACTGTTTGGAGCTTTTAATGCATAAATCAGAAATGGATTCTGCCTCAAGAAGCTTACAGCCTAGCAAGGTTGATAAGATGTGCATATAAATAGCTGTAAAGATTTGACAAAGTGTTTCTGGACATTCTGAGAAAAAGAGATGACTCTGGGCATCAAAACAGCTTAATGTTTTTTCACAGTGAATCAGGGTTGTACAGAAGAGTAAACAAACCAGTGACTTTAAGGGAGGGAGTTAAGAGACCCACGTCAGTGTGAGATGTTTGCAACTTAGGTGTTTGTAAGCCTTTTTCTTACTGATATGAAGATAGCTAAATTATATTTATGACTACAAATACCATTTCTTCATCAAATTTGAAAAACTGTATGAAAAAACAGAACAAAATTTCACTGCTCTCTCCATTAGACCGTATCTGCCTCATTTGAAAAGAATACATTAAAAAGCAGACTTTGTACTTCATTTCTTAGCACTGTGACTGGAAATCCTCTCATAAAGTCATATTTAGATTGAGAAGTGCCGAGTTTTTGTCACATCGTGCCTGGAACTTGGAACGAAAAGCAGAATGTTCCCCCTTCCTGCACATCCCCATCTCCTTTATTCCTGTAAACCTAGCCTGAAGTGACATTCTCTGACCACTAGATGGCACTCCTGCACAGGAGAGTCACATCCCGATTTACCAAGGGCGGGGCGGGGCTCAGCTAATCTCCGCCCCCATCTTCTGGAAGTGATGGCCGCGCTTGGTAAACGCGCTGTTGCAGGAGGCAGGAAGTCAAATGCTGCTGCTGCTGCTAAGTCGCTTTAGTCGTGCCCGACTCTGTGCGACCCCATAGACGGCAGCCCACCAGGCTCCTCTCTCCCTGGGATTCTCCAGGCAAGAATACTGGAGTGGGTTGCTATTTCCTTCTCTGAGAAAGTCAAATAGAGTTGTAAAAGATTTTCAGGAAATCAAATCGATGATGTTTGAGGTGACAAAAAGCAGGAACTGCCTGTCTGCTTTTCACATTTACATTTTTAAAAATGTGAGTTGCCCGAGGCATGACTGTCTTTGAGCCACAGGCAAGGGAGGCAAATTAATATGCACAGAACTGAATTCTTAACTATCCCCAACACTGGCTCTTCTATGTTTCTGTTTCTCTTATTGGGCCTTCCTGTTTCCAGGCTCCCAAGAGAAGCCGTTTCTGAAATCCATTTTTGATTCTTCAGCTCTCCTTTCCCCAATTCCATCCTCAAGTCCTGCTGTTTCCTTGAACTATCCTCTATGTCTTGTATGTGCCCCTTTAATTTTCACAGCCATCACCTCCATATAATTTGAAGGGTAAAATTCAATAGCCTCTTCTCCAACTCTATTCAGTGAAGCCTTATGTTACTGTTAAACTTGTAAAATGTAGTTGAATCCGTCATCATTTATTCATTGATTAATTTTATTTACTTCAACAAGTATTTCTTGAACTTTTCCTTGGTTGCTGTTCTAGACTAATAGGGCTTCCTTGGTGGCTCAGTGGGAAAGAATGTCTGCAGTGCAGGAGATGTGGATTTGGTCCCTAGGTGGGGAAGAAACTCTGGAGGAGGGCATGTCAACCCAGGCTAGTATTCTTGCCTGGAGAATTCCATGGACAGAGGAACCTGGCTGGCTACAGTCCATAGAGTTGCAAAGAGTGAACACAGCTGAGCCAACTGAGCATGCAGGCATTAGACCAAGGAGGATTCCTCAGAGATCTGTGAATGTGGGTGGGTACCTTATGCCAATTCTGTGCTCAAAAAGGGATAAGCCTGTAAGATCTCTGAGGACAGGGAGAAGGACTGATTTACTCTGTGGTGAATTGGCTTTGATGGACTGAAATTTTGATAATTGGTTTTTGAGATGGTCTTTTTAAATTTGTGATTTTCCTTCTGTATTTGTGATCTATACAAATAGGGGAAAGTAGGGCTGAAGAATAAAAAGTGTGCTTCAGAAACCACTTTGCCCGGGAGCCTGGAAACAGGAAGGCCCACTAAGGGAAACAGAAATGTAGAAGAAGAGTCAGCATTGGGGGTAGTTAAGAACATAATAGGTTAGCATATTGTAACATAATAGGTTAACAATAAATATTTGTTGAATCACAATAAAAAGACATGACTTCAAGCTCCTCCATAATTTTCACCATCATAATCCCAAATAGTCCAACAATATGCAAACCTTTACAAAGCAAATCTTTAAATATTTGTTGAAATTTCCTTAATAGTTATGATGGTTCCCAAGAAAAAAATGATTAAGAATAATTTAATAAAGATGTATGTACTTTGCTTTTTCAAATCATATCATTTTATTATGTTTGCTTCAAAATCTATTTAAACAATTCAGTTTATATTTTAATCAAATTCTATGTGTAAAGAAAGAGTAAAATTGTTGAAAGACATATTTGGTATAAAAAACAGTGCCACTTTCCTTCTCATAATTTTTTGCTTGAGGGGCAACCGTTTTCAAAAATTTTACTATTTACTTATTTGGCTTGTAATGCTACTTACTGATTTTTTAGTTTTAACCCCCCATTATAGAAAATATGAAGATATAGCTGTTTTTCATCCCTCCACCCCTATGCATACAGTATTTGGGACATACATAAATATTTTTAGCTATTTATCTGAAATTCAAATTTAACTGGATATCCTGTATTTTTATTCACTAAACCTTGCAATCATGACCTCATAAGCACACATAATAACACTTTCTGCCACAAGCATTTAATTAATACATCTTAATTTTTGGTAGACTGCTTTTTGGTGTTTACATTCTGAGGAGTGTGCAAATGCTAATCAAAGCTGAGCTAGAGAGTATGTAAAATATCATTCATATTCTTTCCGAGTTTTTTTCTTTCCTTGGCTTGAAACTTGGTTTTACATTTGTTTAATTTTCTTTGTATCTACCACTAATTTACCCTCAGACTTCCCTAGCCATGTAATTATTGTCCAAATATGGTTCAAGTTTACTTCTTGAAGAAATTTCTCGTGAAGACTTCTATTCTAATCTTAGAAGATTGTTCTCTGGACCTGGTGCATGTTGGGATGTTGGGAAACCTTGTCCTGGGGACCCCTGCCACTGCTTTCTTGTGAGGGAGCTTCTGGTTTGAAGGGCCTTTGTCTTTATTTGTGTATACTACTTCATTTTGATGGGGTCTGCATGAGAAAGTGTACTTGAAAGGTAAATGGATTGAGATTTTTCACGTGAGGAAATGAGTTTATTCTACATTCACACCTCATTATCCTTTTGGAAGAATAGAATCACATGTTGTGAAGACTATTTTGATTATTTTGAAAGCATTGTGATAGTACTTTCTAGCATGTTGCTGTTGATACCTAAATGCTATCTTGAAATCAGATTCTCTCTTAAGTATTGTGAAATCTTACAGTGGCATGTGCTGTAGCATAGATCTGTGTTCATTTATTTTGGATTCTTGGTGGATATCTCAGCCTCCAAACAAATTTAGGAAAAAAATTCAAACTTAGTCAACCAGTAAATAACATTCAGAACCAATTTCCGTATGGAATGTCAACTTTTCTGCTGTTAGCTTAAAATGATCAAATTATGTATTTTTTCTTACTGTTTAACACCATGCAGAAGACTTCACTTAATAAACATAGTACTGGAGACTTCCCTGATGGCTCATCTCCACTACTTCCACAGCAGGGGGCACAGGTTCGATCCCTGGCCATTGAACTAAGATACTGCATGCTGCACTGTGCGGCCAAAAAAGAAAAAAAGTACTGAAATCATTCCTAATGAAAGTCCAAAATATTTGGAACACAAGTTACATTTTTGCCTACCATTTGCCTACATGACCCCTCATTTTAGATTTAAACTGAATTTAAAATTAAAATCTAAGGGTATAAAGCTAAAATGATTTTGCCTTATATTAGCTTTTGTTAAACAGATATTTGATATAAAACAAACATTAACTATGACCACATATATGTTAAATACCCAAGGCACAAAATTTTCTTGTTTTAAAAGCTATAAATTTGGTCAAATTTAGTTTTGTGGAAATAATCAATAATTAATGCAAACTTAGAAAATGAACTTAACCTCATTGATAGTCACCTCTTAAGTAGTTTATTTTCATAGCAAATGAAAAATAATAATTCCCAAAGGACTTTGTGCCTGCCACCTCCTCCTTACTCATTAATGGTTCTTCTGGATGTGTGCTCCCAGTGTGGCCATGGAGGAGACGCATCAGGAAATGACAGTAGGAAAAAACTCTGCAGTAGGGTGCTTTTTCTTCTGTGAGAAAAAATCTGAAGAACCTCAGAGGAATGATATACATCTTATAGCTGTCAAATGTCTAATTACAAATTGGGGGTAAATGAATGTCTAAATATTAAAAAGAACAATTTGGGAAAATCAATCATTCATTATTTTTGAGAAAATTACTTTAGCCGCACCAAGTTGATCAAAAAGAACATATCTTTTTTCTAAAGATTAATGACTCTTTAGATGATTTCTGAATAATGTCTCCCAAAGAAAGTGAATAAACATCTATTTTTTAAGCAAGAGTGCTTTTCATTGTGTTATAAATTAGAGATTAACAATAGTTAATACCTTCATGAATAATCTATTAACATATTACCAAAAGTCTTATAATGATCAGTTTCACATATAATATGCTGCCTTTCAAAAATGTATCATGTTTAGCAAAGAAATGTTAAAAATTTACTCATTGTTGTATAGAGGAGCATAACAGGTAGATACCTGGCAACACAGTATCTTGACTCTAATGTTATGGATAAATTTTATTTTGCAAACATCTATCAAAAGATATTTTTATTATCAAATAAGAATTTTTAACATAAAACAATTTTTTTTCATCTTCCTTTGTTGAACTATCTACTGGAATTTAACATTTGGTTGGAGAAATCAGGAGAGTCTATTTTAATAGAATTATCAAAGCAAAAATTAGGAATAATAATAATATTCTGATTTTTTATTTGAGAGCATTTAGGGGTGTGATCACTGACCTAGAGCCAGACATCCTGGAATGTGAAGTCAAGTGGGCCTTAGAAAGCATCACTACAAACAAAGCTAGTGGAGGTGATGGAATTCCAGTTGAGCTATTCCAAATCCTGAAAGATGATGCTGTGAAAGTGCTGCACTCAATATGCCAGCAAATTTGGAAAACTCAGCAGTGGCCACAGGACTGGAAAAGGTCAGTTTTCATTCCAATCCCAAAGAAAGGCAATGCCAAAGAATGCTCAAACTACCGCACAATTGCACTCATCTCACACGCTAGTAAAGTAATGCTCAAAATTCTCCAAGCCAGGCTTCAGCAATATGTGAACAGTGAACTTCCTGATGTTCAAGCTGGTTTTAGAAAAGGCAGAGGAACCAGAGATCAAATTGCCAACATCTGCTGGATCATGGAAAAAGCAAGAGAGTTCCAGAAAAACATCTATTTCTGCTTTATTGACTATGCCAAAGCCTTTGACCGTGTGGATCCCAATAAACTGTGGAAAATTCTTCAAGAGAAGGGAATACCAGACCACTTGATCTGCCTCTTGAGAAATTTGCATGCAGATGAGGAAGCAACAGTTAGAACTGGACATGGAACAACAGACTGGTTCCAAATAGGAAAAGGAGTACATCAAGGCTGTATATTGTCACCCTGTTTATTTAACTTATATGCAGAGTACATCATGAGAAACGCTGGACTGGAAGAAACACAAGCTGGAATCAAGATTGCCGGGAGAAATATCAATAACCTCAGATATGCAGATGACACCACCCTTATGGCAGAAAGTGAAGAGGAACTCAAAAGCCTCTTGATGAAAGTGAAAGTGGAGAGTGAAAAAGTTGGCTTGAAGCTCAACATTCAGAAAACGAAGATCATGGCATCCGGTCCCACCACTTCATGGGAAATAGATGGGGAAACAGTGGAAACAGTATCAGACTTTATTTTTGGGGGCTCCAAAATCACTGCAGATGGTGACTGCAGCCATGAAATTAAAAGACGCTTACTCCTTGGAAGGAAAGTTATGACCAACCTAGATAGCATGTTCAAAAGCAGAGACATTACTTTGCCAACAAAGGTTCGTCTAGTCAAGGCTATGGTTTTTCCTGTGGTCATGTATGGATGTGAGAGTCGGACTGTGAAGAAGGCTGAGTGCCGAAGAATTGATGCTTTTGAACTGTGGTGTTGGAGAAGACTCTTGAGAGTCCCTTGGACTGCAAGGAGATCCAACCAGTCCATTCTGAAGGAGATCAGCCCTGGGATTTCTTTGGAAGGAATGATGCTAAAGCTGAAACTCCAGTACTTTGGCCACCTCATGCTAAGAGTTGACTCGTTGGAAAAGACTCTGATGCTGGGAGGGATTGGGGGCAGGAGGAGAAGGGGACAACAGAGGATGAGATGGCTGGATGGCATCACTGACTCGATGGACGTGAGTCTGAGTGAACTCCGGGAGTTGGTGATGGACAGGGAGGCCTGGCATGCTGCGATTCATGGGGTCGCAAAGACTCGGACACGATTGAGTCAATGATCTGATCTGATGAAGAAAATATGCTGGATTTTTCATATAAAAAAGCTGTTGTCTTCTCTTGGGCAGATTTTGGTCTGTGCCTTTCATTTTTGAAACTGAGTTTTAGTTGAAGGTTTAGCTTTACTTTTTATTTTTTAAAGGCAACTGACATTCCAAGCAGAATTGGCATAGTGGGCCTGAGATTCTTTTACATCACTGCACAGGAATATTTTCCATGTCACTAATCCCCAGTGGGTGCATTTCATCCACCTTAAATGAGATATTTCTAAACATTACTATTTCAACCAAAGTTATTTGATAGATTGCTATTATTTATTGATACTGTATAAGTCTTGCTGCCAACATAATCTTAATAAGTCATTACAAGTCCACTGGGTAAGCTATTTTTCCATTTCTTAAGCTCTAGTGCCTGTGCTGTATGGATTTGGCATTTAATAAATCACTGGAGGGCTAGCAAACACATTATATTTCTGTAGTTGAGACTGTCTAGACAAAAGTGCATGGAGAGATCTTTCCACTCTAAGTAGCGGGAGAGCATTTGTTTGCCACAAATTGGTTCTGAATCAATTGCTCACAAACTTGGCATATCCAGTCTTACTTGGATGCAGGAGGAGGGCAAGACTAAGTGCTGCATGGGGTGCTTTTCTGCCTTCTAGTTTAATTGAATAACCAAGAAGCACTGCCTAAGAAATAGCAATCCTGTGGGAAAACAGCCTAGAATTCTGCCCTTTTCAGACTCAAGAGTTATTATCCTAGTCTTTCTGTTATATGACTTTCATTTACAAAATCTGTGAAAGGTTTCTTAAGAACCAAACAAGTGATACTATTAAGGGTGTGCAACAAGACACCAAGACACAACAATACAATGAAAAAAGAAAGGAGAGAACATGATTTCTTTCCTGATAGACATATTATGTATGTGTATGTTTATCTGTTTCCTCTGTGGAACTTGAATGTGTGTGTGTGCGTGTGTGTGTGTGTATTAGAGAGAGGTCTTCAATGAGCCTTAATGATCCAAGATTGTGTTAGAGTTTCATTTTGCCTTTTCAACTAGACCAGTACTAGTTCTCCTGCTATTCTTGAAATCAAAATAGAATGTGATGAATTTCTAAATAATATAATTCAGCATATCCATTAACTTACCAGGCTATATTGTTGCTTCTTCTGTATTTGTTCTTTTGGATTTACTGTTCTTTTTTGTTGATTATGTAGCACCCAAAGTTTTTGCTTAGAGTATACTCCTTGATTGATTTCCTTATATTCAAGATGTTTTTGGTAAGGGAAAGCATCGTGAAATCCACTCTAGGATCATTCAGGTCTTCAGTTCAGTACAGTCACTTAGTCGTGTCTGACTCTTTCCAACCCCATGGACAGCAGCACGCCAGGTCTCCCTGTCCATACCAACTCCTGGAGTTTACTCAGACTCATGGCCTCGAGTTGGTGATGCCATCCAACCATCTCATCCTTTGTCATTCCCTTCTCCTCCCTCCTTTAATCTTTCCCAGCATCAGAGTCTTTTCAAATGAGTCAGTTCTTTGCATCAGGTGGCCAAAGTATTGGAGTTTCAGCTTCAGCATCAGTCCTTCCAATGAATATCCAGGACTAATTTCTCTTAGGTTGGACAGGTTGGATCTCCTTGCTGTCCAAGGGATTCTCAAGAGTCTTCTCCAACACCACAGTTCAAAAGCATCAATTTTCCATGCTCAGCTTTCTTTATAGTCCAACTATCACACCCATACCTATGGGAAAAACCATAGCTTTGACTAGATGGACTTTTGTTGGCAAAGTAAAATCTCTGTTTTTTAATATGCTGTCTAGGTAGGTCATAACTTTCCTTCCAAGGAGTAAGTGTCTTTTAATTTCATGGCTGCAGTCACTATCTTCAGTGATTTTGGAGCCCCAAAATATAAAGTCTGTCACCGTTTCCACTGTTTCCCCCTCTATTTGCCATGAAGTTATGGGAATGGATACCATGATTTTAGTTTTTTGAATGTTGAGTTTTAAGCCAGCTTTTTTACTCTCCTTTTTCAACCTCATCAAGAGTATCTTCAGTTCCTCTTTGCTTTCTGCAAGAAAGGTTATGTAATCTGCGTATTTGAGGTGATTGATATTTTTACGGGCAATCATGATTCCAGCTTGTGCTTCACCCAGCCCAGCATTTCTCATGATGTGCTCTGCATATAAGTTAAATAAACAGGGTGAAAATATATAGTCTTGACGTACTCCTTTCCCTATTTGGAACCAGTCTGTTGTTTCATGTCCAGTTCTAACAGTTGCTTCCTGGCCTGAATACAGATTTCTCAAGAGGCAGGTCGGGTGGTCTGGTATTCCCATCACTTGATGAATTTTCCATAGTTTGTTGTGATTCACAATGTCAAAGGCTTTGGCATAGTCAATAAAGCAGAAATAGATGTTTTTCTGGAACTCTTTTGGTTTTTTGATAATCCAGTGGATGTTGGCAATTTGATCTCTGATTCCTCTGCCTTTTCTAAATCCAGCTTGAACATCTGGAAGTTCATGGTTCACATACTGTTGAAGCCTGGCTTGGAGAATTTTGAGCATTACTTTGCTAGCGTGTGAGATGGGTGCAACTGTGCAGTAGTTTGAACATTCTTTGGCATTGCCTTTCTTTGTGATTGGAATGAAAACCGACCTTTTCCAGGCCTGTGGCCACTGCGGAATTTTCCAAAATGCTGGCATATTGAGTGCAGCACTTTCACAGCATCATCTTTTAGGGTTTGAAAGAGCTCAACTGGAATTCCATCACCTCCATTAGCTTTGTTCATAGTGATGCTTCCTAAGGCCCACTTGACTTCACATTCCAGGATGTCTGGCTCTAGGTGAGTGATCACAACATCATGATTATCTGGGTCATGAAGATCTTTTTTGTACAGTTCTTTTGTGTATTCTTGCCACCTCTTCTTAATATCTTCTGCTTCTGTTAGGTCCATACCATGTCTGTCCTTTATTGAGCCCATCTTCACATGAAATATTCCCTTGGTATCTCTAACTTTCTTGAAGAGATCTCTAGTCTTTCCCATTCTATTGTTTTCCTTTATTTCTTTGCACTGATCACTGAGGAAGGCTTTCTTATTTCTCCTTGCTATTCTTTGGAACTCTGCATTCAAATGGGTATATCTTTCCTTTTCTCCTCTGATTTTTTCTTCTTTTCTTTTCACAGCTATCTGTAAGGCCTCCTCAGATAGCCATTTTACATTTTTGCACTTCTTTTTCTTGGGGATGGTCTTGATCCCTGCCTCATATACGACGTCACGAACTTCCATCCATAGCTCTTCAGGCACTCTGTCTATCAGATTTAATCCCTTGAATCTATTTCTCACTTCCACTGTATAACCATAAGGGATTTTATTTAGATCATACCTGAATGCTGCTGCTGAGTCACTTCAGTCTTGTCCGACTCTGTGCAACCCCATAGACGGCAGCCCACCAGGCTCCCCCGTCCCTGGGATTCTCCAGGCAAGAACACTGGAGTGGGTTGCCATTTCCTTCTCCAATGCATGAAAGTGAAAAGTGAAAGTGAAGTCGCTCAGTCGTGTCCAACCCTCAGCGACCCCATGGACTGCAGTCTACCAGGCTCCTCCGTCCATGGAATTTTCCAGGCAAGAGTACTGGAGTGGGGTGCCATTGCCTTCTCCCATACCTGAATAGTCTAGTGGTTTTCCCTAGTTTCTTCAATTTAAGTCTGAATTTGGCAATAAGGAGTGCATGATCTGAGTGACAGTCCCCTCCTGGTCTTGTTTTTGCTAACAGTATAGAGCTTCTCCATCTTTGGCTGCAAAGAATATAATCAATCTGATTTCAGTATTGACCATCTGGTGAGGTCCATGTGTAGAGTCTTCTATTGGAAGAGGGTGTTTGCTATGACCAGTGCGTTCTTTTGGCAAAACGCTGTTAGCCTTTGCTGTGCTTCATTCTGTACTCCAAGGCCAAATTTGCCTGTTATTCCAGGGGTTTCTTGACTTTCTACTTATGTATTCCAGTCCCCTATAATGAAAAAGACATATCTTTTGGGTGTTAGTTCTAGAAGATCTTGTAGGTCTTCTTATAACCATTCAACTTCAGCATCTTCAGCGTTACTGGGCGGGGCATCAAGTTGGATTACTGTTATATTGAATGGTTCGCCTTGGAAACAAACAGAGATCATTCTGTCATTTTTTAGATTGCATCCAAGTACTGCATTTCGGACTCTTTTGTTGACTATGAGGGCTACTCCATTTCTTCTAAGGGATTCTTGCCCACAGTAGTAGATATAATGGGCATCTGAGTTAAAATCACCCATTCCCATTCATTTTAGTTCGCTGATTCCTAGATGTCGACGTTCACTTTTGCCATCTCCTGTTTGACCACTTACAATTTGCCTTGATTCATGGACCTAACATTCCAGGTTCCTATGCAATATTGCTCTTTACAGCATTAGACCTTGCTTCTATCACCAGTCACATCCACAACTGTGTGTTGTTTTTGCTTTGGCTCCATTTCTTCAGCCTTTCTGGAGTTATTTCTCTACTGATCTCCAATAGTATTTTGGGCACCTACCGACCTGGGGATTCATCTTTCTTTGTCCTATCTTTTTGCCTTTTCATACTGTTCATGCTGTTCTCAAGGCAAGAATACTGAAGTGGTTTGCCATTCCCTTCTCCAGTGGACCGTGTTTTGTCAGGTCTTAATGACACCAATAGCATAGACTTATATTCAGAGGCATCTGCATTCATATTTTAACCATATATTACCAGGATATTTGGCCCCTTCAAGGATTTGAGACTATTTGTGACCATCTGTAAAAAAGAAAAAGAATACTCACCACAGATGTCCATTATTTGGGACTTGTTCTCTCCACAGGTAACCTGTAATATGCACTGGTTAAGTTATATTAAAATTCAGTGGACTGTTTTTGTATAAATGTAATTTTTTTAGTCTAAACTTTAAACTTGTGAAATCTCCTCAAATTCTACCTTCATTTCTTCCTTTTATTTCAAGACATTTGAATGTTGAAGAAATAAATTATTGAGCAAGTAAATAAATGAATGCATTTGAAGGAAACAGTTGGGCAGCAATAATGCTCAAATTTAAGTCCCAATTTACCTGAGGGCAAAAAAAATCTCCCATCATGGCCATTGTATGTACTTCTTGGGGTTTAGGTGAAAGCAGAAATCAGGTGCTTTATGTCTTGCCTAGATAAATTTTTCAGTAGAGATAGAATTCTTATCACTTCCTTTAAACAAGCTAAAATTCCAATGTTTCTTGAGATAATTATATATAGCAACTCTTTGATTATGTTGCTTATGTCTTTTTTAAAAACCATATTCAATCCAAATTTGTAAATGATCATGTCATCTTCTAACAATGTGATTTTGTTCGTAATCAAACACCTTATGAATATGACCCCGTGGACCTCTGACCTGCCTATCAGAATATTTTTGTTTATAAAATTGGCATCAGCTGGAGACAGAGTGGATGATTACAGGTTTGGAGAGATGGGCAGGTATCCAGAAGGGTCTTGTTGTATCCATGTAACTACTTGACGCATCTTTTCCAAAATGTTTCTCTTGGATATAGGGCCTAGATCTTCCCTGGGAGAAAGTTTAGAAGATTTCATTTCTATAACACATACAGGGTTGGGCCAGTAAGAGATCTCCAAGACTTTGGAAAAGGAAATGAGGAAAGAGGAGAAGAATTTCTGAAGGCATTATTTGGGAGGTGGAGAAAGGCAAATTGAAGGGTTAAAGGTCTTAGGGGGAAGTTTATAGCATTACTGATGGTTAGTTATTCATATTTAAAGCAACATTTCAGGACTTCTCTGGAAGTGCAGTGGTTAAGACTTCATCTTCCAGTGTAGGACAAGTGGGTTCAATCTCTGTTTGGGGAGCTAAGATCCCACGTGTTGTGGCCAAGAAAACCAAAGAACATAAAACAGAAGCAGTATTGTAACAGATTCAATAAAAACTTTAAAAGTGGTCCACATTAAAAAAAAATCTCTAAAAAAATCCCAAATATTTCTTAACTTGTCCTATTTTGTTCACTTAGAATCGAGATTTTTCAAGGACAGAGACTTAATATTTTAAGTTTATATATACAAGATGGGATTATTAGGTTTTTATTCCTCATGCTAACTGCTAAGTCATTTCAGTCGTGTCCAACTCTGTGGGACCCCATAGACGGCAGCCCACCAGGCTCCCCTGTCCCTGGGATTCTCCAGGCAAGAACACTGGAGTGGGTTGCTATTTCCTTCTCCAATGCGTGAAAGTGAAAAGTGTAAGTGAAGTCGCTCAGTCGTGTCTCCTCATAATCAATAGTAAAAATCAACTTCTTCCACCACCGATATCATTAGGTTAAACAAATTTCATAATTAATTCTTAAATTTCAGTCAAGAGGAGAAAACATTGAAAAATATCTTATAACATGAAAATATTTATTTTAGAAATAAAATAAAAAAATAATCCTTTGGAAAAATGTTCTTTTTTTTTCTTTTCCATATGTTTTGAGCATACGGATGCCTGGAATAAATTTAACCTGGAGGACATACTAAAAGTCCCAGAAAAAAGCAAAGAATTCTTATATATGATTGACAAATCTCAAGAGTGCTAATTTAGAAGAATGCTGATAAATAAGGATGCTTCTGTGTGTTTGGATTGCTTATCTAAATCCTTATTTCGTTGCCAGCTGAAACTGTGGACACTTTGGGCAAGTTTTATTGGTGTGTTATTTGTCTCTTCCTTTGTCCAGAAGTATCATTGCTAAGAACATTTGGGGTGATTAAGTATTTGATGTATTTGGATCAGGTAAAGATAGTCAATTAGGAGAAATCAGGGCACCTCATAACCTAATCATTTGTAGATCTCAGATAATTCTATCAACATTAACTTTCTTAAAAGAGATATTGTGTGCAATAGCTGCTGGGAGTCACAAAACTACATCTCAGAAAAAGGACTTCCAAGTTTTGGGCTGTAATAATAATATGGTAATAAGGGCTGACATTTTTATATCACTGCTTTGATAGATACTGAGTCATTCAATCCTTATGATACTCAGATTACATATGAAATTTATTTCTAACTTTATAGAGGAGGCTCAGGAAAAAACGTTTTACCCAAAGTTGCACATAATTGTGCAGAGTCATGCTTTTAACTCAGTCAGTTTGCCTCTAAAGTGTAGGTGGAACCACCATGCTATATTGCTGTAACCTGCCCAAAGAGAAAGTAACTCAAATAAAGAGGCCATAGAAAGTATGGTAAGGGGGCATCTATCAGTCATGAAGCATAGAGAGACATTATGTCTCTGGCGCTGAAGCTGGTAAGTGGATACCCTCAGAAACCAGGGTGGCCACACATCATTTGTTCCTATGTGTCTCGCATAGTCTCATGTCTGCATCTCTTTCTACATCTGCTTTATTTGCCAGCTTTTCCTCTGTGATGCCTATGGACAAAATTGGAGTTCAGTTCTGACTGAACCCTACACTGGAATTTAAGAATTCTGAGCTCATCCCTGGTCCAGTCAACTGAAAGGGAAGTGGAGGCTATGAATGTCAGGGAGGATGCAGTTCTTAGATAATGCATCATGCTAGGAAGGCAACAAAATATCTACCATGCAGAGGCATATTCAAGCATTTTGGGGCAGCAATCTTTCCACGAGACCCCACCACTTGGGTACTGTGGCATTACTGTTGGTTAAGTAACTCCATTTCTATCCCTCAGAACTTTTTCTACAGGAGGATTATATTATACATTCCTGCCCTAGTGAACTCAGCTAGGGTCATTTGATTTACTTTGACCAACGAAATGTTAGTAGAGGTGCTGTGTAGTACTTCTGAGCAGAAGATTTAAGAGCCAGCCTGTGGTCCCCCATGTCTCTCCTCCCCTTGCCATGATGCTTGATTGGCAAAGTCCCAGGAAGAAGGAGTAAAGGCATGATGGAGCAGGGAGGCGCATTGCCATGACGGACAGGTGGACATGAAAAAGAAATAAACTTTTGCTATTTTAAACCACTGAGATTTTAGAGTAGTTTGTGTTCACAGTTCATCCTGACTGAAACTATTATGGCCTAAGCTAAGTCATATAAGAATTATAGAAACAGCAGGTATTTAATTCCGTTTAAGCAGAAATCCCTGGTGGCTAAGATAGTAAATTGTCTGTCTACAATAAGAGAGACCTGGGTTTGATCCCTGGGTTGGAAAGATTCCCCGGAGAAGGAAATGGCAACCCACTCCAGTACTCTTGGCTTGAAAATTCCGTGGACGGAGGAACTTGGTGCAGGCTACTGTCCATGGGGTCGCAAAGAGTCGGGCATGACTGAGTGACTTCACTTTTCACCTTCAAGCAGAAATAAAGCCATTTCAGTAGAGCTTTTAATGACCACACAGATTGTAATTTTACCGTATTGGAATATCAAGGTGGTGCCCACTCCTTGACCTAAGGCCCAGTCTTAGGCAAAATGGTGAAGCCAGGAAAATGATTGTTTGGTTTCTGAAAACAGAGGCCTCTACCACTGGGGGGCACATCTAGGCTCCTTGGCCCCTGGACATCACCTTTTCTTGCTCCCAGGATGCCATATCAAGCTCCTCTCTTCACTGTTCCCCTCTTACATACTTTTCCCCCTCAGGTTCAGATTTCACATGTGTGTGTGTGTGTGTGTTAGTTGCTCAGTCATGTCCAACTCCTTGCAACCCCATGGACTGTAGCCCGCCTGTCTCCTTTGTCCATGGATTTCTCTAGTCAAGACTATTGGAGTAGGTTGCCATCCTCTTCTCCAGGGGATTTTCCCGACCCAGGGATTGAACCTGGGTCTCCTGCATTGCAGGCAGATTATTGTCTGAGCCACCAGGGAAGCCCAGATTCCACATAGTATAAGTATTATTCAGAGTTCTCCAGAGAAACAGAATCAACATGATAGATATAAAGGAAATGTACTATAAGAACTGGCTCATGAGGTTATGGAAGCAGAGACATACCACAGTCTGCCATCTGCAAGCTGAAGAACCAGGAAAGCCAGTGGTGTGATGTAGTTCAAAGCTGAAAGTCTGAAAACCAGGAGCTGTGATGTAAAAGAGCAGGAAAAGATGGATGCTCCAGCTCAAGGAGAAGAAACTCATGCTTCCTTCACCTTTTTTGCTCTGTTTGGGCCCCCAGTGGATAGGATGTCGCTCACCTACCTTGGTGAGGGCAAGTCTCCTTTACTTAGTCTACTGCATTAAATGCTAATCTCTTCCAGAAATGCCGTCATAGACACATCCAGTAAAACTATATTTTACCAGTCCTCTGGGCCTCCCTTAGCCCAGTCAAGTTGACGCATAAAATCAACCATCACAATAAGGCAAAAGTTCACTCATATTTTATTATAGCACCATCTAATAGAAATGTGCTGCATTATGTAATTCAAGTTTTTGTGTTAAAAATTCACATTAAAGGAGTAAAAAGAAATAGGTAAAGGAATTTTAATAATATATTTTTATCAAACATATTCAAAGTATCATTTCTATATATAACCAAATATTTATTATTAATGAAAAATATTTTTCACATTTCTTTTTTCATACTGAGTCTTTGAATTCTGGTGTGTTTTTACACACTTAGAGCACAGCTCAATTTGGACCAGCCACATTTTAAGTACATAAGAGCCATATGTGCCTCGTGTTCATAGTATTGGGTAGCACAGCTCTTTAACATCCAATGCATTCATACGCAGGTAACAGGATGCCATTCTTCTTATTCTTCTGGGTAATATATAATAGTTTTATAGCAGTCTTCTAGAGATTAGGCATGTGCTTTTGCTGTTTATCCAAAAGAAGTGACTTACTGTTGACTTTCTGACAGAGGAGAGAAATCTCTGCTCTAGCTATATATATAGCAGCTGGTCCTGTGGTTTTCTAGGTCTTCCTGACAATGGACCTTGACTTTTACTCTTTCTGGTCCAACACTGTGACCCAGGCTCCTTGTGGAAAATTAGACATAGATTGTCAGGTTTTCCTTTGGTGGATTTGTAGTCTTTGGGTGTTGTTGAAGCTACAATTTTATAAAGTCCAATTGATTTTTGATCCTTTCTGTTGAAGCAAAACCTAGGAGATGGGACAGTCTGGGTCCTGGAGGGAAGTGGCTTCATAGAGGTGGACATATCAGGTTTGTAGGGAAAGTATTAATAGATGGGAGAGTTCTGTTTCTACATTGTACCTGTTCCCTAACCTTGGCCTTTCAGTTTGGAAGGTATGATTTGTTGCACTCTTGTAATGTGAAAGGGGAGGACAATTAATAGAAATGACCTTGAGAGAGAGGGAAAAAAATCCAATGCAGAGAATGAGATAGTATCATGAAAAGCAAAACAAAACAGTGTGCTTAAAAAATTCTCTAATGGCTGCCCCAAAGCCAATTTAAACTTTATGCAAAAGAGTAATTTAAATGATTCATGGTAAAAGTCTAGTGAATTTATCCAATCATCAGTCAGGATGCCAAATGATGGCATTAGAAGAATTGCACATCAACGGGGAAAATCAAGTTATTTCACATAGCAACTGGGTTGTTACCCAAATTGAATAACCAAAATGAGAAAAAGTTTTGTGTTTCACAGCCATAAATTAATAATAGTGGGCTCTGTTGCATTTTTAATTGGCAGCTCCTTTTCCTTCCTATCCCCAAATATGGATTCAGGAAGTATCTCTTTAACTGTCTGGGCATGTTTATAATGCTCATCATTATAAAACTGTAGAATCAAGGGAGGTAAAAATGGGACCACGAGAGACAAAAGCTTTTGTGAGGGTGTAAATTTTATGCTTTAATGTCATTAAGCCATTAAAATTTTCAATTTCTGTGTAGTTTTAAAGCCAATTTTTAAAGTCAACTACCTACCAATTAATGCAAAAATAAATGGGGCTGTTATGAGAATTAGTTTTAAGCTTTTAAGAAGGTTTGTTTCAAATGTCAAGGATTTGTCCTAATGAATACTGGAATCAGTGAATATTTCCCAGCAGAAAAGGAAATTTCTGAATATGAGAAAAGTCACATGATCTTTTTTAAAGGCAGTTGGTGTGTGATAGTTAGAAGTATTTAATATCTTCAATATTTGCTTTGAAAATTGGATAAAATCCATACCAGTGATAAAACAATCTTTGTCTGGAAGCTAATTGAGTAGTGCCCTGCTGAGAGTGAGGTGGTTCCTTACAGTAAACAGAAAGTTAAGACCCCAAGAAGCCAGGGAATATATCTTGGTGGTATAGAGTAAGGGTTTCACTGCTTCCCGAGGCATACAGCTGCAGGCATGGTCCCCTACACACATGCTAAGGTAGCCAGAAAAGGCCTCATGTTTGGGGGAAGTACAGTCAGTTCAGTCACTCAGTCATGGTTGACTCTTTGTGACCCCATGGACTGCAGCACACCAGGCTTCCCTCTCCATCACCAACTTCTGGAGTTTACTCAAACTCATGGCTATCGAGTTGGTGATGCCATCCAACCATCTCATCCTCTGTCATCCCCTTCTTCTCCTGCCTTCACTCTTTCCCAGCATCAGGGTCTTTTCCAATGAGTCAGTTCTTCACATCTGATGGCCACAGTATTGGAGCTTCAGCTTCAGCATCAGTCCTTCCAATGAATATTTAGGACTGATTTCCTGTAGGATTGAATGGTTTGATGTCCTTGCAGTCCAAGGGAGTCTCAAGAGTCTTCTCCAACACCGCAGTTCAAAAGCATCCATTCTTTGGCACTCACCTTCCATTATAGTCCAACTCTCACATCCATACCTGACTACTGGAAAAACCAAAGTTTTGACTAGATGGACCTTTGTTGGCAAAGTGATGTCTCTGCTTTTTAATATGCTGTCTAGGTTGGTCATAGCTTTTCTTCCAAGGAGTAAGCGTCTTTTAATTTCATGGCTGCAGTCACCATCTGCAGTGATTTTGGAGCCCAAGAAAATAAAGTCTCTCACTGTTTGCATTGTTTTCCCCTCTATTTGCCATGAAGTCATTGGAATGGATGCCATGATCTTAGTTTTTTGAATGTTGAGTTTTAAGCCAGCTTTTCACTCTCCTCTTTCACCCTCATCAAAAGGCTCTTCAGTTCCTCTTTGCTTTCTGCCAGAAGGGTGGTGTCATCTGCATATCTGAGGTTATTGATATTTTTTGGGGCAATCTGATTCTAGCTTGTGCTTGATCCAGCCCGGCATTCACATGATGTACTCCACATACAAGTTAAATACCAGGGTGACAATAAAAAGTCCTTTATTTACCTGACTTCTCAATCTGAGTTTGCAAAAATCAACCATTAAAGTCCCTGACCCTAGGATTCCATCTTACGAACTGACTTTGTGTAAAATAAAAATGGAAGTAATCCTGATTTGAAAATGTAAGACATTTTGAATTAGCAGAAAGTGAAATGTGATCTTTTCTTACAGCATGTGTGAATACCGACCGTTAGTGGACCAAGCAGGAAACTTAAATTAGTTAAGGTGGGAGAATATCAGGCCCAGGGGGAAGTGATGGGCTGCCCTGAGAGCCTGGTCTGGCTAAGCGTCATCTGCCGCTCAGGTAAGCCCATCATGCCAGTGGGTTAATTTTGGAGAGAAATCAGAATTCCAGATGTTTATGTGAAATTGCCTCATTTGTTAATGTTGGTGTCAAATTCAAATTTAAAAACCGAACAAAGTGAAATAAAAAAAAACTCATTGTGTTGACAAACAAAACCAGCCTGTGAGGCAGATGCAATCAGCTGGCCTTCACACTGCAATCTCTGTTTTACCACTTTAAAAATCCCTATACTTAAAGAGAAAGAAAAGCTCCCTGATCACAATTTTCTTTTTGAAAAGAGTTTAGTGTTTTAAAGTAGGCCTTAATTACTCATCTCTTCTTTTTTTATACAAGCTCTGCTCAGGGTCCATTTTACTTTGGATTGAGTATTTTCTGAGCTGTGAAATACTCTCAGAATCCTTAGTCATTTAAGTTCTGCCCTGAATGTAGATTTTATCATAAAGCTATCTTTAATTCCTTTTCCCTTAAGCCATCTCCCACGTATTTTTTAAAGCTCATCAATATAAGTGTTTGTGTCTGTCTTATCTGTTTCTCATGTTTAGAAGGGGAAAAAGATTGATTACAAGGGTCATAAAAGTAATGATGCATTTAATGAAAGCATGTATTTTATAGATAAAATAAACTTTAAAAAATAACTTGAAGTTGGTACCCAAATTAATGGAATGAAATGACCTTCAGAAAGTAATTTCTTTATATTCAGGTCATTTGAGCCCTTTGCCTATTTTTATTTACTTTTAATTTGATATTTAAAAATTTTTGGTTTTGATGACTTTAGTTGCTCTGGTTGCTCTATAAAAGTAAACATTTCTGATGAGCCTAGTGAAAGTCCAAGTTTTATCATAGTTATTATATTTTAACTGTATATAATCCAGAGAACTTGTTGCTGTGCATCAATGCTTGGACACTTTCTTCATTTAAAATGTATTTATTGAGTATGCAAAACAGGCGAGGCTGTGTTCTGGGCACTCCGTTTCCTGCTTTCTTGTCGGTTACATGATTTCATTTAGATTTCAATGTGGCAAAGCTAAGAATAAGTAAATAGAATTGGTTTTAGTTGAAATCCAGTTGGAAAATGGAAAGAAGTCTAGGACTTTCAAATATAGGGAATTTAACATGGGATGATTGTTGTATTGTTGCTGGAAGAGCTGGGAAGTCAAATAGGATGTCAAGGAAACCCAGAGATTAGCAACAGTAAGAAACTGTTACTACCCCAAGGCCCAGAAGGACAATGTAAAGATTCAGAGTGTTCCCTGCTGGAAGCTGAAGCCCTCGAGGGGGGCTGCCCTTCAGTCCCTGCCAGTGCTTGCCATCAATCAGCCCTGAAGCTAGAGGGTGTGAGAGCCCAAGAAATAGAGGGGGCTGTGGGAATAGTCAGTTGAGGGATGGTAGCTTCAACTTGAGATTTAGGGTATAGTTTGTGACTAGTCCAATCAGGACTTCCTAATTTACTAGATGTGGAGTGCAAGGGAAAGAGTAGAGTCTGAACTGATGCCTAGGTTTGGGCATCAATTTTGGTTTCAGATGGAATTGCCATTCACTGAGATGGGGAAGCCTGGCAGAAGGAGCAGATGTGGGGCAGAGAATCAAGAGTTGTATTTTAGACATGTTAAATTTGAGATTCTCTTTAGACTTCTCAGTGAAGGTGCTGAGCAGGCAGTTGAAGCTCAAGATGAAGTCAGAAACATCAACACATAGGAGCTCTTTTCAGCCATGGAACTGACCATCTGAGAAAGACTACAGAAAAGGAGGCTGAGGAGCAAACCCCACTGTAATTCAATAATTAGAAGTCAGATAAAGGGGTTGGTAAGGATAACTTTTTTCTATAGAAGCTCAGGGAAGAAAGTGTTCTAAGGAGGCAGGGGCATTCAGCCATGTCAAATTACACTGAGATGTCAACTAAGTTGAGGACAGAGAATTGATTAATTCAAATGGCTGGAGAAAGGCCTTTCTGATAATTGTGAGACCTGGTTTAGTGGAGTGATGACAAAGGAAGCCCAACTGAAATGAGTTTAGGAGAGAGGGTGAAGAAATATAAAGGGTGGTTTTAAACAAGTGTCACATGAAGTTTTGCAGTGAAAAGGAGTGTTTCAGATTAGAGTGGCATTTGGCATCTTAACTACTCACTGGGAGCTAGACAACAACGAGGAAAATGCCCCCAAAATTCCAGGGGAAAATAATTTCCAACCTTGAGTTCTGTGTGAAAGCAAACCATCAATTATGTATGAAGGTAGGATGAAGATATTCTCAGATATGCCAGGGCTGTGACTGTGCCTTGGAGGCACCCTGTCTCAATCACCAAGGATATTCTTCACTGAAATGAAGTCATAGACCGAAAAAGAAGACCTGAGATCCAGGAGACAGTGGAAAGACCATAGAAATATACAAGAGAAAGTCCTAGGACCCTTATACAGCAGTTTTTGAGAGTAACTACAGTTGATTCAGATCAGATCAGATCAGATCAGTTGCTCAGTCGTGTCCGACTCTTTGCGACCCCATGAATCGCAGCACCCCAGGCCTCCCTGTCCATCACCAACTCCCGGAGTTCACTCAGACTCACGTCCATCGAGTCAGTGATGCCATCCAGCCATCTCATCCTCTGTCGTCCCCTTCTCCTCCTGCCTCCAATCCCTCCCAGCATCAGAGTCTTTTCCAATGAGTCAACTCTTCGCATGAGGTGGCCAAAGTACTGGAGTTTCAGCTTTAGCATCGTTCCTTCCGAAAAAATCCCAGGGCTGATCTCCTTTAGAATGGACTGGTTGGATTTGAGCAGGGGAATAGAGTTGAGGAGACAGAAAGGTACCGTTTTTGTAGGGGATGGTAGAGAAGAATAGAATAGATCCACAATCTAATATGAAAGACCAAATGAACTACACAAAGTACTAAACTGAAAACAAAATTGAGGCATTTTCACAGATAAACTGAAATATTTGGAAAGGATTAGAGATGGAGACATTGAGCTAAATGGAAAGCAAGACAATTTTGAGGTTAAGTAAAGCACAAAGTTGAACAGAAATTAAGTATAATCATAATACACCTGTTTAATACTGCTTAGCAGTGAACATTGATGATCAACCTAAAATATTGTGAAATAACTATGCAGGGAAAATTTGAAAAGGAAAATGAGGTAGTGGGATAAAGAGCTCAATCTTTATTTACCACAAAGAGAATTAATAGATAAATTAGTAAACCAGGACACAGTTTGACATTATTATTTAAAAACAGGGAGGTCTGTATTATAATGTAGCCTGAAGAATTGGAAGTTGCTGCTCTGTGGTGTGAGACTCAGGGAGTGGGGCCACCAGGGCTATATTTTAAGCCTTTACTATCTACTGCTGCTGCTGCTAAGTCGCCTCAGTTGTATCCAACTCTGCGTGACCCCATAGACGGCAGCCCACCAGGCTGCCCCATCCCTGGGATTCTCCAGGCAAGAACACTGGAGTGGGTTGCCATTTCCTTCTCCAGTGCGTGAAAGTGAAAAGTGAAAGTGAAGTCGCTCAGTCGTGTCCGACTCTTAGCGACCCCATGGACTGCAGCCAACCAGGCTCCTCCATCCATGTGATTTTCCAGGCAAGAGTACTGGAGTGGGGTGCCATTGCCTTCTGTATTTTATTTGTAATGAAAAGATTAGTTCTTAATTCTTCTCTTAAATGTCTTTAAAATATCAAAAAGTATCCTAAAGAGATAATATTTGGTTGACAGTTCTCTTGTGACACTTATTATATTTTTACCTCATATAAATTCTTTCTTATCTATTTGTCTTTCTTTATGAGACCAGAAGTTCTCAAGCTTTGGTTTTCCTGAATTGTTACTCACAACAGTGGAAAACAACTCTTTTGTGTTATTAGGTCATTTAAAATGGAACTTTTAGTTGTTTCATTTCTATGGCATTTAGTGGGCACTCAAAGTTTATTTTTTTGTTGAATTTCACTGATTGATGATTTAAGTTGTTTTATGATATAAGGTAAAAAAAATCGCTTGTAATTAGATGTCCTGATTTTCACTAAACAAGGAGATGGATGATATGTTTTAGACTCTTTGGCCCTTTCTTTCTTAACCTTGTCTAAGATGAAGGCCATCTGAGCAAATTATTTCATTTCACAGGTGAATTGATTTTGTGGTCAGGGGTGCATTTGGTAGCTAAACTTCCTGGGGCCTGTGAAAGTGCATGGTGAATTGTGGGATGATTGTTTTATAGTAGAAGTAGTTGATTGATAATACCTGCCCTCAGCTTCACCAGGAAAAGGTAGTATTTTTCATGCTTTGTATTGTCAGACTCTACAGCTTTAATGACAAATTTGTTTGAGTGGCTGAACATATCTAATGCTCCTTCCTGAAGGCAGTGTGGTGCTGCTGGCAGGTGTGTTCATGGTTATCCACGAACACAAGGATGTGTCAGTCTAAATAATATTCATGTTATCTATGGGTAGTTCTTTACCATTTGGTAAAGAGTTGCACCTTTGGAAATTGCACATTTATCCATTTGCTATGTAAGCATTTGAGTCCTTTTTTTATATGCTTGGCCCTGTGCTGACTTCTGGGATTATGGAAAAGGAAGCAAAACATGCTCACATCTATTAAAGAAAGACAAATAAACCATGTGTAAGGAGCATGATAATAGAAGCATCACAAAGGATGCTTGAAGAACATTTCTATTTCAGTGCAATAAATCTCTAACAGTAGATTTTCAGGTTTCAGGTGCCTTATAACTAGGAAGGAAAGATAACTCTAGCAAGGAGGGCTTCAAATCACATGTCCTTTTTTGTGACCAAAAGCAAATTGATACTTTAATCAACAATCTAAACAATCAACTTCAGAAAAAGGCCGTTGATATCAATCTTGAGAACTCTTTTCAGTGGCTTCATCGTAAACTTCTATTCCTCCAGAATAGACTCTCTCAATTCTAGTACTGGATCAAGTCCAGGCTTTAGAAACCTTTATGTATAACCTGTAATACTTTACTTCTGTGTAGAAATGCCTTCACAGAATCCAAATTTTAGTATTAAGTCTATGACTTTTTTTTTTTTAATCAAAGATGGGCTTGAAAAACACACAGAAGCTTCTGGGTCTTTGTAAAACTGCATTTGAGGTCTAACCATTAACATTTTCTTTTTTATTCCTTTAAAAATTATACGTGAGAAATTTACTCAGATTTCAGATTCCCGTTTAGCAGGATGGTACTTGGTCTCTTGTGAATGAGTGAGTGAATGAATAAATACTGAGTATTCTATGTGCCAGAGTCTGTGCTAGGTGCTTGACACATTATCTTATTGATTTCTCCTGGTAACACACTTGTATGTTACAAAATCTATTAATAAAATAAAAGCTCTGGAAATCATTATGCTTCCTATTTTACCTTTCTGCAAAAAATATAATTCCTTTCTTATGCTGAGTTCATAGGCACAGCTTATACCCTCTTCCAACACTCTGCTCCCTCCCCCTTCCATATACATCTGTATGCACACACACACACACACACACACATCTCTACAGCTTTTCTTACTTGGCCTTATTTCCTTTTTGGAAATATTTAGAGTATAAGTGATAAGGGACTGGAGAGATTCTGATTATACATTGCTGCCATGTATTTTTTATTCTTCTCTGCTTATTGTGATAAGGGATTGGTTTAGGAGCAACTTTTTAAACCTTTAAAGGTCATATTTTCACTGTGTGTTGTTGAAACATGTAAATATCTCTGAAACCAATACCATGCTTATACTGTTTTTAAATATGAAGGAAATGCTCTTAGTGGCCATGAGTGGCGTATGCATTATTTGCTCTTATTTCAACAATGACAGTGGTATCATACATGCCATTTGGTTATATTTTTTCAAGCAATATTTAATTGTTTCACTCTGTCTATCTTAGAAATAGAAACAATTAGGGTGATCATGAAATATATAGATCCATTAAGTATAGCAATTTTCAAAAGGATTCCAAATTAAATTCAGTCAGTTAGATCTTTTTTGCCCTTCATACTCAAGTCTACTGAACAGAGAAGCTGGGTTTTTGATGTGCTTTGAAGCTTTATAGTATTATTTTTCCTTCTTGTCTTAAATCTCTCTCAAATAGATTTCTCTCAGTTTTGTTTATCCAAATTTAGATGCCTTAGTTCTAGAATTCTTAAAGTGCCTTACATGGAGCAGATGGCTTCCTAAATACAAGACAAGGAAATTTCACTGTACCTGCAAAACAATAAATCTGCCATAGTTGGGAATGGTGTCACATTTCAGATTGAAGATAGTTTGGATCCTGAGGTGCTGTTCTGAAAAGTAACTCAGTTTTCTCACTAGGTAGACCCTTTGACCCTTTCATATTCTCAAAGTAAATGATGGTCCCAGCATACCTCAGTAAACCTCCAGTGAATTCACAAGAGAGATTTTACAATGCAAAGTTGGAAAATAAAAACACGGAAGAGTTTAGAGCATCTTTACTTGCAATCTGTAAGACAATTTTAAAGAACCACAAATCCATATTAGTAGTCTTTTCAGAATTTTGTGATTTGGGATTTGAGAGCAGCTTCAAATACTTTGGTCTTTATCTTTAATCACGTTAAGTGACAAGTTTAAAAATGCAAGCAATAATATTTGTCTTGAAAAATACTGTCCTGTGATTTGGGAGTGCAGGCAGATAGGACGGGACTTCAGACAAAGGGGTTATCTTTTTCTGCTGGGGATTGATTTTGAAATTTGAAGTTCACCAATGCAAGCTTAGGCTACAAGAGCTCCTTATGGCTTTAAAATATTAGCAATTTTCAGGGCTATATAAGTCAAGAAGGAAGACCTGCCCCAGAAGTTTTGGGGATTCCCTGGTGGCTCAGACGGTAAAGCCTGTGCCTGCAATGCAGGAGACCTGGGTTTAATCCCTGGGTCTGGAAGATCCCCTGGAGAAGGAAATGGCAACCCACTCCAGTACTCTTGCCTAGAAAATTCCATGGATGGAGGGTGGGCTTGGTGGGCTATAGTCCATGGGTTCGCAAAGAGTTGGACATGACTGAGCGACTTCACTTTCACTTTTTCACTTTTCCAAAAAAGTTTGTCTTTGACTAATCTATCTCCTAGGAAAATCAAGATAACTGCTTTTCCTTTATTTTACTGGATTCAAGCAACCATGTGAAAAACTATGTAATCACCAAGTAAATATTGACCAGGTAATTACAGAGTAAATATTATGTTATGACACAATAAGCAGCAGATAGTTTATTTCTGCCTCCTGAACTGCTATCTTCTGGTTCAGTCCTAACACTGAAAATTAAATGGTGATTATGTTTCTAGTATTTTTCAGTACTCTCTCTGAGTATTCTACCTAACAGTGAAGTTGTATAGGTAGTAATGTTTTCCATGTTACTGTTATTTTATGTATCAACCTAATTTGGTTTTCTATGGGTTTTTAAAAATAATGACAACTAAAATAATACTTTTTGTAATGTTTCATAATTTTTGGAAGGACTTTCACAATACCCTCTATTAGTAGCCAATAAATAGATATTTCTCCTAGAATAAAAAGCCTAAAGTCCAGAAATACTGCCATAGTTGTTTGTTTGTCCTGTTGAACCTGCCAGATGGGGGCTGATACATAATTTTCCAATTCTTTGGCCAGTGTGATTTCCACTTACTCACGTTCCAATAAATGTGTATAGATCAATCTTTGTTTATCAGGCATTGTACTAGAGGAGTGAAGATCTGCTGCAGCTTCAAACGTGGTGTTGTTTATGAGCCCAAAGGAAACAGTAGGAGAAATGGTGGGCTAGTGCCATTCTTACTATAGGAATCCGGAGGTCAGGGCAAAACACCTGAGTGGGATATAGTATGGGAGGATTAGTTCACAAGCTGATGTATGTCCATTTGCCATTCTGATTGGCCCTGTGTCAGTAGAATTATCAACTATAAAAGAGTAACCTCAGCCAGATAGAGTGAGAAGTCTGGAAGTTCGGAGTGCAGACTTCAGTAGTATATAGTCAATGAAACAGAGTCCTTCTCACTTCCAGTTCAACCATCTTTTCCAATGCTTGAAAATGTTTTGAGGACATGGACCTATCTACTACTTAGACCCACATCTTCCAGCCATTGCTTATAACAATCACAGGTCAAGGTGCAGCAGACTGGGCTTTTTCATACATGAGGGCCTCAGTACTGTGAGGCCCTCAGTGAAGCTAGACAGAAGGCTTCAGGCAGAAGGCCCCTCCTTTAACAAAGTGATATTTCCCTCAATTTCTGTTTGCAGACTGCTGCCTCTACCCTGGTTCATCTCTCTCTTTTAGGATATGATCAGCAGATGCCAAGTTTGTGGATCTCTTCTATCACTATCTTGGGTGCTGCCTGCTCTGCATTCAGTGGGTGACTAGTATGACCAAATGTCTCACCACTGCATTTTAAAGGCTAGTAGGTTCCCAGCCCTCAGTAAGCTAATTTCATAATTCTTACCTCCAGTTACCAGATTCTCTGTTGTTTGGAACTAAGATGGCTGTGAATGACATACATGTGACCAATGCCCTATAAAGAACTAGTCTCTTACTTAAAATAAAGAGAGTAAAGCAGAAGAGACAGCACTGCTTCTATTTTGTCAGTCAGAACAGAGTTTCTGTAAGAGTTTCTAAGAAAGTGAGATTTAGAAGACAAAATGGGTTAGAATGGGCGTTGAAAACCGAGTATCTGCCTCAAACATTAAGCATCTGAACCTCTTTCTATGTTTCCAGTTTTCTTGTGGTTCCATGTGGAATCAGAGCTCTCTCAAATCAGAACCACCCAACCAAGACATTGAACTGAACATTAGTGATGAGATGAGGACAGTGCAGAAGCCATTCTGGTAAGAGTGGGGGTGACCATCATAGCAGAAATGCGGGTGATTTGTACCCATTTCCCAGAGACATCAGACAGAAGCAATGGTTCTTGCAGGCAACATCCAGGCCCAGCATTCTTGGTGTCTTCATGTGAGCTGTTGTGATTGTTACCCTAGATGGTGGCAAGTGCATCCTCCTAGGATAGGTGCTTAGCACAGTTTAGGGCACTGTTCCTGCTTCCCTGGTTTCATTCTCTGACCATTCTGGGCATTCTATGAATTTCCCATCATTGTTAAGTGAACTCTGATTCTACTTAACTAGTTGGAGTTAATTCAGCCTTTTGCCATGTAGCACCTTGATTGAGAAAGGGTACAGTGTAACTGTATTGGCTGCTAGAACGTAAGAGGACCATGAAGACAAGGAAGAGTGAAACATGACCCTTGTTCCAAAGCCAGGTAACTACAAAAGTGATTAGGTGTAATTAAATTCTAAGAGGGAGTAACATGGAGCAGAAGTTGTCAAGTTGAGTGTGATTGTTGTGGGAAATATCTAGCAAGTTGTCAAGCTCTGTCAAGAGCTTGTAAGAGGAATTAGAGTTAAGTATATGAGGAACCTGAGCTAGACCAGACTCAGAAAGTTTATACTGGGTTAGAATGTTGATGAGAATAATAAAGTATACTTAGTTTAAATGATCTTCACTTTGGGTTTTTACTGAAATAGCAAATAAGCAAAGGATATATGATATCAGGGTGCAGGTAAATCAGTGGACCCAGGTCCTAGATGCTTTCTCACTTTCTTTTGGAGGTGAGTCCATAATTCAGTGGCTAGTAGACTCATTATGGAAAGGGAAATCTTCCAAGGCAGAAAAGGCCAGAGCAGTGTACTTCTTCTTTATGCTGTTAGGCTGGTGGAGTTCCCACATCAGTGTGCTACGGTCTACTCACCACCGTATAAAGCCATTCTGGCTGTGCTACAGTGATATACTTTTGTGTCCTACTTCCTACTGCATCTTTGGGCCTAGATCAGGCCTGGCCCTGGTCCATCTGAAAGTCTAAGCATTTTGTTTAGCTGAAGTAAACAGATATCCTGACACTAGAAGATAAGGCTGCAGTAATCAGCTTTGAACCTTGTTGAGGCATTAAACATCCATTAATTACAAAGAGCACAAGAACCAGAGCAAAGAGCATCTCTATTAAGCTGTCAGGTTCTGTGAGTATTGGACAGCAGAAAAGAGATAGTTGCAGTGACCTTAGGGTTTAATTGTTAAGGATCATAGTTTTTCACTTTGATTCACTAGTGGCATATCTAACAGTGTTGCTTGAATTTGCTAAAGCACTACATTCTGCAGCTAAATATAATGTCAGGTAGAAAACATGGACGAGGATGGCTAAGAGCATATTTTGAGTTGTCCCAACTGGGAGATGGGGTCAGCATACACATGGTGACATTGCTGGGTGAAATGTCTAGAGTCAGTAGCGTAAAGCTTCCTCCTTGCATATTCTAATGATATTTGTATGCTTTCTAGGCATGTTTCTTGATTTAATCCCCGGAAAATTGCTTGCATCTTTCAGATCAGCAGAGCGAATTTGAATTAGGTTTCACATTTTGACAATGGGTATGGAGGAGCTTGGCTGATTATAGTTTGGGTCCAGAGCTAGGCTTCATTTCCCAGTTTCTTTGTAGTTAGGTGTGGCTATGCGTATAAGTGATATGGGCCATTTCTAGTCCTGACCCAGGGACGCTGTCACCCGTGCACCTCTGTGCTTAAGGAAGGAGCCTTCTCCCAAAATCACACAGGGAGAAGCCTTGCTTACTGACCAAGAATATCTCTATTAGACTGTAGATGAGACATAAACTTCTCTTGTATTGAGCTGCTGAGATGTTTGGGTTTATATGTTACCCTGAGTAATGCAGCCTGTTATAAAAGTATCAGCAGTTTAAGGCTTTGTTTGTATTTACCTTGACTCTGAGAAGTTTAATCTGTGTTTAGTAAATCACCAAGCTCTAGTGACAAATCTAATTAATCTCTCAAGTTCTTGTCAGAACTGTTTATATTCTTCTCTAACTGTTAGACTCCATTTTGCTGCAAAGTCTTTTATTTTACATCTTCAGGTCTATTGCTTACTTGGGTTTAAGTCTGAAATACAAGAGAGAAAGGACTAGACAGTTAATTGGTCAAGTTAACCACCTGCATAATGCTTTTTAATTGTGAGTTTTTTCCAGGAGCTATACTCAGAGTGAAAGAAGAAACATCCAGGGGCTTGACTGAAGCAGATGCTGTCAAAACACTATCTTTCTACAGAGCTATTATCAAATTGCATAGATTTGTCCTAAACTGACAATATATCTGTTTTGTAGATACTTTCTCAACATGTGACTTTGAAATCTGTGCTTCTTAAACTCAGTTTCAAAGAACTAAAGATAGCAGTTGATAGATTCCTCTAGACAGAAGATGTGCCAACTTTTTCTGGAAACAGCCAGAGAGTAAATATTTTAGGTTTTGTGGGGCAAATGGTCTCTGTTACAACTACACAATTCTTGAAAGCAGCAATAGACAATACATAGACAAATGGCTGTCCTGTGCTCCAAGAATTTTCTTTCTAAAAATAGATGATGAGCCTTTGTTTGTAAACACCTGTGCTAGACATCCAAATTTTATATCTGGATTATGTCAAACCATCAAGGAGTATTTCTTTGTTCCCTCTGGAATCAGGTTTACTGAGTTGTGCTTTGATCTTGTCTACTCAACTTGTCCTAAGGGGCATGGTAAGAGGCAGTTGTCTGGACTGGATATGATGTTTCTTGATCACAGGGAGCATAGTTGTCACAGGATGCAATGCCTCCTTTAGGGTGATCTTCTATTCTTCTAAAAGCAGTGACTCCCCTGACTACCTGTTCCTACCTATGGACAAAGTAAATCTTAGATACTATTATCTCTTTGCTTTGCTGGCAGAGAAAGTCAAGGAGCTGCAGCCTTCCATTATTCATACATACCATCTGAGTACTGATGCCATCCTTGCCTTTATCTTGAGCGTTTGCCATTTGCAACATGATGTGTGCTGGTTTACAGGGTAGGCGTGGCCCCTGCCTTTATAGAGCACATGTTCTTTTCAACTTTATTTTCCATTCTTTCTGGTTTAAACAAAATACTTATTTAAAAAACATGTTCAATGAGGTACATGACATCCTCATTTGGAGTGAGGGCAGATATATATAGGCAAACAATCCGTTTTATATGCCATAGAATGGAATAGACCCTGGTATACTACTTCCTGGTTTTGAAAGTTGTTTTTCTAGCGTTATAGACTCATTATTTCTTGTGGCAGCTCTTCTCCTCTAAACTGTGGATCTGAGTCTCAAAACTTTATAATCCACATAAGAAATAGTAAGGGTATGTTATCACTCTTCTATTATTCACTAGTTAAGTATTCTATTCCACTTATGTGAATGAGTAGAAAAATAAAACGGTGGGTACTGCAGCAGTGTCAGATTACTATGTAAGTTTCTAAATGTGTACTCCCAGTTTCTGAAACTGGAAACTAATCTGGTATATAAATTGAGGGAAGAAAGAGTTAAGGATTACTCTGAGAGTTCTCTCTTGGCAGCTGATTAGATGATGATGACAAGATATAGTGTGTGAAAGAAAAAAAATTATTTTGCTATAATGAGTTTTGTTGGGACATACGAACTTCAAAGTATTTGCATGACACTCATGTGGCTATTTTGGGGCGTCCCTGGTGGCTCAGAAAGTAAAGAATCCTCTTGCAATGCAGGAGACCCAGATTTGATCCCTGGGTCCAGAAGAAGCCCTGGAGAAAGAAATGGCAATCCACTCTGGTATTCTTGTTTGGAGAATTCCATGAACAGAGAAACCTACTGGCTACAGTCCAAGGGGTCACAAAGAGTTGGACACAACTGAGTGACTAACACTTTTCATGTGGCTATTATCAAAGATTCAGCAGTTTTGCATATGTGTTAGAAATCAGGCTATAGATAGAAATACAGATCCCCAAATCATCAGGAATGGTTGAAGCCATGGGATACTACATGATGCTTCATTAGGAAACAGTGTAAATTAAGGACAGCAGAAGATTAAAGGTGGTATCCAAGGAATGCTGATATTTAAGAAATTGAAATGAAGAGGAGACTTTAGGAGAAGCAGGAAGACCAAGTCTTGAATATTATAGAAGTTAAAGAAAAGCATTTCCAAAAGATAAATGCAAGATTCTACATAAAGGTCCAGTGAGACATTCAAAAAGAGGTCACTGGATTTAGATAGTGGTACACAGATAGCAGTTTCTGACAAGTATTGGGGAAAGGAAGAAACCAATTTCAGAAATTTGAGGAGTAAATGGGAGGTGAACAAATGTGGTTGGGGTTAAAAAAAAAAAGCCACTTTTTAAGAAAGTTGAGTAAAAAATGTTTTTTGTATAATGAAGGTAAAAATATATCTTTTCATGAAGAGAGGCAAAGTTATACAAAGAAAAAAGAACTAGATGAGAAGACAAGAGAAAGAGCAGCATCAGGTAGTTCACATGGCAAGAAGGGAGGATAAGAACCACGGGGCCCAGGTCAACCTTGGCAAGATGACATTGGTGCCAGTTCCCTCTGTTACTTTATGCACAGTGACATCCTCTTCTGTTGATTTGCTGGATCTTCTCTGTATGGCTCTCAGCTGATTAGTTTGTGTCCTATCATCTTCATATTTTTGCTGAATCTAAAAATGAGATGCAGCAATAATTCTTCCTATTTAATGTATATTAACAGCAACAGGTGGGCTTCCTTGTTGGCTCAGTCATCAATGAATCTGCTTGAAATACAGGAAATGCAGGTTTGATTCCTGGATCAGGAAGACCTCTTGGAGAGGGAGGCAAGCTATTGGCAACCTACTCCAGTTTTCTTGCCTGAGAAATCCCATGGACAGGGGAGCCTCATGGGCCACAGTCCATAGGGTTGCAAGTGTCAGACATGACTTAGTGACTAAACCACCATCACCGACAGCAACTGGTTACCCAGTTCAGTTTAATGCAGTCTCTATGAGATATCAAAAATAATCAATATGAGATGTGGGTAGAGGCAAATAGGAGAAGGCTATAGCAGCCCATTGTTTCTAACCATTTGCATCATTTTTGGCATGTCTATTGACAGCAGTCACAGATGAGGCCAAAGATGGAGTAGGCTTTGAGCCTACTTTGCTTTTAAGCCCTGACTGAAGTGCAGTCTTTAAATCACACTCCAAAGTACAATTACCAAATGAATTTGTACATCATAAAGATGTAGGAAAGCAGAAAATTGCTTTCAAAAGACAGAACACTCTTCAGAGACATTCTTCAGAGTAATCTGTTAACTCCTAAGAAGCCTTCCTTCAGGAAGCTGCCACTCGATTTCACCTCATTGCCTCTAGTTCCAACTTAGCTCATGTAAACAGATCCCCTTTTTCTATGACGATTCCTCAAAGAATCAAAGTATTGCTTTATTGTTCTTTTTCGTCAGATGGTTGAGGGGGTTGTAGGTGTTAGGAGTATACCTGTTCTCCAAGGGTCATTCTGGTTTCTTGTACTTCTAAACCCATTTGATTATAATCACAAAGGGAAACACACTGATGATGCCCTGTGTTGGTGCTAAAGAAAAACACTGAACAGACAGAAAGTCTTCTCCACAGTCAAACTGAGCTATAAGGACTGTACTTTTTACTTCTCTCGGGGAAGAGTAATATAATTGGTCCCTGTAATACAATAACCAGTCTGTCCATTCTTTGCTCAGGAAAAGATTTATTTGAGAGCCAAGTCTCACAGAATAAACTGGCTTTGGGATAAAGACTGGGAATAGATTAATTTCTAAATAAATCTTAATAAATGCATCAATAAAATGAATACAGTAAGAGAAATAAATAACACATTTAAGAATATCTTAAGTACATTTACATATGATATTATATAAATGATAATTACATTAGAACACATCTTGGACTGATTTTCTCAAGAGCATCTATATGAAAAACAAACACTTGTGAATTAGAATTTCTGTCATGGAGTAGAAACAAGAAGTAAGAACATGTTTTCAAATATACAGTAAAAAGATCACCTGCTCCTGTAAAGACACTGACATTCATCTTAGTACATAAAAGAGAAAATATACTGAGGATGGGAATGCAGGAGCTGTAACAATAGCTGGAGAGGTGACTCTGATTCTAACGGATGGCTTGTGTGAGAATTTGGTGGGAAAGTAATTTGCAGAATTAAGACAGCAGCAGTACTGTTGGGTTTTCTTATTTTAAAATGTCAACAGCTCTATGAATGGAGGGAAATTTGGGGGATTTTATTTTGCAGGAAGCCAAGGTAGTAGCTGCAAAAGTAATATCGCCAAAATGAAATGCATTAGGGAACGTGAGAGCACAGGTTGGTACATTAGTCTCAGTAATTCAGCCAGTCCTAAAAAGGGTAATAGCCCATTTGAATGGCAGGCAAAGGAATTCAAAAGGATAACAGTTATTGTTTTTGTTGTTATTGTTGTAGTTGCTTGCTTGTCATTTTTTAAATAGCCATATTAAGCAGAGGCAGTTTTTAAAAACTTATTTTGAATATCATTTTATGCAATTGTAAGTCTGGACGCTTTCATTCTTTCATGGATTTTAAGTGATGTGTTCTGCATGACTAAGCAGAGGAAAGTAAGCTGTACTTTAACTAGTGAGCCCTTTGTAAGGCATTCTTGCACATTAAGATGGAAAGATATATAAATAGCACTTGATAAAATTACAAAAACTTGTATTTAAATTTAATTTTCTCTGCAACTGCAGTTAGCATTGTTTTTTTCCCCTCACTGGTCTCTGACATACTATTTTTGAGAGAGAAAAAAAAATGTTTTTGCTACCATGGCAACAATATCCTTCTCTTGCTTTCCATCACAAACCATAGTTTCTGAGCATAACTAGGAAAATTGAAATGTGGGAAGCTCAAAATGATAAGGCCAAGCATGGTAAGCATTCATCTAAATGAATATTTGTGTCATTGTTCTTGTGCTCACGGTAAGGCTGGAACTTTCAAGGTCAACATATTCGTTCATAGTTTTCGCAGTGGCACTCATAAAATATTACTGCCACTTACTGGGCAACTACTCTTTTCACTAAATGTCTTATTAGCATGATTTTCCAAAGACGATAGGAAATTAACACACTCCATAGTACAGTTTATTTTATTGTGTTGAGGAAATGTAATACAAGGAAAGGGCACACATTCTAGTGAATTTTAGAAAAGAAATGATCTGTTACTTGACCCAGAGTATGTGCTGGGGGAGGAAGAATTACAAAGGCTTAGAGAGAAGCTGATGGAGCTTATTCTATTATTTGTTTCAGAGGTGACTCTGAAATGATGCTTCTCTCTGTGATGCCCTTTCAATAACAATATTCTTTTTATTTTCCTTGATCTTTCACAGCCTGTGGATATTTCAGGTTGCAAGGTAAAATATGCTCTTGCTCCATGGCCAGCTTTTAAAATCCTCTCTAGCTCTGCTATGACACCAGATAAAAACAACAGAACCTCTGTTGCCCTTTGGCTCTGTGTCACACCTCCTCTCTCTTCAGCTTTTCCTTAATCTCTGTCTATATTGACTTGAGATCTGAAACCTTTTTGGCTAACCCTCTTTGAATGGCAAGTCAGATTCCAAACCTACTAGCTAGTTCTGACATGGTACTTGCCTCAAATGATTGCATTTGGAAGACATATACAACTGGAGATGATCTTGGGGATATTGCAATGTCCTGTCCAAGCCTTTGGGATGCCACCCTTCTGGAGTCTGCTGGGTTCTCTGAGTCCTGCTTATCCATGGAGGAGGATAGAGAAATGTCCTTTTGGGTCATGGACTGACCTGGACCCCATGGCAGATTTGCTTTTCTAAGCAGGTGGATGTATATTTTTTCTGTTTTGTCATGGACACATCTTATTACATGTGGCAGATTCAAGGCTGCTTCACAGACCAAAGTGATGAGCCAGGAGTAATAAACTAGAGTTTGCTTTCTTGTCCTTCTTTATACTCAAAGTTCAAAATAATAATTGTTTTACATTAGTATAATTACGTGTCCAGGGAGATGTTTGTTGATCTTAACTTTTGATTCTCAGTGTCAGAATTAAAAGAGTACAGGATGATGCTGGTCTGAGATTTTTGATCATATGGCAGCAGGAACTGGCTTTTTACATGGCTGCTTTAATGGGCCTCATTAGGTCCACAGGAAAGACTTTGTAATGTCAAAACACCCTCAGCTTTGGGTAACACCAAAGCTTTAATTGCCATCGCTGTCACTTACTGGGTATCTATCACTTTGGATAAATTATTAAGCTCCTTTAAAATGGAGTTAGAATGCTTATGCTGGGCTAATCTGAGATGCAAGTGACATAAATGCGCTTGAGCTGTATGTAGCATAGAGGACATACTCATTACATTGCTTTCTTCTCTCTAATAGGACTCACTGGGTGTTGAATGGAGTTGCAAAGGATTTGTGTTGATACACTTCTCTTCCTCTTGGAGTATTCTCCAATAAATACTTTAGCCAAGACTGAGCCTTGCATATAGAAGATGCTCAAATATTATCAGTTTGGTTAGAAAATTGAAACAAATTTCCCTAATTTTCACAAGTACTTAGGCAGCTATGTATCTTAAAAAAAATTAATGTGATATTAGAGCCTGAAAAAAATGAACAGGGCGGGGACCTTGAATTCCTCTTCCACTGGCTTAATAACTCTTGAGACAGCATACAGCATGTCTCAGGAATGTGAAATTTCACACAGAGCATGTGAAATGGCTGGCCTATGGCACAGCCAATCCATTCCTTTCAGTCTTCTAAGAATTGATGTGAGTTGTAGCCAGATCAATTTGGCTCTGGCAATTGGTATCGATTGTGTAGATGGGCAAAAAAGAATGGATTTGGCATGTCACAGAATAGTTCATTTGCCTCCTGCAGATACTGTAGTAGTTCAGGAAAAACTGCACAGTGGTGAGGATGAGGATACACAGCCTCTTCTCCTGGTCCTTTCTTATCTTCATCTTGCCCTGTGTGACCACCAGAGGCTCTCATGGAGCAGTTGAACATATTCTTGGACTCATCCTTCTCTCTCTAAAATTACTTTCTACTTGTCCTTATGAAGCCAAGCAGAACCCTGTTTCCCTCTTGATCCCAAGTACAAAGCCCCCTCCATATCACCTGCTTCTTGTTTGGAGAAAAACTCAAATCTCCCAGGCCACCCTGAGTCACAAAAGAGTAGACTCAAGCAGTTAATGATCAGGACACTAGAGTCATAGACTCTTTCAGTGTCCAAAGCACTTTCCTGAGTTGTTTTACAGATACTATAACTGCCACCAGAGGGACAAAGCTAACTACATGACGACCAGACTGTAGCCATGACATTAACTACTCCAACTTGAGCAATAATGAAATTATGGTGAGCACAATTCCAAGAACTGGCTTCAAGAGAATGGGATTAACACTATTGCTCATAATAATCTATATTCTTTAGGGCATCAATGTAATTGCAGCTTGTTCTGTTGATATATGTAAGCAGGCAACTAAAACTACCAGCAAAGAAAGGCTACAGACCTGTGTCAGCATCTTCCACTTTAAGAATACAGTGCCCTATGTCTGTATGAAGAAGTTACAGAAGACAGACCTTTGCCTCTAATCTGATAGAAATGGTGTGATGTCTGACAGTGGGGATTTGTAAGTGACTCTTTGTCTGCAGGAGGTATTTAGTCTTGTCACTTTAGCAAAGCTATGTTCTAACTAGCCTCTGGCTCAAGTATACCTTTCAAATCTTTTGATCATATTACAATGCCTCATCTAAACTGTTGATTCTTTCTTTAAGTTAAAGAAGTAGAAACGAAGAATAAGTAACTAATAGATGACTAAGTTATTTCTCCAGCTTCCCCGACAGCAATCTCATGGACAAACTGTGTGAACAAGATAGCATCCAAAGAAAGATCATAGGGAGACAACAAATCTGCACGCAATGGGAGATGGTGACAAATCTGACCCCCTACCTCAATAATTAACTGGGATTACTTCCCCTTTTTCCCTTTAAAAAGTTTCATAGTCAAGCAGAATCTTCTGAGTTAGTTCTGGGACACAAGTCCACCTTCTCCCCAGGTTGCTGACTCTTGAATAAAGCAGTCTTTCTGTTCCTACTAGCACTCATCTCTTGAGTATTGGCTTTTGAGCTCTGAGCAGCCAAACCAGAGTTTGATAACACTTAGGGGTACTATCATGTAAGTTTGAATATTTGACATTTTCTTTTACTTTCCTCTTTCCTTTGTCTGTCTTCTTTTCATTCTCCACCCCTATTCCCATTTGAATCATGGACCAATTTCATTTCTTACTTAGGACCATATCTCAAATTCTTCCCAGGCTTTTCTATAGCCTATGCCAACCTTCTTGTTTGTTTTGGAAAATATTTGTTTTACTTGCAGTCCTGCTGGATACCACTGCCTGTTTTCCCTCTTTAAATGCTGCTTTGATTATTTCATTCTCTGGCTTAGAATCTTCTCTAGGTCTATATATTCTAGCGAGTTATAGCATCTTGAAGAAACTCTCTCACTTAGGTGATGGAAAAGATGAGCATTTTACCTTCTGGCAGTCTTGGTGTGACAGAGATAGAAAACAGTCCAACAAAATGTGTGTTCCTCCTTTGAAGCCTAGAATTTTCACTAAGAAATGACAGCTGAGGTAGGAGCTACATTTTTCCAGTGGCTGCTTAAGTCCAGGTCTGGTCATTCTCTAATACTTATCAAAGCAGTGTGAGCAACATTGGGGTGTTTGTTCTAGGCAAGGTGCTTGAGAAGTGAGTAAATCTCTGAATTCTCTGTCCGTCTGTTGCCTGGATGAGAAGACTCTGAGGCCTTGGGGAACAGTGGGACTCCAAGACAGAATGACTTCTAGTTACTTGAATTGCGTATGGAGGAAAGACACCAAATAGGAATATCAAACTGAACCATAACATGAGGAGGAAATAAATGTGATGGTTTTATTCCACTGAAATTTTGGGGCTCCCTTCCACCATACCTTTACCTCTGTCTTTCCATCTTCCTAGAAAACCTTGTTTATTCTTTCTCTACTAGTCTCAGTTTTACCACAATTATAGGTTAAATTCAAGCTTCTCTGCTGTTAAGCCTTTCTTAATGATGCCAAACCAATTTGTTTTCTCCAGTCTCTGAATTTCTTCATTGCTTATTTTCCACATCACTAGTTGGTTGTTCTATAGTAATTATCTTTTTCTTTCTTACAACAATTGTAGAAATAAAGTTTACTATGTACCTATTGCTTGTAGAGCCCAAGTTGGAAAATGTATATGTCCTGTTTCCTCAAATTTAGTGTGAAGGCAACAAATGTGTATTCTACATTACTATAGTCTTCAAAGTGTCTGGTGAGCAAGGTATTAGTATTTGATATTATTTTGATTTGTTTCTCAGAGTTGGGATTTAATTTTTGAGAATAAATGTGCTAATTTAATCAAGCACATTGGCCATCTTAAGAGTCTGCAATGACTCTAAGGCTATGGTGTTCAGAATCAGTGAGGGTGCTGCATCTCAGCTTGCAAAGTTTGTTTAGATCACCTCTATGATGCAGGCTGGGTAAATTGCCAGAATTTCATCTCCTGACCAGATTTCTGGGTGGATTTTACTTAAAACCTACATGGCTAGGAAACAATGTAATTTGGCACTTCTCATCTTCACTAAAAAGATTTTGTTTTTTAATAACAGAAGATCCATATTTCTCCCCCATAACTGGAGAGAGGTATTATAACATGAATAGAAAAGTTGAGCTCTTCTAACTTATACTTCTGAAATATTAAATTTTTTCTTAACTATTATTAAAAATAAAGTAGGAGGAAAGAGTCTTGAGAATGTTGAAGACTAATGCTTGTTTTGTTTTTAATTTTATGATATTTGGACACCAGTGCCCTTACATCAAAATGACTAGATAATGACTCACACTTTATCTTTAATAATATCACTACTTCTTTCTTTTTTCCTTTTAATAGATTGCTTATTTTTGCTTTTGTTGTTGGTTGACATTGAAGAATAGTTTCTCTTTTAAAAAAGAACAATCTGAACTTTTGCAAATGCTAAGTATGTTAGGGAAAAAAATGCTGTAATTTAATAATGCAGAGGCAGTGCCAAGTAATGTAAGACTGAACAATGATCTAGTTTGAATTTGGATAAACTACATCTGTAGGTAGAGCATTCTTTATTACAGAAATGTCAGGAAGATATGTTTACAGTAAAATTGACTAATGGAGAAAGTAGAATATAAAATAAACAGCTTCAGTGTAGCATATGGTATAAAATTCTAATAAAAATAATCAAAAAGGTGACAACCTTGATTGATGGTTATAGCATTAGAGTCCGAAGTAAACTTTAATTTCTTATATTTTCTTTTTAATCAGGATAACAGCATCATTATGGACTGGAGAAAAGTCATTTTGTAGTGGCATGACCAAAAGAGTTTGGGATAGTATGTAATCTAATAAGGAATAGGATATAAGAATCTTTGAAAAGACATCTAACTTCATGCCTAAGAATTAGATGCATTATAAAATGAATTTTATCTATGATGCAATAAGATGTGTTCCAAACAAATATAGGAAAATTAAATTTGAACAGAGCATTTTTTTCCTGAAATATGTTGGACTCAATTTAGTTTATGGTATGCTATAATCAGAATAGTAAAATTCTCAAAATATTGTTTACAAAGAATTTATCTGGGCTGGAGCCATATTGAATAAAATTGTTTTCTGTTTAACTTACATCAATTAAAAATTGTTGTTGTTGTTCAGTCACTAGTCATGTCCAACTCTCTGAGACCCCATGGATGTCAGGTTTCCCTGTCCTTCACTATCTCCTGGAGTTTGCTCATTTTCATATCCATTGAGTCGATGATGCCATCCAACCATCTCATCCTCTGTCGTCCCCTTCTCCTCCTGCCCTCAATCTTTCCCAGCATCAGGGTCTTTTCCAATGAGTCAGCTCTTTGCATCAGATGGCCAAAATAGTGGAGCTTCAGCTTCAGTTCTTCCAATGAATATCCAGGGTTGATTTCCTTTAGGATTGACTGGTTTGACCTCCTTAGGAAATTAAATTTTTTAAAATAAATTACAAAACAGTTGGAGAACAATTGTTACTAAGTTTAAGAAAAAGAATGCCATAAATATTGCCATCAAATTATAAACTCCCAGAAAAAGGACAAGTATAGAAAGGACTATGTTGGAACTATGTTTGTTGCTGCTGGTAAGATCTGAAACATCATTGTAGTTTAGTGGAAAGTTATTCCTCTTGATAGAAATCAGGCTGATGCCCCTGATACCTTCAACAATGAACCAATGTGCTCTGAAGGAAAAATAAAAGTTATAAATATTCAAAGCAAGTATGTTGAAAATACAACTTTATTTCTTTTTATGCTTTCTGTAACTTTTTGCTAAATGGCTGCATTTGCCTCATCTTCTAATTTTTACAACCTAATTACAATATAAGGCACCCAAAGAGCTCAGAATAGAAGATTCAGTCAACTGCAGTTTTATTGTTGACACTGATTTCCAGTACCATGCAAATGGGCCCACCATTCATTCCTGATCAGTTACTGTCTTTGTAGTTGAAATTTGCCTTTTGTTTTTGCATTCTCCAAAGGGGCTTCCTTGGTGTCTCAGTGGTAAAGAATCCACCTGCCAATGCAGGAAATGTGGGTTCAATCTCTGGGTCAGGAAGATCCTCTGGAGAAGGAAATGGCAACGCATTCCTGTATTCTTGCCTGGGAAATCTCCTGGACAGAGAAGTCTAGAGGGCTATAGTCCACGGGGTCACAAAGAGTTGGACATGACTTAGCAACTAAACAACAACAATATCACTTGCTAAAGCCTCTTTTTCCTTTAAAAGTTACTTGTTTTCAAATATTATTGCTCTAGCCTTTGGATCATGGGTATAATACAACTCCTGGGATCTCAGTTAATGTGAGAAGAGCCAGTCTTGAAAACCTTAGGAATCCTATTCAGCCTGAACACAAAATTATTTCAAGAGTTAAACGTCACTAAAATATTCAACAACAAAAACTTATTATATGGATGAGGTTTTTCAAACACTTGTATTTTTCAAACCAAATTCTGTATCAGTCAGGTTTTAACCACAGAAGTAGAATTTATATCTATCTGTATTATGTATATAAACACTGGATACATATTTAAAAATTTGTTTTTGTTTTTGTTACAGAGAACTGGCTTATGCATTTGCAGAGACTAGTTCAACAGTCTCTGTAAGGCTGTTGTCTTTACATCTGCTGCTGGAGCTTGACATCCACAGACGAGGCAGTTAGGAAGGTGAGATCACAAGCAGGCTGGAGCCCACAGGATGAACTCAAACCCTGTTGGCTCCTGTTGCTTCTGGCTTAACTGATGCGTCTGTCCTGCGGAAGCTGGGGCCATTTGTCAGAGTTAATCCCAGGTACCTGGCCCAGGAGTTAAAGCTGCTGAAGGAGATCCAGGTAGGTAATTTATTTTGAGCCTGGATGTTTCTGCACATCAGCCAGATGAGTCAGCAGATCAGCAACAACATGTGTCAGCTGCAAAATGGCTGCATCGTTCCCGCTCTTCCTTCGTTCATCCTAGCAGCTCAACTGGAGAACAAGTCCCTTCATAAGGAGCTGAAAGAACAGAATGAAGAAGCTGGTCCTAGACCAAATAAGGAGGAATGTGAGGTTCTTAATATAAAGGAATGTAGCAGCGTGTGGTTTATATTCCTAACATAACATTTTCTGACATATCACAATGGTATGTTTAGTATTCAGCTCACATATCTTGCATAGCTCACATGCAGCCTTCCCCTTCATTTAGAGAATGCATTTTTGCTCATTATTGTTATACCCCTTGTTCTCCTTTGAATCTCACCTCAACATTTCATCAGTGGCTAAAGCATGTGAATTCTAGTACATTCCTATGTCCTTTGGATGGAGTGGAGTGTGAAATAGCTGACAAAAATTACAACTCAGTAGTGGAAATGGATTAACTACTAATAAAAAATTTCACAGTTACTTTTTGTAATATGACTTAAATTTAGTGGCTAGTATTCAGAGAGAAAAAAAGGAAGCAAATGGAATTATGAAAAGTGGATGGAATTGATTTTTTAAGCATAAGGAATTGTGAGGAAAGACACAGCCATACTGATATAAATGCAGCTTCCAGTAAATCTCATTCCTCTTAGCCGTAATTATGAAAATCCTCTTGAGCATTTCAGTCTGTTGTGAGCTGCTTTGCTGTTTTTCACAACAGAGACAATTTCAGTTATCTTAGAAATCTGGAGCAGCCTTCAGCTTGATGCCCAGAAGACTCGCTGGTACTGTGCTCGGGGTCAATTGTTGCTTAAACTACTTTTAGAGTCTATTCAACATGACAAGCAGATCAATCTTTTCAATTCAGAACTGATGAAATTCTACATTTTAGAAAGCATTGCCTGGAGAGTATGAATTCAATAGATGTTTTTGAGGACCATTTGGTGTTTCTTTAGACTGTTGTACTTGGGCTTTTCTAAATGCAGAATACTAAACCCATTTGGATCTTTTAAACAGGCTTAGTTCTCTCAATATATACTTATTGTTCCAGAGTAGAAGGAATTAATCTTAGAACATCATCTTGTCGTTTAACTAAGTATTGGCACTGATTTTAAGTAGTTGTGTAAAATAAGGAAATTAACATCATGGTTTTATTGATGCATTTTTTTTAAACTTACAAATCACATGCTGAGGTATGCATAAATGAAAATGCTAGGGTAAAATGTACTACTTCTAGGCTATCACAAGAAAGATGGAAACTCACATTATTTACCATTTAGACTTACAATCAAAGAGCTTTCATACTTGAGTGTAACTAATTATACCCCAAAATAGATTGGCATAAGAGCAAATGGATCTTAGACAGAAAGTAGAAAGCAATAAATAGGCACCAGCTGGACAAATGACACCTGCAGTGTAATCAACCAGGATTAATTTTATGTAGCTAAAACATTCATCCTACTTAACAAAAGAATTTGTGGAAATTTTTGAATTTTTGGTTATACTCCCTGAAATTGTTTTTAATTGACTTTTTTTGTGGACAGATGCAGAAAATGGAAATTGAGGTATGATCCTGTGAAAAGGATGCCTCTCTATCAATATTAAGGAGATAGACTTGGGTAGGGAGCAAAGAGTGTTGACCTGCAGTGCTGGATTGAAGGATGGCCTTGGTGAAGAAAATTCCTTTTTCTATATTTACAGGTAACATTATATTATGTTGTTGGGAAATATGAAATATTCCAACAAGAATTCCTTACTGAGGTGATCAGTGCTTTCCACCAGCACATGATAAAATAAGGGTCAGCCCCTACCTAGTTGCTCTATTTGTCCAAATACTAAATCTGTGATTTTGGCATTGATATTTCAAGTAAACAATAGTTGAATGGAATAACTACGAGATAAGCAGAGAAAGATGGAAAACACCTTTGACTGGGCTACACACTGGGGACACGACAGTGAATTTAGGGATATGTAATTTGTAACTGGACTTGGTTTTAAAAACCTCTGGTTTTAACATGAGGTATCTTGATTGTGAAGGCCATCAGACATTTTAATGTTTTTGACGGAAATGCTAGTGTTTGCTCTCCATTATATTTGCAGTGTGATTGGGAAAGGTTTAAGTTATGTGCCTGACTGTGGAGAGATCAGAGATGCACTACAAGCTGACTGATAGCAGGAGAGAATGCACTGAAACATTTTTGTACTCTGCATTTTGATTGGTTGATGATTTGGCTTCTCAGGCTGCTGAGGCTGCAAAAGGAGTGAGGAAAATGAACCAGCCACTAAATTTCAAAACACTGAGGAGGTCAGAGAAGCTGGGGTTATTATCATCTCTCAGCGAGCACATAAAGCATTAAACGTTTTTGGCCCCGTTTTTGTGACAGAGATTTTGACAAGAACATAAAACAAAAGCCTCACAAATTCATGCTGCTGACAATGATTATAACACGACCAGGGAATGGTATAAATGTCAACATTTCTTGAATCAATTTGAAGATGGTGGTCTGGCAGTCTTCCGCAGACACTGCAAATTATTACATTAGAATTTCTCCACTTATGATTGCAGTACTGGAAAAGGTGAAGGAGTTTCTATGCATGACCAAAAAAGGATTTTTAAAAACTCACCACCAAATTCTGAGAAGTAATAGATTTTCCCAGAATTACAAGACACGTTTCTGAAACTTCCTGAAAAGTATATAAAACAAAGCTAACAATTTCTAGAGGTTCATATAGTAACATTTAGATTCAAATTAACCTCATGGTTTTGATGATTTAAAAATATTTTACTAAATCTTTCTGTAGCAGCTACATAAATTATTTCAAATTTTTACTTAGCCTCTTCTTACCAGTGGCTTTTTGTGAAGTTATTTTTGGTTATAGAATAATGCCTTTTTACAAAATATCCATACCTTTGTTGGTTATTGCAAAAAACAGATTCTTTTTAATCATGTGATAGAATACCAGATTAATAGAAATCAGCATTTTGGGTTTAATTTGTACCAAGTGGGTATTAAATACAACTTTTAAAAGCATGAAAAAGCAGTGAGTGTACATTATCCTAAGTTCATCTGCATCTTAAAATTTCTTGAAAGGAAAGGAACATTTTAAATCGCTCCTTGATCCTAGCGTTTATCTGAAGAGTCCAAGGAACCACTAGGTGTTGCTCTAAGACAACTTCCTATAGACAAACCAGCAAATTGCTTCACGGTCTCAAGATTTCATTGGTCATTGTAATTTTCTTAAAAATGCCAAGTTTAAATCTGTCTTAGAAAATTAGCTTTAAATAGTCTGTGATCATCTATTAAATGTATAATGCATGCACACATACCTCCCATATGCGTTGTAAATGAAAATCAAACACACACACACACACACTCACACATATATGTGTAATACTGATGGTTGTATTCATTTAATACCAAAATAATCAGTTTAAGTGTGGCAAACACAACTGCTTTTTCTGTTTACTTAAGCAGTCCCCAACTGTTGATTTGGTTGACATTTCTGAACTGAGGAATTGTTTAGTGTTAGGGGAATGGAACCTGTGTTTTAGTTCAGGTTTCTTACCTTATCAAGCAGCTCCCTCAAAAGGACTTTTGGATCTGGGTAGTATGATACCCATTCTCCTTCCCTATCTCCCATATTCCCTCTCAGTTTATAATCCAGTAACCCATCAGGGATTCTGACATTTGGCACACACAGGAAATGAGTTTTCTTAGCTCATTGATGTTTCTCCCATAGTTGAAAACTACTCTGTGCCCTGGCTTGGCATATTTATACTGATCATTACAAAAGCCTGGATGAGAATATTAGAAATGTTATAATATGAAAATGGAGTGAACTAGAACTTCAGGGAAAATACTGAATAATACCTGGTTTCTGCACAAGAGTTTTTGTGGCTCTCTATTTTACAGGGCTCTACAGTTTTGTGAAGGAGAAAAGGACAAAAATGCTTTGGTAAACAGAACATGGATAAAGCATAAGAAATGACCAAGAACTGTCTCTTTGAAACCAAATCATTCATGGTTTCTTATCTTTTAATTTATATGAAGAGATATAAAATATTAAACTATAGTGAATTATCATTTTGCTTTCATTCCATTTTTTATAAAAGCATTTTTGGTAGGATATTTCCAAAAGATATAAAAAAATCCTCTTGATGCTATTTTTGATTCTACATTGGCTAAAATCAACTAAAATCAATGCATCAAGGACTCAAACTAGATTTTGCCAAGGAAATAGATGTTGATCTAATACCTTATATATCATCAATGATTATGACAGATCACCTATTGATATAGTTTTCCTGGAAAATTATAGAAAGTTTGCAGCCTCAAAAATATCAGAGCTCTAAACAATGTCATATATTTTTTGTCATCTTGTGTATACAGTTATCCTTAGGTAAAATATTTAGACTGCATTCATATATACCAACTTTACTAATATATTTGTGCCAAATGTACAAGGTCTTAATTATCTTGGAATTTGCCTATGTTGGATACTTTTTAAAGACAAGAATTTTTGTCACAGTAACACATTCATTAAGGAAACAGCTTTTTGGAACCAGGGAGCTTGAGTTTGAATCCTGACTTAGTCATTTTCAAGCAGATTAACTGTAAAGTTTCAGTTTCTCAGCCATTACACTGGGAAAACTTCCCTGGTTGCTTAGTTGGTGCAGAGTCTGCCTGCAATGTGGGAGACCTGGATTTGATCCCTGGGTCGGGAAGATCTCCTGGAGCAGGGCATGGCAATCCATTCCAGTATTCATGCCTGGAGAATCCCATGGACAGAGGAGCCTGGTGGGCTACAGTCGATGGGGTCACACAGAGTCAGACACGACTGAATGATAGCACATACATGGTACTCAGGGTGTTGTTCTAAGAATTACAAGAAATAAAACATGTTAAGGACCTGGCTTTCCATATTTCCTGCATAACAGAAAATATCCAATAAACATTACATTGAACTCTGTCCTGTGTTTGTATTTGATCTCAAGGAGATTCACAGTGTTCTCCAGAAGTGACTATCGCAAATTGCTGAAATTTATCCCCTTTAAAGCACTGAATGCCTTTTCTGTTTTACTCTTTCATATGGAAATCTGTTGAAATATAGTGCATATTTTCAATATTTGCTGACCTGACTATAGTCATCATGGTTTAACCATTTCTAGATGGCTCAGGACCTAAAGAATGGAGACGAGTTATAATATTTTTGCTTTTGTAAGATTATCTTTAAGTCATTACTGCTATGTGAGGGATCTGTAACTTTTCCCCAGGTGATATCATGTTGGTTTACTTTTGGAGTTCCTATATTTACTTTGCAATATTTTTCTATCTTTTCTGTGGGTTATAATTGGAAATTAGAGACAGAAGAGAAGTGAGATGATGCATATAGCACATAATATAGCCTTGGGAAACAGTTTCTCTGTTTGGGAGGCAGGAGCTGAGATGTGGTGAAAGGGATGAGATTGGTGCATAAATTCTCATCTATACCACTGCTGCTTATTGGCATTTTTTGCTCACCTTCTGGATGTTGGCTGAGTTCTGGATGATGAAGGTTTAATAGGTGCTACTTCTGAGTCAATAATGTGTTACATCTTTTCTTGCTGAACCATGTGAGACTTGACATGCCCTGTACTAAATGAAAAGACATTGCTATTACCTAGAAATGCAGCATCTCTATCTTAAACCAGTGTCCCATCCTTCATATGTAACCCCCATCATTCAACTATCTCTCTTCCCTTCATCCTATCTGCCTCTTCTCAAATACTTTTGAACTTCTAGGGTTTTAACCTTTTCAATTTTTATTCATTATCAGTTTCTTTTGTTTTTACTGCCTTCTCTAGCTAGAGCAGATGACATGATCTCATTGCTTATAATTATTAATGCATTATTTTTGAAACTGGGCTCTCTTACTTATTCCCTCCATACTTTTATTTAACTCACCTAAAACATTTCAACTGTGTATCATTGCAATTGTTTTACAGTGTGGCTGTGAGCAGTGTGGAGATGAGGGGCAGGGTTACAGGAAAGATATAACAGATTTAGACAACTCTACAGATTGGGGATAGTCAGAATGATAAGACCTCTGCAAGGACCATTGATTTCCTTTTAGGTTGCTAGTCATCTGCCTCTCTGTTCTCTGTAACACTGTCACTATTTTCATTTGATTTCATATCCTTCCACAGCCTCTTAGCAAACCATTTAACTTTTTCCTTCCCGGTGTGTGTGTGCTCAGGTGCTCAATCACGAGCCACTCTTTGCGACCCCATGGACTGTAGCCCACAAGGCTCCTTTGTCCATGGACTTTTCCAGGCAAGAATACTGGAGTAGATGACTGTTTCCTACTCCATGGTCCTTCCCAGAATAGAAGTTATTACAGACTTCTCAACTTCTTGAACACTGTCATTATCCATCTATCATCTTTCTTTCTTTTCCATGAGTTCAGTGGATGAATTATCTCTTCTCTGCTTGAAAGCATCCTTCTTCCTGTGCCCTTCCTACTATTTCCTTCTGCTCACCTCAGCCCGTCAATGGTGTACTCTCTTACCTCTCTCGTCAAACCTTCTTCCCTGCTGAATCCCTAAGGAAACATTTCTTTCTTTTGGCTTCCCCTGGCCAAATCTGTATAAACCTCAGCATCAAAATAAATAACGAGAGTAACCTAGTAACCTGTAGATTAAAATAAGACCCATGAGTCCAAAAGGATTTAAATAAGTACATGAAAAATGAAAAAGTAGTGGAAAAAACGTCTTCCTCACATGGCAACAAATAGAAGACAGAATTGAATTAGAAAGTCAAAATTTGGCAGCTGCCTATTAATGTTTCAGATAAGGATCATTTATGAAGGTAAAAATTAGTGGGTGAATATTTTTAGGACTAACAGGACATTTATATAGTCTTAAAAACTTTTCCTACAAAACACTTATTAATACAAAGATGTAATTAGTAACTTTACAGAGGAGAAAACTGGCGACACCACCTGAATTAGTGATCACAGTTAACGTCTCAGCAATGAGACATAGAGATAACTGCACTTCCTAATATGGAGTGATGAGAAGACAGCAATCTTATCTTTGTGGTTTAAAAAAATGTGTAACATGAATCTAATTGTGAGACAACCTTGGCCAAGCCAAAATTAAGAAACTATCTTCAAAAATAAATTAGTTTTCAAAAATATCAAGGTCATTAAAGAGAAAGACTGTGGAGCTTCTAGATTAAAGGAGAATAAAGAGACATGACAATATGTGATTCTAGATTAGAGCCTGGAATAAAAATTTTTTTTTCTTTTGCTAAAAGGACTTCAGTGAAACAACTGGAAAAAACTTGCATAAGGCCTGTTGATTAGATAGTAATATTATATTAGTATTTTCCCCCAGCTTTAATGAGATGTTACTGACATATAACATGTACAAGTTTAAGGTGTAAAATGTGTTGATTTGATACATGTATATGCTGTGAGATGATTACCACAGTAAGATTAGTTAACACTTCCATTCCTTCACATAATTATCTTCTTTTGGTAATAACATTTAAGATTTACTCTCTTAAGAACTTTCAAATATATAATATAGTATTATTAGTTATAGTCACAATTCTATACATTATATCTTCAGAATTTATTCATATTATACCTGGAAATTTGCACCTTTTGACCAATATCTCCCTCTTTTTTCCAATCACCAGTCTCTGGCAACCACCATTCCATACTCTATTTCCATGAGTTTGGCTTTTTAAGATTCTACATATAAGTGGAAACATACAGTATGTGTCTTTGTCTGACTTACTTCACTTAGCATGAAGCTCTTAAGTTTATCCATGTTGTCACAAAAGGCAGAATTTCTTTTTGGTGGGTGAATAATGTTTAATTCACATTTTAAAAATTCTTTCATCGTCAGTGAATACTTGGATTGTTTCTATGTCTTACCTGTTGTGACATGGAACATGTCACACGGATTACACATATCTCTTCAAGGTTGCAATTTCATTTTCTTCGAATATAGGTCCAGAAGTGAGATTGCTGTGTTGTATAGTAGTTCTGCTTTTCCGTGCTGTTTTCCATAATGGCTGTACCAATTAGATTCTTACCAACAGTGCATGTCCTGACCATCACTTGTTATCTCTTGTTTTTGATGATGGCCATTCCAGCAGCTGTGAAATGATATCTCATTGTGGTCTTCATTTGCATTTCCCCAGTGATTAGTGATATTGAGTATCTTTTCATATATGTGTTGGCAATTTCTGTTTTTTTTTTGGAGAAATGTCTATTCAGGCCTTTTGCCACATGAAAAGTTGGATTATTTATTTTTGCTATTGAGTTTTATAAGTTCCTTGTATAGTTAGGATATTAACCCCTTATAATATATCTATATAGTTTACAAATATTTTCTCCCATTTTATAGGTTACATTTTCACTTTGTTGATGGTTTCCTTTGCTGTGCATAGCTTTTTAGTTTGCAGTAATCCCATTTGCTTATTTTTATTCTTGATACTTGTATTTTAGGGGTCATATCCAAAAAATTATTGCCAAGAGCATTAAAAGAGCTTTTTCTGTAAGTTTTCTTTTAGTAGTTTCATAATGTTGGGTCTTACATTTAAATCTTTAATTAATTTTGAATTAGTTTTTGTGAGTCATGTTAAGATAGGAGGAGTCCAGTTTCATTTATTTGTGCATGAATATCCACTTTTCCTAGCAGCATTTATTGAATAAAGTGTCCTTTTCTCTTTGAGTATTCTTGACTCCTTTCTCACTTATTAGTTAACTATGTATATGTGAGTTTGTCTGGGCTCTTGATTCTGTTCCATTGTTCTATGTGTCTATTTTTATTCTGTTATCATACTGTTTTGATTACTATGGCTTAGTACTATAGTTTGAAAGGAGGGCATGTGATTCCTTAGGATTCATTCTTCTTTTCTCAAGGTTGATTTGGCTATGTGGATTCTTGTGATTCAGTACAAATTTTACAATTGCTTTTTTTTCCCCTTTACTATGAAAAATACTACAGGGATTTTGTTAGTGATTGCATTGACTCTATACATGGCTTTGAATAGTACAGACATTTTAACAATACTAATTCCTCTAACCCATGAATAAAGGAGACCTTTTAATTTATTTTTGAATTCTTGAATTTCATTCATCTTATATTTTCAGAGTATAGATCTTTCAATGCTTGGTTAAATCTATTCCTAAGTATTATTTTTAATGCTATTATAAGTAGGATTTTTTTTAAATTTCTTGTTTCAGATAGCTTACTGTTAGTGTATAAAATGCAAATGATTTTTCTGTGTTGATTTTGTACCTTCCAACTTTACTGAATTCATTTGTTAGTTCTAACAGTTTTTTTGTTTTTTTAAGAATTTTCAGTGTTTAAGATCATATCATCAACAAACAATTGTACTTCTTTCTGATTTGGGTAGCCTTTATTTCTTTTCCTTGCCTAATTTCTCTGGCTAGGATTTCCAGTATATGTTGAAAACAGTGGTCAGAATGGGCACTGTGTTTTTGTTTCTGATCTCAGCAGAAAAACTTTAAGCATTTCACTGTTGAGTATAATGCTAGCTGTGAGTTTGTCATATATAGTCTTTATTATGTTGAAGTACATTCTTTCTATATCAAATTTGCTGAGTTTTTTTTTTTTAATCATGAATGGATGTTGAATTTTGTCAACTGTTTCTTTTCCCACATATTTAGGTGATTAAAATAATTTGATTCTTCATTGTATCAATGTGGTGTATCATACTTAACATGATATGTTTTTAGGAATTTATTTCTTTTAAGTTGTCAAATTCATTGGCATTCTCTGCCTTTTGATTGGATAATTTAATCCACTTATATTTAAAGTAACCATTTATAGATAAGGCATCCCTTCCCATCACTTCATGGCAAATAGAGGAGGGTGAGGAAAGTGGAAGCCATGATAGATTTTATTTTCTTGGGCTGCAAAATAACTGTGGACTGTGACTGTGGTCATGAAATTAAAAGATGCTTGCTCCTTGGAAGGAAAAATGACAAACCTAGATAGCGTGTTAAAAAGCAGAGACATCATTTTGCCGACAAAGATCTGTATATTCAATGCTATGGTTTTTCCAGTAGTCATGTACAGATATGAGAGCTGGACCATAAAGAAGGCTGAGCACCAAATTGATAAAACCAATCAATCCTAAAAGAAATCAATCCTGAATATTCACTGGAAGGACTGATGCTAAAGCTGAAGCTCCAATACTCTGGCCACCTGATGCAAAGAGCAAAGTCATTAGAAAAAACTCTGATGCTGGGAAAGATTGAAGGCAAAAGGAAAAGGGGACGGCAGAGGATGAGATGGTTAGGACAGCATCACCAACTCGATGTACTTGAATCTGAGCAAACTCTGGGAGGTAATGGAGGACAGGGGAGCCTGGTGTGCTGTAGTCCATAGGGTGGCAGAGTCAGACATAACTTAGCGACTGAGCTGAACAGTACACTAAGGACTTCCTAATGACCTCTTACTGTTTTCTGGCTAGTCTGTAGTTGTCTTATTCTTTTCTTCTTCTTTTGCTGTCTTTCTCTGTAAACTGATGGTTTTATGTAACGGTTTGTTTTGATTCCCTTCTCTTTATCTTTAGTGTGTTCACTGTAGGTTTTGCTTTTTGGTTACCATGAGGCTTACATAAAACATCTTATAGGTATTATAGTATATTTAAATGTGGTAACAGCTTAACTTCAACTGCTTGCACAAATTCTACTCTCTTACTACCTACCCTCCGCACATTTTATGTTTTTGATGTTTAAATTTACTTTTTTTTATTGCATGTGCATTAACAAATTATTGAAGTTGTAGTTATTTTTAATACTTTTGTCCTTTAAACTTTTGTAGTAGAGTTGTTATTAACATACCACTACTCTGTTATAGTATTAGAGTATCCTGAATTTGACTATATACTTACCTTTATCAGTATGGTAATGAAACACTATTTTCTTGTTACTAATTAGCATCCTTTCATTTCAATTTAAAGAATAAAGCAGATCTAGTGGTGGTAAAATACCCCTTTTGTTTGTTTGGGACTGTCTTTGCCTCTGTTTCATTCCTGAGAGACAACTTTGCTAGGTAATGGTTTGGAAGTTTTTTCTTTTAGCACTTTGAGTGACCTATCTCTTGACCTCCAAGGTTTCTGAAGGAGTCTGGTGGGTGCTGGGGTGGACCAGCTCTGATGCTCATGGTAAAGTTGGGCACTTCCTTCCTTCTCTTTCTATAGGGAGGGTATCTGTCTTATATATGTGCATGGGGTATCTGGGTAACTGGATAGGGTGAATCTATGTTTCCCACTCTTTTCAATGCATCTAATCTTATTTCTGTGATTCACCTAAGTGCTTAACCCCTCACCTGGAATTCTTGGTAATTTTGAAGGTATTTTTGTGCATAAATAGTTGTTAAAGTGGTGTTTCTGGAGGAAACTGCTAGAAATTCCAATACCACTATCTTGTTGATACCCCTCTCATCTGAGTTGTTTTACTGTTGATGTCCTGATTTTGATAATTGTGCTGTTTATAGTAAAATGTTATTGCTTTTTAGTAAAATACTAAAATATTTAGAATATTGGGGTTAAAGGGGTGGCATACTCTTAACATGATTCAGAAAACTTAAATATATACCCACAATAAAGCAAATACAATAAGTTGTTAACATTTGGAGAATCTGGGTTAAGAACATATGAGGATACTTTGTACTGTTTCTACAGCTCTTTTGGATGATTTAACTTTAGAATGGACAATTAAAAAAAGAGATCACAATGTTTTAATTCTACATTTCTTTCTAGGTATTACACATTCAGTATGTTTTTTCTTTGTAGCCAAAAATTGCTGAGAAATTAGCCTTCACTTCTTGTATCCACCTCTTTATTTTTCTACAGCCTGGATTGTACCTCTCAGCAAGTGAAATTCCTTTCTTCAAGGTAACCAGTAGTCTCTCAGCTGCAAATTCCAATGCAGCTTCTCAATGCCATTATTACTTTACCCTTAACAGTATTTACATCATTGACCTTCTTCTTGATACCTTTTTTTTTTTTTTTTTGTGAGCTACACTCCTATATCTAACTCTTAACCTCTTACCAAAGCCCTCCATAATCAAATGTTCTGATCTAAACATGTTACTTTATCTCTCCCCCTTTCCTCTTTACTTGCCTTAAATGTGCCCTTCTTCCCCTCTATTTTGGGGAATGACACTGCAGCATACCTACTTGGATCAGAAACCAATCTGCCTTCAGTTCAGTTCAGTCGCTCAGTCATGTCCTACTCTTTGTGACCCCATGGACTGCAGCACGTCAGGCCTCCCTGTCCATCACTAATTCCCAGAGTTTACTCAAACTCATGTCCATTGAGTCAGTGATGCCATCCAACCATCTCATCCTTTGTTGTCCCCTTCTCCTTCAGCCTTCAATCTTTCCCATCATCAGGGTCTTTTCCAGTGAGTCAGTTCTTCACATCAGGTGGCCAAAGTATTGGAGTTTCAGCTTCACATCAGTCCTTCCAATGTATATTCAGGATAGATTTCCTTTAGGATGGGCTGGTTGTATCTCCTTGTTGTCCAAGGGACTCTCATGAGTCTTTTCCAACAACACAGTTCAAAAGCATCAATTCTTCAGCACTTAGCTTTCTTTATAGTCCAACTCTCACATCCATACATGACTACTGGAAAAACAATAGCTTTGACTAGATGGACCTTTGTTGGCACAGTAATGTCTCTGCTTTTTAATATGCTGTCTAGGTTGGTCAAAACTTTACTTCAAGGAGCAAGCATCTTTTAATTTCATAGCTGCAGTCACCATCTGCAGTGATTTTGGAGCCCCCCCCCAAAAAAAAAAATTCTGTTTCCATTCTTTCTCCATCTATTTGCCATGAAGTGATGGGACCAGATGCCATGATCTTAGTTTTCTTCAATGTTGAGTTTGAAGACAACTTTTTCACTCTTGTCTTTCACTTTCATCAAGAGGCTCTTTAGTTCTTCTTCACTTTCTGCCTTAAGTATGGTGTAATATACATATCTGAGGTTATTGATATTTCTCCCAGAAATCTTGACTCTAACTTGTGCTTCATACAGACCAGCGTTTAAGCAGGGTGACAACATACAGCCTTGATGTTCTCCTTTCCCAATTTGGAACCATTCTGTTGTTCCATATCCAGTTCTAACTCTTGCTTCTTGACCTGCATACAGATTTTTCAGGAGGCAGGTCAGGTGGTCTGGTATTCCCATCTCTTTAAGAATTTTCCACAGTTTGTTGTGATCCACACAGCCAAAGGCTTTGGCATAGTCAATAAAGTAGAAATAGATGTTTTTCTGGAACTCTTGCTTTTTCAATGATCCAACGGATGTTGGCAATTTGATCTCTGGTTCCTCTGCATTTTCTAAATCCAACTTGAACATCTGGAAGTTCATGGTTCATGTAAAGAGAAGCCCCAGCAAGATGGTAGGAGGGGCGAAATCATGTTTAGAATCAAACCCCATACCCGCCAGGGAAGCTCAGAGGGCTCAAACATACCTTGTATGTACCAGAACCCAGAGACCCCACAGGGACTGAGACAGAACTGTGTTTGAGTGTTTCCTGAGGAGGTACAGGTCAGCAGTGGACTGCTTCAGGGGCAGGGGCTCTGGGCACAGTAGATCTGGGTATGGCATAAGTTCTCTTAAAGGAGGTTGCCATTAATCCCACCATAGAACCACTTGAACTTACACAGGACTGGGGAAACAGACTCTTGGAGGGCACAAAGAGAAACTTGTACGTACCAGGACCCAGGAGAAAGGAGCAGTGACCCCACAAGAGACTGACCCAGACTTGCCATGAATGTCCAGGATTCTCCAGCAGAGGTGTGGGTTGGCGGTGGCCTGCTGCAGAGTTGGGGGCACTGAGTGTAGCAGAGTATGCATGGGATCTTTTAATGGAGATAATCTTCATTACTTCCACCATAGTTTAAGCATAACAGGGAGGGAACACAGCCCCACCCATCAACAGAAAATTGGATTAAAGATTTACTGAGCATGCTCTGCCCATGAGAATAAGACCCGGTTTCCCCCTCAGTCAGTCTCTCCCATCAGGAAGCTTTCATAAGCCTCTTATCCTTCTCCATCAGAGGGCAGACAGACTGAAAACCACAAGCACAGAAAATCAATCGATCTGATCACATGGACTACAGCCTTGTCTAAATCAGTGAAACTATAAGCCATGCTATTAGGGCCACCCAAGACAAACGGGTCATGGTGGAGAGGTCTGACAAAACATGGTCCACTGGAGAAGGGAATGGCAAACCACTTCAGTATTCTTGCCTTGAGAACAGCATGCACAGTATGAAAAGGCAAAAAGATAGGACAATGAAAGATGAACTCCCCAGGTCGGTAGGTGCCCAAAATACTACTGGAGATCAGTGGATAAATAACTCCAGAAAGATTGAAGAGACAGAGTCAAAGCAAAAACAACATCCAGTTGTGAATGTGATGGGTGATAGAAGTAAGGTCCGATGCGATAAAGAGCAATATTGCATAGGAACCTGGAATGTTAGGTCCATGAATCAAAGCAAATTGGAAGTGGTCAAACAGGAGATGGCAAGAGTGAATGTTGACATTTTAGGAATTAGCGAACTAAAATGGACTGGAATGGGTAAATTTAACTCAGATACCCATTATATCTACTACTATGGGCAAGATTCCCTTAGAAGAAATGGAGTAGCCATCATAGTCAACAAAAGAGTCTGAAATGCAGTACTTGGATGCAATCTCAAAAACGTCAGAATGATCTCTGTTCATTTCCAAGGCAAACCATTCAATATAACAGTAATCCAACCCTATGCCCTGACCAGTAATGCTGAAGAAGCTGAAGTTGAATGGTTCTATGAAGAGCTACAAGACCTTCTAGAACTTACACCCCCAAAAGATGTTCTTTTTGTTGTAAGGGACTGGAATGCAAAAGTAGGCAGTCAAGAGATACCTGCAGTAACAGGGAAATTTGGCCTTGGAGTACAGAATAAGCCAGTGCAAAGGCTAACAGAGTTTTGCCAATAGAATGCACTGGTCATAGCAAACACCCTCTTCCAACAACAGAAGAGAAGACTCTACACATGGATATAACCAGATGGTCAATACCAAAATCAGATTGATTCTTTGCAGCCAAAGATGGAGAAACTCTATACAGTCAGCAAAAACAAGACTGGGAGCTGACTGTGGCTCAGATCGTGAACTCCTTATTGCCAAATTCAGACTTGAATTGAAGAAAGTAGGGAAAACCATTAGGCCATTCAGGTATGACCTAAATCAAATCTCTTATGATTATACAGTGGAAGTGAGAAATAGATTCAAAGGTTAGGTCTGACAGACAGAGTGCCTGAAGAACTATGGACAGAAATTCATGACATCGTACAGGAGGCAGGGATCAAGACCATCCCCAAGAAAAAGAAATGCAAAAAGGCAAAATGATTGTCTGAGAAGGTCTTACAAATAGCTGTGAAAAGAAGAGAAGCAAAAAGCAAAGGATAAAAAGAAAGATATACCCATTTGAATGCAGAGTTCCAAAGAATAGCATGGAGAGATAAGAAAGCCTTCCTCAGTGATCAATGCAAAGAAACAGAGGAAAACAATGGAATGGGAAAGAGTAGAGATCTCTTCAAGAAAATTAGAGATTCCAAGGGAACATTTCATGCAAAATGGGCTCCATAAAGGACAGAAATGGTATGGACCTAACAGAAGTAGAAGATATTAAGAAGAGGTGGCAAGAATACACAGAAGAACTATACACAAAAGGTCTTCACAACTCAGATAATAATGGTGTGATCACTCACCTACAGCCAGACATCCTGGAATGTGAAGTCAAGTGGGCCTTAGGAAACATCACTACGAACAAAGCTAGTGGACGTGATGTTATTCCAGTTGAGCTATTTCAAATCCTAAAAGATGATGCTGTTCAAGTGCCACACTCAAAATGCCAGCAAATTTGGAGAATCTAGCAGTGGCCACAGGACTGGAAAGGGTCAGTTTTCATTTCAATCCCAAAGAAAGGCAATGTCAAAGGATGTTCAAACTACCACACAATTGCACTCATCTCACAAGCTAGTAAAGTAATGCTCAAAATTCTCCAAGCCAGGCTACAACAGTATGCGAATCTGCCTTACTCTATCTTAAATCAGTCACAATTCCTACAATTCTGTAAATTTATCTCAATCTGTCCTTTAATCTTTATTTCCATTTCTGTGTCTATTGCTTTGGTTTAAGCCTGTGTACTTTCTTGCTTGTGTTAGTTAACTATACTACACATGGGAAATGGCAGCCCACTCCAGTACTCTTGCCTAGAAAATCCCATGGACGGAGGAGCCTGGTAGGCCACAGTCCATGGGGTCGCAAAGAGTTGGACACCACTGAACGACTTAACTTTCACTTTCTTTCACACATGTGGGCATCAGAGAATGTTGATTTAGGTTTCCAAATGTGTAAAACCAAGTGGGTCATCACCCTTTGTGATTTAATTTCCTCCTCTGCAAATTAGGCCTAATAATGTGTACATGGGAAATTTTTTTGGCATGCATAGGCTGAGGCAAAGTATCAGGCAGCTTTTGTTAGCTGTGGAGGATTATACCAAAGCTCGTTGCTTCATTCCCTAAAGTCTTCTACCTTTCTAGAAGTGCAATTACCATACTTGCTCTGTACAAAGTCCATGCTGCCAGTGGGGTCAGGAGAGAACTATAGCATATTTGGATGTAAGGGGATGAGAATATTCTGCTGTTTCAGATAAAATGCCTTTCCCTTAGCACAGAGATCTACAAATGTGCTTATATCTACCTCTTGGCATTCAGCAGTCCAAAAGCATGTCAACTGTACTTTTATTTACAATGATGCATAGCATAAAAAAGGACCTCCTTTCTTGGTGGTCACAAGACCTCTTTCTTGGATTTTACAAAAGTAGCTCCTCTGCTTTTTTCAGTAGCTTCCTAAGGAACAAATATGCCTTGGTAGAGATTAAATAAAATCAATTAATTAGGCAAGCCTTTAAGCAACAATGGAAACAGGAGTCAGGAGCTATGTTAATGCCTTGTCTTGGGCAGACAATGCTTAGCACTTGCTCATGTACTAAAAGCACAGTCACACAGGTCGGTATTATGTTTGCTGAAAGACTGAATGATTAGTTTACTGAATGGATGCTGCAGCTCTTTTGTTGGTTTTATACAGCTAACTTAATTATTGCCAGTGGCAACAGCAGGGTCCATGTCAGCTACTGATGCCATTTATACTGCTGAAGCAGTCAGTGCCAGTGTTTCCATTAGAAATCTCTGTGTTTAAAAGAATACTGATTAAGTAAAGAAATAAACGGAAAGAGAGAAGCTTCACGAATTCTGAAGATATGTAGATAGGGTTGCTCCTATCTGAAAAAAGAAAGACTCTACATTAATTTGTTCTTTCATTCAGCAAGTATTTACTGAACACCTACTATGTCCTAGCTGGTGTGCATGATAGAAATGGTTAGTGAAACATGTCTCAGGTCCCCTGGGGGTTACAGTCTAGAGTGGAAGACAAATGATAAGAGGATGATAAACAAGTAAATAAATGTTTACTAATTGTGTTTAAGTATGATGAGAGAAATAAACAGATGCTGTAAAATGTTTTAACTGAATGAGGATATGGAAGTGATGTATACATAAGGTTAGAGAAACCCTCTTTCAGAAAGAGAAGTTCAAACTGAAACTTGAAGGTTAAAAAGAAGTGGCTGGGCAAATTCTAGGCAGAGACCTGCATATCCCAAACTCCTTACACTAGAAGTGGTTTGGAGTATTCAGAGATGTTGGCAGTCGGCTGGCTTATTATGGTGGATTGTTCCTTTTGGTCATCATGAATTTATATTGAAGACAACATATCCAGTTTTTCTGTTCTTCTCTAGCATCATTTAGTTGCGTAGGTGTAGGTGTGGACAAGTTAGACAACTGCGTTCATTCAGTTGTTTTCTGTTTGCTTGTGAGTGTGATGCTGAAGAGTCTTGGGGAGTATAAAATATTTCAAGACAGTACATTAAACAAATCAATCTTAGGATCTCACAGGAAGAAAAATGGAAGTATATACAGGTGGGATCATATAGGTAGAAAGTAAGCAGCACAGTAAAGGAGTTCATGGTCTGTAGCCAGAGACAGTGTCCAGGGGGCAACTGTAAGTATGAGTATCTGAGTGTGTGTTAAGGACCTTCCACTGAGAGGGTTTAGAGGGATGTGGTGGACATCCTTAGAAGTCTGCTTATATTGGTAGCTTCATTTTCTCTAAATTTGTCTTTGTCATTCCACATGTCCATCTGCATATTTTGCTATTGAGGATACTGACCATGTCTCACTCCCTAATACACAGCTTCATCAGAGTCTGTCTTTTCAAACCCTAAAAACTTTTTGGGAAAAAAGATCCATCTTCATTTAAATTTTACTTGTTTCTCTATCCCGTTCTCTGTTTTTTTACCAGCTGGCCTGTTAGTTAACAAGAGAGACAAATTCAGTTAAATATTAACTGAGGATGATAGTTTAATTTATTATCCTAGATAACACATTTGCATTTTAGCAGAAGCTTTTAAGAACAAATAGAAAAGAGTATCTAATGTAGAAATTTAAGCCAAATTTGGTATAGAACATTTTTTTTGCCTCTATGTTAAATCTTGGGGATAATAATTTAATTTACCTATATGTCAAATCCTGGGGATAATCACTTAATTTACTTATATGTAGGGTCAATCTAGGTATGAGAGTCATTGTTTTAAAGCTTTAACAGAAATGGAGACCTATTACTTGCTGTAGTTTGAAGTGAACTTAGAAACAGTACCGTTTTCAACTTTTGGTGGTAAGGAAATGAGATCTAGAAAACAAAATTAGTTGCCTTATCTGCTTAATTACTTAGCCAGTGGCTACTCAAACCCCAATCTATACCCTACCATATATGGTTTACCTACTTACCGGGGAAATTAAAATGAAACCTTCTCAAATAGATGAAAGAGTGTGCTTCTGTAAAAGACATCCAGGTGGAGATTCTACCATCTTCTAAAGTGCCTCATCCAATATTCAGTAACCTTTATAACAGGAAATCATCTGTTATAATCCAGCATGGGTAGTAGAAAGAACACTGGGTTTGAAATGAGGCTTGTATTGTGGTTGTAGCTTGTATTGTATAGCTATGGTAGGCAGCCTCTTAGATGGTCTCCGATGGTCCCCACTTCTTCATATTTATGCCTTTTTTGTAATCCTTTCCACTTGTGTGTGGGCTTGACCTAGTGACTTGCTTTTGTTCTAGTGAAGAGCGTAATTGGAAGAATATCACTTCTAGCAAAAGTGAAAGAATATCACTTCCAATATAAGGTTATGAAAAGACTGGCTCTCATCTTGGGAACTCTTTGCTCTCTCAGATCACTTCCTCAGGGGCAAGCCATTGTGTGCTATAAAAGCCCATGCAGCAAGGAATCAAGGCCAGCCAGCAGCCACATGAGTGAATTTTGGAAGTGAATTGGACCTCTCTTCTGCATCCCCCACACCCCTTGCCTATCTGAGTCCTCAAATGAGATTGCAATCCTGGCCAGGAGTTGAGCTAGCCTGCCTCCTCATGACACACCTGGAGCCAGAGGTACCCAGACAAGTTGCAACCCTCTTCCTGACTCACCAAAACTATGAGATAAATAAATGTCTGTTGTTTGTTTAGGTAGCATACTTTTGTGCTAGTCCTAGCCTTTCTGGGTCTTGGTTTCTTCACTTGTATATGTTCAACAATTGAACCAAGTGACCTTTGAGGCCACATATTATACAGATTGCTCTTAGGTATCTGAATTCCTCATATATTACCATAAGTCAATTCTAATTCTGTCTTCAGTAGTGATGAAGAATACTCAGCTATTTTTCTTCTAAAAATAAACCATCAAATATTATGGCTGTAAGGCAGCTTATTAATTCCCTTCCAGTCCAACATGTGAAAATAAAATAAAACCTTTGATGTTTAAGGATTTGGTTTTATCTTATTACTTTCCAATGCTAACTTTACTTATCACTCTAAACAATAGTTCTACACTATTATCACCTAAATCTTATTCTTTACAAAGTCCTACAAGAAAAGATGCATAAAAGCATGTTGTACGTATAATTTGACAAGGGTTTTGTAGCACTTTAATTTCAAAGAAGTAAATGTCATGATTGGTTCTTATTTGTTAAAACAATTACAAAAACTCTGACTACTCTGGGTAAATTGAGAACACTAGACTTTGTATCAGAAATGTTTCTTCTATACCTATTTGAACAAGGTACATCTGCCACAGGGATGATTATGTAGTCAAAGTATTTCCTCCAAATATGTAGCAAAGGTCTTTGCTGAGTATCAGTTAGATGTCCAATATGTTCTTACTGATTCATTGATCTAGGTCCCAGCATCTGTTTTCCAAACAGAACAGAAACTACTCTGCTGGCATGCTGGAGGATGGAAGCCAATTAGCCCTCAGAGAATCCTGGACTCCATTTAGTTGTGGTAGTTCTATACAGTAACTCATTAAAAATAATATGAGAGCTATGTAAAACCTTCTCTGGGTATTGATGCCTGCTTCTCAATATGTTGTATTTGAATCAGAGCCCTTATCTTCTTCATATCATAGGCTATTGCCTCTCCTGTGAAGCCAAAGAAATGTGTTTGTTTGGTTTGATTCGGTGTATGTGTGTATAGATTACGTGGCGTGGTGGCTGACTTCCAAAGGAATGACTGTAATGTCTCATATTAACTTTTCCACCTCTTGGGGTTCTTAAGCTACAGAAGTTAGTTAGGGGTGGAACCCACATTGTCAACAAAGATTTATAATCATTACTACTGGAATGGCCTAAAAATATATATTTAGAAGGCTCCAGTACAAAAGCAGTCTGTTTCTAAGCAGCATGTAGATTGTTCTTTCTTTCCTGTCTTGCGAGTTGCCTTCTTTGTCCATATTTTTTGAAATATGTTAAGGATGCTGGGCCTTAGCCACTAAGGTTCCAAATCTCTTCAGTTATCCAAGAATGCAATTCAGACTAATGAGTGGCAGTGAGGGGTGTGTGTGTGTGTGTCTGTGTGTGTGTGCGCACACGCGCGCACGCTGCCACTGCCCTGGGGCTGTTTCCCACTCCGTCTGCCTTACTTGTCCTTGACAGAGGCCACGTACCAAGTGTGCTAACTGTGCTGTGATAGCTCGGCTGGCGCTGAGGTGACCTGTGGCTCAAGGCTCAGGGAAGACCACCAACTGCTTTCTGCTAGGTCAGTGACCAGCTGTCAGCTGGGGAGAGTCTCCTGTCACTGCCAGCCTGCAGGAGATTCAAAGGGCTGACCCGGAGGGGAAAGGGCACAGCTTCTCGGAACTTGTCCTATTTGCATTATAAAGACAGAGAATGAGGTGACTTTGGGAGGCAGCCCTTGCCCCCAGACCTCCTGCAAACAAGCAGATGCATTTAAAGGGATGAAAGCATGGGACAAGATAGAATTCTCCTTCGTTGTTGATTCACTGCCTGATTTTAATGCTGCTTTAAATGCAGAGGCTTTCCTCTATTAGGAAATGTGCTTTAGACTAGGGCTTAATGCTGCATTTCTTGGTATTTTTTTTTTTTTTGAACTTGGTTTCATGAATCCTTCAACCTGATGTGAGGTAATTTGAAAATAAGAAAATAAATAACTTAGGTTTCTTTGCAGGGATATAAAGTGGCTTTTAATCCTATAATGTTTTCCTCTGTCATCACCAAGCTTAGTGAAGAGAATAGTCTTAAAAACAGAAAGCTTTCAATGATTCTGTGGTGGTGGCATGTGCTGGGAGAGACTGCCTGAGAGCATCATAAAAACGAGGGGAGAGGCGCTCCATAAATATGCGGATGGTTATTTATTACAAAATAAATTATGTATTGACATGAAGAATTACACCATAATTTTCTGTTTGAGATGGTACCAAAGTAAATTGGTTTCTATCTAAAAGGTCACAGGGAATGCTGGCTTTGTGTTCCTGTCATGACATTTGCCTTATTGGCATTCAGGAGCATTCCCTCTGCTTCATGCAATCACTGTCTCCTTTCACTGTGTTTACAGATAATCCAGAGACTTTGCAGGCCAAATGGCTTTCTGAATATGAGCCCACAAAGCATCAAATCAGACAGCCTCCTGCTTAGAGAGTTTTTAGTGCAGTTCAGCCATAAGGCAAACATCAATAATTGCTTTAGAAGGGAAAGTGACAGGAAATTGTTCATAATTTGCCGTCACAATAATTAAGAGTGGCTAGGACTATTGCAACCACTATTTAATTTCCCTTTCTTTAAAATTAACTCTGTTATTGTCACCAACTGCTCTGTGGTGAGAGCGATTAGCGCTGTTTGTCTGAGGGCTTCTATTCCTAGGAACAAATCATTCACTCACCTCCGTATGGAACACATGATGCATTTTGATCCAATCTATTTTACATTTGCAGTGAGGACATGTGTGAGTTTGAAAAGACTGGGCCAACTGCTAAACTGTTGCTGGGTGGGCTTCGCAGGCCTCTCCTGAAACATACTGTACTGCATATGGCTTAGAACGAATAACCAAATGTCTTAAACTTGGGGGAAAAAAGGAAAATAATAAGCGTCTTAACCATTGTTCAGGGGTTTTCATGCCTGATTTGGTAGGTAAAGGTTATCAGAAAAGTCAGCTCAAGTGTGCTTAGAAAGCTTAATGACATCTCTCCACTCCTGTGGCAGGCATCTCATGAGGGGAAAGGTTACTAGAGGCCAAAATTAGAAACCTTGTCTTTGGTAAATGAGCTGTTGAGTGTAATCCTTGTCCAAGCTGGCCACAGCTCTAGGGGCTAGAGCTTCCTTCCTGGGTGTCATGCTTCAAGTATGTTCTTAAGACTCCAAAGTTGCATTGCTCTCTGCAGTCTTCTCTGGCCTCAGCACAGCCTGCCTCCTACTGCACTCATCTGTGTGTTGACTTCATCTCTTCTGCTGAGCCTTATGCCCTTTGAAGTCAGTATTTTGAATGCTCACAGTCCTTGGCAGGAAGCATATGATAGTTGCTGAATGAATACTTGTTGATGGATGAACTGAGTGATGGATCATTGACAGTCCTCACACAGAAGTAGGGGGAATGTCTCCATGGTAGACCAGGGGGCTGTTACTAACTGTGCCAGCCAGGAGCAAACTGGCTACCAAAGAGCAAATCAGATTATATTAAAAGAAAGAGGAGCTGCCTGCTCTACTGTGAGGTGCAGGTTTCGCTAAGCTCCTTATTTATTCATTCCACATAAAGTGTCGAGTGCTTTGCCTATGCCAGGCTCTGTTTTAGGCTCTTATGATTTATTGGTGAGCAAAATAATCTGTGCACATGTGGAGTCTGTATTCTGGTGCAGGACGTCAGACAGTTAATAAGCATAGTAAGTAAACCATGTATTATGGTAAAATGTGATACATGCAGTGAAAACAGTGAGGCAGGGTAAACAAGAGTGCTCAGGGTGGGGATGAGGCCTGGCTGGGTCTCAGTTTTAAATAAGGCCTCATTGCAATGAAAAGACTTGAAGTTAGTTCAGGAGTTACAGTGCGGCTGCTAGAAGAGGAGCAGTCAAAGCTTAGGAGCTGCCTGAGCCAACACCCTAGGTTGGGAGTATGCCCGGGGGTCCCCTGAGGAGCACTCTGAGGCAGGATTGGGATAAATGACACAAGCGTCGTAGGACGGGAGATCAAGTGCAAACAGAGTGCCTGATCCAGGGCTCGTAGCCACTGTGAGGCCTTTGGCTTTTTTTCCTGAGTGACAGAGTTAATCTAACACACTCCCTTTTTCATGCTTGGAACTTGAGTTTCACACTTGTATCTATTTCAGCCAGTAACACTTCACATTAAACTGTTTGCGTTTTCTTTCTTGCTAGACTCTTAGGTTCTAAATGCTATTTTAAAATCTCATTCTTCTCTGTATCTGGACCAGAAGAATGAATGCACAAGGTAAATGCTTGATTATTGTTTGTTGAATTATGACAACAAACAAATCATAGGAGCAGGATTTCCTTAATACTATAAAAGGAACTTGGATAACAGTTTCTGGGGCAGAGGAGTTGGTTTAAGAATGTATCATACACTTTGAGCTCTAGGTTGGTGTTTTTCTGCTGAAGTCCACTGTTCTTTCATCTGTGCAGTTTTCTGACCACCCTCTAATGTTTGCTTCCCAAAAGTCAGCTGCGGTGCTAAATCTGACACCACCCTCCTCCCTTGGGAACCTCTGGTGGATATGCTGCTGGTTTCATGAGCTAGGGCTCTGTATCTCAACCATAGATGAATGTTGGAATCCTTGGGGAACTTTTATAAACTATTATGCCTTGACTTCCTCACAGAGCAGTTGTGCCAGAAGTTCTGAGGGTGGGGCTCAGGCATGCGTATATTTTAAATGCTCCCAGATGATGCTAATGTTCAGCCAGGGTAGAGAGCCACAGATCTGGAGCTCTTTCAAGACTTTCAGAGGTGGCCCACATTCCCAATGAGAGCTCCAAGAAATAGAATCACTCGGAGATATTGTAGGTTTGGTTCCAGAACAGTGCAATAAAGTGGATATCACAATTAGTCAAGTCACATGACTATTTTGGTTTCCCAGTGCACATAAAAGTTATGTTTATACTATATTGTAGTCTATTAAGAGTGCAATGGTATGCTTTTTAAAAATTACAAACTTTAATTAAAAATACTTTATCGCTAAAAATGCTAACTATCATCTGAGCCTTTAGCAAGTCATGTTCTTTTTCAGTAGTAACATCAAAGGTCACTGATCACAGGTCACCGTAATAAATATAATAATGAAATGTTTGAAATATTATAAGAATTACCAAAACATGATACAGAGATGTGAAATGAGCACGTGTTTTTGGAAAATGATTTCAGTAGACTTGCTTCATCCAAGGTTGCCACAAACCTTCAATTTGTAAAAAATACAGTACCTGTGAAGTTCAATAAAACAAGTAATACCTAAATATAAATTTTGTCAATTTCCCAGTCCCATCAATTCCTGACAGTAGCATGGCTTTGCATAAAGGTAGCAGCTCAAGGGGGTCTTGTTAGGTCTGCATGTTTGTATGGGTGCAAGTGTGGTGTTGAGAGAGGAAGGCTTTGAAGAAGATTTCCTTTCTCTATGATAATGGACCTGTTTGTAAATCAACCCACAATTGATACTTACAGAAGATAAATCTGGAGCTTATTCCTGGGTCTTCTCTTGGAAGAACATATGCCTGGTCTTGTCAAGGTGAACTTCCATCCTGGGAAGCAGTGGTACTGACCACTTAGCACGCCAAGTTGGCATTTGCCACTGGTTGAGTGCACATGTGCTAAGTTGCTTCATTTGTGCCCAATTCTTTGGGACCCCATGGACTGTAGCCTGCCAGGCTTCTGTCTGTGGGATTCTCCAGGCGTGGATACATGAATACTAGAGTGGGTTGCCATGCCCTCCTCCAGGGAATCTTCCTGACCCTGGGGTCAAACCTGGGTCTCCTGCATTGCAGGCAGATTCTTTACCATCTGAGCCACCAGGAAAGCCCACAGTTGAGTATTCTTCCTCAGTGGTTTAACAGATACTAATCTAAGGATTGGGAAAGCATGCCTGTGGCCTTCAACTTAGACAATCTGTGCAGTACCCAATCACCTTGAGCTTGGGTGTCAAGTGGCAGCCACTCAGGGGTAGCTGGTCCTCATCAGCCTGAAGGTCCTGCTTTTTTAACCCAGTGTGAGGCCTGGTGGTGTACATGACCAACCATGGTCATGTATACATTTTCCTCCTCACAAAATGTTAAAGTAGGCCTTTCGACATACGTGGTATGAAATCTTGTCTTCTTAATATACTCAATGTTCAGACAATTCTCATTGCCAGAGTAGGACCATGTATTACCAGGCTTTATGAATGTGTGAGAATCAACTGAGCAACTGAACTGATGAATCTGTGAAGAATTTAATTTATTTATATGTTCATTTTCCCTTTTATTTATGTGTCACTAAACACTTCTGGAGAATTTACTGGGTACTATGCTTCCAGATGTTCAAGCTGGTTTTAGAAAAGGCAAAGGAACCAGAGATCAAATTGCCAACATCAGCTGGATCATACAAAAAGCAAGAGAGTTCCGGAAAAACATCTGTTTCTGCTTTATTGACCATGCCAAAGCCTTTGACTGTGTATATCACAATAAACTGTGGAAAATTCTGAAAGAGATGGGAATACCACACCATCTGACCTGCCTCTTGAGAAACCTATATGCAGGTCAGGAAGCATCAGTTAGAACTGGACATGGAACAACAGACTGGTTCCAAATAGGAAAAGGAGTACGTCAAGTCTGTATCTTGTCACCCTGCTTATTTAACTTCTGTGCAGAGTACATCATCAGAAACGCTGGGCTGGAAGAAGCACAAGCTGGAACCAAGATTGCCGGGAGAAATATCAATCACCTCAGATATACAGATGATACCACCCTTATGGCAGAAAGTGAAGAGGAACTCAAAAGACTCTGGATGAAAGTGAAAGAGGAGAGTGAAACAGTTGGCTTAAAGCTCATCATTCAGAAAACGAAGATCATGGAATCTGGTCCCATCACTTCATGGGAGATAGATGGGGAAACAGGGGAAACAGTGTCAGACTTTATTTTTCTGGGCTCCAAAATTACTGCAGATGGTGATTGCAGCCATGAAATTAAAAGATGCTTACTCCTTGGAAGGAAAGTTATGACCAACCTAGATAACATATTGAAAAGCAGAGACATTACTTTGCCAACAAAGGTCCGTCTAGTCAAGGCTATGGTTTTTCCAGTGGTCATGTATGGATGTGAGAGTTTGACTGTGAAGAAAGCTGAGCGCCGAAGAATTGATCTTTTGAACTGTGGTGTTGGAGAATACTCTTGAGAGTCCCTTGGACTGCAAGGAGATCCAACCAGTCCATTCTGAAGGAGATCAGCCCTGGGATTTCTTTGGAAGGAATGATGCTGAAGCTGAAACTCTGGTACTTTGGCCACCTCATGTGAAGAGTTGACTCATTGGAAAAGACTCTGATGCTGGGAGGGATTGCGGGCAGGAGGAGAAGAGGACGACAGAGGATGAGATGGCTGGATGGCATCACCAACTTGATGGATGTGAGTTTGAGTGAACTCTGGGAGTTGGTGATGGACAGGGAGGCCTGGTGTGCTGCAATTTATGGGATCGCAAAGAGTCGGACATGACTGAGTGAATGAACTGAACTGAACTGAACTGATGCTACATCATGGAAGTGCGAAGTGGTTATGGCACCCTTCCTTCAACTCACTTTCTAGAAAGGAGATGAACACATAAACAGAAAGTAACATAATACAGGAGTTCTTCAGTCACAGAGGGAGATAGGAGTTGATGGGACTCTTTCAGATTATGGGTGCTGTGAATTGAAAGGCAAGGAGTTGGGAGACTGCATTAAAGATTTGAAGAGCAAAATTATTCCTAAGATAGAGGGAGTAGAAAGGATGGTGGTGAAGTTGAGGCTGAAGGCATAGATTGGTCTCACGTTGCAAAGTGCTTATGCAAAGTTACTTCCCTGGTGGCTCAGACCGTAATGCGTCTGCCTACAATGCAGGAGACCTGAGTTCAATCCCTGGGTTGGGAAGATCTCCTGGAGGAGGAAATGATAACCCATTCTAGTATTCTTGCCTGGAAAATCCAGTGGATGGAGGAACCTGGTAGGCTGTAGTCCATGTGGTTGCAAAGAGTCGGACATGACTGAGTGACTTCACTTTCACTTTCAGGGAATTTGCACTTGATTCTGAAAAATCAAGGTGGTACAAATGAAAAAAATAGAAAACTATGTAGTCAGAAAAATATGATTAAATTCTGGCTCAGTTACTTATTAGTTAAATAGTATTGTACTAATTGTTGGAAATAGTTCAGTTTCTATTTCCTCATCTATAAAAATGGATATGATAGAACATGTCTCACAGTGTTAGTTTGAGGGCTAAATGAAACAATGTTCATGAAAGTAAGGGCAGCTGTGTGGTAGGCTCTAGAGCTATGCCATTCAATACACAAGCCACTAGTCACATGTGGTTACTTAGTTAAAAGTAAATAAATGGATATGTTTTTGAGATGCACAATAGCCACATGTGGCTAGTGGCTGTCATATTGGAAAGCACTGGTGTGGAACATTTCCATCATCACAGAGCATTCTATTGGGCAGTGCTACTCTGTGGAAATTCTCCTTGCCTTCCTAGAAGCACCAGGCTCCTAAGTGTTTTAGTTAATGTGTTGATAGTACAGGTTGTATTATAAAAAGTAGTTTTTCTTTGATGTAAAGTTTGGAAATGGATTCAGATCAAGTTCCCCTCAGATGTTAATTGAGAGCTCGCCTGTGCTGACATGCAGCTGCTGCCCCGTCTCTTGCAGCCTGACTGCCTTCCCTGCCCCTAGGCTTGGAATTATACTCAGTTCTCTTGGAAATGGCCAGAGTGACAAGCAAACTGCTCTGGACCTGAGGTACATGTTTCCTGGGGACTTACCCTAGGATCCAAACTGTATTCTCTATGGGATTGCCTATTGGACTGACTCATGCCATTTCAAATAACAGCTTAATTCATCCTGTTCCCTTAAGCAAGGTTTGGTAACATAGAACATCGGGGATGATGGGCATTTCCAGTGACAGGCAGACACCTGCACTGAACTCTCAATTCACTTCAACTTAGGCTACTTTCCCAGAAAGAGTGTATTAACTCCCAGTTTCTACTGAACTCTGGTTTCACTTAAGAGAGTTAAAGTTACAAAGCACACATCTATTTTCTACATGGAATGGTTATTTTCAGGATTAAAAAAATTTAGAGTATTAAGAGAACTAAATGTATAAAACTTGGTTGGTATATTAAAAAAAATTAATCAACTTGGGAAGAAACAACTCTTAATGACAGTTGTATCATGGTACTTTATTGTCACATAATTTATTTTGTACATATAATTGACTTTTACTTGGGAAGCAAGAAAGCCCATGCAGAAATGTTAAAAAGAAGTCAAGTGAGAGACCAGCTGGGAGAAATTAAATCCATCTGTGTGTAAATATAATAAGGTGAAAGGAGTTTGGCATTTATTGAGGAGTATATGCAAATGTAGTGAGTTGCTAGAAGGGAAGTTCTCTGGGGCCTGCAGTGACTTCGAGAATTCTGAAGAATTGGCAGAGATTCAGCTGGGCATGAAAGATGGTTGGGATTATGGTGAGAAATGGGGAGGGATTTCAGGCAGAGGGAGGATGTGCAAAGTTGTAAAGTGGGAAAAGCACTTTTTTTTTTTTGCAGTGGAAAGTGACCATATATGGAAATAAATGAGAAGTAAGTTTTGATATTGTTCAGCCCAGACTGGGTAGAAAGGGACAGACCTTGAATAATATAGGCATAATTAAGGTTTGTCTGTGTGTTTTTAACTACATATCAAGTCAGGCAGTGAGCTAAAACATTTTAAATGTACATTTAAAATTTTAATTTTCACAACAGACCAATAAGGAAAGTAGTGCTGACCACACTTTACAGATGAAGCAGGGTAAATTTAGAGAGCAAAAGTAGTTTGTCCAAGGCCCGGCATGCCCAGCTCCTTGTACTTGGTGCTTCCCTGGTGGCTCAGTCAGTAAAGAGTCAGCCTGCAATGCGGGAGACTTGGGTTCAATCCCTAAGTTGGGAAGATCCCCTAGAGAAGGAAATGGCAACCCACTCCAGTATTTTTGCCTGGAGAATTCCATGGGCAGAGGAGCTAGGTGGCTACAGTTCTTGGGGTCATAAAGAGTCAGACACAACTGAGTGACTAACACTTTCACACTTTCACAAAGTATTGGGAGACAATTTTCCATAGGTCTCCTGAACCTCTGTACATCTATATTGCAGAGCCCCTGACTGCCTCTGTTCTGGATTAACCTTTCCTGGATGTTTTCATAGCTAACAGCTTTGAAAGATAGAACTAGGGTCTCCTGGAACAAAGGGCAGGTTTACTTATTGTCTGGTGCAATAAAAATAAATGTCTTCTTCTGGGGCAAAGGTTGAGCAGGTTTACTACCCATGATAAAAGATTTGGGTTCCCTAGGCTCAGAGTTTCTCTCTTGGAGTGTGTGTGTAGGAGGCACTTGATCCCTTCAGATTGCCATGTGGGAACTGAGGCTTGGGGAAGTGGATTGTTAATAGCACTTGGCTACTTAGTGCTAATTGCTCTGAGTCATATATTTGTTTTTAATTAAGTACACTTATTTAGTTTTAATTACTTTTAAAAATTATATATTTAATGTACTTGTCTTTGACCCAGAAGTTTTGGGTTTTCTTTCAACATATATGAAACTGTGACAGACTAACTTGTTAGCTTGCAAGGATCTAAACATCTGTAGTGGAAGTAGTGGAACAACCTTAGAGGGCTTTGGAATTCAAATATTAGGTGAAAAAGGCCTGTGTTAGAGTATTTTGAAAGGAAGAAATAGATGCTAGAAATAAAGAAACAAGGTTAGGAAAGAATATTTTGGGAGTGTGCTGCAAAGGGTGGTCAGAACATATAAAAGGTCAAAAGAGATATTAAAAGATCAAAAGAGATATTCTGAACTTATGATGTGAAATTAATAAAGAGAGGAGGAACTTTATTCTTGGAGGAACAGAAGCAGCTTCTTTTCTGCTTTCAGAGTTTTACTTCTCTGAAGTTAAGAGCTGGTATTTAAAAACTGCATAGGATCTAGAAGAGGAAGCAAAGATAAAACATATCAACTGAATCTCCCTTCTCCTCATCTCTGCTAAAATTTGATTAGATTAAGCTGCAGAGGTGGTACTAGTGGTAAAGAACCCCCCACCAATGCAGGATATGCAAGAGATGCAGTTCGATTCCTGGGTTGGGAAGATCCCCTGGAAGAGGGCATGGCAACCCACTCCAGTATTTTTCCCTGGGAAATCCCATGGACAGAGAAGACTGGCAGTCTATGGACCATAGGGTTGCAAAGAATTGGACTTGACTGAACCGACTTAGCATGCATGCATGCAAGCTGTTGAGGGGAACTGGGAGGTACCTGCTTACTTTTGGCATCTTTCTGTGTGTGTGGTAGTTGGGGAAGAGGAGCAACTGGCTGGAGTGATGGTCCCACTGTTTTTGAGGCCATTTCAGACATTTTCTGGCTGGCTGCAGGTTGTGTCTTTCTTCCAAGGAAAAGCTTGGTGCCATTTTGCCAGAGTTGCCCCAGCACAGTGTGTCTTGGAACCCCCACCTGCTAGCACCCAATCTAGCTCCAGCTAGCCTACTATAACCACTTGGCACATGCAGTCTACACAGGGATTGCCTCAGTACAAGGCCACACTCAAGACGGGAGATGCAGTGGTTTCACCTAATTAATAGAAAGGAACACCATCAAACAAAATAAGGAGACAGAGGAATGTTCTGTCTCCAAAGAAAGAACAAGAAAATAAATCCCAGAAAAACCTTTGTGAAGTAGAAGTAATTTACTTCATTTAGAGTTCAAAGTAATGGGTATAAAAATGCTCATTGAACTTGGGAGAAGATGGAGGAACACAGCGAGAACTTCAAGAGTTAGGAAATATAAGAGAACAAGGCAGAGCCGAAGAATATAATAATTGAAATGAAAAAAATATGCTAGAGGGAATGAGAAGCAGATTAGATGTTACAGAAGAACTGAGCAGTGATCTTCCAGATCATTGCCGAATCAAAATATCAAAAAAAAAAAAAAAAAAAAAGAATTTAAAGATAGGATAGTTTAAAGGATTTCTGGGACAACATCAGTCATACAAATTATTTCATTGTAGGGGTTCCAGAAGGAGGAGAGAGGGAGAAGGGGGCATAAAATATACTTGAAGAAATAATGGCTGAAACCACTGCCACCCCCACCTCCCCCCGCCCACCAATTTGAGCAAGGAAAACAAATACTCAGGTCTAGGAAGCACAAAGTCCCAAACAAGATGAACCTAAAGAGATCCACATTGACACATATCATAATTAAAATGGCAAGAGTTAAAGAGAAATTTTTAAAGGCAGCCAGAATAAAACAAAGAGTCACATGCCAAGGAGCCTCTATAAAACTATGAGATGAGTTTTCAGCAGAAACTTTGCAGGCCAGAAGGGAAGAGCAAGATAAATTTAAAGTGCTGAGGGAGAAACTAAGAAATTAGGAATACTTATCTAACAAATTATCATTCAGAAATGAAGGAAAGATAAGTTTTCCCAGAGAAGCAAAAACAAAGGAGCATATCACCATTAAACTGGACTTACAAGAAATTTAAAAGGGTCTTCTTAAAGTGTAAAAGAAAAGACCACAACTATAAATAAGAGAATATCTGAAAGAAAAACTCATTAGTAAAGGCAAACATATAGTAATGTCAAAGGATTAGCTATTTAGAAAGCTAGTATGAAAGTAAAAAGGTGAAAGTCATAAAATCAACTATAAATACAATAAGTAGTTAAGGGATACACAAGATAAAAGGATTAAAGTATGATATAAAAACAATGGGATAGGAGAGTAAAATGTAGGGCTTTTATAATGTGTTCAAATTTAAGTGACTATCAGTTTAAAGTAAACTGCTGAAATATGTGAGCATTATGGTAACTTCAAACCAAAAACCTATAATAGATACAGAAAAAAGAAAGGAACCCACAAACCTTCAATTTGTAAAGAATACAATATCTATGAAGTGCAATAAAATGAAGCACAATAAAGTGAGATATGCCTGTACATTAAGAAGCCTTTGCTCAGAGAAGAAAACCATCAACAAAATGAACAAGCAACCTACTGAAAGAGATAAGATATTTGCTAATGACATGTCCAAGAAGGGGTTAATATTCAAAACATATAAAGAACTCAACAAACACTATTTTAAGAATAGGAAATAATCCAATTAAAAAAAGAGCAGAGGACCTGGATAGATATTTTTTTGAAGGAGACATACAGAAGACCAACAGACATTTGAAAAGCTGCTCAGCATCACTAATCATGAAATATCACCTCACACCTGTCAGAATAGCTTCTATCAAAAAGAAGTAAAAAGTATTGAAGAGAATACAGAAAAAATGTAACCCTTGTATACTTTTGGTGGGACTGTAATTTAATTGGTACAACCACTATAGAAAACAGTATGGAGGTTCCTCAAAAATTAAAAAATACTACTGTGGGATTAAACAATTGCACTTCTAGGTATTTATCCAAAGAAAACAAGAACACCAATTTGAAAAGATATATTCACTCCCATGTTCATTGCTGCTGCTGCTGCTGCTGCTGGCAGCATGATTTAAATAGCCAAGAAATGGAAACAACCAAAGTATCCATGAATAGGTGAATAGATGTAGAGGTGGTACACACACACACATACAATGGAATATTATTCAGCCATAAAACTAATGAAATCTTGCCATTTGTGACAATATGGACAGACTTTCAGTTCAGTTGAGTTCAGTTCAGTCGCTCAGTCATGTCTGACTTATTGTGACCCCATGGACTGCAGCATGCCAGGTTTCCCTGTCCATGACCAATTCTCGGAGGTTACTCAAACTCATGTCCATTGAGTTGGTGATGCCATCCAACCATCTCATCCTCTGTCATCCCTTTCTCCTCCTGCCTTCAATCTTTCCCAGCATCAGGGTTTTTCAAATGAGTCAGTTCTTCGCATCAGGTGGACAAAGTATTGGAGTTTCACCTTCAGTATCAGTTCTTCCAGTAGATATTCAGGACTGGTTTGATCTCCCTGCAGTCCAAGCAACTCTCGAGTCTTCTCCAACACCCTAGTTTAAAAGCATCAGTTCTTCAGCACTCAGCTTTCTTTATAGTCTAACCCTCACATCCATACATGACTACTGGAAAAACCATAGCTTTGACTAGATGGACCTTTGTTGGCAAACTAATGGCTCTGCTTTTTAAATGCAGTCTAGGTTGGTCATAGCTTTTCTACCAAGGAGCAAACATCTTTGACTTTCATTGCTGTAGTCACCATCTACAGTGATTTTGGAGCCCAAGAAAATAAAATCTATCACTGTTTCCATTGTTTCCCCATCTATTTGCCATGAAGTGATGGGACCAGATGCCATGATCTTAGTTTTCTGAATGTTGAGTTTGCAGCCAACATTTTTATTCTCCTCTTTCAGTTTCATCAAGAGACTCTTTAGTTCTTTGTTTTCTGCCATGAGGGTGCTGTCATCTGCATAGCCGAGGTTATTGATATTTGTCTCTGTAGCCTTGATTCCAGCTTGTGCTTCATCTAGTCAGGCATTTTGCATGATGTACTCTTCATATAAGTTAAATAAGCAGGATGACAATATACAGCCTTGACATACTCCTTTTCCTATTTGGGACCAGTCTGTTTTTCCATGTCCAGTTCTAACTATTGCTTCTTGACCTGCTTACAGATTTCTCAGGAGGTAGATCAGGTGGTCTGGGTCTGGTATTCCCATCTCTTTAAGAATTTTCCACAGTTTGTTATGATCCACATAGTCAAAGGCTTTGGCATAGTCAATAAAGCAGAAGAAGATGCTTTTCTGGAATTCTCTTGCTTTTTCAATGATCCAGTGGATGTTGGCAATTTGATCTCTGGTTCCTCTGCCTTTTCTAAATCCAACTTGTACATCTGGAAGTTCATGGTTCGCATACTGCTGAAGCCTGACTTGGAGAATTTTGAGAATTACTTTGCTAGTGTGTGAGATGAGTGCAATTGTGCAGTAGTTTGAACATTCTTTGACATTGCCTTTCTTTGGGATTGGAATGAAAACTGACCTTTTCCAGTCCTGTGGCCACTGCTGAGTTTTTCAGATTTGCTGGGATATTGAGTGCAGCACTTTCACAGCATCATCTTTTAGGATTTGAAAGAGCTCAACTGGAATTTCATCACTCCACTAGCTTTGTTCATAGTGATGGTTTCTAAGGCCCACTTGACTTCGCGTTCCAGGATGTCTGGCTCTAGGTGAGTGATCACACCATTGTGATTATCTGGGTCATGAAGACCTTTTCTGTATAGTTCTTCTGTGTATTCTTGCCATCTCTTCTTAATATCTTCTGCTTCTGTTAGGTCCATACCATTTCTGTCCTTTATTGTGCCCATCTTTGCACGAAATATTCCCTTGGTGTCTCTAATTTTCTTGAAGAGATCTCTAGGCTTTTCCATTCTATTGTTTTCCTCTATTTGTTTGCACTGATCACTGAGGAAGCCTTTCTTATTTCTCCTTGCTATTCTTTGCAAGTCTGCATTCTAATGGGTGTATCTTTCCTTTTCTCCTTTGCCTTTCACTTCTCTTCTTTTCACAGCTATTTGTAAGGCCTCCTCAGACAACCATGTTGCCTTTTTTCATTTCTTTTTCTTGATCCCTGCCTCCTGTATGATGTCATGAATTTTAGTCCATAGTTCTTCAGGCACTCTGTCAGATCTAATCCCTTGAATCTATTTCTCACTTCCACTGTATAATTGTAAGGGGTTTGATTTAGGTCATACCTGAATGATCTAGTAGTTTTCCCTACTTTCTTCAATTTAAGTCTGAATTTGGCAATAAGGAGTTCATGATCTGAGCCACAATCAGTTCCTGGTCTTGTTTTTGCTGACTGTACAGAACTTCTCCATCTTTGGCTGCAAAGAATATAATCAGCCTGATTTCAGTATTGACCGTCTGATGATGTCCTCATATAGAGTCTTCTCTTACGTTGTTGGAAGAGGGTGTTTGCTATGACCAGTGCATTCTCGTGGAAAAACTCTATTAGCCTTTGTAGTGCTTCATTCCAGAGAAGGCAATGGCACCCCACTCCAGTACTCTTGCCTGGAAAATCCCATGGATGAAGGAGCCTGGTAGGCTGCAGTCCATGGGGTCGTTAAGAGTCGGACACGGCTGAGTGACTTCACTTTTCCTTTTCACTTTCATTGGAGAAGGAAATGGCAACCCACTCCAGTGTTCTTGCCTGGAGAATCCTAGGGACGGGGTAGCCTGGTGGGCTGCCGTCTCTGGGGTCGCACAGAGTTGGACACAACTGAAGCGATTTAGTGGCGACGGTGGCGGTGCTTCATTCTATACTCCAAGGCTAAATTTGCCTGTTACTCTAGGTATCTCTTGACTTCCTATTTTTGCATTCCAGTCCCCCATAATGAAAAGGACATCTGTTTTGAGTATTAGTTCTATAAGGTCTTGTAGCTCTTCACAGAACCGTTCCACTTCAGCTTCTTCAGCATTACTGGTCAGGGCATAGACTTGGATTACTGTGATGTTGAGTGGACAGACCTAGTGGGTATTAAGGTCTTCCCTGGTGGCTCATTAGTAAAGAATATGCCTTTCAGTGTATGAGACGTGGATTTGATCCCTGGGTCAGGAAGATCCCCTGGAGAAGGAAATGGCAACCCACTCCAGTATTCTTGCCTAGGAAATCCCATGGACAGAGAAGACTGGCAGGCTACAGTCCATTGGGTTGCAAGAGATAGATATGACTTACGAACTAAACTATCACCATCTTACCAGAGGGTATGATGCTAAGTGAAATAATTGAGAGAGAAAGACAAATAATGTATGATTTCACTGAGATGTGGAATCTAAACAAAACAAATGAACTAATGAAACAAAACAGACTCATAGGTACAGAGGGCAAACTGTGATTCCTGGAGGTGGTTTGGGAGATGGGCAATATATATTCAAAGGCAATATATGTGAATCTTCCAGTATAAAATAAAAAACACTACACGGGTATATAATATACAGCATAGAGAATATAGCCAATAATAATGTGAAAACTTTGTATAGTAACAGGATAACTAGACTTGTAGTGATCATTTTTTAGTGTATAAAAAATATTGAATCATATATATGCCCAAAGCTTATATAATATTGTAAGTCAATTATACTTCTATAAAGAAGAAAAGGAAGGAAAAGGAAATCCTGGCTCCTAAGCACTGCTGTTTTGCAAATCACCATTGAAGTTATGCTGGGTGAGTGCTTTGCCCTCTTTCTCTTTTCTTGTATTTTTAATATTAAAAGCACAAAATGTCATCTACTGCTTCTGCAATATCACTTATTTGTTGTTATTGTTGAGTTGCTCAGTCGTGTCCGACTCTGTGCGACTTCATGGCCTGCAGCACGCAAGGCTTCCCTGTCCTTCACCATCTCCCGGAGCTTTCTCAAACTCATGTCCATTGAGTCAGTGATGCCATCTAACCATCTTGTCCTCTGTCATTCCGTTCTCCTCCTGACTTCAATCTTTCCCAGCATCAGGGTCTTTTCTAATGGGCCGGATCTTCACGTAAGGTGGCCAAAGTATTGCAGCTTCAGCTTTAGCATCAGTCCTTCCAATGAATATTCAGGGTTGATTTCCTTTAGGATTGGCTGGTTTGATCTCCTTGCAATCCAAGGGACTCTCAAGAGTCTTCTCCAACACCGCAGTTCAAAAGCATCAATTCTTTGGCTTTCAGCCTTCTTTATGGTCCAACTCTCACATCCATACATGACTACTGGAAAGACTATAGTTTTGACTATATGGACCTTTGTCAGCAAAGTAATGTCTCTGCTTTTTAATATGCTGTCTAGGTTTGTCATAACTTTTCTTTGAAGGAGCAAGTGTCTTTTAATTTCATGGCTGCAGTCACCATCTCCGTGATTTTGGAGCCCCCCAAAATAAAGTCTGTCACTGTTTCATTGTTTCTCCATCTATTTGCCATGAAGTGATGGGACTGGATGCCATGATCTTAGTTTTTTGATTGTTGAGTTTTAAGCCAACTTTTTCACTCTCCTCTTTCACCTCCATCAAGAGGCTCTTTAGTTCCTCTTCACTTTCTGACATAAGGTTGTTGTCATCTGCATATCTGAGGTTATTGATATTTGTCCCTATAGTCTTGATTTCAGCTTGTGCTTCATCCAATCTGGCATTTTGCATGGTGTACTCTGCATATATGTTAAATAAGCAGGGTGACAATATACAGCCTTAACATACTCCTTTCCCAATTTGAACCAGTCTGTTGTTCATTTGAAATGTCACTTAGAGTGGCACAATTTAAAATATTTTCCCTTTATTTTCTTTATAATAATTTTTGGGTTTCCTAAGAAGCATTGAAAGATAAATGAAAGGAATGGTGTATAAAATCCATCAATTTGTATTCATCATATCCTGGCTCCTCTGCCTTGATTAAGAGTCAGTTCAGAAAATCTTATCAGATTATATTTTTAAAATAAGGAAAGCATAGCATTGAAACATATATTACCATATGTAAAATTAGATAGTGGAAATTTGCTGTATGATACAGAGCTGATGCTCTGTGACATCCTAGAGGAGAGGCGAGAGGGATGTTCAAGAGAGAGGGGACATACATATATTAATACCTATGGTCAATTCATGTTGATATATAGCAGAAACCAATACAATATTGTAAAGCAATTATCTTCCAATTAAAAATAAATAAGTTTAAATAAAAAAAGGAACAAAAAGAGAAATCCTCCAAGAAGAAGCCAAGTCGTTGGAACTCGTGAGGCATACTCGCAGTGCTCAGTGTTTTATATTCCTTATATGAGAAGAAAATCACTTAGTTTTCTCTTTCTAAATCAGTTGCCAATGTTTGCCCAGCTTTATCATCTGCTTCACATTCCCTTATTGAGTGGCAAATTATGTGATAACAAGATTATATTGCTGTGGTTCCCAGGAAGTCCATGGAGGTAACACTTCATGCTTCTCTGAGTGGAGCCTAGGTAATTTGGGAATGGAATGGCATTGTTTAGTGGTAAAAAAAAAAATTATCTTTACAAAATGTGGCTTGATTTTAGATGATTTTAGGAGTCATAGATTAACTGACCATAAATGTACTGTGTAGGCATGAACCATGCTTCCCCCCCCCCACCCCCACTCTTTTTATTTTTTTGTATGTATCATTTTTAACATCTTCTGAATCCATGGATAACAGGTTCTTACATGAAGTGCTGAGTATGTCACTGAAAGCCCAGTGGAGTTAAGTGTGCAAAGTCAGTCTGAACATACGCTGTAATGGATTTGACCTCAAAGGGCACTACAAAGAGAAATTGCAGATAACCATCTGAACTGACTTCTGAAGCTTGTAGTTCTGACTCCCAAGATACAAAAAAGAAAAGTGAGACCAAACAGATTGGAATGAACAACTCTGAGATAGCAGGAATGTATATGAGTCTGATTTTGAAAAGTAAATAAAGCTAAATGAAAAATGATTTATTCTCTAGCCCTTTTAAATATTCTTTCTTTCATTCCCCCCAAATATCCTTGATATTTGACCAACCTAGATAGCATATTAAAAAGCAGAGACAATACTTTGCCAACAAAGGTCCGGCTAGTCAAGGCTATGGTTTTTCCAGTAGTCGTGTATGGATGTTAGAGTTGGACTGTGAAGAAAGCTGAGCACCGAAGAATTGATGCTTTTGAACTGTGGTGTTGGAGAAGACTCTTGAGAGTCCCTTGGACTACAAGGAGATCCAACCAGTCCATTCTAAAGGAGATTAGTCCTGGGTGTTCATTGGAAGGACTGATGCTGAAGCTGAAGCTCCAGTCCTTTGGCCACCTCATGCGAAGAGTTGACTCATTGGAAAAGACCCTGATGCTGGGAGGAATTGGGGGCAGGAGGAGAAGGGGATGACAGAGGATGAGATGGCTGGATGGCATCACCGACTCAATGGACATGGGTTTGGGTAAACTCCAGGAGTTGGTGATGGACAGGGAGGCCTGGCATGCTGAGATTCATGGGGTTGCAAAGAGCTGGACATGACTGAGTGATTGAGTTGAACTGAACTGAAATATCCTTGAAGTACAGTAAATTATTTGCAACACATATTATACTTGACCACACTGATGCTCTGTTAAAATGAATATTTGATTAATATGTAAATATATATATATATGTAATATGAAATGACTGGAACTTTAGACTCTAAGCAAGTGATAGCACTATAGTGGTAACCTAGTTTTACTTACTACCTAAGCAAAAAGAGCCTTAACAACAGTGATTTAGGCCAAGACTTGAATGTTTCCTATTATGGTTATCTCACTAATTTATGGTTGGTTTTTAGTGCTAAAAAACATAAAATTGCAGATACTATGCAATGTTATAGCAAACATTTTTACTTTTTTTTGTTTTTTTTTTTACTATTTTGCCATTTTAACATGCCATTAATAGAACATATACTTCTTCAACTACAGAGATCAGTTTGTATGTTTGCAGACCCTCAGTTACAGAAACACAAACATGCACACATAGCTCTCCATATTTGGACTGTTATTCAAATGGTGGTAGAATATGGACTATAGAAATCATCAGATCAGATCAATCGCTCAGTCGTGTCCGACTCTTTGCGACCCCATGAATCGCAGCACGCCAGGCCTCCCTGTCCATTACCAACTCCTGGAGTTCACTGAGACTCACGTCCATTGAGTCAGTGATGCCATCCAGCCATCTCATCCTCTGTCATCCCCTTGTCCTCTTGCCCCCAATCCCTCCCAGCATCAGAGTCTTTTCCAATGAGTCAACTCTTTGCATGAGGTGGCCAAAGTACTGGAGTTTCAGCTTCAGCATCATTCCTTCTGAAGAAATCCCAGGGCTGATCTCCTTCAGAATGGACTGGTTGGATCTCCTTGCAGTCCAAGGGACTCTCAAGAGTCTTCTCCAACACCACAGTTCAAAAGCATCAATTCTTCGGCGCTCAGCCTTCTTCACAGTCCAAGTCTCACATCCATACATGACCACTGGAAAAACCATAGCCTTGACTAGACGGACCTTTGTTGGCAAAGTAATGTCTCTGCTTTTGAATATGCTATCTAGGTTGGTCATAACTTTCCTTCCAAGGAGTAAGCATCTTTTAATTTCATGGCTGCAGTCACCATCCGCAGTGATTTTGGAGCCCAAAGAAATAAAGTCTGACACTGTTTCCACTGTGTCCCATCTATTTCCCATAAAGTGATGGGACCAGATTCCATGATCTTCATTTTCTGAATGTTGAGCTTTAAGAAATCATAGAAATCATATGGATTATATAATTTCAGGTTTCTCTATTGTAATACGTACAAACATAAACATCCTCTATATAATAAGAGACAATGGAAATATCAGAGCAAAAAGTCCAGGTACCACAGAATACAGAGTTGTGCCAAATAAGGCAGAGATATATTAACCACCGGAGAAGGCAATGGAAGCCCACTCCAGTACTCTTGCCTGGAAAATCCCATGGACGGAGGAGCCTGGTAGGCTGCAGTCCATGGGGTCGCTGAGTCAGACACGACTGAGCGACTTCACTTTCATGCATTGGAGAAGGAAAGGGCAACCCACTCCAGTGTTCTTGACTGGAAAATCCCAGGGATGGGGGAGCCTGGTGGGCTGAGGTATATTGGGTCACACAGAGTCGGACACAACTGAAGCAACTTAGCGGCAGCAGCATATTAACCACATATATTGATTGAACTTGAGGCTATAGTGACTTCTGACTTTTTTCTTTCATTTAGAATCATTTTTTTTTTTTAGTGGAATAGCTGAGTTTCCATGTGGAACGTTTTTGAGAACATTTGCTACCTAGAGAAATGTTGCAGCAATACATTCTTGTAAGTGTCAGATGATGTGCTAGTCATTACGGCTACTATGCTGAACAGTTATTTCTAAACAATGCTTGCAAAATACTCTGCTGTGTAATTCCTTGGTGTAGTTACAGACCTACTGATGGCACTCTTTAGAAAAATGTTTCTTAACCATTAACTCCCATAGTGAAGATGGAACAGATGACTTTCAAGTTGTCTTATATTGTTTTTCTCTTTTCTGCTACTTGGATTTTTCCCTCCTGGTGTTTAAAATCTGAGACTAGTGTAAATATAAGATCATATAAGAAATATGGTAGCTATGAGGAGCCACAGTTACTGGTATTCAGAATGTCAGGTTGTAAACCAGCAAGTTTGCATGTTTGTTCAATAATAATGTATAGCCAAAACACCGTGCATGCTGTTGTTTAACACCTGAACTTATTCTTGCTAAAATAAACAGATAAATGGTAACCTGGAATAAAGGGAATGTATGATATAACTGCATTCAGAAATATTCAATACTATAACACAAACATATTTACCACTAACATTATTTGGAAAGTCTCTGTGTTTCTCCTACTAGTTTTGGAGACTCAGAGCAAAGAATAGACAGTAGGTAGAGAAGCATCTCAAAATGATGGTTTGTGTTTTTTTTTTTTTTTTTTGCCTGTCTGAGAATAAAGCAGCTCAGTTCCAATCATTATCATGTTGCTGGTTTTTAAAAGTGCTTTCTGCTGTTTTATGGAACACACCAAGCTGAGTGCAGCAGCCTGCATAATGCTGTGCCATGGGGTGCGAAGTTGAAGCCATCGAACACTCTGAATTTCCCCAGCGTATCTCAGTGGAAGAACCCCTTGTGGTAAATGCATGTGAACCGTTCCACTGAGAAAATGCAATGTTCAATAGCTCTCTGAGTTTCTCATTTTATACCTATGGAGAAAAGACTCAGTGGCTGCCTGTAGCGTTTCATTGTGACGTACACACAGATGGTCTAGTTCAAGGTTCTTTAAAAGGCACACAGGGGAAGAAGTTATGTTTCTGCTTATTTTTCCTATATATATGTATTTCTTCCTCTTTAAAATATATATTTGTGTAATTGGTCAAATATGATATTCTAATTTTAATGTAGGTAGAATACATGAAAACTGTCAATTATTCTGAAGAAACAGATATGAGGACTGACCTATGCCAGTTACTCAAGCAATGTATATACAGTAACTTGTTGTATTTTTGTAGTCTCTTTTAGGTAAATGCTGAGATTGGTTCATATCTAAGCCTATAATAAGAACATTAGACAGAAAGTTGCAACTTGCACTATAAGCATTTTCTAAATGCTTTTTCTGGGGACTGACTAAATTCACCCTCTTTTAAAAAAATTAAATTGAAGTATAGTTGATTTACAAGGTTGTGCCAATCTCTGCTGTATAGCACAGTGACTTGGTTTTACATATACATGCATTCTTTTTAAAATATTATTTTCCATTATGGTTTATCCCAGGAGATTGGATATAATTCCTTGTGCTATCCAGAAGGGCCTTGGTGTTTATACATCCTATATATAATAGTCTACCAAGCCACATGCCCAGTCCATCCCTCTCCCTCCTCATCCTCCTTGGCAACCACAAGTCTGATCTCTTATGTCTGTGAGTCTGTTTCTGTTTTCTAGATAGATTCATTTATGCCATATTTTAGATTCCATATTTTTAGGCTGGTGAAAAAGTAATTGCTGTTTCAGACTGTGAATTTTAATTCTTTATAAATAGACTCAAACACATCTTTAATAATCAAAATAGGAACCATTGCAATCAACACATTTTGTCAACAAGAAATAAGTTTGTTTCTTCCTGTAGTGTAGAAATCCATGCCTCCAGATTTGATGAACTCTTGGAAAGCATTTCTGCCTCCTGCTGGTTGTGGAAGTATTTTCCCTGCAAAAAAAGGTCAAGATGCTTAAAGAAGTGTTAGTAGTTGATGAGAGGTAAGGTGAATATGGATGAGGCAAAATTTCGTAGTACAATTCATTCAGCTTTTGAAGCATTGGCTGGGCAATGTAGGATCAGATGTTGTTGTGGAAAAGAATCAGGACAGCTTTCAGTTGACCAATGCCGGCTGCAGGTGTTGCAGGTTTTGGTGTATCTTGTCGATTTGCTGAATGTATTTCTCAGATGTGATGATTTCATTGGGATTCAGAAAGCTGTAGTGGATCAAATAGGAGCAGACCACCAAACAGTGACCATGACCTTTATTTGGTGCAAGTTTGGCTTTGGGAAGTGCTTTGGAGCTTCTTGGTACAATCACTGAGCTAGTTGTCACCAGTTGTCATATAAAATCCACCCTTCATCATATATCACAATCCTATCAAGAAATGGTTCATTGTTGTTGCCTACAATAAGAGATGATACTGAAAAATGATGATTTTTTTTTTTTTTTGATTTGTGGTCAGCTCATGAGGCACCCACTTACTGAGCCCTTTCACCTTTCCAATTTGCTTCAAATACCAAATGACCACCATAGAATGATCAACTTCAAGTTCTTGGGCAACTTCTCCTGTAGTTTTGAGAGTATCAGCTTCAGTGATCCTCTCAATTAGTTGTTGTCAATTTCCAATGGCCGGCCACTTTACTCCTCACTTCAAGACTCTCATCTGCTTTGTAAAACTTCTTGAACCACCACTGTACTATATGTTTATTAGCAGTTCCTGAGCCAAAGTGTTGATAGTGTGAGTTATGGCTGCTGCTTAATGACCCATTTTGAATTTGAATAAGAAAATTACTCAAATTTGCTTTTTGTCTAGCATCATTTCTCCAGTCTAAAATAAATATAAAATAACAGCAAATAATGTCATTGGCAAAAATACATAAAGTGAGAGGTGCACATTAAAATGATGTATAACATAACTGGATTTATTTAAGAGTGTATTCCAATATCAAAGAGCAAATTTCAACAATGCAAAATTGCAATTACTTTTGCACAAACCTATATATAAGTGATGTCATATGATATTTGTCTTTCTGTTTCTGAATTACTTCACTTAGTATGATAATTTAATTTACTCTCTTGAAGAAATTTTTAGTGAGTACCTCATTCTGTGAAATCTAAAATAGAGGAATTAGGAGCTTCTCTGGTGGCTTAGACTGTAAAGAATCTGCCTGCAATGTGGGAGACCTGGGTTTGATCCCTGGATTGGGAAAATCCCCTGAAGGAGGGCATGGCAACCCACTCCAGTATTCTTGCCTGTAGAATCCCCATGGACAGAAGAACATAGCAGGCTACAGTCCCTGGGGTTGCAAAGAGTCAGACACAACTGAGTGACTAAGCACAGCACAGCACAGCGGAAAGATAACTATATTTAAATAATATGTACAATATTTTAAAATCCTTCAAAACGTTAGGAAAAGTCTTTGGAATAATCAGATAACTTACATTTCATAGTGTATCTGTTAAATGAACAACTATTGAGTGGAAAAATATCCCTGATTGTTTGTAAGCTGTTTTTTTTTTTGGCAAATGATTTGTTTTCCCATAATTATATCTGTGTCCAGCTTTATACATTGCTTTCAGTGGATTTTTGAAATGAATTTCAAAATGAAATGCAGTAAGATGAATTTCTATTTTAATTAGGTGGAAAAATGTTCTCAGCTGGAAGCAGAGGAATTGTATGAAGATAACTAGTTTTCTCACAAGAAAAGTGTGAATGGATATACATTATAGGATATGTAAGTGGAATCTTCTGAATGTAAACTATGAATATTACTTGCATTACTTTCATTTGCTTTAAAACATAAAATCATAACAACTAAGACTGAGGATAGAAGAGGATAAATGAATGTACAAACATTGTAAAAGTGGGTACAGTCTTAAATGGGGAGCCCTAATTGTGGTATAGCAAGTAATTTCACTAAGTCCATTCCTTTTAGAAAAATAAGCTTCTATTCCTTATGTAATTATTAAAATGGAAAAATAAAATAAGAAAGGTGAAAAAGGCATTTAGATTTTGACTGTCTATGTCAACACAAAACAAACATACTGCTTGGCCTAGATTGTGATAAATAACTAGTTAGAGGGTTGCGTGCATGCCTATTTAGTTACTTCAGTCATGTCAGATTCTTTGTGACCCAGTGGACTATAGTCCACCAGGCTCCTCTGTCTTTGGGGTTCTCCAGGCAAGAATACTGGAGTGTGTTGCCATGCCCTCCTCCACGGGATCTTCAGGACCCAGGATCGAACCTGGGTCTCTAATGTCTCCTGTGCTGACAGGGGGGTTCTTGACCACTAGTGCCATCTGGGAAGTCTAGTTAGAGGGATAGTTTTTGTTTTTTTTTAAGTTATTTATTTTTAACTGGAGAATAATTACTTTATAATATTGTGTTGGTTTCTTCCACATATCAACATAATCAGCCATAGGTATACATATGTCACTTCCTAGAGGGATAGTTTTGGATTCACTAAACCGTTATTTTTGCATTGTTCAGACAATAAATTCTATGTAAATGGGAAATACAGATAAGTTATTACACGAAGTACTTGGCAATATTTTGAAAATATATCACAAACATAAAGAGAGTAGGTTTTTCCTCCTTTTGGAGAAGAATGTTCCAAAATAGAAAAATGATGAGAGTGAGATTCTTACATGGAGAAGAAATTTAACTTGAAACTCTCTTCAAGTAAAGTTGAGATTTGGGTATATTCATATGGAAATTTCCTTGATGCCGGTTGCAGAGATATTAAGCACAATTTTAGTCATTATTTATGAAGTGAATGATAATATGCTAATAGATTATTTTTAAGCCAAGATTTGTTAAAGAAAGAAAGAAATAACACTTCAAACAATGTTGAATTGAAAAAATGTCCATACAAAAATTGAATGATATTTGCTTAGTAAAAGTAAAAGGTAATAGACTCAAGGAAATGAAAATAAAATAAAAATCCAGGTCGCCTGAATAGGAATGATCTTTATAGAAAAAAATTGGGTGTCAGAGTTGACGACAAGTATTTTCAGATGTATAAATATATTTGACTCCTTTTGGATTGACCTGATTATTGAATAAAACAATTAAATAGATTTCTGAATAAAAGTACAAATTAAACTCATTATTGTGGAGCTATTGTTAGACAAAAAAATTGCCAGCATATTCCTAGGTTATGTTAAGAATAGATGTGAAAAGAATAGAGTGGAAAAAAATCTTTCTCAATATCAGTCAGACAGTTATTGAGATATTATTCTACATCTTGTTTTCTGCTTTAAAAGTTAATTCAGACAAAGAAGATTAAGGTTTTAAAAGCATTCCATTGTTTAAGGTTAGAAAAGGGTCAAGTGAATTGGAATGTTAAGTGATGTACAGTTTTTATGAGGTATATGTATGGTAATTGTTTCTGACATTCATACACTGAACTATTCATTACTCAATAACACATTTATGGAAGCCTAACACACTGGTACTTTGCCAACTATTGTATAGGATCCAGAAAAGTCTTAGCAGTCCCTGCTGTAGAAGGAATTTGTAATATAGTCATGGGCTTCCCAGGTGGCTCAGATGGTAAAGAATCTGCCTGCAATACTGGAAACCTGGGTTCAATCCCTGAGTCAGGAAGATCCCCTGGAGAATAGATGGCAACCCATTTCAGTAGTCTTGCTTGGAGAATCCCATGGACAGAGGAGCCTGGCAGGCTACAGTCCATGAGGTAGCAAAGAGTCAGACACAACTGAGCAACTAACGCTTTCACACTTTACCTCATGGAAGACCAATATAATAGGCATAGATAGTTAACAAGGCAAAATATAGCTGTGCATTATTGATGATAAGGGCAGTTGAATTTAGGAAGGGATATGGGTGTCATTTGCAGGAGGGGGCTTCTTGGATTTATGAAGATTTGCTTGAATTTGTAAAATGAGCAAGATTTAGATAGGGCAGCAAGGCAAGAATGTTTTGTTGAGAGACACAGGCAGGGTGAGAATGAGAAAGGCAAAGGAGCACTGGGATGGCAGGAGTGCAAAATGTTTGTGTTGGTTTCAGCCTGATGTAGATACAGTTCTTAATTCTGAACACGTCATATTTGTTTCACTGGAAATCAAAACATTGTGCTGTTAATAGAAATGTTAACGATGTTGAAGTTTAAAGGAGGCAAATCCTGGTTTTAGTATTTCAGAATTGGAAATAACCTTAAATACCGTGAGTCAGCTTCTTATTTTACATATTAATCTTAGAGAATTGTTAGTTGGCAATGGTGATATCACCCAATTTGTTAGTTCTAGGATGAGGACTAACAGCCTGATATCCTGATCTAGGTTAGTGTTCTTTCTGCTAAACCCTGCTGGGCTTTCTTGTATAAAATGAAAAGAAAACTTTGATCTTGTTTTTAAGGCTTCTTTGATAATATTTAAACAAAAGTGAGATTTTTATGATTCCAAGCCTTAGAAAAAGTTTCTGATGAAATATGCAAGCAATTGCTTATCATGGGTGTTCATGGATTTGATTCATTGAGATTGCTGAGGGGTGAAAGTTCCTGTGTGGTTAGTGATAATCTTAATCAGTCTGAGAGCTGTCATCAGAGCAAAGAAAAATGAGTTTTAGATTTTCTTTATTGATACACATTGACCTTTTAACCCTACTGATTGACAAAGCCACCAAAATGGACGTTCTTTCCTGTATGGCTCCCGGCCCTGGCTGTGTTCCACAATTCTGTCAAGGGGGTTCTAACATTCTGCTAAAACTGCCACTTTTCGCCAGCCGACAATATGCTTGTCTGCCCATTAATGCTTCAGAAAGTGGTTAATAAGCTCCCCCACCCCTCCCTGAAAAAAAGGAGGAGGTCCAAATCATTCATAAATGCACAAGGATGAACTGCTTTGGTCCAGTAGCCCCATGGGCACCTACCCCCAGCTAAAATGTAGACTGAATTGTTCTCATGATTGTGGAAATCTTGCAGGTATAAAAGAAATTGCAAATTTTCATGTCACTTATTAATGTCTGCACTTATAATTTTAATGTTATTTTTTTATAATTCAGATTTATTTGTGTTAATAATGTCAAACATTATACTAGGACTCATTCCCTCTTGAGCCTGTCCATCTGTTATATTGTCAGAATGACCTTACTTGTTTCTTCTTCACTTGTAGAATTTTTCCCTTGGTTGAATTAAAAAAAAGAAAAGAATAAAGCAGCCTTCTGCCTTCTTTCATTTAAAGTGACTAAGGAAGAACTTCAATTTCATATACATAGGTAGAGAATGGTTTTCCTCACAATACATACCATACATTAATTGATACTTTAGTCTACCCAGGGCATTGTATATGTTGTATTAAAAGGGATGAAAATGAAAGGTCATCATTGTGAAAAGATACAGAGTGAATGGATGCAGGAATAATTTTTAAAATATTTAAAACTTTTAAAAGATCAGAGTAGCCATATTTTTAAATGTCTACAAGATATTGTTTCCTTTTTAATAAGATTAAGTAGTTTGAAATCTTCTAATACTGAACGATGTAAGAATGTAAGAATTGCTATTTTTTAAAATTCATTTCAATTGACCAAATACTTGTCTGCTTTATATTCTCAGTAGATGTGATAATAGCCATAATTATTTAAAGTAAAAAGCGAAAACCTGTTAAATAGATGAGATGGTGTCACATAAAAGTTATAGATTAAAGATAAAATAGCATACATGAAAAAGATTTTGCAATTTAAAAATGTGTACATTTAACTTATTGGTATTATATATATATAAGTTAGATTCAGTTTCAGAATATTTTTCTAATCATACTTTTCCCCTGATGTTTTAAGACCACCTTGTAATAATTCTTCTTTGCAACGATCATATGTTCCTCCTTCTTCCTTTCATCTACTTTTCTTCCTATCTTTTGCATTATTTTTACCTTTTAAAGCTATGAGTGTTTGTTCTCTGTGAATTGTTCTACTGCTTATGGGGTCTTTACCCTCTTACCCAACAAAGTATTACCACCAATATACTAAAGGATGATTTTAATCTCTTTGAGTAAGGTTGCAATGTTTTAATTTAAAATTTTGTCTTTATTATATCATTTTTTAACAGGCATTTTGATTTCATTTGTGAATATCCATTGAATTTCACTAAAGTGATGGGTACAGCTGGAGAAGGGGAGTATGTTTTGGTGAATTTGAACATCTTGAAAATTATATTAGACATTATATGTTTAACAAAATACATTTTAGAGCTTGAAGAATAGAACTGATTTTCAGGAAAGCTGTGAAATTAGGACATCCTGGGAGGTCTGGCAATGCCAAAGAATGCTCAAACTACCGCACAATTGCACTCATCTCACACACTAGTAAAGTAATGCTTAAAATTCTCCAAGCCAGGCTTCTACGATATGTGAACCGTGAACTTCCAGATGTTCAAAGTGGTTTTAGAAGACGCAGAGGAACCAGAGATCAAATTGCCAACATCTGCTGGATCATCAAAAAAGCAAGAGAGTTCCAGAAAAACATCTATTTCTGCTTTATTGACTATGCCAAAGGCTTTGACTGTGTGGATCACAACAAACTGTGGAAAATTCTGAGAGAGATGGGAATACCATCTGATCTGCCTCTTGAGAAATCTGTATGCAGGTCAGGAAGCAACAGTTAGAACTGGACAAGGAACGACAGACTAGTTCCAAATAGGAAAAGCAGTACGTGAAGGCTGTATATTGTCACCCTGCATATTTAACTTATATGCAGAGTACATCATGAGAAATGCTGGGCTGGAAGAAGCACAAGCTGGAATCAAGATTGCCAGGAGAAATATCAATAACCTCAGATATGCAGATGACACCACCCTTATGGCAGAAAGTGAAGAAGAACTAAAGAGCCTCTTGATGAAAGTGAAAGAAGAGAGTGAAAAAGTTGACTTAAAGCTCAACATTCAGAAAACAAAGATCATGGCATCCAGTCTCATCACTTCATGGCAGATAGATGGAGAAACAATGGAAACAGTGACAGACTTTTTTTTTGGTTGGGGGGGAGGGCTCCAAAATCACTGCAGATGGTGACTGCAGCCATGAAATTAAAAGACGCTTACTTCTGGGAAGGAAAGTTATAACCAACCTAGACAGCATATTAAAAAGCAGAGATATTACTTTGCCAACAAAGGTCCGTCTCGTCAAGTCTATGGTTTTTCCAGTAGTCATGTATGGATGTGAGAGTTGAACTAAGGAAAACTGAGCATCAAAGAATTGATGCTTTTGAACTGTGGTGTTTGAGAAGACTCTTGAGAGTCCCTTGGATTTTTAGTAAGTAAATCCAACCAGTCCATCCAGGAAATCAGCCCTGAATTTTCTTTGGAAGGACTGGTGTTGAAGCTGAAACTCCAATACTTTGCTACCTGATGTGAAGAGCTGACTCACTTGAAAAGACTCTGATGCTGGGAAAGATTGAAGGCCAGGAGGAGAAGGGGACAACAGAGGATGAGATGGTTGGATGGCATCACTAACTCAATGGACATGAGTTTGAGTAAACTCTGGGAGTTGGTGATGGACAGGGAGGCCTTGGCATGCTGCAGTGCATGGGGTCACAAAGTGTTAGACACAACTGAGCGACTGAATTGAACTGAACTGGAAGGTCTGGATATCAGAGGCAATTTTAGAGGTTCTGATTCTTTTGTAACCCATAGATAGTAGTCACAGTGATTTTGTGTATGGTACAAACTCACTTCTTATTGTCTATCTCCCTCATTTAGGCTTGAACTTTGATCTAACTTGTAGTGGAATTAAAGATGAGTGTGCTGTCTGACTCATGTAGGAGAGTTAGTTGGGAACAACAAAGGAAATTAAATAGACATTTTCATGTCAGCTCTTTGGTAACCTGTGACTGTCCTACTAAATTGGGTATTTTTATTTGTGAAGAGCTGTTATAGTGATATTCTTTCATGCATTCTTCTAGTTGTTTATTAATGTAAAATATTTATTGTGGACTTACTATAAGTGTACAATCAAGTTATTGTGGACTTACTATAAATAAATTACTGTTCAAGGTGCAAGGAATACAGTAATGAAAAGAGGGGCATGGTTGTAATCTGACAGGAATATCCTTATTCTTGCTCCTTTGGGTTTAAGTTATGAGGGCTAGGGAGATGATGAGGATTCAATTGTTACAGGGGGTCATTTTTATCCAAAACTGTGACAAATTCTATGGAACCACCCATTTAGTATGTTTGATTTATTTCACAATTTTAGTAATTACTATGTTAAATTTACCTTTTTCTTGTCTGGCTACATTGTCAACCACAGATTCCTGGAACTTCAAATATAAATGTACTACAGTTTGAAATTTTAATATATTATATGGAATCACATATGAGATTATTTCTATTATATTTAGTTTATAGAGAAGAAATTATTTTTCATTGCTGGAAAATTTACAAACAATGATGACTAAAGTGTTCTGGCAGTGGATAAAAAGAATTACTTGAATTTGTTGATGCATTTAGAATCCACTATAAGATTGCATTTTAATGATTTTTAGTTTCCCTCAAAAACTTTATTTTTTTTTAATATTGAGTTTAAAAAATTATTTATTTTAATTGGAGGCTAATTACTTTACATTATTGTAGAGGGTTTTGCCATACATTGACATGAATCAGCCATGGGTGTATGTGTTCCCCATCCTGAACCCCCCTCCCACCTCCCTCCCCATCCCATCCCTCAGGGTCATTCCAGTGCACCAGCCCTGAGCACCTTGTCTCATGCATCAAACCTGGACTGGTGATGTGTTTCACATATGATAATATACATGTTTCAATGCTATTCTCTCAAATCACCCCACCCTTGCCTTCTCCCACAGAGTCCAAAAGACTGTTTTATACATCTGTGTCTCTTTTGCTGTCTCGCATATAGGATCATTGTTACCATCTTTCTAAATTCCATATATATGTGTTAGTATACTGTATTGGTACTTTTTGTTTTGACTTACTTCACTCTGTATAATAGGCTCAAGTTTCATCCACCTCATTAGAACTGATTCAAATGCATTCTTTTTAATATCTGAGTAATATTCCATTGTGTATATGTACCACAGCTTCCTTATCCATTTGTCTGCTGATGGATATCTAGGTTGCTTCCATGTCCTGGCTATTATAAACAGTGCTGCGATGAACACTGGGGTACACGTGTCTCTTTCAATTCTGGATTCCTCGGTGCGTATGCCCAGCAGTGGGATTGCTGGGTCATATGGCAGTTCTATTTCCAGTTTTTTAAGGAATCTCCACACTGTTCTCCATAGTGGCTGTACTAGTTTGCATTCACACCAACAGTGTAAGAGGGTTCCCTTTTCTCCACACCCTCTCCAGCATTTATTGTTTGTAGACTTTTGGATAGCAGCCATTCTGACTGGCGTGAGATGGTACCTCATTGTGGTTTTGATTTGCATTTCTCTGATGAGTGATGTTGAGCATCTTTTCATGTGTTTGTTAGCCATCTGTATGTCTTCTTTGGAGAAATGTCTATTTAGTTCTTTGGCCCATTTTTTGATTGGGTCATTTATTTTTCTGGAGTTGAGCTGCAGGAGTTGCTTGTATATTTTTGAGATTAGTTGTTTGTCAGTTGCTTCATTTGCTATTATTTTCTCCCATTCTGAAGGCTGTCTTTTCACCTTGCTTATAGTTTACTTCATTGTGCAAAAGCTTTTAATTTTCGTTAGGTTCCATTTGTTTATTTTTGCTTTTATTTCCAATATTCTGGGAGGTGGGTCATGGAGGATCCTGCTGTGATTTATGTCGGAGAGTGTTTTGCCTGTGTTTTCCTTGAGGAGTTTTATAGTTTCTGGTCTTATGTTTAGATCTTTAATATATTTTGAGTTTATTTTTGTGTATGGTGTTCAAAAGTGTTCTAGTTTCATTTGTTTACAAGTGGTTGACCAGTTTTCCCAGCAACACTTGTTAAAGAGGTTGACTTTTTTCCATTGTATATTCTTGCCTCCTTTGTCAAAGATAAGGTGTCCATAGGTGTGTGGATTTGTCTCTGGGCTTTCTATTTTGTTCCATTGATCTACATTTCTGTCTTTGTTCCAGCACCATACTGTCTTGATGACTGTGGCTTTGTAGTAGAGCCTGACGTCAGGCAGGTTGATTCCTCCAGGTCCATTCTTCTTTCTCAAGATTGTTTTGGCTATTTGAGTTTTTTTTGTATTTCCATACAAATTGTGAAATTATTTGTTCTAGTTCTGTGAAAAAACCATTGGTAGCTTGATAGAGATTGCATTGAATCTATAGATTGCTTTAGGTAGTATACTTATTTTCACTATATTTATTCTTCCAACCCATGAACATGGTATATTTCTCCATCTATTGGTGTCCTCTTTGATTTCTTTCATCAGTGTTTTATAGTTTTCTATATATAGGTCTAAACCATAGCCTTGACTAGATGGACCTTTGTTGGCTAAGTAATGTCTCTTCTTTTTAATATGCTGTCTAGGTTGGTCATAACTTTCCTTCCAAGGAGTAAGCGTCTTTTAATTTCATGGCTACAATCACCATCTGCAGTGATTTTGGAGCCCCCACATAAATAAAGTCTGACACTGTTTCCACTGTTTCCCCATCTATTTTCCATGAAGTGATGGGACCAGATGCCATGATCTTCGTTTTCTGAATGTTGAGCTTTAAGCCAACTTTTTCACTCTCCTCTTTCATCAAGAGACTTTTTAGTTCCTCTTCACTTTCTGCCTTAAGGGTGGTGTTATCTGCATATCTGAGGTTATTGATATTTCTCCTGCAATCTTGATTCCAGCTTGTGCTTCTTCCAGCCCAGCATTTCTCATGATGTACTCTGAATAGAAGTTAAATAAGCAGGGTGACATATATAGCCTTGATGTACTCCTTTCCTATTTGGAACCAGTCTGTTGTTCCACGTCCAGTTCTAACTGTTGCTTCATGACCTACATATAGGTTTCTTAAGAGGAAGGTCAGGTGGTCTGGTATTCCTATCTCTTGAAGAATTTTCCACAGTTTATTGTGATCCACATAGTCAAAGGCTTTGGCATAGTCAATAAAGCAGAAATAGATGTTTTTCTGGAACTCTTTTGCTTTTTTGATGATCCAGCAGATGTTGGCAGTTTGATCTCTGGTTCCTCTGCCTTTTCTAAAACCACCTTGAACATCTGAAAGTTCATGGTTCACATATTGTAGAAGCCTGGCTTGGAGAATTTTGAACATTACTTTACTAGTGTGTGAGATGAGTGCAATTGTGCGGTAGTTTGAGCATTCTTTGGCATTGATTTCTTTGGGATTGGAATGAAAACTGAACTTTTCCAGTCCTGTGGCCACTGCTGAGTCTTCCAAATTTGCTGGCATATTGAGTGCAGCATTTTCACAGCATCATCTTTTAGGATTTGAAATAGCTCAACTGGAATTCCATCACCTCCACTAGCTTTGTTCATAGTGATACTTCTTAAGGCCCACTTGACTTCACATTCCAGGATGTCTGGCTCTAGGTCACCATCGTGATTATCTGGGTTGTGAAGCTCTTTTTTGTACAGTTCTTCTGTGTATTCTTGCTACCTCTTCTTAATATTTTCTGCTTCTGTTAGGTCCATACCATTTCTGTCCTTTATTGAGCCCATCTTTGCATGAAATGTTCCTTTGGTATCTCTAATTTTCTTGAAGAGATCTCTAGTCTTTCCCATTCTATTGTTTTCCTCTATTTCTTTGCATTGATTGCTGAGGAAGGCTTTCTTATCTCTCCTTGCTATTCTTTGGAACTCTGCATTCAGATGCTTGTATCTTTCCTTTTCTCCTTTGCTTTTTGCTTCTCTTCTTTTCACAGCTATCTGTAAGGCCTCCTCAGACAGCCATTTTCTTTTTTGCATTTCTTTTCCATGGGAATGGTCTTGATCCCTGTCTCCTGTACAATGTTATGAACCTCCATCCATAGTTCATCAGGCACTCTGTCTATCAGGTCTAGTCCCTTAAATCTATTTCTCACTTCCACTGTATAATCATAGGGATTTTATTTAGGTCATACCTGAATGGTCTAGTGGTTTTCCCCACTTTGTTCCATTTTGATTTGAGCCACAGTCTGCTCCTGGTCTTGTTTTTGCTGACTGTATAGAGCTTCTCCATCTTTGGCTGCAAAGAATATAATCAATCTGATTTCAGTATTGACCATCTGGTGATGTCCATGTGTTGAGTCTTCTCATGTGTTGTTGGAAAAGGGTGTTTAGTATGACCAGTGCGTTCTCTTGGCAAAACTCTATTAGTCTTTGCCCTGCTTCATTCTCTACTCCCAGGCCAAATTTGCCTGTTACTCCTGGTGTTTCTTGACTTCCTACTTTTGCATTCCAGTCCCCTATAATGAAAAGGACATCTTTTTTGGGTGTTAGTTCTGAAAGGTCTTGTAGGTCTTCATAGAACTGTTCAACTTCAGCTTCTTCAGCGTTACTGGTTGGGGCATAGGCTTAGATTACCGTGATATTGAATGGTTTGCCTTGGAAATGAACAGAGATCATTCTGTCATTTTTGAGATTGCATTCAAGTACTGCAATCTGGACTCTTTTGTTGACCATGATGGCTACTCCATTTCGTCTAAGGGATTCTTGCCCACAGTAGTAGATACAATGGTCATCTGAGTTAAATTCACCCATTCCAGTCCATTTTGGTTTGCTGATTCCTAGAATGTCAACATTCACTCTTGCCATCTCCTGTTTGACCACTTCCAATTTGCCTTGATTCATGGACCTGACATTCCAGGTTCCTATGCAATATTGCTCTTTACAGCTTTGGACCTGGCTTCTATCACCAGTCACATCCACAGCTGGGTATTGTTTTTGCTTTGGCTCCATCCCTTCATTCTTTCTGGAGTTATTTCTCCACTGATCTCCAGTAGCATATTGGGCACCTAGCGACCCGGGGAGTTCCTCTTTTAGTATCCTATCATTTTGCCTTTTCATACTGTTCATGGGGTTCTCAAGGCAAGAATAGTGAAGTGGTTTGCTATTCCCTTCTCCAGTGGACCACATTCTGTCAGTCCTCTACACCATTACCCTCCCGTCTTGAGTGGCCCCACATGGCATGGCTTAGTTTCATTGAGTTAGACAAGGCTGTGGTCCATGTGATCAGATTGGCTAGTTTTCTGTGATTTTGTTTCAGTGTGTCTGCCCTCTGATGCCCTCTCACAACACCTACCATCTTACTTGGGTTTCTCTTACCTTGGACGTGAGGTATCTCTTCACGGCTGCTCCAGCACAGCGCAGCTGCTGTTCTTTACCTTGGGCAAGGTATATTCATTTATTAGCTCTAGAAATTTTCTGGTGGAGTCTTTAGGGTTTTCTATGCAGAGGATCATGTCATCTGCAAACAGTGAGAGTTTTACTTCTTCTTTTCCAATCTGCATTCTTTTTATTTCTTTTTCTGCTCTGATTTCTGTGGCCAAAACTTCCAAAAATACGTTAAATAGTAGTAGTGAGAGTGGGCACCCTTGTCTTGTTTCAGACTTTAGGGGAAATGCTCTCAATTTTTCACCGTTGAGGATAATGTTTGCTGTGGGTTTGTCATATATAGCTGTTATTATGAGGTATGTTCCTTCTATTCCTGCTTTCTGGAGGGTTTTTATCATAAATGGATGTTGAATTTTGTCAAAGGCTTTCTCTGCATCTTGTGAGATAATCATATGGTTTTTATCTTTCAATTTGTTAATGTGGTGTATTACATTGATTGATTTGTGGATATTAAAGAATCCTTGCATCCCTGGGGTAAAGCCCACTTGGTCATGATGTATGATCTTTTTAATATGTTGTTGGATTCTGTTTGCTAGAATTTTGTTGAGGATTTTTGCTTCTATGTTCATCAGTGATATTGGCCTGTAGTTTTCTTTTTTATGTGGCATCTTTGTCTGGTTTTAGTATTAGGGTGATGGTGGCCTCATAGAATGAGTTTGGAAGTTTACCTTCCTCTGCAATTTTCTGGAAGAGTTTGAGTAGGATAGATGTTAGCTCTACTCTAAATTTTTGGTAGAATTCAGCTGTGAAGCTGTCTGGTCTTGGGCTTTTGTTTGCTGGAAGATTTCTCATTATAGTTTCAATTTCCGTGCTTGTGATGGGTCTGTTAAGATTTTCTATTTCTTCCTGGTCCAGTTTTGGAAAGCTATACTTTTCTAAGAATTTGTTCATTTCTTCCAAGTTGTCCATTTTATTGGCATATAGTTGCTGATAGTAGTCTCTTATGATCTTTTGTATTTCTGTGTTTTTTCTTGTGATCTCTCCATTTTCATTTCTAATTTTGTTGATTTGATTTTTCTCCCTTTGTTTCTTGATGAGTCTGGCTAATGGTTTGTCAATTTTATTTATCCTCGCAAAGAACCAGCTTTTAACTTTGTTGATTTTTGCTATGATCTCTTTTGTTTCTTTTGCATTTATTTCTGCCCTAATTTTTATAATTTCTTTCCTTCTACTAGTCCTGGGGTTCTTCATTTATTCCTTTTCTAGTTGCTTTAAGTGTCAGTTCAGTTCAGTTCAGTTGCTCAGTTGTGTCTGACTCTTTGCAACCCCATGAATCGCAGCACGCCAGGCCTCCCTGTCCATCACCAACTCCTGGAGTTCACTCAGACTCATGTCTATCGAGTCAGTGATGCCATCCAGCCATCTCATCCTCTGTCGTCCCCTTCTCCTCCTGCCCCCAATCCCTCCCAGCATCAGAGTCTTTTCCAATGAGTCAACTCTTCGCATGAGGTGGCCAAAGTCCTGGAGTTTCAGCTTCAGCATCATTCCTTCTGAAGAAATCCCAGGGCTGATCTCCATTAGAATGGACTGGTTGGATCTCCTTGTAGTCCAAGGGACTCTCAAGAGTCTTCTCCAACACCACAGTTCAAAAGCATCAATTCTTCGGCGCTCAGCCTTCTTCACAGTCCAACTCTCACATCCATACATGACCACATGAATAACCATAGCCTTGGCTAGATGTAGAGTTAGGTTATTTTTTTTGACATTTTTCTTGTTTCTTGAGGTATGCCTGTATTGCTATGAACTTTCCCCTTAGCACTGCTTTTACAGTGTCTGATAGGTTTTGGGTTATTGTGTTTTCATTTTCATTCGTTTCTATGCATATTTTGATTTCTTTTTTGATTTCTTCTTTGGTTTGTTGGTTATTCAGAAGTGTGTTGTTTAGCCTTCATATGTTGGAATTTTTAATAGTTTTTTTCCCCCCCTGTAATTGACATCTACATTGTGATTCTACATTGTGATCAGAAAAGATCCTAGGAATGATTTCAATTTTTTTGAATTTACCAAGACTAGACTTATGGCCCAGGATGTGATCTATCCTGGAGAAGGTTCCCTGTGCACTTGAGAAAAGGTGAAATTCATTGTTTTGGGGTTAAATGTCCTATAGATATCAATTAGATCTAACTGGTCCATTGTATCATTTAAAGTTTGTGTTTCCTTGCTAATTTTCTGTTTAATTGATCTATCCATAGGTGTGAGTGGGGTATTAAAGTCTCCCAGTATTATTGTGTTATTGTTAATTTCCCCTTTCAGACCTGTTAGCATTTGCCTTACATATTGTGGTGTTCCTATGTTGGGTGTATATATATTTATAATTGTTATATCTTCTTCTTGGATTGATCCTTTGATCATTATGTAGTGTCCTTCTTCGTCTCTTTTCACAGCCTTTATTTCAAAGTCTATTTTATCTGATATGAGTATTGCAACTCCTGCTTTCTTTCGGTCTCCATTTGGGTGAAATATCTTTTTCCAGCCCTTCACTTACAGTCTATATGTGTCCCTTGTTTTGAGGTGGGTCTCTTGTGTACAGCATATATAGGGGTCTTGTTTTTATATCCATTCAGCCAGTCTTTGTCTTTTGGTTGGGGCATTCAGTCCATTTACATTTAAGGTAATTATTGATAAGTATGATCCCGTTGCCATTTAATTTGTTGTTTTGGGTTCAAGTTTATACACCTTTTCTGTGTTTCCTGTATAGAGAAAATCCTTTAGCATTTGTTGAAGAGCTGGTTTGGTGGTACTGAGTTCTCTCAGCTTTTGCTTGTAACTTTTGATTTCTCCTTCATATTTGATGAGATCCTTGCTGGGTACAGTAATCTGGGTTGTGGATTTTTATATTTCATCACTTTAAGTATGTCCTGCCAATCCTTTCCAGCCTGTAGAGTTTCTATTGAAAGATCAGCTGTTACAATTATGGGAATTCCCTTGTTTGTTATTTGTTGATTTTGCTTACTGCTTTTAATATTTGTTCTTTGTGTTTGATCTTTGTTAATTTGATTAATATGTGTCTTGGGGTGTTTCATCTTGGGTTTATGCTGTTTGGGACTCTCTGGGTTTCTTGGACTTGGGTGATTATTTCCTTCCCCATTTTAGGGAAGTTTTCAACTATTATCTCCTCAAGTATTTTCTCGTGGCCTTTCTTTTTGTCTTCTTCTTCTGGGACTCCTATGATTCGAATGTTGGGGTGTTTGACATTGTCCCAGAGGTCTCTGAGGTTATCCTCATTTCTTTTAAGTCTTTTTTCTTTTTTCCTCTCTGCTTCATTTATTTCCATCATTCTATCTTCTACCTCACTTATCCTATCTTCAGCCTCAGTTATTCTACTGTTGGTTCCCTCCAGAGTGTTTTTGATCTCATTCATTGCATTATTCATTATGACTGACTCTTTTTTATTTCTTCTAGGTCTTTGTTAAACATTTCTTGCATCTTCTCAATCCTTGTCTCCAGACTATTTATCTGTAACTCCATTTTGTTTTCAAGATTTTGGATCATTTTTACAATCATTATTCTGATTTCTTTTTCAGGTAGACTCCCTATCTCCTCCTCTTTTGTTGGTTTGGTGGGCATTTATCATGTTCCTTTACTGCTGAGTATTTCCCTGCCTTTTCATCTTGTTTAGATTACTGTGTTTGGGATGGCCTTTCTGTATTCTGGCAGTTTGTGGTTCTTTTTTATTGTGGAGGTTCCTCCCTGTGGGTGGGGTTGGACGAGTAGCTTGTCAAGGTTTCCTGGTTAGGGAAGCTTGCATCAGTGTTTTGGTGGGTGGAGCCAGATTTCTTCTCTCTGTAGTGCAATGAAGTGCCTGGTAGTGTGTTTTTAGATGTCTGTGGGTTTGGTGTGACTTTAGGCAGCCTGTATATTAAAGCTCAGGGCTATGTTCCTGTGTTACTGGAGAATTTGTGTGGTATGTCTTGCTCTGGAACTTGTTGGATCTTGGGTGGAGCTTGGTTTCAATGTAGGTATGGAGGCTTTTGGATGAGCTCTTATCAATTAATGTTCCCTGGAGTCAGGAGTTCTCTGGTGTTCTCAGGTTTTGTACTTAAGCCTCCTGCCTCTGGTTTTCAGTCTTATTCTTACAGTAGCCTCAAGACTTCTCCATCCATACAGCACCAATGATAAAACATCTAGATTAATGGAAAAAAGATTCTCCACAATGAGGAACACCCAGAAAGGTTCGCTGAGTTACATGGAGAAGAGAAGAGGGAGGAGGGAGATAGAGGTGACCAGGAGGAGAAGAGGGGGAATCAAAAAGGGAGAGAGCAGTATAGCCAGTAATCAAATCCCTATGTGCTCTCCACAGCCTGGAACACCCAGAAAGGTTTACGGAGTTACATAGAGAAGAGGGAGGAAGGAGATAGAGGTGACCTAGGGGAGAAAAAGGAGAGTCAAAACGGTGAGAGGGCAATCAAGCTAGTAATCACACTCCTAAGTAAAAATGGGTACTGAAGATTGGATTCTTAAAGGTAGAAAATTGATAACAAATACAAAAAAGCAAAGATTAAAAATTTAGACAAGAGTTTAGACTCTCAAAAATACAATATTAAAAAAAAAACCGGAACAATATCACAAAGATTATAAAAAATATATATGAGGTTTGCTTTAAACATGGGGTCTTTTTTTTTTGCAAGGTAATAGTAGGTTATAAAAATGAAAATTAAAGGAGTAATTAGAGGACTTAAAATTTTTTTAAATGAAAAATAAAAAAAAATTAAAAAAAATGATAATAGTAAAAATATATCTAGGAATTTCTCTGGAGCTGATCTCTGACTGTAACCCTCCCAGAGGATGTCATCTGTCCAGGATCCCCGGAAGGCTTGGTTGGCAACTGGCAGCCAGCTCACAGTTTGGTGGAGGATGCCGTCTCTGGGGCTGTTTGCCCCTTTCTGGCTCTGGATGCTGCCCGCCTGTGTCCCTGCCTCCTGTGGGGGATGGGCCGGTTCGCTGCCGGCTAGCTCTCCTCTGGTATTTGCTCAGTCCTTTGTTCTGTGAGCCAGGCAGTGCCTTAGGTTAGGGGTTTTCGTGGGAAAGTTCTCTCTCTCTCTCTTTTTTTCCTCTCTCTCTGTCTATCCCACAGTTTGGGTTGCTATCTCACATTAGCTCCCTCAGATTGCCCTCAGGGCATTTAGTCCTGGTCCTTGCCCCAAGCAGTATGGCCCATGCCTCCCTGTTCAGCCCCCAGGTGGCAGATGTGAGCATCTGGGCTACTTTTCTGCTGGGAATTCCCGTTAGGGATGTAATCTGTGGGTTTTATTTATTTATTTTTATTTATTATTTTTCCTCCCAGTTATGTTGCCCTCTGAGATTCCAAAACTCCCCACAGATCCACCAGTGAGAGGGTTTCCTGGTGTTGGGAAACTTCTCCTCTTTTAAGATTCCCTCCCCTGGATGGATCTCCATCCCTAACTCTTTTGTCTCTCTTTTTATCTTCTATATTTTGTCCTACCTCCTTTAGAAGACAATGGGCTGCCTTTCTGGGTGCCTGGTGTTCTCTGCCAGCGTTCAGAAGTTGTTTTGTGGAATTTTCTCAGCGTTCAAATGTTCTTTCGATGAATTTGTGGTGGAGAAAGTGGTCTCCCCATCCTATTCCTCTGCCATCTTAGGACGGCTGTTTCCCTCAAAAACTTTAATAATTTATTTATCTATTTGTAATTTTTCCAGCTTTATTGAGAACTAGCTTACATATGAAACTGTGGAAGTTTAAGGTATACAGCATGTGAGTTTGTTACAAACGTTTGCAATATGATTACCACTGCAAGGTTAGCTAACACTGCCATCATCACATGATTACCATTTCTTTTTTATGTGAAAACATTTAAGATCTACTCTTTTAGCAACTTTCAAGTATATAATACAATATTATTGACTATAATCACAATATTGTTCATTAGATCCCCAGAACTTATTCATTTTCTAACTGGAAGTTTGTACTCTTTGGTCAACATTTCTCCATTTCCTTTACCTTGCCCCACCCCTCCAACACCTAGCAACTACCACTCAACTTTGTTTCTACAGTTCAGCTCTTTTATTCCACATACAACTGATATTATACAGTACTTATTTTTATCTCTCTGACTTATTTCATGTAACATAATGCCCTCAAGGTCTATCCATGTTGTCTCAAATGGCAGGATTTCCTTCTTTCTCATGGCTGAGAAAGATTTCATTATATATGTATCTATACACCACATTTTCTTCATTCTTTCAGCCATTGATGTACACTTATATAATATATATATATTTCCCTAAATAAGTTATTATTCAGTTTTCTTGTTCTGAATTTTATAAATATTGTATAACACTATATGCATTTATCTTTCACTTATCATTTTCATTGTGCCCTATTTCTAGATGCACTAAATGGATCTGTGAAGTAGCTCATTCTCTTTCATAGTGCTTTGCAATGCCACTTCATAAATCATATCTGCATGTATCTAGGAGTCTGTTTCTGGGCTGTCTCGCCTGTTCCATTGGGTCAAATTTTCTTTTGAAATTTCCTGTACCAATACCACATTGTTGTAATTGTCCTTTACAGTAGTACTGATATCTAATAAGAGAAAGTTCCCATTTTGTGCTTCATTCTCAGGAGTATCTTGGCAATTCTTGAGCTTTCATCTGTACAATTTTTAGAATCAGTTTTTCAAGTAACTTGAAAAATGTTGGAACTTGATTAAAACTGTAATCACTCCAAAAATAACTTGGGTAAAAACTGATGCTTTATAAAATTCAGTCTTTGTACCAGTCATCATTCAATCAAAAAAATGGAACAAGCAGGAAATATTTATTGAGAGATTTATTGCAAGGAATAGACTTACACCATTCTAGGGCTGGCTGGGCAAGTCCAAATCTCTAAGGCAGGCAGTGAGGAGGGGCAGGCAGGGATTCTTGGATGCACCAAAGCTGCTGTCCATTGAGGGAATTTCTTCTTCTTCAGGGAACTCTCAGCTTTGTTCTAAGTCTTTCTACTGATGGAATCAGACTCATCCAGATTATTTTGGTTAATCTCCCTTACTTAAAGTTAATGAATTACAGACCTTGGAAAATACCTTCACAACAGCATCTAGATTAGTGTTTGATTGAATAACTGAGGATTGCAGACTAGTCATTTTGATACATAAAACTGACCATCACACTTGTCACAAACATGGTGAATTTCTCCATTTATTTATATTTATTTTTCCATATTTAATGCCCTTCTCTAAACTAAATTTCTCCTTTCAAGAGGTTTTTAAATTTTAAGTATTTGTTATTTTTAATGATTGCATTTTCTTATTTATTGGTTTATTTTTGGCTGCCCTGGGTCTTGGTTGCTGTGCACAGGCTTTCTTTAGTAGTGGTGAGTGGTGGCTTCTCTTGTTTCAGAGCATGAGCTCTAGGTGCATGGACTTCTGTGCTTATAGCACACAGGCTTTGTTGTTCTGTGTCATATGGGATCTTCCTGAACCAGGGATCAAAGCTGTGTCCCCTGAGTTAGTAGGTGTATTTTTAACCACTGGACCACCAGGGAAGTCTTTGTACAAGCCTTTTTTAAAATTTACATTATCTAACAGTAACATCTCTTGGTGTAGAGAAATGCAATTGATTTTGCTATGTGGGTCTTCTATTTATCTAACTTGTTAATTCTCTTATTATTTATAGTAATTTTGGGGAGATCTTTTTGGGTATTTTATGTGCATAATTATATAACTTGTGAGAATAGCAAATTTATAGCTATTCTTCCTATTCAGTGCTCATGTTTTTTAAAATCAATTTTTAAATTACATATGATAAAATTTATTCCTTGTGGTACACAGTTCTGTGTCTTTTGGCAAATGCATGAAGTCACCTATCTACCACTACAATCAAAATTAAGAATAGTTTCATCAGCTCCCTACATTTCTCTGTGCCATGGTTCTGTAATCATTTTTCCTCTTTTTCACAAACTCTGGAAACCACTGGTCTGTTCTTTATACCTAAATTTTGCCTTTTCAAGAATGTTGCACAAATGGGATCTCATTGTATGTGAATAGAAGTTATGTTACTCTTAGGAGAATATCTGTGAGTATATGTTTACCTTTATAGGAAGGTATAGGAAACAGTCAAACATTCTCCCCAGAGTTCCAGTTATGTTTCACCTTTGTTAGCACTTGGTATTCTAAGTTTTTAAATTTATTTCCTCATTCTTGACTTTTGAATGTTTAACATGTTCTGGATACAAGTCTTTTGTCAGGTATGTAATTTGCAAATATTTTCTTCCAGTTAAAGGCTTTTCTTTCTTAACAGTGTGTTTGCAGAGCAAAACGTTTACAATTTTCATTGTTTACATTACTAATATTTTCTCTTTTGTTTTTTGCTTTTGGAGTAAAATCTAAGAAATCTTTGCTTAACTCAGTATCACAAAGATTTTCTCCTGTTTTCTTCTAAATGCTTTATTGATTTTCACTTTATATTTGTATCTATGATGACATCACCCTTATGGCAGAAAGTGAAGAGGAACTAAAAAGCCTCTTGATGAAAGTGAAAGAAGAGAGTGAAAAAGTTGGCTTAAAGCTCAACATTCAGAAAACGAAGATCATGGCATCTGGTCCCATCACTTCATGGCAAATAGAGTGGAAACAGTGACAGAGTTTATTTTTTGGGGCTTCAAAATCACTGCAGATGGTGACTGCGGCCATGAAATTAAAAGATGCTTACTCCTTGGAAGGAAAGATAGCATATTAAAAAGCAGAGACATTACTTTGCCAACAAAGGTCTGTCTAGTCAAGGCTATAGTTTTTCCAGTAGTTATGTATGGATATGAGAGTTGGACTGTAAAGAAAGCTGAGTGCCAAAGAATTGATGCTTTTGAACTGTGGTGTTGGAGAAGACTCTTGAGAGTCCCATGGACTGCAAGGAGATCCAACCAGTCCATTCTATAGGAGATCAGTCCTGGGTGTTCTTTGGAAGGAATGATGCTAAAGCTGAAACTCCAGTACTTTGGCCACCTCATGCAAAGAGTTGACTCATTGGAAAAGACTCTGATGCTGGGAGGGATTGGGGGCAGGAAGAAAGGGGACGACAGAGGATAAGATGGCTGGATGGCATCACCAACTTGATGGACGTGAGTTTGAGTGAACTCTGGGAGTTGGTGATAGACAGGGAGGCCTGGCGTGCTGTAATTCATGGGGTCGCAAAGTGTCGGACACGACTGAGCAACTGAACTGAACTGATGATATATTTTGAATTAATGTTTCATACTAAATGTAAAAATATAGACTCAAATGTATTTTTATATGTAGCTGTGCACCTAATTGTTCCAGGATTGCATGTGTTTGTGTGCGTGTGCTTGCATGCATGTGTATGTGTTTGAGAATAAAAGATGAACATGCTTGCTTCTATTAGCCAAATGAAATTTGATTCTTTTTGGCCAGGAGTTAAAAAACAGAACCTATATGTTTTATCCACCTCACAATGGAAGTTTAGCAGCTCAAACACACAGGCCATAATTTCCCCTGTTACAATAATGTAATGGCAAATGTCTCTGATGCCCTGGCTCTTGCTAGGGTGAAGCAACAGAAGGAAATTTTATATTGAAGTAGCATACTTTTCTGTTTTGTATAGTAGATTGTGTGATTTTAGAATAGTTAATTATTTTAGCAAAATTTCTATGAAAAAAGGTTTTTTTCTGCATATCGATCAGATGAGGCTGTCAGGTGAAGGGATCAGGGATGTAGAGTTCTTTTTTCCCTGACAGGGATTTAGAATAAGGAAGCTCTGTGGACTGACTGCTGGATTCTACCTGTGGTTTAGAATCACACTGCACATAAATCAGGTTTATCAATTCCCCTAAGCTTGCATCCACAGGCAAAACCTTTTCTTCTAATGTATTTAGTGATAATTCTTTGTGTCTAGACACAGTGTCACATAGTGCAGAAGAGTTAAGTTATAAGGTTCTGTTGAATTGTAGCACATATGTAGCTTTACATATTTCCTAATTCAATTTAGCTTCACATCAGTCTGGTGGGTATGAGTATCCCATTTCCATAGTAGAGGAAATTGAAACCTAAGACAATGAAGAGCTTGTTCACAATCACGCCTGGAAAACAAAGGAGCCAGGTTCAAACACGATAATTATGCCTTCAAAGTCTAAAGTGAAATCCAAGAATAATCTGACCCCGTAAATCTTAAAGTCCCTTTTTCTTAACAACATTCTCATTGTTGCTGAGAAATGACCTTTTCTTGCTTTAGCAAGCTTGTTGCTTAGTCCAGAATCCCCAGGATTGAAGTCCTTTGGCTGCAATGTTCTGGTTGGCCTGGGTGAAGGTGAACTCTTCTTTGTCCTGTTCTAGTCTGTTCTAACCATTAGAGCTGTGCTAGGCCACGGAGCCTTATAGCCTTGGCACTGAAGGAATTAAAGAAAAATAATGAACTCTCTGTCTCTATCATAAAGGAGAAAAGGAATGGCCAAGCTGATTCCATCTTGAAAAAGAAGGAAACTTCATCTTGTACTTTCAGTGAGCTTTGGACTATGTACCTGGTAGCCATGGGTATAACATACCCACAGCCGAACTGGCCTCCGGCAATGATAAACACCAGATTCCATACCAAGATTTTCTGTTGCCAAAAAGAATGTAATAGTCCCCTATGTAGTCAAACACCTTTGTAATCTTTATGGCACCCATTGGTGTAGCCACAATGTATAACCAGGTGATCTTTCTGATTATGAATCATGACTGTAACTGACTGTATCTCCCTTTAACACTTTCCAGGCTAGGTTTAAGGGGATGTGGGCTTGACCAGTACACTTAAGGTATATAGTTCAGTTAGTAAGTTCAGTCGCTCAGTCATGTCCGACTCTTTGCGACCCTATGAATCGCAGCACACCAGGCCTCCCTGTCCATCACCAACTCCTGGACTTCACTCAGAATCATGTCCATGGAGACAGTGATGCCATCCAGCCATCTCATCCTCTGTCTTCCCCTTTTCTTCCTGGCCCCAATCCCTGGCCCAATCCCCCAAAGCATCAGAGTCTTTTCCAATGAGTCAACTCTTTGCATGAGGTGGCCAAAGTACTGGAGTTTCAGCTTTAGCATCATTCCTTCCAAAGAAATCCCAGGGCTGATCTCCTTCAGAATGGACTGGTTGGATCTCCTTGCAGTCCAAGGGACTCTCAAGAGTCTTCTCCAACACCACAGTTCAAAAGCATCAATTCTTTGGTGCTCAGCTCTCTTTACAGTCCAACTCTCACATCCATACATGACCACTGGAAAAACCGTAGCCTTGACTAGACGGACCTTTGTTGGCAAAGTAATGTCTCTGCTTTTGAATATGCTATCTAGGTTGTTCATAACTTTCCTTCCAAGGAGTAAGCGTCTTTTAATTTCATGGCTACAGTCACCATCTGCAGTGATTTTGGAGCTCAGAAAAAATAAAGTCTGACACTGTTTCCACTGTTTCCCCATCTATTTGCCATGAAGTGATGGGACCAGATGCCATGATCTTACTTTTCTATAAGATTTTCACAAAAGTTGGTCGGAGTCCTTGACTAAGAGGAGACCCTGCCTTGGGCCCGCCAGTGTAATAAACTGTACTTTACTATCTACATTGTCCTTCTGAGTGAGTTTGTTTCCCAGAATGCATGGCTACAACAATCAGACACAGAGGGATCTTACACCTTAGAGAGTGCTACAAAGGGACAGACAAAATCAAGCAACTAAAAACTGGTGTCCATTTATAGTCAGTGAGGAGGACTTTTTAGTTCAGTTCAGTCACTCAGTCATGTCCAACTCTTTGTGACCCCATGGACTGCAGCATGCCAGGCTCCCCTGTCCATCACCAACTCCTGGAGCTTACACAAACTCATGTTCATCGAGTCGGTGATGCCATCCAACCATCTCATCCTCTGTTGTTTCCTTCTCTTCTTCAATCTTCCCCAGCATCAAGGTCTTTTCCAAGAGTCAGTTCTTTGCATCAGGTGGCCAAAGTATTGGAGTTTCAGCTTCAGTACCAGTCCTTCCAATGGATATACAGGACTGGTTTGATCTTGCAGCCCAAGGGACTCTCAAGAGTCTTCTCCAACACCCCAGTTAGAAAGCATCAATTCTTCAGCACTCAGCTTCCCTTTGGCTCAGCTGGTAAAGAATCCGCCTGCAGTACAGGAGACCTGGGTTCGATCCCTGGGTTGGGAAGATCCCCTGGAGAAGGGAAAGGCTACACACTCCGGTATTCTGGTCTGGAGAATTCCATGGGCTGTATAGTCTATGGGGTCGCAAAGAGTCAGACACAACTGAGCGACTTTCCCTTTCCCTTTCCCTTTCAGCATTCTTTATAGTCCAACTCTCACATCTGTACATGACTATTGGAAAAACCATAGCTTTGAGTAGATGGAACTTTGTTGACAAACTAATGTCTGCTTTTCAATATGATGTCTAGGTTTGTCATAGTTTTTCTACCAAGGAGCAAACGTCTTTTACTTTCAAGGCTGCAGTCACCATCTGCAGTGATTTTGGAACCCAAGAAAATAAAGTCGGTCACTGTTTCCACTCTTTCCCCATCTATTTGCCATGAAGTGATGGGAGCAGAAAAAGGAAAAGTAAAAGAAAAGTGAAGTTGCTCAGTTGTGTCTGACTCTTTGTGACCCCATGGAATGTAGCCTATCAGGCTCCTCCGTCCATGGCATTTTCAGGCGAGGGTACTGGAGTGGGTTGCCATTTCCTTCTCCAGGGGATCTTCCCAACCCAGAGATCAAACCTGGGTCTCCCACATTGCAGGCAGATGCTTTACCGTCTGAGCAACCAGGGAAGCAAATAAAGCAGATGTTTTTCTTGAACTGTCTTGCTTTTTCAATGATCCAATTGATGTTGGCAATTTGATCTCTGGTTCCTCTACCTTTTCTAAATCTAGCTTGAACATCTGGAAGTTCTAGGTTCATGTACTGTTGAAGCCTGACTTGGAGAATTTTGAACATTACTTTGCTAGTGTGTGAGATGAGTGTAATTGTGTAATAATTTGAACATTCTTTGGCATTGCCAAATTAATTGGCAATTAATTTACCTAATTTAACCTTTAAAAATGTCACCTTCATTTCCAACCTCAGTAATACTTTTTCTGATTTAATTTTAGAAGCTTCCATATTTACCCTCAGCCACTGCTGCCCTTTAGGGTTGAGTTGGGTTAGGGAAGGAGAAAAGAAAGCTAGCTAAAAAAGCTTTTAGAGATTATCTTTTCTTTGACTTTTACTGGCATTAACTTCCAGGATAATTTGATCCATCAAGTATACATAAACATATTCTCCTTTATGGAGGGTGGAATGGTAGGGTTGATGGAGAATAGTAAATCAATGATAAGTCAATAAAACCAAACCCTATGAAGAGTATCCAGCAAAGGACTTCCCATGATTAAATCAAATGATTTCACAGGCTGTTGTTGATGGAAATGCATGCCATTTGCTTTGAAGTTGCCTGATATACATGACTGTACACTACACCTGCACTCAGCTCTCTAGCACCTTGCTGGAGACCAGGGCTGCTCAAATTTTTATGTGCATTCAGATCACCTGGGAGTCTTGCTTGACTGAAAATACAGTTCATCTATCCTGGGGTGGGCTTGGGATTGTGCGTTTCTGAGAGCTTTCTGGTAATGCTGATAGTGTCAGTCCCCAGGTGTGCATTTTGAGTAGCAAGACTGTTGAAGTTTGATCCCTGAAAATATAATCTTTTAAGGACTTTATATGGAACACATTTCCCATGTTTACATATACTATACCTATATAAAAAGAAACTTTTAGGTTATTTTTTTTTAATGAAAGACTTAGACTAAGTATTTATATATAAGGAAGGCAAAATGAATGGTAACACCTACAAATCATGACTTAGTTCATGCTAAGTATTGTGCTAAGAATTTTACATATGTTATTCAGTTCTCACATCCTGGATGAGAGATCTAAATTATCATTTACATTTGTAGATGGATAAATCAAGGTGACTCAGTAGTAAAGAATCCACCTGTCAATGTGGGAGCTGCGGGTTCAATCCCTGGGTTGCGAAGATCCCCTGGCAGAGGAAGTTACACTGGAAGTGTAACCCACTCCAGTATTCTAGCCTGGAGAATCCCCATAGACAGAGGAGCCTGGTAGGCTACAGTCCATGAGGTCGCAAAGAGTTTGCCATGGCTTAATGACTCAGTTCAGTTCAGTTCAGTCGCTCAGTCATGTCCGACCCTTTGCGACCCCATGAATCGAAGCACGCCAGGCCTCCCTGTCCATCACCAACTCCCGGAGTTCACTCAGACTCATGTCCATCGAGTCAGTGATGCCATCCAGCCATCTTATCCTCTGTCGTCCCCTTCTCCTCCTGCCCCCAATCCCTCCCAGCATCAGAGTCTTTTCCAATGAGTCAACTCTTCGCATGAGGTGGCCAAAGTACTGGAGTTTCAGCTTCAGCATCATTCCTTCCAAAGAAATCCCAGGGCTGATCTCCTTCAGAATGGACTGGTTGGATCTCCTTGTAGTCCAAGGGACTCTCAAGAGTCTTCTCCAACACCACAGTTCAAAAGCATCAATTCTTTGGCGCTCAGCCTTCTTCACAGTCCAACTCTCACATCCATACATGACCACAGGAAAAACCATAGCCTTGACTAGACAGACCTTTGTTGGCAAAGTAATGTCTCTGCTTTTGAATATGCTAGCTAGGTTGGACATAACTTTCCTTCCAAGGAGTAAGCGTCTTTTAATTTCATGGCTGCAGTCAATATCTGCAGTGATTTTGGAGCCCCAAAAAATGAAGTCTGACACTGTTTCCAATGTTTCCCCATCTATTTTCCATGAAGTGATGGGACCGGATGCCATGATCTTCGTTTTCTGAATGTTGAGCTTTAAGCCAACTTTTTCACTTTCCACTTTCACTTTCATCAAGAGGCTTTTTAGTTCCTCTTCACTTTCTGCCATAAGGGTGGTGTCATCTGCATATCTGAGGTTATTGATATTTCTCCTGGCAATCTTGATTCCAGCTTGTGCTTCTTCCAGTCCAGCGTTTCTCATGATGTACTCTGCATATAAGTTAAATAAGCAGTGTGACAATATACAGCCTTGACGTACTCCTTTTCCTATTTGGAACCAGTCTGTTGTTCCATGTCCAGTTCTAACTGTTGCTTCCTGACCTGCATACAAATTTCTCAAGAGGTAGGTCAGGTGGTCTGGTATTCCCATCTCTTTCAGAATTTTCCACAGTTTATTGTGATCCACACAATCAAAGGCTTTGGCATAGTCAATAAAGCAGAAATAGATGTTTTTCTGGAACTCTCTTGCTTTTTCCATGATCCAGCGGATGTTGGCAATACCAACCCCACATCCAAGGAGCCATGGCTGCACGGCCGCAGGAGGGCCTAGAGGAGCTATCCCACATTGTAGGTCAGGAAGGGCGGTGGTGAGGTGATACCCTTCATCCAAGATAAGGAGCAGCGGCTGCGCTTTGCTGGAGCACCCATGAAGAGATACCCCACGCCCAAGGTAAGAGAAACCCAACTAAGATGGTAGGTGTTGCAAGAGGGCATCAGAGGGCAGACACACTGAAACCATACTCACAGAAAACTAGTCAATCTAATCACACTAGGACCACAGCCTTGTCTAACTCAATGAAACTAAGCCATGCCCATGGGGCAACCCAAGATGGGTGGGTCATGGTAGAGAGATCTGACAGAATGTGATCCACTGGAGAAGGGAATGGCAAACCACTTCAATATTCTTGCCTTGAGAACCCCACGAACAGTATGAAAAGGCAAAATGATAGGATACTGAAAGAGGAACTCCCAAGGTCAGTAGGTGCCCAATATACTACTGGAGATCAGTGGAGAAATAACTCCAGAAAGAATGAAGGGATGGAGCCAAAGCAAAAACAATACCCAGCTGTGGATGTGACTGGTGATAGAAGCAGGGTCCGATGCTGTAAAGAGCAATATTGCATAGGAACCTGGAATGTCAGGTCCATGAATCAAGGCTTAATGACTATGTTCACACAAACCAAGGTGTAAAGCAATCTTTACATAACACCCTGAGGCCACACATCTAACCTTAGAGGCTGTATTCAGACTTTGGTTGTTGGCTTCTAAAACCTGTGTTGTTACTAACTACTTTATTATGAAATGCTGGATAGTAGTTAAAATGATTGTTTAATGCAATCTAAAGATGGAGGGCATGAACATTACAGTCAAATGTGGATTTGAGTCCAAGTCTCCCATTTACTGCCTGTTTGACCCTGAGAAAAATCTTGCAGTTCTATTTTCTCTATTTGAAAGTGGAGATGAAACCTGCTCTGCTTTTCTCTCCACTTTGAAGGAATGAAGATCAAATCAGATTTTGATGTGATGTGTTTTTTAAATTGCAAGACAACACACACAGGTAGTTTTCTCTTCTTTCCAAATGTTTCTTATCCACTTGCATGTTAAGAACAGGCATGATATCTTAAAAAATTAAATATTTGGCTTGGTCTTTTTGATACTTGCAGTTAGGAGAAGTTTCAAGGAAATAGGAAGTTGGCTGCAAGGTCACAGCATGGAGTTAAAACATGTATAATTCAAGGCAGTCAGTAGTTTCCTGGCCAGCCCTGGGTCTCTTTCCTTCTCTTCCATTTGAAGAGCGTGGAGCAGATGATCTCTAAATTCCTTCCCAGATCTAACCTAACAGCTGAGTTTTTGTATGTATGTACGTATGTATGTTTACATTTGTCTTTTTAAAATTTTTATTTTTATTGAAGTATAGTAGAATTATAATGTGTTAATTACTGTTGTACAGCAAAGTATTAATAACTCAGTTATGCACACATTCTTTTTCATATTCTTTTCCAGTATTAAAGGATACTGAATATAGTTTCCTGTGCTATACAGCAGGACCTTGTTTATCCATCGCATATGTACTAGTTTGCATCTGCTCATTCCAAACTCCTAATTCAACCGTTTCTACCCCCTTCCCCTTGGCAACGACAAGTCTATTCTCTATGTCCCTGATTCTAACAGTTGGGTTTTTGATTTTCACTTTCAGTTTATATCTCCCAATTGGTTAGGTGTCATTGCAGGATATCGATGATCATGAGGATGATGATTTTGGCACTTTGCCTCTGTTTCTTTGTGAATAACTTTTCTCAGATTCTAGTAAAGGAATTTCTCTTCTTAGAGGCTGCAAGTGGTTTTCATTCTAAGTACATTCAAAAGTAAGAAAGAACTTACAGAGATGATAAAATAAGGTATGCTTTGCAGGCTGGAATTTAAGGGGATTACTGGTCAGTACTCAGTATTTAAGATAGCTGGCTGTTTTAGGGAAATGTGACATGCAACCTAGTTTTAGTAGATATTACAAATCTCAGAGCCCAGGAGAAGAAGCAGGAGCAGAGTTACATGCTTTGCTCTTATGGAGTCAGGGGAAAACCATGAACAGAATAAATTCCTGAACTCCACGGGTAAAGTGTAGAAGTGAAATTTTGCCATGACTGAGGAGACCCAGGAGCCAGACAAGTGCTCCAGGAGACAAGTGAACAACTCAGATGCCTGTAACACAGTGGGAAAAATAGAAGGGGTATGCTTTTAACAAATAATAATACTGTTGCTGCTACTAAGTCACTTCAGTAGTGTCTGACTCTTTGTGACCTTATGGACTGTAGCCCACCAGGCTCCTCTGTCCATGGGATTCTCCAGGTAGGAACCCTGAAATGGTTGCCAGACCCTCCTCCAGGGGATCTTCCCAACCCAGGAATTGAACCCAAGTCTCCTGTGTCTCTTGCACTGCAGGCAGATTCTTTACCTCTGAGCCACTGGGCAAGGCCACAAATAATAAGTGCTATTTAATGCTTTTCTTTTTTTTTTTTGAGGCAAGGAGACTTTATTTGGAATGCACGGTGACTGAGAAGATGGCAGGCTAGTGCCTCAAAATAACCATCTTCCTGGGGCATGGATGCCAGGTTCTTTTATGGATCAGAGATGGAGGGAGGTGAGGAAACAAAGAGACCATTTAATTCTTGCAGATATCTCCTGGACTAGCAAGCATCAGGCAGTGGGATGTGTTAGTTTCACTTCCTGACAGACCTTCATAGGTGGGCAGGGTTAGACTATTCTCCCTCTGAGCCCAACGAAGTTACCCTAGCCCAAAGTTCAGGCAGAGGGGGCTGGGCAAGGCTCCCTGAAGCAGGTCATTATGTATGCCTATAATAACAAAAGTGGCAAAATAAGAAAGTCACAGAAGCAGATCCATTATGAACTCAAAATTAACCCTTCCCAGTTGCAATACCTTAACTGACTTTCGCTTGTGAAATGAGAATAATTATTTGTGTCCTGTTGTAGAAGTTGTTGGTGGTAGTGTTGCCACAAAAATCTTGTCTTTCTCTGCCCATCCAGAGCTGAATAAGAAAATTTGTAGACAGTCTGAAGGAAGTAGAAAGACAGCTTTAGTCCTCAAGTTGGCTGAGAAGAGAGTACAGTAAGCTCATGCCTCAAGAACTGTCTGCCTTCCATAGGGAATCAAGGGGCTCATATAGTTGAGGAATCAAGGGGCTTGCAGTCAGGACTTGGAGATGAGCAAAGGTGTAGCTTTTCAACTTATACACTGCCATTAAAGACAACACTGCATTGCATTATTCTGACAATATTCCTTTATGTTAGAAATATGAATCTCCATTCTACAAGTGAAGAAATGAAGCAGAAGCCTTAAGGAGGTTAATTTATTTACCCCTAAAGTGGAGAAACAAGGAACTCTAAATTCCAAGCATTTCCCACTATGTACTGTAGCCTCTTTTGAGTCAAAGTTATTGAAATGCATTCATTCCATGAAGCAGTAAAACTGTCTATTAAAAATTATTTCGTATATTTATTCTTCTTGTTCCAAAAATGAATTCTCTCCACTTAAATTAGATTATGTTACTGTCAGTTCCCACAGCTGCTCTCGGAGAATTCAGAATCCCTTCCTCCCTGCATCAGTATTGCTGTCCTCCAAACTACCACATCTATACTCTACACTGGTCCAAGCAGTGTACAAGGAAAGAACTTTGTCTTCCTGCTGGGGGAGGAAAAAAATCAGATCTTCCAGAATGCCTGTGGATCTTTATAGGTATTTTCCACAATGTATACAGTGTCCAGAGGGTAACAACGGTAAAAATGAAGCTCCTGTAGATTGACTAAAATTTCAAATGTATGAAAACAGTATTTGCAAAGACAATAAAAAGGCAAAGACCCCATAGCTATCATAAAGGAAATCATTACCTTGTTGAGGATGTTATGTTTCCTTATGCCCAAGGCAGTTTCTTTTTCATGATTTTCCACCCAACTCTAACGTTTACAAGTTACTCAGATCTGTAGACTATTTTTATTGTGTCCTCTGCTCACTTGACACCCTAGCTTAAATATGGTGAAAATCGGTAGATAGATGTCTTAAAGGAGTGCTTCAAGAGTGTTAGTGTCTTATAGCAATTGTCTTTCTGCTCAAGTGACTGTTATTGGGTTGCTGACATCCCCAGGCTGAGGCCCCTCCACCCTCTGGGTCTACCTATGCTTCCACTGGTGAGGAAGAGTGAAGTGCCTTTGGCCAAGTCTGACCTGTATTAGAAAGCAGTTTCACAGCTGCAGCCTTCAATTTCTGATCGAAAATCTCATGGTGCAAGGATTGTCTATGTTTTAATGTTGTTAAAAAGACAATGTTCTTCATATTCTAAACATTTTGAAGAATTTAGAGAAATAACACTTTTTAGAAATAAGCAGTACAATAAAAGAGCAATGGGTACATTTTACAACTGAAATCTTTTGGCTCAGGTGTCCTTTTTATGCTCAGATACCTTTATTCTGCATTTGGTTTGTGTTCTTAGGATCAGGCAAGTATGAACTCTTCCAGGACCATCAGTTCCTGCCAGTTTTTGGCCTTTGGTTAATGCTTGGCTCATTTTCTTGCTTTTGCTTTCTCTGTCTCTATGCATTGGACTTGGCCTTCTGGGCCGCTTGCTTGCTAGCTTTTTCTAAAAAGAGAAAAAGAGGCAAATAGCATAAAGTCCTGTTTTTAAGAGTGGAAAACTACAAACTGAAATTAGGACCTAATGCTTCCTTGCAACATGTGTGTCTTCTTCCCCAAACACATTATCAATGGAAACTGGCCTTATAGTGGTAAGAAAGAAAGAAACAACAAGCACATTTTCTAAATGGTGATTTAGCTATCTATATTTGCAAGATTCCTAGTAATTGTAGGGAAACCTTTCTTCTTACCCACTTCAGGTCTTCTGGAAGTAATATATTTGTGTTTGGAAACCAGTGCTTTTTTGAATATGTTATAGTAATTTTATCTGGGGAAAGAAACTGGTGTTAACTTTGATTTAGTCAGGTATTTGCTTTATTGGTTTTTTCCTATCTATAAAAGAAAAATCACATCTCATCTATAACAGAACAATGTAATTTGAAAAGGAAAATTTGAATTCAATTAGAAAAAGAGTCATAGGAATAATAATAGAAATGATTATTTTAAGGTTAGTTTTGTGTGTAACTCATGATTCTGACATTGTGTATTTTTCACAGTTAAGTGTTTTAGATCTTTTGGATTTAGAAACATTCATCTTAATATATCACATGAAAACTTTGCCATTCCATAATTTCCACTTGTTAGCAGGATATATGTTTTTTAGGTTGTTATAGCAACTTTATTATATCTATTAATATACTCCAATTAATTTTAAAATGATAAAAGTTTTTATTAATCTTTGAAATGAGATAATATTAAAGTATTCCTTATAATGGCAAAACTAAACTATGGTAATGATGTCAGAATAGTACCTCCCTCTGGGGGAGAGTATGGACTGGGAAGAGACACAAGTGAACTTTCTTTTTTTTTTTTTTAATTTTTTTTAAAAATTTTATTTTATTTTTAAACTTTACATAATTGTATTAGTTTTGCCAAATATCAAAATGAATCCACCACAGGTATACATGTGTTCCCCATCCTGAACCCTCTTCCCTCCTCCCTCCCCATACCATCCCTCTGGGTCTTCCCAGTGCACTAGCCCCAAGCATCCAGTATCGAGCATCGAACCTGGACTGGCAACTCGTTTCTTACATGATATTTTACATGTTTCAATGTCATTCTCCCAAATCTTCCCACCCTCTCCCTCTCCCACAGAGTCCATAAGACTGTTCTATACATCACTGTCTCTTTTGTTGTCTCGTACACCGGGTTATTGTTACCATCTTTCTAAATTCCATATATATGCGTTAGTATACTGTATTTATGTTTTTCCTTCTGGCTTACTTCACTCTGTATAATAGGCTCCAGTTTCATCCACCTCATTAGAACTGATTCAAATGTATTCTTTTTAATGGCTGAGTAATACTCCATTGTGTATATGTACCACAGCTTTCTTATCCATTCATCTGCTGATGGACATCTAGGTTGCTTCCATGTCCTGGCTATTATAAACAGTGCTGCGATGAACATTGGGGTACACGTGTCTCTTTCCCTTCTGGTTTCCTCAGTGTGTATGCCCAGCAGTGGGATTGCTGGATCATAAGGCAGTTCTATTTCCAGTTTTTTAAGGAATCTCCACACTGTTCTCCATAGTGGCTGTACTAGTTTGCATTCACACCAACAGTGTAAGAGGGTTCCCTTTTTTCCACACCCTCTCCAGCATTTATTATTTGTAGACTTTTGGATCGCAGCCATTCTGACTGGTGTGAAATGGTACCTCATAGTGGTTTTGATTTGCATTTCTCTGATAATGAGTGATGTTGAGCATCTTTTCATGTGTTTGTTAGCCATCTGTATGTCTTCTTTGGAGAAATGTCTGTTTAGTTCTTTGGCCCATTTTTTGACTGGGTCATTTATTTTTCTGGAGTTGAGTAGGAGTTGCTTGTATATTTTTGAGATTAGTTGTTTGTCAGTTGCTTCATTTGCTATTATTTTCTCCCATTCTGAAGGCTGTCTTTTCACCTTGCTAATAGTTTCCTTTGATGTGCAGAAGCTTTTAAGGTTAATTAGGTCCTATTTGTTTATTTTTGCTTTTATTTCCAATATTCTGGGAGGTGGGTCTAGAGGATCCTGTTGTGATGTATGTCAGAGAGTGTTTTGCCTATGTTCTCCTCTAGGAGTTTTATAGTTTCTGGTCTTACATTTAGATCTTTAATCCATTTTGAGTTTATTTTTGTGTATGGTGTTAGAAAGTATTCTAGTTTCATTCTTTTACAAGTGGTTGACCAGATTTCCCAGCACCACTTGTTAAAGAGATTGTCTTTAATCCATTGTATATTCTTGCCTCCTTTGTCGAAGATAAGGTGTCCATATGTGCGTGGATTTATCTCTGGGCTTTCTATTTTATTCCATTGATCTATATTTCTGTCTTTGTGCCAGTACCATACTGTCTTGATAACTGTGGCTTTGTAGTAGAGCCTGAAGTCAGGTAGATTGATTCCTCCAGTTCCATTCTTCTTTCTCAAGATCGCTTTGGCTATTCGAGGTTTTTTGTATTTCCATACAAATTGTGAAATTATTTGTTCTAGCTCTGTGAAGAATACTGTTGGTAGCTTGATAGGGATTGCGTTGAATCTATAAATTGCTTTGGGTAGGATACTCATTTTCACTATATTGATTCTTCCAATCCATGAACATGGTATATTTCTCCATCTATTAGTGTCCTCTTTGATTTCTTTCACCAGTGTTTTATAGTTTTCTATATAGGTCTTTAGTTTCTTTAGGTAGATATATTCCTAAGTATTTTATTCTTTCCGTTGCAATGGTGAATGGAATTGTTTCCTTAATTTCTCTTTCTGTTTTCTCATTATTAGTGTATAGGAATGCAAGGGATTTCTGTGTGTTGATTTTATATCCTGCAACTTTACTATAGTCATTGATTATTTCTAGTAATTTTCTGGTGGAATCTTTAGGGTTTTCTATGTAGAGGATCATGTCATCTGCAAATAGTGAGAGTTTTACTTCTTCTTTCCCAATTTGGATTCCTTTTATTTCTTTTTCTGCTCTGATTGCTGTGGCCAAAACTTCCAAAACTATGTTGAATAGTAATGGTGAAAGTGGGCACCCTTGTCTTGTTCCTGACTTGAGAGGAAATGCTTTCAATTTTTCACCATTGAGGATAATGTTTGCTGTGGGTTTGTCATATATAGCTTTTATTATGTTGAGGTATGTTCCTTCTATTCCTGCTTTCTGGAGAGTTTTTATCATAAATGGATGTTGAATTTTGTCAAAGGCTTTCTCTGCATCTATTGAGATAATCATATGGTTTTTAGTTTTCAATTTGTTAATGTGGTGTATTACATTGATTGATTTGCGGATATTGAAGAATCCTTGCATCCCTGGGATAAAGCCCACTTGATCATGGTGTATGATCTTTTTAATGTGTTGTTGGATTCTGATTGCTAGAATTTTGTTAAGGATTTTTGCATCTATGTTCATCAGGGATATTGGCCTGTAGTTTTCTTTTTTTGTGGGATCTTTGTCAGGTTTTGGTATTAGGGTGATGGTGGCCTCATAGAATGAGTTTGGAAGTTTACCTTCCTCTGCAATTTTTTGGAAGAGTTTGAGCAGGATAGGTGTTAGCTCTTCTCTAAATTTTTGGTAGAATTCAGCTGTGAAGCCGTCTGGACCGGGGCTTTTGTTTGCTGGAAGATTTTTGATTACAGTTTCAACTTCCGTGCTTGTGATGGGTCTGTTAAGATTTTCTATTTCTTCCTGGTCGAGTTTTGGAAAGTTGTACTTTTCTAAGAATTTGTCCATTTCTTCCACGTTGTGCATTTTATTGGCATATAATTGTTGATAGTAGTCTCTTATGATCCTTTGTATTTCTGTGTTGTCTGTTGTGATCTCTCCATTTTCGTTTCTAATTTTGTTGATTTGATTTTTCTCCCTTTGTTTCTTGATGAGTCTGGCTAATGGTTTGTCAATTTTATTTATCCTTTCAAAGAACCAACTTTTGGTTTTGTTGATTTTTGCTATGGTCTCTTCTGTTTCTTTTGCATTTATTTCTGCTCTAATTTTTAAGATTTCTTTCCTTCTACTAACCCTGGGGTTCTTCATTTCTTCCTTTTCTAGTTGCTTTAGGTGTAGAGTTAGGTTATTTATTTGACTTTTTTCTTGTTTCTTGAGGTGTGCCTGTATTGGTATGAACTTTCCCCTTAGGACTGCTTTTACCGTGTCCCACAGGTTTTGGGTTGTTGTGTTTTCATTTTCATTCGTTTCTATGCAAATTTTGATTTCTTTTTTGATTTCTTCTGTGATTTGTTGGTTATTCAGCAGCGTGTTGTTCAGCCTCCATATGTTGGAATTTTTAATAGTTTTTCTCCTGTAATTGAGATCTAATCTTACTGCATTGTGGTCAGAAAAAATGCTTGGAATGATTTCTATTTTTTTGAATTTACCAAGGCTAACTTTATGGCCCAGGATGTGATCTATCCTGGAGAAGGTTCCATGTGCGCTTGAGAAAAAGGTGAAATTCATTGTTTTGGGATGAAATGTCCTATAGATATCAATTAGGTCTAACTGGTCTATTGTATCGTTTAAAGTTTGTGTTTCCTTGTTAATTTTCTGTTTAGTTGATCTATCCATAGTTGTAAGTGGGGTATTAAAGTCTCCCACTATTATTGTGTTATTGTTAATTTCTCCTTTCATACTTGTTAGCATTTGTCTTACGTACTGTGGTGCTCCCGTGTTGGGTGCATATATATTTATAATTGTTATATCTTCTTCTTGGATTGATCCTTTGATCATTATGTAGTGACCTTCTTTGTCTCTTTTCACAGCCTTTGTTTTAAAGTCTATTTTATCTGATATGAGTATTGCTACTCCTGCTTTCTTTTGGTCCCTATTTGCATGGAAAATCTTTTTCCAGCCCTTCACTTTCAGTCTGTATGTGTCCCCTGTTTTGAGATGGGTCTCTGGTAGACAACATATGTAGGGGTCTTGTTTTTGTACCCATTCAGCCAGTCTTTGTCTTTTGGTTGGGGCATTCAACCCATTTACATTTAAGGTAATTACTGATAAGTATGATCCCGTTGCCATTTACTTTATTGTTTTGGGTTCGAGTTTATACACTGTTTTTGTGTTTCCTGTCTAGAGAATATCCTTTAGTAATTGTTGGAGAGCTGGTTTGGTGGTGTGGAATTCTCTCAGCTTTTGCTTGTCTGAAAAGCTTTTGATTTCTCCTTCATAATTGAATGAGATCCTTGCTGGGTACAATAATCTGGGCTGTAGGTTATTTTCTTTCATCATTTTAAGTATGTCTTGCCATTCCCTCCTGGCTTGAAGAGTTTCTATTGAAAGATCAGCTGTTATCCTTATGGGAATTCCCTTGTGTGTTATTTGTTGTTTTTCCCTTGCTGCTTTTAATATTTGTTCTTTGTGTTTGATCTTTGTTAATTTGATTAATATGTGTCTTGGGGTGTTTCTCCTTGGGTTTATCCTGTTTGGGACTCTCTGGGTTTCTTGGACTTGGGTGATTATTTCCTTCCCCATTTTAGGGAAGTTTTCCACTATTATCTCCTCAAGTATTTTCTCATGGTCTTTCTTTTTGTCTTCTTCTTCTGGAACCCCTATGATTCGAATGTTGTAGCGTTTAATATTGTCCTGGAGGTCTCTGAGATTGTCCTCATTTCTTTTAATTCGTTTTTCTTTTATCCTCTCTGATTCATTTATTTCTACCATTCTATCTTCTAATTCACTAATCCTATCTTCTGCCTCTGTTATTCTACTATTTGTTGCCTCCAGAGTGTTTTTAATTTCATTTATTGCATTATTCATTATATATTGACTCTTTTTTATTTCTTCTAGGTCCTTGTTAAACCTTTCTTGCATCTTCTCAATCCTTGTCTCCAGGCTATTTATCTGTGATTCCATTTTAGTTTCAAGATTTTGGATCAATTTCACTATCATTATTCGGAATTCTTTATCAGGTAGATTCCCTATCTCTTCCTCTTTTGTTTGGTTTGGTGGGCATTTATCCTGTTCCTTTATCTGCTGAGTATTCCTCTGTCTCTTCATCTTGTTTAAATTGCTGAGTTTGGGGTGTCCTTTCTGTATTCTGGCAGTTTGTGGAGTTCTCTTTATTGTGGCTTTTCCTCGCTGGGTGTGGGTTTGTACAGGTGGCTTGTCAAGGTTTCCTGGTTAGGGAAGCTTGTGTTGGTGTTCTGGTGAGTGGAGCTGTATTTCTTCTCTCTGGAGTGCAATGAAATGTCCAGTAATGAGTTATGAGATGTCTATAGTTTTGGGGTGACTTTGGGCAGCCTGTATCTTGAAGCTCAGGGCTGTGTTCCTTTGTTGCTGGAGAATTTGCTTGGTATGTCTTGCCATGGAACTTATTGGCCCTTGTGTGGTGCTTGGTTTCAGTGTCGGTATGGAGGTATTTGATGAGCTCCTGTCAATTAATGTTCCTTGGAGTCAGGAGTTCCCTGGAGTCAGGGTTTGGACTTAAGTCTCCTGCTTCCGGTTATCGGTCTTATTTTTACAGTAGTTTCAAAACTTCTCCTTCTATACAGCACCATTGATAAAACATCTACATTAAAGATGAAAAGTTTCTCTATGGTGAGGGTCACTCAGAGAGGTTCACAGGGTTACATGGAGAAGAGAAGAGGGAGGAGGGAGTTAGAGGTGACCCAAATGAGATGAGGTGAATCAATAGTGGAGAGAGTGGGATAGCCAGTAGTCACTTCCTTATGTGCACTCCACAACTGGACCACTCAGAGATGTTCACGGAGTTATACAGAGAAGAGAAGAAGGAGGAAGGTGACAGAGGTGGCCAGAAGGATAAAAGGGGGGAATGAAAAGGAGGGAGACAGATCCAGCCAGTAATCAGTTCCCTAAGTGTTCTCCACCGTCTGGAACACACAGAAATTCACAGAGTTGGGTAGAGTAGAGAGGGGTTAGGGAGGAGACACAGGCGACCTGGTGGAGAAAAAGGAGAGTCCAAAGGGAGAGAGAGCTGTCAAGCCAGTAATCTCGCTCCCTAGTGAAAAATGGGTCCTGAAGTTTGGGTTCTTAAAGGTACAAAATTGGTAACAAATACATGAAAGCAAAAATTAAAAATCTAGAATAGAGTTTGGAATTTCAAAAATATGATGTTAAAGAAAAGAAGAAGGAAAAGAAAGAGAGAAAAACGAACAAACACAAACAAGGTCGCAAAAATTATAAAGAAAGTACAGGTACAAAATTGATAACTAATACCAAAAAGCAAAAATTAAAAATCTAGAGTAGAGTTTGGAATTTCAAAAATACAATGTTAAAAAAAAAGAAGAAGAAAAATAAAGAGAGAAAACAAACAAAAACAAACAATGTCACAAAAATTATAAAGAAAATACAGGTACAAAATTGATATCAAATACCAAAAAGCATAAATTAAAAATCTAGAGTAGAGTTTGGAATTTCAGATATACAATGTTATATAAAAGAAGAAGAGAAAGAAACAGAGAAGAAGAAGAAAAAAAAAAGTCACAGACATTATATAAAAAAAAACTATAGGTACAAAATTGATAACATATACCAAAAAGCGAAAATTAAAAATCTAGAGTAGAGTTTGGAATTTCAAAAATACAATGTTAAAGAAAAGAAGAAAAGAAAAAAAAAAAAAAAAAACAAGGTCAAAAAATTATAAAATATATATATTTGAAGTTTGCTGAAGAAAAAAAATAAGGTCTTTTTTTTATTTTTGCAAAGTAATAGGTTATAAAAGTGAAAATTAAAGGAACAATAGAGGACTTAAAATTTTTTTTTTTAATTAAAAAAAAAAGAAAGAAAATGATCGTAAAAATAATAAAAATATATCTAGGACTTTCTTGGTTTTGTTGTGGGTGTTGTGGGTTCAGTTCAGTTTTGGCTAGTTCCTTGGTCAGACTTATATTTCTCAAGATTTATAGGCCCCTTCCTATGTAGTCCGTAATAACCACAGGGTTTTGATCTATTGCCTGTAGCTTCCAAGGCGTTTCCCTCTGTTATATCTTCTTCTGTTTGCTAGTCTCTTCAGTATCTGGTTTCCGCCCTGACACAAAGGGGACGGTGGAGGACACTTTTTTTTTTCTTTTTTTTAGGCTTACTTGTTCAGTCGCGCTGTGGGGAGGGAGGGAGGGATGCTGCAAACAAATAACACTGGCGTGGGCTCGCAGTGCCTCAGCCACCCTGGGTCTGCCCCCGCTCATGGCGCGTGTAGCCACCCTGCCCACACTGCTCGGGCTCTAGGTTGTTCCGCCGGGAACAATCCGAGGCCGGCCCTGGGTTGCATGCACCTCCCAGGTCCAAGCCGCTCAGGTTCAGGCACTCGGGTAGTCCTCAGAGGCGCAGACTCAGTTGGGCCTGCGTTTTGTGCTCTTCCCAGGTCCGAGCAGCTCAGGTGATGAGGTGTTTGGCGAGCGCCAATGCTGCGACTTATCGCCTCCCCGCCACTCGGTTATCTGGGTGTAAAACCAGCGCACCTTCTCAGGCAGACGTTGACCGTCCAGACCCCCAAGAAGTTTAGTTAGCAAAGAAGCCTGCTTACAGTTTTATAGATAATGTCTCTCTGGGGCTGCGATTGCCCCCTTCCGGCTCTGGCTGCCTGTCACCTGAGGGGGAAGGTCTGCAGCCGGCTATCTCTGTTCAGTCCTTTGTTCCGTGCGCGGACCTGGCGGTCTTAGGTTAGGGCTGGCTTTTCGCGTGGTAGATATCCCACAGTCTGGTTTGCTAGCCCAAATTATTTTGCTCAGATAGCGCTCAAGGTATTCAGGCCAGATTCTTACTCTCAGCGATGCAGCCCGCGCTGCGCCTCCCTGCCCAGCCCCTGCTTGCTAATGGCGGATGCAGGCGTCTGCGCTGCTTCTCCGCTGGGGGAGTTACCATAGGGCTCGCAATCTGCGAGTTTTAATTGTTTATTTATTTTTTCTCCCTGTTATGTTGCCCTCTGTGCTTCCAAAGCTCGGCACAGATTCGGCAGTGAGAAGGTTTCCTGGTGTTTGGAAACTTCTCTCTTTTTAAGATTCCCTTCCTGGGATGGAACTCCGTCCCTCCCTCTTTTGTCTCTTTTTTTTTGTCTTTAATATTTTTTCCTACCTCCTTTCGAAGAGTTGGGTTGCTTTTCTGGGTGCCTGATGTCCTCTGCCGGCATTCAGAAGTTGTTTTGTGGAATTTACTCGGTGTTTAAATGCTCTTTTGATGAATTTGTGGGGGAGAAAGTGTTCTCCCCGTCCTACTCCTCCACCATCTTGGCTCCTCCACAAGTGAACTTTCTGAATGCTAGAAATGTTCTATGTCTTGATCCATGTGGTGACTACATAATGTGAGCTTATTTAAAATGTACTTGATGTTTGTGTACTTTACTGTATATATATATATATACACATATAAACTTTACTGTATACATATATACTTTATGTATATATATATACACATATATACTTTATGTATATATGTATACATATATATACATACATATATTTACATACATAAAGTATACATATATACTTTACTGTATATATATATATATATATATATATATATACACACACACACACATATGAAATCCCTTAGTCAACACAAAGGAGAGGAGGAGAAAGATGTCTCTAGAGATATAACATTTAAAATGATGTGAAATTGTTGGCCTTAAGTAGGTAAATAATCAGCTTTGTCTGTTCTTGCTTAGTTTCTCTCTGTCACTGGAACCCCCAACCCTACAAAAAGGTTTAATAGCAAAATGAAAAGGCATATCAGAGAATATTCCCAGGTAATATGAGGAAGACCTTATACAATTTAAGTTCAAATAGGTAATAAAAACTAATTAGATATGTATAATAGCCTGAAATTGAAATAGGAAAAGGACAGGAAATGAAATCTCTGAAAAGAGGGAATTCAGTGATCGAAAAACAAATGAAAAGGATGTTTAAACTCGTAAAAATTAAAGCACTTCACATTAGAGCAGGGTGATTTTGTCTAAATTAGGAGAGACAATTGATTTTATTATTATTAAAAAGACAATATTTTATACCTCCCATATTAAAAAAATGTAATCTGGGAAAAAAATAACTGAATCACTTTGCTGTACACCTGAAACTAACACAATACTGTAAGTCAACTCAGCTTCAATAGACATAAAAAATTTAGAGAAATATTCTTTTTAGAAACAAAGTATAATAGGTACTTTGGAGTCTAATTTAAAGTAAACTCTGAGATTAGTTATCATTTCTCAAAATTTGGTATCCAATTGTACTTCTTAGTTTGATATATCTGAGTCTTAAATTCTTATAAGCTATAAATTTTATTTTATATTTTATTACAGTTGTGAGCTCCCTTTAATTATTCAGAAACCTGAAAGCTGAGGGATAGAGGGCCTATTTCTCCTGAGTTCCTGGGCTCAGATACTGTTTAACAGAATGCGATAACATGCCAGCTTACCAAGAAGCCTTGTGAAATCAGAGTTCTCAGGGCTAAGTCCATCTGTGAATTCTGAAAATGAAGCATTGGAATGATGTATATTGGCCTATAATGTATTCCTTCAGAGAAACAAATTCATGGTCAGCATATCCAGGGAAATAGAGGTACCTGGAACACTTCAGGCTCAGAGATGGTAGATGTTGTTAATGGACTTGTATTCACAATAGACACATTGTCTTCTGACTGTCTTTCCTAAAGTGTCTTAACTGCACATGTTCCAGAATATGGGCCCACCCCCCTCAGTCCTTTCCTCTGTTGCCCATGAGGTGAACTAATCTTTTATGAGTCTGCTGAAATACCTGATATTTGTCTTGAAGCTTACAGAACCTTCCTTCTGGAACTGCCCCCTTGGGCTCCCACCTGCCCACTCCACACAGTGCCATGGGTATTTGCATACAAGACCTTGGGCATGAACCATGTGTTATTAGTGGATGGTGTGTTATTCAAATGCCAACACTTTTATTTCCATTGCCTAGAGGCTGAATAAATTGATGCATATTTATGGAATGGTGAGAATAATTATAACCACACAGGGATACTGTGTGGCAGAGCAGAAAGCACCTTGAAAGGATGAGACAGACTGCCTGCATATGACCTGGGAAGCTACTTCTTTGAGCACCAATTTCCATGTATTCAAATGAAGATAATAACTCCTACCAATTTAAATTATGGAAATGAAATATAGGAATTATTTGAGAGAACAGAGGTGAAACATTGGAGTTACCAGCACACAGTGGACATTTCCATCTTGTTCCTCTTATATATTCCTATAATATAATATAATATATTATATTAATGTATTTTATATATATATATATATATATATATATATATATACATAAACATTATTAAAAGGATTCAGGGTAAAAACAATCTCTATATCTCGGAGAGAAGGAGCACTTTTCCATATACTCTTTTTTTATAGAGATTATTTTTACCCTGAATCCTTTTAATAACATTTAGAATAATAGTTCAACATTAACTTATTGAAAAAATCAATTGTTATCAACTGCTTTTAGTCCATTTTGGGATGCAAAATGATTTTAGGGAGTCATCACTAATTATTTTGAGAATTCTATTTTGAATATTTGCTCCACATATACCTTTCTTACAGAACATGCTGTCATAATGCTCTTGCCAATAAGCCATTCTTCATTTTAGCATTTTCATTATGCATTCTGATTTTAACCTTGGAGATTTTTAATGGAGGTATATAAATTTGCCTCAAGATGACATGAAATATTACTAGATTTTTTACTATATATGTCCTTATCACCTAAGCATACATTATTTTTGGTGAAATCTAGGAATACATTACCCAAGTTAAGTCAACTCAATACATATACTGGTGGTATAGGATTTTTCTGTTCTGTTTCTGGGATTGTAATTATGCTGAGTGGGAAGTTATTATTTGTGACTGAGAATTTAGTTACTAAAGATGCTGGCTGCTTTGCTGAACCTTTGTATACTTTTTCATGGTGAAATAAGTAAGTAAGTAAGCTTATTTAAAAACTTCTCAATCTCATCAGTTCATGTTAAGCTATCTTTCAACCAGGTCATAACAGTGCTTTCAGTTGAAATTTTGTTGTCAAGGTCTTATACACAAAAATGTAGTTCTCTTTTTCGCAATGTGAAAACCACAGTTAAACCTAAGCCAAAATGGGAAAGGAGAAGACCCACATCAACATCGTTGTCATTGGGCATGTAGATTCAGGGAAGTCTACCACGACTGGCCATCTGATCTACACATGTGGCGGGATCAACAAGAGAACAATTGAAAAGTTCGAGAAGGAGGCTGCCGAGATGGGAAAGGGCTCCTTCAAATATGCCTGGGTCTTGGACAACTTAAAGCTGAACGTGAGCGTGGTATCACCATTGATATCTCCCTGTGGAAATTTGAGACCAGCAAGTACTATGTTACCATCATTGATGCCCCAGGACACAGAGACTTCCTCAAAAACATGATTACAGGCACATCCCAGGCTGACTGTGCTGTCCTGATTGTTGCTGCTGGTGTTGGTGAATTTGAAGCCAGTATCTCCAAGAACTAGCAAACCTGTGAGCATGCCCTTCTGGCTTACACCCTGGGTGTGAAACAACTAATTGTTGGTGTTAACAAAATGGATTCCACTGAGCCACCCTATAGCCAGAAGAGATACGAGGAAATTGTTAAGGAAGTCAGCACCTACATTAAGAAAATCGGCTACAACCCCGACACAGTAGCATTTGTGCCAATTTCTGGCTGGAATGGTGACAACACGCTGGAGCCAAGTGCTAATATGCCATGGTTCAAGGGATGGAAAGTCACCCGTAAGGACAGCAATGCCAGTGGAACCACCCTGCTTGAAGCTCTGGATTGCATCCTGCCACCAACTCGCCCAGCTGACAAACCCTTGCGTTTGCCTCTTCAGGATGTCTATAAAATTGGTGGTATTGGTACTGTCCCTGTGGGTCGTGTGGAGACTGGTGTTCTCAAACCTGACATGGTGGTCACCTTTGCTCCAGTCAATGTAACAACTGAAATGAAGTCTGTAGAAATGCACCATGAAGCATTGAGTGAAGCCCTTCCTGGGGACAATGTGGGCTTCAATGTCAAGAACGTGTCTGTCAATGATGTCTGTCATGGCAATGTGGCTGGTGACAGCAAAAATGATCTATCCATGGAAGCTGCTGGCTTCACAGCTCAGGTGATTGTTTTGAACCATCCGGGCCAAATCAGTGCTGGATATGCACCTATGCTGGATTGTCACACAGCTCACATTGCTTGCAAGTTTGCTGAGCTGAAGGAGAAGATTGATCATCGTTTTGGGAAAAAGCTGGAAGATGGCCCTAAATTCTTGAAATCTGGTGACGCTGCCATCATTGATATGGTTCCTGGCAAGCCCATGTGTGTCGAGAGCTTCTCTGATTATCCTTCCCTGGGCTGTTTTGCTGTGCGTGACATGAGACAGACAGTCGCTGTGGGTGTCATCAAAGCAGTGGACAAGAAGGCAGCTGGAGCTGGCAAGGTCACCAAGTCTGCCCAGAAAGCTCAGAAGGCTAAATGAATATTATCCCCAATACCTGCCACCCCAGTGTTAATCAGTGGTGGAAGAACGGTCTCAGAACTGTTTGTCTCAATTGGCCATTTAAGTTTAATAGTAAAAGACTGGTTAATGATAACAATGCATTGTAAAACCTTCAGAAGGAAAGGAGAATGTTTTTTTTGTGGACCATATGTTTTGTGTGTGGCAGTTTAAGTTATTAGTTTTTAAAATCAGTACTTTTTAATGAAAACTACTTGACCAAAAATCTGTCACAGAATTTGAGACCCATTAAAAAAAGTTTAATGAGAAAAAAAAAAAAGAAATTCTTTCTGATAGCAAGATATATTCTTCTAAATGTTTCTCTTTCATTTTCCCTAATCCTGCTTTTAATTTTAATTTTTAAAATTAATTTTTATGAATATAGTTGCTTTACAATATTGTGTTAGTTTCTACTGTATAGATAAGTGAATTAGTAAACCCTAAATAGCCATGAAATTAAAAGATGCTTCTTGGAAGAAAAACTATGACCAACCTAGATAGCATATTAAAAAGCAGAGACATTACTTTGTCAACAAAGGTCCGTCTAGTCAAAGCTATGGTTTTTTCAGTAGTTATGTACAGACGTGAGAGTTGAACTATAATGAAAGCTGAGTACTGAATAATTGATGCTTTTGAACTGTGGTGTTGAAGAAGACTATTGAGTTCCCTTGGACTGCAAAGAGATCCAACCAGTCCGTCCTAAAGGAAATCAGTCCTGAGTGTTCACTGGAAGGACTGCTGTTGAAGCTGAAACTCCAATACTTTGGCCATCTGATGCAAAGAACTGACTCATTGGAAAAGACCCTGATGTTGGGAAAGATTGAAGGCGGTAGGAGAAGGGGAGACAGAGGATGAGATGGTTGGATGGCATCACTGACTCGATGGACATGAGTTTGAGTAAGCTCCAGGAGTTGGTGATGGACAGGGAAGCCATGCTGCAGTCCATGGGGTCACAAAGAGTTGGACATGATTGAGTGACTGAATTGAGCTGAACTGAATCAAGTTAAAGAACCTGTCCATCACTCCAATAAGTTCTCTCATGTCCTTTGCAGTCCCTTCTTCCCTACCTCAGGCAACCATTGATCCACCTTCTGTCATTATACATTGATTTTCCATTTCAATACTTTTATATAAATAGTACCATACATATATATTCATTTTTGATCTGGATTCTTTCAGTCAGCATACTTTGTGATTCATCCAGGTTACTATGTGTATCAGTAGTTCCTTCCTTTGTATGACTGAGTGAAACCATTCTATGCATATAGCAAAATATTTGTTTTTAAATTACAGTTGTAAGTGTTTTTCAGGAGCTTCTTTCAATTCCTTTTTTTTTTTTTTTCAGATATTGTATTCACTTTTATGGTAGTAAATATCTCCTTTTGTATGACTTCTGAGTCTCTACTGATAACTTTGGCCTACACCACCGATTTTAGAATTTTATTTGAAGCTCTGTTCTTGATATCTGTTTTTTGGTTGCTTAATAGTAACCAACCTTATAATTTCCAAAATAGACTTCTATCTCTATTTCTCTTAATGGTACTTTATTCTTATTGTTATCCATGGGAAATACATTCTTTTTGCCTGCTGCATTGAGTTGAGTTTTGTTTTATAAGCTCTCCATGTTATGTTTTTAGCCTTGCATCCATCTCTTTCTTTTCCATTCTTCCTGCTATCATCTGATTTCAGGTCTTTTTGACTTTTCTCTGTATATTTCTAACCATTCTCTTCCCAGCTGTCATCTTTATTTTACTAAGGCATAGATCTCATGATTTTTTATCCCTACACAAGAACTTCCTGCTCCTTCCTATTTTTTTTGCTCCTGGAGTAAGTCCTACTAATAATACCAATGACAAAGTAACTTCATGTTAGACACATTGCATTTATAAGGTGTGGCTACAACTTTTGTTGGAGCTGTAGCAACACATTCGGTAAGTCAAAGGACTAAAGCAGACATAGTAGATGGTCCTCACTTTCCCGCTTGGTTTTGACTCTTGTTTTCTACTCTGTTCTCTTTAGATTGTTGTCTCCCCTGCCTCATGAACCTCAACTAACCAATAAACTGCAAGGCTTGCAAAACTAGAAAAGTACTGTTCTGACAGTGATTGGGATAAGATTGCACCATTGATTCTGAGTTTTCAGCAACAAAAAGACAAACACTTCTATGTGAATCATACCATGGCCTCTTTTTTCTTTACTGCATGAGAAAGTCCAACTCTGCTTTGATTGGGCAGTTACCTGGTCCTCAGGTACACCCTCATGAATGTCAGCTGTCAGCTAAATAGTGTCATTAACTGCTATTTGAACCATTTAATTATTTGCTTTTGAAAGAAAAAATTCCTGTGATAACCTGAAAGACAGACCACCTATCTCTAGGGCCCATGATTTTAGGGGAAGTCATTAGAAATGGTAGACTGTTGGTGAGTTTTGACTGTTTCTTGGCCCTTTTAGAAACTGCTGAGTGATAAAGCTGGTTCAGGCAAGGATCAGATGGGAGGTAATAGATGTTTGCTGAGGGAGGCTCTCTTTGCCTGTGGCCCATAATCTAAAATCACTGGTAGCTTAGACATTGTGGTCCTTGTGAGATTTTGAACAAGCCAAGCAGGAAGGAAGCAAACCAGGAATGTCTAGCAGTGAAGATCAGGTAAAAAAGCATTGCCAGGCATGTTGTCTCAGACGATTGTGAGGCAGCTGCCATGAAATTGAGGAAGGTATGCAGAAGCCACCAACTAACAGAAGAGAGTGGTAGCCTTAAATCTCATGACAAGATGAGATCTCTGGTTGTGGTTACTTTTACACGGAACTGATGGGAAGCAAACCGATTAGAAAGCTCATATGTTTGAGGGAAATTGTGTTGCCAAAGCAGTCAGTGATAGGCCTGGACATTCTGTGATGTTTCAACACCTAATACAACTCATGGCTTTCCCAAGCTGCACCAGCAGGCAACGCACTAAGACCGTGCAGCTCCCAAGCAGAGCATATGCTCTAATAACCAATTCAGACGGGGCCATAGATGAACAGAAACGTCTCTAAAGCAGAAGTTGGCCAGCTATGGCTTTCAGGCTAAACTGTGTCTGTGAGCTATTTTTACATCCTTGCTTTTAAAATTCTTTATTTTAATAAACAAGTAAACTGTATTTAATGGGATATTACTTTTTCACATGTACTGCTATCTTCTTTTTAGTATTATTTAAAAATTTTATTTATTTTTTCCAGGTTTATTGAGGTATAATTAATAAAATTATAACATATTAAAAATGTACAGCATGTACATATACATTGTAAAATTAATACCACCATTAAGTTAATTAAAACATCTATTACCTCACATGGTCAATTTTTTTCTTTTTGGTGAGAATGCTTAAGATCTGTGCTCTTAACAGGCTTCAAGTATACAATACAGAATTTTTTATTGAAGCATACTTGATTTATAATTATATGTTGCTTTCAGGTATACAACAAAGTGTTTTGGGTGTATATTATGTATATATATATATATATAATCTTTTTCAGATTCTTTTCCATTATAGGTTATTAGAAGATTTTGAATATATAGTTCCGTATGGTATACAGTAAATTCTTGTTGTTCATCTGTTTTATATATAGTAGTGTGTATCTGTTAATCCCATACTCCTGATGGTCACCATGCTGTATATAGATCCTCAGAACTTATTCATCTTATAATTGAAAGTTTGTACACTTGACCAACATCTCCTTATTTCCCAGTCTCTGTCAACCACCATTTCACTCTGTTTCTGTGACTTTTACTTTTTTAAGATTCCACATATAAGTGATACAATACAGTATTTGTCTTTCTATGTCTGGTTTATTTCACTTATCATAATGTGCTCCAGATTTATCCATGTTGTCAAATATGATAAGATTTAACTTCTTTTTAAAGACTGAATTGTATGTGTGTAAACACACACATGGGGTTCCCTGATAACTCAGTGGTAAAGAATCTGCCTGCCAATGCAGGAGCTGCAGGAGACCCAGTGTTTGATTCCTGGGTTGGGAAGATCCTCTATAGAAGGAAATGGCAACCCACTGCACCATGCCAGTATTCTTGCCTGGAGAATACCATGGAGGGCTAAAGTCCATCAGTTCAGTTCAGTTCAGTCGCTCAGTCGTGTCTGACTCTTTGCGACCCCATGGACTGCAGCATGCCAGGCCTCCCTGTCTATCACCAATTCCCAGAGTTTACTCGAACTCATGGCCATTGAGTCCGTGATGCCATCCAACCATCTCATCCTCTGTTGTCCCCTTCTCCTACTTCCTTCCATCTTTTCCAGCATCAAGGTCTTTTCAAATGAGTCAGCTCTTCACATCAGGTGGCTAAAGGATTGGAGCTTCAGCTTTAGCATCAGTCCTTCCAGTGAATATTCAGGGTTGATTTCATTTAGGATTGAATGGTTTGATCTCCTTGCTGTCCAAGGGACTCTCAAGTGCCTTCTCCAGCATCACAATTTGAAAGCATCAATATTTTGTCTCTTAGCCGTCTTTATGGTCCAACTCACACATCTGTATATACCTACTGGAAAAATCATACCTTTGACTATATGGACCTTTGTCAGAAAAGTGATGTCTTTGCTTTTTAAAGTGCTGTCTAGATTTGTCATAGCTTTCCTTCCAAGGAGCAAGCATTTTTTAATTTCATGGCTGCAGTCACTGTCCGCCATGATTTTGGAGCACAAGAAAATAAAACCTGTCACTGTACCCATTGTTTCCCCATCTATTTGCCATGAAGTTATGGGACCAGATGCCATGATCTTTTGATCTTTGTATTTTGAATGTTGAGTTTTTCACTCCCCTCTTTCACTTCCATCAAGAGACTCTTTAGTTTCTCTTCAATTTCTGCCATAAAGGTGGTGTCATATACATATCAGAGGCTATTGATATTTCTCCCAGAAATCTTGATTCCAGCTTGTGTTTCGATCAGCCCGGCATTTCACATGATGTACTGTGCATATAGGTTAAATAAGCAGGGCAACAATATATAACCTTGATGTACTCCTTTTCAATTTGGAACCAGTCCATTATTCCATGTCTGATTCTAATTGTTGCTTCTTGACCTGCATACAGGTTTCTCAGGAGGCAGGTAAGGTATTCTGGTATTCCCATCTCTTTAAGAACTTTCCACAGTTTGTTGTGAGCCACACAGTCAGAGGCTTTAATGTAGTCTATGAAGCAGATGTTTTTTTCTGGAATTCTCTTGCTTTTTCTGTAATCCAACGATGTTGGCAGTTTGATCTCTGGTTCCTCTGCCTTTTCTAAATCCAGCTTGTATATCTGGAAGTTCATGGTTCACATAATGTTGAAGCCTAGCTTGAAGGGTTTTGAGCATTACCTTGCTAACATGTGAAATGCGTGCAACTGTCTGGTAGTTTTAACATACTCTGGCATTGCGCTTTTTGGGACTTTGAACTTACCACTTAAAAAAAGTTGTTTGCTGCGGACTTCTCTTTTCTCCTTCTCATTGACTGAAACTGGCAAAGACTGGAGTAACCATGGACTTCAAGAACTGAGATGGTGCAGTTGCCCTGTTAACCTTGGACCCTTATTTGGACTCTTAAGAGAGAGAAATAACAATTTTATCTTAAGCCCTTATATTTTGAGGTGTCTATATTAGAGAAGCTCAGTCTACACCTTCACTAATACAATGTTGAAATCTTACTAGTCTCAAATGTTTTCTCATCCATGAAGCTTTCATAATTACTTTTACTCAAAGTGGTCTTTTGATCTCCAGTAGCACTTTTCTCTTTTCTCACTGCATTTATTACACTTTGTTTTATGGTCATTTTTATAGCCTTTCTCAGTAACTAGATTCTAAGCTCTTTGGGAAGTATAAGAGGAGGGAAAGGCAATATGTAACCCATACAGTAGACTTTTAGGTTCACACACATGCCTTGAAATATAAAAAGTTACTAAATATTTGCTTAATTGAATTGACTCTTTAATCGTTTTCTAAGCAATATGTGTTCACTAGCTGAATGGATATGGGAAACAGTGAAAAGATAGACCCAAGTCAGAAATCTTTCAAATAAGATTTTATATATTTATATACAAATATTCAAATTATTTATATTTGAATAATTGTTATTAAAGTTATTGTGTGAATAGTAATGCATCATATATATATATATGTATATAGACTTCTTTCCTTTGTGATGTCAGTCATGAATGACATATATTTGTTGGATATTTTGTCTTCTAAAATAAATTGCATTGCCATGAGTATCTTTTAATAGAAAGGTCACGGTATCAAATTGTGGATCCCACAGTAAAAGTTTTCTTCTGCAACAAAGTAATATCTTATTTGGGGATTGCATTAAAACAGGCAGTGCGGTATAGTGGTTATAAACATGGGCTTTGCTATCAAATAGTTCTCAGTTTGGATTTTTACTTTGTCAGTGTATGACTTTAGGCAAGAAACTTAACCTTTCTAAACCTATTTCCTCATCTGTAAAATTAGCAAAACAGCAGTTACTTTGTAAGCTTTATAATAAACAAATGTATGTAAAACAATTTTTAATGATTTTGAAGTAAGTCACAGATATTATTTCATCCATGAATATTTCAGTACTCTCGCCTAAATAAAATGTTAATACTCTTATCACAGTGCCCCAAATTGATAAAAAAAATTCTTGAAATCATCAAATGTCTTCTCAGAGTTAAAATTTCATATTGTCTCATGCATTTGTCATTTTTAGAGTTTGTTTTAAAGAAAAGTTACCAATTACATATAAAGAAAAACTACCAAGTAGATAATTTACAAAAACTTTAGCTTTTTAAATATTTGTTTTCCAAAGTGAAAGTGAATACATTATTTATTTGTATTTATGAAACGAAATAGTCTGTATCTCATTCTCTTAGTAACTTGGGTATGACAGTTCATCAAGATATGTAGTAAGTTTCCTGTCATACAGGAATTCAGTGCTGATTCCTCCACATAGTTTTTCTGTTAAATAATTTAGCTGTTGCCTGCTGCATATGTGGCTTCATCATTTTTCGTCATCTCCGAAGATGACATTTTAAGATATTGTTAGTTCCTCATGGCATACTTCTAGCAGTGGTAAGATTAAGGTTTGAAATGATTATCAAGAGAATGAATTACATTTTGCATTTTCTTCCTTTACCCTCTGGAAGCATGTTCTGGATACCTACATCACCCACACATAGTTCAGAGGTAAGCTCTTGGGTAGGGGATATATAAACCCTCTGAGTTTATTCCTTCCCTCTGGAAGCATGTTCTGGACACCTACATCACCCATACGTAGTTCAGAGGTAAGCTCTGGGGTAGGGGATATATAAGTAGAAGTTACAGTCCCTTCTTACTCAAAGCTGTCCCTTAGTTGGGGAGGATACATACATATAGGAAATGACATAAAACCAATAAAAGCATCATGCTCAAAATTGTACATGTCAAGAACAGAATCTATGAGTTCTGATAGTTCTTTAGGTTTCTCATAGAAAACCTAAAGTGATCAGAATTGATGGGTTTAATTGAATAAGGTTTTTGGAATAGGTAATCTTCAATTCAGTTTGGAGGGAGTTGATAAACATGAATTTCAGCGGAATGAAAAGGAAATTCTAGGTGAGAGGAAAGAAACAGAAGCAGAAACAAGAAATTGTTAGTGGGTATTGAGTTTAAAATGAATGGGACTTCAATTAATGAGATTTTAGTGCATTGGTTTGGTGCTAACATAGAATATATATTAAGGAAAACATAAGCCATGAAGGGATATGCCATGCAAATTTTAAAAACCATCATTTCACTATTATAGGACTTTTCAAATATCTGTGACTGCAGGAATTACTACTGTGTAGGTATAGATGTTCTGGAAGCAAAGATGAGGCAGGCATAATAGCCTCTAAAATGAAACAAGCATAGCATATGGGGTAACATATGGGTGCAGCATGGAGGAAGCTGACTTGGGCGTCAGTTTAAAAAACAAATTCCAATCTATGTGTGCCAGTTGGTAGCTGGTAGAATTTTCTTTACTTATCTTGGAAGTACACAGCAGTAATGGAAGCATAGACATGTTGGGTTCTGGGTGTGACTGCAATTCAAATGGAGGCCAAGAAGAAAGAAACTGCTCTGTGTATAAGGAGTTAATGATTATGATTCTAATTTATGGTTTGTATTATTTATATTTTTCCTTCTTTCATTCAGCAAATATGCACTGAGTAGTTATGGGGCTTCACTAACTAACTGTATTTTTGTGAGATTTCAGTTCTGAAAGAAACAACGTGGAAGAAAAAGTTTGTATGCATTGATTTTTCTGGCAAAGGGGGAAGCGAAGGCATTAGGGTTTTGCAGAGACTAATGGCTGGAATGGAGGAGAAAATGGCAACCCACTCCAGTACTCTTGCCTGGAGAATCCCACAGACGGAGGAGCCTGGTAGGCTACAGTACATGGGGTTGCTAAGAGTTGGACATGACTGAGTGACTTCACTTTCACTTTTCACTTTCATGCATTGGAGAAGGAAATGGCAACCCACTCCAGTATTCTTGCCTGGAGAATCTCAGGGACAGCAGAGTCTGGTGGGGTGCCTTCTATGGGGTCCCACAGAGTCGGACATGACTGAAGTAACTTAGCAGCAGCAGCAGCAGCAGTGGCTGGAAGTCTGTCTCTGGTTGGCAGTGGCATTGATCCTGGAGGTAGTTCTTGTAATAGAATTGATGCGATTACATTCTTGACTGGAATCTGAACTATAGTGCAGGGCCTCAGTAGAGGCCATGACCAGAGCAACGCTAGCCTAAGGCTTTTAAAGTTTGATTTGGGGTCTGTTTCTGGAAGCTCTGGCCTGAAATCTGATTCTCTATCCCTTCTAACAATTCTGCTAGCCACTCGCTAACCTATTTAATAAACTCCTTTTCTATCTTATTCACCAGTTAACTTCCAAATTAGGAATTCTACACCTAGGAATTCTGATGTAAAGGAAAGAGGCAAGAGTTTCAAGAAGGAGGTGCAGTCCTTTAAATGATGGTTAAAAGTGTTACTGCTCTTGTGGAAGAAGAGGCCAGATAGCCAAGTCTTGAAGAACAAATGAAGAAGTTTCAAGTAAGGCAGAAGTTTGTGGAGGAAAGACGTTAAAGAAAGGTTGAACATTTAAGGAGGCAGGGCTATTAGATCCAACAAGGACTGTGGAGGAGGTCCAAGGGGAAATTCTTGCAAGGAATAACATCAGAATGGAAATTTTTTCTTTCTTTTCTTTTCTCTTCCCCTCCCTCTCTTTCCATCCCTCCCTCTCTCCCTTCCACCCTTTCTTTCTTTTTTTTTTTCAGAAGAAGCCTGGGTGAGAGAAGAAATTGGTTGAAGATGAAGAGAAATCTCAGTCAAGAAAAAGAAAAGTGGAGGAAATGCAGTAAAAGGGCAGAATGGTTTTGGAGAGTGGTTTTGAGGGCTTGTTGGGAGAGAAAGTTTAGAAACTTGTATTTATGGGGAAGATAATAGGAAGTTAAATGAAAATGAGTGGAAAAATTGCTGAATGGCAACATGCTATAATTGAAGTTTTGGAGTCTGACTGTAAAGCCTTAGAATTATCTAACACCCCTAAGTCTTTTGGGGAGTGGGACCTGGACAGGAGTCTGATGTCCTGGTGGGGCTCACCTGTGGTGTGAGATTAATAATGATCATTCAAGGGAAGGATAAGGGAGTAGAAGCAGTGTTGAATGTTTTCTGTTTCCCTGAAGTTATTTATTTTTCTCCCCCACCTTCTCTTCTTGAATATATTAACCTATGATGTCTTAGTATTCCTTCCACTCATTTATCCAGTTTCCATCCTTTCCCTGTTCCTTACAGCCTCCTCCTTTTCACCTTGTATTATTTCTCACTGTCACGTCATATTTTCCTTACACTCTTGCTGTTTTTCCTTCTCTTACTATTTCAATACCTGATTCCTGTGCCATCTCCCTAAAGTTTATTTTTCTTTCCCACTTTCTCTGAGTTTTATTTATCTTTTGCTGTTATATGTTTGTATACTTCATATCTTATTTCTCAAGCTTCCTGATCCTTCTGGTCTTTATCCTCTGACCTTTAATTTTCTTTTTCTTAAAAAAATCAATTCCTTCTTTCCTTTTCTATCCTCCTCATTTTAGCCTCTGTCTTGGCCTTTCTCCCCACTTTCCCAAGGGACTTGGGAGTCTTCATTTTCCAATGCTCTTGGCTATTTGCCACTCATTCTCCTCTAAGCTGATTTTATTTCTAGCTCAGCTCAACCTGGTACAATAGTACGCCTAGCCCAGGTAGATCACAAGTGAATCAGGACCTCTCCCTGATAATAGGGCTGCTCAAGATCAGACATGGGGGAAGAAACAACATAATAAAAGACAACACATCATAATTCAACATGCAACACCTCCGCTATGCTGTTAAGTTCTTCCATGCTTTGGCCATGTTCCGTATTTCCAATGGTCCTCCAGAAATCAAACTTTCTTTAGTCAAATGAATCCTGTGAATCCCAAATCCCAAATTCTTGCTGTTTCTTATATTGTTTCTTTGCTTGGAATACTCATTTTTCTTTTCTCTTTCAGAGCTTTAGGACATTGCCTCGCATGAATATTCTAGCTTTTTACTGATCTTCCTTTTCTTTGAATTCTTATAACATTGGATATACCAAGTAATTTACTCACATAGTACCTTACTTATTTTCTGGTGTGTACTTTACTTTGACCAATTTTAGAGGAAGCTCTGAGAATGGAGTATATATCATTTAATTCTTTATTATCTACAGCATCTAGAATGGTTCTGAGTACATAGTAGGCTTTTTTGAGCATTTAATACAGCTGCTTTTTTGAATTATTACCCTTATACAGCATAATTTACATTACATTTTTAAAGCCTACTTAAAATATAAATTTTGCTCTGAGATTAAATGACCAAAGGGCCTGCTATCATTTATTCCATGCACCAATGATCTGTGCAACATTTCCTCCGGTGTCTTCCTGAGCTGGCAGGAGCCAGCCATTCATTTAAATTGGCAACAGACATGGAAATGAATTTGTGTGCTGTCTTACTTGGTAATAAAACCTAAAGTGCAGTGTAATTTGTGATGGTTTGAAGCGGTAATGCAGTTTTGGCAAATGTGCTATATCTCTACAAAACTTACTGTTAGAAGATTTTTAAGCCAGTGGGTTATAGACTCTCCTCCTAAAAACAATTGATTAAAACTACCTCCTTCTGGACTTGGTCCAGTTCTTATTGGCAATAACTAAAGCACAGATTACATTTTTGGTTGAAGTTTTCAGCATCAGACCAAGTTGCCCTTTTTATACAGTGCTTTTTCTGATCTATTTTTTTAATCACCAGATATAATACTTCTTCTAATTTAAGAGATACAAGATAGTAAAAAGTGTATCCAATTCAAGTTGAATTCGGAATTGAAGCAGCAAGGGAAATAATCTGTGACTGAAGGAAAAAAAAATGGTGGAGAAAGAGCATAAAATCTTTTCAACTCTCCAACTTTCTCTACAGAAATCATCCTTACATTCTTGGCTATGTAAATGTAAAGTCGTTGGATGTCAGTATGCTAGCTAGATTTGATAGCTTTTCAATAGCTGGCTCTATCTGAAAATTTTAATCCAGGAAAGTAAATATTTATATATGTAGTGTCCTCTGATCCAAAATTTATCTCAAAAGGGAGAATTCTAAAAAACAATCCAAATTTATATTTATTCCTTGGTTCTAGTAAAAAATTAGAATCAAGAATTTAAGGTTTCTCTTAAATAATTCCTAGACTTTCTATTATGTTGGTGTCCTTAGTCCTAATGATCATTCTTGAAGTGATTTATGTCTTCAGAATTGCAAACCAAGTTTGCTAGAATTCATCTTTTCTTGCTGGATAAAATATATTAGGCTCCCATAACACATTGATATGTTCATCAAAAGGCCTAAATTTATTAGCCACCTCCCTAGTAGTAACTTCCAGTGACAGAGTAGTTCTGTTGGAAGTCTCTTCTGGGAGGTTTACCAAAGAGAGCACACAAATCTTACTTGATTTAATTGGACTCCTATAAACAGCTGTCATTATATTTCCAAGAGACTTGCTTTATCAGGGAGTCTAAGAAGTCATAATTTTCATTAGGAGAAAGAACTTGGTCAGTGCTTTATTTTCTCCCAGTTGATGAGCTACTTTCCTGGTTTACCCCTTCAGCCTCTTTCCTGCCAGTATCCTTAACACTGTCATCCTCTCAACCGACTGTTGTACCTGGCCTGCAGAACTCCAAATGCTGAATGATCCAGCCATCTTGGGTCATCCTTCCTTCCCTCTCACCACTGGAGGAAATATGACAATCACTCAAGTTAGTGAAAATTTAAACATTCCTACTGAAAACATCTTGACTCATGCTGTGAGCCAGAAATTATTTCTGCAATCTTTGAGCAGTGTCATCCACAGACAACCTCACTTCCTTCCTGCCCATCTCTAAGGACAAGTAGTCTTTCCACAAAAGCTCTTCCATCAGCTCATGCTCTACATTCTCTCTCTAAGACCATATTCTTTCAATTAATTTCTTTCTCTGGTCTGTCTGCAACCTCGCCTTCTCCCTCCCTAGTGATTGACTTGTTGTGGTATGAGTAAGTGGCTCTTGCCCATGGTAGTCAATACACATATTCACAAACAGTGATATTCTTGTTCATTTACATTATATATGTTGCATTTCCTTGTTCCCTTTGAAGTTATGTATGGCCATATGATTAGCTTTGGTTAATAACAAGTGATGAGTTTTACTGATGGCTGGAAGCTCCTAAAGCCAAGGTGATAAAGCCTCCTGTTTTCTTGGTCCTCAAGTGACTGTAATAAACATACAAGCACCGGGCATGTCATATACAGGAAAATATATAACTTCAGAGTTTTGAGGTTGTTTATTACTGCACTATATCTCTTCATCTATCTTGACAGTTTTCCTTGTTAATAACATTCCTGAAACTCTGCTTACATTCTCTTATACTACATTTATTCTCCCCCTGAACAACTAATTTTCTTAAAAGCACTCACTCTATTAACTTTTCCCCTTCTCTTTGATTCCTTTCCTCTATTAAATATTTTCTGACCCCATCACTTTACCAGAACTGTTCTTGCTAAACCTGCAAATGATCTGTTGATTTTTGGATGTAGTGGACTGATCTTATGACCTTACTTGACCTTGTCTGGCATGTAGCACTGTTGACCTTGAGAAACTTTTCACTTCTCATTCTTGTCCTTCAACTTTTTGCTTTTTATTTGGCCTCTCTCTTGCCATTTGCTGCTCAAATGTTTGTGCGCCTCAGTCTTTGGCTTTTCCCCCTCTTTTCCCTTCTCTTATTGTTATTGTTCAGTCACTAAGTCATGTCCAACTCTCATAGGTTCCATCAATTACTGCTTATCAGTCTTGATTCCAAACCTACATGCAATAAAGATGATATTGTACAATATTAAACTAAGATATTTTGATTTCTACTCTTAAGTCATGAACTTTACTCTGCCATTTTTATCATGCTGAAGCCATTCTTTGATAATAAGAATTATTCTTATATAGCAATCTTCTCCATATTATTTCCATTTGTGAATGGGGAGAGAGCCTACTTTCCTGTGGCCTGTTGAGAAATAAATAATGTTGGTATGAAGATGGGCTTGAATGTCCAGTAATATGTATAAAGAGTAGTTTTGCTAATTTCTTGAGTCTCCCATTTAAACATTAAATGTAAAGGAGTCAAACCATTGAGTTTTCCCTTGGTGTAATAAATCTGTTAAGCAAAGAAGAGCAAAAGGGAGGAAGTAAGAAAGGTTATCAGATGTGTGTTTTGGTCTCCTCACTCCAGGCTTTAAATAAAAGAGAAATCAACCAGGGCAGATAGACTTACCCTATCTCTGTTAGGAACTTTAGGAGAAAACTACCATGTAATGTAGAGGTCCAACAGCAGGTTCATGGTCTCAACACAGGCAGGCAGAGCCTCATGATGGAGCAAGGTAAAGAGTCTTTTATTTTTTCCTGCTAAACCTCTCTTGGTATAAGCACCAAGTTGAGAGTCAGGGCCTGCCCCTGGGGCTGCTGTTGTGGGTCCACAGCAGAGGCTGGGAATGGATCACTCTGGGCATGAATGGCCTGATGGAGAACAAGGATATGATCTAGAGGCATATGCAGCCGTGAAGTAACAAGGAGATTCTGTTAGCAGAGAGGGGCCATCAGACTGTGACTAAACCAATCGATAGACCAGACAAGAAATGGATTGCAAAAATTACAGATGTCAACAGAAGGTATAAATATAGAAGAGTTGGTCAACCATACCTCCCAGGACAGTTGACTGACTTTTTGATGTCAATACCATGAAGATCCAGAAAACGCCAGGTGGATTTGAAGACTGTTCATTTTCCTGCCATGAAGCACATGAACACTCCACTCCTACATCCATGATGTCATAGTAAATGGGTCTTGGGAGGGGCAACTGGCAATAACAGAATCTAGACAGTTAATTTCAAGGACTAATTAAGTTAGTTGTTGGAAAACACATGAAATCAGACCGGCCATTTAATTACTCCTGTAACTTCCTTTAGTAAATGAAACTTGTGATTAAGTCCAGTTGAAATACAGACCAAAGAAGAATATTGCATTTTATATGTTCATTCAAGTTGTAATATGAATTAAATTTATGATCCCTACACACTACACCATACCACACACACACACACACACACACACAGAGTTCAACTATTTTTAGCTGAAAGTCTCACTGTCATCTCACATTCAAGATCTACCAAACCCTGAAATTCTGTGCTATTTCAGCAATTCTCCTGTCTCGGTCAGTGGCATCGTAAAACAAAAGCCAAACTAAGGAGCTGTTAGTCTTCTATAACCTTCTTTCTTACTCACTCTTTCTATTCCCAACACCCATTCTATAAATCCAATCTCATAGCCATCTCTGATTTCATCATGCCCACTATAGAGAGACAATAATGTAGAATTCAGCAAATAGTCACTCATTATTTCTTCACAGAGGTGGAACTGGTGAACAGTATTTGCAGAAAGGGTTAGAGAGTTAGAATGGATTAGAACTCCCTAAGGTTCATACCATGAAGAACAGGAAAAACTAGACCTTTAAATACATTTATCTATGTAATGGAAAGTATAAAAACATGATGCATACATATCATACACACCAACTTGTAGGTAGTGGCTAATTCTGAGGGTGGAGGTTGGGGAGCCACAAGATTCTGGTTCTTAACAAACAAGAGAAAATTGTTATGGTGTGATATTAGCCTATGTTAAATCTAGATAACTTTGTCTATTATATTAGCTAATGTATAATGTCAGAATATTTCACAAATAAATTAATTAAAATATTAGTTTGGCTAATGGCAGCCATGAAGATATTTACCTACAAATATTGTTAAGCAACAATTTTAATACTAATCACAACATTTGGCAGAGAGGTGCTAAAAAAAATTGTAGCATGAATAAAGAAACAAGACTTTCACAAAATGGAATGGTATAGGATTAAGGAAAGGAAGCTACTTTCTCTAAGGCAATTTGATATTGTTAAGAACAAAATTCAGTTGAATACTTTTTGAAGATTTTATTGGCTTCACTCAATGATTCATGAATTAGGCAGCATCCATCTACCAAACTCTAAAAAGCTCTGAAGAACTGTACAATATGGGAGATTTTATAAGCAGAAAGAGAAGGAAAAAGGAGGTTACTAGCAAAGAATGAATTGTTTCAGCAAGGGCAGCTTCCTTGGGAGATTACAGGGGTCTATCAGGTAGATTACTTGTCTAGTGCTGACCAGGAGATTCCAGACTGAGTGTTTAAGATCACATCCCTGGGAGATGCTGAAACTGCAGTTAGGTTAGGTATTTTCTTAGTTTGGTGACATGGACTTAACCTAAGTGACACTATTTGTGGTCTGTTTTTTCTTCTTAAAAATGTTAGAAAAAGGATATCAGTGTCACATAGACCTGGTTTTGAAATACAGTTGGACCCATTCCCAGCTGTGTGACTTCAGAAAAATTCTTTAAACTCTAAGCTTTGTAAGGGTCATATTAGCTATGCCTACTGTATAATGTTTCTCTTCCAATATTACAATATTATTTTGTTTCTCACAACTTAGAGATTTGCTAATTTCTGAAACAATAAAATAGAATGTTCTGTTAGAAAAACTATTCTGGCAAGGAGGTTCCCCCACCCCCACCCCCACCCCCCCCACCCCCACCCCCCACACACACCATTCGGCATGTAGGATCCTAATTCCCTGACCAGGAAAGAACCATGTACCCTGTAATTGGGAGTACAGAGTCTCAACTAGTGGAGTTCAGTAAGTCCTGGCAAGGAGTTATTATTGGGTAAAGTGTTTATATTTGGGCATGGGACTATGAGAAGTCCCATGGCATGGATTTACATTTCTTGCTGGTTCTTATGCCGAGCTAAGAATACAAGTAAATCTTGACCCACCACTTTTCTCATCAGAAGCATCCAAGTGGCTAGGAAGAACTTGACCCCCTTAAGAACTGATGCTAGATTTTATAGTCATGTATTTATTTTAATGCTGAAGTTAATTTTATGGTCAATCAGGTAGAACTTTAAGTACATTTGGATCCAACTAATCTAAATCAATCCCTCTGTTTCCTTTGTGATGTCCTAAATAGAAGAATTCCTTTAGGTACTGACATAGGTATTTGATCCAGGTGGACTCAAATGATAACACCACCAGCTTTGACTCCATCGGGACTAAATAGGCAGGTACCTTCATGACAAAAAAGTTTCAGTAGGAGAAATTATTTTCTGGGTGTACCACAGATCACGTAATTAAGTCAGAGGTCAAATTACTCTTTCAGATCCTAAGGATGCGATAACCATAGTGTGAGCTTACTTGCTCTCAGATCTCCACAGCAATGTATCGTCAGTTACAATTTAGATAGTTAAATTCCTGAAATCAAAATAAGAAATTCATCAATCCTTAAAAACAGCCTAAGATCCTATTTCTTCAATCATATTCAAATTGATAGTCTTTCTAAAATGCAGAGAAAGGGGAGGAGATGATGATTCTTATTTGTGTTGATAGACTTGATGCCTAGGACAGGGCTTGACTGAGCTTTCAATATACAGTGGTTTAAACGAATGTGGAGGCAGAGTGTGGGTAGGTAATACCAACATTAGAGCACAGAAGTGGAAAAAGGCATTCCCCACCCCTGCAAATGGATACAGGAACTGAGAGATTAATGTTGGCTAATAACCGATCACATGTGTTCAGGGAATAGAATAGACTCTGGTGAGATTCCAACTAATAGGTGAAAATATTTGCTGAGTTCTGCCTCATGCATAGCTTACAGTTAATGACCTCTAAACAATCATCTAGTATTAACTAATCTCATGATCATAATGATGAATACGTAATGGTTACACATGTGGAAAATTCCCCAAACACCCAAAAGTTCTTTTGATCTTGTTTATTTAACCAAATCTATTATTATACCCTCTACACTTTCCATTGAAAATAGAATAGTGTCTATCATTTCCTCAGTGGTCCTGGAAGAATAAATAATGATGAGAGATCATTCTAAGTAAAGAAGGAAAAAAATACTTGCAAGTAAGCACCAAGAGACTGGGCTTCCTAGGTGGTGCTAGTGGTAAAAAACCTGCCTGCCAATGCAGGAGACATAAGAGATGTGGGTTTGATCCCTGTGTCAGGATGATCCCCTGGAGGAGGGCATGGCAGCCCACTCCAGTATTCTTACCTGGAGAATCCCATGGACAGAGGAGCCTGGTGGGCTCTAGTCCATAGGGTCTCAAAGAGTTGGAGATGACTGAAGCTACTTAGATTGCATAGCATGCATGTATAAAGAAAGTAACAGTGGTTGTGAGTTAGAATCACATGCAATTTTGCCCTCTATTGTCACAATCCAAATAATGTATTACTTTAATGTAATGTCTTGTTTTAATAATTAGAAAAGTAAATGTATTTAAAAATCCTCCAATATGGTCCTGCGATGCGAGTGTATGTTCCTCGGTTCTTTGTCTCGTCACAACAAAGATTTGAGTGACGGACATTAAAGCCCCCTCGGCGTGTCACAGCTCTCGGGTCTTGGATAGACCGTGTTACAGCTCTCAGGTCTCGAAAGGACCATGTTATAGCTCTTAGACAAATCAGTGTTACAGCTCTTATTTAGAAGATAGCAGACAAATTAGTGTTACAGCTTTTATTTAGAAGATAGCAGGAAAATCCATCTTTGAGGCGTGAGGGCACATCAATCCAAAGACACGAGGAGAAGAGCTCCCCAGCGCGTGGGGGAGAGGGAGAGAGAGCTAGCTTTGGCCCCTCTATTTATATGTTTATCTCTCCCTGGGCCTGTCCTATGTAAATTGGGCCAGCCAGGAGTGTTGTTTGTTTTACCTGAGGTTCTCACTCCAGTCCTCGGACCTTCTTTTGTTCTATTTTCCCGGGCTTTTCGGTTCTTTGTCTTTTAGCCACCGCCATTTTGGACTCCTTTTCCCTATTCTCCCTACCTAACAGTCCCCTCTCAAGAGATGGGAGGCCCAATTCTTTGGGAATAGGGGTGTCGAGGTCTTTCTGGCTACTTCCTGCTGAACTGGGATGGCAAGGGGTGTTGGGCCTCCCCCAACTGCTAGTCTCAAGCCTCAGAGTCCTTATAGTGGTGTCCAATGGTGTGTGATATTTTCCGTGGTTGGCTGTAGTTTTATATCTTTGTTGTACTGGCACTGCATGTTGTAGCTGGTTGACTTGGGTAGAGACAAAACAGGTTAGATAATTGACAGTACATGGAATAATCATAAGCATCATCAATATAGCATAAAAAGGACTAGTAGGGGCATTAGCCAATTTTAAATTCACATCGCCAGAATGGCTCAAGTCCCTCTTTGTTCAGGGATCAGAAGATCTATCTCCTGTCTGTTTTGGAGTACAATCTCTGTCAAACTGTGTTGGCTCTTTAGAGCTATCCTGAGAAATCTTATCCCCAGAAATCAGATTTTGGGGGTGTTCATTAGAATGACACTCATTGGTAGTCCTGAATAGGTATCTGAGATCTCCCAGGGGCTCACGGGTGTATTGCGTGTCCTATTCTGTTTTTTTTTTTTTTCACAGCTTGACTCATGAGGAGTGAATCCAGGAGTTATGTCTTGGTACCTTGACTGCTGTGGGGGTAGAAAGTATTACAGGGTAGGGGCCCTTCCATGTGGGCTGGAGTTGAGACTTTGGGGACCCATCTTTCCAGACTTTAATTAGGACTTGAGTCCCTGGAATTGCCCAATGGCCATGGTATAAGACTGGAGGGTCTGAACCTCTGGATCTAGGAAGAGGTCATTGACATAAACAAAATGTCTCCCATATAGCATCTCATAAGGACTAAGACCAATCTGCTCCTTAGGGGCAATGCGGGTGTGGAGGAGAGCTATTGGTAAAGCCTCCTTTCATCTCAGGGAGGTCTCCTGGGTTATCTTTTTTATCACTAATTTTAAGAATTGATTGTCTCTTTTTACTTTTCCTGAAGATTGAGGCCTCCAGGCACAATGGAGATAATAAGTAATGCCCAATGCTTTCGAGACCCCTTGGGTGACCTTAGAAGTAAATGATGTCCCATTGTCACTTTGTAATGACCTGGGCAGACCAAATCTTGGAATGACTTCATGGAGCAGTTTTTTTACCACCTCCTCAGCCTTCTCAGTCCTGGTGGGAAAGCATTCAATCCATCCTGTGAATGTATCTATCATGACTTATAGGTATTTATACCCTTGAGAAACTGGCATCTGGGTGAAGTCCATCTGCCAGTCCTCTCCTGGGTAGGCCCCATGTTGTTGGATGGGCTGGACCAACAGGGGTCTTTGAGCTCCTTGGGGATTGTTTAATTGGCAAGTGGGACAAGAGGAGACCACCTGTCTTATAGTTGTTTGGAAGCCTGTTCCTCTGAAGGACCTTTTTAGTAATCCTTGGAGGGCCTTTTCTCCTAAATGGGTAGTGGCATGTAAGGACTTAACTAACTTCCATTGGAGGTTCCCAGGCAGAAAAAGGAGTCCCTCCTTTTGGAACCACCCCATATGATCTTCTTGAAAGCCTTCGCTCTTAGCTTTAAGAGTCTCACCTTCAGTATATGAAGGAATTTCTGGCAAATTAGTCTGTGAAACTAAGGTGGCAATCCCTATTAGGTCATGGTTCTGTAATGCTGCTCTCCTAGCTGCCTGACCAGCTGCTTGGTTCCCTCGTGCCACTTCTGTGCTCCCTTTTTGGTGTACTTTACAGCGGGAGACTGAAACCTCAGTGGGCAAATGGACTGTCTCCAAGAATCGAAGAATCTGATCACCATATTTGATTGGGGACCCTTGGATGGTCAGGTGGCCCTTTCCTTTCCAAATAGCCGCATGTGCATGTAGCACCAGAAAGGCATACTTTCAAAATGGCTATTTTTTTTTTTTTTTCTTTTTTCCAGCTCTAAAGCTCGAGTCAGGGCTATGAGCTCAGCTAATTGGGCTGAAGTACCTGGTGGCAGAGGCTTAGCCTCTATGGTCTCAAAATTGGAGACTACTGCATACCCAGCTCTTCTTTTTCTATCCGAGACAAAGCTGCTTCCATCAGTGTACCAGATTTCCTCAGGATTGGTCAGAGGATCTTTTGAGAATCCCTCTTGGAGTTTTGTCCAGTGGCCCAAGGGTTTTAGACAAGAGTGAAAGGGGAGAGAGCCCTCGGGGGTAGACAGGAGGGTGGCTGGGTTAAGAACCTCACAAGGGGATAAAGTGAGGCCTGTATTTTCCATCAGCATTACTTGATATCAGAGGATTCTTTGATCAGACATCCATAAATGGCCTCTCCCATTTAGGAGTTGTTTTACTTGGGGGCTGGTAAAAATAGTTTGCCCCCAAAGGAGAGTTTTAAAGCATCTTCTATCATGATTGCAATAGCTGTAAGATTTTGAAGGCAGGGGGGCCAACCTTGGGTAGTTGGATTGAGCCTCTTGGATAAGTAAGCTACAGGCTAGGGCTCAGACCTCAACCTTTGAGTTAACACTCCCAAGGCTATTTCCTCTCTTTCATGGACATAAAGTTGGAATGTTTTTTCTGGATCTGGCAACCTCAAGGCAGGTGCCTGAGTTAAGGCCTGTTTTAGTGTAGTCTCTGCCTTCTCTTGAGGAGTTCCCCACATCAGTGGAATTGAATCATCTTGTCCCTTTAAGCTTTCATATAAGGGCTGGGCAATTAGACCATAGTTGGGTATCCAGATTCTATAATATCCGGTTAGGCCCAGGAAAGCTCGCAATTGTTTTTGAGTCGCTGGGGAGGGCAACTGGAGGATTCTTTGTACCTGATCAGAGGACAGCCTCCTGGACCCGTGTGTAATCTGAACTCCCAGGTAAGTGACCTTTGTCTCGACCATCTGTGCCTTAGCACGGGAGACTTTATATCTACTTTCTGCCAAGAAGTTTAGAACCTGAATTGCATGTTGATGGGCACTTTTTTCATTTGGAGAGCAGATTAGTAGGTCATCTACGTATTGTAATATTTTTCCATTAGGTCCCAGGTCCAGATCCAGGAGATCCCAGCTAAGGGCCTGTCCAAACATGTGGGGGCTATCTCTGAACCCCTGAGATAATATTGTCCAAGTCATCTGTTGGTGTTTTTTTCCTGGGGCCTCCCACTCAAAGGCAAGAAGATATTGGGATTCTTTAGCCAGTGGTATGCAAAAAAAAAAAAAAATGCATCTTTGAGATCCAAGACTGTAATCCACTTGGCACTGGGTGGGATTTCTCCCAAGATTACATAGGGATTGGGTACTGTGGGATGGAGGGGGACTACAGCTTCATTTATGATCTGGGGATCTTGAACCATTCGCCAGGTTTTGTCTTTTTTCTTTACTGAGAGGATTGGGGTGTTACATGGTGAACTGGTGGGGACCAATAGCCCACAAGCAAAGAATTTATTTATTAAAGGCTGTAGTCCCTCCTGAGCCTCTCTTTTGAGAGGATACTGTTTTTGGTTAGGAAACCAAGTGGGATCTCAGAGGGGAATGATGACCGGTTCAGCTTGGTGGGCTCGTCCAGGAATCCCCTGGTCCCACACCTGGGGGTTAATTTTGTCTTCCTATAGTTTTTGGTCCCTCTCTATTGAAGGTGTAATGGGTTCTTCAGTAGTGACCAGGAGCTGTAGAACTCTAGGGGCTGAAAAACTTCCCATCACAAGGGTGGTCCCCAGTTTAGTGAGTATATCTCTTCCCAATAAGGGAGTAGGACACTCAGGGACCACCAGAAACTGATGGGAAAATATTTGTCCATCCCAGCAACAAAGAAGTGCTCAGGTGAATCTTTTAGTAGTTGCTTTTCCTGTAGCACCAAAAATGGTATAAGTTTGGGAGGAGAAGGCTCCGGAGTAGGAGATCAAGACTGAGTAGGTAGCCCCTGTGTCAACCAAGAAATTCTCGGACCTACCTGCCACATCCAGTTGCACCCTTGGCTCCAGCCCTGTGATGGTTATCTGTGACAGACGGGCTGGCTGGAGTGGGCCACTTCAGTCCTCTTGAATCATCGTGAGGGTAGGCTTGGCGCTTGACCTTGAGGCTCTTAGGTCTCGAGGGCAGAGTGCCACCCAGTGTCCCAGTTGATGGCATTTGTGGCAAGCTGTTCTAGGATACTTGTCACGGTTTGGACACTCTTTGGCCCAATGCCCCGCCTGTCTACAGATCAGGCATTTGTCTCATGCCTTGTCCTTCAAGGACTCAGGTTTGCCATAGGGCTTCTCTGGAGTGTGGCCAGCATCTGGGCATGCCTTGTCTCTTTCTTTTTCTTCCTCTCCTGGGCCTTGGCCTCCTTTTCCTGTTCTCTGTTATAAAAGGTATTGGTGGCTGTCTGGACCATCTCATCTAAAGAGGCAGCAGGGTCCTGCTGTTGTAGCTGTTGTAACTTAATTCTGATATCTGATGTACATTGGGACAGGAATTTGTCCTTTAAAATCACCTGTCCCTTGTAAGAGTCTAAGTCCAGATTGGTAAACTTTTGGAGGGCCTCTTTTAGCCTTTCTAGAAAGGCAATGGGGTTCTCATTGGGCTCCTGAATTATTGCTGAGACTGGGCACAGTCCCATAAGTAATAGGCTTCCTTATGTTTCCATGGGTGGACTTCCTTAGGGGTGAGTCTTTCTGAAGCTTATCCTACCCAGAACTGTTGCAACCTGAGAGCCAGGCGTCCCCAGGTCAGGGTGCAGATCCTCAGGCAGGCTGAGGTGTGACAGCCTCCTAGAGATTGAATCCCCGGGCAGGTCGAGGCATGACGGCCTCCCAAGAATTGGGTCCCTGGGCAGGTTGAGGCGTGACGACCTCCTGGGACCCCTGGGACTGGCGGATCCCTGAGCAGGTTGAGGTGTGACAACCTTTCGAGGACAAGATCCCTAGGCAGGTCAAGGCATGATGACCTCCTGGGACCCCTGGACTGGAGTTGGGCATCCCCAAGATCTCCAGTGTGACCAGTACTGGGTAGGATTAGGGGGTTGGATATTATAGAGTATTTCCCTCCCAAGGCCAGCTATTTTCTGGTTGTCTCTCCAGAAGATTGTAGAGGCAACCTTGTGGGTCTGGATGGGGCTCAGGAAAAGAGCATGAAACAGGAGGGAGGGGGGCAGAGCACAACCTTTGAAAGAATGACATAGCACAAGGGTATAATGTAAACCAATTAAAATCAATTGGGTCCAAGATGATAAGTCAAATTCAAGTAAACCTTAATCCCCAATCTATAAACCAACAGACACACCCAGAGGTGGCAGGACAGCTCCAAGGCACAAAGTCAGAAGAGGGAGGAGTGGGTGGTTTCCCAATGGCTGGGATGATCCTCTCACTCATTAGCATATGAATTCACCCTGCTCGAAACATTCCTTGGCCTGTACCCTGTAGAGTGTGGCACTTCTCTCTGAATCTTAACAAGTTTACCCCTTATCTATCTCTTTGACTCTCAATGAATTTTTGCAATGAGACCTCAGAGCCTGAGCTTCATTAGGTCCTGAAGCTGGGCATCCTAGGTTTTGGTTGGGCTCAAGTCCTGACCCGGAAAGAGAGCTGAAGGACAGGAGGAAAAAGCAGTGGGAAAAACGTGTCAAGGAATCCCCTTCATAGCCCACTGGAAAATTTGCTAAATATCTGACCAGTGCTCACAGTTTCATTGGTCTGGTCCTTGGCACAGAGAAGAGAAAGGACAGAAGAACCCCCACCGGCTTGTGTAACATCTACTGGGGCTCAGCAGATAGCGCCTTTGGGACATGCTGAGGAGTAGCCTCTCCAGAGTCCCTGCCTCCTGCCGCCTGCCTGTTCATGGGACGTTCGAGGAAACAAGAAATGAGAGATTGTAAAGGAATTAAGATTTGGTTAGGCATGTCCCTCCAGCAATAGGAGCGAGGACCTCTTACCTTAACCAGAGGTCTTCTGGAATCTGAGACTGGGCCACGTGAGCTTTCTGCTGAGTTTATTTTTTGCTGTCCTGGTTTCCAGCACGATGGGTCTTCCCCTGCTCTGGATTTTCTTCACCTTCTGCCTCTACCGCAGGAGCTTCACTGAGTTGGGCTCCTGCTGTGCCTGGCCTCTTCCGTGCAGAGGTTGTTTCAGCCAGGTTAAATCTGAGTCACACACCATAGATGTCACGCAAGTGTATGCTCCTCGGTTCTTTGTCTCGTCACAACAAAGATTTAGAGTGATGGACATTAAAGCCCCCTCGGCCTGTCACAGCTCTCGGGTCTTGGATAGACCATGTTATAGCTCTCAGGTCTCAAAAGGACCATGTTATAGCTCTTAGACAATTCAGTGTTATAGCTCAGTGCTACAGCTCTATTTTATTTAGAAGATAGCAGGAAAATCCATCTTTGAGGCGTGAGGGCACGTCGATCCAAAGACATGAGGAGAAGAGCGCCCCAGCGTGCAGGGGAGAGAGAGCTAGCTTTGGCTCCTCTACTTATATGTTTGTCTCTCCCTGGGCCTGTCCTATGTAAATTGGGCCAGCCAGGAGTGTTGTTTGTTTTACCTGAGGTCCTCACTCCGGTCCTCGGACCTTCTTTTGCTCTATTTTCATGGGCCTTCCCCTTCTTTGTCTTTTGGCCACCGCCATTTTGGACTCCTTTTCCCTATTCTACCTACCTAACAGTCCTAAACAGGGCTCCTGAATGTCACTCTCATGGCATAGTTTTTTGCACTTTTCTACTCTTCAGGAAGTCCACTGAGCTCCCAGATGGTGGCATAAATCTGCTTTTGAAAGAGGGGAGGACTTGTTGAACTGGTTCCTCCTACAGAGAGCCACTAGTTATTTTACACCATTCTGCTCTGCCATGTGCCCAGAAGTTTTTTATTAGAACTTGCTGTTTTAGGAAAGCATTTCTTTACAGACCAGACCTAACTACTACCTTAACTGTGCAACCATAGGCCCAATGAGGGTTTATTAATAAACTCTGCCCCCACCACCTGGCTTCTTTGCACTCTGCTGGAGGCCCACAGTTGTTGTTCATGACAACCCACAGCAGAAAGATGTGGAGCTTGAAAAGTCAACCAGCTGTCCTCATAGCCATAAAAATGCTCAAAATAGAAGAATTTTAATAATAAAATTTTATTTATAATGATAATAAAATTAATTGATTTTTTATGGTTTTGCATTAAAAAAGTTAATATTATTCATACCCACCCTTACAGAGAGCTCTTAAATATGGCTCTTCATGTAAATTGTGTCCATTAACTTCATCAGAATGTCAGTGCAAATAATCACTCATGTTGGAAAATTTCCCACCTCCATTTCAGACAAGGAGTCACTGGGTTGACCCTGAGAAACAGCCTGTGCAATTGTACTGAAATCATGACTTTTAACAAACACCTTTTTTTATAGACAGAAGAAAACTTGAATGTGTTGACAGGAGCCTGAATAGTGCCCTTGAAAGGCATGCATTTCAGAATCAGAGTGCTGAGAAATCCTCGTTTAACTACTTAATATGTAAATTATGTTCTCTCTATACCACCTGTAATGACTACTGACTCATTAATGAGCTGGTGATACAGTAAGAAATACAGGAGCCCTTTCAAAGCCATAGGTGGTAGCTGCGAGCTGATTTATGATCTAAGGCTTATCTTTCTCCATTATCTGCATCACTTGACACACATCCCCTTTCCCTGCTCCTCCATTGTCTCATATCCAACATTTAAGCTCCTGGGACTTCTTTTCCTCCATGCCTGCCGACAGCACCATTTGTTTCTCTGCAAAAGTATTACCCCAGCCCAGTGATCCAGAAGTCGAATCTCAGTCATTCTGCACAATAAAGATAACAGCTCCTGGCCCGGGGCCTATCTCAAAGCTTTCTAGCCCAGTTGTAAGCGGTTGAGGCTCAGATGCCTCTTCATTCAGCTGCAGTCTGTGCATTTGTTCAGCAACCGCGATAAACCTGGAGCAGGAGGTGCTCTGATGGCCAAACAGAACAGTTTGTGGTTTTGGACAAAGCCTAGATTGCTGCGGTTTTTCATTCTTAAAAAAACTACAAACATCGCATCCTCTTCACATTCACATTTCCATCAGGCATATCTATGGGAGACCCAGGAGTCAGTTTAGCTACAATGTCATTTTGAAACTAACACTCAAGGAGGAGGGCTTGCTTTGGTGCGTCCAGGCACCTGCAACGGTTTTAATCCTGAGCCCTCTTTCATCTTCTTTGTTCTTTTTCAGGAGGGAATTTTCAAAAGACTAATGCAGCATTCAGTCTCATGTATACCGTATGCTCCCCTAGTTCTGCAGTTTCAACTTTGTTTTGGCATTACAGGGTTTGGATTAAATCAGAATATGAGTTTTAGCTCCAAACCACACCTCTTGGCCCTTGCTTGATTAGTTTAGCCTGTGCCCTTGCTCAGCAGCAGGAGGTGAAGTTAGCAGCTCCAGGGAAGCACCGCTCAGGCTGAGTCCCCTTTCTCCCACTTCCTCTCATTTGTATTCCAAGGCTGTTCTGAATAAGGATGCTACAAAACCCTTCTATCCGTCCACAAGTAAATAAATCTTAAAGCAAATCTTTCAGCACAGATGCAAAGTGCTTTATTGTCATGCATTTTAGGCAAATAACAATGGTGCTTTGTTAAAGACGCACTCCCTGAGATCTTTAATGTTACACTGGAAAAATGGAGGCTTCCTGACAGTCCAGTAAGGTCCGGTTTTATAATTATGCTTAAATGGAGCACTGAGTAAATGGAGAGGAAGGTGCTTCTGCATGGGGAAACAGGAGTGCTTGGGTTAGTGGTGGCAGAATGGTTTCCAGCTGCACCTGCAATTTCAGGTTATTTTACTGGGAGACTCACTTACTTCTTCTTAGGGACCTCTGGTGGCAGGGGCATTATTCCACAAGCTTCTTTAGTTACTTGTTTAATTACCTTCCTCTTCAGAGTGGGCCAAAAATTAGCTAAGGGATAAGAAGAGGTCAGAGTGGGCAAAATTAGAAAAAAAAATTAAAAACCATAGGTCCTTAGTCACCATGTCATGTCTTTTTTGTTCCAGTCACATAGCTCACCGGGAAACTTAGGATATTTTCTCATGGCCAACAAGATCATCACTGCAATTAATTATCCTCAAAGGCAGGGAGGTCCAAAACTATCCAAAACCCCATGCACATTTTTTTTTTTAATTGGAGAAATTTCAGTTACACACATTGAACTTCAGATTTAGATGTTCACTTGTGACTGAACTACAGTATATCCCATACATGCAAACCTTCAGGTTGTGAATTTTCAAAGATGTGAATGTGCATTTGCATGTCTAATCATTTAAGCTAGCTCATGTGTCTAGTGTACATTGTCATGTGTGTGCATCCTCTACAAGTGGTTGTCTTTTATGTACTTTATAGTACTGTATAGAGTACAGTAGAACAGTATTTTTATTTCAAGCCTAGGATGTCTGGAAGCAATCCTAAAAGCAGTGGTGATATAGCTGGTACTACCATACTTTTCAACGTACTGTATTATACTGTAAGATTAAAAATGTTTTCTTCATTTTTTTGTGTTTATTTGCTTTTTACGTATTATTTGGGTGAAAAGTATTATAAACTTATTACTGTACAGTACCATATAGATGATTGTATTAGTTGGGTGTGTATTAGTGTTAGTTGCTCAGTCGTGTCTGACTCTTTGCGACCCTGTGGACCGTAGCCTGCCAGGCTCCTCTGTCTATGGGATTCTCTAGGCAAGAATACTGAGTGGATTGCCATGCCCTCCTCTGGTGGATTTTCCCAACCCAGGGATCAAACCCAAGTCTCTTGCATCTCCTGCATTGTAAGTGGATTCTTTACTGTGGAATTATGGGGGAAGCTGTCCATGGGATTTTCCAGAGAAGAATACTGGAGTGGGTTGCCATTTCCTTCTCCAGGGGATCTTCCCAATCCAGGGATTGAACCCGGGTCTCCCGCATTATAGGCAGACGCTTTACCATCTGAGCCACCAGGGAAGTCCATACTGAAGTATACCTGATGCAAAAAGCTATACATATTTAATGTTACAACTCAGTGAATTTGGGAATGGGTTCACATCCATGAAACCATCACCACCATCAAGGTTATAGACATTTTCATCATCTTCCAAAGTTTCCTCCTGTCCCCTTTTTTGTTATTATGTCTCTCTGTGTGTGTATGTGTGTGTTAAGAACACTTAATATCTACACTATTAGCACATTTTAAGAGTACAATGTAGTATTGTTAGCTATAGGTACTATGTTGTAAGGTAGATCTCAAGAACTTATTTACCTGTATGACTAAAACTTTGTACCCTTTGGCTTTCACCTCTGTAGTTCCCCCTCCAAACAGCTCCTTGCATCCAGCAGTCTATTCTTTGCTTCTGTGAACTTGACTATTTTAGAATTCATACAGTATTTGTCTTTCTATGTCTGGCATATTTCACTTAATCTACTGTCTTCCAGGTCTGTCCATGTTGTCACAAATGCAGAATTTCCTTCTTTTTTAAGGCTGAATAACATTCCATCATGTATATGTACAATATTTTCTTCATCTATTCATCTATTGATGGACATTTAGGTTTTTCCCATATATTGGCTATTGTGAAAAATACTGAAATGAACATGGGAATGAAAATATCCCCTGAAAAATATAATGAGGTCCTCATTATAGTTCCTTTGTATAAATACCTAGAAGTGAGATTCCTGGGTCAATTGGTAGTGCTCTTTAATTTTTTGAAGAACTTTTTGGGGCTGTTTCAACTTACATTCCCTTCAACAGTTCTATGCCAGTGTTCCCTCTTCTCCTTATTCTTGCCAATGCTTGTCATTTTTCCTCTTGTTTTGTTTCGATAGTGACCACCTAACAGGTGTGAGTTGATACCTCATTGTGGTTTTGGTTTTTATTTCCTTGATGATTAGTGATGTCCATTAGTTTTTCGTATACTATTGGCCATTTGTATGCCTTTTCTGGAGAAAGTAACTGAACTAAATCAAGTGTGTGTTAAGTCACTTCAGTTGTGTCTGACTCTGTGCAACCCTACAGACTGTAGCCCGCCAGGCTCCCCTGTCCATGAGATTCTTCAGGCAAGAATACTGAAATGTGTTTCCATACCCTGCTCCAGGGGATCTTCTCAGCCCAGGGATCAAACCCGATTATAATAATTTCTAATTTCCCTTACAACCTTTCAAGTGTGAAGTTTGTTAAAGGGGGGAAATGTTATCTATACTGACACCTAAAGAGTTCATGTTTTCAACTTTGTTTAAGAACAACTGCAAATGTCCATGACCTATGGTATTAATTCAGCAATTTAACAAGAATTAACAGTTATTGAATTTCTTTTCTGCACTAGCCACTGATCTCAAAGGTAACTGCATAAGAGTAAATAGAAGCCATTCCTGTTCTTGTGGAACTTAACATTTTGGTGACCACACATCATTCTGATGAAAGCAGATATCTGTGTCAGGCTCTGCAAAGTTCTTGTCTGTGGTGATTCATTCAACAGATGCAGAAGCAAAGCTCTTTGCTTCAGTTCCTGTCCTCTCAAGACTTTTCTGTTTTAATTATTGTGAAATGAGCAGCTTTGTTGAAGAGCTATGCAGTACTGTTAGACAATCTGAGGATTCTTAAAATTGTCAAGGTGTGTTCTTTGGTGAATCTGCTGAATTTGAGCCCACGCTTGACTTTTCTTTTTAAGGATAAATGTTATTTGGGGAAAACACTCTTCTAGCATTATCCAGTAAATATTACTTTTTCAAGCATTGAATAGTTAAATATCTTCATTGCCTTTTCCCCTTTACAGCCTTCAAAATTCAACCTCAGACAAGCTGGCTGACTTTTCTAGTACTGAAAAGGATCTGATTCAGAGTTATTTGACAATCAGTACTCCATGCTATCTCTTTACTGATTATCTGTATCTTGTGGCAAATCTTACCTTCCATATTATTATAGCTAAGCTTATTTTAGATAAGCGTTGCTTTAATAGACTCTAAACTCGATATTCATTGTATACATTGAAGTAATTTGCTACCCAAATATTTCTTTTGGATTCTTATCTGTCTCTTCTTTCCATCCTGTTTCTCTGCCTTTAATCTCGATCTCACCAGAAGTTCTGTAGCAGAAATGAGATAGCATAAAGGAATGTCAGTATAAGAGAAATGAGACTACACTAGCATATTATGGCTTGCATGCTGTAAGGGGTAAGGCAGAGGAAGAAATATATTTCAGAGAGAATCAAGGAGAATAAACCAGATCATTTCCTTGTATTTTCAAAATTAAGTTTTCATAATGTGGCTCCACTTGTTTTTGTTTTGATTATTGTTTGTTTTGTCTCCATTAATAGAATATCAAATTAATATCCAAATGTAGCACATCCAAAAGCTAACATTAATTATTTTAGTATGATCTGTCCTTTAGATCATTCACCCTTTAATGAATTCTGTAAGTGTGTAAAAGGAATTCACTGTGCAGGACTGTAGCCATGAATAGGCAGATGCCCATTAAATTAATTAAATAATACATATGTAGAAAATGAACCGCAGAGAAACTGAGGTACTTGTTCAAGTCACAGAATTAGTGAGTGGCAGAGTGCAGATTTGAACCAGTTTCCTGGCTTCAGTGCTTGTGCTTCTGAGGTCTACTAAATATTGTCTCCATAGTACTGTAAACTTTTATATATTTTAAAGTGTTTTGGAAACACCTGGGGAGTTTTTAAAAATGTGGATTTCTGGGTTCACTTTCCCATGGTTTCTGATTTGGTTGGCATAGGATGGGTATCAGGAAGTTATTTTTAGCAATAGTTCTAAGTAATTCTGATGGGCAAGGTCCATGGATCATGCTTTGAAAACAGTGGTTTGTAGAAATGGGGAAAAGAATGGTAAAGATTTTAAAGGCCAAAGCTCAGAAGTTGAATACTGTGGGCTCCTCTAGTTGTGGGCACCTTGCTTAAATTCACTTTTCTAACTTCTGCAATGGAAGATGGGATAAGGGTTTTTAAATTTTTTTTATTTTTTTTGGTGTGTGAGGATTTAGTTCCTTAATCCATTTAAAATGCCAAGTATGGAGGGACAAATAGTAAGCTCTCAATTTGTGTTCAAAGTTATTAGTGCAGCATGGGTAACTAGTAATTAATTCAAATGTTGTATATGTAGATACCACAAAAAATGTAACAGACATGTGTTCTTCCTTGATCCAAAAAGAAAAGTAGATGTTCTGACTTTCATTTATTTCTAACATTCCTTAATTTCCCCCTCACTTTAAGGTTATTTCCATCAAGTTTTCAACTTTAACTCTTAGGTTCCTGGCTTTCTCTATTTGAAAGAACAGTAATCTGTTTTTCTCCCTTCTTTATCTCCTGCTGAGTTAACCTGATTGTGTAGCATTAAATTGGGTCACTTGGGGGAAAAAGGTGGGGGAGGGAAAAAAAATAAAAGGCTTTTACAGAAATCTTAGATTAAATTCTCCCAAACTGGTGGAAGTGTCATCCAGGGCTTTGTTCTCTGTGTCTTCCTTTGTGCTAGTGTGGTTACATGACATAAAGGTGAATTATTTAAGTAATGCTATTTTACTCCTTTTGCATAATCACCATTCCTTCACTTCTTTCCAGTGATGCCCGAAAAGCACCTCAGAAAATATGCAGAAGCCTTTGTAGTAGAAAGGAACTGAAAATGCATCAATATTTCTTGATAAATACTGACTGAGTTGCATGGGGAGAGCGTGGAGTATATCTTTAAATATCCCAATATTATTCTAGTCATCAATTCAGAAAACCCAATACTATATCATATAATTGGAAATTTAGTCTCCCATTAAGATGAAAGAATGAAGAAATTCAAAACAGTTCATGAATAGGGAACGCTGCCTTGTAGCCCCATGACATAATTCTGATGGGTCCATTGAGGTCTTGATGACGTATGACTCTTTGAGTTGAAAAAGAAATATGTAAGGATGGATGAGGACATGAAAAGAAGGGAATATTAATTGTTTTATTCACAGTACTATCTGGAGCTGCTAAAAAGATAAGTGAGTTCCCAACTTAGTTGTAGCAACCTCAATTCAGACTGCCAGGTCCAAGATACTTGGTTTCTGTTGTGTCCTTTCAGCAACATGTGGAAGGTCAAGACTTTCTCACTCTTTTATGATGTTAGATTGTCTCTCAAAGCCTGGGAAGTGATGTAGTAATGTTGCCTATCTTAAAATTCTTGTGAAGGAAGAAGAAAGGGTTGAAAACTTCCCAAGGTAAATGAGAACTAAACTCATATTTCAACTAAATGAGAAAATATTCTCGTTTTCTATTATGACGGTGTCTAGATACTATTGGGAGAAGGCAATGGCACCCTACTCCAGTACTCTTGCCTGGAAAATCCCATGGATGGAGGAGCCTGGTAGGCTGCAGTCCATGGGGTCGCTAAGAGTCGGACACGACTGAGCGACTTCACTTTCACTTTTCACTTTCATGCATTGGAGAAGGAAATGGCAACCCACTCCAGTGTTCTTGCCTGGAGAATCCCAGGGATGGGGGAGCCTGGTGGGCTGCCGTCTATGGGGTCGCACAGAGTCGGACACGAGTGAAGCGACTTAGCGGCAGCAGCAGCAGATACTATTACCTTTCAGTTTTTAAGGAAGCAAAAGAAATGCTGTGAATTGATTTGCCCCATCTCAACAGTGTGACTTGATCCCTGTTACTATTCATGGTCATAGGTATATTAAGCAGTCGTGAAATCAGTTGAACAAATATTTATCATGTTATTTAAACATGAAAAATGTGGTATATAACAAACAAGAAAACAGGAGAACAGTCTAAGTCCTCTGTGCATTTTTTAATTGGCTGTTTTGTTTTTCTCTTGTTGTTGAGTTGGAGTTGCCCTTTATGTATTCTAGATATTAACTTATTTTCAGATACATTGTTTGCAAATATTTTGTCCCATTCCACTGGTTGCCCTTCACTCTTTGGACTATTTCTTTTGCTAAACATACGTTTTCAAGTCTTATATAGTCCAGCTTGTCGATTTTCGCTTTTGTTGCCTATGCTTTGGGGTCATATTCAAGAAAATATTGCTAAATCCTATGTAATGAAGATTTTCTCCTATGTTTTCTTTTAGGATTTTTAAAATTTTAGGTTTTATGTTTATGTCTTTAATATAATTGAGCTAATTTTTACGTATGGTGTAAGGAAAGGGTACAATGTCATACTGTTTGCGTGTGGGTATATAGTTCTCCAACATTCACTGAAGAAACTGTTCTTTCTCCATTGTATAGTCTTGGCATTCTTGTAGTTCATTTGACTATAAGCCTGAGGGTTTATTTTAGTTCTCTATTCTTTTCCATTGGTCTGTGTATCTATCTTTATGCAGTGTGGACTGCTTTGATTACTTTAGACATTATAGACTTCAGATGTTATAGATGTAAAGTAATCTAAAGATTACTTTAGATGTCATAGACTATAGATGTGTCTGTGTGCCCCATCCCTCCAGATTCATATGTTGAAGCCTTAACCATAACTGTGGCTATGTTTATCACTTGTGAGGAAGTGATAGAAATCTGTGAAGGAGTGACACAGATAAAGAGTGTGGAGCCCTGATATGATAGAGATGGTGTTGGAGGAGGATATTGAAAGGATATGACCACTGATTGATTTGAGAATAGGACCCAGGTAGTTGGAGGTTTCTTACTCCCTCCTCCATCTCTGAAATGTAACTTCTGCCCACTGTTCGCACAGTCAGAGCTCTTCTCTAGGACTCAGCCTAGTGAGACCCATGTTCAGCTTCTAACTTACTGAACTGTATGATAATAATAATGTGTTGTTTTAAGCCTCCAAGTTTGGGGTAGTTTGTTTACATCAGCAATAGAAGACTAATATATTATGCCTATCTCCATATTGGGAGTTTTTCTGCAAATAGGACTCACATAAAGCAGTGATCTTAATATATTGGACTTTAGAGTTTGCAAAGCACCATATGTATCCATCCACGTGTCATTTATTCAGCCAGCTGAATTTTAGTCTTCCCTATGATGATCTCTTCTAGGCTTTTAGGGAAATTAAGTGAATGAAATAGTAATTATTCTTTTTGGATACTTGGAGGTGGTTACTTTTATTTCCCTTTCTAAATGAAAATTATTGAGATTCTGTTAAATTAAGTGATTTGCCCAGGATAACACAAATAGCCCTATCAATACAATCTCAGGACTATTCCCACTAGAAACCTTAGAAAAATACCAGATTACATTTAACTGGATATCTGTTTCTGATATAAATTGAAATTCTGTTGTCATTTCCTATCTGTTACAGGAATATAAAGTGAAGCAAGCCATTTATCCTTTGAACATCTATTTTTCTGTGAAAAGAGAAATTAATATTTAAATGAACAATCCAAGGATGAGTGAGATATGGGTAGAACTCCTTGACATGTGTTGGAGGAAAATGTTTACAAATAGGTGCTAAGATTGTATATATTGTATCATATCAATACTATTTTATACATTAATATAGACACAAGGATATTCTGGGCTCTACATGTATCACTTTTAAAGAACATGGGATTTAGCAAATAATCATTAGTAGGTTGTGCTATTGGTGTATTAAATAGTGGCATGCAAGAGTCATACTAGCAGACAGGCTATAGTTATAAAAAATACTGACCTTAAGTATCATCTGCTTATTATCTCATTTACTGAAAAGTTATTTTGCATCATTAAAATTCTACAGATGTTTCACAGATGTCTTTGAGGATATATTTCTGCAGCTTGTTATTAAGCTAAGTTCTATGCACTATGGCAGATTTCCATAGCATATTAATGAGAACATCATGCAATTGTAAATAATTATGTTTGGAGCAATTGAGATGAAGAGCAGAACTACTAAAATGGTTATAAAAGTCTAATTAACATTTTAACAGTAAAAAGTTTGATGCCTTGATACCAGAGAAGAATGGTCTCAGTCAGTAGATAAAATGAAGAATTCCCAAGTGGGCTTAAGAGTGGATGAAACACTGCAGTGCTATCATATTTAATGGGATATGTCAGATTTTACCACCATTTGAAAGAATGCAAATAGGGGTTACTATAGAAATTATCTTGACAGAAAACTGCACAAAATGCAACACAAACTATCCCTCAAGCAGCCTTGCAGGGGTTACTATGATGTCCAACAACAGTCTTTTCATGTAATCTCTTGATAGTGCAGAAAAATGATAATGTGCATGTGTGTGAATGTGCATGTATGCACAGTATAACCTGAAAATTGTAAGAATATATGGAAATTCTAGAGGCAGATATATTCATTTTTATTTGTATCATAATCACTCTTTGATAAAGCTATAAATGCAAAATTATTTATGGCTTTAATAAGGCATCCGTCATAGCAAGGCTACTACAGAGACAAGGCAACCTAGAAGATGCTCATACTATTTGAATTTAATATGCTATTTTGCATTTTCATGATAATCTTCTTTTATATTTTGGCTCTGTGATATTTAAGTATTGCATTTTAGCAGCCTAGTCTTGTACAAGTTAAACTAGTCGTTTTTCCATATACAATCTTTCATTGGCATCCTTTTTTTAATCTTTGAAAAAACTTAGCCACACATGCTCTCCTTGAACTATTTTACAATTACAGCATAAGCTCAAAGAAATCATATTTATTTCACACAATCTTTTAGTAAAATATAATTATTAATTCCCCTGCCTATTAAAATTTGGTGGAATAGAAATATGGGATTGTAAAAAGGAATTTAAAAAATTATTTGCTGAACCAAATTGGGGGTCATGGAATTGTTGACATAGAAATTAAAAAAAGAATGGAATGGTTATTTTAAAAGCTAAAGAGAAGAGTTTGACTTTTTCCCAATTATGTATGTTTAAATTGAATGAATATGATTTTTAATAGCATAAACATATGTATTATTCACTAAACAAAACAAATAAGAATCCTAGGATTTCACATTATGACTCATTTAGGAGACAGAAAGAGGAAAAGAAAACTGTAAATATTGAAGGTAAAAGATAGAATGGTTAATAAAGAAAAAGAGAAGTTAGTAAGAAGGGGAGTACTAGATAACAGAAAGCTTTGATCAGGAAGAGGCAGGGCCAATGAAGGGAGGGAGGAAATAAAGCACACATGAAGTGGGGTAAAGAACCTCTCTCTCCAGACTGCCCGGAAAATGTTTCACAGATGTGCAAGAGGAGAATTTACATCCCTCAGAGGTACTTAAAAATTAGATAGAGATAATTCAGAAAAAGAAATGGGTTTGCTTCTTGTCAGACTTAATAGCACTTTGTTTCTTTTGCATGTGTCAGTTGTGTTAGGCCTTGGGTTTTATTGTTAGAAGTGTATCTAACAATCTCTCCCACTGGCCTGTAAACTCTTAATTCATTTTTTAACCTCTGCAGTTCAAAGCCCCTAACCACAAAGAATTGAAAGACATAATGAAAATCAACAAAGAGAAACTGACAAACCTACAAACATGGAGAGAGGTTTAATATACTTCTCCCTGAAACAGAACAAACAGCCAGAACTGAAGAGGAAAAGAATTAAAGATTTAAATAACCCATTGAAAGCATGATTAAAAATATATATATATAAAGGCTGTGTCCAACAGAAAATAAACATGTTTCAAAGTACACAAAAATTTACTTGAGTAAGTCTACAATGGAAATCTCAACAAATTTCAAAAATGTCAACATCATACAGGCAACCTTGTCAACTACATGTAATAATATTCTAGAAATCAGAAAAACTAAAAAAATGTTTCTTTGTGCCTATCCTGAGTAATGATTTAAGGGGGAGAATATACTTAACAATTAGTATGTTAATAAGAAAATTATTTAGAAATTAGAAAACATTTAGAACTGAATAAATATTAAAGCATTATGTATCAAAACAAGATGTAGTTAAAGTGGATCTTAGGGAGTAATTTGTATTCTAAATTTCTATAGTTGAAAATATAAAATCATTGTCAAAATCAAAATAGAAGGAATGATTGAGAAAACCAAATAATTTAGAAGAAAGGAAATTAAAAAGATGAAAGCAAAAGTTTATGAAACAGAAAAAAGACTTCAAATAAAAATCACTAACAAAATTAAAGTAATATGCTAAAAATTATATGTTGTGATATTATAGGCTTTATTGGGGGATGCAAGAATGGTTCAACATTTGAAAACCCATTAAAGACATTTAACTGTAAATAGTGAACTGGATGCAAACATTTATCTCTGCTCCTGTCAAAAACATACACAAAAAATGCCACTAGAAGGAAAAAAAAAAGTGGGAAGTAAGGGAGCAGACAACATGGGGTAAGAGATGTTAGTGAAATTTTGGAAGCACAAAAGCAAATGAATGAGTGTTCACTGACAGCAGATTTGGAAAAACAGAAATTCCTCTAAGCCTGCAAAGAGGAAGTCCAAGGAGCAAGGCAATTCAAGAATAAAAATGTTAAAAAACAATTCCTATAAATTAGGAGGACCTGTGAAGTCAAGGAATATTGTTTCAGCATCAATATTTAAGAAGCAAAAGCACAGGTCACCTAATCTGCCCGATGCAGTGACACACCTACTCCTCCCCTGCCACAGTAGAGGATGGGAAGTTTTCTTGTGCAGTGACTGGACCACAGGTATTCTCCACTCTTTGGTACAAGGCCTGGATGTTGGACTAGGGACAGTTATGCAAACAGGGGGCTTCCTTGGTGGCTCAGTGGTAAAGGATCCCCCTGTAATGCAGGAGTCGCAGTAGTCATGGATTTGATCCCCCAGTCAGAAAGATCCCTTTGAGGACATGACAACCCACTCCAGTATTCTTGCCTGGAGAAACCCATGGACCATGAAGCCTGGTGAGCTACAGTCCATAGGGTTGCAAAGAATCAGACACGACTGAAGAGACAGAGCATGCATGCACACATGCAGACAAAGATTAAATGTGACCATCTCAGTCTCTCTTTCTCCTTTTTGCTCGAAGAATGCAGTCAGCTGTCTTATATCCCTCCAAGAGAAAGATAGGAAGAATCATTGATTTGGTGACTGGTTGTTTTGTATATGCTTTTGCATGTCTACCTGTGTGTGCAGGTGTGTTATACACTTACTGTATGTCATACACTACTACCTAACTGAATTTTTATCTAAGAACAGACTAAGATGGAAAAGGTTGGAGCAAGAAGTCTGCAAATTAGATATTCCTATTTATGATAAAATACAGTATGACCTTGGTTTGTTTACAAGGCAAACCATTCAATATCACAGTAATCCAAGTCTATGCCCCAACCACTAATGACAAAGAAGCTAAAGTAGAATGGTTCTATGAAGATCTGCAAGACTTTCTGGAATTAACACCAAAAAAATGTCATTTTCATCATAGGGAACTGGAATGCAAAAGTAGGAAGTCAAGAGATACCTGGAGTAACAGGCAAGTTTGGAATACAAAATGAAGCAAGGCAAAGGTTAACAAGAGTTTTGCTAACAGAACACACTGGTTATAGCAGACACCCTCTTCCAACAACACAAGAGATGGACAACAACACATGGACATCACTAGATGGTCAATATTGAACTCAGATGGATTATATTCTTTGCAACCAAGGATGGAGAAGCTCTTTACAGACAGTAAAAACATGATATGGAGCTGACTGTGGCTCAGAACATCAGCTCCTAATTGCAAAATTCAGGCTTAAAGTGAAGAAATTAGGGAAAACCACTAGGCCATTCAGTTCACTTCAGTTGCTCAGTCACGTCCAACTCTTTGTGACCCCATGGACTGCAGCATGCCAGGCCTCCCTGTCCATCACCAACTCCTGGAGTTTACCCAAACTCATGTCCATTGAGTCGGTAATGCCATCCAACCATCTCATCCTTTGTTGTCCCCTTCTCTTCCTGCCTTCAATCTTTCCCAGCATCAGGGTCTTTTCAAATGAGTCAGCACTTCGCATGAGGTGGCCAAAGTATTGGAGTTTTGGCTTCAACATCAGTCCTTCGAATTAACACTCAGGGCTGATCTTCTTTAGGATGGACTGTTTGGATCTCCTTGCAGTCCAAGGGACTCTCAAGAGTCTTCTCCAACACCACAGTTCAAAAGCATCAATTCTTCCGTGCTCAGCTTTCTTTATAGTCCAACTATCACATCCATACCTGACTACTGGAAAAATCATAGCCTTGACTAGATGGACCTTTGTTGGCAAAGTAATATCTCTGCTTTTTAATATGCTGTTTAGGTTGGTCATAACTTTTCTTCCAAGAAGTGTCTTTTAATTTCATGGCTGCAGTCATGCAGTGATTTTGGAGCCCCCCAAAATAAAGTCAGCCACTGTTTCCACTGTTTCCCCATCTATTTGCCATGAAGTGATGGGACTGGATGCCATGATCTTAGTGTTCTAAATGATGAGTTTTAAGCCAACTTTTTCACTCTCCTCTTTCACTTTCATCAAGAGGTTCTTTAGTTCTTCTTCGCTTTCTGCCATAAGGGTGGTGTCATCTACATATCTGAGGTTGTTGATGTATCTCCCAGCAATCTTGACTCCAGTTTGTGCTTCATCCAGCCCAGTTTCTCATGATGTACTCTGCATATAAGTTAAATAAGCAGGGTGACAATATATAGCCTTGATGTACTCCTTTTCCTATTTGAAGCCAGTCTGTTGTTCCATGTCCAGTTCTAGCTGTTGCTTCCTGACCTGCATACAGATTTCTCAGGAAGCAGGTCAGGTGGTCTGGTATTCCCATCTCTTTCAGAATTTTCCACAGTTTATTGAGATCCACACGGTCAAAGGCTTTGGCATAGTAACTAGGTCATTCAGGTATGAACTAAATAAATTCCCTTATGATTTTACAGTGGAGGTGACCAATAAATTCAAGGGATTAGGTCTGGTAGACAGAGTGCTTAAAGAACTATGGACAGAGGTTTGTAACACTGTACAGGACGTGGTGATCAAAACCATCCCTAAGAAAATGAAATGCAAAAAGGCAATGTGGTTGTCTGAGAAGGCCTTATAAATAGCTGAGAAAATAAGAGAAGTGAAAGGCAGAGGAGAAAAGGAAAGATATGTACAACTAAATGCAGAGTTTCAGAGAATAGCAAGGAGAGTGAACAGTGCAAAGTGATAGAAGTAAATAATTGAATGGGAAAGACTAGAGATCTCTTCAAGAATTAGAGATACCAAGGAAACATTTCATGCACAGGTATGGGCACAAAAAAGGACAGAGAAGCAGAAGAGCTTAAGAAAAAGTAGCAAGTATACACAGAATAATTATACAAAAAAGGTCTTAATGACCTGGATAATCACAATGGTGTGGTCACTCATCTAGAGCCAGACATGCTGGAATGTGGGTCAAGTAGGCCTTAGGACGCATCACTATAAACAAAGCTAGTAGAACTGATGGAAGTTCAGCTGAACTATTTCAAATCCTAAAAGATGATGCTGTTAAAATGCTGCAACCAATATGCCAGCAAATTTGGAGAACTCAGTGGTGGCCACAGGAGTGAAAAAGGTTCATTCTCATTCCAATCCCAAAGAAGGGAAATGCCAAAGAATGTTCAAATTACTCTACAGTTGCACTCATTTCACATACTAGCAAGATTATGTTCCAAATCCTGCAAGCTAGGCTTCAGTAGTACATGAACTGAGAAATCCTAGATGCATAAGCTGTATTCAGAAAGGGCAGAGGAACCAGAGATCAAATTGCCAAAATCCACTGGACCATAGAAAAAAATAAGGGAATTCCAGAAAATTTTCTGCTTCATTGATTATGCTAAACCTTTGACTGTGGATCACAGCAAACTGAGGGAAATTCTTAAAGAGATGGGAATACCAGACCACCTTATCTGTCTCCTGATAAACCTGTATACAGGTTGTGAAGCAATAGTTAGAACCAGACATGGAACAATGGACTGGTTCAAAGATGGGAAAGGCGTATGTCAAGGCTGTATATTGTCACCCTGCTTATTTAACTTACATGCAGAGTACATCATGCGAAATGCCAGGCTGGATGAAGCACAAGCTGGAATCAAGATTGCCAGGAGAAATATCAATAACCTCAGATATGCAGACAATAACAGTCTAATGGTAGAAAATAAAGAGGAATTAAAGAGCCTCTTGATGAAGGTGAAAGTGGAGAGTGAAAAAGCTGGCTTAAAATTCAACATTAAAAAAATGAAGATCATGGTATCTGGTCCCATCACTTTATGCAAACAGATGAGGAAAAAATGGAAACAGTGACAGATTTTCTTTTCTTTGGCTCCAAAATCACTGCATACAGTGACTGCAGACATGAAATAAAAGATGCTTGCTCCTTGGAAGCAAAGCTATGACAAACCTAGATAGCATATTAAAAAGCAGAACATCACTTTGCCATCAATGGTCCATATAGTCGAAGCTATGGCTTTTCCAGTAGTTGCATTCAGATGTAAGAGTTTGCCCATGAAAAAGGCTGAATGCCTAATAATTGATGCTTTTGAACTGTGGTGTTGGAGATGACTTTTGAGAGTCCCTTGGACAGCAAGGAGATCAAACCAGTCAATCCTAAAGGATATGAACCCTGAATATTCATTGGATGGACTGATGCTGAAGATGAAGCTCCAATACTTTGGCCACCTGATGCAAAGAGCCAACTCTTTGGAAAAGATCCTGATGCTGGGAAAGATTGAGGGCAGGAGAAAGAAGTGACAGAGGATGAGATGGTTGGATGGCATCACTGACTAAGTGGACATGAGTTTGAGCAAACTCAGGGAGATAATGAAGGATAGGAAAGCCTGATGTTCACGGGGTTGCAAAGAGTCGGACATGGCTTTTGACTGAACAACAACAGCATAGGAGTTAAATAAAATGATTCTAAATGTGTGACCATTTATTCATTGATTCTTTCAACAGATAAATATTGATTAATATTACATTCAAGATTTGTAAAAATATGCCTGGCATTGCTTTTTAAAAGGATGATTGACATGATCTTAGAAGATAGGAAAAATCAAGTAGACTTTGACTTTATTATCTTTATAGGAATTGGTTAACAACAGATTATTATCTATTCAAGAAACTCAATGTTACTTATATCCCAATATTAGTTGTTTCTATTAAAGAATAGTGTAGAGAGAAAAAGTATGAATTTTCATGTGGTTGTGTGGTTTTTAACAACAAAATTAGAAACTGAGTAGTTTATTCCTATATAAGATACATTTTTTTTTTTAAGATACATTTTTGAATCTGAAGAATTGTGCTGTGTTTTTTAGCATTAGTATCTTTTATTTATAGTAAAATGACATTGCTTACAATTCAAAGTGAGTCACAAATATAATATCATTGGCTTCTTGCAACAAATCTTGGAGGTAGTTGGGGCAAATGGCATTATTTTTATTCATAGATATTCAAACAGTAAAAATAGCACTTTTAAGTACTGGACTTGAAGGTGGAATGTATGGCCCATGAATCAAGGTAAATTGGAAGTGGTCAAACAGGCAATGGAAAGAGTGAACTTCGACATTTTAAGAATCAGTGAACTAAAGTGGATGGGAATGGGCAAATTTAATTCAGATGACCATTATATCTACTTCTGTGGGCAAAAAAGAAAAAAGTGAAATAGCCCATATAGTCAACAGAAGAGTCTGAAATACAGCACTTGGGTGCAATCTAAAAACAGCAGAATGATCTTGGTTAGTTTCCAAGTCAAACCATTCAATATCACAGTAACCCAAGTCTATGCTCCAAGCACTAATGCCAAAGAAGCTGAAGTTGAATGGTTCTATGAAGACCTACAAGACCTTCTAGTTCACGGGGTTGCAAAAAGTTGGACACAACCAAGTGACTGAACGACAATAACAAACAGTAAAATTGGCACTTTTAAACATTGGACTTGAAATTGAGAGCTACAAGTTGGGAGTCTTGACTGTTAACAAGAAGCACTATGAATCTGGGTGAGCACTTGCCATGCCTGGACCTCTGCATTCTTATCTATCAGATAAGAGGTTTAAAATTGTGTTTTTCATGGCAGTCTTATGTCTATAATCTGACAAATAAAACTTCACTAATGAGAAATTGTACCAGTTGGTCCCCAAATTGTCACTTAAAAATGTTCTTAAAAGTTTTAAAATTCTGTAGTTATTTTATGTCTTTCCCATCCTTCTTTCCCTATCTCGTCCCCAGCCTTTATCTTTCCCTCTTCTTTCCTTCCTTTCTAAACATTAGATTTGATAAATCATAGGAAAAAAGTCCCAGAAGAGAGCAGCTTCTGGGTTGGTTGATTCAGCCACTCAATGATGACACTATTGGGAACTTGAATTCTTGTCAAGGTTTTACTCTTCATTCCTCAACATGTTGACTTGTTTTTGGCTGGCATCCCTTCTGTTTTACAAGATAACTGTGACAGTTTCATGGAAATATGAAGACATGACAATGTCCAGTAGAAGGGAGAGAGCTATTTCAGTATGCTTCTTTGTATATGAAAGAAAACCAACACCACTGTGCCTCTTTCCAGTCTTTCTGTGTGTCATTGCTTCACATATTTATGCCTAATTCCTTAGTGGCAAAGAAAATGGAATTATCACAAGTGGGTTGGACTAGTCAGAAAACACCCCTACCCTCTGGAGCTGGGGCTACAGCCCCTCTTTCTTGCTACATGTATCTTGAGGAACAGTTTGCCTTTTCATATGGGATTAACTTCCTGTCTTAATCTGCTGCATCTGTACATGCTGATCTTTCACTTGGAAATTCCATTCTCAATTATCTGTCAGGAAAATGTTCTTCTTTAAAAACACATGTTGCATGTTACTTTTGAAGGAATTATGATAAAGAATATAACCACATAAGTTGGTACACTGAAATAAATGATATTTTAGAAATTATCTTTACTATCTGAAGAAAAAATATGCTTGCAGTAAAAACAAATTTGAGAATATGAGAGCAGTGGAAAAACAAGTCTTTGAACATCAAATAGTGCCAATAAGATATAATGGGAAGCAAATGCTCTGGTTCCTTGAAGAATCTAGGTCACCAAAACATAGTATTTGTACTTACATGGAAAGAAACAAGTAGCATCAAGACTTTTGGTCAGAGGAATTCAAAGACTCAAAATTAGTTTATACAGGACACCAAAACACTTCTAACACTATAATGATGTGGCAATCCACAAAGGGGGATGTACCTGCCTACTGCGAATACGGCAGGTGACCATCTTAGAGGAAACCTGAGTAGAGTTGAAGGAGGGAACAAAGAAAATGGCATGTATGTATTTATTCATACCTAATTAACTATCTAAACACCTGCATTCCTAGCTACCTACCTACCTGAACAGGATCTACCACATCTGGGAAATGACAGACCTCATGTTTCATCCTCTCATCTGGCTGACAGTGTACATGAACAGACATTTACAGATTTATCCTGCTTCACCTCCTTTTCTTTTTGGATATCGTTGAAGGAGGAATTATTTCAGTCAGCAATCTTTGTAGATTGAATTGTGATCATAGCCACTGTGACAAGTCACTACCATGACCAAACCATCTTCTTAGTTACTTATGAGGCCCAAGAAGGTGTGAATCACCTGGTACATGAGTCAGAGGGAGGTTATTTGCGTCTTGTCCAGGCAACCCTCTTTGATCCTGTCCAGCCATGAATGCAGTCATCTTCTTGCTCTGTATATTCTCTGACTAGTTATTATTCTGTGTTTTGTATAGATTTTTTTTTTGCTTACATAATTTCTCCTTAATTTCCAGAAGATAGTGAATATCATGAGGTTCTAATCATTTTTTATCCCTAAAACTTTTTAACATAGTGGGTGCTCAACATGGGGGCTAATCTCACCACACTCCATGGCTGCATTCAAGCAGCTAATGAAGCTGGAGAAAATCACGCAACCATAATGATTGGCTCTACTTTATGGCCTCAAACCACAGGGGGGCTTTTAGTGCTGCTCAAGAATCCTACTATAATCTTGCTTGTTATTTCCCTGAGGAAATAGAAGTCATAGAAGAGAACTTCCACATATGCCCTTTCACAATATGCCAAATTACCTGTATCCATTTACTATGCTTTCCCTTTTTTCACAATCAGTGGGCTATTTGAAGCTCCATACTGACTTGAACACTGGATCTCACTCTCTCCTGTTCAGGGTTTTGGTTTGAAAGTGATTTATTTCTCTATATCATCAGTATTCCCCTCTGCACTGAAACTTTATCATTAGCATACAAATATGTTTCATCTTCCATGAAGAAAAACCTTCCTTTTCTCCACATTCTTCTCAAGCCACTGCATCATTTTTCTGTTCCCATGATAGCAAAGCCCTTCCTCATAGAAAATATTGTGTCTTCTCACTGCCTCCATTTCATTTCTTTCACATTTAGATCAACTTTCTGTCAATACCACACCACTGAGAGAGCTCTTGTCAAGGTGACCCCTAACTGCTAAATAGAGTCCTCATCATGTGTAATCTACCAGTTACACTTTCCATAAATGATCATCCTTTTTTTCTTAAGGAACTCTTAGCACTAGTTTCTGGGTTTTTGCTCTTTCTCACTTTCTGTTTCCTTGAGTAGCTCTCTTATGGGTCTTTCTCTCCTCAGCCATAGTTAGAACACTTCAGGCTGTGTCATGTGTCCGCTTGTCTTTTCTGGCAACATTCACCCCCCAGAATGCCTTATTCAGGGTCATGGCTCCTGTCTGAGTCTGCTTGGGGTGCTATAACAAAATACCTAAGACTGAGTGGCTTAAACAATATACATTTATGTCTCACAGTTCTGGAGGCTGGGAAGTCCAAGATCAAGGTGCCAGCAGATTTGGTTTCTGGTGGGAGCCCTCTTCCTAGCTCTCACATGTATCAGTGGAGAAGGAAATGGCAACCCACTCCAGTATTCTTTCCTGAAAAGTTCCACAGACAGAGAAGGCTGGAGGGCTATAGTTCATGGGGTCACAAGAGTTGGACATGATTGAGTGACTAAACTACCACCACCACCATATGGATGAGAGGGAGGTCTGTCTTCCTTGTTTTGAAAAGACACTAATATTATCCTGGTGACTCCACCTTTATGACCTTATCTAAACTTAATTCCCTCCCAAGTCCTTGACTTCTAATATTTTCACACTGGGAGTTTGGGCTTTAATATGTGAATTTATATATATATATATATATATAAAATTAGTCCATAATCATATTCTTAACTGCCTATTTGACATCTCCAAGTATGTTCCTGGCCTCCTATTATGTATCCTTAAACTCCTATGTTCTCCACCCCGCCAAGCCACATCAGATCTCTTGTGACTCTTTGAGGAAGCCAAGCAGCCTCAGCAGTAGGGACTTTCTTTTCTTTGCCTAGAATCGGTCTTCTTCCACAAAAGCATGGCTTACTTTTTCCTTTACTTCAAATCTTTGTTCAGATATGTTATTATCAGAAAGCTCTTCCTGTCAGCTCTCTATAAAATCTGGTCCATTTACTTCCCATGCTTTATTTTTCTTCAAAGCACCTTTCCTCACCTGCATATATTATTTTTCTTTATTATCTCTCCTCCCCACTAGTTCTTGAAAGCAAGAACTTTGGCTGCTTTGTTCACTGCTTTGTTCTGTGTACTTTGGAAAGTGCCTAGTTCCCGGTAGATGCTCAATAAATATTTGTTTAAGGAGGTAATGAGTAAAGAAAGTGTTGAATGATTGTACAGTTGATGTGTCAAGGGACTGAACATTACTGAGAAGGCAGAGCATGGCATTGTAGAATAATTTTGCATTTGAAAGGGAATTGAATGATCCAATTGAATTTCCTTACATTGAATATTGAGAACTTAAAACTCAAGAAGTTGAGGAAACTGGTTCTACATTAAATAGCTAGAATCAGAAACAGTTCTATTAATTTGGTGGTACCTGAGACCCTCATTCTATTGTTCTTTTTGTTTATCATGCTGAGCTTTGGCTGCTGATAGTTTAATTTTATTGAGGTCTCTATACTTCAGTTCGGAGAAGGCAGTGGTACCCCACTCCAGTACTCTTGCCTGGAAAATCCCATGGACGGAGGAGCCTGGTAGGCTCCAGTCCATGGGGTCGCTAAGAGTCAGGCATGATTGAGCGACTTCACTTTCACTTTTCACATTCATGCATTGGAGAAGGAAATGGCAACCCACTCCAGCGTTCTTGCCTGGAGAATCCCACGGACAGAGGAGCCTAGTGGGCTGACGTCTATGGGGTTGCACAGAGTCGGACACGACGAAGTGACTTAGCATACTTCAGTTAAAATCTATACCTATAAATTTTTATTGAGCTGAGAATGAAATATACAGTAAATATATATATGATGTTTCAATTGTCTCAAATGTTGTCTTGCTGAAATACCCATCATTTTTCCTTCTTTTTTTTTTTGATTTACTATATCTTAATGTCCCTAGACCTTTCTTTTTCTCACTATATGTGCTAATATATAGTAATATATCTATTACCATAATTTATTCTACCATTTTTATTGTGCTGACTTCTGGATCTGTATCTTAAATCCACATTTTCCTTTTGAGCTCTAGACTTACCTTTTAGGAATTTATGCTCAGATGTCCAATACAAACTGAAGATGTTTCAAACTTAACCTTATCATCTCCTGCCTCTTTTACCAGGTTGTTTTACCAGGTTCTCAACCCCAACATCTCCCTCTAACAAGCCCATTCTTCTTCCTGTATCTTTTGGACTATGGCTGGCAGCATGATTAAGTCAGCAAAGCACTGATTAAATTGGTAAAGCAGCTTTGGAGGAATCACCCTTGAATCTTTTCTCTTGCTTTTCTCCCATTTTGAACCATTGTCAAATATGGATGTTTTTTGTTCATAAATCTCCCCTCAGTTTTTCTTTCTTTTTTCTTTCCTAAATGCCACATTCCCTGCATCAGCTTCTCATGTCTCTTTCTTTCATGACTGCATTAAGTCTCCATCTAGGATATGTTCTTCAAGTGTTCCACAGTGTTGCACATCTTTCTAAAAACCAAAACTTATTGTGTCTTGGTACTTCTTGGAATTCTTTAATAGCTCCCTATTGCTTCCTGAAATAAAATGTCAAGGTCTTAATACGACACAAAGTACCTTTTCTGATTTGGCTCTGGCTACTTTTCCCACCCTTTCTCCTTTCCAGCTGTGTTGAAACCTGCAGGTGTCTGCTTATGCCTTGAACTCTCACCCCTCCTTGGAATTTGCTTGACTGCTCTGTCTACTTCTCCTTCTTGTAAGCTAGGAGCTATCACTTTCAAGGAGCGTTTTTCCCTTAGACTGGGTTTGAGTCTGTTCTTTGGTCCTCTTGTTGCGCCTCTCCGGACACTCATAGTAGCATCACTGAATTTCATAGTAGGTATCAGATTACCTGTTGAACTCTTCCATTGGATTGTAAGATGCTTGTGGACTGGGCTATGTTCATATCCTTTGCTGATTTAGTATTTAGAAGGCTGTCTGGCACACGAATGGTGATTGCACAAAGAACTGAATGAGAGGTCTTCAGAATAGCGTCTTTTCCTATGTGCACTGTCATTCAACATATTTGATGATAATGAGTGTGAGAGAGCATCAGTTGACCTCTGACTTGCCTCACTTTGGCTTTGCCCCACTAGAGTGCTTCCCTGGTTTTGATCATAATTAATATGATTAAATCATAGTTGCTATTTTAATAGCACTTAAATTTTATGTAATATGTAGAGATACATTTTAAAATTCAACTTCTCTCAAATAAAGAAAATTAATGGGATTATTATGATTACATTTCTACAAATGAAAATACTGAGAAATAGAGAGGAAAACTGACTTGTCCAAGGTCACACAAGTGGAAGTCACAAATTGGGAATTTGAAACCAGTTCTTCTGGGTCTTTGTTAGAATCTAGCAAGCGTCTCTCTTTGGCTCTAAGCACTTTGTATTCAATGTTTGAAAAACATCATTTTGCTTCATATATTCCCAAGTTATCCAGAGAGAAAATTTCAGAGAAAAATATTCTATTGCCTTAGAGTTTAAGAGCAGAGAGAAACTGAGAATAGTTTTATAGTGATGTTTTCATTTGAAGGATGATGGGAGAAGAAAGAAGAGAAAACATGAGAGAAAAAAGGACCGCGTATAAAAGGGAAATTTTTTTTTCGATATTAAGGGATGCATGTGTTCGATTTGAATATCAGACACAAAATTGTCCTCAAAAACTTTTCAGAGCTCTGAAATTTCCTTACTATTGTTTCCCATTTGGTTTTCTCAAGCTTCTTACTGTTTTAGATAGAACAAATAACCTGTTACTTGAAGACAGGTTCTCTGGTGATATTTTAGAACAATAATAAATTGAGTACCAGAAATTACATAAGAAGTCCTATTTTTATGAGACTGTTTTTAGGATAGATTTTGCAGGCTGTAAAAATTATTCAAGCTTCACATCTAAACAAATATTCAAGCCTTTGATGTATTTTTAGTTGTTCAAAAGGTTAAGTCAACATTCTGTGTTATTTCTGCATATCTTTTTCTTTATAGTTAGTGTTGCCACCAAGGACCCAATTTCTAGCTACAAGGCAGGGCAGAAGGCTTGCAGCCAGTGCTACAATCAATGCTAATGTTGCTCTTTACCCAGCTAGAAATTGGACCTGGGTATTTCTCTGGAGTCTGAAATCCTCAGGTCATAACACTAACATCTCCCAGCACACAGCCCAATCTTATTTAACCTTGCTTCTGGGCATTGTACATTTTAAAACTATTTCACTTTCCTGAACAGGTCTCCAACTGACTTATGTTGTGAGTATGAAGTTCTTTTTTTTGTGTAAAAGAAAATATAGTACAAGAAATGAGCAATAAGTCAATAGGAATTAGGTGTGTGCACATACATTGAAATAAATGGTGTGGAGACCTTATCTTAATTTGTTAAAAATCATATGGCTGATTACAAATGGATGCTATGGATAATTGAATTTCAAATGTATTTAATAACTAAAGTGGAGGTGCAGTTTCATATTTTGAAGTTTTTTGCTTTTAATTACTGGCAAATCATCATCATTTTGGAGTAAAAATAGATTTATGGAAATCCTTATAAAATAGAAACAGCTTCGGTTGTTCTCTGTCACACAAAAAAGGTATGTTTGATTGTTTTTTTTTTTTCTTAATTTATTTATTTTAATTGGAGGCTAATTACTTTACAATATTGTATTGGTTTTGCCATACATCAACATGAATCTGCCCCGGGTGTACATATATTCCCAATCCTGAACCCCGCTCCCACCTCTCTCCCCATACCATCCCTCTGGGTCATCCCAGTGCACCAGCCCCAAGCATCCTGTCTACAGCTAACTGCAGGAACAGAGTAGGTATTTATGGATCAGCTGAAATAATGAATAGCTGATGAGTTTAACTCATGTTTTTGGTGAATCAATTCTTCTCATTGGCACCTCCCGGTGTTTCTTTGTTTTGCTTATCTAGCAGTTGTAGTTTTTATGAAAATTAAGATTGAAAGGAATTGGATCTTTTTTTTTTTTTTCCAAAGAAGAGTATATCAGTCTGAAAGATCATTTGGAGATATGTTTCCAGAGCACCTATCTGATCCTGGTGTCTATGGTGGCTAAGGTCAGAAATCTCCAAATGAGTCATATTTTGATGCAGTTCTTAGGTCAAATTGCCAACATCTGCTGGATCATGGAAAAAGGAAGAGAGTTCCAGAAAAACTACTATTTCTGCTTTATTGACTATGCCAAAGCCTTTGATTGTGTGAATCACAATAAACTGTGGAAAATTCTGAAATTTGGGAATTTTGGGAATACCAGACCACCTGACCTGCCTCTTGAGAAACCTATATACAGGTCAGGAAGCAACAGTTAGAACTGGACATGGAACAACAGACTGGTTCCAAATAGGAAAAGGAGTACGTCAAGTCTGTATATTGTCACCCTGCTTATTTAACTTCTATGCAGAGTACATCATGAGAAATGCTGGGCTGGAAGAAGCACAAGCTGGAATCAAGATTGCTGAGAGAAATATCAATAACCTCAGATAGCAGATGACACCACCCTTATGGCAGAAAGTGAAGAGGAACTAAAAAGCCTCTTGATGAGAGTGAAAGAGGAGAGTGAAAAAGTTGGCTTTAAGCTCAACATTCAGAAAATGAAGATCATGGCATCTGGTCCCATCACTTCATGGGAAATAGACGGGGAAACAGTGGAAACAGTGTCGGACTTTATTTCTTTGGGCTCCAAAATCACTGCAGATGGTGACTGCAGCCATGAAATTAAAAAATGCTTACTCCTTGGAAGGAAAGTTATGACCAACATAGACAGCATATTGAAAAGCAGAGACATTACTTTGCCAACAAAGGTCTGTCCAGTCAAGGCTATGATTTTTCCAGTAGTCATGTATGGATGTGAGAGTTGGACTGTGAAGAAAGCTGAGCGCTGAAGAATTGGTGCTTTTGCACTGTGGTGTTGGAGAAGACTCTTGAGAGTCCCTTGGACTGCATGGAGATCCAACCAGTCCATTCTGAAGGAGATCAGTCCTGGGTGTTCTTTTGAAGGACTGATGCTGAAGTTGAAATTCCAATACCTTGGCCACCTCATGTGAAGAGTTGACTTGTTAGAAAAGACTCTGATGCTGGGAGGGATTGGGGGCAGAAGGAGAAGGGGATAACAGAGGATGAAACGGCTGGATGGCATCACTGATTCGATGGATGTGAGTTTGAGTGAACTCCGGGAGCTGGTGATGGACAGGGAGGCCTGGCCTGCTGCAATTCATGGGGTCAGAAAGAGTCGGACACGACTGAGCAACTGAACTGAACTGAACTGATGCAGTTCTTATCTATTAAAGAGATCCTAACTGAAGTGTAGACCAGATGTTGAATCAGAGACAGTATTGTTCAGTGGTTGTAGGATGGAAGTGAAAATCAGCATTCCATTTACAGGATTTACTTATTTAATAAGGATCAATTAAATCATATGCAGTGACTCTCATGGGTTCATTTGTTAAGCAGTTGGTAAACTTTCAGTGAGTGACTCCCCTTCCTTGACCACAGCAGGAGAAGCCTGACTCAAATTGAAATAGTCAGAATCTCCTTCCTATAGGAACTGAGCTGGAGAAAGGCAAGGAAAGATAGAGATGGTGGAAACAAAATCACCTGATGGTAACATTTCCATGAATTCCTGCCACAGCAGCCTCTAATGTTGCATGACTTCCTTCCTTAAAGCAAGAGAAATAGTCTCTTTCCATTTTAGAATTTTCTGAGAATAATTGGAGTCTGTTTCTTTTGTCTGAACTGGTTCAACCTATTTTTTGCTTAAATAAGGTATGCTGCTGCTGCTGCTGCTGCTAAGTCGCTTCAGTCGTGTCCGACTCTGTGCGACCCCATGGACTGCAGCCTACCAGGCTTCTCTGTCCATGGGATTCTCCAGGCAAGAACACTGGAGTAGGTTGCCATTTCCTTCTCCAATGCATGAAAGTGCAAAGTGAAAGTGAAGTCGCTCAGTCATGTCTGACTCTTAGTGACCCCATGGGCTGCAGACTACCAGTCTCCTCCATCCATGGAATTTTCCAGACAAGAGTACTGGAGTGGGGTGCCATTGTCTTCTCCCAAATAAGGTATAGAATATGGCTGATTAAGAAACTTAATTTTCACATAACAGTAAAATATTTTAATTCACAAGAGATATTAACTCACTAAAAATTATTGCTGTGAGATACAATTACTCATAGAATTGGAGGTAAACAAATTGTGAAGAAGCTAAATTTATCCTGGAGTTTTATGTCACATTTTTCTGGACTCTTTATTACCATCCTTCTCCTACTCGTACTTCTCAAAAAATTTTCTTTAAAAAATTTTTACATTGTTTTTAATCTAATTTTTTTTTACACCAAAGACATTTTGTATTGGGGTATAGCCGGTTAACAATGTTATGATAGTTTCAGGTGGACAGTGAAAGGACTCAGACATACATGTACATGTATCCATTCTACCCCAAATGCCCCTCCCATCCAGGTTGGCACATAACATTGAGCAGAGTTCCATGTGCTCTACAATGGGTTATTGTTGGTTATCCATTTTAAATATAGCAGTGTGTACATGACCTTAGCCATTGGTATAAGTGACCCTATGCGGTTTGGGTTTATGTCTGTTGCGCTGGAGTAATTACTAATGACTCCTCCCTTTACTTTCAAAATCCCTCAGTTTATGGTCATCTTTCTTAAATGTTTTTAATAGCCTTGATAGAAACTTCTGCTATGAAGAAAAGTTGAGATGATCAAGTGATCATCTAATTATTGAATTTTTAAGCAATCTGGTTTTTAAAAGAAAATAGATATAAAGATGTCATACAACTCTCTACCAAAAACAACTACAACAAAAGAACAATATGATTTAAAAATGGGCAGAAGATTTGAATACACATTTTTCTAAAGTAGACATACAGACATCAACATAAAAATATACTCAATATCACTAATCACCAAGGAAATGCAAATCAAAGCCAAAATATGGTATCACCTTATACTTGTTCGAATAGCTATTATGAACAAGGCAAAAAAAAAGATATGAAAGGCTTGTAAGGGTGTGGAGAAAGGGACCCTTGTACACTGTTGGTAAATATGCAAATTGTGTGATTTGAAAAGCTATCCATTTATTGAAATAGCTAAAGTCATATTTTAATTAAGCAACTTTCTGATATCTGTGAAGAATTTCTTCATCCCATTGTGCTTATGTGCTAAGTTACTTCAGTCATGTCTGATCTTTGTGACCATAGCCATGGACTATAGCCCACCAGGCTCCTCTGTCCATGGGATTCTCTAGGCAAGAATACTGGAGTGGGGTGCCATGCTCTCCTCCTGGTCATCCCATTGTTCAGTTCAGTTCATTCGCTCAGTCATGTCCCACTCTTTTGTGACCCCATGAATCGCAGCACGCCAGGCCTCCCTGTCCATCACCAACTCCCGGAGTTTACTCAAACTCATGTCCTTCGAGTCGGTGATGCCATCCAACCATCTCATCCTCTGTCGTCCCCTTCTCCTCCTGCCCACAATCCCTCCCAGCATCAGGGTCTTTTCCAATGAGTCAACTCTTCACATGAGGTGGCCAAAGTATTGGAGTTTCAGCTTCAGCATCAGTCCTTCCAATGAACACCCAGGACTGATCTCCTTTAGGATGGACTGGTTGGATCTCCTTGCAGTCCAAGGGACTCTCAAGAATTGCCAGTCCAGGTTTGATGCAGGATACAGAATGCTTGGAGCTGGTGCACTGGGATGACCCAGAGGGATGGTACGGGGAGGGAGGTGGGAGGGGGGTTCAGGATAGGAAACACATGTACACCCATGGCAGATTCACGCTGATGTACGGCATAACCAACACAGTATTGTAAAGTAATTAGCCTCCAATTAAAATAAATAAGTTTATATTAAAAAAAAAAGAATCTTCTCCAACACCACAGTTCAAAAGCATCAATTCTGCGGTGCTCCGCTTTCTTCACAGTCCAACTCTCACATCCATATATGACCACTTGAAAAACCATAACCTTGACTAGACGGACTTTGTTGGCAAAGTAATGTCTCTGCTTTTGAATATGCTATCTAGGTTGGTCATAACTTTCCTTCCAAGGAGTAAGCATCTTTTAATTTCATGGCTGCAATCACCATCTGCAGTGATTTTGGAGCCCCCAAAAATAAAGTCTGACACTGTTTCCACTGTTTCCCCATCTATTTCCCATGAAGTGATGGGACCATTGTTGTAACTTGGACTTATTTCTTTTGTTTGAAACTTTTCTGCCTTAGCTTCAGTTTTAAACATGTCAGTATTTTTATAGGGTCCAATAATAGCTTATTCAGAAATAGGACTTCAATAACAACAGAAAAGAAGGTCTGGATATCCAATCATTGAATTTTGGGTATAAAATAAACTGAAAATTTTTCTTTAAAGACAGCATTTCCATAAAAATGGTAGAAACTATTGCCCTTCTTTGAAAACACATGTATTTGCTAATCTGCCAAGTAAATGTACTGTTTCCACTTGGCTTTTTAGAAGTTTTTCTGTATTAAATGTAGATAAATAGAGCACAACATCATCTCCAAAATACTGCTCCTTAATTCTCTGTGCAATTGTCTTTATTGCAGATGTCTTTCTTTAAACAGATCTGATAAGCTTTATGAGGTTTTGACTTCAAAAGGGGCTCTTGAATTTTTAATCACCTTACTCAGGAACAATGTTTTCTTGGTGTGCCTTCTATTTCTCTTTTATATGGGGAAATTACACACATTTTTACTAAGTCATCAATTCCTGCTTGAAATTCTGCCCTCAGTTTCATGCATGCATGGCTTTATAAAAGTGGGATAAGTTTTCTGTGCTTCAGGGACTGTGCAGTGAAAGCAGGATCCAGCAGAGATTTGGCCATATCCAACAAATGCCTGCTGTCAAATTTTCCCTTCTCCTCTGTTTGACATGATGGAATCCCTTATAAATATGTCGATTCAGACCAGCACGCTGCATACTAAATTATGATAGCAGTATTCACACGTTAGCATAAAAAAAAGTGGACTCATCATGTGGTATTGTTTTGAAGTGAAACCTTGATGATGAGACAAGAAAAGAAGACTATCCATCAATTATCTCAATATTTTGAAGGCTGTAGCATAGGGAGGATGTTTGACTCTTGCCGTGGGATGGCAGGTTTGCTGTGATTTGTGTGAACTTCACTGTATGGTTTTGGTTTTGATGACAGATGTTAGAGGAATAATATTCAACTTTTTGATGTGTTCTAATATCCTTGGGGTAAAATGAATCTACGTAGAATTGAAGAATATTGTAGTTGTATTTGTTAATTGAAGCTGCTGTGCTTTGTACTTTATTTCGGAGCATCATGCCTGAGCAGACACAGAAGAAAAGCAATTATTTTTAGCAAATGTGAGACTGGTTTGCAGCATGGCTGGCATGCAGCAAGCCTCTAGAACACACACAGGAAAGGGAAATGGGGGGGCGGTCACAGGCTAGTTTTCACTTGTAGAATACTCTTGTCATTTCTGGAAAGCAATATTGTTTTACATGTGTCTTGTTCCAACCATTTATGCATGATAAACCAGTTTTAAATATGATGAAGTTAAGTGGACATGTCTGTGACAATTGAATATTCTCCAAACATTCAATCATTTTTCAATGATTCAAAAACTTAGCTATTTTAAATACTTATCACAGTCGCATTGAAGAGTATACTTTCTTGTTCCACATTCAGGCTGGAAACCATTAGACTAGGAGAAATCCCTTAAATATATCCAGTGGAAGGGGTCTCAATACACGTAACAGGAGAGGGATAGTCTATGGGGAATGGACACTCAGGACCAAATGCTGAGACAACTGAAACAACCACACTGCTCTCTTTGTTAAAAAGGCAATGGGAAATGAATTTAACAAGACATTCTTTTGTTGAAACCATTCTGAATACCACTTCAGTATTAACTCTTAAATGTATTTTGTGTCACTATTTTGTAAAAACAGTTTAAATGACCCTCTATTTCCTAAAGGACAATGGCTGTGTGGCACATTGCTATGCAAGGTCTTTCTCAAACAGGCTGGCAAATCTAATCCCCTAGGTAGACTCTCCTGTTCTTACCTTTGGGTTTCTACTAAAAAACAATTGTGGTGTCTAGCCTAATGGAGAACTTCTTGCCCATCATTAATAGTAAGTGCTAACATTTTTAAGTGCCAATCAATCCACTGAATGTCACGGAATGCATCAGTTCCTTTATCTCTTTTAGCTCATTTAACTCATATCATGACAACACCGTGCAGCAGGTTTTATTTTCTTCATGATGGGAGTAAAATATCCAGAAGGATGGAACTTCCCTGAGGTTGCAAAGATCAAATGTAAGGCAGTCAGTCTGACTCTGGAATTTAGAGTAATCAAGCCACTAAACTGTACTGTTTCCATTCTGCTCCAGTTTTTCTCTGCCTTATCTCTGGATTCTGCCTTAGACCAACCTCTTGGGCTGGCTACCTTGGCTGATCTGTCTTTGTGACTTCCGTTTTGCACCTGAGCCCTGTCTCATGTCAAACTTAGCTTCACATTTCCTAATCCCTAAACTGCCCTACTTCCTCTAGATACAGTCTGACCTCTACTTCCTGCTGGGGACACCCTCTCTGCCAGCATTCTGAAGAATGATTATATTAAATTGCCTATGTGTGATCACATGCATATACTTCTTTTTCTGTCTTGAAAGCATCTCCATAACCATCAGTTAATGAGTTTCCTTACTGTGGCTTTCTGAAAACAGCATTAATCTGGTTCTTTCTCGTCCTCTCTATGTTTCCTCCTTCCTTTTTCCCCTAAACTTGGGCACTCTGAATGTTCTGAGTGTCTTTCATTGTATCTTTTCACTTATCTCTCCACATCGTATCTTTAGAAATCTCATCCACTTCCATAGCTTGTTAATTTTGTTAGGTGGATAATTCTTAAATCTGGACTTTCTCCCAGGACCTGTTATATACTGCCTTGCTTTTATTTGTCCTCTGACTAGTTTTTCCACCTCAACTCCGTATTTCTGTAACTAATCTTTCATCCCCACATGTACTTCTTTCCTATTTGCCCTAAACCTTCTCCTTCTCCTTTTGATTCACCCCCCCCCATATTTTAAATACTCTTACTTCATATATCTAGGATTCAATTTCAGTAGGATTTTATTTCTCCCTATCTTTCTTAAAATGAATGACATCAATAACAGTACTATTACTATGTACCAGATAGTGCTCTAAGTTTTGCATGAATTATCTCAATGTTCATCGCAGCACTGTTTATAATAGCCAGGACATGGAAGCAACCTAGATGTCCATCAGCAGATGAATGGATAAGAAAGCTGTGGTACATATACACAATGGAGTATTACTCAGCCATTAAAAAGAATACATTTGAATCAGTTCTAATGAGGTGGATGAAACTGGAGACTATTATACAGAGTGAAGTAAGCCAGAAGGAAAAATATAAATACAGTATACTAACGCATGTATATGGAATTTAGAAAGATGGTAACGATAACCCTGTGTACGAGACAGCAAAAGAGACACTGATGTATAGAACAGTCTTATGGACTCTGTGGGAGAGGGTGGGAAGATTTGGGAGAATGTCATTGAAACATGTGAAATGTCATGTATGAAACGAGATGCCAGTCCAGGTTCAGTGCACGATGCTGGATGCTTGGGGCTGGTGCGCTGGGAAGGCCCAGGGGGATGGTATGGGGAGGTTGGGAGGGAGGAGGGTTCAGGATGGGGAGCATGTGATTTTTTTTTTAAAAATAAAATTAAAAAAAAAAAAAAAAAGAAAAAAAAAAATAAATTTGAAGTAGCTACCCATTGTTATTCTTCACTTTATGGACAGAGACCCAGTCAATCATACTTTCCTGTTAATTTGGTCACAGCTTCTCCCTTATCTACCTTTCTGTCAGTGGTATTAGCAGCAATAGTTTATACTGGTATAGCTCCAGTTTTACACTGGTCTTTTATCCTCTTGACCTTCTCCTCAGCAGTGCCTTCATACTTGCCAAGGGTTATTATTCCTAAAATATTGTTTTGATAGTGCCACTCTCTGGCCCCAAGACCTTTCATGACTTCTTTTGTTTCACATGTTAGAGTCCAAATTTCCCCCCTTATATTCACCACCTGTATTTCCAAACTTATTTTCTACTGCCTTTTGCACAAAAACTGTCTTCAAACTAATTTCTTCCAACATCTTCTGAATTTTCAAAGTTATTTCTTTCCAACCTCCTGACTTTGGTTATTTGATTCTCTGAATGTGAGCGCCAGTCATCTCCCTCTTCCTCACTCCTGTCTCTGTCTATAGAAATCTTATCGAGTACAAGGGCTGGGCTTGAATGCCATTTTGCACACTAAGCACCCAAACAAAAGGGATGTCCCTTTTCTGAAATTTCATGGGACATTTGTGCCACTCGCATAAAACCTATTATTTGTTTCTGGTCATTTTTATGTGCTCCATTTTTTTCCTACGAGGCTGTAAACCTCTGGGGAAGTTGTAGCTGTCACATTCACCATGTATTCCCCTTAGTATAAAGGATATTTTTATGGAAGAAACTGTTAGAAAACATTTGACTGTAGGACTGAATGAAGAATCTCTTTTATAATGTGTCCATTTTCTTAGTTCTTAGTGTTTTGGGCATAGTGCCTTTTTAGAATCTGATAATACTGAGAATTTTTGCCAGAAAATAGAGAACTACACATAGGGGCAAGATTTTGTATGACTTCAGTGCATTCCTGGATCCCCTGAAGCCAATTCAGGTTAAGAAACTTTCAATTCCATTCATTCATGTGTTTTATGGTCTGCAGTTAGGCAGCAGCATAAGGATGGGGGTCACTCAAGCTGGGAAGGGTGCCTTCACATTTCTGTGGCAAGGTTTCCAAACTATAAAAAATGCTTCTGTGTCTGCCCCAGTGGAATGTTAGGTAATAGTAAATACATCTGGAAAGAATTTATTGGACTCAGGGTACGTGGCATGTAGGGTACTATATTAGGGATAGGGAAAATTATAAAGACTGCTCTCCCCAATCATTCTTACTTTCTGAAGCTATAATTTTTATATCCTGATGAGGTAGAGAATGAACGACCTCAGCCACGTATGTAGGGTACAGTTGCTTGCTGCTGCTGCTAAGTCGCTTCAGTTGTGTCCGACTCTGTGTGACCCCATAGACGGCAGCCCACTAGGCTCCTCTGTCCCTGGGATTCTCCAGGCAAGAATACTGGAGTGGGTTGCCATTTCCTTCTCCAATGCATGAAAGTGAAAAATGAAAGGGAAGTCGCTCAGTCGTGTCTGACTCCTAGCGACCCCATGGACTGCAGCCTACCAGGCTTCTCCATCCATGGGATTTTCCAGGCAAGAGTACTGGAGTGGGGTGCCATTGCCTTGCTTACTTTATTATAAATAAAACTCATATCCACTTCACAATTCTTTCTTCTAGGATGCTTAATGAAAAGAAGCAACAATATTGTCAGTGACTATATCAGAATTATGTGTGGATGTTCCTTCTCCCTTTACTAGCAGTCCTCATCTCTGAACTCTGGAGAAAACAGTAATGATTTTGAAGAATAGATGTAACCATCAGTTCCACTAGCCCATCAATGTAGAGGGATCAGAAGATCAACCAAAATTCAAGATAAGGAAAATAGAAGGCAGAAGAGTAGGGTGCCTGACCTTCTATAACTCTGTGGGTGTCATTAGTGGCTGGCTACTGAGCTTATATGGGAAGTGTGGCTTTTTTTGGAATCACACGCTAACTTCTTGGTTATAACTCCACAGTTACTGCCTTGATGGTGATCCAAAGACTTTCTCCTTCCGTTGCTTCTTTCAACTGCTCCTGACCTTGCAAGAGAGCCATATTTGAAGTTTATTTCTAATAGAAAGGATGATCCACAAAACTCAAGTGTCTATGTGAATTCATTTTAACTTCTCTTTGTAAAGGTTGAAGGTAGGTAGGTTTTAGGGGAGGCAACATTGTAAGAGGGACAGATGGAATAAATAGCTAATTAAATCAACAAGTATTAAGCACAAATGAAGGCCTGTACACTAGATGTTGGGAAGCTAGAAATGAATAAGACATAATTTGTGTTTTTAAAGTAGTTAGAATCCAGGAAGAAAGGCAGGCATCTCAACATATAAGACTTTTCTAAGAGGAGTGACTAATATATTCTCTAGCCATTGTGGGAGTACAGAGAAGGAGCATCTTAACCAAACTGAGTGGGTTAGGGAAGACTGTCTTAAAAGAGCCACCATTGCTATTAAAATTCATATTCTAAATTGCTAACATTTGTGATGTTTTGTTGATGTTTTATAGAGGCCTATGTAGAAAGGATCCTGGTCCTCTGAGACCACATAAAGTAACATAAACATACTGATTTAAATAGAATGTAAGACAACACAAGAGCAGACATGTTTACAGTAGTAAACACCACTCAGAGTGTGTCTACAGAAGGTAAATAGTTCAGTGTGTGTGTGTATCTATGTATGTGTGTTTATTCCTTAGGTCCACAGATCAGTCTAAAAATGAATGTTTTAACTAGTGTAAAATTTTATGATGTGATGGAAACCACTGAATGGGCTAAAGCCAATAATTCATTGCACAAAGGTCTCTGCAGCTAATTTCAGATAGGAATACCTTTTGCTCTCTGATGAACTGATATGTATGTGAGAGTTAATGTCACCTTCCAAGTCTCAGGAGCAATCTATCCCACTGTCACATCTTTCTTTTGAGCCATGACATTCTGAAAAAATTGTAATTCTTTCTTCTATTATTTCACAAAGGTTGTATTGTCAAGCACTCTCCAGGAGGCATATTTCTAAGATTTGGCTTCCTCTCTGGAATTGTGAACTCTTCAGATGCTATGATAATGGACTTGAAAGTCATCTATGAGCTGGTGATTCTATTAATTTGAATAACAGGTATTCTAATTTCTAGTTATAATGTTTTCAGTGATTGGAACTTTCCACATTTTTCTTCCTGGCAGATGAAACATTCTAGTTAGAAAATGGACCTCTGGCCCATTCCCCAAGGAAGTAACAAGTACTTTAGAAACTTTTAATTACAGACAGAAAATTTGGGATAACAGAGTGAGAATATATGTAATAAAATCACATAGTTTCAATTAGACTTGAGGAAAAGAACATAAGTCATTGATGACATTGCTTTTATTTTAGAAAAAGATGCTGTGTAAACATCTACAGTTTATGCATCTACATAAATATTTGACTTGCTGACCTGATCTACATTTCCCTATTTGTAATTAAGTTTCAGGCATTTTTGCCTTGAGAAACATAGTCTGTTTATCTATATCCATTGAAATATCATCTATCTAACTATGCATCTATCAATAGCTATATCAATTATCTATGTTCTATCTCATCTATCTGTCTAAGCTACATATTATAGATAATTTTGAATATACATAGGTACCATTTTCTAATGTTACAGTTACTATTGCACATGCTTAAAAAAACAATATTCATTGCATATTACTTTAGTTCAGTTCTGTCAGTCATGTGTGACTCTTTGTGACCCCAAGGGTGCAGTATGCCAGGCTTCCCTGTCCATCATGAACTCCTGGAGTTTACTCAAACTCAAGTCCATGGAGTTGGTGATGCCATCCAACCATCTCATCCTCTGTCATCCTCTTCTCCTCCAGCCTTCAATCTTTCCCAGCATCAAAGTCTTTTCAAATGAGTCAGTTCCTCGCATCCAGTGGACAAAGTATTGGAGTTACAGCTTCAACATCAGTCCATCCAATGAATATTCGGGATTGATTTCCTTTAGGATGAACTGGTTGGATCTCCTTGCAGTCCAAGGGACTCTCAAGAGTCTTCTCCAACACCACAGTTTAAAAACATCAATTCTTCAGGGCTCAGCTTTCTTTATAGTCCCACTCTCACATTACTACATGACTACTGGAAAAACCATAGCTTTGAATAGATGGACCTTTGTTAGCAAAGTAATGTCTTTGCCTTTTAATATGCTGTCTAGGTGGGTTATAGCTTTTTTTTCAAGGACCAAATGTCTTTTAATTTCATGGCTGCAGTCACCATCTGCAGTGATTTTGGAACCCCCAGAAATAAAGTTTGACACTGTTTCCATTGTTTCCCCATCTATTTGCCATGAAGTGATGGGACCAGAGGCCATGATCTTAGTTTTCTGAATGTTGAGTTATAAGCCAGCTTTTTCACTCTCCTCGTTCACTTTAATCAAGAGTCTCTTTAATTCTTATTCACTTTCTGCCATAAGGGTGGTGTCATCTGCATATCTGAGGTTATTGATATTTCTCCCTGCAATCTTGACTCCAGCCTGTGTTTCGTACAGACCAGCATTTCTCATGATGTACTCTGCATATATGTTAAATAAGCAAGGTGACAACATACAGCTGTGACGTATTCCTTTTGCGATTTGGAACCAGTCTGTTGTTCCATGTCCAGTTTTAACTGTTGCTTCCTGGACTGGGTACAGATTTCTCAGGAGGCAGGTCAGGTGGTGTGGTATTCCCATCTCTTTCAGAATTTTCCACAGTTTATTGTGATCCACACAGTCAAAGGCTTTGGTGTAGCCAATAAAGCAAAAGTAGATGTTTTTCTGGAACTCTCTTGCTTTTTTGATGATCCAACAGATGTTGGCAATTTGATCTCTGGTTTCTCTGCCTTTTATAAATCCAACTTGAACATCTGGAAGTTCATGGTTCACATACTGTTGCAGCCTGGTATGGAGAATTTTGAGCATTATTTCGTTAGTGTGTGAGATGAGTACAATTGTGTGGTAGTTTGGGCATTTTTTGGCATTGCCTTTCTTTGGGATTGTAATGGAAGCTGACCTTTTCCAGTCCTGTGGCCACTGCAGATTTTTCAAATTTGCTGACATAGTGACTTCAGCACTTTAACAGCATCATCTTTTAGGATTTGAAATAGCTCAACTGGAATTGCATCACCTCCACTAGCTTTGTTTGTAGTGATGCTTCCTAAGGCCCACTTGACTTCACACTCCAGGATGTCTGGTTCTAGGTGAGTGATCACATCATCGTGATTATCTGGGTCATGAAGACCTTTTTTGTATAGTTCTTCTGTGTATTGTTGCCACCTCTTCTTAATATCATCTGTTTCTGTTAGGTCCATATCATTTCTGTCCTTTATTGTGTCCTTCTTTGCTTGAAATGTTCCCTTGGTATCTCTAATTTTCTTGAAGAGATCCTAGTCTTTCCCATTCTATGTTTTCCTCTATTTCTTTGCATTGATCTTGGAGGAAGGCTTTCTTATCTCTCCTTGGTATTCTTTGGAACTCTGCATTCAATTGGGTATATCTTTCCTTCTCTCCTTTGCCTTTTCCATCTCTTCTTTTCATACTGTTCATGGGGTTCTCAAGGCAAGAATACTAAAGTGGTTTGCCATTCCCTTCTCCAGTGGAGCACATTCTGTCAGACCTCTCCACCATGACCCATCTGTCTTGGGTGGCCCCACACAGCATCGCTTAGTTTCATTGAGTTAGACAAGGCTGTGGTCCATGTGATCAGATTGGCTTATTGTCTGAGATTGTGGTTTCAGTCTGTCTGCCCACTGATGCCCTCTCTCAGTGCCTACTGTCTTACTTGGGTTTCCCTTACCTGAGACATGGGGTATCTCTTCATGGCTGCTCCAGCAAAGCGCAGCCACTGCTCCTTACCTTGGACATGGGGTAGCTCCTCTCAGCCGTGCTTGCACTGTCGCAGCCTCCATGCTAGGACACTGAAAGATGAACTCCCCAGATCGGTAGGTGCTCAATATGCTACTGGAAATCAGTGGAGAAATAACTCCAGAAAGAATGAAGGGATGGACCCAAAGCAAAAACAACACCCAGTTGTGGACAAGACTGGTGCTAGAAGGAAGATTCAATGCTGTAAAGAGCAATATTGCATAGGACGTGGAATGTTAGGTCCATGAATCAAGGCAAATTGGAAGTTGTCAAACAGGAGATGAAAAGAGTGAACATCGACATTTTAGGAATCAGCGAACTAAGATGGACTGGAATGGGTGAATTTAACTCAGATGACCATTATTTCTACTACTGTTGTCAGGAATCCCGTAGAAGAAATGGAGTAGCTATCGTAGTCAACAAAAGAGTCTGAAATGCAGTACTTGGATACAAGCTCAAAAACGACAGAGTGATCTCTGTTCATTTCCAAGGCAACAAACCATTCAATATCATGGTAATCCAAGTGTATGCCCTGACCAATAATGCTGAACAAGCTGAAGTTGAACAGTTCTATGAAGACCTACAAAACCTTCTAGAAATAACATCCGAAAAAGATGTCCTTTTCATTATAGGGGATTGGAATGCAAAGGTAGGAAGTCAAGAAACCCCTGGAGTAACAGGCAAATTTGGCCTTGGAATATGGAATGAAGCAGGGTAAAGGCTAATGGAGTTCTGCCAAGAGAATGCACTGGTCATAGCAAACACCCTCTTCCAACAACACAAGAGAAGACTCTACACATGGACATCACCAGATGGTCAACACTGAAATCAGACTGATTATATTCTTTGCAGCCAAAGATGGAGAAGCTCTATACAGTCAGCAAAAACAAGACTGGGAGCTGACTGTGGCTCAGATCATGAACTCCTTATTGCCAAATTCAGACTAAAATTGAAGAAAATGGGGAAAATCACTAACCCATTCAGGTATGACATAAATCAAATCCCTTATGACAATACAGTGGAAATGAGAAATAGGTTGAAGGGACTAGATCTGATAGATAGAGTGCCTGATGAACTATGGAATGAGGTTCGTGACATTGTACAGGAGACAGGGATCAAGACCATCCCCATGGAAAAGAAATGCAAAAAAGCAAAGTGGCTGTCTGAGGAGGCCTTACAAATAGCTGTGAAAAGAAGAGAAGTGAAAAGCAAAGGAGAAAAGGAAAGATATACCCATTTGAATTCAGAGTTCCAAAGAATAGCACGGAGAGATAAGAAAGCCCTCCTCCAAGATCAGTGCAAAGAAATAGAGGAAAACAATAGAATGGGAAAGACTAGAGATCTCTTCAAGAAAATTAGAGATACCAAGGGAATGTTTGACGCAAAGATGGGCTCAATAAAGGACAGAAATGTCATGGACCTAATAGAAACAGAAGATATTAAGAAGAGGTGGCAAGAATACACAGAAGAACTATACAGAAAAAAAATTTTTAGGACCCAGATAATCACAACGGTATCATCACTCACCTAGAGCTAGAGATCCTGGAATGTGAAGTCAAGTGGACCTTAGGAAGTATCACTATGAACAAAGCTAGTGGAGGTGATGGAATTCCAGTTGAGCTATTTCAAATCCTGAAAGATGATGCTGTGAAAGTGCTGCACTCAATATGCCAGCAAATTTGGAAAACTCAGCAGTGGCCACAGGACTGGAAAAGGTCAGTTTTCATTCCAAAACCAAAGAAATAAATGCCAAGAAATACTCAAACTACTACACAATTGCACTCATCTCACATGCTAGTAAAGTAATGCTCAGAATTCTCCAAGCCAGCCTTCAACAATACGTGACCCATGAACTTCCAGATGTTGAAGCTGGTATTAGAAAAGGCAGAGGAACCAGAGATCAAATTGCCAACAATTGATGGATCATCAAAAAAGCAAGGGAGTTCCAGAAAAACATCTATTTTTGCTTTATTGACTAGGCCAAACCCTTTGACTGTGTGGATCACAACAAACTGTGGAAAATTCTGAGAGAGATGGGAATACCATCTGATCTGCCTCTTGAGAAACCTGTATGCAGGTCAGGAAGCAACAGCTAGAACCGACATGGAACAACAGACTGGTTCCAAATAGGAAAAACAGTACATCAAGCCTGTATATTGTCACCCTGCTTATTTAACTTATATGCAGTGTACAGCATGCAAGACACTGGTATGTATGAAGCACAAGCTCGAGTCAAGATTGCTGGGAGAAATATCAATAACCTCAGATATGCAGATGACACCACCCTTATGGCAGAAAGTGAAGAAGAACTAAAGAGACTCCTGATTAAAGTGAAAGAGGAGAGTGAAGAAGTTGGCTTAAAACTCAACATTCAGAAAACTAAGATCGTGGCCTCCGGTCCCATCACTTCATGGAAAATAGATGGGGAAACAGTGGAAACAGTGGCTGACTTTATTTTTCTGGGCTCCAAAATCACTGCAGATGGTGATTTCAGCCATGAAATTAAAAGACATTTGGTCCTTGGAAGGAAAGTTATGACCAACATAGGCAGCATATTAAAAAAGCAGAGACATTACTTTGTCAACAAAGGTCCGTCTAGTCAAGGCTATAGTTTTTCCAGTAGTCATATAGGGATGTTAGAGTTGGACTATAAAGAAAGCTGAGCGCTGAAGAATTGATGCATTTGAACTGTGGTGTTGGAGAAGACTCTTGAGAGTCCCTTGGACTGCAAGGAGATCCAACCAGTCCATCCTAAAGAAGATCAGTCCTGGGTGTTCATTGGAAGGACTGATGTTGAAGCTGAAACTCCAATATTTTGGCCACCTGATGTAAAGAGCTGATTTATTTGAAAAGACCCTGATGCTGGGAAAGATCGAGGGCAGGAGGAGAAGGGGAAAACAGAGGATGAGATGATTGGGTGGCATCACCGACTTAATGGACATGGGTTTGGGTGGGCTCTGGGAGTTGGTGATGGACAGGGAGGCCTGGCGTGCTGCAATTCATGGTGTCACAAAGAGTTGGACACGACTGAGTGACTAAACTAAACAGAACTCTCTTCTTTTCACAGCTATTTCTAAGGCCTCCTCAGACCACTATTTTGCCTTTTTGTATTTCCTTTCTTAGGAATGGTCTTGATTCCTTCCTCCTGTACAATGTCACAAACTTCATCCATAGCTCTTCAGGCACTCTGTCTGTCAGATCTAATCCCTTGAATCTGTCACTTCCACTGTATAATCATAAGGGATTTGATTTAGGTCATATCTGAATGGTTTAGTGGTTTTCTCTACTTTCTTCAATTTAAGTCTGAATTTTGCAATAAGAAGTTCATGATCTGAGCCACAGTCAGCTCCTGGTCTTGTTTTTGCTGACTGTATAGAGCTTCTCCATCTTTGGCTGCAAAGAATATAATCAATCTGATTTTGGTATTGACCATCTGGTAATGTCCTTGTGTAGAGTCTTCTCTTGTGTTGTTGGAAGAGGGTGTTTGCTATGACCAGTGCATTCTCTTGGTAAAACTCTACTAGCCTTTGCCCTGAATTATTATAATTTCAACCATCTTATAAAAGGTTGCATATATTAGTTATTCCAGTTGTTCTTGCTGTTTTCTGCTAATTTGGGGATTTTAATTGTGTTAAAGCTGATTAAAAAATGAATGAATTTACACATTCATTTTCCCACACCAAGTATTAAGAATAAAAATATTTATTTCAAACAATATGTCCCTTGATATAAACATGTGCTAGGTCAGTTTCTTTGCTATTTTTTGAAATATATCTAATTCAAAATTTTTTAGAACGGAACATTGTACATTTGATAGGAATTATGACTGATTTTCATGATACACTGATGTAGCATGTCAAATCTTAGGCAGTTAGTTAAATTCTGGGACAGAAATTAAATTTTTCTATAGTTGCAATTTTTCCTCTAACAATGAAAGAAGGCTCTCCTTGTTCATTACTTTCTTTTAGCATCACTTGTGCTTCCTTGGTGGCTCAGGTCGTAAAGAATTCGCCTGCAACGTAGAAGACCTGGATTCGATCCCTGGGTTGGGAAGATCCCCTGGAGTAGCGAATGGCTATCCACTCCCATGTTCTGGCCTAGAGAATTCCATGGACTGTATAGTCCATGGGGTTGCAAAGAGCGAACACGACTGAGTTACTTTCACTCTCACTTTCAGGGGTACTCTAATTTTTCTGTCAAATTCTGACATCATTTTGTTGGTTTCTGTTTTCAATCCCAATTCTGTCCTTGAAATACTTGTGCAAATTCAATGTGGAATTAAGTGTAGGAAAGAAACTATTTCAATGTTCTGTCCTCTATTTTTTGAGAAAAAATTTTCTCCTTGCATTAGTATCTCCTGCCCAAAGCATGTTTTGTAGAGCAGTGAGTAGTAGTATGTTGATAATCTTCTCTCTTAAAAAGTAAACATTTTGATATTGTCCATCTATTTTAGTTATTAAGTAAATTACGAAAGGAAATATACAAAGTGTTTTGGTTTTATAAGGCTAGTTATAGAAAGTATATGTTTGAAATAAACCAAGACGTTTAGAAGACCATAGCATTAGTATTTAAACTATCTCCAGAAAAGAAATTTAGATTTCTTCATATTGGTCAATAAAATAAATTCCTAAGAAAAAATTCTCTTCTCCATGCCATCACCTTATTTTGTGCATGCTGGATAGGGCATAAAAGTAACACAGCCCAGACAGCCACAGCAGGGCAGGTAAAGTTGGTGCAATAGAGCTACATGACAGAACTCTATTACAGTAAGTCATGCAATTCCAGAAATAACCTATGTGGAACATATTGCTTCTGCTACACATGTCAGAAACTGAACTTTGATTGATGTCACAACACAAAAACATATACTAAAACTTGGTAATTATGATGACTGTGTAAAAATATGACTGTGTAAAAATAACAACCTTGCCAGTAGTATCAGTGGCTCTTAAAATTAACAAATGGGCAAAAGATATCAATTTTATATGCAGCTCAGGTCTTACAAATGTTTCTGGTTGTTGCCATCAGCATGCACATAAGTAGGAAGGCATGATGGTATGGCGATCATCACCTCTGAGATGGGGAGACATCCTCTGGGGATTGATTATTTACAGATAACCACACCACCTGGGGTGCCATATTGGTACTCTAAAAATTCTTTAATGTGTGAGAAAAATGTGTCTTTTGTCTTGGAAGAGGAAGTTAGCAATTTAGAATACTAAACAGTGATATCCTGGCTATGGTTTGCACCCACTAAATCCTAGAGAACACTCACCCCAAAATTGAAACGCTCTTTCACTTAAGCAAGTTCATAGCTTAAAAAAATAGCTCTAACAAATGTTCACAGCATTTCTGTAGAAGCATTTGCTCACAGGGAAAGTGGCAACTAGGTTTCAGATTGTCTAGAGAATTGGTTTACTTTGAAAAATGAGTGATTTGATTTAGAAAAAGTTGGCTAAAATTTCTGAATTTTTAAAAAGTAAATTTTCAAATTGAAGTTAAAACATGTGAGACATTTTTATTTGCTCACTTTTCTTTATTGCAAAGCTGCCTTATAAAGGAAATTAAAGAAAAGAAAAAAAAAACACATGGACTAAACCTATACACTAAACCTATACAATTTTTTCTACATTTCTTGCTGCCTTAGTTAGTCCATAGCAAGTTAAAAAGACAACTGAATACAATTTTGAAAAGAACAAATTATGATAGCAAATGTTTATAAGGAATTTATACACTTTTATAGTTTAAATAATTTCTATAACTAAATGTTATATTGTAATTAAATATTTTCCAGAATATATTTTGCCAATGAATATGCTGAAATAACTAATAATTTCAACATCTCATAGAAACAGTTTTAGTTAAAGTCATCTATATATTCCTCTAGCTTTGTTCGTAGTGATGCTTTCTAAGGCCCACTTGACTTCACATTCCAGGATGTCTGGCTCTAGGTCAGTGATCACACCATCGTGATTATATGGGTTGTGAAGATCTTTTTTGTACAGTTCTTCTGTGTATTCTTGCCATCTCTTCTTAATATCTTCTGCTTCTGTTAGATCCATACCATTTCTGTCCTTTATCGAGCTCATCTTTGCATGAAATGTTCCTTTGGTATCTCTGATTTTCTTGAAGAGATCTCTAGTCTTTCCCATCCTGTTGTTTTCCTCTATTTCTTTGCATTGATCGTTGAAGAACGCTTTCTTATCTCTTCTTGCTATTCTTTGGAACTCTGCATTCAGATGTTTATATCTTTCCTTTTCTCCTTTGCTTTTCACTTCTCTTCTTTTCACAGCTATTTGTAAGGCCTCCCCAGACAGCCATTTTGCTTTTTTGCATTTCTTTTCCATGGGGATGGTCTTGATCCCTGTCTCCGCTGGATCATGGAAAAAGCAAGAGAGTTCCAGAAAAACATCTATTTCTGCTTTATTGACTATGCCAAAGCCTTTGACTGTGTGGATCACAATAAACTGTGGAAAATTCTGAAAGAGGTGGGAATACCAGACCACCTGATCTGCCTCTTGAGAAATTTGTATGCAGGTCAGGAAGCAACAGTTAGAACTGGATATGGAACAACAGACTGTTTCCAAATAGGAAAAGGAGTACGTCAAGTCTGTATATTGTCACCCTGCTTATTTAATGTCTATGCAGAGTACATCATGAGAAACGCTGGACTGGAAGAAACACAAGCTGGAATCAAGATTGCCAGGAGAAATATCAATAACCTCAGGTATGCAGATGACACCACCCTTATGGCAGAAAATGAAGAGGAACTAAAAAGCCTCTTGATGAAAGTGAAAGTGGAGAGTGAAAAAGTTGGCTTAAAGCTCAACATTCAGAAAACAAAGATCATGGCATCCGGTCCCATCACTTCATGGGAAATAGATGGGGAAACAGTGGAAACAGTGTCAGACTTTATTTTTCTGGGCTCCAAAATCACTGCAGATATTGACTGCAGCCATGAAATTAAAAAAGATGCTTACTCCTTGGAAGGAAAGTTATGACCAACCTAGATAGCATATTCAAAAGCAGAGACATTACTTTGCCAACAAAGGTTCATCTAGTCAAGGCTATGGTTTTTCCTGTGGTCATGTATGGATGTGAGAGTTGGACTGTGAAGAAGGCTGAGTGCCGAAGAATTGATGCTTTTAAACTGTGGTGTTGGAGAAGACTCTTGAGAGTCCCTTGGACTGCAAGGAGATCCAACCAGTCCATTCTGAAGGAGATCAGCCCTGGGATTTCTTTGGAAGGAATGATGCTAAAGCTGAAACTCCAGTACTTTGGCCACCTCATGCGAAGAGTTGACTCATTGGAAAAGACTCTGATGCTGGGAGGGATTGGGGACAGGAGGAGAAGGGGACGACAGACGATGAGATGGCTGGATGGCATCACTGACTCGATGGATGTGAGTCTGAGTGAACTCCGGGAGTTGGTGATGGACAGGGAGGCCTGGCGTGCTGCGATTCATGGGGTCACAAAGAGTCAGACATGACTGAGCGACTGATCTGATCTGATCTGATATATTCCTCTGTAGGTGTCTGTCTGTGTGGGTAAAATTTTAAGTAGATATAATTGCAAGGATTTGTTTTAAACTTTTTTCTAAAGAGTCTGTAAAACTAGGAATATTTGTTTTTGCATTGGTTACAAGACTGATTTTTCCCACAGATGAAATTCAAAGGTTGTTAAAGGTTTGGATCTAAATTTTAGAAATTGGAAATTAACTAATTTTTCTTTTCTTTTAAAAACAAATTATAATCCACCTGCTCTATTTTTATTTCCTCTTAACTCATTTTAGTTTTTAAATATAAAATAAATAATACTACTACATTTGGTTTAACCTTTAATTTCCAAGGTAGAATAAGGAAAATAGGCAGAAGCATTTAAACTCTGTGAGGCATAAAGCTGTGCCTGTCTTGTTCCCTGCAGTGGTAAAGAGTTTGCCTGCCAATGCAGGGGACACAAGAGATGTGGGTTCATCCCTGGGTTGCAAAGATACCCTGGAGTAGGAAATGGCAACCCACTACAGTCTTCTTGCCTGGAAAATTCCATGGACAGAAGAGCCTGCTGGGCTACAGTGCATGGGTTGCAAGAGTCGGACATGACTAAGCAACTGAGCATGCATGCACGTCTTGTTCTCCATTAGTCTCTCATCATAATGGTGAACATTTGTTGAGAAATTGATTTGTGCCAGTTGTGGTTTAGAGCTCATTCATGTGATATCCTGTTTGGTCATCTTGACCATTGCTCCTTTCTCCCTCAACATAACTAGAGTAAATGTTTTAGAGACCCACAGCACTGAGAAAGATTACACTGTCTCATCTCCTACTTTTTGATATATGTAATTCTTATTTTTTAAAGAAAAGTAAACAAATTCAAAGGCAAAACATGTTCGTAAGTACTGAAATTAAGTCCCTTTTTAACTTAGATTGTTTTGATCAAATAATGGTAAATCGAATTAGTTAAAGTTCATTTTAACCTGCCCCCCCCCAACTGATGTAGTCAATATGTGCTTAATTTGTCTTCTGTGGAATTTATCTATGACTCTCAGTGCCTACTGCAGTCCTGGAGCCATACTTCAGTGCCAGCTGATATGGTGATAGAAACAGGTCTATGACATTACCACTGTCTTCAAATAACTGGAGAGACAGGACATGCACATTTTTAAAAACAGTTTATTTATTTATTTTAATTGGAGGCTAATTACTTTACAATATTATAGTGGTTTTGGCCATACATTGACATGAATCAGCCATGGGTGTATATGTGTCCCCCATCCTGAAACCCTATCCCTCAGGGTTGTCCCAGTGTACCGGCTTTGAGTGCCCTGTTTCAGGGCATGCACATTTTATGGAAAGCTTAAAAATAAAAGAACATTTTAAGGGAATGCCAATAAAAGCTTACTTGTAGAATAGCACCTGTTTCCATTTCACTTATTGGTTCATTATTATTATTATTTTTGGTTTCTGTATTGTTCTATGTAGGGAGTTTGGGGAAAAGACACATTGAGCCCATACAAGGAATGAAGTGTTGATGGCATGCAAATGATACAAAATAAATGAAAGAAAATACACACTCCAAGTCCTAATAAGATTTACATGTTTCAGCATCAGCAGAGTAGGGTCAAAAGTGCCCAAGAGCACTGGGTTCCAATTCTGCCATTGAGCTGCTTGAAACAAGCTACTTAATTTATCAGGTCTTCAGTTTATCTGTAAAATAAAGTTGGTGAGTAGCAGATTATGATGATTCTTGTGGATTCTTGCTCTAGTGTTCTCTTTAGACTGTTTCTCTCTTGATGTTGTTTTCCTTTTCCAGAGATATCTTTCAGAAGCATTGGGGTATCAACTCATGGAAAAGTGAAAGTTGACATTCAAAAAAAAAAAAAACAGATGAGAGTTATGGTTATTTTTCCAATAGTTTCATTCTGGCTACATGTACTGAGTCTGCACCTGTGGTGTGTAAAATATTGTGGTAATGCAAAGAGGTTGAAGGTAGAGTCTTTGTCCAAGACACAGTTCTAGAAAATGATCAAGGGGAGAAACATAGAATAGAATCTTTAAAGTGAGGAGAGTGGAATGTGGGAGGACTTCATGGCAAAGGTTACATCCGAACTTCATCTTTTAGTTGGTCAATTATCATTACATCTATTGAAAGGTGCCATGTTTTACCTGAAGCATATCGTGTGGTCATTGGTATAGGAAACATAAGCAAGATATAGACCCAAATTTGATTTGCACCAAGTGAAATTTCAAGAAAAGTAAAGTTTATTTTAAAAATATTGCCTCTGATTTTCTTAGCATTTGACATTTAGGTGAGACATGAATAACTTCACGGAGTTTTGAATAATTCATATTTTATTGGGAAAGAAAAAAAATTATTTCCATTGTCTTAGTCAAATAAGATTTATCTCACTTGAATTATTGTTAATTCAGTAAAATGGCCTATAATTTCATGTTGGTAGGAACATTACTGCATCCAATAGAATGTAGTTTACCATTCTCTGTCCTTTCCAAAATCATGCTCTGCTTGAAACTTTTGGTTTATGGGCTTTTCCCCTCATGAGAGTACTAACCTGAATGTGTCCTGTGAAATGTCACACTACACAAAATTGGCTGTTCCAGCTTTCATGAAGAAGATTATATAGCCCATGGGTTCTGCTTGGCAAGTTTTTCCTCACTCTACACCTCTGCTTGTGGTGATCCCCACAGACTGCCAGCAGCTCTGCCTTTAATGGGTGTTACTACATTTCCTCAGTGACTGATTTTTATTAGTTTCAAAAGATAACAGCATATGTACACACACACGCTGATGTTTCTGAAGGGCACTGTGGTGAAAGATTAGAGTGATTTTGCTTTCTTCCCGATCAAACAATGTGTCTTGGAGAGCACGGGTGAATTTAGTTTTGTGTCACCAGAAAGAATAAAACCTGTTGACATTGTTACTTATCAGCTTTTTTCAATCTTAATGCCAAGGTCTGACTGTTTGGTTAGTAAAGGTTGAGATTATGAGGTTAGATATTACATAAAATCCAGAATTTTCAGAATGTATGCTAATCCAGAAATTATTTCAAAGGGAAGAGGCAAGAAGCCCATGATTTAAGCACAGGTGTTTAATGGCCAACCATGGAGTTAGGTTCACCTCATAACAGTGAAAACCTCTACCTGGGGGACCGAAAATTGACACAGAGTGTAGGACTTCGTTAGAGTGAATATCAATGAGAGAAAAGCACAACTGTGAGTTGTGAGATTTGAACAAAATTAATTCAGCTACACCTGGCAAGCTGTATATTGTAAAAGACTTTAGCACACATACTGGCAGCAATATAAAAGAGCAAAAGGAAATCGCTAGGTCTGGCAAGATACATCACTGTTTTATCTTAGCCACTGAGATCCTTGGGGTATTTCAAATCCTCAGTTATAGCTTCTATAATGACTTATTTATGCAGTTATGTCAAACAACCTAAGTATAATGTATGAAATGGCATCAGTCACATCCACATGAAGCATAGGAAGTCTGTCTGCAAAAGTAGAGGACTTTTCTTTGCAGCCTAGAAATCTCATCTTAAACGGATAATGTGTGAAGCACATAAGGAACAACTTCTAATGTTATATTCACTCTACAAACATATATGGTGCTTCAATGATGTACTGGATACTGTAGTAACAGACTCAATAATAATGTGAATAAAATGCTTAAACGGTGGGCTCTTTCTTCAGACTGTTCAAGGGCTGATAACAGGGTAATCTTAAGCATCTTCCAACTAGATGGGACATGATCTGTACAAGGAAGGCAAATCATCCCCAAGCAGCACTTGCATAGATGGTTTAAGATAGTGTTCCAGTGGGTGGAAAGTCTAGAAATCACAACTGAATGGTCAGTGAAGAAGAGTTATTTAATGGTGATGGAAAATCTATGACAAAAATTTGTATAGCTTCTATTTCATAAGTTTTGTCTTCTGATACTTTCAACATCTTGGTAAGAAAAGGTCAGCATCTTTGGGTTGTATTAGAAACCTGAAACCCCAATATCCTTTGACTTAGAACAAACAAACAAAACAAGTTATCTCATATACTTGCAAAATCCAGGGGTAGGCCTGACTGCAGCACTGATCTCTTCACATTTTGGGTGTGCTTTACAGGGGATTGGGGTCATGCCAGACTCCACCTGGTAATAGCTCAATGAAAGAGAACATCTTTTCCCAGCAGCTCCCAGGTAAGATTTTGAGTTCCCTCTACTTAAATGTCCGGAGAAGGCAATAGTACCCCACTCCAGTACTCTTGCCTGGAAAATCCCATGGATGGAGGAGCCTGGTGGGCTGCAGTCCATGGGGTCGCTACGAGTCTGACACGACTGAGCGACTTCACTTTCACTTTTCACTTTCATGCATTGGAGAAGGAAATGACAACCCACTCCAGTGTTCTTGCCTGGAGAATCCCAGGGATGGCGGAGCCTGGTGGGCTGCCATCTATGGGGTCGCACAGAGTCGGACACGACTGAAGCGACTTAGCAGCAGCAACTTAAATGTCATGTGCACATCCTACTTCTCACTCTGCTCTCTTCTGCTCTCCTTCCCTCTCTTCTTACTCTATAGCTATCCCTGGTGATCTCATCTATGCCTAACTTCAGCCCCCACCAGCATGCTCATGACACCCAAGTCCACTTTTGGAGCTCCTGTAGTGTTCCTGAACTACAGACCTATGTCAAATTGCCTTCTAGAAATCTTTATGAAGTGTCTCGGAGCTTCCTAGGTGTTTAGAAGGCTTTGTTGTGTAGTCTGCTATCTGCTTTATTTCAAGAACAGGTATGAGACTGTGCAAAGTGGATGTTGAGGAGAGGGGTATGTATCTGTAAACTATTCAGTCTGAGAACTGAGATTATGTCTTGCTTCTATACTTGCTACACTAAACATCAGTTTCATCATTTGCAAATGAACACCATTTATATTGCAAGATTTTGTAAAGGTTAAGTATGCAAAAGTTTCATTTGAGTATCGGAAATTTAATAGACTAAGGCATGTTGACTCTGATTAATGGTGATTATTGGCATGCGCTGTTAGGAAGGTTTCTGATGAAATGTCCAAGCTCTTCTGGAAAGGGATTGGTAATTGGTCAATGATATCTAATCTGAGAATGAGATGGGGAAGAGTCAGTCCTCAGGCCTCATACTTGCTTCTCTAATAGGAACTGAAGGAATAGAAGTAACATTTTTATGTTCAGTTGTGGTTGTTAATATCCCCATCATTTTTATTAAAAACTTTTAGTATATAATTTTCAGGTGTGCAGCATTGTAGTTTAACGCCTGTGTACACTACAAATTTATCACCACCACCATCCCTCACCATACAGTTGATCTGACTGACCCATTTCACCTAATCCCCAACCCTTTTCCCCTCTGGTAACTACTGATTGGTTCCCTGTGTGTATGAGTTTGTTTTTGTTTTATTTTGTTCATTTGTTGGCTTTATTTTTTATTTATGTGTTTTTAATATAATTTAAAATTTATTTTTTAATCTTTGAAAATAAAAGTTTATATTTTCTTCAGATTATAGGGTTAATCACAATCATTTGTGCCTCCCTGTCTGTTCATTGTTCTTGCCTGGAGAATCAATCCCAGGGACGAGGGAGCCTAGTGGGCTGCTGTCTATGGGGTCGCACAGAGTCGGACACAACTGAAGCGACTTAGCAGCAGCAGCAGTCCCTTCATTTTTCCTAGAGAGAACAAATTTCAATTATTATAGTTATTTCTTTCAGTTTTTACTTCTCAGACTCTAAATAATATGATCATAATGCTACTTATTGATTTTTATTTTTTTGTCACTATCTGTAGTGATAAAGCCTAGCTTTCTTTTACAACCATTCCAACAAACACATATATAATTTCCATCATCCCAAACAAACAAACAAAAAAATTGGAGAAGGAAATGGCAACCCACTCCAGTACTCTTGCCTGGAAAATTCCACGGACTGAGGAGCCTGGTAGGCTACAGTCCATGGGGTCACAAAGAGTCAGACATAATTGAGTGACTTCACATAAATAAAAAATATTTCTAGATCAATGTTTGGTATTTGCATTATTATGGTTATCATTTATTATTCATTCTCTGATTACATTGTTATTCTTATACACCTTTTTGTTTTTCATATTCAGTTGGCTTCTTTATTTGCTTTTTCAATATATGTCCTTAATTCACCCCCAATTGTACCACATATACAACTGTCTCAGCTATTATGTTAGTATCATCTTTACTGTGATCCTGAGGATTCTTTTCACACCCCTCCTCCTTTGGATCTTCCATTTTCTGGATCCACTATCTTATTCCTTGTTCATCTTTTTGGTGGAACATATTTTCTAGAAGTAATTTTTCCCCAAAAAAGGATCCATTGGAGGTGAAGTTTTTGAATATGGTGTTTTTTGTTTTTTGTTTTTTTTGTTGTTGTTGTTATTGTTTTTGTTTAGTCACTCAGTCGTGTCCAACTCTTTGTGACTTCATGGACTATAGCCCACCAGGCTCCTCTGTCTGTGGGATTCTCCAGGCAAGAATACTAGAGAGTGGGTTGCCATTTCCTTCTCCAGGGGATCTTCCCAACACAGAGATCTATGTGATTGAAAATATTCTTTTTTCCTACCCTCACACATGATTCATGACTTGGCAGAAGATTCTCTTGAAAAAATGGCAGAGTTGCCACAAACCTTCTGTTTGTAAAATGTAGGATCTGTAAAGCACACTGTAATGTATCACAATAAAATGATGTATGTCTGTACAAATACTAACTTCAATGGGTGTGCACTTAAATGTAAAATCTCAAGATGTGAAACTTTATAGAGTAGAAAATCTTCAGAATTTAGGGAGAAGCAAAGTTTTCTTAGACTTGACACTGTAAGTATGGTTTATAAAAGGAAATACATGATAAACTGGACTTTATCACAATGAAAAATATTTTGTTCTGCAAAGTATTCTAGTAAGAGTATAAAAGACAAACTGCATACAAGGAGAAAGTGTTTGCAAATCACATATCTGACAAAGTGTCTAGAATATATCAAGAACTCTCAATAGTCAGCATAAAACACCAAACTGTCTAATTAGAAAATATGTGAAAGACATGATGAGACATTTGATGAAAGATGAATATAGATGACAAATAAGCACATGAAAAGATTTCAACATTAGCCATTAGAAAATTGCAAATGAAAACCATGACTATCACCATATACCTTTCAGAATTGGGCATATAAATTAGGATACAAATCAGTCCTGAATATTCATTGGAAGGACGGATGCTGAAGCTGAAACTCCAATACTATGGCCACCTGATGTGAATAACTGACACACTAGAAAAAACCTTGATGCTGGGAGGGATTGGGGGCAGGAGGAGAAGGGGACGACAGAGGATGACATGCTTGGATGGCATCACTGACTCGACATGAGTTTGAGTAAACTCTGGGAGTTGGTGATAGACAGGGAAGCCTGGCGAGCTGCAGTCCATAGGGTCACAAAGATTCAGACACAATTGAGCAACTGAACGGAAATGTAGACAAGTGGCATTATGTCACCTTCCCTTAAAGAGTACCCCCCCCCCCTTTTTTTCCCTGGCTTGGAGTGAAATCATTGTTGAATACCTTCTATACTGTGAGGGTTTAGTTTTTGTTAGAGTTGGCTATTTGGTTTTGTCCTCAATCCTACGGCATTTTCTTTTCTCTAAAATTGATTCTTATTACTAAGCAATCATCTTTCTGGGGTCTCAAGGAATTAGTGGTGTCTTAGTAAGATCCCTCTAATCTGGCTGGGTTAGACCTCCCATAACTACCAGAATTGTATAACCCTGGTATATCTACTAAGCTCTCAGCCCCACACAATCTCTAGACTTTTCAGAATCCCTCCCTGGGCCATGATCCAGCTTTAGTTAAGGATCTCTAAAGAACCTACACAGAATTCTGGAGAAATTCTAGCTTATCTTAGCTCCTATATTTCTGGCAATGTGCCTGCAAATTATAGCTTCTTCAGAATCCACACTCGCATCTCTGCTTCTTTATCTCAAATTGTCTGCCTTGGCCCCACCTCCATCATTTGCTCCCAGGCAGAAAGCTGAGGCCAATCTGAGGCTCAGACCATATGTTACCTTCATTCCAGAATCATAGGTTTGTATTTATTATGTCCAACGCCTAAAAACAGTTACCTCATATACTTTGCCAAGTTATAAGCTATTTATGGGAGGAAAGTGTGTCTGAGACTGATAATTCCAGCATAGCCAGGAGGAAGTTTGGTTAGAAAATATTACATTAATTTTCTTCTGGCCCTATTTTATATGTTTAAAATTTTAAGTCAAGTGCAATTTTTTTTTTTTTGTCACTGTTGTGAGGTAAAAATCTAAACGTTTCTTCCTTAATTTATGGAACAAAATCTGTCAATATACTTACTGACTTTTGTTGTTTAACTTGTGGTATATTTAACTTTTTATATATTATGTTCTGAAGATATATAATATGCCGTATTATCTTGGTTCCTTTTACTCTGATATCTAATGGTTTTATTTATTGTTGCTTTATAAGAGATCTAATGTCTGTTAATCTACTATTACTCAACATGTAAAATCTCAGTAATATTTTGTTGTTGTTCAGTCACTAATCATGTCTGACTTTTTGCAACACAATGGACTGCAGCATACCAGGCTCCTCTGTCCTCCACTATCTCCCAGGGTTTGCTCAAATTCACGTCCATTGAGTCATTGATGCTATCTAACGATCTCATCATCTGCCACCTCCTTCTCCTTTTGCCTTCCATTTTTCCCAGCATTAGGGTCTTTCCCAATGTTCGGCTATTTATGTCAGGTGGCCAAAGTATTGGAGCATCAGCTTAAGCATCAGTCCTTCCAATAAATATTCAGCATTGATTTCCTTTAGGATTGACTGATTTAATCTCTTTGCCTGCCAAGACAGTCTTCTTGCATCTTCTCATGCACCATAATTAAAAAGCATCAACTTTTTTAGGTGCTCAGCCTTCTTTATGGTCCAAGTCTCACATCTGTACATGACTACTGTAAAAACCGTAGTATTGACTATATGGACCTTGTTGGCAAAGTGATGTCTGCTTTTTAATATGCTGTCTAGATTTTTCATAGCTTTCCTTCCAAGGAGCAAGTGTCTTTTAATTTTATGACTGCAGTTACCACACACAGTGATTTTGGAGCCCAAGAAAATAAAATCTAGCACTGCTTCTGCTTTTTCCCCTTCTTGCCATGAAATGATGGTATTGGATGCCATGAACTTGGTTTTTCGAATGTTTAATGTTGAGTTTTGAGCCAGTTTTTTCACTTTTCCCTTTCACCCTTGTCAAGAGGCTCTTTAGTTTCTCTTTCTTTCTGCCATTCTCTTGGTTTAGAATTATTTTATAACATTAAAGAATTCAACCCAGACATTTAGATAATATTGTTTCATGCTTAAAATAACATGAGGAAACTGTTCTTATTATATCTTTTCATGGACAGAATTAATTTGAGGAAAAAGAAAATATTCGTGTCTTACTTCTAGAGTTTAGAGAGGGTAACTAAACTAGGGTCTTACTTCCTCTGGTTTAGAGAGGGTCTCTTTCACAAAGTTATTTCTATATATACTGTTAGAGATATGTTTACTCTTTTCTTTGATAGTACAGCAAGGACTGGGAAAGAGTAAATAAATGAAGGTGATTTAGCAGTCTATTTCAAAATATCTGCCCATGGTTGTATTAAGTTGTGTATCATGTTCTTTTTCACTTTATAGCGAAAGACTTTATCATTAGAATGAACCCATGTGATTAGAGTCTGGCACAATTTACCAGGCACTGGTGAGAGAATTCCTGAAATATATATTGTCACAGAGTTTTAGTTTATCAAATATGTTAATAGGTATATATTTAAAGCAAGTCTTTGAAGCAAACCTTCATAAAATATTCATAATGAAAAAAACTGTGATTGTTGCCATGGGAATGTGTTTACATGGTGATCAAGCTTTTCCTATTTACTTAAAATTTTTTTACTTTTAAATGAAGAAGTCAACTTGGATGATTGTCATCTCTATTTGAACATGTATTATTGAATACCAGCATGAGATTCTATAGTGTTGAAATCTTCATAAAACCTTCAGGTTAAATTCAAAACTTTTTCAGAGTCAGATTTAATAGGATATTTATTTCCCTATCTGTGTTTTGAAGATTTAGAGTACTTTCTACAGAACTGCTAAAAATACACATCTTTTAGTTCAATTCAATTCAGGGAGAACATGCTTCCTTCTCCATGTGTTTGTGTATGTTCCATAACTCATAATGACCATAACGAAACTCCATCATCCTTTTTACTTATCACTAGGAAATACAATGCTGGGCTGCCTTTAGCACTGGGTTAAAATTCATTTTAGGAAATGCTTAAAATGTCATTACCTCAGAGAAGTTATTCTGCTGAAATGAGAGAAAACAGCTTTCTGGTTACATTGCTTTTTTCCTACCTGAGGTTCACATGTATTTTTCTTTCTTTGTTCATTATTTTTTGGGCGTTGGTGACCATAATCTAGTAAAATGCGTCTGGTTGGTATGTGACCTGCACTGCTAAAGTTTCTAAAACTAATGTGTATATAATTATTACCTTTACGTTTTTGAAGCAAACTTTCTACATTTCTTTATTGGAAAAAAGGGCAATGCTGTACTATTGGATAAGGAAATGGCAACCCACTCCAGTATTTCTGCCCGGAGTATCCTGTGGACAGAGGAGCCTGGTGGGGTGCTGTCCATGAGGTTGCACAGAGTTGGACATGACTGACGTGACTTAGCAGCAGCAGCATACTTTATTAAAATTAGACAAATGGAGAGTAGCTTTAGGGGAAATAGATAAAGATAAAATTCCAGGAGTATAATAAAAAAACGCATGTGTCACTTGGAACTAGATTAAATTAAATACTGGTACACAGTAGACATTGTTGAGATTAGAGTGAGAAGAATGGGATGATTCATAATAAAAATAAAATAATAATGATCATTTATTGAGCACTAATATGTCAGATACTGTGCTAAACACTAAACATGTATTTTTTCCAAATATAATTCTCAGGTAAACCCTGTCATCCAGATACTATTATTATCATATCCTTTGAATCTCAAAAAGTGACTTGCTCAAAGATAAAGTAATTTTAATAATACAGATGTCTGTAGAATATTAGGAGAGGACTAGATCTGGAAGACCATTTAGTCAAATGATAAAAATAATAATGACAACAAGATCAGTCACTGTAATTGCTAATGTTTATTATGTGCTTACTATATGCCTTTCACTTACTGTACAGGTATTATCCTATTTATGGTCACAATTAGTCTATGAGATAGGTGCTATTGTTCTCATTTTACAGAAAATAAAATTAACACTCTGGAAAATTATAAAACTTTGTCTTTTAAAGTATCAGCACTTTCCCCCCAAATTCTGAACCTGTTGGAAAGGAATCCAAAATGTCAGATAGTGGAAAATCAAAATACCACATTTATGACTGATATTAGAACGTGGCTTATTTCTTTGGGCAACTGACTTGCTAAGAGCAAAGCTGAGGCAAAGCCCTGCTAACCTAGGCAGGCCTCTCAAAAATGGGGTGGTGGTCTGTAAGATGTGGGGCATTATGGAGCAGAGAAGCTGTGCTCTCCATTGGTGGGTCCATTCTGGAAAGAGAGAAAAAAAAAATGCAGGTATTTAGCCTTGAAGTCTCACTTCTACCAACTCACTTTTCCAAACAGGTAGCCATCCCTTCCCAGGTTAACTAAGGCAATGAGATCCAGAGGAAAAAGATGCCTCCAGGTGGAAGGAAAGAACAATAATGCAGAGCTAATGTCTTCTCCAACTGCTATGTGATGAAGCAGATCTACCCATTGGGATAAACCAGCATCCTTTCTAGTATGTCAGTAAGATAATTAATACAAAGCACTTAGTACAGTATCTGGTACTTGGAAGCACACAATAAAAGGTGGCTATTAATATTATTATCAATATAGAAGCTGATATTCAGTCTTGGAGTCAGGTTTCCCTGCCTCCTGAGCTCACACACTTAACCCTGTATTGCTTTCCAAGGCTTCCTCATGGGAGGGGAGTGTGTTTTCATTGTGATTAGCTGGTGATCATTCAATAGAGTAGCTTTGTCTTATACTCAATCTCATAACGCAGGACAGTGAGAGGCAGAGATGTACAACGTGCATCGACAGACTTCAGCAGCTGCACAGGGAGCCTTTGGCCCTCACTCAGTAGGAAGGAGTCTGTTTTGCAGTGGCCCAGCAGTGGTTTAGGAAACTCAGGCTTTGTTCTTTCCAAATCAGGCTTAAATAGGTCTCGAGTAAAACAAAAGTAATGGATTTTTAGCAAACTACTGCTTTGTCTATGAACACCTTGTCAACTTCAAAGACTTGCTTCTGTGGGAACTAAACAGCTTGAGCAGAATGCTGCCAATTTACAGGATGTTTGACTACTGTTGGAGGGTCTTTGATGGCAGCAACTACTTTTTCATTAATTTGAAAGGCTCTTTTATGAGTAGACCACAGCTTGAAGAAAAAATAAAATGAAGTGAAAAATACTTTGACAAAAGTTTGTTTTTTTGTGTGGATTTCTGGGTAGTAGAGTCAGATGTTAAAGATTTTTAGGTGTGTTTTTAGGTGTGTGTATGTGTTCCATTATATATATATATATATATATGTGGTGGTGGTTTACTTGCTAAGTCATGTCCGACTCTTGTGACCCCATGGACTGTAACCTCTTAGGCTTCTCTGTCTATGGGATTCTTCAGGCAAGAATACTTGAGTGGGTTGTCACTTCCTCTCTAGGTGATCTTCCTGAACCAGGAATCAAACCCGGGTCTCCTGCATTGCAGGCAGATACTTTAGCAACTGAGCCACTGAGCCACAAATTCATACATATATGAGATAAATAAATAAATAAATAAAAACTAAAAAAAACCCAAAATATATATCAGTTCAGTTGAGTCACTCAGTCATGTCCAAATCTTTGCCTGCATTGCGGGAGACCTGGATTCAATCCCTGGATTGGGAAGATACCCTGGAGAAGGGAATGGCAACCCAGTACAGTATTCTTCCCTGGAGAGTTCCATGGACAGAAGAGCCTGGAGAGCTACAGTCCATGGGGTTGCAAAGAGTTGGGCATGACTGAGTGACTAACACACACGCACACACACACACACACAAGAATCTACCTCAGTGCCAGTACTGTTCGCTTAACACATTGTCCCTGATCCTTAAAACATCCTGCAAGGTAGGAGTTATTATTTCAGTTTTACAGATGAGGAAAATTGGTCTCAGGAAGGAGACCTGACTTGGTCATGCCATGCAGTTAGTGAATGAGGTGTACAGAGAACTCAAAGCAGGGCTGACTTCAAAAGCTTTGCCTTCATCAGCTGTTGCTACTCTTCTTCATGATTTATGATAACATTATCAATGAATGTTTTATAATTGAATCTTCTTATTTCATTCATTTACCAGAAGCCCCTTGACTATTTATTAAAGTCCTACTCTTATTTACTGGAAATATGGTTACTAGCCCAGAGAATCAGCAAAAAATTAGATTACATCAAAAGTATCTAATCCTCAGTAAATTCAAAATAGCTAAAAGTAAAGAAATGAATATTTTTAAATGTAATGGCAAAAATAGAGCATATAATAAAACATGCATATTCTAAGCAAATAATAGATGAATTCTTTTGCATTCAGCTTATTTGACTCACATATTTTTAAATAATTTATCTCTAACTTCTATAAATAAAGCCTTTATTCTTCGATCTTAATCCTGTTTTTCATTCACAGGAAAGTGATATTTTTATGGGCCAGTGAAGCTTATATACCGTTGAGTGACATTTAGGAACTCTGGTTATTTCCATGTGAAGAGAATTAATCTCTTCAAGGAGAGGAGTCAGCCCTCTCCACTTCTGGTTCTGTCCAAATATCTCCAGTTATACTTACTGCCTGAAAGAGCACAGTCTTCAGTACTGTTTTAAATCTTAAATATAGAAAATTTTTCAGAAAGCTTCAATATAATAATGTATCTTTTGAGCTACCTTTGTTCCTGCTTTGTGACTGATAATTAACAAATGTATTTTTCTATGTTTTGATTGTCACTTATATTAGAAATTAATCTTACTTGCTTCCTAGGATTATGAAAGGCTTGAATGTGATAGTGAATGAGAAAGTGATTTAAAATTTTTACAGCTGTAAGCAAACAAAAAATATGTATATATATCAGAACATGTTCATGGAAATCGAATTGTAGATTTTATAGCGAATGAAGTGTTCTTAGAAGAATTAAGTATCTCAGGTTGATTCTTTTTAAATATTGATTTAATTTTTATGGTTTAATTTTATTTTCAATCTTGTCTCAGGGAATCTTTTCTGTTTTTTCTTTAATTTTTCTTTCTTTTTAATAAAGAGCTGTCTGACTTTCTTCAGGCAGTGCTCATGTGTTTGTTAAATGTGCAATTTTTCTTTCTTTATCTGCCATTCTCCCTTCTTTCCTCCTCCCTGTCTTGAAGCCTTATTCCTTGGTTCCTCTGTAACAACACAGAGTAACCCTCTTTTACTTATGGCTAACCTGAATATAAAGCCCACTGGGGATGTTTTCAGTTTTGTGTTTAGTCTTGTTTAGTCTGGCCTTTGGCAAAGGTCCATGACAGACAGCAAATTGCTCTATGGAAAAAAAAATGATAGTTTAGTGACTGATTGGTAATTGGGAGTGTATTTTACCCTATAGATTTGTTTCAAATTTCCATAGTGGGGCCACTGTTCCAATTGGAATTCAGTTGGCATTGAGCTTGGTTGTCTGCTGCCATTGGGACTTCCTGGGATTGCTTTGTCTGTCTATTTATATTTCTGTATCATTTTTGTAACTGAATCACTAAGCTGTGTTGGAAAATTGAATGTAACTCAGGTGGTGAGATTAAAAAAATGGGAGAAGAGAAGGAGAGAAAGGAGAAAGATTCATTTGTTTGTGGTAAAAATCCCCAAAGAAACTCAAATTCAGCGTGAACCACGTTTCCTCGTTAGTATTCAGCTTTTAGATAAACGACAGCAGTAGGATGTCTGAGGCAAGAGTGGAAGAAGGTGATGGAACTAGTCCTAATCATTAGAGTAAGAGACAAAAACTGTGGAATAGGCGAGTCCTCTGTGTCAGGAGCAGGCAAGTCTAATGTATCTGTTCCTGACTGTCAGATACATCAGGTTGCACAAATTATAGGCTTTTACTGAGAGGATTTGGGGCAAGATTAAGGTTTTAATATGAATTTCTTCTGGTGACAATTATCAGTTTGAAGAACCTATATTATACCTTGCAGAAAGAGGGCACCCATCTCAGGTCACTGAATGCTCAGTCTTCCAGTCCTGCTTGAACTATCCTCTGTAGCAAAATGCATGCCTGATTTAAGCAACTCAAACAGAGGCAGGTGTTTTTAGAGAAAGAATGTGGAGTTGTGCACAAGCCCTTCAGGCTTTAATCCTGCATCTCATGGGAAAAAATAGCTTCCCAGAAAAACAAACACCATTCTATTTACATCGAGCTCTTTAAAACATAATTACTTATCTTCAGTTATTCTTGAAGCAGGTGAATTTTCACATTGTTTGGTCCCCCCCTCCCAGAATAGATGTCAGCCCTTTTCCCTTAATTTTAGTGATTCAGTATGTGGAATTTTTGATGCTTAACATTTATTTTTTTGTTGTGATTATTTTATGGCTTGGAATGTTACTTTGAATTTTATATCTTATTCCCTAATAGATTAATAGGGTATCTGTACCTTACAAAGAGACTAATGAAATGTGTAATGTGAATGGGAAAAGGGGAAGGTAGAAATAGGAAAAAGCCATAGCTGGTTTTTTTCTTTTTTTTCTATCATTGGAGGTACAAAAAGCATGGTTTGAATGAAAAAGAAAAATAAGGAAGTCAATACCAGGCATGCTTAGAAAAAGTGTAGTCAAATGTATGTGTGTGTACATGTTTGCTTGTATGTGTGTGCATGTGTGTAAAAGAGAGAGAGAGAGAGATTATGAGATTGGTTTAAACACAATTGGTTTCAAGAGTTGCAGAATTCCATTCATCCTGTATTAAGACGTAGTTCTTCAGACTTCCTTTCTGTTTAGTTGTTTTTTTTTCTTTTTTCTTTTCAGTTCGTTTCTTATGAGCCCTTCTCTGTTAGTGTTTTTCTGCACCCTTATAATAATGAGGATAATTTTTTAAATTTTAAATGTGGAATTTAAGGTGGACCAGAGAGCATTTGCTTCAGGTCTTATGGATGAAACATAAGTTACATTCTCCATGGAGTTTCAACATGATGTTCTGGCACAGAAACCACTAGAAGTCAACTTCACTGGGGACAAAGGATCTTAATGGGAAAAACCCACTTCTCAGTGGAGAGTCAGTGCTTCAAAATTTGTTCTAATGTCAATGCTCAGGGCTCCGTGGTGAGGGGTAAAGAGATGTCAGTCTGCTACATTCCTTTCTTTACCACTTCTTGGCGAGTAGAATATTGGGAACACAGAACATCTCTGTTTTGGTATAGACATAATATAGTGCCACACAGGAGTCATGGGGACATCACCCCATCTGTGGGCAGAACCCAGCATGGTTCTGTGTGTTCAGGTGTTCTGGAGAACATAGCACAGCTATGGCACATTGATGGTCCAGACTCCCAGAAATGATTCAGTCCCCAAATTGACAAGACCAGTACCTGGGTCCAGTAGAACAAGCACTGGAGTTGCCACCATATGTGAGGAATATCTCTGGTACCTTTTGAAGCTGCAGAAAGCATCACCTTTGCACAGAAGTCAGGGCCCTCATCGACATTAGAGGTTTATGATGCAGCAGCAGTTGAGACAAGACTTGGGCCAAGAAAGACCCTGGAGATTCCATCTAACTGTTGGCTTAGTACCTTGTGGAGCTAGGATGCTGTGGAGTGCCTTCTGTGTCAGAAATGTCAGGCACTGGACTGGGCTAACATAGAACTTAAACATATTCTTAAGAGAATGAAAGCAGGGGAGGGGGAAAAACCAGATGCCCCTTGATAGTCTGGAGGGCTTGTTTCTAAACATATGGGATCTTTCCTTGGGTTTGCTGGGATAATTGGAAGTAGGAGTGAAGTGGGGTAGCAGTTAGGGTGATACGTGTCAGGCAATAATGGATAAGTCCTAGAGCCAAACAATATTGTATTTTTTGTAGTGTAACTTGACTTTATCCTGCCTGCCTCTTTGTTGCTCTTCTCACCTCTACCCTTCATCAGACTGGAGAGACCCAGTGAAACATGTCATATAAACATTTATCACCTGGCACTACTTATATTTTGAGTGGGAACATGTACAAAATCCCTAGCTACAGAATTCGAAAGACCCAGAAGTAAAACAACTGCTTTGAAATTTCAAATTTCTTACATAAAATTCATTTTCTGCCTTTGATAACTACACTCCAGACTAAATAACTATTTCCCCAAATAACCAGTTAGATATGTTTTTTGAAATATTTGAAAACACATTGCTCTGCTGTTTTAATCAAATGTAAGCATAACAGAACTGAATAAAATCTCATTCACTATTTTTTCATCTAGTTAATGTCCTAATACTCAATATTAAACTCCTTACAGACCTTCATCTCCAGGAAAAACTTGTTAATTTGATTCGGCTTCTTATCCTGTCCTTCAGAAGTTATAGTTTTGCTAAACCGAAACATAATATTGAAATATTCCCCTTTCATTTAAAGAAGTTCTATAAGATAACAAAATTGTTACTTCGAGAGGCAATTATAACTTTGCCATAAAGGCCGTGTAAGAATTAGCAATTATCCTCTGTGTTTTCTGGAAACAGTTTCTCATGGCAGGGGAAGAACAAATATTAGACAGGCAGTTGGACTGTTTGCTTTTTTGGCTCAAGAACAAGCGATGATATCTCACAGGAGCCTGAGCAGTGTTCACAAGCATTCCACAGTATGATTTATTTTTATGACTTACTGACATATGTTATGGGCAGTGGAATGGGATGTCTTCTTTTTTCCCTGTGGCTTGTTAAGTATTTAAATGAGCAGACAGAACCATGCATCTCCTTCCTTCAAGAGCCCCGTGGGTCATGCTTTTTCATCTTTCTCCTTATTGAAATAGACAAGGAAGGAAATGTTTGCAAATGGGGCTTTCTTCCTAATTTAGCCAGGTTCAAGAAAGTGCTAACTTCTTTCCAAGTATTATCTCCAAATGCTCTTTGAACAGATTCATTTTCTCTGTTCAGACTTTACAAGGCTGCAGGCCATGGAAGAAGTTTGAAGCCCTCCACTTCCTCTACTTACAATGGAATACTATTGTTCACCTCTCTAGTCTATCCAAGTTATAAGTTGCTGACTTCTCTGTTCTAGAATTTAAGAATTAGAAAGAAGAAAATAAAACCACTCAGAAAAAAAAAAAAAGTCCCCAAGTGAGTCAGTGTCAATTAAAGGGACTCCTTGATGCAAATACCACATCAGCATCAATTTTGTCACTTAAGAATTTTAAGATCAGAAGCAATTACATTCAATAGCACCTTGTTTTTATGTGTCTACCCTTCATAGCCTTGGCTAGTAAGTCAGCCTGCACCATAATTTACACTGACATCTAATTTCAGTGGATCTGCAAGCAATCTAACAGAAGATGGAGGCACTAAGAGGAGAGCAGTCCAACTTTATCACTGCAGACATAAAGATTCATTATTTTTGCCAATTTCAAAAGTGAACCTTATAAATATCTATGCTTCTCCCCTCTGTTTTGCATATCTCATGACTTGAATTAATTTATGTTTTAGGCAAATGATTTCTACTTAAAACTAGATGATTACATACTTTAGCTGGTTACAGAAAAGCACCTAAGTATGGTAACTACTTGAGTTATAGATTTTTTTCCACCTTAGATTATGTGCTAAAGAAAGAACAAACACTAAGACTTTTTTTAATGTATAGTTATTCTAAGAAAGTTCGATTTTGTGGTGCACACTATTGGAATGTCTACCCAGCTCATTGCCATTTTCCCACTCCGAGAATGGCATCCATACAAAGAAGGGGGCCTCCAGAGGCCATCCAGGCCCCTCCCTCCCTGAAACCTCTCCCTTCCTGGCTACAGTTGATTGGCAGCTGACTCAAATAAGTCTATTTAGAATCCATCCTTGAGAGCTATAAAAATTGAAACTAGGAAGAAATTTTTTCTTTGATGGTGAGACCACTAGACAAATGACTTGAAAAATTTTCTGTTACTGAATATATGGAAGGAGTAGGATGGAGTAGCTGAGGGTTTCTCAACTGTGGGAGCTGTTGATACTTGGAGCCAGAAAATATTTTTTGTGGGGACTATCCTGGGCATTGTAGGACATTTAACAGCTTCCTTGATATCTACCCATTAGATTCCTGTAGCATTCCACAGTTTTAACAACCAAAAATGTCTCCAGACATGCCTGATGTCCCAAGGGGAACAACATGACCCTATGCCTCCAAGGACAATCATTAGAGTAGAGGAAAACAAAGGCAACACATGGAGAGAAACAGAAACTGGGGGTGGCAGAGAGTTTCTTACAGACATTGTCTGGAGAACTTAGAATTATTTTTCTTATCTTTAAGCCTCAGATGTATTCCTGCCCTCCTGTATTTCATTATTACATTAAACAGTTGGCATAGGTTTTTTTCTTTTTCTTTTTTTCATTCTTACTTCCTAAAAATTTGAGTTGAGCATATAACGTTGGGAAACAAAAATAGTCCTGCTTGATATGGTAATAGATTGTGGTAGATTAAGCTTATTTTAAAAGACCATTTCAGAAGGAAAAGATCTACATCCTCGAAGTATCCACCAATCTTCTCTGAGTTTTAGAAACAGAAGTTTTTAATAAGTAAATTTAAGAAGATAGGTGTGGGTGGGTGGGGTGGAATGGGGAAAAATTGTTAAATGGGCACGGAGCTTTAGTTCTACAAGATGAAAATAATTCTGTGGCTGAGTGTCGGTGATGGTAATTCAACATAATGTACATATGTACATAATGCCACAGAACTGTACATTTAATGATGTTTATGATGGTAGATTTCTGTGTTATGTGTATTTTACCACAATTTTAAAAAACAGGTAGGTGTAGGTGAGAGAGAAGGAGAGACGATTGGGTTAGGCCAGGTTCAGGTAATGAGCTTGAAAGTGAGATGAAGTGGAAGTGTTAATCGCTCAGTCATGTCTGATTCTTTGTGACTGCATGGACTATAGCCTGTCAACCTCCTCTGTCCATAGAATTCTCCAGGCAAGAACGCTGGGGCTGGTAGCCATTCCCTTCTCCAGGGCATTTTCCTGACCCATGGATCAAACGTGGGTCTCCTGCATTACAGGTGGATGAGCCACCTGGGATGCCCGAGCAGGGGTGGGTGTGAGGGAGATGGATGGTGGTGGTGGTGGTGGAGGGGTGGCAAATTTATAAAATCATTCAAAGTCCCTTAACTCCTTAATCATTTAGTCAGATCACCAATTTTCTCAACAGAATCCATCTTTTGCCCTTAAATTTACAGATGGAGTTGTTGATCAGGCAGTAAGGCCATGATCAAATTTCTCCAAGAGTAAGTAAATAAAACCCCTAATTTTCATAAAAGTAGAAAATGAAGAAAAATGAGTAAAAAAGGAATACCACCAGATTTTCTAATGAAATTAATATTTCCTGATAAACAACTGTATTAGAAATATAGGAAAGGCTTTGAGACAACTGAAATATTTTCCAGGTATTCAGGTTTCAATTATAGTTACTAAATATTCTGCACTTTTATCAGGATTATTATATCCAAGGCATAAACACAGTTAAAATGATTGAAGTCTTCATAGTATAAATCTCTCTTAAACCAATAATTCTCTGGTGTAGTATTTCTCAGTAACATTAGGTGCACAGAGTGCTCTGATATCTCACTGAATGTTATGTCACTGAATGGATGGAACACAGGATCCCATCTAAGGCGGTGCAGCCAAATTCTTAGTGTCACTTATTTGTTTTCATACCCACTGCCTTTTCTCATATCTATAATCTGAGGCAGCATGGTGTTTTGGTGACATAGTCTTAATTGTAAAAGTCCTTGTTCACATGTGTTTTCAAAGGAGCAAATGTGTATTTTGTGAGAAAAAAATAAAAGATTTCTGTTTGTAAGTTACAGTACACTGCATAAAAGCTTGAAGAGATGTGGAGTTTGAACTTTGGTTGGACCATGAACACCTTTGAGAATCTAGGATAATCATATAATTTATCATATAAACTTGAACACTTTGAGAGAATAGTGAATAATTATTCTGAGCAAAGAGGCAGCATAAATGAGAATTATCCCAGCCACACTGGGAGGTATAGCCATTTTAAGAATTTGATAAAAAGTATGGGCCCACATTTCATGCAAACATGGGCTCGATAAAGGACAGAAATGGTATGGACCTAACAGAAGCAGAAGATATTAAGAAGAGGTGGCAAGAATACACAGAAGAACTGTACAAAAAAGATCTTCATGACTCAGATAATCACGATGGTGTGATCACTCACCTAGAGCCAGACATCCTGGAATGTGAAGTCAAGTGGGCCTTAGAAAGCATCACTACGAACAAAGCTAGTGGAGGTGATGGAATTCCAGTTGAGCTATTTCAAATCCTGAAAGATGATGCTGTGAAAGTGCTGCACTCAATATGCCAGCAAATTTGAAAAACTCAGCAATGGCCACAGTTTCACAACTGACCTGAAAAGGTCAGTTTTCATTCCAATCCCAAGAAAGGCAATGCCAAAGAATGCTCAAACTACCACACAATTGCACTCATCTCACATGCTAGGAAAGTAATGCTCAAAATTCTCCAAGCCAGGCTTCAGCAATACGTGAACTGTGAACTTCCTGATGTTCAAGCTGGTTTTAGAAAAGGCAGAGGAACCAGAGATCAAATTGCCAACATCCATTGGATCATGGAAAAAGCAAGAGAGTTCCAGAAAAACATCTATTTCTGCTTTATTGACTATGTCAAAGCCTTTGACTGTGTGGATCACAATAAACTGTGGAAAATTCTGAAAGAGATGGGAATACCAGACCACCTGACCTGCCTCTTGAGAAACCTATATGCAGGTCAGGAAGCAACAGTTAGAACTGGACATGGAACAATAGACTGGTTCCAAATAGGAAAAGGAGTACGTCAAGGCTATATATTGTCACCCTGCTTATTTAACTTCTATGCAGAGTACATCATGAGAAAAACTGGACTGGAAGAAACACAAGCTGCAATCAAGATTGCCAGGAGAAATATCAATAACCTCAGATATGCAGATGACACCACCCTTATGGCAGAAAATGAAGAGGAACTCAAAAGCCTCTTGATGAGAGTGAAAGAGGAGAGTGAAAAAGTTGGCTTAAAGCTCAACATTCAGAAAACGAAGATCATGGCATCCGGCCCCATCACGTCATGGGAAATAGATGGAGAAACAGTGGAAACAGTGTCAGACTTTATTTTTTGGGGCTCCAAAATCACTGCAGATGGTGACTGCAGCTATGAAATTAAAAGACGCTTACTCCTTGGAAGGAAAGTTATGACCAACCTAGATAACATATTGAAAAGCAGAGATATTACTTTGCCAACAAAGGTCCATCTAGTCAAGGCTATGGTTTTTCCTGTGGTCATGTATGGATGTGAGAGTTGAGTGCTGAAGAGTTGAAGGCTGAGTGCTGAAGAATTGATGCTTTTGAACTGTGGTGTTTGAGAAGACTCTTGAGAGTCCCTTGGACTGCAAGGAGATGCAACTAGTCCATTCTGAAGGAGATCAGCCCTGGGATTTCTTTGGAAGGAATGATGCTGAAGCTGAAACTCCAGTACTTTGGCCACCTCATGCGAAGAGTTGACTCATTGGAAAAGACTCTGATGCTGGGAGGGATTGGGGGCAGGAGGAGAAGGGGACGACAGAGGATAAGATGGCTGGATGGCATCACTGACTCGATGGACGTGAGTCTGAGTGAACTCCGGGAGTTGGTGATGGACAGGGAGGCCTGGCGTGCTGTGATTCATGGGGTTGCAGAAAGTCGGACATGACTGAGCGACTGAACTGACTGACTGATGGGCCCACTTGTCAGAAAAAAAAAAGTACATTGCATGTTTTACATAGATCACTTTGTAGAATTCATATTTTCATTTTAAGATCCCTGGGACCAGATACATTTGTCCAACATTTATTATTTTTTTTGTCAGTCTCTTTTGTCCCAGGCACTGTTTTTAAATGCTGGAGATACAGCACTGCACAAAACTCAAACATTCCTGCTCTCATATGATTTATATTACACAGAGGTAGTCTGAGTATGTGGTAGGAAGAATTTTAAAGATGGTTCCCCAAGATTCCCATCACCTAATGCAATCAAACTCTAATTTAGATACTGCTGTGGAGGGACTCTGCCATTGTAATTAACAGCTGTTGTTGTTGTTTTAATTGCTCAGTTGTATCTGACCTTTACACGACCCAGTGGATTGTAGCCCACCAGGCTCCTCTGTCCATGGGATTTCCCAGGTAAGAATACTGGAGTGGGTTGCCATTTCCTTCTCCAGGGGATCTTTCCAACCCAAGGATTGCACCCACTTCTCCTGCATTGGCAAATGGATTCTTTACCACTAATTAAGGGAAGGCCCTTAATTAAGGGTAAAGGCCTTAAAATAGGGAGAGTTTCCCGATTATTTTCCCAGATAACCCAGCTGGGCCCTATCTAATCACTCGAGCCTTGAGAATCAGAGAATTTCCTTCAGCTGGAGTGAAAAGAGACTTGGAAGAAGACCTAAGGAGGGATGAGGCCAAAGGGTAAAGAGATTCAAAGCAGGATAAGGACTAGATCTTCTGCCTGAGCCTTTCAGTGTGAGGAAGAGGACTAAGAATGCAGACAGCTTTTGGAAGCTGAGGCTGACAGTCAAAAAAAGAGATGGGGGCTTCAGTCTCACAACCACATTGAACTGAATTCTGCAAGTAACTTTAATGAATTTGGAAGCAAATTCTAGAGTCTCTTGCTAAGAGCCCAGTCAGCTAACACTTTGATTTCAGCCTCACAAGACCTGGAGCAAAGAGGCCCACTGGACTACAGAACTGTAAGATAAATTTCTGTTGTTTTTAAGTTATTAAGTTTGTGGTAATTTGCTTTGCTAACAATTCAAAACCAGCACAGACAATAAACAAGAAAAACAAGCAAAACATTTGCTAGTAAATTATGAAATGCTAAGGAGTAAAACAAAACAAGAAAGGAAGATATTAAATGGAAGGGAAGGCCTTCCTGAGAAGGTAACATTTTGAGAAAAGACTTGAAGGTCTTGAGGGAGTGAGCCATGTGGCTACTACTGGGGGCAAAGAGTATTTCCTGGAGTGGGAACAGTAAGAGGAAAAGCCCTGAGCTGGGAGTAGGTTTGAGAGTGTGAGGAGTAGCCGGGAGGCTGGTATATTTGGCCAGAGTGAATTCAGGAAAGAGTGGAGGGGATGAGGTAGATGGTGTGGCGGCTGCTTTCTGAGTGCCATGCTGGTCATAGCAAAGACTCCGGCATTTATTCTAAGTGGCAGGAGTCATGAGAGCATTGTGAGGAAGGGACGGGATGCTGTGATTTGCCCTGTGTGTGAGCAGAATCACTCTGGCTTCTGTGTTGAGTGCACACTGCAGGAAGGTAGGGGTAGAACCAGGGGTATCAGCTAGAAGGCTACTGTAACTGTCTGAGCAAGAGATGATGTTGGTTTGAACTTAGTTTTGGGTAGTAAGGACTGGTGAAAAATAGTCATATTTAATTTTAAAGTGTAGCTGATAGGTTTCTCTGGCTGACTGTGGAGGATGTATTAATCATACCATGATCTCCAACCTTTTTGGCAGCAGGGACCAGTTTTGTGGAAGACAATTTTTCCATGGACTGAGATAGGGGTGGTTTTGGGATGATTCAAGCTCATTTCATTTATTGTGCACTTTAATATAATGTCACTGCAGATCTGACAGGAGCTCCAGGTCTGAGGCCTGGAGATTGGGGACTGCTGATGTAATAAACTTTTTAATGTAATAAACTCTTTAACAACTCTGGTCATAAGACAAACTCAAGATTATACAATGTGTTGGACAAAGGTCTGTCTAGTCAAAGCTATGGTTTTTCCAGTAGTCATGTATGAATGTGAGAGTTGGACTATAAAGAAAGCTGAGTGCTGAAGAATTGATGCTTTGGAACTGCGGTGTTGGAGTAAACTCTTGGGAGTCCCTTGGACTGCAAGGAGATCCAACCAGTCCATCCTAAAGTAGATCAGTCCTGAATATTCATTGGAAGGACTGATGATGAAGCTGAAACTCCAATACTTTGGCCACCTGATGCGAAGAACCGATTCATTGGAAAAGACCCTGATGCTGCGAAAGATTGAAGGCAGTAGGAGAAGTGGACAACAGAGGATGAGATGGTTGGACGGCATCACCCACTCAATGGACATGAGTTTGAGTAAGCTCCAGGAGCGGGTGATGGACAGGGAAGCCTGGCGTGCTGCAGCCCATGGGGTCGCAAAGAGTCAGATACGACTGAACTGAACCAATCAGTTCAAGTGAAAGGGGAAATTATCAATTTTTGTCATGCACGTAGAGTGGAGTGATTTGGTCCATTTTGTGTGCTGTGTGCATGCACACACTTCTGAAGCATTGGCATAGTGACGTGGTTCCTCGTAGACGATCTGAGGTGCTGGAGTTTAATGGCTCTCCTGGGATTCTGAGTGTTCCTTCAGAAGTGATTACACCTGTAAACTCTGAGCCCCAGTCCTGCCCCCACTTTAAACTGCTTTAAAACATGCATGTAGAGTGAGTGAGGAAATACAGAAGTGACCCAAACCCACAACACATAGACCAAGTTTTCAGAAGTTTGAAAACCTAATAAGAGACGGAACATAGGAATTTGGTGGAAATGTCAACTAACGTGGAACTTTTTAACCTGGAAAAGTCAAGTCACAGGCATGATTTAATAACTTGACTAAGTATGTAAAACATTACAGCTCAATCAACGGCGGCAGCTCTCCAGTGCATCTACAGGAGATAACCCTGGGGATTTAGGTCAGCTAGGAGGCAGAGCTTATTTGCAGCAAAGATTATTAAATAATGGAAGAAGTGCCTGAGGAGTCTCTGGAGGCATTTTTATTAAAATACCTGAGGGACAGAAATCCTAACACAGTAGTAGTGCTGGAACTCTCCACGAGATGGCAATCATGGGTTGATGCCAATTTTTGTTTTCTCTTGAAAATATCTATAGGGTTTACACTTTGGCAGGAAAAAATAAAGAATCATGACTTATGTGTCACTGTCATATTTTGTACTTTATTATCTATGGATGAGTTCTATTTCTCCAAACTTCCATCTTCACTTAAAAAATATATTTATTTATTTTAAAATATTAGTATGTAAGGCTGATACTTTGGCTACCTGATGCAAACAACTAACTCATTGGAAAAGACCCTGATGCTTGGAAAGATTGAAGGCAGGAGGAGAAGGGGATGATAGAGGATGAGATGGTTGGATGGCATCACTGACTTGATGGACAAGAGTTTGAGTAAGCTGGGAGTTAGCGATGGACAGGGAAGCCTGGTGTGCTACAGTCCACAGAGTCGCAAAGAGGTGGACGCGACTGAGTGACTGAACTGAACTGAAGGCTGAGGGAGACATGTTGCAGTATTGGGGGGCATATTCCTTCCTGCTTTCACATGCCAACAGGAGAACGTTGATCTTCATGGGAAGCTTGACAAACAAGAAAGTTTTCATGTGATTTAGAGGTCTAAGCACTGAAATGAGGCACTGCTTAAAAATTGGTCTATAGGAGAAAGTTAGAAACCTGGCTATTTCCTCAGAGTGAAAAATTATGATTTAAGTGAAGGCATGTGGAAATAGTATGTTTTACAAAATTCTGAGTTATGGTTCCTTTAAGAATAAGCATTGTCATTCTTCACATTCAAGATGAAATGCTTCCAACTTAAAATTCAAAGGAGAAAATGTTCTTTCATTTTTTTTTTTAAAGGAAATTAACTGCTTTCCCCCTTGTGTACCTGTTACAAAATTTCATGTACTGAGGGGTACTTCTTGCAAATGTATTCATCTATCACAACTTTATTCTCTATTTTGCCTGATGGCCACAAAAATTAAAAAGTATGTTACTGGTATATTCTATCAGTTCAGAATTTTCTCTGTCCTCCTTCCTGAAATTAGCCTCCCTGATGCCACCTTTATATTACAAAACTATCTGGTCCCTGGATTTTGTGCATATTGTATCTCTAATGTGAACATTGATATATTTGGGCCTGGAGTATAGCCAGTTCTCCATAGCTGGCATCCACAGGGAAGTCAATGGATTCCCTCCCATTCCCTATTCACAGGGACCATTAGCTGCCTCTTCCTTGGCATCCCTTTGTGGCAACCACAAGATCCATCGGGTTTTCCAGCTTATTAGTAAGCCTCTTTCTCTTAGCTAACTTCCTTTCTTTCACTGGCAGAGGAAAGCCAGATTCTCTTCCAGGCTCCTCGGGTAACTCCTGCGGGGCACTGGCTGCCCTGTTTGACCACAGCTCCCTTAAGTGGCTCTTCTGCTACTTCCTGGCCAGCACAGGTGGGTTGCAGTGTGTTGCAGGTGACAGGTATATAACCTGCCTTTATAACCATCTCAAGACTGGAGTGTTCTTCCCTCTGCACGCCGCTGTGATGATTTCTCTGTTGCCTCCATTTCCTTATCCTTTGTTGCGTAGCATAGACATCCTGACATCCATTTCAGCTACTGTCTCATCAGTTAGAAAATCCAGAAGACAGTGTGTGTCAGGGGAGAGATTTAAATTAAGGTTTGCCTTTCTTAATGTATGTGAAAAATGATGAACCACTGCTAATTCAGGACACTTTGGGGAAAGAAAACATTATTGATTATAGCTAAGAGATACTTTGGGCTCAGGATCCTCCAGTTACTAGTTGCATGACCTTTGACAATTAAAAGATGTAGTTTAATAAAATTATCACTTTGTGAGGAGTATGCATGACCTTACAGACATTTTCCTGTTTAATTTAAAACAATGTATGTGGGTAAAATTTAAATGAAGACAAAACCATTTAAAGTCTGGGTTTCCACAGTTCATGAAGGCACTTTATACACAGAGAGACTCCACATTTTGAAAGAAATATGTGAAACTTGCTCAATTTTAATGTCCTGAACACAAAAATTGTATATATAAGTGAATTCAAGGCTCTCCCGTATTATTTTTCTTATAAAATTATTGTTATAAAAATTATGTTCAAAACAATATTGTTTTCAATACATCTGAGCATACAATTAAATACTACTTCAAGATTTAAATCAAAGAGTAAGGAAGAAGGAAATATGAATCTATTTAGGCAGAAGGAGGGAAAATGTTACTGGAAGCAACAAATTGTTACAGATGGTACTATAGATGGTGAGAGGGTTCTCAATATAAATATTTAAGTTTCCATGAATTTCATATAGTTAATAATTTACAATAATTAAATCGTATGTTGCCAATAACACTTGTGGGTAACGACCCAGGTTCATCACACCGTATTGACTTACTATACAATTCTTTCTTCAGGTTTAATGTGTCAACTTAGGTTTCATGCCAAAGGGAAATTTCACATGTGCTTTGCAGTATACTGGTTTCCAACGCGATTCCTTTCCCACTGTGCTTATGTGTCGCATGTGTACTTGCCTCTGTGTGAGTGAAATGGCTTGGCAGCAGGGAGGGGAGGGCCAGCCCCCCTCTAGCCTGCCGTGGGCGGCAACTCCATAGGTTTTCACTGGAACTCATGTAAAGTTTTAGATACTGGCCACTGCCAGCTCAGAAGATAATTATAATAAGTGAATTCTGTCTGGAAGCCAAGGAGAGAAAATCTATCTGGCACTGAGATAAAAGACGACGACTCTATTGTTTTACTGGCCTTGTACTGGAGTCTGTGGCAGCAGTAGGGGATGGAAATCGTGTTCTCCCTCCCGTGCCTTTCTGAACCCAGAACAAACCAATTACGTTTTTAGAAGGAACCACTTAGAGGACAACCAATTTCACTGCAAGCGTCCTGGAATCCAACAGCTTTGACATGGCTCTGGTTGGAATGACATCTCTAAAATTGTCTCTCTGCTGCTCACTGTGTGACTCTAGTGTTTACTATAATTCGGTAGCAGAAGCCATAAGACTTGGTGCCTACTGTGTGCAGTCCTCTGTGGCAGGCTGCCGCCATCATAGCTGTGTGGCTGCATGGTGTAGGAAGCTGGCCTTACGTGGGCTCCTTCAGGAGGTAGGTGGGGTGGGGGGAGCTGGGGAGCAGCAGAGAGCAAGCAGGGAAGAAATTTCTTCACAACAACTGGGTAGGCAAGTGGCCAAGCCCATTACTGGACTCTGATTTTCCAGTGTGTCTCTTTTGAAACAAAATTTCTCATTCTTTAAGCAAAAGAATCATTTTACTAGTAAATGGGATTTTTCTCTGCAAAGCTGGTCTCAAGAAATAGCATATAAGTAGCCCTGAAGTAGATTCTGATGGCTTAATTAAAGCTATTGCAGAATGCAATTCCAGTGCACTGCTGTCTCAGGAGAATTGTTGCTTTGTACTAACTGGTAGTGCAAATCACTTGTCAGGGGCAGGAATAAGGTGTAATATGAAAGAATTCATTCACAGTGACGTTTTATAGATTTGAATAAATATTGTTTGCTGTTTTGTTGGCAATGTATAAAATTCACATTTTAAGGATAATGGGAATCATTCAGGTATCGCTATACTAAGAACAGGCAGCTGGTATTCATGTGTTTGAAAAGTTGGTTATTGCTTCAGTTTATATAAATTAAATCCTTTCCATATTGATTTATGATATTGGGTTATTGCTTGGATACTCAGACTTAAAGTAATATTATTGGTTTTAGAATTTAATGAAATTATAATCAAACTTTACCTTCATTGTTGCCTACTACTTTTTGATGGTTCCTTGTCTGACAAAAAGGAAAAAATTCATAATGTCAGATCAATGAAAACTCTCTGGGTCACTAGTGATATATTGTTCTTGCCTTAGTGCCTAGCTTGGTTTGTACAAACTGCTTTTCTGCTTCTAATGTGAGATGCCCCTCACATGTTACACTGTACTCTGGAGGTGAGTGTGGGCAGGGTTGGTTCTCATATTTGTGAGCAGATAATGTTTTTGCACATTCACTAACTTCTTGCCTCATGGATGGATTTAGAAAGTATGCTCGAGAATAATTTCCATTGAATGCTTCAGAAAACTGTGGTAACGTGGTGAAAATGATATGACTTACTTTACAGAAATCTAGACATTTTATGTCTAGACATTTATGTGACATTTTATGTCACAATGTGGCACAATGGGAAGGGAAGTAAGAGAAATCCTAATAGGGTGCTTTCCTTGGTGGTAGGAAGGGCCTGGGGGTTAAACAGTACTCCTCCCTACTGCTCCTCTTATATGGGAGGGCATGTTTGATAAACACAATTGGAGAAAAAGCTCTAAACATTTTTTTAAAGGAAAGAAATAAACCATAACACTGAGTATACGTGTTTGCTCTGAGAACAGATTTTGATAAGCAGGACAGTCTAGGTAAAGAGGGGAGAAAAAGACCAGGAAAGAGAGAGAAAGAAATGGCCAGGTACAAAAAAAGATATTTATTAACTTTGGGGCTATGTTTAGTAAGGAATAGTCTTCAATTCCCAAACAAGCTGTGTACCAAAGCAGTAGGGCTTACCTGGTAGCTCAGCTGGTAAAGAACCCTCCTGCAATGTGGGAGACCTCGGTTTGATCCCTAGGTTGGGAAGATCCCATGGAGAAGGGAAAGGCTACCTACTCTAGTATTCTGGACTGGAAAATTCCATGGACTGTATAGTCCATGGGGTTGCAAAGAGTTGGATACAACTGAGTAACTTTCACTTTTCATTTTCACCAAAGCAGTGGAAGTGAGTTGTTTGGTGTGCTTCCAATGAAACAATATCTTATGCGATCAAGGATGACCTCTTTGAAGAATTGATGTTTCCATTTGGCCAAGAAGGAAGAAGTCCTTCAAAGAGCAGGAGGGAACGTATATCTTGGCACACCCACAGCCTGTGTAAAGGTTGCAAGTATTGGGCTGGCCAGAAAGTTGGTTTGGATTTTTCATAGGATGTTATGGAAAAACCTGAATGAACTTTTTCACCGACCCTTAATATGAAAAATCCTGATATGCCCAGAAAGCTGAAAAGAACTTGCTGTGGTTGGGGAATGCTGATATGGAGGAGCACAGGTGAACCCAAAAGAGAGGCAGGTGCTGGGTTGGACTGCAACCCACCAGGCTCCAATGCCCATGGGATTTTCCAGGCACGAGTACTGGAGTAGGGTGCCATTGCCTTCTCCAGTTTGAACTTTACCCTGTATTAAATGGGTGATTTTAAGCAGAGGAATGACTTGGTCTAAGTATGTTTTGATAGCTAACTCATAACCTGAGAAAAGTCAAGTATCTATTTTAGATACAAGTTTTGCCTTGCCTAGGCTATTGTATTTGAGATCTGAATATGGGAATCTGGGCATTGTCAATGTAAAAGTGGGATTTAATGCCATGTGAATGGATGGAGGCCATTTAGGATGAGGGGACAAGAAGACAAGATGCATGAAATCAGGAGAATGTGGTCACAGAAGCCCAGAGAGCAGAGAATTTCAAGAAAAAAAAAAAGATCTAACTGGATCCAGTTTTGAGAAGCTGAATGTCAGGGCCTTTCACTGACAACACCAAACCATAAGCAGCCTTGCACAGAGCAGTGCCAGTGATGCGCAGAGTTGGCAGCCAGGTGAGAGTGGGCTGAAAATACATTCAGAAGTGAAGGTGGTTCTTTCAAGAATTATACTCAGAGGAGGGAACAGAAGGCATGTTAGCTGGGATAGGCTTGAGATCAAGAGAAAGATTTCTTTTCCTTTATTGTTTTTGTAGAACAGAGACTGTTATAGCAAATTTGTATGCTTTTGAACCTAATTGAATGGGAAGGTAGTAGTTTATGAAGTGGGAAAGAGGGGGATACTAAGAAAAAGAAAGTTGAGAAGCTGAGTATACCATGAGGGAGCCTCTGCTTCAATAGAGCCCATTCCTGTTGGATCAGGCAGAGATGAAATTTCTTACTGGGCACTAAGTACCTCCCAGAATCCCCAGGAGAGATAGTCAGATTTGGAGACTGTCTCTCTAAGGAAAGATATTCCAGGCACACTGAGGAGTTCAGTAACGAAGTCCCATGCTTCCTGTCTTAGGGCCTGGGCACACACACTCAAGCTAGGTGTGAAAGGACTGAGTTAACTTTTTTTCTGATATCTTTTTGTCTTTTCATACTGTTCATGGGGTTTTCAAGGCAAGAATACTGAAGTGGTTTGCCATTCCCTTCTTCAGTGGGCCACATTTTGTCAGAACTCTCCACCATGACCCGTCTGTCTTGGGTGGCCCTACATTGCATGGCTCATAGTTTCCTTGAGTTAGACAAGGCTGTGACCCATGTGACCAGTTTGGTTAGTTTTCTGTGCCTGTGGTTTTCATTCTGTCTGCCCTCTGATGGATAAGGACAAGAGGCTTGTGGAAGATCCCTGATGGGAGGGACTGGCTGGGGGGAAACCTGGGTCTCATTATGATGGATGGGACCATGCTCAGTAAATCTTTAACCCAATTTTCTGCTGATGGTTCCCTTCCTGTTGTTTGGCCTGAGGCTAAACTACGGTAGGGGTAATAGCTGTGACGGTGACCTCCTTCAGAAGGACTTACACTAGCACTGTTGTGCTCAGTGCCCCTGACCCCGCGGCAGTCCACTGTCAACTCACGCCTCCACCAGAGACTCCTGGACACTCACAGGCAAGTCTGGTTCAGTCTGTTGTGGGGTCACTGCTCTTTTCTCCTGGATCCTGGTGTGCACAAGGTCCTGGTGTGCTCTCCAAGAGTCTGTTTCCCCAGTCCTGTGGAAGGTTTGTAATCAAATCCCACTGGCATCCAAAGTCAAATTCCCTGGGGGTTCTCAGTTCCTTTGCGGGATCCCCAGGTTGGGAAATCTGCTGTGGGCCCTAGAACTTTCATAACAATGCGAGAAATTCTTTGGTATAAATGTTTTCTGGTCTGTGAGTCATCTGCTTGCTGGCTGTATGGTAGGGCTAATGGTGATCTCCTCTAGGAGGATGTATGTCACAAGGCGAGCCTCCCAGGTCTGCTGCAGCCAGAGCCCCTGTCTCCGTGGCAGGCCACTGCTGACTCATGCCTCCACAGGAGACACTCAAATGCTCAAAGTCAGGTCTGGCTCAGTCTCTGTGGGGTCTCTGGGTCCTAGTGTGCACAAGGTTTTGTTTGAGCCATCTGAGCATCTCTGGTGGGTATGGGGTTTCGATTAGAAAGGAAATCAGTCCTGAATATTCATTAGAAGGACTGATGCTGAAGCTGAAGCTCTAATACTCTGGCCACCTGATGTGAAGAACTGACTCCTTAGTTAAGACCCTGATGCTGGGAAAGATTGAAGGCAGTCAGAAAAGGGGAAAACAGAGGATGAGATGGTTGGATGGCATCACCAATTCCATAGACATGAGTTTAAGCAAGCTCCAGGAGTTAGGGATGGACAGGGAAGCCTGGCATGCTGCAGTCCATGGTGTCGCAAAGAGTAGGACATGACTGCGCAACTGAACTGAACTTTCTCTGATGACCCTGACAGCCAGATGCTTCTGCCATCAACCTCAACAAAAATGAAACATTTAGGGGTCCTGCTTCCTGTCTGCCATCTCCCAGATTGAAATAAAACTGGTTAACTTGGAGGTGAAAAAGACCATGCCTAACAGAAGCCCGGGGGTAACACCACATGTGAGCGCCTCCTCTGCTCTAGTCACAACTGCACAGTCCTCTCCCAGTCATGTTGGCAGCATGATCCACACACAGGCCTTTGCCAGAGGAACAGACATTTCTTCCTCAAGACTAGTGTTTTGAGAGAAGACAGGACTCATAGCAAAAGTCACTTGTACGTTTCAGCAGCCAGTGCTTTAGCTGGATGACATGTGTTTTCTAGACTGTGTGAAGAAGACTTTTGGGGAGGTTTTTTTTTTTTTTTCCACAAAGACAGGTCACAAGGGAAAAGTGCTTAGTTGTTTAGATTGAAGGCAAAAGGAGAAGAGGGTAGCATAAGATGAGATGGTTAGATAGCATTAGCAACTCAATGGATGTGAATTTGAGCCAACTACAGGAGATTAGTGGAGATTGGCGTGCTGCTGTCCATGGGGTTGCAGAGTCAGACATGACTTAGCGACTGAACAACAAAGGTTGTTCATGCGTAGAGTGAATGAGGTGCAATTAAAGGGCCAAAAATGAATTCACTTTTAGAGGTGGATGTTCTTAATGGAATGTTCATTTAACACTGCTTGAACTATTTAACTCTTTCAATACATTTAATTTTTTCTTTTCTGTTTTTAGTGTTTGACTCTGATAACCTTTTTTAGTATTCAGTAGTGTGAGACAGTCCCTCACATAATATAAGGATTCAATTTCATTTATATATACTTTATTTTTTGAAAGTCATTTTTTGTATTATAAAAGTGAGTTAAATTAAACTTATGGCTTAAAAATGCCCCATTTTGTAAATGTTTGTAGACAATTTTGAACACAATGAAGATCTGTATTATAGAGTCACAAATTTTGCTATTAAATAAGTGTAAGTTCTATATAGGTTTGTTTATATCAAAATATTAAAAATAATTTTATATGGCATGCTTTCATAATCTATAAAAGATTTGGTGAAATTGTGTGGAATATTTAAGCTAGACTCCTGTCTTTGTTAGAGTATTTGGAGGGATGTTCTGTTATAAGGAAATGTCATAGCTCCAAGTTCTGCCATGTCAGGGGGTGGGCAGAAGAGGGTAATAGAGAAATTCTACATAATCCTCTTTTACCAAGAAGCTCAGAGAGAAAGTACCAGGCAGCAAATGGTGTCTTTAGCAGAAAGCACAAACTTGCACAATGAGAACTCTGAACAATGAGAGTGCAGTAGGATTTAGCCAGGGATATAAGCTGCTCATGGTCAGCCAGGAAAGCAGGCAGCCAGAATATTTCAAAGCATATTGATGTGTTCATAGAACTCAACTTATTTCTATCTTTAAGTGTAACCATCTGCACATACAAAAATTAATGACTTTGTACAAACAGCAATAAGGGCCCTGAATGGACAAAGCAATATTGTAGAAAAGAGCAGTGGGAAAGAACATGTAGGATGTTGAATCTTAGGTAAGAAATCGAGACTAGATAAGCAGGCAGTTGACAGATCAGAATGAATAGGTATTTTTGCAATTTCCAAAAAAGAAAGTTTATCCTAGAAGCCATACTACAGTATTCTGTAATGTACTTATTTAACAATAGTTATTGAGCACATCTTTGCAAGGTCAACAAAACAGACCATGCCCTTGTTCTTAGGGAGTTGACATTCTTGTAGAAGAAGACAAATATCAAATATATCACATGTGATAAGAATTTTGAGAAAGAAAGCTAGCTAGTATGTATAGAATGGATATGGACTAGAGACTATACTTGGGCACACAGGAATCTGGAAGAGAGAAGAAAAAGCCTCTATTACCCCATTGAACTAATTTTCCAGTGTTGTAAAAACTTTTTATACATCCTCCTACTCCTTTCCACACACACCTCAAGAAAGCTGTAGGAGGCACGTCTTGGAGAAGATTGTGTGATCTGGAATGTTTGTCAGGCGCTCTCTAGTCTTCTCCTTTTTGGCTTTTTAAAGGATGGCTGGTGAGCGCACTGCCCAGAGGAGAATAGGGACTAGTAGACAGTGGTTCTTTTCAGGGCTGACCTGTGTGCTAGAAGGCTATTCATAATCCTTCCAACAGAACCAATCATTTTTCCTTCTCACTCCGCACCCCCACTCCTACCTCAGTGCTGAAATATGAGAAGAAGCAGAAATGAGAGGAAAAGATAGCTTAAAAAAACAAAACAAAACAAACAAAAAAAGGACAGAGTGGAAGCAAAGTTTCAGATGGCTTGGTACTTTTGGGGAACTGTAAGAAGTCTAGTGTGACCAGAGATGAATTTGTTTTTTTCTTATCACCTTCTGTCCCTATTATAAAATATACTTTGAATTTTAGTTTGGATGTTGAGATTTTTTTCTGAATCTTTCATTTTTGAATGATATCACCTTGTTCATAATTTCTACTTTAAATATCCTTAGACATACTATGAGCAAACTTGTCGGATTTACTCACAGGAACTTTAACAAAAGGTACAGTGGTGTAGGGCTTCCCCGATGGCCCAGTGGATGAAGAATCCGTCTGCATTGCAGGAGACACAGGAGGCATGTGTTCAATCCATGGATTGGGAAGATCCCCTGGAGGAGGAAAATAGCAATCCATTCCAGTATTCTTGCCTGAAAAATTCCATGGACAGAGGAGCCTGGCAGGCTATAGTCTGAAGTGTTGCAAAGAGGCAGTCATGACTAAGCCCACACACACATACACACAGTAGTTTACCTCTTGAAGTTCACTTACCAAACATGCTAAATCCCAGGCACTGTGCTAGATACTGTGTTCAAAGGTAAGTTAGACAAAGATGAGTTTTTCCAGTTCTTTTGAGTTCACCAAGAAAGGGCTTCCCAGGTGGTACTAGAGGTAAAGAATCTGCCTACCAATGAAGGAGACACAAGAGGTGTGGGTTTGATCCCTAGGTTGGGAAGATCCCCTAGCATAGGAAATGGTGACACACTCCAGTATTCTTGCCTGGAAAATTCCATGAACACAGGAGACTGGCAGGGTACAGTCCATGGGGCCACAAAGAACTGGATGCAACCCAATGACTGAGCATATACACTCATTACCAAGGAAAGCAAGTCAAATAATTTGTGTAATGGGATAATGGGCTTCAACAGAATGTTATTTTAGAGGCATAGAATAGGGAATACTTAACTACTTAACAGATATTGACTCAGTAGGAGGACTCGGGCAGGCTGTGTTTCCTGGTCTCCTGGGTCTTCGGGTTTCTGGTTGACTTTGGGCAATGAGAGATACCAGGAGGAAATGGCAGGGGAAGGGGTGCAGGAGAATTCTGGGGTTATTTGTTTTCCCACACTGTGCCTTAGATGGTGTCTCTAGCAGCAGCTAGATCTCTTCTGTGGCTCCAGCTGCTACACGTCAGCCCCTTCTGTGGTCTTAGCTTCCACGTGAAATGCAGTATGGCTCCAGTCCTTGCCGGGTGGTTTTCTCTGGACATTCTGGTGATGCCACCTCCCCTCTTCTGTCTCCAGCTGGAGGGGATGATAGTCTTTTTGCTATTGCTGTTCTTTGGGTTGCCTCTCCATCCCGTTTTACTTCTTAACTCACTACTCGGTAAATGTCCTCTGTTGAAATGCCTAGAGTAGTATCTCATCTACTAGTAGTATCAAATGCTTTCCTAAAAGCACCTTGCCTTTCTGATGAGTATGGACAATATTCTAGGTCTGAAAGAATGAACTTTCTGAGGAGGTTTTACATTTGTCAGAGCGTTTTGAGAAATTTTATTTTCATACTTTTAAAATAATCTTCCTTATCTTTTTTATTGAATCTATCAACACTTGCTGCCCTCTCCTCGAAATGCACTTGGACTATGTTGCTTTTACTTACCTTTTATGAAATACTACTTCCTAATTGTGTGTTCCATTGCTACTGCCCCTATATTTATTCTAGCCACCTGGGACCTTGGTGATCTGACTCTGGCCTTTCTTTCTGGTCTCTAACTGTACTCTTCTTTCACCTTTAATATTCTCAGTGATGGTATTCATATTTGGCTGAAAGCTTTCCAGCTTATCTATGGATCATAAGTTTTGTACCACCAAAGTACCAGTTTGTGACCCTGTGAGTAACTCAGGGAAAACTTGCCTATTGGGAATCCTTAACATACAATCCATTTGGCAGTCATTCTAATGGCTGTCATAATGTCAGAACAGGGAGCATCTAGAGCAAGCCAGGGGAAGACTTGTGTTGGTTTTCTGGCTCTGATATACGGCTGGCTGAACTGATACATGACATACCCAGAAGGAAAGAAAGAAAACAATGAGAATACCTGCCCTCCCACCTCACTGAGTTGTTGAGAAGGTCAGACAATAGTTGAATAGTTTAATGTTAGTCACCTGCTTGATTTAAATATGCTATTAAAATTTTGAAATTGATTCTGTAAGTTAGTGGTAATTTCAGATGAGAGAACTCAGGCTAAGAAAGGCCACTTGACCTCCCCAAGGTCATATGTGGAATAATAGTGGGTATGGAACATCTAGACTTCCAACCTGCTGGCTTGCCTTCAATGCTCATGCTCCGTCCTTCTACTTGGATGCCTTTGGATGTGAAAAGATGATTCATCAATGTGTATTTGGGGAAAAAACAGTGTTATGTGCTGTACAAATTCTGGAGCAGAGTAGAAGTTGTTATCATCCTCCTCTGAATTAAGGCTGTCACATGCCAGAGAAAACCAACAGCTTAATTGTTCTCTCTAAACAGCTGACATAATCAACAACCTTCTGAGCTGTTTCCTTTGAGTGAAAGCATTTTATTTTTGAATACTCTGCGTTCATATCATTGTCATTCTATGCAGCCTTTCTTTTGGATCTTTAGCTATAGACCCTGGTGGGAGCAGGAGTCTGTTTGCTCTCGAGTCCGCACACAGATCCATAGCACTGTGAACAAAGAGTGAAGTATGCAATAAAAAGTGAGAGGTGACAGTTGTCTGCAAATCAACGTAATCTAGCTGTCGACTGTTTGCTTTAAGAGTTCAGTGAAATGCATTGGCTTAACTTTTGCTTTTGTTGTATCACAAAGAAAGACACTAAGAACTTTCAAAGGCATACTAAAATAGTCATTCAAATCTTTTCCATATTTTCACTGCATTCTGAGCATTCTGAAAATGTTGTGCCACATTTTTGCCACATTTTAGCTGTCATTCTGTTTGCTCCATGTTATGTGTATTGCTGTTCATTCAGTTTATAGTTTTAAACTGAAGTGTGCCACACTGATGGTGTGTAGACATTAAAAGAAATATTTTCCCCTCTAGCTGTCTGACATTGTTGAATTTTCATTGCATGTATCTTTCTTTTTTGATTGTGCAGAGAAATGAATAAAGGTGACCTTTTTAGCACAAAATTATGAAATAGATGAAGAGTTCATCAATGTGTGCTGTCAAAAAACCCTGCCTATTTTATAGCAGTAAAGAACAGCCTGCCTGTCAGCTTAGCCTTGATAAGCACACTCTGCTTGTTTCTTCATTCTGCTGGGAAGAAGAGCAGCTGTAGCTTCTAGGGCTCCATAATAAAATGTTGATTTCATCAAGATATTTATTAACTACCAATACTAATACTGCAAGTCATTTGACCACATTTCTGCTTTCTTTTTGCAATTAGATGAGAAATTTGGAAAGATTAATTATTATGATTTTCCAGTGCTATTCACCTCTAGGAATTTCATCAGAGACTTTATACCACTGTATGTTTTTATGCGGTAAGGTTCTTCTGGAGCAGTGTGAAGTGGGCAGTGGAAGAGAGCTGTGTGGAAATAGGGCAGAGACAATCTACTTTCTAATTCCTTCACATTGTCCTGCATGTGCCATTGTTCCACTTAGACAGACATATCTGTACATTTTGATTTATGTTCCCAGGTAACCAAAGTAATCATGGAAGACGTAGTATCCATTGGCCAATTCTGGCTGACACGATGGCAGGTCTTCTCTGGAACAGTCTATTTTCAGCTACTGCCCTAAAAATAGAGAAATGAAAAAAAGGCAGCAGCAACATAAAGGGGCAGGACAGAAGCAGAAGAAACGGAGGCATTTCTGGACTGATTGTTCAGAGGTTAACAAAGAAGGCACTGACCAGGAGCAGATAGTGATCTAGCACAGGGGTTAGCAGACTATTTCTGTAAAGGGCCAGATAGTAAAAATTTTAGGCTTTTTGGCCTTATAGCTCTGTTGTAACTATTCTGCTTTATCATTTTTGTGTGTGTGTGTGAAGACAATTGTAGACAATCATAAATAAAATGAGCCTATCTTTGTCAATTAGCTGACTTCAAGTTTAGGTTTTTGTTAAATAATTCCATAAACTTAGACTCCATCTGTAAGGAGATGGGAGTGGAGAGAGTGGTGCCTCATAAACATATTTTAGTTTCCATGAGTGTCTTGAGTGGAGCTTTAGCAGCATTGTGCCGTATCCTAAATCATGGGTGACCAGGGTCCTCAGAATGCTATGAAGGTTGTAGGTATTTATTTCTAGAGCATCCTATTTATATAACATTTATTGATATGTAAATACTTCCTAAATGATTTCTACAAACTTTTGTCCGTTTTCCTGATTTCTCAAATTTTCTCCAGTTTGAGAACTATCTGGTTTAATCTTTTTAATATCTCTTCATCAATTACAGGATAAAATATTTCTTTAGCCTGTCATCCAAGTCCACAACTTGAACCCAACGTGTCTTTCCAGTTTTATGTCTGGCTTCTCCCATGTCTTAAGTTCCTGCTGTAAAGTGATTTTTGCCACTCCTCTGAGCACAATCTGACCTCTCCATTTCTCAGCTATTATCACCTTATCTGTCTGTGCCTTCTGCTTTGTCTACTTCTGAAAATTTGACCTGTATCTTAGTCTCCAAATAATGTAATGATACTACAGTGCCATACATAAGTATGGCTAATTACTAAAAATACTAGGAAACTTATCTTTGCAAATATATAAAAATTTAGGCTTCTGTTTAATAATAAAACCAGAGAGCTCCAAATTATAGCAATTTAGAGTGTCAAATTTGGCCCAATGAGCTCAGAAGGTATAATAAAGATATCATACCAATTTCTGCAAATTGCACAGTTTTTATCTGTTAACACTTTCCCAGCGTGAAAACACCCCCTTGTGAGGACTATTAAGTTGCTTAAGTTGTTCAGACTGGAATGATTTAATATTACTGCTGTTTGCAGTTTAAATAATAGTAACAATAATAGCATGTAGATTTTGCTATATTGAAGATCAGTAACACAAAAAGCTAGGAACACAGAGGCCTGCAACCAAATAACACATTTTCTGCAAAATAAATGTGGGTTAATGATGAAACCTATTTTCTTTCCCCACCCTAAACTGCTTAAACATACAAAGTAATTCCAAATAGCAAAATGTTAGCATTGAATTGGAATGCCGTTTATAACACATCCCCTCTTACTTGGCTAACCTAACTTTAATTTTGTTTTCAATCCATGTATCACTCACTAGAGTTGCTACTGAAATCCTTATGCTAGAAATGTTTCTTTATGGGACATTTCTCTGCCCTGAAACACATAGTCCACAGCACAGCTAGTAGAAAACAATACCCATGTTATAGATGTTTCTGGGACGAATAATATCTAATTAACAGTCATTTTAAGTGAGTGAGAATTTATGTACAGGGTTTAGGATAATATATAAATACCATCTAGGATATATTCAGAGAAGGCAATGGCAACCCACTCCAGTACTCTTGCCTGGAAAATCCCATGGGCGGAGGAACCTGGTAGGCTGCCGTCCATGGGGTCGCGAAGAGTTGGATACGACTGAGAGACTTCACTTTCACTTTTCACTTTCATGCATTGGAGAAGGAAATGACAACCCACTCCAGTGTTCTTGGCTGGAGAATCCCAGGGACGGTGGAGCCTGGAGGGCTGCCGTCTATGGGGTCGCATAGAGTCGGACACGACTGAAGCGACTTAGCAGCAGCAGCAGGATATACTCAAGATAATATACCTAGAAATATTCCCACAGCATACAGTAGACATGGGCTTCCCAGGTTGTGCTAGTGGTAGAAAACCCTCCTGCAGGTGTGCTAAGACACAGACTTAGCACACACACACGCAGAGTTGCTATAATAAAACAAGAAAACAGTTCTATTTCTACATTCAGTTCAGTTCAGTCGCTCCGTCCTGTCCGACTCTTTGCAACCCCATGAATTGCAGCACACCAGGCCTCCCTGTCCATCATCAACTCCCGGAGTTCACTCAGACTCATGTCCATCGAGTCAGTGATGCCATCCAGCCATCTCATCCTCTGTCGTCCCCTTCTCCTCTTGCCCCCAATCCCTCCCAGCATCATAGTCTTTTCCAATGAGTCAACTCTTTGCATGAGGTGGCCAAAGTACTGGAGTTTCAGCTTTAGCATCATTCCTTCCAAAATTAGTTCCGATCAATTCACCTGCTGTCATAAAACTAAGTTTACTTAGTGTTTTAAGACCCAGGGCCTTTGTGCACCTTCATTCCTAGAAGACCCTGGTAGCTTTGCTCAAAGGAAGCACTTTACTTTGACTCTCAAGGTTTTGAAAATGTCTTTAATATCCGCTGCCATCCCTCTCCAGCTAATAAGTACACAGATAAGACCAGAGAAGCTGTGGTTCTATGAATCTTGTAGCTGAATGTCATGAGTCTGTATTGTTTTACTGGCTGGACTTTATTTAGAGGTGAGAAAAATCTATTTAAAATAACTTTCTGGTTGTTCAGACAAACCAAAGAAGGTATATTATATACTAATATTTCTGCCTATCAGGGAAAATCAAGGGAAAATTTGGAAGGAGTCAGGGAAATAAGAGATGATAAACTGTTGAGCATATTAAGTCAATAATCCTCTAGTTGCTGGCAAGAAGAATTAAAGGGAAGAAGGTAGGGCCAGGGAGCATTGAAAAAAAATGGCAGAACCATAAATGAGCAGGGACAGGTGGATGGTGGGATGCCTAGTGAAGCTTAAGTATATGTTTCTTCACCACAGACAGGTCTTTTCTGACTCTTTTTGTTCAGAATCAGGGAACATCTGTGTCCCAGCTGTTGTTCCCATGACACAATACAATTAGTCCAGCTTAGCTCTGTGTTACCTCTGGCCAGTCAGCTATGGCTAAGATACAGGTTAAAGTAAAATTAAAAAAAAAATGTCACTGACCCTCTGTGATTTGATGTGACTATATGCCTGGAGATATTTCTTCCCCAATTCTACACTTAGGATAGTGACTAGCACATAGAAACAATAAGCCTTTTCCTTCCAATAATTTCCTTTATCTTGGAAATGCATGTTACTTAAGAGACAAGAATGAAACTAAGAGTCATTATAACATTCTTCCTGTAGCTTTTAATTTAACCTATTAAGCACGTAGTATACTTATAATCTTCAAGGGTCTCTGGGTCTAAAAGATAGGAAGCTGTGAATGTTTCCTTCAAGGACTGGTTTGAAATAAGCTTCAGTTCAGTTCAGTTCAGTCACTCAGTCGTGTCCGACTCTTGCGACCCCATGAATCGCAGCACGCCAGGCCTCCTTGTCCATCACCAACTCCCGGAGTTCACCCAGACTCACGTCCATCGAGTCAGTGATGCCATCCAACCATCTCATCCTCTGTCGTCCCCTTCTCCTCCTGCCCCTAGTCCCTCCCAGCATCAGAGTCTTTTCCAATGAGTCAACTCTTCACATGAGGTGGCCAAAGTACTGGAGTTTCAGCTCTAGCATCATTCCTTCCAAAGAAATCCCAGGGCTGATCTCCTTTAGAATGGACTGGTTGGATCTCCTTGCAGTCCAAGGGACTCTCAAGAGTCTTCTCCAACACCACAGTTGGAGCATCAGTTCTTCGGTGCCGGGAGCCAGCATATTGCATATTGAGTGCATATTGCATATTGAGTGCAGCACTTTCCACAGCATCATCTTTCAGGATCTGGAATAGCTCAACTGGAATTCTTTCACTGCCCATAGCCAGTGTGAGGAACTCCGCCCATGACAAAGGTCATGAGGAAGGAGGCTTGGCATACGCAAAGGCGGGATCGAGCCTCAGGAGTCCTCCATCTACCCCCAAAACCAGAGTCTGCCTACTTTCTGCTTTGTGCATTCACCTATACCTCTGACTTTACGGGGGGCTGTCCCCCACTACCTCTCTGAAAAAACAGTTAGCTTACAGCTCCAGTTAATAATTCCTGGGTGTGACAGTGTTTAACCTACAAACTCCTTTGGAAATCCTCTAGCCTGCCTGAATAGGTTTTTCCGGCCACATATGATTGTTCAGAGCCTCCCAACTGTGAGAGGCAGGAGATGTTCTAAACTGTCTAAACACAGATTCTTTTGAGTAGTTAAAAGATTGATTAGAAATTGTATTGGTGAAGGGATTTTCACTTGTTGGGCCAATGTTTGCTGCTAAGTTTCCATATCCCTTACCTGCTGTGTCCCTGGCAGTGTATTGATTAATATAATTGGTGTAAGTAGTAGCTTTAATGTTTGTAACCTGGGACCCTTGAGTTAATTCTTTTTCTTGTTATAGCCCACCACACCTTTGCGCTGTAGGAATGCAACTTTATCTAATGCTTTTGGAGGGTGGCTCCTGACCAATCATGTTTAGAGAAAAGTAAGTTTTCTGAAGAAAAGGTCTTAAAATGTTAACAGGCCTCCGGGCAGAAGATGATGCAAATCACCTAAGCTTTTGCATATGATAAGTTTGCAGGAAGAAAGCCTGGCTTGCTGCCTGACTCTACCCCTTCCCCCATTATCCTCTATGCATAACTTAAGGTATAAAAACTACTTTGGAAAATAAAGTGCGGGCCTTGTTCACCGAAACTTGGTCTCACCATGTCGTTCTTTCTCTTACCTTCTGGCTGAATTATTCAGCCTCTTTTCTCCACTGAATTTCCTCATTGAGCTATCCTTATTTCAACCTCTTTTCTTCACTGAATCTTACTGAGCTATCCTCATTCTATTACTCTTTATATCCTTAATTAACATTTAATTAAGCAATTGTTTCCTGATCTTCGCCTACGCCGTCTCTCCTTCGAATACCCTGGATCAGCCGGGGCTGGTCCCCGGCACTTCGGCACTCAGCCTTCTTCACAGTCCAACTCTCACATCCATACATGACCACAGAAAAAACCATAGCCTTGACTAGACAAACCTTTGTTGGCAAAGTAATGTCTCTGCTTTTGAATATGCTATCTAGGTTGGTCATAACTTTCCTTCCAAGGAGTAAACGTCTTTTAATTTCATGGCTGCAGTCACCATCTGCAGTGATTTTGAAGCCCAAAAAAATAAAGTCGGACACTGTTTCCACTGTTTCCCCATCTATTTCCCATGAAGTGATGGGACCGGATGCCATGATCTTCGTTTTGTTTTTTCTTTTTATTTATTTGTTTTTGATCTTCGTTTTCTGAATGTTGAGCTTTAAGCCAACTTTTTCACTCTCCACTTTCACTTTCATCAAGAGGCCTTTTAGTTCCTCTTCACTTTCTGCCATAAGGGTGATGTCATCTGCATATCTGAGGTTATTGATATTTCTCCCGGCAATCTTGATTCCAGCTTGTGCTTCTTCCAGTTCAGCGTTTCTCATGATGTACTCTGCATAGAAATTAAATAAGCAGGGTGACAATATACAGCGTTGACATACTCCTTTTCCTATTTGGAACCACTCTGTTGTTCCATGTCCAGTTCTAACTGTTGCTTCCTGACCTGCATACAAATTTCTCAAGAGGCAGATCATAGATGCAATGGCCAAAGCTATAGGGAAAAATATGTTACTGTAGTTTAGTAGAGGAAAAAGAGTCATACCTATTTTATATCAATCAGAAGGCTTCATGGATGTCGTGTCATTTGAATGGAACCATTAAAGGTTTAGATGAAAATTAACAAAAAATAAAAGCAAGAATTGAAAGATAGTAAACATTCTAGATAGAAGGAACTGCATGAAAAAGTATGTGGAAAAGAAAAGCTGCTGAATATGGAAATTCAGTAAATGATACAGATTGACTAGATCACTGGACATGTAAGAAAATATTGGGAAAAGATATTAGCACAAAGTTTGTTATTCAACTTGTTTGAAACCTTGAATAGCAGGTTTTGAAATCCAAATACAATAACTTTTATTTGTGTCTGCTTGCCTTTATTTTGACCTGAAAATTGTGAAAAGATGACATCTCCTGGAGGGAGGAGTTGCAGGTATGTCAGAGAGAATATACTCTTGTTGGACTTTTTTTGTAGCCCAGCTGTCTGCTAATATAGTAAACAAGGATAGAAGACAATAAATGTCAGCTGTACTCGACAGACACAACACATATTGATCAACAGTAACCGTTGACACCAGATGGCAGGGTCCCTGTAAGATGTTATTGCCAGGAAACTTCAAATAGCTTATTTCTTCTTGGAAGGATATTCTTGTCACTTTCTGCTGGAATATCACTTTATATAAATTAAATGGAACATAGGAAAAAAGTTTTCTCAAAGTGCACTTTAAGAGAATACAGGGAAAAGGGAACAAGCATTTGGGTATCCAAGCAACAGCAAATGAATTCCTCCTTAGAAGGAGCTGAAGGCTGTTCCCAACCTCTTAGAGAACCTGCTAAAGTTGACATTTCAGAGAAATGAGAGTGTCTTTCAACTCAGGTGTAGGAAAACCCTGTTTGATGAAAAATTCTTTCCAGAAGTCACAGTAACACTTAGATTTTGCTTTGATTCAAAGAAAAGTTAACATCTCAAGTTTCTTGAGGATGAAGATGGTACAAAATAGAACACAAGAGGCCGTGAAAATAGTTAATGGAGCAAGATTAAACCGAGAGCCAATTGTGATACTGGTAGAGAAAGGCCCTTCAACGTTCCCAACAAAAGTAGGCAAAAAGGATATTTCTGATTTGAAATTGGGAATGTGAGGACAGTGTTTCTTTTCATTTTGGGAATCACCCAAAGGTATATAGGAAAACCAGAAATGATCATGTAATCTCTTTCTTCTAAGAACAAGAAATAGATGGGACTTAGACTCTAAACTCCAGAAGAAGAGTGGTTTAAAGTTGGGGTATAAATGAGGTGGAGGGAAGATCCAGAGAGAGGAGGCCTGCACTGCAGAGCTCAGAGCCCTAAGGGGTCTGCCTCAAGTACAAAACCATCATCTCTGTACAGCAAGAGTCTAGAGAGACCAGAAGCTCCTTCCTAAGTAAATAAACTTCCTGAAACAATGTAGTCCAGAAAAAGATTGCTTTAAAATATGAATAATACCCAAAAAGCAAGGAAAATTGATACTATGTTTAAATAATGATGCCATAAAGCAAAGGAGCAAAGTAATGGGAAAACACAAATAGCAAAGCATCATAATAATATTGTTGCCATAAACTAAATGACAAGCATCCCTGGTGGCTCAGATGGTAAAGAATCTGCCTGCAATGCAGGACACCCTGGTTTGATTCCTGGGTTGAGAAGATCCCCTAGAGAAGGGAATGGCTAGCCACTCCAGTATTCCTGCCTGGAGAATTCTATGGACAGAGGAGCCTGGAGGGCTACAGTCCATGGTCACAAACAGTTGGATATGACTGAGTGACTTATCTATTTATAAATAATGATTGTTGATAATTCTGAACAAACATATTGTGATGAATTGTAAGAAATAATTTTGAAACAGTTTTCAGTGTAAAATATGAAGAAGAAATAAGAGCTCAGGGAAGACATGGTGAACAATGGAAGATGGAATATGGAGCTTTTAGGAAACAAATGAAAGAAAAATAAATTACAGAAATTAAAATTATAACAATGAAGAAAAGTCACAGCTAAAAACATATTGGTTTTCGTGGAGGATACTATTATGAAGAGCAAGTGCTAGAGAGAATTTTGGATGTGGATTATAGGCCAAAGGAGTGATTATAACCCACAATGATGACTCTAACAAGAGAACTAAGATAATGGAACAAACTCCTCTTCAAACATAATTGTAGAACATCTTTAGGAGATTAAAATTAAACATGCAGAACTGGAGAGTTATTCTAAAGTTACAAATATAAATGAGAAATTTGTTTTTAAAAAGTGATACTAGTTGAATAAGGGAAAGATGCATATGAGCTAAACTATTAATATGCTAAGTCACTTCAGTCGTGTCCAACTCTGTGCGACCCCATAGATGGCAGCCCACCAGGGTACACCATCCCTGGGATTCTCCAGGCAAGAACACTGGAGTGGGTTGCCATTTCCTTCTCCAAAACTATTAATATAGCATAGCAATAAAAATCAACTGAAAGTGATAATGAAGAATAGTAGCTGATGATTATGTAGACCTGTACTGACCAATACAGTATCCATAGTCATATGTGGCCACAAGAGCAAGTTGCCTAATAAGAGAAATATAAAAGTCTGGCCTCAGACTTCCTGTTGAAAAATTGAACATTGAAGATAAATTGTCTGCAGAATGTTGGGGGAGAGGGAATGTGTGACCCAGGAATTTTAACAAGCCAAATGGTAATTTAAGTATAATCAGCAAGATTTTAAAATATAAAAAGTTGGAGAATATTACTCCTAGTTTTAAAATCTAGTTAAGTGCATATGAATGTGTTTTCTTTCAGCTGCTTCAGTCACCCTCAGTGGCTGGGGATCTATCTTTTTCTCTTATATGCCTATTCTGCTAGTTCCTCTATTAACTCTACATCCAGTCCCTGAATTGTTTTATTTTCAAATATTTTTTCCGTCCTGTTAAAAACCAATTTGCCAGCTTTCTGAGTTTGTGCATCTTACATTTTATTAATGACATGGGCTCCTCTGTAGGGCTCTACAATAATGATTGTTTCCATGACTCTTGACTCTTATTAACCCACATTTGGCTTTAATACCTAACTTTAGACTTTATCTATCATTTTCTAGAATAAGCCTCCTTTAGCCTTACTTCTGTCTTTCTCAACTTCACCTATTATTCCCTTGCTCCAAAAGATGATTATTTCCTAATATAGCCTGTTCCAGGTGTATTAGCAAGTCTAAAACTTGCTTCATCTGGTTTCCAACACAGTATCAGAGAGTAACATTGTAAATGTGTTTGAATGAAGATGATCATGATTACCATGAAGCTCTATCTCCATCTCCGTAAGAGACTTGTCTATAATTGTAATTGTTTACAAGGACAGCATTAACATTAGCATTATTATAGTCAGGTGAGTGTCTGAATAATTGAGACAGTTTCCCATAGATGTAACATTAAATCATTGCATACAGGTGTCAGGATCACCAAAAGATAATTTATGTGCATTTGTGAATATACGTTTTTTAATATTTGAAGTTATTTTTATGGGCACATTTCAAAGGTGATTGAACCCACCAATTTATCTGTCAGGAAAGGGGTCATAGCATTGATGCCATTGTTTTGACATATGATTAGAATGTGACTGAGAGTATGACATAGGATATTAAGTTGTGACTAAATGAACAAGGGTAGCAGGGCTATAATCTGAGCAATGAAACCAGATGTGGGTGAAGCAGTACTATTAAGTTTTTTTTAAGAATATAAATGAAAAATCAATGTATATGAAAAGGTGTTTAAAACCAGGTTTCATCATGGTATAATTAAAATTATAAAGCAGAAATAATATTTAGCATACTGATGTTCATATGAAGTTATGAAGGAAACTTAGGATATGCTAAAGAGAAAGTAGAACGTCAGAAGTGATGACTTTCCTTTTCAAATTATGGTTTTCTCAGGATATATGTTCAGGAGTGGGATTCCAACATCATATGGTAGATTGTTTTTGAATTTTTTATTTATTTTATTTTTTTTCAATTCAAAAATTTTTACTCTCCATAATATTCTCCATAGTTGTTGTACTAAGTTACATTCCCAACAACAGTGTAGGAAGGTTCCCTTTCCTCCACACCCTCTCCAGCATTTATTGCTTGTAGATTTTTTGATTTAGTAGACAGTTTTTCTCATTTAAAAAATTAGGCTAATACTGACTTTGATCAAGACATGGGAGAGTACATTGCTAAAACAATGGGTATAAATATTGTCATAAATATCTATAAAATAGATATTCTATTCTTAAAAATCTTTTGATAACATATAAAGATAAATCAGTTCTAGATAATGAGTGATTCACTAACCTACAAATGAGAGAAGGAGACATTTCTGAAACAATTCATAGAAAATGTTTAACCTCTTTAGAAATAGTGCAGGATTGTTATACTCTGGTTCATTTTCACTTCGAGGGCAGAATCTTCTAAGGAATGTCACAACAGTTTTGAAGTTGTGAAGTCAGCTCAGGTGCTGACTGGACCACATCAATTCTGTGCCCCCTTCCCAGTGATTTTGTGGCTGGGTTCAATCACATTTCAGGATTTGGAATGGATACTGTCATGGATGAGGCCTCAAATTGACACTACTCTAAACATGGTTCTTAAGTTGAGGTCTAATTCTTATAAAGTTTCCAGACTGCTCCCTTGTCCACATGTCTATCTAGTATCTGTTCTAACACTGGGTTCCCTTTGCTTAGATCTCTAAGTCAATCAGCCCTATCTTTTTTTTTTTCCTCTCTCCAGCAATTGAGCACTGTTTTTATTTTGCTCTCACAGTAGTTTATCAACCACTACCTAGGTTATGTAGCTAAATTTGAGATTCAGAAACCTAGAATCATGTGAAAGCATTAGAGCTGAGGAAGGATGGCAGACATACCATGCAAATCCAAAAGAATTTTCTGTGCTGGTCATTATCTGTCAGCATCATAAGTAGTAATGCAGGTATTGACAGAGAACTCTGGGCTTGTCTGATGTTCCCTGGGCACAGTTTCTTAGGCTTGGGTATCCCCAGCATTGTCTGATCAATTAGGCTTTCACAATACCAGAACCTGGCACTGGTCCACTCTATCTTGGTTTTGTTTTCTTTGAAATCAAAGCCTGAAACCAGGACTTGGTTACATAGACTTTTTTGGGGAGATAACAACAAGTAGCAAGGAGAGAGTGGGTAGAGCATGACAAGAAAAATTGGTGCATTGAAAGATTGAAGACAGAAGGAGAAGGGGATGACAGAGGATGAAATAGTTGGATGGCATCACTAACCCGATGGATATGAGTCTGAGCAAGCTCTGGGAATTGGTGATAGACAGGGAAGCCTGATGCGCTGCAGTCCATGGGGTTACAAAGAGTTGGACATGACTGAGCGACTGAACTGGAACTGGATATCTCTGTTTTAGGCAAGGTAGACTTTTATTTCACCAGAACCTTGGTGAAGCAGTGAACACTTGCAAAAGGTGTTTGTGTGAAAAAATGGGAGTCTGGGAATTTCCCTGCCACTGCCATGCAATTAGTTGAGATACTCTCACTCCCTACACAGTCTTCCTTGAATTTCCAGACTCTCCTTGATCACTTTGGAATGGTTGGTTTTCTGTCCATTACTTTGGCTGATGCATCCTCTCCAGCCTCACAATGAGTCACAAGGAAGTCCATGCAATTAGATAAATGGCCATATTGTAAGTGCCAAAAAGTCTGAAATCAGCTCCTAGTTTTTACATTCACTCTAATCTGTTTTGACTTTTCTGTGTCATTCATGTAAATAGAAGAAAGAGAGAATGGGTATTTTAAGTCTTTGCATTCCTATAGATCTCTTTCTTTAAGACTTCCAAGGAAACAAAAGCCAGTCTACTCTACAATCCTTAAGAGTATACAGTTGCCCCATACCATTCAGTTATAGCACTACTCTCCTACCACATGCTTCTTCCTCCACTGTGATCACAGTCTTAATTACTGAGATGCTACAGCCTACACCTGGTTATTACCACTAGCAGTAGATTTTCTTTCTTTTTTTAAATTTATTTAATTAGAGGCTAACTACTTTACAATATTGTATTGGTTTTGCCATACATCAACATGTTGTCTGGGGAATGGTTTAGATCTAGAATTCCATCCTGAGGGCCTGTTCTCCCAGGACATTCCAAGGACCAACTGCCTTAATTTGAGTTCTTTTGAAAGTAGAGGCTGAAATAAGGTCTTGTGCACAGGTAGCTACTTTGAGAGGAGTATCTCCAGGAAATAGGAGTGTAAGAAACAAGAGACAATTGAGAAAGAACAAAATCTCATTTAAAAAACTAGGTAAACTGGACTAAATCATTTCACTCAGCATCTTCTGGTAGTCAATAGAAAAAGAAAGTTAGGAATAGATGAAAGATAGCAATCAAAAAACAACACAAAGAAATGATAAAATGATTGTGAACTAGAATGAGAGAGTTAGAAAAATGTTAAACAATAGGGATGTGATGAAAAGGAACAATAGAACAAAACACACCACAAAGAAAAAATCTGCAAATGTCACTTCTCCTAAAAAGTTCTGTTCTGTAGGGTAGGGAATTAGTGATTCAGGAGGAGGGGCATGGATCTGAGTAAGTGATTATTCTTCTCCAGGAATGGACTTACAACCCTGCAAATTTAGTCTTTATGTGATTTGCTAAAGCTGTATTGGTTGACTTCCAACCTAGAAGGATATAGATCTGAGTTGAGATCAATATTCTTATTTGCCTCATCCACATGGATAACTTTTGCTATGACGGAATCTGAATTATCAAGCCATTTAATTTTTTTGGAAATTTTTCTTCACAGTAGTGAAAACCTGCATGCATCTATAGCAAGTGTGCATTGTTTGTATCTCTAAGTCTACTTATCCCTAGAATTTGAGTCACTGTGGTAATAGACCCATACAGGGATTGTCCTGTTGGAACACTAATAAAAATTCCTATCCCACCTACAGTAGCAATACTTTCACGTCTGACCAGTCATTCTTGTGTCAGCAAAGGCAGTGCACAAAATTACATGTTGCTTTTTGACAACATATAAACTAGTGGCAATTTTTGAGAGCAAATGATTCAGATCTTCTTTTTTTCCATGTGTGGTGTAGCAAATATGCAAGTGAGATATTAGACATGTCAAAGGAGTTTATAAACAACAACAGCAATGTCAATCAGTTTTCCCATTCTGAGAGGGGGAAAAAAGGTGCCTGAAAATATTGGGATCACTCATCCATTTACATTGCAATCCAGAGACTCTGAGAAGGTCAGATGTTTGGTGCATTCAAATAAAAACTTACTGTTAGAAGGGTAGTTAAAAAACATATTTTAGAAAAAGATATGTAAGTATTCTTAAAAAAAAAAAAAAAACTCGGAAATGAGGCAAGTTCAGAAAAGTTCATATACTTGCACTGAACAGTAGGCACAAAGTAGCCCACACATGAAGCAGTAGGCTTGACCCTCTTGTACTCCCCTGCCCTCAGCCAAGAGGTGGGAACATAACATATTGAAACCTAGAAATCAGTGCTGAAATGTGTCATATCTAGTTATATGTGAGAGAAGCTCAAAAGTGGTGCAGAACACACCACAAGCCCCAACCTGTAAAAAAAAGACTACACCAAAATATTGCCTCTGGATACAAAGTGGGTTTGTTTCTTTGACAATCCATGGCTTTGCTCGTGAAAAATTCAACTCACAAGGTTAAACTGTCCTTCAGACATCACACAGGAATTCTGTTCTAAGTTCTTCTGTGCATGTGATGGCCTTATATACATGGAGCTTAGGCTCACTGCTGTGTCTTTGCTGAAGACACAGTAAAACAATGACAGAGCTCAACTCCATCAGCTGCTCTGCTGTCTGAATAAGCCCACCCTCAAAGGGCATAGACTTGTAGCTGAGAATGAATGGCTGGCTCTGAAAGTAAACCTCATCATGAGGTTCGAAAAATTTATTGAGTAATTTAGGTATTATTAGAATAAGTTTGGAGAAGGCAATGGCACCCCACTCCAGTACTCTTGCCTGGAAAATCCCATGGATGGAGGAGCCTGGTAGTCTGCAGTCCATGGGGTCGCTAAGAGTCGGACACGACTGAGTGACTTCACTTTCACTTTTCATTTTCCTGCATTGGAGAAGGAAATGGCAACCCACTCCAGTGTTCTTGCCTGGAGAATCCCAGGGATGGGAGAGCCTGGTGGGCTGCCATCTATGGGGTCACACAGAGTCAGACATGACTGAAGGGACTTAGCAGCAGCAGCAGCAGAATAAGTTCATGTTCTTCCAGAGAGGCTATTTTGAAAGGGTCAATACACATTTAAGGGGATAGTGTCTGATGGATTTCCTGAAAGAAAACCCTCAGGTCTTACTCAAAGACCCTCATAAAAAAGAGTATACCAGGCTTAAATATGGTTTGAGTGAGGTGAATCTGCCTTTATCTAACTTCTGCATCTCTAACTTTTATCAAGGATCTCTCGTGTTGCCTGCCACATTTTCATCTGAATTCCCTGATCAGGCTCCAGACGTCATTTGAACTACAAATGTGGCAGTCATATAATGGCTTTTTGAAGACTGTTATTATGTTGTCTTTGAAATACAGCCACATATGTCTTTCCCATGATTATTTCTTTTTCTGTATAATTTGGGAATGCTTCAGATATGAGTTTCTCCCCCTAAGAATGTTTTCTCATCTCTCATTCTGTCTGAACTCTGTGCAATGTCAAGGGCTTACCTCAAATTCTTTATCACTCCTCATGTCAGCAAACTCTGCTGTGTCTACCTCTTAAACATCTCTCCCAGATTTGCTCTTCTCTGCCTCCATCTCCAACACTTTTGTGGAAACCAATGTCTTCTTTGAACTGGCCTTCATGCTTGTAATCACTTTCTTTTTGTTCTTCCTGCTTCCATCCTGCTACCTACAAACACTTCTCCACATAAGCACCCTGCTCTGTGACGCTTTTCACATTTAGGCTAGGTGTAAAATCCTCCAATTTCTTCTTATTGCACTTTGGAATTTCCAGCTCAGGACTTTGCTCTCTTCTGTTTTGTGTCATCTCAAGCTATTGTTTTTTTTTTTTTTAATTTGATTTTATTTTTAAACTTTACATAATTGTATTAGTTTTGCCAAATATCAAAATGAATCCACCACAGGTATACATGTGTTCCCCATCCTGAACCCTCCTCCCTCCTCCCTCCCTGTACCATCCCTCTGGGTCGTCCCAGTGCACCAGCCCCAAGCATCCAGTATCGTGCATCGAACCTGGACTGGCAACTTGTTTCTTACATGGTATTTTACATGTTTCAATGCCATTCTCCCAAATCTTCCCACCCTCTCCCTCTCCCACAGAGTCCATAAGACTGTTCTATACATCAGTGTCTCTTTTGCTGTCTCGTACACAGGGTTATTGTTACCATCTTTCTAAATTCCATATATATGCATTAGTATACTGTATTGGTGTTTTTCCTTCTGGCTTACTTCACTCTGTATAATAGGCTTCAGTTTCATCCACCTCATTAGAACTGATTCAAATGTATTCTTTTTAATGGCTGAGTAATACTCCATTGTGTATATGTACCACAGCTTTCTTATCCATTCATCTGCTGATGGACATCTAGGTTGTTTCCATGTCCTGGCTATTATAAACAGTGCTGCGATGAACATTGGGGTACACGTGTCTCTTTCCCTTCTGGTTTCCTCAGTGTGTATGCCCAGCAGTGGGATTGCTGGATCATAAGGCAGTTCTATTTCCAGTTTTTTAAGGAATCTCCACACTGTTCTCCATAGTGGCTGTACCAGTTTGCATTCCCACCAACAGTGTAAGAGGGTTCCCTTTTCTCCACACCCTCTCCAGCATTTATTATTTGTAGACTTTTGGATCGCAGCCACTCTGACTGGTGTGAGATGGTACCTCATAGTGGTTTTGATTTGCATTTCTCTGATAATGAGTGATGTTGAGCATCTTTTCATGTGTTTGTTAGCCATCTGTATGTCTTCTTTGGAGAAATGTCTATTTAGTTCTTTGGCCCATTTTTTGATTGGGTCATTTATTTTTCTGGAGTTGAGCTGTAGGAGTTGCTTGTATATTTTTGAGATGAATTCTTTGTCTGTTGCTTCATTTGCTATTATTTTCTCCCATTCTGAAGGCTGTCTTTTCACCTTGCTAATAGTTTCCTTTGATGTGCAGAAGCTTTTAAGGTTAATTAGGTCCCATTTGTTTATTTTTGCTTTTATTTCCAGTATTCTGGGAGGTGGGTCATAGAGGATCCTGCTGTGATGTATGTCGGAGAGTGTTTTGCCTATGTTCTCCTCTAGGAGTTTTATAGTTTCTGGTCTTACATTTAGATCTTTAATCCATTTTGAGTTTATTTTTGTGTATGGTGTTAGAATCCTAGTTTCATTCTTTTACAAGTGGTTGACCAGATTTCCCAGCACCACTTGTTAAAGAGATTGCTATTCTCTGTGGAGTTGATCATAATGACTGCAGCTGCAGTCTTCTCCTGGCTCTGGACTGACTGGTTGGCTCTGACTGGGATACATTTCCCACTGACCTTCTTGTAGCTAATACTTGTCCTTCAGATACCAGTTCAAATGTCATCAGTTTAGAGCACTCCCTCCAGGTTCTCATTAATCTGTATCTCCTGTTTAAGTTGGCTACTTAGTCACTCACTGTCATATCACCAGAGTTGAATTATCTAAATTACTAACTCAGATGTTTTTCTTTTGCATGTATACATTTTTTGTTTATTGCACATCCCATTAAAACATAAGCTGTATGGGAAGCAGAGATATGATCCTTACCTCTGACTCATTGACTGGAATGGTGCTGACATACGGTAAATATTGAATAAATATTTGTGGAATAAATGAACAGATATCAAACACAAGCCTGTCCTTGAAAACCTTGATATTTTCAGTATTTGATCTTTCTGAACTTTTACTTCAGTCTTATTACAGTTGTATTGGTGTCCTTTCTAAACTTCAATTTTGTTTGACCCCTATTATTATCTTTGCATGATGCATCATTTTGGGATGGTTATGAGCCTGGGGTGTTAATCATTGTATTTAAGATATGTCAGCTCCTCTGTGTGACCTTGGGAAAACAAGTTAAATTTCTTAGTTTTATTTTCCAATATATAGAACAGGCTACTAATAGTGCCTATTTCCAATGTTAAAAGAGATAATAATTGTACAATGTTTGAAATTGTGTCTGAAATGTAGTAAAAAGACAATACAGTTATACATGTAGCTCTCTCTATAGATATGTGTATGTGTTTATATATACACCCCCCCATATATATATATATATATATATATATATATATATGCAGTTACCTAGAGAGAGAATTTTAAACCAAGATTTTATTGTTTAGAGCAGTTTTAAATTCATAGAAAAATCAAGGGGAAAGATATAGAGATTTCCACATATTCCCTGACTCCACAAATCTATAGCTTTCTCCACTATCAATATCTTCCACCAGAGTGAAACATCTGTTACAACCGATGAATCTGTATTGAAACATCATAATCACTAAAATCCTTAGTTTATCTTATGGTTCACTCTTGGTTTTGCACATCCTGTGGATTTGGACAAATGTATAATGTCATATATCCATCATTAAAGAATCATACAGAGTAGTTACACTGTCCTGTAAGTCCTCTTTGCTCTGCCTGTCCATTTCTCCCTCATGTACTCCAACAACTCTGGCAACCACTGAATTTTTTTTTTTACTATTTCCATAGTTTTGCCTTTTTTAGGTAACATAGTTAGAATCATACAGTATCTGGCCTTATCAGATTGGTTTATTTCACTGAGTAATATGCATTTAAGTTTCCTTCATGTTTTTCATGGCTCAATAGCTCATTTTTTAATGCTAAATAGTATTTCATTGTCTAGATGTACCATAGTTTATTTCTTCATTCACCTACTGAAGGATATTTTGAGTTGCTTCCACATTTTGAAAGCTGTGAATAAAGTTGCCATTAACCTCTGTGTACAAATTTTTATGTGGACATGTTTTCATCTCTTTGGGTAAATGCCAAGAAGCATCCTATGATTATTCATTTTTTTCCTATGATAGTAATTATTTGTAATATTTTCCCTAATATATACTATAGATTTAAAAATATTTATTACTGAGAGCACCACTATCAGTTGGAAGTGTAGCAGATTTAGCAATCTGGAGACTTGGGTTAGCATTAATTAGCTGGGAAATCCTGGGACAATCACTTTATTTTTCTGGGATTATTTTATTCTCCTGTAATGTGAATAAAGTCAAATCATACTCATTATAAAATTATAACTATATTATACAATTTAAAAAAGCATTCATAAAACAAATTTATCAAAAACCCCATTTTTCAAACTTATTCAGAACTCTAATTTTAATGATAGGTTTAATATAGATTCTCTAGTTGAAAGAGTTCAGCCATGGGCCAGGGTCTGCCTGGTCTCTCCCCTCCCCTCCTTCCTTTTAGCATTATGGCAGGCCCCAAGCAAAACTCCAGAAGTTGTATGTTTCTCTTTGTGTACGTTTTCAATAGATATTGCTTTAGTTTTTTTATTTTTAATCATTAACTACAATTTAATTTTTAGTTTATTTCTATTTCTACCTCATCTTTGACTACAATTCATAGCTGTAGGCTTCACAGCTAGTACAAATTTCTATTTTGTAATATGTCAAGTTGATTTATACTCATGGCATCACTCAATTCTTTAGTTAACTTGACTCTGTTCCTATTAGTTGGAATATTGGATGATAATGGCTATTCCCAAGAGTGTAGTTTCCAGTAACTCTTCTTATGGTTGAGAAATGTTGTGCATATTTTAAGTGGTACATATTTATTAAAATCTTCTGAGTACACTCACTTCACCATGTGCTTGTGTGCTGCTCAGCTGTGTCTGACTCTTTGAGACCCTAGCTGGCCAGGCTCCTCTGTCCGTGGGACTCTCCAAGAGTACTGGAGTGGGTTGCCATTTCTTCCTCCAGGGAATCTTCCCAACTCAGGGGTTGACCCACTTCTCCTGCATCTTCTGAATTGACAGGTGGATTCTTTACCACTGTGCCACCTGGAATGCCCTCACCTTAGTCTGTGAATATTTACAATATCCACAACCTGCAAAATTGAGAAAATATATTTCTATGTATAATGTCCTTACATGAGACAAATGTGTGTGGATGGTTCTGGAACATGTTCCTGTTCAAATGCTTATGTTAAATGTCTCTTACTAAGAAGGATTCCATTTTTTAAAGAAAGGTTCTTGGCTTGGCAAGTTTTGATATATTTGGGATAGATACCCACTGAAAATTCTGTATTTAAAGCAATCATAAAGTAACTCTTCTAGAGCAATAAGTCCTTTTATTTTTGACATTAAAATCAATCTGTAAGTTATCTGTTGGATTGGGTTTTTATGTATCTGGTTTTCCTAAAGCAAGGTGTACATGAATATTAAATATCATTTCCTTCTTTTGCTTCTGACTTTAATTCTTCTCTTATAATCAGTAGAAACTGTGACAAATGTATCACTGTAACTGTATTATTATTTTCAATGTAGTTCTGAATTCCAATTATATTTTCCTTTGAAAAATTTTACCCTCCAGTTCTATTTAGTTTTTAGCTCTCTTTCATGTGGATGGGCAAAAAGTAGTGGGTAAACATTTCAGGAAGACTTAATTCTCTCAGCTTCCTTTCACTTTTCTTGCTTGCAAATATGTGCTCCATATAAGCACGTATTCCACTGCCCCCCCTTGTTATTAAAGATATAAACATCCTTGTGGAGTATTGTGTTCTCAGGGGAGGCCAACGGAAAGATAGATCCTGGGAGCTCTGGTTGGTCTGGCCACACCGCTAAGCTTGCAGTCCACCCATGGCATGCCTGATCTCACAACCACCCCTGCCTGCCCTCCACCACGAAGGTCATCTTCACCCTGCTTTTTCCCGTGTGTAAGGCAGTGCCCTACATGTCACATGGACTCTAGACTAGGCGTGGCTTCATCAGTTAGTCACATTCCTATCCACTGCTCTATCCCATCAGGCTTATTCTGTTTCTTTTCTGATATTTTTCATTGCACACACATACTCTGAGATAGTAAATATTTTACTTCTGTATCTCATTGTCTCCCTCCATTAGAAGGGAATCTCTGTGTAGATGAATATGTCATTACTTCATCTCTAGTTTCTAAAATAATAATACATAAGGAAACTTTGTGGTTTTTTTTGAAAAAAAATGAATACATAAATTCCCTGCTGTGTTTTGTTCCCCTTTGTAAATTGCCCTTTTCTCTTAGGTTCTTTAGTAAGAGATTATGAGAGAGATGATGTATTAAGATAATGCTAGCTGCTATATCAGGTAAACCTCTTAATCTCAGTAACTTGGGACAGTAATTTATTTCTATAAAACTTCCATAAGACATCTAAAATGAGGGTTCATGTCATCTGGAAGCTCTTCTCCAAGCAGTAATTTGGAAATTTAGGCTGTGTCTGTGTCATTTGGTTCTGCCCTCCTGACCAATGGTTTCCCTGGTGGCTCAGTCAATAAAGAGTCTGCCTGCAATGAGGAAGACCTGGGTTCAATCCCTGGGTTGAGAAGATCCTCTGGAGAAGGAAATGGTAACCCACTCCAGTATTCTTGCCTGGAGAATTCCATGGACAGAGGAGCCTGATGGGCTGTAGTCCATGGGATCACAAAGAGTCTGACAGAACTAAGTGATTTTCACTTTCACTCTTTACCACGGGCTTCTGAGTTGCCTACATACCTGCATCAAGACAGCAGAGGGGAAAGACCACGAATCATGGCATATGGGCTGCTTCATCATAGGCGATATGTTTTTGGCTGGGACCTGGTTTATCTTTCCCCAACAGGGAAGCTGAGAAGTGCAGACATTCTGTGGGTCCCAGAGGAAGAGGAAAAAGGTTTGGAAACAGCCAGTCTCTGTCATAAATGGGCACATCTCATTTATGGAACTTAATAGATTAATGCTTGCTTGTGTTGTCTAAGTGTTATTTCAATGCGATTCCATTCCAAAGAGATAATGGAAGTGATGCCAAACATGCCCTCACTGGGGAACTGCACAAATTCTTCATGAAAGTGTCTTCAGCAAAGCTTTAGTGTTCTTCTCCTCACCTCATGGACACATTTTAAAACAGTTTTTAATTTTAGGATGTCACAGTCTCAGAATCTAAATCACAACACTTTCTTGCCTTTCCCGTGTCCAATACCCCGAACCATTTTTGGTTTTTCTAATTTGACTTAATATGTGGCTAAGTAGTGCCAAGCACTTAATTATGAATTTTGGGAGGTGAGAGTTTCAAGGACTAAATTAAACTCTTGTGTTCCCAGAGAGTAAATTCTGCTCAGTAACCAGGTTTGGGAATAGAGTCTGAGGTTTTAAGTTGTCACCCAATATTATACCAAAATAGCCTAGATAATTACTACTTATTTCAGATGCTTAGTGGGTAGGCCAGATGTTTGTACACGAGAGGAAGTATTTTTAAATGACAGCTTTTTGATGACTATTAAACTGTGTAGAAATAAAATGTTAGAAGATTGTTTATTCAAACAAGTAGTTAAAAAATATTTAAGCACATTAACCATTGAAAAATAGAGAAAGACTTTAAACAATAAAAGTCATAAATCTAGTATTTGATATACATATTTAGTGACCTAAAAATTATGATTTCCTTTAATGGCACTGGGCAGTCACATTAAAGACCAGGCTTTTCTGGAGAAACAGATTTGGTAATTCACACAGATACCCCCTTGAGTTTTAATTCTATGTGAAAAAAATGTCCATTTATCCTTTTTATTAGGAATATATGGTGGTTCCAGATCAGAGATGCATGAGTGTAGGTGCGGGTAACCCATCTCTGTGCTTCTCCATGCTTCCCTGAGGGTTCAAACATAAACATACCTTACTGATTTAACAGCCTGGTGACTCCAGTGAAGCCCTTATCATAATTTGCCCCTCACATGTTTTAACAATATTTATAGACCTGGAGGATCCAGAGATGAATAAGAAGAGGTCTCTCTTGCAGAAGCATGTACCCTAGTGAGAGGCACACACATCACTGAGCAGCCATGATATAAACCAGAGGTTCAGATGAGCACCTGTTCCTCCTGATCCTGGGCTCCTGGAAGGCAGCACAGAGTCATTTTTATGTTTGTGTCCCTAGTGCCTTAGAGGGACATCAGGACAGAGAGGGGCTGCCTGCCCAGAGGGGCTGAAGAAATTATTTTCTTTCTTCTAATACTTTAAAATAAAGGGGGTGGCAATAATGAGAGGAGAAGCTGCCATTCCCAGGTTTTCTGGCATTGATTAGAATCTTCAGACTGAAACAGGATTTTTAAACCAGAGAAATGTTGATATTTGGCACTTGAGAATTTCTTTGCTGTGGGGCTGTCCTGTGCATTATAGGATGTTTAGCAGTATCCATGACTTCTACCTACTAGTTGCCAACAGTGGGTTGTGATAAAGAATATTTCCAGATGTTGCCAAATGTCTTTTGAGGGACAAAATTACTCCTGTTTGAGAACCACTCAACCAGAAGATGTAACTCCCCTCTAGGCTCTGCCTTTTACTTTCTGCATATTGATTCTATTTACTTGCTATAGGATACACTCAATTTACACCTTCACCTTAAATATTTAACAAATTTCTCATGTTAAATATCATCTGAGATAATATGGGTTATCAAGGCAAAAAGTGTGTCTGCTTTCTTTTTTTAAAAATGTATGCAGCTTTAACTACTGTCCTCACGGTGCCTCATATCTGCTATGAGGGTCACAATAAGAACTGGTAGTGAGTGAATGAAACAGGTAATTGCAAAAGTAGTTGCATGTTCTTTCCTTCCCTGTATCCACAGCCTTACAGTGAGACCGAGCATTCCTCCCATAAAAAGGTGGTCTATTTCCCCACCCTGTGAATTTGGCTTGGCCTCATGATTTGTTTTGACTAATAGGATGGTAGCAAATGGGATGCAGAAAGAGTCCGAGATGTTCCCTCACACTGGGACCTACTCTTTTGTTTCTTGGAACTCTTGAGGCCAGCCTGCTGGAGGATGGGAGACCATATGGAGAGACATCCCATCATTTTCAAATGTCCCAGCTAAAATCATTAGAGACCAGCCAGCCCCAGATGACCACCAACTGACCTTTGATGCATAAGTGGGTCCAGCTCAATTTGCCAATCTACAGAATCATGAGTGAAAGGAATGCGTGCTATTTTAAACTAACTTGGATGATTGCATCTTAAATATCCAAAGCTAATAAGTGAATATTTCTTCATGTCTTCCATTCATTGGAGCTTGAGACTTTTTTACGGAGTGGATAAGAAGTGGTGCATTAGTTTACCAAGGCTGCCATAATGAAGTAACATAAACTAGATGGCTTAAACCAAAGAAATCTATTGTTTCACAAGTCTTGAGGCTACATGTCCAAAATCAAGGTGTCATCAGGGTTGGTTCCTTCTGAGAACTGTGAGGAAGGAATCTGTTACAGGTGTCTCCTATGGCTTTTAGATAATTACCTTCATCTTCACATGGCATTCTCCCTGTATGCATCTTTGTGTCTATATTTCCCTTCTTTGTAAGAACACCAAGCACATTGGATTTGAGCCCACTCTAGTGACCTCATCTTAACTAGTTACAGGTGCAACAACCTTACTTCCAAATAAGGTCACATTCTGAGGTTAGGACTTCAGCATATGAATTAGGGAGGCAAAGTTCACTCCATAACAAGTGGGGATGAAGATGAGCCAAAAATGATGCCAAATTGATTCTTATTGTGACTTGCATGTCTTCCTAAGGAATTGAATTTTATTAATGCTTACACATAAGATAGAGGTCCTCCAGAAATCTTTACTGGAGGTGCTGCTATCCTATATCACAATTTTATTATGAAGGACACTGAAAAGCATGAGGATTATAGTGGTAGGTGTTTCAGTAAGGAGGCTGTTAAAATAATTTCAGTAAAGAACTTGGCTCACACTGGAGGGGGATAGATAAGAGACAAAGATATTTGTGGGGCTTCATTGCTATAAATATGCTGTGGCTGCCAGTGGATACCTGCAGTTTATTCAGTTCTGGGCGTCAGACTTTAACAGGGTGATAGGCAAAGAGGGGCACACACAGGTGAGCATGATCATAGGGGAAAGAGTCTTGATAACAAACCATATAGCTTAAGATAGAGAAAGAGGAAAAATGCACTGAGGCTCATCACTGCTTTCAGCTCTTTGAAGGGCTGTCATGTGGGAGAGGGATTAAATTTGGTCTTGTGTGGTCCAACAGAACGAGGACCAATGAGTGTAAACAGAGAACAGACAGCTTTCAGCTATAATTTATGAGCTGAAATTCTTCAGTCAGAGCACTCCTATGAGGTAATAGTTGGGAGATTTCTTTTGGTCCTGAGATTTTAAGTTCCATAGCCAGAGAGAAGAGGAACTACTTTCCCACAAGGACTTAACAAGATGTATGATATTATAATACATTTAGGTTGGTAAACAGCTTTCTGTTGCTTGCTCTGTGAATGGATTAGACCCAGACTTCAAACACCTTAAATGGTAAAGCATTATTCTAATTGTCAAGTAATCAAATGATATCAGACATTGTTTTGTGAGTTAACTGAGAGAAAAGGAAATTAACCTTCACTCAAATGCACAAGATATCTAAAAGCAGTTTTATGTTTAAAATGTTAACTTCTTTCCTGTTAACATTTCGCCCTTGTAGTTTGTCCAACATCATTAGCTCCTTATCATATGTTGCCTTATTTTCTAGTCATTTCAGTGTCAGAATGCATAAATTTAGTCTATTGTTACATAATTGCAACACATATAAAACTTTCCAATTGTTCTTTCTATTCTATCCCACTAGATTTTAAACTGCTTTTGAACAAGGACCAAAGACAATATGCTTTCTTTTAACATGGCTTAGAAAAGCGTTTTCTTTGGTCTAATAGACATAAGTAAGATACAGCTTGAATATGTTGTTGCTTCATCTCCCAAATTACTTCATAAATAGAGGAACACACCACAAGTCAGTACACTTATTAAGCTAACGAAGTAATAAATCCATCAATAATATTTATATAAGTTCCTCTCTCTGCCCAGAGGAGTGCTGGTACCATGGGGAATGGGGAATGTCCTAAGATTCACTTGCTGTTAAATATCTCAGAGTCCAGCTGGGCAGGGAGAACTCGGAGATAAGAAACATTAACTTCTCAACTGCATGGCTACATGAAGAGATCTTAATAGTAGTTGAGGATGCTTTTAAACCTAAATTAGCTATGAAGAATGGGTGGGAAGAACAGAAATACAAGGTGCAGATGAGAAGGAGAGAATTTTAAGAATGGGAATCTGAGAAAACACCTAGTGTTGAGTGTTGAATTGTGTCTTCGTATTTTGATATGTTTGAGTCCTAACCACTAATACCTGTGAATGTGAACTTATTTGGAAAAAGCATCTTTGCAAATATAATCAAGCTAAAATAAGGTTAATACTGGATTAGGGTAGGTCCTAATCCAATGACTAGTGTCCCTGTAAAAAGAAGGAAATTTAGACACAGAATATCCTGTTATGACTTGATATCCAGGGCAGAGATTGCAGTGCTGTACCAACAAGCCAAGGATTAAAAGAATTGTCAGAAGCTGGGAGAGAGGCATGGAGCAGATTCTCCCTCATGTCCTCAAAAGGGACTAACCCTGCTTATCCCTTCACTTCAGGCTTCTGGTCTCTAGAACTCTGAGCCAATAAACTTCTGTTCTGTTAAGCTACCCAAATTTGTGGCCCTTTATCATGGTAGGCCTCAGAGAACGCAATGGCACCCTACTCCAGTACTCTTGCCTGGAAAATCCCACGGATGGAGGAGCCTGGTGGGCTGCAGTCCATGGGGTCGCGAAGAGTCGGACATGACTGAGCAACTTTACTTTCACTTTTCACTTTCATGCATTGGAGAAGGAAATGGCAACCCACTCCAGTGTTCTTGCCTGGAGAATCCCAGGGACGGGGGAGCCTGGTGGGCTGCCGTCTATGGGGTTGCACAGAGTCAGACATGACTGAAGCGACTTAGCAGCAGCAGCAGCATCATGGTAGGCCTAGGAAACGAGTACACTTAAAGACAGAAGAGTAAAGTACATCTAGGGGCAGAGGGGAGACCTAGGTGAATGAAACAGAGTAGGTGAGGGGGAGGAAGGCGCAAGACATGAGTTGAATTATGGGAAAACTTTGCAGAAATTATAATCAGTCAATGTAGTGAATACTTTCCTATAGCAGTGACTGTAGGCCAGACATTATTACAAATGCTTTACGTAGGTTATTTCATTTAATTCTCACAACAACCCTTAAAGGCAAGAATTAATATTATTCTCATCTTACAGATGAGGAAACTGAGGAACGATGGTTAAATGATTTTCTCAAAGATACATAGCTAGTGAGTGATGGAGTCAGGATTAGGACCTAGAACACTCGATCTTTTGACCTTACTTGCATTGCAAGTGATCTAAGAGGCAGGAATTATGTCTTCCTTTGGGTATAGACACAATCTGTAAACCCTTATTGTCCCTTCCTCAGCATTCTTCTCTTATTAAAAATTATTTTTCTGATAAAATGTATAAAACCTTTTACATTGGTATAGTGATTTATTCTGTAACTGTCTATAAATCAGAGTTATTTCCTCTCAACTTATTACATTTTGTTTTCAGAACAATGACTAATAAGTAGTTCCTCTCTGTGTTAGGTCACCCAGTCCTCATAATTTTGCAGATTTCTTGACTCTTCTTGTCCAAAGAGTATGTTAATCGCTTCAGGAGTCATTCTTTCCCCAGCATGGTTATAATTAATTGAGAGGACAAGCCCTGGATAACGAAAGCAAAATCACTTCTTGTAGTCCATAGTAATTCCCCCCTAAGGATTTTCCCAGTGTTTCTAATTAGAGGAAAATGAGCCAGCACATTAGATACCCTGAAATATGACTGCAAAAAGTTTCTTTAAAGTGACTTAGTTTACTTCAAGTTTTAATAATATATATGTAGTTATATATAGCAATGGTTTTGTCTGCTGTCTTTTGAATTTAAAGAGAAAAATCGATATGAATGTCATGGTTAATTTAGATTAAACATTGGAAAAACTGATTTTCCATAATACTTAATGAAAATATAACACACACACAAAATTAATGCTTTAAGCTAGAGGGAAAAGCCACCAAACTTAAGGATAATAGAGACTAAAATATGCAATGGAAAGGGAGACAATTGTGTTTTTATCAAGGGGAAAAGTAAAGGATGTTATTTATTTAAAATAAGTAGTCCTTAATTTAAAAATTATATGTGGCTTCAGAGTTAATCAAAGCATAATACAAATATTAGACTCTCTGTTGTTTACCTTAAAGTTTAGTGTGGTGAAGAACAAGCATGTGTACATGGTCAGTTTCTTCAGTCATGTCCCACTCTTTGTGACCCTATGGACTGTGAGCCCGCCAGGCTCCTCTTCCTGTGGAATTCTCTAAGCAAGAGTACTGGAGTGGGTTGCCATGCCTTCCTCCAGGAGATCTTTCCAACCCAGGGATCAAACCTGTGTTCCTGCTCTCCTGCATTGCAGGTGGATTCTTTACCCACTGAGCTACCTGGGAAACCCCCACGGGGCGCATAACTGTGTGTGCTGCTAAGTCACTTCAGTTGTGTCCGACTCTGTGTGACCCCATAGACGGCAGCCCACCAGGCTTCCCCGTCCCTGGGATTCTCCAGGCAAGAACACTGGAGTGGGTTGCCATTTCCTTCTCCAATGCAGGAAAGTGAAAAGTGAAAGTGAAGTCGCTCAGTCGTGTCTGACCCTCAGTGACCCCATGGACTGCAGCCTTCCAGGCTCCTCCATCCATGGGATTTTCCAGGCAAGAGTACTGGAGTGGGGTACCATTGCCTTCTCCATACCTGTGTGTAGTTTCCAACAATTTAATTTTAATGGCTTATTAATTGCTAAGATTGTGATGATAATATCAATAAGTCATTGATAAAAAAAATTCCCTTGTTTCTTAGCCTACTTTCTTTTGCGATGAGAGGGAAACCCCAGAGGTATACCCAGAGGTAAATTTTCTATACTAACTGGCATAGAAGAGTTTTAGTTGTGAAACCAGTCGTGGGCCTGCCCCATCAGTTACCCAGATGCTGCTCCTCTGCTGGGCTATGTAAGGAGTGACTGCAGTTGCCTGCTGGTAGACTAAGTACACATCACGTAGGCCCAATTTTCTGCATCTATTGCAGAAAACGGTAAAGACAGTAACTTACTTTTTCTCAGAAGCTTCAAAGAATGGATTATTATCTATCATCTGGCAATTTTTGGATTTATAAGAGAAAATAATCTGTTGCTAATTAACTATTTTTAAGCAACACTAACATGCACTCATTACTCATGGTTTAGTATTGCCTGCCAGTTAGCTGTAATAACAGAAAGATGGTGCTTTAAACTTGGGGATACACATCTTAATTTTAAGAGGTGTTTAACACATACTCCTGAAATAGGGGGAAAATTATCCTTGCCTAAATTATAGTTTCAATTAATGGTATACCTTAGGATGGAATCATATTCATGGCACTTTGGATTGGGGGGAAAGGGCATAGGTGTGGTATGTGATAGAAAACATATTCAAAGGAGGAGATCTTGGTTGTATATTCTAACCATAACATGAACTAACCAAAATATAGGCAAATCTTTATTTATTTTGCAATGTGCTTGAATTTTTCAGTGCTTCAGTTTTTCTTTTTATGAATGTAGAGGAAAATAAAAGGATTAAACTTCATTATCTCTGAAGTTATTACTTCTGAAATCATTACCTCTTCCCTGGTGGCTCGGTCAATAAATAATCCACCTTCAATGCAGGAGACCCAGGTTTGATCCCTCGGTCAGGAAGATCCTCTGGAAAAGGAAATGGCAACCCACTCTAGTATCCTTGCCTGGGAAATCTCATGGACAGAGGAGCCTGGTAGGCTACAGTTCATGGGGTTGCAAGAGTTGGACATGATTTAGCAAGTAAACCACTACCACCACCTCTGAAGTAGTTTTCAGAAGTAAGAGTTCTTGATTCTATGAACATCTGCATCATACTTTGGCATATATTAATATGTTTTCTTCTTGTCTTCATATATTTTAATAGAATGTCACCTCTTTTATAAGACTGGGCCCAAAGAATTGCCTGCTGTGCCAGTCTCTTGAGCTGAAGGCTAGTCCCAGTGCTAAGACATAATTGGGCAGCCTTAGGGCTCAGTGGCTAAAGCCGTCACAGCTCAGGAAAGGGGACACTGGACTGGATGTAGTCAGAATTACTGTGAAAACTGTATTTTCCATTGTAACAAAATTGTCCATTTTATGCAGCAAACATTACGGTATTATTTGCTTGAGTAAAAGGCACAAGTGCCATCTGGCCTGAGTAAGCATCTTCTAGATCTCAATTTCTGTCTTTCATTCCTTCTCCATTTCTTAGACCCCTTCACCAGAGCAGTGAAGTGATGCCCTTTGGCTTTTCTGTTCCACTCTTAGGCATTTATTTATTGTTACAAAGTACAGTTTCTTATTCAAATCTTTTTGTCAATAAGAAAATAACTTCCCCTATGGAAAGTATAATTTTTCATCTTTTTCTGCATTATGTGACCTCATGATTAAGAACTCTCTGGATGTTCTAACTTAAACAGTTGCTAGTTCTACAAAGTTCTGAAGCACATTAATAATATCCTTGAGTTATTTTTAAGGAAAGCTCCTGATAGAGAACAACCTGATAAATGAAATTTTCTTCTTCTTACTCCCAGTCACCAGAGAAAAAGTGACTGTAACTACAAGATGCTTTCCAGACTCAGCCACGACTTCCTTAGCATCAGAACCCATTGAAAACTGCTCAGACTCTAGAATCAGCCAAGCAATGGGTGGTGATTAGTAATTTGGCATAATTTCAAATTGGAACTGACTCTCCTCCCTTCCCCACCCCAAAAGTTTGTTTCCCATCTTGCACCATTCACACTTGGAAAACATGTTTCTGTTTAAAATTTTTTCTTTATACATTAGAACTACATCCTTTTCACATATTGAAGTTCTCCATTTTTCCTCTTGAAAAAATGATGAGGTTATATAACTTGCTATATTTAACTTGTAGTGTTTAAAGAATCTTGACTCTCCAAGTTAAGAATAAAATATGTATAATGATAAGAAGGTACAATGAAATTTATTTTCCCAATGGCACTATTATCAGTGCTGTTTTATTGTTTTACTAAGTCATCAGACAGACAGTGGTGTTTAATTCTGTTCCGAGTTGTGTTTTCAATTGGCTTCTGCTTTTCCTGCCCCTCCTTGTTTAAACTCTTTGAATGGTGATCTTTCTTTAACCCTAAGGTGCTCTTATGTAGAAAGAAACATCCTGATATCATCACAAAAGATGATTCAACCTACCACTTGCCTGGGAAATGCTATTTTAGAAGCTTTTCATTTTTTCAGCCTACCCTCTTTGATTTAGCCTCCTTTTCACCTTCAAAGTTTGTGTCTTTCTCCTCATCTGCTTCTGTGTCAGCACAGAGCTGTCACCAGAATCTGTGTCATCATTCTTTTTCCCAGTCCATGTGTCTGGGTCTGACCTCTGCTTCCCTCATGTCTTGGTCTTTGTTAAGCATTTCACGATCAAATTAAATTTCGTGACAGCAGCCCTCTGGTATTTAAAGAAAAAAGTACCTGGTTAGGAGGTATATAGTTTTGAGCAACATTTCAACTTGACAGAAATCCATATATGATTTATGTAGCACATATTTCCCTGTGATGAAAATAAAATCTCTTTGTAATCATTAAATAATTTACCCCTACAAATGACCCTCAGAGATGGATAATGGAATCATTGTGTTAAGAGGGCTCATCAAAGGTTCACCTGCCTTCTGTCTTTTGGTGGGACTCCTGTCCTTGGAGAGAGTGTCCATTTTGAAACAATTCTAGGGGAGGACGTTTCCAGAATGCTTCTTGTCAACATGCTTCGGTGTGTTGTGTTAAGTTGGTCTTCAGCAAAGGAGGGCATGTTCCATGTGCCATTGTGTACTAGATGTAAGTTTAGGAAATGAGGAATAAAAAGGCACACGAGCGGGACAGTGTACCATGGAATTTGTTTTGTTTCTGTAGTAACTGTGACCATGAAACAGACCTTTCCCATAATTAACTTTCTTATTATCACACAGTTCCAAAGAAAGCAAATGGGTGAAGATTTGTGTGCAAGGCTGTTATCTTAGGTAAAATAAAAAGAAAATGAAAATACCTTGGTGGACTGACAGTGGTTCAATACCAGAAAAAGAACTGTCACTTTCCATTGTTATCACCATCATTATTTCTGTATATCTTTCTCTCTCCCTTCACCCCACACCAATGCTTCTCTGAAGTCATTATCTTTCACTGTGTCCCTTGTTATTTCTTCTAGCCAGGTTCCAATTTGATATTCTTGAAATTCACCAGGAATATTTTTTTAATGCTTGTTTCTGTCTGGAATGTTCTTCACTAACATCTGTAGTGGGCTTTTTCACCCCACCCAGGTTTTTTATTCAGTTGTCACTTTCTGAGTGAGGTCTTTCTTAAAAACCCCTAACCAAAATCACATTCATCCTTGCCACACATACGCATACCCTCATCCCACTCCTGGTTTAATTATTCTTTTGTAATACTTATCATAATCTAACATACCATGTAGTATACTCATTTATCGCATTAACTGTCTTTTTCTTCCCTTTAGAATGTAAACTCCACCACAATAGAGATTTCTGTCTGCTAGGCATCTCTCTCTTAATATTCATAATCCATTCCAGAAAAACATGTGAAAATGTTAACTGGAAGTCTATTTCCCATTACTTCAAGTGATCACTATATGTCAACACAAGACCCATAACCAATTTCCCGACGTGTTACCAGAACATTTATATAAAAGTAAAAAACAAAAACTTGACATATAAGAATGTAAAACACATGAAAAAAATCATTTTCTGTGCTCCAGTCAGATAATCTAAGTTTTAACAATCAGTTGCTTTATATGTGGGAACACCTCACTTTTTTGGACACACATGCCCTGGGTTGACATTGATTGTCAAAATGTCAACATGTGACTTGGATGTTTTGCAGTTGCTTTTGCAGATATGATATGAAAGTCCTCATGCACATTTTGTGAAAAACTTATATTTGAATTTTAGAAAAAAATTTTCCTACATATTTTATTACAAGATATCTTCCATGAAGTTTGTATGTAAAAAGTTCTACCTGGAAAATACAAACCAAGGAAACATATGAGAAGGAGGCCAAGATTTTGTTCATTGCTCACTCCATGGTTCTTAGAGCCATGCACAGTTATATGCACAATAAATATTTAATGAATGAAGCAAGAATATTTAGTTTACTTGGCTCTGATGTCTAAAACAAATGACCACAACGCAGATCTCAACTGTGGATCTGCACAAAGTCTATTTTGCAAATCTTTGGGAGACAGAATTGTGCCGGGAAGCAAGTGGACTCTGAAGGCCTAGGCTCTGCTAACCACAGCTTTGTTGATGATAACCCATGGTGCATGACAGCCTTCGGAAATCCAATTTCTCCCTTTATATAGAAGTATAGAGTAGGACTTCAACATACTTAAGGGCCATTGCAATTTAAGCATGTTACCATCTGTAAAATAGAAACCAAAATATTACTTCCTAGACAGGGTTTTGAGTGGACTAAATGAAGATTATCTTTAAATCCCATAGTGTAGTGCATGACATATGTTTAGTACCAACAAATGGTAGCTATTGTTATTCATTGTGTATAATCTGTGCATAATGTTCATTTAATTTCTAGTTTTGTTTTAGCTACTGTTGTGCTTGGAATGCAATCAAGTGATATCTTTACAGTGTTTTAGGGAAGATTTTTTTTTTGCCAACACTACAAATAGATTGAGTGTATAGGCATGTGTTTTGTTGTTATAAGATGGTTAAATTATTTTAAAGAAGATCAAAACTTCAGACTTTGAAAAAAACTCCTATTGGACCTTCAATAGAATAATAAATGGTTTTGGTTTATTCACTTTTGTATATCTCTTGTCCTTCATTAGTATAAAAAATTAAGCATGAACCATACAAAATTTTCAAACAAGAAAATTCTTTTATCTTGGGGCACTTCTTATTTCAAACCTACTTCCTTTTATATTACATATCTTTTGCAGACTTTTATTTTTTCTCCCACCCCTCACTTTCCAAATTTAGATTTTAATTCTCTTGGGTTGGAAAAAGTATATTTCTAGGTAGGGTTGATGAAATGAGTGCTCTAACCTTTTCATACTTTATTGCAGTGAGAGGTGTGACAGTAGCAAAGAATAACTACATGAAGCAGAATCCCAAATCTTTTTAAAGGCATTATTTTGGAAGAATCCAAAAGGATATGAGGATGGAGGGGAGAGGCTTGAAATTACTATACACACAAATAAGCAAGTGTTACTTTGATACTCAGGAAGCAAAGTTTTAAAAGGAAAAAAGGAAAAAAACACACCATGAAAAGAAAACTTACAATTTTTCATTTATAGAAAAACACAGGGACAATTTCAAAGTTTCAGTTGCTAAACTTTGTCCCCCCACCCCACCCCAATGGCTTGACCACTGGCTTTGACCAACTCATCATCTGATTTCAGACTAAGGTGGTTTTCTTCAAACACTGGACTTGTTTTATGAAAGGACCAACAAGTGAGCATGTTTAAAGGGAAAAGTATTCTTTATTTCCTGGAAAATATGACTGTGGTTGAGATAGTGTAGATTTATATTGTGCTATCAAAGATCATTCTAAGGGAGAAGAAGAAGAAGGGATAACTTAATAAATCATAAAAAACTTGAGAGTTTTGAAAGTACTGGTAACCTGGAATTGACTGTGTACCTATGTGTTTGCCAAATGTTGATACTGCCATTCTTGATACTGTATATCATTGTACAGCATTTTGAATGAAGGTTAAAGAACCATGCAAAAGTGGTGTGGACATTACTCATACTGTACCTCCCATTAATAATGAGAGATAAATATGTACATTTGGGAGCACTTTAGGTGTCAAGGGTGTGGTGATTCATTTAGCTGAGGAATTGTCACAGTTCCCTATTTTACAAATGATGGGAGAGCTAGAGAGTCCCTTTGCATAGGAAGCTATCAGACGTTCTGTCATCTGAGGCAGAGGTTGGTGACCTATGGGCTGCAGGCCAAATCTGAACTGTAACCTATTTTGACATGGCCTGTAAACTAGGATGGATTTTATCTTTTTAAGTGATTCAAGGGAAAAAAATAAACTCATAAAAGAATAATATTCCATGACCCATGAAAATTATATGAAATTCAAATTTCAACATCCAAAATAAATTTTTACTGAATCACAGTGATCGTCATTTCTTTATACATTATCTGTGGCTGATTTGTAGTACAGTGGCAGAGATGAGTAGTTGCGCCACAAGAAATGAATTGTATGGCCCTCAAACTCTAAAATGTTTACTATTTGATACTTCATGGACAAAGTTTGTTGATGCCTAGTTAAAGGAATACACAGTCTTTGAAGTAGTCTAGGAGGTTAGGGCTCTTGTTTGCTTTGATCTGCCTATTTAGAATTCCCCAGGTGCTGGAGATGGTGCTTGTCTTTGTCAGGAAGAATTTAAAGAGCTATAACTCAGCAAGAAATTAACCTTGCTGTTGATGTTATAAATCTTCTACCATGATTGTGGTAGAAGGGCTCCACCCTGCCTTGGTTTTTGTGACCAAGTCTCTATCTTTTGATTGCAGTTTGTGTACCTGAGATTCTGGTTTTACTACAGTGGACTGGAGACCTTATCAGGGGACCTGCTGTCATCCCTCTACCTGCCCCAACACCTGACCCTGCTGTTTTCTCCTTGCTCATATTAATCTTTCTTAAAACCTTAATATATCTCCTCTATTCATTCCGGTGATTGCTCCATGTCACCTGCTGTCAGACTGCCCTAAATCAGCCTGCTTTCCTTGAGTTTTAGCTGATTGGCCTGAGGTCAGTTTTCTTAGTCATTAACTTCCTGACTTTCTTCTATCCCCAGTAGAGGGACTTTCTCAGATGACAGTGCCTAGTTCTGTGACTATAGTTCTTTAACATAAATATCCAAGCCTTGTTGATGATGATTTTTGTCTATTAAAGCTGATAAATTGCTGTGAGTCTTTTGGGAAAGATGGCCCTTATTGACCTTATTGTCAAGGCTATGTGAGTTGTGAGTGAGTCTGACTCCCTTGGCCAGTCCTTAGGGCAGCAGATGCAGAGGGGAAGACTTGAAGTCTGTGTTCAGTGAAAGCGCTGAAATATTGAGACCTTTCCAGACTTGGCTGTGGGCCAAAATTTTTCTTGGATGAGAAGCTTGAGTGGTTTTGACCAGTCTCCCATTTGACAGGATCCATTCAAGCTGGTTTTAGAAAAGGCAGAGGAACCAGAGATCAAATTTCCAACATCTGCTGGATCATGGAAAAAGCAAGAGAGTTCCAGAAAAAAACATCAATTTTTGCTTTATTGAATATGCCAAAACCTTTGACTGTGTGGATCACAATAAACTGTGGAAAATTCTGAAAGAGGTGGGAATACCAGACCACCTGACCTGCCTCTTGAGAAACCTATATGCAGGTCAGGAAGCAACAATTAGAATTGGACATGGAACAACAGAGTGGTTCCAAATAGGAAAAGGAGTACGTCAAGGCTGTATATTGTCACCCTGCTTATTTAACTTATATGCAGAGTACATCATGAGAAATGCTGGGCTGGAAGAAGCACAAGCTGGGATCAAGATTGCCAGGAGAAATATCAATAACCTCAGATATGCAGATGACGCTACCTTTATGGCAGAAAGTGAAGAGGAACTAAAAAGCCTCTTGGTGAAACTGAAAGTGGAGAGTGAAAAAGTTGGCTTAAAGCTCAACATTCAGAAAACAAAGATCATGGCATCTGGTCCCATCACTTCAGGGGAAATAGATGGGGAAACAGTGTCAGGTTTTATTTTTTTGGGCTCCAAAATCCCTTCAGATGGTGATTGCAGACATGAAATTAAAAGATGCTTACTCCTTGGAAGGAAAGTTATGACCAACCTAGATAGCATGTTGAAAAGCAGAGACATTACTTTGCCAACAAAAGTCTGTCTAGTCAAGGCTATGGTTTTTCCAGTACTCATGTATGGATGTGAGAGTTGGACTGTGAAGAAGGCTGAGCGCCGAAGAATTGATGCTTTTGAACTGTGGTGTTGGAGAAGACTCTTGAGAGTCCCTTGGACTGCATGGAGATCCAACCAGTACATTCTAAAGGAGATCAGTCCTGGGTGTTCTTTGGAAGGAATGATGCCAAAGCTGAATCTCCAGTACTTTGGCCACCTCATGCGAAGAGTTGACTCATTAGAAAAGACTCTGACGCTGGGAGGGATTGGGGGCAGGAAGAGAAGGGGATGACAGAGGATGAGATGGCTCGATGGCATCGCTGACTCGATAGACATGAGTTTGAGTGAACTCCAGGAGTTGGTGATGGACAGGGAGGCCTGGTGTGCTGCGATTCATGGGGTTGCAAAGAGTCGGACATGACTGAGCAACTGAACTGATGGAGTAAGAATTACCCATCAAAAAAAACCAGCACAGGGGCTTCCCTGGGGGTACAGTGAATAAGAATCTGAGAATAAGAATCTGCCTGCCAATGCAGGGGTTCGATCCTGGTCCAGGAACATTCCATATGCCATGGAGTAACTAGGCCTGTGAGCCATAACTGCTGAGTCCACACACTAGAAACTGCCAGCTCCAACACTCAGCCTGCATGCCCAGAGTCCATGCTCTGGGAGAAGCCACAACACTGAGAAGCCCACACACCACAAGGAAGAGTAAGCCCCTACTCTCAGCAACTAGAGAAAGCCAGTGCAATACAACAGAGACTCAGTGCAGCCAAAAAAAATTTAACAACAGAATATCACAGATTATACTTTAAACTTCTTTCACTAAGCCAGTTTGTGGTTTTAATTTAGTAATTAAAGATAAGAAATATGTCTTTGTGTGTGCATGCTAAGTTGCTTCAGTCATGTTCAACTCTGTGTGACCCTATGGATTGTAGCCTGCCCAGGCTCCTTTGTCCCTGAGATTCTCCAGGAACAATTACTGGAGTGGGCTGCCATTTCCTCCTTCAGGTAATCTTTCCAACCCAGGGGCTGAACCCATGTCTCTTACGTCTCCTGCATTGGCAGGTGGGTTCTTTACCACTAGTGCCGCCTGGGAAGCCCCTCTGTGCTCTGTAAACCTAACTTTTGGGACATTTCTAGGATTTTACATATGTAACCTCACCCTATATTTGAAGGAAGAGTTACACATACTCAAGTTTGTGTTGGGGCTCTGCCATTGTGTGTTTGAGAAATTTCCTTCTCTAATTCAGTTTCATATCCGTAAAGTATAACTCACTTCACTGTGAATATTAGCAGAATATCACATATAAAATGAGTAACACATAATAGGCACTAAATAAATGTTAATTCTTCCTAGTAAAACTATAATTTCCTTCATGGAACCAAGAGAAAAAAGGATATTTCTCCTCCTTAGACCAATAAGCTTCCCTGGTGGCTCAGATGGTAAAGAGTCTGCCTGCAATGCGGGAGACATGGGTTTGATTCCTTGGTCAGGAAGATCCCCTGGAGAAGGAAATGGCAACCCGCTCCAGTATTCTTGCCTGGAAAATCCCATGGATGGAAGAGTCTGGCAGGCTACAGTCAATGGGATTGCAAAGAATCAGACGTGACTGAGCAACTTCACTTTCTTTTAGATTAATAAAGCAAGCAATCTTCCCTTACTGGCTTTGTATAGTTGAAGTAGTGAGAAATTTATGTCATAGCCCTGAGAAGAGCTGGGAAATTTGGGATGAATGGTGAGGGTAGAAAGAAGGGAATTAGGGGCTGCTGATTCAGCTCGAGTTTTAAGTACTTGAATTTATCTATGAACCTCTTACATAAGAATGCCTCAGTTATTTAAAATAAGATTAAAAATGAAAGGAGTGATATCTGGAGATATCTACAAGGAAAATGAATTCTGCCATTATAATGACCTTAAAGCTCTGGCTAATGATCAAATTCAGTTGGTTAACAGATGGGTTGAACACACTCAGGTTGTGAAGAAACCAAGGGGAGTAGGTCACAAAAATACAACTATCAAAATTAGGTAATAAGCCAGAAAAAGCTGCTATTCTTTAGAATTTAAATGGAATTAGAGGTTTTAAATGGCACTATCATCCCCATCTGAATGGCTTTGTCTTTGAGTTGCTGTTGAAGCAACTTGGCATACATGCACAAAGCACATATTTCTTATCTTTAATCACTTAATTAAAACCACAAACTGACTTGGTGAAAGCAGTTTAAGGTATAATCTGTGATTTTCTTTCTTTTTTTTTTTTTTTTAAATTTTTTGACTGCACTGAGTCTCTGTTGTAGTGCACTGGCTTTCTCTAGTTGCTGAGAGTAAGGGCTACTCTTCCTTGTGGTGTGCGGGCTTCTCAGTGTTGTGGCTTCTCCCTGAGCATGGACTCTAGGCGTGCAGGCTCAGTAGTTGGAGCTGGCAGTTTCTAGAATGTGGGCTCAGCAGTTATGGCTCACAGGCCTAGTTGCTCCATGGCATGTGGAATCTTCCTGGACCAGGATTGAACCCCTGCATTGGCAGGCAGATTCTTATTCTCAGAGACTCTGAAGGACTCATATGCTCATGTGACACTGAAGAAGATTTGCACTGCACACAGAGCTTCAAAGTACCTTCATGGTTATGAATCTCTGACCCGTAACACTGGATATTGTGGACAAATTTCTCATTCAGTATCCTTGAATGACTTTAACCTTGTTTCACCTGGAGTAAGTGTCTTTCCTTAGTAAGGGTCTTTCAAACCCAGAGTTTTTAGATAAAATTTTAAAAAGTAAATCAAGTCTCTGCTATTCCTACTTTTACACTAAATTTAGGAGTAAATTTCACTCTCATTGGAACAATTGAGGGGGTAAAACCTTAATTTTTCAATTTGAGATTTTCAATTGCTTTTAAACAACTGACGCTGATTTGGAAGTTTTAAGACACTGTGGCAGATTCATTTTGATATTTGGCAAAACTAATACAATTTTGTAAAGTTTAAAAATAAAATAAAATTTAAAAAAATAAAAAAAAATTAAAAAAAAAAGAACTCAACTCTGTATGTGTGTTATGTACAAAATATCTTTTGTGTTTAAATATTTAACAGAAAAAGTGAAAATGCATATTAACAAATGATGTTTAAATATTTAAGGACACATTTAAATAAACTAATGAACTAATTTTCAAAATGGAATTTAAACTGTTGATTCATCCTCTCAGCAAATTATTTAATGAATATGTACTATGAATCAAGTAATCTCTTTAAGATTTGGATATATGGAAGGGAACAGCAAACCATTTTTTAGAATAAGACACTAATATATTGATGAATATATAATAGATCTGCTACTGCTAAGTCACTTCAGTTGTGTCCGACTCTGTGTGACCCCATAGATGGCAGCCCACCAGGCTCCCTTGTCCCTGGGATTCTCCAAGCAAAAACACTGGAGTGGGTTGCCATTTCCTTCTCCAATGCATGAAAGTGAAAAGTGAAAGTGAAGTTGCTCAGTCGTGTCCGACTCTTAGCGACCCCATGGACTGCAGCCTACCAGGCTCCTCTGTCCATGGGGTTTTCCAGGCAAGAATACTGGAGTGGGGTGCCATTGCCTTCTCCAATATAGTAGGTCAGGCAGATCTAAATGCTTTGAAGACAGCAAAAGTACATGTAAAAATGGAGAGCAGAAGAGGTGTCTGGGGAAGGCTATGAGTTTTGTTATACAGGGTGGGGCAGGGAAGGCTTCATTGATAAAAGGATGTTTCATCAGACTTGTACTCTGCATTGAAGATACAGAGAAACTGAGGTGAAGTGGAAGTTGTGGGTGTTTAGGTGAAGTGAAACTAACGAGGGTCACCAATTGAGAATGCAGAGTAAAGACATTGCAATCTGTATTTCTCTTTCAGTAAAGTTATGTGTGTGAAAATCTCAAATATTCTATGTGTGAGCATATCTAGTGAAAGAATGAAATAAATATGCTTTCTTTCCAATAGAGGATAAACCCATTATCTGGATAAACCCGTGTCTGCAAAATAAAGCACACTGACAAAATTACCGTTGAAAACAGAAAATGAGGAATTTCCCTTTAGCAGCAGTACTACTACAAGTTATGAAAGTGCTTTTTTGACTCTTAGAGTAAAAAAAAATAAAGCTAACTTGGAATCAATCAACTTAATTTGAATTCAGTTTATAAATATATATAAGGTGTCTGGCCATCAACCTCTGTTAAAGGAGCTCGGATTTAAGGTTGTTTCGCATGCTGTGACGAACAATACCTCTGCTCAGTTATGCCGCATTTGTGCCTTTGCGATGCTAGAATTCGGCTGCTGCTGCTGCTGCTAAGTCGCTTCAGTTGTGTCCGACTCTGTGCGATCCCATAGACGGCAGCCCACCAGGCTCCTCCGTTCCTGGGATTCTCCAGGCAAGAACACTGGAGTGGGTTGCCATTTCCTTCTCCAATGCAGGAAAGTGAAAAGTCAAAGTGAATTCGCTCAGTCATGTCCGACTCCTAGCGACCCCATGGACTGCAGCCTACCAGGCTCCTCTGTCCATGGGATTTTCCAGGCAAGAGTACTGGAGTGGGGTGCCATCGCCTTCTCCGAGAATTCAGCAGTAAGGTATTATCTAATGTTGAAGAAAAGTGTTTTGACGCTGTAGCTTTAAAAGGACTATGTGTTAGGATATTATCCATGAAAAGAGTTTTCCCATAGGAGAACGAGCTCTGTAAAGCAAAGAATGACCACAGGGAATAAACAGAAATTCTATAGAGCATTTTTTTTTTTTTCTACAGAGCATTTGAAGAACTTTAACAAAATAACTTTTTATGTTGCACAATATACTTCCTTCCTAAAATGTTCCAGGAAAGTCATAACCATTTATTCCTCTAGGCATCAAGGTGAGAGAATATACTTGGCTAAGGAACCAGCTGTCCTTGGTGGCTGATTCTGTTCCCCACTGTGTTGCTGTTTGTTCTCCGCAGTAGGTGAGAGGTTCATGTAAAGCAGTCTTCTCGAGAAGGAAAACAGGGCCTTTAGTCTGCTTTCCTTTTCTCGTTCTCTGAATTTTGTTTTTAATAGATCATTTTATCTGATACTTAGATTGTTTGATAAACCTTTTACATTCTGGGTATATTTTTAGTTTCAGAAAATACATTTATTCAGTCATCTTCAAAAGGTGGCTGTACTGCGGTAAGCTCTCCAAGTTTCCTTTCAGCCCTAAGTAAATATGTTTGACTTGGGACAGCCACCAAACAAGTTTGCGTTTGTGTATCTACTTCCCAGATGGCACAAAGAGGGTAGAGTGGCAAGTAGAATTGTTCAAAGTACAGTCTACTGTTTGTTGTCATGCCTTGTAGATCAGTCATATTGGGGGAATTGACTAACACTGATTATAGTTGCTTGTTGAAGAGTTACTGGGAGAGATAGATGAGAAGAAAGCACTGATTAAGAGACTTTCCTGTTTATCTCATTGAGGTGACTGCCAAGAAAAGTTGGCTGTTTTTAATTACAGCTATCTCTCTATTCTAGAGCCACTGAACACTGCAGATAAGCTGTATACAATTCAACTAATCATTGAGAAGTTTGCAAATAATTGAATGTTTGCTATCCTGCAGGTAAAATGGTAATTAACATGCTTAGTCCCATCAACATACTTGACATTATGAACACATAATCATAATCCAGGGCCAGCTATCTTTGCAATGGCAAAAATGGGGCATTTTTAAGCCAACATTTATTACTTGCCTAAAAATTACTCACTTTGTGAATAAAGCTATGGTGTTTTATATTATCTTCAATTTTCCCTACTTTTGCTGAATATACATTCTTCAAACTGATGCTTACATAGTATGAATTTTATTATATATTTCACTCAAAGTTATAATTAAAGATCTATTATCTAAAAATTAAAGTAATAGCATTCATCCTGCAAATTAGTGTAATTGTACATGATTTAATATTTAGTTTCAAACCTTACAAAACTCAGGTTAATTCAACCACATTTAAAATATAATTTTTCTTACTATTTTATATGACTTATCTATGTATTATATCTATATTAAGTGTAAATTGATTATTCTTCTTCAAGTATTATAATCAGAGGAAAATACTTGTGATAATATATCTTCCAAAATGCATGCTTTTGCTATGAAAAACAGTTGATAAATATCTCAAATTATTTCAGAGAATATTTATATAAAATATGCACATACTATATTTCATTTCTACTGTGAAACACTGCTAAATTGTACTGTGGAGAGCTAATGCTCTAAAATATCTGAGTACAAACTGATATGTAATGTGGCATGCTATGAAACATTGCTTCAAAGAAAGCTAAAACTTCAGAGGCTTTTTCAAAATAAAAATCATAAAATCTTTATTTTAAAAGGTGCTCAGAATTTTCAGACTACAAAGGATACTCTTTGGGGGCATTAACTGTATTTTTGAAATCTGAGTTTTAAAAGCTGGCAGTATTTAGAAAGTATATTTATTCTTTATGGTACCTTTTGTAAAGAATAAAAAACTCTGCAATTTTTATTGAATGTCTTTCATAGTTTAAGTCCAGGTGTTGGCCAGAAAATAAATCATATTATTACTCTACTATTTCATAAGGACCTAATTAGAACTTTAATTCTAAATCATAGTTCATTTGTATATCCACTGAAAATTCTTTATTAAAAGCGAATTGTCCCTTTATGGGAATATTTGTGAAAAGACTTTTTTAGTTTCTAAGATAAAGGAGGTTACTATCACTATTTTCTTGAAAGAGAATACTGGTCATTTTTGGTACTTTTAAAATATACTTAAATAATACTTATTTTAATAAATCACTTACCAGGCTTGTTGCTATTCAATCACTCAGTCATGTCTGACTGTTTGGAATCCCATGGACTGCAGCATGCCAGGCCTCCCTGTCCCTCATCATCTCCTGAAGTTTGCCCAAGTTCATGTCCTTTGCGTTGGTGATGCCATCAGCCATCTCATCTTCTCATGGCCTGTTCTCCTTCTGCCCTCAATCTTTCCCAGCATCAGGACTCATTTCTTTGAAACCTATAAATCTTCTGTCAGGTGGAACATTCTCTGTGGAAAAAGGAATGTTAAGGGCCATTACTGGCCTTAACTTTGTTGAGGTGGTTCCCTGCGGACCTCTGGATACCATCTCTAGAGCATGAACACAGGAATAATTTAAGTATTTTATGATTTTTTTCTAAAGGTGTCGATTGGAATGATTTTTAAACTAAGATTATATCACTATTTGCTTATAGGATAAATATCTTTGAGATCATTAATGTTCTCTTGTTTTTGGTTTGACTTCTTTAAATTTCCTCCGCGAGTTCCATTTGGGTCACCTTACATAATTCATACATTTTCTGTGGTATTAGTGTTCTTTTAGCTTAGATCTTTGATCATCAAGTGTGTGTTGTGTATGTATCTCTTCACAGCAACTAGCATATACTAAGTTCTTTATAAATATTGTTGAATGAATGTATATTTATTATTCTCTCTCTCTATATATATGGCTCATGGTTTTTGTGAAGTATGTTCAGTGTCCATCAAATTATATTAAACAATCTTCAAGATTGATAGCATTTCTGGTTCTGATACTTTGATATCTGGAAAAGTAGTACTATACAGGTGACATAAGGCAAAGTGGATAATTCTTCAAGCATAGTCAATAGTACTCCAGTGAAATGAAATAGATCTATTAACCTGTTAATAAAATGAAATCCAATGGGATTTTTAAATGACTGAAAAGACAAGAGGGAAAGTTATAGTCTGATAGTGACAGCTGGCAAGCTTGCCTTAAATGCTTTTAGGGACAAAATTGATAACGTCCACAACTGGCTACAGTTCAGGGTACCCAATTCCAATGTGCTGTCAACCGTATATATTTACTATTGATTAACACTCTAGCTACATTCTTTTTGGACATTTTGATGTAGAGAAGTTATTTAATTTTAGGGGCAGCACCCATATAGCTTTTTTCCAGACATGAGATTAAAATATATGAAAACAGAATCAATTAATATGTTGCCATTTGTAAAGTTAATATTTTCATTAATCATAGCTTATAAATCTAAGGAAACTGCTTTGGAGTCAAAGAATATACCAATTTTATTAAAAAAGGAGGAAACCATTTGAAAATAATGTGTATGTTATTGGGCTAAATAGTGGATGAATATATACAAATAGTATGTTGCTTTCCAAGGAATATGCATACATGTGGATCACATGTACAGAATCAGGTGAATTCAGCATAAATGTTGATGTCCATTCCAGAGATCCACCTAATGCTATATATTAGAACTTTCTTTCAAGCCTTAATGACGCCTCAAATTTCACAATATACAAAAAAACCAAGCTTAAACAAGTAAGACTGTTCTTACTTGTGTACATAGAAATTTGCCTCATTTATTAAAGGGGTCACATGTTTTTTCACTTGAGAAATATTTGTTGGATGCCGCTGCTGCTGTTTACGGAGAAGGCAATGGCTCCCCACTCCAGTACTCGTGCCTGGAAAATCCCATGGACAGAGAGCCTGGTAGGCTGCAGTCCATGGGGTCGCTAGGAGTCGGACACGACTGAACGACTTCACTTTCACTTTTCACTTTCCTGCATTGGAGAAGGAAATGACAACCCACTCCAGTGTTCTTGCCTGGAGAATCCCAGGGACGGGGGAGCCTGGTGGGCTGCCGTCTCTGGGGTTGCACAGAGTTGGACACGACTGAAGCGACTTAGCAGCAGCTGCTGTTTCATTGCTAGGTTGTGTCTGATCCTTTGTAAACTCCTCGGCTGTAGCCTGCCAGGCTCCTCTGTCCATGGGATTTTCCAGGCAAGAATACTGGAGTGGTTGCCATTTCCTTCTCCAAGGAATCTTCCTGACCCAGGAATTGAATCTGGGTCTCTTGCATTGGAGGCAGATTCTTTACCACTGAACCACCTAGAAATTCCCCTATTTTAGTGGAATATAGAACTAAAACAATCCTATTTTTATGAGCTTACATTCTATAGAGGATTAAAAAGCAAATCGTAAATAGGAAAATATAGAGTCAAATGGTAACAGGTACTTTGGGGGAAAAAATAAAGCAGGAAAAGGGGAATAGGAGCAATAAGTAGTAGGGTGGGCAGAAAAAACCTCACTGGGAAGGTATCTGAGTAACAATCTAGTGAAAATGAGGTTGTAAGTCATGGGGGTCAAGGAGAGAGCATTTTAGAGGAGGAAATGATAGCCTTTTGAGAATTTGAGGGCCACAAAGGCCCCAGTGTGGAATGGCAAACTGAGCCAAGGGAATTTAGTAGGACATTGTGCCAGAGGAGTGATGGGGTTTAAGGGAAATTGTTAAGAGCACTGTGGGCTGCTGTCAAGATAGTTGGATTTTGCTGAGTGTGAGATTGGGAAACTGCTGGAAGGTTTTGAGCAGAGGAGTGATTTTCTATTTTGGAACTGAAAGAATCATTCTAGGCACTGTGCTCCTCAGGCTGTAGGAGCCAGAGATGGAAGCAGGGCTATAGTGAATTGGATAATGGATTAGTGTTCAAACTGGATATACAACCTCCAAGGCTGCCTGAAAATTTTATAGGGACATAGTCTTTAAAGGAGTGAATTTCCAGATCAGCTCACTGCCTGAAACTTAGCTCCCTGGTAATGAATCTGAGGTCAAGGCATTGTGCTTGCTCATCCTTCCCATCTCCCATCTGACATCTCCTTTCGCTTTCAAAAGAAAGGCTTCTTTTCTCATTCGTTCCAGATTGTACCATGGTGCATTTCCCCAGGGTGTAAAAATTTCTAGAGTGAAAAATGAAGGGACAGTCTCAAATACTTGGACTTGACATCTTCACCTCTTCCACACCCCTTCTATTGCCAGAAAAACCACCACTCCTGTGGAAGATCACTTTGAGAGCAAAAACAAAATGAGATTGAGAAAAATACCTGATTTTAGCTTGTCACAGATTTCTGTCTTCTGCTTTATCCATTTGTCTATTTATCTCTATATCATAGAAATTTAGATTATCATAGAAGCCCAAATTATGTGAATTTAGATTCAGAAGATTGTTTCCACATGGATCTTTATTAAAACAATTATTTAAATTGAAAAATCAAATCAGACTTTTCTGATAGAAAAAAAAATTAATTGTGGGAAAACTGGTTTGATAATGAGAATTGATTTCCTAACTCCATATTTTCCCTGAATTAACAAAGTCTGTAACTCTATGGCTTTGACAAAAATATATTTAAAGCCTGTGATATGAAATATTTTATCTAAAAATTAATTCTCCAAAATCATTAGGAATATAATTTTGATTTTGTCTTTACCCTTTTTAATTGTGTCTGGTAGAATAAAGAGCCTTTAACTGAAAGAGTAATAGATGTACAGAGTAGTTTTTTGGTAATTCTTTTTTTTGTTTTTTGCAGTATACTGTAAAATGATAATTCTTTTTTTTTGCAGTATACTCACCATAAATTAGAAACAAAATGACTCCAGTGATTAGACAAACAAACAAACAAACAAAAAACAGGTTGGATTTTGAGTTTCTTGTGTTCATCAAAATTAAATATTTAAATTATTAGTTGATTATTAAAACTTTATTGCTAGATGGATTTTTATAATGAAACTTGGATAAAGTTCAGATAGTTTAGTAACATTAAAAAAACCCCTAAATTTCTATCCCTACCCATTTGTATGATTAGAGTGTCTCAGTATGAAAATAAAAAATACCAAGTGAATTGCTGTTAAACCTTATTATACAATAAATTTTTATCTATGGATATACCAACTAATTTGGGGGGAAAAGCCCCATCTATTTCTTTAAGATGTACAATTCCAGTAAAATTTTACATTTACTTAATTATGAACTATTTTAAAGTTTATTGCCTCCATAAACGATATTCCACTGATAATTGGAAAGATAACATAATTAAAAATCTCTTTTAAAAGAATTGAGGATGTTTAAGGCCCAGGAAATGAAAAGAAATTCAAATTATATTTTTATTTCAGAAAATTGTTAGGTAATCAATAGAACATTCTAAACCAGCTCTACAAGCAAAAATGTAATTCTAACAGAATTACAAATGTGAACCATGTATTTTTAAATGTAACTTAAAATTTTAAAATAGGTGTGTTTATTTAAATTTCTTTTTTTTAGTCCAATATATCAAAACATTATTTTAACATTATGTAATCAATAGAAAAATTATTGAATTTATACTCAGTTTTCATATTGATTTTTTTGAAAATCAGTGGTGTGCATTTTACCTTATAGCACTTCTCACTCTAGACTAGCTATATCTCAAGTGCTCAGTAGCCATATATTGCTAGTGGCTAATGATTATTGGGTAACATGTTGTTATGTTGCTGTTTAGCTGCTCAGTCATGTCTGACTCTTTTGTGATCACAACATGCTGTACAGCACACCTCTAAGTTTTAAATTTCCTTGAAGCTTAGCAGCCAAAAACTTTTGCAGTCAAAGAAAATTGCCTACAATGCAGGAGACATGGGTTTGATTCCAGGGTCAGGAAGATCCCCTGGAGTAGGAAATGACAACCCACTCTAGTAATCTTGCCTGTGAAATTCCACAGATAGAAGAGCTTGGCAGGTCCAAGTCCATGGGGTCACAGAAGAGTTGGATACAACTTAGTGACTAAACAACAATATAAGGTAAGGTAAGATAAGTCACTTCAGTCGTGTCCGACTCTGTGTGACCCCATAGACGGCAGCCCACCAGGCTCCCCCGTCCCTGGGATTCTCCAGGCAAGAACACTGGAGTGGGTTGCCATTTCCTTCTCCAATGCATGAAAGTGAAAAGTGAAAGTGAAGTCGTTCAGTCATGCCTGATTCTTAGCGACCCCTTGGACTGCAGCCTACCAGGCTCCTCCGTCCATGGGATTTTCCAGGCAAGAGTACTGGAGTGGGGTGCCATTGCCTTCTCCAAAACAACAATATAAACCCATATAAAATATATGTATATAATATATGTAATATAGTAGTATATGTAATATAAACTTCTGGGTGGTTACAGAATGGAAACACAAGTTTAATTAGTAAAGAAAAGAGTTTACTATTTCTACCTGTTTAAAAAAGTGCTTATTCATATTTTTAATTGGCAGATGGGGTTAAATTGATATGACTTTATGATTCCATGTTCAGTTCAGTTCAATCACTCAGTCGTGTCTGACTCTTTGCAACCCCATGAATTGCAGCACTCCAGGCCTCCCTGTCCCTCACTAACTCCCAGAGTTCACTCAAACTCACATCCGTCGAGTTGCTGATGCCATCCAGCCATCTCATCCTCTGTCATCCCCTTCTTCTCCTGCCCCCAATCCCTCCCAGCATCAGAGTCTTTTCCAATGAGTCAACTCTTTGCGTGATGTGGCCAAAGTACTGGAGTTTCAGCTTTAGCATCATTCCTTCCAAAGAACACCCAGGGCTGTTATCCTTTAGAATGGACTGGTTGGATCTCCATGAGGTATATGTAAAATAAAAAAGTTCATCCTTTACAGCAATTTAAATGCATAATGAAATTTTCAGTTGTTGACTTAGAAATGTTTAGAGGAGTATGTAAGCAAATGTGTTTTGAAGACTACTTTATTGTTTTTGTTCAATGCCCAAATTGTGTCCAGCTATTTGCAACCTCAAAGACTGCAGCTCCCCAGGCTTCTCTGTCCTCCAATATCACTGGGAGTTTACTCAAGTTCATGTCCATTGAGTCAGTGATGCCATCCAACCATGTCATCCTCTGTTGTCCACTTCTTCTTTTGAAGACCACTAGGCTATTTCAATAATACTGCTAAGAGATGAAGGTAACTTGAGCCAGATTTTACAACACAGTAGAGTTCTCAGTTCAGTTCAGTTGCTGAGTCATGTTGGACTCTTTGAAACCCTGTGGATTGTAGCACGCGAGGCCTCCTGTCCATCACCAATACCTGGGAGTTTATTCAAACTCATGTCCATTGAGTCGGTGATGCCAACCAACCATCTCATCCTCTGTCATCCCCTTCTCCTCCTGCCTCCAATCTTTCCCAGCATCAGGGTCTTTTCAAATGAGTTAATCTTCGCATCAGGTGGCCAAAGTATTGGAGTTTCAACTTTAGCATCAGTCCTTCCAATGAATATTCAGGACCAATTTCCTTTAGGATTGACTGGTTTGAACTCCATGCTGTCCAAGGGACTCTAAAGAGTCTTCCCCAACAACACAGTTCAAAAGGATCAGTTCTTCGGCACTCAGCTTTTTTTAAGGTCCAACTCTCACATCCATACATGACTACTGGAAAAACTATAGCTTTGACTAGATGGACCTTTACTGGCAAAGTAATGTCTCTGCTTTTTAATATGGTGTCTAGGTTGGTCATAGGTTTCCTTCCAAGCAGCAAGGATCTTTTAATTTCATGGCTGCAGTCACCATCTGCATGATTTTGAAGCGCCCCCCGCCCACCCCCGCAAATAAAGTCTGGCATTGTTTCCACTGTTTCCCATCTATTTGCCATGAAGTGATGGGACCAGATGCCATGATCTTAGTTTTGTGAATGTTGAGTTTTAAGCCAACTTTTTCATTCTTCTCTTTCATTTTCATCAAGCGGCTCTTTAGTTTTCTTCTTTGCTTTCTGCCGTAAAGGTGGTGTCATCTGCATATCTGAGGTTATTGATATTTCTCCCAGCAATCTTGATTCCAGCTTGTGCTTCATCTAGTCTAGCATTCCTCATGATATATTCTTCATATAAGTTAAATAAGCAGGGTGACAATATACAGACTTGACATACTCCTTTCCTGATTTGGAACCAGTCTGTTGTTCCATGTCCAGTTCTAACTGTTGCTTCTTGACCTGCATCATATTTCTTAGGAGGCAGATAAGATGGTATTCTCATCTCTTGAAGAATTTTCCAGTTTGTTGTGATCCACACAGTCAAAGGCTTTGGCATAGTCAATAAAGCAGAAGTAGATGTTTTTCTGAAACTCTCTTGCTTTGTTGATGATCCAGCAGATGTTGGCAATTTGATCTCTCGTTACTCTGTGTTTTATAAATCCAGCTTGAACATCTGGAAGTTCATGGTTCACATACTGTTGAAGCCTGGCTTGGAGAATTCTGAGCATTACTTTACTAGCGTGTGAGATGAGTGCAATTGTGTGGTAGTTTGAGCATTCTTTCGCGTTGCATTTTTTAGGGATTGGAATGAAAACTGACCTTTTCCAGTCCTGTGGCCACCGCTGAGTTTTCCAAATTCACTCTCATACTGAGTGCAGCACTTTCACAGTATCATCTTTTAGGATTTGAAATAGCTCAACTAGAATTCCATCACCTCCACTAGCTTTGTTCGTAGTGATGCTTTCTAAGGCCCACCTGACTTCACATTCCAGGATGTCTGGCTCTAGGTGAGTTATCATACCATCATGATTATCTGGGTCAAACAGACCTTTTTTGTATAGTTCTTCTGTGTATTGTTGCCTCCTCTTTTTAATATCTTCTGTTTCTCTTAGGTCCATACCATTTCTGTCCTTTATTGTGTCCATCTTTGCATGAAATGTTCCCTTGGTATCTCTAATTTTCTTGAAGAGATCTCTAGTCTTTCCCATTCTGTTGCTTTCCTCTATTTCTTTGTATTGATCACTGAGGAAGGCTTTCTTATCTCTCCTTGCTATTCTTTGGAACTCTGCATTCAAATGGGTATATCTTTCCTTTTCTCTTTTGCCTTTCTCTTCTCTTCTTTTCACAGCTATTTGTAAGGCCTCCTCAGACAACCATTTTGTATTTCTTTTTCTTTGGGATGGTCTTGATCACTGTTTCCTATACAGTGTTACCAATCTTCATCCATAGTTCTTCAGGCAGTCTGTCTATCAGATCTAATCCCTTGACTCTATTTGCCACTTCCACTGTATAATCGTAAGGAATTTGATTTAGGTCATACTCTAATGGCCTCTTGGTTTTCCCTACTTTCTTCAACTTAAGTCTGAATTCTATGTATGTATAAAATATATTTTATTGAAGTATAATTATAGTATTTTGTTTCAGGTGTACAGCAAATTGATTTAGTTGTAGACATAATATATATTATATATATATAATATATATTTCAGATTATTTTCCACTATAAGTTATTACAGGGTATTGAATATGGTTTCCTGTCTATATATTACGTCCTTGTTGCTTATCTCTTTTTATGTACAGTGGTTTTTATCTGTTAATCCCATAGTCCTTCTTTGGGTCTCAAATTTTTTAAGAGAAAAAGATAAAAAATGTTTTTTCTTTAACCTTGAAAGTATTGCTAGTGAAGGGATTCCTTGGGTTCTCATTAGGAACATATCATGCCAGCAGCCCACAGTATATTATGACGATTACTTAAAAGGATAGAATCTCATGCTGTGCTTTTACCCTCAGTAGACCTCCCCAAAGTATTAATTTTTAATGCCGCTGAACATCTGATTATGTTGGAGGCAAGATAGCAAGTGTCTGCAATGGTTTGTCTGGACTTCAATCAACAATTGTGAGCATTTTCCCAATATCTTTAGGATTGTCTCCATTGTAATTGGAATTGTTTCTAGATTATAGTTTGGTGATGAGCCTGTGTGGTGTATATATTTTAAACACTCAGACCCTACCACAGTAAACTGGAGATGACATACACACAAGATAGTTCGCTATGCTTTTCACTTTTTGGCTTACTACAGATAGACGGCTGTTTAAATGATTTGAAGTCAGGTCTTCAACCAATTTTTTCAGGATGAGTGCTTTTAAGTCTGAGCTACTTCTCATGGAAGCCTCTGAGGAAAGAAAAGAGCAATTCCTTTCTCCTGATTTCTGTTGATCTTATACCTCCTTGTGGAATTTGCAGTCTTGAAAGAAAGATATCTCTAGAAGGTGAAAGTCTTACTTATCTTGGTGTAACTGATTTCTTAGATCTTTTCCACTGCCCTTATGTGGAATGCCCTTACCTTTTCCACTTTCTTTGAAGGAGCATCAAGTTTCAATGTGTCCATGAGTCTATTCTCTTGCTTCAGGATTGAAGAGTCTTGTACTATTTTAAAAGAAGTCTTTGGAGTTTGGAATCATGAATTATTACCATTGCTTAATTTCCTTTAATATTTATATTTATTATTTCTGCCAGGCCTTTTGCTTTGGGTGAACACAAACTCTTGGAGTAGATTTTCTTTTATTGCTGCTCTTAGAGCATTTAAAAAATAAATGATCAAATGGTATTCATATTTCTTGAATCATTATTTCTTGTAAAGTCTATTACACTACATATAAAATACATTGATTTTATGCTTTTGTTTGCTAGAAGTAGTCAGGGTGAAATGAATCAAATTTAATTTTTTTTCCTTTTGGATGAGACTTTTACTGACATTGGTTTTATATATATATATATATATATATATATATATATATATTTAAACTACTCATGTATGACACATTTTCTGATATGTGGAAATAAAGCTTAGGATGAGACATGGAGCTTTGACTAGAGATTTTTGGGCCCTAAGTTTTTGCATACTTAAAATTTTTTATAAGATCTATGATGCATTTTTTTCTCAATGTAGTAGAAGCAAAATCTACTGAGTTTTCTGGGTAATTCATTCTTAGGAATTTAAATTTCAATTTGTTTTGGGGACATTTTCTTTCCACTTATCTATATTTTCTTAACTGTCTTCACATAATGTGCTTGGTTATATCGTGTGTGTGTTAGTCACTCAGTTGTATCCAACTCTGCGTGACCATATGTACTGTAGGCACCAGGCTTCTCTGCCCAGGGGATTCTCCAGGCAAGAATATTGGAGTAGATTTCCATGACCTCCTCCAAGGCTCTTCTTGATCCAGGGATCGAAACTGTGTCTCCTGCATTGCAGGTAGATTCATCTGAGCCACAAGGAAAGCCTCGTTTATACCATACACACACATCTGCTCTAAGCATATGAATTATATACATATTATTCAAAACATATTTCTGTATATGAATGACATTTCCACTATAAACCTACAAAGTTATAGACAAATTTAAATTAATAGTTAATTTTTGAAAATTCATTAGCTGTAATCCTTGAAGATTCAAGTATACTCTGTGAAAAACATTGTCAAGAACCCAGAATGGGCTTGTGGGTGTTTGGTGGGAGTGAATGGTGAGAGTGAAGTGTATTTGTTCTCATAATTGTATAAAAATTGAGGACTCTAGCCAGAATATGAATTCTTAGTTTGATGTCATAGTTTATCTGTATGAGGAAGCTGATAAATATTTGAATGTGTTGTTCTAAAATTGTCATCTCTTTAAAAATATTTTGCTTGGATGATTTCTAGATAAGAAGTTCTTATTATTCATTGCCTCCTCGGGTGTTTTGGGGCTGATCTAGAATTTCTTTAAGTTAGACTAGTATAGAAGTATGGTTATATTCATGCATGATAGAGCTCACAGTATTATATGAATTCTGCCAAAGTACTCAATTACTCTCATTTACTTATTTATTCTATACTGAGTGCCAGTTCTGTGTAAGGAACTTTCCTAGGAACTGGAAATAAAAATTGAAGTCATAATGCCCACAATTAAAAAACTTGATCTAGAGAAATGTATCATCATATAAGTCATTTCCTACATTGCTATCACCATATTTACATAAAATAAGGTAGAGAAACCATGTTTGTGTGTGGGCTTAGTCGCTCAGTCATGTCTGACTCTTTGTGACCACATGAACTGTAGCCGTCCAGGCTCCTTTATTCATGGGATTCTAAAGGCAAGAATCTGGTGTGGGTAGCCATTCCCTTCTCCAGGGGATCTTCCCAACCTAGGGATCCAACCCAGGTCTTCTGCATTGCAGGTGAATTCTTCACCGTCTGAGCCACCAGGGAAGCCCAGATAAACTGTGTCTAGTTATGCATAAATAACTCATCCATTTTTTTTAGAACAAAATTATTAGTGAACTTTGTATCCTATGTTTATGCCAATGTTACTATATTTTTTGAAATTAAGAGTAGTTTTTGTAATTGGTTCATAAGCATTGTAAGAAAATCAGTATCTTTGTAATCATGCTTTTTTCCCCCATAGCCTGATGTTTAGAAAAACGGTCTCATGATTATTATGTAATTCATCAGATTTGTATCTGAATGACTCTTAGCTATTTAAAAATCAGATTTACCCAGAGAGGGAGAAATGATTTGCTTCATTTAAAGTGATTAAGAGGTAACTTAGAAAAGAATCTTCCAAAATATTTTAGGCAATGTGACATACCTCAATACTCTTTCTAAAAATGCAATCTAAGAGAAAAGTCTCCAATACCTATATGCACACATGCATACATCTTCTGAAATAGTAGTCTACCATAATTTGAAACTCAACAGAATGGCCAAATCTGAACATCCTAAAGCTAGAGGTACCTTCAAGGGTACTTTAAAAGGAATATCATTACAAAGGAAGTTTCAGTTTCAAATTATTTTATAAAGACCAAGGAGCATACTCTAGTCTCTACTTATTTGTCTACCTAAATATAATCTGTTATATAAAGCCCACATGTGACTCTTCTGGAGTATGTTTTAACTTGGGAGGATTTTGATACATTTTGTCAATTGATATAAAATTATTTTTGACCTCAGAAGAGATTGGGAGCTGAGAACTTTCTTAGCCTAGTGATCATAAGGTTCATTCATTCCACATTTAACGTATAAGGTTGGTGCAAATGTAATTGTGGTTTGGACCATGAATTTTAAATCATTATAAGTAGGCTCAAACACATCTTTGTTAATCAAAATAGGAACCATTACAATCAGCATATTTTTGCCAATGAGAAATAAGTTTGTTTATTCCTGTAGAGTAAAAATCCGTGCTTTGGGAGTCGACGAACCCTCGGAAAGCATTTTCTGCCTCCTGCTGGTTGTGGAAGCATTTTCCCTGTAAAAAGTTGTTGAGATGCTTGAAGAAGTGGTAGTCAATTGGCGAGAGGTCAGGTGAATATGGAGGATGAGGCAAAACTTCATAGCCCAATTCATTCAACTTTGAAAGAATTGATTGTGCAGCATGCAGTTAGGCACTGTCATGGAGAAGAATTGGGTCTTTTCTGCTGACCAGTGCCAGCTGCAGGCATTGCAGTTTTTGGTGCATTTCACTGATTTGCTGAGCCTACTTCACAGATGTAATGGTTTTGCCAGATTCAGAAAGCTATAGTAGATCAGACAGGCAGTGGACCACCAAACAATGACCATGACATTTTTAGGTGCAAATTTGTCTTCCCTTGTGGCTCAGCGGGTAAAGAATCTGCCTGGGATGCAGGAGACCTGGGTTTGATCCCTAGCTTGGGGAGATCCCCTGGAGAAGGGAAAGGCTACCCACTCCAATATTCTGGCCTTGAGAATTCCATGGACCACATAGTCCATGGCATCGCAAAGAGTCGGACACGACTGAGCGACTTTCACTTTCACTTGGCTTTGGGAAGTGCTTTGGCGCTTCTTCTCAGTCCAACTGAGTTGTTCGTCGATGGTTGTGGTATACAGTCCTCTGTGTCACACGTCCCACAGTCTGATTGAGAAATGATTCATCGTTGTGTAAAATAAGAGAAGACAATACTTCAAAGCAATGATTTTTTTTTTTTTTTGATTTGTGGTCAGCTCATGAGGCACCCATTTATCGAGCTTTTTCAACTTTGCTATTTGCTGCAAATGCCAGATGACCATAGAATGCTTCATGTTGAGTTCATCACCAGCTTCTCATGTAGTTGTAAGAGGATCAGCTTCGATGATTGCTCTCAATTGGTCATTGTCAACTTCTGATAGCTGGCCACTGTGCTCCTCATCTTCAAGGCTCTTGTTGCCTTTGCATAACTTCTTGAACCACTGCTGCAATGTACGTTCATTTGCAGTTCCTGGGTCAAATGTTTCATTGATGTTGCAAATTGTCTCCACTGATTTATAACCCAATTTGAACTTGAATAAGAAAATTGCTCAAATTTGCTTTTTGTCTAACATCATTTCGTTAGTGTAAAATAAATATAAAATAAACAGCAAGTAGTAAGTCATTAGCAAAAAATAATAAAGCGAGAAATGCACATTAGAATGCTGTACAACATAACCACATTTATTTAAGAATGTATTAGGTTGAAGGTAGGAGGAGAAAGGGATGACAGAGGATGAGATGGTTGGATGGCATCACTGACTCAATGGACAGGAGTTTGAGCAAGCTCCAGAAGCTCAATGGACAGGGAAGCCTGGTCTGCTGTGGTCCATGGGGTCACAAAGAGTCAGACACGACTGAGTGAACTGAACTGATCCAAATATCAAACAGCAAAACTCAGCAGTGTAAAACTGCAATTACTTTTGCATCAACCTAATAAAACCAGCTTTTAAAAGATTATACATAGTTTCTTTCAGTTTTTTTCCCCCTGAGTCATTACAAATTAATTACCTTTTGTTATAGAGTTGTCATTATCAAATGTTGGCTTTGCCGTAAAAATAGTTACATTTATGATATTTTATTTGTAAATAACAGCCAGTCGCTGTTAAATTCGTTGTTATAAATTTAAAAATCAGTCAGTACTTCAGAACTCACAAATCAAATAACTGTAAGCCACTGAAGGTGACATATTTTGCAAGGATGGCATTTATTTGGAGTTGTGTGTTTCAGTCTGTTTACAAAACGTTCTGCTCTAGGTGTTCCCAGTAGTAATTGATAGTAATATGTGTGGCTGCTTTTTAGCACCCTCAATAATGGGATGCTTTTAAAAACATGCCTTGAGGCAGTTGTAAGCCACATTTAAATAATTATGACATACAGAGGCTAATGGAATTTAATGACATACATACAGTGGTGAAGTCAAAGTCACAGACCATGTGTTTCTTTTCTGAATGCTTTCAAGAAGGTTCTATTATTATATTTGAGCAACTTCTGTTTTCTTCTGTGCACTAAAAACATCTCAGTGTAATTACTGTTTTGTATGCTGTCTCGGCTGGCTGTGTTTTGAGGGAGCAGAAGCTATGTCTTTTTCATTGTATTTCTAGCACTTAGCACCTATACACAATCTGGGGACTGTCCCAGAAGTGTTTGAATAAATGAATGAATGAATAGCTGACATGCATTTCAAGTCCTTTTACTTAACTATACCCTTTGCCACAATTAGAAAAATGCAAATTCAGAACAACAATTGAAAATACCTGGAATAGATCAAGAGCAGTTAGGGCTCTCTCCAACTGCTAGTCAGATTTGCAGATAGAATTTTTCTTCAATATAATGTCTGACTAAAATTACTGATACTGGTTTCCCTTTCTTGAGGATACAATTCAGTGATAAAAATAAAATTTCTAGAAGTGACAAGATTATTGTTGTTTAGTCACTCAGCTGTGTCTGACTCTTTGCAAACCCATGGACTGTAGCCCACTAAGATCCTTTGTCATGGGATTTCCCAGGCAAGAATACTACAGTGGTTTACCATTTCCTTCTTGAGGGGATCTCCCTGTCCCATAGATTGAACCCTCATCTCCTGCTAGGCAGCCAGATTTTTTTTTTTTTTTTTTCTTAGACCACTGAGCCATCTGGGAAGCCCCATTGGTGAAAAGAGTTGCTGGTATTTTGGGGCAGAAGAATATTCCAGTGTCCCCGTCTGTCTACTTCCTCATTCTTTGTATGGATATTGGATGTTTTCTCAACCTTATGGAAAATATACACTTGTAGAGAAACTCTTTAATCCCTCCTTCTATACAGACATGATTCTTTACCCCATACCTTGAAGAAAATTCTTTGTACCTCCCTAGGGTTTCTCTATTCCTTGTCTTCCTTGAAAAGATAGCTTGTGTGAGTTAATCACTGTGATGCATCATTGCCCTGAATTAAGAAAAAAATGGGGTTTCAAAATTTCTGAAATAGTGGTTCTCAAGTTTTATCATGCATCCAAATCACCTAGAGCTCTTGTTAAAATGCAGATTCTGATTCAGTAGGGCCGGAATGTGTCTGAGGTTGTGCTTCTAACAAGCTCCCAGGTGACCACATTTTGAGTGGTTGCTAAAAACCCAAGATATTTGTGGAGTAGCAGACATGTACAGAGTGATGCTAATGCATCTGGTTGCTGAGATCGCAAGATAATTCCCTGACAAGATGATTTGCTGTTTTGGTTCTGATGTCTTTCTATTGTCTCTTCATTTCCATTTGCTTATGGAATCATTTTTCATAGTAGAGGTCATACACTTTAATTCAATCTGCTCTATTGATTATAGAGAGGCAATAACCTTCATGATGTCAGGTTAGAACTTAAGACCTCTGGAATATTTAAAATCTAACAGCCAATTTATATCTATTATAAATAACTACAAATAAGCTTTTTTAAATTTTAAAGTATATGTTTTTATTTTTGACATGGGAATGGTTTACTTGTGTATTCAAGCTAACAGCCACAGGAAATTGTTGAAATTCATTTTTTTTTTTTTTTTGTAAATATGGGCTGAGCTGCCTATTTCCTGTTTTAAAAGTATACCTTTTAGTGGCTAACCTTAAATGTTATTATAGGGATTTTCTCTGAATTATGATCAAAGTCTTGTAGGGCTGGAAGTGTTCTCTCATTGAAAACAAGTTTGCATTCTAGAATTCAGCTCCAATAACAATAATACAAAAATGTTCTTTGGGCCAAAATTTTAAAGGTGTCACAGAGAGTGGTATAAGACCCTTTTTTTTTTTTAATTTAATTTTATTTATTTTAATTGGAGGCTAATTACTTTACAATGTTGGTTTTGCCATACATCAACATGAATCTGCCACAGGTGTACATGTGTTCCCCATCCTGAACCCCTCTCCCACCTCCCTCCCCATACCATCCCTCTGGGTCATCCTAGTACACCAGCCCCAAGCATCCTGTATCCTGCATCGAACCTGGACTGGTGGTTCATTTCTTATATTGCTATTATACATATTTCAATGCCATTCTCCCAAATCATCCCACCCTCTCCCTCTCCCACAGGGTCCAAAAGACTGTTCTATACATCTGTGTCTCTTTTGCTATCTCACATACAGTGTTATCGTTACCATCTTTCTAAATTCCATATATATGCATTAGTATACCGTATTGGTGTTTTTCTTTCTGGCTTACTTCACTCTGCATAATAGGCTCCAGTTTCATCCACCTCATTAGAACGGATTCAAATGAATTCTTTTTAATGGCTGAGTAATACTCCATTGTATATATGTACCACAGCTTTCTTATCCATTCATCTGCTGATGGACATCTAGGTTGCTTCCATGTCCTGGCTATTATAAACAGTGCTGCGATGAACATTGGGGTACACGTGTCTCTTTCCCTTCTGGTTTCCTCAGTGTGTATGCCCAGCAGTGGGATTGCTGGATCATAAGGCAGTTCTATTTCCAGTTTCTTAAGGAATCTCCACACTGTTCTCCATAGTGGCTGTACCAGTTTGCATTCCCACCAACAGTGTAAGAGAATTCCCTTTTCTCCACACCCTCTCCAGCATTTATTGCTTGTAGACTTTTGGATCACAGCCATTCTGACTGGTGTGAGATGGTACCTCATAGTGGTTTTGATTTGCATTTCTCTGATAATGAGTGATGTTGAGCATCTTTTCATGTGTGTGTTAGCCATCTGTATGTCTTCTTTGGAGAAATGTCTATTTAGTTCTTTGGCCCATTTTTTGACTGGGTCGTTTATTTTTCTGGAATTGAGCTGCAGGAGTTGCTTGTATATATTTGAGATTAGTTGTTTGTCAGTTGTTTCATTTGCTATTATTTTCTCCCATTCTGAAGGCTGTCTTTTCACCTTGCTTATAGTTTCCTTTGTTGTGCAGAAGCTTTTAATTTTAATTAGGTCCCATTTGTGTATTTTTGCTTTTATTTCCAATATTCTGAGAGGTGGGTCATAGAGGATGCTGCTGTAATTTATGTCGGAGAGTGTTTTGCCTATGTTCTCCTCTAGGAGTTTTATAGTTTCTGGTCTTACATTTAGATCATTAATCCACTTTGAGTTTATTTTTATGTATGGTGTTAGAAAGTGTTCTAGTTTCATTCTTTTACAAGTGGTTGACCAGTTTTCCCAGTACCACTTGGTAAAGAGATTGTCTTTTCTCCATTGTATATTCTTGCCTCTTTTGTCAAAGATAAGGTGTCCATAGGTGCGTGGATTTATCTCTGGGCTTTCTATTTTGTTCCATTGATCTATATTTCTGTCTTTGTGCCAGTACCATACTGTCATGATGACTGTGGCTTTGTAGTAGAGCCTGAAGTCAGGCAGGTTGATTCCTCCAGTTCCATTCTTCTTTCTCAAGATTGCTTTGGCCATTCGAGGTTTTTTTGTATTTCCATACAAATTGTGAAATTATTTGTTCTAGCTCTGTGAAAAATACCGTTGGTAGCTTGATAGGGATTGCATTGAATCTATAGATTGCTTTGGGTAGTATAATCATTTTCACTATATTGATTCTTCTGATCTGTGAACATGGGATATTTCTCCATCTATTAATGTCCTCTTTGATTTCTTTCACCGGTGTCTTATAGTTTTCTATATATAGGTCTTTAGTTTCTTTAGGTAGATATATTCTTAAGTATTTTATTCTTTTTGTTGCAATGGTGAATGGAATTGTTTCCTTAATTTGTCTATTTTCTCATTATTAGAGTACAGGAATGCAAGGGATTTCTGTGTGTTGATTTTATATCCTGCAACTTTACTATATTCATTGATTAGCTCTAGTAATTTTCTGGTGGGGTCTTTAGGGTTTTCTATGTAGAGGATCATGTCATCTGCAAACAGTGAGAGCTTTACTTCTTTTCCAATCTGGATTCCTTTTATTTCTTCTTCTGCTCTGATTGCTGTGGTCAAAACTTCCAAAACTATATTGAATAGTTGTGGTGAAAGTGGGCACCCTTGTCTTGTTCCTGACTTTAGGGGAAATGCTTTCAATTTTTCACCATTGAGGATAATGTTTGCTGTGGGTTTGTCATATATACCTTTTATTATGTTGAGGTATGTTCCTTCTATTCCTGCTTTCTGGAGAGTTTTTATCATAAATGTGTTGAATTTTGTCAAAAGCTGTCTCTGCATCTATTGAGATAATCATATGGCTTTTATTTTTTAATTTGTTAATGTGGTGAATTAAATTGATTGATTTGCGGATATTGAAGAATCCTTGCATCCCTGGGATAAAGCCCACTTGGTCATGTGTATGATCTTTTTAATGTATTGTTGGATTCTGATTGCTAGAATTTTGTTAAGGATTTTTGCATCTATGTTCATCAGTGATATTAGCCTGTAGTTTTCTTGTGGCATCTTTGTCAGGTTTTGGTATTAGCGTGATGGTGGCCTCATAGAATGAGTTTGGAAGTTTACCTTCCTCTGCAATTTTCTGGAAGAGTTTGAGTAGGATAGGTGTTAGCTCTTCTCTAAATTTTTGGTAGAATTCAGCTGTGAAGCTGTCTGGGCCTGGGCTTTTGTTTGCTGGAAGATTTCTGATTACAGTTTCAATTTCCGTGCTTGTGATGGGTCTGTTAAGATTTTCTATTTCTTCCTGGTCGAGTTTTGGAAAGTTGTACTTTTCTAAGAATTTGTCCATTTCTTCCACGTTGTGCATTTTATTGGCATATAATTGTTGATAGTAGTCTCTTATGATCCTTTGTATTTCTGTGTTGTCTGTTGTGATCTCTCCATTTTCATTTCTAATTTTATTGATTTGATTTTTCTCCCTTTGTTTCTTGATGAGTCTGGCTAATGGTTTGTCAATTTTATTTATCCTTTCAAAGAACCAGCTTTTGGTTTTGTTGATTTTTGCTATGGTTTCTTTTGTTTCTTTTGCATTTATTTCTGCCCTAATTTTAAATATTTCTTTCCTTCTACTAACCTTGAGGTTCTTCGGTTCTTCCTTTTCTAGTTGCTTTAGGTGTAGAGTTAGATTATTTATTTGACTTTTTTCTTGTTTCTTGAGGTATGCCTGTATTGCTATGAACTTTCCCCTTAGCACTGCTTTTACAGTGTCCCATAGGTTTTGGGTTATTGTGTTTTCATTTTCATTCATTTCTATGCAAATTTTTATTTCTTTTTTGATTTCTTCTGTGATTTGTTGGTTATTCAGCAGCGTGTTATTCAGCCTCCATATGTTGGAATTTTTAATAGTTTTTCTCTTGTAATTGAGATCTAATCTTACTGCATTGTGGTCAGAAAAGATGCTTGGAATGATTTCAATTTTTTTGAATTTACCAAGGCTATATTTATGGCCCAGGATGTGATCTATCCTGGAGAAGGTTCTGTGTGCACTTGAGAAAAAGGTGAAATTCATGGTTTTGGGGTGAAATGTCCTATAGATATCAATTAGGTCTAACTTGTCTATTGTATCATTTAAAGTTTGTGCTTCCTTGCTAATTTTCTGTTTAGTTGATCTATCCATAGGTGTGAGTGGGGTATTAAAGTTTCCCACTATTATTGTGTTATTGTCAATTTCCCCTTTCATACTTGTTAGCATTTGTCTTACATATTGTGGTGCTCCTATGTTGGGTGCATATATATTTATAATTGTTATATCTTCTTCTTGGATTGACCCTTTGATCAGTATGTAGTATCCTTCTTTGTCTCTTTTCAAAGCCTTTGTTTTAAAGTCTATTTTATCTGATATGAGTATTGCAACTCCTGCTTCCTTTTGGTCTCTATTTGCATGGAATATCTTTTTCCAGCCCTTCACTTTCAGTCTGTATGTGTCCCCTGTTTTGAGGTGGGTCTCTTGTAGACAACATATATAGGGGTCTTGTTTTTGTATCCATTCAGCCAGTCTTTGTCTTTTGGTTGGGGCATTCAACCCATTTACTTTTAAGGTAATTATTGATAAATACAATCCCTTTGCCATTTACTTTATTGTTTTGGGTTTGAGTTTATACACCCTTTTTGTGTTTCCTGTCTAGATAATATCCTTTAGCATTTGTTGGAGAGCTGGTTTGGTGGTGCTGAATTCTCTTAGCTTTTGCTTGTCTGTAAAGCTTTTGATTTTTCCTTCATATTTGAATGAGATCCTTGCTGGGTACAGTAATCTGGGCTGTAGGTTATTTTCTTTCATCACTTTAAGTATGTCTTGCCATTTGCTCCTGGCCTGAAGAGTTTCTATTGAAAGATCAGCTGTTATCCTTATGGGAATCCCCTTGCGTGTTATTTGTTGTTTTTCCCTTGCTGCTTTTAATATTTGTTCTTTGTGTTTGATCTTTGTTAATTTGATTAATATGTGTCTTGGGGTGTTTTGCCTTGGGTTTATCCTGTTTGGGACTCTCTGGGTTTCTTGGACTTGGGTGATTATTTCCTTCCCCATTTTAGGGAAGTTTTCAACTATTATCTCCTCAAGTATTTTCTCATGGTGTTTCTTTTTGTTTTCCTCTTCTGGGACTCTTATGATTCAAATGTTGGGGCATTTAATATTGTCCTGGAGGTCTCTGAGATTGTCCTCATTTCTTTTAATTCGTTTTTCTTTTTTCCTCTCTGATTCATTTATTTCTACCATTCTATCTTCTGCTTCACTAATCTTACCTTCTGCCTCCGTTATTCTACTACTTGTTGCCTCCAGAGTGTTTTTGATCTCATTTATTGCATTATTCTTTATATATTGACTCTTTTTTATTTCTTCTAGGTCCTTGTTAAGCCTTTCTTGCATCTTCTCAATCCTTGTCTCCAGGCTATTTATCTGTGATTCCATTTTGATTTCAAGGTTTTGGATCATTTTCACTATCATTATTTGGAATTCTTTATCAGGTAGATTCCCTATCTCTTCCTCTTTTGTTTGGTTTGGTGGGCATTTATCCTGTTTCTTTACCTGCTGGGTATTCCTCTGTCTCTTCATCTTGTTTATATTGCTGAGTTTGGGGTGGCCTTTCTGTATTCTAGCAGTTTGTGGAGTTCTCTTTATTGTGGAGTTTCCTCGCTGTGGGTGGGGTTGGACAGGTGTCTTGTCAAGGTTTCTTGGTTAGGGAAGCTTGTGTTGGTGTTCTGGTGGGTGGAGCTGGATTTCTTCTCTCTGGAGTCAAGGAAGTGTCCAGTAATGAATTATGAGATGTCAGTGGGTTTGGAATAACTTTGGGCAGCCTGTATATTGAAGCTCAGGGCTGTGTTCCTGTGTTGCTGGAGAATTTGCATGGTATGTCTTGCTCTGGAACTTGTTGGCCCTTGGGTGGTGCTTGGTTTCAGTGCAGGTATGGAGGTGTTTGATGAGCTCCTGTCGATTAATGTTCCCTGGATTCAGGAGTTCTCTGGTGTTCTCAGGATTTTGACTTAAGCCTCCTGCTTCTGGCTTTCAGTCTTATTTTTACAGTAGTCTCAAGACTTCTCCTTCTATACCGGTATGGTTGATAAAACATCTAGGTTAAAGATGAAAAGTTTCTCCACAGTGAGGGATACCCAGAGAGGTTCACAGAGTTACATGGAGACTAGAAGAGGGAGGAGGGAGTTAGAGGTGACCCGAATGAGATGAGGTGGAATCAAAAGAGGAGAGAGAAAGCTAGTCAGTAATCACTTCCTTATGTGCGGTCCACAGTCTGGACCGCTCAGAGATGTTCATGGAGTGATACAGAGAAGAGAAGAGGGAGGAAGGAGACAGAGGTGGCCAGGAGGATAAAAGGGGGGAATCAAAAGGAGAGAGACAGATCCAGCCAGTAATCAGTTCCCTAAGTGTTCTCCACCGTCTGGAACACACAGAGATTCAAAGAGTTGGGTAGAGAAGAGAAGGGGGAGGGAGGAGACAGAGGTGACCTGGTGGAGAAAAAGGAGACTCCAAAGGGGGAGAGAGCAGTCAAGCCAGTCATCTCGCTCCCAAGTAAAAATGGGTACTGAAGATTGGGTTCTTAGAGGTACAAAATTGATAACAAATACCAAAAAGCAAAGATTAAAAACCTAGAGTAGAGGTTGGCTTTTCAAAAATACAATATGAAAGAAAAGAAAAAAAAAAAAAAACGAAGTCACAAAAATTATAATAAAAAATATATATATATATGAAGTTTGCTTTAGAAAATAGTGTATTTTTTTTGCAAAGTAATTATAGGTTATAAAAATGAAAATTAAAGGAGTAATAGAGGACTTAAATGTAAAAAAAAGAATGATCATAAAAATAGTAAGAATATATCTAGGACTTTCTCTGGTGTTGTTGTGGGTATTGTGGGGCCAGTTCATTTTCGGCTAGTTCCTTGGTCTGGCTTATATTTCTCAAGATCTATAGGCCCCTTCCTACGTAGTTGGTACTAACTACAGGATTTTAATCTATTGCATCTGTCACTTCCAAGGTGGTTCCCTCTGTTTTAGCTTTTGTTTGCTGGTCTCTTCAGTGTCTGATTTCCGCCCTGACACAAGGGGGCGGTGGTGGACACTTTTTAGGCTCACTTGTTCAGTTGCGCTGTGGGGAGGGAGGGACGCTGCAAACAAATAACACTGGCATGTGCTCGCAGTGTTTCAGCCACACTGGGCCTGCCCCTGCTCATGGTGCATGTGCCCTCCCTGCCCACACTGCTCAGGCTCTAGGTTGCTCCCCCAGGAACCGTCCGAGCCTGGCCCTGGGCTGCATGCACCTCCCAGGTCTAAGCTGCTTAGGTTCAGGCACTCAGGTAGTCCTCAGAGGTGCAGGCTTGGTTGGGCCTGAGTTTTGTGCCCTTCCCAGGTCCGAGCAGCTCAGGTGATGAGGTGTTTGGCGAGCGCTGTTGCTGTGACTTATCCTTGCCGCTTGGTTTTCTGGGTGTACAACCAGCGCACCTTTGCAGGCGGATGTCCAGAACCCCAAGAAGTCTTAGTTAGCAAAGAAGCCTGCTTGCAGTTTTGTAGATAATGTCTCTCTGGGGCTGCGATTGCCCCCTTCCGGCTCTGGCTGCCTGTCACCTGAGGGGGATAGTCTGCAGGCTAGTTCTGTTCAGTCCTTTGTTCTGTGAGTGAGCCTGGAGGTGTCTTAGGTTAGGGCTTTGTGTTTGGTAGCTATCCTGCAGTCGGGTTTGCTAGCCCAAGTTATTTAACTCAGATTGCCTTTGGGGCATTCAGGCCCGGTCCTTACTCTAAGCAGTGCAGCCCGGGCCTCCCTGCCCAACCCCCTGCTTGCTAGTGGCGGGTGCAGGTGTCTGTGCTGCTTCTCTGCTGGGGGAGTTACCGTTGGGCACATAATCTGTGGGTTTTAGTTCTTTATTTATTTTTCCTCCCTGTTATATTGCCCTCTGTGGTTCCAAGGCTCGCCACAGACTCGGCAGTGAAAGTGTTTCCTGGTGTTTGGAAACTTCTCTCTTTTTAAGACTCCCTTCCTGGGATGCTCCATCCCTACCTCTTTTGTCTCTTTTTTTGGCTTTTATATTTTTTCCTACCTCCTTTCAAAGACAATGGGCTGCTTTTCTGGGTGCCTGGTGTCCTCTGCCGACATTCAGAAGTTGTTTTGTGGAATTTACTCAGTGTTTAAATGTTCTTTTGATGAATTTGTGGGGGAGAAAGTGGTCTCCCCGTCCTATTCCTCCGCCATCTTAGGACCGCCTTGGGATAAGACCCTTTTAACTCAATAGACCTAAATGTTATTTTCTCCTTTGCTTTCAGATGGTACCTTCTCTCTGAGTTAATTCAGGGTTAGAGTTATTTTGCTTACTATAAAGAGATGTGATTTGTGGAAACAATGTTTAACATGATCATGTAGAGGGTATTAGTTGTGCAGAATGACATGATTTACACGATTTGTGAAAAGATTAATAAAGACTGAGAAAAGTATTGTCCTCCCCATGAGAGCTTATATTATCAGAGCTACATTTATGCCCCAGCAGGCAAATGTACCAGCCTTGTGAATACATATGTTTTATCAGATACAACTCATTTCTGATATACACTGGCAGAGAATAAGAGATGTGGTCATAATTTTGAGTTCAAGACATTTTATGCATTTTGCATTTGGCCTTGAGTTCTGTTATTTTTCTGGTCAGGAAGGCTCAACTACCTCAGAAGTAATGAAAATAGGTAAAGTCTTTTCTGGAGCATCTTTCTGGAAGATACTACCTGATAAGTATTCATGAATCAAAAAGACAAGTGGATGAATGCTCTCTAATTCATGTTTATCAAGAACAGTAATTACTACATTTTACATATCCGTTTTGGGATAATTTATGCATGCATAAAAATAAACACAGTTCCAGATGAATAAATTCTCGTCAGAAGAATGATTTTAAGACTGTAAGCCAAGTGTTTTGCCTATTATTAACCAAACTACTTCATTAAGTAACAGGGAAGGAGGCACTGAAAGCACATTTTGTAAAGAGAAATGATTTCATTACAGTGAATAGTTTTTCACAGTTGTCCAACTAGATCAGGAAAATAACTTTGCATTATACCTGCAAGTTCATGGGGTTCTCAAGGCAAGAATACTGAAATGGTTTGCCATTCCCTTCTCCAGTGGACCACATTCTGTCAGACCTTTCTACCATGACCCGCCCATCTTGGGTGGCCCCACAGGGCATGGCTTAGTTTCATTGAGTTAGACAAGGCTGTGGTCTGTGTGATTAGATTGCCTAGTTTTCTGTGATTATGGTTTCAGTGTGTCTGCCCTCTGATGCCCTCTCGCAACACCTACCATCTTACTTAGGTTTCTCTTTGGCCACCTCATGTGAAGAGTTGACTCATTGGAAAAGACTCTGATGCTGGGAGGGATTGGGGGCAGGAGGAGAAGGGGACGACAGAGGATGAGATGGCTGGATGGCATCATCGACTTGATGGACGTGAGTTTGAGTGAACTCCGGGAGTTGGTGATGGACAGGGAGGCCTGGCGTGCTGCAATTCATGGGGTTGCAAAGAGTTGGACACAACTGAGTGACTGAACTGAACTGATCCCTGTAAGTATCTGTTTAGAAGAGTATAGAAAAAGCTTATTTTAGTAGAAATTTCTGTTAAGAACTGAAGTGATTGAAACTTGATTCTTTGTGTGGCTCTGTGAACATCATTTCATTCTTGGTAAAGTGGTAAACTGCAAGAATAAGCTTTTTATTTTCCTTATACAATCTTCAAACTGAAGTCACATCTCTAAATTGAACTTCACCTGTGGATCAAACTCTGTCTTTGAAGTAGTTATTGAGGCTTTTTACCCTATTCTTGGGAATGATTAATGCAGTTAGACTACTCCGCTACCGCAGATTTGTTAGTGACTTTTATACGATGGAATGGGAATTTTGAAATAAAAAGGAATAATAAGCTAGTCAACACTTTTCCTGATGATTTGTTAGTGAAAAATATTTTGTTTTGTCATACACATTGGAAAGAACATTCTAGTAAAGCAGTAAACCTTACTTCCCTTGACCTAAGAGGTATTGCTCTTTGTGGTGATATTATTGATCTAAACTTCCTCTTCCTATGTGCATGTTACGTTGCTGTTGCTTAGTCACTAAGTCTCATCTGACTCTTTTGTAAGCCCATGGACTGTTGCCCACCAGGCTCCTCTGTCCATGGGATTCCCCAGGCAAGAATACTGGAGTGGGTTGCCATTTCTTTCTCCAGGGGATCTTCCCAACCCAGGGATCAAACCCATAACTCCTATATTAGTAGGTGGATTCTTTACTGTTGAGCCACCAAGGAAGCTCACATATGTGCATACAGTTCCCCAAATAATACAGTATTTTTTTTTCAGAGTTATTTTGTTTGATGGTTCTTTTTATTTGTAAGCATTAGCAGTATGTCTAAGTGACCCTGAAGTGTTTTGCTCAGAAGTTTGAGGTTATAGGTCTATAGATAATTTACATGAGAACTCTCATTTATGCAATAGGACACTATTTACATGATCTAAGTGATATGCTCGGATATACTCATGAATAACAAGTTGGTGATTTGTCATTAGCTTCTCTCTTTTTATCTGCCTTTCTATATGGTCTGTTTCATTGGCAACTGACACATTTCCCACCCCTTTCTCCTGTGCTGCTTGCTCCAAACTTCTCACAGACATGGAAATATTTGTAGAAGGTGAAATATCAAATTGGGTAAGTTACCAGTACAGGTGTAAATGTAGATGACCAAAGTGAAGGAGGGCCAGAGATGGGTGAGGAACAATCAAACAGAACCACATTGATCATGAAATATGGTGAGGGGGTGGGGAGGCATGAATCTGAAATGCACAGACCAATTTAGTTGCCTTGGTGAGCCCTAAAAACCAGTTTGTCAGAAAAATGATGGCTAGTTCTGGCAGAACATAACACCTTCCAAGCACAAACTTTACTAAACTTTTCACTGGGCCTGGTAGAGTTCAATGAAAGGTAAAAGGAAGGGCAGTGCAGTGTTTTTTTTTTTTTTCTAAAAAGATAGACCATAAAGGCTGCTATGAAAAGCCCTTTGAAATAACTGCTGCTTATGGTGTAGCAGAAGCAGGAACAGGCGGGGAATTAGCAGTGGAAGTTGGGAATTTTTAAGTAGAAGGGGGATTGAGTGGGATGTGTGACATAAACTTACAGAAGGGTTTGAAACATGTGCAGCTGGGTAACATGCTGGGAGAAAAAGTGCTGGGTTGAGGGGTAAGCAGATTTGCACAGGAAAGAGGTCAGTGATGATAACTGGAATTAATGAAGTAAAAATTATATATCAGGTTTGGATGGGAGCATGGCAAACTCAAATTAGACTGGAATAGACATCCAAAGGTGTCTGTTATATCTGGGAGGAGGGGTGTTGGGTAAAGTAAGGGGTACATAAAGTAATAATGAAAGCATCAAGCCCATTGAGGCATCCTGGGGAAAATGAGGCAGAAAATGAAAAAAAATCTAGCCTCTGTATAGCAGGGTAGTGGGAATGAAGAGGGAAATAGGCCCTAATCAGTAGACTAGAATACAGGGCAAGTCGTCAGTAGCTTGAATACTCTCTTTGTGCTAAAAGACTGAGAGGCGAGCCATATAGTCTGATCTTTTCATGTGGGCGATGAGGGGCTCCACTATTTTTGTGTGTCTCTGAAGCACTTGGCAATGCATGTTTAATGTCTGGACCTGCCAAGCATCTTTCTGAGACATAGCCCAATATGGTACTCCCCATTAGTTCCAGGGTAGGCTGAAGAGCATGTACATGACTAGTGTTCCAGGCGAGTAACTTGGATGGGTGTGGCTTGGATTGAAAGACTATATGAGGGGTTGGTGTGGGGAGGAGGAGGGATGAGGGTTCAGGATGGAGAACACATGTATACCTGTGGCGGATTCATTTCGATATTTGGCAAAACCAATACAATATTGTAAAGTTTAAAAATAAAATAAAAAAAAAAGAAAGACTATATGCTACACAGGCAAAGTTATAATTTATGAATAGGTACAAATAGCCCAGTAACTATTCTAAAGTTGGAAAAATCTTTTAAAGCATTTGCTATTATTTACTACTTTGTTTTAAAATTGAAGCTTGGGGCTGGTGCACTGGGATGACCTAGAGGGATGGTATGGGGAGGGAGGTGGGAGGCAGGGTTCAGGATTGGGAACACGTGTACACCCACGGCGGATGCGTGTGGATGTATGGCAAAACCAATACAATACTGTAAAGTAAAAAAAAATAATAATAATTAAAAAAAAACCCTTAAAAAATAAAATTGAAGCATAGTTGATTTACAATGTCATGTTAGTGTCAGGTGTTGGAATTTTTAGAATGAACTCTGTTGGTCTCCTTCTATAACCCTACTTAGGTTCTAATATTAAGCTATAAAAGCAGGGAATTTAAGTAGATAATGAGAAGATCCAGTCCCATATGATCACTAGTCACTAAGCAGTGGACAGCTTGAGTTTCATCTTTGATTCGCCAGTGCTGTTTAAGTCCAGGTAAGTGTTGAGATCAGCAGCATCACAATTCTTATTCTTTCTGAGACCTATACAAAATCCTTCACCACTACTTTAGTCAAAAAATAGAAGTTATTTATAGCACAAAACGAATATCATATTTAAAATTTAATGGTGCTATATTTATGTTAGTAAAAATACAATATTAGTAAAATTTCATTATCATTAAGATAATCCAAATGAAAATTTGATAAATACTAATTTAAATTTAGGGCAGAGTTTTCACTGTTGTGAGGATGGTGAATATAAGAAATAGGTAAAGTTTGTTTTCAGTTGTTTTTCAAACTCCTCCCTGTGTCCCCATCACCTTCCCATGCTAAGTCGATTCAGTCATGTCCGACTCTGTGCGACCCCATAGACGGCAGCCCACCAGGCTCCCCCGTCCCTGGGCTCCTCCAGGCAAGAGTACTGGAGTGGGTTGCCATTTCCTTCTCCAATGCGTGAAAGTGAAAAGTGAAAGTGAAGGCACTCAGTCGTGTCCGACTCCTAGTGACCCCATGGACTGCGGCCCACCAGGATCCTCTGTCCATGGTATTTGCCAGGCAAGAGTACTGGAGTGGGTTGCCATTGCCTTCTCCACATCACCTTCCTAGGAGCGGCTAAAGATCAGAGAATGCCTTTAGGGCCTCTTTTGAAGAGAAAAGCAATCTGATCACACTATTTATATAAAGGTGTGCATGTGTGCAAAGTCACCTCAGTCGTGTCCAACTCTTTGTGACCCCATGGACTGTAGCCTGCTAGGCTTTTCTGTCCGTGGGATTCTCCAGGCATGAATACTGGAGTGGGTTGCCATGCCCTTCTCCAGGGGATCTTTCTGACCCAGGGATTGAACCCAGGTCTTCTGCACTGCAGACAGATTCTTTACTGCTGAACCACATGGGATGCCTCATATAATGGTGTGAGGCACTTAATTTGTTACCTTTCTGAGATATTTGTGTTTTAAAATAGGGACACAGAATGTGGGAAATGCACAGTAAAGCCATGATTTACCAACTTGTAGAATTTCTGGCAGAAACAGTGGGGGCAGTAAGTGATAGAAGATGTATCGCTGAACAGAATTTTTCCTGGTGCCTGTAGCTAGTTGTTATCTATTCCAATTTGCCGGGAGCCAGTGAGGCATTCCACTCGTGACAAAGGTCATGAGGAAGGAGGCTCGGCATATGCAAAGGCGGGATCAAACCTCAGGAGTCCCCCTGGATATTCTCGAGCATCTACCCCCCAAAAACCAGAGTCTGCCTACTTTATTGTTTTGTGCTCTCACCTCTGACTTTACTGGGGGCTGTCCCCCATCACCATCTCACTCTCTCTGTCAAAGAGTTAACTTACAGCTCCAATTAATAAAGTTCCTGGGCAATTAGGAGTGTTTAAATCCAAACCCCTCAGAGAGCTCTCTAACTCGCCTGACAAGTTTACCCAGACTCCTACAGCTATGCGTACGATTGTTTACAGTCTCCCAGCCTCGAGTGGCATGGGAAGCTTAAGATATTCGAATAGCTTAGAGCCTCTCAGAGGGTTAGAAACTGTCAGAATAAACTAGTAAAGGATTTCATTGATGAGCCAATGCTTGCTGCCAAATTTCCACGTCCCCTGTATTGTATCCTTGAATGTGTATTAATATAGTTGGTATGTAGAAAAAATAAGTAGTGGCTTTAGTGTTAGCAACTTTAGACCCTTAAAGTAATAAATTCTTTCCTTTGTTGTAAACCCATTATGCCTCTGCCCTATAGGAATGCAATTTTATCTAACACCTTCGGAAGATGGCGCCAAACCTTAGAATAATTACTGTTAGAGAAAATAAGTCTTATGGTTGATAAACCTTTGTCAAGAGTCATAAAATATTAATAGGCCTTCTGGCCAGAAGATGATGTAAATCACCTAAACCATTTGTATACGATAAATTTGCAGGAAAGGAACCCTGGTTTTTGATAAGGATCAAAGACTGCTGACTTTGCATCCCCTATTATCCTCTATGTGTAACTTACAGTATAAGAACCCCTGTTGAAAATAAAGCTACGGGCCTTGCTCACCAAAGCTTGGTCTCCCCATGTCATTTTTCTCCTTAACTTCCAGCTGAGTCTCCATCTGGAGCGCGGAGGTCCTCTGCGACCATTTATTTGCCTGGGCTTCTAAGACCCACTTGAGAAGGTGTCTAAGGTGGGGTACCTTCCGCTATTTGAGAGGGCGCCTGCGGCCTCCGTGGTCAGAGCTAACCTGGTGTCACGGGTTATATTGATTTTCCGCGTAAACCAAGCTACTCAGCCTCTTTTCTCCACTGAATTTTCCTACTGAGCTATCCTCATTCTATTACTGTTTATATCTTTGATGAATAAATAAATAAATAGGTCGCTGACGCCGTCTCCCCTTCAAATACCCTAGATCAGCTGGGGCTGGACCCCGGCACCAATTATTTCTGAGATGAATCATAGTGCCTTGAATATCCTGAATGAAAACTGTGTCCTCCTAAGCCCCAGTCAACTTGACCTAACCCAAATGCTTCATTCTTAGCAGCAAATTACTCATTTCCTATTGAAAAAAGATGCTGAATTATTTTTTCTCAAAGAATAATTATGATGCACCTGTGGTTTTTTATTTTCTAAAACTTTATCCTTAGCCCTATCAAGATTATTCAAAGTGTATATTTTTAAAGAAACTTAATTCAATGAAAGAAGAGACTTTTAAAATTATATTTTTATACTGCTATTTGTAATGAAACAAATGTCTCCTATTCTTAAATTAGAATATATATTAAGAAGAATATCTTGAATATATATATATATATACACACACACACACACACACACACACACACAGACATACACATAAGATAAATCATTTGAGCATTTTTAGTTTTCTCTAGAACTGAATAAATCAACTCTTAGAGATTTTAATCCTTGAGCAATACAATCTCACACATATCTGGGACATATTTAGTTAATTTTGTGAAAGACAAATGGTTTATTTTTAATAAGGAGAGATCTGTCATTGAGCTACAACCTTGAAAATAGGGAGACCAAAATAAGCTGCCCAGAATAGTTATCATCAACATTTGTATTTAGGATAATAACATGAACATTTTTACTTCTGAATATGTTACTTTTCTACCTCCTACTCAGATATTTCTGGGCAAGCAGATAAATGGTCCATTTAAAGTCACATCACATTCAATATGGATAAGATTGAATCATGCTTGGACCAGCAGTCCAGTTTAGAGAATTCAAACTTCCACTAGGAACCCACTGAAAAGACAATAAACATTTCTACAAAGGCATATTTCTCTTGGATTGATCTGGAGAGCAAATCAATAACTCAGAGAAAAGGCAAATAGTAAGACAAGAGGTCGAAGTGATTGTCTTAAATCTATTGTGTAAATGCCTGAGGACTTCAAACTGGCTGTGTTCATTTTCACAGTCCTGGTGAGACCAGATTTTGAGCCAAGTGGTCATTTTGGAACTGTTCATCCTGGGGATGAGGTGAGTTGGATTAATAACAGATCAGCTCTTCTGTGGAGGGTGTGGTCACTTTTATGTTTGTGTTTTGGACTTAAAAAAAAAGACATTACCATTTTGATATCTGTGAAAAATAAAGGTTTCCATTCTAGAGGATGAAATAATAAACACTTAGGCCCTGTTAATTTATTCAAATGACTCTAATGATATCCATCTTTGCTGTCATTTGCGGTTGTTCATGAACTTCTCTAATTCTGTTCCCTGAAAGCAAATTACCACCAAGCAAGAGCTAAGATTATTTTGTCTAATGATTCCAGATCTTTGTAGTACTGTTATATTGCAGTTTGATTTATATTTCTCCTTTTGTTTGAAGCTTAAGCTATAAATTAAATACATGTATTCATAATTCTTTTAATTTATTTATTTTTAATTGAAGGATAATTGCTTTATAGTATTTTGTTGATTTCTTCAAGTGGGTTGGACATGGATAGACCTATGGCTGATTCATGTTGATGTTTGGTAGAAACCAACGTAGATTTATAAATTCATATATGCCAGACAGGATTCTGAACTGGTAGACTATATAGGGTACGCTTTGGCCTTTTAAAAATATTTAGTTTGTTGCCATACTAAATTTTGGAAGCCTTCACTTAAAATATGATTTTCTGACTTGAATTCAAAATCATAGCAGTATCAGCCTTCAAATTCTGCATGGTTACAATCAGCCACCCCTGGACAGCTGCTGTCTTCTGTGGTCTGGACAGTGGTACCTCCACATTGTCTCAGATCCTTACAGACCCACTTCACTATGCATGGCATATTCCTGGTCTCTGAGGGCACTTGCTACAGATGAGCAGAAGCAGCTCAGATATTATCTGTTCGGCTTCATAAAAATCATTCCTTATTTTTTATTTTTAAAGGTATTGGGACTTGGACTTTCACACCGTGTATACATTCTTTATATCTGTAATAGACAGGTTCTGCCCTAGTTACTGTACCATCTTCTTAATGAGTAAGTCACAGTATCTGCATTCCTTTCCATTTGTTTTCTGAGCTACTATGTAAAGTGAGAAGATTATGTGATACATTTTCTACTATCTTATTTGTGTATGATGAGTGTGTTAAGGGTCTCCAAGAATCTCCTCACGTGTGGTGATATACTGGAAAGACGCAGAGGACTCAGCATATAGTCATGTACACGGCTTAGATTTATTACAAAAAAGGATAAGGGAAAAATTAACAAAGGGAAAATGAAATAGGACAAACCTGAGGAAACTAGGCACAAGTCTTGAAGACTCCACTCTCTGTTGTATCACACCAGACCTGCTTAATTCCTCCAGCACTGGACTGTGACAGCATATATAGAATGTTGAGTATAGGAAAGCTCATTAGAGACTTGGCACCCAGGATTTTGGGAGATTGTAGTACCCTCTGCTTAGCATGTACACACATTAAGGACTCCTAGGAGGAAAGCAAGCATTTAACAAAATCTACATTGTTTGCAGAATCTAGAAACATAAACCAATCAGCTAGAGAATCGTGGAAATACTCCTGAAATTCAAGTTCTCAGATGTCAGTCAAGGAACAACCTTGAAGGCAGGCCCTTCTAAAGATAGCCAACAAGACTTCTATGTCAATCCTTTTGTGCAATTAGACACTAGATTATTCTTTGCTTACAAGCATATACCAAACTGTTGGGCAAATTGTTCCTTATTAAATGGTAGAAATGATCCAGTTAGGAATTCCAGTATGTTTCCTTTAGTAGACAGTTAGCTGTGGACAATATTTAGAGGTAAACTCTATTGTTTGTCTCTGAGAGATCCACCAAGCACTAAACAGAGGAATACATCTCAGACTGAGCTATTTGATTAATGCATTCACTTCATTCATCCAACTTATATTAGGCACAATGTCCTTGGGATATAAGATCTCTGTTTTTGTAGAAATGGTACTTAAGCTCTAAAGTGAGTAGAGAGAAATTAAACAAAAGACTTAATAAGTTATATATATATATATATATTAGAAGATAAGGCCATAGAAATAGGACAGTGTTAAAAACATCAGGACAGTCAGTTTTTATGCTTGTGTTGAGGGTGGAAGTGGTAAGGTTAGGCCTTCTGGAGAGAATGAGATTTGAGCAAAGATTTGAAGGACTTCAGCAAGATAGGGGGATAGATACATAAGCAGAGAATTCCATGAAGACTGAAAAGATATAAATGAAGCTCTCAGGTGGGAGAGGAAATGACATGAAAGCAGCAAGAAGGCCAGCACAGCTGAAACAGAGTGAGCTAGGGAAATAGTAAGAAATGAGACCAGAAAGGTAATGAGAAGGAAGCCAGACTGCAAGATGGTGGATTAGGAAGACCCTGAGCTCACCTGCTCTCACCGGCCACACCAAATTACAACTGTTTACAGAGTCCTCATTAGAAAGACTGGCAGATATCAGAAATGACCTTTTACAAGAGTGACAGGTAGGAGGGGTGGAGTCAAGGTATAGTAAAGACCCATACTGTAGTGGTGCTGCTGCTAAGCTGCTTCAGTCGTGTCCGACTCTGCGCGACCCCAGACGACAGACCACCGTCCCTGGGATTCTCCAGGCAGTGACACTGGAGTGGGTTGCCATTTCCTTCTCCAATGCATGAAAGTGAAAAGTGAAAGTGAAGTCGCTCAGTCATGTCCGACTCTTCACGACTCCATGGACTGCAGCCTACCAGGTTCCTCCATCCATGGGATTTTCCAGGCAAGAGTACTGGAGTGGGTTGCCATTGCCTTCTCTGCTGTAGTGGTGAGTGTAAGAACATTTGCATTTGTAAAGTGGTGAGTGACCCACAAATAGGAGAATAATTACAAATGCAAATGTTCTTACCAAGGAATAAGGGCTCTAAGCCCCACATCAAGCTTCTTAGCCCAGGGATCTTGCACCAGGAAGATGAATCCCCACAGTATTTGGCTATGAAGACCAACAGGGCTTTCTTTGAGGAGGCCTAGATGGCTCTAGAAAAGTAGAGACTCCACTCTTACAGAGTGCACACAGAATTTCATGTGCTCTGGGATTCAGGGCAGAAGCAGTAATTTGAAAGTGTTAATCACTCAGTCGTGTCCTACTCTTTGTGACCCCCTAGACTGTAGCCTGCCAGGCTCTTCTGTCCATGGGATTCTCCAGGCAAGAATACTGGAGTAGGTCGCCATTCCCTTCTCCAAGGGATCTTCCCAACCCAGGGCTCGAACCCAGGTCTCCTTCATTGCAGGCAGGTTCTTTACTGACTGAGCTACAAGTTATTTGAAAGGAGAACAGTAATTTGCTGATCTCAGAGAGTCTCCTGGAGAGGCAAGGAGGAAGCTGGAACTCACCTTAGAGGATGTGGACACCAGCATAAGCAACTTTTGGGAACTCATTCTTTCTGATGAGCACTGGTGCTTTCAAGCACTATTTTAGAATCCTCTCTCTAGGCTGTGAGCCTTGGGACCCAGCCCCGCCCACCAGCCTGTTGGTACCAGTACTGGACTTCCTCAGGCAAAGCAAATAGTTGGGGTAGAGTGGGGAGACACAGTTTCACCTACCAGCAGTCAGGCCACCTAGAGAGGCCTTGGGCCCACAACTGCCCCTGGACACAGCCTTGCCAACTTGAGGGCTCAGGACCTGACCCCACATAACAAATGTTCTGGCACTAGACCCAGAGAAAATATTTTCAAATGATATAACTAAGAAATTAATGATTAATGTCCAAAATATATAAACAGCTCATACAACTCAACATCAAAAAAAAAAAAAAAAATTCAACCCTATGAAAATAATGGACAGAATATCTGAATAGACGTTTTTCCTAAGAAGACATATAGGCAAATAGGCAAATGAAAAGATGCTCAACATGCTAATCATCAAAGAAATGCAAATCAAAAACCATAATAAGATATCACTTCACTCCTGTCAGAATGGCTATCATCAAAAAGACCACAAAAACAGATGTTGGAGAATATGTTGAGGAAAGGGGACCCTTGTACATTGTAGGGTTGGAATATGAATTAGTACAGCCACAATATGGAGGAAAGTGGAAAGCAATATGGAGGCTCCTCACAAAACTAAAAACAGAGCTACCATATGATCCAACAATTCCACTCCTGGGTATACAGCTGAAGAAAATTAAAACACGAATTTGAAAAGACCAAATGTTCATATGCTGCCTCCATATTTTAAATATGACAAATAATGCTTCTGAGTGTCCATTAACAGATGAATGGATAAAGAGGATTAGTTATATTTATACAGTAAAATATTAGTCAACCATAAAAAAGGAAATTCTGTCATTTATAAAAATGTGGTACTATGCTCAGTGAAATAACTCAGAAAGACAAATACCATATGTTATCATGTATGTGGAACCTAAAAAATAAAATGAATGAATATTGCAAAATGGAAACAGACTCAAAAATATAGAGACCAAACTAGTGGTTACCAGTGGGGAGAGTAGGAGCAAAATGGGGAAGAGGATTAAGAGGTACAAACTACTATGTATAAAATAAATTGCAAAGATATATTGTATAACATAGGATTGCCAATATTTATAATAATTTTAAATGGAGGGTATTCTATAAAAATATTGTATCACTATACTGTATACTTGAAACTAATATAATATTGTAAATCAGTTATACCTCAATTAATTAAAAAAAAAGGTAATAGAGGGCCAGGGTATATAGAGCACTAATCCATTATAGGGCTTTAGGATTTTACTATTAAAATATGTGGAGCTATTGAGGAATTTTAAGCAAAGAAGTGGTAAGGTTTTTGATGTATAATAAGTACAGAAAATGCACAAATTGTAAGAGCACAAATTCCTGAATTTTCACAAAATAGGTTCACCAATTTAATCAACATTCAGATCAGGAAACATATTATTAATACCCATAACCCTTCCCATCTGCCATCTCCCAGTCACTGCTTCCTACCAAGGAAATCTCTGCCTTGACTTCTAAAACCAGATTAACTTTGTGGTTAAAAAAAAATCATAAGTTTTGTACTCTCTACCTGGTATACTTTGTTTAATATTACATTTATGAATTGTATTTGCAAGTTCCTACATTCTCATTACTGATTACTATTCTATGATGCTATAGTTTATTATCCATTCTCCACTTGATTAACATTCAATTTGTTCCCACTTCTGACTATTATGAATAATGCTTCTTATGAACATTTTTATACTTCTTCTGATGAGTGCATACAGGCATTTTTAAATTTCACACACACTTAGTACTGAAATCCCTGGGTCACAGAATGTGCTTTTGTTCAAATTTAGTGGATACTGCCAAGGAGTTTGCCAAAGTGATTATACCAATTTCCATGTCTATTAGTAAGAATTAAATTCTAATTGTTCCATATCCTCAACAACACTAGAACTGTATTTACTTCACATTATAGAGCATTCTGGAGCATGGGGAGAAGAATTCCATTGTGATTATCATTTCCTTGTTGGCTAGAAATTTGAAGATGTTTCATAAGCTAAATAGTCACTTAGATATCTTTTTTTGTAAAGTACCATTCAGATCTTTTTGTCCATTTTTTCCTACTGGCTTATCTTTCTCCATATTGATTTATGAAAGTTATTTTATATTGTATTTATATATGTGGTAGGAAGATTAATAGTCTTCAGGAGTGTCCACATTCAGATCCATGGTGCCTATGAATATGTTACCTCTCTTGGCAAGAGGGACCTTCAGATTTGGTTAATTAGTTTGAAATAGTGGAGCCTGGATGAGGGGACTTCCCTTGTGGCTCAGGTGGTAAAGAATCCTCCTGCAATGTGGGAGACCTGGGTTCGATCCCTGGGTTGGGAAATTCCCCAGGAGAAGGGAAAGGCTACTCACACCAGTACTCTGACCTGGAGAATTCTGAATACTAGATTCTGTTCTGAACAATAGAATGGGTAAGACTAGAGATCTCTTCAAGAAAATTAGAGATATCAGGAGAACATTTCATGCAAAGGTGGGCGCAAGAAAGAAAAGAAATGGTATGGACCTAACTGAAGCAGAAGATATTAAAAGAGGTAGCAAGAATTCACAAAAGAACTATACAAAATAAGATCTTCATGACCCAGATAACCACGATGGTATGATCACTCACCTAGAGCCAGATATTCTGGAATGTGAAGTCAAATGGGCCTTTGGAAGCATCACTATGAACAAAGCTAGTGGAGGTGATGGAATTCTAGTTGAGCTATTTCAAATCCTAAAAGATGATGCTGTGAGAGTGTTGCACTCAGTATGAGAGCAAATTTGGAAAACTCACCATTGGCCAGAAGACTGGAAAAGGTCAGTTTTCATTCCAATCCCAAAGAAAGGCAATGTGAAAGAATGTTCAAACTATGCACAATTATACTCAACTCACATGCTAGCAACGTAATGCTCAAAGTTCTCCAAGCGAGGCTTCAACAGTACGTGAACTGTGAACTTCCAGATATTCAAGGTGGATTTAGAAAATGCAGAGAAACCAGAGATCAAATTGCCAACATCTGTTGGATCATCAAAAAAGCAAGAGAGTTCCAGAAAAAAAACAAACATCTATTTCTGCTTTATTGACTATGCCAAAGCCTTTGACTGTGTGTATCACAACACACTGTGGAAAATTCTTCAAAAAGATGGGAATACCAGACCACCTGACCTGCTTCCTGAGAAATCTGTATGCAGGTCAAGAAATAACAGTTAGAACTGGACATGGAACAACAGACTGGTTCCAAATAGGGAAAGTAGTATGTCAAGGCTGTGTATTGTCACCCTGCTTATTTAACTTATATGCAGAGTACATCATGAAAAATGCCAGGCTGGATGAAACACAAGCTGGAATCAAGATTGCTGGGAGAAATATTAATAACCTCAGATATGCAGATTACACTGCCCTTATGGCATAAAGTGAAGAAGAGCTGAAGAGCCTCTTTATGAAAGGAAAGAGGAGAGTGAAAAAGCTGGCTTAAAACTCAACATTCAGAAAACTAAGATCATGACATCTGGTCCCATCACTTCACAGCAAATAGATGGGGAAATAGTGGAAACAGTGACAGACTTTATTATTTTGGGCTCCAAAATCACTGCAGATGGTGATTGCAGCCATGAAATTAAGATGCTTGCTCCTTGGAAGAAAAGCTATGACCAACCTAGACAGCATACTAAAAAGCTGAGACATTACTTTGCTGACAAAAGTCTATCTAGTCAGAGCTATGGATTTTCCAGTAGTAGTGTATGGGAGTGAGAGTTGGACTATAAAGAAAGCTGAGTGCTGAAGAATTGATGCTTTTGAACTGTGTTGTTGGAGAAGACTGTTGAGAGTCCCTTGGACTGCAAGGAGATACAACCAGTCAATCCTAAAGGAAATCAGTCCTGAGTATTCACTGGAAGGACTAATGCTGGAGCTGAAACTCCATTATTTGGCCACCTGATACCAAGAACTGACTCCTTGGAAAATACACTGAATTTGGGAAAGATTGAAGACAGGAGAAGTGGACAACAGAGATTGAGATGGTGGGATGGCATCACTGACTCAAATGACATGAGTTTGAGCAAGCTCCAGGAGTTGGTGATGGACAGGGAAGCCTGGCATACTGCAGTCCATGGGGGCACAAAAGGTCGGACATGTCTGAGTGACTGAACTGAACTGAACCTGGATGATCTGGGTTAGGCCAGTCTAATGATGGGTTGTTCAAAGTACAAGAGGAAAGCAGAAGAGAGGATCAGAGGGACCTGATCCCTCTGAGAAGATAGAAGGACCTGACCCACCAATGCTGTCATTGAAGTTGGAAGAAGGGGGCCTTGAGTCAAGGAATGTGTCAACTTTATGAAACTGGGCCTGGCTCTATATCTGACAGCCAGGCAAGGAAACAGGGATCTTAATCCTATAACCACTACTCCAATGAGCAAGAAAATAGATCCTCCCTTGGACTGTCCAGAAAGAAAAACAGCCAAGGTATCAAATCACTAATACCTTGATTTTAGCCCAGTGAAAGCCATGTCCTAATCCTGATTTGCAGAACTGTAAGATAGTAGTGGTGGTGTTTAAACTGTTAGCTTTTTGGTAAAGTACTATGGTAACAACAGAAAACTAATGCAGAGTCCACTGTGTATATTTATTGCAAACATCTCCTATTCTGTGGCTTGCCTTTACACTGTTTAAATGCTATAATTTTAAGGGAAGTTCTTTATATGTTTTATTATGTACTTCCTGAGTGTTAGAGTCTGTGCTAGTTTCTTTTCTCCCCACCAGCTTCAATGACATAAAATTGATGTATAACATGTGTAAGTTGGAGGTATTTAACAAGTTGGGTATCCATATATATTATAAAATGATTACCACAATAAGTTTAATTGACATGTCCGTCACTTCAGTAACCATATTTGTGTGTGTGTATGGTGAGAACTTTAAAGATCTGCGTTCTTAGCAACTTTCAAGCATATAATGCAGTATTGTTAACTATAGTCACCATGCTGTAATTAGATCTCTAGAAGTTATTCATCTTATAAGTAAAATGTATTCCCCTTGTTATCTACATCCATTCCCCTCCCTCCTGGCCCTAGTCTCTGCCTCTGGCAACCACTAATCCATTCTGTTTCAATGAGGTTTATCTCTTGGATTCCATATATAAGTGAAATTGTATGGTATTTATGTTTGTCTGACTTATTTCACTTAGCATAATGCCCTCCAGGCTTATCACGTTATCACAGATGGCAGAATTTCCTTCTTTTTATGCCTGAATAGTATTCCATTGTGTGTATATACTACATTTTCTTTATCCATTCATCTGTTGACAGATACTTAAATTGTTTCCATGTTTTGGACATTGTAAATGCTGTAATGGAGAAGTTCTTAGTTTTTAAGGTGTTTGATTATAGTTAGTGCCTTCTTATACTCTACTTAAGACATCTTTGCCTACTTCAAGATCCCAAAAATATTATACTATGTTGTCTTCTAATATGTGTGTTATTTTAACAGCCACATTTGCTTAATACTCTACTTGGAATTTATTTCTGCTTCTGGACTGAAGTAAAGATCAAGGTTATTTTTTAAAACTGATCTAACTGATACAATACCATTTGTTTGAGAATATTATTCTTTGACATCTTTGTCATGAATCAGATACTATATGTGAGTCTATTTCTTGGTTCTCTGTTCTGGTTTATTGGTCCATTTGTTTATATGAACACAAATACCTCACTGTCTTAAGTTTTAGGAGAAGGCAATGGCAACCCACTCCAGTACTCTTACCTGGAAAATCCCATGGACAGAGGAGCCTGATAGGCTGCAGTCCAGGGAGTTACTAAGAGTCGGACACAACAGAGCGACTTCTTTTTCACTTTTCAAAACTTTTATGAATTGGAGAAGGAAATGGCAACCCACTCCAGTGTTCTTGCCTGGAGAATCCCAGGGACAGGGGAGCCTGGTGGGCTGCCATCTATGGGGTCACACAGAGTCAGACATGACTGAAGAGACTTAGCACCAGCAGCTTAAGTTTTAACTTATAATTATACTTGATGTTTTTCTGGTATTTTGCCATTCAGCTTTTTTTTTCTCTTTTTCTCTTCTTGAAGATCTCCTGAACTTTGCCCTTTGCATTTCTCTATGTTTTATAATTAGCCTCTAAGTTTCCATAGGAAAATTGCTTGCATTTTTGGTAAATTGCATTGAACCTAAAAACTAATTTGAGGGGTATCTTTAGAGTATTGAGTTATTATGATTTGTGCCTATCTATTTAGGTCCTCTTTAATTTCTCTCAATTTTGTAATTTTTAATTTCAGATCTTGCACCTTTTCATTAAAATTTTCCCTAGATATCTGATTTTTTGAGACCTTTGTACACAGAATCTTTATAAAATGTGTTATTTTTATTGGTATGTAGAAACACTTTTTATATTGACATTTTAATCAAGTGTCTTTGTAAAATTATTTCTACTAGTTTGTTCATAGACATGATTGTATCTTCTGTGAGGAAAGGTATATTCCTCTCTTCCTTTCCAATCCTTATAGCTAGGTGTTTTTCTTGACTAATAGCAGTAGCTAGAACATCAATACAAAATCCAAATAAAGCAGTGATATCACTAGATTTAGTTTATAAAATTTTTTTGAAATAATTATGAGAGAGATTAGCTTACTTCCTTTTCTTGTGATATCTGTAAAGATTTGGGCTTCAAAATGCTAGCCTCGGAAAGAAAACAAAGAGTTGGTAGATATTATTTCTTTCCTTTTTATTGTAAGAATATGTGTAAAATAGATTTTCTAACAACTGTTTAGAAGCATTCACTGGTAAAGCCAACTGTGCTTTAATATTTCTTTGTGGAAAGGTTCTTGATAGGTTGTTTGTTTGCTTTTTTTTTTCTTTTTAGTTTTTTCTTGTAAGTTTTAGTAAGATGTGTTTTTCTAAATAATCTGTTCTTTTAAAAAATTTCTAATATTTTGGTATAGAATCATGCCTAATGTCTTTCTTATTTAAACATATATAGAATATATATCAGTCCATTTCTGATGTTGGTAATTTGGGTTTTCTCTCACTTTCTTTCTCTTTCTTTTTTTAACCAGTCTAAGAATTTACACCTTTATCATTTTAAAAAAATCAGTTTTAATCTTTATTTTTTCTTGCTATTACATACTTTCTTTCTGTGTCTTTTGAAAGAAGAATAACAACAAAAACAAAAATAGTTCCATGACAGATTGACTGTGGAGTGTAGGAGCCAATGATGACTCTAAAGTTTCTGGCCCTTGGAATTTGATGGTTGGCGTTGCAGTCAACTCAGGTAGGGAGGGCTGGAGGAGGCAGGTTTTAAGGACAAGCAAAAGTTTAGTTTTGAATAGATGAGGTTTGACATGTTAATTAGACTTTTAAAAAGATTCGTTGAGTAGAGAGTTGAATATGCAATTCTAGAATTAGGAGACATATCTGGACTATATATGTGAATTGAGTCATCCTTATAGAAATAGTATCTAAGACCAGGAGAATAAATGGCATAGCTAACAAATAGCATGCTGTTCCACTTATAGTGGTATAAGTGTGGATGATAATCTTAGTCCTGCAGCATTCCAAAACTAAGAGATTTGTGGTAAAAGTACAAGCAAAGAGACTGGCAAGGAACAATGAGGGAAATGTTTTTGAATCCAAGTTCAGAAAGTGTATATGGCGGGAAGGAGAGGTTAAATGTGGCAAATGCTGATGTTATGCAGAGTAGAATGAAGATTGAGATTGACCATAGGAATTTGCAATGTGGAAAGCATTGGACAACTTTACAAGTTATAGTTTTAGTGGAGAGGTAGAGGCCAAAAGCCAGACCAAATGAGGGAAGAATAAGACAAAAAATGGGAAACATTGAGTATAGGAAATTTTGATTCATTTTGCTTGAAGAGAGACTAAGAAATGGGAAAGTGGTGATGGGGAAAGTTGGATTAAAAATTTTTTAGATGGTAGAGTGACAGAATGCTTATATGTGCAAGGGAATGATTAAGTAGAAAGAAAATGATCATTGTAATGGGAGATGGGGGGGTGGAGTTTGCTGGAGTATGTTCTTGAATTGATAAGATGACAAAGTGAAGTGAAGTGAAAGTCTCAGTTGTGTCTGATCCTTTGTGAACCCATGGACTCTACAGTCCATGGAATTCTTCAGGCCTGAATACTGGAGCCGGTAGCCTTTCCCTTCTACAGGGGATCTTTTCACCCAGGGATTGAACCCAGGTCTCCTGCATTGCAGGTGGATACTTTACCAGCTGAGTCACCAGTGTGTTAGCCACTCAGTCCGGTCTGACTCTTTGTGACCCCATGGACTGTAGCCCACTAGGCTCCTCTGTCCATGGAATTGTCTAGGAAAGAATATTGGAATGGGTTGCCATTTCCTTCTCCAGTGGATCTTCTTGACTCAGGAATCAAACTTGGGTCTCCTGCTTTGCAGGCAGATTCTTCACCAGCTGAGCTACCAGGGAAGCTGCAAGATGACAAGGGATCTTGTAATTGTCTCCTTTCTCTTGTACATCCTTCATAGTATATGGTGGAATTCCTTATAATTGTGTCAATAATACAGCTTTGCTTTTAGAATACCATCATAAAAAGATTCATAATTTAAAACGTTGGGGAGACAATTTTTTCAGAGGAACTTCAAGAACACTTTAAAATCTCCTTTTGCCCAGTAATATCAAACCTTAAAATATAGAATAAAGCAAAAGATAAATGAAAATAATACCTGAGCAGCAAACAAATGTCAGAGAACCTTAGTGCAATAACCCAGATTATTTTACATAAACTTGAGAAGCAGATTTACCAGCAATAAATCACCAGGGAAAAGTGACAAAAATCAACAGAGGAACTAGACAAAACAAATGTTGGAAAATCAGATGAGTTCTTATAAATAAATGTAGCTTACATATGATTTAATTAATATATTTTATTATATTAATGTGGGGTCAGATATTAAAGAGACAAATAGCTCTGAAACCCCCCAAACTAAGTTTCCATACTTTACCACAGTGCAATAATTGTTCCTAATGTGATTAAGTTCTTTCATCAATGCATGGTAATATATATAGAAAAATTTCAGAAAATTTGTAACAAAACTGAAAAAACATATTTGTGCATAAAGGGATTAAAAGTACTGACCTGAAAATGTTGCTTTAATGATTTAGTTCACAAAGTTTATTTCCTGTCATTCCTGATAAATGAAACATTATGCCTGCACACAGATAAATATATCAAGATCATACCATCTCTAATATAAATAGACAAGCATATCCCAGGGTCTGTGTTTTAAAAACACTGAAAGACAAGCATATTGATCATAAAATGATAGAATGTTAGAAAGAACTTTAAAGTTTTTCTAATCCTTGTTGTATCTGCTCAAAAGGGCAAAGCTCACAATATATGATAAAGGACATATTTTTATACTTTAAATCTCCACCTGTATTTCTCATTCCTTATTTAGAAGAGCTTTCTTTTAATCTATGTGTTTATCATGCTAAGATATTTTCAGGCCCTCAGTTAGCTAACATTATATAAATTTGAATTCTGAAATAAATTATTTTCCTATAATTAAGATTATTTTATGATAATTAGAAAGGGAAACTCAAATAGCCTATGCAAAGTATGAAACATTATGCCTTAAAAATGAGGTCTTTGGAAATTAGCTCTATCCCAGCCACTTTGAATAAGAATTTTTATTTGGAATACATATGTCAGAAGACAAAAAAACTAAATATACTTTACTGACTGAAATCAAATTAAGCTGGATCCCCAGAGGAAAACAGCAGGTAAAAGGAAGTTATCCTTATGGGAGCTAAGTAATATAAACCATTTTAAGAGAAATTCTGGTAGACAGATTACTTTCATAAAAGGTAATGATTATACACAAATGCAAAGTTGTTGGTATAAGTATATGGTGCTATATCATTGTTTAGAAGGCAAAAAAATAAAGTAACCATAAAGAGGAAAAATTTAAATAGATTTCATTCAGCTATAAAATTGATTAATATAGAAATATACATAGATAGCATGGAAGTGATAAATGTAGGATTTGTGATATAATTTTATAAGAAATGACATGCAATATGTTTATAAAACCTTATATTTAGAAGTTTACATATAAGAATAGTTGGGTTTCCCAGGTGGCTCAATGGTAGAGAATCCACCTACCAATGCAGGAGATGCAGGTTCAACCTCTGAGTTGGAAATATCCCCTGCAGGAAGAAATAGCTCCCACTCAGTATCCTTGCCTGGAAAATCCTATGGACAGAGGAGCCTGGTGGGCTACAGTCCATGGGGTTGCAGAGTCTAACATGGTTTACTGACTGAGCAACCTAAGCATACTTATGGACAATGGGGTGGGAAGATATAGGAGGAGGGGGAATGTATGGAGAGAGTAGCATGAAAACTTACTTTACTTTATGTAAAATAGATTGCCAATGGGAATTTGCTGTATGACTCAGGAGACTCAAACCTGGGCTCTGTAATAACCTAGAAGAGTAGGATGGGGAGGGAGGTGGGAGGAAGGTTCAAGAGGGAGGGGGCATATGGATACCTATGGCTGATTCATGTTGATGTTGGACAGAGACCAACATAATTCTATAAAGCAATTATCCTTCAATTAAAAAATAAATTTTGGCAAAACTAATACAATTATGTAAAGTTTAAAAATAAAATAAAATTTAAAAAAATAAAAATAAAAAATGAAACCGAAAAAAAAATTTTTTAAATAGCAGTGATTCTTTAAGTGCTGGGAATGAGTTATTTTCATAACCTTTTATATTTCCTAAGTTTTTACCATGAGCATGTACTTTTGTTTTAAAATACTTAAAATTTTTTTTCAATTGAGTATAATAATACATTTTCCTAGTAAATTTTCTCTTCTATTCATGAGGTAAATCCTCTTAGCATTTGCAGTGGATCCTTCCTTTCCCTTGCCTTTATATTAACATGCACATTAAATATGTACATGGATGTATTCTTTAATCACAAATGGGTCATCTTACATATTATTCATTTGAGAATCTTACAGAATTTTTTCATATTAGTACATTTAGATCCAAGTTAATAATTTAAACAGATGCTCGCTATTTTATTACTATTAAAATTTTAAAAAGTTAGATTCTTTTTTATTTTAAACTTTGTGTACTCATGTAAGGAGTGCTACTTAGCCGTTAATGAGGAACTTCCAGAGGAGTTTAAAAGATCTTGAAGTTATAATGATACAGTATCAAACCTTGAAGCAGAGTAAAATAAAGCAACATCTCCACAATGCAAAACGAAAAAATGCAATAGAATAAGGGTAAAGAAACTACATTTAAATGTTAGTACTATGACCAAAGGTGACTATTTTCTGTGTCAAAATGTTAAGAGTGGTGGAATTGAAGAGAATTTTCTGTAACTTTTATAGTTTTTTGTTATCAAATTTTCTGTGATGATAAGGTTTTTCTTTGAAAATCCAGAAACATAAGGTAAAATAAATAATTTATTTGATAACAACTTACATTCAACCTGTTATACACATTTGATTTTAAACTCTTTCAGACTTTAATTTCTAAGGGGCAAGGATCTTTGATAAAAAGCAGGAAGTCAAATCTGGACTAATGGATCCATTGCTTTTTAAAAAAATTTTTTCTCATTAAGGGTTTAATGTAGTATAAATGAAAATTCTCACTTTAAAAATTAAAGTTTTCATTTATTTTTTTAGAATAAAGATTTAGCGCACAAATACAGCCAAAAGCCAACAGAAAAACAGCTTTTCCCTGTTATTTCCATACAAAAGCACTTGCAATTACTCAGAATAGGCCAAAAGGAAAAAAAAAAAAATACAATCCTCTGAGTTCTAGGCTTCACAAAAGGACCACATATTATACTATGTGCATCAATTTGATGTGCAAGTGTACAATAAATATATACATATAAATTCTTATCTGCATCATTCTAAAGTATTCATAGATCAAGCATTGCTGCTTTTAGGTTCTAAAAATATAAACTTTATCATTTTAAAACTGGTAAAATGAAGTAACAGCTGGTGGAGTATCTTGTTATTATCATAGGTATTTTTCTGACTAAGTTATTTCATGTTCACATGAATGATTTTCCTGTTGATATAATATTTAAAAAGCCTTCTTAAGTGAACAATGCAAAAAAAAAAAAAAATAGAGGAAAGCAATAGAATTGGAAAGACTAGAGATGTCTTCAAGATAACGAGAGATACCATGGGAACATTTCAAGCAAAGATGGGCACAATAAAGGACAGAAAAGCTATGGACCTAACAGAAGCAGAAGATATTAAAAAGACGTGGCAAAAATACATAGAAGAACTGTACAAAAAGGGTCTTAATAACCCAGATAGCCACAATGATGTAAATTAGAGCCAGACATCCTGGAGTGTGAAATCAAGTGGGACTTAGGAACCATTGCTACTAACAAAGCTAGTGGAGGTGATGGAATTTCAGCTGAACTATTTCAAATCCTGAAAGATGATGCTGTTAAAATGCTAAATTTGGAAAACTCAACAGTGGCCACAGGACTTGAAAAGATCAGTTTTCATTCCAATCCCAAAGAAGGGCAATGTCAAAGAATGTTCGAAATACCACACAATTGTGCTCATTTCATATGCTAGCAAGGAATGCTCAAAATCCTTCAAGCTGGGCATCACTTGTATGTGAATCAAGAACTTCCAGATGTACAATCTGGATTTAGAAAAGGCAAAAGAACCAGAGATCAAATTGCCAACATCTGCTGGATCATAGAAAAAGCAAGGGAATTCCAGAAAAAAGCATCTATTCCTGCTTCATTGGCTAAACTAAAGCGTTTGAATATGTGGATCACAACAGAGGGAAATTCTTAATGAGATGGGAATATCAGAACACCTTACCTGTCTCCTGAGAAACCTGTATGCAGGTCAAGAAGCAAGAGTTAGAACTGGACATGGAAAAATGGAATGATTCAAAATAGGGAAAGGAGTACATCAAGGCTAAAAATTGTCACCCTGCTTATTTAACTTATATGCAGAGTACATCATGTGAAATGATGGGCTGGATGAAGCACAAGCTGGAATCAAGATTGCTGGGAGAAATAGAATAACCTCAGATATGCAGATGACACCACCCTAATGGCAAAAAAGGGAAGAGGAACTAAAGAGCCTCTTGATGACATTCAAAATACTAAGATCACAACATCCAGTCCCATCACTTTATGGCCAATAGATGGTGAAACAATGGGTACAGTGACAGATTTTTATTTTCTCGGGCTCCAAAATCACTGTGGATGGTGACTTCAGCTATGAAATTAAAAGACACTAGCTCCTTGGAGAAAAGCTAAGACAAACCTAGACAGCATATTAAAAAGCAGAGACATCACTTTGTCAACAAAAGTCTATATAGTCAAAGCTATGGTTTTCCCAGTAGTCATGTATGCATGTGAGAGTTGAACCATATAAAATATTAAGCACTGAAGAATTGATGCCTTAAAACTGTTATGCTGGAGAAGACTCTTGTACGTCCCTTGAACAGCAGGGAGATCCAACCAGTCAATCCTAAAGCTAATCAACCCTGAATATTCATTGGAAGGATTGATGATGAAACTGAAGCTCCAGTTCTTCGACTACCTGATGCAAAGAACTGACTCTGGAAAAGACCCTGATGTTTGGAAAGACCGAAAAGGAGGAGAAGAGGGTAACAGAGAATAAGATTGTTAGATGGCATCATTGAGTCAATGGTCTTGAGTTTGAGCAAACTCTGGGCGATAGTGAAGGACAGGAAAGCCTGGTGTGGTGCAGTCCATGGGGTCACAAAGAGTCAGACACCACTGAGTGACTGAACAACAAATAATACTTAAAAAAAAAAAAAAAAAAAGAAAGAAAGAAAGCCCTCTGGAGTCATTCTTCCAGGAAAGAAGTGAACTGACAAACTTTGTTGCAAGTTCACGGACACTCTATTTAATCAAGTGTAATATGATTCACACTTACATGAAATAATAAAATGTTTTAATATGCATAAAATATTTAATATGTATAAAATCAAGGGTGGTTCTATGTTGGTAGAGAATGAGGTATCAGGAACCTGTCCTCTGCTAGATGACAGTGGCACTGCCAGAATCTGTCTTGTGTAACTACTGTGGGACACTAGGTTCTACTTAAGGTTTACAACTTTCAGGTGTAGTGTTGGACAGTAAATTGCTGTTAATTTTGATAAATCAGCTCTTCCTGCAGCCCATTTTCCCACCCTAGCCCCATGGTAGGCAGCTGTGCATGTGTGTCCCAGGAGTTTGAGGGAGTCAAGTTGGGGAAAAAATGGATGTTGTCCTTCAAATATCAGCAATCTGTTTGTGTCACCAGTTTGTGCTTTGACCACAGACATGCAGACAAAGAGGCAAGCAGCCATTGTTTTTGTAGCTCCTCACAATGTTGCAAGCCCCTCCCTATCTGGCTGAAGTGACTTCCAGGGGGATTTCTTTTCTCCACTTATTTCCCCCCTTTTCCCCATTGGGGAGGCAAACATTAAAAAATCAGACATTCAAAGGCAACCATACCAAAGCAACTATGAGTAAAATTAAGTGACAGGACATACCAAGGGAAAGTCACCAGCTCAAAAAAAGACCTAAGAAAACCTTAAATTTATACTTTAGCCTTATCTTTGACACAGAGACAATCTTCTATAACAATCAAAAAACCCCAAACAAAGAAACTATGACAAAAACAGCAAATCCTGGGGAATAGGGTGAATCTGGTCTTCACCATATTGTTAGGTTCAAATGTCTAGTTTTCAGTAAAAATATATATCAAAAGGCATTCACAGAAACAAGAAAGTCAAATCTATTCAAAGGAAACAAAATCAACAAAATATTGCTGAAAAGACCTAATGGCAGATCTATGAAGTTTTAAAAACAATTGTTTTAAAGATACTCAAATAACTAAAGGAAGATATGAAAAAAGTGAAGAGAACTATATGTGAATAAAATGGAAATATCAGTAGAGAGATAGAAAACCTAAAAAAGAAAAAGAATAAAATTCTGGAGCTGAAATTACAATAACTGAGATGAAGTAAAAAGATGACTAGAGAAATTCAAAATCAGATTTGATAAGACAGAAGGAAAAAAAATCTGCAAACTTGAAAATAGGACAATAAAAATGATTGAGTCTGAGGAGCAGAAAAAATAGCATTAAAGAAAGCCTAATGTATATAAGCTGGAATCAAGATTGCCAGGAGAAATATCAACAACCTCATATGCAGATGATACCACTCTAATGGTAGAAAGTGAAGAAGAACTAAAGAACCCCTTGATGATGGTGAAAGAGAAGAGTGAAAAGGCTGGCTTGAAACTCAAAATTCAAAAAGCTAAGATCATGGCATCTGGTCCCATCACTTTATGGCAAACAGACGAGGGAAAAGTTGAAGTAGTGACAGACTTTGTTTTATTGGACTCCAAAATCACTGTGGATGGTAACGTCAGCCATGAAATTAAAAGATTTTTGTTTCTTGGAAGGAAAGTTATGAGAAACACAGACAGCATATTAAAAAGCATAGATATCTTACTTTGCTGACAAAGGTCCATGTAGTCAAAGTTTTGGTTTTTCCAGTAGTCATGTACAGATGTGAGAGCTGGACCATAAAGAAGGCTGAGTGTTGAAGAATTCATGCTTTCAAATTGTGGTGCTGGAGAAGACTCTTGAGAGTCCCTTGGACAGCAAGGAGATCCAACCAGTCAATCCTAAAGAAAATCTACCCTAAATATTCACTGGAAGAACTGATACTGAAGCTGAAGCTCCAATACTTTGGCTACCTGATGGCAAAAGCTGACTCACTGGAAAATACCCTGATGCTGGGAAAGATTGAAGGCAGGAGGAGAAGAGGGTGACAGAAGATGAGATGATTAGTTTCACTGACTCAGTGGAACATGAAGTTGAGAAAACTCCTAGAGGTAGCAGAGGACAGAGGAGTCTGGTGTGCTACAGTCCATGGGGTTGCAAAGAGTCAAAAACGATTTAGCAACTGAGCAAGGGACCATTGGAACACCATCAAATGGAACAATAATACACATTGTGGGAGTCCTAGAAGAAGAAGGGACAGGGGGAGGGACAGAGGAAATATTGAAACAATAACTGAGGACTTCCCAAATTTGTTGAAAGATATGAATGTAAGCATCCTAGAAGGTCAGTGAACTCCAAGTAAGATGAACCCAGAGACTCATACAAGACACATTATAATCAGACTTTTGAAAGACAAAAGACAAAATAATGAGAGGATCTTTACAGTAGTAGGAGAGAAGTGACTTGTCACATACGAGGGATCCTCAGTAAAAATATGAACAAATTTCTCATCAGAGAAGGATTCTCTAGGCAAGAATACTGGAGTGGGTTGCCATTTCCTTCTCCATTAGACTCACAGAAGAGATAGTATATAAAGTCAACGTGCAAATCAGTTGCCCTTATATAGATCAACTGAACAATATGAAAACGGAAATTTAAAAATTTCTATTTATATATACTAGCATTAAATTTGGAGCAGGAAATGGCAACCCACTCCAGTACTCTTGCCTGGAGAATCCATGGATGGAGGAGCCTGGTAGGCTGCGGTCCATGGGGTCGCGAAGAGTTGGACATGACTGAAGCGACTTAGCAGTAGCAGCAGCATTAAAACAGGGTAAAATACTTTGGCATTAGGATTACCAATGAAGTGAAGTGAAAACTACCAAGCATTGCTGAAAGAAATTAAAGATGTAAATAAATGGGAGCACATCTCATGTTGATAAAATGAAAGAATATTTTTAAGCTATCAGTACAGCCTTCAGTAGTAGTGACTGAAGGCAGGTATACAAGCAGGTTTACAGTTTCAGTGCAATCGCTATCAAAATCCCAATGACATTTTTTGTTTTTGTACAGAAGTAGAAAAACCCATCATAAAATTCACATAGAAGCTCAAGAGACCTCAAATAGCCAAAATAATCTTGAAAATGAACAAAGCCAGAGGACTCACACTTTCTAATTTCAAAACTTACTACAAAACTGCAGTAACTGAAACAGTATGTACTGGCATAAAGATAGAAACAGAAAATTGAATAGCATAGCACTGCCAGAAATAAATCCTTACATATATGGTCAAATGATTTGTGACAGAGATATACAGGCCATTCAAGGGGGAGAGGACAGTATTTTCAACAAATGATGCTGGGGAAAGTGTGGTATATTTGTATAATGGAATATTACTCAGCCTTTAAAAGGAAGGGAATTCTGAGATATACTACTGTATGGATAAACTCTGGAGACATGATGCTAAGTGAAAAAAAATCTAGTCACAAAAACACAAAAACTGTATAATTTCACTTGTAAGAGTTGCTTCGATTAGTCAAATACATAGAAACTGAAATTAGAATTGTGGTTCTTAGGATTTGGGGAGAGAAGGGTATAGAGAGTTATTGTTTAATGGGTATAGAGTTTCAGTTTTGCAAGACAAAGAGTTCTAGAGATGGATATGCTGATAGTTTCACATCTCACTGTGGCTGTATTTAATATCACTGAACCATTGGTTATCATTTAATATAATTATTTAATTATTTAATATCATTGAACCAATGGTTAAGATGGTAAATATATTTTACCAAAATAAAAAAATTGGGGAAAGAGATTAATCAATAAGCACAGTAAGTGCACAAAACCTTTGTGAAACTATATATAACATACAGTTATTTGTTAAACTATATATAACTATATATATATATACATATATATAAAACACATTGTACTATATACAGTTCTCAACTTGTTAGTTTCCTTATCTACCTCTCTGAGAAAATAGGAAGTGAGAGCATCCTTTCACTAGAGTCAAAGGATTCAAAAAGTCTTTTTTCAGGACAACATGCTGGGTTACTGAAGGCCACCAGATAACTTTTTGAAAAATTATCTCCAGGGATGTCTCTTCTTATTTCTCTCTTTTCTCTTGCAAAATCTCCTGAGGTGAGCAGAAGCATTCAGCATCAAATTGCTGCAAATCCTACTTACAAAAAGAAAGCCTCACTTGAGCTGTGTCTCTGTGGCACCAGTGTCTTCCCTTTACACCCTGATGTGCATGGCAAACCTGCCTTTAAAATTCAGGAAACTAGTTTGCACTGTACTTTCTATGCCTTGATCCTTATCAGGCAGCTACTTCATGGTGTCAGACTCTCAAAGCTCTGGCTTGAACGATGGCCTCAAAAGCACATAATATTTAGTGTGATCCGATCCCAAATGCATGATTTTAGGTCTTTCAAACTTATCCACAAGTTGCCCTTTGCCTTAAAATCATAGTTAGCAGTTCTCAATTTAGCATGGCTTTTTTGTTGCTAGTCATTTTTGAGGATTGAATACAATATTTAACTATCCAACTGACTTTTAAGCAGTATATCAGCCCTTTTATGGCCTAGCAAGTATTAATAACTTTAATAGTCTCCTTTGGAAAAGATCTTTTATTTCTTTTCCAAAAGGGATGTCATTGCATAGCTTTGTTTAGAGCCAATTTTCTCACTACACAAGAGCTGTTTAATACTGTGTTGAAAGATTTCCTCCTTCTGCCATTAGCATCTTTCTTTTCCCTCTTTTCCTTAATTTCTCCCCTTCCTTCACTTAAGTTTATAATACACCTATGCATGTATCCATTCAGTGATTTATTTTAAAAATGCTATTGAGTGCCATTCTTGCTTTGAGGCAACAGAATGGAGTGATGTCAATGGTGACACCTAAGAAATTCCTAAAAATAGGATTAAGCAGCATTTGGAGGAGAAATTGAACAGTCAAATATGTACTGGAAACAAGAAGTAGCCTTTCTCAGGATATACTTAGGAATTGATTAATATCTCTGATATATGCAGCATTAAACTGCTTATAAAGTCTAAGTATTCAGGGTTTATTTGGAGAGGCAGTACAAATTAATATGAGTGAAATGTAGGACTCTGTTTAAATGTCCCAAATCATTCAACATAATTTTAGCATGGTGTCTAAGACCTTTTGGGCTTCCCCAGTGTCTCACTGGTAAAGAATCTGCCTGCCAATGCAGAAGATGTGAGATTGATCTCTAGATTGGGAAGATCCCCTAAAAAAGGAAATGGCAACCCACTCTAGTATTCTTGCTGGAGAAATCCCATGGACAGAGGAACCTGGCAGGCTACAGTCCATGGGGCTGCAAAAGAGCCAGACATGGCTTAGCGACTAAACAGCAACTACATAAGACCCTTCAGTCTGGCACCAATCTCCCTCTCAGTCACCATTAACCAGCCCCTGCCCATATTTGATGCTTTAATTCCTGTACGTCAGTTATTCTCAACGAGGGTTGGTTTCGCTTTCAATCTCAGGGAATATTTAGTGATGTTTGGAGGCGTTTTTATTTGTCATAACTTGGTTTGTGGGAGTTGCTACTGCTGTGTAGTGAGTAGAGGCCAGGTACACGCCAAAATGCATAGGGAAACCTTCCACAACAAAGAATTATCCAGCCCTAAGTGCCAGGAATGCTGAAGTTGAGAAGCCCTGCTGTGGCTCTTTACCCAGATTTTGTCTTGGGCACCTGCTGTGACATCCTTTCTTTTCAAAACCTCTAATCACCCATCGTAAAATTCCACTCAAAGGACAGTATATCTTTAAAATGTTATCCCAAATTGGTTCCTTTGTCCTATTAATATTCTCTAAGAGCATTTCGTCATTGCTTCAGCTTTTTCCCTCATACACATTAAGTCATAACTTAATTCTTACATTTCTGTCTCCTGTACTAGGCTCCAGGCTGCTCAAGGATCAGGAAAATGTGTCTTGTTAACCTTTACAAATCCAATGCTTGGTGCTTAACATGTTTAGAGATAGAATGGAGTAAAAATAGGTGATTGGTATTTTAAAGGCCAGCAGTGAGTTGCTGTCAAAGGTCAGTCATTACTTCAGTAAATGATAACTCTTGGTACCCCCCTGCTAGCAATCTGAAGTATCATCACTGAAGATTTCTGAAAAGAGAGGATTTAAGTGTAGTTGAAGGAAAAGTTGCTCAGTTGTGTTTGACTCTTTGCGACCCCATGGGCTGCAGCCTGCCAGGCTCCTCTGTCCAGGGAATTTTCCAGGCAAGAATACTGGAGTGGGTTGCCATTTCCTTCTCCAATAAGTGAATAAAACTGCTGTCTATTGGGGAAAAAGATCCACAACATTGTAAATCACTTATATGCCCCAATTGAAATGATACAATAGAAAAAAATGAAAAGGAAATGCTGACTCAAGTCCACTCAGACATGGTGACCTAGGCTGGTGTCACATCCCTGGAACCTGAGCAGACTTGGATCCCAGGGCTGGAGTGTCTTGGATCTGAGGGTGCTAGGAAGATATGCCTGGCAATGAGCCATCTACTGAAGGACCAGGAGAATCTCCAGCTCTGGGGGTGTGGGGAGGTCCTCCTGCAGCCAAGACAAGCCTACTGAACCCAAAGGATGCTGGAATATCTGGGATGGAAGAGCTTTGAAAAGTCCCCTGAGCTACAAGACTCCTGGTGGTTGGCATCCCAATTCCAGCCTCCTTCCTTGGAGTCATCCCACCTACAGATGACATCACTGTCCATAGAGTGGAGTTGCAGGAATTAGTATGTATCTGGGAAATAAAGGTTAAGGGGGAAGAAGTCAAGAGACACAGGTATAGTTGAAAGAGTGTTCAAAAGAACATGCTTATTTATTAGTTTAATTGTGAATACATCACTATTTTAGCATTTTTGGTGGGTTCTAACAGGTCAAACATATGTGGATATTGGCTAGAAAGCAAATGTTTTATCCAGTTGTGATAGGATGTTTCCTAGTTATGAGGCACTTGATCATGACATGCAAGAATGCCTAGATATGAGGCCATGACTGAATTAGAGATGCCGAAGGGCTGGGCCTCCAGCACTTTAACCTTGCCTGGGTTAAAGACAGAAAGAGCTCTTTTAAGAGCAGAGACACACAAGTTAACTGCAGTGCTTCTGATAAAGGCAGCACTTCTAGATAGATGACTTTCTAATCTGGCTATCCAGGCTATGCTGAAAACTTAGCTGAATGACTTGTGTTTCAATAGCAAGTTGATACGGGGTGGAGTAAAAGAGATTCTGAGTTTGTATAGAGTTAGTACTTCAGAGGAGGGTCACGTATATGCCTGTCTCCCTGTGGAGTGAAACACAGGCAGATTTTCTTTTCTTGACACATGAAAAGCTGCTTGAAACACAGCATTACTCTTCATTTTGTACCTTTTGGGTATATGTTTTGAAATTTCTAACCATTTGAGAATTTTTTAAAATGTTATCTTTACTTTTGGAAGGAAACTTGAAGACTTATGGGACCAAGAAGCAGTAATTACAACAGAGCATGAGTAAATAGAAAGGAGAGAAAGATTTCTAACTAGGACTGCCAAAACAGAAAAATAACTTGAAACTTGCTGAGCAAGCCCTGGGAAATTTTCTGCATTCTATAGTATCAAAAATCATTCAGTTTTGTCATTTAAAAATCTTAAAAAATTTTTTTTTCTATTAAAAACTTATTTTTTCTGAGATACAGACCTGAATATGAAAATAATTTTTTCTAAACTCAAGATTTTTTAAATTCCAGAATCAATTCATTAAGATAGAAGTGGTACATAAAATCACAAGGAAAACTATTTAAAATAAGTGAGGGATAACAGGCAAAAATAATGTTTCTTTTTTAAAAAAAAAAGATGAATCAAGATAGAGGGATAAAATATAAAAGACATCTAAAAATATACTTAGTACTTCTGAATATCCAGAAGCAAATGTGAAGAGAATATGTTTTGTTACACATACCCTGGGATCCATAAAACAAAAATATATTTGTCTCAATATGGAGGTCTGGAATGAGTTTCTAGTATATCTCCATGAAATAATAAATAAGATCCTAAACAACATCCTCAAAGTGAATGCCTTGAGGGTGTCTTTGTATAGACTCTTCTGATCCGCTAAAGGCCTCAACCAAGCCACCTCTCAGGGCAGTTACTGTTCATGTTATCAAGTATTAAACATTACATTTTAGAGTTTCTATAGAAATGGAATCCCTGAGTGTCTACTGTGGGCCCCAATGTGTTTCCTTCCCAGTTTCCACCCACCCACACCCTTTCTTTTCCCTGTAATTTACATAATAGTAAGTTAATAGCAGCAATAATGTGTTCTTTAAAGAGATTGTGCTTATAGCAGCAATGATGTGTGCTATAAATTCTTAAAGAGACGGGAATACCAAACAACCTGACCTGCCTCCTGAGAAATGCAGGTCAGGAAGCAACAGTTAGAACCAGACATGGAAAACAGACTGGTCTCAAATTGGGAAAGGAGTACGTCAAGGCTGTATATTGTCACCCTGCATATTTAACTTATATGCAGAGTACATCATACGAAATGCTGGGCTGGATGAAGCACAAGTTGGAATCAAGACTGCTGGAAGGAATATCATTAACCTCTGATAGGCAGATGATACCACTTTTATGGCAGAAAGTGAAGAAGAACTAAAGAGCCTCTTGGTGAAAGTGAAAGAAGAGAGTGAAAAAGTTGACTTAAAGCTCAACATTCAGAAAACTAAGATCATGGCATCCAGTCCCATCACTTCATGACAAATAGATGGGGAAACAATGGAAACAGTGAAAGACTTTATTATTTTGGGCTCCAAAATCACTGCAGATGGTGACTGCAGCCATGAAATTAAAAGATGCTTGCTCTTTGGAAGAAAAGCAATGACCAACCTAGATAGCATATTAAAAAGCAGAGACATTGCTTTCCCAACAAAGGTTTGTCTAGTCAAAGTTGTGGTTTTTCCAGTAGTCATGTATGGATGTGAGAGCTGGACTATAAAGAAAGCTGAGCACTGAAGAATTGATGCTTTTGAACTGTGGTGTTGGAGAAGATTCTTGAGAATCCCTTGGACTGCAAGGAGATCCAACCAGTCAATCTAAAGGAAATCAACCCTGAATATTCATTGGAAGGACTGATGCTGAAATTGAAACTACATTATCTGAGTTGGCCGCCTGATGTGAAGAACTGACTCATTTGAAAAGACCCTGATGCTGGGACAGATTGAAAGCGGGAGGAGAAGGGGACGACAGAGGATGAGATGGTTGGATGGTATCACTGACTCCATGGTCATTAGTTTGATTAAGCTCTGGGGATTGTTGATGGAGAGGGAAGCCTGGTGTGCTGCAGTCCATGGGGTCAAAAAGAGTTGGACATGACTGAGCAGCTGAACTGAACTGAGCAGCAATTTTATAAAGCATAGTTCTAACCTTTCAGCTGAATCAAGCATAGGAATCTGCTCCAAAATGGACCAAGCTTGTATTTACTGTAGACCTTATTCTCTGCCCATGATTTATTAGTTCAGCATAAGTCACTCTACTACTTGAGTAATCCTAGTTCTTTCCCTTGTTAATTGTAATTGGGATAGGGGGAGGGAGCACAGTGGAGGGAGAGGGAGGTGATAGTGATAGTTTCTTTTCTTGAGGCTGAAACTATAAACAAAACTCATGTACAGTCAAGATTTTCAGGAAGATCCCCTGGAGGAGGGCATGACAACCCACTCTAGTACTCTTGCATAGGAAATCCCAAGGACAAAGAAGCCTGGGTTCACAAAGAGTTGGACATGATTGAAGCGACTTTGACTATACCAAAGCCTTTGACTGTGTGGATCACAATAAACTGTGGAAAATTCTGAAAGAGATGGGAATACTAGACCACCTGACCTGCCTCTTGAGAAATTTGTACGCAGGTCAGGAAGCAATAGTTAGAATTGGACATGGAACAACAGACTGGTTCCAAATAGGAAAAGGGGTACGTCAAGGCTGTATATTATCACCCTGCTTATTTAACTTATATGCAGAGTACATTATGAGAAACGCTGGGCTGGAAGAAGCACAAGCTGGAATCAAGATTGCCAGGAGAAATATCAATAACCTCAGATATGCAGATGACACCACCATTATGGCAGAAAGTGAAGAGGAACTAAAAAGCCTCTTGATGAAGGTGAAAGAGGAGAGTGAAAAAGTTGGCTTAAAACTCAACATTCAGAAAACGAAGATCATGGCATCTGGTCCCATCACTTCATGGGAAATAGATGGGGAAACAGGGGAAGCAGTGTCAGACTTTATTTTTCTGGGCTCCAAAATCACTGCAGATGGTGACTGCAGCCATGAAATTAAAAGACGCTTACTCCTTGGAAGAAAGGTTATGACCATCCTAGATAGCATATTGAAGGGCAGAGACATTGCTTTGCCAACAAAGGTCCATCTAGTCAAGGCTATGGTTTTTCCAGTGGTCATATATGGATGTGAAATTTGGACTGTGAAGAAAGCTGAGTGCCGAAGAATTGATGCTTTTGAACTGTAGTGTTGCAGAAGACTCTTGAGAGTCCCTTGGACTACAAGGAGATCCAACCCAGTCCATTCTAAAGGAGATCAGCCCTGGGATTTCTTTGGAAGGAATGATGCTAAAGCTGAAACTCCAATACTTTGGCCACTTCATGCAAAGAGCTGACTCATTGGAAAATACTCTGATCGGGAGGGATTGGGGCCAGGAGGAGAAGGGGACGACAGAGGATGAGATGGCTGGATGGCATCACTGACTCAATGGATGTGAGTCTGTGTGAACTCTGGGAGTTGGTGATAGACAGGGAGGCCTGGAGTGCTGCAATTCATGGGGTCGCAGAGTGGGACACGACTGAGCGACCGAACTGAACTGAAGCAACTTAGCATGCAGACATCTTCAGCCAGACTTATGAACTCAAGTAGTAAAAGTTGGCCAGTAGATAGAGGGAGCCATAGATCAGATATTCAGAGGAAAACACATGTAAGATACAGATATGAATCCATCTGTGAGGCTTGATTTCATCCCTGATGTTGGCTTCTGTGAGATATCTCTGTTTCTTTTAAGAAATGAAAAGGAGGGTTCTGTAACTTAAATGAGTTAAAACTATTGCAAATTCTCCCAGAAATTTATTTTTATTTGTCTTGAACAAGTTTGGCTTACTTTTGCTGCAGTGGGCCAGGGTTATCCTCCATGACAAGTGCCTGGAAAGCAGCTGTTCAGTGTCAGTGAATCAGTGCCCAGAAGTGAGCTTGAAAAGTCAGTGAAGTAGGGGAGAACACTGACGGCTTTTATGAAGACTGAGCTCTCTAATAAGGACATATACTTGGGAAGTATACAGCCTCAGACTTGGTCAGGAAGCAACAGTTAGAATTAGACATGGAACAACAGACTGGTGCCAAATAGGACAAGGAATATGTCAAGGCTGTATATTGTCACCCTGCTTATTTAACTTATATGTAGAGTACATCATGTGAAATGCTGGGCTGGATGAAGCACAAGCTGGAATCAAGATTGCCAGGAGAAATATCAGTAACCTCAGATATGCAGCGGAGAATGCAATGGCACCCCACTCCAGTACTCTTGCCTGGAAAATCCCATGGATGGAGGAGCCTGGTGGGCTGCAGTCCATGGGGTCATGAAGAGTCGGACACAACTGAGCGACTTCACTTTCACTTTTCACTTTCATGCATTGGAGAAGGAAATGGCAACCCACTCCAGTGTTCTTGCCTGGAGAATCCCAGGGATGGTGGAGCCTGGTGGGCTGCCGTCTATGGGGTCGCACAGAGTTGGACATGACTGAAGCGACTTAGCAGCAGCAGTAGCAGTCAGATATGCAGATGACACCACGCTGATGGCAGAAAGTGAAGAGGAACTAAAAAGCCTCTTGCTGAAAGTGAAAGAGGAGAGTGAAAAAGCTGGCTTAAAGCTCAACATTCAGAAAACGAAGATCATGGCATCTGGTCCCATTACTTCATGGCAAATAGATGGGGAAACAATGGAAACAGTGTCAGACTTTATTTTTCTGGGCTCCGAAATCACTGCAGATGGTGATTGCAGCCATGAAATTAAAAGACGCTTACTCCTTGGAAGGAAAGTTATGACCAACCTAGATAGCATATTCAAAAGCAGAGACATTACTTTGTCAACAAAGGTCTGTCTAGTCAAGGCTATGGTTTTTCCAGTAGTCATATATGGATGTGAGAGTTGGACTGTGAAGAAAGCTGAGCACTGTGGAATTGATGCTTTTGAACTGTGGTGTTGGAGAAGACTCTTGAGAGTCCCTTGGACTGCAAGGAGATCCAACCAGTCCATTCTGAAGGAGATCAGCCCTGGGATTTCTTTGGAAGGAATTATGCTAAAGCTGAAACTCCAGTACTTTGGCCACCTCATGCGAAGAGTTAACTCATTGGAAAAGACTGATGCTGGGAGGGATTGGGGGCAGGAGGAGAAGGGGACGACAGAGGATGAGATGGCTGGATGGCATCAGTGACTCGATGGATGTGAGTCTGAGTGAACTCTGGGAGTTGGTGATGGACAGGGAGGCCTGGAGTGCTGCAGTTCATGGGGTCTCAAAGAGTCAGACATGACTGAGCGACTGAACTGAACTGAACATGTATATAAAACAAGTATAGGGTAACTTATTTGTAATATTGTTAAATTTTAATTTGAAATCATATTTTAATATTCCTGCTGGGAAGTTTCATAATCAGAAGATAAAAAGTCTTTTTTGGGCAAAGTTCAAATAGTCTATTGACTTTAGTGAAAAACTGGCTTAATATTCTCCTCTGTCCATTTCTCTATGGATATTTGTGATATTGTGTTTTAGGTTATGATCTTGAAAGCAAAACCATGTGTTATTTCTCTTTGTGTCTTTTAGAGGTGTTTGTAGAATGTCTATTACAAAAAAAGGATGCTCTGTAAGAATTCCTGTGTTTCTTTCTCAAGAATTTTCTAGAAAGTCTGGAGTTGACCATAGTTTCTCTGTGGGGAGAAACATAAATGTTTTGATCCTTCTTTTGTAAAATCATCAAGTATCTTCCATCCCTGAAATATCTCAGAGTTTTCCCATTCAGTCGCCTCAAGCCCCCTGTTACATGGCAGCACTAGGACCTCTTGTGTTGTTCTGCCAGGAGTTGAGTAGGGAAGACCATTGGCAGCACACAGGACGAGGGACATGATAATGTGTCTCTGTATCATATGACCAGGGATATGGTGTGTTTCTGTATCAGGTCAGGCAGCAAGCGGGAGCACATGGAGTTGGTCTACTTTCAGCAGAAAGTATCTATCCTTAGAGGAGCTTCCTTTACAGTGTGTAGGTTTGCTGTTCATCACCCTGAGAGTTCATATGTTAACTGGTGGTTAAGGGATTGTTGTTGTTCAGTTGCTCAGTTGTGTTTGATTCTTTACCGCACCATGGACTGCAGGAGTCAGGCTTCCCTGTCCCTCACCATCTCCCAGAGTTTGCTCAAACTCATGTCCATTGAGTTGGTGATACCATCCAACCATCTCACCCTCTGCCATTCCCTTCTCCTCCCACCTTCAATCTTTCCCAGCATCAGGGTCTTTTCCAATGAGTCGGCTCTTTACATCAGGTGGCCAAAGTATTGGAGCTTCATCTTCAGCCCTTCCAATGAGTATTCAGGGTTAATTTCCTTTAGGATTGACTGGTTGGATCTCCTTGCAGTCGAAGGGACTCTCGAGAGTCTTCTCCAGCACCACAGTTTAAAGTCATCAATTCTTCAATGCACAGATGTTTTTATTGTCCAGTTCTCACATCCATACATGACTACTGAAAAAGCCATAGCTTTGACTATACAGACCTTTGTTGGCAAAGTAACGTCTCTGCTTTTTAATATGCTGTCTGTGTTTGGTCAAGGGGTGACCTCTTTCTCTGTGAAGCTGTTTATCATGTATGCTTCAGACAGAATGAATACTTGCCCCTCTATAGGAACTTAGCTTGAGAAAGAGCTTATTTCTGTGAGTGTAAAATTGTATAAAACCAAGGTAGAGAATTGTCTGCTGAAATCTGTATTCTACACTTTTGTAGATTGAGAGTCTTCAGCCTTTGTTAGATGTTTCAAAATTAGCTTGAACTCTCCAGCTTCTGAGCTCCAGGCACATTGACTGGGCAGGCGAAAAATGGACAAACAGGCGAAAAATGGACAAAAGCAATGGAGCCTCTTGACCTACTCTCTACAACTCAAATTGAGTGAAGATTATTTAATAATGACAGTATTTTCCACAGCAAAGTGTACCCATAGAGTTTCCAATCTCCAGTGGCACTCTCATGTAAAATTGACTGTAACCTGAAATACCAGTGACATGTATTTAGACAAGTTTCCCCCACTATGAGGCAAAACTCATTATGATGCAATCACTTTAATTGCGAGTATATATGGGTTATTAAGTATCAAACTGTGTGTGTTTATTGCTCATTACTATATTTAGAAGTTTAAATAGCTTTACTGCTTTGAGAGGTGGTTAGAAGCTTTCAAATATTTAAAACCTAAATAACTAAACTGTTCGTTTATTCCAGGTTCATGATTTTGTTTAGACAGGAAGAAAATACTTTTCATATGCAAGTTTCCATCATTGAATGAATTTCAGGCATGGAGTACAGGAGGCATTGCCTAAATTAGAGTGTCAGTGGCTAGAGAGGCGATGTGGAGTTAAAATGTGGAAGCCTCAATCTGAACTATTCAGGCTAAAATAACTTTTGAGGGAAATAATGTGAGACTTTGCATTTTACCATGAAGGGACATCTCTGTGGCTGTGACTATGTAGTGCCAGAAACCTGGAATTATCAAAATTAAATACCTGAGGCTTCTTTCCTTTTCAAGTATCTGTATTCAAGGGGAAATATGTATTAATCACAATGGCTTAATTGCTCTAACTATTAATATTTTCTCAGATAACCTTTGTTAAAAGGGGATAAAATAATATAGATGTGATAGACTTGCAAAAATTGTTTTAATTGAACTAAATTAAAGCCTTTGGGAGCTAAACCAAAATATTATAAAAGTTCCTTATCAAGTCAAAACTACTGCTAAGAGCCATTCCCAGTTTTTTTTTTTTTTTTTAAAGATAATTAGGAGAAAGAATAATTAGAGAAAGTTTTCTTTTTTTTCCTATAACAAAACATAACAATTGCAAAGTAGACACTCATTTGAAGACATTTAAAGTTATAACTTTGAAGATTCTAAGACAAGCTTCCAGAATACATGGAAAAATTATTAATAATCTATACCTTTCTTTTTTGAGCTGACAGTTCTGGTCATAACTCTTTTGTAGATACTCTCATATTGTGGTCATGGAATGAAACTTAATCTTTCTGGGAAAATTAAAATTCTGATATGTAGTTCTGTAATTAATATGTAACCTTTGATTAAGTTTCTTCCAGTCCTTTTCTCAGAGATTTTTAAGATCTTAGGCATCCATAACAGTTCTGATCCATGCCCAAAGGAAAAAGTTTGGCCCAAGACCCCTCAGGGACTATTGAGTTGATGTAAGGGGCCAAGAACACACCCAAGAGAAAACTGCTGCCCTTTCAAACAACCTTTACAGTGTGGTAGCTTTGCAGTGAACAGTGTGCTGAAAAAGAATTCTGCTATAGCAGGTGGTTCTGAACATTAAATCTTACTCAAACAGTTCTTCGCTAAGAGTAGGTCACTCAAGAGAGAATTCTAAGAGACAGTAACTCACCTGCTTGAATAATCCACTTAACTATTGGTAAGAGTGAGATCATTTAGAAGTGTCATCAGTTACACGTTTTTCTTTTCTATTAATGTGAAATTTCACTGAAGTTTATTAGATCTTCTTTCTGTATAACACTACATTGAGAAGCTAAATACATAGAATGCATTTCTTGCTGCTGGGACTAACCACTCCCCCCCTCCAAATAAAAGTCTTGACTGTATAATGTTAAAAACTAAAATTCAGCTAAGTAAATTTTAAAGATCTCATTGGCTTTATTCAATGACTCATGAATCGGGCAGCATCACATCTAGCAGATAGAAGGGAGCTCTGAGGATCTGTACAAAATGAAAGACTTTTCTAGGCAGGACAGGGTAGGATGAGGAAGTGATGAGGAAAAAGTGAACTGGGGTAAAGTCACCTTCCTTTAGGGGATGTCAGGCATTTACTGGGAAGATTTCCCCACTAAGGTTGACCAGGTAATTCCAGATGGACTAGACTAAATCTTCACTCTTAGGAGAAGCTACAACTGTAATCAAGTCTTGGTTTCATGATGTGGCTTTAGCAAAGTGACTCCATTTTGAGCCTCTTAGCTATTGGAATAAAGCAATTCTGTGAGACAAGCTATGTTTAATTTCTACAGTCCAGAGACCCTGATGCCAAAATTATTTGATAATGATGATTGCTTAGTGACTGCCTGGTATGTATCTCCTTATTGCATATTTGGACTGTTGTTTAGAAACAGTAGTTCACCAGTTGTGACCTGGAGCCTAGAGGCAATGGTAACCCACTCCAGTACTCTTGCCTGGAAAATCCCATGGACGGAGGAGCCTGGTGGGCTGCAGTCCATGGGGTTGCTGAGGGTCGGACACGACTGAGCGACTTCACTTTCACTTTTCACTTTCATGCATTGGAGAAGGAAATGGCAACCCACTCCAGTGTTCTTGCCTGGAGAATCCCAGGGATGGTGGAGCCTGGTGGGCTGCCATCTGTGGGATCACACAGAGTAGGACACAACTGAAGTGACTTAGCAGCAGCAGCCTAGAGGCAAGTAACCTTGAATTAAAGTCTAATGCTTGTCACGGTCTTTGGAGACAGAGACCTGGGGACTGGAATTGACGAGAAGAAGGATGCAGGGGACCCAAGTCTTGAGTGAAACAAGGGTACTTTATTTGCAGAAATGCATGCTTATATATCTTCAATAAAATGATTACTCAGCCATGAAAAAGAATGAAATTCTACCAGTTGCAACAAAATGGATAGTCCTAAAAGGTCACTGAAGGGAATCCAAGCAGGTGCTCTTTCTCATGATCTCAGTCCTGAGAACTGTGTGAAGCTCTGCTCATTCCTGTTTTCCAGGAACCGATAAGGAACAGAGAGTCCTTGAGAAATGGCACACAAAGGAAGAAAACAACATATTGGATCCCTTAAAGTTGAATGTCCCCTGACAAATGCTGACATTATTTATTCAATCATTTAATAAATATTTGCTGAATTCTTCTGATGTATAATACATTATTTCAGAAACACTGAAAGGCACAAATTCTGTCCCCAATAGGTTGACTATATATTAGGGAAGACAAAAACTATACACAAATTACTATAATAAAAAGTAAAATAAAAATAGCCATTATTTCAAATTATAGGGAAAACATAGATTACTAAAAAATTGGTAGGGAGAGCATTGCTTATGACAGTGTAAATTAGTACCAACTTGGGAGCAATTTAGCAATGTCTGTCAAAATATCCAGAAATTCTTGATTCAGAAATCCAACTTTTAGGAATTTGTCTCGCAGATATATTTTTCCAATAAATATATGTAGTGGTATTCTTTATTTTAAATTAATTCATTTATTTTAATTGGAAGATAATTACTTTAAATATTGTGACGATTTTTGCTATACATCAGCATGAATTGGCCATCGGTATACACGTGACCCCCCACTTGAACCCAATATTCTTAGTATTTATAAAAAGAATAGACAATTGAAGGTACCTATCTATAGACTTGCAAATAATGTAATAATGGCAGTCTAGATGAGCCACCCCCTGGCATGATGTATAAAGTCAATTTAACCATAAAAATAAGATAATTATAATTCAAAGGAGATTGTGCAAAATACCTTTGTAGTACAACTCAGTCAGTGACAAGGGAAGATGGAGAAAATATTAAAGATTGCAGATATGAGGTTGTATGACAGATAAATGAGGTGTGAGACACTGGCCTGTTTCTGAAACAGGAAAAGAACATTACAAAAAAAATTCAAAATTCAAGTATATTCTATAGGTAACAGAATTGTGGCTCTAATAATTTCTTGGTTTCCATAATTGTACAATGTTTATGCAAACTGCTAACACTATGGGATGCTAGATGAAGGATATAGATAAATCTCTGTAATGTTTTGGGAACTCTTCTATATACATGAGAAAACATGTACGTATTTAAAGATTAGACCTTGCTCATCCTTGTCTCTTTCCCACTGTTCTCCCCCACTGTCTTGAGGCAAAGTAGGACTGATTCTCCTGTAATTTTAAACTACTTTTGAACTCAAAACTTTACTTAAAAATAAAAAAATCTAGACTAAATCTTTTTTTTTTTTTTACTGCTTTTTTCCATTCATATATTTTTCCCTTTAGATTTTTGATTATGTTTCAAGATCTCTGTGGGAATTGTAAGTCTTCATATAGGAAAATTTGCACTGAGATAGATAAAAGGCTTTTTAGTACATATTTCTTCTGTATTTGCAGTGACAAATCAATTCAGCAACTCGGCACATCTGCCATGTGCAATGTATTGTGTGAGGTATTAGTTAAAAACATGAAGCACTATAGAGCAAGTGGTTGTTCAGTCACTCGTTCATGTCTGACTCTTTGTGACCCCGTGGACCACAACATGCCAGTCTTCTCTGTCCTTCAGTATCTCCTGGAGCAAGTAGAAAAAAATAGAATTTACAATTTACTCAAAACTAAATTAACCATGACCAAAAATAAATTTTAAGTGGTTTTTCTAATTTTTAAAATAAATATTCATGTCTTGTTTTTAAAACTACTAAGTTTCCTCAACTTACTTTTTGCTTAATTTCACCATGTCAGAATTCATCCTTCCAGGCAATTATTAGACTTATTCTCTGTATATATCATTACCTCCTAAGCTACTTTTCCCTCATTCTCTTGCTGTCTGGACTGACATACATATTAGTAGGACAGAGTGACAGGGGAACAGAAGATGCCATTGTTCAGCATGTGGGAGTCACTCTGTGTATTTGGCTTGGATAGGGAAAGGAAGACTATCAGTTTGCACGTGTACAGCTCAGTGTGCAGGGGATTATTTGTTGTGCTTAGGTCGGTCGTGTCCGACTCTTTGCAACCCCATGGACCATAGCTCGCCAGGCTCCTCTGTCCATGGGATTATCCAGGCAAGAATACTGGAGTGGGTTGCCATTCCCTCCTGCAGCAGATCTTCCCAACCCGGGGATCGAACCCAGGTATCCCACTTTGCAGGTGGATTCTTTACCATCTAAGCCATCAGGGAAGCCCAAGAATACTGGAGTGGGTAACCTAGCCCTTCTCCAGAGGATTTTCCTGACCCAGGAATTGAGCTGGGGTCTCCTGCATTGCAGACAGATTTTTTAGCAACTGAGCTACCAAGGAAGCCCCAGGGGATTATGGGCATGGGTTTTTCCAGAGGGATCCTGTCCATGGTAGTGTTTCTTCAGGAAAACCTACCTTTGATCAGATGTGTCTTCAGAGTTGGGGTTTCCTCTTCAATTATTTCACTTAGATTAGCCTCACAATCTTACACAATCCCCCATTGAGTTAGGCAGTCTCTGGCCTAAAAATGTACTCTGTTTGGTTGCAGTAATGTTCAGCCTAGTTTTTCAGCAAAAATTGATTGTTGAAATTTAGAGAAATTTTAAAAGTATGACTTTCCAGCTTCTTTTGCATATCTGACAACACCAACCATATCATCCTCATAACAAAAATCTACCAGTGCAACTGCCCGCTCCAGCTGTCACACACCCAGTCATTCCCCAGTGTCTTTGTGACCCTGAGGCCCTTTACCACCTGTGATTTATCATCAGGCTTGAAGGAAAAAGAAATCTCTTGTACCATAGTAAATGAAAATTCCTGGTGCTGTAGATTATAAGTATGCATGAGCACCCATGGAAACCCATCTCCTACACCCACTGTAACTTTTACCATGTGGTACTGGACATGCCTGCCTTGTCCAGTGGAGGGAGAAAATGGTGATATCTTTCAAGGTGACTTCACCTCAGCATGTTCTTTTCTGCAGAGTATGCAAAAGGAAGAATCTTCCTGCACAAATCCCTCCTATTTTTTTGTTCATGATGCCATTTCATACAGTTCTATTCAGACAATAACCATCCATAATCATAGAGTGCACTCATATTATTTTGCATGAAACTGACAAAAAATTTAAGGGCTTTAGCAAAAATAAAACAATATATTTAAAGATAAGCATAGTTAATCTTTTCAGGGAAAATACGAATGTGAATCACTCTACCTGCCCTTCTACTCAGTAGTATTCACCCTGAAGGGAGAGATAAATCCACTATTCCTTCAGGCAGCTTCGGTTTCCTAATGTTTCTCATTGTGTTCTTATTGTGATCCTCTGAGAGGTATCCTTGTATTTTTGATCCTTCATGAAAATTCATGGAAGAAGCTTAAACACCATAATATCAAGTGAAAGAAGTCAAGCTGAAAAGTCTGCATAGACAATTCCAAATATATGGCATTCTGAAAAAGGCAGAACTATAGAGACAGTACAATGATCAGTTGTTCATGAGTTAGGGAGGGAGGAAAGTGGAGCACAGATTTACAGGGCAGTAAAACTACTCTGTATGGTATTATAATGGTGGATGCATGTCATTATACATTTGTCCACACCTACAGAGGGCACAAAAACAAGAGTAAACCTAATATAAACTATGACTTCTGGGTAATAATGATGTGTTAATGTTGGTCCATCAATTGAAGCTGTAAACAAAAAGGACAGAGTCTTGTGCATCATCCAGTTATACAAAGGATAAAGTAACAACCCATTGCAGTTGCCTACCAGCAGTGTGACCTGGGGGGAATTCAGGATAGTAAAAATTCTGTTTTTTGGGTATACAGCCCCTAGATAGTTAAGATGCGTATCTAAGAAAGAATTTCAATGACACCAGATTCTTGCAGCTTCCCATGCTTAGAAAAGCAATAAAATCATTAACTTGAGATATCTGTTTTTGTGATTAGCAGGAATGTTCTACCGAGGTGTATGCTAGACTTCATGTATTTCCTAGCATCAAAATTTATAGACCTACTGGCTCTTCCCGTACCTATTCAGAGCAGTCCCCACAGAGCTTGTGAGAAACTATTTCCCAGGCTATAGTCTTCAGTAGATTTCCTGAATAAAGCTAAACTCACTTTTCTTTCAGTCAACACAATTGTACTCTAGTGAGGGATGTTAATAATGAAGGAAGTTATGCATATATACATGTGAGCAGGGTATATGTGGAAAATCTTTGTACCTTCCTCTCAATTTTTCTATGAATCTAAAACTACTATAAAAAGTTCATTTTAAAAAATAACATGACAAATTGCAGACAAAAGACTTGCACCCACATAATGTAAGATTCCATTAAATGTTCCTTACAGTTTTGATATCACTGTAGTAATATGGACATTTTCTGGGTTATTCCCATTAACCATACTAATATCTTGCCTTTACCTTATAATAGCCCACTAAGAGCCTTCCTATAAAGAAAGTCAACTCCTCATTACCTTGAGTTTGCCTGGTTCCTTCTTGAAAAATTCATATACTAGCTGATATTTCTGTGAATTATGTTTTCCTGCCTCTCTTTTTCCCCCATCTGAATCATTGGTCTTAAAATACCATGGCTCTTTGTCATTCTCATGAGAGCTTTCCTAGCTAAATTTGTATCTCACTCTTTTACTTCTTTCCTAGATCTTTCCCTCATGCTGCCTTGTCCTGTAGAAGCTCCATTATTCATCAGCTTTCCTTCTTTTAAAATTGTCTTGAAAGTGCCTTGAAACAAAGAAGTCTCATGTTGAATTTTTCAATTTAAGAAATTAGAAATAGGAGTTTTAAGAACAAATGTTGAAATTTACAAGTCTGTGTTTTTGTTTTCATTCATTACACCTTAAAATCTTGTGAATGTGCAAATAAAAGATTTGCTTTAGATAGTGGTATTTAGAATCAAAGATTATAAATTACCTTCTGGTGATAAATATCAAATCCTTAACCAGTAATAAAGCTATATTCCTTAATTACTTTGCTTTTACCATCTGCCAAAGAATACATTAAAGACTATAGTAAACAAAAGAGTGAGCTGTAAACCCTGAAATTCCGTGAAACATCCATAGGAATTTTCCCTTGTGATAAATGACACATTACTTCAGCAGAAGATTTGAGGTAAGGGGAAGGAAAGGAAGCTGTCAAGGAAGATTGAAAGGCAGATGTGTGATGAATACAAGGCAAACTTCAACTCTTTTTACACTTTCTTAACTTTAACTCTTGACTGTACTATAGCATAGCACAAAACATTGATAGCTTACTTCTCTGTACCTACTTGTATACACGTAAAATGGGCATTTGCATTATAATTTGTAGCATTTTGATATGGAAGTGCCTTTACTCAGGTAGTAAAATGTAAAAAAAAAAAAAAAAAAAAAGGACAAAATTCTATGGCAGTAACTGTTGGACTTGCAATTTTTGAAATATGTATCTGAGCCTGAAAATTGTTTTCTATGCTTGGGCAGTACACTGCTTTTCCATCAATTTGAGGCACATAGAATGTTCAAGCTGGAAGGATTTTGGAAATCATTTGGTCTAAGATTCATTTTATAGATGAGTGAGTCAAAATAAAAATTATGAAAAGTGTAAAGATGAATCAAGGGTACTTGTTAGAAGATTCAGTTTGTTGTTTCACATTACTGTAGCTATTAGAGGATAAGACCAAGCTGAAAAGAAAATACTCATACAGTGATAGTACTTTGGATTAAAAGGGGAAAAATATAATGAAGGCTGCAGTCATTTAAAGAAAAATCATGTTATCCATGGTCGAGTTTATTGTAATGGCATAGACACGTGCCAAGTATTATGGAGGAGGTTGGAACAACTTCACAAACAAACAAAAAGATTTCCATTCAGGTTAAGTCACTAGTCATACTGATTTATAACAACTTAAGTTGCGGTCTGTGCTATGGTTATTAGCATTAAACATCTGAATCGTATTAACCAGGATCTATATGATGACCTTAAAGAAACTTGAAGATATGGATAATGAGTCTGTCTACCTGTATATTAAGGATTTTTAATTTTATGAACACCAAGATTCTAATCTTATGATCAATTTTAAAAGAATCATAACATTTTAAAATGAATGTATATTTGTTTTTCAAATTAACAGTATCACAATAAATATGATCACTAGAATTTCAATGATTATTTTATTTATATTCAAATTTTTGAATAGGAATAATTTCATATTCAAAATTTGCTTTAGTATGACATTTCAACATTGCTCATTGCTTATTGAACCTATTTGGATCAATTATAAAATGTGAAGTTGTTTAATAAAATAGGAAAACTGGAAATAAGTAAGACATTTCATTAATAAACCTCAGAGTGAAACTTAAGTGAGGGTACATACTGATATTTGATAAACAGAGTTAGGACATGGGAAGTCTAGTATGTGTATACATGTTTTCACAAATGTAAGGAGCTAAAAATTCCTCTAATAAATCTGAAATATGTAAGAAAACTCTGTATGAATTAGAAAGATGATCTTTAATAAATATATCAACTTTTAAAATCCTATACTATTTTCAAAGATAAGCAAGAAAAAGAAAAAAGAAAGAAAATGAAGTCACTCAGTTGTGTCTGACTCTTTGTGACCCCATAGTCTATAGCCTGCCAGGCTCCTCAATCCCTGGGATTTTCCAGGCACGAATACTGGAGTGGGTTGCCATTTCCTTCTCCAGGGGAAATCTTCCCAACCCAGGGATTGAACCCTGGTCTCCTGCATTGCAGGAAGACTCTTTATGGCCTGAGCCACCGTGAAATCCAAGCAAGAAAAAAAGAACAGTAAAAAGAAAGGATTTTTGAGTTTCTCAGAGTCTAAGAATCAATACAAATAAGTGACCAAAGGGCTTGTATCATTGTGGATTATACAAAAATTTCATTACTTGAAATTTCACAAAAGTATCTGGGTGGTGGAATAAAAAGAAAATAACTTGAAGCAATGTACATGTTCAGAACCTGGTTCAGCCACGTTTTAACTGTATAATAGTATTGATAGATACATTACTTAAAATGTCTAAGCTTCAATTTTAGGTCTTGATCATAAGGGAGGTTGTAGTGATATATATAAAATGTCTAACAGATAATCAGATCAGTTGGTAAAAAAAATTTGCCTGCAATGCAGAAGACCTGGATTTGGTTCCTGGGTCAGGAAGATCCCCTGGAGAAGGAGATGGCAACCCACTCCAGTATTCTTGCATGGGAAATCCCATAGTCAGAGGAGCCTGGTGGGCTACAGTCCATGGGGTTGCAAGAGTTGGACACATCTTAGCGATTAAACCAATATCAGATAATGGGTATCATTTTATGTTATCTCCTTTCTCTATAAGCTCTGAGTGTGAGAGTTACTAACTGGCACACTTTGTTCTAAGAAACTTGGGATTCACAATTTATAAGGTAAATAAAAATTCAATGAAGCATCACATTTTCACAAAAATATTATGCAAAATGATTGACATTAAGAGACTAATGGGAAAGAGGCAAGGACTGTTGTGGAAACCATTTAGTTATAGCCAGTGTTAGTTGCTCAGCCATGTTTGACACTTTGTGACCCCATGTACTATGGGCTCCTCTGGTCCATGGAATTCTCCAGGCAAGAATACTGGATTAGGTAGCTATTTCCTTCTCCAAGGGATCTTCCTGACCAGGGTTTGAACCCAGGTCTCCCGCATGCAAGCACATTCTTTACCACCTAAGCCACCAGGCTAAGAAATTGGTTAATTTATCAGGGTTAGAGACAAAAGAAAAAGCAATTTAGATTAATAAGTGTTGGAGGTTAGAAGAGATAGGATCAGGAAGGAGGGGTTTTTCCTAAGTGAAGAAGGGAACATAAGAGAAAGAATATTTTAATTTTATTTTTCTAATTGAAGTATTTGTTGTTGTTCAGTCACTCAGTGGTGCCTGACTCTTTGTAACCCCAGCACACAAGGGGTTCACTGTCCTTCACCGTCTCCGGGAGTTTGCTCAAATTCATGTTCCATTGAGTTAGTGATGCTATCTAACCATATCAGCCTCTGCTGCCCCCTTCTCCTCTTGCCCTCAATCTTTCCCAGCATCAGGGTCTTTTTCAATGAGTTGGCTCTTTGCATCAGGTGGCCAAAGTATTGGAACCTCAGCTTCAGCATCAGTTCTTCCAATGAGTATTCAGGGTTGATTTCCTTTGGGATTGACTGGTTGGATCTCCTTGCTGTCCAAGGGACTCTCAAGTGTCTTTCCAGTGCCACAATTTAAAAGAATCAATTCTTTGGTCTTCAGCCTTCTTTATGGTCCAGCTCTCACATCCATATATGACTACTGGAAAAATCATAGTTTCAATTATACTAACCTTTGTTGGCAAAGTGAAGTCCCTCCTTTTGAATACACTGTCTAGATTTGTCATAGCTTTTCTTCCAAGGAGCAAGTGTCTTTTAATTTTTTGGCTGCAGTCACCATCCACAGTGATTTTGGAACCCAAGGAAATAAATCTGTCACTGTTTCTACTTTTCCCCCATCTATTTGGCACAAAGTTATGGGACCAGATGCCATGATCTGTCTTTTGAATGTTGAGTTTTAAACCCAGCTTTTTCACTCTCCTCTTTGAACCTCATCAAGAGGCTCCTTAGTTCCTGTTCACTCTCTGCCATTAGGGTGGTTTCATCTGCATATGTGAGGCTATTGATATTTCTCCCAGCAATCTTAATTCCAGTTTGTGAATCATCCATCGTGTCATTTAACATGATGTTCTCTGCATATAAGTGAAATAAGCAAGGTGACAATATACAGCCTTGACATACTCCTTTCCCAATTTTGAACCAGTCTGTTGTTTCATGTCTGGTTCTAACTGTTGCTTCTTGCCCTGCCTACAGGTTTCGCAGGAGGCAGGTAAGGTGGTCTGGTATTTCCATCTCTGTAAGAATTTTCCTCATTTTGCTGTGATACATAAATCAAAGGCTTTAGTTTAGTCAATTGAAGTAGAGTTGATTTACAGTGTTGTGTTAATTTTAGGTGTATAGCAAAGTGATTTATATATATATATATATATATATATATATATACACACACACACACACACACACACAATTCTACGTGTTAGTCATTCAGTTGTGTCTAATTCTTTGCATATATATATATATATATAAAATTTCAGATTCTTTTCCCTTATCAGTTATTATGAAATATTGAGCCTAGTTCTCTGTGCTAAACTGTAAGTCCTTAAGAAAAATTTTAAACATAATGGAGTTGGTTTTATAAGCTCAAGTGTTCATGCCTGGAAATTGTTGCCAGTGATCCCAACTTTGAAAACCTCTAATGAGGATTTAATCCTAAGGCAGCCAGGACATTATATTATAATGGTGTGGGAGACAGCAAATTACTTGCCTGTGACCAAATTATTTCACTAACTTATGACTGTTGTGTGAGGAATGTAGTATAAGTTAAGGGCTCATTTCCCATGAGGAATTGTATTTTGGGGTGATGGTGATAATGTTCCCTTTTATGACTTTATAGGTTATTTTGTTTCTGCTCGTATATAGTAATGAAAGGGGCATTATATAAGCATGTGACCAAAACAAATAGAAAGGTGAAATACAGTCTAAATATTTATACTTATATATGCCAGGAAGCATAGGTTGAGGCTGGGCTGAAGTTAGAAACAGCTGAATTTCAGCCCCTAACCTTTTACTTTTGTGTTATTGGTCAAATTATTTCACAGTTTCAAGCTTCAATTTCCTCATCAATAACACACTTCACTTGGAATGTATGTAGCCACTTGGCATAGATCTCAACATAAACTCAGCATGTAGATTAGCTCTGATCATCATTAATTATAACTGATTAAATATAAGGAAGGAAAGAAAGGGTATAAGATGGATAGATAGAGAAATGGGTGGATATATGGGTAATAGAAGAAGGAAAGGAGGGGGAGATAAGGGGAGGAAAATATGGAAGGAAGAAAGGAAATAAATTAGGGAAGGACAGGAAATAATTTATTAGAGCAAAATTATTCTATTTTTGTTTGTCTTCTAATTTTGATATTCTGGAGATAAGTTATACATTGAATAAGTAGATGGTATATGAACTGAGTATTCTTTTTCTAAAATATAATTCTTGCAAGGCAATAGTCAAATAAATATTGAGAGATTTCAGATATGCATGTCTAAAATTTAGTGAATATAGAAGTTGGCCACTGTTGTATCCTGTCCATCAGCTTCTTTTAGAGGCTTTTAAATTAAATTCACTTGTAAAAGAATTCAAGTAATTTATATTAGCCAGTTGAAATGTCAGCTAGAAGCTGAAATGAAGATTTATTTATGCACTAGTGCCAAACCTGTTGAAACACAGTGTCCTTAGAAAGTGTCATTCGGGATGGTAATGTCATTAATGCTAGATCGGAAATGGGCGAAGCAGATGTAATGTGAACTTGCCAGTTCATCTTATTTGAAATAGAATTTGAAAAATTATAGTTTTCCTTTTTAAATATGCTTTTGTACATTTCATTTTTGCTTTTATATTTTATATTTCATTCAGAAAGTCTAGAATTGTTTTATATACATTGTTTAAGGACTATGGGTTTTAGGAAAACCCATTTGACACAAATCCAAGTCAAAAAATTTATATAACCACAAAATATTTCTCCACTGAAGTTTACCATAAACAAAGCAATAAGTAAACAGCAACTTGAGATGAAATATTTGAAGCTCACATCACAAAAGGATATTAATTTTCTCAATGTTTAAAGGACTGCAAATCAGAAAAATTCTTGGAATATAATAGATAAAAAGAACCAAGCATAAGCTAGTAAGCAAAAAATATATAAATGGTTTTTATTTATAAAATGTGTAGCCTCATTTATATGAGTAATATCAGCTGAAGCTGCAATATCATTTCCTACTTTTCAGATTAGCAAAGGATTAATCTTTATAATAAACTACAGTATTGGGAAATTCTAAGGAACCCATATATTGTCATACAATGTAAAATGCAAGCAAAATTGAGCTGGTTTATGAGAAATACAACTGTCAATAGCATTTAGAATAAAATCATATATATTACCTTTGACCTGGCAATGCTTCTCTTAGTTTTTTCTTTTTTCCCCCCAAAGAAATACATCTACTGACATAAAGAGCAAGTGATCCATTTACAACAATTCTCACTGCAGAGTTTTGGTAATAGAAAAGGACTGGACATTCAATATCATGGAAATCCAAGTCTATGACACGACCAGTAATGTTGAAGAAGCTGAAGTTGAAGAACTGCAAGACCTTTTAGAACTAACACCTAAAAAAGATGTCCTTTTCATTATAGGGGACTAGAATGCGAAAATAGGAAGTCAAGAAACACCTGGAGTAGCAGGTAAATTTGGCCTTGAAGTACAGAATAAAGCAGGACAAAGGCTAATAGAGTTTTGCCAAGAGAATGCACTAGTCATAGCAAACACCCTCTTCTAACAACACAAGAGAAGACTCTACACATGGACATCACCAGATGGTCAACACTGAAATCAGATAGATTATATTCTTTGCAGCCAAAGATGGAGAAGTTCTATACATTCAGCAAAAACAAGACTTGGAGCCGACTGTGGCTCAGATCATGAACTCCTTATTGCCAAATTCAGACTTAAATTGAAGAAAGTAGGGAAAAACCACAAGAGTATTCAGGTATGACCTAAATCAAATCCCTTATGATTATACAGTGGAAGTGAGAAATAGATTTAAGGGACTAGATCTGATAGGCAGAGTGACTGAAGAACTATTGATGGAGGTTCGTGACATTGTACAGGAGACAGGGATCAAAGCCATACCTAAGAAAAAGAAATGCAAAAAGGCAAAATGGCTGTCTGAGGAGGCCTTAGAAATAGCTGTGAAAAGAAGACAAGCCAAAAGCAAAGGAGAAAAGGAAAGATACACCTATTTGAATGCAGAGTTCCAAAGAATAGCAAGGAGAGATAATAAGAAAGCCTTCTTCAGTGATCGGTGCAAAGAAATAGAGGAAAAGAATAGAATGGAAAAGACTATAGATCTCTTCAAGAAAATCAGAGATACCAAGAGAACATTTCATGCAAAGATGGGCTCAATAAAGGGCAGAAATAGTATGAACCTAACAGAAGCATAAGACATTAAGAAGAGGTGGCAAGAATACACAGAACTATATGAAAAAGATCTTCACTACCCAGATAATCATGATGGTGTGATCACTCACCTAGAGCCAGACACCCTGGAATGTGAAGTCAAGTGGGCCTAAGGAAGCATCACTATGAACAAAGCTAGTAGAAGTGATGGAATTCCAGGTGCACTATTTCAAATCCTAATAGTAAACACTGTGAAAGTGCTGCACTCAATATGGCAGCAAATTTGGAAAACTCAGCAGTGGCCACAGGACTGGAAAAGGTCAGTTTTCATTCCAATCCCAAAGAAAGGCAATGCCAAAGAATGCTCAAACTACCACACAATTGCACTCATCTCACACTTTAGTAAAGTAATGCTCAAAATTCTCCAAGCCAGGCTTCAGCAGTACATGAACCAAGAACTTCCAGATATTCAAGCTGGTTTTAGAAAAGGCAGAGGAACCAGACATCTAATTGCTAACATCCACTGGATCATCAAAAAAATAGAGAGTTCCAGAAAAACATCTATTTCTGCTTTATTGACTATGCCAAAGCCTTTGACTGTGTGGATCATAATAAACTGCGGAAAATTCTCCAAAAGATGGGAATATCAGGCCACTGACCTGCCTCTTGAGAAATCTGTATGCAGGTCAGGAAGCAACATTTAGAACTGGACATGGAATAGCAGACTGGTTCCAAATAGGAAAAAGAGTACGTCAAGGCTGTATATTGTCACCCTGCTTATTTAATTTCTATGCAGAGTACATCATGAGAAACACTGGACTGGGAGAAGCACAAGCTGGAATCAAGACTGCTGGGAGAAATATCAATAATCTCAGATATGCAGATGACACCACCTTTATGGTAGAAAGTGAATAAGAACTAAAGCATCTCTCGATGAAAGTGAAAGAGGAGAGTGAAAAACTTGGCTTAAAGCTCAACATTCAGAAAACAAAGATCATGGTATCCGGTCCCATCACTTCATGGCAAATAGATGGGAAAATAATGGAAACAGTGGCAGACTTTATTTTCTTGGGCTCCAAAATCACTGCAGATGGTGACTACAGTCATGAAATTAAAAGATGCTTACTCCTTGGAAGAAAAGTTATGACCAACCTAGAGAGCATCTTAAAAAGCAGAGACATTACTTAGCCAACAAAGGTCCATCTAGTCAAGGCCATGATTTTTCCAGTAGTCATGTATGGATGTGAGAGTTGGGCTATAAAGAAAGCTGAGCACCAAAGAATTGATACTTTTGAACTATTGTGTTGGAGAAGACTCTTGAGAATCCCTTGGACTGCAAGGAGATCCAACCAATCCATCCTAAATGAGATCAGTCCTGAGTGTTCATTGGAAGGACTGTTATTGAGGCTGAAACTCCAGTAGTTTGGTCACCTGATGAAGGACTGACTCATTTGAAAAGACCCTGATACTCAGAAAGATTGAAGGTGGAAGGAGAAGGGGACAATGGAGGATGAGATGGTTGGATGGCATCACCGACTCAATGGACATGAGTTTGAGTAAACCCTGGGAGTTGGTGATGGACAGGGAAGCCTGGTGTGCTGTATTCCATGGGGTAGCAAAGAGTTGGACATGACTGAGTGATTGAACTGAACTGGACATAACCCAAATGTCCCTAATAAAGGACTGCTGAACTAAATTATGGTACATTCATGTATGTTAATACTATTAGCCATTAAGGAGTATCAGTTCAGTTCAGTTCAGTTGCTCAGTTGTTTCCGACTCTGCGACCCCATGAATCGCAGCACACAAGGCCTCCCTGTCCATCACCAACTCCTGGAGTTCACTGTATAAAATTGTCATATATGCTTGTGTATCAGGTGCGGGGCTATGCAAGGCCTTGCCAGGTTCACTGACTCATGAGGAAGCCTCATAGGGCTCAGGGTATAGTCATATTCATGGACATGATTTATTATAGCAAAAGATATAAAGCAAATTCAGCAAAGGGAAAAAGGCGCATGATGTAAAGTCTTGAGGAAAGTTAGTGCAAACTTTCAAGAGTCCTGTCACCAGGAAGTCACGGAGGAGACATTACTTTTTCCAGCTCCAAATTGTGGTAACAAGTGTGGAGTGTAATCTCCCAGGGAAGCTCAATAGAGATTCTGTGCCCAGGGTTTTTATTGGGAGCTGGTCATTCCCAAGCACCAGCCAATGGCCAGCCGTCTAAGGAGTGTCTCTTAGGAGAGCAGTCACAGGCCTGCTATGTTAACTATTTTCTGCACAGCTTCTATGCAGACTCTCTCTGAAATAATAAAACTTAGTCAGTGACTTTGGCTTCTTCAGGAAGAATAATTGACTGGTTAAAGGACAAGAGGATATTTGATTAAATTTGCTCCCTTCAACATTTATCCTTTTCTATTCTTTTTACTTTTATCACCAGGGAATGTGTTACATACTTGAAAAAAAAGGGAAGGTTAAAAAACTCACTGAGTTTGAGGTATATTTTGTTAGAATGACTTTTTTTTCTTTATTTTCTCTTAATATATTTGTTTTTTTCACTAACATTTTAACGTTTACTTCTCTCTCTCTCTTTCTCTCTCTCTCTCTCTATATATATATATACATATATATATATTTTTTTTTTTCCCCTGTCCATGGGGTCACAAAGAGTCCGATATGACTGGGTGACTAAACAACAGCAAATATAATTTTTAGGTTTAGTAGAATGAGAAATCCAAGGGCAGGCAGTCTGTACATGAATCAAAATGGTTGTAGGGTAGATCAGTGTTTCTAAAACTTTCTCATGTCCTGGCACACTTACAGAGTGACACTATCTCTACGAATACTGGGATATACACATATAAAGCAACCAGCCTGTGGGCCTAGCCATATCCCCCTAGCTTTGAATTCAACAGGCTGTATTCTTTAGAATAAAGAGGCTCTGCTTATCTTCACACATTAAATAATCTCTGCTTTTATTTTTGTTAAAGACATTTATTTATTTACGGCTGTGCTGGGTCTTTGCTGCTGCACGTGGGCTTTCCCTAGTTGTGGTGAGTGGAGACTACTCTGTGATGTGCAGGCTTCTCATTGCAATAGTTTCTCTTGTTGGGGAGCATGGGCTCTAGGTGTGTGGGTTTCAGTACCTGGAGTGCATGGCTCAGTAGTTATGGCTCATGGGCTCTAGAGCACTGGCTTAATAGTAGTGACATGTGAGCTTAGCTGTCCCACAGCAAGTGGGATCTTCCTAGGCCAGGGATTGAACCTGTGTCCCCTGCATTGTTAGGTGGAGTCTTTACCACTAAGAACGAGGGAAGCCCTCTGCTTTTATCTTAAATATTCTTCTCACTTTAAAGACTGCTTTCTGGTAGAGGGTTCCCTGGTGACTCAGATGGGAAAGAATCCGTCTGCAATGAAGGAGACCCGGGTTTGAGCCTTAGTTCAGGAAGATCTCTCCTGGAGAAGGGAATGGCTATCCACTCCAGTATTCTTGCCTGGAGAATTTCATGGACAGAGGAGTCTGGCAGGCTACAGTCCATGGGGTTGCAAAGGGTTGGACATGACTGAGTGACTTAACACTTTCACTTTATTTTTTCAGAAGTAAACACAGTACCCACTCAAGTTTGCGACTCCTAGATTTCTTGTGTTGTCATCTCACTCCGCATTCTCTTAGAGACAGGATTCCCTTGCCTTTTCTCCAACCTTGCCTCCACTTTCCTACCCACAATATTTTGCTTAGGCTCCTATTATTTCCAGAAATATCCTTCCCTATCAAAATCCTCTGATGAATGTACTTCTCTTTTTCAAGGTCTAAGCTAAATTATCTCTTCTCTAAAAATTCTTCTCTGAGTCACCTATTTACAATTAATTTCTTCCATCTCTAACTCCATTTGTTTCTACTTTTAATTATAGTACTTACCTTTTTGAGTCTTATCTAGTCACCTCCCCCCCAAGGTTTCAGTGATTCTTAACCCTTCCTGGGCATTACAGAAGCCAGTGTGCTTCTTCAAACCTGGTGCGAGATGCCAGGGCTCAGCCTCCCGATATTTTGGTTCAGGTGGTCATGTGAGGTAGGGCCCAGGTAATTTGAACCTGCATGTAAGATTGAGCATCCTGGTAGAGCCTCTGATTTTCAAGCCACTGCCTGTGTTATTTTAGCCATTTATTTGAGTATTTAATTTGTTTGTAGGAGATGATTTGCAACTGACCATGTAGGGAAGATTGGTCAAATTCACTGTTTTGGGCAAGTGGTATTAAGTCTGTCTTTCTAAAATGACAGATCCATATTCATTATTAGCAGTTTCTAGTTTATATCATCAGGGAGAAGGAAGGTTATTATTTAATTATTAATATTAGCTTTGACAGGTAGGTATAAATCTTTTCCAAGTAATTTTTGTGTCAGTATATTTATATCGAAGCTTTTATTTATGATAGGAAAGACACAATTGTAGCTTACAGTAATGAAGTTGGAATTTCATTTGTCAGAGGACTGTTTTTATCCTTTTATCCAGATTCAGTTCAGTTCAGTGTAGTCGCTCAGTCGTGTCCTAATCTTTGCGACCCCATGAACTGACAGCATGCCGATGCAAATTTTAAAAACCTAATTGTTGTATTTAGATTGTAAACATTAGTGTTTAAGGATTTCTTCTGCATGATAAAAGGATAATAAGATATTTATTTAAAATTTGATATTAAAATTTTTTGGGGGGGCATGATATGAAAATTTCTGTAAGTACAAAACATAAATGAAGTGTGATGTCTTTGTATTGTATTATCTTAATTTCCCATAATTCTCATCTCTATGGTTTCTGATAGTTGTTTAGTCACTAAGTCATGTCTGACTCTGTGTGACCCCATGGACTCTAGCCCACCAGGCTCTTTTGTCCTTTGGATTCTTCAGGCAAGAATACTGGACTGGGTTGCCATTTCCTTTTCCAGGAAAAAAAAAAAAAAAGACATTTTGTATGTGATTTTTGGAAAGCAGATATGAAGCACCAGCTTTAATTTTTATGTTCTGAACCTTATTCAGGGAGGCAGGCATGCTGCTGCTGATGGGGCTTGCACTGTGAGTGGGGCAGCATCTAGACCAGCCCCTTTCCCAGCTCCTACTGGAGCTCCTCCTTCAGCTTATCCGTCTCTGGGCAAATTCATATGCAGCTCTGTGGTTAAATACTGCAAGTTTGTGCTTTCCATGAGGTGGGAGATACTTCTAGGAAGATACGATTCTAGTTTATTCTCGTAGTTTACACATTCTCCAGGTTCTTGTCCACACCCAGCTTGCCTTCCAAACTGTCTGCCATGTAGTGACTTCAGGCTCAGCAATAGATGCTGAGTCAGTGTGCACAGAGAGACTCCCTTAGCTTCTGCACATGCACAGACCTCTTTCCCCTAAGAAACCAAATTTCTAATCAAGGATCACATAGGTGTTTGCTTATGCCTCCTTAGTCTCTTTTACTCTAGAACAGGCCTCTAAATTTTTCCTTCTCCAAAGACACTAGCTTTTTAAAGAAATAAGTTTAGCTGCATTTTGCCTCCTGAATTTGTCTGTTTTCCCCATGGGGTTCTTCTATTCACTGTATTTATTATATATTGAAAATCAAGTCTATGGCTTAATTCAATTCAGTTTAAATGTTTTATGTAGAAATGCTTCCAAGGCAGAGCATGTTTTTCTTCTGTATCACATCAGAAGAGACCTGATGTCATTTGCTCCCTGTTAGTGATGCTACATTTAACCACTGGAAGATAGTGACCACCAGGTCACTTCCCTCTCTAGGTAGGTTCTTCTCTTCATAATTAGCGAGTTACTGGTAACATGATACTTTTGCACCCTGTGAATATCCTGTACAGCTTTTATCTAATGCTTTTAGCATCCATTGATGACTCTTGCTTAGTTAGATTATTTCACTGGGTGTCACAAATAGTGATTTTCTAATTGTATCCTTTCTTCAGTATTTATTAGTTTTTATTCTGCTTTTTAAATAAAGTTCCCTTTTTGAGAGACTTATGATCACTATAAAAATTTCTTTTGTTAATGTTAGAAATTTGCGTAACAGCAAGGAACAGTGATCAATTGTTCAGTTGTGTCTTTAATCTGCTTACCTCTCATGTACAGTATTACATAGACTAGTTGTGAGATTTATGAGGGGAGCAAAAATACATTTCCAAAGTGATGCCTAGGTAGATGAGTGTTCACATGAAGACTAAGCTTTAGAGAAAGATTTATTGGACAGTTTTGAATGCTAAAATATTATTGAATAAAATTCCAATGAGAGTCTGAGCTATGGTTTTCTTTGAATATTTTAAAATCTATCTGTCATATCAGCCCTAGAGAGACATACTATAGGGATATTGTATTCTTTCTTGATTGATACCTAGATATCTAAAGACATTCTTAGAGATGGATAGAACTTAACATATGCAGAATAGTTGTAGAATATTTATATTGAGGGTTTGTTGAATTCTAGTGAAATATATCAAAAGAAATATATCAACATGACTGTCATTAAGTCTATCAGATCTATCTATTGGATGGAAACCAGTACAAGTCTAAGCTGTATCATTTGGGGAACACATTGAGCAATATGGCACAACTGAGAATGTCTTTTGAAATGTTAATATGATGGAATCCTATACAAGTTAATGAGTTTCTTTTTAATCCTTGAGTCACTGCCTTGAAAGATATTCTAGTAAAAGTTACTTTATGAACATAAATATATATAACTGAGTTATTTTTATGCCTCATTATAGAATATTCAAGAATAAATAATTGTCGTGAATCATGTAGAAAGGATTAAGACTATCTGGTGATTTTTCAAAATCAAATCTGAAGATGAATTTTTTAAAACAACAATGATGATAATTTAAGGAGAATTACAGTTAGAAATGCATCTCTAACCTTTAATTTAATACATAAAACAAACATTATGTGTGTACATTGATCCTAAACTTTTAAAACTATAATTCCAAGTATGTTTAAAATTGGGTAATTATACTGATGCAACTTATGATAGAAAACTAGAAGATAAAGAAAAAAGAGGTTACACAGGAGATAGAGTTAAGACTGATCTCTAAGAGCCAAAAAAGTATGGTTTTCTTAAGGTCAACACATCAGTGAAGGTTGTCTATCCTTAATACGGGTTGTAAGAGATTCAACTCTATTTCTCTAATCAGCATCATTTGTGGGTATGACCCTTAAGTTCTATAACTCTTAGGATGAAGATACTCAAAGACAGAAAAATAGAGTAAAAATGCAATTCCAAAAGACTCTAGTCAAAGTTACAAGGCAAATCACCCCTCAGTGAAGTCTAAACTACTTATATCATGAAGGACTATGCACATGCTTAGCACACAAAAGATATTTTGAAAATGAGATCAAAGACAAAAAATTACAAAGATCATAAAAGAAGTTTAATGTCATGAGAAAGAATTAGCAAAACAAACAAACAAAAAAGACAAGAAAATTATATCCTCAAGGGATTGGTCTTGGGACCCTCATGCACATCCAAATCAATGTGTGCTCAATGTACTTTGTATACAATGGTATATAAGAGTTGGCCCTCTGTATCTGTGTGTTCCACATCTTCCCATATGGAGGGTTTACTGATTGTACTAAAACTAAGATCATGGCATCTGGTCCCATCACTTCATGGCAAGTAGGTGGGGAAACAATGGAAACAGTCAGAGACTATTTTTTTGGGCTCCAAAATCACTGCACATGGTGACTGCAGCTGTGAAATTAAAAGGCACTCCTTGGAAGAAAAGCTGTGACCAACCTAAATAGCATATTAAAAAGCAGAGACATTGCTCTGCCAACTAAATCCATCTAGTCAAAGCTATGGTTTTTCCTATAGTCATGTATGGATGTGAGAGTTGGACTATAAAGAAAGCTGATGTTTTTGAACTGTGGAGGTCAAACCAGTCAATCCTAAAGGAAATCAGTCCTGAATATTCATTGGAAGGACTGGTGCTGAGGCGAAACTCCAATACTTTGGCCACCTGATGCAAAGAACTGACTCATTGGAAAAGACCCTGATGATGGGAAAGATTGAGGGCAGGAGGAGAAGGGTATGACAGAGGATGAGATGGTTGGATGGCATCACTGACTTGATGGATATGACTTTGAGCAGGTTCCAGGAGTTGGTGAAGGACAGGGAAGCCTGGCATGCTGCAGTCCATGGGGGTCACAAAGAGTAGGGCACTACTGAGCAACTGAAATGAACTGAACTGAACTGATTGTATACCCTAGAAACTGAAGAAAGCAGAAAAATCAAAATGAGTCTGTTTAGATTGTTAAGGAAGTAAAAGAAGTAGTAGAATACACACAACAATAATAGTGAAAAATAATCGCACAACAGTTTAAATACAAAGAGAAAAATAAGGAATTTGAAGGTATATTTGAGGAAATCACTCAGCCCAGAGAAATGTAGAGGTTAGGACTCAGTTAGGACTCAGTTCAGTCACTCAGTTGTGTCCGACTCTTTGCAACCCCATGAACTGCAGCATGCCAGGCCTCTGTGTTCATCACCAACTCCCAGAGTTTACCCAAACTCATGTCTATTGAGTTGGTGATGCCACCCAACCATCTCATCCTCTGTCGTCCCCTTCTCCTCCTGCCTTCAATTTTCCCAGCATCAGGGTCTTTTCCAATGAGTCAGCTCTTCGAATCAGGTGGCCAATGTATTGGAGTTTCAGCTTCAAATCAGTCCTTCCAATGAACACCCAGAACTGATCTCCTTTAGGATGGACTGGTTGGATCTCCTTGCAGTCCAAGGGACTCTCAAGAGTCTTCTCCAACACCATAGTTCAAAGCATCAATTCTTCAGTGCTCAGCTTTCTTTATAATCCAACTCTCTCATCCATACATGACTACTGGAAAAACCATAGCCTTGACTAGATGGACCTTTGTTGGCAAAGTAATGTCTTTGCTTTTTAATATGCTATCTAGGTTATTCTTAACTTTCCTTCCAAGGAGCAAGCATCTTTTAATTTCATGACTGAAGTCACCATCTACTGTGATTTTGGAGCCCAGAAAAATAAAGTCTGACACTGTTTCCCCATCTATTTGCCATGCAGTAATGAGACCAGATGCCATGATCTTAGATTTCTGAATGTTGAGCTTTAAGCCAACTTTTTCACTCTCCTCTTTCACTTTCATCAAGAGGCTCTTTAGTTCTTCACTTTCTGCCATAAGGGTGGTGTCATCTGCATATCTGAGGTTATTGGTATTTCTCCCAGCAATCTTGTTTCCAGCTTGTGCTTCTTCCAGCCCAGCGTTTCTCATGATGTACTCTGCATGTAAGTTAAGTAAGCAGGGTGACAATATACATCCTTGACATACTCCTTTTCCTATTTGGAACCAGTCTGTTTTTCCATGTCCAGTTCTAACTCTTGCTTTCTGACCTGCATACAGGTTTCTCAAGAGGCAGATCAGGTAGTTTGGTATTCCCACCTCTTTCAGAATGTTCCACAGTTTATTGTGATCCACACAGTCAAAGGCTTTGGCATAGTCAATAAAGCAGAAATAGATGTTTTTCTGGAACTCTTTTGCTTTTTCAATGATCTAGAAGATGTTGGCAGTTTGATCTCTTGTTCCTCTGACTTTTCTAAATCCAGCTTAAACGTCTGGAAGTTCATGGTTCACATATTGCTGAAGTCTGGCCTGGAGAACTTTGAGCATTACTTCACTAGTGTGTGAGATGAGTGCAATTGTGTGGTAATTTGAGCATTCTTTGGCATTGCCTTTCTTTGGGAATGTGGAGGTGAAAAATATAAAATAAAAATTAAGAGACACAAACTAAAACAATTTCTAAAATGTGTCTGGTAGGAATCCAGGAAGTAGACAATCGGTAGACCAAGGAAAATAAAATAATCAAAGTTATCAAGACTCATTATTTTCCAGAACTGCAGAAAGACATGAATATCATGATTCAATCTATATAATACCCACAATATCTGATCATTTCAGTTTTCTGCTTAATGCTATTCAATGCTGCATTGCTCATAAATAAGGTTAATCCTTAGCATGACATACGATTAGATCCCTACTCTGTCTCCTTTGACCTTCGCTTCTTATCATTCCCAGAAATCATCATATATTTAATCTATGACCAATTTCTTTCTCATTTCCTCCCGTTTATTCATGAATCTGCATTGAATAAAATTCCTTCTTCCTCACTTACTATCATCTCTCATCTCATTTGATCTCCTTCAACATCTGCCAGAGCAGACTTTATCTACTTTTTCTTTAAAGCTAATTTTAGATATCATGTCCTCTGATTACCTATCTCTATATCCCACCCAGAAAAGGAAGTGTTCTTGTCCCTTTTTATCTTAACCTTTGCCCATTTATGGTTGGAGAGGAAATATTTCAGTTTAAGATTTAACAGAAGAATGGTTTGGATAAGGAAAAATGCCCTTGGTTTGCAGGCTCTGGCAAGATGATTTAAATGAAGTATAAAACCTCATCAGAATTTAGGGGATCAAGGAACTGTTAAAGCACTGAAAAAATTATGCATGTATGTTATTACTAAAATTATGGTATGGGGAAGATGACTATGATTCAGTCTTCAAGTCCTTGGTGAAAGCAGGATAATAATCGGTCAAGTAAACAATGGTGATGAAGAGGAAAAAGTGGTATTTGTAGGTGAAAGCATCAAGAATAGTTTTTAATGGAAGTGGAAAAGCCTTGGTATGAAAGTGGTATACATGAGAAAGAGATAATTGTTCCTTCTCCTCAAAGCTGCATGTGGAATTGGTGTTGTAGCAAAATGGGCTGTCTTGTTCTGAAGTCATCTTTAAGTGAAATGGCATTGCACATAGGGGAAAGTCACATGAAGTCAAGGTAAGAAAATGTGAGCTATACCTGTAAAAAAGATGATGAAGCAAGTGCATTCATTTATAAATTAGGTGACATTAATCAAATTATAATCTATTCTCTTGAAAGACATAACATTATGGATGATGTAGTAAGCTCAGATATCTTCTGAATTATTGGGTGGACACAGGTTTGATGATGGCCAACAGATTCACTGGAACTGAAAAACTGCAAGTCTTGAAGGAAAAATGCTGGTAAATTTTACTTCAGGATTTAGCAAGTAGATTAGGGCTTCCCTGGTGGCTCAGATCGTAAAGAATCTGCCTGCAGTGTGGGCAACCAAGGATCGATCCCTGGGTTGGGAATGTCCCATGGAGAAGGGAATGACAAACCACTCCAGTATTCCTGTCTAGAGAATTCTATGGACAGAGGAGCCTGGCAGGCTATAGTCCAGGGGTCACAAAGAGTCAGACACTACTGAGCAGCTAACACTTTTCCTCATTTGGTGAACCCAGGGTCACTTTTTTGATTTTCCTGAAACTAACTCAGGCTAAACCACTGGGCCTTTGGCAGTCCTTCCTTTGAAATGTGCTTAAACAGATTTAGTTTTACCAAAGAGTAGTGTACACATTTTGACCATTTTTCTCTCTGTGTCTATCTGAGCAGAGAGATGGTGTGAGACAAACACTTATGTCAGGTAGCTTGGAAAGAAGACATTCACAATATTTGGGTAGAATCACTTCCAATGGTGGGTGTCAGTGAATCTGCCAGCCTGCTGAGTCTAAAGTGTTGAATAATTGTTGCTTGCCTAAGGCTTTTCTGGTTCTTTGGATGATAGATATTGACAGGTAAGAAGAACTTGTAAAGAATTTCCTTTTTGATTTGTAGAGATCCCACATGGTGCCTGTGTATTTCTGTGTGTTTCATGGGGGTGCTGTATTTCCCCTTAAGAGCCTGCTTACTGGTGTTGACTATTGAGTCACTCTCTGCAAAGATCAGTGGGTCATAGGCAATGAGAAAACTGAAACTTTACTCTGAGAAGGCTGCTCATGAATGATACCTCAGTCAAAGCAGAACACAAATGAATGCATCCAGGAGTGTGTGGATGAGCAATGTCTGTGGGGACACGGATCCTCAGAATCTACCCTAAGTCATGACAGGAAAGCTGAACTGGGGAATAACACAGAAAACTCTTTTCTGTGATAAAACATTTTTTTTCTTTAGTTACCAACACAATTTGAGCAAAGCACATATTCTACCTTTTTCTAAAGAGTCAGCAGAAAACCCCATTAGTTGTACATTTTAATACCTTAATGAAACCCTAATGATCTAAGTTTTAAAGATGATGTACTGATAGATGAGGGGAATAAGCTAAAATGGATATACTACTATATTTTTGCTCAGTCAAACCAGGATTTTAGAAATAAAAAGGTCAAATTTAAAAAGGTGGGAGAAAGAGAAATTCATAGTGCATCTAGGGTCTGTTTACTAGAATTAATAGGTTTAAAAAAGTCTCAACATTGGCTTCCCTGGTGGCTCTGACACTAAAGAATCTGCCTGCAAGGCAAGAGACCTGGGTTTGATCCTCGGGCCAGGCAGATCCCCTGGAGAAGGGAATGGCAACCCACCACAGTATCCCTGCCTGGAGAATTCCATGGACAGAAGAACCCAGCCAGCTACATTCCATGGGGTTGTAGAGTCGGACACAACTGAGCAACTGACACACTTTCGACATCGAATAGTAGCACGACCAAATAAAATAAGGTGATGTAAGTATTCCTTCTCTCAATACTTATTGAACTTTTTTTTTCATACTGGAAATACAAACAAAAAACGCAATCCAGAGCTATAAGGAATTCAGTCTACTTGGAGATATTTGAACATGTCTAAGTAGTATCATCTGCTTCACCATTTGAGGAAAGAAATATGATCACACACCAAATAATTTTTTTTTCCAACTGATTATGTAGTTCTCTACATGCCTTTATTCTTTCTGATTTTCAAGTATCCTGAAGTTCATGTTGGCTAAGGGGATATATCTGAACTCTGAAATGTCATTACCTTTCTTTGGTTGCTAAAGCACGGTCTCATTGCTAATCATTATTCCTTCAGAGTATGAGTAGTAGTTGTTCATGTTCCGGTGATGTCTCCTTGAGAGCGTCCTTGACCCAGGCTTCAGTGATGTGAACATCCTGGGGACTCAAAATGACAGCACTCTTGTTCTCAAGTTCAGCTTCTGTTTCTCAGCTGACTGGGTCATCTCTCAGTGTTCTTGACTTTGGCTTTTTGCCCTGAATTGCTTGTCTGTTGTATTGAGCCTTGGTCATTAGCCCAGACTCCTTCTTCCCTCATGGTTATTTCCCTGGAGATTTTCCTGGCAGTAGAAATAAGTCAGGACCACATTGTGCAACTACATTTTCTGAACTGTGATTCTCCTGAGAAAGTGAGTTCTCGGGCACTCCCCTCCCAATAGGCTTCTTTGTTTCTTCTATAGATTTTCTTACTAATTCCTTCATCAAGGATGATGATTGTGTATGTATACCAAAGTCATAGGGAAATACAGCTTTTAATAACTATATTATACTCTTTACCCATGGAATGAGCACTTCCCAATTGCCTTATATTTGCACTGAAGTAAAATGGTATGATAATAATAAAATTTATTATTATTAAGCAATATTTTTGTCTGTGCTCATGGATCTACAAGTAGCTGAATTTATTTTTCAATTCACTTTTATTTAGTGCTGGGTAGGAAGGATAATTTCTTGATATGTTAATTTTTACTTTGTTCATACTGCTTTTTATTGTTTCTCTCAAATTTCAAGACGGTATCCTGGATCTTTTGTGGTTTTTCTCTTTCTATTGGCTTTGATTTACCTAATTAATGAGAATATATTAGAATGTCCTAGAGAGAAGAAAGGATAGAGGAAAGTTGGATGAGACTTGAGTGAAAGTAGAATATCTGAAGAAACTTTGAGACTAAGAGAAGGGGTGGGAATGGCAGAAGTGATGGGTTCCTGGGGTTGGAGATCTATCCAGAGTAGATATCTAAGGCTACTTACATGCCAGATCTTAGAGGGGTGATTTCTATGCAAGTGGGGGACATCAAACACTAAGTGTACCAAAATTGCAATTCTGGGCCTGTGCTTGACTCGGAAACCCCAGGACTGCCCCTCTTCCAGAAAAAGTCCAGCTTAGACAGTGGGCATGTTGGCAGAGATAAGCATGGTCTGAAGACTATAGGACGTTTCCAAAAATTCCCTTTATTTATAAGATTCCAAGTCTTTCATTTGCAATCCTGAGAAGATTGTGCTAATGGTCAAGAATGAATGTGATACTAGCCTGGCCAAGGGTGAACTTGAAGCAAATTAAATATCACTCAAAAATAAAGATGATGGCAAGAATCACCATGAGTTCAGCAACACTAGGACATTTTACTACTTTTAAGAGCATCTACACAAATCTGAGAATTGTTAATATATATGTTTGCAAGACATTTTATTCTCAATAAAGTTTATCTTTGATAGACTCCTTAAAAAAATAAAGTAACAGTTTTTTTTTTTTTGGATCCAGTTATTAAAATCATATTTATCACTAACTGAAGATAAACTTTTTCTGGTGGGGCCTTCACAAAGGAGATAATACTTGAGGTGAATCTTAATGAATGAGTAGAATTTCATGACATGGAGAAGAGTATAGAAGTTTCTAGGAAGAGAATTTATTCTAAAGAAAGGTGTGAGAACAGAACATCTTGAAGTATCTTAGGTAATAGTAAGTGATCTAGTGTAGCTCTGTAGTAGAATGGTATGATAATAATAATAAAATGTATTATTATTAAGTGATATTTCTGTCTGTACTTGTGGATCTATAAGTAAGATCTACAAGTACAATCCACTTCTTTCTTGTAAGAAAGAAGGCTGTTTACAGACTTTACACAGTAGGTGAAGCCTCTTCATGAATACCTGGAATTTGTCTAAAGGACAATAGCATCATTTTTAAGTGGGTCATTTTTGTCATCATATATTTATTGTTTATTCATTCACTTTATTGTGTACCTTCTCTGTGGCATGCACCATCCTAGAGGCTTGAAATTACTAAATAGAAATACTGAATAGAAACAGAGTTCCTTCTAAGGTTCTAAATAGGAAGGAAGGCTGTAAAAACATCACCAGTTACATAATATAATGTTGGATGAGATAAATGCTAGATGGTAAAATAGTGTGGGGCAAGGGCATGGGGAATAATGAAGGATGTTTTATTAGCTGTGCAAACTAAGGGAAGCCTCTCTGGAGAGAAGTAAGAGAGAAAATCATAAGAATATCTGACCCCAAAACAGTGTTTTTGCATGAGGTTTATGCTTTTGAAGGATAAACCTGCCTATCTCAAGGAGAACTGACTGTAGATGGGTAATAAGGAGACCAATTAGGATGTTATTGTTGTCTTCCAGGCTGAAGAGGAGGTGGCAGTGCAGCAAGTGGGGTAGAGGAAGTGCCCAGAGGCAGGTTAGGGGCCAGAAGGTAAAGAGCCTTTTCAGCAATACTGCCAAATAGGGTTTATTCTCTGGTCTACTTCTGCAGGCATGCAGAGTCAACTGGCCCAAGAGAACAGAGTTAGGCCATTACTGGCTTTTTACTGCAGTGTTTCCACTGCACATTCATACCTGTAAGCTGAGGAATCCCACCTTGGAATATGGAATCTGTGACATTAAGTCCTGGTGGATTCATGCTTCCTGGACCAAAAGAATACTGATGCAACACTTTATTTGTCTAGACTGCTACACTGCTGAGAGTATGCTCAGCACCAGCTTCAGCAGAAGCAGAGTAAAGTCTTTTCTCCTGGTCTCTGTCCCACTGCATAACTGGTTTTAATGTGAGGACCCTCTCCAGTCTTTTCAGAAGTAAATGAATTAAAAACATAAAGAAGAAAGTATAATTATAATGGTAACTTTTTTTGATCTAGTAGGACACACAGTTGATGTGATTTAGGCTTCAAGGAAGAAATAAGAAAGCAATTTTTGTTTTATTTTTTTAATTTTAATTTATTTATTTTAATTGGAGGTTAATTACTTTACAATATTGTATTGGTTTTGCCATACATCAACATGAATCCACCACGGGTGTACATGTGTTCCCAATCCTGAACCCCCCTCCCACTTCCCTCCCCATACCATCCCTCTGGGTCATCCCAGTGCACCAGCCCCAAGCTTCCTGTATCCTGCATCAAACCTGGACTGACGATTCACTTCTTATATGATATTATACATGTTTCAATGCCATTCTCCCAAATCATCCCCCCCCCCCTCACAGAGTCCAAAAGACTTCTATACACCTGTGTCTCTTTTGCTGTCTCTCATACAGGGTTATCGTTACCATCTTTCTAAATTCCATATATATGCATTAGTATACTGTATTGGTGTTTTTCTTTCGGACTTACTTCACTCTGCATAATAGGCTCCAGTTTCATCCACCTCATTAGAACTGATTCAAATGTATTCTTTTTAATGGCTGAGTAATACTCCATTGTATGTATGTACCACAGCTTTCTTATCTATTCATCTGCTGATGGACATCTAGGTTGCTTCCATGTCCTGGTTATTATAAACAGCGCTGTGATGAACATTGGGGTACACGTGTCTCTTTCAATTCTGGTTTCCTTGGTGTGTATGCCCAGCAGTGGGATTGTTGGGTTGTATGGCAGTTCTATTTCCAGTTTTTTAAGGAATCTCCACACTGTTCTCCATAGTGGCTGTACTAGTTTGCATTCCCACCAACAGTGTAAGAGGGTTCCTTTTTCTCCACATCCTCTCCAGCATTTATTGCTTGTAGACTTCTGGATCGCAGCCATTCTGACTGGCATGAAATGGTACCTCATTGTGGTTTTGATTTGCATTTCTCTGATAATGAGTGATGTTGAGCATCTTTTCATGTGTTTGTTAGCCATCTGTATGTCTTCTTTGGAGAAATGTCTATTTAGTTCTTTGGCCCATTTTTTGATTGGGTCATCTATTTTTCTGGAATTAAGCTGCAGGAGTTGCTTGTATATTTTTGAGATGAATTCTTTGTCTGTTGCTTCATTTGCTATTATTTTCTCCCATTCTGAAGGCTGTCTTTTCACCTTGCTTATAGTTTCTTTTGTTGTGCAGAAGCTTTTAATTTTAATTAGATCCCATTTGTTTATTTTTGCTTTTATTTCCAATATTCTGGGAGGTGGGTCATAGAGGATGCTGCTGTGATTTATGTCGGAGAGTGTTTTGCCTATGTTCTCCTCTAAGAGTTTTATAGTTTCTGGTCTTATGTTTAGATCTTTAATCCATTTTGAGTTTATTTTTGTGTATGGTGTTATAAAGTGTTCTAGTTTCATTCTTTTACAAGTGGTTGACCAGTTTTCCCAGCACCACTTGGTAAAGAGATTGTCTTTTCTCCATTGTATATTCTTGCCTCCTTTGTCAAAGATAAGGTGTCCATAGGTGCGTGGGTTTATCTCTGGGCTTTCTATTTTGTTCCATTGATCTATATTTGTGTCTTTGTGCCAGTACCATACTGTCTTGATGACTTTGTAGTAGAGCCTGAAGTCAGGCAGGTTGATTCCTCCAGTTTCATTCTTCTTTCTCAAGATTGAAGAAAGTAATTTTTAAAAAGCCAAATATGCTGGTAAATATATTTACTAAAGCTGATTTTTTCCCCGAGCACCTATTCTATCCAATACAATTAACCTGAATGGATGAAATGATATAGTTCAAATCAAAATAATTTTTGAACAAAGTACCACACTTTTTATTAATTCCTAATAATACTGCACCCATTAAAGGTTTAGAAGAGAAAAGGACAGATGCTGCTGCTGCTGCTAAGTCGCTTCAGTTGTGTCTGACTCTGGGTGACCCCATAGATGGCAGCCCATCAGGCTTCCCCATCCATGGGATTCTCCAGGCAAGAACACTGGAGTGGGTTGCCATTTCCTTCTCTAATGCATGAAAGTGAAAAGTGAAAGTGAAGTTGCTCAGTCGTGTCCAACTCTTAGCGACCCCATGGACTGCCTACCAGGCTCCTCCATCCATGGGATTTTCCAGGCAAGAGTACTGGAGTGAGGTGCCATTGCCTTCTCTGTAGGACAGATAACAATTAGTGAAAAATATTCAGAAAAGTCTCAGGAAGCACAGGAAGACAATGGGAGGGAGAGGGGTAAAAGGCTTTTGGAGGCAGATTGCACTGGGCAATGAGTGGGAATGTACATTTTGAGGAGTATTCCAGACCTAGTGGGGGTAGTTAACAGCATAGTCTCTCAGATCAGCCAGTTCGGTTTAAATTCTGCCTTCAGGAGTTCCTAGCCATTGCATTTGACAAGTTACTTAAATTTGCTGTGCCTCAGTTTCCACATCAGAAAAAGGAAATAATAGCTCTTAACCTTATAGAAACATTGTCAGGATCAAGTGAGATTTTATCACACAGTTTTTAATATAGAGATGGACACATAAGCATATTTAATATATTTTACCTATTTTTATTAGACTGGTAGTATTTGGAGACTGGATGTGGAGTATAAAAATACAAAGGAATAAAAAAGAGCCTTGAGTTTCTTATTTGATCCTCTTGGTTGCTGTTTCATTACATCTTTATACCAGAAAAAATACTTAAATCAGACAAAAGAAAAAAATAAGTTAAAAGAAGTGGTCTTGGTTTTCAATGCATTTATCTTGGGATTCACCACTTGTTGGTGTATGTGTCTATAGTTCATTCATTTTTACTGTTGCAATTCCATTTTATGGATAAATCAGTATGTAGAGTGGATGGGCATTTGGGTACTTCCTCAGTGGCTCAGCAGGTAAAGAATTGGCCTGCAATGTGGCAGACACAGGAGACTCAGGTTTGATCCCTGGGTCAGGAAGATCCCCTGGAGAAGAATGGGCAACCCACTTGTTTTCTTTCCTGAAAAGCCCCATGGACAGGGGAGCCTGCAGGGCTACAGTTCATGCAGTAGCAAAGAGTTGGACATGCCTGTGCACCAGATACACATATACATTTCCATTTATATATGGACATATGGGTCATCTTTATTCTGATATTAGGTACAGTGCTGCTATAAACATTCATGTTTCCAGTGCACATATGCATGGAATCTGGTTGGGTGTATGCCTAGAAGTGTTTGTAAGAACTACCCAGGCAGGTCTTGTACATACCATCTCATCTCACTCTTCTGGTCCTCTGGCTTTGCTTTCTCATCCACATTTCAACTCTAATTCAAGTGCCTTTTATTCTCAAATGCTAAACTAGATGCATGGGAAAAGGAGATTCTAGAAAATGTAGTTGTTGGTCTCTCATTTGTGATGCAGAGAAATTAAATATGGGTAGGGATGATGCTTAATTGATAACAGACCATACAGTATGAGCATATTTTCATTTCTAGTGGTCATATGGATATTGTATTTTGTGTTGTGTTTGTTGAATTATCTTGCCAATTATTTGTCTGCTAATCTTTTTTATTTGTAGATAAAATGTTTTGATATTCGAGATACAAACCTTTCATGAATGATAGGTTTTACAAATAGCTTTTCCTATTCTGTTGTTTGCCTTTTCTCTCTTAATGGTGTCTTTTAATGAATAGAAGTTCTTAATTTTAATGTACTGCATTTTAGCAATTCTTTCCATTATTGCTAGTGTCCATTATGAGCCATTTAACAAATCTTTCTCTATCATTTGTCCAAACTTTTTAAAAATTGAAAATAAAAGATTCTATTTTTAGGTATGTGTCTTGTAAACAGTCTTTTGTTATTTTATTTCCCTCTCCTTCCCTGAGTAGCTTGGTATTTTTATGCTGCATTTTGACTCTTATTGTCATTGCCCTACTATACAATACCCCCTTGACTAGTCAAAGTCTAATATAAAGAGTGCTTTTACCTTAAAAGTGCAAAAGTTCTAAAATTCTTTAACATCATTTACTGCCTGTTCAACTCATGTGTTGCGTCAAGTGTTGTAATTATCTATACCTGGTAAAATACCACAACACATGATCATTATTGTTTCATTTCATAAATAACATTGAGATTTAACCACATATTCCTTTTGCCTTTTCCTTCATTCTTCATTCCATTTGCATAGCTGTATTTGCTGGGTTGGGAAAACCCTTCAGAGAAGGAAATGGCAATGTACTCCAGTATTTTGCCTGGGGAATCTCATGAACAGAGAAGCCTGAAGGGCTACAGTCCAGAGCTATCAGAGTTAGACACAACTTAGCAACTAAAAACAATTTCAATCAATACTATGTTTCTTTTTTTCTGAAGTATTATCTTTGGGGTAGACTACTGATTAAAAAAAATTATAGGAATTTCTTTGCTTGAAATATCTTTTTTTTTTCCTTTTCATTTTTGAAAGCCTTATTTTGGTATAAAATGAAAGTTGTATTTACTTCCTCGGGAGTTGGTGATGGACAGGGAGGCCTGGTGTGCTGCGATTCATGGGGTCGCAGAGAGTCGGACAGGACAGCGACTGAACTTAACTGAACTGAGTGCTTTGAAGTTACCATTTTTACATATTCATCATGCTCTCGCTTCTACTTTATCTGCTTGGAAGTCAGCTATAAGTCTGATTGACTGACTCTCCTTTGGAGTTAATGAGTCTTTCTTCTCTGGCTTTAAAGACATCTTTTGGTTTTTGCTTTTTGGTTATTTTGCCATGGTGTACCTAGGAATGAGTCATTTTATTTTTGTTTCTTGGTGTTCATGGTACATTTTGAAATCTGCAGCTTGAATTTCGACATTTTGTTTATCTAGCCCTCTGAGTCTGTGGAAATTTGCTCAGAGTCAGTCACAGGTTCCACTGAGCTTCTGAGCCTCTCACCTGCCTCTTCTGGATACCTGCTCAGGTGTTCTGATCAGGCCCCTTTAGGACATAAGCAGTGCCCACCTTTCCTTCACTGATCTGCCTTTTTCTTCTATATTTCTCCCTGTAGTTCTTCACTGCCTTGTTATCTCTCTGAAAGGAATAAGAAATATAATCAATATAGTTCATTAAAATGCAGTATGGTAATTTGAAATGAATTTTATTTGCTCTTCTAGAGAGGCGAGCATATAAATCATAAGCTATTTATTTTCCTTTACAATTTTCATAAATGCATGAATATATAAAACATAAATTCTGTGTTTCAAACTGTAGCTTTAAATGTGTAAATAGAATACGAATGAGAAAGATTATCCTTGAGCACTAATAATTTTCTTTTTCTGATTTTGTTGGTGCATTGTTTCTAAGTAACCTTAAATGTATTATAGAGTTTTTAGTGGGTTAGGGACAATCTTTCAGTATAAGTTAATGTTTTCCCTAAGTAGGTTAGAGAAATGACACCCACTCTAACTTTGGAATTTAACTCAGATCTTAATTTAAGTCACCTTAGCATGCTGAAGTAAGTAATGGAGAGAATTCTTGAGAAAGCATCTTTTGCTAAATTTATATTTTGGTGTATCTTCGGAGGCCTGCTCTTCACACATAGTTTACATTCAGTGGCCTTGAGTAATCTTGGTTTACATAACTTTTTTTGTAGCAAAATGAATAAAGTAGTAGTTCTAAATAAATCAGTAGAAGACTTTATAGTGATTATGCCTCAGTTGGGGTACAGAGATGTATCTGCCATGTATTACTTCTCTTGTTTGATATTCATGTTTGAGACTAATTTCAGTTCTATTGTTTTTTACCAACAAATTAGAATAAGGTCATTCATGCTAAAATATAATCTAACTAATAATAACAAACATCCCTGTATTCAAGTAGCCTAAAATACTGTATTTGACTGAGCTTGACATTGTGAGGAAAGATTCTATTTTTGACATTTATTCCTACTGGAGAGTCACTTCATATAAGTCCACAAAATATTAAGGGCTTAATATTTTCTAAACTTGTTTTTCTTTCAGAATAAGTAAAACATTTGGCAGGTTTATTGAACTGTTGATACAGCATGATGCCTCAGGGAAACGAAAAATCTTTGACTGCACTAAAGTACTTAAAAATAATGACAGTTCACATCCTTAGTCAGGGCTGGGAATGCATATCAGGTAAGAAACAACCTTAAGAATGGTGCAGGATGGATGACTGAGAACCAGAGGAGTAAAAACTAGTTGACCTCAGCAATAACATACTGATTTTTAACTCTTTACCTTCTGGAGAAAACCATTTCTCCCAATGTACTGTTTTAATATTTTGTAAACAAAAAGGTGAACAATTAAACTATTGCTTTTCATATTTATCCAGCAGTTCTCCAAGAAGGGTCATAAACAGACTTATGACATTTTTATTAATCTTCACTTAATGATTTGGGCATTCCTATAGCCTTCAAGTTAGGTTGCAAAAATAATGTTCATGTATGATATTGTGAGATATTTATAGGCAAAGTACCTATCTCATGAGTTACTGTGTTTCCAAATTCCTTGAAAATCAGCTATTTGAAGTTCAGGTCTGGTATTAGGTGGAACTAAGTTCCTCTATGTATTTTGCAGATATCTCTTTTATATTAGAATTCACTGTTTTTTTTTTTTTTTTTTAATATATATATATTTCAAGCATTGAAATATTCATGGCAGATACGTATTCTTTTCGGGGTGTAGGGCTTCTGAGGGTCCCAGTCCTCCCTCTGGGGTTCCTGCCTGGTGCCGGGGGCTCGCACTGAAAGCCCCTTTCAGGTTCTGACAGCTGGGCCTTCTTTCTCAGAAGCCCCCACTTCTGCTTGTATTTGCATCTCATTAGCACCTCCGCGGCTGCTGGCCGCTCCGCCGCCTGGAGCCCTGGAACGCAGGCTGCAGGCTCGCCCAGGCCCTGCTCCCTGCCCCCTCTCTGGGGGGAGATGGGTGCAGCGATGCGCTCCCCCGCTACCCGCTTCCACCCCTCCGCACCCTTCACCCCGGCCGCCGCTTGGCTCCCACTGCGCGTTCCCATGGCAACCGGGTGCCGGCACGGGTCGCGGAGCCCTGGGCCGCCCAGCTCCCCGCCCCGCCGCCCAAACTGGATCGGTGATAGGCAGGGCCTCAATCTCCCGAGATGATCGGCGATAATTGGTTTATGGAAATAGCGGAGGGGAAAAGGGAGCTCCCCGCCAAGCCTGCTCCCAGCCACCTGTCCTTCCTTTTTTTTTTTTTTTTCTTTTTTTTAATTTCAGATACACACATGCTCCCCATCCTGAACCCTCCTCCCTCCCCCCTCCCCATAGAAGGGTAGAAGTTTTGGCTACAGCAATCAGAGCAGAAAAAGAAATAAAAGGAATCCAAATTGGAAAAGAAGAAGTAAAACTCTCACTATTTGCAGATGACATGATCCTCTACATAGAAAACCCTAAAGACTCCACCAGAAAATTACTAGAACTAATCAATGATTATAGTAAAGTTGCAGGATATAAAATCAACACACAGAAATCCCTTGCATTCCTATACACTAATAATGAGAAAACAGAAAGAGAAATTAAGGAAACAATTCCATTCACCATTGCAACGAAAAGAATAAAATATTTAGGAATATATCTACCTAAAGAAACTAAAGACCTATATATAGAAAACTATAAAACACTGGTGAAAGAAATCAAAGAGGACACTAATAGATGGAGAAATATACCATGTTCATGGATTGGAAGAATCAATATAGTGAAAATGAGTATACTACCCAAAGCAATTTATAGATTCAACGCAATCCCTATCAAGCTACCAACAGTATTCTTCACAGAGCTAGAACAAATAATTTCACAATTTGTATGGAAATACAAAAAACCTCGAATAGCCAAAGCGATCTTGAGAAAGAAAAATGGAACTGGAGGAATCAACCTACCTGACTTCAGGCTCTACTACAAAGCCACAGTTATCAAGGCAGTATGGTACTGGCACAAAGACAGAAATATAGATCAATGGAACAAAATAGAAAGCCCAGAGATAAATCCACACACATATGGACACCTTATCTTTGACAAAGGAGGCAAGAATATACAGTGGATTAAAGACAATCTCTTTAACAAGTGGTGCTGGGAAATCTGGTCAACCACTTGTAAAAGAATGAAACTAGAACACTTTCTAACACCATATACAAAAATAAACTCAAAATGGATTAAAGATCTCAACATAAGACCAGAAACTATAAAACTCCTAGAGGAGAACATAGGCAAAACACTCTCTGACATACATCACAGCAGGATCCTCTATGACCCACCTCCCAGAATATTGGAAATAAAAGCAAAAATAAACAAATGGGACCTAATTAAACTTAAAAGCTTCTGCACATCAAAGGAAACTATTAGCAAGGTGAAAAGACAGCCTTCAGAATGGGAGAAAATAATAGCAAATGAAGCAACCGACAAACAACTAATCTCAAAAATATACAAGCAACTCCTACAGCTCAACTCCAGAAAAATAGATGACCCAATCAAAAAATGGGCCAAAGATCTAAATAGACATTTCTCCAAAGAAGACATACAGATGGCTAACAAACACTTGAAAAGATGCTCAACATCACTCTTTATCAGAGAAATGCAAATCAAAACCACTATGAGGTACCATTTCACACCAGTCAGAATGGCTGCGATCCAAAAGTCTACAAATAATAAATGCTGGAGAGGGTGTGGAGAAAAGGGAACCCTCTTACACTGTTGGTGGGAATGCAAACTAGTACAGCCACTATGGAGAACAGTGTGGAGATTCCTTAAAAAGCTGGAAATAGAACTGCCTTATGATCCAGCAATCCCACTGCTGGGCATACACACTGAGGAAACCAGAAGGGAAAGAGACACATGTACCCCAATGTTCATCGCAGCACTGTTTATAATAGCCAGGACATGGAAGCAACCTAGATGTCCATCAGCAGATGAATGGATAAGAAAGCTGTGGTACATATACACAATGGAGTATTACTCAGCCATTAAAAAGAATACATTTGAATCAGTTCTAATGAGGTGGATGAAATTGGAGCCTATTATACAGAGTGAAGTAAGCCAGAAGGAAAAACATAAATACAGTATACTAACGCATATATATGGAATTTAGAAAGATGGTAACGATAACCCTGTATACGAGACAGCAAAAGAGACACTGATGTATAGAACAGTCTTATGGACTCTGTGGGAGAGGGTGGGAAGATTTGGAAGAATGGCATTGAAACATATGAAATTTCACTGGTTTAAATATCAGACTTTCCTTGGAAAATGAGTCAGTGAAGGCCAGTAATCATGTCATTTTTTTCTTGGTGAGCACATTTTTTTTAATATAGGGAGGGATAGGGTATTGCTAACTCTGTTAGTGTGTCTAGGGTGGTAGGAGACAACCAGAGGGAATCTGACATCTTCTTAGCAAAAATATTCTTATTCATTCATTAAGGATGCTGTACACAGCATGTGCTTCACAGGTGACTCAGTGGTACAGAATCTGCCTGCCAAGCAGGAGACCATGGTTTTGATCCCTGGGTTGGGAAGATCCCATGGAGAAGGCAATGGCAACTTACTCCAGTATTCTTGCCTTGGAAATCCCAGAGACAGAAGAGCCTGATGGGCTACAGTCTATGGTGTTGCAAAGAGTAGGATGCAACTTAGAGACTAAACAACAACAACAATAACATAGCATTCAGTTGGTGTTTAATAATTGATAAATAAATCAACTAAAGTTATGTTTGTAGGTAGACCATAACAGTCTTGAAGAAGGCAATGGCACCCTACTCCTGTACTCTTGCCTGGAAAATCCCATGGATGGAGGGGCCTTGTAGGCTGCAGTCCATGGGGCCGCCAAGAGTCAGACACGACTGAGCGACTTCACTTTCACTTTTCACTTTTATGCATCGGAGAAGGAAATGGCAACCCACTCCGGTGTTCTTGCCTGGAGAATCCCAGGCACAGGGGAGCCTGGTGGGCTGCTGTCTATGGGGTCACACAGAGTCGGACACGACTGAAGTGACTTAGCAGCATAACAGTCTATGATAATGATCTAAATAGCATAGTACTAGCCTGATCTTTTCGGAGAAGGCAATGGCACCCCACTCCAGTACTCTTGCCTGGAAAATCCCATGGATGGAGGAGCCTGGTAGGCTGCAGTCCGTGAGATCGCTAAGAGTCGGAAACGACTGAGCGACTTCACTTTCACTTTTCACTTTCATGCATTGGAGAAGGAAATGGCAACCCACTCCAGTGTTCTTGCCTGGAGAATCCCAGCGACGGTGGTGCCTGGTGGGCTGCCGTCTATGGGGTCGCACAAAGTCGGACACGACTGAAGCGACTTAGCAGCAGCAGCAGCAGCCTGATCTTTTGGTCCACAAACTATAGAACTCTGCAAAGAGGAAAAAGAAGTAGAGGAATAAAGTAATATAAGGGAACTTCCTGATCTTTTCCTGGGGACAAAGCTGATATTATGTATTATTTTGAAGTATTTGGTGCCAGTCTATAAAATTAGACCTTTCTTTGTTCCTCCCCCAATATCTGAGAAACATACTAGTGTTTATAATTAAAAATTTGACATGGCATTTTGAAACCTCCAAGGTCTATCAAACTTAAGGTGAGATTGCAAAGCATCAAGAAGGCAAATTCTTCTAAACTTTTAAGTTATACAGTTTGAACATTTACAAGAGAGACTCAACTGATAATAAAAATTTATTGTCAGTTGTATTTTAAACAAATTAAAAAAATCTACAGATGCAAATATGAGTTGATGCCATACAAACACCTTGATATTACAAACATAGGCAATAAATTATAGAGTGAGATTTATTTCTTGAAAATGCAAAAGAATCCATCTGGAAACTATGATGAAAATCCTAGTAATTCAATGAGAGGACAAATTTTAGAAAGCAGTAATGATTAGAGCCTTCTAGATGAATAATGGTTGGTACTGGATAACAAATTAAAAATAAGCTTTCAGTCTTGGATAGTAGTAAGTGACATCCTTTGGGATGCTTATCCACAGACTGAATGTGATAAAGTTACAGACATGTCATTCTCAATATGACTGTGGGGGGTGGGCCTGAAGGTAGGTCACCCTGACTGAGAAAGTTTGGGTCATCTGAGGGGAATGTTTTGATCAACTGGAAGGAGATAACAGAAATAATTGTGTCTCTAAAGAACCAACTTCAGAGGAAATGTTCAAATAATAATATAGATTAAATTGCCAGGTCAAACCAATGAGAAATTATGGCTGTCTCTATTTCAAGATAGGCTGTAAACATAGCACCAAAATATTTACTTAGTTTTCTTTAAAATCATGAAATATAGAAGCAGTAATTGGCTAAGAAATACTATTTAATACCTTTTGCAGATGTAACTTACAGAAGTTACAGTTACTTACTTTTGCAGAAGTAATTTACTGGTAAGTTAGTATACTTCCTTGAGGGCGCTGTAGACTTTTGTCCACTAAAATATAAAAGCAAAATTTGGCTTAGAATGATAATGTGAATTCTTCTCCAAAAAATATGCCTTAAGATATTTGAAACTTTTTGCTTTACTTGCATTAAATTTTCATAATCATCAGCAATTTGTGTTGATAATCTGATCAATTTAATTTTCAATATTTCTTTTGGTATGTCTTTCTCTGTAATTGGCTAAACAAAATGTTAAAAAACTGACTGAAATTCACTCAATCATGTCTGACTCTTTACCCCAGGAACTATACAGTCCATTGAATTCTCCAGGCCAGAATACTGGAGTGGGTGGCCTTTCCCTTCTTGAGGGGGGATCTTTCCAACCCAGGGATGGAACACAGGTCTCCTGCATTACAGGCAGATTGTTTACCAGCTGAGATACCAGGGAAGCCCAAGAATATTGGAGTGGGTAGCCTATCCCTTCTCCAGTGGATCTTCCCAACCCAGGAATTGAACCAGAGTCTCCTGCATTGCAGGCAGATACTTTATCAACTGAGCTATCAGGGAAGTCCCAAAAAACTGACTGAGCTTTAGTAGAACTCTTTGTAGAAGCTTCCTATTTATATCATTAATCTCTCTCCAGAGCTTCTAATTATACTACTGTAAAAGTAGGTAGAAACTTCCATTAGAAACAAAAAATACCATTTAAATTGCAATCTTTCACTTTTTAAAGATCTAATAAAAGATCTATGTTACTATGCAACCTTCCGAGAAGACTACTTTAGAAAGCAGTTCAAGTTACTAAAACATTAACTGCATCAACCTTAATATTTATACATTTAATCCTCTAATATATGCTTTTCTACATGAATTATGTATATAGAATACATTTTTTGGTAACATGAGTTTTTTTCTCATTTTTATAGAATGAGATCAGATTGTAGGTAAAAAAGTTTATTGAAGCTCTTAGAAAATTTCAGCTAACTGGCTTCAAAAAGCTAAAATTTGATAATTCATTCTCCTCTGTCTCTTTGGGTTCTTATGTTTTCAAATTTCCATCCTCACTGCCCTCACCCTAGTTGAGTGATCAAAGGCATGGATGTTTTCTACCTCTCTGAGCCTGACAACTGGTACATAGTGTTTTGTCTTTCCCCACAAGTGATATGATTATTTTAAGACATTTCTAATTTAATGGAATTCTTTATTTCCTCAACAAGTTTATAGTGAAAAATATGTGTCAAGATTAATATGTGACTCTTTTTGCTTTCCTGTTTTCTCTCCTCTCATTCTGTGACACTAAATGACTATATTCAGTTTAATTATATATATATAATATAGTTTTGTAATTTCTTTGATTTTTATCATGCATATTGCACTCCAAAAAATTGTCAACCTTTCTTTGCTAGTCTATTAAACTTATTGTTTGAATAATAATGCTCCTCATATTAGCCATCTCAATTTTTAGAAAAGAAAGTAATTTCTTTATAAGAAGAGAACATCATGGATTGTCCTCCTTAATTATTTTGTGAAAAGTATCTAGTGTATTACCATTATCAGAAATTATCTATTCAGTGATGTTGAAAAGTGCTTATTTTCAAATAGTCAGTTTCATATTGTGAAATCAAAGAAGAAATACATTCATAAATGGAAACACTGGAAAGCCTTTAACTTTTAAAATGAGTTCATCTTCAATTTATAATTTAAGTCATAAAGAGGAAGATTCTAATAGAAAAGCAGTATTGCTAAGGTGTATTTAAGGAAGCTTACTTAATGATTTAGTTATGCATGTCTTAAGGGAATGATAATTAAAAATAACTTTTAATTTGTTACCTCACAAGATTTCAAGTCACTTAGCAAAGTCTGAAGCTCTGAGAAATGTCAAATTGAGACTAGTTAAAATAGCTGACTATCAGAAGTGTCAAATATTTTGAAGTACAAGTGTAGTGTTAGAGTCTTGTTCCGCAGGTATGTGAATGAATTTTAACATTATGGATTAAGACCTCACATTTTACACGTTTACTGTTGTTTTTATACCACTTATGGCATAAACACCCTGAGGGAAGTTGTCAGATTGTGGGATTTTTTTTCTTCATACACAGTTCACAGTTCTTTGTACAGTGTAGGGACATTTACACCACCAATGTTCTTAATAAAAACAGAATGAAGCAGCGCCTTATTCTCAAAGAAAATGCCAGTGACATGGTATTATTTTGAGAAAACAAAGTGAGGAAAAGAGGAAAACAGGAGGAAATGAGGGAAGATTTAATGAGGTATCTACTGTCAGGCCCTGGAAACACCATAACAAAGATCAAAAACCTGCCATAATCAAACTGTTTATCACTGACAGGAATGAAAATATGTCCATTACAATGATGGTTTTTCAAAGTCTTAGACTTTTTTGGAACTTAATTGGGTGTCTTTTTAATACTTGGAACTCAAGTTTGAAAAGATTCTGAAGGAGATTAAAAAATAGTCTAGCAACCCATCCGAATTTTCCCAGACTTGTTGAAAGATAAGAATTTTGAACTTGGATTCACATGCTGTGAATACTGGCATTCATTTGATATGACATTCTTGGTTATCTTTTTTAAAAACTGCATTTCTGGGGATTAGGCTTGGCTGTGTTTACAGAGACAGGATGGTATTACATAAAGAATTAAACATTGGATTATAAAATACATTTCTCCAGAGTTCATCTTCATGTTATGAATGTGATAAAATCATCTTTGCAGAACCCAGCCATGAGTATTTTTTCCCCCCCATAATGTAAGAGAGTCTAACCACGTATGACCCATTTCATTGCCTCCCAGTGTCAAAACAAGGCAGTGAGAAGTGGCAATTATCCAGACCGTTTACACCTGGGACTTTTCTGTCATTTTTATATCTCGCTTTCTGAGGTCAGTCTTTCTGAGGCTGAATATGCAGCTTTCCAAAGACAATACTCAGCTTATAAAGTAAAGTATTTTTTCCCTCTAAAATAGAGCTCTGTATTTTTACAGGAGACCCTCTTTACCCATTTACTCCTCATGGGGTTTCCATTATTGATCACTCTTTTTTTTTTTTTTTTTCTCTAATTTTATTTTATTTTTAAACTTTACATAATTGTATTAGTTTTGCCAAATATCAAAATGAATCCGCCACAGGTATACATGTGTTCCCCATCCCGAACCCTCCTCCCTCCTCCCTCCCCATACCATCCCTCTGGGCCGTCCCAGTGCACCAGCCCCAAGCATCCAGCATCATGCATCTAACCTGGACTGGCAACTCGTTTCCTACATGATATTTTACATGTTTCATTGCCATTCTCCCAAATCTTCCCACCCTCTCCCTCTCCCACAGAGTCCATAAGACTGTTCTATACATCAGTGTCTCTTTTGCTGTCTTGTACACCGGGTTATTGTTACCATCTTTCTAAATTCCATATATATGCGTTAGTATACTGTATTTATGTTTTTCCTTCTGGCTTACTTCACTCTGTATAATAGGCTCCAATTTCATCCACCTCATTAGAACTGATTCAAATGTATTCTTTTTAATGGCTGAGTAATACTCCATTGTGTATATGTACCACAGCTTTCTTATCCATTCATCTGCTGATGGACATCTAGGTTGCTTCCATGTCTTGGCTATTATAAACAGTGCTGCGATGAACATTGGGGTACACGTGTCTCTTTCCCTTCTGGTTTCCTCAGTGTGTATGCCCAGCAGTGGGGTTGCTGGATCATAAGGCAGTTCTATTTCCAGTTTTTTAAGGAATCTCCACACTGTTCTCCATAGTGGCTGTACTAGTTTGCATTCCCACCAACAGTGTAAAAGGGTTCCCTTTTCTCCACACCCTCTCCAGCATTTATTATTTGTAGACTTTTGGATCGCAGCCATTCTGACTGGTGTGAAATGGTACCTCATAGTGGTTTTGATTTGCATTTCTCTGATAATGAGTGATGTTGAGCATCTTTTCATGTGTTTGTTAGCCATCTGTATGTCTTTTTTGGAGAAATGTCTATTTAGTTCTTTGGCCCATTTTTTGATTGGGTCGTTTATTTTTCTGGAGTTGAGCTGTAGGAGTTGCTTGTATATTTTTGAGATTAGTTGTTTGTCGGTTGCTTCATTTGCTATTATTTTCTCCCATTCTGAAGGCTGTCTTTTCACCTTGCTAATAGTTTCCTTTGATGTGCAGAAGCTTTTAAGTTTAATTAGGTCCCATTTGTTTATTTTTGCTTTTATTTCCAATATTCTGGGAGGTGGGTCATAGAGGATCCTGCTGTGATGTATGTCAGAGAGTGTTTTGCCTATGTTCTCCTCTAGGAGTTTTATAGTTTCTGGTCTTACGTTTAGATCTTTAATCCATTTTGAGTTTATTTTTGTGTATGGTGTTAGAAAGTGGTCCAGTTTCATTCTTTTACAAGTGGTTGACCAGATTTCCCAGCACCACTTGTTAAAGAGATTGTCTTTAATCCATTGTATATTCTTGCCTCCTTTGTCAAAGATAAGGTGTCCATATGTGCGTGGATTTATCTCTGGGCTTTCTATTTTATTCCATTGATCAATATTTCTGTCTTTGTGCCAGTACCATACTGCCTTGATAACTGTGGCTTTGTAGTAGAGCCTGAAGTCAGGTAGGTTGATTCCTCCAGTTCCATTCTTCTTTCTCAAGATCTCTTTGGCTATTCGAGGTTTTTTGTATTTCCATACAAATTGTGAAATTATTTGTTCTAGCTCTGTGAAGAATACTGTTGGTAGCTTGATAGGGATTGCGTTGAATCTATAAATTGCTTTGGGTAGTATACTCATTTTCACTATATTGATTCTTCCAATCCATGAACATGGTATATTTCTCCATCTATTAGTGTCCTCTTTGATTTCTTTCACCAGTGTTTTATAGTTTTCTATATATAGGTCTTTAGTTTCTTTAGGTAGATATATTCCTAAGTATTTTATTCTTTCCGTTGCAATGGTGAATGGAATTGTTTCCTTAATTTCTCTGTTTTCTCATTATTAGTGTATAGGAATGCAAGGGATTTCTGTGTGTTGATTTTATATCCTGCAACTTTACTGTAGTCATTGATTATTTCTAGTAATTTTCTGGTGGATTCTTTAGGGTTTTCTATGTAGAGGATCATGTCATCTGCAAATAGTGAGAGCTTTACTTCTTCTTTTCCAATTTGGGTTCCTTTTATTTCTTTTTCTGCTCTGATTGCTGTGGCCAAAACTTCCAAAACTATGTTGAATAGTAATGGTGAAAGTGGGCACCCTTGTCTTGTTCCTGACTTTAGAGGAAATGCTTTCAATTTTTCACCATTGAGGATAATGTTTGCTGTGGGTTTGTCATATATAGCTTTTATTATGTTGAGGTATGTTCCTTCTATTCCTGCTTTCCGGAGAGTTTTTATCATAAATGGATGTTGAATTTTGTCAAAGGCTTTCTCTGCATCTATTGAGATAATCATATGGTTTTTATTTTTCAATTTGTTAATGTGGTGTATTACATTGATTGATTTGCGGATATTGAAGAATCCTTGCATCCCTGGGATAAAGCCCACTTGATCATGGTGTATGATCTTTTTAATGTGTTGTTGGATTCTGATTGCTAGAATTTTGTTAAGGATTTTTGCATCTATGTTCATCAGTGATATTGGCCTGTAGTTTTCTTTTTTTGTGGGATCTTTGTCAGGTTTTGGTATTAGGGTGATGGTGGCCTCATAGAATGAGTTTGGAAGTTTACCTTCCTCTGCAATTTTCTGGAAGAGTTTGAGCAGGATAGGTGTCAGCTCTTCTCTAAATTTTTGGTAGAATTCAGCTGTGAAGCCGTCTGGACCGGGGCTTTTGTTTGCTGGAAGATTTTTGATTACAGTTTCAATTTCCATGCTTGTGATGGGTCTGTTAAGATTTTCTATTTCTTCCTGGTCCAGTTTTGGAAAGTTGTACTTTTCTAAGAATTTGTCCATTTCTTCCACGTTGTCCATTTTATTGGCATATAATTGTTGATAGTAGTCTCTTATGATCCTTTGTATTTCTGTGTTGTCTGTTGTGATCTCTCCATTTTCGTTTCTAATTTTGTTGATTTGATTTTTCTCCCTTTGTTTCTTGATGAGTCTGGCTAATGGTTTGTCAATTTTATTTATCCTTTCAAAGAACCAGCTTTTGGTTTTGTTGATTTTTGCTATGGTCTCTTTTGTTTCTTTTGCATTTATTTCTGCTCTAATTTTTAAGATTTCTTTCCTTCTACTAACCCTGGGGTTCTTCATTTCTTCCTTTTCTAGTTGCTTTAGGTGTAGAGTTAGGTTATTTATTTGACTTTTTTCTTGTTTCTTGAGGTGTGCCTGTATTGCTATGTACTTTCCCCTTAGGACTGCTTTTACCATGTCCCACAGGTTTTGGGTTGTTGTGTTTTCATTTTCATTCGTTTCTATGCAAATTTTGATTTCTTTTTTGATTTCTTCTGTGATTTGTTGGTTATTCAGCAGCGTGTTGTTCAGCCTCCATATGTTGGAATTTTTAATAGTTTTTCTCCTGTAATTGAGATCTAATCTTACTGCATTGTGGTCAGAAAAAATGCTTGGAATGATTTCTATTTTTTTGAATTTACCAAGGCTAGCTTTATGGCCCAGCATGTGATCTATCCTGGAGAAGGTTCCATGTGCGCTTGAGAAAAAGGTGAAATTCATTGTTTTGGGATGAAATGACCTATAGATATCAATTAGGTCTAACTGGTCTATTGTATCGTTTAAAGTTTGTGTTTCCTTGTTAATTTTCTGTTTAGTTGATCTATCCATAGGTGTAAGTGGGGTATTAAAGTCTCCCACTATTATTGTGTTATTGTTAATTTCTCCTTTCATACTTGTTAGCATTTGTCTTACGTACTGTGGTGCTCCCGTGTTGGGTGCATATATATTTATAATTGTTATATCTTCTTCTTGGATTGATCCTTTGATCATTATGTAGTGACCTTCTTTGTCTCTTTTCACAGCCTTTGTTTTAAAGTCTATTTTATCTGATATGAGTATTGCTACTCCTGCTTTCTTTTGGTCCCTATTTGCATGGAAAATCTTTTTCCAGCCCTTCACTTTCAGTCTGTATGTGTCCCCTGTTTTGAGGTGGGTCTCTTGTAGACAACATATGTAGGGGTCTTGTTTTTGTATCCATTCAGCCAGTCTTTGTCTTTTGGTTGGGGCATTCAACCCATTTACATTTAAGGTAATTACTGATAAGTATGTTCCCGTTGCCATTTACTTTATTGTTTTGGGTTCGAGTTTATACACCGTTTTTGTGTTTCCTGTCTAGAGAATATCCTTTAGTATTTGTTGGAGAGCTGGTTTATTGATCACTCTTGACCTCTGCTTGCCCTGGTTCCCTTGCTGTGTGGGGAGAGGGAGATGGATGTGCATACATGGCTCACCTTATTTCTCCTATCCTTTGGTATCTGGCTGCTTGCAGGGAACATAGCTCTGACTTCTCTTGCCCATGTGACATATATGATATCCACATCCCTGACCTTTCAAGAGATTCCTGCTATTTCCAAGTTTGCTGTGAATGGTTTTGTAGATAAACCTAATTTCAGTAGTCTTCCTTATTAGGAAGACTATATTTTTCCTAAGCTAAGCTAAGCTAAGCCTTGTTCTACAAGTGACATGGCTGACATTTTTGATGAGCATCTTTGCCTGACTCCTTTGTCTCATTTGATTCACGTCTTGGGTGGAAAAAGCAGAAGTGTTATTCACTGGCTGGCTGAAAATCCTAACAAGTTAACCTTTACTGATATAGACTTAACTTTTAAGAAAACATAAACATCAGCCCATTAAAAAATATCAACATAGAATCTATGCATTTATCAATCTGGCCTTATGAAGTTTTAGCTCTTGCTAATCACTGTTCAGGTTATCAAGTGATCATAACTCTTAAATTTAATTCTTATTCAGCTGCATGCTTCTTTTGGACTTCAGTTTTGTTATTAAAAGCTCAATTTTATTCTAACCTATGATCCACTAGGATTCTAGGTATTTTGCTTCATGCTTATTTACTTGAAAAGAATCAACTGATCAGTGAAATCTGTATTTAACCCAGCCCTTTCCTAACAATAAAGCTAGATATGATATTTAAATATTCTGATAGCTTACCTTCATGCTTTGAGATTTCTCAGTATTGATGCTATTTTCCTTAAATGGTAGAATTTGACTTTCTTTGCCAGCTTAGACAATGCAAGATTTGACCTTTAATATTTCTTCCCCATTCCTCAGATGTTAGTTTCATCTTTTTCAAACTCTTCTAAGACCATAATTCCTTGACTTTGAAGCCTATAACTAGTACAAATGCTTTGGCTCATTGATTAACTTTTTAAGCTAGTTATTTATTTCATAGGAAGCAGAAGTTTCAGTAGTTGTCTTTTGCAAAAGACTTGAAAAAAAGGTCTTGTTCTACTTATTGAAAAATACATGCATTGTAAAAGAAAAAAAAATCAACACATAGAATTGCTGCTCATTAGAGTCAGACATGACTGAGCGACTTCACTTTCACTTTTCACTTTCATGCACTGGAGAAGGAAATGGCAACCCACTCCAGTGTTCTTGCCTGGAGAATCCCAGGGACGGGGGAGCCTTGTGGGCTGCCCTCTGTGGGGTCGAACAGAGTCGGGCACGACTGAAGTGACTTAGCAGCAGCAGCAGCAGCAGCAGCAGCTTTTGCTATTTTTGACTTTTCCTGTGTCTAGGGTATCAAAAATTAACTGGAGAAAATATGTAACCCCACAGATTTTGTCTAATACAATTATATTCTGAGCTTTGTCATTTGTTTGGGGACTATCATTTGGCTATTCTTTATTCCTTGTTAACTAGTCATCATGTTGCTTGCATCAGTTCAGATATCTATCCTACTATTCAAACAACTTGCATCAATCCTCCTATTCAGTGCTGCAGTCAACCATGGTGGACAGGTTTGGGAAGGGTAGGGGTTGTGCCGGCTCCTTTGTTGCTGTATCTCTAGACATTAACACAGAAGCTAGAGCCAATGAACACCCTCCTCTTCACAGCAAAATATTTCTTTATCTTTCTTTCTTTATAAATTGCAAGTGACCCTCAGAAAACGTGGATTTGAACTGCATGAGTCCATTTACATAAAGGTTTTTTCCTTTTTCCAATAAATATAGTACTTGTGGGCTTTCCTGGTGACTCAATGATAAAGAATCCACATGCAGTGCAGGAGATGCAGGTCTGATCCCTGGGTCAGGAAGATCCCCTGGAGAAGGAAATGGCAACCCACTCCAGTATCCTTGTCTGGGAAATTCCAAGGACAGAGGAAGGAGCCTGGCAGGCTACAGTCCATAGAGTCACAAAAGAATCGGGCATGACTTTAGCAACTAAACAGCACAGTACTTGTATTTTAATTTTACAGATTTTTGTTCTTTTTTTAAATTGAAGTATATTTGATTTTGGGCTTCCTAGGTGGCACAGTAATAAAGAATCCACCTGCCAGTGCAGGAGATGCAAGAGACTTGAGTTTGATCTCAGGGTCAAGCAAATTCCCTGAAATAGGAAATGGTAACCGGTTCCAATACTCTTGCTTGGAAAATTCCACGGGCAGAGGAGCCTGGCGGGCTATAGTCCATGGGGTCACAAAGAGTCAGACGTGACTGAGTACACATACACACACATAGGTGATTTACAATGTTGTGTTAGTTTCATGTGTACAGCACAGTGATTCATTACATATATTTTTTTCCAGATTCTTTTCCATTATTGGTTATTGCAAAATACTGAGTATAGTTCCCTGTGCTATACAGTAGTCCTTGTTGGTTATCTATTTTATATACAGCAGTGTGTATGTTAATATCAAACTTCTAATTTATCTTTCCCACCCCTCTCTTTACTTTTTGGTAGCCATAAGTTTGTTTTCTATGTTTCTAAATTGACTAAATGTGGGGAAAATTTGTGTTTGATTAGAGATCACAATATGTAGAATCAGAAGGATTAGAGGTTGAGTCCTGATTCTGTCTAAACTATTTCAGCTTCCTTCCCTTGGGTGATAAATTTATCAATTTCTTGTTTCTGAGGCAGAGATAGCAGTTTAGGGATTTTCAACTGTGTGTGGCACCAACATCCCTAACTCCTGTGTTGTTCAATAGTCAACTATACTTACTTTCTTTTCACTTTGACAGAGGATTCTAGAGCTATTCCTCCTGCATGTCAGTCTTGGCTTTGTAGCCTCACTGATTTTTTACATTTTTCCATCTCTTCTCCATTAAAACTTTGTTTTTGTTTTAAAACATACTTTGATTTTTCCCAATATTAAACATATCTTATTCTTTTTTTTTAACTGGCACCTGTTCAATCAGATACTAAAACTATAAAATTACATGCCAAATGCAGCAACTTTGCGTCATGTTTCCCCTATACATTAGACACTCCCAGACAGCACACCCCATAGTGCGAGTCCTGCCTTTTTGACCTTTGTGAACTTGCACAGCCCTGCTCCTCTTCCCAAGCCTATATTTCTCTTCCTAGTCCTTTCTTTACTTATCATATACATTCTCAAGCCCTTTCACTTTTTCTTTCTTTTTTAAAACAATTTTTAAATTTATTTTTGGTTGTTCTGGGTCCTTGTTGCTGAGCAGGCTTTCTCTAGTGGCAGTGGGTAGGGGCTGCTCTCTAGTTGTGGTATGCAGGCTTCTCATTGCTGTAGCTTCTCTTGTTGCAGAAAACAGGCTCTAGAGTGCATGGGCTTCAGTAGTTGCAGGATAGGGGCTCACCAGTTGTGGCTCCTGAGCTCTAGTGCACAGGCTCAATTGTTGTGGCACCCAGCCTTGGTTGCCCCAAAACGTGGGATCTTCCCAGGCCAGGGATTAAAACTCTGTCTTCTGCATTGACAGGCAGATTCTTTACCACTGAGCCACCAGGGAAGCCCCTGTATTTTCTTTTAAAACCCTGATTCTTCTTATGAATTTAATTTCTACCACTCTATAGATGACTTCGACTTCTGTTCAGTTCAGTTGCTCAGTCATGTCCGATTCTTTGTGACCGCATGGACTGCAGCATGCCTGGTTTCCCTGTCCATTACCAAACTCCCAGAGCTTGCTTAAACTCATGTCCATTGAGTCAGTGATGTCAGCCAACCATCTCATCCTCTGTCGTCCCCTTCTCCTCCCGTCTTCAATCTTTCCCAGCATTAGAGTCTTTTCCAACGAGTCAGTTCTTCGCATTAAGGGGCCAAAGTATTGGAGTTTCAGCATCAGTCCTTCCAATGAATATTCAGGACAGATTTCCTTTAGGATTGACTGGTTTGATCATTGTAGTCCAAGGGACTCACAAGAGGCTTCTCCAACACCACAGTTCAAAGCATCAATTCTTCAGCACGCAGGTTTCTTTATAGTCCACCTCTCATTTCCAAACATGACCACTGGAAAAAGCATAGCCTTGGCTAGACGGACCTTTGTTGGCAAAGTAATGTTTCTACTTTTTAATAAGCTGTCTAGGTTGGTCATAACTTTCCTTTCAAGGAGTAAATGTCTTTTAATTTCCTGGCTGCAATCACCATCTGCAGTGATTTTGGAGCCCAGAAAAATTAAGTCAGCCACTGTTTCCACTGTTTCCCCATCTATTTGCCATGAAGTGATGGGACTGGATGCCATGATCTTAGTTTTCTGAATGTTGAGCTTTAAGCCAACTTTTTCACTCTCCTCTTTCACTTTCATCAAGAGGCTCTTTAGTTTTTCTTCACTTTCTGCCATAAGGGTGGTGTCATCTGCATATCTGAGGTTATTGATATTTTTCCCGGCAATCTTGATTCCAGCTTGCGCTTCCTCCAGCCCAGCATTTCTCATGATGTACTCTGCATATAAGTTAAATAAGCAGGGTGACAATATACAGCCTTAACGTACTCCTTTTCCTATTTGGAACCAGTTGGTTGTTCCATTGGAGAAGACAATGGCAACCCACTCCAGTACTCTTGCCTGGAAAAGCCCATGGACCGAGGAACCTGGTAGCCTTCAGTCCGTGGGGTCGTGAAGAGTCAGACATGACTGAGTGACTTCCCTTTCACTTTTCACTTTCATGCATTGGAGAAGGAAATGGCAACCCACTCCAGTGTTCTTGCCTGGAGAATCCCAGGGATGGCAGAGCCTGGCAGGCTGCCATCTATGGGGTCTCACAGAGTCAGACACGACTGAAGTGACTTAGCAGTAGCAGGTTGTTCCATGTCCAGTTCTAACTGTTGCTTCCTGACCTGCATACAGATTTCTCAAGAGGCAGGTCAGGTGGTCTGGTATTCCCATCTCTTTCAGAATTTTCCACAGTTTATTGTGATCCACACAGTCAAAGGCTTTGGCATAGTCAATAAAGCAGAAATAGATGTGTTTTTTTTTTTAAACTCTCTTGCTTTTTTGATGATCCAGAGGATGTTGGCAATTTGATCTCTGGTTCCTCTGCCTTTCCTAAAACCAGCTTGAACATCTGGAAGTTCATGGTTCCTGTATTGCTGAAGCCTGCTTGGAGAATTTTGAGCATTACTTTACTAGCATGTGAGATGTGAGTGCAACTGTGTGGTAGTTTGAGCATTCTTTTGCATTGCCTTTCTTTGGGATTGGAATGAAAACTGACCTTTTCCAGTCCTGTGGCCACTGCTGAGTTTTCCAAATTTGCTGGCATATTGAGTGCAGCACTTTCACAGCATCATCTTTCAGGATTTGAAATAGCTCAACTGGAATTCCATCACCTCCACTAGCTTTGTTCATACTGATGCTTTCTAAGGCCCACTTGACTTCACATTCCAGGATGTCTGGCTCTAGGTGAGTGATCACACCATCATGATTATCTGGGTTGTGAAACTCTTTTTTTTACACTTCTGTGTATTCATGCCACCTCTTCTTAATATCTTCTGCTTCTGTTAGGTCCCTACCATTTCTGTCCTTTATTGAGGCAATGTTAGAGATACCCTTGGTATCTCTAATTTTCTTGAAGAGATCTCTAGTCTTTCCCATTCTATTGTCTTATACTATAGAACAAAGACAAAGTTTAGAGTTAGAAAAACCTGTGTGTTAATGATAGCTTGTCGATATGAATATATCGTGGTCCTCAGCCCTTCTGAGCCTTAGTTTTTAATTCTAACATGGGAATAAAAGTAATAACTTTGCAGGAGTGCTTAAGGATTAAACATAATGTACATAAGCCATATGGGATATTATTCAATGATTCAACAGACATTTATTGAGCACCTACTATGTGTCAGGCACAGTTTTAGGAACTGAAGGTAGAGCAGTCAAAAGTATACACAAAAATCCCCACCCACTTGAGTTAATGTTCTTGTTTTTAATACATGAATTGTAGCTATTTTTTACAGTCATAGTTATTATATTTTGCTTCCATGGCTCTTTGTCTTTTTCCTCATCGTCACCAAATCCATCTGTTCTGTTTCTTTACAATATTTTACAACTCTGTTCCTGCCTCTAACACCTTACAGTGTGCAAGGGTACATCATAGATACCACGTGTACCTTTATAAATACTCCAGTGGCTGATTTTAACCAGCTTTTAAGCCCCCTTAAGGCAAGTACTATGTCTTACATAAATCTCTTTCTATGCCAATGTTTTGTACTTAATATAACTTCAATAAGTCTTACTAAAGATAAATGAGGATTGTTCTATAGTAAAATGCTTTTCATGTAACTTAGTTATAGAAATTGACTGTATGCTATGATTTAATTGCCTCATAATAAATAAATTATTTTCAGTTAGGAATAAGAAACAACCCTTACTCTTAAAAGATGTTTCTTTTACACAATATGTAAACAACTGGTTGACAGTTTATTAAAATAAGTATAAATTCAATTTAAATTATTCTTGGTGGTAAAGTATCTGCTCTTTTCATTTTTTATATCTTATATTTGTAAAAACAAACCCCTCCCCGCAACAGTTGATTATTCACTTATTTTCTAACAGGCACAGCTTTTCTCTTCTTCCCCTTTCCCTTCTCTCAGCTTCCCCCCTTTGCCCTCTCTGCCTTCCCTTCCTCTCCCTCCTCTTCTGAGACATCCTGAGAAATTGAAACCTTCTTTTTTAAAATCTAAGAGATACTAATTTCCCTTGTGAATTTAACTAAAGAATCATGTGAGTAAACTTGTAAAAAAAACCAAAATGCCAATGAACTTCTACCTAGAGCATTTAGCCAGGAAGCTGGAGTTCTGAGTTCCCCTTCACCTCCCACCCCCATGACAAGGTCTCTCCTCTCCTTCCAGCTGTGGCCCTGCTGTTCTTAGATGACCTCTGACATATACTGATCTTGTTAGCTTTTAAATTTAATTCATCCAGCTATTGTCAGCATGAGCAGGTTTCCTACTCTTTTCTTATATTTTCTCTTCATCTACACTTCAGTTTGCTTATTTAAACAGTTTAACTTCCTGTAATGTTGTCACCATAGTCTGAATGGTTGTCAGTCATTTCCCATTCTAAAATACCATATAGACTCTAGTATAATAAGCTGGAAATAAAATTTTACAACCAGGACCATTAAAGATGTAGAGTGCCATTGAAACAAATAATAAATAGGTTCTTTTAAATTAACCAATACACGCTTTTTTTGTAGTAAATGCACCATATAATTACTATAGTTTTATATTCACAAAGCAGAAAATATGCTTTATATAACAGTTTTGCTTTAGTAAATATTGTATAGGATGATTAAAAGAATTAATTTACTTGCAGCCTGGGTAGATCCATGAAACTAAAAACATGATTGTAAAATATACTCTGAAGCAATGGGAACATGATCTTGATTAAGTTTTTCTCTTGTTACTTAAAACCTGTATCTGCTAAGTCACTTCAGTTGTGTCCTACTCTGTGTGACCCCATAGACAGCAGCCCACCAGGCTCCCCTGTCCCTGGGATTCTCCAGGCAAGAACACTGGAGTAGGTTGCCCTTTCCTTTTCCAATGCATGAAAGTGAAAAGTGAAAGTGAAGTCGCTCAGTTGTGTCCAACTCTTCACGACCCCATGGACTGCAGCCTACCAGGCTCCTCCACCCATGGGATTTTCCAGGCAAGAGTACTGGAGTGGGGTGCCATCGCTTTCTCCTAAAACCTCTATAGTTAGCAGCAAATTGTTAGAAAAGTAGATAACCTGAATTGTACTGTAGGGTCAAAACTAGTGCTAAAACAATCACTTCAAAGGAGGATAATAGCAAGATAGTTTTCCATAAATATTTTTGTTTTAAAATGGGAGTACATTTCATCATTGTGCTTAAATGATAAGAGTAGAATTTCCTTTTCCCACAGGTACTTGTTTTATGTGCTCTGGTATTATTTTAGATATAGAATAAAGTGAATTCTTTGGAAATATATGTGATTTTGAAAGTTCTCAGACAAGCATGAAACCACAGTGTGTGAAAGCAGGAAGCACAAAACTAATGGAGCAGAATTCATGGTCTGTTTTCTGTGCCTCTTGAATGATGTTTTTATGAGGCCATTTTCTTCAAAGAATGTATCATAACTATAGCCAAGAGCACATACACTTACCACACGGCTGTGTGGTATGATCTAAGAAATGCATTTGCATTGGAGACTGAAGTTTCTGAAAAGATCCCCTCCGGTATGCAACATTCTTTATGGCAACCACTTCCTAAAATTGTTGTTTGTGTGAGTAACATTTCAGTTTTATAATAAGACATATTTTTCAGGAGAAAAAAAAGAAAAAAATATTTCAGACCAATTTGACATTTATCTGTGCAATTCTAGAAACAAATGCATTTTCCTTGATTGGATGAAGGGATTCAGTGGTTCTTGGGTATTAAGGAAACACTGTTTTAGAGACAGGAGGATGCATCCTTACCCTAAATGAGCCCCCACTGGTCCATCAATATCTCCTTAAATTTAATTCATCAGTATAATATAAATAGAAAAACAAATGGCCCTTAAAATATCTGTCATGTTGCAGACTGCTAGCATCCGTAACTGGTGCCATGTGGCAGTTCAGTGATTAAAATGATTACAGAACAGGTGGCATTCAGCATTACCAGAGAGACCACACATCAGTCATTCAAGAACAGGAGTCAATTAAGCTTGTCTATTAAAATGCATCACTGTCTGCAGTCTTGAGCTACTTCTAAACTATAATTTAAAGACCACATATTCTCTGGAGGTTTTAGGAATAACAAAAATAATGCTAATGTTTGAAATGTCCCTTTTATTACCTGTACATCATTAGTGTAACAACTACCATCAGTTCAGTCTTCCAGATTTGTGAGTCATCATAAGACAGAGAAGCAAAGGACAGTGATCAGCCTAAACTAAATCAAAGTTTTTAGTTTAAAATCCATTTCCATAGTTTTTTGAACTGTGAATATATGTCATTTCGTTGAATTCTCTTATTCAGTGGGAATTCTGATTAATTTGCTGGCCTTTTAAAACAAATTGCATGTAAAAACTCCTAACACTTTTTATGGAGCACAGGGATATATTTGTTAGCTCTTTCTTAATAATGATAATGCATCTGGCTTTCTGGTACTGTCCTTTTTCCACGTATAAAGTTTAGGTTGCTACCTTGGAATTATATTCAGAAAGCGTCATACCTCAAAATCACTTGTTCACAATTCAATCCTATCCTCCCCTTTCACTCTTTATTATTTTCCCCTGGCATTCTTGGTGGCATACCTCATCTTTCAGGAACTGAGGCTTAAAACTTTGGAGTCAGACATAATTGACTGATTGTAACTTCTTTGGATAAAATTTCAAATTTTTAAAACATCTTCAAAGAGTACCACCTTTGTGCCAGTTGTCCAGATTCAGGTATTTTTCAAATTTTGCCTCATTTTTATTATTCTCTCTCTTTTTCTTTTTCTCTTGATAATACACCTAACTTGAAACATGTTAAACTAAGCTATGTCCCTTTGCTCCAAAACACTTCCAATCTACTGTCTAACAACAAGGATGATATTGTATATCACCAGAGTATAATTAGGTATAATATGAGTGTGACATAATTATTTGATAATATAATTGTCAAAGTGAAACAAAATTAATATTGATAGAGTACTTTTATCTGATGCATGTGTTTTTGATGGCCCAAAATAAAATCTGGAATCTTGTGTTGCATTTAATTTCCATCTCCTTTTATCTATTGTTATTGTTGCTGTTAGGAGGGCTATGGAAGAGATACTGATATTCCAGTATCAGTGCTCAGGAGAAGCAGTGTTCTCATGGGACAGTGAAACTTCAGTTAGACTAAGGACAGGGAGGCCTGGCGTGCTGCAGTCCACGGGGTCACAAAGAGTCGGACACGACTGAGCAACTGAACTGAAGGAGACAAAAGAAACATTAGAGGTGCTGTGACAGGAGGATTTAAGGGATTTGCTAACAATTAGCTCTGAATTTCAGAAGACCAGTGGAAGAATTCTGGGGAGTTGGGAAGTGGTGGAAGGTTGAGGAGGAGATATGCAGAACAATACGAGATAAGATGTGAAGAGGGCAACTTGAGCTTCTTGTGAAGAGGGACACAGACAGGGGGAAGGGGTATAATGAGATAAGTAAAATGAAGTCTTGGTGTCTTGCCAGGAGCACTCAGACTCTAGAACTTCCATGTGGCTCCAGCAGGGGAGGCTGGACTTGGGACAGACTGACTTCATGCTTATGAGCTCCTTCATGATTTCTCAAGATAGAGGCAGGAATGTTAAATGTATTTACTGTTTCTTCTAGCAATTCTGCTTAGGAATGGAGGATGGACTAATTTAAAAATAATGTACTTCTTTAATTTTTATTATGACTGCTTTCTCTTTTGACTACAAAGAATATTGCTGGATACTCAAAAGAAAGAAGTACTTAAGACACCAAATAGATAATTCCTAATAATAATGACTCAGAGGAGGCAATGGCACCCCACTCCAGTACTCTTGCCTGGAAAATCCCATGGACAGAGGAGCCTGGTGCGCTACAGTCCATGGGGTCGTGAAGAGTCGGACACAACTGAGCAGCTTCACTTTCACGTTTCACTTTCATGCATTGGAGAAGGAAATGGCAACCCACTCCAGTGTTCTTGCCTGGAGAATCCTAGGGACACTGGAGCCTGGTGGGCTGCCATCTATAGGTCGCACAGAGTTGGACACAACTGAAGTGACTTAGCAGCAGCAACAATAATAATGACTAATGAAGAATCCCTGTGACCTTACGAATTGAAACTAAAGCCTTTTCTTCAGTTCAGTTCAGTTCAGTCGCTCAGTTGTGTCCGACTCTTTGCGGCCCCATGAATCGCAGCACGCCAGGCCTCCCTGTCCATCACGAACTCCTGGAGTTCACTCAAACTCATGTCCATCGAGTCAGTGATGCCATCCAGCCGTCTCATCCTCTGTCGTCCCTTTCTCCTCCTGCCCCCAATCCCTCCCAGCATCTGAGTGTTTTCCAATGAGTCAACTCTTCGCATGAAGTGGCCAAAGTACTGGAGTTTTCTTACAACATATTAATTGATTAACTTTACTATTCTTTCTGTTTAAATAGAAAAGCCTTTCTTATCTAAGGACATAAAAGATTGCTCTAGTTAAATAAGAGAGATTAACATATATCAAAGGAAAGGCTGGTATTTGTTTCACAAGAAGCTTAATATAACTTATATTATAACAAGGTATGTATAATACATAGAAAAGTATATTTAGACTCCAGAATTTACATTTAATTACAAAATTGGTGAAGAAAAAAATCAGGAACTAAAAAAGAACACATGTTTAGATAAAAACTTCTAAATCTACATTTTAGGGAAATTAAAAGTTCTATCTACCTATTAATAACACTGAAGTTTACAAGATTATATCATGTATGTATTATTAGTAGGCAGTAGAATGAGGAGACAAGGATTACCTTAGGTTATATACATATTTTTCCTCTGTAAAATTTGTTTTACCGTGTTCATATATTACCTATTCAAATTCAATGAAAAATGAACTGCATTTGCTTAGCAGTGTACAAATCAGCTGTCCTGGTGTTTAAAATTCTCCAGTGCTGAGTATTCTATATGCCTTATTTTTGGTCATCCTCACAGTATCTCTTTAAAAATACATTGTTATTCCTATTGTTTTTACAGGAGAGAAGACTGAAGTTTATATAGATTGAGCAAATTGCTTAAGATCACACAGCTAGGAAGAAGAAACCCAGACTCTGAATTCAGGAGTCTTTATGTCGCTCTCAGAAGGGACTGTCAGGAGCTCAGCCAGTTGGAGGAGAGAGCTGAACTATTGAGGCTGTGTTGTTGTTGTTCAGTTGCAAAGTTGTGTTTAACTTTTTGTGACCCCATACATTGCAGCATGCCAGGCTTCCTCGTCCTTCACTATTTCCCCAAATTTGCTCAAACTGAGACCATAAATGATGCCATCCAACCATATCCTCTGCTGCCCTCTTCTCTTGTCCTCGGTCTTTCCCAGCATCAGGGTCTTTTCCAATGAGTCAGCTGTTTACATTAGGTGGCCAAAGTATTAGAGCTTCTGCTTCAGCATCAGCCCTTCCAATGAGTATTCAGGGTTGATTTCATTCGGGATTGCCTGATTTGATCTCCTTGTGTCCAAAGGACTCTCAAGAGTCTTCTCCACCACCACAATTCAAAAGCATCAATTCTTCGGTGCTCAGCCTTTTTTATGGTCCATCTCTCACATCTGTACATGATTACTGGGAAAACCATAGATTTGACTATATAGACCTTTGTTGGCAAAGTGATGTTTCTCCTTTTGAATATTCTGTCTAGGTTTGTCATGGCTTTTCTTCTAAGGAGGAAACATCTTTTAATTTTGTGGCTACAGTCATTGCAGTGATTTTGGAGCCCAAGAAAATAGAATCTCTTTCCGGTTTTTCCCAGTCTATTTGTCATGAAGTAATGGGAGCAGATACCATGATTTAGTTTTTTGAATGTTGAGTTTTAAGCCAGATTTTTCACTCTCCTCTTTCACCCTCATCAAGAGACTCTTTAGTTCCTCTTCGCTTTTTGCCATTAGAGTGGTATTATCTGCTTATATGTGGTTGTTGATATTTCTCCTGGAAATCTTAATTCTAGTTTGTGATGTATCCAGTCTGGCATTTCACAAGTTAAATAAATAGAGTGACACTACGTAGCTTTGATGTACTCCTTTCCCAATAATGAACCAATTCATTGTTCCTTCTCTGGTTCTAACTATTGCTTCTTGACCTGCATGCAGATTTCTCAGGACAGGTAAGGTGGTCTGGTATTCCCATCTCTTTAAGAATTTCCCACAGTTTGTTGTGATCCACAGAGTCAGAGGCTTTAGTGTAGTCAATGAAGCAGATGCAGATTATTATTATTATTATTTTTCTTTTGGAATTCCCTTGCTTTTTCAATGATCCCACAGATGTTGGTAATTTGCCTTCTGGTTTCTCTGCCTTTTCTAATTTCAGCCTGTACATTTGGAAGTTCTCAGTTCACATACTGGTGAAACCTAGCTTGAAATATTTTGAGCATTACCTTGCTAGCATGTGAAATGAGTGAAATTATACAGTAGTTTGAACATTCTTTGGCATTGCCTCTCTTTGAGGTTGGAATGAAAACTGACCTTTTCCAGTTCTGTGACCATAGCTGAGTTTTGAGGCTAAGAAGAGCCATTAAAGCAACAAACAAAAAGCTTAAGGAGTTGAGTGCTCTATCACTTACTGCTCTAGTCTAAGTAGGAGGCTGAAACTGGAGAAAATACCAATTGCCTCTGTTCCATTTCCCCACAGGGAACAGCACACAGCATCCATGGACTCATTCAGGGTCAATTGGATTGGCACAGTGTGAGGGGCATCTCGTTGTTGACAGAGCACAGAACAAAAGGCTCTGGAAGTTTTTTGTCTAGGGGAGCTTGAGGCGGGAGAGCTTGGAGGAGAAAAGTACTGGGTACTCAGAGTAGGACAAAGTATCTTCAAGACCTCTGCCCAAGGTCTCAAATAAAATAGACCTCGGAATGAAGGCACATGGACTAGCTAGGAAATAAAGAGATGAACCCTTGACTGGCCAGGGGTGCTTGAGTCCATGGCAGCAGCTCCCTTCAGAGACCACAGTGCATTTTGTATGCACCAAACTTGGTGTGGGTACGACAGCCTTCCTCTATAAGGAATGCCAAGTAAAATCTTTGTAATTTCCTGTGGTCAGATCTGAGAAATCATACAGACTATTCAGGGACCTCATATCCTGTACACAGAACACAGCCAGATATGAACACCTTCCTCTGTATATTTCTACATCTTGCCTGACTCTGCCACCTCTTTATCTAAGGCTGGTCCTTCTACCTGTTCTAAGGACTTAGGACCTATTAATTATAGCCTTTTCCTTATTTAACTTTTCTCTCAAAGGAATTTCAACCCTAAACATTTAAAGAGCATTAAGTATCTTCCATCTTAAAAAAGAACAGGCAAGCTGTCATCGGATGTGTTTTGCTGATGCAATTTACTGGCTGACTGTTTGTGGCATCAGTAACCTTAAATTATTTCCTGATCTTTCTGATATCTTCCAAGTACACAAGTTGACTGGCAATGAGACCATAAAAAATAGAACTGTGTGAAAATGAATAGAGTTTAAATTAAATTGAATGGCAATATTTAAGGTCTTTTATAAACTTTTGGTTACAAAAATGTGAACACAGTGAAAAATATGACTTATTTCCCTTTAGTAAATTTTCTGAAATTTCAGATCCAAGTTTACTGCCCTCCAAATGCACTGTTAAATAACATTTGTACTCAGACTGAAACCCCCTCATTAAAGCAATCTTTGGATTTTTACCATTTATATTTATAAATCTATGTGAAAATCTACTCTATTATTTATTTATATATACATATTTAATAAATATGTATGTATTATATATCTTACTCATATGATACTATTTACAATATTGTAAAGTAATTAGCCTCCAAGTAAAATATATAAATTTAAATTAAAAAATAAATAAATAAATGAAAATAAATAAATAAAATTATATTTAAAAAATATTTGAAACATGATGTTAGGATATTTCTGAATCTTCTCACTGAAGATTCCTAGTGCCCTCCATTGATGCCTTTTCCACTAGTCCACAAAACTTTCTTTTAGTTCATTTCTTCAGAGTATTATTCCATTTTAAATGATACTAAGTGGGAAAAGTTTTAATTGCTCTTGCTGTGTTATCTCACTAATGTGACACCTTCCAGTGACAGTTACCTGCATTATGGAAAACCTGATATTAGAAGGCTAGCGGGAGATATATCTGCTTGAGGCTACACCTCTAAGTAAACATTAAAGGTGGTGGATAGAGAAGCCTTCATTCTCAGGCATAGTGGTAACATTATGCAGAGACAGAGAGAGATGACAAGGATTTGGTTGGGGGAAATTGAGACAAAGTTGGACTGAAGGATTCAATTTGAACTGTGATGCATTTCAAAGGTGGCAATTTACCTCTGAGGGTAGAAACTGGAAGTGTGTTTTTGGTTAGAGCACTGACCCTTTGGTGGGGTTATTGATTTTGTGGGCCAGCATCTAGAATTAAAGAGTTCTCTCAGAGATCAATATGAACAGAGAGGAAGGGAGACCCTGACAATTTTCTGCTTTGAGACTGGATATTATCTAAGGGAGTCAAATAGTTAGGGTCTATATATTGATGGTAATCTAAGTTTTAGCATACAAGTAGTATTGTTTGTTTAAAAAATGATGTCCTTCTGTGGAAGCAAGTAAGTAGGAGGGAGAAACATCCTGTTGATTCTCACCTGGAATTCTCCTCAGTTGCTACCTTCATGCTTCACTGACTGTTGATGCTGAAAAATCCTTTCAGCTGGGAAAACTCCTTCACTTTCACAGTTTAGTACTATTACTGAAAACCATGGGGGTTTTCTTACTTCCATATTAAAATGTAAATATTTGATACCACTTCCTTTCTGGAAAGAGTCAGGACACTAGAATTTTGAAAAAGGAATAAGATAATTTATATGGACTGGGACAGGCACAGGGAAGGAAGCTGAGTAAACTAGAGATACTTAGCTACAACAAAGTTTAATCTAAATCAGCAGATGAACATGAGATTCTTTCATATGTGCACTCATAACATTCATTCAGCAATTATTTAATAATTCACCTACAACATGCCAGCCAGTGGATTTATAAGAGGTTTATGGAGGAATTGACTTCTGTCATGAAAGCTATACAGTGAACTAAGATTTACATTAACACTTAAATTTGTCCTAAATCTTAGAATGGAAAGTTCAATTCAGCTCAGTTCATATTCAATAGCTTTTTCTCCCAGGGCCCAACAATGTGACCCAGTTAGAATATGCCTAATTTCTAATTACTGTATTTTAGAAACAGTTTCATGATTTTGATTCTGATATTATAATGATGCCACAGTTCAGTTCTGCCCTTGATGATAAGCACTACATCTGATTGTATTGTATTATGCTTAGTTGCTCAGCCTTGTCTGACTCTTTGTGACCCCATGAAGGGGTCCACCAGGCTCCTCTGTCCATGGGGATTCTCCAGGCAAGAATACTGGAGAGGGTTGCCATGTCCTCCTCCAGGGGATCTTCCCAACCCAGGGATTGAACCCAGGTCTCCTGCATTGCAGGTGGATTCTGTACCATCTGAGGCCACCAGGGAAGCCCATGAATACTGGAATGGGTAGCCTATCCTTCTCCAGAGGATCTTCCTGACCCAGGAAGAGTGCCCCAAACTCAAACTTGTCTAGGGGCTCTTTATTGTTGTAAAGTTGACAGGCTGTGTGTTTAGAAACTATTAATTTTACCTATAGAGTCCTCAAATACACTCCTTGGCCTGATAATATATTTAGGGTCTAAATACATTAGGATGGGGAATCCCTGACAGTCCAGTGGTTAGGACTCCAGGCTTCCACTGCAGAAGGCCCAGGTTCAATCCCTGTTTGGGGAACTAAGATCCCATAAGCTGCATGGCACAGCCAAATACACACACATATGTATTAAACACACACACATATATACATATATAAACACATATAAAATATATATGAAAGAAAGTGAAAGTGATGGAGAAGTCGCTCAGTTGTGTTTGACTTTTTGCAACCCCATGGACTGTAGCCTACCAGGCTCCTTTGTCCATGGGATTTTCCAGTCAGGAGTACTGGAGTGGGTTGCTATTTCCTTCTACAGGGGATCTTGCTGACCCAGGGATCGAACCAGGTCTCCCGTTTTGCAGGCAGACACTTTACCCTCTAAGCCACCAGAGAAGCCCTAAATATATATATATTCAGTTCAGTTCAGTTCAGTTGCTCAGTTGTGTCCGACTCTTTGCGGCCCCATGAATTGCAGCACGCCAGGCTTCCCTGTCTATCACCAACTCTCGGAGTGCACCCAAACTCATGTGCATTGAGTCTGTGATGCCATCCAGCCATCTCATCTTCTGTCATCCCCTTCTCCTCCTGCCCCCAATCCCTCCCAGCATCAGGGTCTTTTCCAATGAGTCAACTCTTCGCATGAGGTGGCCAAAGTACTGGAGTTTCAGCCTCAGCATCAGTCCTTCCAATGAACACCCAGGACTTGTCTCCTTTAGGATGGATTGGTTGGATCTCCTTGCAGTCCAAGGGACTCTCAAGAGTCTTCTCCAACACCACAGTTCAAAAGCATCAATTCTTCAGTGCTCAGCTTTCTTCACAGCCCAACTCTCACATCCATACATGACCACTGGAAAAACCATAGCCTTGACTAGACGGATGTTTGTTGACAAAGTAATGTCTCTTCTTTTTAATACGCTATCCAGGTTGGTCATAACTTTCCTTCCAAGGAGTAAGCATCTTTTAATTTCATGGCTGCAGTCACCATCTGCAGTGATTTTGGAGCCCAAAAGAAAAAAGTCTGACACTGTTTCGTTTCCCCATCTGTTTCCCATGAAGTGATGGAACCAGATGCCATGATCTTTGTTTTCTGAATGTTGAGCTTTAAGCCAACTTTTTCACTCTCTTATTTCACTTTCATCAAGAGGCTTTTTAGTTCCTCTTCACTTTCTGCCATATTAAGATGAAATAATATATTAAGATGCTCAGTTCTGAGACCACCTGCCAATTCATAGCTCTGTTTGGGGGTGTGACCTCACAAGAAGTTGTTGAGATGATCCATTACTAGACTTCCATTTAAGTCAGGGACTGAGCCCAAACCAGAAGAATGGTTCCCTGTGTGTAATATGACCATGATTAATCAGGCCATATTATTTTTGCATGAACAGTTCTGTTACAGTAAAATGTTGCTATAATATGATAAAGTTATGGAAATAAATAGGTTTTTTGGAGCTAAACAGATCACTTAAACTCAAGGCCTTATTTTTTTCAACTTTCTTTATTCTTAAAAGTTGGTGTTAAATGTTCCTTCAGTCAATTATTCCCCTGCCACACTCCATTCAACCAGTTCATCCTCAGTTTACTTGCTATAATTTGCATGCTGAAGATGGAGCTTGCTATGATAACATTCTACCTGCTTTGTTCTTTACCCAAGGTGAACACTTGAACACCAGACTTTAATAATTGGTCCCTTGGGAATATAAATATTTAAAAAAGTGATAAGCTACAAAATACAATTGTATCCTTACATTTTCCCTAAAATATAAACTTTCCTGAACCACACTGAATATTCTTTCTTGTCTCCTGTGTCAAAATGACATCACAATTTTAAACAACGACACTGTTTTAGATGGATTCTACAGTGGTTTCCCCTGTGAGGTAGTTAGCTCATTTAAAATAAAGTGCCTCATCTCTAGCACGCCAAGAAACTGCATGACATGTTAAATATAACTCTGTTGAATGCCCATCATCAAGAGTAAGCATGTAAACAGTAAGTCACTCATTCCTGATTGCATTTTCTGTTGCTCAGCTGGCTGAACCTATTCATATTCTTGTTATTTTAACAGTTTATTTACAGCCTATATTTAAATAATTCCTTCTTCAAAACAAGTTTCTGAAGTGGATAAAAATTTGCATCTTCCTGATGTCACATTAGTTAAAGCACAGAGCAGATATATTCAGCATGTCAGAATATAGTTAATAAATGATCACTAGGTTTGTGTAAACTGTTGGGGCACTTTTATTTCTTATTATAGGTAGTTGTGCTTCATCCAGCCCAGCGTTTCTCATGATGTACTCTGCATATAAGTTAAATAAGCAAGATGACAATATACAGCCTTGATGTACTCCTTTCCCAATTTGGAACCAGTCTGTTGTTCCATGTCCAGTTGTAACTGTTTCTTCCTGACCTGCATACAGATTTCTCAGAAGGCAGGTCAAATGGTCTACTATTTCCATCTCTTTAAGAATTTTCCACAGTTTGTTATGATTGACATAATCAAAGGCTTTGGCATAGTCAATAAAGCAGAAGTAGATGTTTTTACTGGAACTCTCTTGCTTTTTTGATGATCCAGTGGATGTTGGCAATTTAATCTCTGGTTCCTCTGTGTTTTCTAATCCTGCTTGAACATCTGGAAGTTCATGGTTCACATATTGTTGAATCCTGGCTTGGAAAATTTTGAGTGTTACTTTACTAGCATGTGAGATAGCATGTGAGATGAGTGCATTTGTGCAGTAGTTTGAATATTCTTTGGCATTGCCTTTCTTTGGGATTGGAATGAAAACTGACCTTTTCCAGTCCTGTGGCACTGCCAAGTCTTCCAAATTTGCTGACATATTGAGTGTAGCACTTTCACAGCATCGTCTTTGAGGATTTGAAATAGCTCCACTGGAATTCCATCACCTCCACTAGCTTTATTCGTAGTGATAAGGCCCACTTGGCTTCACATTCTAGGATGTCTGGTTCTAGGTGAGTGATTACATGATTGTGGTTATCTGGGTTGTGAAATCTTTTTTGTATAGTTCTTCTGTGTATTGTTGCCACCTCTTAATATCTTCTGCTTCTATTAGGTCCATAACATTTTTGTCCTTTATTGAGCCCATCTTTGCATGAAATGTTCACTTGGTATCTCTAATTTTCTTGAAGAGATCTCTAGTCTTACCCATTCTATTTGGGTTTGAGTAGACTCTGGAAGTTGGTGATGGACAGGGAGGCTTTGTGTGCTGCAGTTCCTGGGGTCTCAGAGTTGGACACGACTGATTGACTGACATAAACTGATAGGTAGTTGACTAATTATTGGATATTTTTATTTAAAACTAAATAACCTCAGGTCTCAAGCTTCTCAGTTTTTTGTTGCTCTTTTTCATATTAAAAAATCAGTATTTTTCACTTTATAGTGAGAATATAATTTAACCTAGAAAGAATAATTGCTACTGAGCCTCTTTCAAGTATCTACAGAGGATTAATCTAGATCCACTGTGTCCGTTTTTATTTTTAACAGTATATTAAGTGAATACATATTATATAAAGGGTATAAAATAAGAGAAACACACAGAAACTAAAAGTTATATAATATCATATCTATTTCTTGTGTCTTGTCTTTTAGTATATTTAAAAAACAATGGATGAAGGTGTGTGTGGATCAAAGATAAGCTGCTGCTAGACATTGTCAGAATGCCTTTCCTGTTCCTGGAGATGTAATTTTAATTTCTTGAATATTGTCATTAGCAACCTGCCATTTTCCAAAACTGTTGCATTATCTATGAGTGGAAGCTCATGTTGGCTTAGGCCCTGCCTTTGCTCTGAAAGGAAACTTTTATGGGGAGCCTCTTAGTATCATTGTAGGCAGATTTTCCTTGGATGGGCCTCCATATTCCCAGAGGATGTCTTGAGCTACAAAATCCAAATGGGAGATTTGAGACTGTGCCATAAATTACATTGCTTCATCCTATTTTTTTTTCATGAATATTTTTAGGAGACTTTGCCTATAAATGTTTTTCTAAAAGTGGTTAATATTGGACTGTCTCTGAGAAATACTGTTTTTATGGGGGATGTGCCCATAAAGTATTATAAGCCTGATCTGTCCAGGAAGGCAGAGCAACCTTATATTTCTCTTACCTTGTCAGGATTAGAGACTACTCAGAAGGACTCAACCAGGTTGTATATAGTGACACCAACTAGATGAGCAGTGTCCCCTGAATGGGACATATAACCTAGTAAATAACCAAGAATGTGGAGGATTTACTGCTTATTGCTATTTTCTTTCACCCTAGTTATTTTTTAAATATTGACTTGAAACAGAATAGAAGGAAATAAGTCTTGAATTGAAAGAGAAGGGAGCTCCCTTCAGGAAGGCCAAGTAGCATGCCAAATCCTAGAAGAAGGAGGGCATGACTAGACTTTTTTTTCAGAGAAATGAGAGGGTTCTTTGGATATATTTACAGGCAAGTCTCAATAGCAAGATGACCCATGAGATGCCATGTTGGGGATGTCCTGAACAGGTGCCATGGCCAGTGACTTGTGGAGAGGGTATCTGACATCTAGTCTTGGGCTTTTGTTTTCTGTTCATTTTTTGGGGCTCCAAAATCACTGTAGATGGGTGATTGCCACCATGAAATTAAAAGATGTTTGCTCCTTGGAAGGAAAGCTATGACAAATTTAGATATCATATTAAAAAGAAAAGACATTATTTTCTAGCAAAAGTCTGTGTAGTCAGAGCTATGCGTTTTCCATTAGTCATGTGTGGATGTCAGAGTTGGACCATAAAGATGGCTGTTTGCGTGTTAGTCACTCAGGCATGTCTGACCCTTTGTGACCCCATGGACTGTAGCCTGCTAGACTCCTCTGTCCATGGGATTTTCCAGGCAATAATACTGGAGTGGGTTGCCATTTCCTTCTCCAGGGGATCTTCCCAACCCAGGGATCAAACCTGTGTATTCTGTGTCTCCTGCATTGCAGGCAGATTCTTTGCCTGCTAAGCCACTGGGGAAGCCTGAGAGCCAAAGAATTGATGCCTTTGAATTGTAGTGTTGAATAAGACTCTTGAGAGTCCCTTGGACTGTAAGAAGATCAAACCAGTCTTAAAGGAAATCAGTGCTGAATGTCCTTTGGAAGGACTGATCCTGAAGCTGAAGTTCCAATACTTTGGCCACCTGATTGATGCAGAGAGCCAACTCATTAGAAAAGGCCCTGATGCTAGGAAAGACTGAAGTCAGGAGGAGAAGAGGACAATAGAGGACAAGATGGTTGAACGGCATCACCGACAATGGACGGGAGTTGAGCAAGCTCCAGGAAATGGTGAAGGACAGGGAAGCCTGGTGTGCTGCAGTCCATGGGGTCGCAAAGAGTCAGACACAACCGAGCAACTGAACAACAGCAGCAGCATACTGATAACATCTAGCCTTTCACAAAATTTGCTTAAACTTTCTGGCCTGTGTTAAATGAACTTTGTGGGAACTCGAGGAAACTGTGTTCACATTTTTGGCTCATTAGATTTGAAGATGGCTTCAACAGTGCAAAGAATTGGTTACCAGGCACCAAGAAGCCAGGAGCACTGTTCTAGAACAAAAGCTGGAATGGGACAATGAGCCTAGATTTGTGGAATATGTAAGCCTTTCCTAGAGATTCTCAGAAATACTCAGTCATAAGAATACAGTGAAAGACTGCCTGCAGAAACAGAACAGGTGGTGTGTATAGTAGTTGATTATTGAATAGAAGATAGGAGGAGAACAGATTGCCTTTGGTATTATCTTTAGAAATACTAAAGGGGTTTGGTGTTTTTAGGGGTTCTTAATCTGGGATCTCCAGGGGCTCTATGGACAAGCTACATTATAATCAACATTTCGTGTATGCATATATTTTCTGTTTGGGAAAAACTTATATTTCTTATTTGATTCTAAAAACAAGAAGAAGTCAAAATAAGGCACTGGTGTATCTCTGGTTATAGCATATTAGTTTTATATGTTTTTGGAACTGTTTTTTCTTCCTTTCAGTTTAACATTATACTTTAAGTATTTTCTCCAGGTAATAATTATTATTTGAAGGCATCAATTTTGTTGGCTGCCTCATATTCTAAAATAGAGATAGATTATAATTTATTTAAGCATTATGTTATTACTAACCAACTCATTTTCTAATTATTTGCTATAAAAAAAATAATGTGACTGTAGCAAGCAGAATGCTAAAAGTGGCCCTCCAAGCCTCTCTGCCTCAATTTTTGGAACCTGTGAAGACAGGAGGTGTCATCCCCAGGACTTTGTTCTTTATATGGCAGTTGACCTTTAGATGGGAAGACAATCCTATTCTAATCACATGCCCCCATTTAAGAACAGAGTTTTCCTCGGCAGAGCAGGAAATCAAAGAGGCGGAAAGCACAAACAAGATTCTGTGCTCTCTTGCTAGCTTTGATGATGGATGGTGCCATTTGCTCAGGACTGAAGGTGGCCTCTAGACGCTGGTTGCAGGGTTTCTGTTCCTGTTCCCGACTTTAATGTGAATATTGTTTTACTGCTTAACATACTGTTTAAAAGTAGACAGTTTTAAATATGATGTTAGAGCTTCCTTAAGTGCTATGCAGTGTGATCAGGTACTATGACTTGGGATATCAGATTTATTCTAATAGCATCTTCTCTTTTCTCTTTTTTCATGTAACATATAATGAAAAAGAAAAACTTACGGACTTCACAAGCCAAGTTTGACTATTTATATTTTCTGAGAAAACCAAAAATTTCACAAAATTTCCCAAATATGTTTGTATAGTATTTTATTTTTTAAAATAATCTATGCTACATTGTTCGGAGAAGGCAATGGCACCCCACTCCAGTACTCTTGCCTGGAAAATCCTGTGGTTGGAGGAGCCTGGAAGGCTGCAGTCCACGGGGTTGCTGAGAATTCAGACATGACTGAGCGACTTCACTTTCACTTTTCACTTTCATGCATTGGAGGAAATGGTAACCCACTCCAGTGTTCTTGCCTGGACAATCCCAGGGACGGGGGAGCCTGGTGGGCTGCCGTCTATGGGGTTGCACATGACTGAAGTGACTTAGCAGTGGCAGCTACATTGTTACAATTAAATTTTATTTTTAAAAATAATTTTAAAGCATATTTTCTTTAAAACTATTATACCTTGCCATAATGTAACAGTTTAGTATTTTACAATTATCTTTTGCATTTATTTATCAATTCTATTTCTTATTTACTATTGAATAATTTCTACTTTTAAAATGATTTTGGATCTCAACACTGTTTTGGCTATTCAGTTATGTGACAGTTTTCATCATATTCTAAATATGTTATGCTTCGATTATACCTTTCACCCAGTAGTTAGGTAAATTAAAACACCTCAGTCTTCAGACATTTTGTTTAAACTTTATTAGTAATTTCAAATTAGAGAACATTTAGGAAAGGCACTAAATACCACAAATATTTGTAGCCTAATATTGCCAGGTTCCAGCCCCAGCAGGATCCAGGGGTAACCTCAGGATGATGGCATAGCCAATAAGGAAAGTAAAAGGGGAGAGAAAGAGGCTTGATCTTCCTTGGTTTACACAGAAAGCCAATAAAGCTCCTTCCTGTGTTCCAAAGAGTCATCCTGAAAGAAGAACAGAGAGAAAAAAGAGAAAAAAGGAAAAAAAAGAATGACACAGGGAGACCAAGCTTCAGTGAGCGAGGCACATAACTTTATTTTCAAAAGGAACTTTTATACCTTGACTTGTACACAGAGGGAAATGAAAGATGCAAAGTTATACAGAGTCAGCCCAAACATTACATCTGTTTTGTCTTTATCGAAACCAGGATTTTTTTTTCTGCATACCTTTCCCATAAACAATGTTGTGTACATTATCTTCTGGCCTTGAAGGCCTGTGGACATGTTATGACCCTTTTTTGATAAAGGGTGCTCAACCAGAAAACTTATTTTCCCTTGAAGTGTTTTTTCTTTATATTTCTAATGTATGTCAGCCTCATAAAGTGCTAAACAGAGTTACATTCTCAGGGAGCAAAGGTGCAGTGAGTTACAACAAAGAAAGAACCAATTAGCTCAAAGGTCTGATGTGGTTAATTCCAAGGCTACTACTTGTTTTTCTTACATTCCAACCATGTTAACCAATGCACTCCCAGGTGCACAATAGATAATATGGGAACTTGGCAGCAAGCATTGGCTCAACAATGAAATCCTACACCAGCACTACTCTAATAGTTTTTAACTCTTTGAAAGGCTCTATATTTTTAGAATGTTTTAGGCTTCCCGTGTCTCATGGTGGGGAGGCTGTGAACAATCACATGTGTATCTGCAAGAGTCTAGATAAACCTGTCAGGAAAGCTAGAAAGCCATCAGAGGGGTTTGAATTGAAACACTCCTATCATGCCCAGGAGACTTATCAACTACAGCCCTAAGTTGACTTTTTCCAGAGAAAGGTGGTTGGGGATAGCCCCCTGTTAATATCAGAAGAGTTGGTGAAAGGCATAATATAGTAAGACAGACAGATTCCGGTTTTGGGGTAGATGCTCGAGCAGATCCAGGGGGTCCCTCGAGCCATGATCTGCCTTGCTCGTCATGGCTCTTCCACATGACCTTGTCATGGGTGGGATCTCCCATGGTGGCTCCCAGCATAATATATGATTAATTTTATAAATGTTTTGTAAGTACTTAAATCTATACTCTCTTTGTATGTCATTTAATGATTCTGTCATAATAATAGGAATTCTGTGGCTTAATTTTATTTCCTTCATCATTTAACGACTGAAAAATATGTTAATGTCAACTACAATAACTTCAATTCCTTCCTGACATGCTTATTATATAACATATTCATATTTTACACTATGTTGCACATAAAATTTTGTGTTAAATTTTAAGTTTACAATACACTTCTTATGGGAATAAAGTGACCCTTACTTGCATTCATTGCTTTGAGTCTTGGATTCATATTGTCTGAAGTTAGCACTGTTATCCATACTTATTTAAAGTATTTTTAAAGCAATAGTAGTAATACAGTAGAATTTGGTGATTATAGAATATGGACAAGTGAAATGAATGGCAGCAGTGTCATAAGGAATGGGAAGGAAGAATTGGAAATCACAGTGGTATAGTATTATTTTAAAGTGGATATGTTAGCTAAAAACATATTATAAATGCTAGGGAAACCACTAAAATGACTTTTTAAAAAGCATAATATACACTAAGTTGGGATAAAAATGGTATGTAATCCTCAATGAAAATCAAAAGGCAGAAAGAAAAAGAAAAAGAAGAAATGCAATGAATAGGAAGCAACTTAAATATGGTAGATATTTAATTAAACTGTATCTACAATCATATAAAATACAAATGATCTAAATATGCCAATTAAAAGATGGAAATTGTCAGAATAGATAAAGTGCTTCAGATCAAACTATATATTATTTAAAAGAAATTTACTTTAAAGACCAGATAGATTAAAAGAGATGGCAAAGGGTATATCATGCTAACACTAATCCAAAGAAAGTTCAGTTCAGTTCAGTCGCTCAGTCATGTCCGACTCTTTGTGACCCCATGAATCTCAGCATGCCAGGCCTCCCTGTCCATCACCAACTCCTGGAGTTCACTCAAACTCACGTCCATCAAGTCAGTGATGCCATCCAGCCATCTCATCCTCTGTCATCCCCTTCTCCTCCTGCCCCCAATCCCTCCCAGCATCAGAGTCTTTTCCAATGAGTCCACTCTTTGCATGAGGTGGCCAAAGTACTGGAGTTTCACTTTAGCATCATTCCTTCCAAAGAACACCCAGGACTAATCTTCAAAATGGACTGGTTGGATCTCCTTGCAGTCCAAGGGACTCTCAAGAGTCTTCTCCAACATCACAGTTCAAAAGCATCAATTCTTCAGCACTCAGCTTTCTTCACAGTCCAACTCTCACACCCATACATGACTACTGGAAAAAACCATAGCCTTGACTAGATGGATCTTTGTGGCAAAGTAAATTCTCTGCTTTTGAATATGCTATCTAGGTTGGTCTTAACTTTTCTTCCAAGGAGTAAGCGTCTTTTAATTTCATGGCTGCAGTCACCATCTGCAGTGATTTTGGAGCCCAAAGAATAAAGTCTGACACTGTTTCCACTGTTTCCCCATCTATTTCCCATGAAGTGATGGGACCAGATGCCATGATAGAGTAGCTCTATTAATTTCAGATAAAGCAAACTCCAGAACAAGGCAGTGTTTTAGTCACCTTTTATTCACCCCATTGATGAGGAAGGCATTCTTACTCTGAAATTATAGAGATGGGTGAACACATAGCACCCTGCACTGAACAGATGAAGTCACAGTGGTTTATTATTATATTTTTCCTAAATTTATTTTATCTTGGAATATAATTGATTTATAATATTGAGGTTTTGATATACAGCAAAGTGATTCAGTTACATATGTACATATATCCATTCTTTTTCAGATTCTCTCCCATTTAGATAATTACGGACTATTGAGTCAAGTTCCCTGTGCTTACAGTAGGTCCTTGTTGATTATCTACTTTATATACAGTAGTGTGTATATGTTAATCCCAAACTCCTAGTTTATACCAAATACTCACAAACTTTGAAAACAAATTTATGGTCACAGTGGTTTATTAGTCACATATACCCACACCCCAGGGTGGGAGGACATGCACATCAGGCAGGACCACATGGGAACTGCATTTGAGAACAGAACGAAGGAACAGGGCCTGTGGGAGGCAGGCTTTGTGACATTAAGAGAAAAGGGTGTTTCCTGGTTCCCGTGGGAGGGTGTGTTTAGCTTCTTCGTATAATTCTGTCTACTAGCAGAGAACTGAAACCTAATATTCAGGGTAAACTGTGCCTGATCCCCAAGATCATGGTTGTTTGGTCAGGATAGTCTCATCTGAGGAAGCAGAATGGTGAGGGAAACGTGTTTAGGCCATTTGAGGCCCTCCCAATTATATTAGAAATCAATAGTATGTGTAATTTTGGATCTTAAATTTATGTCTTACATCCTAGAAATATTATTAGAGGTAAAGGGGGCATAACAGGTCGATTCCCTAAGAACCCATAACAATCCTAAATGTGTATGAACTTAACACCAGAGCAATGATACTTGAAGCAAAATCTGTTAACTGAAAAGAGAAATAGATAAATCCACAGTTAAAGTTCAAGATTTCAACACCCCTCTGTCAGGAATTGATAAATCAAGCAGACAGGAAATCAGTCCTGATTTTAGACCTGAACAGCAGTATCACTCAACTTGATCTAACTGACATTTATAGAATATTTCATCCTTTTTAGAAAGACAAAATGATAAAGGGGATAATAGATCAGTGATTGCTAGGGATTCAGTGATGGGAAAATAATACTTTAGAAGAGTGAAATTATTCTTTATGTTACTGTAATGGTGGATATGTGGCCCTCTGCAATTGTCTAAACTCCAGAATTTTATAAAACAACGAAGCTTAATGGGTGTGGGAAAGAAGCCACCTTGGATATTGTGGCACCCTGATTTGGGGAATGCAGAAGAATTCGCATTCGTTTGTGACAGAGTAATTTACACATCTTCCTTGATTTATGATGGGTTACATCCCAATAAACCCATCCAAAGTTTTATGTCTAACACTCATTTAGCAGACCTAACCTACAGAACATCATAGTTTAGACTGCTGCTGCTGCTAAGTAGCTTCAGCCCTGTCCAACTCTGTGTGACCCCATAGACGGCAGCCCACCAGGCTCCTCTGTCCCTGGAATTCTCCAGGCAAGAACACTGGAGTCGGTTGCCATTTCCTTCTGCAATGCATGAAAGTGAAAAGTGAAAGTGAAGTCACTCAATCGTGTCTGACTCTTTGCAACCCCATGGACTGCAGCCCACCAGGCTCCTCCGTCCATGGGATTTTCCAGGCAAGAGTACTGGAGTGGGTTGCCATTGCCTTTTCCTAGCTTAGACTAGTCTACCTAAAATGAGCTCAGAACACTTATATTAGCCTGTTCTTAGGAAAAATCATCAAACACAAAACCTATTTTATAATAAGTTTAATATCATGTAATTTATTGAATATTGTACTGAAAGTGAAAACCAGGATGGTTATTTGTGTACAGCATGGTTCTAAGTGTATTGGTTGTTTACCCTCATGATCATGTGACTGCCCAGGAGCTGTGGCTGCTATTGCTGCCCAGCCTCATGGGAAAGTCTTCTATCAAATATGGCTAGTCCTGAAAAAAAAATCAATATTCAAAATCTGAAGTACAGTTTTTATTGAGTGCATATCACTTTCCCACCATGGTAAAGTTGAAAAATTTAAGTCAAACCATCATTTAGCTTCACTGAAGAGGATGTAAGAAAAGTAAGAAATGAGTACAGTCTGTGTTTTATCAATAAGCACAAAACCCAGTGGATAAAATTGAGGGTCCAGTGGTCATGTATGGATGTGAGAGTTGGACTGTGAAGAAAGCTGAGCGCCAAAGAATTGATGCTTTTGAACTGTGGTGTTGGAGAAGACTCTTGAGAGTCCCTTGGACTGCAAGGAGATCCAACCAGTCCATTCTGAAGGAGATCAGCCCTGGGTGTTCTTTGGAAGGAATGATGCTAAAGCGAAACTCCAGTACTTTGGCCACCTCATGCAAAGAGTGGACTCATTGGAAAAGACTCTGATGCTGGGGGGGATTGGGGCCAGGAGGAGAAGGGGACGACAGAGGATGAGATGGCTAGATGGCATCACTGACTCGATGGATGTGAGTCTGAGTGAACTCTGGGAGTTGGTGATGGACAGAGAGGCCTGGCGTGCTGCGATTCATGGGGTCTCAAAGAGTCGGACATGACTGAGCAACTGAACTGAACTGATGAACAATTATGAAACTACTAGACAGATTTTCTGGAATTTAGCCACGGAGGGGTAGACAGCGGTTTTTCTCACTGTTAGAGTGGTGGAATGCAGATCAGCAGGCAGGCAGCCAGAATGATCCATAGAGTTATGAATTAGAGTTGCAGACATCAGTATGGCATAATGTTCATCTTTTCTAGACCCAGATCAATACAGTATAGAAACAGGTATGAAAGTAAAAGTGAAAACCATTCAGTGATGTCTTACTCTTTGTGAACCCATGGACTGTAGCTCGCCAGATTCCTCTCTTCATGGGATTCTCCAGATAAGAATACTGGAGTGGATATCCACTGCCTTCTCCAGGGGATCTTCCATAATCAGGGATTGAACCCAGGTCTCCCACAATGCAGGCAGGTTCTTTACCATATGAGCCACCAGGGAAGCCCAGGAACATGTATAGGTAAGTGTATATTTCAGGATAATGTATGAGACAACCTGGGTGGATCTTGAGGGCATTGTGCTCAGTAAATTAAGTCAGTAACAGACAAATAATAATTTTATTTCTATGTAGAGTCTAAAAAGCACAAACTCATAGAAACAGAGAAGACTGGTGGTTGCTGTGGTGTGGGGTAGAGTGGGATGGGGTAAATGGGCAAAGGTAGTAAATGAGTGTAAAATTTGAATTATAAGATGAAGTTCTGGGAGCATAATGTATAGCATGTTGACTATAGTCAACAAAGTTTTCATTACTTGAAATTTGCTAAGAGAGTAAATCATGAAACTTCTCACCACAGAAAGATGTAATTATGTGAGGGGATGAATATATGCTAACTTACTTTAATGTGATAACCATTTGCAATATATATATATATATATATATATATATATATATATATATATATGAAATCCTCTAATTGTATACCTTAAAGTTACACCATGTTATATGTCAATTTTAACTCAATAAATCTGGGGAAAATAAAAGAAAAAAAATAACAGAACAAAATAGGTGTAAGGTTAAAACAGAACTCTCTGTACTATCTAACTTTTCTGTAAAACAATTCTAAGAGATTTATTAAAGTATAAAATCATATTTAAAATTTATTTGATTTTCAAGGGTGCCTATTAAATAATTTCCTACCAGTGTTTTAAAAAGATATAAAACAATGGTATGACAAGTGAAGTTATTATTTTAATTTCTGCTACTGGCTATATCCTGGGATATAAATTAATGTGAGAGGAAGAATAAAGTGGACACCTAGGAATGGCAGACTTTCTCAACAAACTCTAGCTTATAGCTTGAAGCACTGCTGGTGAATTTGATGCTAATTGGATTTCCTTTGAGGGTAGGGAAAGCAATGACAGGGACTCTGGTCATTCTGAATGGACCCTTAGATTTTCCTGTTTCATAGAATGAAAGAATATTCTGCCTTGCAAGCTTATAAAATTAATTTATACAAGGCCATATTAAGCCATTCAATATATGGAGTCAAATATCTCCTCAGGCTAGAATAAGTTTTCTGTGTTATTTTAAAATAAGTACCTTCCTTCCATTTGTTCCTCTCTTTCTTCACTTTCTGCCATAAGTGTGGTGTCATCTGAATATCTGAGGTTATTGATATTCCTCCTGGCAATCTTAATTCTGGCTTGTGATTCATCCACCCTGGAATTTCTCATGATGTACTCTGCATATAAGTTAAATAAGCAGGATAACAATAGACAGTCTTGACATACTCCTTCTCCAATTTGGAACCAGTTTGTTGGTCCATGTCCAGTTCTAACTGTTGCTTCTTGACCTGCATACAGATTTTTCAGGAGGCAGGTAAGGTGGTCTGATATTCCCATCTTTTAGAATTTTCCAGTTTGTTGTGATCCACAGAGTCAAAGGCATTAGTCAATGAAGGATAAGTAAATGTTTTTCTGTTATTCTCTTGCTTTTTCTATGATCCAGTGGAGGTTGGCAATTTGATCCATGTTTCCTCTGCCTTTTCTAAATATGCCTTGAACATTTGGAAGTTCTTGGTTCACATACTGTTGAAGCCTAGCTTGGAGAATTTTGAGCATTACATTGCTAGCGTGTGAAATGAATGCATGATGATAATAACTCCACTAGAGACAGTCATAACTGAAGAAGACTTATAGACCTAAATGTAAATACTAATAATACAATTTCTAGGGAAAAAATGGTGACTATTTCTTCAGTCTTAATTTTAGAGAAAAATTCCTTATACGTAACATTAAAAAATCACCAACTGTTATAAAATAAATTGATGACTTGGATTTTATAAAAAAAAAATAAGAATTTTTGTTTATTCAAAATCATCTTTAAGGCATCTCAAATACACAGACCGGAAGAAAAATATTTGTAATGCACATATCAGATGAAGAAGTTGCATCCAGAATGTACAAAGAGTACTTACAAATAAAGAAAATAAATAAATTGCTTAATAGGCAAAATATTTTACAAGACCCTTCACAAATCTCTCTCCCTCTCTTTTTATCACCAGTTAGCACAAGATAATGTGCTAATAATTAGTCATAAAAAAATGAAAATAAACCACAAAGAAATGTGACTTTCCTTTCAAAAATTTGATTAAAATTAAAAAAAAAAACTGACATCAGTTGATGGAGAAGATTATAGCAACTGAGTCAACCGTATATTATTGACAGGAATATAAAATATTAAAGGCTTTTTGAAGAGTGTTTATGCAATTTTTTATAAAAACGTATAGTAAAAATTCTACTCCTGGGTTTTTACCCAAAAGAAATGAAAACGTGTGACCCAAAGAGAATGATAAAACTGTTTGTACATTAGCCAAAACCTAGATGCAGCCTAAATATCCATCAAAAAAATAGATTAAAACTTTGTATGTAGTCATACAAGGGATTACTACTCAGAAACATTTTTTTATATAAATGTAAAAATATATTTAAAAAAAAGTAACCAAACTGCTTAGTAACTATAAATATTGTTGGATGGAAAATTACCTAGTGCTAGATTGTTTATAATATGGTATTCCTCGTGGTTTAGTTATGATGACTGTTGCTGCTGCTGATGCTGCTAAGTCGCTTCAGTCATGTCCGACTCTGTGCAACCCCATAGACGGCAGCCCACTAGGCTCCTCTGTCCCTGGGATTCTCCAGGCAAGAATACTGGGGTAGGTTGCCATTTCCTTCTCCAATGCGTGAGAGTGAAAAGTGAAAGTGAAGTCATTCAGTCATGCCTGACTCTTAGCGACCCCATGGACCGCAGCCTACCAGGCTCCTCCATCCATGGGATCCTCCAGGCAAGGGTACTAGCAACAACAAAATAAAAGCAAATTAAATAAAATAGAGGGTTATTTTTTCTTTATAAAAATTTTAAATATAATAAATCCAGTCAGTCAGGAAGGGATATTGACTCCACCATGATCATGGAACTAGGTTCTTCCATCTTGTTCATGTTATTTTTCCACAGCATGGTCAAAGAGGGTTACTCAAGCTCCAGCTATTACTTCTACATTCCAGTCAGCAAAGAGGAAGATTTGAAGAAAGTAATACATTTTCTCATTAAGAATTCTTCCTGGAAACTTCATCTGCCATTTCTGCTTACATACCATTTTCACTGGACCCATTGGCCACAATTTAGTCACATTTAACTGTAAGGGACAGGAATATTTACTTTTCTATACTTGGCAACCATATGTTGAATTAAAAGTCAAGGGTTTTAGTTTTAAAGAAGGGAAAAAAAAGTAATTAGAAACAACTTTCAGTTTCTGCCACAAAGAAATATTTGAAATATGAGTTTACAGAAATTTAAATAGTGAAAGAATGGGGAAAAATATGACACACACACAAAAAAAGTTGATGTAACCATAGTGAGACCACACAAAGAAGTAAAAGGAAAAAACAAAAAAGAGGCTCTTCAGTTCCTCTTCACTTTCTGCCATAAGGGTGGTGTCAACTGCATATATGAGGTTATTGATATTTCTCCCTGCAAGCTTTATTCCAGCTTGAGCTTCATCCAGTCCAGCATTTCTCATGATGTACCCTGCATATAAGTTAAATAAGCAGGATAGTAATAGCCAGTCTTGACGTACTCCTTTTCCTATTTGGACCCAGTCTGTTGTTCTATGTCTAGTTCTAACTGTTGCTTCTTGACCTGCATACAGATTTCTCAGGAGGCAGGTCAGGTGGTCTAGTAGTCCCATCACTCTAAGAATTTTCCACAGTTTGTCATGATCCCCACAGTCAAAGGCTTTAGCATAGTCAATGAAGCAGATGTTTTTCTGGAATTCTCTTGCATTTTCTATGATCCAACAGATATTGGCAATTTGATCTCTGGTTACTCTGCCTTTTCTAAATCCAGTTTGAAAATCTGGAAGTTCGGTTCATGTACTGTGGAAGCCTAGCTTGGAGAATTTTGAACATCACTTGGTTAGTGTGGAGGTGAGTGCAGTTGTGCGGTAGTTCGAGCATTCTTTGGCATTGCCTTTCTTTGGGATTGGAATGAAAACTGACCTTTTCCAGTCCTGTGGCCACTGCTGAGTTTTCCAAATTTGCTGACATATTGAGTGCAGCACTTTCACAGCATCATTGTTTAGGATTTGAAATAGCTTAGCTGGCATTCCATCACATCCACTAGCTTTGTTCATAGTGATGCTTCCTAACGTCCACTTGACTTTGCATTCCAGGATGTCTGGCTCTAGGTTAGTGATCACACCATTGTAATTATCTGGGGTCATGAAGATCTTTTTTTGGAAAGTTCTTTTGTGTATTCTTGCCACCTCTTGTTACTATCTTCTGCCTCTGTTTCCCTGGTGGCTCAGAGGTTAAAGCGTCTGCCTGCAATGCAGGAGACCTGGGTTCGATCCCTGAGTCAGGAAGATCCCCTGGAGAAGGAAATGGCAACCCACTCCATTATTCTTGCCTGGAGAATCCCATGGACGGAGAAGCCTGGTGGGCTATATAGTCCATGGAGTCGCAAAGAGTCGGACAGGACTGAGCGACTTAACTTTCACTTTCTTTTCACTTTTGTGTATTCTTGTCACCTTTTGTTACTATCTTCTGCCTCTGTTAGGTCCATACCATTTCTGTCCTTTATTATGCCTATCTTTGCATGAAAGTGTTCCCTTGGTATCTCTAATTTACTTGAAGAGATCTCTAGTCTTTCCCATTCTGTTATTTTCCTGTATTTCTTTGCATTGATCACTGAGAAAGGCTTTCTTATCTCTCCTTGCTATTCTTTGGAACTCTGAATTCAGATGGATATATCTTTCCTTTTCTCCTTTGCCTTTTGCTTCTCTTCTTTTCTCAGCTATTTGTAAGGCCTCCTCAGACAACCATTTTGCCTTTTTGCATTTCTTCTTCTTGTGAATGGTTTTGGTCACCGCCTCCTGTACAATGTTGCAAATCTCTGTCCATATTTCTTCAGGTACTCTATCAGATCTAATCCCTTGAATCTATTTGTCACTTCCACTGTATAATCATAAGAGATTTGATTTAGGTCATACCTGAATGGTCTAGTGGTTTTCCCTACTTTTCAATTGGAGTCTGAATTTGGCAATAAGGAGTTCATGATCTGAAACATAGTCTGCTCCCAGTCTTGTTTTTGCTGACTGTACGGAGCTTCCTCCATCTTTGGCTGCAAAGAATATAATCAATCTGAAATTGGTATTGACCATTTGGCAAAGCTCATATGTAGAGTTATTTCTTGTGTTGTTGGAAGAGAGCGTTTGCTATGACCAGTGCATTCTCTTGGCAAAATTCTGTTAGCCTCTGCACTGCTTCATTTTGTACTCTAATGCCAGACTTGCTGGGAAAGAAGACAGTGCTGAAAAATTGTTACTCAAGATCCTTCATTGTGTCCTGGATAAAACAAAACAAAACAAAACAAAAAAACAAAACAAAACAAAAACAGAAGATCTCTAAAGAAAATAAAATTCCATAAAGATACTGTGGATATCTGAATGTAGACTCTATGTTAGAAAGCTTGTATCCATGTAAAATTTCCTGATGCAGTAATTGTGTTATGATTATATCGGTTAACCTTTTTTTTTTTGTTTGTTTTTTTAAATTTTATTTTATTTTTAAACTTTACATAATTGTATTAGTTTTGCCAAATATCAAAATGAATCCGCCACAGGTATACATGTGTTCCCCATCCTGAACCCTCCTCCCTCCTCCCTCCCCATACCATCCCTCTGGGTAGTCCCAGTGCACTAGCCCCAAGCATCCAGTATCGTGCATCGAACCTGGACTGGTATCTCGTTTCATACATGATATTTTACATGTTTCAATGCCATTCTCCCAAATCTTCCCACCCTCTCCCTCTTCCACAGAGTCCATAAGACTGTTCTATACATCAGTGTCTCTTTTGCTGTCTCGTACACAGGGTTATTGTTACCATCTTTCTAAATTCCATATATATGTGTTAGTATACTGTATTGGTGTTTTTCCCAACTGAAATATTTTTAGGGGTAAAGCCTCATGATATCTGCATATCTCTCTGTGTCTGCCTCTTCTCTCTCTTGAGCACTCTCACTCTCTTTTTCACCCCCCCACCCCCCACCACACACAGACTGTGATTTGTGGCATGTGTAAATTGGGTCCATACTAAGTAGAGCAGGGCATGTGGTCACTTCTCTGAGTAAATAATGTGCACAAATTAGCATGCTTTACATTTTTACCTCTTTTCCACCATCTGGTTGTGATTATGATGAGTGATATTTGTTGATACAATCAGCTACTCAGGTGTTTTGTTTTTGTCTTCATTGTTCTAGTGCTTTTTTGTTGAAAAAAGAAAGTCAGGTCTTCTGCCAAGGGAATCATTACAGTCTCCTGGCCTTTTTTTTTTTTTTTTTCCTTCTTCTCTGCCTTCTCTGTAACTTTAAGCTCCTACTTTGGTTCTTTTTTAAATCAAAAATTTCAGGACTTAATACTAATAATTTACTCAACCAGTATACAAACTTCTAGGCAAATATAGAGTTGAAATTCAGCCTCTCTAAACTTGGCAGCTATACTGATTATTGAAACGTTAAAATATTTTTGTAATGATTAGTAAAACATCTAACAACTCAAGCTCCTATAGTCTTAGTCCTCCACTCTGGTCCCCAGAGTTGCTTCTTGTGAGACCCTGGAGTGGCCCCAAGATCTATCAGCTAGAGAATTAGGGGCTGGCATAGCCCTACATCTGCATCCATGCTAATTGACTGGCACCTATGCAGATATCAGTCATTTGATACTACAAAGAGCAGCTCAGAAAACAACCTTATATGGGATGATATAGAGAGATCTCTTAATGGATTGGGAGGAGGGGAGACAAAGTATAAAGACTAGTGTTTTGTATGATTATGTTCACTGTACATACACCTGAACACATATATCTTCTATACATAGTATGTTTTATAAATCTTTTTTTAATTCAATTTTTATTTTATGTTTGGATATAGTTGATTTGCAATGTTGTGTTAATTTCAAGTGTACAGCAAAGTGATTCAATTACACATATACATTTATCCATTCTTCTCAGATATTTTTCCTATATAGGTTACTACAGAATAATGACTAGAGTTCCCTGTCACATACAGTAGGTCTTTGTTGCTTATTTATTTTATAAATAGTATCGTGCGTATGTTCAATAATGCCATTTGCAGCAACATGAATGAACCTAGAAATTATTAAAGTGAAATGTGTCAGAAAGAGAAAGACAAATAACGTATGATATCACTTATATGTGGAATCTAAAAATATGATACAAATGAACTTATTTACAAAATATAATCATACTCACAGACATAGAAAATGAATTTATGGTTACCAGAGAGGAAAGGTGGGTAGCGACGGATAAATTAAGAGTTTGGAATTGTTAGGGATTTCTGAATGAAATTACTAATCATGGATTATATACAATTTCTGTTGTTTTCCATTTTTATACTTTTATGTATTTAAAAAATTCAGCTCTGTATATTTCAATTCTTAGGTAGTTTCTGTTTTGTTTTTCTATAAGTAAGTAAAATCTCATTTTCTGTTCTGGCAAATACTTGTAAACTTTCTGTGTGTGTTTGTTTTTTTCCCTATGATAGAAGAATGTATCAACATAAAATTAGCTGTATTAAAATTCACTTAAATCATTGAATATTTAATTGATATGTTTTGAGAGCTGTCTTCCAAGTCTTGCACTAATAGAAATATATCTTGCACTGAGAAATATATATAAATGCATGAGTGTATATATGGTACTATGTATGTTGCTGCTGCTAAGTCACTTCAGTCATGTCTGGCTCTGTGTGACCCCATAGATGGCAGCCCACCAGGCTCCCCCGTCCCTGGAATTCTCAAGTCAAGAACACTGGAGTGGGTTGCCATTTCCTTCTCCAATGCGTGAAAGTGAAGTCGCTCAGTCGTGTCTAACTCTTAGCAACCCCATGGACTGCAGCTCCATGGAGTTTTCCAGGCAAGAGTACTGGAGTGGGGTGCCATTGCCTTCTCCATTATGTATGTTACATATAATTATATTTTATATATTGATATATAGTTGTAAGATGTATCAGTTCAGCTCAGTCGCTCAGTCGTGTCTGACTCTTTGTGACCCCATGAATCGCAGCACACCAGGTCTCCCTGTCCACCACCAACTCCCAGATGTCACTGAAACTCATGTGCATCGAGTTGGTGATGCCATCCAATAATCTCATCCTCTGTCATCCCCTTCTCCTCCTGCCCCCAATCCCTCCTAGCACCTGAGTCTTTTCCAATAAGTCAACTCTTCACATGAGCTGGCCAAAGTATTGGAGTTTCAGCCTTAGCATCATTCCTTCCAAAGAACACCCAGGACTGATTTCCTTTAGGTTGGACTGGTTGGACCTCCTTGCAGTCCAAGAGACTCTCAAGAGTCTTCTCCAACACCATAGTTCAAAAGCATCAATTCTTCTGTGCTCAGCTTTCTTCACGGCCCAACTCTCACATCCATACATGACCACTGGAAAAACCATAGCCTTGACTAGGCAGACCTTTGTTGGCAAAGTCTGCTTTTTAATATACTATCTAGGTTGGTCATAACTTTCCTTCCAAGGAGTAAGTGTCTTTTAATTTCATGGCTCCAATCACCATCTGCAGTGATTTTGGAGCACAAAAAAATAAAGTCTGACACTGTTTCCAATGTTTCCCCATCTATTTCCCAAGTAGTAATGGGACCAGATGCAATAATCTTTGTTTTCTCAATGTTGAGCTTTAAGTTAACTTTTTCACTTTCCTCTTTCACTTTCATCAAGAGGCTTTTTAGTTCCTCTTCACTTTCTGCCATAAGGGTGGTGTCATCTGCATATCTGAGGTTATTGATATTTCTCCTGGAAATCTTGATTCCAGCTTGTGTTTCTTCCAGTCCAGCGTTTCTTATGATGTACTCTGCATATAAGTTAAATAAGCAGGGTGACAATATACAGCCTTGACATACTCCTTTTCCTATTTGGAACCAGTCTGTTGTTCCATGTCCACTTCTAACTGTTGCTTCCTGACCTGCGTGTAGGTTTCTCAAGAGGTATTCCCATCTGGTATTCCCATCTCTTTCAGAATCTTCCAGTTTGTTATGCTCCACACAGTCAAAGGCTTTGACATAGTCAATAGATGTTTTTCTGGAACTCTCTTGCTTTTTCGATGATCCAGCAGATGTTGACAATTTGATCTCTGGTTCCTTTGCCTTTTCTAAAACCAGCTTGAACATCTGAAAGTTCACGGTTCACGTATTGCTGAAGCCTGCCTTGGAGAATTTTGAGCATTACTTTACTAGCATGTGAGATGAGTGCAATTGTGCAGTAGTTTGAGCATTCTTTGGCATTGCCTTTCTTTGGGATTGGCATGAAAACTGACCTTTTCCAGTCCTGTGGCCACTGCTGAGTTTTCCAAATTTGCTGGCATATTGAGTGCAGCACTTTCACAGCATCATCTTCCAGGATTTGAAATAGCTCAACTGGAATTCCATCACCTCCACTAGCTTTGTTCATAGTGATGATTTCTAAGACCCACTTGACTTCACATTCCAGGGTGTCTGGCTTTAGATAAGTGATCACATCATTGGGATTATCTGGGTCATGAAGCTCTTTTTTTGTACAGTTCTTCTGTGTATTCTTGCCATCTCTTCTTAATATCTTCTGCTTCTGTTAGGTCCATACCATTTCTGTCCATTATCGAGCCCGTCTTTGCATGAAATGTTCCCTTGGTATCTCTAATTTTCTTGAAGAGATCTCTAGTCTTTCCCATTCTGTTGTTTTCCTGTATTTCTTTGAATTGGTCGCTGAGGAAGGCTTTCTTTTCTCTTCTTGCTATTCTTTGAAACTCTGCATTCAGATGCTTATGTCTTTACTTTTCTCCTTTGCTTTTCACTTCTCTTTTTTCACAGCTATTTGTAAGGCCTCCCCAGACAGCCATTTTGCTTTTTTGCACTTCTTTTCCATGGGGATGGACTTGATCCCTGTCTCCTGTACAATGGCATGAACCTCCATCCATAGTTCATCAGGCACTCTATCTATCAGATCTAATCCCTTAAATCTTTTGCTCACTTCCACTGTATAATCATAAGGGATTTGATTTAGGTCATACCTGAATGGTCTAGTGGTTTTCCCTACTTTCTTCAATTTAAGTCTGAATTTGGCAATAAGGAGTTCCTGATCTGAGTCACAGTCAGCTTCTGGTCTTGTTTTTGTTGACTGTATAGAGCTTCTCCATCTTTGGCTGCAAAGAATATAATCAATCTGATTTTGTTGTTGACCATCTGGTGATGTGCATGTGTAGAGTCTTCTCTTGTGTTGTTGGAAGAGGGTGTTTGCTATGACCAGTGTGTTCTCTGGGCAAAAGTCTATTAGTCTTTGCCCTGCTTCATTCTGTACTCCAAGGCCAAATTTGCCTGTTACTCCAGGTGTTTCTTGACTTCCTGCTTCTGCATTCCAGTCCCCTATGATGAAAAGGACATCTTTTTTGGGTGTTAGTTCTAGAAGGTCTTGTTCAACTTCAGCTTCTTCAGCGTTACTGGTTGGGGCATAGACTTGGATTACCGTGATATTGAATGATTTGCCTTGGAAACAAACAGAGATCATTCTGTTGTTTTTGAGATTGCATCCAAGTACTGCATTTTGGACTCTTTTGTTGACCATGATGGCTACTCCATTTCATCTAAGGGATTCCTGCCCACAGTAGTAGATATAATGGTCATCTGAGTTAAATTCACCCATTCCAGTCCATTTTAGTTCGCTGATTCCTCAATGTTGACGTTCACTCTTGCCATCTCCTGTTTGACCACTTCCACTTTGCCTTGATTCATGGACCTGACAGTCCAGGTTCCTATGCAATATTGCTCTTTACAGCCTTGGACCTTGCTTCTATCACCAGTTACATCCACAACTGGATATTGTTTTTGCTTTGGCTCCATCACGTCATTCTTTCTGGAGTTATTTCTCCACTGATCTCCAGTAGCATATTGGGCACCTACTGACCTGGGGAGTTCCTCTTTCAGTATCCTATCATTTTTCCTTTCATATTGTTCATGGGGTTATCAAGGCAAAAATACTGAAATAGTTTGCCATTCCCTTCTCCAGTGGACCACATTCTGTCAGACCTCCCCACCAGGACCCATCTGTCTTGGGTGGCCCCACAGGGCATGGCTTAGGTTCATCGAGTTAGACAAGGCTGTGATCCATTTGATCATATTGACTAGTTTTCTGTGAGTATGGTTTCAGTGTGTCTGCCCTCTGATGCCCTTCACAACACCTACCGTCTTACTTGGGTTTCTCTTACCTTGGTCATGGGGTATCTCTTCACGGCTGCTCTAGCAAAGCGCAGCCTCTGCTCCTTACCTTGGATGAGGGGTATCTCCTCACTGCCACCCTTCCTGACCTTGAATGTGGAATACCTTCTCTTGGCCCTCCTGCGCCCACGCAGTTGCTGCTCCTTGGACCTGGGGTAGCTCCTCTGGGCCGCTGCCCCTGACCTTGGGCGAGGCGTAGCTCCTCTTGGCCACACTTCTGCGTGGTCTGTCGCATGTAAGATGTGTGTGTGTGTATATATATATATATATATATATACACACATATATATATATAATTCATAGTTAAAAGCTATATGTGAATATATGTATGGAAACATGCAAAACTTAAAAAAAAATAGTATGTTCTTTATGCTCATGCTCAAAAAACACTGTACATTTTTGCTTACATACTCTAACTTTGCATTTAAAATTTAAATGATTAAAAAATTTTAATTTGAGAACAACATTTCAGATTTCATCACAGGATAAAGTTATTTGTGACTCTAACCCTTGGAAGGATTCTTAGCATTTCATTGATGAAATTTAGGGCCTAAATATTAACAATTCCATCACAAAGAGAAAGGAATCAGTTTGATCTATGAGTATCTCTCTTGCTAGAAAAAAATACAAATACATTGTGTTGATAGCAGAAGAAGAGTGTTGTAGAAGATAAAATTCTTTCAGAAGAAAGAAATATGAAGATAATGTTGCCTTGGAGAGCTGAACTATGTGTGAGAGAGTTTGTGTAGCTTAGAAATGAAAAGGGTATGGTAGCCCAGCAAGTGTACAGAGAATAGGCAGGAGAGGAGAGTCCAGTCACACATCTGAAGGCTCTCAGAGAATGTAGAGCACAAGTTGGTAACTATTTTTTAAGATTGTTTTGAATTGTTTGCTTTTTCCATTGTATAAACAAAACATTATGTTCTAGTTTTTCAAGATGAAAGCAAGCAATGCCAAAACATGTTTTTCTACAATACTTTAATAATAAAATAATCATAGGGTAGCAACATAAACTTAAAATATTGGCAACTCTTTTCTTCAAGTAACTTATTATTTAAATAATTTGAATCAAAAGACTCTAATGATCCAAAAGATTATTGTTACCTAAGAACTAAGGCCTTACTTCACTTCCCCTCACCCTCTTGGTAGCATTCATATTCCTGATCTTTGCATCATTAACATGCTCTCCTTTATGCCTTCCACAATACTTTACTCTCCAGGTTTTCTTTCTACCTCTTTGATCATCCTTCTCCTCCCTCTAACTCAAGATCATTGATTTTTAAAAACTAATATTTAATTATCTATTCTAATAATTTCAATTGATATTTCTCAGTTGATTACTTCTAATTTTTAATTTGCATTCCTAATATTTCACTTCCGTTTGTCTTTTATTTCCAGCTGTCTTAGTTCAAAAGGAGTGTGTTTAAAACAATTCAAAGTCCACTCTTGTAAAATAACCCAAAGACATAATCCCCAACTTTTTCATTAACAAAATGGTATCTGAAGTCAAACAGAGCTGAGTTCAAACTCTGTTCTGTATCTTATGAGCTATAGGATTATATACAGGGACTATTTCTGTTTTCCATTTTTATATGTTTTGGAGAGAAAGGAGATTGGGTATGTGAAACTATATATCTGGCACATAGTAAGACCTCAATCATATTAAATGTATTCTCATTCATTTCTTGGTGTAGTAACCAGAATAATGGCCATCCAAAGATGCCTATATCCTAATTTTTGGTAACTGTTATTATGTTACCTTAAATGGCAAAAGCGATTTTTAAATAGTGATTAAGTTAAAGCTCTTGCTATAGAAACATTATCCTAGGTTATTTGAATGGGCCTAATATAATCATAAGAATGCTTACAAAAGGAAAAATAAATTTGTGTTTTAAAGCATAAAGTCTGTGATAATGATTACAGCAGAGGTAAGGAACTAATACACTTGGTAATGCCATTATTTAAGTTGACTGCAGCTTTCTATGTTAACTTCTTCATTCTCCCTTATGTACTAGGTTAAATGTGTAAAAATATTTATTATTTCTTCAATCTAATTTATTTGTTCTCCTTCAATGCTTCATGTTTCTAAGTATTTCAAAGATGGCATATCTGTTGTCCCTATTTCTCAGTCATCTGATGGTTGACCAATTCTGTACACTATTGATGCTGTTAAAGTGCTGCACTCAACATGCCAGCAAATTTGGCAAACTCAGCAGTGGCCACAGACTGGAAAAGGACTATTTTCATTTCCAATCCCAAAGAAAGGCAATGGCAAAGAATGCTCAAACTACCACACAATTACACTCATCTCACATGCTAACAATGTAATGCTCAAAATTCTCCAAGCCAGGCTTAAACAGTATGTGAACCGTGAACTTCCAGATGTTCAAGGTGGATTTAAAAAGGCAGAGGAACCAGAGATCAAATTGCCAACATCCACTGGATCATTGAAAAAGCAAGGGAGTTCCAGATCACAACGATGGGAAATTCTTAAAGTGATGGGAATAACAGACCACCTGACCTGCCTCCTGAGAAATCTGTATGCAGGTCAAGAAGCAATACTTAGAACTGGACATGGAACAACAGACTGGTTCCAAATAGGAAAAGGAGTACTTCAAGGCTGTATATTGTCACCCTGCTTATTTAACTTATATGTAGAGTACATCATGAGAAATGCTGGGCTGGATGAAGAAGAAGCTTGAATCAAGATTGCTGGGAGAAATATCAATAACCTCAGATATGCAGATGACACCACCCTTATGGCAGAAAGTGAAGAACTAAAGAGCCTCTTGATGAAAGTGAAAGATGAGAGTAAAAAGTTGGCTTAAAATTCAACAGTCACAAAACTAAGATCATGGCATCTGGTCCCATCACTTCATGGCAAATAGATGGAGAAACAATGGAAACAGTGACAGACTTTATTTTTATGGCTCCAAAATCACTGCAGATGGTGACTGCAGCCATGAAATTAAAGGACACTTTTTTCTTGGAAGAAAAGTATGACCAACCTAGGGAGCATATTAAAAAGCAGAGACATTATTGCCAACAAAGATCCATCCAGTCAAAGCTATGATTTTTCCAGTATTCATGTATGCAAGTGAGAGTTTGACTATAAAGAAAGCTGAGTGGTGAAGAATTGATGCTTTTGAAGTGTGGTGTTGGAGAAGACTCTTGAGCATCCCTTGGACTGCAAGGAGTTCTAACCTGTCTATCCCAAAGGAAATCAGTCCTGAATATTCATTGGAAGAACTGATGCTGAAGCCGAAACTCCGATAATTTGTCCACCTGATGTGAAGAACTGACTCCTTTGAAAAGACACTGATGCCGGGAAAGATTGAAGGTGGGAAGAGAAGGGGACAACAGAGGATAAGATGTTTGGATGAGTTACTCAAACATCAGTTTGAGTAAGCTCCAGGAGTTCGTGATGGACAGGGAGGCCTGGCTTGCTGCAGTCCATCACAAAGAGTCAGACACGACTGAGTGCTGAACTGAACTGAACTGATTGATATTTTAAAATTATTAAAATGACTTGACCTTTTCATATTTATGTTTCAAATCTGACAATGGCTGAGTTTCCTACCGTATGGAGTTCATCTCTGTCTTGCTTTCCCTAGTGTGAAATGATTGAGAATTTCTGGCTACCCTTCTCTTACATTAAAATTTAACTTAGGTCAAACTCATTTCTATCCTGGCATTGTGCCCACTCATTTCTGCCTTTCTGTCTCTGCTCATGCTTTCTTCATCTTCTGGAATCTCTCTCCCTTGCTTTCTGCTCTTTACAATTTCCCTTCTCTTAATAGCCAGGTAAGTCTCACTAGCCTTGGTACTCTTCATGACCTATTGCAGAAGTTAGAAATTTCCTCCTCAGAATGACCTATTATTTTCTTACAGTTCAGGTGTTGATGGCTGTCCACTTATTTCATATATTTTACTCTTTTCTCCACAATTTAAATATAAGGTATGATTTGGGGTGAGGATATTTTATATTTTTAACATAATCATGTATGCTATATACATGATGCGTGTGTGCTCGGTTGCTTCAGTCATGTCTGACTCTTTGTTATCCTATGGACTATAGCCTGGCAAGCTCTTCTGTCCTTGGGGTTCTCTAGGCAATAATACTGGAGTGGATCACCATGCCCTCCTCCAGGCAATCTTTGTGACTTGGGAACAAACCCGTGTCTCTTATGTCTCCTGCATACTCATATCATAAAGTGACATAGAATTCTATAAATCATCATGTATTTGAAATAATTTATGATGAAAATATTATTTTAAAGTATATGAATACTGGCATTTTATTTCCTCAGTGTAGAAAATTTTTTAAAAAGTAATCGTTTATTCATCTGCAAATTTGCAATTGATTTACTTTGAAGGAAAATTATAATCATACAATGATTTTTTAAAATTTAAATAATTGGTAATAGCAATTTTTAGGATCATAGGTTTATTACATTTTCCAGATAATCACCAATATCAGCAGTATATTGTATTCCTACTAAGTGCATATACCGATTTCTCGGTAAGCACATTTTGTGACCACGTGGTTCAGTTGTGTCCAACTCTGTGTGACCCCATGGACTGAAGCCTGTCAGTCTCTGCTGTCCACAGGATTTCCCAGGCAAGAATACTGAAGTAGGTTGTCATTTCCTTCTCCAGGGGATCTTCCCAACCCAGGGATCAAACCTGGGTCTCCAGCATTGCAGGTGAATTCTTTACCATCTGAGCCACCAGGGAGTCCGATATTAGGGTGCGAGCACCTGTGCTAATTTGCTTTGGTCACGTCTGACTCTGTGACCACATAGACTGTAGCCTTCTAGGCTCCCTGGTCCATGGGATTCTCCAGGCAAGAATACTAGAGTGGGTTGTCATTTCCTCCTCCAGGGGATCCTACTGACCTAGGGATTGAACCCTTGGCTCTTATGTCTCCTGCATTGGCAGGCAGGTTTTTTTTTACCATTAGTGCTATCTGGGTTCTGATCATAGTTTTCATATATGTGTTAAGCTTCTGTTTTAAATATACATAATTTTACTTTCATGATGGGTTCAGTTCACATTAAGCATCAAAGCCTAGAAAAGTTGAAATACTTGTCCTCTTTCAACATCAAATTGCTACTTGGCTTAAGCCAGTATTCTAGGCATTGTAACTTCCGCCAGTCAGATACTTTACACTATCACAAGCATAGAGGAAAGTATCTCTCTTGAAAAGGGGATCTTGTTTACCTGGAATTTGTAAAGAACATCACCTCACAATTGTTATCAAGGCTATCTTGTATCAAGTCACTCTGGAATTATACTAAACAGCAGAATCTCTGGAAAGCCCCAAGATATTCAGATTCAAAATACCTGGGTGGGTCTCCAAAAACTTTAGTAAGACCTCCTGATGATGTCAGCACAGGTAGTTTGTGGTCCAGATTTTAAGTAACATTGTCAAATAACAACTAATTTACTCAGGCTTGTGTTACTTATAAGATGTCAGGCTTGTGATGATTACAAACAGTTGTTGCAATAGGGAATGAGAAGCATTACTAAGTTGTGCTCTTCTTCCAAATAGAACATCAATTTCAGTTCAGAACCATCAAAAATTATCCTACAAAAAGAAACTGAAAATATCTTACTTTTTCTAGTTAAGAAGCAAGAAGAGTGGGCTAAATGTAGAGCTAAATAGACATCCAGCATTCTGTAAGTATATTGGGAAAACTGACCTCCTTCAGTTATCAGTCAGTTCAGTTGCTCAGTCATGTCCAATTCTTTGTGACCCCATGAATCGCAGCATGCCAGGCCTCCCTGTCCATCACCAACTCCTGGAGTTCACTTAAACTCACCTCCAACGAGTCAGTGATGCCATCCAGCCATCTCGTCCTCTGTTGACCCCTTCTCCTCCTGCCCCCAATCCTTCCCAGCATTAGAGTCTTTTCCAGTGAGTCAACTCTTCACATGAGGTAGTCAAAGTACTGGAGTTTCAGCTTTAGCATCATTCCTTCCAAAGAACACCTGAGTCTGATCTCCTTTAGGATGGACTGGCTGGATCTCCTTGCAGTCCAAGGGACTCTCAAGAGTCTTCTCCAACACCACAGTTCAAAGCATCAATTCTTCGGTGCTCAGCTTTCTCACAGCCCAACTCTCACATCCATACATGACCACTGGAAAAACCATAGCCTTGACTAGATGGACCTTTGTTGGCAAAGTAATGTCTCTGCTTTTTAAGATGCTATCTAGGTTGGTCATAACTTTCCTTCCAAGGAGTAAGCATCTTCTAATTTCATGGCTGCAGTCACCATCTGCAGTTATTTTGGAGCCCCCCAAAATAAAGTCTGCCACTGTTTCCCCATCTATTTCCCATGAAATCATGGGACCAGATGCCATGATCTTAGTTTTCTGAATGTTGAGCTTTAAGCCAATGTTTTCACTCCCCTGTTTCACTTTCATCAAGAGGCTTTTTAGTTCCTCTTCACTTTCTGCCATAAGGGTGGTGTTATCTGCATATCTGAGGTTATTGATATTTCTCCCGGCAATCTTGATTCCAGCTTGTGTTTCTTCCAGTCCAGCGTTTCTCATGATGTACTCTGCATATAAGTTAAATAAGCAGGGTGACAATAACTATATGTATTGGCTAAGTTCAGAAACAGAGAGTACCAAGAAAGAAACAGTTATTTTTTAATACTGTGTAGGGAAAAGAGCGTATGTATTAAGAAGATCAAAGCCCAGAACAGAAAGCAAAACAGTTTTATCTAGACCAAATATGAGAAGTTTTATCTGAATTATTGAGTTATTTCTTTATAAGGAAGACATGAGAACATATATAAATATGCCAAATATTATTTCTTGATTTATGTAAATATACATAGATTAGTTGTATTTTAAAAAAAGAACATGTTCTCTACACTGAGAGTTCAGTCATTGTCTGTTGATCCTCTTGTTATAAATACTTTGTCTCGTCTGGTGAATCTTATCATACTTGGAATATTTTATCTTGCCCTAAATAGGAAGTGTATTGAAATTCCCTTGTTGAAATCAAGGATTTTCTCAGTACCAGATATCCCTGGAATCAATATCATTTTCTGTAACCGTATGTATTCAACTCTTAAAATCTATTTGATCCTAGTTACTTAAAGAATGCTATCTCTGTGATCCTTAGGGTCAGCTTTCTGCCAGATTCTTTATTCCTTTGCTAACTCTAGGCTCGGTAATTATATCCTATAGATATTCTTCTAGCTTTGTATCTGTGCCTCCTAAAAGCCTCAGCTTTTCATTTTACTAGTGACCAACTGAAGTTTATATTCAAGTGCTAATACTGCATTCCTCTCAAACTGTTACCATGTTGATGGATATATGATTAGATGACGAACATCTCATAAGGACAATTTGATGCAGCCTCATTAGAACCTAGAAAACACTTGAAATGATGCTGATTAACCCAACTGTATTGTTTATTTTTCTATCCCCATTCAGGGCATGCAAATCATGTGCTAGACACTCCAAGTATCTTAGATGACTGTGTATATTTTGGTCAAGTTGAATAATCAGGAAGGTATCTCTTTTGGCCTAACTCACCTTTCCTTGGCTCTTCCTCATCACCCAGTATCTAAAATCTACCAAAAGAACCATTTGAAACCATAAAATAGTTTCTGCTTAATGATGTCACAACAAATTTGTAAAATTCAGGAAGATCTCTTTAATTGGAAAATCAGTTTTATAGAAAGGATTCTATATTTCAATGTGAAATATATCTCAAAATTATTTTAACTCTTGGAAAGTTAGCTACCATAAAGTAGCTACATCAATAAATAATTATTATTGTAATAATACAGGATATCTCATAGGAGTGTTCTGAAAATAATTCTCATCCCAATGTATGTGTGTACTTTTCTTTATTATACATAAGTGAATGCTTTTTTTTGTATATTTGTGAATTATATTTTGATGTCATTTAGAGGATCAAGTGCCACTTCACCAATAATGGAAACTGATATGTGTACTGCATTCACTCACATCACAGAGCTTGTGTTTGACATAGTAACTATACCCACATTCATAGAGCAAGTTGTATAGGTGGCTGCCAGTCGTACTTTGCAGAAAACCTTGACAGCTGTGGCTGAATATACTCACAGTTCTGACCTAGCAGTCGCTTTGTAGTCTTTATAGAATGTGAAGTATTTGTACACACAAGAGCAGCATATCTTGACAGAGTTCTGTTATAAAAGGAAGAGTGATCTTAACAAAATGCTGTTTCTACATCAATCTATTTCCAATTCTATTATTCTTTAGAAGGGATCCAGTTAAAACATTTAGAAATATTTATATAAAAGTATATATGAAGCAATCAATTCAGTTTTGAATATACTGTTGTTCAAAGCCAATGTGAAAACATGAGAATTTTGAAAAAAATTCCATTCTTATGATTTAATTATATTTGAGCTCATAATGGCTATGTTATATAGTGATAAAGTCTATTTTTTAATCATACTTCAGTTTCTCTATGTAGAAATCCAGTTTGGAGATTAAAATGTATGCATGCTCTGAGAGATCCTGCAGCATGTTGAGTTTGAAATAAGAACTCTGAATCCATTCAGTCTATGTAATAATAATTTCACAAATGTGTGAATATGCATATCAAATAACCATGTGGTATAAATCTCTATAAGGCATGGATTACCAGTAGAAACAGCTCAAAAATGAAAAATTGAATTAAAGTTTCCTTGCCATCATGAAACTGGAAAGATCACACTATGAGTCCTATCTGCCTCAAAAAAGGCAATTTTTAATAGAGAAAAGGGAGCCTATTTTTTTCCAGTAGTTATACTGGTTTGACTTTTTAAAAATGACTAGATTGACAGTTACTTTTGATATCAGTCAGAGACAGCTCTAGTCATAAATTAGTTAATAGATTTTGAACAGATATTCAATCAAATAGAAAATTGTGCTTTATTCCTGGGGAGCTGCCTTTTATTTGTTTAATTCACTTTGTTGAACATCACAATTTAAGTGTAATTTGCCTTTTCAGATTATAGCTGACAACAGATTTAAGAAAAATGAATGTTTCTAACAGTTACTTATCAATACAAATTTCTCAATCAGAAAATTCAGTCTTCTGGTAAATAAATTCATCTCACAAGTACTGGGGGAGAAGGCAATGGCACCCCACTCCAGTACTCTTGCCTGGAAAATCCCATGGACGGAGGAACCTAGTAGGCTGCAGTCCATGGGGTCGCTAAGAGTCGGACACGACTGAGCGACTTCACTTTCACTTTTCACTTTCATGCATTGGAGGAGGAAATGGCAACCCACTCCAGTGTTCTTGCCTGGAGAATCCCAGGGACGGTGGGGCCTGGTGGGCTGCCGTCTATGGGGTCGCACAGAGTCGGACACGACTGAAGCAACTTAGCAGCAGCAGCAGCAGCACAAATACTGGTGGTACTATGAATGGAAAATATTGGGGCTGGTGCGCTGGGACGGCCCAGGGGGATGGTATGGGGAGGGGGGAGGGAGGAGGGTTCAGGATGGGGAGCACGTGTATACCTGAAATTTTTTTAATTTAAAAAAAAAAAAAAAAACTGGAAAATAAACAATTTTAAAATAAAAAAAAAATAAATAAAAGTACAATCCAGTGTTCACTCCTTAGATGCTCAGAAATTCTACTGGGTTATCTTATACTCTTAGATTTAATATAATTAGTTTCAACATCCAATCTGAAGATTTGGGTGTAGAATATATGATTTTACTTTTTGATTCCTATAGAAGGAGTTGAGTTTAGTACTCTGACATATGTAGTTATTCAGAAATATAATCAGATATCATATTTGAATCTTTAACAGCCATAATTGAACCTCTCTGGTACCTATATCACTAGGATATATGCTTGAGTAGGGTGATCTGATAGAATGTGGGTCATTCAAAAAAAAAAAAAAAAATGAATGGAAAATATTATCATTTTTTCCCAGTGTAACCTTTGGGAAATAGTCTCAAAATGTAGAAGTGTGACATTTTCAAATTGAATACTGAAATGCTCATTTATTATACATAAATTCATTAATTACTTTAATCATCAACTGTCTTTTAAAGAGCTAAAAATGCAAAATGAGGTATAGTAACAGTAGCTACAAAGCACATTTACTAAACAAAGTCTTGTGGGTTCAAGCAAGGATTTTTTGTTCTTTGAGTTCTTCTCTCTAAAATTTGACATTGTTATTAGTATATACTTTGGGTTTTTCAAACTTGGTTTAAAAAATTTGCAAATATAGAGTAAGATATGCATCCCATAGGGCTTCCCAGGTGGCGCTAGTGGTAAAGAAACCACCTGGCAAGGCAGGAGACATGAGACAGTTTCCATCCCTAGGCTGGGAAGATCCCCTGGAGGACGGCACAGCATCCCACTCCAGTACTCTTGCCTGGAGAATCCAAAGACAGAGAAGCCTATGGGCTACAGTCCGTAGAGTCGCAAAGAGTCAGACATGACTGGGGTAAATGTGCACGCACACTTGCACATGTCCCGTCACTCCTAAAATAATCTTTAGTATGTTTTACATTAGGCATTTCATGATGATTTTCACAAAGCCAGAATTTGTCTTTAGAAATTACTGTAAGTCTCTTATAAGCAGGGCTAATTTCATATCGGATGCGATGATAGCAGTTGCAAATAAAAAAGAATGGAGCCCTGGGAGTGATTTGCTTGTTTGACATCAGTGTACATTTTGTTAGCTACCATATTGTGAATGTGATAATAACAGATAGAGTGGAGACCAGTGCTCCCATTCCCTTTAAATTGACTTTGGCAATTATTCCCCTGGAATATACTGTTTATCTCTTTTCTATCCAGTATAAAAATCACATCTGTCAGGAAACCAGGACTTTTTATGCAGTGATTTTTATTGATTCATGACTGTGAGGAAGCCATAGAAATAAAAAATAAGGGAATAAAACATGGTTACACAGTAAAATGTGAGCACCGTCTAGAGATAAAGAGAAAATTTATGTTAGCATTGACATGAACAGAAAATATTTTTGATGTGAATTTAGTATAAAATTATTAGCAATTTGACTGGGATTGAATATGACAACTCTTTAGCTTTTAAATATGTATTATGAACTTTTAAGTCTATATATAATATATACATCTATTTGAAAATACTGCCAAAATTAAACATTTTGGCTTTTTTAATACTTTAATAACCCTTGGATCCTTTTTCACCCACTTATCCAATTAAGTGATTTTTCCATATGTCACTGGAGGTAGTCTGGTTGCACTGTATGGGATGGGAATGAAGGGACTGTAAAGACTTTATTTTTGCGGATCTATTGCCAATTTTGGTCCTGGCACATGGTAAGACTTAGTAAACTTTTTTTTTTTTTTATTGAATGAGAAAAACCACTCAAATTTGAGAAAAAATGCTTAAAAAATCAATTATTATAAATAAGCTGAACATGCCTTTTGCAATTGCTACTTAGTAGATAAAGTAGGGTAAACTTCAGGCTATACATTCTAAGATCTTTTTGGCATTTTCACTGATTTCACTGCCCAATTTTGTGCTGTTATTATTGTTTTTAGTTTAATTTTATTCATTTATTTTTAAACTCTTAAAACATACCTTAAATATTCTGCCTTACTGTTAAGAGCACTTCAGACCCATCAAAAAGAAAGGGATGCCTTTTCCAAACAATTTTCAAATTCCAGCCTTCACCATTAACATTAACCAGTTTTCACCAAAATTCTATTTCGTGTCATTTGTTGCTGTTCAGTTGCTCAGTTATGTCCAACTCTTTGTGACCCATGGACTGCAGCACGCCAGGCTTCCCTGTCCATCACAAATTCCCAGAGCCTGCTTGAACTGATGTCCATTGAGTCTGTGATGCCATCCAACCATCTCATCCTCTGTAGTCCCTTCTCTCCTGCCTTCAGTCTTTCCCAGCATCAGGGTCTTTTCTATAGAGTTGGCTTTTTGCATCAGGTGGTCAAAGTATTGAAGCTTCAGCATCAGTCCTTCCAATGAATATTCAGAGTTAATTTCCTTTAGAATGGACTGGTTTGATCTCCTTGCAGCCAAGGGACTCTCAAGAGTCTTCTCCAACACCACAGGTCGAAAGCATCAGTTCTTCGGTGCTCAGCCTTCTTTATGGTCCAACTCTCACATCCATACATGACTACTGGAAAAACCATAGCTTTGACTATATGGACCTTTGTCAGCAAAGTGATGTCTCTGCTTTTTAATACACTGTCTAGGTTTGTCACAGCTTTTCTTCCAAAGAGCAAGTGTCTTTTAATTTCATGGCTGCAGTCACCATCACAGCAACTTTTTATCCAAGCCGTAATGTATGGCCATGTGTGACCTCTTACCCTGCTGCTCTTAGGTCCTTCTCAGTTTCAGAATTCAGAGTCCTGCAATTCCCCTATTCTCAGGCCGTACAAAAAAATTATAACCTCTCCACACTTGACAAAACATATCATTGTAAGTGAGATTAGTTTTGTAAACTCAAAAACATGTTAAAACTATTTGAATTTATGGAAACTATTATAGTAATCAAGTGCCCTGTCAACCTTAATTTCTGTGCTATGATCTGAACATGAGAGTGATATTATGATATGATTCCTTTTTTCCATGCCTCCTCTTTACTCCTCAACCCCGACCTACCTCTTATGGCCTGGTTACCACTACTCTCACATACAAATGATTCTGCTACATAAAGATTTTAGTTAAAACTCCAGGGACAATTAATTCCCATCATGCCCTTCATCCCAAATGTAAGCCTTTTGTCACCCAACCTCTCTCAGATTCTTGTTCATTGATTCTGTCCTCTCCCCAAGGCTCATTTTTATCTAGCCTTACTCCCTCAGTAACATTTTCATGGTGCCTCAGGTATTCTCTTTGCATACTCTCTGAAGGGAAGTGAAGCATTATACACACACACACACACATACACACACGCCCTTATTGAAGATACACACACACACCCCTTCACTGAAGGATTATACTTCTCAGATGTTCTCCTTACCCTGTAGATCACACAGGTAGAGGCTGATCAAAGGTCTGGACGATGACATTGGTGTTCTCCTGGATCTTCACAGCTACTTTAAAGTTACTGCTTTTATTCCCTTGTGCAAAGTCCCTTTTTTCTTAGAAGTTCAAGCTAAGTGATTGTATCGCTCTTCAAAAAAAAAAAAAAAAATTCTGTTGTGGTATAATTGACATGTTATTTTCATATGACCACATGATTGGATATTTGTATGTGTTCCAAAATGATTACATTTTGTTCAGTTAACATTCATCACCATACATACTTACATTTTCCTTGTAATTAGAAGTTTTAAGATTCACTTTCTTAGCAGTTTTCTAATATGCCATAGAGCAGTATTAACTGTAGTTACCATCTTGTGCATATATCCTCATGAGGTATTTACTATAGCTAGAAGTTTATTATTTTTGACCCCTTTCACCCATTCAGCTCACACTCTAACCTCTACCTTAGGCAACTAGCAATTTGTTCTATTTATAATAAGCTTAAGGGTTTTGTTTTTAAAATTCCTCAGAAAGTGAGATCATATGGTTTTCATCTTTGTTTGGCTTTTTTCACTTACCATATGCCTTTCATGTCTATCTGTGTTGTTGTAAATGGCAGGATTCCCTTCTTTTTATGGCCGAATAATACCTTATTGTATATATAAACCACATATTATTTATCCATTCATCTCTAAGGAATGCTTAAGTTGTTTGCATGTCTTGGGTATTGCAGTGAAATGCTGCAGTGAACATGGGAATGGCTATATCTTTGCAAATTTGTGTTTTCATTTTCTTCAGATGAATACCCAGAACTGGAATTTCTGGAGTATATAGTTGTTCTATTTTTAGTTTTTTTGTGAAACCTCCATACTATTTTCCATAGTGACTGCACTAATTTATTACTACCAATAGTGTGCAAGGGTTCCCTTTTCCCACAACCTCTCCAACACTTGTTGTTTGATATTTTTTTGATAATAGCCATTCTGACAGATGTGAATTGATATCTCATTGTGGTTTTGGTTTGCATTTCCCTGATTAATGATGTTGAGCACCTTTTCATGTGTCCATTAGCCATCTATATCTTTTCTTTGGAAAACATCTATTTAAATCTATTTTTAATTGTTTGTTTTTTGGTGTTGTATGAATTTTTAAATATATTTTGGATATTAACCTCTTATGAGGCCTATTACTAGCAAATATTTTCTCTAATTTTATGGATTGGTCTTTTCATTTTGTTGATAGTGTCCTTTGCTATGCAGAAGCTTTTTAGTTCATGTAGTCCCACTTGTTTATTTTTGCTTTTGTTGCCTTTGCTTTTGGAGTTAGATCCAAAAAACCATCCCTAAGACCAGTGTAAAAATGTTTACTGCCTTTATTTTCTGCTAGGCATTTTATGGTTTCAGGTCTTCAAGTATTCAATCTATTTTGCATTTATTTTTGTGTATATTACAAAATAGTGGTCTAGTTTCATTCTTATGTATATATCTGTCCAGTTTTTGCAACACCATGTGGGTTTATTTCTGGGCCTTTTCTGTTTTATTGATCTATGTGTCTTTTTATGCCAACACACTCCTTTGATTACTCTGGCTCTATAATATAGTTTAAAATCAAGGAGCATGAGGTCTCTGGCTTTCTTCTTTCTCAAAATTGCTTTGGTTAATCAGTCTTGTATGTGGTTCCCTACAAATTTTAGGATTATTCGTTCTATTTCTATTAAAAACACCATTGATATTTTGACAGGGATTGCATTGAATCTGTAGATTGCTGTGGGTAGTATGAACATTTTAACAATATTAATTCTTACAATCCATAGGTATAGAGTATCTTTCTATTTATTTTTGTCATATTTAATTTCTTTCATCAGGGTCTTGTGGTTTTCATCGTAGGACTTTCACTTCCTTGGTTAAATTTATTCTTTTTTATGTATTTGAAAATGGGTTGTTTCTTTAATTTTTCTTACAAATAGTTTGCTGTTAGTGTACATAAATGAAACTGAGTTTTGTACATTGATTTGGTATCCTGCAATTCATGTATTAGTGGACCGGACTGGACTGAATGAGCCAATTCCTGTAAATGCCTATCTGTGTGCTCAGTCGCTTAGTCATGTCCTACTCTTTGAGACCCCATGGACTGTAGCCCGTCAGGCTCCTCTGACTAGGTGATTTTCCCGGCAAGAATACTGAAGCAGGTTGCCATTTCCTACTCCAGGGGATCTTCCTGACCCAGGGGTTGAACCTGTATTTCTTGTGCCCCCTACCTTGGCAGGTGGATTCATTATCACTGTGCAACCTAGGAAGATAATAGTTCTTTTGGTGGAGTCTTTAGGGTTTTCTATATAAATATCCTGTCATCTGTAAATAGGGCTTTTCAGGTGGTACTGTGGTAAAGAATCCCCTTGCAAATACAGGAGACCCAGGATGCAAGAAGCATAGGAGACTTGCATTTGATCCTTGGGAGGAGGAGCCTGGCGGGCTACAGTCCACGGGTCACCAAGATTCAGACATGACTGAGCACACACACACACACACACACACCTGCAAATAGTGACAGTTTCACTTCTTCCTTTTTGTTTTGGATGCTTTTTTATTTCTTTTTGTTCCCTAATTGCTCTGGCTAGGACTTCCAATACTATGTTGAATGAAGGTGGTTAAGAGTAGACATTCCTGTTTTCTGGTCTTAGAGGAAATTCTTTCAGCTTTTCATCATTGAAAATGATATTAGCTGCAGGTTTGTCATATACAGTGTTTCTTATATTGACGTATGTTCCCTCTATACACACTTTTTTGATGAGTCTTTTATCATGAATGGAAAACAAATTTTTGTCAAATGCTTTCTCTGCATCTACTGATTTGATTATATAGTTTTCATTCATTTTTAAGGTGATATATAGTATTGATTTACAGATATTGAAATATCCTTTCATCTGTGGGATAAATTCTACTTGATTATATTGTATGATCCTTTTAAGGTATTGTTTATTTTGGTTTGTTAATATTTTGCTGAGGATTTTTGCATCTACATTCATGAAGGATATTGGTTTGTAGTTTTATTTTCTTGTGATGTTCTTACTTACCTGGCACTGGTCTCATAAAATGAATATGGAAACGTTCCCTCTTTTTCTGTTTCCAAAAGAGCTTGAGAGGAATTGGTATTATTCTTTGAATATTTGGTAGAATTCATTGGGGAAGCCAATTGGTCCTCAACTTTGCTTGGGGACCAACTTTTGTTTGATTACTGGTTTAATTTTGTTACTGGTAATCAATCAGTTCAGGTTTTTCTTTCTGATTTAGTCTTGGGAAATTTTATGTTTCTAGGAATTTGTCCATGTCTTTTAGGTTGTCCAATTTGTTGGTGTATAATTGTTTGTAACAGTCTCTTATTATCCTTTGTGTTTCTGTTGTAATGTCTCCTCTTTCATTTCTGATTTTATTTGAGTCCTCTCTCTTTTTTACTTTATGAGTCTAAAGGTTTGTCAATTTTGCTTATTCTTTTAGAAAACTTGCCTTAACTTCATTGATCTTTTTATTGTCTTTTTCATTTCTATGTCATTTATTTCCACTCTGATCTTTATTTCCTTCCATCTGCTAACTTTGGGCTTCATTTGTTCTAATTTTTCTAGCTCCATGAGTTATAAAGTTAGATTATTTGAGATTTGTCTTGTTTCTTCATGTAGGTATTTATCACTATGAAGTGATTTCACTGCATCCCATAAGTTTTGATGTATTGTACTTCTATTTTCATTTTTCTTTTTTTTTTATGCTTTTTATTTTTTTTTAAATTTTATTTTATTTTTAAACTTTACATAATTGTATTAGTTTTGCCAAATATCAAAATGAATCCGCCACAGGCATACATGTGTTCCCGCGATACGGGATGCTTGGGGCTGGTGCACTGGGACGACCCAGAGGGATGGTGTGGGGAGGGAGGAGGGAGGAGGGTTCAGGATGGGGAACACATGTATTTTCTCAGTGTATTTTTACTTTCTCTTTTGATTAGCTGTACCACTCTTTAGCTTGTTTTCCTTCTTTTCTAACCTATAGGTAATTTTTTTTTACTTCTTTTAAGACTATAAGAACTTATTCTAATCTTTACTTCTGACTCAAATCTTTCAAAATTTTTAAACCTTTAGTTTCTTGATTTTATTTTGATTTTTCTAAATTCAAGCTCAATTTACAATCTGTAATCATATATTTCCATTATTGTTTTGAACTTTTCGACCTCTGCTATTGAATATTTGTGTCCTTGAAAAATTTATATATTGAGTTCTAATCCACAATGATACAATATTTGGGGATGGGGACTTTGGAAGTTGATTAGTTCATGAGAGTGGTCCATCATAAATGAGGTTAGTTCCCTTACAAAAGTAACCCCAGAGAGTTCCTTTGCCCCTTTTGTCCTTGGAGGACACAGAAAGAAAACAAGTGGCTAAGAACCAGAAACAGGCTCTCATCAGACACCAAATCCAATCTGGTGATGCCTTGATCTTAGACTTCTGAGTCTTCAGAACTATGAGAAGCATATTTCTGTTGTTTATAAATTACCCAGTCTATGGTATTCTATTCAGCAATATAAACAGACTAGGACTACCCACTTCATTATTGCATTTCTGGTTTCAATGCTTTGATAGTCTTACTACTCTCTCATGCCTTTGTTCTTATGGTGATCCTTTAAAATTTCTCATAGAAATTTCTAATATGTTAAACTCGTCTCTTATTTCAGTCTATCAGTTATCTTCTACCAATTAAAGTATGCATTTGACTAATCACATCCTCTACTCTCTTGCCAGGGTAGTCATTAAAGTATCTTTTTTCTGTATTCTTGAATGAAAATCCTCATCATTAGATCAGTACAACAGAAGTTGGTTCCTCTGTGAAACCTGACGACATAGATAGACAGGTGCTCCTTGCTTCTTCTATGGCACTGTGTAATGTACTTTTTTTGTGTGTGTGTAATGTACTTTTATATTTCTGCAGCTTATTTATTCTTCCCTCACTTGGTGTATATTTTTACCCAATAAGGGGCAGTGCTCTATTAACTCTTTTTATCCCTTTTAAAGTTTTTTTACAATGAAGTTCAGGGATGAATACATCCCTGAAATATTCATCAAATGGATGTATAAATTCATCCTCATTATTTAAAAACATTCCTCATGGAAAAAAAAGCTTTGCAAAGGAACATTTTAATAAGAGAACATTCTATTTTGTCTTTTATGTTAAATGAAAGTGAACCTACTGTAAAAGATGCCATTGGAGCTCTGCCTGAATCCTCCAGATCACTTTACTTAGCACACCTGAGCCAGAACCTGTGAATCTTTGTCAGCAATCCGCCTCAGGCTGCCATGACTTTGTGTATGCACACAGGGAGCACAAATGCTTAAAATGTTATATTCCTTTGAAGCTAGCCTTTAGCCAAAGATTTTAGACCTGGGAGCTTAAATACTCCAAGTCTCTGGCTTTGATCTAGGCTACTCTGAGGGGTTCCCTACAGTATACCCAGAGCTAAGCACCATGGGATTTTGCTTGTGGGATCTTAGACTTATCTGGCTCCATTTCTTCCTGATTCCACTTACCCATTCTCTGACTGATTTTTCCTAATATACTATGTTTTCATAAATCTTCATCTCCTTTCTGGACAACCAAAGATATCTACCAATAGTTTTAGAAGTATTTATATTAAGTATAAAATTAATAACATTTAGTCATTAACCAATGACCATGGAAAATTGACATAGCCCCAAAAAGACTAGTTAAAACTGTTAATCTTGGCCAGGGACACCACTTAATCATACAACACTCATTTTTATTGATGTATAGTCCTTTTTTTGAGAAGTCAAATTTTCTCAAGAGCTATTTTCCCCCCCTTTAACTCCTCTTAACAATTCTTGAAACACTTTAAATGTATTTTTATATGTGTGAAAATATTTGGTGGAGAACAATATTTAGAGAAAGATCTTGTGCTTACATGTTTTGGTATCTCTGCAAAAGAAACTCTCCGTTATGACCATCATTACTTCTTATAATTTTTAGAGAAATGGACAGCTTTGGAATTCACTCAAAGGTAATGTGTTATATAACAACCATTATTTCACAATACTTCATACTCTAAGCTGTGGGAACACAAGAATTATTGCAAAAATGTCATAATTTCTAGTTTGAAATGGGCTTCACCTCAACTTCTGTGCTCCTGCTCCTTTATCTTGTTCAACTACTGTGGGGAAAAAGTGTGTCATTAATACTCAACTTGAGAAATTTTCACATATTGTACACCTCATTAAGCAGCATGTAGATCAAGAAACAGAACATTGCCTAACTCCCAAGGCTCCCCTCAGTCTCTTTGTACTCACTGCCTCTACCAAGAGAAACAACTAGCCAAACTTTAAACAATATATATATAGTCTTTGTGCATAATAGATATGGGATAATAAAGTCTGGACTCTTTTTCTTAAAGTTATATAGGTGGTATTCATTTATACTCTTATATGTCATTGAAATTTGTTTACTGTATTGCTGTATAATTTCTACTGTGTGAATGTATATATATATATATACATACATATATATACTGTTGGTGACCATTTGGGTTGTTTCAGTATTTTGACTACTATACTAATGCTGCTGTGGCCACAATCCAGTCATGTTTTTGGGGGGCCAAGGGACATCTATATTTATAACTTTAGTAGCTTCTGTGAAATGATTTTCCAGAGTAGTTAATGCTCTCATAAACAGTATGACAATGTTTATTCACATCCATCCCAAGTTTATTACCTATTTATCTTTTATTTTAATCTCTAGATACATTTCATTGTAAATTAACTTTTATTTCCAAGATGACTAATGAATGAGTATGTTTGGATTTTCATTGACTATTTATATTTTTAAATTTTATACACATGAAATACAAATGCAAATTATTTAATGCAAATATACCTAATACACAGAGCTGGGATTCCTACACTAAGTTAGATTATAACATTTCTCTGATTATCTTAATTTTTCTTTTAAATAAATTTTTTTTTAGAAGAGTAGTTTTAGGTTCAATGCTAAATTGAGCAGAACATAGTATTCCCATAAACCCACTGCTGCTATACATGTACAGCTTCCCCTACCATCAACATCATACACCAGGGTGGTAGCATTTATGATAATCAGCAAACCTACACTGACACATCATTATCACCTGAAGTCTACAGTGTGCATTAGGGTTCATTCTTGTTGTTGTACTATCACAGTATCATACAGAATAGTTTTACTGCCTTAAAAAGCCTTCTCTGCTTCACCTATTTATCCTCCTTCTTTCAGCCCCTGACAACCAATGATCTTTTTACTGTGTCCATAGTTTTGCCTTTTCCAGATTATAATCTTTGATTAGTTTATTTTAATATTACATTTGAATACAATTATTTCAAAGGTGGAAATGAAGCACTCACTTCTGAGAAATTTTAACTATTAAATCCATATAATTAACGTAACAATAAAAAATACATTGTTATTACGGTACTTAGAGCAAAATTGGTGAACATTGTAGTTGACCATGTACATCATGGGCTCCTGATGATCAGAAACTAGTTTTCCCATAGTCCTACTATTGCAGATTCATGTAGAATTATCTTGGCAAATCATACTAAAAATCATACTAACCACATTCACCATAAGACAATTTTAACTCTAAACAGGTTGCCCGTATTGTGAATGAGTAAGGAATCTGGGCTACCCTGTGAATCAAAACAAAAATCGGACATTTCCTGGAGGTTTCTATTGTGTTTTTAATAACATCTCCCAAATTAATAGTGATCCTTTTTTTTTTTTTATAAACTGTACAACCATAAACCATGGATATCACACTGGAAGATACTTTCATTGTTTTGTTCACTGCTGTTTTGTTCATTTATAATCATATTAGAAATTAATATGTAAAACTAGATGAAACTATATAGGTATCTCTTCCATGTGAGTTTAAATTTTTGCAGCTTTGTTTAGAGATGCAAAACTGAATTTATTATTAACCAGAACATGATCCATCTATTTCTTCTAATTCCCACATGCATTCTCTCTGATTATTACTCTTACTTTTAAATGAGGGGATTGTCACTAAGAGATTTTAAAAGCAAGCCAGCTTAAAACAACTAATAAGCTTGGGGCCAGGACTGGTATCTAGGCCTGCTGACTCATTTCCTTCATCCTTGCACTGCTTCTTGGACTAGAGAACTTGGGTCTTCCTCTGAAGGAAAGGAGAATGTGAATGCCTATTGGTTAAGTGATGAGCAGATACTTGCTTAGTTTTTTCAGTTAATATGGTTGACATAGGGCTTCCCTGGTGTTTCAGATGGTAAAAAATTCTGCTTGCAATGCAGGAGACCCAGGCTTGATCCCTGGGTCAGAAAAATCCCCTGGAGAAGGGAATGGCCACCCACTCCAGTATTCTTGTCTAGAGAGTTCCATGGACAAAGAAGCCTGGTGAGCTGCAGACCATGGGGTTGCAAAGAGTCAGACACCACTGAGCCACTACCCCTACTACTACTATCACAATTGACATAAAGTAGAAACTACATGGATATCAGAATTGTTACTGAAGTTATCAAAGGTTTCTTTGTAACTCAGACTAAGATCCATTTTCATTTCTTCACCACATGATGTTGCCCGTATGCTCACCAGTGGTGCCAGACATGCAAGTCAAAACTATCTGACTCCAAATCAGAGGTATAGAATAGTGTGTAAATTATTTAACTTCTCTGAATCTTAAGCACTGCATCTAAGAAAACGCACAGTTTAACAATAGTATTTCAAAGGATTGTCAAGAAGATTAAATAAGATAAATACGCAGCCTTTTTTATTTGTAGTCATTTATGTCTATTAGCAACTTCCCTTCTACCTCCCAGCAAATGTTTGGATCATTTTAGCCTGCTATTCCCTGCAAAAGTAGCATATGTTATATTTTAAATACTATATAGTGGAACAATTCTCTGATCATTTTAGATGGGTATTTATGACCATTGGTAGCTCAGTCAGAAAAGAATCTGCCTGCAGTGCAGAAGACCTGGGTTTGATTGCTGGGTTGGGACGATCCCCTGGAGAAGCAAATGGACACCCACTCCAGTATCCTTGCCTGGAGAAGCCCAGGGACAGAGGAGCCTGGTGGCTGCAGTCCCTGGGGGTCACAAAGAGTCAGGCACAACTGAGTGCCTTTCACTTTATGACCATTACAAAATAATGGTTGGAAAAGATTGGTTTGAAAAAACAGTATATTTGATAGATTCAGTTAAGGAAAGAAATTAGTATTTAATGTCAACTGGATCAATAAATTACATGGTTAAGAGTCTTCAATTTTCAACTAGTTTGATGTACTTAGAAATGTACTGGACTTCTTAGGTGGTTCTAGTGGTAAAGAACCCACTTGTCAGTGCAGGAGATATAAGAGACACAGGTTTGGTCCTTAGGTCAGGATGATCCCCTGGAGGAAAGAAGCACCCACTCCAGTATTCTTGCCTGGAGAATCTGATGAGAAGCCTGGTGCGAGTCCATAGCATTGCAAAGAGTCAGACACATCTGAAGTGACTTAGCACACATGCAGAAATGTATCATCAAGCAATTTTCAGAAAACCTGATTCTGTACATAGGCGCATACCTTGATATATACCTGAGATATTTCCCCAAAGTTAAATAATAAAGCATTTTGATACAGTTTGGAAATACTGTGAGTCAGTGTGCTACCCAAGTAATTATGTAATTTAAAATCTCATTGTGATACAGGCTTTAGACATCAGTCATCTTTGTTACTCATTTCACTTTTGTTAAGCAGTGCAGGTAATTCCTTTTCTTCACTGGAAACTTCTCGCCAATTATAATTTACATGTGTTGGTTGTAACAGAGATGTGAAGGACTTGGTAGATGTAATTAATTCAATACTAGACTGAGATCAGCCCTGGGATTTCTTTGGAGGGAATGATGCTGAAGCTGAAACTCCAGTACTTTGGCCACCTCATGCAAAGAGTTGACTCATTGGAAAAGACTCTGATGCTGGGAGGGATTGGGGGCAGGAGGAGAAGGTGACAACAGAGGATGAGATGGCTGGATGGCATCAGTGACTCGATGGACATGAGTCTTAGTGAACTCCAGGAGTTGGTGATGGACAGAGAGGCCTGGCGTGCTTCGATTCATGGGGTCGCAAAGAGTCAGACATGACTGAGCAACTGAACTGAACTGAACTGAGACTGAACTCACAAAGAATAAACAAAATAAAGTAACTAAATATTGAAGCTGGATTTGCTATTTAGATTTTCTAAGGACTATTTTTTAACATCTCCTTTACAGAGAGAGAACATGTTTTTACATTTTTGTAGGAAACACAACAGATTGTGCTGCTTTCTCTCGTTGATTTTTCCCTTTGGTACCTTGACTGTGTCCTTGGGAAGAGCTTGCTTTCTTTTCTCCTTGCCTGTTAGTAATAACAATCTTAAGTTCATAAAATATGGAAGGAACATATTGTTAGGAAACACAAGAAAGAAATAAAGAATAAAATGTATAGCAAAACTAAAACAAATGATGTTTAGATTAGTATCTGGTCATTGTGGCATCTATATTTCCTGAGATATCTCTGGTTATTTCTTTAAAATGAGTATCATCAAACAAAAACTTGAAATACTAATATTTAAAAAGTTCTCTTCTTTCAAGTTAAATCAGAAGTTAGAATCATCATTTATTCAGTTTCTTTTAATACCATTCTTTCCTAGGAATTTGAAGAATATACTTATAGCGTATATTTTATCCCAGTTCAATATTTTCTCAACATTGAGAGAAAATAGCTTTGTGTATGCTATTTTAAGAAATATTGTCATTTAATATTTGCAAATTTAAATGATTATCATATTTGCATGGGGAAAATTAGTTGACCATTCTGACCTTTATTAAGCCACCAAGACAACTTAAACCTTTAATTTTAGCTGACAATAAATCAAGATAGTGAAAAGAAAATTACATATATATTCATAGTAAAGGAATTGTGATAGTGATACTTTTTCTAAAACTTTGCATTGAATATTTTAAGGTAAAAGAAATGTGCAAATTTGGGTTTCAAATTATATGTCAAAGAGCCCTGGAACCCCATTTTATAATCTCCTCATAGCAGCTGCTTTGTCTTTTAACACATATACATCCTGATGAGTCTATTGTTCCAAAAAAAAAAAAAAAAAAAGACTCTTGTTCCATCAGGTAGATCACATGCTTCTTTCATTTCAAACATTTTTCATCTTGCAAATAAAATAAAGCTCAGAAATGCAGATAGCATGTCCAAGATGCCATCAGCTCATTGACATTCCCAATGGAAATTTACTGTTGAAATGATTTCTTAGCTAACTCTTGATATGTTCTGCAAACCATGAAATATCATAGAGAAGTGGTCTGTACACATCAGTGAAAGGGGAGAAATAGCCAGCTGGAATTACTGTAATGATAGGTGACTACAGGGGTTTGAAGCAGTGAAATTTTGACATGCATAAAAATAAAATCAAATCTGACATGCACATTATTATTCCCAAATACCACTTCTTTATGAAAAATGATATCAGATCCTATTTCTAGGAATGTATAAGTGAACAGAATAGTAATTCACAGCTACAGGGAATTCTTGCAACACTTATCAGGAAATGACTACTGTGGAGCTTTAAGCAATTAAGAGATTTATCTTCTAAGATGACTATTTCCTGTTCTAGTCAGACTAAACACTATAAAAATGAGGTTGGCAACATGTAGATTCATGTGTAATTGTTATGCATGGTCTCATAAAAATATACATTTGACAAAGACATTTCAACCTCAGTTCCTTGTAAGGACAGCAGGACTTAATGGGCCAGAAAGCAGGTATGCAATCCAGACAGAAATTGCTCTGTGCAGTGCAGTACAGTGGTTGGGCAGAATCATGCTTTTGTTTTTCTTTCCAGTGTCATTGTACAGCCTATTTAGATGCTTTCTATGAAACTATGTCTAATATCTCTGGTTTGGGTTGTATCAGAGTGTATTATTAGTAATATATCAAGTCACTGACAAAAGCAGTGAAATTATTTTGTAATTGGGCTCTCCTGGTGGTTCAGTTGGTTAAGTATCTGCATGAACGGAGACTGAACTCTCAGGTTCAGTCCTGGGGTGGTAAGATCCCCTGGAGAAGGAAAAGGCAAACCACTCCAGTATTCTTACCTGGAGAATTCCATGGACAGAGGAGCCTGGTGGGCTACAGTCCATGGGGTCACAAAGAGTCAGACACAACTGAGTGACTAACACTTTCACACTTTTCTTTTGTAATGATTAATGTAAGCAGGCAGACATAAGGTGTTTTACGAACTATGTTATATCAGGACCTATTCTATAGTTATATATATATGGTATTAATATGTTTTAATGTACATTTTACTATTTCTAGTACATACATTTATAGTTTTAGGTACAGTATGTCCTTTCAAAATAAATCTTCCATGCTTAGGAAAATTATATTTCCAGAAATATAAACTTTTTTGTATTTCTATGTACCATAAATATGTAATTTCAGTTAAATTTAAGCATCTTAAATTAAGATGCTTTTGAAAATATTATTTCATTATTATAGTTGCATAGCCAGAGTATGACCATAGATGCATTATGACTACGATGTGGTTTTAATAGCTATACAGGTGAAATGGTACGATATAATATTATGAGACACAGCATTAAGTAACAGGTTGAAATCAGTAGCATTGTTTATTATGCTTTTTAATTTTGCTGGCCAAATTCCAGAGAACTCTAATAATCAAAACAATACAGATTTAAACAATACAATATTCTTTTTACAAAATAAGGCATTTAAAATGATAACTTGTCATTAAATGTGTGCAGAAATGGGAAAAAGGCAATCCTAACCACAGCTGCTGGGAGACTTTATCAGTACAATTTCTTCTGGAAGGAGCTTGACAATTAAACAAAATTGCTGAAATATTTGTATCTTTTGATTAAACTAAACTTCTAAAATTATCCTGAGGAAAAAATCAAATATATATGAATATTTATTTTCCAAATGGTAATCATCATAGTATTTATACTACAAAACTGGAAATATCCTAAGTGCCCAATATTTGGGGAAAGGTAAAATAAATTACTATGTATCTATAGAATAGATATTTTATAATCATCATACTTGTATTTTAGAGAATATTAATTATATTGGAAAATATTATTTCATATATAATGTAAACAGGAAATTTAGATGACTACATCACCAAATTAATTTGTATTTGTATTAAATAACCAGAGGAATAAACATTTATATATAAGTTAATTGGGTGATATAATAGTACTTTTATATCATCAAATTGATTTGATGATACAGTGATAGTTACATTTAAGAAATAAAATTAATATTTTTAGTTATGTTTTTCAAAATTTTCTACAGTGAATATATATAGCTTTTACAATAAGAAAGATCTTTTTAAAATTTTAAAAGTAGAATTACTTGAAATCTATAAAATTCAATTACTTTATGTATTTAATGAAAATATTACTTTTATGGTTAATGTTTAAAAGCCATTTATATAGTGGTATAGAAGTGTACTGGACAGGAGAAATAGTTCATCATATTTAGGATCTGAGTTTTGGCATTATTTTATACCAGAGACAAAGGTAATATTGTTGGCTATAACTGGAACTATAGTCCCAGTTTGTTTTAGTTGTTTCTTATGTTCCAGAGGTTAGCTATAATATGGTGTAAGTGTGCTTCCTAGAATTAAACATTGTGTAAATAGTTTCTCCCGAAGAGTCTCTCTAGGTTTCTTTTTATGTCTAGGAGGGCAAAATTATACTCCCAAGCATAAATTTGGAAATAGTCTCATTTTCAACTCCCTACTAGGATCTCCCCTTTCAGTTCAGTTCAGTTCAGTCACTCAGTTGTGTCCAACTCTTTGTGACCCCATGAATCATAGCATGTCAGGCCTCCCTATCCATCACCAACTCCTGGAGTTCACTCAAACTCATGTCCATCGAGCCGGTGATGCCATCCAGCCATCTCATCCTCTGTTGTCACCTTCTCCTCCTGCCCCCAATCCCTCCCAGCATCAAGGTCTTTTCCAATGAGTCAACTCTTCGTATGAGGTGGCCAAAGTATTGGAGTTTCAGCTTCAGCATCAGTCCTTCCAATGAACAATGTCAACATTCTAGGAATCAGCTAACTAAAATGGACTGGAATGGGTGAATTTAACTCATATGACCATTATATCTACTACTGTGGGCAGGAATCCCTTAGAAGAAATGGAGTAGCCATCATGGTCAACAAAATAGTCCGAAATGCAGTACTTGGATGCAGTCTCAAAAATGACAGAATGATCTGTTTATTTCCAAGACAAACCATTCAATATCACGGTAATCCAAGCCTATGCCCCAACCAGTAATGCTGAAGAAGCTGAAGTTGAACGGTTCTATGAAGACCTACAAGACCTTTTAGAACTAACACCCAAAAAAGATGTCCTTTTCATCATAGGGGACTGGAATGCAAAAGTAGGAAGTCAAGAAACACCTGGAGTAACAGGCAATTTTGGCCTTGGAATACAGAATGAAGCAGGGCAAAGACTAATAGAGTTTTGCCAAGAGAATGCACTGGTCATAGCAAACACTGTCTTCCAACAACACAAGAGAAGACTCTACACATGGACATCACCAGATGGTCAACACTGAAATCAGATTGATTATATTCTTTGCAGCCAAAGATGGAGAAGCTCTATACAGTCAGCAAAAACAAGACCGGGAACTGACTGTGGCTCAGATCATGAACTCCTTATTGCCAAATTCAGACTGAAATTGAAGAAAGTAGGGAAAACCACTAGACCATTCAGGTATGACCTAAATCAAATCCCTTATGATTATACAGTGGAAGTGAGAAATAGATTTAAGGGACTAGATCTGATAGACAGAGTGCCTGATGAACTATGGATGGAGGTTCGTGACATTGTACAGGAGACAGGGATCAAGACCATCCCCATGGTAAAGAAATGCAAAAGAACAAAATGGCTGCCTGAGGAGGCCTTACAAATAGCTGTGAAAAGAAGAGAAGTGAAAAGCAAAGGAGAAAAGGAAAGGTATAAGCATCTGAATGCAGAGTTCCAAAGAATAGCAAGGAGAGATAAGAAAGCCTTCCTCAGTGATCAATGCAAAGAAATAGAGGAAAACAACAGAATGGGAAAGACTAGAGATCTCTTCAAGAAAATTAGAAATACCAAGGGAACATTTCATGCAAAGATGGGCTCGATAAAGGACAGAAATCGTATGGACCTAACAGAAGCAGAAGACATTAAGAAGAGGTGGCAAGAATACACAGAACTGTACAAAAAAAAAAAAAAAAAAGAATCTCCCCTTTAGCCCAGTTTAAATATATTGTCTGTTAAAACAAACTTCCTGTGGCCACAGCCTAAAATATTTACAGATGATGTAATTTGGTCCTCTAATAGTACTTTTTTAAAGGAAAATTTATCAGAAACTACCAAGGGAAATTTTTGCTTATTTTCTGTGGTCACTAGCTTCCTATTAACAACTTATTTCCTTCACACCAACAAAACAACTCTATCATTGCAGCATTCTTAGCCCAAGGGCCTTCAAGTTTCTTCATGTTGTGTGATCTGAAATATGTACCTGTTATGTGGCAAAATGCAGAGATATGTAAGTTATCAGTAAATAGTTGTTAATTCTTTCATTAACCGCTTTATACATTTCTTCCAGTTGGCCCATTATATAATCTATATGAAGATGTGATTAAAATAACTCTGAAACAAAGAGTGAGAACAAGACAGAGGTCATGGGGTGGACAGGGGGAACCCACCAACATGTATGTGAACCCAGAAATCAAGGTAAGTGGGATGTTACAGTAAATCTAGTAAATGAGTCAAGAAATTAACAAGAGTCAAAAGTTCTGTGATCCAGGAGAGATAGTGAATAAAGTGTATTCAGTTACCCAATGGGAGAAAAACATAGGGCACTGCCCTAGTGGCTCAGATGGTACAGAATATGCCTGAAATGCAGGAGACCAGGGTTCGATCTCTGAATTGGGAAGATCCCCTAGAGAAGGGAAAGGCTACCCACTCCAATATTCTTACCTGGAGAGGAGACTGGGAGGCTACAGTCCCTGGAGTTGCAAAGAGTCGGATACAACTGAGCGACTTTCACTTCACTTCAGAGAAACATAGGAGCCTTAAGTCTAAATAGATTAAGCCAGAAAACAAATAAGTAGACATCTATGACCAGAGTCTATGAACTATTTTGAGTGTTCAGAAAATTGTAAGATACCATGAACATAGGAAAATCTAAGAATAAAAATTCTACAAACTGTGGCTAAAAGAGCAGATAGTCCATAGGTCTTTAAAAAGCTATACTTTTTAAACAGTTAAGAGATAATGCAATTTGTCTAGAATATTGAATGTGGCCTAATTTTAAGCCACTGGACATTTGCTTAGGGAGCATTTTCCAGCCAAGTCTTCATTCTTCACGTGCTTGCTAAGCCTGGCAAGAGCTAGTAGAGAAGTGGCAGCCTGACCAAGTTTCAGTTCAGTTCAGTTCAGTCGTTCAGTCATGTCGGACTATTTGAGACCCCATGGACTGCATCACGCCAGGCCTTCCTGTCTATCACCAACTCCCAGAGTTTACTCAAACTCAGGTCCATTGAGTTAGTAATGCCATTGGACAATCTCATCCTCTGTTGTCCCCTTCTCTTCCTGCCTTCAATCTATCTCGGCATCAGGGTCTTTTCAAATGAGTCAGTTCGTTGCATCAGGGAGCCAAAGTATTGGAGTTTCAGCTTCAACATCAGTCCTTCCAATGAATATTCAGGACTGATTTCATTTAGGATGGACTGGTTGGATCTCCTTTCAGTCCAAGGGACGCTCAAGAGTCTTCTCCAACACCACAGTTCAAAAGCATCAATTCTTCAGCACTAAGCCTTCTTTATAGTCCAACTCTCACATCCATACCTGACTACTGGAAAAATCATAGCTTTGACTAGTTGGACCTTTGTTGGCAAAGTAATGTCTCTGCTTTTTAAAATGCTGTCTAGGTTGGTCATAACTTTTCTTCCAAGGAGTAAGTGTCCTTTAATTTCATGGCTGTAGTCACCATTTGAGTGATTTTGGAGCCCCTCAAAATAAAGTCTGTCACTGTTTCCATTGTTTCCCCATCTATTTGCCATGACGTGATGGGAATGGATGCCATGATCTTAGTTTTCTGAATGTTGAGCTTTAAGCCAACTTTTTCACTCTCCTCTTTCACTTTCATCAAGAAGCTTTTTAGTTCTTCACTTTCTGCCATAATGGTGGTGTCACCTGCATATCTGAGGTTATTGATCAATCTCCGGCAATCTTGATTCTAGCTTGTGCTTCATAGAGCCCAGCATTTCTCATGATGTACTCTGCTTATAAGTTAAATAAACAGGGTGACAATTACAGTCTTGACATGCTCCTTTCCCAATTTGGAATCAGTCTGTTATTCCATGTCCAGTTCTAACTGTTGCTTCCTGACCTGCATACAGATTTCTCAAGAGGCAGGTCAGGTGGTCTGGTATTCCCATCTCTTTAAGAACTTGCCACAGTTTGTTGTGATCCACACAGTCAAAGGCTTTGGCATAGTCAATAAAACAGAAGTAGATGTTTTTCTAGAACTGTCTTGCTTTTACAAAGATCCAACGGATGTTTTGGCAATTTGATCTCTGGTTCCTCTGCCTTTTCTAAATCTACCTTGGACACCTGGAAGTTCATTGTTCATGTACTGTTGAAGCCTGGTTTGGAGAATTTTGAGCATCACTTTGCTAGCATGTGAGATGAGTACAATTGTGTGGTAGTTTGAGCATTCTTTGGGATTGCCTTTCTTTGGGATTGGAATGAAAACTGACCTTTTCCAGTCTTGTGGCCACTGCTGAGTTTTCCAAATCTGCTGGCATATTGAGTGCAGCACTTTCACAGCATCATCTTTTAGGATTTGAAAGAACTCAACTGGAATTCCATCACCTCCACTAGCTTTTTCGTAGTGATGCTTCCTAAAGTCTACTTGACTTCACATTCATGTGAAGTCTGCTCACATGTCTGCTCTAGGTGAGTGATCACACCATAGTAATTATCTGGGTCATGAAAATCTTTTTTGTTTAGTTATTCTGTGTATTCTTGCCATCTCTTGTTTTTTTTTTTTTTAAATTTTATTTTATTTTTAATCTTTACATAATTGTATTAGTTTTGCCAAACATCAAAATGAATCCATCACAGGTATACATGTGCTCCCCCTCCCACCTCTTCTTAATGTCTTCTGCTTCTGTTAGGTGCATACCATTTCTGTCCTTTATTGAGAACATCTTTGCATGACATGTTCCCTTGGTATATCTAATTTTCTCGAAAAGATCTCTAGTCTTTCTCATTCTATTGTTTTCCTCTATTTCTTTGCACTGATCACTGAGGAAGGCTTTCTTATCTCTCCTTGCTATTCGTTGGAACTCTGCATTCAAATGGATATATCTTTCCTTTTCTCCTTTGCTTTTGGCTTCTATTCTTTCCATAGCTCTTTGCAAGCCCTCCTCAGACAGCCATTTTACTTTTTTACATTTGTTTTTCTTGGGGATGGTCTGGATCCCTGTCTCCTGTACAGTCATGAACCTCCATCCATAGTTCTTCAAGCACTCTATCAGATCTAATCCCTTGAATTTATTTCTCACTTTCATTGTGTAATCGTAAGGGAATTGATTTAGGCCATACCTGAATGCTCTGTGGTTTTCCCTACTTTCTTCAACTTAAGTCTGAATTTGACAATAAGGAGCTCGTGATCTGAGCCACAGTCAGCTCCCAGTCTTGTTTTTGCTGACTGTATAGAGCTTCTCCATCTTTGGCTGCAAAGAATATAATCAATCTGATTTCAGTGTTGACCATCTGGTAATGTCCATGTGTAGAGTCTTCTCTTGTGTTTTTGGAAGACAGTGTTTTTTATGAGCAGTGCATTGTCTTGGCAAAACTCTATTAGCTTTTGCCCTGCTTTGTTCTGTACTCCAAGGCCAAAATTGCCTGCTACTCCAGGGGTTTCTTCATTCCTACTTTTGCGTTCCAGTCCTCTATGATGAAAAGGACATCTTTTTTTTTTTTTGGGGGGGGTGAGTTCTAGAAGATCTTGTAGGTCGTCATAGAAGTGTTCAACTTCAGCTGTCTCACCATTATTGGTCAGGGCATAGAGTTGGATTACTGTTATGTTGAATGGTTTGCCTTGGAAACGAACAGGGATCATTCTGTCATTTTTTAGATTGCATCTTTGTACTGCATTTTGGATTCTCAGCCAAGTTTGCAAAAACATTTCTGTGCCAAGGACTAGACAGCAAAAGAGACACTGATGTATAGAACAGTCTTATGGACTCTGTGGGAGAGGGAGAGGGTGGGAAGATTTGGGAGAGTGACATTGAAACATGTAGAATATCATGTAAGAAACGAGTTGCCAGTCCAGGTTCAATGCGCGATACTGGACGCTTGGGGCTGGTGCACTGGGACGACCCAGAGGGATGGTGTGGGGAGGGAGGAGGGAGGAGGGTTCAGGATGGGGAACACATGTATGCCTGTGGCGGATTCATTATGATATTTGGCAAAACTAATTATGTAAAGTTTAAAAATAAAATAAAATTTAAAAAAAAAAAAGAAAATTTACTTAGATGAGAATAGAAACTCAGGATCATAATGCCGTATAGTTTTGAAAGATTCATTTCTGATTCATATGCTCTGCTTTTCCAACATTGTTAGGTAATGGAAAAAATGTGCAGTCTTTACCTAAAAGAATTTTCGCGTAGGTAGTTTTGGAAGACTCCTTTGAGAGGCTGCCCTTAGGGAATCTATTTCACAGTCATAGACTCAGCTCATTTAGGTCTTCTTTACATCTAATCAACTCTTTCTTCTGTTTAATTTAAACATAATGAAGACCTTTCAACAAATTTTTACTTTGTATCCTGTAACTTTTCAATCTCAGGATTTCAGGAATTAAAGAACTTTCTGGAAGTCTAGATATGTTGTACTTTTGCCTGGGACTCAAATATAAATGAAGAATGTGTCAAAATAATTACATTCTTTTTTTTTAACATCAGACAATTGACTAAACTTCAAAAAGTCAAAGATATGTGTTTTTTAAAATCATATTTTAATGAGACTATTATAAAAGATAAAGATATAAGCACTGATCAGTATTTAGAATTGGTTCATTCTTCCTTCTGTTTAGCACTGGGTCATCAGTTTTGGTTTCTTGTGCCATGTTATTGCTTCCAGATAGCTCCTACAGAAAAATATCTGGTTCAAACCACACGTAAATTAATTAGGGATTTCAGAAGATACTCTGGTCAGCTGCACACAAGATAAAGGTGAAGGCTGTAGGGAAATTACTCATATGAGAAAGAACTTGTAACAGAGAACATTGAATACCTATGTCACCTCTAGTCAATAGACACATCCTACCCCTTCACCTCCTCAACTGTTCTTGCACTTGTAAAACCTTAAGAATGGGCATTTCAGGACATATTTGATTGGTTCAGAGGCAGAAACCTGATCCATCTTAAGCCGAACAAATGTCTTTATAAGATTATATATATATATATATATATATATATATATATATACACACACACACATACATATACAGAATCTGATGAAGAGTATCAGTGTTTCCCTGGTGGCTGGAAAACAGGATGTGGGATGTTCATGTCATGTGAGAAAACCAGGCTGCAGAGAAACAAAACAGACAATAAAGAGATGGATATGGAAGAGATGGGGAGGTGAGCCCTTTGGTGAATATTAATTAGTGTGAAAGAGATTCCTTGCTTAACCAAACTTTCATCAGGCTCCCGAAACACCTCCTAGGCTCATTTGAGCACTTCCTTATAAATCTAGTTTTAGCAAGAACCCTGCAAAGTCAGTGTAATCTTACCCCAAACCTGGGTTTCCTTGGTGACTCAGCTGGTAAAGAATCCACCTGCAATGCGGGAGACCTGGGTTCGATCCCTGTGTTGGGAAGATACACTGGAGAAGGGAGCAGTTACCCACTCCAGTATTCTGGCCTAGAGAATTCTGTGGACTGTACAGTCCATGGGGTTGCAAAGAGTCAGACACTACTGAGCAGGTTTCACTTTCACCCCGCCCCCAGTCCACACCTTTGATATCAAATCTCCCTCAGAGTCTGATCAGGTTCCTCATCCTGCATGGTTCCTCATCCTGCACAGTTCCCCAGGTGATGTCTGATAACCCGAGTTTGCCTGTCAGAATTCTCATAGGTCTTGAGGACCTATAAGGTCTTGAAGACATTCCCACTTGCCTGTGCTATATTCAGACATGAGCTCAGTGTATCTCCTCCACTGATAAATACTGTTGCAATGGTCCCCATACCTATTGTGATGGTCCTAAATAAACTCTGCCTTACCATCTTTAATGTACATTTAGTTTAAGTGTCACATAAGACCTATCTGCATATTTCCCTTTTTTTGCATTTGGATGTTTAGTTCTTTCTTGGATTTTATGGGCCAATAAATTTCTGTTTCCTGTTAGGCTAGCTTAGTTGTTTTTTGGGGTCACCTACGTTTTAAAGACTTGATAAAAATCTTAATCTCAATACCTATTTTGTGCTTTCCTTTTTTTTTTTTTTTTTTACCTTACTGGAATATTACTGACATATAATGCTGTATAAATTTGAGATGTACCACAAAAATGATTTGATATATTTATATATTGAGAAATGATCACCACAATATTTTTAGTTAACATCCATCAGCTCACATAATTGCATTTTTTTCATGTGATGAGAATTTTTGAGATTTACTCTCTTAGAAACTTTCAAATATTAGTGTAGTATTGTTAATTATAGATACTATGCTGTATATTATTTCCCTTCCCTGGTAGCTCAGAGGTTAAAGCGTCTGCCTGCAATGCAGGAGACCAGGGTTCAATCCCTGGGTTGGGAAGATCCCCTGGAGAAGGAAATGGCAACCCACTCCAGTACTCTTGCCTGGAAAATTTCACGGACGGAGGAGCCTGGTAGACTACAGTCTATGGGGTCGCAAAGAGTCGGACACGACTGAGCGACTTCACTTTCACATGCTGTATAATAAATCCTCAGAACTTATAAATAAATGTTTGTGCTTTTTTGACTCCTTCACCAATTCCCCTATCACTTACCCTCTGCCTCTGGCAGCAACCAATCTGTTTCCTGTTTCTATGAGTTTTTTATTTCTATATGTAACATCATACGGTATTTGTCTTTCTCTGACAAATTTCACTTAATGCCTTCAAGTTCCATTCTTGTTGTTGCAAATAGCAAGATTTCCTTCTTTTTTGTAAGCTAAATGATATATCTATATCAACATTGATATAGATATATATTAAATCTTCTTCATTCATCTGCTGTTTTTTACTTCTGTTTTTGGCTATTGTGAATAATACTGCAATGAATAGAGGAGGTGCAGGTATCTCTTTAGGATACAGATTTCATTTCCTTTGGATATATATGCAGAATTGCTAGATAATGTGGTAGTTCTATTTTTAATTTTTTGAAGAAGTTTTTTGTAGTTTTGAACCAGTAGTGGCTGAGCCACGTTATAGTCCCACCAACAGTGTACAAGGGTTCCCCTTCCTCAACATGCTCACCAGCACTTGTTTTTTCTTGTCTTTTTGATGACAGCCTTTCTAAAAGGTCTAAGGTGATATCTCATTGTGCTTCCCATTTGCCTTTCCCTGATAATTACTGATGCAAGCACCTTTCTGTGTATCTGTTGGTCATTTGAGTATCTTCTTTGGGAAAATGTCTATTCACTTTGCCTATTTTGTAATTAGATTGCTTGGGTATTTTTGGCCACTGAGTTGTATAAATTCCTTATATATTTTGGAAATTAACCCCTTATCATATATGTGTGGTTTGCAAATATTCTCTCTTCCATAAATTGCCTTTTTATTTTGTTGACCATTTATTTACTTGTGCAGAAATTTTTAGTTTGATGTTGTCCCACTTGTTTATTTTTTATTTTGTTGTTTGTGCTTTAGGTGTTAGAGCAGTCTTATTATTTTTCCCTTCTGTTTTTTAAGTATGTTTCAGGTGAAATTAATTTGTAGTTATATTAATAATTTGATCAATAACCAAGATATTTTGGAAGAAAGAACACAAGAGACTATCAGTAACATATACAATAATGTATTGTACAATACAAAGTAAAAAAAAAAACAAAAAAAACCTAAAAGTGAATGTGGATAAATTCATAATATGAGATGCAGAAGACATAATCATTATTTTATTTAGATTCCCTAGAGGTAGAGCTTTAGACTGCTATTTGCATGTAATTTGTTACATTTCATGGTGCTACCATGAATGAATGAATGAATGAGGGAAGACAGAGGATGCGAGATAAGAAAAAATAAGAAACGTATTTTCAGCTGGAGTCCATCAACTCCAGCTGAATACAATGGGGACCTTTCTTTCATCTTGAAGCCGAGGGACCGCTTTTGTATTCCTCGCGGGGTCAGTCATTGGCTGTCCTACCTCCCCTACAGCAGAGAGCTGTGACCTCCCAGGGGAAGCAGTTCCCAATCAGTTGAGAGCAGTTCTCTTGGGAAGAAGCAGTTGTGAGCCATGAACCATTAAAGCTTACAGTAGCTGGAGGATGGAGGCAGCAGATAGATAAATAGGGTCTTGCCATCTAGGCAGATAACATTTACCTACTATAATAAAAAATAAAAGAAATTCTTAAGGGAGATAAGACATATTTGCTAAAGTTTAAAAAATAAACTTCTCCATGCCAAAATTACAACATCAAAAACTGTATACAAAATTAATAGGTAAGAAATCAACTGTGAAAAAAATTGGAAAAAATTGAAACAAAACTTGATGGTGTTATATTTAATAGGCTCTTATTACTAAAGGAGTGAAATCAGTCTAAAAACATAATCACTCACAAAATCAAAGAAACCAAAATAAAATTGACCTTTTACTATGCAATGTTTCAGTCATATTAATGGTTATAAATTTTAAAAATAATATAATAAGCATCAATGTATCTAGCACCTTGCAATCACAAGTGCTTTAAAAAAAATTCGGTTTCCAATAACATCCATTTTCACAATAAAAAATGAACATGGTGAACTAGGGGTTTATTTTTCAAATGAGTAGCTATTTTTTGCTAAATACTAAATGTAAAGCATTATCTTCCATATATTTAAACTTGACACTAAATATTTCATTCAGCAAGTTGCTTTACTTGCCCAGCATTATGTTTATCATGTTATAGAAGTTCTCTTATACTAACATTTCTCTTAATTAGTTCAAATAGATGCTGAATTTTAAAATATCTTTTCTGTATCCATTAATATTAGTCTTTCTTATTCATGAATGTTATGTATTGAATACATTTTGTTTTTTCAAGATTTATTTATTTTATTTTTTGTCTGTGATGGGTCTTTGTTGCTGTACACAGGCTTTTTCTAATAGTGATTGAAGGCTAATGTTTACAGTTCATAGGCTTACATTTTCTAAAATTAAACTAAACTTGCATTTTTAAGGAAAGCCTAGCTTGCTTATGAATATTTTATTTAGAATTTTAAAAACTATGATTCTATAATTTGAAATTCTTTTTACTCCTAGTGTTCTTTATTGGTTATACTAGGCTTATGGAATGATTCAGAATCTTATTCTCTTAATTGCATCTTTTTAAACAGTATATATGGAGCTTGCCTGATAGCTCAGAGGGTAAAGAATCCTCTTGCAATGCAGAAGACATAGGAGACTGGGTCTTGATTCCTGGGTTGGGAATATTCCCTGGAGGAGGAAATGGCAACTCACGCCAATGTTCTTGCCTGAAAAATCTCATGGACAGAAGAGCCTGGTGGGCTATAGTCCAAAGGGTCCCAAAGAATCAAACATGATGAAGCATGAGCACAACAACTTTAAAGAGTTTATATAAGAATGGAATTACTAGTTCTTAAATGTAAAACCTATAAGAATATCTAGATTTTTATGTACAGATGGAAGAGGGAATTACATTTTAACTATTTTTTTAAGTTTATGAGCCTATATCTAGTCAGATATTTCATTTCTTATTAAAATTTTATGGAGTATAGTTGCCTTACAGTGTCATGTTAGTTTCTGCTATGAGTGTGCATGCTAAAATGCTTGTTGTGTCCAACTCTGTGCGACCCTATGGACTGTAGCCCGCCAGACTCCTCTGTCCATGGGATTTTCCAGGTAAGGATACTAGAATGGGTGGCCATGCCCTCCTCTAGGGGATCTTCCCAACTCAGGGGTCAAACCCACGTCTCTTACATCTCCTGCATTGTCAGGCAGGTTCTTTACCACTCATGCCACTTTGGAAGCCCAGTTTCCGTATACAAAAAAGTAAATTAGTTGCATATACACATATATATCCCTTCCCTCTTGGATCTCGGTCCCACCCACCCTCATCCCATGTATGTAGATCACCAAAGAGCACTGAGTGGAGTTCCTTGTGCTATTAGCAGATTTCTACAAACTATCTATTTTATCCATGGTAGTCTATATATCTCAATGGCCCACTTCATCCCATATGCTCTCCCCCTTGTCCACATGTCTGTTCTCTATGTCTGCACCTCTATTCCTACACTGCAAATTGTTTCATCTGTACCATTTTTATAGATTCCACATATATCTGTTAATATATGGTGTTTGTATTTCTCTTTCTGACCTACTTCACTCTGTATGACAGACTTTAGGTTTATCCACATCTCTGCAAACAATCCAATTTTGTTTGTTTTTATGGCTGAGTAACATTCCATTGTATATATGTACCACATCTTTATCCATTCATCTGTTGATGTTAATTGAGTTTGTTTCCATGCTGTCAGTTTAGTTCAGTTTCTCAATCGTGTCTGACTGTTTGAAGCCCCATGGACTGCACCACATCAGGACTCCCTGTCCATCACCAACTCCTGGAGCTTGCAGAAGCTCATGTCCATCGAGTTGGTAATGCCATCCAACCATCTCATCCTCTGTTGTCCCCTTCTCCTTCTGCTTTCAATCTGTCCCAGCATCAGGGTCTTTTCAAATAAGTCAGTTCTTTGCATCAGGTGTCCAAAGTATTGGAGTTTCAGCTTCAGCATCAGTCCTTCCAATGAATATTCAGGACTGATTTCATTTAGAATTGACTGGTTTGGTCTCCTTGCAGTACAAGGGACTCTCAAGCATCTTCGCCAACACCACAGTTCAAAAGCATCAATCCGTGTCCTAGATATTGTAAATAATTCTGTAAGGAACATTGAGGTGCAAGCATCTTTTTGAATTATGGTTTTCTCAGGGCATGTGCCCAGTAGTGGGATTGCTGGGTGATATGGTAATTTTGTTTTTAGGTTTTCAAGGAACCTCCATACTGTTTTGGGCTCCCCTATTGGCTCAGATGGTAAAGAATTCACATGCAATGCAGGAGACCCAGATTCAAACCACAGGTTGGGAAGATCCCCTGGAGAAGGGAATGGCTATCTGCTCCAGTATTACTGCCTGGCAAATACAATGGACAGAGGAGCCTGGTGGGCTATAGTCACTGTTTTCCACCCTGGCTGTATCAGTTTATTGAATTTTGGTGTTTTGAAGTGTTCTTGAAATTTTTCCATTTGTCTAACATTTCAAATTTATTTTTAAACATACCCCAGGACTGTGCCTCCCCAGTAGCTGGGGGATTATATGTACAAAGGAATATATGTAGGTAAAATCACTGACTGAAGGCTATTCCTGAGAATATCAACTCTCCAGTATGTCCAGCCTATTCCATACATGCTCCAAGCAGCCCATAAAAGTCTTTGGCGAGTAAAGAGAGTGATAATTACATATAGTAAGAAACTCAGTATGCATAGGGATGATGAATACTAAGTAAACATATATATAGGGCACAGCTTGAATCTGACATGGGTGCCTAGATTATTAATTATTGTCTCCTTCCTTTTAAAACTAATTTATGGTCTAAATCATTCTATTTACTAACTCATTAAAATTGCATATAATGAAATTTGCATATGTCTTCCAAGGTGCAAAAAGTGGTAAAGAATCTGCCTCCAATGCAGGAGATATAAGAGAGGTGCGTTTGATTCCTGGGTTGGGAGGATCTCCTGGAGAAGGGCATGGCAACCCACTCCAGTATTCTTGCCTGGGGAATCCCTTAGACAGAGGAGCCTGGTGGGCTACAGTCCATAGGGTCACAAAAAGTCAGACAAGACTAAAAAGAATTAGCACTCACACAAAGTTGCATATAGTTGTATAGGTCATGTTTTCATTATCATTTAATTTAACTGTTTTCTAAGGACTGCTATTAGTTTTAACTTAGGTTATTAGAAGTATATTTTAAAAATTTCCTCATATATGTGATTTTAAAGTCTCATTGCCTTGAATATATGTGTGGATCTTTCACCTTAGTCTCTAGTGGGGGTTCTGGGAGACTGCTGAATTTGATGATGTCTTTAATGAATTCTAAAAAAAAAAAAAAATTCAGAATTATCCATGTATTCACTTCTTGGTTCAGTTCAGTTCAGTTGCTCAGTAGTGTCCGACTCTTTGTGACCCCATGAATCGCAGCACGCCAGGTCTCCCTGTCCATCACCAACTCCCAGAGTTCACTCAAACTCACATCCATCAAGTTGGTGATGCCATCCAGCCATCTCATCCTCTGTCGTCCCCTTCTCCTTCTGCCCCCAATCCCTCCCAGCATCAGAGTCTTTTCCAATGAGTCAACTCTTCACGTGAGGTGGCCAAAGTACTGGAGTTTCAGCTTTAGCATCATTCCTTCCAAAGAACACCCAGGGCTGACCTCCTTTAGAGTGGACTGGTTGGATCTCCTTTCAGTCCAAGGGACTCTCAGGAGTCTTCTCCAACACCAAAGTTCAAAAGCATCAATTCTTCGGCACTCAGCTTTCTTCACAGTCCAACTCTCACATCCATACATGACCACTGGAAAGACCATAGCCTTGACTAGACAGACTTTTGTTGGCAAAGTAATGTCTCTGCTTTTCAATATGATATCTAGGTTGGTCATAACTTTTCATCCAAGGAGTAAGCATCTTTTAATTTCATGGTAAATCTATTTAAATAGCTCAGATATTCTAATTCTATGTCCCATGTTTGTCAATTTTTTTTTCATTTTTTTAATCTCCTTGTGTTTTATGCTTAGAATTTTTAAATTTTAGATTTGCTTTTTACATATATCTGACAGTTAACTAGTCCTCTCCAGTTATATTCTTCTGATATTTAAGCCCACGCATTAAATTTTAAATTTCAGTGACTGGACCTGGGTTCTGACCATTGATGGAGGGCCATGATGAAGGGCCTAGTATCAAACTTGTTGCCGGCCATAAGGCAGATAAAAATGGATGAAAGTTTTCTAGGTATTGGATGACAGGCAATGTAGGACTGTGGTTCTTGAAAAAGAACAGAAGCACATAAGAAGAAACAATCATTTTCCACCTGAAGGAAGTTACTGATCATCACACATGGAGGTAGGGGCTTAGCAGAAGTCAATGCTCTTCATGGATTGAGAAAACAGAGATGAGATTTCAGGGTTTCTGAACCAGTTGGTATATTTGGAACAAGACTCTGCAGAAAAGGAGAATGCAGATAGAAAGTCCAAGACATATGTGAGGAATTTCTATAAGTCCCTGGCTAAAGTCTGGATTTAGAGTAAGATTCATTAGGCCTAAAAGAGAGTACCTGCTGTTAAATTGAGAGCTGAATACGGATAACACAAAGTCATTCAAAACTAGGAGATGCTGTAGGTCTAGCCAGTCAGGAAAGAAATACTTTGCAGAGTAATGCTATAAAGTAAGGCTGCACCCTTGGTCTAAGGGAAAAGCAAACATAAATTAGCACATACAGCTAAAAAGAAAGGAAGCCTGCAAGATCTAACAGCAATATAATTACCTGACAAAACAAAACACAATCCTGACAATGAACTGCATATCAATCATAATGTTTAACATATAGTCAATAATAATTAGATATACACAAAAGGAGAAAAAGTGGGATTAATGGTGAAAATGAAAAAAGTTAACATTAACAGATTCCAGGAGGACATACTTGCATGCTAAGTCACTTCAGTCATGTCTGACTCTACGACATTGTGGACTGTAGCCTGCCAGGTAAATATTGGAATTAAAATACAAGCACTTTAAAATGACTATTAAAAATGTGTTCAATGACTTAAGGAAGAATAGAAACATTAGGAATCAGATGATGGGCAATATCAGTAGAGAAATGCAAACTATAAAAAGGAATCAGATGAAAATTCTATAATAGAAAAGTACAATATCTGAGATAGTAAATTCTTTCAGTGGGTTTTTGCAGACTGGAGACTGCAGAAGAAACAGTAAGCTGGAAAACAACTCAATAGAAATTATCCAGTCTGAGAATCAGAGAGAAAAAAAAAAAAACCTGAAAATAAATGTACATAGGATCAGTAACTTGTGGAACAATATCAACCACCTAAATATTTGCAGTTGGGCTCTCAGACTTAGAGGAGTTTCAGAAGAATAGGAGGATGATGAAGGAAAGTTATGACCAACCTGGATAGCATACTGAAAAGCAGAGACATTACTTTGCCAACAAAGGTCCATCTGGTCAAGGCTATGGTTTTTCCTGTGGTCATGTACAGATGTGAGAGTTGGACTGTGAAGAAGGCTGAGCGCCAAAGAATTGATGCTTTTGAACTGTGGTGTTGGAGAAGACTCTTGAGAGTCCCTTGGACTGCAAGGAGATCCAACCAGTCCATTCTGAAGGAGTTCAGCCCTGGGATTTCTTTGGAAAGAATGATGCTAAAGCTGAAACTCCAGTACTTTGGCCACCTCATGCGAAGAGTTGACTCATTGGAAAAGACTCTGATGCTGGGAGGGATTGGGGGCAAGAGGAGAAGGGGACGACAGAGGATGAGATGGCTGGATGGCATCACTGACTCAATGGACGTAAGTCTGGGTGAACTCCGGGAGTTGGTGATAGAAAGGGAGGCCTGGCGTGCTGCGATTCATGGGGTTGCAAAGAGTCGGACACGACTGAGTGACTGAACTGAACTGAACTGAACTGAGTAGGTACAAAAAATTTGAAGACATAATTGCTAAAACATTTTCAAATTTGAAGTAAAAATTCAACGTACATTTTCTTTAAGTTCAGGTATCTCAAATAGGATAACTACAAAGAAAATCACACCTAAGCACATTATAATGAAAGGTAAAAAAACAAGAAAAGAGAAAAATGCTATGAGCACCTTGAATAAAAAGCATATTACACACAAGGCAAATACCACAAAAAGAACACTGAATCTATTATAAGAAACAACTGAATTCAGAGGACACTGAAAAATATCTTTAAATTGCTGAGGTAGTAAGTGGGTTAAAATGCAGAACTATATACCTATAAAGTATCCTTTAAAATGTGGGTAAAATAATGACAGGACAAGTAGAAAATAAACTTAAGAATTGTACAATTCAATCTAGCCACATGAATAATCAAATTAATTTAAAATCAAACAGTTAATAAATAAGGAACAAATCAAGATCCAACTATATTCAGATGGTGTACTTTAAATATAAAGATACAAGTTTGTAGAGAATAAAATGAAAAGATATATCAAACAAATTTTAAGATAAAGAATATTATCAAGGATCAAGAGGGATTTTATAATAATAAATATATCCATCAGCAAGATATATCAATCTCAAACATGTATGCTCCTATTAGTAAAGATTCAAAATGCATGATGCAAAATCTGAAATCATTAAAGAGAAAAATCATCAAATCCACATTGTGATTAGCAAATATAAAGATATAGTAAAAATAAAAACATCATTAGACGACTTAATTGACATTTTTAGGACATTATACACAATAACTGCAGAAAAGAACCTTAGCTAACTCATTTACTAATAGGATATTTTTAAACCTCTTACCCAACTGATAGCTGTCTTCCATTAACTGAAGAAAAATAATGTTGAAAAGAGACTAAATTTATTCTCTGTAGCTCCAAAGGACCCATAGGTGGAAGTTACATGAAGTTAGATTTCATCTCAATATGGGAAGAAATTTCAAACCATTGGGGTGCCTAAGAGGGAGTAGGTTATGTGGTGAGTGTTCTGTCCCTATCAGACTGGAGTTTTGTAGAAGGAACTCATGCTGGTACCTGTGGGTCAGGAAGATTTTCATCAGTACTTACTTTCCACATCTGTTTATAAAAACATTATGTATGTGAGAGCTTCCCAGGTGGTACTAGTGGTAGAGAACCCACCTGCCATGGAGGAGGTGTAAGAGACGTGAGTTCAATCCCTGAGTCTGGAAGATCCCCTGGAAGAGGGCATGGCAACCCACTCTGGTATCTTGCCTAGAGAATGCCACAGACAGAGGAGCCTGGTGGGCTACAGTCCATAGGGTCACAATGAGTCAGACATGACTGAAGCGGCTTAGCACACACATATGTATGTGAAATAATATATACATTTATATGTATTTCACTTACCAGATATAAAATTAAATAACAGAGCTTATACTTTTCTGACACACATCCCTTTATGTCCCTTCCGCCCCTACTGATGATGATTCCTAGGTCACTGGTTTTCACTGGAATTGCCCAGGAGCTTTAAAAATCCTGCTGCTCGGTCCCACTCTCAGAGGTGATTTGACTAGTGTGAGTGCAGCTTGGATGTGGGGAAATTTCAAAGGTCCTCAGGAATTCTGTGCAGCCAAGGTTGAGAGACCAGTTTCCCCTCAGATAGTCTCTTCCATCAGGAAGCTTCCATAAGCCTCTTATCCTTCTCCATCAGAGGGCAGACAGACTGAAAATCACAGTCACAGAAAAACTAACCAATCTAATCACATGGACCACAGCCTTGTCTAACTCAATGAAACTACGAGCCATGCCGTGTAGGGCCACCCAAGACAGACAGGTTATGGTGGAGAGTTCTGACAAAATGTGGTCCACTGGAGAAGGGAATGGCAAACCACTTCAGTATTCTTGCCTTGAAAACCTAAACAGTATGAAAAGGCAAAAGAAGGGACACTGAAAGATGAACTGCCTAGGTCGGTAGGTGCCCAATATGCTACTGGAGATCAGTGGAGAAATAACTCCAGAAAGAAAGAATAGATGGACACAAAGCAAAAACAACACCCAGACATGGCTGTGACTGGTGATGGAAGAAAGGTCCGATGCTATAAAGAGCAATATTGCTTAGGAACCTGGAATGTTGGGTCCATGAATCAAGGCAAATTGGAAGTGATCAAACAGGAGATGACAAGAGTGAACATCGATATTTTAGGAGTCAGTGAACTAAAATAGACTGGAATGGGTGAATTTAACTCAGATGATCATTATAACTGCTACTGTGGGTAAGAATTCATTAGAAGAAATGGAGTAGCTATCATAGTCAACAAAAAAGTCCAAATTGCAGTACATGTATGCAACATCAAAAATGACAGAATGATCTCTGTTCATTTCCAAGGCAAACCATTCAATATCAGAGTAATCCAGGTCTATGCCCTGACCAGTAATGCTGAAGAAGCTGAAGTTGAATAGTTCTATGAAGACCTACAAGACCTTCTAGAATTAACACCAAAAAAGATGTCCTTTTCATTATAGGGGATAGGAATGCAAAAGTAGGAAGTCAAGAAACACTTGGAGTAACAGGAAAATTTGGTCTTGGAGTACAGAATGAAGCAGGGCAAAAGCTAAGAGAGTTCTGCAAGAGAACTCACTGGTCATAGCAAACACCCTCTTCCAACAACACAAGAGAAGACTCTACACATGGACATCACCAGATGGCTAACATCGCTATCAGATTGATTATATTTTTTGCAGTCAAAGATGGAGAAGCTCTATATAGTCAGCAAAAACAAGACTGGGAGCTGACTGTGGCTCAGATCATTAACTCTTTATTGCCAGATTCAGACTTAAATTGAAGAAAGTAGGGAGCATTCAGGTATGACCCAAATTAAATCCTTTATGATTATACAGAGAAGGTGAGAAATAGATTCAAGGGACTAGATCTGATAGAGTGCCGGACAGACAGAGGTTCATGACATTGTACAGGAGAAAGGGATCAAGACCATTCCCAAGGGAAAAAAAAAAATGCAAAAAAGCACAATGGCTGTCTGAGGAGGCCTTACAAATAGCTGTGAAAAGAAGAGAAGTGAAAAGCAAAGGAGAAAAGGAAAGATATACCCATTTGAATGCAGAGTTCCAAAGAATAGCCAGGAGAGACAAGAAAGCCTTCCTCAGTGATCAGTGCAAATAAACAGAGGAAAATAATAGAATGGGGAAGACTAGGATCTCTTTAAGAAAATTAGAGATACCAAGGGGACATTTCATGCAAAGATGGGCTCAAAAAAGGACAGAAATGGTATGGACCTAACAGAAGCAGAAGATATTAAAAAGAGGTGGCAAGAATACACAGAACTATACAAAAAAGATCTTCATGACCCAGATAATCATGATGGTGTGATCACACTCACCTAGAGCCAGACATCCTGGAATGTGAAGTCAAGTGGGCCTTAGGAAGTGTCACTATGAACAAAGCTAGTGGAGGTGATGGAATTCCAGTTGAGCTATTCCAAATCCTAAAAGATGATGCTTTGACAGTGCTGCACGCACTATGCCAGCAAATTTGCAAAACTCAGCAGTGGCCACAGGACTGGAAATTTCATTTCCAGTGAATTGAATTTTGGAATTCAATTTGGAAATTGGAATTGAATTCCAGTGAATTGAAGTTTCCATGAAATGAAATTTCATTCCAATCCCAAAGAAAGGCAATGCCAAAGAATGCTCAAACTACCACACAATTGCACTCATTTCATAGGCTAGTAAAATAATGCTAAAAATTCTCCAAGCCAGGCTTCAACAATATGTGAACCGTGAGCTTCCAGATGTTCAAGCTGGTTTTAGAAAAGGCACGGGAACCAGAGATCAAATTGCCAACATCCACTGGACCATTGAAAAAACAAAAGTTCCAGAAAAACATATATTTATGCTTTATTAACTATTCCGGAGCCTTTGACTCTGTGGATCACAACAAACTGTGGAAAATTCTTCAAGAGATGGGAATACCAGACCATCTGACTTGCCTCTTGATAAATCTGTATGAAGACCAGGAAGCAGCAGTTAGAACTGGACATGGAACAACAGATTGGTTCCAAATAGGTAAAGGAGTACATAAAGGCTGTATATTGTTACCCTGCTTATTTAACTTATATGCAGAGTACATCATGAGAAACACTGGGCTGGATGATGCACAAGCTGGAATCAAGATTGCTGGGAGAAATATCAGTAACCTCAGATATGCAGGACACTACCCTTATGGCAGAAAGTGAAGAGAACTAAAGAGTCTCTTGATGAAAGTGAAAAAGTTGGCTTAAAACTCAAAATTCAGAAAACTAAGATCATGGCATCTGGTCCCATCACTTCATGGCAAATAGATTGGCAAACAGAGGAAACAGTGGCAGACTTTTTTGGGGGGGCTCCAAAATCACTGCAAATGGTGACTGCAGCCGTGAAATTAAAGTCGCTTACTCCTTGGAAGAAAAGTTATGACCAACCTAGATAGCATATTAAAAAGCAGAGGCATTAGTTTGCTAATAAATGAGCATCTATTAAAGCTATAGTTTTTCCAGTAGTCATGTATAGATGTCAGAGTTGGGCCATTAAAAAAGTTGAGCATCGAAGAATTGATGCTTTTGAACTGTGGTATTGGAGAATACTCTTGAGAGTCCCTTGGACTGCAAGGAGATCCAACCAGTCCATCCTAAAGGAGATCAGTCCTGAGTGTTCATTGGAAGGACTGATGTTGAAGCTGAAACTCCAATACTTTGGCCACCTGATGTGAAGAGGTGATTCATTTGAAAAGACCCCGATGCTGGGAAAGTGAAGGCAGACGGAGAAGGGGACTACAGAGGATGAGATAGTTGGATGGCATCACTGACTCAATTGACATGATTTTGGGTATACCCTGGGAGTTGGTGATGGACAGGGAGGTCTGACGTGCTCCAGTCCATGGGGTTGCAAAGAGTCAGACACGACTGAGGGAGTGAATTGAACTGAACTGGAGGTTGAGAGCCCCTGTTAGTAGATCCTTTCTACTTGCAGTGGGGCTTCTCTTGTGGCTCAGCTGGTAAAGAATCCGGCTGCAATGTGGGATACCTGGGTTTGTTCCATGGGTTGGGAAGATCCCCCGAAAAAGGGAAAGGCTACCTGCTCCAGTATTCTGGCTTGGAGAATTCCATGGACTGCCTAGTCCATGGGGTTGCAAAGATTGGACATGGCTTAGCAACTTTCACTCATACTTTGAAGACCACATGAGAGGTTACCAAGTCAGATTTTATACTAGACCATAAAATAAATCTCAACAATTAAATCAAATTTTGCAGAGCCTGTCCTTAGAGCAGAAAGGGGAAAAACATGTGTCTCCCTTATCATTTTTGTTCCTATTGCATCCCTGGAGAGGAAGAAATATTTTGTGTTAGCCTTGGGACATCCCCTTCTTGATCATTTCTGGTTCTAGGGTTGGAGACATGTAAGCTGGATAGAGGAACAAGAAAAATGTCCATTAGCTGGTTATGATCTGAATTCCTCCTAGTCAGTTATTGTTGCTTTACTAGTTAACGGTGGCTTGGGATGATCAGTAACAATTGTGATCACCTGCTGGCTTTCTTGAAGGACACACCTGTGGGTTTTGGGAGACATCCTGAGTCAACCACTTTCTCTTCAGTTTAGTTCAGTCTCTCATTTGTGTCTGACTCTTTGCAATCCCATGGACTGCAGCACTCCAGGCTTCCCAGTCCATCACCAACTCCTGGAACTTGCTCAACCTCATGTCCATCAAGTCAGTGATGCCATCCAACCATCTCATCCTCTGTTGTCCCCTTCACCTTCTGCCTTCAATGTTTCCCAACTCTCTCTTCACCTCCTCTTTTTCAGGACATCTGGCTTGGCCTCCTGTTCTACAACCTGCTCCCAGTTATATCTACATAGCTCCTTGTTACTGGTTTTCCCTTAGCCAAGGGGCAGTTGCCTCAGATGGCATTCTAGCAAGATTGCTCAACCCAGTAATCTTGCACAGTAGTCTTCCACAGCTTGCTCGGGAGAAGTTTATATATTCTTGTTAGACCAAATGGTGGGCATGCAAGCTACTTCATAGGCCTCTCAGCAAATTCTTTTTTATCTCTAAAAAAATGCCTATGGCAGAAGGACAAATGCTCAAACTGAACAGATGTCTAACTGGCTAGCTAAATTGTAATGCTCCCTCTTGTCCTCATCCCAGACAGCTTCCATTACAATGTCACATTCTTTCCCTTTCTCTTTCTGTCTTCTTATACAAGCTGCAGGAAGGATAGAGGTAGCTGGGATGATGGTATATATAAAATTTGCTTGTATAAGTATATATATGTAGATAAATTTATAAGTAATGTATTATATAGAAAATAGGAATATTACTCCTAAAATGTTAATATTATTTATCTCCAGGTTGAAATTTTGGTAGATGCTAATTATTGTCCTGCCTTTTATGATCTTTGCCAATTTTTATGTTGAACTTTGTTTTTTCTTTAGAGAAAATTAGAATAATTCTTTTTAAAAGCCTTATTTAAAAGTCAATTTAATATACAAATTTGTTCTATTCATTAAAAGCCATAACACTATACATTATAGTGTAGGCTATGAAACTGAAAAATAAAATATTTACAGGGTTGGAAAGTGACATCTTTGAGGGTGCAAACTCATATTTATCCCTTTGTTAGCAATAGCTCAGCATTTGAATGGATTATATATTTCACTGTATCGTTCTTTTGCTTTTACTAGAAACTTGGAGAAACTTCTGGACTTTGCTCCCTTTTCCTATACTTTGTAAGTTGGTCCTGTATATAATAAACCTGAGAATTCATTATGTGATCAGCATCTCAGATGTTTTACAAGGAGTAGAACTTGACCTGTCAAACTGTTAACATAATAGATAAGAGAATGTAGGAGTATTTCTTATCACTAATGACAACAGATGTCCACAGTCAGGAAGGTGAGGGAGATTATGCTTCTGTTAAAGATAAATGCAATTTTGGCTTATTTTGATTGACACTAAGATTATGTGGATACAAGCAAAGTGTAACCCAGAATACTAAGGTAATTTCTTCAAAATACTGTTTACATGAACTCCATTTTAAACATTCATATGGTATTTATATATATTATTTATACATATGTACATATACATTTATACAAATATACAATACATTTATACATATTATGCATATTTATACATTAAACATTTATAAGATCCTTCTCTAGCGGATCTTCCTGACCCAGGAATTGAACTGGGGTCTCCTGCATTGCAGGCGGATTCTTTACTAACTGAGCTAATGAGGGAAGCCCTGCTAACTGCTAAGTCACTTTAGTCGTGTCCAACTCTGTGCAACCCCATAGACGGCTGCCCATCAGGCTCCCCCATCCCTGGGATTCTCCAGGCAAGAACACTGGAGTGGGTTGTCATTTCCTTCTCCAATGCATGAAAGTGAAAAGCCAAAGTGAAGCCGCTCAGTCGTGTCCGACTCTTAGTGACCCCATGGACTGCAGCCTACCAGGCTCCTCTGCCCATGGGATTTTCCAGGCAAGAGTACTGGAGTGGGGTGCCATTGCCTTCTCTGAGGGAAGCCCTATATGGTATTAAATTCCCTTAATATTAAGTCAGTTTCTACATGGCCAGATATGGTACATTTTATTTTCTTTACACCTAGAGAGGGGTAAAATACCTTTTCTCACAGGATTTTTCTGAGATTTTAATGTGATATTGAATATATTTAAAAATACAGAGTACTAGAGAAGTTCAAGTGTATTTGTCATCTTAGGCTACCGTAACAAAATACCATAGGCAAGGCAGGTTGAACAATGTAAGTTTATTTTCTCACAGTTCTGGAAATGGGAAATTGGAGATCAAGATGTCACCATGGTCAGTTTCTGGTGAAAGCTCTCCCCTTGGGTTGCAAAAGGCCACCTTCTCACTGTGTGCTCATGTGATCTTTCTTTTGTGCAAGCATGAAGAAAGAGAGAGCGAGAAAGCGGAGGGTGAGCAAGGTCTCTGGTGTCTCTTCATAGAAGAGCATAATCTCTGCATGAGGGTCCTACCTCATGACTTCATCTAAAACCCTAATTACCTCCCAAGCTCCCACCTTCAAATACCATCACACTGAGGGTAGGGTTTTTCCATATAAATTTCTTCCTCTGATCTTGTCCCTCCAGCACAATCAACCACTTCCTCAATCCTGTGCAAAGAAAACTCAGAGAATTCTCCGTGGCTTATTTTTATAGGAGGGACAGAAAAAACAGATAAACATTAAGTCTGAAAGATTCAGTATAAATATTTATCCTCATAAATTACATTTTCTGTACTTTTTCTGACCTGTCTCATTTCATTATTTTTCTCTTTAATTTTAGTCACTTTCCTATAATTTCCTTTTTTCCTCTATCATTTTTCTTTCATATCTAATTCCCATACAGAAATTAAAGTTTTGGAGTAGGCAAAACCCTTTCAGAATAACAGAAGATCATCTAACTTGCTGAAAGTCAAACTCTGTTAGAAAGGGCAGAACTATATATAAAATAATTTTTCCTCCCTTCAAATCTAATCATTCTACCACTGAAACAGTCTGCTTTACAGAGTTGATATTTATTTAAAAATTATCACTGAGAGAAGAATATCTCAAAGTGCACATGCCCCTTAAAATAGACACACTAAAGAAAGCATATTATTATTATTGTCCCGGAATTTGAATTCTGTATTAAAAATAAAATATGTAAGATATTATAACTTAGAATTAACTATGAGGTGCTATGTATATCATTATATATGTAGTTCAGTTTGGTTCAGTTCAGTCGCTCAGTCGTATCCAACTCTTTGCAATCCCATGAATCGCAACATGCCAGGCCTCCCTGTCCCTCATTTCCCGGAGTTCACTCAAACTCACGTCCATCAAGTTGGTGATGCCATCCATCCAGCTCATCCTCTGTCGTCCCCTTTTCCTCCTGCCCCCAATCCCTCCCAGCATCAGAGTCCTTTCCAATGAGTCAGCTCTTCACATGAGGTGGCCAAAGTACTGGTGTTTCAGCTTTAGCACCATTCCTTCCAAAGAACACCCAGGGCTGGTCTCCTTTAGAAATGACTGGTTGGATCTCCTTGCAGTCCAAGGGACTCTCAAGAGTCTTCTCCAAAAGGTGAACATAATTCCTATAAAATTAACTTAATTTTACATTATTATATAGTGATATGCTCATTTTAATTTATAAATTAAAGATAGCTATATTTCTTACTAACCAGATAAACCACAGTATAAAAACCATTGAATATGGGAAAGCTATTTATATATTTACGCTGAGAAAGGGACGACGGAGGATGAGATGGCTGGATGGTATCACTGACTTGATGGACGCGAGTCTCAGTGAACTCCGGGAGTTGGTGATGGACAGGGAGGCCTGGCGTGCTGCGATTCATGGGGTCGCAAAGAGTCAGACATGATTGAGCGACTGATCTGATCTGATCTGACACCACAACATTTAATAGAATTTTCACTATAATTCTTAATTTTTCTGTGGTTAGGAAAAGGAGATATCAGTAAATGTATTTTCTATTAATTTAATATAATGTTAAATAGTTTTTACACTTCAGACTAAAAATGTGGTTGACAATCTTTAATTGGCACACTTTAAGAAAAAGATGATATATCATAATCCATTCAGAAGGAGAATAAGAAGGAGGTTTGTGAGATGTAATCCATTATACTAAGGAAATTGTAAGCAAATGTTAGCTGTGCTTCAAATCTATTTGCAGGTCTTCCTAGGTGGTACGAGTGGTAAAGAACCTGTCTGCCAATGCAGGAGACGGAAAAGATGCAGATTTGATCCCTGGGTGAGAAAGATGCCATGGAGTAGGAAATACTTCCCTACCCCCGAATCCAGCATTCTTGCCTGGAAAATTCCATAGACAGAGGAGCCTTATAGGCTACAGTCCATGGGGTCACAGAGAGTCGAACACGACTGAACACACACACACACAAATCTATTAGCAATTTTTACCTTGTTTTCTTCTGATTTCAAAAGAGAAGCAAGATGCGCTTTCTTTATTTACCTATACAGGTGTAATATCACTCTGGAAGTGTGTATGACAGAGTAAGAGTGATTCCCTATTCCAGGCCTTTGGCTGGAGGCAGAACTAGGCAGAAACTTAACTAGAATGGGAAGGAAGCTTGTCATGTATACCTTTTCATATTCTCTTATTTTGGAATCATGTGTCCAGAGGGTTGTAAAGAGTCAGACACGACTTAAGCGACTTAGCATGCATGTGTGCATGCATGCACAAAAACATATTTTTTCAAACAATTAAATTTGATATTAGTATAAAATCAAGAAAACAACCCTTTATATGTTATTACTCATCCAGGTGGATCTGCTGACACAGTGTGCTGAGCCCAGTGTTTGTAGTTTGCCAATGCCAGTTTCTTTCTTGGCATCCATTTACTTGTCTGGCTGCCACAGACCTTGGCGAAGTTGACCTAGCTTATCTTTTACTTCGATCTAATTAGGATATGATCTTACAGATACAAGATACACACATTTGATATAATAGCAGCACAAAAAGTCTCAGACGCTGCATTTAGTGGTGGCAGAACAAATTAATGTTAAGAAATATTGTTGCTATTAAATATTCATTCTGTGAAGGTCCTCAAAAGTGACATCCCAGCTACTTTAATTCCCTTATTTCTTCTCAGAGACAGCTCTAGACAAGAAGTAATCTCACTGAGACAGACAAATTTGTATGGCTCTAATTTTCATATGAATTGAAAGATTAAGGAGGAGGCTTTGTGCCTGGAGTCTGTGAGACTGATAAAATTGGGCATTGCGTATGTCAGAAGAAGGCACTTTATTGATGCCTAGGGTTTAGAGAGAACTGAGGCTGATGCAGAGTGTACATGTATTCTAGTTTTTATCCCTCCCCTAATGTGGAAAAGAAAGTTTTAAAAGTGCATGGTCTCCTTTATGGGTTGACTTCAGTAGTAAAGCAAATGCATCCTATTGCTCAATGCCAAAGAAAGAGAGGAGTTTTGAGTGTTCTGTTATGTCACAGTCCTGTGGTGAGCCCTGAAGCATAAATTGTAGACAAATCCCACAGCAGTAGTAAGGCAGACAAATTGCCTTTATGTGTTTTAAGGCATAAAAGTTAAGAGCAGATATAAGTAATAGCAAAAATTCATATGAGCTCAGGGGCAAGTTGTGGTTGGTATGGCAACTATCACTTTGAATCTTCTCACCTTTGTGTAAAATAAAATCCTCGCTATATTCTTTCCATTAATGGAACCACATAATAAGATGCTTGGTGGATATGAGACCTGTGTAGAGACCAGCATCTGAGTCCAACAAGACAGAATGCTAGTAATACAGGATGAAGCAGTTATATTTTTTTAATTAAAGATTGTGTCTCCAGGGAATAATAGGTATCAAATAGAAACTGAATAATCATACTCACTGGACTATGTTTTCTATTATATTATTCTTAGTTACAACCACATAGTCACTCAATTTTTATTCATTTAGCAAATATTTATTAAGCTACTATTGTAGAATTGATGCTTTTGAACTGTGGTGTTGGAGAAGACTCTTGAGAGTCCCTTGGATTGCAAGGAGATCCAACCAGTCCATTCTAATGGAGATCAGCCCTGGGTATCCTTTGGAAGGAATGATGCTAAAGCTGAAACTCCAGTACTTTGGCCACCTCATGTGAAGAGTTGACTCATTGGAAAGGACTCTGATGCTGGGAGGGATTGGGGCCAGGGGGGAAAGGGGACGGCAGAGGATAAGGTGGCTGGATGGCATCACTGACTCGATGGATGTGAGTTTGAGTGAACTCCGGGAGTTGGTGATGGACAGGGAGGCCTGGTGTGCTGTGATTCATGGGGTCACAAAGAGTCGGACACGACTGAGTGACTGAACTGAACTGAACTGAATTGTATACTTGTTGCCATTTTAAGAACTTTTTGAACAACAGTGAGCCAAAGACAGAAACACTTTTGTTCTCACAGAGCTTTCATTTTGTTGGAGTAGATTGGTTAAAAGTAAAACATAAACCATACTAAATCATTATAAATAGCATGCTATAAAGTATTTGGGGAGACTGATATTTTAAATAAGTGGCCAAGGAGGGCCTTACTGGGGAGCTGATTACTGAGTAGAGAACCAAAGGAAATGAGGGAATAGCCATGTACATATCTAGGGAAGTACAGCCCAGGAAATCCCTATGCCAATGGAGACTTTCTAGTGGCTGTGTTAGGAAAAGTCAGTAGTCGGGGCGGGAACTGATACTTGAAGACCAGACAGCTTTAAGGGAATGATCTCTGCAAGATACAGCCAAGATGATTGCAGTGGAGTGAGTGAGAAGGTGCAGCCATCAGATCCGGGTTTATATTTTGATAGTTGAGTGAAAAATGTTGATTGAATGATTAGATATGAGTTGTAAGAGAGAGAAAGAGGTCAAGATGAGGCCTGGGTTTTGTTGTTGCATTGTTGCTGCTGATGCTGCTTGTTCATTGCTTGAGGAACAAAAATAATGGAGTTTCCATTTACTTAGAGCCAAGAAATAAGTGCTTTAGGGGTGACAGTGGAATATCAGCATTTCAATTTTAGAAGTAGCAGGCATGATAGACAATTAGTAATATGATTTGAAAGGTCAAGTTGGAGATAAAATATGTAATTTTCACCATATACATTGCATTTAAAGCTGGAGGATTGGATAAGACTGCCTAAGAGATCAAGATCCATAAAGATCCATAAAGGTATCAAACCAATGTCCCACCTTCTAATTTCTGACACTGATACCATTAGTATCATCACATGATCACATCCAGATCAAGCCCATCTGGGGCTTGAACTCACAGACCATAGAATCTGCAGCTGAATTCTGACAAAATTGTTTGGCTCATTTCTGACCAACATTGTTAGCCAACTATCCCGAGGGGGAGAAAGCCTGGTTTGTATCAAGTTCTTGGCTCCATCACAGTCCAGCTTCCCCAAGGCATTGCTTGTTGCAATATCCATGGGCCACACACTTTGAAGGAGCCACTTCAGTGTCTCTCTATTTTATTATACTTTTTAAATTGAATTTATCATTTTTTTAAATTGCCTTTATCTATCTATCTACCAAAAGCATTGATAGAACATAAACTCTTTGATAGGGTAGACTACATTCTGTCCACTGGCTTCTGTATTTCTCTGCACAGCAAAATGCTTGGCGCGTAGGATCTGGTCAATACAGTACAGATCACGATGTGGTCTTGTTAGGGAAGTGTGTAATTTTCTTGGTTCTGTCTCATCACCACAAAAATTTGAAGCGACAGATGTTAAAGCCCTCGGACAGAACATGTTCCAGCTCTTGGACAGATGGACAGACCGTGTTATAGCTCTCAGATCAGTGTTACAGCTCGGTGTTACAGCTCAGTTTTATTTAGAAAATAAAAGGGAAATACATCCCCAAGGTGTGAGAGCATGCCGACCCACAGGACGCGGAGAGAAAGGAGAGAGTCCTAGCCCTTTGGTTCTTCTTTCAATGTGTTTTTTCCTCCCCTCTGGGCCTGCCCTATGTAAACTGGGCTAGCCAGGAGTGCTGTTTGTTCTACCTGAGGTCCTCACTCTGGTCCTCGGACCTTCCTTTATTCTATTTTTGCGGGCTTTTCCCTTCCTTGTCTTTTAGCCACTGCCATTCTGGACTCCTTTTTCCTATTCATTTAAAGTATATTCTTTGATTTTGCTCTTAGCAATAACTTTTTGAATCTATCTTCTCGTGCAAGAGAAAATAAAAAATAAACAAATGAAACTACATCAAACCAAAAAACTTCTACACGATAAAAGAAACCATTAACAAAAGAAAAAGGTTGCATGTTGAATGGGAAAAAAATATTTATAAACCATATATACAATATAGGGTTAATATCTGAATTATGTAAAGAACTCACACAACTCAGCCAGCTTCCCAGATGGCTCTAGTGATAAAGAACCCACCTATCAATGCAGGAGGCATAAGAGATGCAGGCTCAACTCCTGGGTCAGGAAGATTCCCTGGAGAAAGGCATAGCAATCCATTCCAGTATTCTGCCCTGGAGAATCCCATGGATAGAGGAGCCTGGTGGGCTACACTCCATAGCGTCACAAAGAATTGGACAGACTGAAGTGACTTAGCATACATACAACTCAACGGGAAAAAAAATCCAATTAAAAAGTGGACAGGACAGAATGGCTGCTATCAAAAAGTCTACAAACAATAAATGCTGGAGAGGGTGCAGAGAAAAAGGAACCCTCTTACACTGTTGTTGGGAATGCAAACTAGTACAGCCACCATGGAGAACAGTGTGGAGATTCCTTAAAACACTGGAAATAGAACTGCCATATGACCCAGCAATCCCACTGTGGGCATACACACCAAGGAAACCAGAATTGAAAGAGACGCGTGTACCCCAATGTTCATCGCAGCACTGTTTACAATAGCCAGGACATGGAAGCAACCTGGATGTCCATCGGCAGATGAATGGATAAGAAATCTGTGGTACATATACAATGGAATATTGCTCAGCTATTAAAAGGAATGCATTTGAATCAGTTCTAATGAGGGGGATGAAACGAGCCTATTATACAGAGTGAAGTCAGTCAGAAAGAAAAACACCAATACAGTATATTAATGCTGCTGCTGCTGCTGCTAAGTCACTTTAATCATGTCCTACTCTTTGTGATCCCCTAGACGGTAGCCCACAAGGCTCCCCTGTCCCTGGGATTCTCCAGGCAAGAACACTGGAGTGGGTTGCCATTGCTTTCTCCGGTATATTAACGCATATATATAGAATTTAGAAAGACGGTAATGATGACCCTATATGCGAGATAGCAAAAGAAACACAGATGTAAAGAACAGAGTTTTGGACTCTGTGGGAGACGGTGAGGGTGGGATGATTTGAGAGAATAACACTGAAACATGTATATTATCATATGTGAAACAGATTGCCAGCCCAGGTTGGATGCATGAGACAAGGTGCTCAGGGCTGTTGCACTGGGATGACCCTGAAGGATGGGATGGGGAGAGAAGTGGGAGGGAGGGTCAGGATGGGGAACACATGTACACCCATGGCTGATTCGAGTGAATTTATGGCAAAAGCCACCACAATATTGTAAAGTAATTGGCCTCCAATTAAAATAATTTTTTAAAAAAGTGGACAGGGGACTTGAATAGACTCTTTGCCAAAGAGGACAAACAAATGGGCAACAGGCACATGAAAAGATGTTCGACATCACTAGTCATCTTGGAAATGCAAATCAGAACCACAATGAGATATCACTTCACACCTGTCAGATGGTTATTATTAAAAAGACATAAATAATAACTGTTGGCAAGGATGTGGAGAAAAGGGAACCCTTAGGTACTTCTGGTAGAAACATAAACTGAGGCAGTCACTATGGAAAACATTATGGAATTTCCTCAAAAATTAAAAATAGAACTATCATATGATCCAGCAATTCACCTTTGGGTATTTTTACAAAGAAAACAGTAACACTAATTGGAAAAGATATTTGCACCCCCTATTACAGCAGTATTTACAAAAGCTAAGATGTGGAAGCAACCTTAGTGTCCATCAGTAGATGAATAGGTAAAGAAGATATGAGGTACACACATTTCTATACAAATACACTCACACCTACAACCCCCTCACACACAATGGAATATTACTCAATCATTAAAAGGAATTAAATGTTGCTGTTTGCTACAAGTGGATGGACCTAGAGGACATTATGCTAAGTAACAAAGAGTTAAGGGTAATTGTCATCTCCTTTTATTAGTTGATAAGAGTTTAATATTTGATAATCATTTTTACTTTCCCCAGTCTTTTTTCTTTTGACTATTGTTTGTGTGTGCTATAACGAAATGTTCATAAATTAGTATTTTATCTAAATCACCTTTCAGTAATTTTTTTTCACTAGTTGCAGCTTGATCTGGTGTCCTTTTACATCTCTGGCTTGATGGGTTTACCAACATGTTATTTTTTCCTGCCCACTCATGACTTCCTTTGTGGCTTAAAATCAGTCTGGTTCTCTTAAGTAATGGTAATCTTGATAGTGGAGAGGGTGAGCAGACTCCCATTCTGAGGGCTGACTATGTAGAAGCATCAAATAAGTTACTCTTCACCCTGGGCTTAGCTGCAATGATAGTCAGGCTCCAGCTTTAAGTGGAGAGAATGCTTAACCTACAGTCATAGGGCCAGCCACCACATACCACATGGCTCTCTGTGGGTCTCCAGAGATGTCTAAGTGTTCTCTGTTAGATCTGAAAAGCATGTTTGGTCCTTCCTCTTGAGCATCTCTAAGGAATGCTTTTCTGCTATATCTTCATCTTTAAAATTTTTACCCACGGACTCTTGGGTACTGTTTTCCAGATTCTCTTAAGACCAGAAAAGGAAAATCTTGAGCTTGATTTTACTCTCTACCCAGGTTCCAATAGACTCTGTGTCTTTGTTTCTTCATAGGGAGTCCCATTTTCTTGCCCCAGCAACTCCTCTGACAAAGAGCAATGGTTAATAATCACATTGCACTGGACCTGAGAGAAGAGAGCTTCGTGGAATCCAAGATTGCTGCTGTACCTTCAGATAGATTCCACGTATACTTGATGAGCACATGTGTTCCTTAGAAGTGACCCAAGTATTCTTGCTTTATTCCTTTATTTAAACATGGAATGCTTCACTCTCATCACTTTCCCAGTCAGTAAACATAGCTATTTCTTCTAAGTTCACCTTAAATAATATTTCTCTTTGAAGTGTTCCAAGTTTGCTTTTAGTTTTCTCCTGTGTATTATTTATTCTATAATAGTTTCATATGCAATATTCTTGCTATCCTTTAAAACATATTTAACACAGGTTGCCCCCAGTTTAAAAATTAGGTATAGGGCAAAGAGGGATACTAAATGTTCTGAAGTAATACCATATGCAACAAAAACTTCTTCACTTTAAGTACTAATAGGATTTAGACAAGTATCCTCAATGTATGTGCTGAGTGGCAGGAGCTGGGCTTGCATGCTGTGCAGAGCACATGCCCTGGCTCTGAGCATTCCCCAGCAGCAGCTGCTCTAGATTTCAAAGGCCAGTCTCTCCTAATCCTCCAAATTTTAAAGAGAATCTAGACATAGGAATTTTATATGAGAATTCACAATTTAAAAAAAAATACTGCAACGTATTTTTAGAATTTAAAGTGCCGTGCTAACCAAATAAGTGTACCGGTGAGTGACCAGTTAACAATTTTTGATAGAAAGCCAGCATAGACCGTAAATCTTTTCTCTTTGTGTTTCACCGCCATCCAGGCAGTAAAGCTTTTATTGATCTTACACTGTGTGTCATCACTGTATGTTTTTATACGTACTCAATTTTTCTGTCTTCTTTATTAAAAGTACATATTCCTTGATGGCAGAGATGTACTCATTCTATTAACCTTTGCATTGTCTAGTTAATGCATCCTTCACAGGATGAGCTCAATAAAATCATATTAACTCCTTTTCTCCCTCATTAAAGTTACCTTTCATACACATTCAGCTAAATGAAGAATCTATATGAATAAAGTCAGTCAAAATAACATGGGAAAAAATGATAAGCTTTACCCTCAGGAGTATTTGCTTATGAAAGACTGTTGCATTAACTTCAAGTCTGTCTAGGTGATGAATAATAGAGTAAACTCGATCTGTGTTATTTCTGTGTTTCCTGTGTTCATCTCCTATGTTCATTTCTGTGTACATGCAACTGTGTGAGCTCCTCACTCTAGATTTCAAATTTATATTAAAAAAAAAAAAAGGGTCGACTTGGTATTTTCTCTAGGAATTGAGAAGGAAACACAGGTAACAGACACACATTTGTTTTTGTTCTTTTTCATTCCTGTGCTGTGTTCTGCTTAGTCGCTCAGTCATGTCCAACCCTTTGCAACCTCATGGACTGCAGCCCATCAGGCTCCTCTGTCCATGGGCATTCTCCAGGGGATCTTCCCAACGCAGGGATTGAACCCAGGCCTCCCGCATTGCAGGGAGTTACTTTTTCAAATGAAGATTTTATCTGTTTAACATTTTTAGAGGAAATTGTGTTTTCAAATGTTTTTGGATTTGATAGTCATACTCTCTCTAACTACCTGGTTTTAAGTGCCTCCAGTACTTTTTTACGTGTAACTCAGCTTTTAAGAATACATAAAGTGATTATCACTGCTAGGGTAAAGTAAAAGTAAGGTCAAGTTTGGCATAAAGGAAAAAAGTCACCAATTTAAACAATGATAATAATATTTATAATGTAGTGAGTACTTACTATGTCCTAGGATCTAGCCAAATGATTATTAACTCATCTAATCTTTGTCAGCAGCCATTTGAAAAATTAATATATCTCAATTTTATGTATGAGAAAGTGAGGCATATAAGCTTTACTTGTCCAAAGATCAAGAGCGATAGCATGTGGAGGACACAAGATTCTAATCTAGTGCATCTCTCTCCAGAGGTCTCCATGAGATATACTTATTCACACATTACAGTGTCTGCCACTAAGAAGGATAAAGTGTTTTCAGTGTTAGAAGAAATGCACTGTACTAACCGACATAACATTGTTATTAAATCCATCAAGGAACGAGGCTGTTGGGTGAGTATTTGAGCGTAACTATTAATAAGTTCATATTGAGAATACATAGCTCATCCTCTGCAGGTGTAAAGGGGCTCCTCATCAAACAGTAGGATACAAGTCCCATAGCCTACAATGTGACTAAGACATACTACTCTAACTACCTATTTTATTCCAGGGAATGTAAAAAAAGAAAAAAAAAATCACATCTCTTTAGCAAATCCTTTGAGTTAGGTAAACTTTTATCTAACTAAGAATTATAAATCTCTGTGAGACCCAAGGGTCACACTACTAATCCAATTAAAACTGTTGCCCTCTGTCCACTGGAGAAATCAGCATTGTTCTTTATGACTGAATCCTGTTCTAACTTAACAAAGAGTTTTGGTGCTCTCATTTTGTTTAAATTGTTTCCTGGGGCCTTATTCCATAGTGGTATTAATAGAACTTAGAGATTCCAGTGTCTAAACATTACACTTTTCAGAAATGGAGGAAACGAAGCGGGTGGGGTGGGGGAGGTTGACAGGTGCAGATTAAGACAACAAACACGGGCAGCCTTAGAAAACAAGCTCCAGGATGTCGTTTTGAAATTTTCTCACCTTCTTTCTTTCCTTTTTTTAAACTAAAAGATTGAAATCTACAAATAAGACTATGAGAAATGTGAAACCCGAGTTTTACTCTTATTAAATTTTGGAGTCTAGATTTCTATAACTCATAAAGAGACTCTGAAGTGAGTGCAATAGAGATCAACAATGATAATTTTAAGTAACACCCATGAAGAAGTGCTCAGGGAGTGAGGAATTATTTAGTGTGAAACAGAGAAGATTGGGAAATAATTTAAACATTGTTCAAAGATATGAAGAAAAATTATTCATCTCCTTCCTATTGAGAGCTAACAGCAGGAAATGGGTTTTTGCTGCTGTCTGAGGAATTCATGATATTACAGAAAATAGTTTCCTCAGGCAAAAGTTTTTAGGTATTTTTTTCAGGACTGCCTGATTGAAAGAGGTTTGTGGATCTCTTTTTTTTGAAGATCTTTAAACACAAAATGTTTCTTAATCAGTTTGGTGTTTTTTAGACATAATTCTATAAAATATGTAGGGATGAAAATAATACAATTTCCTGAATCCTTAAATCTAAAATTGGAGTCAGGATCATTTTTCTCTTGTGAAATGGTTGTGGTAAATATAAAAATAAATATAACCAAATATATCATATTCTAATGCTTCATCTTTTGATGAAGAATATTTGCGTGCATCTATATACACAGAAATTTGTCTTAGAAATGCACATGTGAAAATTAAAATGATGAAATTGTATTAAACTGCTTGAGGGAAACCTCATGATGCATTATGTGATATAACTTGACCTTGCAAACCTAAGAAATACCCCCAAATATAATGAAGGCACTTCATTGTCAAAATAAAATGACTAAAATTTGATTTATGCAGCTCAAAAATGTTCCCTTCAGGGAGCCAGCCTGCCTGCTCCCTCCCTTTTCTCTGCACACATGCTCTGCCTGGGAATTGGCGTTCAGTGACATCCTCAACCAAAGGTTCATGGATGTTCTCTGAACTGGTCCAGCTGTGGACCATGACTAGAGCTCTATCTTGACTCAGGCCGCTGGATTCAGGGGATGATTCACAAGTTATATGTCTCAGGCAGCTTTTAAAAAGCTATTGTTGACCTGTGTTAAGGGCATTTTCTTTTTCTCTGTAGCTGTGGGATAATACTTTTTAAACAATACTTTTTAAATAGTGTGTTTAATTTTCAGCGTCATACACATGACCCAAGACTGAAGACTTTATTTTCCAGTATCAAAGGCATTGAAATCTCATTGGTTAAGACAGCTAACGTTTTAAATTTAAGGTTTATAATAATTTGGAAAAAGGGGCTGATTGAAAATTATTTTTACTTAGCAAATCTTTCCCTTAAATTGTTCTAAATTGCAGCTTGAGCTAAATTGCAGGAGGAGTGCTTAAAATACTTAAGTGAGTGTATGATTTTGAAACAGTTTCAGAAACACCCACATGCTTACAATTTACATACTAGCTGGAAAGCATTTCTATTTTTTTAGACCGAGTTCCTTAGCACCTCCATAGGATTTTGTTAGCCTAGTTTGAATATTTTACTTAAAACTAATACAACTACATTCATTTAACATCTTGCCACATCTTTTCCCATGTGACCTGAGTTGGTAAGTTTTCATCCTATTTTTATGTTGTCATACAATAAACATAGTTGATTGCTAAATTTGACCAGTCTTTTAAAGGTCCTAAAGACAACATGTTCATACACATTATTTCCTGAAATTCCCAATTGCACTGAAATTATACTCAAAAGCTTTTTGTATAGACTTTCTCTGATCACATTTATTAAGTACCTGCTGTATGTTAGACATTGTGCTTGATCATGTGGGCACTAAAGGTTTTAAGGTAGATATCATCTCTGATCCCATTAAGCTTAATGGGAGATACAGCTAATGGGAGTTAAGATAAAGGTGATCAGGGGTCTAATAGAGCATGAAAGGGGATCTTGTGGGAAAAGTTCTCAGTGGTAGAAGCCACAGAAGATTTCTAAAATGAGAGAGTATCTGCAGGGAAACAGTATGCTTTATGATTGACAGGTGAGGGTGGGAAAGGGTCTACTAACCAGAAGGGATTAAATGGTCTGTGTTAAAGTCCAGTGCCTTTAGAGGATTGAAGGAAGATGAATCTGAGCAGTTTGTTGCATGGGACAGGAAAGTGTAAATAAATGAAGTTTGAGAATTAATCAGGGGTCATTGCATAAAGGACCATGTTGGACCCTGTTCAACTCACACTTCACACTGTGAGTAATGAGGCATCCTTGAAATATTTAGAAAGGGTAAACACATAAATAGATTTATTTATTTTTAAAATTTTTCAAAAATATTACTATATCTAATAGTGGAAAATTGGAGGCAATAAAAATGGATCTAAAAAGACTGTTAAAGGAGACTGCTGTAATGTTCTAGGCGGCTTTGGTATATTTAAATAATAACCTAGAATAATATCTCGGAGAAGGCAATGGCACCCCACTCCAGTACTCTTGCCTGGAAAATCCCATGGATGGAGGAGCCTGGTGGGCTGCAGTCCACGGGGGTCGCTAAGAGTCGGACATGACTGAGCAACTTCACTTTCACTTTTCACTTTCATGCATTGGAGAAGGAAATGGCAACCCACTCCAGTGTTCTTGCCTGGAGAATTCCAGGGACAGGGGAGCCTGGTGGGCTGCTGTCTATGGGGTCGCGCAGAGTTGGACACGATTGAAGTGACTTAGCAGCAGTAGCAGCAGAATAATATCTACAAGTTAGAGAGAAATAGAAAGGGAGTGAATCTGATTTGTTGATTGATAGACTATAGGATAGTAAGGGAGAATGACAAGATGATTTTTAGGTTTTAATATATTCAGTTTTATGTAGGACTTCCCAGGTGGTGTCTGCCAATGCAGGAGACTCAATTAAATGGGAAATTGAATATATATAGATATATATAGATATAGATAGATAGATAAATAGAAAACAGTTTGCTCTTCAAATGTGTATATAAAGGTCAGGAGAAAAACATACTGATGGTCCAAATCTTGAAGTCATCAAACAGTGGTCACAACAGCCATTGAGTAGCCCACCCAGGGAGGAGAGCAATAGAGCAGACCTTAAGGGTAGGCTGTTTAAGCATCAGAAAGATGAGATGCCTATACTTTATGCTTTAACTAGTCACATATAATTCACTTTTCAGCCAATAGTTTCATATCTGTGGCTTGAGAAGTGAACAATTCATAAGAAAGTGGAAACTCAGAGTTGAACTTTTTAAAAAACGAATTTAATAAAGAGGGATTGAGTGAAAGTCACTCAGTTTTGTCTGCCTCTTTGCAACCCCATGGACTATACAGTCCATGGAATTCTCCAGGTCAGAATACTAGAGTGGGTAGCTGTTCACTTCTCCAGGGGATCTTCCTAATCCAGGGATCAAACCCAGGTTCAGTGTTCAAATTGAAGAGGTATTTTTAAATGGGAAAGACTTGAGTCATTTTTAATATCAATAGGAAAATAGAATTATCCTCTCTGTAGTAAGGAGAAAAGATGGCTTTCATCTCAGCAGGAGGAAGACAGGAAAGAATTGGAGCAGATGCTAGTGACTACTTCCTTATTTAAATCCCTTCTCCCATGGCATATCTAAAGTACAATTTTCTGAGGTGTTCTTTTTTATTAGTTTATTTCTTGTGTTAGTCTTGTCTATTATTGCTCCTAAGTATCTTGAAACTTGCCAATCACAGTTTAGAGCACCTCTGAGGCTAGGGGTGTTGTTCAGGATTATCCCCCAAATAAGTGCTGAGAATTTAGGACAAAATATTTTATTTCTTTTCTTTCTTATAGAAAAAGAGAATACTAACAAATCATGAAAATGCAGCACCAACCAGTTTCTCTGCCATCCTCAGGCCCCCTGGCTTTTTTGCTTAAATATAGGCTGCATGGCCACTCTGAGGGGAAATGAGATATGCCCTGTAATCTGTGATTAAAATAATTCAGTTTCTTTGCTTTCTATATATTTAGATATATAGATAAATATAAATAGATTAGTGAGAGATTGGTCTTTTTTTATCGTAAATAAAGGTAGAGAGGGTTTTGTTCTACTTCACCAACTGTATCATTTCTGACTAGCATGAGGAATAAAAACATCTCCCAGTCCTCCTTTCATTGGTGTTTTCTGGTCTAGCTCACAAATGCCCTGTTGGGGAGCTGTGGGTGATTTCTATGTTATTTACCCAGCATATGTGTAAGAAAGGCCAATTCTGAGGCGCAAGATGCTTCTTGCTAAGGGCCATTCTCCACTTGAAAGGGCGGGACCAAACAGGCTGGATACTACTGGGCCGTGCGCAGTGGCCAGGGACACCTATTCACTGGGAGTGTTATCTTGATGTTCCCCCTTCAATTACAAAAAAAGTGATAATCTAAGAATGGTTATGACCAAAGGCATCCTCAGGTTTGGCAGATACTGCTTTAGTGATAGTCAACATGATGATGAATTTATATCATTTGTGGATAAATTTCTAAGGTATTTTTTAGATCGGGTAAGACATGTTTCCTATCAACAGCTAATGTAGAATTAACTACGCTGTGTGTACTCTTAACTAAGTGTAAGAGTCACACCAGGTCCCACAGCTGAAATATGCCAAAGCTTTGTATTTGTTTTTTCTTTCAAAAATGTAATATAGTCAAATGATATATAATGACTAAATTCAAAATACCTTTGAAGAAAGTAATTTTTTTCTTCCTGCTGCCATTCTATGTCCGCATTGTGGATGACACTATTCTGTATTTTGTTTACATCTCTGTTTTGTGTTTCATGCATAATTTTCTAAAAGTTGTGTATTTAAATGTCCATGGAATGAATTTCACAGCCTTTATTTGTCATTGTCTTCCCTACTGAACCTGTGCGCCTTCCCTGTCCTCTGGCTACCCAAGGGACACATATAATTAGCATACATACTTCAGGTTTCCTTTTCCATCAATGGCTAATTGGTACTTGAGTTTACTTCATGACATTTAAGAGAGAGAAGAAAGACAAAGTAGCTTGAGAAAAGTTGTATTTTATTTATACCAGATGTTATTTTCCAAATCCTCCTTTTAAATTGAAGTCGGACTATTGGAAAACGGGGTGCTGTGCACATGGATCCATCTGCACATAGACACATGCTGCTCCATGAGTGGAATCTGGCTTAAAGGTGCTACATGACAGCTTGTATTTGCTTCCTAGTTATCCCACAGCAGGGAGATGTTTGGATCTGGAATAAGAGTTGTTAATAGACATTGTGAAAGTTGTCTATTGGCACCAAACATGTAAACATTTAGTATTGTGCAGAGTCTGGGTACATGAGACATTATTCAGAAAATTTTCCACAAGAGCATAACTATTTCTCTGTCTGCTTCTACGAAACAATTTTTCTTCATCCCATTTTCTCTCATGCCTCAATATAGTGAAACTCAGCATGAGTCAAAATCACACAAGTATTCAATAACTTCTTGTCTATTCATAAGACTGTATTTCACTCTTCTTATAGACTATGTTTTCCTTTTTCCTTAAATTCTTAAAAGAAATGGATCCCACCGTGATTTTTATTATTAATGTCTCTTTCTTATAACTAGGACTTGAGTTACCCACAGACATTGTACACTGGGATGTGTACAATGATTCATTTAACAGAGAATTCTGACCATATGTTTTTTTGTGTGTGTGCCTATTTATTTCCTTTTGTCTTACTCTTTGTGAAAATTGAACAATTGCTCGTGTCCAACCCCAAAATATTGTTTCACAGGCTAATATCAGTTTGGAGAACATTGAATAATGAAGTGTTGTGGATCACCCTTGGTGTTCAAAACTGCTCTCATACATCATGGTGGACTGTTCTTAAACTAGTCTTCCAGGATTCTATTAGAACATGCCACCTTACTAAAATCCTTTGTGATGAATTTGCTCTATATTACCTCCTCTCCTAGTGGTGGACATATAATTTCCTGGATGCTTTCATAAAAATCTCTCATACAAGTTATTTCCCAGAAAATCTCTCTCATCTGTCTATTATAGGTCTCAGCACATATGCGCTAAGAAGACTCAGATAATTACATTTTCTATTACCACCAAAATCATATTCTAAGAATATTTTGTGAGGATCCTTAAAATAATATATATTTATTATAAACCAATTTATATTTATTTCTTGTTGCTCCTTTTAGTACTATAATATTCAGTGGTTTTAAAAAATATTTAAGTGTTTTACCTATTTATTATCAATATCACTTTTCTTTTCCTCTGTCCAAATTGAGTTTAATTCCTGGGAGAATAAAAGTCATTTGGAGTTGTGCTCTTGTGCCTTGAAGAATACACAGCATTTTAATTTCAGATGACTTTTTTTTTTACATAGGCAAACAAACAATGCATAAACCTTGAAATTTCCCATAAATCTGTATTTTTTTTTTCAAGTCACTCAGTCAAGTCTGACTCTTTGCAACTCCATGGACTATAGAGTCCATGGAATTCTCCAGGCGAGAATACTGGAGTGGGTAGCCTTTCCCTTCTCCAGGGGACCTTCCCAACCCAGGGATTGAACCCAGGTCTCCCCATTGCAGGCAGATTCTTTACCAGCTGAGTCACAAGGGAAACCCAAGAATACTGGAGTGGGTAGCCTATTCTTTCTCCAGGGGGTCTTCCCAACCCAGGAATTGAACTGGGATCTCCTGCATTGCAGGCAGATTCTTTACCAATTGAGCTATCAGGGAAGCCCATAAATCTGAATAACACCAGGAAAAAATGGAAATGAGTGTTTTTTATTTCTAATTAAATTTGGTGTTCTAAGCTTCAAATTCATGCTTTCTTCTTATTTATTTTTTTATCTTACAGCCATAAGTTTCCAGGTAGGTGTCCAATTAAGTGGCAGGAGGTCCTTGGTATTGCTGTTCTGTCCAGGATCTGCTGTGTCCCACCTAGAATCATGAATTCCACTCACTCTAATTTGGCTCTGACCACTTGTCTTTCACTGAGATGGTTCATGTTCACTCTGTTCAGCTAAATACATTTATCAAATTTTGGATCTAATCTAACTTGATTCTTAGCAGTTGTCCCCAACACTTACTACTTTTTTGAAACACATGTCCCTTGGCTCTTCTCATCTCCCTCTCTCTGGCAACTTCTAAGTGTCCTTGGCAGCTTTCACTGAACTTTAAATCTTGGCTTTTTCAAGGTTCTGTCTTAAGCTTTTGTTCTTCCTTTCTCTACTCTTTCCCTTAGAGATCTCAGCTAGAACTAATGGCTTCATTTATCATTTATGGCTAATAATTCTCAAATTTAAAATCTCTATCCAAGAGCTTTTTAAAATGACCTGTTGTACATTTATCCAACTGGATGTATCATAGCTACCTAAGGTTTCACAGGTCTTAAATAGAATACAGATTCTCTCTCCATCTCCCTCCAAGAAGATTTTTCTCCATAGTCATGAGTGGGTCCAAATTCCACCAGAAACCTGAATCATCTTTGGCTCCTTCCTCTCCATCTCCTTCCTTAGCTAATCATCACCAGGTTATTTCAATTTTGTATCTAAAATATATCCAATCCAATCCACCTCTCTCCATTTCCAGAGTCACTTCTTTATCCTAAGCCACCACAGTGTCTCACCTGGAATAATGCCATACTCTTACAACTAATATTCTTGATCCTCTTTAACCGGTTCTTTGTACTGCAGTCAGTACAATTTGACTTGTAAAACCTTATCTCATCATGTCATCTCTATGCTTAAAATTTTGTTTAATGTCTAACCACTTACAAACTTGACCTATGCTGTGTTTAATCACTAAGTTATGTCCAACTCTTTGTGACCCCATGGACTGTAGTCCGCCAGGCTCCTCTGTCCATGAGGATTTTCCAGGAAAGAATACTGAAGTGGGTTGCCATGCCCTCCTCCAGGGGATCTTCCCAACCCAGGGATCAGACCCAGGTCTCCCATATTGCAGGTGATTCCTTGACCATCTGAACCACCAGGGAAGCCAAACTTGACCTACAGGCCATATAAGTTCTGGCCCATGCCTCTTTTCCAGCTTTGTCTCCTACCATGCCTCATCACACTCATCCGTACAACACTGTCTTTGTTTCAGTTTCCCCCGCATGACATGCTGCTTCCCACTCCAGGGCCTTTCTTACGTACTAATATCTTTGGCTATATGGTCTCTCCCCTCCTATTTTTTAATACATTAATTTTCAGAGCTTGTTACCTTTTTGTCACAACCCTTAATCATCTAGATTAAATCAGGTGTCTTGTTAAATGCTCTGATTAGATCTTGTTGTGGATTGAATGTTTACGTCTCCCCCAAATTCCTATGTTGAAGCCCTATACCACAGTATGGCTATACTTGGAAATGGGACCATAATTTAAGATTTACCAAGGTCATGAAAGTAGGACCCTGATCCCAAGGGATTAGTCCCTATAAGAAGAGACACCAAAGAGAGAGCTCTCCTGCCCTCTTTCTCTCCCTCCTCAACTACCCCTGTCTCTTTATTTGAGAATTTACTGGGAAAAGACCAGCTGAGGCCATGGTGAGAAGATGGCCATCTGAAAGCCAGAACGAGAGCTCTTACCAGAAACCACCTTGTTGAACCTTGATCTGGGGCTTCTAGTTTCCAGAAATGTAAGAAAAATTTTTCTCTGTTGTTTAAGGCACCTAGTCTATGGTGTTTTGTTATGACTACTTGAGTGCACTAATGCAAACTTGTCCTTTCTCTTTGAAACATTCATTATGACTCTAAATTATAAATTATTAAATTAGTCCCTTTATGACTTCCTCTCCTTAAGGAACAGTAGCCTACAGGAAGTTTAGGATTGGACTTGTGTTGTTTAGCACTTGCCTGTAGTGTCTGTCTGTGTCATGGATATCCAGTAAGAAACACAGATTGAGTGAATGTCCAGGAAGTGTACTGAAAGGGTTAACTCTTGGAAAATCAGTAGTTCAAAAAAGATCCCAGAAAGAACTTCCAATCACAGGTAAAATAACTGAGGGTAGGACAATAAAAAGTGTATTTTAGTAGAGCACCTTGGATATTTATCAATAGTTCTAGTCATTGCTAAAATAAGTATATAAAGTTCAAAATCCAGCATGGTTTCATCATCTGTCAGCAGTCTTTTATCCATTCCTTTATCCTCACAACTTTCCTACAAGGCCTGTTATTTTGAAATAAATATAGAGTTATCAGCAGTGTCCAAATACTGCAACTTGAAGCTATGGCGACTTGAAACTACTACTTATCTGCCTGAATAATATTCTCCCGCCCGCTTCTATCTGGTTGACAAACTCAGCTTTAAGTCACTGGTTCTCAACTTTGGGACTTTGGAATAAGCTTCAGGAAATGTGAGTGCCATCTAAAATTATATGCTCCTTTTGTATAAATGCACAGATAGGTATTTTTGTGAGTTAGAATGAGAGAAATCTTGAAAGATATATGAAATAATTTGGGAGTCTGAAAAATAAACTCTAGGAAGAGGTAATTTTACCCCTGGTAAATTACTAATGCAGCCATTAAGGGGAAAAATGAGGAAAGCTCTGTCTTCCCCTAACGCATTACTCAGAGAAAGAACACTGCCTAGAGTGTAACCAGGACTTGAGGTTGTCACTATCTGCCCTCAAGTCCCATTTCTACATTCTATTTATTGCCTCACTTCTTTTTTTCCTTTGTAATGCTAAATATTTTAAGGTATGAATTAGCCATTCACTGCCTTAAGCTCTTCAGAGTAGTAAAAGTTCAGTTTTAATCAAGTAAATAAATTTCTAACTCTGAAACCAGCAACTGAAAGACAGTTATACTGTTAACAAGAAATTTTTAGTCAGTGGTAAAATATTGAATGATTCAAGTAGAAAGATATATATCAAAACTATTATTGGAGCAATTAGATTTAAAATATAGTTATTTAATATCAAAGAGTATTCAAAGGCATGCATAACAGAAAAATTTACAATGATTTGATTTCTCTGGCTAAATCAGTTGTTCAAATCTCTAAGTTTTTTTTAACTTTCCCTCTTTGGCTGAATTAATACCTTTAGATTTTAAAGTTGAGCTAACACATATTATTATAAAATATAGTTAATACATATATGGATTTAAAATGAGTTAATGGAACTAAATATATCCTATTATTCATTTCAAATACATAATTATTTAAGGTAATGGATGCCTAGAAATAGAAATATATTAGGCATGGAGAAAAACCCAGCCACTCATATTATCCAAATAAAGAGTTTTATTTCCTGTAGCAGCAACTTTAAGCACCTATCAGGTACTCATTTCCCTTTTTCTTATTAAGGGAACAGTGGCTTTACTGGGCTTAGAAGGGCGGCTAGCTAAACATTATATTTTCTCATCTCTCCTACGGGTAGGGGTGAATAATGAGACATAAACAGGAGTAACTGGGAAGACTTGTGAGAGCACTCATTTGAAGGAAGCTGAGTCATCTAGGAGGATGCCCTCATTTTCCCTTTCTTTCTCCTCCTCCTTTGGAACACAAAAATGAGAGATGAGCCTTCAGCATCTTGCAACATTGGGGTAGCCTTTTGGCTTAGATGGTAAGGAATCTGCCTGCAATGCAGAAGACCTGGGTTCTATCCCTGGGTCAGGAAGATCCCCTGGAGAAGGGAATGACAACCCATTCCAGTATTCTTGCCCGGAGAATTCCTTGGAAAGAGGAGCTTGGTGGGCTGCAGTCCCTGGGGTCACAGAGAGTTGGACATGACTGAATGGCTAACACTTTCACACTTTCACTGAGTAAAGAAGCCATATGCTAATGATAGATACACAGAAAAAGTGAAGGATGCTGAGGAGGGCGGGAACTGACATTGTGCAATAGTCAGAGTTGACTGCTCGTCTTTAGATTTCTCTAAGGGTAAAAAACAAAGTCTTCTTAAAACTACTATTATTCTTAGTTTCTACAACCAAACATAACTCATAAGTGATGCATTTGCCAATTAAGAATATTGCTCAGTTGTAAAAAAATCAACACGGATAGTCAAGTCAAAAGTGAATAGTGGCTACCTAAATCTGAATCTTTCACTAATCTTCCTCTAAATCCTAGAAGTCAATAAGAAAAAATAAATTCTTACATTCCCATACCTCCATTGTGAGTAGAAGACAAAGAATATTATCCCTAATTACAAAAATAAATAATTTCTAGCCAAACCTTTCTTGAATTCATGGTGAAGCCTTAGAATAGGTAACACAAGAGAGAATTAAGTTAAAATTACCTCCTTCAAGGAGAAATCCACGAGTATGAAGGTGATAATAAAGAATTTGTAGATCAAAGTACTGACTATTAGAAAGGACATAAAATAGAGGACTTGGAGGAGCAGTGTAAGTAAAGCAACATTTTGTGGAGAGAAAATGGTAAAAAGGAAGACAAGTAGCATTTGGAGACTGAATGATAATGGGAAAAGGACATAAAAGAAAAAATTTAAGATCTTGCAAAAGAAAAGAAACCAAGCTATTTCCTAGTAACTCCCCAAAAGCTGTCTATAAAGAAACTGCATCTAATTGCATTCAAAGAAGGGGTCCCAAATTAGGATTCTTTGTTTCAGGTCCAAATTTTAATCCTATTTATGAAATGCATAGGCACAAGCAACATTTATTTATACTAAGCTTCTATCAAGCAAAAAACAGAAAATAAAAAATTTCATCTCCTATAAAATTAAATATGAAAAAAAGAAACCTCTAACAACCATTCCAAACTGATTCATATATCTTCAAACCAACAACTGAGAATAAGCAAAACAAACAAATGCATGGAAAAATACTTCATCAGAAATAAACATAAAAACAGAAGTGAACGGAAGAAAAAAATAAGAGTTGATTAAATTCAGAAATAAAAAAATAAAACCCTTTTCAGAAATAAAGACTCAATTACACAATGCTCAAAGGGGATATGGATTGAAATAACAATTTAGTAAGGAGCCTTGAAGTGAACTACAAAAATAACTGAGGAAATGGGAATGATTTAAAGAAAATAAGAGGGAAAAAATTGAAATGGAAGACAAGCCAAAACTATATAATAACCTGAGTCTCTGAAAAAGATAGAGTAATAGAATCCAATTAATATTTAATACTATAATCCAAAAAAAAGTTTCCAAAAAAAAAAAATAGAAGACCTATATCAACATATCAGAAAAATCCTATGCTGATCTGAGATAATTTTAACTTTGTTCCATCAATGTATCGATTCTTGTGTCAATAACACAAAACCATAACTACTATATTTTTATAATAAGTATTAATGTCTGATAATATGACTACATTGTGTGGTGCTTCATTGCTTTTGCTATTTTATGCCCTTGGCATTTCCATATAAATTTTTGAATTGGCCTTTCAGTTTTCACAGTAAAACTTATTGGAGTCTTATTGGGTCTCATTGAATCTATTCATCAACTTGGTGAGGATGGATATATTTATAATATAATATTGAGCCTTCCAAACCATGAATATGATATATCATTCTAATTTCTCTCAATGATGTTTTGTAGTTTTCAGAGAATGATATTTAATGTCTATACTTTAAAAATAAATATATAAAATATATTTTAAGTACTTTTCTCTTTAAAATACAAAAGATTGAGAGACTGAGTTTATTACAGACAGAGAGTATAATGGAAGTTAGTGATGATAAAATAAAGGCATTCATCATCCATTTCTTGCTTGAGTGTAAAATTGAAGGATTTTGAGCATTATCAAAAATGTAGTCTTTTGCAACCTAAATTTTAATATATATTTCATATATATTTTAATATCTAATACCAAGCATGGTAAAATATATAAAATATCCTATGTTCACATGTATCAGTGAATAATTTTTTGTTGTATAATTAAAATAATATTCCATTACATCACTGATGAAATACAATGCATTAAACTTTGTATTCTTATAAATGTTTTAGGAACTGTACAAGTTTCCTAGGGCTGCCTTAACAAAGTAACACAAGTTGGGCAGCATCACAGAAATGTATGTTCTCACAGTTCTGGAGGCTAGAAGTCTGAGATCAAGGTTTGCTCAGAGCTGCTTTCTTCTGAGGCCTGTAAATGAGAATCTGTTCTGTGCCTCTGTCCCAGCTTCCTATGGTATGCTGACAGTTTTGTTATTCCTTATTTTGTAGGTGCATCACCCTAACCTCTGCCTTCATATTTACAAGTCATGTTTCTTGTATGCTTGTGCATGTCCAAATTTTTATAAAAAATTTTTATAAAAAACAAAAACAAAAAAACAGTAAATATTTTGGGGCCCCACTCTATCTCATTGTGGCCTCATCTTAACTCAAAGACCCTATTTCTGAGGTACTAGAGGTTAGGACTTTAGAATATAAATTTGAGGGGCATGCCATTCAACCCCTAAAAATAATTTGTTCTGTATTGTAAACGTTTTTGGCATACAATTTTAAATATTTATTTAAAACCCCTTCTTTATCCTGCATGGACTTCCCTGGTGGCTCAGATGGTAAAGTGTCTGCCTACAATGCGGAAGATCCAGGTTCAATCCCTGGATCGGGAAGATCTCCTGGAGAAGGGAACAGCAACCCACTCCAGTATTCTTGCCTGGAAAATCCCATGGACAGAGGAGCCTGGTAGGCTACAGTCCATAGGGTCACAAAGAGTTGGACACGACTAAATGACTTCACTCACTCTCTATCCTGCATGAGTGTGTGCTAAGTCACTTCAGTCATGTCTGACTCTTTGTGACCCCATGGACTGTAGCCCACCAGCCTTCTCTGTCCATGGGATTCTCCAGGCAAGAATTCTAGAGTGAGTTCCCATGCCCTTCTCCAGGGGATCTTCCCCACCCAGGGATAAAACTTGCATCTCTTACCTCTCTTGCATTGGCAGGTGGATTCTTTACCACTAGCACCACCTGAGAAGCCCTAACATGGGAAAATATCAGGAAATTCGCACATCTGTCAAATGATGTTAGGAAATGCTGCTCTGTGTGACAGTGACTTGTCCTTTTTTCTCTTCCCTTAAAAGTTTACATTCCCTTATAGAATAGGAGGTTACTTACTTAATATCTTATTTTACTTTATAGTTAAGTTGAATATATTGCTTTTCCTTATTAGTCAAGAAATTTTGGAAGCTATGCACAATTTTACTTTTAATTTAATGCCAATGTGTTGCACATAGTGAGTGTTCAATAATTATCTCTTCAATAATTGAATAAATGACTAAAGGTGATGGTTTCAAAAAAGAACTAATGAAACTTCACATTGCTATCATTGACTCTTTTTTCTTTTTGATGTACCATTTATTTTATTCCCATAAACATCCTTTGTTTGAGTGGTATCTTTTATTTCAAACGATGGAACAAAGGTTGTTAAGTAGATATGTAGAAATCACTGCACCTTCCACTATATTATACTCCAGGGTGAAATGTAGCATCTGCTCTACAGTGAACAGCATGGCCCCAGAAAGATTCCATCACCCAGGAGGAACATCAAATCTGACTGGAAGCATAGTGGCTCAGATTTAGGATGGTCAAAATATAATTACCCAAAGATTAATTTGACCAGGAAAGGAGAATTAAGCTAGTTTGCCAAGAAATTCATTGACTCTTTTGGGACAACAGTAAACTATCCCTTTATCAGTTAGTAGAGTACAAAGTGATGTGCCACATAATAACAGGGGAAAGTATTTCTGGAGCTCTACATTTTATAAAAAATATTTGAGGTTGTAGATTTAGTTTTTAAAGATGGGATTTTCTCCCGTCATTCAGATTGCAAAGGGAGAGAAGTGGAAATAAATTTGTCATCCCATTTAGTTTCCAGGACGTTAAGACTGTCTTATGATCCTTTTGCAAACATTGTACTTAAGAAGTATGCAATATTTCACTTTTATATTTTTAGCAATATGCTATATCAAGCCATCACACTTATTCAAGGGAGAAGATGGACCTTTGTGAAACGGAACAGTCTCTGAGTGTGTCAGTAAAGAAAAATACTTTGGTGTAGTGGTTCTTAAAATTTTACAACTAAATATCCCCAAAGCAAAGGATAATACAAATCCCCAGGGTCAATTAAGAATCAGCCAAGCAACTTTAAGGTCATAGCTTTTATATTTTCCAGTTTATGAGAAGTTTGTGTCATATGCCAGAATAATTTTTTTAGTGTTAAAATATATCTTCCCAATTTTTATCAAAATGATAGTCTAGGAAGAGGCACTTATTTTGTGGATTTCAGGAAACTAGTGTGTCTTTCATATTTTAGTTTAAGATAGCAAAATTAGTAAAAGTCACCCCGTCTTTCCTTCAAATGTCCGAACAGATGTTTTCCAGGGCTCACAGGAATAAGCACTTTGCTCACTGAAGGAGATAACAAGTGGAGTCTCGCCCAGTAATTTAAATTGTTATTTTTCATTTAAAATTTTTTGGCAAGAACTTATGGTTTATCCTGAAAAGGGAAAATGTATTTCATTCACTTGTATTTTGTAAATATCTTCCCCTAGTCGTTTCCCTTTAGTTTTGTTTTTAAAGTATAGATATTTTAACTTACTCTATTGTTAAATCATTGATCTTTTTTTTCCTCAAAGGAAAGTTTTTCTCAAAAGTTATATATATATATATTTAAATATTTAAAAATATACATGTTTTATGTATACATATGTTTTAAATTACATATGTCTATGTTTTAAACTTTAAATATATATATATATATATACACACACACACATATGAGTTTTAAGTATTTAAGTATACCAACCTAGAATTCTTTTATTTCTAAAGATTGTTCCCTCATTTGCTAGTTTTTTTAAAGTGAGCTAGTATCACCAAGAAGCACAATGTCAATATGAGGATTAGGGGAATAATAATAGCCCCCTGGGCTGCATTTCCCTGGAAAGAGCAAATAAACAGATCTAAGTAATGAGCTTTGTCACTGATCATCCCAAAGTTTCAGTCAACGTGTTCTCTGAGATTCCAGAACAAGAGTTGAAGGGAATATATTTAGGAACATGTTGACTTCCTAGGAAAATTGAGAGCAAGTCTTAGTCACTGGTTCCCAATCAGTTAGTGCCACTGCAATAGAGCCATTTCCTTTCCTTCACCTAACAAGCCCTCCAAGCGCCAGTCTTAACATGTCTCCAAAGTCTTTCTGACTTTCTCAGAAACTTCTATTCAAAATAGATCATCCAGTGCTCTCCACACAAATGTCACATTTTCCCTTGTTCATCCCACAGGTCTTAAAGTTCTTTTGGCTGATGAAGTTCCTAACCAGCTTGGAATAGCTCCTTATCTAGGTCTTTCCAATTCCACCTATCAAAAATTCAATCTGTTGAAGGCAAAGTTCAGAATGTTATCTCTTTCATAAAACCTTTCTTAGTATCACCAGTAAGATGAGGTCTTTACCTCTCCTAAAGCTAAACACAAGTATTAATATCTGTACTACAAACTATTTTTTCACTATAATTATAATTACATTGTGACTTTTGCATTTGTCCCTTTTTAATTGCTTATGGTTATAGAAAAATGTTTTCTAAACTTTTCTACCTGGACACAGCAGCACATTTTACACAATATTTGGAATTCCAGATTAAAGTGCTTGAAGTAAATCCATTTATGTAAAATTCAAGAAAATGCAAAACATAGCCACAGAAAATAGCTATCTGGGGATAGAGGTTGGAGGAACTCAGGAGAGAATGGGTAGAGAGGGGTGTAGCAGAAGGGGTTACAAAGGGACATGACGATTTTAGAGACAACAGATATATTCGCTATCTTAGCTTTGCTGATACTTTATGGGTGTATATATAATATATATATATATATATCACAATTTATCATTTAAATACCTATCATTTATTGCCAATTTTACTTTAATAAAACTTTTATCAAACTGATATTTGTGCCACAAAGAAAAGCGTGCTCTGTGAGAGATCTTTAGGATAATAAGTGAAGGCTCTTTTGGGGATAGCTATGAAGTCTAATTCTGATGGATGAGAAACAACTGAATTCATGAAATTCTGGAGAAAAGATTTACCCAGATAGAAGAAACAGCTGCAAAATTGTAAAGAACTTGGAGTATTAATGAAAATAAATGGAACAGGAAAAATCAGGAGTGGGAGGGTGACAAGAAATGTGGTTGGGATGGTAAGAGTTCCTCCAGGTAGAGTTTGGATTTTATTTGAAATAAAAGGGGAATTACTAAAGGATTTTAAGCAAGAGGTTGTGAGACATAATCCTAGTTATATGTTAGAAAGATGTCTTTCTCTGAGATATGTGGACAATAAATGCATGTATCTCTGTGTCAAGTGGGGATAGGGGATTGAGAATGGTCAGTTTAGTTTATTTTGGTGGCTCAGTCATGTCCGACTCTCTGCAACCCCATGGACTGCAGCACTCCAGGCCTCCCTGTCCATCACCAACTCCTGGAGCTTACTCAAACTCATGTCCATCGAGTCAGTGATGCCATCCAACCATCTTATCCTCTGTCATCCCCTTCTTCTCCCACCTTCAATCTTTCCCAGCATCAGGGTCTTTTCTAGTGAGTCAGTTCTTCGCATCAGGTGGCCAAAGTACTGGAGTTTCAGCTTCAACATCAGTCCTTCTAATGAATATTCAGGACTGTATTTCCTTTAGGATTGACTGGTTGGATATCCTTGCAGTCCAAGGGACTCTCAAAAGTTTTCTCCAACACCACAGTTCAAAACCATTAATTCTTTGGGGCTCAGCTCTCTTTATAGACCAACTCTCACATCCATATATGACTACTGGAAAAACCATAGCTTTGACTAGACAGACCTTTGTTGGCAAAATAATGTCTCTGCTTTTTAATATGCTGTCTAGGTTGATCATAGCTTTTTTTCTAAGGAGCAAGTGTCTTTTAATTTCATGGCTGCAGTCACCATCTGCAGTGATTTTGGAGTCCCCCGAAATAGAGTCTGTCACCGCTTCCATTTCTTCCCCAACTATTTGCCATGAAATGATGGGACCAGATGCCATGATAGTAGTTTTCTGAATGTTGAGCTTTAAGCCAACTTTTTCACTCTCCTCTTTCACTTTCATCAAGAGGCTCTTTAGTTCTTCTTTGCTTTCTGTCATAAGGGTGAGAATGGTGGTAGCAATTAAAGTATTGATAGAAGCACAAAGAACAGGTGTCCTAGTGAAATGAGAAACTATGTGCCTGGGTTGGGGTAATAGTGTGGAGGGGGAACTGTGAATCAATTCCAGGTATATTTTAAAGATAGAAATCAAGGCACTTGTAAATGGTTTTAATAAGTGAGAAATCCAACAAAGAGAAGAATAAAGCATTGTGATTAAGTTCCTGGCTCTAAGCCACTAGATAAAAGTAGGTTGCACTTACTGAGATGGAGAAGGCTGCAGGAGAAGTTGGGTTCTAGTGGAAAAATCAGAGTTCTTATTTGGATGTGTTATAATTCAAATGGCTGTGAAATGTTCAGGCAGAGGTATACAAGGCTCTGGGAATTACAAGGAAGGTTTAGGCTGGAGATTAACACACACACACACAAAACCGCAGTTTAAATTGTTTGAAGAATGTCCCTCCTTCATCTCACTGGGAATATTCTCCAGGATGAGCGTGGGTTTGTAGATGTGATTCTGCTGATTTGAGAACAGTCTCAGTCCCTATGTACCTCTCTCAGTGCAGACATCTTGCCAGACTTTGATATCTTACTTGTGTAAAGATTCATGTTGTCTTCGTAATAACAGATCCTAAATACTATCCAAATATTTTATTTGGCTATCAAAGAACAGCAATCTCTGTCAGTTTTGGGAGAATAAAAGGTGATATGTTGTTCTCTAAGGAGGTGACTTCCCAAAGAATTCTCAAGGGTAATTTTGACTAGCAATGCTTTGATTCTGATTCTCTTTCAGAAAACAAAACCAGAAACTTAAAGGGATATAAATGGATCATCAGTACATTGATATTATTTAAGGCCAAAGAAATAAATGGAATTATCCAGGAGAGATAGAAAAGATGCCCTAAGTTTAGCCCTAGCAAATTCCATCATTTAGGAATCCCATTCAGGAAGAGGGACTAGCAACAATGACTGATCAAAAGTAGGCCAATGGGGTAGGAGGAAACAAGAGTGCATAGTGTCAAAAACACAAGACAATAAGGTTATGAGAAATGATCAACTGTGCCAAATGTGGCTGGAGGTGGAATAATATGTAAAACAGACTATGTTACATTCATTTTACACCCAGGACCCAGCACAGAACCTGGCACTCAATAAGTTTTTTTGCTTAAATGTTGTAACATCCAGTCATATACTCCATGAGCGAATATGATGAACCATGGTTTATTACTGTAGGAATTTTTATGCTACTTGCCCTGCTGAAAAATAAGCAAATTCATGTAGATATCTATACAGCACTATATCTCAAACTACTGTGACAAAGTATGTGGCTTTGGGGAATTTTATTGCAGCATGACTATCAGTCCAAAATAATCCAGTCACTATAATTAACTACTGCATTTTTATTAGATTGTGACTAGTCCCTTTGCTCTGAGTGTGAGAAAACTATTTGCCAATACACATTTAAAAAAAGAGAAGTGGGGGGGAATAGAGGCATAAAGTGCAAGCTGCTCAGTATTCCAATCAGTTGGATGAGTGGTGAGGACTGATCTATGTGTTATCTAATTTCAGAAGGCTGCAAGTACAAGGCAGTATTTAGATATGCTCTAGAAATACTATTTCAAAAGCTTTGAAATTCTTGTCACTGAGATCTATTTGTAGAAATATTACTCCATTTTGAATAGTCTGGTAGGATATTGGTATATTTCAGTAATGCTGGAAAAAGAAAAACAAGATAAATAAGGTTTCAGTTATTTAAAAATACACAGATACTAACAAAAAATAAAGCCCCAATTCCCCTTTCTTGGCCAGGATAATTGATCTTTCTATAAGGTAATTCCTAAAGGGCATCTTCCTTCAGTATTTCTCTTGATTTATAACATCTTTTCTATTAAATATTTTTCAAGCAGGGCCAATCTGACTGTTGAATGATTGACAGGGTTTAAACCTTTGCTAAGACATCAGGCTCAAAGTTCTAAGATTGTGATAGATCACAGAAAAAAGTTGTTATGAAGGAATTTAAAAATATAAACCAATAAGCTAGACCTAAGTAAGATGTAGGTCTGCCCAGTTATAATTTTCTTGGTTCAGAGTAATGTTCCATCATTCTAACTTTGGAAGCTTGGATTTTACTCTTCTTATAGGAAGTTTTATTCCTAATTTGTATTAAAATAGACATTGAATATCTAATGATATTTTTTTCATGGAGTCATGTAGATTTGTTTCATGGAGCAGTATAGATTTTAGTTTTATTATTTATTTTTCATTGAATAAATTTGAAGTGTAATACTGTATAAATTTAATGTATACCGAATGTTGCTTATATACATTTATATATTGTAATACAATGGCTGATAAAGCAACATTTATAAATTACAAATTATAGCACAATGTTGTCTATATTCATTTTACTGTGCATTAGGTCTCTAAGGCTTATTTTCTGCTCTTACAGATGTGTACTGTTAAACACCATCACTCTTAATTTCCCTGCCCTGTATCCTGGAGATGACCATTTTACTTCTGGGTTTTTCATGTTTAACTCCTAAAAATTCTGCATGTTAGTGATATTATACAGTACTTGTTTTTTTCTTTCTGGTTTATATTGCTTAGCATAATGCACTCAAGGTCAATCATTGCTGTTAAAAATGGGAGGATATCCTCTTTTCTCATAGTTGAACAATATTCCATTGTGTATATATACCACATCTTTTTTATCCATTCATCCATTGATGGGCATTTGTCTTTTTTTTTCCCCATAGCTTGGTTAGTGTGAATTATGTTCCAATGAACAAAGGAGTGCAAATATATCATCAAAATCTTTTTCTTTCATTTTTGAGTGGTATATACCTAGAAGTGGAAATGCTGGATCATATAATAGATCTATTTTTTAAATTTTGAGAAACTTCAAAATTTCTTTCGAGATGGTAGTACCAATTTACATTCCTACCAAGAACATATCAGGGTTCTCCTTTACCACAGCCTCAGCAGCCCTGTTGTCTCTTGTCTTCCTTGTGCTAGCTATTCTGACAGATTTGAGCTGATATCTCATCATGCTTTCCTCTGCTGATTAGTGATGTTGAGCATCTTTTCATGTGTCTGTTGGCCATTTTGAGTCATCTTTGGAGGAATGTCTGTTCAGTTCATCTGCCATTTTAAATATAATTGTTTGTTTCTTTTTGTTGTTGTTGAGTTGACTGAGTCCTTTGTATATTTTGGATATTAGCCCCTTATTCAATATATGGTTTGCAAAAATCCCCCCCACTTCACTTTTGGTTGTGCAGTGTGGCATGTAGGATCTTAGTCCATGACCATATATCGAACCCACATCCCCAGCCTTGCAAGCACAGAGTCTTAACCATTGGACCACCAGGAAAGTCCCCATTCTTTCATTCTGTAGATGGTCTTTTCATATTGTTATTTTATTATTATTTTTTTTTTTTGCAGTGCAGAAGCTTTTGAGTTTGATGGAGTTGGATTTGTTGACTTTTTTTTATTACTCACGCTTTTGGAATTATGCCTCCAAATTATTGCCAAGACTAATATTGTTGAGCTTCTTTCCTGTGTTTTTCTATGATTTTATGGAATCAGGTCTTATGTTTAACTCTTTGATCCAGTTCAAGTTAATTTTTGTGAATGGTGTGAAAAAGGGCCCAGTTATTTTTTACTCTGCATGTATCTATCTTGTCCTCTTAGCACAATTTGTTAAAATGTCTATCCTTTTGCCATTGGATATTCTTGGCTCCCTTGCTGAATACTAATTAACCATATGTGCTGTGGTTTAATTCTGGGCTCACTTGCTATTTTTATCGGGATAGTATTGAACCTGTAGATGGTTTTGGGTAGCACGGCCATTTCAACAATATTAAATTTTCTAATCCACAAATTTGGAACCTCTTGATGAAAGTGAAAGAAGAGAATGAAAGTTGGCTTAAAACTCAATTGAAAAAAAGAAGATCATGGCATCCAGTCCCGTCACTTCATGGCAAATATGGGGAAACAATGGAAACAGTGACAGACTTTATTTGGGGAGGGGCTCCAAAATCACTGCAGATGGTGACTCAGCCATGAAATTAAAAGATGCTTGCTCCTTGGGGAAAAAAGCTATGACCGAGACATCATATTAAAAAGCAGAGACATTACTTTGCCAACAAAGGTCTGTCTAGTCAAAGCTATGGTTTTTCCAGTAGTCATGTATGGATGTGAGAGTTGGACTATAAAGAGAGCTAAGCCCCAAAGAATTGATGCTTTTGAACTGTAGTGTTGGAGAAAACTCTTGAGAGTCCCTTGGGCAGCAAGGAGATCAAACCAGTCAATCATAAATGAAATCAGTCCTGAATATTCATTGGAAGGACTGATGCTGAAGCTGGAACTCCAGTACTTTGGCCACCTGATGCGAAGAACTGACTCATTTGAAAAGACCTTGATGTTGGGAAAGATTGAGGGCAGGAGGAAAAGGGGATGACAGAAGATGAGATGCTTGGATGGCATCACTGATTCGATGGACATGAGCTTGAGTAAGCTCCGGGAGTTGGTGATAGACAGGGAGGCCTGACGTGATGCAGTTTATGGGGTCGCAGAGAGTTGGACATGACTGAGTGACTGAACTGACTGACTAAATCCACAAACAGGGTTGTCTTTCCATTTGTCTGTGTCTTCTTTGATTTTTTTTAGCAAAATTTTGTTGTTTTCATTGTATGGAATTTCCACTTCCTTATTCTTAAGTATTTTGTTGTTTTTAATGCTACAATAAAACAGAATTGGGATGGCTTTATTTACTTCTTTTTCAGATGCTTCGTCTTTAGTGTAAAGGAATATAAGTGATTTTTTTTTTAATATTGATTTTGTACCTTGCCACATTACTGAAATTGTTGATTTACTCCAACAATTTTTTGATGGATTCTTTGGGATTTTCTGTATATAGGATCATATCATCAGCAAATAACAGTAATTTCATTTCTTCCTTTTTGATTTGTACACCATTTTTTTTTGTCTTGCCTAACTGTATTAGCTAAGACCTCAAGTACTATACTGAATGGAAGTGGTGAGTTTGAGCATCCTTGCCTTATTCCTGACCTTAAGAGAAAGACTTTCAATTTCTCTCCTTTGTGTATATTTTGGCTGTGGGTTTGTCTCATATAGCCTTTATTTTGTTGAGTTAAGTTCCCTCTTTGCTGAGTTTACTGAAAGGTTTCATCAAATATGGATGTTGAATTTTGTCAAAATCTTTTCCTGTATCTAATGTAATTATCATGGGGTTTTTATTCTTCAGTTTGTTAACATGGTATATTACATTGATTGATTTGCACATATTGAAAAATTCTTGCTTCCCTGGGACAAATCCTACTTGATTATGGTGTATGATCCTTTCAATGAATTGTTGGATTTGGGTCGGTACTATTTTATTGAAGATTTTTGATCTATGTTCATCAGTGATGTTGGCCTGTAATTTTCTTTTCTTGTGATATATTTGTCTGGTTTTGTTATCAGGGACCATAATACTTATGGGGGCCCATAATACTCAGGGACCATAATAATATGACCCTGGCCTCATAGAATGAGTTCAAAAGCATTCTTTCCTCTTCAATTTTTTGGAATATGAGAGTGGTAGATGTTAACTGTTCTCTAAATGTTCAGTGTTCTTCAAGTTCCTGGAGGCCCATGGGCCTCTTGCAACCTGAGGGAGAAAGCAAGAAATGTTTTCCTTATTTCCTCTTTGTCTGCTTTCTTCGTTTCCCCTTCTATCCCCCCAGTCACCATGATCTCTATTCAGAGAGGACAACTGGTCTCTCTGGCTGCTGTGTGAGTAACCAGGAACCCCCCACTCCCCAACTTTATGTTCCACCTCCTCTGCCAGAAAGATCATGCTGGGTTACTGTTGGACTAGCCACTGCCCTTTCTGCCATTACCATCTCTACTGCTGTCATTTCTCTTGCTCTATCACCTCATTTGTGGTCCAATCCATACACTTCTGGGTGCACAATCAGTGGATCTCCCAGGTGTATTGATGTATGCTGTGCAGAGGCACTTTTTGTTGTTTATGGGTGTCTGATTAGTTGTAAATGAATAGAGAGAAAAAGGAAATGAATTATGCTGCCATGATGCTGACATCACTCCCCAGATTTATATTTTTATACATATTTAAATATATTTTAACATTATGAAGATATTAGCTTATGAAGATATTCTTTATTTTGATTAAGAATTATCTACATTACATGTAGAGAAGATAGCTGGAATAAAACTGAGGAGATTAATTTTGAAAATAACAGAATTAGTGAGACAAAGATTTTGGTCATTAAATATACTATACTTCCAATGATTCTAACATGATAAACTATTAGTAAGTAAAATAAAAGAAAATATAAGGTGAATAAAATTAATAGTGAAAACTATATAATACATCCATTGTTAAAAATAAATGAATTGCTGTAACATGGAAAATTTGGTTTAAAAAAGTAACAGTTAATGCACAGATCATGAAATACTATGAAATAGGTATTGTATCACTTTAATGAAATATGTATTAATAATTGCTGAAATTCACTTTTCATTTTTCTTTAGAGGTATTGAATTACCTAGAAAATGTGAAAATTCAGAAATAGTTTTGTTTGCTTTTTCCTAAATATGTATTCTCTATAAGCACACACAAGCTGCATTATCTGGACCATATACATAACAGTCAAATTTAAATTGTAGGAATTTTAGCTAAAAGGAGGAATACCTAAAGTGAAGAAACTTATTTAGAACACTGAATGTATTTGAAATAGATCTTTTTCCCCTACTATTTTATCTATCTATGTCATAAAGACTAAGATTCGTACATGGAAAAATAGACTTTTCAATGTATAAGGCCAATATCTAAATAGTTCTAGAAGCCAGCAGGAATTCACTTAAACATAATAATTCACTTAAACATAACATTATATCAATGTTAGATATAAGTATCATGATTTACATAGATATAAGTGTAAAGCATCCTGGATCTTCACTAATGGATAATGGTAGTACTGGGTAGCTTAATTTGGACTTGTAAGTTTAGTTGTGGTCCCCAAGGATGGTGGCCAGAGAACCAAATCACAGTTCCATGGAGGCCCAGTGTACCTATGCTTATTTAGGACATTGGCTAAAGAACGATAGTGTTTTGTCAGAAGATTACTCTGAGGTATTGTTTTATTATTATACAGAGTTTGGTTTATTTAAGAATGACATAGACATCTGGGTTGAAGTGAAACCCTAAGCTGTGTTTAGAGATATATTTATAATATTTAACTCCTTTGGAGGTGAGGTTAGAAATGTTTGAGATGATTTTCACGGTCCCAACCTTATTAGGCTGTGGTAAGGGAAATGGGGAAGAGTGCAATTACACTAAATAAATACAAATAGAATAAGGGGAGTAGATAAGAGATACCATTCACTGGACAGGTATGTCCAAGACCTTATTAGATCCACTCAAGGCTGGGGGCAGATAAGGAATTCTAGATTCTGGCTCCTGCTAATTCTGAGCTTCACATGTGATAGACTGGATTAGTATGGCTCAAACCTTGAATATCTGTTTCAGCAACTGACTAGGGCAGAGAAATTTGAGGATCACTATTACTATTATAACATGTTTAAGGACATCATATGTCTGTATCTCAGAAAGACCTAAATACATAGGAAAGATGGCAAAGCTCCAGTTTCAAAGGACAGAGGGAAAGTAAAGACAAGGGATCCCTGCGTAGGCCTGTACATGTGAGACTTCAGGGAATGATGACTCACAAAATCTAAGTCTTCCTGAAGGAGTTAGTACAGTGTGTTCCAGTGTGGAATAGGCAGGGTTAAGGGAAGCTGTGACTGTCCCATTGCTCTGTGGATTGGTGGTAAATATAATACTACACAAAACTGAGAAACGGTTGTACAAAGGCTCACTATCATGTTCTCTGATTCACATTCAGAGTGCTCCCCATTGAGTTACTGCTTAGAACTTTTACTTTGCAAGTGAGGCGAGTAAGGCTTTTCTTCTCTGAATCATACAATAAATCAGAGGTTCCATAAAAGTTCTACTCCTGTCCAGGAGATGTCCCAGCTACATACTTTTTGTTCTAGAATTAAATTAGTTACTATAATAGTATTCTTGCTATGTCACAAAATCAAGATTATTACTATTTTGACTACTATTCTGACTGTGCCTCATTCTTTCATCTTTCAAAAGATTCCCTGTTTGAAACTTTTACTGTGTGTTGGACAGTTTATAGTATTTGATTAGGTAATGGAAATTTAGGGAAGAAAATAAATTGTGGACACTGAAGAATCCCTGTTAAAAAACTCTCCCTATACTGTGTGGTGTGTAATAGCATTTGAAATCACACCTTACTACCTACTTAAATTATTTCACCAAAGACTACTTCACAGCAGTTATATTAATGGCAAACTTGTTTTTAAAGCTAGTAATATTAAGGCATTGTAGGGAGTGATAATAATCCTTTTTATAGATGATTAAGTACTTTGAGAATATGCCCTCACTTTCACACACTTAAAACGTCCTAAGATAATTGGTCCTTGTATGAATATACTTTGCTTTTCTGAAACCAGAGAATCCTTTTCTTTTTTTAAAAGCTAAAAGGAATTATTTAAGGTATTTGGGAAGAAAAACTGCTTACATAAGAGTATAAATTACATCTAAATATTCTTTAAAATCTAAGCTTGGAATCTTTATGAAAATCTGTATTTCGATTTGGAGGAAATGAATGAGAATAAGACTTGAAGAAAAATTTAAGCTTAAATTTTAAAAAGCCTACATGGAAACCAAACCTCAGTAGCCACTATTAGAGATAGTCACCACAAAGTGACTTTCCCATCAAAATGCCTGGGACTTCCCAGGTGGCTCCATGGTAAAGAATCTGCCTGCCAGTGCTGGAGCCACAGGAGATGAGGGTTCAATCCCTGGGTCGGAAAAATCCCCTGGGGAAGGCAACAGTGACCCACTCCAATATTCTTGCCTGTAGAATTCCATAGACAGAGGACCCTGGTGGGCTACAGTCTGTGGGGTTACAAAATATCAGATTTGTCTGAGCAACTAAGCATGCAGTAGCACAACAGCTGCAGCACAGAAGCTGCTTTAAAAGACAGAGAGTAAAGAAACTATACTTATGTGAGCTTTTAGTCTTAAAACAAGCATTTTTAAATTTAAAAGAAAAACATGTACATGTAAGAACTTAAAACAATGGAGTAAGTTGGGACTATGATGCTATTTTTCTATCATAAAACTCTAAATTGTTTTCCAGAGGCAAATGTCTTTTAAGAATTCCTTATTTAACCTTCCAGAAATTATCACCACATAAGTGATTACATTTAAAAATTTCTATAAATATGACTAGAAAAGCAGAGTTCCTGTTTCTGTCCCAGGATCCCATCTAGAACACCATATTACATTTTGGTGTTGCTGTGGTCTGAATGTTTATGTGGCCCCCCAGAAGACTGATCTGTTGAAATCCTAATACCTAGCATGAAGGACATATAGCCTTTGTTCACTTAGTTCCTGAGAGCTGAGACCTCATAAAAGAGATCCCAGAGAGACCTCTACTTCCACCTGTGAATACAAGAAATCTGAGACCTAGAAGAGAGCCCTCACCCAGCCACACTGGCACACTGATCTCAGACTGCTAGCTTCCAGAATTATGAGAAATATATTTCTATTGCTCATAAGCTACCCAATCTGTGGTATTTTGTTATAGATGCCTGAACAGACCAAGTTGGTTGTAATGTCTCCTCAGGCTTTTCTTAGATGTAAGTTTTGCAGACTTTCCTTATTTTTGATGATATTGAAAGTTATTAAGATTGCTGGTGAGTTCTTTTATAGAATGTCCCTCAACTGGGATTTGTTTGATGTTTTTCTCATGATTAGTCTGGTGGTAGGGGTATTTGGGAGAAGACAAATAGTGGTAAAGTGCCATTTCTCACCACATCATCTCAAGGATACATGCTATCAATATGACTTATAACTGTTAGTCACCTGACTGAAATAGCATTTGCCAAGTTTCTCCACTGTAAAGTTATTCGTTTTTCTCTCATTTTTATACTCTACTCTTTGAAAGGATATCACAATGCACAGCCCATATTCAAAAAGAGTGTGGAATTATGCTGCTTCTCATTGAGGGAAAAGGATGTATGTAAATTATTTGGAATCCTTCTGCATGGAAGATTTGTCTATCTCATTTATTTATTCAATCATTTTTATATAATTATGAAATCCTATATATTTATATTACACTCTGGGTTCTTAAATCTAAAATAAGTCTATCTTGATTCAGGAAAAGAAACCACTGATAGACTGACAGTAGAGCAGAGAACAGACTCAAAAACCACCACAATATTGTAAAGTAATTAGCCTTCAATTAAAATAAATTAATTAATTAAAAAAAGAATGAGAGCCTGAATCATCACCTGGAAAAACAATTTTTTAGAAGCAGAACCAAAGCTGAAGTATTATTTGAAAAAAAGGTCATTAAGATAATTTTGAGATATTTTGATTTATTAAAAACTTGACTAGGATGATATGACCAAGACTTGATATTTTTCCCACCTTACGCTTAATACTTGCTGGGTAGAAGACAACTGGAATAAAGATTCTAATTCCCAGTTGACAATGTATTGATGTGCAACGATCTAACTAAACTGTGCCTACTGGGGTATAAAGAGAGTTGATGCTGATGACTCCTGGGTTGCTTCCTTGATGTTCAGGAATGAGGATGTGATATGCTTAGTCACTCAGTTGTGTTTGACTCTTTGCAACCCCATAAACTGTAACCTGCCAGGCTCCTCTGTCCATAAGAATTCTCCAGGCAAGAATACTGGAGTGTGTTGCCATGCCCTCCTCCATGGAATCTTCCCAACCCAGGGATCGAACCCAGGTTTCCCACAGTGCAGGAGGATTTTGTTACCATCTAAGCCACCAGGAAAGCCTGGGAATGAGGATATGGTGGAGCAATTTGGAGCCCGGTTGGGGGTCAGTGTGATAGGCAGCAGTCTGGGAAAGAGTCATAAACTAGGAGGAACCTGGGTGACTGCCGCTGTGAAGCCACCAAACCAAGCCTAGATAGCAGTACGTGGACTCAATATGTACCTGGTCAGGAAAAACAAACCTGCATCAGCTAAGTGTACAAATGCTGTATAGTTGAGTATAATTTACCAGTTTAAAAAAAAAAAACATTACTTTAAAATAAAGGAAGGGCAAGTAAATTGAACTGATTTACAGCTGCTTATTTAGAGTTAAAAAAGTGAACACAAAATTGTGCATTTCAGACTTTTCCTACTTAAACATGTGTGATCAGCATTTTTTTTTTTTTCTTTACCCTCAGAGATTTTGCCTGAAAAATGCTGGAAGCCCTTAAAAAATGTCATGGCTGAACAATCTTATTGAAAATCTTCTCAGGATAGTTTGTATTCCCTGATGATCCCTTTACAATTGATATTAAACCCAGAGGCTAAACCTTCACAATGACCCCTCCCAGTGCCTGGCAGGGGGATCAAGGCCCATGTACAACTACAAAAACCTTTATACTTTAATTTCAGCTATTTAGGAAGATCCCAAAGTATTGGTTCTAACTAAATGATATATTCTTTCTTTTTTATTTTCTACTCATTGCAAATATCCACATTATGTTTAAGTTACTCTGTAAAGCTACATTAGAAAAGATATAAATAATTTTTAAAAATGTCTAAGCAGTAATGAGGAGGTGAATTTATTCCAACTCTTAGAGGCTGGAGAAGGATTTTGAATTATATTAGATTATACAAATGATGTTTTAAGATGAGAAATTGCAGACCTAATTCATCTCAAAGTAAATGTCACTTTGAATGAATGTTTTTTTATCATAACAGTCTAAGTATTTTTCTGTGTGCATTATTTTTTGATAGTTTCTGAAAAATTAGCATTTCATAATATGTGAATATTTGCATTATTGCTGAGAAGAGCTTTTATGATTCAAGTGGATTTAACCTAAGTCTAAAATTTAATTACAAATAAGGTTGTTGTGTTGATTCATTCTTATGTGTTTCAATTAGATGGAAAACACACCAGCTGTGAGCTATCTATTTATAGATTAAGAAACATTAATTTGAAGATATTCCAGGGTACTTAAATAGGATCCAAATCATCACAGACTTTCAATATTTTTATTTTTTAGCCCTATTTGGCACAATACATATTTTTTCCATGTTGTCCAGTTGTCAGGATTTAACCATGAAAATAAAAGTATCATATTGTATTGGCTTGGAGTGTTTCCAAGAAAGTTGACATTAAGTGTTTCATTTCAAAAGCTTTGTAATTGAGAATATCTTGAATTTTACTAAATTAATTCATATAAAGATTTTTGTTCTCTTATCCTTCATGTGTTATCAATACAAAAAAAGGCTAATATAAAAGATCTTAGGTGATTATCATGATTCTTAGAACTTCCAAGTCATTATTCTTCTGCACCATTACAAAAAATAGACATTCTGTGTTAGACACAAATACAATTTCCAAAACTACATTTAATTGCATAACTTGTAACAGAAGCTGGGTATGGGCAATGCCTACAGAGTAAAAAGCAATCTAGAATAATATAACTTCATGACCACTGAATCTTTGTTAGTCTTTGGTTATTTATCCATTATGGAATGGCAAACCACTTCAGTATTCTTGCCTTGAGAAACCCATGAACAGTATTAAAAGGCAAAAAGATAGTACACTGAACATGAACTCCCCAAGTATAGCTGCCCAATATGCTACTGGAGATCAGTGGAGAAATAACTCCAGAGAGAATGAAGATATGGACACAAAGCAAAAACAACACCCAGTTGTGGATGTGACTGGTGATGGATGCAAGGTCCGATGCTGTAAAGAGCAATACTGCATAGGAACCTGGAATGTTAGGTCCATGAATCAAAGCAAATTGGAAGTGATCAAACAGGAGATGGCAACAGTGAATGTCAACATTTTAGGAATCAGCAAACTAAAATGGACTGGAATGGGTGAACTTAACTCAGATGACCATTATATCTACTACTGTGGGTAAGAATACCTTAGGAGAAATGGAGTAGCCATCAGAGTCAACAAGAGAGTCCAATGCAGTACTTGGATGAAATCTAAAAAACGACAGAATGATCTCTGTTCGTTTCCAAGGCAAACCATTCAATATCACAGTAATCCAAGACTATGCCCCAACCAGTAATGCTGAAGAAGCTGAAGTTGAATAGTTCTATGAAGACCTATAAAACCTTCTAGAATTAACACCAAAAAAAGATGTCCTTTTCATTATAGGGGACTGGAATGCAAAAGTAGCAAGTCAAGAAACACCTGGAGTAACAGGAAAATTTGGCCTTGGAGAACAGAATGAAGCAGGGCAAAGGCTAATAGAGTTATGCCAAGAGAACACACTAGTCATAGCAAATACCCTCTTCCAACAACACAGGAGAAGACTCTACACATGGACATCACCAGGTGGTCAACACCGAAATCAGATTGATTATATTCTTTGCAGCCAAAGATGGAGAAGCTCAATACAGTCAGCACTAACAAGACCAGGAGCTGACTGTGGCTCAGATCATGAACTCCTTATTGCCAAATTCAGCCTTAAATTGAAGAAAGTAGGGAAAACCACTAGACCATTCAGGTATGACCTAAATAAAATCCCTATGAATTATACAGTAGAAGTGAAAAATAGATTTAAGGGACTAGATCTGATAGACAGAGTGCCTGAAGAACTATGGATGGAGATTTGTGACATTGTACAGGAGACAGGGACTAATACAATTATGTAAAGTTTAAAAAAAAAAAAAAAGAAAAAAAAATTAAAATTAAAAAAAAAAGAAAAAAATGCAAAAAAGCAAAATGGTTTCCTGAGGAGGCTTTACAAAGAGCTGTGAAAAGAAGACAAGCCAAAAGCAAAGGAGAAAAGGAAAGATATACCCATTTGAATGCAGGGTTCCAAAGAATAGCAAGGAGAGATAAGAAAGCCTTCCTCAGTGATCAGTGCAAGGAAATACAGGAAAACAATAGAATGGGAAAGACTTGAGATCTCTTCAAGAAAATTAGAGATACCAAGGGAACATTTCATGCAAAGATGGGCTCAATAAAGGAAAGAAATGGTATGGACCAAACGGAAGCAGAAGATATTAAGAAGAGGTGGCAAGAATACACAGAAGAACTGTACAAAAAAGATCTTCATGACCTAGATAATCATGATGGTGTGATCACTCACCTAGAGCCAGACATCCTGGAATGCAAAGTCCAGTGGGAGTTAGGAAGCACCACCATGAACAAAGCTAGTGGAGGTGATGGAATTCCAGTTGAGCTATTTCAAATCCTAAAAGATGATGCTGTGAAAGTGCTGCACTCAATATGCCAGCAAATTTGGAAAACTCAGCAGTGGCCACAGGACTAGAAAAGGTCAGTTTTTATTCCAACCCCTAAGAAAGGCAATGCCAAAGAATGCTCAAACTACCGCACAATTGCAGTCATTTCACAGGCTAGCAAAGTAATGCTCAAAATTCTCCAAGTCAGGCTTCAACAATATGTGAACAGTGAAGTTCCAGATATTTAAGCTGGTTTTGGAAAAGGCAGAAGAACCAGAGGTCAAATTGCCAACATCTGCTGGATCATTGAAAAAGCAAGAGAGTTCCAGAAAAATATCTATTTCTGCTTTATTGAATATGGCAAAGACTGTGTGGATACAACAAGCTGGAAAATTCTTCAAGAGATGGGAATACCAGACCACCTGACCTGCCTCTTGAGAAATCTGTATGCAGGTCAAGAAGCAACTGTGAGAACTGGACATGGAACAACAGACTGGTTCTAAATAGGAAAAGGAATACATCAAGGCTGTATATTGTCACCCTGCTTATTTAAATTCTATGCAGAGTACATCATGAGAAACGCTGTGCTGGAGGAAGCACAAGCTGGAATCAAGATTTCTGGGAGAAATATCAATAACCTCAGATATGCAGATGACACCACCCATATGGCAGAAAGTGAAGAAGTGCTAAAGAGGCTCTTGATGAAAGTGAAAGAGGAGAGTGAATATATTGGCTTAAAGCTAAACATTCAGAAAATTAATATCATGGTATCTGGTCCCATCACTTCATGGCAAATAGATGGAGAAACAGTAGAAACAGTAACAGACTTTATTTTGAGGGGGCTGCAAAATCACTGCAGATGGTGACTGCAGCCATGAAATTAAAAGATGTTTACTCCTTGGAAGAAAAGTTATGACCAACCTAGACAGCATATTAAAAAGCAGAGACATTACTTTGACAACAAAGGTTCGTCTAGTCAAGGCTATGGTTTTTCATCATGTGTGGATGTGAGAGTTGGACTGATAAAAAAGCTGAGCACCGAAGAATTGATGCTTCTGAACTGTGGTGTTGGAGGACTCTTTAGAGTTCCTTGGACTTCAAGGAGTTCCAACCAGTCCATCCTAAAGGAAATAAATCCTGAATGTTCATTGGAAGGATTGATGCTGAAGCTGAAACTCCAATACTTTGGCCCCCTGAGGCGAAGAACTGACTCATTTGAAAAGACAGTGATGCTGGGAAGATTGAAGGTGAAAGGAGAAGGGGATGACAGAGGATGAGATGGTTGGATGGCATCACCGACTCAATGGACATGAGTTTGAGTGAACTCTAGGAGTTGGTGATGCACAGGGTTGCCTGGCGTGCTGCAATCTTGGGGTTGCAAAGAGTCGGGCACGACTGAGTGACTGAATTGAACTCTACTGAAGTTATCCATTAGCATGCAGAAAAAAAAAAGTCTTATACTCTTATCTTTCATTAATGTACTTTTTTAAAGTTACTCCAGAGAAATTTAGAGGAAACTAGGAAATAAATGTCTCTCTCTTATTTTTTTTTAATTTTAAAATCAAATCAGGCTCTATGTGTACCTTTTTGGACAATTTGACTCTATTGAATGGTCTCCATCTTTTTTCATATATTTATTTTGTCATATATAGAGGGTAGGCTAATCTTAGCATGTATTGAATATTATTTTATTAAAAAATTTTTCAGCTATATGTAGTTGCAGAAAAAGGGAAGGGGTCATACATTATTTTTTTCTCCATATTTTATACTATTTGGAGGTATTAGGACATCTTAGTTGTAACTCTTGCACTAATAGATGAGTCACATCCCTTTACCTCTTTAAGTCTCTCTTTTCTTATTTGTCATATAAAGGTGTTTGGCAAGAATTTTTTCTAAAGTCCCTTAGTATCTATAGAGCATTAGGAGAAATGAATAGATATAAAATCAGGGAGTTTTATCCAAAGCATTTCGAAGGTGTTCTCTAACTGTTGGGAATAACAACATACATCTTTCACATATATATTTGAATAGGAGATTTTTTTTTCACTGCTTTGGTATTCAAAGTCACTTCCCAGTTTTATCAGTTTTCTATTGATAGTATAACAAATAACCAAAAAAATTTTGTAGCTTAAAATAGCAAAAGCTAATCTTACAGTTCTGGATGTCAAAGGTCCAAAATGGGTCTTACAGACTGAAAATCTTGATGTCAGTGGGGACATTGATGCTCCAGCTCCTGTCACCATCCTCTATCTTCTAAAACCAAATCTCTCTGACATACCTGCCTCACTCATGAAGACTGTTGTGATTTTAGTGGACCCAGCAGGATAATTTTTTTTTTTTAATTTTAAGATATTTAATCACACATCTGCCATATGAGGTAATGCATGGCCTGGGGAGTAGAAGGTGGCATCTTTGGGAGGTCACTCTTCTTTCACCATGTGTGCCAGGGAAGCCCAGTGCCTTCCTTGCCTTCCTTTTAGGAAGCTACTCTTACCAACTCAGTATCTTGGCGAATGTGGCTCCCTTTAGAGTGGCTGCTTTGTTCATTTCTCAGTTTCTTTCTTAGGTGTTAGGTTGGTATTGAAATGGTACTTCTTAGAGGTGCTTCTAGAAGTACCTCTTAAAGCTTAGATTCTTGCTCAAGAGATATTTAGGAGAGAAGCACTTATATTTTCATTCTATCTGACGGCATCCTTACTCACATTTGGAAAGAGGGGGCAGGGGAGTGCTTGTGTAAAACAGCCCCTTAAATGAAGAACACTTTCTCATCTGGCACAAGAATCCCTCCTTTGTTTCCAGTGTCAGATATGAAAGTGATCTTCTTTCTTCTCAGAGCTGCCCTCATTCATTGGTGCTGGAACTAATCACTATAAGACTAGGTTACCCTTCAGTATAATTTTTCTTAGTTTCTTTTTTATTTCTATTTTACAAACTTTTAAATCTGTAAGTTGTATACAAATTCAGTGTCATTTTTTTAAAACTCAGACAACACCAATTATTTGATTATCCTTGAGTGCCATGTGCCTGCTGTGTTTGTCTGAGTTCTTTCTCAAACACGATGATCATTAGTTGGTGAATACCATCCAGATTATTTATTTGTATTTCTTTGTATATATGCATACACATGTAAACATGGACATGTACAAATGTATGCTTCTTTTTTCTGGGCTTTTTAAATTAGTGAAATCATATACCATCAATGTCATTCCCAAACTATTCTGCACTTAAGTATCTGGGAGATGTTTCAATGTCCTTATATAATGATTTGATGTATTATTTTTATTGATGTATAGAATTTCTTCATTTAGATATATTATTATTCATATAGTCATTTCTTTGTAAGATCAACATATGGTTTTCAATATTAATCTGTTATAATCATTAAGCAAATTAACATCATTTCTATATTTCTAGGGTGGAATTTCCCAATCAAAGTGCAATGTATGAAATTAAGATACACTACCGTATTGCACTTTAAAAGGTTGAATTCATTTCCAACTTTTCTCAGCAGTGAATAGAGTATGTGCTTTTTAAATTCCAACAATACTTACCTATCTCATGGATGAAAAATTTTAATACATTGTTCTAATATGCATAGTTCCATGGGATTTGTTTCATTCTCTATTGCCTTTGTTCTATATTTATATAAATCAGATCAGATCAGATCAGTCGCTCAGTCGTGTCCGACTCTTTGTGACCCCATGAATTGCAGCATGCCAGGCCTCCCTGTCCATTACCAAATCCCGGAGTTCACCCAGACTCACGTCCATCGAGTCAGTGATGCCATCCAGCCATCTCATCCTCTGTCGTCCCCTTCTCCTCCTGCCCCCAATCCCTCCCAGCATCAGAGTCTTTTCCAATGAGTCAACTCTTCGCATGAGGTGGCCAAACTACTGGAGTTTCAGCTTTAGCATCATTCCTTCCAAAGAAATCCCAGGGCTGATCTCCTTCAGAATGGACTGGTTGGATCTCCTTACAGTCCAAGGGACTCTCAAGAGTCTTCTCCAACACCACAGTTCAAAAGCATCAATTCTTCGGGGCTCAGCCGTCTTCACAGTCCAACTCTCACATCCATACATGACCACAGGCAAAATCAGAGCCTTGACTAGACAAACCTTTGTTGGCCAAGTAATGTCTCTGCTTTTGAATATGCTATCTAGGTTGGTCATAACTTTCCTTCCAAGGAGTAAGCGTCTTTTAATTTCATGGCTCTTTTAATTTCATGGCTGCAGTCACCATCTGCAGTGATTTTGGAGCCCAGAAAAATAAAGTCTGACACTGTTTCCACTGTTTCCCCATCTATTTCCCATGAAGTGATGGGACCGGATGCCATGATCTTCATTTTCTGAATGTTGAGCTTTAAGCCAACTTTTTCACTCTCCACTGTCACTTTCATCAAGAGGCTTTTGAGTTCCTCTTCACTTTCTGCCATAAGGGTGGTGTCATCTGCATATCTGAGGTTATTGGTATTTCTCCCGGCGATCTTGACTGCAGCTTGTGCTTCTTCCAATCCAGCGTTTCTCATGATGAACGACATTGTGGTCCAATTCATATCATATCTTTTTTATTATCTTCTCTTATCCTACTGATCATAGGAGCAACCTCTGCATATACATAAAGCAATACTGAAATATATACTCTCAAGATGAAAGAAGTTTTTCTTTGTTAAAAATAACATAAAAGGTGGGGGAGGAACCAAGATAGCGGAGGAATAGGACTGGGAGAACACTTTCTCCCCCACAAATTAATCAAAAGAGCATTTAAACGTCGAGTATATTCCACAAAACAACTACTGAATGCCGGCAGAGGACATCAGGCACCCAGAAAAGCAACCCAACTCTTTGAAAGGAGAGAGAAGAAATACAGCTCCACCCAGCAGAACACCAACTCAAGCTTCCCTAACCAGGAAACCTTGACAAGCCACCTGTACAAACCCACACACAGTGAGGAAAAGCCACAATAAAGAGAACTCCACACACTGCCAGAATACAGAAAGGACACCCCAAACTCAGCAATTTAAACAAGATGAAGAGACAGAGGAATACCCAGCAGATAAAGGAACAGGATATATGCCCACCAAACCAAACAAAAGAGGAAGAGATAGGGAATCTACCTGATAAAGAATTCTGAATAATGATAGTGAAATTGATCCAAAATCTTGAAATTAAAATGGAATCACAGATAAATAGCCTGGAGACAAGGATTGAGAAGATGCAAGAAAGGTTTAACAAGGACCTAGAAGAAATAAAAAAGAGTCAATATATAATGAATAATGCAATAAATGAAATTAAAAACACTCTGGAGGCAACAAATAGTAGAATAACAGAGGCAGAAGATAGGATTAGTGAATTAGAAGATAGAATGGTAGAAATAAATGAATCAGAGAGGATAAAAGAAAAACGAATTAAAAGAAATGAGGACAATCTCAGAGACCTCCAGGACAATATTAAACGCTACAACATTCGAATCATAGGAGTTCCAGAAGAAGAAGACAAAAAGAAAGACCATGAGAAAATACTTGAGGAGATAATAGTTGAAAACTTCCCTAAAATGGGGAAGGAAATAATCACCCAAGTTCAAGAAACCCAGAGAGTCCCAAACAGGATAAACCCAAGGTGAAACACCCCAAGACACATATTAATCAAATTAACAAAGATCAAACACAAAGAACAAATATTAAAAGCAGCAAGGGAAAAACAACAAATAACACACAAGGGAATTCCCATAAGGATAACAGCTGATCTTTCAATAGAAACTCTTCAAGCCAGGAGGGAATGGCAAGACATACTTAAAATGATGAAAGAAAATAACCTACAGCCCAGATTATTGTACCCAGCAAGGATCTCATTCAAGTATGAAGGAGAAATCAAAAGCTTTTCAGACAAGCAAAAGCTGAGAGAATTCTGCACCACCAAACCAGCTCTCCAACAAATACTAAAGGATATTCTCTAGACAGGAAACACAAAAACGGTGTATAAATTCGAACCCAAAACAATAAAGTAAATGGCAATGGGATCATACTTATCAGTAATTACCTTAAACGTAAATGGGTTGAATGCCCCAACAAAAAGACAAAGACTGGCTGAATGGATACAAAAACAAGACCCCTACATATGTTGTCTACAAGAGACCCACCTCAAAACAGGGGACACATACAGACTGAAAGTGAAGGGCTGGAAAAAGATTTTCCATGCAAATAGGGACCAAAAGAAAGCAGGAGTAGCAATACTCATATCAGATAAAATAGACTTTAAAACAAAGGCTGTGAAAAGAGACAAAGAAGGTCACTACATAATGATCAAAGGATCAATCCAAGAAGAAGATATAACAATTATAAATATATATGCACCCAACACGGGAGCACGGCTCTATGTAAGACAAATGCTAACAAGTATGAAAGGAGAAATTAACAATAACACAATAATAGTGGGAGACTTTAATACCCCACTCACACCTATGGATAGATCAACTAAACAGAAAATTAACAAGGAAACACAAACTTTAAATGATACAATAGACCAGTTAGACCTAATTGATATCTATAGGACATTTCATCCCAAAACAATGACTTTCACCTTTTTCTCAAGCGCACATGGAACCTTCTCCAGGATAGATCACATCCTGGGCCATAAAGCTAGCCTTGGTAAATTCAAAAAAATAGAAATCATTCCAAGCATCTTTTCTGACCACAATGCAATAAGATTAGATCTCAATTACAGGAGAAAAACTATTAAAAATTCCAACATATGGAGGCTGAACAACACGCTGCTGAATAACCAACAAATCACAGAAGAAATCAAAAAAGAAATCAAAATTTGCATAGAAACGAATGAAAATGAAAACACAACAACCCAAAACCTGTGGGACACGGTAAAAGCAGTCCTAAGGGGAAAGTTCATAGCAATACAGGCACACCTCAAGAAACAAGAAAAAAGTGAAATAAATAACCTAACTCTACACCTAAAGCAACTAGAAAAGGAAGAAATGAAGAACCCCAGGGTTAGTAGAAGGAAAGAAATCTTAAAAATTAGAGCAGAAATAAATGCAAAAGAAACAAAAGAGACCATAGCAATAATCAACAAAACCAAAAGCTGGTTCTTTGAAAGGATAAATAAAATTGACAAACCATTAGCCAGACTCATCAAGAAACAAAGGGAGAAAAATCAAATCAATAAAATTAGAAATGAAAATGGAGAGATCACAAAAGACAACACAGAAATCCAAAGGATCATAAGAGACTACTATCAACAATTATATGCCAATAAAATGGACAACGTGGAAGAAATGGACAGATTCTTAGAAAAGTACAACTTATCGAAACTCGACCAGGAAGAAATAGAAAATCTTAACAGACCCTTCACAAGCACGGAAATTGAAACTGTAATCAAAAATCTTCCAGCAAACAAAAGCCCAGGTCCAGACGGCTTCACAGCTGAATTCTACCAAAAATTTACAGAAGAGCTGACACCTATCCTGCTCAAACTCTTCCAGAAAATTACAGAGGAAGGTAAACTTCCAAACTCATTCTATGAGGCCACCATCACCCTAATACCAAAACCTGACAAAGATCCCACAAAAAAAGAGAACTACAGGCCAATATCACTGATGAACATAGATGTAAAAATCCTTAACAAAATTCTAGCAATCAGAATCCAACAACACATTAAAAAGATCATACACCATGACCAAGTGGGCTTTATCCCAGGGATGCAAGGATTCTTCAATATCCGCAAATCAATTAATGTAATACACCACATTAACAAATTGAAAAATAAAAACCATATGATTATCTCAATAGATGCAGAGAAAGCCTTTGACAAAATTCAACATCCATTTATGATAAAAACTCTCCAGAAAGCAGGAATAGAAGGAACATACCTCAACATAATAAAAGCTATATATGACAAACCCACAGCAAACATTATTCTCAATGGTGAAAAATTGAAAGCATTTCCTCTAAAGTCAGGAACAAGACAAGGGTGCCCACTTTCACCATTACTATTCAACATAGTTTTGGAAGTTTTGGCCACAGCAATCAGAGCAGAAGAAGAAATAAAAGGAATCCAAATTGGAAAAGAAGAAGTAAAACTCTCACTATTTGCAGATGACATGATCCTCTACATAGAAAATCCTAAAGACTCCACCAGAAAATTACTAGAACTAATCAATGACTATAGTAAAGTTGCAGGATATAAAATCAACACACAGAAATCCCTTGCATTCCTATACACTAATAATGAGAAAACAGAAAGAGAAATTAAGGAAACAATTCCATTCACCATTGCAACGGAAAGAATAAAATACTTAGGAATATATCTACCTAAAGAAACTAAAGACCTATATATAGAAAACTATAAAACACTGGTGAAAGAAATCAAAGAGGACACTAATAGATGGAGAAATATACCATGTTCATGGATTGGAAGAATCAATATAGTGAAAATGAGTATACTACCCAAAGCAATTTATAGATTCAATGCAATCCCTATCAAGCTACCACCAGTATTCTTCACAGAGCTAGAACAAATAATTTCACAATTTGTATGGAAATACAAAAAACCTCGAATAGCCAAAGCGATCTTGAGAAAGAAGAATGGAACTGGAGAAATCAACCTACCTGACTTCAGACTCTACTACAAAGCCACAGTTATCAAGACAGTATGGTACTGGCACAAAGACAGAAATATAGATCAATGGAACAAAATAGAAAGCCCAGAGATAAATCCATGCACATATGGACACCTTATCTTTGACAAAGGAGGCAAGAATATACAATGGATTAAAGACAATCTCTTTAACAAGTGGTGCTGGGAAATCTGGTCAACCACTTGTAAAAGAATGAAACTAGAACACTTTCTAACACCATACACAAAAATAAACTCAAAATGGATTAAAGATCTAAATGTAAGACCAGAAACTATAAAACTCCTAGAGGAGAATATAGGCAAAACACTCTCTGACATACATCACAGCAGGATCCTCTATGACCCACCTCCCAGAATATTGGAAATAAAAGCAAAAATAAACAAATGGGACCTAATTAACCTTAAAAGCTTCTGCACATCAAAGGAAACTATTAGCAAGGTGAAAAGACAGCCTTCAGAATGAGAGAAAATAATAGCAAATGAAGCAACTGACAAACAACTAATCTCAAAAATATACAAGCAACTCCTACAGCTCAACTCCAGAAAAATAAATGACCCAATCAAAAAATGGGCCAAAGAACTAAATAGACATTTCTCCAAAGAAGACATACAGATAGCTAACAAACACATGAAAAGATGCTCAACATCACTCATTATCAGAGAAATGCAAATCAAAACCACTATGAGGTACCATTTCACACCAGTCAGAATGGCTGCGATCCAAAAGTCTACAAGCAATAAATGCTGGAGAGGGTGTGGAGAAAAGGGAACCCTCTTACACTGTTGGTGGGAATGCAAACTAGTACAGCCACTATGGAGAACAGTGTGGAGATTCCTTAAAAAACTGGAAATAGAACTGCCTTATGATCCAGCAATCCCACTGCTGGGCATACACACTGAGGAAACCAGAAGGGAAAGAAACACGTGTACCCCAATGTTCATCGCAGCACTGTTTATAATAGCCAGGACATGGAAGCAACCTAGATGTCCATCAGCAGATGGATGGATAAGAAAGCTGTGGTACATATACACAATGGAGTATAACTCAGCCATTAAAAAGAATACATTTGAATCAGTTCTAATGAGGTGGATGAAACTGGAGCCTATTATACAGAGTGAAGTAAGCCAGAAGGAAAAACACCAATACAGTATACTAACGCATATATATGGAATTTAGAAAGATAGTAACAATAACCCTGTGTATGAGACAGCAAAAGAGACAGTGTTGTATAGAACAGTTTTATGGACTCTGTGGGAGAGGGAGAGGGTGGGAAGATTTGAGAGAATGGCACTGAAACATGTGAAATGTCATGTATGAAACAAGATGCCAGTCCAGGTTCGATGCACAATACTGGATGCTTGGGGCTAGTGCACTGGGACGACCCAGAGGGATGGTATGGGGAGGGAGGAGGGAGGAGGGTTCAGGATGGGGAACACATGTATACCTGTGGTGGATTCATTTTGATATTTGGCAAAACTAATACAATTATGTAAAGTTTAAAAATTAAATAAAATAAAAAAAAAATAACATAAAAGGTGTAAAAAAATTCTAGTGGGACAAAAGTAAAGGCATTGTAATGACATACCTCACCTCACACTTCTGAGTTAAACATATTGGTTGATTATAGTGAAATTTCCCATGTACATATACACCAATTTTATTTTAATGTGTTTTGTTTTCTTTGCACAAGTGAAGAACTGCAGCTTGTATATGTATTTATTTGTATTTTATGTTTTTCACTTGAAAATATGTCCTGAAGGTGTTTCCATGTCAGCATATACAAACAAAGCACATTTGTCATGTCCCTGAAAATTTTGATTTTCAATATACTTTTTGATAAAAAGCACATCTCACTGACTGTTTATGACTGCTTTTTAAAAAGAAACTTGCCTGTGACTATACATCAAATAAAATAATGGAAGTTAAAAACCACCATGAATGTGAAAGCTATTGGACAAGTAAAACATGCAAATACAACCATACCTTCATGTTGTTCATTTGCAGTAATTCAGTGTAATTTCATATACAGGTAAAATGGGACCTTAGTTTATTATAATGTCCTTCAAAAGCCACTTAATTATTTTATCTCCTATAATTACTTTTATAATATATTTATAAAGAATTATTTCACAGTTAAAAAAAGGAAATTAGTTATCAAAACCTCTTTTGTATTAGAATTTGTATTATTATTTTTAAAAAAGAATATATACACCAGAATTTAGTTTTCTTAGAAAACTATATATTAAAGAAATTATTAAGCAATGATTGTTTAAATAATTTTTTGTCTCTTATTGTCTATAAGAGGAAGTACTTTGGTTAAAACATTTTGCAGTCAATTTCACTAACAACTAGAAAAGAGCCTGATAACATTTATGGTTTTCCTGCTGCTTCAGTCCTCAATATATGTACATCACATAAAGTACCAGCAAGTTAATCAATAGATGCTCTTGTGAAAAAAAAGAACAGAGAAATATCTCAGTTCAGTTCAGTTGCTCAGTCAGGTCTGACTCTCTGTGACCCCATGGACTGCAGCACACTAGGTTTCCCTTTCCATCACCAACTCCTGGAGTTTGCTCAAAGTCATGTCTATCGAGTTGCTGATGCCATCCAACCATCTCATCCTCTGTCATCTCCTTCTCCTCCTGCCCTCAATCTTTCCCAGCATGAGGGTCTTTTCAAATGAGTCAGCTCTTGGCATCACATTGTCAAAGTATTGGAGCTTCAGCATCAGTCCTTCCAATGAATATTCAGGACTGATTTCCTTTAGGATGGACTGGTTGGACCTTGCAGTCCAAGAGTCTTCTCCAACATCACAGTTCAAAAGCATCAGTTCTTTGGAGCTCAGTTTTCTTCATAGTCCAACTCTCACATCCAAACCTGACTACTGGAAAAACCATAGCTTTGACTAGATGAACCTTTGTTGGCAAAGTAATGTCTCTGCTTTTTAATATGCTCTCTAGATTGGTCATAACTTTTCTTCCAAGGAGCAAGCATCTTTTCATTTCAGTCACCATCTGCAGTGATTTTGGAGCCCAAGAAAAGAAAGCCCAAGAAATACCTTCTGTTTTTCAATTTTTGTTAGAATAAAAGCAATTCTTTCTTTCTCTCCATGTGTGTATATTCATTCTATTTAGTACATATATGATATCATATAAATAATATTATGTATAAGTATATATAGTAAAAGACAATATAGTATATGTATATGTGGTATGTATTTACATGTATTTACAGTGGCATGCATATACTCCTTTTTGTATATACATGAATACATGATAACATGTACACGTGTGTATGTCTACACATACGTGTGGGTGTACATTTATAGTATTATGTATATACATGTATGTATAGTGGTGTGTGTACACACAAAGACTACGTATAGGGTGTTTACATGTATGTTAGATATATTGAAGTGGTCTTCTCATTGGTATGTTAAATTTACTTCTAATAAAGGAATTAATCAATATGCAGCTGCTAGCATATTTCAGTGAATGTATATCCATGAGATGATTGGTTTTGGTACATGTGTTTATGTTGTTCTATTAATATGTATATTATAAAACACACTGACCAATATACAATCAGGGTAAGTTTTGTTATTAGCTACAAAGATATATTTTATTTATGTATTTATATTTTTCATTCCGGTTTAGTGCTATATAATTGATATGTAGCATTGTATAAGTTTAGGGTGTACAGCCTGATCTGGCTTACCCACATCATGAAATGATTACCATAGTAAGTTTAGTGAACATTTATCATCTCGTATAGATATAAAGTAAAAGAAAAAATACTTCTCTTGTGATAAGAAGGCTTAGAATGTACTCTCAACAATTTTGATACATAATACACAGCAGCATTAATTATATTGATTATATATACATGATACCTCTAGTACTTACTTATCTCTTAACTGGAAGTTTACACCATTCAACAGTCTTCATCTCCACTTCTGGTGACAAGTCTGATTTCCTTTTCTATGAGTTTGTTTATTTTTTGAAGTATAATTGACATACCACTACCAGCTGCTGGTGCAGAACATAATGATTAGATATTTCTATACATTACAAAATGATCACCATGTTAAATCTAGTTACTGTCTGTCACCATACAAAGATATTACATTATTATTGACTGTATTCTCCATACTGTACGTTTCATTCCTGAGACTCATTTACTTTGTGACTGGAAGTTTGTACTTTTTAGTCTCTATTTTATTTATCTCCCATTTCCAGGCAGCCACCTGTTTGTTCTCTTTATCTATGAATCTGTTTCTCTTTTATTATGTTTGCTCATTTTTTTTTGTTTTTTAGATTCCACATATGAGTGAAATTAGATGATATTTGTCTTTCTCTGTTTGACTTATTTCACCTAGCGTAATACTCTCCAGGTTCATCCATGTTATCGCAAAAGGCAAGATTTCTTTTTATTTTTTATTTTTTGCCTTTTATAAAATTAATTTATTTTATTTTATTTTTTAACTTTACAATATTGTATTGGTTTTGCCATATATCAACATGAATCCCCCACAGGCAAGATCTCATTATTATTTATGACTGAATAATATTCTTGTGTGTGTGTGTTTGTGTGTATGTACCTCTTTATCTTTATCCATTCATCTATCAGTGGGCACTTAGGTTGCTTCCCTATCTTGGCTATTGTGAATAATGCTGCAATTAATTAAGTTTACATACATCTTTCCTAGTTAGTATTTTTGTTTTCTTTGGAAAAATACTCAGAAGTGAGTTTGCTAAACTAATGGTCAGTCAGTCAGTTCAGGCTCTCAGTCATGTCTAACTCTTTGCAACCCCATGAGTTGCAGCACGCCAGGTCACGAAGAGTTGGACACGACTGAGCGACTTCACTTTCACTTTTCATTTTCATGCATTGGAGAAGGAAATGGCAACCCACTCCAGTGTTCTTGCCTGGAGAATCCCAGGGATGGGGGAGACTGGTGGGCTGCCGTCAATGGGGTCGCACAGAGTCAGACACGACTGAAGTTACTTAGCAGCAGCAGCAGGCCTCCCTGTCCATCACCAACTCCCCGAGTTCACTCAAACTCATGTGCATCGAGTTGGTGATGCCATCCAGCCATCTCATCTTCTGTCATCCCCTTTTCCTCTGTCCCCAATCCCTCCCAGCATCAAAGGCTTTTCCAGTGAGTCAACTCTTCACATAAAGTGGCCAAAGTACTGGAGTTTCAGCTTTAGCATCATTCCTTCCAAAGAACACCCAAGGCTGATCTCCTTTAGAATGGACTGGTTGGATCTCCTTGCAGTCCAAGGGACTCTCAAGACCTTCTCCAACACGACAGTTCAAAAGCATCAATTCTTCGGCACTCAGCTTTCTTCACAGTCCAACTCTCACATCCATACATGACCACTGGAAAAACAATAGCCTTGACTAGATTGACCTTTGTTGGCAAAGTAATGTCTCTGCTTTTTAAGATGCTATCTAGGTTGGTCATAACTTTCCTTCCAAGGAGTAAGCGTCTTCTAATTTCATGGCTGTAGTCATCATCTGCAGTGATTTTGGAGCCCAGAAAAAATAAAGTCTGACACTGTTTCCACTGTTTCCCCATATATTTCTTATGAAGTGATGGGACCAGATGCCATGATCTTCATTTTCTGAATGTTGAGCTTTAAGCCAACTTTTTCACTCTCCACTTTTACTTTCATCAGGAGGCTTTTTAGTTCCTCTTCACTTTCTGCCATAAGGGTGGTGTCATCTGCATATCTGAGGTTGTTGATATTTCTCCCAGCAATCTTGATTCCAGCTTATGTTTCTTCCAGCCCAGCGTTTCTCATGATGTACTCTGCATATAAGTTAAATAAGCAGGGTGACAGTATACAGCCTTAACATACTCCTTTTCCTATTTGGAACCAGTCTGTTGTTCCATGTCCAGTTCTAACTGCTGCTTGCTGCTGCTGCTAAGTTGCTTCAGTCATGTTCGACTCTGTGCGACCCCAGAGATGACAGCCCACCAGGCTCCCCTGTCCCTGGGATTCTCCAGGCAAGAACACTGGAGTGGGTTTCCATTTCCTTCTCCAATACATGAAAGTGAAAAGTGAAAGTGAAGTTACTCAGTCGTCTGACTCTTAGTGACCCCATGGACTGCAGCCTACCAGGCTCCTCCGTCCATGGGATTTTCCAGGCAAGAGTACTGGAGTGGGGTGCCATTGCCTTCTCCAACTGCTGCTTCCTGACCTGCAAATAGGTTTCTCAAGAGGCAGGTCAGGTGGTCTGGTATTGCCATCTCTTTCAGAATTTTTCACATTTTATTGTGATCCACACAGTCAAAGGCTTTGGCATAATCAATAAAGCAGAAATAGATGTTTTTCTGGAACTCTCTTGCTTTTTTGATGATCCAGCGGATGTTGGCAATTTGGTTTCTGGTTCCTCTGCCTTTTCTAAAACATGCTTGAACACCTGGAAATTCACGGTTCACATATTGCTGAAGCCTGGCTTGGAGAATTTTGAGCATTACTTTACTAGTGTCTGAGATGAGTGCAATTGTGTGGTAGTTTGAGCACTAATGGTAGTTCTATTTTTAATATTTAAAGGAAGCAAAAATTGTATTTTCTGTGCTTGTATTTTACCAGTATAATTTTCTAATTGTATTTGCATTTTAAATATAATAAGACAGCTATTAAAAGATAATTTTCAAAATGATAAAATAATGGCTAGCATACAAATATATACACATGTCAAAGATATTTGCTCAGACGGTAAATCGTCTGCCTGCAATGCAGGAGACCTGGGTTCGATTCCTGGGTCTGGAAGATCCCCTGGAGAAGGAAATGGTAATCCACTCCAGCACTCTTGCCTGGAAAATCCCATGGGTGGAGGAGCCTGGGGGTCGCAAAGAGTTGAACACAACTGAGCGACTTCACTTTCACTTTCAAAGATATTTACTCACTAATTAATTATAGAAACAATAAGATTTCACATCTGGTTTGAAGGAGAAGCTAAGGGGTAAAATATATATGGGAGTCTCTGAAAGTAATTTGAAAAATAGGTTAATACAGGGCATTACATATAATATGTAGAATCTTCTTTTTTACAGGGAAGAAACTATTTTGTCTCTAGTGGTACAGAATTTATTTTCACTTTTCTGGACAACAGACACTTATTGATATATTATTAATCCTTTTCTACAATCTACATGGCTGTTATACAGCCTAATCAAAGCAATCAGAAGCACAGACCTCTTTATAATCAGATAACTCTGAGGGGTTTACTAGGGAAAAAAAACACTCCATTGAAAGGAGTAATCTCAGTAATCTTCTGCCCATTACAATTTCTTCTAAAGTTTTTCCTAACATAACATCTTTATTTGCTGTTAACTTCAAATTGCTTAAGTTCTAATATTAAAATTATATTAATTTAGAGTAGGGACTGATACATGAAAGCTTTATATGGTTTCATTTCATTTCATTGTTTTCTTCATTTGTTCATCCAATTATATTGAAGGACCATTTTATGCCAAGTGCTGAGGTAGATATAGTCAGTACACTGATGGGCAGTATTAAGATGGTCCCTGGTCTCAGGAAACTCTCAGTCTTATGGGGAGACAGTCTTTAATGAAGTTGTTCTAAGCACAAACAAAGCACAGCATTAGTAAAGTAAGTTTGATAGAGCATGGGATGTCAGAGCAAATTTCTGTAAGTTTGATACAAACTTCTCTCTGTATCAACGGAGAGCTGAGTCCTAAAAGATGACCAGAAACTGTTGAATATGTAAAGCAGGTAGTAAGTGAGGAAGAGGAGAGAGGGTAGTTCATGAAGAAGGGATATCTTATGTAAAGTCCCTGTGATGGAGGAAATAATGAAGAGATAGGCAGATGACTAGAGGTAAAATCAGATAAAAAGGCAGGTTATTCCTCAGAGCCTCAGAGCTTTGGTTATGGCCATAGAAAGGATTTAAGCTTGAGAATAACATGATTAGAGTTGCATTTTGGAAAGATCACTCTTGCTATCTTGTAGGTTAGCAAGGGGGCCAGAAGGGGACCAGAAATGATGCTGAGAGACTAGTTAAAGAGAACATTATAAAGTTGGTATGACGAAAACATCGGTGTGACTAAACAGTAGGGCTACATGTAAACAGAGCCATGAAGATATGACTCAAAGAAGAGAGTCCAGATGTTTTGACGATGTCTGTAAGAAGCAGTTTGCTTTGCTCCATTTTGTTTCATGTAAAGTGATATTTTATTTCCTGAGCAGTAATACTTCTGAAATTTTGCCAAAAGGGAACTTTAGAGAAAATGGTGCACTTCACTGAATAAACTGAATCCTTTGGGGTCTGGTTGAATTTACTATGCAGTAAATGCTGCTCAGATTATAATATGCTTTGTAATACTTTTTTTGAAATAGTTGTTTATTAAGAATAACATTATTTTTAAACAACATTATAATATGGATTGTTTTATATTGGTACTCTGGGGAAGCTATACATTTATTTTGGTAATGTGTATAATATTCTTGAATTTCAAATAACAGAGTTAGAGTTTCTTTTTCTATTTTTTTAAGATAAGTACGTATATTCTTGGAACAATTGGGTGGGTTTATTGTATAAAGTTGCAATTGTAACTAATTCCCAGTTTTGAACCAATACTGTATATAAGAATTAAAAACAATTTTTGGAAGTAATACCTTATATTTTTACCAAAATTGTTTACCACATCAAAAAGAACTCAAAGTTTCTACTGTTATTTTCATTAGATTATATGTTTTAATCATCACACAGGAGTCATAGTCATTAAGCAATTATTTATTTGTCTTAAACTGTAACTCCAAATATCATGTACTTTTGGGTTTATTTTGTATAGTGGTTGTATTTTGACAGTAAAAGATTTAGGCATAAACAAATCTTAAAACCAGCTATTATTCACCAACAAAAATGTAGTTACCAGAAAGGAATGCTAAGGGCCAAGACCCTCAGATCATTGTTATTAAGACAAGCAAGAGACATCAATATTGTGATAAGATTCCTGCTAGACTCTTGCCTTTGAGAGAAATCATGTGAAGAATGAGGAACTTTGCTAAGACTGATCATTTTTATATCTTAAATAATCACACACACCAAAAAAAAAAAAAAAAAACCCAAAGCCAAAATATCACAGATGACTAACAGCTATATTGGGTTCTGTCATGATGTAACCTATTTAATTTGCATCTAATTTTCATCTAATCAAATATAGAAATGTCTTTGTTTCTTTATACCTTTGATTTTATCTCCTTATTCTCAGTAGCTTCAGAGAGTGTGAGTCTATAGCTTCTTAACTTTCTTTACCATTTTCTACCCCTTTATTAATCCATTCTTATGCAAAATATATTTTCTCCTCTGATTGCCCTCATCATTAATTGCCCTGAATTATTGTTTGCCCTTCTGTTGACCAACCTCTCAATTATTCACACTCTATCATTAATAGAATTTGTTGTCCCTTCCAATTGTGTCAGCCTCCTCCTATAATCTTAAGAGATTGCAATCCATCAACAATTTAGTCTTCATATTCTCGGCTCTTTCATAAATTCAATGTTGTCTGTCTCTGCTATTTTCAGTGTCTCAGGGAGATTCTTAGTCCTCATCAGGAACCTCTCCAATGTTAACTCCCAGTCAGAGTTCCCTCTTCTGTAGCTACCTTTGCTTACAAATTTCTCAGGTTCTCATTCCACTCTACTGGAGAAGGCAATGGCACCCCACTCCAGTACTCTTGCCTGGTGGGCTGCAGTCCGTGGGGTCGCTAAGAGTCAGACACGACTGAGTGACTTCACTTTCACTTCTCACTTTCATGCATTGGAGAAGGAAATGGCAACCCACTCCAGTGTTCTTGCCTGGAGAATCCCAGGGATGGGGGAGCCTGGTGGGCTGCCGTCTATGGGGTTGCACAGAGTCGGGCATGACTGAAGCGACTTAGCAGCAGCAGCAGTATTCCACTCCACATGCTATTCAACATCAAAACTAACTTTATGTTAATTAATGTTGCTCTCCCTTAATGTATCACAGACAACTAGCAGCAGCCACCCTCCCCAATTCTTCCCTGTTAACCTCCTTTTCCTTCCTTTGATCATGAAGCTGCACCAGCCTCTATTCATAGATTCTTTTTTTGTACCTTCATTTGACCACAACAATCTAGTCACAAATACCAACTTTTAGATCAGATATCTGGGAAGCTGAAAAATTACCTATATTTGTGGTCACAATTTTACTGTCAGTTTCAGACTATTCTGTCAATTATTTTATTTGTCCTTTTTCTTATTTATCTCTTATGTTCCTTAAAAGTAATTCCAAAATTTCTCTACAACAGTTTGAAACTACCTTTTTCCCATACATGTTCATTCTTAGTCTATGATCTTGGTGCCTATTTTAAGATGAAAACTGAGGCCAACAGATGCTTTTTCTTAGCTTCCTTACTTATACTGTCTTCAAATATATCCAGTCTCTGAGTTATGGTGTTTTTGCCTGTCCAATAGTAACCCCATCAAAATAGATATTTCATTACTTTTATCATTTGCCTTTTTCCTGTCTTTTTCCCTTTATCATACCTCTGTCTCCCATATCCTAAATCCCATATCCTATATCCCATATCCCATGTCTCCCATATCCTAAAATAATCTCCTCTTCAACTATAAACATGCTATGTGTCTCACATCTAAGAAAGAAATACCCAAAAAAGTACAAATGAAGTGAAGATACTCATTTGTATCTGACAGCACCACCTGATTTTTTTTTAATCTTCTCATACGTTTTTCCCCCAAAGAAAAGCCCAAACTCACTATCTCTACTACTTTACTGCTCACACTATTTATGATGAACTACAATCAGGTTGCAGCTTCTGATCGTCAAATCCAATGGAGATATACTCGTTCTTATTTTCGCCTTTGCTTTGTCATGTCTGACTCTTTGCCACCCAATGGACTATAGCCCGCCAGGCTCCTCTGTCCATGGAAATCTCCAGGCCAGAATACTGGAGTTGGTTGCCATTTCCTTCTCCAGGGGACCTTCCCGACCAGGGATCAAACTCAGGTCTCCCCCATTGCAGGCAGATTCTTTACCATCTGAGCTACCAAGGACGCCCTCATTTCAGTTCACTTCAGTAACTCAGTCATGTCCAGCTCTTTGTGGCCCCATGGACAGTAGCATGTCAGGCTTCCCTGTATATCACCAATTCCTGGAGATTACTCAAACTCATGTCCATAGAGTCGGTGATGCCATCAAACCATCTCATCCTCTGTCATCCCCTTCTCATCCCATCTTCAATCTTTCCCAGTATCAGGGTCTTTTGGAATGAGTCAGTTCTTCGCATCAGGTGGCCAATGTATTGGAGTTTCAGTACCAATCCTTTCAATGAACAGTCAGTGTTTATTTCCTTTAGATTGACTGGTTTTACCTCCTTGTTGTCCAAGGGACCCTCAAAATTCTTCTCCAGCACCACAATTCAAAAACATCAATTTTTCAGTGCTCGGCCTTCTTTATGGTCCAACTCTCACATACATATATGACTACTGGAAAAACCATAGCTTTGACTAGATGGACCTTTGTTGTCAAAGTAATGTCTCTGCTTTTTAATATGCTGTCTAGGTTTGTCATAGTTTTTCTTCCAAGGAGCAAGTGTCTTGGTAATTTTGGAGCCCAAGAAAATAAAATCTGTCACTGTTTCCACTTTTTTCCACAATCTATTTGCCATGAAGTTATGGGACCAAATGTCATGATCTTAGTGTTTTTAATGTTGTTTTAAGCCAGCTTTTTCACTCTCCTCTTTCACCCTCGTAAGAGGTTATTTAGTTTGTCTTCACTTTCTGCCATTAGAACGGTATCATTTGCATAGGAACCCTCATCCCTATGACTGCAAGGAGGTAAAACCAGTCAGTCCTAAAGGAAATCAATCCTGAATATTCATTAGAAAGACTGATGCTAAAGCTGAAGCTCCAATACTTTGGCCACCTGATTCAAAGAGCTGACTCATTGGAAAAGATCCTGATGTTGGGAAAGATTGAAGGCAGTAGGAGAAAGGGATGACAGAGGAAGAGATGGTTGGATGGCATCACTGACTCAATGGACATGTGTTTGAGCAAGCTCTAGGAGATGGTGAAGGACAGAGAAGCCTGGTATGCTTCAGTCCATGGGGTCACAAAGAATTGGGCATGACTGAACAACTGAACAACAACATCTGAATATCTTAGGTTGTTGATAGCTGTGTATAATGCCTTCAATATACCATGACACTATAAAGACACCTTGAGATTTTTTTTTTATATATGCTCCCTGTTTTTAAAATTAGTCCTCCCCTGCCCCTCCTATTTCCCAGAGTCTCTAACTCTTTCATTTTTTAACTTTACAATATTGTATTGGTTTTGTCATATATCAAAATGAATCCACCACAGGTATACATGTGTTCCCCATCCTGAACCCTCCTCCCTCCTCCCTCCCCATACCATCCCTCTGGGTCTTTCCAGTACACCAGCCCCAAGCATCCAGTATTGTGCATCGAACCTGGACTGGCGACTCATTTCATGTATGATATTATACATGTTTCAATGCCCTTCTCCCAAATCATCCTACCCTCTCCCTCTCCCACAGAGTCCAAAAGACTGTTCTATACATCAGTGTCTCTTTTGCTGTCTCGTATACAGGGTTATTGTTACCTTCTTTCTAAATTCCATTTATATGCGTTAGTATACTGTATTGGTGTTTTTCCTTCTGGCTTACTTCACTCTGTATAATAGGCTCCAGTTTCATCCACCTCATTAGAACTGATTCAAATGTATTCTTTTTAATGGCTGAGTAATACTCCATTGTGTATATGTACCACAGCTTTCTTATCCATTCATCTGCTGATGGACATCTAGGTTGCTTCCATGTCCTGGCTATTATAAACAGTGCTGCGATGAACATTGGGGTACACGTGTCTCTTTCCCTTCTGGTTTCCTCAGTGTGTATGCCCAGCAGTGGGATTGCTGGATCATAAGGCAGTTCTATTTCCAGTTTTTTAAGGAATCTCCACACTGTTCTTCATAGTGGCTGTACTAGTTTGCATTCCCACCAAGAGTGTAAGAGAGTTCCCTTTTCTCCACACCTTCTCCAGCATTTATTGCTTGTAGACTTTTGGATCTCAGCCATTCTGATTGGCATGAAACAGTACCTCATAGTGGTTTTGATTTGCATTTCTCTGATAATGAGTGATGTTGAGCACCTTTTCATGTGTTTGTTAGCCTTCTGTATGTCTTCTTTGGACAAATGTCTGTTTAGTTCTTTGGCCCATTTTTTGATTGGGTTATTTATTTTTCTGGAATTGAGCTGTAGGAGTTGCTTGTATATTTTTGAGATTAGTTGCTTGTCAGTTGCTTCATTTGCTATTATTTTATCCCATTCTGAAGACTGTCTTTTCACCTTGCGTGTAATTTCCTTTGTTGTGCAGAAGCTTTTAAGTTTAATTAGGTCCCATTTGTTTATTTTTGCTTTTATTTCCAATATTCTGGGAGGTGGGTCATAGAGGATCCTGCTGTGATGTATGTCGGAGAGTGTTTTGCCTATATTCTCCTCTAGGAGTTTTATATTTTCTGGTCTTACATTTAGATCTTTAATCCATTTTGAGTTTATTTTTGTGTATGGTGTTAGAAAGTGTCCTAGTTTTCATTCTTTTACAAGTGGTTGATCCATTTTGAGTTTATTTTTGTGTATGGTGTTAGAAAGTGTTTTAGTTTCATTCTTTTACAAGTGGTTGACCAGTTTTCCCAGCACCACTTGTTAAACAGTTATTTTTATACTTGTTAAACTTTTTTTATACTTGTTAAACAGATCCATTTTGATCCATTTTGAGTTTATTTTTGTGTATGGTGTTAGAAAGTGTTCTAGTTTCATTCTTTTACAAGTGGTTGGTCCATTTTTAGTTTATTTTTGTGTATGGTGTTATAAAGTGTTCTAGCTTCATTCTTTTACAAGTGGTTGACCAGTTTTCCCAGCACCACTTGTTAAACAGATTGTCTTTTCTCCATTGTATATTCTTGCCTCCTTTGTCAGAGATAAGGTGTCCATATGTGCATGGATTTATCTCTGGGCTTTCTATTTTGTTCCATTGATCTATATTTCTGTCTTTGTGCCAGTACCATACTGTCTTGATGACTGTGGCTTTGTAGTAGAGCCTGAAGTCAGGCAGGTTGATTTCTCCAGTTCCATTCTTCTTTCTCAAGATTGCTTTGGCTATTGAAGGTTTTTTGTATTTCCATACAAATTGTGAAATTATTTGTTCTAGCTTTGTGAAGACTACCATTGGTAGCTTGATAGGGATTGCATTGAATCTATAAATTGCTTTGGGTAGTATACTCATTTTCACTATATTGATTCTTCCAATCCATGAACATGGTATATTTCTCCATCTATTAGTGTCCTCTTTGATTTCTTTCACCAGTGTTTTATAGTTTTCTATAAATAGGTCTTTGCTTTTCATTTCTCTTCTTTTCACAGCTATTTAGAAGAGATTAAAAAAGCCTTCTTCAGTGATCAATGCAAAGAAATAGAGGAAAACAACAGAATGAGAAAGACTAGAGATCTCTTCAAGAAAATCAGAGATACAAAAGGAACATTTCATGCAAAGATGGGCTCGATAAAGGACAGAAATGGTATGGACCTAACAGAAGCAGAAGATAGTAAGAAGAGATGGCAAGAATACACAGAAGAACTGTACAAAAAAGATCTTAATGACCCAGATAATCACGATGGTGTGATCACTGACCTAGAGCCAGATATCCTGGAATGTGAAGTCAAGTGGGCCTTGGAAAGCATCACTACGAACAAAGTTAGTGGACGTGATGGAATTACAGTTGAGCTATTCCAAATCCTGAAAGATGATGCTGTGAAAGTGCTGCACTCAATATGCCAGCAAATTTGGAAAACTCAGCAGTGGCCACAGGACTGGAAAAGGTCAGTTTTCATTCCAATCCCAAAGAAAGACAATGCAAAAGAATTCTCACACTACCGCACAATTGCAGTCATCTCACACGCTAGTAGAGTAATGCTCAAAATTCTCCAAGCCAGGCTTCAGCAATATGTGAACTGTGAACTTCGTGATGTTCAAGCTGGTTTTAGAAAAGGCAGAGGAACCAGAGATCAAATTGCCAACATCTGCTGGATCATGGAAAAAGCAAGAGAGTTCCAGAAAAACATCTATTTCTGCTTGATTGACTATGCCAAAGCCTTTGACTGTGTGGATCCCAATAAACTGTGGAAAATTCTGAAAGAGATGGGAATACCAGACCATCTGACCTGCCTCTTGAGAAACCTATATGCAGGTCAGGAAGCAACAGCTAGAACTGGACATGGAACAACAGACTGGTTCCAAACAGGAAAAGGAGTACATCAAGGCTGTATATTGTCACCCTGCTTATTTAACTTATATGCAGAGTACATCATGAGAATTACTGGACTGGAAGAAACACTAGCTGGAATCAAGATTGCTGGGAGAAATATCAATAACCTCAGATATGCAGATGACACCACCCTTATGGCAGAAAATGAAGAGGAACTAAAAGGCCTCTTGATGAAAGTGAAGGTGGAGAGTGAAAAGGTTGGCTTAAAGCTCAACATTCAGAAAATGAAGATCATGGCATCTGGTCCCATCACTTCATGGGAAATAGATGGGGAAACAGTGGAAACAGTGTCAGACTTTATTTTTCTGGGCTCCAAAATCACTGCAGATTGGATTGTGACTGCAGCCATGAAATTAGAAGACGCTTACTCCTTGGAAGGAAAGTTATGACCAACCTAGATAGCATATTCAAAAGCAGAGACATTACTTGGCCAACAAAGGTTTGTCTAGTCAAGTCTATGGTTTTTCCTGTGGTCATGTATGGATGTGAGAGTTGGACTGTGAAGAAAGCTGAGTGCCGAAGAACGGATGCTTTTGAACTGTAGTGTTGGAGAAGACTCTTGAGAGTCCCTTGGACTGCAAGGAGATCCAACCAGTCCATTCTGAAGGAGATCAGCCCTGGGATTTCTTTGGAAGGAATGATGCTAAAGCTGAAACTCCATTACTTTGGCCACCTCATGCAAAGAGTTGACTCATTGGAAAAGACTCTGATGCTGGGAGGGATTGGGGGCAAGAGGAGAAGGGGACGACAGAGGATGAGATGGCTGGATGGCATCACTGACTCGATGGACGTGAGTCTGAGTGGACTTCAGGAGTTGGTGATGGACAGGGAGGTTTGGCGTGCTGCGATTCATGGGGTCACAAAGAGTTGGACACGACTGAGCGACTGATCGGATCTGATCTGATATATAGGTCTTTAGTTTCTTTAGGTAGATATATTCCTTAGTATTTTATTCTTTTCGTTGCAATGGTGAATGGAATTGTTTCCTTAATTTCTCTTCCTATTTTCTCATTTTTAGTGTACAGGAATGCAAGGAATTTCTGTGTGTCGATTTTATATCCTGCAACTTTACTATATTCATTGATTAGTTCTAGTAATTTTCTGGTAGAGTCTTTACAGTTTTCTATGTAGAGGATCATGTCGTCTGCAAACAGTGAGAATTTTACTTCTTCTTTTCCAATTTGGATTCCTTTTATTTCTTTTTCTGCTCTTCTTGCTGTGGCCAAAACTTCCAAAACTATGTTGAATAGTAATGGTGAAAGTGGGCACCCTTGTCTTGTTCCTGACTTTAGAGGAAATGCTTTCAATTTTTCACCATTGAGGATAATGTTTGCTGTGCGTTTGTCATATATAGCTTTTATTATGTTGAAGTATGTTCCTTCTATTCCTGCTTTCTGGAGAGTTTTTATCATAAATGGATGTTGAATTTTGTCAAAGGCTTTCTCTGCATCATTTGAGATAATCATATGGTTTTTATTTTTCAATTTATTAATGTGGTGTATTACATTGATTGCTTTGTGGATACTGAAGAGTCCTTGCATCCCTGGGATAAAGCCCACTTGGTCATGGTGTATGATCTTTTTAATGTGTTGTTGGATTCTGATTGCTAGAGTTTTGTTAAGGATTTTTGCATCTATGTTCATCAGTGATATTGGACTATAGTTTTCTTTTTTTGTGGCATCTTTGTCAGGTTTTGGTATTAGGGTGATGGTGGCCTCATAGAATGAGTTTGGAAGGTTACCTTCCTCTGCAATTTTCTGGAAGAGTTTGAGTAGGATTCTAACTTTTCTTCTACAACTTATTCCCTCTTCGAGGAAATCTACTGAAATAAATTTCCCTCTATGTATCCCTCCATGATCATCAGTAAATAAGTATAACTTTCCCATCCTTACTGTCATTATTAACAAATTCAGAAACAGGGGATCTCCACAGTTGAATAGGAATATTGTTCTGTAGAGTATGTCTAGATGGTTAAGGGGCTGCTCCCCTATTTCTGTATGAATAGATAAGGCATAAAGGATTTTAAAAGCATATACTTCACCCATAGAAATACCCTGATATCAGTAATCAGTAATTCAGAGAAACCTAAATGTATATTAGATAATGAAATTTAAGATGATGTATACTGTAATCAGAATCACACAGAGTACATTTCAGGAAAGTAGATATGAACTGATAGGATTAAGTTATTTCTAATTTGTTTTTACAATATAATCACATAAACTCAAGGTTGCAAACAACTTTAAGCATTATCTAGAAATCTCATGTAAACTAGCTCATTGTGATTACCTGAGAACATCAATTATGACAGCAGTAGGTTAAGGAGAATATAAACGGAATGCAAATTGCATTACAATGCAAAGTATTCTCAATTTTTTTCTTTACCTGATTAACTTAGGAATTGCAGCATTTCTGGACAATTTCAAAATACACACAGCTTCTTAAGTAAGATCTTTCAGGAACCAGCAGTTATGCTAGAGTCCAACTTACAGATGAGTCACACTGTTGAGAAGGGCAGACAGCTCTCTACTCATTTCCTGCTGTCACTGTAACAAATTAGCCCACATGTGGCAATTTTAAAACCCAGGAATTTGCTGTCAGAAGTTTTAAATGGGTATAACTGAGCTCAGCAGGTATGAATTCTTCCTGGAGGCCCTAGCATGAATTCACGTCTTTGTTTTTTCCAGCTTTGACTGTATGGATCACAATAAACTGTGGAAAATTCTGAAAGAGATGGGAATACCAGACCACCTGACCTACCTCCTGAGAAATCTGTATGCAGGTCAGGAGGCAACAGTTAGAACTGGACATGGAACAACAGACTGGTTCCAAATAGGAAAAGGAGTACGTCAAGGCTGTATATTTTCACCCTGCTTATTTAACTTATATGCAGACTACATCATGAGAAACGCTGGACTGGAAGAAGCACAAGCTGGAATCAAGATTGCCAGGAGAAATATCAATAACCTCAGATATGCAGATGACACCACCCTTATGGCAGAAAGTGAAGAAGAACTAAAAAGCCCCTTGATGAAAGTGAAAGTGGAGAGTGAAAAAGTTGGCTTAAAGCTCAACATTCAGAAAATGAAGATCATGGCATCTGGTCCCATCACTTCATGGGAAATAGATGGGGAAACAGTGGAAACAGTGTCAGAATTTTTTTTTTTTTTTGTGCTCCAACATCACTGCAGATGGTGATCGCAGCCATGAAATTAGAAGACGCTTACTCCTTGGAAGGAAAGTTATGACCAACCTAGATAGCATATTGAAAAGCAGATACATTACTTTGCCAACAAAGGTTCATCTAGTCAGAGCTATGGTTTTTCCAGTAGTCAGGTTTGGATGTGAGAGTTGGACTATAAAGGAAACTGAGCTCCAAAGAACTGATGCTTTTGAACTGTGATGTTGGAGAAGACTCTTGGACTGCAAGATCCAACCAGTCCATCCTAAAGGAAATCAGTCCTGAATATTCATTGGAAGGACTGATGCTGAAGCTCCAATACTTTGACAATGTGATGCCAAGAGCTGACTCATTTGAAAAGACCCTCATGCTGGGAAAGATTGAGGGCAGGAGGAGAAGGAGATGACAGAAGATGAGATGGTTGGATGGCATCAGCAACTCGATAGACATGACTTTGAGCAAACTCCAGGAGTTGGTGATGGAAAGGGAAACCTAGTGTGCTGCAGTCCATGGGGTCACAGAGAGTCAGACCTGACTGAGCCACTGAACTGAACTGAGATATTTCTCTGTTCTTTTTTTTTTCACAAGAGCATGTATTGATTAACTTGCTGGTACTTTATGTGATGTACATATATTGAGGACTGAAGCAGCAGGAAAATCATAAATGTTATCAGGCTCTTTTCTAGTTGTTAGTGAAATTGACTGCAAAATGTTTTAACCAAAGTACTTCCTCTTATAGACAATAAGAGACAAAAAATTATTTAAACAATCATTGCTTAATAATTTCTTTAATATATAGTTTTCTAAGAAAACTAAATTCTGGTGTATATATTCTTTTTTAAAAATAATAATACAAATTCTAATACAAAAGAGGTTTTGATAACTAATTTCCTTTTTTTAACTGTGAAATAATTCTTTATAAATATATTATAAAAGTAATTATAGGAGATAAAATAATTAAGTGGCTTTTGAAGGACATTATAATAAACTAAGGTCCCATTTTACCTGTATATGAAATTACACTGAATTACTGCAAATGAACAACATGAAGGTATGGTTGTATTTGCATGTTTTACTTGTCCAATAGCTTTCACATTCATGGTGGTTTTTAACTTCCATTATTTTATTTGATGTATAGTCACAGGCAAGTTTCTTTTTAAAAAGCAGTCATAAACAGTCAGTGAGATGTGCTTTTTATCAAAAAGTATATTGAAAATCAAAATTTCCAGAGACATGACAAATGTGCTTTGTTTGTATATGCTGACATGGAAACACCTTCAGGACATATTTTCAAGTGAAAAACATAAAATACAAATAAATACATATACAAGCTGCAGTTCTTCACTTGTGCAAAGAAAACAAAACACATTAAAATAAAATTGGTGTATATGTACATGGGAAATTTCACTATAATCAACCAATATGTTTAACTCAGAAGTGTGAGATGAGGTATGTCATTGCAATGCCTTTACTTTTCCACTAGAATTTTTTTACTCCTTTTATGTTATGTTTAACAAAGAAAAACTTTTTTCATCTTGACAGTATATATTTCAGTATTGCTTTATGTATATCCAGAGGATATCATACATATCCTATGATCAGTAGGATACAAGAAGATAATAAAAAAGATATGATATGAACTGGACCACAATGTTGTTCATTGTGAAACAACACAATGTTGTTCATCATGAGAAACGCTGGACTGGAAGAAGCACAAGCTGGAATCAAGATTGCTGGGAGAAATATCAATAACCTTAGATATGCAGATGACACCACCCTTATGGTAGAAAGTGAAGAGGAACTAAAAAGCCTCTTGATGAAAGTGAAAGTGGAGAGTGAAAAAGTTGGCTTAAAGCTCAACATTCAGAAAACGAAGATCATGGCATCTGGTCCCATCACTTCATGGGAAATAGATGGGGAAACAGTGGAAACAGTGTCAGACTTTATTTTTGGGGACTCCAAAATCACTGCAGGTGGTGACTGCAGCCATGAAATTAAAAGATGCTTACTCCTTGGAAGGAAAGTTATGACCAACCTAGATAGCATATTCAAAAGCAGAGACATTACTTGGCCAACAAAGGTCCGCCTAGTCAAGGCTATGGTTTTTCCTGTAGTCATGTATGGATGTGAGAGTTGCACTGTGATGAAGGCTGAGCGCCGAAGAATTGATGCTTTTGAACTGTGGCATTGGAGAAGTCTCTTGAGAGTCCCTTGGACTGCAAGGAGATCCAACCAGTCCATTCTGAAGGAGTTCAGCCCTGGGATTTCTTTGGAAGGAATGATGCTAAAGCTGAAACTCCAGTACTTTGGCCACTTCATGCGAAGAGTTGACTCACTGGAAAAGACTCTGATGCCGGGAGGGATTGGGGGCAGGAGGAGAAGGGGATGACAGAGGATGAGATGGCTGGATGGCATCACTGACTCAATGGATGTGAGTCTGAGTGAACTCCGGGAGTTGGTGATGGACAGGGAGGCCTGGCGTGCTGCGATTCATGTAGTTGCAAAGAGTCGGACATGGTTGAGGGACTGAACTGAACTGAACTGAGAAGCTGCCCACATTTCTTGGCTTGTGACCCCTTGAACCAGTTTCAGAACCAGCTGTGTAGTGTCTTCAAACTTTTCTAATTTCTGCTTCTATAGTCACATCTCTCTTTCTGACTCTGACTCTCTTGATCCCTTGTATTCCTCAGAAGGACTCTTATGATTATGTTGAGTCACCTGCATAATCAGGATAATCTCCCAACCTCAAGATCATTAATTTAATCACATTGGGAAAATCCCTCTTGTCATGTAGAGTAACATAATTTGTCCACGCTAGGATGTGAATGTCTTTGGACCCATTATTCAGACTCTCCAATAAAACTGTGATACTGGCTATCTCTTTGCTCTAAAAATGTGGAGTGCTGAAGTTGTTGTGATTGTTTAGATTGCAAAACAAGGATAATCCGTATACTTTATAGCTAGAAATTCAAGAGGATAGTATGGAACTTAAAAAGATGAGAGAGGACTAGGGAAAGGGGAGATCAGAGACAACTGTGTAAGAAGAATCTGTGAGAGAGAATTAGCAAAACAAAAGCAGTGAAAGAAGGGATAGGAAAAGATAAATTGAGCAAACACCCAATTAACTGAAGAATTCCATTATTAAGATGAATGCATTTATAGGAGCCACAATTCAGCTGAGGTGTTACTTGTATTTAACAATTTCACAGAGGCTTTCCATGTAGAAGAATTATAGCAACAGAGAGTGTCAGAGCTGAAAAAGACCTTCAGTCTTTCTGGTATAACTTTACAAAGAATATATTGAGGTCTGCAGCTGCAAAACATTAAGAAAAGTTTCAGTTCCTTGGTACTAAATGGAGAATTTAAACCCAAATATCCTAATTTAAAGTTTGTGACTCTTGCCACATTCTCCTCTAAGAATTCTTTTCTCTCTCAGTAGGAAACAAAACTTTCCTTTCCTTAGGAAATTAAAAAAAAAATCTGTAATAAAAAAATTTTCTGGAACATTTCTTTCTGAGTTGTATAGAAAAATCATCTTTCTTCATTTACACAGAAGCTTGAGCTAGATTTGGCCATGATTTTCATATCGCATAATATCATCTTATACTTGTCTATCACTGTGGGTTTGAACATACTTTGACATTTCACATAATATTGCCCTTGTTTCTAAGAATGATACTGTGAGGCTTTTAGGTAGAGCAGGGACTTTTGTATGTACAAAGACAAGCTCATTAGAAGCAGAGTCAGGGCCAGACACCAGGTCTTCTGATTCTTTTTTGGGTTTTGTGATTTTAGTTGAATCTCTCAACCAGTTGGTATATTAGTGTTCTCATTTGTGGTACAATGGCAATGCATTTTGTCACCAAGTAGGGAAATTATAAGAATAAAATGTATCACATGGGAACACCCTTTAATAAAAAGGTTACATCCTTTGTAACAAATTCAATGTGCTGACAGTTCTAGTACTTCTAACATGAGGAAGACATAACACTGGTGGGTTATACTAGATGACTGAACAAAATTTACAACTGGGTTAAGTTGTAAATTTCTTGTGTGCATTTAGAGAAAAATGCAACAATTCTTAAAAAGTTCAAAGTAAGAAACTGCATCTAGTGTTTACTGAGTTCTTACTTTGTTCCAGGCCATGTGCTTACCAATATATGCTTGTTCTTGATCACTAAATACTAAATGATCAAATCTGATCTTTGACAAACCAGGTCTATGTGACACAAAACCAATGAGTTCCATTAATATTGTGCAAGGAAGAATGTGGCAGAGCAAGTGGTCTGGCACATGGTGAGCTTTCCCCACCCCGTTGGCCTGCAACCAGTTTTCTTTGCTTGTTCTCTGTGAAGCTGTTTCAATGATAAACCAGGAAGAGCAGTTAGCTGAAGACTGTTGGCTAGATAAATGTGATGCTGACTAAAGCATTAGCTTCCATTTCAATATTTGGGCTTATTTTCCCAGACTGAGCCCTAAAATACCTGACTGTATTAGAGTCTGAGGAGATGAAGGTCCATATGAACACGACTCTGTGTTAGGCTCTATGCTGAAGATTTCAAAATATTACTTTCTAATATCTTTACAGTTCTTCTCTGACATAGGTACTATTATTATCCTCATTTACCTGGTGTGGGTAATGAAGCTTGGTTGGATTTAGGGTCTTGCTGAGGGTCACTCAGCTGGTAGGCATAGAGCTCACATAGTCTGACTTCATAGCTGGACATGCTTAGTCATGGAATATCTCTACTGGTAACATGTGCCCTTAAGATGTATTAGGGGAACGGGTGCCAACTAAACCACAAAACAGTTATCTCATACATTACCATATGTGACATTTAAACTCCAGGACTTGTTCTTTCTTTAGATTTTATAAGTTATTTCTCTGAATCTTTTTTTTTTAATTTTATTATTATTATTTTACTTTACAATATTGTATTGGTTTTGCCATACATCAACATGCATCCGCCACGGGTGTACACGTGTTCTCCATCCTGAACCCCCCTCCCACATCCCTCCCCATACCATCCCTCTGGGTCATCCCTGTGCACCAGCCCCAAGCTTCCTGTATCCTGCATCCAACCCAGACTGGCTCAATGAGTTTCAAATTAAAATCCACAAGTGAGTTGTCACCATTGTTATTATTGCTACTATTTTTATAAGCATCATTAGAGGTTTTAAAAGAAAAAAAAAACAAATTTTATACTTGATTCATGAAGCAGCACAAAACTGCAATGTAGCCATATGGAAATAGAAAAAAATAATAGATACCGTTTTTCAAATAGTTTTAATCTCTGTCCAAGCTCTATTTTTCAACAATATTACCCATTACTGTCATCACTTTTAGAATTTGATTTTTAATTAGGATTTTAATATGACATAATATATTGATTATTCAGTTCCTTCTTTGACACTCAAAAATATAGCTTAGTTCTCCCAACATTTGAGTTGAAGCTTTCACAAAACCGATAGGTGCAGAAAATTTAGAAAAAAAAATTCTGTAAGATGCCAAAGGAACAGGTGATTTTCAAAATTATAGAGCTGTTAGGTAAAACTACTTTCAATATCAATACATGAAAGCTATTAGAAAGTATACCAAGTGTAATTTATCTTCTTTACACAGCTTGAAATTTGGGATCAGATGATTGAATATCTTTCTTTCATAGCAAAGTCATTTCTTACTATTTTGAGGTTGTGAAACTTTGATTTTTCAGGAATAACAACCAAGTGAGAAATGAAGATACAAAAAAAAGTAATAGTGATAATGATATAAACTTCAATCTATAAACATAACTTGAAAATGAGAAATTTTATCCTTGAAATAATAGATTTGAAAAATAAGATCTACTACTCAAATCTCAATTTGTTGTTAACAATGAAAAACTGGGATTGGTTCAAGGTTCAGGGATCACATCTCTGGAAAAGAAAACTTTAAATCCAGGCCTTAAATAATTCATTACAGTAAAGTTCTAAAGAATATAAATTCATTATCAAAGATCACTTGTTACATAAAGAGAAAGATGACAAGAGTAAGAGTCATTTAAATAATACCTGAGCAATATCTGCAGATCCTGAAATTTTAGTCAGTGAATATAGAATATAGAATCATGTTTAGTATATTTAAAGAAATGAAGGAATATATTAATAGCTAAAAACCAAGATGCTGTAAAAATTGAAAGAGTATATTTTTAAATGAACCAAGAGAATTTTGAGAATTTACAAGAGATGCAATATGCTAGATGTTGTTCAGTCGCTAAGTCATGTCCAATTCTTTGCAACTCCATGGACTGCAGCGTGCCAGGGGTCTCTGTCCCTCACTATCCCCTGGAGTTTGCCCAAGGTCATGTCCATTGAATTAGTGATGCTCTCCAACCATCTCATCCTCCTCTTCTGCTGTCTTCTGCTCCTTTTGCCTTCAGTCTTTCCCAGCATCAGGGTCTTTTCCAGTGAGTCAGTTCTTTGCATCAGATGGTCAAAGAATTGGGGCTTCAGCTTTAGCATCAGTCCTTCCCATGAGTAATCAGGATTGCTTTTCATTAGGACTGACTGGCTTTGTCTCCTTGCTGTCCAAGAGACTCTCAAAAGTCTTCTCCACCACCACAGTTCAAAAGCATCAATCCTTCAGCACTCAGTCTTTTTCCTGGTCCAACTCTCGCATCCATACATGACTACTTGAAAAACCATAGATAGTTTGACTATATGGACCTTTGTAGATAAAGTGATGTCTTTGTTTTTTAATACACTGTCTAGGTTTGTCATAGCTTTCCTTCCAAGAAGCAAGTGTCTTCTAATTTCATGGCTGCAGTCATGCTAGATGGCTGCAGTTTATGCCAGATAAACAGTAATTAAACACTGGAAGAAAGAGAATTAGTAAACTGGTAGACATAAACATAGAATTTAAATCACAGAGTAAATGAGAGGTGGAAATTATGAAAGACAATGAGATGGAAAGAGATTATTTAGTATACAACTATTTAGAGTTTTGGAAGGAGGAATATCATGTAAAAATACAGAATGTCTACCTGTAGTATCTGTATCTATCAACATACAAATTGGATTTATCACAAATCTGAAAAAGCATTTTATTATTAGAAAACCTTTGTTCTTCACTATAGCAATAGACTAAAATAGAAAAGAGAAAAAAACACGTGATTATCACAGAAGACACCAAGTATTCACTCTAATAACAATGACAGTATATTGTTTTAATAAACTTGTAACACTAAATGACATAATTGTGGCAGAAACAAACCAGGGTTACTGTAATCATATTAAAAACTCTAGAAGTTACAGTTGTTGGCTTTGGCTCAGTTGTCCAAAACTGTTGGGATTGGTGTCTTTGCAAGTCTCCTAGACTTTCCCTTATGTGTGAAAGGCAGTGTCTACAACTCCAGAGAGTTGAGAGAGGAGGAGTTAAAGGTTAAAAAGATGCCAGATCTTCCTTTTTGGCTAACTACAAGCTTCTTTCTTACACAGAGACAAGCTGAGAGGGAGGGGAAGCCAAAACTTTTCATTAAATTTTGACTTTGATAATAACACTTGACTAGACATTTTGCACAGAGAATTGAAACTGTGACTTACAGCCTTCTGAGTTTCCATTAAGTCACAGCATCTATCAGAATTTGTCATATTCTCTCTTAGAAAGTGAAGTCACTCAGTTGTGTCCGACTCTTTGTGACCCCGTGGACTGTAGCCCATGAGGCTCCTCTGTCCATGGGATTCTCCAGACAAGAATACTGGAGTGGGTTGCCATTTCCATTTCTTTCTCCAGGGGATCTTTCCAACCCAGGGATCAAACCCAGGTCTCCCGCATTGCAGGCAGATGCTTTAACCTCTGAGCCACCAGGGAAGCCCCATATTCTCTCTTGGGAAGTAGTAAAACCACACAGAAGATTTAAAGTGACATGGAAAGACAGAAATGAGGTGACTGTGTTTACTTCTACTGCTCATGCATGTTCAACATAATGATTACACCACAGAGCAGTGCAAATCAGTGAACCAAAATCACATGTGTCAACATAAATGAACTCGTGAACATGATAATGTCAGGTGAAAAAAAAAGAGGAAGAATGAAAAATAGGTACAATGCTAGAATTCCAGAAATAGCTACAATTAAACCTAGATCAAGAAAACAGTATTTAGTTGGAATATATTGTATGTGAAAGAACAGTTAACAAACTGGGAGTTTTCAAACCCAAAACTGTTGTGAAGCTCAGGCGTATGACATTACAGAATGGCTTCTAAAGTGAAAATGAGGAAGTTGTTTGAGCTTTACAATGATTAGTTAATTCAGTGGAGTTTCTGGATAACAGGGGTTTAGTTAAAAGTGATTATCTTATACTATCTTCAGAAGATGTCTTAAATTTATTTTATAATTATTGGAGGCATTTGCAAAAATTAACCTTTTTGTTTTCTTCATGAGATAAACTAGACTTGGTTCTGCTTACATGGGTTAAATAATTTTTTCTGCTCATGGAATTTTCAAGTTTTGTCTCTATTTTGTATTTTATTTTAACAAAAGTATGATAGATTTTAAAAAATATTTTATAGTATCAAGAACTATAATACATTTGCTTTGATATCTATATATACATGGAAAAAGTATAGAACTATGAATAAGAGTCATGAACATCAAATTTGGAACACAGATTACATGAGTCACTAGGGAGGTATCAGGAGAAAGTACACGAGGACTTTTATATTTTACATAAACTTCTCTTAAACTGAGCAGTGAGTACTTGAGTACTCATAGAATTATTCTTTGTGTTTGTTTATTTTTTGTTTCATAAATTGTCTACAAGAGCAGGAAATAAATTTCCAGCTTGAAAGAATTGAGAGATTACGTCTTTTAAAAATGAATTGAAGGAGAACAAGATGTCAGAGGAGTAGGTGGATATAGTACATCTCTCTCCATGGATACATCAGGGATACACCTTCAGACACAGAAGTGCATGCAGAATACCAGCTGAGAGTGGACAGGAGTACCTGACCAGTGGGAAAGAATATAGAACCATGCAAAACTCCATAGGATGAAGGAACTAGAGGGCAAAACAGGAGTGTCGTTAGGAGTGGACCTGCCCTCAGCAGGTGGGGGAACTGAAGCAGGGGTCCAATCCCCACATCAGGGCAATTACCTGAGTCAGAGCAGAAACATTTAAGGTTGAGAGTGAAAGAGCTGATCTGTAGCAGTCTAAATGGAATGAGAATCAGACAGTCCTTGCTGCAACCATACATACCGGGGGCAGGAACACTGGTCCACAGGAGCTGGGAGCTGGAGTTTGGGGATTGTGGAGCAGTCCCAGAGCAAGGGCTGCTGTTGACTGCCAAGAGACAGGTTGAGGGGATGGGAGGGAGGAGATCGTGGTGGGAAGTGCCTGTGGAGGAAAGCCAGGCAGCCATGGAAGCAAGGCAATACTGCTGAGTTGTGTGTAGTGGGTGGAATCATCACCATAGCCTCTCCCTCCCCACATGCCAGCATTGGCAGCTGAACAATGAAGAAGCTGGCCCATCAAGTGGCCGATGCACTGAACTACAGAATAGGACCCCAGCTAGGGGGGCCCCTCTATGTACCTGACATGCTGAACAATAGAGAAGGATCCCAGGCAAGGAAGCCCTCTAAGTGCCTGAACAGGCAAAGCTACAGAGAAAGACTGGCCAAAGAGGCCTACTGAGTGCCAGCTACAAGAGGCTTGAAAAAAGACTCTGATAGGGCCATAACAACTCCTTCAGCAAAGGCAGTCTGTGTCCCTATACACTTGGTGCCACCAGGGTCCCCACAAGCCAAGCAGCTGCTCCACCTTCATGCTTAACTCTCAGTGGGGCAGAGCTTCCACAGGCAAAAGAAATCTTATGTCTGTGCACTAGGGTTGCTTCAGTCATGTCCAACTCTCTGTGACCTTGTAGACTGTGGCCTCCCAGGCTTCTCTGCCAGGGAGGGGGGGTTCTCCAGGCAAGAATACTGGGGCATATTGGCCAATAATGGTTGCCATACCCTTCTCAGTTCAGTTCAGTTCAGTCGCTCAGTCGTGTCCAACTCTTTGCGACCCCATGAATTGCAACACACCAGGCCTCCCTGTCCATCATCAACTTCCGGAGTTCACTCAGACTCATGTCCATTGCGTCAGTGATGCCATCCAGCCATCTCATCCTCTGTCGTCCCCTTCTCCTCCTGCCCCCAATCCCTCCCAGCATCAGAGTCTTTTCCAATGAGTCAACACTTCAAATGAGGTGGCCAAAGTACTGGAGTTTCAGCTTCAGCATCATTCCTTCCAAAGAAATCCCAGGGCTGATCTCCTTCAGAATGGACTGGTTGGATCTCCTTGCAGTCCAAGGGACTCTCAAGAGTCTTCTCCAATACCACAGTTCAAAAGCATCAATTCTTCGGCACTCAGCTTTCTTCACAGTCCAACTCTCACATCCATACATGACCACAGGAAAAACCATAGCCTTGACTAGACGAACCTTTGTTGGCAAAGTAATGTCTCTGCTTTTGAATATGCTATCTAGGTTGGTCATAACTTTCCTTCCAAGGAGTAAGCGTCTTTTAATTTCATGGCTGCAATCACCATCTGCAGTGATTTTGGAGCCCAGAAAAATAAAGTCTGACACTGTTTCCACTGTTTCCCCATCTATTTCCCATGAAGTGATGGGACCAGATGCCATGATCTTTGTTTTCTGAATGTTGAGCTTTAAGCCAACTTTTTCACTCTCCAATTTCGCTTTCATCAAGAGGCTTTTGAGTTCCTCTTCACTTTCTGCCATAAGGGTGGTGTCATCTGCGTATCTGAGGTTATTGATATTTCTCCCGGCAATCTTGATTCCAGCTTGTGTTTCTTCCAGTCAAGTGTTTCTCATGATGTAGTCTGCATATAAGTTAAATAAGCAGGGTGACAATATACAGCCTTGATGTACTCCTTTTCCTATTTGGAACCAGTCTGTTGTTCCATGTCCAGTTCTAATTGTTGCTTCCTGAGCTGCATATAGGTTTCTCAAGAGGCAGGTCAGGTGGTCTGGTATTCCATTTCTTTCAGAATTTTCCACAGTTTATTGTGATCCACACAGTATGACCCAGTAATCCCACTTCTGGGCATATAACCTGAGGAAACCAAACTTCAAAGAGACACATGTACCCCATTGCTTATTGCAGCATTATTTACAATAGCTAGAACATGGAAGCAACCTAGATGTCCATCAACAGATGAATGGCTAAAGAAGTTGTCATAAATATACACAATGGGATATTATTCAGCCATAAAAAGGAATGCATTTGAATCAGTTCTAATGAGGTGGATGAACCTAAAACCAATTATACAGAGTGAAGTAAGTCAGAAAGAGAAAGATAAATATCATATTCTAAGGCATACATATGGAATTTAGAAAAATGGTACTGAAGAATTCATTTACAGGGTAACAATGGAGAAACAGACATAGAGAATAGACTTATAGACATGGGAAGAGGGGAGAAGAGGGTGAGATGTATGGAAAGAGTAACATGGAAATTATACTACCATATGTAAAAGAGATGGCCAACAGGAATTTGCTGTATGGCTCAGGAAACTCAATCAGGGGCTCTGGATCAACCTAGAGGGGTGGGATGGGGAGGGAGATGTGAGGGGGGTTCAAAAGGGAGGGGATATATGTATACCTATGGCTGATTCATGTTGAGGTTTGACAGAAAACAGCAAAATTCTATAAAGCAATTATCCTTCAATAAAAAAGTAAATGAATTTAAAAAATGAATTGAGAGAAAATTTGCATTTATGGAAGGAAATTAGTGATAGTTAGGTGAAAAAAAATCAGAAAATTGAGAAAGGGAAGCATTTTGAACTCCAGGGGAACAAAACAACATACAGGACAGGAAATATACTTCTAGAAAACTTCATGCCTCATCTGTGAGTAATGTTTAAATAGTAATCATAATGTAAATATTGAACACTGCTTTAACTAGAATAACAACATAATCTCATTTAAAGATGGATGGAGGAGAAGCGAGTGAGAGCAAAGGTTGGAAGAACTAGATTCTCATCTTCTATAATAGAAGATCAATAGGAAATATAGAAAATGGAAATTATAGTGTAACAATAAAAGCACATTACTTAAGAATTATAGGGGAAATCTCTGTCTAAATTAGCTAAGAGTAGAAAATGTTTATTGCATGTAGGGTGGGGAGAATAAAAGCACAGGACTTCTGGTTTTTAACCAAATCTTATAGGCTTATCTTACATTTTAAATTACGTACACACGTAACTAAAAAAACAAACAAACTTTAAAACATTCAACAGATTGAATCTTGCACATTTTGCTTGAACATAAAATATTATATTTTTCAGCTCTTCACCATTGTAGAAATAGCCTGCTCCTGCTGCTGCTGCTGCTAAGTCACTTCAGGCCTGTCCGACTCTGTGCGACCCCGTAGACGGCAGCCCACCAGGCTCCCCCGTCCCTGGGATTCTCCAGGCAAGAACACTGGAGTGGGTTGCCATTTCCTTCTCCAATGCATGAAAGTGAAAAGTGAAAGCGAATTTTCTCAGTCGTGTGCGACTCATAGCGACCCCATGGACTGCAGCCCACCAGGCTCCTCCGTCCATTTTCCAGGCAAAAGTACTGGAGTGGGCTGCCATTGCCTTCTCGGGTCCACTTAAATAATATCAGACATACTGTATACACCTTCTACCTATTGTAAACTGTTAATAATGCTGTTCTCTAGATCAAGACTTGGAGTAACTTTATGGAATAAACCTCAGGACCAGTGGAATATTTGATTCTATCATCAATGATTCTGCATTATATCATACTGCCTCAATTCAAGCAGGATAACTAAATTGCCACACAGTGGCAATTCCCAGGAAAATATAGAACATTTACTTTGAGCTTTGCCAAAGACTGATTAAAATGACTGTAGAGTCTGCCTGTTAGTGATGGCTTCTGATTGCAGGGACTTGCCACCAGCTGTCCCCAGTAGCATAAGACCCAGTGGCCAGCTCAGCAGGAGCACTGAGCCCGCTGATGAGCACTCTCCTAAACTCTGAGCACCTCCTTCCTTGTCCTCCCTCAGCATCTAAAAGTTGGTAGAATGTGGATGTGATATCCAACTGTTAATATACACTACAGTGAAGCATTTACTGAAATATTATTTGGTCTCCTAGAGCTCTACATTGCATTTGGGAGGAAAAAAGAAAAAACTTTTGTATTTTAACAGTTGCATTTCACATTTTAGAACTTTTTTTTTTTTTCAAGCACAGGAACACCAGATGTCAGAAAAATAGGAAGGAAATGTGGAAAGTGAAGCAAGGAGGTTCACAAATACTCATCTATAGGAATTGACCAGTTCTACAGAGAAAGGGATTAGAGTCCCAGTACTTATAGGCAGGCCACCATTCAGAGATTCTGAGGATAACACAGCACGAAATCTCTCAATCTTTCTCCCAAAATAGGAACAGGAAATGTAGGCCACTCACTGGCCATTTTGGGTGGTAAGGAGGTGAGGTGGAGAGAGAGAGATGCGCCAGAAAAGTCACTGCAAGAGGGAATCAGGCAATGGCTAATTTCAGAAAGCAAATGACCCTTTTTATTAAAGAAGTAATGAATCTCTGAATTGTTTACAACAGCATCATATCTTTGTACTCCATATTCATGGAGTGTAATGCAGTGAAGAAGTTTGTTAAAATACAAACTCAACCATACAAATAGGCAGCAGTCCACTTCCTTCCCACTTTTTAGGAAATCAAATTACTAAAGAAATTAATCCAATGAAATCTGGCACATCTCAGAATTATTTTAAATACACCAGAGGTCTAAACCTCATATTTCCTAGGGCAAATAGGTACTTGAATATTAAAATATTGAGAAGAGAAGCTGATAGTCAACTCTCTAAGAATGATTTCACCTCCACATTATTTTAAAAAGTTCACTATAATTTATATGTGCTTTTGATAAGCATTAAGTTAGAAGTATAATATCACTTCTTTGGTTAAGTATCTGTCATAATTTCCACTAAAATACATTTTTTTCTAGGCTAATATTTAACAAGAAATTTAAGAGTCCTTTTTAAGTTAACAACAGTGATACATAAATTTAAACACATTTTGCTTAACAATATATTTAAACACTGATAAAATGTAATTTCTAAATACTTGCTTCTTTTTGTGAAAATTAAGTTTGGTACATTGATAAACAAAACATGACATTATCCAAAGGAGAGAATTAACTACAGTAACAGAATAACTTATTTCAATTAATACCCAAGGATATTTTGTAGTTTGAATCTTGAGCATAGCAAATTGTGGTATAGTAATAAGTACTAGTTGTTGTTCAGTTGCTAAGTTGTGTCTAATTCTTTGGGACCCCATGGACTGCAGCATGCCAGGCCTGCCTATCCCTCATTATCTACCAATGTCTGCCCAAGTTCATGTCCAATGAGTGCCAGGAAGCTGCTCAAATCTCTATGCAGCTCTTTTAGTCTAAGACTGGAACATTTTTATACTAAAAAGTAACATTCAGGTTCATTTATTTTCATGTATTTGCCATTGTATTTATGATATGATTTAAGTCCTTAAGAATAACCCCATTGTTTAAATTCCAAGTAAGCAGAAATAATTACCATTTAAAGAAATATCATTTTATTTATATGGGGATTTTAATAGAGCAGGAGAACTTATGATGGCTTGTGCTTGTGAAATATTGCCTGAATATTTTAGGTGAATATAATTATCATGAATAGTTTAGGCCTAAGTTCTGTAAACACAATAAACTATATCCATGCTGTATACACATGCAGGCACACATATGGAAAACACCCTTTTACACAATTCAATTAAACATTTTGCAGTTCTCTGCAACACTATTATTCTGGAGAAGAAATTAAGGCATGTCTGCATTCATTATTCATAAACTATTTACTGGACAGTAATCAGTTACTATAGTAGGTGAGATACTATACAATGATTCTGCTTTAATGAAGTATGGTATCTAGCAAGAAGAGACATCTTAGTATGTTTAGTCTAACAGGGATCCCAAGATTCCTCTCAAGGATCTACTTTCTTTTCCTGCTGCTGCTGCTGCTGCTATGTTGCTTCAGGCGTGTCCGACTCTGTGCTACCCCATAGATGGCAGTCCACCAGGCTCTGCCATCCCTGGGATTCTCCAGGCAAGAACACTGGAGTGGGTTGCCATTTCCTTCTCCAATGCATTAAAGTGAAAAGTGAAAGTGAAGTCACTTCAGTTGTGTCCGACTCTGTGTGTCCCCATAGACGGCAGCCCATCAGGCTCCTCTGTCTAGGGGATTTTCCAGGCAAGAGTACTGCAGTGGGGTGCCATTGCCTTTTCCATTTCTTTTCCTCAGTTCAGTTCAGTTCAGTCGCTCAGTCGTGTCCAATTCTTTGTGACCCCATGAATCACAACACTCCAGGCCTCCCTATCCATCAACAACTCCCGGAGTTCACTCAAACTCACATCCATCGAGTCAGTGATGCCATGCAGCCATCTCATCCTCTGTCGTCCCCTTCTCCTCCTGCCCCCAATCACTCCCAGCATCAGAGTATTTTCCAATGAGTCAACTCTTCACATGAGGTGGCCAAAGTTTTGGGGTTTCAGCTTTAAATTGTTCCTTCCAAAGAACACTCAGGACTGATCTCCTTCAGAATGGACTGGTTGTATCTCCTTGCAGTCCAAGGGACTATCAAGAGTCTTCTCCAACACCACAGTTCAAATGCATCAATTCTTCAGCACTCAGCTTTCTTCACAGTCCAACTCTCACATCCATACATGACCACTGGAAAAACCATGGTCTTGAATAGATGGATCCTTGTTGGCAATGTCTCTGCTTTTGAATATGCTATCTAGGTTGGTCATAACTTTCCTTCCAAGGAGTAAGCATCTTTTAATTTTTAATTTCATGGCTGCAGTCACAATCTACAGTGATTTTGGAGCCCCCCCAAATTAAGTCTGACACTGTTTCCACTGTTTCCCCATGCATTTCCCATGAAGTGATGGGACCAGATGCCAAGATCTTAGTTTTCTGAATGTTGAGCTTTAAGCCAACTTTTTCACTCTCCTCTTTCACTTTTATTAAGAGGCCTTTTAGTTCCTCTTCACTTTCTGCCATAAGGGTTGTGCCATCTGCATATTGGAGGTTATTGATATTTCTCCTGGCAATCTTGATTCCAGCTTGTGCTTCTTCCAGCCCAGCGTTTCTCATGATACGGCACCCCACTCCAGTACTCTTGCCTGGAAAATCCCATGCACAGAGGAGCCTGGTAGGCTGCAGTCCATGAGGTCGCTAAGAGTCGGACACGACTGAGCGACTTCACTTTCACTTTTCACTTTCATGCATTGGAGAGGGAAATGGCAACCCACTCCAAAGTTCTTGCCTGGAGAATCCCAGGGACGGGGGAGCCTGGTGGACTGCCATCTATGGGGTCACACAGAGTCGGACATGACTGAAGCAACTTAGCAGCAGCAGCAGCAGCACTCTGTATATAAGTTAAACAAGCAGTGTTACAATATACAGCCTTGACATACTCCTTTTCCTATTTGGAACCAGTCTGTTGTTCCATGTCCAGTTCTAACTGTTGCTTCCTGACCTGCAAATAGGTTTCTCAAGAGGCAGGTCAGGTGGTCTGGTATTCCCATCTCTTTCAGAATTTTCCACAGTTTATTGGGATCCACACAGTCAAAGGCTTTGGCATAGTCAACAAAGCAGAAATAGATGTTTTTCTGGAACTCTCTTGCTCTTTCCATGATCCAGCGGATGTTGGCAATTTGATCTCTGGTTCCTCTGCCTTTTCTAAAACCAGCTTGAACATCACGAAGTTCACGGTTCATGTATTGCTGAAGCCTGGCTTGGAGAATTTTGAGCATTACTTTACTAGCGTGTGAGATGAGTGCAATTGTGCGGTAGTTTGAGCATTCTTTGGCATTGCCTTTCTTTAGGATTGGAATGAAAACTGACCTTTTTCCAGTCCTGTGGCCACTGCTGAGTTTTCCAAATTTGCTGGCATATTGAGTGCAGCACTTTCATAGCATCATCTTTCAGGATTTGAAATAGGTACCACCAAAAGAAAGTAAAAGAGAGAGAGAAGTCAGCATTCACAATTGATACACTATGTGTTTGTATGGCTTACAAAGTGTTTTGTCCTGAAGCGATTTTTAGTGGTGCCGTTAACCAAGATCCCTATTAGGGAAAAAGTCAGAAATTTTCTGCTACCCAGAAACCAATAAATTCAAACTCTATTGTAATGATATTAAACAACTTTATACTATTTAAAATTTACTAACATTTAGGCTTTTTGTAAATTTATGTTAACTTCATCTAGAGCATTTGAGGTCATAGCAGCCCTCCTATGTTTTTTCTTCTTTTTTTTTTTTCTATTTTTTCTTTCATCTCCTTTCTTTTCCGCTAAATGTTATACCTCTAGCATGCAGAAATAACGTTTTGCTCAGATGTACAGCTCAAGTATATTGCAGAGCTCTTAACACTTGCTCTGTGTTACTGTTTCTCTATTTGTTAGATTCTGATTGGTCACATTATCTTGACCCACACCTCGTATGACTTTATATCTGTAGGGTTGTTGGAAGCCTTGCTTCAGGTACACAACTCAGAATTTGATCCTGACAAGTAAGTTCCTCACTTGGCAGTGCCTCAAGCCCGGCACTGCCTGAATGATGTCTACATAGGTCATCAGCAAAGCTGTGTGATTAAAATGGATTCTGGAAGGAGGGTCAGATGTGGACACTGTGTAAGACATTTCTCCTCTTATCACAATGAAGATTTTGTTTAAAAGAGATTTAATTATCATTGAGCTGCAGAAAATGTTCAGTTATAGTTAATCAACTTTGGGGAATTGTGCTGAAATACAGACATGGACTATATATGATAAAAATTATTTGCAATAGGGAAATAACAGAAGATACTGAATGGTACTTTCTTGGGATCCAAAATCACTGCCAATGGTGACTGCAGCCATGAAATTAAAAGATGATTGCTTTTTGGAAGAAAAGCTATGACAAACCTAGAAAGCATATTAAAAAGAGAGACATTATTTTCCCAAGAAAGGTCCACATAGTCAAAGTTATGGTTTTTCTGGTAGTCATGTATGATTATGAGAGTTGGACCATAAAGAAGGCTGAGCATCAAAGAGTTGATGCTTTTGAACTGTGGTATTGGAGAAGACTCTTGAGAATCCCTTGGCCTGCAAAGTGATCCAACTAATCAATCCTAAGGAAATCACTGAATATTCACTGAAAGGACTAGTGAAAGTGAAAGTCATTCAGTCATGTCCAACTCTTTGTGACCCCATGGGCTAACAGTTCATGGAATTCTCTAGCCCAGGCCAGAATACTGGAGTAGGTAGGCGTTTCCTTCTCCAGGGGATCTTCCCAACCCAGGGATCAAACCTAGAACTCCTGCATTGCAGGAGGATTCTTTACCAGTTGAGCCACCAGGGAAGCCTGCTGATGCTGAAGCTGAAGCTCTAATACTTTGGCCACCTGATGCAAAGAGCTGACTCATTAGAAAAGACCCTGATGCTGGGAAAGATTGAAGGTGGGAGGAGAAGGGGATGACAAAGAATGAGATGGTTGGATGGCATCACTGACTCAATGGGCATGAGTTTGAGCGAGCTCCAGGAGATGGTGAAGGACGGGGAAACCTGACGTGCTGCAGTCCATGCAGTTGCAAATAGTCAGACATGACTGAGCAACTGAACAACAGTAAATGGTAATGAAAGTGTTAGGTAAATTAAGAGATGGCAAAACTATGCCATTTACATTTGATTATAAGCACAATAAAAAATTAAAAAAAGCATGAAATATGCTTGGGATAACACTAAATGACTAAGACACTCACACAGAGAGCCATTTAATAGAACCAGCCCTCCCAAGTTGGTGGTGCTTAACTTTTCCACACTTAGGAACTTGCTGATGATATAAACACTCTCTCCTAAACACAGTATTTGGCATTTTTTAGGGATCTGATGGCTTTTGGCTGGGGAGGAGTCTCCTGCTGGCCAGAAGTTATAAGTTCCAGTTTAAGAATATGGACGAGCTTAATTTTATCTATTTCTTAGGTTCATCTGTATTTTAGAAATGGATATCTAGACCATAATTACTGTAAATGGCTGCTTCATGAAAAGGCTACAGATTTCAGACTATATCTTATTCTCCTTCCAGACAATAAACATAGCAACAAATCCCAGAGAAACATGGAGGGATTTCATAGCTTGCCCAGAATATAGTAGAGCTTCTTCTACTTAAACCTGGGAGTTCTGATCACACCTGTCTCTGAAGGCTGAATTGAGCTCAGTTTTAGAGAAAAATTAATACTTTAAACATTTTACATAATATTTGTTTAACACATGGCAGCATCTCTCAGGAGAATCTCACTACATGTAGGTGATTAGTGAGCCTCGAGCCTAACAGGAATCACATGTGGGTAAGCTTTCACTCTGGCAACACTAATTAGTATCAAAACAATCTATCTCTCTTGCTATTTGATCTCTATTTCTTACCAACCCATCACATTTGATTTGCAATCTATAAATGCCAAAATGCAAATAAACAATCAGATTTTTCTCAAATATTAATATTAATAAATTTAATCTTGGAGATATAATGGTTTTTGCAAGTTGGGTGTAACTAAATGCAGTGTCCTAATATTCTACTGACAGATGCTGACTGCACTTAGAAGCGGGTGGGGGTGGGGGGGGGTGGTTCTAATGAGATCCCTGACTCCAGAAAGTTCATTTGCTACATTTCAGACAAAGAGTATTTGTCTTGTAAGGATTAACAGGTAGGAGATTCTGAACTATAACAATATTAATTCTTTGGAGAACTTCTAATCTTTTTTTTGTTGTTCCTCATTTTAAAGCAATTCATGATCTCATAAGTCATTTTTACTAACTAGTCTGCACGTTTTGTAGAGAAGCACGTTTTGTGGAGAAGGAAATGGCAACCCACTCCAGTGTTCTTGCCTGGAGAATCCCAGGGATGGGGGAGCCTCGTGGGCTGCCGTGTATGGGGTCGCACAGAGTCGGACACGACTGAAGCGACTTAGCAGCAGCAGCAGTAGCAGTACCTTGTAAATTATCATGTATAGTCACCTATTTAGAATGAAAGACCTCAAAATACAATTCAGTGGAGAAAGTGTAGTATTTTCAGTGTAAATGCTGGGACAATAAGAAATGCCCATGCAAAACAATGAATTTCAATCAATACCTTGTACCTTAGATGACAGACTTCTCAAAACAGATCATAGACCAAAATGAATCACCTAAAAGTACAAAATTTCTAAAGAAAACACAGGAGAAAATGTTTATGTCCTTCAATTAGGCAAGGCCTGTTTCTTAGAAACATGATACACAAGTGAAAACACATGATATATAAACAAAAATTTCTAAATTAGTTTTCAGCAAAATTTAGAACCTCTGCAGTTAGAATGCTGGGGGGTTCTGATGTCTTGAAAACATTGTTAAAGAGTGAAAAGCAGGCCACATTTATAAATCACATATTCGATAAAATCTTATAGGATATATAAAGAACAAAAAAGCCCAATTAAGGTAGGTAGGATAATAGATATTCCAAAAGAAGATATATAGATGGCAAATAAATAAATAATGGGCTTCCCTCATAGCTCAGTTGGTAAAGAATCTGCCTGCAATGCAGGAGACCTGGATTCAGTCCCTGTGTTGGGAAGATCCTCTGGAGAAGGAAATGGCAACCCACTCCAGTATTATCTGGAGAGCCCCATGGACAGAGGAGCCTGGCAGGCTAGTCCATGGGGTCACAAGAGTCGGACATGACTTAGTGTCTAGATCAGATCAGATCAGTTTCTCAGTCATGTCCAACTCTTTGCGACCCCATGAATCGCAGCACGCCAGGCCTCCTTGTCCATCACCAACTCCCAGAGTTCACTGAGACTCACATCCATTGAGTCAGTGATGCCATCCAGCGATCATATCCTCTGTCGTCCCCTTTTCCTCCTGCCCCCAATCTCTCCCAGCATCAGAGTCTTTTCCAATGAGTCAACTCTTCGCATAAGGTGGCCAAAGTACTGGAGTTTCAGCTTTAGCATCATTCCTTCCAAAGAAATTCCAGGGCTGATCTCCTTCAGAATGGACTAGTTGGATCTCTTTGCAGTCCAAGGGACTATCAAGAGTCTTCTCCAACACCACAGTTCAAAAGCATCAATTCTTCCGCGCTCGGCCTTCTTCACAGTCCAACTCTCACATCCATACATGACCACTGGAAAAACCATAGCCTTGACTAGATGGACCTTTGTTGGCAAAGTAATGTCTCTGCTTTTGAATATGCTATCTAGGTTGGTCATAACTTTCCTTCCAAGGAGTAAGCGTCTTTTAATTTCATGGCTACAGTCACCATCTGTAGTGATTTTGGAGCCCAGAAAAATAAAGTCTGACACTATTTCCACTGTTTCCCCATCTATTTCCCATGAAGTGATGGGACCGCATGCCATGATCTTCGTTTTCTGAATGTTGAGCTTTAAGCCAATATATTCACTCTCCACTTTCACTTTCATCAAGACACTTTTGAGTTCCTCTTCACTTTCTGCCATAAGGGTGGTGTCATCTGCGTATCTGAGGTTATTGATATTTCTCCCGGCAATCTTGATTCCAGCTTGTGTTTCTTCCAGTCAAGCGTTTCTCATGATGTAGTCTGCATATAAGTTAAATAAACAGGGTGACAATATACAGCCTTGATGTACTCCTTTTCCTGTTTGGAACCAGTCTGTTGTTCCATGTCCAGTTCTAACTGTTGCTTCCTGAGCTGCATATAGGTTTCTCAAGAGGCAGGTCAGGTGGTCTGGTATTCCCATCTCTTTCAGAATTTTCCACAGTTTATTGTGATCCACATAGTCAAAGGCTTTGGCATAGTCAATAAAGCAGAAATAGATGTTTTTCTGGAACTCTCTTGCTTTTTCCATGATCCAGTGGATGTTGGCAATTTGATCTCTGGTTCCTCTGCCTTTTCTAAAACCAGCTTGAACATCAGGAAGTTCACGGTTCACATATTGCTGAAGCCTGCCTTGGAGAATTTTGAGCATTACTTTACTAGCCTGTGAGATGAGTGCCATTGTGCAGTAGTTTGAGCATTCTTTGGCATTGCCTTTCTTTAGGATTGGAATGAAAACTGACCTTTTCCAGTCCTGTGGCCACTGCTGAGTTTTCCAAATTTGCTGGCATATTGAGTGCAGCACTTTCACAGCATCATCTTTCAGGATTTGAAATAGCTCAACTGGAATTCCATCACCTCCACTAGCTTTGTTTGTAGTGATGCTTTCTAAGGCCCACTTGACTTCACATTCCAGGATGTCTGGCTCTAGGTCAGTGATCACACCATCATGATTATCTGGGTCATGAAGATCTTTTTTGTACAGTTCTTCTGTGTATTCTTGCCATTTCTTCTTAATATCTTCTGCTTCTGTTAGGTCCATACCATTTCTGTCCTTTATCTAGCTCATCTTTGCATGAAATATTCCTTTGGTATCTCTGATTTTCTTGAAGAGATCCCTAGTCTTTCCCATTCTGTTGTTTTCCTCTATTTCTTTGCATTGATCGCTGAAGAAGGCTTTCTTGTCTCTTCCTGCTATTCTTCGGAACTCTGAATTCAGATGCTTATGTCTTTCCTTTTCTCCTTTGCTTCTCTTCTTTTCACAGCTATTTGTAAGGCCTCCCCAGACAGCCATTTTGCTTTTTTGCATTTCTTTTCTATGGGAATGGTCTTGATCCCTGTCTCCTGTACAATGTCACAAACCTCATTCCGTAGTTCATCAGGCACTCTATCTATCAGATCTAGGCCCTTAAATCTATTTCTCACTTCCACTGTATAATCATAAGGGATTTGATTTATGTCATACCTGAATGGTCTAGTGGTTTTCCCTACTTTCTTCAATTTCAGTCTGAATTTGGCAATAAGGAGTTCATGGTCTGAGCCACAGTCAGCTCCTGGTCTTGTTTTTGCTGACTGTACAGAGCTTTTCCATCTTTGGCTGCAAAGAATATACACACACAAATAGTCCTCATTGTATTTTGCCTCATTCTGTCTTCTTTTCTAACTTCAAAATGTAGATGCTTGGCTCATTAATTTTAAGTCTTTATTGTTTCCTTGTAAATATTTTTAATGCAATAAATTCTTCTCTAGTTACTAATTTAGATACCTCTAAAGTTTCATTATCTAATTCTTCATTGGTTACTCAGTCCCAGATATGTTCCCTTTCCCATTCTGATTTAGTTGATCATTAGGCTATTTAGAAGACATGTGTTTTAAGTTATCTTTTAAAATTGACCGATTCATTTCGATATTTGGCAAAACTAATACAATATTGTAAAGTTTAAAAATAAAATAAAATTTAAAAAATGAATAAATAAAATTGATCTTTAATTGTATGTGTCTCCTCACCGCCACCCTTCCTGACCTTCAATGTGGGATAGCTCCTCTAGGCCCTCCTGCACCCGTGCAGGACGTGAACGGTTCTGTGTGTGCATATATGTGTATAAATTATAAAGAAATTCATTAGAATGATATGTACCAAATTAATGGTTGTGATTACTTGTGCTCACAGAGAGATGAAACATGTTTTGGCAAGGTATTGACATACACAGTTTCACCTATACTGGATATATTTTTTTAATGGGTTGTGCATATGTGTACGCTTGTATTTGTCTACGCTTTTTATATATCTGAAATGTCTCATAACAACATTTTAAAAACTTTGCTAATATTCTCCCTGACTCACTCATTACTAATTTAATTTCAAAAAATATATATTTTTTTAATTTTAAAATGTCATTTATCCGAATTAGTATTCTGAGTATTTTCTTATTATTATCACTGACTTTCAACTTTGTTCTTTAGTACCAAATCTAGAAAATATATGAGAGGAAATGTTATAATTTTAGGAAATAAATATCCAGTTCAAGGTCTTAAAGTAACCTTTCTTATTCTTTTAATCTACTTGTTTTTTTATGTTTAACTGCTCTAGATCACTTCTTCTGTTCTTTATTTTTTAAAATGTAGTCTTTTTAAAGGGAATGCTTCTTAGCAACTGTAAGACACATAAAGCACAAGTAAGTGCATATAATTGACATTGAATGATTGCAATAAATGGCTGTATAAAATCCATTTTGCCATACATTTTGTATAATACGACATAAGCTATTCTTTTGTTTCTTTTCCTCCTTTTGGGGCTTTAATTTTCAGTTAGTCATTGGCTTACATCTTATCTCCCACCATAATGGTAGAAATTAATGGAATAAAAGGAGTCTCTTCAAAGACAAATTATCATTTGACTGATCTGCTTCAGTAAGTGCAAATTCCCTCTGCACCTATTAAAAGGTTTAGAAAGGTTAAAAAAAAAAAAAAAAGTGTTAACTAAAATTGTGTTTCCTTTCTTAGACCATAAAACTTTCGTTTATTTCATCTGTTAAACCCTTTTGTAAATACAGTAATTTTGAAGCCTTCCAATATTGTGTGATACATATTTTGGCATAGTAGCTATTCTGGATTTCTTCCATGGTACTTTAATTTTGTGGTTCAGTGAGCAAAACTAAGATTTCTCCAGGAGGATTTGTACTTAAAACAGTCAGGGGTGTACTGCCTGATGAGACATTCAATCTTTTCCCTTGATGAGAGTGTCTGGTCAGAAAAGCCCTTTTGTTTTTGAACTCAGAAAAGGTTTTAAAGAAAATTACCACCCAAATAGTAAAACGCAACCAAGGTTTTCTCAGTACTATGCACTACACAGCATCACAATCTAATACAAGTTTAGTAAAGGTTTTCAGAGGCTGTTATTTGTTATGATAAAATATACCTCTCTCTCTCTTTTCTTTATTTAACCTCTTAACCTCAGAGCAGTATTCAGAAATTCCATGTCAGAGAGTAAGTTAACAATGACATATTTTATATTATTAAATCCTCAAAACAATCAAATGAAGTAGGTCTTAGTAAATGTCATCTGCAGAGGAGAAAGGAGTGCTAGAAAAATTAGCTAATATCCCCACTGCCAAATAGATGGTGAATGATGCCTCTAGGAATCAGAGGCATGTCTTTTTGATACCCAAACCTCAAATAAGTCAAATATTCTAATAAAATAAGACAATTTAGAACTCAGTTAATCACAAATATTTATTGAGTGACCTGATGGCTCAGTGGTAAAGGATCTACCTCCAATGCAGGAGGCACAGGTTCAATCCCTGGGTCAGGAAGATACCCTGGAGAAGGAAATGACAACCCACTCCAGTATTCTAGCCTGGGAAATCCCATGGACAGAGGAGCTTGGTGGGCTACAGTCCATGGAGTCATAAAAGAACCAAACTTAGCAAGTAAACAATAACAACAATATTTAATATTGTTGTCTATTGCACAATTTCTGGTCAATGACTTTACTAAACCATACCTTCCCACCAGGTTCTCATAACATGGATATGTCTTATATTCTTGAGTATATAAAGCCAGGTTTCTGTGGGTCATAGAGCACCCCACCTCCTCTTGCAAGTTTTGATCCACTTCAGTTCTAACCCTCTCTCTCTTTTTATCCTTATCTGTTCTATTCAGTTAAGGAGCTTCTCAAATCATGTACCTCATCTTGAAAGACTCTTCTCTTCCTAAATGTCTGAGAAACTTGTATACTGAGGACTGCTGCTGGCTAGAAGACAGTTTCATGGACCAACCCTGGGTTTGACTTGTAATTCCCCACTTTTAGGAGGACCAACCCTGGGTTTGACTTGTAATTCTCCACTTTTAGGAGGAGGAAAGTTTCCTCTCCCCCTATCGGTTCTTCTGTCTGCTTGAAGAATTAAATTGACAAGAGACAGTTAAAGCATTACAGAAAAGTTTAATAACAGGTATACATGGGGAACCTGGAGAAGAAAATGGAAACACACTCAAGTATTCTTGCCTGGGAAATCCAGGAAATCTTGCCTGGAGGACTACAGCCCATAGGGCTGCAAACAGTCAAATCAGTGACTAAAAAGCAACAACAATACATGGGGAAACCCAGGAAAATTGAGTAACTCACCAAAATGGCTGAGTTCAGTTCAATTCAGTTCATTTGCTCAGTTGTGTCTGACTCTCTGCAACCCCATGGACTGCAGCATGCCAGGCCTCCCTGATCATCACCAACTCCTGGACCTTACTCAAACTCATGTCCACTGAGTCTGTGATGCCATCCAACAATCTCATCCTCTGTCGTCCCCTTCTCCTACTGCCTTCAATCTTTCCCAGCATCAGGGAAAGATTTTTTGGAAAGGTTTTTGTTGGAAAGACTTTTCCAACAAGTCAGTTCTTCCCATCAGGTGGCCAAAGTATTGCAGTTTCAGATTTAGCATCATTCCATCAGGTGAATATTCAGGACTGATTATTCACTGTATATAACCAGTAGGGTGGACTGATTGGATCTCCTTGCAGTCCAAGGGACTGTCAAGAGTCTTCTCCAATATCATAGTCTAAAAGCATCAATTCTTTGGTGCTCAGCTTTCTTTATATACAACTCTCACATCCATACATGACTACTGGAAAAACCATAGCTTTGACTAGACAGATCTTTCCTGGCGAAGTAATGTCTCTGCTTTTTAATATGATAGGTTGGTCATAACATTTCTTCCAAGGAGCAAGCGTCTTTTAATTTCATGGCTGCTGTTACAATCTGCAGTGATTTTGGAGCCCAAGAAAATAAAGTCGGCCACTGTTTTCATGGTTTCCCCATCTATTTGCCATGAAGTGATGGAACCAGATGCCATGATCTTATTTTTCTGAATATTGAGTTTAAGCCAAATTTTTCACTCTCCTCTTTCACTTTCATCAAGAGGCTCTTTAGTTCTTCTTCACTTTCTGCCATAAGGCGGGTGTCATCTGCATATCTGAGGTTAATGATATTTCTCCGAGCAATCTTGATTCCAGCTTATCCTTCACCTAGCCCAGCGCATCTCATAATACACTCTGCATATAAGTTAAATAAGCAGGGTGATGATATACAGCCTTGATGTACTTCTTTCCCTATTTGGAACCAGCCTGTTGTTCCATGTCCAGTTATAACTGTTGCTTCTTGACCTGCATACAGATTTCCCAAGAGGAAGGTCAGGTTGTCTGATATTCCCGTCTCTTGAAGAATTTTCCACAATTTGTTGTGATCCACACAATCAAAAGCTTTGGCATAGTCATTTAACAGAAGTAGATGTTTTTCTGGAACTCTCTTTCTTCTTTGATGATCCAGTGGATGTTGACATTTTGATGTCTGGTTCCTCTGCCTTTTCTAAATCCACTTTGAATGTCTGGAAGTTCACAGTGCACATACTATTGCAGCTTGTCTTGGAGAATTTTGAGCATTACTTTCCTAGTGTGTGAGATGAGTGCAATCCTGTGGTAGTTTGAGCATTCTTTGGCATTGCCTTTCTTTGGGATAGGAATGAAAACTGATCTGTTCCAATCCTGTGGCCACTGCTGAGTTTTCCAAATTTGCTGGCATATAGAGTGCAGCACTTTCACAGCATCATCTTTTAGGATTTGAAATAGCTCAACTGGAATTCCATCACCTCCTCTAGCTTTGTTTGTAGTGGGGCTTCCTAAGGTCCACTTGACTTTGCTTTCCAGGATGTCTGACTAGGTGAGTGATCACACCATCGTGATTATCTGGGTCATAAAGATCTTTTTTGAACAGTTCTTCTATTTTCTTGCCACCTCTTCTTAGCATATTCTGCTTCTGTTAGGTCCATAATATTTCTGTCTTTTATTGTGCCCATCTTTGCATGAAGTGTTCCCTTGGTATCTCTAATTTTCTTGAAGAGATCTCTAGTCTTTACATTCTATTATTTTTCTCTATTTCTTTGCATTTTCACTGAGGAAGGCTTTCTTATCTCTCCTTGCTATTCTTTGGAACTCTGCATTCAAATGTATATCTTTCCTTTTCTCCTTTGCCTTTCTTTTATCTTCTTTTCACAGCTATTTGTAAGGCCTCCTCATACAACCATTTTGCCTTTTTGCATTCATTTTTCTTGGGGATGGTCTTGATTCCTGCCTCCTGTGTCATGAACCTCCGTCCATAGTTCTTTAAGCACTCTGTATATCAGATCCAATCCCTTGAATCTGTTTGTCACTTTTACTGTATAAAGGATTTGATTTAGGTCATACTTGAATGGTCTAGGTTGGTCATAACTTTTCTTCCAAGGAGTAAGAGTCTTTTAATTTCATGGCTGAAGTCACCATCTGCAGTGATTTTGGAGCCAGAAAAATAAAGTCCTACACTGTTTCCACTGTTTCCCCATCTATTTCCCATGAAGTCATGGGACCAAACGCCATGAAATTCATTTTCTGAATGTTGAGCTTTAAGCCAACTTTTTCACTTTCCTCTTTCACTTTCATCAAGAGGCTTTTTAGTTCCTCTTCACTTTCTGCCATAAAAGTGGTGTCATCTGCATATGTGAGGTTATTGATATTTCTCCCAGCAGTCTCGTTTTCCAACTTGTGCTTCTTCCAGCCCAGCGTTTCTCATGATGTACTCTGCATTTAAGTTAAATGAGCAGGGTGACAATATACAGCCTTGATGTACTCCTTTTCCTGTTTGGAACCAGTCTGTTGTTCCATGTCCAGTTCTAACTGTTGCTTCCTGACCTGCATATAGGTTTCTCAAGAGGCAGGTCAGGTGGTTTGGTATTCCCATCTCTTTCAGAATTTTCGGCTATGGTTTTTCCAGTGGTCATGTATGGATGTGAGAGTTGGACTGTGAAGAAAGCTGAGTGCTGAAGAATTGAATCTTTTAAACTGTGGTGTTGGAGAAAACTCCTGAGAGTCCCTTGTGGACTGCAAGGACTTCCAACCAGTCCATTCTGAAGGAGATTAGCCCTGGGTGTTCTTTGGAGGGAATGATGCTAAAGCTGAAGCTCCAGTACTTTGGCCACCTCATGTGAAGATTTCACTCATTGGAAAAGACTCTGATGCTGGGAGGGATTGGGGGCAGGAGGGAAAGGGGACAACAGAGGATGAGATGGCTGGATGGCATCGCCAACTCGACGGACGTGAGTCTGGGTGAACTCCGGGAGTTGGTGATGGACAGGGAGACCTGGTGTGCTGCAATTCATGGGGTCACAAAGAGACACAACTGAGTGGCTGAACTGAACTGAACTGAACTGAATGGTCTAGTCGTTTTCCCTACTTTCTTCAATTTAAGTCTGAATTTGGCAATAAGGTGTTCACGATCTGAGCCACAGTCAGCTCTCAGTCTTGTTTTTGCTGACTGTATAGATCTTCTACATCTTTGGCTGCAAAGAATATAATCAGTCTGATTTTGGTATTGACCCTCTTTTGATGTCCATGTGTAGAGTCTTCTCTTGTGTTGTTATAAGAGGGTGTTTACTATGACCAGTGTGTTCTGTTAGCAATACTCTTAGCCTTTGCCCCATTTCATTGTGTTCTCCAAGGCCAAATTTGCCTGTTACTCCAGGTATTTCTTGACTTCCTACTTTTACATTCCAGTCTGTATAATGAAAAGGACATCTTTTTTGGGTATTAGTTCTAAAAGGTCTTGTAGGTCTTCATTGAACCATTTAACTTCAGCTTCTTCAGCATTACTGGTTGGGGCCTAGACTTGGATTACTGTGATGTTAAATGGTTTACCTTGGAAATGAACAGAGGTCATTCTGTCATTTTTGAGATTGCATCCAAGGACTGCATCTCAGACTCTTGTGTTGGCCATGATGGCTACTCCATTTCTTCTAAGGCATTCTTGCCCACAGTAGTAGATATAGTGATCCTCTAAGTTAAATTCACCCATTCCAGTCACTTTAGTTCACTGATTCCTAAAATCTTGACGTTCACTCTTGCCATGTCCTGTTTGACCACTACCTGTTTGACCAAAATGGCTGAAGCCCTCACCTTTATCATTTTCATCTGAGAACAGAAGAGGATGTTGGAGATGGTGGCTTTGGAACTTGAGTGGGGATGAAGGCAATTGACATGCAGATGGAAAAGCACATGTTTGATGAACATGTGTTTGCTGGCCCTGCAGAGACAATGGGGCACAGAGTGGATGCTGATCTTTAGGACCTGTATAGAACTTCTCCACCACACTGGCCCTTATTCTTTGCAGATATCTCTGGTGATATCTCTATTCTGAGAACAGGCTCTCTGTACAATTTTTTTAGGGCTATTAATGAGGAGGTCTAAGCATCTCCCTGAATCTTTTGGGCCTTAATTGCTTTCAGTTTGGAATAATATGCACAGCATAGAAATTTGGGGATGCCAATTTTGCCTCTCTGTATCACAAATGCTCAGCCCAGTTTCATATCCTTCTTTTCCCTTATATAAGACCAAGCCAATTATGGACATTTCTAGGGAATAACATGTTTATTGTCAGTTAAAAAGTGAATGTGTATATCAGGAATCATTTCAAGAAAAAAAAAAAGCTATAATACTTCTGAACTCACCAACTGTTGACTGAAGGACTTTATGATTTGTTCTATTTACTTAATTAACCCTGAAGTTTCCTGATTGGCTATGAGAAAAGCAGGAAGAAAATCAGTGGGGAAAGTGTTTGCTTACTAATAGCTAAAAATCAAGGAGGAAACAATTTTCTATTTATCTGCCAGACTAGAGAAAATCATTCTAATTTGGAGAATAAGCCCTTATTACCTAATTAACAGATCCTACTCTAAAAAGGTTTAGGCACAAAATAAATAGAAATGCTTAACTGAACAGAATATATAGAAGCAGACTCAGAAGTCTTTTAATACTTCTGAGCATCTGTTTCACCATCTAAAAAATTAATGGATTGGATAATGTCATTTCTAAAATATCTTTCTACTTAAATGATTTATAATCTACACTCTGACCAGTGAAATCTCTGACAACTGGGCTCTCAGGAGGATCATTGTAAAGACATATTTAAGAGATGTGTTTATGTAGATTAATATTCATTAACTGAAAAATTGTTGTCTATCTTTGTATCTATGTCTATATTGTCAACAGAAAGAAAAACACTCAGTATGAGAGCTGTGAGTTTCAGTTTTATTCGGGGACCATACTGAGGACTACAGCCCAGAAGGCAGCCTATCAGTAGCTTTCAGGATCTGTTCCAAACTGTCCTATATGTGTGTGTGTGTGTGTGTGTGTGTGTGTAGAGAGAGAGAATTTTGACCAAAAAATACACATGGTCAAGCATACATCTAGATAGAAGGTTATTGCTAATCATGAGAAACAGATATCTCAGTTAATGACTTTAGTGCTTTTCTATGTATGGGAATATGCAGACATCTGGGTTTATAATTTTTTTTCTTGAAATATAACTAAGAGTCTGTTTTCTCAAAGCTCAGAGTGTCATAACCTATTCTTCACCCTGAATTCCTTTTAGGGTATGCTGTATGTCAGTCACTGCAGTGGCTAAGGACTTGATCCTTATAGAACTGGTTGATGTGCAAGCATTCTTTGTTTTACAGTGTCTGTATGTATACACACACACACACACACACACACACACACACATACACACACATACTACCACTGATCTGATTTTGTGTTTATTCTCAACATTTATCCATGGGAAAATATTTACTGTCTACTTCAAAAGATACTAAATAAATGGAATTAGTGGAAGTGTTAGTCCCTAGCTGTATCCAAGTCTTTGTGACCTCAGCTCTTCTGTCTATGGAATTCTCCAGGCAAGATTATTGGAGTTATTAGCCATTCCTTTCTCTAGGGGATCTTCCTGACCCAGGGATCAAACCTGGGTCTCCTGCATTGTAGGCAGATTCTTTACTATCTGGGCCACCACGGAAGCCCCCTGTCTGATCTTTTTATGGGTATGTGTGTTGTGGGTGAAGGGGTGGAAATTTCATATTTAACCCATTAGTATTGTCTGAGAAGGTAGGCCACCAATGGGATAAAATGCAATATCAGTGTATTCAGAAAAGAAAAGTATTTTTTGTTTGTTTGTTTGTTTTCTGGCTACAAAGAAGAGGATGTTAAAATCAGCATATAGTTGTATTTCTGCAGTTGGATGAATAATGAAAAAGTCCAGAGGGAGATAAGGGTTGGAGCAAAGACCTGGTGGCTAACAGCAAGGGGTATATTCAAAGGTGGTAAAGAATCCTCATGCCAATGCAGGAGACATAGGAGACACAGGTTCAGTCCCTAGGGAGGGAGTGTCCCCTGAAGGAGGAAATGGCAACCCACTCCAGTATTCATGTCTGAAAAAAATCCTGTGGGCAGAGGAGCCTGGCAGACTATAGTCCATGGGGTTGCAAAGAGTCTGACACAACTGAGCAACTGAGCACACGCATATCCGAAAGAGGGTAAAGAGCTCAATTTGACTGGAGTAAAAAATTAAGGGCAGAATATGAGCCTGAATGTCAGATCATACTGAAGGAATGATCGATTTTAGTTTATTTTGGTTGTGACTGGGATGCAATTGAAAGATTTTAAGGATTTATGCAGTTAAAATATGAGTTAGAGATGAACTGGGAAAAGAGCTGACTAGAAGTGAAAAAAGACTTTTAGAAACTATTGTTATCATTGAATAAACTATTCAAATCATGTCTGAAAAGAGAAACGGAGGATCACTGAGACCTAGTGACTAATTGCATAACTGAGGGTAGGGAAAAGAAAACATGATTTTGAAATGGTATTAAGAAGAGTGGGCCTTTGAATGAAATAGGGGAGACAGGAAATTCTGCAGTTTGACAAGCAGATTGTTGCACTTGCAAGTCTAGATAAAGAGATTTTGCCTAGAAATATTTTAGATTCATTTGCAAAAGAAATATTGAATTAGGTGTTCCTTCTTTTTAGCTTGCAATATTATGTGAGATAAAAATAATTTCATTTTTAAATGAGGAAACTGAAACTCAGGTAGGTTACATGGCCTGTTCAAAGTCACACGCTGGGAATCCCCCAGGGGTCCAGTGGTTAGGACTCCACTTTCACTGCCAAGGGCCCTGGTTTGATCCCTGGTCAGGGAACTAAGATCCCACAAGCTGAAGCATGGCCAAAAAGAGTCATAATCATTCAACAATTGTGCTGAGATACATACTCTGTTTCAACTTTTTTTCTGAGAGTTTTGGTGAGAAAAATAGAGAAATTGAAAGAACAATACTTTAAAGATCTTGGTTTGTATGTTTGCCCTAATGTAGAAGTAGGAAAACACAGTGTTAAATGAAAATAAGTTTCATCTGCTGATGACTCCAGGTTTGGAAAGAGACTAATGAGAAATGGAACCAAAGTACAAGCTAGGGAGGAGCCAAGATGGCGGAGGAGTAGGACAGGGAGAACACTTTCTCCCCCACAAATTCATCAAAAGAGCATTTAAACGTCGAGTAAATTCCACAAAACAACTTCTGAATGCCGGCAGAGGACATCAGGCACCCAGAAAAGCAATCCAACTCTTCGAAAGGAGGTAGGAAAAAATATAAAAGACAAAAAAAGAGACAAAAGAGGGAGGGACGGAGCTCCGTTCCGGGAAAGGAGTCTTAAAAAGAGAGAAGTTTCCAAACACCAGGAAACCTTCTCACTGCCGAATCTGTGCCGAGCTTTGGAAGCACAGAGGGCAACATAACAGGAAGAAAAAATAAATAAACAATTAAAACTCGAAGATTGCAAGTCCTACGGTAACTCCCCCAGTGGAGAAGCAGCGCAGACGCCTGCAGGCGCCATTAACAAGCGGGGGCTGGGCAGGGAGGCGCAGCGCGGGCTGCATCGCTTAGAGTAAGAATCTGGCCTGAATACCCTGAGCACTATCTGAGCGAAATAATTTGGGCTAACAAACCAGACTGTGGGATATCTACTACGCAAAAAGCCAGCCCCAACCTAAGACCGCCAGGCCCGTGCACGGAACAAAGAATTGAACAGAGATAGCCGGCTGCAGACCTTCCCCCTCCGGTGATAGGCAGCCAGAGCCGGAAGGGGGCAATCGCAGCCCCAGAGAGACATTATCTATAAAACTGTAAGCAGGCTTCTTTGCTAACTAAAACTTCTTGGGGGTCTGGACGGTTAACATCTGCCTAAGAAGGTGCGCCGGTTTTGCGCCCAGATAACCGAGTGGCGGGGAGGCGATAAGTCGCAGCATTGGCGCTCGCCAAACACCTCATCACTTGAGCTGCTCGGACCTGGGAAGAGCACAATACTCAGGCCCAACTGAGTCTGTGCCTCTGAGGACTATCCGAGTGCCTGAGCCTGAGCGGCTTGGACCTGGGAGGTACATGCAACCCAGGGCCAGCCTTGGATTGTTCCCGGCGGAACAACCTAGAGCCCGAGCAGTGTGGGCAGGGAGGCTACACGCGCAGTGAGCGGGGGCAGACCCAGTGTGGCTGAGGCACTGCGAGCGCACGCTAGTGTTATTTGCTTGCAGCATCCCTCCCTCCCTCCCCACAGCGCGACTGAACAAAGAGAAGAAATACAGTTCCACCCATCAGAACACTGACACAAGCTTCCCTAACCAGGAAACCTTGACAAGCCACCTGTACAAACCCACACACAGTGAGGAATAGCCACAATAAAGAGAACTCCATAAACTGCCAGAATACAGAAAGGACACCCCATACTCAGCAATTTAAACAAGATGAAGAGACAGAGGAATAGCCAGCAGATAAAGGAACAGGATAAATGCCCACCAAACCAAACAAAAGAGGAAGAGATAGGGAATCTACCTGATAAAGAATTCCGAATAATGATAGTGAAATTGATCCAAAATCTAGAAATTAAAATGGAATCACAGATAAAGAGCTTGGAGACAAGGATTGAGAAGATGCAAGAAAGGTTTAACAAGGACCTAGAAGAAATAAAAAAGAGTCAATATACAATGAATAATGCAATAAATGAAATTAAAAACACTCTGGAGGCAACAAATAGTAGAATAACAGAGGCAGAAGATAGGATTAGTGAATTAGAAGATAGAATGGTAGAAATAAATGAATCAGAGAGAATAAAAGAAAAACGAATTAAAAGAAATGAGGACAATCTCAGAGACCTCCAGGACAATATTAAACACTACAACATTCGAATCATAGGGGTTCCAGAAGAAGAAGACAAAAAGAAAGACCATGAGAAAATACTTGAGGAGATAATAGTTGAAAACTTCCCTAAACTGGGGAAGGAAATAATCACCCAAGTCCAAGAAACCCAGAGAATCCCAAACAGGATAAACCCAAGGCGAAACACCCCAAGACACATATTACTCAAATTAACAAAGATCAAACACAAAGAACAAATATTAAAAGCAGCAAGGGAAAAACAACAAATAACACACAAGGGAATTCCCATAAGGATAACAGCTGATCTTTCAATAGAAACTCTTCAAGCCAGGAGGGAATGGCAAGACATACTTAAAATGATGAAAGAAAATAACCTACAGCCCAGATTATTGTACCCAGCAAGGATTTCATTCAAGTATGAAGGAGAAATCAAAAGCTTCTCAGATAAGCAAAAGCTGAGAGAATTCTGCACCACCAAACCAGCTCTACAACAAATACTAAAGGATATTCTCTAGACAGGAAACACAAAAACGGTGTATAAATTCGAACCCCAAACAATAAAGTAAATGGCAACGGGATCATATTTATCAGTAATTACCTTAAACGTAAATGGGTTGAATGCCCCAACAAAAAGACAAAGACTGGCTGAATGGATACAAAAACAAGACCCCTACATATGTTGTCTACAGGAGACCCACCTCAAAACAGGGGACACATACAGACTGAAAGTGAAGGGCTGGAAAAAGATTTTCCATGCAAATAGGGACCAAAAGAAAGCAGGAGTAGCAATACTCATATCAGATAAAATAGACTTTAAAACAAAGGCTGTGAAAAGAGACAAAGAAGGTCACTACATAATGATCAAAGGATCAATCCAAGAAGAAGATATAACAATTATAAATATATATGCACCCAACACGGGAGCACCGCAGTATGTAAGACAAATGCTAACAAGTATGAAAGGAGAAATTAACAATAACACAATAATAGTGGGAGACTTTAATACCCCACTCACACCTATGGATAGATCAACTAAACAGAAAATTAATAAGGAAACACAAACTTTAAACGATACAATAGACCAGTTAGACCTAATTGATATCTATAGGACATTTCATCCCAAAACAATGAATTTCACCTTTTTCTCAAGCGCACATGGAACCTTCTCCAGGATAGATCACATCCTGGGCCATAAAGCTAGCCTTGGTAAATTCAAAAAAATAGAAATCATTCCAAGCATCTTTTCTGACCACAATGCAGTAAGATTAGATCTCAATTACAGGAGAAAAACTATTAAAAATTCCAACATATGGAGGCTGAACAACACGCTGCTGAATAACCAACAAATCACAGAAGAAATCAAAAAAGAAATCAAAATTTGCATAGAAACGAATGAAAATGAAAACACAACAACCCAAAACCTGTGGGACACAGTAAAAGCAGTCCTAAGGGGAAAGTTCATAGCAATACAGGCACACCTCAAGAAACAAGAAAAAAGTCAAATAAATAACCTAACTCTACACCTCAAACAACTAGAAAAGGAAGAAATGAAGAACCCCAGGGTTAGTAGAAGGAAAGAAATCTTAAAAATTAGAGCAGAAATAAATGCAAAAGAAACAAAAGAGACCATAGCAAAAATCAACAAAGCCAAAAGCTGGTTCTTTGAAAGGATAAATAAAATTGACAAACCATTAGCCAGACTCATCAAGAAACAAAGGGAGAAAAATCAAATCAATAAAATTAGAAATGACAGTGGAGAGATCACAACAGACAACATAGAAATACAAAGGATCATAAGAGACTATTATCAACAATTATATGCCAATAAAATGGACAACGAGGAAGAAATGGACAAATTCTTAGAAAAGTACAACTTTCCAAAACTCGACCAGGAAGAAATAGAAAACCTTAACAGACCCATCACAAGCATGGAAATTGAAACTGTAATCAAAAATCTTCCAGCAAACAAAAGCCCAGGTCCAGACGGCTTCACAGCTGAATTCTACGAAAAATTTAGAGAAGAGCTAACACCTATCCTGCTCAAACTCTTCCAGAAAATTGCAGAGGAAGGTAAACTTCCAAACTCATTCTATGAGGCCACCATCACCCTAATACCAAAACCTGACAAAGATGCCACAAAAAAAGAAAACTATAGGCCAATATCACTGATGAACATAGATGCAAAAATCCTAAACAAAATTCTAGCAATCAGAATCCAACAACACATTAAAAAGATCATACACCATGACCAAGTGGGCTTTATCCCAGGGATGCAAGGATTCTTCAATATCCGCAAATCAATCAATGTAATACACCACATTAACAAATTGAAAAACAAAAACCATATGATTATCTCAATAGATGCAGAGAAAGCCTTTGACAAAATTCAACACCCATTTATGATAAAAACTCTCCAGAAAGCAGGAATAGAAGGAACATACCTCAACATAATAAAAGCTATATATGACAAACCCACAGCAAACATTATCCTCAATGGTGAAAAATTGAAAGCATTTCCTCTAAAGTCAGGAACAAAACAAGGGTGCCCACTTTCACCATTACTATTCAACATAGTTTTGGAAGTTTTGGCTACAGCAATCAGAGCAGAAAAAGAAATAAAAGGAATCCAAATTGGAAAAGAAGAAGTAAAACTCTCACTATTTGCAGATGACATGATCCTCTACATAGAAAACCCTAAAGACTCCACCAGAAAATTACTAGAACTAATCAATGATTATAGTAAAGTTGCAGGATATAAAATCAACACACAGAAATCCCTTGCATTCCTATACACTAATAATGAGAAAACAGAAAGAGAAATTAAGGAAACAATTCCATTCACCATTGCAACGAAGAGAATAAAATACTTAGGAATATATCTACCTAAAGAAACTAAAGACCTATATATAGAAAACTATAAAACACTGGTGAAAGAAATCAAAGAGGACACTAATAGATGGAGAAATATACCATGTTCATGGATTGGAAGAATCAATATAGTGAAAATGAGTATACTACCCAAAGCAATTTATAGATTCAATGCAATCCCTATCAAGCTACCAACAGTATTCTTCACAGAGCTAGAACAAATAATTTCACAATTTGTATGGAAATACAAAAAACCTTGAATAGCCAAAGCGATCTTGAGAAAGAAAAATGGAACTGGAGGAATCAACCTACCTGACTTCAGGCTCTACTACAAAGCCACAGTTATCAAGACAGTATGGTACTGGCACAAAGACAGAAATATAGATCAATGGAACAAAATAGAAAGCCCAGAGATAAATCCACGCACATATGGACACCTTATCTTTGACAAAGGAGGCAAGAATATACAGTGGATTAAAGACAATCTCTTTAACAAGTGGTGCTGGGAAATCTGGTCAACCACTTGTAAAAGAATGAAACTAGAACACTTTCTAACACCATATACAAAAATAAACTCAAAATGGATTAAAGATCTCAACATAAGACCAGAAACTATAAAACTCCTAGAGGAGAACATAGGCAAAACACTCTCTGACATACATCACAGCAGGATCCTCTATGACCCACCTCCCAGAATATTGGAAATAAAAGCAAAAATAAACAAATGGGACCTAATTAAACTTAAAAGCTTCTGCACATCAAAGGAAACTATTAGCAAGGTGAAAAGACAGCCTTCAGAATGGGAGAAAATAATAGCAAATGAAGCAACAAACAACTAATCTCAAAAATATACAAGCAACTCCTACAGCTCAACTCCAGAAAAATAAATGACCCAATCAAAAAATGGGCCAAAGATCTAAATAGACATTTCTCCAAAGAAGACATACAGATGGCTAACAAACACTTGAAAAGATGTTCAACATCACTCTTTATCAGAGAAATGCAAATCAAAACCACTATGAGGTACCATTTCACACCAGTCAGAATGGCTGCGATCCAAAAGTCTACAAATAATAAATGCTGGAGAGGGTGTGGAGAAAAGGGAACCCTCTTACACTGTTGGTGGGAATGCAAATTAGTACAGCCACTATGGAGAACAGTGTGGAGATTCCTTAAAAAACTGGAAATAGAACTGCCTTATGATCCAGCAATCCCACTGCTGGGCATACACACTGAGGAAACCAGAAGGGAAAGAGACACGTGTACCCCAATGTTCATCGCAGCACTGTTTATAATAGCCAGGACATGGAAGCAACCTAGATGTCCATCAGCAGATGAATGGATAAGAAAGCTGTGGTACATATACACAATGGAGTATTACTCAGCCATTAAAAAGAATACATTTGAATCAGTTCTAATGAGGTGGATGAAACTGGAGACTATTATACAGAGTGAAGTAAGCCAGAAGGAAAAACATAAATACAGTATACTAACGCATGTATATGGAATTTAGAAAGATGGTAACGATAACCCTGTGTACGAGACAGCAAAAGAGACACTGATGTATAGAACAGTCTTATGGACTCTGCGGGAGAGGGTGGGAAGATTTGGGAGAATGTCATTGAAACATGTGAAATGTCATGTATGAAACGAGATGCCAGTCCAGGTTCAGTGCACGATGCTGGATGCTTGGGGCTGGTGCGCTGGGAAGGCCCAGGGGGATGGTATGGGGAGGTTGGGAGGGAGGAGGGTTCAGGATGGAATAAGAAAATTAAAAATTAAGATTAAAAAAAAAAAACAAAAAAAAACAAAGTACAAGCTAACTTAGGGAAGGAGAGGGACTATTTTTCCTTTAAGACAGGAGTGAAGAAGAGAGAAATGGGATTGTGGAGGTGTGAATCAAGAAACTGGGGTGCTTTGGAGATGAATAGGAAATGTTTATGGAATAATAAGATGAAATAGATGAATTTCTGAGAAAAAAAAACAGATGAGAAATATAAAATGATTATATACTGATATCAACCATCAGTTTCCATGACTTTCTAAAACAATGAATAAGGACCAGGAGGCCCTGTTGACACAATGAATATCTCTTAAGTAAAGTTGTGTTATGTTACCTATAAATTAAAATCAATATACTCAGGTCAAACTTGATTTTATTTTGCAGAGTAACACATTGTTTCCAGAGAGCTAGTTAAAACTGTCATTTCTCTGCAGCGTCTTCCAGATTCTCATTGCTTACAGACTGCCAGCTCTGAAGCTTGCCAGGTGGCGATGTTTTCCAAAGTGAACTCTCTAAATGAGCCACACACATCTTTACTTCTCTTCATTAACTATATAACAATACAATAAATAGACGAATGACCAACTTACACACTTATAATGGATACTGGAGTGGGTTGCCATTTCCTTCTCCAGGGAATCTTCTGGACCCAAGGATCAAACCACGTCTCTTTCATTGGCAAGCAGTTTCTTTTACCAATGAGCCACAAGAGAAGCCCATGTTGAATTATGCTTTTCATAAAATGTGAGCTTTATTCATCACTAAATGGTGATTACATATACAGAAGAGCACAAGAACAAAGTATGAGAGGTAAGGCTTACTGAATTGTAAATTACAGAAAGGATAAGTCACATTAAGCTATGGTAGTCAGGGAAGATGACTTGGAGACATCTTGATGACTTGGAAGTCAAGGAGGATGTGAGATGAAATTGACCTTTGAATTATCTTTGAATTTAGAAATATGAAGCATATAGAATAAGGAATTATAAACAAAGTAGGAATGGAGAGTTATGTTTCTGGAACAAAGAATAAAATAATTTGACAATTTTATATGAGTTAAATGGATATTGCTGGGAAAATAGATTGGCATTAGATGGTAGAGGGTTATATTATTTATGAAATGAAGAAAATAAATTTTAAGCAATGTTTAAGGTATTCCAGGGAGGGAGTTGGAAGATTAGTTTGGAATGGGAAGAAAACAGAGGAAATGAAAATAGATGGAAAATGTGATGAGCTACCTATACATGAAGTTCATTGACCTGGCCAGGCCCATTTTAGAGGAATTTTTAAACAACAGCAAAAAATGTCATGTGGAAGAGATTTAAAAGAGAGAGAGATGTTCTGTTCATAAACAGATATAATACAGCATGGTATGGGAGAATTACAGTGATTGGTTTATTCAGACAAAGATTATGATATAAATAAAGTGTAAGAGAAATGAGTTGAAATAAAGTTGGAAAAGGTAATCAGAGCTAAGATGCGAAAGATCATTTTTTTTTTAAAGCAACTTGACATTTATCTTGCATAAAATGGGGACTCAGAAAAGTTATTTTGAACAAAAGAATAGACATAAGAATAAAGCAAAGTTTGGTTGCTTGTTGTAAGGGGGCAATAGGTCAAATTTGAGCTTATTTGGGCTTCTCTGGTGGCTCACCTGGTAAAGAATCCACCTGCAATTCAGGAGACCTGGGTTCAGTCCCTGGGTTGGGAAGGTCCCCTGGAGAAGGGAATGGCTACCCACTCCAGTATTCTGGCCTGGAAAATTCCATGGAGTGTATAGTCCATGGGGTCGCAAAGAGTCAGACACAACTGAGAAACTTTCACTTGTTTGGGTGAAGAAGCAGCAGCAGCAGTAGAGCAGAAAACTAAAAGTACAAAGCTCTATCAGTAGTTGGGAGAGCATTCTGAATGGTGAACTCAAGAAAACAGAGGGATGACAAGGTTGTCATATAAAAGAATGTGATTAGAGAGTTAAATATATATGTTAAATTATGTAAAGGCAGAAGCAAGATCCAGATTATGTCCATCTGAACCAGTATACAAATACATAGAATTGAAACCCTCTGGTGCAGAGTAAGTTCAGTGAAAGTTAAAGTTGCTCAGTCATGTCTGACTCTTTGAGACTCTGTGGACTATACAGTCCATGGAATTCTCTAGGCCAGAATACTGGAGCGGATAGGCCTTTTCCTTCTCTAGAGGATCTTCCCAACCCTGGAATCAAACCCAGGTCTCCTACATTTCAGGCAGATTCTTTACCAGCTGAGCCACAAGGGAAACCCTTGTTAAGAATAGGTTAAGAAATTATTAAATCCAGCTCAACATTTTATTTATTTTTGGTTACCTACTATTATAACATGGATGAATATATCTCTGCAGATTGTGAACAGAATGGTTGAAAAGTGTAGCATAGACAACTGGATTTCACAGACCAAAAGATAAATGATTAAAGGAAATGTGCAAAAGAACGGGCTGCAGTTGGCAACAGGGATCCAGGAGAATATTGGATTGTATACATAGAGGGTAGGAAAAGTAGGATCTTCTCTTGTAAAAGGCTTAGGAAAGTAATATCAGAAATATGCTAGGAAGTGGACAAAGAATTCTAGCAGATGACTAAACATGTAGAGAAATTTCTTGACAACACAAAATATGAAAATACTAAGTGTTATGAATCCTTTACCCATTAAAAAACACATTCAAAAACAATTTCAGGATGTTCGTGGATCCTCTGAACACCATCCATGGACTTTGGAAGGAAGCTCAGCAGGTGAAGGGCTGAGCTAATTCAGAACAGTAGTACAGGAAGAGTAAGGTGTCTAGAGGATATGAGGACAAATACAAATTCAAAAGAAGAGCCTTAATTCTCCATGTTGAAAATAAGGAAAGATTTCTCTCCCCTCTTTTTTCTGAAATTATTTCCTTTAGAAAGTTTGTACTTTCTCCTGTCTTCAAAATGTATATAAATCCTTTTGAAAAATTGCTAGGCCTTTTGTCGGAAAGTTTGGAATGTCTTTTCATTGGGAATGTCTCATTGGGAGGTAGGAACCACATTCTCAAAATTTTAACATTGGAGATAGCCCCCACATCTCCCACTTTCTATAGAAAAGGGGCACTTTGCTTATGTTGCAAAATTATCTCTTGTTATAAAGATGTAAGAAGTTAGTTTTCCCTCTGAAGAATGCTAGTCAACTAACACAGATGGTCACTCCAACTGCCAGGCAAAGTTAGAAAAAACTGTGCATGACAAATGGTATTGTGAAGTCCTCATACTTGAGGTTAGTTGTTGTCTCTCTTGAAAACTTGTGTGTCAAGAGTTTATGGGGGAGGGAAAATAAATCTTCCCCTACTCTTCTAGATTATTGCCTGACACCCCTCCTCTAATCAAAGACAGATTAACAGGGGAGAAAAAAACAGTTTATTAACATGTCTAGCTCCAGTATGTATGGGAGATACCCAGAAAGATTGAGACACTTCTCAAAATGGCCCAAGCCACCACCTTAAATACCATCTCTAGCTAAAGAGAAAAAATGATGTTGGGGGAAAGGAGAAGCTACTTCTGAAATGTTACTAGGGAGAATACAATAATCAAGGGTATGCTTTTTTTAAAATTTTATTGAAGAGTAGTTGATTAAGGGTACCGACTTAAAAAATGTACTACATGAGAGGTGTCAGTTAAGTTTTATTCAGGTCAATATGAAGACTGCAGCCCAGGAGAAATCACCTCAGATAGCTCTGAGAAACTATTCCATAGAGGTAGGAGGGAAGGACAGTATATATTTGATTTTGGTAAACAAGGAATACATGCAGTTAAGCACATTTATGTTTTTAGAAAGTTTCTGCTGGTATTGTGAAGCTTCTGTTAGTCACGAGAAACAGTTGTGACCATGAAGGATCTTAGTGCTTTTCTAGATATGAAGAGACACAAGAATTGGGCTCATAAAATCAGATCCTGAGAATATCTAACTGTCTGAAGACATGCTCTGTCCCAGAGCACAGCATGCCTCATTTCTACTCTCCACCCTGAGCTCCTGGAGAGGGTGTTGGAGGTCAGCAACTGCAGCAACAAAGGATTTAACCCTTGTAGAGGTAGATGGTGGAGAAGGCAATGGCACCCCACTCCAGTACTCTTGCCTGGAAAATCCCATGGACAGAAGAGCCTGGTAGGCTGTAGTCCATGGGGTCGCTAAGAGTCTGACACGACTGAGCGACTTCACTTTCACTTTTTACTTTCATGCATTGGAGAAGGAAATGGCAACCCACTCCAGTGTTCTTGCCTGGAAAATCCCAGCCACGGGGGAGCCTCGTGGGCTGCCATCTATGGGGTCGCACAGAGTCGGACACGACTGAAGTGACTTAGCAGTAGCACCAGCAGACTCAGAGGTAGACGGCAAGCACCCATGACAAGTGCCAATTTGTGGTTGACAAGTGTATGGTTTTAATGCAGGTTTAAGTCTATGCCTTCTCTATTGATAAGACTTTCTAGAGGTTTATACATCCTTTTCTTCCTGGTACAGAGGGAGGCACCCTTACAAATGAAGATCTCCCTTATAAATTTAAATGTCTATTATAAACTTCTTGGTTTTCAGAGCTCTTTCTTTGCTGTTTCTTAAAAATAATTAGCCTAAACTCTTTCTGCAAAAGAGATGTATTTTGGGGGTATATTCTACTCCCCTTCAAGCTATGTCTACATGGCTATTTCGAAGGTAGAGATTTCTTTCCATTTTTGCAATCTCTTAGCAAATCACTTGTGATGTGCATCATATTACAGTTTAATGCTTTTTCAATAATAAAAGTGTTTTCTCTCTCAACTACCTTTGTGGAGATGATTTCTGAGCTAGGGTTAGATTTTATTTTTAATTATATTTCCCTGTCAAGGGTTGGGTAGGGATTGCGTATCTGAGAGAGTTTAACAAAAGTCAACTTTCTAATTACAATTTGGGGCAAAACTATTACAGGAAGTCTATCACTCATAAGTGTCAGCAGTTGATTGTGACACCTGCAGTTTAAGCCTAGAGAGCTGAACAAGGTGACTCAGAATTTCCTTTTTAGCTCAGAGTCTATGATTTTCTCATCCTGATTTTCTTCATGGAGTAGGACAGCTTGACTCAATTAACTTCTCTCATTTTATTCATGAACACATTTTATGGTAGTGATTCATTTATTACTTTTGTGTCAATACATACTACCTTCATATAGTAACAATTTTAGTCCCTAATTTATATCCAGGATTATACAGGTGATGTTTCACTGTGTATGCGCCAGACATCAAATATAGAAGGGACAGTTTTGAAATTTGAAATCTGGTTACGATTAAACCCTCTCTCAAATATTCATCATTGCTTATGCTGATTTAAAGGAAAACACACAACATAAAAGTTGAGAGCTTAAATTTTAGTCAGGGGCCTTACTGAGGACTATAGTCCAAGAGACCACCTCTTAGAACCTCTGAGAGAACTGTTCTAAAGGGGTAGAGGAGAAGCCAGTATATATATATATAATTTTTGGCAAGAAAGTATGTGTAACCAAGTATACATCTTGGTAAACAATCAGTGCTAGTCACAAAGAACAGATATCTCATGTTAATGATTTTAGTGCTTTTCCATGTATGGGAAGTTGCAGGAATCTGGGTTCATAAAACCCTTCCTGATATATACATCTAACTAACTAAGGGGCTTGTTTTTCCAAAGCACAGAGTGCCTCATTGTGTATTTCATCCTCAGTCAGTATGTCAATGACTACAGGGGCTAATGACTTAATTCTTGCAAAACTGGTGGGTGAGCAACATTCTTTGTTTTAGAACTGTTTTATCTTTCCTTACAGTATTTCCTGTTTTCCTTCTCTTCTCCTGGAGTCTTTCCATCCTCTGCTAATTTGTTACCTGCCAGAAGATTTTTTGTATATTTCTTATATGCACAATTCTTTGGAAATTCACACTGGTGTCTTCATTTTCTCTTGATTAGGGTTTCAGTTTCTTTCTAACCACTATAGCCTCTGGCTTCATTCACTTTTTTTAGGAGTCCCACAGTATGTATGCTAAAATTATGGCAAATACATTTCTTCTCTTTTTGTCCAGAAGCATAGTTTCTGTTTATTAGGGCTTCCTGGGTGTGTCATCCTTTGCAGCAATATTTGATAAGCTGGCACTTTGGAAAGCCTGTGCCTTAACTTTAGATTTCCAGGTTTCACTAGCATCCTACCCAGATGAACCATCATTGAATCTTCATTTGTTCTTGGGCTGACAGTACTAAACAAAAAGCTCCTGCTTCATGAAGTAGCTTTAAAAAAAAACATCCTAATTGACTCCTTTTGATATTACACAGTGGTTACATCCTCCACACAAAGTACTGGAGATACGGTGATTACAATAAGAATGGAACAAGCAATATGAACCTATATGAATGAGGTATGGGAGGGACCCTGAAAGGCTTTTAGGTCAGCTCTTTTTTATCTTAAAAAGATTTCTTGTCCATTATCAACCTCTGCTTTAAGGAGGCAAAGAAACAATGGCCTCTTAACAGTGTTTGTGAGGTGACCTTTTCTGTCTTCTGTGTCTGAATAGAAAACTATAACTCCCTGGAGCTAGAATCAAAGAAACCTTGTGGAAAAAAAGCAGCAAAGCCCCCAGGCAGCTCAGGCCTTGGACCATTATTTCCAGAAAAAAAATATATATAAACAGAAGTTTCAGAAATAACATAAATTCAGACTTCACAAACTAGTCATCATATCTGATTTAATGGGATCATTATAACTAGCATTTCAGCATGTGATAATAGCATCTAACACATAGATTTTTTTTTTTTGACTGTTGAATGAATAATGATCCATGATTTGAGTTTTCCTAATGGCTCCTTAATATCAACTCTTTGGGCAAGAAAAACTAGTAGAATGTATGACATTAATTTTATATTAGCAGCAGGGAAAAATGTGCCTGTTTGTAATCAAGGTAGGTTTTTACATCGCAGCTCTAATGATTTCTCATGAAAAAGTGGGTGGTTACCAGGAATGTATCTCCAGTGTGAGTATCAAATGGCAGCATATTAGCTAGCAATGGAAGAAAAAGTACAGACACCAGGACACTATTGCTGATTTACAAAGCAAGCAAAATCTGGTGCTTTTCAGAGAATTCATCACTTAATGGAAGCTTTCTCAAGCTACAAATTGATGGGCTAGGATTTTCCTTCTCTGTGCTAGAAATTATTTAGAGCAGAGAGAAGACATTCTTTTTTCCCCCATCCTTACCCATGACTCTCCCTAAAACTACACTCTCTGTACTTTTTGGTGTGATGTAGGAAAAGGACATTATTTCTTTTGGCATCTAGCCTTAAGGACATTTTTAAGTGGGCAATAATGTTTTTGTGTCCCTTCCTGTAGAGTTTTTCTGATTCTCTTAATATTGGATCATATTAATTAGATGACTCTATTTGTTGCTGACATCAGAGGAAACCTCACCTGCAGGAGGGCTCAGAGTGTGACGACAAACTATCAACCTATTCCAAGACAAGGATTGGCACTTCTTAGGCACAGTGTATAGTGTTTAAATAGCTTGGGGTTAGTTGTCTTCCACTCGCCAGCTCAGATTATGAAATTGGGCTTCCCTGGTGGCTCAGAGGTTAAAGCGTCTGCCTGAAATGAGGGAGACCCGGGTTCGATCCCTGGGTCAGGAAGATCCCCTGGAGAAGGAAATGGCAGCCCACTCCAGTACTCTTCCTTGGAGAATCCCATGGAGGGAAGAGCCTGGTAGGCACAGTCCATGGGGTCGCAAAGAGTCGGACACGACTGAGCGACTTTCCTTCCTTCCTTTCCTTGTTTTTAACTGTTTCAGTTAAATGCTTTGAACTCCCATACTACCTCTGGTAAGAATATTTTTTTGTCATCATTTCTCTTACAATCTTAAGTTCACAACTGCATTTTGGATTTATTATGTAAATTCATATACTCTTGCTCCCTAATAGTTGTGATTCCATGTTTTATTGTCTTCTTTCAGAGAAAAAGAATACTATATTACCATTTCCCTATTGGAACGAACAAGGTTTTTTCCTCCTTGTCTCTTTCCTCTCAAAATCTTCTACATGTTTCCTGCTGTCTCCTTGTTTTCAGCTCTCATTTTCACTAGTAGTAGCCAGGAGACATATATGCTTTTTAAGTGAAATCTTCCCAGCCCCATAGTAAAGCTAATTCCATGATTACGAAGCCTTTCACATCCTGCCCACCTGCAATGACCATGCCAACACAGACATAAGGAGCTGGGCTTTTGTTCAGCATTGAAATTATGATCATTAACACTAATTTTAATCTCTCTTGATTTATTTCTCTTGCCTGTGAAAAAATTATTAATGATTCTTCTCAAGTGCACACAAGCAAATGGAGGGAAGAAATGTTGAAATTTACTTAATGGTGCTCAAAATGATGTGAGGGCTATAGTTACCTGCGGAGTTTTTTAGAAAGTACTGTGGGTCTGTTTTAATAGATGGAACTCAGGAATTTGTGCTTTTAACAAATGCATCAGGTTCTTCAAGTGCACTGGTTACCAAACTTACATTTGGGAACCTCTATCAAACAACAAAATTGGTTATAACCACAGAGACTATGTTATCCATATTATTTTTTAATTCACTTTAATGATTACTCTGTTGCAGTTCAAAATTAGCTTTGAATCAAGAACAACAGTTCTATTTTCAGAAGTGTTAAAATGAGAAGTTTTTCCTTAAGGCAATTTTTTTTCATCTAAAAAAATAAGTATAACAGCATCCTTGTAGTTATGGTGGTTTTAATTTTTTTGGAAGATTTGTTTCTCATGCCAGGTTTCTTTTCATATTTCACATTTTGATACCAGAAGCCAGGTGTCATATAATACACAGTTCTGTCCACGACTGAATTAAATTGCTCTTTAACTTCAGGGGAATCACTATTATTTCTGAGTGAAAGAAATAACAGCAATTTTTAAAATTAGTTTTTATTAGAATATAGTTGATTTGCAATGTTGTGCAAATTTATGCTGTATAGCACAGAGATATAAATTATGCCATATATATATATATATATATATATATATATAAAACCATTTTTTAGGTTCTATTGAGTAGAGTTCCCTTGGCTATGCAGTAAGTCCTTATTAGTTATCTGTTTCATATATAATAGTCTGTATATGTCAATCCCAATCTCCTCTTTTATCCCTCCCCTCTTCCCCCCTTGGTAACTATAAGCTTCTTATCTGCATCTGTGACTCTATTTCTGTTTTGTAAATAGCTCATTTGTACCATTTTTGGATTCCACGTGTAAGCAATATCATATATTTGCCTTTGTCTGACTTATGTCCACTCAATATGACAATCTCCAGGTCTATCCATGTCATGGCAAATGGCATCATTTTGCTCTTTTTATGGCTGAGTAATATGCCATTATAATATGTGTGTATGTGTGTGTGTGTATACGTGTGTGTGTGTGTGTGTGTGCGTGTATAAACTCCACATCTTTATCCATTCTTCCATCAGCAGACATTTAGGTTGCTTCCAGGTTCTGATGATTGAAAATAGTGCTACAATGAATATTGGGATACATGTGTTGTTTAAAATATGGTTTTCTTTAGATATATGTCCAGGAGTATGATTGTTGGATCATATGATAACTCAATTTTTAGAGTTCTAAGGAACCTCCATGCTGTTCTGCATAGTGGCTGTACCAATTTATGTTCCCACTAAGTGTAGGAGGGCTCCCTTTTTTCCACACCCTCTCCAGCATTTATTGTTTGTAGATTTTTTGAGGACAGTAATTCTGACCCATGTGGTATGAGGTGATGCTTCACTGTAGTTTTGATTTGCATTTCTCTAATAATTAGTGCTTTTATACAGTTCACAAGGTTCTCAGGGGATGTATACTGGGGTGGTGTGCCATTCCCTCCTCCAGTGGATCACATTTTGTTGGAACTCTCTGCTATGACCTGTCTGTATTGGGTGGCCCTACATGGCATGGCTCATAGATTCATTGGGTTATGCAAGCCCCTTTGCCATGACAAGGGGAACAAGGACATGAACTTGGGCAAACTTTGGGAAGTGGTGAGGAACAGGGAGGCCTGGTGTGCCGCAGTCCATGGGATTACAAAAAGTGAGACATGACTGGGCAACTGAACAACAACAACAAATAATTAGTGATGAGCATCTTTTCACGTGCCTCTTGGCCATCTGTATGTCTTCTTTGGAGAAATGTCTATTTTGAACTTCTGCCCATTTTCTGAGGGGATTGTTTTTATTTTTTATTTTTATTTTTTGATATTGTGCTTCAAAAGCTGTTTGTATAGTTTAGATATTAATCTCTTGTCATTTGCTTTGTTTGCAAATATTTTCTCCCATTCTGTGGGTTGTCTTTTCATTTTGTTTATGGTTTCCTTTGCTGTGCAAAAGCTTTTAAATTTAATTAGGTCTCATTTGTATATTTTTGTTTTTATTTTTATTACTGTAGGAAATGGATCAAAAAAGATCTTGCTGTAATTTATGTCAGAGAGTGTTCTGCCTATGATTTCCTCTAAGAGTTTTATAGTATCTGGACTTAAATTTGGGTCATTAATCCATTTTTGAGGATGTTTTTGTGTGTAGAGTAACACCAATTCTCATCTAAGTGGATATGAATGCTAATACTAGAGTGAGATGGGTTAATTATACTTTATACACTTTGATGAATATTTATTAATACTTAAAGAACAAATTTTAATCTGATTGAAAATAATATTTTCTCCTTAAGAAACTGTGTGTTAATAAGAACATTAATTCATTTGAGCAATCACATCACCCCACACACTTTTTTGAAGGGGAATTATACATATGTAGTTTATGAAGCAAATGCAGAAAGTTTTTTTTGCAATATATTATTTCTGAGAAAATGTCAATAATAAGCAAATTATCTGGAGGAGATTACTCAACTGTCTTCCTCTCTGTTTTCTTTGTTATCAAGTTGCTTCCCAAGGGGCAAGGCAAAAACCATCCCTGTTTCCTGAGAAGTTTTATTACCCGAATAAGCCATTAAGGGAAATTGGACAAGCTTTAAGAGAATTCTCTACAAAGTTGAATACAGTGTTCTAAAGAGGATAAATATACAACAATGTGGAGATCAGTATAAATAGATTTGAGCCAAAACTTAACATTTCAAAAATTTTTATAGAGCAACCATATAAGAGAGAATGCTGAATTATACACTCAGAGTAAATGTTAAGTTCAAACAGTTGCAACAATGGCATTTATTTTGCTGACATTATATTGGATTATATTATCTGATGGCAAATCAGGGAGTCTGTCTAATGCTATTAGTCAGTTCTTGCCAAGGTTTAAAAAAAAAATAGCCTAGTAGTAAGGCAGGAATAGTTCTGAGTGATTAGGGCTGACCTTGATGAATGCCTTAGCCAAAGAGCTAAGGTTACAGTGTAGATTTTGTGAAGTTGGGTTTTCGTCCTTCGTAAAAGCAAGGATACTTGCTCTAATATAAATTTCCTAATTAATTTATCATAAAAGTGAATTTGGTTAGGAGTCTGGACTATAGTCCAAGGTTGCCTATAATGTGTGCATTGTTATTAGGAAAGTGAGAGTCAATCAGGTGTGTGTGTGTGCATGCATGAGTGTACAAAACCTGTGTTTGTAAGGCACTTAATGAAAAGTTATAATTGCTAGGAATTAGTAAGAACAGCTGGAATTACTTCTTCTATCATTGCTACCCAAGAGAAAAATGACCATAACAATTTACAGAAGAGAAGGTGATAAAGAAGAGAAACACCATTTTAGGATAAAATAAGCATCTCCAAAAGCTACTAGTTACCCAGAAGGGGCTTCAGCATGGTGGACACTCTGTGGGTTTACCATATTTCAGAGTCTGTTTCCTGTCTTTACAAAATAAAAAGCTTGTTTATTTGCTGTTTAATTCACTGGCAGTTGATTAAGTTATGTTGAATTTGTTCAACCAAGCTGCAAACTCTTAATAGTCTACATAATACATGAATTACTGTGCTGATCTAATCATTTACAGCTAGAAAATGTAACTTAAGAGGAACAGCATGAAATCACAGCATGGCTATTCTGTGTACTCTTGACAGATAGTATCATTGAGCTCGGATAACCTATGCCATCCATCTCCATTTCAGAGATGGCTACCCTGGGACCCCTGATTGTTTATGTCATCCCCTCCCCTAAAAAAGGGATTATGACCATCTGAAAGTTTGACTCTTAGGCATCTCCTTTTCTAGTTTTCTTATATATCATCTGCTTTTCTTAAGAAGATCTTATAGTGTAATGCAATGTATTGTAACTGATGAGTCTGCCAATTAATGCAATATGTAATATAAGGCACCTGATGAAAGTGAAGTCACTCAGTCATATCCAACTCTTTGCAACCCCATGGACTGTAGCCTACCAGGCTCCTCCGTCCATGGGATTTTCCAGGCAAGAGTACTGGAGTGGGTTGCCATTTCCTTCTCCAGGAGACCTTCCTGACCCAGGGATTGAATCCGATTCTCCCGCATTGTAGGCAGACACTTTACCATCTGAGCCACCAGGGTGAGTGCCAATTAAAAATGTCAATATACTCATGTCCATCATAGGGATTTTATCATTTGTATATATGTGTCCAGTGTCATCCTACTAGAGAAGAGGAAATGTGTAATCTACTACTATATTAACTTAATACATATTAATCTTTAAAGTATTATATTTTTTAAAAAAGCAAATTTCCATTCACAGATTTTGGTATTTTTGATTAATTAGTTAACTGTGCAGATTAAAATCAGATTACTGGGATTTGAATCCAGTTGTTGTTCCACTTTGGGCAAATTACTTCACTTCCCCAAGCCTCATTTTTCTCATCTATTAATATAAAACAAGACTAATACTTATATCTACTTCACAGGATTGCTTATAAAAACTTAGCAAAATACCTGGCCCAGAAAAAGTGTTCAATACATCCTAGCTACTAATACCATTTAAGGTGAATTTCTTTAATAGATGATGCATCTCATCTGTTACATGTTCACTTGCGTTAACTTAATCAAATTTTCAATGGATAAACTTAACTTCAAATTTTCTGGATAACGTTCCCTCCTGCCCTACTCCTACTACTGCAAGGAACACCTCCAAGAAGCACATTGAAAACCAACTATCTTGTTTAGAAATATTGGTCAAAATAAATTGGTTGCAAACCTTCAACAAAAGCTATCTAAAATCAAGACAGGTTAGTATTAAATGGTAAAATGCTGAGATGTAGTTCTTTTTAACAAATACTTATTAAGAACTAACTGGATGCTGATTGGTGTGCTAGAAAAAAGAAGGAAATAATTACATTTATTGATTGCCTTCTTTAAGTCCCCTTGTGCTGGATATAGCATATATCATCCTATTTAAGTTCTCACAATTATGCTGTGGAGGAGGTATTCTTTTATAGGAAACAGTTCAGGTTAATCCATGCTTTTACCAAAGCTAAACCTCATTGTTAGGCACTGTGGAGAAAATTTAATGAAAGAAGGGAAGGCTTAAAAAAAAACTGTCTAATATGCAATAATGTAACACCAGGCAATCTGTTTCGAAACATTAAACTCTAGCAGAGAGACACTCTAGTGAAATAAAGTCCCATATATAAAAAGACACCGGGGAATGCTGCTTTGCTTGAAGTACGGTTAGTGGACTTCAAAACCACTTGATATGTACTTCTCCTTCTACTTCACCATGGGAAGCCCTTTATTCTCCTCTGCACAGACTCCTGGGGATTCAGGGACTAGTTTCAAAATGTTGTCTAGTCACTAAGTCATGTCCAACTCTTTGAGACCCCATGGACTGTAGATCACCAAGTTCCTCTGTTCATGGGATTTTTCAGGCAAGAATAAAGAAGTGGGTTGCCATTTCCTATTCCAAGGGATCGTTCTGACCCAGGGAACGAACCCACATCTCTTGTACCTTCTGCCTTGGCAGGTGGATTCTTTACTATTAATGTCTCTACAAGTAGAGAGTAAGCAACAACTTACTACTGAAGTAAGCAGCTGTTCTATCTCCTGATTATATTTTCTAGGTAAATGGATATTGTGGTCAAGGAATTTCAATTCCATTCTGGGTCTAAGGCATGTTTCATAGCAGAAAGTAATTATGTTGACCAGTTTCTCGGATGTGGCATGTATAACATTTATATACAGAGCACATTTTATTTGGATGAAATAATGTGCTTGAAATTTTTAATTCATGAAGTCTGTAAACTATTATATCACTTGGAATGGGGGCAGAGTTTACATGGCCTGCACAGTCTCATTGAGATGACTGGATCAGGCAGAGATTAGTAAGAAGGGACATGTCAGCACAAACAAATTTTACAGAAAGTTTGAGACAGACGTGTTGGCCAGCCTGGTAAAAGTATTAATTACATACAGACTTGCTGTTGTTGAGTCAACAAGTCATGTCTGACCCTTTGAAACCCCATGGACTGTAGTATGCCAGGCTCCCCTGTTGTTCACTAACTCCCATGGCTTGCTCAAATTCATGTCCATTGAGTTGGGGATGTTATTTAACCATCTTATCCTCTGCTGCCCCCTTCTTCTTTTCCTTCAATCTTTCCCAGCATCTGGGTTTTTTCCAATGAGTCGGCTCTATGCATCAGGTGGCCAAAGTACTGGAGTTTCTCTGTCAGTCCTTCCAATGAATATTCAGAGTTGATTTCCTTTAAGATTGACTGGTTTGATCTCCTTAGAGTCCAAGGGACTCTCAAGAGTCTTCTCCAACACCACAGTTCAAAAGCATCAATTCTTCAGTGCTCAGTCTTCTTTATGGTCCAACCCTCACATCCATACCTGTGCCATCCTTACCTATTCCTATACCTATCCATCCATCTCACATCCAAAGCTATGGAAAAACCATAGCTTTGACTATACGGACATTTGTTGGCAAAATGATGTCTCTACTTTTTAATATGCTATCTAGGTTTGTCATAGCTTTCCTTTCAAGGAGCAAGAGTCTTTTAATTTCTAGACTGCAGTCACCATCTGCAGTGATTTTGGAGTCTAAGAAAATAAAATCTGTCACTGCCTCCACTTTTTCCCCTTCTATCTGCCATGAAGTGATGGGACCAGATGCCATGATCTTAGTTGTTTTTAATGTCGAGTGCCCAGCCAGCTTTTTCACTCCCCTCTTTCACCCTTATCAAGAAACTCTTTAGTTCCTCTTCACTTTCTGCCATTAGAGGGATATCATCTGCATATTTGAGGCTGTTGATATTTCTCCTGACAATCTTGATTCCAGCTTGTGATTCATCCTGCCTGGCATTTCACATGATATACTCTGCATATAAGTTAAATAAGCAGGGTGACAATAGACACCCTTGTCATATTCCTTTTCCAATTTTGAACCAGTCAGTTGTTCCATGTCCGGTTCTGTTACTTCTTGACCTTCATACAGGTTTCTCAGGAGGCAGGTAATGTGGTCTGGCATTCCCATCTCTTTAAGAATTTTCCACCTATTATTGTATGATATAATCAAGAGAGATAAACAAACACTATACTATGTTTTTCATTGTGTAAAATAATCCAAAGAGAGATGCAGTAAATCAAATGTTTACCTATTGTGTTGTACACAATGACCTATGAATTTTTCTATTGTGTTCAGCAATATATCCCAGTTGAAATGAATACTTTTAAAATATAGCTCCAAAATCATACACTAAGGTTTCATTTATGTAATAGCAAAATCTGAGTAAATGGCAGATTTTCAGTTGCAGGTAAAAATGAAGTGAAAATGCAGTTAAATTTTAAATCTCTCTTTTTGAACATAAAAATTCACCTCATGGAATAGTGTGAAATTAATAAAGTCAATAAAAGGTATATTTTTCTTTCAATAGAAAAGAGACAAAGTATTGGTCAAACCTCAGCAAACATAATAAAGTATCTTGCCTATTTACTCTGAAGAGGACAGTAATGAAAACTACTTTGTTTTTGTGGTAGAGGTTCTGTAACAGCATAGATCTTAGGACTACTTACCATTATCTTTGTCTGGTTCAATAGACTAGAAATGAAGAAATAAAGTTATTCTTTTCTTGGAGTTCTATCTAAGCTTTCATTGCCATGGCCAATACAAAGCATGTTTGATGGGAACAGACTTTGGTTGGAATGTGATGCTTAGTCTGGTCATAGAAAGATGGATGACCTAAAGAATTCTAGACTAACAGAATACTGGTGTCTGGACACCAGTAGTTTCTAAGCCTGTTTGTCCTTTATTAAAACTTCAAAGAGATTCTCTTTTGTCAAAATATTCTACTTTCTGATGACAGATTTTAACAAAATCATAGTGTAGTAGGTATGCACCAGGATTTACACTTAGAGTCTCTGAACCTTATATAAACTTTCAATTTATGGAAAACAACAGTCAGTGCAGAATATCAGGATGATCTGACAATCATCGTAACACAAAAAGAGGAGATATTGGCTATTGACTAATCAAAGTTTAGCTGATTTTTTTTCTGGAATTTTGATAGACAACTCAAACTTTCAGTGGCAAAGTGAGAATACTTTCTCACTGTAAGTGTGTTTCACTATCCCATTTGTTACGGTTTTTCCATCTTTCAATCTACTTTCTCTCCTTACCTTTTTCTTTCCCAAACTGACACTGTGTAAAGCCATCAGTGTACTTCCATCTCTCATAAGAAAAAAGTGAAAGTGAAGTGAAAGTGTCAGTTGCTCAGTCATGCCTGACTCTTTGCGACCTCATGGACTGTAGCCCACCAGGCTCTTCTGTCCATGGGATTCTCCAGGCAAGTATACTGGACTGGCTTGTCATTCCCTTCTCCAGGGGATCTTTGCAACCCAGGGATCAAAGCTGGGTCTCCTGCAATGCAGGCAGATTCCTTAGCATTGAGTCACCAGGGAAACCCCATAAGGTAAAAGTCAAATGACTGTTCTTTCCATGCTATGGCCCTTGTGTCTCATGGTCTTTTATTATTTGGTTTCTCTCTCTTTTTAACCCTCACCTCCAATCATAGGTGATAAAGTCAAGCTATTGCAACCTGCTAGGAATTGCCAGAGCAGACCCTACTTTCTGACACTTCTGTTCCATTATACATGCTGATCTCTCTCCCTGGATTGTGTCTTTACCTTTATATTTTCAGGAAACTCCTATTTATACTTGAACACACAGTTCTGATGACATCCTCAATGCCATGCTGTCTCTTCTCTGTCTGGAACTGATTTCTTCATTTCAGTTCAGTTCAGTTGCTCAGTCTGACTCTTTGTGACTCCATGGACTGCAGCACACCAGGCTTCCCTGTCTATCACCATTGAATCGGTGATGCCATCCAGCTATTGGTCATGTCCATCGAGTCAGTGTCCAACCATCTCATCCTCTGTTGTCCCCTTCTCCTCCTGTCTTCAATCTTTCCCAATATCAGGGATTTAATTTAGGTCATACTTGAATGGTCGAGTGGTTTTCCCTACTTTCTTCAAGTCTGAATTTTGCAATAAGGAGTTCATGTTCTGAGCCACAGTCAACTCCCAGTCTTGTTTTCGCTGACTGTATAGATCTTCTCCATCACTGGCTGCAAAGAATATAATCAATCTGATTTTGGTATTGACCATCTGGTGATGTCCATGTGTAGAGTCTTCTCCTGTGTTGTTGGAAGAGGGTGTTTGCTATGACCAGTGCATTCTCTTGGCAAAACTCTGTTGGCCTTTGTCCTGCTTCAGGCTAAATTGGCCTGTTACTCCAGGTATTTCTTGACTTCCTACTTTTGCATTCCAGTCCCCTATAATGAAAAGGACATCTTTTTTGGGTATTAGTTCTAGAAGGACTTTTAGGTTTTCATAGAATGTTTAACTTCAGCTTCTTTGGCTTTAGTGGGTGGGGCATAGACTTGGATTACTCTGATATTGAATGGTTTGCCTTGGAAATGAACAGAGATCATTCCGTCATTTTTGAGTTTGCATTGAAGAACTGCCTTTCAGACTCTTTTGTTGACCATGATGCCTACTGTATTTCTTCTAAGGGATTCTTGCCCACAGTGGTAGATATCATGGCCATCTGAATTAAATTTTCCCATTCCAGTTCCTTTTAGTTCACTGATTCCTAAAATGTCGAAGTTCATTCTGGCCATCTCCTATTTGACCACTTCCAATTTACCTTGATTCTTGGACCTAACATTCCAGGTTTATACGCAATATTGTTCTTTACAGCATCGGACTTTACTTCCATCACCAGTCACATCCACAACTAGGTGTTGTTTTCACTTTGGCTCAGTCTCTTCATTCTTTCTGGGGCTATTTCTATTTACAATCTTTTTAATGCTCCATCATTTTCTTTCCTTTTCTCCTAAGTTGTAAAATTACATTAGTTGCAAAGCAGTGTCTCCCTAGTATAAATTCAGATATTTTAAAAGATGCCCTACTGAAATAAACCTGAACAACAGGAGATACTTTTAAAAGACCATCATTGACTACAAATGCCACCCAAAGTCCATTTGCAACCCTACTAAACACTGGTTGTGAAATAGTTAAGGAGTAAAATATCTGTGCTATTGTGAGCACTGTGTAATATATTAATAGTACCCATTTCTCTACCTAGTATTTATAGCATTAATGAAATTTCAAAGTATATTTTATGCTCTCTAAAAATGTAAAACATACTTCCACTGGTACAGTGTGATCAAAACACTGAGGCAACTGACCAGAGAAAATATAGGATACAGATTAGAAAGGAAAAAGAAAGCCATAGGCCAGCAAAATACAGAGGATCAATTTCCTGATACTAGATAACCAGTGGCTTCTAGCATATAGAGGATTATAAAGTTTCTTCTCTTGCATGCAATTGATTAACCAAATGTATTTAAAATATACTTCAAACTCATGAGCCAAGATTTGGTATTTTTTCAAATAGTAATAAGGACCCAGAGGTAAATAATCATTTTTCTAGCAAAGGAAAACATATCATGAAACACATAGGAAATGCTAATCAGGGCAAAATAAAAAGAATAGATCAGGGTCACAGACAGTATATTTGACTCAGGGCCTTCATCAATTTTAAATTGTGAATTGAAGATTTCTATCATAATTACCCTACATAGACTTCACAGCTTATGTATTTATTTTACTGATAGAAGAGTTCCTCAAGTCATTGTATTCTAACCAGTTTTGTACTTGGTTTACATGCTTATTATAGATGGTATAGAACAAGTCCTAAAGTGAAATGCAGAAAAAAAGCAGACCCTGAAATTAATTAAAAAACCAACAATAAACAAATGAAAACATGCAGTTTATAGACTTTGCATATAGAGGCAAGTATGTTGACAGACCTGGATGTGTTCTGAAGGCACCACTGCAAACAACATGGGTTTTTTAAGTGTTTTTAATTGAAGTACAGTTGATTTAAAATGTGTTAATTTCTTCTGTACAGCAAAGTAATTCAGTTATACTTATATGTACATACTTTTTCCCATTACGGTATATTACAAAATACTGAACATTGTTCCCTGTGCTATACAGTTGGACTTTGTTGTTTATCTATCCTATCTATATTGGTTTGCATCTGCTAATTACAAACTCCCAATCCATCCTTCTCCTACCTTCCCTCCACTTTGGCAACCACGAGTCTGTTCTGTCTGTGAGCCTGTTTTGTAAATAAGTTCATTTGTATCATATTTTATATTCCACTTAGAAGTGATATCATATCAATCAGTTCAGTCAGTCATGTTCAACTCTTTGCAACCCCATGGACTGCAGCATGCCAGGCTTCCCTGTCCATCCACAGCTCCCAGAGCTTGCTCAAACTCATGTCCACTGAGTCGATAATGCCATTTAACCATCTCATCCTCTGTCTTCCCCTTCTCCTACTGCCTTCAATCTTTCCCAGCATCAGGGTCTTTTCCAGTGAGTCAGTTCTTCACATCAAGTGGCCAAAGTATTGGAGTTTCAGCTTCAGCATCAGTCCTTCCAAAGAATATTCAGGACTGATTCCTTTTTGATTGACTCATTGGATCTGCTTGAAGTCTGAGTGACTCTCAAGAGTCTTCTCCAATACCACAGTTCAAAAGCATCCATTGTTCAGTTCTCAGCTTTCTTTATAGTTCAACTCTCGCATCCATACATGACTACTGGAAAAACCATTGCTTTGACTAGATGAACTTTTGTTGGCAAAGTAATGTCTCTGCTTTTTAATATGCTGTCTAGGTTGGTCATAGCTTTTCTTCCAAAGAGCAAGCGTCTTTTAATTTCATGGCTGCAATCACCATCTTCAGTTATTTTGGAGCCCCTCGCCCCCCAAATAAAAGTCTCTGTTTCCATTGTTTACCCATCTACTTGCCATGAAGTGATGGGACCAGATGCCAATGATATAATATGGCTTGTGTCTTTCTCTGTTTGACTTGCTTCACTTAGTACGACAGTCTCTAGATTCATCCATACAACATGGGGTTTTTATTCATGTGCCTCTCATTAAACCTGAGACACCAACAAAGGTTCAATGTAGTGCAGCAAAAATAGTAATTTAAAAACAGGAAGTATTGTAACGTTCATAAACAGAGGATAAAACAAATGACTATTTTGGTGCTTACATGAACAAGCCACAGTATCTTTCAATGTTTCTAAAAGTATTTTCTATAGAACATTAGCCCATTAGAATAGATGGTCTGTTAAAAAATCTAATGGCTAAATATTTGGGAAATGATGTTGAAATTGTTTGCAAATCTTTCTAGTTTTGCTTGTGGAATCTAAAAACCTAAACTTAATCCCTCATTCAAAAAGTCCTCCATGAAGAGAGTCTTTGGTTTCCTCTGTGTCATTTTATTTCTTATAAAAACTGTTTAACTTTGAGTTCTCTTGTGTGGTTTTAGAGCTTTCTGTTTTAATGAACCATCGGAAAACTTAAGCTAGTCATTTTTCCTCTGAAGTATGTTGATTATATACAGTGGCCTTAATTATCACTTTTGTGCAAATGGCTACAAAATAAAAAGTAAAAAAAGAATTTTCTAAAACTTTAATGATATCAATTTATTTCATAAATAACTGGAGCACCAGGCAAACTCTAATTTAATGCCTCTATCTATGCCCTAATTCACTTCTACTGTTTCCTTAACCCCTGATTTGCTTGTGTTGTTTTATAGTCTGAGCATAGAGATACACTTAGAGAAGCATTTGGATGAAACATGGTAAGAAATAAGTTGCCATGGTATTGACCAGCCCAATCCCAGGACACCATATGAAATGCTGGAATGTAACCTTTGGATAACCCTGATGACATTATGAACTGACCACAAACATAGTAATAAGAGGTTCTGTTGTATACTTCCAGAATCTGAAGGATAGAGAAGTCCTCTGTTGGGAAACAGTGGCCTTTGTTCATCAGTGTCTGTGTTGTGGCGGATTCGTGAGTTTGATGAGGTGAGACTCTTTAATTTAATTCTGAATACAGCACACTGGATCCTAATGAGCCAGGTTTTCCCAATTGCCTAATTCACTTTGTCTTTAGTTAGATGCTTAGGGAGGCTACTAAAAGTCCATTAGACTGGAATGCAAAAAAAATGGGCCCCATGTGACCTAAGAGAGATAATACACCTCACTTGTGAAGTCACAGTTAAGTTTCTGACTTACTGAAAGTTAAAATGATAAAGAAGCAATAAGTACTTATGTATTTAGCTTTTTTTTGAACTTAACTTTAGCTGTTTTTTAAAATTATGAACATGAATAAAATGATATTTCTGTCCATTTTTCTATCATTGAATCAAACAAATACATTCAAATGGATTTTCACCAAATTCTGAGGTTACTGTGAGAGTAGCTTAATTTTAAATATGTGCTGCACGGTGTACTCAATGCTTGCATAAAGATGGTAGAATAGCACATCTTTTGAAGGGCCCAGCATGTAGTAAGTGCCCAGTTTCTACTCAGTGTGTGCGTGTGCATGCTCAGTCTTGTTCAACTCTTTGCAACCCCATCTACTGTAGCCCTCCAGACTCTTCTGTCCATGGGATTTTCCAGCAAGCCCATGAGTGGGCTGCATTCTCCTCCTCCAGGGGATCTTCCCTTCTACTCAGTAAGTGACAGCTATTTCATAACTTCCTCCATTTTCATTTCCCACTTATTTACAGTTTGCAAAGTCAACCTAAATTCTTTTTTTTTTTTTTTTAAACTAAGCACTCATTGCCCCCCTTTCCTAATCTTTTTTTGAAGTTTTTCCAATTGAGGATATATGTGAGCAAAATCTTGCTTCACTTTTATGAAAAAGTTGTCTCCTTCATTTATATTTTCTGCATAAGGAAGGAGTCTCAGGGCAGGGTTACTGTGAAGGAAAGTGTAACAACCAGTTATCTTTTAAGTCTTACTGCCCGCAATGTTTGCATCCTCATTGCCCAGCTTGCATGCATTGTGAACCTGATTTGTCAGAAAGAAATTCTAATTTTGGCCTATTTCTTGTAATAAAACAGAAACCTCTTGACCAGATTTGTAGTACATTGCTTGTATAACTTTTACTTATATGTATTAACTTCTATCTCATAATGAACTCCTGGCACAGAGACAGGAGGCAACATGGCTGTGGCTGATTAAAAACTTCATAACCTTTATTAACATCTATTTATCCATAGAATGACAAGTTCCACCTCTGCCATCAGGCTTTTCAGGGACTTCTTGTTCAGTGCATGGCTTAGAACATTTACTAATCCTGTGTTAGAACATGTAAAGCTCTAGCAGTTTTCTCTAACACGGTTCTAGCCCCCTTTATGTTTCAGAAATGTTCACTATTGTTTTGGCTTCATCTTCCAACATAATTTTCCCAATAGTTATAATATTTGTAAAAACTCTGATTTTATAATTTTTGTAAAATGACAGACTGCTCTTTTTTATGGCCAGATTTCTTTCTGATGCATAAATAAATATGGTGAGCAGGAAGCCTTTCCATGTTCCTCTTGACTTTAGAATTATACCACATATACTTTACAATTTACCTGTATTTTTTTTGTTGTGGTAGTAATTTTTATAATTTAATATTATTCAAAATTTCAGTGATGTTCATCATACTAACAGTTCATCACCCAGAAGATCCAATGCTGCCAGTTCTAAAATTATCCTGAAAATATCATCACCACTCAGTCTCATAAAAGTGATTATAAGTTAATAAAGTCTATACAACATAAATAGGGAGCAATTGAGTAAAGGGAAACTGATGGAATGGAAATTACATGCCAAAAACAGTTCTAATTAAGAGCTACTTAAAAACAACCAATTAGGTAAGAGAGCTTCCCATCTGAGAATAGAAGCCAAAGCATTTATAAACTTTCCCATCAACTAAAAATGGAAAGGCCATTACAGCAATAAGGAAGAAACACATTTATGGAAGTGCTTGAGGATCAATATGTAGAAGAAATGGTTAAGGTTAATTGCATTGATAATCTCAAGCAGTAGACCCAAAGATTTTGTAACCCTGTAGTAAATGCTGTCTTTGAACTGCTTGTAGTTGGAATAACCCATAAATTAATTTAATTTTCTTTCTTTTTTTCTTTTTCTTTCATTATTTCTCTGTCTTTCTTTTCCTTCCTTCCTTCCTTTCCTTTTCAGTTTGACAATATAACAACCCTATGATATCTATTTACTATTTGAGCACTTGATATTTTATTTCTGCAGTTGCTTTTTAGATACAACTTTCAGGCATACCAGGAAGAAAACATACCACACTAAATTTGGCATTCAAGAGCTATTCTTATCCATCTGTTTGCTTTAAAGTTGTAGACTTTTAAGAAACTGCAACTAATTTTAACATTTTGAAAATGCAATCTTTTAATTATACTACTAGTTATATTAGTATACTGCATATGTTTGTAGGGTGTTTTAGCAAAGTTTTTAAATTCATTGCCTCACTTCATCTTCACAAGATCCCTCTGGGTAAGCAGAACAGGTGTTATCACAAAAGTAAGGTACCAAGAGGAAAATTGTCTTGCCTGAAAATTCATAAGAAATTATTTATTGGGAAGACTATATTTAGAATCTACATCTTCTTTTTTTTCCAGAATAGTTAACATTATTCTTTCATAATTTTTCATCCTTTATTACTCTCAACCATTTATTTTATTCAAAATAATTTGTAGAAAATTGAGCATGTGGACACATATTCCATCATCAAAGATTCACAGTGAACTTTTTTGCAAATCATTTTGTTACTGAAATTTATCTCCTTAAAATATACTAGAACTCAGTATGTGTATGGGGCATGGTGCTAAGTTAATTTTTGTCATGGTATTTTCTTAATGTGTGAACTTCACAAAAGGAAGAACTCTGATTTTTTATGTCCTCTTATAGTACCTTGTATTGATATTTGTGACTTCTAACCCATGGAACATTATTTCCTACTTTATAGTTTATTTTATATTTATTTTACTTGGAACTCATAAAACGCTTGAAGAACCCACCATAAAGGACACATCAAATAGCAGCAATAAAACTCAAGTCCAAAAAGGAAACATGAATTCTAGGAAAGAAAGAAATAATGTTGACAGCAACAGTCAGCATTTTCTGTTCTAAGTTGTTTACATAGGAGACTGCATAGTTGCCATGTTAATTAGAATTTACACAGGATTTTCATACAGCCAAATTAAAAAGGAAAAAGGACAAATGAAAGAAAAAAAAAAGGAAAGAAGGAAAGGGAGGGGTGAAAGAAGGAAGAGAGAGAGAAACAAAATGAGGCTATCATTTCTCACAGCCACGAGTGTACCATATACCAAGATTCATATGTAATAATGTATTGTCACAATAACCCTGCTGGGTGAGTTCTATTAATAACCTTATTTTAAATAGGAAACAGAATGGTGAAATAACTTGCTATAGGATACAAAGCTGTAAGTGTTGACACTGGGATTCTGACTCATGAAACTGGCTCCCAAAACTACAGGATTGACTATTTATTTGAACAAGTTGTCTCTGTATGAAAAACTCTCATTATCAAAAGGTAGAAAGCCAACTAATTCCTCAGAGGACAATTTTCCTGGTACAATAGAGTCATACATTCCTTAAGTGGGACCTTTGAACATATGGACAGAGTTCTCAATAATAGTTTATATTGTGTGCAGAAAGAATATTTTCTTTCTGTTTTTCAAAATCATTAAAAGCATTGAAAGTCAAAATTCAAATAGGTAAATTGTTTTAAAGATTCTTTAGGTTTAATCATAATAATAAAATAATAACTTGATAAATAAATAATAAAATAATAATTAAAAATAAAATAATAACTTGGCTTCTAGTGCCCTGCTTTGATCCAGTGAGTTAGAAAAACAAATGTGTATTGATGGTGGGTGTGACTAGAGCCATCATACAGTTTTGATTTGCTACCTCTGAACACTAAACAGTGTGAGCATCCATTATTGGCATTGTATATAGACTGAGGTTCAATTTGACCCCTGATATTTTTCTTGGCAAGTGTAGAGAATCCTTTAGAATGCATTAAGCTTCAGTGTACTGTGCCAGCATATGTCACCTCTAGGCTAGGTTGCCTGTCTTCCACCGGATAATTTCTCCACCTTGATGAATTGACATACTAAGCATTGACTGATTAATTGATTGATTGATTGTTGTTGCTGTTCACTCACTCAGTCATGACTGACTCTGTGACCCCCATGGATTGCAGCATGCCGGGCTTCCCTGTCCTTCACCATCTCCCAGAGCTTGCTCAAACTTACGTCCATTGAATTCGTTATGCCATCCAGCCATCTCATACTCTGTCATCCCCTTGTACTTTTGCCTTCTATCTTTCCCAGCATCAGAGTTTTTTCCAATGAGTCATCTCTTTGCATCAGGTCACCAAAGTACGGAGCTTCAGCTTTAGCATCAGTCCTTCCAATGAATGATTAGGGTTGATTTCCTTTAGGATACACTGGTTGGATCTCCTTGCAGTCCAAGGGACTCTCAAGGGTCTTCTCCAGCCCCATAGTTCAAAAGCATCAATTCTTTGGTGCTCAGCCTTTTTTATTGTCCCAACTCTCACATCCATATAGAACTATTGGAAAAACCATAGCTTTGACTATATGGACCTTTGTTGGCAAAGTAATGTCTCTATACTTTTTAATATGCTGTCTAGGTTTGTCATAGATTTTCTTCCAAGGAACAAGTGACTTTTAATTTCATAGCTACAGTCACTGTCTGCAGTGATTTTGGAGCCCAAGAAAATAAAGTCTTTCATTGTTTCAACTATTTCCCCATCTGTTTGCCATGTGAGACTGGAATCCATGATCTTAGTTTTCTGAATGTTGAATTTAAGCCAGATTGATGGTAGTTCACATAAAGTGGCTAACCAAGAACACCTGAACATTCTCCCAGCATGACTGATTTTAGACAGATTTCTTCCTTATGACAGACACTTGAAGGACTTCCCTAGTGACTCAGATGGTAGTAAAGAACCTGCCTTAATGCAGGAGACCCAGGTTCAATTCCTGGGTGGGGAGACTTGATTTAGAAATTTTATCACAATTTATAAATCTTTTCTCTGCTCCTTTGAGATGTCTATCTTCTAAACCAAGGAATGTTTTCCCAAGGCCCTGGAAGCTATCTCTCTGAACTGTAATCATCAATAAACATAGTGTGGCTGTCTCCCACTCTTTGTGGAAGCGAAAAGCAAAGGAGAAAAGGAAAGATATAAGCATCTGAATGCAGAGTTCCAAAGTATAGCAAGAAGAGATAAGAAAGCCTTCCTCAGTGATCAATGCAAAGAAATAGAGGAAAACAACAGAATGGGAAAGACTAGGGATCTCTTCAAGAAAATGAGAGATTCCAAGGGAACATTTCATGCAAAGATGGACTCAAAAAAGGACAGAAAGCAGAAGATATTAAGAAGAGGTGGCAAGAATGCACAGAAGAACTGTACAAAAAAGATCTTCATGACCAAGATAATCATGATGGTGTGATCACTCACCAAGAGCCAGACATCCTGGAATGTGAAGTCAAGCGGGCCTTAGAAAGCATCACTACAAACAAAGCTAGTGGAGGTGATGGAATTCCAGTTGAGCTATTTCAAATCCTGAAAGATGATGCTGTGAAACTGCTGTATTCAATTTGGCAGCAAATTTGGAAAACTCAGCAGTGGCCACAGGACTGGAAAAAGGTCAGTTTTCATTCCTATCCCAAAGAAAGACAATGCCAAAGAATGCTCAAACTACCGCACAATTGCACTCATCTCACACGCTAGTAGAGTAATGCTCAAAATTCTCCAAGGCAGGCTTCAGCAATACGCGAACCGTGAACTTCCAGATGTTCAAGCTGGTTTAAGAAAAGGCAGAAGAACTAGAGATCAAATTGCCAACATCTGCTGGATCATGGAATAAAGCAAGAGAGTTCCAGAAAAACATCTATTTCTGCTTGATTGACTATGCCAAGCCTTTGACTGTGTGGATCCCAATAAACTGTGGAAAATTCTGAAAGAGATGGGAATACCAGACCACCTGACCTGCCTCTTCAGAAACCTATATGCAGGTCAGGAAGCAACAGTTAGAACTGGACATGGAACAACAGACTGGTTCCAAATAGGAAAAGGAGTACGTCAAGGCTGTATATTGTCACCCTGCTTATTTAACTTATATGCAGAGTATATCATGAGAAATGCTGGACTGGAAGAAACACAAGCTGGAATCAAGATTGCCGGGAGAAATATCAATAACCTCAGATATGCAGATGATACCACCCTTATGGCAGAAAGTGAAGAGGAACTAAAAAGCCTCTTGCTGAAAGTGAAAGTGGAGAGTGAAAAAGTTGGCTTAAAGCTCAACATTCAGAAAACGAAGATCATGGCATCCGGTCCCATGACTTCATGGGAAATAGATGGGGAAACAGTGGAAACAGTGTCAGACTTTTTTGTTTTGCGGCGGGGCAGGAGCGGGGGCGGGGCTCCAAAATCACTGCAGATGGTGACTGCAGCCATGAAATTAAAAGACGCTTACTCCTTGGAAGGAAAGTTATGACCAACCTAGATAGCATATTCAAAAGCAGAGGCATTACTTTGCGAACAAAGGTCCATCTAGTCAAGGCTATGGTTTTTTCTGTGATCATGTATGGATGTGAGAGTTGGACTGTGAAGAAGGCTGAGTGCCAAAGAATTGATGCTTTTGAACTGTGGTGTTGGAGAAGACTCTTGAGAGTCCCTTGGACTGCAAGGAGATCCAACCAATCCATTCTAAAGGAAATCAGCCCTGGGATTTCTTTGGAAGGAATGATGCTGAAACTGAAACTCCAGTACTTTGGCCACCTCATGTGAAGAGTTAACTCACTGGAAAAGCCTCTGATGCTGGGAGGGGTTGGTGGCAGCAGGAAATTGGGACAACAGAGGACGAGATGGCTGGAAGGCATCACTGACTCAATGGACGTGAGTTTAAGTGAACTCCTGGAGATGGTGATAGACAGGGAGGCCTGACGTGCTGCGATTCATGGGGTTGCAAAGAGTCAGACACAACTGAGTGACTGAATTGAACTGAACTGAAGAGTCAAACTCCAACTACATCAACTAATAAACATGGGTAGCCCAATGTATTGTCCAACCTTGCCTCTAATGTCCTTCAGTACTTTTCCATTAGCTCACCCAGTGCTTAAAAACTATTCTGCTTGTTGTTTCAGGGAAATCTTTCTTCATTACAGCAATTGTCTTGAATAAACTCTTTCTTGCCTGTTAATTCCATCAGTAATTATCTGTTGACACAGCTCAATTTCTTTTGAAATCGTTGAGGCCCCTTTTTCTGTCTTCCAGGAGAAAAGACTCAGAGGAGCTGTAGCTCAGAAATAAAAAGGGCTAACTAAATCCATATGATGGGGACTGGGCCACCACTGAATGTTTCAACCAGTGCTTTGGAAAAATTCAAGACTTGGAGAAAACTGGCCTTTGTTTCCATCAAAAATGTTATAAATGAAGTTGGACTTTAAAAACACTTTATAAGAATTTTGAGAATTTTTTCACATTTGTGTCTTAAACAGTTATATATATATATATATATATATTTCCCCCCCTTAACTCTAGTTTTTCCCCCTTCTAACATTATATTGTACCCATACTATTCTGTGGCATGTATTTGATTTCAAGGCTATTCGATGACATTATCAGAAAGAATAAAATTATGGTTTTATATGAGTAAAATTTTATCATATCTTTTATTGTCATTCAGGCAAGGAACAATATTAAAGAATATTAGGATTTTTTTCAAGTTTCAAAAATTTTCTACCCTAAATGGAAAACCATAATAATTAACTGCCAAGACTATCACTATGTCAAATAACCTTCTCTCCTTAACTGATTATAAATTTTGTTTTATCACTATTTTTTATTACTACCACTATTACTATTATTATCCTTTACTACTGATCAATGTTTCCTATTTTTTAGAAATAGAAAGATGCAAATATTTAAAAATCCCTCAACTTGAAGGGCAAATAACATCTATAAAGTTACCAACACCTTTCTATGACCTAACATATAAGGCACAGAAAAAAAAATATTGAATAATGTGAAATATTTCTAGATAATATTCTAAAGTAAGATAATACAGTATAGCAAGCTATATTCACATGGTCAAGGAACATTCCAGTTCTGCTCATACAATCATACAAATGATTTCTGCTCTGGTACCAAGTTCTAAGGATTTATTTTCATTATTTATTACATCTGAAGCTTATCCTTTGGCTATGGAAGCCTTTTTCCTTTCTCAGATATACTTTTCCCCCATCCAGGATTATCAGTCAGCCATCATCAGGCACTGTCCCCACCATAGTCTCCCCTTCCCTCTTCAGCTCTTCAGTGATGAAGTTGCCCCACTGCATGGTCTGTGTGAACCAGATGGAGTTGTTGTTGTTGTTGTTCAGTCACCCAATCTAACTCTTTATGGAGTTGATGACCTTGCTATTACTAGCTTCCATTCTTTTCTCCCCTCTGGGCAAATACAAGCAACATGAAATAGCATCCCATAAGACAGAGCAAGATGGAGTTAGGGCAAGGATAATTAGAGGAGAGAATGTGGAGTTCAGGTTATTGAGGAATAGAAAAAAAAAAAAAATCTCCTAATGCCCTCCCAGTACTTCTTTGTGGTCATCAAATTTTCTTTCAGTGATTTTATGGGGTACATAGACTTCTACTATAAAGCTATTCCATCATTTATCTAGCCATTATATTATTGTTGGGCTTATCTTATTTTTAAACATGATGTGGATAGAGTCACTATTGATAAATATTAAGATTTTCCTTAAAATATATAAAACATATAGTAAATAGATGTGATCATTATGTTTGAAGCTTTTATTTTTATACACCCTTAGAGAAATTTTGACCAGCCTCCCATATGATTTTATTAGAATCAACCATATGAAACTCTTAATAGAAATACATTTGACCCTTAAAAAATCTACTGAATTCCATCTTTACTTTAAATAAAACCATTAACTACATTAGAGGTCTCTACCAAATACAGAGCTTTAAAGAATCTGGGAGAAGTGTGAGGTCTCTCAACTTCAAGTTTTTGCCTAAAGTAAGAGGCCCTATAGCTGAAAGAAGACACATAGGCTAGTTAATTCTCTGTCTGAGTTGATTAATTTCTACCCAGGAAGTACCCTTCCTGCCCCTAAGGAATCAGAAAAAGAAGGAAAAGCCAAAATAATACCACTAGCAGTAGCAAAAGACAACTGGAAACTTTTTCTTTCTGCTTCTGTCTTAGTGTTTCTCAGTCTCTTTCTGATTTACTTTCTTTTCATATATTCTGTCTTCTAACACAAAGATTAAACTGCCTTAGTTTCTTCTTAAAGCAGAAAACTGACAGAAGTATTTTTGGAAAAAGTTAAAATATTAAAAAAAATAGTTTATGAAAACTTTAGAGGTAGAATGAGGTTGTGTAATACTGGCTCAACTATGCCATGAGGTTTATATTTTACTGACATTTGAGGGAGAGAGTAAAAAGCATCACATGATATTCAGTCAGGCAAATAAATATTGATCCAGAATTTTTATCTTTTCAACCATGATGTTTGCTGAATTGGATGTATGCTCTTTTTTACAATTTGGAACAATGCAGTTCACCTAGCCAATCCACTGAAAATTCTTTAGTTATATATATGGTTTATGAGAACAGTAATTGTCTTTGTTGATGATATTTCAATGATGGGCTCTAACTTACATATCATTCAACTTCTCAAAAGTATTTAAATCAATTATGACAACGTCTTTAAGCACTTGACAGACTACTATTGGGAAGATCATTAAGCTAGGAACAGGCTCCATATTTGGTGGTACAGAAATTGGCCACACATAAAAAAGTAGTGTTTATCAAGAAAAGTGTTCAGTTTTCTATTTTAAAGGCTGCAATGCAGACACAGGAGGGTCACCGTAATTACAGCAGTACAAATGATCTTCTCATCTTACTGAACACACCCCAAAATACATCAGTTTGGGAAAAAAACAAGTACTAAAAAGGTGTGTCAGTAATATATAATGCGTCAGAGAGAAAGTAGAGACAAATGCTCTGCACCAGGAGTGGGTAAATCTTTTCTGTAAAGGGCTAAATAGTAAAAAGTTTGGGCTTTATAGGCCATGTGGTCTCTGTAGCAGCTATTCTCCTCTTATAATTTTAGTGTGAAGATATCTCCAGACAACACATGAACTGATGAGTGAATCTGTGTTCCCATCCAGCTTTCTTTATGGATACACAGATCTGAATTTCCTATGATTTTCACTTGTCACTTCCTTTAACTTTTTTCAATCCTTTTAAAATGTAAAAAACAGTCTTAGTTTGTGGAGCATACAAAAAATAAAGAAAAAAAAACAACAACTGAAGCCAGATTTGGCTGTGGGCAGTAGTTGCTGACCTATTCCACACAATGAAATCAAATGAGAGTTTGATGAAATAGAATTGAATTCCCCAAATTAGCACATTTGCAGCAGTTTCAGTCCTGTTAACTCTAGGGAACAATTTCAAGTATTTAAATTTAGAATTTTAAACATCAGGTATTTGAAATAAATGGAAATTGCATTGAAAAAAGCAAACTACGATGAAACACCCAATTGTATGAGTGATTATTTTTGTAATTAAGAAATGACAAGAACAATTATTTCCTCTCTCAAGCAACCCAGGAATCAATACACGTGTCCCTAAACCTAAAATTGTCTACCTATATAAAGTGGTTAAGCAAGTTAATTATTTGGTTTACTCATGTAAATCTCACCTTATGAGATTGATCTGGAAAATTTGAGCTGTGTAGTTTTTAACCATTACTCGCCCATTTCCTTTGTACATATTGAAAATTTGTTGCATTTGCCTCTATATCTGAAAAATGAAGTAATGTCAGAGCGATTAGCCTTTAAAAAAGAGGGAAAAAAGTTATAAAATATTGATTCAATATGCATTGTTTGTTTTGTGCTGTGTGCTGTTTTAAATAGTGGGACTAGAATGGTAAATAACACTGATGGCATAAATTTTTATTTGAACTGTGTCAAGACAGATATTAATGTAACTGACAATAACAACACTGTTTTGAACTTCAGAAAAGACTCACATTAATTAAAAGGGTCCACTTGGACATGATTGTGTTGTTAGGTTAGCTAATATGATGAACTTATGCAGATGCATAACATGAATTTCACAGTATTTATATGACATTGATAAAAAATTCTACATACTTGGAGTATGGGAACAATTTGCTTACCGAGTTGTAAATAGGAGGATGTTCTGCTAACATCCTTCTGGACAAATAAATGTTGTGTTGAAGGGGCTGAGACCGGTTCCATAAAAATGCATTAAAATTTTAGTGCCTGCTTGGGACATGTTTGAATCTGCCCTGCAGTATTTCAGGCGGTCATAAAAGGAAACTTTTGAAATACGATATAGAAGGTAACAAATGAAATCAAAAATAAGCTTAGAGCATCGGTCATCGAAATAAAATGAGCAAGGAAGAGGATCAAAATTGAAAATTATCTTTTGGCCTTCTCTAGGAGGAAATTCAGGCTTTCCCAGGTGGCACAGAAGTATATTATATTTATGTTTTAAATCCATATTTAATTTTAAGATGATTTTCCAGGGAGAGAGAAAAGTCCTAGCATTTTAATTTCTAGTAAATGCTCCAGGTAAAAATGATCATTAAATAACTTTAGCTTATTTTTGTCTGCTTGATCTTTTTAAGAAGATTTTTGTTGGGGGTTTCCCAGGTGGCATAGTGGTAAAGAATTTGTGCACCACAAGAGGAGACTCAGGAGAAGTGTGTTCCATTCTTGGGTCGGGAAGATCACTTGGAGAAGGAAATGGCAACCCACTCCAGTATTCTTGCCTGGGAAATCCCATGGACACAGGAGTCTGATGGGCTATAGCCCATAGGGTCACAGAGGGCTGGACACAGTTGTGCAACTGAACATGCACGCAAGCATGTATGGGGGCAAAAACAAGGCCAGGTAGAGTTTTTTTTTTTTTAATAGATATAAATATCGTCATATATCATGTATCTCTTATGTCCATGTAAAATGCTTTTAAGTGAAATTTATACATTTCCCCAAATTCACATCATTTTAAATTTACCCTAAGGGCTAAACTAGATAATAGCAAGAGAGATTAAATAAAAGCATGGAAAAAAATGTTTGGCTTTACATTTTACTTTAAAGTTTCTGTTTTGTTTTGTTTCCTGCAATTGCATATAACTTCACTTACTCAGGATATCTCAATGAGTCAAAAAGGGTATCTGGAAAAATAACTAATATAAGCCACATGGCGTGTGTGTGTGTGTGTGTGCGTGCATGCATGTGGCATGCATGCGCATGCTTAGTCGTGTCTAACTCTTTGCAACCCAAATTCTGCTCTTTTTGCCTTGTTTTATTAAATTTAAGAAGTGATACTCTTGTGAAATGATACCCTCTGAATTGTTTATATATGATACTTATTTCAAATTTGCAAGTAGTCTTGCTATCAAAATATCAGTAGTCATTGAAGAATCTCATGCTGTAAATAACTTCCAAGATAGTAGGGTATAATGAGTTTGAAAATATTTACCTAATTGAAAAATTCATCTAAAAAGACAAATTTGACAAATTCTATTGTAAAGCATTCTGAGAAATAGGTATTTCCTTCTGCTCTTTTTCACATCAGTTTTCCTCCTCTTCCTGCCTTTATTCACTGTGTAAGGGACATAAATAAATGTGTGTTTAAAAAACTAATTTTATTGAAATTTTTGGTTCAGGGCATCCCCCAAATAAATCTCTCTTAGTAGAGTTATATCTTTTTACATTAATTAAGAATTGGTTACACCCCAAACAATGAAAATTATGGCCTTTTCTTTTCAAAGATTAGCTGCAATATGTCTGTAACTTTCAGTTGATAAACCAACTGATTTAGATGATTTTAAAGATAAACTTTAAGTGCCCCCTCCTATATGCCATAGTGAACTATGCATAAAGAGAGATTTAATATACCAGAAAGTTAATTTTACATGTTTAGGAACGAATAGGTTATTGAAGATTATCTTTTCAGGGTCTTACAGATTTGGCTAATTATCAGAAACTGTTGTCGAGTTTTAAAATTATGTATTCTCCAAACCTAGTTTGGATCTACTGGATTAAAATATACTTTCATAAGAGTTAAATTTTGTATTTTACAACAAAATTCCCTGGCCATTATAAGGATAAACAGGGTTTGGAAATCACTGCTATGACAAAGCCATAAACAAAGTGCTCCTTACTGATCTGTATTGAACTGATTAGCTCAGACCTGGAGGGAAATGGTGAGGATGAGAGCAGTCCAAAAGAAAAGCTGTCCTTTGATGGGACTTGACTCATGGGTTGGATTTCAGTAGGTCACGGTGAGTGCTGTAACTATTGCTGGAATTGACTGAGCAACTGGAGTGTGCCAGGCATTGTGCAGAGGAGGTGTGAATTCTATTTTTGAGCCTTACCAAGAAATACTGGGTTTCCCTGGTGGCTCAGCAGTGAAGAATCTGCTTGCCAATGTAGGAGACGTGGGTTCAATTGCTGGGTCAGGAATATCCCCTGGAAAAGTAAATGGCAACCCACTCCAGTATTCTTGCCTGGAAAATCACATGGACAGAGGAGCCTGGCGGGCTACAGTCCAATGGAGTCTCTAAGAATCAGACAGAACTGAATGACTAAACAACCACCACAAAGAAATACTGAGATAAGTACTATTGTTATGCATATTATTCTGATGGAGAGGATCAAAAACTTCATCTAGATCAGCAGTCCCCAACCTCCAGTACCTAATGCCTAATGATGAAGTGGAGCTGATGTAATAATAACAGAAATAAAGTGCACAATAAGTGTAATGTGCTTGTATCCTCCCCAAACCATCCCCCTCAACCCTGGTCCATGGGAAAATTGTCTTCACAGACACTATCTCTGGTGGAAAAAAGGCTGTTGGCTGCTAATCTGGCTGACAGAGCTTGTTGCTGGTAGCAATACAACTCACTTTGGTCTAGCAGTATGCAATTTGCTGATGGCAAATTCCAGACTTTAAGACAACTTCATGTTTCTGTCACTTGTTCTGTCCCTCATCCTCCCAGGAGAAGGGGACAAGGGTAAGAAGCCCATCCCAGGAAATAAAGGTGGCAGGAGCAAATTGTGCTTAGTCTGAAGCCTTTCACATTTACATTTAAAGCTGAAAACAGAATGAAAGAATGATAAATTAATAGTGTTAGATAAATTGCAAATAAATATAAAAATAAAGCAAGTCATTTTAAGAGACAGAGGTCAGTCAAAATCAGTTATATTACTGAATTAGCAAGGAAAAGAGGTGCTTATAAAGATAATTTTTTTGCAACTGGTTTCCTAGAGTTAGATTTTCCTATTTGGAAAAGGTTTTCCCTTTCAATAATAAAGCTTGATTAGCGTGTTTTTGTGTGGGGAATGTTGAGAGGATTTTTTCTTGGGGAAAAAATTCTCATCTAATGTTGTTTTCTGCTCCCTTTGTTCATTTATTTTTGATGTTCAAAACTAATTTCTTCCTCAACAGGCAATCTTCAGCTGGAAATATCCCTGTTGACCTCTGTCTTCGGTTCTGTGTTAAAATGTTTGCGTGCCATTTTTTAAGTTCACAAGTCTAATTTTCTCCCCAGAGGGTGTTCACAGTTTCTTCAAAGACTTTAGTACTTATCTGTTGTTTGAGGTTTGCTTTAACAGGGCTCACACATTTTGCCTTTAAGGTCTCCCCTGGTCAGCTCAATGAGGAAAAGAAGACCCTGAATAGGGTTGCTCTGAACTGACTGCTATTAATTAGGAAGGTTGGGACACTGAGCATTTCACTCCACTGTTTTTGTTACCGATAGTTTACCCAAAATCTAAATTGGAAGCAGCAGGTACCTGATCTGAAAATAAATATTTTTCCTCTTTTTGATCTCAACCTTTTTAACAGAGAGATGATAGTATTAAAAAAGCAATTTATTTTTTCATGCAGTTTCTAGAATGTTATGGGCTGTGATAGGACTTTGCTGAATGAAATCACAGAAGCCTAGATCCTCACAAATAGGTTTAGTTTTCCAGGTTTTTAATCCTGAAACAATTTCAGCTAAATTCTGTATAGTACAGCCCCCAGTGATATTCTTTATAGAGTATGGATGATTAGAAAATCAATTTGAAAATAAAACAACAAAACAGGATTTCCAAAACACAGGTGAGACACTGACTTCCAATGCATGTATCCTTGTAACTCAGGCCTATTCTTGAAGCCAAATCCTGCCTCTGTACCCCAACACCAAATTAAATCTCAGAGACAAGAGTTTTGAGTGAAGTAGGAAAAAAAACCCCAAAAACAGCTGTAATGCTTTGCCAGGCAAAGGGGGATGCAGTGGGCTAACACCCTCAATACTGTGTGTCTTGCCCTGGAGGGTGCTGCAAGAAGTTTTATAGCAGTGGTTCAAAGAGGGTATAATCAACTCATGGACATTCTTCTGATTGCTTGGCGGTGAGGTAATTAGGAGTCAGCATCATCCATTTCAACCAATCTGACATCTAAGTGCTTGTGGGCAGAATACAGTTAACTTCTCCCACCTGGTTTGGGTTTCAGTATTCATGAAACAGCTCAAAGATGTTGTTATGAAGGTCCCTTGAAGGGGAACCAGGACCCTACCCCAAGGCTGCACTATTGTTTCCTGGCTGTTCTTCCCTTGTCTCCCATACCCTCTTCCATAATTATTAACTGTTTGAACCTGCCTGTTAGAATTCAGGGAGGCTGAATGAGGCCTATTTCCTGTAATCAAGAGATGAGGGACACAGAAAAGCATGTGTGCCCAGGAGCCCTACTCTCTGAGTCATGCTCCGTTTCACTCTCTGCCTTAGAATTTCCAGGACAAGTCTTACCGTGCCTATTATTCTTACCTGGGTTTTTCTTTAGTCACTAAATTGAGTCCTACTCTTTTGCAACCCCATGGACTGTAGCCCTCTGTCCTCTGTCCATAGGATTTTCCAGATAAGAATAATGGAGTGGGTGCCATTTCCTTCTCCAGGAGATATTCCCAACCCACATGTGGAATCTAATCTGTGTCTCCTGTGATGATAGATTCTTTACCACTGAGCCATCAGGGAAGCCCTCTTATATAGGCCACCATATTATCTCTTGTTCAACAGACTCTAATCCCTGCAGAGCTCTCTGTAATTTTTTGAAACACTCACTTTGCTTTGAAACACTCTAGCAAGTTATTCTCTATATCTCTCTCTTCTGTGAAATTCCCTTCACTTTTTTGCTACTCTCTCTTCAAACTTGGCTCTTTTCTGAAGACATTGCTTTCCTGTATCACTCTGGTGGGTGTTTTACTATGCCTCTCTTGTACCTCTTGGCTTAGAAGTGGGAAGGATTGCTCCCACTGTTCCTCCATAGTATCCAAGGATTCTCCCTCATTGCTCTCTAAAAGTCATTTGCATGAAGCTCTTGTTATCAAAGTTTTCTACTGTTTTGCCATGTTATACATCATCTATTTATCCTTACCCTTACTGTCTTGATACATATTTTTAGTTAATTTTTTCATTTCTTAAAGATGTCAGTTCGTGACTGAGTTAGATGCTTGCTAACGCTATCTAGGTCATCATTCTGGAAAATATCAAAATCAGTATAGATGGTTCTTCTAATGCCCTATCCACTTGTTTCTTGATCTTTTCTGCTGTGATGCTGCTATCCCCTGTTCTCAACAACTCACTTTCATGCCACATTCTAGATGTTTCCATTAATAGTAACTAAAACCTCTCTGAAATCTCATCATCAAGTGTGCCACTCAGGGACCAGCATGTTCTGTCTTTCCAGTTCATTGCCTCTAATAGCCCCAAAGTAGGTCCTCCTCTTTTTCTCATTTAGTCAGTATAAAAGTCATGACTTACAATGATTAAAATTTCATTCTTGCCAACAGCCTCAACAACCTTACTTCATGTTCTTCTTTTCACTAAACCACCAGCTTTAATCGATATAAAATCTTCTCATACCCTGTGCATGCACCCCTGCAACTGAAGATGGCTGCAAAAAAAAAAAAAAGCCACAAAACAAAAAACAAGGCTTATACACAGATACAAACTGATTGGTTTAATTTTAGCTTCACAGTTATGCTATTTACCTAGTACAATTAACCTTCCTTCTTTTGTGTAATTTCATTTATTTATTGTCTGTGCTGGGCCTTTTGTTGCTGTTTGGGCTTTTCTCTGGTTGCAGCAAGCAGGGGCTATTCTCCAGTTGTGGTGCATGGGCTTCTCACTGCAGTGGCCTCTTCTGTTGCTGAGCACAGGCTCTAGGGCACATAGGCTTCAGTAGTTGCCGTTCCAAGGCTCTAGAGCACAGGTTCAATAGTTGTGGTGCATGGGCTTAGTTGCTCCACGGCATGGGCAATCTTCCTGGACCAGAGATTGAACCCAAGTCTTCTACATTGGCAGGTGGATTCCTTACCACTGAGCCACCAGGGAAGCCCCTGTCCCACTCTTAAATATGGTGATTTCTAACTCCCTTCTCTTGCACAGACCTCTTAAACCATTCCATCACCCTCACTTTCAGCTGATGAATTTGATTTCTATGTTATGGAAAAACTAGACAGAAGATAACTTTCATCTACTCTAGCCACATTTATCCACTGTTTCTCACTGACTGTCCCTCCTCTCATCACTGTAGGTGAACTCTTTGTGGTCCTCCCTAAAGTCAGCTTCTCATTTGTGCATAACAATGCTCCAGCCTCTCCAGTGTACTCTAGGATATTGATCAAGCATTTTTTTTTTATTCTGCAACTTTCCCCCTCATATTGAATGTCTCCCATCACTCTGCAAGTGCTGTTAAGTTCTGCAGTATACAGCAACAACACCAGCAAAATAAAATACAATGCTCTTGTGTGGGTTCTTCTAATGCCCTATCCACTTGTTTCTTGATCTTTTCTGCTTCTGTGATGCTGCTATCCCTTGTGCTCAGCAACTCACTTTCATGCCATATTCTAGATGTTTCCATTAACAGTAACTAAAACCTCTCTGAAATCTCCTTGTCGGGTGTGCCACTTAGGGAACGGCATCTTCTTGAATATTCTTTCCCCCCATTTTTCTTTTTCCTTTAAGATACCAGTTCCTTTAAAGAGTCACCCAGAAGTCTTCTCTTATTCCTCATCTGTCATTGTTCTTTGAACCCCTGTAACTCAAATAATTTTATACATCTTTGCTGAAACTCTTCTTGGCCTCTGCCCCTGGCCTCGGGTGTGGGGTAGCTCCTCTCGGCTACTCCTGCGCCCTCACAGCCTGGCTCTCTCGGCCACCACCCCTGACCTCAGACGTGGGGAATAGAGGAAAACAACAGAATGGGAAAGACCAGAGATCTCTTCAAGAAAATTAGAGATACCAAGGGAACATTTTATGCAAAGATGGGCTCGATAAAGGACAGATTTGGTATGGACCTAACAGAAGTAGAAGATATTAAGAAGAAGTGGCAAGAACACACAGAAGAACTGTACAAAAAAGATCTTCAAGACCAAGATATTCACGATGGTGTGATCACTCACTGAGATCCAGACATCCTGGAATGTAAAGTCAAGTGGGCCTTAGAAAGCATCACTACGAACAAAGCTAGTGGAGGAGAAGGAATTCCAGTTGAGCTATTTCAAATCCTGAAAGATGATGCTGTGAAAGTGCTGCACTCAATACATCAGCAAATTTGGAAAACTCAGCAGTGGCCACAGGACTGGAAAAAGGTCAGTTTTCATTCCAACCCCAAAGAAAGGCAATGCCAAAGAATGCTCAAACTACTGCACAATCGCACTCATCTCACACGCTAGTAAAGTAATGCTCAAAATTCTCCAAGCCAGGCTTCAGCAATACATGAACCATGAACTTCCAGATGTTCAACTGGTTTTAGAAAAGGCAGAGGAACCAAAGATCAAATTGCCGACATCAGCTGGATCATCAAAAAAGCAAGAGAGTTCCAGAAAATCATCTATTTCTGCTTTACTGACTATGCCAAAGCCTTTGACTATGTGGATCACAATAAACTGTGGAAAATTCTGAAAGAGATGGAAACACCAGACCACCTGACCTGCCTCTTGAGAAACTTATGCAGGTCAGGAAGCAAGAGTTAGAACTGGACGTGGAACAACAGACTGGTTCCAAATAGGAAAAGAAGTACGTCAAGGCTGTATATTGTCACCCTCTTATTTAACTTCTATGCAGAGTACATCATGAGAAATGCTGGGCTGGAAGAAGCACAAGCTGGAATCAAGATTTCCGGGAGAAATATCAATAACCTCAGATATGCAGACGACGACACCCTTATGGCAGAAAGTGAAGAGGAACTCAAAAGTCTCTTGATGAAAGTGAAAGTGGAGAGTGAAAAAGTTGGCTTAAAGCTCAACATTCAGAAAATGAAGATCATGGCATGTGGTCCCATCACTTTATGGGAAATAGATGGTGAAACAGTGGAAACTGTGTCAGACTTTATTTTGGGGGGCTCCAAAATCACTGCAGATGGTGACTGCAGCCATGAAATTAAAAGATGCTTACTCCTTGGAAGGAAAGTTATGACCAACCTAGATAGCATATTCAAAAGCAGAGACATTACTTTGCCAACAAAGGTCCGTCTCATCAAGGCTATGGTTTTTTCAGTGGTTATGTATGGATGCGAAAGTTGGACTGTGAAGAAAGCTGAGTGCCAGAGAATTGATGCTTTTGAACTGTGGTGTTGGAGAAGACTCTTGAGAGTCCCTTGGACTGAAAGGAGTTCCAACCAGTCCATTCTGAAGAAGATCAGTCCTGGGTGTTCTTTGGAAGGATTGATGCTAAAGCTGAACTGCAGTACTTTGGCCACTTCATGCGAAGAGTTGACTCACTGGAAGAGACTCTGATGCTCGGAGAGATTGGGGGCAGGAGGAAAAGAGGACGACAGAGGATGAGATGGCTGGATGGCATCACTGACTTGATGGATGTGAGTTTGAGTGAACTCCGGGAGTTGGTGTTGGACAGGAAGGCCTAAGCGTGCTGCAATTCATGGGGTCGCAAAGAGTCGGACATGACTGAGCGACTGAACTAAACTGAACTTGCTGAAACTGTTCTAATCAAGTTCACCAAAATCCTGATATCTACTTATGAATTCTTAGATCTCATCTTATGTGAAACCTCTGCACTATTTGATATGGGTGATCATTCCATTCCACCTTGGGTTCTAGGACAGTTCACTATGTGCTTTTTCACATTCTTTTTGGGTAATTCTACTTCCTCTTCCTGACCTTTTAATATGCTCAAGGGCTCAGTCATTGGATCACTTCTCTTTTCTATTTTCATTTACTCCATTGATTATTTCAACTAGTGTCAATATTTTAAGTATCATGTGTACATGGATCACTGCTAAATTTATATCTCCAGTTCAAGCCAAACACAAAGTTAAGAATCATATATTTGATTACCTTCATGGCATCTCAATTTATATTCTCAACTCCCTTATTTATAATCCATATATCAAGTTTATATCCAAAGCTAAACTCGACATCATCCACTGTATCATTACTATCTACTTTAATGTTTTTATCACCTCCAAAATAAACTATATACTCTTTAGCAATCATTCCTCTCTTGCTCCTGGCAGCCACTGATCTACTTGTCTCCATGGATTCACCTGTTCTTCACATTTCACATAAATGTGATTACATAGTGTGTGGCCTTCTGTTTCTGACTTCTTTGACTTAGTAGAAAGTTTTCAAGGTTCATCCATGTTGCATCAGTCCTTTATTCTTTTTATGGCTGTATTGTATTCCATTGTATGACTTTGTACTCTGCTTCAAGTTAGCTAATGACAACTCAGTCTTTCTGGTTACTAATCCTATTGGCTCTATCTTGAAAATATAGCACAAATCTAAATAACTTTATCCACTTTTAGTGGTCAAGTTATTACATTTCTTTATTTTTGTAAATGGTCTTTTTACATCTGTCCTTGGACTCTTTTGTGTTCAGTTCAATTCAGTCACTCAGTCATGTTCGACTCTGCGACCCCATGAACCTCACTGTCCATCACCAACTCCAGGAGTCTACCCAAACCCATGTCCATCAAGTTGGTGATGCCATCCAACCATCTCATCCTCTGTCATCCTCCTTTCCTCCCGCCTTCAATTCAACATCAGGTTCTTTTCAAATGAGTTAACTCTTCGCAGGAGGTGGCCAAAGTATTGGAGTTTCAGCTTTAGCATCAGTCCTTCCAAAGAACACCCAGGGCTGATCTCATTTAGAATGGACTGGTTAGATCTCCGTGCAGTTCAAGGGACTCTCAAGAGTCTTCTCCAACACCACACTTCAAAAGCATCAATTCTTTGGTGCTCAGCTTTCTTTATAGTCCAACTCTCACATCCATACATGACTAAGGGAAAAACTATAGCTTTGACTAGACGGACCTTTGTTGACAAAGTAATTCTCTGCTTTTTAATATGCTGTCTAGGTTTGTAACTCCTTCTATGTCTCTTAATTGTCTACCCTTCCCCCATTATTAGTGTGTGTGTGTGTGTGTGTGTGTGTTTTGAACATTTCCTCATCTCCTTGTACTATATGATTCTCTGGGGTCATTTTGTATATTTCTTGCTAGGGAAAATATGATACACTCACTCCTGGCATCATCTATTTTTCAAGGAGCCCTGTTTCCTTATATTGAAGAAATATTAGAACTCAAGATCTGGATGCTAGGTATGCTCATTGTTACTGAGTTTTATTGATTCCAGGCCCTCTCAACAGACAGGAAAAATTGTATGTGTAAATATTAACCCATATTTGTACATATATCTATAAATATTTATATGTGTAACCATTCCTATAAACTAAACATGAGTTCATATTGATGTGTTCATCTCTATTGCAATATCAATGGAACATTCCAGCCTCCTGTCCTTGCTGATCTGTAAACTCCCATTTTAGATAAACCTAACTTCCACCATCCAACATTTACCTAAATCTTAAAATCCGATATATGTGTATAATGTTATCATAATTTTCCCTAATGAGAAGAAACTTCATCAACTAGAGTACAGTTTTATGTATGCTTTCTTTTGTCATTAGTTTTACAGACTCCTCTCGCTTCCATTTATGTAAATCAGTAGCTTCCCTGCACCACCCAAATTCTTTGAAGAGGTTCAGTGAAGTTCTGTCATATGTTTGTAATACAGTAAGATTGGTCATATTCTACATCCCATCTAACCTGTTGATTTTCTTTCTTTCTTCATTTGTAATGTACAATAAGATTTACTCTGTGCTATAAAGTCCAGAGGCTTTTGAAATTTTTAGTGTCATGTGTCCTTAATTATAGCATTATATCAAATAGTTCACCACTCTAAAAAAGTCATCTGTGATTCACATATTATAAACTTCCTCCACTTCTCTCTCCTAGCAACCACTGATCTTTTTTTACTATTCCAATACGTTTGCCTTTTCTATAATGTCATGTAATTGGAATGATACAATATATATCCTTTTCAGATCAGCTTCTTTCACTTAATGATATGCAATTAGGATTCATCCATGTATTTTTGCAACTTGATAGTTCACTTATTTTTGTCTTTTAAATTACTTTCATTAAAATGTGTAAAATTCACTGCTTAAACCATTTAAGCCTAAGGGTTTCTTTTTTTGAATGGTTATTAATTGTGGATTCAAATTCTTTAATAGATTTGGGGCTATTCAGGTTACCTATTTCTCCTTAATTGGATTTCAGTACTTTCTGTCTTTCAAGAAATCGGTCCATTTTATGAAATGATTAAATTTGTAGGAAAAGAATTGTTTATAGTAGTTTATTCTTGTCCATCTAATTCCATGGATCTCTCGCTCATTTCTGACACATTAAATGTGTATTTTCTCTTTTTTTTCTTTGTTAGCCTGACTAAAGATTTGTCAATTTTATTGATTTTTTAAGTTTTTGGTTTTGTTGATATTTTTCTAGTGTCTTCTTGTTTATAATTTCTTTGATTTCTGCCCTGATTTTTATTACAGCTTTTATTCTGTTTCCTTGGGCCTAAATTACTGTTCTTTTAGATCTTTCTTCTTTTCTTTTCTTTTTTTTTTATATGCTCAACTGTATTGCCTTTGCTCATTTGTTGAAGATTAATTGTCTATATTTCTGTGGGTCTATTTCTGAGTCTATTCTGTTCCTTTGATCTCTTTGTCTAGTCTTTCACCAGTCTTTCTAATATACGCATCTAATGAAATAAATTTATCTTAAAGCACTGCTTAAAAGAGAAACATTATGTTTTCATTTCTCTTTATTTCAAAATATATTTTAATTTCTTGAGTTTTTCTTTTGGCCAGTATGTTATTTTGAAGTGTAATGTTTTGTTTCTAATTTTTGAAACTATTGTTCCATTAGTTCCTCCTCTAGTTCAGTTGGTTTCTAGTTTAATTCCATATAGTCTCAGAACATACTTTGTTTGATTTATACTATTTTAAATTTGTTGAAGTATTATTTGTGGATCAGGATGTGAAGTATCATGGTGAAAGTTCAATAAAAGTTTGAGAGGAACGTGTACTCTGCTGCTTTTGGATGGACTAGTCTATAAATATCAGTTAAATCAAGTTGATTGGTACTCTTTTGATGAACTATATACTGTACTGATAGAGATGTTTTCAATCCTTCAATTATAATAGTATATATGTCTATTTCTCCTCTCTGTTGTATCAGTATTTGCCTCACATATTTTGACACTCTGGTTTTAAGTTCATACATGTTTAGGATTGTTATGGCTTCTTAGAGAATCGACCCAATCACCATTATGTAGTACCTGAATTTATTTCTGATAGTTTTCTTTGTTTTGAAGTCTTTTTGTCTCAAATTAATATGGGAACTCCATATTTATTTTGATTTGTGTTATATGGTATACCTTTCTTGACTCCTTTATTTTTAACATATCCTTTATTTTTAACATAAGCCTTTATGTTTAAAGTGAGTTTCCTTTAGCTAACATATAGTGAACTTTTTTCTTGTTTTATTCACTCTGACAGTCTCTGTCTTTTAATTTTATATTTAGACCATTCACATTTAAAGGGAGTTTTTTCTAAATACTTGGATTAACATATACCATGTTTGTAACTTCTTTCTGTTTGTTAACAGGACTTATTTTACTGTTTCCTTTATTTTTAGTTGAGTATTTTATGAAACTTCATCTTATCCCCTCACTTAGTATATAAATTATATTTCTTTAGATGATTGTTTTAGTTTTTTTCTTAAAATTTCCTCTTCTCTGCTGTCTTTTTCTTCTACTGATAGTCCACTTAACCATGTGCTACACCTTTGACATTTCTAATAGGTACTAGGTCTTTTTTCCATTGTTTTTCTTCGGCTTTCAGTTTGGCACGTTTCTATTCACTCCTTTTCAAGTTCACTGATCTTTTCTCAGCTGCGTTGTGTTTACTAATGAGACAATCAGAGATATTCTTTCCATTACAGTGTTTTTATTTGTAGCATTTCAATTCTTTCTTATCTCTCTGCTTAGGTAGCCACTTGTCTTTGCAGATTGTCAAAGTTTTTCATTAGATTCCTTAATATGTTAGTGATTTTAAATTCCATTTGTTAACTCTATCTAAATCAGGTTCTGATGATTACTTTGTCTCCCCAGATAATATTTCTTGCCTTTAACCTGTCCTATACATTTTGTTGAAATGTGAACAAGATAGGATACACTAGAGATAAACGGGAATCTTCTGTGAGAATTTTTTTTTTTTAATGTCATCAGGATAAAGAGTTTCTAAAAATTTTATTGGAATATAGTTGATTTTCAATGTTGTTAGTTTCAGTGTACAGTAAAGCGATTCAGTTATAAACATACATAATGTATTGTTTTTCAAATTGTTTCCCCATATAGGTTATCACAGAATACTGTGAAGGGTTCCCTGTGCTCTACAGTGAGTTCTTGTTTGTTATCTGACTCATATCTTAGTGTGTGTATGTTAATCCCAAATTCCTGATTTATTCCTCTCCCCCACATTTCCCTTTTGGTAACTGTACACTTGTTTTTGATATCTGTAAGTCTGTTTCTATTTTGTGTCATTAAAAAATATTAAAGTCCATATATGAGTGATATCATATGATATTTGTATTTCTTTGAGAATGTATATTAATCTAATGTTTTCTGTAGCTCTGGGTACCACAGGCTTCCTGTGCCTCTGATGTTCTTGTTGTTGTTTCCCATCCTAACTGGGGCTTTGTAAGTCTTCTTCCTCAGAGAGAGTTGTAGTTTGTACATGTTTTGACAGTGATCCACTATTATTCTTTTGGAGCCCTGTTGGTGTAGTGGTAAATTATGAAGAGGTGGGACAATTGATTATCTTCCTATTAAATCTCCTTCTCTAAATGGGCCTGTATCTGTGGACAGGGACATTGTGGGAGAAGTAATTCTTATTACTTTCCTCTCCTCCCATCCCTTTTTATGATATGATTCTAGTTATATATGATACCTCAAATCCTTTGTGGAATGAAATGTGGTGTAAATTCACATGTAAAATAAAGAGATACATACCTTTTTTGAAATATTCAAGTCATCAATGTTGTTTCTGTAATTTCCAAGGAATGTGAGTGTCATAAGGGAATTTTTCAGCCTTTCCCAGGTTTTAAGTTTCTCAGAAGTAAATATCTTTATACTAGGATGTTACAGTCAGATTGACATTTCTTTGTGCCACTTTATTTTGGAATCATAAAACATCTCTATAATAGAATTTGGATTGTTTTTATTCCTAAATCTGATGCTGGTCTGCTTTTGACAGGTTGCCAAATCCCTTTGTACCTGTGTTGCTCTGTGTCTGAAAGTAGAGTAATAAAATATGCTAACTACCTTCCTCTTAAGGAGGGTGACTTTATATATAAAAGATTTAAGAATATTGAAACAAAATCCTTTTTGTCTAAAAGAACAACATGGGCCATTAATCCCACTTCATATTGTTTGCCTCCTGCTTACTAACTTGAGTGTCCCTGGGGTGGCATTCTGAGAATGCACCAAGAAAAAGTTAAGATGTTCATAATTCAATCAATGGACATGTTGTGATCGTGACTGTCTATAACCATAGCCCTTTAAAGTTATGAGAGCATCTGTGTGAGAAACAACTCATGGGATCTGAGATTGGTTAGACCAGTCTATTAGAGCGTGGCGATTGTGCAGACTGCAGTCCCACTAGGTTTACTCTGCAAAGTGTTTTTATGTTGCTCTTGACCTTGGCCAGCTGCCTGTTGGATCCTTATTATTCGTGTTCCAGAGGAGCCCATTTTCAATACCTCCAGTGGCTTAAAAACTCCAAGAGCAGTCGACCGATAGTCCAAATTTATTGGTGAAAACATAGGGTGGAGAGGATCCTCAAAATAGATGGTTTAGAGCAGGAATGTAACCATGTGTGTGATGCATGTGTACAGATAGCTTATCTTTATGTTATTAAAGAAGTGGAAGAAAATTTAGAAATCACTAGAATTTATCTTTCTCTCATGAATGAGAAATCCAAGGCACAGGAATTTTTACTGAGTTCAAGAATTGGTGGAAAACTAAGGAATAGAACTCAAATTCCCAATACCCAAATAAGTGCTTTTTTATGTTTACAACATACTTGTTTCGCTTACAAAATTATTACCACATTCCAGGTTTTCATGGTTTGATCTTTCCATTCCAACATTCTTTTTGATTCTTAGGAGTCTTTGAAAATGCAGTTTCACCTAGTGATAATACCTTTGCTCATGGAATCTAATTAGAGAAGAAATGCTACTGATTTCTTAAGAAGAGAAAAAGGTTTTATTTTTAAATTTCTGTTGTATAGTTACTCTAACATATTCCTAATTCATATTTAAATCATCCCAATTCAGCTCTGTGAGAACATTTTGAAAAGCAATATGACTTGAACAATATAGAGCTTTGCATATCATAAAGTTAATAATGATGTTTTTGAGTGAGTGGACAGCTGAATGAAGAAAATAGGATTAAATTATAAATTAGATTATTAATTTTATTGGCAGTTTGTTATAATAGTTTATCTTGACAGTAAACTTAAGAATATTACAAGGGGTGATATTTGGAACAGTTAGTAGCTTTTGTGTTTCACAGTGGTTTTATATATTTTAGACAGTATTTACTTGCACAGACTGAAATTATTTCAGAATTATTCATTACTTCAGAGGACCACTTTTTAATGAAATTTGTTTGCTGCCAAACAGCATATTTGGATATGTTAGTCTTTTCTCCAGCTGTTTGTGTCTTGTGCTTTATAGATGTACCATTTTCCTGTATCTAATCATGACATTTTTTACAGTATTCAAATTTTGGTTTCGGACATAAAATTCTGAAAAGTGACATGTCCCCTAACTTAATTATGCATTCTGATGAACCAATATTTATTTCTGCTATGTAATTAGTTTCTGATCTTTCTCTCGTATTTAGAAACCAAACTTTTGCTATTAATTAGTCTGTATTTCAGAGAAGGCAATGGCAACCCACTCCAGTACTCTTGCCTGGAAAATCCCATGGATGAAGGAGCCTGGTAGGCTGCAGTCCATGGGGTCGCTAAGAGTCGAACACGACTGAGTGACTTCACTTTCACACATTGGAGAAGGAAATGGCAACCCACTCCAGTGTTCTTGCCTGGAGAAACCCAGGGATGGGGGAGTCTAGTGGGCTGCCGTCTATGGGGTCGCACAGAGTCAGACACGACTGAAGCAACTTAGCAGCAGCAGCAGCAGCAGTCTGTATTTATTTAAATTTGAAAAGATTTTCATACAACTAATAATACCTGCCTTTCTTTTGGTATTTTCTGATAAGCGAGAGGTAAAAGTAATCTTGTTAGCTTTTAGTTATATTAAAATTTATCTTAAATTTTAATATAAAATTATTTTAAATTATATTAAAAGTTTACTGTCAAGATAAACTATTATAACAAACTGCCAATAAAATTAGTAATCTAATTTTAATTTAATCCTATTTTCTTCATTCAGCTGTCCTCTTACTCAAAAACATCATTATTAACTTTATGATATGCAAAACTCTATATTGTTAGTTATATTCAGAAACCATAAACTAATTTAAATTTCATTCTAAACTTTTACTAGCTGGGTGCTTATGTTATAAAAATACATATGCTTCATTACTATAATAACACTACAAATAGCAGTGTCTTGAAAAAATATGTCTTTTTTTTTTTTTGATATGTTAGGTGATAGACTGAATATAATTAGTCCAAGGGCCCAGGTTTTTATAAATTGTTTGCTTTATGATCCTTAGTGTAATGCCTCCATTTAGCCAGTAAATAGGATGGGTAAAGAAAAGAGAACTCTCCCTCTTAAAAGCATGACCTGAAAATCACAGGTGCATTTTCTCAAATCCCACTGACTCTCTTTGGCTGCATGATACTGTTAGACTTAGCATAGGCTGATAATTCAGTTTCTACCAAGCATCCACAGTCTCATTATAATTTCCATGATCATTTCAGAAGAGAAAGGAAACTAGCAGTATCTGCCTGCGGTTTAGATCCTTTGATATAACCCTACAACCCCTGGGTACACACTTCTATTTTGTTTTTGTTTCCACTCATTATTTCCTCTATTTATTTCACTTTGGAAATTTTCTGTTGACCTGTTTTTAAATTCATCAATTTTGTCTTCTTGTGTGTCCTATGTACTGATAAAGAACTATTCATCTCGATTTTACCACCTTCTATAGTTTCAATCTTGCTGCTGAAATTCTGTGGTGACTATAGTTGCATGTTGTCCTTTGCACTACGTCCTTTAATATGTTAATGGAAATTAAATTTTGATAGTTCCAGTATCTAAGTCATCTCAGTGTCTGGTTCTGTTGTCTGCTTTATCACTTGACAAGTATTCATTTTATTCCTCTACTCTATTTTGTATATGTGTGTGTGATTTTTTTTTTTTTTTTACTGAATTCTGGAATTATGTGTAAAAGAACAGTAAAAGAACAAAAGACTGAGGCAAATAATATCTATGGCTAGAAAAGTGTATGCCTCTCTTTTGTTGGGTTACTATCATGGAGAGTTGAGTCGAACTAGAGAGTAATTGATCTGAGTTTGACTACTATGCCTTTAGTAGTGCTTCACAGGCTTCAAATTTCGCCATTTGGGTGGGATGCTGCTATATGTTGTTGAGTGTGGAGCCTAGGGTGTTGGGAAGACTTGTATACATTCTGATTCCATGCTAAGCTTTCAACAGACTGCACAACCGCATTATGGAAGGAATCTTTTCCATGCTGTTCCCCTTCTGCAATGGTATTGCTTGTTACTAGGCATGAGGCATGTTGTACAAACAAGGGTTATCTCTAAGATTTTTATGATTCAGCTGTAGTCTTAGATGAGCCTTTTCAACCTGAGTTATAATAATTAGTCTTTCTCAAAAGTTCCTGTTCTCTTCCATGTGAGTCACATTCTGTCTTCTATGTGTGAGATTCTCAATTTGGAGAGATTCTTTTACCTTTCCAGCAACAGAAGCAGACCTTTTAAACTGGGCAAACAAATGTGCTTCTTTATCTCCATGAGAAGAAGTGTGCCTTGACCTGGGACTAGTGGCAGAGGATTTTCTTGCTTTGTTCCAGTAGATTCTTGGAGCTTGTTCTTTGAGGTAAGGCTTAAGATACAAGGGAAGGTTTCCTAATCTTTTCCTAGGGTCAGAAAGTTTTTGCTTCTACCATTTGCTTTTGTTGGAAGAAGCCAGGTTTCCTGTCCTTTATCCATTGACTTACAGCTTTTGATTCACATAAGAAAAAGTTGAAGAAGTGAGTATGTATTCATGCCTGTGCACCATGAAGGGGAAATTCTTTGAGGTCTCCTGCTCTGCCCCCAAACTCGCATGAACACAAGATGGAGGCTCATTGTGAAGAAGAGGGTGATTACAGAGTCATTTTGTCCCAGGTAGTCTAAACTTTCACGCTGATCATCTCTTGATCTTTAAGAACACTTTATTGTCTCAGTTGTTTTCTTTTACTTTCTCCTACTTCATTTTTATACTGGTCACTTCTTACTCTTGCGCTCTGTAAAGTTAAAAAAGTTCATGTGTCCCTTCTGTCCTTAAAAGGCTTTTTTATCCTTTAGAATTTTCTTCACCCTTCACCTCAGTTCTCAGATGGGCTTAAAAGGTTATGATTTTGTAGTTTTAATTTTTTTTTTCACTTTTGTTGTTAGGGTAGAAGTGATGGTCTCTTGTGGATTTATACATCCTAAGTTGAATAAGAACCTGTCCTTGGGTTTAAATAGCATATGTTCAGTATTATCTTTTGCTAAAATGGTTTCTTGACATTCATAGCCTTAGGGTTTACAGTACCAACTGTATGCAGTTCATTGCAACACACATTCAGTAATTTTCAATTGGAACTTTAGTGTTAAAATTGTCTTACTTGTGTAGTAAACCTAGCCCACTTTTAGTGTATGAACCTAGATGAATCTCTCAATATATGCATCTCAACCAGTTCTCCACTGTTTGTCACATATGTAATTTACTGCACTTACAAGGGTGGGGTGGAGTTTTTTTGTAATCCTGGAAATTATATGCTCCAGTGATATGCATAAATTTAACTATTTGCAAAGCTCATGAGTATTAACAAATGTCAAGTATCTATTCTGTTTTATTTAGAATATACAGTAGACTCATGAGTTATGTCTGGATAGCTTTCAGATATTCTATCTGATTCCTAAATTCATGAAAGACATTTAATATAGGCAAATGGTTTCCTTTTAATCATATATGGGATGAGAGTCACATATTTCATATGTCAAACAAAAGTTAACCCCATGCCAATTTAAACTAAGAAAGTTCTTTTTATCACTACAGTAGAATTATTGTGGTGTACAGTGCTAGATACAAATGTATGGGGAATGAGTGCATGCCCTATTTAAGTGACTTCCTTAAACAGTCAGTTTTCTAACACACAGGATTCAGATTTACACTTGAAATAATACTAGATTAATCTGTGTAATGAATAATCACCACCAGTAGAATATCCTTAAAATAGTAAACGTTGAATTTGTAAAGAACAAAGACATACTATACCATAAGTGGTGGCAAAGCCTAATCATTATTGGGGTTTAGGCTAGAAGTGATGTTTAAATATGGACCCTAGTTTAAGATATTAACATCTTACAAGATAAATGTAAGCTCTTCTTTTTCCACTTTCCAAACTACTAAAATGCAGTTTACTTGAAGTTTAATAAATATATTTAGTTGTACTTAATAAATATCTTACAGAAGAGATAAAATCAAATTAATGATGTGTGTCCAGCAGAAATAGTCTTCTTATTAAACTGTTGGGGCCATCTCTTCTCTATAAGGAACCAATCTTTACAAGCTGTGAGAACCACCCATTTGACACATTCTATTACTTGTAATTAAAACATAAACATCTACTTGGCCATGCTGTCATTTAATAAATTATGATTGCTTTCATATTTATTTCCAGAGTGGTAGTTTGTGTATTATGATTAAGATTCAATTTGAGCCCCAATACTCTGTGTCATTACCTTGTGACAACACCAAGTGTGAGATCATTTGTATTGTTTTTCCTTATGCTAATTTAAAAAAAATCTGTCAATATAATGACATTCAAATACTGAGATGCATTTAAAAATTAGTTCTCATTTACTCTAGTCATTTCATATTCATTATCATAATGTTAATCTTGATGTTTTTGTGTTATTTAAATATAATTTTATTGTAAGATCCTATAAGATCTTCTATTTCTTGTTTGGATTTAGTCAAGTGTATCTTCCTTAGTGAGCTTCCCTGGTGGCACATGATAAAGAATCCGTCTGCAATGCAGGAGACCTGGGTTCGATCCCTGGGTTGGGAAGATCCCCTAGAGAAAGAATGGCAAGGATTTGACAGCATTCCAGTTCCTTTGATATTTTTGATGAAGGGATATTTGCAAAGTGAAACCAACTGTGCAGAGAAGAGCAAATCTACCCACTGGCAGTTTAATTTTGATGCCCTTGATCTGATTCCAGTTCAGGAGTTACATTTTGAGTATGGATTTTTCTCTTAATTCTTCAGCTTTCCTTCTCTTTAACTTGGATAAGGTCAATTAGATCCAGAGAAGAATTTCCACACCTAATATGAAAATGCAAATGATTGGCTTGCTGTTCTTGTGAAAAATACCAGAAACTGCATGTGTATTATCTTACCTTGTAGAAAAAAGCCAATTTGATAATTACAAGCTGCTTTCTGCAGCTGCGAATGCCCCCTTTGAACCAATAAAAAACATCAGGAGGCCCAATCATGAACATTCTCTGAAAATTCTATTTACAAAATGTATGCCTTAACAAACTACCTCACAGCTTCCTGGGAATTAAAGTCAGACCTGGTAAAGAAACAGTTTCCTAAATGGGCTTTGCTCACATAGGGTCTCCTGTACTCAATTCCCAACAGAGTAGAATTGGCAGGTTTTCTTGAAAGTTCTATAACAATTTTCTATTTTTACATATAAACAGTCTAGCCAGTGTAATCATCCAATACTAAAGTCTCAATGGGTTTTATAATAACTATTTAAATGATACTATACCTTAAGGTAATACCTACAGTTTGTTTGCAAAATTTTCACAGATGTAATTCCATCTCACTTGAAACTTATTTTTATCACTTCTGTTAGTTGTCTATTCTTAATTGTTTATTCCTCCCCAAATATTATAAGCTTTTTAAGAGCAGAATAAAGCCCCATTTCCCCCAAAAGTCTTAATACTTAGTTAACTCTTCATATATAATAATTGGTTGAATATTCAAATATACCAATATAAGAAAAAAAATTGAGCTAAAATTGCACAACTTAACATTTAAAATCAAGTCCTTATTTCTCCTTTTAACAGGAGTAAACTCCAGGAATCGGCAATGGACAGGGAGGCCTGGCCTACTGCAGTCCATGCGGTCGCAAAGAGTCTGATACAACTGAGTGACTGAACTGAAATGAACTGAACTGAACTGAAAGCAGAAGCTCTGATGAAGTGAGCTTTAACCCTACTACAAGTGAAAATTTCACTTATTTTTATATTTTTTATAGCCTGTGAGTGTGAAATCTTCCAATAAAATATACTATGCATTTACATTGTTATACAACATTTTTCTTAGTAAAATTAATAAAACACATAGATATATCAAATTCAGGTATAAAATTTAGCCAAATTGTATACTTTGAAAAAAAGCTTGTTTTTTCTGAAGTAAAGGTCAGCATTATGAGATGTGTAGAAAAGATGCCATGGATTCCAGAACATTGTAATGACTCCAGCAAAACTACAACTAAATAATCTGATAGTTTTTCTTGAGGACTCCTTGTGATGGAGGGTACATTTCTCTCTTTGCAGCTTAAGTTTAATGAGACTGAAATATATTTAAGAACACTGATGAATTTATTTTACCAGTTCAGCATGTATGAACCCTATTTCACAGTCTAAATCTTTCCAGGAATATCCAAAATTGCCCTATTCCTATAGATTCATCTCAGATCCTATGCAATATAGGAGGCTGAGAAAATTGTTAAGCAAAACAATAGCAGAAGAATATGCAATCATTAGGAAGTTGCAGGGTGAGTCTTCCTGTCAAAAAAAAAACAAAAAAACCAAGAAAAGACTGTGTATCTAACGCTGTGTATCATCTGTGTATCTAACGCTTGTGGTAGGGTTAAAGCTCACTTCATCAGAGCTTCTGCTTTCAGTTCAGTTCAGTTGCTCAGTTGTATCTGACTCTTTGCAACCCCATGGACTGCAGCAGGCCAGGCATCCCTGTCCATTGTCGATTACTGGAGTTTGCTCAAACTCATGTCCATTGAGTCGGTGATGCCATCCAACCATCTCATCCTCTGTTGTCCCCTTCTCCTCCTGCCTTCAATCTTTTCAGCATCAGAGTCTTTTCCAGGTGGCCAAAGTATTGGAGTTTCAACTTTGGCATCAGTCCTACCAATGTATATTCAGGACTGATTTCCTTTACAATGGACTGGTTGGATCTCCTTGCAGTCCAAGGGACACTCAAGAGTCTTCTCCAACACCACAGTTCAAAAGCATCAATTCTTTGGCGCTCAGCTTTCTTTATACTCCAAGTCTCACATCCATACATGACTACTGGAAAAACCATAGCTTTGACTAGACAGACCTTTGTTGGAAATGTCTCTGCTTTTTAATAGGCTGTCTAGGTTGGTCATAACTTTTCTTTCCAGGAGCAAGTGTCTTTTAATTTCATGGCTGCAGTCACCATCTGAAGTGGTTTTGGAGCCCCAAAAAATAAAGTCTGGCACTCTTTCCCCATCTATTTGCCATGAAGTGATGGGACCAGATGCCATGATCTTCATTTTCTGAATGTTGCACTTTAAGCCAACTTTTTCACTCTCCTCTTTCACTTTCATCAAGAGGCTTTTTAGTTCCTCTTCACTTTCTGCCATAAGGGTGGTGTCATCTGTGTCTCTGCCATTATTGATATTTCTCCTGGCAATCTTGATTTCAGCTTGTGCTTCATCCAGTCCAGCATTTCTCATGATGTACTCTGCATATAAGTTTAATAAGCAGGGTGACAATATACAGCCTTGATGTACTCCTTTTCCTATTTGGAACCAGTCTGTTCCATGTCCAGTTCTAACTGTTGCTTCCTGACCTGAATACAGATTTCTCAGGAGGCAGGTCAGGCATCTGGTATTCCCATCTCTTGAAGAATTTTCCAGAGTTTGTGATGATCCACACAGTCCAAGACTTGGGCATAGTCAATAAAGCAGAAGTAGATGTTTTTCTGGAACTCTCTTGATGTTTTGATGATCCAGCAGATGTTGGCAATTTGATCTCTGACTCCTCTGCCTTTTCTAAATCTACCTTGAACATCTGGAAGTTCACGGTTCACGTACTATTGAAGCCTGGCTTAGAGAATTTTTAGTGTTACTTTACTAGCGTGTGAGACAAGTGCAATTTTGCCATAGTTTGAGCATTCTTTGGCATTGCCTTTCTTTGGGATTGGAATGAAAACTGACCTTTTCCAGTCCTGTGGCCACTGCTGAGTTTTCCACATTTGCTGGCATATTGAATGCAGCACTTTCACAGCATCATTTTTGGATTTAACATAGCTCAATGGGAATTCCATCACCTCCACTAGCTTTGTTCATAGTGATGCTTCCTAAGGCCCTCTTGACTTCACATTCCAGAATGGTTGGCTCTAGGTCACACCATTGTGATTATCTAGACTTTTGCTTAGAAGGGCTCAAAGATACTCACTCCTGGTCTGCTCTACTCATTCTCAATTGTGGGCTCTATGTGATCATTACTTCATACTGATCTATCACAACTGTGGTCTCCTTCAGTGATAAGTTCTCTAGACAGTAATTGCCGAAACTGTTTAATGTTTGCAGCTAAAACTTTTCAAAGTTTAAATCCAGAATTGAGTATCTGACCTTTTCCCCACTTGGCTTTTCAAAAGAAATAACCTTTAGGTAAAATCATCTGTTTCTAATATTTACTGTATTTTCTTCTTTTGTGTTACATTACCCCCTCCTCCCCTTTTTTTGAGTCAAGGAAGAAAAATTAAAGGAAAAAAAAAAACCTCTTAAATGTAAGAGCATTTGATTGTATTGCATTATGTCATTTCCTGTGTACATTATCAAAGTCCCATGACTTTAGTAGCTCAGAGTCATGATTTATAAATTAAGCTTCATTCTTCATAAGATGTGGTTTATATTGGTGCATAATTATATGGGGTCCTCTTCTTTTTCTTTTCATGTATCATTCTTTATTTTTTCTATCCTGCCAACAGATTATAAATGGGTAGAAATTATTCATGTATTGTTTTTCTTTTATATATTCTGTAGCTGAGGACTTTGTAAGCTATCAAGGTGTACCTTATTGTTTAGCTGAAATAAGTATGGGTCTATCTGAAAAAGCTTCTATTTCATCCAAGGAAATTACTGATGGAAAAAACAAATGGTGGATGATGTGGAAAATGTCCTATCAACCTGCATAATCCATTTATATAATGATAGCAGATTTGTCTCTGGTGGTACCCTCTGCTTCTAGTGTTCTATAATTATGGATATTCAAATAGGAACAGTGCAATAATGATTGCTTTGAGCACGCTAAGATATTTATATCTTAAGACAAGGGCACCTACCTCTCTAACTGCATTTCATGCTAATCTTTCCCTAGATCAGTAATTAGCAAACTTTTCTGTAAATGGCCAAATAGCTAATAATTTTAAGTTTTGCAAGTCATACCGTATTTGTTGCAACTAGTCAAGTAGTGTTTTTTAGTGGTATCTGACATTTATTGAAAATAAGAAGTAAAATTTGTCCAGGTAGTGTTGAGGAGTTGGGTAGAGTACAGGAGTTCTTCTGTTGACCAACAGATGCAGGACTTAGAAAATACTCCAAATTCTGAAGAGATCTAGCATCTGGAAAAAGTGATGGTGAGACGAGTTGGCTGCAAGGCACCCCTGGGACCTGGCAGTCATCTAGAGGAGTAGAAAATGTCTCTGAGGGTGGGAAGGGGGAATGGGCTTCAGAGAAGGTGAAAGGCTGTCCCCCTGGCAATGATTCTGAGCTGTCTGAATCACTGTTTAGGGACTATGGCCTGCTAGGTACCTCCTAAGTGAGCTCAGATCACTAAGCTCAGGTCACTAAGCTCAGATCATTGTGGTTTCTTTGTGGGATGTAGTAGAGGATGATGGCAACAACATCCAACGTCTGCAGACAGATTCAGGTCTGCTAGTCTTTTCTACCAGCATTTCTCTGCTTCACAATGTCAAAGAACCATAGAAAGTAGTAAACAAACATGTGTGACTGCGTTCTAATAAAACCATCTTAAAAGCATAAATGAGAGTTAGCCTGAGGGTCATCATTTGCCAACTTTGCTCTAAGTCATTATGCACTGAACAGGGAAAGTTCCAGGCTTCCCTGGTGGCTCAGACAGTAAAGAATCTGCCTGCCAATGCAGGAGACCTGGATTCAATCCTTGGGTCAGGAAGATCCCCTGGAGAAGGAAATAGCAACCCACTCCAGTGTTCTTGACTGGGCAATTCCATTGCCAGTGGAGCCTGGCAAGCTACAGTCCTCAGGGCTGCAAAGAGGTGGACATGACTGAACAACTAACACAACACAGGAAAAACGGCCTCCCTACTTCTTGTGCTGCTCCACCACTTTGGATATTCTTGTCCCTGCTTTTCCACATTCTTGACTTCTTTTCTTCATTCTGATCTACACTTAAATGAAATGAGGCTCAAAGATAGGGAGACATTCTGATCTACCTACAAAAAAACCTGATTTATGTCTGTAGTCCTGGTATAATTACTGATGTGAAACCTGTCACTTTGAAATGTGATGTGATTGGAATGATAAATTATTGGTCAAAATTATGAGTCACCCTGTTCATAAAAGAATTCTCTGACGATTCTATGTAAACTAGGAAATTAGCCGATCATCCCTGGTGGCTCAGATGGTAAAGCGTCTGCCTACAATGCAGGAGACCTGGGTTCGATCCCTGGTTAGGGAAGATCCTCTGGAGAAGGAAACGGCAACCCACTCCAGTACTCTTGCCTGGAAAATCCCATGGACGGAGGAGCCTGGTAGGTTACAGTCTATGGGGTCACAAAGAGTCGGACACAACTGAGTGACTTCACTTTCACTTTCTTTCCACTATTTATATAGGAAACACTAGAATTTGCATTTTTGGTGCTTTCTTTTTATCATTTACTGTGTGCCTCTCCCTAGTGGAATAAAAGTCTGTATGGGAACAGAGTCAAGTCTGCTCCATTCATGTTGCATTTCCACTCCAAATATACTACATGCAAGATATAGTGTACCCATACACAAAAATAAACTCAAAATGGATTAAAGATCTAAACATGAGACCAGAAACTATAAAACTCTTAGAGGAGAACATAGGCAAAACACTCTCCGACATAAATCACAGCAGGATCCTCTATGACTTACCTCCCAGAATATTGGAAATAAAAGCAAAAATAAACAAATGGGGTTTAATTAAAATTAAAAGCTTCTGCACAACAAAAGAAACTATCAGATCAGATCAGATCAGTTGCTCAGTCGTGTCCGACTCTGCGACCCCATGAATCACAGCACGCCAGGCCTCCCTGTCCATCACCAACTCCCAGAGTTCACTGAGACTCACGTCCATCGAGTCAGTGATGCTATCCAGCCATCTCATCCTCTGTCATCCCCTTCTCCTCCTGCCCCCAATCCCTCCCTTCCAATAAGTCAACTCTTCACATGAGGTGGCCAAAGTACTGGAGTTTCAGCTTTAGTATCATTCCTTCCAAAGAAATTCCAGGGCTGATCTCCTTCAGAATGGACTATAAGCAAGGTGAAAAGACAGCCTTCAGAATGGGAGAAAATAACAGCAAATGAAGCAACTGACAAACAACTAATCTCAAAAATATACAAGCAACTCCTACAGCTCAATTCCAGAAAAATAAATAACCCAATCAAAAAATGGGCCAAAGAACTAAATAGACATTTCTCCAAAGAAGACATACAGATGGCTAACAAACACATGAAAAGATGCTCAACATCACTCATTATCAGAGAAATGCAAATCAAAAACACAATGAGGTACCATTTCATGCCAGTCAGAATGGCTGCGATCCAAAAGTCTATAAGCAATAAATGCTGGAAAGGGTGTGGAGAAAAGGGAACTCTCTTACACTGTTGGTGGGAATGCAAACTAGTACAGCCACTATGGAGAACAGTGTGGAGAGTCCTTAAAATTCTGGAAATAGAACTGCCATATGACCCAGCAATCCCACTGCTGAGCATACATACTGAGGAAACCAGAATTGAAAGAGACTCATGTACCCCAATGTTCATCGCAGCACTGTTTATAATAGCCAGGACATGGAAGCAACCTAGATGTCCAACAGCAGATGAATGGATAAGAAAGCTGTGGTACATATACACAATGGAGTCTTACTCAGCCATTAAAAAGAATACATTTGAATCAGTTCTAATGAGGTGGATAAAACTGGAGCCTATTATACAGAGTGAAGTAAGCCAGAAAGAAAAACACCAATACAGTATACTAATGCATATATATGGAATTTAGAAAGATGGTAACAATAACCCTGTATATGAGACAGCAAAAGAGACACAGATGTATAGAACAGTCTTTTGGACTCTTGGGAGAGGGAAGGGGGGATGATTTGGGAGAATGGCACTGAAACATGTATAATATCATATAAGAAACGAATTGCCAGTCCAGGTTCCATGCAGGATAAAGGATTCTTGGGGCTGGTGCACTGGGATGACCCAGAGGGATGGGATAGGGAGGGAAGTGGGAAGGGGGTTCAGGATTGGGAACATGTGTACACCCGTGGTGGATTCATGTTGATGTATGGCAAAACCAATACAATATTGTAAAGTGATTAGCCTCTAATTAAAATAAATAAATTAAAAAAAAGATATAGTGTACCCAATATATAATTGGGTAAATATATAAATGTTTGTTAAATGATTTCAATCTGGGCATAGTGAAATTCTTTCTCATTATTATACATTATCCACAATGATAATTTTTTTCTAATATATATAGCTTAATATTAGAGATTTTTTTTCATCCTTAATAGAGAGTTGGAGACAGGCTTCCAAACTAATTGGCCTGACAGGAGTAGGATCCAGAGTTTTGCATGATGGATCCTCCTCCACCTCCTTCCATGGATTTCTGGGCAAAAGTGTTCTGTACATCTCTATACAAAGACCTACCTGGATAGTCAGAAGATGGCAGTGTTTTTTAAATGATCCTAATTTAATCTCAGTGGTCTTCCCTTTCTCCAAGAAAATCGAACCTATCATTGGGTTGAGAATCTTTTAAAAATCCCCAATATCTGCGACACCTTTTCCCTAGCACTTACTGCTTTTTAATGTAAAGGAATATGATTTTTCACTATTTCCAGGATGGTTGGTGGAAATCCCATTTGATCAATCTCGTTACATGGATGTGGTGATATTCACTAGGAGGAAAGGATTTTGTTTGTTTGTTTGTTTTTTTAGCTAAAAGTATTTGGAAAGCTGATATAATCCAAATTGTTTCCATGATGTCCAAATGACAAACCAAACCTAAGGTTATATAATTATGAACATAAAAAAACCCCTAAACATGGAATGCAAAGAATTTACTTATAGGTAGTATTTTATAAGACAGCCAATTTCTCATGATATCAAAGATTATCAACATGAACCAAAACACACGATTGTGGCTTCCTATCAGTTCTGAATTATATCCATAGAGATAAGTGACTAAGGACAAATAAAATGGAGGGAAAGATGGTTTGACTATTAAGTGGTTGCTAGTAGGTATGTCACAGATACAGCAAACATAAAAAGGGACCAATACATGTTGTGTCTACAATAACCTAATGAACTACAGAGAGATTTTAAGAAATGAAGATTGTAAATTCCAGGAAGTAGTCCAGTTAAACTAGTAGAAATTTAAGCAATGAGGTCACGGTGTAAAACCCTTATTCTGTATCTTGTCAACTACTGTGCCTCACACCAGCCTTCTCTCAGCCAAGGTCATATGCTTTAATAACTTACATGCATATAGTGCTTTTAAACCCTTTCATATCTATTTCAGCCATCTGATCCTCACAACAACCTGTGAGGTAAGTAGGTTTAGCAGCTGAGAAAGCTGATGTAGAGAGGTAAACTAAAGTGTCTCCTATCAGTCATAAAGCCAGGGCTAGCTAGCTCTGTGCACTTGGCTGCATCCTTCTTCTACTGGGCCACCCCTTGTATTTCTAAAAGGTCTTTCAACTAGTAGAGATGCCTGGGAGCAGCCACTAGCACACATGTTCCTACCACTCCACACATTAACTGTCCATTTACTCTGTTTTGTCTGAGGACACAGAAAAGGAGCCAGGGTATCAGGAGGCGTTGGTTGGACCCAGGCTCTGCCAGTGTAGGAAATACACCCTTGCATGATCAGCTCCTAACTTCTGGTGTTTGAAATTGACCTCTGAAGCAACTTTTCAAGTCCCAGCTGGAAAGCCCCAGTTGCCTCTTCCACTGCTGTGGCCAAGCGTCTGACCATGACCACTGCACCCCTGCAGAGCTCACTGGCAATGTCCTGCTGACTGCTGGCCTCCTCGCCAATGGCAATCAGCTGGTCCAATTTTTCTTGTTCCTGCTTTGAAAATTCTCGTGTCAACCTCCTGTTTTCTGTCAGCTCAGCTGCAATAGTCCTGGCCACTGACCACCTTCTTCACTGGGGCCACTTGGGAGGGGGCTCACTGGTCAAAGGCCTATTCCCACCAGAAATAAAAGGAGCCCTGGAGGAGGCTGGAAGCTGCTGTGCTGAGGCTACCTGATGAGTGTTTTGGCTAGAGCTGGAGCAGGAGCTGGGCTTACCAGACAGAGCTAGTCTGGTCACGGGGCTGCTCTGACAGGGAGCAACTGCACCATTGTAAAGGTTGTGGGAGTTGCTGTAGCTGGGGGTCCCTTGAGAGCACCCTGCACCCAAGGAGTTATCCCAGGAGTCCTCTAGGTCACTGGTTTCTGGCATCTGGTCACTGACCCTCAGCTGCCAATCCTCATCTGATTGCTTCACTGTTTTCAAAATAGGCTGATGCTCTGCTCCCTGAGTCCTTTTTGCTCCCAGAATGCTAGTCCCCTCCTCCCCCGTGGTGTCAGGGGATGCTAAATTCAGGTCACTGTTCTTGGCCCAAGCAGCATCCTCCATTAACTTGTCTGTATCAGTCACTATCTGATTTCAGATAAGCTGATTCAACATATCATAAAAGGGACAGTGTGGTGAATTACCCATACTTGTGGTGTGGGCCACATAGGTCTTTAAATATAAGTTCTTCAAGACTTTGAATAGCAAGGAGAGATAAGAAAGCCTTCCTCAGTGATCAATGCAAAGAAATAGAGGAAAACAATAGAATGGGAAAGACTAGAGATCTCTTCAAGAAAATTAGTGATACCAAGAGAATATTTCATGGAAAAATGGGCACAATAAAGGACAGAAATGGTATGGACCTAATAGAAGCAGAAGATATTAAGAAGAGGTGGCAAGAATACTCAGAAGAACTATAAAAAAAAAGATCATCATGACCCAGATAACCATGATGGTGTGATCACTGGACTAGAGCCAGACATCCTGGAATACAAAGACAAGTGGGCCTTAGGAAGCATCACTATGAACAAAGCTAGTGGAGATGATGGAATTCCAGTTGGGATATTTCAAATCCTAATAGTAGATGCTGTGAAAGTGCTGCATTCAATATGCCAGCAAATTTGGAAAACTCAGCAGTGGCCACAGGACTGGAAAAGGTCAGTTTTCATTCCAATCCCAAAGAATGGCAATGCCAAAAAAATGCTCAAACTATTGCACAATTGCACTCATCTCACACGCTAGTAAAGCTCAAATTCTCCATTACAAGCTACAACAGTACATGAACCGTGAACTTCTAGATGTTAAAGGTGGATTTAGGAAAGGCAAAGGAACCAGGGATCAGATTTACAACATCCATTGGATCATTGAAAAAGCAAGAGAATTCCAGAAAAAACATCTATTTCCACTTTATTGACTATGCCAGAGCCTTTGACTGTGTAGATCACAACAAACTGGAAAATTCTTCAAGAGATGGGAATACCAGACCACCTGACTTACCTCTTGAGAAATCTGTATGCAGGTCAAGCAACAATTAAAACTGGACATGGAACAACAGACTGGTTCCAAATAGGGAAAGGAGTATGTCAAGGCTGTATATTGTCATCCTGCTTATTTAACTTATATGCAGAGTACATCATGAGAAATGCTGGGCTAGAAGAAGCACAAGCTGGAATCAAGATTGCTGGGAGAAATATCAATAATCTCAGAAATGCAGATGACTTCACCCTTATGGCAGAAAGCAAAGAACTAAAAAGTCTCTTGATGAAAGTGAAAGAGGAGCGAGAAAAAGTTGGCTTAAAACTGTATACCTGTGGCGGATTCATTTTGATATTTGGCAAAACTAATACAATTATGTAAAGTTTAAAAATAAAATAAAATTGGAAGAATAAAAAAAAAAAAAGGCAAAAAAAAAAAAAAAAAACCTCAACATTCAGAAAACTAAGAACACAGCATCTGGTCCCATCACTTTATGTCAAATAGATGGGGAAATAATGGAAACAGTGACAGATTTTATTTTGGGGGGCTCCAAAATCACTGCAGATGGTGACTGCAGCCATGAAATTAAAAGACTGTTGCTCCTTCGAAGAAAATATTTGACCAACGTAGACAGCATATTAAAAAGCAGAGATATTATTTTGCCAACAAAAGTCCATCTAGTCAAAGCTATGGTTTTCCCAGTAGTCAGGTATGGATATGAGAGTTGGACTATAAAGAAAGCTGAGCACCAAAGAATTGATGCTTTTGAACTGTGGTGTTGGAGAAGATTCTTGAGAGTCCCTTGGACTACAAGGAGATCCAACCAGTCCATCGTAAAGGACATCAGTCCTGAATATTCACTGGAAGGACTCATGCTGAAGCTGAAACTCCAGTACTTTGGCCATCTGATGCGAAGAATTGACTCATTTGAAGAGACCCCAATGCTGGGAAGATTCAAGGCAGAAGGAGAAGAAGACAATAGAGGATGAGATGGTTGGATGGCATCACCAACTCAATGGACATGAGTTTGAGTAAACTCCAGGAGTTGGTGATGGACAGGGAAGCCTGGCGTGTTGCAGTTAATGGGGTCACCAAGAGTCGAACAAGACTGAGCGACTGAACTGAACTGCCTTTGAATCTGGAGCTGCACTGAAGCATGGTGCGGCAGAAGTCTTCCTGCTACATCCGCTTGGACACGGCCTGATAGACATCTGCGTTGTGATTCATGGTCTGCAGGCACTGAATGTACTCTGCCTTGCCTAGTGGGGAGAGAAGCCTGCGTATCTCCTGTCTGTACCACCGGAAGCCTGCACGTCTATTGGAAGTTGCCATGGCAGACTGGGAAGAAAGGCTAGCTGGAGGAGGCTCCCGGGCAGGAGAGTGCTGACCTGAAGGTGTGAGGAATTTCTGGGTGCTCCAGTCTATCTCCAAGAGCCAGCCGCTTCTTCCCTCTCTAGAGCTAATTGCTGAGAAGCCAGGTCCGAGGACTGCATTTCTGGCTGGAAGGCCACAGAGGAATGCAAGTTACAGGAGCAGCGTAAGGATAATTGTGGCATTAAGTTAGGCGGAGCTACCTGTAAGTAGGTTGCAAAGAGGCAGGATGCCAGGGCTGAGAGAAGCCCAACTGTGGGAGGTCACTTAGGATGGGGACCGGACCAAGGGCTACAAAGGGCCTTACTGGCTTGGTAACAAGGGGACCAGCTTCTTCACAAAAAGTAGGATGCTTCCAAGGCTGAGACCTGGAACCACTGTGTGTCTTCTGCCAAGGATCTGCTTGATTTTCATTACTGAGTTTGAAATATTTCTTATTCTACTTTGTTTTGCTGCCAATCCAACAACATCTTCATTTTTTGAGTAAGCAACAACAGCTGGAGTAACTCTGTCACCTGCGTCATTTGCAACCACGCCAGCCCAACCATCCTTATGGATGGCCACACAAGCTGATGTGCAGCTCAGGTGAATCCCAGTGGCAGCCGTGAGGCGGCAGAGAAGCCGGCAGCACTCAGGAAAGCAGTTTTGTATTACTATAAATATGCAAATTATAAATAAGAATATAACAGTCTTATACAGTCTCAAACTGTGGGAATGCATTTGTGTCTGTAGCTGAAAATGCAATGTATTCTTGCTAATTAAAATGGATTTTTATTAGTCTTAGGATGCTTCAACAAAGAAAACAAATGTTTTTACTTAGCTGGGGAACTAAGTAACTTGAAACAAAATTTAGTAGCATTCAAAATCTTTCATTTACTTCTAAATATGTAAATATATTAATATTTTATCTCAGATCCTCATTTGATTTTTTGAATATGTTAATTTCCTTAAAAAAATCTCTATCTCCAAATAGACAACTACTGCCTCCATTTTATGGAGAAGGTAATGGCACCCCACTCCAGTACTCTTGCCTGGAAAATCCCATGGACTGAGGAGCCTGGTAGGCTGCAGACCATGGGGTCGGCGACTTCACTTTCACTTTTCCCTTTCATGCATGGGAGAAGGAAATGGCAACCCACTCCAATGTTCTTCCCTGGAGAATCCCAGGGACTGGGGAGCCTGGTGGGCCGCCGTCTATGAGGTTGCACCGAGGTGGACACGACTGAAGCGACTTAGCAGCAGCAGCAGCAGCCTCCATTTTAAGATTGGGAAATAATCAAGTTGCTGTGCCTTTTTAAAAATATATTTTCTTTTGTTAAGAGGAAGCATTAAAGAATGATTTTTGTTAAATAATTTATTTTATTAAATAGTATAATTTAATAAATTATAAATGAGATATGACCATTTTTCTAATACAGAAATAATTATATTTTGAACCCTTGAAAAAATGAATGGGATATTCAGTTGTACACAAAGCATTATGCATAAATAAATAGCATGTTTTCCTTGGTATTAAATGACAAAGTATAAGTAATAATAACAAAGGAGAAAGTAAATGGTGTTACAGGCTAAGTTGTGTTCTCCTAAGTTTATATGAAGTCTTAACCACCAGTAACTCAGAATTTTACTATATTTGGAATTATGGCCTTTAGAGGTAATAAAATTAAAATAAGATCATTAAGATGGGTCCTAATCCAGTATTACTCATGTCCTTGTAAGATGGAAGATTAGGAAACACACACACACAAGAAAAAACCATGTGAAGACACAGGGTGAAGACAGCCATTTACAAGTCAGTGAGAAAGAGCATGGAAGAAACCAACCATGCCTAACACTTGATCTCAGACTTCTAGGCTCCAGAACTACTAAAAAAAAAAAAAAATCTGCTGTTCAGGCTTCTCAGTCTGTAGAACTTTGTTACGGCAGCCCTAACACTACTAGAGATGGGAAATTTTACTGCCCCTCTGATGACAACATGGCCCCTGCTTCTGTTCCACACTTCTACACTCACATGTATTCACTGAAGAAACCACTGCTTTCCTCTAGTTGCTTCAGAATATCTTCTTTAATGATAAAAATTGAGAAGTTAAAATTCTTGTAAGACTACTTTCAAGTCTCTAAAAACTGAATATTGTGATCTGGTTTATTCCTAGTTAGTTAAACATTCAAAATAAATTATAAATTTTGTTACATTACAGTTGACAAAATGCTTCCATATCTGTTATCATTGTTTATTTCCAAAATTCTATATTCAGTGGGATAGACAAAATTTTATTTTGTTTTTATAGATGACAAACTAAGGTTCCAAAGTAGATTGACTTAGAATAGCTCATAAAATCATTACATTGCCGAGCTGCAAGGCTCATCAAGATCTTGCAGCTTTGAACTCAGTTATGTTTCTTGTATACACTATTGGCCAATTCTTTATCTGAAAATATTTAGGTCCTTAATAAAATCTCAGGGCACTGTTCTTCAAACAGCAGGTTATGACCCATTGACAACTCATGTTATCAGCTTAAGGTTTTTGACAACTGTACCAAAAATGACAACAACTTGAACAGAATAGAGCGTATTCAGATCAGATCAGATCAGTCGCTCAGTCGTGTCCAACTCTTTGCGACCCCATGAATCACAGAATGCCAGGCCTCCCTGTCCATCACCAACTCCCGGAGTTCACTCAGACTCACATCCATCGAGTCAGTGATGCCACCCAGCCATCTCATCCTCTGTCGTCCCCTTCTCCTCCTGCCCCCAATCCCTCCCAGCATCAGGGTCTTTTCCAATGAATCAACACTTCTCATGAGGTGGCCAAAGTAATGGAGTTTCAGCTTTAGCATCATTTCTTCCAAAGAAATCCCAGGGCTGATCTCCTTTAGAATGGACTGGTTGGATCTCCTTGCAGTCCAAGGGACTCTCAAGAGTCTTCTCCAACACCACAGTTCAAAAGCATCAATTCTTTGGTGCTCAGCCTTCTTCACAGTCCAACTCTCACATCCATACATGACCACAGGAAAAACCATAGCCTTGACTAGACGAACCTTTGTTGGCAAAGTAATGTCTCTGCTTTTGAATATGCTATCTAGGTTGGTCATAACTTTCCTTCCAAGGAGTAAGCGTCTTTGAATTTCATGGCTGCAGTCACCATCTGTAGTGATTTTGGAGCCCAGAAAAATAAAGTCTGACACTGTTTCCACTGTTCCCCCATCTATTTCCCATGAAGTGGTGGGACCAGATGCCATGATCTTCATTTTCTGAATGTTGAGCTTTAAGCCAACTTTTTCACTCTCTACTTTCACTTTCATCAAGAGGCTTTTTAGTTCCTCTTCACTTTCTGCCATAAGGGTGGTGTCATCTGCATATCTGAGGTTATTGATATTTCTCCTGGCATATTGATTCCAGCTTGTGTTTCTTCCAGTCCAGCGTTTCTCATGATGTACTCTGCATATAAGTTAAATAAACAGGGTGACAATATACAGCCTTGACGTACTCCTTTTCCTATTTGGAACCAGTCTGTTGGTCCATGTCCAGTTCTAACTGTTGCTTCCTGACCTGCATACAAATTTCTCAAGAGGCAGATCAGGTGGTCTGGTATTCCATCTCTTGAAGACTTTTCCACAGTTTATTGTGATCCACACAGTCAAAGGCTTTGGCATTACTAGAGCTAAAAATAGATGTTGTTTCTTGACATTTGAGTGATTGTGTGTCTGTGTATGTATGCCTGGGTATAAAATAAAACATATTTAGGTTATAGCAGGAGAATATTTTAAAACCATTGCCATGGCATATTTCTCTAAAAGGCTATTTTAAAAATTGCTTGCTAATGCTTGGGGTTTTGTGCAAACGCTCATTTAGATTTATCTCTTAATTAGGAGGCAAAGTCCTTGAACAGAAGGATTGCTACTTATTACTTCTTCCTCAGAGACTGGGGTACTGATGGTAGAAACATGAGAATTGATGACTGAATGACATGAGTATATGACTGTTAGCTCTGAAAGTCATGAAAATGATTCTGATGTGTTACCATTCTAGATTTATTTATGGACATCCTTAAAGCTAGATGAACACTTGCAACAATATTCTCAGGTAGTACTTTTTATGTTGTTTTGAGTACTAAATCCTTGTCTATTTAGGCTGTGTTCTTCCAGGTATATTTTCACACCTATTTTAAAATGCTCTGAAATTATTAAGGGAAAGAGTCTATAGATTTGCTCTGATTATATCATCAGAGAAGTACATTCTCATAAGCTGGTATGGAGTTTCCTTTTCATCTCTTTGCTTTCCACAGATTTGAAAGAAAATTTTCAAAGTTTACTGGTGGCCTAAGAAACTTAGGCAGCCCAAAAAGTAGACTTTAGAAACAACAAAATAACCCTTCTAATTTATAACTTGCATTACTTTTAAATTTATACATTAATATTATTTATAAATACATTCATTAAATATATATTAATAGCTGATTATTTTATATTTAAAATTGCAATATGTTTAAACATAACATTGTTTTTACATCACATATGCTCTGTTTGGGACTCAAATTTAATCCTGGAAGCAAAATCCCTATAAAGACACATTGAAGAGACTTGTCTTTAGGGGAATGCCAAACTAAAATGATGAGCTTTAGATTATGATTTGAATATAAATAAAGAATAACTGTATTACAGAAGAAGAGGGAGTTTTTCAAAACAATACCTGCCATTGGAAGGAGCTAACTTAGGTATCTGCCTAATTAAATGTTAAAGAAATTAACTGCCTTTTTGCTTAATATTAAAAGCATATTTCACAGAGACGGAGGTGAACTATTCAGACATGTATATACACATTTATGCATAATATATACATATATGAAATGGGATTGCCTGGTGGCTCAGTCAGTAAAGAATCTGCCTGCAATGCAGATTCAATTAGAAATTAAATATATTCAAAAAAAATTTAATTTGGGTTCAATTCCTAGGTTGGGACAATCCCTTGGAGAAGGAAATGGCAACCTATCCCAGTATGCTTGCCTGGGAAATCCCCTGGACAGAGGAGCCTGGTGGATTACAGTCCAGGGGGTCAAAAGAGTCGGACACAACTTAGTGAAAACGGCACCATCACCATATACACAAACACACACACAGGACTTGAGTGATTTTGAGATTAGTAGAATCAATATTTTGAATTTCTTTGAAAATACTAGAAAAACTAGAGAAAATTGCAGAACATCAGCAAAATATAAATCTAAAATTCTTTGGATGTTATACCAGAATTTGTTGTATTTTATTTACAATCCATTTGAATTCAGCAACATAAGTCAAGTGATAAGTGTCTAAAACAGGAATCAGCACATTGTTTTGTTGTAGCCTATCCAATAATGTTAGGCTCTGCAGGTCAAATGGTCTCTGTCACAACTACTCAACTCTGCAGTTACAGGATAAGAGCAACCACAGATAATACAGAAATGAAGAGCATAGCTATGTTACAAAAATACTGCATTTCCAAGAACATACAGTGGGCCATTTTTTTTTTAACCCATGGACTTTAATTTATCCATTCTAAGTATAATAGAAATTAAAGTGATTTTTAAACTATAATGCTTGAATATATTTAATTTCTAATTTTTATAAAATGTTATTCTCTATAAGCTTGCATATGGTTTTATTACCCTTCTTCATAAATTTTAGACCTTGAAAATTTTGCAAGATTTTACTCTTTTTTTCTTTAGCTGGAGAAACTGCCTCTGAAAACACTATATATATTTCAGGAGTAAACGGAATGTAAGATTTATCACCTAAAGCATAACATTTTAATGAAATCTAGGGTAAGGTTTCTTATTTAGAAGGAAAAATAGTAAAAAAAAAAATGTATTTAAAAATAAGTAAGTCTTAAGAAAAACTTAGTCTTGTGACTCATGTTTACATTGCAATCCATGGAAACATACTCTTTAAAGTAGTTAGTACTTGATAAGTGTATATGCCTTTTTCAGTTATCATTTGTTTCCCTTGTCTTGAATCAGTTGTCATAATGCATGATTATTCATTGTTTGAAACTTACACTTATTTTTATAAAATATATAATGACCTCTATATTTTGCTTTACATTCATCATGTTTTAACTTCCCTTTGTTCTATTTTCTAACAAAAGTTACAGTCAGATAGGAAGAAGGAGGTAAGAGTTGTACCTTCTTCAATCCAGAAAAAACTCTTTTACTTTGTTTTGCATTATATCCCAAGGGGCACTGTTACTTTTTTCCTAATAATTACTTGAACGGGCTGTCTAGTGTACTTGCAAATTATCATAGTAAATGCATTCTGTGAACTCTACCATTAAAAGTAATAGTAGTTCATCCTACTACAGATGATCCCCAATTTAGGATGGTTCGACTTAAGATTTTTTTGACTGTATGATGTTTCAAAAGCTGTATGCTGTAGGTATAAACTGTACTTTGAGTTTTGAATTTTGATCTTTTCCTGGGCTAATGATATGAGGTAGGATACCTTCTCCCCATACTGGGCAGTGGCAGTGAGCCACAGCTCCCAGTCAGCTATGTGACACAAGGGGTAAGCAACAGGTGCATTTACAACACTTCTGTCCCCTTACCGCCATTCTGTTTTTCACTTTTAGTGCAGTAGCCAGATATTTGATACTTTATCATAAAACAGACTTTGTGTTAGATGATTTTGCCTGACTTGTAGGCTAATGTAAATGTACATTTAAGATGATTGTGTTAGATAATTTTGCCTGACTTGTAGGCTAATGTAAATGTACATTTAAGATGGGCTAGGCCAAGCTATGGTGTTTGGTGGGTTAGTCATATTAGATACATTTTTGGCTTCTGATATTTTCAACTTGCAATGAGTTTATCAGGATATAGTGTAAGTGAAAGTGAAGTCACTCAGTCGTGTCCGACTCTTTGCAATCCCATGGACTGTAGCCTACCAGGCTCCTCTGTCCATGGGATTTTCCAGGCCAGAGTACTGGAGTGGGTTGCCATTTCCTTCTCCAGGGTATCAGGATATAACTCTATCATAAATCAAAAAAGATCTATAGTCATATTTAAACAATTTGGGAGACTAAAAAATTTCAAAATTTTCTCCTCTTGACAGGTAAGGAATTTACTGGTAGGAGATAAGAGAGGGGGAAGGATTGCTAGTTATAAGAACATAATAATTATGGTTAATGTGTTTCTCCAATTTATAACAGAAAAATGTATGAGTATAAACAATATATCTACATTAGTAGATAAGGGAAAAATTTGACTTATGCTATGAATATATATTCTGTCACATACAACAAACACAGACACATAACTAAGTTATTTTTTTATTGCAAACAAAAGCCTCCATATTTCTATTTTAAGTAAAATGTAAGGAGGTCAAGGTATTCAAACATTTGACATTGGGACAGTCATTCACATGTTCTTTATCATATAATAAGTTGTACATATGCACATTTTTATTTATATTCCAATTTGTATAACTTGTACTAATATTACTGAACATTACATATAAGCACTTTATACTTAGCTATTAAAATAAGATTTGTAAAAATTAACATGAATTTTGTATGGAAACTTCTTTTAATTACATAATAAATAATTTACACATAGTGGTTTAGCTTCATGCATGGGATAAACTAAGATTTTAGCTTAAGTCTAATAATTATGTATTAGCAACATCTAATTTCATTACCATATATATATGTGCATGCTGCTGCTGCTGCTAATTCGCTTCAGTCATGTCCGACTCTGTGTAACCCCACAGATGGCAGCCCACCAGACTCCCCCGTCCCTGGGATTCTCCAGGCAAGAACACTGGAGTGAGTTGCCATTTCCTTCTCCAATGCATGAAAGTGAAAAGTGAAAGTGAAGTCACTCAGTCATGTCTGACTCTTAGCGACCCCATGGACTGCAGTCCACCAGGCTCCTCTGTCCATGGGATTTTCCAGGCAAATATTTGTTTATTATGTTCAAAATGGAACTGCATTTTTCTACCCACCTGTCATTCCATCAGAGATAAGGCAAAACTAATGTTTTCCTTTGTATATCATGTAACCTTATGGAGGACTCTGAATTGCCAGTAAAATTAACTTCTCCTAAATGCTTCTCCTTTGCTGGTTTTGAACAAGTAAACTGATATGTTAGCAGACTCGTGTGGCAAGAAGCTGTGGACAAGTCTCTAGCCAACATTCAGCAAGAAGCTGTGGCCCTCAATTTAAGACATTTGTTAAGTGAAGTAATTCTAGAGAAGAGTTTCAAGGCAATATAATATAGCTAATATTTTGATGCTTGTGTTTAAAGACAAAGAAAAGGGCTCTTTGCTTATCACAAAGCAAAAAGAAGGTCTCTATGGAATGATATTAAGCAGGTTGAATAGCATAATATACCCTTATTTAAGTCTCTCAATAATTCCACAGTCCTCTTGAGCAGTCATATTTTTTAAAAAGCTTAATGATTTAATTCACTGTATAATTATTCACAATTATAATTTCCTTGCTTACATGGCAATGACATAGATTTTTAAAACCACACATTTTCTTTGAAATATATTTAAAATAATTTCTACACATAAATAACAGCAGTTCTTCTTGAAGCAATCTTTTATATCACAGGTTTACATTTACTGTTATATAAAGGCATAGGAATATAGGAAAACAACAGAACAGAAAAGACTAGAGATCTCTTCAAGAAAATTAGAGATACCAAGGGAACATTTCATGCAAAGATGGGCTCGATATTAAGAAGAGGTGGCAAGAATACACAGAAGAACTGTGCAAAAAAGATCTTCACAACCCAGATAATCACGTTGGTGTGATCACTGACCTAGAGCAGACATCCTGGAATGTGAAGTCAAGTGGGCCTTAGAAAGCGTCACTACGAACAAAGCTAGTGGAAGTGATGGAATTCCAGTTGAGCTATTTCAAATCCTGAAAGATGATGCTATGAAAGTGCTGCACTCAATATGCCAGCAAATTTGGAAAACTCAGCAGTGGCCACAGGACTGGAAAAGGTCAGTTTTCATTCCAATCCCAAAGAAAGGCAATGCCAAAGAATGCTCAAACTACTGCACAATTGCACTCATCTCACACGCTAGTAAAGTAATGCTTAAAATTCTCCAAGCCAGGCTTCAGCAATACGTGAACCGTGAACTTCCAGTTGTTCAAGCTGGTTTTAGAAAAGGCAGAGGAACCAGAGACCAAATTGCCACCATCCACTGCATCATCGAAAAAGCAAGAGAATTCCAGAAAACATCTATTTCTGCTTTATTAACTATGCCAAAGCCTTTGACTGTGTGGATCACAATAAACTGTGGAAAATTCTGAAAGAGATGGGAATACCAGACCACCTGACCAGCCTCTTGAGAAATCTGTATGCAGGTCAGGAAGCAACAGTTAGAACTGGACATGGAACAACAGACTAGTTCCAAATAGGAAAAGGAGTTCGTCAAGGCTGTATATTGTCACCCTGTTTATTTAATTTATATGCAGAGTACATCATGAGAAAGGCTGGACTGGAAGAAGCACAAGCTGGAATCAAGATGCCAGGAGAAATGTCAGTAACCTCAGATATGCAGATGACACCACCCTTATGGCAGTAAGTGAAGAGGAACTCAAAAGCCTACTGATGAAGGTGAAAGAGGAGAGTGAAAATGTTGGCTTAAAACTCAACATTCAGAAAACAAAGATCATGGCATCTGGTCCCATCATGGGAAATAGATGGGGAAACAGTGTAAACAGTGTCAGACTTTATTTTTTTGGGCTCCAAAATCACTGAAGATATTGACTGCAGCCATGAAATTCAAAGACGCTTACTCCTTGGAAGGAAAGTTATGACCAACCTAGATAGCATATTCAAAAGCAGAGACATTACTTTGCCAACAAAGGTCCGTCTCATCAAGGCTATGGTTTTTCCTGTGGTCATGTATGGATGTGAGAGTTGGATTATGAACAAAGTTGAGCACCGAAGAATTGATGATTTTGAACTGTGGTGTTGGAGAAGATTCTCGAGAGTCCCTTGGACTGCAAGGAGATCCAACCAGTCCATTCTGAAGGAGATCAGCCCTGGGATTTCTTTGGAAGGAATGATGCTAAAGCTGAAACTCCAGTACTTTGGCCACCTCATGAGACGTGTTGACTAATTGGAAAAGACTGATGCTGGGAAGGATTAGGGGCAGGAGGACAAGGGGACGACAGAGGATGAGATGGCTGGATGGCATCACTGACTCGATGGATGTGAGTCTGAGTGAACTCCGGGAGTTGGTGATGGACAGGGAGGCCTGGCGTGCTGCGATTCATGGGGTCGCAAAGAGTCCGACACGACTGAGCGACTGAATTGAACTGAACTGAACTGAAAGGCATAGGATCTTACATGTTTATGTTTGGGGAATATGCAATTATTAAACTTGGCTAAATACAGCTATTTTGTGAGTAACTCTGACTTCTGGGTCTCATAACCTTTCTGATCATCATTTTTTTTTTATTCCACTGAATCCAGAACTGTATACTAAGTCTCAAGGTGCTCTTATTAGGGAGGTAAATGAGTTAATATTATTTTTCCCACATTACACATGAAAAAGAAGTTAAGCAAAATGAAGTGACTTATACAAAGGCATAGAACTCAGTCCATATGAGAATTTGTGTCTAGGATTTTTTCTTTCTGCACGAGTTAATCCCATCTCTTCTCTCATTTGCGTTAGTCAATGAAATTACTGCAGTATTAATGGCAGGTTCCTGATATATGTGACAGGTTGTATTTTAGCTAAATGAGCACTTGTTTTTTAGCTTCAATTAGGTTTTCTGCTCCAGATCCTTCTATGTTCTTCTTCAGAGATTAGGACCAACTGAAATCCTATACATTGTCTTATTCACTGCTATACCTGCAGCCCTAAAATGCAGTTGAGTTCAGAGTAACTGGTCAGTAAATATTTGTTAAAAAAAAATGCATTCTTTACCAAATTAAAAAAAGAGATTTAAGTCTTTTCTCCTTCTCTCAAAGTCTCAAAAGCCCCAGCAGTCTACCCAGTCTACCCAGCAGGTTGTCCTGTATCTTTTCTTTTGATAATTACTTACTTTTCACAATACATATCAGAGTCTTTCCCCTAAAGATGTTGGGGCACAACTGGATGTACAAGAAATCCATTACATTGAACAAAACATTTAGACTTGTTAATAACCAACATTTACCACATTTATAAATGTGTTGCAATTGCAGTTTTACCTTATTAAAATATTATGGGAAATTTTATCACAATTCCTGGAGCTCAATAGAGGCTTAATAAAGTTTAAATAACTTTTTCTTCCTATCCTCAATTTAGGATAATCTTGCCATGTACAGTATTAATTTGTATCTTTATGCATGTTAGCCCAATCTTTAAAGATATTCTGTTATGTTTCAATATTCAAAATGTGGCATCCCTGGAATTTTTTCTGTGTAATGAATGGTGGCTTTTCCCATGGTTTTAACTGTTTCCAAAATACAAACTATTTGTTTAATCATAAAGAACATCAATTCTGTAAGTGAAAAGCAAACAATAACAAAAAATACCAAAAGCAACTTGAAGTGCAAGTTTAGGGTCAGGCCTTTCTCTATTTTTTTTTTAATCCTGGGAGCAATTCAAAGGCCACAAGTATATTAGAAAAATTCCTACCTTGAAGATCATGTCAACTTTAATATACATGCTGGGAGGAAATAGATTCCCAGCTGTCAGGATATTGAATGAACACACACACACACACACACACACACACACACACACACACACACGCCTTGGCAGGACTGACATCATCAATAAAAATAATTTTTTGTAGCTTTAGACTAATTTTCTCCCATGGCTCTCCTTGTCATGTCATGAATAATACTTAAGGCAATATCAGAGAAAACAATTATTTCTACAAGGATCAGCTGCTGATAGTTCATGACGACACACCACTGTATAAGATGCTCAGAAGTCAGGGTTAAGTTCTATCAGCCTATTACCATTCTTACCTCGTAGAATTCATGGATGGCCGCCTTGAAGGGTAAATGTCTGCTATCAGTGGACTCAAGCATTATCTTTTGTCTGCTTAAGCATAGTAATTCAGGCTGCATAATTCTGGTCTATAAAGTTTCATGAAGTTAAGTTTTGTCATGGCCTAGAGCCCTCTCCTGGTGCCCAGAGACTAGTGTCAGCAGAGTTCAATTTGTGTATAGAAAAGTTGGGAATGAGTTATGGTCTGTCTAGATCTAAATTTGTCCCCTGTCCCTCTGAACTTTTGTATTACTAGTTTACTCATTCATACTGATTTACACATTTTTTCATGGTTGGACTATGCTGAAAATGCTTAAAGAGAGTAAATGAAGACCAAGATGTAAAGAAACTATGACAGGTGCATGGCTTCCTCTAAGACACTAGGAAAATAGTCTCCAACAAGATATCAGCATTGATTAGCATCTGGAAAAATGAATTAATAAATGCTGTTCCAGATGAAACAAAACACATTTTCAGAGATGTAATACTCTTATACTCCTGAGATCCTGAGGATAAGAATATTCTTTTTCCTGATTTTCTAGAGATCTAATATGTGCAATTAGAAGTAGAAGGGGGCGACAGAGTTAAATGGGATCACCAACTCAATGGACATGAGTCTGTGTAAACTCCAGGAGTTGGTGATGGACAGGGAGGCCTGGTGTGCTGCAGTCCATGGGGTCGCAAAGAGTCAGACACGACTGAGCGATTGAACTGAACTGAATTGATATTTTATGTTTCTTTCATGCTGTTATAAATTGGCTCTCTTAAAACTACATTTCCCAACTATTTTCTGTTTATGAAAATAAATTTTATATGTATTACATTTGTCATTTGTAACCTTGCTAAGTTATGCTTTTAAAAATTGGTAAATTCCTTTTTCTTTTTTTTAACACATAATCATAATTAAGTCACCTAAAAATGGTGATAGTTTTACTTCTTTTTTTCTTCTTTTCTCCTTTCCTGTAATCATTAGAATCTCTAGTGTAACATTAACAGAAATGATCACATAACATATTCCTTTCAAAAATCAAAGACAAAGAAAGGAATATGGTTGGTTTTCATCATTAATTAGAGCATTAGCTATTGGTTTTTTTATAGATTCACTTTATCACATATGGGAAGTTTCCTCTTATTCTATCATGTTCTGATATGTTTTAATAGTCAGTAGATTTTGAATTGAAATCAAATTCTTATTTTAACATATCTTAATTGCGAATTGGTGCTGAAATGCTTTTCTGCATCTACTGAAATAGCCCATTTTATTCTATTATTAAAATTTGTTAGATAGAATTCTAAAATGGCCCCCACAATTCCTGGCCCTTAGTGTGTACACTCCTTCCACCAAATATTCGATTAAACACTACTGTAGGTGTTGTCATGAAGGGCTTCTGCAGATGTAACTGAGGCTCCTAATCAACTGATCTTAAAAGAGGGAGATTATTTGGGTGGGCCAGACCTGATCAAATGAGCCCCTTAAATCTGGATTTCAAAGTCAGAGACAGAGAAAGTCAGAGCAAATCTAAGTATGAATGAGATTTGACAAGAGAGAAATTCTGAGTTGCTGGTATGAGGGAAGGTAGGGGGCATGCAGCAAGGAATATGGGAACTGAAAGCAGCTTATGGCTGCCAGCCAGCAAGGAAAGAGGACCTCAGCCCTTTAACTAAAAGGAACTGAATGCTGTGGACAACTTTAGTGAGCTTTGAAGCAGATCCTTCCCCAGAACCTCCAAATGAGAACTCAGTCCAGCCAACACCTTGATTTCAGATTTTGAGGCTGTGAGTAGAATTCCATCAACCCATCAGCAATCCAGAGGTGGGTGAAGCAGAGAACTTTAGTCGGCAATAGCTTGATGCCAGCAAATGGCCTCATTGTGGCCCCAAACCAGGCACTGTATTTGGTTAAGGCTTGCCCAAGACTTGAAGGATTGATCTTTCAGGATCTCAAGACCCAGAGTTGAATGCATGACTGGAAGCATCAGGCAAGCCAGCTGTAGATATTTGTAGCACGGATCGATACATATACTCCACTGTGAATGTTGTTGTTGTTGTACAGTCATCCAATTGTGTCTGATTCTTTGTGATCCCGTGGACTGCAGCATGCTAGGCCTCCCAGTCTCTCACCATTTCCCGAAGTTTGCCCAAGGTCATGTCCATTGTCCAAGGCCATGTCCATTGCATTGGTGATGCCATCCAGCCACCTCATCCTCTGGATGATGATCATTTTAAATCCACAGATGCAGAATAACTGGATCTAACTGGGGACCCAAGATATCTTTCAGTTGGACCTGTTTTCACAAGCCTCCAGCTGTGCCTATGTGTGATCAATTGACTTCTAGGTTTCAATCTATAAAAGGTCTCAATTAATATCCTTTTGAATTTAAATATTTACTTATTCATTTATTTACTTATTTATTGCTCCCAGTCATTGGGTGTGTCAGGGGAGTGAGTGCTGATCCCAGTGGAGGGCCAGGAAGGCAATGAGCGGGGATATGGTGAATCAAGTGGTTCTGATCATAGCAGAAGTGGCACGACTGCACCCAGCAGGAAGTTCAAACTGGGGATTTAAAACATTTTATTGGAGCCAGCAGGGGAATCCTGGGATGAGGAACACCCGAGTCCCATGGGTGCCAGCAGTACCTCATTCCAGACTCAGTCACAGTAAGGGGTCGGGGGGAGATTGTATTAGGCTTCTGTCCAAAGATGTACAGCTGGAACCCTGGGAGACCAGCCCTGGGAAGTACACTGCTTGTGCACAGCGGCAAATTGCCACAATTAGACACAGCCTTTCCAGAAAGGGAGGTGCCAGAGCAGCAAGTTGGGCTTCTGATTTTGAATCCTGGGTCTCTAGTCCTACCTCTGCCAAGGTCCAGAACATGCCGGTTTATCCTAGGGGCAGTTGTGAGGTGTCTTAGAATTCATCCAGGAGACCATTGCAGCCTGTTCTCTAGCCTTTCGGCCTGAGGAACAGCCTCAGGGCATTTCTCTGTTTCTGAGCCAAACCAGGTGCCAAACCTGCAGTGGGGGAACTGGCTTCTTTGGTCAAACCCCTCCATCCAGTAACGTGGACACCGTTCCTCCGTTGTGGACACTGTTCATCCGTTGATAGGCACATATTAATTCCATGTCTTGGTTACTGTAAAATAATGCTGCAGTGACCATGGGGATGCTGGTATCTCTTTGGGGTGGTGATTTTATTTCCTTTGGATAAATACCCAGAAATGGAATTGCTGCATCTTATGGTAGGTAGTTATGTTTGTAATTTCTTGCCAGGCTCCCTACTAATTTCCATAGTGGCTGCACCAATTTACATCCCCAGCTACAGTGCACCAGGGTTCCCGTTTTTCCCACAGTCTGGTCAGCACTTGTTATCTCTTTTCTTGTTGATAACAGCCATTCTAACTGGTGTGAGGTGATATCTCTTTGCGGTTTTGATTTTCATTTTGTTTGATTAGTGATGTTGAGCAGCTTTTCATCTACCTGTTTGCCCTCTGTATGTTTTCCTTGGAAAAATGTTGTTCAGATCCTCTGCTCAGCATTGTATTTTTGAACATTGTTAGGAGAGTAGCTAGATCTTAAAAGTTCTCATCACAAGGAAAAAAAATGTAATTATATATGGTGATCAGTATTAGATAAAAGCTTTCCTGGTGGCTCAGATGGTAAAGAATCTGTTTGCCAGTGCAGGAGATGTGGGTTTGATCCCTGGGTTGCGAAGTTCCCTTGGAGAAGGGAATGGCACCCCACTCCAGTATTCTTGCCTGGAGAATCCAATAGACAGAGGAGCCTGGTGGGCTATAGCCCATGGTATAGCAAAGAGTCAGACACAACTGAGTGAATAACACACGCACACAGTATTAGATAACTGGAATACCGTGGTGATCATTTTGAAGTATATACATATTGCATTGCTAAATGTTGTACATCTGAAACTATGTTTGTCCTCTGGTATCTGTCAGGGATTATTTACAGAAACTGCGGCAGATACCAAAAATCCATGGATGCCCAAATCACACAGTTAGCCTTAAGTATCTGTGTTTTCTGCTTTTGTGGATACCAAGGGCCAATTCTATGTTCATTGTAAGAAAACAATTGCATTGTAGTGGGCCTGCACAGTCCAAACCTGTGTTGTTCAAGGGTCAACCATAATGTTATGTATCAATTAGATTGGAAATGGAAAATTCCTTAGCTAAATAAAAAGAAAGAATATTTGAACAGAAGAATTTCCAAATAAGAGAGTAACAGGAAATTAGAGATAAATCATTCATGAGTTCACAGCAGTTTTATCTAACCTTTAAGGAAGAGATGACTACAACTCTGGTCGATTACTAAAGATAGCATGTTTTCAGGTGAGATGTCAAAACTTTCTACCTTCATAAATTAAAGAAAACTAAACTGTTATTCATGTTTTCCTTTAATGAAATAAATGTGAAAACTTGAGAGTATATTTGAAGAAAATTACCCCACTCCAGTACTATTGCTTGGAAAATCCCATGGACGGAGGAGCCTGTTAGGCTGCAATCCATGGGGTCGCTAAGAGTCGGACATGACTGAGCGACTTCACTTTCACTTTTCACTTTTCACTTTCATGCATTGGAGAAGGAAATGGCAGCCCACTCCAGTGTTCTTGCCTGGAGAATCCCAGGGACGGGGGAGCCTGGTGGGCTGCTGTCTATGGGGTTGCACAGAGTCGGACACGACTGAAGTGACTTAGCATAGCATAGCATAGCATTCCCTAGCAGGAGATGCCTAGTTAAGCTGGGATTGCAAAAAATAGTACCAGTCAGCATCTTTACAGTGCACTAGCTGAAACATATATTTTTTGTATCTTAAAGCCATATAAAATGAAGATGGCCAAATATATATTGTGAAAAGACAATCCATAGGATGAGGGGGAAAGACTTGCAAATCATATCTCTGATAAAGGATTTGTACCTAGAATATATACCAAATTTTTACAACTCCATAGTAAAAATACAATCCAATTTAAAAGTGGTTAAATTATTTGAATAGATTTTTATCCAGTGAAGATAATCAAGTGGCCAATAAATACAAGAAAAGATGCTCAGTATCATAAGGAAAATGTAACTCAAAACCATAATAAGATAGCTCCTCATTTGGACAAGCCATACATAAAAATATATTAGGTAATATTGAAGAAATTATTCATAAATAAGTATTTTTGATATGTTAAATTTGATAATGTTTTTTAGGATTGTAACTTAAGACAAGAAATGCCCTTATCTTCTAGAGGTGCACTTTGAAGTATTTATAGGTGAATTCTCTCATGATGTTTAAAATATTTAGATATTTAGAATATTTCTGAAATAAATGTAATAATAATACATATATACAATGATGAGGTTAATGTGGCAACACTGCTAACATTTGCTAAATTCAGTTACCCAGTTAATAAGTACATGCTGCTGCTGCTATGTCGCTTCAGTCATGTCCAACTCTGTGTGACCCCATAGACGGCAGCCCACCAGGCTACCCCATCCCTGGGATTCTCTAGGCAAGAATACTGGAATGGGTTGCCATTTCCTTCTCCAGTGCATGAAAGTGAAAGTCAAAGTGAAGTTGTTCAGTCATGTCTGACTCTTAGCGAGCCTATGGACTGCAGCCTACCAGGCTCCTCCATCCATGGGATTTTCCAGGCAAGAGTACTGGAGTGGGGTGTTCATTATACCAGTGTCTCTATTTTTAATGTGTGTTTAAATTTTTTTCTAAATGAAATAATTCAAAAAGGTTAGGGGAAAGGGGACTGGAAACACTTCCAACCCTACCAGTATTTGTTAAAATTTCCTTGAAGTCATTTTACATCTAATATACTAATAAATTTTACAGTCTTTAATTTAGTTATGGTTCCACTGTTTATGCATTTATCCAATGAATATTGACTGAAGACTAAATAGAAAGAAAGTGAAGTCACTCAGTTGTGTTTGACTCTTTGCAGCCCATGGTCTGTAGCCTACCAGGCTCCTCCATCCATGGGATTTTTCCAGACAAGAGTACTGGAGTGAGTTGCCATTTCCTTCTCCAGGGGGTCTACATGACCCAGGAATTGAACCCTGGTCTCCTGTGTTACAGGCAGATGTTTTACTGTCTGAGTCACCACATGCTAGGAATTGTGCTGTGCTGTCCACTTGGTTGTCCAAATTAGAAACCTCCAAGTTGAAAAATAAGAGAAAAAAGAAAGAAAACCCAGCTAGGCCATTCCTAGACTGCTGACATACAGAACTGTGAACTAATAATGGATGTTGTTTAAAGGTGCTGAATATGTTGTAATTGCTTATGGATCAATAGAAAATTAATACATAAGGTCAATTATACTGAGTGGTTGTCTGACACTGAAACAATCTTTCATCCTAGAAAAATCTTACTCATCATGATTTATTACCATTTTTTATGTTGTTGGATTTGATTTGCTAGATTTGTTAAGATTTTTGTGGGTAATATTGGTATATAGAGTAAAATTCTTATGGCTATATTTAAAGTTGTTTTTTCTTGTGATGCTTGTGTTTGAACTAAATGTAATACTGGCTTCGTAAATGCATTGGTATCTCCACCTTCTCTATTTTCTGAAGAAAGTTTATAGACTTCATGATGTTTCTTTAAACTTTAGTACTATTACCTAGTGAGCCCATGTGGATCTGGATTTTTCTGGTTGACATGTGTGTATGAAGGATTTAGTGTTTTAGTAGAGATAATGTTATCTATATTTTTGTTTCATCTTAGGTTAATCTTAGCAAATTATATCTTTCAATACTTTTTCCTCTTCATTTAGGTTGCAAAATTTCCCGGCAGAAACTTGTTCATAATATCCTCATTATTATTTTATTGTCTCTAATTCAATATGGTTCTTCATACTTTCAATTTTTATCTTAATCAGTCTGTTAATTGATTTGTAAATAATCTCAAGGCACCATCTCTCTGTACTCTTTGTTTTGTATTTCATTGGTTTCAGCACTTTTATTTCTTATTTCCTTTCCTCCATATCTTCAACTTCTTTCTATTATTATCATTATTTTTTTTTATTCCCTTTCTATTTTATTGTTGAGATGAAACATTAGGTCATTAAGTTTAATGCCTTAGATATAATTTTATCTTCAAGTACTGTTTTACCTCAAAATGTTTAGACTGTTGTATTTGTATTATATTTTATGGCTCAGATGGTAAAGAACCTGCCTGCCAATGCAGGAGACATAAAAGACCTGGGTTCAATCCCTGGGTCTGAAAGATACCCAGAGAAGGGAATGGCAACTCACTCCAGTATTCTTTCCTGGAAAATCCCATGGACAGAGGAGCCTGGCAGGCTGCAGTCCATGGAATCACAAAGAGTCAGACATGACTGAGCAACTAACACTTTCATTTTTAGTTCTAAATATTTTATAATTTCCCTAGAAATCATATTTTTGTTGACATAATGATAATTGAGACTTTTAAACATTTGCATACTGATCTGCTTAGTTATGTCATCATTATAAATTTTTCATTTAATTATCTTGATTAAAAATATTTTAATCAATTAAAATTAAGACTTGTTTTATAGTCAACATATTGTCTACTTTGGTAACTATACCTTATGTTTATGAAAAAATTATTTTTGTATTCTTCACTTATCTGGTATAGTCTTCCATGGATATAAACTAAGTCAAAATGTTTGTTGATGTTGTTTAGATTGTTATATACTTGCTAATATTTACTGTGTTGTTGTTATTCATTATCAACTGGCAAGATGGGTATTTACTATCTCCTTTCTGTTTTTTGCTTTTCCATTTTCCTTCTTCTAGACTATTGAATAATTTTTAAAATTCAACTTTAATTTATTTTAATACTATATCAGTTGATATTTTAATTTCAAAGTAATTGCCTTACCTCTATGATTAATAATTTACCTCTTATATTAATATTTGCTTCACAAAAAATGAAGAAATCTTGTTCTGTTAAGATTCATTTAGCACTTGCCTTCATAATTGCTGATGCTGTAAAAAGCTTATGTACTACATCATTATATATCATAAATCCCATCAGATAGCTCAGTATTTTTTAACTTAAACACTTTTCCTTTAAGTAAATTAAAAAGAAAATGATCAATTTGCTTCAGTTCAGTTCAGTCGCTAGTCGTGTCCGACTCTTTGCGACCCCATGAACCACAGTACCCCAGGCCTCCCTGTCCATCATCAACTCCCAGAGTTCCCCCAAACCCATGTCCATTGAGTTGGTGTTGCCATCCAACCATCTCATCCTCTGTCATCCCCTTCTCCTCCTAACCTCAATCTTTCCCAGCATCAGGGTCTTTTCAAATGAGTCAGGTTTTTGCATCAGGTGGCCAAAGTATTGGAGTTTCAGCTTCAACATCAGTCCTTACAATGAACACCCAGGACTGATCTCCTTTAGGATGGACTGGTTGGATCGCCTTGCAGTCCATGGGACTCTCAAGAGTCTTCTCCAACACCACAGTTCAAAAGCATCAATTCTTCTGTGCTCAGCTTTCTTTATAGTCCAGCTCTCACATCCATACATGACCACTGGAAAAACCATAGCCTTGGCTAGACAGACCTTTGTTGACAAAGTAATGTCTCTGCTTTTTAATATGCTGTCTAGGTTGGTCATAACTTTCCTTCTAAGGAGTAAGTATCTTTTAATTTCATGGCTACAGTCACCATCTGCAGTGATTTTGGAGCCCAGAAAAATAAAGTCAGCCACTGTTTCCCCATTTATTTGCCATGAGTGATGGGACTGGATGCCATAATCTTACTTTTCTGAATGTTGAGCTTTAAGCCATCTTTTTCACTCTCCTCTTTCTCTCACTCACAAGAGGCTCTTTAGTTCCTCTTCACTTTCTGCCATAAGGGTGGTGTCATCTGCATATCTGAGGTTATTGAGATTTCTCCCGGCAATCTTGATTCCAGCTTGTGCTTCCTCCAGCCCAGTGTTTCTCATGATGTACTCTGCATCCCTTACTCAGATGTAAAAGTTTCTAATGCCCTTCATTAGTTCTGACTTTATCACTTTCAGACTGAACACTTTTTTTTTTCTTTTCTTTAGCATTTACTGTAGCATATTGCAGTGGTGACAAAGTTCTGTCTTGGTCTTGTAGTCTATGGATGTGAACAAATGTATAATGATGTGTATCCACCGTGATCCATTTTGTGAAGTTGCTCAGTCATGTCTGACTCTTCGAGGTTTTTGCGACCTCATTGGCTGTAGCCTACCAGGCTCCTCTGTCCATGGGATTTTCCACGGAAGAGTACTGGAGTGGGTTGCCATTTCCTTCTCCAGGGGATCTTTGAAACCCAGGGGTCAAATCCAGGTCTCCCAAATTGCAGGCAGGCGCTTTACCATCTGAGCTACCAGGGAAGTGATCCATTATAGTACCATGCAATGTATTTTCACCATCATAAAAATTCTCTGTGCTCTGCCTGTCATCATTGCTCCTCTCCACCATCATAACCACTAACCACCATTGATATTTAAAGTTCTCCCCATAATTTGTCTTTTCCAGAGTGTCATATAATTGGAATCATATGTAGCCTTTTCCAGTTGGCTTCTTTCACTTTTTAATATGCATGTAAGATTCCTCCATGTCTTCCCATGACTTTACAGCTCATTTCTTTTAGGCACTAAATAATAATATTCCATTGTCTTGATATACCAGTTTATCTACTCACCTACAGAAGGACGTGTCAGTTGTTTCCAAGTTTTGACAATTATGAAAGCTGCTATGAACATTGTGTTCAGATTTTTGTATGGACATTTCAGCTTTTTTGGATAAGTACCAAGGAGCATGATTCTGGTTCATATAAAAGAGTGTGTTTAGATCTGTAAGAAATTGCAAACTGTCTTCCAAAGTATCTGCACTATTTTGCATTTCTACCAGAAAATATGTTGTTCCACACACTTGTCAGCATTTGGTATTACCATTGTTATAGATGTTGGCCATTCTGATAAGTGTGTAGTGGTATCTCATTGAATTTGCATTTCCCTGATGACATTAAGTGGGGTATCTTTTCATATGTTTATTGCTTATTTGCCATCTCTATATCATCTTTGATGAGATATCTGTTCAGGTGTTTGGCCCATTGTTTAATTGGTTTTTATTATTTTTTTATTAATAAGAATTGTGTATTGTGGATAATAATCCTTTTGTAGATCTTCAAATATTTTTCTTTTTCATTTTCTCTTTCTCTTTTTGTGAGAGTTCCAATTACACAGATGTTAGGTCTTTTGATTTTATTCCACAGTTTTCTAAGCCTCTGTCCATTTTCTTTACAATTATTTCCTGTCTCGTTCAGGTGGGTGAATTCCACTAATCTATTATCAAATTCATTTGTATTTTTTCTGTTATTGTCATTCCATTATTCTGCTATTACACCCATTCAGTGTTTTGAGTTTTGTCTGTTTATTCATGAGGAGGAATGTATTTTTCAGTTCTAAATTTACATTTGGTTCTTTTTAGTATTTATCTCTCATCATTCATTATTAGCATAGTTTCCTTTGCCTAATTAGCCTGATTGTAATAGCCAACCTAAAGTTTTTCTCTGAAAACTTCAATATCTATTATCATTTTGGGATTAGCTCCTCTTAATTTGTTTTCTCCTGATAATGGGTCAATTTTTGTAGTTCTTCATGGGTTGAGTAATTTTGGACTGTATCTTGTATATTGTGAATATTTTGCTGTAGAAACCTTGGATTCTGTTACATTATTGAGGAGTACTGATATTTTTGGCTTAGTATTCAATCAACTTGGTTAGACACAAATTGTAAATTTTCCCTCAGCCTAGGATGAGTGGTAATTAAATTTTCACTTCAGACTGTGCACTCTGACCTTTGAATGTATAGCTGAAGGGTCAGCCAAAGACATGAATTGAGTTTTATACCCAGAATATAATGTTTTCCTTTCATTGGCTTGTTCCTTTCTGAGATTCCCCCAACTCCTACTCCATTCTCTGGCAGCCCTAAGTACTTCAGTCTTCTTCCCCAGGTTTGTTTACCCAGAGAGAGGGCTGATTTTTCTAATGAGCTTTTAGCCACCCTGCCCAACCTTGCAACTGTTGGTCTCCTCAGAGAAAAGCAAAAACTTAAAACATTTTGCTGATTTCTTCCTCCAAGTTTTGACTTGTTTCAAAATCTGCCTGCTGTATTCAGAATTGGTATCTTAGCTAATTATATTAAAAATACAAGATTGATTTTTGTATATTACAAAAATAATTAAGCAGATTTTTCCACATATGTTGTATTATATTTGAGTTAGTAAAGCAGGAAAATAGAGTAGCAGAATAATAATATGTACCTTGTAAGATTTCTATAAAACATTAATAAGATAATGTATATAGAATACTTAGTAGAATCTCAGACACAAAATAGGTGTTCAACAGGTGGTAGATCCTTACCTTTAGCCAAAAGTTAATGCCAAGAAAGTCACTACTTATTCATCTTGTTTCATAAATCCAAGGCAAAAAATATAGTTGGATCTATTAACATTGGATTATAAAGGAATGACTGACTATTAGGGAAAGTCTGTTTAAATTTCTTCTGGAGTGATGGCCTCCTGGGGGGAATATTGAACTGAAATCATGCTGCTTAAGAGTCTCAGCAGGTCTCTAGTTCTAGCATATACTTTGAACTTTACTAGACCTCTCAGAGCTGATAAAGGAAGGTTTTCATTGACTTTTCATATTTCTGAGTGTTAAACTTGAATCTCCAGATTTGATTAATAAACATCACATACTTGGAGGTATTTTTTGTGTACCCAAAAGATTTATGCTTTTTTTTTTTTTTGCTTTTATTCAATAAAGTAAGATTGAATTGGCCACTTAACAAAGGCTCATATTCTACTGTAAAAGTCCCTATATATAATCTATGTTCCATTTAAAGCTTAGCAATATGAATGATTAGTGGGTGTACATGTGCTTGTGTCTATATGCATGCATGCTAGCTAATACCTTTTTAAAAGAATATTTCCTATACATCCTGAGTCCTCAGTTTCAGCTCTTAAGTTCCAAACTTTAAAGGAACTGTCTAATTATCTTTGGGTAATAAGATATAAAGTTATTTTACTTTATATTATTTTAAATAATATTTTCTACAAAGTTTTATCCAAGTTAATATATTCCAAAGCGAATGCATTGTAATCAAAGAAGAATTCTACATGGTAAAGATTATAGAAATGCCTTTGTTTCATGCAATCCTGAAATGGTCTTGGGACATAAAGTGGATTTGTTTCAGAAGCTGGCCAGGAAACATAAATTGCTAAGAAAGTATAAAAGCATGTTGGAGTTGAGCCAGATATTACCCCCTGAATTAAAAGAGTAATTTAAAAATCAGGACATTGTTTTTTAACCAACAGTTAACATAGGGATTTCAGATAGGGAAAGATATATTTTGATTAATTTTGCCCTTTTCAGAAGGAATCTGGCAGCTTTGTCCTTCACCAGCTGGAGTTTATGTAAGGCCTTATGGAGCTAGTCAGGCAACAGGGACTTAACAATAATCTAATCTTCATGGCCTGGATGCTGTTTGCATGAGCAGTTTGTTTAAGTAAAGTGTTTTCCAGTTCCCCACTAGGGGGGCTGAGAACACAAAGGTCCTGCGCTGGTTTCCCTTGTGTGACCAGACTTCTCGGTGTCAAGATCCTCAGGGAGAAAGGCAATGGAAGATGTTATGATTAATGATACCTCTCTAATTCTGGAATAAATAACCATTACCTTTTAAACTTAGGAGAGAGTTAAGTTGGCAATTTTCCACTGACTTTGATTCATTGTGATTGGTACAGTTTTTAGTTAAATGCCAGTAACTACTGCTGTATGGCCAGATTCCTGCTGGGTGCCGCTCTTGGGATTTTGCCTTGTTTTAAATTTTGTGGGTCTCATTTGCTTAGCCTCCTTATTTGTTGTTGTTTAATTGCTAAGTCATGTCTAACTCTTTGCAACCCCATAGACTGTAGCCCACCAGGCTCTTCTGTCCATGGGATTTCCCAGGCAAGAATACTGGAGTAGGTTTCCATTTTTCTCTCCAGGGGATCTTCCCAACGCAGGAATCAAACCCGCATCCCCTGCTTGGATTTTTTTTTATCACCTGGGAAGCCCTAGCCTCCTTACTTGGCTAAGATCACTTTAGGTTCCATGACTAGTATTGTTTTTTTCTCTGAAACAAATAATCAAATACCCTGGTTATTTCATCTGGAATTGCATTTAGAGTTTTGCCAATACTAAGTTTTCCAATGCCATGGCCAGTTTCTAGAACAGAACCTATCACAGTGCATATCATCTAAAATATTTACTGATTAGATGAAGATTTATTTGTAAAAGAAATATATGTAACAAAAATATGACCTTTTAAGTCCAACACATAATTGTGTTCTCCTGTATTTCTTCTTTTGTTCCACTAAAGAAATAAGATAACTTCCTGACCTGTATACTCTTCGAGCTATTTCACATCAAAATGTAGCTACACATCAAGGAGCAAAGCTATAGGGTAGTCATTGTAGCTAGAATTTATATATTATGGTCACTTTTGCTCTTTGCTCTTTTCTAGCAGAAGTTCCAGATTTTCTTTAATTTATAACTTTCCCTAATTAACTCAGGACTTTCTCTAATTATTATATTTAGTCTTTGTAAATTGGATAATATTGATTTTTATGATCTTTATACTATTTTATTATATATATATATTTAAAATCTTATTTTATATTAAAGTTTAGTTGATTTATAATGTGGTAGTTTCAGCTGCATTGCAAAGTGCAGTTTTATATCTATATATATATAGATATAGATATACATACACATATATAACACCAGGGTCATATATATATATATATCTATATATCTATCTGAGTTATAATAGTTTTTTTTATACTTTTTCAGATACTTTTTCCCATGTAGGTTATTACAAAGTACTGAGTAGAGTTCCCTGTACTATATAGGAGGTCTTTGTTGATTATCTATTTTATATACAGTATTATGTATATATTAATCCCAACCTCCTAATTTATCAAGTCATTTGTATTTATAATTTATTTTTCTCTTGAAAAGGAAAAAATATTACACTATATTTTTGTTTTGGATTTTAAATAAGCCTCTTCTATATAGCAATATAAGGTATATTTGGATTGAGTCAATGAGAAATCAACCCACTAGCTATATTACATGCATAAAATATAGAACCACTAAGATGTTAGCATGATCTCAAATTCTAATTCAAGAGAAACTTTCCTTATTCCCAATGCCTTCACTCTATGGGTCCACTGACTGCTTTCATTGTCTGAAAAACACTTAATTGGCAAATATTTGGTTTTAGTCCTCTGTTTAGTATTCTAGAAATGGGAAGCTTTTAAAATAAAATGATGAAATGAGGAAGGGGATCCAAGGCATATCCTGATTCTGCTTTCTGCAGGAATATGTCTCCTCCTCCCAAAATTCTCAAGGAAAAGACATAATACAAGAACGATAATACTTTTTTCTTAATTAGGGTTCTGACCTCAAATTATTGCATATAACTCCTGTAAGTCGGATAGACCACATGAAAAGCTTATTTTGGTTAGGGTAAGTGGCTAAGCACTTTCTTCCTTTTATTTACAGATCTGAATTTGAGAGCTTACCATGATAAAGAACTAAAAACTAACCAACAAACAAAAACAAAACCAGAACACCTGCATGGGGAAAACAGTCCCCATGAGAAATGATATGAAGATGCTTCAATAACTACAAATAATTGTGTTATGATTACATCAGTTCTTCTTCAACTATTTGCTCTCATGGGATATAACCCAGAGCCTCTAACTACTGGAAATAACTTCACCAAAATGTAGTTTTCATGGAACTACTCTATGAAGACAACTTCTGCTACATCCATTGTTTCTCTCAGTTTTACTCTGTACACTCACCTTTCTTGAAAAATTAATTTTTATTGGAGTATACTTGATTTACTAATCAAGTTTCTACTATACAGCAGAATTGATCGGCCAAACATGTGCTTCCCTGGTAGCTCAGACAGTGGTAAAGAATATGCCTAAATGCAGGAATTCAGTTCAGTCACTTAGTCATGTCCAACTCTTTGAAACCCATGGACTGCAGCATGCCAGGCCTCCCTGTCCATCACCAACTCCCGGAATTTACTAAAACTCCTGTCCATTGAGTTGGTGATGCCATCCAGCCATCTCATCCCTTGTCGTCCCCTTCTTCTACTGCCTTCAATCTTTCCCAGCATCAGGGTCTTTTCAAATGAGTCAGTTCTTCACATTAGGTGGCCAAAGTATTGGAACTTAGGTCAGCATCAGTCCTTTCAATGAATATTCAGGACTGATTTCCTTTAGGATTGACTGGTTTGATCTTCTTTCAGTCCAAGGGACTCAAGAATCTTCTCCAACACCACAGTTCAAAAGCATCAATTGTTTGGCGCTCAGCTTTCTTTGTGGTCCAACTCTCAGATCCATACATGACTACTGGAAAAACCATATGACTATTTGGACTATTGTTGCAAACTAATGTCTCTGCTTTTTAATGTGTTATCTAGGATGGTCATTAACTTTTCTTCCAAAGAGCAAGCATCTTTTAATTTCACGGCTGCAGTCACCATCTGCAGTGATTTTGGAGCCCCCCTCAAAGAAAAGTCTGTCAGTATTTCCACTGTTTCCTCATTTATTTGCCTTTAGATGCCATGATCTTAGTTTTCTGAATGTTGAGTTTTAAGCCAACTTTTTCATGCCTCTCTTTCACATTCATTAAGAGGCTCTTTAGTTCTTCACTTTCTGCCATAAGAGTGGTGTCATCTGCATATCTGAGGTTATTGATATATCTCCCAGAAATCTTGATTCCAGCTTGTGCTTCAGCCAGTCCAGTATTTCTCATGATGTACACTACTGCATATAAGTTAAATAAGCAGGGTGACAATATACAGCCTTGACGTACTCCTTTTCCTATTTGCAACCAGTCCATGTCCAGTTCTAAATATTGCTTACAGACCTGTATTCAGATTTCTCAGGAGGCAGGTCAGGTGGTCTGGTATTCCCAAATCTAGAAGAATTTTCCACAGTTTTTTGTGATCCACACAGTCAAAGGCTTTGGCATATTTGATAAAGCAGAAGTAGATGTTTTTTTTTCTGGAACTCTCTTGCTTTTTAAATGATCCAACAGATGTTGGCAATTTGACCTCTGGTTCCTCTGCATTTTCTAAAACCAGCTTGAACATCTGGAAGTTCACAGTTCAGGTACTGCTGAAGCCTGGCATGGAGAATTTGAGCATTACTTTGCTAGTGTGTGAAATGAGTGCAATTGTGTGTTAGTCTGAACATTCTTTGGCATTGCCTTTCTTTGGGATTGGAATGAAAACTGACTTTTTCAGTCCTGTGGCCATTGCTGAGTTTGCCAAATTGCTGGCATATTGAGTGCAACACTTTCATAGCATCATATTTTAGGATTTGAAATAGCTCAACTGGAATTCCATCACCCCCACTACCTTTGTTCATAGTGATGCTTTCTAAGGCCCACTTGACTTCACATTCCAGGATGTCTGGCTCTAGGTCAGTGATCACATCATCGTGATTATCTTGGTCATGAAGATCTTTTCTGTACAGTTCTTCTGTGTATTCCTGCCACCTCTTCTTAATATCTTCTGCTTCTGTTAGGTCCATACCATTTCTGTCTTTTATTGTGCCTATTTTGGCATAAAAAGTTCCCTTGATATCTCTAATCTTCTTGCAGAGATCTCTAGAATTTCCCATTCTATTGTTTTCCTCTATTTCTTTGCACTGATCACTGAGGAAGGCTTTCTTCTCTCTCCTTGCTATTCTTTGGAACTCTGCATTCAGATGCTTATATCTTTCCTTTTCTCTTTTGCCTTTCACTTCTCTTTCTTTCATAGCTGTTTGTAATGCCTCCTCAGACAACCATTTTTCCTGGGGATAGTCTTGATCCCTGCCTCCTGTTCAATGTCAGAAACCTCCATCCATAGTTCTTCAGGCAATCTGTCTATCAGATCTAATCCCTTGAATCTATTTCTCACTTCCACTGTATAGTCCTAAGAGATTTGATTTAGGTCATAGCTGAATGGTCTAGTGGTTTTCCCTACTGTTTTCAATTTAAGTCTGAATTTGGTAATAAGAAGGTCATGATCTGAGCCACTCCCAGTCAGCTCCTGGTCTTGTTTTTGCTGACTGTATAGAGCTTCTCCATTTTTGGCTGCAAAGAATATAATCAGTGTGATTTCAGTATTGACCATCTGATGATGGTGTAGAGTCTTCTCTTGAGTTCTTGGAATAGGGTGTTTGCAATGACCAGTGTGTTCTCTTGGCAAAACTCTATTAGCCTTTGCCCTGCTTCATTCTGCACTCCAAGGCCAAATTTGTCTGTTACTCCAGGTATTTCTTGACTTCCTACTTTGCATTCCAGTCCCCTATAATGAAAAGGACATATCTTTTGGGGTGTTTTTTCTAGAAGGTCTTATAAGTCTTCAAAAAGCCATTCCACTTCAGCTTCTTTAGCATTCCTGATCAGGGCATAGACTTGGATTACTGTGATATTGAATGGTTTGCCTTGGAAACGAAGAGAGATCATTCTGTCACTTTTAAGATTGCATCCAAGTATTGCATTTCAGACTTTTTTGTTGGCTATGACTGGTATTCCATTTATTCTAAGGGATTCTTGCCAACAGTAGTAGATATAATGTTCACCTGTGTTAAATTCACCCATTCCAGTCCATTTTATTTCACTGATTCCTATATTGTCGACATTTACTCTCTCCTGTTTGACCACTTTCAATTTGCCTTGATTCATGGACCTAACATTTCAGGTTCCTATACAATATTGCTCTTTACAGCATCGGACCTTGCTTCCATCACCAGTCTCATCCACAACTGGGAGTTGTTTTTGCTTTGGCTCTGTCTCTTCAATCTTTCTGGAGTTATTTCTCCTACCAATGTGGGGAGTTCATCTTTCAGTTTCCTATCTTTTTGCCTTTTGATACTATTAATGAGGCTCTCAAGGCAAGAATACTGAAGTGGTTTGCCATTCCCTTCTCCAGTGGACCACATTTTGTCAGAACTCTCCACCATGACCAGTCCATCTTGGATGGCCCTACATGGCATGGCTTATAGTTTCATTGAGTTAGACAAGGCTCTGGTCCATGTGATTAGACTGGTTAGTTTTCTGTGATTATGGTTTTCAGTCTGTCTGCCCTCTGATGGAGAAGGATAAGAGGCTTATGGAAGCTTCCTGATGTGACAGACTGACTGAGGGGGAAATTGGTTCTTCTTCTGATGTAAGAGGCCATGCTTAGTAAATCTTTAATCCCATTTTCTGTTGAAGGGCTGGGCTATGTTCCTTCCCTGTTACTTGAGTGAGTGAAGTGTCCTGTCCAATTCTTTGTGACCCCATGGACTATAGCCTACCAGGTTCTCCCATCCATGGGATTTTCCAGGCAAGAATACTGTAGTGGGTTGCCATTTCCTTCTCCAGGAGATCTTCCCAACCCAGGGATTGAACCCGGGTCTCCCACATTGTAGGCAGACGCTTTACCATCTGAGCCTATGGTAGAGGTAATGAAGATAAATGGCTGCTGCTGCTACTGCTGCTAAGTCGCTTCAGTCGTGTCCGACTCTGTGCGACCCCATAGACGGCAGCCCACCAGACTCCCCCGTCCCTGGGATTCTCCAGGCAAGAACACTGGGAGTGGGTTGCCATTTCCTTCTCCAATGCATGAAAGTGAAAAGTGAAAGTCATGTCCGACCCTTAGGAACCCCATGGACTGCAGCCTACCAGGCTCCTCTGTCCATGGGATTTTCCAGGCAAGAGTACTGGAGTGGGGTGCCATTGCAACCTCCTTCAAAAGGTCCCATGCACACACTATCAGTGACCCCAACCCAGCAGCAGGCCATCGCCGACCCACACCTCCGCCACACTCTCTTGGACACTCACGGGCAAGTCTGGGTCAGTCTTTTACCCCATCAAATCATCCATCCTAAAATCTTTTTATCCCAGTGTTTGCCTTCTGTCTTCATGTTTCATTCAGATCCAGTATGGCCTATCATTTCAACAAGCCTGTTATCAGGGAAATGTCGGCCTCATGAAATGAAGTATTTGCTCCTTTTCAAATTTTGAAGGAGTTTGAGAAGGATAGACATTGAATCTTCTTTGAAATTTTGGTGGAATTCACCTTTGTAGCAATGTAGTGTCTGGTCGTAGGTTTTTGTTTTCTGAGAATTTTTTGTTTACTGTTTCAATCTTTTACTAGTGATCTATCTATTTGGATTTTCTATTTCTTTATGATTCAGTTTTGAAAGATTGTATTCTAAGAATGTATCCATTTCTTCCAATTTGTTGGTTTGTCCAATTTGTTGGTGTTTAACTGATCATAATAGTCTCTCATAATCCTTTATATTTCTGTGATGTCCATGGTAACTTTTTTCTTTTTTTCTTTCTTTCTCTTTTTATGTATTTGAGCCTGCACTATTTTTTTCTGAGTCTAGCTGAGTCTGTCAATTCTGTTCGTCTATTTTTTTTCTTTTAATCTTAGTTTCATCGCTCTTTTCTATTGTCCTTTTAGTTTCTCTTTACTAATGTCCATTCTCATCATTGTTATTTCCTTTCTTTTACTGATTTTGGCCTTGTTTGCTCTTTTTCTCATTTCCTTATGTGTAAGATTAGATTGTGTGTTTGAGACTTTTCTTGTTTCTTGAGCTGGGTCTATATTGCTATGAACTTCTTTCTTAATATTGTTTTTGTTGTATCTCATAGATTTTTGTCATATTTTATTTTTCACTTGTCTTCAGATATTTGTTTATTACTCCTTTGATTTTTTTTATTGACTCAATGATTGTTTAGTAGCATGGTTAGTCTCCATATATTTGTGCTTTTTACAGCTTCTTCTTTTAATTGATTTCTAGTTTCATACTATTGTGGTCAAAAAAGGTGCTTGTTATGATTTCAGTCTTCTTAAATGTATCAAGTCTTATTTTCAGTCCCAATATATGGTTGAGAATGTTCCATGAACACATGAGAAAACTCTGTATTCCACTGCTTTGAGGTGGAATGTTCAGTGCATACCTATTAAATCTATCTAGTCTAATGTTTTACTTACAGCTGATGTTTCCTTGTTGACTTTCTAAGTGCTTGATATATTCACTGATATAGTGAGTTGGTAAAGTCCCCTACTATTAATGTATTGCTATAAATTTCTCCATTCTCTTGGCTCATTAATAATTGCTTTATATATTTTGGTGTTCCTTTGTTATGTGCTAGCATTTTAATAAATGTTATGCCTTTTGATGTATTATCTACTTTGTCTTTATATAATGTCTGTCTCTAACTCTTGTCACCTTTTTTTGGCTTGAAGTCTATTTTGTCTGATATGAGTGTGGCTACTTACTTTTTTTTTCTGACTGCTATTTGCTTGGAGTATTATTCTCATTCCTTCACTTTTAAATGGGAGAAGAAACAATTTATTCATATGCGTATGGCAGTCCACAATTGAAGTCAGTCTAGTAAAAAGAGATAGGGGTTATATACCTAACAGAGGAGATGGAAGGGGGAGAAAAGATTTCTGTGGGAAGATCAAATAATTTCTTTTTTTTTCTAGTTTTATTAAGATATAATCATTATATTATATATACATTAAACTATGAAACAACACTGTATAAGTTAAACATGTACAACATAATTTGACATGTATAATGGAAGCAGTTTTCACATATTGAGTTATAGGAAAGTCACTCTGACTTATACATGATTTAACTTGAATTTGATGCTAACCAGAATAGGCTGCTTGTGGCTTATTAAACATGTATTTTTACATTTGCTTTACCTGTTAAAGAAAAAAAAAATACATTAAAAAATCAAAATGGAGTAACTGTGGTTCAGGCATCCAAAATGGAGCTGGGTAACCACTGTGAATGTGGTTTCAGAAACATCCTGTACCGCTGAGAACTTGAATTTTCTGAACTGTATCAGACTCAAGGACACCACTAGCTATTCTCAAAACCATATCTGCTAGGAGCTGCTAGCTGCAACTTCATGGTCTCCTCTTGTAACTATGCAATCATTTTGACCCTAACCAATCTTTGCTTAATAAGCACCCTTACTTCTTTCCAGGTCCAGTTATAATTCTTGACAAATTACATAATTTTTCAGTTTTTGCCTTTATAAATCCCCACTCATTTTGTAATTCAGCAGAACAAAATTCAAGTGCTTCTTCAATCTGTTTCTCCAGGGCTGTAGTACTCAGTTTGTCTTCAATTTATATTGTTTTCTATTTATATTACAAATAGTTTATTGATTATTTCCACTGACACATACATCATGAAATGATTACCATAATAAGTTTAGTGAACATCCATCATCTCCTGTAGATACAAATTTAAAGAAATAGAATTTTTTTCCTGGTAATCAGAATGATTACTATTAATAATTTTCACATATAACATACAGGGAAAAGTGAAAGTGAAGTCGCTCAGTTGTGTCCGCCTCTTTGGGACCCCATGGATTGTAGCCCATGGAATTTTTCAGGCAAGAGTACTGGAGTGGGTTGCCATTTCCTTCTCCAGGGGATCTTCCTGACCCAGGGATCAAACCTAGGTCTCCCACATTGCAGGCAGAGGCTTTACCTCTGAGCCACCAGGGAAGCCCTATAACATACAGTAGTATTAATTATATTTATCATGTATATTTTACATCCCTATGGCTTATTTATCTTATAACTGGAAATTGGTATTAGTACTTTTTTCTATCCATTCATTCTGAGTCTTTGTGTTTAGAGCTGGTTGAGTCTCCTGTAGGTAGCATGTAGATGAGTTTTGCTTTTTAATCCACTTGTGTTTTTGACTGGTGAATTCAATCCATTTACATTGAGGGTGGTCATCGATAGGCGAGAACTTACTACTGCCATTTAACTTATTTTCTCTTTCCTGGTTGGTCTATAGCTTCATTATTTCTTTTCTTTGTGTTTCTGTCTGCCATTTTAGTTTGTTGACTTTCTGTGATATTTTTGTCAGTTTTCTCTCTTTTTTATGTTTTGTGTCTCTGCTTTAGATTTTTATTTTGTGGTTACCATGCCATGCTGTGCTTAGTCACTCAGTTGTGTCTGACTCTTTGCAATTCCATGGATGTAGCCTGCCAGGCTCCTCTAACCATGAGGAATCTCTAGGCAAGAATACTGGAGTGGGTTGTCATGCCATCCTACAGAGAATGTTCCCAATCAGGAATCGAACCCAAGTCTCCTACATTGCAGGTGGATTCTTTACCATCTGAGTCACCAGGGAAGCCCACGAATACTGAAGTGGGTAGCCTATCCCTTCTCTAGGGAATCTTCCTGACCCAGGATTGAACCAGGGTCTCCTGCATTGCAGGCGGATTCTTGACCAGCTGAGCTACCAGGGAAACCCATGAGGTATATATAAATGTCTCATAGATAACACAGTGTTTTGTTCCTGCTGAAAGCATATTATATTCATTTGCCTATACAGCTTCTGGCTTTACATCCCAGAAATTTCTCAGCGATTATTTCTTTAAGTCATCTCTCTGCTCCCTTCTTCCTTTCTTCTCCTTCTTCGTTATCCTTATACTGCTTTTTCTAATGGAGTCAGACAGTTCTTGCAGAGTATCTTAACTTAAAAATAAATTTATTTCTCTCTCTTCTTCTACCTGAGTCCTTTCTAGATTTCTATACTTGAGATGGCTAATTCCGTCTTCCATATGGTTTTCTCATATCCAAGTCTTTCTAATTCATTTCCTCATTTCATTTATTGAACTCTTTAGCTTCAGAATTTCTATTTGATTCTTTTTTACAGTTTCAATCACTTTGGTAATGTATTCTTTCTGTTTATTAATTTTATTCCTGAGCTTATTTAACTGTCTTTCTAAGTTTTCTCATAGTTTGTTGAGTTTCTTCAGAACAGCTATTTCAAATTCTCTGTTAGAGCACAGCCTCCCATGACTTTAAGTTTGGTTTCTGGACTATTGGTATTTTTGTGGCATGTGATACCATACTACCATGATTTCTCATGATTGTTAATGAGTGAGCTATTCCTCTGCTAGCACATTTGAAGTAGTGAACACTTTTTTTTTTTACTTTTAATTCTTTCTTTCTTTTTCTGTTTTTAACAGTAGGGCCTTGTTCTTATTTTGATAAAACTCATTTACTTTCATGCTAACAATTCAACAGGTTGGTATTTAGAGGACGTGTTTTTTTTCAGTAGGTGACACTATAGCACATTATGTGTTTGTTTTTTTAATCTGTGCTGCCACTGACTATATTTGAGAATTGACACTTTCTGCCTTCCACCGTCTCTGCCAGAGGTGTTGCTGGTGTCCTCATCACTGATGCTTATGCCTCTGGTGTTGCTAGTGCCTTGCTGCAGCTGGTGTCACGCTGTCTCTGGCATTGCCTGTAAGTAAGCCAGGAAAATGGATACCTCTGTCATACCTATGGTTGTCGGGTTTGTGAGCGCTGCTGTCATGGGAGGTCTGTCAGTCATGGATGCTGTCTCTACTGCTGCTCATGGGTTCTCTGGGGCTGTAGGCAGTGGGTCGGGAATTGTGGGCACCACCTCTGCTGTCCACCAGGTTCTTGCTTCTCTGTGTGATGCAATCCACCTACCTTCAGATGGATTGCTATGTGGAGCTCTCTGGCAACCTCCTGTTTTGGACAGAGGAAGCTTTGTTTTACTAGTTGTAGATTGAAGGGAGCGACAAAGGGGGCATTTATGCTACAATGATAATGATGTCACTCCCATAATGATGCTTCCCCCTGCTCCCGTCCTCTGTCATGTCTTCCCTCTCTTACCTCCTGGCTTTTGTAAAAGCTGTTTCATCGCTAGTATCAGTTCTTTCTGTCTCTTCTCCAATAGACTAACTTCTACACCACATGTGTTCAGCTCTATGAAACATTTCCTGACTTTCACTCTGTCAGCAATGGTTAGGTGTCCTTGTATAGCACCCACTGTTTATTTTATACTGTTACTTATTGAGCTTTAGTGAAACTGATTATTCAATTGACTCTCTGCCTCAGCAGCAGGAAGCTCTGTGATATCCCACTGTGTCTTCTAGCCCAGCTCAATGGCTAGCACACAACTGGCATTCAATAAATAGGGTTAAATATATCAATAAGATTATGTTATTGGTCCAACATCATGGCCTTCATGAAGCTATGGGATTGAAAATCTGGACTGAGATTGATCAGCTTCAGTGACTTTGCACTTAACTGGCAAACTATAGTGTCTCATTATTGCTTGGTTTTGGTGTTAGCTCAGTATTAGGTGAACATTTCCATTTATAAAACTCTAACTTTCCTACATTCATTATTTTAAAAAATTATACATGAAACCAGAATCATGATTATCTTTGTCCTTTATGTATTCCTCTCTTCATAATGCTTAAATGTTATTTAGTATTATACACATGAGAAAATATTTTTCTATATTCTCATACTTCACATCAAGTATTTTCTGAACTTGAAGTTTGAATATGCAATTATCACTGGGCCTAACAGTCCTGGGTGGTCTATGCATCATGCATTTACTTTTCTATGAGACAGTTAGTCTCTGAATTACACTACAAAGTGTTTTATGGTTTCAATAGGACTTTTGCATGCTAATATTCATAGCAACCCTTAGAAAGGATCATTATTCCTGAATTATAGCTGATGCCAATAGACATTTTTAACAACTAACGTACAGTATTCTATCTTCAGTTCTTTTGAATAACAAAATACAATGTAACCTTTCATAATACTTATATATTATACCCTTTCTAGTTACAAATTAGTTTTATATCTTTTAGAAATACCCTCAAGAAGAAACATGTTATTTAGTATTGGATATATAAGAGTTTTTTGCCTTTCTGTCTCTGTATAGGGCTTTGCTGATGGCTCAGCACTAAAGAATCTGCCTGCCAAGCAGGAGACCCAGGTTCAATCCCTGGGTCGGAAAGACCCCCTGGAGAAGGAAAAGGCAACCCACTCCAGTATTCTTGCCATGGACAGAGGAGCCTGGCAGGCTACAGTTCATGAGGTTGCAAAGAGTCAGACATGACTGAGTACTAAACAGGAACAGCAGCATCTCTGTATGAGATGGAAAGGTGAAAATGCAATTTTCCCTTTTTATAATGTTACTTTGAGGTGATCACCTGACACAATTAATCTTGAGCAGCAGAAAAATATGTGGTCTGTTCTTATACTCCTAAGAGATTTACCAAACTTGTCTGGCACATTCAAGGTCAGAAAACAAGACTTGTTTTGTATTTGTTTCTCATGCAGAAGAGTTTGCTCCATTAATTTTAATGAAGGGGAAATCAGCATAAATTCCACAGATTAACAGTGGTCTGTAAATTTGTTCTGATGAACATTGTATTTGTTTTACAACATATTTTCCATGTATTTGTCTATATTTTTCACTTTGTATTGAGCAAAGATAGAACTTATTTTCATGGAAATTTCAGAAATAGCATTTTGGTGATTACAGATGGCTAGAACCAATGTATGCTATTAAACTGCTCACAAGAGATGTCAAAGCTTCCTTCTTTTTATTTAGGTAGGGTTATTTCTTGACAGCCAAGCATTCAAGCTTGTACTTCTGTTAGATTGCTGACAAGATACTTGTCATATACGTATGTGTATATTTTTTCGTACTTGACTTACCACCTTATTTTATAGCTAAGTTTCCAAGCAGGTACATATAATTCTGGTTGTGAGAATGAATTGCTAAGGTTTAGATAGAAGTTTCTGTAGCTGGTGAAAAATGTTGGTTCATTAGCCATTTTCAGAAATATTTGGTGCTTTGTAAGAACAGTTGTGCAGTATCAGGCATATCTTATCTTTCTCTATGTCTATACATCATGAGAAACACTGGGCTGGAAGAAGCACAAACTGGAATCAAGATTGCCGGGAGAAATATCAATGACCTCAGATATGCAGATGACACCACTCTTATGGCAGAAAGTGAAGAGGAACTAAAAAGCCTCTCGACGAAAGTGAAAGAAGAGAGTGAAAAAGTTGGCTTAAAGCTCAACATTCAGAAAACAAAGATCATGGCATCTGGCCCCATCACTTCATGGGAAATAGATGGGGAAACAGTGGAAACAGTGTCAGACTTTTTTTGTGGGGGGCTCCAAAATCACTGAAGATGGTGACTGCAGCCATGAAATTAAAAGACACTTACTCCTTGGAAGGAAAGTTATGACCAACCTAGATAGCATATTGAAAAGCAGAGACATTACTTTGTCAACAAATGTCTGTCTAGTCAAGGCTATGGTTTTTCCTGTGGTCATGTATGGATGTGAGAGTTGGACTGTGAAGAAAGCTGAGTGCCGAAGAATTGATGGTTTTGAACTGTGGTGTTGGAGAAGACTCTTGAGAGTCCCTTGGACTGCAAAGAGATCCAACCAGTCCATTCTAAGCAGATGAGCCCTGGGTGTTCTTTGGAAGGAATGATGCTAAAGCTGAAACTCCAGTACTTTGGCCACCTCATGCGAAGAGTTGACTCATTGGAAAAGACTCTGATGCTAGGGGGGATTGGGGGCAAGAGGAGAAGGGGACGACAGAGGATGAGATGGCTGGATGGCATCACCGAGTCGATGGATGTGACTCTGAGTGAACTCCGGGAGATGGTGATGGAAAGGGAGGCCTGGCATAATGCGATTCATGGGGTCGCAAAGAGTCAGACACGACTGAGAGACTGAACTGAACTGATACTTATATCCACATTTGTAGGTATATCATCCTCTGTCTGTTTATCTCTGTCTACATCTATGTCTGACCACCAACTTTGCCAAGAATGGGAGACTTAGTAGTGTTTTGCTTTCATGGGGAGGAATATGTTCTGATTCTACCACAGTGTATTTTTGAGTCCTCACTTCTAAAGACCAATCTGTTTCTTATTGGTGAGTCTTATAGTTAAAGCTCACTGTCAGGAGCTGCGTTAGGCATTACTGACAAAATGGAGGCATGGCCCCCAGCCCCCTCTCCTCATTCCGCAGGCACGGACCTGGGATTAAGGAGTTAGGCCTTGTAATTCTGACTTGTCTTTTCCTCTCCTCAGCTGAGTTGACTGAAAAAGGAATATTAAGATGCTTATTGTTCTTGAGAGGAGCATGAGAAGGCACAAAGCCTTCTGCAGCTGTGCTCAGAGAATAATTCATAAAGTTAATCATTGACATTTTTTCAAGGACTTTTAGGAAAGAGTGTTCCAGGATGAGCACATAGGCCATAGCTTGAGGCCATGGGAGGGATTGCTATTTGAAGACTATTTGTGAGGAGAATGTTTATGACAAAGGAGTTTACTGAATTTAGGGCTTAGAAATAAATAAACAGTTAGAAGTTAAAGATTTAAGGAATGTTGTAAAGTTAGCATATTTTACTATAGCTTATAGAAGTTAGGAAGTTTTAGAGACACTATGCTAGAAGCCTTTTTAAGAGATAGTAAGATCAGGATGTTAGGGGCAAACAAGATTTAGGAAGATAAGTAGTAAATTGAGGAATGTAGCATGAATTATGGCACCCCACTCCAGTACTCTTGCCTGGAAAATCCCATGGACGGAGGGCCTGGTGGGCTGTAGTCCATGGGGTCGCTAAGAGTCAGGCACGACTGAGCGACTTCACTTTTACTTTTCACTTTCATGCATTGGAGAAGGAAATGGCAACCCACTCCAGTGTTCTTGCCTGGAGAATCCCAGGGATGGGGGAGCCTTGTGGGCTGCTGTCTGTAGGGTCCCACAGAGTCAGACATGACTGAAGCGACTTAGCAGCAGCAGCAGCATGAGTTACAATGTAATCATAAGTTAACTATAGGACACCTTAGAGGAGGTACATAATAGATGATACGGCTGATTCCGGCTTCCCTAGTAGCTCAGATGGTAAAGCGTCTGCCTACAATGTGAGAGACCCGGGTTCGATCCCTGGGTCGGGAAGATCCCCTGGAGAAGAAAATGGTAACCCACTCCAGTACTCTTGCCTGGAAAATCCCATGGACTGAGGAGCTTGGTAGTTTAATCCATGGGGTCTCAAAGAGTTGGACACGACTGAGCAACTTCACTTCAAGGCTGATTCCGAGAGAATCATTGAAGCAGGAACTCTGTTTGAAGAGCAACAATGATTTATGGAGATAATTAATCTGGGAGAGGGGGAACTGAAAATGTCAAACCTCTGGCCTAATGTTTTTGTAAAAGTATGAAAGAGAATCTTAAACTTGAAATAAACAGGCAGTCCAAGGAAAATGAGATACTGTCTCATTCACCGACACCATTCGCCTCTTCAGGTTGAATCCCTGGCTGCTGGAGCTGGACTCTGGCAGCTCACATTCTACTTCCAAAATACCTCTGGATTCCATCTCTCCTATGTTCATCCATCTAAACTTTGGTGAAACATATACACTTTCACTAAGACAACTGTGGTAGCCTTTTAAATAAATTCCCTGCTTTGAGTATCACACCTACATACTCACCCTTCACATTCTTCTGAGAGTTGTTTTTCTAAAACATAGGTTATTTTTCTTTAAAAGCCTTTATTTCTCCTCCTTGTCTCAGGGATTCTGAACGCTTGCCTTAGCTGGGACCTTGACAAGTTGGCTTAAGAGTGACTCTTTAGCCTTAAGGGCAGCCAGCATTTCTTTAATGAGCATGCACTTTTTGTAATGTCTACCTGTATTTATGCAGAATCACACCCGGATATCAAGTGGGCCATGTGTACATGGCTGGGGAAACTTAGGGTGGAGTAAAGGAGGAAATATGAGAAAGTAGGTACATTAGTTGGGCATCTTATTATTTCAATTAATTGTACCCTGCTTGTTTAAGATAGAACTTAGAGGTGTCTCATGAAACACAAGAGTAAGGATCTTCCCTGGTCTCAAAAAAATTAAGAAGGATATGGAATGTCTTCTGCTTCTGTCAACTCTGCTCATCTTTGTATTTCTAGTTTGTCCTCTTTTATACTGCAGATCAGTTTTCTTGGTTGTGATATACAACTAGCACCTCTCATTCAAGAAGAAACCAGATTAAGGCTGGCATTGTTAAGTCTTAATTTCAAAATTAACTCAGGGATCAAGCTTGGACCAGCTTGAACAAGATGACAACCCAGTTATCGGCCAGTTATATCCAGAAGTGAAGAATGGGTGAGTCACATTTGGTTCAAGGATGGCTGCATCCACCTTACCACGTGGGACTGCTAAGAGAGAGGGAGACTCCTACTACAAACTTAGTGTTTGGGAGATACAGATAAAATATTGTTTATCATTATGCTATGAATGACTATTTTTTTAAAATCTGGGTAAATAAATCTTATGTCTTTCTTTAGTGTTAAAACAAGCAAAATATGTCATAAAAATTGACTCCAACCAATGGCACTAAATGTTGCTCTTGTTTAAATGCCCACATTCTTCCAACTTCCTCTTTGCACATAAAAAGTGTTAGGATTCTTCTACTTTCTTCTCCCATTTTCATAAAGAAGTATTCATTGTGCTATATAGGAGAGGGACTATTAGGAAGATAATCTGACCACTTCTCTCAGTCTTCTGCTCAGTTTTCTTTCTCATTCTTCTTGCTGAATTGATCGATGATCCTCTGAGGATCTTCTGGGTCTTAGGTATGCACTGGCCAGTGGCTTTCTCCTGCTCCCATCCCGTAAGCGTGAGCCTAGGGCAGTGGTCCAGGGACATCTAGGAGGCAAGGTAGGAATGTGGTATTTTGCCCTGCTCTTTGAGCTCAACAGATACAAAGCAGATTCTCCTTTCAGTAGATTTGGGAAGACTTGTGTGTTAGAAGTCCTATTTTCCTATAGGTCCCAGTTGCATTTTTGATTTCAACTTGGTCAATATTAAATCTATTTTCCACTTTGATCTTAAATCATATCTGAAGAGAGGGTTTGATTTGTTAGCCTTAATAGACCCCCAAACAAGGTACATGAGCTAGAAAACCTTTTGAAATGGACCCAAACATCCATTTCGGAAACAAACTAACAAGCTTAACTTATTAGATTTATGTCAGGTTTTTCCAGTTTCAGAGGTGGAAGCCATCCATTGTTCACTGGTGACAGATTTATTTTTCAATTGGCACGGGCCTGTGTGCCAGAAACAAGGCTTTGCTGCTGATTTTGACCTAAGCAGTATGGCTGAGAAAGAAATAAAATCACCAAGAAAAGAAAGGCTCTTAGTACTAGAAAAGACTTGCATCTATAAAGGCCCAGCTTCCATTAAAAAAAAAAAAAAAGTTCTTAGTTTTTTTTGAGCAGTACAAACCATGTTGGCTTCCTCTAATGCAATGTTTCTTTGAATGTGATTCCTAGCCCAAGAGTATCAGTATCACCCAGGAATTGTTTGAGATGCTAATTTTCTAGCTTTGTCCCCAGACATTCTGATTTAGTGGGTGTAGAGTGGAGCTCAAGGATTTGGGGGAGGGGTGTGATTTTGGTTTGAACGTTAACTTTATAATTCTGATCTTGATATAAACTTGATCTCTAGTTTATGAGGGCAAGGCAAGATAATGTTCAAATTTCAGTTTCTTCATGAAAATTAACGTGTAGTAGCATTGAGATCTGGGAATTTCACTTTTGTTATTTTACTTCTCAAATATCATTATCATTGTATCTTTAAATATACATTTATTTATTTATTTGACTGCATTAGGTCTTACTTGTGGCACACAGACTCTCCAGCTGTGGTGCCCAGGCTCAGTAGTTGTAGTGTATCTGCTTAGAGCTACAAGGCAGGTGGGATATTAGTTCCCCACCAGGGATCAAACCAGAGTCCTCTGAATTGTAAGGCTGATTCTTAAACACTGTACCACCAAGCAAGTCCCTCCATGTATCTTTATGATAATAAATGGGTTTCACAGACAGCTCAGTGTAAATAATCTGCTTGCCAATGCAGGAGACACAGGAGATGCTAGTTCAATCCCTGGGTCAGGAAGATCCCCTGGAGGAGGAAATGGCAACCCACTCCGGTATTCTTGCCTGGAAAATTCCATGGATAGGGAAGCCCAGCAGCCTTCTCTGGAGTCACAGAGAGTTGGACACAATTGAACAAGCACACATGATGACATGATGATAACATATGGACTCGATAAATTACCTTGGCCGAAGTTGTGTTTGAAAATTCACTGAGTATAATTTAAGATGTGAAATAGACTGGGGAGTAGGCTCGTACCCTCAGGCACAGTTGAGTTGATTTAACCTATGTACTTTTCTGGTCCATTCCAGTGCCATGTTGAGGCAAAACCCAGTGCTCAACAGCAGTGCCCCAACCACAGAAGAGCAGGCACTGGTAGTGGAGTGGCAGTCGCAGGATGGCAGCAGGGTGACATGGTTCATTGGTGGCCTTGTCGGTGCCCTGGGTAGGCTGCCTCCAAATGTGGCTCAATGCCATGTTAACTATTCTGAATTAACGTTACTCAAGAAATAACCAATGCAAGAGGGACACGCTGACTTTCCTTTTCCCTGCAAGGAGGAAATAAATTTCCTATGCATCTAATGGTAGAAGGACACCCTTATCCCTAAAGACAGGGAATTTGGAGCTAGAAGTCTATCTAAACAAACCTTGCTACTTCCTTAATTGCCTACCCCATGGCCAAACTCTGTTTCCTTCACTCACAGCTGCTGCTGCTAAGTCACTTCAGTCGTGTCCGACTCTATGTGACCCCATAGACGGCAGCCCACCAGGCTCCCCTGTCCCTGGGATTCTCCAGGCGAGAACACTGGAGTGGGTTGCCATTTCCTTCTCCAATGCATGAAAGTGAAAAGTGAAAGTGAAGTCACTCAGTCCTGTCCAACCCTCAGCGACCCCATGGACTGCAGCCTACCAGGCTTCTCCATCCATGGGATTTTCCAGGCAAGAGTACTGGAGTGGGGTGCCATTTCCTTCTCCACTAGGCACCCAAAATATAAGCTTCTTTTGTCATGTCAGTTTCTCACAAATTTATTGTTTCTTTATTTAAAAAGTATAAAAATTGCATCTTCGGGCAGTTTTTTAGGTCTAATTTCTGTGGGATTTCCATGTGTATGAATTAAAATTTGTTTATTTTTTTTCCTGTTAATTTGTGTTAGGCCAGTTTTCTTAGTCCAGCCATAGGAACTTAGAAAAGGGTAAGGGGGAATTTCCTTCTCCCTGACAGCCTACTCCCCTGAGAGATCAGGGGACTGGTCCATGATGTGTTGGCCCTGGATTGAGGGAAGCTTGTTGTCTAGACTTCGTATTTCCAAAATGAAATGACTCTTCTACCCCTCCAAGGTAACAGTGTTGGGAAGGCACCTTCTGCCATCTCCCAAGTCCTCCTAATCTACATGTCCACAAAGGAGGCTTAGGCACTTATATAATAGGTGCTATTTTGCTCAATTTGTGTGGCTCCACCTCCTCCCAGCGCACTTGAGCTCTGCCTTCCCACAGGCGGTTTTTGTGGGCAAAAAAGGTTTGCTGGGCTCCTGCTATTAGGGAGGAAATTCCAGCAGGAGCAGCAGCATCACCTGGGATCGTCTCTAAAACCAGAATCTTGAGCCTCACCCTAAACCCACAGAATCAGAACCTATTTTTTAACCAAACCTTGAGGTGGTAAATATTCCATTACCATTTCAGAAGCACTGATTTATATTTTCCCAAATTTCCAGGATAATAAAATTATATGGGGTGAGTTTTAAAAATGTAGATTCCCATGATCCATCCTATGGATTCAGAATCTTGAAAGGAGAACACTAGAAAAATATGAGAAACACTAGAAGCGCTTTGCTCACAGTCTAGAGGAGCAGATCTCAAGCTTTAATGTGTATTCATATTCCCCAGAAATCTTGCTAACTTGCAGGCTCAGATTTCGTAGGTTTCGGTTAGGGCCTCAGTTCTGCAGCGATCTCAGGCTGCTGAACCACAGGCAGTGCTCAGTAAGAAGGTCAGAACATCAGGGCTCATGTGTATGAAGCAGTGAGTAGCTTTGCAAATGTGTCTCATCTGTCTGTCTTTTAAACATTCTTGGATATGATGTCCTAAGGTCTAGCTTTATAGAGAGCTGCTGCTGCTGCTAAGTCGTTTCAGTTGTGTCCGACTCTGTGTGACCCCATAGACGGCAGCCCGCCAGGCTCTCCGGTCCCTGGAATTCTCCAGGCAAGAACACTGGAGTGGGCTGCTATTTCCTTCTCCAATGCATGAAAGGGAAAAGTGAAAGTGAAGTCGCTCAGTCGTGTCTGACTCTTTGTGACCCCATGGACTGCAGCCTACCAGGCTCCTCCGTCCATGGGATTTTCCAGGCAAGAATACTGCAGTGGGATGTCATTGACTTCTCCATTATAGAGAGCATGTTAAGTCTATTTGGGGGCTGGTTTAAAACACTGTTCTCCAACTCAAATTTATAAATAATACAAGTGTTATTTTGATCTCCATATGTTTGACTCCTCGGTCTATTCCTAATAGAGTTGACAATGTGTGTGTGTGTTTCTGTATCTGTGTTGGTTTAAACCTTAGGAGGTTTAATAGATGTAATAACACTGTCTGGGACTCATTTCCAAATCCCTATTCTCTACTGATAGTAGCACTAATATTAAACATCTACCATATCATCTCTTCCCAATAAATTGTTTACTTTTCCTATAAAGGTACTGCCACATGAGCTAAAATTTTTGCTAGCTGCTTATGAGGCCAGCTGTAATGTGGTCAATATCTGTCTCTGCCTGAATCAGAAGGGAGAAATAAACATTTGACAACATTTTGCAATTCCTTTATGGAGTGAAAGATTCCAACGAGAAATTCTGAAAGAATTTGCAAGAGGAAGCATGTGAAGTCACTAAGTTGTGAATCCCCAGGCTGTGCTGATCGCACACTTTTGGAGAATCTAAAGTAGATGAAAATCCAAAGAATAGTGATAAGATTTTTGTATAGAAGTGTTTGCTGAGCACTGGTATAATATGTGCCTGAAAGCTCAAGGAAACAAATGCTTTGGAAAATATATAGGCATTTTGTGAAACAAAGGGAAAGTACATTTCTCTCTTTCTCTTTTTTTTTTTTTGGAGAGAGGAACTTATTTGGAATAAACATTTTGATGGGCAGGGGACTTTTCTATGGCAGGTTCCATCTTTCAGAAAAGCAATGAGAGTAAAGGCTTTAGAGAGAAAATGAGTCATAACCCAGGGGTATTGAAATTATACAATAGAACTTTTTTTAAAATTGTACAATAGAACTTTTTTTTTAAAGTAGGATTCTTGTTTGTTTTGGAAACTTGTCAAGGATATTCTTCAGTTATTTTTCAAGCCAGTTTTTGTTGTTATTACTATTTTTATTCAGATTTTTTTTTTTTTGTCTTGAATATTAGGAGACACAGACTGAAAGCTCAAAAACAACCAGTAATACATGGCCCTTATTGGGAAAAAAAAAAAACTCCAAATGAAATATAGAAAGGAAAGGCTCAAAACTGATAAGAGGGTTAATGAATAGTAAGCAGCTGGTAACAGAATCACGTAGAGGCTAACTAACCAAGAAAGTAGAAATAGGGTAGCCGAGAATGGAGAAACTTTTTGAGCTAGTTCCTTATATGAGATAAAATCAGTCTTTACATCTTTAGACTTTGAGTTTCATGAAATTGCAGGTATATGTTGTACCTCAAGAAATAAACAAAAATGTCAAATAGGGTGGGAGACCAGAAGGGGGTACTCCTACATTCTGGGATAATTGCAGAGCCAGGGAGGACAAAGACTCTTCTCTAGCAAGGACTCAGCCCATGAGAAGCCAGACTCCTTGTTGACTGCAGCCCTCCCATCTTCCCGTGCCTTCCAATGCAAGTGTTGACCTTCTGTCGCTGTGCCAGGACTTGCAAGTAACTCACCTTGGTGGCAGACCCCAAATTGCAGTTCTCTGATGATCCTGAGTAAGCCTGTTTTTACTAGAGAAATATCTGGTAGTCTATTAGTTTCAGGTCAGCAGTACCTAGGGGTTATTTACTTTTTTTAATTTTCTTGAATGTCATTTATGTTAAAATTCAATGTTATTAAAATTATTAAATAAATTATTTCTTAAGAGTTTACAAAAAGAGATACAGGGAACAGATATTTATTAAGCACTGTGAAGGTAATTTGACATTTTTTAGTTGCACAGAATCCATTATCCCTTCCTGACTATATCTCATTTCCTACTGGGAAAATAATTCTTCCTGACTATATGTAGACTCTCTAGGTTGGCAATTCCACAGTCTTCTATCATGGAAGATTAATCAGAAGTGCTCTCTCAGGAATTTGAATCTCTAGCAATTGATGCAAGTCTGAGCATGAATGTTTGGAAATTAATCCCTCCCTGCTGCCCCTTGATAAGACTTTTAGGCAGTGATACTTTTTCTGTGAGTCTTACCTCCCCCCCCCTTTTTTTTTCTGCTTTCTAGAGCCTCCATTGTTTCTTGCTTCATCCCAAACCTGATCCTTTCAGTTTTCTGTCAATTTAGCATCTCTACCCTGTCACCCTTCAGTTCAGTTCAGTTGCTCAATCATGTCCAACTCTTTGTGACCATACCCTGTCCATCACCAACACCCTGAGTTTACTTAAACTCATGCTTATTGAGTCGGTGATGCCATCCAACCATCTCATCCTATGTCATCTCCTTCCCCTCCTGCCTTTGATCTTTCCCATCATCAGGGTCTTTTCTAATGAGTCGGCTCTTCACATCAGGTGGCTAAAGTATTGAAGTTTCATCTTCAGCATCAGTCCTTCCAATGAATATTCAGGACTGATTTCCTTTAGGATGGACTGGCTGGATCTGCTTGCTGTCCAAGGGACTCTCAAGAGTCTTCTCCAACACCACTGTTCAGAAGCATCAGTTCTTCGGTACTCAGATTTCTTTATAGTCCAACTCTCACATCCACATATGACTACTGGAAAAACCATAGCTTTGACTAGACAGACCTTTGTTGGCAAAATAATGTCTCTGCTTTTTAATAATCTGTCTAGGTTGGTCATAACTTTTCTAGCTGTCACCCTTATGCCCTAACTGTTCTTCTAGTTAATTCCCTTTTCCATAAATTAGCCTTTGGAGGGGCACAAACTTTGTCACCCCAAAACATGCTTCTTTGGCAAAAGGGTTATTTATGTAGATTATTGGGTTTATACCACTAGACAGAGGAGCCTGGTAGGCTACAGTCTATAGGGTTGCAAAGAGTCAGTCACACAGGACTGAAGCAACTTAGCATGCCTGCAGGTGCTGATTATTTAAAAAAAAAAAAGTACAGGAGAGAAGCTCTGAGAATCAAGTAGAAATTACTCTTCTGTAAGAGCAATTTGCATTTATAAGAGAAATCTCATTTTAAGGGTGTCTCCCTCTGTGTACCAGAAAGAGATGGACTAAATCTGTCCACACTCTTTTGGATAGAGAAGGCCTGGACTTAAACCTGCATAACAATCATATCTTGTTTACTGTGCTCTTCCTGAAAATCTGTGTATGCTCAGTCAAGGAGAAGGCAATGGCAACCCACTCCAGTACTCTTGCCTGGAAAATCCCATGGACGGAGGAGTCTGGTGGGCTGCAGTCTTGGAGTCGCACAGAGTCAGACATGACTGAAGCGATTTAGCAGCAGCAGCAGCAGCAGCAGCAGAGATGTAAAAGTAAATTGAGATTTGCTAAGTTGTTAATGATTTGCTACATTTAGGATCGAAACATGCACTGTAAGGGCAAATACAAATTAAAAATAAGAGGCTTAATTTTCTCTGTAAAAAAAACAAGTGAAAATTTCTGACTTGCCCTGTCTTCTGAGATTTACTTTAGAATATTTGTAATTATAATTGTTTCTGTGTCGCTTTGAAATGTGTGTAAATCTTTTTAAAAGCTCAGTAAAACTCTGGAAAGCTTTACAATACAGGAATGTCTTTCTCAAGGACCTATGAGCCATCTCTCTCAAATGTTACCACCACAAAGGATAGAGCCCATTTCCCAGTTTCTTTGGGTGGTCAGGAGTCAACTTTAGTGGGTGCCTTGCTCACCTTACAAGACTACCTCCTATCACAAAGATTTGAGTAATCACAAAGATTTTTTCTCTAAAGAAAAGCAGTTCACTAAAACAGATGGTCACCCCAAATACCAAGTGAATTTACAGTGACCTGTGTGTGACACATGGTGCTTCATGTTCTCTTTCTTGAGAACTAGTTGTTTATCTTGAAAAAATTGATGTAATAGGGAGTATTTGCTTGACTATATAAAAGTGTAAGTTTCTTTTTCTGTCTTTGCAAATTTCCTAGCAGATTGATTGTGAATGTCCATATCACATTCTGGTTTAACCCTTATGGAAGAATGAATTTGTTTCCTTTCTCTTCTACCTTTGTGGAGAGGAGTTTTAGGTTGGGAGGAGGTTTTGTTTTTAGCTATCTTTCCCTAAAACTATGTGAAATAGATAATCACATTTCTAGAGTCTCAGAATTTTTTAAAGATTAATTATATGACATACTGCTGCTGCTGCTAAGTCGCTTCAGTTGTGTCCGACTCTGTGCGACCCCATAGACAGCAGCCCGCTAGGCTCTGCCATTCCTGGGATTCTCCAGGCAAGAACACTGGAGTGGGTTGCCATTTCCTTCTCCACTGCATGAAAGTAAAAGTGAAGTCACTCAGTCGAGACCAACTCGTAGCGACCCCATGGACTATAGCCCACCAGGCTCCTCCATCCATGGGATTTTCTAGGCAAGAGTACTGGAGTGACTTGCCATTGTCTTCTCTGATGACATATTGAGAAAAGAAAAAAGACACACATGTGAAATGTTTCAAGATAAACAAATTTTTGTCAGTTCCCTAAAATAATTTTGATTAAAAATAGTCCTTTAAATAAATCCTCTTAAAATTAAATACATTTAATGTACACATTTTTTGGTGTGTCCTATTATTTGTTTATTCTCAGAGAAGAGGATCTGTGTCTTTACTATAATAAATAGCCTAGTACCAACAAGTTTGTTCATTCCTTTTTGGTACCATCAATCCTACTCTTGTGTATTAGATAATTTATTATCTCATAAATTCCAAAAAATACTTTCAGAACAATCTAATTATTTTGGTATTTAACGTCTGCTTACTTATCTTGTATGTATCCTTCTGGGATAAATTTATTATAGAGAGTCTTTGCAATAAAGGCTGTCACTTAGCTCCAGGAAGATACAGTTTCTAAATATGGAATGCAGAGGTCAATAGGCTGTCTGCTTTAGCCTATGGTCTTTGAAGTTTCAGTAATAGCCATCATGATAGTTTACTTCTGATAGTTTTTGGGTTTTTCAGTTCAGTTCAGTTAAGTCACTCAGTTGTGTCCGACTCTTTACGACCCCATGAACCGCAGCATGCCAGGCCTCACTGTCCATCACCAACTCCTGGAGTCCTCCCTAACCCATGTCCATTGAGTCAGTGATGCCATCCAACCATCTCATCCTCTGTCACCCCCTTCTCCTCCTGCCCTCAATCTTTCCCAGCATCAGGGTCTTTTCCAATGAGTTGGCTCTTCACATCAGGTGGCCAAAGTATTGGAGTTTCAGCTTCAGCATCAGTCCTTCCAAAGAACACCCAGGACTGATCTCCTTTAGGATGGACTGGTTGGATCCCCTTGCAGTCCAAAGGACTCTCAAGAGTCTTCTCCAACACTACAGTTCAAAAGCATCAATTCTTCGGCGCTCAGCTTTTTTTTATAGCCCAACTCTCACATCCATACACGGCCACAGGAAAAACCATAGCCTTGACTAGATGGACCTTTGTTGGCAAATTAATGTCTCTGCTTTTTAATATGCTGTCTAGGTTGGTCAAAACTTTCCTTCCAAGGAGTAAGCATCTTTTAATTTCATGGCTGCAATCACAATCTGCAGTGATTTTGGAGCCCAGAAAAACAAAGTTAGCCACTGTTTCCCCATCTAAATGCCATGAAGTGATGGGACCGGATGCCCTGATCTTAGTTTTCTGAATGTTGAGCTCTGGGTTTTTAGACAGTTCCAAATGTACATTCGGAGAAGGCAATGGCACCCCACTCCAGTACTCTTGCCTGGAAAATCCCATGGGTGGAGGAGCCTGGTAGGCTGCAGTCCATGGGGTCGCTAAGAGTCAGACACGACTGAGCGACTTCACTTTCACTTTTCACTTTCATGCATTGAAGAAGGAAATGGCAACCCACTCCAGCGTTCTTGCCTGGAGAATCCCAGGGATGGGGGAGCCTGGTGGGCTGCTGTCTCTGGGGTCACACAGAGTCGGACACGACTGAAGCGACTTAGCAGCAGCAGCAGCAAATGTACATTATATGACCCGTTTGACAGCTGGTCTGTTTTCTCTTTAGTGATATGGATCTGTAAGGACAATGAAAAGGGAAAAAAACAAAACAAAACAAAAAACAGTAGCTAATTTCCACAGTAGGAAGAAAAATTAAATAAACAGGAAGTTATTTTATTGAAGTTTTGTATTTACTGTTATTTTGAAAAGACACAATGTTATTTTCTAAAAGATAAATGAATAGTCAAAGCACTTTGAGATAAACGTTACTATGTGAAAGTGTTCTGATTTCACGCTCGGTTGCTTCAGTTGTGTCCAACTCTTTGTGATACCATGGACTGTTGCCTGCCGGGCTCCTCTATCCATGGGGTTCTCCAGTCAAGAACACTGGAGTGGGGTGCCATTCCTTCCTCTCAGGGATCTTCCTGACCCCGGAATCAAACTCACGTCTCCTGCGTTGCAGGCAGATTCTTTACTGCTGAGCCACTGGGGAAGCAGATAATGTCAACTAACATTGAATTAATTTGGAAAAAAAAATGTGAAATCTATGTGTAAGGATAACAATAGCCACTTAATAAAAAATGATGTGTAATAATTTATAAAAGGATCCAAATTAAGAAAAGTGATAATTGTTCTAATATTATTACCTAATATTTAACCCTTATAATAAATAATAGTAAATACAAGTTGAAAGAAAATAAAAGTTAAGGTGAAACAAAGTAACAGGTTTTAATACAGTAGAGAGGTGAGATCCTTGGTTATATTCATTTGGATTAAATTCTGAAGTTTTAGTGGCTTGTGTGCTCAATGATAAAGAATCTACCTGCCAGTACAAGAGACATAGGAGACACGGGTTGGATTCCTGGCTCAGGAAGATCCCCTGGAGAAGGAAATAACAACTCACCCCAGTATTCTTGCCTGGAGAATTCCATGGACAGAGGAACCTATCAGCTACAGTCCATGAGGTTGCAGAGTCAGACATGACTGAGTGACTGAGTAAGAGTACCTTTGTGCTGTGTCTATGGGGATGTGATGTTTGCCTTCCTCAGGCAAAATCTGATGAAAACAAAGACATCTCTAAACAGCTGCCTGATTTTGGACTGTGACCGACCAATTTAGGAAAGAACTGTTGTTCCTAATCAGAACAGACATTAGTCTCTTTCTCATGCAAATGATTATTTCTAACAGCACTTTGAATCATAATTCAGCTAAGGATTGATTCAGATTGTATGTGGTTGCTAGGAAACACCCTTCTCTGAATGTGGGTGAAAAGATACTTCTTCACTGTGCAGATTTTTTAGAATGATGGATATTAAATTTTAAGATGATCCATGAATTAAACATTTTTTAAAAATTGGAGATAAAAGGTTTTGCTTCTTTAGAAAGATTTAGGTGTGTAAAGAGTTGCTGGCTTAACTTTTAAACTAAAATATATACATTTCAAAATTGAAATTTCAGCAGGAAATTTCCTCTACATGGCAGTGTTTTTGCTGTGCATCCACAAACGTGATAGGATATTAATTAGCATGTTGTTAGAGTGTAAGGGATTTTAATAGCCTAACTGGAAGGGCGCCCACATGTCCCTGGAAAATTATAAGCAGCAATTCACAAGCTGTAACTGATAACCAGATGGATAAGTATGAAGTTAATGTTGTTTCTTCTGGGACCAGAATGTCAAAATGAATATATAATTAGGCTACTGAGCAACTTTTAGAAACACAAATCAAAAAATAAATCAAGGAGCCGTTTTAAGAACAGTAAAATGGAATAAAGCCATCTTAATATTAAAATAAAGGCAAAAGGGGTGAAGCTTTGGAATTAATGGATAGACTACAAATATAATATTTGACCACTATACCTGTTTAAATAGAATATGTGAAATTTAATTATCTGTCATTAGGTATTTGAAGCTGATATAAAAATTGGTGAAATAGGTTCCATAGCTAGAAATTAAGCAAAGGGAAAATTATCTTGGTAGGTATAATAATTGGCTAAGCAGTAATAGTCATTTTGGTTGAGAAAAATATACTATTGTTGTTTCTTTGAATCTTATAAAAGAGAAGCGTTTATTTGAAATTTATATCAATAATTATTTATTAACTGCTCTGAGGACAGAGGTGATTGAAACCTCTGTATGCTCTAAGATTATGACATTTACTGGAGGTGGTTGAGGTAACTTGTAGAATTAGGACACAGAGTCCTCTAATTTTATACAATAATTTTGGGAGTTTAGTGAAAGTTTATAATATAGCATATTATATTTTTATAACATTTACTGGAGGTGGTTGAGGTAACTTGTAGAATTAGGACACAGAGTCCTCTAATTTTATACAATAATTTTGGGAGTTTAGTGAAAGTTTATAATATAGCATATTATATTTTTCAAGAAATTTATTCTTAATTCTCATCTTTTTTTAAAAATTCTCTATATGTTACTTGTCTTAACTCATTGATTTGAAGCAATAAAATATAATTTTTTGTTTCCATGCTGATTGTAGTATCATTCCTTATACAATGGAGAACTTGAGATACAAACACACACACATATTTTGATAGGTAGCTTTTTAAAAAAATTGTTATTGGAATGTAGTTGATTTACAATGGTGTGTTAGTTTCTGCTCTACAACAAAGTGAGTCAGTTATACATACATCCCCTCTTTTTTATTTTTTATTTTTTTTAAATTTTATTTTATTTTTAAACTTTACAATATTGTATTAGTTTTGCCAAATATTGAAATGAATCCTCTTTTGTAGATTTCCTTCCCATTTAGATGACTACATACTATTGAGTTCCCTGTGCTATACAGTTGTTGGTGCTTAGTCACTAAGTTGTGCCTGATTTTTAATGACCCCATGGACTATAGTCCACCAGGCTCCTCTGTCCATGGGATTTCCCAGGCAAGAGTACTGGAGTGGATTGAAACATATGCCTTACCGTATATAAAAGTGGATAGCCAGTGGAAATTTGCTTTATGATTGAGGGAACTCAAATCCAGTGCTCTGTGTTAATCTAGATGGGTGGAAAGGGGTGGGAGATGGGAGGGAGGTTTAAAAGAGAGGGGACATGCATATACCTATGGCTGATTCATGTTGATATACGGCAGAAACCAATACAATACTGTAAAGCAATTATCCTCCAAGTAAAAATAAATTAAAAAGAAACTGGGTTGCCATTTATTTTCCTTGGAGGAAAAGGACAAGAGAGGATCTTCCCAACCTGGGGATTGAACCCATGTTTCCTGGGTTGGGGTATTTACCACTGAGCCACCAGGGAAGTCTGTGCTATCCATGTAGGTTCTCATTAGTTATCTAATGAGATAAAGTAATGCTCAAAATTCTCCAAGCCAGGCTTTAGCAATACGTGAACCGTGAATTTCCAGATGTTCAAGCTGGTTTTAGAAAAGGCAGAGGAACCAGAGATCAAATTCCCAACATCCACTGGACCATAGAAAAAGCAAGAGAGTTCCAGAAAAAAACATCTATTTCTGTATTGACTATGTCAAAGCCTTTGACTGTGTGGATCACAATAAACTGTGGAAAATTCTTCAAGAGATGGGAATACCAGACCACCTGACCTGCCTCTTGAGAAACCTATATGCAGGTCAGGAAGCAACAGTTAGAACTGGACATGGAACGACAGACTGGCTCCAAATAGGAAAAGGAGTATGTCAAGGCTGTATATTGTCACCCTGCTTATTTAACTTATATATATATGCAGAGTACATCATGAGAAACTCTGGGCTGGAAGAAACACAAGCTGGAATCAAGATTGCCGGGAGAAATAACAATAACCTCAGATATGCAGATGACACCAGCCTTATGGCAGAAAGTGAAGAGGAACTAAAAAGCCTCTTGATGAAAGTGAAAGAGGAGAGTGAAAAAGTTGGCTTAAAGCTCAACATTCAGAAAACGAAGATCATGGCATCTGGTCCCATCACTTCATGGCAAATAGATGGGGAAACAGTGGAAACAGTGTCAGACTTTTTTTGTGGGGGGCTCCAAAATCACTGAAGATGGTGACTGCAGCCATGAAATTAAAAGACGCTTACTCCTTGGAAGGAAAGTTTTGACCAACCTAGACAGCATATTAAAAAGCAGAGATGTTACTTTGCCAACAAAGGTCCGTCTAGTCAAGGCTATGGTTTTTCCAGTGGTCATGTATGGGATGCGAGAGTTGGACTGTGAAGAAAGCTGAGGGCTGAAAAATTGATGTTTTTAAACTGTGGTGTTGCAGAAGACTCTTGAGAGTCCCTTGGACTGCAAGGAGATCCAACCAGTCCATTCAAAAGGAGATCAACCCTGGGTGTTCTTTGGAAGGAATGATGCTAAAGCTGAAACTCCAGTACTTTGGCCACCTCATGTGAAGAGTTGACTCATTGGAAAAGGCTCTGATGCTGGGAGGGATTGGGGGCAGGTGGAAAAGGGGACAACAGAGGATGAGATGGCTGGATGGCATCACCGACTCGATGGATGTGAGTTTGAGTGAACTCTGGGAGATGGTGATGGACAGGGAGGCCTAGCGTGCTGCGATTCATGGGGTCACAAAGAATTGGACATGACTGAGCGACTGAACTGAACTGAACTGAGTGTATATATGTCAATCCCAACCTCCCAATTTGTTATACCTTCCTCTTTCCCATGTTGGAAACCATGTTTATTCTTTACATCTGTGACTCTATTTCTGCCTTGCTACTAAGTTCATCTGTACCATTTTTCTAGATTCCACATGTAAGTGATATTAGATGATATTTGCTTTTGTTTTTCTGACTTAACTTCACTCTCTATGACAATCTGTAGGTTCATTCATGTGTCTGCAAATGGCACATGAAATACCTGAAATATTCTTTTTTTATGGCTGAGTAACATTCCATTGTATATATGTACCACATCATCTTTATCCATTCTTCTGTGGATAAACATTTAGGTTGCTTTGTGTCCTGGCTCTTGTAAACAGTGCTGCAGTGAACATCACAGTGCCTAAATAACTAGTGATCTCCAAAAATGAGTTTCCAAGATGAAAGAGACTAATTATATTGCTTTTGAGATGATAAAAATATTTGAATGTACAAGATTATGACTAAAGGCTTAATCTGTAGCTTGATCTGTCATTCAAAGCTGAGTTTAAATCTGCTGCTGCTGCTGCTAAGTCACTTCAGTTGTGTCTGACTCTGTGTGACCCCATAGACGGCAGCCCACCAGGCTCCCCCGTCCCTGGGATTCTCCAGGCAAGAACACTGGAGTGGGTTGCCATTTCCTTCTCCAATGCATGAAAGTGAAAAGTGAAAGTGAAGTCTCTCAGTCCTGTCCGACCCTCACTGACCCCATGGACTGCAGCCTACCAGGCTCCTCTGTCCATGGCATTTTCCAGGCAAGAGTACTGGAGTGGGGTGCCATCTAAGATCCACTAATTAATGTTGTTATGCCTTTGGGCAAATACCTATTAAATAATCAGTTTCCTCATCTGCAAATTGGGTAAATAGTGTCTTGGTTATAGAGATGCCATAAAAGTTAAATAGAAAAATGAATATAAACTATTTAGGAAATTGTTTATCCCCTGGTAAGAATGTAGTTACTGTTGATTATTATGGTCTGTTGATATAAGCATCAGCTAAAATTTCTGGGAAATTGGATGCATTGCATTTCTGTCATGGCATGCCTTCTTCAAAGCATCATCATTTTTTATTTGATCTTTTAATTCTATGCTTTGGTACTTTTTAGGTCTGTTATTTTTCAACTTGCCAGTTCCTTTTTTACATTATAACCTATTAAGTTGCCCTTACTATGCCAAGGAACTAACTGCAAAAACTGAGCATTGCTGATTTTAAATACACACTTGAGGCAAGCCAGAAACTTTGCTACACCCTCTTCCTGTATGAAGAGAATCAAGAACTTAAGTTCCCCGCTTGTACCAGCATGTTCAGTAGTAACAGTATTTTCCTTTTATCAACAGTACTATCCTCTTAAATGTCATCACTGTTGTCCATTTCTGCTTCTGAGATATCAGTGTCCACATTAAAAACAAACTTTTTAAAATACAAATTTCAATCCTTGGAAACTTGTTTTGCAGAGATTTAGACTAAACGCTGGTTTAGCATTTCACATAGTTAAGGTTTCAGTTTTCCCCATCATACATATTAAATGTTTTCTCAGTTTTCTGTTTGCCTTTTTAAATGTATTTAATCCACATCAACAGTTCACTAATAGCGAGCTGAACTAGACATATTAGTCTCTTTTCTTAATATATATGAACAACCGTATCTAAAGTATTGTAAAAATGCAATGTTTTTAGAGTATTTACGTTCACTAGAGGAGGGCATTGGAAATTAATGTAAATAAGTGCAGTATGTTTTATATACTTCCTAACTGAGCTTCCAGTTCTCCGATCTTCTGCTCTTCTGCATCCCATGTTCCATCACATCTTTGCCACCGAGCTTACTCTTATTCTTAAAGACTAACTTGCACAGAGATGAGAAATGAAACTTGGTTTCTTCCCAGGGAATTTTGGTGAGAAGTGGGGTAGGTAAGATAGGACTAAACAGGTGTAGACTGAAAGACATCTCAGAGAAGGTGAAGTAGTAGATAATCTAAGAAGTGCACTGTAGCTGAGACTTTAAACCCATGAATAAAATTGATACTTTGACTCAAAGGCTGCTTTCAGTTCCCTGCTCTCATCTGGGATATGCCCTCTTGAAGCAAACGCAGGCTTGCTGCAAATATGCACTGCATTAGTAGTTAAAACTGTTCTTAACACTCTTCAGCTGAGCCCCTCCTCCTTCAGCCAACACTTCTCCTAACCCTTCCAACCAAAGACCAATAGCTCAGGTGTTGGCTGTTTAGTTTTCCTGAAGCTTCTAGAATGTCCTTTGGTTGAGACCCTTAGACGTTCTTTCATTCCAACCAGACACCAGTTTGCTCAGGTGTTGGTTGTTTTTAGTTTTTCTGAAGCTGCTAGGACCTCATTTCACATTGAGAGACTTAGAAGTTCTTTCATTCCCTATAGAGAAGACTAGGGTAATTGAATGCTGAGCGAGTGGGCTTTCCATATCGGCCAAGTCAGCCACCACAGAGGCTTTGGTGAAAACTCCTTCGGAGTGAGGCACAGACTTGTGAATATCACATGAGAGCCAGGGCTGAGACGGGGCCACCTCAGCTGGGGAAAACCCCTGACTGCTCACCAGGCTGGACCCAGCACAAGTCACACCAGTTTGGTTGCAAAGGCCAGCAGGGCTAGCAGAGCCCAGCACGACAAAAGGTAGTGTGTTGTGGTGGATGCCACATGAATAATTACTATGACCTTTATAATATCTTTCACTTTTTTTTTAAATGGTCTTATGTACTTTTGTTTATGTCTTCTATGTTAACTGAGTGCCACTTGCCAAGTTTCCATGTAAAGCTGTGTTGAGAATTTTCTCTTATCAGAGTGACATTGAAAAAATGGATAGTTTTGGTGTCTTTGTGATACCAAAGCATCTTGTCTGTGAGCATAGTTTATGTCTCTGTGTATTGATATGCATGTGGATTTCTAATCTGGTTCTGGTCCACAGAATTCTATCAAGGCACTTGATATATATTACACATTTATTTATTTATACATTGTATGCATTATATATTTATAATATCATTATGCATGTATTTATTTATATAAAATCACTGTGTTCCAAGTGTAGCAGTGGTAGAGTGTGGTCCTAGAAATTCTGTTTGAATTACGCCATCTTCTTGCCAGAATCGCTATGAAGTCATTCTTAATTTTTATTTTCTGAGCTGATTCTTTGAAATACTTAATTTTGCAACCAAAATATTGCTTCAGAGTGTTTTGAAAAGTAATTACTTGGATGCATTATGTGAAGCTTAATAATTTTAAGAAATAACATGCAGAGAATAGCATCTTTAGAGATTTTGGATAATAGTAAAATAAGAAAATATTGTTAAATGCATAAAATGCTTTTCTATAAAGATAAGTAAATACTTAAAGTAGAAGCAGATAATGTGGAATTATAATTTTGATGATGAATATTTCTGAGAGTCATGTATTATACATATGACATATTATTTATGCTTACATCCTTAAATGACATTTTGGATTCTGAAACAAGGAAAATTACTACTTAACACATCTTTGTTTCAAAGTTCCAGTTCAAACAATTCACCCTTTGTCATCAAAATAATAATAATAACCTTACAAATACAACTTGGAGAACTGGTTAAGCCATTTTAAATCTCCCTCTTTTCTTTCCCCGGAAATGACCACTTCTAGAGATAAAGAAAATTTTTGTTTCTGTAAATGTTTCATTTAACTTTTGATTAAGAACACAGTGAGACTACTTTCAATAGAATATATGCTGCTGCTGCTGCTAAGTCGCTTCAGTCGTGTCCGACTCTGTGCGACCCCATAGACCACAGCCCACCAGGCTCCTCTGTCCATGGGATTCTCCAGGCAGCAACACTGGAGTGGGTTGCCATTTCCTCCTCCAATGCATGAGAGTGAAGAGTCAAAAAATATGGAACGCTTCACGAATTTGCGTGCCATCCTTGCACAGGGGCCATGCTAATCTTCTCTGTATTGTTCCAATTTTAGTATATGTGCTGCCGAAGCAAGCACATATACAGCCTCATATATCATGCTTTTAAAAAGTTTTTCAACTACTGTGTCAACAAGTAGTCATAATCAATAAAATTCAGTCTCTATTATCTTTTATTTTATCCCTTTTACTTCTCTTATTCTTTGTTATTTAATTATACCAGTTTCTTGTTGATTAATTTAATTTGGTAATTTATCCTTCTGAGTTTATCTGGCTGTAAACAAAATGGGTGATTGGAATGTATCTTGTTGGTTCTTCTGACATCCCATTTTCAGACTCTGCCCTCTCTCAGATGGTTAATTTGGCCGTCACAATCGTATATGCAAAAGAACTCCTGGGATGTATGTTGATCCATTGTTTTATGCTGCTCAGTGATCACTTGCCTGTCCAACTAGACACTGTGCTTGTTATTTTCATGGAAATTTCTTTCTTGGCTCTTCTTAGGTGTGCTCTGCTTCCTCCTGTCTCCACCCATCCATACTCTTTATGTATCTAGGAGTTTAATAAGTTAAGCTCCAACACACACATTAGCTGCTGAAGGCGTTAGGATACCGAGAGTCACAATCAAAACCATTTCTGTAAACCTGTATTAGGAAGTGCAGATTGCAGGGAACTGAATGGAAGCATCCTACTTTCTGGAGTCATTTGTTTTGACGAGAGCCTGAGTGTAAATTCAGTGCAAAACACAGACAGCTATTATGCAGTTAATTATGCACAAAGTAAACATGTACAACTGCAAACAGCAAAACGCCACCTAATAATGGATAACTCCAGATTTATGGTATGCATGCCCAATCTGTAAAGGCTTCTACTCATGAATCTAAAATGAATGGAACATTACCTAAATGATCCAGAATGAAGGATTTAATACATTGCTCTACCCTTATTGCTACTTATTTCTTGTCAGCAGATTTTTCATTTTGCTTTAATTTATTGTACATAAACACTATGCAAATGTTTGGGTCATATTTAAAAACATATGGCTTGTGCTTATGATTACTGGCTAGGCATTTTATTACAAATTACTTGTTAAGCAAATCACTTTCTTAATTATACAGGTTAACATATAATCATTGTGCCCACATGTACTTGTTACATAAAGCCCCACTAAGTAAACACACTGGGCATAATTTAGGTAATATGTTTATGTATCATCCCCCACAGGTGTCACTGTTGCTTCCTAATTATTTTCATCCATGCAAATGAAATGTCTTTTGTAACAAGCATTTCAAATTTTGTATCTCCTGCTAGTAGAGAGATTGTTCTGAAATTTAATACAGAATAAATTGTATCATTTGATACTTTTTTCTGTCCCTCAGATGAAAATAATTGAAAAGAAACTAAATTTAAATATTTTGTATCCCTTGTTCCAAGAGATTAATATGACAAAAATGCCAGAATTGCAAAGGTTTTAAAGGATATCTAAATGAATATCTCATAGGTAAGAGAAATTAAAGGTGGGGAGTAATAAAATGTAGGAGAATTAAAATTAATTTATAAAACACATGTTGAGAGACTTTTGAGATTGGACAGATCGAGCGGCCAATTTATTAGTTAAAACAGAAACACAAAAACCAATGGTTAATGATACAAAAATGTCAAACTAATCCACTGCTTCAGAGAAGCAAATTTACTGTTTGTTCTGAAACTAATGTATCCTGTGCATGCTTTTAGAGAAAACACTCCTTAATAAAAATCCCAGATGTGTCAAAGTGAGTTCAGCCATTGTAACAAATGACCACTCTGATGGTAGGTTGATGGTGGGGTTTTATGTGTGGTTGGAGAGACAGGGAGGATATGGAAACTCAATACCTTTTACTCAATTTTGCTATGAACCAAAATCTGCCCTAAAAAGTTTAATTAAAGACCCAAACAACATTCTCATAGTTAATTCTTGTGATAGGCTATAGGTAGTTTCTCATTCTGACCTGTGGTGTAAAAGGATAGCATAATTTCAAGCACAGAGTAAAAGCTGCCTCCTGTGGGTCATAAGGAAGGTGATGAGAAGTAGGTCATAGGTAGTTTTGTTACGTGATAATAGAGAATGCCTCATTTAAGCTATTTCTGTAAATTGATATATTTTCCATATCCTAAACTGATATATATTACAAATTCTTTACATGGGTCGTAACACATTAGGTCTCCCACTTATACTAAATTCTTTTTTCCCTGTTTTAGTTTCTATTGCTATTGCTATCCACTTTTCTTTTTAATGTCTGAAAGTGATATATTAGTTGCTTAGTAGTGTCTGACTCTTTGCAGCTTCATGAACTATAGCCTGCCAGACTCCTCTGTCCATAGGGTTTCCCAAGCAAGAATACTGGAGTGGGCAGCCATTCCCTCCTGCAGGAGAGATTCCCAACCCAGGCATTGAACCCAGGTCTCCTACATTGCAGGCAGATTCTATACCACTTGAGCACCAGCCCATATGTTTTATTGTACATAGTTTCTATTGCTGTTGCTATCCACTTTTCTTTTTAGTGGCTAATGCACCATTAATCCCTCTAAGTATATTTTCTTCTCAAACAATGTAATTTTGATCTTTAAAAGTTTCATTTAGTCTTTTCTATTTTTTTAAAATTTTTTACTTGATACTTTTACTTAGCTTTTTATAAATTCTTATTAAGTAATAACCAACTACCTGAAAACAAATTGTTGGTTGGTATTTAGGAAGTAGAAACCTTGGATCATAGCATAACCAAATTATACACAGTATTTTTTAAATAGAACAATCAACTATCGGTAAACATTTCTGTATTATTTATTACATTGTTCTCACAAAAGTGGATCAATTTTATTAGTTTAATTCAATGGAATAAGTACTTACTGAGAGTCAACTCTGAATATACTTCCATTATTTCTCTAATATGGAAGATAAATCTACTTACAAAGAAGACAGTGTGATATTAACCTGTAGAATTTTATTGACCTTTTAAGACTTTTTACAATGATATGACTACTATATCATTTTAGGAACAGAGTTTGCCCTTATTAGCATACTTTGAGGCCATACCTATTATGGGTTAATACAAGGCAGATGGAAACGAAATCACAACTCAGTCATCAAACAGGTTTTCTAAAGCAACAGGATTAATTCAAGAAATTATCAAGAGATTACATTGTTTCCTGAGTTTAGGTGCATCTTTGGGTATCAGTTTTGAGTCTAAATGAATAGTAATTCTCATTCTCAAATGTTTTACTTGACATCATAAATGGCACCTGCTTAGTGTTATGCTGTTTGATTATATGAGTATTTATGATTCATTATTTAATTGATGTAATTCCTACAGATAGTCAAACAGAAATACAATTCTATGTAGCTTTCCCCTAGACCTCAATCCTGGGAAGTCTACAGTCAGATTTTTATTTTCCTTTGACAAATATAATTACCAAATTCTGACGTTTGAGGACTTAATGATAATCATATAGATTCTCTACAGAGTTTCCATTACCAGGCAAGGTTCAAAACTCTTTATTTTTCTCAGTTTCATTTCTACCTTAAATTCTATTTGTCTCCAGTCTCCTCTGCCTCTTGGAATTGCCGAAAACTTCCAAATTTTCTGTGATCAGGCACACCTTCTCACTATGCGGCATTAGCCCTTTATTTTGCATAGAAAAGTGAATGCAACTGACATGATGTTGATGGCAAGTCATGCACTTTAAAAGTGAGACCAGTGGCTATGATTCTGTGTATATTATATACTGGTTGGTATATCAGTGAAGATCTAACTTGATAGATATATTGTTTAATAATTTCCCTTCAAAGATCTGGAGACCTTGGTAGTGAGTGACTTTTGGGAACATAAGTCATATAGAACGTATAAGTCATATAAGAACATATAAGTCATATAAGAACATATAAGAACACATATGTCATAAGAACATATAAGAACATATAAGTCATATAAGAACTTATAGTCTTTTCTATATTTTTAATGTCTCTTAACATTTACAATATATGGACTACAGCTGTGACTGCTTTAGTGTCCTTTTCTGCTAATTCTAACATCTGTATCAGTTCTTGGTCAGTTTTGATTGATGTATTTTTCTTATTATGGGTCATATTCTCATGCTTCTTTACATGTCTAATAATGTTTATTGAATGCCAAATGACATGATGTCACCTTGCTGTGTAACTTGGTTTTGGGACACAGTTGTGTAACTTAAACATAGTTTTTATTTTTTCCATTCTGCTTTTTCTTTTAGAAAAAATAACTTTTTGACTGTGTTGTGCAGCAGGTGGGATCTTAGTCCTCTGGGATGGAACCCACACTCCCTGCATTGGAAGCACGGAGTCTTAACCAGTGGACTGCCAGGCAAGTCCCTCCATTTTGCTTTTTAAAGTTTTCTAAGCAAAACTTTTCTGAGTACTGTACCCCATGCTCCATGAATTATGAAATTGTCCAATCTTACTGAATCAAACAGGTACTATTTCATTTCCTATGTAAATTTCCCTGCAATTCTTTTGGATGGTTCTTTTCCTGGTCTTGAGTAGTTTCCTTAATACTTCTGCTGATCAAACATCTATTGATTTAGTTAAAATATTTGCAGATATCTGGAGTTCTCTGTGTAGCTTCCTTCTGTGCTTTCTCTGGTTTTGCGTAGTTTCCTTAATACTTGTGTGATCAAAAATATACTATTTAGTTAAGATATCTGCAGATATCTGGAGTTTTCAGTGTAGCTTCCTTCTGTGCTTTGCCCTTCCTTCGTCTCCATGGATACTCAGCTCTGTCTTTTTCATCAGGGAGTGTGACTGAATTCCAGCTCCTTGCACTGTCTTGGGCATTTTCTCAAGGCAATAAACTGTGAAAATAATTAAATTGGGTTTATCTTGTTTTCTTTTCTCTCAGGGATCATTGTCCTTTGTTGTGTCATATCTGGTGCTTTGAATAAAGTTGTTTAATGTGGGTTATTTTATTTTTTGATAGATTTGTGTGTATATGTGTGTGTATATATGTGTGTGCTGCTGCTGCTGCTGCTGCTGCTAAGTCGCTTCAGTCGTGTCCAACTCTGTGCGACCCCACAGACGGCAGCCCACCAGGCTCCCCTGTCCCAGGGATTCTCCAGGCATAAACACTGGAGTGGGTTGCCATTTCCCTCTCCGATGCATGAAAATGAAAAGTGAAAGGGAAGTCGCTCAGTCGTGTCCGACTCTTAGCGACCCCATGGACTACAGCCTACCAGGCTCCTCCATCCATGGGACTCTCCAGGCAAGAATACTGGAGTGGGGTGCCATTGCCTTCTCCAATATATGTGTGTAGTGGTAGAGAAAAAAAAAAAAAGAAAGAAATTAAATCCAGTCTCTGTTTCTCTATCATGTCAGAGCAGAGGTCAGTATATATAGTTTTATATATGTGATAGGTTCTCACAGTGGTTTTACTGGTCTACAGAAATGTGTAATTTTCTTTTTTCCGTAGATACTGGCAGATTTTGTTTTAAAATGTAACAAATTATAGTTCTGCCAACACTATATAATAAAGTACCTTTCCCTATATAAACTCAAAAGTCAGTTCTTTTTAAATGTTTCCAATCGGGTTAAAAAGTTATCAATCATTTTTAATTTAATAATTTGTATTTCCTGTTATTGAATTTAAGCATGATTTTAATGCTTGTTGGTCATTGGAATCTTCTCTGCTGTGAATTGCTGAGTTGTATATTTTGCTCATTGTTTTGCTCTTGTGTGGGTAGCCATTTTCTTATCAATTTGTAAAAAGCACATTCTGTCTTTTAATAATTCTGTGTGTAACTTGTGTTGTAAATATTTCTAATGTATTGTTTGTTGTCTAATATTTCTTTATTGGTTTTGTCTTATATCTAATTTTTAGTTAATTTTTAAGTTTTAATTATTTGGTTGAAAATAGCATTTTTGTTTGTTTGTTCTAATAACAGCAAGGTTTTATAGTATCTGGTTAAGAAAGAGAACATTTTCCCTGCATTGCACAGGTAGCATTCTAGTATTCCTTACAAAGTAGAGGGTTATGTAGGCAGTAAACAAGGAAACTGAAACCAGAGCATCTATGTCCTTTCCATTTTGCTATAGATCTGTTACTTGCATAATCATAAGCTAGTAGGAGACACAAGTGATGCAGGTTTGATCCCTGGGTAGGGAAGATCCCTGGAGTAGGAAATGGAAACCTGCTCCAACATTCTTACCTGGAAAATTCCATGGACAGAGGAGCCTGTTAGGTTACATCCATGGAGAAGCAAAAGTCAGACATGACTGAGCAACTGAATACATGCACTCACACACACACACACACACATAATTAAAATAGACTATCACTTTTTGAGGGAGGAAGGAATAGAAAGAAGGGAGAGATAAACAGAAAATAGAGACCTTTAAACCATGATTTTTTTTTGTTCAAAACGTAAGTGGTTGTTATATCTAGATTATTTTGAGAACAAGTGATGCCGTTAACTGTCATCAGCAGACCCGTCAAATGAGATTCAACACATTTCATAAAGTTTTATCAACCAAAGTTTCTAAGCCAGCTGGTAATACTTCTGCTTGAGAATGAAAAATGTGTATTTCAGTATATACCAAAAAAAAAATGTAAGCGTATATAGTATTAATGCCATGAACTCATTTAACAGCATCCTCTTGAACAACTCATTGGAAAATACTCTGATCCTGGGAGGGATTGGGGGCAGGAGGAGAAGGGGACGACAGAGGATGAGATGGCTGGATGTCATCACTGACTCAATGGACGTGAGTTTGAGTGAACTCTGGGAGTTGGTGATGGACAGGGAGGCCTGGCATGCTGCAATTCATGGGGTCACAAAGAGTCAGACATGACTGAGGAACTGAACTGAACTGAACATTTCATGGTGATACAAGGTGGTACCAGACTAATGTGAAACAAGTTTTCATCTCAAGGAGAGTATGCATTTCAGAGATGAATCCTATAATCATAGCTCTCTTGCATCTCTAATTGAATAATCATACATTAGTCCATGATAAGAAGACCTCATCTTTTATTTTAGCTTTAATTCCATAGAAGTTTGAAACTTTAAAATTGTTCATTTTTCTTTATTGTACTTTTGAAGCTGTCCAAATTTCATTGAGTGGTATTCTTTCCTTTCCATCATAAAGGATCTGTTGAAGAAAGTGGACATTCAATTAATGACTCACCTGACACCATAGCTTCCTCTCCAGAGTGATACCTTAGCTTTGAGATACACTGAAGCTTGACTCTCGTGACATTTCACTATCAAACATTCAGGTAAATTGCTTAAGGACATTAATTTCCCTGCCAGTCTCTCAACGCAGTGCTTCAGAAATGTCCAGTAATACAGCAAATGTTATAAAATGACCTGAACTCATTGTCATAATATATAAATGTGGTTATTCAGTCTGGTATACTGTCTTAACTTCTTATATAGTAGTGACATTTATATGCGATGTCTTTTTGTAAAGTGTTCAATTTATGCCATATTAAAGAAGAGAAAAAATAGATATAAGGGCAGTTAGAAGCTACAGAAGCAAGTAGATTTTTCAGCTTTCACCGTGTAAAATATTTTTCTAGGATGTATATTATAATGTTTAGTATAGTGTTTTAAAAAATAGAATTATTTACAAATATGGCTCCATAAATCCCGTGTATTGTCTATCCTTATTATTCTAACTTTACTAATAGTCATAACAATTTTGTGTGTTTATTCTAATTTCTTCAAATATATTGTTACTCAAAACTTACCCTGTAATTTTTATGGCTTTGTATCCTCAATGACTTGTGTGCAACTGAATATGTAGTAGAGAGTCAAAAACACATTGACTTTTTTTTTTTAACGATTTAGAAGTATATATTGGATAGCCTACATGTGACATAAATATTAGATAAATAAATTAATACATACCCCCAAAGAACATATATTCAATAAGGAGAAGACAGAAACATACAGCACAACCATACATATACATATTTACACAAAAACAAAGCAGAAATTAGAAGAAACCATCCAGAAAGAGCTAAAACACACACACACACACACACCAAAATTGTTATGAGAATTTAGAAGAGGGTTTGGAAACTAGCAAAATTCATTAAAAAGATACTGCCACAAAGTAGAGACATAATAAAATGTAAAATATTGAAAGGTGTAATTATTCCTATGAAGTAAGACCAGAAAACACATATACAAAAATTCTTAATAGTATGGCCAAATTTTAAGATGGTAAATATAAACATGCAGAGCTCAGGAGATAAATAGAAGAAAAAGACACAATCATTTGAGGAATGAAGACTAAATTACAAGGGGCACAAAGGAGAATAGATTCCATAAAATCAGTAACAAAAATAAATGATAGAATTGAAAGAAATTAATAAAGGTGTTATTTAAAGAAGTTGAGACAAAAAGTAGATATAGAAGATAGTCAAGTGGGATTCAGTGTATGTACAATTTGATCTTATGTGCCAAAAATAGAAAAATAATAGATGTTGTAGGAATTCAGGATGTAAATGCTTATATATTTCAGAGGCTTTTTCCACACCACACCTGCATCATTATTTTTTTTTTCCTCTTGAAGTTTGTTCATTAACAGATTTTAATTAAATTTTGCACTTTCTGTTTTTTTTTTTCCCATCATTGAATCAGCCAGATTGAATAAAAGTGGATAGACATTGCAGTTTTTTTATATTAAATAATATGGGCTCATTATTTTGTGACCAGACTGTCAGGTACAGAATTTATTAATGCCTCTCTGTAACTTAAATTGCTTTGCATGTTATCTATCCAGCAAAATCTTCCATAACTTCCCAAGTTTAGGGTAAGTCCTGAATGATAACTAGAATATATCTAAAACTCTTTGAATATGCCTTTTTCATTCCCTGTCGCCCATCCCCACAATGTCCTTTCGGCCTGCAATACCTTCCACCATTGCTCACATGCAAAGTTTATGCTGAAGCCAATAGCTCTAAATGTTTTTCCTTCATAGGAAAGGTATATTGGATTATTCTTCTTTCTGCTCCTCTCATGCTTTTTGTATTCATCCATCAGAGCAATTGTTATGTTGAGTTATAATTGTTTTCTTATATGTTTCTTTACCACAGGATTTTAAACTCTTCAACAATGTGAATGTTCATGATGTAAATGTCATAATCTTTATAAAGTCTCTATAATATTTATAAACTCATTATTTTAGACAGTTCTTGCAACCTACTGCTCAGTAAATGGTCAGTGATTTTTATTTATTTAACTTACTTTCAATAAAACTAAACTCTTTTAGCATTTTCTCAACAAGGAAGTCCCAGTAAAGTTGTGTGTTCTCAATTTTTAAAAATTTTCAAGCCCTTGGGACCTGTTGCATTGTACTCTAGTCCTCTGAGAATCTTTATCTCAGTGTCCTTTCTGTTACAATGGGTGTATGAGTTAGATGCCTTATCTTTACTTTTGTTTTTTTTAAATGTCCTGTCTCTTTTTCTGGACAGCCTGAGCAAGCTACCTCATCTCTCTGTGCTTTACTTTGGGCATCTGTAAAACAGGGATAATAGTAACATCCACATGTAGAGTTGTTTTGAAGATTAAGCAAAGTTATATATGTAAAGTATTTAAAACAATATATAAAAAATATATCCTTAAAATGGTTCCCATCCCTGTAATTGCTGTTTCCAACTGTTTCTACTACCTTTACTCATTTTTGACCTGGTACAGCGCATAAGTGGAAAAAAGACTTTGCACTACCTCTTGGGAAAACCAGCCTATCTTTATGTGCAATTACTCTAAGTGATGGCTTCTCAGGTGCTATGAATTTTTCAGTCTGCCTACAATAGTCATGGGTTGTTTAAAGCCTTACTGCCAATGATTAGGGCCATTCTCCAGAAACAATATTGACTATGATTCTTCCAGAAGCAATGGGGAATGACAGTTAACAACTAATTGTATTTAATAAGAGCTCCATTTTAAGAGGGAAAATAAATCAGGAATCATTAAATTATCATTACTAATACTATTGCTTGGTGGTCCACACCTGTGCTATGGGCATGTCTGTGATCTAGGAACCAAAAGCTGTATGTTAAATTACTGTTACCATTATAAATCCTCCTGAGGAAATAAACAGTTCTGATTCTGCTGAGAAATTTGCATTTACAGTTAGGTAGTTAAAGTTGAGATGAAGAGAGGTAATATGGCTCATCTACAAAATGTGGAAGAACATGTATGTCACAGTTAAACACAACTTATAAATGCCTCAATGCAAACAGATCTTACTGATGACATGACCGTTATTTCAGCTTCTTTGGCTTTTTATACCAGATCTTTTCCTTAAAACTGTATGGCAGTTTGGGTGTACTTGTGACATGTAGAATGAGAAAATTAGGACAATTTTTTTTTCAATTTGGCCGTTTATTGGAAATGCAAAAAGAGTCACATTTAATCAATAATTATTGAATTTTTTTTCCCTCAAACTTTTATTAGGATGAAAAATCTCATGTATTAACATTATATCAGTTGATTCAGTGGGATGCATCTTTTGATACAGAGAATATATCTGTACTTACCAATAAATTGACTAGGCAATTGAATAGTCAATTATGGTAATGAATGCTATCAAAAGAAGTTAGGAAAAACTATATTGACACAGTATTTATATGAAGATAAATATTTTGTGAAAAATAATGCACAATGATTTCTTAATCTACATTATGTATTTCTTGATCATTTCCAATGTAATAGCATTTAAAACACTACAAGTTTTGTCAACAACACAGATAACAAAATCTTTGTGCTCACAGACCTTACATTGCAGTGCCAACATGCTTGTGTTAGAAATGTATGTTATCACTTAACATTAAAATTATTTATGAAAGACTATCGTCGATTGACTTCCCTGGTGGCTCAGATGGTAAAGCATCTGCCTATAATGCAGGAGACCTGAGTTCCATCCCTGGGTCAGGAAGATCCCCTGGAGAAGGAAATGGCAACCCACTCCAGTACTCTTGCCTGGAAAATCCCATGGATGGAGAATCCTGGTGGGCTACAGTCCATGGGGTCGCAAAGAGTTGGACACGACTGAGCCACTTTACTTACTATTGTCAATTACCTTTTCAGATGAAATATTTTAGCAGGTAAACAAAGTCAGGGTTTGCTTTATATCTACTTCTACAGATATTTAATTAAACAATTTTCCACCAAACTAAACCGTTTTACCAATTAAATTCCTAGAGTGGGAACTTTCAGCATAAAGAGGCTTCACATTATGAGCCTTTGCCTTGGCTTTTTGCCTTTTTCCACAGTTTCTCTCTAAAAATTTTAATAGACTAATCTCTCATTTCAGTGAAGTTTTTGTTGAAATTCCCTCTGAGGGAATGACCGTCACCCTTTCTAATAGAGTATCTGCATACTGTCTCTCTTTACCCACTGTACTTTTTGTGTGTGTGCTTATTACTAACTGATCTATTACCTGTGCTTTTTGCTTATTGTGTCCTTTACCATGCAGAATGAATGCTTCATGATAATGGTGAATTTTTTTCAATCATGGCCATACCCCTGTCTCTGTATTAGTGATAGGAATATGGTAAACTTTCAGTAGATATTTAACAGTGTGGTAAATCATGATGTATATAAATGAAATTTCAAACTAATTCTGTATAAAAGGAATTCATATCAAACAGTTACCTGAAATGAGAAGGAGTTTATTTTATTCTTTCTGGCATAACAATGATCTTTACTATAAAAGAAGGTTGGGTGGCTTTTTGGCTGTAACTTAAACTATAAATACTGTTTCTAATCATTTCAGTTTGGCTTCTTTTTTAACCTTTTAAACATCACACACAAGTAACTTCAATTAAACAGTCTACTTTTAAGACAGATTTTAAAAAAAATACTGGTTTTCTTTCACTGTGCAGTTTTACACAGAATTCAGTCAGTTTGAGAATCTTATGTGTCTTTTGCAAAAGAGTTTTTACTCTATTATAAAACTAATTATTAGAAAAAATTTAAATGCAATTTTTCTAGAGAACTGAATATACTCATTTTTTTAAATTTCAGATTTTCCTTAAGTAATTATTCTAAAAGAATTTTCATTTTACCAGGGGAATTATATAAGCAATATAGTTTGATCAAAATGCTACCTGAGCAATTTATGTTTTTCATAATGTGGCTCTACTTCAGCATGGTCATGCAAATGGAAGCAATAGGAAATATTTGATAGAAACTGAAAGAAAAAGACCGGGAAAGTTTCATGAGGAGTCTGAACTCTGGTCTTTATTGGTATTGTTTTGAGGCCTGTGCATTGCACATAATGGTTACTCAGTGAATTTTTATTTGATGAATAAAACATATTTCCTAAATGGTGCATTATATAAAATCATTTTAGGTTTAGTTAGGCAGCAGTCTTAAAATACAAATTTCTAGAAAAAGATTGTTTACTTTCTAGTGTTAATTTTTCAGTGATCTTAAAATCAGATAATTGAGTCTGTATAAGAGACATTATGTCATTGGCTAAGACCAAATGAAAAAGTGAAGTCACTCAGTTGTGTTTGACTCTTTGTGACCCAATGGACTATACCCTGCCAGAGTCCTCCATCCATGGGATTTTCCAGGCAAGAATACTGGAGTGGGTTGCCATTTCCTTCTCTGGGGGATCTTCCAGACCCAGGGATCAAACCCAAGTCTCCCACATTGCAGGCAGACTCTTTACTGTCTAAGCCACCAGGGAATCCCCAAAAGAATGATCTGCCCTTCCTGAGGTTCGAACTCAGCACCTTCAGATTATGAGACTGACGTGCTGCCTACTGCACTAAGAGGGCAGACCAAATAGCTGAACCCTATTATTCTGTAGCTGAGAAACCACATTTAGAGGGAAAATAGTTCAGCAGAAACAAAACCAAAATACTGCATTTAAGCACTGTTAGGTATTTTACAGCCTTCTTAATCAACAGATATTATTAATTTATATTTCACAAGAAAGTACTGTTATCTGAATACTGAGATAATTTAAAGTGTCTCACCAAAAACCTTAAATTTATGTTTCAACATATTTTGAAAAGGTATACATTTAAGCAACAAAAATTAATTACTATAAAGAGAACCATCTGAATCACATTGATTCTACTGATATCTACTCTTGATAGCACTCTTAAAATGTAGTTTGCCAAGATAATTAGCGGTCTCTTTGTTTTTCTTTCCCAACCATCTCTTTCTGTTTTTATTTTTAACTTAGGTTTTTGAATTTCTAAACATAGACCTATTGACAATATAAGAATTTCATGTTTATTGTCAAATAGTATGACACTTTCCTTTATGTCATTTCCAGTAATAGAGAATTTCCCCTCATATTTAATCCTTAAAATTTATCCAACAACTAAGTGAAACACTGATGCAGTGGACATGACATGTCAGTCCCATATGACATACCTGTCACATTAGCACAAGCATTGGCTAATAGAAGGCAGGGAGTGGTTTATAGGAAGAATTGTTCCCAGGTTTTTAATTGCTTTGTGTTGTCAAATTACTACTGCTAGGGAAAAAAAAAAAAATAACAGGGAGTGCTCAATTAACTAAAATGCTATGAAGAGAGAAAATAGAGGAATATAGTGGTGATGGAGGGAGGGAAATCAAGTTTTAATTGGTTTTCAGAGAAAGAATTTTTTTTAAGAAAACTGTCAAATCAAAAAAAAATTGCCACAGTGACAGATTTTATTATAGTACATAACTGTGCCAATCACATGTGATGGAGAATAATATTATGTATCTGCTAAAATCTGATGGGTAGCAGTTTATATCCTTGGAAACTTTAGTAAAACAGAAATGTATTTTCCTAGAGACCATGCTGAAAATGATTATTTTATTTCAAATCTTATGTTTGTAAACAAACATTGTTTCTGTTCAAAGAATGTGTTTGGAATATTCTAAATGAGTCATAAAATAAATATTTTTATTGTCATTTTTAATTACTCAAGGGTTGGAAGATATTCCTTTGGATTTTAGGCAAATGGTGAACAATAATTATCTATGAGAGATGCCTATTTCTAAAGAGTCATTAAAACTTATAACTTAGAGAATAATTGTTGAGGTAGAGGAATGTGTTGGAAATAATAGTATATTGGAATAGATTAATGTCCTAATTCATCGTCCATGTGGCTAAGGAGTAATAACTTATATGAGCATTAAAAAGAGAGTTGGACTAGATAAATTGCTAACATCCTATATGTCTTTAAAATATCATTATTCTCTAAAATATTTTTACATAATTAGAGACCAAATCAAGGTATATTCAAGATCTTTCTCCATACCATAGTCTCTCTAACCTTAACAATTTTTAATATTATAATTAAACTTTCCCTATTTGTTTAATTGTAAGCATGTATTTCTATATTTTAGTACACCTCTATTAAATAGTAACTACATACACACACAAATATAAAATTCCATGATTCTCAAAAGATTACACCATAAACTGAAGCACCTGTATAAATTTGTTTCCTCAAATTAACCTATTCCTCTAATATTGAATTATTCCTTTACTGAGTTTGCATAAGTTGTATTATAAAGTTACAGTTGAGCTGCTAAAAATTATTATTCTATTTATTGGTAGATTAAAAGTTGTTATGCCTCTGCTTCTAATTAGAATGGCAAGAAACTATTTGCTTCTTTTTGTGATTATTAAAGCATAATTTCCATAATCTGCAGATTTGTGTTTTAATCTCACTCTTTTTCTCTCACTTCTGCTCTCCCTACCCCTCTCTCTTTTTTTTCTTTCCTTGTCCTTTCTTTTCTTCCACTCTCCCTCTTTCATTTGTACTCACTGTCCTTCCCCTCTCTGTCTCTCTCATTTTCTATTTTTGTTCTTGATTCTTCTCTTCTTCTTCACACGTTCATTGAGTAGGTAATGTACTTAGACACGTGAAGAGATATATATAAGTGAATCACTTTGCTGTACACCTGAAGCTATCACAAGATTTTTAATTAACTATGCTGCTGCTGCTGCTGCTAAGTCGCTTCAGGCTCTCCCGTCCCTGGGATTCTCCAGGCAAGAACACTGGAGTGGGTTGCCATTTCCTTCTCCAATGCATGAAAGTGAAAAGTGAAAGTGAAGTCGCTCAGTTGTGTCCGACTCCCAGCAACCCCACGGACTGCAGCCCACCAGGCTCCTCTGTCCATGGGATTTTCCAGGCAAGAGTACTGGAGTGGGGTGCCATCGCCTTCTCTGTAATCAACTATACTCCCATATAAATTAAAAATTTGAAAAGAATCTGTGAAGAGAAAATAGTCATGGCTTCAGGAGACCTAATGTTTAAGAAGCCCTGTAAGGCAGATGGCAGGTACTAGGGGAGTGTTCCATGTACTGGTTAAAAATACTGATGAGTTCAGAACTGTTGTTTCCTTTTATATGTATGTGTGTGTGTGTACTAAGTTGCTTAAGTCATGTCCAACCCTTTGCAACCCTATGGACAATAGTCCATCAGGCTCCTCTGTCCATGAGATTCTCCAGCAAGAATACTGGAGTGTGTTGCCATGCTCTCCTCCAGGGGATCTTCCCGACCCAGGGATCAAACCCTTGTCTATTACATCTCCTGTATTGGCAGGCAGGTTCCTTACCACAAATGCCACAAGGGAAGCCTCTTTCTGTTTTATTAGGATTTTTTTTATTCCTATTTTTTATATATAGGAATAAAAACAATCCTAATAAAACTTCATAGAGTTTCTTAAGGATAAGATGATATAATGCATAAAAGGAACTTAGAATATTGCCTGATTTACATGAATGCTTAGTAAATACTATTATTTACAATAATACAATATATGTATCATTTCAATACAATGTATCATTGTTGGTGTTAGTGGTAGTACCAATCATAGAAGTAATAAAGCATGATTTAATTCAGCAATCTCCTTGTTCTGGACATATAGTTTCTTTCTGAATATTATACTATAATAAGCAATTTTGTGATGAAATCCTTGAAGCTAACTCTTCTGCCCATAATTTATTGCATTCTTATTATAATCATAGTTTATATAATCATATAGGGAATTCAGAATTTCTCATTCAATAGTTATACACTTTGAAAGTTTTTAATATTGGTTTCACTAACTTGATGACCCAAAACTTCTTATATTCCCATTAAAAAATGTGAAAACTTTGAACACATATTGGTAATTTAGTTTCCATTTCACTTGTGACAATTTGTACTCAAATATGCAGCCCATTCCAGTGTTCTTGCCTGGAGAATCACAGGGATGGGGGAGCCTGGTGGGCTGCCGTCTATGGGGTCGCACAGAGTCGGTCACGACTGAAGCGACTTAGCAGCAGCGGCATGCCCTGTGTGAGGGTATGCATCGTTGCACTCACCTCACAGAACAGCTTCTTGATATAAGCTCTGAAATTTAGTTAATGAAAGGGCACGTTGTTGATGTTTCATTTTGGATGTTTTTAATTACTTATGAGATTAAATATTTATCTGGTTTATTGACATTTTTCTGTCTACTTTTATAGATCAGTATTTCTTGTCTATTCATCTCCCCTGTTCTTCTGCATTATTATGGACTTATTTATTCATGTATTTAAATAGTTTTTTCAGGACATCTCTAGAAAACTGGGGTGTTGAGAAAGAGTAGTTTCCCTGTGTGCTCAGTCTTACTGATTATTACCCTGGATAACTTACATATTTGTCATTTGTTTTAATGGTTGGATCTCCCACTTAATATTAGTGATTAGACATGCTCCAGACATGTGTTTGACTTAGATGCAATAGTTTTTAAATATTAAGATGCATGTTAACTATACAATACAGATACTTTGCTATTTTCAATAAAATAAGTTTTCTTTTAAATATGTGACAGTTACAATTTATTTTTGAGTCACTTTTCTGCATTGCTAAATTGTATTTTTAGCTTTTTGACTAATTGCTGAGGCAGATAAACATAATCTGTTTTTCTAACATTAAATCTTTTCATTTATAAAATAAAATATGTAGTAAAGGAGGCTTCTTCCCTTGTGGCCCAAATGGTAGAGTCTGCATACAATGCAGAAGACCTGGGTTCGATTCCTGAGTTGGAAAGATCCCCTGGAGGTGGGCATGGCAACCCTCTCCAGTATTCTTGCCTGGAAAATCCCATGGACAGAGAAGCCTGGTGGGCTACAGTCCCTGGCATCACATAGAATCAGACATGACTGACTGACTAACACACACCTCTAATAATAGTATATTACTAGTTACCTTTTTGCTAGAGTTGACATCTCTAGAAAACTTTCAAAGTGTATAGCTATTGAATGAGAAATTCTGGCAGTTATTCAAAGTTTTTTACATTTTAAAAACACATTTATTCTTTTTTTGCATCATATATTTTCATTTCTTCCAAATTTAGTAGTTTGCTCCATCAGTATATTTATTATATTGATTTATTATTACATTAATATTGCTATATTAATCATAGAATCACAGTAGTACTCATACTATTGCTTACTTTTATACTATTGTGATTGTTATTATTGTTTAGTTGCTAAATCATTTCTGAGACTTTACGACCCCACAGCCTATAGCCTGCCAGGCTCCATAGGATTTCCCAGGCATGAATATTGGAATGGATTGCCAATTGTTATTATATTATTATACAACTGATGACTGTTTTTCTTTAAAACAACTCACTGTACAAATAAAAATACATATCTTAAAAAAAGGAATTTTGTTACATTATCATAACTAATAATTACCTGGCATCACCATCTCTCATAGAATATTAACAGTAAAAATAAATGCAATGGAAACAAAACAGTGCTACAAATTTATAACAATAAAATATCAACAATGAATCACTTTTACATAAAATACATACTAAAATATTTTTATTTGGTAGAAGAATAGAACTATGTATTTTAAAAAATTGGATTCAGGGTTGAATAGTTGAAAAATAAGCCATGGTTCAGCATCATTGTCGATTCTAATTTGACTTTGTGACTATGTTAAGAATCACTGAAAAGTCTTAGTTGAAAAGAATAAAATATATTTAAAAATTTCATCAAAGGACGTAAGTTGATTTTTGTTATAAAACTCATACATACCTGAAAGAAAAAAAGGAGCGTATAAAGTGTAAGTATCTAAAGAAATCTCCAGAATCTGTTGTTCAGAATTTGGCAGTATATTGGATAATACCTGTAAGAGTGAGGTTTATCTTTCTGTTGCTTTACCCTATTATTTTTAGCATTTGTTTTGTGAAATAACATGTTAAAGGCCTTTTAGAAAGACTGTCAATTATTTTTTATGATATTAATAGTTTAAAGTGTTTTCTTCCAGATCAACACATAGTCACTATTTGAACATAAAGAAATTCAATATTTGTTAGTGTTTGAAAAAGTTAATGAGGTCACTAGAATACTGCCTAGAGCCCTGGGCGCACACTCAGATTATATCATGCATTCAAAGTTTATTATATTCCAACTCTGTACTAACTGCTTTGTATTGATTATTTTTCTGTTTTTCTGGTTGATAGGTATTGGGATTTTACACATCTTTTTACAGTGGAGAAAATAGGGTCTTAGAGACATTGAGAGAGACCACTGCATGGCACTAATGGGTGGGATGGGAGGTAGAGCAGAACCTAGGCCTGTATAGTCTGGATCCATGCTGGCAAATGTACACCTCCATTGCTTCAGTGGCAGTGTGAGTGGAACATGAACTGTAGAGACGCCTCTGTCTTCTGGGAAAACTGAGCTCCTTGGACTGGATGGCAGGCTGCCCAGATGCTTATGACTGCTTGTCTCAGAGGAGCCCTAGGGCTGGCTGTCACTCTTTGGAAAGCATTCATATAAGTGGGTGTTATTTTAGTACATCAATATTTTTTATTATGAATTGAAATATTTATCAGTCAATCCAGAAAACACTTTGGCCTTGTGATACTTTAAAAAAAAAAAAGCTTTCTTATTTTCTCTGACATTATGTTTGTTCTTAGCTAAAGGGTCAAGATTATATCAAGACTGACATTAATATTGCTGACCTTGGTGCAACATTCTATTTGTGTGGTAAAGAAAATGAATTATAAATACTCTTAAGCCATAATTATATTAGAGACTGTAATAGATTAGTAACTTAAAGGGTATGAAACTAGACACACAGTATGAATTTATTTGAAAATCTATATATTTATGAACATACAGATAGAAATATTACTAGTCTCTAAAATGTTAACTATAGTTATTAAGAAATAGAGATAAAATTATATTTTCATATTGAGTACTAAATTTCCTCCACCATTAATTAATATTCCTTAATGAGGAAAAAGTAAATTTTATCTTCTAATGTGTTTTTTTTTTTAATTTCCCTGAATCTATATTATAGAAAGTTATTTTACCTGATTCTGAAGATTTTTCCTTTTAGTTTTGAACAAAGAAATATTTTAATACCTGAGAAAATATTTCATTTTGATTTTTCCTTACAGATGAAAGTTTATAATTTTGCATTTTAGGGAGCAGAAATTGATTAGGACCCTATCTAAATATTTTGAATTCTGATAAGAAATGTAAAATTTAGTATCAGTCTTATTTATTTTTTAATTCATTGATAAACCAAACTAGGAAAAGAAGAAGGGAATTGCAGGTGAGGTATTTTTGGAAGCAGTCGGTTTTATTGGGAAGTATTTCTTCTATTTTGTCATACCATCTCAAATAAGGTGTGGTAACATTATTGGTCAGATTCTACAGTGTTAACGGAACTAAGTTTGTAGATGAAGGTGTGTTTGTAAGTGAAAAGTTCAGCACGTGTTTGTGTGTGTTGTCTCTTTGTTATTTTTGCATTTTCCATGGAATAACTACTATTTGTAAGTTTATGAGTAAACATTAGAGGAAAATGTTTTCTTATATGGCTGTCTCTCTGGCTCTTTTCTAAAGCTGGTTTATGTTGGGTCAGTCTTTTCAATTTATATTGCTGTGGGCTAAAATTCAGGTATGGGTGAAAAAGAAGACTCGCTGTCTGAGTCACTCACTTTCTTTCTCTGAAATTTCTTAGGCCTTGTCAGTTCAGTTCAGTTGCTCAGTTGTGTCTGACTCTCTCTGACCTCACGGACTGCAGCATACCAGGCTTCCCTGTCCATCACCAACTCCCAGAGCTTGCTCAAACTCATGTCCATCTAGTTGGTGATGCCATCCAATCTTCTCATCCTCTGTCATCTCCTTCTCCTCCTGCCTTCAGTCTTTCTCAGCATCAGGGTCTTTTCCAATGAGACAGTTCTTGGCATCAGGTGGCCAAAGTATTGGAACTTAGGTTAGCATCAGTCCTTTCAATGAATATTCAGGACTGATTTCCTTTAGGATTGACTGGTTTGATCTTCTTGCAGTCCAAGGGACTCAAGAGTCTTCTTCAACATCACAGTTCAAAAGCATCAATTCTTAGGCACTCAGCTTTCTTTGTGGTCCAACTCACATCTGTTCATGACCACTGGAAAAACCATAGCTTTGACTATCTAGACCTTGTTGGCAAAGTAATGTCTCTGCTTTTTAATACGCTGTCTAGGTTGGTCATAACTTTTCTTCCAAGAGCAAGCATCTTTTAATTTCATAGCTGCAGTCACCATCTGCAGTGATTTTGTAGCCCAAGAAAACAAAGTGTGTCATTGTTTCCATTGTTTCCCCCTCTATTTGCCACAAAGTGATGGGACCGGATGCAACAATCTTCATTTTTTGAATGTTGAATTTTAAGCCAGCTATTTCACTCTCCTGTTTTTACTCATCAAGAGGCTCTTTAGTTCCTCTTTGCTTTCTGCCATTAGGGTGGTACCATCTGCATCTCTGGCATTATTGATATTTCTCCCAGAAATCTTGATTCCAGCTTGTGCTTCATCTAGCCCAGAATTTCACATGATGTATTCTGCATATAAGTTAAATAAACAGAGTGGCAATATACAGCCTTGATGTACTCCTTTCCTAATTTGGAACCAGTCCATTTTTCTGTGTCTAGTTCTAACTGTTGCTTCTTGACCTGCATACTCATTTCTCAGGAGACAGGTAAGGTATTGGTATTCCCATACCTTGAAGAAATTTCCAGTTTGTTGTGACCCACAAATTCAAAGGCTTTGGCATAGTCAGTGAAGCAGAAGTAGATGTTTTTCTGGAATTCTCTTACTTTTTCTATGATCCAATGGATGTTGGCAATTTGATTTCTGGTTCCTCTGCCTTTTCTAAGTCCAGCTTGTATATATGGAAGTTCTTATTTCAGGTAACGTTGAAGCCTGGCTTGGAGAATGTTAAACATTACTTGCTAGTGTGTGAGATGAGTGCAGTTGTGTGTAGTTTAAAAATTCCTTGAAATTGCCTTTCTTTGGGATTCAAATGAAGACTGACCTTTTCCAGTCCTTTGGCCATTGCTGAGTTTTCCAAATTTGCTAGCATATTGAGTGCAGCACTTTCACTGCATTATCTTTTAGGATTTGAAATAGCTCAACTGGAATTCCATCATCTCCACTAGCTTTGTTCATAGTGATGCTTCCTAGGTCCCACTTGACTTTACATTCCAGGATGTCTGGCTCTAGGTGAGTGATCACACCATGGTGGTTACTGTAGTCATGAAGACCTTTGCTGTATAATTATTCTGTGTATTCTTGCCACTTCTTCTGCTTCTGTTAGGCCCATACCATTACTGTCATTAATTGTGCCCATCTTTTCATGAAATGTTCCCTTGATATCTCTACTTTTCTTGAAGAGATCTCTAGTCTTTCCCATTCTATTGTTTTGCTCTATTTCTTTGCATTGATCCCTGAGGAAGGCTTTGTTATCTCTCCTTGCTATTCTTTGGAACTCTGCATTCAGATGCTTATATCTTTCCTTTAGTCCTTTTCCTTTTGCTTCTCTTCTTTTCTCAGCTATTTGTAACTGGTTGCCTCTTCAGACAACCAGTTTGCCTTGTTGCGTTTCTTCTTCTTGGGGATATTTTTGACCACCTCCTCCTGTAAAATGTTACAAACCTCTGTCCATTGTTCTTCAGGCACTGTATCTATTAGATCTAATCCCTTGAATCTGTTTCTGCCACTGTATAATCACAGGGGATTTGATTTTGGTCATACCTGAATGGTCTGGTGGTTTTCCCTACTTTCTTCAATTTAAGTTTGATTTGGCATTCAGGAGTTCATGATGTGAGCCACAGCCAGGTCCTGGCCTTGTTTTTGCTGACTGTATAGAGCTTCTCCATCTTCAGATACAAAGAATGTAATCAATCTGATTTTGGTTTTAACCATCTGGTGATGACCATGTGTAGAGTCATCTCTTGTGTTGTTGGAAGAGGGTGTTTGTTATGACCATGCATCTCCTTGGCAAAACTCTGTTAGCCTTTGCCCTGCTTCATTTTGTACTCCAAGGCCAGACTTGCCTTTTACTTCAGGAATCTCTTGACATCCTACTTTTGCATTCCAGTCCCATATGATGAAAAGGACATCTTTTTTTTTTTTTGTAGGTTTATTCTAGAAGCTCTTGTAGATCTTCATAGAACCATTCAACTTCAGCTTCTTTGCCTTTTTGGCATTAGTGGTTGAGGCATTGACTTGGATTACTATGATATCTAATGGTTTGCCTTGGAAATAGATCATTCTGTTGTTTTTGAGATACACCCAAGTACTGCATTTTGGGCTTTTTTGTCGACTATGAGGACTACTCCATTTCTTCTAAGAGATTCTTGCCCACCATAATAGATGTAATGGTCATCTGAATTAAATTTGCCCATTTCAGTCCATTTTAGTTCACTGATTCCTAAAATTTTGATATTTAGTCTTGCCATCTCCTGTTTGACCACTTCCAATTTACCTTGATTCATGGACTTAACATTCCAGGTTACTATGCAATATTGTTCTTTACAGCATTGGACTTTACTTCCATCACTGGTCACATCCACAGCTAGCATTGTTTCAACTTTGGCTCAGTCTCTTATGCCAGTGAGCCCTGGGACTCCTAGGACTGTTGTATTTCTTGCCCCTGACCCCTGTCAACCCAGGGAAGCCACTGTCAACCCACACCTCCCCCAGAGATTCTGGACACTCACAGGCAAGTCTGGCTCAATCTCTTGTGGGGTCACTGCTCCTTTCTGTGAAATTACTTAGGCCTTACAGTAATCCAAATCTATGCTCTGAACAGTAATGCTGAAGAAGCTGAAGTTGAACAGTTCTATGAAGACCTATAAGACCTTCTAGAACTAACACCCAAAAAAGATGTCCTTTTCATTATAGGGGACTGGAATGCAAAAATACGAAGTCAAGAAACACCTGGAGTAACAAGCAAATTTGGCCTTGGAATACAGAATGAAGCAGGGCAAAGGCTAATAGAGTTCTAACAAGAGAAGGCACTGCTCATAACAAGCACCCTCTTCCAACAACACGAGAAGACTCTACACATGGGCAGCACCAGATGGTTGACACTGAAATCAGATTGATTATATTCTTTGCAGCAAAATATGGAGAAACTCTATACAGTCAGCAAAAACAAGACTGGGAGCTGACTGTGGCTCAGATTATGAACTCCTTATTGCTAAATTCAGACTGAAATTGAATAAAGTGGAGAAAACCATTAGACCATTCAGGTATGACTTAAATAAAATCCCTTATGACTATACAGTGACAGTGAGAAATAGATTTAAGGGACTAGATCTGATAGAGTGCCTGATGAACTATAGATAGAGGTTTGTGGCACTGTACAGGAGACGGGAATCAAGGCCATCCCCAAGAAAAAGAAATGCAAAAAAGCAAAAGGGCTGTCTGATGAGGCCTTACAAATAGCTGTGAAAATAAGAGAAGCGAAAAGCACAGGAGAAAAGGAAAGATATAAGCATCTGAATGCAGAATTCCAAAGAATAGCAAGGAGAGATAAGAAAGCCTTCCTCAGGGATCAATGCAAAGAAATAGAGGAAAACAATAGAATGGGAAAGACTAGAGATCGAGAAAATGAGAGATACCAAGGGAACATTTCATGCAAAGATGGGCTCAATAAAGGACAGAAATGGTAGGGACCTAACAGAAGCAGAAGATATTAAGAAGAGGTGGCAAGAATACACAGAAGAACTGTACAAAAAAGAGCTTCATGACCCAGATAATCATGATGGTGTGATCACTCACCTAGAGTCAGACATCGTGGAATGTGAAGTCAAGAGGGCCTTAGGAAGCATTATTATGAACAAAGCTAGTGGAGGTGATGGAATTCCAATTGAGCTATTTCAAATCCTGAAAGAATATGCTGTGAAAGTGCTGCACTCAATATGCCAGCAAATTTGGAAAACTCAGCAGTGGCCGCAGGACTGGAAAAGGTCAGTTTTCTTTCCAATCCCAAAGAAAGGCAATGCCAAAGAATGTTCAAACTACTGCACAATTGTACTCATCTCACACGCTAGTAAAGTAATGCTTAAAATTGTTCAATCCAGGCTTCAGGAATATGTGAAACATGAACTTCCAGATGTTCAAGCTGGTTTTAGAAAAGGCAGAGGAACCAGAGACCAAATTGCCAACATCCACTGGATCATTGAAAAAGCAAGAAAGTTCTAGAAAAAAGTCTATTTCTGCTTTATTGACTATGCTAAAGCCTTTGACTGTGTGGATCACAATAAACTATGGAAAATTCTGAAAGAGATGGGAATACCAGACCACCTGACCTGCCTCTTGAGAAACCTGTATGCAGGTCAGGAAGCAACAGTTAGAACTGGACATGGAACAACAGACTGGTTCCAAATGAGAAAAGGAGTATGTCAAGGCTGTATATTATCACCCTGCTTATTTATCTTATATGCAGAGTACATCATGAGAAATGCTGGGCTGGAAGAAACACAAGCTGGAATCAAGATTGCTGGGAGAAATATCAAAAACCTCAGACATGCAGATGACAGCACCATTATGGCAGAAATTGAAGAAGAACTAAAGAGCCTCTAGATGAAAGTGAAAGAGGGTGGAAAAGTTTGCTTATAGCTCACCATTTAGAAAACTAAGATCATGGCATCTTGTCACATCACTTCATGGTAAATAGATGGGGAAACAGTGGCTGACTTTATTTTTGGGGGCCCGAAATCACTGCAGATGGTGATTGCAGCCATGAAATTAAAAGATGCTTACTCCTTGGAAGGGAAGTTATGACCAACCTAGACAGCATATTAAAAAGCAGAGACATTACTTTGCCAATGAAGGTCCATCTAGTCAAGGCTATGGTTTTTCCAGTGGTCATGTATGGATGTCAGAGTTGGACTGTAAAGAAAGCTGAGTGCTATAGAATTGATGCTTTTGAACTGTGGTGTTGGAGAAGACTCTTGAAAGTCCCTTGGACTGCAAGGAGATCCAACCAGTCCATCCTAAAGGAGATCAGTCTTGAGTGTTCATTGGTAGGACTGATGTTGAAGCTGAAACTCCAGTACTTTGGCCACCTGATGCGAAGAGCTGACTCATTTGAAAAGACTCTGATGCTGGGAGGGATTGGGGGAAGGAGGAGAAGGGGACGACAGAGGATGAAATGGTTGGATGGCATCACAGAATCAATGGACATGGGTTTCGGTGGACTCCGGGAGTTGGTGATTAACAGGGAGTCCTGGTGTGCTGTGGTTCATGGGGTTGCAAATAGTTGGACACGACTGTGTGACTGAACTGAACTGTATCAGATATCAGTTTGTTACCTTCAGCTTCAAATTCATCTTATTTCCTCCTCTGTGGAAAGGCAGTGCATCCCTCTATTTCTCCTTTGTTAGCCATGACAGCTTCCATTTTTGTCACCGGCGGATGCTCTAGTGAAGAAAGATGCTTTCTTTCTCAGCTAAGGGTTGTCCTCTCACAGGTTCCTAAATCTCTTGCTTCTCCAGATTCTGGTTCCTGCAGTGAGGATCTGGTCTGGTTCCTGCCTTGAACTGCTGGTGGCTGGCAACACCTGGCACCTAATGGAGGAAACTCTTCCAGTCATGTGCTCTGGTGGCTTCCAAGTTTAATGCTGCAGTGAGACCCTCCTTGGGCAGTTTTATAGTGCGTTCTGAGCTGTGGCATCTCCCTGGATATGGATTTTCCTGAAATTTCAGAGGACAATTCCCAGCAAGTTTTACTGGCCAAATATCACACCCAGAAAGCTACAGCTGTTTATACTGTGACAAGATCTGAACTTCAGCACTACTGATGTCTCCTTCTGGCATTCCATATCAGGCTGCTCCCTCTACTTTCTTCTATATTCTTTATAGTTCTCTTTACTTTTAATAACCAATACTTTGTTAGTCCTATCTGCTATTATAGTTAATGATTCTTTGTGTTAAACTTTCCTTTGAAATCACTGTGTGTGTTCTGCCTCCTGGAGGGATTCTGGCTGATACAGGCCTTTTAGCCTAAGAATGATTCATGTGGTTCAAAGTAGATTAATGTTCTCTGCACTGCTATGTATGGCAAAGTGCATAGATATTTATAATGTGTATATTTTACTCTCATTTATTACTGTTCAATCTTTCCCCAGGGCTCTTAAGAGAGGAGTCTGATAAAGACATTGTTAGTAATCTATTTTAGTAGTTATTCTAATTTCTTTTGTATTGAGAGAATAAAAATGTTTCTAGTTCTCGCTCTTCTTTAGAGAATGACTATGTAAGTAAATTCTTCCCAGTGCATGTATAAGAGAGAATGTTGCTTAAAAGGAGCTCACTTGAAAGGGACATCGCCTTTTTTGTACCTGTGGACCTTTCCTTTGTCTTCTGGTGTGCAATTCTATGTGATGGCTGGAGCTATGGTAGTCATCTTGAATCATGAGGTCTTTCAATGGGGCCATAGGGCAGAAAGATATAAGCCTGTTCCTTCATGATACTATAGAGCAATTAAACAAGTTCTTGTATTCAACTTTTAACTGGTTTAAGCCACAATTTGTTGGGGGGTATTGTTTGCTTGTTTAACTTTTTTGTTGTATGCATTTGAATATAAACTAATGCAGACTGGTTATTTTTGGTCTTTATTCTGGCATTTTTCATTTGTATGGCCTAATATTATACTAGTTAATCAATATTGTGATAAAATCAAATAGAAGAAAACTGTACATCCATGTCAGATTTTACTTTCCATAATTGTTTTAGTAGTCCATAATTTTCTGAGGCTTGTTAGACATTCTACAAAGTATTGTCATCAGCAGGAAGAGCTGCCATGGACAGTCACTCAGGGTGCCTTAGGAAGGAGGCATTGTTACAATTTATTTATATGTGTTTCTACCATATCCTCTCAGCTCTATTCTTTTACAGTCTTATTTTCAGCCATTCTTTACATGACAGAAATCTTGTATATATGCCAGGATTTTATTCTGCTTATTTTTCAAGGAAATGATTTCTTACAGTTGAAGAGCTACAAAAACATCTGAAACATCAAAATGACATATCACTCATTTAATATCTTAGAAGGGACTCTCAGGTTTGGTAGATTACAATTTCACCCTTTCCTAATATTTGCCACTAAGTTCTCTTTTGCCCCTATTTTGGTATTACTAATTTCAAAGAGAAACCAGAAGAATTTTACTTCAAGCTAAAATGTAGAAAGAATGTGACAGACTTTTGTTTCTATGGTAACAATAACAAAAGGAAGTGGATGAAATAAAAATTATACTTTTCTGTGACTCAAAGTCCTATGCTTTAGGAAAGTGTGTTGAACTAAATTTCAGAGATAAACAAGTATTTATAGGTGACTTGCAGGAACTTATACACCAGGGGGCTGTGTCTGATTTGAGTGTGGATAAGTAGAATAGCAGAACAACAAAACATGAAGGAAGTTGCAGATTGAGACATATTGGTCATCACTGAGCAAGAAATTTAAAAAATTATATTTGTATTCCATGTATGGTTTTTATTTTTGTATTCCAGTAAATGAGAAGAAGACCTGCCCAGGTGGCTCTGTGGTTAAAAAAAAAAAAAAAAAAATCCATCTGCAAAGCAAGAGATGTGGTTTTGATCTCTGGGTCAGAAAGATCCCATGGAGAAGGAAATAGCAACACACTCTAGGATTCTTGCTTGGGAAATCCCATGGACAGAGGATCCTGGAAGGCTACAGTCCATGGGGTCATAAAGAGTCAGACATGACTTAGCCACCAAACAAAAACAACAAAGTGAACAACAACAAACTTTCTACCCCTTTTAGTTCCTTCTTTTCTCTTTGCATCTCTTATAAGAGACAGAAAAGTCATCTGGTTGAGCCTGATTCTGTGACATGAATTAATCTATATAGACTCTGAGGTACAGCCGGACATGGTACATTCTCTTGGTCAAGTTTCTCCGCTCAAGAGACTAGAATGGTACTAGGGCACGGCCGTGACCATCTTGCTTCCTCTCTCTCTAGTTTCTTTCCTACTTGTATCTGTTCAAGCTGGGCTTCATGTTTGCATTATCCATTTTCTTGCTTACACATGCTTTCTCATTTGGAAAGGTTGAGGAAACTATTTATAGATAGGGCCGGGGCATCAACTGGCTACATGTTTTGTGAAGTTCCACATCAAGCTTTGTGTTCACATTGCTTTCCAGAACAGGGTTCTAACTCAGCCAATAATAAGATTATCATCAGTTTTTTTAGAGATCTCATGAGGAATGTGGTGGGGCTTTGTGGCACAGTGTTAATAAATCTGCCTCCAAACTCAGGAAACACAAGAGGTGTTGATCCCTGGGTCAGGAAGATCCCCTGGAGGAGGAAATGGCAACCCAGTCCAGTATTCTTGCCTGTAAAATCCCATGGACAGAGGAACCTAGCAGCCTACAGCCCATGCAGTTGTAAAGAGTTGGAGACCACTGAGCGACTGAGAACACACACAGTGGGGAATGTGGTGACTTTGTGAAGGCAGAATTTCACTATCCTTAAGTGCTTTCACCCAAGAATCATTATATATCACCATAGTGGACAATCATTTTAATAATAGTTTCAGAAACCCACTATTACATGAAAAAATCTGTTGACTCATACATATCCTTATTATTCTTTGTCCTAAGAGCTGAATACTAGTTTAATAAACTTATATTAAAATCACTTTGTACAACATTGTGATCAGTTAATTTTAATTTAGATTTTAGCCTATCCATGGCCTTCTCCCTACCATTATTCTAGTTAATAAAGTTGTAACTGACATTTTCTTGTAACTATAATAAAATAATAATAACCTCGAGGTATAAATCTTCAAGTATTTTAAGAAAGATTGTTATATTTAGCACAGTTTTAGTGATATAAAGGGGAATAATGTTTCTAATAATATTTATTTCAAAAGGAAAGTACATTTTATATATTTGTTATTAGATTATGTTGTGAACTTATGCTAACTTTCTGATTGTCCTAATAAAATTAACTCAATTGCAAAGTTAGGAGAAAATGCTAATAAAGAGAGACAATGAATACTATGTAAAGTTAAACCAAAACATGAAATTTTTGTTGCAACATAGCAGATTGGGAGATTAAAAGGAAAAAAAAAAAAATCAAACTTTGAATAACCTTCTTTACTGATAAACTTCAAGTCACTACCTACTATCCATTTGCAGTCCAAGTAGATTAGACTATTTCCTAAACCTCATAAAAGGCTCAATAAAATTAATAGACCCACTCATTTCAATGGAAATATATTACATTGAGATTAACTCCATGAAGTTATTATGTGAACAGCTAGCATCTCATTCTGATCATTTCTTCTACTAATGTAATAAATATTTGGTGCTCACTGAATAGCTTATGAAAATGTATATGTATATGTGAAATACATTTATTTAAAATATTTTTCATACAAATAGAGAAAACATTTTTAGCTTTAATTTCTATAACTCTGTTATAAATGCAATGAAATATATCCTCTAGATTACTCCTCCTTACAAAAGTGTTGTCTTAGAGTTTTTTGAAGTGCATGTAGATATTACTCTTTTTATTCAATCTCAGAATGTAATACAGCACATGGAAATGCCTACCTGCTAGACAGTGTTTTTTCCCCAAGAAAAAAGTACATTTTATCTCTAGGGAGTGTGGTGAATAATATGAAAATATTGTTGAGTAAAAGAGTAGTGCAGCTGAGTCAAAACTGTTTCTGTCTTCCACAGTACCATCCTGAATTTGGTCAGCAAACTATGCTTGTTTAGTTTAGCAACTCATACAATATGATGGATTTCACACAGGGGGCAGTGAGAATGAAATTTTCCAATGTTTCAAAATACATTTATAATGAAAAGTGTTTTGGTTATGTCATCAAATACCATTAAAACTTACTAAACTTTTATAGAATTGTTTTAGAAAAGAAGGAAATGTGCAAATGAAAAATTCACACAAGAGTAAACAAACCAGATACATTAGAATATAGAAAGCAATTTAGCAAAAAATAGAGATTTGTAACAGACATAAAATACATGTTTGGCTTAAATCTTGGCAATACAAGACTTTTATCTACTTTTCTAGGACATTATTCTTTTATGTAAATTTAAAAGCTTAAATAATACAGTGAGGATGTAAAGGTTGTAGTTGTTCAGTCACTAAGTTGTGTCCAACTTTTTGTGACCCCATGGACTGCAGCATACCAGGCTTCCCTGTCCTTCACAATCACCTGGAGTTTACTCAAACTCATGTACATTGAGTCGGTGATGTCATCCAACCATCTCATCCTCTGTCACCCCTTCCTCCTCCTGCCCGCAATCTTTTCCAGCATCATGTTCTTTTCCAAGGAGTCTTCTCTTCACATCAGGTGGCCAAAGTATTGGAGCTTAGCTTCAGTACCAGTACTTCCAATGATTTTTTAGGACTAATTTCCTTTAGGATAGACTGGTTTGATCTCCTTGTTGCCCAAGGGGCTCTCAAGAGTCATCTCTAACACCACAGTTCAAACGCATCAATTCTTTGGCACTCAGACTTCTTTATGGTCCAACTCTCATATCTGTACATAACTACTGGAAAAATCATAGCTTTGACTATATGAACCATAGTTGGCAAAGTGATATCTCTGCTTCCTAATACACTGTCTTGGTTTGTCATAGCTTTTCTTCTAAGAAACAAGCAGTCTTAATTTCATGGCTACAGTCACTGTCTGCAGTGATTTTGGAGGCCAAGAAAATAAAATCTGTCACTTTTCCCACTTTTACCCCTTCTATTTGCCAAGAAACGATGCAACTGGATGCCGTGATCTTTGTTTTTTGAATGTTGAGCTTTAAGCCAGCTTCTTCACTCTGTTCTTTCACTTTCATCAAGAAGATCTTTAGTTCCTCTTCCCTTTCTGCCATTAGAGTGGTATCATCTGCATATCTGAAGTTGTTGATATTTCTCCTGGCAATCTTGATTCCAGCTTGTGCTTCAGCCAGCCTGGTATTTCACATGATGTACTCTGCATATAAGTTAAATAAGCAGGGTGACAGTATACAGCCTTGACATATTCCTTTCCCAATTTTGAACCAGTCCATTGTTCCACATCCAGTTCTGTCAGTTTTTGACCTACATACTGGTTTCTCAGGAGGCAGGTAAAGAGTCTAGAATTTTCCACAGTTGTGATCCATACAGTTGAAGGCTTTAGCATGGTCAGTGAAGCAGAAGTAAATTTTTGGGGAATTCCTTTGTTTTTTCTTTGATCTAACAGATGTTGGCAAGTTGATCTCTGGTTCCTCTGCCTTTTCTAAATCCAAGTTGTACATCTGGAAGTTCTAAATTCATGTATTAATGAAGCCTAGATTAAAGGATTTTGAGCATTACTTTACTAGCATGTGAAATGAGCACAAAGGCAATGGCACCCCACTCCAGTACTCTTGCCTGGAAAATCCCATGGATGGAGGAGCCTGGTAGGCTGCAGTCCATGGGGTCGCTGAGGGTCGGACAGGACTGAGCGACTTCACTTTCACTTTTCACTTTCATGCATTGGAGAAGGAAATGGCAATCCACTCCAGTGTTCTTGCCTGGAGAATCCCAGGGACGGGGGAAACTGGTGGGCTGCCATCTATGGGGTTGCACAGAGTTGGACACGACTGAAGTGACTTAGCAGCAGCAGCAGCAGTACCATAGTTTAAACATTCTTTGGCATTGCCTTTTTTCTGGGGTTGGAATAAAAACCAACCTTTTCTAGTCCTGTGGCCATTGCTGAGTTTTCCTCATTTTTTGCCATATTGGCTGCAGCACTTTCATAGCATCATCTTTTAGGATCTGAAATAGCTCAGCTGGAAATCCATCATCTCCACTACCTTTGTTCATAGTAATGCCTCCTAAAGCCCACTTGACTTCACACTCCAATATGTCTGGTTCTAGGTGAATGACCACACCATTGTGTTTATTTGGGTCATTAAGATGTTTTTTGTATAGTTCTTTTGTGTATTCTTGCCACTTCTTAATCTCTTCTGTTTCTGTGAGGTCCTTGCTGTTTCTATCCTTTATTGAGCCCATCTTTGCATGAAATGTTCCCTTGGTATCTCCAGTTTTCTTGAAGAGATCTCTAGTTCTTCCCATTCTGTTGTTTTCCTCTATTTCTGTGCATTGTTCGCATAAGAAGGCTTTCTTATTTTTCCTTGCTATTCTCTGGAACTCTGCATTCAGTTGGGTATATTGTTCCTTTTCTCCTTTGCCTTTCACTTATCTTCTTTAGAAATAGCTGAGAAAATAAAAGAAGAGGATTTAAATAATTGGCATTATTGTCAAGATGCAGCATACTGGTATTATAACACACCTTGTTAAAGGAATTGTTGCCAAAGGATTTCAGTGAAATCGACTATGTTACATTCTTTACATTGTTTTACTTTCAAAGACAGACAGGCTTTCAGAGCATTCCACCCAATTATGAACATCTATAGCTATGTCACCCTGTAAGTGAATTAAGAAGACAGAGTACAAAAGAAAGACTTGTGCACTGTGACCATGCTAAATTATAGCTTAATTGTGTAAAACTATTCTTTTTATATTTTAATGGCTTGTGTAAAATAATATCATCAACCAAAGAAGGCCTTTCTTTATAATCACTCAAAGGACATGGCTCTAGAGAGTTCTGAGGTTCATGCAATGCTATGATAGTAGAGAGTATAAGAAGTGGAAATTAATAAATGCACTAGCAAAACCCATTAGTATGTGTATGCATGTTCGTGTGTGTGTTTGTGCTAAATCTTTGTAAAATAATTTTATAAAAAAGGAGTGACTTACCTCAGTGTAGAAACCTATACATTTAGATTTTCACCTATTTGATCAAAAAGAATATAAAAGTAGATGGTACTCAACCCTTCAGAAGGTACCTTTACCCTTTTGTGAATAGGATAGAATTAAGAACTGTTTCACATTTTAATTTTTTCTGTGTAAGATCTCTCAACAAATTATGACTGTGTTCTTTTTGTTATTGCTGTGTGATTGGTTTGTCTGGGGATACCGGTTGCTCTCCCCTGGCCCCTAACTTGCTGTCCCCAGCGTAGATATAACTGGGTGATTTAATCCTGACGGAGGCTCATCACATACAATGCAGAGGCACCTGGAAGCCATAGTTCTGTTCTGGACCTATACAAGCAATGACCTTCAGCCAGCCCCATGCTTTATTCACCCGTCCCAAACATTTATAGCACTAGGGACCCATTTCATGGAAGACTATTTTCCCATAGACCAGAGATGGGGGGATGGTTTGGAGATGATTCAAGCACATGCATTTATTGTGCAGTTTATTTCTGTTATTACATCTGCTCCCTTTCAGATCATAAGGCATTAGATCCCAAAGTTTGGGGACTCTTACTTCATGTGACTACAATTTGGATTTTCACAAGCCCATAAGCAGTCTTCAGAAGATTCTGAGACTTTCCTAATAAGGGACAAAGGTAGCTGGCAGTCTTTGTCTTTAAAAGGTTTGCCGCACTTCTCCTCCCGGGAAACCCATCTCCTAGGGTCTACCTGACCTTGTTCCAACAGGGCCCCTCACTTGCCAGTGAAATATCTTCACAATGCACTCCGTCTTGTCTTTTAGTGTCTAAGTGGAGACAAACAGAAACAGCTATAAAGATTTCAAGTAGAAAAAACCAATCCATTAGAATGCAAATTGGCAGCTGAAAGTGACCAAGAAAACCATTAGCCTCCTTGTAATTTGCAGGTACAGGCATGTTTCTTCACAGGCCACAGGGCATGTGTGAAGCCCATGTTCCTTATCCCTGAGATGCTGTGTAATTCTGGCTGACATCTAGAATTAAAATGAGCAAGGACTCCCCAAATAGGGAATTTTGCCTTTTTCAATTTTTAGAGTTTACCTTGTGGAATTTTAATTTCCTCTCATTGAAACATAAAATTGAGAGCGTAGAGAATGACAAACCTCTACAATACAGATATGCCTCACCTCAAATAATGTGAAGTGTCTCATGAAACCAGGAAGTCCTCTTGGCACTTTCCCCTCCCCCTTGTTTAAAAATTTATGGAAATATGGGGTGATAAATATATTTTCTGCATAAATAGATAACTGAAAAATGTTAGAAAATAGGGCAGTTTTTCAAAAAGCCCATAGTTTTCAAGTTCACCAATGGCCCAGCACCATTACTTTACATTATTTTGGCAGAGCTGCAATTCATGACAAAATTGTGACATGTCATTCTTCCCAACCTTGTATGACTTTAGGAAACTGTAAGGGAAGTGCAGGGGAAAGCTTTCTAGAGTTGCTCTGCATTATACACCAATGGCTGTCTTTTCTGTCTCAGTGAGGAGAACCTAGATAAGAATCAGCTACAAAGGGACTCTGACCATGAATTTTGAATTGATTGAGTGGTGATATCCAAGCAACAGATGCTCTTTATAAAGCATCTGGGCACAATGTGGAGCTGATAGTCTCTCTTTCATTTCAAGCCAGAGGCAATAAATCTACTTAACACCTTGAGTTTTATGGGTCTGTCCTGAAGAATTTCTCTTACATAAATGATGTTCTGAATGCGTGGTATGTATTCTTACTTCAGACCTATTTAAGCTTTAGATTTCAGTAGTGACTATCTTTTATTAGTCAATAATGGATGAAGGTATTAGTTGGAAATGGGTTTTGTGGAAATGTGTATTTTTGAACTGAGAAATGCCCAGCAGTTTTCTCTTCCATAACTGAATCTAGCAGATAGCATTCTGTATTTCTCCTTTGCTGGCAGGAAGTTTCAGAACTCTGTCCACTTTCTCCTTCAAATGTCAATTTAGAACTAAAGGTAGCTCTTCAGGGCATGCATCCTTTAGAATCAGTCAGGGACTTATCTGCACCTTGAATATAAACCTGCAACCAACATTTTTCATCAAATTTATATTGGAATTTAATATTCCTCTCTAGTGTTAAAAGATAAATTTGGCTTAAATTTGACTGTCTCTCCAGCTTCCAGAAAAGCAGAGTTATCTTTTAGAGGGTTCTCCACTTTTGAGGAAATTGGAAGGATATCAGGATTTTTGAAGGTTGTCTTCTGGGGAAAAATAGTTAGTGCTACCAGTGCTTCCCAGGTGGCTCAGATGGTAAAGAATCTGCCTGCAATGCTGGAAACTTGGGTTTAATCCCTGGGTCAGGAAGATCCCCTGGAGAAGAGAATAACAACCCACTCTAGTACGCTTGCCTGAAGAATGCCATGGACAGAGGAGACTGGTGGGCTACAGTCCATAGAATTGCAAAGAGTGGGACACAACTGATCAATTAACACATACCTGTTTTCAAAATGTAGATGTGAAATTATTTTTCATGGGGAAGGAGTCAGTCTTGGGCAATTTACATGGAATGAAGGGGTTGAATTTATATGGAGGGAAACATACATCTTTAAAAGTTAGGTAAATCTGGTAACACACCTAACAAAGCTCTGGAATCTCATTGGAAAGTTAAATTGTTGGCTGTAGCAAGAGAGAAACTCAGCTTTACCTGCAAATACCAAGGACCATCCAGAGAAATTTGCCTCATGTGGCTGGTGTTCAGCCTTTTAAAGTGTGAAGGATGCTTTGTTAATATGACGGAAATTTGATAATCCTCAATAGACTTATGTTAGTATCTGCCTGCAGATACAAAAGATGTTACTGTGAATTCAGTGACAATTTTAAATGTGTTTTTTATTCATTACAATATTATTTATACACATTCACATAATTGTAGTATAATCTTAGACTCTCAGTCTTCCTGTCTCCAGAGTCTCTGTGATTAGTTGCTCAGTGGTGTCTGACTCTTTGTGATCCCATGGACTGTAGCCCACTAGGCTCCTCTGTCCATGGGGATTCTCCAGGCAAGAATACTAGAGTGGGTTTCCATGCCCTCCTCCAGGGGATCTTGCCAACCCAGGAATCAAACCCAGGTCCCCCGCACTGCAGATGGATTCTTTACCACCTGAGCCACCAGAGAAGCCAGAGTCTCTAGTTGCAAATAAGTTTGCATTAAAAGTACAAAGTTATGCTACTTTGACTTATTCCCTTTAATGTATGCTGCATGCTTCAGAATCTCATTGCCTTCTCTTAGTTCATCAATTTATTTCTACTGGAAGTATTTCTGACAATGTCTATGATTTTCACACTTGCAGGCACACAGTCCTTTCTTGCTCTTCCACTTTGGGTTCCACCATTAATAATGCCTGTTATTACTAAAAAAGCCGTATGGTAATGATTCTGCCTGGTACAATCCCTGTAATAACTTCCAGACAGAGGGGGATCAGTAGCTTATAGATTAAGGGTCACCAAAAGATGATGGATGTACTCAACACAGGGCAGCAGAGACCTTCAGGAGTCAGCACTGCTTAGAGCTTTCCTCCAGTTTGAAGTGAAACCTGGTCATTATTGAGGGACATGTGGATCTGGTAGCCCTTTCAAGTGAGTGAAGATTATTCTCTCATTCCTCAAGCATAGCATCCTCCTCAATTCCTAATAGCATCTTCTATGGTTGCCTTCCTCTTCAGAAGCTGTGTGTGTGTAAATTATGTGGCTTAAATAAGCATAATCATTTCTGTGGTAGTACAATAAATACAGTTTTTGTCTGTTTTTTGTTTTTGTTTTTTCCTTCTAGAATAAGTCTGATGACCTAACTATATAAATCAGTCAGATTTTAGTTTCAGTATGTGACTTAGTATTACTGATTCTCTCTTAATTTCCCATATTGCAAAATTGTATATGCTCTAAGTTACATTGGGCTTCCCTAGTGGCTCAGTTGGTAAAGAATCTGCCTGCAATGCAGGAGATCTGGGTTCAATCCTTGGGTTGGGAAGATCCGCTGGAGGAGGGCATGGCAACCCACTCCAGTATTCTTGCCTGGAGAATCCCCATGGACAGAGGAGCCTGGCAGGCTGAAGTTCCTGGGGTAGGTTGCAAAGGGTCAGGCATGACTGAGCAACTAATCACAGCACATAAACTATATACTCACTGGGAAAATATGTCATGGGAATTATTCGTAAGATAAGATTAACCAGAATCCCAAAGGTGAAAGCTCAAATGTCCATCAATTCATGAATAAACAAATGTGGTATATCCATAAAAGGGGAATATTATTCAGCCATTAAAAGGAATAATCATGATGGTGTGATCACTGACGAACAGCCAGACATCCTGGAATGTGAAGTCAAGTGGGCCTTAGAAAGCATCACTACGAACAAAGCAAATGGAGGTGATGGAATTCCAGTTGAGCTATTCCAAATCCTGAAAGATGATTCTGTGAAAGTGCTCCACTCAATATGCCAACAAATTTGGAAAACTCAGCAGTGGCCACAGGACTGGAAAAGGTCAGTTTTCATTCCAATCCCAAAGAAAGGCAATGCCAAAGAATGCTCAAACTGCCACACAATTGCACTCATCTCACACGCTAGTAAAGTAATGCTCAAAATTCTCCAAGCCAGGCTTCAGCAATATGTGAACCGTGAACTTCCTGATGTTCAAGCTGGTTTTAGAAAAGACAGAGGAACCAGAGATCAAATTGCCAACATCTGCTGGATCACCAAAAAGGCAAGAGAGTTCCACAAAAACATCTATTTCTGTTTTATTGACTATGCCAAAGCCTTTGACTGTATGGATCACAATAAACTGTGGAAAATTCTTCAAGGTATGGGAATACCAGACCACCTGATCTGCCTCTTGAGAAATTTGTATGCAGGTCAGAAAGCAACAGTTAGAACTGGACATGGAACAACAGACTGGTTCCAAATAGGAAAAGGAGTTCGTCAAGGCTGTATATTGTCACCCTGTTTATTTAACTTATATGCAGAGTACATCATGAGAAATGCTGAACTGGAAGAAACACAAGCTGGAATCAAGATTGCTGGGAGAAATATCAATAACCTCAGACATGCAGATGACACCACCCTTATGGCAGAAAATGAAGAGGAACTCAAATGCCTCTTTGATGAAAGTGAAAGTGGAGAGTGAAAAAGTTGGCTTAAAGCTCAACATTCAGAAAATGAAGATCATTGCATCCGGTCCCACCACTTCATGGGAAATAGATGGGGAAACAGTGGAAATAGTGTCAGACTTTATTTTTCTGGGCTCCAAAATCACTGCAGATGGTGACTGCAGCCATGAAATTAAAAGACGCTTACTCCTTGGAAGGAAAGTTATGATCAACCTAGATAGCATATTCAAAAGCAGAGACATTACTTTGCCAACAAAGGTTCGTCTAGTCAAGGCTATGGTTTTTCCTGTGGTCATGTATGAATGTGAGAGTTGGACTGTGAAGAAGGCTGAGCACCAAAGAATTGATGCTTTTGAACTGTGGTGTTGGAGAAGACTCTTGAGAGTCCCTTGGACTGCAAGGAGATCCAACTAGTCCATTCTGAAGGAGATCAGCCCTGGGATTTCTTTGGAAGGAATGATGCTAAAGCTGAAACTCCATTACTTTGGCCACCTCATGCGAAGAGTTGACTCATTGGAAAAGAGTCTGATGCTGGGAGGGATTGGGGGCAGGAGGAGAAGGGGAGGACAGAGGACGAAATGGCTGGATGGCATCACCAACTCGATGGATGTGAGCCTCGGTGAACTCCGGGAGTTGTTGATGGACAGGGAGGCCTGGCGTGCTGAGATTCATGGGGTCACAAAGAGTCGGACATGACTGAGCGACTGATCTGATCTGAAAAGGAATAAAGTAGTGAAATATGCTGCAGGGTAAATGAACCTTGAAAACATAATGCTTAGTGAAAGCAGTCAGATTCAACAGGTAAATTATCTATGATTCTGTTTATTTGAAATACCCAGAATAGGTAAATCCATTGAAACTGAAAGCAGATTAATGGTGGCCAGATGTTGAGAAAGGAAGGGCTGGAGGGTGACTGCTTAGTGTGTATGGAGTTTTCTCTTGGGGTCATTAAAATTTTATGAAAGTTGACAGAGGTGAGCTGGCACAAAATTGTGAATATACTAATGGCCATTTAATGATATATCATATAATGGCTAATTTTTTAACAAAAAATTTCACCTAAAATTTTTTTCAAAGTATTGATAGGATACTTCCTTTTGTTTTTAAAGTAATTGGTTACTTATTAAAAAGTGATTTATCCTTAAATATGTTTTACACTATACTGTTTAGGTTTTTAAAATCTCAGTTGCTGCTGCTGCTGCTGCTAGGTCGCTTCAGTCATGTCCGACTCTGTGCGACCCCATAGACAGCAGCCCATCAGGCTCCCCTGTCCCTGGGATTCTTCAGGCAAGAACACTGGAGTGGGTTGCCATTTCCTTCTCCAATGCATGAAAGTGAAAGTGAAGTCGCTCAGTTGTGTCCAACTCTTAGCCACCCCATGGACCGCAGCCCACCAGGCTCCTCTACCCATGGGATTTTCCAGGCAAGAGTACTGGAGTGGGGTGCCATTGCCTTCTCCATTTTAAAATCTCAGCTAGGTTTACATTATTTAGTTTATCCATAAAGACAGTGTATAAGATTTTCTAATATGAACCTGAAGACTTTGTCCTCCACATCCATGATGCCATTTTAAAAATAATTTTATTTATTTATTTTTGGCTATGCTGGGTCTTCACTGCTGCATGGGCTACTCTCGATGCAGTGCTCTGGTTTCTCATTGCAGTGACTTCTCTTGTTGCACAGCACAGGCTCTAAGGGCCCGTGGCTTCAGTAGTTGTGGGTCCTGGGATCTAGAGCAAAGGCTCAATAGTTGTGGTACATGAACTTAGTTGCCCCGTGGCATGTGGCATCCTCTGGGATCAGGGATTGAACCCGCATCTTCTAAAATGGCAGGAGGATTCTTTACCATTGAGCCACTAGGGAAGCCTCCACCATCTCATTTCATTTTTAACCTGGAGATCCTCGAACTGGTCAAAAGAAGTTAAAAAGTTTCAGTGTCATCACACTTTTTGCACCAGCCTCAGGTCTTTTATTGAGATTTAGCACTTTCAGCAGCAACATTTTATCAGAAAGCTATGTATTAATTAGAGTATCAGGAAAGGCTAAGTTATGTCACAGTGCTTGCCTACATGCTTAGTCATGTCTGACTGTTTGTGACACTTTGGACTGTAGCCCTCCACGATCCTCTGTCCATTGGGTTTTCCAGGTAAGAATATTGGAGTGAGTTGCCATTTCCTCCTCCAGGGGATCATCCCAACCCAGGGACTGAAACTGCATCTCCTGCATTTCAGGTGGATGCTAGTCATAGTTACAACTTCTAAATCTCAGTGGCTTCATTCAGCAAAATTTCTTTCTTGCTCACATTACATGTCTGTTTCTGGTCAGCCGGGCAGGTAATCACAGACCCTCAGAACATCTACCATCCTTAATTGTATTGGCCCTATGGTTTAGTTGTTCAGTTGTATCCAACTGTTTGGGACCCAGTGGACCATAGCCCAGCAGGCTCCTCTGTCCGTGGGATTTCCATAGCAAGAATACTGGAGTGGGTTGCCATTTCCTGCTCCAGGGGGTCTTCCCAATCCAGGGATCGAACCTTGGTCTCCTGTGTTGCAGGTGGATTCTTTACCAACTGAGCCACCAGGGAAGCTCACATTCAGAGTGTCCACTTGTAATGGTACATATAGGTGTTTTTCCTAAAGTGACTATTCCTATAATTACACCATGACTATTCCTATAATCTTGTCCAGTCTCAAGGGGACCAGGAAGCATGATAGTTCTTTGTGCAAGAAGTTAAAAAACTGGCGATAATAGCAAATAACCAATATAATAACTAAGCATGACATTCTAGATTGTCAATCAGACCAACTTTCCAGTAATCTGTCATGTAATTAATGACCATTTACCATCATTTTTGTAATTGTTGTTGCTCAGTACCCTGTTTCCTTTAAATTATTTTTTTCTTTTATCTTCTTTATTTATTTATTTAATTTATTTATGTATTTTACTTTACAATATTGTATTGGTTTTGCCATACTTTGACTTGAATCTGCCATGAGTATACATGTGTTCCCCATCCTGAACCCCCCTCCCACCTCCCTTCCCATACCATCCCTCTGGGTCATACCAGTGCAGCAGCCCCGAGCACCCTGTATCATGCATCAAACCTGGACTGGTGATTCGTTTCATATATGATATTTTACATGTTTCAATGCCATTCTCCCATATCATCCTGCCCTCACCCTCTGCCACAGAATCCAAAAGACTGTTCTATAAATCTGTGTCTCTTTTGCTGTCTCTTTCACATACAGGGTTATCATTACCTTGTTTCTAAATTCCATATATATGCGTTAATATACTGTATTGGTGTTTTTCTTTCTGGCTTACTTCACTCTGTATAAGAGGCTCCAGTTTCATCCACCTTAATAGAACTGATTCAAGTGTATTCTTTTTAATGGCTGAGCAATATTCTATTGTGTATACATACCACAGTGTTCTTATCCATTCATCTGCTGATGGACATCTAGGTTGCTTCCATATCCTGGCTATTAAAAACAGTGCTGCAATGAACATTGGGGTACATGTGTCTCTTTCAATTCTGGTTTCCTCGGTCTGTATGCCCAGTGGGATTGCTGGGTCATATGGCAGTTCTATTTCCAGGATTCTAAGCAATCTCCACACTGTTCTCCATAGTGGCTGTACTAGTTTGCATTCCCACCAACAGTGTAAGAGGGTTCCCTTTTCTCCACACCCTCTCCAGTATTTATTGCTTATAGACTTTTGGATTGCAGCCATTCTGACTTGCATGAACTGGTACCTCATTGTGTTTTTGATTTGCATTTCTCTGATAATGAGTGATGTTGAGCATCTTTTCATGTGTTTGTTAGCCATCTGTATGTCTTCTTTGGAGAAATGTCTGTTTAGGTCTTTGGCTCACTTTTTGATTGGATCTTTTATTTTTCTGGAATTAAGCTGTAGGAGTTGCTTGTATATTTTTGAGACTAATTCTTTGTTGCTTTGTTTGCTATTATTTTCTCCTATTCTGAAGGCTGTCTTTTCACCTTGCTTATAGTTTCTTTTGTTATGGAGAAACTTTTAATTTTAATTAGGTCCCATTTGTTTATTTTTGCTTTTAATTCTGGGAGGTGGGTCATAGAGGATCCTGCTGTGGTTTATGTCGGAGGGTGTTTTGCCTATGTTTTTCTCTAGGAGTTTAATATTTTCTGGTCTTAGGTTTAAATCTTTAATCCATTTTGAGTTTCTTTTTGTGTATGGTGTTAGGAAGTGTTCTAGTTTCATTCTTTTACAAGTGGTTGACCAATTTTCCCAGCACCACTTGTTAAACAGATTGTCTTTTCTCCATTGTATATTATTGCCTCCTTTGTCAAAGACAAGGTGACCATAGGTGTGTGGATTTATCTCTTGGCTTTATATTTTGTTTCATTGATCTATATTTCTGTCTTTGTACTAGTACCATACTGTCTTGATGACTGCAGCTTTGTAGTAGAGACTGAAGTCAGGCAGGTTGATTCCTCCAGTTCCATTCTTCTTTCTCAAGATTGCTTTGGCTATTCGAGGTTTTTGGTATTTCCATACAAATTGTGAAATTATTTGTTCTAGTTCTCTGAAAAATACTGTTGGTAGCTTGATAGGGATTGCATTGAACCTATAGATTGCTTTGGGTAGTATATTCACTTTCACTATATTGATTCTTCCAATCCATGAACATGGTATATTTCTCCATCTATTTATGTCCTCTTTGATTTCTTTCACCAATGTTTTATAGTTTTCTATATATAGGTCTTTCGTAGAAGGCAATGGCACCCCACTCCAGTACTCTTGCCTGGAAAATCCCATGGACAGAGGAGCCTGGTAGGCTGTAGTTCATGGGGTCGCTAAGAGTCGGACACGACTGAGTGACTTCACTTTCAATTTCATGCATTGGAGAAGGAAATGGCAACCCACTCCAGTGTTCTTGCCTGGAGAATCCCAGAGACTGGGGAGCCGTCTATGGGGTCGCACAGAGTCAGACACAACTGAAGCGACTTAGCAGCAGCAGCAGCATATATAGGTCTTTTGTTTCTTTAGGTAGATACATTCCCAAGTATTTTATTCTTTTCATTGCAATGATGAATGGAATTGTTTGCTTAATTTCTCTTTCTGTTTTTTCATTGTTAGTATATAGGAATGCAAGGGATTTCTGTGTGTTGATTTTGTATCCTTCAACTTTACTATATTCATTGATTAGCTCTAGTAATTTTCTGGTGGAGTCTTTAGGGTTTTCTCTGTAGAGGATCAATCATCTGCAAACAGTGAGAGTGTTACTTCTTCTTTTCCAATCTGGATTCCTTTTATTTCTTTTTCTGCTCTGATTGCTGTGGCCAAAACTTCCAAAACTATGTTGAATAGTAGTGGTGAAAGTGGGCACCCTTGTCTTGTTCCTGACTTTAGGGGAAATGTTTCAATTTTTCACCATTGAAGATAATGTTTGCTGTGGGTTTGTCATATATAGCTTTTATTATGTTGAGGTATGTTCCTTCTATTCCTGCTTTAAGGAGAGTTTTTATTATAAACGGATGTTGAATTATGTCAAAGGCTTTCTCTGCATCTATTGAGATAATCATATGGTTTTTATTTTTCAATTTGTTAATGTGGTGTATTACATTGATTGATTTGTGGATATTGATAAATCCTTGCATCCCTGGGATAAAGTCCACTTGGTCATGATGTATAATCTTGTTAATATGTTGTTGGATTCTGTTTGCTAGAATTTTGTTAAGGATTTTTGCGTCTATGTTCATCAGTGATATTGGCCTGTAGTTTTCTTTTTTTGTGGCATCTTTGTCAGGTTTTGGTATTAGGATGATGGTGGCTTCATAGAATGAGTTTGGAAGTTTACCTTCCTCTGCAATTTTCTGGAAGAGTTTGAGCAGGATAGGTGTCAGCTCTTCTCTAAATTTTTGGTAGAATTCAGCTGTGAAGCTGTCTGGGCCTGGGCTTTTGTTTGCTGGAAGATTTCTGATTACAGTTTCAATTTCTGTGCTTGTGGTGGGTCTGTTAAGATTTTCTATTTCTTCCTGGTCGAGTTTTGGAAAGTTGTACTTTTCTAAGAATTTGTCCATTTCTTCCACGTTGTCCATTTTATTTGCATATAGTTGTTCATAGTAGTCTCTTATGATCCTTTGTATTTCTGTGTTGTCTATTGTGATCTCTCCATTTTTGTTTCTAATTTTGTTGATTTGATTTTTCTCTCTTTGTTTCTTGATGAGTCTAGCTAATGGTTTGTCCATTTTATTTATCTTCTCAAAGAACCAGCTTTTGGTTTTGTTGATTTTTGCTATGGTCTCTTTTGTTTCTTTTGCATTTATTTCTGTCCTAATTTTTTAAGATTTCTTTCCCTCTACTAACCCTGGGGTTCTTCATTTCTTCCTTTTCTAGTTGCTTTAGGTGTAGAGTTAGTTATTTGACTTTTTTCCTTGTTTTTTGAGGTAAGCTTGTATTACTATGAACCTTCCCCCTAGCACTGCTTTTACAATGTCCATAGATTTTGGGTTGTTGTGTTTTCACTTTCATTCGTTTCTATGCATATTTTGATTTCTTCTGTGATTTGTTGGTTATTCAGCAGTGTGTTGTTCAGCCTCCATATGTTGGGATGTTTAATAGTTTTTTTCTCCTGTAATTGAGATCTAATCTTACTGCATTGTGGTCAGAAAAGATGCTTGGAATGATTTCAGTTTTTTTGAATTTACCAAGACTAGATTTATGGCCCAGGATGTGATCTATCCTGGAGAAGGTTCCATGTGCGCTTGAGAAAAAGGTGAAATTCATTGTTTTGGGGTGAAATGTCCTATAGATATCAGTTAGGTGTAACTGGTCTATTGTATCATTTAAAGTTTGTGTTTCCTGTTAATTTTCTGTTTAGTTGATCTAGCCATAGGTGTGAGTGGGATATTAAAGTCTCCCACTATTATTGTGTTATTGATAATTTCTCCTTTCATACTTGTTAGCATTTGTCTTACATATTGTGGTGCTCCCATGTTGGGTGCATATATATTTATGATTGTTATATCTTCTTATTGGATTGATCCTTTGATCACTATGTAGTGTCCATCTTTGTCTCTTTTCACAGCCTGTGTTTTAAAGTCTATTTTATCTGATATGAGTGTTGCTACTCCTGCTTTTTTTGGTCTCTATTTGCATGGAATATATTTTTCCAGCCCTTCACTTTCAGTCTGTATGTGTCCCTTGTTTCAAGGTGGGTCTCTTGTACACATCATATATAGGGGTCTTGTTTTTGTATCCATTCAGCCAGTCTTTGTCTTTTGGTTGGGACATTCAACCGATTTACATTTAAGGTAATTACTGATAAGTATGATCCCTTTGCCATTTACTTTATTGTTTTGGATTCAAGTTTATACACCCTTTCTGTGTTTCCTGTCTAGAGAAGATCCTTTAGCATTTGTTGGAGGGCTTGTTTGGTGGTGCAGAATTCTCTCAGCTTTTGCTTGTCTGTAAAGCTTTTGATTTCTCCTCCATATTTGAATGAGATCCTTGCTGGGTAGAGTAATCAGGGCTGTAGGTTATTTTCTTTCATCACTTTAAGTATGTCCTGCCATTCCCTTCTGGTCTGAAGAGTTTCTATTGAAAGATCAACTGTTATTCTTATGAGAATCCCCTTGTGTGTTATTTGTTGTTTTTCCCTTGCTGCTTTTAATATTTGTTCTTTGTGTTTGATCTTTGTTAATTTGATTAATATGTGTCTTGCGGTGTTTCACCTTGAGTTTATCCTGTTTGGGTTCTCTGGATTTCTTGGACTTGGGTGATTATTTCCTTCCCCATTTTAGGGAAGTTTTCAACTATTATCTCCTCAAGTATTTTCTCATGGTCTTTCTTTTTGTCTTCTTGTGGGACTCCTATAATTCAAATGTTGGGGCATTTAACACTGTCCTGGAGGTCTCTGAGGTTGTCCTCATTTGTTTTAATTCTTTTTTCTTTTTTCCTCTCTGTTTCATTTATTTCTACCATTCTATCATCTACCTCACTTATCCTATCTTCTGCCTCCATTCTTCTACTGTTGGTTCCCTCCAGAGTGCTTTTGATTTCATTTATTGCATTATTCATTATATATTGACTTTTTTTTTCTTCGTCTAGGTCCTTGTTAAGCCTTTCTTGCATCTTCTCGATCCTTGTCTCTAGGCTATTTATCTGTAACTCCAATTTGTTTTCAAGATTTTGGATCATTTTCACTGTCATTATTCAGAATTCTTTATCAGGTAGATTCCCTATCTCTTTCTCTTTTGTTTGGTTTGGCAGGCATTTATTCTGTTCCTTTACCTGCTGGGCATTTTTCTGCCTTTTCATCTTGATTATATTGCTGTGTTTGGGTGGCCTTTCTGTATTCTGGCAGTTGGTGGTTCCTCTTTATTGTGGAGGTTCCTTGCTGTGTGTGGGGTTGGACGGGTGCTTGTCAAGGTTTTCTGGTTAGGGAAGCTTGTGTCAGTGTTCTGGTGGGTGGAGCTGGGTTTCTTCTTTCCGGAGTGCAATGAAGTGTCCAGTAATAAGTTTTGAGATGTTATTGGGTTTGGTGTGACTTTGGTCAGCCTATATGTTGAGGCTCAGGGTTATGCTTTGTGTTGCTGGAGAATTTGCATGGTATGTCTTGCTCTGGAGCTTGTTGGCCCTTGGGTGTAGGTATGGAGGCATTTGATGAGCTCCTATAAATTAATGTTCCCTGGATTTGGGAGTTCTCTGGTGTTCTCAGGATTTGGACTTAAGCCTCCTGCCTCTGGTTTTCAGTCTTATTCTTACAATAGCCTCAAGACTTCTCCATCTATACAACACCAATGATAAAACATCTAGGTTAATGATGAAAAGTTTCTCCACTGTGAGGGACACCCAGAGAGGTACACAGAGTTACATAGAGAAGAGAAGAGGGAGGAGGGAGATAGAGGTGACCAGGAGGAAAAGAGGGGGAATCAAAAGGGGAGAGAGCAAGCTAGCCAGTAATCACTTCCCTATGTGCTCTCCATAGTCTGGATCCCTCAGAGATGTTCACAGAGTTACACAGAGAAGATAAGAGGGACGAAGGGGACAGAGGTGGCCAGGAGAGTAAAAGGGGGAATAAAAAGGAGAGAGACAGATCCAGCCAGTAATCAGTTCCCTAAGTGTTCTCCACTGCCTGGAACACACAGAGATTCACCGAGTTGGGTAGAGAGGAAAAGGGGGAGAGGGGAGATAGAGGTGACCTGGTGGGGAAAAAGGAGAGTCAAAAGGGGGAGAGAGCAATCAAGTCAGTGATCTTGCTCCCAAGTAAAAATGGGTACTGAAGATTGGGTTCTTAAAGGTACAAGTTCAATTAAGTCACTCAGTCGTGTCCAACTCTTTGCGACCCCATGAATTGCAGCACGCCAGGCCTCCCTGTCCATCACCAACTCCCAGAGTTCACTCAGACTCACGTCCATCGAGTCAGTGATGCCATCCAGCCATCTCATCCTGTGTTGTCCCCTTCTCCTCCTGCCCCCAATCCCTCCCAGCATCAGAGTCTTTTCCAAAGAGTCAACTCTTCGCATGAGGTGGCCAAAGTACTGGAGTTTCAGCTTTAGCATCATTCCTTCCAAAGAAATCCCAGGGCTGATCTCCTTCAGAATGGACTGGTTGGATCTCCTTGCAGTCCAAGGAACTCTCAAGAATCTTCTCCAACACCACAGTTCAAAAGCATCAATTCTTCGGCGCTCAGCTTTCTTCACAGTCCAACTCTCACATTCATACATGACCACTGGAAAAACCCTAGCCTTGACTAGATGGACAAAGTTGATAACAAATACCCAAAAGCAAAGATTAAAAATCTTGAGTAGAGGTTAGATTGTCAAGAATACAATATTAAAACAAAACAAAACAATGCAAAACAAACAAAAAATACAAAGTCACAGAAATTTTATATATATATATATATATATATATGAAGTTTGCTTTAAAAATAGCGTCTTTTTTTTTTTGCAAGGTAATAGTAGGTTACAAAAATGAAAATTAAAGGAGTAATGGGGGCTTAAAAATAATTTAAAAAATAAAATAAAATAATTTTTTTAATTAAAAAAATGATAATAGTAAAAATATATCTAAGACTTTCTCTGGAGCTGTTGTGGACAGTGTGAGGCCAGTTCATTTTCAGATAGTTCCTTGGTCCGGGTTGTACTTCTCACCGTCTATAGGCCCCTTCCTATGTAGTCGGTTCTAACTACAGGGTTTTAATCTATTGCACCTGTCACTTCCAAAGCAGTTCCCTCTGTTTATTTTAGCTTCGTCTGTTTGCTGGTCTCTTCAGGGTCTAATTTCTGCCCTGACACAAGGGGCGTGGTGTTGGTCACTTTTTTTTTAGGTTTGTTTGTTCAGTCGTGCTTTGGGGAGGGAGGAACACTGCAAACAAATATCACTGGCATGTGTTCACAGTGATTCAGCCACACTGCATTTGTCCCCGCTCACGGCGTGTGTGCCTTCCCAGCCTACACTGCTCAGACTCTAGGTTGCTCTGCTGGGAACTGTCTGATGTGGGCCCTGGCTTGCGTGCATATCCCAGGTCTAATTAGCTCAGGTTCAGGTTCTCGGGTACTCCACAAAGGCACAGACTTGGTTGGGCCTGCGTTTTGCACCCGTCCCAGGTCTAAGCAGCTCAGGTGACCAGGTCCTTGGCTCGCGTAGTCACCCCCAGTTGAAGGCTGTGACTTATCCCCTCCCCTGTCCCAGTCACTCGGTTTTCTGGGTGTACAAGGGGCACACCTTCTCAGGTGTGTATCTTCTGGGAAGCTGATCTCTGGCTGCTACCCTCCTGGCAGATTTCGACAGTCCAGAATCCCAAGAAATCTTGGTTAGCAATGAAGTCTGCTTGCAGTTTGGTATAGGATGCCTCTCTGGGGCTGCGATTGCCCCCTTCCGGCTCTGGCTGCCCTCACCTGCCTGTCTGCAGGTGATGGGCTGGTCCACAGCCGGCTAGCTCTGCTCAGTCCTTTGTTCTGTGAGCATGTCTGGTGGTGGTTAGGGCTTTTTGTGGGATCCTGGGATAGCTATCCTACAGTCTGGGTTGCTATCTCAAGCTAGTTCCCTCAGATTGCCCTCAGGCCCAGTCCTTATCCTAAACAATGCTGCCTGCTCCTCCCTGTCCCTCCCCCGCTTGCTAGTGGGGGATTCGAGCGTCTGGTCTGTTGCACCCTGGGAGATGCTGTTAGGCATGTAATCTGTGGGTTTTAATTATTTATTTATTTTTCCTCCCAGTTATTTTGCCCTCTGAGATTCCAAGGCTTGCCACAGACCCACCGGAGAGAGTATATCCTGGTGTTTGGAAACTTCTCTCTTTTTTAAGACTCCCTTCCTGGGATAGATCTCTGTCTCTACCTCTTTTGTCTCTCTTTTTATCTTTTATATTTTGTCCTACCTCCTTTCAAAGACAATGGGCTGCTTTTCTGGGTGCCTCATGTTCTCTGCCAGCATTCAGAAGTTTTTCTGTGGAATTTGCTCGGTGCTCAAATGTTCTTTCAATGAATTTGTTGGTGAGAAAGTGGTCTCCCCATCCTATTCCTCTGCCATCTTAGGACTGCCTCTCCTTTAAATTCTTATTTGTACTTTCAACTACTACAGTTTCTCAAACTTTATTCAGGTCATATCTTTGTTTACACATAGAAGGATATATTAATGTGATATTTGGAAGATAGGTTAACAATAGTTTAAAAGAGTGACTAAGATTCAGAACTTTGAACAACTACAAAAAAATTCTGTTTTCTCTCAATATTCTATGCGGTAGGTCACTCTACTGCATAAGCATGGTGTGCCCTAACTTCACTGTCTTATCTTCCAGATGTAAGTAATTTCTCTTAATTAATTGCTTAATTAAGTGCTTAATTAATGATAAATTATACCACTTATAGTATTTTATACTTCAACCTCCATCTCAATAGTTAATCTTTAAAAATCACTGTAGAAGTATATGTCCTTAGTTGAAGCAGAAGTAAAATTTATATCTTGATCAAAATTTGATGACACAAGGAATGGCACCCTTAACCATTATTTGCTTTTATGCAGGCCACTCCTTTCCATTAACTGAAGGTTTGGGGACTTGACACACAGTATTATGGTCCTACATCAAAGTTATCATGATGTCTGTGTTAAAGATACACCATTGCTTACTCTCACATTTCTTTGCCTTCAAAAAATCACTTTGGCCTCACCTCCACTTCCTCTCAGTCAGCTCTTCCATAATGTACCTGCACTTTTTCATCATGCAAACCTGACATTACCTTTTGCTTGAAGCATTTAAGTTTCCTGTTTGGTTTCTTATCTTACAGTTTTCCCCTTTTCAGAATATTCCTAATATTGCCATTTTAGTAATCTATTCAATATTTGATCCTATCAATCTATCTTTTAAAACCCTGCTTCTCTGGTGGCTTCCCTGGTGTCTCAGAGGTTAAAGCGTCTGCCTCCAATGTGGGAGACTCGGGTTTAATCCCTGGGTTGGGAAGATTTCCTGCAGAAGGAAATGGCAACCCACTCCAGTATTCTTGCCTGGAGAATCTCATGGACGGAAGAGCCTGGTAGGTGGTCCATGGGGTCACAAAGAGTCAGACATGACTGCGTGACTTCACTTTTTTTCTTTCTTTCTTCCTTCCTTCCTTTCTTTCTTTCTTTTCTTTCTTTCTTTCTTGGCTCAGATAGTAAAGGATCTGCCTGCTATGAAGGAGTCTTAGGTTTGATCCCTGGGTCAGGAAGGTTCCCTGGAAAAGAAAATGACAATCCACTCCAGTATTCTTGCCTTGGAAATCCCATGGACAGAGAAGCTTGGTGGGGTATAGCCCATGGGGTCATAAGAATTGGACATGACTTAGCAACTAAACCACCACCACCACTGACAGTTGAGATGCAATCTGAATTCCTTAGCATGTCATAAAGACCTTTGTTAATTTCTCCCCTTCTGACTTTTAAATTTCATTCCTTATACTCTCACCCACTTATGTCACTCTCCACCCACTTCTAGTCCCATGAATATGCATCAGCTCCCTTATCTTGGGGCTGCTTACCTGTTGCTCTCTCTTCCAGGAAGAGCCACATCTTCCCTGTCTTCAGCCACTCATAGTTCATCCATCACTTCTTGGTCTTCTGTGATATGCCAAGACCCTTCTTTATGGCTTTCATGGTTTTTTGTGAGTTTGTTGGAATCCTAAGAGTTTCTCTGTATTTATAAGCTTGGCCAAAAATAGACATTCACTTATAATTGTTTAATAAAATCAATGAATTCCAGCAGAAGTCACTTTGGCAGAGAGCAACAGAGCTGAGTGAGGCAGCAGACTATGGAGAATTCTCAAGTGAAAAGGGACTAAAACTGATTCTGGGGATAACTCATCATGAGATATTCAAAGGCTAGGATATTTTTTAAAAACAGGTTCCATATGTATAATTGAGGCTCCATATATATAATTTGCCTCTTGTTATCGTTAGTCACTCAGTCGTGTCTGACTCTTTGTGACCCGATGGACTGTAGCCAGTTAGGCTCCTTTGTCCATGGGGATTTCTTTTTCTATAAGTAATATTTCTTAGGACATATTAGAGCTTGGGCATAAAGTATTGGCATTGGACTTAAATTGTGAGTCCAGCTGAGTCCAACAGAGAGACTTTCTCCACCATAAAACAAGGATAAACACTGAGAAAAACTTAATTTTTGCATAGATGCCCCTCGAATGATGGAAACACTAGAATAAAGTCAATATAATATGAACACTGGAGAACACCAAAAGAACATTTGAACTTAGAATGAGAAAAATGGAATTCTGTTATTAGCTTTCCATTTTCCAGCCACGGGCCATGATTAATCCTTCAGACTTTCTGAATTTCTAGGTTCTTGTTCTTCTAAATGGCAATAACAAAAAGGTCAGGATACCTCACAAGATGATTTTATCCAGTTGGACAAAATATATGAAAGTACTGTGGATACCAGAAAGGCATCTGTTAAGAGAGAGAAAGCATAAGTCATATGCAATTACATTTAATATATTGTAAAATGGAAATAGAAATTTAAAAGGCCTCCTATGTAATCCCAGTGACAATTGAGGTTCCATATGGCTTGTCGTCTCTTCTTTTCACAGCTATTTATAAGGCCTCCTCAGACAGCCATTTTGCTTTTTTGCATTTCTTTTCCATATGGATGGTCTTGATCCCTGTCTCCTGTACAATGTCTCCTTACAAATAGCTGTGAAAAGAAGAGAAGAGAAAAGCAAAGGAGAAAAGGAAAGATATAAGCATCTGAATGCAGAGTTCCAAAGAATAGCAAGGAGAGATAAGAAAGCCTTCCTCAGCGATCAATGCAAAGAAATAGAGGAAAACAACAGAATGGGAAAGACTAGAGATCTCTTCAAGAAAATTAGAGATACCAAGGGGACATTTCATGCAAAGATGGGCTCGATAAAGGACAGAAATCGTATGGACCTAACAGAAGCAGAAGATATTAAGAAGAGGTGGCAAGAATACACAGAAGAAATGTACAAAAAAGAGCTTCATGACCAAGATAATCATGATGGTGTGATCACTCACCTAGAGCCAGTATTCCTGGAATGTGAAATCAAGTGAGCCTTAGAAAGCATCACTACGAGCAAAGCTAGTGGATTTGAGCTATTCAAATCCTGAAAGATGATGCTGTGAAAGTGCTGCACTCAATATGCCAGCAAATTTGGAAAACTCAGCAGTGGCCACAGGACTGGAAAAGGTGTTTTCATTGCAATCCCAAAGAAAGACAATGCCAAAGAATGCTCAAACTACCGCACAATTGCATTCATCTCACACGCTAGTAAAGTAATGCTCAAAATTCTTCAAGCCAGGCTTCAGCAATAGGTGAACTGTGAATTTCTATATGTTCAGCTGGTTTTAGAAAAGGCAGAGGAACCAGAGATCAAATTGCCAACATTTGCTGGATCATCAAAAAAAGCAAGAGAGTTCCAGAAAAACATCTATTTCTGCTTTATTGACTATGCCAAAACCTTTGAGTGTGTGGATCACAATAAACTGTGGAAAAGTCTTAAAGAGATGGGAATACCAGACCACCTGACCTGCCTCTTGAGAAGCCTATATGCAGGTCAGGAAGCAACAGTTAGAACTGGACATGGAACAAGAGACTGGTTCCAAATAGGAAAAGGAATATGTCAAGGCTGCATATTGTCACCCTGCTTATTTAACTTATATGCAGAGTACATCATGACAAACGCTGGGCTGGAAGAAGCACAAGCTGGAATCAAGATTGCTGGGAGAAATATCAATAACCTCAGATATCCAGATGACACCACCCTTATGGCAGAAAGTGAAGAAGAACTAAAAGGCCTCTTGATGAAAATGAAAAGGAGAGTGAAAAAGTTGGCTTAAAGCTCAATATTCAGAAAACGAAGATCATGGCATCTGGTGCCATCACTTCATGGGAAATAGATGGGGAAACAGTGGAAACAGTGTCAGTCTTTATCTTTTTGGGCTCCAAAATCACTGCAGATGGTGACTGCAGCAATGAAATTCAAAGACACTTACTCCTTGGAAGGAAAGTTATGACCAAACTAGATAGTATATTCAAAAGCAGAGACATTATCTTGCCAACAAAGTCCTTCTAATCAAGGCTGTGATTTTTCCAGTAGTCATGTATGGATGTGAGAGTTGGACCATACAGAAAGCTGAGTGCTGAAGAATTGATGCTTTTGAACTGTGGTGTTGGAGAAGACTCTTAAGAGTCCCTTGGACTGCAAGGAGATCCAACCAGTCCATCCTAAAGGAGATCACCCCTGGGTGTTCATTGGAAGGACTGATGCTGAAGCTGAAACTCCAGTTATTTGGCCACCTCATGGGAAGAGTTGACTCATTGGAAAAGACCCTGATTCTGGGAGGGATTGGGGGCAGAAGGAGAAGGTGATGACATAGGATGAGATAGCTAGATGACATCACCGACTCAATGGACATGAGTTTGAGTGAACCACGGGAGTTGGTGATGGACAGGGATGCCTGGCGTGCTGCGATTAATGGGGTTGCAAAGAGTCAGACATGACTAAGTGAACTGAACTGAACTGATGGCTTGTCTAGAGTCTCATATAGTCTTAATAATAGGTTCAGACAAAAAGAAGCCCACTTTCTTATGTATACCAGCAAAGAATTTTTTCTACACTTGAGGTAAGGACAGTAGACTTTGTGAATTGTTGGTATGATTCTCTTCATATTACCTTCAAGAACAGGAAACTGAAAACAAACAATTTGAAATGGAAAAAAAAAAAAGAAGTTAAATATTAAGCTGTGAGAAACACCTCACTAAATGATATTCTACAATTGTGTTTGTGTGTGTATTTCAAATGTATTTGTCTGTAATCATAAGCTTCAGCTTACGGATCTGAGTTGCAATGATACTCACAGCTAATTTTAAAATGGGAATGGTTTCATAACTTCAACATAACTTTACTAATCTCCTTTCTTTACCCCTGAATATTTCTCCTCTTTCAGCTGCTCACAAGCCCCTTATTTATCAAAACCTGAAATTTCCCCCTCAAACTCCTGCCATCAAGTACTTTTGTTTTCCTCCTCTCTGTCCTTAATGTGTTAATATGGAGATTGACTGTTCTTTTTATATTGTCTACAATCTTACTTCTGTGAGCTGGTGATAAAATTAACACAAGTTGAGTTCTTACTGGTTTTCACCATTGCACAGGGATAGTGAATAAAACTCAATTTTTTGGAATATCAACCAATTAATATTTTAACTTTAAAATATCCAATTTTATTTTATTATTTTTGAAATTGTTTTGGAGTATAGATGATTTATAATGTTGTGTTATACATACATATGTATTCATTATTTTTCAGATTCTTTTCTCATATAGGTTATCACAGAATGTTTAGTGGAATTCCCTGTGCTGCATGTATCTTTTTGAATTATGATTTTCTCCAGGTATATGTCCAGTGTGGGATTGCTGGGTTATATGGTAGTTCTGTTTTTCATTTCTTAAGGAACTGCCATACTGTTCTCCATAGTGATTGTACCAATTTACATTCCCACCAAAAATATGAGAGGGTTCCACTTTCTGCACACCCTATCTAGCTTTATTGTTTGTAGACTTTTTGATGATGGCCATTCTGACTGGTGTGAAGCGGTACCTTATTATAATTTTGATTTGCATTTCTCTGATAATTAGTGATGTTGAGCACCTTTTCATGTGCTTTTTGGCCATCTGTATGTCTTCTTTGGAAAAGAAAAATAGGTAGATTTTGCTAACATCTCTGGTGCATCCCACTATCTTCTTTCTGTCTTTGTGTAATTCCAATATCCCACTATCAGTAACTAGATTATTGAGTGACAAAGAATAATAAGAAAATAAAGAGAAGATATGGAACATTCAGATGTTAATTAATTTTGTTGCAGTCACATTTAAAGCCATACATAATATAAAGTGGTAATAATTATGAAGATAATCTAAAAATCTAAAAAGATGATGATTATATTAATTAGGGCTCTTAGTTGAAAGTACCAGAAATCCAGTTCTGGGTATGCTTGGTAGAATGGGGAAATAATGGGATGGATAATTTTAAATTTAAAAAATTAAATTAAAAAAATTAAAATGTAAATATAATGAAGTACTCACTTTATATCAGGAGAGGTAAAATCATGTGGGGAGCCAAATTCAACTATATTCCTCTATAAAGTATGTTCATCATTCATTCTCTATCTTCTGCTTTTCCCTCTCCCTCTCTGTCTCATTCTCTCACATACCTTCTCTCCAGTGCCTCATTTCTTCTTTCTCTTACCTGTGTGTTTGTTATATTTTCTTGATGCAAATAGAATGTCTGTTTTTACCTGTCAAAGAATATGATTGTCATCAATCCCCACATTTCAGTTTTTGCAACTCATGGTACCAAATTAGAGGAACCTATTTGTGTGTTTGTGTGTGTGTGTCTGTGGCATTTTCTAATTCCTAGAATGAAAAAAGAACAGAAAAGAACTCAGAGAAGCTCTCTGATAGCCATTAGTTGTTGTTTAGTTGCTAAGTTGTTTAAGTCTTTTGTGACCCTTTGGACTTTAGGACCTGCCAGAGTCCTCTGTTCATGGGATTTCCCAGGCAAGAATGCTGCAGTGAATTTCCATTCTCTTCTCCAGGGTATCTTCCCGACCCAGGGATTGAACCCACATCTTCTTCCTGGCAGGAGAATTCTTTACCACTGAGCCACCAGGGAAATTCCTGATTAGCCATTCCCCTTGATAGATCAATAGTGGTAGAGGAGATGAGAACTAAAAATCATGGTACTCTTGTGCAAACTCACAGGAAGAATAATGAAAGAAACAGTTTCCAGATAAAGGGGAGATATTTCTTATATTATCATCCTCAGTTCAGTTCAGTCACTCAGTCATGTCCGACTCTTTGCGACCCAATGGACTACAGAATGCCAGGCCTCCCTGTCCATCACCAACTCCCGGAGTTTACTCAAACTCATGTCCATTGAGTCACTGAAGTCATCCCCCCATCTCATCCTGTCATCCCCTTTTCTTCCCACCTTCAATTTTCCCCAGCATCAAGGTCTTTTCCAATGAGTCAGTACTTCACATCAAGTAACCAAAGTATTGGAGTTTCAGCTTCAACATAAGTCCTTCCAATGATTATATAGGACTGATTTCTTTAGGATGGACTAGTTGGATCATCTTGCAGTCCCAGGGACTCTCAAGAGTCTTCTCCAACACCACAGTTCAAAAGCATCAATTCTTCGGCACTCAGCTTTCTTTATAGTCCAACTCTCACATCCATACATGACCACTGGAAAAACCATAGCCTTGACTAGATGGACTTTGGTGGCAAAATAATGTCTCTGCTTTTTAATATGCTGTCTAGGTTGGTCATAACTTTTCTTCCAAGGAGCAAGCATCTTTGAAATTTTGGCTGCAGTCACCATCTGTGGTGATTTTGGAGCCAAAGAAAATAAAGTCTCTCATTGTTTCCATTGTTTCCCCATCTATATGCTGTGAAGTGATGAGACCAGATGCCATGATCTTAGTTTTCTGAATATTGAGTTTCAAGCCAACTTTTTCACTCTCTTTCACTTTCATCAAGAGCCCTTTAGTTCCTCTTCACTTTCTGCCATAAGGGTGGTGTGATCTGCATATCTGAGGTTATTGGTATTTCTCCTGGCAATCTTGAACCCAGCTTGTGCTTTATCCAACCCAGCCTTTCTCATGATGTACTCTGCATATAAGCTAAATAAGCAGGGTGACAAATACAGCCTTGATGTACTCCTTTCCTGATTTGGAATTAGTCTGTATTTCCATGTCCAGTTCTAACTGTTGCTTCCTGATCTGCATACAGATTTCTCAGGAGACAAGGCCGGAAGCTGACTGTGGCTCAGATCATGACCTCCTTATTACCAAATTCAGACTTAAATTGAAGGAAGTAGGGAAAGCCACTGGGCCATTAAGGTATGACCTAAGTCAAATCCCTTATGATTGTACAGTGGAAGTGACAAATAGATTGAAGGGATTATATCTGATAGAGTGCCTGAAGAATTATGGACAGAGGTTTGTGACATTGTACAGGAGGCAGGGATCAAGACCATCCACATGGAAAAAAAATGCAAAAAGGTTGTCTGAGGAGGCCTTACAAATAGCTGTGAAAAGAAGAGAAGTGAAAGGCAAAGGAGAAAAGGAAAGATACATCCATTTGAATGCAGAGTTGCAAAGAATAGCAAGGAGAGATAAGAAAGCTCCTCAGTGATCAGTGCAAAGAAATAGAGGAAAACAATAGAATGGAAAAGACTAGAGATCTCTTCATAAAAATTAGAGATACCAAGGGAACATTTCATGCAAAGATGGACACAATAAAGGACAGAAATGGTATGCATGAAACAGAAACAGAAGATATTAAAAAGAGGTGGCAAGAATACACAGAGAACTATACAAAAACGATCTTCACAACCCAGATAATGATGATGGTGTGATCACTCACCTAGAGCCAGACATCCTGGAATGCAAAGTCAAGTGGGCCTTGGGAAGCATTGCTACAAACACAGCTAGTGGAGGTGATTGAATTCCGGTTGAGCTATTTCAAATCCTAAAAGATGATGCTGTGAAAGTGTTGCACTCAATATGCCAGCAAATATGGAAAACTCAGCAGCGGCCACAGGACTGGAAAAGTTCAGTTTTCATACCAATCCCAAAGAAAGGCAATGCCAAATAATGCTCAAACTACCACACAATTGCATTCATCTCACATGCTAGTAAAGTAATGCTCAAAATTCTCCATGCTAGGCTTCATAGTACATGAACCATGAACTTACAGATATTCAAGTTGGTTTTAGAAAAGGCATAGGAGCCAGAGATCAAATTTCCAAGATCTATTGGATCATTGAAAAAGCAAGAGAGTTCCAGAAAAACATGTACTTCTGCCAAATCAAAATGGAAAAAAAGAGCACATACAGCTATTAAAGTGCAATTTTTAGTTGCTGTTTTATATTTTCAGAAATGTCATTTATATGAGCAGCTTGTTCTATGCTTAGGGTGTAATTAATACTTGGAATTCTCATTCCTCCATGGTACTGAAAGAACTCAAATCAGATTAAAAAATTTATAATGGCCAATTATTTGTTTGCTAATTATACTTTAGGGCATAAATTGTATTAGAGTTTCAGGACGGTGATTATTCCTCAGAAGTTATGTACACTAAGCATAATTTCTTTGGAAAATTTATCATATTTTATTTTCTACCTTTTTTGTTGTATAAATCATTTAATGAAGGACTTTTTTCTATGAAATAATCCTGTACTAGCTTATAAAACTATCGCAGATTCTGTTTATTTGATCTAAGGTTCTATTTTACTACAAGTATTGCTAAATTTGTAGCATACATGTGTGCTCAGTTCCTCAGTTGTGTCTGACTCTTAGAGACCCCATGGATTTGTAGCCTGCCAGGTTCCTCTGTCCGTGGGATTTCTCAGGCAAGAATACAGGAGTGGTTTGCCATTTCCTCTGCAGGAGATCTTCCCTACCCAGGGATCTAACCCATGTTTCTTGAGTCTCCTGTATTGGGAGGCAAATTCTTTACTATTGTGCTACCTGGAAAGCCCCTGTAAATCTGTAGTATAGACATAAAATTTCATATGGGATTCACATTATATCAATGTTAGGAAATTATTTCCCATTCACTTTATTCCAAAATTTTATATATTCTAGCAGGGAAATTTTTGCCAAATATTAGAAATATCCTTGAAGTTAGGACAAATCAAGTAACGTTATGAAGAAAAGATGTCATATGTCATTCTTTCAATACTTTGAAAGAATCCCTCTTAATAACACCAGCTAAGATCATAGAGTTCTAGCTGTCCTCCAGTAAGTAGTTTTAGCTGATTATGTGTTTTGGATAGAGAATGGGTCAATATAATGCCAAAGGAAACAAAAACAGTTACTCAAAAAGACATATGTACCTCCATTCCATTGCAGCATTATTTATAAGAGTAGAGAATTTATTATTTTGACTGTTCAAATAATCTTTCATAAATTTGTTTCTTTTTTTAAGTTAGTTTTTATATTCAGGGAAATAACTCTACTTGTACTTAATGTCTTTTTCATGATAAATGTTAAAGGATTCCCACTGGTAGCCTTGTGTTGTTATCAACAAGAATGTCTCTCAATGTTAGCCAGTGATTGAAAAATAGACCAAGTTTAGTAGACCCAAATCTGGCCTGATTTTAATTTTGTCTGTTATATTAGCCAGTACTTCTGAATATCTATAGTTCAATAACTGCATTTGAAATTATGATACAAACTCCAGGAATCTAAAGTGCAATGTGATTTGTCAATGATTAAAGCATATTTATTATTGAGGTAGAATAAAATGCTGTTGGAGAAGGAAATGGCAACCCACTCCAGTGTTCTTGCCTGGAGAATCCCAGGGACGGCGAAGCCTGGTGGGCTGCCGTCTATGGGGTCGCACAGAGTCGGACACGACTGAAGCAACTTTGCAGCAGCAGCAGCAGCAGAATAAAATGTACTTTACTGTTTTGATTTTTTTTTTTTTTTTTTAGTTTTTTTTCACACCTCCTTCTCTTCCTTCCCCTCCTTCTCCCTGTCTCTGTCACCCTCCTCCTCCTTTCTGTCTGTCTGTCTCTCTCCTTCCTCTCTTCTCGCTTTTCAATTCAATCTATGCATGTGTGGGTGGGTAGCCTTTAGTAATCAGAATATTAAATCAGAAGCTCCTTCTTTAACTCAGCATGTAAACAGAAGTTTAATAGAACACCATTCCACTCATCTTTATCTGTAAAAGGAAATCGTAAATATTCATCATGGATCCATGTCACATTTTCTACGGAAGTATAAGAGCTTATTTAAAACAAATAAGACAATTTTGACTAGAGAAGGGCAGATAACAGAGGGGGAAAATGTTGATAAAATCTTGGGAATTGCAGAGACTGGTATTTTTTAACTTTTCTAACTATAGAGAGAAAAATCAGGCAAGAGATGTGCTTAATCTCACATACAGTGGTTTTCCAGAAGGATTTAATAACTTCTCAAGGCTTCATATATATTTAAGAATTGCTGCTTTAGCTTTACTAACATCAACATCACAAATTTTCATACCAAGATGTATTTAATGCCATTTGTTACTTTTTTTTTTTAAATAGACTTTTTGTTTTACAGTAGTGTGGCTCATAGCAAAATTACATGGAAAGTACGGAGACCACCCATATAGCTCCTACCCCAATGCACACACTGCCTCCTCCATTGTCAATATCCCCCACCAAAGTGACAGACTTGCTTTAATTGATGATTCTATATTGATGCAGCGTTATCACCCAAACTCCGTAGCTTATACTAGTGTTCTCTTGGTGTTTTATATTTTATGGCTTTTAACAAATGTATAATAACACATATCCACCACTACAGTACCTTACTGTATATGGTATGTTTCACTGTCCTAAAAATCCTCTATGCTCTATTCTTAAAATCCTCTATGCTCTATTCTTCCCTCTTCCCTAACCCCTGGAAACCACTGGCTTTTTAATTATCTCCAAAATTTTGCCTTTTCCCGACTGTCACATAGTTGAACTTGCCTAGTATATAGTCTTTCAGATTGACTTCTTTCACTCAATAATATGCAGTTACATTTCCTCCTGGTCTCTTCATGACTTGATAGCACAAATATTTTCAGTGCTGAATAATATTCCATTATCTTTATGTACTAAAGTTTATCCATCCCCTTGATGAAGGACATCTTCGTTGCTTCCATATTTTGGCAATTATGAATAAAGCTACTATAAACATTCATGTGCAGGTTTTCTGTGGATGTGTTTTCAGCTCCTTTGGGTAAATACTACAAAGTGTGATGATTTCTGTATGCTTAGTTTTGTGAGAAAAAGTATGCTCAGTTTTGTGAGAAACCACCAGACGCTCTTCCAAAGTGGCTGTACCATCTTGTGTTCCTACTGGTAATGAAAAAGAGTGTTGCTCCATATTCTTGGCAACATTTGGTGCTGCTGGTGTTCAGGATTTTAGCCATTTTAAAGGGTGTATAATGATTGATTATAATTTTTCATATTGCTGTTACTAAGCCCAGAGAATTAAGCAAGTTTCAGGAATATATATCAATGAAATTCCACATGAAAACTGATTTCCAAACCACATCCAAAACACAGAGACCCAAGAAATTGAAAGTTATTGTGATAAGCTTAGTTACTTTCTATCTGTGTGAACTATTTTCAAGGATATAAGAATAGTACAATAGTACCAATATTCTATTGGTAGAATAGTACCTCTCCTTAAAGCACTAAAGAGTCCAAAGTGAAATGAGTTATGAAACCAAGGATGTAAGTTTACACATCTTCTGAATGATGAGAACTATGGGTACTAGCTGATGATTAATTTGTTTCAAAGCATTTTAATTCAATTTCCCCTAAACAGGGTATCAGTCAAGTAAAGCATATTAACACAATTCCAACAACAACAACAACAACAACAACAACAAAATATCAGCAAACTTTGTTGATACTATGCCTGCTGGGAAGGAAACCATAATATTAAAAAAAAAAAAATCAGTGCTTTAGATGAAATGGGTATATTCACAGAACTTGCTTTTTTGTTGTTGTTATTAGAGGTGCTTAAAGAAAGTATCACATTTACACACACCTACATGTCCTATATTCTTTTAAAATTCTATTTTACACTGTAATGCTAAATGTAATAAAACCTCTATGTGGTAAATGCTTTCTAAGCATTAATATGTGAATTTTAGATCTTGACAGCCTGGTTTCCCTCTCCAGTATCTGAATTGTTCATGTTTTTATCTCTCTTCTTTTTAAATTACTTATCTATTTTCTCTGTATTGCTTTAGCTTTTTATTATGCATAAACTTCTGTTTTAAACAGAAAATTACTGATTCTTCACTAGTATCAAAACCTCATCATTGGTAAGCAATTTCAAATTCTCTGGAAACAGTTCAAATAAGTTTTGTAAATAAATTTGAAAATGATGGCAAGAATAGAGAGTATGAAATTTTTAGAGTCGCATAGCTTATAGGAAATTATATTTAGCCATTTTGGCTTAATATTTTAGGGTCATATTAAAGAACATGTACTAGACACTCATAAATACTCAAAGTTATAAATAATATACTTCAGCAAGTAAATAAATTATGTTGATATCAATGTATCATGAATTTTTGTGTGATAGCATTATAATAATTTAATATTAAGAGTAACTTTGTGAGGAAGGTATTAGTATTCCCATTTTCTAATGGGAAGGACTTAGCAATAGACAATACATTGGAAACTTCAGTTTATAAATTCAAAGATCGAATGACAATCAACTAGTATATGGTTACAGAACAGTGATAAGCTCTAGTGTCTCATTATAAAGAAGCAATAGTTATAAATTTTAAATTTTCGAATTAACAACAATACAAATAAAGACTAAGGATTTTCATATATCAACTTTTCAGAAGGTATTACTGAGAATTATTGAATTGTTTTTATTAAATAAATGTTTCCCTAATGGACATCCTTTCTATTTAAGCATAGTTGACTTCCAAAAAGATAATTTCCAAATTACCTCTCAATGTCCTCTATTAAAACAGATATCCTTTAAAACAGACAAATCAAGCTTTTCTCAATTTGTCAGCCGTAGGGGAGTTACATTGTTCAGAAGGAAAAAAGATGGATATTCTAAATAGAATGTTTTTGGATGCCTTTCATGAGACATCAGTGGGTCTTTAAAGAGAGTTTATTGATTCTTCAGGCAGCACCCGAGGCAGTCCAAGATCTATTGCTCTGTCACTTTAAAGGCAGCAGTAGATGTGCCACTTTTCCTAGGAGATCGTTCCCTTAAGACTTAAATTTCTACAAACCAATTGCATCTGTCATCTCCTGCTTGATCCACTGAGTCCCACAGGCCATGTCTGAATGGTTAAAAGCTATATTTTTGCCCCAAATGCTTGTTGGAACAAATACATTTTTGAAGGCGGAAATTCTATAAATGAAAACTATGCATCCAAACCTGTAAACATCAGCGAGAGGAGCTGTGACCAGGGGAGAAGCAGACAGTGGAATTCTGAGGAAGACAACCAGACGCAGTCCGTGGGTCACCCGGTACAGCGTCTCGGCCGCACATCCAGTGTCTCTGTGGATACTTCTAGGGAAGAGAAGTTTATTTTATAAGAAAATCCATTTCATTTTGGGATTGAAAACTTGTGAAAAATGATATTTATGTTATTCCAGAATCCAGCTTCTTCTGACTTTAATTTTATTGTCACGAGGTCAGCACTTTGAAGATTGCTGTTAGGATGACGTAAACAAAACATATTTCTTTCATTTTTGTATTTGCAGTATAGTCAGTCGCTCTCCTTGTCATGTCCTTGGAATGCACTGGGTTTTGCAGTGTTCCTTAAAGTAAGTGTTCAACTGAAAAATACATATATAATTGACAGTATAAGTAAAGGATGAATAAAAATTTTAAGTAGTTCTGGATCAGTGTCCAAACCCACTAGAACTCATAGGCCCTTCTTCTAGGTGATGGCTTGAGTGTGTGTTTTGTCATATGAAGGATTTCTGAAAAATGAGATGTGCCTTTCTCACGAGGAAAGAAAGGAAATATATTTAGGTGTAGATTCAAATACATTTGGATTATCATATATATTTTAAAGTACATGTTAGAGAAAAGCTTGTGCTTATTAGCAGATGGTAATCTCAAAAATTATTATGTATTAGTTATTTTAAGATCAGTTTTACTAACTAATATGGTTTCATCAGTTAAATATGAGCAGCTGCTGTTAGTGAGTAGGTGTTCACATTCCTATGAATACACCAATTAGGAATCAAGTTCCATTTCTAAAGCAGCAATTTTGGAGAATTATAGTACAGGGATAAGGACGTGAGCTTTACAGTCAAATTATTTGATCTGCTTCCTTCTTTACCAATTCAATTCAAACAAATATGTTTTTGTCTCATGGGTCTGTCATGCCTATTTAATTTGATTTGCTCAAATGCTTGGATTAACAAGGTTTGACAGTCCAACTACCTCATTGCTGAGACAATTGGACCTTCCTACCTCCCTCCTACCAGATATAATACTCAGCAATGTGTTCTGGGGAAACAGAGTGGGATCAAATGATACATAAGATTCAATATGTGTGCATGAGCCTTGGTGCCTAAATTGGGACTGTGTCTTAGAAATGTGGCATGTGAAAAGATACTCTGTATACCTCCTATGGTATGAATGCAGTCTTAAGAGATGTATTACTCCAATACAACTTTACATGTCTTGTACTAAGGACTTTCAGTTTGCCAGTTAAATGATTACTTAGAACAGAAAAGACATTGTGATATTCCCCGAGCCCTCCTGGTACAAAGCCATCTAAAATAAAAATATTTAAAATTAATCTTTCAATAGCAAGATAGTAAGGAAATCCTCAGAAGCTATCGACAGAAAGCTTAAATATAGGAAAATAAGCAAATACTGAAGATGGATGTTACCTTGGGATCTCTGCCAAGTAACTCCTGCCCTGTAACTTCAGTTTTAAAGACCATATGTGAGTGACACATATTAGGATATATATAATGGTAAAGTAAGTGAGAGATTCAGAATTAACTCAGAGCCCTCAAACAATGATGCCCTTTGGGGATGAAATAAAACAAACCTTTTTTTTTTTTTTGTTTGTTTGATGTGAAATATTAACATCAAGAAAAATTTGCCTCTGAGTAGCTTTAGGAAAACAAACAAACAAAAAACAAACATCTCCTGAGAATTCATAACCATCCTTCCTGGCTTAGGGACTAGAAATAACACTAATTGGTCCTGAAACCCACAACCAGAAATTTTATTTTCAATTGATCCTCAGGTGCCTGTTAGAAGCATATGCAAGTCTTCTCTGGAGAGAAAAACACATTCAACACTGTCTTCAAGATAATCCCACAATAAACTTCCAGGAAAAGTTATTCTTAAAAAACAACAACAACAAAACCCACAAGACACACAAGGAGAGATAGCTTTTATAGTCAACAGAAACACAAACTACAGAATGAGATACTCATAGACTGCTGCTTTTGAAATTCTCATCACGGAATATTAAATAACTATGCTGCTGCTGCTGCTGCTGCTACTAAGTCGTTTCAGTCATGTCCGACTCTGTGCGACCCAATAGATGGCAGCCCACCAGGCTTTGCAGTCCCTGGGATTCTCCAGGGAAGAACACTGGAGTGGGTTGCCATTTCCTTCTCCATTGCGTGAAAGTGAAAAGTGAAAGTAAAGTCGCTCAGTCGTGTCCGAGTCTTAGCGACCCCATGGACTGCAGCCTAACAGGCTCCTCCATTCATGGGATTTTCCAGGCAAGAGTACTGGAGTGGCTTGCCATTGCCTTCTCCGAAATAAACTAGGTTTAAATGAAAAAAAAAAAAAAAGTATCAAATTATGGCTAAGAGATAAGACTTTCAAGATGATCAAATGGAACTGAAAAATTATAGCATTTCTAGAAAATATGTAAAATACACAATAACATTAAACCAAAAACTAGATGCAGTGAAGAAATTAAGGCAATTAAAAAAAATGAAAGAGGCGTATCAGAAATTGGCACAGAAAGATGAGATAAAACTATGAAAGATAGTTTAGAAGACATGTGCAGTCATAGGCTATAACATTTATGCTTCCATCTAATTGAAGTCTAAAACAAAAATTAGAACGGGAATAAGCAATAGAGGTAATACCTAGAATTTTTGAGAATTAAAAGGAATGAAAACCCCAAAGCAGGAAAAATTAATTGTAAAAATTCCAAAGCAGGGTAAATAAACAAATGTCAACATCTAAATGCTACTAGAAACTGCAAAACACCAAAGAGCAATTTGTGAAAACTGCTGGGGATAAGAGACACTTTACCTACATAGGGAAGGAAACTAAACTAACAATGGCTTCTTAATGGCAATAATAAAACAAAGAGATCGTTAAACAGTACCTTCAGGGTACTGAGAACGCAAGACTACACAGAATTAAATAAACAGTGAAATTATCTTGGTGAATAAGAGTGACATCAAAATGTTATTCAACTCATTATCATTAAAATTTCTACTTTCTGAAAATTGATATTTATTCTGATTTAATAGTATTCCAAATAGTTTGTTTCAACATGTTGAAAATAACTTCAAAAATTTTGTGTGAGAAGAAAAGTTCAAAGAAAGCCAAATAAACTTGCAATTAAAGAAATGAAAAGCAAAAAACAAAAAGGGGGGGTGCTTTTTAAGTTAAGTAGTGACTTAATCAGATAACAGAATATTTTAAGATATACGAATTTAAAACAGTGAGGGAAATGATGCAAGGAAAATAAGTGACCTCTGTGGGGAAAAAATTGATCCCTACTGCATACTGTACACAAATTCAAATGAGTAAAGGACAGAATTATATAAGGCAATATTTTTAAAGATTTTTAAGAAAATCAGAATAACATCCTAGTAGGTGTGGATTTTGTCAACAAAATGCAAACATACATAATAAGCTAAAGGAAAAAGCTGAAATCTATTACATTAAAATGAAAAGTTTTTTTTTTCTTCTAGGAATAGCGTGAGTGCATGTGTGCTCAGTTGTGTCTGACTCTGCCACCCCATGACCTGTAGCTCACCAGACTCCACTATCCATGGAATTCTCCAGGCAAGAATACTGGAGTGAGTTGCCATTTCCTTCCCTAATAGCTCAGAGGATAAAAAATCCACCTGTGACACAGGAGACACAGGTTCAATCTTCAGATGGGGAAGAACCTCTAGGGTGGAAAAAGGCAACCCACTCCAGTATTCTTGCCTGAAAAATCCCATGGACAGAGGAGCCTGGAGGGATACAGTCTGTGGGGTCACAAAAGAGTTGGACACAACTGAACAACTAAACACATAACATTAGAATAGCATAAAGTAAGAACCAAATCAAAGCACAAGCAGAGAGAAAATATTTGCCTTATATATATTACTGACAGGAGATATTTACTGTCTATCACTGACAATAGATTTTATAATGGACTAAATGTGTTCTCAAAACTTAAAATTGAAGTCCTACTCCCTAATGTGATAGTATTAGGAGGTGGAGACTGGGAGGTAATGAAAAAAGAGCCCTTGCCAATGGTATTTGTCTCTTTGTAAGAGGAAATAGATTATCTCTCTCAGCCTTGTAATTTAAGGAAAAGATTGTCTGCAAACCAGGGAAAGTGACCTCCCCAGGCACTAGATCTGCTACACTTCGATTGCAGAATTTCTGGCCTCCAGAACCAGGAGAAATAAATGTTTGTTGCTTTAAACCACACACTCTCTGGTATTCTGTTATAGCAGCTCAAACTGATTAAGATACATTTTTTATCTAAAAAAAATTATATATATAGAAATATATATATATATTTGTGTGTGTGTGTATATATATATACATACTATACATACTATATTTATACAACAATAAGTAAAAGAAAAACTAGCAAACAGGAAAAAACATATATATGAATGTACATGTATGAATATATATGTGTGTGTGTATATATATATATATACATTCACAAATTGGGATATATATACATCCTGAAATGAGTATAAAAATATTAATCAAATTCAAACATAATATTTAGGGGTGAAAAAATAAATCACCAAAGAATAGACAAAATGAGTCCATTTATATAATGGTAAAACAAAACTAAATGGTGTGTTGTTTAAGGAATATGCATATTGCCTACAATTATTAAAAAATTAAATACCAGAGAATTTAGCATATTGAATGGTTAACAATTCAGAGTCATGTCAGTCTGATTGGAGAGGGGCATACAGGGAATCTCAAAGTTGTTGCTATGTTTTAATTCCTAAGGTGAAATATAGATACATGTATGCTTTTAATAAATATTATTAGTAGTAAGACTGTAAACTATATCCGAATAATAGGAAGCCATTTGCAATAGCCACCTTAAAAATTATTGATTGTTAAGCTTTATGCCACCATGATTGAGTCTTCAACATATGGAGTAAATAAATAGGGATGTGTCCAGATTAATTCAACATTTTTTCTGTCCAACTATATGCAAAGTTCAAAGTATTATCTTGTCAAATATGTGAAGTGTGTAGGGTAATGAAATGTCAAGAGGCAATACCATAGTCTGCTTTAATGGATTTTAGCACCAAGCTAATTTTATGCTTCAGAAATTCTTTATAAAAAAACCAAACATGTTAAAACTTTGGCTATTTCCAATTGATTTCTGACTTATTTAGTAGTATAACTAGCAAGATGGAAGAAGGAATTGTGAAAATGTTTAGAAATTGTTTACAGAGTATAGAGAAACAGCCAGGAAGTATGACATGAATGATCAGGGAGGCTCAAAACTTCAAGTACTTGATTTTAGAGATGTTTCTGCACTCAGGATACAGTTGTTCTTAGAGAAAGAAGATTAAAGGGATTAAGGATGGTATTTGTGGGATAAAATTATGTTTAATACCTAATGTGTAAAATAAAGTGAGCAAGCACTTGATATTAGTTATGGTACAAAATTTCCACAATGAGATTAATATCAACAAATTTATAAATGCTGAAACTAAATCTCAGATGTTAGGTTACTAAGTGGTCAGGTGTCAGAGCTGTGCTGAAATCATGTTTGCTAGAGAGATTGTTATTACTTATTAGTGTATAAGATGCTAGAAAGCATACAAATAAAAATTACCATTTTTAATTAAATATATGCATATATTTGAGGTACTTTAGCATTATACATAAAATAAAATTGAAAGAATGTACAAATATATCAGGGTGATGGGAAAATACAAATAGAATAGGAAGATAAGGTCAAGGAAAAATTTGAAGAGGACAATTTGTTTTTACAGAAAAGTATTTCTCACCAGAAAATATTATTTACTCCTATCTTATGGCATTGTTTAAAGCAAAATTAAAATACAGAGGAGGCAGATAAATGGATTGAAACTTTATCTAAAAATTCCTTGTAAATATCACACTTATGGGATTTGAGATTCTACATATGATCTCTGGTTTAATGTTATAAATTAAGACCTGACTTTTACTACTTCTGTGTAGATATTTTTTATTTTTATTTTTTGAACAGTATTATATTAGTTTCAGGTATATTCCATAATGATTGGATATTTGCATACATTATAAAATGATCACCACAATAATTCTAGTAACCATCTGTCCTCATAAAAATTATTATAATGTTATTGGCCATATTCCTTATGGTGTATAGTATATCCCCCATGACTTATTATATAACTAGAGGATTTTACCTCTTATTCCCCTCCCTTCACATATTTCATCCCCCACCCTCCTTTCTGGCAACCACCTGTTTTTTCTCTGTAACTATTAAGTCTATTTTCATTTTGACTTGTTTGTTTTGCTTCTTAGCTTACACATATAAGATCATGTGTATTTGTCTTTCTCTGACTGACTTGTTTCACATAGCATGATACCCTCTACATACACCTATGTTGTCATAAATGGCAAGATTTCATTTTTGTGGCTGAGTAATACTATGCTGTTTATCTGTACTACGTCTTATTTGTTGCATAGACATATGTGTGGTACTGTAACTGTGGGTATATAACATTATATATTTGTTAAGACCCATAAAATATAAAACGCCAAGAGTGAATCCTATTATAAACTGTGGACTTAATAAATAATGGTGCATCAATATAGACTCATCAATTGTAATCTCTGCTACTTTGGTGGGGGATGTTGACAATGGGAGAAGCAAAGTGTGTGTTGGGCAAGTGGTATGTGCAAAGTCTCTTACTTGCCATTCAATTTTACTGTGAAACTGCTCTAAAAATAGTTTTTTTTTTTAAGATGATATTTTGATGAAATCAAAAACATTTTTAATCTAATATCTTATTTTTATTTTTTTATTCAAAGTGACCAGGAATGTAGGAGTAGACCATAGTAAAATGTCTAGGCTAGAAGCTGGGCTCACTCAGCTAAAAATACAGTAAAGTTAAAATAAATATCAAATAAGAATCAAAGCTATCTCTCAGAACAGACCTTGGATAGATCACTGTGATCTATAGAAATAGAATGTACTAAAAATGTTTCAATTAAAATGATTCTAACATACAAACTGTAACATATTTACAGTGAAACAGACAAATCCTCAGTGTGTGTAATTAATGGTTGTAATTAAAATTAAAATAATCTCAAGTGGCATAACATCTCAGCAGAGATATTCATGGATGAATCAGCTATCACACATGGAGTTCTTGGAGAACTGAAAGGATGGCAGAGAGTGAAAGACCCAGTGGAGACAAGCACTGAACCCCACATGCCAGCTGGGCCCTTTCTAGTAGGAGGCAACACAGGCGGAATTTCATCCATTTGAATTGTATTACATAACACTTGTTTTTTGCGTGTTTGGTTTTGGTTATTCCTCTCTAATTTTTTAAGTTAGACGTATAAAAGTGGAGAGTTGAGAGAAGTTGACAAGATCAGACTTTTATAGAAGAGAGGATATTAGGAGAAAATCAAATAATGAAAGTAAATATATACAAAGTTATTTTAAAGTAAAACAGCTCTACAATGGCAACAGGTTACACAGCACAAGCCAGTCCTTGGTGTATTACAAACTTGCTGCAGCTCCTCATCATTTTCTTGAATTATCTTCCTTAATTATCAAGAAGCCTGTGAAGGGTTCAGGTTGTTTTTCTCACCAGTTTTATGCAGCTAGTACTTTAAACATTTTTAGAAACGATTTTTATTGTTTGATATTTTGTCTTTTATGTGTGTTTTATCATTGAAAACCTCAGTAGCATTTGCTACTCTACTATTTTGCTACTCATATGTTACTCTACTACTATTATCATTAATCATGGAAGCATGAGTTGATTTTGGGTTTTATTACTTAAGTCTATAGTTGTTATTTCAAATCAAATTCACACTTGACAAGGAATCAAATTATTTTTAGGTAATTACATTTACTAATTCAACAGGATTCCATTGCATAAATTGTCATAATTGTTATTTTTAATACATTGTATTTACAAAATTATTTTTACTTCTGTACCAATAACACACTAACATTATAAAATTAAATTTGAGTGTTTTGCTATTCTAGAATATCTATTGTCATTTAGATAATATTTAGTAAAGTTTGTAAATTTTTACATTATTCCAACTGTATGTGTCCATTTTCCTCTGCACGTACTAGCTTTATAAAATTTTTAGAAACACAGAAAACAACCTGATCCTCCAAAGAAATATTATGTTACTGGGTATATTGATTTAATTCAGTCTCTTAGTCGTGTCTGACTCTTTGTGATCCCATGGACAGGAATCTCCCTGTCCATCACCAACTCCTGGAGTTTACTCAAACTCATGTCTATTGAGTCAGTGGTGCCATCCAACCATCTCATCCTCTGTCGTCCCCTTCTCCTCCCGCGTTCAATTTTTCCCAGCATCAGGGTCTTTTCCAGTAAGTCAGCTCTTCCCATCAGGTGGCCAAAGTATTGGAGTTTCAGCTTCATCAGTCCTTTCAATGAGCATTCAGGACTGATTTCCTTTAGGATAGACTGGTTGGCTCTCCTTGCAGTCCAAGGGACTCTCAAGAATCTTCTCCAACACCACAGTTCAAAAGCATCAATTCTTTGGCACTCAGCTTTGTTTATAGTCCAACTCTTACCCATACATGACTACTGGTAAAACCATAGCCTTGACTAGATGGTCCTTTGTTGGCAAAGTAATGTCTCTGCTTTTTAATATGCTGTCCAGGTTGGTCATAACTTTTATTCCAAGGAGTAAGCGTATACACAGTAATACTGTGTATATAAGATGCATTTATTGATTAGATTTGTATTTCTTTGATAACATTCAAGCTTGAGTTAATTTATCAGATTTTACTTTTTATGATTTTTGCATATTCTAATTTCATTCTTTGACTGTCTTTATAGTAGGTCAATCATTTTTGCTGGTTTGTAATTTTTAAAGTAATTATGACTTGAACCTTTTGCCATGTATTTTTTCTGTCATTTTCTTTTAATAGTATTTATATTTTAAATAAAGAAGTATATTTATGAGGTTAAATTAGACTATTTTTGAGTGATATCTTCCTATTTATTCATATATCTTGCTTTACTCAAAATTTTATAAATATCAAGTTGATTTTTATTCTAATAATACTATGGTTTCTCTTTTTTCCTTTTTCTTTTGTTTCTTTTTGAGTTTAAAAGAAAGTTTTTAAAGATAGTGATTTATGCCAAATTATTGACTACTTCTAGATCCAGATTTCTAACAGGATATGTTAGGACTGAGAAAATGGCTTGAGAAAGTTGACTTTTTATTCCTATGTAAGAATTAAGTAAGAACTTTGTAAGAAGTAAGAGGAGTTTGGGGATTTTTACCAGTTGTCTTCACTTCTTGGGCAGATAGATGGCTTCTTGTTTCAAGAGTGTTCAGAAAGGAGAGTATTAAAAATGATTATGAATGGCAAAAAGCCATTCTTTAGGGATCGGTAGAATCCGCACTTTGTCTGGGGTAGCTTGTGTATTTAAACAAGAGAAAAGTGAAAGTATTAGTCACTCAGTTGTGTCAGACAATTTGTGACTCAGTGGAATGTCCATGGGATTTTCCAGACAGAAATGTTGGAGTGGATTGCCATTTCCTTCTCCAGGGGACCTTTCCAGCCCAGGGATCCAACCTGGGTCTCCGGCATTGCAGGCAGACGCTTTACCACCTGAGCAACCAGGGAAGTCCATTAAACATGAGGCTACTACTTAAATCTGTAGGGGAAAAGTGGCTAACTCAATTAATTTATTGCTAAGGAAAGGAATCTCCCAGTCATTTTAAGTAGAGATGTAATGTAAGTTTGGGGGATGTGTGAAGTTTGAGATTAGTGGATTTTTAGAAGCATACTTACTTGTATTACTTTTGAATAGGTATTGGAAATTTCTGTGTCTATAAACCACTCAGCTTTGACCCTCAGTCATTTGTAAGCCCTCTCATCTACAACGGAAGGAATATTGCTGGAATATATAACTTAGAGTTATCTTATAATCTAAGAGTTAAAATTGTAAGATTTGATGTAACCTGTAGCTTTGCTGGTTACTATCTCTATGATGTTATGTAAGTTGCTATAGCTCGCTCAGATTTAGTTTTCTCATCTGTAATATAGAGATGGTATAAAAAGGGGAAATGATCAAATAATTAAAATTTCAAAGAATCAGAAACAAACATATATATATATATATGTCTACCTTGTGAACCTATGAATTTCTCCTTCTATCACTAGGATATATGATCATCTGTGTGTTGTCCTATCTCTATTAATCTAGAAAGCATCCAGAGACCTTTTTGTTTGGGAGGCTATATTTCCATAAAGTACAAAGCATGGAAATATATGCAATTAAAATTCAATGTTTTTTAAAGTACTATTACTAGGGTCACCCAAAAAGCTTCATTATCTTTCACTAAGTATTTATTAGTCTTTCATTTGGAGCAAGGCTATTTTATTTTCATAAAAATTTACCTTCTTATCATTACATAGCAAATTTTTATTTCGAACATCAAATGCTTTAGTATGATAGTGCTATCATAAGGGCTTAATTGTTCATTTAATATTGTTCATATACCTCATGGAAAATATATCCAAATATTTGTACTCTTTGGATGTAATGCCACAAGGTTGATGGTTCCTCAAAAAAAAAAAAAAAAATTGAAATGTCATGTATCTTACCTGTTGTTGCTGTTGCTAGTTTCTTCAACCTTATATCACAACAAAACTCCCTTCTTCTTTCAAAAGATGGATCCATTGAATGAAGAAAAGAGACATTTTGAGGTAATATTTTAAGGGACTAGATTTGATAGGTAGAGTGCCTAACAACTATGGAATGAGGTTCATGACATTGTACAGGAGACAGGGATCAAGACCATCCCCATGGAAAAGAAATGCAAAAAAGCAAAATGGCTGTCTGGGGAGGCCTTACAAATAGCTGTGAAAAGAAGAGAAGTGAAAAGCAAAGGAGAAAAGGAAAGATATAAGCATCTGAATGCAGAGTTCCAAAGAATAGCAAGCAGAGATAAGAAAGCCTTCCTCAGCGATCAATGCAAAGAAATAGAGGAAAACAATAGAATGGGAAAGACTAGAGATCTCTTCAAGAAAATTAGAGACACCAAGGGAACATTTCATGCAAAGATGGTCTCAATAAAGGACAGAAATGGTATGGATCTAACAGAAGGAGAAGATATTAAGAAGAGGTGGCAAGAATACACAGAACTGTACAAAAAAGAGCTTCATGACCCAGATAATCACGATGGTGCGATCACTGACCTAGAGCCAGACATCCTGGAATGTGAAGTCAAGTGGACCTTAGAAAGCATCACTACGAACAAAGCTAGTGGAGGTGATGGGATTCTAGTTGAGCTATTTTAAATCCTGAAAGATGATGCTGTGAAAGTGCTGCACTCAATGTCAGCAAATTTGGAAACTCAGCAGTGGCCACAGGACTGGAAAAGGTCAGTTTTCATTCCAATCCTAAAGAAAGGCAATGCCAAAGAATGCTCAAACTACCACACAATTGCACTCATCTCACATGCTAGTAAAGTAATGCTCAAAATTCTCCAAGCCAGGCTTCAGCAATACATGAACCGTGAACTTCCAGATGTTCAGGCTGGTTTTAGAAAAGGCAGAGGAACCAGGGATCAAATTGCCAACATCCGCTGGATCATGGAAAAAGCAAGAGAGTTCCAGAAAAACATCTATTTCTGCTTTATTGACTATGCCAAAGCCTTTGACTGTGTGGATCACAATAAACTGTGGAAAATTCTGAAAGAGATGGGAATACCAGACCACCTGACCTGCCTCTTGAGAAACCTGTATGCAGGTCAGGAAGCAACAGTTAGAACTGGACATGGAACAACAAACTGGTTCCAAATAGGAAAAGGAGTATGTTAAGGCTGTATATTGTCACCCTGCTTATTCAACTTATATGCAGAGTACATCATGAGAAACGCTGGGCTGGAAGAAGCACAAGCTGGAATCAAGATTGCTGGGAGAAATATCAATAACCTCAGATATGCAGATGATACCACCTTTATGGCAGAAAGTGAAGAGGAACTAAAAGCCTCTTGATGAAAGTGAAAGAGGAGAGTGAAAAAGTTGGCTTAAAGCTCAACATTCAGAAAATGAAGATCATGGCATCTGGTCCCATTACTTCATGGGAAATAGATAGGGAAACAGTGGAAACAGAGTCAGACTTTATTTTGGGGTACTCCAAAATCATTGCAGATGGTCACTGCAGCCATGAAATTAAAAGATGCTTACTCCTTGGAAGGAAAGTTATGACCCACCTAGATAGCATATTCAAAAGCAGAGATATTATCTTGCCAATAAAGTCCTTCTAATCAACACTATGATTTTTCCAGTGTCTTGTATGGATGTGAGAGTTGGACTGTGAAGAAAGTTGAGTTCCGAAGAATTGATGCTTTTGAACTGTGGTGTTGGAGAAGACTCTTGAGAGTCCCTTGGACTGCAAGGAGATCCAACCAGTCCTTTCTAAAGGAGATCATTCCTGTTTGTTCATTGGAAGGACTGGTGCTAAAGATGAAACTCCAGTACTTTGGCCACCTCATCCAAAGAGATGACTCATTGGAAAAGACTCCCAGCTGGAGGGATTGGGGGCAGGAGGAGAAGGGGACGACAGGATGAGATGGCTGGATGGCATCACTGACTTGATGGACGTGAGTCTCAGTGAACTCTGGGAGTTGGTGATGGACAGGGAGGCCTGGCGTGCTGCGATTCATGGGGTCGCAAAGAGTCGGACAAGACTGAGCGACTGAACTGAACACATATTTAGCCAAAACCCTGAGACAGTATCAAAGATTAGCTATATATAAGACTGAAAAGAAATGTTAATTATTTGTAAAATGCTGCACTATTAGAGTTGTTTTTGTCTTTCTCCCTCAAAATCAATTTTGTCTCTCTCAAACTGATTAGCTGAAAGTTATCATTTTGTTGCTACCACTTAACATGCTTAAACAAGGATCTTGGAAGACATAGATGAGTTCATGGAATGTAATTAATATATTCTTTTATTGAATGCTTCTTGATATTTCAGTAATTATTTTATTCTGCTAAAATTTGGAGTACCATGCACGCTTAAATTCTGTTCTTAGATGGGTCTATTTAAGCATTTTCCCAGTTCAAAAAATTTAAGAGCTATTCATTCAGTTTGTCCCCTAAATAATATAAAATTTAGCCATTACTCCATAAATTGTGTGTGAAGATATATCAATAAAAAGATGTATCATCAACCAAAACATAATATACCCAGATAATTGACCTTAAGAACAGTTTTCATAGTTTTATTTTTATTGATTTGAACAGTTTTTCTTTTTGTTTTATGATGTGTAACTATTTCTGTGTTACTGCTTTTAATAGACTACATTTATAGAGGTATAAAGTGAGTTTTCTTTGGTAACTTGACTTTTCCCCTATTTTTACTTAGCTAATATTTTAAAGGAATCTAGCATCCAATTTTTTTTTCTATCAAAATTTCTTGAATTAAATTTGGTAACCAAAAATTAATTTTCTAACTGTGATTTGATTTTATCTGTTTTAAATTGTGCTTTCCATACACTTATATGATTTCAAATCTTCATTATGTATTAATATAATGGGAAGAAGGAAGTTCAAGTTATAAGCAAATATATTGTCACCTGTTGTCATGCCAGAAGATACTTGCTTTGGTATATGAAATGTATGAAGAAGTATGAAATTATGGATAAATCGTTCCTTCCTTTTTATTCTCCCAGAAGACCTGTCTATAGTGGGTTTTATAGAGCCTGGAGTGCATCTGTGTAATTAGCTTGGTTGCAAGCCATTCTTCCCATAGGTCAAGTCAATTAAAGGATAATGAAGGGAGACACGGCTCCAAACAGTGGCATGTGGCTCAGTGGCATAGTGCTCACCAGAGAGGGAGGACCAAGTCACATGGAGTATAGCTTTGAAATGAATTAAAATAGGATGTCGAACACTTTGAGTCCAAATCCTTCCCTCCCTTCTTTATTTTCAATCTGTGTACTTTTTCCATACTTTCTTCTTATGTTGGGCAGACCCAGTAAAGGCCTGGAGGAAGGAGTAGGAGATTCAAACATCAGTTTCAGTTAGTCATTTTCCCTGTTATGTCTCAATCTTATTACTTTCTGAGTTCATTGTTGGTGCTCACAAAGGATCCAGTTTTGATGGAATCACATATGCCCAATGTATTTGACAACTTCCAACTGAAGAAGTTCCAGAACTGAGCCTAGGATATAGCCAGGATTCAATTGGGATCATCTGAAAACTAGGAAAAATATTTGAATAAAGCATAAAAATAATACATGAAAAAATAATTTGAATGAATAATGTTAAACTGTGTTTAATTGTGATCATAAACAAAGAGCTATTTTTTAAAATTTCCTCTACAATTGTAAGGTAGAGAGAAGAGAATTTTTGGCAATAAGAAAAATAAATGGCAATGTGAGATTAATAACCAAACTCCTAGATTATGTCAACTAATCTTTTCAAACCAGTGTGCAGAGTAAATTGGCAGACACATATGTATAGATATTTGTTGCTTAATTAAAAGTCTATCAAATACTACCTCAGGATTAACTGGACTGCACAACAATTTGCCATCAACTGTGATGGGGTTTCCATCCTTTCTGCAGTTTGTTCCCTTGGCTCTGTTCTTTTGCCTGTTTTAAGGATTAAGTTGTTAAAACTTAAACTAAAAAGTAGAAAATTAAGTTCTTTTAAGTCCTTATAAGGGCTTCGCTGGTGGATCAGACATTATAGAATATACCTGAAATGCAGGAGACCCAGGTTTGATCCCTGGGTTGGGAAGATACCCTGGAGAAGGGAACGGCCACCCACTCCAATATTCTTGCCTGGAGAATCCCATGGACAGAGGAGCCTGGCAGGCCACAGTCCGTAGTTTTGCATTGCATCAAAAATAGTTAGTTGAAAAACTATGGCTAGAATACTAGAGACTTTACTTCTGGCTCTGCTGCTCACTTCCTGTGTGATTTTAAATACAGCAGTTTTACCTCTTTGTGCCTCAGTTTCCTCATTTGCTAACTGAGGGTGAGTAAACTAGATGATCTCTGAGGTTCTCTTATACCTTGAAAATTTACTGAGTCTAACCCATCTATTTTTCTTTTCTTTTCTTTTTCTCTTTTTCTTTTTTTTTTTTGGTGTGGCTGGTTTCTTTTTTTTTAGTATAAATTTATTTATTTTAATTGGAGGCTAATTACTTTACAATATTGTATTTGTTTTGCCATACATCAACATGAATCCACCACAGGTATACACGTGTTCCCCATTCTGAACCGCCCCCCCTCACCTCCCTCCCCGTATCATCCCTCTGGGTCATCCCAGTACACCAGCCCCAAGCATCCTGTATCCTGCATCGAACCTGGACTGGTGATTCGTTTCTTATATGATATTATACATGTTTCAATGCCACTCTCCCAAATCATCCCACCCTCTCCCTCTCCCACAGAGTCCAAAAGACTGTTCTATACATCTGTGTCTCTTTTGCTATCTCGCATACAGAGTTATGGTTGCCATCTTTCTAAATTCCATATGTATGCCTATCTATTTTTATTCATCAGATTTTACCCTGTAAAACAGAAAAGAGCCAAGGCTTTGTTGAGGTGAAATTATTTAACAAAGTGCAAATAACTAAAAAGTGTAAATATATTTTTAAACCACAAATAATCACTTTTTTGATTTTGAATAAACAAAGTCTGCTGCTGTATTATATGACATGTGGTATGTTATCTCTTTCTCCATCTTCCTCCTTGAGAGAGAAAACTGGAAACCTCCAAAGTCCTTCATCACCAATCCTTATTTCTCATAATGCTTTTATTTTATCATTTTCTTGAATTATTTGCATCATATGGCCATTGTTCTTTAGGAAACTAGATTCAACACAGTTGTGTGGAATCATGTTTGATTTGATTTTACCCTAGGCATCTATTTATGCCTTATAGTATCAGTACACAACCCCCTCAACACACACACGACACAAATGCTTCATTTAAGTACTGCTTTTCTATGCTGACAGGCTAAGTCCCATTTAGAAATACAGCATTTTGCTGTGAAGGATGCAAAGAAATGTAAAAATCATTTTTATGTTTAAATAAGCTTTATAAATATTGTCAGCCCTCCGTATTTGTGGATGGGGAACTCACAGATGGGGAAGGCCAACTGGATTGTTGCTTTATATTAGGGACTTGAGTTTCTGTGGGTTTTGTTATCCACAGAAGTTCTGGAACCAAATGTCTTTGGATAACAAGAGATGACTGTACTCAAAGTAACATATACTTTTTACTATCCTAATTTATTGAAATTTTGCTAATTTTAATTGAGAGAGAGTTCTTGCACTGACCATTTTATTCACTTCTAAGAATCTATTAGCAAACATAATATTATTCCTGAGCCTGCATTTGGCTATGAGCAAAAAAACCTTATGCCTCATCTCTAAATGCTATGTATAGAGTTTGAATGATACCTCCACACCTATTTTATTTCAGGTGCTACCAGCTAAACTAGAACTGGTTACAGAAAATATTGTAACGGAATTGTCATTTCATTAAAAAAAAAAAAAATAAAGGTGGGTGTATGAAGCTTCTGTCACGTCTCTCTCTATTTACAGTGAAAAGTCAATTCTAGGCAGTTTGTGTTGAAAATGACAGCGTTTCTATCAAGCTCTACATCAGCTGCTGCCTGCTAGAGTCAGAATTATCATCCTTCACTGGGCTGTCTTGCTTTATGATATCAATTAGCAAACAATCTGTTTTGTTGGCACATGGTACAATTAGGATGCAAAACACAGCGACTGTGAAACAAAACATTTTTCAGAGAGAAGGCTGCTGTGCTCAAGCACAGGGAAGGAGAAATGATACGAGTTTCATATCAGTCTTTCTCTTCTACTGATGCCAGTTTACTGACATTAATACCATGTAAGAGTATTGTTAGGTTGGCTGTGCCTTTCATTTTCTTCCTGATAATGTTAGTATTTTATTTTTAAGGACTTATACCTTTTAATCATTTCTTTTGAGTTTCAGGTGTTCTAGAAATTATATTCAAAACCCTACTTATTATAGTGTAGAAAAAATTTTTTAAAATCCTACGTTATGAAAACCAGGAGAGGCAGCACACTAGAGGGAGCTGGTAAGCTATCTTTCCGGTTTATTTATTTATTTTCATTTATCTGGTAATTTGCATATCTTTAGGGATGTTTCCACTGCTTAATCTGATCTATTTGAGACTTTTTTCTTTCTTTGTTGCTTTTTTTGGTTTGTTTTGTTTTAAAGACCAATAGGCTCATTTGATAGTTTTCATTGACCAGGAAAGTTCATTATTTTTATAAGCTTTATCCCATATGGATTGTCTGGGTGGCCTTTATACCTTTACTGAAGCCCTGCTATCTTGTACTGTGACATTTCTGATGTTTTATAAGAGAATCTCCACAGCTTCAAGTAATTGCTATTTAAGGTCCAACTGTATGGGCTTCAATATATACACAATTAACTCCTGGGTATTTCTTTTAAGCCATATTTAAACCCCAGTCTCCAGAGGTGAAAGGCAAGATATTTAAGTAATCTGCCACCTGGCTCATTCTCATGTGATTGGTACAAAAGACAGATTTCATCTTCCCAAAAATACACAAGAACAATTTTTCTTAAAAGGTCAAGTGAAATTTATTCTTCATGCTCAAAACTTTGGCATTTCAATTAACTTTTAAAAGTCACAAACAATACAGTGAGCTCTAAAATGTGCTTAAAAAGAAAGTACATTATATTTAATAAAGAAACTAAATTTAATAACTTTCTTAGAATATATTGCTGTTGCATCTTTGTTTAATGAAATTTTAGACTTTTTTTTGAAGTTCTGTGATAGTAGGAACACTAATTTGTTGTATTACCAGTGTACCTTTATTTTTTCAATTGCCTCTGTTTTCAAATATTTTTTAAAGTCACAAGTGAAAAGATGAAATAGTTATTTCACAAGTACACATGCTATAAAGAATGTAAGAAATTTAAAATGACAGTAATTACAATGTTAATAGAAATAGTAATATTCTTTCAGTGGGATACAGTTAAGACCTTGATCATAGTCCAAATCCAATCTTTGAGATCCAATATTTTATGGTAAAATGTTTCTTAGGATTTCTGCTCTCAAAGACTCAGTCTCATTTCTCAACTAGAAAAATACAAAGACTTCCAGCATATATCTCATGTAGCATGTTTTGTTTTAATATGCATATGCTGTGTGCAGGCTAAGTCCTTGCAGTCGTGTCTGACTCTTTATAACCTTATGGGCTGTAGTCCACAAGGTTCTTCTGTCCATGGGATTCTCCAGGCATGAACACTGGAGTGGGCTGCCATTTCCTCCTCCAGGATATCTTCCTGACCCAGGGATCGAACTCATGTCTCTTAAGTCTCCTGAATTGGTAGGTGGGTTCTTTACCACTAGTGCCACCTGGGAAGCCCTCTTTCTCAAAATATAACACAGGTGAAGCCCACCTTAAACTAGGACTAAAGAAATTCATCTTGAGTCTTACATCACTCTGAAATGTAAAATAGTAAATTGATCATCTTACGCTCCACCTCACCTCTAATTCTACATGCCAAGTATTATTACTATCACCATCAATACAATATACTAACACATATATATGGAATTTAGAAAGACGGTAATGATAACCCTATGTGCGAGACAGCAAAAGAGACACAAATATACAGAACAGTCTTTTGGACTCTGTGGGAGAAGGCGAGAGTAGGATGATCTGAGAGAATAGCATTGAAACATGTATATTATCATATGTGAAACAGATTGCCAATCCAGATTTGATGCATGAGATGGGGTGCTCAGGGCTGGTGCACTGGGATGACCCAGAGGGGTGGATGGGGAGGGAGGTGGGAGGGGGGTTCAGCGTGGGGAACAGATGTACACCCATGGCTGATTCATGTCAATGTATGGCAAAACCAATACAATATTGTAAAGTAATTAGTCTCCAATTAAAATAAATAAATAAAAAAAGGAGTTGACACCATAAAAAAAATTATTTTTGATTGGAAGAATTTTTCCTGTTTGAGGATGGAAAGGGAGCAAACCCATAAAAGTAGGACTCGTTTCAGCAAGATGGCTTTGTTTTTACCCTTTGCTCTCCCAGTAGTTATTTTACTTTCTATTGTCTTTATGTCTATCAGGTTAAAAGTCATTAAAAACAGGGTCTCCTCACATATTAGATCAGATGGGATCAAAATGAGTAACTAACTTGATCAAGGTCATGCTGGCAAACAAATGGAGGAGCCAGTTCAAAACTGAAAACCAGAAGGGTTGTGACTTCAAGTCCAAGGCTCTTTCTGCTTCACAAACCTCTTGTTATGCAAATATCAAAGCCTCCACCCAGATGTTTATTACAATTTCCTGTCTGTAACTTCTGAGTAATTATTGTAATGACTATTTAAGATTATTAAAGGAAGTCAATTTTTATTTTGTGAAAGATCACTATTACTTTCAATTAAAAATGTGTAAAGGCACTTTTAACATTTTCTAAGACAACTTCTATCTATTTAAACATGCATATTCAAAGGGAATATTGCCCCCCTTTTCTGGTATGGCTTTTGAAGATTGGCAACATAGTAGAAAGAGTTGAGTGTTACTATTTGTAAATACAAACAAAACATTCTTGGTTGCTAGAGATACTGATGTCCTGAGATATTTTGTCATCCTAGTAGGAAGGATTTCATCTAAAAGATTCCATGGGATCATATCCTTTGCTTTAAAACTTATAGCACTTCCAACTGAAGGACAACTTGCTGCTGCTGTTTAGTCTTTCAGTTGTTTCTGATTCTTTTGCAACCCATGAACCCTCCAGGCTCCTCTGACCAAGGGAATTTCTAACAAGAATACTGGAAGGGGTTGTCATTTCTTTCTTCAGGTGATTTTCCCAACCCAGAGATTAAACTCACATCTCTGGCTAGTCTCCTGCTTTGCAGACCAATTCTTTACTGGGGAAGCTCAAAGGACAACTACTGCACTTAAAAGTTAGACAAACATGACTTTCAAAAATCTGCTTTTTATAAGGTCACAAACTGTTTAGCATTTTTGAGTGTACTATTATGATCAGTTCTATTGTCTTGAAAAAGACTCATAGTTAATGTTAGGTAGGTAGAATAGGGAAAAGGAGTCCAAAATGGCCATGGCTAAAAGACAAGGAAGGCCAAAGGAAGGTCCAAGGACCAGAGTGAAGACTTCAGGCAGAACAAACAGAACAAACAGCACTCCCGGCTAAGCCCAATTTGCATAGGGCAGGCCCAGGTGGAGGAAAAAACATATAAAAGGAGGAGCCAAAGTGCTTTCTCTCGGACTCTATCTCCCGCGTGTGTGCGCGCATGCTCTCTCTCTCTTTCTCTCTCTCTCTCTCCCCCTCCCTCCCCACGCACTCCTCCACTCTCTTCTCTTCGAGTCTTGGATTCTCCTGCTATCTTCTAAATAAAATGGAGCTGTAACACTGATTTGCCTAAGAGCTATAACATGGTTTGTCCAAGACCCAAGAGCTGTGATGCGCCGAGGGCTTTAATGTTCCTTGCTCCAAATCTTTGTTGTGACGAGACAAAGAACCGAGGAACATACACTCACGTGACAGTTAATATTAAATACGTACATTTATGTAAATAATTTTGATCATTTGTTTTCAGTATTACAACCATACTTCATGTCCCAATTTTTTAAATGTAATTTGAAGAAAAATATTATCACTATTACATTGTAAATTCACTTAGAAATACCACAGAAATAGTTGCTGTACTCATGTGACTATACATAAGGATTTTTTTAGGGATCACCAAAGCAAGGATACATTTTGGAGTTGAAATCACATTTGAAAGGCTGTATTAAACCAACCAGTGGAAAGCCCTAGATTTATGGCATTTAAAAAATATAAACTGGACTTGCCTGGTGGTCCAGTGGTACAGAATCCTCCCACCAATGCAGGGGACACAGATTCCATCCCTAGTCTTGGAAGATTCTACATGCTGCATAGCAGCTAAGCTCGTATGCCACAGATACTGAGCTCATACCCTCTAGCCCATGCTCTGTAGCAGGAGAAGCCACCCCAATGAGAAACCCATGTGCAGCAGTGAAGACCAAGCACAGCCAAAAATAAATAAATTTTTATGAAATTGAGGAAAAAAAGTATAAACAAACACATTTTCAAAGGACACAGTTTATTATGCTCATTTCTTTAGAAAGCATTTTTTTCAAACAAATTTTTGTAGGAAAGATCTTGAAAAAAAAAAAAAAGACTTCATATATGTGTTAAATTATGAGAAAAACAAAGACTTTTATTTTATTGCTATGTAAATAATCTGTCCAATTGGAAGATTATATGAATCATCCATTTAAATTACAGGATGATCTAAAACCACTGTATAAAGTAATGCTGTGCAAACATGCTGATGTGATTGGTGACAAGGGTAATGTTACCTAACACAAGTTCCTGTGCCTGATGTACAGTGAGGCCAAAGTTAAATATGTATTGATTGATGGTGAGGCTATTGGTTGGTGTCATAGTAATAGTGCAGTGCTCTAAGACTCTTGTGCTCAGCCAGAAGCTACCAACTCCACCCACCATGAGGGCCTTGTTTCTGCAGAAGAGCTCAAAGATATTGTTATGTATGTTCCTTGAGCAGAGACCAGGATCCTGCTTTAATTGCTGCCCTAAGGTTTCTTGATTGTTCCTCCTTTGTTTAGGCATTCCCTGTTTTCCTGATTAGAAGCTGTTTGAATATGTCCTTTTGGAACTCAGGGAAGATCTGGGAGACTGAGGCCTTTATCCTGCAAATAAATGGTGGACCTGAAAAGGCTTTTGTGCCCAGGAAGGTCCCAGGATGTCCTCCTTGGTTTCAGTAAAGAGAAGTTGAATTTAGCATTACCTCTTAAATTCTCCAAAAGCCTATCACCATGACATGATGATTCTGATAGATTCAAAATTCAGAAAGATTTTTAATATTAGATATGGTTTTCTGGGATTGTAACAGCAAGAGGTTTGTGAAGCAGAAAGATCCTTGGACTTGAAACCACAGCAGATTTAGCTTAGTATTGGATCTACGTGCAGTATAGGAAGATACATCCCCTGACTGGTGGAAGGAAGGAAAAGAAGAAGGGAAGAAAGAAGGAAGGGTGAGAGAGGTGGGGAGGCAGGAACTTTAATCAGTATCCCTCAGATAGTCACTTTTACATGTTAGCTCATTTTATATTCAAGGTACAGTACCCGAAAGGGAATAACACAGAGAGGTCCAATGATGCTGAGACCTTGGCCTTTGTGCACCAGTGCCAAATTGAATCTTGGAGAGAGAGTTTTGAGTGAAGTAGAAAAGAGTAATTTTATTGCTTTGCTCAGCAAGGATGACACAGCAGACTCCTGCCTCAAAAACTGTCCCAACCCAGGAGGATTTGGTGAGTTGTATAGCAATAATTCAATGGCGAGGTTGCTGATAAGGATCAGGGAGAGTGCAGGGCCTGCACCTCTTTACTTTGGTCTCATATGGTCTAGCTGTTAGGATTCCTGGTTTTCACCCAGGCAGCCAGGGTTCGACACCCAGTATGGAAACTAAGAATACCCTTTGGGCTTCCCTGGTGGCTCAGAGGTTAAAGCGTCTGCCCGCAATGCGGGAGACCTGGGTTCGATCCCTGGGTCGGGAAGATCTCCTGGAGAAGGAAATGTCAACCTACTGCAGTACTCTTGCCTGGAGAATCCCATGGACAGAGGAGCCTGGTGGGCTACGTTCCACGGGGTCGCAAAGAGTCAGACACGACTGAGTGACTTCACACTTCACACATGGTCTCTTGACTGAGTTTCTCTGGTTCCTTTAATCTGATCTCAGGTGGTCCCCTCAAGAGCTTCTCAAGGTTATCAAACTCTGATCTTCTATTGAAGAACAACATCTTCCATTTCTTGGGAGCTTTAGTTCTGCTGTCTTCCTTACTATAGTGGTGAGTATCCCTGCTTGCCACGCGGGAGACCTGGGTTCAATTCCCTGACGGGGAGAAAACACACCCTTGGGCTTCCTACTAGCTCAGTTGATAAAGCATCTGCCTGCAATGCGGGAGACCGGGGTTCAATTCCTGGGTTGGGAAGATCCCCTGGAGAAGGAAATGGCAACCCACTCCAATATTCTTGCCTGGAGAATCCCATGGACAGAGGAGCCTGACAGGCTATGGTTCTTGGGATTGCAAGAGTCAGACAGGACTTAGTGCTACCTTTCTTTCTTTAGTTCTGTAAACAGCTTGAAGATACTATGTATCCCTGGAAGCAGAATCCAGACCTGACCCAAAGGCTGCATTGTAATCTCTTGGCTGCTCTTCCCTTGTCTCTACCTCCCTTCCCTTCCCTGATTAGCAACTGTTTGAAACACTTCCACGGCCAAGAGCCCTACCGGGTCCTGCTGGATTTCACCAATCCACCAAAGGAAGAAATAAAGGTGCTTGTCTATGAAATGTTCTAAGCTGTATGTGGCTCACATTTATTGTTCATCAGGGAAGAGACATAGCAAATGTAGACTGATAGTCTTCTTTTTTAAGGTATTATAATGTGGTATGTATGTATATGTTCACACATGCAGTTGTACATAAATGTTTATTTGTGTGTGTGAAGATGTAAGTCATGATTAGGAAATGGTAAGTCAGGATTGGAGATAAAATTATTTGATTGTGAAATTCTAAAACTAATTTAGTGAGTTTATGAATAGCTGATTTTATTCATCTGTCTGATCATGTAATCTTTAGGAAAGTCTGTAATCTTATGTTGTATGGCCCCAAGACCACCCTCAGATTTGAAAGTTTGCTAGAAGGACTCACAGAATTCAAATAAGCTTCTATACTCACAGTTATAGTTTCTTGCAGCAAAAGGTAAAAGTTTAAATACAGCATGGAAAAGGGTGCAAAGGGCAGAGTCCAAGAGAGACCAGGTGCAAGCTTCTGGTTATCCACTCCCAGTGGAAACTCATGTACTAAGTCGCTTCAGTCATGTCTGACTCTTGTGACCCCATAGACTGTAGCCCACCAGGCTCCTCTGTCCATGGGATTCTCCAGGCAAGAATACTGGAGTGGGTTGCCATTTCCTTCTCCAGGGGATCATCTAGACCCAGGGATCGAACCTGTATCTCTTATGATTCCTGCATTGGCAGGTGGGTTCTTTACCACTAACATCACTTGGGAAACACATGTGCATGCTAAGTCGCTTCAGTCGTGTCTGACTCTGTGCAACCCTAAAAACTGTAGCCTGCCAGTCTCCTCTGACTATGGGATTCTCCAGGCAAGAACACTGGAGTGGGTTGCCATACCCTTTTCCAGGGGATCTTTCCGACCCAGGGATTGAACCCGCGTTTCTTAACATCTCCTGCTTTGGCAGGTTGGTTCCTTACCACTAGCGCCACCTGGGAAGCCCTCATAGACAGTGCTTAACTCTACCAGCAATATTATGAGACAACACAGGCAAAGTACTGTCAAGTGGAAAAGCTCAGGTAAGCCTTGATATCCTTGTTTTTTTTTTTTTTTTACCAGTAGTCATTCACAGAGATCTGGAATAGTTGCATGACTGATCTTATCTACTAAGTCCCAGTGCTCCCTCTCCAGAGCTCAAACTGATGGCCTCCCTAAAAATAACAGATATTTATCATAAATCACATTGTTAGTATAAACTATCTGGTGTGATCTAAGGCCCAAGATATGTAAAGTCATTCTTATCAGGCAAGATGTTTAAAGGGCTTAGAGGTTATCTCCCAGGAGTAGTTCAAGGTCTAGCCCTGAAAACCTTCAACATGTGCAGGTTTTGAGCAGCCCAGACCTGCTGAGCTAATCCTCTGCTGCACAACCTAAAGCCTATAGGGATTTCCTGATTTTTGTCACCTACAGAATAAAGTCAGTATAGTACATTATTTATATTTTATATGTTGAAGACATACATTTCGTTAGTTAAAAATTAACATCAAAGATTGTGGTCAGTTTCTTTCAAAGAGACACATATAAATAGAATAAGGTCTGATACAAAATTGAAGTCAAAATTTAGCTTGCTAGGAAAATTTTAGCTAGTCAAACAAATTTTGAATGGGGGTAAGACTTACAGTACAAGTCACTGTTCAGAGGTCACCTAGAGGTGAACACCATATGACTGTACCTCAACAATTAAATAGAAAAACTGGTCTCTTAGTTGTAAGCATAGCTAAGGTCAAGGAAAAGTCTGATCAGCAGCCATCTGGAGCATGGAGCTGGAAATTGACAAAACTTGGCCACACCCAGGAGATAAGGCACAATAGGCTAGACATGATAGGCTAAGGCCAGGTGAATCATTAAAATAAGAGGTCATTGATTTCCTAAAGCTGCTATAATAAATTATCACAAACATAGAGACTTGAAACAACATACATTTCTTTTAGTTCTGGAGGTCAGAAGTTCAAACTGAGTCCTAGGAGGCTAAAATTAAGGTGCAGGCCAATACACCTTTCTTCTGGAGGCTCCAGGGAAAAATCTTTTTCCTTGCCTTTATCTGCTTACAGAGGTAACAGACATTACTTCGTTCGTAACTCTTTCTTCTACTGTTGCAGAAACCAATACTCAAGAAACCAAGCACCACACTTGAGAGTTGGAGAACTCAGGTTTATTACTCTGGCAGGCCCAGAGGAGTTAACACTCCAAGCTCTGAGCCCAGAACAAAGGGATTACAGAGTTTTTATAGACAGACTATAGTGGACAACACTAGCTGTTAATAGGCTGATTTAAACTAAGGGGTTTCGCACACATGGGAACAGCAGTCAAGATGGGGAGGGGGATGTCTGACCTTTACGCATGATTAAGCAGGTTTGCAGGGGCCAGGCAATTGCAAAGAGTAGGACAAGGGTGACCCACTCCAGTGTTCTTGCCTGGAGAATCCCAGGGATGGGGGAGCCTGGTGGGTTGCCTTCTGTGGGGTCGGCACAGAGTCGGACACGATTGAAGTGGCATAGCAGCAGCAGCAGCAGCAGGACAAGGGTGAGTGAGATAAGCTCCAGTTCCTAGTATTATAAGTCCCCACTTTCTGAGACTATGTGACCTATGTGATCCAGACTTTGCAAGGAGCAAGCTGAGTTACAGAGGAAAAAGGAGCAGGAGGTTATGTGAAATTTTAACTTTTCCTCTTCACTGCCTTCAAAGTTTATCAATCTAACCTCTGCTTCTGCCATCACATCTTCTGATTCCAACTCTTATGCCTCCCTCTTTCTCTTGCTGGAACTAATGCTGAAAGTTCAGCTTCTCTGTATTGGTGCTGAATTGAATCTCAGAGACAGTTGGGGTTGAAGGAGGAAAGAATAGCTGTATTGCTTTATCAGGCAAAGGGGGATGCAGCAGGCTCCTGCCCTTGCAAACTATGTGTCCAAACCCAGGGGAATTTGGTGAGGAGTTTTATGGCAATGGTTCAAGGGTACAGTTGCTGATAAGATTAAGGTATATGCAGAGTCTGTATTCCTTTAATTTTATGTCAGGGAATCTTCTTGAAAAGCTTCTGTAATTTCTTTAGCCTGGCCTCAAGTGGTCTCTGTATGGAGAATGCTGACATCTTCCGTTTGTTGGGTTTTAATTCTGTTCCTGTGGTTGTTCAGTTACTAAGTCTTGTCCAGCTCTTTGCAGCCCCATGGACTACAACACACCAGTCTTCCAGTCCTTCACTATCTCCCAGAGTTTGCTCAAACTCAGGTCCGTTAAGTCAGGTATGCCATCTCACTATCTCATCCTCTGTCACCCCCTTCTCCTCCTGCCTTCAATCTTTCCCAAGATCAGGGACTTTTCCAATGAGTCAGTTTGTCACATCAGGTGGCTAAAGTATTGGAACTTCAACTTTATCATCAGTCCTTGCAATGAATATTCAGGGTTGATTTCATTTAGGATTGACTGGTTTAATTTCCTTGTAGTCTAAGGGACTCTCAAACGTCTTCTCCAGTACCACAGTTTGAAAGCATCAGTTCTTTGTTGCTCAGCCTTCTTTATGGTCCAAATTTCACATCCATACACGTCCACTGGAAAAACCATAGCTTTGACAATTCAGATCTTTCGGCAAAGTGATATCTCTGTTTTTTAATATGCTCTCTATGTTGGTCATAGCTTTTCTTCCAGGAGCAAGTGTCTTTTAATTTCATGGCTGCAGTCACCATCCACAGTGATTTTGGAGCCCAAGAAAATAAAGTCTGTCATTGTTTCCATTGTTTCCCTATCAATTTGCCATGAAGTGATGGGACCAGATGCCATGATCTTAGTTCTCTGAATGTTGAGATTAAGCCAGCTTTTTCACTCTTCTCTTTCACCCTCAAGAGGCTCTTTAGTTTCTCTTTGCTTTTTGACATTTGGGTAATATCATCTGTATATCTGAGGTTGTTGATTTTTCTCCCAGCAGTCTTGATTCCAACTTGTGAGTCATTCAGCTGATTCAGCTGTCAGTCATTCAACAGATAGATCAGTTGGTAAAGAATCTGCCTGCAAAGCAGGAGACTCTGGTTCAATTCCTGGGTTGGGAAGATCCTCTGGAGAAGGGATAGGCTACCCGTTCCAGTATTCTTGGGCCTCCCTTGTGCTCAGCTGGTAAAGAATTTGCCTGCCATGTGGGAGACCTGGGTTTGATCCCTGAGTTGGGAAGATCCCCTGGAGAAAGGAAAGGCTAGTCACACTAGTATTCTGGCCTAGAGAATTCCATAGACTGAATAGTCCATAGGGTTGCAGAGATGGACATGACTGAATGACTTTCACTTTGACTTTTTGACTTTGCAGAGAAATTAAATAAGCAGGTGACAAGATACAGCTTTGACATATTCATTTTCCAATTTTGAACCAGTTTGTTATTCCATGTCCAGTTCTAACTATTGCTTCTTGACTTGCATTCAAGTTTAGCACAAGGCAGGTTAAGTGGTCTGGTATTACCATCTCTTTAATTCTGTAAAAGGCCTTAAAGTATTGCTAAATGTATCCCTTGAGGGAGAACCAGAATCCTCCCCCAAGGCTGTGCTATTGTTTCTGGGCTGTTCCTCCCTAAACTCCAAATCCTTCCCTTCCATGATTATCAATTGTTCAAATGGGCCCTTTGGATCAGGGAAGGTCATGGAGGCTGAACTCAAACACTTCCTGTGCCCAGGAGACACAGGGTCCTGCTCAGAACCTTGAGATTACATTGGGACCACTGGAATAACCCACCCCCCACTTCCCTCATCTCAAGATACTTAATGTAATCCCATCTGAAAGTCCCTTTGCCAAGTTCAGTTCAGTCGCTGAGTCGTGTCCGACTTTTTGCGGCTCCATGAATTGCAGCACGCCAGGCCTCCCTGTCCATCACCAACTCACGGAGTTCACCCAAACTCATGTGCATCTAGTCGGTGATGCCATCCAGCCATCTCATCCTCTGTTGTCCCCTTCTCCTCCTGACCCCAATCCCTCCCAGCATCAGAGTCTTTTCCAATGAGTCAACTCTTCACATGAGGTGGCTAAAGTATTGGAGTTTCAGCTTTAGCATCAGTCCTTCCAATGAACACCCAGGACTGATATTCTTTAGAATGGACTGGTTGGATCTGCTCGCAGTCCAAGGGACTCTCAAAGGTCTTCTCCAACACCAGAGCTCAAAAGCATCAATTCTTTGGCACTCAGCTTTCCTCACAGTCCAACTTTCACATCCATACGTGACCACTGGGAAAACCATAGGCTTGACTAGTTGGACTTTTGTTGGCAAAGTAATGTCTCTGCTTTTCAATATGCTTTCTAGGTTGGTCATAACTTTCTTTCCAAGGAGTAAGCATCTTTTAATTTCATGACTACAGTCACCACCTGCAGTGATTTTGGAGCTCCCAAAAATAAAGTCTGACACTGTTTCCACTGTTTCCCCATCTACTTGCCATGGAATGATGGGACCAGATGCCATGATCTTAGTTTCCTGAATGTTGAGCTTTAAGCCAACATTTTCATTCTCCTCTTTCACTTTCATCAAGAGGCTCTTTAGTTCCTCTTCACTTTCTGCCATAAGGGTGGTGTCATCTGCATATCTGAGGTTATTGATATTTCTCCCGGCAATCTTGATTCCAGCTTCTGCTTTCTCCAGTCCAGCGTTTCTCATAATGTACTCTGCATATAAGTTGAATAAGCAGGGTGACAATATACAGCCTTGACATACTCCTTTTCCTATTTGGAACCAGTCTGTTGTTCCATGTCCAGTTCTAACTGTTGCTTCCTGACCTGCATATAGGTTTCTCAAGAGGCAGGTCAGGTGGTCTGGTATTCCCTTCTCTTTCAGAGTTTTCCACAGTTTATTGTGATCCACACAGTCAAAGGCTTTGGCATAGTCAATAAAGCAGAAATAGATGTTTTTCTGGAACTCTCTTGCTTTTTCAATGATCCAGCAGATGTTGGCAATTTGATCCTTGGTTCCTCTGCCTTTTCTAAAACCAGCTTGAACATCTGGAAGTTCACAGTTCATGTATTGCTGAAGCCTGGCTTGGAGAATTTTGAGTATTACTTTACTAGCATGTGAGATGAGTGCAATTGTGTGGTAGTTTGAGCATTGTTTGGCATTGCCTTTCTTTGGGATTGCAATGAAAACACCTTTTCCAGTCCTGTGGCCGCTGCTGAGTTTCCAAATTTGCTGGCATATTGAGTGCAGCACTTTCACAGCATCATCTTTCAGGATTTGAAATAGCTCAACTGGAATCCCATCACCTCCACTAGCTTTGTTCGTAGTGATGCTTTCTAAGGCCCACTTGACTTCACATTCCAGGATGTCTGGCTCTAGGTCAGTCATCACACCATCATGATTATCTGGGCTGTGAAGCTTTTTTTGTATTCTTGCCAACTCTTCTTAATATCTTCTGCTTCTGTTAGGTCCATACCATTTCTGTCCTTTATCTAGACCATCTTTGCATGAAATATTCCTTTGGTATCTCTAATTTTCTTGAAGAGATCTCTAGTCTTTTCCATTCTGTTGTTTTCCTCTATTTCTTTGCATTGATCACTGAGGAAAGCTTTCTTATCTCTCCTTGCTATTCTTTGAAACTCTGCATTCAGATGCTTATATCTTTCCTTTTCTCCTGTGTTTTTCACTTCTTTTCTTTTCACAGCTATTTGTAAGGCCTCCCCAGAGAGTCATTTTGCGTTTTTGCATTTCTTTTCCATGGGGATGGTCTTGATTCCTGTCTCCTCTACAATGTCACCTCCGTCCATAGTTCATCAGGCACTCTATCTATCAGAACTAGTCCTTTAAATCTATTTCTCACTTCCACTGTATAATCATAAGGAATTTTATTTAGGTCATACCTGGTCTAATGGTTTTCCCTACTTTCTTCAATTTCAGTCTGAATTTGGCAATAAGGAGTTCATGATCTGAGCCACAGTCAGCTCCTGGTCTTGTTTTTGCTGACTGTATAGATCTTTTCATCTTTGGTTGCAAAGAATATAATCAATCTGATTTCAGTGTTGACCACCTGGTAATGTCCATGTGTAGAGTCTTCTCTTGTGTTGTTGGAAGAGGGTGTTTGCTACGACCAGTGCGTTCTCTTGGCAGAACTCTATTAGCCTTTCCCCTGCTTCATTCCGTATTCCAAGGCCAAATTTGCCCATTACCCCAGGTGTTTCTTGACTTCCTACTTTTGCATTCCAGTCCCCTATAATGAAAAGGACATCTTTTGGGGGTGTTAGTTCTAAAAGGTCTTGTAGGTCTTCATAGAACCATTAAACTTCAGCTTCTTAAGTATTACTGATTGGGGCGTAGACTTGGATTACTGTGATAGTGAATGGTTTGCCTTGGAAACGAACAGAGATCATTCTGTCGTTTTTGAGATTGCATCCAAGTGCTGCATTTTGGACTCTTTTGTTGACGATGATGGCTACTCCATTTCTTCTAAGGGATTCCTGCCCACAGTAGTAGATATAATGGTCATCTAAGTTAAATTCACCCATTCCAGTCCATTTTAGTTCACTGACTCATAGAATGTCGACATTCACTCTTGCCATCTCCTGTTTGACCACTTCCATTTTGCCTTGATTCATGGACCTGACATTCCAGGTTCCTATGCAATATTGCTCTTTACAGCATTGGACCTTGCTTCTGTCACCAGTCACATCCGTAGCTGGGTATTGTTTTTGCTTTGGCTCCATCCCTTCATTCTTTCTGGAGTATTTCTCCACTGATCTCCAGTAGCATATTGGGCACCTACTGACCTGGGGAGTTTCTCTTTCAGTATCCTATCATTTTGCCTTTTCATGCTGTTCATGGGGTTCTCAAGGCAAGAATACTGAAGTGGTTTGCCATTCCCTTCTCCAGTGGACCACATTCTGTCAGACCTCTCCACCATGACCCGCCTGTCTTGGGTGGCCCCACGGTCATCACCTAGTTTCATTGAGTTAGACAAGGCTGTGGTCCTAGTGTGATTAGATTGATTAGTTTTCTGTGAGTATGGTTTCAGTGTGTCTGCCCTCTGATGCCCTCTTGCAACATCTACCGTCTTACTTGGGTTTCTCTTACCTTGGACGTGGGGTATCTCTTCATGGCTGCTCCAGCAGAGCGCAGCCACTGCTCCTTACCTTGGATGAGGGATATCTCCTCACCACGCCCTTCTTGGCCTTGAACTGGAATATTTCCTTTTGGCCCTCCTGTGCCCATGCAGCATATTCTCAGATTCCAGGGAGTAGGACATGAATATCTTGCAGTGTGAGCATTATTCTTTCACAGCAGGAAAATAGCTGATATTGAAAGAAACTAAGAGCAAATGCTACTTTTCAATGTTGAGTAAGCTAGCCAGGTCCTGAAACACCCAGGGGATTGTTGTCAATTAATGAACACAGTGTTGCTCTTTAAACCCAGCAATGTGTAACAGTTATGTCCTTAGTTTTGAGGATTCAGAAAAATCAATGGATAATGATTCCAGAGGTATTCCTTATGTTAAGTACTTGCTCAAACTAACACGTATTGTTAGAGATTGACTTGGTAGCTACCATTTATTTTGCATCTTCTATATGTCAAAGTCACCAAACCAAGTACTAATGCTATCTCTTGCAATTTTCACCGCAACAATTAAAATTAGGTTTTGTTGTTCTTCAGTGTGGAAAATTAATATGAGTGTTTATCAACCTCCCCAAGGTAGCTTATGAAGTAAACTGGCAGAGACAGAATGTGAATCTGACTGATTTCAAGGCCTAGGCTTTCTCCACTGCAGAATGCCAACATATTAATGTACAATGTTGGATCCCCCCTTACCCTGACTATATATATATTTTTTAATTTGACATATAGTTGCTTTACAATGTTGTGTTAGATGCTGCTGTACAGCAAAGTGAATGAGCTTTACATATATCTGCATCCCCTGTTTTTTTGGATTCCCTTCCAGTTTAGGTCACCACAGAGCATTCCCATAGCATTCCCTGTGCTTTGCAGAAGGTTTTCTTTAGTTATCTATTTTATACATAGCAGTGTGTATATGCCAATCCCAGTCTCCCAATTCATCCCACCCACCCCTTTTCCCTTTGGTGTCCATACATTTTTTCCTCTCCATTTGTGTCTTTGTTTTTGCTTTGCAAATATGCTCATCTGTATCATTTTTCTAGATTCCACATATATGTGTTTATATACAATATTTGTTTTTCTCTTTCTGACTTCACTCTGATTACATTTTTATATCTATATTCAGGATATCCCTTCCCAATTGCCAGAACAAATATAAGGTTAATAACTAGGATTTCCTTGTTGAATATAGATCACTGGAAAACAGTGGAATCCTATCAAAGAGCTAATATAAAGGCTGATGAAACATTCAAACATTCCTACCACAGAAATCATGCCTTAAATGTTGGAAATTGTTAGTCCTGTTGAAAATGCTAACATCATCAATACAGAGGTGACCTATTTAGTAAACATAATTACCTCATGCCCTTCTTTAATACTATTTGAGATTTTGAAATGAATTAAACTAAAAGTAAATCAAAGCCTTGGCAATTTTAGAAAGTAAGCCATTTGGATTTGAGTCTCCCCATGTGTTGATTTTCTGACATCAGTGTGATTATTGACTACTTGTAGAAGAGTTTTTCTGTGTGGTGGAAAGACAGAGCCCTTTGAATACCAGACTTGTGTGCTTGCTTTCATAGAGGGAGTCAGGAAGGAAAAAACAAACAAAAAATCCCAAAACTCCACAAGTCTATTAAACAGGAATAGTGACTGATGTGGGAAAACAAATAAATATTTTTTTCTGTCCCTCTACTCAATTTTTACCAAAGATGTGTCCTTGATTATTCGGTAACAAGATCAACCTTGAGTTCTGTTTGTGTGTGTGTAAGTGTTTGGCAACCTTGAGGTGAAGATGGGATACTAGGAAGAAACTTTCTCTTTCTAGATCTCTAAATGTGACTTAGTTATCACATCAGGAATCTATCACATGAACTCATCCTGTGGAACAAACTATATGTAATTTTAGATATTTTTTGAAATCATTTCCATGAATCTTTTCTTTGAGAGCACCACTATGTCAAAAATTGAGGAGATATTTTTAGTACCAGTTCACTGTACTCTTAACTGTATTTCAGCCCTAAGTTCTTGGAGTATAATATAATATAGATGATGTTGCTCTTGCTTCTTGAAGTTCTGTATTTATTGTATTCAAAGTTTTAACTGTTTCTGCCAAATATGCAGTGCTCCCTTGAAATTTGTCTTTGAAAAAGTCTGAAACAGTTGGTCTTTTCCTTGGTGTTCCAAAAATAGGGCAACAGCATCTTTCAGGCTCATAAATCTGTGGATACACATTTCTCTCTGTCAATGAACACACTGCAATATGCAATAAAGCGATTTTGTAATCACAGATTTTGTGATTAAAATATGCATAAAAGAATGAAAGTAATCTGATTTTGACTCATTTTTTATGTAATTTACCATCTTATGGTTGAAACTGAAGTATTCTTTGAGATCACTGAGCAGGGACTTAGAAACAGGTGCTTAAACAGTGAATGATGCAGTCAGTGTATCCCAGTAAAAGTGTGATTTTCTTTGTTTGGTCAAAATTTTTTCATTTTGAACCCAGATTTTTGAGGCTATAATCAATGTTTTACCTAATATATGTATGCATTTATATGTATATGTGTGTATACATATGGATGTGACAGAGCTTTAAGTAATCATAAGCATCAGTGAGGATCTATGAACTTTGATTAGCAGTATTTTTTCCACCTAGGATACACATTATTGAATATAATTCCTTTCATCAGTAGTGTGTTCAAAATAATGCTTAAAGAGAAGAAGGGTATGTTTATTACTTTGTGGTGATGGCTTTATGGTCATATGCATATACCCAAACTCATCAAATTATTAACATATACATTAAATATGTTCAATTTTTGTATACTTGTTAAAATAATCAGACTGTAAATCAAAGTCTAATACTAAAAAGGACAATAATTTAACCTCTTATACAAGGCCAATGTGTTTTGTGCTAAGAAATTAATTCAGTACTTAATTATAGAATCAGAGAAAAATATGCATTCTGATAATTCTTCATCATGTTTTGATATTGTCCACAAGAAGTGATTTTATGAGAGTTTTTTTTCTAGTGGTATGAAGTTTATTTTGTTATTGTTTGATAATTAAAAAACAGCATTGTATGAACTTTAATAGCCTTTAAAATTCCTAATAATATTTTTAATGATGTCAAACTGTGTATTCTACCCAATATTGTATTAAGCAGCAAAAATACTACTTAAAAAATGAATGTTTGCATTAATGTTAAATATTCATGTTCTGAGTATTCCATTATGATAACGTTGCTCAGTCTTTTTAAGCAAACCCAGATGACTGGATATCTACAAAGAGAGTGCTCCCTGATCATCAATTCCATTTTTTTTTCTGTCTGGAAACTTAGACTGAATTTCCTGATCTCCTTTGTAGCCTAGTCATGAAGTGGACTTCTAGCCCACAGTATGATTCATATAAAACTTCCACATGAGATCCTTTATGATCTGCTGCTGCTGACTAGAATGGGGAGTTCTTCATGGTAAATGTGAGGGTCATATATTGCCATAAAATGGAAGGACCCCTCCTCTAAATTGCTTCTTTGAAAAGAGCCAGCAGAAGAGCTATTCAACCAAGAACACTCTTAATTGTACTGTTACATTAGTGAAGGAGGAAGGGGAGTGATTGTGTTGCCACTAAACTTGAGTTTCTCTATTCTACAATCTAACAGTACTTTTACCAACACTTTTCTTCACAATTATTTCACTCTGTATTGAAGAAAAGTTCCATTTTATTGGCTGCTATTTCACTTGCTCCAAAGCAGAGACAAAATACTTGTTTTAAACAAAACAAAAAATAACAATGGGGATGCCTGGCTGTTCTAACAGAAAAATGAGTGTTGTGAATATCTGTCAATTGGTTGTGAGTCTGTCTTTCTTTCGGTCATTTCTTCTACTCCAGGTGAAATCTCCATTGTACAGTGTGTGCTCAGTTGCCTCTGACTCTTTGCGAGCCCATGGACTGTAGCCAGCCAGGCTTCTCTGTCTATGGGAGTTTCCTGACAAGAATACTGGAGTGGGTTGCCATTTCTTTCTCCAGAGCATGTTCCTGACCCAGGGTTTGAACCTGTGTCTCCTACAGTTTCTATGTTGTCAGGTAGATTCTTTTAAGCTGGGGAAATTTCTATTAGTTTTCCATAAACATTTATGTTTCTAGCCTTATAACTGTTTCTATATCCTGGGACCTAAAAGCAAATCCAAATAATCTTACTTAACTAATCTTCTGATTTGTTGCTTGTAGTGTCAGGCTGAACTCTCAGAAGAGATCAAAGAAGAAATGTTAAAATAATAAATGAATAAGTGACTGGACTCAGGGTCTCTTTTTAGGCATTTAATATTATCAGTACCATAGTTGTTTTTTTTTTTTTTTTAAGTACAATCTTGTCTTAAACTTAGTTTTATTCTAGTATGTGAAATAGGTCAAATAGTATAAATTGTGTAATGTGTGTAAAAACATCATATAAAACAAAGACTATGTATTATATATCTAATAACTATAGACTTTACTTACTTGTTTTATCCTATGAATCTGTAACCAGTGGTGTAGAAATTTAAAACAAAATGCACCTTCTGGGATAATTGGAAATCTCCATGCAGGAGGTAGTTTTCTTGTCTGGTAGCTGAGGAATGAGTCTTTACAGTCCATTCCTTCCAACTCCTCATGCTTCTGGTCCTGGTCTAAAGCATCCAGGCACTATTAAGTAGAGTCAAGAATTTTGACGTATGCAGAAGCAGAATATAGTTCACAGTCATGATTTGATGCAGAGTTCAAGTTGGCCACGATGAAGTGGACTTTGATATGTGTAGCAAGACATGGTGAATCCAGGTTTAGGCATGAGAAATGAATCCTGTCAGAGCTCACCTGACGCTGATGTCTACCATAGTGCTAACAAGCTTACTCTTTCTGATGAGCAGATAATATGATGCTGCCCAGATTATGTCAGATGATTATTATCAAGTGATTTGATTAATGTCAAATGATAATGTCAATGATTAAGCTGATTATTACAAATGAGGGCAGGATCATAAAAATTTGAGAGTATCAATAGAATGTGGAATCATAATTTTATCTTTCTAGACTCTGAATAAGGATCACTAGGATGAAATCTGATGACCCAGTTTATACTATTTGATGGTAACACTGTGAACAAAATGTGTCTAGAACCATGTCTGCCCTTAAAAAAACCCTGTCCTTAGCGAGGGAAAAAGACAGTATTTCAGGAGAATCTTTGCCTGACTGTTTGTGTACATGAAAACGGGATTTTCCCCCTCAGTTCAGTTCAGTCGCTCAGTCGTGTCCGATTCTTTGTGACTCCATGAATCACAGCATGCCAGGCCTCCCTGTCTATCACCAACTCCCGGAGCCAACCCAAACTCATGTCCATCGAGTCAGTGATGCAATCCAGCCATCTCATCCTCTGTTGTCCCCTTCTCCTGCCCCCAATCCTTCCCAGCATCAGGGTCTTTTGCCCTTCAGTTGATACCAAAATTTAGTCACAAAGTGTTCCTAAACTTAACAGCATTAGAATCACCTAAGGAAGTAATAAGCTATCTTTACATGGCCCCCATCCAGTGTTTCTGATTCACTAGGTTTAAGAGACTGGGGGTGGGGCCTGCAAGTTAGCATTTATAGCAAGTTAGCAGGTGATGCCCAGAGAAGGCAATGGCAACCCACTCCAGTACTCTTGCCTGGAGAATCCCATGGACAGAGGAGCCTGGTTGGCTGCAGTCCATGGGGTCGCTAAGAGTTGGACACGACTAAGCGAATTCACTTTCACTTTTCACTTTCATGCATTGGAGAAGGAAATGGCAACCCACTCCAGTGTTCTCGCCTGGAGAATCCCAGGGACAGAGGAGCCTGTTGGGCTGCCATCTATGGGGTCGCACAGAGTCGGACATGACTGACACGACTTAGCAGCAGCAGCAGCAGCACCAGCAGGTGATGCCAGCAGGTTAGGAACCTCACTTTTAGAATTCTTTTAGGAACAGTCTTTTTTTTTCCTTCTTTGAGTTTTTTTTTTTTTTTCTGTCACATACCTTTATATACAGGTAATTTACATTTGTTGCTAGTTTCATAAACACCCATCTTTGATTAGAAACACTTCCATATTCCAAATTATTCCAAATACTTCCTGAAAATACTCAACTTCACCAGTGTTGACTTAGACTGAGAACTCAACTTCTGAATAAAGGTTGAAAGTTGCTGATATTTTTTTTATGAAAAACTTGGTGAACTCAAACCTTCTCCGAGGTCCAGTGGACAAGTTAGAGTAACTCAATTCTCTTCACCTTTGAAAAAAAAGAAAAATCTCCTTACCATGTAAATCCTGAGAGGTGCTTTGAGATCCCAAGAAGAAAGAAGAGCTGGTAATTGGTATGGCAAAATGTTATCACAGTGTTTTTGTGTACCCCCTGGCTGGGAAAAACAAATTCCTGCAAACACATCCTGCAAATTCAGGATGTGTTGTGTTTGCCTCTGATGCAATTTTTTAAAACCTTTTTTCTTTTCAAGTGTTAAGTCTCCCGTAGAGATAATCTGTTCTCTTTCATGTCTCCTCCTTGGGCAATACATTTTGAAGATTAATATAATATGGATAACATGCCTGTGTGTCTTGCCTAATTTAGAATGCTGAGGATATTATTTCTAGTTTAGGGAGTTGGGAGAAATTTATATCGAGGAGATTTGGAATGCTCAGTTATCAGAGAAGCATTGCTGCATGCCTGGCCCTGGCGGGTTGCCCATGTTCCTAGTGGGTCATTAATAAAGGCTACAACTGCTCCTACATTTAGATTTTCTTCTACACTGACTCAGCAGTTGCAGTTATCATTTTACACTGTCATGGATCATTAAGAAGTTTCTCCTGGCATGCTTCTAAAAGATGCTCTCTTCCTCTTTAAGTTAGAGCTATTTTTCTACCCTAACTCACCTTTCAAAACTGGATTTTCTTTTTAAATGGATATCTGGGGGGGAAATGTTTTAATAAACAGCTCAGAATACAGTAAGTAATGGTTTAAAATTCAGTTCCTTTGTGACTTAAAAATCAAGTGTTTATTTAGAAAATGCCTGTAACAAAGAGTGCAGTTTGGGATTTATTTCATGTCACAGATTAAATTATTGCTTGCTTACTTCCTTCACTTGCAATGCATAATTAATAATTCACAGCAAGTTCAGATTAGTCATTACATTTTCTTCTTTACTTAATTTTCAAAGTCACTTAAAGCCATCTGAGCCCTAGTATTTTTACATCACAAACCATAAATCAAATTAAATGTTGGAGTCAGGGAGCCCTAGTGCTACATTTAAATCCAAAGTCCTGGAAAAACTACAGTTTATATAGCTGTGTTATAGGCTGTCACCCAACAATAAACAGGGCCTTCCAGGTGGTGCTAGAGGTAAAGAACCCGCCTGCCAATACAGGAGACTCTAGAGATGTGAATTCAGTCCCTGGGTTGGGAAGATCCTCTGGAGGAGGGCACGACAACCTACTCCAGTATTCTTGCCTTCAGAATCTCTTGGACAGAAGATACAGTCCATAGTGTTGCAAACAGCTGGATATGACTGATTGCAAAGAGTTGGACACGACTGATGGGACTTAGTACACGCATGCACAACAGTCAGTTCAGTTCATTTCAGTCGCTCAATCATGTCCGACTCTCTGCGACCCCATGAATTGCAGCACGCCAGGCCTCCCTGTCCATCACCAACACCCGGAGTTCACTCAAACTCATGTCCATCGAGTTGGTGATGCCATCCAGCCATCTCATCCTGTGTCATCCCCTTCTCCTCCTGCCCTCAGTCCCTCCCAGCATCAGAATCTTTTCCAATGAGTCAGCTCTTTGCATGAGGTGGCCAAAGTACTGGAGTTTCAGCTTTAGCTCATTCCTTCCAAAGAAATCCCAGGGCTGATCTCCTTCAGAATGGACTGGTTGGATCTCCTTGCAGTCCAAGGGACTCTCAAGAGTCTTCTCCAACACCACAGTTGAAAAGCATCAATTCTTCAGCGCTCAGCTTTCTTCACAGTCCAACTCTCACATCCATACTGACCACAGGAAAAACCATAGCCTTGACTAGACGGACCTTTGTTGGCGAAGAATGTCTCTGCTTTTGAATATGCTATCTAGGTTGGTCATACTTTCCTTCCAAGGAGCAAGTGTCTTTTAATTTCATGGCTGTAATCACCACCTGCAGAGATCTTGAAGTTAATGAGACCTAATTCTTATTAATCATAAGAATTCTCTTTAGTATATGTAAGTAGTAAAAATCATAAGAATGCTCTTTAGTATATGTAAATAGTAATTCTATTGAGATTAAATGAAATGCATGTTCAGCTGCAGATATATGGCAGGTTTTGTATGTTTGGTGTGTGTCACAATGATGTATGCACAAAGCAGGAGATTTGCCTCTTATTCACTTAAGTAATATCCTGTTCACTTAGAACATGCATGATGTATAGTTCATGCTCCAAAATTCTAGAGTGAGTGTGCATATATGTGTGTTTTGTGCCTTGGTGTGTGTGTCGGAGGCATTTCTAAGATGTGTTGAGGCAGTGAGTATCTCAAGCTATTGCTGACCACCAGCTGAGAGGAAATTCAGGAAAGATTCCCATGTAGGCTTGCCAGAACTAGTACAAATAAAAGTGTAGGACTAATAAAGGTCAAAAGATATAAACTTCCAGTTACAGGTACTTACTAGGGATGTAATGTACAACATGATAAATATAATTAACCCTGCTGTATGCTATAAATAGGAGTTGTTAAGAAAGTAAATTCTGAGTATTCATCACAAGGAAAGATTTTGTCTTCATTTTGTATCTATATGAAATGATGGGTGTCACTCAACTTATGATGCTAATCATTTTATGATAAAAATAATATCATTATGCTGTACCTTAAAACTTTTAAAGTGTTGTATTTCCCTTATATCTTAATAAAACTGCAAAAAAACACAAGATACCCAGTTAAATTTTAAATTCAGATAAACAATAATTTTTTAAACAGTAATCGCATTCCAGTAATGCAGATCATCAAAAAAGCAAGAGAGTTCCAGAAAAACATCTATTTCTGCTTTATTGGCTATGCCAAAGCCTTTGACTGTGTGGATCATAATAAACTGTGGAAAATTCTGAAACAGATGGGAATACCGGACCACCTGACCTCCCTCTTGAGAAACCTATATGCAGGTCAGGAAGCAACAGTTAGAACTGGACATGGAACAACAGACTGGTTCCAAATAGGAAAAGGAGTACGTCAAGGCTGTATATTGTCTCCCTGCTTATTTAACTTATATGCAGAGTACATCATGAGAAATGCTGGGCTGGAAGAAACACAAGCTGGAATCAAGATTGCTGGGAGAAATATCAATAACCTCAGATATGCAGATGATACCACCCTTATGGCAGAAAATAAAGAACTAAAGAGCCTCTTGATGAAAGTGAAAGAGGAGAGTGAAAAAGGTGGCTTAAAGCTCAACATTCAGAAAACAAAGATCATGGCATCTGGTCCCATCGCTTCATGAGAAATAGATGGGGAAACAGTGAAAACAGTGGCTGACTTTATTCTTCTGGGCTCCAAAATCACTGAAGATGGTGACTACAGCCATGAAATTAAAAGACGCTTACTCCTTGGAAAGAAAGTTATGACCAACCTAGACAGCGTATTAAAAAGCAGAGACAATACTTTGCCAATAAAGGTCCATCTAGTCAAGGCTATAGTTTTTCCAGTGGTCATGTGTGGATGTAAGAGTTGGACTATAAAGAAAGCTGACCGCTGAAGAATTGATGCTTTTCAAATGTGATGTTGGAAAAGACTCTTGAGAGTCCCTTGGACTGCAAGGAGATCCAACCAGTCCATCCTAAAGGAGATCAGTCCTGGGTGTTCATTGGAAGGACTGATGTTGAAGCTGAAACTCCAATACTTTGGCTACCTGATGCAAAGAGCTAAATCTTTTGAAAAGTCCCTGATGCTGGGAAAGATTGAGGGCAGGAGGAGAAGGGGATGACAGAGGATGAGATGATTGGATGGCATCACAGACTCAATGGACATGGGTTTGGGTACATTCCAGTGGTTGGTGATGGACAGGGAGGCCTTGCGTGCTGTGGTTCATGGGGTTGCAAAGAGTCAGACACAACTGAGCGACTGAACTGAATGCATATTAGAACTAAAAATTATTCATTTATCTGAAAGTAAAATTTAACTATGTATTCTTTATTCCATTTGGCAACCCCAGCATAAGATTAAAAAGGTAAAGGTTTTGAAGAATAAAGTCATTTACATGTAATCAAATAATAATTATGATAATAAAAATAACACCATGCTTAACATAATTTTCCCCTTTATCCACCTTTTTGCTGTATAGCCACAATTGTTTTGTTTCAGTTTCTGAAAAATAACAGATTTTTTTCTTGTGATAGGATATTTGTGATTTTATCAACCTGGAAGGAATTACATCATCATTTCAAAATGCGTCATTCCTAAAGATTAGGTCAGGCATCTCACACTCCTGGAAACTTTCTCTGACCCAGAGCCTACTTTCCTACTCCCAACTCCAAATTTATTCTTATAACTCTCTCCAAAAATGGTCTTTGTTTCTTTCAGAGCACTTGTCTCATTTTGCAATTTTTAATTAATTAATGCAATTATATGATCAGTATCTGTGTCCTCTACTAGATTGTAAACTTTTTGGCAGCTCTTTCTATATCTCAATTATAACCTCAGCATTCAGCATATCAGCAATTCAGCAAACATGAAATTGTTTGTATTTCATTTCAAATGAAGGATTATGATTCAAGGCCTGATTCAAGGCCTATCTAGGACCTAATCAGCAGTCCCTATGCCCATAGCATTCTAATTATGTCTTTAGGATACATAACGTTGTCCTAAATTTGTCCTAATGGACATTAGCCCACATAATCTTGTCCTAAAGACTAGGACTCTCTGAGCCTCTCTTTTTCTCTCTTTAGATTGGGGCTAACAATGTTTTATCCCAGTGTCATCCTGAGGATTAAACAATGCTTTCAAAGTATTTTGTATGATTTCTGAAATCTAGCAAATGTTCAAGAAGAGGTAGCAAGAAAAATAAAACAGCAATTAATGAGAGGCACAACCAGTAAGTAGCTTTTCCAACTTCAAAGATAGATTTGTTTCTGACTTTGTTGCACATGAAAGCCTTTATGCCAGAGGTAAAACTTCAACTGGGTCTTGAAATAGGTAATTTTGGAAAACATTGGAGGCGGTTTTGGTGCAGTTATTCCAGGTACTGTTCTAGAAACTCAAAGGTAACACTTGAGCATTTAGAATCTCTTTAATGTTATAACTCAAAATAGAGTGTGTTAACATTACCTGAGTGCTTGCTAACAATGTAAAATCTTGGGTCCCACCCTCAAACTATTGGATCAAAATTTAGACTTTCAGCAAGATCCCCAGATGCCTCCTATGTATGTTAAATTTTGAGGCAGTGCTCTCTAGACAATCGTTGCAAGGCTTGCTGGACCAGCACCATCAGTGACATCAGCATCATTTGGGAACTTTAAGGAAAGGCAGTTTTCAAGACTATGGTGTTAGTCTACTTGGACTGCCATAACAAAGACTAGGTGGTTTAAGAAACAAATGTATTTCTTATAGTCCTGAAGGCTGTAAGTTCAAGGTCAATATGCCAGCAAGGCAGGTATCATTTGGGGTCTCTCCTCTTGGCTTGTAAGTGGCTGTCATCTCGTGTGCTTACATAACCTCTTTATGCTGGGGGAATGGTGCAGTTGTCTAATGTTTCTTTTCATGAGGAAACTAATTCCTTATCAGACAAAGCCCCATCTTCAGCACCTCATTGAACCCTGATGACTTCCCAAAAACCCCAGCTCCAACTACCATCATATTGTGGGTTGGGGCTTCAGCCCCTCGATATAAATTTGAAGGGGGACACACTCAGTCCATAACACCTACTTAATCAAAACCCTGAAACTGGGCTCAGAGTATGACCCAACAGCCTGTGTTCTAATAATCATGGTGATTCTGGTACACACTAAAGATTGAACCAATGCCTGAAAATAGAAATCACCATGGTTCTTCCTTGGTGCTAATGCCAGGGTCTGGTAGAAGGTTGATGACTTTAAAGTATAGCCAAGTTTGATAACTATTAATAAGAAATATTTTCTGCCCAAGTGTATGTAAAATATATCCCAGCTATTCCACAGATTTGTCATGGGGTGGTAGTGGAGAATTTTCTAGATAGCAACTGAGGATTGACTGAGTAGATATTATGTGTCTTGTGTAAGTAATAACTCCAAGAGCCAAATCACTGTCATCTGCAGGAAGGAAGTACTTCAAATATGTAGGACATTTTCCATATTTAGCATTCATGCTGCATGATTAATTTTTTATGTCTCAATGAAAAATTCTGTCATCCTTGCTTTTGAGAGACTTGTTTTGACCTGCGTTGTAATTTATTCCTTTCAAAAGCTATGCATTGTATAAGCGAGTCCTGCTGAGTTTAAAGAAAAAAATGCACATGGGATGAATATTGCCTGAGGTAATTTCTACTGTAGATATAGTTTCATCCAGTCTTTTAAAGATATACAAACAAAAATATCAAAAACTGACCCTTTAGCCTTTTTTTAATTGAAAATAAATAAGCTTCCAGGGTCGGACTTTCCCATATGCTTAGACTGGTTGAAGGCATCCGTCTTTCTAATGTCAGCACTTAAAATCAGACAAATCACATAGATGTCTTTGAAATAGGCACAGAATAACAGCAGAAGTGTTAAAAATTGAGAAGTGGCATATAGTCAAGGCTTCTGAATTCTCAGAAAATAGAAGAGATATTTATTTGTCCCCCTTTCCTGACAAGAAAACAATGCACAGAATGGTTATTCTATGCTTAGTCGCTCAGTTGTGTCCAACTCTTTGTGACCCCACAGACTGCAACCTGCCAGGCTCCTCTGTCCATGGAGTTCTCCAGGCAAGAATACTGAAATGGGCTGCCATGCCCTTCTCCAGGGGATCTTCCCAACCCGGGGATTAAACCCAGGTCTCCTGCATTGCAGGTGGATTCTTTACCATCCGAGCCACCAGGGAAGCAAGTAATTGTTAACTTTGCAGAAATCTAACCCCTGCTTTAAGAACCAGAGACTTTATAAGATTATGTTTTAGGCACAAATTTCAGCTTCCATTCTATCCCTTCCTCTGCTTGGGCTTTTAGCCTGTGTGATGAAGAGCTGGAGTGTACAATATTTTCAGGAACTCTGCTTGATGTAGACCAATGTCATATAACCAATATGAATCCTGCTGGGAGTGAATTGTTTGTCTGCAGAGACCTCTTAGTTTGTGGTTCCCATTTCATTTTGGATTTCCACTTGTGTTTGTTTAAAGCTACTGCCATCCCTGTGATCATGTATACATCTCATCCAGTCAGCTGTAGCCTGGCTAAAAGAAATACAGTGCCATTCCAGTGCATTAGTGGAGATCTGTGTTCTTACAAATAAAACCAAGAGATTTCTAGCCACAAAAATAGATATGTTTGTGAGTTACTCAATGATGCAGAAACCACTAAAAATGTTTAGCTAACATTAAATTTAAAGCCATTAATTTTTATTGACCACCCCTACTAGATACAGATACCATATTGAGTTTTATTCAGTTTTCTGTTCTCAATATCAGATTCAACCTTAGATCAGAAGTTGGACCAGCAATTGATCTGACAAGTAGTGGAGTAAAGCAGGAGATTTCATGTCAAGATCCTGACTCTCGCTAAACAGTAAGGTTGAGCAAGATAAGGTCATCCAAGCTACCTCAATAGTGAGGCTAGAGAAAGATTCAGAAGTCCGAGGAAACAGTTTGATCCTTCTTGGTTATGCTTTTATAATTTTTTAGGATCTGGAGCAATACTCAGTCTAGTGCTAATTATTTCTCTCTATTGAGGCAAGACTTTTCTGAGTACGACATGCAATACCCCATGACATGAGTCTTGCTGGTGGAAACATACACTCTTCTCACCTCAGTGTGCATGTTGGACCATTCTCTATCATCATTCATGATGGTTCTTTCTGTCCTCTCTGATTGATTCCTCTCACATACCTCAGGATCACTACTCTGATGAATACTTCAGAGGACACTCTGTAAACTTTTGGGAATATCTTCCTGTGCAGGTCTCACATTTCTGTACTCTGTTCTATGAACTCTGATCACCTTGGTTTCCTCAGACTCTCAGAGAGTCTGCTGGGCTCTCCTTAGCTCCTCCTCCCAGTGCTGTACACTGTTAATTCTCTCATCCATCTTTCTAATGTCAGCACTTAAAATCATACAAATCACATAGATGTCTTTGAAATAGTCACAGAATAACTGCAGAAGTATTAAAAACTGAGAAGTGGTATATAGTCAATGCTTCTGAATTCTCAGGAAACAGAAGAAATATCTATCTGTCCCCCTTTCCTGATAAGAAAACAATGCAAAGAATGGTTATGCTATGCTTAGTCGCTCAGTTGTGTCCAACTCTTTGTGACCCCACAGACTGCAACCCGCCAGGCTCCTCTGTCCATGGAATTCTCCAGGCAAGAATACTGAAATGAACCTATGAATCAACTTGACTGGGTTGCAGGATGCCTAGATATCTAGGTAAACATTATTTTTGGTGTGTCTGGGAGGTCATTTCCAGAAGAGATTACCATTTGAATTGATGGGCTGAGTTAAGCATTCTGCCCTCTCCAGTGTGAGTCAGCTTTATCTAATTCTTTGAGGGCCTGAATTCATTCATTGAGGGACATAAAGGTGTAGGGAGGTTGAATTCTCTCTCTGCCTGACTGTTGAGCTGAATCATTGATCTTCTGCCCTTTGTGCTCCTGGTTCTCAGATCATCAGCCTCAGACTAAAATCCACATCATTGGTGTTAAGGGCTCTTAGCCTTTACAATGACACTGCCAACGTTCCTGGGTCTCTAGCTTTCAAACAACAGTTCCTGGGACTTCTCTGCCTCTATAATCACATGAGCCAATACCTTATAAAAAAATATCTTTATGTATGTGTAACCACTCTCAGCATCTCTCCAGAGAAGCAGAACCAATAGATATCTATTGATTTCTGTGTGTTGACTTTATTACCTGTATCTTGAATGAATTTGTTGATTAATTCCAACATTTTTGGTGGAGTCTAGGATTTTGTATCTGTGAGATCATATCATCCACAAATAATGAGAGTTTTGCTTCTTCTTTTCTGATATGGATTACTTTTGGTTCTTTGTCTTGCCTAATTACTCTAACTAGGACTTTCAGTACTGTGTTGAGTAGGAGTGGTGAGAATGGATATATTTGTCTTGCTTCTGATCTTAGAGGAAAAGCTTTCAACACCACTGAGTATGATATTGCTAAGGGTCTGTCATGTGTGTGTGTATGGTGCGTGTGTGTGTGTGTGAAATCGCTTCAGTGTGAACTCTGCGATGCTATGGACTGTAGCCTGAGAGGCTCCTCTGTCCATGGGATTTTCCAGGCAAGAATATTGGAGTGGATTGCCGTGCCCTCCTCCAGGGGATCTTTCTGACTCAGGCGTCAAACCTGTCTCTTCTGTCTCCTACATTGGCAGGTGGGTTCCTTAAGACGAGTGCTGCTGCGAAGCCCAAGTTTTTATTATGTTCTGTTTTTTGTATATGGCCTGTATTTTGTTGAGGAATTTTCCCTTTCTACCAAATATGTTCCGGGTTTTATCATGAGATATCTTATGTGATCTTGGCTCATTTTTAAGGCATTGATAAACATACAAAGTGTATTTTTTTTAAAGTCCTTATTTCACTCACCTTGATATTACATTGTATTTGTGTGTTTTTTTCTGGAGCATAATTACACATTTTATTTTTTTTTCAAATTCTGACCTTTTACTGAATGTATAGAGAGAACCATTTTCCCCACTTATATTTTTATGCAATTAGGAAATGAGGTAATCTCCATATAATTTTAACAGTGATGCCAATGACTACATAGAAGTCAAACATAATAAAACACGCACAAATGAACTGCTGAAATCCTTTTAGTATTTCAAATGAATGGACTTTGCCTTTTCTGTTACTGCCGTCACGCTCCTGTAAAGAATGCATTGCAATGAGAAGTGTGTTGTTGTTGTCGTGGTTCAGTTGCTAAGTCATGTCCCCTTCTTTGGAACTCCATGGATTGCAGCACACCAGGCTTCCCTGCCCTCCCCTGTCTCCCAGAGTTTGCTCAAATTACTGTTTGTTGGATCAGTGATGCTATCTAATCATCTCCTCCTCTGTCACCCCTTCTCCTTTTGCTTTCAATCTTTCTCAGCATCAGGGTCTTTTCCAATGAGTTGGCTCTGCATCAGGTTGGCAAAGTATTGAAGTTTCAGCTTCAGCAGCAGTCCTTCTAATGAATCTTCAGGGTTGCTTTCCTTTAGTGTGTAAGGAATTTGTTTACTGAAAAAAAAGTAGTTTAAGTTCATTGATATTAGTAGAAGACTTAGGCACAAGAGCATTCATAAAACAGTGTTTTCTTATTGCTGTTTTTGCATTTTTGAAGTTGGAATAGTAGTTAAGTTGATGTCAAAAGAAACTTGACATTCTCAAGATAGATGTATCTCAAGATAAATTCTAATGTAGTTGTTATTACCTGCACTTGTGAGAATTAAGGCAAAGCTTTGGTTTTACCTTGACATTATACTGTTTGTTTGAAGAACACTAAGAAGGTCCAGATTGAGAGCATGAATTATGAAAACAATGTCATTCTGTTGCTATGTGTAACTGCCAAACAGGAAAATCAATAGGAGTGAGTTGGAAGATGGCTTATTTTTGTAAGTATCATTATACCGATACTTCCTTACAAGGACAAATACACTTATAGGAGTAAATTATGCCCTTTAAGTTAATTATTTTCTCCATTTAAAAAATATATATCTTAAATGGGATCTTGGATTCAAAGAGAGAGGCTACATAATACACAAAATATTTGTAAAAGAATTTCTAAATGTCAGGCATTAACTGAATGACCATTCCATAGACTCTGCCTATACATGGAGTCAGAAGGCAGGTGAGAAAATGGACTCTGTCTATACATGGAGTGAGAAGGCAGAATGTGAGAAAATTGAAATATGTAATTGTGCACAAAGGGGGCAAAAATAGATACACCCAAATATTCTGGTCAGTAAAGCAAATTTTTTTCCTCAAAACCAGCTAATTTGTGGATTTATCAATGCCTTAAAAATAAATCAAGTTCACACAAGATACTCAAGAAAATAATACAATTCTAAAATTATCACATACTTAAACTATTATAAAATGAAACTTGTACTCTTTTCCAGTCAATGTTAACTCCTAATGTAGATTAAATTTACTACCATGAAGCATGCAGGAGAGCAAGGGGGACTTTTTCTAGGATGAGGAGGAATTGGAGGACAAAGCAGAACCATAGGAGAAACCAAGACAAAAATGACTATCCTGGTGAGGGGTGGTTAACAAACAAATCACATCCAAATAGAAGTCTAGGAAACCAGTGTATTTCTGGGGTGGGTTTTGAGAATGAAATGGTTCAATATAAAAGAAATAAGGCAAGGTCCGCCATGACAACCCACTCCAGTATTCTTGCCTGGAGAATGCCCATGGACAGAGGAGTCTGGAGGGCTACCGTCCATGAGGTCACAGAGAGTCAGACACAACGGACCTACTAAGCCCAGCACAGTACAGGGCAAGGTCCAGTTTTGAAAGCACAATATGAAAACGGTGGCTGTGTCAGATGCCAGTTAGCTATTTTCAAAATTCTACCTAAAATGTGATAATATGGACAGGATTTAGCTACCAAGAAGTAAAGCTGGAAGGAATGTCCAGCCCTCCTCTGAGATACATGCTGAGTGTCAGTGCCCTGGGCAGCATGGAGAAGCCTACAGCACAGAAAGTCAGAGTGGAAATGGACCAGATAAACAGATTGCCTGTCTCACAGGAGTATTTGGGGACTTGTCTGTGGGCTGTATCTCAGGAGAGCTGGGCACTTCCAGACTTAGTTTCAGAGAAGTAAAGACCATTTCAAATCTGTCTTGGGAAATGGATTTCCTGAAATATCTCTCAGTGAAACTGGGATAAACTGGGATTACAGGAGAGAAAAATGAGTAATTCTGATGAACGGAGGTGGCATTTGACCAAATGTAGATGAGGATAAACTAATATGCTGTTTATTAAGTAGCAGCAATATTTTAAATAGAGGAATTAGCCTTTTAAGTAATATCTTTATTACATTTTTAAGAGCTCTTCAGATTGTGAACACTGGGTAATAACTATAAGGAGAATGTAGAAGAAAATGAGCATCATACCATTTGTCATCTTTATTTCTTAGTATTTGTATTATAGAAAATGAATCAGATTTAAGAATATTGAAAGGGCAGATCCAGTTCTATGCAAGTATTGATATTGTAGAATACCTTAAGCATAGCAATTATTATGCTCATAGAACATTTTTGCATAAAAGTGCACTTCAAAAAACGTTTAGAAATATCTTTCACTTTAATCAGGAGAAACTGACATCTGTTCCTCGTGGACCCCTCTGCTTCTGGGTGAAAAAGAAAATTTCCATAGAGTTCAGTTTTTATTCATTATGGGTCCCCTACATTTATAAAAAAGATCTGACCATCTGTCACCAGACATATTTTAATTTAGGAGTCCTTTTCTTTTTTAGTACTATTTTAGTATTATTGGTGCTGTTACAGATGACAGCACTATATGTTTGCTATGGAATAATCAGATATTCCAAAGACAATTATTTTCTCAAGTTGATTTGAAGGACTGTTATTGTTTCTCATTTTGATTATAATTTTGAAAAATGAGAGGCTTGATCTACTTTGAATCAGTTCATTAAGAACAGTTTTTGCAGGAAAGGGAAATTCCTTTAGTTTATAGATATGTTAAAAATAAAAAGCTTGTATAGTTTGGATTCCAGCACAAGAGATGTTATGAATTTTTGTTAATTATTTATAGCCTAGTTTTATTCATAAGAGAACACCAGCATTTTGTAATTTAGTCATCTTATTCAGTAATTTCATGTGGAGACAATCTGTCTAAATCAAATTCAATGAAGTTCAACTATTTGATTAACTCAATAAGCATGTTACACACTTACTGTATGCAGAGCACTGTACTTAAAATCAAATAGCTGATTGCATTTTATTGATTATAGAGATATAAATAAATTGAAAACTCAACTTTATAGAAACCTACGTTTGTTAATTAGCCAATAAAATGGTCACCTACCTACCCTGTAGGTGGTTGTGTATTTTTTTAAAAAAACAACATAAATTTTTGAAACTTTTAAAAATATTCATGTGATTTGGTTTAGAAATTTGTTTCTTCATTCATTCTGAGTTCTTCATTCAGAATTCAGCATGGGTTCACTGAATATTTACCATTATCCAGAAACCATACCAGGCACTAAGCATCTAAGTTAAAATCTGTTCTCTTAGACTGCTCATGACCTAGAGTTGGAAAAAATACAGGAATGGTCTTTGAGAATTATTTTCTTTCATTTGGGGGAGTGGAAATCAAGGAGAGCTTCTTAATAGAATAGACTTCTAAGTGGAGGCTTGAATAATAATGCATTTGACAGACCAAGGTACCTGTCATTTGCATCACCATCTTTTAAGATGCTTGGATGTGAGTGAAACCTAGGCTTATTTCTTCCTTCTAGTGATTCTTTGTGCATAATGTGCCTGCTTCTGCCACATGATCCAATTACTTTGGACACAAATGGTTAGACGGGAAATAAATGGGTGAACCAAAATCAGCCATGTATCAATAGGGCTGCAGGCCATTAAGTGACCTCACCATAGCACTTTGTCCAAAGAGATAGTCTGCTGGATTATGCCTTACCAAAAAATTAAGATCTATCTCTGGAGATATTTAATTCATCACTCATTTATTTATAATAATGTCAAATATATGCTAATTCAGTTCAGTTCAGTTCAGTTACTCAGTCATGTCCAACTCTGTGACCCCATGAATTGCAGCACGCCAGGCCTCCCTGTCCATTACCAACTCCCGGAGTTCACCCAAACTCATGTCCATCGAGTCGGTGATGCCATCTAGCCATCTCATCTTCTGTCGTGTCCCCTTCTCCTCCTGCCCCCAATCCCTCCCAGCATCAGGGTCTTTTCTAATGAGTCAACTCTTTGCATGAGATGGCCAAAATATTGGAGTTTCAGCTTTAGCATCAGTCCTTCCAATGAACACCCAGGACTGATCTCCTTTAGGATGGACTGGTTGGATCTCCTTGCAGTCCAAGGGACTCTCAACAGTCTTCTCCAACACCACAGTTCAGAAGCATCAATTCTTCGGCACTCAGCTTTCTTCACAGTCCAACTCTCACATCCATACATGACCACTGGAAAAAGCATTGCCTTGACTAGATGAACCTTTGTTGGCAAAGTAATATCTCTACTTTTTAATATGCTAATTACTGGCATATAAAATGAAGATGGCAGACAAATATAATCTCTGCCTTTTAGATATTTGTAGTCCTATCAGATGACTCAGAAAAACAAGCATGGGGAATATATACTATAATGAATGAATTATAGCATGTATCTCCGGAATTGTCCTACTCTTTTGTGACCCCATGGACTGTAGCCTGCCAGGCTCCTTTGTCCATGAGATTTCCTAGGCAAGAATACTGGAGTAGGTCGCCAGTTCCTTCTCCAGGGGATCTTTTCCACTCAGGGATTCAGCCAGTGTCTCCTGCGATTCCCACATTGACAGGTGGATTCTTTACCACTGAGCCACTAGGGAAGCCTGAATCCTTGGAATACATAGGGCTAATGCGTTAATACACTTACCTGGATTAGGTGTCTTTGAAAATGCTCAAGGATGTGTTCTAATGGAAATAGTGTCTAATCCAAGCTAGTGAGGAGGTAAGAAACAAGTTATAGAGCAGATACTCTATTTTAGGAATTTTTCACGGATGCAGGAGAGGGTGGGTTGGGATGGGAGTGGGAAATTGTGCTATATAATGTGAGGGAACTGAGTGTGCGTGCATACGTGCATGCTAAATCGCTTCAACCATATCCAATTCTTTGTGACTCTATGGACTATAGCCCACCAGGCTCTTCTGTCCATGGGATTCTCCAGGCAAGAATACTGGAGTGGATTGCCATTCCCTTCTCCAGGGGATCTTCCTGACCCAGGGATCGAACACTCATCTCCTGAGGCTTCTGCATTTCAGGCAGATTCTTTACTGATGAGTCACCAGGGAACCCCAAAGTTTGTCTTTCCTGAGGAGTAAGAAATAATTTTTAAATGATAAGTAGTTTAATGCAATTTAAAGAAGAGCCATGAATAGTTGTATGGAGTTTGGGTATGATCTAGAGGGTAATGGAAACAGTTAAGTATTTTAAGAAAAGGGAGTGAAAGAATCAGATTTTCATGTTTGAAATAGTATTTGGGTTGTGGCTCAGGATATAGATTGGAGGGCGCATCAGATAAGGCCACAGTAGTCTGTCCTTACGCTAGGGAAGAAGTAATGGTGGGCCTAAACTAGGATTTTTAGCACGTAAAGAAATCAGTACAGTGGTATTTAGGGGATAGAACTAAAAGTAGTTGATTAGATGTGGGCTCAGGATGAGAACAAAAAGCTTATAACTAAGTTTCAAGATTGAGCAATTTAGTGGAAAGAATTATAGAAAATGGAATGCAAATAGGAAAGAGGATGGTCAGTTTTGGACTTACTCTGTTTGATGTAATTGAGAATTGTCCAGTGGGGCTATATTGAGCAAAGTTGGATTTACAGATCATGAACTTTGTAAAGAGATCAGATCTCAGAATTTATTTTTGGCAGTCAGCATTGTTTAAGTAATTGAAGCTATGGTTTTGGATAAGATCATTCCAGGAAAGAAAAAAAAAAAAAAAACTTAAAGGTGAGAAGCAGAACAAAGATGTGGAGAGAACAAAAAATGAACAAAGAAAGAAAGGCCTAATAAATACCCAGGAACTGAAAAAATAAAACACTAAAATGGAGAAATGTGTTGTTCTAGAAGTAAATAGACTGAAGAAGCAGTGGGTGGTTGAAACTGCTAACAGCTGCTAAGAGGTCAAGTAAGAAATGGAGGCTTCTAATGGATTTCCAGCCTTCTCGGAAGCCATTTCACATTCAGCAGGTGGTATGGTTGGAAGTCAGATGAGGAATACAAGGGGATACAAGGGGAGTGAGGAAGTGAAGACTGCAATACAGATCTCTGTCCTGAGATGTTTTGAATTTTTTGCTTCAATTTTGAAAAATGAAAATGAATAGAAGGAGGTATATTAAGGTATAGGAATCCCACCCCAACTCTGTGGAGCAGGCTTGATTAAATTTTAATAAGGGCATGGGATGGTGGAGCTGGAGAAACTGTAGATAGACAGGTAGAATGATTCAGGATAAAACATTTCTTAAATTGAAAAGGCAATTCTGTTTCCAGTTTTTTAAAGAATCTCCACACTGTTCTCCATAGTGGCTGTACTAGTTTGCATTCCCACAAACAGTGTAAGAGGGTTCCCTTTTCTTCACACCCTCTCCAGCATTTATTGCTTGTAGACTTTTGGATTGCAGGTGGGAGAGGGAGAGGGTGGGATGATTTGGGAGAATGGCATTGAAACATGTATAATATCATATATGAAACAAGTTGCCAGTCCAAGTTCGATGCACGATACTGGATGCTTGGGGCTGGGGTGCACTGGGACGACCCAGAGGGATGGCACGGCGAGGGATGAGGGAGGAGGGTTCAGGATGGGGAACACGTGTATACCTGTGGTGGATTCATGTTGATATATGGCAAAACCAATACAATATTGTAAAGTTAAAAAATAAAAAAAAGAAAAAAAAAAAGGAAAATGAAAACAAAAAAATTTGAAAAGGCGACACATGTGTGAACTTCTGTTTACTCTGTGGAGTGGGAAGCAAGGCCAGACACTGAAACTGTGAAGAAAGATGGTCAAAGTCACATTTTTAGGACAAGAAAAAGGAGGGAGTTGAATTGTAGATTACATTCATTAGAGGTAAGGAAATCAAGGATGCAAGAAGGAAAACAATGCAGGACGTCCCTGGTGGTTCAGTGGCTAAGACTCCATTCTCCCAATGCAGGGGGCCCGAGTTCAATCCCTGATCAGGGAACTAGATCCCACTCGCCACAACTAAGAGCCAGTGCAGCCAAATAAATATTAAAAAGAAGAACACAATGAGATTGGCAATTCCCATGGGCATCAGAGTCATCCAGGATTATTGCAGGTACTAGCATAAACAGAAAGACTGTTGATCTAGTCTGTTAATTTTCATTAAGGGTGAAGAGGCAGTATGGTGCAGCTGAAAGGCAAGAGTTTCTATGGATCTGTTGTTTTTACAAGAAGAGTAATGGCTAGATATAGGACTGAAAAATAAGCAATGCTTATCTCATCTCATAATTCTGAAATTAATGAGCTACAGGACTATCTCTTCTGAGACTGTGGAGGTGCTGTGATCAGTGAGGGCATGGTTGTGAAACAAATATTTGATGAAGATTGTGGGAACAAGAGAGTTTTTATAACATGACATAAAACTTAAAGTGGACCTATGAGAATGTTTGGATAATAAAAGAAATTGTTCAGAGAAGGGTAAGAAACAAGGGGTATATATATGTGTGTGTGTGTGTGTGTGCACGTGCACATGAGTGTGTGCATGTGCTCAGTTGTGTTTGAGTCTTTGCAACCCTATGGACGTAGCCCACCAGGCTGCTTCTGTCAATTTTCGAGGCAAGAACACCAGAGTGGGTGATCTTCCAGACCCAGGAATCAAACCCATGTCTCCTGTGTCTCCTGTATTGCCAGGCAGGTTCTTTACCACTGTACCACCTGCCAGGCCCCATATGTACATGAGTGAGTGAGTGGAGTCGCTCAGTCTTGTCCGACTCTTTGCGGCCCCATGGACTATAGCCTACCAGGCTCCTCTGTCCATGGGATTTTCCAGACAATAGTCCTGGAGTGAATTGCCATGTATAACAAAGAAAAGACAACATCAGAATTATTTATGTCTTGGTGCTGACCAATAATGAAAGTATAGATGGACAACATGATGTCAGAATGTTGCCAAGGGAATCAGTTTTGCTGTTGCCAGGGGGTGTTAAGTGGTCCTTCAGTCTTCTCAGGAGTTGCTATGGCTTTGGTTGATCAGCCTGGTGAAGCATTGCTTCCTTCAGGTGGGTGAGGTAGCTGCAGCTTTCTGAAAAGAGTTGTATGTGATTAGAATGCCTTCTTACAAGTGAGTGTAGAGGACTGGTTTGTGTGTTCTTGAGCCCAGCAGAAAAAGCCCAGTGTCTGAGAGGGACAGTGGGATGCTACCCTGGGACAGATAAAGAGTACTCACAGGTGCTATCTTCTGATGAAAGATTTTGGTGAACTCTAAGGACGTGAGCCCAGTACTCTTGCCTGGAAAATCCCATGGATGGAGGAGCCTGGTAGTCTGCAGTCCATGGGATCGCTAAGAGTCAGATACGACTGAGCGACTTCACTTTCACTTTTCACTTTCATGCATTGGAGAAGGAAATGGCAACCCACTCCAGTGTTCTTGCCTGGAGAATCCCAGGGACAGGGGAGCCTGGTGGGATGCGGTCTCTGGGGTCGCACAGAGTTGGACACTACTGAAGCGACTTAGCAGCAGCAGCAGCAAGGACATGAGCTACTTAAATGTTTTTGTTGACCTCAACCATAACTCTTCTCATGGCCATAAAATGTGTAACCTGGGTAAATAAAAATTTTCCTATCACAACATTCATATAACTTCCTCTATCCAGCTTTCATAGGAATTTGAGCCATAAAGATTGAGTCAATTATTCAATTTGCCTGTGATGCTTAGGTATTAGAGTCACAGAATAATATTTAGATGATAAATATTCTAAGTAAACCTATTAAAGTGACATGCAAGGAAACTAGAATATGTAAGCAGTAGGAGCTGTAGGAAACGTAATCTGTAAATTTCTTCTGGGGTCCTTCAAAAACTCTTTGTCTTGTTAACTTTCACTCTGGTTACTGCATACTTTTTAGGGTTTTCTCTTCCTGTGTTTCCAGTCTCATTGGAATTTCAGTGCTTTTTCTGCACCATGCAATAGCCAAAGGCACTGTGACAGCTCAAGACTACTTTTAGAAAATGATTGCTTAGCCAAGTAGTACCTATTCAAGGTACTAACTCATCTATTGCGGTGTCTATACATTTTACCCTGAAGTAGAAAATGACTACCCACTCCAGTATTCTGGCCTGGAAAATTCCATGGACAGAGGAGTCTGGCAAGCTACAGTTCATGGGGCCCCAAAGAGTTGGACATAACTGAGCACATACACGCACATGCATTCTTTCAGGCCTTGCTTCTGATACTTTTCAATGTATTTTACTCAACAAAATCTCAGTCTGGAATTTGACATATGATTAATAATGAATTTTGATTCCATCAATATGTCTCTAAAGATCAAATTCTGACAGATTTGCTTTTATTTTTCACAATTTTCTACTACCTAGAAAGGCATTATGCTTGCTAAGTAATCTGAATTGTGTTTGAGTTAATTGTTTTAGAAGGCAGTTGAGAAGGTTTACTATTCTTCAGTCTGGGTTGTTCTTGGTCAAGAATTCACGTGTATCCTAATCAGAGGCTACTGTTTTGGGTTTTTATTTGTGATTATTTTTGTGTGTGTGTCTTTTGTGGCAGGAAGGTAGAGTCAAATTTCCTCTCCTCACTACCTCTTCTTTACTATTCAAAGAGAGGAAGCTTATTGTCACTATTTTAAGTCTTTCAACCACTGGACTGAAGTGATGATTCACCCTTTTGTCTCTTAAATTTCCTATGCTCTTTTATATGGTTTTGTAAATATCAAGTTTTTGAGTATCATGTATATCATGTATATAAGTTTATATTATAAGAGTTAATAAATAATACATAAGAAGAGATCTTCATGAATACTTATTTACTTAAATATAGCACTTAATTCTTCCAAATTCTTTGTGTAGTATTTATAAACTAAAGAATCTTTTGTCAATTACTATAAATTTTTATAACAATCTATTCCATAAATAACTTGCTATTTGGAAAGAACAATGAATGGATTTTTCTTAAAAACACAGAGGTGATCTTCTAATTTTTAAAATTTTGTTTCATCTGTAAAGAAAAAACACTTTTGGTTATAACCTTTTTTAACTTAATAGAATCTAATTGACTCTTCAGTGTTAAGTTTTGGTGTGATCCAACATTAAACAGCACATTTTGACTAAATGGCAATAGAGAAGAAGACTGATCAGATCCAAAACAATTATTCAAGTAAAACAATATATAATTTTACTGTGGTTGAGGTAACCATCCACAGAACCTCAGTTCAGAGTCAGTTTACAATATGCATATCTATATTTGCCTGGTTTGTAATTGGATCACTGAAACAGCATAAAATTAACCACATAGGTATTTCCTCAAATTCCGAGAAGAAGTATAATTTAAAGCCGTATTTTTTCTTGATTATAAGAGGATTAAAGATTTAAAGTGTGGAAATATAAGTAGCTCATTTTACTAGTATTAACTATTTACTAATAATTCATTACAAAGGTCTTTGTAGATCATTTTTGTCTTCAAATGAACTTCTTGTTTTTTTTCCCTCCTGTTTCATCTTTCATTATTAATATACTGACCAACCTAGATAGCATATTCAAAAGCAGAGACATTACTTTGCCAACAAAGGTTCATCTAGTCAAGGCTATGGTTTTTCCTGTGGTCATGTATGGATGTGAGAGTTGGACTGTGAAGAAGGCTGAGTGCCGAAGAATTGATTCTTTTGAACTGTGGTGTTGGAGAAGACTCTTGAGAGTCCCTTGGACTGCAGGGAGATCCAACCAATCCATTCTGAAGGAGATCAGCTCTGGGATTTCTTTGGAAGGAATGATGCTAAAGCTGAAACTCCAGTACTTTGGCCACCTCATGCGAAGAGTTGACTCATTGGAAAAGACTCTGATGCTGGGAGGGATTGGGGGCAAGAGGAGAAGGGACGACAGAGGATGAGATGGCTAGATGGCATCACTGACTTGATGGATGTGAGCCTCTGTGAACTCCGGGAGTTGATGATGGACAGGGAGGCCTGGCGTGCTGTGATTCATGGGGTTGCAAAGAGTCAGACACGACTGAGTGACTGATCTGATCTGATCTGATCTGACATTACTTTGGAGAAGGCAATGGCACCCTACTCCAGTACTCTTGCCTGGAAAATCCCATGGATGGAGGAGCCTGGAGGGCTGCAGTCCATGGGGTCACTGAGGGTTGGATGAGACTGAGTGACTTTACTTTCACTTTTCACTTTCATGCATTGGAGAAGGAAATGGCAACCCACTCCAGTGTTCTTGCCTGGAGAATCCCAGGGACAGGGAGCCTGGTGGGCTGCCGTCTATGCGGAGGCACAGAGTTGGACACGACTGAAGTGACTTAGCAGCAGCAGCAGCAGTAGTATATTACCTATCTCCAAGCTTTTATGCATAGCAAGGCTTGGACTGCAGCATGATAAAGGATGAGACTTCCATACTCAGCCATAATATTTATAATCAAAGTGATAATTCCTACATGTAAAATGCCTTTCATATAAATACACACTTAGAAATTAAATTATACCCACATCCAGAATGGCTGCTACTTAAATTCTTATTTTTTAAACAAATTTTATTTGACAAAACACTCAAAAATTGTAAGTAATCCCACTTTGAATGAATGTGCATGCATACATGCTAAGTCACTTCAGTCGTGTCCAACTCTTTGTGACCCTATGAACTGTAGCTGTCTAGGCTCCTCTGTCCTTGGAATTCTCCAGGAGAGAATACTGGAGTGGGTTTCCATGACCTTCTCTAGGGAAATTCCTAATCCAGGGATTGAATCCATGTCTCTTATGTCTCCTGCGTTGGCAGGCAGGTCTTCTATCGCTAGCTCCATCTGGGAAGCCCAGTGAATGAATATATAAATAGTAAAAATAGGTCATTTTAGTCCCTACTCAGAAAATTTTCCTGGCACCTATCCTTACTTCTAGAGTAAACACATTTAAAAGTTGGGAGTACATCCTAGACTAAAACTTTTGTTGGAGCCAATTGCCTTCTGTGCATGGAAATAATAACTGAGGTCCAAGAGCCTTGGAAGTGGTAGTTGCTGGAATCACAGTCTCATTTACATTCCATAGTTGAGTGGCTAAACAAATTTAGAATCAGGTGTTTTGGAACTTCCTGTACTGAATACATTAACAAGCCCATAATATATAGATTAAAAAAGTAAGCAGATGGAACCCAGTGCTGGGAGAGTCATACAAATTAGTCGTTTCTGCCTGTGGTATTCGATTCATCTTTATTTTCCTTCTCTTCAATAGACCTTTGATTTTGTAAAATTCCTATCCACTCTACCCTACTACAGCTCCTTCAGTATGACATACTTATTTATTGGCTGTTCTGGCTGTCAACTTCTTTCTATTTTCACCGAATTAACATCTTTCATAATTGGATATCTCCCCAGTGTGTCCTGGACAGGATACCTGCCACAGTCCCATGCTCTTTTTCTTACAATTTCCACTCAGAGTCCTCTTTAAGGGATTTTCTGTGTAACTAATCACACATTTCTGATTCCTAGTTTGGGATTCAGGGGTTGGCATATGCCCCCAGGTAACTTATCTCTTGGACAGACCTTACAAGATGGACTTTCAAGGCACTACCTACAGTAGATTGATGAGGATTCACAGAACTACCAGAATTACTCTCTCATAATGCTGAACTGGATAAGCAATGTGGTAGTGTTGCCAATGAGAAAGCAGAAAAAGAGAAAAGCACACATTTCAAAATAGCTAAGATGTATAAAGACAGAGTTCTAGAGTAAAGTTCATCAGATTGCAGTTGTTGGAGGATTGCAAGATAATCTAGTCAGACTTCTTTGTTTGAACCTTATACAAGACTTGCACTACTTGATGTGACATAGGTGAATCTCTCCATTGAAAACAAAAATAAATATAGTACTGCTGACTCACCTGGTTAATTGACCTCTTCAGCCTTGCTCCTGGGTAATTTCTATGGTGTAGGAAAAGTGTATAAATTAACCCTGCCATTCAACTGTCTATGATCTGTACCCATAATTACTTCTACCTGTTTACTGTAGGATCTAAATAAGCAGAAAGGTTTCCAGGAAATTAATAGATTATAGTATATGTAAAGTTATAATATATTATATTTCATTAACAGACACCTGCCACACTGAATATCCCCAGATTGTATAAGAGAAAGGCTGACAGTTACTCTTGTATACAGCATTCAAATTTGTGGTTTAGTATCGCTGCTTGTGACTTTTAGTTTTATCTTGAAAGTTAAACTTGGGAATAAAGAACTTAATGGTATGTTATAATGATCTTGGATTAATAGAAAATGTGAAGTAAATTTTGGCTGTCAGTTGAGTAACCTGAAGTCTCTAGCTACAGAGAGATTTCAGATTCTGAGTAATCTGTCTAGACAAGGGTAATTATAGGAAGTGAATGTTAACTTTTCTAATGTTTAGTTTGAAATTTGATGACTAAAATGGAGTATTATTTACTCAGATGCACCATTTTAAAGTAAAACACTCCACTAAGAGTCATAGTTTCATATTCATATATCCAAACTGCCTTATAAATATTTTCTTTATTCTAATTTTGATGAAAACTTTTAAGATCTACTCTGAGTGATTTTTGAATGTATTATTATTAATTATAGTTGCCATGGACATCACATCCTCATGACTTATTTACCATCCCCACCCCTGCACTTCCAGCCTCTGGCAACCACCAATCTGATCTCCGTATTTATGAGCTTAATTTTTTTTTTGGGGGGGGTAGTTTATGCAGGTACATGAGTAATATGTAGGTTATATCAGGCTTATTTCACTTAGCATAATGTTCTCAAGGTTCATCATTGTTGCAAATGGCAAGGTTTCCTTCTTTTTGTGCCTGAATAAGGTTCCATTATAAATATATGTGTGTGTGTGTATCACATTTTGTTATTCTGTTGAAATATGTTTAGGTTTCCAAATCTTACCTATTGTAAATAATGCTACCATGAACATGAAGGTATATGTATCTTTTCAAGTTGGTGTTTTTGTTTTCTCTGTATAAGCATGCAGAAGTAGAATTGCTGGGTAATATGGTAGTTCTGTTATTATTTTTTTTGAGATGGATCCATGGTTTTTCCATAGTGACTGCTCAATTTACATTCCAGACAATGCACAAGGATTTCCTTTTCTCTACATCCTTGCTAGCACTTGTTATTTTGGTCATTTTCAAAATAGCTCTTCTAACAGGTGCAAAGGTATATCTTATTGTGGTTTTGTTTGCATTTCCCTAATGATTAGAAATGTTGAATACCTTTTCATGTGTCTACTGGCCATATGCATGTCCCTGGAAAAATGTCTATTCAGATTCTTTGCCTATTTTAAATCAGATTGAGTTTTTGCTATTGAGTTATGTGAGTTTATTAAATAAACTTTTGTATACTAACCCCTATCAGATTTACAAATTACAAATATTTTATCCCATTCAGTAGATTTCCTTTTGTTGATGGTTTCTTTTGGTGTGTGGAGCTTTTGAGCTTGATATAGTCCCATTTGTTTACCTTTTCTTGCCTTTGCTTTTCAGTGTCAAATGAGAAAAATCATCGCTGAGACCTAGCAAGGAGTTTGTTGCACATGTTTGTTTGTTTTTTTTTTTCCCCTATAATTTTTATGGTTTCAGGTCTTACATTCAAATCTTGAAACTAAGTCAAAAGTAGATTACACTTTTGACTTAGTGTTTGTATATGGTATAAGGTGGGCTTCCCTGGTGGCTCAACTGGTAAAGAATCTGCCTGCCAGTGAAGGAGAATGGATTCAAACCCTGGGTCAGAAGATGTCCTGGAGAAGGAAATGGCATTCAACTCCAATATTCTTGCCTGGGAAATCTCGTGGATAGAGGGACCTGTGGGCTATGGTCCATGGGGTCACAAAAGAGTTGGACATGACTTAGTGATTAAACAAAAGCATGGTATAAGATAGATGTCTAGTTTTATTCTTTTGCCTATTTCTGTCCCAGTTTTCCCAACACTATTTATTGAAGAGACTGTTGAAAACTCTTGGCTCTCATTGTATATTCTTGACTCCCTCGTTGTAAGTTAATTGCCCATATATGTACGGGCTTATTTCTAGCCAACCCTGTGATTTTATGGTGACTTCCCATCAAACAACTCAGCAAAACTGACTGAGTCTGTCTGTTCCAGGTGTAACCCAATCTCAGCCCTTCTTTAGGAGCCTGAATTCTAAGAGATTGACTAGGCTTGAAGAGTAAGGTTAGGGAATGTGAAATATAGGATTATAGCAGCCAAGATTCCAGTCCTACAGAAGAAACTAACCTGAACAATTCAAGCAAGCATTCAGAGACTGGATGTACATAGAAATTAGGTTCTATTGGCATTTCAATTCTTGGTCCCTGTTCCTTTATCATGGTAGTATCATGCTATGGTTTGATTTTCTGAATTGATACATTTTCCTTTTTCTTAAGGTAATCCATATTGGATTTTTGTTATGCTTAAAAATCTGGTTAATATAGATGTCAAAATTAAAGGAGTTATTTAACCCAAAGCAGAGTTCACAACATGACAATTATGAGAGTATAAGAGAAGATTAAAAATAAATATCTGGGCCACCCACAGAGATTTAGTTCTTCCACAAACTGGCAGAAATGTGATTGTTTAAGCTTTTTTTTTTTTTTTTTAAAAAAAACAACTCATACTTATGAAATTTTATTGATACTTTCATTTTAAGGCTGATTAAAATAAACAGGACAAGAAAGAAATGATCATCTGTAAACTGAGCCAGAGAGTGATATATAAAGGTGGGGCCATCACAGGAACACCCCGAAGCCTGAACCATAGCAAGTGAATCTTGTTAAAATTTCAAAATCATGATGAGAGTAGTAATATAGTAGTAAATCAAAAAGACTTAAGCATACTTTCCTTTCATCTCTCAGAATTTCTTACTGTGCTTTCTGTGGATATCCTAGCACAAAGAATAAAGACAAACTGTAAGTCAGAATGCCACTCTATTACTGACTAGGTTGGTTCTTAGCTATTATGAATCTGCCTGGTAAGCAGTCTGACCATTCCCTGGATTTCAGTTCCAACTCTGATATGTCGACCCTATCAGTGCTATAGGAGAGAGAGTCTCTCTGGGTTATGGCTTTACAATCATTATACAGATACCTTGATAACTTCCCTGCCTCTGGTCTGTTGCCTATATTTTGGCTTAGAAAGTTTTAGGAAATACAAATCTTATTTTTAAAATTGACTTGCTTAAACATAGTCAATAAATATCATTAGTTCTCAAGATAAAGCAAAAAGTATTAGCAGAAATTATAGCATTTTGATTTCCACTTGGATATGACTTTCTTTTGATGGGGGTGAAAGAAAAAAGTGAAAAAGCTAGCTTGAAACTCAACATTAAAAAAACTAAGATCATTGCATCCAGCCCCATCACTTCATGGCAAATAGAAGGGGAAAAAGTGGAAACAGTGACAGATTTTATTTTCTTGGGCTCCAAAATCACTGTGGATGGTGGCTGCAAACATTAAATTAAAAGATGCTTGCTCCTTGGAAGGAAAGCTATGACAAACCTAGACAGTGTATTTAAAAGCAGATAAATCACTTTGCCGACAAAGATTCATAGAGTCAAAGCTATGGTTTTTCCGATAGTCATGCATGGATGTGAGAGTTGGTTCGTAAGAAAGGCTAAGAGCCAAAGAATTGATGCTTTTGAACTGTGGTGTTGGAGAAGACTCTTGAGAGTCCCTTGGGCTGCAAGGAGGTTAAACAAGTCAATCCTAAAGGAAATCAAGCCTGAATACTCACTGGAAGGACTGATGCTGAAGCTCCAATACCTTGACTACCTGATATAAATAACTGATTCCTGAAAAAGACCCTGAGACTGGGAAAGAGTAAAGGTAAAAGGAGAAGAAAGTGATAGAGCATGAGATAGTTAGATAGCATTGATGACTCAATGGACATGAATTTGAGCAAACTCTGGGAGATAGTTAAGGACAGAGGAGCCTGGCCTGCTGCAGTCCATGGGGTAGCAAAGAGTCAACTTACTGACTTGACTTAGTGACTGAACAACAACATGACTTTCTTTATGGGACTTTTCTTTAGTTTCCATTGCTGGACTAGGTACTGTATCCCTTCATTGTGAGAGTCTCTATATCCAAATAAATATTCTGATTGTCACATTTTCTATTTTTAATTATAATTGCCTAGCACTTCCATGGAGAAGGAAAGGGCAACCCACTACAGTATTCTTGCCTGGAGAATCCCATGGACAGGGGAACCTGGTGGGCTGCTGTCCATGGGGTCACACAGAGTTGGACACGATTGAAGTGACTTAGCATGCCTGCATGCGTGCGTTGGAGAAGGAAATGACAACCCACTCCAGTATTCTTGCCTGGAGATTCCCAGGGACAGAGGAGCCTGGTGGGCTGCCGTCTATGGGGTCGCACAGAGTCAGACACAACTGCCATGACTTAGCAGCAGCAGCAGCAGCAGCACTTACATGTAACCCTACTAGAATAGAGATCTTTGAAATTGGAGATTTGGTGTTTTTCTTTTACTGTATTCACTATTTGTCTGAAATAGTGCCTGAAATGAATTCAATATACACAAAAAGTATTTCTTTAGTAATTAATAGCTTAAAAATCAATTTTTAGCTTACCTAAAAAAGCTCAGTTAGGTTATCAGGCACATATATTCAAGTTTTCCCTTGCTTTCAAGCCTAAATATGTCTAATTAATATATAACTCTCCTATATTGTATAAGGAATTGATACTCATATGGTAAAAATATCAGAAAACTAGCTAGGTAAATTAAAATTCTCTATGGATCTTGTCTTGAAATTCTAATCTCTTCTGAAGTGATGTAACTATTATATTCCCTGTGAATTAAGGAAAAGAGATCATTCTGTAATCTTAAGGTTACTGCCTAATGGATAAAGTTTAATTTTTTACTCCCCCAGGTGAGGGTGAAATGATATGATTATAGTTCATCTGAAATCTACAATTAGCTCAAACCAGTGTGTTCTCTTTAAAATGGCAAAAGGAAAATGATGTAATGTTTTGTATGTCACATTTAATTCTGCTCCAGTCTTTATAATGACCTACCTTGTGATTTTGTGTCTGAACATTTACAGAGGTAAATGGAGCATCGAATGGGCTATATCCAGTCAATTTTGCTAATTAAATGAATGAAAAGAGTTTAAACCTAAGAGAAATTATATATTCTTCATGTTTCATTGTAAAATGGAATAATAAAACTCAAAAATATGCATGATTATTTTTTGTGATTTGAAGTGATGTGGGAAATAATCAATCTGATTTTCTGCTTTGATGTTGCACCTGAAATAATAAATGCGCTAACATGAATACCAGGCTAATTCAACCATTGACTCCCAGGTTGGAAAATTGATATCTCTTCATGTCACTAATATGTACAGTGTTGTTAAATGAGAATCTGCTAGTAACAGAATTTTTCAGAATTAAGAATAAAAAGCCCAAATCAAGTAAGGTTAGAATTTCTGTCTTTTCCTTTAATCATTAGATTTGAGTCAAATTAAGAATCATACAATTTTTAACATTATTCTCCAATATTATGTAAGAAATACAAAATGCCACATTTATAGCTTTTTATGTAATAAGTTTTGATTCTCAAGAATTGATTTATTGACCAATACAAATGACTTCATGCAATGTGAAATATACAGAGTGATATTTCTGAGAAAATTCTGACCTTGGTTAGCTAATATGTTCTAAATATCTATGGGAACAATAGGGTTAATTGATATTCTTTCCTCAGTAATTTCTATAAGAAAAAGTTTAAGCATTTCATTTATTTTTGGTAGGTGAGTATGAAGAAAAGCAGTGACTAAAAGGGCTTAAAATTTGGTGAAAATGCAGAACATAAAGCAATGTGGCTCAGTGGAAAAGAATCTGCCGGCAGTGTGGGAGACAGGTTCGATCCCTGGGTCAGGAAGATTCCCCTGGAGAAGGAAATGGCTACTCACTCCAGTATTCTTGCCTGGAGAATTCAATGAACAGAGGAGCCTGGTGGCTACAGTCCATGGGATCACAAAATGTCTGAAAGACTGAGCGACTGACACTTTCATGTGTGTGTGTGTGTTTGGTTTCTAGTGCCACACGATAATTAAATATACAGAGTGGAGGGAGACAGCAGGACATGTCACTCTTGCTGAAGACGGCATGCCAACATACACAGAGCAGTATTCAAGGCACAGAGAAAGGAATAACTGACAGAGATGATACAGTAGGCCTGTCTGCCAGACATCAATTACCCCAGTATAGACAGACTCAAGATACTTCCTTTGATAATTATGATAATTGGAGCATTTCTTCACATTTATGAGGATCATTTCGGACTTTGAGAACTCAGCCAGCAGCTCTGTGTTTGTAAATTTGAAGCCTGTTATTTTTCTCCAAGTTCACGGTTCACATATTGCTGAAGCCTGGCTTGGAGAATTTTAAGCATTACTTTACTAGCTTGTGAGATGAGTGCAATTGTGCGGTAGTTTGAGCATTCTTTGGCATTGCCTTTCTTTGGGATTGGAATGAAAACTGACCTTTTCCAGTCCTGTGGCCACTGCTGAGCTTTCCACATTTGCTGGCATATTGAGTGGAGCACTTCCACAGCATCATCTTTCAGGATTTGGAATAGCTCAACTGGAATTCCATCACCTCCACTAGCTTTGTTCGTAGTGATGCTTTCTAAGGCCCACTTGACTTCACATTCCAGGATGTCTGGCTCTAGGTGAGTGATCACACCATTGTGATTATCTGGGTTGTGAAGATCTTTTTTGTACAGTTCTTCTGTGTATTCTTGCCATCTCTTTTTAATATCTTCTGCTTCTGTTAGGTCCATACCATTTCTGTCCTTTATCGAGCCATCTTTGCATGAAATGTTCCTTTGGTATCTCTGATTTTCTTGAAGAGATCTCTAGTCTTTCCCATTCTGTTGTTTTCCTCTATTTCTTTGCATTGATCACTGAAGAAGGTTTTCTTATCTCTTCTTGCTATTCTTTGGAACTCTGCATTCAGATGTTTATATCTTTCCTTTTCTCCTTTGCTTTTCACTTCTCTTCTTTTCACAGCTATTTGTAAGGCCTCCCCAGATAGCCATTTTGCTTTTTTGCATTTCTTTTCCATGGGGATGGTCTTGATCCCTGTCTCCTGTATAATGTCATGAACCTCATTCCATAGTTCATCAGGCACTCTATCTATCAGATCTAGGCCCTTAAATCTATTTCTCACTTCCTCTGTATAATCATAAGGGATTTGATTTAGGTCATACCTGAATGGCCTAGTGGTTTTCCCTACTTTCTTCAATTTCAGTCTGAATTTGGCAATAAGGAGTTCATGGTCTGAGCCACAGTCAGCTCCTGGTCTTGTTTTTGCTGACTGTATAGACCTTCTCCATCTTTGGCTGCAAAGAATATAATCAATCTGATTTTGGTGTTGACCATCTGGTGATGTCCATGTATAGAGTCTTCTCTTGTGTTGTTGGAAGAGGGTGTTTGTTATGACCAGTGCATTTTCTTGGCAAAACTCTATTAGTCTTTGCCCTGCTTCATTCCGTATTCCAAGGCCAAATTTGCCTGTTACTCCAGCTGTTTCTTGACTTCCTACTTTTGCATTCCAGTCCCCTATAATGAAAAGGACATCTTTTTTGGGTGTTAGTTCTAAAAGGTAGATCTTCATAGAACTGTTCAATTTCAGCTTCTTCAGCATTACTGGTTGGGGCATAGACTTGGATTACTGTGATATCGAATGGTTTGCCTTGGAAACGAACAGAGATCATTCTGTTGTTTTTGAGATTGCATCCAAGTACTGCATTTTGGACTCTTTTGTTGACCATGATGGCTACTCCATTTTTTCTGGATGGCATCACTGACTCGATGGACATGAGTCTGAGCGAACTCCAGGAGTTGGTGATGGACAGGGAGGCCTGGCATGCTGCGATTCACGGGGTCGCAAAGAGTCGGAGACGACTGAGTGACTGATCTGATCTGATTTTTCTCGAAAGTTCTCCTTGCTTAGTAGTGCAGTGTCACTCTTCTTTTTATTTAAAATGTTTTCATTCGTTTTCCCATTTTTATTTTGCATTGTAACTTTAAAATGCATATGTTTGTATATAATTTATTGCAATAATTGCATAATATTAATTACATTTTTCAACTTTGATAATTCATCTTATGTGGGTTTTCTTTCATGATGAATTACTCTGTCAGGATTGTTCTTGACCAGAGTCAAAGGGTCCAAAGATAAATGCTTGTGACAATTCTTGCAACATATTTGCCAATGAGTTTGAATAACTTTTTCAGTTGACTTTCCACATGAGTCTAGCCTTTAATGAATAATTTCATTTAATCTTATGTAGGAAATTTTGATGCTACTATGACTTTCATAGTTTTATTGATGAGGTAAGGAAGAAGACAATGAAATGGTACATGGCTTTTGAAGAGTTATCAATCTGTAAGACATTATTTGTATTTGAGTAACATTGACAATGTTGAAGATAGAGCAGCTCCTGTCATCTTCTCAGAGCTTCTTACACTTTATTACAAGAAGTAGGGAAAAGAACAGGTATAATTATAGGTTTATATTCTCCAAGTACAGAGTTGAATTCATGAAAACTATCAAAACATATTTTCTGCATCATTTCTTTTACACAAAATGATGCCAATAGCAAACGGTTACACAGACATTTGGGGGATAACATTAATTTACAGTTTAATATTAATGTTTCTTAATTAGTTCTAAGAGAATAGAGAAACAGGGTAACTTAGTTTCAGTATTAGGATATCTTATACTATCTAAGATCTAAGACATTCCTGAAAAGTAGGAAGCCAGTAGAAATTGGATAAAGGAACAAAGCCATAGACCAAAACATGGAAGAATGCTGTTGCTGACTCTTACTGTACAGTCTTCAGCAAAGGAACACTCACCTCCTCCCAGAACCACCAGGAGGGTGGTGGGAAGGATGGACCTCAGCAGATCAGCCAGAGGGGTGGAAACCTCCACATTGTACACTCTCTGTACTCACATCCTGGACTAGGGAGAGGCAGCTGTATTTTCTTCCTCCAGAAGGGAGTAGTAAGTTTGAAAACTTGGGCACAGAGAGCGCAGAACCCTTGATAACTGGAAATATCCTGGAGCAATGCTACCCTTAGACATAACAGGACTAGTAATCATCAACCGGTAATAATAAGTACAAAGGTAAACACACAACACAGAATCAATAAATATGTGCAAAAGTACAAAAGCACTAAAGAAGCATGGAAAACTGAACACCAAACTTAAAACAGAGGCAACTACATTAATAGTCAACAGAGTAAAAATAAACAGCAAGATTTAGAATAACTATTATCTGTATGTACTATAATCCACATGACACCGTATGGTACCCACAAAAAATGAAGCAACACAGATAAGGTAGATGAAATACTTGGACAACAAGAGTAAGCAAATAAGTAAATGCAGGAGCTTAAAATATGAGCTAAAAATAAAGCAGAAATAAGAAGAAATGAATTTGTGGGACTGAACAATTGAACATAAGAATATTTCCAGAATGCAGAAAGTATGTTTCAAAGTACGAAGGGAAGAGACCTAGAAAATGGGTAGAGGATTTGTATGATCTATTTAATTAAACAGAAAAAGAACATGAGAATAACACATACATGTATGTACATACATAATGAAATTTAAACACACTGGAAATAAAGGAAAAAACCCAAAACACCCCTTTAAAGAAATATCAGATCCTCCATGAAAGAACAAGAATCACTATAAACTCAAATATTTTTTTGACAATACTACTTTGAAAAAGGTAATAGAAAATTATGTAGAATTTCTTGTTAGGAATCTAGGATTCTATATTTAACCAAATTGCATTGACTATGAAGGAAAAATAGAAGTATTTTCATATAAGAAAATTTATATATAATGGACTCTGGAGTTCTATTAAGGGTAAAAGTGTGAAAGTGTTAGTTGCTCAGTTCAGTTCAGTTGCTCAGTCGTGCCCAACTCTTTGCAACCCCATGGACTGTAGCACATCAGGCCTCCCTGTCCATCACCAACTCCCGAAGCCTACTTAAACTCATGTCCATCGCATCAGTGATGCCATCCAACCACCTCATCTTCTGTCATCCACTTCTCCTCCCTCCTTCAATCTTTCCCAGCATCAGGATCTTTTCCAATGAGTCAGTTCTTCACATCCAGTGGCCAAAGTATTGACGTTTCAGCTTCAGCATCAGCCCTTCCAATGAATATCCAGGACTGATGTCCTTTAGAATTGACTGGATGGATCTCCTTGCAGTCCAAGGGACTCTCAAGAGTCTTTTCCAGCAATCGATGTTCAAAAGCATCAATTCTTCAGTGCTTAGCTCTCTTTATGATCCAACTCTCACATCCATACATGACTACTGGAAAAACCATAGCTTTGACTAGATGGACTTTTGTCGGTTAAGTAATGTCTTTGCTTTTTAATATGTTGTCTAGGTTGGTCATAGCTTTTCTTCCAAGGAGCAAGTATCTTTTAATTTCATAGCTACAGTCACCATCTGCAGTGATTTTGGAGCCCCCCCAAATAAATTCTCTCACTGTTTCCATTGTTTCCCCATCTATTTGCCATGAAGTGATGGGACTGGATGCCATGATCTTAGTTTTCTGAATGTTGAGCTTTAAGCCAACTTTTTCACTCTCCTCTTTCACCTTCATCAAGAGGCTATTTAATTCCTCTTCACTTTTCTGCCATAAGGGTGGTGTCATCTGCATATCTGAGGTTGTTCATATTTCTCCTGGCAATCTTGATTCCAGCTTGTGCATCATCCAGCCTGGCATTTTGCATGATGTACTCTGCATATAAGTTAAATAAGTAGGGTGACAATACACAGCCTTGACGTACTCCTTTCCCATTTTGGAACCAGTCTGTTTTTCCCTGTCCAGTTCCAACTGTTTCTTCTTGACTTGCCTACAGATTTCTCAGGAGGCAGGTCAGGTGGTCTGGTATTCCCATCTCTTTCAGAATTTTCCACAGTTTTTTTGTGATCTACACAGTCAAAGGCTTCGGAGTAGTCAATAAAGCAAAAGTAGATGTCGCTCAATCGTGTCCAACCCTTTGCAACCCCATGGACTTTAGCCCACAAGGCTCCTCTTCCATGGAATTCTCCAGGCAAGAAGATTGGAATGGGTTGCCATTTCCTCCTCCAGGGGATCTTCCTAACCTAGGGATCAATTATTATGTGTAGAACCTCTGAAATAATTCTTAAATGATATGCACATTAGAGAGGAAGATGATATGAATCTAAAAGGAATAATTGAGAATCAATAATTACTTGTAAAATATTAGTAAAGTTATGAATATAGAAGTATTAAAGTGGTTGAAAAAAATGGTCATTGAGCTTAACTGACCAATGAAATTCTGGCTTTACCACTAATTAGCTGTATTACCTTGGACCCATTTCTTAATTGCTTTCTGGTTTCATATCTTTATTTATAAAATGGAAAAAATTATTATAGTCACCTCATAAGAGTATTCTAAGTATTAAATAAGTGAGTACCTGTTAAGTGCTGAAAACAATACCTGGCATGTGATAAGCACTTGATAAATGTTATATGGTTATAACTATAGTTATATGGTTAACTATGGTTATATTTAGTGTAGAAAGTAATCATTTTGAACTAAAATTGCAGATATTTTGTAGTTCATTTGAGATACTGATTGCAATTAAGTAACAATTTTTGATGTCTTTGTGTTGATATGATAGGTGACATGGATGCTGTTTGACTTTGTCATTGTTAGAAATATATCAGTTAGGAATATGTGTTCAAATTTTAGTCAGAATTCGTTTCTGCTTTTCGCAACCAAAGAACTTTGTGCAGTTTTCTCCTTATCTGTCTCTGAATTACCCTTGGCCTTAATATACATTCCTCAGTCAATCATAAGTTTCTTGGGGGAAATATTTGACTCCTGGAAAGTATATCATATTTATGTGTGTGTGTTTGTGTGGGGGGAAAAGCTGTATTCTTTTTGGAAATTAATTTAGCATTGATTTCTTTTCTAAGTCACAATGTTCAATTTATTAAAATAAATAGTGATATTTAGGGAGTTGTGGTATATTTATTTTTTATAAGAAAATATGGTTTTAAAAGACTGAGACTGCTAGAATTTTACTGTTTAAGTCTTTACAAATTTATTCTCCTATAAGCTAAAATGCAAAATCGTTGTGTGCTCAGTCCTGTCCAACTCTGTGATCCCATGGAATGTAGCCCACCAGGCCCCTCTTTCCTTGGTATTTTCCAGGCAAGAATACTGGAGTGAGTTGCCATTTCCTGCTCCAGGGATCTTCCCAACCCAGGGATGGAACATACATCTCTTGTGCCACATGCAGTGTCAGGCAGATTCTTTACCCCTGCGCCAACTGGGAAGTCCATATAAAATCCTTACCACAGCTTATAAAATCCTTAATTTAACCATTACCTAATTTCTTAGCATTCTCTGTTGTCCCCTCCTTGGAAAGCTCAGTAAGAAATTACATTCATTTACCATGTCATCTTGCCCTATTGCCTCTGCTCAGTATACTCATTCTAGCTAAAAAGCCCACTCCTTTCTAAATTAAAGAAAAGAAAAAATGTGTATATGTGTTTATATATACTTATATGTATTTTCATATATAGACAGTTTTAAAAGCTACATTTGAATGAATAAAGGTTGTGCTTAGTCACTTCAGTCATGTCCGACCCTGCGACCCCACGGACCGTGGCCCGCCAGGCTCCTCTGTCCATGGGATTCTCTGGGCAAGAACAAAGGAGTGGGTTGCCATTTCCTTCTCCAGTGATAAAGTATGAAGTGAGTGAAGGGAGTGAAGTGAAGTCGCTCAGTTGTGTCCGACTCTTTGCGACCCCATGGACTGTAGCCTACCAGGCTCCTCTGTCCATGGGATTTTCCAGGCAAGAGTACTGGACTGGGTTGCCATTTCCTTCAAAAACTGCCATATTCTCTAAGATGGCTTACTAGATCACCTACTATCAGGAATCAGAAATAAATATATGTACTTTTGTAGGAAGAGGAGAATATGGACCAATAATGAAATTAGAGCTCCCTTTATGTATGTAAGACTGTGCTTTAAGTTTTTAAAGTGTCTCACTCCTTTTTGACTTTGAGTTACCTTATAAATTATTTTTCTCAGCTTAACAGTTAAGAAATTCTGTCTTTAATCATTTTCTGCTTCCCCATGTTCAGGTTTCATGCCACATAAGATTTTATTTCAGAAAAGGATAATGACTTTTTTGTATTCTTCTTTAGTTATTATTTTTACTTGGAATTATTCATTTACTTTATTTTCTTCTTTCATTTTTCCCTTTTTTGTGCTTATTTTCAATTCAACTTTATTATATTATGTATTAAAGTTCTGGATTTCATTTAAGTACATTGGAGTTACTTGTTAAAAATATGTGTTCCATCTGCTCTATTGGCTTCCAAGCTTGTTTAGTATATTTTTAATGTTTCTATAATAGCTCTTCCTTTCTAACATAATAAGAGGAAAAGAGCAGACCTTAATATCCTCCTATAACTTAAGAAGGCAAAACAGTCTGCCTTTTTGGTACTGGATGCCAGCAGTCTCTGTGGAGATTTGGAAGGGAGAAGAGCTCCCTTCCAACTCTCTCTGAACATGCACACATCCTTAGAGAATCACAAAGATGCTGCCACAGCCATTCTCCAGTCTGAATGGCAGTTGAAAAAGAATTTTCTGACTCCAAGATACAGCATTAAAAAAAAAAAAATCAGTCCCAAGATTTAGTGGTATGAGGGCAGGTCAGGTGGAGCACCATACAACCAGTTCCATCTCTCTTTGGCTGTTCCAGGCTGAACATTTCCAGGATGCATGACAGGCAGCATCTACCTTGTGTTACAGGGAAGACATGTCCTCTGAGTCAGAAAATATGTCCAAGAACTTTGGGTTTACCAGAATGAACACTCACGCTGAACAACTGATTTAGAAAATGATACCTACTTAATGCAAAAAAAAAAAAAAAAAGGTATTTCTGTTTTAATAAAAATAAAAGGCAAACTCAGAAGAGGACTCTGTAATTGCAAATCTACCATGTCAGTTAGAGCTGAAAATACTGGCTGACTCATGAAATGATTATTTTATTCTGACACTGGATCCGCAGTTGTCGTATACATTTCAGACATTTGTCATGCTCTTCAGTTATTATCCTGTCAATGTACTCAGCACATTATAAACAAATGAGCATCAAGAAAGCAATTAGAAATTTAGTATGTGTTATTCTGTACTGTCCTTTGTTTTCATTTCTTTTTAATTTGTTTATATGGTAAAACAAGTGCATAGCCTCTCAAATGCTGATCTACTCCATAAATGATGTTAGTAGTAGATTTCTCTTTGAGGTAGTACCACTATTATTGGTAGTTTTGTTTTAGCATGCTTTTTTTCTGATCACTTTGATCACTGATCACTTTTGTGTGGTGATAGATATGTGTCTGGGCAGGTGCTCACACTCCCTCATTCATTGGCAGGGCAAATGGAGATGGAGATTTAACATCAGGGTCTTAAAGAAGGAAATGAGTAGTCTTTAATGGGGAAAGGAGACAAAAATATGTTTTCTTTTAAAATGACAACTCTCTGTCTCCATTTCTTTATTTCTTATCCCTGGCCTTGAGACAGGATCATTTTGGAGTGTATATTTCTTTAAATTGGACATGCTTAAGGCCAGTTAACCTAGTTACAGGCCCAGAGATTAAGTGTGGGTTTGGGGGCTCTGCACAGACTGGTCTCCAGGTAGCATTTCACCTAGTGAGCACTTAACCAACCCCTACACTGGCAATTCACCCTCTCCTGGTGATCCTTGCCCACTCCCTGTTCCTGTCACCATCAATGATTCCCATTGTTCCAATTCCTCCAGGCTGATGAATCAAAACCAGAGGCTTATTTCTCTTTGTAGGTTTTTTCTTTAAGAAACTTTTGGAGACGTGAGCTGAGCTATAGTTTCTTATTTAGTTGTGTTTTAACACCAAAGCCCCAAATAATCTGATAGCCAGGTCTTTAGGATCAGTTTAGTATGCTTTCAGTTCAGTTCAGTTCAGTCGCTCAGTCGTGTCCAACTCTTTGTGACCTCATGAATCACAGCACACCAGGCCTCCCTGTCCAATCACCAACTCCCGGAGTTCAATCAAACTCATGTCAGTATGCTTATTCAACACTATATTCTAGATAAACCTGATATTAATCATTACTGTTGCTGCAGGTGAATTTTTATTCTTTCAATTTGCTTTTAATGTTATTGTGTATTGAGCACATAGAACAGAATCATAATTGCAGACACTAAGTAGTTTGCTCCTTCCCTCACCCCTATCAACCGCCCATTCTTGCACCATCATTAATTTTAGGGAGAACCTAACAGGTCAGTGTTGGACAAAACAGCACAATTTTTTTTTTTTTTTTTTTTCAACTTATTAACTGAAGAGCCTAGACTTTAGGCACAAGGCCCAAACCATTTCCTGGTAGCCAGAGAACCGGTTATTTTTGACAATCACATTTCTCAACCCCTCCACACCCCTTCACACCCCTAAGAACTGTGTGATGCTGTGTTACTGGGGAACTGGGAGAGTAAACAAAGTTGGTGAGATATGATGCCCTTGCAGCCCTACTTCTCACAGACCAAAGATCAGCAGGGTTCTCAGAATGGGTAACTCACTCTCAATTTGAGGTCTGGGGGAGGATAGATCTCATTCTCTCATGAGGAAAATCTGGACCTCTGAGATAAGATCCCTGAAACACAAATGGCAGACCAGACTGTTTAAATGTGCGAAGGCCAGAGGCTGCCTGTGCAGCCACCATGTCTACTAAGTGCAATGGGAGGCCGTTCAAAATCCTCTGTGGTTCCTGAGCAAGTTACATAGGTTAACTGAGAAAGTGAGCCATAGATGGGTAGGTGTAGGCAGAGACTGTGCCATAGGCTGCAACCCTGGAGCTGATAGGCTAGAGTTTTCCAGAATTGTGCTTGCCAGCCCAGTGTCCTCTGGATAGAACAAGTTTCCCAAAGCGGCTGCTACCAGTTCTCTGTCCTCAGGGGTGTCTCCCAGTTTCATCCTTTCCCTCCAGAAGGCACTTCAGAATCAGCAAGCTGGTCTGGCCTGTGCTTCTTTCAAATTACTGCTTCTGGGCTGGGACTGGATCATGTAAGATTTCACATGAGCCCTTTAAGAGTAGAATCAGTTTTCTACAGCCCTCCAGGTCTCCCAGAAACCAGCTCCGCTGGCCTTCAAAGCCAGAGATTCTCAGGGGTTCATCTTCTTGATACAGAACTAACCCCTCCCGAATCCAGGGAGCCTGATGTGGGGCTCAGAATTCTTACTCCTTTGAGAGAACCTCTGCAGTTGTAATTATACTCCTCTTGTTTGTGGGTCATCAACAGAGAAGTGTGGGTCTTATCTGCAATTGTATCCTCACATATCTTGTGGTTCCTTCTTTGTATCTTTAGTTATGGAAGACTTTTGCTGCTAGTCTTCAGGTCATTCTCACAGATAGTTCATGTGTAAATTATTATAATTTTGGTGTGCCCATGAGAGGAGGTGGGCTTAGGGTCTTCCTGTGCTGATACCTGGCCATACTTCTTACCAGTTATAGTTTTTAATGTTATACACTGTTATTTATTATTTAACTGAAAATTTTCAATGGAGATTATGGACTGTTAGCCAAAAATGGTTGAAATTCTATGCCCTGTTTTTATGTTTATTGAAAAAATCTATCATATGCTTTCTAAAGTATTTGTTTTCATTGCTAAATTTTTCAGCAAAACGCAGGCTTCTGTGTTTTGAGCACATTACTTCTCTCTTTTGTTTTTGAGAATTTTTCCATAGGCCCCATGCTATTTTGCTCTCTTCACTCATCTTTTAATGAGAGGAGGTCAATCCAGGCCTGACGCTTTCCCAGTAGCAGCACTGCTGTGCCCTCCTCCTGCCCCTCTCTCCTGCTTCTTTTTGAGTCCTTTCCTCAGATCATATGCTGACGCCCACCCATGTGCACAGAATGAATCCACAAGGCTGAGGACAGTGTTTTTGTTCTTGCTGTTTGGTTCTCTGATTATTCTGAGGTGAATGGATCTCTGGAAAATTCGATTCAGGCTGTGCTGGCTCTGTGGACAGAAGGTGTGTAAAACCCCTGAAAGTTCACAGCCTCTTATGCCCTTGAAGTCTCTAACCTTTCCTAATTATTCAGCTCCTTTTTGGTGTGCAGAGTGCCTTTTTCTGTCTTTTGCAGCTTCTTTATCTGTAGCACTACTGAGAGAAAATCCTGGAGTTGTCATAGATGAAAAGATAATTAATTAGAGGATATTGAAACAGCTCTGATCACCCCACAAAGGAGCTCCTCTGTGCAGTCAGTCTAACATCACCCTGAGTGAAGGTGTCTAGTCAGGAAGGGGATAAATCTCTGAGAGTTTTCATCATGTCTGTATTCATGGTTCTGCCTCATACACACAGGTATCTGCAGATGAACATTGCTAGTTCAAGGCATTTGAACTCGTTCATTTGTTTCTATATTCCTATTAGATTGTCAATCAGAAAATAGGTGTGTGATGTGGGGCAAGTCAGGTAGTTTAGCTATCACCATCTTTACCTGAAAATAGTCTGAAACAACTTTCACTGTATTTTCATGTTGAAATTGAAAGTGTTAGTCACTCAACTGTGTCTGACTCTGTGACCCCACAGACTATAGCCTGCCAGACTCCTCTGTCCGTGGTATTCTCTAGGCAAGGATACTGCAGTGGGTAGCCATTCCCTCCTCCAGAGGATCTTCTCGACCCAGGGATCGAACTGAGGTTTTCTGCATTGCAGGCAGATCTTTTACTGTTTGAGCCACCAGGGAAGCCCAGTCACTATTAAAAAATAAAATCAAATAGCAAGTTTGACTCAGGTTTAATAACTGGTCATTTCAGACACCCTTATAATGATGACATTTACTAGGAAGTAACTCCTAAAATATATATATCCAAGACTATTTGTCTGAGCTTGTAGAATTGGGGATTACCTCTGGCTGGCCATGAAGTGATTAAGAGTGACCCTATCTCTGTCTGGTCTGTGCGGACTCTTCCACGGCTTTAGCGTGACTACATGACCGTCCCCCTCTGTTAGCCTAGTCTCCTTAAGCAACTTAAACTTGATGTGCTTTCAGGTTGGTTTGTTATTTGATGCTTTACTAGTCTTTTTCCCATCTGCACAATGAGAATGATGACTATATCTTCTGATAAGCTTGCCTTAAGCATTCATTGCATTAATTTTTAGGACATGTGTCACATAGAGTAAACTTTCAATAAATATTTGTTTGTATTAGTTATTATGCTTCCTAAACACCTGTTCTGTTTAGTTATATACGTTATATTGTTTTCCCTAAAACTGTACTAAGTTTTGATTAGTCTTTGATTATATTTGATTAGTCTTCTTTCAAGATAAAATGTTGTTTTTTCTAGGTAAACCATTTTTGCTAGATCATTTGATCATGTATACACCACTATAAGTGTTTATGACAATAGATAAAAATTGTGTGGATTTATTTGAAAAATTATCAGTGTGGTGGGATTAATTAATTTCCTTGTGGATACTTTCTCATAGTCATTGTGAATTTTATGTACATCTTAATATTGAAATACTTTGTTAGCTCTCTAAAATTTAGTACATGTGCATTATGAAAAGTATATTAGATACAGAAAAATTAGTATTAAAACTTTACCTATAACCCTACCCATTCAAGCCAAAAAACCTTCCATACTATTGCCCATGAGTGTCACAGAAACTAAGGAAGTAAATAAATTTGCTCTTATTGGATTCAAAAAAATAATAGGCTGCAAATCCAGGATTTTGATGCACATATGTTTCTCGTTAAAGCTGAGAGCATTTTACGATGCTATGACATCTTCCCTGTGACTTAAAAAAAATACAGATTGACCTGCAGTCATAGCTCTTTCCTTGTTGGCACCTACTTTAGAATGATGTAGAATGGCTAATATCCTTCTAGATTGTTAATTATAAGGTGAGTTATGAAGTATGAATATACACTGTACCCAGGCTACTTTAAAAGTGTGTCACATTTCCTATTTAAGTCATGATGGTTTGTGTGTGTGTGTGTGTGGAGGGGGGGGTTGAAAGAGACACACACATGCAGAAGTGAATGATCAATTTACATAATGCAACTCATGAAAATTGGCTGAGGATTCCGTTCACTGATCTGGACACCCAAGGAAAGATATGTTGTTGTTTTCTTGCATTTCACCATCCTGTAGTAGTGCTGGAAGGATCAGGAAGTATAGGAAAGATGCAGGGTATGCACACAATAATGGATCAAGGACTATTCCTTGTTCAGTATCTCAACACAGAATAAAATATAGAGGTAATAATCCTATCATATGTCTGTATCACATAATAGCTTTTATTTTTACATGAATAATACTATATTTTGTGTTACAAACTTGCTTGTATCTTATCTTTTAGCAGCATTTAAGTAGTCACCCATGGGTCAGTCTTTTTAAAAAAAGTACTCCAATTTAGCACTTTGGTGACAACAATGGCACAAGCTTCTAAAAGAGCATTTGAAATATAAGCAGGAAACATTAAGATTCCTTTTTAAAAAAATATAATACTAGTGTGTTAGGAAGTGAGTATTCAAGGGCTCAAACATATGGAGATGGCCAGCACTTGAGAGAAGGAAGACTTGAAAGTCAACGAGTGGGTATATCTAGTGATAGCATTTACTCCAGAACTGTAACGAGAGCAACTACTGTTTCAGCTTTGTTCTAGGCTGCTTCCACTGTTTTAGGTGCTTTCTATGCATTACCTCTAAAATTTCATCCTCCAAAAGAATCTCATAAATAAATATTATTTCCTCTCTATTTTTTTCTTGCAGTAGGCTACCTAGGCAAGTGAAGTTTGATTTAATTAAAATGAACATCAGGTCCACCATGATAAAGTATCCATAAAAGAGTAGCTTTGTGAGGCTTTTAGAGACTGGGTGTAAATTCTTGATTCAAACCTCAAAGTGCCTCTTGCCCACTCTGTGATTTTGGCTCCTTTTAAAATCAGGTTTTGGTTTTAAAATATTGGTGCAAATGCTTATATATAATTTTCAGTTGCATGCAAATCAGAGTTATTTGCCTCTAGACCCCAAATAATTGAATAATATCAAAACTATAATCAAATGGCCAAGTTTTATGGAGGGTATATTATGCCAGATATAGTAGTAAAAGCTTCACATTTTTATTTCACTTAATGCTCATAATGACACTATGGAAGTTCATTTATAGTAATTAAGACATTTGCATAAAGTCAGACCTGAGAAGTATTTTTATTTTTGCTTAACTTCTTATATGATTATTTAGCACTACTGAAATTATATATGCGAAAATAATTATGGTGTATTTAATAAATCAAAAATACAGATTCTGAAACCCTATGATAAATTAAGGTACCCTGTGCTCTGAACATAGATATTATTCAGTTTCATTTAGTATTCTTGCCTGGAGAATCCCACAGATAGAGGAGCCTGGCAGGCTACAGTCCATAGGGTCACAAAGAGTTGGACATGACTGAAGCAACTTAGCACACGTGTGCATACATCCATGTTTATGTTTTTCATTGTTCAAGTACCAGTTTGTTATTTTATCCTTTGACTTCTCTTCTTATGACCACTCCTTTGTGGGTATATTCATCTGGATTCAGTCATTGTCTTCTGTTTTTCTCAGGATCACAGACTTAGAACACTCATCTGTGACTGTATTTTAAACTCTTACACACAGAAGACTCCCACTTCTGTTCCTGCTTTTAATCTCATTTTGGAGCATTTTTGACTCTTTCTTATGTTGACACGTGGGTCTGACAGTTAATCTGATGTCCTCTGAAATAATAATTCACTCCAAGGAGCTTTTCTGTTCAACTCTTTGTTCCTACTGTTTATACCACCCTCTCCTCCCTTGACTTTCCATGAGCCTCTGTCTAGAATGCCTATCTTGGCTCTCTTCCTATCAAGAATAAGGTGTTTTGTTTTGTTTTTTTTTCCCCAATCAGTTTATGTATCCATGGGTTGATATATCCAGGCAATGGGTTTTAGCATATTTCTTATATCTATTCTATATATCAATAGTTTAAGGATACAATAACTTTGTTCACATAAATGTTATAATAATATCACTAAATTTTTGAACTCCTTTTGAGTTACATCCCCCAAATGACATAATCATATAGAAATCTTTTGATGTTTTAACATCTGGTAATTTGAACAGTTTTCTGTTCATTTTGCTAAACACAGATTTAGAAACAATAATAAAAATTTTATTAAAAATGCATTAGGATCAATTATTTTCTCCATTTCTAAAAAGTAGATCCAAGAACTTCTGACCAAGGCTTAACAAAATATTATTAACTTTACCAATTATTTTTTCATGTAGAGGCACTTTATGTTACAGAGAAAGGATTGTAAAACATTTGTATCTTACATTTACACTGTATGTTTTCATCACAATTTCATCAGAACTGAAGATTTGCCTATCCAATTTGTGAAAAAGAAATTCCGCATAATCTAATTTGAAATGCTGGTCTCTATTGTTGAATCAGTCCATCAAATGAGACTTATTTACTATTGGGACAAACATCTTTGTATATATTTTTATTCAAAAATCTTTAAATGTGTCCCCAGGATACTTATCTCACATCTGAATTCAAAAGCTTAGTTAGATACATGAATCAAAAGATAAAAGCTTAAATTTTTAATAACTTTGTTGAGGTATGTTTTACATGTATGAGATTAATCCATTTTAAATGTACAATTCAGTGACTTTTAATAGCTTTACCAAATAGTACAACCATTACCATCAATCGATTTTAGAACTTTTTAACACCTATCCCAATAATACGCCTTGTGCCAATTTATACTTCATATAAATTCATGGATAATGCATGGGCATTTAGGTTGTTTCCAGTTTTGGGCTATTATGGAAAAATTAATTGCTATGAGCCTAGTATAACCTGACTTATGTGCATATGTGTGTGAGCATATGTTTTCATTTATCTTGGACACTTAGTAAAATTTCTAAAATTGTCTAGCTATTTTATGCTGAATTTTTGAGAGCTGCCAAACTGTTTTCCAGTGCCACTGCACCAGTTTATGTTCCTCTCAACAACTTATGACTAGTTCTGTTACTCCACATACTAGCCAACATTTGGAATTGTCTGTCTTATTTATTGTGGCCCTTCTAGGAAGCATGGAATGTTAACCCACTTTGGTTTTAATTTGCATTTCCTTGATGACTAATGATGTTGAATATCTTTTCATGTACTTGTCAGCCATTGGTATATTTTCTTTTGTAAATGTTTGTTGCCTATTTTTATTGGGCTACTTTATTGTTGATGTTATTGAATTGTAACTGTTCTTTGTAAAGTCTGGATATGTCCTTTATAAGATATGTGCTTTTCAGATATTTTCTCCTTGCATCATATTGCATCCCCTATTCATTTTCTTTCTTTGTAAGTTGTGAAGCCTTCCATAGTATAAATTGTATAATTGAAGACCATTTTAAAAGAAAACAAACCTTCTATCTATATATCTTGACCAATTATCATAGCTGTGGAAGATCTCACAATGCAAATATAAACATTTGTGCATTGGTCTCCTGTCATGCTTACCTATTTTATTTTACCTAAACATATGTGAGTTGACACGTGCAGTTGCAGACTAAGGAATATTTCGTAAGGAAGTGCTTGACATTTAGAGCCTCGACACTTATTATTTGAATGTGAATAGACTTGTTTGCTTCTTAGTTTGTCAGCATGAGGTGTGCAATTATGGCTTAGAAAACAAAATTTGAAAAGTTGCTTTCTGGCTTCATGTTGTTTAACAGGAATATAGTTTAATGTTCCACCAGCTGTTAGCTGCATTGTTCTCTTTTTAAGGGTACCCCTAAACAAGCAGTATGGAGGAGTTAGAAAATGGTTCAAACTTCCATTAAGCATTTACTGTGACTGCAAACACATATCCATTTTTTTTCAAAAAGTTTATATGCTTATAATATGGTAATCTTCCTCCTTATACAAAATGCATTAGCTTTTTTTTTCTTTTTGTACACTAGGAATTTTTATAGTGTTCAATATGCATGCATTTTAATTTTTATTTTTGTTAAGGTAATGTAAAAAATAAAACTACAATATGATTTATTTTAAAATTAGCTTTAATGTGTTAAACATAACCTAATTAAAATTATCCTTAGCAGTAAATCTCAGATACAGACAGTTTGGTATTAAATAAGATGCCAAATATAAACTTAGGCTGATATAATATTACCTTTAACATTTTTTCTTTCTATTTGGAAAAGTATATGCATAATATTAAAGTGAACTATAGTAATATCATAACCTTTCAGAACACCAGGAAAAAAAATTTTCTATCCAAGTAGAAGCTAGCTATTCTATAAACAATGTGTTATAAATACAATTCCCAGAACAAGAGTGTTTATCAAAATGGAGAATTCATTCTCACCTTTTTACATGGTGACAAAAACTCTCTCCTTGACCAAGATCTGGTCAGGCTGCTTCTCTCTAGCAAGCCCCCTCTCAGCTAGACCTTCACCTTGGCCTGTAAAAACTGCAAACTCAGAGCAAGCAATTTCATTCCCACCTTCCCTGCTCCAGACACTGATCCTGTCAGCTTTATTGCTTTTGATTATCCTTCACTACGTCCAGCCAAGTCACCACTGACTACTCCCTGGATCCCTGCAGTAGCCTCTTAATGGGTCTCCTTACGCAATTGCCTCTTCAGTGAACTCACAGAGCAGTAGCAGAGTCATGTCACATCACATCTCTTTTTGGCTTGAAACCCACAACTATCTCCTAAGTAAAATCCACAGTCCTTATAATGAAATAGAAGACACTACAAGATCTGCCTCTTCCAGTGTGCAGTAAAAGTGATTGCTCTGACTTGATTTCCTTACCTGATTCATTCCATACTCATTTGTTTCCCTGACTTATTCCACACTGACCACTTTGGTTGTTTTGTTTCCTCCCTCAATCACTCCCTCCCTCCCTTTTTCTGTCTCTCCAACTGCCTGCCTGCCTTCCTCCCTTCCTCTTTCTTTCTTCTGCTTTCTTTCTTCCCTTCGTCCCTTCCTCTACCCCTCCCTCCTTTCTTTTTCTTTCATATCTTTTCTTAGGCCAGTTTTGGGTTCACGACAAAACTATGGAGGAGGTACAGAGAATTCAGTATACTCCCTTCCCCAACACTTGCATAGCCATTATCAGCATCTACCAGCATGGTGGTATCTTTGTTATAGTTGATGAACTTACACTGGCACAGTATTATTACCCAAAGTCCACAGTTTATCTTAGGGTTCAGTCTTATTTTAACATATTAAGGGTTTGAATAAAGTATAATGACAGGTATCCATCATGAGAGTATTGTCTGCCTAAAAATCCTCTGTGCTTTGTCTTGTTCATCCTACTCTTCATCCCTGCACCACCGCCCCCCCACCACACACACACATACACACAACCCCTGCAACCACTGAATTTTCTACAATCTCCATAGTTTTGCCTTTTCCAAAATATGATGTAGTTGAATCATATAGTAGCTAACATTTCAGATTGACTTCTTTCACTTATTAATAAGCATTTAACATTCCTCCATGTCTTTTCATAGCTTGTAGCTCATTTACTCTTAGCACTGAGTAATAAATATCCAGCTGTCTAGATATACCCTCATTTTATATTTCTACTCACCTATTGAAGGATATCTTGGTTGTTTCCAAACTTTGTCAATTATTAAAAAGCTGCTATAAACATCCACATGCAACTTTTGTGTGGACATAAGTTTTTAACTACCTTTCCATTTTTATATACCTTTATTATTTTTCTTCATAGCTGGATATGATGTACTGAGCAAAAGTAACTGCTGTAAACAGACCTATAATAATGTGAAGTTAAGATGTCGCGAGAGGGTAAATGGTCCTATGAGTGGGTCTCAGACTTTATGTGACTATATGTCTCTGGACTGTGAACCTCACAAGTGCTTCTCAGGTTTATTTTTCTCCTCTGTTCTTTGGGCGAGGATGACTCAAATGGGTTGGAGTTGGACATTCCCCTTCTCCCAGGTCAGTTAAACTCTGATACCTCACTGCATTTTAGACTCTGGTTAACTGTTTTTCTCTGATTGGAAGCCTTTTTTAAGGACAGATTGACCTGATATATTACAAAATGGTTTCCTTTCTCTTCATCCTGCAGAAGCATAAGGAGATTTTTCTCCAGTATTTACTACGGGAACTTGGTCTTGTTCCTAGAGGTAAATCTCACAATATTTTTGGGGTCCCCCTATAACTGGGTCACTTGGGAATTTTTAGCTTTCAGGCTCGTCCACACTGAGCCTCCAGCAGTTCCTCAATTACATGTTAGGCTTCCCTACCCTGCCACTGACCCTGAGATGGTTTCTGCTCTCCAGTTAGTCTCTGCTTTAGTAAATCAAGACTGCCTGTATTCTGCCTGTCTTTCTTCCCCATTTTGGGGGCATTGGTTTGCTCTGTGTCCTCCCTTTTCTTTTTGGATCCCAAAAAGTTATTACTGATTTTTCAGCTTTCTACTTGTTTTTAGGAGGGAATGCCTACTTTACATCTCCTCATGGGCAGAACTAGAAGTTGTTTTGCTGTGTAAACATGAAGCACACCGAGCATATTCCTTCTTCAAGGATTTACGCTTTCTCGTCCTCATTCTGCAATATGCTTCCTCCAGAAATCTAAATGACTTCCTACACCTCATGCTTCAGATCTTTGTGGAAATACTTCCTAGGTGAGGTCTTCTGTGATCATCCATATTTAAAATCAATTCCCACTCACTACTCTGCCAGTTAAAAGCAAAAATTCTTTCTTGCTTTATTTTCTTCTGGATCACAGGTGCCACCTAAACTGCTGTTTAGCTATTGTTAAGCTCAGTAGGTTCTACTAGGGTCAGTGGTCTTTGACTTTGGATGGATAATCAAACTCATAACACTATAGACTTCTCCAGCACCTAGATTTAAGAAAGGATCAAGGACAGAGAAAAATGTAGCTTGCACAACAACCGTCTGGCAGATTTCTCATGATTCTCAGGTGCAGCTCTCTATATCCGCTTTCAGAGCACATATAGTCACAGGAAAAGGGGCTGAGGGGGAATGGGTCAGGGAAGGCATCACTTGTGAAGCCTATTGTATCTGGCTAGGCTGCAGTCCGTGGGGTCGCTAGGAGTCAGACACAACTGAGTGACTTCACTTTCACTTTCCACTTTCATGCATTGGAGAAGGAAATGGCAACCCACTCCAGTGTTCTTGCCTGGAGAATCCCAGGGACGGGGGAGCCTGATGGTCTGCAGTCCATGGGGTCGCTAGGAGTCAGACACGACTGATGCGACTTAGCAGCAGCAGCAGCAGCAGCAGCAGCAGCAGCATACACCCTCAGGAATAAATGGCTAGTTCCCTTTCTCTACTAACGCAGTAGCTCAATAACTAGCAACATTTCTCAAAAGACATTTTCAACAATAAATCACAAGTGGTTGTTTTAATATACAGTCTTTGGTTGAATTCTCAGTTCCCTTGGATTTGATATTGTATCCAGCACACAATGCATTATCTGAGTTAATATTGCAAAGAAAATTAAATATCAAATCTTCAAGCATCCCTGAAACCATAAAAACATAGAAAGGTGATAGAAACTGTTGTTCAATTTTTTCTTCTACTTTATTTAGGTTTATTGCATTTGGTTTATATTTGGTTTCCCCTGACATTTCCAAAGTAGCAGTATATGGTACTACTATATGACATTAGCAGTGTATGACATTCATATGAGCTATACTGACAGAGAACTTGAACTTAGGACATGCATTCAAACCTTAAACTGAATCATGAGTTTAATGTTTTGGTGGATAGATATTGATTATCCTAAAATTTTAATTTCTGTTTTCTCATTCATTTAGTTTTTTCAGTAGGACATTTATGCCATTTATTTTACTCTTTTCTTGCTTTCTCTGGATATCATAAGGCTCACAGTACTTTTTGGAACTCTGTGAAAAACATAGGCTAGCCCTTTTGGTAGCCAGATTTTCTTAACTTTTTCTTGTAATCTTGGTTTCCTATTGCAATTAAAAACTGTTTTTCAATATCTTTCATTTTAAGCTACCTCACATTATTTGGTAATTATCTAACATAAAAATAAAAATAAACAAGACAGAGATTTGATTTTTGTTTTTAAAAGTACATTATTATTAAACATGCTTCTACTTGATAAGAACTTTTTAAGACAGCTCTCAATAAAAGCCATATATATTTGGATATAAATAATCAAAACAATACTAAATAATGTGTGAATAGCTGAAATGAATTAATCCTTTTGACAGAATATTAATAGTTAAGATGGTCATAGAAAATAAATGTCTTTATAGACTGTTTAAAATGAAGGGTGAAATACTTCATAGGAAGTTTTTTTCAAAGGTATATTCTGTTTTATAGTTTCAGATCAGATCAGATCAGTCGCTAGTTTAGGTTAAATAAATGTTTCATTTGCTATGGGGTAACGTGCTCAGTCACTAAGTCATGTCTGACTCTTTGTGACCCCATGGACTGTAGCCCATCAGGCTCCCCTGTCCGTGGGATTTTCTGAGCAAGATTACAGGAGTGGGTTGCTGTTTCCTCCTCCAGGTGATTTCCTGACCAGGGATTGAACCTGTGTCTCCTGCATCTCCTGTAGTAGCAGGCAAATTCTTTACCACTGAGCCACTCAGGAAGCCCATGGGGTAAAAACAAATGATAATAAAAATCATTATTATTTGTATATGTTTCATTCAAATGGTAATCTTAATGGAGAGATAGCTAGACAAACAGATATGAAGTATAATGGTTATTAAATTGCTTAAAAGTAACAGTGAGTTGTGGCAAATGCAAAATTCAACTACTTTAAAGTCAGTTTCTATTTATTTCAAAAGATTTGGATGGTACAAGTTGAGATGATTTTGGTTTCTTTGAGGATATCTTTCTTAGGTAGTGGAAGATCACAGAGTAGACCTGCGATAAATAGTGTAGAGAAAGTGACCTGTGATTAAATTTACTATAGATTCACAAGGCACACAGTTTATTTCACTTCAGTTCAGTCACTCAGTATAGATAATCAATTGGTGATCTTCATTTTCAATTCATTATAAACTTGAAATATAAAGGTAAAACAAAAGCTGATGTTTCTTCTGAGAAACCTTAGGGAAATGAAATTATTTCAAGTAAATGTGATTAAGAATATTCTAAAGTGAAGGAGACAGAAAACAGGGCCAGTATTTGGCATTTATGATGTTGAAACATTATTTCCAATCTACTGATATGCACTCATTGAAAGAAATAATTACATTTTTTTTAGGAAATGTACTCAATCAGTTTCATTTATGATAACTTAGGTAACTTTGTAAAAATTGCCAGAACATTAGCTAAATCCTTACATTATCATGTTTGTACTGGAGGCACCAGGAAAAAGTAAAAGACTAATAGGGAGAGATGTTTTCATCATATTAATTAAATATAAAAGCAAAGAGTTAGTTACAGAGCTTGATCAGAGACAATGAGAAAGTCAGAGTCTCCATCTAACTTCATGTAATTAATACTTGTCAGGCATTAAAAAGGACTGGAAGAGAAAAAGTTCAGATTTAAGTTAAACAATTTGGTCTCAACATCATTAAAAATAAGCTCCCACCTGCTTCTAAATTTCTTGTTGATTACAAAGGTCATTGGCTGTTTGAATAGTGAGGAAAAAGGCGCTCTTAGAAGAGCATGCAAATGAAAGCTCCAGCAAGGAATCCTGTATGTTAATGAGTGAGGGGTGTTGATCAGTATGCAGTTGAAGACTCTGACTATGATAAACATGCTTGAATATCTTTCAACTCACAAGGGCACTCATTTATGTGTGCAAGTCAGCAGCATAAATCCATTATTTGAAATTGTACTAAGACCTTCAATTACCTTGTGAAAATAGGTGGTATTTTTGTATTTTATAGGATTAAGTCTAGTGATCTTAAAAGTAGAGTTAAAATTTCCCAAAATTACAGATCTTATTAAAATATGATACTATATTACATTACAATGGTCTCTTATAAATACACCAATTTTTCTTTTTATGTATTTGTTCAACTTCTACAAGAAGAGAAAATGATAATAGTCATCATTCATTGAGTATTAACAATGAATTGGATATTCTTTATTATCCCTATTGATCGTCACATCAATCCTGATTGTGATGAATTATTATTCTAATTTCAAGAACAATTTTATAGAAGAATTGAGGCTCAATTCTCTATTTGAGATGATAGAATTATTTCCTTCCAGCTATAATACTTTCTCAATATTCCTATCACAAGCTTTCTTAGCAAGGAGATCTTATTTGTATCACCTAAGACACTTTTGAAGTTATATAGACTTTGACCTGATGTCTAAATGTTCTGTTCAGTTGGGTTTCAATGATGTGAAGTCTCTGTATTTTGTTTATAATTTTGAAGAGATCAACAATGATGCTTTTGTGCACCCCCAGTTGAAAATCACTGTTATTTACCATTGTAGAATGTAATTACTAAAATATAGTTACTATAATTTTAGTGATACAAACACTTCTATCACTAATGTTTAGATACAAATTGATGGCCCTGGACTCTGAGTGCTAGAGATATGGTTTCTATGCTATTATTACAGTCTAATATCTCTTGATCTCTTATTATGTACTTACTGCTATTCTGAATGGTTTATGTCTACTAGCCATTTAATCCTCATAGTGGCATTACTAGATACTTTTCTAAGCTCATTTCAAAGATGTGAAATTGAGGTAAAGGGTTTAAGGAATTTGCATAAAAGAATTTGAATGGATGCTGTGTGATTACAGAGCCCAGGTTCTTAAAACATTCCCTGAATATTTACTAGGTTCTCTGTGGCAAACAATTTCTTTTTTGGATCATGAAACATTTTGCATATCCAAATTAGTAGAGATATTTTCAATGATAGGTATATGAAATAATAATGAAGTGCATATTTAACTATTGAGACATAGAACATAATAAAAATTATATTTTTACTTTCTATGTGGGTTTTTAATAATGTTAGGTTTATTTGTGTTTATTTGTATTGTATTTAAGTGTCTTTCCCATCTTTGTTGATTTACTATTTGTTATATGATAAACATATTCATATGTAAATAGATGTACTTCTGAGAGTCCCTTGGACTGCAAGGAGATCCAACCAGTCCATTCTGAAGGAGATCAGCCCTGGGATTTCTTTGGAAGGAATGATGCTAAAGTTGAAACTCCAGTACTTTGGCCACCTCGTGCAAAGAGTTGACTCATTGGAAAAGACCCTCATGCTGGGAGGGGTTGGGGGCAAGAGGAGAAGGGGAAGACAGAGGATGAGATGGCTGGATGACATCACTGACTCGATGAACATGAGTCTGAGTGAACTCCAGGAGTTAGTAATAGACATGGTGGCCTGGCGTGCTGCGACTCATGGGGTCACAAAGAGTCGGACATGACTGAGTGACTGAACTGAACTGAACTGAACTATACCCACATATACATGTAATTTCTCTGCCTTTCCTTAAATATGTTTTTTTTTTTTTTTTTTTTTTGGTGTGCTATGTTTGACTAACAATATATCCAGGAATCACTTCCCATCTCTTTCAAATATCCTTCTCATTCCTTTTTTACAGTTTTGTAGTACTCTGTTGTTTTAAATAACACAAATAGATACCAACCTGTGTATTGTGAATGTGTATTCAGATTATTTCTAATATTTTGTTATTGTAACTAATGTCACAATAAACTTTTACATATGAAGTGTTATTCATTTGAGATGTACCTTAAGGGTAAATTGCAGAAAAGTGGGGTTGCAATGTCAAAGTATAAATGAATATGCAGTTTTCTAATACATTAACAGATTCTTCTCCACAAATGGGCAGCATTGTATATTTCTATCTTCATTATATGAGTTCCTATTTTTACATGGTTGATCAAGAGGAGTGTTTTGACAGTTTTAAAATTTTTTCCAAGTTTGTAGGTGACATATAATATTTAAATATGTGTATAATTTTCATTTGCACATATTTTATTTTGAGGGAGATTAAACATGTTTTCATACATTTAAGAACCACTTTATACTATAATATTGAGAATTATATATTAATATTTGCCTATTTTTATTTCACAATTTTTAGCCTTTTTTCCCTTTTTTTTAAAAAAATTCATCATTTACTATGGAAACTTGCCATCCAGCTTTAATATTAGTTTAAAATAGTTTTCCTATTTTATAATTCATCTTTTGATATTTCCCTATTGCTTCTTCTTCCAAATACTTTGCAAAAGTGTGTAATTTATTATTTTTATTGCATATGTATTTTTGAGTCACAGTATACAGTCTTGTTAAGTATTAAAACTCTTGAAGCAGAATGCCACTTTTACCCTCACCCCACCAAAGAAGATACAGATGAGCGACCTTATTGTCTCCATTATAGAAATGGAAATAACTCCTATCTCTCTCTCTTTTAGTCTGGGTCATCCTTCAGAGACCACTGCTTTATGTGTTAGTCTCTGAATCATTTCTCTACCGCACAAATTACTGAAAGTCTATAACACTCACATTTCTGGATTGTCAGTTTCTTCCAAAGTTAATTACCCCTTTGTGTTTTAATGCTTTGTTTTTTCCCCCTTCTCTTCCTCTTCCTTTTCCGCCTTCTTTTTGTCTTTTTTTGTCTCTCTCCCCTTTAAGGGATGTCTCTAAATTCTGTAACCCTTTCATCAATAATTTCAAACAAATTCATTTTAATATGTACCTTGTCAGCTTGGTTAAAATGTTTATTTGTTGGTATTTTAGGATGAGTTTGTTGTAATGCCATCTTATAGAAAAGAGAAGTATTAGATAACTGCTTTTCAATGCTATAGAAGATACTGTTTGATGATATTGATACATTTGATTAAAAACTCTATCGGAGGCATTCCTCTAATCTTATTCTTCATTTCCCATATATGAGGATGTATGAGATAAAATTTTATACAAATATTATGTGCACTAGATATTTATCCACAAACCAAAAAAGTAGGCATTATTGAAAATCACAAAGAAAGGAAGATAACAAGTGTGAAGACAAAAAATAGAAAATCCCAAGAGAGTAATTTTAAGTAGTTAAGGTATGCCTCAGAGGAGATTAAAATAATTTACTCTTGTTAGGCATTTGCTTTTTATAGAGGTCTTCTCCATGCAAATGTCAGTGACATATTATTTAATATTTAATTTTATAATCAGGAATTAACTTTATATAAAAATCAGATAAAACAATTTGAGACAGTAATTTTGGCACCTGTTTATGGACAAAATTCAGGATAGCTGCATAAGAAATACTCAAAGCTCATTAAAAATACAGATTCCTAAGGCTTACCCATTGTTAATAGAGGTGAATAGCAATACATCAACTCTAAAGATAAAGAAGTGGAGGGTTAAAAATATGAATTGCCCAAGTCCCACAGCTACTATCTGACAAGCAAGTCACTTGACAAATGTTTATATCTGAAGATGCCAATGTTGGACATATTCACTATGACACGTGTCAGCCGCCTCAGTTTTTTCTAATTATCTATTTGTCCATCATGAGGACAATGCAGCTGAATAGTGCATACTATTTGGAAATAGCTTGAATTTATTACAAAGTAATATCTTGTCTTTAGCTGTTAGAATTTTCCAAAGTAAATAGATAATTAAACATGAAGAAAAGTTGGTTAGGATAAAGAGTTTAATGTTATGTATGATTATTCCTGAAATTGGTGTCATAGTATATTTTGTGGTGGAGATAATAAATTATATGTGATGAAATAAACATGAAATGCAAAATGCAAATTTATTTATTTAGAAAATAAAAGCATATAAACAATTTACTTATGATTGATGTTAGGCAATTCTGTTGATAACACATTTACTGGTATGAATATAAAAAATAGAAGAGAACATTTTATTAGTCTCTTTTCTCTGAAGGTCATCCATAAACCAAACAAAGTGAAACTTTGCTGAGGCTTAAAGGATACACACGCAAATGCCCTCTAGGGTATATAAAGGATATAGAAAGGGGTTTGTCTCATAATTTTCTCTAATTTGAAATAGCAGTCTGTAAGAATATCTTTTTTCTCTGCTTCTTTTGCCCCAAACTTCAGCTGGTCTTTTATTTTCTAAAGACACACTTCATTAAAAAAGGTATGTGTATATATGTATATGGAAGATTAATAATGTTGAAGGAAAAGAGATATATTCTGCTGACTGTGCATCATCAGTACATCTCTAAGTATTCCATAGAACCTTCCAGATAGAAGCCTCAGGTTCACTATCAACAAATATTTATATATGTGTTATTAGTAATAATAAAATATATGCCTCACTGCAGAACTCTATTTATTCAGTGAACTACATGCCAAGGATAATTTGTTAGTAAAAACAGTCAAATATGAGAAGTTAAGGAAATATATTATCAAAAAAGATGAAAAGAATAGATTTAGGAGAAAAGAATTCAGCATGAGTCACCCCCTAGTCTGTGAGTTAGACTGGAATTGCCACAGTTAATTAAAACACAGCCGACCCAATACTAAATTGATAGAACTGGTATCTCAAACAAACCTAAGCTTCTGTAGTCTTGAACCCAGGAAACTTCACACTCTAGCTTGCCAGAGAGTGCAATGAATGTGTGGTTAATGGTATGTGGTATTCTCAAGAATTGCAGAGCTTACATGGGGACTCTATCAGTCTCCTGGCCAATCTTATCAAAAATTACTCCAAAGGACCCAGAAGATACTGGATCATTTGCAGGGTTCTGAAAATAAATTGTGATTAAAATTTAGAAGCCTCCTATGAGCAGGTGAGGTAAATGAAGTGGAGAAAAGAGGAGTGAACCATTTTTGAATATTCCACTAGAAATGAGAATAGAATTTATTTATGTTTATGCATGCATTACAATGTTTGATGGAGAAGAATGAAATGAACTTTGAAGTTATTAGAAACTTCGACTTCTGGAGATGCCAGGTATCAAGTGTTAGCAGTACATCACATAGATGTCAGTAAGTTTCAAAGGAACTCTTTCAGAAAGTGTGAAGAGCAAAGAAGTGGTTATTTACAGTAACTTACAAAAGTAGTCACAGATATCTATAGTTTGCCTTAATAATGTTGAAGTACAGACACCATAGAACTGTTTCTATGAGCAACAGTGAACAGGTTGAGTTTACCTTTTCCGTGAGGTTTTCATCAAGTTATGTAGTCTATAAATAAAAGATGATTCACACTCCTCTCACCATCATGAAAGCAAAATGTGAAAGGACTTGAGGTATTCTTAGGACAGATTATTTAAAAAAAAAACAAAACAACTCAGGTTTATAAGGATAAGCATATATTTTAACCTTACAAAATTTAAAAAAATAAAAAAATAAAAATTAAATTATTTTCAGAAGAAGCAAAAAATTTTTCTACATTTCCACATTTGAGAAAATTCAGATACAAATGTTCCAATTGTTCCTGGAAGCTGAAATATGAAAAATATTGAGTAAACAGAAATTTTAGGCTAGATTAGGTATAAGATGCCTCTAAAGCTGTTTTTCATCACACAGGTAATAACAAGTCAGCTTAGCCCTTCTGATAATGACTCTGACCCACCAATTTTTTCTTGAAGCATTTTAGGGAAAACAGACTATTCAAGGGAATCTTGAAGGGCCATGTTACATCTTAAAAATCCTTTTGTTTTGTTACTCTAATTTAACTTTAATGTTAAAGCAACTATAGTTTTTGACCTCCGTTGTAGACATTTAGATACCTGTGCTTTGAAACTATAGGAGCAGCTTCTGATATTGGGTCAACATGACTCCTTAGAAATAAATTCATCCTAAGATTATAAAAGCAAAAGTTATATTATAACTTCAACCAAATGTTTCCCATCCCTGAGGAGGAGGCTTGCATTCTGTTAAAATACTGGTTTAAGGATGCCATCTTGGCTGCAGAACAGGGGGAATGGACAAAGCCTTTGACAGAATATCAGGACTGCAGGGACACAAAACATCTACTAAGCCCACAAAGCCCTCCTCACAATGCTTGCATTGCTATCGGGGTGTCATTTGATGTTACAGGGCAGAAAGAGATGCCCAAATTGGGCATTAGTAGACTATAAGGGCTGCTGAGTTAAAGGGTCAAGATATTTATTAATATCCCCAAATTAAACATAAAACTTCCCAGGGGAAGCCCCTGGCATCTAGGAACTCTAGTCCAAATGAGAAATCAGAAAGCAAATCTCCTGATTCTTAGCTAAATTTTATTCTCAGTTTAGATTTAGTGCTTATGTCTTAATTAACGATGTCCATGCCCAGTTTGTCTGATTCATATTCAATATACTTTACTGTAGATTATTTGACTGTATGTTAAAAAAAAAAAAAAACCCATTATGATTTGAGCCTTTGACTAACTTCCAAACAATAAAGACACATAATATGAAGAAATTTGAAGTATATCTGAATTAGAACTTGATTTAGACCTCATAAAGTTATCTCCTATCTTAGCAGTCACCCATATACTAGCAATCACGACTTTTGTCATCATTTATGTCAGCATCTGAACAGGAAAGTAATATCCTAGAAGTAGTCAATCTGAAAATTAAAGTCTCCCTTTGTCGGTTAACAAGATAATCCTATTTGGTAAAGTCTCTCAAAATAGTTGTAAATATATTTTTGTCACACTAACTGGATCATTTTGTCTCAAGACCTTTAGTTCACATGATGACTTAGAAACATTTCTTTCATGCACTTCAGGTTGACAAGTTAATCATTTCTAAATTGATCTGTTGACTGATAACTACATAAAATCATGAGAAGCAAGGATTCTGGCATATGATTTACCTCATAAATAATTGAATATTCATTCTTGAACAAAAATAAATTAAAATATGTGTCATGATAATGATAGCCATAGGGTTATTGAGATCCATAACTCATATTGCTATGCGTATGGTGGTTGCCTAATGAGATGGTCTTTAAATTATATTAAGAAATAGAATAATAGTAGATATATCTCTATCAATTATATTCAGTCTGGCTGACAGTCTGTGATATTGGATAACTCTTTCATGGTTTTCTTTTAAGGGTGGTAATTATGGATCATATTTGTTCCTGTTTCTTTCTTTCTACCCCAACTTAGGGATTCCCTGGTGGCTCAGATGGTAAAGAATCTGCCTGCAATATGGAGGACCTGCATTAGATCCCCAGGTCTGGAAGATCCCCTGGAGAAGGGAATGGCAATTCACTCCAGTATTCTTGCCTGGAGAATTCCATGGACAGAGGAGCCTGGCAGGCTATAGTCCATGGGGTTGCAAAGAGTCAGACATGACTGGGTGACTCACACACACCCCACTTTAGGGACCATTCTGACATCTTCAGTTACTTTCTCCATCTTGACAAGCATTGCCCAATATTTCATGCATTACTATCAATGGATCAAAGTCAGCAAGAATTAAGATATGGGTTTTTCTTACCCGGTAGAGTAATATTTTTTCTGAAGATCAGATTTTGGATTTCTCTAGAGAAGTTTACCTCGTTGTACTCACCAGGTCGTCAAATGCCAAGGGACATAGCAACAAAGAAGAAACGTGAGCATGCAGGAAAATGTGTGATGCAGGAAACTATTAAAAAATTCTGAGCAGGTTTAGTTTATAAAACCAAAAACTTGTGAAAGTATTGTAGGCAAGGAGCACAAGGTAAGCTCTGTCAAAGGGGAAAATAATGACTTAGATCTTTGTAGTACTTGATTGCTGATGTATGACAGTGTTCCTTTCAGAATAAAGCAATTATTAGATGTGTCCAAGGAGAACACTGGAATCTAAGGAGTGATTTTATTATTGAGATGAGCTCTGGAGTTCCTTGGAAACTGGATTTAAATGTTAGGTTTCTTTTCTGCCTGTAAAGTTCTCCTAAATTTGCCTCTGCCTTTGCCAAATGAAAAAATCCTGAAGTTTTACCTCCACAGTGATGCCTGACTAAAGTTAATTTAAAACAACCCTGTTTTTCTTCTCATCTTCTTAGGAAGATGTCCTAAAATGTGATGGGAATAAAATGTCCTAAAATGTGATGTCCTAAATGTGATGGAAATAAAATAAGATGTCCTAAAATGTGATGGGGATAAAAAATATTTACACAAAATGTTTACAGATGTCAGGTGTTCCATTACCAAATTAATTTGAAAATTCTCTTACATTTAAACAAGCTTGGTTAATATGGGTTTTGACACTGAGAAATATAGTATGTTAATGTGAATTATGAGCTTTAAGAGTGAAGTATAAGATGATCAATTTCATAGTTGTGTTCAATATCAAAACTGTTTTCAGTGTGATGCAGACTTAGTATTCTATGGATCACTCATCCTATGGAAATTATTATTGAGCCTTTTATTCTGTGTTTCATTATATGTTATCTGTAATTGTTTGACTTTCCATGTGTATATATCTTTTTTGAGGTCTGCTGCTGCTACTGCTGCTAATTCACTTTAGTCATGTCCGACTCTGTGCGACCCCATAGACGGCAGCCCACCAGGCTCTACCATCCCTGGGATTCTCCAGGCAAGAACACTGGAGTGGGTTGCCATTTCCTTCTCCAGTGCATGAAAGTGAAAAGTGAAAGTGAAGTCGCTCAGTCGTGTCTGACTCTTCACGACCCCATGGACTGAAGCCTACCAGGCTCCTCCATCCATGGGATTTTCCAGGCAAGAGTACTGGAGTGGGTTGCCATTACCTTCTGCATTTTTGAGGTCAAGGTACATGAAATAAAACTTTGGTATATGTAACTCTTTTCTGATAACCGTGGTGCCTCATGGAAGCACTACTACTGCTACCGCTACTAAGTCGCTTCAGTCGTGTCCGACTCTGTGCGACCCCATAGATGGCAGCCCACCAGGCTCCCCCGTCCCTGGGATTCTCAAGGCAATCACACTGGAGTGGGTTGCCATTTCCTTCTCCAATGCATGAAAGTGAAAAGTGAAAGTGAAGTCGCTCAGTCGTGTCCGAGCCTCAGCGACCCCATGGACTGCAGCCTTCCAGGTTCCTCCATCCATGGGATTTTCCAGGCAAGAGTACTGGAGTGGGGTGCCATTGCCCATGGGGGCACTAAGAATTGCTAAATACTTAAAAAAAAAATTAACCTTTGTGTTTTTATTATGAACAGCCTCCCTGCTATTTGTCCACACATTTACTGTCAGCAGCTGTGTTTCTGTATACAGGAGTCTGTTTTTACAGTAGACCATGTATATATCTTGGGGCCTCCCATGTGGCACTAGTGGTAAAGACTCTACGTGCAAATGTAGGAGACATAAGAAGCAGGTTCATTCCCTTGGTTGGGAGGATCCCTTGGAGGCAGGTATAGCAACCCACTCCAGTATTCTTCCCTGGAGAATCCCATGGACTGAGGAACATGGCAGGCTGCAGCCCATGAGGTCACAAAGAGTTGGACATGACTGAAGTGACTTAGAGGGCATGCACACATATATGTCTTAGGCTACCAGTGTCAATTTGGGCATATGTAAAAATGTCATAATATTCTAGCAAATGATAGAGCTTTTTTTGAAGGAGGAAGAATCACAATTTTTCAAAAATTCTCTTTCTCTATTTTTATTAACTACATTGCATTGTTACTTTCTTACAGATAAGTAAGTAAGTGTTAGTCGCTCAGTCGTGTCCACCTCTTTGTGACCCCATGGACTGCAGACAACCTGGCTCCTCTGTCCATGAGATTTTCCAGGCCAGGATACTGGAGTATTCTGTATTTCCTTCTCCAGGGGATCTTCCAAACCCAGGGATTGAACCCAGGTCTCCTGCACTGCAGGAAGATTCTTTACCTGACTGAGCTATGAGGGAAGCCCTTTTCTTAAAGATATTATCCCCGAATCAAAACTTTCTCATTTGAATTCTCTCTTTGTGTGTGTGTGTGTGAATTCTCTTTTACTTGTAGATTACTTTGTAGAATGGGAGTGTTTTTCTAATTGAAAAAAAAAAAAAAAGAATCATCCATTAAACTCACCTGAAAAATTTCTTAGAGTGATATTTGGTACTAGATTTTTCTTTACATTGAAGGGCATATTCTTATAAAACAGGTGACTGTATTTCCTTATTTCCTATCCAGTGGTTCCTTCTTCATTAGAATCTCCTTTCTTTGAATTGGTGCTCTTCCTCTTTTCTGTTTTCCCTCAATGGTTAATGCTATTCTTAGTGGCATGTAGCCCCATGAATTAGCTCCTACTTACCTTAAATAGGAATATTATTTTTATAAATTTCAATGATTCTGAACTATGATATGTGTATGAAGGAAGTGTGTTAGTCACTCAGTTGTGTCTGACTGTTTGCAACCCCATGATCTGTAGCCTGCCAGGCTCCTCTGCCCATGGCATTTCCCAGGCAAGAATACTGGAGGGGGTTGCCTTTTCCTTCTGCAGGGGATCTTCCTGACCCAGGGACTGAACCCAGATCTCCTGCATTGCTGGCATACTTTTTACCAACTGCCACCAGGGAAGCCCACCAGGGAAGACATCTTTCAATGTCACTAAAGAGCTATATAAACCAGCTAAATGTGTAGACATGCGTGTTTGATTTCAGATTGTGCTCCATAGAAGCCATAAGCTGGTGGCCTACAGGAACTACAAGCATGCCTTTATTGGTCTCCATACTGTATACACTCTTGATAATTTTTGCCACATTGCTATTATATACTCACATTTTACATATTTTAATAATCTAATGAGCCACTATAATTTTGTGACTTGAGCTTCCTGGTCAAAAATGTACAAAATTAATCTTGAAACACTTCTGTAACCATCATAAGGTTACATCATCCTGAGAAGGAACAATTATGAACTACATAGGATGATTTTATTTAGACATGAAGCTGATGGTTTTTTTTTTTTTTTTTTTGTCAACATCCAGAAGACTGTTATGGTGATTTATATACAGAATAAAAACTTGATCTCAGTTTTGGTTGTGCTTACAGAACTGTATATGTGAAAGATTTCTTGTGGAAATTTGCATATTAAAATTGCATATTAAAAAGGAAGAATTGATATGACTATACTGATATGACTGAACATGGCAAAGGAAATTGTGAAATGCTCAAAAATTTTTAATAATTTTGTGAAACTATCCATCACTGATTTATCAGTTTAGGATAATTTTTTATAAAGTCAGAAATGCAGTCTCTACTCTTTGATCTACCCTTTTGAGATACTGGAAAAATTGTATGATTTCTTTAAATTCACATTACCTTTGATGGTACATCTGGGGTGGTTCAGTCAGTAAAGAGTCTGCCTGAATTGTGGGAGACCTGGGTTTAATTCCTGGGTCATGAAGATCCCCTGGAGAAAGAAATGGCAACCCACTCCAGTATTCTTGCCTGGAGAATTCCATGGACAGAGGAATCTGATGGCTACAGTCCATGGGGTCACAGAGTCGGACAAAACTGAGCGACTAATGCTACTTGTACTGAAGCATATGAAGGTAAATGATAAGGATGCATGTGAACAGGCTTTGAAGATAATTTGGTAAAATATTTGGTATTTGATAAAGTATCTTGGTATCTTGAAAAGTATGCTAGTATGGCTAAAGAGTATTGATATTTAGAATATTTGTTGATATTCTAGAAAATGCAAATAAATGAAAATCTTTTGAAAATGTAATATTATGTAAATTGGCTTCAAATTTGTGTTTTTATAGAATTTTGCTACTCTTACATTTCTCTTTAACTTCAGCCAGGTGTCACATTCATAATATGTTTTGTGAGTGAATCTTAAAGACTTTCATAAATTTTAAATTAGAATTTTTTTTTTTTTGTTCAGTCACTCAGTTGTGTCCAACTCTTTGTGACCCATGGACTGCAGCTTGCCAGGCTTCCCTGTCCTTTACTATCTCCTGGAGTTTGTTCAAACTCATGTCCATTGAGTCGGTGATGCCATCAAACTATCTCATCCTCTGTCATCCCCTTCTCCTCCCGCCTTCAATTTTTCCCAGCATCAGGGTCTTTTGCAATGAGTCAGTTCTTCGCATCAGGTGGACAAAGTATTGGAGTTTCAGCTTCAACATCAGTCCTTCCAATGAATACTCAGGACTGATTTCCCTTAGGATTGACTGGTTTGATCTCCTTGCTGTCTAAGGGACTCTCAAGAGTCTTCTCTGGCACCACAGTTCAAAAGCATCAAAGCAACCAGCCTTCTTTATGGTCCAACTGTCACATCCATAAATGACTACTGGAAAAACCATAGCTTTGACTATACTGATCTTTGTTAGCATAATGGTGTCTCTACTTTTTAATATACTAACTAGATTTGTCATATCTTTTCTTCCAAGGAGGGAACATCTTTTAATTTAATGGCTATAGTCACAGTCCACAGTGATTTTGGAGCCCAATAAAATAAAGTCTGTCACTGTTTCCATATTTCTAATTACTATGACATAATGGATTGGATGCCATGATCTCAGTTTTTTGAATGTTGAGTTTTAAGCCAGCTTTTTCATTATCCTCTTTTACCTTCATCAAGAGGCTGTTTAGTTCCTCTTTGCTTTCTGCCATAAGGGTGGTATCATCTGCACATCTATGGTTATTGATATTTCTCCCTGCAGTCTTAGTTCCAGCTTGTGCTTCATTCAGCCTGGCATTTTGCATGATGTGCTCTGCATAGAAGTTGACATACTCCTTTTCCAATTTGGAACCAGTCTGTTCTCTCTCTGGTTCTAACTGTTGCTTCTTGCCCTGCATACATGTTTCTCAGGAGGCAGGTAAGGTGGTCTGGTATTCCCATCTCTTTAAGAATTTTCCACAGTTTGTTGTGATCCACACAAAGGCATTTCTTCAGTCAATGAAACCAAAGTAGATGTTTTTCTGGAATTCTCTTGCTTTTTCTATGATCCAATGGATGTTATTAATTTGATCTCTGGTTCCTCTGTTTTTTTCCAAATCTGTCTTGTATGTCTGGAAGTTCTGAGTTCACGTATTATCGAAGCCTAACTTGAAGGATTTTGAGCATTACTTTGCTAACATATGAAAAGAGTGCATTTATGCAGTAGTTTGAATATTCTTTGGCATTGCCCTTCCTTGTGATTGAAATGAAAACCGACCCTTTCCAGTCCTGCGGCCACTGCTGAGTTTTCCAAATTTACTGGCATACTGAATGCTTAAGATAGTCCATTAAGAGAATAAACTGTTAGTTGTAGTGTGGAAGGGCAAGGACCTACTAAGCCTTTCATTTAGACTCTCTCTTAACCTAAAATTATACCTAATTTCCTAGTCATTAGCGGACAGTGTTCTAACCAAGTAAGCAGAAATTCTCTAAAAGTTTACGCTTTTCAAAATAAAGATTGCAGCAGATAGAATACTAGGCCATAAACCTACCCATTCATATGCAACAAAATAAGAAATACTGTGAAGGATATTTACATTGATGTTTCAGCTTTGTATGGCGTTTGTGGATGTACGGATTGTTTAACACAGTTGATGGCTCGATGCCTTGTATTGGAGACTGAGAAGACATAAAATTTGAAATCAGGAATAAAAACAGAGAAAGAAAAATTTATGTTGGTTAGGGGGATAGTTTCTGTAATTCATGATACTTAAATGATACTATAGTATAAGAAAAATGGAATTCTTTATGTTTCTGTTTATGGCAATCTGACAAGAGAGACTTATCTGATAAACAAGAGATTTCTTGCTTCCTAATCATGTTTTTGTAACAAAATGATGATGAGTCCTGAAAATCAACCACTGGCAAGTAAGTTTGGGCTGCTGAGTATGGATTATAGAAGAAAACAATGTTTAGAACAAAGGGCTTATTAATGAAAGACAAATTAAATATCCAGATTTTAGTAACTTGATCTCTAAAATGACAGAAGAATATTTACCAAAACCTAAGAAAACCTTTAAAGTGCTTAGACAACTCTGTGTTGAGCAATTGGAAGGTATCCAGTATGCTGTGATGGTAACAGAGGTAAGGAGGAATTGGAGAAGGAGTGGTTGCCTTTTAGTAAAGGGGGAGACAAAATGGTACAGAGGAAGGACAAGAGGAAGAAAAATAAGTTACTGTGTTTATTGTTGTGTGGTCCATAAGAGCATGTATTTTTAAGACAGAGAAACCATTGATGGTTTCTACAACAAAAAATAGAGAAGGGGAGTAATGCATGGTATTTGATATAAAAAGAGTATAATTCTTATGGAAAAGAAAATGAATATTGAAAGGAACATTCATTTAGGCCATCTTAAACTAAATATCTAGTGATAAAAAAAAGAAAAATTGGGCATGGCATTGGATGAGAGACTTGGATTGGTACCTCTAATAATATGGTTGTGTCAGCAGAAAACACAGAAGCTAAATTCATGAGTGTTCTCAAATAAAAAATATGGGGTTTCATCTCTTTAGAAATAATGCAATACCATTTTGCATACCCAAAACTGGCCTGTCTGATGACATAGGCTCTCCTTCAGTATTTGTCTTACATCAAAGGAACCTCACCATTCATTCATTTTACTTAGCAGTGTAGAATAAAACCCGTGAAGTGAGATTCTTTCAAATGATTCCTTATAAGAAATATTAATTTTATATTGGCTGTATGGTATGATTTCCATGGAAAACACTAAAGTAGTGTTTTAATCAACAGATTAAAATAAAACACTAAAATCGACAAATCTTTCTAATTAATTTATTTATTTTAATTGGAGGCTAATTACTTTACAATATAGTGGTGGTTTTTGCCATATTTTGACATCAATCAGCCATGGGTGTATGTGTGACCCCCATCCCAAACCCCACTCCCACCTCCCTCCCCATCCCATCCCTCTGGGTTGTCCCAGGGCACCGACTTTGACTGCCCTGTTTCATGTGTCAAACTTGGACTGGTGAACTGTTTCACATACGGTAATAGACATGTTTCAATGCTATTCTCTCAAATCATCCCACCCTAGCCTTCTCCCACAGACTCCAAAAGTCTTTTCATTATATCTGTGTATCTTTTGCTGTCTCGCATATAGGGTCATCATTACCATCTTTCTAAATTCCATATATATGTGTTAATATACTGTATGTTGTTTTTCTTTCTGACTTACTTCACTCTGTATAATAGGCTCCAGTTTCATCCACCTCATTAGAACTGATTCAGATGTGTTCTCTTTAATAGCGGAGTAATATTCCATTGTGTATAAGTACCACAACTTTCTTATCCATTCGTCTGTTGAGCAACTATGTTGCTTCCATGTCCTAGCTGTTGTAAACAGTGCTGTGATGAACATTGAGGTACACATGTCTCTTTCAATTCTGGTTTCTTCAGTGTGTGTGCCCCGCAGTGGGATTGCTGGGTCATATGGCAGTTCTATTTCCAGTTTTTTAAGGAATCTCCACACTGTTCTCCATAGTGGCTGTACTAGTGTGCATTCCCACCAATAGTGTAAGAGGGTTCCCTTTTCTCTGCACCCTCTCCAGCATTTATTGTTTGTAAACTTTTTGATAGCAGCCATTCTGACTGCTGTAAGATAGTACCTCATAGTGGTTTTGATTTGCATTTCTCTGATGATGAGTGAGTGATGTTGAGAATTTTTTGATGTGTTTGTTAGCCATCTGTATGTCTTCTTTAGAACTGTCTGTTTAATTCTTAGGCCCATTTTTTTTTATTGGATCATTCATTTTTCTGATATTGAGCTACATGAGCTGCTTCTGTATTTTTGAGATTAATTCTTTGTCTATCGTTTCATTTGCTATTATTTTCTCCCACTCTGAAGGCTGTATTTTCACCTTGCTTATAGTTTCCTTTGTTGTGCAGAAGCTTTTAATTTAATTAGGTCCCATTTGTTTATTTTTGCTTTTATTTCCATTACTCTGGGAAGTGGGTCATAGAGGATCTTGCCTGTGATATGTCAGAGAGTGTTTTGCCTATGTTTTCCTCTAGAAGTTTTTATAGTTTCTGGTCTTACATTTAGATCTTTACTCCATTTTGAGTTTATTTTTGTGTATGTTAGAAAGTGTTCTAGTTTCATTCTTTTACAGTTGTTTGACCAGTTTCCCCAACACCACTTGTTAAAGAGATTGTCGTTTTTCCATTGTATGTTCTTGCCTCCTTTGTCAAAGATAAGCTGTCCATAGGTGTGTGGATTTATCTCTGGGCTTTCTATTTTGTTCCATTGATCTATATTTCTGTCTTTGTGCCAGTACCATACTGTCTTGATGACTGTGGCTTTGTAGTAGAGCCTGAAGTCAGGCAGGTTGATACCTCCAGTTCCATTTTTCTTTCTTAAGATTGCTTTGGCTATTCAAGGTTTTTTTTTTTTTTTGTATTTCTATACATTTTGTGAAATTATTTGTTCTAGTTCTGTGAAAAATACCGTTGATAGCTTGATAGGGATTGCATTGAATCTATAGATTGCTTTGGGTAGTATACTCATTTTCACTATATTGATTCTTTCAATCCTTGAACATGGTATATTTCTCCATCTCTTTGTGTCCTTTTGCAAAGATGGGCTCAATAAAGGAAAGAAATGGTACAGACCTAACAGAAGTAGAAGATATTAACAAGAGGTGGCAAATACACAGAAGAACTGTACAAAGGAAGATCTTCACGACCCAGATAAACACGATGATATGATCACTGACCTAGAGCCAGACATCCTGGAATATGAAGTCAAGTGGGCCTTAGAAACCATCACTACGAACAAAGCTAGTGGAGATGACAGAATTCCAGTTGAGCTATTTAAAATCCTGAAAGATGATGCTGTGAAAGTGCTGCACTCAATATGTCAGCAAATTTGGAAACTCAGCAGTGGCCACAGGACTGGAAAAGATCAGATTTCATTCCAATCCCAAAGAAAGGCAATGCCAAAGAATGCTCAAACTACTGCACAATTGCACTCATCTCACACGCTAGTAAAGTAATGCTCAAAATTCTCCAAGCCAGGCTTCAGCAATACACGAACCATGAACTTCCAGATGTTCAAGCGGGTTTTAGAAAAGGCAGAGGAACCAGAGATCAAATTGCCAACATCCGCTGGATCATGGAAAAAGCAAGAGAGTTCCAGAAAAACATCTATTTCCACTTTATTGACTATGCCAAAGCCTTTGACTGTGTGGATCACAATAAACTGTGGAAAATTCTGAAAGAGATAGAAATACCAGACCACCTGACCTGCCTCTTGAGAAATCTGTATGCAGGTCAGGAAGCAACAGTTAGAACTGGACATGGAACAACAGACTGGTTCCAAATAGGAAAAGGAGTACGTCAAGGCTGTATATTGTCACACAGCTTATTTAACTTATATGCAGAGTACATCATGAGAAACGCTGGGCTGGAAGAAGCACAAGCTGGAATAAAGATTGCTGGGAGAAATATAAATAACCTCAGATATGCAGATGACACCACCCTTATGCCAGAAACTGAAGAGGAACTAAAAAGCCTCTTGGTGAAAGTGAAAGAGGAGAGTAAAAAGTTGGCTTAAAGCTCAATATTCAGAAAACGAAGATCATGGCATCTGGTCCCATCACTTCATGGCAGATCGATGGGGAAACAGTGGAAACATTGTCAGACTTTATTTTTCTGGGCTCCAAAATCACTGCAGATGGTGACTGCAGCCATGAAATTAAAAGACGCTTACTCCTTGGAAGGAAAGTTATGTCCAACCTAGGTAGCATGTTCAAAAGCAGAGACATTACTTTGCTAACAAAGGTCTGTCTAGTCAAGGCTATGGTTTTTCCTGTGGTCATGTATGGATGTGAGAGTTGGACTGTGAAGAACGCTGAGTGCTGAAGAATTGATGCTTTTGAAGTGTGGTGTTGGAGAAGACTCTTGAGAGTCCCTTGGACTGCAAAGAGATCCAACCAGTCCATTCTGAAGGAGATCAGCCCTGGGATTTCTTTGGAAGGAATGATACTAAAGCTGAAACTCCAGTACTTTGGCCACCTCATGAGAATAGTTGATTCATTGAAAAAGACTCTGATGCTGGGAGGGTTTGGGGCAGGAGGAGAAGGGGATGACAGAGGATGAGATGGCTGGATGGCATCACTGACTCAATGGACATGAATCTGAGTGAACTCCAGGAGTTGGTGATGGACAGGGAGGCCTGGCGTACTGTGATTCATGGAGTCGCAAGGAGTCGGACATGACTGAGCGACTGAACTGAACTGAACTGATTTCTTTCACCAGTGTTTTATAGTTTTCTATATATAGGTCTTTTCTTTCTTTAAGTAGATATTTTCCTAATTATTTTATTCTTTTTGTTGCACTGGTGAATGGGATTGTTTCTTTAATTTTTCTTTCTGTTTTCTCATTGTTAGTGTATAGGAATTCAAGGAATTTCTGTGTGTTAATTTTGTATGCTGCAACTTTACTATATTCATTAATTAGCTCTAGTGATTTTCTGGTGGTGTCTTTAGGGTTTTCTATGTAGAGGATCATGTCCTCTGCAAACAGTGAGAGTTTTACTTCTTCTTTTCCAATCTGGATTCCTTTTATTTCTTTTTTTTTTTTTTCTAATTGCTGTGGCTAAAACTTCCAAAACTATGTTGAGTAGTAGTGGTGAGAGTGGGCACTCTTGTCTTTTTCCTGACTTTAGGGGAAATGCTTTCAATTTTTCACCACTGAGGTAATGTTTGCTGTGAATTTATCATATATGGCTTTTGTTATGTTGAGGTATGTTCCTTCTATGCCTGTTTACTGGGGAGTTTTTTATCATAAGTGAATGTTGAATTTTGTCAAAGGCTTTCTCTGCATCTATTGAGATAACCATATGGTTTTTATCCTTCAGTTTGTTAATATGGTGTATCACATTGATTGGTTTGTTAATATCAAAGAATCCTTCTATCCCTGGGATAAGCCCACTTGGTCATCATGTATGATCTTTTTAATATGTCATTGGATTCTATTTGCTAGAATTTTGTTGAGGATTTTTGCATCTATGCTCATCAGTGATATTGGCCAGTAGTTTTCTTTCTTTTTTTTTTTTTTTTTGTGGCATCTTTGTCTGGTTTTGGTATTACAGTGATGGTGACCTCATATAATGAGCTTGGGAGTTTACCTTCCTCTGCAATATTCTGGCAGAGTTTGATTAGGATAGACGTTAGCTCTCTCTAAATTTTTGGTAGAATTCACCTGGGATGCCATCTGGGCTTTTGTTTATTGGAAGATTTCTGATTACAGTTTCTATTTTCATGCTTGTGATGGTTCTGTTAAGATTTTCTGTTTCTTCCTGGTTCAGTTTTGGAAGGTTTTACTTTTCTAAGAATTTGTCCATTTCTTCCAAGTTGTCCATTTGGTTGGCATATAGTTGCTGATAGTAGTCTCTTATGGTCCTTTGTATTTCTGTGTAGTCTGTTGTGATATCCCATTTTCCTTTCTAATTTTGTTGATTTGATTTTTCTCCTTTTTTTTTTTTTCTTGGTGAGTTTGGCTAATGGCTTGTCTATTTTATTTATCTTCTCAAAGAACCAGCTTTTAGTTTTGCTGTAAAATCAATCTTAATGTCTACTAGAGATAGATAGAAAATGCTAAATTTTACCTATTTGAAAAAATATGGAAAAATAGGACTGCTGTTGTATTTCCTTAGAAGCAAAGTTCAGAACTTTGTTTTTTATTCTTATAAGTAGCTGTTAAACAGAAACATTGTGTTTGTTTATATGTGTATGTATGTGCAGTTTTTATATTTGATGATATAAAGGCTATGACTAAGCTGCTTTTTTTGATCTGATATAAAGATCTCAAACCATGTGTCTTAAAAGTTAATAGCTTATATGTTTATTATTTTCCTCAGAGATAAGATAAATCTTAAATCTGTAACCTGTTATTTTAAAAGAAATTTAACAGTTGCTATTTATTCACTACAGAGTTATGAAACACTAATTTGTAAAGCTTCACTGAATTCTGTTGGCAAGTCACTTTCAGGTGACTGAAATTATTAGCCAATTTTCAAACTGGCAAAATAATTAAATGTGCTCTCTAATATTTGGTTATTATGTAGCTCTTCTAAAAGGATACATACATAGACTGCATTTTGAAGTAGATTTTTGAAACAAATATGACTTTTTGTAAACCATTAAAATCATTGAAAGTAAGAGTAAATATACAAATTATATTTTACTCATTCTGTACAACACAGGACACAACTAGTTAAGTTTATCCTCAGAATACTTACCTCATTGAAAAATAACAGAAAAGTTGCTCCATAATTTTTTCCTAAAGACTTATGAATATCACGACCCAAAGATTCATGCCAAATCATTTTGTTCCAATGAATGCAAGAACATTTCCAGAAATTTCAGGCTTGTCAAAAACATTAGTTGCCTATTTAAAAATCCATTACCCTGAAATCTCACTTTTAAGGAAGAAATACATTTGTCAGCATCACTTGTACACATTAAATATTCACCTGAAAATACTGTAGTCTTGTCCCAATGCCATAATTTAGAAATATTATTCCTGTTTTACTTTTAAAATTTTGAATTTATTGTGATAAATTCAGCCAAATGTATTTACCATTTATTTTTTAGAAAAGAAAAATATTTGCATTTGAGCCACGACTTAAGTTGTAAAATAAAAGGCTTTATCTTTTAAATTTTTGTTCTCACTTCAAGAGCAAGGTGATAGTACCTACAGATGAAATGCGTGCCTGACTTATCTCCCCTCCTCTAGGACCTAGTTATCTTTTCTAAAAGTGAATATTTTGTTTCTCGGGAGAGAAACAAATTAATTGATTTGTTTGACCTGATCAATTAATTGACCTGATTAATAACTAAATAGTCAAATCAAAAAAGCAGGAGTGATTATTACTTCTGTTCTCCTTCAGTGGCCACCATTTGTATTTACTCTGAGTTCCCCTGGATAATTCTGTCCTATAACATAAAGTGGTTCTAAAATGCTCAGTCTTAGAGGATTTATCTGGTCTATGCTATGTGCTTAAAGAATCTTTTATATACCTCCAAGATAAAGTTTCAATTAACATAGTAAACACCATAATGAAAAGGTATGATGAAATAGGTCATAAGAGCTTTTCACAGACATGCCAAATAGATGGATAATGATTGTATTTTCTATTCTCATCTTAGTTTTAAATCACATGTCTATCTCAATAAATATTGAGTAATAGGTCTCAGAGTTGCTGTCCAAACCTAATTTCTGTGTGAGATTTGAAAGGCCTGTGTATTTTAATGTGTGGAATTTCTAAAAAGTTTTGTACTAGCATGAATTTAATTTGCATATAGCATAGGCTGCTGAATTTTATTAAAAAGAGAGGGGATAGAAAACAGTTAGGAAGTATTGAGGATTTACCTGCAGGATAAAACTTGCTAGTATTGATCACATTACCAGCAAGCAGAAATTCACTTATTTTTTTTCACTATTAATGATTTTCAGATTTTTAATTTGTTTAGCATCTTGCACTTTATAAATTTCTCCCCAAATATTCTCTTAGGTGACTGTTGTAACAGTCCATAAAAATGAGGGCACATGCATTTACTTTTTGATTTCTATACAAGGTAATTAAATGAGGGAGAAGCCAAGAGTCATGACCCCAACCTAGGGCAGAGTAGAACAAAGTCTTCCATTCCTGGTTCAATAGTGTTTTCATTGCATTGTTGTGTTCTTGATTTTCTAGGAAAGTGTGTTTGCTGATACAGTATTTTGGACACATCTTGGATGATTTTGAGCTGGCAAAATAATAGAGAAGGTAAGCGAGACATATTCACTGTAAATTGTGCCTTATTTGTCTATCATGTAAAGCTAGGTTCATAGGTCCCACTTCTAAAATAATTCAAACTAAGAAGACAAGACCCCTTTGGAACATTTACAGACTCCTTTGAAGTGTTTAGTAGGCACTAGAGGAAAGTGTTTGTTTTGTTTTTTTAATACTGTGAAAAATTCTGTTTGGTCTTGAAATCTACATAGTCCTCAAAACTTGTAAATACTTATACTCTGTTCAGGTCAACAGAGAGTTAGTGCATGTCATTGTAGCAAGAACGCATGCTCTAGCAATAGTCATTTAAAAAATTATCTAAAAGAGATGGCAGAAAGAAACAAAATGACAAATAGAGCCAAGTATTACTTTAATAGATTCAATTTCTATTAATTAAATTTTACTTTGTAAAGGTATATGTCACTGAAAAGGAGCTCTAGTGCTTTAAATGTTTTTGTTTAATTCAAACAAATACAGAAAGCATTCTATATGTGCACTGTGTTTTCAGTGATGATAGAACTAACATTACATTTAGAGGATTCAGTATTGACTCTTATTTAGCAAAAGATGAGGATAGCAGGAAAGACATATATATTAAAATTTTGTGCATACCTCTTGAAGACCACTGCAGTGGTGTGGAGATTTTTCATTTCGTATTTAGAAAATTTACTTGGTTTTAAATATTGATGAGATTGTAAAGAAAACATTGAAGAAAATATTGGTCGTGTAATTAGCTCCGTGTACAATTTTGTAGCAAATTGAATGTCAAAGATTTTTACTAGAATCATCATCCTTAAAAAAGACATTTCTATAAGAGACTCTTTGCTGTGTCTGTACATTCATGAAGAGATTGGATGTAGGAAAAAAGGTTTATATGACTTTAAGATAAAAATGAATGCAAAACATTCAAAATTGATTGCCTGGAGGGGATAAGCAGGATACAACTCACTTTGTCTTCCATCTTAAAAAAAATAATAATTGAAATACATAGCTTGAACATTAGTAAAAATACAAACATTGAAACTTATTATTTATATGGTTTTATAAGATGTCCCAATAGTCCTGAATTCTAGAATTTATTGTATGATTCATTGTTTTCAATGAAGATGCTTTGTTCTAGTATAGAAATGGATTTCTTGTATGGGTATATGGAATATCCAATAGTCTACTCTGTTTAGTTTTGTTTGTTTTTCTGATTTCCTTGAGTTTTGAATGGTACTGATATTAATATTTCTTGAATTACACATTTAGGCTTTCAGAAAGTCAAAATTTTTCCTTCTCATCTTCCTTGTCACTGACGATTTGCATTTACTCTTCTGAGATCCATGCTTTCCTCCATCATACAGCAGTAATTTTTCTCCATCTGTTTTAGATTTAGCATGATCTGTTCTCTTCTTAGCAGATTTATTATTTATAAGCCATTTATTTAACACATTGTTAATTTGAATACATTTTACCTAGAATTATTATTAAATTTTCATTTAAGAGTTCCATGTATATTTATGGCCCATTGCATAGCTAGATAATAAGTAAGAACAAAGTTTTGTATTTTTGTCTATTATCTTTTGTGTCTTACACCATGCATATGGATTCTAAGAGTGTGCTTTGCACTACATGGGATAGTTGCTTCAAATGCAGTCAGCTTTGTCTGTTCACCCATAGGCCATATATATATTATCTCTTTCCTCTTTGTGTCATAACATAATTGAGGTTGGGGTGTGTGATATATTTCTTTGATCAATTCATTAGTCTAAGTAGCAATATATATCCATCATCCACAGTGTAGTAGGGACTGTACCATTGGTAAAAATGTCCTAGGCTTCTTGCAAACACAGTTCAAATATAACTTCCACAGGGTAATTTTTTCCAGTTTAGGTCTGGCTTTTCTGTTTTAGTTTTTTACTTATAACTTCTGTAGTCTTAGAAGAACATTGGGATTTTCTAATTTGTATAAAAGCATGATATTAACTATAATTAATTATTCTTTATACTAGTCCACATCATTTAGGTGTGAATATTTTGCTCATTCATAGATTGGTTTTTGATCATAGAACATGGTCAAATTTTTGTTGACTCAAAATGTGTAGATTATTCTTAGAGTTGCAGTCACTTTTAGAGCATTTTATTCTGTGCTAGTTATCACATAACAATCTATAACTGGCACTTGAAAATCATTTCCTTTTAGTTTTTATGATGTATGGTACAAAAAGGCAAAATTCTGGAGATGATGAAAAGATCAGAGGTTGCCAGGGGTGATTGAGAGATGGTTGGATAGGCTGAGCACAGAGCACAGCAAAAAATCCTCTGTATGATAATAAAATGATGGATATATGTTATTATATACTTGTTCAAACCCATAGAATATGCACCAACAGTGAAGTCTTAGGTAAACTTTAGAAAAGGCAGAGGAATCAGATATCAAACTGCCAACATCCAGTGGATCATTGCAAAAGCAAGAGAGTTCCAGAAAAACATCTATTTCTGCTTTACTGAGTCTGCCAAGCCTTTGACTGTGTGGATCACAACAAACTGTGGAAAATTCTTAAAGTGATGGGAATACCAGACCACCTGACCTGCCTCCTGAGAAATCTGTGTGCAGGTCAAGAAGCAACAGTTAGAACTGAACATGGAACAACAGACTGGTTCCAAATTGGGAAAGGAGTATGTCAAGGCTGCATATTGTCACCTGGCTATTTTAACTTATATGCAGAGTACATCATGTGAAATGCTGGGCTGGAGGAAGCACAAGCTGGAATCAAGATTGCCGGGAGAAATATAAATAACCTCAGATATGCAGATGGCATCACCCTTATGGCAAAAAGCAAAGAATTAAAGAGCCTCTTGATGAATGTGAAAGAGGAGAGTGACAAAGTTGGCTTAAAACTCAACATTCAGAAAACTAAGATCATGGCATCTGGTCCCATCACTTCATGGCAGATAGATGGGAAAACACTGGAAACAGTGGCAGATTTTATTTTTGGGGTCCCCAAAATCACTGCAGAATGTGACTGCAACCATGAAATTAAAAGATGCTTGCTCCTTGGAAGAAAAGCTCTGACCAACCTAGACAGCATATTTAAAAAGCAGAGACATTACTTTGCCAACAAAGATCCGTCAAGTCAAAGCTATGATTTTTCCAGTAGTCATGTGTGGATGTGAGAGTTGGACTGTAAAGAAAACTGAGCGGCAAAGAATTGATGCTTTTGAACTGTGGTGTTGAAAAAGACTCTTGAGAGTCCCTTGGACAGCAAGGAGATCCAACCAGTCCATCCTAAGGGAAATCGGTCCTAATATTCATTGGAAGGACTGATGTTGATGCTGAAACGCCAAAACTTTGTCCACCTGATGCAAAGAGCTGACTCATTTGAAAAGACCCTGATGCTGGGAAAGATTGAAGGCCAGAGGAGAAGGGGACGACAGAGGATAAGATCGTTGGATGGCATCACTGATTGAAGGGCATGAGTTTGAGCAAGCTTCGAGAGTTGGTGATGGACAGGGAAGCCTGGTGTGCTGCAGTCCACAGGGTCGCAAAGAGTCAGATGCGATTGAGTGACTGAACTGAACTGAAACTATGGACTTTGGGTGATTATGATGTATCAGTGTTGCTTCATCTTTGGTTACAAGTATACCATTCTGCTGAGTGATGCTGTTAATGGGGGAGACTATGCCTGATGTTCAAGCTGGTTTTAGAAAAGGCAGAGGAACCAGAGATCAAATTGCCAACATCCACTGGGTCATAGAAAAAGCAAGAGAGTTCCAGAAAAACATCTATTTCTGCTTTATTGACTATGCCAAAGCCTTTGACTGTGTGGATCACAATAAACTGTGGAAAATTCTGAAAGAGATGGGAATACCAGACCACCTGATCTGCCTCTTGAGAAATTTGTACGCAGGTCAGGAAGCAACAGTTGGAACTGGACAGGGAAAAACAGACTGGTTCCAAATAGGAAAAGAAGTTCATCAAGGCTGTATATTGTCACCCTGTTTATGTAACTTATATGCAGAGTACATCATGAGAAATCCTGGACTGGAAGAAACACAAACTGGAATCAAGATTGCCGGGAGAAATATCAATAACCTCAGATATGCAGATGACACCACCCTTATGGCAGAAAGTGAAGAGGAACTCAAAAGCCTCTTGATGAAAGTGAAAGTGGAGAGTGAAAAAGTTGGCTTAACGCTCAACATTCAGAAAACGAAGATCATGGCATCTGGTCCCACCACTTCATGGGAAATAGATGGGGAAACAGTGGAAACAGTGTCAGACTTTATTTTTGGGGGCTCCAAAATCACTACAGATGGTGACTGCAGCCATGAAATTAAAAGACACTTACTCCTTGGAAGGAAAGTTATGACCAACCTAGATAGCATATTCAAAAGCAGAGACATTACTTTGCCAACAAAGGTCCGTCTAGTCAAGGCTATGGTTTTTCCTGTGGTCATGTATAGATGTGAGAGTTGGACTGTGAGGAAGGCTGAGGGCTGAAGAATCGATGCTTTTGAACTGTGGTGTTGGAGAAGACTCTTGAGAGTCCCTTGGACTGCAGGGAGATCCAACCAGTCCGTTCTGAAGGAGATCAGCCCTGGGATTTCTTTGGAAGGAATGATGCTAAAGCTGAAACTCCAGTACTTTGGCCACCTCGTGCGAAGAATTGACTCATTGGAAAGGACTCTGATGCTGGGAGGGATTGGGGGCAGGAGGAGAAGGGGACGACAGAGGATGAGATGGCTGGATGGCATCACTGACTCGATGGACGTGAGTCTGGGTGAACTCCGGGAGTTGGTGATGGACAGGGAGGCCTGGAGTGCTGCGATTCACGGGGTCGCAAAGAGTCGACTCATCTGATCTGATCTGATGCATGTGTAGGGGAAGAGGATGGATGGGAAATCTCTGTACTTTTCCTTTAGATTTTGCTGTGCCGTGTAAGCTTATATAAAAAAATTTTAAATTAAAAAAACTCACACTAAAATATATGAACTGTGCTTCTCAACAGAATGATATTTTAAAAACAAATTTATAATTATCACCTTTAAAGACACTTGGAAATCAATTTAAAAAATGGACCTTTTTTAAACCTTATCTTTTAAAAAATCTATATGGCATAATTTTATATCAAAACCTCAAGCCATAGGATATAAATTGCCCTAAATTAAAGACAAGGAAAATATACCTATAACTCTTCTCTGAGTGAGCAGAATGTGCTGAAAAATAATTGTAAAATATCCTAGAACCTACAAATATAAACGCACACACTGCACTTCAACACTGAGTGATATAAATTTGATTTAGGGGAAAGTTGGACCCTAGTCCATTGGAGCAACTTTTCTGACATGGACAAGGATAAACACCCCCCTGTGATCTCTGAATAGAGTTAGACAAGCGCCTAGGCCAAGTTTTATTTGTTTCCTTGAATGGAAGTCAAGTAAGATGGGTAGTATGTCCCCAAATCTGGTAGCAAATAGAAAACTCCTAATCACAAGACCACTAGTGTCAACTTAAAAAGATGTACAACTTGAGAATTGAGAGTTAAGTGTTATCTGCGGCAAGATGAGGACTGCAGCCCAGGAGGCAGCATCTCAGATAGCTCTGAGAGACTGCTCCAAAATGGCAGTGGGGGAAGTTCAATATATAAGGTTTTGGTGAATAGGGAGTTCAATACCATTAAACACTCATTTTACAAAAGTAGTTTTTGTTAGTCATGAAGATCTGATGTCATCATGAAAGGATTTAGTGCTTTTCTAGATATGACGAGATGCAAGGATTGAGATCATAAAATCCATTCCTAAAAGTATTCAACTATTTAAAGACCTGTCCCACCAGATTCCATGGAACACAGAGTGCCTCTCTTCACCCTGAACTCCCTCAGGGGTTGTTGAAGTCCAAAATCTATAGCAGCAGGGGCTCAATATTCCATAGAGGCATATGGTAAATGGCTTTGTTGTTTGGTTCTTGACAATGCTCTTGGTATGTGCCAATTTGTAGTTGACACTAGCAAGATATGCAATTTTGTCAAAGGACTATGTCTAGTCTCCTCAGACAATGTAATAATTCAGAGTTGACGTTCATTGACACAGCAAGATTTGGTTTCTGCAACAAAATAAACTACTATCATGGATATTTACATCCGTGTTTCACCTTCTTCTCGCTTCCACTTCCTCACTTCCAGTTCCATCCCTGGCTTTTCTTCTCTTGGTCCCTGTGTCCATCCATTTTTGGTCACAGAATATCCTATCTTCGTTTTCTCTTAATTTTAATTTCAACATGATATATTTTTGCAGTTTTCAGGGAAACCTGGAGATGTAATTCTTCAGTAGATGGGGAATTAATCAAAGGCATTCTCCTTCTGGGATGTTTGGTAAAACTTTTATCTTACAACACTTTTATATAAGCCCTTTCTATAACTATTCAATAAAAAGCAATGTGTCACCTGAAAATATAAACATATAGATGTTTACATCATTTTCCATATATATATTTATATATTGTTATGCTTAATAAAATAAAACATAAATGTGAAAAGTTATTACTTTTGCAAGGAATTTAAACATTTTATTTCTACTTTTTCTTATTTATTGTTTTTGGCAAATATATACATAAACAATTGGTAATATATGTGCTATTTTTGTCTATCTTTGATATCCAGTTTATGAGAGCTCATATAAAAAATGGAAGATTTTTGTGTTTAGGCTTTGGATAGGTGTAAAAAAATTGGCATTTTTTTTCCTACTTTTTAATATTTCCTAAAACTATATGCCTCTTATAATGTGTGTTCATTTAATGTATGTTTCCTTATTTTTTTTCTACCTTTCAAAAGAATTTAATGAAAGGAATGCTACTTCCTAAAATTTTTCACTTCTTAGAATTAAGAAAATCAGTATCACTTCTTGAAGCTCTGGTATAAATGCCTATAAAGACACATGTACACCCATGGCTGATTCATGTCAATGTATGGCAGAAACCACCACAATATTGTAAAGTAATTAGCCCCCAATTAAAATAACTAGATTAAGAAAATCTGGACTGAGCTTTAATTGCATTTTCAATTTCTCTTATAGATATTAGCCCATTAAAGTTTTCCTCTCTGCTTGGGTTAGACTTGCTTATTTTTTAATGTTCTTAGATCGGGCTTGCATGATAGCTCAGCAGGTAAAGAATCTACCTGCAATGCAGGAGATATGGGAGAGATGGATTCCATCTCTGGGTTGGGAGTATCCCCTGGAGGAGGAAAATGGCAACCTACTCCAGTGTTCTTGCCTGAAAAACCCCATGGACAGAGAGGCCTGGGGGGCTACAGTCTACAGAGTTTCAGAGTTGGTCATGACTGAGAAATTAAGCACATGCTCATAGATATGATCCATTCTGTCAAAATTTTAAGTTTATTGATGTAATTTATGAAAAATTCTCTTTACTCATCACATATTTTTTGGCATCTTTATTGTTCTTTCATTTGATTTTAGAAGTTTCTTTATCTCATTAATCTTTTGAAAAAGTCAAAGTAATAATTCTCAAAGATACATTGTTTTAATTGAATCTATACCTGTATGTATTCATGCAGTCAATTTTAAATGATAGACTAAGCATAATTTCTTTATTTAAAATGATCTTCCTTCAGAATGCTTTAGACATTATTCCAAGATCCTCTAGTATGTGTCACTGCAAGTTCTGCTGATAGTCTGACTCTTTGCTTTATAAGACTCCCATTTTTTCCCTCTGGAAACTTCTAAAGTCTTCATTGTTCAGTTAAAAGTTTTTCCCAATAATGCATCTGATTCTGTTTCTTCTTTCAGTGGTTTTGTCTCACAATTAGTAGGCCCTTTTGACCTAAAACTGAGTAAACCATATGGCCTGTTTGTTACTAGGTACATGCTTTCTCTAAGCTTGACATTTCTTCCAAAATATATTCTTTTAGTAACACCTGTCTAACGAGTTATCTTATTACAGCTGTATGGGTTTCTGAGCTCTGCTTTATTTTTCCTTCAATTGCAAACTATTAAAATTGGTATAGCCATTTTTGAAAACAGCATGGAGGTTCCTAAAAAAATTAAAAATAGAACTATCATACTGGTAAATTATATTTCCATAAATCTTGGAAAAAAAAAAAAACTTAAAAAAAAGTATTTGCTCTGTATATTCCAAGCTGTTTACATTCAGTTTATTGAACCATATCCTCTTTTGATCATCATTTTGTTTTAAATTTTGTCTTCTTCCTAGTCAGTTCAATTTTGTGAAGGGGAATAAGTGAGTTTATAGGCTAAATACTTAAGATTAAAGTGGAAATTCATTTCTTGTGATTTGTAAGAACCTTTTAAATTTATTAAGGCTATTTCTTTATCCATGACCTTTATTATACTGGTTTTAAATCTTATTTATAGAGTCTTTGAAGTGGAGAAATATAGTTTATATAATCATGTCTATTATTTTTAATGGATTCTTCTTTGTTTTCATACCATGTGGACTTTCTCTCTCATAGTATTATATACATATCTTAGAGTTTCTCTGAGATTTCTAAGTAGATCTTAAGTTTTATTGTGTTTAGAGCCTTTCTATCTATCATCTAATATTTATATTTATCACCTACTAGTTACTGACCTACTTATTGATCTATAGTTTAAATGTTTACCTAGAAATATTTCTTTTTAAATAATGTATGCTTATATTTATCTTTCAAATTATGAATTGTTTATTTCAGGACCCTATATTGAATATCTTATCCTTTCTCACATATTCTTATATGCCTTACTGATTACCTGTTACAAATGACCCAGACCCCAAGAAGATGAAAATGACAGGATAAAGTTTCAGCCTTAGAGGAATTTAAAGTATGAAATGGTACATCAGTTAAATATAGGAAGAGGTGTAATCAGGAGTATATAGTGAACTATCAGCAATTGTACTTCCTAAACTCCTATGGACATGATGTGTTGAATTTATTATACTTGGCTCCTCACCAGGCTAGATAATGACTTTCCTAAGAGAAGTTGTAAAGACTATAAAGCAAAGATGTCAAAAGTTTAAATTTAACATGAAAAAAATTTTTTCAAGTAGAAGTTAGGAGCTTTTAAATATCTGAGTCCAAATGATTTCCCAAACTAGATTTAGATCTTCCTAACAGGGGACAGAAAACATAGATATGTGAAGAAATATAGGTTGAGCAGGAGGGGCTTTCTCTCAAAAGCCTTATTTCCTAAATTGTTAAAATCCCAAAGTGACCTTTCTACTTCCAGACTCACCTCATTGCTCATATTATATGAGAGCTTTTCCTTGAAAGCACACAAACACACACACAATTTTTAGAATGCCAGTTTATTTATATAATTTTTATGACCTTTCCCAAAAACTAATAGAATAAAGAATCTGCTTCTTAACTAGAGATCTTCACTAGTGTCACTTAAGCTTTATCTTATTTTTGTGTTGTTTATTTTACATAAACAATGTTTATGTAAATGTTTATTATTTTACATAAATTTGGGACTTGCCTTGAATCCCCTCTTTGTGCTATTTCCTTTGCCTCTAATGTGCTTTTCTACCGTTCCTCCTCATTACCACATCATAGTTACTCTTAAAGGTTTTGTTCAGAGACACAGAACATAGAGAACAGACTTGTGGACATAGAGGGAGGGAGAGGGTGGGACAAATTGAGAGAGTAGCATGGAAGCATATACATCTCCTTATGTGAAATAGAGAGCCAGTGGGAATTTGATGTATGACAAAGGGAGATCAACCCAGTTCTCTGTGAGGTAAGAGGGAAGTTCAAGACGGAGGGGGAATATTTATATATATGGCTGGTTCATGTTGATGTATAGCAGAAACCAACCCAATATTGTAAAGCAATTATCCTCCAATTAAAAAATTTTTTTAAAAAACATTTGCTTAGGCATTAGCTTCATACAGGTTTTTCCTGGTTTCTTTCTTCCTTATTGTTTGAACTCTACGTGCTCCACTGTATTCTAGCACCTCTCTCTCTCAATACTTATGCCGTGATATAAACACTGCTAATTATGTCCATCTTCTATCAATCTTAATCCATAAACAATATTGCTTATACCCAGTTCAAAAAAAGTGTTTAGTAGGTAAGCATTTATCGAAAGAATAAATGAATTGTTTCCTGTTTGGGCTTTTAAACTTTGGACAAATTTGATATTTCTTACCACTGAAAAGGTATAGAATCTTGACCTCTCCAAGGATGACAGTTATGGGTGAAATTCCTCCTATGTGACTGAAATGTGCCTAAGTGATTACAAACATTATCAACATTTAAAAATGATTATAATTTGTGAAAGAGCTGGATATAGTATTATCCCTAGAAAAGGAAGTTTTATTATCTAGCAACCTTGTAAACTTTTTTGTGCTGGTCGCTGAAGAAATCATCTAAAGGATGAAGTTTTATAGGATTCAGGCCTAAGGTTGAAACTGGAAGAAAAAAGTTAAATCTGTTTTCTCTTGTCTCTCTTTCTATCGCCTTAGGAAAGATACATAAGTACCTTGCCAGCGTCCATTAGACACTTGACCTTTTTCTCTACTAGTTCCTCTGACTACAGTGCCTCTGAAGACAGAAATAGACATCCCAGTAGCAGAAAAAGTAATCTAACTTTGTAATCATCTATCTGACATTATTTTCTTCCCGTGTTCATTTTGTGTGATGGATTACTTGTCCACCTGCCTACTTGCCCTGGCCCTGTTCCTGCCCTTCCAGATAAGTTAGATAGAGGAATGATTACAGTGCTCTTGTTAGGTCTCTACAGTGTTTGTTTTGTCCTCTTTAGTCAGCACATACAAAACACCTGAATATAACCTATTTCTAAAGAACAGTTGTATACTGAGTTGAGTATCATTAATGACTATGTTATTTGCCTTGAGGAATTTTCTGTCTCCCACCCATACATGGAACTTGTTTGATTTTAATAACAACTTTATGGATGAATGGCATGAAATGAAGAGCAAGCACATGGTTTGTACAGGTGTGCTTGTCTTACAGCTCAAAGCTTTTTATCAGGAATCATTGACAGTCAGGTCAATAGACTTAAAATCAAATACATGATTTTCTAGAAGGGCTCTCAGTTAACAAAGAGTGAAAATACAAAGAGATAAAGTACAAATGACATCAGACTGAACTTGAAGTGTTCTAGATTTATGAGGATAAGTCCAAAGTAGCCCCGCCCTCCAACCCCCACTGCTGCCTATTTTAATTTTTTTTTTCCACTACTCTCTTTTATATCTTATCCTGTTCTTTCCTCCCCATTCTATTTTGGTAGCCTACACAGTCTTTCTTGAAAGAAAAATTTTACCTAGTTTATCTTTGATTTCAAATTGTTCCCTAAATAGGTCAGCTTGGAATATTCCTTTGCAAGGATTGCACTGAAATGTTCAAACTGCAAATATTTTACCTAACTAGAAATTTCAGGGATTCTGTTATCATTAAGAAAGCTCTCTTCCTATCCCTCCCCGCCCCCCGCCCCCCTCACCCCCACCCCCGCTTTGGACACTGTCTTTGCATAAAGACAGTGAAGCTTTGTGTTTATTTAGAAGATCTAGATTGTGACATGGGTTACTCTGCAACGTTCCTGCTGTGTTGTTGTTGTTAAATAATGAATGGCATGAAATATTTCCATAAATCAGTCTGACCATAGCAATTCCTGCTGTGACTATCTTTAAATTATACTGATTTTTTTTTATTCTTTGCCTCTTGAAATAATTTTTATCTGTCAAGATCAACTCAGATGTCACTATTTATCAAAATGTATATAGCTTTCCTAGTCAGAGTTAACCAATTCCCTCTGTATTTCCAAAACACTTGTATGATAAACACCCTGTAGCAATACCTGTTATTTATTTGTGTCTGTCACACATCAGAAAGCTCCTTGAATGAGTGGACTATTTTATATTTCTCCATCTCCCCAGTAGCTAGTTCGGAGTCTGACATGTACTAGATATTCAATAAATATAGAAAGAATAAATAAATGAATAATTACCATAACAAAATTCAATGTTGCATTAAGCCCATTTTAAAAATTAAACTTGTTTATCTATTAAACAGGTCTTTCTTAAGCTTCTGCTAAAAGCCAGGCCTTGTTTGTAGGCCCGGGAGACACAGCAAAGAACAAAACAGACTAAAAGCCCTGTACTCATGAAATTCATAAGGTTGAATAATATGAAACTGTAGAAACTTGACAGGTTACCTACAAAACTGACAACTGTACATCATTCAGATGAGTATATTTTGGTGATGAAATTAAGAAGCTTGATTCAAACCTTCTGGAAGCAGGGCCTATGGTTCCTTTACTTGTTAAATTTCCCATGTGGTTTGACATCAGGACTCTGTCCACATTCAAGATACAACTTATTCTGAGTCCCCATCTTCTATTACCTGGATTATTGCAATAGCCTCTTAAACTGCTTCCCTGATGCCTATCTTCTTACTGTCTATTTTGACCAAAGCAGCTCAAGTGACTCTTTTAAAATGTCTAGTGACCAGATCATGACACTCCTCTGTACAGAACCCTACATTCGCTCTACATTTCACTAAGAAAAAGCATTAACTTTCTTGCAATGGCCTACAAAGACCTTATGCATTCTGGTATCTCACTTTTCTTTCTCTTTGGCATCCTTGTTTCATATTGCTCACACTGTTTCAGCTACACTGGCTTCTTAAATATTCCAGTTATCTTCTGCTTTAGAGCCTTTACACAATCTTGTCCTTCTGCTTAGAAAGCTCTTCCCTCAAATACCTACATGGTCAACTCCTTCTTCAGATGCTAGCCCTAACATCATTTTTGCAATGAGTTGACTCTAATCACACTTTCAAGTATGTTATTTATTGTTCTGAATTACTTCTCTTTTCCTGTTTTTTCTGTTTCCTGTAGTCCAAGGGATGTTCTATCATACCATACAGTTAATTTATTTATTCTGTTGTTGATTATTCCTCTCCCTCATTAGATGGTAAGCTCTATGAAGGCACTGACTTGAAAAAAAAAATTATATATATATATATAGTTCAGTATCTCAAAACCCTAGAACAGTACTTGGCATACAGTAAGAACTCAAAACAAATACATATATATATATATATATATATATGTATATATACACACACACACTCACACACACATGGATTTTTAGTGGCAGGATAAATGTTAGACATTCTAAATTAGGCTGGATTTCCCCCTATATAGAATATGCTAATATTCCTTCTATTCTGATTTACAATCCAGAAGAAAATAAGGTTGAGGAAATGGACTTTTATTTATTACCTGATGCTTAGTAGGCAATATGCTATAGACTTACCTTGTAGAGTTCATTTAAATGTAATAACTCATTACTATAGTACTTTTACTGAATACAAAGCTGAGAATGAGAGAATTAATACAACTTATGATCCCACCTTGGAAGTGTAAGGATATTTTGGCTTTTGTTGTTCTTGCCATTCTATTTCATAGCCTAATACACTTTTTAAAATAATTGTTATATTTTCCAAAATGAATGCCAATAAGTTGTATAAATCCTCTGAAAATCAGAAAGGCACACTTCCGCTACTATTTTATGTTGGCATGGAATGTGGGGGAATGAGGGTTAGGGGAAGGAAATCTATTTGCCTATTGATTAGAAAGCCACCACTGCTGTTCCTGTTATATTACTGCTAAAAAATTCTTCACCGAAGAGAGAAAATTATTCTAAAGTGTCTATTAAAAAAATCCTGCTGTGACAGGCAGTTCAATCAAACAAGCATTTAAAATGTATACCACAGAGTTTTGATAGGTGGTTCTGATTTCTGATTTTATAAGAAAGAACTAATGTTAAAGGGAGTTAAGTTTAGATATTACATTTTCAAATGAGTAAAGACTTTTATTTATAAGTTTATATTAGGCAGTCTTTGCCAAATATTATGATCTTGAAAATACAATTATAATGATCAATAAATCTTTGGATTACTTTATGTAAACAATGGCACCCCACTCTAGTACTCTTGCTTGGAAAATCCCATGGACGGAAGAGCCTGGTAGGCTGCAATCCATGGGGTCGCTGAGAGTCAGACATGACTGAGCGACTTCACTTTCACTTTTCACTTTCATGCATTGGAGAAGGAAATGGCAGCCCACTCCAGTGTTCTTGCCTGGAGAATCCCAGGGACGGGGGAGCCTGGTGTGCTGCCGTCTATGGGGTCACACATAGTCGGACATGACTGAAGTGACAGCATAGCATAGCATAAATAAAGTAGAGATTTTGTTGTTGTTGTTGACATTCAGCAGGGAATTCTGACTATTTAAAGAAATCACAATGTCATAGAAATTCTAACTCTATGGCAAACTCATAATTGGCTTTTATATAGATTTGGAAAAATTATCTACACACCTGCCTAAACTTATAATTAGGAAAAGGCAGGCATTAATAATGTTTCCTTCTTTAAAATAGGGAATTCCACATCAGAGTAAGATCAATTGTCTTCTTGATTGATTTAGAATATTTTTTTTCTCTTGCATGATGAAATGACATACTTAATAATATATTTGAATTAATGTGCCCAATTGAACATAAATAATATTTTTAAATGACTTCATTAACAAAGCAGTATTTTGGTGTGGGATAGTAACCAAGAATTGAGATAGTCATGATTGCAAAATAAGAAAAAAGGTTGACTATTTTCATAGTATGGACCTATATGGTTACTTCTTTCGGTCTGTTAAAGTATTCATAGGTTCAGAGTGAAGAATGTGTACAGAGGACAACAAACCACGCATTTTGCATTATGGTATTTGAACTCCATTAGTCAATATGTAGAGGGTGATCTTTCACATATAGTATAAAACATCTATGGAAATGCAATTTGATGAATTACTGGATTTTAGTTTCTTCTATAAACACTCTGTAAGTAATATTTTGTTGATTATGAGTCTTATTTCAATAAAGACACTTTCTAAATTATTTTATTTGCAATTTACCTAGATATCTGCTTGATTTCAATTCTTTGAAATTGGTTAAGGCCTTCTTATGATTCAGGATAGGATTTATATTGGTAAATGTTACATGCAAACTTGGAAAAAAGTTATTACATTGTTTTGGAGGGTGTTCTATATCAGTTAGGTATAGTTTCCTTATGAGTTATTCAGATTTTTATTTTACTAATTTGTTTTTCCTGGGTATTCTGTCTACAGTGGAGAGAGAGAGGTTAATGACTAGCTGTGACTGATAGAAACCCATAGATGTTGGAGCAATGGGATATTTAAAAAAATAAAATATACCTCTACTCTGTGTTGATTATAGGATGGCTCCTTTTCTATGGTTTCATACTCCAGCATTTAATTACCATGTATACAACTTCAAAATATGTGTGTGTATATACTTTAGATATATTCAAATTCTATAAATAGCATATATTTCCCAATTCTAACATTTTTTCTTAAACTATACAATTCTTTACTATACTTGTATATATTTGATATATTAGAGAAGACTAGGATGAATTGGATTTTGCCTTTATTGTTGATATTCTTATTTTTTGTTAAATTATTACACTTTTTTAATATTTGAAAATCTCTCCAAGTTTTGCACAGTTGATTTGATTTTCAGTTATTTTTTATAAGCATAATATATAATTTCTGTTTCAGGGTCAATATTTTCCATATATCAGAATTTTTAAAAAATATATTTGCTTTAATGAACATTGGGGTACATGTATGTATCTTTTCCAGTTTTGTTTTCTTTAGGATAAATGCCTAGAAGTGGTGCCACTGGGTCATATGGTGGTTTACCTTCTAGTTTTTTAAGGAATCTCCATTCTGTCTTCCATAGTGGTGATTCATGTTGGTGTATGACAGAAATCAAACCAATATTGTAAACCAGTCATCAATCAATTAAAAATAAATTAATAATAAAAATTCTTTAAATAATTTGCTTCAGCTCCATCTGTATGCCCTCTTTTAGAAATATCTTTTTATTCCTAGGCTCATCATTTGAATATTTCCTCTTTTTAAACTATTTTTTCCTTTTATATCATATGGATATTGTTTTATCTGGAAACATGTCCCTGCAAATACTGTCTCTTTAATGTCTTCATTAGTTCTTCAGATGTGCAAGTTGGATTTTTCCTCTTCTTGTGGTTCATCCACATTTTAAATAACTTTTTTTTTTAAACTGATGCTAAAATTTATTGAGAATGGGGTTCATAGTTTTTAACATTTTATCTGTATGTTGCTTTATATGCGTATCAGAGGAAGCAAACTCCCTGATGAACACATCAATTAAAGTAAGGAACTACTGAGGAAATCAGGATTGAAATAGTTTTAAGTCTGAACATACTTGCAAAATCTGTGAAACTTGAGTATACTTTTAAGGGGTCTTAAGGGATACGGAAGGAAGAACATGAAGCATATGCAACTGGGGATTAAAAAGTAATTCAGAAATAAATCTGACTTTTCCTATGACATACAAGATTATACAAATAAAATAGCCTTGGTGCTGAGTTATATAGGAGTTAAAAAATTCCTTGAGAAGTTACAGTGCTGAGACGGTCCTACCACAGATCTGTGCACGTAATTCACATCAGTTGTTGCTCAATAAAACCGCAAGTCTTGAAGTTAATTTAGAGTGGTCCTAGGCCAAGAGTTTCCTTGTATCTCTATTAGCAACAAACACAAATTCTATCCGGAGGAATGCACCTACATCCTAGGCCACAGCAATTTCCAGAAATTATGCTCCAATCAGAGTAGGAAATCACTAATTCTGCAAGAACATAGAGCACCATAAATATGAAGAAAGCAAGCTTTATCAATTAACAAGTAACAATTCAGTTCAGTTCAGTTGCTCAGTTGTGTCCGACTCTTTGCAACCCCATGAACCAGAGCATGCCAACCTCCCTGTCCATCACCAACTCCCAGAGTCCACCCAAACCCATGTCCATTGAGTCGGTGATGCCATCCAACCATCTTATCCTCCATCGTCCCCTTCTCCTCATACCCTCAATCTTTTCCAGTAGGGTCTTTTCAAATGAGTCAGCTCTTCGCATCAGGTGGCCAAAGTACTGGAGCTTCAGCTTCAATGTCAGTCTTTCCAATAACCCAGGACTGATCTCCTTTCGGATGGACTGGTTGGATCTCCTTGCAGTCCAAGGGACTCTCAAGAGTCTTCTCCAACACCACAGTTCAAGAGCATCAATTCTTCAGCACTCAGATTTCTTTATAGTCCAATTCTCACATCCATATGTGACCACTGGAAACGCCAAAGCCTTGACTAGATGGACCTTTGTTGGCAAAGTAATATCTCTGCTTTTTAATATGCTGTCTAGGTAGGTCATAACTTTCCTTCTAAGGAAAAGCATCTTTTAATTTCATGGCTGCAGTCACCATTTGCAGTGATTTTTCAGCCCAGAAAAATAAAGTCAGCCACTGTTTCCCCATCTATTTGCCATGAAGTGATGGGACTGGATGCCATGATCTTAGTTTTCTGAATGTTGAGTTTTAAGCCAACTTTTTCACTCTCCTCTTTCGCTTTCATCAAGAGACTCTCTAGTTCTTCTTCATTTTCTGCCAAAAGGGTGGTGTCATCTGCATATCTGAGGTTATTGATATTTCTCCCAGCAATCTTGATTCCAGCTTGTGCTTCCTCCAGCCCAGCATTTCTCATGATGTACTCTGCATATAAGTTAAATAAGAAGGGTGACAAGATACAGCCTTGACGTACTCCTTTTCCTATTTGGAACCAGTCTGTTGTTTCATGTCCAGTTCTAACTGTTGCTTCCTGACCTGCATACAGGTTTCTGAAGAGGCAGGTCAGGTGGTCTGGTGTTTCTATCTCTTTCAGAATTTTTCACAGTTTGCTGTGATCCTCACAGTTAAAGGCTTTGGCATAGTCAATAAAGCAGAAATAGATGTTTTTTTCTGGAACTCTCTTGCTTTTTTGATGACCCAGCGGATGTTGGCAATTTGATCTCTGGTTCCTCTGCCTTTTCTAAGACCAGCTTGAACATCTGGAAGTTCACGGTTCATATATTGCTGAAGACTGGCTTGGAGAATTTTGAGAATCACTTTACTAACATGTGAGATGAGTGCAATTGTGTGGTAGTTTGAGCATTCTTTGGCATTGCCCTCTTTGGGATTGGAATGAAAACTGACCTTTTCCAGTCCTGTAGCCACTGCTGAGTTTTCCAAATTTGCTGGTATATTGACTGCAGCACTTTCACAGCATCATCTTTCAGGATTTGAAATAGCTTGACTGGAATTTCATCACCTCCACTAGCTTTCTTCATAGTGATGCTTCCTAAGGCCCACTTGACTTCACGTTCCAGGATGTCTGGCTCTAGATGAGTAATCACACCATTGTGATTATCGGGGTCATGAAGATCTTTTTTGTACAGTTCTTCTGTGTATTCTTGCCACCTCTTCTTAATATCTTCTGCTTCTGTTAGGTCCCTACCATTTCTGTCCTATATTGAGCCCATCTTTGCATGAAATGTTCCCTTGGTATCTTTAATTTTCTTGAAGAGATCTCTAGTCTTTCCCTTTCTATTGTTTTCCTCTATTTCTTTGCATTGATTGCTGAGGAAGGCTTTTTATAGTTTATCAATTCACAAAAATGTCTTATATTGATATTATCACAAAATATAAACTAATATGGATCACTATACTTAGAAAAAAATAAAAGTAAACTTTGAAAATCTACAGAGGAAAAGAAACAAAAACTCCAATTGACTTAAAAAATTGAATTTTTGGCAATAAAAATATAGGAATTACGAAGTCAATGGAGAAACTTCTTCTTCCTGTGATAGTTGGTACTAAACATACCTTATGAAAATTAATTACTTGAAAACTGGGCAAAATTATTTTCAGATATCAAACTTTAAACAGCAGGAGACTGACTTTCCAAAGAGAAAGGAATTGAATGCCTTGAATTATACTATAGTTTCCTCAACACTTTGAGCCTGGAGGGCCAGAGAGGGTATCATGAGAGGAGAATACCACTGTATCACTAATTAAAGGAGATTGAGACTGGGGATGCAGGTGGCAAAGGCTACTGAAATTTGTGGGAAAGAGTATCAGAGAGGTGGGAGGTACACGGATAGAGAGCTCTGACTATCTACAAAGGGGTTAACTTCAATGCTTGGGTGAAAAATAATCTGAAAATATATGTGGTAAAATTGTATAAGGCCAGGCAAAAAACATATAGTATGGTAAAACAACAGCTGAAAATTTCCAGGGCTCACTCAGGGCTGAGAGATCTGTGAATTTCACCTGGTGGACTGGAGGGATATTGCAAACCACATGGTTAATTCAGGAGAGACCTTGAAAGTACTCTTGCACATTCATAGCCAGAGACTAAGGTCTATACATGCTCCAGCAAAGTGAAAAAATAAGCCTCAACTGGATCAAATTAATCTTCAAGGCACTTAAATGCTTGACAAAACATACTCTAGGATCTTTAAATGAAGACAACAAAATCCAGAGAATCAATAATGTAATATACACAATGTTTAGTATCAAATAAAAAGTGCTAAACAGACAAAGGAGCTGGAAAATGTGACTCACAGACAAGACATAAATCAGATCCTAGGGGGGAAAAAGACAGAGATAATGAAAACAGTGTAAAATAATTCTAAAACATTAAAAATATGCTCATTGATTAAAGGATAATGAAAATATGGTGAGAAAGGAAATAGAAAATATAAGATAAATTAAATGGGAATATAGAGGTTAAAAAAAAAGACAAAAAAACCCCACATAAAATCTGAAATAAACTCATTGTAGACACTGATAAGAATGTGGAAAATAGCATTATAGCAAACAAGGAAGACATTGGATTTACCAAGAATTTAAAAAAAAAAAGAGAACTACAGAAAACAAAAGGAATACATGATATTGAGAACAGAAGTGGAAACCTACCTACAAATTTGACTTACAGATGCTTTTGAACTGTGGTGTTGGAGAAGACTCCGGAGAGTCCCTTGGACTGCAAGGAGATCCAACCAGTCCATTCTGAAGGAGATCAGCCCTGGGTATTCTTTGGAGGGAATGATGCTAAAGCTGAAGCTCCAGTACTTAGGCCACCTCATGCGAAGAGTTGACTCATTGGAAAAGACTCTGATGCTGGGAGGTATTGGGGGCAAGAGGAGAAGGGGACGACAGAGGATGAGATGGCTGGATGGCATCACTAACTCAATGGATGTGAGTTTGAGTGAACTCTGGGAGTAGGTGATGGACAGGGAGGCCTGGCGTGCTGCGATTCATGGAGTCGCAAGGAGTTGGACATGACTGAGCGACTGAATTGAACTGAAACAAATAATAAGATAGATGTAATACAGTCCTTGAATGAGGAAAATTACAACACTGACCACTTTATGGTAGGCTGCAGTCCATGGGGTCACAAAGAATCGGACACGACTGAACGACTTCCCTTTCACTTTTCACTTTCATGCATTGGAGAAGGAAATGGCAACCCACTCCAGTGTTCTTGTCTGGAGAATCCCAGGGACGGGGGGAGCCTGGTGGGCTGCCATCTATGGGGTCGAACAGAGTCGGACACGACTGAAGCGACTTAGCAACTTAGCAATAGCAATCTCTGAAGTGAGGCCCCCTCTTTCATTCCTTTGTTGTTGTCCTTCAGTTGCTCAGTCATGTCCGACTCTTTGCAACCCCATGGACTGCAGCATGCCACGCTTCCCTGTCATTCACCAAATCCTGGAGCTTGCTCAAAGTCATGTCCATTGAGTCAGTGATACCACCCAACCATCTCATCCTCTGTTGTCCCCTTCTTCTCCCGCCTTCAATCTTTCCCAGCGTCAGGGTCTTTTCTAGTGAGTCAGCTTTTCGTATCAAGTGGCCAAAGTACTGGAGCTTCAACTACAGCATCAGTCCTTCCAGTGGATATTCTGGGTTGATTTCCTTTAGGATTGACTGATTTGACCTCCTTGCAGTCCAAGGGACTCTCAAGAGTCTTCTCCGACAGTTCAAAGGCATCAATTCTTCAGTGTTCAGCCTTCTTTATAGTACAACTCTCATCTGTACATGACTACAGGAGACACTATAGCTTTGACTATATGGACCTTTGTCAGCAAAGTAATGTCTCTGTTTTTGAATATTCTGTCTAGGTTTGTCACAGTTTTTCTTTCAAGGAGCAAGAGTCTTTTAATTTCATGGATGGCCTGCAGTCACCATCTGCAGTGATCTTGGAACTCAAGAAAATGAAGTCTGTCACTGTTTCCATTGTTCCCCCATTTATTTGCCATGAAGTGATGGGACTGAATGCCATAATCTTAGTTTGGTGAATGTTGAGTTTTAAGCCAGCATTTTCACTATCCTCTTTCACCTTCATCAGGATGCTCTTTAATTCCTCTTCACTTTCTACCATAAGGGTGGTGTCATCTGCATGTGTGAGGTTTTTGGTATTTCTTCCAGCAATATTGATTCCAGCTTGTGCTTCATCCAGCCCAGCATTTCACATGATGTACTCTGCATAGAAGTTAAATAAGCAGAGTGACAATATATAGCCTTGAAATACTCCTTTCCCAGTTGGAACCAGTCCATTGTTTCATGTCTGGTTCTAACTTTTGCTTCCTGACCTGCATACAGATTTTTCAGGAGGCAGGTCAGGTGGTCTGGTATTCCCATCTCTTTTGGAATTTTCCAGTTTGTTGTGATCCAACCAAAGACTTTAGCATAGTCAAGAAGCAGAAGCAAACATTTTTCTAACATTCTCTTGCTTTTTATATGACCCAGCAGATGCTGGCATTTGATCTCTGTTTCCTCTGCCTTTTCTAAATCCAGCTTGAACATCTGTGAGTTCTTCGTTCACATGCTGTTGAAGCCTAGCTTGGGGAATTTTGAGCATTACTTTGCTATCATATGGAATTAGTGCAATTTTGTAGTAGTTTGGATGTCCTTTGGCATTGCCCTTCTTTGGGATTGGAATGAAAACTGACCTTTTCATTTCTTATGTTGTTAGTTAATAATTTCTTGTTTTTGTTTTTTTTCCATGATTAACTGGCTAGAAATGTATAATTTGTATTAATCCACTCAGAGATTTTGATTCTACTCATTTTTTTTTCCATGCTTTAGAGCATTTTTTTTTTTTTAATCACTAATACAGCCTTTATTTGCCTCAAATTTAATATGTTCTTCTCTTCTGGCTTCCCTCATAACTCAGTTAGTAAAGAATCCGCCTCCAATGCAGACAACACTGGTTCGATTCCTGGGTTGGGAAGATCCCCTGGAAAAGGGATAGGCTACTCACTCTAGTATTCTTGGGCTTTCCTTATGGATAACTGGTAAAAACTCTGCCTGCAGTGTGGGAGACCTGGGTTCAATCCCTGGGTTGGGAAGATACCCCTGGAGAAGGGAAAGGCTACCCGCTCTGTATTCTGGCCTGGAAAAGTCCATGGAGAAGTCCATGGGTTCGCAAAGAGTCATCACACCTGAGCGACTTTCACTTTTCACTTTCTAGCTTCTGAAGGAGAGAAGGCAATGGCATCCCACTCCAGTACTGTTGCCTGGAAAATCCCATGGATGGAGAATCCTGGTAGGCTGCAGTCCATGGGGTCTCACAGAGTGGGACACTACTGAAGTGACTTACTAGCAGCAGCAGTTTCTGAAGGCAACAGTTAGCAACTGACTCCTGCTCCATGCTTAAGATTGTTATTATTATTTCTATTCAATCTGATGGAGCATTGTCACATTGGCACATTCTATTTTCTTGGGAAAAGGAAAGAGCAAGAGAGCTGATAGAAACATGAAATGGATTTTAAAGCATTTATTTCATTTCTATTCACATTTCTGTGTCTGAAGTAAATTGTATGAGCCAAACTTTGGGTTCATGGATGGGAAAATATATGTCTTCCATTTTAGGTGTACTAAGCTCCATTGCTATAGATAAATAACCCCTAAAGGAAACAAGAAATATATTCTCTGACAGAACTAAAACCTCTAATGATGCCATTAGTTTATTAAAACTTATTTTGGCATTTAAAGAAGACAATTTCAGAAAATAATGGAGGTATTTCAGTACTCTGTTTTCTTAACTTTTCTGCACACTTGCCACTGTTCACTGTTAGCTTCCATTTGAAACTTTCTGTTTTCTTGTCTTCTCTTGTTTCGTAATTCTTCAAGAAAATGTTTCTGCAAGGTATACATAATTTCTAAACACTTTTAGCTGTGTATTCTCTTTTGGTTATGCTTCTCCTCTCACACTGCAAACACAGTAGTTACTCTAATTTTTTCCCCCTTAATATAGAACAAAATTTTAAATAATTAGTTTTTTCTACTAATAAAAGTAAACATACTTAATGCAGAGTTATTGAAAATTAGAGAAATATACAAACATGCATGGCCACAAAACACAAACTAAAATTACTTCTGTTTTTCCTGTACTAATATCTGTAAATAGTTTAGGTTAATGACAAGTCTACCATGTATTTGAATATATGTTAGCTCCTTAATAAAAAACTTCATATTCTATATAGTTTGCTTTTTCTATATCAAAATAATAATTTTTATATTCATAATGTATTTCTCAAGTATGGTTTTGAATGTCTATATTATTCCATTTTGATATATTTTTCATAATTACTCATTAATTTACACTTGTGCATTTAGGTAGTTTCCTGGTTGTACATTGTTGTAAATGACACTGAACCACACAAAATTTTTTTACATATCCTTGCTCATATATGAATCTGTACTATTTGTATACATACATACTTTAAATAATAGGCAGCAATAATAGGCAATCAGTAATGATTCTAATTGACATTGGGACACATTTTTAAAACTTATTTTTGAGACATTTAATATATACATCCAATTTCCATACGAGAAAGGTATCAAATTGTATGTGATAAGTTCTGTGTCTGTTTTCTTTTCACCGTTAGATACTGGTTTTTTTTTTAATATTTAGAAATATAGGATGCAAAACTTTCTCATTTTAATATTTTTTATAGTAAATGATTGATGAACCTATTACCATATATAATTGCCCATTCATATTTTTGAAAGTTTTTTTTTTTTTCCTAATCCATTGTTCAACTGGCAGTTTCTCTTCCCTGGCGGTTCAGATGGTGAAGAATCTGCCTGGAATGCAGGAGACCTAGGTTCAATCCCTGTTGGGATGATGCCCTGGAGAAGGAAATGGCTACTCACTCCAGTATTCTTGAATGGGAAATCCCATGGGCAAAGGAGTTTGGAAGGCTATGGTCTATTGGATTGGAGAGAGTCGGCACCACTGAGCAATCAACGCTTTGTTTCAAAAAGCTTGCAAATGTAAATTATCTATTTAAGTTCAATTTTTGAATTACAAAAGTTATATAAGCTTATTAGAACTATTAGTGGAGAAGGCGATGGCACCCCACTCCAGTACTTTTGCCTGGAAAATCCCATGGGTGGAGGAGCCTGGTGGGCTGCAGTCCATGGGGTCGCTAGAGTCGGACATGACTGAGCGACTTCACTTTCACTTTTCACTTTCACGCATTGGAGAAGGAAATGGCAACCCACTCCAGTGTTCTTGCCCAGAGAATCCCAGGGACAGGGGAGCCTGGTGGGCTGCCATCTATGGGGTCGCACAGAGTTGGACATGACTGAAGCGACTTAGCAGCAGCAGCAGCAGAACTATTAGCATATACTAAAGTGTTAAAAAATAATATCAAATAATGATATTATCAATAGTCTGGGTGTCATGGAAAATTTGGCAGAGCAAACATGGATCTCAGGGACTTCCCCTAGTAAAATATATAGAAAAATGGTTGGAAAATATTAATAACAACAATTAAAAATATTAAATTTAAAAATGACTCTAATTTCATCCCATAACTTTGAAAATAGGAAGCCTATCTGAGACCAGTCCTGACCTTTTCCAATTCCTCACAAAATTCTTTAGGAAAATAAATTATATCAGCAGAATAATGAGAACTCTCTCTAATGTGAATGGATAAGAAGGCAAGTAGAAATCAAAGAAAACATTTGAAAACTAAAAAAAAAAAAAAAAACTGTCTTTAGAGAATCTGAAGACAGTTTGAAAAGACCAATAAAGTTTGTCACATTATGGGAAACTGCCCTAAATTTGAAGAAAGAGACAAAGCCCATTGGTATGAGAATAACCTTTCTGGGTAGAGTATATTCTGATGTACATTATTAAGTAAAGATCTCAGGAAAGAAAACAAAGCCCAGATATCAAGGGATATATAATAATAGATTGTCAGCAACTATCCTCCTTTGTCTTGTCCTACTTCTAAAACCACACAGAAAGTACTCAGACTCACAAAGGTGTTCAGTTGCTCAGTCATGTCTGACTCTTTGCGACCCCATGGACTTCAGCACACCAGGCTTCCCTGTCCTTCACAATCTCCCAGAGCTTGCTTAAATTCATGCTCTTTGAGTCAGTGTTAACATCCAGCCATCTCATCTTCTGCACCCCTCTTCTCCTCCTGCCTTCAGTCTTTCCCAGCATCAGGGTCTCTTAAAATGAGTAGGGTCATTTCTAATGAGTCAACTCTTCTCATCAGTTGGCCAAAATATTGGTGCTTTAGTTCACAGTCCTTCCAATGAATATTCAGGACTGATTTCCTTTAGGATTGACTGATTTGATCTCCTTGCAGTCCAAGCTATTCTCAAGAGTCTTCTCCAGCACCATAGTTTGAAACCATCAGTTCTTCTATGCTCAGCCTTCTTTATGGTCCACTCTCACATCCATACATGACTACTGGAAAAACCATAGCTTTGACTATATGGACCTTTGTTGGCAAAGTGATATCTCTGCTTTTTAATACACTGTCTAGGTTTGGCATAGCTTTTCTTCCAAGGAGCAAGAGTCTTTTAATTTCATGGCTGCAGTCACTGTCTGAAATGACTTTGGAATCCAGGAAAATAAAGTCTGTGACTGTTTCCATTATTTGCTCATCTATTTGCTATGAAGTGATAAGACCAAATAACATGATCTTAGTTTTGTGAATGTTGAGTTTTAAGCCAGCTTTTTCTCTATCCTCTTTCACCTTCATCAAGGGGCTCCTTAATTCCTTTTCACTTTCTGCCATAAATTCAGTTCAATTCAGTTCAGTTGCTCAGTCTTGTCCGACTCTTTGTGACCCCATGAACCGCAGCACGCCAGGCCTCCCTGTGCATCACCAACTGCCGGAGTCTACCCAAACCTATGTCCATTGAGTCGGTGATGCCATCCAACCACCTCATGCTCTGTCATCCCCTTCTCCTCCTGCCTTCAGTCTTTCCCAGCATCAGGGTCTTTTCAAATGAGTCAGCTCTTCACATCAGGTGGCCAAAGTTTTGGAGTTTCAGCTTCAACATCAGTCCTTCCAATGAACACCCAGGACTGATCTGCTTTAGGACGGACTGGTTCTGCCATAAGGGTGGTGTCATCTGCATATCTGAGTTTGCTGATATTTCTCCTAGCAATCTTGATTCCAGCTTGTGCTTCATCCAGTCCAGCTTTTGCATGATGCATTCTGTATATAAGTTAAATAAGCAGGGTGACAATATACAGCCTGTATGTACTCCTTTCCCAATTGGAGCCAGTCCATTATTCTGTCTGGTTCTAACTGTTGCTTCTTGACCTGCATACAGGTTTTTCAGGAGGCAGGTAAGGTAGTCTGGTATTCCTGTCTCTTGAAGAATTTTCCACAGTTTGTTGTGATCCACACGGTCAGTGTTTAACTTAGTAAATTAAACAGAAGTAGATGTTTTTCTGAAATTCTCTTGCTTTTTCTATGTACCAGCAGATGTTGGCAGTTTCATCTGTTTCCTCTGCCTTTTCTAAATCCAGGTTTTAACATCTGGAAATTCTTAGTTCACATATTGTTGAAGCCTAGCTTGAAAGATTTTGTGTATTTTCTTGCTGTTGTGTGAAATGAGTACAATTGTGTGGTGGATTTAACATTCTTTGGCATTGCCCTTCTTTGGGACTGGAATAAAAACTGACCTTTCCATTTCTGTGGCCACTGCTGAGTTTTCCAAATTTGCTGCCATATTGAGTGCAGCACTTTCACAGCATCATCTTTTAGGATGTGAAGTAGCTCAGCTGCAATTCCATCACCTCCACTAGCTTTTGTTCATAGTAATGCTTCCCAAGGCCCACTTAACTGCATGATCCAGGATGTCTGGCTCTAGGTGAGTGGTCATACACAAAGGTGTTAGCTGATATAAAATGTGCAAATATATATATATATATATATATATATATATATATAAAATTAGAAGAAAGAGAAGAGAGAGAATTAGGCAGGCAAAAATACTTGAAGTGATAATGTCCAAAAAGTTCCTTAATTTGTTGTTTTTCATTATTCAATTGGGTTTCTCTGGTGGCTCAGATGGTGAAGAATCTGCCTGCAATGTGGGAGGTCTGGCTTTGATTTCTGGGTTGAGAAGATACCCTGGAGAAGGGCATGGCAACCCACTCCAGTATTCTAGCCTGGAGAATCCCCATGGACAGAGGAGCCTGGCTGGATACAGTCCACGTGGTCACAAAGAGTTGGACATGACTGAGTGACTAACAGGCACATTGTTCAGCCACTAAGTTGTGTTTGACTCTTTGCAATCCCTTAGACTGTAGCACGGCAGGCTTCCCTGTCTTTCACTATGTCCTGGAGTTTGCTCCAACTCATGTCCATTGATTCAGTGATGCTACCCAACCATCTCATTCTCTGTCACCCCCTTTTCCTCTTGATCTTACTCTTTCCCAGCATCAGGGTCTTTTCCAATGAGCTTGCTCTTCACATCAGGTGGCCAAAGTATTGAAGCTTCAGCATTGGTCCTTCCAATGAATACCCAGTATTGATTTCCTTTAGGATTGACTGATTTGATCTTCTAGCAGGCCAAGGGACTCTCAAGAGTCTTCTCCAGCACCACAATTTTGAAAGTGTTATTTTTTTGGTGCTCAGCCTTCTATTTGGTCCAACTCTCAATTTAGTAAAAGACAGAAATTGGCAGCTACAGGGTGTTAAGCACCTGACCTGCCTCTTGAGAAACCTATATGCAGGTCAGGAAGCAACAGTTAGAACTGGACATGGAACAACAGAATGATTCCAAATAGGAAAAGGAGTACATCAAGGCTGTATATTGTCACCCTGCTTTTTTTAACTTATATGCAGAGTACATCATGAGAAATGCTGGGCTGGAAGAAGCACAAGCTGGAATCAAGATTGCTGGGAGAAATATCAATAACCTCCAATATGCAGATGACACCACCCTTATGGCAGAAAGTGAAGAGGAACTAAAAAGCCTCTTGATGAAAGTGAAAGAGGAGAGTGAAAAAGTTGGCTTAAGCTCAACATTGAGAAAATGAAGATCATGGCATCTGGTCCCATCACTTCATGGGAAATAGATGAGGAAACAGTGGAAACAGTGTCAAACTTGGCTCCAAAATCACTGCAAATGGTGATTGCAGCCATGAAATTAAAGGACGCTTACTCCTTGGAAGGAAAGTTATGACCAACCTAGATAGCATATTAAAGAGCAGAGACATTACTTTGCCAACAAAGTTCTGTCTAGTCAAGGCTATGGTTTTTCCAGTAGTCACGTATGGATGTGAGAATTTGACTGTGAAGAAAGCTGAGCGCCGAAGAATTGATGCTTTTGAACTGTGGTGTTGGAGAAGACTCTTGAGAGTCCCTTGGACTGCGAGGAGATCCAACCAGTCCATTCTAAAGGAGATCAGTCCTGGGTGTTCTTTGGAAGGACTGATGCTAAAGCTGAAACTCCAGTACTTTGTCCACCTCATGCGAAGAGTTGACTCATTGGAAAAGACTCTGATGCTGGGAGGGATTGGGGGCAGGAGGAGAAGGGGACAACAGAGGATGAGATGGCTGGTTGGCATCACCAGCTCGATGGACGTGAGTTTGAGTGAACTCCGGGAGTTGGTGATGGACAGGGAGGCCTGGCGTGCTGCAATTCATGGGGTCGCAAAGAGTCAGACACGACTGAGAGACTGAACTAAACTGAACTGAAAGCAGAATAAATACAAAATTCAGAAAGCTATTGTGCTTTTTTTCAGTTTCATGGGGTTACTTGTTTGCTTGAATTGAGAAAAGAGCTGTTCATAACTTTTCAATCTTATATACTCCATGTGTTATTAAAACTGCTCATAGATTTTTGCTAATTGATGGCACCCTTCCCTGTTTTCCAGCACTGTTACATGTGAAAAAGCTCATTTCTTAGCTCACTTTCAATGAGGATTTGGGAAGTATTATAAGTTAGATGCTTAGGCTCATATTTCCACCTTGAAATAAATGTCTTCTACAAATTTATTAACTGATAGAATCAGTAAATATACATAAAATATAAGCATCAAGGTGTAAAAATAGTAGCAAATCCATGTAACAATCTATATCTGTAATTAGTCCTCAGAATTTATAACATTTACTACACCAAGAATAACGGGCAGCATGGTATTTTACAGAAATAAGTATAGTCTCAGTAGCAATTAAATAGATGTAAATTAAAACAATTTTAAGGTGGAATTATAATCCTATTAAGCTAGCAAAGGAAAATAAAGTGTAAACACTACATAGTGGCTTTAGGGGTTCATGCAATTTATATGCCTCTTATACTTAAAATTGGACTTCCCTGGTGGCTCAGATGGTAAAGAATCTGTCTGAAATGTGGAAGACCTGGATTCAGTCCCTGAATTGGGAAGATCCCCTGGAGGAGGGTATAGCAACCCACTCCAGTATTCTTACCTGGAGAATCCCCATGGACTATAGCCCTCCAGGATCCTCTGTCCATGGGGTCACAAAGAGATGGATACAACTGAGCAACTAAGCACAGAACATACTTAAAAATGTTTGTGCTTTTCTTTCTAGAGCTAATCAAAAAACCTCCATACTTTAAAACTGCATTTCCCTTTAGAAATATTCACCCAGAAAAGTAATTCTCAAGAAGTAATTTTAAAGTAAGAAATTAGACAAAATATTTATGGTCTCAGAGCCATTATTTAAAAGTTGGAAGCAAACTAAATATCCAAAGAAAAATATCTTCTCTACACAAAGTATATAAGATTAACATAATGGAATTCTGCCTATATTTAAAATTTTTAATGAATACCCCATCCAAAGATGGAAAGGTTTACAGGAAATGACAATTACTCTGAGATACAAGGAATTATAGACTCAATGATATCTAGTCATTTGTATATCTATGTAAATATTGTTATGCTTGCATCATACTTTGAAGACAGTCAAATGGTCCACGGACATTCAAAAGGTCCATTAGTTTACATAATCTCCTAATCTTAAAGCTTGATAATCTTTTTTTTTTTTTTAACTAATTTTAATGTAGAAAATTTTATGTGAAAACTTGAACTTCTTTTAAACAGATTTTGCTCAAATCATCTTACACGTATTTTAAGCAACATGATACAAATAGATAATTAAACAACAGTTGCTTTTTTGTTTTTGCCATTTTGAAAAAAAAAAAAAATGTTTTTTCAGAAAAATCTTACATAAAATTTCATAGAAAGAGGCAGAAGTAGGGTACAAGTCTTAAGAATTCATCACACCAAGCTGCTGGGTAAGGGAAACACTGTGGTGTTTTATAGACAATAGACCTTCTCTTGTAATTACCATCATTTTCCCCAGTTTCTGATTTTTTGCAAAACAATAACCATTTGGGCAGTGGTTAATTGTTTCTCTTCAAACATTTGACACATTCTTCATTACTTTTAGTGAATGTGAGCTTTATACTAAACCACAATTATAATTAAGACTGATGAAATCATTAGGCTTGTTGTAAACATTCAGTTTATCCAAATAGAGTTTGGCAACATTTTAAAGGTCTTCTGTCAGGTTCATTCAATGTGTAATTATTTGTTGTTGCTGTTGAATTCCAGCATGATTGTTGTCATTTGTCATTATGCTCTATTGAAGTAAGTCAACTGATTCTATTTGTAATATTTCTGATCCACCTACATTTAAAATAACAACAAATATCACAACTCTAAAGCATTAATTCATCCCTTCTGTTATTAATATATTGAATGTCAAGAAGTGCTGTTATTCTAGTCACTTCCTGGTTACATAAAATGGGGAAATTAACAATAACATGGTCATAGTGGGAGACTTTAATACCCACTCACACCTATTAGATCAACTAAACAGAAAATTAACAAGGAAACACAAACTTTAAATGATACAATAGACCAGTTAGACCTAATTGATAGCTATAGGACATTTCACCCCAAAACAATGAATTTCACCTTTTTTCTCAAGCGCACACGGAACCTTCTCCAGGACAGATCACATTCTGGGCCGTAAATCTAGCCTTGGTGAATTCAAAAAAATTGAAATCATTCCAAGCATCTTTTCTGACCACAATGCAGTAAGATTAGATCTCAATTACAGGAAAATATTAAAAATTCCAACATATGGAGGCTGAACAACATGCTGCTGAATAACAAACAAATCACAGAAGAAATTAAAAAAAAAAAAAAAGAAATTAAAATATGCACAGAAACGAATGAAAATGAAAACACAACAACTCAAAACCTAAAAGCAGTGCTAAGGGGAAGGTTCATAGCAATACAGGCTTACCTCAAAAAACAAGAAAAAAGTCAAATAAATAACCTAACTCTACACCTAAAGCAACTAGAAAAGGAAGAAAGGAAGAACCCCAGGGTTAGTAGAAGGAAAGAAACCTTTAAAATCAGGGCAGAAATAAATGCAAAAAAAAAAAACAAACAACAACAACAAAAGAGACCATAGCAAAAATCAACAAAGCTAAAAGCTGGTTCTTTGAGAAGATAAATAAAATTGACAAAACCATTAGCCAGACTCATCAAGAAACAAAGGGAGAAAAATTAAATCAACAAATTAGAAATGAAAATGGAGAGATCACAATAGACAACACAGAAATACAAAGGATCATAAGAGACTATTATCAGCAAATATAAGCAAATAAATGGACAACTTGGAAGAAATGGACAAATTCTTAGAAAAGTACAACTTTCCAAAACTGGACCAGGAAGAAAGAAAATCTTAAAAGATCCATCACAAGCACAGAAATTGAAACTATAATCAGAAATCTTCCAGCAAACAAAAGCCCAGGACCAGACAGCTTCACAGCTGAATCCTACCAAAAATTTAGAGAAGAACTAACACCTATCCTACTCAAACTCTTCCAGAAAATTGCAGAGGAAGGTAAACTTCCAAACTCATTCTATGAGGCCACCATCACCCTAATACCAAAACCTGACAAAAATGCCCCAAAAAAGAAAACTACAGGCCAATATCACTGATGAACATAGATGCAAATATCCTTAACAAAATTCTAGCAAAGAGATTCCAACAACACATTAAAAAGATTATACATCATGACCAAGTGGGCTTTATCCCAGGGATGCAAGGATTCTTCAATATCTGCAAATCAATCAATGTAATACACCACATTAACAAATTGAAAAATAAAAACCATATGATTATCTCAATAGATGCAGAGAAAGCCTTTGACAAAATTCAACATCCATTATGATAAAAACCCTCCAGAAAGCAGAAATAGAAGGAACATACCTCAACATAATAATGGCTATATATGACAAACTCACAACAAACATTATCCTCAATGGTGAAAAATTGAAAGCATTTCCCCTAAAGTCAGGAACAAGACAAGGGTGCCCACTCTCACCACTACTATTCAACATAGTTTTGGAAGTTTTGGTCACAGCAATCAGAGCAGAAAAAGAAATAAAAGGAATCCAGATTGGAAAAGAAGTAAAACTCTCAGTGTTTGCAGATGACATTATCCTCTACATAGAAAACCCTAAAGACTCCACCAGAAAATTACTAGAGCTAATCAATGAATATAGTAAAGTTGCAGGATATAAAATAAACACACAGAAATCCTTTGCATTCCTATATACTAACAATGAGAAAATAGAAAGAAAAATTAAGGAAACAATTCCATTCACCATTGCAATGAAAAGAATAAAGTACTCAGGAATATATCTACCTAAAGAAAGAAAAGACCTATATATAGAAAACTATAAAACACTGGTGAAAGAAATCAAAGAGGACACTAATAGATGGAGAAATATACCGTGTTCATGGATCAGAAGAATCAATATAGTGAAAATGAGTATACTACCCAAAGCAATCTATAGATTAAATGCAACCCCTGTCAAGTTACCAATGGTATTTTTTAGAGAACTAGAACAAATAATTTCACAATTTGTTTGGAAATACAAAAAACCTCGAATAGCCAAAGCAATCTTGAGAAAGAAGAATGGAACTGGAGGAATCAACCTGCCTGACTTCAGGCTGTACCACAGAGCCAGTCATCAAGACAGTATGATACTGGCACAAAGACAGAAATATAGACCAATGGAACAAAATAGAAAGCCCAGAGATAAATCCACACACATATGGACACCTTATCTTTGACAAAGGAGGCAAGAATATACAATGGATTAAAGACAATCTCTTTAACAAGTGGTGCTGGGAAAACTGGTCAACCACTTGTAAAAGAATGAAACTAGTAACACTTTCTAACACTATACACAAAAATAAACTCAAAATGGATTAAAGATCTAAACGTAAGACCAGAAACTATTAAACTCCTAGAGGAAAACATAAGCAAAACACTCTCTGACATAAACCACAGCAGGATCCTCTATGACCCACCTCCCAGAATATTGGAAATAAAAGCAAAAATAAACAAATGGGACCTAATTAAAATTAAAAGCTTCTGCACAGCAGAGGAAACTATAAGCAAGGTGAAAAGACAGCCCTCAGAATCGGATAAAGTAATAGCAAATGAAGTACAAGTGGTACATATACACTCTAGAATATTACTCAGCCATTAAAAAGAATACATTTGAATTAGTTCTAATGAGGTGGATTAAACTGGAGCCTTCATTATACAGAATGAAGTAAGCCAGAAAGAAAAACACCAATACACTATACTAACGCATATATATGGAATTTAGAAAGGTGGTAATGATAACCCTACATAGGAGACAGCAAAAAAGATACAGATGTATAGAACAGTCTTTTGGACTCTGTGGGAGAGGCCGAGGGCCAGATGATATGGAAGAATGGCACTGAAATATGTAAATTATCATATGTGAAACGAATCACCAGTCCAGGTTTGATGCATGATACAGGGTGCTCGGGGCTGGTGCACTGGGATGACCCTGAGGGATGGGATGGGGAGGGAGGTGGGAGGGGGGTTCAGGATGGGAAACACATGTACACTCATGGCAGATCCATGTCAATGTATGGCAAAACCAATATAATATTGTAAAGTAAAAAAAAAAAAAAAAATTGTTATGGGCCAAACCCCCATGAGACAAAATGTAAAATATCATCCCTGACCTCAAGTCTCTTAAATTCTAGTGCACTGATAGTGTTACATAGCCAAAGTGTCATGAAGAATCTGCAGAACACTACCTAAATGCCAATCTAAGGGTTTCCTCGATGAGTCTTGCTTTTCCTTTTGTTGTGTTGTGTGTTTGAAAAGTTCATTCGGGTTTTTCCTTTTGATCTTATGCTGTGAATATACATTGTGAAAATATATCAGATGTTCTTTACACAGATAACTGTGTTTGGAAGATCCTCCTGCACTTGGTCTGATATCTGTCCCTTGTGAATCTTTAAGGATTCCACAAGCGAAATGGATACTTGCAAGGAAATGACCTCTCTTTGTTACACATATATGTTCAGCAAATTGTTGCAGCTTTAACTTCAGAAGACTGCCTAAAAATACTTTCAGATAGGCCAATCAGAGGAATTTATTTCTGAGATTTAAAACTAAAAGACTTTTGTTCTTTTTAGTTTGAAGTTTAAAGAAAAAAAATCATGGTAAACACAAGAATCTTCTGTTAACAAAGCCTAGGATATTTGGTGAATCTGAATTATGGAAGGTGGCGTTTCTCTTTACTGCTCTCAGCCAATGTTTAGCCTGGGGTGACATTCCTTAGTTTTATTTCAGAGAGTGCATGATTAGTTTTAAAAATGAAATTAAAGGCATTAAGACAGTTTAATGGATAATTTTTATGAAGCGCCCCTTGATTGAAATAGTTTTGCCATTTTACAGTTGCTCAAGAGATATTTTCTAAGTCCTTGTTTAGAGAAACCAAATTATTTTGTTACTAAATGTACAGGAGCAGCATAACATAAGTTTTTAAAATATAACATACTGGCAAATATTTCTTTTTAAACATAAAAGTAATGCTATGTAAAACTTACCATGGATCTGGTAAGATGCTGGTTCTCAATTATGACTTCATCTTAAAACCACCTGGATACTTTTGGGGGAAAAAGTATTAATGCATATATACAACCACAGAGGAATTAATCCATATTTCTAGGGATAAAACCCTGACAAGGGTATTTTAATTTACTTAAATGTTTCAATGTTCAGTCAGGTATGGAAACCTCTTTGTAAGAGTTAACTGCCCTAGTCAGGCTGCAGATGGCTATACTAAACCCTAAGTTTGTAGACTGAATTGGGAGAAATACAGAGTCTATGAGATATAGTGCCAATTATATGAGAGAACGCCCATTAAAGGTATTAAAATGCAGCTCCCAAATGTACATAATTGGCCACTCTACCATCTTGATCACTTTTCCAAGTGAGAAAATCAGTGGTTTTGGTAAAGAACAAAGAAAAGTTTAGCAAAATCACATTAAAAAAATTAAGGGACTTACTTAAATTTAAAAGCTAAACATATGTACCAGGCTCCTGAAAATAAGCTCATTAAAGACTACACAATGCATGCTTTAATTATTTGCAGCCATTTTATCAATGACATTTCTTTTCAGATACTGGAGATTTACACTCAGGCTCTTTGAAGTAGAAATTCTGTGTGGGGTGTGTTTATGTGTGTATGTATGTGTAGGGAATGGCCTAGTAAGAAACTATTTTATTAATATCTAATATTAAGTATAAAAATTTTAGAATTGTTTAGGTTTTCAGACAATTGGTAACAAAAGTATTTTATATATGAGTGATTCATAGCAGTTGAATTATTTTATAGGATCTTGGCAAAGACTGATGCCCTACACTATTTTCCCAAGTATTTTAAATAGTCATAAGTAAAGATAAAAGCACAAGCTCACCAGGGTATTCAACTGGTAGTCAAATTATCTTCCAGTTTCCTGTTCTGTAAAGGATATTACTTATAAAAGTCCAAATTGTGATTTGTAAGGAGAATGAGCTTTGGAATCAGGTGGGTCTGTGTTTTAATCATACCCCTATTTACTAGTTGTGTGATGTATGACAAGATTCATAAGTTGTAATTTAACTTCAACAATTCTAGTTGCTTCTTTATAGCATCATTATTCCTTTCTCCTTTCCCATACCTTTAAATATGAGCAGACTTTAAAGTTTGTTAACCTCCCTCTCTCTCTATATATATATATATATTTTCTCTCTCTCTCTCTCTCTATATATATATATATATATATATATTCACCTGAACTTATATATTTGAGATATATATAAGTTTTCATTATGTTCACCTGATTTCTAGTTCCAGAAGACATCCCCAAACTGGAGATATAGTCTTAGAACTCTTGTTAGAGATTTGATTACATCCTAGATGCATCTTAAAGCATCTTAAAGCTCAACTTTAACTTGACATGTTATTGATAACTTGACATGTTATTCACTTGCCAGGTCATGTCCAATTCTTCACAACCCCATGGACTGTTGCAAGCCAGGCCATCCTGTCCCTCATCATCTCCTGGAGTTTGCCCAAGTTCATATCCATTTCCTCAGTGATTCCATTCAACCATCTCATCCCTTGCCCTCTTCTTCATTCAGTCTTTTCCAGCATCAAGTTCTTTTCCAATGAATTGGCTGTTCACATCAGGTGGCCAAAGTATTGGAGCTTCAGCAGCAGCCCTTCCAATGAGTATTCAGGCCTGATTTCCTTCAAGATCGACTGCTTTGATCTCCTTGTGGTCCAAGGGACTCTCAAGAGTCTTCTCCAGCACCACAGCTCGAAAGCATCAATTGTTTGGTGCTCTGCATTCTTTATAGTCCAGCTCTCTCAACTGTGACTACTGGAAAGACTGTAGCCTTAACTATATGGACCTTTGTTGGCAAAATGACACCTTTGCTTTTTAACACACTGTCTAGGTTTGTCATAGCTTTCTTGCCAAGAAACAATTGTCTTCTAATTTCATGGTTTCAGTCACCATCCTCAGTGATTTTAGAGCCCAAGGAGAGAAAATCTGTCACTGCCTACACATTTTCCATTTCTATTTGCCATGAAGTGATGGGTCTGGATGCCATGATCTTAGCTTTTTTAAATATTGAGTTTTAGCTGGCTTTTTCACTCTTCTCCTTCACCCTCAAGAGATTCTTTAGTCCCTCTTTACTTTCTGCCATTAGAGTGGTATCATCTGCATATTTGTTGATAAATCTCCCAGTGGTCATGATTCCAGCTTGTAACTCATCTAGCCCGACATTTCTCATGATGTGCTTTGCATATAAGTTAAATAAACAGGATGACAATAAACAACCTCATCATACTCCTTCCTCAATCCTGAACCAGTCAGTTGTTCCATACAAGGTTCTGACTCTTGCTTCTTGACTGGTATACAGTTTTCTCAGGAGACAGGTAAGATGGTCTGGTATTCCTATCACTTTAAGAGTTTTCCACCATTTGTTATGATCCACACAAAGGCTTTAGTGTAGTCAATGAAACAGAGGTAGATATTTTTCTGGAATTCTTTGCTTTCTCTATGATCCAAGGAATGTTGGCAATTTGATCCCTGGTTCCTCTGCCTTTTCCAAATCTAACTCGGACATCTGGAAAATCTCAGTTCATGAAGCCTAGCGTGCAAAATATTGAGCATAACCTTACTAGCATGGGAGATGAGTGCAATTGTCCAGTGATGTGAACATTCTTAAGTACTGCCCTTCTTGGGAATTGGAATGAGGATTGACCTTTTCCAGTCCTGTGGCCACTGCTGGGTTTTCCAAATTTGCTGACAGATTGAATGCAGCACTTTTATAGCATAATTTTTTAGGATTTTAAATAGCTCTCCTGGAATTCCATCGCCTCCACTAGCTTTACTGACAGCAGTGCTTCCTAAAGCCCACTTGACTTCACATTCCAGAACGTCTGGTTCTGGGTGAGTAACCACACCTTCATAGTTATCTCGGTCATTAAGATCTTTTTTGTACAGTTCTGTGTGTTCCTTCCATCGCTTTTTGATCTCTTCAGCTTCTATTAGATCTTACTGTTTCTGTCCTTGATTGTGTCCATCTTTGGATAGAATGGTCCTTTGATATTTCCAATTTTCTTAAGAGCTCTCTATTAAATTTGTTACTCTTACACTAAAGTAATGCTTCTCATGTACTCCTGCCTCAGAGACCAGTATTTCTAATTTGATTCAAGTTAAAAATTTGAAAAATAAAAATCTGCATATTCAACTTCATCCACATCCTTATCCATCAATTTGTATCAGTCTTCCACCAAACATGTCTTTGATTATATCCACTTATACTTCATTCTTATTACCACCCTCCTAGTTTAGCTTAATCATATAAACCTTGGTTTAGGTTATTTATTACAAAAGAATTCTTACTACTTTTTTGCCTCTTAACTTGCAAGTCTTCACGTATTTTTGCAATTACTATAAATATCTTCTTAGGCACAACTCTTTTCATGTCAGTTTTGTGATCAACACCTTATAATTACCCTCTATGCAAGTGCTTCCCAAGGCTTTTGATCTAGTAATCTAGATCATTTCATTTCTTACTACTTTCCCCTTACATGATTCTAGCACAATGAACTCTCACCTCTAGTACCTTACAAATGCTTCTCCCTATGCCCAAGGCTCCATACTCCACATCCATCCTACAAATTCACTTATTCATATATATATTCATATGAATTCATATACATTCATACTTATTCATATATATATTCATATATATATAAACACACACATGCACATACACACATACACACACACATATGTATAAATATCCACACAGTATATCCAACTGAGACATTACTTACAAGTGAACTCTCAGTTTAAATTCAGTAAAAATTAATGTGATACCTATAGAAGTTATTGTTCTTTGTAGTAACATTATATTTAGTTGTGATGGAGCCATATTTCTTTCAATTTATATGTTTCTAGATAAAGAGAAGAGAAAACTGAAACTGGATCCGTTTTAGATCACAAGATCCTAGATTTGAAGCCTAGTTGCCTGAGATGGTAAAGCATCTGCCTACAATGTGGGAGACCCAGATTTGATCCCTGGGTCAGGAAGAGCCTCTGGAGAAGGAAATGGCAATCCACTCCAGTACTCTTGCCTGGAAAATCCCATGGACTGAGGAGAATGGTACACAACAGTCCATGGGGTCGCAAAGAGTCGGATACGACTGAGCGACTTCACTCTCTCACTCTCTGCCATAATCAAATGAGATTTTTAGGGTCTTGAAATAAAGGTGAATATATTTTGCTTGTGTGGCAGGTTAAGTAGTTGTGGTCAGAGGACAGAAGGCTAGGTTACAACTGTTGTCACAACATTTTGTACCCCACCTCAACAAGAGGTAGAGTCACCCCTTGGATTGGAGTTGGCTTTGTACTATCAAAAATATGATTTGACCCATAGTGTAGTAGAAATGAAGTTATGTGAGTTCTGAACCTGGCCTGAAGAGCCCTTGGGACTTCTTTTTGTTTCTTGGGACCATAGAATGACATGTGAACAAACATGAGAGCCTCCTAGAGGTTAGATACCATGAGGAATACAGATATTCATTTATGCTGAGTAATGTCACCACTTCGATCATCTTAGCTGCAGACTGATGAATAGAATCACCTAGTTTAGTCTGGCCATGTTCAAAGGATGAGATCAAATCACTCTTCAGTTTCAATTTTTGACAAAGCTCTCCATCTTACTCAGAATAGGATAGGAGACTGATGTGATCTGGTCCCCCGCTATACTGCCAACTTATGTTTTTCTACTGATTATTCTTGTCCCTTTACTGTTCTCGTTGGCTTCATTGATTACTCCTCAAACAGGCCAGACAACCAAGCCTATACTACAGCTATACCTCCACCCACTTCTCCCAGTAGGCCATTCAGCACCCTCATCTGATAAAGGCTTTTGCTTTAATATCACCTTCTCATTGTGGACAACAGTGATAAATTTTACTTAAAACTGCACCCTTTTCAGTGTCCCTTTCTACTCCATTTTTTTTTTCCCTTTTTCCCTCGCTGCACTTGTGACTTTCTAAGACAATATGAAATTTATATATTATTTTAGATTTATGTTTTATATATTGTTTATGATTTATGTTTTCCACCAGGGCAGAGATTTTTGTTTGTTTCTTGAAGGCATTTCATACAGCCAGGACAATATAAAGTGCTCAGTATATGTTTGTGATGAAAACTTATATAAAAGTGTACCATTATCTATATCTATATTTTTATATATATTTGTATTATTTTTTATTTAGTATTCTATTCTAGGGGCTTCCCTGGTGGCTCAGGCAGTAAAGAATCTGCCTGCAATATGGGATACCTGGATTTGAGCACTTGGTTAGAAAGATACCCTGGAGAAGGGCATGGCAACCTGCTCCAGTATTCTTGCCTGGAAAATCCCCATGGACAGAGGAACCTGGAGGGCTACAGTCCCTGGGGTTGCAAAGAGTCAGACATGACTGAGTGACTAAACACACATTATATTCTAGAAATTTTGCTTTAAAATATTCTTTCAGTATTTTAATGGGCATAACACTAAGCATTCAGTGGTTATTGGAGTTAATCTTTATACTATTAGATATAATGTGTAAATGAAAATCTTTTCAATGAGTTTGTGTTTTAGAATAAATCCAGTAAGGAAATATGATGGTTCAGAGAATATGAACATTTTAAAGTCACATTTTTTCTAAATGCACATATGATTAATGATCAATACTAATCTCTTTGTAAAAAGTGAGATAGGAAATATGTGACCAAATGACAAGTGACTCTGTGCCTGTTTTATAATTTCTCTATAAAATGATAAAACAGTACAATCTTGTATATATATTTATGATGTAATATATACACATATTTGACATTAAAGTGTAGGCATACATTTTTCCCTGAACTTGTGTATATTATAGGGCAGAATTGTGATTAAATTCTGAAATCTCCACTACATTGTAGCAGTTTTATCTATATGTAATTCAATGTTCCATAAAATAAGGAGCTAGGATACAGTTGAGATTCTGCATTTCAGTAATATTTTATATGAATGTATGGCTAAGGCAATGGCAACCCACTCCAGTATTTTAGCCTGGAAAATCCCAAGGATGGAGGAGCCTGGTAGGCTGCGGTCCATGGAGTCGTTGAGAGTCAGACAAGACTGAGCGACTTCACTTTCACTTTTCAATTTCATGCATTGGAGAAGGAAATGGCAACCCACTCCAGTGTTCTTGCCTGGAGAATCCCAGGGACTGGGGTGACCTGGTGGGCTGCCGTCTATGGGGTCACACAGAGTCAGACATGACTGAAGCGACTTAGCAGCAGCAGCATACATATGTAAGGTAAAAATTTGCCCAGAGTTTAAAGTTAATAGCAGTATTAGTAAATTTTTAAAATATTAAATGATTGTATAGTGACTATGTCTTTCTCTACAAATTGCGTTGATTATATTTTGTCTAGGGACAAATGATGAATTGAATCATGAACTTTTTCTTTAGTTTATTAATCAAAATATTAAAATATTTCCTGGGAGATCTGACAATATAGAAAATGTAGATTTTTCTTAACTGCAAGACAGACTATTAAAGGATAAAGATGAAAAATATTCATGTGTATCCTACAATAGGCTAAACATGAAAAAAATTTTGTTGTTCTAATTCACAGTTTTTGATGATGTACATTTTCTAGACATCTTCCTTTTTACACAAATCAAATAATTTTGTTCATCTTGACCTGTCTTGTAATTTTTGAGGCAATGCTGGAAGGTGTTTATGTGATAGAGCTAATTTTCCCTGATGATTTGATTTCACATTGATTTCCTCCTTCAAAAGCTCCTTTTGTAACTTTTGCCTGAAACATCAAATTAGCAACTTATTACTTGTTTTCTTGTTCAGTGCTGGCTCTGGGCAAAATTGTTAGTTCTCAAAGAGGTGTCTGAGAGCCTCCTCACCTCTCTTTTCTATACACATTTCCTCCTTGTAAGAAATCTCTTCCTCAGATTCTCTGAAAATGTTTTCAAAAAAATGATTTAGCTTGAGTGTAAATTATTATAATTATTTTCCTCCTTTAATATAAACTATTTTACATTCTGTTCTAATTTGTTTTTGGAAGGTTCTATTGCCTCAAACAAACAAAAGCCCACATTTTTAAGTAGGAAGAATTCAGTGATCCTAATATAAGATAGAGCTTACATATTATTCCTTCTCCATCAACCTAAATTTACAGATCAGTGTTTTTTAGATAGGAGTTTAAATGTAGCTTGCATAAGTCATCTATAAATAAGTTCATAAAGGGAAAAAAAATCTTTCTGCCTTGGTATGCCCTGTAGCACCTAACACAATGTAGGTATATATCATGATCCCAATAGACACATCAGTTCAGTTCAGTTACTCAGTTGTGTCCAACTCTTTGCGACTCCATGAATCACAGCACGCCAGGCCTCCCTGTCAATCACCAACTCGTGGAGTTCACTCAAACTAAGTCCATTGAGTCGGGGATGCCATCCAGCCATACCATCCTCTGTTGTCCCCTTCTCCTCCTGCCCCCAATCCCTCCCACCATCAGGGTCTTTTCCAATGCGTCAACTCCACATGAGGTGGCCAAAGTATTGGAGTTTCAGCTTTAGCATCAGTCCTTTCAATGAACACCCAGGACTGATCCTCTTTAGGATGGACTGTTTGGATGTCCTTGCAGTCCAAGGGACTCTCAAGAGTCTTCTCCAACACCACAGTTCAAAAGCATCAATCCTTTGGCGCTCAGCTTTCTTCACAGTCAAACTCTCACATCCATACATGACCACTGGAAAAACCATAGCCTTGACTAGATGGACCTTTGTTAGCAAAGTAATATTTCTGCTTTTTAATATATTGTCTAGGTTGGTCATAACTTTCTTTCCAAGGAGTAAGCGTCTTTTAATTTCATGGCTCCAATCACCATCTGCAGTAATTTTGGAGCCCCCAAAAATAAAGTCTGACACTGTTTCCACAGTTTCCCCATCTATTTCCCATGAAGTGATGGGACCAGATGCCATGATCTTCTTTTTCTGAATGTTGAGCTTTAAGCCAACTTTTTCACTCTCCTTTTTCACTTTCATCAAGAGGCTTTTTAGTTCCTCTTCACTTTCTGCAATAAGGGTGGTGTCATTTGCATATGGGAGGTTACTGATATTTCTCCCAGCAATCTTGATTCCAGCTTGTGTTTCTTCCAGCCCAGTGTTTCTCATGATGTACTCTGCATATAAGTTAAATAAGCAGGGTGACAATATACAGACTTGACGTACTCGTTTTCCTATTTGGAACCAGTCTCTTGTTCCATATCCAGTTCTAACTGTTGCTTCATGACCTGCATATAGGTTTCTCAAGAGGCAGGTCAGGTGGTCTGGTATTGCCATCTCTTTCAGAATTTTTCACAGTTTATTGTGATCCACAGAGTCAAAGGCTTTGGCATAGTCAATAAAGCAGAAATAGATGTTTTTCTGGAAGTCTCTTGATTTTTTGATGATCCAGCAGATGTTGGCAATTTGATCTCTGGTTCCTCTGCCTTTTCTAAAACCAGCTTGAACATCTGGAAGTTCAGGGTCCACGTATTGCTGAAGCCTAACTCGGAGAATTGTGAGCATTACTTTACTAGCGTGTGAGATGAGTGCAATTGTGTGGTAGTTTGAGCATTCTTTGGCATTGCCTTTCTTTGGGATTAGAATGAAAACTGACCTTTTCCAGTCCTGTGGCCACTGCTGAGTTTTCCAGATTTGCTGGCATATTGAGTGCAGCACTTTCACAGCATCATCTTTTAGGATTTGAAATAGCTCAACTGGAATTCCATCACCTCCGCTAGCTTTGTTCATAGTGATGCTTTCTAAGGCCCACTTGACTTCACATTCCAGAATGTCTGGCTCTAGATGAGTGATCACACCATCATGATCATCTGGGTCATGAAGATCTTTTTTGTACAGTTCTTCTGTGTATTCTTGCCACCTTTTCTTAATATCTTCTGCTTCTGTTAGGTCCATATCTTTTCTGTCCTTTATTGAGCCCATCTTTGCATGAAATGTTCCCTTGGTATCTCTAATTTTCTTGAAGAGATCTCTAGTCTTTCCCATTCTGTTGTTTTCCTCTATTTCTTTGCATTGATCGCTGAGGAAGGCTTTCTTATCTCTTCTTGCTCTTCTTTGGAACTCTGCTTTCAAATGGGTGTATCTTTCCTTTTCTCTTTCTCTTTTTGCTTCTCTTCTTTTCACAGCTATTTTTAAGGCCTCGTCCAACAGCCATTTTGCTTTTTGCATTTCTTTTTTTGGGAATGATCTTGATCCCTGTCTCCTGTACAATGTCATGAACCTCTGTCCATAGTTCATCAGGCACTCTGTCTATCAGATCTAGTCCCTTAAATCTATTTCTCACTTCCACTGTATAAACATAGGGGATTTCATTTCAGTCATACCTGAATGGTCTATTGGTTTTCCCCACTTTCTTCAATTTAAGTCTCAATTTGGCAATAAGGAGACATAATAGACAGATAATAGACACATAATAGACACATACAGATGGACGAAAAGGATATTGATATATACTATTTTATTGCAATGGATTAAGCTTATCTACAGAAGTATATCTTCTGATTTGTATAAACATAATTCTAGACACCTCTCTGTGTTTGTATGTCACTAAAAGTACAGGTTGATATTTGGAAGAAATAATTATATAGAATTTTAACAAGGCATAGTAATTTAGCTTTTACATAATATATGGTATTAGTTTTATTTGTATTCAGTTTGAACAGGCAAAAGAATCTGAATTTAAAAAGATTGTTGAACTTCATATAATTTTCACCCAAAATAGCTGTTTTTAAAAAGATATTCTACCATTCTTCCCATCTAGATCTTTTCTCAAAGCTAGGAGAGTTCATGAATACATCAACCAGTAGTGTATGCTGTATTACTTCTGGGGCTAGGTCATAAAAGGCCAAATAGCTTCCACCTGATTACTTGGAACTCTCACTCTGGGGACAATTGGCTGTCATGTACAAAGCCCCTTTATCTTAAGGCAGCATGCTAGTCACCAGACCAGCTAAGCACAGCCTTCTATCCATCTCCAGGCATATGATACCTCTTGGTTTGTTCAGACCAGTCCATCCAGCAGCTGGGTACATGAGGAACAGAATAATCTCACAGCTCAGCTCTGCCCTTATGACCTACAAAATCTGTGAGATAAATTAGAATGGCTGTGGTTTTCAGCTGTTTGTGGCAGGTTTTTTTTTTTCTTTTTTAAAATAGTGATACATGTTTATTACATATATACGAAACATCTTTCAAAACTTTAAAGCTCAATGAGTTTCACAATACTGTGATATAAAAACCTTTGTGCCAAAACTAAGGAATGTATAAGCATGTGTAATGTGGACCCAGATAATATGAAGTTCAAAATAAAAGATAAGCCAACGACTCTGAGAAGAATATTTTTTAATTAATTAATTAATTTTAATTGGAGGCTAATTACTTTACAATACTGTTGTGGTTTTTGCCATATACTAACATGAGTCAGCCATGGGTGTACATGTGTCCCCCATCCTGAACCCCCCTCCCACCTTCCTCTGCATCCCATCCCTCAGGGTTGTCCCAGTGTACCGGCTTTGAGTGAGAAGAATATTTTGAAGCATAATACCACTCTTTGTTGTAGATGATGTGATAAAGATGCTGAATAATTTAAATCAAAATAAGGGATATTATATTACTATATATTTATAAAGTTTATAATTCACCACCTTCCTGACCTTATTCCCTTTATCTTCTCAGATTTTTTAGGTTTACTTATTTTTTCTAAGGAAAATGTTTAATAAAGGTGGACTATCTTTCTTCACAGGACAAAAATCTAATGTTTCTTTTCAGACTTTTCTGAAATGAATAATATCTATATATATACACACACACATGCACACAATCTATGTACTAATAAACTGAATGTTAATTTTCTTTCTAAGTATTTTATTTAGAAAACCTTACTTTATCCCCAAGTCAACAGAAAAGGTTGAAAAACTGACATGTTGTTAATTACAGTACAGCATAAAAATGCAGTATTTTTGGGCAATAAACCACCTGTTTTAATAAACTTTTGTGAGAACTGACAAGAAAAGGTCAGTTTTTATTATCAAATCTGTCAGTCAAATCATCTGGTTAGAAATGAAAGATTGACTTTGGTTTTCAGTTCAAATTAGCATGTTAATATGCATCCCACTCACACCCGCACCTCTATCTTCTGCATCTAAGATGAGTGACTGAGGCACCTCTACCTGCATTGTTTCTGAGGATGCTCTGTTTGTTTTTGTTTCAAGTGACTTCACTCTTCGATGTCACTCATTCTTTGACAATAAAGGGATGAAAAAGTTAAAATTTTGAGAATATTCCTCTGATAAGTACCTGGATGTTTTCACACCTTGAGGCAATGTATTCATCTAAGATTCAGAAGTGTTCTAGTAACTACGTTCTTTTGTAGTAGTGGGAGAAGGCAGCTTGTGAAAAGTAAGATGAAAAAAGAGAACTAGGCTGAGAGCTACATGAAATGTTGGCAAATTCTCAAGTATATCTGTTTTAAAAATGGAATATATTTGTAAGGTGAGCATCAATACGTTATTTCTTTAAAACTCCCTCCCTTACCTACTGCTCCTGTGAAAATCCAGATGTAAATCCAGCTTCGTAAATATCTTATTTAAAGAACATTAATTTAGATAAGAAACACTCTATGTTTTAGTGATTTAATATAGTACTTAATGGCATGCAGCTAGTAACATTTACTTTTATTATTTATGTTTTTACTTTTATTAGCAGTATCTTTTACTATTTACACTTTACTCCAAAATCCACTGTCTGTTTTTATTTATTCATTATTAGCTCCATTATTGTGGAAATGAATAATTTGGAAATGCTTATAAATTTCTAGACCATAGAGGGTTAGCTGTCATCAATTTGCCTATAATAATACAAATCATTGGTAACATCTTTCATGCTTTTATCTACATTACTTAGTTTGTTGCTATAAAAATTAATAAAAAAGATTGTATGATTTTCTTCAAAATACTACCATGATTTTTTAAACTACATGATATCAATTTCTTTGGAATGCATTTTCATTTCCTTAAGGTTGTATGATGAGGCTCAACTTCTTTATGCAGTAATATCTTATTTATTCATCATATTTCCACTGTAATTTTCTGTCTTGGCTCATACACATCTCATCATCTGGGCCACCTTCATTGCCGTTTTAGTTCTACATTCAGTTAAGTGCCCTAAGAACCTGTCAGTTTTGTTCATTACTATCACTTCAGTTCAGTCGCTCAGCCGTGTCCAACTCCTTGCGATCCCATGAATCACAGCACGCTAGGCCTCCCTGTCCATCACCAACTCCCGGAGTTCACTCAGACTCTTGTCCATCGAGTCAGTGATGCCATCCAGCCATCTCATCCTCTGTCGTCCCCTTCTCCTCCTGCCTCCAATCCCTCCCAGCATCAGAGTCTTTTCCAATGAGTCAACTCTTCACATGAGATGGCCAAAGTACTGGAGTTTCAGCTTTAACATTATTCCTTCCAAAGAAATCCTAGGGCTGATCTCCTTCAGAATGGACAGGTTGGATCACCTTGCAGTCCAAGGGACTCTCAAGAGTCTTCTCCAACACCACACTTCAAAAGCATCAATTCTTCGGCACTCAGCCTCCTTCACAGTCCAACTCTCACATCCATACATGACTACAGGAAAAGCCATAGCCTTGACTAGACGGACCTTTGTTGGCAAAGTAATGTCTTTGCTTTTGAATATGCTATCTAGGTTGGTCATAACTTTCCTTCCAAGGAGTAAGCGTCTTTGAATTTCATGGCTGCAGTCACCATCTGCAGTGATTTTGGAGCCCCCTAAAATAAAGTCTGCCACTGTTTTCACTGTTTCCCCATCTATTTTCCGTGAAGTGATGGGACCAGATGCCATGATCTTCTTTTTCTGAATGTTGAGCTTTAAGCCAACTTTTTCATTCTCCACTTTCACCTTCATCAAGAGGCTTTTTAGTTCCTCTTCACTTTCTCCCATAAGGGTGGTGTCATCTTCATATCTGAGGTTATTGATATTTCTCCCGGCAATCTTGATTCCAGCTTGTGCTTCTTCCAGTCCAGCATTTCTCATGATGTACCCTGCATAGAAGTTAAATAAGCAGGGTGACAATATACATCCTTGACGTACTCCTTTTCCTATTTGGAACCAGTCTGTTGTTCCATATCCAGTTCTAACTGTTGCTTCCTGACCTGCATACAGATTTCTCAAGAGGCAGGTCAGGTGGTCTGGTATTCCCATCTCTTTCAGAATTTTCCACAGTTTATTGTGATCCACACAGTCAAAGGCTCTGGCATAGTCAATAAAGCAGAAATAGATGTTTTTCTGGAACTCTCTTGCTTTTTCCATGATCCAGCAGATGTTGGCAATTTGGTCTCTGGTTCCTCTGCCTTTTCTAAAACCAGCTTGAACATCAGGAATTTCACAGTTCAGCTATTGTTGAAGCCTGGCTTGGAGAATTGTGAGCATTACTTTACTAGTGTGTGAGATGAGTGTAATTGTGCAGTTGAGCATTCTTTGGCATTGCCTTTCTTTGGGATTGGAATGAAAACTGACCTTTTCCAGTCCTGTAGCCACTGCTGAGTTTTCCAGATTTGCTGGCATATTGAGTGCAGCATTTTCACAGCATCATCTTCCAGGATTTGAAATAGCTCAACTGGAATTCCATCACCTCCACTAGCTTTGTTCATAGTGATGCTTTCTAAGGCCCACTTGATTTCACATTCCAGGATGTCTGGCTCTAGGTCAGTGATCACATCATCATAATAATCTGGGTCGTGAAGCTCTTTTTTGTGTAGTTCTTCTGTGTATTCTTGCCACCTCTTCTTAATATCTTCTGCTTCTGTTAGGTCCATACGATTTCTGTCCTTTATCGAGCCCATCTTTGCATGAAATGTTCCCTTGGTATCTCTAATTTTCTTGAAGAGATCTCTAATCTTTCCCATTCTGTTGTTTTCCTCTATTTATTTGCATTGATCGCTGAGGAAGGCTTTCTTATCTCTTCTTGCTATTCTTTGGAACTCTGCATTCAGATGTTTATATCTTTCCTTTTCTCCTTTGCTTTTCCCTTCTCTTCTTTTCACAGCTATTTGTTAGTCCTCCCCAGACAGCACTGTCTGATTTTTAGATGTTTCTCAAAAAATATTTTGATGAATGAACTAATAAAACTATAGAAGTTTTGCATACATTTATCTTTTATTAATATAACTGAGCTTGCCATTTATTTTCCATTTTTCAAAAATTTTTGTTGGAGGAATATAAATTGTGAGTTCTAAAAAGTTAAAACCATATTACTTTGATCCAGGAAGCAAAATATGTCCAATGGCATATTGACCAGGCTAAAGTTAAAGAATTTGCATCAATATCAAAGTCTAAGAACATTTAAAAAGAGCAATAATATCATAATCTTAATAATAATCATAAAATAAACCTAGTAAACACAATAGCTATGGTATTTCATCTTTAAAAGTTGGTACTTTTTTCCCAAATTTATTGTTTTAGTGATCCTGATCAAAATTATGCAGATTTTTCTGTTTAAGCATTCTTTTAGTATGTTATGTTTTATTTTATGATATCTTTCAGTGTTTTTTTGCTATTACTTTTTATACATATATATAATTTTGGCACTAAAGGGATCCATGTTGACTTGGAAAACTATCACCAAAATTTTTTGCAATGTAGTATATATTACAAACTGTTTGTCTTATTGACGTTTTAGCTTTCATTCTATTCTGTTATTACTGTCATTTGAATTCTATCTTTGTCAAGTGACAGTATCATTTATAAATTCTATTAATCCTTTCAAGAATCAGTTTCTTCAGTATTGCTTAATATCACCATATGCATATTTTTCTCTCAGATTTTTAAATTATATCACTTGGAATTCTTTGTATATAGCTTTACATTTTGAATAACTCTATTACAACTGAACAACTGAATGACATTTATGAGCTTATGACTATTTTTACAACCTACCTTATTAGAATAATCACTGGGAAACCTTTTAATTGGCCAATAACAAATTTATTTCATTACAATTATAATACAGCTAACCTATATTTAATGCATTTGAAAAGCCCATTCCCTGTTTATTTGATATGTCTGCTATAATTAATTCTAACAAGTAATAATCAGGGTAAACATGCCGATTTCTATCTAACAGTAAACAAATTTGTTGTTGTCCCTGTAGCTCTTCTTAGTGCAGCATCTTGAAAGCTACTCCATCTTCTTTGACATGGGTTGATCCAGACTGACTTTCTAATAATGATCTAATAATTTATGACTAGCTGTCTCCAAGTTAGAGGACTATAATTCTATTCCACAAGCATTCCTATATAATTCAAGGAGATGGCAGTGCCAAGAAAAAAAAGCTCCTTCTCTGATCCTACAATCATAAAAGCAATCAATTTCATTGTAGTCTATGTGTGTGTGTGTGTGTGTGTGTGTGTTTTTAATCAGAAGACTGAGATAAAATCTTGAAAGTAAATTGCTAGGTTATTGAACTGATGATTTTTGGTCAAACTTCCTTGTAAAATACCTTTAGCAACTGTTTTCTGTGCAGATATTTAAGTGTGCTTAAATTTATTAAATTAATTCTTAAGATAAATTGAAGTCACATGAAGACGCCATCTAAACTCCAGCATTCTTCCAGGACTAGAAGAGTTAGATGAAGTTGAGACAAAAAATTTCATTGTGCAGTGCAGTCCTTTCATGCAAATAAAATCCCTAAGAGCTATATTAAAATATGTCTTATTATAAGTCAATAAGAATGAAATAATAACTGCCTAATTTTCAAGATTAGGTTCCACTGTTTGCTTTCCTAATTATTATGTTTTCTAATTTTGAATAAATATTCTAAAGAACTAAAGAAAATAGAATATTTAGCTGTGTGTGTGTGTGTGTGTGTGAATGGCAGTGAGTGAGTATCGTTTTGATAACCTTAGGAGAACAGCTATAAGATTCTACATATATTTTCCTCAAAATTTGCCCCAGTCATGTTTAGTCTCATGTAAGATTACACTTATATTGGATAATTTGACCTATTGCTTCCCTTTTCTCCTAAATAGCCATTATTTTTGTACTGTTTGCCTTTTGATTTACGGAGTAAAATCCAGTCCTAAACATTCTGAATTAGGGCAGAAACTACTGATGATCTTTTCAGCATTAAGCTCACTCATATTAATTCATATTATTGATAACATCACATCCTTTTCAATTGTTTATGACTCTCCTGCCTTTCTTTCTGGAAATATATAAATGACCCCAGAATGTAAACCTTCAGTCTGAACCTGAACTGACAGTGAGCCTCTCTGGAATTTAAGTTCATTATTCTTTCTAGAAACTCTATCTGCACACTTTTTGAATGATATTTGAGCTATCTATTATTCCTGCTGCTGCTGAGTCACTTCAGTTGTGTCCGACTCTGTGCGACCCCATAGATGGCAGCCCACCAGGCTCCTCCGTCCCTGGGATTCTCAAGGCAAGAACACTGGAGTGGTTGCCATTTCCTTCTCCAATGCATGAAAGTGAAAAGTGAAAGTGAAATTGCTCAGTCGTGTCCGACTCAGCGACCCCATGGACTGTAGCCCACCAGGCTCCTCCATCCATGGGATTTTCCAGGCAAGAATACGGGAGTAGGGTGCCATTGCCTTCTCCATCTATTATTCCTGGTTAGTGCTATTAGAAAAAAAAAAAAAAGGCAATGTTGTTGTTGTTTTCTTATTTTTTGCTTAAGTATATTGATAGAAGTTGGCACACATTTATTGATTAAAAAAACTATTTCCTATTTCAGAGACACTGAATGGTGCACTGAATCAAAGCATATTTAGGGTCTTTATAAAAATTATCTTTAAAGCTTTCAGTAAGTGGTATTCTGTTCATAAACAACTTATTGTCTTTTTATTATACTAATTTTTATACATGTCAAAGGTTTTCAAACTGTAATTTTGTCTTACAGTTACTATTTTTCAAAAGTTTTATTTAGCTGAGCTTTACATAACAATGACAGCTTAACTGATCTATTCAATGAAATGACCAATAGAAATCCATTTTAAAAGTCTTATTGTATTGGTACTACTTTACTACAAATTGATAAGCAGCTTTTCTTTTACCTTTTAGTCCTTTGTGAACCAAAAATATGTTACTTCCTAAATATTAAATCTATATTAGTAATAATCTACTTGTTTTTCTGAAAATATGTTAAATTTTTACAAATAATCATACTTGTAATTTTAATTTGTAAGTTGTTATTTGAAAAACAATGTTTGTGTCTTTGGAAATACAGATTATCTTAACTAGAAGATAATCAGTACTTGTCTATAAATGATTCATTATTCATAAATATGTATTAATCATCTACTATATGTGTGTCATGAGAGATAAATAAGATACAGGCTTAATTTTACATTCTCTGAAAACATACCTCTGACTATCAGCCTCTTAATTAGTAAAGTAACTGTCATACTTTGGGTAAGTTAATAAAAATGGTATTTTAGTTCCTCATGAGCAAATGGAGATAAAATTATAGACTCGTCATTGTATTGGTAGACTAAATGGTCTAGAATAATGTCTAATATACAGCCTTTATTATTATTATTACATTTGCCTACATTTGTAATTATTATTACATTATTCTTACATTTAGTAGAATGCTAAAAAGGTAGAAAAGGTACTTGATGTCACAAACTTTACAGTTTATTTCAGGACACAGATTAAAAATTCAAACATTAAATTAGTACATATGAGAAGTATAGAGAATAAAAATAATAGGAAGTTGTAAGGAAAAAAAAAAATTACAGTGAATCAGTTCAGTTCAGTTCAGTTCAGTTGCTCAGTCATGTCCGACTCTTTGCAAACCCATGGATGCAGCACTCCAGGCTTCCCTGTCCATCACCAACCCCTGGAGCCTACTCAAACTCATGTCCATTGAATTGGTAATGCCATCCAACCATCTCATCCTCTGTTGTCCCCTTCTCCTCCTGCCTTCAATCTTTTCCAGCATCAGGGTCTTTTCAAATGAGTCAGTTCTTTGCATCAGGTTGTCAAAGTATTGGAGTTTCAGCTTCAACATCAGTCCTTACAATGAATACTCAGGACTGATTTCCTTTAGTATTGACTGGTTGGATCTCCGTGAAGTCAAGAGGCTCTCAGGAGTCTTCTCTAACACCGCATTTCTTTTCTTTTTTTTTTTTTTTTTACTTTTTTTAAAAAATTTTATTTTATTTTTAAACTTTACAAAATTGTATTAGTTTTGCCAAATATCAAAATGAATCCACCACAGGTATACATGTGTTCCCCATCCTGAACCCTCCTCCCTCCTCCCTCCCCATACCATCCCTCTGGGTTGTCCCAGTGCACCAGCCCCAAGCATCCAGTATCGTGCATCGAACCTGGACTGGCAACTCGTTTCATACATGATATTATATATGTTTCAATGCCATTCTCCCAAATCATCCCACCCTCTCCCTCTCCCACAGAGTCCATAAGACAGTTCTATACATCAGTGTCTCTTTTGCTGTCTCGTACACAGGGTTATTGTTACCATCTTTCTAAATTCCATATATATGCATTAGTATACTATATTGGTGTTTTTCTTTCTGGCTTACTTCACTCTGTATAATAGGCTCCAGTTTCATCCACCTCATTAGAAATGATTCAAATGTATTCTTTTTAATGGCTGAGTAATACTCCACTGTGTATATGTACCACTGCTTTCTTATCCATTCATCTGCTGGATGGACATCTAGGTTGCTTCCATGTCCTGGCTATTATAAACAGTGCTGCGATGAACATTGGGGTACATGTGTCTCTTTCCCTTCTGGTTTCCTCAGTGTGTATGCCCAGCAGTGGGATTGCTAGATCATAAGGCAGTTCTATTTCCAGTTTTTTAAGGAATCTCTACACTGTTCTCCATAGTGGCTGTACTAGTTTGCATTCCCACCAACAGTGTAAGAGAGTTCCCTTTTCTCCACACCCTCTCCAGCATTTATTGCTTGTAGACTATTGGATCGCAGCCATTCTGACTGGTGTGAAGTGGTACCTCATAGTGGTTTTGATTTGCATTTCTCTGATAATGAGTGATGTTGAACATCTTTTCATGTGTTTGTTAGCCATCTGTATGCCTTCTTTGAAGAAATGTCTATTTAGTTCTTTGGCCCATATTTTGATTGGGTCCTTTATTTTTCTGGAGTTGAGCTGTAGGAGTTGCTTGTATATTTTTGAGATTAGTTGTTTGTCAGTTGCTTCACTTGCTATTATTTTCTCCCATTCTGAAGGCTGCCTTTTCACCTTGCTAATAGTTTCCTTTGATGTGCAGAAGCTTTTAAGTTTAATTAGGTCCCGTTTGTTTATCTTTGCTTTAATTTCCAATATTCTGGGAGGTGGGTCATAGAGGATCCTGCTGTGATGTATGTCAGAAAGTGTTTTGCCTATGTTCTCCTCTTGGAGTTTTATAGTTTCTGGTCTTACGTTTAGATCTTTAATCCATTTTGAGTTTATTTTTGTGTATGGTGTTAGACACTAATAGATGGAGAAATATACCATGTTCATGGATTGGAAGAATCAGTATAGTGAAAATGAGTATACTACCCAAAGCAATTTATAGATTCAATGCAATCCCTATCAAGCTACCAACGGTATTCTTCACAGAGCTAGAACAAATAATTTCACAATTTGTATGGAAATACAAAAAACCTCGAATAGCCAAAGCTATCTTGAGAAAGAAGAATGGAACTGGAGGAATCAACCTACCTGACTTCAGGCTCTACTACAAAGCCACAGTTATCAAGACAGTATGGTACTGGCACAAAGACAGAAATATAGATCAATGGAACAAAATAGAAAGCCCAGAGATAAATCCACACACATATGGACACCTTATCTTTGACAAAGGAGGCAAGAATATACAATGGATTAAAGACAATCTCTTTAACAAGTGGTGCTGGGAAATCTGGTCAACCACTTGTAAAAGAATGAAACTACAACACCGCATTTCAAAAGCATCAGTTTTTTGGCACTCAGCCTTCTTTATAGTCCAACTAACTCTCACATCCATACATGACTACTGGAAAAACCATAGCTTTGACTAGACAGACCTTTGTTGGTAAAGTAATGTCTCTGCTTTTTAATATGCTGTCCAGGTTGGTCATAGCTTTTCTTCCAAAGAGCAAGCGTCTTTTAGTTTCATGGCTATAGTCACCATCTGCAGTGATTTTTGTGCCCCCCAAAATAAAGTCTCTCACTGTTTCCATTATTTCCCCATCTATTTGTCATGAAGTGAGGACCAGATGCCATGATCTTAGTTTTCTGAATGTTGAGTTTAACCCAGCTTTTCACTCTCCTCTTTCACTTTCATCAAGAGGCTCTTTAATTCTTCTTCACTTTTTGCCATAAGGGTGGTGTCATCTGTATATCTGAGGTTATTGATATTTCTCCTGGCAATCTTGATTCTAGCTTGTGCTTCATCCAGACCGGCATTTTGCATGATGTACTTTGTATATAAGTTAAATAAGCAGGGTGACAATATACAGCCTAATGTACTCCTTTCCTGATTTGGAACCAGTCTGTTGCTCCATGTCTGGTTCAAACTGTTGCTTCTTGACCTGCATACAGATTTCTTAGGAGGCAAGTCAGGTGGTCTGATATTCCCATCTCTTTCAGAATTTTCCACAGTTTATTGTGATCCACACTGTCAAAGACTATGAATAGGAACCTGAATAAGTTGCAAACTTCCCCTGGATGGCACAGCTTTTTAAAAGTAAAATTCATCACACACTTGGCTCACTATAAGCTGTATACCACAGAATAAGACTTGGGAAGGAGCTTTAGAAATAGAGAAATATTATTTATGAAGATGTTAGCAATTGAACTGGATATTGTAGGTTGTCGGGTTTTATAGTTTCTGGAAAATTATCAGCTGAGGAAAAGGAACTCCAGGCAAAGTTACCAGAGTGAAGCAAAGGCATATAAAAGATGTGTGCTACGCTTAGTTGTTCAGTCGTGTCCTACTCTTTGGGACCCCAGTACACCAATGAATAAAATCTCATGTAATGAGCCTGTTTTCAATTTATTTAATTCTAATGTAAGAATGAATTTTTCTATTAAGTGATCTTCATTTCCTGAATAAAATAAGTCTTGGTCAGTCAGTCAGTTCAGTCTCTCCGTCATGTCTGACTCTTTGCAACCCCATGAATTGCAGCACAACCAGGCCTCCCTGTCCATCACCAACTCCCGGAGTTCACCGAGGCTCACATCCATTGAGTCAGTGATGCCATCCAGCCATCTCATCCTCTGTCGTCCCCTTCTTCTCCTGCCCCCAATCCTTCCCAGCATCAGAGTCTTTTCCAATGAGTCAACTCTTCACGTGAGTTGGCCAAAGTATTGGAGTTTCAGCTTTAGCATCAGTCCTTCCAATGAACACCCAGGACTGATCTCCTTTAGGATGGACTGGTTGGATCTCCTTGCAGTCCAAGGGACTCTCAAGAGTCTTCTCCAACACCACAGTTCAAAAGCATCAATTCTTTGGTACTCAGTTTTCTTCACAATTCAACTCTCACATCCATACTTAGATCCAAGAAAATGAGATAAAACTGTCTAGCAAAACAAAACATTTCATTTTAAAATTACTGTGAATAGGTGACCTTAGAGTTCTTAAATGTTATGCTTAGTAGTTCTCACCTCCCTGAAATTATCTCTAAACTTCCTTTGTGAGAATACTATTTATAGTTGGTCTCAGGACCAGTATTGATCTAAAAACTGTCAGTCTGCAGTTTATATTTCTAGAAATAGAAAGTGTGTGTGTTAAAAATAATATACAATTGAATGGAGTAATTTTAGGTAAAAAAAAAATTGGCATCATGTTTCATGTGCTTTTAATTTTATAATAATTCACTTTTATTGTTTGCTCTAGATTAGAAATTAAGGCCAAACACAACAACAAATCTCCTTGTATCTTCACTCAGAGTTTAAAAGCACTGCATTAATAAATTGTTTTAGAAAGTCTTCTTGGTACAGTAGAGGAATTGGTTATCTTTATAATTTTTATTTATGCTGACAGACTGATCTGACTCTTGGCTGAAATGGTGAGCTGAAGATGGTGCTGAAAACATAAAATGGAATCTTAGGAGAATGATGGTCACTAGATGCCACACTAGAGGTTAATTATAAACTCAGTTTCATACAGAAAGCAGTAAGATACTATATAATACAAGATACTTAAGTACAATTTGAGTATCATATATTAATTTTATATAATCTGAATATTTATAGAGAATAATAATTCTCAAAAATATACAAAATTAGTTAGTTCTGGGTGAGTTCTGGGCTTGCAAGGCTTAGGGGAGATCCTCAATCCTTCCCAGGTACACTAAGTATAAAGATGACTCTGTGTACTTTCACAAGTCCTTCCAGCTTTTACTACAATTTTCTTCTAGACTATAGTTTGAGTATGGAATTACCCAATCCTCTCCCATTGGGAATTTATAATTATGCATCAGTTTGCCTGTGAGTGTTCATGAGACTCAGAAAGGAACCCTTAAATTTTTTGCCAAAAATAATTTGAATGCCAGAATCTTACTCTCAGAAACTGGTGTGCTACAAGTCTCCTTTTTCTGTGACCTTTGAAGTGAAGCAGAAAATCATTGGAAAATGCTTGAGAAAGTCTGAACTGGGGAAACAGAAATCAGAACAGTCTTGAGATGTTAATGACAAATACCAAATTGTGGCCTCTGAATAAAAGCTTTACAAATACAACAGAACTGTTCCAGAAAACACACATATCTCATGTTAGGCTTCCCTGATAGCTCAGTTGGTAAAGAATCTGCCTGCAATGCAGGAGACCCTGGTTCAATTCCTGGGTTGGGAAGATCCACTGGAGAAGAGAAAGGCTACCCACTCCTGTATTCTTGGGCTTTTTTTATGACTCAGTTGGAGAAGAATCCACCTGCAGTGCTGGAGAGCTAGGTTCAATTCCTGGGTTGGGAAGATCCACTGGGTAAGGGAAAGGCTACCCACTCCAGTATTCTGGCCTACAGAATTCCATGAACTATATAGTCCATGGGGTTGCAAAGAGTCAGACACAACTGAGCGACTTGGACTTTGCTTCACTTCTCATGTTAAGATTCAGCAACTTGTTTCTCAGTGATAAATGTTCAGTCAGTTTAAATGAAACTTGAAATAGTTATCTTTGGAAAATACCCTTTAAGGTAACATTCTTGAGACCCATGCATCAGATCATATTGCACTGGAGTATGTTCTGTACCTTGATTAAAAATATGATTGTATAGTTTACGGTGATTGGTGTAATAATGATAAAGATACATTGTAAGCATTATTTAAAAAGAGAAACTGTCTTCTTTAAGCCTGCATACTTGGCTAGAACTTTTTCAGACCCTTGGGCTAAGCAGGAAAGTTAGAGGACACAGCCTGTGGCTTAGGGCATAGATTCTGCTTAGGATTTACTTAGGGATCAAGGATCACTTTCCCAAGGGAGCTGATGTGCTTTGTCTGAGAGGAAACTGACTGTGAAAACCTCCAGAGAGGAAGGGGAGAAGATAAGTACATTTGTCTCTCAGGAACAGACAGAAAAGAGGAATATTGGGAAATATGTTGGTAGAGAAAGAACTGTAGCACTCATCATTAGAACTTCTGAATTAAAATCTTAGTTTAATTTGCTGATTTATGATAGTTTACCTGGATTAGTTTTGTTACACATTAATTAAACTGTCAATAATCTGAAAATTTTAGGGTACTTGATATTTTTCTTAGAGTTTATTGAAAATATATTTCTGTTCAGTATAAACATTTTCCTTATAAATGAAGCAGAGAAACAATTTATGAGAGGCAATATTAAATTGACATTAAAAAGAATATTTTTATGAACCAATTAGTTAATGGTAAAAATTTTTCCATTCAGTCTGTCTTATATTGCTTAACACTATGGAGAAAAGAGTTCTTGACTGAGGTGCAAATCCTGTGACTTTGAGCTAACATAAACAAATAGGGGAATTTATTGGAAAGCAAGAGTATCATGTCTTCAGGAGAAGCAAAAGTGAAAGAGATTAGATATTAAGTAAAGTCCAAATATAAAGTTTCCCCCAGAGTTTCACTTTATTATTATTTATTTATTAATAATAAATAATGTTATTTTCTTTCCTTATTTATTCAGTACCCAAATTGTGAACTACTCTGTCAAGGAGAAAATAGCTCCCCTCAAAGTGTGTGTCAGTTACTTTGAGAGTATCAGTGGGGTTCTGAGGTTTATCATCCAGACTGTGCATGGCTGCCAGCACACTTTTGCACTCTTGCTCCAGCTTTTTGGAGGCCATACAGAAGGAGAGCTGCCACTGCTTCCATCCTGTGCAGTTCTTTGGACTGGATGCATGACAGCTTTGCTTGTGCTCAGAGTTTATCAGACCTCTTAGGAATCATTTCTCAGCATCAGCAACTGTCCAGAATTTTATATTTCTCAAGAAATTTTTACCTTTTCATTTGCTAGGTTTTTACCTTTCATTTGCTTGGTTCCAAGATAGAACACAGTATAGTTATTCTTATGTATACTTCACTATGTAAGGACTCTCTGTTGGGTCCTCATACCCTCCCCAGGTAGGGTTCTGAGGTGAAATCTTTTGTGAGATGGCTTGCAGTGTGGATTTTTGCCCTTGTCACCAGGGGAAGAGCAGTGTGCTCTCCGTGTATCTGTTTCTCTTTGGTCAGCTGTCTCAAGCAAATGGTCCCTGTTTCCTGGGCTTCAGTGAGACTTTAATCAATTGTAGCTTCAGAGTATGAGGGACACATGATAAGCTCTGTAAGTGGTACTTTTGACATCTCTTTAATTAGATCTGAAGAAGAAAGCAATTGTTTTTAATTTGATAGGGAAGTGTTAATAAGTCTACATATTTTAGAAGAAATACATTCTTTAATCCTAAGCCACAAATGTTTAGACTCTTCAGGTATATCATGGGCTGCTGCTACTGCTAAGTCACTTCACATCACTTCAGTCATGTCTGACTCTGTGCGACCCCATAGACGGCAGCCCACCAGGCTCCCCTGTCCCTGGGATTCTCCAGGCAAGAACACTGGAATGGGTTGCCATTTCCTTCTCCAATGCATGAAAGTGAAAAGTCAAAGTGAAGTTGCTCAGTCGTGTCCGACTCTTAGCGACCCCTTGGACCACAGCCTAGAAGGCTCTTCTGTCCATGGATTTTCTAGGCAAGAGTACTGGAGTTGGGTGCCATTGCCTTCTCTGATATCATGGGCTGAGAGGAGCTAAATTCACTTTAGGTAGCTCCTTTTACAAGGAGGTCAACTTGGCATCTATGTTATGGCATTTATGTTGCCATAAATGTTCTGCTCAACATTTGAGCTATCAGCTGAAACTGATAAAGGTCTCTTAACAAGCAGTCATATATTATCACTATACATAAGAGAAGAGGTTTAATAGAATCAGTGGGAGGAAATAAATGAGATTTTAGATAATGTGATAAAAAGAGGCAACTACAGGAAAAAAGATCATAGGAAGATAGCCAAAATGACAACAATAACAAAAAATCTTTAGTATAAAAGCAGAAGTACAGTTGGTTATGGCAAACTGTTATCAATTAGTTAAACCCCATCACTTAATGGCAAATAGATAGGGAAATAGTGGCTGACTTTATTTCTCTGGGCTCCAAAATCACTGCAGATGGTGACTACAGCCATGAAATTAAAAGACACTTACTCCTTGGAAGGAAAGTTATGACCAACCTAGACAGCATATTAAAAACAGAGACATTACTTTGTCAACAAAGGTCCATCTAATCAAGGCTGTGGTTTTTCCAGTGGTCATGTATGGATGTGAGAGTTGGACTATAAGGAAAGCTGAAAGCCAGAGAATTGATGCTTTTGAACTGTGGTGTTGGAGAAGACTGTTGAGAATCCCTTGGACTGCAAGGAGATCCAACCAGTCCATTCTAAAGGAGACCAGTCCTGGGTGTCCATTGGGAGGACTGATGTTGGAGCTGAAACTCCAATATTTTGGCCACCTCATGCGAAGAGCTGACTCATTTGAAAGGACCCTGATGCTGGGAAAGATTGAGGGCAGGAGGAGAAGGGGACGACAGAGGATGAGGTAGCTGGATGGCATCACTGACTCAATGGACATGAGTTTGGGTGAACTCCGGGAGTTGGTGATGGACAGGGAGGCCTGGCATACTGCAATTCATGGGGTTGCAAAGAGTTGGACATGACTGAGTGACTGAACTGAACTGAACTGAACTGAATCTCCATTGCAGTTAAATTTTGGTCATCTGAATACAAATATCAAGGCTTATTTGGATCAGCAATTTAACACAATAAATGGGAAGTGGAGGAGAAATTATATTGATAAATAAGAAGTAATGATGTAGCTCCATGTTTAAGGATTGTTGCTGTTCAATTGCTAAGGCATGTCCGACTTTATGACCCCATGGACTGCAGCACACAAGGCCTCCCTGTCCTTAACTCTCTCGGAGTTTGCTCAAACTCATGTCCATTGAGTCAATCATGCCATTCAACCATTTTATCCTCTGTTGCCCCTTTCTCCTCCTGCCCTCAAACTTTCCCAGATCGGGGCTTTTCCAATGAGTTGGCTCGGCACATCAAATGGCCAAAGAACTGGAGCTTAAGCTTTAGCATCAATCATTCTAATGAATATTCTGGGTTTATTTCCTTTAGGATTGACTGGTTTGATCTCCTTGCTGTCCAAGGGACTCTCAGGAGTCTTCTCCAACACCGCAGTTCAAATGCATCCCTCCTTTGACACTCAGCCTTCTTCATGGTCCAACTCTTACATCCATACATGACTACTGGAAGAATGAAGTAGATAGAACTATCCCATTTCCATGTATCTATTTTTTGACACCAGTAGGTCTGATCATGTTCTTTAATTGAAAATAAAGATTTGTTTTCACTATTTGACTTTTTCTACACACTTAGAGTTAGTGGTAATAAATCTTAAGGGGTAATCACCAAAATGCACTGGTCAAGATAGACAGCTATACCAGTAATTGAAATGTGTAGCAAGTAGAAACTGTAATTTATAGCATGTAACACTGGAATTACTTTGTCTTGCAAATTGTAGGTGAGATTTTGTTTAAAATGCCATTGAAGCCAAGGGCAGGTGTTTTTAAAAGTGTATAGTCTAAAGAATCCATCTACCAAGCAGGATATGCCAGTTCAATCCCTGGATCAGGAAGATTCCCTGGAGAAGGAAATAATGACTCACTTCAGTATTCTTGCCTGAGAAATCCCATGGACAAAGGAGCCTGGTTGTCTACAGTACATGGGATCATAAAGAGTTGAACATGACTTAAGACACCTGGGAAAGTTTCACTTGTATTAGAAAATAGTAGAATCAAAATGCAGATGAGTAATCTCAATCCTGTAGGTGATTTTCCCTTAACTGACCTAAAGTTCCAAAATTGATAAAATAGATGTTACAATAAATAAAATGAAAGTCAGAGACATGCATAGATTATTTTAGAGTCCATTTAAAAATACTTTTTACAAATCTTTTGAGTATAAATATTTTATAATGTTTTGCACTTTATTTTAGGATAAGACATAAGTAATAAGGAACTCAAAAGACTTTAAATGAAGAACTGTTATTAACAAAAATTTAAATTATTTTAAAATAGATAATAAAAGTCTTTATACCTGTAGATTTCTATTACAACATTCAAAATACTTAAAAGAGAATAAATATAAGTAAGAATATGTGGGTCATTTTAATATGTAAAGAAGACTATGAAAAGAAAAATGTAATTTTCCTTGTGGGTTGAAAAGATTATCAGAAATGCTAAGGTGCTGATACTGCAATATTCATTTAACCGATATATGTTCTCTTTCTTTTATCATAATGAAGCTATCTACCTACAGGGGATGTTATAAAGATTAATTACTTCATTTTTTTTGAAGAGTTCATAAAGTTTAATAATATTAAATAAAAGGACAAATGAAACATTGAGGTAGGAGTTATTAAATATTGTTACAAACCTACCCTTTATTATTACTTATAAAGATGAAGGTCAGCATTTCACTTGCAGCATCTATTAATATATGATCAGAAACATGATAAAATTTTATTAAAAATGTAAATCAACTACTATATATCTCTATATGTAAAAAGCTTATGAAGGTTTCAATTAAACCTTGACAAATTCTACTTTTTAAACATTTACTTTCCTTTCATTCCTAACAATATACTCTCCAGTTTTTCTGGCTCTGTGACCTTTTTTTTTTTTTTTTTTTTAATCTCTCCTTCACTGGTATCTCCTTAAAAGGTATTTCTCATTGTTTTGCATTGTTAGTTGCTCTTAGAATGTATGCATTCTTTAGAACATCTCAGCTACCTTTCTCATTTCATTAGGCCTTAAATAAATTTTTCATTTCAGGTACAGAACCCAAATAAGTTAACAGCTCCAGTTAGATGTACTGTATGGGTACCTCAAAATCAACATATTTCAAATAGAATTTCTTACTTTACTTCTAGAACTTAGCTTTTCTAAGAAGTGAATCCATATATTCATTAGAAAACAAGCTCTGGGGCCATAACTCATGAGGTTATATTCAGTTCAATTCAGTTTAGTTGCTGAGTTGTGTCCGACTCTTTGCGACCCCATGAATTGCAGAACGCCAGGCCTTCTCCTGTCCATTACCAACTCCCAGAGTTCACCCAAACTCATGTGCATCGAGTTGGTGATGCCATCCAGCCATCTCATCCTCTGTCGTCCCCTTTTCCTCCTGCCCCCAGTCCCTCCCAGCATCAGGGTCTTTTCCAATAAGTCAACTCTTCTCATGAGGTGGCCAAAGTATTGGAGTGTCAGCTTTAGCATCAGTCTTTCCAATGAACACCCAGGACTGTTCTCCTTTAGGATGGACTGGTTGGATCTCCTTGCAGTCCAAGGGACTCTCAAGAGTCTTCTCCAACACCACAGTTCAAAAGCATCAATTCTTTGGCACTCAGTTTTCTTCACAATCCAACTCTCACATCCATACATGACCACTGGAAAAACTACAGCCTTGACTAGATGGACCTTTGCTGTCAAAGTAATATCTCTTCTTTTTAATATGCTGTCTAGGTTGGTCATAATTTCCTTCCAAGGAGTAAGCAACTTTTAACTTCATGGCTGCAATCATCATCTGCAGTAATTTTGGAGCCCCCAAAACTAAAGTCTGACACTGTTTCCACTGTTTCCCCATCTATTTGCCATGAAGTGATGGGACCAGATGCCATGATCTTCATTTCCTGAATGTTGAGCTTTAAGCCAACATTTGCACTCTCCTCTTTCACTTTCATCAAGACGCTCTTTAGTAGTTCTTCACTTTCTGCACAAGGGCGGTGCCATCTGCATATATGAGGTTATTGATATTTCACCCAGCAATCTTGGTTCCAGCTTGTGCTACTTCTAGCCCAGAGTTTCTCATGATGCACTCTGCATATAAGTTAAATAAGCAGGGTGACAATATACAGCCTTGACGTACTCCTTTTCCTATTTGGGACCAGTCTGTTGTTCCATGTCCAGTTCTAACTGTTGCTTCCTGACCTGCATACAGGTTTCTCAAGAGGCAGGTCAGGTTGTCTGGTATTCCCATCTCTTTCAGAGTTCTCCACAGTTTATTGTGATCCACACAGTCAAAGGCTTTGGCATAGTCAATAAAGCAGAAATAGATGTTTTTCTGGAACTCTCTTGCTTTTTTGATGATCCAGAAAATGTTGGCAATTTGATCTCTGGTTCCTCTGCCTTTTTTAAAACCGGCTTGAACATCTGGAAGTTCACGGTTCACGTATTGCTGAAGCCTGGCTTGGAGAATTTTGAGCATTACTTTACTAGCGTGTGAGATGAGTGCAATTGTGCGGTAGTTTGAGCATTCTTTGGCATTGCCTTTCTTTGAGATTGGAATGAAAACTGACCTTTTCCAGTCCTGTGGCCACTGCTGAGTTTTCCAAAATTGCTGGCATACTGAGTGCAGCACTTTCACAGCATCATCTTTCAGGATTTGGAATAGCTCAACTGGAATTCCATCACCTCCACTAGCTTTGTTCATAGTGATGCTTTCTAGGGCCCACTTGATTTCACATTCCAGGATGTCTGGCTCTAGGCTAGTGATCACATCATCATGAATATCTGGGTCATGAAGATCTTTTTTGTACAGTTGTATTTACTCATTCTTCTCTGGGCTTCACTTCCCAATTCCAAAAATTACTTAAAACCACAATAAAAATCCTTTATTTCCATAATAATTATTTGGCAAGACAATGACAATCTCCAACATGTCTCATGCTGTTATTATGCTTGCATCAGGAATTACCTTTCTACTCTTAATTCTGCTAGTAAACCCTTATTATCCTTTAAACCAAGCAATCAATTACTTTGTAAAGTTTCTTTACCTTCTATCATCCATTACATTTCCATAATATTTAAACTTTCCACATTACTATTTGTGACTTCTCATAATATCACTGTAACAGATTATTCCAGTTTTATATTACCTCCTCTTAATTGAGAAAAGAAAATAAGAATAAACAGTATATTTGTTGCTTCTTTCCTACATTTTTAGTATATTAACATAAATTGTCATATAAGATACATAAATTTTTGCTTCTATATTGGAACATATGTCACAATTTGCCTGAGGTGAAGTCCTTAGTTTGGAGGAAACAGGTAGATAACAAATAGAAAATAGATAATTATGGCTTCAGAAGGACTGGAGATGCTTCATTCTTTGGCTGAAAATTGTTACTTGAATAATCTGGTATAAACTAACATAAATGGCCTTTTGCCTGAGGTTTGTAGAGTTTCATTTCCTGTAAATAAGTATTCAAAGTTAAGGAAAACTCTCTGTTAGAAATCTGTGTGTGTGTGCATGCATGCATGTGCATGCAAGCTTTCCTGATCAGAAACATAGGAAGGCCTCGAAAATGAGTCTGTTTACTGAATGATCATTCATATGCTCAACAGAGAATGTATTTTTGAGGTACAGATATATGCTTTCTCTGTATTCAAAGGGGGTCCTGGTATAATTCTGGTGAGATCTAGGCTTCATGTATACAACTATAGAACACATTTTCTTCTGCATGCTCAACTCTAAAAGCATGGTGATGTTTCCTTTACAGCCTTGTTTGAGTCATTAAATTGAAGCATGCATGAAATATAAGTGGTAAAGTTGAATTAAAATCTTGAACCTGAAGAGACAATCAGGTTTATTATCTTAGTTTCTTCCTCCCACCTACTAGCTTCTCATATATATAATTCAAGATTGTGCTTCAGAAATACTCCAAATTAGTCCATTTTTCTGCAAATATAATTGAATGGGTACTTTGCTTTAGGCTATGAGACATCTCTGAGAAAATAACTCTGAGCAGGAAAGATAAAGTTCCTGGCACAATGGATGCACATGTCAACTGAAGGGAATAGGATTTGAACACACAAACACAGAAAAGGGCTTCCCGGATGGCTCAGATGGTAAGGAATCCGCCTGCAATGCAGGAGATCTGAGTTTGATATCTGGGTCTGGAAGATCCTGTGGAGAAGGGAATGACAACTCACTCCAGTATTCTTGCCTGGAAAATCCCATGGAAAGAAGAGCCTAGCTGGTTACAGTCCACGGGGTTGTAAAGAGTCAGACATGATTGAGTGACTAACACACACACACTGTGATAAATGCTATTAAGGAACACAGAGAGTGTTACAAGATTGTAATAAGAGGCTTTGATACCTAATGAGAAGTGATATTTACAGTGATAAATGTCATGGGCAATTGATGTTTAGGCTATAACCAGGAAATTATTGGGAGAAGGCAATGGCAACCCACTCCAGTACTCTTGCCTGGAAAATCCCATGGACAGAAGAGCCTGGTAGGCTGCAGTCCATGGGGTCGCTAAGAGTCAGACACACTGAGCGACTTCACTTTCACTTTCCACTTTCATGCATTGGAGAAGGAAATGGCAACCCATTCCAGTGTTCTTGCCTGGAGAATCCCATGGACGGAGAAGCCTGGTAGGCTGCAGTCCATGGGGTCGCACAGAGTCAGACATGACTGAAGCAATGCAGCAACAGGAAATTATTAAGATCCCTCTGTTAGGTAGATCCCCTGGAGGGCATGGCAACCCAATCCAGTAGTACTCTTGCCTGGAGAATCCTATGGACAGAGCCTGGTGGGCTACAGTCCATGGGGTCACAGAGAGTCAGACATGAATGAAGTGACTTCACACGCATGGACGTGCGCCCACACAACACACATGTAGTGGCTGATATACTCCAAGCAGGAAAATTAACATGTTTATGAACTTTTGGCAATGTCACATGAAATAGAATAGCTACAGAATTAAGTATGGTTCTCTCTATTTTATTGTTGTATTTTAATGTATATAATAGAATCTATTCTCTACTATTTAGCAAGTGGTAAACATACAAAATAAGTATCAGCCCAGTACATAAAGTCCCTAGGATTTCTTTTCAATGTCAAGATGGTTTGCTAGTGTTCAGACTGGAGAATCTAAGAAACTTATTTGAGTAACTAGCAGATGATAGAAAGTTCCCAGTAAGAACTTGTCAGCAGACTAGAATATTTGGCACATGTTGATTTGAAATCTAGTGAATCACTTAATATATCTATATTAATAAAGATAAACTCATACAAGTTTTGAACTAGGAAGAATCTCTCAGATTGATTTACTCACAACAACTTGCATATACCCATGAAAGCAATGATAACAATTGAGATGTTGCAGATTCCTCCCTGATTGGTATAGACCTATGGTTATTTTTCTACCCCAAGACATCTCAAAATGAAATGCACTAAGGCACAGAGAACTTATTGTGGGGAGGAATACAGGGAGGATATGTAAAGAAAGAAGTTTTGAATCAGACATTTGTTGTTGAAATCACATCTTCATTTCTATGTATTATGGAAAATTATTTAATTCCTGTGTATTTCATCTTTTTCTTTAAAATGCAGCTAATAATATTTCTGACGGTTCTTTCAATGAATACTGTTATGGATTTGATGAGTTAGTTGTTGTGACAATTAGGACCCATTCTCTCAGTGACCATAGTGCTTCTGGGGTCCTAAAGTAATAAAAGCTACATTGTGAGGGCAGAATTTTATTTGTAAAATTATATTCTTCATGGTCTGATAATGTGTTCAGTACCAATAAAAGTACAACAAAAAAAATTCACAAATGCATTGTAAGGCAACATTTTCCAATACTTATCCTAAATTTTTCTACCTCTGGCATAAAACCATAATGATCAGTACTCATTCTCTGATTGGGTAAGAGAAAGCTAAAATGGGCAATATGTTTACCTTTATCCTTCTCCTTTGTCCTGGCAGGTATTCTCATACAAACCTTGATATCTATTGTATTTATCATTTAAAATGTACAAAACTCTTATAAAAGTTAAGAATCAAGAATAGTTTACATATATTCATTTATTTTATTTCCCATGTCCAGATTAATAAATGATTAAGCTAAGAACTCATTCTGTAGATGAACCAAGAGAAAGTGAAAAACGGTAGTTGTTATCACTGAATTCTTCTCAATACATAAAGAAATGCAAAAAGCAGTATAACGTTACTTATGGTAGAATGGGATAGAGTGGAACCATAACTTAAATTCTTAAGACCTGTGACTTTCAATCCAAGAATTTAAATTAGAAGTGCAGATTACTTTTTCAGTTCAAATGAAGCAATTTTAATACAAGTAACTTGAGCATTTGAACTCAGTTTTCTCATCTGCAACATGTGATTTACCATGTTTACATCTACATGTCTATGTATTAATAACTATATATCTATGTCTATTTCTGTATTTGTATCTATATCAACTCTGCTGCTGCTGCTGCTAAGTCGCTTCAGTCGTGTCCGACTCTGTGCAACCCCATAGACTGCAGCCCACCAGGCTCCCCCGTCCCTGGGATTCTCCAGGCAAGAACACTGGAGTGGGTTGCCATTTCCTTTTCCAATGCATGAAAGTGAAGAGTGAAAGTGAAGTCGCTCAGTCGTGTCCGATTCTTAGCAACCCCGTGGACTGCAGCCTACCAGGCTCCTCCGTCCATGGGATTTTCCAGGCAAGAGTACTGGAGTGGGGTGCCATTGCCTTCTCCATATATCAGCTCTATACTACTAGAATTTGTGGTTGTTTTTGTTGTTTGCTTGTGGGTGTATATGTGTAAACCCGGAATTGAATAACAGATATAAACATATATACTGGAATACAATGAAAATTTTCTTTGTCTTTTTCAGCTTTTCTGTATTTAAAGTACCCTGAAATATATATTTTTTTCCCCTGGCATTTGTTTTGTTAGCATCTTTAAGTTCTACTACCTTTCTCTATTTTAGATCATTCATAATTGAACTAATCTACAGGTAATGTTGGGCTTCCCTGGTGGCTCAGAGGGTAAAGCGTCTGCCTGCAATGCAGGAGACCTGGATTCAATCCCTGGGTCGGGAAGATCCCCTGGAGAAGGAAATGGCAACCCACTCCAGTATTCTTGCCTGGAGAATTCCATGGACAGAGGAGCCTGGTGGGCTACAGTCCATGGGGTCGCAAAGAGTCGGACAGGACTGAGTGACTTCATTTCACAGGTAATGTTACCAAGTCAGACTAAGGTGGATCAGAGATTTCACACAATTTCAGGTTTTAATACTGTCAAGGATGAAAAGTGAAAGTGTTAGTTGCTCAGTTGTGTCTGACTTTTTTAAATTTATTTTTTAACTTTACAATATTGTATTGGTTTTGCCATATATCAAAATGAATCCACCACAAGTATACATGTGTTCCCCATCTTGAACCCTCCTCCCTCCTCCCTCCCCATACCATCCCTCTGGGTCATCCCAGTGCACCAGCCCCAAGCATCCATTATCGTGCATCAAACCTGGACTAGTGACTCATTTCATATATGGTATTATACATGTTTCAATGCCATTCTCCAAAATCATCCCACCCTCTCCCTCTCCCACAGAGTCCAAAAGACAGTTCTATACATCAGTGTCTCTTTTGCTGTCTCGTATACAGGGTTATGGTTACCATCTTTCTAAATTCCATATATATGCGTTAGTATTCTGTATTGGTGTTTTTCTTTCTGGCTTACTTCACTCTGTATAATAGGCTCCAGTTTCATCCACCTCATTTGAACTGATTCAAATGTATTCTGTTTAACGGCTGAGTAATACTCCATTGTGTATATGTACTGCAGCTTTCTTATCCATTCATCTGCTGATGGACATCTAGGTTGCTTCCATGTCCTGGCTATTATAAACAGTGCTGTGATGAACATTGGGGTACACATGTCTCTTTCAATTCTGGTTTCCTCAGTGTGTCCAGGCTCCTCTCTCCATGGGATTCTCCAGCCAAGAATACTGGATTGGGTTGCCATGCCCTTCTCCAGGGAATCTTTCCAACACAGGAATTGAATGAACCCAGGTATCCTGCATTGTAGGCAGATTTTTTTTTTTTTTCCTCTGAGTCATCATGGACACCCATGGTCAAGGATAAAAGAAATCAAAAGACTCAAAGCAGGGAGTTCTGGAACATTAAGAGTAGCTCCTCAGAGCCTGCCTTTTTGCAGTCGATATGTACTTCTATTCCAGAATGGTAGATATGACCTATAGGTAAGTCTTATACTATCATCTCTCACTGTGAAAATATTTCCATTTTGAACCATCTCCATTTTTAACCCCAGAATTTTACAGATCTCCAGGGAACATGTACTTCATAGATCCTGAATACCGTTCACTACAGGGGATTCTTAGGGCTGTATCTTGTTAAGGGCAATTCAGAGAGAAAGTCTCTTCCACCTAGAAAAATAGCACTGGTGTATTTTCCCAGAAGTTCAGTTGACAGAAAGATATACTAAGTTATCTGCTTCTCTTCCCCTTCTTGGGGGCATCATTCCTATAAAAGTAGTAACTTGGAAGTTACTGGAAACTTTAATTTATTCCTGCCAGTAGATAATATCATTTTTCATTCTTCCATTTTTTATTTTATTTTGAATTCTGTGTAATGTTACCATGACTATTATGCAGCTCAATGTTTCTATTTATTGCAATGCTATATCTGCTTCTGATATAAATTAAATCTTATTTTAGTTTTCTCTTCAATTTTTTCAGGTATCTTTCCATTTCTAGGAGTGAATGACTTTTCCCAACCCCCCAGTACTTGAAAAGTCTTATATCACCTATATTAAATTTTGTAGAACTTACAGGATAGGAATCATTCCTTATTTTTTCCACCCTTCTCTCCCTTGAATACATCTTCCAAACAAATATTTTGCTGTCTTCCATATTGCATTATTGTCTTTTAATTTTTTTCAGAATTTTTCCACAGGTTCCATAATACTTTATTTTCTAATGCTAAACATAATAAAGTTCAGTAGCATATCTCTTTCTGTGCCCAGTTCTCTCCAAAAAGGCAAAAACTTGTCACTGAATTTGATACTTATCTCCTAATTTTTAATTATGTATTTGTTTACCTAAGCATATATTTACTATTATTTTTAATTTTATATTTATATTTTAATTATTCTTCCATTTATTATTATTTCTGTTAATTCAATTATTATGTGTGATGTCATATCTCTTTTAGGGAAATCTTTCTTAATAGATTGTGTACCCGAATATCTAAACTCATGCCTATTATATTCTCTAACTGAATGTAAAAGCTTTAATGTGTCTTTTGAGCTCAAAGTGAACTTTCTTCTATTTCTCAAATTTTAAAAGTAGAATAAAGTATTGAAAGAAATCAATACCTTTATTATGATGTTCTACAATGTCTCTGGTTTATGGTAAATAAATGTTTTCTGGAGGGGCAGTTACTGAGATTCTACAGGCTAGCCCTTTTCCTGGGCATCTATCCTGGGAGAATATTTCCCAAGCTGGAGTTGCTTATTGCGGGTTCTGTTTGTCAGATGACGCTCAGAGGTCCAGGTTCCTTGTCACAGTGTCTTTCCAGTCTTGAGGTCTGTCAGTCTGAGGAAGCCATGCTTCACTGACTTCCTCTATCTGGTAGAGGTTAACTCAGTAAGGAAGATCTTCTACTGCATCTGTGTTTCTTATATCTCTGGCTCCACCATCTAGGATATGATATAAGCTGACTGCTTTACATGCATTATTTTACTTGTTCTACCCAACATGCCCATAAAGTGGGTACTTTTCTAGTGATTCTAATTTATAGCTAAGAAAGCTGAGTTTAAAGAGCTAAACTGCCAAATTCACTCTGTTTTTGTAAACAATAGAGCTTGCAGTTGCATCTCAGATTGCCTCATTACAGTGCCCTGAAGTAATAGGTGTTCTCATAGTTTGGTTGTAGGGTTATAGGCCTGAAAGGGCAACCCACTCCAGTATTCTTGCCTGGAGAATCCCATGGACAGAGGAGCCTGGTGGGCCACAGTCCATGGGGTCACAAAGAGTCGGACACGACCGAGCGACTTCATTTTCACTTTTACTATGTGCCAGGAAGGCGGGGGTGGGTGAGGTGAATTTCTATGACTTAGATGTTTGTTATCTACTCTGACACAAAACCTGGCCCTGCAGGCTTTCTGCTTATTGTAGTCATTCTCTTAACGAAAAAGTCTTCACAACAACATTTGCTGGCTGCTGCTTCTTTCCCTATATACCCCAAGACTGTACTCACACTTCCAAATGAGGACTCGGAATGTGATTTTATTAAGGTGCTCTAGCCTTAGTTCACAAGCATTCTTTCAATGGAGTGAAAAATGAAATTTTATATCATGTCTCTTCTGATCTGGTCTTCTGTGCATTCTAACAACCAAACAATTCATGTTTCTGTTATATAGATGTGAGTATTCCTAGTTTTCTACGTTAATGAAAATTTGGTCCGATTTGTTTGCATAGTTAATCATTTCATGAATATCTTTCAATGATAGTAGTAGACACCAATTTTCATACCACTTTTGTAATCCATTGACTATCTGATGCTAGTTTTAGTAAGAATGGTCAAAATGGGGCAAAAGGGAAGATAGACTTCTCTGATTTTACCACCTTATTTACATATTATTAGCATAACTTTCCAACCTACATACTCTAGTCAAATGAGTCTACTTTTTTCCTGTTATGGTAAATATGACTCAGTGCTTTTTTCACTTATCACTACAATTTGCCTAATTTTTAATATCTCTTTCACCCTTTTCTAAGTTTATTCTAATTCATCCACAGTATTTAGCAGCCTTCATGAGTTACTCTTACTTACATAGACCTTTCCTTTCTGATCATAATTGCCATTTTAATTTTTTTCACCCTGTAGATTTTAATATGAACTTCAAAGGAATTTACATTTAATTGTGCTTTAAAATTGTTTTGTCTTTGTTAGTTGGGTCTCTCTATATTATATGGTCACTGAGAAGGGACCATACCTCTCACTGTTTTTCTTTCTTTGACTTTCTCTAGCCCAGTACTTTTCCTATCTGACTGTCCATTAGAATCATCTTTTGGGGAGGATGAGGTCTCGTGAGTGGAGGGTTAAAAATCACCTATACTTGGACTCCACCCAAGATTAGTTAAATTAAAATCAGGCATAGGAATTGTTTTTCATTCCCAACTGATTCCACTGTAGCCAAGTTTGAGAATCCTTGCCCTAGCATTATATTGAGAATTTGACAGTGCTTAGTACACATGTGATTAAGCATCCATTAAAGAACATCAGAGAACATCCAGGGAATTTTCCAAGGGAATTTCCAAGGAAAATTTTTCATAATTCAGCATGGATAGTTCAGGTCAGTTCAGTCACTCAGTCATGTCCGACTCTTTGCAACCCCATGGACTGCAGTACTCCTGGCCTCCCTGTCCATCACCAACACCCAAAGTTTACCCAAACTCAAGTCCATTGAGCCGGTGATGCCATCCGATCATCTCATCCTCTGTCATCCCTTTCTTCTCCCACTTTCAATCTTCCCCATCATCAGCATCTTTTCCAATGAGTCAGTTCTTTGTATCAGATGACCAAAGTATTGGAGTTTCAGCTTCAACATCAGTCCTTCCAATGAATACTCAGGACTGATATCCTTTAGGATGGACTGGTTGGATCTCCTTGCTATCCAGGACTCTCAAGAGTCTTCTCCAACACCACAGTTCAAGAGCATCAATTCTTTAGCACTCAGCTTTCTTTATAGTCCAACTCTCACATCCATACATGACTACTGGAAAAACCATAGCTTTGACTAGATGGACCATTGTTTGCAAAGTAATGTCTCTGTTTTTTAATATGCTGTCTAGGTTGGTCATGACTTTTCTTCCAAGGAGCAAGTGTCTTTTAATTTCATGGCTGAAGTCACCATCTGCAGTGATTTTGGAGCCCCCCAAAATAAAGTCTGTCACTATTTCCACTATTTCCCCATCTATTTGCCATGAAGTGATGGGACTAGATGCCATGACCTTAGTTTTCTGAATGTTGAGCTTTAAGCCAACTTTTTCACTCTCCTCTTTTACTTTCATCAAGAGGCTCTTTAGTTCTTCTTTGCTTTCTTCCATAAGAGTGGTATCATCTGCATATCTGAGGTTATTGATATTTCTCCTGGCAATCAGCATGGATAAGTGAGGCATAAATTGTCAATTGTAAAGGATAGCTAATTGAAGCGGAAGTCATGATTTAGAGATAATTGATAGAAGAGGTGTAATAATGGAGACATTCAAGTTTTTCAAATAAAAAAACTAAAACTGAATCAGATTTTAGAAGCATATGTAAGCAGGCACTAAACTATAGAGTTAAAAGATAATTCAAACTCTGTCAATTTTGACTCATCTGAGAAAGAAAAAGGGAAATATAGCAAGTTGAAGGGTAAAAGATGGAAGTGTCAGGGTACAGAAAGAGGTCTTTGATAATGATTATATGAAAATATGAAAATAAAATGAAGGTTGTAAAACAGAGAATCTATTTAAGATAGCTGCAGGCACCTTCCTCTTCTTCGAAAATGGGTGGTTTAGGGTGTTTGAGGGAGTTAAATGGAGCTTAAATAATTGTAGCTGAAAGAACAATTCTATCCTGATCTTACTGTCTCTGATGAGTTGACAGGCCCAGCCACTGGTAAGCAACACTATAAAGAATTTAAAAAGCAAATTTGCCCAAGAGATGAGGATATCAAGAAGTAGGCTTGCTCTGGCTTCAGGCATTAGTATATCAGGCTACAAGTGAAAGACTAATTTGAGATCCCACCAGAAAGAAGCATCAGGACTTTTTATATCCTCCTGCACTGTTCAGGTCTAGTTCAGGTCCTGCTGGAGCTGTCTGACCTGGCTGCTCATGAATTGAGAAAAATAGAAGTTTGTGTGTGTTTAAAGTTAGTGTGCTTGCTGTCAGGCAGGTCATGGCACAGTGTATGTGAAAGGGCTGCTAAATGCAAACCTGAATTAAAAAACTCCTTGGGAAACAGTATGGATGAATGAGTAATACATTATCATTTCCCTCAACCCAGCCTATTTTTTTTTCACAGTCCCAGCTCATTGTAGACCCATGGGTGAGTGAGTGAGATTTAGTGCGTTTAGTGATACTGAGTTTCAGTAAGGGTTAGGCTATCCAAGATTGATAAAGACGTGTGATAATATATGCTGTTATAAAGTATATTTGAATAAATATTTATATGTGTTCAATTGCCACCCATATACACCTTAAGAAATTTTAGGCAAAGGTTTTATTTATTTATTTTTTAATTGAAGGATAAATGCTTTACAGAATTTAGTTTTCTGTCAAACTTCGCGTTTCAGCATAAAAAACTATCATCCTTTTATATGTGAAGACCCTAGAACATTGACTTAAGGAAAACAGGTGACTTAAGGCTGCTTAAAAGAATCTCATCAGAGTCTCCAGTTTTTAGAACATTTTTGATTTGAAGTGCCATAAAATAGAACTATGAATTAATAAGTTTCTATAATTTTCTGAAGAATCCTTGTTTCAAACATCTTAATAAAAACTGAAATATGAGCTGCTTAGTCCTGTGATAACTTAAGTCATTATTCTTTTACTTCAGTGACACATTAGTAGTTGCCAAGTTTTAAAATTCTGATAGAGAAATGCTGATATGTATATTAAAAGCTAGTAATACACACAGACACATATACTCGCTTTTACCTTTTTGTTACGGGACAGCAATCCATTTTTGGAAAAATAAAAGGATTTTTTCTCCTGTCAATGTAATCTATTCTCGATACTCGTTTTCATTACATTCTGTAACACACTGATTGTCTCCACGGCACAGCCTTAACTGAAGAACAAACCTTAGGGAAGGAAAAGGGCATTAAAAATATCTACACATCTGCTTTCAGCCCCTCCATTATTACCACGAATGTCCTAAATCACCTTGTGTCTGATGACATTAAATCAGGGACAACAGGCAAAGGAGGCCATGTCAGCATGCTGATAATGCAGCCACTGTACTGTCTGGTCGGTTTATATTCTGTCACTTCCAATTTAAAGGGTACTAAATAGAGCAATTTTTATCCAGGACAAATTTGTAAAAGTAATTCCACTTTTTGTTTTCTTGTCTGCAACAGCAATTAGTTTTTAATAACAATTGCAATATCATAAATGTCTAACATTTTTTTTTTTGGTTCATTTCATTGTGTTTACTCCTAACATCATTTTAAGCCTTTTAGAAAGCACAATATAAAACTAGAATTATTAAAAAAAAAAAAAAAACTCTCAACCTAAGAATTTTAGATTTTGGGTTCTCAATACAGTTTAAAAGTACTTGATATATTTTAATTTTTAAGCTTGGGAGAGTTTACTAATGCGTTCTAAAATTTTTAAGTTTTCAGACTTCAAAAGGAATGCATGTTTGTTGTAGGACATTTAGACAATATAGAAAATATACAGAAAAAAATAAAGAATATCTCAAAGCCAAGCATACTGAAATAATCACTGCTGTTTCAAATATAACTTTCCAATCTTCCAGTGTGTGTATATGTGCATACATGTGTGTGTGTGTGTAAATAACAGTCCAGTTAGCAGAGACCTCACACAGAGCAGGCTTCCTAAAAAGACTATTTATAGGAGAGTTACTACTAAGAGGGAATAAAAGAGAACTCTAAAAAGGAGCCTAGAGCTAAGAAAGAGTAGAGAAGGAAGGCATAAATTTACAAGTAGGCCTCCTTTTCCAAAGAGATGGGATTCAGACTCCTTGGAAAAAGGCAGTGCTACAGTCTACTAGACGGTGAAGAAGTCTGCTGGGTTACCCTGGAATGGAACTGGTCCCCAGATGATGGACCAAGACTAAGTTACTACTGGAAGATGATCACTAGTGAGTGGCCCGTGGCCTTCTGGCTACTGAGTCTCATAGGAGAAGATAGAAAAAAACACACTGGAATCAGCAAGAGAAACACCTTTCATCTTTCAGTGTCCCTCTAGCACCTCCACTGACAATGGAAAGATATTTATAACACCAGCTCCACTGTGACAAGTAGGGCAGTGATGAGGAGCTCCGGAGCTGAGAGACAATACATTATGATAACTGACACAGTACATAACCTTGTCTTAAAAAATTTTTTTTCTACCACATATTCTTTCTTAAACTTTGTTTTTTTCTCACCCATCAATTTATATCAAAATATTTTCTTTCTTTTAGAACAAAATTTCAGAACCTACATGGCATTTTGTAACAAGAATGTCCTATGGAAATTTTGTGCATGCTGTGTCTGTAATATAGACAGGTCATGCCTTAGTAATTCATTTAAGTCATCTCTGTGGAGAAACACTGGCCTCTTTTCCCTTTTCTTTGTTGCTTTGGCAATTTCAATTGGTCCTTTTGTCTGTGGGGATTTTTGCCATTGCTAATCAAAAGTGTCCTCATATTTGTCTTTGCACTTCTGGGAAAGAAACTCATTCACTAAAAATTCTTAATTCTGAGGAAAATAAATGCTGATAAGGGATGTTTTCTTATAGTTTTGATCACAAAGTCACAAACATCTTTACAGTCCTCCGTTTCATACTTGACAAAAATTATAGATGACCCTTGAACAGCACAAGTTTGAACTATGCAAGTCTACTTATACACAGATTTTTTTTTTCATAAATATTACTCCACTGTAAGGGCTTTCCAGGTGGCACTAGTGTTAAAGAACCTGTCTGCCAGTGCAAGAGACACAAGAGACACAGGTTCAATTCCTGGGTCAGGAAGATCCCCTGGAGAAAGAAACGGCAACGCACTTCAGTATTCTTGCCTGGAAAATTCCACAGACAGAGGAGCCTGGTGAGCTGCAGTCCATGGGGCCACAGAGGGTTGGACATGACTGAGCCACTGAAAACACACACACACAAACACACACACACACACACAGTAATACATGGTTGATTGAATCTGCAGATTTGGAACCATGGATACATGGAGTTTTGACCGCATGAGGGGAGGTGCCCCTCACCCCTGCCTTGGTCAGCAGTTAACTATATAACCTTCCCATAAAAATAGGATCTGAATCATGCACATTAATTTAGATGGGAATTGCTGAGAACTTGAACTGTAACTATTCCAAGGGCGTATTCACCTTCCAGTAGACTTCAACTGAGGTCTTTGTTTTGTGACTTGTTACTTACAAGGTATATAGAAAAAGATTGTGTATGTGTATATTGTGTGTGTATGTGTATCTTAAAATAGTGTATATATATATGCATTTAAAAGCAAATAAATGCACTGAATGAGTCTGTTGCTTTCCAAAAACGCATTAATAACACGTGAGAAGTATCTTCAAGGTATCAGATTATATCTATAATTCTTTTGCACAATGTACTGGATTTATATTTAATTAAGCATTGTGAAAGAGTTGAATAGTAGCCATGATAAATACACTTTTGAAAATCTCAATTAAGTGACTTTATGTATAAGAGTTAGTTTCAAAAGAAGCAAAAACATAAATTAATCTGAAGCAAAAGCAGATTAACCAGGGTGGTTTGCATGGCTTATTTGTATCTAATATTATTAAATAATTGATATAAAATTATGATCACATTTAAGACAAATTTATAAATCTCAGTTTATGCCAAATTTTATGATTAAATGAAAAGAAAGAAAGGCAATGCTATACAGCAATCCAAAAGAGTATGAATAGAAGAAAAATTATGGTGCCTGTTATGGCTATTACCATTTAATTAAACTTGAAAGACATATATAGAATGTTTGTGATTGTATAGATAGGTTTACTGTATAAACAAAATGGATCAACTTATCCATTTTTCCTTCTCTCCTTAAGGAGGGCTTGTGAATTTTCAATATTTAGGAAAATTTGGTTCAGTTGCTCCAAATCTATGATTGGTAGAAGTTCACTTATTTTCTCCAAAAGAACCACACTGATCCAATTTGCCATCATCTTTCTTTTGAGCCTAGCTGTAGTTTCCTAATAAATTTCCTTCCCATATATCACCAACACACCAATGAGGGTGATTTTCTTTTCTTTTCCTTTAAATTAAATCTTTCATTCCCCCATCTCATTTTCAAATCATTCAACTATTTCCTGCTGTTTTTTGATGAAAATAAACTCATTTTTCTAGAATAGATAGTAGATCATTTTTCTTTCTCCTGATCCAACTCCTGAGATCATCAAGCTATCAGATGGGTCACAGCACCTCATCCAGAAATTATCACATCACTGTGCCTCAAGGAAGCACAGCTGTCAAACTCTTGTTCTCCTCTACACATAAGAGACCAAGAACCTGGAAAGTGTAGCCAGCTAGAATCGAAGCTGTTTCCTCTGTGGGTATAAATTCTCCTTGTTTCCTAGTATTATTTCCAAGCTTTTTCCTTCCCATCTCCTTTAAATGACTGGTTTCCTTTCAAGTACCTATAATTCAACTTTATCATCTCTGTTGCTATTAACTGCATAATTTTGGTTATGCTCCTTCATTAATTATTTGATCATTTTAGCACTTTTCTGGGGGCATTACAGGTGGCTCAGTAGTAAAGAGTCTGCCTGCCAATGCAGGAAATGCAGGAGATGAGAGGTTCGATTCCTGGATAAGGAAGATCCCCTGGAGGAGGAAATGGCAACCCACTTTAGTATTCTTGACCAGAAAATCCAATGGATAGAGGAGCCTGAAGGGCTATAGTCCATGGGAGTGACAAAGAGATGGACATGACTGAGCACACACACACCCTTTTCATCCATATCCTGTCGTCATTATTGACAATTTCAACAGCAACAGTTTTAGTTCTTTTACCTGACTGCAATGATCTTTTATTCTACTACTCCTTAACCATCCGTGACCTTAATTGCAATACTAATACTTTCTCTCCTTCTAAAATTAATCATTAATTTATATTCTGTTGGTTGATTTTCTATAGTAAATTCCTGTCCAGAAAGTATACAACCAAATGAAGACATTTACTTTTTGAGTCCTATTATTCATTAGACATCATTCCTTTTCTATTCTCATTATCTCTTATACAGGTTAGATTTCATGTTACATTATTATACTATTTTCTTCAAAATGTAGCTTTGACTTACTCATCTCTGACTCAATTTTAAAAGACTAATAATGTCTTGACATGGTTAAATCCAATTTTGTGCCCAAACTATAACTTTATTTCTTTGTAATTGTAGAGAAGACTAGACATGGTGATTTTAATACTTTATCCATAATCATAAGTTATAGAAATTTAATATTACTCCATAATATTACTATTGTCCCATATGTTCAATTTCCCATCTTTGAAATGATTATCATTATTGTTTCCCACCTCTTCAGTCTTCCATATATCTCTATGCTACTGTAATATTCATTCCTCACTATAAATTAATGTCCTTTCTGTAAAATAAAAAATCTAGACAGCAAGTCCATCAATGCCCCACCAGGAAATCTTCTACTCTGTCTGTAGCTATCTGTACCCATTCTTTTACTTTTCTTATTTTCCTCTTATAATGGACAAAATATCCTTACACTTATGAAAGCAAAACCTCCCCTCTTTTTTTTATGGAGGTACAATTGACAAAACTTTATATTTGTTTCATGTGTACAATTTAATGGTTTGATATTTTTATAATTGTACACATCTAAAATTATTGTCACAATAAATCCAGTTAACATCTGTTACGATGCATAGTTACAATTTTTTCTTTCTGATGAGAATTTTCAAGATTCATTCTCTTAGCTAGTTTCAAAAATGCAGTGCAGAATTGGGACTTCCGTTCTTGTCCAGTGGTTAAGAAACTGTGCTTTCACTGCAATGGGAATGGTTTGAGCCCTGGTTGGGGAACTATACTAGGATCCCAAATGTCACAAAATTCGGCCAAACTAAAATGCATGGCAGAATTATTACATGTTGTATGTTACATGCCTATGACTATTCATTTTATAACTGGAAATTGTAATCTTTCAATAACCTCCTTCATTTTCATTTTGTGTTTTACCTTATATACTTGTTCCTATAATTTTTTTCTTTCCTTAATCACCAACTTTTTTTTTATATTAGATATTTCAATTAGTTTAAAAGCATGCTTAGTGTTTGCTATATGTAATAAATATCCTCCCTTGAACCATTATTGTTGTCAACTACTGTTCTGTTTCTCTGTTCCCCATAAAAGCAAAATTCTTGAATGAGTAACTTCTAGTTGTCACAGACTTCTCATTTCCTACTTATTTAATTCTTCAACAATGTTTTCATCCCTATCACCACTGAGAAACATTTTGTTATAATTACTGATGGCATTGTTTTCAAATATAATAGGTCAGTCTTTGGTTTGGGATCACTGAACTTTTCTGCAGCCTAATCAGTTGTTGTTTTCTCTTTTGTTTCCATAACAGCATAGAGATTCCTTGTTTTTCTTCTGCCTTATTGGCTACTATTTATTAATTTTCTTCCTTTCCCTTAAATGAATTTCCAGATTCAAGACATTCATCCTATAAGCATTTATTGAGAAATTTGTGATATAAGTGGTTCTTAAAATATTTCAGTGAACAAAACAGATTAAAAAGTATCTGAAGCTTATAGTATATAAACTCCACAAGAAAATATAAATAAGTTTACAAATAACATAATGTATTAAAAGTATTATATAAAATTACATAAAATAAAACTAGAGGATAAATATATAAAAATTTGCACATCATTTGTCTTTAAGAAATTTCAACTTCAAATAATAAGACACCACTACACACATATGGTGGGTAAAATGGAAAAATATAGTAATACCAGTCCATCCTAAAGAGATCAGTCCTGGGTGTTCATTGGAAAAACTGATATTGAAGCTGAAACTCCAATACTTTGGCCACCAGATGCGAAGAGCTGACTCATTTGAAAAGACCCTGATGCTGGAAAAGATTGAGGGCAGGAGAAGGGGACTGCAGAGGATGAGATGGTTGGATGGCATCAATGACTCAATGGACATGGCTTTGGGTGGACTCCGGGAGTTGGTGATGAACAGGGAGGCCTGGCGTGCTGCTGTTCATGGAGTTGCAAAGAGTCGGACATGACTGAGCGACTGAACTGACCTGAATCAATTTCTGGTAAGGCCATGGAGCAACAGGGACTTCATTTCATTGTGCTGGGGATGCAAAATGGTAAATCAACTTGAAAGACAGCATGGCGGCTTTTAACAGAGCTAAATAAACCATCCTCCTACCACACAATGGAGAGATTGTGCTCCTAGGCATTTATTCAAATGATTTGAAAAGCATTTCCTCACCAAAACTTGTACATTTTGGTACAAGTCTGAAAGTTTGTAGCACATTTATTTATCATCAACAAAAACTGGAAGCTTTCAGCAAATCCTTTAATAGATGAATGAATATATAAATTTTGGTACACCTATATACTGGAATATTATTCAATGATAAAGATAAATGGCTATCAAGACAGACAAAGATATGGATGAAACTTAAATGCATATTACTAAGTAAAATATGTCAATTTGAAAAGGCTACAAATAGTATACTTATATGAAATCTAGGAAAGGCAAAATTATAGCAATAGCAAAAGAAGATCAGTAGTCATAAGGGATTTGTGGGAAGAAGAGCATTAAATAGATTAAGCACAGTGGATCTTGTAGGGTGGTGAAAATACTTTGTATAATGATGTAATGGTGGATATGACAATACGGATTTGTGAAAACAGATTTAACTTTAATGTTTGCAAGTTAAAAAAAAATATTGAAGATCAAGCTATCCTAGGATGGAATGCAGAATGTGATAAAACGATCTAACTATACTAAAAACTTATACAATGTGGGAGAAAGTGATTCTGACCTAAGTAACTGTATATTAGAGGAGTTTGTAAGAATAAGGGCAAAAGAAAATGCACATAAATTTTGAATGCCAGTTCATAAAGTTGTTTCCTATGGGAATGTGAGTTAACATTATGAATACTGCTAGAAATATGTACTGCAATTGAAAACTTAAGTACTCCTGTGGCAGATGTTGAGAGGCAGGTTTCTTCTGAAATGAGAGTTTACAAATAAGCAGGGCTAGAGCTTAGATTGACCCATGTGGTAATGGATTAGAGTTGGAAACATCAAAATGGGTTTAGGATTAGCTTAATATAAATACAACTAGCCAGCTATAGAAATATTTATAGTTGTGTGTGTGTGTATATATATACACAAGGGTTAGTGTATACACATATTTTCTTGCTCTGTCAGCCAAGAGGTCTTAGAAACAGCAACCTTCTAGTAACAAGAGTGCATCTAGCACACATATTTTAGTTAGTAATACCATTGTGCAATAACATCTCTCTTTGCCGAGATGAATGATTCTCGGACTAGGCTCTACTATACATTATGATCTTTGGGTGCTAAAAAGTAAAGAAGTGCTCCAAAAAGAAAAAAGAAAAGCAAATGATGGTGGTGTGTCAAAGGAAGGGACAAAAGAAGCTAACAAGATTTCCTAATGGCTAAAGCTGAAAGAACTTGAAGAGAAAAAAAAATAAACTAATATTGGGATATAGCACAAAGTATAAATTAAATGTCCATATTACATCCAAATATAAATAAATGATGGAATAAATAAATAGAGGAAAAGGACAAATCTTTTGTGTAGAAGTAGGTAGATATTCCACTCTAAAGTTAGACATAACTTTATATTTACATAAAGTTAAACGTAACTCCCCACACCTTAAAGGTGGGTTGCACATAATAATTACCTTTTAAGGAGTGCAAAATGGAAAAGGGAAAAAAGTAATTTCATAGTGGAGAAACCTCACAAACACTACCTCAGCCCTGTGAACAAGGTAACATCAGTATTGGTAAGTGGTTTATAGTATATGCCTTTGATATGATGTGATGGAATAGCATTTATTTCTACGGTCTTTCCTCAAATAGAAAAAAAAAAAAAAGTCAAGTTCCAAATGAGAGGCATTCTGCAAAACATGTGACTAGTTACCCACAAGACTGTCAACATCAACAAAATCAAGGGACATCTGAGGATCTATCACAGTAAAGGGGAGCCTATGGAAATATGACAAGTAAATGTAATATGGTTGAATTGATCCTAAATATAGACAGGACATTAGGTAAAAACTGAGAAAAAAAGAGTAAATTATAGACTTTAATTCTTAGTAATAATACCAATATCAGTTCATTAATTTTAGCAAATACACCATAAGAATCAGATCAGATCAGATCAGTCACTCAGTCGTGTCCGACTCTTTGTGACCCCATGAAATGCAGCACTCCAGGCCTCCCTGTCCATCACCAACTCCTGGAGTTCACTCAGACTCACGTCCATCGAGTCAGGGATGCCATCCAGCCATCTCATCCTCTGTCGTCCCCTTCTCCTCCTGCCCCCAATCCCTCCCAGCATCAGAGTCTTTCCCAATGAGTCAACTCTTCACATGAGGTGGCCAAAGTATTGGAGTTTCAGCTTTAGCACATTCCTTCCAAAGAAATCCCAGGGCTGATCTATTTCAGAATGGACTGGTTGGATCTCCTTGCAGTCCAAGGGACTTTCAAGAGTCTTCTCCAACACCACACTTCAAAAGCATCAATTCTTCGGCACTCAGCCTTTTTCACAGTCCAACTCTCACATCCATACATGACCACAGGAAAAACAATAGCCTTGACTAGACGGACCTTTGTTGGCAAAGTAATGTCTCTGCTTTTGAATATGCTATCTAGGTTGGTCATAACTTTCCTTCCAAGGAATAAGCGTCTTTTAATTTCATGGCTGCAGTCACCATCTGCAGTGATTTTGGAGCCCAGAAAAATAAAGTCTGACACTGTTTACACTGTTTCCCCATCTATTTCCCATGAGTGATGGGACTGGATGCCATGATCTTCATTTTCTGAATGTTGAGCTTTAAGCCAACTTTTTCACTCTCTACTTTCACTTTCATCAAGAGGCTTTTTAGTTCCTCTTCACTTTCTGCCATAAGCGTGGTGTCATCTGCATATCTGAGGTTATTGATATTTCTCCCGGCAATCTTGATTCCAGCTTGTGTTTCTTCCAGTCCAGCGTTTCTCATGATGTACTCTGCATAGAAGTTAAATAAACAGGGTGACAGTATATAGCCTTGACGAACTCCTTTTCCTATTTGGAACCAGTCTGTTGTTCCATGTCCAGTTCTAACTGTTGCTTCCTGACCTGCATACAAATTTCTCAAGAGGCAGATCAGGTGGTCTGGTATTCCCATCTCCTTCAGAATTTTCCACAGTTTATTGTGATTCACACAGTCAAAGGCTTTGGCATGGTCAATAAAGCAGAAATAGATGTTTTTCTGGAACTCTTTTGCTTTTTCTATGACCCAGCGGATGTTGGCAATTTGATCTCTGGTTCCTCTGCCTTTTCTAAAACCAGCTTGAAGATCAGAAAGTTCACGGTTCACATATTGCTGAAGCCTGGCTTGGAGAATTTTGAGCATGACTTTACTAGCGTGTGAGATGAGTGCAATTGTGTGGTAGTTTGAGCATTCTTTGGCATTGCCTTTCTTTGGGATTGGAATGAAAACTGACCTTTTCCAGCCCTGTGGCCACTGCTGAGTTTTCCAAATTTTCTGGCATATTGAGTGCAGCACTTTCACAGCATCATCTTTCAGGATTTGGAATAGCTCAACTGGAATTCCATCACCTCCACTACCTTTTTTCGTAGTGATGCTTTCTAAGGCCCACTTGACTTCACATTCCAGGATGTCTGGCTCTAGGTCAGTGATCACACCATCGTGATTATCTGGGTCATGAAGATCTTTTTTGTACAGTTCTTCTGTGTATTCTTGCCATCTCTTCTTAATATCTTCTGCTTCTGTTAGGTCCATACCATTTCTGTCCTTTACTGAGCCCATCTTTGCATGAAATATTCCTTTGGTATCTCTGATTTTGTTGAAGAGATCCCTAGTCTTTCCCATTCTGTTGTTTTCCTCTATTTCTTTGCATTGATCGCTGAGGAAGGCTTTCTTATCTCTTCCTGCTATTCTTTGGAATTCTTCATTCAGATGTTTATATCTTTCCTTTTCTCCTTTGCTTTTCGCTTCTCTTCTTTTCACAGCTATTTGTTAAGGCCTTCCCAGACAGCCATTTTGCTGTTTTGCATTTCTTTTCCATGGGATGGTCTTGATCCCTGTCTCCTGTACAATGTCACGAACCTCATTCCATAGTTCATCAGGCACTCTATCTATCAGATCTAGGCCCTTAAATCTATTTCTCACTTCCACTGTATAATCATAAGGGATTTGATTTAGGTCATACCTGAATGGTCTAGTGGTTTTCCCTACCACAAGAATATAAGATGTTAATAATATGTGAAATTTGGTGTGGATTTTTAAGGAACTCTTTATACTATTTTCTCAGTTTTTCTGCAAATCAGTAATTCTACTAAAATAAAAGTTTATTAAAAAAGAAAAAAAACTGAGGAGAACAAGAGATAAAGGAATATGTAAGGAGGTTCTGATTTAACTCAGGATTGTCATGATAATGTTGATCAGTATAATGACATTTGATCACTTGGAAGAGGTGAGAGAGTTAGTCATGTGGAAATTGGGACAAAGAATGTTCTAACCAGAGGGATCTGTAAAGGCAAAGGCACTGAGGCTGAGCATCATATGGGTTAGAAGAACCCATATGGCTAGTATAGAGTTAGTAAGGGGAATATAGCAGGTGAGGTATCAAAGTTATACAGATCTATACAAAGGTACAGATTATGTAGGGCCTAGTTCAATTCAATTCAGTCGCTCAGTCATGTCCGACTCTTTGTGACCCCATGGACTGCAGCACACCAAATTTCCCTTTCCATCACCAACTTCTGGAGCTTGCTCAAACTCTTGTCCATTGAGTCGGTGATGCCATCCAACCATCTCATCCTCTGTCTTCCCCTTCTCTTCCTGCCTTCAATCTTTCCCAGCATCAGGGTCTTTTCCAAGGAGTCAGTCCTTCCCATCAGCTGACAGGGCCTTGCAGGCCATAGTAAATAGACTGCTTTTTATAAGGATTGAAATTAGATATCATTAGAGAGATTTGAGCAGAGGATGTTGTGAACAAAGAAATATGCTCTAGTTTTATAAAAGCATGCAGAGAAATACTTTATATCAGTTCACACCATCCTCTGCTCAAATCTGTATCTTGCTAGAAGTATTATGGACAGGATGGGAGCATAGAAACCAGTTAGTTTAGCTATCCCCAACCTTTTGGCACCAGGGACTGGTTTCCTGGAAGACTGTTTTCCACAGACCGGTGGACAGGGGATGGTTTTAGTGTGATTCAAGCATATTATATTTATTTTGCACTTTATTTCTAATCTGGGCTTCCCTGATAACTCAGTTGGTAAAGAATCCACCAGCAATGCAGGAGACCTTAATTCAATTCCTGGGTCAGGAAGATCCCCTGGAGAAGGGATAGGCTACCCACTCCAGTATACTCGGTCTTCCCTTGTGGCTTAGCTGGTAAAGAATCTGCCTGCAATGAGGGAGACCTGTGTTTGATCCCTGGGTTGGGAAGATCTCCTGGAGAAGGCTACCCACTCCAGTATTCTGGCCTGGAGGGTTCCGTGGACTATAGTCCATGGGGAGGCAAAGAGTCGGACACAACTGAGCAACTTTCACTTTCTTTCACTTTTCATTTCTAATCTAATGCTGCCACTGATATGACACAAGGTACGGGTCCTGGAGGCTGGAGACTCCTGAGTTAGGTGCTTATTATTCTTATCTAGTTAAAAAATAACTGCAGCTGAGACCAGAGATATAACATTGGGGGATATTGAGAAATGGTCAGATTCTGGACATATTTTAAAAATATATCCAGAACATTTACTGATGAATTAGATGTGGAATGTCAGCAAAAATAGCAATCATAGAAATATATTAAGTTTTTGTCTAAATAATTCAAAGTCCACTGTGGAAAACATTATGAAGATTCCTTAAGAATTTAGAATAGTATGACCCAGCTATTTCCTTCTGGCTATTTAACCTACAAACATAAAACAGTAATTTAAAGAGATAGATGCACCCCTATGTTAATTGAAGCATTATTTACAATAGCCAAGATATGGAAATAACCTGTGTCCATTCATGCATGAATGAATAAAGAAGATGTAGTGTATACACACATATACACACACATACACAGTGAAGTACTACTAAACCATAAAAAAGAATGAAATCCTATCATTTGTAGCAACATGGGTAGACCTTGAGATATTGTACTATGTCAGCTGGAGTAAGACAAATATGATTTCATGCATACATGTAATCTGAAAATAAAAAATCTGAAAATAAAAAATAGTTGTAGCTGAGACCAAAAATAAATGAATAAAATACAGTGAAAACAAGCTCATAGATATTCATAGATATAGGGAACAGATGAGTGGCTACTAGAGGGGACAAGGGTTAGGAGGTGGGTAAAGTAGGCAAAAGGAGTCAACTATATGGTGATGGATGCTAACTATAGATGACTTGTGGTAGTGATCACTCTTATAGTGTGATATAGTGTATACAACAATAGTTGTATACAATAGTGTATACAACTATTCAACTAGAATTATGTATACCCAAAATTTATTTTGAAAAAGAGTGATGATCAACAAGTGAAAAGCATATTTTTGTTATTACAGGGCATTGCCTTGACTTGGTAATAATAAGCTCAGGGATAAGATCATGTGAGTATGTGACTAAAGCCAAGATAATTGGAAGGTAGATTAAGGAACCTGGGAGCTATCTGGATCAAGAACATGTGCACTGAAGTCACCAAGAATTAAGATTGGAGTAGTGTGGATAGAGCAATAGTGAGCTAAGATCAGACATCTCTGGAACACACAGGTTGAATAATTGGGATGTAAAAATGATAGTAACAAATGAAGAGTTGTAGGTGACATACTCAGTGGTTGTGAGATTCAAACCTGGGTGTTTTTAAAAGACAGTGTGTAGAATTTTATAAAAACAGCTAAGAGGGGCAAAAGGATCACTAGCCCACCTCCCAGCCCAGCAATCACAACAATGCCTTCTATCTCCCTGGAGGACTGTGAAGGAAACACTGTTCTCAGGAAGAAGCCAGGTGATTTTTTTGTTTGTTTGTTTGTTTTTGTTGTTGTTTTAACACAAGAAAATAATAGAAACTTTCAAAGAGGAGGCTGAGAAAATGGAATATTTTGCTGCTGACAGTCTTTGAATTCCATAGGGCATAGATGAAGAATTTCTGGAATTGAGGAGAGGTGTGATAAGGATATAAAGTAGGAAGTGCTCAGAGTTTTATGTAGATTAGTTTATCTGGGTGTTTCTGGTTTCTAAAGGTGAATGTATAATGGGGGAGGTGGGGAGGATGTAATGAGATGTTTTTCTGAGTAGATTCAATGTTGAGAGTGGAAGTTATTCTGACAGTTGAGGGGTAGGAATTGTGGATGTCTAGGCTCCCTCTTCATTCCTGTTAATGGAAACAAGTTGCACTGAGGAAAGCTGTGTGTGGATATCTTGCTTGATCACAAACGATACAAGTATTAATAAAAGGTTTGAAGAGAAAAACTGTTATTTCTAGGATGTGAAGCCTAATTATGACCTAGACTAGCCCATGGCCAGATTCTTTGTCCTCTTACCTTAAATATCTCCATTTCACACTTGGGACTCTTACCTTGTACAATTTATGCTGATAACTCTCAAGGTTATATACTCGGTCCTGACCTACTTTAGACTGTTTATCAAGCTATTCACGGGGCATCTTTGCTTGAATGTCTAAGGTATTTCAAACTTCAGTTGTCCAAAACAGAGTTTCAGATGTTCTCTTCAAATTCCTCTCTTTCCACCATCTCCTAAAGAGGACCATCCAGGCCATATTTCAAGACAGAAAATTGGGATAGTCCTTGTCCCCTCCTTCATTTCATCCTGATGTGTCAGCAACCTGGGGTCATTCTCCTTGAGTTCATCTAAACTGTAATCTACGCAGTCTTTATTTCCACCCCGCCCCCAGACCGATTTAGCATCCTTATAGCTAATCTTCTTATCTTGCCCCTAAAGTATCCATTTCCTATCAAGGAGACAGGCTGATGTTTTAAAAAATATAAGTGATTTTTTGCTCTATTCCCTGTTCTCACAACTACTCCCACCATCAGCACACATTCTTCAAAGGCTTAAGATCACTTTGAGAATACAACTGAGTTCCTTACCTCACTCTGTGTGTCCCTGTGTGATCCAGTCCCTGTCTCTCTCTCCAGTGTCACTTCCTGCCCCTCTCTCCTGCTCATTATGTTTCGGCCACATTGATCTTTGCTCTGTTCTTTGTAACTGAAGCTTGTTACTTTCCTAAGGTCATCCACAAGCTGTTTCTCTGCATGAAATGCTCTTCCCCTTGTTCTTACCATGAATAACTCTTTCTTATATATATATATTTTTTCCCTCCACTAATCACTCCTCCAGGAAAGTTTTTTTTTTTTCCCTTGAATGTTCAATTTCACTAGAAAACTTGCCATATCCATCATTTCAGCCTGTTTTAACTCTCTGAAACATAGCTAATATTACCTGACATTGTCATGCCCAGAGAAGTTTTCAGCTCTGTTCACTGATCTTAGTTCCAACATATGAAAATAACCTAGTTACTGCTCAATGTATATTCATTGAACTAATCAGCAAATGACTGAATGACTAATGAATGGCCATCAGCCCTGGCTACCTCTCTCCTGTCATTTTAACCCATCCCCACTCTAGCCCCACTGAGCTTCCTGTCAATGCATGTTAAGGTGTTAACTGTCTTCTGTATCAAGGCCTATTTCACATGCTTTTCTGTCTTGTAACACTTTCCTCATATATTTCTTTCTTACCTAGTGAACCCCTGTTTATACCTCAGATTCTAGCTCAAATATCTCTTCTCTGGAGGAAATCTTGTCTGTACTTTATAACGAGGGATATATTTCATTTTAAAGTTTCATAACATTATGCACATTATTTTGAAGGACTTAGCCATTGTTTTTCAGTTTTTTTATTGTCATATTTCTCCTCGACAAAACTGTAAGCTCCTTAAGAGTCAGGACGGTATCTGTTTTTGCACTTTCTTTCCATCCTCATCCACTAGGCAAGTATGTGGTCTTGCTCAAAATTATTAATTCGATCTCTTTATCTCATTTAATTGTCTAAATACAAGTGAAAGTTTTAAATCCCATAAAAGCAATCAATAAATACTTTGTCAGCCAAAGCCTACCTATTTCCTTCCACAACCTGTGACTGAGCTAAGTCAACAATTAGGGCATTTTGAGCTCTAATGGACCATGGGTAACAACTGCTTGGTTTAGCTATCAGCTCCCACAAAGACAAGTGGAGGGCAAACAGTAATTAAATGGTATAGCTGTACCAACAGTCCAGTAATCCTTGTCCACAGCTGGGTGCTTCCTATAATAGCTGACAGTAAGATGCTAGAAGTAATAAGTGGGACTGCCTTGCATGTTGAGGGCCCTGAGTTCATTCTGGTGGCAGGTCAAGAATTTGTAAAGCATATGATTTTTACTCCTTACACCATGTCTTCAGTAGCCAGCAAGGCAGGTCAAATATTTCTATTTAATCCCCTTATTCTATCCTTTGTTTCTTGATCAAAATTGTATTTTAAAGAAAATTCAGATTAGAGTAGAAATGGGAACTACCTCTTTTCCAGATCATGGTATCTAGCAGTTTGTTGCTCTACTCCATTCTGGTAGATGCGTTCCTCTTAATGAAATGTGATCATTAACAGCTAGTCAGTATTTTAAAATCTCAATAGATTTAAATAAATAATGTTTGACCTAGTATTTTCCACCACTTTGATTTCTTTAAATCCTTGAAGGCCAAGAGAATAAAAACTGGGGGCAACCTACTATATGCACTGAAGAGCTCTGGAGACTTGTTTAGGAATTCTGAGTTACAAAAGCTCTGTTTGGCAGCAGGAAATGTGTTTGAAATTGATCAATAACTATTTTATTTTGAAAAAAGATTTTTTTTTTGGTTTTGTCTCACCTCAAAACAAAATAATGTCTATAAAGGGAGAATTCCACCAAATGCCAAGTTTTTGGTGCACCCAGCACATGCCAACCACTATCTAGGCACTTGCCATGTGTTGCCTCACTTCATCTTCACAGCCACTATATATATTTGTATTTTTCTTATAACATATTTGAAGTTCAGAGAAAAATAAATCTCTTGCCAAAATAAGTGCCAAAAGTGAAATTTAAACTCATTTCAGTTTTTCTACATAAACAGAATGTCAAAAGAAAAAAGAAGTTAAAAACACTAAGATTAAACAGTAACCTTTGCTAACATAATTAACATCTGTGAACAAGGAGAACAAGCAAACATTATGATAATTATGGAGAATTAGGGGATATATTTCCAAGACACTGAGTATGCATGTGTCACATAATTCCAATTTAGCAGTTACAATGGTCAGAGAAGAGTTACTGATTTCTTTATTTTGCAATTCAAGAGCATTTTTGGAATAAAATATCATATGTTTTGTGAAGTTTATAAACACCCTGCTGTTGTTGATGGGAACACCTTCACAGTTGATTTCTTCAGTTTCATCCATCTGTATCTAGATAATATTTGACATAGGACTTATGGCCAGGTATTGGGCCACAGTTTGTTTATAGCTGACTGACATAATTCCTGCCAAAGACAAACCCTCAGGGTAAATGACAGTAAACAATAGTAATAGAGTTTATCATTCAGCATGTATTTTGCCTGTTGTTTATGATGATTCAGATGAAATGAGAAACAATTCTCAGCTTCTGTGTTCTATATTCTCCTCATAACTAGTTTTACTTGCAAACAAAGTATAATCTCAAACCTGGATAAATCCTAAGACCAACACTGATCTGAGATAAGATAACATTATGTATCATTATGCCATCTTTAAAATTTCTAATATTACCGTATTAGATGTTACATCTCTACAATGCATTCAGTAAGCAGTTGAATTATTTTTGGAATTATTATGCAAAAATACAACTGATGGTTTTAGTGGAATGATTGAACTTTAAGTGAAGCATTAAAAAAGGTAAAGACTTTAAAATTTGCATATATTTGAGTCTCAGAAGCACTTAAGAGTACAGCACAATTCTGTTCATGCCCTTTGGTTATTATTTATTTCAACTTAAAGACTACAAATGTTCAAATATATTATACAGTTTTAGGAATTAAAGAAGGTACTTATGGGCATAGAAATTGACAGAGTGATAACACAAAATAGAAAATTTGAAACAAATGAAAAACAGACAAGAATCTAATTTGTGATACTTTTTTTAAATATATGGAGAGCTCTAATAAATCAATAAAAAAAAGATGAACACTTACATAGAAAAATGCCAGTGGACATCAGTATATATTTATAAAAGAATACATATATAACATTAATAACGTGGAAAATAGTCAACCCTATTAAAAATTGCAATCCTACTAATGCAAATTAAACTGATTGAATACTATTTTTTCACTTGTACAACTCAGTACATATTTATAAATCTATAATAGGTATTTAGAAAGCTGTATGTAAATGGATACTTTCATGTCCTATCAGTGATAATACAATTTAGTAAAAATTTGAACTTTAATTTTGAGTAACTATCAAAATCCTTAACACAAGTTTAATATATGATACAACATTTTAGTTGATCCATGTTCAACCCTGAAACCTGAACAGACTCTAAGATAGGGAATAAGGTCAGGATATTTACTCATACCCATTTTAAACATCATCATACTGGAAGCTCTACTCATTGTAATCGGCAAGAAGCAAGAAGTTAAAAGACATATAGTTTGCAAAGAAAAAATAAAATGGCCCTATTGTGGATGGTATGATTACCTGTAAGAAATCCCAAGGTATCTACAAAATACTCCTGCTGCTGCTGCTGCTAAGTCGCTTCAGTCGTGTCCTACTCTGTGCGACCCCATAGATGGCAGCCCACCAGGCTCCGCCGTCCCTGGGATTCTCCAGGCAAGAGCACTGGAGTGGGTTGCCATTTCCTTCTCCAATGCATGAAAGTGAAAAGTGAAAGTGAAGTCGCTCAGGCATGTCCGACTCTTTGCGACCTCATGGAATGCAGCCTACCAGGCTCCTCTGTCCATGGGAGTTTCCAGGCAAGAGTACTGGAGTGGGGTGCCATTGCCTTCTCCACAAAATACTCCTAGAACTAATAAATTAGTTCAGAATAAAGATCACTAAAAATTTTCACAATCTATATACTGACAAAGAATATGAAAAAAATTAAATTAAGAACATAATACCATTTACAATTTCTCCAAGGAAATTAAATTCTTGGTTATTCATGTATCAAAACATATATCAAATCTGTATGCTTAAAATTAGAAAGCATTTACAAAAAAAAAATAACAAGCCTAAAGAAATGGAGAGATGTGTTCCTGGATTTCAATAATCAACATAAAGTTGTAAATTCTCACCAAACTCATCTACAGGTTTAATACACTATCTATCAACATCTTAGCAAGTTTTTTATACATTTTAGAATAAGTATGTCTATGTTTATGTAAAATGATGTAGAAGAGCTAAACAAGAACAATAAAATGGAGGGAATTAGTCAACCCAATATTTCAGATTATTACATAGCTATAGTAAACTAGATATCATGCTGTGGTATTAATGAAGGTATAGACATAGAGATGAATGGAACAAAATACTAAGAGCCTAGAAATGGAACCACACAAATATCCTCAACCCATGTTTTTATAAAGGTACAAAAGCCACTCAGTGGAGGAAAGCTAGCCTTTTCATCAATGGTATTAGAGTAATTGTATTGGGCATTCCATAGTAGAAAACAAAATATCCTGTAAGTTAGAAATTATATCAAAATAGGAACAAGCTAAAATGTGAGTTATTAGACAGTGTAATGTTATTAATTCTGTTATAAAAATATATCTTTTGTCACAAATGGGTTCTCAAGTATGTTTTAAAAACAAAAGGTAGAATGCTACGGTATAAATACAAAATTTGAATGCACATTTGGTATTCAATGATTAGGGGTAAAACACATTTTTGTTTGTTATTTCTTTTTGCTTTTTTCTTCTTTCTCTGTAAGAAACACATTTTTCTTTTATAATAAAATAAAAAAATTATCTTGAAATATTCTTTCAAATACAAAACGCACAATATCCTTTTAGCATATATACTCTAAGAACAATTTTTTTTTAATGTGCTACTATTTAAGCTGTCATTTTAAATATGGAACCTATCAAACTTTAGAGTCAAGAGTATATTCAGTTGTTTACTAGTGTTAACTGAGTGAATTTATTCTATCAATTATATCTAGTTTTCTCTTCTGAGAGTATTTTGTCCTGATTGACTAGGGTTATGTTGATGTGACAGTAAAATAGAAAAAGAAAAAAAGATTGTGCTAATTCTAATGTAAATCTCCTTAGAACTCCACAATAGAAACCAAGGTTACAGAAAGATACACAAACATACACCCACCCAACACACACACATATGCACAAATTAGCAATGAATTTAAACCATTAATACATGATATATGAAATGGAATAACTAAATTAATTCTAAAATTCCAAACTCTCAAACTAATATATGAAAAAAAAATCAAGATTAGTGTTTATAAAAGCAATTTTGCAATGTTCAAAAAAGGGCTAGTATACTACAGTTAATATTCTGAAATCTATCAAATATACAAATTATACAATGTTAAGATATGTCCCAGTACCTAAGGGAATTTGAATAATCAGTTTTTGGGTAAACGGAAAAAAATAATTCTCTGATTATTTTTATGAATATGTTAACAAAATGTTAACAACTGTCAAATCCCTTTTATAATGATTGTTTTAAGTCAGCTAGGAAGAGTATAGGATAAAGTAATGCTGTCTTCTTACCGGAAGGTCACAGTTCTTATCAATGTTCTTATCAATGCATAAAACTTATAGAGCTAGCAAGCATTCAGCAGAGAATTTACATGTGAAAATTTAAGAGTAACAGTCTACTAAATAATGGCAGAAATCTGTAAAGATATTGAATGACTGAAAGTATAAGTTTGTCTCTATAGAACTTCTCTAAAATACAGTTTTATACAATTGGCATAATGTAATTCTCATAACTGCTTTAGGCAAAATTTGCATACTCTGCAAGCTTCATGTTAAATTATTCTTATTTGTACTAGGTGGTTCTTAAACTGAAAGTTCCTGCTCTAATAATTGATTTAAGACCCTGCATTTTCTTCCTTTTTGCTGTTGCAAAGAAGAGCAAACGAGAATTGTTATTTATTAGCAGTAAACAACCTCTGTAACAGTATCCTAATAATTTTCTTTCCTTTGATTTCTGAACCAATTAGGCAATGACCTTGCACTTTATTTTCTTCCAATAATTATGTCAAATTATATAAATGAGAGATATATATCTATTTCAGAATATACCAAACACACAAACACACACACACACAGAGTAACCCCCCTTCAAGCAAAGTATTTGGTGTATTAATCCTATCACTACATTCTTAATATATAAATAAGTAAAATTTAATGACTGATGAAATAAAAAGAGCTTGAAAGAATTATTTATTTGTTTAAATCAGACAATGAAGGACACAGGAAAATTGAATCAAGTTAATAAAATGGTGTAAAAGAAAAACTTACTTTACAAATAAGCTATGTGATAAAATTTAGAATATAGGAAGGATAGTTGAAATTTAATGTGGTCTCCAAGCAACTTGAGATATTGAAGTTATTTTTACATTCCCATGGAAATACAAAGAAAATAAATTTAGATTATAAGAGAACAAGTGAAAACTATCATCACCATCTGCTACTTATTAGGCACCATGTGCATAGATGCACAATCATGGTCTTTGAGAAGAAGCAGGTAAGGTAATGTTGACCTTGGAAAATATCAACATATTGAAAAAAATTAGTGAACAATATTGAAAAAAATTAGTGAACAACTACAAATAATCGTTTGTGTTCAAACTCATATTTCAAACAAGGCAATTTTCAGGGGGGTAATACAAAGGGGGAGCAGATAGCTTGGTTTATATGACTAGTGCATGATTAACATGCTTTTGATGTATGAACTCATGCTTGGGGTACTGCTTCATGTGGCATACAAATTTCAGATTCTTTCTCTTATATTTTCATCAGTGCTTTTACATAGAAAGGATGATTATATTTCTCAATTCCATTAAGAACTATCTCCTATTATTTTTACCATCTATTCCTATCCTTCATTATTCAAAAATATTCTTATAAGACATGTCATTCTTAATATCTGCTTTTAAATGTTTTTAAAAACAGTTTTTAAAATGGATTTTATCAGGTAGAAAAATTTAATTTTCCCTATTTAGAATAATAATCTTTTTTAGTTTTGGAATTAGAATTTCATATGTAGAATTTTTTTCTATAACAATAATAATATATAAGACATTAGTACTCCTGGTGTTATGATCTCCCTCAGTATTGGCATCTTAATACTGTAATTATTGATGGCTCATGAGAAAATGATATCCTTCACTCAAACATATCAATTAACCAGAACTATTTAATTTTAGGACAGGAATATAAGAAATACTGTTAAAGAATCAGGTTACAATAATAAACTATAAAGGAAAAGAATCTGAAAAAGAATATATGTATATATATTTTATATATATACATATACACACACACATATATATATGTAAAACTCAACCACTTTGCTGTATGCCTGAAAATGAAAAATGGAAAACAATAAATGCAAATAAAGCAAAAAAAGATCAGGTTATATTATCATAGAGATAACTTCATTTTTTCAATCCAAGATTATAAATGTAATGGGATAGTTTTCTTATTTCCTATAATATTTCCAGTTTTCCTGCATCTTTGAATTTCACCAAAGTATATGATATTAGGATCATTGGCATACTAACTCACTTAAGTGTTTATCAAAACTTGAGAAAATTTCATCCCACAGGTGTAAAAATCAGAAATTTCTATTTTTCTATATAAGTAATATAAATTTTCACGGAAGTTAAAGAAACTCAATTTAGGTGACTCATTTCTTTTTTTATATTTTAATTGAAGTATAATTGATTTACAATGTTGTGTTTAATTATTGCTGTACAGCAGAGAGACTAAGTTTTACATATGTATGTGTGTGTATGTATTCTCTTTCATATTCTTTACCACTGTGGTTTATCACAGGATATTAAATTTAGTTCCCTGTGCTATACAGTAGGGCCTTGCTGTTTGCCATTTCTGTATAATAGTTTGCATCTGTTAATTCCAGACTTCCCTTCTGCAACTCTCCTTCCCCATGGCAACCACAAGTCTGTTCTCTATATTTGTGAGCTTGTTTTTGTTTCACAGATATATTCATTGGTGTCATATTGTAGATCCCACATATATGTGATATCATATGGTATTTGTCTTATCTCTTTCTGACTTACTTTGCTTAATATGATAATCTCTAGGTCCATCCATATTGCTATAAATGGCATTATTTCATTCTTTTTACTGGCCAACTAATAGTCCCATATATACATACATACATACATACATATATATATATACACACACACACACACACACACCACATCTTCTTTATCCATTCATCTGTCGAGGACATTTAAGTTGCTTTCTAGTCTTGGCTATTGTAAATATTGCAGCTGTGAACAGAGAGGTGCATGTATCTTTTAGAATTATAGTTTTGCCTGGGTATATGCCAGGAATAGGGTTGCTGGATCATATGGCAATTCTATTTTAAGGTTTCTTGAAGAGCTTTCATACTTTTTTCTATAGTGGCTGCACTAATTTCCATTCTCACCAACAGTGTAAGAAGGTTCTCTTTCCTCCTCATCCTCTCTAGCATTTATTTGTGGACATTTTAATGATGTCCATTCTAACTGGGTGAGGTGGTACCTTGTTGCTTTGATATGCATTTCTCTAATAATTAACAGTAATGAGCATCTTTTCATGTAAGGCAACTCATTTCACTTGCTCATAAAGATAAGGCATTGTTGAAAATTTTTAAATATTGTGTTATTCTTTCTCTAATGTCTTTTTCAGTATACAGATAGTTCTTACATTCAATGCTTAGTGAATTCTTTGCAGCTGCTAAAGCATCATACCCTATAGACACCCTAAGGCCTTTCTACTGTGAATATTTTAGTTCTAAAAGATCATTTTCCATAATAACATTTTTAGCTATTGCAATGCTAGAAAGTATTCCAGAGACTAACTTTCATTTTACAAATGACAGACTTGGCCTTAGAAAAATAAACTTGCTTAATGTCATACAGATAATAAATTAGTGTTGGGTTTGGGACTAGTATTGAAATGTGTTGTCTCACATCCTACTGTTCATTCTGTTATACCAGGATTTTCAAAGCATTCTAGACAAAGTTTGACATACATTTCCAAACTCAGTCTTTGTTTGGTTTTACATTGTAGGGTTTTCAGAGATGCTCAATACTGGCTGTTTAGAAACACTTGGGGACCTAGGAAAAGTATAAATTTGTGTCTCTGCCTTTTTCTAGCTTGACCTAGCCAGCAGAGATTTTTAGGGGCTTAGATTTTATTCTAAATTAAATGGGAAGGCATGGAAGGTTAATGCAGATAATTAATATTTTTGTCATTAGCCTTTGAGGACATGACTCTGCTTAACAAAGAGGAAGAAGTATCTTAATGCACTTCAGTGAATGTACATATATATTTAAGTATCTGAGTTCCAGGAAGTTCTAAGTTGCTATGAATTAATTTAAAAATAATTATGTAGAGATTAGTTAGAGACTGTATGTGAGTGGGATTGCAGAGGAGACCTGAGGACAATAGCTGTTGGTAAAATGTACCCACCCCTAGGGCCAACCTGTGAATATCCAAGAAGATAATAATCCAGTTTGGTCACCGAAAATGTCTTCACTCTAGAAAGCAAGATGTATGTACACAGACTATTTTAATATATATACTATACAAAAATACCTATATTAACTGTTATCACAATGACAGAGATTACAAAAAGGTGGTACTAATGTGAGTTACGTATTTAAAACATACTTTAAGAAATTATCAGCTTCTGGACAACAGGTTGAACATTAAAATTGATGTATATAAATGTGTTAACAGTAGATATACATTATATAAAACTTGGATAACTATAAGAATAAGGTTTAGAAAGATTAACAAAAATTAAAAAAAAAGTAATGCTTTTTATATTAGCATTCCCGAAACTGAAATACTTATTCATAGATCAAATAAAATATGTACAAGATCTATTAGAAGAAGATATTACTACTCTGATGAAAGAAATCAAAGGATAACTAAATAAATGCAAAGATAGTCTATGTTTATGAATAGAAAGCCTCAGCATTGTCAAGATGTCAGTTCTTTCCAGCTTGTTCTATAGATTCAATAAAATTGCAGTCAAAATCCAACAAAGTATTTTATGAGTATCAACAGGTTGCTTCTAAAGTTTATATGGAAAGGCAGAAGACCCAGAATCATCAATACAATCTTAAAGAAAACAGAAGTCAGAGAACTGGCATTACTTGTCTTCAAGACTTATTGAAAAGCAAGATTAACCAAGGCAGTGTGTGTGTGGTATTGTGAAAGAATAGACAAATATATCAGTGAAACTTGCCAGGTGGCCCTACTGGTAAAGAATCTGCCTGGCAATACAGGAGACACAAGAGATGCAGTTTTGATCCCTGGGTTGGGAAGATCCCTTGGAGAAGGAAATGGCAACTCACTCAAGTGTTCTTGCCTGGAAAATTCCATGGACAGAGGAGCCTGGCAGTCCATGAGGTCGCAAAGGGTCAGACATGACTGAGCAAAAACACAAGTCAATGGAACAGAGTAAAGAGTTCAGAAATATACGTATAGTCAATTGATATTGGATAAAGGAGCAAAGGTAATACCTAGAGAGAAGTTCATCTTTTCAACAAATGGCACTAGAATAATTGAGGATCATATGCGAAAATGTTGCATCTAGACACAGACCTTACACTACTCACAATACTTGACTCAAGATGGATGGCAGACCTAAGTGTAATTTAAATACAATACCAAAGGCACAGCTCATGAAAGAAATAACTGATAGGCTGGGTTTCATTACATTTAAATTTTCTTCTCTGCAAAAGATAATGTTATTATAGAATGAACTTTGGTCACCTGATGTGAAGAGTTGACTCATTAGATGCTGGGAAAGATTGAAGATAGGAGGAAAGGGGATGACAGAGGATGAGACAGTTGGGTGAGATCACCGATTCAATGGACGAGTTTGAACAAGCTCTGGGAGATGGTGAAGGACAGGGAAACCTGGCGTGCTGCAGTCCATGGGGTCTCAAAGAGTCGGAATGACTGACTGAACAACAGCATAGAATGAACTGCTGTTGCTCTTTAACCAACTCTTTGGGACCCCATGGACTGTAACCCACAAGGCTTCTCTGTCCATGGGATTTCCCAGGCAAGAATACTGGGGTGGGTTGCCATTTCCTTTTCCAGAGGATCTTCTCATTCTAACTTGTGTCTCCTGCATTGCAGGCAGATTCTTTACCCACTGAGCCATTGGGGAGGCTTCATAGAATGAGACAGCCACAAACTGGGAGAAAATATTTGCAAAACACTTGTTTGATAATCTTATTTAAAATATACAAAGAACTCATTTAAAATATATGAAGAACTCATTAGTAAAAAAAAAAAAAAAAAGAAAATTAACCAAAGACCTTAACAGACACTTCATGGAAGAAGATATACAAATGTCAAGGCAGATGCAGATTTCATAAGCATGTGAAAGAATCTACATCTAAGTAGATCCTTTACTACTATCCTTACTCTACATCATAAGTCATCATGGAAATGCAAATTTAAAACAAAAATGAAATATTGCTACACAACTGGTAGAATGACCAGAATTCAAACACTGCCAACACTGAAAGCATTTGAGGGTCTGGGGCAACAGAAAATTTTACTCTTGAAAAAACATAGAGGTACCTTAAAAGAATATTACTGTGCACCACCACCCCCGCCCCGAAAAAAAAAAAGACAATCTGAAAAGGCTTATATAATTCCAACTATGACATTCTTAAAAAGATAAAACTAAAGACATGGTAAAAAGGTTAAGGAGGAGGGAGACATGAATAGGGAGAACATAGAGAAATTATAGGTCAGTGAAACTATTGTATATGATGCACTAGTGGTGGATACATGTCATTATACCTTTGTCCATATACAAAATTTACAACAAGCATGAACCCTAAGGTAAATTATGGGCTTTGGGTGATAATCATATGTCAGTGTACATTCATCAGTTTCAACAAATGTCCCACTCTGATGTTAAATACTAATAGTGGGTGAGGTGTTGGTGAAGACTTTTGAGAGTCCCTTGGACTACAAGGAGATCCAGTCCATCCTAAAGGAGATCAGTCCTGGTGTTCACTGGAAGGACTGATGCTGAGGCTGAAACGCCAATACTTTGGCCACCTCATGTGAAGAGTTGACTTACTGGGAAAGACTCTGATGCTGGGAGGGATTGGGGGCAGGAAGAGAAGGGGACAACAGAGGATGAGATGGATGGATGGCGTTACCGACTCGATGGACATGAGTTTAGGTAAACTCTGGGAGTTGGTGATGGACAGGGAGGCCTGGTGTGCTGCGATTCATGGGGTTGCAAAGAGTTGGACACAACTAAGTGACTGACCTGAGGCTGTGAATATATCGGGGCAGGAGGTTTATGGATACTCCCTGAACTTTCAGTCAATTTTTCTGTGAACTTAAAACTGATCAAAAAAAAATAAAGTCTATAAAAATCACATTGTGCATTTTTATATTCAAATAATCATTTTATACCTTGCACAAGAATAAAAATGAAAATATATTAAACTCTCTTGATATGCCAAGAAATTGACTAAGTAATGACAGTGTTATTATATTTTGAATGCTTATGATATGAAAGGCATGGGTTTATTTGAAGGTGGGACTTGTTATTAAGTGGAGCTGAAGGTAAAATCTACAAAGTGTATTATTGCATGATTAAAGCATCAAGTTTTGTGTGAAAACATGTGTCAAGATCTGTAGAGAATAAAACAGTACCCTCATCCTCCCATTTTTACCAGGTGCTGTGTTCAGATTATTTTGCTGGTAATGCCTTACCTGTACATCTCAGGAGAAGGACCCTGTCACCATGTTTCTTTCTTCTAAGGCAAGCATAAAAGCAGTCTTATTAGTGGGAAAATCTTCCCAGGTGGCGCTAGTGGTAAAGAACCTGCCTGTCAATGCAGCAGACGCAAGATACCCGGGTTCAATCCCTGGGTTGGAAAGATGCCCTGGAGGAGGGCATGGCAACCCACTACTCCAGTATTCTTGCTTGGAAAAGCCCCATGGACAGAGGAGCCTGGTGGGCTACAGTCCATGTAGTTGCATGACTGAGCACTTAGCAACAGTGGGAAAATAAATAATCTGCTTGGTATCAGGTCATCTGAATTGGAATGTGAGAATTTTCATAAAGATTTTTGGAGAAGCCTGATGCCTGGCACTTCAGGACCTTTAGACACATGGAATGCACAACTAGTACTAGTATATAATCCCTTGGGTAGTGAGGAGCAAGGACTCCCATCCCAGAGAGAATTTGCTTGGTCAATGAAAAGTGGTTTATTTTCCAGGGTAATTTTTACATAGTACTGTGTGTTGCACAGTCTAATCCTATATCTTTGGGCATAACTATGTATTGAATAGGAAGATATTTGCAAGCCTCCTTTTCCCTTACATCTGAAAAAGATTGGCATTCAAGTATACAAAACCTGTACAATCTGTTTTTGATACACAATATCTCAAAGAATATTTTTCTCAGGAGCCCTTCCTATAAAATTTACTAGAAAACAAGAGTTGGGTAACAAAAATGCCTACAGACATCAACATTATTAGTGCAGATGAGTATTAAATATATAATTACATTTGTAGAACTAAGAATGAGTCTTTAAAGGGAAAGAATATGGCATATAATGATTATCCAGTTTGACAATGGGGAGAAATTGGGAATGATTCATGCAAAATAATTTCAAACTGTCTCTAGTAATCATATTTGGTTGGGATAGCATTAGTTTTGTGAGTCTAGGGCTATTGTATCACAAATAAACTAGTTATGAAATATTTCAATATTATTATTCCTCTTCTTAAGAATCAGGATTTGCTATGTAGCGGAAACAATATTCAGCTATAACATATAAGAGGTTTTGTTGAAATATTTCAGTTTTAAAATTAAAATTGGAGTTATCAATATGATTTCTCAATGTATTTGATTTTGTACACTTAGGAATTCTAGAAACAATTCCCAGTAAGCATCCCTAGTGCCAATATTGTAGACAAAATAATATTCCCCATTGAAAAAGCCAAAGCTTCCTAAAAAATGGGCTAATCACAAAATTGGGTCAGAAATAATCTGGCATTCCAAATAGGAAGGACTGTCAGAAACTTCAGACAGTAAAGAATCTGCCTGCAATGCTGGAGACCAGAGTTTGACCCCTGGGTAGGGAAGATGGCCTAGAGAAGGAAAAGGCAGCCCACACCAGTATTCTTGCCCGGAGAATTCCATGGACAAAAGGAGCCTGGTAGGCTACAATCCACGGGGTTGCAAAGAGTCAGACACAACTGAGCAACTAACAACATAAAATAACATAACATCAGAGACTTATTTGGGTCATGTCAAAGAAGGCTTCAATAAGGGTAAGAATTGCAATGTGCTTAAATCCATGAGTTCATACTATTGCAGAAAAATTAGTTATTGGCAACCTCAGGATGATACTATAAACTGGTTACATAAAAGAGTGAAGCATTTGTCTTTACTTTCCTTTTAACTGAGTAACCAAATAGTAGACTAGAGAAGACATCTTCTTATAAATTTATTCTAGCTGTTGAATGAAAACAAAACGAGAGAATTTGAATATTAAAATTTTAGAACTCTTTACAATTTAATGTAGGTATTAAGCATCAGTGAATGTTAATGTTCAAAACAGTGTAAACAGACATTAATTATATTAATTATGTACCTCCTGATGAAAGAACATGTCACTACTATGGCCTTGGCAAGGGAATCAAATCAGAAGCTGATCAAGCACCTGGATCCAGTTGTCAGTTTGCAGAAAATGTAGAGGAAAAATTCTATAGGTTTAATCCTCCAGCTTCTTCAAAAGATTTATTGGAAAGAAAGGAAAGAGAGCAGGCCTGTAGATTAAGAGAGACTTAAAAACTGATGGATGCTTAGGTAACTTCATGTCTTGGCTATTGTAAATAATGTTGCTATGAATATTGGGGTGCATGTATCTTTTCAAATTAGTACCCAGGAGTTGAATTTCTGGATTATGTGGTAGTTCTAGTTTTACTAGGAAATATTGTATGGTTTTTCATAGTGGCTGCACCAGTTGACATTCCTGCTAACAGTGTATTAGTGTTGCTACATGTCAATTAGAGAGACAAGAATTAAAAACAACAACAACAACAACAACTAAGGAATACATGAAAAAAATAAGTTCTCTAGCTGTGCTTTGGCATTTAGTAAAAGGAAAGAATTATATGAGTGAAGGATTTAAACATAATATAAAGTTTTAAAAAGTGGACATATATTCTTGGGTAATAAAATTAGAGTGAAAGCAAGGAAGTGAATATTATAGGTGCTTCTGAGGGGAGAAGAGTCATGATTAAGATGGGAAAATGGAAGAACTTGTAGGATTATTATTCAATTCCATTTCTTGACCTGGGTGATGGTTAAAAGATCATTTACTATATTGCATGCGTGCTGCTCAGTCACATCTGATTTTTTGCGGGCTGACTCTTTGTAGCCTGCAGGACTCCTCTGTCCATTGGATTCTCCAGGCTAGAGTACTCAAGTGGGTAGCCACTTCCGTCTCCAGGGGATCTTTCCGACCTAGGGATTGAACCCACATCTCCTGCATCTCCTTGCATTGCAGGTGGATTCCTAACCTCCGAGCCACCTAAATTCACTATTTTCTACATTCTTTTTTTGTATTATATTATATTGTTTTATTTTACAATAAAGTGTTCAAAAAGCCTTCGTAAAAAGTAGCAGTTAAATATATAAGCTATTTAGTTATTTTTGAATAAAATTATGCATGTAACAATGTCTGAAACAGAATACCTTAAATTGAATGTTTTTCAGTGTGGGGAGAGTGAAAGAAAACTATCGATTGATTATATAATTATATAGTTCTTTTATGTTTGAATCAGTTCTTTAAATCAGATGCACATATTGTATAATTTCAAGAAAAATATTCAAAAGAAAGTGATTAAAAGCCTGTTGTGCTATTTGAAACACTGAGATTTATAATATAAAGAAAAAATGCCCATAGATATCAATCAAGTGATCAAGGACCCCACCCTCAGCTGTGTATTTCCTGGGCTATTATATTGGTTACTTTATCTCTAATTATATTGACCAGTTACAACTAACCTGAAATATTCAGATCAAATATTGATCTGGTATTGTTTAGTCAGTAAGTCATCTCCACTGACTCTTTGCAACCCCATGAACTCTAGCTCATCAGGCCCCTTTATGCATGGAATTTCCCAGGCAAGAATACTGGAGTGGGTTGCTATTTCCTCCTCCAGAGGATCTTCCCAACCCAGGAATTGAAGCCATATCTCTTCTGTCTCCTGCATTGCTGGTGTATTCTTTACAGCTAAGCCACCAAGGAAGGCTTTCTACTTAATTTTACATATTTTGGAATAAGCAGAGGAAAGCAAAGTTATATTTAAAGATTATGATTTTGGAGACATAATAATCTAGAAGTTAAATTCTGAACTTCAACTTGTTTATAAAATTTTAATTGTATTGGTGGTGTTGGCTTAGTTGCTAAGTTATGTCCGACTCTTGTGACCCCATGGACTAGCCTGCCAGGCTCCTCTGTCCATTGGATTCTCCAGGCAAGAATACTGGAGTGGATTGCCATTTCCTTCTCCAGGGCATCTTCCCAACCCAGGAATTGAACCCATTCTCCTGCATTGCAGGCAGATTCTTTACCAACTGAGCTAAATATTATTTTATAAAATATTAGTTCCAGCAAAGGGAAATACATAATAACACTATAATAGCTCAATCATCAAGCTTCATGTTAAGGACTCAAGAAAGAATGTGCCTATAGAAGTTGAAAAATTAATTTCCATGTTGAGAAAATATGAATATCATTGTACCTAAGTTACTTCCAAACAAAGCTATTTTATATTCTTTTTAAAATGCAGTTAAACATTTTTTTTTTGTCTTGACCAACTCTTGTTCTTCTAAAAGGAAATAAATTATATTTTTAGCTGTTACAATTTGTCAAATATTAGTAAAAAATACATAGGTGCAGACTTACATTTGAGAATGCCATTCTTAAATAATGCATTCCAATTTTAAAATAGTTCTTCCTTGATTTCAAGTGGCAAGTACACAGGAACTCTATGTCTTACTGAGATTTTTTTCAATATTAACTAGTACTGTAGACACCATTGCAAGAGAATTAATATAGCTTCCCTAAAAAAAGAAAATATTACTGACTGCATCAGCAATACAAATGGAATGTACTCATAATGGGTTTCTACTAATCCATTGTTAGTAGAAAGGGAAAATACAATTCTAATATAGATTCACAAAGTGTGAATTTAATTTGTACACTGCAATTCAATTTTGATACTATGATGACAAAGAGAGGCCAACAACTTATAAGCATCCTTCAGAAGATACGAAGCCTAGGTTTTACAATATTTGAATTTAAATGTAAGTAAAATGGCATTCTACCATTTTTTTTAAAAGTCTATGTGTTATCTTTATATCTAACTGGACAACATTATTCAAAGGGAAATCTGAAATTGTGTAGCCCACTAGACTACATTTTTTCTTCTCATACTGAGATTCAAATACACACTCATGATATGTAGTACAAGCTTTGGTAAATAAAATTTCAATATTAACACAGTACCTTCCTCTAAGGTAAGAGGGGTAGGGCTTCCTTCATAACTCAGTTGGTAAAGAATCTGCCTGCAATGCAAGAAATGTGGGTTCAATTCCTGGGTCATGAAGATCCCCTGGAGAAGGAAATGGCGACCCATTCCAATATTCTTGCCTGGAGAATCCCATGGACAGAGAAGCCTGACAGGCTAGAGTCCCTGGGGTCGCAAGAGTCAGACACCACTTAGCCACTTCAGAGAGAGAGAGAGAGAGACCTTCCCCTAATGTGATTTTGAGTGTTTACTGGCAACTTAAGTAAGTTGCTTTATACTAGTCACACTTTAGTAGGGGAACAGTGATAGTGTCTCTCTTTGGGATCTTTTTGATCCATCCAAATGCTTGTGCTTAGGAAAATCAGAGATTTAGCCAGGCCATAAATGAATTCTAGGGCAGCAGTGTTCAATAGAAATATAATGCCAACTACATATGGGAAATAGATGGGGAAACAGTGTCAGACTTAATTTTGGGGGGCTCCAAAATCACTGCAGATGGTGACTGCAGAAAAGAAATTAAAAGACACTTACTCACTGGAAGGAAAATTATGACCAACCTAGATAGCATATTCAAAAGCAGAGACATTACTTTGCCAACAAAGGTTCATCTAGTCAAGGCTATGGTTTTTCCTGTGGTCATGTATGGATGTGAGAGTTGGACTGTGAAGAAGGCTGAGCGCCAAAAAATTGATGCTTTTGAACTGTGGTGTTGGAGAAGACTCTTGAGAGTCCCTTGGACTGCAAGGAGATCCAACCAGCCCATTCTGAAGGAGATCAGCCCTGGGATTTCTTTGGAAGGAATGATGATAAAGCTGAAACTCCAATACTTTGGCCACCTCATGTGAAGAGTTGACTCATTGGAAAAGACTCTGATGCTGGGAGGGATTGGGGGCAGGAGGAGAAGGGGACGACAGAGGATGAGATGGATGGATGGCATCACTGACTCGATGGACTTGAGTCTGGGTGAACTCTGGGAGTTGGTGATGGACAGGGAGGCCTGGCATGCTGCGATTCGTGGGGTCGCAAAGAGTCAGACATGACTGAGCGATTGAACTGAACTGAACATATATAATAGATATTTTCTAGGAGGCACATGAAAACCTGTAAAAATAGTTGGGTAAAATATATTTCAGTATGATATTGTATTTCACCCAGCTTATCCAAATACTACCCAAATGCAGATTCAGACTTGTTACTGTTGTTTACTCAGCTAACTTTAGGTTCTCCTCCTGCAGAAATCCAGTTATATCCTTCTGTGCATCGTTCAATGAAACTCTTCTGTAACTTCTCTATTGGAAATCAAGTGTTATCTGCCAGTTGCCAAATTAGTATAAAATTATTCAGTTCTCATCTTACTTAGCCTTTCCTTCTATTAAATAAATGAACCTAATTTAGTGTGATGTTTCAGAATCATCCTCCAAAGAATAAAATACTAACCATGCACAAAACAAAGTCTTCTTGAAAGCATACTCTTTCTAAGTTTTCTTTGGTACACGTATCTCATTCATAGCTAAGTATATTTTAGCTCTGTCTTCATCCACTTCCTGCTTAATCAGAAGTGGGCATTAACCAGAAATCACATGTAAAGACTTTTAAAAATATAAATCCCTTGATATTTCTGGAGATTTTCATTTAATAATACTGATGTTCAACTGAGTTGTCTGTATATTTTAAAAGACTCAAGACTGATGTTAATATACAGGTTGGACTGAGAAACACTGATCAAACAGAGCCAACTGAACATATACTTCCACCCTCTCCATCCTGTTTTATGCCTCAGGATATCGATCCATTGTGATTCTTTCACCATAATTTGGCAAATCAAACACTTGTACACGTTTAACTGGACTTCAGTTAGGACCAGAGTGCTAATATAATTCTAGCTCAAGCTTTACCCCCTGGTCCCAGCCTCTTGATTTGAAAATTTTCTTATTTTTAAGCCAGAAGATAACTAAAATCTCATGCTAGGGCATATATTGGAGAAGGCAATGGCACCCCACTCCAGTACTTTTGCCTGGAAAATCCCATGGGGGCGGAGGAGCCTGGTGGGCTGCAGTCCATGGGGTCGCTAGAGTCGGACATGACTGAGCGACTTCATTTTCACTTTTCACTTTCATGCATTGGAGAAGGAAATGGCAAGCCACTCCAGTGTTCTTGCCTGGAGAATCCCAGGGACGGGGGAGCCTGGTGGGCTGCCATCTATGGGGTCGCACAGAGTCGGACATGACTGAAGCAACTTAGCAGCAGCAGTAGCAGGGCATATATGGTTTCTAATGATTCAGATTAGGGCCTTTATTATTTTTATAAAAAAATATAATACATTTTATTGAATTAAAAACTCTAATATATTTGCTTTTGTATGCGTTTGGTATCTCTGAATTTTTAAACCATTATATACCTATGCCATTTGTGTCTAATTTGTACTGGCTTAGAATTATATAAACATATTCACATTAGTATTTCAAGTTAAAAATGAATACTTTTCCCTTGAAATCACTGAGTTTAATTTTTTAATCAAAGCATTGGGTATGTATCATAACTCTAAAATAAATCTTTAGGACATGTAGCTATTATCACATTATAACTCAAGATGTGTGCCTTGAGAATATTTTTCATGATTCATTTATAATTAATGCTTCAAACATTTCACATATAATGATTTAACTATCTCAGATATTGAAACCAGTCAATATAATTTTACCACATAATCTCAACTAGTTCTATGAAAATGCAAATTAAAGAGCAGAGTATTAGGCAAATCGAATTTGCATGCATATGGTGTATATACATAAAATGATTCAGAATATTGGATATCATTACCCAGTCATTATACTCATAGACCATAATAAGGAACAAGAGGAATTTGCCACATAAAAGACATTAACAAAATGGAAAATTTTACAGGCATACAATTTATATCCAAAGCCCTAACACAGACCTGAATGCCAAAATTAAAATAGCTAAGAAAAGAAAGGTAAAAGCAGCATTTCTTTCAGCATTCTGAAGAGTAACTCTATAGTGAATAAAGTTAATGAGGTTGGATATTTTCTAGATCTCTTTAAAGGATTTGAAAATACATAATTTTTTCTATTTTAATATTGGGATAAATCACTAAAGTGAACATGAACATGTAGTATAATAATTTAGAGGTTAAGACCAATTTTTTAAATCAGCTGAGCTTTGAATTGTGGTATTACTATTTATTTATCTAGCATGCATTTCTTAACCTAAATCTGTGATTTTTTTTTGTACAATATAGAATCTATCGCCCAAATGTTCTCAGTATAAATATATAAAGTATTAATACAGTGTGTGCATATAGTGAATTTAAAGTATGATTACCTATTATGTTTTCTATTGAAACAAACTCACACTTTTATCCCTTTTCAAATGCTTTTTAAGAAGTGCAGCATAAACTTAAATCTTCTCATCTTAAATGATAAATAAATACATTTACTGGGAAAAATTCACATACCAAAACATGATATATTTCATAATTTGGATATTTAGAATGCTTCTTAAATTCCACCTTTAACAGTTTTGGAAGTAGAAGTATTAGAATACCTAGTGCTAAAGTACAAAGAAATCACTTAATATTTATTATTCAGAAACCAAATGTGGAAAAACATCCACAGCAAGTTTAAAGTGAAAAGAAATGAATTTGCATTCTATCTTGGCGTCTCAAGATGTGAAACCTTAATTTCAGGTTCTGCCTTTAACTTTCTGTGAAATTTTGAACAACTCACTAAACCTCAAAGAGAAAGAATATTCATCTATAGTTAATATCTACTTATTGAAATATCAAGCCCAAGTCTCTAATATTTGTCAGGTAAATCTCTGATAATCTTGAATAATTTAATGTCAAACCACAAAGCTGAGTAGTCAAATTCAAAATATATATCCAAGAGATCAAACATTACACTAATATTATTAGGTAAATCAGTATCATGTCTTAAAAATATAAATGAAAAACTGATTTACTCTTTTTCGATGTTCACATGAACACTGTAGCTGGGGCCAAAAGTACTACTCATTCAAAGTTGGAACTACCAACATTAAAGCTATATCTACTTGCAAAATGAAACTTTTGAGAAAAAATCCTGATAATATATATGTTTACTTTACTCTGGCACAAATATGTGTTCTGTAAACATGTACACTTATAATTCCTTAATGTTGATCCATCTTTGAGCCTGCGGCTGTATATATTTAAAAAAAAAAATGTAGTTACACATCTACTATAATATATATGTAAAGTATATATCAAATACTTTCTTAAAATACCATCTTAAGGATAAATCGTTAATTCATTTGTGGTTCTTGATATTAAATGTAGTTTAGATTCTCTGCCTCCATAATTGTTTTATCATTCAATGTATACATAGTTGGGGCTTCCCACGTAACATTAATGGCAAAGAACCCACCTACCAATGTAAGAGACATAAGAGATGTGGGTTCAATCCCTGGGTTGGGAAGATCCTCTAGAGGAGGACATGGCAACCCACTCCATTATTCTTGCCTGGAGAATCCCAGTGGAAAAGGGCTTTCCTGGCACCTCAGATAGTAAGGAATCTGCCTGCAATGTGGGAGACCCAGGTTCAGTCCCTGGGTACAGAAGATCCCTTGGGGAAGGAAATGGCAACCTACTCCAGTATTCTTGCCTAGAAAATCCTATGGATAGAGGAGCTTGGCAGGCTAGAATCCATGGAGTTACAAAGAGTCAGACATGACTGAGCAACTAATATAACATGGAATATGTAGTTGTATATGCGGTTAGTGCTGTACTCAATATATCAGCAAATTTGGAAAACTCAGCAGTGGCCACAGGACTGGAAAAGGTCAGTTTTCATTCCAGTCCCTAAGAAAGGAAATGACAAAGAATGCTCAAACTACCACACAATTGCACTCATATCACACACTAGTAAAGTAGTGCTCAAAATTCTCCAAGCCAGGCTTCAGCAATATGTGAACCGTGAACTTCCAGATGTTCAAGCTGGTTTTAGAAAAGGCAGAGGAACCAGAGACCAAATTGCCAACATCCGTTGGATCATCAAAAAAGCAAGAGTGTTCCAGAAAAACATCTATTTCTGCTTTATTGACTATGCCAAATCCTTTGACTGTGTGGATCACAATAAACTGTGGAAAATTCTGAAAGAGATGGGAATACTAGACCACCTGACCTGCCTCTTGAGAAATCTGTATGCAGGTCAGGAAGCAACAGTTAGAACTGGACATGGAACAACAGACTGGTTCCAAATAGGAAAAGAAGTACATCAAGCCTGTATATTGTCACGCTTATTTAACTTCTATGCAGAGTACATCATGACAAACGCTGGGCTGGAAGAAGCACAAGCTGGAATCAAGATTGCCAGGAGAAATATCAGTAACCTCAGATATGCAGATGACACTACCCTTATGGCAGAAAGTGAAGAACTAAAGAGCCTCTTGATCAAAGTGAAAGAGGAGAGTGAAAAAGTTGGCTTAAAGCTCAACATTCAGAAAACTAAGATCATGGCATCTGGTCCCATCACTTCATGGCAAATAGATGGGGAAACAGCACAAACAGTGTCAGACTTTAGTTTTTGGGGCTCCAAAATCACTGCAGATGGTGACTGCAACCATGAAGTTAAAAGACACTTACTCCTTAGAAGGAAAGTTATGACAAACCTAGATAGCATATTAAAAAGCAGAGACATTACTTTGTCAACAAAGTAATGTCAAGGCTATGGTTTTTTTCGTTGACATTGTCAACAAAGTAATGTCAACATTTCATTGACTTTGTCAACAAAGTAATGTCAAGGCTATGGTTTTTTCCATTTAGTCAAGGCTATGGTTTTTCCAGTGGTCATGTATGGATCTGAGAGTTGGACTATAAAGAAAGCTGAGCACAGAAGAATTGATGCTTTTGAACTGTGGTGTTGAAGAAGACTCTTGAGAGTCTCTTGGACTGCATGGAGTTCCAACCAGTCTATCCTAAAGGAGATTAGTCCTGGGTGTTCATTGGGAGGACTGATGTTGAAGCTGAAAGTTCAATACTTTGGCCACCTGATGCAAAGAGCTGACTTATTTGAAAAGACCCTGATGCTGGGAAAGATTGAGGGCAGGAGGAGAAGGGGATGACAGAGGATGAGATGGTTGGATGGCATCACCAACTCAATGGACATGAGTTTGGGTAAACTCTGGAAGTTGGTGATGGACAGGGAGGCCTGGCATGCTTCATTTCATGGGGTCACAAAGAGTCAGACACAACTGAGCAACTAAACTGAACTTAATATGCGATAAAAGCATATACGTGATTTTTGAACTTTAATATGTATGTAGGAGTGGAAACTGAGGTTAGGAGACTGGGAAATCATAGATGTAAGAGGAATGGCTTATTGGAAAAGTATCTGAAAATAATGCCTTATGAAATTTCTGGATGTGTCCGCTCTGCTCATTCATGACCGATTCTTTACAACCCAATGGACCATAGCCTGTCAGGCTTCTTGTCTATGGAATTTCCAGGCAAGCATACTGGAGTAGGTTGCCACCATTTCCTACTCCAGGGGATCTTCCCAACCCAGAGATCTAACCCGTGTTCTTGTGTCTCCTGCATTGGCAGGTGGATTCTTTACCATTAGCACCACCTGGGAAGCCCCTAAATTTGTGGATAAATATATAATTTTATCTTCAGATTAAATAAAATAATTTGTACTTACGTAAAACCTGTTAGAGGTAGTCTGCTGGTAATTAGGGAATTGTTGAGTTGACACCACAGCATATGGTGAAGAAATTTAAGCTACCAGGAATCTCTACTTATTCCACTGAAATAAAAGTGAAAGTGAAAGTTGCTCAATTGTGTCTTTGCAACCCTATGGACTATACAGTCCATGGAATTTTCCAGGCCAGAATACTGGCATGGGTAGCCTTTCTCTTCTCCAGGGGATCTTCCCAACCCAGGGATCAAACCCAGGTTTCCTGCATTGCAGGCTGATTCTTTACCAACTGAGCCACAGGGTAGCCCACTGAAATAGACCTGCAGACCATTTAAGTGGTTAAACAAACAAACTGATGAAATTATTAACTGTGATCAAGTTAAATGTAATTTGACTTCTTATTCTTTCCTCAAAGTACATTTATTAAAGTTTTAGTGCAAGATATCAGAAATTAAGCACAGATATTGATACCTTTCTTGTTTGATTTATCATATATGTTTAATTCATATTTATTTTCTTATCCAATCTCCAATATAAAATACATATTTGGCTGTGTTCATGTGCTAAGTACTGCTTTACTTTAGAAATTCAGTTCAGTTGCTTAGTCATGTTTGACTCTTTGGGACCCCATGAATTGCAGCACACCAGGCCTCCCTGTCCATCATCAATTCCCAGAGTTCAGCCAAACTCATGTCCATCGAGTTGGTGATGCCATCCAGCCATCTCATCCTCTGTCGTCCCCTTCTCCTCTTGCCCCCAATCCCTCCCAGCATTAGAGTCTTTTCCAATGAGTCAACTCTTCTCATGAGGTGGCCAAAGAATTGGAGTTTCAGCTTCAGCATCATTCCTTCTGAAGAACACCCAAGACTAATCTCCTTTAGAATGGACTGGTTGGATCTCCTTGCAGTCCAAGGGACTCTCAAGAGTCTTCTCTAACACCACAATTCAAAAGCATCAATTCTTTGGCACTCAGCTTTCTTCAAAGTCCAACTCTCACATCCATACATGACCACTGGAAAAACCATAGCCTTGACTAGACGGACCTTTGTTGGCAAAGTAATGTCTCTGCTTTTGAATATGCTATCTAGGTTGGTTATAACTTTCCTTACAAGGAGTGTCTTTTAATTAAAATACATTAAAAAATCCTTGCATTCTTATAAGGTGAGACAGCCACTGAATATATTAATAATAAATTTTTGAGTTACATAGTAAGTTAAAAGGAGACTAGTGGTAAGAAAAACCATAAAATAAAAAACTAAAAAGTAGGGATAGGGTGGGCTTGGAGTACCGCATTGTAATGTTAACTAGGTGGTGGAGATAGAACTCCCAAAGGGAAGGTGTCAAATGAGCAGATTTTAGACATACACATATGTAAAGGAAGGTATTTCTAAGTAGAGTAAGAAGCCAGTGCAGAGATCATCAAGGTTGGAACATGGATATTAAGGGAACTTAAGGAGGGCTTGAGTAACTAGGGTCATGTGAGAAGTAGCAAGTAAGGAACTGGGAGCTACTTAAGGTTTGCTCTTGCAGGGCACTGCACACTGACTGTTTCTTTTGGAGCCATTCTTGTGTTCTGCACAAGAGTGGTATGACCTAGATGATTTTTAAATAATTACTTTGGTAGATAGGCAGAGCATTTGTTACTGACCAGGGTTCTTGGATTCTAATCAATAGAAATGATGAGAAGGCAGAGGAAAAATTCAGGCAAGGCCTTACTGGGACTCGTGCTATAGCACAAGGGAGGGAAAACTGGTGACAGATTCCCTTGCTTGTTCCCAGAGGACGGCGTAAGCTGGCCCCTTATATAGGGTGAGGGTAGAGGCAGATCCTGAGGGGTGGCTTAGGTGGTCTGCACACCCCCTTAGTGGTACTGTATGTGGGGACCATGTGCAGTACCCTGCTTTTGCTCCTGACACTCAAAAGTAGCAGTTGGGTTTCTGGTTTTTTTTTTTTTTTTTTTTTGGTATGTACTCACAATAAACTGTGGAAAATTCTTCAAGACATGTGAATACCAGGCCACCTGACCTGCCTCTTGAGAAACCTATATGCAGGTCAGGAAGCAACAGAACTGGACATGGAACAACAGAATGGTTCCAAATAGGAAAAGGAGTACGTCAAGGCTGTATATTGTCACCCTGTTTATTTAACTTATATGCAGAGTACATCATGAGAAATGCTGGGCTGGAAGAAGCACAAGCTGGAATCAAGATAGCTGGGAGAAATATCAATAACCTCAGATGTGCAGATGACACCACCCTTATGGCAGAAAGTGAAGAGGAACTAAAAAGCCTCTTGATGAAAGTGAAAGTGGAGAGTGAAAAAGTGCTTAAAGCTCAACATTCAGAAAACTAAGATCAGTGCTAATGGAGTATTACTCAGCAATTAAAAAGAATACATTTGAATCAGTTCTAATGAGGTGGATGAAACTGGAGCCTATTATACAGAGTGAAGTAAGCCAGAAGGAAAAACACCAATACAGTATACTAACGCATATATATGGAATTTAGAAAGATGGTAACAATAACCCTGTGAATGAGACAGCAAAAGAGACAGTGATGTATAGAACAGTCTTATGGACTCTGTGGGAGAGGGAGAGGGTGGGAAGATTTGGGAGAATGGCATTGAAACATGTAAAATATCATGTATGAAACGAGATGCCAGTCCAGGTTCGATGCACGATACTGGACGCTTGGGGCTAGTGCACTGGGACGACCCAGAGAGATGGTATGGGGAGGGAGGAGGGAGGAGGGTTCAGGATGGGGAACACATGTATACCTGTGGCGGATTCATTTTGATATTTGGCAAAACTAATACAATTATGTAAAGTTTAAAAATTAAATAAAATTAAAAAATAAAAAAATAAAAGCACACACACACACAAAAAGAAAACTAAGATCATGGCATCTGGTCCCATTGTTTCATGGGAAATAGATGGGGAAACAGTGGAAACAGTGTCAGACTTAATTTTTGGGGCTCCAAAATCACTGCAGATGGTGACTGCAGCCATGAAATTAAAAGACACGTACTCCTTGGAAGGAAAGTTATGACCAACCTAGATAGCATATTGAAAAGCAGAGACATTACTTTGCCAACAAAGGTCTGTCTAGTCAAGGCTGTGGTTTTTCCAGTGGTCATGTATGGATGTGAGAGTTGGACTATGAAGAAAGCTGAGCGCTGAAGAATTGATGCTTTTGAACTGTGGTGTTGGGGAAGACTCTGAGAATCCCTTGGGCTGCAAGGAGATCCAACCAGTCCATTCTGAAGGAGATCAGCCCTGGGTGTTCTTTGGAAGGAATGATGCTAAAGCTGAAACTCCAGTACTTTGGCCACCTCATGCGAAGAGTTGACTCATTGGAAAAGAACTCTGATGCTGGGAGGGATTGGGGGCAGGAGGAAATGGGGATGACAGAGGATGAGATGGCTGGATGGCATCACTGACTCCATGGACATGAGTTTGGGTGAACTCCGGGAGTTGGTGATGGACAGGGGGGCCTGGCATGCTGAGATTCATGGGGTCGCAAAGAGTTGGGCACGACTGAGTGACTGAACTGAACTGAACAGCTGTTTTTATTTCCTTGTAGTTTCTTTATATTCTGTTGCTCAAGGAAGTGTTCCTCCAAGTGTAAGCATTGCAGCCAAGGGTCCCAGATCCCAGGTCCTGGTTTGCCTCACTCTGACCACACATGTGCAACAGTGGAAGGAGGGAAATTGACTCAACAACTTTTGGGACGACACTTTAGAACTCCTGTCTCAAAGGCCTCATGCAATCTGTGTACACCTCTTCCTTTCAGATTCATGTCATAGTAAGTGTTGTGGCAGGTCCTCTGTGCTGTCTGGGCCATCACCATGGTGAAGCTGAGCAAAATGGGGCCAAGCAGAGACTGCAGCTGCTTTTCCTGGGGGTCAGTTTGCCATTCCCTAGGGCTTTAGTCTTCTCCTGGTTTGCCTGGTCTACTTTGGGGATGAACAACTATATGGTCATCTGCATTTGGAAGCAGTCTTTGAACTGTAATTACCTAGAAGGTGTGTGCTCTGGCTGGGATAAGAAGTGAGACATGGTTCAGACATTCACCGGTCTGATGACATGGGGCTCTTATTTTCACACATGCATCTGTGGCAGAGTAAAACGTATACTGACTAAATTATAAAACATTGTTAATTTTTTTTTTTTTCAAAAAGTGCTTCAAAAATTTTTTCTGTAATAGGAGAATGAAGTAGGTTGTTAGCAATGGAGTTCGAGAGTTGGATTCTGTATGTATTTTTAAGTTATAATCAATGATTTTCAGATGGATTTTATGTAGAAGGTGAGAAAAAGGGAAGAGGCAAAGATGACAGTGTATTTTTTATCTGAGCAACCAAAATAGAGTTGCTGTTAATTGCTATTACTTAGAGCAGTGTTAGCACAATCATTGATATTTTGTTTTTAGACATGTTGAGTTACTTAGTAACGCAATATTTTGGCACTATTTAAATGTAAAATAACTTTTTAAGGAAGTAGCTAGGTATATGACTACAGTTAAAATGAAAGGCTCTGGTTATAATCAAAATAATTTGGAGTGTTATCAGATCAGTTCAGTCGCTCAGTCATTTCTGACTTTTTGCGACCTCATTGACTGTAGCATACCAGGCTTCCCTGTCCAACACCAACTCCCGGAGGTTGCTCAAACTCATGTCCATCGAGTCAGTGACGCCATCCAACCATCTTATCCTCTAGTGTCCCCTTCTCTTCCTACCTTTTTCCCCAGCATCAGGGTATTTTCCAATGGGTTGGTTATTTGCATCAGGTAGCCAAAGTATTGGAGTTTCAGTTTCAGCATCAGTCCTTCCAGTGAATATTTAGGACTGATTTCTTTTAGGATGGACAGGTTTGATCTCCTTGCAGTCCAGGGCACTCTCAACAGTCTTATCCAACACCACAGTTCAAAAGCATCAATTCTTTGGCGCTCAGCTTTCTTTATAGTCCAACTCTCACATCCATACATAACCACTGGAAAAACCATAGCTTTGACTAGATGGACCTTTGTCAGCAAAGTAATGTCTCAGTCTTTTAATATACTGTCTAGGGTGGTCATAGCTTTTCTTCCAAGGAGTAAGTGTCTTTTAGCTTCATGGCTGCAGTCACCATTTGCAGTGATTTTGGAGCCCAAGAAAATAAAGTCAGCCACTGTTTCCACTGTTTCCCCATCTATTTGCCATGATGTGATGGGACCAGATGCCATGATCTTTGTTTTCTGAATGTTGAGTTTTAAGCCAACTTTTTCACTCTCCTCTTTCACTTTCATCAAGAGGCTGTTTAGTTCTTCTTTGGATTTCTGCCATAAGGGTGGTGTCATCTGCATATCTGAGCTTATTGATATTTCTCCCGGCAATCTTGATTTTAGCTTGGGCTTCATCCAGCCTGAATTTTGCATGACGTACTCTGCATAGAAGTTAAATAAGCAGGGTGACAATATAGAGTCTTGACATACTCCTTTCCTGATTTGGAATCAGTCCATTATTCCATATCCATTTTCTAACTATTGTTTCTTGACCTCTTTCTCAGGAGGCAGGTAAGGTGGTCTGGAATTCTCATCACTTTAAGAATTTTCCACAGTTTGCTGTGATCCACACAGTCAAAGGCTTTAGTGTAGTCAATGAAGCAGACATAGGTGTTTCTCTGGAAACACCTTGCTTTTTCTGTGACCCAGTGGATATTGGCATTTTGATCTGTTTCCTCTGCCTTTTCTAAATCCAGCTTGTGCATCTGAAACTTCTCGATTCACATACTGTTGAAGCCTAGGCTTTCTCAATATTAAGCAAAGCACCAAAAGATTGTGGCAATGTATTTCTTTTTGTCAAGCATTTTAACTGTTTCCTTACATGCCTAGAAGTTTTCAGATCTTGATTGATTTAGTTTGTTGTTTGACCCCTGGGTACTATTTAAATGAAATCAATAAAATCATAAATCAGTATATGTTTTCTAAAAGTACCACAAATGAAATATCTCCTTTAAAAATCAAAGTCAATTTACATAAAGCACTAAAACAGAAAAATCTGAGAATATTATTTCAAATGTTAAGAAATTATAATTTAAATTTCAGCTTAAATGTTCTCAGAAAACTGTGTGGATATTTTATAATAGTTCTTTACAAAGGTTTTCAGGCTATAAATTGTTGCTTAGTACATCAGAATAATTATTTGAGGAGATGATTTGGTATTTCATTTCCTTTCCTTTTTTTTTTTTTAACTGAGCTTTTGTTTCCTATCAAGTTTGAAAGTCTTTATTTGGCAGTGATGGGTCTTATGGCTACATGCAGACTTTCTCTAGTTTCGCAAGAAGGGGCTACTGTCTACTTGCAGCAAGCAGGGCCTACTCTCCAGCTGCAGTACACACTGGCTTCTCACTGAAGTGCCTTCTATTGCTGCAGAGCACAGGCTCTAGGGCACAAGGGCTTCAGTAGTTGTGGCTCCTGGGCTCTAAAGCACAGGCTCAGTAGTTGGGATGCACAGGATTAGTTGCTCTGCAGCATGTGGGATCTTCTAGGACCAGGGATTGAACTGATGTTCCTTGCATTGAAAGCTGGAAACTTGCAAGTTCCATTGCACTGAACCACCAGGAAAGCCCTTCCCTCTTCTTTCTTAAATCTTCTATTATAGAAAAAAAAAAACTTCAATAATATTTATATTTTTAACTAAAATCAACAATATGTGTTGTTTAAGAACTTTTAGAATTTATTTAAAACCAGGAGAAATCTCATTGAGACTGCTAAATAAAGTTCTCAACAAAATTTTAAATTCTTGACAATTTCTATCTTTCAACTAAGTAATTAGCACTCTAAAATTAATTTTCCCTTGTTTAGCCTCTACACATGAACCACAGGAATCTGCCTGTTCAATTTTTTTCTCTTTTTATATCTCAACACAAAGCAGGCAGTCTTGTGAAAGTACAGATGTTCTCAAAATAATCATGTTTCCAGAGATGGAGAGCATGGAGAATCTTAATGGATTTGAAATATTTCCTAAAATTGGATGAGAATTTTTTTTAGCACATTTTAGTCTCCTGAAGTAGAAGCTTAAAGGATTGAGAATAAATCCACTTGTCTCCTCTCCAATTAAAATGGCAGCATTCCTGTTGTGCTAAGGACACACACAGATCCTAGATAGGTGCTAGATAGGTTGCTTTACAAAACTGAAAAACTAATTCTGTTTTGTTTAAATGAATACACTTAAGAGTTAGGATACAGAGCTCTCTTTTAATGCTCATTTGGAATTTGTATTCTAGAGGAGAAAAGTGTGAACAATAATGAATGACTTTAGGTATGAATCCTATCTCAGATATTTCATCTATGTTATTATCTGTTTCTTGCACAAGATGCATTTGGATCAAGTCTACTCTTATGTTTAGTTTCTAAATTTTGATTCTTCCTCTGAATTTGTTTCTAGTTTTGGATGAATTTTAGCACAGATCATATTACGTATAATTTTTCTTTCATTTTGCTCAATTATGTGTTAAAATTTGAAATGCTATATATGTGTATTCATAACTATCTCAAATCTGTTTTTCTACCCTTAAATCATCATAAAGATAACCACTAATTTGTGGTTTTACAAAAATCTGCTTATCCTTTTTATTTCCTTAGGAATTATGACATGTGAATATCTTAAATACTATCTGAATGGACCTATAGGGAATTGTTGGAGGAGGTCATTAAGAGGACATGACCATTGGTTGACATGTGAAATTGACCTAGGCAATCAGGGGCTCATCACCCCTCCCCTGTGGGTGTGGAGATCTACTCATCTTACAATTTCCCAAGACAAGTCTGGTGAGTAAGTTCCTTTGATTATTAAACATGCCATTTATCACTCAGGAGTGGACTGCTTCTTCCTTTGGTCTCTCTTTGATGACCATATATGAGGGCCAGTTTGTGAACCAACAAGGATAAGTATCAGTCATTTATATATCAGTGGTTCTACCATGAAGAGAGGTTTTCCTGTGCTGATCAAAATACATATGTAGAATAAAACCTGTCTTAACGGGACAGAATATTTAAGTTCTTTGCTCTAAATTTCTCTGACCATGGTTCTATCAGTTTACATAAGAAGTTGTATATTTTATGCTGCTGTAGCAGTTTTCCAGTTTTTTAAATGTATATATTGTGCCTTTCCAATCCCAAAGAAAGGCAATGGCAAAAAATGCTCAAACTACCACACAATTGCACTCATCTCACACACTAGTAAAGTAATGCTCAAAATTCTCCAAGCCAGGCTTCAGCAATACGTGAACCATGAAATTCCAGATGTTCAAGCGAGTATTAGAAAAGGCAGAGGAACCAGAGACCAAATTGCCATCATCCGCTGGATCATCAAAAAAGCAAGAGAGTTCCAGAAAAACTTCTATTTCTGCTTTATTGGCTATGCCAAAGCCTTTGACTCTGTGGATCATAATAAACTGTGGAAATTCTGAAGGTGATGAGATACCAGACCACCTGACCTGCCTCTTGAGAAACTTGTATGCAGGTCAGGAAGCAACAGTTAGAACTAGACATGGAACAACAGACTGGTTCCAAATAGGAAAAGGAGTACTTCAAGGCTGTATATTGTCACCCTGCTTATTTAATTTCTATGCAGAGTACATCATGAGAAACACTGGGCTGGATGAAGCATAAACTGAAAAAAAGTTTGCCAGGAGAAATATCAATAACCTCACATATGCATGACACCACCCGTATGGCAGAAAGGAAAGAAGAACTAAGAGCCTCTTGATGAAAGTGAAAGAGGAGAATGAAAAATTTGGCTTAAAGCTCAACATTTAGAAAACAAAGTTCATGGCATCCAGTCCCATAACTTCATGGCAAATAGATGGGGAAACAGTGGAAACAGTGGCTGACTTTATTTTTCTGGGCTCCAGAATCACTGCAGATGGTGATTGCAGCCATCAAATTAAAAGACGCTTGCTCCTTGGAAGGAAAGTTATGACCAACCTAGACAGCATATTAAAAAGCAGAGACATTACTTTGTCAACAAAGGTCCGTCTAGTCAAGGCTATGGTTTTTCCAGTAGTTATGTAGGGGTGTGAGAGTTGGACTATCAACAAAGCTGAGTGCAGAAGGTTTGATGCTTTTGAACTGTGGTGTTGGAAAAAACTATTGAGAGTCCCTTGGACTACAAAGAGATCCAACCTGTCCATCCTAAATGAGATCAGTCCTGGGTGTTCATTGGAAGGACTTATTTTGAAGCTGAAACTCCAATATTTTGGCCACCTGATGCGAAGAGCTGACTCATTTGAAAAGACCCTGATACTGGTAAAGACTGAAGGCAGGAGGAGAAGGGGATGACAGAGCATGAGATGGTTGGATGGGATCACTTACTAATGGAAATGAGTTTGGTTAAACTCCAGGAGTTGGTGATGGACAGGGAGGCCTGGCATGCTACAATCCATGGGGTCGCACAGAGTTGGACATGACTGTGGAACTGAACTGAACTGAAAATCTGAAGAGTGGTAAGTAAATCTATGACCACTAAGGAGAGCATGGTATCAAAGAAATGCTCTGTGGTATTCTCCCCTAGTATTAATACTGCTAATGAATATATCCTGTACTGACTGAACACAATTCTGAAGAAAACTGTGGAAATCTCAGTAAAAGACAAGTCTTCCTTTTATGAGAAAAACATGACTGTAAGTGTACATCTGGGCTATGCAATCACTAGTGATACCAAATAATAGACTTGCTATAAACCATGTGTGTTTATATCAGTTGTTTTGATAACTTTCCATTGTTTCCAGTGGTTTTTAAATTGATATTTTGGGATTTTTAAGTGTGTTAAATTTAAGTTTGATTTCTATCTGGGGAACTTCAGATATTTATATCTAACTGCTTATTTAGTATTTCTGGAATTTAAGTAACATACACAAGTCAAAAATAAACCTAGCAGTATTTTATGCTGTTTATTATGTGTATGATACAAATAGTTTCTATTGATAAGCTATAGTTCAAATATGAAAACTCTTCCCTAAAGAGAATAACTTCTCTTGGAACATGTACAAAATACTTCATCAATAATTCCCTTTATGTTTCATGCTTTTTGTGAACTCTGCAACCTGAGTGGGTTATAAAAAGAACAATAACTTCTTGGGTATTGAAGATTCTGCAACTCCAAGTAACATAGTCATGCCAGAAATTAACTATATGTCATGTTTGCTTATCTAATACCATCTAAATACCTCATTCAAGAGTTGGAAAGAGTATAAAGATCATTCTATATAGTTACAGTCCAGGAAAAGACTGTTACATCCACCTGAAAAACAATGCCCTCCTCTTTCAAGCCACAACATATGAAAAGGTATCTCCAGGTGCAAACAAACATAAATTGTGATTGGTTGGAATAGACTTAAATGTCAAATAGTTTTGTTTCAATCTGAAGCATGGCTCCAAACCATTGATTTTGTTTTGGGGGTGGGAGAAAGGGAAGGTCAGTTTGCAGTGGAGTCTGATTAGACAATATTGATGGTGCTGGAGGACATAGCCCGTGAAAAGCCCCTAAAGGTATATTTTGAAAGTACTGATATGGGGGAGGCACAGGTGGTCTTGTATGGCCTGAATATTTCATGAGTTATTTGGTAATCAAAGCAAGGCATTGCGTGAAGCTGCTTTTAGGAAAATGATTTACTCAAATTGTAGAGAAATTGAATAATGTGACTCAGATTGCTGGGGTAAGTGTCTTTGAAAAGCCATCATGGTCTCAGGACCCCAAGAAGTAACTGGAATTCAGGGCAAAGCAAAGTGTAGAACATGAATAGTAATTATACACAAAACAAAACAGAGAAACAAGACAGTATCAGTTGTTTCTCAAGTGCCTGGGAGAGAAGTGACTTCCTTGGTGGTTCAGATGGTAAAGTGCCTGCCTACAATGTGGATACCCAGGTTCAATCCCTGGGTCAGGAAGATCCCCTGGAGAAGGAAATGGCAGCCCACTCTGTATCCTTGTCTGGAAAATCCTATGGACGGAGGAGCCTGGTGTAGGCTACAGTCCATGGGGTCGCAAAGAGTGGGACACAACTGAGCGACTTCACTTTCATTTTCTTTCACTTTCTGGGAGAGAAATATGGGTAGAAATAAACATGGTTTAAATGGATATATTTGGTTCCCTTCACTGTTTCCTGGTGGCTCAGATGCAATGCTGGAGACCCTGGTTTATTCCTTCTGTTGGGAAGATCCCCTGGAGAAGGGAGTGGTTACTCACACCAGGATTTATTGCCTGTAGAGCTCCAGCAACAGTGCAGTCTGGTGGGTTACAGTCCATGGGGTTGCAAAGAATCAGACACAAGGATGCCGGGAGCCGGTGAGGCATTCCGCTCGTGACAAAGGTCATGAGGAAGGAGGCTCGGCATACGCAAAGGCGGGATCGAGCCTCAGGAGTCCGCCCGGATATTCTCGAGCATTTTCCCCCAAAAAACCAGAGTCTGCCTACTTTATTGCTTTGTGCTCTCACCTCTGACTTTACTGGGGGCTGTCCCCTACCACCATCTCACTCTCTCTGTCAAAGAGTTAACTTACAGCTCCAAGTAATAAAGTTCCTGGGCAATTAGGAGTGTTTAAATCCAAACCCCTCAGATGGCTCTCTAACTCGCCTGACAAGTTTACCCGGACTCCTACAGCTATGCATACAATTGTTTACAGTCTCCCAGCCTCAAGGCACGGGAAGCTTAAGATATTCAAATAGCTTAAGAGCCTCTCAGAGAGTTAGAAACTGTCAAAATAAACTAGTAAAGGATTTCATTGATGAGTCAATGTTTGTTGCCAAGTTTTCACATCCCCTGAATTGTATCCTTGAATATGTATTAATTAATAGTTGGTATGTAGAAAAAATAAGTAGTGGCCTTGGTGTTAGTAACTTTAGACCCTTAAGGTAATAAATTCTTTCCTTTGTTGTAAACCCATTACACATCCGCCCTATAGGAATGCAATTTTATCTTCGGAAGATGGCGCCAAACCTTAAAATAATTACTCTTAGAGAAAATAAGTCTTTGTTGATAAGTCCTTGTCAAGAGTCATAAAATGTTAGTAGGCCTTCTGGCCAGAAGATGATGTAAATCACCTAAACCATTTGTATACGATAAATTTGCAGGAAAGAAACCCTGGTTTTTGATAAGAATCAAAGACTGCTGACTTTGCATCCCCTATTATCCTCTATGTGTAACTTAGGGTATAAAAGCCCCTGTTAAAAATAAAGCTATGGGCCTTGCTCACCAATGCTTGGTCTCCCCATGTCATTCTTTCCTTTAACTTCTGGCTGAAGTCTCCATCTGGAGCGTGGATATCCTCTGCGACCACTTATTTGCCTGGGCTTCTAAGACCCACTCGAGAAGGTGTCTAAGGTGGGGCACCTTCTGCTATTCGAGAGGGCGCCTGCGGCCTCCGTGGTCAGAGCTAACCTGGTGTCACGGGTTATATTGATTTTCCGCGTAAACCAAGCTACTCAGTCTCTTTTCTCCACTGAATTTCCCTACTGAGCTATCCTCATTCTATTACTCTTTATATCTCTAATTACCATTTGAATAGGTCGCCGACGCCGTCTCCCCTTCGAATACCCTGGATCAGCCGGGGCTGGACCTCGGCACACAACTGAGCAACTAACACTTCCACACATTGTTGTTTACATGCTAGGTCATGTCCAACTCTTTTGCAAGCCCATGGACTGTCCTCCCCCAGGCTCTTCTGACTGGGTTGTTTGTTTTTATATTGAGCTGCATGAGCTGTTTGTAAAGTTTGGAGGCTAATCCCTTGTCAGCCGCATCGCTTGCAAATATTTTCTCCCATTCCATATATTGTCTTTTGGTTTTGCTGATGCTTTCCTTTGCTATGCAAAAGCTTTTTGAGTTTGATTAGGTCCCATTTCTTTATCTTTGGTTTTATGTCATTTGCCTTGAGAGACTGATCTAAGAAAATATTGCTACAGTTTATGTCAGAGAATGTTTTCTCTATGTCTTCTTCCAAGAGTTTTATGTTAACATACCTTAAAGTCTTTAAACATTTTGAGTTTTTCCTTTTTTTTTTCTGTATATGATGTGAGAGAGTATTCTGATTTCATTGATTTATACAAGGCTGTGTCCAGCTTTCCCAATATCACTTGCTTAAGACTCTCTTTTCTCCATTGTATATTCTTACATCCTTTGTCATAAATTAATTGACGATAGGTGTGTGGGTTTCTTTCTGGGCTCTCTATTCTGTACCATTGATCTATATACCTGTTTTTTGTGCCAATACTTTGCTTTTTTGATTATTGTAGCTTTGTAGTATTGTCTGAAATCTGGGGGGTTGTACCTCCAGCTTTGTTCTTTTTCCTCAGTATTGCTTTGGCAATCCTGGGTCTTTTGTGGTTCCATATAAAAAAATGCCATGGGTATTTTGATAGGGATCACATTAAATCTGTAGATTGCCTTGGGTAGTATGACCATTTGTTTTTGTTGTTTAGTCACTAAGTTGTTTCCAACTATTTGCGACCCCGTGGACTGTAGCACACCAGGCTTCTCTGTCCATGGGATTTCCCAGATAAGAATAATGGAGTGGGTTGCCATTTCCTTCTCCAGAGGATCTTCCCAACTCAGGATTGAGCCCATATCTCCTGCTTGGCAGGCAGATACTTTACCACTGGGCTCAGTGGTAAAGAATCCGCCTGCCAATGCAGGAGTTATAGGAGTCACAGGTTCAATTCCCAAGGTGGGTAAGATCCCCTGGAGGAGGAAATGGCAACCCACTCCGGTATTCTTAACTGGAAAATCCTATGGACAGAGGAGCCTGGCAGGTGACTGCCCATGGGGTCACAAAAAGTCAGACATGACTGAGTGACTGGCCACAGAAGTACACACTTATTGTATAGCACAGGGAACTATATTCAGTATCTTGTAATAAGGTATAATGGGAAATAATCTGAAAAAAGAGTGTAAATATATCTGAATCATTTTGCTGTAGACTTGAAACTAACATAATATTATAAATAAATTGTACCTCAATCAAGAAAATTTTAAAAAGGAACTGTGAAAGTGAACTAAAAATGAGGATAGCTATTAGGATTTGTAGAACAAGATGTTTTTTAAGCTGGAAAATATATTATTGCTATTATTTTCAGTGAGGGAGGTAATTATATAGGGAGGAACAAAAACCAACTGTAGGAGATATTTTGATACATTGTTGAGTTGGCAGAACAAATCAGATGTAATTCAAAAGTGAAGTTATTAAGATGTGAAGAGACATATCAGCAAAGATAAATGGATGACAAATAAAACATATGAAAAGATACCACTGTGAGATATTACTGCATACCTAATGCTATGCTATGCTAAGTCACTTTAGTCGTGTCCAACTCTGTGTGACCCCATAGACAGCAGCCCACCAGGCTCCCCTGTCCCTGGGATTCTCCAGGCAAGAACACTGGAGCGGGTTGCCATTTCCTTCTCCAATGCAAGAAAGTGAGAAGTGAAAGTGAAGTCGCTCAGTCGTGTCCGACTCTCAGCAACCCCATGGACTGCAGCCTACGAGGCTCCTCCATCCATGGGATTTTCCAGGCAAGAGTACTGGAGTGGGGTGCCATTGCCTTCTCCGAATAGAACGGTTAAAATCCAACACACTAACAGAGCAAATTTTGGTAAGAATATTGAGCAATTCATTCCTTGCTGGTGGGAATGCCAAATGGTATAGCCATTTTGAAAGAGAGTTTGGCAGTTTCATCAAAGCTAAACACAGGGTTACTGTAAGATCCAGGACTCTCACATTTAGATTTTTACCCAAATGAGGTGAAAACTTCTGTATACACAAAAATCTGCACATGAATGTTTAAAGCGGCTTTATTCATAACTGCCAAAACCTGAAAGGAAACAAGATAGTATAGATACTGTAATGTTACATATAGGTCACTGTGCATTTGTCAAAACCCATAAAACTGTACAACACAAAGAAATACGCTCTAATGTAAACCATGGTCTTAAGTTAATAATAGTACATTGATGTTGTTTCATCAGTTATATATACAAACTCTAACTTCTGAGTATTTTTTCTATAAGTTAAAACTGCTCTAAAAATTACTATTCAAGCATGAAAAAAAATAAGTATAAAAATATTAAAAGGAAATAGAGGAATTATCTTCTGATAAAAGAGATCCTTGGTAACAGTTGGGTAATCAGCACATTCAGGTGTAGATCCTGGTAAATGAGGAAATAAGAGGATGAGAGATGGTGGAAATTATGTTTTGATTGTTTCAAATTTCTCAGTAAAATCAGAGGAAAAGTTTTAATCTCAGAGTGAGAATATTTAAGTGTTAGAACTTTGAGATAAGCATAGAATATATGAAATAATCTCCTAAGAATAGAAAAATCAATGCAAAAGGCAAGCATAGGATAATTGCACTGCAATTAAGGGCCCGGTTGACATCTGTGGTTTTAAGTTTAAAGCAAGACCAGGCGATGTGGTTTGGGATGAGGTTTTTCTATTCCTCCAGACTAACTGAGATGTATGTTACATCTGTAGGATAGAAAGAATTTGGATTTAACCAGAGTTGTGGTTTTGCAAGCAAATATGATAAACTGAGACGGAAAGGAAGAAAGTGTATGAAAAGGAGTAATTTTAATGAATTACCATAGGCCAATTAATTACCTACCATGTTTGCTATCAGTTCAGTTCAGCCAACTCTTTGTGACCCCATGAACCGCAGCACGCTAGGCCTCCTTGTCTATCACCAACTCCCGGAGTCCACCCAAACCCATGTCCATTGAGTCAGTGATGTCATCCAACCATCTTATTCTCTGTCATCCCCTTCTCCTCCTGCCTCAATCTTTCCCAGCATCAAGGTCTTTTCAAATGAGTCAGCTCTTCGCATCAGGTGGCCAAAGTATTGGAGTTGCAGCTTCAAAATCAGTCCTTCCAATGAACACCCAGGACTGATCTCCTTTAGGATGGACTGGCTGGATCTTCTTGCAGTCCAAGGGACTCTGAAGAGTCTTCTCCAACATCACAGTTCAAAAGCATCAATTATTCTGTGCTCAGCTTTGTTTATAGTCCAACTCTCACATCCATACATGACCACTGGAAAAACCATAGCCTTGAGTAGATGGACCTTTGTTGGCAAAGTAATGTCTCTGCTTTTTAATATGCTGTCTAGGTTGGTCATAACTTTCCTTCCAAGCAGCAAGCGTCTTTTAATTTGATGGCTGCAATCACCATCTGCAGTGATTTTGGAGCCCAGAAAAATAAAGTCAGCCACTGTTTCCACTGTTTCCCCATCTATTTGCCATGAAGTGATGGGACCGGATGCCATGATCTTAGTTTTCTGAATGTTGAGCTTTAAGCCAACTTTTTCACTCTCCTCTTCAGCACAGACTGACAGGCTTTAACAACAGAAATTTATTTTTTCACTGTCTGGATGCCAGAAATCCAAGAACAAGGTACAATCACCTTTGTTTCTTTGGAGGCCTCTCTCACAGTTCAGTCAAGTTCTTTACCACTTTATGAAAAGGATTGCCCTTCCTCTGGTTTCAAAAAACATATTCTCCTTTTCCATCTGAGTCTTAACTAGAATCACCTCTAATTTCCATGTTCCTAACAGTCTCTTCAAAGTAATCAAGATTTTTTCTAACATGCAGCTCAAAACTCTGCCTGTCTTTACCTCTTTCCCAGTTCCAAAGCAATCTCCATATTTTGGGGGATTTGTTACCACAGCACCCCATGTCTCTGTACCAACCTCTTTATTATTTGTTGGGGCTGCCATCTTCCCTGGTATTTCAGCTGGTAAATAATCAGCCTGCAATGTAGGAGACCCTGGTTCAATTCCTGGGTTGGGATGTTCCTCTGGAGTAGGGATAGGCTACCTACTCCAGTATTCTTGGAGTACCCTGGTGGCTTAGATGGTAAAGAATCTGCCTTCAGTGTGGGAGACCTGGGTTCAATCCCTGGGTTGGGAAGATCCCCTGGAAGAGGTCATGGTGACCCACTCCAGTATTCTTGCCTGGAGAATCTCCATGGACATAGGAGCCTAGTGGGCTAAAGTCCATGAGGTCGCAAAGAGTCAGACATGACTGAGTGACTAAGCACAGCACAACCATAACACAATACCACAGACCACAGGTTTAAACAATAAACATTTATTTTTTCACAGTTCTGGAGGTATAAATTCAATATCAAGGTGATGGTAAACTTGGTTTCTTCTGAGGCCTTTATTCGTGTCTTGCAGATGGCCACATTGTTGCTGTGTCCTCTCATAGTCTTTTTCTGTGCACATACATCCCTGGGTTTTCTATGTACATCCAAATTTTATCATAAGGACAACAGTCAAACTGGACCAAGGCCCACACGTATGATCTCATTTAATCTTATTTATCTCTTAAATGGCCTTATCTTCCAATACAGTCATATTCTGGGGTACTGGAAATTAGGCCTTCAGTATATGGATTTCAGGGGGACACATAATGCCATATAATTCAGCACATCATGCCGTATAATTTAATCTTGGAAGGAAGGGAAGAAGGCCAGTCAGTAGAAGTGAAAAAGTAATAGAATCCATGGATGGGAGCTCATCTTAATGTCAAAGGATTGGTATTCAGAGTTAAGATACTTGGAGATGAGATTATGGAGTATTTGCAGTTGTTGATAATGGCATGGGCTAAATATTTCTATGGAAACCAAAGAGACGAGATCAGTGGGAAAAACAATCTCAAGGGCCTAAAAAGCTAAAGTCATTGGAAGGATCATGTAGGTGTATTTTGACATAAGAGATTTTCAGTGGAAATCATGTAGAATATGGTGTGGGAGGGAAGGGTATACAATATTGAGGAATCAGGACTTCCATCTTAGGGATATTGTATGGCAACAAAAATCAAGTGTATTTGATGATCCAGTTTGATCACATGAGATTCAAAACTAGAGGATTTGGGGATGAAGGAAGGAGAATTATATGAAAAAAGCAATAAACTACAGACCTTTGGAGGCTTGAGAAATACATAGTTTTGCCTGCAGAGAAATCAGAGTCCTCAGGGAAGAATTAGGTTTCCTTTAGGGCAAGAAGGTATAGAAAATATTTTTAAAAGTTTAGTGATGATGTATCATTAAATTTAGTGGTCTAGGAGTTTTGAAAGGGTGAAATAATGGGGCCTAATAGGGTTCTATTTGAAATATTTTAGAAATTAAAGCAGGTTTGAATGGTCTTAGGTATTGGGCATGAGTGGCTCAATATAGGGCCATATGGACATATGTGTGCAGAAGGTGAGAGATGACCTGGAATGCTGGGCCTTGCTATGATGACTAAGAGAAGATGAAATGTCCTATTTAAATTAATCTTGATAAATTCAAGGCCGATTGTGATGGCAAGGCTGTCCATAGAAGAGAAGATTTCTGTCATTCTCCCTAGACACTAAGTAATAGAGGCAGAGGTGTCTGGCAAAGTGTTGTCTTAATTCTTGTGCTCAAACTTGATACTGGAGAAAGAGGTTCTAAGGGAAGCTTGCCATAGACCCAGTATGGGATTCATGTGGTTTGTTTCCACTGCTGTTCTTCATGACATCTCTTTATTATAACTAATTGATAGCACATGCCACCCAATATACAGATATTTATCTGGAAAATATCACACACACAAAAAAGCACACAATATCAAAAATGGATGTTGGCCTGTGCTGGTCAGGTTAGAAGTATACTTTCTCCTGTTAAAGACATTTACTAACTTCTCTGATTTAATGCTACAGTTTAGTCTAGAGTTAAGCTGATTATTTTGCCCTCCTAAAAGTTAAGTGCCCCAGACTATTGATATTTGATGGCAGATACAAATCTGAGGGACTTTAGAGACATGCTGACAGGCATAACTGAAGGGCAAATCTCAGGCTCTGTAAATGCCTTGATTTTTAAAAAAAGTCATGTAAAGAACAAGTTGTTATTTCTTATATCCACTATTCCTAGGATAGAGGCATACATTTTGGCAGGTTTTAGTGGGTTTTCTACAAATTTTGAATACAAACACATATGTATTTGTATTCAAAAACTTCAAAAACTTTGAAGTCAGTTTCATTAACTGACTTCAAAGTCAGCCTGCTTTCGGTTGGGTCCTTTTTGGAGAGGGTTTATGAGCTATTAAGATTGCATTGTAAGAATCTCTTTTTTTTTTTTTTTGACCCTTTAAACCAAGTATATCTCATTTTCAGGTCAGGAAGGTCTAAGAAACCAGTGACACATTTTGATAGGGGAAATACAAGAGGAATATGTGGGTTTTATTATTAATTCAATTATTATTTCAGCAAATGACTTTTTTCTTTTGAGAAACAACTCTTAGTTTGTTGAAGTTTCCTTTGCAAATCAAATGTCTAACTGTAAAACAGTAACTGACCATGAAACCTAAGGTGCCTATCATATGATATGTGTTCTATAATTTTCTGAATCCAGCTGAAGTTGAATGGTTCTATGAAGACCTACAAGATCTTTTAGAACTAACACCCAAAAAAGATGTCCTTTTCATTATAGGGGACTGAAATGCAAAAGTAGGAAGTCAAGAAACACCTAGAGTAACAGGCAAATTTGGACTTGGATTACAGAATGAAGCAGGGCAAAGACTGATAGAGTTTTGCCAAGAAAACACACTGGTCATAGCAAACACCCTCTTCCAACAACACAAAAGATGATTCCACACATGGACACCACCAGGTGGTCAACACTGAAATCAGACTGATTATATTCTTTGCAGCCAAAGATGAAGAAGCTCTATACAGTCAGCAAAAACAAGACTGGGAGCTGACTGTGGCTTAGATCATGAACTCATTATTGCCAAATTCAGACTTGAAGAAAGTAGGGAAAACCACTACACCATTCAGGTATGACCTAAATCAAATCCCTTATGATTATACAGTGGAAGTGAGAAATAGACTTAATGGACTAGATCTGATAGACAGAGTGCCTGATGAACTATGGACAGAGGTTCATGACATTGTACAAGAGACAGGGATCAAGAACCTCCCCAAGAAAAAGAAATGAAAAAAAAGCAAAATGGCTGTCTGAAGAGGCCTTACAAATAGATGTGAAAAAAAGACAAGTGAAAAGCAAGAGAAAAGGAAAGACATACTCTTTTCAATGCAGAGATCCAAAGAATATCAAGGAGGTAGGAAAGCCTTCCTCAGTGATCAATGCAAAGAAATAGAGGAAAACAACAGAATGTGAAAGACTAGAGATCTCTTCAAGAAAGTAGAGATAACAAGGGAACATTTCCTGCAAAGATGGGCTCAATAAAGGATAGAAATGGTATGGACCTGACAGAAGCAAAAGATACTAAGAAGAGGTGGCAAGAATACACAGAAGAACTGTACAAAAAGAGCTTCACGACCCAGATAATCACAAAGGTGTGATCACTCACCTAGAGCCAGACATCCTGGAATGTGAAGTCAAGTGGGCCTTAGAAAGCATCACTACGAACAAAGCTAGTGGAGGTGATAGGATTCCAGTTGAGCTATTTCAAATCCTGAAATATGATGCTGTGAAAGTGCTGCACTCAATATGCCAGCAAATTTGGAAAACTCAGCAGTGGCCACAGGCCACAGTTTTCATTCCAATCCCTAAGAATGGCAATGCCAAAGACTGCTCAAACTACCACATAATTGCACTCATCTCACATGCTAGTAAAGTAATGCTCAAAATTCTCCAAGCCAGGCTTCAGCAATACACGAACCATGAACTTCCAGATCTTCAAGTGGGTTTTGGAAAAGGCAGAGGAGCCAGAGATCAAATTGCCATCATCCACTGCATCATCGAAAAAGCAAGAGTTCCAGACATCTATTTCTGCTCTATTGACTATTCCAAAGCCTTTGACTGTGTGGATCACAATAAACTGTGGAAAATTCTGAAGGAGATGGGAATACCAGACCACCTGACCTGCATCTTGAGAAGTCTGTATGCTGGTCAGGAAGCAACTGTTAGAACTGGACATGGAACAGACTGGTTCCAAATAGGAAAAGGATTACGTCAAGGCTGTATATTGTCACCCTGCTTATTTAACTTATATTCAGAGTACATCATGAGAAACTCTGGGCTGGAGGAAGCACAAGGTAGAATCAAGATTGCCGGGAGAAATATCAATAACCTCAGATATGCTGATGATACGACCCTTATGGCAGAAAGTGAAGAAGAATTAAAGAGGCTCTTGATCAAAGTGAAAGAGGAGAGTGAAAAAGTTGGCTTAAAGCTCAACATTCAGAAAAAGAAGATCATGGCATCTGGTCCCATCACTTCATGGCAAATAGATGTGGAAACAGTGGCTGACTTTATTTTTGGGGGCTCCAAAATTGCTGCAAATGGTGACTGCAAACATGAAATTAAAAGACACATACTCCTTGGAAGGAAAGTTATGACCAACCTAGATAGCATATTCAAAAGCAGAGATTACTTTGCCAACAAAGGTTCCTCTAGTCAAGGCTATGGTTTTTCCAGTGGTCATGTATGGATGTGAGAGTTGGACTGTGAAGAAGGCTGAGCACCGAAGAATTGATGATTTTGAACTGTGGTGTTGGAGAAGACTCTTGAGAGTCCCTTGGACTGCAAGGAGATCCAACCAGTCCATTCTGAAGGAGATCAGCCCTGGGATTTCTTTGGAAGGAATGATGCTAAAGCTGAAACTCCAGTACTTTGGCCACCTCATGAGAAGAGTTGACTCATTGGAAAAGACTCTGATGCTGGGAGGGATTGGGGGCAGGAGGAGAAGGGGACGCCAGAGGATGAGATGGCTGGATGGCATCACTGACTCGATGGACGTGAGTCTGAGTGAACTCCAGGAGTTGGTGGTGGACAGGGAGGCCTGGCGTGCTGCGATTCATGGGGTCACAAAGAGTCGGACACGACTGAGGGACTGATCTGATCTGATCTCTCTATGAAAGACTGGGAATGATCAGATTCTAAAGTCATCCTTTCATGTTATGTTATACATTGATATCAGAGAAGGCAATGACACCCCATTCCAGTGCTTTTTCCTGGAAAATCTCATGGACAGAGGAGCCTGGTGGGTTGCAGGCCATGGGGTCGCGAAGAGTCGGACACGACTGAGCAACTTCACTTTCACTTTTCACTTTCATGTATTGGAGAAGGAAATGGCAACCCACTCCAGTGTTCTTGCCTGGAGAGTCCCAGGGACGGGTAGCCTGGTGGGCTGCCATCTATGGGGTCGCACAGAGTCGAACACGACTGAAGCGAGGTAGCAGCAGCCGCATACATTGATATACTTTGTGTCTTTCACACTAAAAAGGAAGCTTCATGAGTAACAATAGTGTTTTACATGTGGCATACTGTATTGCCAATAATTAGACACATAGTAATAACATAAAATATATGTGTATATACACATATATGTGTGTGCATACGTGCTAATTCGTTTCAGTATGTCTGGCTCTGTATGACCCTTCGGATTGTAGTGCACCACTCTCTTCTGTCCATGGGATTCTCCAGTCAAATACTGGAGTGAGTTGCCATTTCCACCTCCAGAGGATCTTCCTGACCCAGGGATTGAACCACATCTCTTATGTCTCCTTCATTGGCACGTATTCTTTACCTCTAGTGCCACCTCAGAAGCTCATGTGTGTGTGTATTTATTTATTTCTGTATTTATTTCTATCAGTCATCTATCATCTATCGTTTATGTTGTTGATGGGCTCAGTGAAGGACGATTGCCTAAAACATATTCTGGATCTATGTAGCCTGAATTTACCTAGTAACATTTTACTTTCCCTGCAAATGTCTTCTCCAAATCCTTGTTGCTCTTTGTATTTGGTAATAGTTTAACTGTCACTCTGTCCTATATTCTGCTGAATATGTTAATGAAGGCATAACTCTAGAAAATAATAATAATAATAAAACAGTGACTAGCTCTTTCTCCAGAGGGAGCATTTCCAACATCCTCAAGAATCAAGTAAAGAGAACTCAATTTATTATAATAGTCTACATGAATGTTTTCCCATTTATCTCATCATTGTTTAACATAAATGGTTTTATCTGGAATTTCTAATATACTGATATAGTGCAATTAATATTCAGTTTTTAAAATTTCACCCTGAAAAAAATTGGCTTAGTTTGCAATTAGATGGTTTAATTAAACAGTGCTTTTGAATCCATATCATATTATTTGACTTTATAACCTCCAATAATGATGATTCTATTACCTACCATGGAAAATGTTTTCTCTAGGCCTAATTTTGCCTTTACTGAAATTTAACCCTTCATTATTATATTGTAATATATTGTGAGAAAGAACAGAAGATCAATTTTCATTATTTTTTTTAGTAACAAGGATAAAGCCTTTCCACTTTTTCAAATATGATAGTCAAACTGTCTTAGCATTTTTAACAGAGATACAAAGCTGCTGTGACAGCTTTGTATCATATCATATTCAAACTGTTCTCAGAACTTCCTTTCTCTATTATGATTAACTGGCATTATTAGATTTTCTGAGCCTCGGTAAACTCTTACAACCATAGAATATCTTCCTGGAGGATTCTGTCCATCAAACAAAATCTAAAGTCAAGTTGAGTTCACAAGGAGTCCTGTCACATGGGTTCCATTAATCTTCTAGTGTTTCTGTGAGCACACCCAGAGTAAATGAGGATAATAGTATTAAAAATAATACCAAAGAGTTTTTGTAAGCCTACTATGTACCAGAGGCTGTAAATCATTTTATATTTATCATTTTGTTATAATAACTACTATGAAATAGGTATTAGTATTGTATCACTTAAGGAAGGAAGTTCAGGAACAAATGACTACATAATCAAGAAGTCCTTTCAGTTCAGTTCAGTTCATTTCAGTTGCTCAGTCGTGTCCGATTCTTTGTGACCCCATGGACTGTAGCGTGCCAGGCCTCCCCGTCCATCACCGACTCCTGGAGTTTACTTAAACTCATGTCCATTGAGTCAGTGATGCCATCCAATCGTCTCATCCTCATCATCGCCTTCTCCTCCCATCTTCAATCTTTCCCAGCAACAGGGCCTTTGCAAATGAGTCAGGTCTTCACACCAGGTGGCCAAAGTATTGGAGTTTCACTTTCAACATCAGTCCTTCCAATGAATATTCAGGACTGATTTCCTTTACCATGGACTGGTTGGATCTCCTCGCAGTCCAAGAGACTCTAAAGAGTCATCTCCAACACCATAGTTCAAAAGCATCGATTCTTCAGCACTCAGCTTTGTTTATAGTCCAACTCTCATATCCATACATGACTACTGGAAAAAACACAGCCTTGACTAGATGGACCTTTGTTGGCAAAGTAATGTCTCTGCTTTTTAATATGCTGTCTAGTTTGGTCATAACTTTTCTTCCAAGGAGTACATATCTTTTAATCTCATGGCTGCAGTCACCATCTGCAGTGATTTTGGAGCCCCCCAAAATAAAACCTGCCACTATTTCCCCATTTATTTGCCATGATGTGATGGGACCAGATGCCATGATCTTTGTTTTCTGAATGTTGAGCTTTAAGCCAACATTTTCATTCTCCTCTTTCACTTTCATCAAAAGGCTCTTTAGTTCTTCTTCACTTTCTGCCATAAGGGTGGTGTCATCTGCAGATATGAGGTTACTGATATTTCTCCTGGCAATCTTGATTCCAGTTTGTGTTTCTTCTAGTCCAGCATTTCTCATGATGTACTCTGCATGTAATTTAAATAAGCAGGGTGACAATATACAGCCTTGACGTACTCCTTTTCCTATTTGGAATCAGTCTGTTGTTCCATGTCCAGTTCTAACTGTTGCTTCCTGACCTGCATATAGGTTTCTCAAGAGGCAGGTCAGGTGGTCTGGTATTCCCATCTCCTTCAGAATTTTCCACAGTTTATTGTGATCCACACAGTTAAAGGCTTTGGTATAGTCAATAAAGCAGAAATAGATGTTTTTCTGGAACTCTCTTACTTTCTCAATGACCCAGCAATCTTATTTTCAATTGTGACCCTTGAAAATAACAATGAGATAATAAATCTTGCTTAATGATACATTTAATGAAAGCAAACCTGTCTAGGTAAGTCAAGGGTTAATCAAATAAGAGGAAGAACACTATTGTTGATTTTTGTTTAACAAATGACATCTATTTCATATTTATACAAATCACAAACTGACAATTTGAAGGACAGATCACTAAATTTATCCTCATAATTATAAAGTAGGGATTTGGTTATTATTGTCATGATTCATAACAGACAACATGGTATTTTTAAGAGTACACGGAAAATGTTTTATTGCACAGGTTAGTACCTGTTATAGCAATGTTTGGCATCTTTGAAATCTGTTGCACAAGGGTAGCAGTTAGTTTCTCAGGAACTAGTGGTCTGACTTCATTTCCAGCCTTCCTATAGGGATGATGGTGGTTGGAATAATCAGATATGACCCAATACTCAGAGCCTTCAATGACTCCAATACAAAAGAACATTCTACTACTAAAATAAAAAAAAAATGAGATTGGACTAGTTAAATTTATATTTCATTCCTGTCTTACTTGGCCATCTCCAAAACAGCCTTTTTTTTTTTTTTTCCTTCCTAATTCTTCCTCACTTCTAATAAACAAGAAACTCTTTTGGAGAAAAATCATATAAATATACAGATCACCATGTCTATATATGGATGAGATTCTCCAATTGTGTATTTTTACCGAGCTCTATTTTACAGTTTTATACGCCATCCTGACTTTCACTGGATACTATGAAGATACCATATCCAATCTCTAAACATTATCTTGCATTTTCATTTTTGGAAGAACAATTTCACCACTTCCCTGCTTTGACTAAAGTCTGGCTTTGTGTGTGCATTGTTTCTTAGGGCTGTTCAGTGTGCTGGCACCATGGAGTAAAAGCTTGCATATGAATAAGGTGTTTTCACTCTACCTTACTGCTGCTTCTATCCCTTTGCCATCTTATTTACTAATCTCTATGTTATTTGGTTATTGTTATCTACCTCCTGACCATGCCCTGCATCTTTAAGACATTAATATATGACTCATCTTATTCTACACATACATTTCAAGGAAATTAACACTCCTATAAATGAGCTATCTACCACCTATCATAATTTCTTGACATTCCCTCTGTTAACTTCATCATCTGTATTATACCTGAGTAAGAATGTTCCACAAACATCCCCTACAATGAGTACAAATGAAGATTATATTCTCATAAAATCTAACAAAGAGAGACAATGGAAAGTGAAACACATGGAGGGAAAAAACCTCAGATTTCTGGTTTGCACTGAGAAATAGAGAAAAAGAGATTTTAAAAACCAATCTTCCTAGCAGTTACTGTAAATTGCTTTGTAAGTTTAGGACTCAAAATAGTAATAAAGCCTCCAATATATTAACACTTCCCATTTTACCAACACAAGCCCTTGGCTATATATGCATCTTATTGCTAGTTTAAAAGCTCTACTGTTGAAATCTTCAACTCTAATATTAAACTCGATAATTGGCATCATATATTTTCATGCTCTTACTCATTGATTCCCTGTTTATCATATTTTGAAAGACATTTTGACATCGTCTCTTTAGCTTATTTTAACCGCTTGTTATATGAATGGTTTGGGGCTACTTACTTAATCCTTTGAGCTTCATTTGTAAAATGAAGCTCAGTTATTTGTAAAATGAGTTAATATGACATCAGTTTTATAGGTTTGTTAAAAGGATTCAATGAGAACAGTAAGAATAGTTCCTGACATGCAGTGATCACTAAATAATTCTTAGCTATTCACATTAATTGTACTATTCATATCATCGTTATTGTTCTATTATTATTTTATCTGTTCCTCAAATCTGTCTTTTCCTAATTTCTCTTCCTTTCAGTGCTTGTATGCACTTTTTCCTCTACGTTCAACTGCTCTGTTTCTGGATCCTTGATTAGCTTTACCTTTTCCTGGACCCTTGCAGCAAAATTCCAATAATAAATTAATCATATTCTCTGTTTCTATACCCATACATCTGAGTGCTTCTAGAGAAAAATCATGAACAGAAACTGCTATATTCATTAGAAAGTCATGGTTTCCAATACTACTTGCTAGTTTGACATTTTTTGGCAGTTCTATCACAGGTCACTAATTAGCACGTTGATTTTTGTACTCTTTGGTGGCTATTAAAAGTCTTCACTGTGCTCCTGAAGTCTCCTTTACTGCCTTTCTCTTTCCCAATATCCAGAGATAATCTTGTTTCCTACTTTACAATATAAAATAAAAGAAGTTAGATGTCAATTTCCTAAATTTCTTAACATCTTCTATTTAACAAGTTTATCTATGCCTGGGTCTCATATTTCCTATTTTCCATGAACTGAAAGAAAATGTGCCCCTCAACCTACTGAAATCTGTCATCCACCTGATTTTATTTTATCCTGGCCTCTCCTGTCCCTTCTGGGAAGCTACTTTATCACCCTTGTTTGATTTTTTTTGGCCTTGAGATAAATAGATTCCAATGTATTCCATTATGACAACAATGAGGAAAAAAAAAAAAAAAAAACAACTTTATTTATTTCTCCTTCAAGCTCTCCTTCTTACTACAGCCAAACTATCACCCTGTGAAATCTGTGATCTTTGTCTTCATTCTCTCAGGATATGTCTACAATTCTGTCCTTACCATTCTGGTTTCTACCTTCCTATTCACTGAATCTACTGTGGTAGATGAATTTACCAGTAAATAAGCATTAATTTATAATGGTGACATGGCAAATTAGCATTATTTGTAATAGTGACATATCTGTGATAATGATCACAGTATTTATAAATCTGTATAATAACGATCATATATATCAATTTATCCTGGGACTTAAGTCATTCAAAATCATTTTGGGAGAGAAAGGGACAGTCTGGAGCAAAAACATAGGGTGCCATATTCTCTAGCTTATCTCCTTTCACTATAGAAAATCTTAGGGATACTCAGGAATGGTGTAATGTTCTCATCTTAATCAAATGTGACTCATGGGGATTTCTGATGCTGCTTTACCAAACTGTTTTTTTTTTTTTCCAGGTCATAGCAGTACTTTTCAAAAGTGTACACATGAGGTAAGTCTTCTATAGTGTGGTTCCCTTTGACTTATCCATTGCATGTCATTATAGAACCTTATAATATAGGCTCTGTCAGGGTCTTGGTGTTGTACAGAAAATTGCTATTGCAGCAGAGAAACACCACAGGTAGAGAGAGTAGCTCTGTGTGATTATCTTTTCAAAAAACTCTAGAAGAACCACCTTTAACCGGAGCTGTTCCATCTTAAAATATATTCCAAGTATATTAGCCCCTCCATAATTTTTGTTTGTAGAAGGATTTCCACAGCCAAATTTAATGAACTGCACTGGAGCTTTGGTGTCCGGTTCACTTGCAATTTAGTTTTATCTCTTCCACTTTGTAGCTATGCAACCTCAGACAAATTATTTTCTGAACCTTTTTCCTCATCCCTAAGAAAGGGTTTACGATTTCAAATTTCAAGGCTATAAGACATAGACCTGAAAATATAAATGATCATTTTTATTTACAAACTTATAAGTACTATTATTATCTTCCTTTTATAAATAAATAAATTCTGGCTTTAAAATATGATGTCAATGCTGAGGATGACTCAGCTGGTCACATATAGAACTAAGCCAAGATCAATTTGATTCCAAAGTCCATACCCTGAATCTAGATGTGGTACTTGGTACTTGACTTAATGCAGTGAGTACTTGGCAACAGTAAGTAACAAATGGGCTTTATAAAATGTTACCCAAAAGATTCTTAACTATAGTAAGTATATTCTTTACATTTATGAAGTAGTTTAAATTTTACAGTGTTTTTCTATGTTTATGTTTTTATCTGAGGTTTAAAATACTCTAATGGGGACAGGATAGTTACTGACATCCTTATTTTTCAGATAAGCATAAAGAAATTTACATAACTAAAAGGACTTATTGAACATGGTTAACAAGTGGCAAAGTTATTCAAGTGTTTGCATTTTCCCTACAACATCAATGATATATGAGAAAAATACTTTATATTCTACTTGTAACAAAAAATGAGTAATATTATAAAATAATTCAAAGCATTCCTATTTCATATCACTTAATAGTATTAACCTAAAAAAATTCTATTCCATCTCTTCATTTCCTTTTAGCTTTAAGCAAAACTTTACAGTTCCACGAAAGAAGCAAATACAAAATATAGTGTTCTCTGAATGAGAAAACTAGTAATTTAAGAAAAAAACAGTGTAAACATAACACTGATTTTCTACAAGAAGCTGAGCATTTAATTGACGAAACTGCCCTTTAATGTCTGTAGCTATGTGCTTCAGCTGACTTGTTTTTTACAGGTTTTTTACTTGTTTTTTTATCATATTGTAATCTGGTATGAGCTAACGTTACAGTCCAGAAGTTTTGTTTTAAAAAAGGTCCTGAGAAGCAGACCACCTACTAGTAGGCAAATGTCAAAACACAAGTAGCTAGAGTTGATTGCATCCTTACAGACTTCTACTCTGAATGTTATCCTTGGGGTGACAGTGGTGTGTCTATAATAGGTAAAAAAGAGAAAACACTTTGCCTTATGTTTTGAAGACAAAAATTTAATTGCCCATATACAATATTGAAGGGCATCCCAGGTGGTACTAGTTGTAAAGAACCTTCCTGCCAATGCAGGAGACATAAGAGAGATAGGTTTGGTCCCTGGGTTGGCAAGATTCCCGTGGAGGAGAGCCTAGCAACCCACTCCAGTATTCTTGCCTAGAGAATCCCATGGACAGAGGAGCCTGGTGGGCTGCAGTTCAAAGGGTCACAAACAGTAGAACATAACTGAGGAAACTTAGCACGTACATACAATACTGAATATTGCAGGAAGATAGAGAAAATCTTTTTTGCTAATACTACACTTTGTTTTCAAACTATTTATTTTGGCTAATACTGTACTTTTTGAAAAGTGTATTACAGAGATAAAGATGGAGAATATACAATCCCAAATAGCGATAATTAATATAACACTACAAAAATTACATTGATTGTTAACTGCAGATCAGTACGTTGTGGTTTCTTATACTAGCATCTTCCTACGAGATTAATATTTTTATTTAAATTCTATATAATTAGGTGTATAGGCCTGTGTGAGTATCTGTTTACTTGCTCATATATTGCTATAATTTTAAGTTGAAATGCTGCATCAAAGTGTTATAAGGTATTACACCAAGATAGGAAGCACTAAGTATTATGTTTATGTTGAGACTTTAGAGTGTTAGAAATTTTAATTTGAGAATTAAGAATAATCAGTCAATTACTAAGAGCTATCTCCCTCCTCCTATAAGCAAGGTGATATGCCAGTGGAAAGTGAAAGTGAAGTGAAAGTGTTAGTCACTCAGTTGTGTTAGACTCTTTGTGACCCCATGGACTATAGCCAACCAGGTTCCTCTGTCCATGGAATTCTCCAGGCAAGAATACTGGAGTGGGTTGCCATTTCCTTATGCCAGTAGAAAGAATGATCAATTAGATAAGATAGTGCCATTAAATTGCAGGTGTTTCCATTTTAATTCTGGAATTCTAAAAATTAATTTATTTAAACCTAACCACAAACACACCTGGGGTAATTATAGAATGCTGCTGCTGCTGCTAAGTCGCTTCAGTCGTGTCCGACTCTGTGCAACCCCAAAGACGGCAGCCCACCAGGCTCCTCCATGCCTGGGATTCTCCAGGCAAGAATACTGGAGTGGGTTGCCATTTCCTTCTCCAAAATATAGCATAGTAGTTCCAGTTTGAAAGAAACGTTTTCATAGCCTAGATTTTTACATCTCCTTACTCTGGGGAAGGAATTCAACATTTCTTTGCCTTAGTTCTCTTGTCTGTAATATGGAAGTACAAATATGGTTGTTTCACAACTTAATCAATGACAAGTTCTTGGAGATCATGGGACTGTTTACTAAGAATATTTGTGTAAGATATTCTGATTTTGTGGTTGAGTTCTGCTACTATTACTTTTCTGTTTGTTTGCATTTTACCTCTTCATATGTAATGTTACATACTGATGCAAGAAAAAATGGACTTTTTAGTAAACAAATTATACTTCTTTATATTTTCACTTTTATTTGCATTTGATATGTTGCATTACAATGTTCTAGGCTTCCTTTCTCTGAAATTCACTATCCACAGAAATCCCTATATTCTTTCTTTCCAGCTTATTTTCAAGGCTGTTTTAGTATTGGTTACATATTTCCTAAAATATTTGTAATGTTCCTGGAATGCTAGGTTTTGAAAAAGCTTTATGTATTTATTTATTTACAGATGATTATTTGAGTGGAAAATATATCACATAACTGGGATTATATTTTGTAAGTTTTCCACAAAATTTAAAGTGTAAAATAAATAATGGAGACTTAATATAATTAAAACATTAATTTATACTTATTATTTAGATCCCAGAGTAGTTAAGAAACAACTCATTTTGGTTTCTTTTAAGAGGTTTCTATGCTTTTGGTGAAAATAGAAACATTAACCTGTCCTTTAGGCATGAATTGTTGCTAAAATGTTCACAGGTGAAATTTTGAAATGGAGCTATAGAAATCTAAAGGATAGGCTATATACTCACGTATAGCAAATGGTATAACAGTGTACTAAGGGAAATTGTCTAATATTAAAATAATATAAAGGATGAATTCTCTAATCTATAGATTTGCAATAGAAAATATTTTTATAATGAATTTTGCTGTAATGTGTTTTACTTATTTTTTCACTGCACATTATCCTATTGATTCAAAGAAGTATAACTTTAGAATAAACTACAGTAAGTTGTTGATTCCTTTATTGTGTGAATATTTAGACTAGTGGGAATAATGTATATTATACCCATATGTACTACAAACAGATGGCTTGGTGGTTAGCAAACATCTCTGCTTTGTTCTGGCATTCCATCACCTTCAAGAGCTATTTATTGACTCATATATTCAACTACTATAAACATAATGCCTTATTTAGAAAATGTATTGTGACAGAAAAAAAATAAGAGAGCACTAGTCAAACAGGGATTTACTGCTTGCAAGAGCTCTATAGTATAATTCAATGTATAAACACATTGACATACCTGTATTACATAAGGAAATGTTGGGGAATTGCTTTCATTTTATTTATTATACTATAAATTATATAAACAGATTTAGGCATATGTGTCCTTATTTTTCAAGCAATATATAAATGATGTCACCTACCATAAGATGTTAATCTTATACACACACACAAAACCACAGGACCATTCAGGTATGACCTAAATCAAATCCCTTATGATTATACAGTGGAAATGAGAAATAGATTTAAGGGCCTAGATCTGATAGACAGAATGCATGATGAACTATGGACAGAGGTTCCTGACATTGTACAGGAGACAGGCAGCAAGACCATCCCCAGGGAAAAGAAATGCAAAAAAGCAAAATGGCTGTCTGGGGAGGCCTTACAAATAGCTGTGGAAACAAGAGAAGCAAAAAGCAAAGGAGAAAAGGAAACATATAAGCATCTGAATGCAGAGTTCTAAAGATTAGCAAGGAGAGATAAGAAAGCCTTCCTCAGTGATCAATGCAAAGAAATAGAGGAAAACAACAGAATGGGAAAGACTAGAGATCTCTTCAAGAAAATTAGAGATACCAAGGGAATATTTCATGCAAAGATGGTCTCGATAAAGGACAGAAATGGAAGGACCTAACAGAAACAGAAGATATTAAGAAGAGGTGGCAAGAACTGTACAAAAATGAGCTTCATGACCCAGATAATCATGATGGTGTGATCACTGAACTAGAGCCAGACATCCTGGAATGTGAAGTCAAGTGGGCCTTAGGAAGCATCACTATGAACAAAGCTAGTGGAGGTGATGGAATTCCAGTTGAGTTATTTCAAATCCTGAAAGATGATGCTGTGAAAGTGCTGCACTCAATATGCCAGCAAATTTGGAAAACTCAGCAGTGGCCACAGGACTGGAAAAGGTCAGTTTTCATTCCAATCCCAAAGAAAGGCAATGCCAAACAATGCTCAAACTACCACACAATTGCACTCATCTCACATGCTAGTAAAGTAATACTCAAAATGCTATAGTCAGGTTTCAGCAGTACGTGAACCATGAACTTCCAGATGTTCAGGCTGGTTTTAGAAAAGGCAGACGAACCAGAGATCAAATTGCCAACATCTGCTGGATCATGGAAAAAGCAAGAGAGTTCCAGAAAAAACATCTATTTCTGCTTTATTGACTATGTCAAAGCCTTTGACTGTGTGGATCACAATAAACTGTGGAAAATTCTCAGAGACGGGAATACCAGACCACCTGACCTGCCTCTTTAGAAATCTGTATGCAGGTCAGGAAGCAACAGTTAGAACTGGATATGGAACAACAGACTGGTTCCAAATCAGAAAAGGAGTAAGTCAAGGCTGTATATTGTCACCTTGCTTATTTAACTTCTATGCAGAGTACATCGTGACAAACGCTGGGCTGGAAGAAGCACAAGCTGGAATAAAGATTGCTGGGAGAAATATCAATAACCTCAGATATGCAGATGACACCACCCTTATGGCAGAAAATGAAGAGGAACTAAAAAGACTCTTGATGAAAGTGAAAGTGGAGAGTTAAAAAGTTGGTTTAAAGCTGAACATTCAGAAAACAAAGATCATGGTATCTGGTCCCATCACTTCATGGGAAAAAGATGGGGAAACAGTGGAAACAATGGCAGACTTTATTTTTTGTGGGGGCCCAAAATCACTGCAGATAGTGACTGCAGCCATGAAATTAAAAGACACTTACTCCTTGGAAGGAAAGTTATGACCAACCTAGATAGCACATTGAAAAGCAGAGAGGTATTACTTTGCCAACAAAGGTCCATCTAGTCAAGGCTAGGGTTTTTCCAGTAGTCATGTATGGATGTGAGAGTTGGACTGTGAAGAAAGCTGAGCGCCGAAGAATTGATGCTTTTGAAATGTGATGTTGGAGAAGACTCTTGAGAGTCCCTTGGACTGCAAGGAGATCCAGCTAGTCCATCCTAAAGGAGATCAGTCCTGGGTGTTCATTGGAAGGACTGATGTTGAAGCTGAAACTCCAGTACTTTGGCCACCTCGTGCGAAGAGTTGACTCATGAAAAAGACCCTGATGCTGGGAGGGATTGGGGGCAGGAGGAGAAGGGGACTACAGAGGATGAGATGGCTGGATAGCATCACTGACTTGATGGACGTGAATTTGAGTGAACTCCAGGAGATGGACAGGGAGGCCTGCCATGCTGTGAGTTGGACATGACTGAGTGACTGAACTAAGCTGATGTATGTGACATCACTTTATACTTTATCCTATAGTGACAATATCCAAGAGAAGCTACTTAGAGATCATTTTAATGTCATGAGAGATCTTTGTTACAGTATTTGTATGAAAGATTAAGGGTATTATTTTAGTTTTTAATATTTTATTATTAAAAGTTTTAGCCACTCTCACATATATAGGGGTGTACAATGGGACATATTTAATTGTGACATTTCTAGGTCTTCTATTTGGTAGGAATCCTCAGAATGTATCTGTTTGTTCCTTTAAATGCTTCATGATAGCCAGATGGTGAAAGCGAAGCTGTGTCTTGGCATCCTCCAGTCAACAGAAAATCAGACTTAGTAACAACAGCAGACCAACTTCAACCAAAGGAGGCTCTTCCAGCCTAATGGCGTCTGCACAAATAAGATTCTATAACTTCCTCTGAACAGCAGATTCATTTCTACTTGTGAACAGCAGTACTATGAAGATATTATTCTTTCTGCCTGATATATGACACTTCTGTCATTTAATTATCACATCTGCTTTTTAGTCATTAGGGAAGAAAGTAATTAATAATGGCTGCTGTAAGCAGTCTATATCTGATCTTTGGTTCAATAAGATTTTGTTTTAAGTTCTGGAAAAGTAGCAAATACAGAGGATCAAATTTCCTGTGCTACCATATCACCTTAAAGATGAATCGTAGCCTGACTTGCATATAATACTTCCTGGGTTGTGTTTTTCACAATAAGGCCTATGAGACCTTGGTGTATCCTGAAAGCTTCTCATGTCCCAACAGTTTTAGTGTAAAAAAGGGAGTTAAGCAATGACACATTTATGTGACAGATGTGAAATATGTGATTATTAGTATTAAATATTTAGTATTCACATTACATTTTTCATGCTTTTATCATCCCACTTGTCACAGATATGCTCTTCTTGAAATTAAAAAAAAAATAAATGCAAATTTCCAGAAAAAGTTTTAACTATTTTATCATCTTAAACTTCCAGAAAAGTTGTAAAAAAAAAAAAAAAATAGAACTCTCATATGCCTTCTTCTTAGTAATGTAAGAATTTAGATGTTTTGTAAATATATTAAATATATTATATACAGACATTATATTAACTTATTAATGTAAAGGTTAATAGAGAGTCCCAGAAAAACATCTACTTTTGCTTTATTGACTACGCCAAAGCCTTTAACAGTGTGGATCACAACAAACTGTGGAAAATTCTTCAAAAGATGGGAATACCAGACCACCTGACCTGCCACTTGAGAAATCTGTATGCAGGTCAAGAAGCAACAGTTAGAACTGGACATGGAAAAACAGACTGGTTACAAATCAGACAAGAAGTAAGTCAAGGCTGTATATTGTCACTATGCTTATTTAACTTATATGCAGAGGACATTATGTGAAATGCCAGGCTGGATGAAGCACAAACTGGAATCAAGATTGCTGGGAGAAATATCAATAACCTCAGATACACAGATGACACCACCCATATGGCAGAAAGTGAAAAAGAACTAAAGAGCCTCTTGATGAAAGTGAAAGAGAGTGAAAAAGTTGGCTTAAAGCTCAACATTCAGAAAACTAAGATCATGGCATCCAGTCCCATCACTTCATGGCAAATAGATGGGGAAACAGTGGAAACAGTGGCAGACTTTATTTTTCTGGGCTCCAAAATCACTGCAGATGGTGACTGCAGCCATGAAATTAAAAGACACTTGGAGCTTGGAAGAAAAGCTACAACCAACCTAGACAGCAAATTTAAAAGTAGAGACATTACTTTGCCAACAAAGGTCTGCCTAGTCAAGGCTATGGTTTTTCCAGTAGTCATATATGGATCTGAGAGTTGGACTATAAAGAAAGCTGAGCACTGAAGAATCGATGCTTTTGAACTGTGGTGTTGGAGAAGACTCTTGAGAGTCCCTTGGACTGCAAGGAGATCCAACCAGTCTATCCTAAAGAGATCAGTCCTGGGTGTTCATTGGAAGGACTGATGTTGAAGCTGCAACTTCAATACTTTGGCCACCTGATGCGAAAAGCTGACTCATTTGAAAAGACCCTGATGCTGGGAAAGATTAGGGGTGGGAGGAGAAGGGGACAACGGAGGATGAGATGGTTGGATGGCATCACTGATTCAATGGACATGAGTTTGGGTGAACTCCAGGAGTTGGTGATGGACAGGGAAGGCCTGTTGTCCTAGGGTTCATGGGGTCACAAAGAGTCAGACATGACTGAGTGATTGAAATGAACTGAACTGAACATCAAAAAATTGATGCTTTTGAACAATAGTGTTGGAGAAGACTCTTGAGAGTCCCTTGGACTGCAAGAGATCCAACCAGTCCATCATAAGGAAATCAGTCCTAAATATTCATTGGAAGGACTGATGCTGAAGCTGAAACTCCAATACTTTGGCCACCTGATGCAAAGAACTGACTCATTAGAAAAGGCCCTGATGCTTGGAAAGATTGAAGGCAGGAGGAGAAGAGAATGACACAGGATGAGATGATGGATGGCATCATTGACACAATGGACATGAATTTGAGTAGGCTCTAGGAGTTGTTGATGAACACAGAAGCCTGGCATGCTGCAATCCATGGGGTCACAAAGTGTTGGCACAACTGAGTGAGTGAACCAACTGAAAGGTTAACAGAATACTGTGTATGTTTTTTTTTTAATGTATTCTTATATAATTTCCATGGACTTTTCTTGTGTCAATATTGCTTTGCATAATTTATCTCTAAAATAGAGATTGACCATTGCCTCCAAATTGAATAATTGAAATATAAAATTAATTAAAAAATAGTAACAAGAAAAATCTGTGGGTAAGAAGAAAGTAGTAGGTTCTCATAATAAAGGTACTGTTGGTTTGTTATGGAATATGAATTCCGCTGGTGAAGAAAAGTGTAGCAGACACTCTCAGTGGTCAGTCAATGTACCGTCAAATCCACCTACTATTTCAGTGTCCCTCAGCCTGATTTCTGGTAATCCACATGTACAGTATGGTCACTGTCACCCTTGGGTTGCTAGCAGATGCTTTGCCTATGAGCTTACCTGGGTAGAATCTGCTAAGATTTAATGTCCCTTTGGAGGCAGCGCTTATCCAGTGAATTACTGATGAATAGAAAGCTGTTATTATTGCAGCTCCTTTGTTGCAGGATAATTTTGAAGCATGTATTTTATACTATTTCCAGGATTTTTTTCTAAAAGTTTAAGCTTCAGTCACTCATTGTAATAGTTGGCTCAATAACTCTCCCCTTACAAGCTGCCCCACATTTATTGTTTTTAAATCACTTCCCCTGTCTTCTTACAGTGTTTCCTCCACCTCCCATGTACTTAATCCTTCTCTCAGGTTCTGTTTCTTGGGTGAGGAGAAGGGGATCAATTAAGATAATACATACCATAATAATTATTTTAAATCTGTGATGCAGACCTACAGCATATTCTGTTAAGTTAAAACAGCTCACTTTCTAGATTTCCTTGTGTTATGCATATCTCTTTACCAAACAATAGATATTTCAGCGAGAATCCTCTTGAGGTCATTGTTATCTGAAATAGCAAAAATTTCAAATGAAATTACAAAATATTGAATCCTAATAACTTACAGATATTGATATTTTCTGGTTTAGTAGAAATGAACAGAAGGGATTCTGATGAATAAGAAACTGACATACAGTTTAAGCTATTTATCACCTAACTAGACATCCATTGATGAGTTTACAATAAATATAGTGCCCAATCCCTGCTGGCTTAGATGGTAAAGAATCAATTTGCGATGAAAGAAACCCAGGATCGATCCCTGGATTGGGAATATCCCCTGGAGAAGGGAATGGCAACCCACTCCAGTATTCTTTCCTGGAGAATCCCATGGACAAGAGAAGCCTGGCAGGCTACAGTCCATGAGGTCACAAAGAGTCAGACACACCTGAGTGACTAACACTACTAAACTACTACCAATGGTATAGAATAACTTTACTCAGTTTTTTTTTATCATATGATGTATATATTTTTGTGATTTAAAAACCATGATGAAACTTTGTTTTTATAAATTTAGTTAAAATATTTTCCACCTGTGAACTTATGCTCATTAAACAGGTGTCAAGTGCCAAAACTATTGAAAAAAATAGGGTTAGGTTACCAGTGCAACATTTTCATCCATACGTGTCAAATAATGAAAAAATCAGCTATGACTGTTTAGGGATTTATAAACCTTCAAGTAGGCAGGAGTGCTGGTAATGAATGATGATAGGGATTATCATCATTTGCATCATCATGCAAAAAATATTTGCATGTGTCTTTATTAAGCCCATTTGTCTTTGTTCAGTAACTAAATTGTGTTCAACTCTTTGTGACCCCATGGATCGCAGGAAGCCAGGTTTCCCTGTCCTTCACTATCTCCCAGAGTTTGCTCAAACTCATGTCCATTGAGTCAGTGATGTGATGCCATCCAACCATCTCATCCTCCTTCATCCCCTTCTCCTCCTGCCCTCAATCTTTTCCAGGATCAGGCTCTTTTCCATGAGTCAGCTCTTGACATCAGGTGGCCAAAGTATTGGAGTTTTAGTTTCAGCATCAGCCCTTCCAATGAATATTCAGGTTGATTTCCTTTAAGATTGACTGGTTTGATCTCGTTGCTGTCCAAGGGACTCTCAAGAGTTTTGTCTAGCACTACAGTTTGAAAACAATAGTTCTTCAGTGCTCAGGCTCCTTTATGGTCTAACTCTGACATCTGTACATGACTACTGGAAAAACCATAGCTTTGACTATACAGACCTTTGTCACCAAAGTGATGTCTCTGCTTTTTAATATGTTTTCTAGCTTTTACACATAGCTTTCCTTCCAAGGAGCAAGTGTCCTGGAAGGAAAGACTTTTCTTGGGCTCCATTATCATTGCTGTTTGGAGCCCAAGAAAATAAAATCTGTCCCTGTTCCCACTTTTTCCCCTTCTATTTGCCAAGAAGTGATGGGATCAGATGCTATGATGTTAGTTTTTTGAAAGCTGAGTTTTAAGCCAGCTTTTTCAATCTGGAGAAGAGAATGGCAAGCTACTCCAGTGTTCTTGCCTTGTGACCCATGAATAGTATGAATAGGCAAAAAGATATTAAGCCCATTTATCAACCCTCTAATTTTTTTCCCTTCTCGGGGGGATCATTGTTTGGAGAAACAAATGCATTTCTTGTGACATTTCATCATCAACATCAACCTCAACATTCAGGGTAGAGGGATTTTCTATCCACTTTAACTAAGAAATATGAGATCTTTAAATATATGTTGTCACTCCCTTCATATTCTCAACACAAATATTTTTATAGTAAAAACATAATATTTGATCTAAAAGAAAGTGTGAACTGGTTATGCATCTCTACCTTACTGACAGTTTATATATTTTTTTATCATTCAACATATAAGAATTAGACTCTGATTTTCTATATTAGCACACAATGATTTTCCCTTCCTTGACTTCTCACAAAGTCCCAAGTGCTTCAGAATTATTTATAAATAGATGAAGCTTGTGTAAAATAAACAAGATTCCATATTTCCTGACCATTGTATAATCAAACTGTCAGCAGGCATAATGGATTTAACAACTATCTGATTAGAATATGTTCCTATATTGTCAAAGATGGAGAAGAGGATTTTATAAAGTTTATTTTTCACATTCTTTAACATTCTATCCTATTTGTAAACAGGATATATTCTTAGTTGGTGATACTTAGTTGGTGATCTTAGTTGGTGATAAATGAGCTACTGGGATTTTTAAAATTCTATTGTCATACTTTCCTGAATGGCTATTGCTTAATTTATGGTAACCTGCCATTCCTTATCTAACAGCTTTGCACTCAGTGTTTCACTTAATGGACTCCATTTAGCTGAGAAATTTATGTTTCACATTATCATGGGCTTTGTTTCTCTGGTAAAATCAGCATCAAAATATCATAAAAGCAAAGGAGAAGAAGCAAAAATCAAAGGGAAAATGCACTTGCAGTTCTAAAACAGATTACTGGCTTTGTTTTCCATCTCATAATAAATAAAATGGCAAATATTTTCTTAACTTTGGAGGTAACCTTAGTATACTTTAAATAATGAAAGGGAAATGATTTATGAGGATGCATTTTATGCTATTACATCTGGACATGTATAAATGATGTGCAGAATTTTTATAATGCATCAATTTACCAATTTTATCTAAAGGTACAGTACCTTTGTCTTTTTGGCGGACTGTGTACTTCTGCTGTATACAAATTGTCATAAGCCATACTCAGGACAATTCCTCAATTTCCATTAAAATATAAGTGCAACATGAAAAATGTATATTTAAGTAAAACTTCAGATATTAATATATAGCTACATTTCAAGTAAATATTTAATAAATATGCAAGAAAAATCAAGATTCTAGGCATATGAGATATTTTCCATAAATTATTTATCTACATACTAACTTCACTTTCATAGCATTCATGATATTTCATATTGCCCATTCTTAGCTTTGTTCTCCCAATAAGTTTTGTCCCACTCTATGTGACCTCATGGATGTCATATGGACAGGGGCTCTTTTAAACATTGTCACCTAGTTTTAAGTTTGATAATTAGTTGTAGTTTAAATGATTCTTAAGGTCTGTTGGTTAAGGTGCCCTGGAGAAATGATCTCTTGGTTTTCCAATTAAATGAGTTTTAACATCCCTATCCAACACTATTGGTTAGCTGAGTCTTATGTGAGAAAAACACATCTTTGTACGCATGATTCTGATTACTCAAATAAGAATGACAAAGTTATGAATATTTTAGTTTTTCTCCTGAGTTAACAAGCCTGGCATTTTTTTCAGAAGAGTTAGCTTTATTTTATTTAATATTTAATTACTTGGTTGCTCTGGGTCTTAGTTGGGGCATGTGGGATCTTTTAGCTGTAGCATGTGGTAGATCTAGTTCCCTGACCAGGGATCAGACTTGACCTTCTGCATTGGGAGCACAGCATCGTAGCCACTAGACCACCACAGAAATCCCCAGAAGAGTTAGCTTTAAAAATAGAGTCACAAAACATGAATGCCCAACTTTTAATTTCACTTTTTTTATGTGCATGTTTTGTTTCAGCTTTGTGTACTGTTTTACTTATGAAGTGAATTTTGGGAAAAACTAATAATTTTCTGTGCAAAGATGGGCACAATAAAGGACGGAAATGGTATGGACCTAACAGAAGCAGAAGACATTAGCAAGAGGTGGCAAGAATACATAGAAGAACTACACAAAAAAAGATCTTCATGACCCAGATGACCACAATGGTGTGATCACTTACCTAGAGCCAGATATCTTGGAATGTGAATTCAAGTGGGCCTTAAGCATCATTGTGAACAAAGCTAGTGGAGGTGGTAGAATTCCAGTTGAGCTATTTCAAATCCTAAAAGATGATGCTGTGGAAGTGCTACACTCAATATGCCAGCAACTTTGGAAAACTCAGCAGTGGCCACAGGATGGGAAAAGATCAGTTTTCATTCCAATCCCAAAGAAAGGCAATACCAAAGAATGTTCAAACTACCACAAAATTTCACTCATATCATACGCTAGCAAGTAATGCTCAAAATTCTTCAAGCCAGGCTTCAACAGTACGTGAACCATGAACTTCCAGATGTTCTAGCTGGACTTAGAAAAGGCAGAGGAAGCAGAGATCAAATTGCCAACATCCATTGGCTCATTAAAAAATCAAGAGAGTTCCAGAAAAATATCTACTGCTTTATTGACTACGCCAAAGCCTTTGACTGTGTGGATCACAACAAACTGTGGAAAATTTTTCAAAAGATGGGAATACCACCTTACCTGCCTCCTGAGAAATCTGTATGCAGGTCAAGAAGCAACAGTGAGAACTGGATATAGAACAACAAACTGGTTCCAAATAGGGAAAGGTGTACGTCAAGGTTATATCTTGTCACCCTGCTTATTTAACTTATATGCAGAGTATATCAAGTGAAATGCCGAGCTGGATGAAGCACAAGCTGGAATCAAGATTGCTGGGAGAAATATCAATAACCTCAGATATGCAGATGACACCACCCTTTTGGCAGAAAGTGAAGAACTAAAGAGCCTCTTGTTGAAAGTGAAAGAGAGTGAATACGCTGGCTTAAGACTCAAAATTCAGAAAACTAAGATCATGACATTTGGTCCCATAACTTCATGGCAAATAGATAGGGAAACAATACAAACAGTGAGAGACAGTGTCCTGTTTCTTGGGCTCCAAAATCACTGCAGATGGTGACTGCAGCCCTGAAATTAAAAGATGCTTGGTCCTTGAAAGAAAAGCTATGACCAACCTAGACAGCATATTAAGAAGCAGAGATATTACTTTGCCAGTAATGGTCCATCTAGTCAAAGCTATTGTTTTTCCAGTAGTCATATATGGATGTGAGAGCTGGACTATAAAGAAAATTGAGCACTGAAAAATTGATGCTTTTGAACTGTGATGTTGGAGAAGAATCTTGAGAGTCCCTTGGACTACAAGGAGATCCAACCAGTCCATCCTAAAGGAAATCAGTCCTGAATATTCATTGGAAGGACTGATGCTTAAGCTGAAACTCCAATACTTTGGCCACCTGATGCAAAGAAATGACTCATTGGAAAAGACCCTGATGCTGGGAAAGATTGAAGGTGGGAGGAGAAGGGGATGACAGATGAGATGGTTGGATGGCATCACAAACTCAATGGACATGGATTTGAGTAAGCTCTGGAAGTTGGTGATGGACAGGAAGCCTGGCGTGCTGCAGTACATGGGGTAGCAAAAAGTTGGACATGATAGACTGAACTGAACAATTTTTGGGGGTATAAGACTCTTTTAAGTTCACTAAAGGTTTAGCAAGTTATTAATAGTCCACTCATATAATTTATAGTTCTTAACCTAGCTTTAATATTTATAACCAACTATGTTGAAAGAATTTGGATAATACTCTGAAGCTACCATCCTATTAGGGATTCTTTCTCATTAGAGATTATCCAGAGATTAGATAGGAGATAAAATTTACTCAGATTGAAGAACAAAGGGATGGGTAATTTGGCCTACATGAGCATTGTCATTGAATCTAGATACTGTAATATAGCCTGTACTAATAGGAGTTAGAAAATTAAAGCGTCTGCTGGATTCATTCATTTCTTTTCTTTGCCTTCTGTTATTTATCCATTCTCCTTTCTGCAAAAGATTATAAAATTTTAAATTTATTGCTTGAGATTTTTTCCCACCACTAAATTTACACCCACATGACTTTTGGTTTAATGTGTTTTACTTAGGGATTTAGCATCTACAATTAATTAACTGGAGCTTCTGTGTCTTTTTTTCATAATTCACATTTGTTCAACATAATCTAATCAGATTCTGTCATTTTATAGATCTAATACCTCCTATCCATTCATCTGTTTTCTGGTCAGCCCAAGTCATGTAGTTGTAGGTAAACCTGAATTTGAGGAATATGTTTTATTTTTTAGATGGACATTATGGCTAAAGCCATCAGTGTGTTTTTATGTTTTTTTTTTTTCTTTTTTTTTAACAGAGTAGTTTATAAATTGATTCACAGCAAGTTTATAAGCAAGGGCTTATAAAGAGTAGAAGCAAGAGACCAGAGCACAGAATTAGGAATCATGGAGAATTCAAAAAACATAAATGAACCCCAATCAAGGAAGTGGGAATGTGGTCTTGGCTGGATTTTAGAATTGCTATTGTCCAGTGAATACTATCTGCTTCTAGTTGGCCACATTATTTAAAAGAAAGGTGTTATAAATGAATAGCATCTCCTCAAAATTCATGTTTAAGCCTCAACCCCCAATCTGACTGTATTTGGAGATACGGCTTTAAAGAGGTAAGGTTAAATGAAGTCACAAGGTTGGGACCCTTGTAAGACCATAGATGTGTACTCACAGAGAAAAAGGCCATGTGAGGACACAAAAAAGAACCAAGAAAAGAGGTCTCACCAGGAACCAATCTTACTGGCACCTTGGTCTTTGACTTCAGCTTACAGAACTCTGAGAAAGTAAAAATTCTTTTTTGTTTAAACCCCCCAGTCTGTGGTATGCTGTGATGGTAGCCCAAGCAGAATAATAAATGTCTATGGTTGTTATTCTATGCCTTTCACACAGTTTCACGTTGATTGTAAGGCGATACATTCGTTGCCTTTTTAGTTTACCAGTGGAACAATACTTGAGGAGTCTCTTCCATATGAAGACCTGAGACAGATCACAAGTATGTGAACTTTGGGGACATAGTTTTTGGTTTGTTTTTAATTGGAGTATAGTTGCTTTACAGTAAAGTGTTAGTTTCTGCTATATATCAAAGTGAGTCAGCCATATATATATATATACACACACACACACACACACACATATATATACACACACATATATGTCTCCCATTTTTTAGATTTCTTTCCCATTTAGATCACCACAGAGCATTAAGTAGAGTTCCCTGTGATATACAGTAGTTTCTCAAAGTTATCAATTTTATATATAGTAGTGTACATATGTCAATCCCAATTAATCCCACCCCCCTTTTTTTTGCACACAGAGAATGAAAAGTCCATATGTTTGTACCTTATGTCTGTGTCTCTATTCTGTCTTGCAAACATATTCATCTCTACCATTTTTCTGCTGCTGCTGCTGCTGCTAAGTCGCTTCAGTCGTGTCCGACTCTGTGCGACCCCATAGACGGCAGCCCACCAGGCTCCCCCGTCCCCAGGATTCTCCAGGCAAGAACACTGGAGTGGGTTGCCATTTCCTTCTCCAATGCAGGAAAGTGAAAAGTGAAAGTGAAGTCACTCAGTCGTGTCCGACTCTTAGCGACCCCATGGACTGCAGCCTACCAGGCTCCTCTGCCCATGGGATTTTCCAGGCAAGAGTGCTGGAGTGGGGTGCCATTGCCTTCTCCAACCATTTTTTTAGATTCTACATATATGTGCTAATATACGATAAAATTTGTTTTTTTCTGATTTACTTTACTCGGTAGAACAGTTTCCAGGTCCATCCATGTCTCTAAAAATGGCCCAATGTCATTCCTTCTTGTGGCTGAGTAAAATTCCATTGTATAAATGTACCACATTTTTATCCATCTTCTGTCAATGGACATGTAGGTTGCTTCCAAATCTTGGGGATGGTAAATAGTGCTGCAGTGGACACTGGGGTGCATGTGTTTGAACACACAGTTTTTGAACTGTTGTAATAAACTGAGACTGGTGATCTTAGGGTAAAGAATGAGGACATTTTACAACAAAAATGATGTGATCTGTCTCCAAATAGCATAGTGTGACAGAATTTTTTTTTTTTTTTTTCTGATGGTGAAAAATCCTACCATGCCACATGCTTTTCTACAATGTGACCTTCATCGTTCTCCTCTCAAGAGGTTGATCTTTATTATGTTTTCCTGTATCTGGAATAGCTTTGTTACCAAGAGAATGTGAAATAAATGCTGTCTTTTGAGGCTAGGTTATAAAAAGGTGATGTAGTTTTCATCTTGTTTGCAGACATACTTCCTCTTGGAGCCCTGAGCTGCCTTGGTAAAAAATTTATACAAAATGAGATACTGCTATTATATATTTTAGATTATGCTTCATAGAGACAAGGACATTTTCCTTATTAGTATGTTAAGAGTATTTATCATCAATGGTTTTAATAAAACATTATCCAGAGTATACTGAAATGATCTTTTAATCTGTTAATATATTTGATAATGTAAAAAATTCTCATGTTTCTGGGTAATCCAAGGCAAATTTTATTATTTATCCCCTTTCATACATTAGAGTCATATCATATTATTTTTAATGGTGACATATTAGGAGCTTCAAATAATTCTGCTGAAAAGTGGTTGTTGTGCTTTATTTACTAAGGAAATCTGATTTAAAAATAGTCATTCCTTAGCATTCAGGGGAGGATTGGTACCAGAACCCATTGCAAATATCAATATCCATGGATACTCAAGTCCCTTAGTCAACCTTCCCATTCAACTGTATATTATTGTTTTCAAGTTGATAGAAAAATAGGTGTTGCTAACTAAAGAAATGCTTTAACTTGGATCTTTTAAACCCCATGCAATAGCTAAGAGAAATAACTCTGAAATTGCATATTAACTACTGCAAACAACAAATTGAAGAAACACACACATACTTGCATTCATGAAAACATAACTGTTTATGTCATTTAGAAAAAACTATTTAGTTCTTTGGCCCATTTTTTATCAGGTAGATTCCCTATCTCTTCCTCTTTTGTTTGGTTTGGTGGGCATTTATCCTGTTCCTTTATCTGCTGGGTATTCCTCTGTCTCTTCATCTTGTTTAAATTGCTGAGTTTGGGGTATCCTTTCTGTATTCTGGCAGTTTGTGGAGTTCTCTTTATTGTGGCTTTTCCTCTCTGTGTGTGGGTTTGTACAGGTGGCTTGTCAAGGTTTCCTGGTTAGGGAAGCTTGTGTCGGTGTTCTGGTGGGTGGAGCTGTATTTCTTCTCTCTGGAGTGCAATGAAATGTCCAGTAATGAGTTATGAGATGTCTATGGTTTTGGGGTGACTTTGGGCAGCTTGTATCTTGAAGCTCAGGGCTGTGTTCCTTTGTTGCTGGAGAATTTGCTTGGTATGTCTTGCCCAAAAATGGGCCAAAGAACTAAATAGACATTTCTCCAAAGAAGACATACAGAGGGCTAACAAACACATGAAAAGATGCTCAACATCACTCATTATCAGAGAAATGCAAATCAAAACCACTATGAGGTACCATTTCACACCAGTCAGAATGGCTGCGATCCAAAAGTCTACAAATAATAAATGCTGGAGAGGGTGTGGAGCAAAGGGAACCCTCTTACACTGTTGGTGGGAATGCAAACTAGTACAGCCACTATGGAGAACAGTGTGGAGATTCCTTAAAAAACTGGAAATAGAACTGCCTTATGATCCAGCAATCCCACTGCTGGGCATACACACTGAGAAAACCAGAAGGGAAAGAGACACGTGTACCCCAATGTTCATCGCAGCACTGTTTATAATAGCCAGGACATGGAAGCAACCTAGATGTCCATCAGCAGATGAATGGATAAGAAAGCTATGGTACATATACACAATGGAGTCTTACTCAGCCATTAAAAAGAAAATATTTGAATCAGTTTTAATGAGGTGGATGAAACTGGAGCCTATTATACAGAGTGAAGTAAGCCAGAAGGAAAAACACCAATACAGTATACTAACGCATATATACGGAATTTAGAAAGAGGGTAACAATAACCCTGTGTACGAGACAGCAAAAGAGACAGTGATGTATAGAACAGTCTTATGGACTCTGTGGGAGAGGGAGAGGGTGGGAAGATTTGGGAAAATGGCATTGAAACATGTAAAATATCATGTATGAAACGAGATGCCAGTCCAGGTTCGATGCACGATGCTGGATGCTTGGGGCTGGTGCACTGGGACGACCCAGAGGGATGGTATAGGGAGGGAGGAGGGAGGAGGGTTCAGAATGGGGAACACATGTATACCTGTGGTGGATTCATTTTGATGTTTGGCAAAACTAATACAATTATGTAAAGTTTAAAAATAAAATAAAATTTAAAAAATTAATAAAATAAAAAAAAAGAAAAAACTATATGGGCTCAATTTTCAAATAAAATGTTCATTGATCATATGCTATAATAATAATAATGTTATTTATATAAAAGTCCTTCGAGAGGGCACTCATATTCCAATGTGAAGTAGAACACTATAATATTTTAAGCTGGGAAATATTTTGCTTTTTAATAAATACATGTTTCAATTACACATCATATGACAAAAGTTTTATCATTTTTTATAGTGCAAGTCATTGTCAGTCTACTAACTGTTCTCCTTCAATGTTGTGTTGACTGTTCTGGCTTTTTTGCCTCTCTCTAAACTTTTGAATCAGTTTGATAATTTACACAAATGAACATATTGAGATTTTGATTGTGATTGCACTGAATTTATAAAGATGGGAAATTCTCACATTGTGACAATATCAAGTCTTCCTATCCATAAGCATGGAATATCTATCCATTTATTTAGTCTGTCTTTGTTTAATAGGGGTTTTGTAAGTTTCCTCATTTATACCTAAGTATTTAATTTGGAGGTATAAATGTAAATGGTTTTGTGTTTTAATTTTACTTTTTTATTGATAGTATATGGGAGGGCACTTGATTTGTATAAGAAACTATATCCAGCAACCTCAGTATAATTGCTTATTAGTTTCAGGTGTGTGTTTCAATACTTAAATGTTTTCTGTGTATACAATTATGGCATCTGTGAACAAAGCCACTTTTATATTTTCTTCCTCAATGTATATCCTTATATTTTCCTTCTCAATGTGTATCCTTGTTGCATTAACTAGGGCTTCCAGTATAATGCTGAAAAAGAGTAATGGGGAGGAACTTCCCTACCGTGTTCCTGATCTTAGTGGAAATGCTTCCAGTTCTCTCCCCATTAAATAGGATGTTAATATGTAATCTTTTAAAGGTGTAAAAATCAGAATTACATACTGTATAATGTAGAAAGACGGTATAGAAGGGGAAAACGGTACACAAGAAGAGAGGCAGACAAGACTGACTGATTATCCTATCTATAAAGCTAGCATTTCTCTGTGTATAAAACTATAATAAACAGCATAAAGGTAAGCACAGGAAATATAATTGTATATACTTATTTTACAGAAATAAAAGAATGTAAAGGAGAGAAAGAGGAACTCACTTTTTTCTCCTTTTCCCTTTTTTTTTTTCTCAAAGAGAATTAATAGTTTTGATCCTTAAAGAAACAGAAAGCTAGAAAATAAGCTTATATAAGTAACAATTATAAAGGTAACTACAGGACTCAAAAGTCTTGCTAAGTATTAGAAAATATATACATGTAAACAAGAAAATAAAAAACATTATGAGAACAGAAATATATCATAGAATAGTATGGGGGTGGACCTGAATAAACACATATCATAAAGTAAATGTAAATTAAATGTAAAATGAGTTTATTCCCATTTAAAGAGAAAAAAGATCACATTAGAAATTATAGCACAATTCTACATTTTATACTGAAACAGAATTCATGTAAAAACAGAATTCAGAAAATGTCAAAGGAAGAACAAAGTTAAACTGTACCTCCATTATTAATGTACGAAATTTTCTCATTTATTTTCAAAAGTTGAATATTATCAGCTTTTACAAATTATATCCTAGTTTAAGAAGCTAGAAGGGATATCTTATTTCAGTTTTGCATGCGCATATGTATTAATTTGATCAAATTTAAATTTGCACTTCTGTGAAGCATTCATGCTCTTCATCCATTTTTATGGCTCTATTTTAGAGAAGCTTTAGGTTTTACAGCAAAGCTCAAAGGGAGATAGATTTCCCGTACACCCCTCACTCATACACATTCAACTTTTCAGTTAATGCCACTCTCCAGAATGGCACATTTTTTTTTTTAACCACTGAGGAACTTAAATTGATGCATCATAATCAGGGTCCATAGTTTAAATACGGTTCACTCATAGTGCTGTACATTCTATGGATTTGGACAAGTGTATGATTACACATATCCATTATTATAATACTGTATAGAGTATTTTTGCTGCTCTAGAAGTCCTCTGTGCTCTACCAGTTCATCTCTTCCCTATTCCTGGCAACCACTGATCTTTTTATTGTCTCCATAGTTTTTTCTTTGTCCATTTAAACTAGGTATTTTAACTCATTGTTATTGATCTCTAAGAGGTATTTATGGGTGGCACACCCATGGTTAAACAATAGATATTTCTATAAGTCAGGAAATGTGAATGTCAATAACAGCCAGTTATTTCTATAAATGTATGATTCCCATCTTATATTAATGATTTATGATTGCAATTCTTCTCTGATTCTTTTAATTATGTCATGAAAACAATCAAAAACTGCATTGATAGCTGGCATGCCCCACTAAGTATACAAAAGAGTATCTAGAAAAATGTATATATATATATATATATATAACTACTTTCTAAAATACACTCTTGGTCATCTTTAGTAGCTCTATACTCTCCAAGTTATTTTTTTTCTGTGTTTTTTTTTTTTTTCTTGAAACTACACTTTCATTCCAGAGATAGTAAGAGGATTTTGAAAATGAGTTATTCCATTGTAAAAAATAAAAGGATGGCAAGTTATTGTTCTTGAGTTGATTTTTATTTTGGTTTATTTTTTAATATTTGAAAAACAATTTAAAAATCCAGAGGTGTACCTTCACCTGTACATGTTAAAATTGGTTTTAATTAATCATTTCATATGTTTTGGTAGTTCAGAAAATCTATTGTTTAGAAAATCCATTGTATTGAAAATGTGGCATTCTATCTGCTCATAAAATTTTCATAATTTAATTTCTACTCAAAATTTCCTTTTTTTCTCTCTCTCTGACGCATGACTATGTACATTAGAGATGTATGGTTTTATATATTTATATGCTAGTTATGATACACTTCAGATCAAATATAATAAATTACTGATAAAATTATAGTAAAAATGCAAAATGAATTTAATTTGAAAAGACTCTCAGCTTAATTTCATTAACCAATTTTTAGAAGCATGTAAAGGAACTTTAGAAACAAGGAAACACAGACCATCTTTTTCTGTTTTTACTTGGGTACAGTTCAGTTCAGTTCAGTTGCTCAGTTGTGTCTGACTCTTTGGGACCTCATGGACTGCAGCACGCCAGGCTTCCCTTCCATCACCAACTTCCAGAGCTTACTCAAATCCATGTCCATTGAGTCGGTGATGCCATCCAACCATCTCATCCTCTGTCGTCCCCTTCTCCTCCTGCCTTCAATCTTTCCCAGCATCAGGGTCTTTTCCAATGAGTCATTTCTTTGCATCAGGTGGCCAAAGTATTGGAATTTCAGCTTCAGCATCAGTCCTTAAAATGAATATTCAGGACTGATTTCCTTTAGGATTGACTGTTTGGATCTCCCTGCAGTCCAAGGGACTCTCAAGAGTCTTTTCCAACACCACAGATCAAAAGCATCAGTTCTTCAGCACTCAGCTTTCTTTATAGTCCAACTCTCATATCCATACATGACTACTGGAAAAACCGTAGCTTTCACTAGATGGACCTTTGTTGGCAAAGTAATGTCTCTGCTTTTTAACATGCTGTCTAGGTTGGCCATAGATTTTCTTCCAAGGGGCAAGCGTTTTTTAATGAACTGGAATTCACTAGCCTCTTTATCCAAATATATCATGAGCAAAGAATCCAGTTTTAGCATGATGAGTTTAGATCTTTATTTTTACATCTTATATTGCTGGATGAATTCTTATTAAGGTATGCATTATTTTTATATGAATAAATGTATATATAATTAATTTCTTCTGTTCCCAGTTTGGGATTAATCAAGCATTTTTATTACACTATTTGTCCATTAGTAGCTTGTTATTAAGTCTGTTTGAAATCAGAGATTACACTATGCATCCATAACATGGGTGTTAAATTATGACCTCTGTTACAACCTCACATTTTGAATTGTGCTGCACTTTAAATCTTTGCCACTGTCTCACCTTTTTCCTCACTTGTCATCTAATTTCACATATATTTACACATTACAACATATTTTGTTATTCTTTAAAATAATATTAATTTCAGTTTACCTGGATATTTACTTCCTCTGGTGCTCTTTATTCTTTCTTGTTTTAATGTACTTCTATTTGGAATTATTTTCTTACTTTTGCCTAAAAACATTTCCTTTAATACTTTTAAAGCACTGTTTTTTTGCTTATCTGAATAGATTTAGTTCTTTATTTTGAAAAGTATTTTCTCCAGGGAATAATAGGGGAGGAGATAATGAAAGCTAGAGATCGTGAAATTTAAAAGTAGAAAAATAAGCCAGCAAAACTATGGGATAAGATGATAGCTTTACTTAATTTTAAACCCAGTGTTGGTGTTGCTGGGATACACAAGTTACAATAATAATTAACATATCTTTTTCCTCATCCTAAACTTGCTTTATGGCAGGTTTTCATATTCATTTTCTCCCTCTACCTGCTCCTTCCCTTGCTTAGTAAAGAGAACATAAAGCTGTCTGAGTTTGAACATTTTATTCTCCCACATAAATAGCTAAAATCAGAGGTAAATCAATCTGCACTCGCTAATAATTATATTGTCTCTTGGCTAGAACCAAAACTATGTACTCCTAATGTGGAAGTGGAATTTTAAAAGCATTCAAATGTAACAAAAACACTGAACAGTTTGAGTACATTTTCTCTCAAAATAAGGACATTCAGCTTTTGTTTGTAGTCTGTAATGGTATATTGATGGGTTACTGCTTGTTGAAGAACACATTTTCACAAGGTAGATTTTATCATAAACCACTTCAGCTATTAAAATAAAATAGTTCAAATTTTACAATGTCAAAGTTTTGTTTAGAAAAACAATTTTACAATCAATATTCTGACTTTTGACAAGCTTGATTTATATAGCACTGAAGCCTATCCCAGGTTGTATTCTAAACAAAGTAGAGTTTGTAGTTTCTACTTTACTTATATCATACATTATTAACAGTGTTGTATTATGTTGCTTGGATTTTAGCTCTACGCTACTATTTTATTATTACTTACAACATTGTTTTTTGATTAATTCAATGCCTACATTTATTCAAACAATTTGATCTTGTGCAAATAAAACTATGGAAATCCAAGAAATTGGATAGCTGTAGAAGGGGAGTAGATTAGAAGGAGAATTTCAGAGGATAATAAATATGTAAGTTTCCAGATAACACTAACATATATTGATATCTCAAGGACAAATTTTTCAACCCAGTGTTCATAGTCTCTTTCAGGTTAATTTAAATGACTTAAATTAGTTTCATGGTAAACTATCACCTATGAGTTTCGAGCATGAAATCAGTACTTGTGAAAGAGCCAGAAAATTATGAAATATTCTAATAGAAGATGAGCTGCTTTTCATATTTTATTTCAGTGGAGTATGTGTTACCTGATTTTCACAAGCCACATGGAGTAACAGAGCAGGTAACATACCACTGAGACCCCTTTCCTACTTCTCAAGATTCCTAGTTAGTTCAGAGATTGTTGGGCTGGTTATCTCACAGTTACAGCCTTATGTTCTTTACAAGTTCAAAGAAATGTTTACTGAAAAGCCAGTCAGCGTGGCCCAGGAGGACTGACTAGATTCTACTTAATATATACTTTGTCTAGATCAAAGAGCTAATATTAAGGTAGACTGTGAATGAAGAGTAGCTGGATGAGTTTGGATCAGGAATGATGAATTTTATATTTTTGGCATTACTAGTGATTTTTGTTTCACTAAAATGTTTTGAGTTTCCTTACTGGTTCTGACTGAAATTTGGGTTTCTGAGGGACTGGCCCTGGGAATTATTCTTGCCCACTCTTTAAAGAATGTCATCGTTTTACAAAGATTTAAATACAGTCTTTATGTAGATGACTTCCAAATTCATATTCTCAGCCAAAACCTTTTCTCTAAGCTCAAAACATGAATAGCCAAATGATTACTTGCTATCTCCAATCTGATGTCTACCAGAGGTCAGAATTCAGGTATCAAAGTATATTCAACAGAAATCATGATTTCTTTCACCAAACTGTTTCATACTTCATGTCTCACTCATCAAGTATTACCCAAGTAGGAAGTTTAAGAATTGAATTATCTATGAGTCCTTACTTCATATAACCACATATTCTCCAAAATAAACAATATATATATATTTTGTATCATGGAGTTTAACTGTATCACAGAGTTTTATGACAAATGGTGGGGTGGAGAGAGAGATTTACTAAGTTGTGTATCTCCAAAGAAAAGAATCAGTGGTTAGAAATTATAGTGAGCAGGTTTTGGCTCATTAGGATGAAAATCTATATTAAAGTCAGCAGTATCAAAAAATAGTATTTTTATCCTTATTCTAAAAGGATTTTGACAAGGCAGATATACGAACAAATCTATTCATTACACAGAGCTAATGAGGCCTGACAAATTCCTTATTTATGGTAATTTTCCCTTCTTATCAGCTCCTTTGTCCATCCTTACAATAGATCTTCCATTCAAACTTTTCTCGCAGAAGATGACTAAAGTTGTGAGTAGCTTGAGAAGTGTTCACTTGTAGGATGATTGAAACAGTGAGACATTACAAGAAGTTAAACTCTAGCAAAGATATTCTGATTTGTGTGTGTGTGTACGATAGACAGGTAGACAGACATATGTACATCCATGTGTGTACCTATAGGTCTATGTGTGTACATGAATGTCTGTGTAGTGTTTTTATCTCACAGGCATACCAAAAAATTAAACCGTTAACTAAATTAGACTAGTGATTACAAACACAAGTTGGATAGTAAATGGTAAAGATGCCAAAACTCCTTAGACAAAGAAAGAGATAACTACTTCGGAAAGCACTGGATGATAACTTGTAGAACTATGCACACAACAAATTCTTATGGATAGGAAAGTAATTTGGAACTTGGTCAAAAATATTCATCAAAATAAAATATATTTTCCCTGTGCCTTAATGCTTTACAGAGGAGGTTACACTTATTTTGTGTGTCTCCAAAGAACAGGATCAGTAGTTGGAAGTTATAGGTAAGCAGGTATGGGGTCACTTGGATGAAGTCTTGATAAGTATGTACTGTATAAAAAAGGATGAGAGGATGCACAGACTAGAGGGTTTACCATTGAGGGAAGAAATTGGGCCTGAAAAGGACACTGTCTTCTTGACATACAGAAGAAATTTCTATGTTGGGAGAAATATTAGATGATGAGTTAAGTTGTTTATTTTTGTTTCCTAGTAAACACTTTTCCTTCCCTTCACAACATATCTATTCTCTTTTTTCTCTCTTTTTTTATTTTTTTAAATTTAAATTTATTTATTTTAATTAGAGGCTAATTACTTTACAATATTGTATTGGTTTTGCCATACATCAACATGAATCTGCCATGGGTGTACACATGTTACATATCTATTCTGTGTCAACAAATCACTACACTTAAGCTAGTTGTCTTTAAAATTTTTATACAGAATAATAAAGCACAAAGTATCACATATCATCAACCTGGGAGAATCAGAGATATCTTTGGTGAATAATAAAATGACTTGATTGTGCATTTCAGACTCAAGTGACCTAAGAGGGATACATTTTAAAAATAAGATAGTCTCTATATCTGTGAGTCTATTTCTTTTTGTTATATTCAATAATTTGTAGTATTTTTTCAATTTCACATATGATATACAGCATTTGTGTTTATCTGACTTAATTTACTTAGCATAATAACCTCCAAGTCCATCCATGTTATTGCAAATAGCAAGTTATAGATATCTCTGATTTTTAACAAACTTCATACTGTGACCAGAAAAATTTACTAACTCCTCCTCTCAGAGGATAAATAGCTATTTCACACTTCAAGATTCAGGACAAGTCAGCTTTTGGATAAAACTTGACCTCTGATTTAATACAAATTTCCTTCCCTGTTAGATGCAAGCTGTTCAAGAAGTTAAATTTGAGAGATTGATGCAAAAAACAAAACAAAACAAAAACAACAGATACATGCAATAGCGAGGGAGCACACATAAACTTTCTTTAACGCTTTTTACTCATTTACCCACAGGAACCCACACAAAATGGAAAGCATGGTGGTATATATGATTAGGACGCAAACACCCACATATACAAATCTTTACAGAGGGCCCAAAGCTGAAACTTTCTCACTTAGAGTAGGGTCAAGATGGGGCCTTGACAAATTGCTCTATGCCACTCTGATTCATTTTTTGATTCACTGGTAATGTTTGGAAAACTCTGGCTAAATGCCTGCCTTCTTTAGTGACTGCATGCTGTTGTAAACCTAAATGTTAAGCGAGAATTTTTGAACTAATGTGCAGTTTCCTGGGAGTAACTTTCATTTCTTGGGCAAATTTCGGGAGATGGTGAGGGACAGGGAGGCCTGGTGTGCTGCAATCTATGGGGTTGCAAAGAGTCAGATACAGCTGAGCGACTGAACAACAACAACAATATTCCTTTAACAGATTCATGTTTCATTCATTTCTGAAATATCCTATTGTATGATTCACATAGAAGTACTCTCTCACCTATATAATTTATTCAATTTGCTTATTCATATATCTTTCTCTCATTAAATCTCCATCCCTCAGTGGCAGGATAGGGACTGGTAATACAGAATTATGACGATACTGTCAAAGTGACTGGCACGTGAATATTACTGATTTTGATTGCAGTAAAACACATGAAGACCTCATTTACTTCTGTTTATGTTAAATTAGGCTTCCTTGGTTGCTAAACGGTGAAGAATTTGCCTGCAGGGTTTGATTCCTGGGTCAGAAAGATCCCCTGGAGAAGGGAATGGCTATCCACTCCAGTATTCTGGAGAATCCCATGGACAGAGGAGGCTGGTGGGCATACAGTCCATGGGGTCTCAGAGTCAGACAGGTCTGAGTGACTAACACTTTTTTTTTCAAAACACAAGAAGACCACATTTACTTCTGTTTTTATTATTATAGGACTTATACATATCTGAATATATGTGGCAATTTTCTATTATATATTTCTATCTTGAAACAGCCAGTAAAAAGTAAAATTTCAGTTTCTGTATTATAGTACTTGTCATTGATAATTTTCAGATTTATTTTTCATACTGTCACCCTAAACATAAGAACTACTAGACACTAACTTCTTCATTTCCTTCCATCATCTAATTAAATTATTTAAAATAACACTCTTATTCTTTTTTTTAAATTGTGTCAGCCACAGTTATAGGCAGTTGTTTTCCCTATCACTTATATTTTAATTTACTAATTTTTATGGTACATTATGTAGTAACTTAATTCATTATTCTCACAGAATCTATAGCAGGAGAGTAAGGAATAGAAATGCACTATCTCTGTGGTTTGGGTCGAAGATAATTGGTCTAATGGGGTTTTGAGTTTGTAAATCCAAATCCAAAAATATAAAAATTCAAATGGGAGCCAAAAAAAATATGTTCTCAAGTTATTTAATACTATAAAATTAAGAAAGGTGATATTGTCTTTCAGTATTTCATATTCTAACTTTTGTGTCCAATTGTAGTTTGTCTTTTTTTTAAATTTTCCCTTTAATGAAACACCATTTGGCATATAGTCAGTCAATTCAATTAAAGTTTCATTTTATGGATAATCATGAGAAATGAAAACCCTATTTATATTAAAAAAAAAATCTATTTCAGATTAACCAGTGTGCTTTAGAGGATGTGTAATCTTGTAGGCTTTGACACAAACAATGACATTTGCATTTATATACAACTACCATTTATAATAATCATGTAGCGCTGTATAACTATTGTAGGGTCAAATTCCTGAGATTTCATTTTCATTATATTTTCCTTGAAAAATTTGAAGAGAAAACAAGGAAACACAAATCCATTATAGATTTCCATGTGTAGTGTCTAAAGGTAAAACAAATATTTTGTATCTTTTTTGATAATAACTCATCAATAATTTAAGTACAATTAAAAAGCAGACACACCTCTCTGTTGGACCAGGAATATTTCTTTTATATTTCATGAGTCTTGTTAAAATTTTAATTTATAAAATATTTCTAGAATTCTATTGCTTGAAGAAATTTTATTTAAAATATTGTTTAATAAAATATTCAACTTTATATGTATTTTATAAGTATGCTAAAATTCCTCAATAGTTGGTAAAATACTTTAGGCCTAGAGATCTGCCTTGATTATTTATGCTTTTACTTATCCCTGTCCTCTGATGTAGTGAATTGTGTTTTTCCACCTTTTATGAATGACAAGAACTGGGCAAACAATACAAGAGGTTTCTTGAATCAGAAGCAGAAAGGAGGGCAACCAACTAGGGAAAAACCTAAAGAGAAATGTATGTCTAAATAGGAGAGAACCAAACATAGCCTTACCTGAGATCCCTGGGATAGATGCAAATAGATGTCAGTGAAAGGAATTCAGAAATCACAATTGATGAACTGGTGGAGGTCAATGGTGTCCTGCAAGAGTTTATAAAACCCAGGATGCTGCAGAGATTGGAGGGTTGCTTCTATTACACTGGAGAAAGTTTAAGTGTGTTATATAGATTTATGGGAGTGGGAAAGCAGCCACAGTGAGATTGTCCTAAAACTCCACAGGTATACTTCCCTCTCTTACTTGTGAACTAAGTCTTTATCTATAGTGCTAGTGATTCAGTCATGTTCAATTCTTTGTAACCCTATGGACTACAGTCCACCAGGCTCCTCAGTCGGTGGGATTCTCCGGACAAGAATACTGGATTGGGTAGCCATTCCCTTCTCCAGGGGATCTTTCCAACTCAGGGATCAAACCTGGGTCTCCTACATTGCAGGTGGATTCTTTATCATCCAAGCCACCAAAGTGGGGATGACAAAAAACACTGTCACTCTTCCTAGTTAAAAATGTATTAGCACATGTGGAAGGAAACAGACAATAACTCTTCATAAGATAAAGGCCAGACAATGTGCTAGACCTAGCAGTACGGCAGGGAGAGGGGCAGGAACATTGAGGAAACCACACTTTTGAGACAAGGAATATGGTACCTTCCAAAGATTAACTTTATTTTTTTTTTCTTTTTTTTTAAATTTTATTTTATTTTTAAACTTTACAATATTGTATTGGTTTTGCCAAATAAGTAACAACAGAAAAGGTCTTCTTAATGTTCCCCCTCCTCAGACTAACAAATTTGCATAATAGCAACAAAATATTATTGAGAGAGCTAAGGAGGAGGGATACAAGAATGAGAAGAAATCCTCTCTGAGGTGTAGTGCAGAGGAAATACCTAACACCAAGGGTGAAACAAAGGGACCAGAAAACAGACAAAATCCCTTTGCAACACTAGCCCTTATCAAGACACAACATATTGCTTGAAGAATTACAAAACTAGTGCACTGAGCACGACCATATTAACCGTCCTCAAACCCAGCTTAATTCCTCACTAGATAATGCAAATCCTCATATTAAAATTATGGCAGAAGGAGACATGTTACTATTCCCAGGCTTAAAAACTGGATACCAAAATAGTGGCATTCTATTCAATATATTTGGCTTTCAGCAGAAAATCTGACACACAAAAGGAAAGAGACACACTCCCAAAAGACAAAGCAGTTAGCAGAACAAGACTCAGATATGACACATTTGTTAGGCCTATTAAATCTGACATGGAACTTAAATATGTTTAATATTCTAAAGACTCTAATGAAAAATATAAAAGATCACATATTTCAGCAGAGATGAAACTTACAGATAATGAAATGAAAATGTCTCAAATGAAACAAAGTCAATAGAAATTATCTAAAAGTTCAAAGAGGAACAGAAAAAACAAAAAACAAAAACACAGTGCATCCAAGACTATCAATAGCTGACATGCCTAATTATAATTCGTAAAGAAATAGGACTGACGAAATCATGGCCAAGAATTTTCCAAATATGTTAACTCCTAAGCCACAAAATAAATTTATCAGAGCACAAATAAATAATGAAATAAAAACCTAAGAAATTGCTGGAAAAAAACTCTTAATGAGAAACTCTTAAAGACATTGCACAGAGGAATAAAAATATGAATTATGGCAGATTTCTTGTTGTAAACTATGCAAGCCAAAAGAGAGAGAAACCTTTATAAGGTGCTAATGTGCAAAGATAAACTCAAACTCTCTGTGGTAGGTTTGCAATTCATCTATTTCAAAATTGTATAAAAATAAAAAGTTAACAAAAAGTAAATGAGTCATTCAAAAATCAAAAGACCTCCCAAAGGTCAGTTTTAGAGGAAACATTATTTCAAATTCTAACTTACTGCCTATTTTAATTCTGTGTTAAATTTGAAGGAATTCTTTATTATATGCCTTAAGTTTTAGAGGGTATTGTTATTTTTACGTTGGTGAATTTCAGAAGTCATCGTTGAGGTTCTTTGTTTTCTGAATATTATACATAGCTTCAACATGGAACTAAACATTTAACAAAGATAAATTTGTAAGGCAAAGTTTTAAAAACATACTGATGAAAATAAGTGGGAATAAAAAATACTGTCAGGTACTCGTCTGGGCTCTGGGACAAAGGCATTTATTTCTGATCAAAGTTCAATCTTTACTTAATCTTGAGTTCGTTAGCTTCAAATTGAAGTCTCTCTTACTGTATTTTCTTTATCTTCCTTAAGATACTTATTCTCTATCAAGTGCCCTTACTTTCTTTACCTCCTTGACCTGTAAATCCAATTAGTTGTTTAATTACTATGACACTTGCTAGATTATGTGTCTATACATAGGTATATGTTTGTTTCTTCCCTACTTCATTAAGCTTATCCTTGATTCTAACACAATTATCCACGTAAATAAAACATGCAGCCCACCCCTTATTTTCATTTTCTCCAATAAACTTTTACTTTTCCCATGTCTGTATCTATATTTATAGCACATGAAATGCCACTGATCCTTCTCTGCCTTCTTACTTATCCTAGAAGACCTGAATTCTTTGCTAGCTTTGTTATTAACATCCTAAGCACCTCTGATTAGAAATTCTCAGTTTTTATTTATAACTTTAAAACATAGAGACTCTGCTGAGCTTATAACTAACCTCTCTATCCAAAATTTTACTCCCTTGCTTGTCCCAAAACTGTTTCCCTCAAGATGGAGAAATATCAAAGAAAAGGGGGGATTAAAATTATATACAAGTACCTTTATTGCTGTCCTTTGAAGGGAAAGGCTTTTGGATTAGTTTCCCAGGTATCCCCCAAGTCTCAAAAGATTGGCTCAAGAGTCAATGATTAAAGAATGTAAAGATGTAGAAACAATACCTGTTGGGCCAGGAAACTGGTAACAATTTAGACTATAAACCAGCCACACAGGCTCATCAAATCCCCAGTTCCCTGGAAAATATAAAAGTCTAACAGACATTCCTAAGTTGTGTGTGTGTGTGTGTGTGTGTTTGTGGTGGTGGGTTTTGTTGTTGTTTTTAAACAGGAAATAGACACCCAACAGATGAAAACTACTAACTGCAAGCACATAGACCCAAGTCTGACTGAAGCCAGAAGATTGGAGATGCTTGGAACTTCACCTTGATGCCAACCAATAGGAGAATTGTCCACAAGCTGATCACATGCCCTAAAGCCCCCTCCTTCATACTGCCTTTAAAACCCCATTCCTGAAAGCCATTAGGGAGTTTGGGTGTTTTGAGCACAAGCTGCCAATTCTTCTTACATGGTACCCTGCATGAAATGCTGTGCTTTCCTTCACTACAATCCAGTGTCAACAGATTGGCTTTACTGTTTGTGGCAAGAGGATCCAAGTTTGGTTCAGTAATATAACTGCTGATCTTAGTATGTTACATGATCATTTTATATCCATTCTTTCATTTTAACATTATTTGATAAAATATTCCACCTACCTCAGATAGCCAATGGTAGACTAAGGCAACTTACTTAGTTCAGAATATTTCTGAGACATATAAGAGATTTACAGATACAGCCTAAATTCAATTACCTCTAATCTGCCCTCAGCTTTTTTTGATTTAAATATTCTTTAAAAAGTGAGAATAAAAAATGATACAAAAGTATGTTGTTGAGTGTTATTGACCATATAGAAGAGATTTTGTTATCTATCTCCTTTCTTCCTACATCAGTATTTGTTTTAGGCACTCTGTTGTTTCATATCCTGCCTGCTTAAATATGGTAGTCACTCAAATCACATTTATCTTTTATTTCTCTGAGTCCTGCTTGTGTAATAATAAAATGGATACAGTTATACATGCCCTGTTCACCTTAAATGCTACCATGAAGACCACATAGTAATTGCATATGCAAAACTGCTTGATGAATTATCTGTGCTCTACTAATTTAGAGTAATAGACCACAATACTTACTTTTAAATTGCTTGAAAGCCCTATTAAGAGTCCTAAGACACTTCTAGATATAATTCATTTATAATGTAATATGACTCTAATCATTTAAGAAGTGATAGGAAAACAATGGCTTTGGAATTGGATATATCTTTCCTTGTTAGAGATAAGAGACTGAGATACAATGAAAAGATGCAGTGTATTATTCTGTTTGGATAAATGATTCACTAAATCAAAAAGACAGTCCATTTGTTTCTTACTAATTTTAGTAGTTTTTACTCTGTTTTTGGAAGTTCATTATTCTGCCACTAAAGACTGTACAAGTTTACTAATGTAAGGTAAAGGGTAATTTTTGACTTATTTACATAACATTTTGGCATAAAAATAAATATATCCTTTTCTTGAATGGCATTGACTCTTCATTGAAATACACATAAGTTTCTTTTAAAAATGGACATTGGTGTAAACTTTTCTCATCGGGAAGAATAATTATGTTACTATTGTTTCCAGTGACCAAAATAGCCTTAAAGTTCCCCTCAGCTTGACTAAACTTTAGACAGGATTCTTCTTAAGGGGTTTATGCCCTAACCTCCATTTTCTTATAGCACTTAGTTTAGAATACTTGTAATTACATATTGTTTCTCTGCCCTTTGATATGTAAGGGGGTCTCTTGCCAGTTTTATAACCCAAGCAAATCCTTCTCAAAAACCTGGAAATCATCCCCTTGAAATGTCAAATTTTGAAGACATGAAGAATATAGCACCCCTATCTGTAAGTCTCTGTGTAAAGGTAGGAACCTAACTTTATACAGTGCTAGTTAAGCAAATGCAGATGGTATAATCACATTGACCAGACTTTCCACTACTTCAGCCTGATACTTAAAAGTCATCTTGCTTTTTGTTTCAACTGAGTTGAGCTCACTCTCTCTCTCGCTCTCTCTCTAATGCAATAGTTCTGAATAAAGTCTTCTTTACCTGTTTAATGTCATCTGGTGCAACTTTTCTTCAGTAAGAGAAAATATCATTCATATAACTGAATCATTACATTATTTGTCAGGACATTCAAAGCCATATTTGGAACTTAAGCAATAATGTAAGAAACTGTCCTAGTCAGTTCTAGGTTCTTTGTGGCTTAACAATAGAGATTTGTTTCTCACAGTTTTGGATACTGGAAAGTTAGAGAATAAGATGGCGCCCAAACAGTAGACAAAAATATTAATACAAATTTTAAAAAATGAAAGCAACATATAAGATCTATCACAGAAAGCATGCCAACCTATCCATAATAGGGGTTCCAGAAGTAGAGGAAAGAGAGAAGGGGATTTAAAGTATATTTCAAGAAATTAAAATTGCAAATATCCCAAATTTGAAGAAGGAAATGGATATCCAGGTAGAAGAAGCACAGAGTGTCCCAAAGAAGATGAACCTAAGCAGACATATCATAATTTAAATGGAAAAAGTTAATGATATAGAGAGGGTTCTAAAGGCAATAAGAGGTGTTTGGCGAGCGTGGTCGCTGTGACTTATCGCCTCCACCGTCCCTGCTGCTTGGTTTTCTGGGTGTACAACCGGTGCACCTTCTCAGGCAGATGTTGACTGTCCAGAACCCCAAGAAGTCTTAGTTATCAAAGAAGCCTGCTTGCAGGTTGGTAGATAATGCCTCTCTGGTGCTGCGATTGCCCCCTTCTGGCTCTGGCTGCCTGTCACAGGAGGGGGACGGTCTGCAGCTGGCTAGTTCTGTGCAGCCCTTTGTTCTATGTGCGGGTCTGGTGGTTTCTTAGATTAGGACTTTTTGCGTGGTAGCTATCCTGCAGTCTGGTTTGCTAGCCCAAGTTAGATTGCTCAGATTGCCCTCGGGGCATTCAGGCCTGGTCCTTACTCTAAGCAATGCAGCCCGTGCCTCCCTGCCCAGCACCCGCTTGCTAGTGGTGGGTGCAGGCATCTGCGCTGCTTCTTCATTGGGAGAGTTACCGTTGGGCTCGTAATCTGTGGGTTTTAATTATTTATTTTTCCTCCCTGTTATGTTGCCCTCTGTGCTTGCAAGGCTCGCCACAGACTCGGCAGTGAGAGTGTTTCCTGGTGTTTGGAAACTTTCTCTTTTTAAGACTCCCTTCCTGGGACAGAGCTCCATCCCTACCTCTTTTGTCTACCTTCAGAATGGGAGAAAATAATAGCAAATGAAGCAACTGAAAAACAACTAATCTCAAAAACATACAAGCAAATCCTGCAGCTCAATTCCAGAAAAATAAATGACCCAATCAAAAAATGGGCCAAATAACTAAATAGACATTTCTCCAAAGAAGACATATAGATGGCTAACAAACACATGAAAAGATGCTCAACGTCACTCATTATCAGAGAAATGCAAATCAAAACCACTACGAGGTACCACTTCACACCAGTCAGAATGGCTGCGATCCAAAAGTCTACAAGCAATAAATGCTGGAGAGGGTGTGGAGAAAAGGGAACCCTCTTACACTGTTGGTGGGAATGCAAACTAGTGCAGCCACTAGCCACTATGGAGAACAGTGTGGAGATTCCTTAAAAAACTGGAAATAGAACTGCCTTATGATCCAGCAATCCCACTGCTGGGCATACAACACTGAGGAAACCAGAACTGAAAGAGACACATGTACCCCAATGTTCATCGCAGCACTGTTTATAATAGCCAGGACATGGAAGCAACCTAGATGTCCATCAGCAGATGAATGGATAAGAAAGCTATGGTACATATACACAATGGAGTATTACTCAGCCATTAAAAAGAATACATTTGAATCAGTTCTAATGAGGTGGATGAAACTGGAGCCTATTATACAGAGTGAAGTAAGCCAGAAAGAAAAACACCAATACAGTATACTAATGCATATATATGGAATTTAGAAAGATGGTAATGATAACCCTGTATGTGAGATAGCAAAAGAGACACAGATGTATAGAACAGTCTTTTGGACTCTGTGGGAGAGGGAGAGGGTGGGATGATTTGGGAGAATGGCATTGAAACATGTATAATATCATTTAAGAAATGAATCACCAGTCCAGGTTCGATGCAGGATACAGGATGCTTGGGGCTGGTGCACTGGGATGACCCACAGGGATGGTATGGGGAGGGAGGTGAGAGGGGGGTTCAGGATGGGGAGCATGTGTACACCCGTGGTGGATTCACGTTGATGTATGTCAAAACCAGTACAATATTGTAAAGTAATTAACCTCCAATTAAGATAAATAAATTAAAAAAAATAAAGGCAATAAGAGGAAAAACAAAGAATCAGTTACAAGGAAATTCTCATAAGGCTATCAGCAGATTTTTCTACAGAAATTTTGCAGACCAGAAGGGAATGGCAAAATACATAAGTCCTGAAATGAAAAACCCTGCAAATTAGGATGCTTTACCTAGCAAGATCATCGTTTAGAATAGAAAGGTGAGAGAATTTCTCAGGCAAGCAAAAACTATAAAAAGAATATAGCAATCCACGTGTGTATATGTGAGGAGGGGGAGATGTGGGGTGTGGAGTGGGAGATGTGGGGTGGGAGGGAGAGATGTGAGGTGTGTCGGGGTGAGGGTGTAAATATGAGATTGTTTTGTGCTAAGGGAAAGACTGGGACAAGTGTGAGGAGGGTGAGATGGGGTGTCAAGGGCAAGATGAGGTGTCGTATGTTCAGACTGAGTCAGGGGTTTTGTAGGAAGAGAAGTAGATGTGTGTGTATTTGAGGAGGGAGAGACAGGTTAGAGTGTGTGTAGACAATGGGGTATGGATGTGAAGGGAGAGATGAGGTATAGAGGGAGAGATGTGCATATGTGTGTGTCGGGGTGGGGGAAAGGAGAGAAAGGGTTATTTGTGGGAGGGTGTGTGTGTAGAGAAAAGGTTGTTGTATATGGAGAGAAGGGGATGAGTAAGTGATGGGAGAGATGAGTGTGTGTGTGGAGAGATGACTTGGGTGTGGAGTTAAGATATGCATGTCTGTGTTACTGTGCATGTGGAAAATGGTGTGTGGAGGGAGAGATGGATTTGTGTGTGTGCATGGATGAAGAGATTGGGGTTGTGGAAGAGACAGGAGGATGAGGAAAAGAGATGCAGGGCAGTGTGAGGGAGAGAAAGGTGTGTGAGTGCTTTTGTGTGTGGAATGACAGAGGTGCATGTGGGTACACACAGAAACTGAGGTATGAGTGTGGAGGAAGACAGGTGTCAGTTTGTGGGCAGAGAATGGGTTGTAAATATGGATGGAGGGAAGAGGCATTGTGTGTGTAGAGAGAGAAGGGTATAGGAAAAGATGGGTGTGGGTGTGTGTGTGGAGAGAGACTGGTGTGGGAGTACATGGAAGTACAAAGGAGTATGTGTATGGAAGGAGGGATGGGAGAGTGTGGGGTGTATGTGAATGAACAGGTAGGATATGGGTCTTTGTGGGGGTTTTCTGAATGGACTAGGGTGTGTGTATGTGTGCATGTGTGGAGAGAGGAGGTTGATGTGTGTGGAGAGGCAGATTGGGTGGGTGAATGGAGGGAGAGAAAAGTGTTTGTGTATGTGGAGAGACTGAGGTGGGGGTGTGGAGGAAGGAATAGGGTTGTGGTGTGCTTGTGTGGAGTGATGGAGTTTGGGTGTGATTTTGAAGAGACAAGTATGTGTGTGTGTATGTAGAGAGGAAACGTGTGTGTGTGTTTAGAGAGAGATGGGGAATATGAAAAGGGAGATAGGGTGTTATTGTGTGTTGGTTCATATATGTGTGGAGATTTGGGTGTTGGTGTTGAGGGTGAGAAGGGGGTTATGGAAGAGACATGTATGTATGTGAGAGACAGCTGGGGGTGTGCGAGGTGACCAGGGAGTGTGGAGACAAAGATGGGTGTATGTCTCTGTGTGTGTTTATATGTACAGAAAAAGAAAAAGGTGCATGTGTGTGTATGAAGCAGGGAGAGAGATGCAGGGTATGTATATAGACAGTGGCCTGAGTATGTGTTCATGTGCACTAGTGGACAGATTGGAGTGTTTATGGAGGAGAGTCATGTGTGTAAATGTATGTGCATAGAAAGATGTTTGCTGTGATAGAAGAGAAATAGTTGTATGGGATGTGTTTGTGTAGAGAAGGGGTGGTTGTGTATGGAGGGAGTGTTGGGGTGAGTGAGAGGAGAGAGATATGGGTGGTTTTGTTTATCTGTGTTTGGAGAGACTGGGCTGTGTGTGCATCTGTATATGCATGGGGAAAGACAGGTGTGTGTGTGTAGTAGAAAAAGATGTGTGTAATTGTGTATATAGATGCTGGGGCTAAGTGGGGAGTTAGAGACTAGGGTGAGGATGTTTGAGTGGAGAGAGTAGTATGTGTGTATGTTACAATGTATGGACAGCCTGGGATGGGGTTGCAGAGGGTGGAAAAAGGGTGTGGATGTGTAGAAATGGGGTTAGCACATATTTTTGGAGAGACAGGTGTATGTGTGTGTGGTGGGAAAAACAAGTGTGTATCTGTATAGGGAAAGGTGATGGATGAAGATAGTGAAACCAAATATCAGAGTGTGCAGGTGTCTGTGGAGAGTTTGGTATATGGGTATTGATGGTGGGACAGGTTGTGGAGGGAGAGATGAGGGTGTGTATGTATATGGAGGGAGAGGCAAGGGTGTGTATGTGCGTGTAAGGAGAGATGGGTGTGTGTCTGTGGAGGGAGACATGGGTGTGTGTCTGTGGAGGGAGAGATGGGATTGTTTGTTTAGAGAGAAACTGAGGTTCTGGAGGGAGAGACAGCCAGATGTGGAAGAGTATTCAGGTATAATTTGGAGAAAGATGAGTGTGGTTGCTTGTGTGGAGAGACATGTGTGTGTTTGTATGTGTAAAGATGAGAGATGTGTAGAGGGAGAGGCAGGGTGTGCGGGGGTGTGTGTATGGAGGGAGAGATGAAGTTTGGGTCTTTGTGAGTGTGTGGGGACTGGTATATGTGTGCAGAGATGGGTGTGTGTGTGTGTGTTTATAAACATAGAGATGGTTGTGTTGTGGTGAATGATGGAGAGGTGTGAAGACAGAGATGGGTGTATGTCTGTATATGTGTGTGTGTGTTTCTGTGGATAGAGGATGAATGGGGTGTGTGTGGAGAGAGAGAGAGAGATGGTAGCATGAGAGGGTAGTGTGGGGTGTGTTTGTATAGAGAAATGGTTATCATGTATGGAGGGAGTGTTGGGGTGAGTGAGGCAAGGGAGAGATGGGTGTTTATGTGCGTTGGTGTATAGACTGTGGTAAGGGTATGGAGAGAGGAATGGGTGTGGGTGTAATTTTGAGTGTGGAGAAATGGGTTTTGCATGTGTTTTGTGAAAGCTGGGTTTGTGTGGGTAAGGCAGGCATGCAGTATAGATCTGTGTGTGTCTGGAGACACTGGGCTCTGTGTGTTTGTGAGCATATGGGGAGAGACTTGGTGTGTGTGTATAGTGTAAAGTGTGTGTGTGTGGATAAATTATGGTGTTTGGGTATGAGTGGGGAGAGAGAAAGACATGTTTGTGTATGTTCGTGGAGAGATGAATGTATATGGGATGTGCAGGAGAGACAGGTGAGTGTATTTGTGTAGAGACTGGAGGATGGATGTGGCCTTAAAGATGTGTGTGTGTGTGTGTGTGTGTGTGTGTGTGTGTGTGTGTGTGGATGGAGAGAAGAGAGGTGTGGGTAGGGAGTAACAGGTGTCTCTCTATTTATAGGGAAAGATCGGTGGTTGCAGGGAGAGATAGAGTTAATGGGATAGAAAGAAGGGGTATGTGAAAGGAGAAGGGGATGTGAGTTTTCAGTGTATGGAGAGAAGAGTATGTGTATGTGTGTTTTGTAGAGATTGGGGAGTATGAGTTTTTGTAGAGAGACCAATGTGTGTGTATCAAATGACTACGTTGTGGCTGTGGAGTGTGAGCTGGACGGGTATTGAGGGTGAGAAGGAGGTGTGTGTTTAGAGGAAGAAACAAGTGGGATGGAGAACGGAGGAAGAGACAGAAGAGTATGGTTTTGTATGTACATGGAGAATTTGGGCTACGCATGTTTGAGTGCAAAGACTGGGATGTGTGTCTCTGTGTGTGGAGTGACAGGTGTGTCAATGTGGAGGGAGAGATGGGGATGGTGTAGAGATAGAAACGTGTGTGTGTGTGTAACAGGAGAGATGTGGGTACTGTGTGGAGGGAGATATGCAGGGAGATTCAGGCAGGCTGTGGAGGGAGAGATGAGTGTGTGCTTTGTATGTATGTGGAAGGATGGGTTTTTGTGTATGTATGTTTGTCCATGTGTATGGAGAGATTTGGGTGTGAGTGTGGAGGGAGAAATGGGTATGAGTATGTGTCTGAAAGACTGGGTTGTACATTTGCATGGAGAGATGAGGGTGTGTGTGTTTGGAGAGATGGGAGATATGCAGCGATGGGTGTGTGTGCATGGATAGAGAGATGCAGTTTGGGTCTTTGTGGGTGTGTCTTTGAGAAATAGAAGTGTGCATTTGTGTGGAGACTGGTGTGTTTGTGTGGAGGGAGAGGTGGAGGAATCTGTAGAGGGACAGACTGTGCATGTCTGAACGGAAGGATGGGCTATTGTGTCAGTGTATGTGGGCAGGGAGAGACATGGTGTGTGTGTGGGGGGGGAGGCTGGGCTCTGTGTGTGTTTGTAGGAGCAGGGAGAGAGACCTGGGTACATGAGTGTGTGTGTGGATACTGTGATGTGTGAGTGGGTATGTGTGGGGAGAGACTGGGTTATTCTGAAGGAGGGACGTGTCTGTGTGTGGAGGAAGAGATGGGGTATGGAGGAAGTAACAGGGTTCTGTGTGGTTTGTGTAGAGAAGGGGTAGTTTGTGTTTAGGGAGAAATGGGTATAGATGTGGAGTGGGAGATAGGGGTGTGGAGGGAGGGACAGAGAGTCTCTATGTGTTGGGGTATATGTATGTCTGTGAAGAGATGGTTGTATGTAGGTGGTGAGGTAAGATGTGGGTTGTGGAGAGACTGGGGTGTACATGTGGAGGAAGAGATGTGTGTGTGTAGAGCCTGAGTTTTGTGAGTAGAGAGGAAGACTGTGGTTGAGGAGGGAGATATGTTCGGGTAGTGGAGAGAGAAACGAGGGGACATGTATGGTGGGTGTACAGGTTGGGTATGGAGGGAGAGACAGGCTTGTGCATTGTTGTATATGTGGACAGAAGGGTGTATGTGTCTGTGTGGAGACTTGGGTGTGAGTATGGAGGAAAAGTGTGTGTGGGTGCATGGAGAAACTGGAGTGTAAATACGGAAGGAGAGATGGGATGTGTGTGGAGAGATGGAAGATGTGCAGAGGGAAAGACTGGGTATGTGGGGGGGTGTGAATGTATGTGTAGAGACTGCTGTATGTGTGATGAAATTGGGATTGTGCACGTGAGATTTCTGTGATTTTCTTTAGAGACTGGAGTGGATTGTGTTGAGCCATGAAGAGATGTGGAAACAGAGATGGGGAGTGTGGAGGGAGACTCAGGAAGGGACATGGAGGGAGAGACAGGCATGTAGATGTTTGTGTTTGTGCATGTGGAGAGACTGGGGTGTAAGCATAAAGGGAGAAACAGGGGTGTGTGTCTGTGGAGATGTGTTAGGGAGATATGGGTGTGTGTGTGTGGAGGGAGAGACATGGTGGGGTGTGTGTGTGTAGGAACAGGGATGGGTCTGGTTGTGGAGAGGGTGGGATATGTTTGGAGGGAGAGACGTGTATCTGAGAATGTAGACAGAGACAGTGGGGTGTTGAGGAGCTGACAGGGTGTTGGTGTGTGCATGGAATGTTGTCTGTATTCTGTGTGAGGGTACTTAGGGTGAGGCAAGAGTTAAGGAGGGTGAGTCAGGTGTGTGTGTGTGTGGAGGGAGAAATGGGTTTGTGTGTAGATATTCATGTATGTGTAGAGAAGAGACTGGGGTTGTGAAGGGAGAGCCAGGAGAGTTTATGGAAGGAGAGATGATAGAACATGGAGGAAGATTCATGGGGTGGGTATAGAGGGAGAGAAATATGTGTGGGTGTTTTTGTGTGAGTGTGTGTAAAGACTGGGGTATGAGAGTGGAGAGACAGGTGTGAGTGCGTGGGGAGAGACTGGGGTGTATATGTGGAGGGAGAGATGGGGGGTGTGTATGGAGAGACATCAGCTGGGTACAGGGAAAAATGGGTGATTGGGGGTTGTTGAAGGAGAGATGCTGTTTCTTCTTTTGGAGTGTGTGTGTGCCTGTGTATATGGAGAGACTGGTGCATGTACACATGGAGGTAGAAAATAGTGTGTGTAAGGAGAGATGTGGGGGTATAAGGGTGTGAGTTTGTGGATAAGGAGACACAAAATGGGACTCTGTGTATGTTTTATGGAGATACTAGGGACTGCCACTGTGCATGTGTGGAGAGACAGGGGTGTGTGTGTGTGTGTAGAGACTGCGGTGTGTTTGAATGGAGAGACATGTGTGTATATGTGTGTGAAGAAAGAGATGGGAATATGGAGGGAGAGACGAGGGGTATGGAGGAAAGAAGAGGGTGTTGGTGTGTGTTGGCGGGTGAATGTGGAGAGCTGAGTGTGTGGGTGCTTTGGAGGAGAAGAAATGGGTGTGTGTCTCTGAAGGGAATTTTGAGTTAGAGTGTGTGTGTGTAGAGACTGGGGTATGGGTGTGAGAGAGAGACAAGGATATAGAAGGAGAGATGTGCACATGTGTGTATCTGAGGATGGAGAGACATGGCTGTATGGGTGTAGAGAAGACACTGTATATGAGGAGAGAGGTGGAGTGAGTGAGTGGAAGGAGAGACTCAGTGTCTGTGTGTATGAGAGATGGGCAGGAGTGTGGAGAGGATCAGGGTTATGTGCTTGTGTGGAGTGATAGAGTTTGAGTATGCTTTTGGAGACGTGTGTCTGTGTGTGTGTGTGCAGGGGGAAAAAGGGGTGTGTGTGTGTTAGGGAGATGGGGGTGTGGAGACAGAGATGGGTGTTATTGTGTGTCAGTACATGTGTGTGTAGAGAGTTGAGTTTGTGTGGGTGTTGAGGGTGATAAGGGGGTTGTGGAGGGAGACACAACTGTATGTGTGGAGAAACAGAAAGCTGTTGATGTGGTAAATAATTGGGTGTGGAGGCACAATGGGTGTGTATTTCTATGTCTGGAGAAAGAGGGGTGTGGAGGGGAGGGAGTGAAGGGGAGTGTGTGGAGGGAGAGATGAGGGGAATGTGTAGAGAGACAGATATAGTGTAGGTCTGTGTGTTGTGTTTGTGTGTATAAAGACTGGGTTGATTGTCTATGTATGTGTGTAGAGAGACTGGTGTGTGTTTGGAGAGACTGGAGTGTCTTGGGAGGAGAGTTGCATGTGCATATGTATGTGAGGAAAGAGAGATGTGTCTGTGGCAGGAAAGAAAAAAGTTGTATGGGGGTGTGTTTGTATAGAAAAGGGGCTGAAGTGTTTGGAGGGAAAGATGGGTTTTTTATACCCCTGTTCATGTGGAAAGATTGGGCTGTGTGTTTGTGTTTGCTTGTTTATAATGTGTGTGTATGTAGAAACACACACACTTATGAGTGTTTGTGTGTCTGAATAGATACTGAGATTCAACATGGAGGTAAAGATGTGGGTGAGGGTATCTGTGTGAAAAGATTAGTGTGTGTGTGTGTGTTACTGTGTGGATAGACTGAGATGGTGTTGTGGAGGGAGGAACTGGGTATGATTATGTGTGTGAAGAAGTGGGGTTTGCATGTGTTTTTTCAGAGCTAAATATGTGTGCATGGAAGGAGAAATTGGTGTGTGTCTGTTTAGGAAATGGGAAGAGTAAATGTCGACATTCTAGGAATCAGTGAACTAAGATAGACTGGAATGGGTGAATTTAACTCATATGACCATTATATCTACTACTGTGGGCAGGAATCCCTTAGAAGAAATGGAGTAGCCATCATAGTCAATAAAAGAATCCAAAATGCAGTACTTAGATGCAATCTCAAAAATGACAGAATGATCTCTGTTCATTTCCACGGCAAACAATTCAATATCACAGTAATCCAAGTCTATGCCCCAACCAGTAACTCTGAAGAAGCTGAACAGTTCTATAAAGACCTACAAGACCTTACTAGCAGCCAAAAACAGATGTCCTTTTCATGATAGGGGACTAGAAAGCAAAAGTAGCAAGTCAAGAAACAACTGGAGTAACAGGCAAATTTGGCCTTGGAGTACAGAATGAAGCAGGGCAAAGGCTAAAAGAGTTTTCCCAAGAGAACACACTGGTCATAGCAAACACCCTCTTCCAACAACACAAAGGAAGACTCTACACATGGACATCACCAGATGGTCAACACTGAAATAAGATTGATTATTTTCTTTGCAGCCAAGATGGAGAAGCTCTATACAGTCAGCAAAAACAAGACTGGGAGCTGATTGTGGCTCAGATGAAGAACTCATTATTGCCAAATTGAGACTTAAATTGAAGAAAGTGGGGAAAACCACTAGAACATTGAAGTATGACCTAAATCAAATCCCTTATGATTATACAGTGGAAGTGAGAAATAGATTTAAGGGACTAGATCTGATAGAGAGAGTGCCTGATGAACTATGGAATGAGGCTCGTGCCACTGTATAGGATATAGGGATCAAGATCATCCCCAAGAAAAAGAAATGCAAAAAAAGCAAAATGGCTGTCTGATGAGGCCTTAAATAGCTTGAAAAGAAGAGAAGTGAAAAGCAAAGGAAAAAGGAAAGATATACCCGTTTGAATGCAGACTTCCAAAGAACAGCAAGGAGAGATAAGAGAGTCTTCCTCAGGGATCATTGCAAAGAAATAGAGGAAAACAACAGAATGGGAAAGACTAGAGATCTCTTCAAGAAAATTAGAGAAACTAAGGGAACATTTCATGGAAAATAGGCTCAATAACAGACAGAAGTGGTATGGACCTAACAAGCAGAAGATATTAAGATGAGGCAGCAAGAATACACAGAAGAATTGTGCAAAAAAAGATCTTCATGACCCAGATAATCACAATGGTGTGATCACTCACCTAGCGCCAGACATCCTGGAATGTGAAGTCAAGTGGGCCTTAGAAAGCATCATTACGAACAAAGCCAGTGGAGGTGATGGAATTCCAGTTGAACTATTTCAAATCCTAAAAGATGATACTGTGAAAGTGCTGCAATCATTATGTCAGCAAATTTGGAAAATTCACCAGTGGCCACAGAACTGGAAAAGGTCAGCTTTCATTCATATCCCAAAGAAAGGCAATGCCAAAGAATGCTCAAACTACTGCACAATTGCACTCATCTCACACGCTAGTAATGCTCAAAATGCCCCAAGCCAGGCTTCAGCAATACGTGAACCGTGAACTTCCAGATGTTCAAGCGGGTTTTAGAAAAGGCAGAGGAACCAGAGATCAAATTACCAACATCTGCTGGATAACTGAAAAAGCAAGAGAGTTCCAGAAAAACATCTATTTCTGCTTTATTGACTATGCCAATGCCTTTGACTGTGTGATTCACAATAAACTGTGGAAAAATTCTGAGAGATGGGAATACAAGACCACCTGACCTGTCTCTTGAGAAACCTATATGCAGGTCAGGAGGGAACAGTTAGAACTGGATATGGAACAACAGACTGGTTCCAAATAGGAAAAGGCGTACGGCAAGGCTATATATTGTCACCCTGCTTTATTTAACTTATATGCAGAGTACATCATGAAAAATGCTGGGCTGCAAGAAGCACAAGCCGGAATCAAGATTGCTGGGAGAAATATCAATAACTTCAGATATGCAGATAACACCACCCTTATGGCAGAAAGTGAAGAGGAATGCAAAAGCCTCTTGAAAGTGAAAGTGGAGAGTGAAAAAGTTGGCTTAAAGCTCAACATTCAGAAAACATTCAAAAAAGATCATGGCATCTGGTCCCATCACTTTATGGGAAATAGATGGGGAAACAGTGGAAACAGTGGCTGACTTTATTTTGGGGGGCTCCAAAATCACTGCAGATGGTGATTGCAGCCATGAAGTTAAAAGACGCTTACTCCTTGGAAGGAAAATTATGACCAACCTAGAGAACATATTTAGAAAGATGGTAACAATAACCCTGTGTACGAGACAGTAAAAGAGACACTGATGTATAGAACAGTCTTATGGACTCTGTTGGAGAGGGAGAGGGTGGGAAGATTTGGGAGAATGGCATTGAAACATGTATAATATAATGTATGAAACGAGTTACCAGTCGAGTTACCAGTCCAGGTTCGATGCACAATACTGGATGCTTGGGGCTGGTGCACTGGGACGACCCAGAGGGATGGTATGGGGAGGGAGGAGGGTTCAGGATGGGGAACACATGTATACCTGTGGCGGATTCATTTCGATATTTGGCAAAACTAATACAATATTGTAAAGTTTAAAAATAAAATTTAAAAATTAAAAAAAAAAAGCAAAGACATTACTTTGTCAACAAAGGTCCGTCTAGTCAAGTCTATGTTTTTTCCAACAGTCATGTATAGATGTGAGAGTTGGAATATAAAGAAAGCTTAGTGCAGAAGAATTGATGTTTTGGAACTGTGGTGTTGGAGAACTCTTGAGAGTCCCTTGGACTGCAAGGAGATCCAACCAGTCCACCTAAAGGAGATCAGTCCTGGGTGTTCACTGCAAGGACTGATGTTGAAGCTGAAACTCCAAAACTTTGGCCTCCTGATGTGAAGAGCTGACTCATTGGAAAAGACCCTGATGTTGGGAAAGATTGAGGGCAGGAGGAGAAGGAGATGAAAGAGGATGAGATGGTTGGATGGCATCACCGAGTCAATGGACATGAGTTTGGGTAAACTCTGGGAGTTGGTGATGGGCAGGGAGGCCTGGCTGCTGCGGTTCATATGTCACAAATAGTCAGACACGACTGAGTGACTGAACTGAACTGTTTAGGGAGAGATGGGGGTGCAATGGGAGAGATAGGGTATCAGTGTCTGGAGATTTAGTGTGTATCAGTATTGAGTGTGAGGTTATGGAGGGAGTGACAGGGTTGCGTTGTATGGAGGGAGAGATGAGATTGTGTGTGTGTGTGTGTGTGTGTGTGTGTGTGTGTGTGTAGGGAGAAATTGGTGGTTCAGGGAGAGACTGGGCAAATGGGAATGAGAGATGTGAGTGTGTGCAAAGAAAACAGGCATGTCTTTTCTTGGTGTATAAAGAGATGGGTGTGTGAGTGCTTTGGAGAGACTGGATAGTGTGTGTTTGTGTTGAGAGACCTGTGTGTGTGTGTGTGTGTATGTGTGTACAGACTGGGTTGTGAGTGTTGATGGACAAATATGTGTTTGTGAGTCAAGCAATGGGATTAGTAAGTGAGAGCCAGAGGACTGCTGATGGACAGTAGGTGGTCATGTGTTTGGAGGAAGATACAGTGGCATATATTTCTGGTGGAGACTGGAGTGAGTGAGTGAGTGTGTGTGTGTGTGTGTGTATGTGTGTATGTATGTATGTAGGCAGAAATAAGTCTTTGTGTGTGGAGGGAGAGACAGGAAGAATGTGTAGAGGGAAGGTGGTAGATATGTGGAGGGAGAGAAGGGCTATTGTGAAGGTATATATTTGGAGGGAGAGGTATGGGGTGTGTGTGTGTAGAAATTAGGCTTTGTGTTATTTGTAAGCACAGGGGGAGAGACTTAGGTGCATGTTTGTGTGTGGACAGACTTTCATGTGTATGGGTATGTGTGGGGAGAGACCAGAGTGTGTTTGGAAGGATAGAAGTGTATGTATGTGAGAGATGGAGGTATGAAGGGAGTAGCAGGGTTGTGTGTGGGGGTGTGTAGATAAGGGGTTATTTTGTATTTTAGGAAGACATGGGGATGTGGGTGTGAAGTGGGAGATGGGGTTGTTGATGATGGAGAGATGGTATCAGTGTGTGTTTGGGTATGTCTGTGTGTGTGAAGTGTTGGGTATATGAGAGTGTTAAGGGTAGGATGGGGGTTGTGGAGGGAGACTAGGGTGCATATATGGAGGGAGAGATGGGTTTGTGTTTTTGTGTGTATGTGTGTGTGTGGAGACTGGGTTGTGTCTGTTGAGAGGTAGTTGAGAAGGGAGATATGTTTGGGTGCAAGAGGGAGAAATTGAGGGAATGTGAAAGGAGATTTCAGTGGGGGTGCAAAAGGAAGAGACAGGCTTGTGATTTTTTGGAGAGATGGGTGTATATGTCTTTGTGTTTGTGTGTGTGTAGAGACTAGGGTATAGATTGTGGAGGGAGAAACAGACACATGAGTGTGTGGAGTGATGAGTATAAATGTGGACAGGGAGATTGCAGTGTGGGTGGAGAGATAGGAGATATGAAGAGAGACAGACTGGGTCTGTAAGCATGTTTGTGTGTGTGTTGAGGGAGAGATGCAGTTTGGGTCTTAGTGGGGGGTGTGTGTATGTTCTGTGTAGAGACTTGTGTATGTGTGTGTGTGTGTAGAGATTGGTGTGTATGTGGTGAATGATAAAGGGTGTGGAAACAGATGGGTAAATGTCTGTGTGTTTATGTTTCTGTATATGGAGAAAGAAAGAGGGGTGTGTTTGTGTGTGTGTGTGTAGAGATGGCTATGTGTGTTTGTGTGCACATGTAGAGACTGCATTTGGAACACAGTCATGAGTGTGCGATAGAGGAAGAGATGTGGGGTGTGGAGGGAGGGACAGGGTTGTATGGGGGTATGTTTTTGTAGAGAAGGGACATTTGTGAATGGAGGGAGTATCAGAGTGAGTGAGTAGGGAGAGAGAGAGGTGTTTTTGTATGTTAGACTAGGAATAACAGGATAATGGATAGACTGAGGTGGGGTTGTGGAGAGAGGAACTGGGGTGTAGGTGTAGTTACATGAGTGGAGAATGGGGTTTGTGTGTGTGTTTGAAGAGATGGGCATGTGTGGATGAAGGCAGAGATGCAGTGCGGTCTGTGTGTCTAGAGAGATCAGGCTCTACGTGTTTCTGAGCACGTGGGAAGAGACTGTGTGTAAGCAGACTGTGGTGTGTGTATGGGTATATGTGGGAAAAGACTGGGTGTCTTGAAGGGAGAGACATATGTCTGTGTATAGAGGGAGAGATGGTGGGTAGAGGCAAAGACAGAAACTGTAAAGGGAGAGAGAGGATGTTAGTTTGTGCTGGGGCATGTGTGTGTGTGGTGAGTTGGTGTATGTGGGTGGTAAGGATGAGACAAGTTTGTGGAGTGAGTATGTGTGAACAGACAGAAGAGTTTTATGGGGTGCAGATACATATGTGTGTATGTGTAGAGAATGGAGTATGGTTGTGGAGTTAAAGATGTGTTTCTGTGTGTGTTTCTGTGTGTACATGAAGAGATAGAAGGTGAGGGGATGGAGATAAGGGTTGTTTGTGTGTATATGTGTGACTGTGTAGGGAGAGACTGATGGTTGCAGAAAGAGGATGAATGGGAAGGAGAGATGGGGGTGTATGGAATGAGACAGATGTGTGGGTTTTGGTTATATGGAGAGAAGGATGTGTGAGAGACTGATTTGTGACTGTGTGGATAGAGTAGTACATTTGTGTGTCAAACAATAGGGTTGTCTATGAGAAGGAAGAGCCAGAGGAGTGTGGGACACAAGTCAGAGGTTCACGTGTGGAGGGACAGAAAAGCATGATGGAGGGAAAGACAGGGGAGTATTGTGTATATGTGTGTGTGTAGAATATGGGCTATGTCTGTGTGGGTGGAGATTGGGGTGTGGGTTTTGGTGTGTATGTGTGTCTGTGTGGAGCAACAGGTGTGTCAATATGGAGCAAGAGGCAGTCTGGTGGAGAGACAAAGAGTATATCTGCACAAACGGGTGTGTGTGTGTGAAAGGAAAGACAGAGATGTGTGATGTGTGTGTGTGTGTGTGAATGTGTGTGAGGGACTATGGTTGGGTGTAGAAGGACAAATGGGGACACAGATGGAGAGACACATGTGTGTATGTATAGAATATGGTCAGAGTACATTTGTGTATTGAGACTGGCGTGTGTGTGTCTATCTGTGTGAATGTATTTAGAGACTGGGCTGCGGATGTGCTGAGCCATAGGTGGGGTGTAGAGAAATAAGCAACTTGGAATTTTATGTATATAGAGAGATTAGTGTATGTGTCTGTGTGTGTGTAGAGACTGGGGGATGAGGGTGGGGGAGAAACAGATTGTGTGTGTGTGTGTGTGTGTGTGTGTGTGTGTGTGTGTGTAGAGACTGAAGTAAAATGTGCAGGAAGAGATGGGGTGCTTGGTGTGGATATATGGGAGATGTGTAGAGGGAGAGATGAGGTGTGTGTGGAAGGAGAGACAAAATTCAGGTCTCTGTGGGGGTATATGTTCATGGATACTGGGGTGTGGGTGTGTAGAGATGGATGTGACTGAGAGACAGGGTGTGTGGAGGCAGAGATTGGTGTATGTTTGTGTACATGTTCCTGTGTATGAAGGAAGAAAGGAGTGTGTATCTTTGGGGAGAAAGGTGGGGAGTGAGTGGAGGGAGAGATGTGGTGTGTGTGTGTCTGTAAAGATTGGGCTGTATGTATGCATATGTGCATGTGTCTCCACACACATGGAAAGACTAGATTGTGTTTGGAGGAGAGTCGTGTGTGTATGTGTCTATAGAGGGAGAGACATGGGATGTGAAGGAGAGAGAGGGTTGTATGAGGGCAGGTTTGTGTAGATAAGGAGTTGTATATAGACAGAGTGTCAGGATGAGTGAGTGGAAGGAGAATGGATGTTTCTGGGTGGGTGTGTGTGTAGAGAGAGAGAGAGGGAGGTCTGAAGAGGGAGAGAAGGTGTAGGGGTGTGTATGCGTGCGTGTGCATGTGCGTGTGTAGGGAGGGATTGGTGGTTGCAGGATAGACTGGGTGAATGTGGATGGACAGAGGAGGTGTCTGGACAGATGGAGGTGTCTGGGTTTTCAGTGTATGGAAGGTTGAGTGTGTGTCTGTGTGTGTACATAATGGTGTGTGTGTGTGTGTGTATGTAGAGAGAGAGGCCATGGTGGAAATGTGTGTGTGTGTGTAGAGAGACTGAGGTGTGGGTGTGAATGGAGAAAGAGGATACAGAGGGAGAGACATGCCATGTGTGTGTGGAGGGAGAGACAGTTGTGTGTGTGGAGAGAGACATAGGGATATGTGGAGGGAGACGTAAGTGTTTGTATATGTGGAGTAACTTGGATAGGGGTATGGAGGGAGGAAAAGGGTTGAGGATGTGCTATGTGGAGTGATGAGGTTTGGGTGTGTTTCTGGAGAGAGATTGTGTGTGTATATGTGGAAACTATAAAACTCAAGCTGGAAACAAGATTACTGGGAGAAATATCAATAACCTCAGATATGGACATGACACCATCCTAATGACAGAAAGCAAAGAGGAACCAAAAAACCTCTTGATGAAGGTGAAAGAGGAGAGTGGAAAACCTGGCTTAAAACTCAACATTCAGAAAACTAAGATCATTGCATCTGGTCCCATCACTTCATGGCAAATAGATGGAGAAACAATGGAAACAATGAGAGACTTTATTTTATTGGGCTCCAAAATCACTGTGGATGGTGACTGTAGCCATGCAACTAAAAGATGCTTGCTCCTTGGAAGAAAATCTATGACAAACCTCAGTTCAGTTCAGTTCAGTCGCTCAGTCGTGTCCGACTCTTTGCAACCCCGTGAATAGCAGCACACCAGGCCTCCCTGTCCATCACCAACTCCCGGAGCTCGCTCAGACTCACGTCCATTGAGTCAGTGATGCCATCCAGCCATCTCATCCTCTGCTGTCCCCTTCTCCTCCTGCCCCCAATCCCTCCCAGCATCAGAGTCTTTTCCAATGAGTCAACTCTTCGCATGAGGTGGCCAAAGGACTGGACTTTCAGCTTTAGCATCATTCCTTCCAAAGAACACCCAGGGCTGATCTCCTTCAGAATGGACTGATTGGATCTCCTTGCAGTCCAAGGGACTCTCAAGAGTCTTCTCCAACACCGCAGTTCAAAAGCATCAATTCTTTGGCACTCAGCCTTCTTCACAGTCCAACTCTCACATCCATACATGACCACTGGAAAAACCATAGCTTTGACTAGACGGACCTTTGTTGGCAAAGTAATGTCTCTGCTTTTGAATATGCTATCTAGGTTGGTCATAACTTTCCTTCCAAGGAGTAAGCGTCTTTTAATTTCATGGCTACAGTCACCATGAGGTGACATCATGGCAGACACACTGAAACCATGCTCACAGAAAACTAGTCAATCTAATCACACTAGGACCAAAGCCTTGTCTAACTCAATGAAACTAAGCCATGCCCGTGGGGCAACCCAAGAGGGGCGGGTCATGGTGGAGAGATTTGACAGAATGTGGTCCACTGGATAAGGGAATGGCAAACCACTTCAGTATTCTTGCCTTGAGAACCCCATGAACAGTATGAAAAGGCAAAATGATAGGATACTGAAAGAGAAACTCCCCAGGTCAGTAGGTGCCCAATATGCTACTGAAGATCAGTGGAGAAATAACTCCAGAAAGAACAAAGGGATGGAGCCAAAGCAAAAACAATATCCAGCTGTGGATGTGGCTGGTGATAGAAGCAAGGTCCGATGCTGTAAAGAGCAATATTGCATAGGAACCTGGAATGTCAGGTCCATGAATCAAGGCAAAATGGAAGTGGTCAAACAAGAGATGGCAAGAGTGAATGTCGACATTCTAGGAATCAGTGAACTGAAATGGACTGGAATGGGTGAATTTAACTCAGATGACCATTATATCTACTACTGTGGGCAGGAATCCCTCAGAAGAAATGGAGTAGCCATCATGGTCAACAAAATGCAGTACTTGGATGCAATCTCAAAAATGACAGAATGATCTCTGTTCATTTCCAAGGCAAACCATTCAATATCACAGTAATTCAAGTCTATGTCCCAACCAGTAATGCTGAAGAAGCTGAAGTTGAATGGTTCTATGAAGACCTACAAGACCTTTTAGGACTAACACCCAAAAATGATGTCCTTTTCATGATAGGGGACTAGAAAGCAAAAGTAGGAAGTCAAGAAACACCTAGAGTAACAGGCAAATGTGGCCTTGGAATACAGAATAAAGCAGGGCAAAGACTAATAGAGTTTTGCCAAGAAAATGCACTGGTCATAGCAAACACCCTCTTCCAACAACACAAGAGAAGACTCTATACATGGACATCACCAGATGGTCAACACGAAATCAGATTGATTATGTTCTTTGCAGCCAAAGATGGAGAAGCTCTATACAGTCAACAAAAACAAGACTGGGAGCTGACTGTGGCTCAGATCATGAACTCCTTATTGCCAAATTCAGACTTAAATTGAAGAAAGTAGGGAAAACCAGTAGACCATTCAGGTATGACCTAAATCAAATCCCTTATGATTATACAGTGGAAGTGAGAAATAGATTTAAGGGCCTAGAGAGAGTGTCTGATGAACTATGGAATGAGGTTCGTGACATTGTACAGGAGACAGGGATCAAGACAATCCCCATGGAAAAGAAATGCAAAAAAGCAAAATGGCTGTCTGGGGAGGGCTTACAAATAGCTGTGAAAAGAAGAGAAGCGAAAAGCAAAGGGGAAAAGGAAAGATATAAGCATCTGAATGCAGAGTTCCAAAGAATAGCAAGAAGAGATAAGAAAGCCTTCCTCAGTGATCAATGCAAAGAAATAGAGGAAAACAACAGAATGGGAAAGACTAGAGACCTCTTCAAGAAAATTAGAGATACCAAGGGAACATTTCATGCAAAGATGGGCTCGATAAAGGACAGAAATGGTATGACAAACCTAGACAGTGTATTAAAAAAGAGAGACATCACTTTGCCAACAAAGGTCCATTTAGTCAAAGCTATGGTTTTTCCAGTATTCATGTACAGGTGTGAGAGCTGGATTATAAAGAAGGCTGAGAGCTGAAGAATGTATGCTTTTGAACTGTGGTGCTGGACAAAACTCTTAAAGAGTTCCTTGGACAGCAGGGAGATCAACTAGTCAATCCTAAAGGAAATCAACACTGTATACTCATTGGAAGGACTGATGCTGAAGCTGAAGCTCCAATACTTTGACCACCTGATGAAAAGAGCTGACTCATTAAAAAAGACCCTGATGCTGGGAAACATTGAATGCAGGAGGAAAAGCAGACAACAGAGGATGAGATGGTTAGATGGCATCACTGACTCAATGGACATGAGCTTGAACAAACTCCCAGAGACAGTGGACAAGTAATCCTGGATACTGCAGTCCATGGGGTGGCAAAGAGTTGGACATGACTGAGCTGAACAACAAATGTGGAGAGGAAAGATGTGTGCATATGTGGGAAGAGATGGGAGTGTGGAAGGAAAGGCAATGTGTTATTGTGTGTTGGTGCCTGTGTGTGTGGAAAGTTGGGTGTGGGTATTGAGGGTGAGACAGAGATTGTGGAGGAGACACAAATGTGTGCAGAGAGACAGCTGCAGGTGTGCTAAGTGATGGGGGAATGTGGAGACAGAGATGGGTATATGTCTCTGTGTGTGTGTGTGTGTGCTTCTGTATATGGAGAAAGAAAGGTGTGCATGTGTAGGGAGCAGGGGGAGTGTGTGGAGTGAGAAACATGGTATGGGTCTGCATGTGATTGTGTGTGTGGAGTGACTGTACTGTGTGTGCTTATGTACATGTGTGGAGAGATTGGCAAGTGTGTGGAGAGACTGGATTGTGTTTGGAGGACAGTCATGTTTATGTGTCTACAGGAGGGATGTGGGGTGTGGAGGGGGAGACACAGTTGTATGGTGGTACATTTGTATAGAGAAGGAGCTGTGTATGGAGGGAGTGTGTGGAAGGTGAGTGAGTGAAAGGAGAATGGATGTTTCTGGGTTTGTGTCTGTGTATGTGCAGAAGGAGAGAAGGGTGGTGTGTACAGGGAGAGAAGTGTTGTGTCTTTATGCATGTGGAGAAACTGGGGTGTAAGTGTGAGGGGAGAAACAACAGGGGTGCAAGTATATGTGGCGAGACTGCAGTGTAAATTTGGATGCAGAAATGGGGTGTGTGTCTGAAGAGAAGGTAAGTGTGTTAGTTGAAGATGTGTGTGGGTGTGTGTGTTTGGAGGTCGAGACACAGTATGGGTTTATCTCTGTGTAGGGAGAGACTGGACTATATGCATGTTTGTGTGTGTGTGTGTGGAGAACTGGAGATGTTTCTGAGTGTAGAGAGAGTGGTATGTCTCTGGAGAAAGCCGACAGGGCGTAGGTGTGTGCGTGGAAAGTTGTCTGTATTGTGTGTGAAGGTACTTAGGGTGAGCTGGGAGTTTTGGAGGTAGAGCCAGGCACATGGTGTGTGTGTGGAGGGAGAAATGGGTTTGTGTGTATGTTTGTGTGTAGAAATAAGGGTGTGTGTATGGAGGAAGAGACTAGGGTTGTGGAAAGAGAGCCAGGAGTTTATGGAAGGAGAGAGAGTAGGATGTGGAGGGAGAGAAAGATTGTGGGTGTTTCTGTGTTTGGTATGATAGGGTGTGTGTGTGTGTGTGTGTGTGTGTGTGTGTGTGTGTATACCCTAGGGTATATATGTGGAGGGAGAGATGGAAGTGTCTGTGCATAGGGAGAAATGGGTGCTGTGGACATGTGTGTGAACAGGGAAAGAGGCTCTTTCTTTTTGGGTGTGGGTCTATGCATATGAATGTGGAGAGACTGGTGTGTGTGTATATGGAGAGACTGGTTTGTATCTGTGTGTGTGTGTGTATAGGGAGAGACAAGGGAGTGGTGGGTGTGTTTGTGGATAGAGAGACACAATGTATGTCTTTATGTGTTTTTGTGGAGAGACTAGAGAATGTGATTATGTACCTATGCAGAGACAGATTTGTGTGTGGAGAGACTGGGGCATGTTTGAATAGAGAGATGTGCCTATGTGTTTGTGGAGTGAGAGATGAGGATGTGGAAGGAGAGAGAGGGTATTGGTGAGTGTTTCTGTGTGTATGTATGGAGAGTTGGGTATGTGGGTATTTAGGGTGAGTTGAGGTTTCCAGGTGGCTCAAATGTTAAATAATCCACCTGCCAATGCAAGAGACACAGGCATGCAAGAGACGTGGGTTTGATCTCTGGGTTAGGAAGATCCCCTAGAGGAGTAAATGGCAACTCACTCCAGCATTCTTGCCTGGGAAGTCCCATGGGAAGAGGAGCCTGGTGGGCTACAGTCCATGGGGTCACAAAAGAGTTGGACATGACCGAGCACACACACAGTACAATAATAGGAGCTTTGGGGAAGAGAAATGGGTGTGTGTATGTGGAGGAAGAGACATGTTAGAGTGTGAGTGTGAATGGAGAGACTGGGGTGTGGTATGAAGAATGAGATGAAGACACTGAGGGAGAGATGTGTGTGTGTATGTGTGGATGGAGAGACACGCTTGGGTGTGTGTGTGTGTGTGTGTAGAGAAGAGGATGTTGTATACAGAGAGAAAGATGGGGGTGAGTGAGTGGAGGGAGAGATGAGTGTGTGTGTGTGGAAGGGGATGTGGAGGGAGGAACAAGGTTGTGGGCATGCTTGTGAGGAGTGATAGGGTTTGGGTGTGTTTTTGAAGACATGGGTATGTGTGTATGTCTATGTAGGGAGAAAATAGTACGTGTGTATGTGTGGGGAGAGATGGGGGTAAGGAGGGAGAGACAGGGTGTTACTGTGTGTTAGTGCACGTGTATGTGTGTAGACTTGGGTTTGTGTGGGTACTGAGGGTGAGACAGGGATTGTGGAGGGAGACACACGTGTGTGGAGAAATGGGTGTTGGTGTGGTAAGTGATGGGGGACGTGTAGGCAGAGATGGGTGTATGTCTATGTTTGCATTTCTGTGCATGGGGAAAGTAAGGGCTGTGTGGGTGGGAAGTGAAGGGGACTGTGTGGAGGAAGACCTAAGGGGATGTGTGGAAGAAAAGATAAGGTGTGGGTTTCTGTTTGTGTGTGTGTGTAAATAACGGGTGTAGCATTTATGTGTGCATGTGGAAACACTGGCATGTTTATAGAGAGACTGGAATGTTTTTGGAAGAGAGTTGTGTATGTGTGTGTGGAGGGAGAGATATCGGATGTGGTAGGAGAAAAAATGTTGTATGGGGGTGTGTTTGTGTAGAGAAAGGGTTATTGTGTATGGAGGGAATGTCTGGATAATGAGTGGAGGGAGAGATGGGTGTTTTTGTGTGTGTGTGTGTGTGTGTGTGTGTGTGTGTGTGAGTGTGTGTGTAGAGACTGGGGTATGTTTGAGAGGAGAAATGTGTGTGTATGTGTGTGTGTCTGGAGAGACCACGGGTTGTGTCAGCATGTGTGGTGTGTGTGTATGAAGAATTGTATGTGTTGAGGCTTAGGATGAATTGAGGGATTTGAAGGAAGAGTATGTGTGTGTGTGTGTAGGGAGAGATGAGGGTGTGGATATAGAAATGGTATTACTGGATGTCAGTGCATGTGCATGTGGAAAGGGTGTGTATGGGTGTTGAGAGTGAGAAAGGGGTTGTTGAGGGAGATGTGTGTACCCATGCAGAGAGATGGATGTGCTGAGTGAAGGACTGTATTAAAGCCAAGAAGATTGTATGTGTGTTTCTGTGTACAGGGAAAGAAAGGAGTGAGTGTGTGTGAAAGGAGAGATCCAGTGTGGGTCTGTGTGAGTGTCTGCATGCACTTGTGGAGAGAATGGTATGTGTGGAGAGACTGGATTGTGTTTGGAGGAGAGTCATGTGTGTGTTTGTAGAGAACAAGATGCGGGGCGTGCAGGGAGCAATGAGGTTATATTGAGGTGTGTTTGTGTAGCAAAGTGGTTGTTGTGCAGGGAGGGAGTGTCAGGATGAGTGAGTCAAGGGAGAGATGGGTGTATGTGTGTATTAACTGGGCTGTGTTTGAGGAGAGAGGGAAAGGGTTGTGGGTGTAATTTTGAGTGTGAAGAAATGGGGTTTGCATATCCTTTTTGAGAGAAGGGAGTGGATGTGAATGAAGGCAGAGATATGGTGTGGGTCTGTGTGTGTGTCTGGAGACACTGGGCTCTGTGTATTTGTGACTGTGTGTGTGCATGCGTGGATAGACTATGCTGTTAGTTTGTGTAGATATGAATGGGGAAAGACTAGGTTATATTTGGAGGGAGAGATATGTATATTTGTGTGTAGAGAGAGATTAGGGATGGATAAAGAGATGGGGATGGTGTAGAGGGAAAACCAGAGTATTGGTGTGTGTTGGTGTGTGTGTGTGTGTGGGTGGGTGTATATGTTTGTAGAGGGAGAGATGGAAGTTGTGGGGAGGGAAAAGGGTTGTGTGTGTATAGGGAGAGATTGATGTTTGCAAGTACGGAGAGACTGATGTTTGCAAGGAGGGACAAAGTGAATGGGAAGGGCATATGAGGTGTGGGTGAGATGGGGTGTGGATTTTAGTTGTATGGAGAGAAGATTGTGTGTTTATATGTGTGTGAGTATAGAAACTGGTGAGTGTGTTTCTGTGGAGAAATGTGTGTATAGATATTTGGTTCTGAGTGTGGATGAAGAGATGTGTTTATGTTTGTGTGTCAAGCGACTAGGTTGTCTGTACAGAGGGAGAGCCAGAGTGGTATTGACAGAGAGCTGAAGGTATGTGTGTTAAGGTAGAGATGGGGGGAGTAGAGGGAGATTCAGGGTAGAGAGAGAGTGTGTGTGTGTGTGTGTGTGTGTGTGTATAGAGATTGTGATGGGGTTGTGTGTATGTGTTGAACCATTAGGGGGTATAAAAGGAGAGCTGAAGTTATGGAATGAGATTCAGGAGGGAGTAGGAAGGGAGAGACGGGATGTGAATGTTTGTGTGTGCTGAGAAATGGATTTGTGTATGTGTTAGTGTGTATGGAGAGACTGTGGTATGAGCATAAAGGGAGAAGCACAGTTGTGTGTGTGGAATAGGGTTTAAATGTGGAGGGAGAGATGGGAGTGTGTTTGTGGTAAGAAGGGAGATGTGTAGAGGAACAGATGACTGTGTGTGTGTGTGTGTGGAGGTGTTGCTGTGTGGGTGTGTATATGTAGAGAGACTTGGTTCTGTGTGTTTAGAGACTAGGTTTGGGGTGTGTTGAGCAACATGGGGTATACATGGAGGTGTGTGTGTGCGCGCGCGTATAGGGAGAGATGGGGGGACTGTGTGAAAAGAAAGACGTGGTGTATGTGTGTATATTTGTGTGTGTAGAGACTGGGATATGTAGGTGTTTGCCCTTGCAGAGACTGGCATCTCTGTGTGGAGAGATTGGGGTATGTTTGGAGGGAGAGGCAATTTGAGCATGTCGAGGGAGCAATGTGGGGTGTGAGTCTGTGTGTGTGTATGGAGAGTCTGTGCTGTATGTTTGTGTGTGAAGACTGGTGTGTGTGTGTGTGTGTGTGTGTGTGTGCATGTCTAGAGAGTGGTGTGTGCGGAGGGACTGTCAGGGATGTGTTTCTGGAGGGAGAGCTGGGGATGTTTGTGTGAAGGGAGAGATGGATGTGTGTTTGTGTGTTTGTGTGTGTGGAGAATGGAATGTTAGTGTGTAGGTGTGCACAATGGATAGACTGGAGATGTGGATATGTATGGAAAGAGTGGCATGTGGGTACAGAAGGAAACAGGTGTATGTGTGTAGAGATGGGTATGTGTATATGTGGATGAAGAGATGGTGATGTATGAGGAGGGAGGGAATGATGTGTGTATATCTGTTGGTGGGGAGACTGGAGGATTGGTGTGGACTGAGGGACTAGGGAATGTGTGTTGAGGGAGACAGGTTGCATTTGTGAAAACTGGGCTGTCTGTGTGGGTGTGGAGGTGGGGAGGGTGCATGCATGTGGAGGTAGAGACTGGTGTCAATATGGAGGGAGAGATGGATGTGTATGTGGAGAGACAAGAGGTATGTAGATGGACAGACAGGATGTGTATATGTGTTTCATGTGGAGAGATCTGTATACATGTTGCGTGTGCAGACACTGATGTGAGTGTGTGTGCACAGGTAGATTGATGTGTTTGTGCATGTGTGGAAGACTGATGCATATGTGAGAGACTGGGATCTGCATATGGATGAAAGACAGGTGTGTTTTCTGTCTGTAGGTTTTGAGTGATGGGGTTGTGGATGTGGAGGGAGTGCTAGAGTGGTGTGGAGGGAGAGACATGTCTCTGTCTGTAGAGATGAGTGTGTGGGGGAGTTAAGGGAGAGTAGGGTTTTATGAAAGGGAGTAGGGGGATGTCTTTGTGTGGAACAGAGATGGATGTGTGTGTGTGTATAGAGACAGGAGGTACGTGGATGGAGTGACATTTGTGTGTATGGAGAGGGAGAGATTGGCGGTGTAGAAGGAGAGATGGGGCATTGGTATTTGTGATTGTGGGGGATGATTGTGCGTGTTTAAATGTATAGAGACTGGGTTGGGATGTGGAGGGAGAGATGAATGTGTGTGTGTTTGTGTCCAGAGACCGAGATGTGAGTGTGGAAGGAGAAACATGGGTGTCTGTGTTTGTGTGTAGAGACTGGGGTGTGTGTGGAGGGAGATGGGTGAATATATGTTTGCATTTGTGTGTATGGTGAGTCTGAGGTTGGGTGTGAAGTTAGAAATGTGGGTGTGCATGTCTGTGTGGATGGATGGGTGTATGTATGTACATGTCTGTGTGTGGAGAGAGTGGCGTATGTGTTTGGAGATACAGTTGTGTGTATGTCTGTATGTGTGCAGATATTGTGGGGTGAGTGTGGAGATACTAGAGAGTGAGTGAAAATATTGGGGGTTGTGGAGAGACAGGCTGTGTGTGTAGAGACAGAAGTATGTGGGTAGAGAAGAGGCTGTGTTGTGAAGGGAGAGATGGGGGCAGTGTGAAGGGAGAGAGAGGCATTTATATATATTTGTGTGTGTGCGGAGAGATAGATGGGGGAAGGGAGAGATGGGGTTGTGTGGGAAAGTGTGTGTAGAGATGTGGCTGTGTGTGTGTTGCATGTGTGTGTACAGAGAGACTGAGGTGTGGATGTGGAATTAGAGATGGGTATATTGCACTCATCTCACACGTTAGTAAAGTAATGCTCAAAATTCTCCAAGCCAGGCTTCAGCAATACGTGAACCGTGAACTTCCAGATGTTCAAGCTGGTTTTAGAAAAGTCAGAGGAACCAGAGATCAAATTGCCAACATCCACTGGATTATCGAAAAAGCAAGAGAGTTCCAGAAAAACATCTATTTCTGCTTTATTGATTATGCCAAAGCCACTGACTGTGTGGATCACAATAAACTGTGGAAAATTCTGAAAGAGATGGGAATACCAAACCACCTGACCTGCCTCTTGAGAAATCTGTATGCAGGTCAGGAAGGAGCAGTTAGAACTGGACATGGAACAACAGACTTGTTCCAAACAGGAAAAGGAGTACGTCAAGGCTGTATATTGTCACCCTGCTTGTTTAACTTATATGCAGAGTACATCCTGAGAAACGCTGGGCTGGAAGAAGCACAAGCTGGAATCAGCTTGAAGATTCCCAGCACAAGAAGAATCCCAGCTGGATATTGCTGGGAGAAATATCAATAACCTCAGATATGCAGATGACACCACCCTTATGGCAGAAAGTGAAGAAAATGAAAAAACCTCTTGATGAAAGTGAAAGAGGAGAGTGAAAAAGTTGGCTTAAAGCTCAACATTCAGAAAACGAAGATCATGGCATCTGGTCCCATCACTTCATGGGAAATAGATGGGGAAATAGTGGAAACAGTATCAGACTTTATTTTTTGGGGCTCCAAAATCACTGCAGATGGTGACTGTAGCCATGAAATTAAAAGACGCTTACTCCTTGGAAGGAAAGTTATGACCAACCTAGATAGCATATTCAAAAGCAAAGACATTACTTTGCCAACAAAGGTCTGTCTAGTCAAGGCTACAGTTTTTCCAGTGGTCATGTATGGATTTGAGAGTTGGACTGTGAAGAAAGCTGAGCACTGAAGAATTGATGCTTTTGAACTGTGGAATTGGAGAAGACTCTTGAGAGTCCCTTGGACAGCAAGGAGATCCAACCAGTCCATCCTAAAGGAGATCAGTCCTGGGTGTCCATTGGAAGGAATGATACTGAAGCTGAAACTCCAGTACTTTGGCCACCTCATGCAAAGAGTTGACTCATTGGAAAAGACCCTGATGCTGGGAGGGATTGGGGGCAGGAAGAGAAGGGGATGACAGAGTATGAGATGGCCGGATGGCATCATGGACTCAATGGACATGAGTTTGGGTGAACTCCGTGAGTTGGTGATGGACAAGGAGGCCTGGTGTGCTGCGATTCATGGGGTCGCAAAGAGTCAGACATGACTGAGTGACTGAACTGAACTGACGGTTTTCTTTGGAAATGGATTTGTGTGTGTGTGTGTGTGTGTGTGTAGAGACTAGGAGATGTGTTGACAGATAAGAGGGTGTATGTAGGTAAAGAAAGGTGTATGTTGTAGATACAGGAGTGTGTTATGGAGGGAGAAATGGATATTTTGTATGGAGAGACAGGATTTGGGTGTTGATGGAGAAATGGGGTGAGAATGTGGAGGGAGAAAAGGGAGGAGTATGGGGGTGCATATGGAATGAGAGATGAAATGTGGCGATGTGTTTTTGAGAGACTGGTGTGTGTTTATTTATCAAGAGAGACTGCGATGTATGTGTGTAGAGTGTATGAGTGTGGAGGGAGAGAGGGGTGTGTTTTTATGTGTGGAGAGACTGGGGATGGGTGTAGAGGGAGACAGGCATGTGTATGTGTGTGCATTTGAGATGGCATGTGTGTGGAGAAGTTGGGTGGTAAGTTGGAATGAGAAAACAGGGAAAATATAGAGGGAAAATGGTGTGTGTGTGTGTGTGTGTGTGTGTGTGTGTAGAGATCGGGTTGACTATGAAGGGACAGCAGTGTATCTCTGAGCAGAAGTGTATCTGTGTCTTTTTAAGTGTGAAAGGAGAAACGGGTCTGTATATGTAGAGAGACTGGGGTATGTGTATAGAGGGAGAAATGGGTATGTACATGTTTGCGTGTGTGTGTTTGGAGAGACTGGGGGTGTGTGGAGGGAGAGATAGAGGGTGTGTGTTTGTAAAGACTGGGGTAGAGATGGGGTGTGTTAGCAAGGAATACAATGTACTTTCAAGTAGAAACAAGTGTGTGTGTGTGTGTGTGTGTGTGTGTGTGTGTGTGTGTGTGGAGAGACAGGGGTATGAGCATGTTGAGAGATGGGGTGGTCTGAACAGAGACACAGGTGTGTATGTAGCAAGACATGAGGAGAGTGTGGGGTCATGTGTGTGGAGGGAGAGATGAGGTTTTGGTCTCTGTGTGTGTAGACTGGGGGCCAAAATGGAGGGAGAAATGGGTATGTGTGTATGTACATGTGTGTAGAGACTGATGTATATGTATGTGTGTGTATGTGCAGAGTGACTAGGGTGTCAGTGTGGAGGGGAAGATGAGGGGATGTGGAGGGAGATTCAGGAGATGGTGTGCAGGAAGAGACAGGTGTAGGGGTGTATGGACAGGGATGCACAGAGAGATGGGTTGTGTTTATATCTGCGGAAATAGAAATGGTTGTGAGGAGGGTGAGACAGGATATGGGTCTGTGTATGTAGAGACTGGAGTGTGTGTGAAGGGAGAGATGGGTTTGTGTTTGTTGATGTATTAGGAGAGACGGGATAGGAATGGAGGGAGACAGGCATGTATTTATGTGTGTGTGTGTAGGATAGAGGAAAGGCATGTGAAGGGAGGTAACAGGGAGGGCGTGGAGGGAGAAACAAGTGAGTGTGTGTGTTTAGAAAGTGGCCTGTGGGCATGGAGGGAGAGATGGGGCTGTAGAGGTAGAGATGCACATATGTTTGTGTGTATGGAGAAACAGTTGTGTGTGGAGGGAGATGGGATTGTAGAGGGCAAGATGGGACTGTGTACAGAGATGAGGCTGTTGCATGTGGAGAGCAAGATGGGTGTATGTGTGGCTGCTGTGGGTGTGTGTGTGTGTGTAGAGAGACTAATGTGGTGTGGTGAGAGGAATAGAGGTGTTTTTTGTGTAGAGAGATGGTGTTTGGGGCTGTGTGTGGTGAGATTGTGGTGTGGATATTGAGGAAGAGACGTGGGGGGGTGTGTGTAGAGATGTGTGCAGGGAGAGACTTCTATATGTCTGTGGAAGCTGAAACGGACGTGTCTGTGAGTGTGTCTAACTAGAGACTGGGGGTGTGGAGAGAGAGACTGAGTGGGTGTTTGCGATTATGGAGAGATGGCTGTTTTTGTGTGTATATGTATCTCTAGAGACTGGTTTGTGGGTGTGGAGAGAGAGATGGGTGTGCTTGTATGTGTGTGTGCAGCGAGTTGGGTGTGTGTGGACATGGGAGGGTGAGATGGGGATTGTGAAGGGTGAGCAGAATACGTGTGTGGATAGACCAGGCTGTGTGTTTGGATGGAAAACAGGTGTGTGTCTATGTGGAGGAGACTATCAGGGGCGTGATTATGGGGGGAGAGACTGGAGTTTAAATGTAGAGGAGAAGTTGTGGGGTGTGTGTTTATAGGGAGAGATAGGTATTTATATGTGTGTTGAAAGATGGGGCATCTGGGGGGAGACAAAATTTTGTCTGTGTAGGAAGAAATGGGAGCATGTGGGGTGGTGTGTATGGAGGGAGAGATGTGGGGTGTGTGTGTGTAGACTGGAATGTGTGTAGGCACATACATAAAGGTATGTGGGGGGCTGTGTATGGATATACTGGGGCGTGTGTGGGAGACCAGAGGTGTGTGGAGGGATAGACGGGGGTGTGTGCATGTAGAGAAGTTGATGTGTATGTATTCGTGTGTTTAGAAACCAATACAATATTATAAAGTAATTAACCTCCAATTAAAATAAATAAATTTATATTAAAACAAACAAACAAAAAATAAACTTGGCTTTGAGTTTATCAGAGAGATGGGGGTATATATTTCAATTAAAGGGGGTGTAGAGAGAGAACTTGGAGAAGGCAATGGCAACCCACTCCAGTACTCTTGCTTGGAAAATCCCATGGATGGAGGAGCCTGGTAGGCTGCAGTCCATGGGGTCGCTAGGAGTTGGACATGACTGAGCAGCTTCACTTTCACTTTTCACTTTCATGCATTGGAGAAGGAAATGGGAACCCACTCCAGTGTTCTTGCCTGGAGAATCCTGGGGACGGGGGAGCCTGGTGGGCTGCCATCTATGGGGTCACACAGAGTCGGACGCGACTGAAGCAACTTAGCAGAGAGAGAACTGGAGGGGTGTGAAGGGGAACTGGAAGGGTGTGGAAGGAGAAATGGAGGGGTGTAAAGGGAGAGACAACTCTATGTAAATAGAGATGGGTGTGTTTGGGAGTTGATGGAGAGAAGGGGGTTTGGGGGAGACTAGTGGAGTAGGGAATGTCTATGTGTAGATAGATATGTGTGTGTGTGTGTGTGCACACATGCACGTGTGTTTGAGTGTTCAGACAGAGATTGGGGTGTTGCAGGAGAGAGAGGGGTATGGGTGTTTGTGGGGAGAGGGGTGTATGTATGATTGTGTCAAGACTGGGTTAGGGTATGGAGTGAGAGATGTGGGTTTGGAAGGAGACAAAAGAAGGTGGGGGAAAGATGGGTGAGTATATTTCTGTGAAGAGACTGAGATGTAAGTGTGGAAGGAGAAACAGGGGTCTGTGTGTGGTTGTAGAGACTAGGGTGAGTGTGGAGGGAGACTTGTGTTTATATGTTTGCATGTGTGTGTACATGAAGTTGGAAAGTGAAAGTCGCTCAGTGGTGTCTGACTCTTTTGTGACCCTTTGTGACTGTGACTACACAGTTCATGGAATTCTCCAGGCCAGAATACTAGAATGGGTAGCCTTTCCCTTCTTCAGGGGGTCTTTACAACCCAGAGATCAAACCCAGGTCTCCCACATTGCAGGTGGGTTGTTTACCAGCTGAGCCACAAGGGAAGCCCAAAACTAGAACAGTGTCAGAAGTGGGATGGACATGAGTTTAAGTAAACTCCAGGGGCTGGTGATGGACAGGGAGGCATGGCGTGCTGCAGTCCATGGGGTCGCAAAGAGTCGGACACGACTTAGCAACTGAACTGACATGTCTGTATGGAGAGACTGAGGTTGGGTGTGCAGTTGAGAGACATGGGTGTGGATGCTTGGAAAGATGGATGTAGTGTGTGTGTATAGAGATTGGGTTTTGTGTAGAGAAATGGTTGTGTGCATGTCTGTGTGTGTGGAGATACTAGGGTATATGTATAGACTGTGTATATGGAGACACTGAGGTGTGGGTGTAGAATCTGAGATGGGTATGAGTATAGGTTTCTCTGGAGAGATGGATTTCTGTGTGTTTGTGTGTGTATGTGGAGAGATGAGGCAGTGTGGAGAGAGTTAAGAGGGTGTTTGTTGGTAGAGATAGGTATATAGGTGTAGAGGCAGGGGTGTGTTATAAAGGGAGAGATGACTGCTTGGTATGGAGAAACAGGATGTGGGTGTTGAGGGAGAGGTGGGGTGAGACTGAAGGGAGAAATGGGAAGAGTTTGGGCTGTGTGTTGGAATGAGAGATGCAGTGTGGCCACTTGTGTTTGAGAGACTGGGGTGTGTGTTTGTATGTATGTCTGGAGAGACTGGGATGTGCATGTGTGTACAGAGAGACTAGGGTACGAGTATGGAGGGAGAGAGAGGTGTGTACTTATGTGTTTATGTTTGTAGAGACTAGAGGTGGGTGTGGAGGGAGACAGGCAAGTGTATGTGTGTTGAGGGAAGGGAGGAGGCTGTGGAGGGAAAGAGATGTGCATGTGGAGGGTTAGATGGGTTTGTGTGAATGAGTGTGTATGTGTGTGTAGACAGACTGGGGAGTGTGTGGATGAAGACAGGTAGGGGGGTGTGTGTGTGTGTGTGTGTTTGTAAGGATGGGGTTGACTGTGGAGGAAAAGAAGTGTATCTGAACCTGTGTGAGTGTGAAAGGAGAATCAGGGGTATGTATATGTGGATAGACTGGGGTATGTGTATACAGGGAGAGATGGGTATGTGTGTGTTTGCATGTGGGTGTATGGAGAGACTGGGGTGTGAGTGTAGAGTTAGAGATACGAATGTGAGTATGTGGAAAAATGAGTGTGTGTATCTGTGTATTTCTTTGTGTGCGTAGCTATTGGGGTATGTGTGTGTGTGTGTGTAGAGAGACCATGGTCTGAGTGTGGAGGGAGAAACAGGATTGGTGAGGTATGTGTGGAGAGTTGGGTGTGTGTGAGTGCTGAGGGTGAGAAGAGGTTGTGGAGGGAGAGAAGGGGCTGTGTTTAAGGAGGGAGAGTTAAGTGTGTGTGTAGGTAGAGACGTGGTGTAGGTCTACGTGTGTCTGTGTGTATGTCTATGGAGAGACTGGGATTTTTGTGTGGGGGTGTGTAGAGAAGCTGGGATTTGGATGTAGAGGGATAGATAGGGTGTGTGTTGGCAGAGATAGGTGTGTGTGTGTAGAGATGCAGGTGTGTTTGTGTGTGTGGAGAGACTCAGGTGGAGGTGTAGAGGGAGGAATGGTATGGACATGTTTCCGTGTGTACAAAGTCGGGTTTGCGTGTGTGTTTGAGGGTACACAGATATTTAGTCCACAGTAGTTACTGTAATCTCCCTCTGTGATCTAGCATTCTTACTTAGTCTTAAATGATTAATGCTATATTAACACTTTTATTTAATTATATTTTTGTTAGTTGCTTCCTTATTTTATACAAGCAAACAGTAATATAAAATCAGATATAGTCTTAGCTCTTATCTAAGTTCTTTAATTTTATAGAGAAGAAGAATCAGACCTTGGCAGGACTTGATTGTCTTGAGTATTTTTCCAAGAAATCAAATGTGTTATAAACATAATTTATTAGACTTGTCTAGTATGTACTTCGTGTCATAACCTCTGGTTTAGAGGCAGAGCGGGATTGAGAGGTGCCTACCTACCCAATTTGAATAGTGCCATTACCTTTCCCAGCTCTAGCTCATTCCATTACGAAGGCTTTTAGTTCTAAGAGCTTATTGTCAAAATCAGTCAGCTCGTGTTTCTATTTGCTTAATGACTGAATATTTTATTTTTTATTGGAGTAGTATTGTTTTACAATGTGTTAGTTTCTGTTGTACAATGCAATGTATAGCTATATGTTTACATATATCCTCTCCTTGAGTCTCTCTCCCCCAGCCCACTACATCTCTCTAGGACATCACAGAGCACTGGGCTGAGCTCTCTGTGTTATACAGCAGGTTCCTACTGGCTCTCTGTTTTACATATGGTAGTGTATATGTCAATGCATGGTTGAATATTTTCCATAGCAAAGACAAAGTGGCTGTATCTAGTGATTAAACAAATTAAATACAGAGAAGAAATAAAACTCTCATCTGTGTAGGATTATTTCTTACTTTCAGAAAATAGAGTATTAAAAATTTGTTGGTCAGTCTGATACTTCAAGGAAAAGTTTAGATTTGTCACATAATTCTGTTTGACTTTTCAATACGTCACTGTCAAATAATAAAAGTACCTTTTTCTTGTGAAATGCTTTTGATTTTAAATATAGTTTCCAGTATCTTAAGTAGATTAATAATTGTTGTTGTTTAGTTGCTAAGTCAAGTCCAACTCTTTGCAACCTTATGGACTGTAGCCTGCCAAGTTCCTCTAACAATAGGATTTTCCCAGGCAAGAATACAGGGGTGGGTTGCTATTTCCTTCTCCAGGGGATCTCCCAGACCCAAGGGTCAAACACATGGCTTCTGCTGCATCTCTTGCATTTCTATATGAATGCCTATAAATTTTAAATTTAACATTTAATGCTGATTACCATATGAAACAATAATTGAATACACCTTTTCTTGTCCATGAATTTCTTGGATCTTTTTTCATTCTTATTTTGTTCCATTTACAACTGTCTTTACCCTATAACTTTTCACAAGTTTAAGCAGACAGTAAATGTCCATTTATTAAAAGGTTCAGAAAAACTCCCAATGCTATTTGTGACTGGACATAACACATCTGAGTCTTTACTGCAGAAATTTCTCTCTCCAAACAAAATTTTGAGTATGTAACAGGTGAATTTATCTGTTCAGGCCACTATATAATTTTAATAGTCTCATAGAGAGCACATAAACTCTTTCTAGTTTTTAGACCATTTATTTGGTACTGTTTCCTTCTGTTTAATAGACCAGAGGCCCCCCAGTAACTCAATCTTCCCTCCTCTTCAGGTATTTAGAGATGTACATTACTCTCTCAGGGTTCTAGGGACCACTTAGTATGCTGCAGTGAGTATTAACATTGAGAAAAACATTTAATTTAGATAAAGAGATCATACTCATACTGTGTGTGAATGCTCACTCTTTCATGTCTGACTCTTTGTGATCCCATGGACTGTAGCCCACCAGACTTCTTGGTCCATGGAATTCTTCATGCAAGAATACTGAAGTGGGTAGCCATTCCCTTCTCCAGGGAATCTTCCTGCCCCAGGGATCGAACCTGAGTCTCCTGCATTGCGGGCAGATTCTTTACCATCTGAGCCATCAGGGAAGCCCCTCATACTCATACTACTAGACATTATAAATCTAAATTTTCACAAAAGTGATGTTTGCACATACTTTAAAAAACTACACTGAAGAAATCACAGAGGAAATAAAAAAACGCTTAGGGACCAATGAAAGTATGGCAATCTAAAACCTGTGGGATATAGCCAAAGCAGTTCTAAGAGGGACCCTCAGGAAACCAGAAAAACCTCAAACAACCTAGGCTTACACCTAGAGCAAGTAGGGAAAGAACAGCAAACCCAAAGTTAGTAGAAGAAAAGAAATCATTAAATTCAGAGCAGAAATACAAATGAAGAAAATAGAAGAGATTAGTGGAAGTAAAAGCTGATTCTTTGAAAAGATAAACAACACTGATAAACCTTTAGCCAGACTCATCAAGAAAAAATAGAACTCAATAAAATCATAAATAAAAAAAGAAGTTAGAGCAGACACCATTGAAAATACAAAGAATCCTAAGAGACTACTATAAGTAACTGTATGCCAATAAAATGGACAATCTAGAAGAAATGGCGGAGAAGGCAATGGCACCCCACTCCAGCACTCTTGCCTGGAAAATCCCATGGACGGAGGAGTCTGGTGGGCTGCAGTCCATGGGGTCGCTAAGAGTCTGACACGACTGAGCGACTTCACTTTCACTTTTCACTTTCATGTATTGGAGAAGGAAATGGCAACCCACTCCAGTGTTCTTGCCTGGAGAATCCCAGGGACGGGGGAGGCTGGTGGGCCTCCATCTATGGGGTCGCACAGAGTCGGACACGACTGAAGCAACTTAGCAGCACCAGCAGCAGCAACAGCAGAAGAAATGGACAAATTCTTAGAAAGGTATTATCTCCCCAGATTGAACCAGGAAGAAAGAGAAAATAGGAACAAAACTGAAAAACTAAATATTAAAAAGATGTTAGTATTAACAGCAATGCTCTATCTCATCCCTTTCCAACTCTATTGTTTGTCTTCAGCATTAGTTGAAACCTTATTATTCTAGTATAACACTTATGTTCAGCTCAATTTCTGTTACTATTTGGAATTTCAACTCTTAAGAAAACAATCCCTAAAAGCTCCAAATAATATTTTTTCTCATGTCATAAAGTAATGCCCCTGCAGTTATCTACATGCCCCCTCTTTTGAAGTGAGTTTTGTATAATTATTTTGATTAATTTTTCTCAGTCCTAAATAAGTAGAACTTTAAACTGGGCTTGTTAAGTGGTTCTTTTATTATAGAAATCCCAAGAATTGATATTTGCAGCCTTGAGACTGTTATGAAGCATTCTACAACTAAATGTAGACTTATCAACAAACAGTCTGAAAACCGATTAATGATGTCTGCCCCAAGTATACAAGAGGGGTAGCAAGTGTATTCAGAATGTTCTTTAAATCAGTTTTAAAGGTTTTTTGTTTTTTTTTTCCTTACATTAAAAGACATTTTAAAAGTCCAAACACGCTTAAAAACTCATGGGACAACTAAAAGTTGTAGATTTTGAAATGATCACTATAGACAATTTACTTTTTTAAAGAGGAAAAACTGCAAAGGAGGCAAGAATATGCAATGGATAAGTCTCTTCAGTAAGTAGTGCTGGGAAAACTGTATGGCAGTTTTAATATGACAATGAGACTAGAACATTCCCTCACATCACATACAATAAACCCAAAATGGATTAGAGATGCAAGTGTAAGAACTGAAACCATAACTCCTAAAGGAGAACAGGCAGAACACTGACAAATTGTAGGTGAAAAATATTGCTGTCTTCTAAGGCAAAAGAAAAGCAAAACAAATGGGACCTAATTGAACTTAAGCTTTTGCACAGCAAAGGAAACCATCAAAAAGAACCTACTGAATAGGAGAAAATATTTTCAAATGATATGACCAACAAGGGGTTAATATCCAAACTATATCAGCTTACACAACTCAAATATCAAAAAGCAGACCACCCAATCAAAAAATGAGCAGCAAATCTAAATAGACTTTTCCGAATATGATTTTCAGGTTGCCAACAGGCACATAAAAAGATTCTCAACATCACTAATCAGGGAAATGCAAATGCAAAAGAGATATCACCTTACACCTGTCAGAATGGCTATCAAAAAATTAACAAACGCTGGCAAGAATGTGGAGAAAAGAGGGAACCCATGTACAGTGTGGGTGGGTATGTCAACTGGTTCAGCCACTATGGGAAACAGTATGGAGGCTCCCCAAAACTAAAAGAACTGTCACACGATACACCAACTGATTCCTGGATGCATATCTGAAAAAAATATGAGATCACTAATTCAAAATGATACATGCACCCCATATTCATAGCAGCACTATTTACAATAGCCAGTATGTGGAAGCAACCCAGGTGTGCATCAGATGTATGGATTAAGATAAGTCTATATATCCACAATTTTTTATTACTCAGTTGTAAAAAAAAAAAAAAAGAATGGAATTCAGCCATTTGCAGAAACATGGATAAACCTAGAGGACATTATACTTAGTGAAATAAGTCAGAGAAAAAGACATACTATATATCACTTACATGTGGAATCTAAAAAAAATAAATTAATGTATATAGCAAAACAAAAACAAACTCTACACAGGTAAAGAAAACAAATTAGTGTTTACCAGTGGGGAGAGGAAAGGAGGGAAGGTGTTGGGCTTCACCATGCAGGTGTGTAAGACTTGGAGTTGCCCAGCCTTGAAACAAAAGAAAGAGCCCACAGACAGTGACAGAAATATCAACAGCTTATTGGATAAGAGATCTTACAAATTTGAAGCTAAACATCTTGGAGTAACACCCCACATTGGCTGGCTGGCTGGCAATCAGGCCTGCTAGAGCAGCCATCTTCACTATTCAGGGGAGGAGGAGATGGCAGCTACCATTTATATTGGGAATTGACATCAGGTTGGCTCATCAGTTACCAGGGAAATCAGAAGGTGGGGTGTGTCCCTCTCAGACTCTCAGGTTATGGAGTTTCACGAGGGCAGAGATTTCCCTTTAATAAATAGTAGGTGGAGCTGTTCTGGCCTAAGGATTAGAACAATCACTAGCTGGAGCAGGTGGCAAGCAGTTCATGTGAGTAGGATGTGAGTGAAGCAGAGCCTGGTCTAGCAGGGGATATACACAGAGCAAGAGAGTAGCCATCTTCAGTGGCCTGACTATACATCTGTAATTATCCTTCATGACCTTTACCTATCTTGGTCTACTCCTCTTCTGTAATATCCCTGGGTCAGGTATATAGAGGTATATGTAAACCAAATACAATACAAAAGCAAAATGCAATACCAAGCCCCCAAAGTGGGCAAACTTTAGAGCCAGGTGCTTATTGGGTCAATTTTTCATGGAAGTTGAGAAGATAAAGATATCTCACTGTAGACCAAACAATCAAACTCAGCAGGGAGACCACCTTTGTCACCCAGTCGCTCAGACTAGGGATCAAATGTAAGCTGTATAACAGGCAAAATAAAGGAAAATCAAGACCATCAAGCAAAATACAAGCGTTAACAGCATTCTGAGATAATACCATATCTGACTGCAGTTTTCTCCTGGCCTACAGTACCAAAACTACCCATCTACCCACCATCCCCACGGTTGGTGCCAAATACTGGAGATTCAGTTTAAGAGACCACAACATTAATATAATGGTGCCTTTCTTCAGTAAGGAATTAGATTAATTACTTTAGTAGTCTACCTGGGACAGGGCAGAATACAGGTGAAAACTGTAAGTCCTCTATTTTAAATTTTGCAAGCAATTATTTAATTGATAACATACAAGGAAGAAAGCAGGCAAATCATGAGTATAAAGATCAAAACAGTTTTTGCAAATTGAATACACACATGTAAGCAAAACTGGGTTCAAGAACCGAGACATCACTAGAGTGCCAGAAATTCCTCATAAGCTTCCCTTCAGTCATTACCCCTCTCCAAGGATAAGTGCACTTCTGACTTCTAACACTATAGATTAATTTTGCCTATTTTGAATTTTACATAAATAGAATTATATGATCCAGACAGTAATGTATCTTTTACAGCATTAGTTTTGTGACAATTCATACCTGTTTTTAAATGTAGTTGTAGTTCATTAATTTTTATTGCTGTGTAGTATCTGTTATGTGATTATGCCATAATTTATTTTCCCATTTTATTACTCTGAACACTTAGGTTATTCCATTTGTGGTATTATGAATAAGTTATACACATATTTTAAGGAACATATGTAACCCATTTCTGTTATATATATATAGCAACTTTTTTCTTACTAGATTTTTCTTTTAATTTTTATTGCAGTGTAAGTAATAGTTGCCTTACAATGTTGTATTAGTTTCTGCCATACAGCAAAGTGAATCAGCTGTAAGTATACATATATCCCCTCTTTTTTGCATTTCCTTCCCATTTAGGTCACAACAGAGCACTGAGTAGAGTTCTCTGTGCTACACAGCAGGTTCTCATTAGTTATCTATTTTATACATGATATCAAGAGTGTATAAGTCAATCCCAATTATTCTTTTCTAATCCTATTCCTCATGTGGCAGCAACAAACTCAAAGCACCAGGGACTTACCTGTCAGCCCCAGGGTTTTTTCATGTGTGTTTCTGGGGATAGATCCTGCAGCAAGGGCTAAAACAGTTGAATTCAGGTTGGGGTGACTTGTTATTTTTGGATTAATGTGGTGTAAGCACTGCAGTGATTGCTCCTGGGATGCTTACACCTGTGGAGAGAACAAGTTTCTTGTCTCAGTTGTTGTTTAAGTAACCCAGTCATCCTTTCAATTATCCCTGCAGCAGACCGGTTGTAGGGCAGGGGGAAATGCCAGCATATGCCACTTTTGTCAGACACTCCTGAACTTTATGGCTGGTAAAGTGTATTCCTTGGTCACTATGGATGTCCATGGGGGTCCTGTATGTTCCTCACATCTGTTCCTGACCATGAATATTGGGTTTTTGCATTGGTAGTAACTTGAGTAGGTCTTTTGTAATGTCTTCCACCTGTTGTAACATGCTGTAGATTACACAGAGCAGCACTCTACTGTATGTTAGAGCTGTGTTGTTCCATCACACTATATCACTGCCCTGCCCCTTCCATAGCTAGGACCAGAAGCCCAAGGGTACTCATTATTTTGCCATCACCAGAGGTCCAAAACCAAACCCTCAGGGTAACTGGCCAAACTCAATTCACATGCCTGTCTCTAAGTTAATAAAGCCTGTTTCTATAATTACTTAAGGGGGGGGGGGTGTCAGGGATATGCTTATTTTACCCAGATAACATCCAAGAATTTGACAGAAAAAAGAGATCCTTGCTTTTTGTCTGTATTCAGCAACCATTCCCCCATTGCAGTCAAATGAGCCATGAGCATAGGGCTACTACCTTTAAACTGGAAAGAGACTCTGAAGATATCATCAGTATGATAGACTATCTCATGGTGGTCAGCTGTCACAGGGACCACCATGCTAGTGGATGACCCGCTAAACTTTATTTCCTGACATACTGAGGGCTCATAGAAATTTCCTCAGCCTCCTAGCCAGGTCACCAATTATTGGGCTGCACCCCACAGGCCTGCAAGCCTCGAGCTGCCCAGCCTAGAGAGAGAAGAGCCCAGAGACAGTGACAGAGACACCAGTGGCTTATTCGATAGGGGATCTTACATGTCTGAAGCAAAATGTCCTAGAGTGACACTCCACAATGTGTGTAAGCTGGCGGGCAGGCTGGCGAGCACACAACAAGCTATAGCAGCCATCTTTGCTACTCAGGGGAGGAGGAGTCTACTTTTTGTATAGTGAATTGATGTCTGATTGGCCTATTAGTTACCAGGGAAACCAGAAGGTGGAGCGGCATGTCTCTCAAGGTCCCTTAGTTTAAGGAGCATCAAGAGGGCAGAGGTTTCCCTTTAATAAACTAGCAAGTGGAGCTCTTCTGGCCTAAGGATGAGAACGATCACTAGCTGGATCAGGGCAAGCAGGTCATGTGAGTAGTATGTAGGTAAAGCAGAGACGGGTCCAGCAGGGGACATACACAGAGCAAGAGAACAGCCATCTTGAGGTGGCTTGACTGTATAAACAAGCAAGATAGGGATATGGGATTAAGAAATACAAGCTACTATACATAAAATAGATAAATAACAAGGATATATCATACAGCACAGTGAATTATATCATTGTTTTCTAATAACTTTTAATGTAGTATAATCAGTAAACATGCTGAGTCACTATGCTGTACGCCTCTGAAACTAGTATAATCTTATAAATCAACTATACTTCAACACAAAATTAAAAATGATTAACTGAATATTTGACATCTCTAAAGAGCTTATTGAATTTTGAGTTATAGTGTCATCAAAAAAATCTGTGTTTAATGAAATTTTGTTAAAATAATCCAGGCGGTTTTCCCTACATAAGAGTTTGACTGATAATTCTCATACTTTGTATTTTAATGGTTAGGTTTACTGCTTTTTTGTTCTATGACCACCTGCTCAGTTTTTCTATGTTGCACCTAAATACTATGAGTCATTGTTGTTAATGCATTTATAGAATCTTCTGAAATTGAATACATCTGAGAAGGAAAGCAAAGATTAGAAATGCAAATGATATAATTGCTGCTTTTGGTGTTGTTATATTAACTTTTCCTTTCTTTAATTTACTTTATATGAGAAAATCAGATGATTTTGAATTATTCACCACATTTTCTTCCAATGTGAACCTCTTTTTATTGTGATTAGACTTTCACATTAAGTGTTAATGCTTTTTACTAAGAAGCAGGTTAATTGTACCATCTATTTTCAATTAGCCCTAATAGGGTGCATATGTAGCTGCAGAGTCTATTGTGCATGTCCTTATAGAAGTGAAGAAATGAAGTAAAAGCTATTATTTTGATGTTCTGAAAAATTATACTCCATATTATGTTAGATTAACAAAATGAATGACTAATGTTCCATGTACACATGAGCTGTAATGGCATTTTTGACTCTTAATAAATCTGAATACTTGCTGATACCCAATATTCTTTTTATTCTTAAATGCAAATTAAATCCTGATTATTTCATTACCTTTAATTACAGTTTCTAAAAGCTGATGTGTATGTTCAGTATTGACTTTTTAGCACTAACCAGGAAAATTCTAAAATATTTCTTGTTATTTTATGAAAACATATATGGCAAACCTTATAGAAAGCTATAGAAGAAAATGCATTTTTTCTTTTCTTACTGGGAAATGGAATGTAAATTTTTACTTTTGGAATTGGGACTTACTCATAGTTCACTGATCAAAAACAATATATATATATATATATACACACACATATATTTATGATATATGTGGAATTTTATTACATGTATTTATAAAAAATTCCTGAACAACAAAGAGGTTAATTTTTAATAGTTGATAGGAATTAGAAATTTTAATAACTGGGAATGTTTACATTAATTATACCTTAAAAGATCATATTTTTCACTTTCCATATTTTGTAGATTGTTTTAATTTAGGAATACCACTAAATCTAAAATCTGTCAATGGTATTAGGAGAGGTAATTACAGTTAAATGACAGTTCTTAAATTCTGAAGTATTTGTTTGCTTTCTATATATTTGCCAGTGTTTTGATTCATTTTCAAAAATCTGACGCAATTATAAGATGATGATTTCACTAATTTTTGCCTGTTTTCCTTGTCAAAACCAAATTAAATGACCCCAGAAATATTAAACTTTTAAAGAGTACAGGAACTCTATAGAGAGTGAAGGTATTGCGTTGTCCTGTATAAAATAAGTTTTAGAAGCATTCTCTAAAATAACTATCCATTGAATATTTTAAACCCAGGTTAATGAATTAATTCTGGAAATGTCAATAATTGTCCTCAAAAATGTGTTGAAAACAACTGTAGATTCAAGGGAATCAAGAGAAATGACAGAGTAAGTAATAAAAAGTCATATAAAGTTGTGTATTAACATTTGAACACAGAATCAAGTCAGCAAGGGCTATCAAAACTTAAGATAATTACTATTGTGTCCATTTATGCAAATGAGAAAAATCACATAATAATTTTGACATCTTAAATGTTATTTGATAAAAAGTTTTATTTCTTCAGTGTAAAATTTCTTGTTAATTGTAGAATGAAAGGAAACTTCCTTAACATGGAGAAGAGTCTAAAGAAAACATCAATTCTAATGGTTAAAAGTGAGGAAAACACTTAAATATTATTTGAGATACAGGAACTGAAATGATATTTCAAAAAATTGTGAATATCAGAATAACCTATGAAATTTTTCACGAGTGGAAATTTTTATAGGAACTAGGAAATTTTGACTGGAAGTCTGTGTGTACCTATATTGTAAGGATATTTGCTTAAATATTAATAATAATGAACATTTGAGTGATTATGTCTGAATGCTTCTAAATTTTTAAAATATATAAATATTTTAAAATTCACAAAATCTGTATATAATAGGAGCTATTATTATCTTGTCTTACATATGAGGAAACTAAGATGCAAAGAAGCTAAAAAATTGCCCACATCCTCTACAAGACAGATACCAGAACTCAATTCACTTACTTACAGTTGATCTTGTTTTTGGAAAATGAATCAAAATCTCAGGCACATGTCTCACTGTATAACTGGATTTTCCATTTAACAAAGGGAACCCAAAGCTGGGGCTCTGTGACAACCTAGAGGGCTGGCATGGGGCGGGAGTAGGAGGCAGGTTTAAGAGGGAGGGCACATATGTATACCTATGGCTGATTCACGTTGATGTATGGCAGAAACCATCACAATATTGTAAAGTAATTATCCTCTGATTAAAAATAAAATAAAAAACACATTCCTTTAGCTAATATTAAGATAGCATATATTCTTAGTATGTGCTAGTGTGGCTTCCCTTATTATGGCTTCCCTGATAGCTCAGCTGGTAGAGAATACACCCACGAATGCAGGAGACCCCAGTTCAATTCTTGGGTCAGGAAGATCTACTGGAGAAGGGAATGGCTACCCACTCCAGTATTCTGGCCTGCTGAATTCCTGGACTATATAGTCCATGGGATCACAAAGAGCTGGACACGGCTGAGCGACTTTCACATTCTTAGTATATTCCTTAGAGCTGGAAGTTTGGAGTCAACTGTCCTTGGTTTTTCTATACTCTTTCAGTATGCAGATGCAAGTTTTATTTTATTCAAGAAAGGTTCCTTGACTTAGAGTTTTAAATATAAGTTCTCTTCTATAACTTTGTTTTTATTCTTCAATATCTCCAGTTATATGTACATTAAAGTATTAGTCTCAGAATCCCTTTACACTCTCAAAATATATTGAGATACACAAAGAGTTTTTGTTTATGTGTACTTAGAAGTGAAGTATTAGTCACTCAGTCTTATCTGACTCTTTGTGACCCTATGGACTGTAGCCCATCAGGCTCCTCTGTCCATGGAATTCTCCAGGCAAGAATACTAGAGTGGGTTGCCATTTCCTTCTCCAGGGGAATCTCTTGACTTAGGGACTGAACCTGAGTCTCCAGCATTGCAGGAAGACTCTTTACTGAGTGAGCCACCATCAGTATATACCAATTCAGAAATTAAAACTGAGAAATTTTGTTTGAATTGCAAAGTTGTCTAAATTTTTTCTTCTGTTTCTAACATAGATCTTCCTTACTTATGTCTGCTAAAATTTTTGATTCTCATGTTCTTTTTATTCTATGAACATCTTTTGTAGATTTAATGATTTTGTTTTGTTGCTGTTTTAAGTGTGTTGACTTTTCCTAAAATAATTGAGTGCATTATCAATAGAGAGGACTATGGGTTTGGGTGGCTTTTCTATTTCTCAGTGTAATGATACTCTTTTTGGTCTGGATTCCTCTGATTTTTTGGTTCCCTCGTGTTTCAGTAATACTCTTATCATTAGTTACATTTTTATTTTTACCATTATTTGCTAGTTCTAAGGGACATGTCTTTTTAAATTTCTCTCTCTCAGAAGTGGTCCCTTCTAAGGATTGCCACCTCTGGCTCTGTGTACCTTCCTCTCTTTTCTTTTTTAATATTCTAATTGATGGTACTTTGACCCTTTCCCTTCTCAAACATACTTATTTATTAGCACTCAGAGTTAGGTCCTCTCCTTCTGTGGTAAATGCTAATTGATGTCTTCTGGGGTCTCTTACCAGCTCCTTCATATTCAAAGGCTTGTAAATTTAATTGCCAGAAAGAAAAATTTAGTGAAATGTTAAAATTTGGGGAGATGATAAGCTTTCAAGCACTTAGTATCTTTTGCTGGCCTTGGTGAAATTACCTTCTAATCCATACATTTGATGAAAACCTTAATGTTGTCATCGCTTTACTGATGAAACATAGATTGAACATAACAGGTTATTACTTTAAATGAAAATAATTAAAATATTGTGTTAAGCAGACTTAGTCTGCTTAACACAATATTTGGTTTTGCTTATTGAGCAAACTTAATTGTATAATTATGGTAATGTCTTTAATTATAAAAAGGAGATCATATGAAACATAGGGAAGGCAATAATAGAAACAAAATTAAATAGGAATGAATTTATCTTCTCTGGAAATTGTTTTTAAGTCCCCTCCAGGACAACTTAGTAATTTCCTTTCATCTTTTCTTAATGTTCTTTATTTTCAAGATATATATATATATTTTTTTTTTCATATGTACTTTTTGTTGTGGAAGACTTCTGCCATTTCTAAAAACAGGAAAAATGAACAAGTAGCCTACTAAACTCAAAGTACTCAACATTCTGTTAAATATACACTCTTATCAACTTCATCCCCACCTTACAGTATTTCAAAGAAAATGTCAGATACCATAACATTTTGTTGGTAAATATTTCATTCAGTTCAGTTCAGTCGCTCAGTCATGTCTGACTCTTTGTGACCCCATGAACGGCAGCACGCCAGGCTTTCCTGTCCATCACCAGCTCATGGAGTACACCAAACCCATGTCCATCGAGTTGATGATGCCATCCAAGCATCTCATCCTCTGTCATCCCCTTCTCCTCCTGCCCTCAGTCTTTCCCAGCATCAGGGTCTTTTCCAATGAGTCAGCTCTTCTCATCAGGTGGCCAAAGTATTGGAGTTTCAGCTGCAATATCAGTCTTTCCAATGAACACCCAGGACTGGTCTTTAGGATGGACTGGTTGGATCTCCTTGCAGGCCAAAGGACTCTCAAGAGTCTTCTCCAACACCACAGTTCAAAAGCATCAATTCTTCGGTGCTCAGCCTTCTTTATAGTCCAACTCTCACATCCATACATGACCACTGGAAAAACCATAGCCTTGATTAGACAGACCTTTGTTGGCAAAGTAATATCTCTGCTTTTTAATATGCTATCTAGGTTGGTCATAACTTTCCTTCCAAGGAGTAAGTGTCTTTTATTTCATGGCTGCAATCACCATCTGCAGTGATTTTGGAGCCCTAGAAAATAAAGTCTGACACTGTTTCCACTGTTTCCCCATCTCTGCCATGAAGTGATGTGATAAATGCCTCTTAATGATAAGCCTTTTCTTGAATGTTTCCATAATACCATTATCATATATAAAATTAACAATCATGGTTGATTGTATGCATTGTTTCCTCATCTAAGGCATGTCTAAGACAGTCTAACACAAATATAGACGTGTATAAAAATTGCTTACTAAAAAGTCCACATGCTAATTCAGGAGTTATACAGTGGGCTATAAAATTTCTCCATGTAATTTCATTGATTCTTATCACACTTTGATTTTTGGGAATTGTGTCATATTTGCAGAAAATTTGTGATAAAGTACACAAAATTCCTCTACAACCTTCATACAGCCTTCCTAATTGTCAATATTTTCTATATTTTCTGTCTCTCTCACTTTCCCTCTGCCAATCTACATTTCTGTCTCTCTAATTTTCTGCCCATGCAGCTTAATAGTTTTCTGAAGTATATAAGAAATCACAGTCCATAATAATCCTTAAAATATTTCCTCCTTAGTTAATAAAAGCAAGGAAAATCCTTACATAAGCAAGGTAAACCTGTCACAGGCAGGAAATTGATGTTGGTAAAATACTACCATCTTCAGAGAACTCATTCACTTCTGGTGCAAGATTAAACTCAAAAGCACATGTGCATTTAAGTGTCAGGATGCTTTAGTCTCTTTCAATCTAGAAATGTTCCTCAGTCTTTCTGCATTTTTCTTTCATATGAACTGAATACTTTGAAGGATTACAGGCTAGTTACTTTGCAGGTCAAGAAGCAACAGTTAGAACTGGACATGGAACAACAGGGTGGTTCCAAATCGGGAAAGGAGTATGTCAAGGCTGTATATTGTCACCCTGCTTATTTAACTTATATGCAGAGGACATCATGCAAAATGCCAGGCTGGATGAAGCACAAGCTGGGATCAAGATTGCTGTGTGAAATATCGATAACCTCAGATATGCAGATGACACCACCCTTATGGCAGAAAGTGAAGAAGAATTAAAGAGCCTCTTGATGAAAGTGAAAGAAGAGAGTGAAAAAATTGGCTTAAAACTCAACATTCACAAATCTCAGATCATGGCATCCAGTCTCATCACTTCATGGCAAACTGATGGGGAAAGAATGGAAACAGTGAGAGACTTTATTTCTTGGGGCTGCAAAATCACTGCAGATGGTGATTGCAGCCATGAAATTAAAAGATTCTTGGTCTTTGGAAGAAAAGCTATGACCAACCTAGACAGCATATTAAAAAGCAGAGACATTACTTTGCCAACAAAGGTCCATCTAGTCAAAGCTATGGTTTTTCCAGTAGTCACGTATGGATGTGAGAGTTAGACAATAAAGAAAGCTGAGTGCTGAAGAATTGGTGCTTTTGAACTGTGGTGTTGGAGAAGACTCTTGAGAGTTCCTTGGACTGCAAGGAGATCCAATGAGTCAATCCTAAAGGAAATCAGTCCTGAATATTCATTGGAAGGACTGATGCTGAAGCTGAAACTCCAGTTCTTTGACAACCTCAAGAACCAACTCATTGGAAAATACCCTGATGCTGGGAAAGATTGAAAGCAGGAAGAGAAGGGGATGACAGAGGATGAGGTGGTTGGATGACATCACTAATGCAATGGACATGACTTTGAGTAGGCTCCAGGAGTTGATGATGCACAGGGAAGTCTGGCATGCTGCAGTCCATGGGCTCGCAAAGAGTCGGACATAACTGAGTGACTAAACTGACTGACTGCTTTTGTAGTGTACTCCTGACCCTCATAGCTCAGTTGGTAAAGAATCCACCTGCAATACAGGTGACCCCTATTTGATTTCTGGGTTGTAAAGATCCACTGGTGAAGGGATAGGCTGCCCAATCCAGTATTCTGGCCTGGAGAATTCCATAGACTGTAAAGTACATGGGGTTGCAAAGAGCTGGACACAACTGAGCAACTTTCACTTTCACGTGACTTTGTGTTCAATGATTTAAGCTTAGATTTTTTTTGATTTGGGGCATGTTCATGCAATGTATCAGGAGTCATTCATAGACCATGTGCTACATTTTGTTAATTTCATGTCCAACTCTTTTGCCATCTGTGGACTGTAGTCCCCCAGGCTCCTCTGTCCATGGGAATTTGCAGGCAAGAATACTGGAGTGGGCTGTCAGTTTCTTCTCCAAGGACTCTTCCTGACCCAGGGTTCAATTCTGTGTCTCCTGCAGGCAGATTCTTTACCACTCAACCCCCAGGGAAGTCCATCTATAAGGTAGCCATGATTTAAAGTTAATTATAAATATTTTTGTGGGGTAATACTTTGAGTTTTTATAAATATCCTGTTTCTCACACAATACACACCAAGTAGTTTTAGAATTTATTTTGATTCTTGTATGAATCAATTATTTTCATGATGTTTGATGGTGATTTTCTAATTCAATTATTTCTCTATTAGTTGGCATTCTATTAACAATGTAGAATCTTTCTTTTTTTGATTCTTTATGTTCTACTTTGTTTCTGCCTCCTCCTTTGGCTAATAAGGACTACTAAATTCTTTTTTTATTTAATTATTTTTAATCTGTCACTCTTATTATTACTTATAATCAAAGTTTCCCAATTTTAGTAGTATTCTATTCTCTTTTCACCCGTCCCATCATTCTTAGAGCATTTTCTTACTTTCTGTATATAAGGTATTTCAGGATTACACTACTCTATTCCTGCCTCAGTCCTGCAATCAGCCTCTTATTTCCAAGAATTTCTCAAGAAAAAAAAAAAAAACTCTAATAAACAGCTTAATCATACACTTAAAGCAATTAGAGAAAGAAGAACAAACAAAATCCAAAGTCAGTAGAAGGGGAAAAGTCATAAAGATTAGAAGAAACAAAGGAAACAGAGATGAAGAAAGCAATAGCAAAGATCAATGAAATTAAAGCTGGTTCTTTGAGAAAATAAACAAAATTGATAAACGTTTAGTCAGATTCATTAAGCAAAAAATGGTAGAAGACTCAAATAAATAAAATTAGAAATGAAAAAAGAGATGTTACAACTAACACCACAAAAATCCAAAGGATTTTACGAGACTACTACAAGCAACTGTGTGCCAATAAAATTAACAACCTGGAAGAAATAGACAAACTCTTAGAAAGAGACAAACTTCCAAGACTGAATCAGGAATAAACATGAACAGACCAACCACAAGTAATAAAATTGATAGTGTGATTAAAAATCTTCCAACAAACAAAAGTCCGGGACCAGATGGCTTCACAAGAGAATTCTGTCAAACATTTAGAGAAGTGCTAACACCAATCCTACGGATATGAGAGTTGGACTGTGAAGAAAGCTGAGCACCGAAAAATTGATGCTTTTGAACTCTGGTGTTGGAGAAGACTCTTGAGAGTCCCTTGGACTGCAAGGAGATCCAACCAGTCCATTCTAAAGGAGATCAACCCTGGGTGTTGGAAGGAATGATGCTAAAGCTGAAACTCCAGTACTTTGGCCACCTCATGCGAAGAGTTGACTCATTGGAAAATACTCTGATCCTGGGAGGGATTGAGGGCAGGAGGAAAAGGGGACGACAAAGGATGAGATGGCTGGATGGCATCACTGACTCGACGAACATGAGTTTGAGTGAACTCCGGGAGATGGTGATGGACAGGGAGGCCTGGCGTGCTGTGATTCATGGGGTCGCAAAGAATTGGACACGACTGAGCGACTGAACTGAACTGAACTAAACACCAATCTTTCTTAAGCTCTTCCAAAAAAAAAAATGCAGAGAAAGAAACACTCCCAAACTCACCCCACAAGGCTACCATCACCCTGATAGGAAAACCAGACAAAGATATTACACAAAAAAATTACAAGTCACTGATGAACACAAATGCAAAAATTCTCAACAAAATACTAGTAAACAGAATCTAACACATTAAAAGGATCATAAGTAAAGACCAAGTGGGATTTATCCCAAGGATGTAAGGATACTTTAGTACACACAAATCAATCAATGTGATATACTATATTTTCAAATTGAAGAACAAAAATATGTATGATCATCCCCAAAGACACAGAAAAAGATTTTGGCAAAATCCAACACACATTTATGATAAAAACTCTCCAGAAAGTGGGCATAGAGGGAATCTCATGATCGTGCTCCCATCGCTTCAGTTGTGACTGACTCTTTAAAACCTAATAGACCTTAGTGTGCCAGGTTCCTCTGTCCATTCTGTCCATGGGATTTCCTGGCAAGATTACTGGAAGGAGTTTCCATACCCTCCTCCAGGGGTTTTTCTCCACCTAGAAACTGAATCTGTGTCTCCTGCATCTCCTGCACTGCAGGCAGATTCTTTTACTTCTGAGCCACTGTGGAAGCCCGATAAGGGGGACCTAGCTTAATATAATAAAGAGCATACACCACAAATCCACAGCTAACATTGTTCTCAATGGTGAAAAACTGAAAGCATTCCTCTAACATCAGGAACGAGACAAGGATGTCTACTCTTGCCACTACCACTCAACATAGTTTTTGAAGTCCTAGCTATGGTAATCAGAAAAGAAAAAGAAATACAAATTGGAAAAGAAGTAAAATGGTCATGTTGGCAGATGACATCATACATAGAAAATCCTAAAGAGACTACCAGAAAACTACAAGGGCTTATCAGTGAATTCAGTAAAGTTGCAGGTTATAAAATTAATACACAGAAATCTCCTGCCTTTCTATACACTGATAGTGAAAGACAAGAAAGAGGCATTAATGAGACAATTCCATTTACTATCATAAGGAAAAGAACAGAATACCTAGGAATAAACCTACCTGAGGAGGCAAAAGACCCTTACTCAGAAAACTAAAAGATACTGAAAGAAATCAAAGATAATACAAACAGATGGAGAGATATACCATGTTCTTGGACTGGAACAACTCATATTCCAGTCTGCCCAAAGCACTGCCCAAAGCAATCTGCAGATTTGGTGCAATCCCTATCAATTTACTAAAGTCATTTTTCACAGAACTGTAACAAAACATAATTTGTATGGAAACATAAAAGACTTCAAATGGCCAAAGCAATCTTGAGAAAGAAAAATGGAACTGGAGGAATCAGGGTCCATTGCCGGGGTCCAGCCCCGGTGGATCCAGGGAATTCGAAGTGGGGACGGTGTCGGCGAGGATCAGGAAACAACTGCTTAATTAAACTTTAATTAAGGATATAAAGAGTAATAGAATAAGGATAGCTCAGTGAGGAAATTCAGTGGAGAAAAGAGGCTGAATAATTCAGCCAGAAGGTAAGAGAAAGAACGACATGGTGAAACCAGGTTTCGGTGAACAAGGCCCGCACTTTATTTTCCAAAGTAGTTTTTATACCTTAAGTTATGCATAGAGGATAATGGGGGAAGGGGTAGAGTCATGCAGCAAGCCAGGCTTTCTTCCTGCAAATTTATCATATGCAAAAGCTTAGGTGATTTGCATCATCTTCTGGCCCAGAGGCCTGTTAACATTTTAAGACCCTTTCTTCAGAAAACTTATTTTTCTCTAAAGGTGATTGGTCAGGAGCCACCCTCCAAAAGCATTAGATAAAGTTGCATTCCTACAGAGCAAAGGTGTGGTGGGCTATAACAAGAAAAAGAATTAACTCAAGGGTCCCAGGTTACAAACATTAAAGCTACTACTTACACCAATTATATTAATCAATACACTGCCAGGGACACAGCAGGTAAGGGATATGGAAACTTAGCAGCAAACATTGGCCCAACAAGTGAAAATCCCTTCACCAATACAATTTCTAATCAGTCTTTTAACTACTCAAAAGAATCTGTGTTTAGACAGTTTAGAACATCTCCTGCCTCTCACAGTTGGGAGGCTCTGAACAATCACATGTGGCCAGAAAGACCTATTCAGGCAGGCTAGAGGATTTCCAAAGGAGTTTGTAGGTTGAAACACTGTCACACCCAGGAATTAATAACTGGGGCTGTAAGCTAACTCTTTTTTCAGAAAGGTAGTGGGGGACAGCCCCCCGTAAAGTCAGAGGTGTAGGTGAAGGCACAAAGCAGAAAGTAGGCAGACTCTGGTTTTGGGTGTAAATGCTCGAGAATTTCCAGGGGGACTCCTGAGGCTCAATCCCGCCTTTGCATATGCCGAGCCTCCTTCCTCATGACCTTTGTCATGGGTGGAGCTCCTCATGCTGGCTCCCGGCAGTGATAGAATTCCAGTTGAGCTATTCCAGATCCTGAAAGATGATTCTGTGGAAAGTGCTGCACTCAATATGCAATATGCCGGCTCCTGGCAGTCCATGACCTCAGGCTATACTACAATGCTACAGTAGCAAACTCCTTCATGGATTACAACTTTGTTGTGGCAAAGGAGCTGGCATAACTCAATGAAGCTATGAGCCAAGAGCCGTGCTGTGAAGGGCCACTCAAGAAAGATGGGTTCATACATAGTGAAGAGATCTGACAAAATGTGGTCCACTGGAGAAGGAATTGGCAACCCACTCCAGTATTCTTGCCTGGAGAACTCCATGGGCAGTATGAAAAAGCAAAAAGATATGACTCCAGAAGATGAGCTCCCCAGGTCCAAATGTGTCCAGTATGCTACTAGGGAAGAGTGGAGGGCAATTACTAATAATCCCAGAAAGAATGAAGCATCTGGGAGAAAGCATTACAGTGCTCAGCTATGGATATGTCTGGTAGTGAAAGTAAAATCCAGTGCTGCCAAGAATAATATTGCAGAGGAGCCTAGGATATTAGGTCCATGAATCAAGGTAAATTGGACATGGTGAAGTAGGAGATGACAAGACTGAACATAGACATCTTATGAACCAGTGTACTAAAAACATGGACCAGAATAGGCAAATTTAATTCAGATGACCATTATATCTGCTACTGTGGGCAAGAATCCCTTAAAAGAAATGGAGTAGCCCTCATAGTCAACAAGAGTTCAAAATGCAGTACTTGGGTGCAACCTCAAAAATGACAGATTAATCTCAGTTCATTTCCAAGGCAAAGCAGTCAACATCACAGTAATCCATGTCCCAATCACTGATGCTGAAGAAGCTGAAGTTGACCTATTCAATGAAGACCTATAAGACCTTCTAGAACTAACACCTGAAAGAGATGTGCTTTTCATCATAGGGGATAGGAATGCATAAGTAAGAAATCTAGAGATTCCTGGAATAACATGCAAGTTTGACCTTGGAGTACAAAATAAAGCAGGGCAAAGGCTAACAGGGTTTTCTCCAGAGAACATGCTAGTCATAGCATACACTCTTTTCCAACAACCCAAGAGATGACTCTACACGTGGACATCACCAGATGTTCAATACCAAAATCGGACAGATTATGTTCTTTCCAGCCAAAGATGGAGAAGCTCTATATAGTCAGCAAAAACAAGACCTGGAGTGTGATAATGAGAACGTTATTGCAAAATTCATGCTTAATCGAAGAAAGAAGCGAAAACCATGAGGCCATTCAGGTATGACCTAAATCAGATACCTTATGAATGCACAGTGAAGGTGACAAATAGATTTAAGGGATTAGATCTGGTAGACAGCATGCCTGAAGAAATATGGATGGAGGTTCATAATATTATATAGGAGGCAGTGACCAAAACCAGCCCCAAGAAAAAGAAATGCAACAAGACAAAGTGGTTGCCTGAGGAGGATTTTCAGATAGCTGAGGAGAGGAGAGAAGAAATGAAAGGCATGGGAGAAAGGGAAAGAAATACCTGACTCAATGCAGAGTTCAGAGAATACTAAGAAGAGATAAGGCCTTCTTAAATGGACAATGCAAATAAATAGAGGAAAAGCATAGAATAGGAAGACTAGAGCTATCTTCAAGAAAATTGAGATACCAAGGGAATATTTCATGCACAGATGACACAATAAAGGACAGAAACGGTAAGGACCTAACAGGAGGAGAAGATTAAGAACAGCTTGCAAGAACACACAGAACTGTATAAAAAAAGGTCTTAATGAACCAGATAATGATGATGTGGTCACTCACCAAGAGCCAAGTATCTTCACCTATGCTGTCAAGTGGAACTTATGAAGCATTACCATAAACAAAGCAGTGGAGTTGATGGAATTGCAGCTGAGTTTTTAAAATCCTAAAAGATGATGTTGTTAAAGTGCTGCATTCAATACATCAGCAAATTTAGAAAACACAGCAGTGGTTATAGGACTGGAAAAGGTCAGTATTTATTTCAATCCAAAAGAAGGGCAATTCCAAAGAATGTTCAAACTACTTTACAATTGTGCTCATTTCACATGCTAGCAAGGTTATGGTCAAAATCCTTCAAGGTAGGCTTCAACTGTACATGAACCAAGAACTTCCTGATGTACAAGCTGGATTTTAGAGAGGCAGAGGAACCAGAGATCAAATTGCCAACATCTGTTGGATCTTGGAGAAAGCAAGGGAGTTCCAGAAGAAACATCTATTTCTGCTCCATTGACCATGCTAAAGTCTTTGACAGTGTAGATCACAACAAACTAAAAAATTCTTAAAGAGATGGGAGTACCACACCATCTTATCTGTCTCCTGAAAATCCTGTATGTGGGTCAAAAAGCAACAGTTAGAACTGGACTGAAATAATGGAAAAGCTCAAAATTGGGAAAGGAGTACAAGAAGACTGTTTATTGTCACTCTGTTTATTTAACTTCTATGCAGAGTGCATCATGCAAAATGCTGGGCTGGAAGAAGCACAAGCTGGAATCAAGATTGCTGGGAGAAATATAAAAAACCTCAGATATGCAGATGATACCACTCTAATGGCAGAAAGTGAAGAGGAACTAAAGAGTCTCTTGATGAAGGTGAAAGAGGAGGATGAAAAGGCTGGCTTGAAACTCAACATTCAAAAATCTAATATGTATAGAACAGTCTTATGGACTCTGTGGGAGAGGGAGAGGGTGGGAAGATTTGGGAGAATGGCAATGAAACATGTAAAATATCATGTAGGAAACGAGTTGCCAGTCCAGGTTCGATGCATGATGCTGGATGCTTGGGGCTGGTGCACTGGGACGGCCCAGAGGGATGGTATGGGGAGGGAGGAGGGAGGAGGGTTCGGGATGGGGAACACATGTATACCTGTGGCGGATTCATTTTGATATTTGGCAAAACTAATACAATTATGTAAAGTTTAAAAATAAAATAAAATTGGAAGAATAAAAAAAAAAAAAAAGAAAACAAAACAAAACAAAAAAATCTAATATGATGGCATCCAGTCCCATCACTTCATTGCAAATAGAAGGGGGAAAAGTAGAAGCAGTGACAGATGTTATTTTCTTGGGCTCCAATATCATTGCAGATGGTGACTGTAGCCACTAGATTAAAAGATGCTTGCTTCTTGGAAGGAAAAATAGGCCAACCCTAGACAGCATATTAAAAAGTAGAGCGACTAACACATATGCAACCCTTTGCTGACAAAGGTCCAGATAGACAAAGCTACGTTTTGCACAGTAGTCATGTATAGATGTGAGAGTTGAAGGCATGGTGGTGGTGGTGATTTACTTGATAAGTTGTGTCTAGCTCTTCTGACCTCATGGATTGTAGCCCACCAGGCTCCTCTGTCTATAGAAATTCTTATGCAGGAATACTAGAGTGGGTTGCCATTTCCTTCTTCAGGGGATCTTCCTGACCCAGCGATTGAACCCTGGTCTCCTTCATTATAGGTGATCTCCTTCATTGCAGGCAGGTTCTTTACTGACTGAGCCACAAGTGATGCTCCAAAGAAGGCTTAGTGCCAAAGACTCGTTGCTTTTGAATTGTGGTGCTGGAAAAGACTCTTAGGGGTACATTGGATGGCAAGGAGATCAAAACACTCCTAAATGAAATCAACCCTGAATATTTATTGGAAGTACTGTTGCTGAAGATGAAGCTCCAAAGCTTTGACAACTTGATGCCAAGAGCTGACTCATTGCAAAAGATCTTGATGCTGGGAAAGATAGAGGCAAAAACAGAAAGGGTAGGCAGAGGATGAGATGGCTAGATAGTGTCAGTGTCTCAATGGATATGAATTTGAGCAAGCCCTGGGCCAATAGTGGAGGACAGAGAAGTCTGGCATGCTGTAGTCCATGAGGTCACAAAGAGTTAAACACAACTTTGTGAGTGAACAGTAGCAACAGTAATCAAAACAGTTCAGTTCAGTTCATTTCAGTTCAGTTGCTCAGTTGTGTCCGACTCTTTGCGACCCCATGAATTGCAGCACGACCCCTTTCCATCACCAACTCCCGGAGTTCACTCAGACTCACGTCCATCGAGTCAGTGATGCCATCCAGCCATGTCATTCTCTGTCGTCCCCTTCTCCTCCTGCCCCCAATCCCTCCCAACATCAGAGTCTTTTCCAATGAGTCAACTCTTCGCATGAGGTGGCCAAAGGACTAGATTTTAAGCTTTAGCTTCATTCCTTCCAAAGAACACCCAGGGCTGATCTCCTTTAGAATGGACTGGTTGGATCTCCTTGCAGTCCAAGAGACTCTCAAGAGTCTTCTCCAACACCACAGTTCAAAAGCATCAATTTTTCATCACTCAGCTTTCTTCACAGTCCAACTCTCACATCTATACATGACCACTTGAAAAAACCATAGCCTTGACTAGATGGACTTTTGTTGGCAAAGTAATGCCTCTGCTTTTCAATATGCTATCTAGTCTGGTCATAACTTTCCTCCCAAGGAGTAAGCGTCTTTTAATTTCATGGTTGCAATCACCATCTGCAGTGATTTTGGAGCCCCCCAAAATAAAGTCTGACACTGTTTCCCCATCTATTTCCCATGAAGTGATGGGACCGGATGCCATGATCTTCGTTTTCCGAATGTTGAGCTTTAAGCCAACTTTTTCACTCTCTACTTTCACTTTCATCAAGAGGCTTTTTAGTTCTTCTTCACTTTCTGTCATAAGAGTGGTGTCATCTGCATATCTGAGGTTATTGATATTTCTCCCTGAAATCTTGATTCCAGTTTGTGTTTCTTCCAGTCCAGCGTTTCTCATGATGTACTCTGCATATAAGTTAAATAAGCAGGGTGACAGTATTCAGCCTTGACATACTCCTCTTCCTAAAACTGTATGGCACAAAAATAGAAATATAAATCAATGGCATAAGATATAAAGCCCCGAGAGAAACCTACCCTCCTATCATCACCTAATTCAGGACAAGGAGGCAATAATATATAATGGAGAAAAGGCAGTGTCTTGAATAACTGATGCTGAGAAAACTGGTGAACTACATGTAAAAAATGAAATTAGAATACTCCCTAACACTGCACACAAAAATAAACTCAAAATGAACTAAAGGCCTAAATGTAACGCTTCATTTCAGTTCAGTCACTCAGTCCGGTCTGACTCTTTGCAACCCCATGGACTGCAGCACACCAGGCCTTCCTGTTCATCACCAACTCCCAGAGTTTACCCAAACTCATCTCCTTTGAGTCAGTGATGCCATCTAACCATCTCATCCTCTGTCATACCCTTCTCCTCCTGCCTTCAATCTTTCCCAGCATCAGGGTCTTTTCAAATGAGTCAGCTCTTCACATCAGGTGGCCGAAGTATTAGAGTTTCAACTTCAAAATCAGTCCTTCCAATGAACATCCAGGACTGATCTTCTTTAGGATGGACTGGTTGGATCTCCTTGCAGTCCAAGGGACTCTCTCAAGAGTGTTCTCCAACAACACAGTTCAAATGCATCAATTCTTCTGCACTCAGCTTTCTTTACAGTCCAACTCTCACATCCATACATGATTACTGGAAAAACCATAGCCTTGACTAGATGGACTTGTGTTGACAAAGTAATGTCTCTGCTTTTTAATATGCTATCTAGGTTGGTCATAACATTTCTTCCAAGGAGTAAGCGTCTTTTAGTTTCATGGCTGCAGTCACCATCTACAGTGATTGTTGCTGCTAAGTCGCTTCAGTCATGTCCGACTCTGTGTGACCCCATAGATGGCAGCCCACCAGGCTCACCTGTCCCTGGGACTCTCCAGGCAAGAACACTGGAATTGGTTGCCATTTCCTCCTCCAATACATGAAAGTGAAAAGTGAAAGTGAAGTCGCTCAGTCGTGTCCGACTTGTAGCAACCCCATGGACTGCAGCCTACCAGGCTCCTCAGTCCATAGGATTTTCCAGGCAAGAATACTGGAGTGGAGTGCCATTGCCTTCTCCAATACAGTGATTGCTAGACACTGTAAAACTCTTAAAAGAAAACATAGGCAGAACCCTCTTTGACATAAATCAAAGCATTATTTTTTGGAGCCAACTCCTAGAGTAATGAAAATAAAAAGTTACAAATGGTACCTATGAAACTTAAAAGATTTCCTATGGTAAAATAAACCATAAACAAGATGAAAAGACAGCCCTTAAAATGGGAGGGAATAGTTGCAAGTAAACCAACTCATAAAGGATTAATCTCCAAAACACAAACAGCTCATGCAGCTCAATATTAAAGAAAAAAAAAAAACCCAACCAAAAAATTGGTGGAAGATGTAAATAGCCTTTCCTCAAAGAAGACATACAGATGGCCAAATAGCACATGAAAAGATGCTCAACACCATTAATTATTAGAGAAATGCTAATCAAAACTACAAGAAGGTATCATCTCAGACTGGTCAGAATGTCAGTCATCAAAAAAACAAAACAAAACAAAACAACAACTATAAACAATAAATCCTGGAGAGGGTGTGGAGAAAGGAAACTCTCCTATGCTGTTGGTGAAAATGTCAATTACTTTGCTACTATATAGAATAATATGGACGCTCCTTAAAACAATAAAACTAAAGATAGAACTACCATATGATCAGTAATTCCACTGTTGGGCATATACCTGGAGAAAACCATAATTCAATAAGATGCATGAACCCCCATTTCATTGCAGCACTATTTACAACAGCCAGGACAAATAAGTAATCTAAATGTCCATCAACAGAAGAATGGATTAAAAAATGTGATACATTTTAAAAGAGAATGTTGCTCAGCCATAAAAAAGAATAAAATAATGCCATTTGTAGTAACATAGACAGACTTAGAGATCATCGTACTGAATAAAGTAATGTAGAAAGACAAATATCATGATATCATTTATATTTGGAAACTAAAAAGAGGGTACAGATGAACTTATCTCCAAAATAGAAGTAGTCACGAATGCAGAAAACAAACTTATGGTTATCACAGGGTGGGTTGCTGTTCAGTGCTAAGTTGTGTCCAACTCTGCGACCCCATGGACTGCAACACCCTAGTCTTCCCTGACCTTCAGGGTAAGGGGGAGGGATAAATTCAGAGATGGGGATTGATACATAGACATATTTATATATACATTGCTATTGCTAAGTCACTTCAGTCATGTCTGACTCTGTGCGACCCCATGGACAGCAGCAGCCCACCAGGGTCCCCCTTCCCTGGGATTCTCCAGGCAAGAACACTGGAGTGGGTTGCCATTTCCTTCTCCAATGCATGAAAGTGAAAAGTGAAAGTCAAGTCGCTCAGTCATATCCAACTCTCAGCGACCCCATGGACTCCAGCCTACCAGACTCCTCCGTCCATGGGGTTTTCCAGGCAAGAGTACTGGAGAGGGGTGCCATTGCCTTCTCCGATATATACATTATAGACAACTAATAACAGAGAAATCTACTCGATATTCTGTAATGGCCTATATGGGAAAAGAATCTAAGAAAAAGATGTGGATATATGTACATGTATAACTGATTCACTTTGCTATACACCTGAAACTAGTACAACATTGTAAATCAACTAAAAATCTAAGAAATATATTAAAGAGAGAATTTCTAATCCCTGTAAATTGGCACTATGTGTACTGTTTGATACTGAAGTATCATTGATTATTTCCTTAATAAATATTGGTGGAATTAAACATGTGGCAAATTATTTTGATATAATTATTGATAAATATAAATTAAATATTTTTTAAAGTTTTGCATATTTAAAACAATATGTACAAAAAAGGTCTTCATGACCCAGATAATCACAATGATATGATTACTGACCTAGAGACAGACATCCTGGAATGTGAAGTCAAGTGGGCCTTAGAAAGCATCACTATGAACAAAGCTAGTGGAGGTGATGGAATTCCAGTGGAGCTACTTCAAATCCTGAAAGATGATGCTGTGAAAGTGCTGCACTCAATATGGCAGCAAATTTGGGAAACTCAGCAGTGGCCACAGGACTGGAAAAGGTCAGTTTGCATTCCAATCCCAAAGAAAGGCAATGCCAAAGAATGATCAAGCTACCGCACAATTGCACTCATCTCATATGCTAGTAAAGTAATGCTCAAAATGCCCCAAGCCAGGCTTCAGCAATACGTGAACCATGAACTTCCTGATGTTCAAGCTGGTTTTAGAAAAGGCAGAGGAACCAGAAATCAAATTGCCAACATCTGCTGGCTCATGGAAAAAGCAAGAGAGTTCCAGAAAAACATCTATTTCTGCTTTACTGACTATGCCAAAGCCTTTGACTGTGTGGATCACAATAAACTGTGGAAAATTCTGAAAGAGATGGGAATACCAGACCACCTGACCTGCCTCTTGAGAAACCTCTATGCAGGTCAGGAAGCAACAGTTAGAACTGGACATGGAACAACAGACTGGTTCCAAATAGGAAAAAGAGTACGTCAAGGCTATATATTGTCACCCTGCTTATTTAACTTATATGCAGACTACATCATGAGAAACGCTGGACTGGAAGAAGCACAAGCTGGAATCAAGATTGGCGGGAGAAATATCAATAACCTCAGATATGCAGAGGACACCACGCTTATGGCAAAGTGAAGAGGAACTAAAAAGCCTCTTGATGAAAGTGAAAGTAGAGAGTGAAAAAGTTGGCTTAAAGCTCAACATTCAGAAAACAAAGATCATGGCATCTGGTCCCATCACTTCATGGGAAATAGATGGGGAAACAATGGAAACAGTGTCAGACTTTATTTTTCTGGGCTCCAAAATCACTGCCGTTGGTGATTTCAGCCATGAAATTAAAAGACGCTTACTCCTTGGAAGGAAAGTTATGACCAACCTAGATAGCATATTCAAAAGCAGAGACATTACTTGGCCAACAAAGGTCCGTCTAGTCAAGGCTATGGTTTTTCCTGTGGTCATGTATGGATGTGAGAGTTGGACTGTGAAGAAGGCTGAGCGCCGAAGAATTGATGCTTTTGAACTGTGGTGTTGGAGAAGACTCTTGAGAATCCCTTGGACTGCCAGGAGATCCAACCAGTCCATTCTGAAGGAGATCAGCCCTGGGATTTCTTTGGAAGGAATGATGCTAAAGCTGAAACTCCACTCCTTGGCCACCTCATGTGAAGAGTTGACTCATTGGAAAAGATTCTGATGCTGGGAGGGATTAGGGGCAGGAGGAGAAGGGGACAACAGAGGATGAGATGGCTGGATGGCATCACTGACCCAATGGACGTGAGTCTGAGTGAACTCTGGGAGTTGGTGATGGACAGGGAGGCGTGGTGTGCTACGATTCATGGTGTTGCAAAGAGTCGGACAGGACTGACGGACTGAACTGAACTGAACTGAATCTCTTATTATGCAAATGAGAATGTTGCTCAGCCATAAAAAAGAATAAAATAATGCCATTTGTAGTAACCTAGACAGACCTAGAGATCATCATACTGAATAATAATATCATTTACATATTTGATTTTCATGTATGCTGCTGCTGCTAAGTTGCTTCAGTCGTGTCTAACTCTGTGCGACCCCATAGATGGCGGCCCATCAGGCTCCCCCATCCCTGGGATTCTCCAGGCAAGAACACTGGAGTGGGTTGCCATTTCCTTCTCCAATGCATGAAAGGGAAAAGTGAAAGTGAAGTCTCTCAGTCGTATCCGACTCTTTGTGATTCCATGGTCTGCAGCCTACCAGGCTCCTCCGTCCATGGGATTTTCCAGGCAAGAGTACTGGAGTGGGGTGCCATTGCCTTCTCCAATTTTAATGTATATTAAAATATAAATTACCACAGGTATACCTGTGGCAGATTCATTTCAATATATGGCAAAACTAATACAATATTGTAAAGTTTAAAAATAAAATAAAATTTAAAAAATAATAATAAAATAAAATATAAATTACCTATAATACCTTTAACACTGTGATATGAAAGTAAGGTACACCATTTTTGATATATGCATGGGAAGCTAAACATAGTTGGCAGAAACTAAATTTTTTATACGTGGGTCTATTTTTAATTCCAGTAGATAAATCTATAGTCTGAAAAACAGGTTTTTACAAATTTTCTATATGCTTATGATATGCAAATTTGTGTGTGAGTGATGAATAAGTAAAGGAATGCATCTGATCACATTGGGTTAAATATTTTTATAAGGAAAAAAGCTATTAAAATTAGTCCAAACAGCCAACATAGCAGTTTAGAAGAATCATGTGCTATAATTTGTTAAGTTCTAACCTTTTCTGTATTAGAAAAATACTTTGACACAAACACTTTACAAATGTCAGCAGAAAATCTATATTCCATTTCTTCACATTGGTTTTGTGACATTGTGTTTGCTGATATTCGACAAGGGATAAGTTGGGATTGATTTCTTCTGCCATTGCTATTTTCTGTTGTATTATGGGAAATTAACGGGCTGAAATGAACTGAGTCCCTCACAACCCCATAGTCAGTCATGTGGGCAAACCTACAAAAGGTAAACCTCTGTACTCTCTGGCTCTTAATGGTCAATAGAAATTTTCAGAATAGCACACATTAAGGAATTATCCAGATTTAAAAATCTGCGAAGAAGAGAGGTGCTTCATGAGTACTTTATAAAAAGGATTTCAAATCTAAATGGATTTTAATTAAATTTCTTGTTCTTACCCTACGAATAAATGTTCATGTCTCTTATTGGCAGTGGAAAATCACAAATCACTTTAGCATTAGAACTCAGCCACCTTTTGTTTCATGTCCATAAAGCAAAGGATGTGGAGAGGCATTTCTCTGAAGACTGAGATGTGTGAGTCAGAAGAATGGATGTTTAGGGCTAGGATCATGCTGTACTCACTGTACTCTGGATATATACTCTCTCTATAGAGAGTGTATAGTGTATAGAGTATACTAAACACTATATATATATATATATATATATATACAAACACACATATAGTACAGAATATACTCCCTGTACTCTGGATCCCAAGTGATAGAGGATCATATGCATTTTATAGTGATGATTGTGTGTGTGTGTGTGTGCTTAAACCACATTACAAATCATGGAGCTCATGGACCAGTTTCTTCTCCCCAGGTTTGAGGACATACATATTTTGAAAATCTGAACTTGAATTAGTATATCATTCTTCTTCTGTATTTATGAATAATATGTACCTAGTTAATAACTTTAACATGTGTTTTTTGAACTTTTACTTGATCTGAATTTTAGTGGTCTGCATATTAAGTATGTGCATCTTAAAGTCCTCAGAAATGGATCATTTGAATGTTGTAAATGCTCAGTTTAAAAATACCACCTCTTGTTAGGCTGCTCCCTTTTAAGAAAAAAATTTCTGGTTTATATGTTGATGTTAATTTTTAAAGTGACACGAATCAATGACCAAAGGGTTTAAGTATTTATTTCCCTGGATTTATATTATCCTATTGCTGAGTGGATGTCAATGATATGATACTTACACCTTTCTGATTAAGCGCCTGTTGAACTTTAGATTGCAATAATCAAAGACTTGTTCAATTTAAATTTTAGATTATTTAAGAAGTCTTCAGCAAAAAAGACATTATAATATGTGATGATTACTGTAGATGTTATGATAGAGGCTCTTAAATCCAGTGGGAATGCTCATCAGCATACTGTAATCAGCAACTAGAGAGAATGCTTAATTACAGTTATTTAGGTGACAAGTTGTAGTACTGGCATTGAAAGTATAAGAGGATGTCTGGATTAATACTTGCAACATGTAAGAGGGTATGAAAACACATAACTATCAGTTAGGATATCTACTATATGACTTTATATTAATTTGTCTTATTCTGCAAATTCCAAGTTCAATCCTCACTATTACTTGCCTAAATATTTCTGAAAAAGAAACACAGTATTTTGTATGAAAAATAAAATCCTATTTGTTAAAGGAAGCTTATTTTATTTCATCTCGTGTAATATATTTTATTTTAGTAACTTGTCAAGTGTTTAGTTATTATAACATAATATGGATTTGACTACCACTTTACTTCAAATTTGTGGTAGCACATAAGACATGCAACTATTTATAATTTATTAAATACAAATTATAACTTGTTTGTTTAAAAGGAGATCTCTTTGCAGGTCTTATCATTCATATTGTTTAAAAATAATCTTGAAAAAAAATCACCTTTTAAATACTGTTGTATTAGTTTCCTATGGCTGCTATAATGAAGTGGCTGAAAACAACAGATGTTTATTCTCTTACAGTTCTGAAGGCAAAGAATCTGAAATCAAGATGTTGACAGGGCTTCAATCCCTTCAAAGATTCTAGGAGAGATCCCATTCCTTGCCTTTCTGGTTTCTGTAGGCTGTCAGAGTTCCTGGGAATGTACCTAAATCACTCCAGCCTCTGATTTTGTAGTCACGCTGTCTCCTCCTCCTCTGTTCGTCTATCTTCCCTGTGTCTCTGATAGGATATTGACATTGAATGTCAAGACATCTGACTTGACATTGAATCTAGGGCTCACTGGATAATCCAGGATGATCTCTCCATCTCTGTCAATATTCTTTTATCCAGTAAGTTAACATTCACTGTTTCCAGGGATTAGGAGATCGATGTCTTTGGCGGGGTGCGGTCATCATTTACCCCATTACAACTGGGTTATTTTATCACTGTATAATCAATATCATATTTCCTACTAGGAACAACTCAGTTTTTGAAAGCAGATTCTAATAAGATATGACAGATTAATTAAGTGACTATGATGTACATCTAAAGGTTGTATTAGTAATGCCACATGTTTTAATATTGAGAATGAATGCTAATATGAAGTATATTACTGGGTTACATTAAATTCCTTGTATATTGTTTTATTTTAAAAGAATATTGCTTGATAAAAAATCACTTTACTGCCTTTATGAGGTACATTGAAATATTTCATCTTACTGATATTAAAATGCCTATTTATTTAAGGTGTAGAACATGACTTAAAGGTATTAAGGACTGAGGTAAGGACATATGCTTATTGATACATTGTAATAAGAGATAATAATGACTAGAATTCTTAAAAGTAAGATGGAAAAGACAATATAGTTATCAAAACTGTCTGTGGTGTGTCAGTAATAAGTTTTTCTACAATTAGCGAAAGAATTCTGAAAAAATTTAAACTAGTAAATGACCCACCATTTCAAATAACAATAATTACATGAGGCATATTCTCTCATTATAATAAAATTAAACAGAATTTATGAGCAAATATTTTCTGAAAGATAATAACATATATCAGGTCAATAAGTAATTCGGTCAATAAGTAATTCAGTTATTTTGTAGACAATAAAAGTAAGCACAGCAGATATAAAAAATATCATGTCAACAAAGTTATACTTGTAGAGATATCCATATTGTTAAGCATTTGTATTAGAAAATAAGGACTTTATAGCTATTTCATATAAATAATTAAAAATGTATATCAGAAGAGCCTAAATTAAAAAAAAATAAAAATAGGCAAACAAAAAGTGAAAAGTAGTAAACAATGAAAACGGTTTTTGAAGAGATAATTTTGTGTTATTTACAAGAATAACATTAAAAATCACTGATCACAGATCACCATAATACATATAATAAAGATGAAAAAGTTTCAAATATGGCAAGAATTGCCAAAATGTGACACAGAGGCAGAGAGTAAATAGATGTTGTTGGAAAAATGGCACCGAAAAACCTTACTCACATGAATATCTGTTTTGACTTCATTCAAGTAGCTGCACATTTTACAATATTAGATAAACAAAACCTTTCTATATACATTAAATAGAGTAACATCAAACATCAAACAGCTCAAAGGAATGATAAATCCAACAATACACATGAATCTCAAAGGCAGTCTATGAAATGACAAAGATTCAGATAGTAAAGGCTACATGCTGTAGGAATCCCATTGTATAAAACTGTAGAAAACAATATAGTGACAGAAAGATCAGTCGTTAATTTTAAGATGAAATCAAAGACATACTATGAAGAGTAATAGTTTTAAGATAAAACTATATGTTTAAAAACATCCCCATAGATAAATTCTAAAGAGGTCAATGATTCCTTTCAAACTTTAGCCATAAATGTGGAACTCATTAGCTGAAGTTCCTGGTGTGGTAAGTTCAACAATTCACTCTTTACTCTGCTCTGACTTTCATATTTAGACTAAACCATGGCAGTATATGGTAAGGTAGATATTGATAACTTGAATTTAAGAAACATAAATTCTTAGTTCTCTGCCAGTGATGAAATGGACCTACCATGCAGCTAGACTTCAGAGACAGGTTATCCAGTCATCATTTTCAGTAAAATTACTTATCAAAATATTTTTCTGACCATCACTATCTTTTCTCTACCTCAACTATTTTTCATTATTTCTGGATAAATTTCAGAGTGATTTATATTCCAGATGAAGTCTTGGGTATTTGGATAGCTAGTTGCTTAAAGGTATGACATTAGATTAAATGATTAATTGCTTTCTTTGTTACTTTAATTATGTAATTAAGCTATTTACTCTACATACTATCAATACTTAAAATGATCTGATGCACTAGTTCCTAACTTTCTGAGGAAGCTGTGAATCTCAAGTACTAATTTAACTTGGTAGAATATATAGGTTTATGAGAATGAATTGCAATGAAACTTTTTTATTACATTACATATTATCTGTAATCATAATACTGTTTTTTTCTTCCTGTTTTACTGCAATACAATTGACATACAGCACTGTGTAAGCTTAAGGTGCATAAGCATAATTATTTGACTTACATATATCATGAAATAATCACCATTGTAAGTTTTGTGAACATTATCTCATATAGATACAAAAGAAAAAAAAAATGTTTCTCCTTGTTATGAGAACTTTTAGATTTTAACAACTTTCATAAATAATACAGCAATATTAATTATATTAATCATGTTGAACATTATTACTTATCTTATAACTGTAAGTTTGTGTGGTATAATATGGTATTTTTCTCTGTCTCTGGGAGGCTCTCCACGATCAGCCAGTTGCTCTGACCCATGGTCCTTACAAATGACTACTTCTGCACAGCTGGCTCCTAGTGTTAATAAGCTAGAGAGAGGATTCCAAAATGGTTCTTGCCACCACCAGTGTCCACATGGCAGAGCAAGCTTCCCCAAATGCCTCCTGCCAGTGTCTTTGTCCCCCAGGTGAGCTCCAGTTGCCTTCTGCCTCTCCGGGAAGAGAGATCGGAAGGTGGATTTGCCCAGGGTTCTTTCAAATTATTGCCTCTGTCTTGTGTCCTGGATCATGTCAAATTTTGTGTGAGCCCATCAAGAGTGGAATCTCTATTCTCCTCAGTTCTCCATCTCCCAAAAGTAAGACCCCACTGGTCTTCAAAGCTGTACATCTGAGGGCTTGTGTTCCCAGTGCAGGACCCCTGAGTGGGGGTAGCCTGATGTGGGACTTGGTACCCTTCCTCCCTTGGGGAGAATCTCTGTGAGTGTAATTATCTCTCTTTTTTGGTTCACCAACCTGAGGGTATGAGTCTTGAGTATACTATGTTTCCTCTTACCTGTCTCATGTGGGAACATTCCTTCTTTGTATCTTTAGTTTAGATCTTTTCTACTAGTGTGTAGGCCATTCTAGTTGACAGTTGCTATGTAAATAGTTACAGTTTTGGTTTACTCATGGGAAGAGGTGAGGTTAGGGTCTCCCTACTCTGCCATCTTGGCTACTTCCGTATATACATTTTTCAACAACAAAACTTGGGTAGGAGAGTTAGACAAAACTCCTTAAGATATCTGCAATCAGTTACCAGTATAGTAAAGTATACGTCCCCCTGCTGCTGCTAAGTTGCTTCAGTCGTGTCCGACTCTGTGCGACCCCATAGATGGCAGCCCACCAGGCTCCCCCATCCCTGGGATTCTCCAGGCAAGAACACTGAAGTGGGTTGCCATTTCCTTCTCCAATGCATGAAAGTGAAAAGTGAAAGTGAAGTCACTCAGTCGTGTCTGACTCTTAGCAACCCCATGGACTGCAGCCCACCAGGCTCCTCCATCCATGGGATTTTCCAGGCAAAAGTACTGGAGTGGGGTGCCATTGCCTTCTCCAATAGGTCCTCCAGGTACCTCTAAATATATTATTCAAAAAGAACAAATGAACACATGAAAAAAGCTCTAGTTTGTGAAATGGTAAATTAGGTTTTGTATATGTGTGTGCTCAGTTGCTCAATTGTGTCTGACTCTTTCTGACCTCGTGGTTTGTAGTCCACCCACCAGGCTCCTTTGTCCATGGAATTTTCCAGGCAAGAGTACTGGAGTGGGTTGCCATTTCCTCCTCCAGGAGATCTCTCCAACCGAGGAATGGAGCCTGAGTCTCCTGCATTGGCAGGGAGATTCTTTACCACTGTGCCACCTTGGAAGCCCTTTGGCAAAAAATTTGAACTGAGTTTGGAAAATGAATTTTAATATGAAAATGACCTTTTGCTTAAACAAGAAAGCTGATATTTTTGATACAAAATCAGTTTGCATTTTTAAAAGTTTCTTAACAAAGTTTTTGTTGTGGTTGTTTTGTTTCACAGCCTTCCCTTCCTGACCCCACAAAGAAAAAACTCCTGAAACAAACTGTCGAGCAGTTGACACAAATATCCCTATGCCCCAATTTTAACATTTAAATCACTTATGTGGTCTCAATTTCCAATTCTTTCATTATTATTCAACTCAAACTGAAGGACAGGTTATTAATTCTACCTGAGCAGTCTTTTGACACAATAGGATGGGTTTTTGTAATTGTAGTAGAATTTAAGGTTGATGTTCTAGCACTTTATCAATCAAAACATCAAGCCTTTTCTAATATATAGGGAAATTTCTCAGGAGTTAGGAGGATGAGAAGTTGTTTTCTACTGGAAGCATGTTTATTGCCTATCCACTGCCTTTTTTTTTTTCTCTTCTCTCCATCAGTTTCTCAGTTAACAAAGAACAACTTTTTCCCCCAATATCTTTTTTTTAAAAAACACATTATATCTACAAGTGTCATTTTAAGAGACTCTTTCTGTTGTGTAGGAACATATAACTGTTTTGTCTGTAAAGCCATTATTTTTTTCTAAGTATTTTCTGCTTTTGTTCTAAGTTACTCTAATATTTTTCAATGACAAATTGGCATATGAAAATGGGGCTATTTCTTATTCTTGTTTTTTCTATTATAATAAATTGTTTGCCTATGGGTAGGGACCATTTTCCAAAACTGAAGAGAGAACTAAGATTTCATTTGTTTCAGGACCACTTCTTGAACGCTTTGTAAAGATTTTATGAGGACCTTTCATGATATCTGAGTGAGAGAGAACTTCAAGCATTGTATGATTCTATTTCAATTGATCTTTTCCTCTCTGCCCTTGAGTTGGATTTCACAAATGTCTCTACTGTTGATTTATTTTGGGAAATTCTAGGTTTCAAAAAGAGAAATGGGCACATATATCTAATAATATCACCTTTCTTTTGTTGTGTTGGCATTTTCTATTTTTATCAATTTTATCTATAGAGTTAGGATGTTCAGTTTCAGTTCAGTTCCTCAGTCGTGTCCGACTCTTTGTGACCCCATATATTGCAGCATGCCAGGCCTCCCGTTCCAACACCACCTCCGGAGTTCACTCAAACTCATGTCCATCGAGTCAGTGATGCCATCCAGCCATTTCATCCTCTGTCGTCCCCTTCTCCTCCTGCCCCCAATCCCTCCCAGCATCAGAGTCTTTTCCAATGAGTCAACTCTTCGCATGAGGTGGCCCAAGTATTGGAGTTTCAGCTTTAGCATCATTCCCTCCAAAGAAATCCCAGGGCTGATCTCCTTCAGAATGGACTGGTTGGATCTCCTTGCAGTCCAAGGGACTCGCAAGAGTCTTCTCCAACACCACACTTCAAAAGCATCAATTCTTCAGTGCTCAGCCTTCTTCATAGTCCAACTCTCACATCCATACATGACCACAGGAAAAACCATAGCCTTGACTTGATGGACCTTTGTTGGCAAGTAATGTCTCTGCTTTTGAATATGCTATCTAGGTTGGTCATAACTTTCCTTCCAAGGAGTAAGCATCTTTTAATTTCATGGCTGCAGTCACCATCTGCAGTGGTTTTGGAGCCCCCAAAAATAAAGTCTGACACTGTTTCCACTATTTTCCCATCTATTTCCAATGAAGTGATGGGACCAGATGCCATGATCTTCATTTTCTGAATGTTGAGCTTTAAGCCAACTTTTCACTCTCCACTTTCACTTTCATCAAGAGGCTTTTTAGTTCCTCTTCACTTTCTGCCATAAGGGTGGTGTCCTCTGCATATCTGAGGTTATTGATATTTCTCCCGCCAATCTTGATTCCAGCTTGTGTTTCTTCTAGTCCAGTGTTTCTCATTATGTACTCGGCATATAAGTTAAATAAGCAGGGTGGCAATATACAGCCTTGATGTACTCCTTTTCCTATTTGGAACCAGTCTGTTGTTCCATGTCCAGTTCTAACTGTTGCTTCCTGACCTGCATAGAGGTTTCTCAAGAGGCAGGTCAGGTGGTCTGGTATTCCCATCTCTTTCAGAATTTTCCACAGTTTATTGTGATCCACACAGTCAAAGGTACTTTGGCATAGTCAGTAAAGCAGAAATAGATGTTTTTCTGGAACTCTCTTGCTTTTTCCATGAGCCAGCAGATGTTGGCAATTTGATCTCTGGTTCCTCTGCCTTTTCTAAAACCAGCTTGAACATCTGGAAGTTCATGGTTCACGTATTGCTGAAGCCTGGCCTGGAGAATTTTGAGCATTACTTTACTAGCATGTGAGATGAGTGCAATTGTGCGGTAGCTTGATCATTCTTTGGCATTGCCTTTCTTTGGGATTGGAATGAAAACTGACCTTTTCCAGTCCTGTGGCCACTGCTGAGTTTTCCTAATTTGCTGCCATATTGAATGCAGCACTTTCACAGCATCATCTTTCAGGATTTGAAATAGCTTCACTGGAATTCCATCACCTCCACTAGCTTTGTTCATAACGATGCTTCCTAAGGCCCACTTGACTTCACATTCCAGAATGTCTGGCTCTAGGTGAGTGATCACACTATCATGAATATCTGGGTCATGAAGATCTTTTTTGTACAGTTCTTCTGTGTATTCTTGCCACCTCTTCTTAATATCTTCTGCTTCTGTTAGGTCCATACCATTTCTGTCCTTTATCGAGCCCATCTTTGCATGAAATGTTCCCTTGGTATCTCTAATTTTCTTGAAGAGATCTCTAGTCTTTCCCATTCTGTTGTTTGCCTCTATTCCTTTGCATTGATTGCTGAGGAAGGCTTTCTTATATCTTCTTGCTATTCTTTGGAACTCTGCATTCAGATGCTTATATCTTTCCTTTTCTCCTTTGCTTTTCACTTCTCTTCTTTTCACAGCTATTTGTAAGGCCTCTCCAGACAGCCATTTTGCTTTTTTGCATTTCTTTTCCATGGGGATGGTCTTGATCCCTGTCTCCTGTACAATGTCATGAACCTCCGTCCATAGTTCATCAGGCACTCTATCTATCAGATCTAGGCCCTTAAATCTATTTCTCACTTCCACTGTATAATCATAAGGGATTTGATTTAGGTCATACCTGAATGGTCTAGTGGCTTTCCCTTCTTTCTTCAATTTAAGTCTGAATTTGGTAATAAGGAATTCATGATCTGAGCCACAGTCAGCTCCTGGTCTTGTTTTTGTTGATTATATAGAACTTCTCCATCTTTGGCTGCAAAAAATATAATCAATCTGATTTCATATTGACCATCTGGTGATGTCCATGTGTAGAGTTAGGATTTATGATTTATTAAACTAGGAAAGTGAAAGTAAAAGTTGCTCAGTCGTGTCTGACTCCTTGCAACCCCATGGAGTAGTCCCTGGAGTTCTCCAGGCCAGAATACTGGAGTGATTAGCTGTTCCCTCCTTGAAAGGAATCCTCCCAACCCAGTGATCAAACAGATCTCCCACAATGCAGGCAGATTCTTTACCAGCTGAGTCACCATGGAAGCCTGGCTACATAATTGGTGAGCTCAGTGAAAAATAATCATTTGAGGTCTTGTGTTCAAATTAAGAGTTGTCGTATGAGATCAGCTGTACTCACACTTGAATATATATAGTAAATTGAAATAAATTTTGTAGTTCCCAGCAGGCAGCCATTTATTGTGAACTACTGGACTGATGTATCTTATTTTTTAAACACGAGTTCTTATGATAAACTGCCTAAGCAAATCAAGATTTCTTTTTCAGCAGCATGCTATATTAGAATCATCAATCCTGTATAGCTTCAGCTATTAGGGTGCTAAAAGAATGTCCTCTTACATCTGCTTTCAATCAATGATATAGCTTTAAAAATACCACCTATTAACATATGGAGTTTTCTAGTCTTTAGACAACAGTATAAGGAGAGTTTTATTCTGTAGTTTATGTTCCTTGTTTTGTTAGAAGAGACATATGATTATCACAAAAATATCATATAGCAAAATATAACAAAATGTATATAATTCCTCATTAAAGATACCCTATCTTTATCTTAATTTTATATCATCTTCATTTTGGATCATCCTAAATACTCTTCTCTAGTTACCATCAGTTCACCAACCAAAACAAAATTTGATGACCCATAAGTTATTTGTCAGAGCTTTCTTTTATCATTATACAGTTTATCCTACAGGGATAACTTCTATTAACATAGTTTTTTCAACTATTAGTCCATGAACATGAATAATTTGTACTTTTAATTCAAATGTCATTTAAAATTCACTGGTTTCAAGAGTGTATTATCTTCCTGCTTCTCTATCTGCCTTGTCTGATTATGCTGCTCACAGAATTCTTTAAAAATGTACATTGATTCATATAGATGCAATTACAGTCACACATAAGACACATATAACATTAGCCTATTTTCACTGAAAGATGAAGAAAATTTAATTCAGGAATGATCTAAGACAAAACATTTCCATTTATTAAGTTTTTGTGTAGTTTAATTCAAATATATTTATTTATAGTGGAAAGATAACTTGATATTGAATCAACTTGATTTGAACTGAATTTAGTAGCTTTTACCCTTTGAAGTGCCTGTGCCTGTGCATGTGATATGTGTTTACCCTTAGGTAACTTTGAAATGGAAATTGCATGCATGTGAATTGATATATAAATATTATTTGGATCAGGTTATAAAAACAACTTTTCTGAACTAGCTTCAGAAAATAATTATAGTCTTCATTGTGTGAAGTTACAACTTTCCCAAACTTGCATTATAGTCTTCATTGTGTGAAACTATGAAAAGACAAAAAAATAGGACACTGAAAGATGAACTCCCCAGGTCGGTAGGTCCCCAATGCTCCTGGAGATCAGTGGAGAAATAACTCCAGAAAGAATGAAGAGATGGAGCCAAAGCAAAAACAGCACCCAGTTGAGGATGTGACTGGTGATAGAAGCAAGGTCTGATGCACTAAAGAGCAATATTGCACAGGAACTTGGAATGTTAGGTCCATGAATCAAGGCAAATTGGAAGTGGTCAAACAGGCGATAGCAAGAGTGAACATCGATATTTTAGGAATCAACGAACTAAAATGGACTGCAATGGGTGAATTTAACTCATATGCCCATTATATCCACTACTGTGGGCAAGAATCCCTTAGAAGAAATAGTAGCCTTCATAGTAAACAAAAGAGTACGAAAGGCAATACTTGGATGCAATCTCAAAATGACAATGAATTTTTGTTCGTTTTCAAGGCAAACCATTCAATATCATAGTAACCCAAGTCTATGCCCTGAACAGTAATGCTGAAGAAGCTGAAGTTGAACGGTTCTATGAAGACCTACAAGACCTTCTAAAACTAACACCCAAAAAAGATGTCCTTTTCATGATAGGAGACTGGAATGCAAAAGTAGGAAGTCAAGAAACACCTGGAATAACAGGTAAATTTGGCCTTGGAATACAGAATGAAGCAGGGCAAAGGCTAATAGAGTTTTGCCAAGAGAACACACTGGTCACTGCAAACACCCTCTTCTAACACATAAGAGAAGACTCTAACACATGGACATCACCAGATGGCCAACACCGAAATCAGATTGATTATATTCTTTGCAGCAAAAAATCGAGACGTTCTATACAGTCAGCAAAAACAAGACCAGGAGCTGACTATGGCACAGATCATGAATTCCTTATTGCCAAGTTCAGACTTAAATTGAAGAAAGTAGGGAAAACCACTAGACCATTCAGTTATGACCTAAATCATATCCCTTACAATTATACAGCGGAAGTGAGAAATAGGTTTAAGGGACTAGATTTAATCGACAGAGAACCTGATGAACTATGGATGGAGGTTCATGACATTGTATAGGAGAGAGGGAATAAGACCATCCACAAGTTAAAGAAACGCAAAAAAGCAAAATGGCTGTCTGAGGAGGCCTTACAAATAGAGGTGAAAATAAGTGAAAAGCAAAGGAGAAAAGGAAAGATATAGCCATTTGAATGCAGAATTTCAAAGAATAGCAAGGAGTGATAAGAAAGCCTCCCTCAGTGATCAGTGTAAAGAAATAGAGGAAAACTACAGAATGGAAAAGACTAGAGATCTCCTCAAGAAAATTAGAGACCAGGGGAACATTTCATGTAAAGATGGGCTACATAAAAAGACAGCAATGGTATGGACCTAATAGAAGCAGAAGGTATTAAGAACAGGTGGCAAGAATACACAGAACTATACAGAAAAGATCTTCATGACTCAGATAATCACGATGATGTGATCACTCACCTAAAGCCAGACATCCTGGAATGTGAAGTCAAGTGGGCCTTAGGAAACGTCACTACGAACAAAGCTAGTGGAGGTGATGGAATTCCAGTTGAGCTATTTCAAATCCTAAAAGATGATGTGCAGGCAAATGTGGAAAACACAGCAGTGGCTACAGGACTGGAAAACATCAGTTTTCATTTCAATCCCAAAGAAAGGCAATGCCAAAGAATGCTCAAACTGCCTCACAATTGCAATCATCTCACACACTAATAAAGTAATGCTCAAAATTCTCCAAACCAGGCTTCAGTAGTACGTAAACTATGAACTTTCAGATGTTCAAGTTAGTTTTAGACAAGGCAGAGGAACCAGAGATCAAATTGCCAACTTCTGCTGGATCACTGAAAAAGCAAAAGAGTTCAAGAAAAACATGTATTTCTGATTTATTGATTATTCCAAAGCCTTTGACTGTGTGGATCATAATAAACTGTGGAAAATTCTGAAAAAGATGAGAATGCCAGACCACCTGACCTGCCTCTTGAGAAATCTGTATGCAGGTCAGGAAGCAACAGCGAGAACTGGACATGGAACAACAGGTTGGTTCCAAACAGGAAAAGGAGTATATCAGGGCTGTATTTTACCACACTGCTTATTTAACTTATATGCAGATTACATCATGAGAAATGCTGGGCTGGATGAAACACAAGCTGAAATCAAGATTTGAGGGAGAAATATCAGTAACCTCAGAAATGCAGATGATACCACCTTTATGGCAGAAAGTAAAGAAGAACTAAAGAGCATCTTGGTGAAAGTACAAGAGGAGAGTGATAAAGATGGCTTAAAGCTCAACATTCAGAAAACTAAGATCATGGCATCCAGTCCCATCACTTCATGGGAAATAGACGGGAAAACAGTGCAAACAGTGTCAGACTTTATTGTTTTGGGCTCCAAAATCACTGGTGATTGCAGCTATGAAATTAAAAGATGCTTACTCCTTGGAAAGTTATGACCAACCTAGATAACATATTGAAAAGCAGAGACATTACTTTGCCAACAAAGCTCCGTCTAGTCAAGGCTATGGTTTTTCAAGTAGTCATGTATGGATGTGAGAGTTGGACTGTGAAGAAGGCTGAGCACCAAAGAATTGATGCTTTTGAACTGTGGTGTTGAAGAAGACTCTTGAGAGTTCCTTGGGCTGCAAGGGGATCCAACCAGTCCATTCTGAAGATCAGTCCTGGGTATTCTTTGGAAGGAGTGATGCTGAAGCTGAAACTCCAGTCCTTTGGCCACCTCATGTGAAGAGTTGACTCATTGGAAAAGACTGTGATGCTGAGAGGGATTGGGGGCAGGAGGAGAAGGGAATGACACAAGATGAGATGGCTGGAAGGCATCACCGACTCGAAGAATTTGAGTTTAAGTGAACTCCGGGAGTTGGTAATGGACAGGGAGGCCTGGCCTGCTGCGATTCATGGGGTCGCAAAGAGTCGGACACGACTGAGTGACTGAACTGAACCTAACTGATGCTGGGAAAAATTGAAAGTGGTAGGAGAAGGGGACTACAAAGGATGAGATGGGTGCATATATATTTATAATTGTTATATCTTCTTCTTGGATTGATCCTTTGATCATTATGTAGTGACCTTCTTTGTCTCTTTTCACAGCCTTTGTTTTAAAGTCTATTTTATCTGATATGAGTATTGCTACTCCTGCTTTCTTTTGGTCCCTATTTGCATGGAAAATCTTTTTCCAGCCCTTCACTTTCAGTCTGTATGTGTCCCCTGTTTTGAGGTGGGTCTCCTGTAGACAACATATGTAGGGGTCTTGTTTTTGTATCCATTCAGCCAGTCTTTGTCTTTTGGTTGGGGCATTCAACCCATTTACGTTTAAGGTAATTACTGATAAGTATGATCCCGTTGCCATTTACTTTATTGTTTGGGGTTCGAATTTATACACCATTTTTGTGTTTCCTGTCTAGAGAATATCCTTTAGTATTTGTTGTAGAGCTGGTTTGGTGGTGCAGAATTCTCTCAGCTTTTGCTTATCTGAGAAGCTTTTGATTTCTCCTTCATACTTGAATGAAATCCTTGCTGGGTACAATAATCTGGGCTGTAGGTTATTTTCTTTCATCATTTTAAGTATGTCTTGCCATTCCCTCCTGGCTTGAAGAGTTTCTATTGAAAGATCAGCTGTTATCCTTATGGGAATTCCCTTGTGTGTTATTTGTTGTTTTTCCCTTGCTGCTTTTAATATTTGTTCTTTGTGTTTGATCTTTGTTAATTTGAGTAATATGTGTCTTGGGGTGTTTCGCCTTGGGTTTATCCTGTTTGGGATTCTCTGGGTTTCTTGGACTTGGGTGATTATTTCCTTCCCCAGTTTAGGGAAGTTTTCAACTATTATCTCCTCAAGTATTTTCTCATGGTCTTTCTTTTTGTCTTCTTCTTCTGGGACTCCTATGATTCGAATGTTGTAGCGTTTAATATTGTCCTGGAGGTCTCTGAGATTGTCCTCATTTCTTTTAATTCGTTTTTCTTTTATTCTCTCTGATTCATTTATTTCTACCATTCTATCTTCTAATTCACTAATCCTATCTTCTGCCTCTGTTATTCTACTATTTGTTGCCTCCAGAGTGTTTTTAATTTCATTTATTGCATTATTCATTGTATATTGACTCTTTTTTATTTCTTCTAGGTCCTTGTTAAACCTTTCTTGCATCTTCTCAATCCTTGAGAAGACAAATGCTAACAAGTATGAAAGGAGAAATTAACAATAACACAATAATAGTGGGAGACTTTAATACCCCACTCACACCTATGGATAGATCAACTAAACAGAAAATTAATAAGGAAACACAAACTTTAAACGATACAATAGACCAGTTAGACCTAATTGATATCTATAGGCCATTTCATCCCAAAACAATGAATTTCACCTTTTTCTCAAGCGCACATGGAACCTTCTCCAGGATAGATCACATCCTGGGCCATAAAGCTAGCCTTGGTAAATTCAAAAAAATAGAAATCATTCCAAGCATCTTTTCTGACCACAATGCAGTAAGATTAGATCTCAATTACAGGAGAAAAACTATTAAAAATTCCAACATATGGAGGCTGAACAACACGCTGCTGAATAACAAACAAATCACAGAAGAAATCAAAAAAGAAATCAAAATTTGCATAGAAACGAATGAAAATGAAAACACAACAACCCAAAACCTGTGGGACACAGTAAAAGCAGTCCTAAGGGGAAAGTTCATAGCAATACAGGCACACCTCAAGAAACAAGAAAAAAGTCAAATAAATAACCTAACTCTACACCTCAAACAACTAGAAAAGGAAGAAATGAAGAACCCCAGGGTTAGTAGAAGGAAAGAAATCTTAAAAATTAGAGCAGAAATAAATGCAAAAGAAACAAAAGAGACCATAGCAAAAATCAACAAAGCCAAAAGCTGGTTCTTTGAAAGGATAAATAAAATTGACAAACCATTAGCCAGACTCATCAAGAAACAAAGGGAGAAAAATCAAATCAATAAAATTAGAAATGACAGTGGAGAGATCACAACAGACAACATAGAAATACAAAGGATCATAAGAGACTATTATCAACAATTATATGCCAATAAAATGGACAACGAGGAAGAAATGGACAAATTCTTAGAAAAGTACAACTTTCCAAAACTCGACCAGGAAGAAATAGAAAACCTTAACAGACCCATCACAAGCATGGAAATTGAAACTGTAATCAAAAATCTTCCAGCAAACAAAAGCCCAGGTCCAGACGGCTTCACAGCTGAATTCTACCAAAAATTTAGAGAAGAGCTAACACCTATCCTGCTCAAACTCTTCCAGAAAATTGCAGAGGAAGGTAAACTTCCAAACTCATTCTATGAGGCCACCATCACCCTAATACCAAAACCTGACAAAGATGCCACAAAAAAAGAAAACTATAGGCCAATATCACTGATGAACATAGATGCAAAAATCCTAAACAAAATTCTAGCAATCAGAATCCAACAACACATTAAAAAGATCATACACCATGACCAAGTGGGCTTTATCCCAGGGATGCAAGGATTCTTCAATATCCGCAAATCAATCAATGTAATACACCACATTAACAAATTGAAAAACAAAAACCATATGATTATCTCAATAGATGCAGAGAAAGCCTTTGACAAAATTCAACACCCATTTATGATAAAAACTCTCCAGAAAGCAGGAATAGAAGGAACATACCTCAACATAATAAAAGCTATATATGACAAACCCACAGCAAACATTATCCTCAATGGTGAAAAATTGAAAGCATTTCCTCTAAAGTCAGGAACAAAACAAGGGTGCCCACTTTCACCATTACTATTCAACATAGTTTTGGAAGTTTTGGCTACAGCAATCAGAGCAGAAAAAGAAATAAAAGGAATCCAAATTGGAAAAGAAGAAGTAAAACTCTCACTATTTGCAGATGACATGATCCTCTACATAGAAAACCCTAAAGACTCCACCAGAAAATTACTAGAACTAATCAATGATTATAGTAAAGTTGCAGGATATAAAATCAACACACAGAAATCCCTTGCATTCCTATACACTAATAATGAGAAAACAGAAAGAGAAATTAAGGAAACAATTCCATTCACCATTGCAACGAAGAGAATAAAATACTTAGGAATATATCTACCTAAAGAAACTAAAGACCTATATATAGAAAACTATAAAACACTGGTGAAAGAAATCAAAGAGGACACTAATAGATGGAGAAATATACCATGTTCATGGATTGGAAGAATCAATATAGTGAAAATGAGTATACTACCCAAAGCAATTTATAGATTCAATGCAATCCCTATCAAGCTACCAACAGTATTCTTCACAGAGCTAGAACAAATAATTTCACAATTTGTATGGAAATACAAAAAACCTCGAATAGCCAAAGTGATCTTGAGAAAGAAAAATGGAACTGGAGGAATCAACCTACCTGACTTCAGGCTCTACTACAAAGCCACAGTTATCAAGACAGTATGGTACTGGCACAAAGACAGAAATATAGATCAATGGAACAAAATAGAAAGCCCAGAGATAAATCCACGCACATATGGACACCTTATCTTTGACAAAGGAGGCAAGAATATACAGTGGATTAAAGACAATCTCTTTAACAAGTGGTGCTGGGAAATCTGGTCAACCACTTGTAAAAGAATGAAACTAGAACACTTTCTAACACCATATACAAAAATAAACTCAAAATGGATTAAAGATCTCAACATAAGACCAGAAACTATAAAACTCCTAGAGGAGAACATAGGCAAAACACTCTCTGACATACATCACAGCAGGATCCTCTATGACCCACCTCCCAGAATATTGGAAATAAAAGCAAAAATAAACAAATGGGACCTAATTAAACTTAAAAGCTTCTGCACATCAAAGGAAACTATTAGCAAGGTGAAAAGACAGCCTTCAGAATGGGAGAAAATAATAGCAAATGAAGCAACCGACAAACAACTAATCTCAAAAATATACAAGCAACTCCTACAGCTCAACTCCAGAAAAATAAATGACCCAATCAAAAAATGGGCCAAAGATCTAAATAGACATTTCTCCAAAGAAGACATACAGATGGCTAACAAACACATGAAAAGATGTTCAACATCACTCTTTATCAGAGAAATGCAAATCAAAACCACTATGAGGTACCATTTCACACCAGTCAGAATGGCTGCGATCCAAAAGTCTACAAATAATAAATGCTGGAGAGGGTGTGGAGAAAAGGGAACCCTCTTACACTGTTGGTGGGAATGCAAATTAGTACAGCCACTATGGAGAACAGTGTGGAGATTCCTTAAAAAACTGGAAATAGAACTGCCTTATGATCCAGCAATCCCACTGCTGGGCATACACACTGAGGAAACCAGAAGGGAAAGAGACACGTGTACCCCAATGTTCATCGCAGCACTGTTTATAATAGCCAGGACATGGAAGCAACCTAGATGTCCATCAGCAGATGAATGGATAAGAAAGCTGTGGTACATATACACAATGGAGTATTACTCAGCCATTAAAAAGAATACATTTGAATCAGTTCTAATGAGGTGGATGAAACTGGAGACTATTATACAGAGTGAAATAAGCCAGAAGGAAAAACATAAATACAGTATACTAACGCATGTATATGGAATTTAGAAAGATGGTAACGATAACCCTGTGTACGAGACAGCAAAAGAGACACTGATGTATAGAACAGTCTTATGGACTCTGTGGGAGAGGGTGGGAAGATTTGGGAGAATGTCATTGAAACATGTGAAATGTCATGTATGAAACGAGATGCCAGTCCAGGTTCAGTGCACGATGCTGGATGCTTGGGGCTGGTGCGCTGGGAAGGCCCAGGGGGATGGTATGGGGAGGTTGGGAGGGAGGAGGGTTCAGGATGGGGAGCATGTGATTTTTTTTTAAAAAAATAAAAAAAAAAATTAAAAAAAAAAAAAAAAAGGATGAGATGGTTGAATGGCATCACCTACTCAATGGACATGAATCTGAGTAAACTCCAGGAGTTGGTGATTGACAGGGAGGCCTGGCATGCTGCAGTCCATGGGGTTGAAAAGAGTCAGACACGTCTGAGCGCATGAACTGAACTGAACTGTGTGAAGTAAAAACTATTGCTTGAAACAATGTTAAATTCAATTCCTGAGTAGCATTTGAAAATATGGGTCTAAGATATTCAAAATTATTTTTTTTCTCTTTTTAAATATGTTGACCTCTAAATTGATTTATAATTTTTTGTTTTCTTAGATTAATTTTTTGTAGTATAGTTGTTTTCAGTTCAGTTCAGTACAGTCACTCAGTTGTGTATGACTCTGTGACCCATGAATCGCAGCACACCAGGCCTCCCTGTCCATCACCAACCCCCGGAGTTCACCCAGATTCACATCCATTGAGTCAGTGATGCCATCCAGCCATCTCATCCGCTGTCGTCCTCTTCTCCTCCTGCCCCCAATCCCTCCCAGCATCAGAGTCTTTTCTAATGAGTCAACTCTTCGCATGAGGTGGCCAAAGTACTGGAGTTTCAGCTTTAGCATCATTCCTTCCAAAGAAATCCCAGGGCTGATCTCCTTCAGAATGGACTGGTTGGATCTCTTTGCAGTCCAAGGGACTCACAAGAGTCTTCTCCAACACCCCACTTCAAAAGCATCAATTCTTTGGTGCTCAGCCTTCTTCACAGTCCAACTCTCACATCCATACATGACCACTGGAAAAATCATAGCATTGACTAGACAAACCTTTGTTGGCAAAGTAATGTCTCTGCTTTTGAATATGCTATCTAGGTTGTTCATAACTTTCCTTCCAAGGAGTAAGCATTTTTTAATTTCATGGCTGCAGTCACCATCTGTAGTGATTTTGGAGGCCAGTAAAATAAAATCTGACACTGTTTCCACTATTTCCCCATCTATTTCCCATGAAGTGATGGGACCAGATGCCACGATCTTCATTTTCTGAATGTTGAGCTTTAAGCCAACTTTTTCACTCTCTACTTTCACTTTCATCAAGAGGCTTTTTAGTTCCTGTTCACTTTCTGCAATAAGGGTGGTGTCATATCCATATCTGAGGTTATTGATATTTCTCTCAGCAATCTTGATTTCAGCTTGTGTTTCTTCTAGTCCAGCGTTTCTCATGATGTACTCCGCATATAAGTTAAATAAGCAGGCTGACAATATACAGCCTTGATGTACTCCTTTTCCTATTTGGAACCAGTCTGTTGTTGCATGTCCAGTTCTAACTGTTGCTTCCTGACCTGCATACAAATTTCTCAAGAGGCAGGTCAGGTGGTCTGGTATTCCCATCTCTTTCAGAATTTTCCACAGTTTATTGTGATCCACACTGTCAAAGGCTTGGCATAGTCAATAAAGCAGAAATAGATATTTTTCTGGAACTCTCGTGCTTTTTCCATGAGCCAGCAGATGTTGGCAATTTGGTCTCTGGTTCCTCTGCCTTTTCTAAAACCAGCTTGAACATCAGGAAGTTCACGGTTCACATATTGCTGAAGCCTGGCTTGGAGAATTTTGAGCATTACTTTACTAGCATGTGAGATGAGTGCAATTGTGTGGTAGTTTGACCTTTCTTTGGCATTGCCTTTCTTTGGGATTGGAATGAAAACGGACCTTTTCCAGTCCTGTGGCCACTTCTGAGTTTTTCAAATTTGCTGGCATATTGAGTGCAGCACTTTCACAGAATCATCTTTCAGGATTTGAAATAGCTCCACTGGAATTCCATCACCTCCACTAGCTTTGTTCATAGTGATGCTTTCTAAGGCCCATTTGACTTCACATTCCAGGATGTCTGGCTCTAGGTCAGTGATCACACCATCGTGATTATCTGGGTCATGAAGATCTTTTTTGTACAGTTCTTCTGTGTATTCTTGCCATGTCTTCTTAACATCTTCTGCTTCTGTTAGGTCCATACTATTTCTGTCCTTTATTGAGCCTACCTTTGCATGAAATGTTCCCTTGGTATCTCTAATTTTCTTTTCTTTTCTTTTTTTCATTTAAGAATTTATTTATTTATTTTTAATTTTTTAAAAAATTTTATAATATTGTATTAGTTTTGCCATATATCAAAATGAATCCACCACAGGTATACATGTGTTCCCCATCCTGAACCCTCCTCCTTCCTCCCTCCCCATACGACCCCTCGGGGTTGTTCCAGTGCACCAGCCCCAAGCATCCAGTATCTTGCATCGAACCTGGACTGGCATCTCATTACATATATGATATTATACACATTTCAATGCCATTCTCCCAAATCATCCCACCCTCTCCATCTCTAATTTTCTGGAAGAGATCTCTAGTCTTTCCCATTTTGTTGTTTTCCTCTATTTCTTTGCATTGATTGATGAAGAAGGCTTTCTTATCTCTTCTTGCTATTCTTTGGAACTCTGCTTTCAGATGCTTATATCTTTCCTTTTCTCCTTTGCTTTTCACTTCTCTTCTTTTCACAGCTATTTATAAGGCCTCCCCAGTTGGCCATTTTGCTTTTTTGCATTTCTTTTCCATGGGGATGGTCTTGATCCCTGTCTCCTGTACAATGTCACGAACCCTCTGTCCATAGTTCATCAGGCACTCTATCTATCAGATCTAGGCCCTTAAATCTATTTCTCACTTCCACTGTATAATCATAACGGATTTGATTTAGGTCATACCTGAATGGTCTAGTGGTTTTCCTTACTTTCTTCAATTTAAGTCTGAATTTGGCAATAAGGAGTTCATGATCTGAGCCACAGTCAGCTTCTGGTCTTGTTTTTGCTGACTGTATAGAGCTTCTCCATCTTTGGCTGCAAAGAATATAATCAATCTGATTTTGGTGTTGACCATCTGGTGATGTCCATGTATAGAGTCTTCTCTTGTGTTGTTGGAAGAGGGTATTTGTTATACCCACTGCATTTTCTTGGCAAAACTCTATTAGTCTTTGCCCTGCTTCATTCTGTATTCCAAGGCCACATTTGCCTGTTACTCTAGGTGTTTCTTGACTTCCTACTTTTGCATTCCAGTCCCCTATAATGAAAAGGACATCTTTTTTGGGTGTTAGTTCTAAAGGTCTTGTAGGTCTTCATAGAACCATTCAACTTCAGCTTCTTCAGCGTTACTGGTTGGGGCATAGACTTGGATTACTGTGATATTGAATGGTTTGCCTTGGAAATGAACAGAGATCATTCTGTCGTTTTTGAGATTGCATCCAAGTACTGCATTTCAGACTCTTTTGTTGACCATGATGGTTGCTTTACAATGTTGTATTAGCTTCTACTGTACAACAAAGTGAATCAGTTATACATATACATATATCCTTTCCTTTTCAGTGACATAGCTTCCCTGGTAGCTCAAATGGTAAAGAATCCACCTGCCAATGCAGGAGACATGGATTCGATCCCTGGGTCAGGAAGGTGCCCTGGAGAAGTGAATGGCAACCTATTCTAGTATTCTTGCCTGGAGAATCCCATGGACAGAGGAGCCTGGCGGGCTACAGCCCATGGGGCCTCAGACAGACTTATGCGATTGAGCACACTTGCACACATGCATTACTATGGATAAAACAGATGACTAATGAGAACCTATTGTATAGCAAAGGGAATTCTTCTTAGTGTTCTTTGGTGAATTATTCGTGTTTTGCGACAGCTATCTACTCACACTTCTATGTAATTTTTCTTCAGAAAGTGAGATTTATAGTTAGATAATATTATTGAAGCAATTTAGATTATTAAAGAAGAAAACAATATTTTAAATAAGATTCAACATAATTTCTCATATTTCATTCTACCTTGTTACCATATAATTTCCAATCCATTATTACACTTTTACATATTTAAAAGGATTAAAAACTTGGGAATGTTATTTATATTTAAGAATTTGAAGGAAAAAAAATGTACATATATACTGGCTTCCTTTGGGATAAATTGTATGACTTTTACCCACAATATTTATTGCATTAGAAAATAAATTCAGATGTTTATAAGAAATTTAAAAAATAATAATATTGACATTAATTGTTTTTGTTTTGGCTTTTCAAAGACATTATTTATATATAAACCATTTCAAAACAAAATATTTGCACTTTAGTTAAATATCTTCTGATGCTATTTTGTTAGGTATCATTTTCTTCTCTAGAAAAATCTGTGCAATTGTGTAGAAATGTTATTAATTGAACTGTAAAGTTCTCAGGTTTTATTGGAAGGAAATTTGTATCATAGTTCTAGATCCATAGTTTGATATCTATCTGTTACTCTCTATGATTGTGATATCAAAATCATTAATTACATTTCCTGAAACCATTTGAAACTTTCTAAAGTATTTATTTAGAATATTTAATAAAATATGTACTCATTCTCTGCCTATATATTCAGCAGCCACAATATACTATGCTAAATATGGATTGATTTAAATATTGATTTGCAAAAATAGATCACTTTTATAATGTGAGAACTTGGGGGGAAGATAGCATGCTTTCTAAGTAGGGGACATAAACTAAGCATCACTGATTATTAGTTAATATAATTGATTTTCCTAGAGACTAGGAAATAATTCCACAAGGAACTGAATTCTGAATTTTTGAATAAAAAGTGTGTTTTCTTTATGTTTTGATATAGTTGTATGGCTTCTAGATATAGGGGAAATATGTGCAAAGAAATACAAAATATTTAACTTGTATGCAGAGGACATCATGAGAAACGTAGGGCTGGATGAAGAACAAGCTGAAATCAAGATTGCCGGGAGAAATATCAGTAAACCTCAGATATGCAGATGACACCATCCTTATGGCAGAAGGTGAAGAGGAACTAAAAAGCCTCTTGATGAAAGTGAAAGTGGAGAGTGAAAAAGTTGGCTTAAAGCTCAACATTCAGAAAAGTAAGATTGTGGCATCCGGTCCCATCACTTCATGGGAAATAGATGGGGAAACAGTGGAAACAGTGTCAGACTTTATTTTTGGGGGTTCCAAAATCGCTGCAGATGGTGACTGCAGCCATGAAATTAAAAGATACTTATGCCTTGGAAGGAAAGTTATGACCAACCTAGATAGCGTATTAAAAAGCAGAGACATTACTTTGCCAACAAAGGTCCGTCTAGTCAATGCTATGGTTTTTCCAGTAGTCAAAGAAACCTGAATGCCGAAGAATTGATGATTTTGAACTGTGGTGTTAGAGAAGACTCTTGAGAGTCCCTTGGACTGCACGGAGATCCAACCAGTCCGTCCTAAAGGAGATCAGTCCTGGGTGTTCATTGGAAGGACTGATGTTGAAGCTGAAACTCCAATACTTTGGCCACCTGATGTGAAGATCTGACTCATTTGAAAAGACCCTTGATGCTAGGAAAGATTGAAGGCAGGAGGAGAAGGGGATGACAGAGGATGAGATGGTTGGGTGGCATCACCAACTCAATGGACATGAGTTTGGGTAAACTCTGGGAGTTGGTGATGGACAGGGAGGCCTGTGTGCTGCAGTTCATGGGGTCACAAAGGGTCAGACACAACTGAGCGAATGAAGTAAACTGAACAAATATAAAACTGTGCATTATTCTTGGTAAAATATAAAATGCTATTTAATATGAAGAGTTTCAATCACAATTCAGAAATCAAAAGAGTTTTGAAAACAGTTATATTGGTTTTGTTTTTGAAAAATGAGGTACTAACTCAATGGACATAATTATTTATAATATTTTATACCACTAAATATTCATAAGATTTTGATACAGTGATTTAAATATACTTCACTGTGATGCCGTTTCCAACTTCTCTTGTGATTATATAATAAAAGCATATACATTGTATTATGCTTCTAAAATTTGAAAATTGCTGAATTTTTAAATTTATTTGGTTGCAAGAATTTTGAAATTGGAATTATAGATTTCTGATATGCCACACCAATATAAAATTAAATGTGTATGAAGAAAAACTGTGATCCATAAATAGTAGTTGCCCCTATGGAATAGCAAGAGAATATAGTAGAAATGTAATAATCTTAAACATATAACAGTAGTGTTTAATCTGTTAAGATGGTCAAAGTTTGGGAGAAAGAACAATCAGTTTATACAACACTGTGACATGTGATAAGTATTTGGGAATTTGAGAAGATCAGAAGCATATTTTAATTTATGATGATTGAGTAAACAGAAAACCCACAGCCCTGAGTATTGGGAGGACTTTTGGTGAAGGAAGTTACCCTGTAATATTTCTTCCGTCCAGAAACTTTCAATCCTCTGAGACACAGGACAAAAGCAGTGCCTGTATAGGATTGAGGTTTAAGAACACAGACACCCTTCATGCCCACCATTAGGTATCTCATGCCCACTATTAGGTACCCTGGGAGTACCTGGTTGTCTCCATGGACATTTCCAACAGAAGGGCAACACAAAAGGAAAACCCATTCCAGGACTTCACCAGGTTATCGCGTCTGAATTATTCATTCCTGAGCCTGGCTCTGTCTGTTCCAAGTAAGCAAATGTTTACATCCTGCATTTTATTAGGGGCTTACCTATCCATAGATCATGGGCTGATTGGTTGTGCTGTTACCTCAGCTTGTTGATAGGTTCAAGAGAAGCTGTGAATGTGCAGTTTGCCTGGTGCTTTGTTATTGTGGTAAAACTGTGACACTCATTCTTGTTCTTTGTACTGGTATGTAGAAACACAATCCAATCAAGGTTAAGGTTCTAAAATTTTTACCTAGTGGTTAGGACGAATTTTTAGTGAGTACATTTCTATTAGTTGCTTTTTGATAGCATGAAGAGGAAATTATATATCTCTCTTCACTTTTTTATTTGATTTTCTATAGACTCATTTTTTTTTTTTTGGTCATTCAGTCATACATTTATTTTTTTTTATGTTTTTTTAAAATTTTATTTTATTTTTAAACTTTACATAATTGTATTAGTTTTGCCAAATGTGAACTCTAATTTGTTTCTTCCTTTTTCAGGCATTCTCATCAATTTAAAAACATTTCTTCCCATTCATCTTGTTTGCAGGTTTCTTATTTGATTCTTCACAAAAGGTATGGGACATTTTGAAGTTATCAGCTGTTTCATGTGTGTTTCCTCTGTTTCTGTCACTCTCTCTATCTCTGTCTCTCTCCAGGACTGCCCTCCCCCCATTTATATCATATGAGAGAGAACATAATGGGAAGTGGCCCTAAAAACTATGAAGAGTGACCTCACCAGACACTAGATCTGCTGATACCTTGACTTTGGACTTTCCAGCCAGTCTCCAGAACTTTGAGAAATAAATTTCTGTTATTTAAACCATCCAATTTGTATCATTTTTGTTATAGCAGCCCAGACTAAGATAATTGATATATTTTGAATTGTAGTTTGCTCTATATCAACTTTGGCCTTGCAGTAATCATGGTGTTGAAAAAGTAAAGAGAAAACAACAACAAAAATTTAGAAGGTATTTTGGAGGATAATTAAGACTTTTCTTTGACTTTGGGTTATCTCACATACTTATTTTACAAAGCATAAACACAGAGAATGCTGAACTCATATATTAGTCCAGCACTTATTATGCTTGTATTTCCATTGCCTCCAGATACAGCAAGTTTCTTACTTCCAGAAAGTGATTACAGGGATGAGCTAAGAACAAGGTTCTGAAACCCTGTTCTGCTTCTGTAAAGTTGGAGTGAATAAAGTTAGTATTATTGTTTTTCACATTCTTATGAAATATTCTAGTGCCCAGGTACATTCTGAAATTCCAAGCAATCTGGGTCAATGTCCTATAGCAGTTTCTGAGACTTTTCTGCTTATATCAGCTTTTTTAATTTTCTAAATTCACCAGTAGGCTTCCTCCATTAGAGTCAAGAAAAATCTTCCTCTTCCCTTCATTTTTACATGTTGATAGATTTTAATTTAGCCAATCTACAAGATTGTCATACTTTTTCTAAGCTCTCCTTTGATTCTTCTTGCCAGTTTGTCAGTTGGTGATTCCAAACTGCTACACTTGGCTTACAATCTTTAAAATATTACTTGCTTGCAGAGTTCTATTTTAACTTTCCACCGTCATTCCTCATGAAAGCTTTAAGTGAAATATTGACACTTTCTATATTCATTTAAAATATTATATGCACCCTCTGCATTTATTCACATTTTGCATGAAATGATTTTATACATAAGGCTATATAATTTAACAGATAATTCTGATCAGTCTGAGCTTTCCTTGACAAGCTATTAATCTTTGAAATATTTTGCCCAATGCCATGATATACTGTCAGAAAAGAAGTGTAATTCATTGCTTCTAAATTCATCTGGGCAGAAATAGGGCATCATTATAGACATTTATCATTTTTCACACATTCAAAATTTTGGTCAATGAAGTGCATCTGGTTCTTCTGTTGGGTCATCACAGTTAGAACTTAAACAATATAAATGTGAGGTATCATTCATCAGACTAGATAATGAATTAACGTTCTTGTTTCATCTTTATGATATTTGTGCCTGTCAAAAACTTTGCCAACTTTAGTACTTAAAAAATATTCTATAAAAATTTGAGGCAGCTGTCGAGGACTTAGGTTTGTGATTGCGATATTATTGATATTTTAAATATTCAAATCAATATTGTTCATTTAGCTATTTACTTTTAAGAAAACAATCATCATTAAAAGTGTATTCATTACTTTATAAAAAGCAAGTTCCATATTTACAGGAACATTTCAGTTTCCTTACTTCTATATAACTTGTGCCTGTAGAGTGTTTTATATACAGAGGAGACTGATAGATATTGATGAAGTAAAATGTGAATAAATGATTGAATTTGGTTCATAGTATTTGAAAGATTATTTAAGTGAATATCCAAGATTCAAATCCAGCTATGAGTTTTGATAAATGACTTAGTCTTTTGGGACCTCAGTTAGCAAGACTAGAGTGCTGGATTCATTGGTCTTCATGGTATCTCTAAAATAAAAGTGAGTTTATTTACCTTGGATGCTACTGAATGTATTCCTTGTAATCATGTTTCAAAACTTGTTTTTTTGTTCTTAGATTAGTGACATCACATTTTCTTTTTCCTCCTCACTTGATTGTTAATTAAAACAGTAGCTTGTAAGATACAATTTAGTGTGAGTTAACATACAAGTCAGCACTGTTTTCCTAAATTGCTTTATGGTTCTCAGCTTATTTTCTTATTTTGAGATATTTCTTAAATATTAACTTCAGATATAGGTTTATTTGTTTATTTTCCAACTCAGAATTTCAAAAAAAATCTACAAACTGTTCTGGCTGTATAACATAGTAAGAAATATGTAAATAGCTTAAGTAAGAATTGAAGTAGAAACTCTTATTTTAAAAAGCTGAATGTTTTTAGGACTCTTAAAAATATAGTCTTACAAACATTGATTGAAGTTTACAAATAAAGTTATCTAAAGTTGTTTTAAAAAGATAGCCTTATTTGGGGGTGATACTGATTATTAAATACTAAAATGATAATTTAATATGGACATAATCTAATTTATTATTATTCTAATTTATTAAAAATTTTTTATTCTAATTTATTAGAATTTCATTCTAACTTATTAATACTGTTTATGAAATAATACATACAGTATTACGTTGAAAAAATAAATCATTTGTCATATTTATGACCTAATTTTTCCTGTAATATGAAGTTGGAAAATAGCATATTATTTTAGGATTTCTCACTTCTATTAGAAGTGAGACTTCTTAAAATAGACTCTATATTCAGGATTTAATACATGAAATGTAGCACTTATGCAATTTACAGTTATTTTATGTTTAATTTAGTTGACAAGCTTAATAATATATACTATTTTAAAAGAAGTTATGGGAAAGCCAATAATTTCATTTTTTATAAAAAGGTAAACCTAATATGAAAAATTTGGCTTAACTGCAGATGTTCTTTAATATTATGAAAGATCATAGGAAACTATTAAATTATTTTGTCATTGGCTGTGGAGTAAATGTTAAAGAATGAAATGGAAACATTTTTTCCTGTCTAACAAACAAGTAATTTAAAGCAATTTTAACTGCCTTTCAAGGTTCAAAATGTGAGGAAATTAATAAAGAAATACTATTCACTTCATGCAATTTCTTCTTAGACCTGATTAAAGGTGTTTGAAACCATGTATTTAGATAAAATATTTACATACTATTAATTATAGACTCTAATAAAATCTCATGACATGTTCAATTTCTTTAAAGTCAGTGGCCTAGTTTACAACTAATATAACCTAAAGAAACTTTTCAACACATATTGTAGTACCTTAAAATTTAATTTTAAACAAGTTCTTTGTGTGCTACAATTGAGTTTAAAAATTAAAATAACTGAGAGTAGATGTACAACACAAACACTTTAGGATCTAAAACTAGAAAGTCAAAAATAAAAGTAGACTGCTATTTTGTTATATTCTGAGTAAATCTGCCTCATGGTGCTATTAGTATTATTTTGTCTTTGAATGACTTCAGATGCCTAAATATTTTATTCCTCCCACTTTTTAAAATACATGCATTCTATCTTCAGGATATTGTATTACCTAATCTTTACCACAGAAGACATAAGTTGACATCAATAAAAAAGAGGAAGAAATTTATGAAAAATTTTAGGAAAGAATTTCTTCTTTGAGAAATGACTATATCGTTGGTATTTTCTTTTCTTATTCTAACAGTGCTGATATCAAATGTGTACTACCTATATCTGTTTAAAAAAGAGAATACCCAAGGCAAGTTGCTTTGTTTATCATGAAATGCACAGAACAAATAATATTTCTACTTCTGCTTAAAGTTTAAATTGCTGGTGGATAGCTTGCTTATTTCTCTAGTGAGCATGCCTCAGTATATAAATATCAGTGGAATGATTCTGACATTTGGTTGATAAGATCTGCCTTAAAATATATTTACAGAAAGTATATTCGGTTAATATATAGCTCCTCACAACATGTATCCATTTCAAACATGCTTGCATAAAAGTTACTGAAATGTTTGCCAAGAAAAGTGATTCGAAATGGGAGGAAAAATAAGTAAAAGGTATTATAACTTATCTGTTTCCTGCTGAGCTGAGATGAAACAAATAATCAAGTACAAGATAATAAATCCTTAATTGATTTATCTACATTGATTTTATAGTAAATGCCTTATGCAAATATAAACAGTTAGTATCATTGTTTTCAACACAGTGGTTATAATTTTGTAGGTCTTCCACATTTCTATTTCCTGTGCTCCCAAGAACTACCTTTAGAGTATTTCTCTTATCTGCAGTATATTACCTCTTCATTTATAAAAGTGTTAAAGTACAGGGAAAACTTTTCCTGTCCTAGAGTATTCTTTTACCAGTTCATGATAATCGAATATAATATTGCATGTAACAGATATTTAAGTTCTAGTTTACATGCAAAGTTAAGATAGTTTATAATTCAAGTTCTTTATAGTGAGTTATCATGTATTAAATTCTGTACAGTTTTTACTTTCAATTTAAAATGTAACTCAAGTTTTAAGATTTAAAAGAAGCATAAACAATTTTCTGGTGTTGAATATAGTTATACTGGCACATTTGAATCCTAATATTAAAATAGACTAGTTTTTATTTTGAAATGGTCTGAAAGTGTAAACTCTTAGAAGAAAACATAGAGGGAAAGCTTCATTACATTGTTTTTGGAAATGATACAAGACACCCATATACAAGCAAAAGAAACAAAAAAAGACAGTTGAACTACATCAAATTAAAATGATTCTGCTCAGCAAAAGAAACAATAGAGTGACAAGACAACCTATGAACTAGAAGAGAATATTTGCCAGTCATATGTCCAATAAGGGGTTAGTGTCCTTGGTGTTTCAGACAATAAAGAATCTCCCTCAATACAGGAGACCCAGGTTTGATCTTTGAGTCAGCAAGATCCTCTGGAGAAGGGAATGGCAACTCACTCCAGTATTCTTGCCTGGAGAATGCCTTGGAAGAGGAACCTGGCAGGCTATGGTCCATGGGGTCAAAACAAAGAGTCAAAAACGATTGTATGACTAACATCCAAAATATATAAGGAACTCAGATATAACTCAATAGCAAAAAAAAAAAAAACTGATTAAAGAAAAGAGGTATAATTGATATTCTGAGAAAGGAGAAAAAACAGAATCACATAAAATGATAAATTAAAACCCCAACTGGCAAAAAAAAAGTCAAATGCAAAAAAGAGTCAAGGCACAAGGGCAACAAACAGAAACAGTAATGAATATAGTAGATATGAACACAAATACATCAATAATCAATTTAAACATCATGATCTGAAGACACTAATTAAAAGATATTGTTAAGATGGGTCAAAAAACATGATCTAACTATATATTGTCTATAAGAAAAAGATAAAGAGGAAAGGACCGATAAAGATATGTCAGGCTGACACTAATCAAAAGGGCTGTAGAAACTATAGTAATTTCAGATAGAGCAGATTTTGCAGCAAGGAAAATTATCAGGGAGAGAGGTGGCATGACATCTTTAATAAGGGATCATTTTTCCAAAAAAGGTTTCATAATCCCTACTGTGCATGCTCTTAACAACTGAGATCATTGTACCACACTTAGCCTATAGTTAACAATACTATATATCTGTACTTAAAAATTTATTGAGTGTGTATCTCATGTTGAATATTATTACTACAATTAAAAAGAAATACTTTCTTTAGAAAATGTTGTAGTACTGGTATTAGTTTTGCCATATATGCATGTATGTGTACATACATAAATTAAAATAATATCTGTCAATGTTGCCTACTGATTATTTAAAAATTTGAAGTTGAGTAGGAAAAAAAGGTACTACTTTTGTTGTTTATGTACTTTGATGAAATAATAGTTTTAAAGTATTAAAATTATCTTTTTTCTCAAACACAAAAGCACAAAGAATCAATATTATATGAAATAGAAAAGCAAAATTATGAAAGCTTCTGCAAAATGTTCTTATTTCCTAATATAGATACCAGTTCTGAGCCAGTCTTAACTGAATGTTCTGCTTACCACATTATCATCTCAATCTTCAGAAGTAATAGCTCTCATAAATTTTAGCTATAATAATCACAGCTATACTTAGTCCAAGATTGTGGCTGCAGAGTTATTTTTCTTCAGTTTCCAGATCTGTATTATAAGTTCCTCTTTTTGCTGAACTAATCTTATTCTAAAGGAGATCAGCCCTGGGTGTTCTTTGGAAGGAATGATGCTAAAGCTGAAACTCCAGTACTTTGGCCACCTCATGAGAAGAGTTGACTCATTGAAAAAGACTCTGATGCTGGGAGGGATTGGGGGCAGGAGGAGAAGGGGATGACAAAGGATGAGATGGCTGGATGACATCACCGACTTGATGGAGGTGAGTTTGAGTGAACTCCGGGAGTTGGTGATGGACAGGGAGGCCTGGCATGCTGCAATTCATGGGGTCGCAAAGAGTCGGAGACGACTGAGTGACTGAACTGAACTGAACTGAATCTTTTGTGATTTTCCTAATAGTGATTAAATATGGAATTTTAAGTTGGAATATACACTAGCAATGAGTCACTATTTGCTCACTCCCTGTAGAATCAGTTTGAGTATCAGAATGGTGATATAAAGAAGGGTGATGATGCTAGACAAGGCGCTTACTCCTTGGAAGGAAAGTTATGACCAACCTAGCCAGCATATTAAAAAGCAGAGACATTGCTTCGCCAACAAAGTTTCGTCTAGTGAAGGCTATGGTTTTTCCAGTGGTCATGTATGGATATGAGAGTTGGACTATAAAGAAAGATGAGCACCAAAGAATTGATGCTTTTGAAATGTGGTGTTGGAGAAGACTCTTGAGAGTCCCTTGGACTGCATGGAGATACAACAAGTCCATCCTGAAGGAGATCAGTCCTGAATATTCATTTTAAGGACTGATGAAGCTGAAACTCCTATACTTTGGCTACCTGATGCAAAGAACTGACTCATTTGAAAAGACCCTGATGCTGGGAAAGATTGAAGGTAGGAGCAGAAGAGGATGACAGAGGATGAGATGGCTGGATGGTATCACCAAGTCAATGGACATGAATTTGGGTAAACTCCATGAGTTGGTGATGGACAGGGAGGCCTGGCGTGCTGCGGTTCGTGGGGTCACAAAGAGTCAGACACAACTGAGAGACTGAATTGAACTGAACTGGAGATGCTGGAGTGTATTTACAAAATATTTCTGGCTAAGAGAGTAGCCATCTCCCTAAATTCTTCAGAGAATTAAAAAAACAAATTGGGCACATTCTGCAGCATGTAGTACCTTGGTTCCACAACCAGGGATCACACCCATACCTCCTGCATTGGAAGCAGAGTCTTAACTGGACCACAAGAGCAGCCCACACTAAGTGAATTCTGAACCAGTTAGATGAGCATATTAACTAAGAAGGTTTATCTATCACAAAAGCTATTCATCAGTGATGACATTTTAGGTAACATGGTAATACACCATTTGAAGATAATGGCCCAGAGAAACTTTTAGAAAGCTTTTTAATGGCCTCCTTAATGTTACTTTCCTCATAGGTTAATATTAAACTTTTCTCACAAGTTAATTGCAACCTTTGACCTGGACAGTTTTAGCTGAACTTTTCCTGTGTATGTTCTCTGTGTTTGGCTGTAAGGGAAAAATAGAGGATGCTTTGATCTTCTAAGCTCATTATATAGAATAATCTGTGCTATGTCACTCTAATTTCTCTCTCTCTCTCTAGAACCTTAAAGCCTTTATTTAAGCATGATTTTTTGCAATGGTGTGGTTTAGAATCATTTACAAAAAGATACAAAATCATGCTATGAAAGACAAATTTAGATGAAGCTTAAAGTTATCTTTAATTTTAATTAACATTTCATAAGGACAGAGCATAATAATTTCTATCAAAGGATATAATTGACATCTACATTGTTTTAGTGTCAAAAACAAAACATATTTCCAAATTAATAATTTATGAAAAAGATAAATCATTATGGAGTGTAAGAGGAGAGGAAGAGGGGGAAAATGAATATTTATTACATATTCATGAAATGTCTTATTTAATTGTATCAATTTCAATCAGATGCTGATTTTTAATTTTTGAAAATATGAGAAATGAGAAAATGAGAGTTTTTATTATTTGCCCAGTCATTTGGTTAGTTATTCCAAAATTTGATTCTTAATCTCTGACTTTTGCCTCCAATTTATTTCTTTAGTTTTATAAATATAATAAAAAATGCAGCAAAGAATAGTATATTCGAAATGACTTCCTTAAGCTGACATGCATTTTAGATGGATACATTTAACTTCTCCATCTTTTTCCTTTGAGATCCAGGACAAATTATTTCTGTATCTTATCTGTAAAATAAGGTCAAGTACAAGTGTAGTAACCACACAGCAAAGCTACTAGGAGAAAATACATAATCCGTTTAAATCACTTAGCATATCTCCTGACACTGAGAGCTTTATCACTCTTAGACACTAATATTATTTTTTATAATTCATTACTATATAATTATTGTTACTTGAATTCATGTTTGACAAACTACATGAAAATAATAGAAAAAATTCTGGAATATAGCTCTAGTGGCTTTGAATCACTTTTTCTCAATTTCATTTATTATTTCATGCATTCACAAACTTCTTCCTCACTTTATGCAATTGGCAAGTATTTATTAGACACTAATTTTATGTCAGGCAGAATGCTACATATTCAAAAAGCAGAAAAAATTGAGATTTTCTTTTCACTTAAAGTTTTATTTCAAATATAAATAAGAAAAAATAATATTTTTCTGGAGAAATATGTAATAATAGATTAATCTTCACATATTATCAGGTGAGCTCAGAGCAAATCCTGTAATTCAGGGTGAAGAGTTTGGGGAAATTGGAATTTCCAATTTGGACCAGTTTGGAATTGGGATAACATTTGAATAGGCAAGCACTGAAGGGAACAATGATGGTGTTCAGTCACCAAGTTGTATCCTACTCTTTGCGACCCCATGGACTGCAGGACGCCAGGCTTCCCTATCCCTCACCATCTCCTGGAGTTTGCCAAAGTTCATGTCCATTGAATCGGAGATGCCATCCAACCATTTCACCCTCTGTTGCCTCCTTTCCTCTTGTCCTCAATCTTTCCTGGCATCAGGTCTTTTCTAAAGAATCAGCTCCTCTCATCAGGTGGCCAAAGTACTGAGCTTCAGCTTCTGCATCAGTCCTTCCCATGAGCATTCAGGGTTGATTTCCTTTAGGATTTACTGGTTTGACCTCCTTCCTGTACAAGGGATTCTCAAGAGACTTCTCCAGCACCACAATTCAAAAGCATAAATTCTTTGGCTCTCAACCTTCTTTATGGCCCAACTCTCATATCTGTATATGACAACTGGAAAAACTATAGCTTTGATTATACAGACATTTGTTGGAAAAGTGATGTCTCTGCTTTTTAACATGCTGTCTAGGTTTGTCATAGCTTTCCTGTCAAGAAGCAATAATATTCTAATTTCATAGCTGCGATCACCATCTGCAGTGATTTTAGAGCCCAATAAGAGGAAATCTGCCACTGCTTCCACCTTTTCCCCTTCTATTTGTCATGAAGTGATGGGGCTGGCTGTCATGATCTTAGTTGTGTTGTTTTTGTTTTTAATATTGAGTTTTAAGCTGGCTTTTTCACTTTCCTCTTTCCCTCTCATCAAGAACCTCTTTAGATCCTCTTCATTTTCTGCCATTAAAGTAGTATCATCATGTCTGAGATTGTTGATATTTCTCCTGGCAATCTTGATTCCAGCTTGTAGTTCACCCAGCCCAGAATTTTTCATGATGTGCTCTGCATATAAGTTAAATAAACGGGGTGACAATAAACAGCTTGTCATACTGCTTTCTCAATTTTGAACAAGTCTGATGTTCCATATAAGGTTCTAACTATTGCTTCTTGACCCATATACAGGTTTCTCAGGAGACAAGTAAGGTGGTCTGGTATTCAGTCTCTTTAAGAGTTTTCCACAGTTTGTTATGATCCACAGAATCAAAGGCTTTAGCACAGTCAATGAAACAAAGGTAGATGTTTTTCTGGAATTCCCTTGCTTTCTATACGATCCAGAAAATGTTGGCAATTTGATCTCTAGTCCCTCTGCCTTTCTGAACCCTGCCTGAACATCTGGAAATTCTCTGATCATGTAATGCTGAAGCCTATCTTGAAAGCTTTTTGAGCAAAACCTTACTAGCATGGGAGAGGAGTGCAATTGTCCGATAGTTTGAACATTCTTTAGTTCTGCCCTTCTTGGGATGGGCAATTCACCTGGGATGAAGATTGACCTTGTCCAGTCCTGTGGCCACTGCTGGGTTTTCCAAATTTGCTGACATAGTAATGCAACACTTTAACAGCATCATCTTTTAGGATTTTGGATAGCTCTACTGGAATTCTATCACCTCTTCAGAGTACTCAAATTTCCTCAAATGACAGGAAGCATGAGAAGTGCTGGAAAGGGCAAGTTAAATGTGGCAGGATTTGTATGAAACAAGTGAAAGGTGAGGGTGTGAAGTTCAACTGAAGCCACATAATGGTCAGAAAATTTATTACAAACTGCTCTTGGGATTGCTACCTGTGGAAGGGGAAAGAAAGTAGCAAGTATTGGCAATGGAGCTGCACTGCAATCTCAGTGAAGGCCTTCGCCAACTTCACTGGAAGCATGGACTTAAAATAGCCCTTTATAATTGTCATAAGTTAAGTGGTGTGTTCTTTGGAAGGAATGATGCTAAAGCTGAAACTCCAGTACTTTGGCCACATCATGCAAAGAGTTGACTCATTGGAAAAGATTCTGATGCTGGGAGGGATTTGGGGCAGGAGGAGAAGGGGACAACAGAGGATGAGATGGCTGGATGGCATCACCCACTCAATGGACGTGAGTTTGAGTGAACTCTGGGAGTTGGTGATAGACAGGGAGGCCTGGCATGCTGCAGTTCATGGGGTCACAAAGAGTTGGACACAACTGAGTGACTGAACTGAACTGATACCTTTATATCCACCATATGGACCAGTCATTGGATGTAGGCTACCCTGGAAGGACTTGTGGTCTTGTTCATTTTCTTTAGCAGAGACCTGACAGCTCAGGGCTGTCTTATGGAAGATTTCTGAGCAGCTGGCAAAATAAATCCTTCATTCTCGAAAAGATCTAGGTGGAGCAATTCAATGTCACTACCATCATCATAAGAATGTCACCACCATCCTTACTGTGAAATTTTAATGGCTACAGTGATCGTATTTGTGTTTTGCACTCTTTTCTTGTATTTTAATTTAATGGAGTAGGGCAATGTTCACTTGCTGCAGGGAACATTCAGACTGCACTTAATGGTTATCTGTCCTTCACTATTTATAAATCTGCCTATGGATAATTATCTATACTACTATATTATACTATATATATATATATATATACACATGTCTGTGTGTATATATATACACACACATGTCCTTTTCATTATAGGGGACTGGAATGCAAAAGTAGGAAGTCAAGAAACACCTGGAGTAACAGGCAAATTTGGCCTTAGAATACGGAATGAAGCAGGGCAAAGGCTAATAGAGTTTTGCCAAGAGAACGAACTGGTCATAGCAAACACCCTCTTCCAACAACACAAGAGAAGACTCTAAACATGGACATCACCAGATGGTCAACACCAAAATCATATTGATTATATTCTTTGCAGCCAAAGATGGAGAAGCTCTATACAGTCAACAAAAACAAGACCAGGAGATGACTGTGGCTCAGATCAGGAACTCCTTATTGCCAAATTCAGACTTAAATTGAAGAAAGTATAGAAAACCACTAGACCGTTTAGGTATGACCTAAATCAAATCCCTTATGTTTATACAGTGGAGGTGAGAAGTAGATTTAAGGGACTAGATCTGATAGATAGAATGCATGATGAACTATGGGTGGAGGTTCATGACATTGTACAGGAGACAGGGATCAAGACCATCCCCATGGAAAAGAAATGCAAAAAAGCAAAATGGCTGTCTGAGGAGGCTTTACAAATAGCTGTGAAAAGAAGAGAAGTGAAAAGCAAAGGAGAAAAGGAAAGATATAAGCATTTGAATGCAGAATTCCAAAGAATAGCAAGAAGAGATAAGAAAGCCTTCCTCAGCAATCAGTGCAAAGAAATAGAGGAAAACAACAGAATGCGAAAGACTAGAGATCTCTTCAAGAAAATTAGAGATAGCAAGGGAACATTTCATGCAAAGATGGGCTCGATAAATGACAGAAATTGTATGGACCTAACAGAAGCAGAAGATATTAGGAAGAGGTGGCCAGAATACACAGAAGAACTGCACAAAAAAGATTTTCATGACCCAGATAGTCATGATGATGTGACCCCTCACCCAGAGCCAGACATCCTGTAATGTGAAGTCAAGTGGGCCTTAGAAAGCATCACTACAAAGATAGTGGAGGTGATGGAATTCCAGTTGAGCTATTTCAAATCCTGAAAGATGATGCTGTGAAAGTGCTACACTCAATATGCCAGCAAATTTGGAAAACTCAGCAGTGGCCACAGGACTGGAAAAGGTCAGTTTTCATTCCAATCCCAAAGAAAGGCAATGCCAAAGAATGCTCAAACTACCGCACAATTACCCTCATCTCACACGCTAGTAAAGTAATGCTCAAAATTCTGTAAGCCAGGCTTCAGCAATATGTGAACCATGAACTTCCAGATGTTCAAGCTGGTTTTAGAAAAGGCAAAGGAACAAGAGACCAAATTGCCAACATCTGCTGGCTCATGGAAAAAGCACGAGAGTTCCAGAAAAATATCTATTTCTGCTTTATTGACTATGCAAAAAACTTTGTGTAGATCACAATAAACTGTGGAAAATTCTGAAAGAAATGGGAATACCAAACCACCTGACCTGCTTCTTGAGAAACATATATGCAGGTCAGGAAGCAACAGTTAGAACTGGACATGGAGCAACAGACTGGTTCCAAATAGGAAAAGGAGTACGTCAAGGCTGTATATTGTCACCCTGCTGATTTAACTTATATGCAGAGTACATCATGAGAAATGCTGGGCTGGAAGAAGCACAAGCTGGAATCAAGATTGGCGGGAGAAATATCAATAACCTCAGATATGCAGATGACACCACCCTTATGGCAGAAAGTGAAGAGAAACTAAAAAGCCTCTTGAGGAAGGTGAAAGAGGAGAGTGAAAAAGTTGACTTAAAGCTCAACATTCAGAAAACGAAGATCATGGCATCTGGTCCCATCACTTCATGGGAAATAGATGGGGAAGCATTGGAAACAGTGTCAGACTTCATTTTTTTGGGCTCCAAAATCACTGCAGATGGTGATTGTAGCCATGAAATTAAAAGACGCTTACTCCTTGGAAGCAAAGTTATGACCAACCTAGATAGCATATTGAAAATCAGAGACATTACTTTGCCAACAAAGGTCCATCTAGTCAAGGCTATGGTTTTTCCAGTGATCACGTATGGATATGAAAGTTGGATTGGAAGAAGCTGAGTGCTGGAGAATTGATGCTTTTGAACTGTGGTGTTGGAGAAGATCTTGAGAGTCCCTTGGACTGCATGGAGATCCAATCAGTCTGTTTTAAAGAGATCAGTCCTGGGTGTTCTCTGGAAGGACTGATGCTGAAGCTGAAACTCCAGTCCTTTGGCCACCTCATGCGAAGAGTTGACTCATTGGAAAAGACTGTGATGCTGGGAGGGATTGGGGGCAGGAGGAGAAGGGGATGACAGAGGATGAGATGGCTGGATGGCATCACCAACTCGATGGATGTAAATCTGGCTGAACTCTGGAGTTGGTGATGGACAGGGAGGCCTGGTCTGCTGCAATTCATGGGGTCACAAAGAGTCGGACATGACTGAGCGACTGAACTGAATTGAACTGACACACTATACTCCTGCTTAACTATAACTACCTTTACTACTACATAAAGCCTATACTACCATGTTTATTTCTTGCCTCTATTCCCAAAATTGCTCCTGAACCATCCGTCTTGCCCCTCTAAAATTCCATCCTCACATGGCAACCATCTTAGAGCCATTTTGCTGTGACTGACACAATACAGTGCTCTTGCTTGAAATCTTCCAATGACTTTCCAATCTACTTAGAATTAAATCCAAAATCAAAATCCCACCTCTTTATTTGATAATCACCCCACAAGTCTGCTTTTGAGCTAATTTACATATTTTCTAAAATGGGTGTGTGCATTTAAAGTAGAAGATTTAGGAAATGTCCTAAAAGTGAGTGGGCCAATTTGTGTTTGATGAGAAAATACACCTGAGTAAGTGAGTCCATGGACACCAATTCTTTTTAGAGTTGGCTTGTGGAACAATATTTTAAAAGTGATTTTAAAATAATGTCTAGAAGTTTATAACTATTTAATGATAGATGTTCATTTTATATAAAAATGACATATTCTATCAATACTTATTAGAATATCAAAAGATATATTGTTAATATTCTAGTATCTTACAAAAGCATAAAGCAAGTTCACAGTCACCTAGCATGCCACAATTTACAGTTTACAAAAAATAAATATTCACTTTAATGTAAATCTTATTTAGAATACTTTCAAAGTGATGTGAAATTTTATACATTACTAGTATTTAATATCTTTCTGAAACTGCTAAATGCTCCTTATGCATAAACTCATTTTTTCTCAGAGCAAACCTAGGAGGTAAGAACTAAATTTATTCAGAATTCAGATTTCCCACCTAGTAAGTTACAAAGACAGGGTTGAAATAGTATCTGTGACTGCCAAGCTTATGCCTTTTTTCTTTATGTAAGTAATTGAACATTACAGCTAATAGTTCAGAAATTCAAAGAGTGGCTCATTTTATTGAACTTCTGCTAAACACTAGTCTTACTCCAATTTTTGCTTTAAACACTGAAATTTAAATAGCAGTCCTTTTTGTTTCTCCTATATTCTATTAGTATAAAATTTTAGATTTTTTTTTTTTTTTACAATTTGAAGACATGTTTATGGAATTATTAAAACAGTAATATAAATGTCAAGTTTACAATATTGAAATGCAAGAAATAATTAGATGCTATTTACTACTTTACTTATTGAGGATATAGGCTTGTCTATGTTTGGTGATGTGAGAATTTTCACTATCTATGAATATAGTCAGGAGTTTCATTAAAAGTCAACACTTTTTTGGGGGGGAGGGGCAACATGGATGGACTGAGAGTGTCATACTGAGTGAAACAAGTCAGACAGAGAGGAAAAATATTATACGGCATCTCTTATATGTGGAATCTAAAAAGAAATGATACTAATGAACTTACTCATAAAACAGAGATTCACAGACTTAGAGAATGAACTTATAATTGCCAGGCAAGGGGGTGTGGGGAAAGGACGGAGGAAAGGGATAGTTAAGGAGTTTGAGATGGTCATGTAAACACTGCTATATTTAAAATGGATAACCAATAAGGATCTACTGTATAACACATGGAACTGTACTCAATGTTATGGGGCAGCATGGATGGGAGGGGAGTTTGAGGGAGAATGGATACATGTATATGAATTGCTGAATCCCTTTGCAATTCACCTGGAACTATCAAAACGTTGTTTGTTAATCAGATAGACACTGATACACAATAAAAAGTTTTAAGAAAATTCAAAGTTTTCAGTCTAGACTTGATTTTAATCAAATAAATTATTTTTAGGAATATTTTTATATGTAACTAAATTCAAATTAGTCACTTTAAAGAACAACATTATCTTCTATTTTGTAGTAGGATCATAAAAGTGCACGTTTCATTTCATATTTATGATACAGTAATTTTATGAAGATATTTTTACACAATAAACCTTATATTTCATACTTCTAGTACTATTTTTTTCAGGAAATTGATGAAAACCAAGTACTACTTCTACTTAAAATGACCTAGGATTAGGATGGAAAAAATGAGATATTTGTTCAACACTTTGGTTTATAAAACATTTTCATTTTTTTGTGTTCTTTCAAACTAATCCAACAATTGGATAAGGTAAAATAAAAATATTTACCTCCTTTAGTACATCAGTTTAGTTCAGTTTAGTTCAGTTCAGTCACTCAGTCATATCCGACTCTTTGTGACCTGATGGACTGCAGCATGCCAGGCCTCCCTGTCCATCACCGACTCCCAGAGTTTATCCAAACTCATGTCCATTGACTTGGTGATGCCACCCAGCCATCGCATCCTCTGTCATCCCCTTCTACTCCTACCTTCAATCTTTCCCAGCATCAGGGTCTTTTCAAATGAGTGAGTTCTTTGCATCACGGGGCCAAAGTATTGGAGTTTCAGCTTCAACATCAGTCATTACAATGAATATTCAGGACTGATTTCCTTCACAATGGACTAGTTGTATCTCCTTGTAGTCCAAGGGACTCTCAAGAGTCTTCTCCATCAATTCTTTAGCACTCAGCTTTCCTTATAATCCAATTCTCACATCCAAACATAGCTTTGGCTAGACAGATCTTTGTTGCCAAAGTAATGTCTCTGCTTTTTAATATGCTGTCTAGGTTGGTCATAACTTTTCTTCCCAGGAGCAAGTGTCTTTTAATTTCATGGCTGAAGTCACCATCTGCATTCGTTTTGAAGCCCAAAAAATAAAGTCTGCCACTGTTTCCACTGTTTGCCCATCTATTTGCCACCAAGTGATGGGACCAGATGCCATGCATGATCTTCGTTTTCTGAATGTTGAGCTTTAAGCCAACTTTTTCACTCTCCTCTTTCACTTTCATCAAGAGACTCTTTAGTTCTTCGCTTTCTGCCATAAGGATGGTGTCATCTTCATATCTGGGGTTATTGTTATTTCTCCTGCAAATTTGATTTCAGCTTTGCTTCATTCAGCCCAGCATTTCTCATGATGTACTCTGCATATAAGTTAAATAAACAGGGTGACAATATACAGTCTTGACATACTCCTTTCCCAATTTGGAACCAGTGCTGTTGTTCCACGTCCAGTTCTAACTGCTGCTTCCTGACCTGCATACAGACTTCTCAAGAGACAGGTCGGGTGGTCTGGTATTCTCATCTCTTTCAGAATTTTCCACAGTTTATTGTTATCCACACAGTCAAAAGCTTTGGAATAATCAATAAAGCAGAAATAGATGTTTTTCTGGAACTTTCTGCTTTTTCGATGATCCAGCAGATGTTGGTGATTTGATCTCTGGTTCCTCTGCTTTATCTAAATCCAGCTTGAACATCTGGAAGTTCATGGTTCATGTATTGTTGAGGCCTGGCTTGGAGAATTTTGAGCATTAATTTACTAGTGTGTGAGATGAGTGCAATTGTGGGGCAGTTTGAGCATTCTTTGGCATTACCTTTTCTTTGGGATTAGAATGAAAACTGACCTTTTCCAGTCCTCCGGCCACTGCTGAGTTTTCCAAATTTTCTGGATTATAGAGTGCAGCACTTTCACAGCATCATCTTTTAGGATTTGAAATAGCTGAACTGAAATTCCATCATCTCCACTAGCTTTGTTCATAGTGATGCTTCCTAAGGCCCACTTGACTTCACATTCCAGGATGTCTGGCTCTAGGTCAGTGATCACACCATCATGTGATTATCGGGGTCATGAAGATCTTTTTTGTACAGTTCTTCTGTGTATTCTTGCCACATCTTCTTAATATCTTCTGTTTCTGTTAGGTCCATAACATTTATCCTTTATTGAGCCCATCTCTACGCCAAAGCCTTTGACTGTGTGGATCACAATAAAGTGTGGAAAATTCTGAAAGAGATGGGAATACCAGACCACCTGACTTGCATCTTGAGAAACTTATATGCAGGTCAAGAAGCAACAGTTAGACCTGGACATGGAACAACAGACTGGTTCCAAATAGGAAAAGGAGTATGTCAAGGCTGTATATTGTCATCCTGCTTATTTAACTTATATACCGAGTACATCATGAGAAACGCTGGGCTGGAAGAAGCACAAGCTGGAATCAAGATTGCCGGGAGAACTATCAATAACCTCAGATATGCAGATGACACCACCGTTATGACAGAAAGTGAAGAGAAACTAAAACGCCTCTTGAGGAAGGTGAAAGAAGTGAGTGAAAATGTTGGCTTAAAGCTCAACATTCAGAAAACAAAGATCATGGCATCCGGTCCCATCATTTTGTGGGAAATAGATAGGGAAACAGTGGAAACAGTGTCAGACTTTATTTTTTTGGGCTCCAAAATCACTGCAGATGGTGATTGCAGCCATGAAATTAAAAGAAGCTTACTCCTTGGAAGAAAAGTTATGACCAACTTAGATAGCATATTGAAAAGCAGAGATATTACCTTGCCAACAAAGGTCTGTCTAGTCAAGGTTATGGTTTTTCCAGTGGTCATGTATGGATGTGAGAGTTGGACTGTAAAGAAAGCTGAGCACTGAAGAATTGATGCTTTTGAACTGTGGTGTTGGAGAAGATCTTGAGAGTCCCCTGGACTGTAAGAGATCCAACCAGTCCATCCTAAAGGAGATCAGTCCTGGGTGTTCATTGGAAGGACTGATGCTGAAGCTGAAACTCCAGTACTTTGGCCACCTCATTTGAAGAGTTGACTCATTGGAAAAGACTCTGATGCTGGGAGGGATTGGGGGCAGGAGGAGAAGGGGACGACAGAGGACGAGATAGCTGGATGGCATCACCGACTAGATGGACATGAGTTTAAGTGAACTGCGGGAGTTGGTGATGGTCAGGAAGGCCTGGCATGCTGCAATTCATGGGTTCGCAAAGAGTCGTACACAACTGTGCAACTGAACTGAACTGAACTGAACTTGCATGAAATGTTCCCTTGGTATCTCTAATTTTCTTCTAGAGATCTCTAGTCTTTCCCATTCTATTGTTTTCTTCTGTTTCTTTGCACTGATCACTGAGGAAGGCTTTCTTATGTCTCCTTGCTATTCTTTGGAACACTGCATTCAGATGGGTATATGTTTCCTTTTCTCCTTTGCTTTTCACTTCTTTTCTTTTCACAGATATTTGTAAGGCCTCCTCAGACATCCATTTTGCTTTTTTGCATTTCTTTTTCTTGGGATCTTCTTGATCCATGTCTCCTGTAGAATGTCACAAACTTCCATCCATAGTTCATCAGGCACTCTGTCTATAAGATCTTGTCCCTTAAATCTATTTCTCATTTATTAGTCACATGGACCACAGCCTTTAGTACATAAAGACATTCAAATTCAAAGAGTTAAGAAATTTAATCTTATAAATCAGAGGGAATAAGAAATTTAGTCAATTTAAACAAGTTAATGAATAAATCTGATGGTCATGGATTGATTCTTCAGCCTTTTGCATTAAACATATATTTGAGTCAGGATTTTCTTGGTAGCTCAGTTGGTAAAGAGTCCACCTGCAACACAGGAGACCAGGGTTTGATCCCTAGGTCAGGAAGATCCTCTGGAGGAGGAAATGGCAACTCACTCCAGTATTCTTGGCTGGGAAAGCCCATGGATAGAGGAGCCTTGCAGGCTATAGTCCATGGTGTCCCAAACAGTTGGACACAGCTGAGCCACTAAACCACCACCACTACCACATTTGAATCCTGGCTTCTGCCATACACTAGTTTTGTGATCTTGGACAAGTATTTAAACTTGAACTTCACTTTCACTATCTATAAAGTGAGGATGATTTGTAATACTGACAATTCTTATGAAAAGTATGGATAACATATCTTTCTTGAAATATTAATAATACTTCACATCAATTGTGAAGTTGGTATGTGTAGATAATAAGGTCACATATCTCCTAGGTGAGTAAAAGAAGAGCAAAATCTCAGTGATTAAGAATTCAGGCCCAAAGGTCTTTCTACTAAGCATTGTTGAAGATACCTAATTCTCAAACTAATTTCTGTCCTATAGAAGCTTTGGTATAGATTTACACTTGTATGTTTCAGTAATAAAATACAAGACTAATCATAAGAAGTATGTAACACACAATGTCTAGTAATATAGTAAAAGAACTTGTTCTCTGAGGGTAACTTGAGGAATTCTTTAACATCTTTGTATAAATTCTATTTTTTTTAATCTAAAGTATCTCACTGTCTCTCAGGAAGAATTCTTCTGTATGATTTGGCTGAGGTTCTTGTACATGCAAACATATTCTAGTTATATATGTTCGTGAAGTGGTAATAAAATATGCATAACATTTTTTATCTCATGTTTCTATAGGAAACTAACATGTATTCCAGCTTCTAAAAGTGAACTGCTTTTCATCATGCCTTATTTTACACTAGTGTATCCCATCTTACTGTTATTTATATATACACTTAAGCTGCAGTCACAGTGAAAACTTAAAAAAAAACAAACAAACCTGCTTCCAGCATAAAGAAAAGTAGATCTGAGTTGAAATCTTAGCAAATTATTTATTTTTCCACAAGTTTTAAGCGTGAGTTTTCCAATTCTAGTTTTTCTTGTATTCAGATTACAAGTCAGCAACAATTTCACTGTCATATTCACTGTCATATAGAAAATTAAAACTGCTCCTACCTTCTTAAGGTGTTCAAATCTTTAGTGACAGAATCTTGGGTGAATTATCCTGGAAGTCAGTTTTCTAATGGTTTTCTTCTGGTTGTCTCAAGATATTGAATGCTGCCAAGAAAGAAAGCATTTTAATTTTTGGTTGTTTTCATATTAATTATTCTATATTTTTGGATACAATATTCCCCAAAGATGCACATAACACTGAATTTATATATCTTGATTAAATAGTACTTAGAAAAATTATGAAGTTAGATTCTTAAAAAGGAATATTTTAACTATTCATATAATTTCCCTCTAGCATGTGGTACAATTTTTAGAATTGGTGCTTCTTTCAAATTTGTCATCTATTAGAGTGTAAGACTTCTAAGTTTATTAGTAATACAAATGTTATGACTGAATTAGAAAAGCTTCTCTAATCACTGAAAGGTCTTTGAAAGCTCCAAAATAATTATATCTTGTAATTATCAGAAAGTAAAGTTCCCCAATCAATCCTACAGTCAAGAAGCATTTACTGGTTCTGAGCCTGCAGCTATGTGTGGATAAGATTAGCTGCTAATTATAGGGATGGAAAATAAAGGTGAAATAAGTTTTTCATTTTAATATTTTAATGAGGTTGTTTTCTGCCCTTACGAAAGCTTCCAAATCTAGAGGACGGAATGTAATTGCACTTTAAGAATCAATTAAAAGGAAAGGACTGTATTTCAAATGTTATATAAAATAAATAAATATGCTGAATACTCATGCTATAATTAGTAGTTTAGTTTTATATGCCAACTCATTTATTCAGTGGATTGAATTAAGAAAATGCATAGACTGACAAATAAGCAAATTTTAGTATTTAATGACCTAATAATTATTGCCATATTGTCTGTAAGGATGGCTTTTCTAATCTGTTTGTTTTGTTTTAAACTGTACACTTTTAAATTCCATTATTAGGAAATCAATGATCTAGACCATTTTTTCCTAAACTATCTTCCACTGAACACCAATTTTACTAATAAGCTATTACATGTGGTAAAAAAACATCAGCTATATTTTGGAAATCCTTAGCTAAATGAAATGGTGATGATTATTAATTTGATTCTATAAACTTTTTATATGTACTTTAACTCTTCATTTGAGGGTAGCATGATGTAGAATTTCCCAGACTTAATAAATCAGAGAACCAGAGTCCCCTGGAACACATTTTGGGATATATTAAGCTAGATTTCATCCATTTTCAGGCTTTATTGATTAAAAAAGCAAACTAATCCATATGATAGTAGTTTCCACTACTCTGATACTTTTAGAACCAGTTTCCTCAAATCTCCACCTAGTTAATTTCTTTATACATTGTAATGGCATTAAAAAATTCTAGGTTATGTTTTTTGCAACAATATTTCTCGAATGTCATCTTTTAACTACCACCAATCACCAGTTTTTTAAAAAAAGTCATTATCACTGATCTTATCTAATAATAGTTAATTACTATTTTTATTATAATAATTATATCACATAAATAAAATATTATTTTACAAGCTTCAATAAAGTTATCTATTCAGGTTGATTTATAAAGACAATGATGTGGTCAAATTCCACTGTCAGTTTCATCTCCTAAATGTGTCTTTACTAAATGTGATTAGAAGTCATTGAAAATGGCATCCTAGATTGGAATGAACGTGTCAGATATTTACATATATTCAACTAACAGAACCAGAGTCACTTTAGCATTCTTCCCACTCCAGTATTCTTGCCTGGAGAATTCCATAGACAGAGGAGTCTGGTGGGCTACAGTCTGCGGGGTCACACATAGTCAGACACAACTGAGCAACTTTCACTGACTTTTGGTTCTGAAGACTATATCCTGTCTGCAGAAGACCAAAAAAAAAAAAAGGGACAAATTTCATTCAAAAACTGGTCTTGAAAACTTTTAACTTGGCAGACAGAATTAGTGTTTCTAACTCACTCCTCTTGCTCTGGCTTTTGATATTTATTTCTTCACTATTTGTGGTGGCCTTTGGAGTGATTTTAAAATATACTTAATACTTCATCCATTTCTTTGACCAATAATAAAAGACATGTTGAGAAAGAATAAAACTGTTGGGTATCAATCTGTTTAGACCTCAGTTCAATCATTTGAAGATATTATCTTGCTGTCTTATCAACATTAAGAAATCATGATATTTCAGGCCTTAGGGTTTAGGCAAATATGGATAATGAAAGCATCATTGAGATTTGCCACTTGAGAAGCACTTGAATATCATAAAACTGATTTTTAGTGGCATTACTCATGTCAGGAAAAGATCTTTTAATTTCACTTTGCAATTTCAAATCTCCCACTGATTTTCTAAGAATATTAAGCAGGAAGAAGTAGTTAGTAGCAGAGAAGTATACAAATAAATCAAGTTTATGTCCAGAGTGGTGAAAGTGTGACCTCAGTGACCATGAATTGAATTCATTTACAATTGGTTGTTTATTTCTCTTTAAGAATAAAACTAGGTATTATTGGATTTCAGATATGATTTCTTTTTCTTATATACAAACGTCTTCCCCTGTTGTACACAGAGAGCTGAAACATTATCAGAACTGATACCATTGTGTTTTCTAGTTTATATTATAACCTACAGCATAATAATTACCTAAACCAAAAACATGTACTTTTCTGGTACATGCATTCAGTTCAGTTCAGTCACTCAGTTGTGTCCGACTCTTTGCAACCCCATGAATTGCAGCACGCCAGGCCTCACTATCCATCATCAACTCCCGGAGTTCACTAAAATTCATGTCCATTGAGTCAATGATGCAATCCAGCCATCTCATCCTCTGTCATCCCCTTCTCCTCCTGCCCTCAATCCCTCCCAGCATCAGGGTCTTTTCCAATGAGTCAACTCTTCAAATGAGGTGGCCAAAGTATTGGAGTTTCAGCTTCAGCATCAGTCCTTCCAATGAACACCCAGGACTGATCTCCTTTAAGATGGACTGGTTGGATCTCTTGCAGTCCAAGGGACTCTCAAGAGTCTTCTCCAACACCACACTTCAAAAGCATCAATTGTTCGGCACTCAGCTTTCTTCACAGTCCAACTCTCACATCCATACATGACCACTGGAAAAACCATAGCCTTGACTAGATGGACCTTTGTTGGCAAAGCAATGTCTCTGCTTTTCAATATGCTATCTAGGTTGGTCATAACTTTCTTTCCAAGGAGTAATTGTCTTTTAATTTCATGGCTGCAATCACCATCTGCAGTGATTTTGGAGCCCCCAAAATAAAGTCTGCCAGTGTTTCCACTGTTTCACCCTCTATTTCCCATGAAGTGATGGGACCAGATGCCATGATCTTAGTTTTCTGAATGTTGAGCTTTAAGTCAACTTTTTTCACTCTCCACTTCTACTTTCATCAAGAGGCTTTTTAGTTTCTCTTCACTTTCTGCCATAAGGGTGGTGTCACCTGAATACCTGAGGTTATTGATATTTCTCCCGGCAGTATTGATTCCAGCTTGTGCTTCATCCAGCCCAACATTTCTCATGATGTACTCCACATATAAGTTAAATAAGCAGATATTATTAAGGCAAAATAAAAAGTTGCCTTGCTATTGTCTCATAAAGTGTGAATAGTATATACAAAGAGCATTAATTCAATTCAACATATTAAATACTTTCTTGAAATGTACAGCAAGGCATATCAATACTGGTGAGCATAACTGCTCTAATACTTTTAGTACCAATGACGTATAATGTGGCATAATCTTTCCATATGGAAATGTGGATAAAACACATTTCTTCTTAGAGTATAATGATTGCCACTAAACTTATACTGATTTTAAAAGTTTATGTCAGTTTTATGACATCTTCCTATTTTTTATTGTGAGGACTCATCAGTGTTGAAAGAAATATTTGTTTTTTGATTCTTTTCTAAGTATTTACTTACAAAAATTTTCTGTTTCATACTTTCAATCATTACCTTGAGGTTTTTATGTTGAAGACTCTATTGGTTTCCCAGAAAAAAATCAGTACTATTTTGGAAAATAAAATGAAAGCATTTATGGCTTCATGCTATTATATGTCAATACCACCATGCTACTATATGTCAATACCACCATCTTTTCATTTTGAAATGATGTGGCATCTTGCTAAATTATGTGTGTTATTATTTAATGCCTAAGTTCTTTTTCAGTTCATGGAATATTTTTCAGACATTCATCCACATTTATGAATTAAATCCCTCCAAAAGCAGAATAATTGTGTCTGTCATTGTCTGCTGCTCCCTACCCAGCCCACCCCCCGACCCCCAATCCATTAGCCTCTCTTTGTCCTCCTTTCTGGTCCTAAGGAATGCATCATCTGAGCCAACCTATTATGAGGAAGATGCTGGTTGACTATAGCCAGCAGAAGGAAGCAGGCAGATTAAACTGTAAAAGATTAAAGAGTAGGACTAGAGAAAGGTGTTTTCCTTAGTGCTTTCCTTGAAGAAGCTGAATTCTTCCATACCCCAGATTCAGACTGATGTACTTTTTCTGCTCTCACATTGCCCCACTAATGCTATTTCCCTATTTTTCTGGGACTTTGCCACTTCCTAACAGTTCTTGGATATTTTACCTTCCTTTATTTGATCTTTTAAGATAGCCATACGTTTATAAGTGATTCCTTAGTAGTACTTCTTCACTTAATAATCTGAGTGAAATTTCTTCTTGCTAGCACCTAGATTCAAACAGTAGTTTAGCAAATGCAAATATAAATGATAACAAAGATAATATACACAATACATAAGCATTAAAATAAATTAAAATGGATAAAATAAGAGAATAATAAGATCTTATGGTGCACGTGCTGCTTATAAAACATTTACTAGAAAGTAGTGAGGTTCTTTAAATACATTAATCATTAATTTTGTATTTAAGTTTCAATTCTAATTAAAACTTGTTATTGCTTTATTTTTCACAACTGCTGCTACTGCTAAGTCCCTTTAGTTGTGTCCGACTCTGTGTGACCCCATAGACAGCAGCCCACCAGGCTCCCCTGTCCCTGGGATTCTCTAGGCAAGAACACTGGAGTGGGTTGCCATTTCCTTCTCCAATGCATGAAAGTGAAAAGTGAAAGTGAAGTCGCTAAGTCATGTCTGACTCCTAGCGACCCTATGGACTGCAGCCTACGAAGTTCCTCCATCCATGGGATTTTCCAGGCAAGAGTACTGGAGTGGGGTGCCATTGCCTTCTCCATTTTTCACAAAGAATCAATTAAAATGTAGTCTATTAAATAATAAGAAAAATAATTTGAAGCTTTAAGATCTTGAGGGAAAAATACATATAAACTAACAAGTAAATTTAAGAATAGATAAAAGTCTAGTTTTAGTTACATATAAGCATGTAAACAAATACATTTCAAAGAATTAAATAGGTAAATGAGAAAAAGGCAAAGCAAGAAAACAACTTATTACTTCCCAGGTCCAACAGATAAGGATCTTAGATGTGGATACTCTCTCCAAACAAGTATAAGGCTTAACATTTGAAAACTCAACAACTCTTTGTAAATACATTAGAGCAGTGATGTCACAGCAAATTGCTTGTCTCAACATTAAAGTGACAGACAGGCAGATGCAGAAGAAAAGCACAACTTAGTATAGCAGAAATCCCCAAGCATACATCTCCTTGCGAACCAGTGCCGGTATAGAAAAACCTGAATTGTAACTAAGGAATTGCTGCAGGCTCAGTATGGAAAAATATGTGAGTTTAAAACTCAGGGGAAAAATACAAATATATGACATTACCTATATATGAAATCTAAAAAAGGTGGTACCAATGAGCTTATTTATAAAACATAAATAGAGTCACAGATGTAGACAACAAACTTATGGTTACCCATGGGGGAAAGTAGAGGGAAGAAGGATAAATTGGGTATTGGGATTAACATATACACACTATTATATTTAAAATAAATAATTAATAAGGACCTACTGGATAGCACAGGGAACTCTACTCAATATTCTATAATGGCCTATATGGGAATAGAATCTAAAAAAGAGTGGCTATACAGATACGTATAATTGATTCTTTTTGCATATAGCAAAAACTAACACAACATTGTAAATCAACTACATTCCGATAAAAATCTGGAAAAAAAAAAAGAAAAAAGCACTTCAGGAAAACAAATCATAGGGATTCCTTATTGTGAGTTTTATCTCCTGGAGTTCTACAGGGTCTCTCAGTGAATATTAGATAAAAATCCTGTAGAGGATTGAAGTAGCCTTTTTTTTTTTTTTTTGGAAGTAGCCATCTTGAAATACATAAGACCATTCTGTTCATAATAAGGCCCACTCTCAAGAGTAACTCTTTACCAAAGCCTAACCTGTTGGAATTTTAACAGAGCCTAACTGACCTAGAGGGAAAGCAATACCCAATTTCACCCCACACTAGCCTTCCATGTCAACAAAGGAAAATATCTGACTTTAGACACCTCCAGTCTTTCTGTTCTACTTAAAGCAGGAAAAAAATCCTGAGTGACATTGTGAAGTTCACAGCCTGTGGGCATAGGCATACTAAGAGACTGAGACCTAATAATTGGTCTATATAACTTTTCTCCTCACTCCACACCTTACCACATTACCAAAAGCCTATTATAGCAATGCCTTTTATCCAGTATACTTTGTGTGGTTATCAAGAAAAAAAAATTACAAGATACAACAAAAGGCGAAAAGTACAGTCTGAAGAGTCAGAGCAAGCTAGGCATCAGAAGCATACTCAGATAAAGAAAGGATGTTGGAATTATCAAACTAGAAATTTGAAAAAAAATTATATGATTAATATGCTAACAGCTCTAGTGGAAAAAGTAGACAGCATTCAAGAACATATGGGTAATGTAAGTAGAGAGATAGAAGTTCTGAGAGAATCAGAAAGAAAAGTTGGTATTCAAAATCACTGTAACAGAGAAGAATGCTTTTGATGGGCTTACTGGTATACTGAACATGGATGAGGAAAAACACCTATGAGCTTGAGGATCTGTTAATAGAAACTTCCAAAAGGGACCACAAAGAGGAAAAAAAAAAAATACTGCAATAAATGAAATAGAATATCCAAGAACTGTGGAACAAATACAAATGCATTACATACACATAATGAGAAAACCAAGAGAAGGAAGGGAAAAAGGAAAAGAAGGAAAATTAGAAGCAATAATGATGGAGAGTTTCCACAAATTGATATTGGACACCAAACTATAGACAGAGGAGTCTCAGATAATACTAGGAAGGATCCATACCAAAAGAAAATCTGCACTAAGGCATGCCATATTGAAACTGCAGAAATCAAAGATGAAGAAACAATCTTGGAGAAGACCAAGGAAAAATAGCTCATTTATGAAGGAAAAAAGAGAAGAATTATATTTGACATTTCTTCAGAAATCATGCAAGCAAGAATAGAGTGAGGTGAAAATTTTAAATTGTTGAGAAAAAGGAAAAAAAAAAAAAAAACAAGCTTCAATTTTATATCATAAATTTATCCTTCAAAAATGTAAGTTAAATAAAAATTTTCTAAGACAAAAATTGAGGGAATGTGTGGTCAGTAAACTTATCTTGAAAAAAAAATTAAAAGAAGTTCTTTAGAAAGAAGGGAAGTAAGGCTAAAATTCAATTCTACATCAAGAAAGAAAGACAATTAGAGGAGTAGGTGAAGGAAACATCAAAACTTTAATTTTTATTATTCTGACTTTATCTAGCAGATACAAGTTTATTCAAAATAAAAATAGCAAAAATGTATTTGATGATTCTGTTATGTATAAGTGAAATGAATGACAGAAATCTCACAATGAGTGAGAAGAAAGAATTTGGAATATTGTTATTATAAGTCCTTGAGCTTTCTGTTAACTGGTGCAGTGATATTTAAAAGTGAACTTATATTAGGTTTATATTGAAAATTCTAGGGCAGACAACAGGGTTAAAAGAAGAGAGGAATAACTGGTATGCTAAAAAGGAAAAGAAAACAGAATCATATAAAATGGTCAGTTAAAACCAAAAAGGGCAAAGAAAAGAATGGAATAACAAACATAAGAAGGACAAGGGTAATAAACAGAAACAGTAACAAACACATTAGATATGAATCCAAATATGGGGCTTCCCTGGTGGATCAGACAGTAAAGAATCCATTTGCAATGCAAGAGACTTGTGTTCATTATTGAGATATGTGAGAAGGTAGGAATAAAATAGTCTTTGTTTGCAGATACAATGTGATTATCTATGTAGAACCTGAAAAGATCCTCAATAAAGCTCCTAATTAGTTATATAGAAAATTTTCAGGATATAAGGTTAATATACAAAAACTAATTATTTTCTTGTTTACCATCAGTGAATAAGTGGAATTTGAAATAAAAATCATGATACCATTTACATTAGACCCCAAATAAATGAAACGTTTCAATACAAATCTAACAAAGTATATGTTCAAGATCTATATGTGGAAAGCTACAAAACTGATGACTAAATAGATATTCCATTCAGATCAGTTCAGTCGCTCAGTAGTATCTGACTCTGTGATCCCAAGAGCCACAGCACACCAGGCCTCCTTGTCCAACACCAACTACTGGAGTTTACCCAAACTCATGTCCATTGAGTCAGTGATGCCATCCAAGCATCTCATCCATTGTCCTCCCCTTCTTCTCCTACCCTCAATCTTTCCCAGCATCAGGGTCTTTTCGAAGGAGTCAACTCTTCACATTAGATGGCCAAAGTATTGGATTTTCAGCTTCAGCATCAGTCCTTCTGATGAACACCCAGGACTAATCTCCTTTAGGATGGACTGGTTGGATCTCCTTGCAGTCCAAAGGACTCTCAAGAGTCTTCTCCAACACCACAGTTCAAAAGCATCAATTCTTCCGTGCTCAGCCTACTTTATAGTCCAATTCTCACATCCGTACAGGACCAATGGAAAAACCATAGCCTTGACTAGATGGACCTTTGTTGGCAAGCAATGTCTGTGCTTTTTAATATGCTGTCTAGGTTGGTCATAACTTTCCTTCCAAGGAGTAAATGTCTTTTAATTTCATGGCTGCAATCACCATCTGCAGTGATTTTGGAGCCCAGAAAAATAAAGTCTGCCACTGTTTCCACTGTTCCCCCATCTATTTCCCATGAAGTGATGGGGCCAGATGCCATGATCTTCGTTTTCTGAATGTTGAGCTTTAAGCCAACTTTTTCACTCTCCTCTTTCACTTTGATCAAGAGGCTCTTTAGTTCTTCTTCACTTTCTGTCATAAAGGTGGTGTCATCTGCATATCTGAGGTTATTGATATTTCTCCCAACAATCTTGATTCCACCTTGTGTTTCCTTCAGCCCAGCATTTCTCATGATGTACTCTGCATTTAAGTTAAATCAGCAGGGTGACAAGATACAGCCTTGACGTACTCCTTTTCCTATTTGGAACCAGTTTGTTGTTCCATGTCCAGTTCTAACTGTTGCTTCCTGACCTGCATAGAGGTTTCTCAAGAGGCAGGTCAGGTGGTCTGGTATTCCCATCTCCTTCAGAATTTTCCACAGTTTATTGTGATCCACACAGTCAAAGGCTTTGGCATAGTCAATAAAGCAGAAATAGATGTTTTTCTGGAACTCTCTTGCTTTTTCCACGATCCAGCGGATGTTGACAATTTGATCTCTGGTTCCTCTGCCTTTTCTAAAACCAGCTTGAACATCTGGAAGTTCATGGTTCACATATTGCTGAAGCATGGCTTGGAGAATTTTGAGCATTACGTTACTGGAATGTGAGATGAGTGCAATTGTGTGGTAGTTTGAGCATTCTTTGGCATTGCCTTTCTTTGGGATTGGAATGAAAACTGACCTTTTCCAGTCCTATGGCCACTGCTGAGTTTTCCAAATTTGCTGTCATATTGAGTGCATGACTTTCACAGCATCATCTTTTAAGATTTGAAGTAGCTCAGCTGGAATCCCATCATCTCCACTAGCTTTGCTTGTAGTGATGCTTTCTAAGGCCCACTTGACTTCACATTCCAGGATGTCTGGCTCTAGGTCAGTGATCACATTATCGCGATTATCTGGGTCTTGAAGATCTTTTTTGTACCATTCTTCTGTGTATTCTTGCCATCTCTTCTTAATATCTTCTGCTTCTGTTAGGTCCATACCATTTCTGTCCTTTATTGAGCCCGTCTTTGCATGAAATGTTCCCTTGGTATCTCTGATCTTCTTGAAAAGGTCTCTAGTCTTTCCCATTCTATTGTTTTCCTCTACTTCTTTGCATTGATCACTGAGAAAGGCTTTCTTATCTCTCCTTGCTATTCTTTGGAACTTTGCATTCAAATGGGTATATCTTTCCTTTTCTCCCTTGCTTTTCACTTCTCTTCTTTTCAAAGATATTTGTAAGGCCTTTTCAGACAGCCATTTTGCTTTTTTGGATTTCTTTTTCTTGGGGATGGTCTTGATCCCTGTCTCCTTTACAATGTCATGAACCTCTGTCCATAGTTCATCAGGCACTCTATCAGATCTAGTCCCTTAAATCTGTTTGTCACTTCCACTGTATAAACATAAGGGATTTGATTTACATATTCACACATAAAAAGACTCAATGTTGTCAAGATGTTTTTTATTCCTAACATGATCTATAAAGTCAACGGAATCCTACTCAAGATCCTGGCAATTTATTTTGTAGAATATGAGAAACTGATAATAATGTTGTATGTAGAGACAAAAGACTCAGACTAATTAACTTGATACTAAAGGAGAACAAAATTGGAGGGCTCATGATACCTAACTTCAACACTTACTTCAAAGTGTACATGTTGACAAGTGTTGACAAGGCATTGCAGTGCTCATGAAAGAGTAGATCAATTAACCAATTGAACAGAATAGAGAACCCAGGGAGCCAGTGGGTGTATGGGGATTCCTGTATATTCTGCTCAAGTTTACTATGAACCTAAAATTGCTCTAAAAGTAGTCTATTTATCACATTGTTAAGAAAAAAATGGAATTATTTCCTGGGTACCAATTTTTTAACTAACATATCTTAGTCATGAAATTATTTACTCAAAAATAAACACAGATTTGGGGTTTGTATTTATAAAGATAGGACTTCCCAAGTGGCACTGGTGGTAAAGAACCCACCTACCAATGCAGGAGATTTAAGAGATGAGGATTAATCTTTAATTTTTGTTCAATATATACCTTCTTTTTAAATAAAGCAATGCATAGTTACATGTAAATGGCATGTTCAGTGTTATCTATTACTTTGCAATTGGAGTGCTATTTACATATTGTAGTGAATTGAATTGTACATCCACCTTGAAGATATGTCTAAATCCTTTCATGCTCCTAAGACCTGATTACTATTAGAAAGCTAAAAAAGTGAGTCTTAGGAATTACATTTCAAATTCCACAGGTTCCAGAAAGTTATCATTTGAGTTTGTTCATCATGTTCCTGTATAGTTTCTGCTGCAGTTTCCTTAACAACACACTTCTCTACGTTAGAGCATGATATATGGAATCCCTAAAGAAGGAACTTGTGAGCATCTTGTTTCTTCCAAGTAAGAATCTTGGAGGCTTTGACAGCAATAGATATAAACCACATGAGTAAGATTTTAGTAAATTTCTAGATTATTACTTCATTCAGTTGCTTATGAAATTTATAAGCAGTGATAATATGGCAGATTTTTGCCTCAAGAAGTCTTATAATTTACTTCTGTTGACACAGATGTATGTTCTTGGAAAGATTGATTTTATATTTTATTAAAAATTCTTGGGGGGGTTGAGAAAAAAGTAGACTTGATATTAAAAAGCAACATTTGCAAGGAGACTTGGTTATATCCCTTGCATGTATGTCTGAAAGACTGAGAAAATGCTCTCTAGAGCACCTCTTCGGAAAACTAGATTGCTGTTAAACAAGGGAGGTTGTTTCTGAGGGAACAGCCAGCTTGGTGGACTGGATAAAATAGCCTTTTAGCATTAGTACAATGTAGAAATGTATGACTATACATGTGTAGATATATGTGTACAGAGTAATGATCTATTGGGGTAGGAAATGAGCAAAAGTATTATATCAACAATACAAAGAAATAAAATGTAATGACTTTTCGATATTATTTTTAGATTATTAAAAAATAGTTATTTTGTTGTAATGGAGATGTCAACATATCCTTAAATATTTAAAAAATATGTTTTAAAAAACCCTCTTATAGTAATCCTTTAGCTATCACTATTTTTAAAAAAATTTTAGTCCCAAAGCAGCTTGGAGGAGTGGAATGGGGTGGGTGTATGGGTGGGGAACTTAAAGAGAGATGGTCATATATATATATACTTATGGTGGGTTCATGTTGTTGTATGGAAGAAACCAACAAAATACTATAAAACAATTATCCTCCATTAAAAATAAATTCATTTTTTAAAAAGCAATCTTATATCAATGTTCAGCCTCTAAATAGATGTCTTCCTTTTATCACTCCCCATAGGAAGCCAGGGAGAAATTTTAAGAGCTGGAATTAGTCTCACTTGCTGACATCAATGTACACTCAAAATTATGAACTGCCCTTAGCTCTTATGAATGACTATCTGCTATATCCTCAGAGACTCCTTGAAGACACTTTAGAGTCCCTTGGACTGCGAGGAGATCCAACCAGTCCATCCTAAAGGAAATCAGTCCTGAATATTCATTGGAAGGACTGATGCTGAAGCTGAAACTCCAATACCTTGGCCACCTGTTGCGAAGACCTGACTCATTTGAAAAGACTTTGAAGCTGGGAAAGATTGAGGGCAGGAAGAGAAGGGGATGACAGAGGATGAGATGATTGGATGGCATCACTGACTTGATGGACATGAGTTTGAGTAAGCTCTGGGAGGTGGCGATGGACAGGGATGCCTGGCATGCTGCAGTCCATGGGGTCACAAAGAATTGGACACGACTGAGCAATTGAACTGAACTGAACAGAGACTCCTACTATAAGACTACCTATTTCTTTCATTTATTTCCTCTAACATCAATTAGGCTTGATAAAGCAGAAAAAGCCAAATGTCACATTTGGTGTGTTTCTGGATGACTGCATTGATTTTCAGCTTGTGGATAAATTCAATTACATGCAGCATTCAGAGGTTTCTGTAATTGTAATTTTGTTGGATCTCTTCACTCAATAACTTCTCAATTTCCTAATCTCCTGTAAGGTCAAATATAGCAGAGTGTAGAGTAATTTTTTTTAAAGCAGTACATGAATAAAATTCAATACCTAATAATAAGCAAAGCAAATGCTATTAAACACTCAGCATTTGATGTTTAAATTCCTATTAATTGCAGAGTACCATCTGCTCAATTTCTGTGGCTCCATGGTATCTGAAATCCTGGACCCATGATTTAGAAAAGAAAAGCTGAATTTCTACCTCAGTGCTTTGGATTTATCAATATGAATATTTGAGAGAATTAATTATAAATTCTTGGAGCTTTAGTTTACATTATAAAGTTTGTATCAATATATACAAAAACACCTCCAAAAAAGAGCACAAATAAGAGTACTTTTCCAGGAGAAGATACAGGAGGGAGAGAGGAAGAGAAGATGGGAGAGTGATAATGAGAGCGCTATTTCCAGGAGTATTTGTATAGAGTTTGATGGGGGAAGCTGTTTTTCTGTTAGACTTTCTTACTACTTATCTCATATACAGTCACTTGACTTATCACTACGTATTTCTGCTTACTAACTCAAACTGGAAATTGTCAATTGCCACATGATGGCATACACACACACACACACATATTATAATGTACAACAAAAACACAATTTATTTCATTCCATTTAGTTCAGTTCAGTTCAGTCGCTCAGTCATGTCCGACTCTTCGCGACCTCATGAATCACAGCACACCAGGCCTCTCTGTCCATCACCAACTCCAAGAGTTCACCCAGACACACATCCATCAAGTCAGTGATGCCACCCAGCCATCTCATCCTCTGCCGACCCCTTCTCCTCCTGCCCCCAATCCCTCCCAGCATCAGAGTCTTCTCCAATGAGTCAACTCTTTGCATGAGGTGGCCCAAGTATTGGAGTTTCAGCTTCAGCATCATTCTCTCCAAAGAAATCCCAGGGCTGGTCTCCTTCAGAATGGGCTGGTTGGATCTCCTTGCAGTCCAAGGGATTCTCAAGAGTCTTCTCCAACACCACACTTCAAAAGCATCAATTCTTCAGTGCTCAACCTTCTTCACAGTCCAACTCTCACATCCATACATGACCACAGGAAAAACAATAGCCTTGACTAGACGGACCTTTGTTGGCAAAGTAATGTCTTTGCTTTTGAATATGCTATCTAGGTTGGTCATAACTTTCCTTCCAAGGGGTAAGTGTCTTTTAATTTCATGGCTGCAATCACCATCTGCAGTGATTTTGGAGCCCCAAAAACTAAAGTCTGCCACTGTTTCCACTGTTTCACCATCTATTTCCCATGAAGTGATGGGACCGGATGCCATGATCTTCATTTTCTGAATGTTGAGCTTTAAGCCAACTTTTTCTCTCTCCACTTTCACTTTCATCAAAAGGCTTTTTAGTTCCTCTTCACTTTCTGCCATAAGGGTGGTATCGTCTGCATATCTGAGGTTATTGATATTTCTCCTGGCAATCTTGATTCCAGCTTGTGTTTCTTCCAGTCCAGCGTTTCTCATGATGTACTCTGCATTTAACTTAAATAAACAGGGTGACAAGATACAGCCTTGACGTACTCCTTTTCCTATTTGGAACCAGTTTGTTGTTCCATGTCCAGTTCTAACTGTTGCTTCCTGACCTGCATAGAGGTTTCTCAAGAGGCAGATCAGGTGGTCTGGTATTCTCATCTCTTTCAGAATTTCCCACAGTTTATTGTGATCCACACAGTCAAAGGCTTTGGCATAGTCAATAAAGCAGAAATAGATGTTTTTCTGGAACTCTCTTGCTTTTTCCATGATCCAGCAGAAGTTGGCAATTTGATCTCTGGTTCCTCTGCTTTTTCTAAAACCAGCTTGAACATCAGGAAGTTCACGGTTCACGTATTGCTGAAGCCTGGCCTGGAGAATTTTGAGCATTACTTTACTAGCATGTGAGATGAGTGCAATTGTGTGGTAGTTTGAGCATTCTTTGGCATTGCCTTTCTCTGGGATTGGAATGAAAACTGACCTTTTCCAGTCCTGTGGCCACTGCTGAGTTTTCCAAATTTGCTGGCATATTGAGTGCAACACTTTCACAGCATCATCTTTCAGGATTTGAAATAGCTCCACTGGAATTCCATCACCTCTACTAGCTTTGTTCATAGTGATGCTTTCTAAGGCCCACTTGACTTCACATTCCAGGATGTCTGGCTCTAGGTCAGTGATCACATTATCGTGATTATCTGGGTCATGAAGATCTTGTTTGTATAGTTCTTCTGTGTATTCTTGCCATCTCTTCTTAATATCTTCTGCTTCTGTTAGGTCCATACCATTTCTGTCCTTTATCGAGCCCATCTTTGCATGAAATGTCCCCTTGGTCCTCTAATTTTCTTGAAGAGATCTCTAGTCTTTCCCATTCTGTTGTATTCCTCTATTTCTTTGCATTGATCACTGAGGAAGGCTTTCTTATCTCTTCTTGCTATTCTTTGGAACTCTGCATTCAGATGCTTATATCTTTCCTTTTCTCCTTTGCTTTTCACTTCTCTTCTTTTCACAGCTATTTGTAAGGCCTCCCCAGACAGCCTTTTTGCTTTTTTGCATTTCTTTTCCATGGGGATGGTCTTGATCCCTGTCTCCTGTACAATGTCACGAACCTCCGTTCATAGTTCATCAGGCACTCTATCTATCAGATCTAGGCCCTTAAATCTATTTCTCACTTCCACTGTATAATCATAAGGGATTTGATTTAGGTCATACCTGAATGGTCTAGTGGTTTTCCCTACTTTCTTCAATTTAAGTCTGAATTTGGCAATAAGGAGCTCATGATCTGAGTCACAGTCAGCTCCCGGTCTTGTTTTTGCTGCCTGTATAGAGCTTCTCCATCTTTGGCTGCAAAGAATATAATCAATCTGATTTCAGTGTTGACCATCTAGTGATGTCCATGTGTAGAGTCTTCTCTTGTGTTGTTGAAAGAGGGTATTTGTTATACCCAGTGCATTTTCTTGGCAAAACTCTATTAGTCTTTGCCCTGCTTCATTCTGTATTCCAAGGCCAAATTTGCCTGTTACTCCAGGTGTTCCTTGACTTCCTACTTTTGCATTCCAGTCCCCTATAATGAGAAGGACATCTTTTTTGGGTGTTAGTTCTAAAAGGTCTTTTAGGTCTTCATAGAACCGTTCAACTTCAGCTTCTTCAGCATTACTGGTTGGGGCATAGACTTGGATTACTGTGATAGTGAATGGTTTGCCTTGGAAATGAACAGAGATCATTCTGTCATTTTTGAGATTGCACCCAAGTACTGCATTTCAGACTCTTTTGTTCTGTCCTTTGTTTCCAGTATCATACCCTGTGTCAACTATGTCATACATTGATTCTTCATCTCAGCTCTGACCATTCACTTCCCAGTGATTTCCTAGTTTGTAGTTTTCTGTTTCTTTCCCCGTGAACCTCTTGCCCATATCTTGCCTTTTGTTTTGTATGGATAGTGGAAAGAGTGCTGATCTAGTTGTGAGATCTAGAATCTGAATGCTAGTTCTGCTAATTCTAAAACACTTCCCTCACTGAACCTCAAAATGCTCATGTGTGGTAGTTATCCCACAGGGCTCTTGTGAAGATTAAATAGTGAAGTGAATAAGTGAAGCAAGTCTGACCAGACTGAATGGCCTCTAGAGCATAAGACAATTATCTTAAATGACAATAATAGGACAGAAAAGCATGTATAAAACTTTTAACTAAATTTACTATTGAAACAGGTATTTTAGTAAGCCCTGTAAAGAAACTGATAAAATTGTAAATACCAGTTATTTTTAAGTTAGCAGAGATGCTTATTCATTTTATTTTTTATATGTCGCTGTTTTTACAAGTTTCTAATAAGTATGTTTTGACATAAGAGAAAATATGTATGATAAATCACTAGGGTAAATGAAAAGGAACATCTCATATTCTGGGAAAGGAATGAACAAGAGTAAGAAATAAAGTTGAAGTGAAAAATTTTAAAATAGAGTAAAGCAAAGATTGAATTACTTGCTGTCACTTAACTTCTAACTTCTGTTTTCTCTCTGAAGTAGAAGATAAAATGGTCCACTGAGAACTGAAAGGAAACAGTGTATAAGGGAACTTAAAATTATGCTGAGATGAAAAAAAAATTAACCTGCTGTTGATGATGTCAGAAATTGAAATAGAGAATTTAGACTCACTCTATTTAAGAAAAAACATAGATAATAGGTATATATAGATATTGATACAGATAAAGATATGGTTAGAAAGCAAAGGTGAATACAGAGAAGAATATTTTCTTATCATTGAAGGGCACCAAAAAAAAAAAAAAAAAAGGAAACAAAGAGAAAGCACAGTGATGCCAGGTATACACCAAATCAATGGGAACAACAAGCAAAGAAAATATGAATGCAAGGATACTCATCTAGATCAAATACAGCCCTGAAAATTAAGGGCAAAAACAGATGCAAGAGATAAAGTATGTTGGTGACTGGAAGTAGCCCATTCTGACAATTAGAATTTTGAGAAATAAAAACAAAACAAAAAGACTCAGAATGGCAGTGAGATGAGTAAGCACAATTAAGACAGCATTTTCATAAGACTTTCTTTCAGATCTATGGGAATCAAAAACAAAGGAGTGGGTGTAAAAGGACTGAAGGTGGCAAAATGTATGACTTTCAGCTCCCCAGGAATCAAGAAGTTTCTTTATGTAGGATGGGAGAGGCATTGAAAAGGCTACATTCCATAGCAAAGATACAGATTTGAAAATATATAACACTCAGCTGACTAGTGACCCAGGTTCAGGGACCAAGAGTATGAACAGATGATACAGTTTTTTAAAATGATTTGCTATAGACACAAGGCTGATAGAGCAAGTAATTATAAGATATTTTGTTGATAGGTTTTAGAGGATGTGGAAAATATCAAGGGGACTTAGAATAATTATTCAGCTATATGTGTAGTTAGTCTCCTAGTGTAAATTATTCAATTAGGGTATTTGAAATTGTTATACAGGTAATGTGAAAAATGTAACAGCATAAGCCTATGGCATGCCAATGAGAATGCTTGTTTGAAGTCAAATGAGAAACATGATATCTGCAGCTGGGTTGGTCAAAGAACTGAGAGAACAGATCGTTGAATTGATATTTTGTGCAGATTTTCAAATCACCAAAAAATGATTGTATGAGTCAAGGTAGAAAGAAAAGGGCTCCTGTTGTTAGAGAGATGTTTTTAATGTACAGACAATCTCTGTCTTAATTTGGTTCAACTCAAGAGTTTTCCAGATTTATGATGGTGCAAAAATGACACGCATTCTGTAGAAACTATACTTCAAATTGTGAATTTTGATTTTTTCTTGGGTTTTCAATATGCATTACAATATTCAAGATGCTGGGCAGAGGCAGCAGTCCATGCGGTCGCGAAGAGTCGGACAGGACTGAGCGACTGAACTCAACCGGACCTCTCTCTCTCTTTCCACAAACCCCTCACGTACAACTGAGATCTCTGGATACTCATATGTATCTCTGGTACTAGCTAACCTATCCACAAACTGATCAGTCCTTATGATCAGAAAATTTAAACAGCAATAACACAGTCTTCTCATGATGATGTTAGAAGCAAACCTCTTTTCACATCAACAAATTTGTTTCTAGATAACAAGGTCAGAAAACTAAATGCATGCAACACTGTTCCACAAGTCATGTGAATGATCACATTTCCTCGTTTTAGATGAATCGGCTCTGTTGATGAAATCTTTTCTGATAGGACTATTTGAGGCAGAACACAGCAAGGCTAGTTCTTAGTGTGCAACAGACACTTCTGTATACCCAGTGCAAAATTAACCACTTAGGAAAATCAAGAAGCAAATGTACTTGACTGGTCCTGGTGATGGAAAACGTATAGAAAAGGCCAAAACTTATTTACTTGTATGATCAGTTTATTTTCTTTAACAATCTGATAATGAGGAATGTTTAGATCTTCTGGTCCAATATGTGAATGGAAGCATATCATTGGGACAAGTAGGGTTCCCATGAGTTCCAGACAAATTTATACAATATATCTGGGAAAGGCAGAGCTAGAAACACTATAATACCGACTATGAATAAATGAGTAGAACATAAGTTTACAGAGGAGATTATATTGGCATATCTCCATTCTATCTATATTTATATCTATGTGTGTGTGGTATGTGTGCTCAGTTGCTCGGTCATGTCCAACTCTTTTCAACTCTATAAAACCTTCCAGGCTCCTCTGCCCATGGAATTTTCCAGGCAAGAATACTGAAGTGGGTTGCTGTTTCCTCCTCCAGGGGCTCTTCCCAACTCAGGATTGAACTCATATCTCTTGCATCTCCTGCATTGGCAGGTGGATTCTTTACCACTCTGCCACCTGGGAAGCCCATTCTATATGATACCCCTATTTATAGCTACATCTTCATCTACATTTGTGTACACATACATGTTTATATATGTACATGTCAAGTAACTTGCTTATGGTCACAGGTATTAAGTGGCAGTTCAGTTCAGTCGCTCAGTCATGTCCAACTCTTGGCGACTCCATGGACTGCAGCATGCTAGGCTTCCCTGTCCATCACCAACTCCTGGGGGCTGGCTCAAACTCATGTCTATCGAGTCAGTGATACCATCCAACCATCTCATCCTGTGTCGTCCCCTTCTCTTCCTGCTCTCAATCTTTCCCAGCATCAGGGTTCTTCCCAATGAGTCAGTTCTTCATATCAGGTGGCCACGGTATTGGAGTTTCAGCTTCAGCATCACTTCAGTTCAGTTGCTCAGTCGTGTCCGACTCTTTGCAACTTCATGGACTGCAGCACAAGTGGCAGAACAATATAGAACTCAGGTTTGGTTGGACCCAGTACTCCCTGTGGGAGAAGGCAATGGCACCCCACTCCAGTACTCTTGCCTGGAGAATCCCATGGGCGGAGGAGCCTGGTGGGCTGCAGTCCATGGGGCCGCTAAGAGCTGGACATGACTGAACGACTTCACTTTCACTTTCATGCATTGGAGACTTCACTTCACTTTCACGCATTGGAGACTTCACTTCACTTTCACTTTCATGCATTGGAGACTTCACTTCACTTTCATGCATTGGAGAAGGAAACAGCAACCCACTCCAGTGTTCTTGCCTGGAGAATCCCAGGGACGGGGAAGCCTGGTGGGCTGCCATCTATGGAGTCACACAAAGTCAGACACAACTGAAGCGACTTAGCAGCAGCAGCAGCAGTACTCCCTGTTCATAATTTCTAACCTTTTTGAAAGACTATGATTATTGCTTATTCATATGTTTTATCCCATCTATATGTGACTATGTTAAAAATTACCAAGTATATACTTACAAATATACATAAGTATTATGTATTCCATATGAACATGAAATATGTTTTAAAAAAAGTATATAAATTAGAAGAAAGAATGGGAATAATCTGATATAGGGATTAAGGCATAGTTATAAAATACACAAAATTAAGTTTCTGTGTGGTCTATACTATGATAATATTGTCCCTGGAAATGGTTTTGTAAGTTTGTAATTTTAGTTCTAAAAGTGAAGACTGGCCTTGGCATTAATGACAGCAGGAGTTTGTGAGACTGTTAATTGCAGTTATGACAAAAGTTAAGCTTAGTTCTGTTGATTCGTTTTGCCCAATCAAAGCTTGATAACAGGTGAATACATTAAGAGCAATAAGTAGTCTCAGTTTCTTATTGCTGATTGCAGTGATATTTTAAAGGTTCAAATCAATAATTAGGATAATTAAGTCATTCAGTGTCAACCCTCTATTCAGACATTTAAAACTTTTAAATAAATAGCTGGAATACATCCATATGACATTTAGTTATTCTGAGATGTTTTGCTCTATACATGATTACATACAAAGGAGGACTAATGATGTATTTACAAATACACTGAAGTATAAGAATTTGCAGTAGTTCTTAAAGTTAACTTCTGAAGAGGTAGAATAAGACATTGTTTAACTTGGATGCACAAAACTCTAACATTTCCATTTTCACGAAACATGTTCACTCATCCCATCGCCATTCAGAGAATTGGAGACAGCTGATAGGACCCCCCATGGTGTACTTGATCCATCTGTTCATCCATCAACCCTATGGTAAATATGCAAAGTGAGAGGTCTGCCTTAGGTCATGAAACCAAAGGCAAAATTCAGTCACGGCAGTTTAAAAAAGAAAAAGAAAAAGCCAACATACTTTTTGTTAGGCTAAATCTGTACCAAAGTTATTTTGTTGCCAATATAAAATTATCCAACTAAAATCTGAATGATGGGTCTCAAACAACTATGTCAAATCCTATTTTACATTTAACAATAATTTAACTGACAAGAAAAGAACTCAATTCAGTTCAGTTCAGTTCAGTCACTCAGTCGTTTCTGACTCTTTGAGACCCCATGAATCGCAGCACGCCAGGCCTCCCTGTCCATCACCAACTCCCGGAGTTCACTCAAACTCACATCCATCGAGTCAGTGATGCCATCCAGCCATCTCATCCTCTGTCGTCCCCTTCTCCTCCTGCCCCCAATCCTTCCAAGCATCAGAGTCTTTTCCAATGAGTCAACTCTTTGCATGTGGTGGCCAAAGTACTGGAGTTTCAGCTTTAGCATCATTCCTTCCAAAGAAATCCCAGGGCTGATCTCCTTCAGAATGGACTGGTTGGATCTCCTTGCAGTCCAAGGGACTCTCAAGAGTCTTCTCCAATTCCACAGTTCAAAAGCATCCATTCTTCGGCGCTCAGCCTTCTTCACAGTCCAACTCTCACATCCATATACGACCACTGGAAAAACCATAACCTTGACTAGATGGACATTTGTTGGCAAAGTCATGTCTCTGCTTTTCAATATGCTATCTAGGTTGGTCATAACTTTTCTTCCAAGGGGTAAGCATATTTTAATTTCATGGCTGCAGTCACCATCTGCAGTGGTTTTGGAGCCCCCCAAAATAAAGTGTGACACTGTTTCCACTGTTTCCCTATCTATTTCCCATGAAGTGATGGGACCAGAGGCCATGATCTTCGTTTGCTGAATGTTGAGCTTTAAGCCAACTTTTTCACTCTTCTCTTTCACTTTCATCAAGAGGCTCTTTAGTTCCTCTTCACTTTCTGCCATAAGGGATATAGTAAAATGTTTGTAAGAATAGTATTTACATTTTTTTATGGATAACTTGTAAGGACTCTGTAATTATATACATTTTTAGGTGTGGGAAGGGGGCTTCACACTGTATTCTGGATATGATGGTGGTAGTTTAGTCACTAAGTTGTGACCAACTGTTGTGACACCATGGAGAGTAGCTTGCCAGGCTCCTCTGTCCATGAAATTTCCCAGGCGAGAATACTGGAATGGGTTACCATTTCCTTCTCCAGAGGATCCTCCCAACCCAGGGATTAAACTTGTGTCTCCTGCATTACAAGTGGTCTCCTGCGTTGGAGGCAGATTCTTTACCACTGAGCCAGCATGTATAATGGTAAATTATAACAGTCCTCCACAAGTGGTCCATATGGTGTCTCCTTGTAACAGAACACCTTGATATCCTTAGTCCTTGATAGAAAATAATCTACATATTGAAACATGAAATTCTGCATGTTAAATTGTCAAAAATCTCTACCATCTACCTAAGTGATTAGACAAGGTTAAAAGTGTATTTATATAAAGCAAATACTTGTCTTGCAATATATTAAGAAAAAAGCATAGTCATGTTTTACCTTAATATACAGTGTTATACTTATTGAAGTCTATATGATATAAGTAACCTTGAATTCTAACTTCTATACCCATTTATTAATAGTATTTTTCTTACTCATTTATTCCTTCAACAAATATTATGATACATTAATTATGGATGTCATTTTAAAATATTAGGAATACTACAAAAAATGAGTTGCCCTCAAGTTTCTCATGGGAGAGACAGATAAGTAAGTATGTAATTAAAGTGCAATCTCATAAGAACTATTACAAACCCTACTTCAAGAGGATGAAGCGACCCATAGACAGGGTATATAATCTACGAAAACGTTATAGTGAAAGTGATCTCTAAGATGAGACTAAAAAATTAGTAGAATCAATGAGAGAAGGACAGAACATTCTATGTAGAAGGAATTGAATATGTAAAGTTCCAGAGGAGTTGATGGGTATGGCATCTTCAAGGAACCATAATGTTTTAAATATGGAGAGGACAGATTACAAATTGTGGTGGTGTAAGAATGATACTGTAATGGTCATAACAAGAGAGAAATTTAGTAGCTCTGGATTCAATAAGTCAGAGAGAATCACTACTTGACCAAAACAGTGAAAATAAGAATAAGAAGAAATGAAGTTAAGCAAAATCAGTTAATGATTTTCTAGAATAGTGAATGGAGTTTTGCACATAGTAATTTGAAATAAATAAAAAAACAATCATCAAATCAATAATACACAGAAAAATGTATGTAGAGGTCTGGTAAGCAGTGATTAGTCTCTTGGGAATGAATTCTGGAACACAGAAAAGATTTCTGGAAAACAATTACATATGACTGTGGGAGAGGAATGATTTTACATTCTTCTTTTAACATTTTTCTTATTTTTGAGCAGCCAGTGCTCAATGTTTTATGGAGGTGTATGACAGTTCAATCAAAGATAAAGATGAGTCACTTATTAACATTTTTAGATGCCATCTAATTCTCAGTCAGAAAATGGAAAGGGTTCATGGCAGATAGAAAAGTTTTAGGCAAAATATAATGAATAAGAGGTAATCTCCAATTCACTGGCATGGCAGTAAAAAATTGTTATATTTTTTTTGTGGGTGAAGGAAAACCATTGTTATAGATTGGAACCTGGTGGGCTACAGTCCATGGGGTCACAAAGAGTAAGACATGACTTAGCGACCAAACAGCAAACAGATCCCAGAGAGATCACTTTTCCCTTCTGCCATATGAGGACACAACAAAAAGACTGCTCTCTATGAACCAGGAAATGGGCTCTCATCAGACATTAAATTTTCTGGCCTCTTGTATCTTGGACTTTCCAGTCTCCAGAATTGTGAGAGAGAGAAAAAAAAATCCCATGTTTATAAGCCACCCAGTGCATTGTATATTGTTACAGAAGTCATAATGGATTAAGGTAGTCATTATGACTATCTTAAGGAGAACATACATTTGTGTGTATCTGTGTATGTTTGGAAGAGGGGTGGCTTACAAGGTGAGGAAACATGAAGCCAGCTTCATGATTTATGTTTCAGGGGGGTAGCTGGGTAAATATGTTTGTTTATCTGTATCCAGAAAAGATATATGCTCAATTTCCTGATCAAAATCTGAAAGAACTAGCAGACGCAGAGGAGAGAAACAGCTGTGTGGCATATTTAGAAAAAGAGTCTTAGCTTCACAGAAATTTCCAAGACCTAAGATGGCACAGGAAAAGAATAATTGTAGTGCTTTTGCAGTAACACAGAAACAAAGTAGTAGTGGAAGGGTCTTTGAAATTGTGCAGTGAAACATTTGAAGTCCAAAATACAGATGAAACTAAGAGAAAAGGAAGGGCTGCTGAGTAAATATATTGATGTCTTCTACAATGGCCAAGTTTCTGCTCAAAATAAAAATTAAGAAATATTAATATATATTTGCATTTTGTTGTTGTTTAGTCATTAAGTTGTGTCGACTCTTGCAACCCCATGGACCATAGCCTGCCAGGCTCCTCTGTCCATGGAATTCTCCAGGTAAGAATACAGGAGTGGGATGCCATTTCCTTCTTCAGAGGATCTTCCTGACCTAGGGACTGAACTCATGTCTCCTGCATTGGCAGGTGGAGTCTTTACCACTAAGCCACCAGGGAAGCCCCATATACTTGAATATATATAGTCAATTTTATATAGTATATACAGTTATAATTATTTTAAATGAAAATACAATTTGCATAAAATAAAATATATCAACCTTAACTGGTTAAATTCATTGAATTTTGAAAATTGAAAAAATCCTTGTAACCTGCACACCACACAGGGTACAGAACACATCTATCATCCTAGAAAACTCGTTATTATACCCTCCCATTCAAATCCCTCTTCCATTCCAAAACAAACCATAGATTTGTTGTGCTTTTATTGTATTTCATATGATGTTCTGGCTTCATTTAGTATTTTTGAGATTTGATATACTATTGTGTTTATCTGCAGTTCCTTTTTTAAATTGTTGGGTACTATTCTATTCTATAAATATGTCACAGCTTCATTACTTTTTTGTTGATGACTATTGGAATTATTTTTAATGCTTTTGCTAATACTAAGACTACTGTAAATCTTTCTCATTTTTTAAAAAAATACATGTTTTCCTGCTTTTGGATAAATACCTAACATTTATTTAAATGTTGAATCATAAACCAGGAAAATGACTAGTTTTGAAAGAAATGTCAAATGGTTATCTTAAATTGTACCATTTAGAATTATAAATGTATGAATGTTCTAAATGCTGTGTCTGCAAAGACATTTTGTATTGTTGTGTTTTTTTTTTTTTTAAGAACTTCTCCACCTATATCTTCCCACTGTAAGTTTTTTTTTTAAACAGGTTTATTGTGGCATACTTCCATGCTTTTTAAATACTTTATTGAATCATGATTTAAAATACAATATGTTAAGCATAGAGCATAAATTTTCATACATTTTTATATGTGCATAAGTTGCAAAACCATCACTAGAATCAAGAGAATAACAAAACCATTCCCTCAAATTTCCTTGTGCTCCATGTTCATCTCTCATCCTTCCTGTCCATTTCAAAGCATTTCACATATCTGTTTTATGGCACTACAGATAAGTTTATATTCTCTAGCATTTGATATAAATGAATCATATAGCTTATGATCCTTTCTGCTTGACTTGTTTCCACTACTTTTGTATATTTTGAGTCATCTGTGTAGTTATGAATATTAATAGTTCAAAAGTATTTCACTGTATAGATATTACTTTTAATTTATTAGTTTGTTTATGGCTATTTTAATTTTTCCCAATTTTTGACTTTCGCAAAAGTACTATAAACTTTGTGGAAAATTATTTTAAGGACATTAGCTTTCTTTTATCTTGAGTGTATACACTGACAGCATTTTATAGTATATACATATTTAACATTAAAAAATATATATTCCAAAGTAGTTGTAAAGAGCCTCTGGATGAAAGTGAAAGAGGAGAGTGAAAAAGTTGGCTTAAAGCTCAACATTCGGAAAACGAAGATCATGGCCTCTGGTCCCATCACTTCATGGGAAATAGATGGGGAAACAGTGGAAACAGTGTCAGACTTTATTTTTCTGGGCTCCAAAATCACTGCAGATGGTGATTGCAACCATGAACTTAAAAGACTCTTACTCCTTGGAAGGAAAGTTATGACCAATCTACTGCTGCTAAGTAGTAGATTAAGTTGCTTCAGTCGTGTCCAACTCTGTGTGACCCCATAGACGGCAGCCCACCAGGCTCCCCCGTCCCTGCGGTTCTCGAGACAAGAAGACTGGAGTGGGTTGCCATTTCCTTCTCCAATGTATGAAAGTGAAAAGGGAAAGTGAAGTCGTTCAGTCATGTCTGACTCTTAGCGACCCCATGGACTGCAGCCTACCAGGCGCCTCCGCCATGGGATTTTCCCAGCAAGAGTACTGGGGTAGGGTGCTATTGCCTTCTCCAACTCCCAGCTAGGACTTGATGATTCTCCCATGGAAAATAAACAACTTCAGAAAACATTAACATCAGAGAAGGCCACTCTATGACCATAATTGATAAAGAATAAATAAGATCACTCTGTAGTTATGTATGAACAAAGACAAAAAATGTGAACTCTGTCCAAATCATAAACATATACAAATGTTTATGTAACATAATCATAAACAAATGATGACCAATCATGATCATAAACAAATCATGACCAATCTAGATAGCATATTAAAAAGCAGAGACATTACTTTGTCAACAAAGGTCCATCTAGTCAAGGCTAAGATTTTTTCAGTGGTCATGTATGGATGTAAGAGTTGGACTATAAAGAAAGCTGAGTGCTGAAGAACTGATGCTTTTCAACTGTGGTGTTGGAGAAGACTCTTGAGAGTCCCTTGGACTGCAAGAGATCCAACCAGTCCACCTAAAGGAGATCAGTCCTGGGTGTTCATTGGAAGCACTGATGTTGAAGCTGAAACTCCAGTACTTTGGTCACCTGATGCAAAGAGCTGACTCATTGGTAAAGACCCTGATGTTGGGAAAGATTGAGGGCAGGAGGAGAAGGGGATGACAGAGGATGAGATGATTAAATGACATCACTGACTCAATGGACATGGGTTTGGGTGGACGCCAGGAGTTGGTGATGGACAGGGAGGCCTGCTGCTGCTGCTGCTAAGTCACTTCAGTCGTGTCCGACTCTGTGCGACCCCATACACGGCAGCCCACCAGTCTCCCCCATCCCTGGGATTCTCCAGGGTGATGGACAGGGAGGCCTGGTGTGCTGCGATTCCTGGGGTTGCAAAGAGTCGGAAACGACTGAGCGACTGAACTGAACTGAACTGAACTGAACATTCCCACTAGCAATGTATTAAAGATTGACTTACTCCACATCCTCTCTAATATTTAGTAGGTTTCACCTATGTAATTTTAACTGTTATAATAAGTGTGCAGCATTATCTCATTGTGATTTTAATCTGCATTTTCCTAATAATTAGTGATGGTGATTATCTTTCTCTAAATTTAATTATTAGTTCTAATATACTTTAGATTCATTAAAATTTTCTATTTTCAAAATCTTATTGTCTATGAAAAGAGGTTGCTTTATGTTTTGGTTTAATTATATTGATATCTAATTCACTTTAAAGAAATTCACCCAATTTAAATAGTGCAGACTTCATTATTTTTCTTTGTATATTCACACAAATGTATGACCATCATCACAATATAATTTTAGAACATTTTTATCACCCCAAAAGGAAGCTCTGTTTCCATTAAATAGTCTCCATTCCCTCCTGCTAGGCAACAAGTAAATTAATCCCAATCTCAATTTGTCTATTCTGAAGAATTCATACAAATGTATTAATATGGTAGGTGGCCATTTGTAGGTGAATTTTTTCCACTTAGCATAAGGTTACAAATTTTCATCTGTAGTCATTATTATTGCCAAACAATATTTCATTTTTTTCATAAATTGCATATTGTTTACTCATTAGTTTATGAACATTTGGGTTTTTCCACCTTTTGACTATCATGGATAATATTGCTGAAAACATCTGTTTATAAGTGATTATTTTTTCTTTCCTTTTAGGAAGAGATTTGGAAGGATTGGTATTAACTATTCTTCAAATATTTGATATAATTTACCAGTGAAGCCCTTTGAGTTTGGGCTTTATTATTATTATTATTATTAGACAGTGTAAGGTAATCATTTCAATTAGTACTGGGCTCAGATCTTTATTTTGGTTCCTCATCTATGTGGTCTTATACATAATTTTCCCATTGGTGAAATGTTAATAATGGTATTTGTCATTGGTATGGCATACATGAAATTAATATAAAAAAGAATGAATAACAATTGTGGCTGGCATGTATTCAATAAGTATTCAATATATTATAAATACTGTTATTATATATCCTATTTAATCAAGAAACTATTAAGTATGGAACTTGACACAACACAGTTCTATATTTAAATGGATTTCCTTGAGCAAATGATATAAAAATGCTCATTTAGCAGATAACTTTGCAAATGAAGATGATATTGGAACACATTTTATATGTTGGAGTACATTTCAGCAAGCATATACATGATATCATTTAAAACTTATGCAAGACTAGAATTTCAGAAATTTTGATTTCCAAGCACTAAAAATGCATATTTCCTTTCTTACTGACTTTTTATCAGAATTTTTCTAGCTCCTACCTTACAGTAGCCTTAGGCTGATCAGAGATCAATAAACTGGTACTTATAACTATTTTCTAAACTTTGGCTGGCAGTACCCAAAATGACTGTATGAAAAATGCACCTTAGAAAACAACAGGTGTATATTTTAATCTAAATTATTTAAGCTAGTTTTTTCAAGTCCATTTACTTGCCACCACTTACTGCAGGTGTTATTTAATATATTTAAGCATGTGTTATTACTTTATATTTTATATCATCAAAGGGCAAAAGCATCTATAGGGAGATTTTCTGGAAACCTAATACGTGAGGAAATAGCATTAAGGACCATAAATAGTTTAACTCATTCAATTGTGTATGTGACATGACTTATAATAGTGCTGGTGCAAAATCAGCCTCCATCTTCTCGTCTCACGCAACTTTCCATAACACTTTTGCTTTTTGTTTCATATTTCAAAATTCTAAAGGATAAGAAACAAACAAATACTGCTTTTTATATTCACTTGTGCAGCTATTGAGTTTGTGTTTACCATATAAATATGTTTTTCTTTGTTCAGTATTATTTAAATAAAGTGACTGTCAAAAAGATAAATAATGGTCTATTCAAATCTACTCAAAACTTGTGATTATTCAGTATTCAATAGGAGACTGATACCTGAATATTTGTTAAAAACAAAAAAACAAAAAAATGAAAACCAAAATTAAATGACACAGTAAGTTGTTATAGAGGATAGAAAACTTCATGTGCAAACATGTTGCCCTGAGGTCAGTGAATAAGGATCTGAACCTCAGAATATATTAAGTGATTTATGGGATTCACCACTCTGAGCTATTTCTGATTGCAAATATTTGATAATTTTGAATTAAAAAGCTACCAAAATTTAACTACTAGTCTTCAGATTTAGGTATCATGACATCTGGACACTTCACAAACTCTAATTTGCATAATACAGGCAGGATTTTTGCAATACATTTAACTTTAAAGATCTATTTTCTAATCAGGTATTATATTTGAGTATATTTACTTTTTATATCAAGTCTATTTAAAGTGACCTTTTCTGCTGCATCATAATCATGTAAAAGAGTTACATCTTGCCATTTAAATGCAAAATAGCTTAACCTTTGGTTCTTTTTAAAGAGTACAGAGCATTGATTTTAAATGGCAGATACTTAAATTATTTACTTTCACAAAAGTAGAAAAATAGAGTTTGATGATTTTTTTCCTATTCATAAATAATTTCTATGACTAAATAAAATTCCTTATGATATATAAAGACAGCTTAGTTTAAAATATGTATTTAGTTGCAGTGTCACATAATTTAATAGTTTAGATAGTGCTTGTAGATATATAGACCCCCAACTTGAAATAATATCAGAAGGTAAAGAATCCGCCTGCAACGTGGGAGACTCAGGTTAGATCCCTGGTTTGGGAAGATGTCCTGGAGAAGGGAATCGCAACCCACTCCAGTATTCTTGCCTGGAGAATTCCATGGACAGAGGAGCCTGGAGAGCTACAGTCCATGGGATCTCAAAGAATCAGACACGACTGAATGACAAGCACACACACGCACACTCACATTCAAAATTTTAAAACGTTCATAAACAATATAATACATAAAATTGTGTGCTTTAAACCAAATACTTGTATAAATTTAATGCTAGAGTTCTTAATTTTCTGTTCATATTCCCAACTTTGCCAAACTAACCCACTAATCCTTCCACAAAGATAAACAGCTGATTGTGAATTTCCTTGTCCATGTGATTGTCTGTATAACTTGGCCCTATATGATTCTGTTTCTTCAGAATTACACTGTCTCTGTAAAGCTCATTCCTCTATTCATATTCAAATGCAACGTCTTTTATTTTGCAAACCCTGCATTCATCACTTAATCTTTTAATAATTATAATTTAAGAACAGTTTAGAGTTTACAAAGAAATATCTCATTATTTCTTTCATTATTTTCAAGGAAGTTTCATGAGACAGGCCCTGAAAAGCATTTTCCACTGTAACCCTTACATGAAATTAATCTCCAACTTTCTCTTCAGTTCTCTTGTTCAACAAAAACTGCCTAGCAAGTGGCTCCTAACTCTCAAGAAAAATTTCTTCTTCTGAGAACTCTTTTTGCCCAGCTATTCATGAACCTACTCTAGGACTCTTGCCTGGAAAATCCGATGGACAGAGTAACATGGGGGGCTACCCTAGTTCAAGGGGTCACAAAAGTCAGACATGTCAGGGGAGTGTGTAATTCCCTCGGTTCTGTCTCATCACAACAAAAATTTGAAGCAACGGACCAATGTTACAGCTCTGTGTTTCAGCTCAGTTTTATTTAGAAAGTAAAGGAAAATACATCCTTGAGACATGAGGGCATGCTGACCCAAAAGACATGAAGAGGACTGAGAGAGAGAGAGAGAAACCCCTGGTCATTTGACTCCTCTTTCTATATATTTTTTTCTCCTTCCCATGGGCTTGCCCTATGTAAATTGGGCTAGCCAGGAGTGCTGTTTGTTTTACCTGAGGTCTTCACTCTGGTCCTTGGACCTTCCTTATTTTTGTGGGCTTTTCCCTTCCTTGTCCTTTAGCCACTGCCATTCTGGATTCCTTTTTCCTATTCTAACTACCTAACATTCCCCTCTCAAGAGATGGGAGGCCCAGTTCTTTGGGAATAGGTGCGTTGAGATCTTTCCGGCTACTTGCTGCTGAGCTGGGACAGCAAGAGGCATTGGGCCTCCCACTCTTTCTAGTCTCAGACCTCAGAGTCCTTGTAGTGGTGTCCATCTAATGGTGAGTAATATTTTTCTGTGGTCGGCTGTAGTTTTATATATCCTTGTTGAACTGGCACTGCATATTGTAGTTTGTTGATCTGGGCAGAGACAAAATGGGTTAGACAATTGATAATACATGGAGCCATCATAAGCAGCATCAATATTGTGGTAACAGGACTAGTAGGGGCATTAGCCAACTCCAAATTCCCATTGCCAGGAAGACCCCCCAAAGAGAGATTGTAGCCACCCTGAGAACCCTCCAGCTCATTCTTTGAGATCCTGTAGGGTCTGAATGTTTTTCTTGAGGACTGTGAGGCTTTCTTTAACTTAGCTGGAACTATTTACCCAGAAACAACACGTCTCATTCAAGATGGCTAAAGTCCCTTCTTGTTCAGAGATCAGAAGATCTATCTCCTGTCTGTTTTGGAATACAACCCATCCAAGCTGTGTTGGCACTTTAGAGCTTTCCTGAGAAATCTTATCCCCAGAAACTTATTTTGGGGGGTGTTCATTAGAATGGCACTCATTTGTAGTTTTGAATAGGTATCTGAGATCTCCCAGGGCTCACAGATGTATTGAGTATCCTCTTCTGTTTTATTCCATGGCTTGACTCATGAGTAGTGAATCCAGGAGTCAAGTTCTGGTACTTTGACTTCTGTGGGAGTAGAAAGTATTACAGAGTAGGGGCTCTTCCATGTGGGCTTGAGTTAAGCCGTTGGGTACTCATTTTTCCAGACTTTAATTAGGACTTGAGTCCCTGGAGTGTATAGGGGTGAATCTTTAGAATCTTTTGGGTCCTGGTTGATACCCCACAAGCGTATATCCTGTTGGAATTGCCCAATGGCCATGGTATAAGACCAGAGGGTCTGAGCCTCTGAATCTAGGAAGAGGTCATTGACATAAACAAAAGGTCTCCCATATAGCATCTCATAAGGACTAAGACCAACCTGTTCCTTATGGGCAATATGGGTGCAGAGGAGAGCTATTGGTAAAGCCTCCTCCCATCCCAGGGAGGTCTCCTGGGTTGTCTTTTTTATGACTGATTTTAAGAATTGGTTGGCTCTTTCTACTTTTCCTGAAGACTGAGGCCTCCAGGGACAATGGAGATATAAGTAATGCCCAATGCTTTAGAGACCCCTTGGGTGACCTTAGAAGTAAATGATGTCCTATTGTCACTTTGTAATGACCTGGGCAGACCAAATCTCAGAATAATTTCATGCAGCAATTTTTTTTACTACCTCCTCAGCCTTCTCAGTCCAGGTGGGAAAGCCTTCAATCAATCCTGTGAATATATCTATCATGACTAATAGGTATTTATATCCTTGAGAAACGGGCATCTGGGTGAAGTCCATCTGCCAGTGCTCTCCTGGGTAGGTCCCTGGGCCAGTTGGGGTCTTAGAGCTCCTAGAGGGTTGTTTAATTGTCAAGTGGGACAAGAGGAGACCACTTGCCTTATAGTCATTTGGAGGCCTGTTCCTCTGAAGGATCTTTCTAGTAATCTTTGGAGAGCCTTTCCCCCTAAATGAGCAGTGGCATGTAAGTAGTTAACTAACTTTCATCGGAGGTTCCAAGGCAGAAAAAGGAGTTCCTTCTTTTTGAATCATATGATCTTCTTGAAAGCCCTCACTCTTAGCTTTAAGAGTCTCACTTTTATATGAATATATGAAGGAATTTCTGGCAAATTAGCCTGTGGAACTAAGATGGAAATCCCTGTTAGGTCATTGTTCTGTAATGCTGCTGTCTTAGCTGCCTGATTGGCTGTTTGGTTCCCTCGTGCTACTTCCATGCTCCCTTTTTGGTGTCCTTTACAGTGGGAAATTGAAACCTCAGCAGGCGGATGGACTGCCTCCAAGAGTCTAAGGATTTGATCACCATATTTGATTGGGGATCCTCGGGTGGTCAAGTGGCCTCTTTCTTTCCAAATAGCAGCATATGCATGCAGCACCAGAAAGGCATACTTGGAGTCGGTGTAAATGGCTACTCTTTTTTCCTTTTCCCAGATCTGAAGCTCGAGTCAGGGATAATTGGACTGAAATACCTTGTAGCAAAGGTTTAGCCTCTATGGTCTCAAAATTGGAGACTACTGCATATCCAGCTCTTCTTTTTCCATCCATGACAAAGCTGATTCCATCAGCATACCAGATTTCCTCAGGATTGGTCAGAAGGTCTTCCAACAATCCCTCTCAGGGTTTTGTCCAGTGGTCCAAGGTTTCTAGGCAAGAGTGAAAGGGGAGAGAGTCCTGGGGGGTAGGTAGGAGGCTGGCTGGGTTAAGAACCTCACAAGGGGATATAGTCGGGTCTGGATTTTCCATCAGCAATACTTGATATCTGAGGATTTTTTGATCAGACATCCATAAGTGGCCTCTCCCATTCAGGAGTTGTTTCACTTGGTAGCTGGTAAAAATAGTTATTTCATCCCCAAAAGAGAGTTTTAAAGCATCTTCTATCAGGACTGCAATAGCTGCAAGGTTTTGAAAGAAGGGAGAGATTTCTTCCCAATAAAGGAGGAGGACAGTCAGGGACCACTAGAAACTGGAGGGAAAATATTTGTCCATCCCAGCAACAAACTTCTCAGGTGAATCTTTTACTAATTGTTTTTCCTGTAGCACCCAAAATGGTACAGGTTTGGGAGGAAAAGTCTCCAGAGTAGGAGATCAGAACAGCGTAGGTAGACCCTACTATTCTGTCAACCAAGAATTTCTCAGACCTACCTGCCGCATCCAGTTGTACCCTTGGCTCCAGCCCCATGATGGTTATCTGAGACAGGTGGGCTGGCTGGAGTGGGCTGCTTCAGTCCTTTTGAATCATCCTGAGGGAAGGCTTGGCACTTGACCTTGAGGATTTGGGGTCCCGAGGGCAGAGTGCTGCCCAATGTCCCAATTGATGGCATTTGTAGCAAGCCATTTTAGGAGACTTGTCATGGTTTGGATACTCTGGCCCAGTGCCTTGCCTGTCTACAGATTAGGCATTTGTCTGGTGCCTTGTCCTTCAAGGACTCAGGATTTGCCATAGAGCTTCCCTGGAAGGCAGCCAACATCTGGGCATGCCTTGTCTCTTTCCTTTTCTCCCTTTCCTGGACCTTGACCTCCCTCTCCTGTTCTGTTATAAAAGGTGTTGGTGGCTGTCTGGACCATCTCATCTAAAGAGGCAGCAGGGTCCTGCTGCTGTAGCTGTTGGAAATTTATCCTGATGTCTGATGCCCATTGGGACAGGAATTTGTCCTTTAAAATCACCTGTCCCTCATAAGAGTCTAAGTACAGATTGGTAAACTTTTGAAGGGCCTCTTTTAGCCTTTCCAGAAAGGCTATTGGGTTCTCATTGGGCTCCTGAGTTATTGTTGAGACTGGGCACAGTCCTACAAGCAATAGGCTTCCTTCTATTTCCAAGGGTGGACTTCCTTAGGGGTTAGTCTTTCTGAAGCTTATCCTACCCAGTACTGTCGTAACCTGAGAGCCAGGCATCCCCGGGTCAGGGTGCAGATCCCCAGGCAAGCTAAGTCATGACAGCCTCCTGGAGATCGAATCCCCAGGCAGATCGAGGTATTCCAACCTCCTGGGACCCCTGGGCTGGTGGATCCCTGAGCAGGTTGGGGCATGACAGCCTTTCAAGGACCAAATCCCTAGGCAGATCAAGGCAGGTTGACCTCCCAGGACTCCTGGTCTGGAGTTGGGCATCCCCAGGGTCTCCAGCATGACTAATGCTGGGTAAGATTAAGGGGTTGTAATTTTAACTCATTGCCAATTTGTTCACTGCAGATGGGATAGATATCAAGATGTAAACCAATCAAAGTCTGTGCCCTGAAACTGGCAATCTGGTGAAATAGCCATAGACTTTATCCTCTTATTGCTCTGAGAGAATGTAAGTCACTGATTTCCTCCCCTAGTCCTCCATAAGAGCAGCTTAGGATGTTTCCAATGGTAAACATTTCATTATCATAGACCCACTTTAGGTAATATCAGAAGTAATGACAAAGGAGTGGGTTATCTGGTCCTGTTAAGGGCATTAAAGTATTTTAATAATAGGCAGGGTGGAGCAACGTTACCTACAAGGGGGCAGGGTCCTGGTTGTAGGAGTTAGTAATTGGCTTAAGAACAAATTGATAAGAGGCAATAGACCAGATGTTCCATAAAAGTGGAGTGGAGATTTGATCTGGGGGTGTGTTTGTAACTTTAGGAGAAGGGTGGTAAGGCTATGGGCCCAAACGGCCTGCAGGGCTAACTCCCAAAGTGGCAAACATTATCCCTGGAAGCCCAATTACCTTTGAAGGGATGCCAACTGATGGACTTCTAGCGGGCATTGTGTGCCTGTCTTCCCACCCTAGTGGGTTCACTGAGAGATACTATTGTTGCACATGTTGTAGGAAACATGGAAGATGAAGAAGGCCTGAATATCTAGAAGGATTGGATTTTATACAGTATTTCCCTCCCAGGGGCCACCTATTTTCTGGTTGTCCCTCCAGAAGATTGTAGAGGCAACATTGTGGGCCTGGACAGGGCTCAGGAAAAGAGCATGAAAGAGGAGGGAAGGCGGCAGGGCACAACCTTTGACTGAATGACATAGTCCAAGGGCATAACGTAAACTAATTAAAATCAAATGGGTCCAAGATGACAAGTCAAATTCAACTAAATCTTGATTCCCAATCTGCAAGCTAAATGACACACACAGGTGTCAGGACAGTTTCAAGGCACTGTCAAAAAATGGAGGAGTGGGTGGTTCCTCAATGGTTGGGATGATCCTCCCATTTAATTAGCATATGAATTTACCCAGTTTGCAAAACCTAGCCACACCACATTCCATGGCCAAAACACTTGGCCTCTGCAATGGCCCACACCCTGTGGAGTGTGCTTCTCTCTGGATCTGAACAAATCTACTTCTTACCTATTGCTGTGTCTCTAACTGAATTTTTGCAATGAGACGTCAGAGCCTGAGCCTCATTAGTTCCTGAAGCCAGGCATCATGGGTTTTGGCCAGGCTCAATCTTGGGAGAGAGGAGCTCAAGGACAGGAGGAAAAAGCAGTGGGAAAAACGTGCCAAGGAATCCCCTTCATAACCTGCCAGAAACTCTGCTAAATGCCTGACCTATGCTCACAGTTTTCATTGGCCTGATCCTTGGCACAAAGAAGATTAAGGGCAGAAGAACCCCCACCAGCTTGGGTATCAGCTACTGGGGCCCAGCGGATGGTGGAGCTTTGGTACACACTGAGGCGTAGGTTCTGCCAGAGTCCCTCAATCTCACCCACTGCCACTCACCTGTTCATGGGGCTTTCGAGGAAACAAGAAATGAAAGATTGTAAAGGAATTAAGATTTTGTTAGGCATATGTCCTTCCAGCCATAGGAATAAGGACCTCCTACCTTAACCAGAGGTCTTCTCGAATCTGAGACTGAGCCATGTGAGCTTTCTGCTGAGTTCATTTCTCACTGTCCCAGTTTCCAGCACCCTGGGCTTCTTGTCACTTCCCCTGCACTGGGTTTGCTTCACATTCAGCTTCCACTGTGGGAGCTTTCACTGAGTTGGGCTCCTGCTGTGCTTGGCCTCCTCCTTGTGAGGGCCACACTGAAGTTGTTTCTACCAGGTTAAATCTGAGAAATGGCACCATAAATGTTGGGGGAATGTGTAATTTCCTCATTTCTGTCTCATCACAACAATAATTTGAAGTACAGACCAGTGTTACAGCTCCGTGTTACAGCTCAGTTTTATTTAGAAAGTAAAGGAAAATACATCTTTGAGGCGTGAGGGCATGCCAACTCAAAAGATGTGAAGAGAAGAGAGAAAGAGAGAAGAGAAACCCCCAGGCCTTTGGCTCCTATTTTCATATGCGTCCTTCTCCTCCCCCTGGGTGTGCCCTATGTAAAGTGGGCTAGCCAGGAGTGCTGCTTATTCTACCTGAGGTCCTCACTTCAGTCCTCAGACCTTCCTTTGTTCTATTTTCCCAGGATTTTCCCTTCCTTGTCTTTTGGCTACCACCATTTTGGACTCCTTTTTCCTATTCTAACAACCTAACAGACACTACTTAGCAATTAACCATTCAAGAAAAACCAGCTGAACTATTGACATTCAGTTCAGTTCAGTCGCTCAGTCATGTCCGACTCTGCGAGCCCATGAATTGCAGTACGCCAGGCCTCCCTGTCCACCACCAACTCCCAGAGTTCACTCAAACTGATGTCCATCGAGTCAGTGATGCCATCCGGCCATCTCAGCTTCTGTTGTCCCCTTCTCCTCCTGCCCCCAATCCCTCCCAGCATCAGAGTGTTTTCCAATGCGTCAACTCTTCGCATGAGGTGGCCAAAGTACTGGAATTTCAGCTTCAGCATCAGTCCTTCCAATGAACACCCAGGACTGATCTCCTTTAGAATGGACTGGTTGGATCTCCTTGCAGTCCAAGGGACTCTCAACAGTCTTCTCCAACACCACACTTCACAAGCATCAATTCTTCGGTATTCAGCCTTCTTCACAGTCCAACTCTCACATCCATACATGACCACAGGGTAAACCATAGCCTTGACTGGACGGACCTTTGTTGGCAAAGTAATGTCTCTGCTTTTGAATATGCTATCTAAGTTGGTCATATCTTTCCTTCCAAGGAGTAAGAATCTTTTAATTTCATGGCTGCAGTCACCACCTGCAGTGATTTTGGAGCCCAAAAAAATAAAGTTGGACATTGTTTCCATTGTTTCTCTATCTATTTGCCAAGAAATGATGGGGCCAGATGTCATTTTTTGTTTGTTTGTTTTTGTCTTTTGAATGTTGAATTTTAAGCCAGCTTTTTCATTCTCCTCTTTTACCTTCATCAGTGGGTCTGCATTGCACAGTTTCAGCAAGAATCCTTCTAAGTCAGTTTACAAAAAATTCCCTAGCAAGAACATTTGATCATCCTCAATATCTGATCACCCTGGCCTACCTTCAGTAAAAATCCTTTTAAGTCAGTTTAGCAAAAATATCCCTCCTCTTAAAATCTCCTTTTTCATCCACTGACTCTCACTCCTTGAATCTGCTCATTCACTATAAATCTTCACTTGTTTTCATTGTATTTGGAATCAAGGCATTTCTATTTTGAGGTTTCTTTCCCACATTTGCAATAGTTCCAAAATAAAATCTATTTTTACCACATCAATTACTATTAAGTTCTGGTTTTTCTTTAACAGCTCTGAGTTAGTCTCACATTGCATTTTTTAAATTAAAAATTTATGCTTAACAATTGTCTGGTTAATTTTCTTTTACTTTTATGACAGGGTTACTATTTCTCTAAGAATGTTGAGGAACTCCATTTTTATTGGCTCTTGTGTATAACATTCAAAATATTAATGCCATTCATTGTCTCTTGTTACAAAGGTCTACAATGAGTAATCTGTAACAGGTACTGACATTATGTTAACTTCTTTTAGCAAAGGATTTTATTTATATATTTCATTTGAAAATAAAATTATAAGTGATTTAAATAATGAAAAGTTTATATCAAGAGAATACAATGATTCTCTGTGTAAGATAATAGTTAAAAGCTCTTAGGAATCCTCTTTTCAATGTGCAAACATGTACTTTGAGAATTGTATAATAATCTTCAGCAGGAATAAAATTTACATAAAATTTAACAAATGGACAATTTCATAAGTTTTCTGAATATTTTTTCTTGCTTTTAGGAGTATTTATGGGGAAGATGAAGGATGTTAAAGCACAAGACCAGTTTATTTTAGGGATTAAGATGTCTAGTGATTTGTCAAACTATTCAACTATTTGGGAAGTAGAGACTAGAAAACAATTATTTCACACAGACCAAAAAAATGTATTTCTCAGATTTATCAGTGAAACAAATTGGAGGAACTAATAAATAAAGGATAAGTAACTATAAAATATAATACTGAGTTAATTAATTCTATTTAATAAAATAATTGGGATTTACATGTGGTGGTTCCTTAATTTTATACCCCCAGACTCCTTTGTTTATTGAAGGAACAAAGTTAGTCATTATACAGTGAGATGTTTAAAAAAAAACAAACCAGCAGGGTTGTAAAAATTATGTGTCTTTATATGTGTGCATGTGCTAATCCATAATCTTTTGTTATGGGTAATGGAAGTAATTTTTTCCTTATTAAGAAAAATATAAATCTCTATTTATCCCAGCAATAGACTGATGAATGTTATCAATCTTAATGGCCCACTGAAGACCACTTACCCTTGTAAATCAATTTTTAGTGCAATTTAAGTATAAAATCAATTCTGCAAATTATTTATGCTTTGTTCATGTATATACAAACTGAGTTCATTTATCATAAAGGATTAAAAATACAGAGAAGTTAAAATATTTTTTTATTTAAAATAAAAAATTAAACATGTATATACTTCCTAAAATTTTCTACAAATGTAAGGCCACCTTAAAAACTGAAGGTTTTATATAAATAATCTGTTTAAATGAGTATAGGCTTCCCTATAGGGTATAGGGAAGGTATATTTACCATAGGCTCAGATGGTAAAGCGTCTGCCTGCAATGAGGGAGACCCAAGTTTGATCCCTGGGTCAGGAAGATCCCCTGGAGAAAGAAATGGCAACCTACTCCAGTACTCTTGCTTGGAGAATTCCATGGACTGAGGAGCCTGGTGGGCTACAGTCCATGGGGTCGCAAAGATTCGGACAAGACTGGGTGACTTCACTTTCACTTCTGGATTTGATTAGTTTACTATTTTCAGGCTTACAGGTGGTGCTAGTGGTAAAGATCCCACCTGCTAGTGCAGGAAACATAAGACATGTGGGTTTGATCCCTGCATCCAGAAAATCACCTGGAAGAGGCATGGCAACCCATTCCAGTAACACCCAGTTTGCTTTCTAAAGTTATAGCTACTTAGTAAATATTACATAAGTGAATAAAGAAGCTACCCAAAATTAATATGAACAAATATGTTTTGTACACTTGCGAAATATTAAGTGCTGTCCTAGGCAACAGAGATTCAATACAAATATAATTTATGTTAAAAATGATACATATTTAATGGGAACATTATACATAATAATAAATGGATATAACCCAATGTTTTGGTTGTAGTATAAATGAGAGGATATTGCTGGATATTAGAAGGGTCATGTGCAATATAATGGGCTTCCCAGGTGGCACTAGTGGTAAAAGGACCTGCCTGCCAATGAAGGAGTTGTAAGAGACACAAGGTCGATCCTGGGTGGGGAAGAGCCCCTGGAGGAGGGCATGGCAACAGATCCCACTATTCTTGTCTGGAGAATCCCATGGATAGAGGAGTCTGACAGGCTATGGTCCCTAGGGCTGCAAAGATTTGGACATGACTGAAGCGACTTAGCATACACATGCAATATAACTTGGCATGGAAGTAGTAGGAAGACTTACCTTAAGAGGTAAAAGTCAAATCTCAGGTAGATCTCACATCCTTTTTACAAAGAAATAAAAAGCAAAAACATTCTTTTTTAATAATGCTTGAAACTCTTAATCTGCTTCATTTCATGGAAGGAAAAGAACACTAGGCACTGACATTACCTACTTTGTATGCTCTTCATGCTTTAAATTAGAACTGGTGCATTGGAAGGACTGATGCTGAAGTTGAAACTCCAATACTCTGGCAACCTGATGCAAAGAACCGACTCATTGGAAAAGACCCTGATGCTGGGAAAGATTGAAGGCAGGGGGAGAAGGGACAACAGAGGATGAGATGGTTGGATGGCATCACTGTCGCGATGGACATGAGTTTGAGTAGGCTCTGGGAGTTAGTGATGGACAGGGAAGCCTGGCGTGCTGCAGTCCATGGGGTTGCAAAGAGTTGGACACGATTGAGTGACTGAACTGACTGCTATAGAATTCCTGTTTGTGAAAGAATGGTAAGCATGTCAGCATTGCCTACATACAGTGTTCTTTATTTCATGGAGGATATCAAGAATAAGATTCAACAAAATAAAGGAAGTAAGATGGGAAAAATGAGGCTTATTTTGACTCAATGGAAAAGATTCTGATGCTGGGAAATATAAAAGGCTAAAGGTGAAGGCAGCGACAGAAAATGAAATGGTTAGATGCCATCACTGACTCAATGGACATGAATCTGAGCAAACTCCAGGAGATAGCAAAGAACACGGAAGCCTGGTGTGCTGCGGTCCCTGGGGTCACAAAGAGTCAGACACGACTTAGCTACTGAACACATTCTGACACAGACCATATTGTAAGTTCCTAGGGTGATGCAGCTTACTAAATGCAAGATCAGGAGCTCTTCCCTGGCAGTGTGACTGTGGATGCAGTACTAGCTTTTCTGGTATGCCATTGCATTTTTAGGAAAGTGAGAAGGCTGAGGTAAATGATGTGGTCTGGGCAAATTACATAACACATTTTGCTTCATTTTGTCATCTGAAAAATGGGAATAATCACAATATCTGCCTCTTGATGTTTTTGTGACAAATAAATGAGATAGTATTATTTTAGGAAAGTTCTAAACATCTAAAATTTTCTTAATATAAACACTATCATTGATAATTCAAAATTTATGGTACTTATTAATATATCTAAAGAAAATTAAAATGTCTTTTTGTTTTAAATTCTTTATTTGTTAAAATTTGGTTAAAATGAAAACTTTTACTCAAATTTGGAGGGATTCAGATTGCATGCCCTGACAAATTATTTCCTCTGTTAGCAAAGTCCATTCTATACATAGATTGATTACAGTACTTCAATAATTTTAAGAGTTCATTGTGAGAATTGACTCACTATGAAAGAACAAAACCATTTCTACATCTTCTCCCACATAAAATGCTCTAGGATGAAAGTAAAGTAAATAGTAGCAGTACCGTAAATAAGAAAATTACCATTAATAGAGCAGAAATTTTAGTGAATTATAAAAAGCACAGTCAGAATTGAATACAATCTCTATTGTATTCTCTGATGTAATCTCTAAATAAGTAGACTAGGGGAAAAAAAATCACACTTAAAACATTAAAAGGTCTCTGTAGAGTTAAGATGTGTGGTCCCATATCAGAGTCAACTGATACAAGGCCTAAGAACAATCCTGGGAAATTGTCAATACAGTTTATTTTTGGAAAAATATACAAAGAAGCAAGATTTTCTCCATTCTTTTGAAGATCAGTCAGCTTCAGGGTTTCACTACTGTATAAAACATGTTCAATTGTATGGGTGGCAAAGCTATGTCACGGATACCTAGGAAACTTACTAGTATGTAGGACCACTCTTCAAATAAGTTATTGGACTTCTAATTCAGCAACATAGGGGGTTAGCCCCACCATTAAATTCCTAGCCAGCATATTAAATAAAGAAAATAAAATAGAAGTAGTGAAGGAAAATATTAAATTAGTCTTCACAACTAACACTAATGTAAATATTAAAAGAAACGAAGGAAAACAAAGTGGATTAGAATTGTAAAGTTCTTTTTAATGGCTGAGTAATACTCCATTGTGTATATAATGTATGGCAAAACCAATACAATATTGTAAAGTAATTGGCCTCCAATTAAAATAAATAAATTTAAATTAAAAAAAAAGAATTATAAAGTTCATTTGGTTTGCTAGACATACCAGTTAAAAAAGAAAATCAACTGAACTTTACATGCTAACAACAAGTAATATGAAAAATATTGCTTTTAAATTATTATTTAAACCTATAGTAAGAAAACTATAGTCTAAGATGAATATAATAAAAGATGAGCAGGAAGTTTATAAAGAATATCATAAAATATTTCAAAACATGATGAAAATTATAAATATATATAGAAATTAATATGTTGGTATTTAACAAGATGATATTTCATAAGGTTTCTCCAGCTTTATCAAGTTTACTCAATTTCAATTAAATCTTGACTTAATTTTTCAAGAAATAAGTCTATTAAAATTATTTGGAAAAACAAAGGCTAATAATAACAAAGAAAATTTTCAGTAAAAAAGTTCTGTAGGGAAAACTATCCTTTCAGGTAACAAGGTTTATTGTAAAGTTACATCACTAAGGAAAATATGACATTGGGATATTATATATGTAAACCCAATGGAACACAGACCAGAAGCAGAACATGTGATAGATGATAGAGTTATCAGAGTAAGCTGATTAGTAAATGGTAAACTATTAAAAGTATTGTAACTGGTCATTTATAAAGGAAAACATAAAACTGAATTATTCCAAACCATTACGCAACCAAATTTTGGAAGAAAGAATGAAATTGTCTATATGTCAAAAGAAAAATTTTTATTTGGAGAATTTGCTTCTAGTCACTGCCTTGTAAATTTTGGTTATTTGTACCAGTAAGATGTTCTTGTTGGAGGTTTAAAATTCTCTGGGCTGGAAGCACACATTTGGATTACTGATTAATGGTAATAGTAAAAGTAAAGCCTGTGAATAGAGGGGCCACATGTCTGGATACTTACACTGTTAGGGTTTTCATATTTTCTATTTTCCTGAATCATGTTGTTTAGTTTATCATTAAATCTAGAGTCCTCTAGACACTTAAACTGAAATTGCTTTCCATTTGAACTAATACGTATGGATTTTTATCTCTAGATTCATTCATTTATCATTCATATATTCTCAGTAGTTTAGTACCATGAGAAAAGAAGCTATAATAGCATTAACAATAGGATGCAAAATAAATTTATCCTGAATAGTATAGTTATAACAAATGCATTCAGATGCTTTAATATTTTAATAACAAACTACTTGCTTAGTTATATTTCTTTTTTAAGTCACAACAATACATTGAATTTAACCTGTTTAAGACCATAAATTATTGTTCCAATAATTTTTCAATAATTATTCAATTATAATTATTTCAATTACTATTATTATATTTTCCAAGTTAGTTTTTCTTAAAATTGATTTATTAAAATCATTTTAAAAGTTAGAAAATATTGCATAAAGAAAGTATCTTTTTATAGAATCAGCTTTTTATTTATTTTCTGAGGGTAATTTTCCATAAAAATCTACATAGTTTGAATAAATTACTGAATAAATTGTGGAGAGTAACATCAGATTTGTATTTAGCTTTTATTTTTAAGTGCTCCATTGATTAAAAATTGCATATTTAATGATGTTACTAGTATTACTCATAAACTTCATTAGTAAATCACATATAAAATACATAAAAGATTGTATTTATGAACTATATAAATCTAGCATATAACTTGTACTTTGCTAAAATTAATTTAGGGGATATATTATAGTTTCTAGAGTAAAGATATCAAAAGAAAAAAAAGTAAAAATGATACAGTAAAATATTCAGGAATATTCCTCAAATTTGTATTAACAACTTCAAACTATATTACTATCTAAAATATGCCACTCAAGGCTAACTCTAATCTTTATGACATATAATTTGATTGCCCTGCTATTCATTTCTAGTTACTTATGGGTATTCTTTCAATATAAGTATCAAATGATAATTATTGCTGATCATATTACTAATATATGTGAAGTATTCTGCTAGACTATGAAGCAAATATATTGAATAGATCAACAAGGAACCAGGAGACATATTTAAGAAAGGTCACAGAAAATGGCTCTATGGGGAGATGCCTTTGAAAACCTGAAGGCTGACAAAGAGCAGACCATGTATCAGTTCAGTTCAGTCACTAAGTCATGTTCAGCTCTTTGCAACCCCATGGACTGCAGCATGCCAGGCCTCCCTGTCCATCACCAACTCCCAGAGTTTACTCAAACTCATGTCCATTGAGTCGGTGATGCCATCCAACCATCTCATCCTCTGTCATCCCCTTCTCTACCTTCCCTAAATCTTGCCCAGCATCAGGATCTTTTCAAATGAGTCAGCTCTTCGCATCAGATGGCCAAAGTAATGCAATTTCAGCCTTAGCATCAGTCCATCCAACCAATATTCATGACTGATTTGCTTTAGGATGGACTGGTTGAATCTCCTTGATGTCCAAGGGACTCTCAAGAAGTCTTCTCCAACACCACAGTTCAAAAGCATCAGTTCTTCAGTGCTCAACTTTCTTTATAGCTCAACTCTCGTATCCATTCTTGACTACTGGAAAAACCATAGCTTTGACTAGATGCACCTTTTTTGGCAAAGTAATGTGTCTGCTTTCTAGGTTGGTCATAACTTTTCTTTCATGGAGCAAGCGTCTTTTAATTTCATGGCTACAGTCACCATCTGCAGTAATTTTGGAGCCCCTTCCCCCCACAAAAGTCTCTCACTGGTTCCATTGTTTCCCCATCTATTTCCCATGAAGTTATGGGACCAGATGCCATGACCTTATGTTAAGTTTTAAGCCAACTCTTTCACTTTCATCAAGAGGCTCTTTAGTTCTTTTTTGCTTTCTGCCATAAGTGTGGTATCATCTGCATATCTGAGGTTATTGATATTTGTCCCTGCAATCTTGATTCCAGCTTGTGCTTCATCCAGTCCAGCATACTCATGATGTACTCTGCATGTAAGTTAAATAAGCAGGGTGACAATATACAGCCTTGACAACCTCCTTTCCTGATTTGGAACCAGTCTGTTGTTCCATGTCCAGTTCTAACTGCTGCTTCTTGACTTACGTACAGATTTCTCAGAAGGCAGGCCAGATGGTCTAGTAGTCCCATCTCTTTAAAATTTTCCATAGTTTGTTATTATCCACACAAAGGCTTTTGTATACTCAGTAAAGCAGAAGTAGATTATTTTCTGGAACTCTTTTGCTCTTCTGATGATCCAATGGATGTTGGCAATTTGATCTCTGGTTACTCTGCTTTTTCTAAATCTAACTTGCACATCTGGAGGTTCACATTTCATGTACCGTGGAAGCCTGGCTGGGAGAATTTTGAGCATTACTTTGCTGGCATGTGAGATGAGTGAAATTGTGTGGTAGTCTGAGCATTCTTTGGCATTGTCTTTCTTTGGGATTGGAAAGAAAACTGACCTTTTCCAATCCTGTGGCCACTGTTGCGTTTTCCCAATTTGCTGGCATATTAGTCCAGCACTTTCACAGCATCATCTTTTAGGATTTGAAATAGCTCAACTGAAATTCATCACCTCCACTAGGTTTGTTCATATTGATGCTTCCTAAAGCCCATTTGACTTCACATTCCAGGATGTCTGGCTCTAAATGTGTGAACACACCAGTTGTGATTATTGTGTACAGTGTAAGGAAAAACTTCCAGGCAAAAATAACAGAAGGAAAACATTTAAGATCTACTCTTAGGAAATGTCAAGTAACCAATACAGTAATGTTCATTCTCACCACCATGCTGTATAGCAGATCCCCAGAATGTACTCATCTTATAACTGAAAGTGTGCATACCAGTGTCTCCCCATTTCTATCAGCCCTTATACCCTGATAACCAACAACATACTGTCTGTTTCTATGATTTTGACTTTTTTCCTCATTTAATGAGGTCATATAGTATTTGCTTTTTTTGTATCTCACTTATTTCACTTAGGCTAATGCCCTGAAGGTTCATCCATGTTATAACACATCTTAGGTTTTCCTCCTTTTTAATGGCTGAATATTGTTCCATTGTATATGTATGGAGACAACCATATTGTTTTTATCCATTCATCCATCAACAGACAGTATGTTTATATGTATATTGGCTGTTGTGAATAATGCTACTGTGAACATAGTGGTTCAGATATCTTTTAGAAAAGCTGCCTCCACTGAAAGATGATGTCTTTATCGATAGACTGGACATTAACACTGAATATAGGTAATTTTAGATGTCAGGGAAACATATTGGTGAGGATAAGTATGACAAAAGGGAAGGTAATTGATATAATGTCTGACAATTTTGGAAATAACCCAACTAAATGAAAACAGGAGAAGATGGTGAAAAGTTGGGAAGAATAATAAGCTTGCTGATTATTGTTCTGTAAAAGCTGGATATCAGAGATCTCACTGAAATGGAAAAATCAATCAACATACATGTATCTAAGGAATACGTATGAATACAATGAAAATAATGCTATAGACAAAATCAAGTTGTGAAAAAGAGAAAATCATGGTTAAAGTATAGGATACAAGCTTATTACTATTTACTGAAAAATTAAAAAATAGTGCCTAAAGAAGGAGAGACCCAAGTATATTATATAATGATATGATGCCAAAGAAACTGCTGGGCACATAAGGCTTCTCTTGCTAACAGTAGAAAACTTAAAAGGTGAATAGCAAAAGAGCTGGTAATAAAATACTTTGGGTGTATATGAAATATAAATCACAATACAAAATAACAGAACTGAGACCCAAACTATCCTGTTATTTCAGTAACTGTTGATTTTAATCTACCCATAAATAATCAGATTAGGTAATAAAAATCAAAATTATATGAAACAAACTCAACAAAAATTAAGCAATCAAAAGTTAAATAGCAGGATTCATAAAATTAATAACAGAAAAGTATAAATCAAGTACAAAATAAGGAATTTATGGTGTCTTGAATCCTGGAGATACACAAAAGCTGGAATATCCAGAAGCTTAGTGAGATACATAAGTGAAGTCAACTATGTTGATCTGGTTTGTGTGAGTTTATAAATGAACTATTCTATCAATACCTCTCAAATCTACCTTTGTCTTAATTTTGTAATTTCTGTAACTGAAAAAATATACAACATATGTGTAAATGATAAGTTTTTGAACTACACATGTTCATATCATTAATAAACATTTTTTGAAATGATATTTTATATGCAGTCTTTAATTATCTAGAATTTGCAGCTTTACTTGAATGTGGAGGTTATATTCAGACAGTGTGTAGATCTGATCTAGAGATAGGAAAGAGTGTTCCCATGATTTTTTTAGTTCAATATAAAGGCACTATGAATTGATTTAAATTATCAGTTACTCAAAAGCAAGAACTATTTCCCACAAAGTACACAATTATAAGGATACTCAAAGAGATTACTTAGAAAAAATAATATTATAATATACTAGCATATCTCATTTAACATTGTCTTTATGATATATATATATGTATATATAAAGAATATTGTGGAATTCCTGGTGGTTCAGTGGTTAAGATCTTGTGTTTCCACTGCAGGGGGAGGGGGATTGACACCTTTCTGTTCGGGGAAGTTTCACATGTACCACAGTGCTCCCTCCATGCCCAAAACAAGCATATTGTGAGGTTGATTGTATTTTGATAATTTTTCAAATTATTTATAAGTTAATTTTATTTTAAGTGAAAAACATGGCCAATAAAATTTAATTATGCATAAAATGAATATACTTTTATAAATGTAAGTAATTAATGTGGGGCTCACAAGATAAAGCAATTAGAAAGTGTAAGAACACCTCATTGGTGACTGCATAAATAATGAAGAGTGGGAATATTAATAGTCCCTTTGCCTCAGTAGGGATTTTTAGTACCACTTAATTTTCATGAGAGATTATACTGTGTATTATAATTAATATATTCATATTTAAATAAGTGAGCATTTATGTTGACCTTTAAATTCCCTTCAAGTTTTATGAGTCAATATATAGCTTGCTGAACTAAAAGAGGTATTATATATGTTTACTAATCTAGAGTTAACAAAAGGGAAATGAAAAGTCAAAATGCATGTAATGAATAATTTTATTAACATTTGACTTTAGTTACCATAGATGTTTTAGACTTAACCCACTCTGTAAGGTATGCAGTTTCACTTTTGCTTAAATAAATATCTCTATTTAACAGGTATCTTATTCTCGTTGGACTCAACTAGATGAGAAACAATTTTCATAAAATGTTTAATTCTTATTTGCCCTTTAAAATAGTTTCCTTCCACTGTAACACTTTCCTGTAACATTTTATTGTTTAAATTATTTATCAGATATTTTGCATTTCCACTTCATAGTACTGGCTAGAGTACATTCACACCTCAACATTTCCCCCCTGTATTTGGTATTATCCTCATTCAATCTGTTGGTTGTTTCTGCATTTCTCCTGCTTACTTGCTCACCATCTGGTGTTTCCCCTTCTCACTCCCTACGTCTCATTCTGACACTCTGCCTTTTGTGTAGATGACATCTACCCAATTTTTATCTGTTTCTCCTCCGGTTATGCTCTGTTCTGTGTTCCACATCTCTTCTTCTCTATCGTTTTTGTTTCTTTAGCCATAATTAAATTATACCAATACATTCTCAAATCCATGAATCTTCCCACATTCCCAGGGTGATGATGGTTTTGGGACTGTCATAAGGAAGAAAAATTTCTGATACTTAATTTAAATAAACATGAGTGAATTTAAATAACTTGTTGGAAAATAAGTTTATTTTCAATTTCAATAATCACTTTAAAATTTTAAATTAAAAGACTATTAAAGAATTTCAAAAGATAGAATTAAGCCTTTACTTAATTCAAAACACAGATATCACAGTATATATCACAAGTACTTTAATCACTTCATCTAAGTACTAAACATTACACACTTTGGTAATATTACCATTTTTTTCCTTATTTATTGTGTGAAAACATAGGCTCATTAAAGCTCTACTTTTACATAATTACAGTGCTGGTTTATACATCAGAGTTATCAATCAAGGCCATCCTATCTCCAAATTATCCCTATTTTTGTCCTTAAATATTTTAGTAATTTTATCACTAAATTTTTGTGAATAATGTCATATAATGTTTACAATATTGTTAGCCTGTTTCCTAGGATTTCATGTTATTCCATGTTATGAACATGTGTTTTAGGAACTTGTTTTAGGATTTAGAGAAACTTAAGATAAGCTTTTATCTTACCATTCTTGAAAGATAATTATAAATGTTAAAAATATTTATAAGGTAGTTTTTAATTGAACTATAGTTGAGTTACAATATTATTTTAGTTTAAGGTGTATATCATAGTGATTTGATATTGTTTATAGATTATACTCTATTTAAAGTTATTAAAAACATTGGCTATAGTCCCTGTGTTGTATATTATATCCTTGTAACTCATTTATTATTATTTTGTACCTAGTAGTTTGTACCTCTTAATCCCCTTCACGTATCTGCTCCTACCTCAACCTCTGCTTCCCTCTTAAAACCAAGGCTTCTTCACTGATGACTACTGTGAAAGAATTTCCAAGACAAGTGGTAGAGAATGGGAAACCAGGCTGAATCTAGTAGATACCCTGAGGCTAGAAAGCAAAGCTCGGGTTCTGAGTAAACAAGGTGACAGAATTGGAGCTGAATTATGTAAAATCCTAGAAGATGATGCTGTGAAAGTGCTGCACTCAAATTGCCAGCAAGCTTGGATAACTCAGCAGTGGCCACTGGACAGGAAAAGGTCAGTTTTCATTCCAATCCCAAATAAAGGCAAGGCCAAAGAATGTTCAAACTATTGTACAGCTGCAATCATTTCACATACTAGAAAGGTTATGCTCAAATGCTTCAAGCTAGACTTCAGCAGCATGTGAAATGTGAACTTCCAGATGTACAAGATGGGTTTCAAAGAGGCAGAGGAACCAGAAATTAAATTACCAATATCCCTGGGATCATGGAGAAAGCAAGGGGATTCCAGAAAAACATCTACTTTTGCTTCATTGACTACACTAAAATCTTTGACTGTAGATCACAACAAATTGTGAAAAATTCTTAAAGAGATAAGACTATCAGACCAACTTACCTGTTTCCTGAGAAACCTCTATGTGGGCCAAGAAGCAAAAGTTAGAACCAGACATGGAAAAACTAAATAATTCAAAATTGGGAAAGGGGTACAACAAGGTTGCATACTGTCATCCAGCTTTGTTAAATTATATGCAGAGGACATCATGCAAAATACCAGTCTGGATGAATCACAAGCTGGAATCAATTGCCAGGAGAAATATCGACAACCTCAGACATGAAGATGGTAGAAAATAAAGAGGAACTAAAGAGAATCTTAATGAGATTGAAAGAAGACAGTGAAAAAGTTGGCTTAAAACTCAACATTCAAAACACTAATATCATCACATCTGGTCCCATCACTTCATGGCAAATAGAAGGGGAAAAAGTGGAAACAGTGACAGATTTTATTTTTGTAGGCTCCAAAATCACTGTGGATGGTGACTGCAGCCATGAAATTAAAGACGGCTGCATCTTGGGGGAAAAGATATGATAAACCCAGACAGCATATTAAAAAGCAGAAACATCATTTTGCCAACAAAGGTCCATATAGTCAAAGCTATGGTTTTTTCAGTAGCCATCTATGGTTGTGAGAATTGTTCCACAAAGAAGGCTGAGTGCTAAAGAATTGATGCTTTCCAATTGTGGTGCTGGAGGAGACTCTTCAGAATCTCTTCAAATGCAAGCAGGTCAAGCCAATCCATCCTAAAGGAAATCAACTCTGAATATTCATTGGAAGGACCATTTCTGAAGCTGAAGCTCGAAATCTTTGGCAGCCTGATGCAAAAGAGCTGACTCACTGGAAAAGACCTGGATGCTGGGAAAGGTAAAGAGAGAAAGCAACAGAGAATGGTTAGATAGCATCACAGACTCAATGGACATGAATTTGAGCAAACCCCAGGAGACAGTGGAGGACAGAGGAGCCTAGTGTGCTGCAATCCATGGGATTTCAAAGCAGACATGACATAGCGAATGAACAACAACAAAACAAGGTAGTTAGAGTTTACAGGGGAGAATACCATAAAGGAGAAAGCAGAACAGCAAGAGAACTCTGGAGACCTGCAGAGGTTTCCTTACGTATTGTGTTTAATGCTGATCAGAAAATATAGGTGAAGAAGGTAGTGAGGAGCATGTCTGCAATCACTGAAAGGATTAGAGTAACACTACCTGGTGATCACACAGGGCCAGAAATTTTATTTATAAAAAAATAAATGCAGAGGAGTGTAAGATAGGTTTTTTTTTTAACATTAATAAAGTATCAATTTGAAGCATAAAACAATAATAGCATGTCATAAATGGCAGAAAAGAAATTTTAATACAATATTGTACATAACAGGAGCAAGAATTATTAAAAAAAATCTATGTTTAAATCAAGTGTTGAAGGTTCTTTTAAAGAACTCTTGTTTCTGTTTTATTTCGAATATCTGGATTTTATCAAGGTGACTTTAGTCCATATTACTATTAGAAGATACTTTTTTGGTAGGATGAGAAAAGAGCAATTGTACAGTGATCTGCTCTCCTTTTCCAATGTTCAACATCATATCTGCATCTTTTGTGGGATAGGAAAATACCTACACTGGAAAGCTACATGGGATCTCATCATAAGACCTTTTTACTGATAAGTCTCAGTTCAGTTCAGTTCAGTCGCTCAGTTGTGTCCCACTCTTTGCGACCCCATGAATAGCAGCACGCCAGGTCTCCCTGTCCATCACCAACTCCCGGAGTTCACTCAGACTCACGTCCATTGAGTTGGCGATGCCATCCAGCAGTCTCATCCTCTGTCGTCCCCTTTTCCTCCTGCCCCCAATCCCTCCCAGCATCAGAGATAAGAAAGCCTCCCTCAGCGATCAATGCAAAGAAATAGAGGAAAACAACAGAATGGGAAAGACTGATAAATTTAGAGGGATAATAAAGAAAACTTTTAAAAAATGTTATATCAAGTGAAAGATATACAAGGCATGTATACAGAGAGCAGTGAAATGTTATAGGTGTAAATTATGAATTGTTTGAATTGTTTAACATATTTGTATGCATTCATGTAATGAAAGACTTAATACTATAAAAATGTCAATTTCCTCCAAATTTATGCCTAGACTAAATGCTATCACAATAAAAATGACAGCAGGTTTTTAGTGGAAATAGGAAAGCTGACTTTGAAATATATATGGAAATTCAATTGTCAAGACTAGCTAATAATTTGAAAAAGAGTTGCAAGTGCAGAAATGTAAGATAGCAAAACTGAATATAAAACACAAGTATTAAGGACTATAAAGCAATAGACATACTTAACACAGACAAATTTTCTAAATAACTGAGGCTTCTAAATTAAATTACACTTTCAATGCACACTCCATAGACATATAAAGGAGTGTGCATTGAAAGTGTAATTTAAGTTAGAAGCTTCAGTTATTTAGAAAATTTGTCTGGGTTAAGTATTCCTATAGCTTTATTATGCTTGATACATGAGGTGTTACAGCCCTGACTTCCTAAAGGTCTTTGTATTTGAAACAATCCTGTGATTTTTTTTCTAGGTGTTATAGTCAGTTTTACCTGGAGCACAGGACTTCTGTAAATGATGCAGTTTTGTTGCCTGTGCTCAACAAAACAGTTTTTTGAAAACAGATAAACCAAAAATGGCCATTTAAAGAATAATATTTTATATCTTTCCTCATACTTAAATACAATGGCAAAATGTTGGCTCCACTTCATCCAAGTACTGATATTTTAAAAAGCTGAATAATTACTGTGCCTGATTTGATGAACTCTACTTCCACTTTTCCAGTATATTAAGAGATAGTATTGTTCACTTAAAGCTTATTAAACTATGGCTCATGTTATTTCTTCCTCTCTGGAATGTCAGCCCACATACATTATTCACACGAAGCAGAGTGAACTTTAAATAGGGAGATTATACTGGAGGGAAATAAGAAAGCCATCATTCTCAATTTTACCCCATACTGTTATTAAAGGTTACACAGGCAGTGATCTTTCTTTTTCCCACTTTTTAAAGCTCTATTTCTTTTCTTTTTTACTTTCTATCTTATTCCTTTTCATCTCTCATAACATCCACATAATTCTGATTGTTTTCCTTACTGACTTGAAAAACTGCTTGAGTTATTGTAAATGATATACCGTCTTCATGTTGTGAGCTAGACATTTAAATTACTTCAGATGAATAAGACATTGTATGCTATTTTACTTTCTTCTGTTCTTTGTCTAGAATATTGTAGAGGTGAACTAAAGTCATTAAGCGTGAAAATATTTGCTTGAAGCATTTGAACACCAAGTTTCAGGCTACTGTAAATTAAATTATTAAGCAATGACAATTATAAAAAAAATGCAGACAGACCTTTTACTAAGAGTAAAGTATACAATTTTACACACAGATTTTCCTGACAATCATATGCATATTTATCAGCAAAATGTTTCCATAACAGCATTTCCATATTAGATGACTGATACATGCTTTAACATCACAGGGAACACATAAAAATGTTGCTTATTATTTAAATTTAAGTTTATGGTTTTTGAGGAAATATTTAAACCTGATCTTCCCTGGGAACTCAGCTGATAACGAATCCCCCTGCAATGTAAGAGATCCTGGTTCAATTCCTGGATCCAGAAGATCCCCTGGAGAAGGCAACAGCTACCCACTCCAGCATTCTTGCCTAGAGAATTCCATGGACAGAGCCTGGCAGACTACAGTCAGTCCATGGGATCACAAAGAGTTGAACACTACTGAGCAATATTCACTTTCTCTTTAAACTGAAACTTCCAAAACAACGTATTCAATTTAATTGCTAGCTTACATTTTAATAAATAAAAATAAAAAGTGACATAAAAAGTGGCAGTATGATCTAAAATTCTTATGAATTATTAGGTATATTAATTGCTGTTATTATTAATCACTATATCTATTTGCTCTTGGTTGTCTTTAATATATTTCATAGCTAGGAATATTAGGAAAACTAGAAGAAAAAAAACAAGTTTCAATCAACCACTGATATATCCATCTTGAAACTCTTTATATATATACCATAACAGTAGTAAGTTTTTGTGGAAAAAACAAGTTTTTGGACATGATACATCTATTTATTCTATTAATTTGTTGTATGAATAGAGGTAAGTTACTTAACAACTTTAAAATTATTTCATTATGCCTTATAGAGGAAACAGAAGTCAACATGACCTGTAGATAATTTTTACTAAGAGAATGAAAAAATAGACTGAATACAAATTCATTCACAATTACTCCTACCTTCCTCCTTATTCCATCACCATTTATTCAGTTTTCCATTTTGAATTTATTAAAGATAACTACTAGCTTTATGATTTGTTAGGTCTTTCACATCAAGATTTTCAACTATTGACTCTGAAAATACATATTTTTAGATCTGATTCAACTGATGAAATCTTGAGACAAATATCTGGTTATGGAGTGGCATCTTTCCTTGAATATCTCATTATTAACTCAATTTTCTAAATATTTACTGAATTAACTTGAAAATGTGTGCCCATGAAAAAACCTGCATATATATGTTTATGGCAAGCAACCTTCTCCTTAATCAACCAAAGATGGAAGCAACACCATGATAAATAAATAAATAAATGATAAATAAATAAAGATGGAAGCAATACTAGTATAAACAAACGAATAATTGAATATGTGGGTTGCCAAATATGGGGTCGCACAGAGTTGGACATGACTGACGTGACTTAGCAGCAGCAGTAACAGCAGCAGACATATATGGGCTTATTTGGTGTCTCAGTGGTAAAGAATCTGCCTGCCAATGTGGGAGGTGCAGGTGATATGGGTTTGATCCCTGGGTTGGGAAGATCCTCTGTAGGAGGAAATAGCAACCCACTCCAGTATTCTTGCCTGGGAAATCCCATGGACAGAGGAGCCTGGTGGGCTACAGTCAATGGAGTCATAGAGTTGGACAGGACTGGAGCAACTGAGCATGTGTGAGTGCATGTGTATGTGTGTGTGTGTGTGTACATATATCTAAATTTATATCTACTAAATTATTTGGAAATCTCCTGAGTGGGAGAGAGAGACAAAACTCCCATGTGGGAGAATTCCAAATAATTTAGTAGATACTATATCTTGAGGAAGATGTAGAAGGAAGACCCTCACCCCTTAAGAATGGGCCACACAAAGGGTCTTACTTCTAAAGAGGACTTCCAAAGAATATGGTATAGAAGTGGTGATAATAAAGGAATTTAACAGTGGAGAAACCTCACAAACACTGATTCCATTGATCAAGGTTAGTATAAATAGTGATTTCATGTTCATAGTTTGTACTCTTTATATACGATGAAGGGCACTTTACCTCAGTGGTAAACACATAATTCAAGTCTGATCATGAGAACAAACATTAGATAAATCTCAATAGAGGGATATTCTGCAAAATATCTGACCAGTATTCCACAAAGTCAAAACAAGGAAAGTCTGAGAAACTGTCACAGCCAAGAAGACACTAAAGAGATATAATGACTAAAAATAATGTGGTATATTTGATGGGACACTCTAAAAAACTATGGCATTAGGAATAAACAAATAAATAATTTTTTGAAAAAGGAAATTTGAAAAAATATGGAAGTTAGCTTAATAATACTATGAAAAAGTTCAGTTCCTGAAATAGGTATGATCAAAAGAAAATGATAAGACTCTCCTATGTTAGGGCAAATATCACTCAATTTAAAATGTGAAAAGATAATATTCAAAGATAATACATTCTGGAAATTATATCATATAACTAATAATGATTTTAGGAAACAAAAAGCAAGGTGGAAATTGAAAAATACATCAACAAGGAAATGACAGATTAGAATAACATAAGAAAATCCCAAGACTTCATGTATAATAGTGTCTGCAAATGTCCATAAATAAGAGTAAAAAAAAAGACTTAAAAATAGACACAATTTAATGAAATTTAAGAAAACCAATGGATAAAACCAACAACAAAAAAGGACATACTTAGGAAAAAGTAGATGATTTACCTTAAAGGTACCAGTCATATTGGCATCAGACTTTGCATCCCCAACATTAAAAGCTAGAGATAATACAGTAATGTCTTCAAAATGCTGATGAAAAATAAAAACAATGAAATGCAAAATCAAATGGATTTCAGAATAACTAATATAATGTGAAAGTGGTTCAGTCGTGTCTGACTCTTTTCAATCCCATTCACTGTTGTCTGCCAACTCCTCTGTCCATAGAATTCTCCAGGCAAGAATACTGGAGTGGGTAGCTGATCCTTTCTGCAGGTGATCAGCCAAACCCAGGTCTCCCACATTGCATGTCAATTCTTTACAAGCTGAACTACCAGGGAAGCCCAACTAATACAATACACAATATTAATAATATTACTTGTACATATTCATATTAATAGTATTATAATAGTATTCACATAAGCAATAAAATGTAGCTTTGAGAAAAATGTTAACTATAAAAATCACTAAATTTATAGTTTAAAGTATTTGATTTATCACAAGTAGTTCAGTTCAGTTCAATTCAGTCATTCAGTCATGTTTGACTCTTTGCAACCCCATGGACTGTAGCATGCCAGGCTTCCCTGTCCTTCATCAACTCCTGGAGTTTGTTCAAACTCATGTCCACTGAGTCGGTAATACCATCCAACCATCTCATCCTCTGCCGTCCACTTCTCCTCTAGCCTTCAATCTTTCCCAGCATCGGGGACTTTTCTAATAAGTCAGTTCTTCGCATCAGGTGGCCAAAGTATTGGAGTTTCAACTTCAGCATCAGTCTATTCAATGAATATTCAGGACTGATTTCCTTTAGGATGGACTGGTTTGATCTTCTTACAGTCCAAGGATCTCTCAAATATCTTCTCTAACACCACAGTTCAAAAGCATCAGTTCTTCAGTGCTCAGCTTTCTTTATAGTCAACTCCCACATCCATATATGACTACTGGAAAAACCACAGCTTTGACTAGAAGGACCTTTGTTGGCAAAGTAATGTCTCTGCTTTTCAGTATGCTGTCTTGGTTGGTCATAGCTTTTCTTCTAGGGAGCAAGCATCTTTTAATTTCATGGCTGCAGTCACCATCTGCAGTGATTTTGGAGCATCCAAAATAAAGCCTCTCACTGTGTCCATTGTTTTCCTATCTGTTTGCCATGAAGTGGTGGGACCAGATGCCATGATCTTAGTTTTCTGAAAGTTGAGGCTTAAGCCAATTTTTTCACTCTCTTCTTTCACTTTCTTCAAGAGGCTCTTTAGCTCTTCTTTGCTTTCTGTCATAAGGGTGTTGTCATCTGTGTATCTAAGGTTATTGATATTTCTTCCAGCAATCTTGATTCTAGCTTGTGCTTCATGCAGCCGGGCATTTCACATGATGTACTCTGCATATAAGTTAAATAAACAGGGTGACAATACACAACCTTGACATACTCCTTTCCTGATTTGGAACCAGTCTGTTGTTCCATGTCTGGTTCTAAATGTTGCTTCTTGACCTGCATATAGATTTCTCCAGAGGCAGGTAAGGTGGTCTGGTGTTCCCATCTCTCTAAGTATTTTCCACAGTTTTTTGTGATCCACACAGTCAAAAGCTTTGCTGTAGATAATAAAGTAGAAATAGATGTCTTCCTGGAACTTTATTGCTTTCTTGATGATCCAATGGATGCTGGCATTTGATCTCTGGTTCCTTTGCCTTTTCTAAATCCAGCTTGAACATCTGGAATTTCACAGTTTATATACTGTTGAAGCCTGGCTTGGAGAATGTTGAGCACCACTTTGCTAGAGTGTGAGACGAGAGCAATTGTGTGGTACTTTGAACACTCTTTAGCATTGCCTTTCTTTGGGATTGGAATGAAAACTGACTCTTTCCAGTCCTGTGGCCTAGAAGGCCACAAGGCCACAGGAGCTATGAGGCTGAGTTTTCCAATTTTGTTGGTATATTGAGTGCAGCACTTTAATAACATCATCTTTTAGGATTTACAGATTGCTAAATGAGCTGACTCATGTTTACAATTTCTCAGGATGATTTTGTTCTCTTTTTTGGCTCAAGGTTGAAGTATATGTATTGTATTTGTCTGGAGGTACAGAGGGATGTTCTTGGAATGAGGATAGTGCAATTCCTGTTTACCTTTATCTTGAGGATATTGCTTTTTGTTGGTTCCATTTACTAGGGAGCCTGCTACTTTACTATGCACTGTGGATTCTGGACCCATTTACTTTTCTCCATGTAGTCCTTAACAGTCAAGCTTAAATTCATCTGTATTAACAAAGGCCTTTGGGATAAAAATGGCCTCAGAAATTATTAGTCTTGTTACAGTGGGCTCCTATTTTTGTTAGTTTGATATGGTAAGACTTCTTATTTTTCCAGTTATTTGATACATTTGAATATTTTTTTAATGTTTTCCTCAGCATTTTTACTTGCTTTTTTGTGGATCAGTTCAGTTCACTTCAGTAGCTCAGTAGTGTCCGACTCTTTGCAACCCCATGAATCGCAGCACACCAGGCCTCCCTGTCCATCATCAACTCCCGGAGTTCACTCAGACTCATGTCCATCGAGTCAGTGATGCCATCCAGCCATCTCATCCTCTGTCGTCCCCTTCTCCCCCTGCTCCCAATCCCTCCCAGCATAGATCAGTTCAAAAAACCTAATTTCCAAAAACTACCCACAAATATAAAAGTGTTTTACAGTTATTAAAATTGAAAAATTATTTAAAGAGTTAGAGATGAATGTGTCTTGCAAATTGACACCTAGGCTATTCACTTCTCTCCACCCCATTTCCATTTTCATATTTATATCATCTGTTCTTATAGGAACTGAGGAGCCAACTAAAATTATATCCAAATGGTTCCAATAGTGTTTTTAGAAGTGTACTTTCTCTGTGGAATGCTTAAAGAAGGTCAATGGTTCTCGATTTGCAGACATTTGAATTTCATATTTGAATACTTCTGTACATCAAGATGTTCCCTGACTTAATTTCAAAATAAAGCTCCAAAAGTCTACCCTCTCCCTGCTGAAAACAAACAGATAAACAAAACAAACACCAAGACTAGCTATCAAGTGTTATCCTGAGTTTTAAAAGATACCCCCAATGGGGCATTTATAATTATAAAATGTAAAAGCCACGATATAAATAAATGTAAAAGTAGTATAGAAGGAAGTTGAGAGAGTTTTTATCAAGTGGGTAAGATTTGTGTCAATGATTTACAATGTAAATTTCTCTTCTTGGATTGAAGAGGATATAGGCAGTTCAAATAGAATGATGAACTTTGAGTACAAGCTAAGGAAAAGAGAGTTGACAAGGAAGTATGAAAAAATTTACAGGCCACTTTTAAGGCTAAGCTAGGGGGTAGAGAAGGGAATTGAACTGTAGTAAACCCAGTACATAGATTTCTGTGTTTTGTGTTCCTGTGGCTTGAGAAAAGTGCTGGAAATCTATACAGGTTAGATTATTTGTGGTGACGGTGATTTTGCAGAGCATATGTAACAAAAGGGCTTCCCAGGTAGTGCTGGCGGTAAGGAACCAGCCTGCCAATGCAGGAGACATGATTGTATCCCTGGGTGGAGAAGATTCCCTGGAGGAGGGCACAGGCAGTCCACTCCTGTATTCTTGCCTGGAGAATTCCATGGACAGAAGAGCCTAGTGGCCTACAATCCATAGGGTTGCAAAGAATCTGACATGACTGAAGTGACTTAGCATCCATGCACTCAAGCATGTAGCAATTAAAAAAAAAAAATAGAAAGCCATTTTAAGTAAAGAGAGAGTAAGTAATGTGATAGCTCTTGTACTTATGGCTCAATAGTGAAGAAAATTAGGCCAGAATAGATATTAAAAATATGAACACACTGCTGTGATTTGAAGACTGGAGAGTTGATATGTTTTTATATTATACTGTGCTTATTGAGTAAGAAAATGAAAGACCACATAATATACACTTATTAAATATCTGTTGATTGCCATGATACAAAAATGCATATCACTAAATTGAATTAGTGATTTTTAATTATCAAAGTTTTAACTAACTTTTATTTTCTGTTTCCCTAAATTTAGATTGCAAACAGTTCAAGATCACCATTAAGTTTAAAGCAAAGTATTTTCACATTTTACTTCATTTGATTATTAGCATTTTGGAATTGGTTAAAAATGAAGACAAATAATCTCTCTGATCATATGACTAATTATTTTTCACATTGTGAAACATACAGTTGACCTGAATTTGTAATCAATTATTAAGAGCATGATTTTGCTCTGTGATTTTGCTAGCATTTACTTGAGTAGATAAAAGGGAGAAATTAGTGTTTTTAAGTGTAAAACTCCTAGCATGATTTATTTCTCAAATTTTGAACATCCTTCGGACTAATTTTGTCACTATATCACATTAGTACTAATTGAAGAGACTCAGATTTAAAGTCTTGTTCTTCTAGATGAAACATAATTTGAATTTCAAGAAATGCAAAATGTCAGCGCTTCTTAAGTGAAATTAAATTGCTAGAAAATCATGCTGAAATGTCTTAAAGAAACTGGAATTTTACCACCAAAATCTTTTTCTGAAACTTTTAAGGAGTAATCATGATCATAAAGCAGTTATAAAGAGCCTGGTTGCATTAGATATTCTGCACCAGAACACAGAAAAGTAGTAGTATAATTTTGGTTTTTATTCTCTCAGAGCCTTCATGGTTAAGCGCTAAATTAGACCTATGTACTGGACATATAGAGAAGAAAAAAACATTATTTAAGCAAAATATAATCAAGCAAGCTATTTAAAAACACATATATATGTATACAATTCATATACCGCCCCCCCGACTACAGCACTTCTTTCTTTCCTTTCCTAATTCTCATGCTTCCATGAACTCTGAAATACCCTTCTCAAAAACATTTATCCTCCTGCAGGAACTATCAGTGAGCTGAATCAATGCTCTATTTACAAATTAGATTGCCTTAGGGAGTTATCAAGGGATTTGGCTATTTTTATATTTCACTTACCACCTTATAGCAGTTCCCTTCAGAAGTAATTAGACAGGGTCAAAAGCCAGGAATTACAACAGCATCATAGACAAGGAGACAGTAAAATATTCAGAGACACCTTTGACGTCAGTTCAAGAGAAACCTGACAAGATAATACATCTTGTAAAAGCAAAGAGAGTAAAGTGAAAGTCTCTAGTCACGTCTGACTCTTTGTGTGACCCTGTGGGCCCACCAGCTCCTCTGTCCAGGGAATTCTCCAGGCAAGAATACTGGAGTGGGTTGCCATTCTCTTCTCCCAGGAATCTTCCAAGCCAAGGATTGAACCCAGGTGTCTTGCATTGTAGGTGGATTCTTCACCATTGTAGGTGGATTCTTCACCGTCTCCATCAGGAAAACTGAAAAATAAGGACAATGGCTTTCTAAATCTTTCTCTTGTTATTTCAGCTTGAATTATTATTAGAAGGTTAATTTTCTGCTGTATTAAGGCTTTTAACTAATACTGAATATTAGATATATCTATAGCTCTACATAGATATCTATAGCTTATAGATCTAATAATAATTGATAAGATTATTTTGATATCGTTGATATCAACAATAATTGATATTAGAATATATCAGTTATTATATCAAGTGGGTACGATTTATGTCAAGATTTATATCAACTATATAAAATATATAATGTTAGATCACTTTTATAAAATATATAATGTTATATAATATATATTATATATATATATATATATAATATATATAATATATATATATTATATAATATATATAATATATAATGTTATATAATGTTATATCACTTTTCCAGAAATATTATCTAGAGCAGCTGTGCACTTTTATGATAAATTTGAACATTATCTCCAAAAGTTAGTAAGGTATGTTTATTTAGGTTATATGATAGGGAAGTCTAAAAATAACATTTTATTTAAATTCAGTGGAACATATAATTACTTTCCAAATCACACATGAATGACCCTATTAATCTAGATTAAAAGACATTTACATAATACAGTCCCTTCTCAGAATATAAAACAGCATGAAAACACTGCATATAAACTATATAAATACTAATAAAATAATAAATAAAAGTTAATCTGAACAAATCATAATTCACTCACTAAAAGACCACTGTTAAAAATAAACTTATAACATCAATATAATTTGATTAAAGTGTATTTTAAATTTGTATTCCATAGGAGCTCTGTAAACCCATGATATTTTAGGCTGTTTTTCAGTTGCTCAGTTCTGTCCAAGTCTTTGTGACCTCATGGACTACAGCACACCAGGTTTCCCTGTTCTTCACCACCTCCTGGAGCTAGCTCAAACTCATGTCCATTGAGATAATGATGCTATCCAATCATCTCATCCTCTGTTGTCCGCTTGTCCTCCTGCCTTCAATCCTTCCCAGATCAGGGTCTTTTCTAGTGAGTCAGCTCTTTGCATCAGTTGGCCAAAATATTGGAATTTCAACTTAAACATCAGTCCTTCCAATGAACACTCATGACTAATCTCTTTGTTGGCAAAGTAACCTAAAATTTTAGGTTAGCATTAATAATTTCTTTGAGAAAGAAGTCTGCAAAGGCCTTTAATTTTTTTTTTGAGAGTTGAAAATTTTGAGAGCTATAAATTATCAAGTGTTTTAGGATTTGAATTAATAAAAGTTAATGTTTCTATTATTCTATTAACTGACAGAAAATAAAATTCCTGAGAAATCCTTTAGCTAGACCTGCAAAGAAACCAATATTTAAAGATCAGATCAGATCAGTCGCTTGGTCGTGTCCGACTCTTTGAGACCCCATGAATCACAGCACGCCAGGCCTCCCTGTCCATCAGCAACTCCTGGAGTTCACTCAGACTCACGTCCATCGAGTCAGTGATGCCATCAAGCCATCTCATCCTCTGTCATCCCCTTCTCCTCCTGCCCCTAATCCCTCACAGCATCAGACTCTTTTCCAATGAGTCAACTCTTCGCATGAGGTGGCCAAAGTACTGGAGTTTCAGCTTTAGCATCATTCCTTCCAAAGAAATCCCAGGGCTGATCTCCTTCAGAATGGACTGGTTGGATCTCCTTGCAGTCCAAGGGACTCTCAAGAGTCTTCTCCAACACCACAGTTCAAAAGCATCAATTCTTTGGCGCTCAGCCTTCTTCACAGTCCAACTCTCACATCCATACATGACCCCAGGAAAAACCATAGCCTTGACTAGACGAACTTTTGTTGGCGAAGAATGTCTCTGCTTTTGAATATGCTATCTAGGTTGGTCATAACTTTCCTTCCAAGGAGTAAGCGTCTTTAATTTCATGGCTTCAGTCACCATCTGTAGTGATTTTGGAGCCCAGAAAAATAAAGTCTGACACTGTTTCCACTGTTTCCCCATCTATTTCCCATGAAGTGGTGGGACCGGATGCCATGATCTTCATTTTCTGAATGTTGATATTTAAAGATGGATATAATCTTATTGTTGGTATATACATTTAACTGTTCTGGGTGAATCCATATTTTAAATACTCTGAGATATTTGCCCATGTTGACTGTGCTTTTTTTGTTTTTCAAAATATCTTTTGGATGTGGATGTGTTCTTTTTCCATATTTGCTATTACCACCTACATTTGATAACCACTTCTTACCTGGATTTTAACAATGCTTCTAGCTTTTGAATATTCCTAATTCCTGTCACTACTGCTTACCAGATTTAAACACTGTTAACCAGTTAGAAACCAGTTAACCAACTGTTAAACTGACTTTCTCTATTATGGCTTCTCACTATATTCTTTAGAATTACTTCTATTTCTCAACAATTAAGTCACCCTGGGCAGCTTAAACTATATTACTCCAATGTATTATATGAGTAATTCTATATTATTTCTTTTACAGACTATGCTTTACAGGAACTATGTTAACTAAAACTTGATTCTTGGTTCAGTCACATCTTCATATGCTGCTGCTGCTGCTGCTGCTAAGTCGCTTCAGTCATGTCCGACTCTGTGCAACCCCGTAGACGGAAGCCCACCAGGCTCCCCCGTCCCTGGGATTCTCCAGGCAGAAACACAGGAGTGGGTTGCCATTTCCTTCTCCAATGCATGAAAGTGAAAAGTGAAAGCGAAGTCTCTTAGTTGTGTCAGACTCTTAGCGACCCCATGGGCCACAGCCTACCAGGCCCCTCCATCCATGGGATTCTCCAGGCAAGAGTACTGGAGTGGGTTGCCATTGCCTTCTCCCACATCTTCATATAACATTAGCTAAATTTTATACCCATAACGACCTTATTTTACCTCAAAGGTTTTTATTTCCTTTCTTTTTAAATCAAAATATATTATAACAAGTTATTAAAATTATTTTAACCAAACTCTTTTTACATTTCCTTTCTCCAGTTGAAGCAACTTTGCATTAAATATTTTTAGCATGTCAGATAATTATGGACCAAGCATAAGCATAATACCTATGACAGAGAATTTGATAAAGGGAGGCCCATGTTCTTTGCTGAACTAGTCCAGAGTGTTTTTACCTCATTGAGCCTGGAGGGGGTTGGGAAGGCATGATTCTTGGTTTAAATATCACAACTGTTTTTTTTTTTTTTTTCTTTTTTCTCAATGAAGATTTATTTATTAATTTTTTTCCATTGTACGTTTTTTTAAATATATATATTGTATTGAAGTGTAGTTCACTTGCAGTGTTTCTGGTGCACAGCAAGGGAACACAGGGAACTATACCTATAATGCAAAATAATTTCAGGACTCAGTTCTAAACAAATTTTAGTAGGTAATCCTGAATACATTTTCCTTTATTTGTTATATGTCCTCAGGGCCATTTCTAGAGGCTGTTTTAACATTGTAATTTTCAACAGTTGCCCTGTGGAGTAGGTCCATAAAGCTCCTCACCAGCTCACAGAGGTAGGCATCCTAGACATTATTTTTATTGTATTTAAATAATTAGTTCATAATATACAGAAAAAAAAAAAAAAAACCATCGATACTTTGGGACACAGTACATGAGGGAGTTGTTTAGTCCTTAAATAGCTCTTTTAAATTTTGTCTACAGGCAAAATTATTTGAATGTGTGCTTAAATTGGCTATATCAATCAAAGTAAAGGTCAGTTGAATCAAATAGCCTTCTTTGACTGCTTTTCTGTTTTATAATGCTGTTCAGTCAAAATTTTGAAAAAAATTATTCTCATAAAACAATGTGATTATATTAAAATATTTTCCAACTTTTAAATGAAGGACAGGGAAAGAACATGGCAGTTAATCTGAGTTTTAGTCTTTGCTTGTCCTTAACTAAATACATGATCAGTGTGGGGGAGGGGGGAATTACATTTCTGTTCATTTTCTTAAATTGTAAAATGAGAGGATACAATACTCTTACAGGCTAGTTTGGGATTCTCCTTATGTGAATACTATTAACTGTACTAAATGTAGATATCTCCTCCTGGTTGACTGTATATCTCTTGTATGTAATCCTATTCTGTGAATACTTCTTGAATAGTACTTAATCTGTAATATCAAAATTATTTGTTCACTTGACACTTTCTTCTATGTGTCAAGAAAGAATATTCTCCATCACAAGATGGAGTGATGTGAAAAGTGGGATTATGTTTTGTGAAAAACTTGTGAAAAGTGGGATTATGTTTTATGAAAATCTAAAAGAATGTTTTTATATAAGAAATACTTATATAATTCAAAGATTTAAAAATAAGTTAAACTAAAAATTAAATTGAAATTTTACCAACTGTATTCACATTTTCTGAAGTCTTCTTCTTATAATAATTTAATATATTTTAGAAATACTTTCATCTACTATATGTCTTTTTAGCTCTTTCAAAAACTGAATAGCTTTAAGATTTTTTTTCTTTTACTTCTTCCATTTTTTCTTAAGACATACAACTAATATCTAATGAAAGCTAATAACTTTGCTAGTATTCAAGCATGCTGTGTATAGAGCCTATATTTTCCAAACTTTCAAGTAAATAATTAGAAATGACAAATACAAAAAAGTTCCTTGAAGTAGGCCAGGAGTTTATTCAGCTAAAGACCGAAGCACAATTTCATTAGTAGTTCACTATTTTGTAGACTCACAATTGAAGAAGAATTTGAACTTTGCAGTTCAGGAAACTAAATGCAAATAGTAAACTCTGAGTTGTTCAGACACACATCAGTTTTCAACAAAACTTTTTTCAAAATGAAAAAAGTTGAGATGATATTAAAAGATTCATCCTATTAAATTATATATTATGCAATAAATAAAGAAACAAAATGTACTGGGATGGATAGTAATTTGTAGCACATTGTTTTTAAAAATATCTAGGCAAAAAATATTCTATTGAACCTTTGGTACAAAAGTGTATCCATCTTTATCTGTGCCAAATTAGATGAACAACTATTTCCCAGGCATATTTTGTCCCTTTCCACATTATTATGTCTCACAAATTTATGTGAGATGAAGCAGCAGCCATATACTAAGACAGACACCCTTAACTATTCTATTTATTCTCATAAAATGACACACCAGTCCTTCTTCTATTAACTGTCAAAACATTTTTATCTTCTCCTAGTTAATAATGAAAACTATCTCCTCCTCATGTTCATCACAGAAATTTTAGACACTGACACTCCAATGACCCATTCTTAATACAACAGTTTAAGAATCATATTACTGGAATATTTTTGAAAGAGTTTAAATCATACATTACATGTTTATAACTTCAGAAATGAAAACAGAAAGTTATGAATTACTTTCTTCCTTTGTGGGATGAACTTGATGGAATTACACTTGGAAGTTATACAGTAACTAACTTTGTGACAGAGTTGAATAACACATACTATTTTTATAGTACATGAACATGATACTTTACCATACTTACGAGGTACTGTTCAGTTCTAGTAAAAATTTATCTTCTAAGCACTTGTTTTTGTTCATCCTATTAACTGAGAATCTTATATTTGACTATGTTTGACTCTGTCTTTAGGAAATCGCAGGACTTTCCTGGTGGCTCAGACGGTAAAGCGTCTGTCTACAATATGGGAGACCTGGGTTCTATCCCTGGTCCACTTCTAGCTTTTATACATGAGTTTGGTATTTCATTGAAGAAGGAAATGGCAACCCACTCCAGTATTCATGCCTGGAAAATCCCATGGACCGAGGAGCCTGGTGGGCTACAATCCATGGGGTCGCAAAGAGTCGGACACGACTGAGCGACTTCTGTGTGTGTTGGTATTTCATATGACTTTATTTTCCTCTTCTGAAGTTCCTCAGATATTTATTATTTAATGTATTTTAATATATTCATTTTTCAAATAATAATGAGGCTGAATTGTATTGAAAACAATAATATTGCTTCAAAAAACTGAAGAATTTCCATTCCCCAAAATGCAAAGTCATGCTCAGAGGTTTGCTTGTAAGACAGTAAGAGCAAAAGGAGGGAATTTCTGGTGGGAATCTAAATCTGACTTTCGCACATATTCTCACTGACCACCAAATTGCTGTGGAGAAGGGAGAAAATTCCAGTCTTCCATGAGCTTCATGAGAAGGTACATTGGCTGTAGTCAAACCTACATAGTTGGGTGTTTGGCTCCACCATTGACTAGTTATGAAGTGGTTGACAAGTTACATAACCTTTCTTTATCTTGGTTTTTAATTCTATAAAATTATAATAATAGCAAGACCAAGGCCAAGACCTTGAAAGATTTTTTTGTGAGGATTAAATTGTGCTTAATACACACACACACACACACACACACACACACACACAGATACACACTCAAAATTTTGAATATTGCTTGGTGTGAGGTAAGTCATCAACATGGGTTAGCTTTGAATATTGTTAGTTAAAAGATTATAATTAATCTAATTAGAGACCCATGCAATTTGGCAGCATACAAGTACCTGCTGAATTGGTGGTAATAAATATATACTAATACAATTGATACCCTAAGATAGGAATCTTTTGAATATGTGAAATAACACTTTAAATTTAACCCAAGTAAAACAGTGGGAAGAACATTTTTCCCCAACATATTACATTTGCAAATTTATAACAGATACAACATATACTAATTCATTTTAAATTAGTAAAAAAATGTGAAATAATTCTTAATATTGGACTTGGAACTTATTTCTTAGCTTGCTTCCTGTTCCTTTTTTTTTAATGTTATAATAGTGAAACCCTAAGTAAATAGATGAAATCTGATTATTAATTTTGTTTCAGTGATCTCAGAATAAGAGGTAACCTACTATGTCATTACGTAAAGCTTAATGAAATTATATTTTTGTTTAATTTCCTGTTAAAATAGTTATTAAATCAGCTGGTTTTGAGTTTATGGTAATGTCTTTTCCTTCCAAGTGTTGATTAGAAACATTTTATAATGGTTCAAGCATTAGCAACTAGTGAAAGTCACAGTGACTGTTTATAGCCACATGATTTGGCTCTCAGCATGTTAATGATTCCTTAAAGAAATGCAAACCAATTTAAATATAATATGGAAACTACTTATAATAAAAACCAGTAGTGAAAACTCCATGAAGTTTAATCCTCTACTAATTTTATGTGTTTTATGCTATAATTTTTGAGACTTGATTAGATTCAGAGGGAAAAAAAATCTTACTGAAATAAAGATAATGACTCACACTGAATAATTTCTTTTCCACCAAATAAGCAATGATAATTGAAATTTGTGACTTTAGGGGTTAAGTTTAACCACCTTTAAAATGATACTTTCATTGTTGACCAACTATTCAAATGAGCTCTGATTTCAAACAAGTCATCCTTTTAAAGGCCTTTGACAAACATTGCTGAGTGTCATACATCCATATCCCCAGTTCAACTATCCGTGCCCATAATTTGACTGTCAGAATGAAGTACAGGTTCAGAGGAGTCTCTCTGAGAGCATTTTAGTTAGGATAAGACATTTTTATCAGATCTTTTTGGGTGTGATTTACACATGTAACATCTTCAGACTCTGAAAGAAGGTGTGCCTATTCGAAATATCTGAAAATCAAGCCGATACTGACAATTTCCTTTTCAAAGTCAAAATACCTTCATCAGATGTTTAAACACTGAATAGGAGATCAACGAGATGCTGACCCACGGAGCGGTTAAAGCTGGATGTGCACTCCAGGGCACTGCTGCTTTTGCTGAGCGAGCTGTGCTCTACTCCGGAGGCTCCCTTCCTTGAGCAAGCCGACAGCTGGCTCAGTTCTGCTTGGTCACATAGCTGCCCAGGAGCCCAGCTGGGAATGTTTCTGGGGATGTGGTCAGCATGAGGACTGATGAGATTTCAGTTAATCAAATTTCACACAGGCCAATAAGTTTGATTCCTCAGCTTCAAAGCAAAATCCTGCCAAGTCTACTTTATGTAAGTCCTAAGCTATGAACTTAAAACCTGCTGCAGCTGCTTTCTTACACAAAGCGTTCTAGAAGTGAAGACTTTCAGACAGAACACTTTGCTATTCATTTTTCAATCTCTAGAGAACATACAAGAAGTGGAATTGGCAAGGGTCTAGTGTGCTCTCTATTTTCAGTAAAAGATGCATTTCGTCACAGGCAAAAGTTGTCAAGAAGACTTAGAACAGCTCAAGCTACCTGAAATAAGGTGGCTGTCTCATTATTTAACATTTGTGTCAGGTGAAAGCCCACAGGTTCCCTAGATATAAGAATCATCTCTTCACAGGGGGCCTACACCCCAACGTCAAGTAGTGCATATCTGCATAGATGGCCATGGATGGGGCAATGTCCTGATAGCTGCTGAAGAGTTCAGGGAGAAAGCATAGATTCCTTGGAAGCGTATCATGTCTTTGTCAAAGCATGTATCTCCCTAAATGATAATCTCTAGTTGATTTACATTTTAGGCACTATACACAAAATTAAAACACAAGTGAACAATTTTCCTCTTTTCCATTCCCAATGCCATTCTCAAGGCTTCTCTTCTTGTCAAATATGACTACATTAGCTAAATATAATTGTTCTTACGGACTGCAATGTATTCCCCCTTCAATCTATCTTCTGTATTATTGCCAGAATAATCTTTCAAAGACATTCATTTTGGATAATGAACTCCTGTCCTGCTTCAAACAATCCGATGGTTCACTATTTCCCTTTGGCTTTCCTAAGTACCGCCTTCAATCTATGTATAACTGATTCCATTCCATTTTCCCAGTTTAATTTTAATTACTTACACCTAGTCTCCAAAACTGCCCTTGAGGCAGATGAAAACAAAATTTAAATAAACTAAATAAAACCCATTAGTTTTCCATTCTCTCTCTTTTTTTTTTAATTTTATTTTATTTTTAAACTTTACAATATCGTATTAGTTTTGCCCAACATCGAAATGAATCCGCCACAGGTATGCCCGTGCTCCCCATCCTGAACCCTCCCCCCTCCTCCCTCCCCATACCCTCCCTCTGGGCCGTCCCAGTGCCCCAGCCCCAAGCATCCAGCATCGTGCATCGAACCTGGACTGGCGACTCGTCTCATACATGATATTACACCATTCTCTTTCTCTCATTCATGTTCATTTACTCTTGCTTATGGCACTTTCTTTAAGTGAATGTCCTTCTCCTATCCTCTTTTCTGCCATTTAAATTTCTAGTCAGTATATAAGACTTAATTTTCCAAATGCTTGAGTAAGTTTCTTCTCATTTATGCAACTTCATTGCAGCTATTATATTTAATATCTATTAATTGTCTCATATTCAGTTTGAGAGATTTCTGGTTTTAGAATGGCAGATGATTTCCAACTGAAACATATATTTTTGTATCATGTTGTAAGATTAGATATTAATTAAAATTTCATATTGAACTTCCCTGGTGGCTCAGATGGTAAAGTGTCTGTCTACAATGTGAGAGACCTGGGTTCCACCCCTGGGTTGGGAAGATTCCTTGAAAAAAAAAAAAAAAAAAAATGGCAACCCATTCCAGTACTCTTGCCTTGAAAATCCCATGGACAGAGGAGCTTAGGGCAGGCTACTATCCATGGGGTCGCAAAGAGAGTCTCTATCTCATTACTGTCAGACAAAGATAAAGGTCCAGGGTCCCCATCTGACTTCCACTGACACCAAAGTGGGGAGCTCCTCTTTATGTCTGGGTGGAGGTAACAGTTCTGGCTATCTACATGGTCTCTCTACTGATTCTAAGAAGGGACTGAGCTCATTACTAATAGGTCAAGGTAAAATTCCTGAATCTTCTCCTCTGACACTATCACAGCAGGCATGAGGAGGGTAGGCTTTTATCTGGGGGTTTTGGTGGAATTCCAGGATCACATCATGGTCTCTACTGAAGCCATTTTGGGGAATAGTTTCATTAACAGTCTTTGGGATGAAAGTTCCAATTCTCAGCTTGGCCTTTTCTGCTACCAGCTTGGCAAGAGTGTTGAAAGATCTCAACACAGCCTTGCTATTTTGGGAATCTAAGCATATATAACCTCTACATAACCTTTTCTGCTGTGAGGGGCATGTGGCCACAGTTTTTTCCATCGTGTTTGGCTGAAGTATAATGGTTGTATATGAAAATTTTCTGTCTTGCCAGCCACTCCTTTCCTGTTCTTTGGTTAGTGAGATCAGACATTTTGGGGGGCTTTGTGTTGGTTTATTTTGTTTTCCCTTTAAGCATTTTAAAGATGTTCTACTTTCTTACAGCTTTCATGGTTACTCATGAGGATTCAATTATTCTTTTCATCACTATACCCTTGTTTGTAGTGAGCCGTTTTTCTCCAATACGACTTTAACAATTTTATTTCTTACCTTTGGCTTTCTTATCAATAGCTTGGATATAATGTATCTCATACATGTAATATCACCCTTCAAATTTGGGGCGATTTAACATTCTTTAATAGGTCCTGTGGATCAACTTATCTTTTTTCATGCTTTTTCTTTTCTTCATTTTTCAGATTGAATTATTTTAATTGATCTGTTTTCAAATGCACTTACTCATTCCTATGTTATCTCTATTCAGCGATTAAGATTATTTTGTGATTATCTTATTTCAACCATTTTAATTTTCACTTCTAGAATTTCTATTTCTTGTAATTTTTATACTACCTTTAGAATTCCAACATACACAAATAAATGGACATAAAATATTACATATATGAATATATGTATATGATTTTATTACATTCTTACTTTGTTTATCTTAAGAGAAGGCAAGGGTAAGAGTCTCTTAAAGATACTTTTTCTTTGCTGAATTCAACACTGGGTTCATAGAAGAATCACTCTTGGTTGAATTTTTAATTTTTTTTTTTGAGACTATGTTTTATTTTCTTGGTTCTTCATGGGTTGGTTTACTTGGGATTGTTTCCTGGACATTGTGGATACAAAATTGTGGAGATTCTAGATTCTGTTCTTTTTCTTCTGATTAAGTGTTGCCTTTTATCAGGCAGTTATCCTAACTGCCTTTTAAAACTCTCAACACTGAAAGCTCTTTATCTTGGGCAGCAGCTTCAGTTCAGACTTTTTGTCTTTATCATGGTTAGTGTGTATTTCACACATTCAACTATAAGTCAGAAATGAGAACAGACAGGATATGGGAATCTCATTTCTGGTTCTTTCCCTTATGGGCTTTCCCTATTCTCTGTAGTGGACAAAGTTTTCCAAATTTAGTTTCTTGATTTTCTGTCCAGAAATATTGTTTTTTTTATTATTATTATTGGCATCAACATCTCATCACCTGTATCTTGTTAATGACATATAGGCAAGAGTAGCTGCCAAAATGGAAACTTATTTCATATAGCTCTCCTACTCACATCCCTTGAGTGTATACTCCTAACTAGAGACTGTCAGTTCATGTTCTTTCTCCTGCTACTTCAGACACTTGCCTTTTGCTTTGTTCTTGGATTATATGATTGTTTTATGAGGGTATTCACCCAGTAGGATCTTAATCCCTTGTTATCAGAAGTACAAGATCAGTAACCCAATTTTTAATGAAGTATTAATCATTATGCTTTTGTCTATCATTCTTAAATCCATCTTTTTTATATTCCGCTTAGAAATGCTGAGGGGCTGAGACTCTGAAAATCTTATTTCTCGTAGTGTGTTGATTCCCTTTGAGTTCAGTAAAGGGAGGCTGGAGGGATGAATAGGAGCAAAGGGACTCAATTCTTCTTTTGTGAAATTATTGCACAATCATGTTATCATTGTTTGAGTAATGTATATAACGACTGATTCTATTCACCTAAGTACCTGCTTTTCTTTGGCACTCATAGAACCGATATCATGTACCTTAAGAGATTCCTGCACCAACTGGTTAGAAACCCTTTCTCAGATTTCTGCATCCTAACATTTGTCACTGACACATCCTAAAAGTTGTTGAGATACTGCCACAATATCATTCTCAGAGGCTGGAGTCCTGGATCTCAGGAACTTTCTCCTAAGATTCTATGTTCTGACAACTCTAATCTTCCTCCCCTTCTTGGTCCTACAGTCCCAGAGGCATCTGGATGTATTATTTCAGCATTTGCCTATTCACTCTTTCGTACTGTTTATTTCTTCACTGACAGCTTAAGAAATTTCTTGTATTCAATTCTCTATTTTTAAGGAATGTTTCTCAAATAATTCTAAGATGTTTGATAACTTATGCTTATCTAGAATATTCAGCTTTATGCTGTTGATATAGGGTATCATTGTGATATTTTATGTGATGCATCATGATCTTTTCAGACTAGAATGTCAGAGAGCAAAAAAGTTGGCATGGAACTGAGACAAAATTTTAAAATTATATTATTGACTATATTAGATAAAAAAATTAATTTGTGGTGGTTATTGAAAATTGTTATATAGAAATAACACCAACAACAGTATTTTCCAGATAAGTAGCTTTCTAGAAATTGCCATGAACTCTATTTCTTTGCTCTGGTAAAAATATCACATAGAGAAAAACAGCTTCAGTTGCATTAAGTTTTTAATAGTCTACAGAAATCTCTAAAATTCTATACAGTTGTACCCTGCACCACACAGATATTAGATAGTCATCTTATCTCTGAATATTTTCAAACATTTTTTAAAACCTGTAAACCAACAGTAAATTAGTAAGGGATATGACTTGTTCAAACATCTAATACATATATGCTAATGACAGACCTTCTGAGCAACACACTGATGGAATGTACCCGCAGAAGAATCCTTTACCATGGAATAATTTTGGCCAGATATATTTGGCTGGTTAAGGTTGCATATAATAATAATAATAATTAATAATAAAAACTAATTGGAATTTATGGATTTGTGGGTTGTTATAGTTAGAATTGATGCTTTTGAACTGTGATGTTGGAGAAGACTCTTGAGAGTCCCTTGGACTGCAAGGAGATCCAACTAGTCCATTCTGAAGGAGATCAGCCCTGGGATTCCTTTGGAAGGAATGATGCTAAAGCTGAAACTCCAGTACTTTGGCCACTTCATGCGAAGAGTTGACTCATTGGAAAAGACTCCGATGCTGGGAGGGATTGGGGGCAGGAGGAGAAGGGAACGACAGAGGATGAGATGGCTGGATGGCATCACTGACTCGATGGACGTGAGTTTGAGTGAACTCCAGGAGTTGGTGATGGACAGGGAGGCCTGGAGTGCTGCGATTCATGGGGTCTCAAAGAGTCGGACACGACTGAGCGACTGATCTGATCTAATCTGATCTGATCTGATAGTTTCCTGAAATATGTACTGGAGTAGGAAATAAAGGTTGTTCACCTCTAAAACAATTCACATCTGCATAAACTACATGTATTACTTCATGAAATCATAAGTTAAACCTGGGCAGGAGTTCATCCTAACGCAGTAAGTGCCTGCCTCTGGAGTGATTTTGACAGTCCTGAATTAGTCCTTGCTTCACCTGTATCTTGAGATAAATTTCATCCTTGAAATCCTTAATAAGATTTATATTGTATAAGATTCTTGTGAATCTGATTTAAAGAATTGACTCTTTGTATTACCTCAAAAATCATTATAAATTATGAAGCAGAACTCTGTGTGATGATATGAAACATCAAGATATAACGGTATAGGGAAATCATCAAAATTTGAAAGACCAGATATTGTATGTCCCCTTCTCCTCTGAAACAGAAGGAATGCAAATTCTATGCAATTGGGTGTCATGAAGTTCCATCTATCTCATAACATTTAAAGTTACATAGATCTAAGACAATTTACTTAGGACAAATAACTTTGTGTTTTATAGCATTTGTTTTGGTGGAATCTTTAAGTTATATTTATAAGCTATCATTATAATTAATAATAATAAAGTTCATCATATTTGGTAATGCTTAGGCATATGTGAGACAAAGAAAACACTTCAGATTTTTCTTTGTTTACCTATATTTAACTACTGAAATCAATATTAATATACCAAAGTGTTCTGGATAATAGTTTTTTTCCTTGCCTATCACAACACGCCTACAATTTCTGCTATTTTCCTTCCTAAAGATTAAAAGTTCTAAAGGCCTCAGCATCTCTGGTGTGTCCACTCACTGTCTCAGTATCTATAGCAAATAATCAACAATAAATTGTGTATACTGCAACAGGAGAATAGTAGATGCATCCTTTTCCTTTAAGACCTTCATTAACCAGCTGAAACTTAGTATTGTACATCTGTTGAGCTACCACTCTGGGGTTATTTAATATAAAATATAAAATTATATTTAACTTTAGGACAAAAGAGCATACATAATGATATATTCACCCCTATGTGTGTGTGTTTAGTTGCTCAGTCGTGTCTGACTCTGCAACCGGATGGACTGTAGCCCACCAGGCTCCTCTGTCCATGGGGATTCTTCAGGCAAGAATACTGGAATGGGTTGCCATCCCCTTCTCCAGGAGATCTTCCCAACCCAGAGATCGAACCCAGGTCTTCTGCATTGCAGGCACATTCTTTACCATCTGAGCCACAAGGGAAGCCCATTCAGCCCTGTATCTTGTATATTATCATTACTATACAATTTACTATAATAAAGTAAATATTGAAATTTAGTTCTTTGTGTTTACAAAACACTGTTATGCACATAACAAGAAGAATAAGAATTGAAAGCTGATGGAGGTTAAACTATATCTCTTAAATAGATGTATGAAAAGACTGAAAAAATAAATCTTCAAAGCTGTAATGTCTAAATTGAGAGCTGGAATTTCTATACTTTCCCTCTATTACTCAGAACCATGCAGTAAAGGATCCTTGTCCCTGTGACCTTTCATCTAATGAAAAACTGTGTAAGTGAAGTACTGCTATGTGTTTGTTTGTGTTTAATATAACGGCCTACTCAGAGCAGCAAGGGAAATACATTGTTCAGTTGCTAAGCCGTGTCCATTCTTTGTGATCCCATGGACTGTTGTCTGCCAGGCTCCTCTGCCCATGAACTTTACAGGCAAGAATACTGGAGTGAGTTACATTTTCCTACTCCATGGGATCTTCTCAACCCAGGGATTGACCCTGCATCTCTTGCATTGGCAGGCAGATTTTTAACCTCTGCACAACGTGGGAAGCTCACAGGAGAAAGGATAGACCTATCCATAGAAGTGCTATGGGATTCAGCCTTCTCACATCATCCCAGAAAGCTTATTAATGGGTGAACTCCAGCGGCCAGTTGTATGAAAAATTGCTCATCAATCATTTATAAAACTTAAAATTAGGCTGCTTTAAAAAAAGACATGGTTTTGCATCAACCAATTTGCTACTGCTTTGTTTTACTTTGAAAATACATCAAAGGGAGAAGGTAAAATTATTTTATCTTCTATGATATGAATAAAAAAAAATCTGATCCTAGTGCCAATAGAAAAATCAAATAGAATATTCTTTGTATTCTTCACAAATATCTTTAAATATGAGACTTTGGGGCTGATAATGATGAATTAGATATTATTACAATAAGAAAATAAGTACAGAGAATAAATGCTGGTTAGTTTTAAAACCCTGATGGAACTGGCTTTTTATATTCTTTCTGTGTAAGCGAAATCATTATTAAACAAACAGAGCATGCATAGCTCTTATTGTTTAGATGGCTGAGCCAGGTTTAAATGTCATTTAGGAGTGCTTACAACATATGGCATTGATAGATGAAAAAGAAAATTGGCATTTCAAGTTGACCTCTTTTATCCAAACCAGAGTTATCTTAAGTGAGTTTAGATAACTACCTAAATTAGTCATCATTAAAGACTCACAAGCTCTAAAAAATTTGACTTTAAGTCGTCTTACTTTTAGAAACTTTGTTTTGTAAGAAAATGTAAAATTCACCAAAATATAGAAAAATGATTTTAATATTTTTTCAATTTTCTTTTTTAGATGTGATTCAAATTTATTCATAAATTTTATTTAGATAATCTGCTCTATCTAATCACTAATAATAGAAAAGAATACCTCTCTGGCAGCTTGTATTCATCATTGCTGAAAACCCATAGGACGTATTTAACAGTAGAATGATCTTGTGTTTCCCCACTATTTATGAGATGAAATTCTGCCAAAAGAAAAATTATGGTTGTAATAAGAGAGATCCTATATTTTCATAATATATATACAACTTATTTTAGCAAGTTGAACTAACAGTTAAATCTTATACTGGATTCACTTTTTAAAAAATAAAAAAAGAAGCAAACTAATATTTCTATTCTTTCATGTTTAGGTATTTGTTATATTCTTTGATACATTTAATTTTGTCCAAGTTGATAATTTTCTTTATAGTCTTGTAATATCTACTACATTTTTAAACATTTTGCACTATATTGAGAAAGAAATAAGGAGTGGAATGTAGAAAAACATATTTATTGAACATCAACTATGTGCCAGTATCTGCTAGACATTTAAGATAAGTTATTAAATATAGGTAGAATATAACCTCTATTCAATGTGCTATGAGAGAATTAAAAATAGTTTATGGAAAATTAAACACCATTTTTATCTTAAATGAACTAGGCTCACTCAGTACATTAAGATAAACCTCACAAACTGCATAAGAAACATAGTTAGCAATCAGTTTCTAAAAATACAGTTCATTTACATGTGGAAATGAATGTATGGACATATATATGGAAATGGTAAGTGGTGCACACCAGCTCCTTCTGACAATCAATAAATGCAGAAACAGAACCATTTCTATTATATAATTCTATTTGTTGGCAAATATAGCCTGCCTTAAACTGAAAATTTGTGGCTTTTAAAGGGACTAAATTGTTATTTTTTTCCAATTTCTAAAGTCATTTATATCTGATTTTGTTAAAATAGGGAGGAAAGACAATCAATCTAAACAAAAGATTTCATTTGGAATTTTTGATTTTTGTTTCATGTAATACAAAACTGCGTTGTCCAGTAGAACAGCTCTTTAAACATTTGGGAAAGGTTCAGATCTAAAGATCTGTCATTGCAGAAGGTCCCATGAGACAGTGCCATTCACGAATACTTTAGTCTGATGCACTTATGTTTAAATATAATAGGTAAAACTGGCAAAAGTTTAAAATGAATTTCCATGTATTAATATATTACATATAGCAGTCATTTACTGCTTGATTTATGCTTATAGTAGTATTTATGTGTGTTACACTGAGGTTTTCAGATTTGCACTCTTGTAGTAATATCAGAGCTACAAAGAATTGCTTATTATGTGAGTTTTCATACATCACTACAAATTCCATACAAACTCAATCTATAGTGATTCCTAATTTTTAGTAAGCTTCTTGCATATTTCAGTTCTGTTCAGTTCAGTTCAGTTACTCAGTCATGTCTGACTTTTTGTGACCCCATGAACCACAGCATGCCAGGCCTCCTTGTCCATCACCAACTCCTGGAGTCCACCCAAACCCATATCCATTGAGTTGGTGATGCTATCCAACCATCTCATCCTCTATCATACCCCTCTCATCTTGTCCTCAATCTTTCCCAAAATCAGGGTCTTTTCAAATGAGTCAGCTCTTGCATATTTACTTGATTATTTTCTTTTTTGAATAGCTGCTTTATAGTTTCAAAGTGTGAAGTTAAATAGCTCTAAGTACTTTTTACATATTTATTTGTCTGTTTATTTTGGTTTTGACTTCTACAGATTTCTGTTTTGAACTTATGGCTTTTTTCAGCAGGTCTAATATTGTGAAATCCTCAAGTTATTTTTTGAAAAGACTTCACAGAGACATTCTCTTTTGGAAGATTGGGCTAATGGTTACAGCAGAAAAGGAGGAGCAGTTCATTGAGCAAAAGAGGCCTAGGCTAAATTTCTTCCTACTTGAAGGAAGCTGGGCAAGGTGATCTACATTTTTGGTCTTATTTTTTCTTATATATAATTTGGGCACATTTAATATACCTTTTACTTAAAGATCCATTGGGTGCAGTAAGTTATATAATGCAAACCTATGAATAGTTTGAGTATTTGGAAGCTCTCTAAAATATTAGTTGCTTTCATCTACATTTCTTATGTATATTGATGCCTCTAACTCTATACTTATTTTAGATCTTCAAAAACAACACATTTCATCTGTCTAAATAGAAAATGGAAAAGTTCTCAAGTACTAAGTTTCCAAAATTTTTAATTTTTTTTTTCATATTTCATAAATGCATCTATTTATGAATGATTATTCAAACAACAACCTATTTGATGCTGTTAATGGACTAGTTGCACTATTTGATCAAAAGAGTTAAGCTAGTTGTATATGCAGATAGGTTACCAGTTTTATTTAACATAATTTTGAAAGACTTAATTTTCAGTTATTTTCTTTAAAGTCTTATTAATGGAGGAAAACATTGCTAACATGATATAGCAAGTATTTTCTATTAATAGTATTGGAAATACTTTTGTTAACCGAAATTTTTTTGAAAAAATTTTCTCCGTATCTTTACGGAAATAAAGAAGTGCTTATTTGTTTATTGTTAAGATTGCAGCTCAGGAAACACAGATTCCAGAAACACCTGAATCATGTTTCCATCAGACTACAAAACATAGTAATCTTACAAATGCAAACCCTCAAGGCCACAGCTAGTTACATGAGCTTTTTGTCAATAATCATGATTGGACCTGGTAGGAAGTAAGAATACTTGCTAAAAAAGGTTTGGTTGAGGTCTGAATAGTTTCAAGGGGGACTTTGAGACTACAAGATTGCAGCTAGAAGACAATCTTCTAAAAAAAAATGGCTTAGCCTGTTCTTGAGAGGTATGGTGCAAATCCGAAAGTTTTCATTGGTATAGGAAGGGGTCTGAGGTCAAATTCTCAATGGCTGCCCAAATCCACTTTGTATGCCTGAACTTATTCCATTCTGATTTCCGTCTGTCATCACTTGTAAACTATGCTGCTACTGCTGCTAAGTCACTTCAGTCGTGTCCAACTCTGTGTGACCCCATAGATGGCAGCCCACCATGCTCCTCCATCCCTGGGATTCTCCAGGTGAGAACACTGGAGTGGATTGTCATTTCCTTCTCCAATGCAGGAAAGTGAAAAGTGAAAAGTGAAAGTGGAGTTGCTCAGTCGTGCCCGACTCGTAGCAACACCATGGACTGCAGCCCACCAGGCTCCTCCTTCCATGGGATTTTCCAGGCAAGAGTACTGGAGTGGGTTGCCATTGCCTTCTCCATGTATAACTATAGGCAAATTAAAAAGTTATAATACCAATGTTGTTCAGTCACTAAGTCATGTCCAATTCTTTGTGATCTCATAACTGTGGTACACAAGGCTTCCCAGTCATTCACTATCTCCTGGAGTTTTCTCAAACTCATGTCCATTGAGTCAGTGATGCCATCCAACCATCTCATCCTCTATTGTCCCCTTCTCCTCCTGCCTTCTATCTTTCCCAGCATTAGGGTCTTCTCAATGAGTCATCTTTTCACATCAGGTGACCAAGTATTGGAGCTTCAGCTTAAGCATCAGACCTTCCAATGAATATCCAGGGCGGTTTTCCTTTAGGATTGACTGGTTTGATCTCCTTGCATTCCAAGGGACTCTCAAGAGTCTTCTCCAATACCACAGTTTGAAAGCATTAACGCTTTGGTGCTCAGCCTTCTTTAGGGTCCAAGTCTCACATCTGTACATGACTATTGGAAAAACTAAAGGTCTGACTATTTGGACCTTTGTCAGCAAAGTGATGTCTCTGCTTTTTAATATGCTATCCATTTTTTTTCCACAGGGTCACAAAGAGTTGGACATGACTGAAGTGACTGAACATGCACACACACACACATATCTACTATCCTTAGACTGCAAGAGCCACACTTTTAAGTTGACTGAATTTTGCTGAAGGATGGTAGAGAACTAGTGTGTCCTCTTTGATGTTGGTGGATAGGAGTAGGTTCTTGAGGTAACTACAACTTTCATGCAAAGATGGGCACAATAAAGGACAGAAATGGTATGGACCTAACAGAAGCAGAAGATATTAAGAATAGGGGGCAAGTATACAGAGAAGAACTATACAGAAAAAGTCTTAATGATCCAGATAACCACAATGTTGTGGTTACTCACCTAGAGCCAGACATAATGGAATGTGAAGTCAAGTGGGCTTTAGGAAGCATCACTACGAACAAAGCTAGTGAAGGTGAAGAAATTCCAGTTGAGCTACTTCAAATCCAAAAAGATGATGCTGTGAAAGTGGTGCACTCAACATGTCAGTGGATTTGGAAAATTTAGCAGTGGCCACAGGACTGGAAAAGGTCAGTTTTCATTCTAATCCCAGAGAAAGGCAATGCCAAATAATGTTTAAACTAGCACAACAGCACTCATCTCACATGCTAGCTAGGTAATGCTCAAAATCCTTCAAGCTAGGTCAGTAGTTTGTTAACAGAGAACTTCCAGATGTTCAAGCTGGATTTAGAAAAGGCAGAGGAACCAGAGATCAAATTGCCAACATTTGTTGGATCACAGAAAAAGCCAGAGAGTTCCATAAAACACATCTACTCTATTTCATTGACTCTGCTAAAGCCTTTAACTGTGTGAATTACAAGAAACTGTGGGAAATTCTTCAAGAGATGGGAATACCAGACCACCTTACCTGCCTCCTGAGAAAACTGTATGCAGATGAAGAAGCAACCGTTAGAACTGTACATGGACAACAGACTAGTTCAAAATTGGGAAAGGAGTGCATCAAGGCTGGCTACTGTCACCCTGCTATGCTAACTTATATGCAGAGTACATCATGCGAAATGCTGGGCTGGATGAAGCACAAGCTGGAATCAAGATTGCCAGGAGAAATATCAGTAACCTCAGATATGCAGATAACATCACCCTAATGGCAGAAAGTGAAGAGGAATTTAAGCGCCTTTTGATGAAAATGAAAGAAGAGAGTGAAAAAGTTGTCTTAAAACTCAACATTCAAAAAATGACAATTATGGCATCTGGTCCCATTACTTGAATCAATGGAAAAACAATAGAAATAGTGACAGATTTTATTTTCTTGGTCTCCAAAACACTGCAGATGGTGACTGTGGCCATTAAATTAAAAGATGCTTGCCCCTTGGAAGAAAAGCTATGACAAACCTAGATGGCATATTAAAAGCAGAGATATTACTTTGACGACAAATGTCCATCTAGTTAAAGCTGTGGCTTTTCCAGTAGTGATGTATGGATGTGAGAGCTGGACAATAAAAAAGGCTGAGTGCTAAAGAATTGATGCCTTTAAACTGTGGTGTTGGAGAAGACTCTTGAGAGTCTCTTGGATTTCAAGGGGATCAAACCACTCACATCCTAAAAGAAATGCACCCTGAATGCTCATAGGAAAGACTGATGCTGAAGCTGCAATACTTTGATCACCTGGTGCAAAGAGCAGACTCATTGGAAAGACCCTGATGCTGGGAAAGATTGAAGGCAGGAGGAGAAGGGGACAACAGAGGACAGGATGGTTGGATGGCATCACCAACTCAATGGACATGAGTTTGAATATCCCAAGAAGTAGTGAAGAATAGGGAAGCCTGGAATGCTGCTATCCATGGGGTGGCAAAGAGTCAAACACCACTGAGTGAGTAAACAATGACATAGTTTAATTGTTTTTAAACATTGCGTTTCATTAGAAACATCTGGAGCTTTGGAGGAATAAAGAAATACCTTGGTATTTGTATTTTTCAAAAAATTCCAAGATAATTCTGATATGCATCTGGATTTTAAAAAATGATTACAGTTTTTCTATTTAATGGTAGTTTTGTTGATATAGAATTCTATTATTTTTCTGTTGATTGGTCATGCTGCAATAGTATTAAGTAAGTAATAGTCACATATCACAATATTAATAGATGATTATTAATTTTAATAATCAATAACCAGATGAAAAATAAAAGATAATTACAATTGCTAGCCATAATGGGAAAATTATTAACCTAACAATATAAAATAATTATATACATATTATGTAATTACATAATTTCAATATAAAATACATACATAGTCAAGCAGAAGGATGTAGTGATTGGAAGTGCATCAAAGCACACGTTTTCATCCATCCAGCCAGTCTTTCGGTTGATGCATTTAATCTATTTACTTGTTAGCATATTATTTATACTTCCTTTTTACACAGAAATAAGATTGATTATATTCTTTTCAGCCAAAGATGGAGAAGCTGTATACAGTCAGCAAAAACAAGACCAGGATCTGACTGGGGCTTAGATCATGAACTCCTTATTGCCAAATTCAGACTTAAATTGAAGAAAGTGGGGAAAACCACTAGACCATTCAGGTATGACCTAAATCAAATCCCTTATGACTATAAAGTAAGAGTGAGAACTAGATTTAAGGGACTAGACCTGATAGACAGTGTGCCTGATGAACTATGGATGGAGGTTTGTGACAATGTACAGGAGACAGGGATCAAGACCATTCCCAAGAGAAAGAAATGCAAAAGCAAAATGGCTGTCTGAGGAGGCCTTACAAATAGCTGTGAAAAGAAGAGAAGCAAAAAGCAAAGGAGAAAAGGAAAGATATACCCATTTGAAAGCAGAGCTTCAAAGCAAAGCAAGGAGAGATAAGAAGGCCTTCCTCAGTGATCAATGCAAAGAAATAGAGGAAAACAATTGAGTGGGAAAGACTAGAGATCTCTTCAAGAAAATCTGAGATACCAAGGGAACATTTCATGCAAACATGGGAACAATAAAGGACAGAAATGGTATGGACCTAACAGAAGCAGAAGATATTAAGAGGAGGTGGCAAGAATACACAGAAGAACTGTACAAAAAAGATCTTCACAACCCAGATGATGTGATCATCTGGATTGTGACATCTGGAATGTGAAGTCAAGTGGGCCTTAGAAAGCATCACTACGAACAAAGCTAGTGGAGGCAATGGAATTCCAGTTGAGCTATTTCAAATCCTGAAAGATGTTGCTGTGAAAGTGCTACACTCAATATGTCAGCAAATTTGGAAAACTCAGCAGTGGCCACAGGACTGGAAAAGGTCCCTTTTCATTCCAGTCCCAAAGAAAGGCAATGCCAAAGAATGCTCAAACTACCGCACAATTGCACTCATCTCACATGCTAGTAAAATAATGCTCAAAATTCTCCAAGCCAGGCTTCAGCAATACGTGAACCGTGAACTTCCAGATGTTCAACCTGGTTTTAGAAAAGGCAGAGGAACCAGAGATCAAATTGCCAACCTCTGCTGGATCATCAAAAAAGCAAGAGAGTTCCAGAAAAACATCTATTTCTGCTTTATTGACTATGCCAACGCCTTTGACTGTGTGGATCACAATAAACTGTGGAAAATTCTGAAAGAGATGGGAATACCAGACCACCTGACCTGCCTCTTGAGAAACCTATATGCAGGTCAGGAAGCAACAGTTAGAACTGGACATGGAACAACAGACTGGTTCCAAATAGGAAAAGAAGTATGTCAAGGCTGTATATTGTCACCCTGCTTGTTTATCTTATATGCAGAATATGCCATGGGAAACGCTGGGCTAGATGAAGCACAAGCTGCAATCAAGATTGCCGGGAGAAATATCAGTAACAGATATTCAGATGACACACCCTTCTGGCAAAAAGTGAAGAAGAACTAAAGAGACTCTTGATGAAAGTGAAATAGGAGAGAGAAAACGTTGGCTTAAAGCTCAACATTCAGAAAACTAAGATCATTGCATCTGGTCCCATTACTTCATGGCAAATAGATGGGGAAACAGTGGAAACAGTGGCTGACTTTATTTTTTGGGCTCTGAAACCACTGCGAATGGTGATTGCAGCCATGAAATTAAAAGATGCTTACTCTTTGGAAGGAAAGTTATGACCAACCTAGACATCATATTTAAAAGCAGAGACATTATTTTGTCGACAAAGGTCAGTGTAGTCAAGGCTATGGTTTTTCCAGTAGTCATGTATAGATTTGAGAGTTGGACTATAAAGAAAACTGAGAACCTAAGAACTGATGCTTTTGAACTGTGGTGTTGGAGAAGACTGTTGAGTGTCCCTTGGACTGCAAGGAGATCCAACCAGTCCATCCTAAAGGATATCTGTCCTGGGTGTTCATTGGAAAAACTGATGCTGAAGCTGAAACTCCAATACTTTGGCCACCTCATGCAAAGAGCAGACTCATTGGAAAAGACCCTGATGCTGGGAAAGATTGAGGGCAGGAGGAGAGGGAACAACAGAAGATGAGATGGTTGGATGGCATCACTGACTCAATGGACATGGGTTTGTGTAGACTCGGGCAGTTGGTGATGGATAGATGGCTTCCCATCAGGCTCCCCTGTCCCTGGGATTCTCCAGGCAAGAACACTGGAGTGGGTTGCCATTTCCTCTCCAATGCGTGAAAGTGAAGTTGCTCAATCGTGTCCAACTCTTTGTAACCCCATGTACCGCAGCCTACCAGGCTCCTCTGTCCATGGGATTTTCCAGGCAAGAGTACTGGAGTGGGATGCCATTGCATTCTCTGTGTACCCAGTACAGATTTCAACAAAATTGCAAGCATACTAAAACCTGAAAAAAAAAAAAAGTGTATATGCGGGGAGAGAAACAGTTTGAAGAGACAGAACAACCATTACAACCAGATAAAGCAGGGTTGTTGGAGTTACCAGACTGAGAATTTAGAACAGCTTTTATTAATATGATAGAAACTCTAATGGATAAAGTAGACAGTGTGCTGGAGAAGGCAATGGCACCCCACTCCAGTACTCTTGCCTGGAAAATCCCATATACAGAGGGGCCTGGTAGGCTGCAGTCCATGGTGTCGCTAGGAGTCGAACACGAATGAGCGACTTCACTTCACTTTCACTTTTCACTTTCATGCATTGGAGAAGGAAATGGCAACCCACTCCAGTGTTCTTGCCTGGAGAATCCTAGGGACTGGGGGAACCTGGTGGGCTGCCGTCTCTGGGGTCGCACAGAGTCGGACACGACTGAAGTATTTGGCAGCAGCAGCAGCAGACAGTGTGCAAAAACAGATGTAAGCTGAGGGATAGAAACATTAAGAAAGTACTAAAAGAAGTGCTGTAATAGAAATGGAGAGTGACTTCTCAGGGCTTATGGTAGACCAGGCCACCTCAAGAAAGAATCTTTGAGCTTAAGTACATCCAGGAGACACTGACAAATTTTAAAAGCAAGGATAAAAAGACTGAAATAAACAAAAAACAAATAGAATATCCAAGGATTGTAGGACCTCTGGAAAGGTATATTATACATGTAATGGGAGTGTCAAAAGGAAAAAAAAAAAAAAAAGGAACAGAGGAAGTATTTGAAACAATAGTGAGTGAGAATTTTCCAAATGAACATCAAACACCAAATAAGGGATTCAAGATGTTAAGGAAATGAAAGCCGCATAAAAACCTCCCCACCCACTCTTCGTCCCACCTCCTCATTCAAAACCTAAGCCTAAGCTTATCACATTCAAATTACAGAAAATCAAAGATAAGTAATAGAAGCATGAAGAAAGGTGGGGGGCGGGTAGGAGGGACACCTTACCTATAGAATAGCAAGGATAAAAATTACATCTGCCTGCAATGCAGATTACCCAGGTTCAATCTCTGAGTCAGGAAGATTCCCTGGAGAAAGTCAACCCACTGTAGTACTCTTGCCTGGAAAATTCCATGGACAGAGGAGCTTGGCGGGCTACAGTTCATGGGGTGGCAAACAGTTCGACATGACTGCATGACTAACAACAAAAGTCAGCCTAGCTGCTTTTTCTTACTGTTCTGAACAACATCTTCAATTAAGGTGAGTGAAGCAGACTTCCTGGTGGGTTTGGGTTTTTCACACCCACCATGATCACGAGCCACCATGAGCCGCAATCACCAGGACTTACATGTCACTGTGAGTTTCTAAACTCAAGCTTCCCTCAGGAACTCTGCTTCTGCAGGGAGAAGAATTCACCTAGCTTCTGGCACAAGTTCACTTTCTGGTTCCCTCCTCTCCTATAACCTCACTGCTTGCTATAAAATAGGCTATAGATATAATTGATGTGTCAAAGATGTCTGGATTATCCAGACTTCTCTGAATGCTTTCCCTGAACTGCAGATTTGCACATTTCATCTCAAACTCTCTACTTGATAGCTAATATGGTTTTCTAAGTTAAAGTATCTTGCACCTACAATTTATACAATATTTTCTATAATACCTGCTTCTCTTAGTTTTCACTAACAGTTAAATATTTTTTGGCCTGTTGTTTAAACCAAGTTACTAGGTGTATAGTGGTTACCTCAAGAACCTACTCCTGTCCACTAACATTAAAGCAAACACACTAGTCAACTATCATGTTTCAGCAAAATTCAGTCCACTTAAGATTGTGGCTCTTTATTTAGTCTAAGAATGGTAGATATGCATGCTCAGTAACTTCAGGTGTGTCCAACTCTTTGTAATCCTATGGAATGTAGTCCACCAAGCTCCTCTGTCCATGGGATTCTACAGGCAAGAATACTAGAGTAAAATTTATTATAATTATTCAGCTCACCCAAGCTGGAATGAAGATGGCTGGGAGAAGTAGCAACAACCTCAGATATGCAGATGATATACTAATGGTAGAAAGTGAAGAGAAACTAAAGAGCCTTTTGATGAATGTAAAAGATTCGAGAGTGAAAAAGCTTGCTTAAAATTCAACATTCCAAAAATTGAGATCATGGCATCCAGTCCATCATGGACTATATGATGAATGATGATCTTTTCTTCTTACCTAGTTTGTTTCACTTTTTCTATTTCATATTCAGAGCTCCCGTTTCATTAGTTTCTGTTTTCCAATTTCTATACCTCTTCTTTTTTTTAATGTCCTTTTTGAAGCCTTTATCAACAATAGCAGAAAAGCTTTTGTAAACATATATAAATAATATGTATAATATATATATTAGAAAACATGAATTTTTGCCCAACTAAAAAACTTTATGACATTTTGATTCCACTTGTTTGTGACATTTTGATTCCACTTATGAATAGAATGCTAGATTTCTAATTAAAAGTAGATATGCAACAAGCAATAAAGATTTACTTTATAGCACAGGGAAGTATAGCCAGCATCTTGTAATAACCTATAATGGAAAATAATCTCAAAAATAATATATATGTATGTGCATAACTGAGTCACCTTACTGTGCACCTGAAACATTGTAAGTCAACTATACTTCAGAAATGTATATTAAGAAAAAATATAATATGCTAACAAAGGAGAGAAAATTGAATCATATAAGATTATTGATTTAATTGAAAAAAGATAGAAATAAGTGAAACGTAAAAATAGGAACAAATGATAAGGGCAATAAATTTAAAAGAGTAATAAAAATGGTTGATATTAGTTCAAATATATTAATAATCACTTAACTATCAGTTGTTCAAATATACCAATTAAAAGACAGGCTGTCAGAGTGGATCAATAAACGAGACCCAAATATATACTGTCTATAAGAAACCCACTTTAAATATAAAAATACATATAAATTAGAGGTAAAGTAAAGGAGAAAGTCATGCCATACTAACACAAATCAAAAGAAAGCAGGAATAGCTATATTAATTTCAGACTGAGAAGACATCAGAGCAAGGAAAGTTTTCAGGAATAAAGTGGAGCATTCTTTAATGATAAGGAGTCAATTCGTCAAGGAGACATAAAAAATCCTTATGCATATTTGACTAACAACCAAGGATCAAAATATGAGAGGGAAAAACAAATATAATGGCAAGGAGAAATAGATGAATCAAATATTAAAGCTGACGATTCCAATATCTGGTATCAGTAATAGACAGAATCAGTTCAGTTCAGTTGCTCAGTTGTGTCCGACTCTTTGCCACCCCATGAATCGCAGCACACCAGGCCTCCCTGTCCATTACCAGCTCTTGGAGTTCACTCAAACTCATGTCCATTGAGTTGGTGATGCCATCCAGCCATCTCATCCTCTGTCATCCCCTTCTCCTCCTGCCCCAAATCCCTCCCAGCATCAGAGTTTTTTTTCCAATGAGTCAACTCTTCACATGAGGTGGCCAAAGTATTGGAGTTTCAGCTTTAGCATCAGTCCTTCCAATGAACACCCAGGACTGATCTCCTTTAGGAAGGACTGGTTGGATCTCCTTGCAGTCCAAGGGACTCTCAAGAGTCTCCTCCAACACCACAGTTCAAAAGCATCAACTCTTCGGTGCTCAGCTTTCTTCACAATCCAACTCTCACATCCATACATGACCACTGGAAAAACCATAGCCTTGACTAGACGGACCTTTGTTGGCAAAGTAATGTCTCTGCTTTTGAATATGCTATCTAGGTTGGTCATAACGTTCCCTCCAAGGAGTAAGCGTCTTTTAATTTCATGGCTGCAGTCACCATTTGCAGTGATTTTGGAGCCCCAAAAAATAAAGTCTGACACCGTTTCCACTGTTTCCCCATCTATTTCTCATAAAGTGATGGGACCAGAGGTCATGATCTTTGTTTTCTGAATGTTGAGCTTTATGCCAACTTTTTCACTCTCCTCTTTCACTTTTATCAAGAGGCTTTTTAGTTCCTCTTCACTTTCTGCCATAAGGGTGGTGTCATCTGCATATCTGAGGTTATTGCTATTTCTCCCGGCAATCTTGATTCCAGCTTGTGCTTCTTCCAGCCCAGCATTTCTCATGATGTAGTCTGCATAAAAGTTAAGTAAACAGGGTGACAATATACAGCCTTGACATACTCCTTTTCCTATTAGGCAGATAAAAATAAGATGTGGACATAGTTGAATTCAACAGCACATCAATCAACTGGATATAATTACCACCTATGGACTACTTCAAACTTCCAAGTGGCTCAGCAGTAAAAAAATCCATCTGTGATGGATTCAATCCCTGGGTCAGGAAGATCCCCTGGAAGAGGAAATGGCAACCCACACCAGTATTCTTTCCTGAAAAATCCCATGGACAAAGGAACCTATTGGGCTACAGTCCATGGGGTTGCAAAGAGTTAGACAGAAGTAAGTGACTGAGAGTGCACACACACACACACAGCTGTTTCCAATACAGCTTTCAACAAAAATTCGGAGAAGGCAATGGCAACCCACTCCAGTACTCTTGCCTGGAAAATCCCATGGACCGAGGAACCTGGTAGGCTGCAGTCCACGGGGTTGCTAAGAGTTGGACACGACTGAGCATCTTCACTTTCACTTTTCACTTTCATGCATTGGAGAAGGAAATGGCAACCCACTCCGGTGTTCTTGCCTGGAGAATCCCAGGGATGGGGGAGCCTCGTAGGCTGCCGTCTATGGGGTCGCAGAGTCGGACACTACTGAAGGGACTTAGCACCATGGCTAGAGTCCATAGGGTTGCAAAGGGTCAGACACAATTGAACTCTGGCATAGACTACTTCACTCTGCAACACAAAGAGACAATGAGTGCTGAGGAAAAGCATTTTATTCTGAAGACTGTGTAGAGATCACAGTTACCACAAAGAGTTCTAAATAAGAATATACATGTTTTCCAATTTTTTGGCTTAACATGTGTACCTGGACTAGAGTTTCTGGACCATTTGAAGTTCTGTTGACAGCCACTCCTCTTATTATATCATAAACATAAATACTTGCCAAACACACCCTGCAGAAGTTTGGATTACCTCTGTCGGGTGAAATTCATCTGAAGATTTCCTTTTAATTCTTATATATCACTGAAAAAAAAAATGGTGATAACTAAGAGCACTTGCTTCAACCCAACTCAGCTATTGGGACTGAATTTAAATTTTGACTCCAGGAAATTTGTACCCAGTAGATGAGACACAAAACCAATAAATAACATCACTGTTTACTTAATTGAGATTTTTCTGTACAAAATTATCCATGCAAAAATTTTCACAGCTGGCAAATGGTTCTGTTATCAGATTATTCATCAAGACCCTCATTTTACCATTTCTAATTATCTTATGAACTCTACCAATTCTTAAGCCCCTCCTTGAAAGGTTTCTCTTAGTCATGCCAAGGTCTCAAAATTCTTGAGAACACCCTTACTAATTTACTTCATTTGAGAAACTACTAAGATTGTCAAAGTGTTGTTTTTACAAGCTACAGTAATTTTCATAAACCCAACTTTACTGACAGAGGTTTTCCTAATGCTCCATGTCTTAGTTGACATGCTTGATGTTATATTACAGAAACCAAAACAATCAAACACAAAAATCTATCTGAAAGTTGAAAAATCTGATACAGATACTCCCTCCCCCTCTAAAAAAAGTATAAATTTAATGATTTAATGTAGAATACCACAAAATAGTTATATAATATTAATAGCAATAGCAAAGCAAATGTTTATAGAATATGTGTATGCTCAAATTTAAAAATAAACTTTAAAATGTTAACATATTTGGATAGTTTCATCATCTGAAACTTTAGGGTTAACAACATTTTTCTCAATTAAGTTATAGAATGGTATATATTACTAATGCCTTTTATTTTTAACAATTTTATTGTGCTTTATTTATCATAATTTGTATGGAGAAATATTATTCCTTATTCCTGACTACTAAAAATGCAGTTATTTGAGTGCAAACCAAAATGTTAATAAAGGAAATAAAATGTAAGGGTGAACTTTGAATTATTAATAATTACCCTATATTGTCTGGGAAAGGTTTACACTATCTTATTTTTAAAATTAAATATTAATGTAGAGGATCATGTCATCTGCAAACTGTGAGAGTTTTACTTCTTCTTTTCCAATTTAGATTCCTTTTATTTCTTTTTCTGCTCTGATTGCTGTGGCCAAAACTTCCAAAACTATGTTGAATAGTAATGGTGAAAGTGGGCACCCTTGTCTTGTTCCTGACTTTAGAGGAAATGCTTTCAATTTTTCACTATTGAGGATAATGTTTGCTGTGGGTTTGTCATATATAGCTTTTATTATGTTGAGGTATGTTCCTTCTATTCCTGCTTTCTGGAGAGTTCTTATCATAAATGGATGTTGAATTTTGTCAAAGGCTTTCTCTGCATCTATTGAGCTAATCATATGGTTTTTATTTTTCAATTTGTTAACGTGGTGTGTTACATTGATTGATTTGCAGATATTGAAGAATCCTTGCATCCCTGGGATAAAGCCCACTTGGTCGTGGTTTATGATCTTTTTAATGTGTTGTTGGATTCTGATTGCTAAAATTTTGTTAAGGATTTTTGCATCTATGTTCATCAGTGATATTGTCCTGTAGTTTACTCATTATCAGAGAAATTCAAATCAAAACCACTATGAGGTACCATTTCAAGCCAGTCAGAATGGCTGCAATCCAAAAGTCTATAAGCAATAAATGCTGGAGAGGGTGTGGAGAAAAGGGAACCCTCTTACACTGTTGGTGGGAATGCAAACTAGTACAGCCACTATGGAGAACAGTGTGGAGATTCCTTAAAAAACTGGAAATAGAACTGCCTTATGATCCAGCAATCCCACTGCTGGGCATACACACTGAGGAAACCATAAATGAAAGAGACACATGTACCCCAATGTTCATCGCAGCACTGTTTATAATAGCCAGGACATGGAAGCAACCTAGATGTCCATCAGCAGATGACTGGATAAGAAAGCTGTGGTACATATACACAATGGAGTATTACTCAGCCATTAAAAAGAATACATTTGAATCAGTCCTAATGAGGTGGATGAAACTGGAGCCTATTATACAGAGTGAAGTAAGCCAGAAAGAAAAACACCAATACAGTATACTAATGTATATATATGGAATTTAGAAAGATGGTAACAATAACCCTGTATATGAGACAGCAAAAGAGACACTGATGTATAGAACAGTCTTTTGGACTCTGTGGGAGAGGGAGAGGGTGGGATGATTTGGGAGAACGGCATTGAAATATGTATAATATCGTATATGAAATGAGTCACCAGTCCAGGTTCTATGCATGATACTGGATGCTTGGGGCTGGTGCACTGGGACGACCCAGAGGGATGGTATGGGGAGGGAGGAGGGAGGAGGGCTCAGGATGGGGAACACATGTATACCTGGGGGAGATTCATTCTGATATATGGCAAAACCAATACAATATTGTAAAATTAAATTAAATTAAATTAAAAAAATAAAAATAAAAATAAAATTAACTATTAAGAGATGTAGTTAATATTTTAAATGAATATTTACCTATGTATGCATAGAAAAATAATTGTGTTCTTGTATATCTGTCTACATGTAGGCATACATATTTTAATATTTTTCTATCTCAAGCTAAGATTTAATATCTAATCTATTAATCTTAAAATGTACAAACAGGCAGATTATATTTTTATGGTACAATATGGTATCAAAATCAAAATTAGTGACAAGAAAGTACATGATTAAAAAATTAGTTATGCCATAAGATTTTATTTTGTAATTCTTGCTGATAGAACATTTTTCTGGTATCCTACAGAGGCTTAAATGACCTTGCATGAGAAAAACAAACTGGAAAGTAAATCCTGTCATGTTTAGTTTCACAGCTATATAAAAATGTAATCAAATGTCAGCATAACAGCTTGCACACTAACAATATCTAGTCCCAATAAAGTGCTTGGAGTGCTATGTTAAATTACTGGATACCGATTTTTACCAGACTTGATTTTTCTCCTTGAGAGATTTGATAGAATCATCAGACTCAATAAAATTTTATGAGCCCTAACTCTATTTTTTATTCTAGTTCAAAATTTCAACTTATTTTACTTCCAACTATGAAATGTATAAAACCAAAAAATTTCCAATAATTGGGATAGTTTAAGAAGTTTATTTTGTATAATTGTATTTTCTTCTTTTAATAGTAATAAAATATATCAGCAACACACCAGAACTCCTGTGCTGTCCTGGGGAGAACACATACAGAAAATGTTTGTTTGTGATAAGGGCAGTTTATGAAAATTTCTGTATAATAGAAATCAGATTTTTAAAACATTAAAATCAGAGATATTTTATTGGAAAGATTGAAGGCAAAGCAGAAGATGGCACCAGAGGATGAGATCGTTAGATAGGATCAGTGAACATGAATTTGAGCAAACTCCTGGAGATAGTGGAGGACAGAGTCTGGAGGGTTACAGTCCATGTGGCTGCAAAGATTTGGACACAACTTAGCGGCTGAACAATAACAACATCTCTAAACTGGAAAATTAATACTCAGTGTACTTCACAGACATGAAGATTTATAAATCAAATTAAAGCAATTAAATTATAGTACCAATTAGCAACAATTTTAGAATCTTGTCATAATTTTCGTATTTGTTACATGCTACCTACACCACACTAATGCTAATTTAAATTTTTCCACAGTAGGCTATTGATAGTTATTTGAATAAATTATTAAATTTCACATGCAAAACAAAATAATGATAGGAAATATTCACGATTTAAAAAATCAATGGCATTTATATAAGCAAACAAAAGGGAAAAATCATATAATTATTTACCTAAACAGAACAATATTTTGATAAAATATAGAATAATATTTTGATAAAATCTATTACAATAGTTAAGCTTTAAGGGAGTTTTTTTAACCTACTTTCTATATATTCTCTCACTAGCTATCAATAATGCCATTTTGTGTCTTACTTCCTTTTCCTAGAATACAGTTTATAAAAATATTGTCATTATATTATATACCTAAAACTAATATTGTAAATCAACTATACTTCTATTGGTTTAATAAGACATATGGTCCATTCTTACATTTGAGTTCTGTTGGAGAATACTATGAAAACTTAATTTGTATATATATATACACATATATATATGTATATATATAGTCATAAGAAATGTTAAATGTTTTTTATTATTATTCATGTGTCTATGAATTAAACTATCCCAATATAATTATTTATCCCATCTTAGATGCCTCATCCATAAATTGTTGAAACTGAAAGCTGTAATTTTCATTTTCATTTTGAAGATTTAAATTTTTTGTTTGTCTGAGTTAAGTAATTAAAAGCATTTCCATTTAAAACAATCTTTTTTCTTATGCATAGAGAATTAACTTGTGTGATAAAAAGATCTTGAAATCTTTTCAGTGTTTTGATCATTTACATGATTTGGATATATAGATAGATAGATTTTAAAATCTATAAACTGTGTTTCTTACTTGAAAATTTGAAATAATAGTAACTATCTTATCATTGCTATGAGAATCAAATAAAATAAAGTATATAAAAACATGTTGCTTAATACCTGACATAATAACCATACAACACATGTTGGTCTTACCATTAACATTATAACTGTGTTATAAATAATAAATGTGATAGGTACTAAAATATATGCAGAAATTATTACTGTAATAAAAATAACAAAAGCCTTTATCAACAGACCTTATGTAGATGTTTTCACTGCATGCTGAATACTTACAAGTGTGGACGTGGAGTGATTTATCATGCACTGTATATTATATGATCTCTAATGAGACTTTCTGCCATTTGAGGATACATGTTCCATTTCTTAAAAGCAAATATAGCATAAACTGAAATGTATGCTTATGAAATACCATTATATATTAAGCATGGTATTAGAAATGATGGCACAAAAGAAAGAACATGAGTTTAGAGTAAAACATGAGTTCGAATTCTCCCCATTTTCTTGAGAACTAAATTAAGTGACATATATAAAATACTAATGTAATTTTAAGTTATGTAGTATCAAGGGTCCCCAAGCTCCAGGCCACAGACCAGTACATCCTGTCAGATCAGGAAGGCATTAGATTAGAAATAATGTTCACAATGGCTTAGTGGTAAAGAATCCACCTTCAATGTAGGCAATGTGGGTTTCATCCCTGAGTTGGGAAGATCCCATAGTGCAGAAAATGGCAACACATTCCAGTATTCTTACCTGGAGAATCCCATGGACAGAGGAGCCTGGAGGCCTAACGTTCTTGAATCATCCTGAAACTATCCCCATCCTCCTTCCTGGTCTGTGGAAAAATTGTCTTCTAGGAAACCAGCCCCTGGTGTCGAAGCGTTGGGGACTGCTGTTATATAATCAACAAGTGGTCTGTTTTTGAATCATCCCTGTTAGAATGTAATCTTTGAAAATGTAGGGACTTCATTCCTGTAGACCACAGGACCTATCCTAACACTTTGCATAGAGTAAAATATTCAAGATTAGTTGGAAATTCAGATCACTGATAAATAATTTTTCAATGGATGAATCTTCTTAATTAACAATATGAATGCTCCAAAGATATATCTAATGACATTAAATTAGTTAAATGTTTGTGTGAGGTAGGCTGACAAGTCCCCTAGGCATATTTGAGTTTCAGTGGCTCCTTTGTGATATTGTATTGGTTACTGTGCTAATGGGTGAATTTCTCACAAATTCTCTGCATTGGGTTGATTACTTTGAAAAGTTGAGCCATTGATTGTGACTGGGCTATGACTGGTTCCTAGTCAAATCTTGCTCAGATATTCTCCATTATTCTTTTCTATCTTTTCTTCATCCTCATTTATTCTTCCCATCCAAGATCATCTCTAGAATGGCTGAGGCTGGGGGTTCAAGTTAATGCTTCTTTAAGTCACAAAGAGTTACAGATAAAGAAACTTAATTACTTAGTCACGTAGTTTCTTCCAGGTAAACATATAAAACCTTGAGGCCCAAGTTAAACCTAAAAATGTGTTAATGTACATCGCTTTACATTGTGGACATCTATTTCCCAGAAACCTCATGATGAATAGGGTTTATCCAGAGCAAGAATTCATTGGACCTAAAACCATTCCTTCTCAATACTAACTGGAAAACTGAATAATAAACTATATTAAAATATATTTTTATCCAAGAATCTTAAGCCTTAGATACTTTCAATGATTGGCACTGTGGTATTGTTGTGGGCTGATAGCTATAACTAGATATGATTATCAAGATAGAAAGACAGAATGCATACTAGGAACATGGTATCTGCCATTAGGAAAATACGAAATATTATTAAGCCTGAGATTGATTACTTTATGAGAAAACTAATGCATTTCATGTAATTAAGTTTATTTATCATTACTCAGGAGACATGTAAAACAACCAGGTAAGCAGTCATCAATATGGGATCTCTTTATACTGTCATTGCCTTGATCTTTCTTTAATCTGTTTTATATATAGATGTTATTAACATTCACCACTACAAGCAGTAATTATGAAATAGTCTTATATAGTGATCAATTATAACATACTGATCCCCCACCAAAAAAAAGACATATTTTATTTCTTAGTAATCTTGGTATTCTCTTAAAAACGGCATGCATTTAATAAACTATAGTGGGAAATAATTGAAAAAAGAATATAGATATACACATATTTATATGTAGTTGAATTATTTTGCTGTACAGCTGAGTCTAACACAATATTGTAAAAGTCAACTGTATTTCTATAAAAAGTTGCATGTACTGCAAAATCTTAATTTTACTAAAAATAAATACATAAGATGTCTTATTTTTTCACCCTCACAAAGCATTTATAATTACTGTTAAACATCTTAGTTTGCTTTCAGATAAACCAACCTATTATACTGAAATTAACATGAATTAATTGCTTCATATGTGATTCTTATAATAATAAGACATATTCCCTAGATAGGTGGTAAAATGGTTTTCCTTAAACATTGTCATATTCTTGGGAGTTGATTTATCTAAATACTAGAATTATTGTTGTCTGAAACAGGATTAAGTAAGGTATCTTTAATGTTTGTAGCTCTGACAATCCATTTATACTCAAATAAATATTTTCTTATCTACACATAAAAGTAAAATGGATAATTGGGAATATAATGTAGAATTTTATATCTGTATATTTCAGAGTTTTAGTTATAATGTGTGATTTTTCTCCTCTATACTTTTTGCCATTAGCCCACCTTCTATTTAAGTCACAGCATGCAATTGAGCTAGAAAATTATGAAATCATTGTAAACACAGTATGACTCCTCTAAAGAAAATATTTGTGCAAATTGAAGTAATGCACTGTTTTACCCAACAGGACATGAGATGGCTCTTTCTATTTTAGAAGTGCATAATCAGGTGTTGCTATTCATCTTTAATGTTCCTGTTGACTAAGAGGCAAGTCATTAGTGAATTTATTTATAGAATTCACAGTTTGCTTTGATTTCATTTGTTTCAACTGATATTTTAGAGGTCAACTACATGACTTAATTATTTTATTACTGACTTAATACAGTAAATGTCTCACTTCTACTTAAGAAATAACAATTCACTTTCTTTGTTTTGTTAACATCAGTTCAAATCAGATCAGTAAAACATCAAAAATCATTACAATTATTATTAACTAAAAGTAGTTGTGCTGTGCCAAAGCATCAAGCTCTAAATGTGATTTATAGATACCAATTTAGAAATTTTATTATTTAAACTGTAGTGTTAGCAAAGTTTTTGTTATAAAGCAATAACATTTCAATGGGTAAATACATTACAGCATATCATGTTTTTAGCCCATGCTTATCCCTACTTACCTCCCAAATCCAATCATAACCAAAATAAAATTATAGAAAACATTTTTGAATATTTTTAAATGAGTTACAGCCATTTGTTCCAGACTTACTGTATACCATTGGTCATATTGATTAGGAAATTGTGATAGTCCACTGCATTGGTTACCTCCAATGAACCACAAAGAGTCACTCAGTCGTGTCCAACTCTTTGCAACCCCATGGACTGTCCATGGAATTCTCCAGGCCAGAATACTGGAGTGGTTAGCCTTTCCCTTCACCAGGGGAGCTTCCCAACTCAGGGATTGAACCCCAGTAACCCACATTGCAGGCAGATTCTTTACCAGCTGAGCCACAAGGGAAGATTAAGAACACTGGAGTGGGTAGCCTATCCCTTCTCCAGGGGATCTTCCCGACCTAGGAATCGGAATCAGGGTCTCCAGCATTGCAGGCAGATTCTTTACCAACTGAGCTATCAAGGAAGCCCCCAATGAACCACAAACATTCACTAGTCATGCTCTTGTGTAGCCTCTTCTAGAATCTGCAGTGGGCCAGAGACTTGCTTTAGCCAAAGTGATAGTTGTACAATATGCCAATACTGGGCCTAAGCTTTAAGAAGACCAAGCAGGTTCACTAATTTTTTCTATTCAGAAGTTAGCTATTCTACTAGAGCTTCCCAGGGAAAAGACCAGGTGGAGAGATTACATTTAGATAGAGATGCCTCAAAACTACTTGTAGTGAGAGAGAAATCCAACTATCTCACTGTCCCAGATGAACCAAGATTGCAGACAATGCAGATAATTGCAAGCAACTAAATGTAGCAGCTTGCATAACCACCAACAAATCATGCAAAACAAACTACCAGATAAGCCAAGTACAGACTGAAGAGTTTTAAGAAACTAGATTATTATTTTGTCAAGTTAATAATTGAGGTCTGGATTATTATGGAGGAAACATTAACTGCTGTAGAAATTGCAGGCAAAAAATAGAGTTCTTTTGAACAAATACATGCCTTAACTTTAGGATCAGACACTTAACAAAGACCCAAAGAAGACTGTTCATGAAAGGTTGGAATAGCAGTGGCAAAATTGCTGATTTCCAGGCAGACTGTAAAAGTGACAAATAGCTTCTTCTCAGTTCAGTTCAGTCGCTCAGTCATGTCCGACTCTTAGTGACCCCATGAATTGCAGCACGCCAGGCCTCCCTGTCCATCACCAACTCCCGGAGATCACTCAGACTCAAGTCCATCGAGTCAGTGATGCCATCCAGCCATCTCCTCCTCTGTCATCCCCTTCTTCTCCTGCCCCCAATCCCTCCCAGCATCAGTGTCTTTTCCAATGAGTCAACTCTTTGCATGAGGTGGCCAAAGTACTGGAGTTTCAGCTTTAGCATCATTCCTTCCAAAGAAATCCCAGGGCTGATCTCCTTAAAAATGGACTGGTTGGATCTCTTGCAGTCCAAGGGACTCTCAAGAGTCTTCTCCAACAGCACAGTTCAAAAGCATCAATTCTTCAGCACTCAGCTTTCTTCACAGTCCAACTCTCACATTCATACTTAACCACTGGAAAAACAATGGCTTTGACTAGACGGACCTTTGTTGGCAAAGTAATGTCTCTGCTTTTGAATATGCTATCTAGGTTGGTCATAACTTTTCTTCCAAGGAGTAAGAGTCTTTTAATTTCATGGCTGCAGTCACCATCTGCAGTGATTTTGGAGCCCCAAAAAATAAAGTCTGACACTGTTTCCACTGTTTCCCCATCTATTTCCCATGAAGTGATGGGACCAGATGCCATGATCTTCGTTTTCTGAATGTTGAGTTTTAAGCCAACTTTTTCACTCTTCACTTTCACTTTCATCAAGAGGCATTTTAGTTCCTCTTCACTTTCTGCCATAAGGGTGGTGTTATCTGCATATCTGAGGTTACTGAAATTTCTCTTGGCAATCTTGATTCCAGCTTCTTCCAGCCCAGCGTTTCTCATGACATACTCTGCATAAAAGTTAAATAAGCAGGGAGACAATATACAGGCTTGACGTACTCCTTTTCCTATTTGGAACCAGTCTGTTGTTCCATGTCCAGTTCTAACTGTTGCTTCCTGACCTGCATAGAGGTTTCTCAAGAGGCAGATCAGGTGGTCTGGTATTCCCATCTCTTTCAGAATTTTCCACAGTTTATTGTGATCCACACAATCAAAGGCTTTGGCATAGTTAGTAAAGCAGAAGTAGATGTTTTTCTGGAACTCTCTTCCTTTTTCGATGATCCAGTGGATGTTGGCATTTGATCTCTGGTTCCTCTGCCTTTCCTAAAAACGGGTTTAACATCAGGAATTTCACAGTTCATGTATTGCTGAAACCTGGCTTGGAGAATTTTGAGCATTACTTTACTAACATGTGAGATGAGTGCAATTGTGCAGTAGGTTGAGCATTTTTGGCATTGCCTTTCTTTGGGATTGGAATGAAAACTGACCTTTTCCAGTCCTGTGGCCACTGCTGAGTTTTCCTAATTTACTGGCATATTGAGTGCAGCACTTTCACAGCATCATCTTTCAGGATTTGAAATAGCTCAACTGGAATTCCATCACCTCCACTAGCTTTGTTCATAGTGATGCTTTCTAAGGCCCACTTGACTTCACATTCCAGGATGTCAGGCTCTAGGTGAGTGATCACACCATCGTTATTACCTGGGTTGTGAAGATCTTTTTTGTACAGTTCTTCTGTGTATTCTTGCCACCTCTTCTTAATATCTTCTGCTTCTGTTAGGTCCATACCATTTCTGTCCTTTATCAAGCCCATCTTTGCATGAAATGTCCCCTTGGTATCTCTAATTTTCTTGAAAAGATCTCTAGTATTTCCCATCCTGTTGTTTTCCTCTATTTCTTTGCATTGATCGCTGAGGAAGGCTTTCTTATCTATTCTTTGGAATTCTGCATTCAGATGCTTATATCTTTCATTTTCTCCTTTGCTTTTTGCTTCTCTTCTTTTCACAGCTATTTGTAAGCCCTCTCCTGACAGCCATTTTGCTTTTTTGTATTTCTTTTCCACAGGGATGGTCTTGATTCCTGTCTCCTGTACAATGTCACAAACCTCAGTCCATAGTTCATCAGGCACTCTATGTATCAGATCTAGGCCCTTAAATCTATTTCTCACTTCCACTGTATAATCATAATAGATTTGATTTAGGTCATACCAGAATGGTCTAGTGGTTTTCCCTACTGTCTTCAATTTATTTCTCAATTTGGCAGTAAGGAGTTCATGATCTGAGCCACATCAGCTCCTGGTCTTGTTTTTGTTGACTGTATAGAGCTTCTCCTTCTTTGGCTGCAAAGAATATAATCAATCTAATTTTGGTGTTGACCATATGGTGATGTTCATGTGTAGAGTCTTCTCTTGTGTTGTTGGAAGAGGGTGTTTTCTATGACCAGTGCATTTCTTGGCAAAACTCTATTAGTCTTTGCCCTGCTTCATTCTGTATTCCAAGGCCAAATTTGCCTGTTACTCCAGGTGTTCCTTGACTTCCTACTTTTGCATTCCAGTCCCCTATAATGAAAAGGACATCTTTTTTGGGTGTTCTAAAAGATCTTGTAGGTCTTCATAGATCCTTTCAACTTCAGCTTCTTCAGCATTACTGGTTGGGGCATAGACTTGGATTACTGATAAAATGGCTTCAGAGAATCTTCAGAGAATGTGAGGAACCTGTGTAGTGCTTCCTCAGAACACCATGTTTGGTTGCTCAGTAAGTCGTGTCTGACTCTTTTGTGACCGCAAGGACTGTAGCCCACCAAGCTCCCGTGTCCATGGGATTTTCAGGCTAGAATGCTGGAGTGGATTGGCATTTCCTCATCCAGGGGATCTTTGTGACCCAGGTGATCAAATCCGTGTCTCCTGCATTGCAAGTGGATTCTTTACCCAACCATCAAGAAAACCTATCAGGACACTATAACAGGACTTTTAAGAACTACACTGGTGCTGGTCCATAGCACCCTGACTGACAAACTGAAGCTGATAGGGACCTTTTCACAAAGATTTGTGATAATATTTCTCCCCCTGCCCTCTCATAATCAGTTACAAGTCAGTTGTAATCCAATACATAGGAAGTCCACAATATTTTAAAGAGATTGCGCCCTCTGGACTAGAGTACAGTTTTTAACTTCAAAATTTAAAAAAGCCTTTGGATTCGAAAACAACTTGGCACATCACATTCAAACAGCTGAAAACCAAATGTGAAGAAAAAATCTTGAAAGAATACAGGAGAATATGCCTTACTTACAGAAGGACAAAAAAAAAAAAAAAAAAGAATTAGAATCAACTTGTGTCAAAAACCATACAAAAAAACCAAAGTGAAATATTTTAAATCAAAAAACAAAACTATATATCTGGAATTATATATACAAAAAGATTATCATCTGAAGTGAGGGGAAAATAAAGACTTTCCATGAAAAAACTAAAACATAAAAAATTCGTCACAGACTACCTGCCCTTCAAGACATTTTAAATGAAGTTTTGCAGTGTGAAGGAAAACAACATAGGTCAGAATGAAATTTAAATTTTAAATAAAGAAGATGGAAGAAACACTCCAGATAGGCAATAAAATGATGGGATAATAACTTTCTTATTCTTATTTGATAAAATATATAAGTGTTCACAATAATTACAAAAGCAATATATCACATGATTATGGAAGATGGATAAGTTTAATCTATGTCATGAATGTTATAAAGGCCAGAAAGGAGAAACTGGGAATACTCTGTTATAAGGTACCTGAACTACCCTTGAAGTAGGACATTTAGTATGGCTTGAATATAGACATGACTTGGATGCACATGCATATTAATAATACTAGGGCAATTAAAATGATACCAAGACAACTAGTAGTACTACACATATTTTCAAAGAAATATAAATGATATGCTAAGGCAGGAGAGAAAGAAAACTCTTATAAGCACTCAATTTAAACCAGGGATGGCATAATAAGAAAGGAAGAAGAAAAAAACAGAAGCAAAATTAAGTACATTGAATAGAATCAGTTATAAACATAGTACATTTTAATGTGCTTATATCAGTATTCACTGAAATGGGAATGGTCTAAATATACCAATTATAGACAGAGATTGTCAGAGTCAATTAAGGAAAAAAACAAAAGCAAGACCTAATTATAATCTATCTACCAAAACAAACAGAAGCAAAACAAGCAAATTCACCTTACATAAATACACATTCCATTCTGAACCAGAATTTGACATCTTTTATTTTTCCTCTGACTTTAGAGAAGCTATACAGAGGTGTACTAATTAAATTCAGATAATATGTGTGAATAACCCTTAACCTCTTGACCAACAAATTAAATGCTTTCAAAATTCATATTAACATTGTTTAATTCTGCACAGAGATGTATGCTCACAATTCTTAGTTCTGGATGTCAAACATAAATTTATTAAATGAATAAACTTTTTTCAGAATATTTGACTCAATTCTCCACATCAAAACAATGAAATTAAACTGCTTGTTTTTAATGGTATTTCCATCATCTTTCTCTTATAAGCAAAGTTGTAATAAACATTTTTTGAGAAGTATTTGAGAATAATACTGCTTTATCCTATGTGTTTTGCCCCCACAATTTCTTCCCTTCCTACCTTCCCCCTTTCTTTTTTTTTTTTTTGATTCTGCATCTGGTGAAGCATCATTGGTATACATTAATTCTTTAGACACAAGTACCTTTATTTGTCTAAGCATACTTAAAATCACTATTTATCACCGACTCAATGGACATGGGTTTGGGTGCACTCTGGGAGTTGGTGATGGACAGGGAGGCCTGGTGTGCTCCAGTTCATGGGGTTGCAAAGAGTGGAACACGACTGAGCAACTGAACTGAACTGAGTTCAACATCTGTGCCCCTAAAGTTCAGATGCGCCTTTGGAATGAGTGAGTGAGTGAAGTCACTCAGTTGTGTCCAACTCTTTGCGACCCCATGGACTGTAGCCTATCAGGAGGAGCTATCAGGCTCCTCCATCCATGGGATTCTCCAGGCAAGAATACTGGAGTGGGTTGCCGTTTCCTTCTCCAGAAGATCTTCCTGATCCAGGGATTGAACGCAGGTCTCCCGCATTGTAGGCAGACGCTTTACCTTCTGAGCCACCAGGGAAGTCAGGAAATGACAACCCACTCCAGTACTCCTGCCTGGAAAATTCTGTGGGCTACAAAGTTCAGATGCGCCTTTGGAATAGTATTCATTAACTTGGTTTTTCCCCCGTGGTGGCTCAGCAGTAAAGAATCTGCCTGCCAAGCAGGGGACTCAGATTCAATTCCTAGGTAAGGAAGATCCCCTGGTGAAGGAAACAGCAACTCACACCGGTATTCTTTCTGGGAAATCCCATGGACACGGGAGACTGGTGGATTACAATCCATGGAGTTGCAAAAGAGTCAGACATAACTGTAGAGACTAAAACAACAACAACATACCATAACAACTAAATAAATGTGTCCTGTTCTTCATATGTCTCATATTTTTTTGCCAAAACTGGTTATTTTAGATAAAAGGTGCCAGCTCCGGAAATCAGATTTCCCCTATTCAGAATTTATTGTTGTTGTTACCTTGTTTTTTGTTTACTGACTTTCCTGAAGTGATTCTCAATTTCCTGATGTGTGAGTCACTGAAGTTTGCATTCAGTTAGCTTATTGGATTCTGAGGATTGGTCAGATTTTTTTTTAAACAAGTTTTCTGCCCGTTGCCAAGTTGTCAAGTTGCCGTGTATGTGTGTGTTGGGGCATGTCTTCAGTGCTCAGGCAGTTTACAGTTCTGCTTTAACCCTTCACTTCCTGTGCAGGACCTCAAGTTAGCAGTGAGAGACTGGTACCCTCTCAGGGCTCTTAACCATGTGCATAGTGCCACATGTATATTTAGCCTTCTAAATTCCCATGAATACTTTGGAGATTTTAAGAATCCTTTATGCACATTTCATTCTCCAAGTATTTTTAGCCAAGATCTTGCTTTAACAACTGATACTGTTACTGGAAGTGAAGGCCCAGCCTGCTTGCCTCTCAGAGACCAATAAAGAGGAAAGGTTGGTGGAAAGAAATGTTTGAAATGTTTGCTTTATTTCAGAGGCTAGCAACCTGGCGGGATTGGGGAGGGGAGAGAGGGCAGTCTCCTGTCCAAAGGCTAACTCTTTCCACTCACAGTGAGTGGGCAAGAGATCTTATTGACCTTTTATAGGTGGAGGGGGGGGGCTACATGTAGAAACAATACATTTAGTTCAGAGTCTTCTTGAAATTAGTCAAGCAGTGGTCTGATCAGATTCATCTTGATTGGTTTAAATTTAACAACTAGTCTTCAGTTCCAGGGTTGGTTTGTTCCCATTTTTGGAGGTCAGTTATAACAAGTACTCTTGCCTGGAAAATCCCATGGACGGAGGAGCCTCGTAGGCTACAGTCCATGAGGTCGATAAGAGTCTGGCAAGACTGAGCAACTTCACTTTCACTTTTCACTTTCATGCATTGGAGAAGGAAATGGCATCCTACTCCACTATTCTTGCCTGGAGAATCCCAGGGACAGAGGAGACTAGTGGGCTGCCATCTATGGGGTCGCACACAGTCAGACACGACTGAAGCAACTTAGCAGCAGCAGCAGCATAACAACTATGTCATGGCTACAGTCTAGTCATCATGCAGTTAACTTTTTCCACCTGGTAGTGGTTTTTATACTGGAAAGACAGCTTACAGGATAAGGCTCAAAATATTATTTGCAGTTCTTGGGAAGGAATGAAAAGTCCTTGACTATGTTTAAAAGACTATTATTTGGTCTCTTTTGACTATTATCCTTTGTTTCAGCATTTTCTCACTTCTCTGATTAAGTTTATTGTTTGGCTGAAGTTTTTCCACAGAAAATATGACCTGAAACTTGTCAAAATGTTTTCCATATAATTTACCATACCAAATAATTTTAGTTTCTCTAATGTCAATATTTCTTCTGATGTGCCTAGGGTTCCTTTGGAATCTTCAAAATTAGCTAGAGAAATAAACTTAAAATCTGTTACAAAAAGCAGCTTAATATTCTAGGGAAATTTTTTTCTCATAACAGGGAGGAAAAAAAAAAAATTCCAGTTTTGTACCAGCTTTTACTATTATTAATTATAAAGTTCATTTACCAAATTAAATCCAATCTAATCTTAATCACTCCTGTACATGTCACATTCTTTTTCACTCAAATTTCCTTTTTTGCACAAACCTTTTATCACTTTTTGTATTCATATGATTTGTCCCATGTTTTCCCCCATACAAAAATAACAGTTCTTGGAAAAAACTGTTGTCATCATTTTTTTTTTCCAACAAAAATATCTGCTTCTTTAATACCTCTCCTCTCTGAAAACAGTTTTCCTACTTGTTTTAGAAACTAAATACTTCTCTTATAACTTTTAATAGACTTACATATGGCGTTGTAGCAAGGAGCAGCGGTTGCGTGGCACTGGAGTGGCGACCAGGGGTGGCGCACCACTGGAGCAGCGAGTGGCCTAGAGGAGATACCGTATGTCCAAGGTCAGTTGCTGTGGCCATAAGGAGATATTCCACGTCCAAGGTAAGGACCAGTGGCTGTACTTTGCTTGAAAAGCCATGAAGAGATAACCCATGTCCAAGGTAAGAGAAATCCCAGTAAGATGGTAGGTGCTGAGGGAGGGAATCAGAGGGCAGATAGACTGAAAGCACAACCACAGAAAACTCACTGATCTAATCACATGGATCACAGCCTTGTCTTACTCAATGAAACTAAGCCATTCCCGTATAAGACCACCCAAGATTGACAGGTCATGGTGGAGATTTCTGAAAAAATGTGGTCCACTAGAGAAGGGGATGGTAAACCACTTCAGTATTCTTGCCTTGAGAACACCATGAACAGTATGAAAAGGCAAAAAGATAGAACACTGAAACATGAACTCCCTAGGTTGGTAGGTGCCCAGCATGCTGTTGGAGATCAGTGGAGAAATAACTCTAGGAAGAATAAAGAGAGAGCCAAAGCAAAAACAAAAACCAGATGTGGATGGTACTGGTGATAGAAGCAAGGTAGGATAATATAAAGAGCAATGTTGCATAGGAACCGGGAAAGTTAGGTCCATAAATCAAGGCAAATCAAAAGTGGTCAAACAGGAAATGACAAGAGTGAATGTCGACATTTTAGGAGTCAGCAAACTAAAATGGACTGGAATGGGTAATTTAACTCAGATGACCATTATATCTACTACTGTGGGCAGGAATCCATTAGAAGAAATCGAGTAGCCACCGTAGTCAACAAGAATCCTAAACGCAGTACTTAGATACAATCTGAAAAAATGACGGAATGATCTCTGTTCATTTCCAAAGCAATCCAAGCAATCTAATCACAGTAATCCAAGTCTATGCCCCGATCAGTAACACTGAAGAAGCTGAAGTTGAATGGATCTATGAAGACATACAAGATCTTCTAGAACGAACACCCAGAAAAGATGTCCTTTTCATTATAGGGGACTGGAATGAAAAAGTAGGAAGTCAAGAAACACCTGGGGTAACAAGCAAATTTGGCCTTGGAGTACAGAATGGAGCAGGGCAAAGTCTAATAGAGTTTTTCCAAGAGAATGCACTGGTCATAGCAAACACCCTCTTCCAACAACACAAGGGAAGACTCTACATATGGACATCACCAGATGCCCAACACTGAAATCAGATTGATTATATTATTTGCAGCCAAAGATGGAAAAGCTCTATACAGTTAGCAAAAACAAGACTGGGAGCTGACTGTGGCTAAGATCATGAACTTCTTATAGCCAAATTTAGACTTAAATTGAAAAAAGTAGGGAAAACCACTAGACCATTCACGTATGACCTAAATCAAATCCTTTACGATTAAACAGTGGAAGTGAGAAATAGATTGAAGGGACTATATCTGATAGACAGAATGCCTGATGAACTATGGATGGAGGTTCATGACATTGTACAGGAGACAGGGATCAAGACCATCTCCAAGAAAAAGAAATACAAAAAAACCAAAATGGCTGTCTGAGGAAGCCTTACAAATAGCTGTGAAAAGAAGAGAAGCAAAAAGAGAAAGAGAAAAGGAAAGATACACCAGTTTGAAAGCAGAGTTCCAAAGAATAGCAAGGAGAGATAAGAAAGCCTTTTTCAGTGATCAGTGCAAAGATATAGAGGAAAACAATTGAATGGGAAAGATTATAGATCACTTCAAGAAAATTAGAGATACCAAGGGAAAATTTCTTGCAAAGATGTGCTCAATAAAGGAGAAAAATGGTATGGACCTAACAGAAGCAGAAGATATTAAGAAAAGGTGGCAAGAATACACAGAAGAACTGTACAAAAAAGATCATGATCCAAATAATCATGATGGTGTGATCACTGACCTAGAGCCAGACATTCTGGAACGTGAAGTCAAGTGGGCCTTAGGAAGCATCACTATGAACAAAGCTGGTGGACGTGATGAAATTCCAGTTAAGCTAAAAGATGATGCTATGAAAATGCTGCACTCAACATGCCAGCAAATGTGGAAAACTCAGCAGTGGCCACAGGACTGGAAAAGATCAGTTTTCATTCCAATCCCAAAGAAAGTCAAAGCGAAAGAATGCTCATACTACCACACAATTGCATTCAATTCACACGCTAGTAACATAATGCTCAAAAATTCTCCAAGCCAGGTTTCAGCAATACATGACACATGAACTTGCAGATGTTCAACCTGTTTTAGCAAAGGCAGAGAAACCAGAGATCAAATTGCCAACATCTACTGGATCATCGAAAAAGCAAGAGAGTTCCAGAAAAAAACATCTATTTCTGCTCTATTGACTGCCAAGCCTCTGACTGTACAGATCACCACAAACTGTGGAAAATTCTTAAGGAGACTGGAATACAGACCACCTGACCTGCCTCTTGAGAAATCTGTATGCAGGTCAGGAAGCAACAGTTAGAACTAGACATGGAACAACAGACTGGGTCCAAATAGGAAAAGGAGTACATCAAGGCTGTATATTGTCACTCTGCCTATTTAACTTTTATGCAGTGTACATCATGAGAAACACTGGGCTGGATGAAGCACAAGCTGGAATCAAGATTGCTGGGAGAAATATCAATAACCTCAGATATGCAGGTGACACCACCCTTATGGCAGAAAGGGAAGAAGAACTAAAGAGCCTCTTGATGAAAGTGAAAGAGCAGAGTGAAAACATTGGCTTAAAGCTCAACATTCAGTAAACTAAGATCATGGCATCTGGTCCCATCACTTCATGGCAAATAGATGGGGAAACAGTGGATGCAGTGGCTGACATTTTTTTGGGGGGTGGTGGTGCTCAAAATCACTGCAGATGGTGACTTCAGCCATGGAATTAAGACACTTACTCCTTAGAAGGAAAGTTATGACCAACCTAGACAGTATATTTAAAGGCAGAGACGTTACTTTGTCAACAAAGGTCCGTCTAGTCAAGGCTATGATTTTTCCAGTAGGCATGTATGTATGTGAGTGTTGGACTATAAAGAAAGCTGAGCACCAAAGAATTCATGCTTTTGAACTGTGGTTTTGGAGAAGACTCTTGAGAGTCCCTTGGACTGTAAGGATATCCAAACAGTCTATCCTCAAGGAGATCAGTCCTGAGTGTTCATTGGAAGGACTGATGTTGAAGCTGAAATTGAAATAGTTTGGCCACCTGCTGTGAAGAGCTGACTTATTTGAAAAGACCCTGATTCTGGAAAAGATTGAAGGCAGGAGAAGAAGGAGATGACAGAGGATGAGATGGTTGGATGGCATCACCAACTCAAAGGAAATGAGTTTGGGCATATTCTGGGAGTTGGTGATGGACAGGGAGGCCTGGCATAGTGCAGTCCATGGGGTCACAGAGAATCAGACATGCCTGAGTGACTGAACTGAACTGAACTATATACTATAATTTTTTTTTAACATAAGTCTTAGCAATATTTTTTTTTTACTTTTTGTTTATTTTTTAAATTTAATTTAATTTTATTTAACCTTACAATATTGTATTGATTTTGCCATATATCAAAATGAATCTGCCACAGGTATACATGTGTTCCCCATCCTGAATTTTTAACCCTTAATCTCCTTTACAAAACCAAGAAACAAGTTATTAAACTATTATATTAGCATTTACTGATTGGAAAGGTTAAAAAACATATTTTGTAACCTCTAAAAACATAAATTTTTATAGCATAATTTCTCTTTAACATGGTATAAGATATGTGTCTACTAAACTAAACATCTTTTTAAGTTCTGAAACCTCAAGCAAAGAGGACTGTGTTTGCAGTTCACAGACATGATAAGTGTTAATTTTAAGCTTTCTCTTAGGCATATTTTTGTTCTCCTAGGGTCAGAATTCTGAGAACATTATTTTGTCAAGACAGCTTTTTAACTGCATATATAAAAGAACCAGTCTTGAAGTTTCAAAAGAGTTTCATCTTAAACAATTTTCTCTAGAATCTTAAGAATACCATTATCATACATTGTTAAAAATGATCTTTTTTTTCCTTAGGTCATAATTTCATGGCTAAAATTTTCTAATGAATTGAAAACTGAGTTTCTCATTTTACAAAAGGCAACGAAAACACCAGTCACACAAATAGAATACACGTTCACATTCCAGAAGACAGAAATGTCACAAATCAGCCAAGAGGAAACCGATATGCAGTTCCTAACAAACCCTTCCCAGTACAAACAGTCCATGGGTCAGATACACATCAGAACCAACTGCCAAAATTGTCCAATAGCATTTCATGTTCACAAAGGTCCTCCATGTGAGACACAGGTCAGAGCCAACTGACAAAAGTGCCCAAACAGCACTTTGTGCTCAAAAGAGAAGGTGCCTGGTGCACACAGCTGAACTTACACAATCTTGGAGATCATCAGCTCATCCAGAGGTGTGTTTTAGTTTCACCAAGGAAAAGCTTAAGTTGGCAGCTAGTATTGAGCAGAAGAGAAACAGAGAGGATCCCCAAAACAAATGGTTTTGGCAGCTGCTAAGGATGTTCCCCCAAATCCCCCTCTTGAGGCCAGTGAGCCACCAGCAGCTGGCTCATCACAACCATCAGATGCACAATCGCCATGGCCTGTTGCCAGTTCTTGGGAAAACCTCCCAGGAACCAGATGTCCTGAGAGCACCACAGCATCTCTTTGGACGCTAGAAAAGCTGTTACCAAAAGGCTGGCTGCTTGCTGCTTAGAAGCAATAAAGAGGCAAAGTTGGTGGAAAGAAAAACTTGCCTCATTTTTGGAGGCTAGCAGCCTAGGGGGAAGAATGATCTATCTGAAGGCTGAGTCCCCTCACTGACAATCAGTTGGCAAGAACACTTATAGAACTTTCATAGATGGAGGGAAGGGGTTACATGCTACAAGCAGGAACAGCATAGTCAGCTCTGACAGTCCTCTTGAAACTGGTCATGTGGTGGTCTGATCAGCTTCATGTCGATTGTTTAAAATAGAGTTAGTCTTTAGTTCTAGGGTTGGTTTATTCCTGTGTGATTCTGAGACGCCTGTCAGCTCCTCTGTATCAGGTGTTTCAGTTGTAAAATTAGGGCTTCCCAGGTAGTGCTAGGGCTAAACAGCCCATCTGCCAATGCAGGAGATGTAAGAGACATGGGCTCGATCCTTGGGTCAGAAAGATCCCTGGGAGAAGGAAATGGCACACCACTCCAGTGTTCTTGCTTGGAGAACCCCATAGACAGAAGAGCCTGGGCTGGGCTCCAGTACACCAGGCTCCAGTCCATGGGGTTGCAAAGAGTAGAACATGACTGAAGTGACTTAGCACACAGCTTGAATCATCATTTATTATATGAATAAATAAAGGTGATTGAACACCATAAATATTGGTTATATGAAAACTAGAGTTTCTGCTCCATAAGTGAAAAGTAAGCTCTTCATAATCATTAATTAACATGAACATTTGATTGTAGAACAATATATATGTTCAATACTTATGTTTAGGTATAAGCCACTGACAGGATATTTTGAGTTCACTTTTTAAAAATCTTAAACCTTTACCTCCCCACTTTTTGAAAAATACTTTTGTGAGTCCAGTTTTTGCTTCTTATGAAAATCTGGTGGCAATGCATAAAGTAACTTGCTTTTGTCAACATACTGTAATTGGTCACTTATTTTTAGAGCTGCATGTTAATGAATCATGTCATATTCTTAATTAAAAGTGCTTCAGAATAGCAATTTTTCATTGAGTCATTGAGCTATAGAACAAATGGACAAATTAAGTCTATTGTACACAATAGCTCATTTACTCTTTTGTATACATGTTTTTGAAATGTTGAACTTAAGCAATATTAATGCTACAATATAGAAAACTAAACCTTACTACTCAAGTACTTACTTTTTTATTTTTCAGGAACAAAATCACTTTAAGATCAAACTTTTATATTCAATAGTATTTTTAAACATTCTAGTTAAATAGATCTCATTTGTCATTCTCTTCTCATCTCTCATCTACTATTCTATTCACCTTCTAACTCAGTATTCTCACTCATCCTTCTCAATCTTTTGTAACTAAGCAATATATGTATTTATTGCCATTTATTATTTATTTTGGAGAAGGGAAAGGCACCCCACTCCAGTACTCTTGCCTGGAAAATCCCATGGACGGAGGAGCCTGGTGCTCTGCAGTCCCTGGGGTCGCTAAGAGTCAGACACAACTGAGTGACTTCACTTTCACTTTTCACTTTCATGCATTGGAGAAGGAAATGGCAACCCACTCCAGTGTTCTTGCCTGGAGAATCCCAGGGATGGGGGAAGCTGGTGGGCTGCCGTCTATGGGATCGCACAGAGTCGGACATGACTGAAGCATCTTAGCAGCAGCAGCAACATTATTTATTTATTGTGCAGTTTACTCAACTTAGCATTTTATATTCATTATAATTCTTTCACCAATACCCTTTAGTTTTCCACTTAATATTTTATTTTTATTTTAAATAAATTATTTATTTTAAATAATATTATTGCTCTTTGGTATTTGATGCAAATTTCAAAGATCTTATTTTGGAAAATTTTCAGAGGATGAGCACTGGTTGAGATCTAATATGCAAGAAATTTTATTACTGATGCTTTAGTTATTAATTTATGGAAAGCTAAGTTACAATTGGAAGCCCAGTATGTTCAACTATATTTCTGTACCTATTAAAAAATATCTGTAATTATTGTTTGTCTAAGATAAAAGATACAAGACATTGGCAAATTCCTTTGTCTGGATGATGTGTGTTGATTAAGGGAATGTAGTATCTGTATGATATTGTTGAGTATTATTAACCCTTTTTTTGCAATGAGCCAACTCTTCACATGAGGTGGCCAAAGTACTGGAGTTTCAGCTTTAGCATCATTCCTTCCAAAGACACCCATGGCTGATCTCCTTTAGAATGGACTGGTTGGAGCTCCTTGCAGTCCCAAGGGACTCTCAGTAGTCTTCTCCAACACCACAGTTCAAAAGCATCAATTCTTCGGCACTCAGCCTTCTTCACAGTCCAACTCTCACATCCATACATGACCGCTGGAAAAACCATAGCCTTGACTAGACGAACCTTTGTTGGCAAAGTAATGTCTCTGCTTTTGAATATGCTATCTAGGTTGGTCATAACTTTCCTTCCAAGGAGTAAGTGTCTTTTAGTTTATGGCTGCAGTCACCATCTGAAGTGATTTTGGAGCCCAGAAAAATAAAGTCTGACACTATTTCCACTGTTTCCCCATCTATTTCCCATGAAGTGATGGGACCAGATGCCATGATCTTCGTTTTCTGAATGCTGACCTTTAAGCCAACTTTTTCACTCTCCTCTTTCACTTTTATCAAAAGGCTCTTTGGTTCTTCTTTGCTTTCTGCCACAGGGCGGTGTCATCTGCATGTCTGAGGTTATTGATATTTCTCCCGGCAATCTTGATTCCAGCTTGTGCTTCTTCCAGCCCAGGATTTCTCATGATGTACTCTGCATATAAGTTAAATAAGCAGGGTGACAATATACAGCCTTAATGTACTCCTTTAGATTTGACTCATTAGAAAAGACTCTGATGCTGGGAGGGATTGGGGACAGGAGGAGAAGGGGACGACAGAGGATGAGATGGCTGGATTGCATCACCAACTCAATGGACTTGAGTCTGAGTGAACTTCAGGAGTTGGTGATGGACAGGAAGGCCTGGCCTGCTGCGATTTATGGGGTCGCAAAGAGTCGAACACGACTGAATGACTGAACTGAACTAAATCCTTTTTTAAAATTAACTTTCATTTTGGGATAATTTTAGATTTACAGAAAAGTGGTAAAGATGGCACAGAGTTTCTGCATGCCTTTCAACCCAGTTTCTCCTAATGGTAACATCTTACATAACCCTAGTATATATTTCAAAACTAATAAATTAACATTGGTATGCTGACATTAACTACTAGATAAACTTTATTCAGATTTTAATAGCTTTTGCATTGTCTGCCTATTGGTTTGTTCACACTGCTATAAAGAATACCACAGACTGAGCAGATTTTAAGAAAAGGAAATTTACTTCTCAAAGTTCTGGAGGATAGACAGTCTAAGATCAAGGCTCTAGCAGATGTGGAGTTTAGTGAGGCCCACTTCTTGTTTAATAAACATTTTCTTACTATAACCTCACATGGAGGAAGAGAGGTGCCCTCTCTGGAATCTTTTATTCTCTTGTCTTGTGATTTTGATGACTATTTTTAATGCTATGTTTGGATTTCTTTCTCTTTTATGTATGTGTATATCTACTATAGATTTTTGGTTTGTGATTATCATGATGCTCACATATGACTACATGTATGTATGTGTATATATATATATATATGTAGGTATGTATGTATGTATATATATAATTATGGGCTTCCCCAGTGGCTCAGCTGTAAAGAATCTGCCTCCTGTGCAGCAGATGCTGGTTTAATCCCTGAGTTGGGAAGATCCCTTTGAGGAGGCCATGGTGGCGCACTCCAGTATTCTTGCCTGGAGAATCCCATGGACAGAGGAGCCTGGTGGGCTACAGTCCAAAGGGTTGCACAGAGTCAGACATAACTGAAGGAACTGAGATATGTATCTGTATATATATATATATGCACATACACATCCACATACATATGCCCATACGTAATTATACATACAGGCAAGAATACAAGAGTGGGTTGCCATGCTTTCCTCCAGGGGATCTTCCAAACCCGGGGAAAGAACCCATGTCTCTGATGTCTCCTGCATTGGCAGACAAGTTCTTTATCACTAGTGCCCCCTGGGAAGTCCATATGTATATATGTAAAATACATATATATTATAAAATATAATAATTATTATAAGTTGATATCTTAAGTTCAGAGGTTGAAAATGCTTTAAAAACCATGCATTTTTACTTCTACTCCACACATTTAGTGTTTTTGATATCATATTTTATATCTTTTTGTTTTGTGTGTCTCAAATATTTATTGTGGATATAGATTATTTTACTACTTTTATATTGTAATCTTCCTACTAACTTTGTAAATGGTTAATCTACTCCCTTTACTGTATGTTTGCATTTACAAATGAGATTTTCCATTCATAATTTTCATATTTCTGTTTACAGTCTGTACTCTTCCACTTAGAAACGGTACCATTAATATATCTTGGAAAGCCAGTTACTGGGCTGAACTTTCAGCTTTCCCTTGTGTGTAAAACTCTCTCTCGCCTCCAAATCTAAATTCTCTGACAGGCAGTGTATTCTTTGTTGTAGCCTTTATCCTTTCATCACTTTGAATATATCATACCATTCCCTTTGGCTGAATAATTTCTACTGAAAGGTTAGCTGGTGATCTTAGGAGAGTTTCCTTTTATGTTGTTGTAGTTGTTCAGTCGCTCAGTCATGTCCAACTTTTTGTGACCTCATGGACTGCAGCACGCCAGGCTTCCCTGTTCTTCACTATTTCCCAGAGTTTGCTCAAACTCACTTCCATTGAATCAGTGATGTTATCAAACTATCTCATCCTCTGTTATCCCCTTTTCTCCTGCCCTCAATATTTCCCAGCATCAGGGTCTTTTCCAATGAGTTAGCTCTTTGCATCAGATGACCAAAGTCTTAGAGATTTAGCTTCACCATCAGCTCTTCCAATGAATATTAACAGTAGACTTCTTTTATTATTGACTGGTTTGATCTCCTTGCTGTCCAAGGGATTCTCAAGAGTCTTCTCCAGAACACAATTCAAAAGCATCAATTCTTCAGAGCTCAATCTTCTTTATGGCCCAGCTCTCACATTTGTACATGACTACTGGAAAAACCAAACCTTCAACTACAAGGATCTTCGTCAGCAAAATGATCTCTGCTTTTTAATACACTACGTAGGTTTGTCATAATTTATTGTTTTTTAATTTCATGACTGCAATCATTGTGGACAGTGATTTTGGAGCTCAAGAAAATTGTCACTGTTTTCACTGTTTCCCCTTCTATTTGCCATGAAATGATGGGACCAGATTCCATGATCTTAGTTTTCTGAATGTTGAACTTTAAGCCAACTTTTTCACTCTCCTCTTTCATCTTCATCAAGAGACTCTTTAGTTCCTCTTAGGTATCTGCCATTAGGGTGGTGTCATCTGCATATCTGAGGTTATTGATATTTCTCCTGGTAATCTTGATTCCAGCTTCTGCTTCATCCAACCCAGCATTTTGCCTGATGTACTCTGCCTTTAAGTTAAATAAGCAGGGTGAATATATATAGCATTGATGTACTCCTTTCCCAATTTTGAACCATTCTGTTGTTCCATGTTTGGTTCTGACTGTTGCTTCTTGATATGCATACAGATCTCTTGGAGGCAGGTAGGGTGGTTTGGTATTTCCATCACTTTAAGAATTTTCCACAGTTTGTTGTGATCCACACAGTCAAAGGCCTTAATGTAGTCAACAAAACAGAAGGAGATGTTTTTCTGGAATTCTATTGCTTTTTTGATGATCCAACAGATGTTGGAAATTTAATCTCTGGTTCCTCTGCCTTTTCTAAACCCAGCTTGTACATCTGAAAGTTCTCAGTTCATGTACAGTTTAAGACTGGCTTAAAGGATTTTGATCATTACGTTGCTAGCATGTGAGATGAGTGCAACTGTGTGATAGTTTGAACATTCTTTGGCATTGTGCTTTTTTGGAATTGAAATGAAAATTGACCTTTTCCAGTCCTGTGGCCACTGCTGAGTTTTCCAAATTTGCTGGCATATTGAATGCAGCACTTTCACAGCTTCATCTTTTAGGATTTGAAATAGCCCAGCTGGAATTCCATCACCTCCATTAGCTTTGTTCATAATAATGCTTCCTAAGGCCCACTTGACTTCACACTCCAGGATGTCTGGCTCTAAGTGAATGACCACATCATATGGTTATAGTGGTCACTAAGACCAGTTTTGTACAGTTCATCTGTGTATTCTTGCCACCTCTTCTTAATATCATTTGCTTTTTGTTAGATCCTTATCATATCTGTCATTTATTGTATCTATCTTTGCATGAAATGTTCCTTTTGGTATCTCTAATTTTCTTGACGAGGTCTCTAATCTTTCCCATTCTATTATTTTCCTCTATTTCTTTGCATCATTCCCCTAAGAAGACTTTCTTGTTTCTCCTTACTGTTCTTTGGATCTCTGCATTCAGTTGGGTATATCCTTGCCTTTCTCACTTGCCTTTTGCTTCTCTTCCTTGTATGTAATGTGTTGCTTTTGTCTTGCAGCTTTTATGGTTCTCTCTTTAATTTTATATTTGCCACTTTAATGTGCTCAGTGTGGATCTGTTTGGACTCATATCTCTTTAAGATTCCTCTATATTTTGGACCTGAGTGTATGTTTCCTTTCCCAGGTTAGGAAATTTTCAGCTATTAATTCTTCAGATAAATTCTCTGCCCCTTTCTTCCTTTTCTCCTTTTGGACTCCCTAACATTAGTACACTTGATGTTTTTCCAATGGTCTCTCAAACTATCCTCATTTTTTAAAATTAGTTTTTCACTTTTCTGTTCAACTTTTCTGATTTTTACTACTCTGTCTTCCAGTTCACTGATCTATTCTTCTGCATCATCTAATCTACTATTGATTTATTCTAGTTTTTTTTTCAAAATTGGGTCTTCTGTTCTTTTTTAACTCTTTGTTAAACTTCTCACTGTGTTCATTCAGTCCTAAGTTCATTTGAACATCTTAGGATCATTATCTTAAACTCTTTATCAGTTACATTGCTTATCTCTACCCTATTTGTTTCCTTCTCTGGGGCTTTGTCTTGTTCCTCCCTTTGGAACATATTCCTCTGTCTTCTCAGTTTGCTCAATTCTCTGTGTTTATTTAAATGTATTACCTAGGTCATTACATTTCCCATTCTTGGAAAAGTGGCCTTATGTAGGGGACATCCAGCAGCACCCTCTCCTCTGGTTACCAGAGCTGTATGATGTAGGTCTGTCTCCTATGTACACTGCATGAGTCCTTTTTTTATGGTGGGGTCAACTACTCTTAATAGTAAGGAGGCAGGCCCCTTAACTGGTTGGCTGTGAGTCTTGATTTTTATGGTGACTACCAGCCCACAGATAGGTGTGGTCAGTTTCCTGTATGGCTGGCTGCTCATCCTTGAGTTCCCAGGATTAGTGCCAGCCTGTGGTGTGCAACTAGGCCTCCAGAGCTAATAGGGTAGAGGAAGAATTCAAAATGGCACTTATCAGTACTAGTGATAACATGGTAGAATGAGTGCCTAAAACAAACTGCTGCCAACAACTCCAGGAGGAGTTCCAGTTGCCTCCAGGTTCTTTATGAGACTCTCCAAAATCAGTTTGTGGGTCTGACCCATTCTCCTTTCAATTTACTGCCTCTGTACCAGGACATAGAGCATGTGAAGTTTTGAAAGCACTCTAAAAACAAACTCTTACTCCTACAGCCTTTTAGCATTGCCGTATGCAAGTGTCATTGACTTTCAAAGCAAGATGTCGGGGTCTTATTTCTTCATGACAGGGGCCATGGACTGAGGAGCTTTATGTAGGACTTGAGCTCCTTGCTCCTTAGAGAGAACTTCGGCAATTGTAATTAGTCTCTTGTATATACGTTGCCTACCTGGGTGTTTGAGACTTGACTGTGCCGAATCTCTGTCCCTTTTACCCTTTTCTTTGTGGTTTCTTCTCCACATTCTTGGTTGTGGAAAATCTTTTCTGACAATATTCAGGTTGTTGTCATACACAGTTGTTCTGTAAATAGTTGTAATTGTGGTGTGCCCTTTGATTTTTTTTTTTTCCTGTTTCATCATAGATTTATTATGAGGTTTTTACCAGGTGGGGGTTAATCTGTCTGGGTCTGTTGTAAAATGTTATAAACATGAGTCTTTTGGTAATTGTCATTGTATAAATTTGTGTTTGTAGTATGAATCTGTTCCTTTTATATATGCCTCCTCCCTCTGATAAAAATGTGTTCCAAGTGTAGTTGCTTCTGCCTTGGGAGTATTTCTCATATCATTTCTCTCTTCCATATGACTACTCTGATTAGCTTTTTGTTCCATCTCTCATCATTTCTCATCTGCCTCATTATTTTAGAAGCCCCTTGAAGAAGGACTGTTTATTGCTCTGTGAGCATGTTTCACTCCTGACATCAAAGTCAGCACTCCTGACACAGATAAAACTCACAGCTGGTCTGTCCACCCCCCAATCTTCCCAACAACTTGAAATGACAAGTGTCACTAAATCTTTTAACAAGAATATCTCATAACAATGAAAAAGTCATCATGGCATGATCCAACAGAACAGTCCCAGACCATGTGAATCTCAAAAGTAGTAATTTAGTAGGTGAATTCCATAACCTGCTTCATATGCATGCTTTGTAGTCTGATCAGGTTGAATTTCTGACATTGATTCTCAACTGAAAGTGTCCTAGCAATGGTATAGCCTGTGTTTCTGGGATGTCATGTAATTTATGTTGCATTTCCTTTGTATTGCAGGCAATCTCAATATTTTCTATTTTTTATATTGATGTATAATTGCCTTAAACATTATATAATTTTCAGTCATTATACAGCATATGATTAAATATTTTAATACTTTATAATTTCATAATCACAATAAGTCTAGTTATCTAACTTTGTATCTGTCACCACACAAAGTTATTACCATGTTGTTGACTGTGTTCCCTATGCTATACATTATGAACCCATGAATTATTTATTTTATAGCTAGAAATTTATACCTGTTAATCTACTTTACCTATTTCACTTATTGTCTTTCCACAATATTGATTCACAATATTACCCTATCATGACAGCTACATAAAAATTTGTAATCGCCTTGCACCAAGATAATTTGTTTTTTGATTCTTCTTTTAAGTTTTTTAGTTTTTATTTTACATTGGACTATAGTTGATTTATAATGATGTGTTAGTTCCAGATGTACAGAAAATTGACTTAGTTTTACATGTACATATAATCTATTCTTTTTCAATTCTTTTCCCATTTAGGTTATTACAGAATACTGAATAGAGTCCCTGTGCTATACAGTAGTGCTTTTGATTTCAGCATGGTATATTTTCTAATTTTAGTTTATATCATATATTATTAATATAAATTAGTTTATATGATATGTTATTCACTATCTTTTAATGTGGAAAAGACAGGAGTAATTATTGAAAGGAATACTTTTTATTTCTTTAGTTTATTTTCAAGAGGAAAATTCAGATTGCCACATGTAATGCAAGATGTATCAAGCAGTGATAGTAATAATTACTACATAAAATGGATTTATATCAGAATCTCAAGATGAAAGTGCTTTCTTCCTTGAGTTACAGGTAGACTCCAAACTCATTAATGCTTTTGGTTATTCTGCAGGGGGCAGCAGAATCTAAGCAAAATAAATATTGAAGGATTACTGACAGCAAACATTTAACAGCTGGTTTGAACTACAAGCAAGGGGGTAGAATGTACCTGAATTCCTGCAAAATTATCATCATGCTAATTAAAATTCTTTATGTTAGCAACAGGGGTTGCTTGTATTCCCCTTTATCTAATCTCTTCTTTTATATACACAACTATTGAAGCTGAACAAAACCAGTGAGATAAAATTAACACACAAATTGTTTTTTTCTCCCTTTGGGCTGGAAAAACCCTGTTTACAAGAAAATGATATTATACATAAATATTTATGGAAGACAAGAAAGAGTCAAAAAATCATTGAGTTTTTGTGTAAACTAGCCAAAGTAACATGAGGTAGAATATGTGACACATTTATAAACAGTTCTCCAATGTCCCCAAATAAAAATAGAACAGATCGAAAATAGAACAGTTTCTACCATTTACTATCAATAATTTTAGATTGTGCCAGATGAACAAAACAGAAGACTTAATTAAATAATACTGTAAACTAATTCAAATTTCCTGTCCATCATAAAATGCTTTTATTTTAGTATATCATCAAAAGGTGATCTATTTTCCTCATCCTCACAAAAGTTTTGTTAGGAAGAAATTAAGAAAGCAAAGAGATACATTACTTTTATTAGGATTCTAAGTGGAAAATTTAATCTGATCAGAGGTATGAGGAATGTGCTAAACAGCAACATTTCTATTTTAATGAGACACCTATATCAACCTATAATATAATGTGAAATTTTAAAACCTACAGAATTTATTATCTTTCAGAACTAAATTTCAGTATTCTATAAAAATCTTATGTAAGAAACTCTTGAATTGTATTCTTAACTCATGCTATTTTACTTTACTTTTAATGTACTGATTTTGTTCTAAATATAATCAAACAAAAAATGTGTGTGCTAAATTAGACATTGATCACAATATTTCTTGAGTATAAAAAAACTATGTAGATGTAAGTTCAGAACAGATCAGATCAGATCAGTCACTCAGTCGTGTCCAACTCTTTGCGACCCCATGAATCGCAGCACGCCAGGCCTCCCTGTCCATCACCAACTCCCGGAGTTCACTCAGACTCACGTCCATCGAGTCAGTGATGCCATCCAGCCATCTCATCCTCTGTCGTCCCCTTCTCCTCCTGCCCCCAATCCCTCCCAGCATCAGAGTCTTTTCCAATGAGTCAACTCTTTGTATGAGGTGGCCAAAGGACTGGAGTTTCAGCTTTAGCATCATTCCTTTCAAAGAAATCCCAGGGCTGATCTCCTTCAGAATGGACTGGTTGGATCTCCTTGAAGTCCAAGGGACTCTCAAGAGTCTTCTCCAATACCACAGATCAAAAGCATCAATTCTTCGGTGCTCAGCCTTCTTCACAGTCCAACTCTCACATCCATACATGACCACAGGAAAAACCATAGCCTTGACTAGATGAACCTTTGTTGGCAAAGTAATGTCTCTGCTTTTGAATATGCTATCTAGGTTGGTCATAACTTTCCTTCCAAGGAGTAAGCATCTTTTAATTTCATGGCTGCAATCACCATCTGCAGTGATTTTGGAGCCCAGAAAAATAAAGTCTGACACTGTTTCCACTGTTTCCCCATCTATTTCCCATGAAGTGGTGGGACTGGATGCCATGATCTTCATTTTCTGAATGTTGAGCTTTAAGTCAACTTTTTCACTCTCCACTTTCACTTTCATCAAGAGACTTTTGAGTTCCTCTTCACTTTCTGACATAAGGGTGGTATCGTCTGCATATCTGAGGTTATTGGTAATTCTCCCGGCAATGTTGATTTCAGTTTGTGTTTCTTCCAGTCCAGCGTTTCTCATCATGTACTCTGCATATAAGTTAAATAAACAGGGTGACAATATACAGCCTTGACGAACTCCTTTTCCTATTTGGAACCAGTCTGTTGTTCCACGTCTAGTTCTAACTGTTGCTTCCTGACCTGCATACAAATTTCTCAAGAGGCAGATCAGGTGGTCTGGTATTCCCATCTCTTTTAGAATGTTCCACAGTTTATTGTGATCCGCACAGTCAAAGGCTTTGGCATAGTCAAAAAAGCAGAAATAGATGCTTTTCTGGATGTAAGTTAAAGAAGCACAATAATTTGTGACCAACAGAAGATGTAAGTCTACAAGCAATAAATGCTGGAGAGGGTGTGGAGAAAAGGGAACCCTCTTACACTGTTGGTGGGAATGCAAACTAATACAGCCATTATGGAGAACAGTGTGGAGATTCCTTAAAAAAATGGAAATAGAACTGCCTTATGATCCAGCAATCCCATTGCTGGGCATACACACTGAGGAAACCAGAATTGAAAGAGACACATGCACCCCAATGTTCATTGCAGCACTGTTTATAATAGCCAGGACATGGTAGCAACCTAGATGTCCATCAGCAGATGAATGGATAAGAAAGCTGTGGTATATATACACAATGTAGTATTACTCAGCCATTAAAAAGAATACATTTGAATCAGTTCTAATGAGGTGGATGAAACTGGAGCCTATTATACAGAGTGAAGTAAGCCAGAAAGAAAAACACCAATACAGTATACTAATGCATATATATGGAATTTAGAAAGATGGTAACAATAACTCTGTATACGAGACAGCAAAAGAGACACTGATATATAGAACAGTCTTTGGACTCTGTGGGAGAGGGAGAGGGTAGGATGACTTGGGAGAATGTCATTGAAACATCTATAATATCATATATGAAATGAGACACCAGTACAGTTTCGATGCACGATACTGGATACTTGGGGCTGGTGCACTGGGACGACCCAGAGGGATGGTACGGGGAGGGAGGAGGGAAGAGGATTCAGGATGGGGAACACATGTATATCTGTGGCAGATTCATTTTGATATATGGCAAAACCAATACAATATTGTAAAGTTAAACAAAACAAAACAAAACAAAAACAAACAAATAAAAACGAAGATGTGGCCTTATGATATTAAAAAGAAAGTGAAATAAGATTTTATTAAAATGGAAAAATCTCAAATAATACTAGATAAAATTTTAAATTGTATACATTTTTCTCTATTTGAAAGATCATATCAATATTTCAGGGTCTCTTTCAAATTTTTAAAGCTAGTTCATTGTCTTTCTATTTGTTATTCCATACTCAAAATCTTTTTTATTGGGACATTGTATGAGAAATTTTATCCAGTGTACACTGTATGATTAAATATCAAATACTTATTTTCTAACATTATAAGAAAATGAAAAATTGAGAGATCGATACTATTTTTAAGCTAAGAAAGTGGATTGATTTATGTTGATTCTCCTACTATTTAAGACATTTTTCAGATGCAGTGTTAATTCTCATTCTATTAGTTAATCAACATTTCAATATGATTTATTAATATTGGTAATATTCTTTTCCTTAATATGATAAAACAAATTATAACAACCACACAGGAAGTTGTCCTTTATTTCTAAAATATTGTGAACCCTTTTGTATAAATTATATTTTACAGGATGAAAATCTTCCTATTATTAAAAGAAATAGAATTTTCCCAAATTGAATGTATAGGAGTGATTGTATTAGGCCTAAAAGGAATAAAACCACTTGATGTATTTTAACAAGGACTGAACCCAGAAATGGTTCTGTTAAATTATGAAAAATGAATTGTCTTTGACATGTTTACAGTTTTTTATTTCTAAAGATATGTTTTATTTTATATTATTGCAGATCTGATTTTTAAGGCCTATTGGTTTATTTAAGCCAGCAATTTACAAACCATATTTTCTTGGAAATCTATTTCAACAATCAGAAGCTGCTTGCTAATAGCAACAATGCTTCTCTGAACTCTTGTCAAAATGAGAAAAATAAGGTCACTGTAGGAACTTTTTCATTAAGCCAAATGCCAGATGTCCTTTACTCCCTACACCCCATCCAATCTCCAGAAATGAGGAAATACAGATAAATTGTTGTAATGGAATTCTCTTACAGAAGTACTCCATGACTAGCTGACTTTGGTGTCTTAACTTAGCAGTCAGACAGATTTGTATACTGAATAATACATGTTTTGATGTGAAATTATATCCTTTCTATACGTTCTTGGTCTTAAAAGTAAGCTTTTGTTAATGACATGGAAAACTGTTCATATGTAAATGTGTGTGTATTTCTGTGATTGCTTCTTAGAATTCTTCTAAGAAAGACACACGGTTCACAAGTTTAAGGTGGTCTCCATTTGACTTAAAATAGTATGCAACTCATAGTAGTGGAATTTAGAACAAAATCTTCATAAAGTTTCCCTGATATTTACTTCTTTCTATCCAGAATAATATTAGTTTTAAAACAATATCAATTCTTTCTCCCTCAGTCTTTCCAAAGATTTTAGAATGATTTATGAATGGCAAAATGGATACTACTTTTTTTTCATGTTTACTTATGAAATAAAGGCTCACATCTGACTTCTAGACTGATGTCATTTCTGCTATAAAGTACTTAAGAACCAATTATTCAGAAACACATAAATTGTTGATATCTCACATAACAATATCAAGGAAAGGCTTAGATAATTCTTGAGACACATTCAGAAAGAATACATTATTTATAATATAAAATATATATTTATCAATTTTCCAGGTGTTTATGAAAAAGCTACTAAAACACAATTTTGATGGGCGTATATCCTGAGTCATTTCTAGTAACTGTTAATGATGTGCTAGATTGCATTACATAGTCTACAATCTTTTATTTCAGCGCATACCTATAATTTATAAACATGAATTGACTGATTGAAGATAAAGACATCCTAGATCAAATAATCATAGCAAATTATTTAGTAGTCTTTTATGTATAAATTGCTCACATTGAATAGAACTTTAAAACTTATTTCAGCCACATTTTTAACAAGAATAGTGAGAGACTTTTAGAGACAAGAGGTTACTCAAATGACATAACCATATGTTTCAAGAACCAGAAATACATGTTAAGTCTCTTTTATCCCAGTCCAGCATTTTTGTTACTGGAAGATTAGAATAATACATACAACTGATCACTACTAAGCTATTTTAGGCTGCTAAATAAAATGTATTATCCAGGGTCTGCATTCAAAACTCTGATCTATCATTCATCAATATGACATGCTCAGTTCAGTTCAGTTGCCCAGTCATGTCCAACTCTTTGCAACCCTATGAATTGCAGCAAGCCAGGCCTCCCTGTCCATCACCAACTCCCGGAATTCACTCAGACTCACGTCCATCGAGTCAGTGATGCCATCCAGCCATCTCATCCTCTGTCGTCCCCTTCTCCTCCTGCCCCCAATCCCTCCCAGCATCAGAGTCTTTTCCAATGAGTCAACTCTTTGTATGAGGTGGCCAAAGGACTGGAGTTTCAGCTTTAGCATCATTCCTTTCAAAGAAATCCCAGGGCTGATCTCCTTCAGAATGGACTGGTTGGATCTCCTTGAAGTCCAAGGGACTCTCAAGAGTCTTCTCCAATACCACAGATCAAAAGCATCAATTCTTCGGTGCTCAGCCTTCTTCACAGTCCAACTCTCACATCCATACATGACCACAGGAAAAACCATAGCCTTGACTAGATGAACCTTTGTTGGCAAAGTAATGTCTCTGCTTTTGAATATGCTATCTAGGTTGGTCATAACTTTCCTTCCAAGGAGTAAGCATCTTTTAATTTCATGGCTGCAGTCACCATCTGCAGTGATTTTGGAGCCCAGAAAAATAAAGTCTGACACTGTTTCCACTGTTTCCCCATCTATTTCCCATGAAGTGATGGGACCAGGTGCCATGATCTTCATTTTCTGAATGTTGAGCTTTAAGCCAACTTTTTCACTCTCCTTTTTCACTTTCACCAAGAGGCCTTTTAGTTCCTCTTCACTTTCTGCCATAAGGGTGGTGTCATCTGCATATCTGAGGTTATTGATATTTATCCCGGCAATCTTGATTCCAGCTTGTGATTCATCCAGCCCAGCGTTTCTCATGATGTACTCTGCATATAAGATAAATAAGCACAGAGACAATATACAGCCTTGATGAACTCCTTTTCCTTTTTGGAACCAGTCTGTTGTTCCATGTCCAGTTCTAACTGTTGCTTTCTGATCTGCATATAGGTTTCTCAATAGGCAGGTCAGGTGGTCTGGTATTCCCATCTCTTTCAGAGTTTTCCACAGTTTATTGTGATCCACACAGTCAAAGGCTTTGGCATAGTCAATAAAGCAGAAATAGATGTTTTTCTGGAACTCTCTTGCTTTTTTCATGATCCAGCGGATGTTGGCAATTTGATCTCTGGTTCCTCTGCCTTTTCTAAAACCCATTTGAACATCTGGAAGTTCATGGTTCACATATTGCTGAAGCCTGGCTTTGAGAATTTTAAGCATCATTTTACTAGCATGTGAGATGATTGCAATTGTGCAGTAGTTTGAGCATTCTTTGGCATTGCCTTTCTTTGGGATTGGAATGAAAACTGACCTTTTCCAGTCCTGTGGCCACTGCTGAGTTTTCCATATTTGCTGGCATATTGAGTGCAACACTTTCAGAGCATCATCTTTCAGGATTAGAAATAGCTCAACTGGAATTCCATCATCTCCACTAGCTTTGGTTGTAGTGATGCTTTCTAAGGCCCACTTGACTTCACATTCCAGGATGTCTGGCTCTAGGTGAGTGAACACACCATCGTGATTATCTGGGTCGTGAAGATCTTTTTTGGACAGTTCTTCAGTGTATTCTTGCCACCTCTTCTTACTATCTTCTGCTTCTGTTAGGTCCATACCATTTCTGTCCTTTATCGAGCCCATCTTTGCTTGAAATGTTCCCTTGGTATCTCTTGACCATGCTTCTGCGTGATCTGTAGCAGCCCGCTTGCTTCTGCCACGCTGTCTGTCACAGCCGGATCTGTGGTCCAGCTGAGAGGAGCTACTCCACGTTCAAGGTCAGAAAGGGCAGCGGTGAGGAGATATCCCTCGTCCAAGGAAAGGAGCAGAGGCTGCGCTTTGCTGGAGCAGCTGTGAAGAGCTTCCCCACGTCCAAGGAAAGAGAAACCCAAGTAAGACGGTAGGTGTTGCGAGAGGGCATCAGAGGGCAGAAACATTAAAACCATAATCGCAGAAAACTAGTCAATCTAATCACACGGACCACAGTCTTGTCTAACTTAATGAAAGTAAGCCATGCCCTGTGGGGCCACCCAAGATGGGCAGGTCATGGTGCAAAGGTCTGACACAATGTGGTCCACTGGAGAAGGGAATGGCAAACCACTTCAGTATTCTTGCCTTGAGAACCCCATGAACAGTGTGAAAATGCAAAATGATAGGATACTGAAAAAGGAACTGCCCAGGTTGGTAGGTGCCCAATATGCTACTGGAGATCAGTGGAGAAATAACTCCAGAAAGAATGTAGGGATGGAGCCAAAGCAAAAACAATACCCAGTAGTGGATGTGACTGGTGATAGAAGCAAGGTCCAATGCTGTAAAGAGCAATATTGCATAGGAACCTGGAATGTTAGGTCCATGAATCAAGGCAAATTGTAAGTGGTCAAACAGAAGATGACAAGAGTGAGCATCGACATTCTAGGAATCAACAAACAAAAATGGACTGGAATGGGTGAATTTAACTCAGATGACCTTTATATCTACTACTCTGGGCAGAAATCCCTTAGAAGAAATGGAGTAGCCATCATGGTCAACAAAAGAGTCCAAAATGCAGTACTTGGATGTAGTCTCAAAACAACAGAATTATCTCTGTTCGTTTCCAAGGCAAACCATTCAATATCATGGTAATCCAAGTCTATGCCCCAACCAGTAATGCTGAAGAAGCTGAAGTTGAATGGTTCTATGAAGACCTACAAGATCTTCTAGAACTAACACCCCAAAAAGATGTCCTTTTCATTATAGGGGACTTGAATGCAAAAGTAGGAAGTCAAGAAACACCTAGAGTAACAGGCCAATTTGACCTTGGAATATGGAATGAAGCAGGGCAAAGTCTAATAGAGTTTTGCCAAGAGAACGCACTGGTCACAGCAAACACCCTCTTCCAACAACACAAGAGAAGACTCTACACATGGACATCACCAGATGGTCAACACTGAAATCAGTGTTCATATTCTTTGCAGCCAAAGATGGAGAAGCTCTATACAGTCAGCCAAAACAAGACCGGGAGCTGAGTGTGGCTCAGATCATGAACTCCTTATTGCCAAATTGAGAAATAAATTGAAGAAAGTAGGGAAAACCACTAGATCATTCAGGTATGACATGCTAGAGGTCACTTAATCTCTCTAATTCTTATTGTCTTACCTTTTAAAATAAAATCTGTTCAGCTACTGTGGAAAGCACTATGGAAGATAATAAATAAATAAATCAAGTAGAACCACCATATGTTCTAGAAATCTCACTTCTGGGCATATATCCATCTCACTTCTGGGCATATATCCAAAGGAGATTATAAAAAAAAAAAAAATAGGGTATAGAAGATAGATCTGCACTCCCATGTTGATTGCAGCATTATTCTCAATATCCAAGATGGAAGCAACATAAGTGTTCATTAGTGAATGAGTGGATTAAAAAAATTGTTATACAAAAATACATACGCACACAGAGACATACAATGAATCTATTATTCAGTTATAATACTGACATACTTACGCTAGTAAATAGTGCCAAAATTATCCAAGCCAGGCTTCAGCAATATGTGAACCATGAACTTCCAGATGTTCAAGCTGGTTTTAGAAAAGGCAGAGGAACCAGAGATCAAATTGCCAATATCTGCTGGATCATTGAAAAAGCAAGAGAGTTCCGGAAAAACATCTATTTCTGCTTTATTGACTATGCCAAAGCCTCTGACTGAATGGATCACAATAAACTGTGGAAATTTTGAAAGAGATGGGATTACCAGACCACCTGTCCTGCCTCTTGAGAAATTTGTATGCAGGTCAGGAAGCAACAGTTAGAACAGTTAGACTGGTTCCAAATAGGAAAAGGAGTACGTCAAGGCTGTATATTGTCACCCTACTTATTTAACTTATATGCAGATAACGTCATGAGAAATGCCAGGCTGGAAGAAGCACAAACTAGAATCAAGATTGCCTGGAGAAATATCAATAACCTCAGATATGCAGATGACACCACCCTTATGGCAGAAAATGAAGCAGAACTAAAGAGCCTCTTGATGAAGGCAAAAGTGGAGAGTGAAAAAATTGGCTTAGAGCTTAACATTCAGAAAACTAAGATCGTGGCATCTGGTCTCATCACTTCATGGCAAATAGATGGAAAAACAGTGGAAACAGTGGCTGACTTTATTTTGGGGGCTCCAGAATCACTGCAGATGGTGACTGCAGCCACAAAACGAAAAGATGCTTGCTCCTTGGAAGGAAAGTTATGACCAAACTAGACAGTATACTTAAAAGCAGAGATATTACTTTGTCAAGAAAGGGCTGTGTAGTCAAGGCTATGGTTTTTCCAGTAGTCATGTAGGGATGCGAGAGTTGGAGTATAAAGAAAGCTGAACACCGATTGAAGCTTTTGAACTGTGGTGTTGGAGAAGACCCATGATAGTCCCTTGGTGTCCAAGGACATCCAACCAGTCCATCCTAGAGGAGATCCATCCTGAATGCTCATTGGAAGAACTGATGCTGAAGCTGAAACTCCAATACTTTGGCCGCCTGATGTGAAGATCTGACTCATTTGAAAAGACCTGATGCTGTGAAAGATTGAAGGCAGGAGGAGAAGGGGACAACAGAGGATGAGATGTTTGGATGGCATCACCAACTCAATAGACATGAGTTTGGGTAAACTCCAGGAGCTGGTGATGGACAAGGAGGCCTGGTGTGCTGTGGTCCATGGGGTCATGAAGAGTTGGAAATGACTGAGCGACTGAACTGAACTGAATTGAACTGGAGTAATTACCCTCTTCAAGTAAAACAACACTAGTACTAGATTTATGTGTGTTAATGTGTGTGTGTGTGTGCGAAGGCTCAGTCATGTCTGACTTTTTGTGACCCCATGGACTGCAGCCCACCATACTCCTCCATCTATGCAATTTTCCAGGAAAGAATACTGGAGTGGGTTGCCATTTACTTCTCGAGGGGATCTTCCTGACCCAGAGATCAAACCCATACCTTCTGTGTACCTTGCATTGGCCGGTGGATTCTTTACCAGTGTGTCATCTTATATATATTTATAAATCTAGAAAATTCAATTTTTTCCTACATGTGCATGCTCTTCCTATTTGTGCTAATACTATATATGATTATGTGTATATGGTTACATAAAATAAGACCACATCAAAATTTTAGGATTAAATTTGCCATCATTTTTTTTAACACTTAGCTAAATTCATCAGTTTCTCTTGTGAATTTTCTATGAAATTCTTGGAATAATTATTTTAAAATATCTTCATTATATGAATGCCCCTTGACCTGCCACGCTTCATAGATGACACTCTCTCGAAGGGGTTCCCTGTATGTAGAAATGGTTTGAGAAGAGAAACTTCTATGAGAGTTCTTTAGTAATCATGGGTAAGCTTCAAAAATTGGTTCATCAGGTAAATGCCTCTTACTCTATTTTGAGATCCATTTCCATCACTGGAATAATTTAAGCTTCTTTACTTTGTGGTCCCTAGAGATCTGTGAAGCTCCATTTGAGTTAGGTGCTGTCAAAATCATTAAATCTGTCAAGAATTCAAATTCCTTGCAATTCAATATAACATTTTACTTGTCATTTAAAAAAATACTGAAGACAATTTTCCACAAATGGGGGTGGAAATGTCAAAAACTTCTTACCTGTAACATTTTGAATAGTAGATTGAGTAGCAGTCAATAAACTTATATCAGGTCACCTTTCCTCCATAAAGTGTCATCTATAAATAAAGATATTCAGATGGAAATGTAAATAGTCCATTTGAAAAAGGGTCTACCCTTTGAGTGGAAGACAGAGAACATGTTCCTGTTGGACAACTCTGTAGCTACAAAGAAAAAAAAAAAAAAAGCTGAAAAGAGAAACATGTGATCATTTATATAAGAATGCAATCTGGTATTTGGTTGTTGTTTAGTCATTAAGTTGTGTCTTATCTCCCAGAATTTGCTCAAATTCATGTCCACATCCAGTCATCTCATCATCTGTTGCCCCCTTCTCCTCTTGCCTTCAATCTTTCCCAGCATCACAGTCTTTTCCAAGGAGTCAGCTCTTCGTATCAGGTGGTCAAATTACTGGAACTTCACCTTCAGCATCAGTCCTTCCAATGAATATTCAAAGTTGATTTCTTTTAGGATTGGCTGGTTTGATTTCCTTGCTGTCCAAGGGATTATCAAGAGTCTTCAGCACCATAATTCAAAAGCATCAGTTCTTTGGCATTCAATCTTCTTTATGACCCAATTCTCGCATTCGTACATGCCTACTGGAAAAACTATAGCTTTGACTACATAGACCTTTGTTGTCAAAGTGATGTCTCTGCTTTTTAACATACTGCCTTGGTTTGTCATGGCTTTTCTTCCAAGGAGAAAGCATATTTTAATTTCATAGCTGCAGTCACCTTCTGCAGTTATTTTGGAGCACAAGAAAATAAAATCTGTTGCTGTTTGCACTTTTCCCCCATCTATTTGCATGAAGTGATATATTTTAGGAGACTCCAAATATTATTATTCTAAAATTTTTCTGTACTGGAGATCTAAATATACAAAAGGAATTCAAACATCTAATCTCAGATTCAGAAATCCCACTCCTGCATTTCAACTCTCCTACTCCTATTCTCCAACATCCCATTCTTTCCATCCAGTCAAAAATAGACAAACTCTAAACTCTGGATGTACCACCTTTCTGCTACTAGGCGGCGAGGTCTGGCTAGTAAAATGGTTTTTTTTTTTTTTTTTTAATAATGACATTACAGTTTTGTTTTCTTTGCTGTGATTTTGCACATTTCCTGTACTTTTCCCAATCACATCTCTATCATTCTTCAGTAGTGCTTATTGGAATATTTCCTTTTGGAATCACTTTCTTTAAAAAAAAATGTGGACCATTTTTAAAGACTTTATTGAATTTGTTACAATAATATTTCTATTTTATGTTATGGTTTTTTGGCCACGAGGAGTGTGAGATCTTAGCTCCCTGACCAGGGATCAAACTCTGTGCATTTGAAGATGAAGTCTTAACCACTGGACTGCCAGCAAAGTCCCTGGATTCACTATCTGAATGTGTTTGATACTGTTTGGCAAATCAGAAGTCTTTGAGTTCTTGCCACTCTGCATAACATAAAGCATTTAGAAACTTTTACAGCAAATTGGCAGAGTAATTTTATGTCAAAATTAAATGTAACAATAATAATATAGAATTTGGGTTTACATTTTCACCTATTTTTTTAGTGATTTTTTATTTTGTATAAATATTAATGTGTATCAGATTATATTTTCTCCAGATAAATAACTAGTACTTTACCATGGATAATTCAAAACTCCATCCTAATTCATCTCTAGCTTTAGCTTCCTAGGTTCCTCAGATGGTAAAGAATCTGCCTCTAGAGCAGGAGATTCGGGTTCAATCCCTGGGTTGGTAAGATCCCCTGGAGAAGGGAATGGCAACCCACTCCAATATTCTTTCCTGGAGAATTCCATGGACAGTGGAGCCTACGGGCTGCATTCCAAGGGGTCACAAAGAGTAGGACATGGCTGAGCTTGTGTCAGACTCAAGCTTGATGACTCTCAGCTAATGCCATTGGATATTTTTGTTTGTTCTGATTTGTTCTTACTTCACAATAAAACAGAGGCCTGATGTTAAAACTATAATGAAGTACATAACTGATCTAGGTTGCACTGCACTTTTTCCTGGACTTGAAAGCCTTGAATCACATTTGCAAATAAAATTTCTGGTCTTACCATTCTGATTAAAGAAAATTCTGGTTCAAATTATATGCCCCAGGGCCAGAGAAAAAGAAGGCAGAGCAAACTGAGGTTGAGAGAAACCACACTAGCTCATAATGTATAGAGTGGAGTTGGCTCAGAGCAATTGTCCCAGACTTTCTTAAATTGATGCAGTAATTCTAGGCTTTTCTTATGAAAATTCTAGCCTACCAGTATATGAAGATTAATAGCATGTCCATCTACCCACTCTAAAAGAGGTCCTTTATCTGCCCTCCATTTCTCCTTTCCATTCCCAACCACAAATAGGTCTCCTGATCCAATCCACTTTTTAATTATTTATTTCACTGATGTATGCCCTTTTTCCAGCTGAAGTCCAGGCTCTTATCATTTCTCACTTGCATTGCCATATGCCCAACTCATTACTCTTGCCTTGCACATTTTCAGGGTCAAAGCATCAGAATGCAAATGTCTCTGTCCTGATTCTCTATATTAAGGAGTTTACTGATTTCTTTCTCTTAAAAGACTTCTCAAGATGATTGTATTGAATGTTGTAAAAGTCAGAACCAGACACGCTGCATATTTTTGGAAGCTTTTAAATGGAGTTTAGTGTCAACATGACATCAAACCTTATACCTTAATAATGTGACATCAGTGACAGCTTTAAATCTCATACTAAATGATAGGTTGAGAGGTACCCAGTGCTTTTTGAACCTTTATTTTGCATTGCTGAGAAAAGCATAATTCAGTGACAGTTTCAGCTCTGTAATCATCCATAGAAAGCAGTTTGACTATAGAAAGGGATTCAGTCTCTTTTGTTCTCTCTTTCTCTTTAAGACTTGTGTAAATGAAATGCAAAAGTTCCAGGATTTCTTATTTCAGTATCAATTTGGAAGATCCTATGTACAATTATTATTTTGCTTAATGATTCTTAACAATAGATTAAATTACCATCTGCAGTATATCCACACAATAAGAGCCAAAGAGTCCTTTGGAAGAAAGGCAAACTATTTCTGTGTTCTACTAACCTATAATCATTAAGGTTCAAAGACTAAAATGACAATGTGGGTGGAGAAATAGGATGCGAATTTGATTCAGGCCATGGAAACCAATGGTTCTTTCTAGCGAGAGACTATCCTTAGCATTCTCCAAGAGTATGGTGTATTGAATACTAGAAAATAGGAAGCTATTATTTATGTAGTGTTTATTGGTCTTAAGCCAGAAAGCCTGACATATTTTCTGACAATATGACAGATATTTTTACCCCAGACACTTATAAAAACTGTAGGTAGCCTAGAACCTTACTTTTCTATTTATGTAAAACTATTTCCAAATTTTACTTTAAATTTAATTTCCTTCTGTTGTACACCTTTTGAGAAATGGAATAAAAATAAGTGATTAGATAGAATTTCTGAGCTTTGAAGTACTAATTTTATTGATACAATGAAGCCAAAACAGTGTCTGGGATAAAATAACAATGTAGCAAAAACTGTGGCCTGGGATAAAATAAAGGGAACTTTTTCTGGCCCTGATATTTTAACTTATATATTATAATATTAGTCTGAATAAAATTATATACTGTGGCTTAATTTTAAGTATGAAGCTATTTTACTACATTAGCTTAAAAAGTGTCTTAAATAGAGTGTTTCAATAGTGATTAGAATTCAGTGATGAAAAGCAGAATATTGCTAATGAAACTTTGAACTAGATGCCTTAAAAAAATCCTACACAATAAGAACAAACATTTGTTGACTTTATGTGCTGATATTATAACATGTGTTTATATTTGTTAACATAGTTAATCCTCACAACAACCATGACTATAGGTACTATTTTATTCCTTGCTTTATAGGTAAAGATGATGACACAGTTAGAGACTGTATTATTTTTCAAAGTCTCACAAATAAACTAAAACACTACTGAAAGGGAATGAAGTTTATTTTGGATTTTTATATTTTGGTATGCTTGTTCTAGGGCTTCCCAGGTGGCGCTAGTGGTAAATAACCCATCTGCCAATGAAGGAGACATATGATATGTGGATTTGATTCCTGGGTTTAGAAGATCCCCTAGAGGAGGGCATAGCAATCCACTCCAGTATTCTTGCCTGGAGAATCCCATGCACAGAGGATCCAGGCAGGCTACAGTCCATAGCATCATAAACAATCAGACATAATTGAAGCGACTAGGCTTGCACGAACACATGCTTGTTCTCAGTTCAGTTCTGTCACTTAGTTGTGTCAGACTTTTTGCGACCCCATGGGCTGCAGTGTGCCAGGCCTCCCTGTCCATCCCCAACACCCAGAGTTTACTCAAACTCATGTCCACTGAGTCAGTGATGCCATCCAACCATCTTATCCTCTGTCATCTCCTTCTCCTCCCACCTTCAATCTTTCCCAGCATCAGGGTGTTCTCAAATGAATCAGCTCTTTGCACCAGGTGGCCCAAGTATTGGAGTTTCAGATTCAACGTCAGTCTTTTCAAAGAATATTCAAGACTGATTTCCTTTAGGATGGACTGGTTGGATCTCCTTGCTGTCCAAGGGACTCTCAGGTAGCTTCCCCAACACCACAGTTCAAAAGTATCAATTCTTCCGTGCTTAGCTTTCTTTATAGTCCAACTCTCACATCCATACATGACTACTGAAAGACCATAGCCTTGACTAGACAGACCTTTGTTGGCAAATTAATGTCTCTGATTTTCAATATGATGTCTAGGTTGGTCATAACTTTCCTTCCAAAGAGTAAGCATCTTTTAGTTTCATGGCTTCAGTCACCATCTGCAGTGATTTTGGAGCCCAGAAAAATAAAGTCAGCCACTGTTTACACTGTTTCCCCATCTATTTGCCATAAAATGATGGGACCAGATGCCATGATCTTCGTTTTCTGAATGTTGAGCTTTAAGCCAACTTTTTCACTCTTCACTTTCACTTTCATCAAGAGGCTCTTTAGTTCTTCTTTGTGTTCTGCCATAAGGGTGGTGTCATCTGTATATCTGAGGTTATTGATATTTCTCCCAGCAATCTTGATTCCAGCTTGTGCTTCATCCAGCCCGGAGTTTTTCATGCTGTATTCTGCATATAAGTTAAATAAGCAGGGTGACAATATACAGCCTTGACCCACTGCTTTCCTACTTGGAACCAGTCTGTTGAACCACGTCCAGTTCTAACTGTTGCTTCCTGACCTGCATACAGATTTCTCAAGAGGTAGTACAGGTGGTCTGGTAATCCCATATCTTTCAGAATATTCCACAGTTTAGTGTGATCCACACAGCCAAAGCCCTTGGCATAGTCAAAAGAGCTGAAATAGATTTTTTTTGGCTGGAACTCTCTTGCTTTTTTGATTTTCCAATGGATGTTGGCAATTTGATCTCTGGTTCCTCTTCCTTTTCTAAATCCAGCTTAAATATCTGGAAGTTCATGACTCACGTACTGTTGAAGCCTAGCTTGGAGAATTTTGAGCATTACCCGATTAGTGTGTGGGATGAGTGCAATTGAGCGGTAGTTTGAACATTCTTTGGCATTGCCTTTCTTTGGGATTGGAATGAAAACTGACCTTTGCCAGTCCTGTGGCCACTGCTGTGTTTTCCAAATTTGCTGGCATATTTAGTGTATCACTTTCACAGCATCTTCTTTTAGGATTTGAAATAGTCAACTGGAATTCCATCACCTCCACTAGCTTTGTTTGTAGTGATGCTTCCTAAGGCCCACTTGACTTCACATACAGGATTTCTGACTCTAGGTGTGTAATCATACCATTGTGATTATCTGGGTCACGAAGATCTTTTTTGTATAGTTCTTCTGTGTGCTCTTGCCACCTCTTCTTAATATCTTCTGCTTCTGTTAGGTCCATACAATTTCTGTACTTTATTGTTCCCATCTTTGCATGAAATATTCCCTTGGTATCTCTAATTTTCTTGAAGAGATCTCTAGTCTTTCCCATTCTATGGTTTTCCTCTATTTCTTTGCACTGATCACCAAGAAAGGCTTTCTTGTCTCTCCTTGCTATTCTTTGGAACTCTGCATTCAAATGGGTATATCTTTCCTTTTCTCCTTTGCTTTTCGCTTCCCTTATTTTCACGCTATTTGTAAGGCCTCCTCATTCAACCATTTTGCTTTTTTGCATTTCTTTTTCTTGGAGATGGTCTTGATTCCTGTCTCCTGTACAATGTCATCAACCTCCGTCCATAGTTCATCAGGCCCTTTGTCTATCAGATCTAATCCTTTGAATCTATTTCTCACTTCCACTGTATAATTGTAAAGGATTTGATTTAGGTCATAGCTGAATGGTCTAGTGGTTTTCCATGCTTTCTTCAAGTTAAGTCTGAATTTGGCAATAACGAGTTCATGATCTGAGTCACAGTCAGTTCCTGGTCTTGTTTTTGCTGACTGTATAGAGGTTCTCCATCTTTGGCTGCAAAGAATATAATCAATCTGATTTCAATGTTGGCCATCTGGTGATGTCCATGTGTAGAGTCTTCTCTTGTGTTTTTGGAAGAGGGTATTTGCTATGACCAGTGCATTTTCTTGGCAAAACTCTCTTAGCCTTTGTCCTGCTTCATTCTGTATTCCAAGACCAAATTTACCTGTTTAATGATCACAATTAGTATCCTAGTTTGCAAACATGTACACATGTAAAAAACTGCTTTGTTGTTTAACATGGCTTCATTAATTCAAGATTTCCTCATTAAGATAAGAAATACCTTTTAGGGATCTGATTAAAACTGTGGGTAAGCCAAACAAGTTCTCTGCTCTTATTACATTTGCAGACATTTCAGAAAGCCAATTCAATTACAGACACAGACATAAATTAACTCTTTCATGAAATCAATGAACTAGGAGGATTTGGGAAATCAGAATAAATTCTGTCATGGTCCAAGGACATGCAGAGCATTTCAGCAAGAATAATTTCTTAAAGATAAATGGCCTGGAAAAATAGCCATTTTTGAACAACAATTAAGCAAACATAAATGAGAGATACACTGACTTTAGATGGTATGATCTCTAAAACATGGTTTTAGATGTCTTGACTTCCTTGTCTTGTAGAGATATTGCTATGTACTGGTAGACTTTGAACACTAGCCTTGCAGCAAATGATTTGGCTTCATTTCCTCTTATTTGGTCTGGAAGTAGTGTGCAGGCTCATTTCATCAAGCATGTGCTTCATGTGCTTTAGCTGGAGATTTCATTCTTTGGGGACCCACTCAGTACCTCATCATTGATATAAAGATTACTTTAAGTTCAAGACATCTGAAATTCAACAGAGGCAGAAAGAAGCATTCTTAGATCTTCTCTTACCTGATTTTTGAGAAATGAAGCTGCCATGAATTTCCTCTTTGGGGCAGTCTTCTTGAAATGGAGCAGAAATCTATGGTCCTTGCTCTGCCCCCATCCCCCACCCCCCTGCCATGTCATCACCCTATCTTTTGTTTGTGGAAATATTTTAGCCAAAGAATAAGTTTAATCAGAGAAGTGAGAACATATAGAAATAAAATAAATAAGTCAAAAGAGACCAAAATAAGTATATTCAAGGACTTTAGTTCCTTATAAAGGGCTATGGATAATATTCTGAGTCATATCCTGTGAGCTATTTTATAGATACTGAAAACACTACCAGGTGAAGAAGTTAACTACCTGATGACAAGACTGTAGCTATGGCATAAGCTGCCACAATTCCAAAAACTGACCTTGGGAAATAGAAACAGACTGATCCTGGAACTAAAGATTAACTGTACCTAAAACAACCAAGGTGATGCTAATCAGACAACTGCTGACCAATTTTAAGATGACTGTCAGAGCTGACTGTGTTCTATGTGTGCTGTGTCCTTTCCTCGACCTATAAAAGCTGCTGCCCCTTGATTGTCAATGGTGGGAAGTCAGCCTTTGGAGAGATGTCACCCTCTCCACTCCCTCCCAGTTTGCTAGTATCCAAAATAAAGCAAACATTCCTTTCCACCAACCTGGACTGTTTAATGGCTTTTGAGCGATGAGCAGCCAGACCTCAGTTTGGTCTTCCCAGCATTCTATCTGGGAAGATCAAGAAGAGTTTTGTTTTTGTTTTTCAGTCATGAAGTCATGCCCGACTCTGCAACCCCCTGGACTGTAGCACACCAGGTTTCCCTGTCCTTCACGATCTCCCCAAATTTGCTCAAACTCATACCCATTGAGTCAATGATACCATCCAACCATCTTATCCTCTGTTATCCTCTTCTCCTCCTGACTTCAATCTTTCCCAGCATCAGGGTCTTTTCCAATGAGTCGGCTCTTCGCCTCAGGTGGCCAAAGTATTGGAGCTTCAGCATCAGTCCTTCCAGTGAATATTCAGGTTTTATTTCCTTTAGGATTGACTGGTTTGATCACTTTGCTGTCCAAGGGACTTTCAAGAGTCTTCCCCAGTACCACAATTTGAAAGCAAGAAGACTAAACCTACCATGAATCTTATGTGTAGTGAGTTTCATGGCCATGAAGAAAGACTACTCTCACATAAACAAACATTGTCACAAACTTTCTCATCTCTATTTGTTCATCTAAAATCTATTTGTCTTTCCTAAAGAAACATATTTGCTTTTTCTCATAGAAGTCTTTTCTTTTCACTCCTGATCTCTTTCCAAGTTAAGTGCATAAGCCTCAGACCTTAACTATTTAGTGAACAGCTACTTTTTTCATTAGCTTTCACATCATACAATTAAGCCTTTTTACTCCATTTAACTTTTCTAGCTGTAATTCAGAAGCTCCCACAGACTGAGCCTAAGAAGTTAGAGGACAAGTTTTCCTTCCTGACAGTCTCCAGATAGCTAAACCAGTATACATTGGCTTTGGAAGGCAAATATGTCTGCAAATGTATGGTTTTATGTGATACAAGAATGTGGTGTAAATGAGCACTGCCCAAGATGCTAATTTTCCCCTGGGCCGGACCTCACATTTTAGTATTTTACTAACATAGGTCATGTTTGAACTTTAGTACATTTTTCAGCTTCCCAGTTAAAATTAACGTTGAGTAGAGCAGAGAATGGGAGTCCTAAATGATGCCACTGATCTTTACAGATAAACTTTACGTTTATCTGTGCTGGAGGTTTTTGTGTCAGGTAATGAGGCTTGGGGCTACAGAGGTCTTATAAGGTGCAGTCTTGGCTCACCTGGACTGAGTGATATTGGTGACAGAGGAAAGACGGTAATCTAACTGGTGCCTAGTCAAGTGATAATGATATAGCTATGCTTAAATTACATTCACTGTTCTCATGAAGTTCACTGTGTACTTGGGAATAGTAGTTTCGCATAGGACAAAGTCAAACTTGTGATAAGGTGTATGATAGAGACGTATACAAAGTACCAGAGTAATGAGTGACTCTGTCAGGATGAATGAGGTACACATAGGAAAGAATACTTGACCCCCAGGAGTTGAAAAAAACAGTGGACACTTAACACGTAAAAAAGGATAGTAAAAGTTTTTAGAAACTAAGGATAACATGTGCAATACAAAGACATAAATAACTCAAAACCTATGGGCTGCAGCAAAAACAGTTCTAAGAGGGAAGTTTATAGCAATACAATCCTACCTCAGGAAACAAGAAAAACATTGAATAGACAACCTAACTTAACACCTAAAACAATCGGAAAAAAATGAACAAAAAACTCCCAAAGTTAGCAGAAGGAAGGAAATCATAAAGATTAGAGAAGAAATAAATGAAAAAGAAATGAAAGAAATAAAGCAAAGATTAATAAAATGAAAAGCTGGTAGGCCCTGAATCAAGACCAGTGGTTTGCTATAGCTATTGGTTTCAGACAGGAGCCGAGAGCATGGTCTTCCTATGGTCTGTTGGCTTCAGCCCTCCAGTGGGAATAGCCAGTTCAATTGGAAGAAACATAGAAAAAAAAAAAAAAAATGAAAAGCTGGTTCTTTGAGAAGGTAAACAAAATTGACAAACCTTTAGCCAGACTCATCAAGAAAAAAAGAGAGAATCAAATCAACAACGTTAGAACTGAAAAAGGAGAGGTTACAACAGACAATGCAGAAATACAAAGGATTGTAAGAGACTATTATGAGAAACTATATAGCAATAAAGTGGATAACCTGGAAGAAATGGACAGTCTTAGAAAATCTCTATCTTTGAAGACTGAACCGGGAAGGAATAGAAATTATGAACAACCCAATTAAAACCATTGAAATTGAAATCAAATTTTTGGGGTAGATCAAAATTCTCCCCCAAAACAAATAAGCCCAGGGCCAGATGGCTTCACATGTGGATTCTATCAAACATTTAGAGAAGATCTAATGCCTATCCTTCTAAAACTCTTTCAAAAAATTGCAGAGGAAGGAACACTTCCAGTCTCATGCTATGAGGTCACCATCACCCTGATACCAAAACCAGACAAAGACAACACACACACAAAAGAAAATTACAAGCCAATATCACTGATGAACATAGATACAAAAATCCTTAACAAAATTCTAGCAAAGAGAATTCAACAACACATTAAAAAGCTCATACACCATGGTCAAATTGGGTTTATTCCAGGGATGAAGGATTCTTCAATATATGAAAATCAATCAATGTGATACACCATATTAACAAATTGAAAGGTGAAAACCATATGATAATCTCAATAGATACAGAAAAAGCCTTTGACAAAATTCACCCCTTTATGATTAAAACTTTTCAAAAAGTGGGCACAGAAGGAACCTACTTGAACACAGTAAAGTTCATATATGATAAGCCAACAGCAAACTTTATTCTCAATGGTGAAAAAATGAAAGCATTCCCCCTAAGATCAGGAACAAGACAAGGGTGTCTACTCTCGCCACTATTATTCAATTCAAAACTATATATTATTATATAAAACTATATATTATTATTATATATAACTATATATTATAAATCTATGTATATATATATAACAATATATTATACAGAACTATATATTATTATATAGTTTTGGAAGTCCTATCTATGGCAATTAGAGAAGAAAAATAAATAAAAGGAATCCAGATTGGAAAAGAAGTAAAGCTCTCACTGTTTCCAGATGACATGATACCTACTATACATAGAAAACCCTAAAGATACTTTCAGAAAATTACTAGAACTAATCAGTGAATTTATCAAAGTCACATTATACAAAATCAATACACAGAAATCACTTTCATTTCTATATACTAACAATGAAAAATCAGAAAGAGAAATTAAGGAATCAATCCCATTCACCATTATAACAACAACAACAACAAAATATCCAGGAATTAACCTACTTAAGGAGACAAAAGAACTGTATACAGAAAATTATAAGACACTGATGAAAGAAATTAAAGCTGATATAAACAGATGGAGATATATTCCATGTTCCTGGGTTGGAAGAATCAATATTGTGAAAATGACTATCCTACCAAATTCAATCTACAGATTCAATGCAATCCCTATCAAATTACTAATGGCATTTTTCACAAAACTGGAACAAAAAGTATATTTTAGATGACCATGGATAGAGTGTGGATGAAGCATAAAGCAGAATCTGGAGCAGTGACAAGTGGTCAGGTTGGCAAAGCTGAATGAAACCAACACAGATCCATTGCCACCTATTTTATGTCAATTATTAGCATTTTTGTGATCTAATATTCAGGTCCGATGTTTTAGAAAAGGACAGATTGTTTAGGTCTGTGCAAAGAACAATTATGAAGTTATTTACTTTACTGTCAAGAGCTAAGACTTGGGCTACAAGAGAGATAGTATTTTCCTCTTTTGTGGGGACAGACTGAAAATTAAGAAAATTGAGTTCAGTGGTGTACCCATTAGCAAATAATTTTACCTGGAATCTAATGGGAACATAATAGGCTAAAATAAAGCCAATTCAGAAAAACAACAGTACATTCGGAGACATGGTAAAGGTAGCCAGAAAGATAGAAGATAGAAAAAGCGAGAAAAGTGTTCGGAATGCCCAGTTTGAAAATGTCACTGAGCATTATATTCAGTAAATTGTATTACAGAAGTGAATGGAAATGATGATGTCTCATGCCATTACTTGATGAAAGGAATCAAATAGCTCAAATGGGTTTTGAGAAATCTGTTCAGACCCTTTGCCTAAAGGCAGATGGATGTGTAAGAAGCCTTTTTTTTTTTTTTTCCTGGTTCTTAAATATTTCCAAAACCTGTATCAGTCATTTATCCCAATATTTTGTCCTTTTCTTGTGCTATCTTTCCTTTATATATTCTCAAAAACCATCCCTATGGAACTTTAAGCCTTAGGATGTGGCAGACACTTTAGGACAAACTTTCTCATATATATTAATAGGAGTTGTTGTTTAGTCACTAAGTTGTGTCTGACTATTTGTGACCCCGTGGACTGTAACCCACCAGGCTCCTCTGTCCATGGGATTTTCCAGGCAAGACTATTGGAATGGGTTGCCATTTCCTCCTTGGGGGATCTTGTGGACCCAGGGATCAAATCCACCTGCACTGGCAGGTGGATTCTTTACAACTGAGCCACCAGAGAAGCCCAATATTTTTAGTCTGTTGTCCCAAATATCAACTTGCCACTTTTCCTAGAGTAAGTCAGTGTTGTGATATTGTATCTATTTAATTTTATGCACAGATTTTTTTATCTATTTATGTATAGATTCTATATATCATATAGATATCATATATAATCATCTAACTTCATCAAATCATGCTACAAATTGGATTAATCATAATTTCCTAATTTAGTCATCAACTGTGTCTAATACTATGTGCCAGGAACTGGATGAACAATAACTCATAAGACAAAATTGCCTATTTTCCAAATTCATCTTAACTCAAATATGTTATAATTTCTCTCCATGAAATAATTGGAAATTTATCTGGCTTTGAATTCTGTTAAATAGAAAAATTTCCAGAAATATCCCAGGTTCCAAGTTTTAAGATGTTAGAATTCTTGACGGTTTGATTTCAGCATTGATACTTTTGAATTTTAGATCAGAAAAAAAATGCTACATTTATGTCAATACAAAAATAAAATTTGACTTGTTATAATTTAAATATTCCAGTGAAGATACTCCCATATAGTATGCTAAATAAAATACACATACACAAACATATATAACTAGCTCACAAATAAAAACACTGCATTGCTCAGCATATGTGTCTATGTGAGCATGTGTAAAACATAAGGGGGATGAATTCATTTGAGGATCAGTTTTTTATAATATATAAAAACATGGATTTTTATAAAATGTATAAGCTAGGGGTATGAATTTTCTTCGGTATCTAGAATTCCTTTCCTGCATCTTTCCTTATGGTAGGACAGTTTTTATTACTCTTCTCTACTCAAATATTACCTCTTCGGAGAGTCCTCTATGTTTCTCTTCATACCACTTACAGCCATCTCAAATGATATTTAATTTGTTTTTACTAAGTCTTCTCTTCAAACTGTAAGCTTAATGTAGAAATTTTTTTTGCAGGATGTAATGCTGAGAGTCTCACAGGTGGTAGATGCTCAGGTAATGTTAAGTGATGGGCAAATATTAAATTAATAGAGGTGTGACTCTGAGAAGAATACACTAGCCAGGATACTGATTTATTTCCAAGACATATTTATCTGGAATGCAAGATACTCACTTGTTTTGTTGTGGTTGTGGTTTAGTTGCTAAGTCATGTCCAACTTGTTTGTGACCCCATGAACTGTAGCCAGCCAGGCCGCTCTGCCCACGGAATTTCCCAGGTAAGAATACTGGAGTTGCTTGTCATTTCCTCCTCCAGGAGATCTACCCAACTCAAGGATCAAACCCATGTCTCCTGTGTCTCCTGTATTAGCAGGTGGATTCTTTACCACTGAGCCACCCAGGCTATCTATTTAAGCTTTATAAAATTACTTGGTTTTACAGCCCTAGCTTTCTCATGGAAGAAGGCAATGGCACCCCACTCCAGTACTCTTGCTTGGAAAATCCCATGGACGGAGGAGCCTGGTAGGCTGCAGTCCATGGGGTCACTAAGAGTAAGACAAGATTGAGCGACTTCACTTTCACCTTTCACTTTCATGCATTGGAGAAGGAAATGGCAACCCACTCCAGTGTTCTTGCCTGGAGAATCCCAGGGATGGTGGAGCCTGGCGGGCTGCTGTCTATGGGGTCGCACAGAGTCGGACATGACTGAAGCGACTTAGCAGCAGCAGCAGCAGCAGCAGCTTTCTCATATTGAACAGAAGGAGTTAGGTGTATAATTGTATTTACTCTTTAATATAATAGGTCTCTGAAATGAAAGGTATCTATAAAACGTAGAAAACTGAAATTCTGAATTCTAATCCCAAATTTGCATATACTAAACTCAATTCTTCCAAGTGTAAAATGAGAATAATTAGACCTACTTGATGGATTACAAAATGCACATAACAGCAAAGCATAAACTCTGTTTTTTTTTTACACTTTTGTTTTCTTTTAAGGTACTTTCCAACTCCAATAACTAAAAATTTAATTATATAATCCTAGCACCAATGTACAGAAAAGGCAATGGCACCCTACTCCAGTACTCTTGGTCTGGAAAATCCCATGGACAGAGGAGCCTGGAAGGTTGCAGTCCATAGGGTCACTGAGGATCGGACACGACTGAGTGACTTCACTTTCACTTTTCACTTTCATACACTGGAGAAGGAAATGGCAACCCACTCCAGTGTTCTTGCCTGGAGAATCCCAGGGACGGGCGAGCCTGGTGGGCTGCCATCTATGGGGTCACACAGAGTCGGACACGACTGAAGTGATTTAGCAGCAGCAGCACCACCACCACCACCACCAATGTAAGGATGAGGAAATTAGTCATCAACAATTCAAACCAACATGGAAGCTTTAATCTCTTCTGTTTAGGGGCTGTAAATTATTCAAGACCAACAAGACAGTTTACATTAATAATTTCAAATAATGAAAATGCCATGAGAAGATGCACTTCCAAGCGATACTCATTTCAACATCATAAAGTCAAACTTATTAGTGATGTACATATTTGGAGACAACTAGTGTAAGAGAAGTCTGTGTCTGGCTTTTAATGCTGAGTATAACTTAGAATGACTAAAAAAAGACAACATTGGGTTATATTGGCTAGTAACATGAGGTTTCTGACCTGTCACTGAGTTAGCAGTGAGGTGCAGTGACAGGTGTATTGGAGCTTAAGCATCAAATATAGCCAGGACATTATGCAACCATAAAGAAGTAGAAAAGTCTTCTTTCTGAATGTAATATTCGCTTCTGCCTAAAATCAGAAAATATACACATGTGGATTTCAGCATACTGACAATGACATGACAGAAGTTGGTTAAATTTGTCCTAAGGCAGCCAGTGGCATGTCTCTAAATTTAGTCATCTCTGACTGCAAGACACTGATGAGGAAGCTCTCAACTTAGCAATCTAAATACTATCCCAAGGCAACTTCTAAATAGATTTTTAAACCAAGGTTTACCAACATGAAATTTCCTGTTCAACTTCCCTGTTGTCTTCAATTTGCAACTACCATAGCATGCTTAAAATTAATTGGAAGTTTATATGCACCTACTACTAAAACAAAAACACATATTCATTCTTATTTTAACAAAGCACTCCATATTGGAATTAGACACAAAGTTGATAAAAAATCAGTTAAAGAGAATTAAATTTGGTGATAGTTTCCAAAGGAATAGCATGCAGTAGGATATCATCTTTTTCCCTTCACCTCAAGGGTATCTTGTCTTACATACTTCAGTTCAAGTAAGTGTCCAACTTTCTTTGATAGTCAATATAATATTTTCTTTTGAGTTACTTAAGTGTGGTAGTTGATAATGTAGTTGACAACTGTTTTTGTTTCTCTTCACTTCTGGGCACATGGTTACACTCTCTTGCCCCTTAACATGAGATGCGGCTATATTTTAGTGATAAAATGTTAGCAAAAGTAATTGTGAGCCATTTCTGGATCACATCTTTAAGGATTAGAATGCCATTCACCACACTTGCATTCCTGCTTTTTAAACATGCTTTGTGTCAATAGAGATAAGTTTGCATTTTACAAAAATCAGTATAAATGAACTAATGTGGTACACACTCTTTTGTCTGGCTTATCTTATTCTGCATATTTTGATATTCATCTATTTTTTGAATTCTGCGAGTTAAATTGTTGGTTAATTTTTTTCAGAGATGGACAGGGAAGCCTGGCGTGCTGCAGTCCATGGGGTCGCAAAGAGTCAGACATGACTGAGCTACTGAATAAACTGAGAATCGATATACCACTGTGCTTGCCCATTCATTTGTTGATTGACGCTGACATTGGATCATTTCCAATTTTGTCTATTAGAAATAAATTTTTAATGAACACTTATGTACAAGTCTTTGCATGGACATGTGCTATCATTTGTCTTGGGTATTGATCTATTCTTCAATTTGGTGGTTTAGTCACTAAGTTGTGTCCGACTATTGGGACCCCATGGACTATAGCCCTCCAGGTTCCTCTGTCCATGGGATTCTCCAGGCAAGAATACTAGAGTGGGTTGCCATTTTCTTCTCCACGGGATCTTCCCAACCCAGGAATCAAACCCGGGTCTCCTGCATTGCAGACATATTCTTTACGGACTGAGCTACAAGGGAAGCCGCCTTCTCAAAAGTAGTAGTGTGTGAGAGTTTTAATTTTTCCAAATCTTCACCAACCATCACTCTAAGTGTTTTCAATTTTCATTTTCCTAATGATATGTTAAGCAAATGTCCATGTGCATCCACATATCTACTCTGGTCAAGTATCTGTCCAATTTTATCCCTTATTTTTTATATTGGTTGTTTGATTTCTTACAATCAAATTTGAGAATTCCTTATGTATTGTGGGTACAACTTCTTTATTTGATACAAGATTTGCCAATATTATATTCTAGTTTGTAGCTTTTTCATTCTCATAACTGTGCATTTTTAAGAGAAGGAGCTTTTAAAAATTTTGAAGATACTAAATTTATAATTTTTTTCTTTTATGGATCATGTTTTTTGTGGTGTATCTATGAAATATTCCTTTGGTCCAAATTAATAAAGATTTTATCCTCTTTTTTCCTAGGTGTTTTAAATAGAGTTATTTTGAGTTTATTTTTGTTTATAGTCCAAGTTATGCACGAAAAGTTGATTTTTTTTTGCATACATATACATATAACTAGTCTCATCCCCTTCTCCTCCTGCCCCCAATCCCTCCCAGCATCAGAGTCTTTTCCAGTGAGTCAACTCTTCGCGTGAGGTGGCCAAAGTACTGGAGTTTCAGCTTTAGCCTCATTCCTTCCAAAGAAATTCCATATACACATACATAATTTATTTAAAAGACTATCCCAGCTCCAATGTTATTCCTTTGAATCTTTATTAAATAATAGTTGCCTTTATATGTGTCAGTCTTTTACTTGATTGTTTATTTCCTTGATCTGTTTGTCTGTCTTCATGAAATTATCACATGGTTTCTTACTGTAGCTTTAGGTTTTAAAAACATAAATCCTGAAAATTTATTCTTATTTTTAGGGTGTTAATATATAGTCTCAGATTTCTGTATTTTCACATGAAATTTAGAATCAGCTTGTCAATTTCTACAAAAAATTCTGCTAGGATTCTTAATGAGATTGTATTGAACCTACAGATAAATGTGAGAAGAATTAACATTATAATAATATTGAGTCGTCCTACACATTAACTTGATATGTCTCTTCATTTACTTATTATGTTGGTATTATTTTAAATTTTATTATTAAAGTTTACATTGTGGACTTTCCTGTATTTTCAAATTCTCTTCTTTACTTTTAGAACATAAAAAGTAAATCTACAATAACTTTTTAAAGGAACTTTCCCTCTAATTCTCACCACTGTGTCATTTCTGAGTTGCTCTCAAATGAATTTTCCCCTTCTTGTGGACCATATTTCCCTACCTCCTTTCATGCCTGATAATCTTTTATTTTATGCCAGACATTGCAAATTCACTGCATTTTAGGTTTTTGTATTCTTATAAATGTTTCAGAATTTTGTTCTAAGATTGAGTCAAGTTACTTAAACATAACTTGCTCCTTTCAGGTCTTGACTTCTATGCTTGGTTCTATTCAGTTCAGTTCAGTTGCTCAGTCGTGTCTGACTCTGCGACCCCATGAATCACAGCACGCCAGGCCTCCCTGTCCATCACCAACACCCGGAGTTCACTCAGACTCATGTCCATCGAGGCAGTGATGCCATCCAGCCATCTCATCCTCTGTCGTCCCCTTCTCCTCCTGCCCCCAATCCCTCCCAGCATCAGGGTCTTTTCCAGCGAGTCAACTCTTCACATAAAGTGGCCAAAATATTGGAGTTTCAGCCTTAGCCTCATTCCTTCCAAAGAAATCCCAGGGCTGATCTCCTTCAGAATGGACTGGTTGGATTTCTTTGCAGTCCAAGGGACTCTCAAGAGTCTTCTCCAACACAACACTTCAAAAGCATCAATTCTTCAGTGCTCAGTTTTCTTCACAGTCCAACTCTCACATCCATACATGACCACTGCAAAAACCATAGCCTTGACCAGACGGACCTTTGTTGGCAAAGTAATGTCTCTGATTTTCAATATGTTATCTAGGTTGGTCATAACTTTTCTTCCAAGGAGTAAGCGTCTTTTAATTTCATGGCTGCAGTCACCATCTGCAGTGATTTTGGAGCCCAGAAAAATAAAGTCTGACACGGTTTCCACTGTTTCCCCATCTATTTCCCATGAAGTGATGGGACCAGATGCCATGATCTTCATTTTCTGAATGTTGTGCTTTAAGCCAACTTTTTCACTCTCCTCTTTCACTTTCATCAAGAGGCCTTTTAGTTCCTCTTCACTTTCTGCCATAAGGGTGGTGTCATCTGCATATCTGAGGTTATTGATATTTCTCCCGGCAGTCTTGATTCCAGTTTGTGCTTCCTCCAGCCCAGTGTTTCTCATGATGTACTCTGCATAGAAGTTAAATAAGCAGGGTGACAATATACAGCGTTGACATACTCCTTTTCCTATTTGGAACCAGTCTGTTGTTCCATGTCCAGTTCTAACTGTTGTTTCCTGACCTGCATATAGGTTTCTCAAGAGGCAGGTCAGGTGGTCTGGTATTCCCATCTCTTTCAGAATTTCCCACAGTTTATTGTGATCCACACAGTCAAAGGCTTTGGCATAGTCAATAAAGCAGAAATAGATGTTTTTCTGGAACTCTCTTGCTTTTTCGATGATCCAGCGGATGTTGGCAGCGTCTAGGCAGGTAATTTTTTTTACATTACGGGAATATGGCTTTCTTACATTTTCAATCTATTAACTCATGAATTATGAATTTTTCCAGTCTTACTGATGAGAACACACTATTTTTGTCCATTTGTGAGCGTCTATCAGGAACTGTTCTCCCTAATCCTCTTGGACAGGTCTTTACTCAGTCTCAGGTAATTCTCTTACGTGTACACAGTGATTGGTAGTCTGCTATTTGAGAGTGCCTTCTACAGCTCTCTGAAGTTTTCTCTCTGTGCAGCTTTCTCCTCTGAAGGAATATGTGCTCTTTAGTCCTCCTGGAACTTTTAGCTCTATCTCAACTCTTGGAATCTGCCAGGCTCCTCTTTGCATTTTATAAGAACACTCCTTCTAAAATATAAAATGATGCTGTCATTTCTCCACTTGAAATCTACCTTATATGGCTTGGCATAATTTATAGGAGTCATGATTATATTCTTGCCTCCTCCTTTAATCCTATACTGTTATACTCTGACACAGAGCAAAGAAGTATAATTCTGTTCATAAAATCTCCTGCATGGATTTTTACTTAATTTTTTAAAATTTTCATATATTTTTGTACTTACAGAAAAGTTACAGAAAATGGAGAGGTGTCTCATATTCCTTTTATCAAACTTTCCCTAACATTAACCTCTTGCATAACCATAGAACATAATCAGTACCAGGAAATTAGCATTGGCACAATGCTATTAACTAAGCTCCAAGCTTTATTTAGGTTTTGCCAGATTTTTCTGTAAACATTTTCCTGTTGCAAGATCCTACATTGCATCTAGCTCTTATTCTGCTTTACTTTTATCCTTTTTTTGACAGTTGCCAAATCTTTACTATTCTATCATGAGGTTGGCACTTTTGAAAAGTAAACTGGTCAGTTATTTACAAAATTTCTCCTAATTTGGAGTTGATCTATATTTTCTCATTATTAAAATAAAGTTGTGCATTTGGAGAAAGAATACTAAAAATATGATATTGTGCTTTCTTTTAGTGTATTGTATCAGAAACTTCATGCTATCAAAATATCTTTAGACTGGTGATGTTAACTTTCATCACATGCTAAGTTGGTATGTGCCAGGTTTTCCACTTATTTTTCTCTTTGTAATAATACCTGTCTTGTGGCAGACGCATTGAGACTGAAAAATAACCTATTTCTCTTCAAACTTCTATTTACTATTTTAACAACCCTCATGGCTTTTGTCTCTAGGCATACATACATATCTAACTATTCATACATGTAGTTAATTTGTCAATCAGCCATCTGTCTATCTAATTTGTCACCATGAGTTCATACTGACATTTTTAATTCTATCATTGAGCTTTCTCTTTTCCTTATTCACATCTTTCTCATATGATTAAATAATCTGCTTTTATTATCATTCAGTTCAGTTCAGTCACTCAGTCGTGTCTGACTCTTTGCGACCCCATGAATCGCAGCACGCCAGGCCTCCCCATCCATCACCATCTCCCGGAGTTCCCTCAAACTCATATCCATCGAATCAGTGATGCCACCCAGCCATCTCATCCTCTGTCATCCCCTTTTCCTCCTGCCCTCAATCCCTCCCAGCATCAGAGTCTTTTTCAATGAGTCAACTCTTCGCATGAGGTGGCCAAAGTACTGAAGTTATTATCATTATATATATCTATATGTTAATGTATACTTAGTATATATTACTAATGTATTAGTATACATTGTTAGTATGCAAGTAATATCAGAAATGCTTATCCATTCCTTGAGTACCTATTTTAGTAAATTTACTATACAGTTCTTCCCTGTAGCTCAAATGGTAAAGAATCTGCCTGCAATGCAGGAGATGGGTTCAATTTTAGGGTCAGGAAGGTCTCCTGGAGAAGGGACTGGCAACCCACTCCAGTATTCTTGACTGGAGAATCCCTTGACATAGGAGCTCGGTCGGCTAGTCCATGGGGTTGCAAAGAGTTGGACATGACTGTGTGACTAACACTACTACACTACCATTACTATATGGTTACAATGATCATGTATACTTTTTTTGTCTTTATCTTTGAGTATTTATATATTGTCTTCCCATGCCCTTCAGTATGGTGATGTTATTGACTTGAAATACAATTAGTTTTTTTTGTTTTTTTTAATCTTGTTTTCTGATTTGTTTCTCTTCATGTCATGGTAGGTTTCAATCATGTTTTAATAATCAGAGATACACAAAGGATATATCTATGAGATGTCACTACCTCCTTACATACATTACCCATTCCCATTCTTTTCCTCTTTTTACCATTTTCTCCCACTCTCTACAGGTAATCAGCATCAGTTCAGTTCAGTCACTCAGTTGTGTCCAGCTCTTTGAGACCCTATGGACTGCAGCACACCAGGCCTCCATAGCCATCACCAACTCTCAGAACTTGCTCAAACTCATGTCCATCGAGTTGGTATTATCATCCAACCATCTCATCCTCTGTCATACCCTTCTCCTGCCTTCAATCTTTCCCAGAATCAGGGTCTTTTACAATGAGTCAGTTCTTCGCATCGAGTGGCCAAAGTATTGGAGCTTCAGCTTCAGCATCAGTCCTGCCAATGAATATTCAGGACTGATTTTCTTTAGGATGGACTGGTTGGATCTCCTTGCAGTCCAAGGGACTCTCAAGAGTCTTCTCCAACATCACAGTTCAAAAGTATCAATTCTTCAGCACTCAGCTTTCTTTATAGTCCAACTCTCACATCCATACATGACTACTGGAAAAACCATAGCTTTGACTAGACGGACCTTTGTTGGCAAAGTACTTTCTCTGATTTTTAATATGCTGTCTTGGTTGGTCATAGCTTTTCTTTCAAGGTGCAAGCGTCTTTTAATTTCATGGCTGCAGTGACCAGCTGCATTGGTTTTGGAGCAGAAAAAATAAAGTCTCTCACTGGTTCCATTGTTTCCCCATCTATTTTCCCTGAAGTGAAGGGACTGGATGCCATGATATTAGTTTTCGATGTTGAGTTTTAAGCCAACTTTTTCACTCTCCTCTTTCACTTTCATCAAGAGGCTCTTTAGTTATTTGCTTTCTGCCATAAGGGTGGTGTCATCTGCATATTTGAGGTTATTGATGTTTCTTTTGGCAATCTTAATTTCAGCTTGAGCTTCATCCAGCTCAGCATGTTGCATGATGCATATAAGTTAAACAAGCAGGGGGACAATATACGGTCTTGACATACTCCTTCCCCAATTTGGTACCAGTTTGCTGTTCCATGTCTGGTTCTAACTGTTGATCTGCATACAGATTTCTCAAAAGGCAGGTAAAGTGGTCTGGTCTTCCCATCTCTTAAAGAATTTTCCAGTTTGTTGTTATCCACATAGTCAAAGGCTTTGGAATAGTCAATAAAGCAGAAGTAAATGTGTTTCTGGGACCCTCTTATTTTTTTGATGATACAGCAGATGTTGGCAATTTCATCTCTGGTTCCTCTGCCTTTTTCCTAAAATATTTTCCATTGCACCTTTTTCTCTTGCCAGCTCTTTCTCATCGTTTATAGTCATTATTTTAAAATTTATTGGGCCTGAAATCATACTAAGAATTTTATAAGTAACACTGTGTTTGATCCTTACAAAAACCCTATGAAACAGGTAATGATTTCACCCCAGTGCTAAAGTAAACAAAAGCTTTAGGAGTAGGATAAATGTTCAGGGAATATACAGGTATGCAAATGGCCTAGAGAGGGTTTATATTTTCCAGCTCTGACTGATTCCAATATGCCCTGTCTGTCAAATGTTTTTCAAGACCCAAAGATATTTCTACATCAAAGACTTCAGTTACCTCTCAGGGCAGCAAAGTGTTCCTTGTCTTCCCCTCCTTCATCTTTCATAGTATCCTGCTCATACTAGTCGTGCAACATTTTGAATCCCACTTCTGCCACATGCTATTTTTATGAGCTGTGTAAGACAGTTAACTTACTTATATCTCTACTTTTAATCTATTGTAATTGTCTTTTCAATGATTGTTGTAAATAATACAATAAATTTATAATAAATTGTAAATTAATATTTGTAAACATTTATATCCCAAATAGAATATAAAATCTAAAAATTTCAGAGTGTTTAAAATTTAGCCCAAACCCTATTCATTTATTAGTGTCTGCATAATTTTAAAAAAAATGTTTATTTTCAATTTCTTCTATTTCAGCTAGATTATGTGGATTTGCAGGGCCATTACTGTAATTATGTCTGCTCCCTAAAAGTAAAACATAGAATAGTACACAATATATGTTTGTTAAGAGATGACTGCATAAAAAGAAAAGAGATGACTATATTCCAAAATTATTCCAAAAGTTTTTCTTAAGATGAAATATAATTGTTAATCTACTAATTATCTAAAAGTCAAATTTAAGATGAAAACAAAATTAAATATCTGCACTTATATGTAAATATATCCTGAGAAAAAAATGTCCTTTCTATCAAAGAGTTGGTGTAATGTAAACTAAATCTCAGTAGGAAAATCAGAGCAATGTCCTGAGTCTCGGCTCAGAGCAGGGCACGACTGGTCCCCCAGTGGTTGCAGAGCCCCTTCAGGTTACACACATGGCTCTCTACTTCTTGAAACAAGCTGTGCTGTGTTTTCAGACCGAGTCTTGAGGGAACAAAAACAACTATTTACTGATCAAACTATCTGATATACAGCTATTTAGAAATGCACTACTAATTCTAGTAAAGTCAATTTCATTATTAATGGCCAAAGTGAGCTGGATTCATTGCAATGAAAAATTTGTTTATTCATAAAGTTTATTGTTCACAGAAGGCAATTTAACCTTTGTACCATCCTAATCCTTCAATGACAAGAGTAACTGTAATTTCACATTCTTGTATATGCAAGAAACATTACCAAGTGTTTCCAAAAATAAAATCACATCTGATTTAAAATAGTGTAAAATTTTTTTCCCACTTACCAACTGGGTTTTATTTCTCTCTCTAGGTCAAGCAAAACCCTGCACTGGGTACAGCAAAGTATCAGGGAAGGCCTCTCAGATCCACATGGGTTATCACAAGTAGCCAGAAGACTGGGCCTTGAGTTCAGGTAGTTTTGAAGTTTCTGTGCCTGTTCACTTTCAGGTACCACAGGCCAGAATTTTGAGCTTCTCTCTTCAAATGAGAAACTAGCCAGATTTTTGCTGATTCTATTGCAGACATCCTGTAGATGTTCCTGCTGTAGAGTTGGTACAACCCTTGCTTTTCACATGGAAAGCATCAATATTTGCTTTTCCACAGTTTTCCTTTGCATTTTATTTTGCTTTGTGGCTTTGCTCTTTTTTTTTTTTTGGTGTGGGGGCTTGTTTATTTTTTGCTTCATTTTGGTTTTGGGTATCAAATTGTTTTCATTTTGTTTTCTCATTTTTTCAAATATGTCACTGAAAAAATGTAAGTTTAAGAGAAATTTTGGAAAGTAACTATGATTACATAATTTTCAATATATACAAAATATTGGAAGGATTGGTTAGTTTGTGAAATGCATATGTGTGAGACTGAGCAAAAATGTGCCTTAAATTTATTGGTTTTAAAATAAAAATGGCAGGATTAATTGATTGGATGATTTTGTTGTTGTTGGGAGCAGCAGGGAGATTACACAACATTTATTCTGGAGGCAGGAAGTCCAAGATCAAGGTGGTGGCAGATTTGGTTTCTGGTGAGAAATCTCTACCTGGTTTATAGATGGCCACCTTCTCCCTATGAACTATAGTTTTCCCTCATAGCTCAGTTGGTAAAGAATCCACCTGCAATTCAGGAGACCCCAGTTCAATTCCTGGGTTGGGAAGTTCTGCTGGAGAAGGGATAGGCTACCCATTTCAGTACTCTTGGGCTTCTCTTGCGTCTCAGCTGGTAAAGAATCCACCCACAATGAGGGAGACCTGGGTTCTATCCCTGGGTTGGGAAGATCCCCTGAAGAAGGGAAAGGCTACCCATTCCGGTATTCTGGCCTGGAGAATTCCATGTATAGCCCATGGGTGGCATTGCAAAGAGTTGGACATGACTGAGTGATTTTCACTTCACTTCACCTTCTCCCTATGTCCTCATGTGGCTTTTCCTTTGTGTTTTCTCAGAAAGAGAGCTCAATTTCTCTTCTGAATAGGACACCAGGCCTGTTGGATTACTGTTTTACCCATATGAACTCATATAACCTGAGTCTTCTCAGGACCAGGAGAAGGTAATATATTAAAAGACGTTGCTCATAGTTGATCCTACATTCCCATTATTTTCAAAGATTTTTCTACTAAAATGGGACTTGGCAATGGGACATTATTCTTCTAATCAGTAGATGTGGGAATAGAGATTGGCAGGGTTGAAAAGATTAATAATACATTAATTTCTTATAAATTAAAGTTTATAAAAATAAGAACTTATGTTTATAAGAACACAAATAGTGTTCCTCCCAAAGAGGGACATTGGTAGACATCTATCAATTGTTATAAGAAAGAATTCATTAAAATTTATATGTCTTCTATTTTTTAATTGTATTATAAAACTAGAGAAAGAAATCCAATAAGTTGACATCTGTATAGTAAATTCTCTCAGGATGATACATGAAGTTATACATGATATATTTTATAGCATGCAAATATATTCATTCAGTATAAACCCTTATTGATACCTAGGATGAACTTTGTATAGTTACTGGAATTATAGTAATAAAACATTAAGGAATCACTTTCACTGTTCATAGTTGAACAGTGAAGAAATAATTAAAACTTTCTAGATGTGTAGATGTAACTTTACTTTTCTTACTGCCAAACACAAGACCTTAATATTGCCCAGGTTTTATATATTTTAAATGTCTTCTTAAAAGTTTTAATGAGAATAAAATTTCCATTCAACAGTGGAACTCTAATGATGAAAGAAATCAATTATTAAAGGTATTTTGTTTCCATATGCAACATGAAAATGAGCATTTTTCAAAGACTTAGAACAAATAATATGCACTAAAATTCAAGATTAAACAGAATATAAATCACTCATCTCTTCTATTCATTTAGACACTCAGGCTATTTTTTATGACCATCAGTTGCTTTTGTATAATGCTTTAGTTATATATACAGTGACAGAGTAGATAGTAAAAATTGTGTTCTAACTCTATGAGGAAACTTCAGCATTTCTTATTTACTAATATGTTCTTGATTAAGTTTCACTATAATTTCACAATGAACCACAAATAAAACTCTTGTTAATTTTTTATTAGATTTTTGTCTGACTTTTAGGATTCATGCATATAATAAAATATAGTATCACAATATCCTTTTCATTTTCCAATGGGCTTTTAAGCTAATGAGAAAAATTAACTTGTCTGTTAACTCTTGTTAACAGTTGGAGATCATTTCTAAGCAGTGCTGCTAAGCATTAGATCTATGTAACCAACTTTTCAGTTCTTCCTTTTGGTGGACTCATTCAAAGATTTATTACAGAATCTAACTGATTTATATCTCCCTACTGAGTTTGTCCATTTTTTCCTGATTATTTTTTAAAGATTTACTCCAATATTATGCATAATTCTCAACAAAAAACCAGATATTTGAAATATTATCTTTTTTTGAAAAGAATAAGGCTTGCAATTTTGTGTAGGCTTGCTGTTCAGTCACTAAGTTGTATTTGATTCTTTGTCCTGTCCTTCACTATTTCCTGGAAGGACAGAGCCTGGCATGCAGCTCCAAATCAGAGTGAACCAGGGCCAACTTTTTTTGCAAAACATGTAGGGAAATGAAATGTATGTGTGTACTTAATGAAAACTTTTTGGTGATGATAATGGTGACTTTTGCACACATAAATTCAAATAAAATGTACTTATTTTATAATTTATTTTATGAGATGTTTTATATGAGTGGCTTTTTTTGTTTTGACGGTGAGTTCATAACTAAGGCATGTATTGATAATAACATGGCTGACACTGAATTTCTAAAGTATTTACTCCCCAGTGAAAGCAGCATTTTTCTAACAAAACTGCTGTGAGAAAACAACACACTGTTGGTTCTACCTTCTGTTCCTAGTGAGAAAAAAATGTGAACTTTTGCATTTTTTTTTTTAATATGACACGGTAGGAAACATGATAGATGGTTCACTTGGTTACGAAACATACTCGGAATTTCAGATTTCTCGAACTCATCAAAGACCTCAGCAATTCTACTTTTCTCCAAAACTGTCAAAACAATTTTTTAAAAAAATTCACTTAACCGATACTAATAGCCTTCAGATATAATTGTATTCAATACTAAGATAGATCTAGTGACAGATTATATCGTTACATTTTAAGTATTTTATCTCGATATCATTGTGTCCACTTCCAGGGCGGGGAGGAGGAAACGGCGGAGCGGGCCTCTCGGCGTTCTCCGCACAAAAAAAAAAAAAAAAAGTATTTTATCTCTTCTTTCATCCTCATGTCTGCTTCTCTCCCATTCCTCGTCTTTGTTAATAGCATTGCAATTCTTCCTGTCACTGGAGTAAAAATCTTAAAGTCAGGTTTTGACCTCTCATTCACCCTCTAACCTTTATATAATCGAGTGCCAGTTTCTGACACTTCTACTTCTTCACTCTCTTCAGTTTCAATTTCTTATTTTTGTCATTACTGCCACACTTCAAGTCTTCCATATATTTTACCTGGATTGTTCACACACAAACACACACACACACACAAAATGTCTGAAATATGTTTTATGATGCAAAACTCTACTTTCATTTGCTATAGACAGATTTTTCTCCTTAAATTACATTTCTGATTAAGTAGTCCTCTTTTTCAAGAATATACAATTACTCTACATACTGTGAAGTAAAATGCACAGTTTTCAACTTTTCATTTAAGATGATCAAGAATCTAATTCCAGCCCATTATTCATTGTTTCTACTTTTAAAAATTACATTTACTGGATGTTTTATTGTAAGCAAAATACTTGTTCAAGAAATTCAAAGATATAAAAATCATAAAAAAGAAAATAACCTTGATATAATTTTGCTATAAAGATATATCATAATTCATACTTACTTCTAGTACTTTTTGTATGAATGGTATATATCACCATATAAAGGCACAATTTTCCTATTTCAATCATTCACATTATATTGTTTTCTTAGAAAGCCTGATTTTAATTGAAGAATATTGTCTGTAATGATCATAAATTATAAAATATAGGTAGTTAAATGTGTCTTCCTACATTGATATTATTCTTATATTGCAAATCACATTTTCTGAAAACTACATTTTATGTTCAGATTTATTACCATAAAAAAGTTTAGTACTCTCCACTGAATTTTTAGTACTCATATACCTGACTTCTTATTCTTGAGTTAATGATTTTGATTTAGTTCTTCCAAGTCCAGTTTTCATAGCAATGATCAATGTACAATTTTCAAACAATTCTTTACAGAAGAGAAAGTAAGTGTTTTGCTTTCTAAACTCATATACTATATCTCTTTTGATTGTCTGTATGGTTAATCAAAGTCTTATTTGTATTATACATAAAAAAACTTGGCATTAAAAAATTGAACTTTTATCAGCTAGGCTCATGGTGTTTGTGATTTGCAGATAGGAGTCTGCAGTATTGTATAATTTTTGTACTTGTATATAGAACTTTGTATTTTTTTGCTTACTGGTTTTTAATTTGCCTTATATCTTTTTTTTCTAATTGCCTAAAATAATGATGAAGTGTTTGGTCATGTATCACTTTTACTTGAACTTGTACAAATCACTAAAAGTTTCAATTTCCTTTCTCTTTCTGTTATTTTTCTTTCATTTTGTCTTTCGTTGATGAGAGTTGTCTCACTTTTTCCTCTAAAGAATAAGTGATAAAAAAAACAACTGATATGTATTTGAAGTTTAATATGCAAAATATACTCTGAGATGCATTTATATTTAATATGGAAATGGTTTGCTTACTCATTTCCTATTGCATGTTATTATAACAAAAAACTAGATGCATATAACATAGTATTGGTTTCAGGAAACTCTCATAAACATAATATTTCTGAGACTTAATCCCTTTTTATTTGCATAGATTTTTTTTTTAATTGAAATATTCACTTCAGTTCATTTGCTCAGTCATGTCCAATTCTTTGTGACCCCATGGACTGCAGCACACCAGGCTTCCCTGCCCTTCACCATCTCCTGGAGCTTGCTCAAACTTCTGTCCATTGAGTCGGTAATGAAATCCAAACATCTAGTCCTCCATCGTCCCCTTCTCCTCCTGCCTTCAATCTTTCCCAACATCAGGATCTTTTACAATGAATCAGTTCTTCACATCAGGTGGCCAAAATATTGGAGCTTCAGCATCAGTCCTTCCAGTGAATATCAGGACTGATTTCCTTTAGGATTGACTGGCTTGATCTCCTTGCAGTCCAAGGGACTCTCAGGAGTCTTCTCCAACACCATAGTTCAAAAGCATCAATTCTTTGGTGTTCAGCCTTCTTTATGGTCCAACTCTCACATCCATACATGACCGCTGGAAAAACCACAGCTTAGACTAGATGGAACTAGCCAGTTTTTTTTTCACCCCTCCTCTTTCACTTTCATCAAGAGGCTCTTTAGTTCTTCTTCATTTTCTGCCAAAGGGTGGTGTCATCTGCATATCTGAGGTTATTAATATTTCCCTTGGCAAACTTGATTCCAGCTTGTGCTTCATCCAGCCAGCATTCCCATGATGTACTCTGCATATAAGTTAAATAAAATATAACTTATATAAAGTTATATAGGTTAAATATTTTATATTTTTATTTAAATATTTTTATTTAACTTAACTGCATATAAGTTAAATAAAATATAACTTGACAATATACAGGCTTGACATACTCCTTTCCCAATTTGGAACCAGTCCATTGTTCCACATCTGGTTCTAACTGTTGCTTCTTGACCGGAAAACAGGTTTCTCAGGTGGCAGGTAAGGTGGTCTAGTATTCCCATCACTTTAAGAATTTTCCACAATTTTTTTGTGACCCACACAGTCAAAAGCTTTAGCATAGTCTATGAAACAGAAGTAGATGTTTTTCTGGAATTGTCTTGCTTTTCCTATGATCCAACAGATGTTGGCAATTTGATCTCTGCTTCCTCTGCCTTTTCTAAATTCAGCTTGAACATCTGAAACTTCTTCGTTCATATACTGTTGAAGCCTAGCTTGGAGAAGTTTGAGTATTGCTCTGCTACTGTTTGAAATGAGTGCAATTGTGCAGTAGTTTGAACATTCTTTGGCATTACCTTTCTTTGGGATTGGAATGAAAACTGACCTTTTCCAGTGTCGTGGCCACTGCTGAGTTTCCCAAATTTGTTGGCATACTGAGTGCAGCACTTTCACAGCGTTGTCTTTTAGGATCTGAAATTGCTCAACTGGAATTCCAACACCTCCATTAGCTTTGTTCATAGTGATGCTTCCTAAAGCCCATTTGACTTTGGACTCCAGGATTTCTGGCTCTAGGTGAGTGATCACACTATCGTGGTTATCTGTGTCATTAAGATCTTTTTTTGTATAGTTCTTCTGTGTATTTTTGCCACTTCGTCTTAATACCTTCTGCTTCTGTTAGGTCCATACTGCTTCTCTCCTTTATTGCGCCCATCTTTGCATGAAATGTTTCATTGGTATGTCTAATTTTCTTGAAGAGATCTCTAGTCTTTCCCTTCTTTTGCTTTCCTCTATTTCTTTGCACTGATCACTTAGGAAGACTTTCTTATCTCTCCTTTCTATTCTTTGGAACTCTGCATTCAGTTGGGTATGTCTTTCCTTTTCTCCTTTGCCTTTAACTTTAGGAAATAATTAAGATTACCTTAGAGCTTTCCACATTAAGAAAATTAGGAATACACCCACAACTAACAAATACTTTTAAGCAATACTCATAACAAACTTTCTTAATGCAGAGGATAATGAATGGATGTAGACAGTTATCATATTTGGAAACTGGTCCCTTAATTCTAAAACTAACTGTTACTATTTGCGTGCTGCTATTTAGGCACTCAATAGAATTGAATTTCAGAGTTCTGAGAACTGAAGATGTTGCAGTTACAGTAGTGTTCTTACTCTAAACAATTTCAGTTATATTAAAATTTTTAAATGTTGACATTTAACTGACAAGTTTCTTTGAATTTTTTAAATTGATTTTAATTTCTTACTACTTTCACTCTTTATTTTCTGCCATATGATATTAAGCCATGCCATATTTTTTTCTAAGAAAATTAGCCCATTCAGTTCCTTTATTTCATTCCTCTCAAATATTCTCAACATCTGTAAAAAATTGCTTTTAAGTTTGAGTTTTAGAATTGGCTTCATTTACTAAGAAATGGTTACCATCCTTGACTTTAACTTATTATGCAATATTATAAAATATACATGGAACAGAAAATGGCATTAGCTAAGATATTATAGAACTCAGAAAAAGGAAAAGTAGAGTAAAAGCCCTTATATTGGTGAAATCATATATTTGTATAATTTTAATTTGTATATTTAGTTTTTAGCTTTTGCAAAAATATTCTATAAACGTGGGCTTTATCGGTTCCCTATTTTGACATCTGACTGTTTTACCGGGTCAGTGAAATATTAAGAAAACACTAAATATTTGTTTGTCATTCTATTTTTGTCAAACAAAAGATAGCTACCCCTATCTTAGTTAAGCTTGGATACATTCCTTTCTGTAAGTACTGCTAAGCCTGATCTAGTTAAGACAACATTGCCATTCACTGCAATCACCCATGAAAGACTTATGAATATTTTAGAATAGAAATCACTTTATGCAATAGTCAGATCAAGTAACTTTCTTTTTCTTGCAAGCCAGAAGCTAACTGAAAATAAAGTAAGGATTTGCCCCACAACTTTATATCAACAAATTTTATCAATAGAAAATAACTGATACTAAATATAAAGAATAAGATGTAAACAATATTCATTCAATTTCATTGGTTGACTTATAATACAAAACTTTGTCACGTAATACTTGTAAAAACCTGGCAAAGAAGGTCTTCTTGAGTGACACAAAACAGTCAAATCTGCTTATTTTGATTTCCTAATTAAAATAGGTATAAAAATAACACTGCCAGTCCTTGGCATTTTCTATGTACTTGCATTAAAATTTGCTCAATTTTATACTCATAATGAACCTAAATCTCTGCTGTAGAGTGTTCAGCTGGACTCAGGGAAAGAAATTACTGTTACATATCCGAATGTCTAAGGATTGACGGACCCGACATTCTTTTCTGAACCACACTTAGATCTCACTTGAAGGCTACGCCACTGAGGTGAACACCTCAGGGCGTAGATGGCACTTTCTCTCCAAATTTTCCACATATTAGGAGCAAGGTACAGATGTGTCATTTACAGAAGAGAGAGATTTTCCTATCCTTCCACATCAGGCTACATTACTCTGTTTGCAAATTATCAACAGATTATTTTCTCATTTCTATACTTTTACTAATATGTAGTTCTTTCATGATTTGATTAATCTCTGATAAGTTTAAACTTTTTGGAAATTTCGTCCAAAATGCTTTTTAAAAAATGTGTTTTTTTAATATAAATTTATTTATTTTAATTGGAGGCTAATTACTTTACAATATTGTATTGGTTTTGCCATACATCAAACACGAATCCACCACGGATGTACACGTGTTCTGCATCCTGAACTCCCCTCCCACCTCCCTCCCCATACTATCCCTCTGGGTCATCCCAGTGCACCAGCCCTGAGCATCCTGTATCATGCATCGAACCTGGACTGATGTCATTTCATTACATAATGTGATTCACATGGAATATTTATTTAAAAATTACTCATATCCTTGAATACAAACACTAATTTGTTAGATGGGAAAATGTACATCACAGATCATGGGATTTTCAGTGGATATTTGAAATTTGATAGTGACAATAATTTTAAAAAATTATCCTCTTGAGAATTAAATAAAAATACAGCTTTTTGAATAACTATTGAATCAAGGCAAATCAAGGCAAAACAATCAAGCAAAATTAAAATTATTAAATCAATGAAAAATTTAGATGAAATATTATGGTATATGGGCTTTCCAGGGGGCTCAAGTGGCAAAGAATCCACATGACAATGCAGGAGATGCAAGTTTGATCCCTGACAGGAAGATCTCTTGGAGGAGCAAATGGCTGCGGCTGCTGCTGCTAAGTCGCTTCAGTCGTGTCCGCTCTGCGCGACCCCATAGACGGCAGCCCACCAGGCTCCGCTGTCCCTGGGACTCTCCAGGCAAGAACACTGGAGTGGGTTGCCATTTCCTTCTCCAATGTATGAAAGTGAAAAGTGAAAGTGAAGTTGCTCAGTCGTGTCCGACTCTTAGCGACCCCATGGACTGCAGCCCACCAGGGTCCTCCGTCCATGGGATTTTCCAGGCAAGAGTACTGGAGTGGGGTGCCATTGCCTTCTCCGGGAGGAAATGGCAACCTACTCCAATATTCTTGCCTGGGAAATCCCATGGACGGAGGAGCCTGGAGTGCTATAGTCCATGAAGTTGCAAAGAGTTGTACATGACAGCAACTGAACATACACACACATTATGTTATATAGACAAAAACTCCACTCAAAGGAAAATGTACAGTGTTTTCTTTTTTTTTTCTGTGGACAAGTGAAAGAATAAAAAGATTAGCATACTTCAATAAAATGTTTAATCTTAAGCATTAATGTATAAAAAGAATAGTAAAATAAACAGAATGTGGCAATTGAGTTTTATTGAAACAAATTTGAAGTAATTAAGTAAAACAGCAGGGAAACCAAATATCAAATAAAATTAAGAGCAAGTTTTTCCAAAAAATGAATAAGACATACAATCCTCTGGTAAGGCTTTCTTTTTGAGAGCCTAAGATACAATTTCATATACCATACAACCTTTATTTAATGTACCAAATTGACTTTTAATGTATTCACTAGTCTGTGCAATTATCCCCACAATTTGAATTTAGAAGATTTATTTTCCTCTGGAAGAAACTCCACACATACTGACAGTCACTTCTCATTCTGCCCACCCCTCTAGGGTTGAGAAACCACTAATTTGCTTTCTATCTCTATAGATTTGCCTATTCTAGACATTTAATATAAATGTAATTGTATGCTATGAAATCTAGTCTTTTGTGACTAGATTATTTCATTTAAATAATGTTTTCAAGGCTCATCTATTAACATAGTCATAATTTTTATCCTTTAGTCTGTTGATTTTACAGAGCACGTGAATTGATTTTCAAGAATTGAAACCTCCTTTCCTATCCATTCTATTAGTTGTGGTATATAATTCTTTTTATACATTCTTGGAATAATTTTGCTAATATTTACTGAGGATGTTTGCATTTATCATGAGAGATATTAGTTTTTTATTTTCTTTTCTTATCATGTCTTCTTTGGTTGGAGTATTAAGGTATTGCTGGCCTCAATGAAAGAGTTAGGAAGTTTTCTCTTGGCTTCTATTTTATGGAAGAAAGGTTGGAAAATCAACATAATTTCTAATCCAACTGTTTTATAGAAATTATCAATAAACATCTTATTTTATAAAGTAATTAGCTAATTAATTAAATTTCCTTGATAGGTAATGACGTACTCAATAATCTAATCCTTCTTGTGTGAATTTTGGTAGACTGTGTATTTCAAGGGATTGGTCCATTTCATCTAGCTGATCAAATTTTGGGGCACAAAGTTCTTAATATTTGGTAATATCTTTTTAATATCAATGAAATTGATAGCAATGGTCACATTTTTTCTGATATTGGTGATTTGTGTCTTTCCTCTTGCTCTCTTAGCCTGTTTCATTGATTTTGCTGATCTTTTCAAAGAACCAGCTTGTGTGTTCATTGAATTTCTCTACTGATTTTCTGCTTTCAATTTCTTTGTTCTGCTCTAACTTTTATTAGGACAAGTAAATGGCAACCCACTCCAGTATTCTTGCCTGGAGAATCCCATGGACAGAGGAGCCTGGTGGGATACAGTTTACAAGGTTGCAAAGAGTCGGACACGACTATTATTTATTTTCTTTTCTTTACTTTGGACTTGATTTGACTTCCTTTTCTAGTATTTTAAGCAGAAGCTTTTTATTTTATATATTTCTTCTTTTCTAATAGATGAATTCAGTGATTGATACAAAATTTCCTCTAAGTGCTGCTTTTGCTATATCTGGCACATCTTGAAGCTGTATTTTATTTTTTTATCTGTTAAAACTACTTTTTATTTCTCTTGAAACTTTTTGGATTCCATTTTTATCTGAGAACATTTTTGTATGATTTTTATTATTTTAAATTTGTTAAGGTGTGCTTTATGGCCCAAGATGTGGTCTCTTGGCGAATATTCTGTATATTTGAGAAGAATGTGTATTCTGCTGTTCTTACCTGAAGCAGTTTCTAATACTAATTACATTATGTTGGTAGATTTTGCTATTCTTTTGAATTCTCTTATTTGGAGTTTGTTGGGATTCATGTACATATAGATTAATGTTTTTCATCAAGTTTAGTAGGTCTTTATCTGTAAGTTTAGAAAAATGATGTATCTTCCTTTCCTGTCCTTTTGATACTCCTATTATGCGTAAGGTGGTGTGCTTAATGATGTCCCATATTTCTCTTAGACTTTCTTTATTATTTTTTTCTTTCTGATTTTCAGGTTGTATAGTCTCTATTCATCTTTTCAAGCTCACTGATTCTGTCTAATGAAATCTGCTATAGAATCTCTCCAGGAATTTTTCAATAAATAAATTGCAAATTCAATAAATTTTTCAATAAATAAATTACAAATTCCAACTCCAGAATTTTAATTTTGTTAATTTTTAAAAATTTTAGTAACTTTATATTCTGTATTTGGTGAGACATGGTCATCAGGGTGTTTTTACTTACTAAAGAATGATGTTCTCTCATTCTCTGAAATGTTCATAATAGTTGTTTTGAGTTCTCTGTCACATAAGGCCTATACCTTGGTTTCTTCATTTGGCAGCTCGCTGGAGCAGCTTCTTTCCAAGCAGGGAAAGAAAGCCACTCATTTTCTACTTGTGGCTCTGTGGTTTCTCCCACGACTTCCAGATTTCCAGGTGACTTCAGATTGTCGATGTGGTGGAAGAGAGAGAGGGCATTCACTGCCTCAGCTTAGATATTTGCTTCTTTTGAGACAGGCCTGGGATGTGGGATCCTTGGCTGCAGTGCCCTTGGCTCCTTCAAAAGCAATTTCTATCATCTATTATTATTTTCCTGTTTAATGATACTTTTATGTTCGCCTGCCTTGTAAAATTTTTTTAATTGAAAACTGGACATTTAAAAAAATGTATCTTTGCTACTGTGGATGCTGAACCCTTCTTCCATGTAGCTGTTGTTGTGGTGTTCTTCATTGATTATTTACTTATTTATTGACTTAGATGAATAGTTTTGTGAAGCATATTTCCCCTTCAATGTGCAGCTTCTGATGTTCTTCCACCATTTTTCCTCACCTTTGTGTTTAATCTCAGATTAGCTGCTTAGTGGTCATCTCCGAACGATCATCATCTACTTATTGGTCAAAGATTGTGCTTATGCTCATTCAGCCTGTTAAGATTTTTGACTTTACAGTTGGATGTGTTAGGTACTTGGAGTTTTCTGTTACACTTAGAGGATTTACTTTTTTTGCTCCCAAATGCTTGTTTTGCCCCACAGCCTTGAGATTACTCCTTAGTGGGTGCAATCCTGTGCATGCACAATCTTCTAGACTATCAGGGATAACTAATATAATATTTATCCTGGCTTTCTTGGAGTCAACCCTAAGTCAAAGTAGCTTATTCTTCCTCAGTGTGTGGCAATGGTTATGTCCAGGTCTTTTGTGCCATGAGGCTCTGGCCCTACTTAGATTGGTCTATGTGCAGATTGAGAAGAATTAAGAAAGGCCTCCCTTGAAGTTTCCAGTAAAATTCAGAGATTGCTAAATGGCTTTCTGTAGCTTTTCCTTATGCAGTACCAGTCAAAGCTCTGAAAACTACTCTTGGACCACAAAAGTCCTAAATGTAGTTTTGTCACAAATCAGTAGAATTAAAAATGCTGATGGATACATGACTGTCAAATATTTTTTCTGTTGTAATAAATCTATACCTACAATAAAATGTCATCATTTCCTCAGAATAGCTAACATTTTCAAAAAGAACAAGCATTTTATTAATCAGTTTAGTCTCTCAGTCATGTCTGACTCTTTGCGACCCCATTAACTGCAGCACACCAGGCTTCCCTGTCCATCACCAACTCTCAGAGCTTGCTCAAATTCATGTCCAACAAGTTGGTAATGCCATCCAATCATCTCATTCTCTGTCATCCGCTTCTCTTTCTGCCTTCAATCTTTCCCAGCATTAGGGTCTTTTACAGTGAGTCAGTTCTTCCCATCAGGTGGCCAAAGTATTGGAGTTTCAGCTTCAGCATCAGTCCTTCCAAAGAATATTCAGGAATGATTTCCTTTAGGATAGACTGGGTGGATCTCCTTGCAGTACAAGGGACTCTCAAGAGTCTTCTCCAACACCTAGTTCAAAAGTATCAATTCTTTGGCATTCAGCTTTTTTTTATGGTCCAACTCTCACATGCATACATGACTACTGGAAAAACCATAGCTTGACTAGATGGACCTTTGTCAGCAAAGTAATGTCTCTGCTATTCAATATGCTGTATAGGTTTGTCATAACTTTTCTTCCAAGGAGATAGTGTCTTTTAATTTCATGGCTGCAGTCACTATCTGCAGTGATTTTGGAGCCCACAAAAATAAAATCTGTTACTGTTTCTACTGTTTCTGCATCTATTTGCCACGAAGTGATGGGACCGGATGCCATGATCTTCACTTATTGGATGTTGAGTTTTAAATCAGATTTTCACTGTCCTCTTTCACCTTCATCAAAAGGCTCTTCAGTTCCTCTTTGGTTTCTGTCATAATGGTGATGCAATATGCATTCCTGAGGGTATTGATATTTCTCCCGGCAATCTTGATTCCAGCTTGTGCTTCATCCAGCCCAGCATTTCACCTGATGTACTCTGCATAAAAGTTAAATAAGCAGAGTTACAGTATATAGCCTTGACATACTCCTTTCCCAATTTGAACCAGTCCATTGTTTCCTGTTCGGTTCTAACTGTTGTTGCTTGTCCTGCATACAAATTTCTCAAAAGGCAGATAAGGTGGTCTGGTATTCCCATCTCTTGAAGAATTTTCCACAGTTTGTTGTGATCCACAAAGTTACAGGGTTTGGTGTAGTCAATAAAGCAGAAGTAGATGTTTTTCTGTAACTCTTGCTTTTTTAATGATCCAGCAGATGTTGGCAGTTTGATCTCTGGTTCTCTGCCTTTTCTAAATCCAGTTTGAACATCTGCAAGTTCATGGTTCATGTACTGTTGAAGCCTGGCTTGCAGAATTTTGAGTATTACTTTGCTAGTGTGCAAGATGAGTGCAATTGTGTGGTAGTTTGAACATTCTTTGGCATTGCTTTTCTTTGGGATTGGAATAAAAACTGACCTTTTCTGGTCCTGTGGCCACTGATGAGTTATCCAAATTTGCTGGCATATTGAGTGCAGCACTTTCACAGCATCATATTTTAGGTTTTGAAATAGCTCAACTGGAATTCCATCATGTCCACTAGCTTTGTTTGTAATGATGCTTCCTAAGGCCCACTTAACTTCACGCTCCAGGAATCTGACTCTAGGTGAGTGATCACACATCATGGTTATCTGGGTCATTAATATCTTTTTTGTATAGTTCTTCTGTGTATTCTTGTCACCTTTTCTTAATATCTTCTGAATTCAGATTGGCATGTCTTTCCTTTTCTCCTTTGCCTTTAGCTTCTCGTCTTTACTCAGTTCTTTGAACGGCCTTTTCAGACATCCATTTTGCCTTTTTGCATTCCTTTTTCTTAATGATGATCTTAATCACTGCCTCCTTACAATGTCACGCATCTCCATCCATAGTTCTTTAGGCACTCTGTCAGATTTAATTCCTTGAATCTATTTGTCACTTCCACTGTAGAATAGTAAGGGATTTAATTCAGGTCATATCTGAATGGTCTAGTGGTTTTCCCTACTTTCTTCAATTTACAATTTTACAATAAGGAGTAATTTTATTACTATGAAGGGCAAAAATAAATTAATGTTATAATAAAATAGAAACTTCAACTGTATAATCATAGTACTATGGAAAACTAACTACACTGCTGATGTCTTTTGCATTTACATTCGGACTGGCAAATATTTTATCATAGCAATTGTTCACAGACCAGACATTGTCAACCACATTCTAGTGTAACTACCCAGAGGAGACTTACATTTTATTTCTACTAAATATCTCTGTCAACTGCTTGTCATGAGTACTCAGTAGCTCAGTCATGTCTGATTCTTTGTGACCCCATGGACCCACCAGGCTCCTCTGTTCTTGGAATTTTCAGGCAAGAATTTTGGAGTGGCAAGAATATTGGAGTGGGTTGCCTGTTCCTACTCCAGGGGATCTTGCCAACTCAGGGACCAAACCAGCACCCCCTGTGTCTTCTTCATTGGCAGGTGGATGCTTTACCGCTGTGCCACCTGGGAAGCCTCAGCAGCTAGTCAGTTACTATTAAATTATTTATTCATAAAAGTAAATCTTATTGAGGACCAGAAAACAGTTAAGGTCCTTGGGATATATTTGTTATTTGTTTTCAATAAAAAAGAAAGCAAAATATATATGTAAATTATACACTGAATTAAAAAGTGGTAGTTGCTATGAAAAAATAGACCTGGGTAAGAGGGCTTGAGAGAGTTGAAGCAGCCTGAGGGAAGCATGTTCCATTATATATGGAAAGGTCATGTGGGTATATACACACACTCATACATAAGTACACCCATACTTACACGTATGCATAGTGAAAGTGAAAGTGTTAGTCTCTCAGTCATATCTGACTCTTTGCAATCCCATGGACTATAGCCTGTCAGGTCCCCTGCCCATGGGATTTTCCAAGCAAGAATACTGGAGTGGGTTGCCATTTCTTTCTCCAGGGGATCTTCCAAACCCACATGTGTATGCATATGCTAATGTATACACATATATCCATTCATTTATATATATATATATATATATGAACACACACACATATATATATATAAACTCTGTATCTATAAAACTCTCTCTGTTTATATATAAATATATATAAAAAACTCTGTCTCCTAATTTTTTTTGAATTTGTATCTACTTCATTTTGTATATATGATATGTATATGTATATGCACATGCTGTTGCTACTGCTGCTGCTGCTAAGTCGCTTCAGTCGTGTCCTACTCTATGCGACCCCACAGACGGCAGCCTACCAGGCTCCCCTGTCCCTGGGATTCTCCAGGCAAGAATACTGGAGTGGGTTGCCATTTCCTTCACTAATGCATGAAAGTGAAAAGTGAAAGTGAAGTCGCTCAGTCGTGTCTGACTCTTAGCAACCCCGTGGACTGCAGCCCACCAGGCTCCTCCGTCCATGGGATTTTCCAGGCAAGAGTACTGGAGTGGGGTGCCATTGCCTTCTCCAGTATATGCACATACACACATATATATGTATAAGCATATGTATATATACACATACATATACAAGTCTAATTCCTAAAGTTAAAACTATTTTCACTTGAACTCATAATCTTACTTTAATGCAATTTACTTTTCTCTTCTTCACTATATGTTTGTCTTTGTGCCATCTTTACCTTTCTCTTTATTTATTTATCTATTTATACATTTTTTATTTGTTTAATGCTGACATGCATATAAATTACTCTGGTCCACCACTTTCATTTCAGCTGCTTCAGCTCCTCAGAGTTCTATTTTCTTTCCTTTCAGATCTGACCTCTCACTTTCCCCTTATTAGTTGGCAGGCCATTGCTTTTACTTCCCTGCTCTTCTATATCAGTGAGCATTTAAGAGATGAGCAATGTCTAGAATTGTAAATCTTACACTTTCTCTTGCTAGCTTTTAGTAGGCCATGAATTTTAGATGAGATTTTCTTCTTACAACATAACATACAGCTTTTGAACACAAACTTCATCAGCCCCTCCTGATGTCTGCCTACCCTCCTCCTAGCATGCCCTGCTTACTGAGTACAGCTTTATATAATGTTTGGTTAGTATTGTGTGAACAATTTTTATTAACAATTTAAAAATCCTATCTTTCAGCAGTCAGTGTTTACATATACAGTTATTTGTACTGAATATTACTTTTCTTTTAATAAATATATTTTAAATCCTTAACTTTATATTGCATATGTACGTTCCCAGTAGTTTAAGGAAGTGCATTTTCTGTGTCAAGTTATCAAAGTATCTACCTCTTTTATTCTTCTTTTTGGTCAAATTATTTCTTAAATAGTTTCACATTACCTCAGTCAATATCACTGATTATTCACAGTGCAATATATGAAAATTTCAATGGATACTACAAGTAAGCTTCCAGTCATTCTGTAATACTTTCTCTTTGGCTTGTGTTTGAATCACATTTTATGAATATCATTAGAGGTAAAGTTATCTAATTAAATATATTGTATAAAACAGCAGGAAAAGCTCTAATGGCAATAGTTCCACCTTTTATTTTCTTCAAAAAATACTAATATAGTCCATGGTTTCCATTATGCAAATACTCCTGTATGTCCAACTAATGAATATTTGGGAGAAGATAATCTAAGTTCTCCATAAATTAGCTATAGTACTGTTTCTTATTATTTACCTCATTTGATGCTCCGTATGTCAATAATATCAGTAAATTAGATATATATTATTTCATTTCATCTCCTCACGGACTTACACAAATTGTTAGTGCATGCTTTCAATTTTTTTTTTTTTTTAACTACAGACATTTGTCTTTCCTTGTTAAATAAAAAAGTGGGGCATTTTCCTAACAGGAAGTTGGCATTAGATTGCATCTGTAAAATATTAAACTAAAAATTGATATAGGATTATTTTTATTTAATTATGAGCCACAAATCCCATTACTTTAAGGCTTCAATCTATTTTTAATGAATATTGAAACTGTGTGTGCAAAGTCGCTTCAGTTGTGTCCTATTCCTTGCTAACCCGTGGACTATAGCCCACCGGGCTCCTCTGTCCAGGGAATTCTCCAGGCAAAAATACTGGAGTGGGTTGGCATTTCCTTCTCCAGAGGATCTTCCCTACACAGGGATCCAACCCACATGTCTTATGTCTTCTGCATCAGGAGGCGGGTTCTTTCCCACTAGCACCACCTGGGAAAGATTGACTACCTCTGTTTTTATGAATTCTAAGTCCATGTGGGAATAGGAATGCCTGGTAAGCAGAATCTGGCAGTGATATTTTATGATATTATGTGATCTCCAGTAAGCCTGATCTTCCCAACCCAGGGATGGAACCCAGGTCTCCCGCATAGCAGGCAGACACTTTAACCTCTGATCCACCAGGGAAGCCCACAAAATGGATCAGACTTTGCCTAATACAGACAGGGATACTTTCACAGAGCACATGCCATGGTTCTCGAATTCCCTCCCACCAAATCCACTGCCTTCCTATCATAATACTTTAGCCACTCATATCTATTTAATAAGGAGCTGATCATCCCCAAAGGTCCAGCTCACCTGCAGAAAACTGAGCAATTGCATATTATCTTATTCATGTGAGTAGCCTTCCAGACTTTTCTGTCCATGGAATTTTTCAGGCAAGAATACTGGAGTGGGTTGCCATTTCCTACTCCAGGAAAGGAGATGCATGGGCAAGCAGCTTCTTTAGCACTGAATCACCTGGGAAGCTCCTATTCATTGCTAAGCACATAATATCTGAAATTTTCATATTACAAAGAGAATGTGAAGTCGCTCAGTTGTGTCCGATTCTTTGTGACCCCATGGACTGTAGCCTACCAGGCTCCTCTGCCCATGGGATTTTCCAGGCAAGAATACTGGAGTGGGTTGTCATTTCCTTCTCCAGGAGATCTTCCCGACCCAGGGATTGAACCCGGGTCTCCCGCATTGTAAGCAGATGCTCTTACTATGACATAAATCCTTGCCTCCCCAACTCATGCAACAAATATCCTAAGCAATCTTCATCATTCTTAATCTACAGACTTGTTGACAGGGACCGCAATAAAACATAAGGATCTAGCTCTCCTGATCTTAACACATTCTTTCTGAGTTAGCTTGGAGACAAAGAAAGGAAAGGTATCGTGTAGATATTCGGACAAGCAAAACAGTTCCTACTTAAATAAAAAGTATCTTTCATCAACTAATGTAATAAACTTGAAAAAATAGTCTATTTCCTAAGAACTTGTTAACAGTATTTTAATTCAGGTAATTGGATAGCATTATAAATAATATTGGGCCTTAAATTTTACCTCACACAAATTAAAAACAAAACTACTGTGGTAGGTATCCTCTCCATGTTTTGAAATCAGTACTGAGTTTTGATAAAATATCTCTCCAACAATGGATTTAAGGATACTGACTATCATCATTATGTTATCTAGTCCATGGGTAATATGGCGTTTTGAGTCTTCCTCTGCATAATGAAGAGTATTTTATTTTATTTATTATTATTTTTATTTAAATTTATTTATTTTAATTAGAGGCTAATTACTTTACAATATTGTATTGGTTTTGCCATACATCAACATGAATCCGCCACGGGTGTACATGTGTTCCCAATCCTGAACCCCCCTCCTACCTCCCTCCCCATACCATCCCACTGGGTTATCCCAGTGCACCAGCCCCAAGCTTCCTGTATCCTGCATCAAACCTGGACTCACGATTCATTTCTTTTATGATATTATGCCTGTTTCAATGTCATTCTCCCAAATCATCCCACCCTCTCCCTCTCCCACAGAGTCCAAAAGACTGTTCTATACATCTGTGTCTCTTTTGCTGTCTCGCATACAGGATTATTGTTACCATCTTTCTAAATTCCATATATATGCATTAGTATACTGTATTGGTGTTTTTCTTTTTGGCTTACTTCACTCTGTATAATAGGCTCCAGTTTCATCCACCTCATTATAAATGAAGAGTATTTTAAAAATGATTATTATACATAAACATTGCATTTATATAATGTGCATCTTAAACTGAAGAATATCATGACACTATGATCACACAAGGTTGTGCATTTTGTCTCAGAGAGGTTAACATTGAAAGTAAGTAAGTCTTCATCTATCTTCATACCAAAGTGTTGTGGTGTATTTTTAAATATACTATGTTTGTGAGTCTGTGATGCTAATCACAGAAAAAAATATAATAACAATAAAAGGATGTAAATAAAAATAAGTTCACATCTAATATTGGAAAGAAATGAAAGAGTCACATTTGTTTTTCTCCATGAATAGGATGAATATACATACGTTTATTACTATAAACATTTTAGCACATTATTTAAATCCTTTTTTCCCCATAAAATGAATTTCATGTTTGACTGAAAATATTTCTTTAATTTTGAATTATTGTGAAAACACATTTAAAGCAATGTAGCTTTAACATGAAATGAACTTTTTATCTGTAATAGCTATATTTTATAATGTTTATCATTGAATTATTCATATAGTTCCAGAATTCAAAGGTTGTAGTAAAGGACATTAGAACTTATCTGACTAAAGTATTTATTTCCATCTATTCTAATTCTAGGGGAAAAACCAAAAACCAAAATATAAAAATAAACATACATACAGAGGTATATACATATATACACATACCATATTAGTATATATATTTACTCAGTCTACCAATTCAAATGCTAATCTATGCTATAGATACCACTACAGACAAATCCAGAAATAAAGGAATTCGTTACCAGCATTCTAGGCATCCCTTAGCCCAGTCAACCTGACACATAAAATTAACCATCATAGCACACATATTTAAAAGATCCATGAAAAGCTGACAGAAGACTCTCACGCACACGAGTGAAACTTGTCTACTGGTAGGTTTCACTGTTGGCTGTTTTGATATGAACCAAGTGGTTCAATTGATGTTCAAAAAATGGAATAATTAACAGAAATTTTTTTTTCTTTAGATAATCCACATTTTTTTAATCCTGTCCAGAAGTGTAGGTTTAACCTGGAAGCCTACATGCTGTTTTCCTGTGAATTATATATTTCATATGATTCAGTGAGGACTTTTTTCATTGAAATATATCTGACATATAACATTATGTAAGTTTAAAGTATACACCATGTTGATTTGATACATTTATACATTGCAGTGACTGTCATTATTAACCTTAGCTACTACCCTTATTAGGTCACAAATTATGTCTTTTTTGCAGTTGAGAATAATTAAGATCCAATGTCTCTTAGTAGGTTTGATATTTATAATACAACGTTGTCATCTATAATCACCAGGTTAGATTTATTTTATCTACTAGTTGCAAGTTTGTACCCACCCCCGAGGCCCTGGCAACTACCATTTTACTCTCTGTTTTTACAAATTCAGCTTCCTTTTATCCCCCCACTTTTAAGGGACTAACTGGAGGTACATTTGAGTTTAGAGGGTTCTTTATAAAATAAAATTTTTGTATAATTGTTTTTAAAAAAGGAAAGTTACACATTGAAATCTAACTTTTCTGACATGCTTTAATTTTATTTTTATGACATAATCATTTGGGACTTTAATATAAGCATATTGTAAACTATTATTCTAACTACTAGCAATTAATAGTAAGCAAAATGCAATTCAATTAAGTGTAATTAATTTAAATGTACCTGTTATTATTTTGAATATAAACAACAAAAATAAAATTCATTTATTGCCAAAGAGAAAGATAAATAAAATACTTTACAAACTATTTTGACTAGTTTTACAAAAAAGAATGAGTTAAGTCTACTTGGCTTAATACAGAAAAATTCTAATTTAATCCCACTCAGATTTATCCAGTTATTATTTCAAGATTCTGTGAAGGCTATTAAATATTAGATAAGTTAATAAATCCTGGTATTTAAACATCTGGCACTTAAATTACAAAATGAAATGGCATGTTGTGTTTAATCAAAATTAATTGATGTTGTTAAAGAAATCGCACCTATCTGTAACAGTTTCTTGACAAATATAAACCTGAAAATAACTAAAAGCAACGCTTTTTTAAACAGGAGCATTATTTTTCAGAGGTATAATTATTTTCCTTCAGCTCTATTTGAGAGAATAGGATTGACACATGTATATTATCATATGTAAAATAGATGACCAGTGCAAATTCAATGCATGAAGCAGGGCACTCAAAGTCGGTGCTCTGGGACAACCCAGAGGGATGGGATGGGGAGGGAGGTAGGAGGGGGGCTCAAAATGGGGAAACACGTGCACCCGCGGGAGATTCATGTCAATGTATGGCAAAAACCACCACAATATTTTAAAGAATTATCCTCCAATTAAAATGTTAATTAATTAATAAAATAAAAATCACAGATCCTATAAGTTAAATTAGACAGCAATTAAATTTGATAATGTTATACATTTTGGAATATATTTAAATGATTCCATTACATATTTTATTCATTTAGCAAATCCAACAGGAATTTAGAGAATGTTCTCCATTCCCCGCACTCAACAATTTCAGCATTTAGTTTACATTATACCTTTCAACTGAAAATGTGGCACACGTACACACACAGAGGCACACATATAAACTAATTTAGCAGTAACAGGATTTCTACCCAATAGATGTGGATGACCTTCCTTAAGTTTAGATATTTATCACTGATTTGTTCATCCCTGATCTGTCTATTCAATGTTCTCTAAAGTTACCAAGTGTCCTCCTAAAGTAACATGTAAGCAGGTTCAAATGGCTATTTAATTTTAATTTTCCTAAACAATCACAGTCAGTGTTTTCAGGCTACTATGACAAATTACTAAAGACTGCTTCTGCTGCTGCAAAGACTAGGCAGCTTATAAATGACAGAAATTCATTTCTCAGTTTTGGAGGCTGAAAGCTTGAGATTGGGGTGCCAGTATGGTTGGGTTCCTGTGAATACTTCCCTTTCTTGTTCATAGACAGCCTTCTTCTAAGTGTCCTCACACTGAAAGACAGGAAGAGTGAGATCTGGGGCTCTTCTATAAGAGTACAGATCTCATTTATGAAGGCTGCATCCTCAAGACCTTGTACCCCCATCTCTCCAAGAATTTTCACAGTTTTTTGTGATCCACAGTCTAAGGCTTAGCATAGTCAATGAAGCAAAAGTGGATTTTTTTTCTGGATCCTCTTTGCTTTCTCTATGATCCAACAAATGCTAGCAATTTGATCTCTGGTTCCTCTGCCTTTTCTAAACCCAGCTTATACATCTGGAAGTTCTCTGTTTAAATGCTGCTGAAGCTCAGCTTGAAAGATTTAGAGCATTACCTTGCTAGCATATGAAATGAGTGCACTTGAATGTAAGTGTAAACATTCTTTGGCATTGCCCTTCTTTGGAATTGGAATGAACACTGATATTTTCCAGTCCTGTGGCCACTGCTGAGTTTTTCAGATTTGCTGACACACTGAGTGTAGCATTTTAAAAAAATATTTATTTTTAATTGGCGGAAAATTGCTTTACAATATTGTGTTGGATTCTGCCATACATCAACGTGAACCAGCTGTAAGTATACATATATCCCCTCGCTCTGGAACCTCCTTCGAACCTCGCAAGCCATCCAAGCACTTTAACAGCATCCTCTTCTAGGATTTTAAATAGCTCATATGGAAGTCCATCACTTCCACTAGCTTTTTTCCTTGTAACGCTTCCTAAGGGCCCCTTGATTGGCATACCTGTCTCCTGAGAAACTTGTATGCAGATAAAGAAGCCACAGTTAGAACCAGACATGGAACAAAGGACTGATTCAAAATTAGGAAAGGAGAACATTGGGCCAGTATATTGTCACTCTGCTTATTCACCTTATATGCAGAATACAAAATGTGGAATGCTGGGCTAGATGAATCACAAGCTAAACTCAAGTTTGCCAGGAGAAATATCAACACCTCAAATATGCAGATGACACCACCCAAAGGGCAGAAAGTGAAGAGGGACTGAAGAGCCTCTTGGTGAGGGTGAAAGAGAATGAAGGTTGGCTTAAAATTCAACATTCAAAAAACTAAGATCATGGGTTCTAGTTTCATCACTTCATAGCAAATAGATGGGAAAAAGTAGGAACAGTGGCAAGACTTTATTTTCTTGGGCTCCAAAATCACTACAGAAAGTGACTGCAGCCATGCAAATAAAAGATGTTTGCTCCTTGGAATGAAAGTTATAACAAAACTAGACATCATATTAAAAGGCAGAGTCATCGCTTTGTCAACAAAGGTCCATATAGTCATAGATGTGGTATTTCCAGTAGTCATGTATTGATGTGAGAGCTGGATCATAAAGAAGACTGAGCATTGAAGAATTGATGTTTTTGAATTGTGGTGCTGGAGAAGACTCTTGACAGTCCCTTGGACAGCAAGAAGGTCAAACCCAGTCAATCCTAAAAGAAATCAACCCGGAATATTGATTGGAAGGACTGATGCTGAAGTAGAAGCTCCAATACTCTGGCCACCTGATGTGGAAAAGACTTCAAAGCTGGGAAAAATTGAAGGTAAAAGAAGTGGGTGGCAGAGGATGAGATGGTTAGATAGCATCATCATACCAAAGGACATGAATCTGAGCAAACTCTGGGAGATAGTACAAGACAGAGGAGCCTGGCTTGCTGCAGTCCAAGGGGTCCCAAAGAGTTGGACGTGATTTAAGGACTAAATAACAACAATCACCCTCATGACCTAATCATTTCTCAAAGGTTCCACCTCCAAATTATATCACTTTGGGGGTTAAATTTCAATATATGAATTTGAGAGGAACACAAGTATTTGGTCTACACCAATCACTCTATACTACTATTGATTATTTTTTTAATTAAAATAAAAACATATTGCATGCTGACTATACTCCAGAAACTTTTCAAAGAACTTCACATTTAATCTTTAAAATATCCCTTTGCAGAAGGTCTCTGTTATCTCTGATTACAGGTCATGAGGACAGCAGTTAGCTAACTTGACCAAGACTATAAACCTCTAAATGTCTGAACTGGAATTCAAACCCAGGACTGTTACTCTCCTAAGTATGGTCTTGCTTTTCCAGAAGTTTCTCATTTTCTGAGAAGGGCATACACATATTAAAGAAAACTATATTCAAAAGAGAAAATAAGAATACCGATATTGCTTCTTTCAACATGACAATGATCTTGATTCCCATATATAATTTAGCATTTTAAGAAATTCATTTGAAATCATAGGCATAATCAACTTTTAGACAACATAGTGAATACAATTTAAATCCCATGGTGTGTTTTGCTATCATTTAGCATGAAATCTACAAAAGTTTGCCTTGAGGGTATATTCTGACAGGATAGTGTTAAAAGATAATATGAAATTAGACAGTTTCTACAGCAATATGCTCCACCTTAAGATAAGGTCCAAGAAAATAATTGTTTTAAGACAGCACACTGAGATTTGGGGGGAGGCTGTCAGGACATTTAAATGTAACAAAACACATCATGCACCATACAAATATAAACCTCATTTGCATTTTCACACCAACAAAGAGCTAGCTATTTGAGAAAAATATACATAAAGTATTAAATTGCAGAAAATAACATTTCCTATAAAAATTCCATTTACTCAACAGGAGGATCTCAGTTTTAAGATGACATCTTTCCCCCACAAGTGTGTTAACCCTGCTCCCAGTCATTATGTTGGTATAGAGGCAAAGTTTTCTCCAAGTATTATTTGATCTTGCAAACTGATTCCAGAGTCACTAAACCATGACAATAACAGAATGAAGAGGCTAATCCCTTTATTGTTTTTTTTTTCTTTTAACTTGGCCAAAGAATTAGAGAAAATGGGGAAGTCCTTTTTCCCCAGAATCTTATAACTGTCTTTTCCCTGCAGATATGACTGGCACAGTCACTAGAGACAGGAGTGAGTCACAGCACATAACTCAAATTCACAGCTGCAGATGGTTTTGTGGTTCAGAGCAACCCTCTTCCGCCAATAATTTTTAGAAAATAAAATAAGAGAAGGCAAAAGTGTAAAGAGAATGTAAGCAATAGAAGCTACTTCAAATCGAATAAAATACTTATATTTTATTAATCAGTGCATTAAATAAAACTATGAGATACAATCATATCCAGGCTCAAATAGAGCTAGTCTCTTGAACTTTGTTGGTGGTGCAGAGGATAACAATCTGCCTGCCAATTCAGGGGACACAGTTTCAATCCCTGATCGGGGAGGATTCCACATGCCATGGAGCAACTAAGCTTGTGCACCACAGCTACTGAGCCTGTGCGCCCACAGCCTATGCTCCTCGACATGGGAATTTGCCACAATGAGAAGCCAGTGCAGAGCGACGAGAGTGACCCCTCATTCACCACAACTAGAGAAAGCCCATTCACAGCAGTGAAGACCCATTGCAACCATAAATAAATAAATAATTTTGAGTTAAAAAAAAAAAAAAAAGAAAAAGAAAAACTAGCCTCTAACAAAATGTGAAGGACATGGCAATCAACTTTGTAAATCAGTTTTCATAATGACATTTTATCTGGCTATCAATTTTTTAAAAAAACTAAAGCTCCATTCAAACCAAAAACATAATTCTAAAGACAGAATATATATGCACATGTAGATATAGAAACACACACACATATATTAGTGTCAGGAAAACTTAGAGAAACTAGAAATGGCTCTAGCAAGTCTAGCAATGGCTCTTAGATTCCAATTAAACTAATTTTATATTTTTTAAAAAAAGGGAATTTAGGGGCTATATAGGCATAATTTGTTATGTTTTAAAATTATGCATATTATACAAGTAATTGAACAAGCATTATCTCTTTGTAAGATAAATTTTGTAAACAATTGTCTTGCTTATTTCTATTTTTTTAACCCAAATTTAGGGCTTAAGTGTTTTAAAAATATGCTATCTCCCTGTCAGCAAGTCCTTTTCTATCTCCCTGGTTTGATTTATACTTAGTATATTGAATGTGCTCTACATTTTCTGAAGACAGAGAGTATAATTGATACTGTCATAATATTAGGAAAAGAAAGTACTTTAATGTAAAGAGAATAAACATCCATTCAGATAGAACTGAGTTTGAATTGGAACTATATTTCTTAGTATGCGACTATAGGTGAATTTCTAAACCACCTTGAGTCTCAAACTCCTGTATCTATTTAGTAATAGAATTAGTAGTACCTATATTGAAAAATGTTTATAGGCTTTGAAATTCTGTTTATAATGCATTTCTGATGCTGCTGCTGCTAAGTCGCTTCAGTCGTGTCCAACTCTGTGCGACCTCAGAGATGGCAGCCCACCAGGCTCCTTCATCCATGGGATTGTCCAGGCAAGAGTACTGGAGTGGGGTGCCATTGCCTGCTCCATTATAATGCATTAGGATGTGTTAATATTCTAAAACTTGCATTCTCCAATATGGAAGACACTAGCCAAATGTGGCTATTAAACAAATAAAATGTGACTACGTACTGAAACTGAGATAATGCATTTCTAATTATATTTTATTAATTGATTCAGTTCAGTTCAGTTCAGTTCAGTGGCTGGGTCGTGTCCAACTCTTTGTGACCCCATGAATCGCAGCACGCCAGGCCTCCCTGTCCACACCAACTCCCAGAGTTCACTCAAACTCACGTCCATCGAGTTGGTGATGCCATCCAGCTATCTCATCCTCTGTCGTCCCCTTCTCCTCCTGCCCCAATCCCTCCCAGCATCAGAGTCTTTTCCAATGAGTCAACTCTTCGAATGAGGTGGCCAAAGTACTGGACTTTCAGCTTTAGCATCATTTCTTCTAAAGAACACTCAGGGCTGATCTCCATTAGAATGGACAGGTTGGATCTCCTTGCAGTTCAAGGGACTCTCAAGAGTCTTCTCCAACAAAACAGTTCAAAGGCATCAATTCTTCAGCACTCAACCTTCTTCACAGTCCTACTCTCACATCCATACATGACCACTGGAAAAACCATAGCCTTGACTAGATGGACCTTTGTTGGCAATATAATGTCTCTGCTTTTCAATATGCTATCTAGGTTGGTCATAATTTTCCTTCCAAGGAGTAAGCATCTTTTAATTTCATGGCTGTGGTCACCATCTGCAGTGATTTTGGAGCCCAGAAAAATAAAGTCAGCCACTGTTTCCACTGTTTGCCCATATATTTCCCATGAAGTGATGGGACCAGATGCCATGATCTTCGTTTTCTGAATGTTGAGCTTTAAGCCAACTTTTTCACTCTCCTCTTTCACTTTCATGAAGAGGCTTTTTAGTTCCTCTTCACTTTCCGGCATAAGGGTGGTATCATCTGCATATCTGAGGTTATTGATATTTCTCCCAGCAATCTTGATTCTAGCTTGGGCTTCTTCCAGCCCAGCGTTTCTCATAATGTATTCTGCATAGAAGTTAAATAAGCAGGGTGACAATATACAGCCTTGACATACTCCTTTTCCTATTTGGAACCAGTCTGTTGTTCCATGTCCAGTTCTAACTGCTGTTTCCTGACCTGCATGTAGGTTTCTCAAGAGGCAGGTCAGGTGGTCTGGTATTCCCTCCTCTTTCAGAATTTTCCACAGTTTATTGTGATCCACACAGTCAAAAGCTTTGGCATAGTCAATAAAGCAGAAATAGATGTTTTTCTAGAACTCTCTTCCTTTTTCTATGATCCACGGATGTTGGCAATTTGATCTCTGGTTCCTCTGTCTCTTCTAAAACCAGCTTGAACATCTGGAAGTTCACGGTTCAGGTATTGCTGAAGCCTGGCTTGGAGAATTGTTATTAGTTTTCATTTAATTTAAGAAATTGACCAATATTATTATGAATTGACAAACTTTAAAATATTTAAATTAATGTAAATTATTGTATATGAGTATTATTAATTAGTTAATTTAAAAACTGATCATATCATTTCAAAATATAATCAATATAAAATTTTTGATGAAATGATTGATAAAATATGGAAAATTTTAAGTATGCTTGCAACAGTTTGGATATGTGAATCTAATTTTTCATTCCTAAATTTTATGAATGATTGTAAGATATTTCATTAAAAATTTGTATATTAGTTTCATTTGAAATGAATGTATTTTGTATATATTAGGCAAAATTAAATATCTTGTTAATTCAATATGTTTCTTTTTATGTTTTTAATGTGGCTACTAAAAATTTAAAATTGTGTGCCTACACATATTTCTAGTGGCTAGCATTGCTGTACTGTGCTGTGCTTAGTCATTGGCATTGCTATATAGATACTGTTTGTCATTAAGCATACTGAAAAATAACAAGCTATAATTCTGGGAGAAGAAAAGATAATTGTTTCTTTTTCTTTTCTTTTTTTTTTTACCAGTCAATGGGTTTTGCCTTTGGCTTCATATTAGGGTTACCTCGAGAGCCTGAAAAAACAAAAACAAAAAAACTCCCAAGTGTGGACTCTACCACAGAATAAAACAATTACGTCTGCAGCTGAGAAACTCTGTTCTAGATTTAAAATAAAACATATTTTTGCATCTGGGAAAGAAAGGATCAAAAAGTCTCAGCTGAGAAGCAAACTTCACTTTAGAGTAAGTGAGTGAAAGTTGCTTGGTTGTATCGAACTCTTTGTGACCCCATGGACTATACAGTCCATGGAACTCTTCAGGCCAGACTACTGAAGTGGGTAGCCTTTCCTTTCTCCGGTAGATCTTCCCAAACCAGGAATCAAACCCAGGTCTCCCACATTGTGGGTGGATTCTTTACCAGCTGAGCCACAAAGGAAGCCCAAGAATACTGGAGTGGGTGGCCTATCCCTTCTCCAGCAGATCTTCCTGACCCAGGAATCAAACCGGGGTCTCCTGCATTGCAGGTGGATTCTTTACCAACTGAACTATCAGGGAAGCAGAATTTACAGTAACTCTTCATCCCCTTTTTCCTTTTCTAAGTCTTTTTGTATATTTCATTTTTTACACAGTGACGAGGTCTGTATAATAGAATCATGAACACCTAAAGGTAGAAAGGATCTTGGAGTCAATAAGAGCAACCTCTCAGTCACCGTGGGCTATGTTCCTAAGTTACTCACCTAGACCCTGTTGAGCACTTCCCAGGAGATGGGTACAAGGAAGTAGTGGTGCATTCAATGTAGTCACATGAAATCACCTGATGTTCCTTTTTTATCCAAATCATATCATTTTTTAGTTTCCATTTCTCAATGAATGTCTTTTGCAAATACATTTTTTTTTCTAGTCTGTGGCTTATCTTTTCATTTTCTTGATACCATCTTTCACAGAGCAGATTTTTTAAATAATTTTAATGAAGTCCAGATTATCAAAGATGTCTTTCATAGATTTTGCCTTTGATATCGTACCTAAAAAGTCTTGGCCAGGGTCATTGTCTATGTGTATGTGTGTGAAAGTTAATATTTTTTATCCATTCATTTATCAATGAACACAAGCAACACAAGTTGCTTCCATTTATGATCTTGACTATCATAAATAATGTTACAATGAACAAAGGAGTGCAGATACCATTTTGAGCTAGAGTTTTCATTTTCTTCAGATAAATACCTAGAAATGGAATTTCTGGATCATATATTAGTTATATTTTTAATTTTTTGAAGAACATTCATACTTTTTTCTCTACCAATAGAGCACAAGTGCTCCCTTTTCTCCACAACCTCAATAACACTTGTTATATCTTTTTGATAGTAGCCATTCTAACTGGTATGAGATGATCTCACTGTGGTTTTCATTTGCTTTTCCTTGAATATTAATGATGATGCATCCTGTTGCCCATTTGCATGCGTTCTTTGGAAAAATGTCTGTTCAGATATTCTGCCCATTTTTTACTGAATTGTTTGATGAATATATTGCTATTGATTTTGCTATTTGCTATTTTTAGGTTTGCTATTGAGCATTGCTATTTGTTTGATGAATTTTTGCTACTGAGTAGTTATTTAGCATTCTCTATTATTGAATTATATTAACCATTAAGTTATATTTCATGTACATAAAAGGTAAATATTTTAATAGTCTCCAACTGAATTGAATCTCTTAGCAATATGAACACATATATACAAAAACCATAAATACACACATGTACTTACAGCAATATTTGGGCTGCTATATATCGGTTCAGTGGTTAAGAATCTGTCTACCGATACAGGAGGCTATTTTGATTCCTTGATTGGGAAGATCCCCTGGAGAAGGGAATGGCAACCCACACCAGTGTTCTTGCCTGAGAAATCCCATGGACAGAGGAGCCTGGTAGGCTACAGGCCATAGGGTCACAAAAGAGTCAGACATGACTTAGCAACTAAACAACAACAACAACTGCTATATATAGTACAGTTTTGGCCTAAAGTTTATTTGCTTACATATAAATAGTTATAAAATCATCTTTTGATTACTATTTGCCTCAGTTCAGTTCAGTTCAGTTCAGTCCAGTCGCTCAGTCGTGTCCGACTCTTTGCGACCCCATGAATTGCAGCACACCAGGCCTCCCTGTCCATCACCAACTCCTGGAGTTCACTCAGACTCACGTCCATCGAGTCAGTGATGCCATCCAGCCATCTCATCCTCTGTTATCCCCTCCTCCTCCTGCCCCCAATCCCTCCCAGCATCAGACTCTTTTCCAATGAATCGACTCTTCGCATGCTGTGGCCAAAGTACTGGAGTTTCAGCTTTAGCATCATTCCTTCCAAAGAAATCCCAGGGCTGATCTCCTTCAGAATGGACTGGTTGGATCTTCTTGCAGCCCAAGGGACTCTCAAGTGTCTTCTCCAACACCACAGTTCAAAAGCATCAATTCTTCGGCGGTCAGCTTCCTTCACAGTCCAACTTTTTGCCTAGCACATATTTTTTTCACATATTCGCTTTGAAGTCATCCCTTTGTACTTTAGCAGGCTTCATATTTTTAAAATGTAGCTATGTATTTTTTTCTTCTACTGTTATATAATCATCTTTTATTTGACAATATGCTTCATTCATATTTTAGTAATTAATGCTACATATTCATTTCTGAAACCACATATCAGTTTTCTATGAATATCATTGCCATTTCTCTGTTAAACTTCATGCACTCCTTTCTAAACTCATCTTACATAGTTATGTATATCCCCTGAAGAATAATTTATGGTGGCTATAAATTATAGCTAAAATTAACCATTTTGCAATTAAGCCAGCATAGCAGTTTTTCTCTTGGGTTAGAATGAATTATCATTGTTTACCAGGACATCAGACTAATAAGTTAGACAATAGTTTGAAGCTTTGATGGAATTTAATTATTTTTATGCCCTGGATTCTTGCACAAATAGAAAGAAGCCATGCATCAAGTGAGTTTACAGAAATTATCTATGACAAGATCTTTCTTAGCCTTATGCTAATTTAGTGGAATTGAAATAATTGTTTGTCTTTTGGTTTAAATTTTTCATTTTGCTTTATTTTCTTTGGCTGCATGCCTATGGGCCATAGTGGAATTCGGGAAAGCTAAGTGTTCATACAGTGTTTATCTGCTTTTTAACACTACGATCCATGTTCTATCTGTTTCCGCTTATGGTTCTTTATCCAAGAATATGTTCATTAAAGGTTATACGTAAGGCATGAATCATCTATCGAGGCACCCTACAGCTTTTTCTTTATACTCAGTTCGTCAAGTATGGTACCAATTATCACACCTAAAATCCAATCAAGTGATATGAGCATGATGACTTTCACATATTTCTACTTAATGAGCTCTCACATGCACTCTCATTCTGTGTTACCTACAGACATGCTTTTGAGTAATATGCTATCAAAGTTTGAACATCAAATCAACTGATTTCACTCCAGATTCACACTCTAACTTAATTTATGATAGTCTCTAGATTGTTTCAGCAATTTTTTCTATTCTTTTAGACTATAAAATTTTTAGTAATTTTTGCTTCTGGTTACCTTTCTACATCTCCTCTAAAACTCATAATTTACTTTTTGAAAGTTTTTGTATATATCTCTTTATCTCCATAAACAGTACCAGAGCTTCTACATTTCTTACTGAAATTATTTCAATGTCATCTAACTGCCTTTTTTGTTTTGTTAAATAAGCAAAGATTGTTTTAAAATTCTTTAGTAATTTAAATTACAAATTTTACCACTTTTACATACCTTTCATGTATTTTAATTTTTTTATGTTAGTTTAACTATGTTTTTTTATGTATGTTTAACATACATAAAATAGTTAAACTATTTTTTATGTATGTTTAACTAACTATCATGTTAGTCTTTTTGTCTAAAATATACTTAACTATTGCATTTTATCTAAATTCAAATTTAACTATCATTATTTTATAGTAACATACATATAGTACTATATACAATTTATTAAGTACTCATTTTGCAACATAGAAACATATGCTAAAAATACCTTGTGTTTAAAACTCTGAACTATTCCTCATACAATAAATATTGCTCTATTTTATGGTGTATCTTATTTTCATAGAAATAATTTTCCCTTATCTAACTAAAATGTATACATATCTCTGTTCTTCCACACATCATCTTTATATGGCCAATTGTTTATGTGTCTGCAATGTATGAGACTATTATTGCCTCAAGGGCAGAGATGATGCCTTGTTCATCTTTAATTCTCTAGCATATAATACAGTGCTCAGTAGATAGTATTTATTTGGTATTTGCTTGTGAATTGAATTGAAAGTGGTTTACAAATGTTTCTCAAAATTAAAAAGCCAGTAACACATGATTTTCAAGTGATTCTATAAATGGAACTGAATAGGTTATATATTTTTCCTTAGATTATCATCTATTACAAATAAATACTGACTTCTTCAATATTTTAACAGGAACTAGTATAGTACATTATTGCAATTTTAACTCATGACAGTGAGACATCTTTTGCATAAACAAAATCAAAGGAGCCATTAAAATTATTATTAAAATTATTATTTACTACCACTTACATGTGTTCTTTGGAAGGACTGATGCTAAGCTGAAACTCCAATACTTTGGCTACCTCATGTGAAGAGTTGACTCATTGGAAAAAACTCTGATGCTGGGAGGGATTGGGGGCAGGAGGAAAAGGGATGAGATGGCTGGATGGTATCACTGACTCCATGGACATGAGTTTGGGTGAACTCCAGGAGTTGGTGATGGACTGGGAGGCCTCACTTCAGTTCAGTTCAGTCGCTCAGTTGGGTCCGACTCTTTGCGACCCCATGAATCGCAGCATGCCATATTCACAGAAAACTAGTCAATATGATCACACGGACCACAGCCTTGTCTAACTCAATGAAACTAAGCCATGCCATGTGGGGCCACCCAAGACAGACGGGTCATGGTGGAGAGGTCTGACAGAACGTGGTCCACTGGACAAGGGAATGGCAAACCACTTCAATATTCTTGCCTTGAGAACCCAATGAACAGTATGAAAAGGCAAAATGATAGGATACTGAAAGAGGAACTCCCCAGGTCAGTAAGTGCCCAATATGTTACTGTAGATCAGTGGAGAAATAATTCCAGAGAGAATGAAGGCACAGAGCAAAAGCAAAAATAATACACAGTTGTGGATGTGACCAGTGATAGAAGCAAGGTCCGATGCTGTAAAGAGCAATATTGCATAGGAACCTGGAAAATCAGATCCATGATTCAAGGCCAATTGGAAGTGGTCAAACAAGAGATGGCAAGGGTGAACGTTGACATTTTAGGAATCAGTGAACTAAAACGGACTGGAATGGGTGAATTTAACTCAGATGACCATTATATCTACTACTCTGGACAGGAATCCCTTAGAAGAAATGGAGTAGCCATCATGGTCAACAAAAGAGTCTGAAATGCAGTACTTAGATGCAATCTTTAAAATGAAAGAATGATCTCTGTTCATTTCCAAGGTAAACCATTCAATATCATCGTAATCTAAGCCTATGCCCCAATTAGTAATGCTGAAGAAGCTGAAGTTGAACGGTTCTATGAAGATCTACAAGACCTTTCAGAACTAACACCCCAAAAAGATGTCCTTTTCACTATAGAGGAATGGAATGCAAAAGTAGGAACTCAAGAAACACCTAGAGTAACAGGCAAATTTGGCCTTGGAGTACAGAATGAAGCAGGGCAAAGACTAATAGACTTTTGCCCAGAGAATGCACTGGTTATAGCAAACACCCTCTTCAAACAACACAAGAGAAGACTCTACACATGGACATCACCAGATTGTCAGCACAGAAATCAGACTGATTATATTCTTTGCAGCCAAAGATGGAGAAGCTCTATACACTCAGCAAAAACAAGACCAAGAGCTGACTGTGGCTCAGATCATGAACTCCTTATTGCCAAATTCAGACTTAAATTGAAGAAAGTAGGGAACACCATTAGACTATTCAGGTATGGCTTAAATCAAATCCCTTATGATTATACAGTGGAAGTGAGAAATAGATTTAAGGGACTAGATGTGATAGACAGAATGCCTGATGAACTATGGACGGAGGTTTATGACATGGTAAAGGAGACAGGGATCAAGACCATCCCCATGGAAAAGAAATGCAAAACAGCAAAATGGCTGTCTGAGGAGGCCTTACAAATAGCTGTGAAAAGAAGAGAAGTGAAAGGCAAAGGAGAAAAGGAAAGATATAAACATCTGAATGCAGAGTTCCAAAGAATATCAAGCAGAATTAAGAATGCCTTCTTCAGTGATCAATGCAAAGAAATAGAGGAAAACCACAGAATGGGAAACTCTAGAGATCTCTTCAAGAAAATTAGAGATACCAAGGGAGCATTTAATGCAAAGATGGGCTCAATAAAGGACAGAAATGGTATGGACCTAAAAGAAGCAAAATATATTAAGAAGAGGTGGCAATAATACACAGAAGACCTGTACAAAAAAGAGCTTCACAACCCAGATAATTGGGATGGTGTGATCACTCACCCAGAGCCAGACATTCTAGAATGTGAAGTCAAGTGGGCCTTAGAAAGCATCACTATGAACAAAGCTAGTGGAAGTGATGAAATTTCAGTTGAGCTATTTCAATCCTGAAAGACGATGCTGTGAAAGTACTGCACTCAATATGCCAGCAAATTTGGAAAACTCAGCAGTGGCCACAGGACTGGAAAGGTCAGTTTTCATTCCAATCCCAAAGAAAGGCAATGCCAAAAAATGCTCAAACTACCTCACAATTGCACTCATCTCACATGCTAGTAAAGTTATGCTCAAAATTCTCCAAGCCAGGCTTCAGCAATACCTGAACCGTGAACTTCCAGATGTTCTAGCTGGTTTTAGAAAAGGCAGAGGAACCAGAGATCAAATGGCAACATCTGCTGAATCATCGAAAAAGTAAGACAGTTCCAGAAAAACATCTATTTCTGCTTTATTGACTATGCCAAAGCTTTTGACTGTGTGTATCACAATAAACTGTGGATAATTGTGAAAGTAATGGGAATATCAGACCACCTGACCTGCCTCCTGAGAAACCTATATGCTGGTCAGGAAGCAACAGTTAGAACTGGACATGGAACAACAGATTGGTTCCAAATAAGAAAAGGAGTACGTCAAGGCTGTATATTGTCACCCTACTTATTTAACTTATATACAGAGGACATCATGAGAAACGCTGGGCTGGAAGAAGCACAAGCTGGAATCAAGATTGCCGGGAGAAACATCAATAACCTCAGATATGCAGATGACACCACCCTTAAGGCAGAAAGTGAAGAGGAACTAAAAATCCTCTTGATGAAAGTGAAAGAGGAGAGTGAAAAAGTTGGCTTAAGCTCAACATTCAGAAAACGAAGATCATGGCATCTGGTCCCATCAATTCATGGCAAATAGATGGGGAAACAGTGGCTGACTTTATTTTTGGGGGCTCCAAAATCACTGCAGATGGGGATTACAGCCATGAACTTAAAAGATGCTTACTCCTTGGAAGAAAAGTTATGACCCACCTAGATAGCATATTAAAAAGCAGAGACATTACTTTGCCAACAAAGGTCTGTCTAGTCAAGGCTATGGTTTTTCCAGTGGTCATGTATGGATGTGAGATTTGGACTGTAAAGAAAGCTGAGTACTGAAGAATTGATGCCGTTGAACTGTGGTGTTGGAGAAGACTCATGATAGTCCCTTGGATTGCAAGAAGATCCAACCAGTCCATCGTAAAGGAGATCAGTCCTGGGTGTTCATGGGAAGGACTGATGCTAAAGCTGAAACTCCAATACTTTGGCCACCTCATGCGAAGAGTTGACTCATTGGAAAAGACCCTGATGCTGGGAGGGTTTGGGGGCAGGAAGAGAAGGGGAAGATAGAGTATGAGATGGCTGGATGGCATCACCGACTTGATGGACATGAATTTGAGTGAACTCTGGGGGTTGGTAATGGACCTGGAGGCCTGGTGTGCTGCGATTCATGGGGTCGCAAAGAGTCGGACATAATTGAGCAACTGAACTGAACTGAACTGAACTGAACTGACAGTAGCTACTTCCAAGCATGCTTCTGTCTTACTGCTTTCATTTGTACCTATCTTTGAATTTAATACTCACTACTTCCCTCTCCAGTTCCAGGATATGCATCTAAGAACAGATTTAGAAATAGATTAACTGACTCAGACAGAGACACACTAGGTTTCAGTTCACTTCAGTCACTCAATCATGTCCGACTCTTTGCAACCCCATGGACTGCAGCAAGCCAGGCTTCCCTGTCCATCACCAACTCCAGGAGTTTACTCAAACTCATGTCCATTGAGTCAATGATGCCATCCAACCATCTCATCCTCTGTTGTCCCCTTCTCCCACCTTCAATCTTTCCCAGAATCAGGGTCTTTTCCAATGAGTCAGTTTTTCTCATCAGGTGGCCAAAGTATTGGAGTTTCAGCTTCAGCAACAGTCCTTCAAATGAAGATTCAGGACTGTTTTCCTTTAAAATGGGCTGGTTGGATTTCCTTGCAGTCTAAGAAATTATCATAAGGCTTCTCCAACACCACAGTTCAAAAGCATCAATTCTTCAGCACTCAGCTTTCTTTATAGTTCAACTCTCACATCCATACATGAAAAACTATAGCCTTGATTAGACAGACCTTTGTTGGCAAAGTAATATTTCTGCTTTTTAATATGCTGTCTAGCTAACTTTCCCGAAGGGGTAAGCATCTTTTAATTTCATGGCTGCAGTCACCATCTGCAGTGATTTTGGAGCCCCCCAAAATAAAGTCTGTCAATGTTTCCACTGTTTCCCCATCTATTTGCCATGAAGTGATGGCACCAGAAGCCATGATCTTAGTATTCTGACTGTTGAGCTTTAAGCCAACTTTTTCTCTTACCTCTTTCACCTTTATCAAGAGGCTCTTTAGTTCTTCTTTGCTTTCTGCCATAAGGGTGGTGTCATCTGCATATCTGAGGTTATTCATCCCAGCAATCTTGATTTCAGCTTGTGCTTCATCCAATCCAGCGTTTCTTATGATGTACTCTGCATATAAGTTAAATAAGCCCGGTGACAATATACAGCCTTGACGTACTCCTTTCCCTATTTGGAACCAGTCTGTTGTTCCATGTCTAGTTCTAACTGTTGCTTCCTGACCTGCACACTTATTTCCCAAGAGGCAGGTCAGGTGGCCTGGTATTGCCATCTCTTGAAGATTTTTCCACAGTTTGCTGTGATCCACACAGTCAAAGGCTTTGGCAAAGTCAATGTAAAAGTAGATGTTTTCCTGGAACTCTCTTGCTTTTTCGATGATCCAGCAGATGTTGGCAATTTGATGTCTGGTTCCTCTGCCTTTTTTAAATCCAGCTTGAACATCTGGAAGTTCACAGTTCACATACTGTTGAAGCCTGGCTTGGAGAATTTTGAGCATTACTTTACTAGCTTGTGAGATGAGTGCAATTGTGTTTTAGTTCGAACATTCTTGGCATTGCTTTTTTTTGGAATTGGAATGAACCTGATCTTTCCCAGTCCCGTGGCCACTGCTGAGTTTTCCAAATTTGCTGCTATATTGAGTGCATAACTTTCACAGCATCATGTTTTAGGATTTGAAATTGCTCAAGTGGAATTCCATCATGCCCATTAGCTTTGTTCATAGTGATGCTTCCTAATATCCACTTGATTTTGCATTTCAAGTGTCTGCCTCTAGGTGAGTGATCATACCATCATGATTATCTGGGTCATTAAGATTTTTTTTTTTTGTACACTTCTTCTGTGTATTCTTGCCACCTCTTCTTAATATCTTCTGCTTCTCTTGAGTGTCAAATTTACAATTATAGAGAAAATCTTGAATACAATTTGTATTGGTCCATGAAATGATCCCCCAAAGTCTGCACACGTGACACTACTATGGGCCTCATGGGCAACATCTTGGCTCTTACTAGCTGAGTCAAATAAATGAGGACTCTTTTATTTGGACATGGGACTTTCATGTTTAGAGTTAGGCTTTCAAAGTAGAAGTCAAAGACAGTTTCTGTTGGTCATATTTATCTTTTCTCACTTAAAGAATTTATGTTTTAACATTGGAGAGTATTTTACATCAGCAGTCTTGCTAATGTGTTTGTGCAAGTTTAAAGTTCAATGGATATATTTACTTGTATGTTACATGCTGTTACACAGATTATTTCTAATACCTTTAATCTTATATTTACTTTGCAATAATATATGCCAATAAGTGAAGTGTTGTTTGCATTCTTGAGTATTTTAGGATATATACCTGTGGCGGATTCATTTCGATATTTGGCAAAACTAAAGCAATACTGTAAAGTTTAAAAATAAAATAAAATTAAAAATAAATAAATAAATAAATCTGACAAAGAAAAAAAATAAAAAAATAAAAGTAGTTCTCAGGATTCCTTTGGTGAGCATGAGGTTTGACTGATGTAGCCCAAGAAGAGGCAGAGAAGACAGTTGTTTTTCTTCCTAAGTTCCAACAGGAGTTCTGTAACCAAGGAAAGATCCTATCTCTTCTACTACCATCACTTCCGATGTCTCCCCAGATGGTGATGATGTGTTTAGGTAGTGGAAGATAGAAGAACAGGGTATTTCTTTAGACTCTTGGAGTAACACATGTGGCCACATGTCAAAAAGGAAGAAACGAGTTCTACTTCTAACAGTGAGGTCAAAGCAGAACTAGCCACTGTCTAGAAGTAAGCACTCTGAGCATATGAGGAGTGAGAATGCATGCTGATAATCTGGGTAGGGAAATTCAACTGCTATATTCCAGTGCATTGGAGGGATAATAACTATTTGTACATCAGACCGTGAAGCAGAAAAATTTCTCATATATGTTGTTCAAGAATATTATAATGCTTTTCTATAATTACAAGATTTGTAACTATAAAGACTATATATACACACATATATGATACAGTGTAGAAGAAAACCAGTGCATCATAAACCTTTAATAAAAAATAAACTATTATTTGAAAATATTAGCTATATTATGTTTGACTTCATACATTAGATCGATTATAATCCCCAAGGAACATCACAATTATTGTTCTTCAAATGATGTTTTGTACAATGCTAGAAGTACGTACTCACAATTTTGTTGTTTACCATGAGGGAAAAGTGCTCATTTTGTGCTTTCTGAAAATGCAAACTAAATTATGCTAAAAGAGATATAAAATTGTGTCATCTACATGTAAATTGGTTTTGAAGCCTGAGGGAGGGATGGGTTTGTATATATTATGTTAAGATTCTATCATAGTATCTACAAGATTAGATTTTATTAAGTACAATAAAAACGTTTTTTTTTTTTCAGAAACTAGATTGAACTGAAGTAGATAATTAATTACTGAAACTCTTAAATTCCTTCACAATAGAGTTATAAAAACAGTAAAAGTGTAATGCTTTTAGAACATTAAAGTGTACACCCTTCTCACCTAATGAAGCATTTAACCCTCTAGCTACTACATAAATGAAGGTTTTAAAATCCAATTATACCTAAAAATCCTTTCAAACCTGAAACCAATAATGACACAAGATTGTTTTTACTGCCCTTTTGTCTAATAAGAAAGACCATTGTTTTTGGCGGTTTCTTGAAAAGGTCTCAATTTTATAAGTCTTTAGAACTCTAGCTGTAAAAAACAAATTTTGCAAATAGGAGCAACTCATTAACTTCTTTAACATTAGAAGGAAAATATATTTGCTTGAAAGTATAACTTAGCTAAAATACTTTAAATACATTATACTATTCTTGAATTGTGAAGATAATGCATTCTACAAATATTTTTCACTGGGCCTCTATCTGAGGGTGGAAAGATTTATGTTTTAGAATATCATCAAACTGATAACATGAAATAGTTTCTAACATCAATTTATTCTATTTCTAACTCTTCATTAAGAGGAAGGCATGGCACCCACTCCAGTATTCTTGCCTGGAGAATCCCCATGGACAGAGGAGCCTGACAGGTTAAAGCCCATGGAGTCTCAAAGAGTTGGATATGACTGAATGACTAAGCATAGCACAAGAGTGATAAATGCATCACATGGTGGTTAAAAATATACACATATTCCTTTAGAATGTCTGTATCACACAGTTTATTTGTGACTGAAGAGGTAGACAGTTAACTAACATTTAAATGTATAATTAAAAAACTTAGAGATTATTTAGTTCAACATTTTCTTATTCATTAATTAGGAAACTAAAGCTAAAATCTGCTTTAAAAAAAAAGTACATAGGGTTATATAGTAAGTTAATGACAAGGTTGGAGTTACAACTTTGAACTTCTATCAACCTAGTAAACCATGCCTTGCTATTGATAGAGCCAACTGTCGACCAAAATTTCTGCTCCCCTTCCACAGTACAGACATGCTAGGTAAGCAATTACCTAGCCAATTTAGCAATCCAGCTGAGGTTATTTGACTATTTCTAGCAGGTTTGGGGCTCCAAAATCACTGCAGATGGTGATTACAGCCATGAAATTAAAAGACGCTTACTCCTTGGAAGGAAAGTTATGACAAACCTAGATAACATATTCAAAAGCAGAGACATTACTTTGCCAACAAAGGTCCATCTAGTCCAGACTATGGTTTTTCCAGTGTATGTATGGATGTGAGAATTGGACTGTGAAGAAAGCTGAGCGCTGAAGAATTGATACTTTTGAATTGTGGTGTTGGAGAAGACTCTTGAGAGTCCCTTGGACTGCAAGAAGATCCAACCAGTCCATCATAAAGGAGATCAGTCCTGGGTGTTCATTGGAAGGACTGATGCTGAAGCTGAAACTCCAATACTTTGGCCACCTCATGCAAAGAGTTGATTTATTAGAAAAGACTCTGATGCTGCGAGGGATTGGGGGCAGGAGGAAAAAGGGACAGGGGATGAGATGGCTGGATGGCATCACCGACTTGATGGACATGAGTTTGGGTAAACTCCAGGAGTTGGTGATGGACAGGGAAGCCTGGTGTGCTGTGATTCATGGGGTTGGAAAGAGTGAGATACCACTGAGTGACTGAACTGAATTGAGCAATTCACTTAAAGTGAAAATAATCTCTGTTATTTCCTCGTCAGACCTTTAAAAACTCAATATGTCTTTAACACTAACTTGCACCAGCTGGACAGAAATAACAATGATTTCCTAATGGATGACAAAACCCCAACCAAATTCAAAGACTGGGTCTCTCAATTAATATTGGGAGGAAAAAAAAAAAACTGTCTTATGACTTGTAGTTTGAACCTTGTTATCTTGGGTGAGAAATAAGCTTTTATTGTTAAGTCTATAAAATTTCAAAACATTTGCAGATTGCTTACTGAATACAATACCTTTTCCCATGTGAAATGAGATGTTTCAATAGAATTAACTCTACTATCTTTAATTTCTTTATTTTTTAAACCTATTCCTATGTTCTTAGAAAAAAGAAATAGAATTTGGTTGAGTTCTTAACTCATTTTTATTTTTTCCTTAGTTATCTTTGTATCATGCCTTAAATTTTATAAGGTGATAAAAGCATACAAATTTATTCTTCAATATATATTTGAAAAAATATTCATTTAATAGAATCTCTATTTTACTAATAAACCTGCCTGCCAATTCAGGAAACACAATAAATGTGAGTTTAATCCCTCAGTTGGGAAGATACCCTGGAGTAGGAAATGTCAACCCAGTCCAGTATTCTTGCCTGGAAAATTCCATAGACAGGCGGGTTACAGCCCATGGGGTCACAAAGAGTCAGATGTGACTGGGCATGCATGCATGAACATGTATATATATGCATACATGTGGGGCTTATTGTTTATAATATAAGTATTCTATGGGCAGTAGTGTGTATGTGTGTGTGCGCGTGTGTATGTATATATATATATATATATATATATATATATTACCATGAACAACCCTGAATGAGGGACATTCTGTATTGTATTCTAATGAGGGTGTTCTAAAAACAAGAATCATTTGTCTAAAATACATAATCAATCTACTTACCAAGTTGTGTAGTTATTAATAGATTTATAGGAGACTATTTTTGAGTTCCTGCCTTCCTCCTCCACCCCATTTACAGGAAACTCTAGAAAACGTATGAAGAGTTGGTAACAGGCCACCTATTTAAATTTATCCTGCTCTTTTCTGGGACTTCAGTCAATACCATTTTGCTACATGTTTCTCAGGTATTATTGTTTTTTTATAATTTCCTTACCACATATTATAATATCTCATATAAAGGAGTCAATAAACACCCCCAATGACAATGATTTGAACTTTCTGAAGTGAAGTGCAAATTATGTTACTTTGAGCATGTATCTACAAATTATGTTACTTTAAGCATATATCTCTTCACCTAATTATTCCTTGATATTCTTTTTCTTTGTTTGATCATTGATTTTCCTCTATCAACTGGTGTTATTTAGAAGTTTTAATATGTGTTAACGACAACATTCAAGTTTATTTATTTTTAAGAATGAGGCCCACTTATTGGTTTTCATGGCTTTTATATCAATTAGAGTTTTTTTCTTAGTTTTGCATAATACTTTCTAACTTTGGAACTCATCATTTACATAAAACTTGTTTTTATTTAATTTTATCAATAAACCTGTACAGGTTTTGTTATACTTTATTATGCTGTATCAGAGGTATTGGGGAAGTAAATAACATATAGCATCATTTCCTTTCTTATCTTATTAGAAAAAAAATGTGTTTTCCTTGTATCATATATTCCTGGTGTCCTGCGTGTTTAATAAGGGTTACTATTTACTAAATTCTAGATTTTATGTTGTTTGTGGATGTAATCATTTTCAGACACCACAGTACAATTTTTACAGAGAATTTTAGATGCCACAGTTAGAGAACAATAAAAAGACCTTATTGTTCAGTTACACGCTACACAGTGGTAATTGGCATAACTCATTTATTTTCCTTGATTCTCTAGTGTACTGAGCCACAGCTTTTAATAATGTTGAATCATTGGGATTAGATGTCCAGTGGTCTCCTTGGAAAGGACAAAAACCTTCTAAAAGCAACATTGAAGGGAAAGGTATTAGAGTACAGCCATTATTCAATGGGCGCTTTATTTGGATCTCTGCTGTATCTCCAGCTGCACCACTGTCCTGAAATTGAGCTTTATCAAATATCCCTATTTGGATTAACAATAATGATTATTATTTGAGTCCTGATGATGAGCCTGCAGAAATGTTATTTCCACCTGATTCAATACTGTAAATCCAGATTCTACTATTGCCAACGAAATTTGGCATAGTAGGGACACTGCTGATCAAGCCAACACATATTTGCCACTGAGCACTGGTAACATCCATGTTGTTCGGGAAAGTGTTTTACTATTATGTGTGCCCTAGTACTCAAATATTGCTTCCCAGGTGTCACAGTTAGTAAAGAATCCACCTGCCAAAGTAGGAAATGCCAGTGATCCCGGTTTGATCCCTGGGTCAGGAAGATCTCCTGGAGTAGAAAATGGCAAGCCATTCCTTATTCTTGCCTGGAAAATTCCATGTACAGAGGAGCATGGTGAGCTATAGCCCAGGAGGTCACAAAGAGTCTGACGTGACTGAGCATGCACAGGACAAGAGCTCAATTGTTGTGTTTGACCTAAAATATAGCTCTTTTGGGGGTAAACCATACATTTTCCATAAGTATTCTCAGAATTGGGTTGTCTGTAATTCCATGCCACAAATCACACTTAAATCCATCTAACTTGATGCTGTTTTCAATTTAATCTTTTCTTAAATGAAATCTATCCAATGGGTTTGAAATATTTTTTTTCTGAAAACACGGTAGAGTTCACCAACCTGGATGCCAGTGTCTTTTCTCATTTCTCCTTGATTAACTAGGCTAGATGTGGAGCCTTTAAGAGGTTATTGGACAATGAGGATGACACTCTCACAAATGGGATTGGTGCCCTTATAAAAGGTACCCTAGAATACTCCCTTGCCCTTGCCACCATGTGAAGACACAGCAAATTGTCGCTGCCTATTAACTAGAAAAATGTCTCTCAATGGACACTAAATCTGCCTATACCTTGTTCATGAACTTGCATGAGATTTGCACCTGATGACCTTCAAAAGTAAGTTTATGTACTACAATGCTGATACAATAATTCCTTAGAGGAAGAATCACAGGATTTAAGAACTAAGTCTCCTATAACACCACTAGAGAGTGGCTCACACACAACTAAATGTAAGGCCCAACCCAGTCTATGAAATGTTTGCCAACTACATGAGCAGGAGAAACTAGGAACATCCCTTTAGTGTGAGACATAAATTATTATTTATTACTGACAGTGCCACTGAATAAGAACCCCAGAAACTGGCAAGACTGGACTTGGGCAAAACCATGTTGCTCAGTTAGGATTACTGCTGGCCTCTATTCACAAACTCACCAGAAAGATATGGATTTGAAAGGGCTTTGAGCAGAAACAGGCATTAAACTCTTCACAAAGGTTTGTGGCCTAATTCCCATTGGGATCTCATGACCTGACTTTTCAGACGATTTTAAAAGTGCCTACAACTAGAAAGCATAGCATGAACCTTTGGCAGAAACTGAATAATGTTACTCAGCAAAGACCACAGGGATTTTAGATTCAAAAGCTGCCTGATGCAGCCATTCATTATAGCCCTTTGAAAGATAATTCCTAGCTTTTTATTGAACATTTGTAGAAAATGTCCCCACCACAGAAGTACATAAAGTAATCCTGAGACAGGTAATACCTAAAGCGTTTTGGGTAATATAAGAGAAACATTCAAGTACAAAAGGAACTGATCAGCAGAGCTCATTGATAAAATGGAAATGTCATATTCAAGATCATAAAACATTAAGATCGGGGGAAACGGAAACACACATAATCAGATTGCCTGAAGGGTCATGACAGAACCCTCTGAGGTCTGCCTGCTCATTGTTCTGTTTCTGAATCCTGTGATCAGCTCCCAGCCATGACAAAACAAGCTGCCTGATTATCTGTTGGGAACTCCCAACAGATGGAGGTTTGCTTTGCTTTCTTGAAATTGGCTTTGATATATCCTTACAGTTCATCAAACTCTGATAGAAGAAAGCAAGTCAAATTTGCACAATCAGTGGAGCTATGTGCTACTTATCTAGGGATGGAGGAAGTCTTATTTTGCAGCCCTGCACAGAGTGGCCAAAGAGTGGTATGGTAGCCATATAACACTATTGTCTCTCCTTTCTTGCTTCTGAGGAGCCACAGCCAGACCGAGTTGTGCCTGAAGCTAGAGTATTGCCAAGTAACTATTATATAGAGTACACTGTAGCTTTAAAAAAATAATAATTAATTTGGATGCACCAAGTCTTAATTGCAGCACATGGGATCTTTGAACTTAGTTGCACCGTGCAGGTTTGTATAATCGCAGCATGCAAACTCTTGGTTGTGATATGTGGGATCTAGTTCCTTGACCAGGAACTGAAGTAGGGATGCACTGGGAGCATGAAGTTTTACTCACTGGATTACCAGGGAAGTCCCAACACAGTAGATTTTTTTCACATGGTCTACTCAAAATACAGATTTATGTGCACATGAAAACTTAAACTGTACTCAAGCCAGGGTTATACAATGTCAACAGTACATGTAGGTGATTAGCCCAGGTCCCCTTGTGCCAAAATTTGAGATCTAGTCTCAGATTACTATGTCAAAGAAAACTTACAATCTGGATACAAATCATTAAACTAAACAGACTTGCCTATTTATTAGGAACACTCCGTGGTGTGGAAGTAAATTTTATATTAAGCAAACAAATGTTTATGCAGTGCCTACTATGTGCCTGGCATTATACTAGAAGTTAGAATGATTAAGTCCTTGCAGCAGAAGCTCTGATGTTCCTCCTGTGTCCTCATGGTGATCACCAAGCTCTAGCAAGATCATTTAATAGTTTCTAAGATGGCCACAGTTGGTAGTCATCTTGGGAGATTCATAGACTACAAGAGGACTGAAAGTGTCAGCCAAGTTGATAGATTATGAAAACTGTCAACCTTGCCTGAAGAGGGCTACAAGCTCACCCAGCAGGAACTGTTAAAGATTTTGATCATTCTAAATTGTAATGTGGTTACAGAGTTGATTTACAGCTGCAGTGGGAACATTCTCTCTTTCTCTGGGGATGCCTGGATATCCAATTTTTCATTCTTGGCCAGGATGAGTGCAGGGAGATTTATGATATGCTGTTTAGAGTCTGAAGCCTCTGTTGATCCCCAAGGTTAACTTTTATACTAATGATTTACATATGGGCTAGTAGGTTTGAAAACCCTTCTTGTTTCCTTAGAGGGCCACTGAGAGCTTTTTCTGGCTGTTTTCTTCAAATAAATATTCCTGCCACAGATCTTAGTAGTTCAAGTCAGAGACTCAGCATGGTCTCAACACAACATTTCAACTGATGTGGAGCTTGTGCTATTGATGTCTCTCCAACCTCTGATCATTGCTTGTCTCTCTCTCTCACTTCACTGTATAATTCCCCTTTGAACAAAAAGCCTTATAAGACTGCACTCTGTGGAGTCAGGTGATGGTTTTCAAATACCCACACTTAGAAAACAATACAAATGTCGCTATAGGTTAGAGCTAGAAGCTCAATTTATTGAGATGCATTTATGAAAAGGATGCCACTGGATAGTGTGGACTCATATTTTCTAATGACAAGAATACCATGGATAAAAAGGTAACATGTCTGTCTTGTGGTAGAGATAAAACAAATAAATTATCAATACAGTTTCTCTCTATACTAAAGGGGATATTATATAATAATACTTTGAAACTGATGTCACTAAAATCTTGTATATGATATCTGAGGTACAATTATGCCCATAAGCTAAATAGGGTATGCAATTTAATGAATAATATCCTCTACTTACATCCCCTCTTACTGAAGATGGGTGGTAAACAGGGTAAAGAGATTTCCATTGGAAAGTAATGAAAATGATACTATAAGTTAACTAATATATGGTATGTTAAAAATTACCTTACTTGATGGAGTTATATGGTGTAACAAGGACTGTGGATTTATTAATAGAATTAAGTGAAGATAAAATGTATGTAGCTAGTGATTCCCAGGATTACAAAAGATTTTGTGGGACCAGTTTGAAGCCCTCAACTGATTTGATAACTAAAAAAAACAATAGGGTAGGGGGAAAATGAAACAGGTCTTTCTTAGAAAATCTAAACATATAATTACATCTCCTCATCAATACATGTATAAAAATTCAAATAGCTATTGATGTTGGAATAAAAGAATAACTTGGTGTTTAAATAACATCAAATGTTCTGTGAAAGAGGGATATTGTTGCAATTAATATGTTATGTTGAGGTAGTTACCACTCTATATTGGATGTCTCAAGACCAAGCCATCATCAGTGGCTTCAGTTCGGTTCACTCGCTCAGTCATGTCTGACTCTTTGTGACCACATGGACCGCAGCACTCCAGGCTTCCCTGTCCATCACCAACTCCTGGAGTTTACTCAGACTCATGTTCATTGAATCAGTGATGCCATCCAACCATCTCATCCTCTGTCATCCCCTTTTCCTCCCACCTTCAATCTTTCCCAGCATTGGGATCTTTTTAAATGAGTCAATTCTTTGCATCAGGTGGCCAAAGTATTGAAGTTTCAGCTTCAGTATCAGTCATCCCAATGAATATTCAGGACTGATTTCCTTTAGGATGGAAGCTCTATACAGTCAGCAAGAACAAGACTGAGAGCTGACTGTGACTCAGATCATGAACTCCTTATCACCAAACTCAGACTTAAATCAAAGAAAGTAGGGAAAACCACTAGACCATTCAGGTATGACCTAAATCAAATCCCTTACAATTATACAGTGGAAGTGACAAATAGATTGAAGGGATTATATCTGATAGACAGAGTGACTGAAGAACTGTGGACAGAGGTTCATGACATTGTACAGAAGGCAGTGATCAAGACCATCCCCAAGAAAAAGAAATGAAAAAAGGCAAAATGGTTGTTTGAGAAGACCTTACAAATGGCTATGAAAAGAAGAGAAATGAAACACAAAGGAGAAAAGGAAAGATATACCTATCTGAATGCAGAGTTCCAAAGAATAGCAAGGAGAGATTAAAAAAAAAACCTTCCTCAGTGATCAATACAAAGAAATCGAGGAAAACAATAGAATGGGGAAGACTAGAGATCTCTTCAAAAAAATTAGAGATACCAAGGGAACATTTCATGCAAAGTTGGGCACAATAAAGGACAGAAATGGTATGTACAAAACAGAAGCAGAAGATATTAATAAGAGGTGGCAGGAATACACAGATGCACTTGGCTATTTCTTGATCCTTTAGAAAAATAATGTTTTTTTAATTCATAAAATAATGTTTTATGAATCTTTCATAAGGATTGATGTTGAGTAGAATATATGATTTCTTGTGAGTCTGTTTTGATAATTCAACCATTTGAGTTAACACAAGTCTAACATCATAAGCACCATACCTAAAGAATCTATCTAACTCAAGAGAAAATATATATATAACTCAATCAGAAGCACAATATTGAGAAAAGTGAATTAGTAACTTAAAATACACACAAATTCACAAATAAAGAGTCAGTTCCTTTTATGTCCATGTTTCAAAAAAATTTCAAGGAAGCACTACACATATCTCAAAAATAAAAAAAAAATTAAAAACTGAAAATAATAAATGTCCTTCAATAAGCACAATACATTATTAAAATGATTTCAATTAATATAAAATTAAAACCTTGCAAATATTAGTAAACTCTTTCAATTGATATTAAATTCACACACACACACACACACATCATACATCATTGGTCAATAAATTTCTAATCAGGAAATGATAAGCTTGTTTCACATTAGAAAATATATTAATGTAAGCTAGCATGCTGATAAATTAAAAGAGAAAGTTATATGATCATATTAATAATAAATGTTATCACAATACAGAATGATTTGCAAGACCTTTCTTAGTCTTCAGAAGATAGAGCTTTGCTTTTTGTAGCTGAGTGCTAAAAACTAAGCTCAGAAATTTAATCTGTGTGATACTGAATTATAATAATAGTTGAATGCATGACTTTGCCATGTATTTTAGGTGTTAGCAAATATGCTGATTGAAAAAAATGTGCATTCAACAACTAAAATAATCACATCTGGTAAATTGAAGACAGTGAAAAATATCTGACTGAAATGTTCCATATGTATAAAGCATTTTCCCTGATGCCTCAGTTTCCTAAGAAAGATTTTCCTTTAGAGGAAAAAGTTTAAAAATTATTTTAATAACCTACTCATTACTGTTTTTTTTTTTTTACATAAAGCATAAATGCAGTTCATCCAAACATTTACATTATCATACTACATATGGCAAGATATAGCATCATCAAACTTATTCATTATAGATAAGTTAACTATTAACATATAGATCTAGTTAACAGTGTGCCTGAAGAACTATGGACAGAGCAGTGAACAAAGCCATCTCAAAGAAAAAGAAAAGCAAGAAGGCAAAGTGGTTATCTTAGGAGGTTTTACAAATAGCAGAAGAATGAAGAGAAGCAAAAAGCAAGGGAGAGAGGGAAAGATATATTCAGTTAAATACAGAGTTTCAAAGAATATCTAGGAAGGACAAGAAGGCCTTCAATGAACAGTGTTTAATAATAGAAGAAAACAACAAAAGGGGAAAGACTAGAAATCTCTTCAGGAAAATTGGAAACATCAAAGGAGCATTCACCCAAAGATGGGCATAATAAAGGGTAAAAATAGTAGAGACCTAGTAGATGCTGAGAAGATCAAGAAGAGATGGAAAGAATACATGGAAGAATTGCATAGAAAGATCTTAATGAACCAGATTACTATAATGGTGTGGTTAGTCACCCAGCTCCAGATGTTAAGGAGTGCAAAGTCAAGTGGGCCTTAAGAAGAACTTCTATTAATAAAACTAGTGGATGTGATGAAATTCCAGCAGAACTATTCAAATCCCTATAGGAGGATGCCATCAAGGTTTTGTGTTCATTATGTCAGCAAATCCAGAAGACCGAGCAGGGGCCACAGGACTGGAAACGATCAACCTTCATCCCAATTACCAAGAAGGTTAGTACCAAAGGATGTGCTAACCATTGGACAGTTGCACTCATCTCCCATGCTAGTAAGGTCATGCTTAAATACTGCATGCTAGCCTTCAGCATTATGCAAACCAAGAACTTCCAGATGTCCAAGCTGGGTTTAGAAAAAGAAGAGGAACTAGAGATCAAATCGCCAACATTTGCTGGATTATAGAGAAAGCAAGGGAATTTCAGAGAAACATCTATCTCTGTTTCATCAACAATGCTTAAGCTTTTGACTGTGTGAATCATGACAAACTGTCATGATCAGATGGAAAGCTCTTAGAGAGATGGGAATATCAGGCCATCTTACCTGTCTCCTGAGAAATCTGTTATGTGGGTCAAGAAGCAACAGTTAGAACTCTGTAAAGAAAAACTGATTGTTTCAAGATTGAGAAAGGAGACTACAGGGATGTCGGCTGTCACCCTCTTTGTTTAATCTACACTGAGCACATTATGAGAATGGCCAGGCTGGATGAATTACAAGCTGGAGTCAAGATAAGTGGGAGAAACATCAACAACTTCAGATATGCGGGTGATACCACACTAATGGCAGAAAGCAAAGAGGAATCTCTTGATGAGAGTTAAGGAGGAGAGTGAAAGAGCTGGCTTAATATTAAATATTAAAAATAATAATAATAAAACTAAAATCAGGGCTTCTGGCCCCATTACTGCATGACAAATAGAAGGGGAAAAGGTGGAAGTGGTGACAGATTTCCTCTCCTTGGGCTCCAAAATTACTGCAGATGGCGATAGCAGCCATGAAATCAGAAGACGATAGTTTCTTGGCAGGAAAGCAATGACAAATCTAGACAGTGTGTTGAAAAGAAAAGCAGAGAGTCTGCTGACAAAGGTCAGCCAAGGAAGACTATAGCCAAGGTTATAGTCTTCCCGGTGGTCATGTATTGCTGTGAGAGCTGGACTGTAAAGAAGGCCGAACGCCAAAGAATTGATGGCTGCCTTCAACCTCTGGTGCTGCAGAAGACTCCCAAAAGTCACTTGGAAAGCAAAGAGATCAAACCAGTCAATTTTAAGGGAGATCAACCCTGAATATTCCCTGGAAGGACTGACACTGAAGCTCCAATATTTTGGTATTCTGATGAGAACAGATGACCCATTGGTAAAGTCCCTGGCTTCTCTGGTGGCTCAGATGGTAAAGAGTCTGTCTTCAGTGAGGGAGACCCAGGTTTGATCCATGGGTTGGGAAAATCCCCTGGAGAAGGAAATGGCAACCCACTCCAGTATCCTTGCCTGGAAAAGCCCATGAATGGAGGAGCCTGGCAGGCTACAGTCCATGGGCTCCCAAAGAGTCAGACACAGCTGAGCAACTTCACTTTCACCTTCTGATGCTGGGAAAGATCTAGGGCAGAAGGAGAAGAGGGCCTCAGAGGATGAGATGTTTGGATGGCATCACCAATGCAATGAACATAAACCTAGGCAAACTCCAGGAAATGGTGAGGGGCAGGAAGGCCTGGTAGTCCATGGGGTTGCAAAGAGTCAGACACAATTGGGCAATCGAACAACAACAACAAACACATATAACCATCATGTACGTCAAGAAACAGAGCATTATCAGCACTCTTGACAGTCCTCTCTGTGCTCAACTGATGACAGTACTTTCTCTTTCTCCAGTGGTAACCACAACTGATTTTTGAAACAGTAATCATCTTTTTTTTTTTTTTTTTTTAATTTACATCAGTGAAGTTTGCTGGGGTCCAGCCCCGGTGGATCCAGGGAATTCGAAGGGGAGACGGCATCGGCGATCAGGAAACAATTGCTTAATTAAACGTTAATTAAGGATATAAAGAGTGGTTAAATAAGGATAGCTCAGTGAGGAAATTCAGTGGAGAAAAGAGGCTGAAATAAGGATAGCTCAGTGAGGAAATTCAGTGGAGAAAAGAAGCTGAATAATTCAGCCAGAAGGTAAGAGAAAGAACGACATGGGGAGACCAAGTTTCCGTGAATAAGGCCCGCACTTTATTTTCCAAAGTAGTTCTTATACCTTAAGTTATGCATAGAGGATAATGGGGGAAGGGGTAGAGTCATGCAGTAAGCCAGGCTTTCTTCCTGCAAACTTATCATATGCAAAAGTTTAGGTGATTTGCATCATCTTCTGGCCTGGAGGCCTGTTAACGTTTTAAAGCCTTTTCTTCAGAAAACTTATTTTTCTCTAAAGGTGATTAATCAGGCGCCACCCTCCAAAAGCATTAAAGTTGCATTCCTATAGGGCAAAGGTGTGGTGGGCTACAACAAGAAAAAGAATTAACTCAAGGGTCCAAGGTTACAAACATTAAAGATACTACTTACACCAATTATATTAATCAATACACTGCCAGGGACACAGCAGGTAAGGGATATGGAGACTTAGCAGCAAATATTGGCCCAACAAGTGAAAAACCCTTCACCAATACAATTTCTAATCAATATTTTAACTGCTCAAAGGAATCTGTATTTAGACAGTTTAGAACATCTCATGCCTCTCACAGTTGGGAGGCTCTGAGCAATCACATGTGGCCGGAAAAACCTATTCAGGCAGGCTAGAGGACTTCCAAAGCAGTTTGTAGGTTGAAACAGTATCACACCCAGGAATTTTTTAACTGGAGCTTAAGTTAACTCTTTTTTTCAGAGAGAGGTAGTGGGGGACAGCCCCCTGTAAAGTCAGAGGTGTGGGTGAGAGCACAAAGCAGAAAGTAGGCAGACTCTGGTTTTGGGGGTAGATGCTCGAGAATTTCCAGGGGGACTCCTGAGGCTCGATCCCGCCTTTGTGTATGCCAAGCCTCCTTCCTCATGACCTTTGCCACGGGCGGAGCTCCTGCTCCCGACAGAAGTTGTACTGTGATTTTAATCTTTCACTTACTGTTATGTTCATGAGATTCTTCTAGATTCTTCATCTTCATTGCTTTGTAATAGCATTACTCTTTTGATTGTTAGTCAGAATGAAAACTCACTTTAGTCAGTTGGTATAAATGTGAAGGGAGGGATTATACTCAATATTCTAAGGAAGGGAGGGATTATACTCAAAGAGAATATAAAGTATTTACTAATATATATAAATGGAAATTTGGGGAATAATTATGGGAATATATTTTAAGGTGCTTAACCAAAGAGAATGAAACATACATTTAGCTTAAATTAAACATATATAAATCTGAACCAAACTCTAGCCCTGGAAATTATGAGGCCAGAAAGTCCATGGTATAATAGAGAGGAGAAACATGGCCTTTCAGTAATGTCTTCCATTTACTCCTGTCCGATGTGCTTCCACAGTTCTAGAGATTTACCTTCATTCATGCCATGAAATGCTACACTATTACAACAAATACTTGTATATGATTTCTCTACATTTAGAGTTCAGTTCAGTTCAGTCACTCAGTCCTGTCTGACTCTTTGGGACCCTATGAATTGCAGCACACTAGTCCTCCCTGTCCATCACCAATTCCTGGATTTAATCAAACTCATGTCCATTGAGTCAATGATGCCATTCAGGCATCTCATCCTCTGTCGTCCCCTTCTCCTCCTGTCCCCAATCCCTTCCAGCATCAGTCTTTTCCAATGAGTCAACTCTTCGCATGAGGTGGCCAAAGTACTGGGGTTTCAGCTTCAGCATCAGTCCTTCCAATGAACACCCAGGACTGGTCTCCTTTGGTATAGGCTGGTTGGATCTTCTTGCAGGCCAAGGGACTCTCAAGGGTCTTCTCCAACACTGCAGTTAAAAAGTATCAATTCTTCAGCGCTCAGCTTTCTTCACAATCCAACTCTCACATCCATACATGACCACTGGAAAAACCATAGCCTTAACTAGACGGACCTTTGTTGGCAAAGTCATGTCTCTGCTTTTGAATATGCTATCTAGGTTTGTCATAACTTTCCTTCCAAGGAGTAAGCGTCTTTTAATTTCATGGCTGCAATCACCATCTGCCATGATTTTGGAGCCCAGAAAAATAAAGTCAGCCACTGTTTTCCCATCTATTGGCCATGAAGTGATGGGTCCAGATGCCATGATCTTCGTTTTCCAAATGTTGAGCTTTAAGCCAACTTTTTCACTCTCCTCTTTCATCAAGAGGCTTTTTAGTTCTTTTTCACTTTCTGCCATAAGGGTGGTGTCATCTGCATATCTGAGGTTATTGATATTTCTCCCAGCAATCTTGATTCCAGCTTGTGTTTCTACCAGTCCAGCATTTCTCATGATGTACTCTGCATATAAGTTAAATAAGCAGGGTGACGATACACAGCCTTGATGTACTCCTTTTCCTATTTGGAACCAGTCTGTTGTTCCATGTCCAGTTCTAACTGTTGCTTCCTGACCTGCATATAGGTTTCTCAAGAGGCAGGTCAGGTGCTCTGGTATTCCCATCTGTTTCAGAATTTTCCACAGTACATTTAGAGTTGGTAACTGGAAAACAGTGGAATTGAGAAATAGATTTAAGGGCCTAGATCTGATAGATAGAGTGCCTGATGAACTATGGAATGAGGTTCGTGACATTGTACAGGAGACAGGGATCAAGACCATCCTCATAGAAAAGAAATGCAAAAAAGCAAAATGGCTGTCTGGGGAGGCCTTACAAATAGCTGTGAAAAGAAGAGAAGTGAAAAGCAAAGGAGAAAAGAAAAGATATAAGCATCTGAATGCAGAGTTCCAAAGAATAGCAAGGAGAGATAAGAAAGCCTTCCTCAGTGATCAATGCAAAGAAATAGAGGAAAACAACAGAATGGGAAAGACTAGAGATCTCTTCAAGAAAATTAGAGATACCAAGGGAACATTTCATGCAAAGATGAGCTTGATAAAGGACAGAAATGGTATGGACCTAACAGAAGCATAAGATATTAAGAAGAGGTGGCAAGAATACACAGAAGAACTGTACAAAAAAGATCTTCACGACCCAGATGATCACGATGGTGTGATCATTGACCTAGAGCCAGACATCCTGGAATGTGAAGTCAAGTGGGCCTTAGAAAGCATCACTATGAACAAAGCTAGTGGAGGTGATGGAATTCCAGGTGAGCTATTTCAAATACTGAAAGATAATGCTGTGAAAGTGCTGCACTCAATATGCCAGCAAATTTGGAAAACTCAGCAGTGGCCACAGGACTGGAAAGGTCAGTTTTCATTCCAATCCCAAAGAAAGGCAATGCCAAAGAATGCTCAAACTACTGCACAATTGCACTCATCTCACAAGCTAGTAAAGTAATGCTCAAAATTCTCCAAGCCAGGCTTCAGTAATATGGGAACCATGAAATTCCTGATGTTCAAGCTGGTTTTAGAAAAGGCAGAGGAACCAGAGATCAAATTGCCAACATCCACTGGATCATCGAAAAAGCAAGAGAGCTCCAGAAAAACATTTTTCTGCTTTATTGACTATGCCAAAGCCTTTGACTGTGTGGATCACAATAAACTGTGGAAAATTCTCAAAGAGGAGGGAATACCAGACCACCTGATCTGCCTCTTGAGAAATCTGTATGCAGGTCAGGAAACAACAGTTAGAACTGGACATGGAACAACAGACTGGTTCCAAATAGGAAAAAGAGTCCGTCAAGGCTGTATATTGTCACCCTGCTTATTTAACTTATATGCAGAGCATATCATGAGAAACGCTGGACTAGAAGAAGCACAAGCTGGAATCAAGATTGCTGAGAGAAATATCAATAACCTCAGATATGCAGATGATACCACCCTTATGGCAGAAAGTGAACAAGAACTAAAAAGCCTTTTGATGACAGTGAAAGCGGAGAGTGAAAAGTTGGCTTAAAGCTCAACATTCAGAAAACGAAGATCATGGCATCCGGTCCCATCAATTCATGGGAAATAGATGGGGAAACAGTTGAAACAGTGTCAGACTTCAATTTTTTGGGCTCCAAAATCACTGTAGATGGTGACTGCAGCCATGAAATTAAAAGACGCTTACTCCTTGGAAGGAAAGTTATGACCACCCTAGATAGCATATTCAAAAGCAGAGACATTACTTGGCCAACAAAGGCTCATCTAGTCAAGGCTATGGTTTTTCCAGTGGTCATGTATGGATGTGAGAGTTGGACTGTGAAGAAGGCTGAGCACCGAAGAATTGATGCTTTTGAAGTGTTGAGTTGGAGAAGACTCTTGAGAGTCCCTTGGACTGCAAGGAGATCCAACCAGTCCATTCTGAAGGAGATCAGCCCTGGGATTTCTTTGGAAGGAATGATGCTAAAGCTGAAACTCCAGTCCTTTGGCCACCTCATGCGAAGAGTTGACTCATTGGAAAAGACTCTGATGCTGGGAGGGATTGGGGACAGGAGGAGAAGGGGACGACGGAGGATGAGATGGCTGTATGACATCACTGACTCGATCGATGTGAGTCTGAGTGAACTCCGGAAGTTGGTGATGGACAGGGAGGCCTGGCATGCTGCAGTTCATGGGGTCGCAAAGAGTCGGACACGACTGAGCGACTGAACTGAGCTCAGCTGAACTGGAAAATATGCAAATGAAGTGATATACCTGATATCAGCAAGGATAAGAGAAGCTCAAATCACAAAGCTGAATCATCAAAATGCTTATCAAAGTAAACATCTGGGTGGCATAATCAAATTTAATATAATGGTCTGAGTGTTTTTCATTTGCTTAACAGGCAACTGTATTACATATAAATAATGTTAAAACACAGATTCCTACTGAGTAGGTTGGGGGTGAGATCTGAGATTCTGAATTTCTAAGACCTCTCAGGTGATGCCTATCTGCTTATCTATAGGAAAAAAAGGTTTTAGTATCAGGGGTCTTGCCCAAAGAGATCTCTCCATGAAGTTAATGAGTCATAATTTTCTAAGCAACTGAAAGATAATACACCAAAGCTTTGCTTGATTTATATAATAAAAACTTAAAAAACTAAAAACTACCTTTTAGGGAACAAAATCTGTTAATCTTCTCAATGTCTGTGTTAACATGTACAGGGCCTATACAGTGGCCCTGGCCTCATTCAATTTCCAGAACTAATTAGCTTATAGAAGGATAGCATCTTAAATGAAAGAAAAGCAGATTCCTTGATATAATCCCCCAAGTTCATAACACATATTTTCAAGTCTGCTTTAATGGTATCCATGGTCATTTACTATGGCAAGGGAAATCTCCAACTTTTCAGAGATGACTAGATCCTTGTTAATGTGAAGTGTAACCTCTAAGGATACAGAAACATCCAGTATTCAGCTTGAGAACTAGGAACGTACATGATTAATGTTCTTTTTATCTGAATTGACTTTACAGTAGGACCACTGGATCCTATCACTCAACATTGCTTAGTTCCTGTGTCTAAGATTAACTATCCTCAGCAACTGGTATGATTCCTCCAATGTCTTTCTAACCTATAAAATAAGAACTACCATTGTAGGAGCACCTGACTAAAAGTCATTTGTCCCCCTCCTTCTTTGCCAGACAGTGCACCAAAAGCAAGACTAAGTCCCTGAGGAAATGGCAGGGAACAGAGACACAGTCAAAGATTTGAAATAACGTTCATAACTGATATGTACAAAAAATACTTAAGGATCTTTGGAAATGACATAGTATTAATATAAATCTAACTGCATGATGAAGTTAATTAAAGCTGCTGTTCTAGATGAGATATGCTTACCAGAACAAGTTAATACAACCTTGGCACCTAGGTGCAGTTTTAATGTTATGAATATTAATATGAATATGTATATATACATATATATATATTTAAATAGCTTTCCCTAAGTTAATACTATGATTTTCTCTCAAAAGCAGTCAAACTTCAGTTATACAAAAAACTTGGACAGCATAATGTACCAAAGACCCTATATATCTTGTTAAGATCCAGGTACACATATATATATATATATATATATATATAATTATCAAACCTTGAGATAAGCAATCTTTAATTTAACTCAGTTGTGTCAACTGCATAGAGGAAGTTCAACCTAAAAGTTGTAGGTTAATTGGTAGCATAAATTATTGATACTATAATCAAATTTTCTTTCCTTATTTTTTACAAAAGCAAACTTTCTTTACTCTTGACTGTGTATTTCTATCTTTTCAGTACTTTTGTTGAATAATTACGTGCTATGTTTCATGTTTTATGTTTATCTGGTGAAACTACGAAAGATTTTTATACATTTTTTCAACTTTATGTGTTTATTTTATTCTTCTTTATGCATTTTGTTGGCTTGACTCTTAATAAAGTGAAGTCTATTTTATAGGAACTAGTTGTAAAAAGTGAATTATTCTTAAAGGACCTTTTTTCTATTTTTTTTTTTTTTAAGCAGGGCTGTTGGATATTTTTGTCTTTCAAGGAGAGGTGGCTCTTTATATTTTTGATGAAATTGAAATTAGAAGTCCTAAATCAATATAAGATTCTATTGTAAACTCTGTTAGAGGCTAATTAGTTGCCTGTTCATCTAACAATTTTAATCTATCACAGTTGCAGTCATTATAGGAAATTTCATTATGTTTGTTTGACACTAAGAAACAAAGCTGATAAGGAAGCATCTATAAGTATTATAAAAATTTTTTAAGTCCTTCACTTATTTAGTGATTACTTCTGAGTGTCCATTTTTAACTTTATATTAATAGTTCAGAACCTACCATTAGTAATTATGAACTAAACTGGGTCAATACTTGGTGAAATAGAATCTCTTCGATGTTTCCATACTATCCCTCAGAATAGTATCTGAATCAGAGTGGGCACTCAGTAGCTATCTGTTGAAAGACTGACTGGATAATGATGATGACTCCGTCTTCATCTGAAGGACCATGGCTTCCCCTACCAACAGTCATCTACTTGCCAATGTATGTCACTGTTTCTTCACTTAGCTTATAGCTGAGAAAATAACTATCCTTGTTTCCATAGACTTAAATGTCTTTAGCTGAGAGAGTGGAGAAGGCAATGGCACCCCACTCCAGTACTCTTGCCTGGAAAATCCCACGGACAGAGGAGCCTGGTAGGCTGCAGTCTATGGGGTCGCGAAGAGTCGGACACGACTGAACGACTTCACTTTCACTTTTCACTTTCATGCACTGGAGAAGGCAATGGCAACCCACTCCAGTGTTCTTGCCTGGAGAACCCCAGGGACGGCAGAGCCTGGTGGGCTGCCGTCTATGGGGTCGCACAGAGTTGGACACACTGAAGCGACTTAGCAGCAGCAGCTGAAAGAGAATTTTTTTTTTTTTCCAGTAACATTTACTGCCTAGGTGAACAAGTAAGTTGGATTATTTGGTATATAATTATAGCTTAGATCAAGTTGGACAGAAAGCAGAAAACCCTCATGTCCAGGAGAACGTGTGCCTAAAGGAAGAAACAAATGCAGCAAATGTTGGGTATTTCATTAAACTTGTTTGCTGGGGTGGCAGTTCTTAAAATATGGTTTCAAGACCCCTGGGTTCTCTGAGATTTATGAGAGAATTTTCAAGGTCAAAATTCTTTCCAAAATAATCCTGAAATATGATGTGATGTGCCTTTTCACTTTCATTCTCTCAAGAGTATGGAGTTGAGTTTTCCCAAGACTGTAAGAGGTATGAATTCACATACATGGAATGGATAAACAGAGATTCTTGATGTCTTCTATTTAGTAAGACATTAAAGAAATCTGCAAAACATAAAAATGTGTTTTCATTCGAATTTTTTTCTGGACATATTGCCACTTTTCATAAAAAATTTTATTTTTGTTAAAAAATACTAGATTCATTATTGCTATTTAAAATAAATTAATAATACAATAGTTTGAAAGTTTTCTGTTTTAATTTCTTAACCACTGATTATCAACAGATATAACACATAAACAAAAGCTCTGTGCTTCTTCACTACTGTGTGTGTAGGAGCCTGGTAGGCTGCAGTCCATGGGGTCACTAAGAGTCGGACATGACTGAGCGACTTCACTTTCACTTTTCTCTTTCATGCACTGGAGAAGGAAATGGCAACCCACTCCAGTGTTCTTGCCTGGAGAATCCTGGGGACGGGGGAGCCTGGTGGGCTGCCGTCTGTGGGGTCGCACAGATTTGGACACGACTGAAGTGACTTAGCAGCAGCAGCAGCAGCAGTGTAGTGTAGTTGCTCAGTTGTGTCCAACTCTTTGCGACCCTGTGGACTATAGCCCTCCAGGTTCCTCTGTCCATGGGATTCTCCAGGCAAGAATACTGGAGTGGATTGCCATTTCCTTCTCCAGGTGATCTTCCCGACCCAGGGATCAAACCTGTCTTGCGCATCACAGGCAGATGCTTTACCCTCTGAGCCACCAGGGAAACCCAGTTTACGTGTGTATGCTATGCTATGCTAAGTCACTTCAGTTGTGTCCGACTCTGTGTGACCCCATAGACGGTAGCCCACCAGGCTCCTCTGTCCATGGGAGTTTCCAAGCAAGAACCCTGGAGTGGGGTGCCATTGCCTTCTCTGTTTACGTGTGTAAAGGGGTCTAAAAAGAGAGAGTGAGTGAATTGCTGCCAATGAGAAGTTGGCAAGCAAGAGAGTCTTGAGTGGGGAGCAGAAAAACATGTCAGAATAACCTATAGTATCAAAAATTCAAGGTTATCTAGTTTAAATTGCTTCAACAAACTGCCAACCCCACATTTCTTTTTCTGCAAGATTTTTACATAATGTTCATATAACGTTTCATTTAATATTCACAAAGACCTGCTTCTCTCTCCTTCACTTCACATGCCTAGCTAATTGCTACACAGTTTGTAGTGTTGGTTCATCCTGTTTTTTTGTTTTGTTTTCCTTTTTAAAAATCTTTTCTTTACCTTCCACTAAGTAGTATCATTCCCAAGGAAATGGAGGCTATGTAAATTTAGGTTGAGCAAAATTGAAATAAAAATTTTTACAGTTTCTATATTATATTTATGAGGCCATTTTAAGAATTTGGCATTTTTGCTAGTCACTTTGTACTCAAAAGGTACTAATTTGTATAGCTCATCATTCCATTTTGCTTTAACTTCACATGTTTATATTCTGTGAATGTGTGTGTGTTAGTTGCTCAGTCATGTCGACCCTATGTGACCCCATGGACTGTAGCCCACCAGCCTCCTCTGTCCATGGGATTCTCCAGGCAGGAATACTAGAGTAGATTGCCTTGCCGTCCTCCAGGGGATCTTCATGACTCAGGGATTGAACCTAGGCCTCCTGCATTGCAGGTGGACTGTTTACCATCTGAGCCACAAGGGAAGTCTCCTATTATATAAATATATACTTATGACTCTGTACTGGTTTTTGGCAAATAATTTAATTTTTCATCCTTCTAAACTCTTTAATATTCAGAATTTGATTAGCTTTATTTTTTCAGCATTTCAATTGGTAATTCAATTTCCAAGGAAGGATAGTAGTCCTGCTATTTCTTGAAAATGTACCATGATTTTTCACATAGCCATCTTGAAAAACATATTCAAAGTCTCATACAGAGCCATGCACACAGTATTAATGCATCTAACACTAAAGCTGGAACCGTGCAGTTGACTCAGTTGGGATTTAATACTATGGACTGCATTCACTATGATTATTATGGTGAGATCAAGACCCCATGAAATAATCTCTTCTAGCTTGAAATTGTTCTATCACTCAAAAATATAAGCAAGAAGGAAAAGCAAAGGAAAAGACTAACTAAACCCAGATACCCTATTCTGGAGTGGTTAGAAGCATTAAGTTGTTCATGAATTGATGTCACTATAGCTTTGTTCAGTAGAAACACATTCTTAATGATTAAAACCTTACTGAAGCTTTTGATAAAACAGTTTTATAAGCACAGTGGGCTGTAAGAAGCTTCCTTGAGGATGATTTTGTTTCATCTTATTACTTTCCTTAAAGAATCGTGGTTGTTTACTTATTTTAAACCTCACCATATCTTGAGGTAATTGAACACTAAAGAAACAAACTTCAGCTTAGATGTTTCTTAGCATTTCAGTCTGTTGTGCACAGTGAGCTGGAAACATGTAAAGGATTATTTGAACTTACTCCCAGGACTTATAAACATTGTCTGTTTCACAAACAACTTTTCCTAAGACATAATGACAGACGAGCCTATGAAAATAGAAATTATTGAAGAATGGTTTGTTCAGTGTCCTAAGTGGAATAGCAGGTCAAGCTATCATATAAAGGGCTCTGATATGTAGGTCGGAGAGACCAGAGTTTGAGAATATTTGGCTTATTTTACAAATTATAATTATTTCTCACAGTAATATACCAAAACAAAATTAATTCTACTTTAATGATTAAAGGGGCATTGTCTGAGAAATATGAGTGTAATTCATAAGTTGACCTTAGGAATAGAAATATTTAAATCACATTAATAAAACTATTATTTGTAATAAAACTGACAGATTTCACAATATAGAGCAATTGTTATATCCTTCACAGGTCAATTTGGTCATTATATGTTTATAAAGGAAAAGAAGTAAACATTGATTTAATAGCAAAACATTGTATTATCATTATACAATTTAAAGTAAACAGTATGTAGCAGTTCTGCAGATTTACTTTTTGCAGTTTGTATTTTGCAAATTTTCAAACTAAAGCAAAGTTTAAAGAGGAATACAATGATCACAACTTGGCCAAGCTTTAGCTTTATTTACTCAGTGTTAACATTTTGCTGAAACCCATTATCTGTCTCTCCCCCTTTTCCTCTCCCCCTCACTCTCCATTCTACTTAACTGAGAATTGTATCATCTGTGTTTTCACCTTCTGGGCCACTAATCTCCTCAGCATATTAAAACCTAGACAGTATATTAAAAAGCAGAGACATTATTTTGCCAACAAAGGTCTGTCTAGTCAAAGCTTTGGTTTTGTCAGTAGTCATGTATGGATGTGAGAGTTGGACCATAAAGAAAGCTGAGTACTAAAGAATTGATGCTTCTGAACTGTAGTGTTGGAGAAGACTCTTGAGAGTCCCTCGGACTTCAAGGAGATCAAACCAGTCAATCCTAAAGGAAATCAGTCCTGAATATTCATTGGAAATACTGATGCTGAATCTGAAGCTCTAATATTTTGACCACCCAATGCAAAGAACTGACTCCTTAGAAAAGACCCTGATGCTGGGAAAGATTGAGGGCAGGGGGAGAAGGGGACGACAGAGGATGAGATGGTTGGATAGCATCACCGACTTGATGGACATGAGTTTGAGCAAGATCCGGGAGTTGGTGATGAACAGGGAATCCTGGCATGCTATGGTCCAGGTGGTCACAAAGAGTTGGACACAACTGAGCGACTGAACTGTATCATCTGTATTCTCACCTCCTCAGCCACCGATCACTTCCTCTCCTTTTTGTGCAACTTCTACCTCTATGCTAGGCTCTGGACCTATGGATGGATTTGGCAATTCATTTCCATATGGACATATAGTTTGAAATTCACTGTATTCTTCTCCTAATTGTATTGTGGACAGAGGCTATAAACTGCTTTATTTGTTCTTAATCTGTGCTAAATATTATATTGTATGTTCATCATTATTCTATTGGAAACTTACTGAAATATTCTTTCCCTTTCTCTCAGTCAAGTCATTTAACTTAGCTATAAAGATAGTTCAAACTGAAACAAAAGAATCCCTCTCAGTGTCTCTTGTACCCCTCCAGTTGTTCCTATGATTCTATTTATAACTAAATTTCTCAATTTCTCAATTTTCTTTCAATTATTCTCCCTCATTCTGACTTTACCTTAGCTTACTTCGCAGAAATAACTCACTATTTCTGCATCAGTTTCCTTCCATATTATATATTTTATTTCCCCTTGTTTTCCGGGGAACACTCAATACTTTCAGTGGTCCATCCTGTGAAAATGCTGGCTTTTGTTTTGTTTTGTCTTTTGTGAATTGTCTTTTAATGTAATGCCTTTTAATGTAATGTACCTTTCAGTACATACCTTCTGGGTCTCCTTTGTTGCCTTATTATTTTCCATTCGGAATTTAAACATTCTACTAAGTACATTTTATCCTAAATCCTCTTCTCTTTTCATGTCATGCGTTCTTTAATAGATGAAATTTGCCTAAAACTATAATTACCCTATGCCTACAAATTACTCACAGTTAATATCCAGCATGACACCCACCATTCCCAGATGCCTCTGGATATCTCAAAAATACTTCCTTCTTTGGCTGTTCTAAAGCAACCTTCGGAGAAGGCAATGGCACCCCACTCCAGTACTCTTGCCTGGAAAATCCCATGGACGGAGGAGCCTGGTAGGCTGCAGTCCATGGGGTCGCTAAGAGTCGGACACCACTGAGCAACTTCACTTTCACTTTTCACTTTCATGCATTGGAGAAGGAAATGGCAACCCACTCCAGTGTTCTTGCCTGGAGAATCTCAGGGACGGGGGAGCCTGGTGGGCTTCTTTCTGTGGGGTCACACAGAGTCAGACACGACTGAAGCAACTTAGCAGCAGCAGCAGCAGCAGCAAAGCAACCTTATTACCATATTCCACTCACCTTTAAATTTACTTTTTCCAGTTTTCCCGACTGATTATACAATCATTATTTATCAAGTCCCAAATATCAAAAATGTCTGTGATACCATCTGTTTTTTTCACAGCATTATGCAATCATTCACCAAATTCTTTGATCTTTGCATCCTATATATCTTTCAAACTCACATCTTTTCCTTTTATTTATACCCCTCTATTCTATTCCAAGTGATTATAATTTCTTTTCTGGACTCTCACACTGCTCATATCTCCTCTCCTTATATACTGTTTTGTATTCTTCCAATTTATTTTCTACATTGCTATGCACATAACTTTTTCTTATCTATAATTTGATTATGTTATCCCCTCAACAAGATGATAAAATAGAAAGCTGACTTTTTGGCTTTGGCTAAAGATGATAGTCAATTATGACCTCCAATCACCGACACTGTTTGACTTCTCTCTAACTCTCTGTCTTCAACTCCCTTTATATTACATTTTCTGTTTCTCAAGTCCCATTTCTAAAATTTTCCATTTTCAGTGATGGAAACCATTGGGAGAAAATACAACATTGTATATCTATATTCATTTCTTATCAACTCCTCCACAGTAGAATATGACTGGAGTAAGATGAATCTTTTTTCAGACTATAGAGTAAAGGAGAGAGTATATATGATGTTCAGTGTGAATACTCACTTCCAAAGTACAACTGTGGAGTGGGTAGATATTATACCTGCCTGAATGCATAACTGATATATAAACTATGGTTTTCTAAGTCTGTTAATATAGTGACTATGGATACCACTTTAGCCCTGTAAGTAGCTTCTTTCCCATCTATAAATATCAGGTTTCAAAGGCTAGAGTACACAAAATAGCACCATATCTCAGTGCATTCTGGAGGTTTTATAGTGAACTCTTTTATTTTACAAAATTGTAATAATAGTAACAGAAGAAAGGAAAACTGTGTGACTACCAGTGTCTATTTGTGTTTTCCTAGAAAGTTAAGGAATGACCCACATTTAATTCCAATATCTATTATTCTAAGTAATTAATAACATCCTTACACAATAAATTTATTCTCACACATTTAAGTTAACTCAATGCTAATTACCCCAATAGTAGTGCTTTTTGTGCTTTGCTTAGTTCTTCAGTTGTGTCTGACTCGGAGACCCTTTGGACTGTAGCCCACCAGGCCCCTCTGTCTATGGGGTTTTCCAGGCAAGAATACTGGAGTGGGTTGCCATTCCCTTCTCCAAGGGATCTTCTGGACCCAGGAGCTGAACCCACATCTCCTGCGTTTACTGCACTGCAGGCAAACTCTACCTGCTGAGTCACTGGGGCTCATTTGGACCCTGATAATAGGCATGAATTATCTCCTTAAGGAAATCAGAAACACTTTTCCTTTTTTGAAAATTCACTTTAAAAGTATGATAATATAACTTACCTAAAATATCCACGATATTGTGCTGTGCTGTGCTTAGATGCTCAGTCGTGTCCAACTCTTCACAACCCCATAACTCTTCTGTCCATGGGATTTCCCAGGCAAGAATAAAGGAGTGGGTTGCCATTCCCTACTCTAGGGGATCTTCTTGACCCAGGGAATGAACCCAGGTCTCCTGCATGGCAGGCAGATTCTTTACCATCTGAGCCACCAGGGAAGCATTTTGGGGAGATGGACAAAAAATGGGGGAGATGGGCAAAATATTGTGGAACACCCTGCAGTATGTTGCACAAATAATACGGAATCTGGAGAGGTCTTACATAACAGCTAGGCCAGGATGCTTGTTATGGGTCATCTAAAACTTTTTATGGAAAAGACTTTTGGTAACTCAAAACACTTACTGTTCTACTATATATAGATCAGGCAGTTGGGAGAGATCGGTTTTATAATCTATCTGTTATGTTTCAGCAAGGAAGAAACAAAACAATCATTGACACTCCATAGATATATTTGGTTCTCAAAGCAGTTTCATAAGCTTCAATCATAAACTGTGCTCATATTAGCTTTAAATGACACAAAGTGAATATCCAAAAGGCAGGCCTGGAAAGCAGTCAGTGATAAGCAATTCCTGTCACAACACAGCTCTGCTTCAGGAAATGTGTGTAGGGTAGATGACAGCAAGATGCCCAACAGCTGCTGCCTGCTGAACTAACATGAGATGACACAGGGGTGGCAGGCAGAATAAATTCTTTAAGGATATGCTGAAATGAACCATAATTTCACATGGGGAAAAGGCTAGAAAATAAGATCAGCTTAAGACGAACTAGTTCTTAAAAAATCATAGAAAGTGTAACTAGATTAAGTTTAAGACCTGTTTTGTTTAAAGAGAAAAGTCTTCAGTCATTCATTTGTTTTTTAAGCATGTCCATGTATGTATATGATTTTTGTTTTAGATGAAGAAACTGTTGATTTTAAAATATTTTTGATTTATTTTAGGCATATTTACTCTCGGCTGAAGCAAAGTAAATAATACTGAGTTAAATTTGTTTTAAACAAAAATATCCCATAATCCTGCAAACCATTCTAGAACATTAATCTTTTGTACCTTTTCAGGGTCAGTCTTGTCAAAGATAAGACTGTCTTTTCTATCTGACAGTTACAGTTTATCTTTTCAGTAAATGCATTTTCTCCTTTGGAAAATTGACAAGGAGCACATCCACATCCCTTGTAGCTAATGGCTGTTATTGCTTTAGGTTTACAGATGATAGATTTTCTTCTAAATACCCTCAAGGATGAGCTTCACTGTCAGTACTGTCATCCCTTGAATGGATATAGTTGATAGAATTATGCCAATGCAGCAGTGAAATTTCTCCATGACCAAGATTTTACTGTATTTTATACTGATGGTACTAACAAATTGGCATATTATGCTCTTTTCTACCAAATTATTTATGAAAGCTATAGAGTATAAAAACTCATAAAATAATAATAATAATAATAAATATAAAATTTATTGTATTTCATGATACTGAATAAAACTGGTGCTTTCAGCATCAAAAAAATAAAAATCTGACAATCACTTAAATGCTACATTTGCAGTAATATCTCTTAGCTGAATTACTTTTTCACTGAGATGAAGATTAATATAGAGAAGAGTGCAATCTAATTTAAGGTTTCAGTTTTAATACAAACTGCTTGAGAAACCATGGTGATATGCCTATCTTCTATTACTCTGTCAAAATATTTCCTTAACCCAACTTCTTGAATATAACCATTATGTATGACAAAACATCACCTCTTTTTAATAATAATCTCTAAAAGTTCAGATTGACAAACATTTATTCTTGAAAATATTATGGTATAATGTCTGTGAATTCTGAGAAAAGAGCATACCTGTAGTATAACAAATATAGTGGTTCACATAAGATATAAGAAAAGTAAAGCTACTGAATGTTACTGATAGTGTTCAAGTCTTCATGGTAACATTAAGAAATAACCTCAACTCTGTAAGAGTGATTTATTCTGAAATACTGTAGATTAAATATATTTTTCAAAACATATCCTGAATACTCTTTTTGAAATGATCACACTTTTTTTGTAGCAGGCAATCCAGGATAGTAGTAATATTGCCTTATTCACTGATGATCTTGACTACATAACTTCCAAACTGTTTTCCATGCTGAAGTGTATCAACCATGACATACAATATGATCAGAGCCACATCTTAGTGGTAGTGATACTGCTGACCTCAATTTGTTTTAACGCAGTGAAAAATATTTCATGTTATTATGTGCATCTGGATTTTAGCCAAGTTTCAGTTTGTTGGAGAGTAGCCAGCAGAAATTGATATGCAGTTTCAACAAACATCACAAGTTACACATTTGTAAAGAAAATTTAAAATGTAAGTGAAAGTATGTTTATTTTCATATCACACTTTAGTAATCCTGTACTATGGGTATATATTTAATATATCCTGACCACTTAGATGAATTATTACTTTTAATTTGTAAATCAGCATTTGAAAGCATACATTTAGGAGGAAATCTTAATGGAAGACATTAGTATGTACATACCCAGGTTTACAATATCTACAGGTTATTCCCATAACATAAAATCCACAGGATTCTCCAGGCAAGAATACTGGAGTGGGTTGCCATTTCCTTCTCCAATGCATGCATGCATGCTAAGTCGCTTCAGTCGTGTCCAATTCTGTGCGACCCCATGGATGGCAGCCCACCAGGCTCCCCTGTCCACAGGATTCTCCAGGCAAGAATACTGGAGTGGGTTGCCATTCTTAAGTCGTGTAGTAATAGGGTTGGATTCTAGAAATTCTAAAGTCCCTCTACTTTCTAAACTTTCATATATCTGACAGAATTTGTAAGCAAAAACTATTGCTAAATGCTTATTAAATGTTTTGATGTTTTCCTTCTAGCAGCTGTTTTGGTTAACTGCTTAATGGAGCTCTGAATGCACTTCTGTATGCGCACATGTATATTTTGTAATCATTAAAAATAAAAGCTTAACTTCACAAGTTGAATTAAGCTATTTAGGAAAGTTTTGATATCCATTACAATATTTTAGCACCCAGTTTAGCTCCCCTCTTCAACTTAAAACCTAGAGACACAACAATGGTATATTATTTTAAGAACGGATTCATTGTCTTTCACTATAAACAGATACTTAGTATGACCAATACGGCAGTACAACCACAACACAGACTCAGGAGAGCTGGGATTTTTAAAAACCACTTTTAATTTGGCAGAAATTCTTAACTATTATGCAATTGCCATCAAACTGATGGCTTCAGGGCTTCCCTGGAGGCTCAGTGATACAGAACCCACCTGCCAATGCAGGAGACAGATCTCACATGCCATGGAGCAACTAAGCCCATTCCCCAGAACTATTGAGCCTGTGCTCTAGAGCCTGGGAACCTCAACTACTGAGCCCACACGCTACAACTACTGAAGCCTGCGTGCCCTAGAACCTGTGCTCTGCAACAAGAGAAGCCACTGCAGTGAGAAGCCTCACACTGCAACTAGCGAGTGGCCCCCGCTTGCTGCAACTAGAGAAAAGCCCATGCAGCAATAAATACCCAGCATAGCCAGAAATGAATAAATAAATAATTTTTAAAAATTGAGAGATATGAGTAGAGGTTAACAAAATCATATGGTCATCCTGAGAAGGGGTGATTTTAATATATTTTATTTACCTTTTAAAGTCATACTTGCTGCAACTCTCCTTCATTGATCTAAGATTTCTTTGAATGGTTTGATGATCAGGTTCCAGGGTTAATTGCTTTCCTGTTATCTTCAGAAAGTTATTGCTTTGGTCATCTGGCATTGTGATTGTTGCCTTTTTGAATGTTGAATTGCTGACATTTATTTCCTCCTGGAAAGTAATTGCATTTATATTTGATTTTTTTGACATGTGAACAAAAATGGAACAAAACAGCAGGATAATGAGCATCCAATTCTAAGTTAATTGTGGCACTGTACATAATTTGTATACATGAATTCTGTTTCAGCATGTAATTTGATCTGAGCTTCACTTCACTAAATCTAAATGAGGTGTCTCACACACACACACACAAAATCACCCTATTTTTATCCATTGTAAACATGCCAATTTTGAGGGCCTTTGGGAAAGTGCACAAAAATAGCAACATAAATTGAAATAAATCCAAGAGGCAAAATTTTAAATTATTTAATAAAATAAAACATGTAGAATCATTTCTTAGTAAGCCTTGGAACATGAGAAAGGTTAAGTTTATTATAAAATTAATATCGAAACTGTTGCACAAGCAAATGCACTGATGTAAGTGCTACAATGCATACTAGATTCTTCCAGGTCTCTGTTCCTCAACACATGATCACTAAAAAGATACAGATATACATCACTAAAAAGGTATAGATCTGCATGAATTATTTGTGTATCTGTAATACCCACATTTCGGAGAAAGCAATGGCACCCCACTCCAGTACTCTTGCTTGGAAAATCACATGGGCGAGGAGCCTGGTAGGCTGCAGCCCATGGGGTCGCTAAGAGTCTGACACGACTGAGCAACTTCACTTTCACTTTTCACTTTCATGCACTGGAAAAGGAAATGGCAACCCACTCCAGTGTTCTTGCCTGGAGAATCCCAGGGATGGCGGAGCCTGGTGGGCTGCCGTCTATGGGGTTGCACAGAGTCGGACACAACTGAAGTGACTTAGCAGTAGCAGCAGCAGCAGCAATACCCACGTTTATCGGGTCCATTATTGTCAATTACAGGTTTTTGTATATTTAAATGATATCAAATTATCTATAAGCAAGATTCTTATTGTGTATCAGTTCATATCATAAGCCACTTTGTTATAAGAAGTCTCACACATAAGTATTAATAAGCCCTACCCTGTTTTACTGATAATTTATGAGGAAGTGAGATATCACGGAGGAGGAACATGATCCCAAAATACTTGGGCTACTCATACTAGCTGCTTCATCTTAGACAGACTACTTTATCTTTCAGAGTCTCAATTTCTTCATCTGTAACCTGAGACTGAGACTTTTATGTGAATTTGCAATGTGCAAAGTATCTCAGTTCAGTTCAGTCACTCATTCCTGTCTTTGCCACTCCACGGACTGCAGCACACCAGGCTTCCCTGTCCATCACCAACTCCTGGAGCTTGCTCAAACTCATGTCCATCAAGTCGGTGATGCCATCTAACCATCTCATCCCCTGTTATCCTTTCTCCTTCTGCCCTCAATCTTTCCGAGCATCAGGGTCCTTTCCAATGAGTCAGTTCTTCTCATCAGGTTGCTAAAGTATTGTAGCTTCAGCTTCAGCATCAGTCCTTCCAATGAATATTCAGTACTGATTTCATTTAGGATGGACTGGTTGGATCTCCTTGCTGTCCAAGGGACTCTCAAGAGTCTTCTCCACCACCACAATTCAAAAGCATCAGTTCTTCGGCGCTCAGCTTTCTTTCTTTTTCTTTTTTTTTTCCACAGGTATACATGTGTTCCCCATCCTGAACCCTCCTCCCTCCTCCCTCCCCATACCATCCCTCTGGGTCATCCCAGTGCACCAGCCCCAAGCATCCAGTATCGTGCATCGAACCTAGACTGGCGACTTGTTTCATACATGATATTATACATGTTTCAATGTCATTCTCCCAAATCTTCCCATCCTCTCCCTCTCCCACAGAGTCCATAAGACTGTTCTATACATCAGTGTCTCTTTTGCTGTCTCGTATACAGGGTTATTGTTACCATCTTTCTAAATTCCATATATATGCATTAGTATACCGTATTGGTGTTTTTCTTTCTGGCTTACTTCACTCTGTATAATAGGCTCCAGTTTCATCCACCTCATTAGGACTGATTCAAATGTATTCTTTTTAATGGCTGAGTAATACTCCATTGTGTATATGTACCACAGCTTTCTTATCCAGTCATCTGCTGATGGACATCTAGGTTGCTTCCATGTCCTGGCTATTATAAACAGTGCTGCGATGAACATTGGGGTACACATGTCTCTTTCCCTTCTGGTTTCCTCAGTGTGTATGCCCAGCAGTGGGATTGCTGGATCATAAGGCAGTTCTATTTCCAGTTTTTTAAGGAATCTCCACATTTTTCTCCATAGTGGCTGTACTACTTTGCATTCCCACCAACAGTGTAATAGGGTTCCCTTTTCTCCACACCCTCTCCAGCATTTATTACTTGTAGACTTTTGGATCGCAGCCATTCTGACTGGTGTGAAATGGTACCTCATAGTGGTTTTGATTTGCATTTCTCTGATAATGAGTGATGTTGAGCATCTTTTCATGTGTTTGTTAGCCATCTGTATGTCTTCTTTGGAGAAATGTCTATTTAGTTCTTTGGCCCATTTTTTGATTGGGTCATTTGTTTTCCTGAAATAGTCCAGCTCTCACATTCATAACATCCTGGTGGCTCAGACAGTGAAAGCATCTGCCTACTATGCGAGAGACCTGGGTTTGATCCCTGGGTCAGGAAGATCTCCTGAAGAAGGAAATGGCAATGGAGGAGCCTGGAAGGCCACAATCCATGGAGTTGCAAAGAGGCGGACACGACTGAGCGACTTCTCTTTCTTTGTTTCTTCTTCCTTCCTGTTTCTCCTTCCTTCCCTCTCTCCCTCCCTCTCTCTATCTCTTTCTTTCTCATCCATACTTGACTACTGGAAAAACAATAGCTTTGACTAGATGAACCTTTGTGGGCAAAGTAATGTCTCTGCTTTTTAATATGCTCTCTGCTGCTGCTGCTGCTGTTAAGTCACTTCAGTCGTGTCCGACTCTGTGTGACCCCATAGACGGCAGCCCACCAGGCTCCCCTGTCCCCGGGATTCTCCAGGCAAGAACACTGGAGTTGGTTGCCATTTCCTTCTCCAATGCATGAAAGTGAAAAGTGAAGTAAAGTCACTCAGTCGTGTCCGACTCTTAGCGACCCCATGGACTGCAGCTTACCAGGCTCCTCTGTCCATGGGATTTTCCAGGCAAGAGTACTGGAGTGGAATGCCATTGCCTTCTCCATTAATATGCTCTCTAGGTAGGTCATAACTTTTCTTTCCAGGAGCAAACGTCTTTTAATTTCATGGCAGCAATTGCCACCTGCAGTAATTTTGGAGCGCAAGGAAATAAAGCCTGTCACTGTTTCCATTGTTTCCCCATATATTTGCCATGAAGTGATGGGACTGGATGCCATAATCTTTGTTTTTTGAATGTTGAGTTTTAAGCCAACTTTTTAACTCTTCTCTTTCACTTTCAAGAGGCTCATTAGTTTCTCTTTGCTTTTTGCCAGAAGGATGGTATCATCTGTATAACTGATGTTATTGATATTTCTCCTGGCAATCTTGATTCCAGCTTGTGCTTCAGCCATCCCAGCATTTCACATGATATACTCTGCAAATATGTTAAATAAACAGGGTCACAATATACAGCCTTGACATGATCCTTTCCCAATATGAAAACAGTCCATTGCCCTGGTCCGGTTCTAACTGTTGCTTTTTGACCTGCATACAGGTTCCTCAAGAGGCAGGTAAGGTGTTCTGGTATTCCCATCTGTCTAAGAATTTTCCACAGTTTGTTGTGATCTACATAGTGAAAGACTTTAGAGTAGTCAATGAAGCAGAAGTAGACGTTTTTCTGAAATTCTCTTGTTTTTTCTGTGATCCAACCCATGTTGGCAATTTGGTCTCTGGTTCCTCTGCCTTTTCTAAATCCAGCTTGAACATCTGGAATTTATCAGTTCACATACTGTTGACGTCTAGCTTGGAAAATTTTGAGCATTACTTTGGTAGTGTGTGAGATGAGTGCAATTGTTCAGTAGTCTGAACTTTCTTTGGCATTGCCTTTCTTTGGCATTAGAATGAAAACTGACCTTTCCCAGTCCTGTGGCTGAGTTTTCCAAATTTGCTGGCATATTGAGTTCAGCACTTTGACGGCATCATCTTTTAGGATTTGAAGTAGCTCAATTGGAATTCTATCATGTCTACTAGCTTTGTTCATAGTGATGCTTCCTAAGGCCCACTTGACTTCACACTCCAGGATATCTGACTCTAGGTGAGTGATCATACCATTGTGGTTATCTGGCTCATGAAGATATTTTTTGTTTAGTTCTTCTGTGTATTCTTGCCACCTTTTCTTAATATCTGCTTCTTCTCTTAGGTCCAAACTGTTTCTGGTCTGTCCTTTATTGGGCCCGTCTTTGCATGAATGTTCCCTCGTGCTTAGTATGCTCTAATATGCTTAAAATGCTAGTTAATAACAGTTGTTAGTATAAACTCTAACAGTTTAGTTAGACTAAACCAAATAGAATGAAGCAGTTTAGAAGCTGAATTTCAGAACAAAACTTCAGAAGGCATGGCTGCCCACAAGTATTTCACGTGTGTGTATACTTGTGTATTAATATGTGTTTGTGTGTTGCTTAGGCTTCCATGGTAGCTCAGATGGTAAAGAATCTGCCTGTAATATAAGAGACCTGGGTTTGATACCTAGATTGGGAAGATCCTCTGGAGAACGGAATGCACCCTAAACCAGTATTCTTGCCTGGAGAATTCCATGGACAGAGGAGTCTGGAGGGCTACAGTCTGCGGGGTCTCAAAGAGTAGGACACAACTGAGTGACTAACACTTTCACTATACATATATTTCTTAAGCTGTGAAATAATAGGTTTGGATTCTAGAAATTCTAAAGCCCACCTGCTTTCATATATCATATAGAATTTGTAAACAAAAACTATCACTAAATATTTATTAAGTATTTGATACTTTCGTTCTAGTGGCTGTTTGTGTTAACTGCCTAATGGAGCTCTGAATGTACTTCTATACATGTGCGTGTATGTTTATTTTGTGATTATTACAAATTAAAGCTTAATTTTACAATCTGTCACCTATCCAGATTTTTGACAAAATTAAATGACATTGAACATGCATGTTTACTTCAGATAATATGATAGAAATGTTTTGCAAACATGAATTTTAATAACTGCTTAATTGTATGGATAAATGCATGAAATGGGATAATTCCACCGTGATATCACATTTAGTATTTTGAAGTTATTTGCTAAAGCAGACAATACTTCAATGGATAAGTTAGCACACAATTATTTTCATTTATCTTAGACCTTTTCTTTAAAGTAAACTGCTATGTATACTATTTGTGTTTTAAAGTGCACAAACAATTGAAAGCTCTTCATATACAGATTTCCCTTTAGAAAGATGGAACCATTGTATACCAACAGCAATTATCCTGGTGATAAAGCACATCTTTATCAAGGCCTTTGTTAGAATCTTTTTTTTCAAAAGTCTTTCATGTTTTAATGACATGTATTTTACTGATAGTTATTTGTTAGATAGTGAAGTTATGTCTATTGGTAATTTGCATTTATTTTGTCAATTCATTTTGTGAATTTCATTTTGTTTTCTCTTGCCCAGTTTTGTATTTAATTATAAAAACTCCTTGTAGATAAAGAAACAGACTTTATAGATAAAGATACAAGCTTTGTCACACATGCATCCATCAGTATCTTTAAGAAAACTGAATGCAGAGAAATATATGAAATTATAGGTATACTTATGGCTGATTTGCTTTGCTGTACTGAAGAAACCAACACAACATCATAAAGCCATCATCCTCCAATTTAAAAAACAAAAGCAAAACAACAAAAAAAAGAGATTAATTCACAGAAACTATTATGATATATTTAAAGTAGTAAGGGATTAATTGAGTCACTTTTCCATATAATTACTCATAAAAATACTATGTATTTTCAGAAATACTATATTTACTTATATAAATACTATACATATATCCATATTGAGACTTGTACCAATTATCTTTACTACCTCAATATACAATTATGTTGCTATTTTGACATTTTTGTGTAGACAAATTAAATATGTTACTATCAAAGTTAAATTCAATATAATCCTCTTTTATAAATATATAATCTATGTTAGGAAACTCCATGTGTTATTATCAGGTTGGTGCAAAAGTAATTGTGGTTTTGCATTTTTGAAACTTACTGTTTGATATAGGCATACATCCTTAAATGAATGTGGTTGTGTTTAAATCATTTAATGCACATTTCTCACTTCATGTTCTTTTTTTGATAAAGACTTATTACTTGCTGTTTATTTTATATTTATTTTACACCAGGGAAATTATGTTAGACAAAAAGCAAATTTGAGAAATTTACTTATTTGAGTTCAAAATGGGTGGTAAAGCAGCGGAGACAACTTGCAATTTCAACAATGCATTTGGCCCAAGAACTGCTAACAAATGTACAGTGCAGTGGTGGTTCGAGGAGTTTTACAAAAGAGACGAGAGACTTGAAGATGAGGAGTGCAATGGCTGGCCATCGAAAATTGGTAACAACCAACTGAGAGCAATCTTCGAAGCTGATTTAAAATTACACAAAAAAGTTGCTGATGTACTCAACTTCAACCACTCTATGGTCGTTTGGCATTTGAAGTGAATTGGAAGGGTGAACAACCTTGATAAATGGGTGCTTCATGAGCTGACTGCATATCAAAAAATCAGCATTTTGAAGTGTTGTTTTCTTTTATTCTATGCAACAACAACAAACTGCTTCTTGATCAGATTGGATTGTGACACACAATGAAAAGTGGATTTTATACAACCAGCAATGACCAGCTCAATGGCTGTACTGAGAAAAAGCTCCAAAGCATTTCTCAAAGACAAACTTGCACCAAAAAATGGACATGGTCACTGGTGGTCTGCTGCCCATCAGATTCACTACAGCCTTCTGAACCTGACGAACCAATGCATCTGAGAAATATGCTCAGCAAATTGATGAGATGCACCAAAAAATGCAATGCCTGCAGCCAGCATTGGTCAACAGTAAGGGTTCAATTCTTCTCCAGGATAACAACCAACAGAGCATTGCACAACCAATGCTTCAAAAGTCTAATAAATTGGGCTATGAATCCTGAAGCAAGGGTGTTTAAACTACAGGAATAAATAAATTTATTTCTCATTGGCAGAAACGTGTTGACTGTAATGGTTCCTCCATGTGTGCATGCTGAGTCGCCATAGTTGTGTCCAACTCTTTGTGACACTGTGGGCTGTATTCCCTGTACATGTGATTCTCCAGACAAGAATACTGGAGTGGGTTATGGTGCCCTTCTTCAGGGGATCTTCCCAACCCAGGTATCGAACCCACATCTCTTGAGTCTCCTGCATTGGGAAGTGGATTCTTTACCACTAGTGCCACCTTGTCGCTCAGTCATGTCCTACTCTTTGTGACTCCATGGATTGCAGCACATCAGGTTTCCCTGTCTTTCACCATCTCCTAGAGTTTGTTCAAACTCACATCCATCAAGTCAGTGATGCCATTCAACCATCTGTCCTATGTTGTCCACTTTGCTTCCTGCTTTCAATCTTTCCCAACATCAGGGTCTTTTACAATGAGTTGGCTCTTTGCATCAAGTGGCCAAAGTATTGGAGCTTCAGCTTCAGCATCACTCCTTCCAATGAATATTCAAGGTTGATTTCCTTTAGGACTGGCTGCTTTGATTTTCTTGCTGTCCAAGGGACTCTCAAAAGTCTTCTTCAACACCACAGTTTTAAAGCTTCAATTCTTTGGTGATACAGCCTTCTTTATGGTCCAACTCTCACATCCGTACACAACTACTGGAAAAACCAGAGCTTTGACAGATGGGCCTTTTTTAGGAAAGTATGTCTCTGCTTTTTAATATGCTGCCTAGGTTTGTCATAGCTTTTCTCCCAAGGAGGCTGTGTCTTCTAATTTCATGGCTGAAGTCACCAACCGCAGTGATTCTGGAGTCAAAGAAAGTAAAGTCTATCACTGTTTCCATTGCTCCCCATCTATTTGCCATAAAGTAATGGGACCAGATGCCATGATATTCATGTTGGAATGTTGAGTTTTAAGCCAGCTTTTTCACTCTCCTCTTTCACCTTCATCAAGAGACTTTTAGGTTCCTTTTCGGTTTCTGCACTGAGCTTGTTGTCATCTGCATATCTCAGATTATTGGTATTTCTCTGGACAATCTTGATTCCAGCTTGTGCTTCAATCAGCCTGGAATTTAACATGTACTCTGCATATAAATTAAATAAGTAGGCTGACAATATACAGCCTTGACATAACCCTTTCCCAATTTTGAACCAGTTCATTGTTCCATGTCCAGTTCTAACTGTTCCTTCTTGACCTGCATACAGGTTTCTCTGGAGGCAGGTAGGGTGGTCTGGGATTCCAAACTCTTTAAGAGTTTTCCACAGTTTTATCTGATCCACAAAGCATAGTCAGTAAAGCAGATGTTTTTTTTTTCTGGAATTCCCTTGCTTTTTCTATGATCCAGTGTATGTTGGCATTTTGATCTTATGTTTGCTCTCATGTGAATGTGTGCAATTGTGTGGTAGTCTGAACATTCTTTGGCATTGCCTTTCTTTGGGATTGGAATGAAAACTGACCTTTTCCAGTTCTGTGGCCACTGCTGAGTTTTCCAAATTTGCTGGCATACTGAGTGTAGCACTTTCACAGCATCATCTTTCAGGATTTGAAATAGCTCAGTTGGACTTCCATCACCTCCACTAGTTTTGTTCATAGCAATGCTTCTTAAGGCCCACTGGATTTCATACTTCAAAATGTCTGGCTCTAGATGAGTGATCACACCATCATGGTTATCTGGGTCATTAAGGTCTTTTTTGTATAGTTCTTCTGTGTATTTCTGCCACTTCTTTTTAATATCTTCTGCTTCTGTTCCATACTGCTTCTTCTTTATTGTGCTGAGTAAAGGACAGAAACAGTATAACAAACCACTTCAGAATTCTTGCCTTGAGAACCCCATGAACAGTATGAAAAGGCAAAAAAATATGACACTGGAAGATGAACTAGCCAGGTTAGTAGGTACTGAATATGCTACTGGAGAAAAGTGGAAAATCGCTCCAGAAAGAATGAAGATGCTGAGGCAAAGTGGAAACAATGCCCAGTTGTGGATGTGTCTTGTAGTGCAAGTAAAGTCCGATGCTGTAAAGTACAATACTGCATAGGAACCTGGAATGTTAGGTCCATGAATCAAGGTAAATTGGAAGTGGTCAAACAGGAGATGACAAGAGTGAATATCGGCATTTCAGGAATCAGTGAACTAAAATGGACTGGGATGGGCAAATTTAATTCAGATGATCATTATATCTACTTCTTTGGGCAAGAATTTCTTAGAAGAAATGGAGTAGCCCTCATAGTCAACAAATGAGTCCAGAATGCAGTACTTAGGTGCAGTCTCAAAAACGACAGAATGATCTCGGTTTGTTTCCACGGCAAACCATTCAATATCACAGTGATCCAAGTTTATGCTTCAACCACTAATGCCCAAGAAGTTGAAGTTGAACGATTCTATGAAGACCTACAAAACCTTCTAGTACTAGCGCCAAAAAAATGTCCTTTTATCTTAGGCGAGTGGAATGCAAAAGTAGGAAATTAAGAGATATCTGGATTAACAGGCAAGTTTGACCTTGGAGTACAAAATGAAGCAGGGCAAAGACTGACAGCAGTTTGCCAAGAGAACGTGCTGGCAAGAGCAAATAAACTCTTTCAGCAACATACAAGAGACAAGTCTACACATGGGCATAACCAGATGGTAAATACCAAAATCAGATTAAGATAGTCTTTTCAGCTGAAGATGGAAAAGCTCTACACAGTCAGCCAAAAACAAGACTGGGAGCTGACTGTGACTCACTTCATGAACTCCTTATTGAAAAATTCAGACTTAAATTGAAGAAAGTAGGAAAACCACTAGACCATTCAGAGATGACCTAAGTCAAATCCCTTTTTATTATACAGTGGAAGTGACAAATAGATTCAAGGGATTAGATCTGATAGAGACAGCACCTGAAGAACTACAGATGGAGGTTTGTAACATTGTACAGGAGACTGACCAAAACCATCCCAAGAAAAAGAAATTGAAAAAGGCAAAATGTTTGTCTGAGAAGGCCTTACAAATAGCTGAGAAAAGAAGTGGATGCTAAAGGAAAAAAGGAAAGGTATATCTATCTGAATGCAGAGTTCCAAAGAACATCAAGGTGAGGAGAAAGCCTTCTTATGTGAACAATGCAAAGAAATAGAGGAAAACAATAGAATGGGAAAGACTAGAGGTCTCTTCAAGAAAATTAGAGATACCAAGGGAATATTTCATGCAAAGATGGGGCACAGTAAAGGGCAGAAATGGTATGGAACAAACAGAAGCACCACCTAATGGTTCCCAATTTGGTTAACAAAAATGTGTTTGAGCCCAGTTACAATGATTTAAAATTAATGGTCTGATACCGCAATTATATTTCACCAACCTAATAAATAAACCTTATTTTATTTTCTAAATTGTTTTGTTAAAATTCTGCATTGATATTTGTTCATTGTAAAAAATCTAAAATTATATGACAAAATACAATATCAAATACTGTCTATTTACAAAAAAGTAAACAAAAAATCTCCAATTCATTCCTGTCCCCAGAAGTAATACTATATATATTATTCTGACAATTATTTTGTAATTTGAGTTCTTATAGAAATCATTCTTTTTAATGCATACTTATATTTCCATAGATTGGATTATTACATCTGTTTATGTAAATAATACAATACTGAACATGATTTTTATAAACAATTCTATAAAGTGCTCTTTCTTTCTTTTTTTTCTTTTTGCTTATATAAGCAATGCTCCAATGAAGCATTTTATAAAAACATATTTTGTATACACATGATTTTTTTTTTTTAGGATAAAATCCTAGAAGGAAATGTTGGGTCAGTGATTATGTGTATTATATTTTTTGACTGATATACGTATAAATTGCTCTCTTAAACACAATATTACTACTGTTCATTCTCAACAACAAGATGTGGAAGTACTTATTTCACCACACCTTTGTTTTTAAAAAATTGGGTATGTGAATAACATCTTGTTTTTGTATTAATTTACTTGCTCCTAAATAGCATCACTCTTGAATATTAGAACACATTTTCATTTCTCAAAATTTAAATATGTTTTATCTAGCTGCTTTTTTTTTAATCAGTAATAATGACTCTGAAACAAATGGCATTTACACTGTTAGGCAAGGAAAAAAAAATCTTTTTCATGAGAAAGAGAAAAGGAGGGCAAAATGATTCAATTATTCTCAGTAAAACTAGTGGGAATCAATGCAAGTGGGTCAGAAGGGCACTACTTCAATCCAGAAACAATCTGTTCTGAATGTAGATAAAGTGTGTTTGTGTTTGGATAATTAGTTCAATGTAGATAACGTCTATTCATCCTAAAAAAGGCTATCAACTAATAAATTTATAAACAGATCTGACAGGCTTATTTTTGCTCTGGGCAAGGGCATTATAAGTCACAGCAGCCATAGGAGAATGGGAAAAACATCTTAAGTCCACTCAAGTGATGACTGTAGTGTGACTTTAGAACAGAAGATTGAGTTTAAGCTCTAAAGAAGGTTTCCACATTATAAAGGTGGTAAAACACACATTTAGAAACACTGGATTAAGGCACTAATGTAGCAGATGAATATCAGTCCAATATTAATACATGCTTAAATTATAGTGGTACTTCAGAAATTTATCTCTCCACAGTGAAAGCTGCAATCACTTTTGTGCATTACAAAATATTAATGATATTTGAAATTCAGCTTATTTTTCAATTTGATCAGAAGTGAAATAATGGGATATTTTCACATAATAAAAAAATTATCATCTTTCCTAATTAATTTGGAAATCAATACCTATAATAGGAATTACTAGGGCTTCATTAACCTCAGATTCACAAATGACATTTGATATCTATTTTCTGACCATAGGAGATTCATATAAAATGTTGGAGTGTTATTCTAGTAGTTGAGACAGCTAAGATACTAAATTAGTCTTAAAATTATAAATTCCAAGTAATTTTGTTTAATATTATCAAAAAGAGAGGCAGGAAAGTTTACTTTAATTTACCCTAAAAGATAGTATGTATTCCTGAACTCAAATCTTACTTGTGTATGTGAAAATATCCTTATATTTTCTTCTTAGTACATAACAAATAACACTTATTTAAAGAGTATACTGCAACCAATATTAATATATTTAAGGATATTGATTCACGTAGTAGTAAGTGCCTTTCTTGTACATCCAAAATAAACACAAATTATTGGTTTTTTTCCTGGATGGAATGGCCAGTTTGGTGAGCCCTTAAATCCCAGGGACAGAGGAGCCTAGTAGGCTAGTCCATGGGGTCACAAAGAGTCAGACACGACTGAGCACTTCACTTCGTGGTCACAGTCTTTTCTAATATAGTTTTCCTAGGAAGTGTTTAGCCACATACATTGCTACAACTATTACTCTTTTGATAAATGACAAATGGAGGGGATCGATGAAGATAGTGGAGTAGGAGGAAGGCACCTCCCCTCACAAACAATTCAAAAATACCTCTACATGTGAAATGACAAGGTGGAAACTGACAGAAAGACTCCATTTACAAACAAAGCTATAAGATATAAGAATAAGTAGGAAGGGGAGAGAAAGGATCAGACTGGGACCTGTGCCCCAGGGAAGGTGACTCAGAGGAAAAGAGAAAATAAAGGGCTGGGCATCCACCCTCAGAGTGAGCAATTAGAGTCCCATACTGGGGCACCCTTGTCCTGAGGTCCAAAAGAGAGGAAATCACCCCCCACCCCGAAGCCCCAGTTGGGTGGAGGGTCACTGGGACCAACGAGAGGGCTGTAGAAGCCTGGACTTTGATTGAGAGGAGTATGTGGGTGTTGGTGGGCTCTGGAGGCAAGGCAGAAAAGATAGACTGAAAACTCACAGGGAGCTGCCCCCTTTTTCTGTTGCCACTTCAACGCATGATCCAGCCTGAGTCAAATGAACTCTCTAGCTCCGCTTGCTTCCTGTCATAGCTCACCACCGAGCAAGGGCTACCTCGAGCAGGGAGAGGGCCTGGTCCCAGGACACAGAGGCAACTCTAACTGGCATAAGCAGCATCTTAGTGGGCAGGGATGACCGCTACTGGAGTTCACGCAGGGAGCACACCATGGGGTGGTCTCCAGTCTCTGACAGTGGCCAAGACAGCCCCAACCCATGTCCAAGTGCATGCTGAGAGCCCAGGAGGGCCCTGCCTACGTTATGACACAGCTCTACAACAGAAAGGAGGGGGGGAGGCGGGGCTAAGCTTGGGGAAGTGATCACCAAAGAGGGGCAAAAGAGACTCAGATGCAATGGGGGCAGCCATTGCTGACACTTGCACAGGCTACATGTTGGAAACAGCCTAGACCTCTATCTCTAATTGGCCTGCCACAGTCTGTACCCTATCACGAACTGAGGGCTCCAACCTCTGGAGCAAATGTATCAGAGCTGCGAGAGGGGAGAATACACACTTAAAGGGAACATAGACACCTGGCTGTAGACACTTGGGGCTTCAGCTCCATCACCTTGGGATTCAACATCACCCCAATAGGAAGGTAATGAACACTGAGGAAAGGAGATGCCCCACCATCTGCCTGGCTCTGGCCCTAAACACACTGTCTTCTACCCCACTTCCTATCAAGGTGATAACTGCCAGAATCCCCTGAGGAGAGACATAGCTTCTCTTCACGTCAAATCCAGCAATTCCACCAAAGACAATAGGCATACACTAACTGTATAAGGAAATTCACACATAAGGAACCCCTTCAAGATGCGATAGTTTACTGATCAAAGTAGTCTCAATTGAATAAGTAAGAAAAAAAACAAAACTCCAGAAAAAACAAATACTGAAAGAGAAATAAACTTACCAGATAAAGAATTTAAAGCATCACTAACAAGATAAATTAATTAGGGGAAAGAACAGAAAAAATAAATATTTTAGAGTGACGTCAATCTAAGTTTAACAATGTAGTGATGGTGGGTTAAGAGTGATATTTGATATTAAGAAGCAGATAAATGCACAAATGAAAATTCTTTGAAGCCTAATACATTTACTGGAGCCTAAGTTTAGTCAGGATAAAATGTGAGCTAAAATGAATGAGTTCCTGAACTATAAACAGAATAAGTATTCAAAGAGAAGGAAGAACAATGAGCAGACCATTTAGTTAACAGAGGAAGATCTATTTGCTCATGAAAGAGAGAAGATAACCAACATGCATTTGATACTTTCCTTCAGTGTCATTAAAACTTTTTCTAATTTAATTTTTAACTGAAAATAAAAGACAGATTAGCTAGTCTGATAAGCCATATTTATAATTCTAAATGATCTGTCTACTTTGACCTTTTAATCTTAAAAAATCCAAAACCCAGACTAATTCTAATTGCTGTACTTAAAACAACTTAATAAGACACCTGGTGACAGAGTCCAAATACAGGTGTAAAAGAAAACACGATGTGACAAATTTAAATCTTTCACTCTTGCACTGAATCCCTTAGCTTCATCTAATGAATGACATACCAATTCTTGAAAATGACATAGCTAGATATTTTGAAACTCCTGAAATATTTATCTCTTCATTATATTCTATTAATTACAAAATGAATAGCTTTTTAGTTACACAAAATGTAATTGAAATTTGTATATTTACTGAGATGCTTGTAGATTTCATCCATGTGGATAAGTCACCTTATGGGAGAAAAAGAAATGACTCTCAACAAAAAGTTTTGAAATCTTTATCTACTGCAAAAAAATGAGAAGTACAGACATCTGACCTTGTGTACCCTAACAAGCCTATTCAGTGTTCATGGAATTATCATATGCAATATTGATGGAAATACAATCACCCATAGGTGGAGTCAAAACTATGCGGGTTTCAATTTCTGCCATAACTATTTGGGTGACACAGATAGTTTTTCTACCTGTTTGAACCTTGTTCACCAATGTGACTAAAAACGGGATTATAATATGCACATCATCAATTAAACTTTTCCAACATCTCTACTCCCTAGTGTAATTTTTTTTTTGAGCATTTGTTTTATTTTGGCAAAGTTTTAAGCTTTATAGTTACAGCTGTGAGTACAAACACATAACTAAAGGCTCTACTTTCAAGATTTACATATCAGTGAGAGAACAGCAATAAATAATCAAATAAATAATTGTCAGAGAATGATAAGGGCTAACAAGAAAATAAAACCAGGTCATGGGAGATAGTGGCTGAGAGGAGAGGGTTGATATTAGATGTCCTAGTTAAGAACTCTATGCTGAATGGCACTTGAGCCAAGAACTAAATGATAAATGGAGTGAACCATGTGATAGCCTAAAGATCTCAGTAAAATCTAGAAAAATAAAATTGTTCAGGCAGGGTGGGGGACATGAAAAATGTGTAGTGGGAAGGGGTACAGAATTATAATTTTTGATAGATTTAAATGAGATCAGTGTGGCTGGACAAATAATGAATGTGAGAGTATAGATTAAGATAAGGCTTTAGGAGAGAACATGGGTTAGGTCATACAGAGTGGCCTTTTAAAAAGTTTGAGATTTTATTTTGATTACAATAAACACATTTGCCGAGGCAGGGGTTGACTAGCGTTTTTTAAAAAACTTTTTATTTCATATTGGCTTATAGCTAATTAACAATGCTGTGATAGTTTCATGTGGACAGCAATGGGATTTGGCCATACATATACATGTACCCATTCTGCCCTAAACTCCCTCCCATCTAGGCTTCCACATAATGTTGAGCAGAGTTCTCTATGCTATGCAGTAGGTCCTTGTTGGTTATCTATTTTAAATACTAACAGACCAGTGTGTACACGTCCATCCCAAACTCCCTAACTATTCCTTTCCCTCATGCTTCTCCATAGGAGATCACTCCTGTCTTTGTATGAAAAGAAAAAACAGACACAAAGCAAGTATTTTTAATATATTTTCTTATGGAGTAATTTTGATTCAACATGTGATCATTTATAACAACCACCTGGCATCTGCGGACCTACCTACCTCCAACTTCTTTACCCTTTAATCTATCCATTTTAGACTCTAATATTGAAAAATGATAAGGCTTTGTGAGGAAGAAATTAAATGTTAAGAATATATATATATATACACACATACATATATGAATACATATATACTCAACAACTTTGCTGCATAACAGGAAAATAAACAAACTCTCATTTAAATACTCTCATAACATACATGGAAGGAAAAGTAATGGCCAACCTAGATGGATGTGAGAGTTGGACTGTGAAGAAAGCTGAGCGCGCAAAGAATTGATGCTTTTGAACTGTGGTGTTGGAGAAGACTCTTGAGAGTCCCTTGGACTGCAAGGAGATCCAACCAGTCCATTCTGAAGGAGATCAGCCCTGAGATTTCTTTGGAAGGAATGATGCTAAAGCTGAAACTCCAGTACTTTGGCCACCTCATGGGAAGAGTTGACTCATTGGAAAAGAGTCTGATGCTGGGAAGGATTGGGGGCAGGAGGAGAAGGGGATGGCAGAGGATGAGATGGCTGGATGGCATCACTGACTCGATGGACGTGAGTCTGAGTGAGCTCCGGGAGTTGGTGATGGACAGGGAGGCCTGGTGTGCTGCGATTCATGGGGTTACAAAGAGTCAGACACGACTGAGTGGCTGAACTGAACTGAACTGAATGGATCAATTAGAAAGGTTGTACTGACTCAGCCGACTTAAAATCTCTACAGAATAGATGGGCCTGGGTTGGCTGCTGAGTCATTAATACCAATAGGCTAGCAAGGGCATCTGCTACTCATGGAAACGGCATAGGTGCAAGAGTGTAGACTCTAAATGGGCACACTTCACTTTCACATACGTTTTATAGGCAACAGTGAGTCAAATAGCCATGCCTGGAGGCAAGAGACAAAGGAATACACTCTGTCTTCCAAAGGAGGAAATGTAAACTTACACAGCAAAGAGAGCATACACAGGAGAACTGAGAACTATGGAAAACATTTCAGTCTAAGGGATTAAAGGTTTGATTTTCCATAATGCCACAAGAACATTAAAAGGAAAAATAAGTAAAAAAGAAAAAAGTCCTTTCTCACTCAGAATCCTCAGTTTCAAATGTCATGTATGTTATGTTGTTTGCTATCATATATTCAAGCATGAGTGAATAAACTGTGTTCATCATTTCGTACTTCCCTGGAAACCTATGCTCCACACTCATTGATTAAAACATTTTAATGACTCTGATTGTAATTAAACACAAGCATGATTTCCCACATCACAGTTTAAGCTTAAAATCCTCAGCTTTCTATAGCTTCCTGAGTTGGTGTTAACCATACCATTTTACACCTCTACACATTTGTGTCTGTCATTTTCTCTACTATAAAATATCTTCCAAAAAGTAGATATTCAGTAACCTTAGGGAATTAAAGTACTAAAGAGATAACACAAGGAATAAAATATCATTTCATTTACTAAATGAAAACAAAGTGTAAAGTGTTAGTTGCTTAGTCATGTCTAACTCTTTGTGACCCCGTGAACCGTAGCCTGCCAGGCTCCACTGTCCATGGGATTCTTCAGGCAAGAATACGAAAGTTTCAGGGAAGGCTGATACTAGGTTGTCAATATGCTTAATTAATAATATTGATATTCATGGTCTGAATCTAGTTTTAGTGAACTCTACAGGGCTCTGTCATTGGATTGGGAAAGGTCATGTAGCTAGAATGAGCCTATCTGGGAAGCAGGGTATAGTAAGTTCTAATAGAGAATCCATATTGAGTGTCCTTGTCTCAGGGTGTTCCATTCCTGTATCCTTGGTTCTCGATTCAAGAGAGAAAGTGTGTCCTCTATTGCCCAAGAGAGGGCAGAGGAGTGGAACCCGTGCTTAGTCTTTAGGATTATTTGCTGTGAGGCAACTTTTGGCAATGGGGAATATCCTTATGTAATGCTTTGCATTCAACTGTAAAACTGCATTAAACTCTAGCTTCAGAGGCATTGCCATTAAAGTCCTGTTCATCTTCTTTAGGAATTAAATTTGACTGTCGCCCTAGTGCAATTACAAGTGTTATTACATGGGAAAAAAAAAAAAAAAAAACAACTTGATAAGTGAAATCAAAATGCATCTCTCCAGCAGGCAAATTTCCTTAGTGATGAGGATTTGAGGGCTCACATTTTAAGCAAGTATTTCTTTTGTCCCACATTGATTGTACAAATTATCTTACACGTCATGAATTAGATTTCTGAATGTGCTTTGAGGGACTCTGGATGTATGTCTTGGTCATTAAAAGTGTAGTAAAACTGAAATTATTGCAAAGACATGCGACTACTTTGTTAAGTAATGAAAGTGTAATAAACAAAGTTAATTAAAGTCAATTCATCCCTAGGAATGAATTTTGCTACACTCCCAGTAGGGGATTAGGGAAACTCGTTTAAAAAAATTGTTACATGTCATTTTTGTTTTATATACTTAAAATTATTTTATAATTTGAACTCATTTCCTTCTTAAAATTTTTCTAAACATATGGATGGATTAATGTACAAACCCCACCATTCATACTCCACTTTTATCTAAGATAGGTCATTATATTTTTGGAATACTTCTAATTTTAAATTATATGTATGTACTTGAGATCTGTATGTTTTTTGTAACATTTTGTAATACATTTAGCTGTTTCATTTTTGTATATTCTCCAGATTTTTCAAATGTAACATTAAAGCTATATATTTGTAATCTAAGTCAGCTAGCTTTGAGTTTTTTTTTTTTTTTTAATTTTATTTTATTTTTAAACTTTACAATATTGTATTAGTTTTGCCAAATATCAAAATGAATCCACCACAGGTATACCTGTGTTCCCCATCCTGAACCCTCCTCCCTCCTCCCTCCCCATACCCTCCCTCTGGGTCGTCCCATTGCACCAGCCCCAGAAAGAAAAACACCAATACAGTATACTAGCTTTGAGTTTTGATCATGGAAATTAAAACACAGTTACATTTGTAATCCAAATCATACCAAACCAAAATTTAAAAATCATATATAGCATATTGTATATCTACTGGACTATTTAAGAGGGATAATTTGATAATTGGTTCTCTTGGAAATTTTATGTTAAAACAATTAGTATCAATCTATTTATTATTCAATCTAAAATAGCTCTTTAATGGATGACTTCTAACAGGAGCACAGTGATTTTATGCTTTCTCATTTTATCAGCCTTATATTTTCCATCAAGCATAAAAAAGCAATGCTTTAAAAACAAATTATTTCCTTTTATGTACATGATTGACTCAAGTAATTGTGAAGGTTAAGACAATGCACATTTTCATAGAAAAATGGATAAATAAATCTCAGGAGACTTAATTTCCAGTTTTGCTTGAGTTGTCTGCTAGGAGGTTAAAAGCAATGAGTTCTCAAAATGTAGTAATATGGAAGTGAATCACATCATATTTTAAAATAACATTTTTTTTTCCTTAAATTTTACATTTGAAGTTTGAACTCATACATTTTTATGGAGTTTAAGAATGCATCACTGAAGGTGTATGAACATGCATAGTAGTATGATTATTTAAAATATTTTCCTTGATCCAAAATTAGTGATTCCACAAATACATGGTTTGTACCTATCCATATGTACCTATCCGTATGCTAACACGGAGAAGGAAATGGCAACCCACTCCAGTGTTCTTGCCTGGAGAATCCCAGGGACCGGGGAGCCTGGTGGGCTGCCGTCTATGGGGTCACACAGAGTTGGACACGACTGAGGTGACTTAGCAGCAGCAGCATACGCTAACAAAATGAACTCTGTATCTAAGATTATTGTATCTTGTTAATTATCTCTTTTAGCTAGTTTACAACCATGATCCTCTCATTTATGTTATGTCTGGTTCTGATTGATTTTACATTGTACTTGAAGTAGAAAAACCTTAGGCAAAGACTTGGAATTTATTTTAAATTATCTATCACAGAACTGTAGTTGTGAACTCCAGGTACCCTATTCCCCATCTTATCTTCCACCTCAATGGCCAATAATCCTTGAACCCCTTTAGAGTTTGATTCTTTTCTATCATAATAAAAAAAAAAAAAAATAGTGTAGTTACTTGTTCCCTCTGTACTTTGACCTTTAGTACTCTTGCCTGGAAAATCCCACGTACTGAAGAGCCTGGTAGGCTGCAGTCCATGGTGTTGCTAAGAGTCGGGCACAACTGAGCAACTTCACTTTCACTTTTCACTTTCATGCGTTGGAGAAGGAAATGGCAACCCACTCCAGTGTTCTTGCCTGGAGAATCCCAGGGACAGAGGAGCCTAGTGGGCTGCCGTCTGTGGGGTCGCACAGAGTCGGACACGACTGAAGCGACTTAACAGCAGCAGCTGCATGTTGTCACTCTTGGGGATTCCTTCTCTTTCACAACTTTAATTCCAATCTATATACAGATAACTCTCAAATTTATAATTCTATTCTTGAACTCTCCTTCAAGATCTAGACATACGTACTGAAGTTCCTATTTGCTCTCTGCTAGTAAATGTCGCAAAATTTGCTCAGATTCACATCCAAAACCAAAACCAAACCTTTGATCTTTCATTCAGTCAAATCAAGATGTTTTCAAGTATTACTTTATAGTTTCTTACAGAATCTTACAGTTCCTTTGTGTGTATGTGTGCTGACTCACTTCGTGTTACATTCTTTGTGACCCTGTGGACTGTAGCCCACCAGGTTTATCTTTCTATGGGATTCTCCAGCAAAGAATACTGGAGTGGGTTGCTTTGCCCTCCTCCAGGGGATCTTCCTGACCCAGGGATGGAACCCGCATCTCCTGCATTGCTGGAGATTCTTTACTTCTGAGTCACTGGGGAAGCCCATAGTTCCTTTATAAGGAATCAGATATTGAAATTGTACATGCATCTCAATTATCTGATTGATACTTGTCTTTCCTATTACAGTATAAACCCTTTAAGAGAAAAAGAATGTTCTGGTCAACATTTGTCTCTTAGTCAACACTCACATACTCTTTATTTAATAGAGTGTGGGGATGTAACAGAGAAGGCAATGGCAACCCACTCCAGTACTCTTGCCTGGACAATCCCATGGACAGAGGAGCCTGGTAGGCTGCAGTCCATGGGGTCGCTACGAGTCAGACACGACTGAGTGACTTCACTTTCACTTTTCACTTTCATGCATTGGAGAAGGAAATGGCAACCCACTCCAGTGTTCTTGCCTGGAGAATCCCAGGGACAGGGGAGTCTGGTGGGCTGCCATCTATGGGGTCATACAGAGTTGGACACAACAGAATTGACTTAGCAGTATATATATATAATAGATGCTAGATGGATAGATACATACATGCATATAATTTTTTCAAGATGAACCTTAGGTTCAGAGGCATGTGGCAAGCTTAGGGAAGTTTTGAAATTTGGGAGATTTTTCTGTAAAAACATATTGAGAATTTCAACACTAGTTTTGGTTTTTGTCCTTTAAATCTTCTTATTCTTAAAAAAAAAAAAAAAAAAAAAAGAAATCCAATAATTCCCAGTGCATGACCTAGGAGAAATGGCACAACGTGTGATTGATCCTTGGTAGTTTTAGGTTTCAGTTGCACTCTGGACATAAATTTTCTCTGTCAAACAATCTTCATTAAGGGCATGCTGGTGTCTCTTTGAAAGAGATGAAAAGACAACTTAAATCAATAGGTCCCTAGAGCTCTAAATAATTTAATTCCTTCATATGATTAAACACTTTATCCTTAAAGATTCTATTCCCTTGGTTTTAACATGGAAAAATATTCAGCATTTGCTTTTATGTATATATATATATATTGATTATATATATATATATATATATACACACACACACATACATACATACACACAAGCACAATAATAAAATCACTTCTTTTTCAAGCAGCTGCCTGTATATTTTTAAGGAGTAAATATTCAATCTTCAGAAGAAATAGCATTAGAAATTTACAAATTTATTTCAGGAAAGTGGAGAACACATTTAATAAAATAGGAAGGTTTTTTTTTTTTTTTTCCGCATTATTCTAACAAAATGTCCAATTTAAAAATAACATAGAACTCTTATCACAAATAAATTATCAATTAGCCTTATATCAAGTAACAGAACAGTAAAAAAAAAATACATGACATAATAAGGTTAACATACTTAAATAGATGGCTTTCCTCTGTTTCTCTCTTTCCAATGTATTTAACGAAACAGAAGTCCTAGAATAAGTTTTGAGACTCTATTCTGTCTGCAGATATCTTCAGTTGTTAAAATTCATGCAGTAAGTTGAAGCTTTATGGCTATGTTATAGCTATTTTGGATCAACAATATTCTGGTTATATTGTATTCATATTTTTAAAAATATCAAAGTAATAAGAGTTACTGATTAATTACAATTTACTCACAATTCCCTTAAATCTACTGGAAATTCAATGAATTCTTGCTTTTAGCATTCCCTATGTACCTGTTCAATTTTCTTTTCCTTTTTTCAATGAGAGCAAATATTTCTTTAGCACTTTCTCTATTATAGGTGTTTTGCTAAAGAGGTATGCGTTGTTTTACTTAGTCCTCTCAACTTCAGAACACAGAAAATGGTTTGTCCTAATGTTATAAATTGGAGAAGGCAATGGCACCCCACTCCAGTACTCTTGCCTGGAAAATCCCACGGACAGAGGAGCCTGGTAGGCTGCAGTCCATGGGGTCGCGGAGAGTCGGACACGACTGAGCGACTTCACTTTCACTTTTCACTTTCATGTGTTGGAGAAGGAAATGGCAACCCACTCCAGTTTTCTTGCCTGGAGAATCCCAGGGACGGGGGAGCCTGGTGGGCTGCCGTCTATGGGGTTGCACAGAGTCGGACACGACTGAATCGACTTAGCAGCAGCAGCAGCAGCAGCAATGTTATAAATGGAATATGGAAATTAAGAAACAGTTATATATTTTTTTTCACAGAAGAGGACAAGAATACTTTTACCCATGGCAGTCACCAGATGTACACTTTACTCTCTACATTCCTTTATACCTTCAAGCAATTCTTTTCAAACTGTGTTTAAGAAGCATTTGCGATTCATTTTTTAAAAAAGTTACCTATTCTCTAAAACAGCACTGAAAAACACTGCCTTAGGGTTAAAGTTTCAGATAGAAATAAAACACAACATCCTAATTACTTTTTTGTTTAGATTTTTTCATGTGGACCATTTTAAAGTCTTTATTGAATTTGTTACAATATTGCTTCTGCTTTATGTTTTGATTTTTTGACTCTGAGGCATGTGAGATCTTGGCTCCTCAGCCAGCAATTGAACCTGCATGTCCTGTATTGGAAGGTGAAGTCTTAACCCCTGGACCACCAGGGAAGTCCCCCATCCCAATTACTTTTGAATATCACCAGTTTGATTCCAAATCTAGGCTTATTATTTATGTACCTCTGAAAGTAAAAATATTTCACTGTATATTTATGTGAAATATATTAGTCTTCTAGACATATACATATATCCTTAATCATGGCTATGGCTTCATGTTATATCAGCCTCTCTAACTGCCTGGGTTTTTTTATTTTCAATTTTTTTTTCTGTTTCTATCTTTACATAACACTGGAAATAATTGACTTTTTATGTCAGTTATGACTGTTTAATGCATAGAATATGCCACTATAATTTCTTATCATTAGTTGACATAGTATATTTTTTCTGTGTTTAGGATGCAATATTGATTGTCTTATGTAGAAACTACCTATATTTGTTGTTTCATTTTCATTCAACTGGTCTTTCAATGTAAATTCTAAGCTAAATGTGTGGATTTCTAATTTACTGTTTCTGAAGAGATTAATTGTCATGATAATTAACATTTTACAAAGAAACTGTCACCTTTAAAAATTTGTAAAAATGTCAATAGGTTAATTGGTTTTCTGTTTCTTTTTTTCATATATTTAATAAATTAATAGAGTGAATTTTTTAAGTATAATTTTGTAGTTTAGAATCATGTGCTTGTGTAACATGGATATACTGATCATAAATAATTCTGATTCATTGATTTGATTCTGTATTTTAAGGTAAAGCTTTTAATCAGACTTAATTGCGAATGTAAATTCTGAAAAGTATTAAAGAGGAACCTTTAAAACAGCACTGAAAAACAATGTCTCAAAAAGTGAAAATTTAAAAAAAAAAAAAGTGAAAATTATAAAGGTAACACATATCATTCTAGTTTCTTTTGACTGTCTCCAGATTAAAAAAATAGCTACTGATATCTCACTACATAGAAATGAATGTGCTCAGTGCACAGATACACATTCTACCCTTAATAAATTATTAAACAGGAATGACATATGCCTAAGTGTCTTAGTCTGTTCAGGAAGTCATAGTCATATCAAAATACCACAGATAGCAGGCTTAAACAGTAAGAATGTACTTGTTACAGTTGTGGAGATAGGGAATTCCAAGATTAAGATGCTAGCCAGTTATGTCTCCTGGTGAGGGTTTTCTTCCTTAGTTGAAGACAGTAATCTCTTGCTATGGCCTCACATGATGAAGAAAGAAGTGGCGACAGAGATAGAGACAGAAGCTGACAGAGTTTTATTGTAAGGAACTGGCTCACACAATTATGGAGACTGAGAAGTCCTGGACTCTGCAATTTACAAACTAGAAATCTAGCAGAAAATAATGCAAACTCCAATTTAAGTCCAAAGGTAAAAAAAGACTCGAGTTCAGTTCAGTCGCTCAGTCATGTCCGACTGCCACCACCCCATGGACTGCAGCATGACAGGCTTTCCTGTCCATCAACAACTCCTGGTGCTTGTTCAAACTTATGCCCATCAACCTGGTGATGCCATCCAACCATCTCATCCTGTCATCCCCTTCTTCTCCTGCCTTCAGTCTTTCCCAGCATCAAGGTCTTTTACAATGAGTCTGTTCTTCCAACCAGGGGGTCAAAGTATTGGAGCTTCAAAGCTGAAGCTGATTTAGCATCAGTCATTCCAATGAATATTCAGGTTGATTTCCTTTAGGATTGACCGGTTTGATCTCTTTACAGTCCGAGGGACTCTCAAGAGTCTTCTCCAACATTGTATTTCAAAGGCATCAATTCTTCAGCACTCAGCCTTCTTTATGGTCCAACTCTCACATTCATACATGACTACTGGAAAAATTGTAGCTTTGAATAGACAGACTTTGTTGGCAAAGTAATGTCTCTGCTTTCTAATATGCTGTCTGGGTTTGTCACAGATTTTCTTCTAAGGAGCAAGCGTCTTTTAATTTCATGGCTGCAGTCATCACCATCTGCAGTGATTTTGGAGCACAAGAAAATAAAGTCTGTCACTGTTTCCATTATTTCCTCATCTATTTGACATGAAGTTTGGGAACGGACACCATGATATTTGTTTTTTGAATGTTGAGTTTCAAGCCAGTTATTTCACTCTCCCCTTTCACTTTTATCAAGAGGCTGTTCAGTTCCTCTTTGCTTTGTGTCATAAAGGTGGTGTCATCTGCCTAGCTGAGGTTATTGATATTTTCCTGGCAATCTTGATTCCAGCTTGTGCTTCATCCAGCCTGGCTTTTCACATGATGTACTCTGCAAATATGTTAAATAAGCAGCGTGAAAATATACAGCCTTGACGTACTCCTTTCCCAATTTGGAACCAGTTCATTTTCAGGTCTGGTTCTAATTGTTGCTTTTTACCTGCATACAGATTTCTCAAGAGGCAGGTAAGGTAGTCTAGTATTCCCATCTCTTTAAGAATTTTCCATAGTTTGCTGTGGTCCACACAGTCAAAGGCTTTGGTGTAGTAAATAAAGCAGAAGTGGATGTTTTTCTGGAATTCTCTTGTTTTTTATGATCCAATGTATATTGGCAATTTGATCTCTGGTTCCTCTGCCTTTTCTAAATCCAGCTTGAACATCTGAAAATTCTCGGTTCACATACTGTTGAAGTCTAGCTTGGGGAATTTTGAACATTACTTTACTAGCATTGAGATGAGTGCAATTGTGAGGTAGTTTGAACATTCTTTGGCATTGCCTTTCTTTGGGACTGGAATGAAAACTGACCGTTTCCAGTCATGTGTCCACTGCTGCATTTTTCAAATTTGCTGGCATATGAAGTGCAGCACTTTGACAGCATTATCTTTTAGGATTTGATAGCTAAGTTGAAATAGCTCAACTTGAATTCCATCACCTCCACTAGCTTTGTTCGTAGTGATGCTTCCTAAGGCCCACTTGACTTCAAATTCCAAGATGTCTGACTCTAGATGATCTGGAGATATTTTTTTGTAGACTTCTTCTGTGTATTCTTTTTTTTTAATGTTTCTTTTATTTATCTACTAATAAAAAAAAATTGTCTTAAGAAAAGTTAGTGATATGCTGCTTTGCAACCTAATTTTTTTTTTAATTGATGGATAATTGCTTTACAGAATTTTGTGGTTTTCTGTTATACACCAACAAGAATCAGCCATAGGTACACCCATGTCCCCTCCCTCCCACACCTCCCTCCTATCTCCCTTCCCACCTCACCCTTCAGTCTGTCCCAGAGCCCCTGTTTGAGTTCCCTGAGTCATAAGCAAATTCCCATTGGCTATCTGTTTTACACAAGGTACTGTAAATTTCTATGTTACTCTCTCCATAAATCTCACCTTCTTCCTCCTCTCCTCCCACCTTCTCCATAGGTCTGTTCTATATGTCTGTTTCTCCATTGCTGCCATGAAAATAAACTAATCAATGTCATCTCTTCAGATTCCATATATCTGTTTCAGTATACAATATTTATATTTCTCTTTCTGACTTACTTCACTCTGTATAATGGCCTCAAGGTTCACTGACCTCATTAGAACAAATTCAAATGTGTTCTTTTTATGGCTGAATAGTATTCCATTATATATATGTATACCAGCTTCTTTATCCATTCATCTGTTGATGGACATCTAGGTTGCTTCCATGTTCTAGCCATTGTAAATAGTGCTGAAGTTAACATTGGGGTACATGTGTATTTTTCAGTTTTGATTTCCTCAGGGTATATGCTTAGGAGTGGGATTGCTTGGTCATATGGTGGTTTTATTCCTAGCTTTTTAAGAAGTCTCTATACCATCTTCCATAGTGGCTGAATCAGTTTACATTCGCACCAGCAATGCAAAAGTGTTCCCTTTTCTCCACATCCTCTCCAGCATTTATTGTTTATAGACTTTTTGATGATGGCATTCTGACTGGTGTGAGGTGGTATCTCTTTGTAGTTTTGATCTGCATTTCTCTGATAATGAGTTATGTTGTGCATCTTTTCATGTGATTGTTAGCCATCTATATGTCTTCTTTGGAGAAATGTCTCTTCAGGTCCCTTTCCCACTTCTTGATTGGGTTGTTTGCTTTTCTGGTATGGAGTTGTATAAGTTGCTTGCATATTTTTAAAATTAATTATTTATCAGTTGTTTCCCTTGCTATTATTTTCTCCCATTATGAGGGTTGTCTTTTCATCTTGGTTGTAGTTTCCTTTGCTGTGCAAAAACTTTTAAACTTAATTAGGTTTATTTTTGTTTATTTATTTATTTTTATTTTAATTTCCATTACCCTAGAAGGTGGGTCATAGAAGATCTTGCTTTGATTTATGTCATTGAGTGTTCTGCCTATGTTCTTCTCTAAGAGTTTAATAGTTTCCAGTCTTACATTTCTTGCCTGGAGAATCCCAGGGACAGGGGAGCCTGGTGGGCTGTCGTCTCTGGGGTCACAGAGTCGGACACGACTGAAGTGACTTAGCAGTAGCAGCAGCAGTCTTACATTTAGGTATTTAATCTATTTTGAATTTATCTTTGTGTATGGCATTAGGTAGTGATCTAATTTCATTCTTCTGCACATAGCTGTCCAGTTTTCCCAGAACCACTTATTGAAGAGTCTGTCTTTGCCCCATTGTACATTCTTGCCTTCTTTGTCAAAAATAAGGTACTCATAGGTGCATAGGTTTATCTCTGGGTTCTCTATATTGTTTCATTGGTATATATTTCTGTTTTTGTGTCAGTATGATACTGTCTTGATGACTGTAGCTTTGTAGTATAGTCTGAAGTCAGGAAGGCTGATTCTTCCAGCTCCATTCTTCTTTCTCAAGACTGCTTTGGTTATTTGGTGTCTTTTGTGTTTCCATATGAATTGTGAATTTTTTTTTGTTCTAATTCTGTGAAAAAAGCCATAGGTAATTTGATAGGGATAGTATTGAATCTGTAAATTGCCTTTGGTAGTATAGTCATTTTCACAATATTGATTCTTCCTATCCAGGAACATGGAATATCTCTCCATCAGTTTATATCATCTTTGATTTCTTTCATCAGTGTCTTATAGTTTTCCATATATAGGTCTTTGGTTTCCTTAGGTAGGTTTATTCCTAGATATTTTATTCTTTTTGTTGCAATGGTGAATGGTATTGATTCCTTAATTTCTCTTTCTGATTTTTCATTGTTAGTATATAGGAGTGCAAGTGATTTCTTGCCATTGACCTTGAATCCCATGACTTTGCTGAATTTGCTGATTGGCTCTAGTAATTTTCTGATAATTTCTTTTGCATTTTCTATGGATAGTATCATGTCATCTGGAAACAGTGAGGATTTTACTTCTTCTTTTCTGATCTGGATTACTTTTATTTCTTTTTCTTCTCTTATTGTCATAGCTATGACTTTCAAAACTATGTTGAATAATAGTGATGAGAGTGGACATCCTTGTCTTGCTCCTGATCTTAGAGGAAAAGCTTTTAGTTTTTCACCATTGAGAATAATGTTTTCTGTGGGCTTTTCATATATGGTCTTTACTATGTTAAGGTAGGTTCCTACTATACCCATTTTTGAAGCATTTTTATCATAAATGGATGCTGGATTTTGTCAAAGGCCTTTTCTACATCTATTGAAATGATCATATGGTTTTTATCTTTCAATTTGTTGATATGATATGTCATGCTGATTGATTTGCATAAATTGAAGAATCCTTGCATCCCTGGAATAAACCCAATTCGATCATGGTGTATGAGCTGTTTAATGTGTTGTTGGATTCTGCTTGCTAGAATTTCATTGAGGATATCTGCATCTTTGTTCATCACAGATATTGGCCTGCAATTTTCTTTTTTTCATATTGTCTTTTCATGATTGTGGCCTCATAGAATGAGTTTGGAAGTGTTCCTTCCTCTGTAAATTTTTTGAAGAGTTTCAGAAAAATAGGCATTATCTCTTCTCTAAATGTTTAATAAAATTCCTCTGTTAAGCCACCTGGCCCTGGGCTTTTGTTTCTTGGGAGATTCTTGATCACAGCTTCAATTTCAGTGCTTGTAATTGGGTTGTTCATAATTTCTATTTCTTTTTGGTTCAGTCTTGGGAGGCTAAACATTTCTAAGCATCTGTCCTTTTCCTCTAGGATGTCCATTTTATTAGCATATATGGTTAGTTGCTTATAATACTCTCTTACAATCCTTTGTAATTCTGTGTTGTCTATTGTAACCTCTCTTTAAATTTCTAATTTTATTGATTTGATTTTTCTCCTTTTTTCTTGATGAGTCTGGCTAGATCAGATCAGATCAGTCACTCAGTCATGTCTGACTCTTTGCGACCCCATGAATTGCAGCACGCCAGGCCTCCCTGTCCACCGCCAACTCCCAGAGTTCACTCAGACTCACATCCATCGAGTCAGTGATGCCATCCAGCCATCTCATCCTCTGTCGTCCCCTTCTCCTCCTTCCCCAATCCCTCCCAGCATCAGAGTCTTTTCCAATGAGTCAACTCTTCGCATGAGGTGGCCAAAGGACTGGAGTCTCAGCTTTAGCATCATTCCTTCCAAAGAAATCCCAGGGCTGATCTCCTTCAGAATGGACTGGTTGGATCTCCTTGCAGTCCAAGGGACTCTCAAGAGTCTTCTCCAACACCACAGTTCAAAAGCATCAATTCTTCGGCACTCAGCCTTCTTCACAGTCCATCTCTCACATCCATACAAGACCACAGGAAAAACCATAGCCTTGACTAGACGAACCTTTGTTGGCAAAGTGATGTCTCTGCTTTTGAATATGCTATCTAGATCGGTCATAACTTTCCTTCCAAGGAGTAAGCGTCTTTTAATTTCATGGCTGCAGTCACCATCTGTAGTGATTTTGGAGCCCAGAAAAATAAAGTCTGACACTGTTTCCAATGTTTCCCCATCTATTGCCCATGAAGTGATGGGACCGGATGCCATGATCTTAGTTTTCTGAATGTTGAGCTTTAAGCTAACTTTTTCACTTTCTACTTTCACTTTACTTAAGAGGCTTTTGAGTTCCTCTTCACTTTCTGCCATAAGGATGGTGTCATCTGCATGTCTGAGGTTATTGAGATTTCTCCTGGCAATCTTGATTCCAGCTTGTGTTTCTTCCAGTCCAGCGTTTCTCATGATGTACTCTGCATGTAAGTTAAATAAACAGGGTGACAATATACAGCCTTGACGAACTCCTTTTCCTATTTGGAACCAGTCTGTTGTTCCATGTCCAGTTCTAACTGTTGCTTCCTGACCTGCATACAAATTTCTCAAGAGGCAGATCAGGTGGTCTGGTATTCCCATCTCTTTCAGAATTTTCCACAGTTTATTGTGATCCATACAGTCAAAGGCTTTGGCATAGTCAGTAAAGCAGAAATAGATGTTTTTCTGGAACTCTCTTGCTTTTTCTATGATCCAGGAGATGTTGGCAATTTGATCTCTGGTTCCTCTGCCCTTTCTAAAGCCAGCTTGAACATCAGGAAGTTCACGGTTCACATATTGCTGAAACCTGGCTTGGAGAATTTTGAGCATTACTTTACTAGCGTGTGAGATGAGTGCAATTGTGTGGTAGTTTGAGCATTCTTTGGCATTGTCTTTCTTTGGGATTGGAATGAAAACTGACTTTTCCAGTCCTGTGGCCACTGTTGAGTTTTCCAGATTTGCTGGCATATTGAGTGCAGCACTTTCACAGCATCATCTTTCACGATTTGGAATAGCTCGACTGGGATTCCATCACCTCCACTAGCTTTGTTTGTAGTGATGCTTTCTAAGGCCCATTTGACTTCACATTCCAGGATGTCTGGCTCTAGGTCAGTGATCACACCATCATGATTATCTGGGTCATGAAGATCTTTTTTGTACAGTTCTTCTGTGTATTCTTGCCATCTCTTCTTAATATCTTCTGCTTCTGTTAGGTCCATACCATTTCTGTCCTTTATCGAGCTCATCTTTGCATGAAATGTTCCTTTGGTATCTCTGATTTTCTTGAAGAGATCTCTAGTCTTTCCCATTCTGTTGTTTTCCTCTATTTCTTTGCACTGATCACTGAAGAAGGCTTTCTTATCTCTTCTTGCTATTCTTTGGAACTCTGCATTCAGATGCTTATATCTTTCCTTTTCTCCTTTGCTTTTTGCTTCTCTTGTTTCCACAGCTATTTGTAAGGCCTCCCCGGACAGCCATTTTGCTTTTTTGCATTTCTTTTCTGTGGGAATGGTCTTGATCCCTGTCTCCTGTACAATGTCATGAACTTCATTCCATAGTTCATCAGGCACTCTATCTATCAGATCTAGGCCCTTAAATCTATTTCTCACTTCTACTATATAATCATAAGGGATTTGATTTAGGTCATACCTGAATGGTCTAGTGGTTTTCCCTACTTTCTTCAATTTAAGTCTGAATTTGGCAATAAGGAGTTCATGGTCTGAGCCACAGTCAGCTCCTGGTCTTGTTTTTGCTGACTGTATAGAGCTTCTCCATCTTTGGCTGCAAAGAATATAATCAGTCTTATTTCGGTGTTGACCATCTGGTGATGTCCATGTGTAGAGTCTTCTCTTGTGTTGTTGGAAGAGGGTGTTTGTTATGACCAGTGCATTTTCTTGGAAAAATTCTATTAGGCTTTGCCCTGCTTCTGTATTCCAAGGCCAAATTTGCCTGTTATTCCAGGTGTTTCTTGTCTTCCTACTTTTGCATTCCATTCCCCTATAATGAAAAGGACATCTTTTTTGGGTGTTAGTTCTAAAAGGTCTTATAGGTTTTCATAGAACCATTCGACTTCAGCTTCTTCATTGTTACTGGTTGGGGAATAAACTTGGATTACTGTGATATTGAATGGTTTGCCTTGGAAACGAACAGAAATCATTCTGTCGTTTTTGAGATTGCATCCAAGTACTGCATTTCAGACTCTTTTGTTGACCATGATGGCCGCTGCATTTCTTCTGAGGGATTCCTGCCCTCAGTAGTAGATATAATGGTCATCTAAGTTAAATTCACCCATTCCAGTCCATTTCAGTTCACTGATTCCTAGAATGTTGACATTCACTCTTGTCATCTCTTGTTTGACCACTTCCAATTTGCCTTGATTCATGGACCTGACATTCCAGGTTCCTATGCAATATTGCTCTTTACAGCATCGGACCTTGCTTCTATCACCAATCACCTCCACAGCTGGGTATTCTTTTTGCTATGGCTCCATCACTTCATTCTTTCTGGAGTTATTTCTCCACTGATCTCCAGTAGCATATTGGGCACCTACTGACCTGGGGAGTTTCTCTTTCAGTATCCTATCATTTTGCCTTTTCATACTGTTCATGGGGTGCTCAAGGCAAGAATACTGAAGTGGTTTGCCATTCTCTTCTCCAGTGGACCACATTCTGTCAAATCTCTCCACTATGACCCGCCCGTCTTGGGTTGCCCCACGGGCATGGCTTAGTTTCATTGAGTTAGACAAGGCTGTGGTCCTAGTATGATTAGATTGACTAGTTTTCTGTGATTATGGTTTCAGTGTGTTTGCCCTCTGATGCCCTCTTGCAACACTTACCATCTTACCTGGGTTTCTTTTACCTTGGGTTTGGGGTATCTCCTCATGCCTGCTCCAGCAAAGCGCAGCCATTGCTCCTTACCTTGGATGAGGGGTATCTGTGAATTTTGTTTATCTTCTCAAAGAATCAGATTTTAGTTTATTAATCTTTGCTCTTGTTCCTTCATTTATTTTTCATTTATTTCTGCTCTGATTTTTATGATCTCCTTCCTTCTGTTGACTCTGAGGGTTTGTTTTTTTTTTGTTCTTTTTCCCAGCTGTTTTAGATGTAGAGTTAGGTTGTCTATTCAGTGCTTTTCTTGCTTCTTTAGGTATGTTTGTATCACTATAAACCTCCCTCTTATAATTACTTTAGGTGAGTCCCATAGGTTTTGGGTCATTGTGTTTTCATTGTCATTTGTTTCTAAGAATCTTTAGACTTCCTTTCTTATTTCTTCAGTAACCTTTTTGTTATTTAGTAATGTATTGTTTAATGTCCATGAGTTTGTGTTTTTTGCTGTTTTTTTTTTTTCCCCCTGTAGTGGAGATCTAGTCTCATAGCATTGTGGTCAGAGAAGATACCTGATACAATTTCAGTTTTCTTAAATTTACTGAGGTTTGATTTGTGGCCCAAGTGGTCTATTCTGGAGAATGTTTCATGTGCACTTGAGAAGAAAGTGTATTCTTCTGCATTTAGATGGGAAGTCCTGAAGATATCAATTAGGTCCATTTGGTCTAATGTTTTATTTAAAGTTTGTGTTTCCTTATTGATTCTCTGTTTTGATGATCTGTCCACTTGTGAAAGTGGGGTGTTAAGTCCCCTACTAGTATTGTGTTGCTGTCAATTTCTCCTCTTATGCCTGTTAGTGTTTTCCTTATGTATTGAAGTGCTCCCATGTTAGATGCATAGACATTTACAATTGTTATGTCTTCTTCTTGGATTGATCCTTTCATCATCATGTAGTGTCCTTCTTTGTCTCTTATGATATTCTTTTTTTTAAAGTCTATTTTGTGTGAAATAAGGATTGCCACTCCAGCTTTCTTTTGGTTTCCATTCTCATGGAAAGTCTTTTTCCACCCTTTTACTTTCAGTCTGTATGTGTCTCTAGATCTGAAGTGGGTCTCCTGTAGGCAGCATATATATGGGTCTTGTTTTTGTATCCATTCAGTCAGTAACTTTTGGTTGATGCATTTAATCCATTTACATTTAAGGTAATTATTGATACATATTGATACATATGTTCCTATTGGTATTTTCTTGATTGTTTTGGGTTTGCTTTTGTAGGTCCTTCCTTTCTCTTGTGTTTACTCGCTATATAAGTCCCTTTAGTATTTGTTGCAAGGCTTGTTTTGTGGTGCTGAATTCTCTTAATTTCTGCTTGTCCATAAAGCCTTTGATTTCTCTATCAATTTTGAATATCTGCCAGGTATAGTAATCATGGCTGTAGATTTTTCTCTTTTGGTACTTAAAATATATTCTGCCATTCCCTTCTGGTCTGTAGATTTTCTGCTGAAAGATCTGCCATTAATTTTATGGGTTACCCCTTGTATGTTACTTGTTGCTTTTCCCCTCTGCTTTTAATATTCTTTCTCTGTGCTTAACCTCTGTTAGCATGATTAATATGTGTCTTGATGTGTTTCTTCTTGTGTTTAACCTGTAGGGGACTCTCTGTGCTTCTTGGACTTGATTGACTATTTCCTTTCCCATATTGGGGAAGTTTTCAACTATAATTCATTCAAAAACTTTCTCAATGCCTTTCTTTTTTTATTATTCCTCTGGGACCACTATAGCTCAAATGCTCATGTGTTTAATACTGTCCTCAAGGTCTCTGAGGCTTTCCTCAATTCTTTTCATTCCTTTCCCTTTATTCTGCTCTCAGCAGTTATTTCCACCATTCTATCCTCCAGCTCACTTATCCATTCCTTTGTCTCAGTTATTGTGCTATTGATTCCTTCTAGAATATTTTTAATGTCAGTGATTGAGTTATTCATCTCTGTTTGCTTATTCTTTATTTCTTCTATGTCCTTGGTGATTGTATTAACTGTGTTAAATGCTTCTTGCATTTTCTCCATTCTATTTTCAAGTCTTCAGAGCATCTTTATTATCCTTATTCTGAATTTTCTCTCAGGAAGATTACTTATTTCCTCTTTGTTTATTTGGTCTTGTGAATTTCCACCTTTCTCTTGCATTTATGCTGTATTTCTCTGTCTTTTCATCTTTTTTTTTTTTTTTTCTAGCTTGCTCCACTTGAGGTCTCCTTTTCCCAGGCTTTAGGGTTGTATTACTTCTTCCTTTTGATTTTTGCTCTTGGAGGGAAATATTTGTTGTGTGGTTTGTGTTGATTTCTTGTTGGGGATGACTTGTCTCTGTCTTCTAGTGGGAGGAGATCAAGTAGGTAATTACAGAAATACTGGGACATATATACACACTTCCATACATACAGTAATAACCAATGTGTTCTAAAGAAAAGAGCACAGGAGATTGACTTGGTGAGAAAGGGAAACCAGAGGTGCTATCAACCAATTGAAAGCAGAGTTAGTTAATGTTCAGTCTGGAAATCTGAGCATGAGCAGAGGGCCAACTGGGGAATACAGCATAGAGATCTCAATAATTTAACTTACTTGGTGAAACAAGAAAGAGTGAGGGAAAAGGAAGAATAAAAAAAGAGAGAGAAAAAAGAAAGACAGGAAGGGATTAGAAAAGGAAGGGGTGGAGAAGAGGATTTAAAAAATTTAAAAAGAGAGAGAGAAGAGAAACAAATAGAAAAAGATGAATAGATGTATGTGGAAAAGATTTATATATATTCAGGAAAAGCTACAGCCAGTAAAGAGCAGTAAGAAAAACAGTTGAATATTAAAAAAAAAAGAGAGAGAGAGAGAGAGAGAAAGAGAAAAAAGAAAAAAAAAAAAACTTAAAATGAATTATTTTTTTCTTTTTTTCTCTGACAAGAAACATGAAGAAGACACTTCCACAGCACTACAAAAGACTAATATGGAGGTGGAAATATGTAGGGGGAATAAATTGTATGATTAATAAGAAAAAAATTTTAAAAATCTTAAAATGATTTTTTTTTTAAACAAGGAAAACAAAGGGGAAAACTCCACAGTACCACAAAAAGCTAATATGATAGTGGAAATATGTTGGGGAATAAGCAGTGTGATTTATAAGAAGAATCTTAAAATGATTTTAAAAAAATTTTATAACAAGAAAAACAAACAGGAAAATTTCACAACACCACTAAAGTCTAGTGTGAAGGTAGAGATATGTTGGGTGAATAAACAGTGTAATTTATAAGAGAAAAAAATAGAAAAATAATTTTAAATAGATTCTCAAGGTCGTAGTTCTCGGTTGTGGAGTCTGCCCCTGTGGATGGGGTTGGGTTGTTGTCTTACCATGTTTTCCTGATTCACGGAGCTTTTGCTTGTGTTCTGGCTGATGGAGCTGGATCTCCTCTCTATTAAGGGCAGTGCAGTGTCCAGTAGTAGGTTTTGGAGTGTCTATGGGTTCAGTATGCCTTTGGGCACTCTTTCTAAGCTTTCAAGGTGTTAGGCAAGTCTGTTTCCACAGCTGCTTCAAAGTGGCCCTCTCAGCATAACTGCAGCCACCAGCCCCCTACTTGTCCCTGGGATCATCGCCGGTGCTTCTGTTCCCCTGTCCTGCTGTTCCCCTGTTCCCCTGCTGCTGGCTGAAACTTGCTAGGTAGGTACTTTTGTGGATCCTTCTGCCTCACGGTGACTTGTGTGGGCTTCCCTCACCCCTCTAAGCTCACCTTCTGTGTTGTGGGGCTTGTGTGCACTTGACTTAGTTCCTGAGGTCCACCCTCTGTTGTGGGCTTGTGTGCACTTATCTCAGCTTCCCGGGCATGCACTCTATGTTGTGGGGTTGGTATGCACTCGTTTCAGTTTCTGGGCTGGCCCCTGCATCGCAGGGCTAGTGTAAATTTGTTTCGGCTCACCGTGCCCACTCTCTGCATTGTGGGGTTTATGTGCATTTGTTGTGCCTCACTGCCTACACTCTTTGTTGCGGAGGTTATTCTTTTGGCTGTGCTGGAAGGGTTGTGTGCACTGCCCAAATTTGTGTGCCTCCCCTCAATCAGCACCCCAGTCCTGCCCTTTGTGCTGGCTGTGTTTGTCTGGCAGGTCACATTTGGCTACCTGGGCCCACCCTCTGAGCTGCATGCCATCTAGGTTTCTTCTGTGTATTCTTGCCACCTCTTATTAATATCTTCTGCTTCTGTTAGGTCCATACCATTTCTGTCCTTTATCGTCCCCATCTTTGCATGAAATGTTCTGTTGGTATTTCCAATTGTCTTGAAGAGATCTCTAGTCTTTCCCATTCTATTATTTTCCTCAATTTCTTTGCATTGATCACTGAAGATTGCTATCCAGCAATCTTGTCCTTATCGTGTCTTTTTTTTTTTTTTTTACTTCAATAGCTATGTATTTTCCAGTAGTCATGCATGCTGGTATATGAAAGTCTGACAATTAAGGATGAGTGCTGAAGAACTGATACTTTCAAATTTCAGTACTGAAGAAGACTCTTGAGAGTCCTTTGGACTTCAAGGGGATCAATCCAGTCAATCCAAAAGGAAATCAATCCTGAATATTTATTTGAAGGACTGTTGCTAAAGCTGAAGCTCCAGTACTTTGACCACCTGATGTGAAGAACTGACTCCCTGGAAAAACTCTGTTGCAGGGAAACATTGAGGACAGAAGGAGAAGGGAGCAATAGAGAATGAAATGGCTGGATGACATCACTGACTCAATGGATATGAATTTGAGCAGACTCTGGGAGATAGTGGAGGATAGATGTGTGCTACTGTTCATGGGGTCAAAGAGTCCAACATGACTTAGTGATTGAACAACAACATCCCATCTCTAAGTCAATCAGAGAGGGCAAATTTGTCCTTATCATGTCTTTTTTGACTCAGGCCTTCAACAGATTGGATGAAGTCCATCCACACTGAAGATGACAATGTATTTACTTAGTCTACAGATTCAAATATTAATCTCATCCAGAAACACTCTAATAGACAGATGCTGGATAATGTGTAATGAAATACCTGGAATTTCCAGTCAAATTGACATATAAAATTAATCATCACAACCTGGGCCTAAATAAAGCTTCATATCAGGTAAAAAGTACCAAATATTATAAATTAGTTATAAAACTTTGATAGATCAAAGTCAAGAGAAATAATGTGTTACATTTAGAAATTGGGAACATAGCAAAGGCCATTATTGGAAGGTTGCCATGGTCAAACCCTGTGAGAGGTAGAGGTGGGTCTAAGTATTTTCTTTCTCCTCTGTTCCATGTCTAGCACATCTCCACAACTGTTAACTCTATTTGGCAACAGAAGCTCCTATCCCATCACCAGGCACTCATGTGAGACCCACAAAATCAGCAGATGAAATGACTGTTTTCATCCATCTCTCCATGAGCTCCCACTTCACCGACCAGATTGGCTTCTTTAGGTATTCCTGTAAACTGACTTGTTCACTCATGTGTTCAGGTGGAAAAGCAGGTGTCCCCCCAACCCCCGCCCTGCCATTCAGACTTTAACTTTCCCAGAATCTCCTGAATATCTGTTATCTAATTTCTATAATATGTCTCACATTGCCAATAATTGTGGTGTGCATTCTGGACACTAAAGATAAACCAATACTATTCATAGAGCACACACTGTCTTGTAACTCATATGTTCACTGTATATTAACTTTACCCTGCTAGACAGGCATTATCATTATGGTTACATGGATTAAAAAAAACTGAGACAAAAAAAGGTTACCATTTTCCCCCAAGCACAGATCACAGGTCACAGAGCTAGAATCAGAATTTTGCTCTTTTTTTTTTTTTTTCAGTTTTTATTTTTTCTTATCTGCTGTAACAATTTCCTGTGTGAAAATGTGGAGTGGCAAATGGCAACTTACCTAAAAGCCAGATATTTTAATAGTGTGAGGTGGATGCGTCCCTGACAAAAACTACATCTGATACAGTGTAAGAGTTGGCAGTTCTGCTAGAGAAACAGAACTATCTCAATATGCATGAAGCACACCATCTCAGTGAAACAGCAATTTCTACCCTATAGTTATTTTGCTGAATGTACCCAAAGCATAGAGTACAAACTATATTTCCTAAAATGCTTGTTTCTTCTAACATTTTGGTGGGTGGCAGGTTCTTAGCAGTGTGCTGTATTCTGCTTTGTGCTGTATGCTGACAGATCTAATCCTCACCAGAGCTATGCTTCCCATCAGAGATATTTAGAAAGTGTTTTTACTATGAGGATACTTGAGTCAAGTTACTGACCTTTGTTCTGATGCAGAATCAAAACTGTTTCCATACTATTGTCTCCTTGACTCATCTCAATTATAACCAAACAAAATAAATCTTTAAGACAGAACTGCACTTAGGATTGCTGATTTACTATAGTTTGAAACTAACAAAAGTCTTTTTCTTTCTTCCTAGTGCATTTCAGATGTGATAATAACAAAATAAATCTCCTAGAAGCAAACAAATCTCTTTGGGAGCCAGAGAAAGCTCTTAAAAGAGTCATTTTGAGGTACCCAATTTCCTCTTTTTCACATTTGAATGTTCAGATATGTTTTGGAGAGCAAGGCACTTAAAAGACTAGATGTCAGACACCTTGTCTCCTTTTTGGGACACTTTTTGAAAAACAAATCATTTAAATGTGCTGCCTAATAGCTCATTTTATTTTTATCTATTTCTTTCATTTCTTCCAAGGTGTCAAATGTGTTCTAATGGACTCAGACTAACGTTTATATATAATGAAAGCAAATGATTTTGAAAAAGAGCATAATAGTGTTTATACCATACAACTTCAGAGGGAAACAGACAAATGTTTTTTCTTTCCATACTGCTCTCATTTTTTCTGAATTTGTACTTTACCAGTCATCGCCTCCACTCTGTGATATTACTGCTGTCCTGCAGAAAACTTAAGCTTATTATCCTGGCAACCAAACTCCTCATTCTCCACCCTTCTCCTGAGGCTCTTTTCAAATGCTTCCTCTTCCTTGTTAACAAAAGCCAGTTAGTTCCCCTTGTCTCTTTGTTGCTGCTGCTACTGCTAAACTTCAGTCATGTCTGACTCTGTGCAACCCCATAGACGGCAGCCCATCAGGCTCCCCCGTCCCTGGGATTCTCCAGGCAAGAACACTGGAGTGGGTTGCCATTTCCTTCTCCAATTCATGAAAATGAAAAGTGAAAAGTGAAGTCGCTCAGTCATGTCGACTCTTAGCAACCCCATGAACTGCAGCCTACCAGGCTCCTCCGTCTATGGGATTTCCAGGCAAGAGTACTGGAGTGGGGTGCCATTGTCTCCTTGTTACTTTCTGTATATTCCCAGGAAGCAGGGAAGAAACTCTGTCCTGAACTGCCCACAGGCACAGACCAAAAGCTCCAAGCTGAATCTACTGTCCTCCCTAGCCAAAGGGTCAGAAAAAGGGTGGCTTAATAACAGAAAACTACTGGCAATACTGACCCCGATCCAGCGAAACAGAAAAACTGCATCCCTCTTCCACTCCCACCCCCCACTTCTGTGACTTCAGTGGGGAACATTGGCAGCTGATTTTCAAATTCTGTGCCCCCTGCCCAACCCTGGAAGCAGGAGGTGGGTAGGGTCAATTAGCAGGGAGCTGGTTTTCCATCCTTCAGACACCAGAGGCAGATGGCAGGCAGCACACTGATTTCACCCCAAAATAGTTTTAGTAGGCTTACAAGCTGAGCTTTCCCCACTAGACTCAATGAGGCAGGGCAAAGAGGGGCTAGTCACCACTCTGCTCCACTCACACATGTACACTCATCGCCAGATTGAGGAACCAAGCAAAACAGAGTCAAGGGCAGGGCTGGTTGGCACTCTCAGCCTTTCCCTTCCCTACCCCTTGTGTACACCAGACCTTGCTGAAAATTAAGACAGAAAGAAGTGATACAAAATTTCAGGTACTGAAAGAAATGAAAGATCCACCACAAATTCAATATCCAGTGAAATGCATCAAGAATGAACAAGAAGTACAAATTCAGATGAAAGGAAACAGAATTTGTTGCTAGCAAAACTATTCTTCATGATAAGCTAAAGGACTTCTGCAAATAGACTTGTAACTTCAGAAAAGGAAAGAACAAATTGGGGTAAGAAATGAAAGAACAAACAGTCCTTCATCTTATGTGTGCCATATCATATTTTATGTCCAAGGCTAAAATAATATTACCATTTGATATTATGATCAGCATATGTAGAGGAAATGCTTAAGAAAATTATATTGAAAAAGGATGGAGAGTAAATGTGGTTTCATGGAAGTAAATGTAGATCTAATCATGTGACTCTCCTACATTATGCTTTCTGTGGTTGAAATTGCACTTATGATAAAAATGAAATTCTTCATAAACCTGAGGGGACTCATACACTCTGGTGACATTATACCTTTTGTCCTCACTTTAAACCACTCTCATTCTCCCTTTGGGCTCCTCCCACTCTGACTTTCTCTTACTTTCCCATCCAGGACTTTAACTTATGGGTTATAATTTCTGAGATATTTTTCATCTATTTTACTACTATTTAGCCTTTAAGATGCAAGTTAAAAGTCACCTCCACAGAGAGGACTTCTCTGACTCCAATTCAACCTAAATTAGATACTTGTTTATGCTCTTCCATTACATCATTCCAGTTCCTTCATAGCATGCAATAATGGCTGTCATTATGAGATCAGAAAAGTATTCATGTCTCTCCTCACTCAATTCTTTGCTCCATAGGGGCAGAAACCATGCTATTTTTTTTCAACCATTATTATCATCACTGAAGTGCAGTTGATTTACAATGTTGTGTTAGTTCCAGGTGTATAGCAAATCATAGGTGTATATATCTTCTTTTCCAGATTATTTTCCTTTATATATATTACATATATTGTGATACTGAATGTAATTTCCTATGCTATACAGTAGGTCCACATTTTTTATCTACTTTTATATATAGTAGTGTGCATCTGTTAATCCCAAACTCCTAACTTATCCCTCCACGTCTTTCCCGACCCCCCAACCCCCACCTTTCCCCTTTGGTAATAATAAGTTTATTTTATTGTGTGTCTGTGAGTCTGTTTATGTTTTCTAAATAAGTTCATTTATATCCCCCTTTCTTGCATATAGGTCATATCATATGATATTTGTTTCTCTAGGCTACACACTTTTCCCCACTGTCCTCTCACTGCCAGCATAGGACAGAGTCTGGCCTTAAGGAGGAATTCAGTAAAGATTTGTTTAACTGATGAATGAAGTAAAGGTGACTGTTCTCATGGATTTGTTTTAAATACATTTATCATTATAGGCACAATATCTGATGTTTAGGCATTTTATAAAAGCCAATGAAATGTTTTAAACCTGAATGAAGCATTATTAATTAAAAATATGTAATAAAATATATACTTTAACATTTTAAAAAATGACTGGCTTGACCTACTCTAAAACACCAAGATCATGAATGTCAAAGGTTTGACATTCTGAGGTACTATTTCAGAATAAAGTAAACTTTAGTTTCATGATGACTAATAGAAATGACTTATTCTGAATTGAACCATGGACCAGACATTTTAAAAAGGCATTAAAAGACAATCAACAACATTTGAATATAAGCTAAGAATTTGTAAATATTTGATTTTTAATAGTATTATGTCAAATTCATCTCAAATTATTTAAAAGAAACAATACAATGAATTATTTCTGTATAAATGTAAAAAAAATGTATGAGTAAGAGAGTAAGCAAGTGATAAGGCTACAGAAAACCAATATCTGATACATGGAAATTACATATTTACATGCAGTCCTTGAAAATTTTTCTTGAAGTTATAGTTTCACTAGTAAAAAGATTAATTAATACTAGAAACTCTAAGATAATCAGAAAATAAATAATACATAAAAATAAGCATTTGAATTGATCAGTGAACCCATTAATAGAATATGAATCAAGTTAGGCTTCATTACATGTTCACAGATATGCAGTTTTTAATTTTTTTTTTAACCCATGGCATTAGATATACCAACAATGAAGGAAGACATTTAAAAAACCTGGCTGACAAAACCTTACCCCAAGATTTAGACTCAATATGACTGCCTGAATTTTAGGCTTAATCAAAACAATGAAAAAAAGAGAAAAATAAAATCAACAAAACATAATATCTAAGAACTGTGAAATTAAAAAAAAAAAAAAAAGGGTTTAACATCTTTACAATTTGGAATGCCAAAAGGGGGAGATAGAGCAAGCACAACAAAGAAATATTGGATGGAATATCAGTTAAACTTTTTTCCACAATTAATGACAGATTCCCAAAGATTTAAGAAACTTGCAAAATATCAAACAGGATAATATCAAACATAATCACACATAGTCATGGCATATTGAAACTACTTTAAAGGAAAGAAAAGGCTTCACTACAGCCACATACACACTTTTTTCCTTTTTTTGGTAAAGGGGACAAAATGAGTAATGAAAACAGACTTCTTATCAGAAATTATGCAAGCCAGAACAGAATGGAATGATGTGAAACCAGTATTCTATCATCAATGTGAATATATTTCAAAACTGAAGGGAAAACAAAAACCCTTTAAGTAATCAAACATTAAGAGAATTCTGTGGCGACAGATCTATAGCTCAATAAATGTTAGAGAAAATCTTCCAGCTAAAGGAATATGTTATTAGCTAAAAACATGGATTTCTTCTTGTTACAAACACAAAAAATAAAGTGCTGAAAATAAAATCAAGGTAAATGTGAAAATTACTTTTCTATTATCTTTAATGAAACTAAATGTTAACTATCTAAAAAGGAGGTAGTCAGACACAACTGAGCCAGCTAACACTTAACAGCAATATATTGTGTTTTTAACAAATATAAAAATTAAATATATAACAAAGAAATGAAGGAGGGAAATGGGAGTGAATTTCTGTAATCTGCTTAGCCAAAAGAAAGGCATAAGAACTAAGAAATGAGTTTGATAAGGTTGTAGGTAAAAATCAACATGTAAAATTAATTTTATATCTACATACTAGCAATGAAAATTTGGATATTAAACTTTTTAAAAATAACATTTACAATAATATCAAATAAAGGATTTGTAGGTATAAAGGTTTGATATCAATTCTGTTACCTTAAAATCACCCAAAGGCATGTAGAATCATACTTGTCTCACCTGGGAATATAGATATAGATACATGTGTATATATCTATAGCTATATCTATACATGTGTCATATATAAGCCAAAGTATATTTACTTTTAACATAAGGAAGGATGTCTTTTTTTCTCAATTTTTGCTTAAGGGTATATAAAGTTAAACTTTAATTGCTGAAAATAAATAATAGCGTATTAGGTAATGAGGAATTTAAAGGTATCAAGTGTTTCAGAAAAGCCTTAATAATCTGAAGTTTCACATTTTCATTTATATAATATGTGAGTTCTAAGACTTTTGAAGTTTACTTATTTCACATCCTGAACTCTAAAAGCAGCATGTGCATCTTTCTGAGGTATCAAATATATAATCTTGGAATGGTATTTGAAGTACAAAAAGCATTTAATGAACAAAAATGATTCAAGAAGAGCATATTGCACTTACAACACTTATACTCTATACTACCAGCATCTAAAGAGAGGTGGGTGTGATGCTGTGAAGAAAAGCAATTCCAGTCTCAGTAGGTTATCACAGTGTATTTTCAGAAGTTTCTAATTGAAGGCATGCTTCATTTGCCTTGGCTATAAAAAAACGTACATTTGCTCATGATTATGTCTGCAAATGCCCTCATAAAATGTACTCTAGCCAACATGCCCGCACACTTGCATATGTGCACACACATGCACATAAACACAAATATCTTATGGTTTGCTAAGAAATTTTCTCGCATAGAGTACTTCTTATTCCTTGTGTGGTTTTCCTGAGATCCTTAAGAAAATGGAAAAGTTAAAGTTAATATAAATTAAGTATTGAAACATATTAAATACCCTTGCATTCAGATTTATTAAATTTAAAATAAGAGAATGTCAGAAAAAATTTCCTCATCTATGTGTCCCATACCTTTTTTGTTTTCCCAAACAATTCAGTTTTTCTAAATGTTTTGCTTTGTTTAGATTTTCTTGAAAACATTCATAGACACACATGTACACACAAAGGAACAGATAATGTATATCCAGGATGTTCAGTTTTTCACTTCATCTTGTCACTGTCTAGTTCCTTGTTCAGGAACAAGGAGAAACAAGGGGTGCTTCCTTTTATGCTCATGTGTTTTCAAGATAGTTGCACAGAATTAGAATGATTATTATAGAAAACTAAAGGACTGAATTGGGAATTGAATATTACTAGTGAATCTAAGACGGAGAAGGTAATGGCACCCCACTCCAGTACTCTTGCCTGGAAAATCCCATGGACTGAGGAGCCTGGTAGGCTGCAGTCCATGGGGTCGCTAAGAGTCGGACATGACTGAGCGACTTCACTTTCACTTTTCACTTTCATGAATTGGAGAAGGAAATGGCAACCCACTCCAGTGTTCTTGCCTGGAGAATCCCAGGGATGGGGGAGCCTGGTGGGCTGCCATTGGACACAACTGAAGCGACTTAGCAGCAGCAGCAGCAGTGAATCTAAGAACAATGTTCAGCCAGCCAGTTGCTGGTGTAGTGAGGTTTTGCTCAGCTTCCCTGATTCTCTCTAGATGGTGGAGATTAGAGTTCACTGGACACTGAAGTAATCTCCACCCTGAAACTCATTCTCATTTATAGGATGGATTATTTACAATTTCTGAGACTTTCTCCCTCACAAATTCTACACCTTCAGAGATGCACAATCCAATAAAGTACCTACTAGTAACATGTGGCTACTAACAATAAAATAAAGCTAAAAGATTCAGCTTCTTAGTCTTTTTCTAGCCACAATTCAACATGTTAATATTCAGCTGTGGCTAGTGGACTCCATATATACTGAACAACATGAGAACGGAATATTTCTATTTCCAGGGCAAGTACTATAGGGCAGTGCTACTATAGTTTTAAGGGTCAACAAGATTTTCCAGTGATAATATTTTAAAGTTTTTTTTTTTTTTTTAATTCAGAAGGAAGGCAGTACCTATTGATAAATAATATAAAATAACAATTATGACAAGATATTTGAAAAGAAAGTATTGAACTTAAGGACAGACAGTTAAGAACAAAACTACAGACTGCTCAAAGCAATAGGAAGTGGCAGAAATCATGACGGAGATAGGAAAAAACATAGGAGAAAATATGAAATAATTACTTCTTTTTGTCATAGAAAGCAAAAGAACAAAATTAGTGTCCAAAAGGATTGGGCAATCTAAAAAAATAAGCAAATAACAAAATTAGAAACCCTAACAGTTATCAAAGGCTAAAGATTAAGAAGAGACGACTAAATTTCTGGATTAGTAACTGTAATTTATTTGTGGGTTCATTAGTGTTACTTTTCTTAACCTGTAAGAATTGGAGATAAGAAGAACTTGGAGAGAATTATATAAAGTATGGATCTTAATAATAAAATATTTTTATTTTGGGGGCCACATTTTGTAATAAGAAATGACATGATGTGACAAACATAATGGAGCATGTTTCACATAATATATTCAACGGGAGATTAAAATACTATGCCTAAGGAGAGGTGAAGTGTCATCTTCGTATATCTATATCTACAACATACTGCGCACACACGTTTGATATGAAAGTAAGAAAACCAGATGTCTTGGAGCCCCTAATGCACCTCTAGGATAAAATCTTCACTACCAGTATCCTTCAAGTATGTTTATGAAAGCACAACTCTCAAAAGGAAGCTGACCATCAGTCTAAGGATTATACAATACAAAATAGTGAAAACGTTAGATTAGATATTGCTTAGAAATAATGCTACTACATTAACTAAAAATAAGAATCTCACAAAGATTATCAACATTTATCATGGAAAAGAGTGGCCGTGTGCAGGCTACACATCCTTAGAAAGCTGGTCTTATAGAAATCAGTTATTACCATCAGGCAAGGCTGACTTTGAAATTATAAAATTAGTTGTGTGTAACCTATCTGGGCAGGGCTATTTTCCCCCAACCTTTAGGGTGATTCTCTATAAACTGCAATTGCTTTGGAGACATTTACCTTAATCTCTCCTCTTGTAGCAATAGTGTTGGTGGTGATTTTCTATTGTTGTCCCCCGAGGAAGAGGAGGAGGAACATAATAGCTTCAGACCCATTATTCTAGCACTCATAAGGACAGTCTGTCCCAGGAGACCCTGTCTTTCTAGCCTCTGCCAGACCACACCAACACAACCATATTGGGAATGCTTGGTGTTTCTTACTGGAGGATTGTGTAGATCTCAGGCATGTGTACTGTAATAGGAAGAAAGGTCATAACTGTCTTTAGTTTAGGGGCTGCCTTATCTCACACAAAGCAAACATTACCAAACAATAACCACATAGTTGAAGAGGATAGGATCTCTGTGGAATCCAACTACCTCTCAAGATCTCTTTGCCTCATCTAGATCTTCAAGTCCTCTTTCCTTCCTCCCATAATCTTCTGTTAATATTTTTCAGTATCTGCATTTACCCCTACCCTCTGGAAATTATATTTCTCTCCAATGAAGGGCTTCCCTCATGGCTCAGATTATGTAAAGAATCTGCCTGCAGTATGGGAGACCTGGGTTCGATCCCTGGGTTTGGAAAATACACTGGCACTCCAGTATTCTTGTCTGGAGAATCCCCATGGACAGAGGAGTCTGGTGGGCTAAAGTCCATGGGGCTGCAAAGAGTCAGACACGACTGAGTGACTAAGCACACAGCACACCCGTGCAGGTGCATAATTTGTCTCTTGGTTCTTTGAACACCATGGCCTGGAACAGGGCTTCAGCATTTAGTTAATGAGGCTTGCCTCTGCTTCAATTAGCAGACCTCATCAGGGTAATATGGGCTCCAGTCCAGTGAAAGTGCAAATGGGACATTCAACTTTAGTTCAATCTTCCTTCCGGAGACGGCCATGCCTGCTTTCTTTCTAGATCACATAAGAAGGAAACAACACATAGCTCTCTAAGAAAAGCCTATGTTTTTCTTTATCAAAACAGTAGGCTCTTTTCACTAAATGTTAAGAAACATTGACCCATTCTTTAAGTTTTCTTTCTTAAAACTACAAATAGTCTCCTCTTTGGTATCCAAGGCAACGACATGACATAGATTATTTAAAATATCCTCTTTCCCTGATAAGAGGGAGTAGAAACACTGATGATATGGTTTAGGCAAGTCTGAATATTGAGCTAACACTCATGGCACAGTCAATAAAAACAGATAGTCAATAAAAGCAGCAAATGTATTAAATATTCAAATACCAAATTTATATATTTCCTAAATTTCACCTTTATGTCATAATCTTTACAATTACTTCTAATGGTACAAAATCTGTCTTTCAGAACTTTTCTATACATTGTTTCCTTGACTACTCTGTGGCAAATTATGAATATATTAAATGAAATTGGAAATCACATTTTTTGAATAGAAAGCATTTCTTTAACTGAGGTATGCCTTTGCAAAAGCCTACTCATTGATTTTAATATCCATTATTGCCTTCTTCTTCACTGAAAGAACACAAGAATTTTAGCTAAAACACGTGGCTGCTCCAACTAAAGACTACAATTCCTCAGCTTTTCTTTTCTGGCACCTGCTTATAATCAGGGGCGTAAGTTGTGGGAGTTGTGAGCAGAAGTGAGAAATGCCATGCACCATTTGTGAGAAATGCCCTTGTATAGAGGGCACATACTGTCTGTGGTCCAGCTCTGTTCCTCGTGGATGGAATGTGTGTGCCATGGGTTGAACTAGAATCTCTGTCTTCTATTACACATGGAGCACTCTGTGCACCACAAGGCAGCTAGAAGGAAGGTAGGTCCATCTGGACTGTGTGACGGCACTAACAATGATGTATTTTCCAGAATGTGATAAAAATTACAGGACTTTGTTCCTGGTGAAGTGTAACCTGCTTTTCAGTAAGTACATAGTTTTATTGCTTATGGCATATAGAACTGGCTAAGCAATTCAAGAGCTAGACATACACACTATTTTAGCTTTTCAAGAAGACTTTTCAGTCACAGGGGAGCAGCTTCAGTAGCTGTATAACCTGAAGCTGATTAAGACATCTCTCTGGACCTCAGTTTGCTCAGTAGTAGATGGAGATAATAATATTACTTCACAAAGCTATTATGAAAGCTAAAGATGATATAAAGTAAAAATCTATTAATATTGTGCAGGACATCAAGATCTTACTTAAGACTATCAGTTATTATCATTGTAATGACAAAATGATACTGGAAATGATCAGTAAATAGGATATAACTGCATGTGAAATGTACCACACATGATTTAAGTCAATTCTCACATTATTTAGATATTTGCTTCATGTAAACTTCAAAACAGAATGAACAATGGGTACTTTTGTACATTGTTTGGTGTGTCAAAATGACTCTAAAGATAAATCCTATATTAAGGATAAATTCCTATATTAAGGAAGATTCTAGAAGAGCAATGGGGTTATATAACAAAACATAATCCAGCCCCAGTGAGATGAGTGCTTCTGAAAAATTATTTTCACTTCAAATTCTCACAGATCCATTTTAAAATCTAATGGGTCAGGACTAATTTAATGATTCTAAACCCAGGAATCGAACACACATCTTTATGTCTCCTGTGTTGGCAGGCCAGTTCTTTACCCACTACTGCCACCTTGGAAGCCCCTGCATAATTTAGTTAAGACTAGGTTTTCTAGTTTTTTTCACCCTGGGGTTAGACTGTAAACACAGTGAAATATTTACCATAGACAACCTATTACCTGGAATTTATATAATAATTGCTATATATGCTAACATGGTCTAAACTTTATATCATAATTGAATGACAAAAAGCAAAATGAGTTTACTACAGTAGTAATGTCTGGAAATTTAGTTCACTTTTGACACTAAGAAAAATTAAGTTTGTCAACCATGTGTGCATGTTGACTAATTCCAGGCAATCATGTCTACCAACAGTACAACATATGCAACTAAACGATGCAATTTTCCAAAAATGACAAAAAGTGGAACTCCTGCTGAACACTTTTAAGTGGGGTACCTATCTTCAGATGTTCTTACTTTGCATAATGGCATCCTAGTTGAAATAACAGCAAGCAGCAGCAAAGACTCACTAGTGATGCTTGACTTACTCCGATTGTTCGTGAATTAAAAGCAGCTGTGGACAGTAGGAGGTTGGCCTCTCCTTAACCGCCATGTTAGTAATGTGGATAAAGATATTATCTCCTCTTTAGTGAGAAATGTTAAGAATCATGAATAAAGAAGCAAAGGGCTTAAACATGCTATGAAACATTTTCAGTGAGGTAGTTATATTTTAGGAATATTAAAAAGAATTTTAATCATTTAATTTCATCTTATTAGTAGCCTTTTTCAAAACATTTTTAAATCACTGAAATTACCACACAAATCTATTTTTTTTTCAATTACAGAAGATTTGATCTGCATTATTTAATTATGTAACAATAGGGGATATTTGAGTAGTATTCTGTCTTATATGGTCAATATTTTCAGAAGACAAGTCTTTAAAATATTTATCACTTCAAAATATTATACTTAACACAACTGTCTGTGTTATGATTGTACCCTTGTTAACATTTTTTGAGATGTGTTTCTATTGTTGGCAGGTGTGTACATACAGATATTATTAATAAAATTCACAATTCAGTGAATTTGTAGCATTGCTTACAAATCAGTTGTCACTGTTTCTGGAATGCAACACAGGAATAGAGGACTGGTATTTTGTAAATTGAAATAAGAACATTTTTCAAGGGATTAATAGTAGTAGCTAGTTTCATGATGCAATAATTCCTGTCCATAGACAAAATACACAAATTCCATTTGTTTCCTTTTTTCCTCCTCAGTTGTTAAACATATATCTATGAAAAATGTGACCTATCTTTCAGAACGTTTTTTCTGATTTGGAATATGCTTGCCATGAAAATTTAGTATTCCTGGAAGGGAAAGGTGCCATTGTAATCAATAAAGAGCCTGGTGGCTGTTCACTGGCTGTATGTCCAGTTTTAGGAAAGTCAGAATTGTAGAGACTAAAGGGGAGAGTTAGGTTTCTTGGATAATTATAGATCACTAGAGAAGAAAATCAGAGAAGGCAATGGCAACCCACTCCAGTACTCTTGCCTGGAAAATCCCATGGACGGAGGAACCTGGCAGGCTGCAGTCCATGGGGTCGCTAAGAGTCAGACACGACTGAGCGACTTGACTTTCACTTTTCACTTTCATGCATTGGAGAAGGAAATGGCAACCCACTCCAGTGTTCTTGCCTGGAGAATCCCATGGACAGGGGATCCTGGTGGGCTGCCATCTATGGGGGTCGCACAGAGTCAGACACGACTGAAGCGACTTAGCAGCAGCAGCAGCAGCCAACTCTCAGACCTTAGAAAATCATGTTAAGATTTCTTCAGTAAGAGTATGACATCACAACCTTGGATTGAAGAATTTTAAGAATCTATAAACTAATTTAAATTATTCAAAACACCTAATTAGAAAACAAAAAGAATATCCATCAGGAAACTATGTTAATAATAATAATAAAAATCTTTCCATTTGGGTGAGGTGGTAGAGTGTCAATTGATCTTAGTGGTTCTGAAGTTATTAAAAGATTAATAGATAATATGCATATATATGAGCTTCCCAGGTGGCACTAGTGGTTAAAGAACCCACTTGGCAATGCTGGAGATGTAAGAGGCATGGGTTCAATCCCTGGGTCAGGAAGATCCCCAAAGGAGGGTATGGTAGCTCACTCCAGGATTCTTGCTTGGAGAATATCATGGACAGAAGAGCCTTGCAGGCCACGGACCATAGAGTTGCAAAGAGTTGGACAGGACTGAAGCGATTTATCACACATGCATATATATGAATATGCAGCAGATATATGTATATGAGTAGATGTATGCACACACACACACATATATATGTAGTGTATGTCTATGTGCATATGATTTCATTAATATCAAGCAAGAAAAATTATGCATTTTTGTGCATTGTAATTTCATTTCCTGGAATGCATGGGTGAGAAAATGGAAAGCAGAATTTTTAAATAAAAATTGGAACATTTTAAAGGATGGTCACTATATTCTTAACATATTTAACTTATAAAAATCTCTTCCTTGCCACCCACCCTCTGATTTCAATTATGACCTCAATGCTGAAAGTGTTAGTCACTCAATCATGTTTGACTCTTTCTGACCCCATGGACTGTAGCCCACCAGGCTCCACTGTCCATAGAATCTTCCAGGCAAGAATACTGGAGTGGTTGCCATTTCCTTCTCTAGGGGATCTTCCTTAACCTGGGTTGACCTTGGGGATTGAAACTAGGTATCCTGCATTAAAGTTTCTCTGATAGCTCAGTTGGTAAAGAATCTGCCTGCAATGCAGGTGACTGCAGTTCAATTCCTGGGTCAGGAAGATCCGCTGGAGAAGGGATAGGTTACCCATTCCAGTATTCTTGGCTTCCCTTGTGGCTCAGCTGGTAAAGAATCTGCCTTCAAGGTGATGTGGATTCAACCCCTGGGTTGGGAAGATCCCCTGGAGAAGAGAAAAGCTACCCGCTTCAGTATTCTGACCTGGAGAATTCCATGGACTATATAGTCCATGAGGTCACAAAGAGTTGGACACGACTGAGAGACTTTCACTCCTGCCTTGCACGCAGATTCTTTACCAGCTGAGCCACCAGAGAAGCCTGACCTCAATGCTAACATACCCTAAATAGGTACCTGTCTTCATTAGTTCTGTATCATATTTCGGACTGTATACTGAATATTTAACATCTGTAAACTTATTAGCATCTCAAACAAAAATATCTGCTCCATTTTCCCCCTAATTTCCCTTTCTATCCTCTTTCAATGAAATACCACTACTTTATTAATACCATTTGCTCTGGCTCAAAGTTTGACAATTATGTCTAATGTTTTTGATGGAACCATAACACATACACACACAATTTTACAACTTGGTTAATTAACCCAAAGTGAAAAGAAAAAGTAATTATCACTCAGGTCAATAAACTCTGTGCAATCCCATAGATGGCAGCCCACCAGGCTCCCCCGTCCCTGGGATTCTCCAGGCAAGAACACTGGAGTGGGTTGCCATTTCCTTCTCCAATGCATGAAAGTGAAAAGTCAAAGTGGAGTCGCTCAGTTGTGTCCGGCTCTTAGTGACCTGGACTGCAGCCTACCAGGCTCCTCCATCCATGGAATTTTCCAGGCAAGAGTACAGGAGTGTGGTACCATTGCCTTCTCTAAAACAGATAGCAGAGAGACTAAATGAAGTCCCTGACAGTCAAAGAATCCAGGAATCAAATCACTAACATATAACTGCTTTCACGTTGGGAGGTATTCACTCTGCTTGGAAAGCTTGGCTCCTAAATATGAGAACAGCCAGTAAAACCTGGAGAAGACTTCACAGTTGAAACTGAGATTCAAAGTTTGAGGGTTAATGAGAGGTGACCCTAGTGAGAGGTAGCTTAAGCCATTTGACCAAGTTTTTGGTCAAAAGGTCAAAAAGAGCACCTTTTCCAGGACAAAGATTTACAGGAATGACAAGCCGCTGAGGACTAAATTTAAGTTGGTCAGGACAAAGGTGTTAGTGGAAACGAAAGAGACCATTAAGGTGTAAACTGGGAGAAAAGCTGAGAAAGTGAATCTTGTGAACTATAAGGTCTGATAGAAGACGGAGTCCTCATTTTCTACATGAGGTAAATAACACTACTTTTGGAAATGAAATATACCAGAAAGACAAGCATGTACAACAGGTGAATACCTCAGGTTTATAGTTCAATATGAAATGGAGTCAATTTAAGTAAATGATAGAACTATGAAAGGACAGTGTCAATTATGTAACTATGGTCTCTCAGCTTCACATCTACCTTCCTATACTTCATTTTATGTTTAATTTTTATTGGAATATAACTGCTTTACAATGTTGTGTTAGTTTCTACTGTATAGCAAAGTGAACCAGAAGAAACACAAGCTGGAATCAAGATTGCCGGGAGAGGGGAGAAGCTAAGATAGCGGAGGAATAGGACTGGGAGACCACTTTCTTCCCCACAAATTCATCAAAAGAACATTTAAACGCCGAGTAAATTCCACAAAACAACTTCTGAATGCCGGCAGAGGACATCAGGCACCCAGAAAAGCAACCCATTGTCTTCGAAAGGAGGTAGGAAAAAATATAAAAGACAAAAAAAGAGACAAAAGAGGGAGGGACGGAGCTCCATCTCAGGAAGGGAGTCTTCAAAAGAGAGAAGTTTCCAAACACCAGGAAATACTCTCACTGCCGAGTCTATGCCAAGCCTTGGAAGCACAGAAGGCAACATAACAGGGAGGAAGAATAAATAAACAATTAAAACCCACAGATTACGAGCCCAACAGTAACTCCCCCAGTGGAGAAGCAGTGCAGACACCTGCACCCGCCCCTAGCAAGCGGGGGCTGGGCAGGGAGGCGCCAGCTGCATCGCTTAGAGTAAGGAACTGGCCTGAATGCCCCGAGCGCTATCTGAGCTAATTTGGGGTAGCAAACCAGACTGTGGGTTTGCGACTAGACGCGAAAAGCCAGCCCTAACCTAAAACACCGCCAGGCCCACGCGCAGAACAAAGGACTGAACAGAGATAGCCGGCTGCAGACCATCCCCCTCCGGTGACAGGCAGCCAGAGCCAGAAGGGGGCAATCGCAGCCCCAGAGAGACATTATTTACAAAACTGTAGGCAGGCTTCTTTGCTAACTAAGACTTCTTGGGGTTCTGGATGGTCAACATCCGCCTGAGAAGGTGTGCCGGTTGTACACCCAGAAAACCGAGCGGCGAGGAGGCAATAAGTCACAGCAACCGTGCTCGCCAAACACCTCATCACCTGAGCTGCTCACACCTGGGAAGGGCACAAAACACAGGCCCAACTGAGTCTGCGCCTCTGAGGACTACCCGAGTGCCTAAACCTGAGTGGCTTAGACCTGGGAGGTGCAAGCAGCCACGGATGGTTCCCAGTGGAGCAACCTAGAGCCCGAGCAGTGTGGGCAGGGAGGCTACATGCGCTGTGAGTGGGGGCAGGCCCAGTGTGGCTGAGGCACTGCGAGCACACGCCAGTGTTATTTGTTTGCAGCGTCCCTCCCTCCCCACAGAGTGACTGAACAAGTGAGCCTTAAAAAAAAAAATAGTGTCCAACACCGCCCCTTTGGTATCAGGGTGGAAATCAGACACTGAAGAGACCAGCAAACAGAAGAAGCTATAACAGAGAGAACCACCTTGGAAGCGACAGGCAATAGATTAAAACCCTGTCGTTAGTACCAACTACATAGGAAGGGGCATATAGATCTTGAGAAATATAAGATGGACCAAGGAACTAGCCAAAAATGAACTGACCCCATAATACCCACAACAACACCAGAGAAAGTTCTAGATATACTTTTACTATTTTTACGATCATTTTTTCTTTCTTTTTTTTTTTTAAATTTTTAAAAAATTCTTAAGTCCTCTATTGCTCCTTTAATTTTCACGTTTATAGCCTACTATTACTTTGCAAAAAAAAAAAAAAAAGACCCTATTTTTTTAAAAAAGCAAACAAGGCTATGGTTTTTCCAGTGGTCATGTATGAATGTGAGAGTTGAACTGTGAAGAAAGCTGAGCACTGAAGAATTGATGCTTTTGAACTGTGGTGTTGGAGAAGACTCTTGAGAGTCCCTTGGACTGCAAGGAGATCCAACCAGTCCATCCTAAAGGAGATCAGTCCTGGGTGCTCATTGGAAGGAATGATGCTGAAGCTGAAACTCCAATACTTTGGCCACCTCATGCAAACAGTTGACTCGTTGGAAAACACCCTGATGCTGGGAGGGATTGGGGGCAGGAGGAGAAGGGCATGACAGAGGATGAGATGGCTGGATGGCATCACCAACTTGATGGACATGAGTTTGAGTGAACTCCGAGAATTGGTGATGGACAAGGAGGCCTGGCGTGCTGCAATTCATGGAGTCGCAAAGAGTCAGATATGACTGAGCTACTGAACTGAACTGAATATCTCTTAAGTAGGTGAAGATGCAGCCCCATAAAATTGTCTCTAAAATTCTTGATCAACATCAAAATAGAAAAGAGAATTAAAGGAGTTTTCTATTGGAGCATTGTGTAAGACTACATTGTGGAGAGTAAGAGTGGGCATTTTCTGCCATTTGATTAAAAAGTATTTTCTAGGATCCTGAAAAAAAAAAAAAAGCAAACTTAATATATACATGTTTTATAATTTTTGTGACCTTTCTTTTTTCTTTCTCTCTCTCTCTTTTTTTTTTCTTCTTTTCTTTAACAGTGTATTTTTGAAATTCCAAACTCTACTCTAGATTTTTGATTTTAGCTTTTTGGTATTTGTTATCAATTTTGTACCTTTTTTTTAAAAATAATTTTTGTGACTTTTTTTTCTCTCTCTTTCTTTCTCTTCTTCTTTTCTTTAACATTGTATTTCTGAAATTCCCAACTGTACTCTAGATTTTTAATTTATGCTTTTTGGTATTTGTTATCAATTTTGTACCTATATTTTCTTTATAATTTTTGTGACTCTGTTTTTTTTTTTCCTTTATTTTCCTTCTTCTTTTCTTTAACATTGTATTTTTGAAATTCCAAACTCTCCTCTAGATTTTTAATTTTTTCTTTTAGGCATTTGTTACCAATTTTGTACCTTTAAGAACCCAATCTTCAGTACCCATTTTTTACTTGGGAGCGAGATTACTGGCTTGACTGCTCTCTCCCCCTTTGGACTCTCCTTTTTCTCCACCAGGTCGCCTATGTCTCCTCCTTAACCCCTCTCTACTCTACCCAACTCTGAATTTCTGTGTGTTCCAGATGGTGGAGAACACTTAGAGAACTGGTTATTGGCTAGATCTGTCTATCTCCTTTTCATTCCCCTCTTTTATCCCCCTGGCCACCTGTGTCTCCTTCCTCCCTCTTCTCTTCTCTGTATAACTCCGTGAACATCTCTGAGTGGTCCAGTTGTGGAGTGCACGTAAGGAAGTGATTACTGGCTAGCTCACTCTCTCCTCTATTGATTCCACCTCATTTCATTTGGGTCACCTCTAGCTCCCTCCTCCCTCTTCTCTTCTCCATGTAATGCTGTGAACCTCTCTGGGTGACCCTCACAGTGGAGAAACTTTTCATCTTTAGCCTAGATGTTTTATCAATGGTGCTGTATAGAAGGAGAAGTTTTGAGACTACTGTAAAAATAAGACCTATAACTGGAAGCAGGAGGCTTAAGTCCAAACCCTGACTCCAGGGAACTCCTGACTCCAGGGAACATTAATCAACAGAAGCTCATCAAACGCCTCCATACCTACACTGAAACCAAGCACCACACAAGGGCCAACAAGTTCCAGGGCAAGACATACCAAGAACATTCTCCAGCAACACAGGAACATAGCCCTGAGCTCCAATATACAGGCTGCCCAAAGTTACTCCAACTGGACACTTCATTGCACTCCAGAGAGAAGAAATCCAGCTTCACCCACCAGAACACAGACACAAGCTTCCATAACCAAGAAACCTTGACAAGCCACCTGTACAAACCCACACACAGTGAGGAAACTCCACAATAAAGAGAACTCCACAAACTGCCAGAATACAGAAAGGGCACCCCAAACTTAGCAATATAAACAAGATGAAGAGACAGAGGAATACCCAGCACATAGGAGGAACAGGATAAATGCCCACCAAACCAAACAAAAGAGGAAGAGATAGGGAATCTACCTGATAAAGAATTCCAAATAATGATAGTGAAATTGATCCAAAATCTTGAAATCAAAATGGAATCAGAGATAAATAGCCTGGAGACAAGGATTGAGAAGATGCAAGAAGGGTTTAACAAGGACCTAGAAGAAATAAAAAAAAGTAAATATATAATGAATAATGCAATAAATGAGATCAAAAACACTCTGGAGGCAACAAATAGTAGAATAACAAAGGCAGAAGATAGGATTAGTGAATTAGAAGATAGAATGGTAGAAATAAATGAATCAGAGAGGATAAAAGAAAAACAAATTAAAAGAAATGAGGACAATCTCAGAGACCTCCAGGACAATATTAAACGCTACAACATTCGAATCATAGGAGTCCCAGAAGAAAAAGACAAAAAGAAAGACCATGAGAAGATACTTGAGGAGATAATAGTTGAAAACTTCCATAAAATGGGGAAGGAAATAATCACTCAAGTCCAAGAAATCCAGAAAGTCCCAAACAGGATAAACCCAAGGCAAAACACTTCAAGACACATATTGATCAAATTAACAAAGATCAAACACAAAGAACAAATATTAAAAGCAGCAAGGGAAAAACAACAAATAACACACAAGGGAATTCCCATAAGGATAACAGCTGATCTTTCAACAGAAACTCTTCAAGCCAGGAGGGAATGGCAAGACATACTTAAAGTGATGAAAGAAAATAACCTACAGCCCAGATTATTGTACCCAGCAAGGATCTCATTCAAATATGAAGGAGAAATCAAAAGGTTTACAGACAAGCAAAAGCTGAGAGAATTCAGCACCACCAAACCAGCTCTCCAACAAATACTAAAGGATATTCTCTAGACAGGAAACACAAAAAGGATGTATAAATTCGAACCCAAAACAATAAAGTAAATGGCAATGGGATCATACTTATCAATAATTACCTTAAATGGAAATGGGTTGAATGCCCCAACCAAAAGACAAAGACTGGCTGAATGGATACAAAAACAAGAACCCTACATATGTTGTCTACAAGAGACCCACCTCAAAACAGGGGACACATACAGACTGAAAGTGAAGGGCTGGAAAAAGATTTTCCGTGCAAATAGAGACCAAAAGAAAGCAGGAGTTGCAATACTCATATCAGATAAAATAGACTTTAAAACAAAGACTGTGAAAAGAGACAAAGAAGGTCATGACATAATGATCAAAGGATCAATCCAAGAAGAAGAGATAACAATTATAAATATATATGCACCCAACATAGGAGCACCACAATATGTAAGACAAATGCTAACAAGTATGAAAGGAGAAATTAACAATAACACAATAATAGTGGGAGACTTTAATACCCCACTCACACGTATAGATAGATCAACTAAACAGAAAATTAACAAGGAAACACAAACTTTAAACGATACAATAGACCAGTTAGACTTAATTGATATCTATAGGACATTTCATCCCAAAACAATGAATTTCACCTTTTTCTCAAGCACACACGGAACCTTCTCCAGGATAGATCACATCCTGGGCCATAAAGCTAGCCTTGGTAAATTCAAAAAAATAGAAATCATTCCAAGCATCTTTTCTGACCACAATGCAGTAAGATTAGATCTCAATTACAGGAGAAAAACTATTAAAAATTCCAACATATGGAGGCTGAACAACACGCTGCTGAATAACCAACAAATCACAGAAGAAATCAAAAAAGAAATCAAAATTTGCATAGAAACGAATGAAAATGAAAACACAACAACCCAAAACCTGTGGGACACTGTAAAAGCAGTGCTAAGGGGAAAGTTCATAGCAATACAGGCATACCTCAAGAAACAAGAAAAAATTCAAATAAATAACCTAAATCTACACCTAAAGGAACTAGAAAAGGAAGAAATGAAGAACCCCAGGGTTAGTAGAAGGAAAGAAATCTTAAAAATTAGGGCAGAAATAAATGCAAAAGAAAGAAAAGAGACCATAGCAAAAATCAACAAAGCCAAAAGCTGGTTCTTTGAAAGAATAAATAAAATTGACAAACCATTAGCCAGACTCATCAAGAAACAAAGGGAGAAAAATTGAATCAATGAAATTAGAAATGAAAATGGAGAGATCACAACAGACAATACAGAAATACAAAGGATCATAAGAGACTACTATCAACAATTATATTCCAATAAAATGGACAAGGTGGAAGAAATGGACAAGTTCTTAGAAAAGTACAACTTTCCAAAACTGGACCAGGAAGAAATAGAAAATCTTAACAGACCCATCACAAGCACGGAAATTGAAACTGTAACCACAAATCTTCCAGCAAACAAAAGCCCAGGTCCAGACAGCTTCACAGCTGAATTCTACCAAAAATTTAGAGAAGAGCTAACACCTATCCTGCTCAAACTCTTCCAGAAAATTGCAGAGGAGGGTAAACTTCCAAACTCATTCTATGAGGCCACCATCACCCTAATACCAAAACCTGACAAAGATGCCACAAAAAAAGAAAACTACAGGCCAATATCACTGATGAACATAGATGCAAAAATCCTTAACAAAATTCTAGAAATCAGAATCCAACAACACATTAAAAAGATCATACACCATGACCAAGTGGGCTTTATCCCAGGGATGCAAGGATTCTTCAATATCCACAAATCAATCAATGTAATACACCACATTAACAAATTGAAAAATAAAAACTATATGAATATCTCAATAGATGCAGAGAAAGCCTTTGACAAAATTCAACATCCATTTATGATTAAAAAACTCTCCAGAAAGCAGGAATAGAAGGAACATACCTCAACATAATAAAAGCTATATATGACAAACCCACAGCAAACATTATCCTCAATGGTGAAAAATTGAAAGCATTTCCTCTAAAGTCAGGAACAAGACAAGGGTGCCCACTTTCACCATTACTATTCAACATAGTTTTGGAAGTTTTGGCCACAGTAATCAGAGCAGAAAAAGAAATAAAAGAAATCCAAATTGGAAAAGAAGAAGTAAAACTCTCACTGCTTGCAGATGACTTGATCCTCTACACAGAAAACCCTAAAGACTCCACCAGAAAATTACTAGAACTAATCAATGATTATAGTAAAGTTGCAGGATATAAAATCAACACACATAAATCCCTTGCATTCCTATACACTAATAATGAGCAAATAGAAAGAGAAATTAAGGAAACAATTCCATTCACCATTGCAATGAAAAGAATAAAATACACAGGAAAATATCTACCTAAAGAAACTAAAGATCTATATATAGAAAACTATAAAACACTGATGAAAGAAATCAAAGAGGACACTAATAGATGGAGAAATATACCATGTTCATGGATTGGAAGAATCAATATAGTGAAAATGAGTATACTACCCAAAGCAATTTATAGATTCAATGCAATCCCTATCAAGCTACCAACGGTATTCTTCACAGAGCTAGAACAAATAATTTCACAATTTGTACGGAAATACAAAAAACCTCAAATAGCCAAAGGGATCTTGAGAAAGAAGAATGGAACTGGAGGAATCAACCTGTCTGACTTCAGGCTCTACTAAAAAGCCACAGTCATCAAGACAGGATGGTACTGGCACAAAGACAGAAATATAGATCAGTGGAACAAAATAGAAATCTTAGAGATAAACCCACGCACATATGGACACCTTATCTTTGACAAAGGAGGCAAGAATATACAATGGATTAAAGACAATCTCTTTAACAAGTGGTGCTAGGAAAACTGGTCAACCACTTGTAAAAGAATGAAACTAGAACACTTTCTAACACCATACACACAAATAAACTCAAAACGGATTAAAGATCTAAACGTAAGACAGAAACTATAAAACTCCTAGAGAACATAGGCAAAACACTCTGACATACATCACAGCAGGATCCTCTATGACCCACCTCCCAGAATGTTGGAAATAAAAGCAAAAATAAACAAATGGGACCTAATTAAAATTAAAAGCTTCTGCACAACAAAGGAAACTATAAGCAAGGTGAAAAGACAGCCTTCAGAATGGGAGAAAATAATAGCAAATTAAGCAACTGACAAACAACTAATCTCAAAAATATACGAGCAATTCCTACAGCTCAACTCCAGAAAAATAAATGACCCAATCAAAAAATGGGCCAAAGAACTAAATAGACATTTCTCCCAAGAAGACATACAGATGGCTAACAAACACATGAAAAGATGCTCAACATCACTCGTTATCAGAGAAATGCAAATCAAAACCACTATGAGGTACCATTTCACGCCAGTCAGAATGGCTGTGATCCAAAAGTCTACAAGCAATAAATGCTGGAGAGGGTGTGGAGAAAAGGGAACCCTCTTACACTGTTGGTGGGAATGCAAGCTAGTACAGCCACTATGGAGAACAGTGTGGAGATTCCTTAAAAAACTGGAAATAGAACTGCCTTATGATCCAGCAGTCCCACTGCTGGGCATAGACACTGAGGAAACCAGAATTGAAAGAGACACGTGTACCCCAATGTTCATCACAGCACTGTTTATAATAGCCAGGATGTGGAAGCAACCTAGATGTCCATCAGCAGATGAATGGATAAGAAAGCTGTGGTACATATACACAATGGAGTATTACTCAGCCATTAAAAAGAATACATTTGAATCAGTCCTAATGAGGTGGATGAAACTGGAGCCTATTATACAGAGTGAAGTAAGCCAGAAAGAAAAACACCAATACAGTATACTAATGCATATATATGGAATTTAGAAAAATGGTAACAATAACCCTGTATACGAGACAGCAACAGAAACACTGTTGTATAGAACAGTCTTTTGGACTCTGTGGGAGAGGGAGAGGGTGGGATGATTTGGGAGAATGGCATTGAAACATGTATAATATCATATATGAAACGAGTTGCCAGTCCAGGTTCGATGCACGATACTGGATGCTTGGGGCTGGTGCACTGGGACTACCCAGAGGGATGGTATGGGGAGGGAGGAGGGTTCAGGATGGGGAACACATGTATACCTGTGGCAGATTCATTTTGATATATGGCAAAACCAATAGAATTTTGTAAAGTTAAAAAATAAAATAAAAGTAATTTCATAATAAAAAAAAAAAGATTGCTGTGAGAAATATTAATAGCCTCAGATATGCAGATGACACTACCCTTATAGCAGAAAGTGAAGAGGAACTCAAAAGCCTCTTGATGAAAGTGAAAGTGCAGAGTGAAAAAGTTGGCTTAAAGCTCAACATTCAGAAAATGAAGATCATGGCATCTGGTCCCATCACTTCATGGGAAATAGATGGGGAAACAGTGGAAACAGTGTCTGACTTTATTTTGGGGGGCTCCAAAATCACTGCAGATGGTGACTTCAGCCATGAAATTAAAAGATGCTTACTTCTTGGAAGGAAAGTTATGTCCAACCTAGATAGCATATTCAAAAGCAGAGACATTACTTTGCCAACAGAGGTTTGAGAGAGTCAGTTCCTAGGCAGGTTGATAAGGAGTCTAGGGGTTCCCAAGGAGAGAGGGGTCTGGAATTCTCAAGGAGGAAGAAAGGACAAACTTTTTTTCTTTCTCCACATTCCTTAGGATTATATAACAATAATGTATCTTGCCTAAGGACAGTCTCTGGATTAAACCTTCTGTTATCTTAAAATGTAAATCATGGGAGTAGGTCTGATGAGGTCTTTACAACTTCCAGACATTCTTTGGATTATATAACTTCATTGTTAACACTAGCAAGGGGGTACTTTTTCTGCCCCCTTCTGATGCCTATGTCAGAAGCTTTCTCTATCTCCTTTATACTTTAATAAAACTTTATTACACAAAAGCTCTGAGCGATCAAGCCTCGTCTCTGGCCCTGGATTGAATTCTTCTCCTCCAGGGGCCAAGAATCCCGGTGTCTTCGTGTGATTCAACAACAACCTTTCAGGTTCGTCTAGTCAAGGCTATGGTTTTTCCTGTGGTCATGTATGGATGTGAGAGTTGGACTGTGAAGAAGGCTGAGCGCCGAAGAATTGATGCTTTTGAACTGTGGTGTTGGAGAAGACTCTTGAGAGTCCTTTGGACTGCAAGGAAATCCAACCAGTCCATTCTGAAGGAGATCAGCCCTGGGATTTCTTTGGAAGTATCATTCTTTGGAATGATACTAAAGCTGAAACTCCAGTACTTTGGCCACTTCATGCGAAGTGTTGACTCATTGGAAAAGACTCTGATGCTGGGAGGGATTGGGGCAGGAGGAGAAGGGGATGACAGAGGATGAGATGGCTGGATGGTATCACTGACTTGATGGACATGAGTCTGAGTGAACTCCGGGAGTTGGTGATGGACACGGAGGCCTGGCGTTTTGCAATTCATGGGGTCGCAAAGAGTCGGACATGACTGAGTGACTGAACTGAACTGAAAGTGAACCAGCTATAGAGAGATAGATAGATAGATAGAGAGAGAGACTCCCTCTTTTTTGATTTCCTTCCCATTTAGGTCACCACAGAGCACTGAGTAGGGTTCTCATTAGTTACCTATTTCATATACAGTATCAATAGGGTATATATTCCAATATATATTGGATTGTCAAATCCAATCTTCCAATTCATCCCACCCTGTACTTCACTTTGTGATGTAAGAGCAGGGAGTCTGTAAATTGTTTTCACGGTCATTTGTCTCCTTGTCATGCTTGGCCAATAGAAACTTCTGTGCTTCCAGAGTTCTGGGAGACAAAGGGCAAAGAGAAAATATGTGCTTCCCTGTTTACCTCCCTTTTTGTTTTTAATTCCAGTATCTGTCAGTATTACTCTAGAAGTGAGTTAACCTTGACAGTTAACCTTTAGTAGAGTAGCAGCTGTTGATTCTAGTTTGCAGATTTTCAGCCATCACAAATCTAGGTTTCTTGCATCCTCTCAGAGATTTTTAGCATCAGCCCATCAGTACCTTTTTTCTCAGAGCTCTGTGCTCTAGTCCCTCAGGGTCTCTCATCTGAACTCAGAGAAACTGACACCAGCCAATCAGTGAAGCCTCCTCCTAGGCAAACCCTTTTTCTATCTTCAAATCTTTAATGATTCTAATCTCCTTTTTGTTTTCTGAGATCTCAGGTGGTAACTACTTTGTCCTCTATTGTAATGCAAGGCTTTCTTGTCATAAAAGTTTAGTTCTTGATTATCTAGTTAGCATATGTATATTACATTGTTTATTAAAAATAACTGATTTGTTTCTGTCTCCTGGTGGAGCCAGACAGATATTTGAAGAAATTTGAAGAAATCAAAATTAGCAAAACTCAAACAGTTCTAATGGAAAAGCTAGCAACAACATGCAAGACCAGATGGGTAATGTCATCAGACAGATGGAAACCATAAGAAAGAATGAAAATTAAAAGTTAGAAATAAAAGACAAGGAAACAAAACAAAGCAAAACACTTTTGAAATTCTTGACACAGACTTGACATAGCATATAAAAGGATCAGTGAATTTATGGATAGAGTAGAAACCTCTCAAACTGAAGAATGTTTCACAAGAAATGTTAAAAGTTCTTCCAATGAAAGGGAAGTATTTTGGATTTGCATAAAGAAGAGTATCACAAAAAGAATAAAGCTAAATAAAACTTTTTTTTTTGGTCTTTAACTGATCTAAAAGATAATTTTAAGCAATTATAGCAACAATATATTGGGTGATTATAGATTACACAAAAATAAAATATTTGACAGTAATGTCACAAGGAGCAGGAGAGAGGAAATGAGGATACTCTGCTATTTAGTACTTCTGCTACACACAGTGATATAATTTTACTAAAGAGAACTGAGATTATTTAGAAATGTATATTGTAAAGTGCAAGTGTTAGTCACTTGGTTGTGTCCAACTTTTTGCAATCCCATGGACTGGAGCCCTCCAAGTTCCCCAGTCCATGGGATTCTCCAGGCAAGAATACTGAAGTGGGTAGTTATTCCCTTCTCCCAGGTATCTTCCCAATCTAGGGACTGAACACAGGTCTCCATTATCGCAGGCAGATTCTTACTCTAGAGAAATTACAACAACACTTGTAAAAAAGTATTAATATTGTGACGACAGTGAAGAAAAATGAAATCATAAAATGTTTAAGTAAAAACAGAGAAGACTAAAAAAAATAGGGGTGGTGGGGGTACAAGGATAAAATTTAAAAAGCACAATAGAAGACAGCTACAAAGATGGTAGATTTAAATCTAAATATGTCAACGACCACTGTACAAATGAATGTTCTAAACAAGCCAGATAAAAGACAAATAACGTCCAATTAGATTTAAATGTAAAACCTGTAATTATATGACGTCTACACAATATCAATTTTAAGTATAAAAATTCAAATAGGGTAAAGGTAAAGGGATTGAGAAAGATACCCCATTAATCAGAAGAAAGCCAGAGTATCTATACTAATTTCAGACAAAGCAGACTTCAGGTAGGAAAATTACCAGTGACAAAGAAGGAGATTACATAATTAAACATAAGTCAAGTATCCAAGAAGATATACCAATTTTAAATTTGCATCTAACAAGGAAGTGACAAAATATACAAAGCCGAAAATGATAGAACTAACAGAAAAAAAGAAATCTACTATTATTCTTGGAGACTATAATATCCCTCTATCTGTAATTATTAAATCAAGTTGGTAGAAAAGAACTCTAAAGAAATATTTCACACAAAAATCAGAAGAGTGATCACCAATGGAGAAGGAAGTGGCTGAATCTACACAGCACTCCTAGGGTTTTAATAATACTAACAATGTTCTCTTTCATAGAGGGTATTAAAAAAAATGGTTTTGTCTTCCTTCTTTTTAAACTATATATCTCTCTTTTTATACAGCAATTAGACATTTGCTACATTTTCCAATAAAAGTGATTTAAAAATTGTTAGCTAAAATTTCTAAAATCAAACATATCTAAGTTTCTATTAATTTGACAGCCTAATGGATAAGCCAGAATGAGAAATGAGTCTGTAACTTTTAGAATAAACAGAATCACAATGGGCAAGAATTAAGACTGTGGATTATCAATTTGGGCATATTAAAAAATTGTCTAAATTACTTTCCCTTTCCTTTTACATTCTTTAATATAATTTAGTTTTACCCTTCTATTTGATTGGGAGACAAAACGTGCCTGGCAGACAATTAATTGGAAAGTTCAGCTTTTTCCATTGAGCCCAGAATCTTGAGGTATTTATGTAGTTTAATGCATTTACTGTAACTTTATAAATGTCTGAAAAACTTTATAAAGCTCAATTAGGATCACAGTTATAAATTCATTGTTAACTACCAAAACTATTATTTGATGTGTTCTTTGATAAATTTTCTTCCAAGTTATACCTAGTTAAACTTTCAGGTAATCATATGTTCAGTTCAGTTCAGTCACTCATTTCTGTGCGACTCGTTGCAACTCATGGAATGCAGCATGCCAGGCTTCCCTGTCCATCACCAACTTTCAGAGTTTACTCAAACATATGTTCATTGAGTTGGTGATGCCATCCAACCATCTTATCCTCTGTTGTCCCCTTCTCTTCCCGCCTTCAATCTTTCTCAGCATCAGAGTATTTTCAAATAAGTCAGTTCTTCACATCACATGGCCAAAGTATTGGAGTTTCAGTTTCAGCATCAGTCCTTCCAGTGACTGTTCAGGAGTGATTTCCTTTTGGATGGAGTGGTTGGATCTCCTTGCAGTCCAAGGGACTCTCAAGAGTCTTCTCCAACACCACAGTTCAAAAGCATCAATTCTTCAGTGCTCAGTTTTCTTTATAGTCCAACACTCACATCCATACATGACTACTGGAAAAACCATAGCCTTGACTAAATGGACCTTTTTTGGCAATCATGTCTCTGCTTTTTAATATGCTGTCTAGGTTGGTCATAAGTTTTCTTCCAAGGAGCAAGCGTCTTTTAATTTCACAGCTGCAGTCACCATCTGCAGTGATTTTGGAAACCAAAAAAATAAAGTCTGTCACTTTCCATTGTTTCCTCATTATTTGCCATGAAATTATGGGACTGGATGCCAATCTTAGTTTTCTGAATGTTGAGTTTTAAGACAACTTTTTCACTCTCTTCTTTCACTTTCATCAAGAGGCTCTTTAGTTCTTCTTTGCTTTCTGCCATAAGGGTGGTGTCATCTGCATATCTGAGATTATTGATATTGATATTTCTCTGGCAATCTTGATACCAGCTTGTGCTTCATTCAGCCCAGCGTTTCTCATGATGTATTCTGCATATAAGTTAAATAAGCAGGGTAACAATATATAGCTTCGGGTCTCCACCATGACCCGTCCATCTTGGGTGGCCCTACATGGCACTGCTCATAGTTTCTCTGAGTTAGACAAGGTTGTGGTCCATGTGATGAGATTAGTTAGTTTTCTGTGATTGTGGTTTTTAGTCTGTCTGCCCTCTGCTGGATTAGGATAAGAGGCTTATGGAAGCTTTCTGATGGGAGAGACTGACTGACTGAGGGGGAAACTGGATCTTATTCTTATAGGCAGGGTCATGCTCAGTAAATATTTAATCCAATTTTCTTTCGAAGGGGTGGGCTGTGTTTCCTCCCTCTTTTTTGACCTGAGGCCAAACTATGGGGGAGGTAATGAAGATAATGGTGACATTCTTCAGAAGGTCCCATGCAGGCACTGCTACACTCAGTGCCCCCAACCCTGCAGCAAGCCACCGCCAACCCACTCCTCTGCCAGAGACTCCTGGACACTCATGGGTAAGTCTGGGTCAATCTCTTGTTGACAGCCCTCTGAGCATTTCAGGAGGGTATGGCATTTGGTTCTAAACATGATTTTGCCACTCCTACCATCTTGTTGGGGCTGCTCCTTTGCCTTTGGACATGGGATATATCCCCAGAGTTGCTCCATCACCAGGCAACTGCCACTCCAGCGCCTACAGTCTTGCTGGGGCTTCTCTGCCCTTGGATGTGGGGTATCTCCTCACAGTCACTCCAGCACCATGCAGCTGCTGCTCCAGCCCCGAGTGGCAGCCTCGAGGTACTCCTTTCCCTATTTGGAACCAGTCTGCTGTCCCATGTCCAGCTCTAACTGTTGCTTCTTGATCTGCATACAGTTTTTCAAGAGGCAGGTCAGGTGGTAAGTATTCTCATCTCTTTAAGAAATTTCCAGTTTGCTGTGATACACATAGCCAAAGATTTTGGCATAGTCAATAAAGCATAAATAGATGTTTTTCTGGAACTCCCTTGCTCTTTCAATGATCTAACTGATGTTGGCAATTTGATCTCTGGTTCCTCTACCTTTTCTAAATCCAGTTTGAATATCAGGAAGTTCACAGTTCATGTACTGTTAAAGCCTGGCTTGGAGAATTTTGAGCATTATTTGTTAGCGTGTGAGATGAATGCAACTGTGCAATAGTTTGAGCATTCTTTTGGCATTGCCTTTCTTTGGGATTGGAATGAAAACTGACCTCTTTCCAAATTTGCTGGCATATTGAGTGCAGCACTTTCACAGCATCATCTTTCAGGATTTGAAATAGCTCAACTGAAATTCCATTACCTCCACTAGCTTTGTTCATAGTGATGCTTTCTAAGGCCCACTTGACTTCACATACAGGATGTCTGGCTCTAGGTGAGTGATCACACCATCATGATTATCTGGGTCATGAAGATCTTTTTTGGACAGTTCTTCTATCCAAATAGGGACTTTTTTTTAAATTACTTTTAAAAATTTAATAAATTCAGTCTTGTGAAAAAAGGTACTGAGAGTGTTGTATAAGTCAGGTAAAACATATGTTTTCTTGGCTCATTCAGTTTTAAAAGACACATTGATTCAGACTGCTCAGTTGCTTCAGTCATGTCTGACTCTTTGCAATCCATTGGACTGTAGCACACCAGGCTCCTCTGTCCATGGGATTCTCCAGGCAGGAATACTGGGGTGGGTTGCCATTTCCTTCTCCTGATTCAGATTAGCTTACATACAAAGGAATTGCAATAGTCCAACCTAAAATCAGAAAAAAAAAAATGTGAAACCTCACCAAAATATTTCCAGAAATTCATGCAACTCACTAGACCATTCAGGTATGACCTAAATCAAACCCCTTACGACTGTACAGTGGAAGTGAGAAGTAGATTTAAGGGACTAGATCTGATAGACAAAGTGCCTGATGAACTATGGACTGAGGTTCTTGACATTGTACAAGAGACAGGGATCAAGACCATCCCTGTGGAAAAGAAATACAAAAAAGCAAAATGGCTGTCTGAGGAGGTCTTACAAATAGCTGTGAAAAGAAGAGAAGTGAAAAGCAAAGGAGAAAAGGAAAGATATACCCATTTGAATGTAGAGTTCCAGAGAATACCTAGGAGAGATAAGAAAGCCTTCCTCAGCGATCAATGCAAAGAAATAGAATAAAACAATAGAATGGGAAAGACTAGAGATCTCTTCAAGAAAATTAGAAATACCAAGGGAACATTTCATGCAAAGATAGGCTCAATAAAGGACAGAAATGGTATGGACCTAAGAGAAGCAGAACATATTAAGAAGAGGTGGCAAGAATACACAGAAGAACTGTCCAAAAAAGATCTTCACAACCCAGATAATCATGATGATGTGATCATTCACACTCACCTAGAGCCAGACATCCTGGAATGTGGAGTCAAGTGGGCCTTAGGAAGCACCACTATGAAGAAAGCTGGTGGAGGTGATAGAATTCCAGTTAAGCTATTTCAAATCCTGAAAGATGATGCTGTGAAAGTGCTGCACTCAATATGCCATCAAATTTGGAAAACTCAGCAGTGGCCACAGGACTGGAAGAGGTCAGTTTTCATGCCAATCCCAAAGAAAGGCAATGCCAAAGAATGCTTAAACTACTGCACAATTGCACTCATCTCAAACACTAGTAAATGCTCAAAATTCTCCAAGCCAGGTTTCAGTAATACGTGAACTGTGAACTTCCTGATGTTCAAGCTGGTTTTAGACAAGGCACAGGAACCAGAGATCAAATTGCCAACATCCACTGGATCATCAAAAAAGCAAGAGAGCTCCAGAAAAACATCTATTTCTGCTTTATTGACTATGCCAAAGCCTTTGACTGTGTGGATCACAATAAACTGTGGAAAATTCTGATAGAGATGGGAATACTAGACCACCTAACCTGCTTCTTGAGAAACCTGTATGCAGGTCAGGAAGCAACAGTTAGAACTGGATATGGAACAACAGACTGGTTCCAAACAGGTAAAGGAGTACATCAGGGCTGTATATTGTCACCTGGCTTATTTAACTTATATGCAGTGTACATCATGAGAAATGCTGGGCTGCAGGAATCACAAGCTGGAATCAAGATTGCTGGGAGAAATATCAATAACCTCAGATATGCAGATGACACCACCCTTATGGCAGAAAGTGAAGCAGAACTAAAGAGCCTCTTGATGAAAGTGAAAGAAGAGAGTGAACAATTTGGCTTAAAGTTCAACTTTCAGAAAACTAAGATCATGGCATCCAGTCCCATCACTTCATGGCAAACAGATGGGGAAACAGTGGAAACAATGGCTCGTTTTATTTTTCTGGGCTCCAAAATCACTGCAGATGGTGACTGCAGCCATGACATTAAAAGGTGCTTACTCCTTGGAAGGAAAGTTATGACCAATCTAGAAAGCATATTAAAAAGCAGAGACATTACTTTGCCAACAAAGTCCATCTAGTCAAGGCTATGGTTTTTCCAGTGGTCATGTATGGATGTGAGAGTTGGTCTATAAAGAAAGCTGAGAGCTGAAGAAATGATGCTTTTGAACTGTGGTGTTGGAGAAGACTCTTGAGAGTCCCTTGGACTGCAAGGAGATCCAACCAGTCCATTCTAAAGGAAATTAGTCCTGAATATTCATTGGAAGGACTGATGCTGAAGCTGAAACTCCAATACTTTGGCTACCTGATGCAAAGAGCTGACTTATTTGAAAAGACCCTGATGCTGGGAAAAATTGAGGGCAGTAGGAGAAGGGGACGACAGAGTATGTGATGGTTGGATGCATCACCCACTCAATGGACATGGGTTTGGGTGGACTCGGGGGGTTGGTGATGGTCAGGGAGGCTGGGCGTGCTGCGGTTCATGGGGTCATGAAGTGTCGAACACGACTGAGCGACTGAACTGAACTGTACTGATTCTTGGTAACTTTTTTATATAAAAGGCTATATTGTAGGTTTTTAATGTTACAGGCATGTGATTTTTGTCCCAACTACTCATGTCTGTTGTTACAGTTTTCAGCATCCATAGACAACACAGGGACAAATGGGTCTGGCTGTTTTTCAGTAAAACTTCACTCACAAGAGCACGTGGCCACCTTGTGGGCTTTTATTTAGCAAGCTGCTCTAGACTTTTAACAGTCAATCTTTCACAAAATTATAAAGAGGATTAAATTTACTTATGTTTCCCAAGTATGCTTTCTTTCTCCTTCTTGCTTTCATATTTCTGCATCAAAATCATTTTCCTCTGTTTTCCTTAAACTCATATGTTTTAAGCCATGTTACATCTCCTCCGATTTCATACTTCATTAACCTCCAATTTACTGTCCCTGACTTCAGGTCTTTCCCCATCTATCCATTCTTTTACTTTCAGCCAGATAAACGCTTTCAAACACAAGGTTGATCATGCTTCTGTACACCTTAATACACTTGAATGGTGTTCCACTGTTATTACAGCAATGTTTTTCTGTTTAAAATAATACTAATAATTTTCCAAATGCAAAACTCATGTGCTTCTACAATTTTATATAAAATGTAATTATTTAAACTTTTTTTGTTAAAAGTTTAAAATTTAAAATCTAATGAATCATTAATATTTCATGAATAAAATTCATGAATATTTCATGAATATTTAATAATGAAATTTCATTTCATAGTATTACATAAGCTATCTAATTTCTCAACAAAATATCTATATTTTCTCATAAAATATGCACAGAAGTCTTGCTTATAAAGCTATCTACTAATTCTGTCTTCAGCATAATATATATATTGTGAGATCACTCCATGTTACTAGCATTGATGATTTATGATATTCTAAGAATACAATAATTAATTCAAGGTATTTTTAGGAAGAGTAGAGATTAAGGACATTTTTAGGAAAATTTGTCAACTATCCTATACTTCAATTTTCCCATTTAGGAAATAAATTATAATATGTCACAAATAAATCCTAATTCTATCATTTCTTCCCTCAGTCTTCTCTCCTTAATACCTGAGAAAAAGAGGTGTTTTATGAATGAAACACAACAGAAAATGTACAGAAGTTACCTGTCAACTTAAAAGTATATCATGAAGATACAATTATTTTTTTCATAGAATGAGTGTAGAGATTTTACCACATCAAATATTTCAGAGTACTCACAAGACACCACAGAACATATTCATATATAGCCTTTACTTAAAGGTAAAAGACACAGTATGGGTGAAGAAACAGAGTGTAGATAAGCAGTGGAAGTCCAAGGAATATCTGGTACTTTAAAATCCCCTGAATATTTATACATAATTTTGAAGCTCTGCAGGTCTTTATCCACACATGAACTCACTTATCTTTAGACTGAACCACTGATATGCGAGGAATCTTACTGAAGGAGAGTGTAAGGAAATATTTCGCAACAAGTGTGGTTTTGGCTCTGTGGATCACCAAGAGAGCTTTGGACTTTAAAATGCACATCATAAATTCCAATGCCCTTATCTTGGCTGAGAGTCAAAGACAATCATCTGGGCTCCCAAGAAGTGAAGATGTTTACTCAGTTTACAGTGGTATAAAGGTTGCATAAGCATTTTATTATTTGATTCCATTATTTGGTTATTAAAATCTGTGTGTGGTTCCCTGCATTAATATATAATAATTTATTAAAATGTATTAAAATCAAGGTTCCCTAAGCCATTAGAGGCATGTTTCACCAAAAAATAAATAAAATAAATAAAGATTTTGGAATATTTCTCCTTCTAAAAATAGGAGTGCCTCCATTTTAACTGATTATCATGATATAAAGTCAGTTTTATTATCTGGCCTCTGCTTATCTCTAATTTTCCCTTACAAACTCCCTTCTGCTTTGTTTTTGCATACATACACACACACAGGTGTGTATTATATTCATTTTGTTGTACAGTAGAAACTAATACAACATTGTAAAGTAACTATAATCCCATAGAAATCAATTAAAAAATAAAAGCATTCAGTTAGCATTTTTAAATAGTTTTTTTAAAAAAGAGATACAAACAAAAAAAAACAAGCCAAAAAAACCCACATCTCCTTTCCTCAAAATTCTGTCGCCCAGGCTCTTTACTGAATATTTCCTACACTTCTGCCTTGATTTAGGATGACCAACTTTGCTAATCAGGACACTTCCTGTTTTAGCTCTGAAAATTCTATGATCTGGGGAATTTATTCATTTGGGAAAATTCTTCCATTCTGGTCATTCTCCCTATAGTGTGAAACCTGGTTTCTCTTCCATAAAAACTAAACTCCATTCTGTCATCATTTCCTTCATCAAAAGGCTCCTATACTTTCTGTTTCTGAGTAAAATCTGGGTCCAAAAGCATTAAAAGAGCTAATTCTAACTCAAGTAAGCTACTTAGGTAGGGATGGTATCCTCTATTCTCACAAGAGAGAGAGACCCTGATCATATTTTTTTCTCTTACCAATAACCCTTCTCCCTTGAGGTTCATGCTATTAATTTGTACTAACCCCCTACACTTATCATCTCAGATACTTTCAAATATTTCATTGCTTTGTGCATTACACGGTAAATATAAGCCTTAATTTGCTTAGGAAATTCTGTTTATATTAGTTATTTACAAATAATTGTTTGCAAACTTTTTTACTCTCAAAAGTATTGTTTAAATTATTTTATTATAAACTGTGGCATCTATCTCAAGTTTTATTTATTTTTACTATTTGCCCAATATCTGCATTTATCCCACATTTTGTTAATTTGCATACAGATTATCCATTGATTACTGGAATTTTTTTTTCTCTCATTTTAATGGATATGTGCCTTCACTTGACTTTAGTCATTCACTTTTATTGTCACAGCAAAAATCACTTACATCTCAAGATTTAACCATAATTTCATATCCCATTAAATTACCTACTCATTACAACCATAATGTTTACTGTCAACAGCTTTTATTTTTAATTGGAGTATAGTTACTTTATAATGTTAGTTTCTCCTGTACAGCAAAGTGAGTCAGCCACACATATGCATATATATATATATATATATATATATATATACACACACACACACACACATACTCACATATATTTTTGGATTCCCTCCCATTTTAGGTGACCACAGAGCACCGAGTTTCCTGTTCAATAGCTTTGATTAAAAAAAAAAAAAAAAAATATATATATATATATATGTCAACTTTGGCACTTCTTTATGTTTTTTCAAAATAGTTTATAATATAGTCAATTACTAATTTCACTGTTATCTTGTTAAATGTTGTAGCTTCGATGTATTTCTTTATTATTACCTACAATTAGGATGCTACTAACAATACCCCCTTTTTTTTTTTTTGCTCGCTAGAGTCTGAGCATATAAATGCACAGCCCATGAATCCCTAATATATTCTATGCATGAGTAATGTGCCTGGAACATACCAGTCCCACAATAAATACTCCCAAGTGATAGAAATATGAAAGCAACAGATCTTTAGACTCTTCTAATTAAGATGTTATTTTCACTTCACTTAAACATGGATATTATTTCTATGTCAACAAAACTAAGGGAATTTATTGCAATTCCAGGTAACCAGAATTTATACATTTATGCAGCAATATTATTTTCTCTGTAAAAAAGAATATGATAGAGTATTCCTATAAAACATGTAATAACATAATTTTGAGAAATTTTTAAATGTGTTCATTTGTAATTACCTTGAATTAATGATATCCTTGCTCCACTATTACTGTGCACTGCCTGATTATGTATATTTAAGCATTTGTGGATATTTTTTTAAAAGTACAAATTAAAATAGTTCCAAATTTTACTTTATGAATATATGCTTTAACATGTATAGCATGTATGCACTTCATAATTTGCCACTGCTTCAACGCAGCAGCAGCAACATGTAAAAAGGAACAAATTAAATAATTTAAACATGAATTTTCTCTTTAGGTAACAGGCAGATACCAAAGTTTGGATGAGGTGGTGACTTTCAAGCACCTACATTTATTCTACTGCCACTTCAAGTATAAAATCTGGATCGCAGAAAAGGGATTCAGTATTCTCATGTCATGAATATTATGCAACATCCCTGCTTAAAATTTTTACTTCATAAATGAAAATTTTTATTTTTCATGAAAGTGTATAGAATTAAACCTTGATAACCAATTTAACAATTATTCCTAGGGATTTCACATACTTTCCTTTATAATTTATAAATAAAGAGTTACCTAAAAATAAACTCTCAGTCCAAGTACCTACCAAAATACTATTTTTTATATCTAATTTTGTCATCACATTTAAGAAAATGTGGGATATTATTCAGCATTTAACAAGAAGAAAATTCTATGATTTGAATTATCATGGATGATACTGCAGGACATTATACTAAGTGAAATAAGTCAGACACAGAAGGACAAATATTACTTGACACCATTTATATGAAGACTCTAAAACAGTAAAGTCATAGAAGCTGCAATCGTAACCCACTCCAGTACGTGAATGTAAAATCCTATGGAGGGATGAGCCTGGTGGGCTGCAGTCCATGGGGTTGCGAAGAGTCAGACAGGACTGAATGACTTCACTTTCACTTTTCACCTTCATGCATTGGAGAAGGAAATGGCAACCCACTCCAGTGTTCTTGCCTGGAGAATCCAAGGGACAGGGGAGCCTGGTGGGCTGCTGTCTATGAGATCCCACAGAGTCGGACACTACTGAAGCGACTTAGCAGCAGCAGTAGCAGCATAGAAGCTGAGATTAGAATGGTCATTTCTAGGACCTGGGGAGTGGGAAATGCAGACATATTAGTGAAAGTAAATAAAGTTTCAGTTATGCAAAATGAATAACTCCTAGAGATCTATGGTACAACACGGGGATTATAGTTAACAACAGTTTTGTTCTTAAAAATTCAGCAGTGGCCACAGGACTGGAAAAGGTCAGCTTTCATTCCAATCCCAAAGAAAGGCAATGCCAAAGAATGCTCAAACTACTGCACAACTGCACTCATCTCACACGGTAGTAAAGTAATGCTCAAAATTCTCCAAGCCAGGCTTCATCAACACGTGAACCATGAACTTCCAGATGTTCAAGCTGGTTTTAGAAAAGGCAGAGGAACCAGAGACCGAATTACTAACATCCGTTGGATCATCGAAAAAGCAAGAGAGTTACAGAAAAACATCCATTTCTGCTTTATTGACTATGCCAAAGCCTTTGACTGTGTGGATCACAATAAACTGTGGAAAATTCTGAAAGAGATGGGAATACCAGACCACCTGACCTGCCTATGCAGGTCAGGAAGCAACAGTTAGAACTGGACATAGAACATGAGAGTGGCTCCAAATAGGAAAAGGAGTACGTCAAGGCTGTATATTGTCACCCTTCTTATTTAACTTATATGCAGAGTACATCATGAGAAATGTTGGGCTGGAAGAAGCACAAGCTGGAATCAAGATTGCCAGGAGAAAGATCAATAACCTCAGATATGCAGATGACACCAGCCTTATGGCAGAAAGTAAGAGGAACTAAAACGCCTCTTGATGAAGGTGAAAGAGGAGAGTGAAAAAGTTGGCTTAAAACTCAACATTCAGAAAATGAAGATGATGGCATCTGGTCCCATCAGTTCTTGGGAAATAGATGGGGAAACAGTGGAAACAGTGTCAGACTTTATTTTTTTGGGCTCCAAAATCACTGCAGATGGTGACTGCAGCCATGAAATTAAAAGACACTTACTCCTTGGAAGAAAAGTTATGACCAACCTAGATATCATGTTGAAAAGCAGAGACATGACTTTGCCAACAAAGGTTCGTCTAGTCAAGGCTATGGTTTTTCCTGTGGTCATGTTTGGATGTGAGAGTTGGACTGTGAAGAAAGCTGAGCACCGAAGAATTGATGCTTTTGAACTGTGGTGTTGGAGAAGACTCTTGAGAGTCCCTTGGACTGCAAGGAGATCCAACCAGTCCATTCTGAAGGAGATCAGCCCTGGGATTTCTTTGGAAGGAATGATGCTAAAGCTGAGACTCCAGTACTTTGGCCACCTGATGTGAAGAGTTGATTCATTGGAAAAGTCTCTGATGCTGGGAGGGATTGGGGGCAGGAGGAGAAGGGGAAGACAGAGGATGAGATGGCTGGATGGCATCACTGAGTCGATGGACGTGAGTCTGAGTGAACTTCAGGAGTTGGTGATGGACAGGGAGGCCTGGCTTGCTGCGATTCATGGGGTCGCAAAGAGTTGGACAGGACTGAGCGACTGAACTGAACTGAACTAAACTTGAAGAGCATAAGTTATATGTTAAGCATTCTGAAGGCACAAAGTAATAAAGATAATAAAAGTGAAAGGAAGGAATTTTTTGGAAGGGGTGTATATATTTATGGCATAGATTATAGTGATGAAAACATCTCCAACTTATTAGGTTGTATACATTAAATAAATATACATGGCTTTTATATGTCAATTACATCTCAATGAAGTGTTTTTTAAAAGGCACATTGTATTTTGCTTCCATCTAAGGGACTGAGACTCTTTATAAATTATGCATCTAAGACCTGTGTCTATATTGAAAAAAAAAATTGTTCTTCACTTGATGAAGATATGTCAAGAGTTGTTTAATTTTAGAACAAATTGAGTTTGTCAGAGAAAATATATATTGCTTCATGTGACAAAATGGAGTTTAACTCTGATGATCCCACGAGTAATTTTCAAGTAATCTTGTCACAATATTGCATTAATTTGGAAGTATAATGTATGTTAGATGCTAGGGATGCCTTAGAAAACAGGGCAATGTGTTGCTAGTTAACAAGACGTGGATTCTATTTTTTTTTAATTGAAAGAATATTTGATCTGAATATCATTATTAGAATCTTTACTGAGAGCAGTAATACAATTCTACTATAAGCCATTATATCAAAAATATAATTATAAGATACTCCAGTTATATTTTCCCCATAATATCTTTTATAATTGGCTTAACTTGGGATGAATACTTTAGAGCCAAATGTAAGGATGGAAAATATACAGAAGTGTTCCATATTGTTTACATATTTCTTGAATTTTTAAAAAGATGATAGTAACATTAGTGTATGTGTCCAGTTCTATAAAATCTATAATATTTAATTAGATTGGGAGAAATACTTATTCAGTATTTTATAACCAGTAATTCATATCTATTTTATATTGATATCAAGGTAATCTGATTCATTTTATTTATAAATTTTGTTTATGCAGTTTCAGTTCAGTTCAGTTGCTCAATCGTGTCTGACTCTTTGCAACCCCATGAATTGCAGCATACCAGGCCTCCCTGTCCATCACCAACTCCTGGAGTTCATTCAAACTCGCATCCATCGAGTCAGTGATGCCATCCAGCCAACTCATCCTCTGTCGTCCCCTTTTCCTCCTGCCCCTAATCCCTCCCAGCATCAGAGTCTTTTCCAATGAGTCAACTCTTCGCATGAGGTGGCCAAAGTACTGGAGTTTCAGCTTTAGCATCATTCCTTCCGAAGAACACCCAGGGCTGATCTCCTTTAGAATGGACTGGTTGGATTTCCTTGCAGTCCAAGGGACTCTCAGGAGTCTTTTCCAACACCACAGTTCAAAAGCATCAATTCTTCAGCACTCAGCTTTCTTCACAGTCCAACTCTCACATCCATACATGACCACTGGAAAAACCATAGCCTTGACTAGATGGACCTTTGTTGGCAAAATAATATCTCTGCTTTTGAATATGCAGTTTACAAGTTTAATTATTTGTGAATTAACACAAGATGAACATGCCTATTTTGCCAAAAACAATCTCAATATAAAAAATTTTCAAACCATTCTAAAGCCCTTCTCGTGTCCCTTTCTGAGACTAACTTCTTTCTCTTAATTGTAGCTACTACTTCACTTCTTAATACAGATTTTTTTGTTTTTAAATTTGATATAAATGTAATCATAAGACATACGTTATTTTGTGTTTGGCTACTTTTACAAAGTGTTATGTTTGTGATATCCATCATGCTCTTTAGGAGTCTAATCATTTTGATTGCTATCTATTTTTCTATTGTTAAAATAGGTCAAAGTTTATTAATCACTGTTACTATTACTGGACATACAGTTTTCTCTAATTTGAGGGTGTTATGATTAAAGTTCCTGTGTGTGTGTGTGTCTAGTATGTATATATCCAATGCCAAGTCAGTTCAGTCCTGTCCAGCTCTTTGCAACCCTATGGACTGTAGCCTTCCAGTCTCCTTTGTGCATGGGATTTTCCTGGCAAGAATACTGGAGTGGGTTGCCATTTCCTCCTCCCTGGGATCATCCCAACACAGGAACTGAAGCCACGTCTCCTGTGTCTTCCACTGGAAGGTGGATTCTTTACCAATGAGTCACCGGGGAAGTCCAAAGTTACTATGTGTGCTGTGCTGTGCTGTGCTTAGTTGCTCAGTTGTGTCCGATTCTTTGCACAGCAAAGACTGCAGCCTGCCAGGGTCCTCTTTCCATGGGGATATTCCAGCCAAGAATACTGGATTGGGCTGCTGTGTCCTCCTCATGTTGCTATATACATCTTGGTAAATATCTTTAATTTTCATATATGGACATATCTATTGGATATATGGGCTTCCCTGGTAGTGGTAGTGGTGATGAAGAACCCATTTGCCAATGCAGGAGACATAAGAGATGCGGGTTTGATCCCTAGGTCAGGAAGATCCCCTGGAGAGGGGTACGGCAACCCACTCCAGTATTCTTGCCTGGAAAATCCCGTGGATAGAGGAGTCTGGCAGGCTATAGGCCATAGGGTCGCATTTCAGCCAGACAGGATTGAAATGACTTGGCATTGGGTATATACATACTAGTGAACTTTTTGAGCACAGAATATGCATAGCTTCAACTTATCCTTAAACAGTTTTCCACTGTAACTGTGGCACTTTACAACTGCCCCAGAAGAGCATGAAAATTTAGGTGCTCCACATCCTTGCTGATACCTGTTCTGTCAGCTTTTCCAGTTTTGATTGCTATGCGGTATGCACATGAGAAATAAAGGAATAAAAAATTAAAAAAAAATAAAAACTAAAAAAAAAAAAATTTGTACTTTCCTGATGAATAATGAGGCTTGAGTGTCTTCCTCAATATCAATTGGGCATTTCAATATTTGTTGCTGTTATATGCCAGTTCAAGTTTTAGGTCATTTTTCTTGAGTATGAAAATTTTCAGTGAGCCCTGAGAGTCTGCTGTATAATTTGGACACAAGACTTTTGCTGTTTGTATGCATTACACATATCTTTTCCATTCTATGGATTGCCTTTTCAATATCTTAATTGTTTTTGATAAAGAAAGCTTTTAATTTCTAATGTAGCCAAACTTATCAGTATTTTCAATTGTTTCCATTACACGAATTATTTTAGATATTCTAACTTGTTAGAATAATCCATTTCAAATATTATACTTTTAAGATTAAAAGATACATATTCCTATATTTCTTCTTCCAAATTCTCCAGAGTTCCAAAGAATAGCAAGGAGAGATAAGAAAGCCTTCCTCAGTGATCAATGCAAAGAAATAGAGGAAAAAATAGAATGGAAAGACGAGATCTTTTCAAGAAAATTAGCAATACCAAGGGAAATTTTCATGCAAATATTGACACAATAAAGGACAGAAATGGTATGGACATGGACCTAACAGAAACAGAAGATATTAAGAAGAGGTGATAAGAATACACAGAAGAACTGTACAAAAAAGATCTTCATGTCCCAGATAATCACGATAGTGTGATCACTCACCTAGAGCCTGACATCCTGGAATGTGAAGTCAAGTGGGCCTTAGAAAGCTAGTGGAGGTGATGGAATTCCAGTTTATCTATTCCAAATCCTAAACGATTACGCTATGAAAGTGCTGCACTCAATATGCCAGCAAATTTGGAAACCCAGCAGTAGCCACAGGACTGGAATAAGTCCGTTTTCATTCTAATCTCAAAGAATGTTCAAACTGCCACACAATTGCTTTCATCCCACACGCTAGTAAAGTCATGCTCAAAATTCTCCAAGCCAGGCTTCAACAATATGTGAATCATGAACTTCCTGATATTCAAACTGGATTTAGAAAAGGCAGAAGAACCAGAGATCAAATTGCCAACATCCATTAGGTCATAGAAAAAAGCAAGAGAGTTCCAGAAAAACATCTACTTCTGCTTTATTGACTATGCCAAAGTGTTTGTGTGTATCACAACAAACCTCCTAAGAAATCTGTCTGCAGGTCAAGAAGCAAGAGTTTGAACCAGACATGGAACAACAGCCTGGTTCCAAAATTGGGAAAGGAGTACATCAAGGCCGTATATTGTCCGCATGCTTATTTAACTTTTATGCAGCACACATCATACAAAATGCAGGGCTGGATGAAGCATAAACTAGAATCAAGATTTCTGGGAGAAATAGTCTTTTATTAATTGAAATTTAGAATATTTAGACTTTTCTTCCTACTAAAAGGTCAATGAATTGCATAACTATAAATATGTGCATCTCCTGATTCACAAAATAGGTATAAGAGTTAGAACACTCAGTATATGTTGGAAAGAGGATATGATACCTGGAATGAAGCTAAGGTTGAAAACCTCAGGAAATTTCTGAAAGGAGGGAAGGTATCTGGTAGCTCTATAGAGAGATGATGTTTTACTCAAGATACAACTCAAAGTGATAGTGTTAGATTCTCATCAATACTTCAGACACTTTTATACTTTTGAAAAGCTTTCTCTGTTTTTGTTGTTGTTGTGAAGGTTTTCTCCCAGAAGAATGAGGCTATCTTAATGTAATTTGATTTTGGTAATTATTTAACAATGTATATAAATATCAAACATCACAGTTTACACAATAATATATTTTAAATATATCTAATTTCTATTTTTATACTATAATAAAATTGTAAAAATTTATTACAATTTTTAAAGGGAAATTCTACAGACTCAGAAGAAAGAACTCAAATCTGACTCCTGAAAAAAAAAAAGAAAAAAAAATATATTTCACCTATAGAATCTCTTTTAAAATTCAAAGGAATAAACTCACTTTGCAATGTCTTTGAATCAAATATTATGTTGAAAGAAGAATGTACAAAACAAATTGGCCTGTTTTATAGGATAAATTTAGTATTCTAATAATACATTTTACTTGGACATATGTGGTTACTATTTTCCTATAAATGTAAGTATTTAAACCATTATGGGAGAATTAACAGCAAAATATGTTATCAAACTCAGATCATTTTTACACATTTGTGTCACTGTCTAACAATTTATATGCATTTGTCTATACAGTAGCATGCTATGTTTCTTCCTCTAAGCATTTATGATATTTAGTATTTTTACTTATTAATTACCCATGATTTTTAATAAGATGTTATAGTGTTGAAACATGTGTACCAATGAGAAAATTATTTTATCAGTGAAAAAAGTGAAAGTGAAAGTCACTTGGTCGTGTCCAACTATTTGCAACCCCAAGGACCATACGGTCCCTGGAATTCACCAGGCCAGAATACTGCAGAGGGTAGCCATTCCCTTCTCCAGGGGATCGTCCCAATCCAGGCCTCTCACATTGCAGGAAGATTCTTTACCAGCTGAGCCATCAGGGAAGCCCACAAATACTGTAGTGGGTAGCCTATCCCTTCACCAGAGGATCTTCCCAACCCAGGAATCAAACTGGGGTCTCCTGCATTGCAGGCAGATTCTTTACCAGCTGAGCTAAAGGGAAGCCCTATTTTATCAGTAGAAAGATTTTATATATTGTTTAGAAATACTGAAATAAAATATTCTAAATAAAAATATTCCTAAAATTTTCCTTGGAAGTGTATATCTTTGAGTAGACTTTGAAAGAATAACCTTAAATCATAGGGTTTGTTATATGATATTAAAAAAAAATGCAAATTGTCTTTCTGCAGTAAAATCTAGAAAGCAAATAGATGAGATACATACATAGCTGTATTTACTGGTTTGTATATCAAAACCATCCTATAAATTAGAGGCATCGTCTATAAAATTTAGAAAGAGATTTAGGAGAAATATCCGAAGTTTAGGTATGAGTATAGCCTATAGCCTATTGGAGAAGGCAATGGCACCCCACTCCAGTACTCCTGCCTGGAAAATCCCATGAATGGAGGAGCCTGGTGGGCTGCAGTCCATGGGGTCGCTGAGGGTCGGACATGTCTGAGCGACTTCACTTTCACTGTTCACTTTCACGCTTTGGAGAAGGAAATGGCAATCCACTCCAGTGTTCTTGCCTGGAGAATCCCAGGGACAGGGGAGCCTGGTGGGCTGCTGTCTATGGGGTCACATAGAGTCGGACACGACTGAAGTGACTTAGCAGCATAGCCTACAGCCTATAAGACATCTCCTAAAACGATGTCCAGTATGGAGCTGCAAGGGTTGTGAATGCCAGAAAATAAAAATTCAGAATGGAATATTATCTTGAAATGAATCAGAACATAGCATGTTAGAGATAAAGCTATGAATGAGATTTCTCATGAAACCTGTTTAGTTTAAGAGAAGGCTAAATTCTAGGGCAGATTCTTAGAAAATACACAATTATAAAAAAAAAAATAGGTTAGAAAGGGAATTCTCAAAAAAAAAAAAAATACTGGGAAGCAATATCATAAAACTGCGACAAACCAGATTAAAAACAAAACAAAAATATTCAACAGTATAAGATAGACCTAAGAATTTTAGTAGTATAATAGTAAAGAAACACCCACTGTATTTAGTCAAAATAAAGAGGGCAATAATCTTCATGAGAGGTATTTCCCTGGAAATTATCCACATTAGAGAAGGACTGATGCTGAGGCTGAAGTTGATATACTTTGGCCACCTGATGCAAAAAACCAACTCATTAGAAAAGACCCTGATGGTGGGAAAGATTGAAAGCAGGAGGAGAAGGGGACAACAGAGGACAAGATGGTTGGATGGCATTACCAACTCAATGGAATGAGTTTGAGCAAACTCAGGGAGATGGTGAAGGATAGGGAAGCCTAATATGCTGCAGTTCCTGGGGTCGAAAAGAGTCGGACAAACCTAGTGACTGACCAACAACAACAGAAGGTTGAGGCAGCCAAGATTTATGGACACAGATTGAAGTGTAAATCATTTAGAAAATTGTCTATGAGTTTTGGAAAGAGATAAGGCAGTAATGGGGGCCATGTGGTCAAGTGAAATTTTCCTTTTAGCAGGAAAGATTTGTTTGTATAAATGATAAATAATAGTGAATACAATTTAAAAATAACTAAAAAGGGGAAAACAATTAATCATGGTCAGAGAAGGAAGAGGTGTATCAAGTTTAAAGGGAAGGTCAGGTGTAGGGACTACAAAAGTTATCTATTCTATTTTAATATGAAGCAATAAGGAAAGGATACATTCAGACTCAAAATATTTAGGTTTAATATCAAGGTTTTGAGCAATTTCCCATGTGATTGTGTCTATGAGCTGTGTAGAGGAGATGAAATCTTTTCAAAATGACAGGAACTTGGTATGAATAGAATTGAGATGACTGGAAAAGTCTGAAATAGACATTATGTAAAAAAGGGTGTTGATGTAGGAAAACAGAGAAATGATTGCTTTGAGACAGATGTCAAGGTATGAGACACTGTTATTTTCTGATAATGCTTTGCAACCTGACTGCAAATACAGAGATGGCAGAAGATATGAGCTAATTCTTGATGGGGTTGTAGCAGTATGTTGTAACTAAAATGCATTATTAAACACACTTTTTCGATACACATATTAGAAGGCACTTAATGTGTTTACTGTTCTCAGACCAGTTTCATGAGATATGGCCAAATTTATGCTTTTTGAAATAAAAGCCCTAACCGAACTATAAGAGTAGAGTACATTTTTCTATTGTGTGGAGAAAACTTTTTCTAAACAGGCTAATGTGACTATTTGTGCCAATTATATTTTCTTAACCTCTGAAAATCTAAACCCATGATGTGCCATGAAGATGATTCTTTTGTTTACAGTACTATCAGAACAAAGTTCACTGAAGAATCTGTTCATATCAGTTCAATCACTAAGTTGTGTCTGACTCTCTGCAATCCCATGGACTACAGCACTCCAGGCCTCCCTATCCATCAACAACTCCTGGAGATTACTCAAACTCATGTCCATTGAGTCAGTGATGCCATCCAACCATCTAATCCTCTGTTGTCCCCTTCTCCTCCCACCTTCAATCTTTCCCAGCATCAGGCTCTTCTCAAATGAGTCAGTTTGTCACATCACATGGCCAAAGTATTGGAGTTTCAACTTCAACATCCAAAGAATATTCCTCCAAAGAATATTCCTCCAAAGAATATTCAGGACTGATCTCCTTTAGGATGGACTGGTTGGAGCTCCTTGCAGTCCAAGGGACTCTCAAGAGTCTGCTCCAACACCACAGTTCAAAAGCATCAACTCTTCGGTGCTGAACTTAAATTTATACCCCAACTTTCACATCCATACATGACTACTGGAAAAAACATAACCTTGACTAGATGGACCTTTGTTGACAAAGTAATATCTCTGTTTTTAATATGCTGTCTAGGTTGGTCATAACTTTCCTTCCAAGGAGTAAGCATCTTTTAATTTCATGGCTACAGTCAACATCTGCAGTGATTTTGGAGCCCCCCAAAATAAAGTCTGACATTGTTTCCACTGTTTTTCCATCTATTCTCCATGAAGTGAAGGAACAAGATGCCATGATATTTGTTTTCTGACTGTTGAGTTTTAAGCCAACTTTTCCACTCTCCTGTTTCACTTTCATCAAGAGGCTTTTTAGTTCTTCTTCACTTTTTGCCATAAGGGTGGTGTCATCTGCATATCTGAGGTTATTGATATTTATCCTGGCAATCTTGATTCCAGCTTGTGCTTTTTCCAGCCCAGAGTTTCTCATGATGTACACTGAATACAAGTTAAATAAGCAGGGTGACAATGTACAGCCTTGACATACTCCTTTTCCTATTTGGAACCAGTCTGTTGTTCCATGTCCAATTCTAACTGTTGCTTCCTGACTTGCATTCAGATTTCTCAAAAGGTAGATCAGGTGTTCTGGTATTCCCATCTCTTTTAGAGTTTTCCAGTTTATTGTGATCCAAAGTCAAAGGCTCTGGCATAGTCAATAAAGCAGAAATAGGTGTTTTCCTGGAATTCGCTTGCTTTTTCAATAATACTGCAGATGATGGCTATTTGATCTCTGGTTCGTTTGCATTTTCTAAATCCAGCTTGAACATCTAGAAACTCAGGGCTCACATATTGTTGAAGCCTGGCTTGGAGAATTTTGATCATTACTTTACTAGTGTGTGAGATGAGTGCAATTGCGTGGTACTTTGAGCATTCTTTGGCATTGCCTTTCTTTGGGATTGGAATGAAAACTTATGTCTTCCAATCCTTTGCTGAGTTTACCAAATTTGCTTGCATATTGAGTACAGCACTTTCACGGCATCATCTTTTAGGATTTGAAATAGCTCAACTGGAATTCCATCACCTCCACTAGCTTTGTTTGTAGTGATGCTTCACAAGGCCCCACTTGACTTCACATTCCAGGATGTCTGGCTCTAGGTGAGTGATCACACCATCGTGATTATCTGAGTTGTGAAGATCTTTTTTCTACAGTTCTTCTGTGTATTCTTGCCACCTGTTCTTAATATCTTCTGCTTCTGTTAGGTCCATATTTTCTGTCCTTTATTGAGCCCATCTTCTCATGAAATGTTCCCTTGGTATCTCTAATTTTCTTGAAGAGATCTCTAGTCTTTCCCATTCTATTGTTTTCCTCTATTTCTTTGTATTGATCACTGAAAAAGGCTTTCTTATCTCTCATTGCTATTCTTTGGAACTCTGCATTCAAACGGGTATATCTTACTTTTTCTCCTTTGCTTTCGGCTTCTCTTTTCACAGCTATTTGTAAGGCCTCCTCAGACAGTCATTTTGCTTTTTTTGCATTTCTTTTTCTTGGGGATGGTCTTGATCCCTGTCTCCTGTACAATGTCATGCACCTCTGTCCATAGTTCATCAGGCACTCTGTCTATCAGTTCTTGTCCCTTAAATCTATTTCTCACTTCCACTGTTTAATCTTTGGGGATTTGATTTAGGTCATACCTGAATGGTCTAGTGATTTTCCGTACTTTAATCAATTTAAGTCTGAATTTGGCAATAAGGGGTTCGTGATCTCAGGCACAGTCAGCTCCTGGTCTTGTTTTTGCTGACTGTATAGAGTTTCTCCACCTTTGGCTGCAAAGAATATAATCAATCTGATTTTAGTTTTGGCCATCTGGTGATGTCCATGTGTAGAATCTTCTCTTGTGTTGTTGGAAGAGGGTGTTTGCTATGACCAGTGTGTTCTCTTGGGAAAACTCTATTAGCCTTTGCCTTGCTTCATTCTGTACTCCATGGCCAAATTTGCCTATTACTCCAGGTTTTTCCTGACTTCCTACTTTTGCATTCCAGAGACTGAGACAGAACTGTGTTTGAGCATCTCCTGTGGAGGTATGGGTCAGCGGTGGTCTGCCTCAGGGACAGGGGCTCTGGGCACAGCAGGCTTGGATGTGGCATAAACCCTCTTGGAGGATGTCACCATTAAGCCCACCACAGAGCTGCCAGAACTTACACAGGACTGGGAAATGGTCTCTTGGAGGGCACAACAGAACCTTGTGGACCAGGACCCAGGAGAAAGTAGCAGTGATCCCACAGGAGACTATCTCAGACTTGCCTGTGGGTGTCCAGGAGTCTCCAGTGAAGGCATGAGTTGGTGGCAGCCTGCTTCAGGGTTGAGGGCACTGAGTGTGATCCCATGCATGGGATCTTTAGAGGGAAGTCACCATTATCTTCATTACTTCCACCATAGTTTGGCCCCTGGTAAATAGGAGGGAGATAACACACCTCCACCCATCAACAGAAAATTGTATTAAAGATTTACTGAGAATGGCCCTGCCCATTAGAACAAGACCCAGTTTCCCCCTCAGTCTGTCCCTTCCATTGGGAAACTTCCATAAACCTCTTATCCTTTTCCAGCAGAGGGCAGACAGACTAAAAACCACAATCACAGAAAACTAGCCAATCTAATCACTTGGACCACAATCTTGTCTAACTCAATGAAACTATGAGCCATACTGTGTAGGGCCATCCAATATGGATGGGTCATGGTGGAGAGTTCTGACAAAATGTGGTCCACTGGAGAAGGGAATGGCAAACCACTTCAATATTCCTGCCTTGAGAACCCCATGAACAGTATGAAAAGGCAAAAAGATAGGCCACTGAAAGATGAACTCCCCAGGTCAGTAGGTCCCCAATATGCTACTGGAGATTAGTGGAGAAATAACTCCAGAAAGAATGAAGAGACAGAGCCAAAGGAAAAGCAACACCCAGTTGTGGATGTGACTGATGATGGAAGTAATGTCTGATGCTGTAAAGAGCAATATTGCATAGGAACCTCGAATGTTAGCTTCATCAAGGCAAATTGGAACTGGTCAAATAGGAGATGTCAAGAGTGAACGTTGACATTTTAGGGATCAGTGAACTAAAATGGACTGGCATTGGTGAAATTAACTGAGATGACCATTATATCTACTACTGTGGGTAAGAATCCCTTAGAAGAAATGGAGTAGCCATCATAGTCAGCAAAAGAGTCCAAAATGCAGTACTTAGATACAATCTGAAAATGACAGAATGATCTCTGTTTGTTTCCAAGGCAAACCATTCAATATCACAGTAATCCAAATCTATGCCCCCACCAGTAATGCTGAAGAAGCTGAAGTTGAAAGGTTCTATGAAGACCTACAAGACCTTCTAGAACTAACACCCACTGAAGAATAAGAGTAGGCTGGTTTATATATTTTTTTTCTTTTGAAATAAATAAATATACTAAGGAAAATCAACCAAATAACTACCCAGTAGACTATGTGGTTTTACAGGAAAAGTTAAAAACAGAGACAGTTGGAAATGAAATCAAGTGAAAATAGGTGGTCAATAAATCCCTGATGCTGGGCTTCCATAAAGAAATCCCTCTCCCTTAAATCACTTCAAATCATTAACAATCTCCTGGGACCAATGTCTATAAGAGGCCTTCCTTCTGTGGGGCTTGGTTGTATTGCCTGAACTTTGGCCAGGTGCTGAGATTTCCATTTGCTTTATACCTAGGTTTTTATTATAAAATCCCATTACTAGACTGCATAAGCCTCTGTTTTTTAAAAACTAAAACAACAAAGCAAAACTTCCCTTCCTTTCTTTCTCCACAAATTGAATCTAAAAGCCATCAGAGTATTTTCCATGTCCATGAGGGGTGGGCCTGGGGCACAGATTATAAAGAACAATGCTCCTAATATTACAAGAAAAGTCAGACAAACTGTAAGTTCATTATGTTTCCTGTTCATATTCTAATATTGAGGTCCCAGGGCAACTGCCCAAAGGCCAATGAAAGATAATTGCCTGCAGGGAATACTAGACATGAGCCTTGAATTTGTTGGGGAAAATAATTAAAAACAAAATCATCCTCAAACTCAGAAACCTTTCCACAAAGGTAGAAAGGAAGAAGACAATTTTATTATTGAAAGAGGATTATGCCAGAATGTGATGTGCCTAACAGGCAATCCACTAAGAGGCTGCAAAATAGAAAGGAAACTCACTATTTTATAAAGTCAAGTAGATACAACCCATTATACAGATGTATTCAAAATAATTAGTAGCTCTAGAATTGGAAGAGGGCTTGGAAGTCAGGCTGGAACTATTTTAAAACCAAAATCAAGATGTCTCAGGATGATTCTCTTCAAACTATGAGAATATGTTTGTGTTTTATTTCATTAAACATAAAGACACTTTAATTTTTCCAGTGGTCATGTATGGATGTGAGAGTTGGACTGGGAAGAAAGCTGAGTGCTGAAGAATTGATGCTTTTTAACTGTGGTGTTGGAGAAGACTCTTGAGAGTCCCTTGGACTGCAAGGAGATCCAAACAGTCCATTCTAAAGGAGATCAGCCCTGGGTGTTCTTTGGAAGGAATGATGCTAAAGCTGAAACCAGTACTTTGGCCACCTCATGTGAAGAGTTGATTCATTGGAAAAGACTCTGATGTTGGGAGGAATTGGGGGCAGGAGGAAAAGAGGATGACAGAGGATGAGGTGGCTGGATGACATCACCGACTCGATGGACATGAGTTTGAGTGAACTCTGGGTGTTGGTGATGGACAGGGAGGCCTGGCGTGCTGCAATTCATGGGGTCACAAAGAGTCGGATACGACTGAGAGACTGAACTGAATAAACTAAAGGTAACTTTATCTTTCTAATGGATATCTTCAATAAAAAAGATAGCGCCTACCCTCTTAATTTACATCTAAGGCAGTCTAAAATAGGTAGGTGAATGACTGTTCTCTAACTAAAGTTGGACATCTAGCCATACTCACCAAAGTTGGAAAAAAGATTATATTGCATTGAAATCTAGGGAAGAACATAAAATGAATAAACCTTGAAATAAAAAGAAACACTTAAAAAAAGGTAAATAATAACCAATCAGTCTGCAAGTATAGAACACAAAGCACTATTTATCATACATAGTTCATCCTAAATTAACTTGGTACTTGATAATATATACTAGCTAATTGGCTTCATTCAAAGGAAAAAATAAACATCTCATGTCTTTATGACTGGGAGTAGTTTTGAAACTTAAATGAGGCACTCTGTGAATTTAGGATCCAACTCTCCCACAGCAACTGGGAGATATATTGGAAAAGATCTTGAAGATGGGAAAGATTGAGGGCAGGAGGGGAAGGGCATGACAGAGGATGAGATGATTGTATGGCATCATCAACTCAATGGACATGGGTTTGAGCAAACTCTGGGAGACAGTGAAAGACAGGGAAGCCTGGTGTGCTGTAGTCCATGGGGTGGCAAAGAGTTGGACATGACTGAGCAACTGAACAACAATGACCAGTATTCTTGCCTGAAAAATTCCCTGGACAGAGGAGCCTGGCAGGTTACAGTCCAATGGGTCACGAAGGGTTGGGCATGACTGAGCTACTAAGCTTGCACAGTAGCACAGTAGTGCTGAGGACAGCTGCTGCTGCTAAGTCGCTTCAGTTGTGTCTGACTCTGTGGGACCCCATAGACGGACAGGCTCCCCTGTCCCTGGGATTCTCCAGGCAAGAACACTGGAGTGGGTTGCCATTGCCTGCTCCAATGCATGAAAGTGAAAAGTGAAAGTGAAGTCGCTCAGTTGTGTCCGACTCTTATCGACCCCATGGAGTGCAGCCTACCAGGCTCCTCCATCCATGGGATTTTCCAGGCAAGAGTACTGGGGTGGGTTGCCATTGCCTTCTCTGGCTGAAGACAGCCATCACATCTCAAATCCAATATCACATCTCAAATTCAATTCAGCTATTAATTGGATTAACTTAACCCCTGAAATTAAGTACTAGCTGAAGAAATGACATGTCTATTTCAAGGCAAGAAATATATTTATTGCAGTCTCTACTGTCCTACATAAGATGCTTGACTTAAAACAAAAAATCATACATATATGAAAAACAAGTAAAACATATTTGTAGAGACAAATAAATCACTAAAATCAATTCAGATATGAAACAGACATTGAAATAATCATACACGAAATTTAAAATAGCTTTTATTTATATATTTAAACTGCTGTCAAATGCTCTATCCCTGAATAAATGGTGCTGGGAGAACTGCACAGCTATGTGTAAAAGAATGAGATAATGAACTTAGAACACCATATGTTGTGCTGTGCTTAGTTGCTCAGTCCTGGCCGACTCTTTGCAACCCCATGGACTATAGCCCGCCAGGCTCCTCTGTCCATGGGGATTCTCCAGGCAAGAATACTGGAGTGGGTTGCCATGCACTCCTCCATGGAATCTTCCCAGCCCAGGGATCCAACCCAGGTCTCCCACATTTCAGGCAGATTCTTTACCAGCTGAGCCATCAGGGAAGCCCAAAAATACTGGAGTGGGTAGCTTATCGCTTCTCCAGGGGATCTTCCTAACCCAGGAATCAAACCAGGGTCTCTTGCAATGCAGATGGATTCTTTACCAGCTAGACTACCAGGGAAGCCCTCCTAAAACCATACACAAAAATAAACTCAAAATAGATTAAAGACCTAAACATAAGACCAGAAGCTATAAAACTCTTAAAGGAAAACATAGGTAGAACATTCTTTGACATGCTGCTGCTGCTAAGTCACTTCAGTCATGTCCGACTCTGTGTGACCCCATAGATGGCAGCTGCCTGGCTCCCCCGTCCCTGGGATTCTCCAGGCAAGAACACTGGAGTGGGTTGCCATTTCCTCCTCCAATGCATGGAAGTGAAAAGTGAAAGTGAAGTCGCTCAGTCGTGTCCGACTCTTAGCGACCCCATGGACTGCAGCCTACCAGGCTCCTCTGTCCATGGGATTTTCCAGGCAAAGTACTGGAGTGGGGTGCCATTGCCTTCTCCATTCTTTGACATAAATGACAGTAAGATCCTCTATGACCCACCTCCTAGAGTAACGGAAATAAAAATAAACAAATGGGACTTAATTAAACTTTAAAGCTTTTGTATAGGAAAGGAAACTATAAAGGTGAAAAGACAACCTTCAGAATGTGAGAAAACAATAGGAAATGAAACAATGACAAAGGACTAATCTCAAAAATATAGAAACAGCTCAAATAGCTCAGTACAAGAAAAACAAACAACCTAATCAAAAAGTGGGCAAAAGACCTAAACAGACATTTCTCCAAAGAAGAGATACGGATGGCTAATAAACACATGAAAAGAAGCTCAACATCCCTTAGTATTCAGTTCAATTCAGTTCAGTCGCTCAGTCGTGTCCGACTCTTTGCGACCCCATGAATCGCAGCATGTCAGGCCTCCATGTCCATCACCAACTCCCAGAGTTCACTCATATTCACATCCATCGAGTCAGTGATGCCATCCAGCCATCTCATCCTCTGTTGTCCCCTTCTCCTCCTGCCCCTAATCCCTCCCAGCATCAGAGTCTTTTCCAACGAGTCAACTCTTCACATGAGGTGGCCAAAGTATTAGAGAAATGCAAATCAAAACTCCAATGAGGTATCACCCTACTCCCAGGCAGAATGGCCATCATCCAAAAACCTACAAACAATAAATGCTGGAGAAGGTGTGGAGGAAAGGGAGCCCTCTTGAACTGTTGGGGAAATGTAAATCAATACAACCATTATGGAGAACAGTATGGAGATTCCTTAAAACCTAGGAATAAAATTACCATAAACCAGTTCATTCTGAAAGAGATCAGCCTTGGGATTTTTTTGGAAGGAATGATGCTAAAGCTGAAACTCCAGTACTTTGGCCACCTCATGCAAAGAGTTGACTCATTGGAAAAGACACTGATGCTGGGAGGGATTGGGGGCAGGAGGAGAAGGGGACGACAGAGGATGAGATGGCTGGATGGCATCACTGACTCAATGGGCGTGAGTCTGAGTGAACTCTGGGAGCTGGTGATAGACAGGGGGCCTGGTGTGCTGCGATTCATGGGATTGCAGAGAGTCAAACATGACTGAGCGACTGAACTGAACTGATGACCCAGTGATCCCACTATTGGGCATATACCCTGAGGAAACAATAATTGAAAAGGACAATGGTGCCCCAATGTTCATTGTAGCACTATTTAAAATAAATAGTGGAAGCAATCTAGATTCCTTGGAATCTAGCATGGAAGCAATCTAGATTCCATCGACAGATAAATGAATAAAGTTGCAGTATATATATGCAATGGAATATCAGTCATAAAAAGGAACATATTTGAGTCAGTTCTAATGAAGGTGATCCTAGAGCCTATTATACAGAGTGAAGTAAATCAGAAAGAAAAAAAAAATCTGTATATTAACACAGACACACACACACACATATATATACACACACACACATATATATATACACACACACATATATATATACACACATATATATATATACATATGATTCATCAGTAGCATCTTTCTAGATTGCATACATACATATATATATATATATACACACACACACATACATTTATACACATATGTGTATGAATCTATTTGTAGGGCAGAAAAGAAGACACAGATATAGAGAACAGACTAGTGAACCCAGTGGCGGAAGAAGAGGTTGGGACAAATTAAAAAGAGAGTAGCATTGAGGCATATATGTAAAAATATGAAAAAGAGATAGCCAGTGGGAATTGGCTGCATGATGCTGGGAGCTCAAATCTGATGCTCTGTGATAACCTAGAGGGGTGGGATTGAGTGGAAGGTAGGAGGGAGGTTCAAGAGAGAGGGGACATATGTATAACTATGGGTGATTCATGTTGATGCATGGCAGAAACCAATACAATATTGTCAAGTAGTTATCCTCCAATTAAAAATATATAATTTTTGAAAAAAAGACTACTGCTTGGGAGGCAGGGGGCCACAGACAATCTGTTCAGTGGAAAAAGGAAATAAATAGTAAACTATTTACTTGAATAATTGTTATTTCTTATGTTAATTACTAAAGGAAATCAGTCCTGAATATTCATTGGAAGGACTGATGCTGAGGCTGAAACTCCAATACTTTGGCCACCTGATGCGAAGAGCCATCTCATTGTAAAAGACCCTGATGCTGGGAAAGATTGAGGGCAGGAGGAGAAGGGGATGACAGAGGATGAGATGGTTGGATGGCATCACTGACTCAATGGACATGGGTTTGGGTGAACTCTGGGAGTTGATGATGGACAGGGAGGCCTGGCGTGCTGCAATTCATGGGGTTGCCAAGAGTCAGACATGACTGAACGACTGAACTGAACGTGCTCAATTGCTAAGTCGGGTCCGACTCTTTGCAACTCCATGAACTATAACCCACGAGGCTCAGACTTTGTCCATGGGATTTCCTAGGCAAGAATACTGGAATAGGTTGCCATTTCCTACCATTACCATAGTAATCTATGGAATTATCTGTGTCAATCAAGATTGACACTAACACAACTCCTGTGCCATTATTGACATACTCCTTCTCATGGTCATTTTTAAACAGAATCTGCATTTGTCTAACAGAAAACTCAATTTAATGTCCTTTTTGTTTCAAGACATCAGAATGCTTCTTAAAGACTGGAACATTGCACTAGAATACCAATGTTTAAGTTCTGGTACTTTAATATGTTGTGAGGCCATTTATTCCAAGTTATTTGACTTTTCTAAGTCATAGAGTCTTAGACATGAAAAGTTTCTTAAAAGTGATTATATCTAGATATTGAACAGACTTGTTGGGAAGCCCAGGTTTAATGACATGAAGGTATTTTATAAGTAACAGATTTCTACACAAAAATAAAATGTTATTAATACATATGACCCTGACTCAGAATAGCTGCATAACATTGAATGGATTTTATTTCATCAGTGTCTGATTTTTCTATTGGAAAAAGGTAGACTTTTGACTAAAACTCTCTAAGACTGTCCAAGGGCATATCTGAAATATTGGGCTGGACAAAAGAATGGGGGCTTATTAGGTTTAACACTCATCTCAGTCATCTGTGAGCCATCTTGACTTATATTAATGGATTATTTATTTGAATAAATCTCAACAACATTGGCTTAAATTATTTTTAGACTCTCTTATTATGTATGGATGTTGAGTATTCTGTATTCTAAAAGAATATATTAACATAGGCAATCTATATAAAGCTATGATATGCTAGTTATCATTTTATGCAATTGAGGATGTTTTTATATATGATAAAATAGAATTTTGATCAGTGGACACTGAAACATAAAATTTGTATAAATATCGATACCAGATAGTTATTCAATAATTTGTATATGCTACATTAGATTTCTTCTACAAGTATGTGATTGTTTGGGTGAAGCTCTTGAAAAACATTTTATTTCTAGTATTCAAGGGACCTTTGGACCTTTTAATTTATATATGTTTGGGGAACATATATAAATTAATGAAGAGTAGAAATGTCTTTGAAGAAATTTTAATAAACTTTAATAGCTGTTAACAGCAAAAATTATCTTTCATATTCATTAAATATTCTTGGGAAGGAATTCATTTCTTTTTATTTCCATCCATTGATCTTTGCATATCTATAAAATGAAAATCTTGCTGAGGTACTTTGTGATCCTCAGTGTTTAGATAGAGATGAATCAATATTCACACCTATTTTGAAGTTATACTTTTTAGATGTTGCATTTTAATTCAAGTTCAATCATATGCTATTCTGTACATAAATGTCAAGTATACTCTGATTCTTTATTTTCGTTGCCCAAATATATATTTAAACACCCTAATTCAACTGATTATATTAAGGGAACTGTGGGAATAACCCTGAGCGTTTAAAGATAACAGAATGAAGAAAGAAAAAAGTTCATGTGTTTCACTTATTTTATCAAGTGGTTACTAGGTCACTCAGCTAAAAAAACACAAAGTCACTATGAAATATTGCCTTTAAACCTGAATTATTTTCAATAGAGTATTTATTACCTGTTAAATGTTCCATAAGTTTTTATATTATATGATTTTACTATTTTAATATCTTTAGGTAGAAGTTAATTTTATTCTGCTATTTATATCAAAGGTGATCCCCTGGAGGATGAAATGGCAACCCACCCCAGTATCTTCTCTGTGAAATCCCATGGACAGAGGAGCCTGGAAGGCTACAGTCCTTGAGATCACAGAGTCAGATATGACTGAGCATGTGTATATACAGCACAATATATCAATACTTCTGTTTTTATTCTTCTTTATTTCTCTCATTTTAAAATATGAAATCTTGTACTATCTGGTTTGTATATTTTATTTTTATTATTTTATTTTAATTAATTAATTCTTTACTTTTAATTACTTTTTTTTTACTTTACAATATTGTATTGGTTTTGCCATACATTGACATGAATCTGCCATGGGTGTACATGTGTTCCCCATCCTGAACCCCCTTCCCACCTCCCTCCCCATACCATCCCTCTGGGTCATCCCAGTGCAGCAGCCCTGAGCACCCTGTATCATGCATCAATATGAGTGACGATTTGCTTCACATGTGATAATTTACATGTTTCAGTGCCATTCTCCCATATCATCCCACCCTCACCCTCTTCCACAGAGTCCAAAAGACTGTTCTATACATCTGTGTCTCTTCTGCTGTCTTGCATACAGGGTTATCATTACCATCTTTCTAAATTCCATATATATGCATTAGTATACTGTATTGGTGTTTTTCTTTCTGGGTTACTTCACTCTGAATAATAGGCTCCAGTTTCATCCACCTCATTAGAACTGATTCAAATGTATTCTTTTTTAATGGCTGAGTAATATTTCATTGTGTATATGTACCACAACTTTCTTATCCATTTGTCTGCTGATAGACATCTAGGTTGCTTCCATGTCCTGGCTATTAGAAACAGTGCTGCAATGAACATTGGGGTACACGTGTCTCTTTCCCTTCTGGTTTCCTTAGTGTGTATGCCCACCAGTGGGATTTCTGGATCATGTGGCAGTTCTATTTCCAGTTTTTTAAGGAATCTCCACACTGTTCTCCATAGTGGCTATACAAGTTTGCATTCGCACCAACAGTGTAAGAGGGTTCCCTTTCCTCTACACCCTCTCCAGCACTTATTGCTTGTAGACTTTTGGATAGCAGCCATTCTGACTGGCGTGAAATAGTACCTCATTGTGGTTTTGATTTGCATTTCTCTTATAATGAGTGATGTTGAGCATCTTTTCATGTGTTTTTTTTAGCCATCTGGATGTCTTCTTTGGAGAAATAACTGTTTAGTACTTTGGCCCACTTTTTAGTTGGGTCTTATATTTTTCTGGAATTGAGCTGCAAGAGTTGCTTATATATTTTTGAGATTTCTTCTTTGTCCATTGCTTCGTTTGCTATTATTTTCTCCCATTCTGAAGGCTGTCTTTTCACCTTGCTTATAGTTTCCTTTGTTGTGCAGAAGCTTTTGATTTTAATTAGGTCCCATTTGTTTATTTTTGCTTTTATTTCCAATATTCTTGGAGGTGGGTCATAAAGGATCCTGCTGTGGTTTATGTCGGAAAGTGTTTTGCCTATGTTTTCCTCTAGGAGTTTTATAATTTCCGGTCTTACATTGAGATCTTTAATCCATTTTGAGTTTATTTTTGTGTATGGTGTTAGAAAGTGTTCTAGTTTCATTCTTTTACAAGTGGTTGACCAGTTTTCCTAGCACCACTTGTTAAAGAGATTGTCTTTTCTCTATTGTATATTCTTGCCTCCTTTGTCAAAGATAAGGTGTCCATAAGTGCATGGATTTATCTCTGGGCTATCTATTTTTTTCCATTAATCTATATTTCTGTCTTTGTGTCAGTACCATACTGTCTTGATGATGACTGTGGCTTTGTAGTAGAGACTGAAGGTTGATTCAGATAAGGCGGGTTGATTCCTCCATTTCCATTCTCCCTTCTCAGGATTGTTTTGGCTATTCGAGGTTTTTTGTATTTCCATACAAATTGTGAAATTATTTGTTCTAGTTCTCTGAAAAATACCATTGGTAGCTTGATAGGGATTGCATTGAATCTATAGATTGCTTTGGGTAGTATACTCATTTTCACTATATTGATTCCTCTGATCCATGAACACAGTATATTTCTCCATCTATTTGTGTCCTCTTTGATTTCTTTCACCAGTGTTTTATAGTTTTCTATATATAGGTCTTTTGTTTCTTTAGGTAGATATATTCCTAAGTATTTTATTCTTTTCATTGCAATGGTGAATGGAATGTTTCCTTCATTTCCCTTTCTGTTTTCTCATTGTTAGTGTATAGGACTGCAAGGGATTTCTGTGTGTTGATTTTATATCCTTCAACTTTACTATATTCATTGATTAGCTCTAGTAATTTTCTGATGGAGTCTTTAGGGTTTTCTATGTAGAGGATGATGTCATCTGCAAACAGTGAGAGTTTTACTTCTTCTTTTCCAATCTGGATTACTTTTATTTCTTTTTCTGCCCTGATTGCTGTGGCCCAAACTTCCAAAATTATGTTGAAGAGTAGTGGTGAGAGTGGGCATCCTTGGCTTGTTCCTGACTTTAGGGGACATACTTTCAATTTTTCACCATTGAGGATAATGTTTGCTGAGGGTTTGTCATATATAGCTTTTATTATGTTGAGGTATGTTCCTTCTATTCCTGCTTTCTGGAGGGTTTTTTTTTTTTATCATAAATGGATTTTTAATTTTGTCAAAGGCTTTCTCTGCATCTATTGAGATAATCATATGGTTTTTATTTTTCAATTAGGGCAGAAATAAATGCAAAAGAAACAAAAGAGACCATAGCAAAAATCAACAAAGCCAAAAACTGGTTCTTTGAGAAGATAAGTAAAACTGACAAACCATTAGCCAGACTCATCAAGAAACAAAGGGAGAAAAATCAAGTCAACAAAATTAGAAATGAAAATGGAGAGATCACAACAGAGAACACAGAAATACAAAGAATCATAAGAGACTACTATCAGCAACTATATGCAAATGAAATGGACAACTTGGAAGAAATGGACAAATTCTTAGAAAGTACAACTTTCCAAAACTGAACCAAGAAGAAATAGAAAATCTTAACAGACCCATCACAAGCACGGAAATTGAAACTATAATCAGAAATCTTCCAGCAAACAAAAGACTAGGACCAGGTGGCTTCACAGCTGAATTCTACCAAAAATTTAGAGAAGAACACCTATCCTACTCAAACTCTTCCAGAAAATTGCAGAGGAAAGTAAACTTCCAAACTCATTCTTTGAGGGCACCATCACCCTAATACCAAAACCTGACAAAGATGCCACAAAAAAAGAAAACTACAGGCCAATATCACTGATGAACACAGATGCAAAAATTCTTAACAAAATTGTAGCAAACAGAATCCAACAACATATTAAAAAGGTCATACATCATGACCACGTGGGCTTTATACCAGGGATGCCAGGATTCTTCAAGTATCTGCAAATATCTGCAAATCAATCAATGTAATACACCACATTAACAAATTGAAAAATAAAAGCCATATGGTGGAATTCCTATTATTATTTATACCACCTCTTACCAGCGATTTCACTCCACTTTCAATTTCTCTACCCATGTATTTAACTGCAGATTTCTAATTTGTCAGAAAACATTTACACAATATTCCTCTACCTTTAGCCCCATATTGTTTTAGTCTTCATTTTGCAATTAAATACAATTCTCACCATCTACTTTTTTACCAAAACTTGTGCAGTTATCTAATTATTGATTTAGTTTGAAGCTTTTCCTATAGTAAAGGGCTTGACAAACTACACAACTTTTCCATGGGATTCTTCAGGCCAGAATACTGGAGTGGGTTGCCATTTCCTTCTCCATGGAATCTTTCCTACCCAGGAATTGAACCCAGGACTTGGACTTTAAGCCTTATTCTAGAGAACTGGTTTCATACTGATAGTTTTCCTGTTATTCCTCAGCTCCATACTTACATTTCTCCAATATATATATGTCAAAGTATGTCAAGTCTGCAAACTGAAAAGATTTTGTCAGTTTGCAAACTTTTCCCAGATTCCTCACCTATGGTTTTGATATTAATTTTTGCTTTTCAGAGGTACTTCACAATCAGAAGAGGTTCAGGCAGATCGGAGATGCTGGTAGCCGCTGGCCCTTTCTGATGTGTCAGCAGGGAATGACTCCAGACTCCAGTGACCCAGCAGGAACCATCTCTTTTTTTCAGTGGTTTCAGTGACAGAAAAGGCAGCCTCTGTTCAGTAGTTCCCAAATCAACGTTAACAGCACAGTGCCAAGTATAGGCTAATCCCAGGGACATGAGGAGCTTCTGATCTCTGGGTGTTTCACTGTCTTAGTTTTTGTTCCTTCTACCCTTCCATTAAATTGGTGACCTATGTAGTATATATTTCTTCCATTATTGTTTTATGGATTCTGGGACTCAGTTCTCATATATGTTCTTGATTTTAGGATTTGCCACTTTATCTTTTATTGTTTGCCTTGTTTTCATTTCATCTATAAGATCAAGTAGAGAATGCACTTGTCATGTCCATCTATGTATTGTTAGAACTTACCACAGACTCCAGTCTGTGTTCAGTAAATAAGTGCTCAAAATAAATGGATAAAACATTTCAATTTAAAAATATTTATTACCACTTGGTCATGGTGTTTTGTTGGTGATGGTGTTGAATTCAGTTTGCTAGTATTTTGTTAAGTATTTTTACATTTCTGTTCACCAAGAACACTGGTCTGTAGGTCTCTTTTCCTGTAGTGTCTTTTTCTGGCTTAGTAACAGGGTAATAACACAGACCTCATAAAATGCATCTGGAAATATTCTCTCTTCTTCAATTTATTTATTTACTTTTGGGCAAATAATTGAGAAGGATTGGCATTAATTCTTTAAATGTTGAGTAGACTCCAGTGAAGTCACTTATCCCTGGGATTTTGCTTATTAGGAGGTTTTTGATTCTGATTCAATCTCCATACTAATTATAGCTCTATTCATGCTTTCTATTTCTTCCCTGTCCAGTCTTGGTAAATTGCATGTTTCTAGTAATTTATCCACTTGTTTAAGGTTATTTAATTTGTTGATATGTAATTAATCATAACATTTCTTTATAATCTTTGCTTATTCTATGCTAACATTCATAGTGCTGCCACTTTCGTTTCTAGTTTTAGTTATTTGAGTCCTCTCTATTTTTCTTAGTCCTTTTGTTTTCAAAAGTTTTTCTTAGTCCTTTTGTTTTCAAAAGTTTTTCAGCTTTGTTTAGTTTTATTGATTTTTTTATATTTAAAATTTTTATGTTTTGCTTATTTCTGCTGTAATACATACTCCTCTTTTGTTTTGTTTTAAATTTTTTAAATTTCTTTGAGGTACAAAGTTATATATTATTATATGAAATCTTTATTCTGCATTAACATAGGTGTTTTGACAGAAACATCCATCTTTGTACTACTTTTCCTGCATTTCATAAATTTTGGTATGTTGTATTTTGTGTTTGAACCAACATATTTTCTAATTTTTCTTTGAATCTTTCTTTTACTTATTGGTTGTTCAGAAGTGTGGCTTGTAAGTTTTATAATTTTTTTAATAATTTTTAATTTTCATAATTGTCATAATACAGGACATTCCATCCAACAGCTGCAGAATATACATTCTTCTCAAGCACACACAGACCATTATCTAGGTCACAAAACAAGTCTTAACAAATTTAAGACTGAATTTACAAGACTGAAATCAAGTGTCTTTCTGACCACTATGGACTGAAACTAGATATCAGTAACAGAAGGAAAACTGGAAAATGATAACTAATTTTAAATGAATAACAATACACTAAGACACACTTTATAAGATGTATTATTTTGACATTACATTTTTATGGAGGCAAATTTTTTTAAGATTATTTAAAATTTATCTTATGTCTCTTATTTTTCTTCATTCTGTGTAAAGTTAGCTATATGAAAACAAAACCAATCTCAGCAAGATAATTTATTACCTTGGATTTCCTAAAAGTCCTCTTTAGAAACAGTTATATCTTTTTTATTTTCTCTGAACTCCCAGTTACATGGCAGTCCATGGTTAATGGCACTTTTTTCATAACTCCTTTCATTAGGACTTTATCATATTCAACACATTTAAATACTAGAATATTTTAAAGTCCAGAACTTAAAACCTTTTAAAGTGCAGTTTGAGTACAAGAAAACCATGACCCTTACAAATTGCAAAATTAATAAAGAAAATAGTGTCTAAAAACAGACTGCATCTTATACAAAATAACTCACATGCCCACCATCCATCAATCATCATCCACTCTTCTTGCAAATACAGCAAGCTTTTATTACATTGTTTTAAAAATAAACTGTTTATAATTAAGATGATTGTTTTTCTTAACCAATACACATCCTTTTCTATTTGTGAAATTGCTTGTTTATCTTGGTTTGTTATGAAATTGAGAGTATTTTTCCATTAAAATTAGTGAAAATATATAAATCATTTTTTATTTAACATTTTTAAATTTAGCATCAACATAATGAAAAATGAATTAAAATAATTACATAAGGACTAAGTGTACTGAATGCCAAGTATGTATACACATTAAGTGCATAGGAGGTATTCAAGGAAAGTTGGAAGCTTGAGCCAAAATGTAAAGGTGGTAAAATATAAGCTCTATTTGGTCTTATTGACTGCACTAAATAGTTCTAGCACAGGGGTTCTGTAATATAATGAAAAACATAAGATAAAATTACTGCTACAAACTCTACCTGTCAGAATCCTACTGGCCAAGACAAAAAAAAAAATGTGAATTTTATTTTTTAACCAATTGAGTGGTATCATAAGTTTAGAAAATTAAAAAAAATGTTTTAAAAAGTTAAAATGCTATCAAAATCTAGCTGATTTTAGATATGAGTTAGAATTGACAATATTTTATCATTTTAGTTTAAAACATTTTTCCATAGTGGGTTTTTCTCTTTCCTATTTTTATACTATATATTGATTATTTTTGCAAAAACTATTTAATTAAACATAATTTTTTCACCTGATCTGTTTTGTTTTAGAAATGTTTTGCTTTTCTTTATCTTACCATTGCCCTCAATTTTAGTCTTCTCAACAACTTAGGAAATCTAAAACTTCAAAGGAAGAACTTTTCTTCTTTTTCTCAAATGTAATTAAATAGTTTTATTTTCAGCAGGGGCTCAAGTTAAATGTTCCTCCACACAATTGACAAAGCAAGTATGGTGCCTACTTCTCATTCCTTCAAAGAAATCTGCTAAATTACCCTTAGCATCTCTTTGTTTAACTACATTCCCACATATCCTATAAAGTTTATTTTCAAGGAACATTTGACAAGAAGTATTCTTTAATGTTTTGCTTGCTGCTCTTTTAGTAGCGTCAATCTTGAACTCCAACTGCCCTACAAATTGTATTTCTTCAGGCAAAGTGACTTTTTCAACTGTTTCTCTTTCACAATGGAATGATTCAGGTAAGCCAAGACAGCATAGAGAACAATACACTAAGTAGTGATTATTCAACTATATACTTCAAAGAAATATATAAAAAAGATAAGAGCAAAAGCATATTTGAAAATATTTGGCAACTAAGATATGACATTGAGGCTACATTTTCAGAAAAACACAAAATTCATAACTACATTTTTATTTTGAAAAATAGCGTATCTTAGAAACTTCACAATTTGTACCAGTTATATCTTTAAAAAATAACTTTATATCTATAGTAAGGTTAAAAAGCAGTATTTCAGGAGAATGCTAACATATCGCCAAATGGAATACTTAAGAAGGTTTGCAGTATATAAAGAGAGTAAGATCAGTAAGTCAGTCAGAAAGCTTAATTCACATATTAAATTGCATGTTTTGCATATTAAACTGCATATTAAATCAGAGGACCAGACAAATAATTAGTTTCAAAATCAGGATTCAGAAAGACTTTGCAGTGATTTTTCTGAGTGAAGGCCATGGAATAGACATCAGTGGTCGGACTTTTACTTCTTCATAATTCTTTGATTCAGCAAACAAAAGGTGAATTAGACACCTTTAATATATTAAATATTTAAATCTAATATATAATCTATTCTGAAAAATTCCCAATGAGTAATTGAGAAAAATGTAAATACTGCTATTTGGGATTAAAATGTTTTATATATGTTTGTTGGATGATTCATTGTGTTGTTTAAGTTCTCTATTTTTAAATTTATCTTGTTTGTTCCATTCATTACTGAAAGTGGAATACTGACATCTTCAACTATTATTTAGAACTATGTCTCCTTTTGGTTTTCTCAGTCATCACCTCATATATTTTGATCATCTGTATACTAGCTTATAATTATCATATCCTTTTGCTTTCTGGAAAGATTTTAATGCCCACCTTTAGTGGTAGCAGATCTAGTCTTTCGGGGCAGAAACCCGGGCTCAAGAACATTTTGTGTCTTTCCAAAAGTTGCAGACAGCTATTGCTTCTACTCCTTTCCCTACAAGTAGTGTATCTTTGGGTAATGAGGACAGGAGAGTTTCATCCCCTATTCTTTTTATTATTTTTTTAATAATTTTAGAATTAATTTAAAAGTTATTCAGGTAACATTGGTACATCATCTTATATTAATTTCATGTGTACAGCATCATAATTCCACTTCTGTATACCCTACAGTGTGTTCACCACTTAAAATAGTTTTCATCTGTCACCATACCGTTCATCTCTTTATCCATTTCTCCCTTTTCCACCCCTTCTCCTGCTCTCCCCAAGCCTGTTCTCTGTAGCTACATGCCTGTTTTTATTTGGCTCAGTTTGTTCATTTATTTTGATTGTTAATTAATTTGTTTGTTTTTATATTTCACACAATACTGACATCATAAACCATTTGTCTTTTTTTTTTTCTAGTTTATTTCACTTAGCATAATACCTTCAAGCTCCACTCGTGCTGTTGTAAATGAACATGATTTTATCTCTTTCTGGCTTCCCAGGTGGCTCAGTGGTAAATAATCCACCTGCAATGCAGGAGACCTGTAGGAGATGTGGGTTCCATCTCTGGGTTGGGAAGATCCCCTGGAGGGGGAAATGGCAACCCAATCCAGTATTCTTGCCTGGAAATCCCATGGACAGAAGAGCCTGCTGGGCCACAGTCCATGGGGACAGAAAAGAGTCAGACACAGCTTAGTGACTGAGCAATAACATGGCTGAGTTTTAGTCTATTGTGGACTACTATATGTATATTCTTTGTTCTTTTTAGTTTCTAAGTTGTTGGGGGCCAGAGTGAGGTACTCCGCCCGTGACAAAGGTCATGAGGAAGGAGGCTCGACATACGCAAAGGCGGGATCGAGCCTCAGGAGTCCCCCTGGAAATCCTCGAGCGTCTACCCCCATAACCAGAGGCTGCCTACTTTACTACTTTGTGCTCTTACCTACACCTCTGACTTTACAGGGGGCTGTCCCCCACCACCTCTTTCGGAGAAGGAGTTAACCTAGAGCTCCAGTCAATAAAAACTCTTGGGTGTGACAAGAGTGTTTTAACCTACAAACTCCTCTGAAGGTTCTCTAGCCTGCCTGACAGGCTCGTCCGGCCACATGTGATTGCTCACAGCCTCCCAACTGTGAGAGGCACGAGATGCTTTAAACCTTCTAAAAACAGGTTCCTTAGAAAAGTTAGAAAACTATTAGTATAAGTATAATGGGCTAATTAGAAATTGTGTTGGTGAAGTGTTTTTCATTTGTTGAGCCAATGTTTGTTGCTAAGTCTCCATATCCCCTGCCCTTACACACATTAATGAATATATAGAATTAACCTTTGATATTAATCACGTTAGACCTTAGGCTAAGTAAATTCTTTCCTTAACTAAAACCCACTACACCCTCACCCTGTAGGAATGTAACTTTATTTGGGTGGCGTCTGTTTTGAGAATAATCAGCCCTGGAGAAATAAGTGTCCTGATTGACTGACCGCTGTCACAAGGAGAGGGTCGTAAATTGTCAGCAGGCCCCCCTGGCCAGAAGATGATGTAACACCCCTAAGACCTCTGTATACATTTGTATGAAGCACCTGACTTTGATAAAAGTCAGGACTGCTGTCCCCACGTGACTTTTGTATAACATCTCAGTGTATAAAAACAGACTCTGGAAAATAAAGAATTGGGATCAGTTTCTCGAAATACTGGTCTCCCCATGTCACTCTCTCTCACTCTGGTTGAGTCTCCATCTGGAGCGCGGAACCCACCATGCTTACTAATTATGCCTGGGCTTCTAAGATCCGACCGGGGAGGCCTCAGTGTCTCCTCTCCTTCGGGAGAACGGAAGGACGCCTGCGGCCTACGTAAGTGGTGCAAACTTCTTGTCTTGAAGTTTTATTGGTCTCCCGCGTAAACCAAGCTACTCAGCCTCTTTTCTCCACTGAATTTTCCTACTGAGCTATCCTTATTCTATTACTCTTTATATCTTTAATTAATATCTAAGTGAAGCTATTGTATCCTGATCTTCGCCTACGCCGTCTCTCCTTCGAATACCCTGGATCAGCCGGGGCTGGTCCCCGGCACTAAGTCATGTCCCTCTCTTCTGTAGCCCCATGAACTGTATTCCACTAAGCTTCTCAACTCACAGGATTTCCCAGTCAAGACTACTGGAGTGAGTTGCCATTTACTTCTACAGGGCATCTTATCAACTGAGAGGTTGAACACATGTCCCATGCATTGGCAAGTGAATTCTTTACCACTGAGCCTCCTAGGAAGCCCATATATATACTGCTGCTGCTGCTAAGTCGCTTCAGTCATGTCCGACTCTGTGAGACCCCCATAGAGGGCAGCCTACCAGGCTCCCCCATCCCTGGGATTCTCCAGGCAAGAACACTGGAGTGGGTTGCCATTTCCTTCTCCAATGCATGAAAGTGAAAAGTGAAAGTGAAGTTGCTCAGTCCTGTCCAACTCCTAGCGACCCCATAGACTGCAGCCCACCAGGCTACTCCGTCCATGGGATTTACCAGGCAAGAGTAATAGAGTGGGTTGCCATCGATAAGTTGAGTAGTCATGAATAAGAATGACCTGCACATTATAATTTGTTATCCCACTCAGGATCAAGGAATACTCAGCACAGGGTAGACATGATTTTCTTTAAACTTCTGTTTCTCATTTAGAGATACTAAAGGCATACTCAGGAAGCAAAGACAAAAAGGACTTTCTTTTCCCATGGCTTCAGGAGATTCAATTTCAATAAGGAATGGGAAAATGTAGCTTTGGATCTGATTTAAAGCAGAGCCTGAGAGGGCTAACTTCAAGACTAGTTTGAAGTCCTAAGAGATAAGGATTTATAGGGGATCTAAGCAGGTTATGAAATCCATGAGAAATGACTGAGAAAGTGAGTAGATTATTTTAAAGTTTTCAGTCAGTGTCATACTGATGTTGGTCCCATGCTCTACAGAAGTACAGCAGGAAATGAGACAGTACATATGCATGAGATATATCCTAAATATAAAAGGATCAAAGTTGTTGTTTTTTTTTTTTTAATCAATTTGCTTTGGAAGATGATCCAAATGTTGCCTTAACTTAATGGGATTAGTAAAATGAGTTAGTACCTAGAGGGAGGTGCAGGAAGCTGTAAAATACTTCTGCCTAGCATTTCCATTACTATCAGTTCAGTTCAGTTGCTCAGTCATGTCAGACTCTTTGCGACCCCATGAATTGCAGCACGCCAGGCTTCCTTGTCCATCACCAGCTCCCGGAGTTGACCCAGACTCACATCCATCGAGTCAGTGATGCCATCCAGCCATCTCATCCTCTGGCGTCCCCTTCTCCTCCTGTCCCCAATCCCTCCCAGCATCAGGGTCTTTTCCAATGAGTCAACTCTTCGCATTAGGTGGCCAAAGGACTGGAGTTTCAGCTTTAGCATCATTCCTTCCAAAGAAATCCCAAGGCTGATCTTCAGAATGGACTGGTTGGATCTCCTTGCAGTCCAAGGGACTCTCAAGAGTCTTCTCCAACACCACAGCTCAAAAGCATCAATTCTTCGGCACTCAGCTTTCTTCACAGTCCAACTCTCACATCCAAACATGACCACAGGAAAAACCATAGCCTTGACTAGAGGAACCTTTGTTGGCAAAGTAATGTCTCTGCTTTTCTATCTAGGTTGGTCATAACTTTCCTTCCAAGGAGTAAGCATCTTTTAATTTCATGGCTGCAGTCACCATCTGCAGTGATTTTACAGCCCCCAAAAATAAAGTCTGACACTGTTTCCACTGTTTCCCCATCTATTTCCCATGAAGTCATGGGACCAGATGCCATGATCTTCGTTTTCTGAATGTTGAGCCTTAAGCCATTACTATAAACCTTATTAAATTTACACATACACATACACACACACACACACTATAACAGTATTGAATTAGAAATACACTTGCTAAGTTAGCAACCTTAGATCTCTATAGAAACAATTGTCTGGCTTCCTCATATGCTCAGTATGCACTCTGGTAAAAGAAACTATGACCACGTGGCTTCAATACACTAAATCTCTTATTCTGGCTAGCGTTCTAAAATGTCAAAGTATAGGGATTAGGCCTTCCCATTATGCTCTCTGTGAGTAAGGATAAGTAGAATAGCTACTATACTGAGCTAATTGTGCTATTTCAGTGAAGAATCTTTAAGAAGCACATAAAGGCAAAACTGTTTTGTCTTTAAAATATGACCAAGAAAATGTGATTCTAGAGATAAAAATGAGAAGTCAGTAAGTGTTGAAGAAGCAATAAAAATCGGTTTTAAAGAATTCTAGAGAATGTGAAGACTGTCTGTTCTAATAGAGTGACTTCTGTACACATTTAAAGACTATGTATTCTATGAAGCATTGAAAATTTTCATCTGTCTTGCTTTTGTTGTGGTCATATCTGAAGCAGACTCGAAGAAAAACATAAAGGGCCCAAATCAGCAGCAGAGTAAATTTGGCATCTCTATTGAAATCATCTTTTATCTATAAGAATATAGATATTAGTACTCAACAAGTTGTTAGTAGTGAATTAAGTATATTTCAGTTTCTGGGTAAATGCAATGTGAGAGAATAAATGATAACACACAACAAATGTTGAGATGGTGATCAACACTAACACCCAGATTCCAAAAACTAAGAATATATAGGAGGAATACAGATTTTAGAGATTTCTTTAGATTTTTTGGAAGTAATATATTATAATGCCTTAGATGAATCAAGAAGGTAACAAGTAAATTATAGAATGGAGAAACAAGAAGGAGAAATTTGCTTTGTTTAATTTTCCCTATGATGGCATATAATTCGAAAGTATGTATGCATATGTATGTGTGTGTGTTTGCGACTGGGATCTCATGGAAAAGTTAAAATCATGTGAGACCAAAATAACGAAATGCTTTGTAGTCCTGCTGGGCTTATCAGTAACTGATACCTTGACTCTGACTACATACAAAAGATATTGAAATCTATTCCTAAACTGTACCTAGATGCCAGTGGCAATGTGATACAGCACAGTTTTTGATCTTTAAGAAGTATATAAGGCACAGTATACCAAGCATTTACTAGTCCCGGTGGCTGAGTGGTAAAGGATCTGCCTGCCAAGAAGGAGACACGGTTTCCATCCCTGGGTCAGAATGATCCTCTGGAGAAGGAAATGGCAACTCACCCCACTATTCTTGCCTGGGAAATGCCATGGACAGAAGAGCCTGGAGGGCTATAGTCCATGGGTTTACAAATGAGTCAGACTTGACTTAATGACTAAACAATAATAACAAGACAAATTATTCACCAAGACTTATTAAAACAAATCAAGTTTATCTTAACTGATGCTCCAAATAATCACCTTTAACTACATTGAGAAGTAGTTCAAGTTAATGCACTAACAGTCATATTTTTATTTCTGGTGTTTTTAAGACCTAGATTCTTCATCTGCTGCTGCTGCTGCTAGGTCGCTTCAGTCATGTCTGACTCTGTGTGATCCCCATAGATGGAAGCCCACCAGGCTCCCCCGTCCCTGAGATTCTCCAGGCAAGAACACTGGAGTGGGTTGTCATTTCCTTCTCCAATGCAGGAAAGTGAAAAGTGAAAGTGAAGTCGCTCAGTCGTGTCTGACTCATAGTGACCCCATGGACTGCAGCTCCCCCCCCGGCTCCTCCATCCATGGGATTTTCCAGGCAAGAGTACTGGAGTGAGGTGCCATTGCCTTCTCTGAGATTCTTCATCAAGCAGTAAATATAAAAACTTCAAATTTGGATTCCCATCATTTCCACAGAAAGGCCAGTGGTGCTGCAACTATCGCAATAGTGTATAAATAGGAAACAAAATACTAGGACAGTGAAGAGAAATCTTAACTATTGTATTACTTAGAAGCCACAGTTCACTAAAAAGCCTCTTGATGAAAGTGAAAGAGGAGAGTGAAAATGTTGGCTTAAAGCTCAACATTCAGAAAACGAAGATCATGGCATCTGGTCCCATCACTTCATGGGAAATAGATGCAGAAACAGTTTCAAACTTTATGTTTTGGGGCTCCAAAATCACTGCAGATGGTGATTGCAGCCATGAAATTAAAAGACACTTACTCCTTGGAAGGAAAGTTATGACCAACCTAGGTAGCATATTAAAAAACAGAGACATTACTTTGCCAACAAAGGTCCGCCTAGTCAAGGCTATGGTTTTTCCAGTGGTCATGTATGTATGTGAGAGTTGGACTGTGAAGAAAGCTGAGTGCCGAAGAATTGATGCTTTTGAACTGTGGTGTTGGAGAAGACTCTTGAGAGTCCCTTGGACTACAAGGAGATCCAGCCTGTTCATTCTAAAAGAGGTCAGACCTGATATTTCTTTGGAAGGAATGATGGTAAAGCTGAAACTCCAGTACTTTGGCCACCTCATGTGAAGAGTTGACTCATTGGAAAAGACTCTGATGCTGGGAGGGATTGGGGGCAGGAGGAAAAGGGGACGACAGAGGATGAGATGGCTGGATGGCATCACCGACTCGATGGACTTGAGTTTGAGTGAACTCCAGGAGTTGGTGATGGACCGGGAGGCCTTGCATGCTGCAATTCATGGGGTTGCAAGGAGTCGGACACGAATGAGTGACTAAACTGAACTGAACTGAACAATTCGCTGATTTCAGCATGGTTCCTAAGCCTATGGATCATTGCTTTTAACTGTACTCTTGCATAACCTGGCTGAAAAAACAATTTTATGCATTCTTACTGAAGTACATATAATGCTGTTGTTCTTCAGTATTAGGCCTTTTATAGCATACTGCTAAGTCATGTCAGTCGTGTCCAACTCTGTACGACCCCATAGATGGCAGCCCACCAGGCTCCCCCATCCCTGGGATTCTTCAGGCAAGAACACTGGAGTGGGTTGCTATTTCCTTCTCCAATGCGTGAAAGTGAAAAGTGAAAGTGAAGTCGCTCAGTCGTGTCCGACCCTTAGTGACCCCATGGACTGCAGCCTACCAGGCTTCTCCATCCATGGGATTTTCCAGGCAAGAGTACTGGAGTGGGTTGCCATTGCCTTCTCCATTGTATAGCATGAATGAGTATTAAATATGTGTTAATGAGGATGCTTAAAAGCCCATCTTGGTGGCTTAGTGGTAAAGAATCCACCTGCAATGCAGGAGACTTACAACTTGCAAGAGATGTGAGTTTTATCCCTTGGTGGGGAAGATTCCCTGGAAAAGGAAATGGCAACCTACTCCAGTATTCTTGCCTGGAGAATCCAATGGACAGAGGAACCTGACATTGATGAGGTCACAAAGATTCAGACTCAACTGAGCAACTAAACAACAACAAAAGCCCATTGTCATTTGGAACTCGACACAAAAGCAGATGAAGAGAGATTTGGTCTATATCGTGGTGGTGTGGGGACTGCTATTAGAAGCAAAGTGTGAGGACTTTAATTCTAATATTGAAGGTGTAGAGATTGTATGGGCTTCCCAGGTGGTGCTAGAACTCGCCTGCCAATGCAGGAGACATCAGAGACACGGGTTCGATCCCTAGGTTGGGAAAATCCCCTGGAGGATGACATGGCAACCCACTCCAGTATTCTTGCCTGAAGAATCCCATAGACAGAGGAACCTGGTAGGCTACAATCCATAGGGTCACAAAGAGTCAGACAGAGGTTGTATAAAAAGTAGAAGCAAAGAAATAATCAGTCATATGTAAAACTTCTCTGAAACAAGGTAATGAGGAAGTAATTTTGCTAATCAGATGTTTCAGAGATCATCTTTATACTTCTAACATCATATATGGTTTTTCCTTATATATAATACTATATTATTTATATAATGCAATGTTAAAGATACTAGATCTCCTCTTAATCACAAAAATGGTTAGAAGCCATGGATTAAAATCATGCATATGTTAATAATAGATTAGATCATACATATTACTTTAATACCATACAGTTATGTACAAGTGATAGCATGTGGTATTAATGCATGGTGTTCAAATATACAATGTACATTATTTTGTTTTGGTTCTTTTAAGCTTTTTTATATTGTTTTATAGTTTTGTATTTTAAAGGTATATTTTAATAAAATTCTTAGAATTATATTAAATAATAGAGATATTGGAAAAGGACTATAGCTATTACTATAATACTACTTTAAAGATAGCAAAATATATTATTTTGCAGTAAAAGAAGTATTAAGATACTATGCCTTTAGTTAGAAACCATTTATGAAAGCCAAAAGTAATTATATTTTAATAGAATAATCTATTATTTTAATCTAAAATAATCTCTTAGGATTGGGATAACTTAAAATTTCTAGAGCTGTACTAAACTAAAGAATAAAAGCTTATTAAATAGCTAGGTCATTCCCAAATGAAATAAGATTTTAAAACATTAATTACTAAACATTAACTTTCTCTTACAAAAAGTTTTTCTTACAGAAAAACTAAAGAGATTTTAAATTATTAATATATACATTATATAATGTATATAAATATATGTATATATAAATATGTATGTTTATATATAATGAATATATATTATATGATATAATAAATATATTCACCAATCTATAAAATGCTAATATACAAGACACTTCATAGTTGCTAAAAAAGGTAAGATATATACTTTTAATAAAAAGATATATGATATGGCAAACTCAGATATACATTCCACATTTTTCCTAAGGGCCACTGCTCATTTAACAAACAATACAATCATTAAAATAACTTGGAAGAATGACGAGCCTATTTGGACAGAGCAGTGGCCCCTCAAGAAAGAGAAATTACAGGCGGCTAAGAAACTTATAGATACACAACTAGAATTAAAGCATATTGAAGGATCTTGTTTTCTTGGAACTCTCCTATTTTTGTTATAAAAAATAAATCTAACAAATGGCATCTCCTAACAGACCTTAGAAAAGTTAATGCATCTATGAAACCTATGGGTGCATTACAACCAGGAATCCCATCACCTACCACTATTCCTCATAATTGGCATATCTGGAATATTTTGGAGAAATTTCATTTCATTATCCTTCTGGTAAGCTGTGGAATTTCTTAAAAAATACTGAATTTATTATTTCTCATATTATCAGCACACAGCCTATACTACAGGCCAAGGTTTTTTATATAGATGGGACTAAAAATGCCAAAGTTTCATTTTAGTCTCTTAAGGGATATAAAGTCTTTTATACTAAATTTCATTCTGCTCAACAAAATGAATTATACACTCTTATTTAAGTTATGTGCCTACATTCTTACCCCATTAATATAGTCTCTGACTCTATATATTCTGTTTTCGGGTTAAAAAATATAGAAACTTCCACCTTAAACTCCAATCAACCTGTTATTCAATAACTCTTTTTCGAACTACAATCTGTTGTTAGAAACCTCAATTCTCCCATTTATATTACACATATTTGAACACATTCTTGTCTTCTGGGCCCCATGACTTATTATAATGAACAAGCTGATAAACTGGTTTCCTTTGCTACTCCAGAGGAACAGCGTGCTCTGTTGCATAACAATGCTGGCTCCCCACACCAGCTATGGAAAATCCCATACCACCAGGCTAAAAAAATTATTAGTAATTGCTCTATTTGTAGCGCTCTACCCATCACACAGGTATTAATCCTAGTGGTTTACAACCTAATGAACTATGACAAATGGATGTAACTCATTACCCTGAAGTTTCTCTATTTTCTTTCCTACACATCTGTATAGACACGAATTCCTCTTTTAAGTGGGCCACACCTCTTCGCGGTGAAGCTACACAACATGTTATACCCTGCCTATGAAGGAAAGTTATGACCAACCTAGATAGCATATTCAAAAGCAGAGACATTACTTTGCCAACAAAGGTCTGTCTAGTCAAGGCTATGGTTTTTCCTGTGGTCATGTATGCATGTGAGAGTTGGACTATGAAGAAGGCTGAGCGCCAAAGAATTCATGCTTTTGAACTGTGGTGTTGGAGAAGACTCTTGAGAGTCCCTTGGACTGCAAGGAGATCCAACCAGTCCATTCTGAAGGAGATCAGCCCTGGGATTTGTTTGGAAGGAATGATGCTAAAGCTGAAACTCCAATACTTTGGCCACCTCATGCGAAGAGTTGACTCATTGGAAAAGACCCTGATGCTGGGAGGGATTGGGGGCAGGAGGAGAAGGGGACAACAGAGGATGAGATGGCTGGATGGCATCACTGACTCGATGGACGTGAGTCTGGGTGAACTCCGGGAGTTGGTGATGGACAGGGAGGCCTGGTGTGCTGTGATTCATGGGGTCGCAAAGAGTTGGACACGACTGAGTGACTGAACTGAACTGAACTGAAACAATTTTTACAATCTTTTTCTATTAAACATATTACAGGTATTCCTTATAATCCACAGGCACAAGACATAATCAAACAAACACAGCACACACTAAAGTTACAAATAAAAAAATTTAAAAAGGGGGAGTACACAGGTACACTACTGTCTTCCTTATTTACAGCAGACTTTACTAAATTCCAACATAAGATATTTTCTAAACCGTTTTAAATTTTTTAACCTTTTTGGAAGATTCAACGCAAGGGGGCCCCCAGCATTCAAAATGGAGATGAAACAAGAGCCCCAGGAAGAAGAAATTCCAATACAGGCTATGTCCACTCTAAAGATCTCCAGAAAGCACTGCCCTCGGCGACATCAACCTTATGAACTCCCCACTTGCTGCTGCTGCTGCTGCTAAGTCTCTTCAGTCGTGTCAGACTCTTGGGGACAAATAAAATCCTTACTAATCGAGCTGAAAATGTGGTCTTTCAACAGGAAACGCCTCGGAGTTCTGAATACATTTTCCTGACAATGCCCAGCCGCAGCACATCGCCTCCCCCGTACCTCGCCCCTCCCTGCTCTGACTTTCCCAACCCCCCTCTATTAACAGATCATAGAATGGACTGAGAAAAGACCCATGGTATCAACCAAAGACTCCACCCATATACCCCCTCCCCAGAACGTGAAAGGGCCCTCACATCCTGGGGAGGAAAGAAAACCAATTAACATTTCTTTAGGCTATGGAGTCCTTCCCTTGTGAATGGGCCCAGCAAAATTGTGCATAAATGTCAACCGACAAACTTGGGCTTTCGCCCTGCCTTCCAAAAAGGATTTTCCAACGTTGCTTAGACTATATACTGCTCTTTCTTTGTCTGTGAACCATATTTATACTACTGAGACTTTAGGGAAAGAGTTAGGGAAAGAACAAAGAATATTATGTAAAGGGTTTACTTATAAAAACTTTACTTATACTCCTGTTCCTTGGGACAAATATCAAACCAAATCAAGAAAATCAATGTTTGCGGCTAATCATACAATTGTTGACTGGGGACCCCATGGTATGTGGTTATCTGATTTCTCAGATGATATTAACAACACTGAGTGTGATATGGAAGGTCACTGACACTAGGATGGAATACTACCATGACATAGGACTTCTTGGGTGGCTTGACCTTGGATTAGCCCCACCTCATCCTAGGATCATCCTCAATAAACAGTGGGCCTGAACAATGGGACATTTGGAAAGTTGCTGTGAACACCAAAAAATTTGGAACTTGGACTGGACATTTCACAGAGACCTGTCATGGTCATAGTAACTATTTCTTTCGCTATAACTGGTCATATTTTATACAGGCCTGTGTCCCACTCCCTTTTGTTATAGTTATAGGAAATTTACAATTTAATAAGACTTTACATTCTGTAAAGTATTAATTGCAAACTATATACTTGTCTTGACTCCTCTGTTTCTTTAAGCTACTCAATTTTGTGTTCAGTTCAGTTCAGTTCAGTCAGTTCAGTCGCTCAGTTGTGTCTGACTCTTCACGACCTCATGAATTGCAGCATGCCAGGCCTCCCTGTCCATCACCAACTCCCAAAGTTCACTCAACCTCACGTCCATCGAGTCGGTGATGCCATCCAGCCATCTCATCCTCTGTCGTCCCCTTCTCCTCCTGCCCCCAATCCCTCCCAGCATCAGGGTCTTTTCCAATGAGTCAACTCTTCACATGAGGTGGCCAAAGTACTGGAGTTTCAGCTTTAGCATCATTCCTTCCAAAGAAATCCCAGAGCTGATCTCCTTTAGAATGGACTGGTTGGATCTCCTTGCAGTCCAAGGGACTCTCAAGAGTCTTCTCCAACACCACAGTTCAAAAGCATCGATTCTTCAGCACTCAGCTTTCTTCACAGTCCAAATCTCATATCCAAACATGACCACTGGAAAAACCATAGCCTTGACTAGGCGGACCTTTGTTGGCAAAGTAATGTCTCTGCTTTTCAATATGCTATCTAGGTTGGTCATAACTTTCCTTCCAAGGAGTAAGAGTCTTTTAATATCATGGCTGCAATCACCATCTGCAGTGATTTTGGAGCCCAAAAAAATAAAATCTGACATTGTTTCCACTGTTTCCCCATTTATTTCCCATGAAGTGATGGGACCAGATGCCATGATCTTCATTTTCTGAATGTTGAGCTTTCAGCCAACATTTTTACTCCTCTCTTTCACTTTCATCAAGAGGCTTTTTAGTTCCTCTTCACCTTCTGCCATAAGGGTGGTGTCATCTGCATATCATCTGCATATTGATATTTCTCCCAGCAATCTTGATTCCAGCTTGTGCTTCTTCCAGCCCAGCGTTTCTCATGATGTACTCTGCATAGAAGTTAAATAAGTAAGGTGACAATACACAGCCTTGACGTACTCCTTTTCCTATTTGGAACCAGTCTGTTGTTCCATGTCCAGTTCTAACTGTTGCTTCCTGACCTGCATATAGGTTTCTCAAGAGGCAGGTCAGGTGGTCTAGTATTTCCATCTATTTCAGAATTCTCCACAGTTTATTGTGATCCACACAGTCAAAGGCTTTGGCATAGTCAATAAAGTAGAAATCGATGTTTTTCTGGAACTCTTTTGCTTTTTTGATGATCCAGTGGATGCCAGCAATTTGATCTCTTGTTCCTCTGCCTTTTCAAAAACCACCTTGAACATCAGCAAGTTCATGGTTCACGTATTGCTGAAGCCTGGCTTGGAGAATTTTGAGCATTACTTTACTAGGACTTTCCTGGTGGCTCAGACGGTAAAGCGTCTGTCTACAATGTGGGAGACCTGGGTTCCATCCCTGGGTCAGGAAGATCCACTAGAGAAGGAGATGGCAAATCACTCCAGTAATATTGCCTGGAAAATCCCATGGACAGAGGAGCCTGGTAGGCTACAGTCTATGGGGTCGCAAAGAGTCAGACACGACTGAGCAACTTCACTTTCCTTTCCTTTACTAGCATGTGAGATGAGTGCAATTGTATGGTAGTTTGAGAATTCTTTCCTGTAAAATTCAATCATAGTGCCTACAACTGGGAACAAATCAAATTTCCTTTACAAAATATACATGATAATTACGAATGTACATAATTACATGATAATCTCCGAATGTACAATTACTACAAAAAGACATCTTTAAAACTTTTTCTAAAAATCTGCCCTCTTACCCTAATTTGGAAACTTTAGCTGAACAAATTATCCAGGATAGACCCACGAGGATGGTTTCAAAGTATTACCCATAGTATCGAGTCTGGAACTGTAACTTTGGTGATTGTCTTGATAATTATATTTGTTCTATACCATTGCCTTTCTATAAGGTTGGTTAATACTAACCAAACTCATTTGGTCAGGACCTTGTTTTTTTTTACAAATAAAATAGGGGGAATTGTCTGGAATCATTTTACAGGAAGCTTCCTGTGTGCTGTTTTGGATCTGTCAGGAATTCTCTGTTCCTTATTAATTCCTGAATATTCAGGAATTAAGAGGAGAGGCAAGCCTCTCCTGGGGGCTGAGGAATCCAGGCATTTCCTTTGTTAATTTTTCTATACAGTGCTAAGTACCTGCTTCCTTTTTATGAACCATATGGTAAAAGTGATTATTTACAACTCTCTCTTTAATATGGATCGCCTATGTTTTGTAAGTCTGGAATTTTAATCTTTATCTTTGCTGAAAATAACTACAGTATATAAGCCCACACCATGTTGATTAAAACACCTTTGCTCCATCAGAACTTGGTCCCCGTGTCTTGCTTTCTCTCTTTCTCTCTCTCTCTCTCTCTCAAGCTATTTCTTTGGAGCGCAGAGGCTCTCTGAGTTCACTTTCCTGCCCGAGCTTCTAAGACCCTCTCGAGAAGGCGCTCTGTGCCTTCACCCCATTGAGAGGGTGCCTGAGGCCTCTGTGAACAGAGCAAGCCCCGTGCAGGGGTTTTATTGGCTTTCTGTGTAAACCAAGGAATATCAGCCTCTTTCTCTCTCCTTTACATTCTTATCAGTCGACTCTGGACCATCAGGTTCCTGTCCATTAAAAGACCTCAACACTCATATTAATAAACCCACCTTGGCTTTAGAAATAAAAGACATATTTTCTTCCTTGGAAATCATTGTTTTTCCCACATATTCATTATTAAAAGAACAAGAAAGTATTAAAATCATAATTTATATATTCATGTATGTATATATTTATGTTGAACATGATTTCTTCAAATGGCTCCACAATCCTAAATTTTCTTTATTTTCTTTGCTTTTAGTTTTAGAATTGGCCTGAAAAAGGCAAACAGATCCATGGGTAGAAGAACCACAAAATACGTCATTCTACTAAGTTTAATACACTAATGGGAAAAAATAAGCTATTGCTGTTACTGATTTTCTTTCATTGAGAATAAAGCTGGTATATCAACACTAAAGCATTTCAGATAATGCCGTATATCCAGTCACACTGAATAAATGGTGTTTGTATTACACTGAATAAAACATGAATGTGTCATATTGTATTCTTCCCTTTCTCTTCTTTTCTTTTCTTACAGATTCACGTCAAGAACTCAAAGAGCTTGCTCAAAATCTATATGGACTTTATTACATTTTATATGTGACAACAATGTACAATATATCATATCACTAGTTTTAGAGTATCTGGAGGCATGGATAAGCACAGCTAGTATGGTTAGAGACTTTTCAGGAAGATAAGACACACTAAGTGGCACTATTACACTTATTTTAAGATGTGTGAGCTAAATAAAGCATGTTAACTTTGTCTATTGCATTATAATTGAATATGTTTTAATTACTGGATATATTTTACATGGGATATGGAGGTTAATTTATTTCAATAGGTTTATTCATAAAACAAAATGGAATTTCAAAATTTCAAAACAACTTAGCAGTTCTTATCTCATAATTTACAATTTTTCTCTAAAAGAGTTAAAGGCCATTAAGCAGGCTTTCAGGGCCAACTGTTAATATCATTGAAAAAAACATATAAAATATACATTAGTCTTACAACTCAGGGTGTTAAAAATGAGAGTTATGCTATATTTCTTGACTATATGTATTTAAACAAATGTCACTCTCTATAAAATCTTACCTTTTAGAGTTTTAGTGGTAAAAGTATTAAGGACTAAAACAACTTCTGGCTGCTTACCTGATGCTGTAGTGTTAGCAATTTGATTTGATTAGTATTATAAGCTATCCAAAAGATACATGGATTTTTTTTTTTTTTTTCTTTTTTGGAGTCTAAAGACAACTAGCCATGGCCCACCCATGAGTAAAACACTAAAATTTAAGCTTCATTAGCTTCATAATAGGCAATTGCAACACACTGCAGCACTCTTGCCTGGAAAATCCCATGGGCAGAGCAGCCTGATAGGCTGTGGTCCATGGGGTCGCTAAGAGTCCGACATGACTGAGCGACTTCACTTTCACTTTTCACTTTCATGCATTGGAGAAGGAAATGGCAACCCACTCCAGTGTTTTTGCCTGGAGAATCCCAGGGATGGGGGAGCCTGGTGGGTTTCCGTCTATGGGGTTGCACAGTCAGACACGACTGAAGCGACTTTGCAGTAGCAGCATCAACTTCATAATAAATCTACCTTTAGCTTTAATTTCCTCACCCAAGCTCTTACTATCAGCTCAGTGAACTGAATTGCTTTGCTCCATGGAATAAAAGCTATGACAAACTTAGACAGTTTATTAAAAAGCAGAGACATTACCTTGCCAACAAAGGTCTGCATAGACAAAGCTATGGTTTTTCCAGTAGTCATGTATGGATGGGAATGTTGGACCATAAAGAAAGCTGAGCACTCAAGAATTTATGCTTTTTAACTGTGGTGTTGGAGAAGACTCTTGAGAGTCCCTAGGATGGCAAGGAATCAAACCAGTCAATCTTAAAGGAAATCAATCCTGAATATCCACTGGGTGCTGAAGCTGAAGCTCCAATACTTTGGCCACCTGATATGGAGAGCCAACTCATTAGAAAAATCCCTGATGTTGGGAAAGATTAAAGTCAGGAGGAGAAGGGGACAACAGGTGATGAGATGGTTAGATGGCGTCACCGACTGAATGGACATGAGTTTGAACATGCTCTGAGAGATGGTGAAGGACAGGGAAGCCTGGCATGCTGCAGTCTATGGGGTCACAAAGAGTTGGACACGACTGAACCACTGAATAACAACACTAGAAAATAATTATTACCAAAACCACTGATAATGTCTTTGGCCTGAGCTTTACCTCTCAGAATCTTAAATATAGCTCATCTTTCTTTCCTGATTAAATATCATCTTAACATTTACGTCTTCACAAAGTAACTAAAAGATGGTAAATAGTACTATGGAGTGCTTAAAAAGAATTATATTTATTTCTTAAAAAGTCAAACAGGTGTTATACTATAGTGATAATTTATCATGCTATAGAAAAAAAACAGCAAAAGGAAGATAATGTAGTTAATAAAATTATATCTGTATGTATTTATACATACTTATCAAAATAAATTAAGATGTCAAAAATATTTATTATTGATTGGCAGATTTTCATTTCTCCCCTTATTTATTCTCATTATTTTATTTAATAATAAATATGCATCATTTAAAAACTGAGGACTATGATATTTGATTTTATAGTCAGTTTCACTGGGCCACAGAGTGCATGATCATTTGCTCAAATATTATTTTTGAGTAAATAGGCGAGAGTGTTTCTGGATTAGATTAACCTTTGAATCTATACACAGAGTGAAGAAGATTGCCCTCTGTAATGTGGGTGGGCCGTATCTAATCACTTGAAAACCTGAATGGAACAAAAATGCTGATTAGGAGGGAATTACTGTTGGAGAAGGCAATGGCACCCCACTCCAGTACTCTTGCCTGGAACATCCAATGGACGGAGAAGCCTGGTGGGCTGCAGTCCATGGGGTCGCTAAGAGTCGGACACGACTGAGCACCTTCACTCTGACTTTTCACTTTCATGCATTGGAGAAGGAAATGGCAACCCACTCCAGTATTCTTGCCTAGAGAATCCCAGGGATGGGGGAGCCTGGTGGGCTGCTGTCTATGGGGTCGCACAGAGTCGGACACGACTGAAGTGACTCAACTATTGTATGACTGCACTGAGCTGACTGGACTGAACTGAGCTGCCTGACTGCACTGAGGACACTGCACTCTCCCTGCCTTCAGATTGCAACCGAAACAGTGGTTCTTCTTGGCTCTGCAGCCTGCCTGCTTTCAGAGGAGAGTTACACCATTGGTTCTACTGATACTCAGGCCTTTAGGCCCAGATAAATCAGAACTGATGCAAAGACTTTTTCATTGTGAAGAAGTGAAAATAAATAGGGACAATAATCTTGAGTTAACAAACTAAAAATAATCAAAAACATTTTCTTTAGTATAGCTTTGATTTCTTTATGATGTTTAATTTCAAAATTCAATTAATGTTTTATTAAAGATTTAAACTGTATGTACTATTTTAAAATCCACTTCTTTTAAACCTCTTCATTATAATTCCTTTTTCTTCTATAAGGAATTTGTATCCCTTCCAGAGCCTTTTGACACCCTACTTCTCTAAGTATGAGACCATTCTTTTTCATATATTTTAACCTGAGTAATTTATATATTTTATGTGCTACAAAACTTGCTTTTACAAATATTGTAATTTTAAAATCTATAATTTAAAATATAAATCATTATTCTATATTAGTTGCTACTTTTTATTGCAATCATATTTTGATGATAATAGTTTGAATTATTTTTCAGGTAAAGAATAATTGCTTAATCAAAAGTTATGCTGATACTCAACATCCCATTTCAATTTTTATAGCAGTACTTATACTAATGTGCATTTCTATCATCTGTGCTTGAGTGTTACTGCTTCTATACAACTTCCCAACAACTAATAGTTTCATATCTTATGTTTTGCTAATATTAAAATAAAGGAATTATCATTTCTTTTCATTTTCTATTATTATTTATATTATGTTCCTTCACAGTAAGGAACTACTACTATTCCTTATATCTGCCTTTATTAACTAGGTGAGCAGCAGCATAGAATGGTTCAACACAAAAGACAACTTTTGGATCCAGGTATTTACTCTGCCATGCAGAGATTAATCATGATAATAAATATGAACAAAATATGTACAAAAAAGATCTTCATGACCCAGACAATCATGTTGGTATGATCACTCACCTAGAGCTGACATACTGGAATGTGAAGTCAAGTGGGCCTTAGGAAGCATCACTACAAACAAAGCTAGAGGAGGTGATGGAATTCCAGTTGAGCTATTTCAAATCCTGAAAGATGATGCTATGAAATTGCTACACTTAATATGCCAGCAAATTTGAAAATCTCAGCAGTGGCCCCAGGACTGGAAAAGGTCAGTTTTCATTCCAATCCCAAAGAACGGCAATGACAAAGCATGCTCAAACTACCGCACAGTTGCACTCATCTCACACGCTAGCAAAGTAATGCTCAAAATTCTCCAAGCCAGTCTTTAACAGTACATGAACCATGAACTTCCAGATGTTCAAGCTGGATTTAGAAAAGGCAGAGGAACAAGAGATCAAATTACCAATATCTGCTGGATCATCGAAAAAGCAAGCGAGTTCCAGAAAAACATCTATCTCTGCTTTATTGACTGTGCTAAAGCCTTTGACTGTGTGGATCACAATAAACTGTGGAAAATTCTGAAAGAGATGGGAATACCAGAACACCTGACCTGCCTCTTGAGAAATCTATATGCAGGTCAGGAAGCAACAGTTAGAACTGGACATGGAACATGAGAGTGGCTCCAAATAGGTAAAGGAGTACGTCAAGGCTGTATATTGTCACCCTGCTTATTTAATTTATATGCAGAGTATATCATGAGAAACGCTGGGCTGGATGAAGCATAAGCCAGAATCAAGATTGCTGCAAAAAATATCAATAATCTCAGATATGCAAATGACACCACAGTTATGGCAGAAGGCGAAGAAGAACTAAAGAGCCACTTGATGAAAGTGAAAGAGGAGAGTGAAAAAGTTGGCTTAAACATCAGCATTCAGAAAACGAAGATCATGGCATCTGGTCCCATCACTTCATGGCAAATAGATGGGGAAACAGTGGAAATAGTGGCTGACTTTATTTTTTTGGGCTCCAAAATCACTGCAGATGGTGACTGTAGCCATGAAATTAAAAGACACTTACTCCTTGGAAGGAAAGTTATGATCAACCTGCTGCTGCTGCTTCTAAGTCGTTTCAGTTGTGTCTGATTCTGTGCGACCCCATAGACGGAAGCCCACCAGGCTCCCCCGCCCCTGGGATTCTCCAGGCAAGAACACTGGAGTGCGTTGCCATTTCCTTCTCCAATGCATGAAAGTGAAAAGTGAAAGGGAAGTCGCTCAGTCGTGTACAACTCTTAGCGACCCCATGGACTACAGCCTACCAGGCTCCTCTATCCATGGGATTTTCCAGGCAAGAATACTGGAGTGGGGTTCCATTGCCTTCTCCGATGATCAACCTAGACAGCATATTAAAAAGCAGAGATGTTACTTTGCCAACAAAGGTCCATCTAGTCAAGGCTATGGTTTTTCCAGTGGTCATGTTTGGATGTGAGAGTTGGACTATAAAGAAAGCTGAGCATGGAAGAATTGATGCTTTTGATCTGTGGTGTTGGAGAATACTCTTGAGAGTCCCTTGGACTGCAAGGAAATCCAACCAGTCCATCCTAAAGGAGATCAGTCCTGGGTGTTCATTGGAAGGACTGATGCTAAAGCTGAACCTCCAAGGCTTTCACCACCTGATTCGAAGAGCTGACTCATTTGAAAAGACCCTGATGCTGGGAAAGATTGAGGGCAGGAGGAGAAGGGGACGCCAGAGGATGAGATGGTTGGGTGGCATCACTGACTCAATGAATATAAATTTGGGTAGACTCTGGGAGTTTGTGATGGACAGGGAGGCTTGTAGTGCTCCAGTCCTTGGGGTCACCCAGAGTTGAACACGACTGAGTGACTAAACTGAACTCAACTGATAAATATGAATAGACAAAAACTTAAAACTGGAAAGAAGTCACTTTGATTAATATGAGAAAGTCAAATAGAGCACGCTACCAGTACTCTCCTAATAAACTCATCCTTATTAAACCTTAATACCGATGTATAGAATACTATATCTGCCTCAAGATTGGTATACCACAGGTCTTGAAGACTCAGCTTAAGCTTACTACCTCATTAAAGTCTTCCTTGACTATATTAAAGAACTTCCGTTATACACTCCATTCCTTTTCATAGCATTTATCACATGGTAGTCAATCATAAATTCTCTTGTTGTCACTCTTGTAGAAGACTTTGAGTTCTTAAATAAGCAAGACTTTGAGTTGCTTAACTCAAAGCAGGGGTTGCTTTTGCAATTCTATGTTAATATTTATTAAGTATATATTTTTTAAATTAATGAACAGCAATAGACTTAGGAGACATGCATTTGATCCTTGGGTCAGAGAGATTCTCTGGAGAAAGAAATGGTAATCCACTCCAGTATTCTTGCCTGGAAAACACCATGGCAGAGAAGCCTGATCGGGTACAGTCCATAGGGTCACAGAGAGTTGGACACAGCTGAGTGACTGAGTATGGACATGCATACAAAGTAGGAAAACTAAAATCTAAAACCCTGGAATATGAGAATATTGAAAAATAGGCACTGACAGAAAAACTGAAGTAGAATCTGAGACTAAGAATTATTTGACTTTACATAAAAATGTTTCTGATAATTCTGAATTAATGAGATAATACCATATATGTAATAAATAGCCAAATCTCTAAATCATATTTCTACATTTAAAATGAATTATCTTAAATGTGATAAAATGCATGTAGATTTTTTTCTATTAAATGTATGTAGCAATCTTTTATACATAGAAGTCTGCCCATATACTAATACCGCTCTTCTTCATATATTGCAGTAACTGACCATGACCTTTATTCAAAATCTATGTTCATGGTTATGTATAAAATCAGTCGATGCTCACTTTAAAACAAATCCCTAAAGTACATATATATACTCTAATGTTGGATATTGTAGTCAGTCTGTCTTTAATATCTCTGACATGTAATTTGAGGACTGCTATGGATTGAATTTTGACCCCTAAAAATATATACATACATATACATATACGTATATGTATACATATACATACATATATATATATATATGTAAGCCCTAATACTCATATGACTATATTGAGTTATTGACCTTATAAGGAGGTTATTGTTGTTGTTCAGCTGCTAAGTCATGTCTGAGTCTTTGTGACCCCATAGACTGCAGCAAACCTGGTCACTCCACAAGTTTACACTAATTCATGTCCATTGAGTCAGTGATGTTATCTAAACATCTCATTCTCTACCACCTCCTTATCTTTTGGCCTTTAATCTTACCCAGCATCAGGGTCTTTTTCCAATGAGTCAGCTTTTCACATCACGTGGTCAAAATACTGAAGCTTCAGCTTCAGCAACAGTCCTTCCAGTGAATATTCAGGATTGATCTCCTTTAGGATTGACTGGTTTGACCTCCTTGCAGTCCAAGGGACTTTCAAGAGTCTTCTCCAGCACCGTAATTTGAAAGCATCAAATCTTTTGTGCTCAGTCTTCTTTATAGTTCAACTCTCACATCTGTACATGACTAATGGAAAAAGCATAGCCTCAACTATGTGGATCTTTGTCAGTAAACTGATGTCTCTGCTTATTAATATGCTGTCTAGGTTTGTCATAACTTTCCTTATGAGCAGCAAGCATCTTTTAATCACCATCTGCAGTGATTTTGGAGCTCAAGAAAATAAATGTCATTGCTTTCACTTTTTCCTCATCTATTGCCATGAAGTGATAGGACTGGATGCCATGATGTTGGTTCTTTTAATTATGAGTTTCAAGCCAACTTTTTCACTCTCCTCTTTTACCTTCATCAAGAGACTCTTTAGTTCCTCTTCACCTTCTACCATTGGAGTGGTATCATCTGCATCTAAGGCTGTTGATGTTTCGGCAATCTTGATTCCAGCTTGTGATTCATCCAACCTGGCACTTCACATAATGTACTCTGCATATAACTTAAATAAGCAAGGTGACAATATACAGCCTTGATGTACTCCTTTTCCTATTTTGAACCAGTTAGTTGTTCTATGTCTGATTCTAACTCTTGCTTCTTGACCCACATGCAGGTTCCTCAGGAGACAATTAAGGTGATCTGTTACTCCCATCTCCTTATGAATTTTCCAGTTTGTTGTGATCCACACAGTCAAAAGTTTTACCATAGTCAATAAAGCAGAAGTAAATGCTTTTCTGGAATTCCCTTGCTTTCTCTATGATCTCACGATGTTGGTAATTAAGATTAAACAAAGGAGATAATATGGGACCTAATACAATAATTTCCTTATAAAAAGAGGAAAAGATATCAGAACACACTCTCTCTGCCATAACTGGACACACTGAGAAAGTCCTTCTCCAAACCAGGAAGAGAGTTTTCACCAGAAACTGAACCCTGCAAAAACCTTGATTTTGGACTTTTCAACCCTTAGAAGTGTAAGAATAAAGAAAAAAAACGTTGATTAAGGCAGACTGTGTCTGGTATTATTTTACAGCAGCATGAGATGACTGAGAAAGATTTTAATACCTACACAGGAGTGCTACTGTAACAAATGCTGAAAGTGTGGAAGCAACTTTGAAACTGCATAATGGGTAAATGCTGGAAGAATTTTGAAGAGCTAAAAATCTTTTATTGCTATGAAGGGACTGTTGGTGGCAATATGGAGTTAAAGGGGATTTTGATGAGGTCTCAGAAAGAAAAGAGGGGAGCTCAATGGAAAACGTCTATCTTCTTAGACAATACATAAGTAATGTTCATTAATGGACACTAAAGGTCATCATAGTGATGGATGGAAAGGGGGGGGCATGTTATTGGGAACTGAAAGAAAGGCAGTCTTTTTTATAAAATGGCAAAAAATGTGGCTGAACTGTGTTTTATCATTTTTTGTGGAGGGTAGACCTTTCAAATAATGAAACTGGATATTTAGCTGAGGAGATTTCTGGGCAAAATATTGAAGGAGTGGCTTGACTCTTCCTGAACTGCATATAGTAAAATGTAAGAGGAGAGGAATTAATTGGAAGGGAATTGCTAAACAAATAAAGAACCAGAACTTGAAGATTTGGAAAATTCTTAACCTCTCCAAATTTCAGAAGATAAAAAAATGTGCTCCAAAGAGAATATCAAGGATGCTGCTGGATTTTCCCTCAATAAAGAGCCTACATATTTATACAGCAGAAACACTGACAGTTTAAACTGAAGGGGATTCACATGGGATAAAGTTCAATCCCTGCGTCCGGAATATCTGTTGGAGAAGAAATGGCAACCACTGCAGTGTCCTTGCCTGGAGAATCCCACAGACAGGGAAGCCTGGTGGACTATAGCCCATAGAGTCACAAAGAGTCAGACACAACTGATCAATTAACACACACACACACACACACAATGAAGAAAAGCTTCTGTAGAGCTTGGGTCCTTAGGACAGGCCTCAGAACTATTCAGATGCAAGTAGCAGCTGTAATGGCAATCTGAGCTGACAAGGAAGTTTGTATTATTTAGGAACATGATATAATTTACTACTTCCAGTGACTATTTCAACATATGTTGATAGCCCTTCATTAGCTTTCCATTGCTGCTGTAACAAATTACCACAAACTTGATGGGCTTAAACAACACCATTTATTCTCTTACAGTTCTAGAGGTCAGAAGTCGAAATAGATTTCATTGGGCCAAAACAAGATATTAACAAGACTGCACTCTTTCTGGAGTCTTTATGGATGACTCTGTCTCCTTGCCTTTTCCAGCCTGTAGTGGCCTCACTGGTATTCCCTGGCTTGGGCTCCTTCCCCCATCCTCAGAGTCATCATTGCTCTCTGACAATGCTTCTGTTTCTGTATATGGATTTCTCTACTATATTTAAATTTTTCTTTGCTTCCCTTTTTTAATATTTATGATTACATTCTGGGCCCAATCAGATAAAGCCCCATTATCTTAACAAAATCTGTAAAATATCTTCCCCCAATTATGTAGATTAGGACTTGTGTGTCTTTGGGGGCCTTTATTCAGCCTGCTTTAAAAGATTATACTATTTTCAAGGAACAGAAGTGTAGGTTGGGAAGCAAAAAATGTATAATATAATAATTACTACTGCCCCCCCCCCCAAGAAAAATCATATAATCTAACTTGAAATAGATAAAATACTAGAAATAAATAACAAAGAGGTTGGGAAGATTTGGGAGAATGGCATTGAAACATGTAAAATATCATGTATGAAACGAGATGCCAGTCCAGGTTCAATGCACGATACTGGATGCTTGGGGCTGGTGCACTGGGACGACCTGGAGGGATGGTATGGGGAGGGAGGAGGGAGGAGGGTTCAGGAGGGGGAGCACATGTATACCTGTGATGGATTCATTTTGATGTTTGGCAAAGCTAATACAATTATGTAAAGTTTAAAAATAAAATAAAATAAAAAAAAAGAAACAACCTATATGATATCACATTCCCATCTGCAGTGAATTTGTACTGACCTACTTACTTTGGTCTATGTTAGGTCATTGTATCTATTACTTAGAAATATCTGTAAGGCTTAGTATGGGATCATCAAATGTGTTCAGTTCAGTTCAGTCGCTCAGTCGTGTCCGACTCTTTGCGACCCCATGAATTGCAGCATGCTAGGCCTCCCTGTCCATCACCAACTCCCGGAGTTCACTCAAACTCACATCCATCGAGTCAGTGATGCCATCCAGCCATTTCATCCTCTGTCGTCCCCTTCTCCTCCTGCCCCCAATCCCTCCCAGCATCAGGGTCTTTTCCAATGAGTAAACTCTTCGCATCAAGTTGCTAAAGTACTGGAGTTTCAGCTTTAGCATCATTCCTTCCAAAGAAATCCCAGGGCTGATCTTCAGAATGGACTGGTTGGATCTCCTTAGCGAGAGGAGCTACCCTGTGTCCGAGGCCAGGGGTGGCAGCTGGAAGGAGCAACCCCACCTCCAAGGAGTGGTGGCGGCACGGGCACAAGAGGGCCTAGAGGAGCTATTACACTTTAAAGGTCAGGAGATGAGGAGATACCCCTTGTCCAAGGTAAGGAGCAGCAGCTGTGCTTTGCTGGAGCAGCCATGATGAGATACCCAAGTAAGATGGTAGGTGTTGCAAGAGGGCATCAGAGGGCAGACACACTGAGACCATAATCACAGAAAACTAGTCAATCTAACCACACTAGGACCACAGCTTTGTCTAACTCAGTGAAACTAAGCCATGCCCATGGGGCCACCCAGGATGGGCGGGTCATGGTGGAAAGGGCTGACAGAATGTGATCCACTGGAGAAGGGAATGGCAAACCATTTCAGTATTCTTGCCTTGAGCACCACATGAACAGTATGAAAAGGCAAAATGATAGGATACTGAAAGAGGAATTCCCCAAGTCAGTAGGTGCCCAATATACTACTGGAGATCAGTGGAGAAATAACTCCAGAAAGAATGAAAGGATGGAGCCAAAGCAAAAACAATACCCGGTTGTGGATGTGATTGGTGATAGAAGCAAGGTCTGATGCTGCAAAGAGCAATATTGCATAGGAACCTGGAATGTCAAGTCCATGAATCAAGGCAAATTGGAAGTGGTCAAACAGGAGATAGCAAGAGTGAACATCAACATTCTAGGAATCAGCGAACTAAAATGGACTGGAATGGGTGAATTTAACTCAGATGACCATTAATATCTACTACTGTGGGCAGGAATCCCTTAGAAGAAATGGAGTAGCCATCATAGTCAACAAAAGAATCCGAAATGCAGTACTTGGATGGAATCTCAATGAAGCAACTGACAAACAACTAATCTCAAAAATATACAAGCAACTCCTACAGCTCAACTCCAGAAAAATAAACGACCCAATCAAAAAATGGGCCAAAGAACTAAATAGACATTTCTCCCAAGAAGACATACAGATGGCTAACAAACACATGAAAAGATGCTCAACATCACTCATTATCAGAGAAATGCAAACCAAAACCACTATGAGGTACCATTTCATGCCAGTCAGAATGGCTGCGATCCAAAAGTCTACAAATAATAAATGCTGGAGAGGGTGTGGAGAAAAGGGAACCCTCTTACACTGTTGGTGGGAATGCAAACTAGTACAGCCACTATGGAGAACAGTGTGGAGATTCCTTAAAACACTGGAAATAGAACTGCCTTATGATCCAGCAATCCCACTGCTGGGCATACACACTGAGGAAACCAGAAGGGAAAGAGACACGTGTACCCCAATGTTCATCGCAGCACTGTTTATAATAGCCAGGACATGGAAGCAACCTAGATGTCCATCAGCAGGTGAATGGATAAGAAAGTTGTGGTACATATATACAATGGAGTATTACTCAGCCATTAAAAAGAATACATTTGAATCAGTTCTAATGAGGTGGATGAAACTGGAGCCTATTATACAGAGTAAAGTAAGCCAGAAGTAAAAACATAAGTACAGTATACTAACGCATATATATGGAATTTAGAAAGATGGTAACAATAACCTGGTGTACGAGACAGCAAAAGAGACACTGATGTATAGAACAGTCTTATGGACTCTGTGGGAGAGGGAGAGGGTGGGAAAATTTGGGAGAGTGACATTGAAACATGTAGAATATCATGTAAGAAACGAGTTGCCAGTCCAGGTTCGATGCGCGATGCTGGATGCTTGGGGCTGGTGCACTGGGACGACCCAGAGGGATGGTGTGGGGAGGGAGGAGGGAGGAGGGTTCAGGATGGGGAACACATGTATGCCTGTGGCAGATTCATTTTGATATTTGGCAAAACTAATACAATTATGTAAAGTTTAAAAATAAAATAAAATTTAAAAAAAAATAAAAAAATAAACAAATATTGAGCTGATTAAGCAGAGTGTTAAGTAGTTGTAAGGTAAGCAATTTTGTGGGCAGCAAAGTAACTCTTACTAGTCAGAAATATGCTTTTTCTTCTGGGATTGTAATTATTGTTGGAAAATTCCTGGGGGAAAAAGTATGACATTTCACATTCACTTTGAAGGAGAGACAACCAAACTTACATGATAAATATTAAAAAATGATTTAAAATTAATTATTTTGGTTGATGCCAGTTATAATTAAAGAAGATAAAAACAATATTTTTTGGAAAATTTTTATGTGACTTTTCTGTTAGAAAAAAGGATCAGAGAATGCTAAGTGTATTAATAAAATGATTTAATCATTAAAAAAAATAAATAAAAATTACTATGTAGTTTCAGAGGGACAAAACTTAGCAAAATAACTATGAAAGATCATGGAAATAGGCAGTAAGAAGAGATTTGAAAATTGAATTCTAGGTGTCAAGAGAGAAACCAGTTTTTCAAATGGAAAGTACAGTTTTTAAAAAGTCAGTGGCCACTGTCATTGAAAACGTGAAATCTCATGTACAGCCTAGTCCTTTAGTGATGAAACGTTGAGAACAGAGCAGAGATAGTTTTATACTCAAGAGCACAGGGTTGTTTTTAGTCTTGGGGCGACTTTTATTTCTGTCAGTATAAGCTTGTTTTTTTCCCACCCTTAATGACTTACGGATTACAGTTTGTGCAAACATTAAACACGTTGATTTGCTGTAAAAAAAAAAAAAAAAAAAAACACGACAGAATGATCTCTGTTTCCAAAGCAAACAATTCAGTATCACAGTAATCTAAGTCTATGCCCCAACCAGTAACACTGAAGATGCTGAAGTTGAACGTTTCTATGAAGACCTACAAGACCTTTTAGAACTAACACCCAAAAAAGATGTCCTTTTCATTATAGGGGACTGGAATGCAAAAGCAGGAAGTCTAGCAACACCTGGGGTAACAGGCAAATTTGGCCTTGGAATACGGAATGAAGTAGGGCAAAGACTAATAGAGTTTTGCCAAGAAAATGCACTGATCATAGCAAACACCCTCTTGCAACAACACAAGAGAAGACTCTACACATGAACATCACCAGATGTTCAACACTGAAATCAGATTGATTATATTCTTAGCAGCCAAAGATGGAGAGGCTCTATACAGTCAGCAAAAACAAGACTAGGAGCTGACTGTGGCTCAGATCATAAAATGTGTTACTACTGACTAAACAATACTACCTGTACAGCCTTAATCTATTACAATCTGTAAGCTTAAATAATTAAAATAACAAGCTAACACTGAAACATTTAAAAAGTTACTAAATGACTTTCAGTGCTCATTGTAATTCTGTGTTACTCCATAATGTCAATGTATTTATTGACAACATAAAATTAGTAATTAATTGGTAAGTCAAAGACAAAAGCCTTGAACTATTCTGTCACTCTTTAAAGTGATTCATTGTAGCTAATAAAGTCTGGTAAATATTTATCTCTTTCTTTTGCACAAGTAAAATAAATAAAAATTTATTCAAATTATAAAAGCTTTTGGACCTTCACTTAAAAAAGCAAAAATCTATTACATTAGAAGTCTGACATTTCATTAAAAACAGCTTTACATTAATATGACAAATTAAATTAAAAAGTGTAATAAACTGAATACCAACCATCTTTGTACAATTCAGTGCTGCAGATGGATTTTATTTTAATTTTGTTACTTATCTTTATCTTTCCTCTTTCAATGTCTTAAACTTCATTGTTATCTTTAAGACCTTTGATAGCATTGTGAAAACTGCTTCAATTACCAACAATTCATTCTATTAAAATTAACATAAATATGTTTTCACAAGGCAAAGGAACTCAGAGAATTATTGACTCAAAAATATGATTTATGACATGACCACATTTTCTCCTCTCAGTTCAAAAGAACTAGTATGTTATCCTATTAATATATTTCTATAATCAAACATTTGGTATACGTGACTCTCACTTACTAATGCATGAACAGTCCTTTAAGCTATAATTATTAACAAGAAGAAAACACTTTCAAGGAATTGTCAAACTTCTTATAAGCAACAGAAAACAAAAGGATTGTGAAACCTGGGAACAAATGAACTGAATGTAAACTTTCTGTTCCCAGTGCACCCATCTTCAAAACACTTGCCAGTTTTAATCAAGGAGAATGAAAATGAACAGAGATTCTGTTGAGATCTCCATGGAGAGAGCTGATGAGGGGGGAGAGGTGTCCCTTCCGTGAGGGCTATAAGGTGTCATGAAGAAGAGCCAAAGAACCCAAGACTAAGAAATGGTGTTCCAGGAAGAGTTGATACTTAGGAACCACAAGTCACTTACAGGAAGATTAAGCAGCACCATGATAGTCCTTTTGGACTTTGATGTCCAAAAAATCACAAGGATGCCGCATATGTGGCCTAAGTCTTTCCTTCCCTAATATTGCAATTGTGAAGGGAAACAGGTATGAAAAATGTTCTGAATCAGAAAGAAACACCTCCAGGGTGAAGACTAAGCCAGAAGCTGGGGAAAATAACACTGTTAGAATTGGTAAAACACCTTAGATGATTGGGGATTCAATTTTCTACAAGAAAAAGACATTTGAATTCAGTCTGCTTCTTTCCTTAAGAGTTCATTCTTAACATGTCTTTTTGATGCATAGGCACATTTATCTCCTATAGAGAAAAAATGATTGTAGCATAATTTGAAAACTAAACTATTAGTATCAGTAGGAACATGTCTTTCTATCTTCCATACTCTTTTTTTTTCCCCTTGGGCATCACAAATATAAGCCATCTGGTATACAAGATGCTTTCTTTTTCTTTACTCATGCAGAAAGTGTAAGTGGAAGGCCTCCAAAATCCGACACTATTATCCATTTGCTTATCATTATCATCACTATCAATTTCCCAGCACTTTAATAAATGATGCCTTTTCTCTGGTTTGAAATCAGTAAGGTTTGTATAAATTATTTACTTTTTCCCCTACAAGATGCCAGCTAAATTTTAGTTAGTCAGAAATGTGGAATATGGTTAACTATGGCTCTGTTGTATATAAGCTCCAACTTTATGCAATGTGTTCCATTTTAAACAAAATGTTGACTTAAATTTTATTACAATATTTATCAACCTGTCTCTTCACCAGCACTTACTTTCTCAAAAACAATTTGAATGTATTTTTGATTACCTGCCAGGTTCTAATCCAGTTCATTCTATTGTATATTGATCAAAAAACGTGTGTGTGTGTACATGTATGTGCATGTCCTTTCATGTGTGTGGATATGTGTGCATACAAAAAAGAGGAAAACATTTCCATGCATGGTGAGCATATCATAATTAAGCAGGAAAATCTAGCAGAGCAAAACAGAGGGAGGCCTAGAAACTCATAATGCTTAGTGTTATTAGTACAGTACTGGTGTTAGGAATTAAAATAGCCCCAGGGTAAACAATTCATTTGCAGTAGGACAATTTGTTGCAAGAGCTATTTGCAAACTATCTTGAAAGAAGCATTCTAGTAACAGAGTAGCTATTTTTGTGTAGTGGTTAACTTAGAATCCCATTTTCAATTATAAAGTCACTAAGTACAACAGTACATGAGTACTCACAAATTTTCAGATGAAGTTAAAATCCAGGGCAGTAGGGTCCACATCAACTATGATACATATGGTTGATCAAGGCCTGTGTCATAGTGTTGTTATGAAGACTAAATGAAATAATATAAAACAGATCAACAAGCACGTGTTGAGTTTAAAATAAAGATTTTGAAGTTGCTGTTTCAAAGATTTGTAAAATATCTAAATTAAAAAACATGTATACCTGGGGTGGATTCATTTTGATATTTGGCAAAACTAATACAATTATGTAAAGTTTAAAAATAAAATAAAATTAAAAAAAGAAAAGAAAATTCCAGTTAGAATAAAAAGAAAAAAAAAAAAAGAAAAACTGAAATAGCTATGGTATTATAAATATAATTATGATCACTGAAGTTTGTAATACTTTACAGACTAAATTCTGAAGTGTTATAGATGTAAATACAAACAACGCAAAATATTACCACTAGGATGGCTTTTACATAGAGAAAGAGTGGTGCTGATGGTGGACATTACAGATCCCCAGTTGAAACTGCATTGTGCTTTGCATTCTAAAGTCAGTACAAATAACCTGGTAACTTTATTTAAAGTGTTTGCTGTACAACTACAGTTTTAGGACAAATAAACTACTGTGCCCTCCTTCCAACTAAACTGCTGCCCTTCCCCTCCATGGTGAGTATGGACTTGCCAAGGCTCATCAGGCAGCTTTCAGCAGTGTAATAGCTAGAAGAAAGACTTTATAATTGACCCAGTCACGCATGCTACTTATAAATACATACCTGCTGTAATTTACTAAATATGGAGGTTAATATGCAAATTCAGATGCATAACTTAAAATTAGTAAATGCTATCTTTTTCATTCTTCAATGATTGTTTATTAACTTTAAATATTTTGTGTTCTTTCATATTGCTGATTTAAAATAACCTTATAAAATTGTTTAAAAGACATATGTTAACTAAGTACTTCAAAGCAAATGTTTCTATTTTTATTATTACCCTGATACCATAAAACCCTTGAATGTACATCTTGCATGTTCCTGTGTGGTTTTGTCTGTGTATATCTACATGTAAACACACACACATGCATGCATAATGAATTGAGAACTACAGGAAAAAAAATTGTCTTTCATTTCAATCATTTTTATACTTCTGTTTTAAAGACTTATATTGTACTATTTTACTACAACTGCAGAGTTTTTACTACAGTCATATATCTATTCTGAAATGCAGATGTGTAAAATTCAAATATTCAGTACCTGGTGCACTAATAGTTTTAACAAGGCAAATTCAGATTTTAAGTATACATCCACCTGCCAAAAAGAAACATATCCTAAGCCTTTATTTATGTGTTAATTGACTTTCTTATTAAAAACGTTCATTGTTGTCTTCAAATACAATTATGAATTAATTTTTCTGTACATAAGATAATGTTCTTTATCAGGTATTAAAGAAAAACATTTTTGCTATGTCATAATAAGTATGAGTTAGGGGTTGAAATGTTTTATAATCAGGAAATGAGAATGTTATTTCTAATAGAAACTTGTTGAAGAGCTGAGAGAGACAGCTGAAGTAGAGGTATATTTAACAGTAAATATAATATTATATTTTAAGGAGGATAATCCTTTATTTCATGATAATGCCATGTTATTATACTGTAACTTGCAGGCAATTTTCTTCTTGAATTAATTTAGAGAGTAATTTTTAACATAAAATACTCAGATTTTTGGGGGGGAAAAGGAAGCAAACGAGATGTTAAAATAATCTAAGAGGAATAAAATACTGTTAGTGAAATAAAAAACAGAACAGGAAAATTTTAGGAAATTTTTAAAACAGGAAAAAAAATTTAAAATATGTTTATAGCATATCTGGTGTATCTGAAATCTTCAAACCTTATCAATATAGTTTCAATAAATTCAGATATTTTGAATGTGTTAGCAGGTCTAGGGACTACATCTGAAATATCTGGTTTAAAAAAATAGTTCATTTTTAACAATACTTGGTCTTATTTTTTATTCCACTAACAGTAAAATGGCAAGTTGATGGGGAAACAGTAGAAACGGTGACAGACTTTATTTTGGGGCTCCAAAATCACTGCAAAAGGTGACTGCAGCCATGAAATTAAAAAACGCTTGCTCCTTGGAGGAAAAGTTATGACCAATTTAGACAGCATATTAAAAAACAGAGACATTACTTTGCCAACAAAGATCCGCCTAGGCAAAGCTATGATTTTTCCAGTAGTCATGTATAGATGTGAGAGTTGGACCATAAAGAAAGCTGAGCACCAAATAATTGATGCTTTTGAACCGTGGTATTGGAGAAGACTCTTCAGAGTCCCTTGGACTGCAAGGATATCAAACCAGTCAATCCTAAAGGAAATCATTCTGAATATTGATTGGGAGGACTGATGCTGAAGCTGAAACTCAATCCTTTGGGGACCTGATGCGAAGAAATGACTCACTGGAAAAGACCCTTTTGCTGGGAAAGATTGAACGATGAAGGAGAAGGGTACGACAGGGATAAGATTAGTTGGATGGCATCACCGACTCGACAGACATGAGTTTGAGAAAGCTCCGGGAATTGGTGATGAACAGGGAAGCCTGCTGTGCCGCAGCCCATGGGGTTGCAAAGAGTTGGACATGACTGAGCGACTGAACTGAACTGAACTGAACTGAATTGTGTCAATATCTTTTATCTTTATTTTCTAAAATCTTCACTCAGATTCGGGAATTCATTGTTAGAACGTTCTTCTTGATTTCAATCTAAATAATACAGATCCATTGTAGTTAGAAATGTTTACCTTTTATACTCAGTACTTAGAAGAGAATATGCTCATACCTCTCCTGTGTTCTCACTGTTAGAAACACATTCACCTTTCTTTGAGACTGTCAGGCAGATCTATCATGACACAGGGTATTTATTTACAGTTTATGTGACAAACACTGTCAGAGAAAATAACAGGTAAATAAACAGTTCATGATATGCAGGCTATGTTTGCATAGAAGGTTTTCTATTTTGGGGAATTATTAATTTAGAAGTGCCCATTTATAATAAAAATATCAAATTAACTTATCCAACAAATTACCTTTCAATTTAAAACAATTAGAAAAAGAAAGGGAAGAAACTATGCAATGGTCATGTCATGTTTTTTTATTTATTTTTTTTACAGAAATCAATGTAAAACCTTTTGGTATACTGAAGAGATTATAGTTTAGGTATTGAAGTGGACTGCTACAAGTCTCCCTGTATGAGTTAAATCACCTAAAGGCAAGTCATTTAGCTCTCTGTCTCAGCTTCTAGTCTATAAAGCATGAAAATAATACTACCTACCTTAGACATTTTTTGTCAGAATTAAAAGGATTTTCATAGATGAAAGCTATAGAAGAGTCCTTCAAATAAAATAAGTGCTAAATGATTTTTATTGTTCTTTTACTAAGGAAAAATACACATTGGGGCTTCCCTGGTAGCTTAGCTGGTAAAGAATCCATCTGCAATATCGGAGACCCTGGTTCAATTCCTAGGTTGGGAAGATCCCCTGGAAAAGGGATAGGCTACCACTCCAGTATTCTTTCTTGGGCTTCCTTGGTGGCTCAGATGGTAAATAATCCACCTGCAATGTGGGAGACCTGGGTTTGATCCCAGGATTGGAAAGCTCCCCTTGAGGAGGGCATGGTAACCCACTCCAGTAGTCTTGCCTGGAGAATCCCTATGGACAGATAAACCTGGCAGGCTACAGTCTATGAGGTCGCAGAGAGTCAGACATGACTGAGCAACTAAGTGCAGAGAGCAAAACATTTATCCAAGACATTTTAACAACTTATATCAAATTACTAATAAAGATGAAATATGTCACTGGTTTTATTATTCACACAACTCAATACTTTTTAATGCACAAAAATTTATTAATGCATAAAAATTAAATAGTGTTATCTAAATACTCAAAACAAAGTGTGTGTGTTTGGTGTATGTGTTTCTGTTAGTTGCTCAGTTATGTCTGACTCTTTGTGACTCCATGGACTGTAGTTTGCTAGGCTCCTCTGTCCATGGGATTCTTCAGGCAAGCATACTGAGGTGGGTTGCCATGCCTTTCTCTAGGGGATCTTCCCGACACAGGGATTGAACCCAGGTCTCCTGCATCACAGGCAGATTCTTTACCATCTGGGCAAATCAAAATGATAAGTTCAAATAAATTAAAAAAAACTAATCAAATAACTGTGGCCTCATCAAATGAGGAATATGCAAAGTTCAAGCAGTCTCATAAGTACATTAATGTTAATATGCTGGGCATCATTCTTAATTTTAATTTTGGGAATTATTTTTGTCATATAGATACATAATTTTGTGGTAATTTTTCTCAAGTTTATTCAGACACATGCAAAATATACTTAGTGAAAAACTCCAAACAATATTTCTTATAGTCTTTCCATCTATGTTTATGAAAGTGAAGCCAAACATAGTAGCTATATTTCATATTTGAAACAAAACATATATGGAGAGGAAATAATTAATCACTCCAGGCATGGGTATTGATGAAAAATTGTAGGACTCTTCACAATTGGAGAGATTATGTGATTTTCCCCCTGAAATGCATTACAACAGACTTCAAAGAGTTGAAGTATGGCAAAAATCAATGAATAATATTTATTCATGATTGCTTTTGAGGAAATGCTTTATTAATTTTTGTAATTGTTCACTTTGAGATAGCAAGATCACTTGTTGGAAATTTTGAAGGATATCATAACTTAGAGGAGAATCAGTACCGCTAATATTTTTTAGTGCAATCTCTTCTATAAATTTGAATTTATATGATTTATATGATTATATTGTTAACACAGCAATGGTGATTACATCTTATTTCAGGGAATATACCTTAGCATGTCTGATGCAAAATATAATGTCTTATTTCGGTTCTTATTATAAATCAGATAAGATAAATTGCAAGATATATGATGGTTGTGCTTAGTTTCTCAGTTGAGTATTGTTTTAAATACTCCAAACAATGTGTGTAGTGTTTGTGTTAGTTGCTCAGTCGTATCTGACTCTTTTTGACTCCATGGACTGTGGTTCACCAGGCTCCTCTGTCCATGGGATTATCCAGGCACGCATACTGGTGTGGTTTGCCATGCCTTTCTCCAGGGGATCTTCCCAACCCAGGGATCAAACCCAGGTCTTCCACATTGCAGGCAGATCTTTTTACCATCTGAGCCACCAGGGAAGCCCATGGAGGTTACTACTGTTAAATCAAAATTCAATAAAGTTTCATAAAGTTTTACATGTATGTATCTGTGCAAATTCACCACAAAGGGTCATCCAAGTACAGAGTATTTAATCCCTATCAAATATAAAAAGAAGTTGTTTACTAGTTCACATCAATATTCTGGTCTTTCTATAACCAAGAATACAGAAGTGTTTCTATTAATCATTCTTTCACTTTTTTTTTTTTTTGAAGGGTTTACTTATCTATTCCCCAGCTTTTCTTTGATGCTCTATCCCACATTTGATTCCCTTTTCAATTGTTATGGGACATCAAGACCCTTACAGAAAATAATGGAACATAATAAATAGAAATTTGCTTTAATCAATTAATTAGACTTTCACAGAACACAAGTCAGTCTTGCCACACATTATCATCACAAATACACCTTTAATACAAGAAAAGTCAGGAGTTAAGGAAACTAATCAGCTAGAATTGATTAATTGAGAGATGATAGTTTTTTGCTTTTTTACTATAGAATAAAAAATAATTTAAAGCAATATTAATATTCAGTGAATAAAAGTTATGTTTACTAGAAATATCTTGTAAAAAGTTAGAAGGCAGGGAAAAAACTGGAAGAAATAATAAGCCATGAAAATAATTCATGAAAATGTAGTATTTAGAACCAATGTAATAAACTGATAAGTAAAGGAATACAAATAGCCAATAGAAGATTAGGCAAAAGGACAGACATTTCACAGATGATAAAACAGTACTATGGATAATAGTTTTAGGGTGGATTCATGGATATTAATGTTATTTAGTTCATATTTACATTCAGGTTACATATGTATGAAGTGATGCATGATCAAAATTAAAATACATTTATTGGTTTATAGAATAATGAGTGGAATTATACATATAAACAGCATGATTTATACTGTTATGAGAGTTTCTTTATAAAAAAAATATCTGAAGTATTCCATTATTGGTATAAGATTTAAAGAAAAAAGATGACAGGTCAACTAAACATTAGTTCTACTAACATGGGAAAATTATGTTTATTCCACCACAAGACTAATGAAAGTTTCTTTCATTTTAGCCAAAATGAGATAATTAAAAATAATAATAATTAAGTAATTAAATTGATAGAACACCAGAAAAGAGAGAGTATCACACAGATCAAATATTACATGTTTGTTTGTTTTTCCTAAATCAATGACTGGGTATTCTATCAGCAATAATTGCAGGGCAGATTTTTGCAAGACTCTGTATTAAGCTAGGAGGCAAAGGACAATGGGCCTGGGGAAGAAAGTTGCAGATTTCAGTTGTTAATATGTTGAGTGTGAGTTTCCTGTCTTATATCCAAGCAGTTGTGTCTACTGTTTTGTTCCATATTCCATTCCAAAGTCTAGGAGAAGCTAGGATGCAAAGGTAGGTTTTGGAAGAGTTAGAAGATGGATGAAAATTGAAGCCATGGAGGTCAGTGAGATAGCCAAGGAGGAAATTTGTAACATTAGGAAAGATGAAGACTTAGGAGAGACATGTAAGGAATGCAAACTGAAGTTTGGGAAACATGGCCAGTATAGTAAATTATAAAGTGCTTTTATAGCCATAAAATGAAGGAGGGAACATTGGTAGTTTACCACAAGATGACTGAGGTGAGGAAGTGGGTGGGAGGTAGTTACCTAGGGGAGAACAGAGTTTACTTACTGCTTAACACTACAGCATATTTTCAAATACTTATGGATAAATCCAGAAGACAAGTAGGTAAAGATAAGAGCCTGTGGTTAAAGAAATCCCTAGAAAGACAGAAGAGCATAGAATCTGGCAGAGATGAGGAAATTAGATTTTGGTTGTGGGAGAAACTGTTATCCATTTACATTTTCTTTTACTCTTCTTTTTTTCCTCTTTCCTTTTCTCCATCTCTCTTCTTCCCTTTCCCTTGCTTCCTTCTCCTACTCTCTTTTGTTTTTTAGAGGAATTTGATCTAGTTCCTATCTGAGGCATTTTATTTTCTCTCTGAAATGAGAATGATCATCTGAAAGTGAGAGGATTAGATAGCATTTAATGGGATTGGAAAAGTATTTGGAATAGAAAATCAACCACAGTTGGGGGCTTAAAAGGATTTTCAGGTGGTAGTGCAGTCTGGTTTGATACTACTGTCCTCCAAATATTTATACTGAGAAAAAGCAGCCTCCAAGTCTGCACATATGTGAACAGTGAGTAGTGAAAACTAAATTAAAGCATAGATCAATTCCTTATGTAGTTGGAATATGGTTCTGCATTAAATTTTAGTTATTTTTTTATTATCTGCCAAATATTCACAATATTCAAACGGCATTACCATCTGAAAATGGCAAAAGGAAAATAGAAGCTGTTTCTACCAGCAAGTAGATTTGCAAATGTTGTAAAATTTCCTTTTCACTTTTTATAACTCAATTCTCCTCTTCACAGCTTGTGCCATTCCTGAATCATTATAGTATAGTTGTTACATTTATTTACTCCTCATTTAAAATTGAGTGTATATAACAACATTCTCAGAGGTATTGTCTAGGAAGGAAATCCCAGAATACATCAAACTTTATCTTCTTAAATACATTCTTATATTCTTAAACATTTTGGTATACATAAGCCTTTCAGCTTTGGAACAGTCTTTGTTGTAGACTCAGTTAGCATAGTCCATGTTTGTCCCAAATATTTTAGTATTGGTAAGTTTTGTGATCTTAGCATCTGTTCAATTAAAAAAAATCATGTGTTACAACCTGCTGTATGTATTTATCAAAACTACAGTGTGTGGAAAGGGATTTGCATAATTGGAAATAAATCAGCTGTTTTGTTAAACTACTGGAATGTGAAATTCTGACAGGTAACACAAAGAGCATTTCGCTATATAAATATTTTCAGAAAGCAAAATGTTTACTTTCTCAAGCTTCCAGACTGGAATGGAGAATAACAAATAAAGCTTCTAGTTCAATTTTCCATTTATAGCCTGCAAGTTTAAATTTTAAATCCCCAGTAGATATAATTACAGGAAAAAAATGAAAAAGAAGAGAGCTAATCTTTGAAATTTGCCCCTAAGTAATATCTAACATTGTATATATAATGTTAGATGTTTCCTATATATATATATATATATATATATATATATATATATATATATATAGCTTATGTTTTGCAAATAAAAAGCAACTTAACATACAAACATATTCATTGTCACAGAGTTCCACATCATTTTAATTCATATCTCTTAGAAATGTGTATTGGACTGTCAGTTAAAGTTGAAGACTTTCCATTGCTGATTTTCACAATGAAAAGCACAGTGTAGATTTCTTGTAGCGAAGTCTACCATCAGCTTAGTATTCTGCATTCCTACTTCTGACCTGCTAACCCTTAGTGAGCACACATACTGAACAGTGAAAACAAGAACTGAATTTGCTTTTAATTACCTGTCTTTTTTATTTATTCTTCTAGGAGAGATTGAGTCTGGAAGCTCCCTATAGGTCTTCTCTGTAATCATTAAGCATTTCAAGGAGCAGTTGGTTTATATTAAAAGTTCAATAGTGCATAACTCTTTCCCTGCATCTTCTGAAGTAAAATAATTCACTCTTGTTTAGGTGTTATATGAGACACCATTTCATTGAAGAGGCACAGAAAATTAATGAGTTCAAAGCCAGTTGAGCTATATTTTCAAACAATAAAAGCAGTGAACTAGATATACATTGTTCACTTTCTGCTCTAAAGGCATTATAATTGTGCTACATATTTGTCTGTAAAGAAATAAAACCACATCAACATGACCCTCAGGTCAACAAACATTCAAGCCACCAAAATACTGAAGCTGGTAGAGAGCCTACTTGGACCAGAATTCAAAACTATAAACCAGAGGAAACTAATGCCTTGGATTTCCAAAGAAGTGGAATGAAAATGGTGAACTTTAAATGCAAAGAAGTTAGTTTTAAATAAAAACATAGATGGGGAAAGAACATTTTTAGAAGTTACTTCTACCAGCATTATTTGGATGGATCATATCCAGTGCGAATCTTATCCTAGAAATAAAGGTATATTTTGTTTGCCCAGAGCAAGATAAATCTTCATTAATTCAACTTAACTAAGACTAACAATGCCTTTAAAATTTGCTTTTTATCAAAATAGATTTTTAATTAAGGAAAAAAAAAAAAAAAACCCATATCTCACTTTAGTCAGATCTTTGGAGGCATGGTGAATTTTAAGTTTCTAATACTGAGTAAGCATGATTAATTATTCTAATCCTTTCAAACTATTCTACTGATGTTAAGAATATGTTTAATATTTTCTATCTGAATAAAGTGTAAAAATTCCCCAAATGTGTAACTCTTCAATGTTATTATACTTAGTTTGTATGCCTTTGTGTATACGGTCTTCTCAATTTTTCTAAAATTCTTTACTGTAGTTTTCAAGAGGTTCTGGGAATAATATTTTTTTTTGGTTTAGAATGGTTTCTATAATATTTTTCTGCTTTAATTTTAATGATAATTAAATAAATTTAATAAAAGGGTAATTTATGATTCAAACTTTTTGGTTTGCTTTTTTTTTATAATGGATAAAATGTGTCTTATATTGCATTTTTGCTGTTTATTTTCTTTAGAAAATAAACTTTAGAGCAATTTTAAGTTTATGGAAAAATGAATGGGAAGTACAAAGAGTTCATATGTACTCCCTTACTCCACCTCTCCCTCAGTTTCCCCTATTATTAACATGGGCTCATCAATGTGGAACATATCTTACAATAGAGGAGCAAGTGTTACATTATATGATACATTATTACTAATTAGAGATCATAGTTTTCATTAGGGTTCACTCTGTTGTACACTCTAAAGGTATGGATAAACCTATGAGGACACATCCACCATTTAAGTATCATGAAGAATAGTTTTACTGTCCAAAAAATTCCCAGTGCTTCCTCCTTCTCCCAAACCCTTGGCAATCACCGATTTTTTTTTTTCCCCTGACTCTCTAGTTTTGTCTTTTCCAGAATGCCAGATAGTTCAAATCAGAGAATGCATCTTTTTCATACGGGATTCTTTCACTTAGTCCTACACATTTAAGTTTTGCCCCATGCTCTTTTTAATGACTTGATAACTCATTTTCTTTTAGTTCTGAATGGCTTTCCATTGTATGGATGTACCACATTTGTTTATCAATCCACTGACTGAAGTACATCTTGATTGTTTCCAAGTTTTGCAATTATGAAAAAAGGTTCTGTAAACATTCTTCTTGTGGACATACATTTTCAGTTCCTTTGGAAAACACTAAAGAATGCAATTACTGTACTATATGGTAAAAACATGTTTAGTTTTGTAAGAAACTGCCAAACTATCTTCCAAATAGGATATTTACCTTTGCTTCATATTCTCACTATCATTTGGTGTTGTATTTAAGACATTCTAGTAAGTTTACAATGTCACCACATTGTTATTTTAATATGGTATTACCTAATGAAATGTGATATTGAACATCATTTTAATATGCTTATTTCCCACATATAATCTTCTTTGATACAGTTTCTTTTAGTAGCTTTTACCCACATTTTAACTGGGTTGTTTGTTTTCTTATTATTGAGTTGTAAGAACTCTTTATATATTTTAGATACAACTTCTATCACACATACACACACACACACACACACACACACACATACATATATTTCCAAATGTTTTCTCCAAGTCTGTGACTTATCTTTTCGTTCTCTTAATAAAGCCTGTTGCAAAGTAATATTTTAGTAATAATTAAGATCAAATTATTTTTTTCCCACTTGGACAGTGCTCTTGGTACTAAATCTATTAATAAAAAATCATCAGTAGGGTCATCCTGGTGGCTCAGTGGTAGCAAATGCCCCTGCCAGTGCAGGAGACACAGGTTTGATCCCTATTCTGGGAAGATCCCACAAGTCACAGGGAAACTAAGCCCATGTACCACAACTATTAAGCCTAGTTCTGAAGTCCTGGGAGCCACAACCATTGGGCCCACGTCCTGCAACTGCTGAAGCCCAGGCACCCAGGAAACTGCTCTGCAACAAGAGAAGCCACTGCAGTAGGAAGCCTGTGTGCTGCAACTAGAGAATAGTTCTCACTCACTACAACTAGAGAAAAGCCCATACATCAAGGAAAACCCAGTACAACCAAAAAAAAAAAAAAAAATCATCAGGAAACTCAAGGCCACCTAAACACTATCTCATTGTACATTCTAGGAGATTCACATTTTGCATTTCCCTTGATGTGTATAATACATTTTGAGATAATCCTGTGAAATGTGTAAGACATTTATTTTTGCATATGGATGTCCAGTTGTTCCAGTCATTTATTAAAAAGAATATCCTTTCTCCATTTAGTTGCCTATGCCCCTATGTCAAAAAGCTTCCCTGGTGGCTCAGAGGTTAAAGCGTCTGCCTGCAATGCGGGAGACCTGGGTTCGATTCCTGGGTTGGGAAGATCCCCTGGGGAAAGACATGGCAACCCACTCCAGTATTCTTGCCCGGAGAATCCCATGAATGGAGGACCCTGGTGGGCTACAGTCCATGGGGTGACAAAGAGTCGGACATAACTGAGCGACTCCACTTTCACGTTCACTTTCTATGTCAAAGATCATCTGCTCTTATTTATATGGATCTATTTCTGGGCTCTCTATTTTGTTCCATTAATTATTTGTGTATATTTTTGGTAATACTATCATATCTTCATCACTACAGCTTCATGCAGCTTTATAGTGAGACTTGAAGTTCAGTCGTGTCAGTCATATGCTTTTCTTTTGCTTTCTCTATTAATCTTCTGTTTTTTATTACTGGTCTTTCACTTTTCAATATAAACTTTAGAATAAGTCATTATTAAATTTTGAAAAGGAGAAATAGTCATGTTGAAAATTTCAGAGATTTAATATTAATATTATGCTGTTAATTATTAGTTAAAGATAAATTCTATATTTGTTTCAATCAAATAATATTAACAGTCTATTAAGGAACCATTGTCTGAAACCACTTGCCCTGGCGAGGCACAATTGTGAGTTATTTTACAACAGGAGGTCCCAATAAGGAGCACAGAACTAACAAGCTATAGCCAGCCAGATGAATTTGGGATGGGCCAAAAGGGAGGAAGACATTCCAGTCCATAATATATCCTTCTAACTACTTTCCTTCTAACTACCAGATACCTTTGTGCTAGAATCCATCTTGGATGAGAGAGGAAGGATCCTGAGTCAGACCGCATATGGTCCAAGTAAGACGACTGGCCAGAGACAACCTGGAAACTAACCCCATTGCCATAAAACCTGAGACTGCAAGCCAGCTGGCAGAGTGATTCTCCTGGGTTCCTTTACTCAAGTGCTCTCTGCCCAGGGCTCCCCTTTCCATTGATATTCAATGACATACATTTGATTTCAGTGATTTTAAAATAATCAATGATAGAAATAATACAGAACAACAAAAAGAAAATTGTTATTTTTGTACTTTTATTTATTCTACATGATGGACACTGTATAACCATTCATTTTTACTCATGAGAATATTTTAAGTCAAATATTTTTGTACTGTACCATCATTCCAATCAAGGAAACAGACAAGTATATTTTTGTCCTTGGTAAAGTGGCTGAAGTATGTCTTATGAATTATTGTTCACCTAGTAAATATGTGCACAATAAATGATATCTGTTCATTGAAGAAAATAGAGATGTTGGCTTCTGGTGCATTTTTAGCTTTCATGTCCTTAAAAACTCAATGACTTTTGCACAGCAAAGGAAGCCACAAACAAAACAAAAAGTCAGCCCTCTTGATTGGAAGGAAATATTTACAAACAAAGCAACTAACAACAGATTAATCTCCAAAAAATACAAACAGCTCATGCAGCCCAATATTAAAAAACAAACAACCCAATCAAAAAATAGCCAGAAGATCTAAATAGGCATTTCTCCAAAGAAGACATACAGATGGCCAAGAAGCATATGAGGCTTAACATCACTAATTTTTAGAGAAATACAAATCAAACTAAAATGAAGTATCACTATACACTTTAGAATGGACATCATCAAAAAACAATCTACAAACAACAAATGACAGAGAGGGTGTGTACAAAAGGGAATCCTCCTACACTGTGGGTGGGAATGTAAATTGCTGCAACTGTTATGCAGAAGGGTATGGAGATTCCTTAAAAAAACTAAAAATAGAACTACCATACATAGCAATCCCACTCCTAGACATATACCTAGAGAAAACCATGATTCAAAAAGGTACCACCAAATGTAAATAGTGCTCCCTGCAGCACTATTTACAATAGCCAGGACATGGAAGCAACCTAAATGTCCACCGATGGAGGAATGGATAAAGAAGATATGGTACATATATACAATGCAATATTGCTCAGTCATAGAAAAGAACACAATAATGCCATTTGCAGCAACATTGATAGACCTAGAGATTTTCATACAAGTTGAAGTAAGTCAGACATTGAAAACCAAATATATGATATTGCTTACATGTGAAATCTTAAAGAAAGTACAAATGAACTTACTTACAAAACAGGAGTAAAATATGTAGAAAACAAACTTACAGTTACCAGAGGATGGGAGACTGGGATTGACGTATACACACTACTATATATAAAATGGAGAACAAACAAAGACGTATTATATAGCGCCGGAAACTCTACTTAATACTCTGTGATGACCTATACAGGAAAAGAATCTTAAAAAAGAGCTGATATATGTCTACGTAAAACTGATTCACTTTGCTGTACACCTGAAAATAATACAACATGGCAACTATGCTCCAACAAAAATAAAAAATAAAATAAAATATGAAGACAAACAAAAACCCTCAAACAATGAATACGTGGATTCTGTAATCATCCCCCTCATCCCAAGGGGAGAAAATAAAATCTTAGAGCTCTCAGGTTGAGCCCATGTACTCTGTACAATTGACAAAGTTATTCTGAAAAATATACATAAAAGAAGAATCGTAAAAAGTCTAGAGCTTTAGTCCCATTTCTCTCAGGCTAGCTGTGTGATCTTGACAAAGCTCCCAAGCTCTCTAGTTGATTTTATTTTATTTATAAAATGAAGAGGGCCTGTTATTTGATCCTAACGTCCTACTAAGATTTACATTTTCTATGAATCTCTCATGACAGCATTCCAAAGATACTAGGAAAATTAAAGAGAAGAACACTGATTTTTGAGGAGAAAATGTTACTGATTAAGAGCTTATAAAGTGTCAGCTATCCTTTTAAATGCTTTATGTTAATTAAAAAAGGAATGCTAGTTTTTTCCACTTGTACAAATGAAACAACTATAGAAGAGAGAAGTTAAGTAATGCATTTAAGGGGATCCAGCTTCTAAAGGTGACAGCCAAGACCTTAACCCAGGTAACTGAATCAAGAGCTATACTAACACTCCAAAACCCTGCACCTGTCAAATGTTCAACTCAGATTTCTTATTTTTATTGTGTTTACAGCAATATTTATTGGCTTGGCGAGACTTCAGCCAGAGGTTCAGAGATCTACTTAGTGTGGACTCTGAAGTATGACTACCTTAACCTAGATTTGCTCAAGAGTTTTTATAATAACTGGGTCTATTCTAATCAAAACTATATATTATATAAAAGTATGTCTCAAAACATAATCCACAGACAGCCTGCATTAACACAAATTTGAATGTGTTAAAATGCAGATTCTTAGGTCCCAACCTATACATACTTAATCCTTATACGAGGACTTGAGAAATGGGTAATTTAACTGTCAATCTAGATGATTTATACATTCTGAAATTTGAGTATCACTGCTATAGATGAAGTGAAGAATTCCTTAGTTTTCATTGTTCATTTTACACAATCCAATAATAATTTCAAACACGAAGATCCTAAAACACAAAGAAAAAACTGCAGTCATCCAGCCAAGCAGGCACATAGATAGCCATTTAAACATTCTTTCACTCAAGAGATTGACACTGACCTTTTACCATGTGCTTTGATTTTTCACATATTACAAAAGAAACTGAAGACAGAGGTTCAGCCTCTGTTAAGATTAATTTGACAAAAAATAAACCAAACAATTTTGAAAATATTTTGGTGAAAAATTTTAACAAGATTACAGTCCTTTGTTATTTAGCACCCATTCATCTAATATTTCAGCACTTGTACCAGGCCTGGGAAATTTAGAGGAGGCTACCTTGAGGCTGTATTTTCCAAAGAATTGTAAACATACCTAAGACCATCATCTTGCTATAGAAGTCTACATTTGTATAATTAGTGCACTATTATAACATAATAATAAAAAGTATTAAAATACTTAATGTATTAAAACACTTTAATGTGTTTCATGATGCCTACCTTTCCTTGATGTGATATAGCTGCTTTGACAGTAATTGTTGATGTCCTTATTAAATCTAAGGTCAATGTTAATTTAAACTGAGATGAGAGTCTTTTAACAATGACAGTGGCTAATGTCAGGAGTAGTACTTAGAACATCTGTTTTGAGTGTGGCAATTTCAGTTGTAATAGATTAGCCTCTGCTTCTGTGTAAGTGGTAAAAACAAAGGAAAACAGAGAGCCAACATGGTATTCTATGAGCAAATTTAAAATATAAAAGAACTGTAAACAAGTGTTCAAAATGAATACTTGGAAAAATAAACATGCCAAGTCTATTTTAACAATCACACTTCACTGTATCCATGGCAATACACTCCTCTAGGTTATCCAGCAGCTTGAAATTCAGCATTAAACAGAGACTAGAACAAGTGCAAAAGAATGCTCTGTAAATCTATTAGGAGTCAAACCTAGGTAGTGCTGTATGGACAATCTTCAAAGGATAGTTTCTTCAAAAATAAATTGGGGCAATGTAGCATTGCTGCTTTTATTTATAGATGAAACTCTTCTCAACTATGTTCCCTGAGCTCTTTGCCTTATCCTAAACTTGTTTCACTTTCTTTTCCCTAGTGAAGTTCTGTATGCTTTGGTTTTGTGAGAATTTTCCTTTTCTTTCCATTGAGCTGCTGAATTTAATGTAGTGCTCTTTGAGTTGCAGAGTGACCAGGTCTCACACCAGGGAGGGTAGCCTGTCTTTGGGTAGCTCTGATGGCAAACCTTAGGATAAAGTGTCAGGTCATAATTTCCATCCTGATATGTAAAGATTGGCACCATCAATCCTAACTTAACTTTGCTTTCCATTCTTCCAGGAACCTTGGCTTTGTGTTTTTATTTTTCATCTACCACCATTGTTTTAAAACAACTTATTATGTCATGTCTTAATAAGTAGTGACTTGGTTATTTTACGTTGGTAACATTTTATGTGGCTTTTGGCAGATTTTTTTCTTATTATTTCTTAAATAACTATAAGTAGTTTGAGAAGCAGAAAGTTAAGTGTTCATCAGGCCATTATCTATTTAACAAGACAGTAAAAATTTAGGAACTCTGGGATTACTTGGCATAAACAATTAATCAATACTCAACAGTAATTTCAATCTTTTTTCATGGACTCTCAGCTTTGGGAAGTTTATCAAGTAGAGCTCTCACAGGCTCAATACTATTTCTCACCATTTTTTCCCCTAAGCTTGTCAGGCTTGATATTTCCCCTAGAGTCTCTAAAGGTCCAACAGATCACCATCATTGTGGCCATTTAACCACTGACGGCACCCCACTCCAGTACACTTGCCTGGAAAATCCATGGATGGAGGAGCCTGGTGGGCTGCAGTCCATGGGGTTGCGAAGAGTCAGACACGACTGAGTGACTTCACTTTCACTTTTCTCTTTCCTGCATTGGAGAAGGAAATGGCAACCCACTCCAGTGTTCTTGCCTGAAGATTCCCAGGGACCGGGGAGCCTGGTGGGCTGCCGTCTATGGGGTCGCACAGAGTCGGACACGACTGAAGTGACTTAGCAACCACAGCAGATAAATACTTTGCAGAGTGTGGTGTAAAATGCTTCTCTGGGAAATCCACCTCCACATATGTAACTTTCTTTTCAGAAGTGACATTCCAGTATGCGCTGCTGCTGCTGCTAAGTTGCTTCAGTCGTGTCCGACTCTGTGCGACCCCCTAGACGCCAGCCCACCAGGCTTCACTGTCCCTGGGATTCTCAAGGCAAGAACAGTGGAGTGGGTTGCCATTGCCTTCTCCAAGGCGTGAAAGTGAAAAGTGAAAGTGAAATTGCTCAGCAGCTCCATGGACTTCAGCCTACCAGGCTCCTCCGTTCATGGGATTTTCCAGGCAAGAATACTGGAGTGGGTTGCCACTGCCTTCTCCACTAGTATGTTCTACTAAGCTACAACTCTGTGTCTCTGAGTCTGTCTGTCTCGCTCTCCCTCTGACATATTCAGTATTATTTTACTTTTTTTCATGGGTCACATAACCAAAACTTGGGACAGAGCTTTTTGAAATCTATTTCTAAGAAAACAATAATCTGAAACTCAAGAAACTAAAATAATCATCTAGTTTTTTAAGTGGACCAAAAGTACTACACTGTCTACATTTTAAGTAGTAAAATGTGGACAAAGTAACAGGGAGACCATGTAAATCTCTGTAACTGATCTGAGTTCAGTTCAGTTTAGTTCAGTCACTTAGTCATGTCCGACTCTTTGAGACCCCATGAATTACAGCATACCAGGCCTCCCTGTCCATCACCAACTCCCGGAGTTCACTCAGACTCATGTCCATCTAGTCGGTGATGCCATCCAGCCATCTCATCCTCTGTCGTCCCACTTTCCTCCTGCCCCCAATCCATCCCAGCATCAGAGTCTTTTCCAATGAGTCAACTCTTCACATGAGGTGGCCAAAGGACTGGAGTTTCAGCTTTACCATCATTCCTTCCAAAGAACACCCAGGACTGATATCCTTTAGAATGGACTGGTTGGATCTCCTTGCAGTCCAAGGGACTCTCAAGAGTCTTCTCCAACACCACAGTTCAAAAGCATTAATTCTTCGGTGCTCAGCTTTCTTTAAAGTCCAACTCTCACATCCATACATGACCACTGGAAAAACCATAGCCTTGACTAGATGGACCTTTGTTGACAAAGTAGTGTCTCTGTTTTTTAATATGCTGTCTATGTTGGTCATAACTTTTCTTCCAAGCAGTAAGCATCTTTTAATTTCACGGCTGCAATAACCATCTGCAGTGATTTTGGAACCCAGGAAAATAAAGTCAGCCACTGTTTCCACTGTTTCCCCATCTATTTCCCATGAAATGATGGGACCAGACATCATGATCTTAGTTTTCTGAATGTTGAACTTTAAGCCAACTTTTTCACTCTCCACTTTCACTTTCATCAAGAGGCTCTTTAGTTCCTCTTCACTTTCTGTCATAAGGGTGGTGTCATCTGCATATCTGAGGTTACTGCTATTTCTTCCCTCATCTTGATTCCAGCTTGTGCTTCCTCCAGCTCAGCATTTCTCATGATATATTCTGCATATAAGTTAAATAAGCAGGGTGACAATATGAAGCCTTGACATACTCCTTTTCATATTTGGAACCAGTCTGTTGTTCCATGTCCAGTTCTAACTGTTGCTACCTGACCTGCATACAGGTTTCTTAAGAGGCAGGTCAGGTGGTCTGGTATTCCCATCTCTTTCAGAATTTTCCACAGTTTATTTTGATCCATACAGTCAAAGGCTTTGGTATAGCCCATAAAGCACATTTGAAAGATAAAAGATCATCATGATCAAGTAGGCTTTATCCCAGGGATGCAAGGATTCTTCAACATACACAAATAAGTCAGTGTGATACACAATGTTAACAAATTTGACAGATAAAAATCATATGATGATCTCAATAGATGTGGAGAAAGCCTTTGAAAAAAATTCAACACCCATTTATGATAAAACTCTCCAGGAAGTAGAACTAGAGGAACATACTTCAACATAATAAAGGCCATATGTCATGCTATGATTTTTCCAGTGGTCATGTATGGGTGTGAGAGTTGAACTATAAAGAAAGCTGAGAGCTGAAGAATTGATGCTTTAAAACTGCGGTATTGGAGAAGAGTCTTGAGAGTCTCTTGGACTGCAAGGAGATCCAACCAGTCCATCCTAAAGGTGATCAGTCCTAGGTGTTCATTGGAGGGACTGATGGTGAAGCTGAAACTCCAATACTTTAGCCACCTGATGCTGAGAGCTGACTCATTGGGAAAGACCCTGATGCTGGAAAAGATTGAGGGCAGGAGGAAAAGTGGATGACAGAGGATGAGATGGTTGGATGGCATCACCAACTCGATGGACATAAGTTTGGGTGGACTTGGGAGTTGGTGATGGACAGAGAGTCCTGGCATGCTGCAGTTCATGGACTCGCAAAGAGTCATATAGGACTCAGCGACTGAACTGATCTGAACTGATGACAAACCCACGGCAAACATTATTCTCAATGGTGAAAAACTGAAAGAATTTCCTCTAAGATGAAGAAAAACAGGTTGGTTGATAATGTTATTGTTTAAACAAATGTGCCACATTTGTTAATTTGTGGAAATGAAGGTGAAGTCCATGTATCTAATTTGCAAACTACACCTCATCTCCCTCATTTATGCCTGCAGGTTTATGCACCAAAGTCTGAAGGTGTGGATTCCAGATCCTGCAGTATTGTATTAAGAGATTTTACATTTTGTAATTTATATGTCATTTTAATTTCCCACTCCTAAAACTAGAAAATAACTAGAAAAGTCCAACTGCACATTTCTGTTTTCTAAGGATCCTTCTCAGAACTGATGGAAGACATTATTTGCATATATTCACCTTGGTCACATTCTTTTTTTCTTTAAATTATGGTTAACTAATCCAGTCTTGGACCATTAAGCCTTATGGTGCTTTCTCTCTTATGTACTTGAGTTCACTGTATTAGTTAAGATTAGTTAACATTAGTTAAGAGTTTAAAACACTATAAAAATGAGAACCTCAAATCACAGTGGCTTAAAGATGCTAAAAATCTATTTCTTTTATAAATGTTTCAAGGTTAAAAGCAAGAGATTCCAGAAAAACATCTATTTCTGCCTTATTGACTATGCCAAAGCCTTTGGCTGTGTGGATCACAATAAACTGTGGAAAATTCTGAAAGAGATGGGAATACCAGACCACCTGACCTGCTTCTTGAGATATTTGTATGCGGGTCAGGAAGCAACAGTTAGAATTGGACACGGAACAACAGACTGGTTCCAAATAGGAAAAGGAGTACGTCAAGGCTGTATATTTTCACCCCGCTTATTTAATTTACATGCAGAGTACATCATGAGAAACGCTGGGCTAGAAGAGGCAGAAGCTGAAATCAAGATTGCCGGGAGAAATATCAATAACCTCAGATATGCAGATGACACCACCCTTATGGCAGAAAGTGAAGAGAAACTAAAAAGTCTCTTGATGAAGGTGAAAGAGGAGAGTGAAAAAGTTGACTTAAAACTCAATATTCAGAAAACGAAGATCATGGCATCTGGTCCCATCAGTTCATGGGAAATAGATGGGGAAACAGTGGAAACAGTGTCAAACTTTATTTTTGGGGGCTCCAAAATCACTGCAGATAGTGATTGCAGCCATGAAATTAAAAGACGCTTACTCCTTGGAAAGAAAGTTATGACCAACCTAAATAGCACATTGAAAAACAGAGACATTACTTTGCAAACAAAGGTCCGTCTAGTCAAGGCTATGGTTTTTCCAGTGGTCATGTATGGATGTGAGAGTTGGACTGTGAAGAAAGCTGAGTGCCGAAGAATTGATGCTTTTGAACTGTGGTGTTGGAGAAGACTCTTGAGAGTCCTTCGGACTGCAAGGAGATCCAACCAGTCCATTCTGAAGGGGATCAGCCCTGGGATTTCTTTGGAAGGAATGATGCTAAAGCTGAAACTCCAGTACTTTGGCCACCTCATGTGAAGAGTTGACTCATTGGAAAAGACTCTGATGCTGGGAGGGATTGGGGGCAGGAGGAGAAGGGGACGACAGAGGATGAGATGGCTGGATGGCATCACTGACTCGATGGACGTGAGTCTGGGTGAACTCCGGGAGTTGGTGATGGACAGGGAGGCCTGGCGTGCTGTGATTCATGGGGTCGCAAAGAGTCAGAAAGGACTGAGTGACTGAACTGAACTGAACTGAAATAGTCTGGAAAGACTAATCTAGAGAGTCATTTAGTGATTCAGGTTCCTTCCACCTTGGACCTCTACAATTTTCTAGGGTTTGGTCTTTATCGTCATGATCACACCAGAGTTTATACCATCTTAATTACAGAAAGAGAAACAAATATGGAGGAGCCCATACCTATCAATGGGCTAAAACTGATAATGACACATCTCACTTCTGTTTATTGATTGACAAAAAGTTAGTAATATGACTGCATTTACGCTGAAAGAAAGGCTTAAAGAGTACATTCAATATGGGTGTCTTTATGGCTACGTATAGTTCCATCCAATTGAGAAAAAATACAATGAAGTTGAAAGAAATGTGTTCTCTACCACAGACACATTTTATTTCCCATACCAGGCATGTTCTTCCTATTCCTTTCTTTCTCTAACTCCCAACCGATTTTTCATGATTCAATTTGAACAACACCTTAAACCTTCCCCAGTGTGACTTGCTTGCATTTTGTAGCCTCAGACTGTGATTACTGCCCCCATTATCTGATGAACAAATGTGCTGAGAACTCACGGTGTGCTCATATGTGCTATATTCCTGAAAATAATTGATAAGTCAGAGATACAATGTGTAATATCAGGGAACTACAATCCAATCTACATATTATGAATTGTTATAAAATTATTTATGGGGTCATGACTTCATTTAACAAATAGAGTGCTTTTTTTTTTTTTTTTTTTTTAGTAATGAGAGATATTTTTTTTTTGGTTTATTCCCAAGTGTTTTTCACTTTATTTTTTTAAATTGGAGGCTAATTACTTTACAATTTTGTGCTTTTAAAGAAAGTAAAATCAGTTCAGTTAACTCGTTCAGTTGTGTCCGACTCTTTGTGACCCCATGGAATGCAGCATGCCAGGCTTCCCTGTCAATCAGCAACTCCCAGAGTTTACTCAAACTCGTGTCCATGGAGTCTGTGATGCTGTCCAACCATCTCATCCTCTGTTGTCCCCTTCTCCTGCTGCCTTCAATCTTTCCCAGCATCAGGGTCTTTTCAAATGAGTCAGTTCTTTGCATCAGGTTCCCAAAGGATTGGAGTTTCAGCTTCAGCATCAGTCCTTCCAACGAATATTCAGGACTGATTTCCTTTAGGATGGACTGGTTGGATCTCCTTGCAGCAAGGGACTCTCAAGAGTCTTCTCCAACACCACAGTTCAAAAACATACATTCTTTGGCTCTCAGCTTTCTTTATGGTCCAACTCTCACATCCATACATGACTACTGGAAAAACCATAGCCTTGACTAGACGGACCTTTGTTGGCAAAGTAATGTCTCTGCTTTTTAATATGCTGTCTAGTTTGGTGATAACTTTTTTCCAAGGAGTAAGCGTCTTTCAATTTCATGGCTGTAGTCACCATCTGCAGTGATTTTGGAGATGGAAAAAATAAAGCCTGTCACTGTTTATATTGTTTCCCCAGCTATTTGTCATGAAATGATGAGAATGGATACCATAATCTTAGTTTTCTGAATGTTGAGATTTAAGCCAACTTTTTCACTCTCCTCTTTCCCTTTCATCAAGAGGCTCTTTAGTTCTTCTTCACTTTCTGCCATAAGGGTGGTGTCATCTGCATATCTGAGGTTATTGATATTTTTCCCAGCAATCTTGATTCCAGCTTGCACCTCATCCAGTCCAGCATTTTTCACGATGTACTCCACATATAAGTTAAATAAGCAAGGTGACAATATACAGCCTGATGTACTCCTTTCTCAATTTGGAACCAGTCTGTTATCCCATGTCCAGTTCTAACTGTTGCTTTTTGACCTGCATACAAATTTCTCAGAAAGCAGGTCAGGTCGTCTAGTATTGCCATCTCTTTAAGAATTTTCCACAGTTTGTTGCGATCCACATAGTCAAAGGCTTTGGCATAGTCAATAAAGCAGAATTAGATGTTTTTCTGGAACTCTCTTGCTTTTTTGATGATCTGCAGATGTGGGCAATTTGATCTCTGATTCCCCTGCCTATTCCAAATCCAGCTTGAACATCTGGAAATTCATGGTTCACATACTGTTGAAGCCTTTCCTGGAGAATTTTGAGCATTACTTTACTAGCATGTGAGATGAGTGCAACTGTGAAATAGTTTGAACATTCTTTGGCATTGCCTTTCTCTGGGATAGTAATGAAAACTGACCTTTTCCAGTCCTGTGGCCACTGCTGAGGTTTCCAAATTTGCTAGCATATTGAGTCCAGCACTTTCACAGCATCATCTTTTAGGATTTGAAATAGCTCAACTGAACTTCCATCACCTCCACTAGCTTTGTTTGTAGTGAATCTTCCTCAGGCCCACTTGAGTTTGCATTCCATGATGTTTGGCTCTAGGTGAGTGATCACACCATTGTGATCATCTGGGTTGTGAAGATCTTTTTTGTACAGCTCTTCTGTGTATTCTTGCCACCTCTTTGTAATTATCTTCTGCTTCTGTTAGGTCCATACCATTTCTGTCCTTTATTGGCTCATCTTTGCATGAGATGTTCCCTTGGTATCTCTAATTTTTCTGAAGAAATCTCTAGTCTTTCCCATTCTCTTGTTTTCTTCTATTTCTTTGCATTGATCACTTTCTTTTTTTTAAAGAAAGTAAAATAGCACTTACCATATTTACTTTTCCCTCACTATGCACAAGGTATTACAGTATACCTAAATATTTTTTAATTTAAACATTAATTAGAATAATATTTCCCTTACTATTACAATATATCTTAAATTTCGTTTAAATCTCACAGTAAAATTTTGGGTAAAATATTTGAAAGTACATTTAGATTTTAAGAGTTTTGATATATGAGTTGTTCAATTGTATGTTAAAAGTACATATTCAGTTCAGTTCAGTTCAGTTGCTCAGTTGTGTCTGACTCTTTGCGAGTATTTCAATCTGGGAATCATATTTTGATATATATCACATTGCTATTTCCAGACTGACGACTTCATAATTTTTAATATTTGATTTTCCTATTGTTTTTGCTTTTTAAAGGAGTATCTGCTTTCATTTCAGCAAGGTGGTAATAGTCACTTACTTTTAAACCCTTAACAAGATGGTCACCCCAAATTACCTAAATTTTAGACATCTATATCTAGTAAAATGTCTGATATTTCCTAAAGTTGCAGCAAAGTTTTCAGGATGTCATACTGTTCCTTACATTTTCAAGTATATAAATAATGGCCCTATATATTAAAAACAAATTTATTTTGTTTTTGTAATTGAGAACATTGATTATAATAAACTGTGATTTATCTAGAAAAATTAAAAAGTCAAAAAATAAATCCGAAATATTTTGGGTAGGAATTCTGTGTAGTTGTAGACAATATTAATGTTACATAAACACCTTTCAAAATTTCCTCCTCAAATGATAAAAAATAGCCTCACATCAATGGAAATTCTATATAAAATTACATCATAAATACTATTTGAAGACAGTGGAGCCAAAATAATTGTGTGTAAAAAGGGGTATAACTGGAAAGAATTAAACAAATTCATTTAAATTATGACAATATCATAAAATCAGCAAACAGAAACAACAGTCAATAGCAAATGGTTTTAAGAAATCATGAAACAAAATTGTACACTTGTACACTGAAGAAATTGATCTACTGGTCATAGCATTTTATCTGAAATATGTAAACATACAACTCAACATAAAAAAAAAAATCAAACAACCTGATTGAAAAATGAATAGATAGAAGATCTGAATAGACATTGTTCTAAAAAGAGCATGTATAAAGCAAACAGGCACATGAAAAGATACTCAATGTCACTAATCAAAATCACACTGAGATATCACCTCACATCTGTTCGAATGGCTATCATACATGTACCCCAATATTCACAGCAGCATTATTTACAAATGTCCAAATGAATGGATTAAGGAAACATGCACATATACAGAGTGGGTTACTATTCAGCCATAATAAAGAGGAAATTTTCCCATTTACAACAGCATGGATGTACTTGGAGGATATTATACTAAGTGAAATAAGTCAGGCAAAGAAAGGCAAGTATTGTATGATATCACATGTGAAAATTGAAAGAACACAACAAACTAGTGAATATAACAACAACAAAAAATAATACACAGACTCAAAGAAATAGAGAATAATCTAGTGGTTGCCAGTGTGGAGAAGAAAAGGGAGGGGGAGGGCAATCTAGGGGTAGGGGATTAAGAGGTACAAGCTATTAGGTAAGAAATAAGCTACAAGGATATATTGTACAACACAGGGAACATATCCAATATTTAATAATAACTGTATATGAAGTACAACCTTTAAATTGTGAATCACTATATTGTACATCTGTACCTTATATAATGTGCTCATGTTCATGCTCAGTTGTTCAGTGGCCTCTAACTCTTTGAGATTCCATGGACTGCAGCCCACCAGGCTCCTTTGTGCATGGGATTTTCCAGACAAGAATAGTGGAGTGGGTTGCCATTTCCTACTCCAAGGGATCTTCCCAACCAAGGGATTGAACTCACATCTCTTAGGTCTTCTGAAATAGTAGGTGGATTCTTTAACACTGAGCCACCTGGGAAGCCTAACTTATACAATATTCTACATCAGTTATATATCAATAAAAGTAGAGATGCAAAAAAATGGATCCTATACATTTTACAAAATATAAAAGATCTACTAAACAAGAAAACTTAACATGTTCCAAAAAGTTTATATAGTCAAAAAAAATTGAGATATGAAATGCCACCAATCAGAAATTTAAAGTAAGAGTGTATGTAAATGGACAATAAAAGAGAAAGAAATGAAAGAAAATATGAAAATTATCTCATAAATGTTCTATTATAAGTAAATCAATGAAGAGTATATTTAAATAAAAAGTAAACAAAGAATATTTTTAAAAGGCAAAAAAAAAGAGAACATAGCATCAAGAAGGAAAATGATTAGAGGGAAATTAATGGAGATGGAAGATAGTGAAAGAAAGAAGATGACTTCTATTATTGGAGCTGCTGAAAAATCTCACTGGTTGACTGAAAATATTATTCCAGAATAATTAACTATGTGACATATTTTACTAGGCCAGGGATAAATCCTCAAGGTCTCCAGCCATATTAAAGCAATTGTAAACAAGCCACAAACATTTTTATGTCAAAGCTATAGGTGGCACAGTGGTAGAGAACCCTCCTGCTAATGCAGGAGACACAGGAGATGAAGACATGGGTTTGATGCTTGGGTGGGGAAGACACCCTGGAAGAAGAAATGGCAACCACTCCAGTATTCTTTCTGGGAAAACCTCATGGACATAGGAGCCTAGTGGGCTACAGTCCAAGGGGTCACAAAGAGTGTGACATGACTGAGTGACTGGGCACAGACACATAAACAGTAAAGGAAAACTCAGATACATTTGTCTAAAGAAAAACGTCAATATCCATGGTACACTGCTTCTGATGCCTCTCAAAAAGATCCCCTTATTCTGATGCTTTCTCTTATTCATCTCCTTTTATAGTCCCCTACATAAGGGGAGTGTATGAGTCTTTGCTCAAAGGAATAGAATATGGCAAAACTGATGAAACTATCACCTTTGAGATTAGGTTACAAAAAGATCCTGGCTTCTACTACTCCTGATCTCTTGCTTCATCACTTGCACATTCAAAGGGAAGCCAGCTGCCATATAGTGAGCTGCTCTCTGGAGAGAGATTATAGAGCCAGACCACTGGCCTCCAGTCAACAGCCAGTGAGAAACAGACCTGAGATCCAACAACCTAGGGAGAACTGAATCTTGCTAACGACTTCACAAGAGAGCTTGGAAATGGGTTCTCTATGAGTTTTTTTTTCTTGAAAACAAGACTGTAGCCCTAATTGTCAACATGATTTCAACCTTGTATAATATCCTGAGTCAGTAGACCCAATTGAGTTGTGTCCAAATTCCTGACCCATGGAAACTAGCAGCTTTTTTGCCTTATTTTAAACAACTAAATTTTGACACAATTTATTATACAGAATTGGATAAATTAATAATCTATAAGGTATGAGACATAATAAAAATGTAAGATGGAAGACACAATAAACACATTTTTTTAATAACAGTTGGTTACCAGATTAAATATTTGCAATACATGCAACAAAAAGTGTTAGTATATACAATAACAACTTTTTTGAATTTGAGAGATAATCAAAAAAGATAAACATATTAATGAAGTCTCTCTCTCTCTCTATACATATATATATGAAGATATTCACACTAAGAATAATCCATAAAAATATAAAACTTAAAGTTCCAATGAATCAGAAGCTCATGCCACCCACTGCTCAGGATACTATAAATACTACATCCTTTAGGAAGACAATTTAAGACATAGGTATTAAAATACAAAATCTGTATTATCTCTGATTTGTAATGCTGAATGTAAAACTATAAACTACAAAATACTGTGAAAGTGTATTTGTATACACTTATATACATATATATATATATACACATGTATACTCAATGCAGAAAAATTTACAAAGGAAAAATATAGGGAGTAGAGTAATTGTTCATCAATTGAGAAATGGTTTTAAATGAATAAGGGTATATTTATATTATATAGTAGAATATTATGTCACTATGAAATTAGCTCTCTATATATTATGATGTTAATAAGTACCATGTCTTTAATTAATTCAAGGTATCATGTGATGCGTCATAAGATGTATAACACTGCTATAGAGTAAAAACTTTCATTGTTGGTTGGAGTGTATTTTTTCTTGGTCATTTAGATAACACAGCATCTATAAAAGATTTCCTCTGCCATCTAAAACTCTTCATTATCCCCTTGGAGCAACAGGATAGAAATTTTAGGAAGAAAAGTATTTCATACAATAATACTTATAGGTCTAAATATGAATTTCTAAATATAGTTTAAATACTTTATGAAAGCAACTCACATAATGTAAGAATACTTTTTAAATAAAATTATTACTAACCTTTTTCCTTACAAAATATTCCTACATTGGAAAAGACTCTGCTGCTGGGCAAGATTGAAGGCAGGAGGAGAACGGGACGACAGAGGATGAGATAGTTGGATGGCATCACCAATGCGATGGACATGAGTTTGAGTAGGCTCCAGGAGTCAGAGATGGACAAGGAAGCCTTGTGTGCTGCAGTCCATGGGGTCGCAAAGAGTCCAACACAACTGAGCGACTGAACTGAACTGAACTGATTACTAACCTTCTGATGAGATAAATTTCCTGCTATTTTATAAGTGGATAATTCTATAAGTGCAGTAACACTGAAATCCCATGTAGGAAACACACAAAGGATGTTTCATTTGACAAAAGTAATTCTCTTCATTTACAATGGAACAGAATCACCATTTTCTCAAAAGAATTAGATTTTACACAAAGCTTGTGAACACTCTACTTTCATTTACTTCTTAGCTGAATAACACTGAAGGTGGAAAATTAGTGTCTTATCTATAAATGTTAACAAAGTCAGTTACTAGTTACTGCAATCTAATACTGATTTTATCCATATGGATATAATAAAATAGAGCATTAAAGTAATTATATGTGTAATTCACTCCTATCTTCAATTCAAATGAGTGACTGGAATTAATCTGACAGCAGGTAATACAAAAATAATTTCTATGAAACGGATTTGTGATTTTTTTTCTGCAGCAACAGACTTACTACTTTAATTACACTTTCCTAACACAAATTAAATTAACTTTAATAAATTAATTTGCTAGTGAAAATTAAATTAATTTAAAGATTAATTTTAATACTCCAAACACTTGTCAACTGAAAGGAGAAAATTGAAGGTCAAAAGTTCATATCATGTGGTCTTAAGCTGGAATCATTTTTAGTTTTCTCACATAACACTGAAAGTGTATGAGTCATGTGTAGGAAAATTTAGTCAACTTAGCCATATAATTATCTTGTAAGATGCACATTTTAAAGCAATATAAAAAATATCCTAACATTTTACCAGTCAAGGAACTTATTGAAGAGTGTGACTGGCAGATTCAGGGAAAACTGAGAAGGCCAGTGTGTCTGTGCCAAGTGGCTGAGGATAGGAAATGGGAGAATGAATTCAGAGAGGTAACAGGCCATAAATAACTTTAGGGATCTCGAACTTTGAGTAAGATGAGAGATGCTAGAGAGTTTTACACAGAAAAGCAGCACAAACTGGTTTATAATGGGATCTTTCTGGAGATTGTTCTCTGAAAAACCTCTGGAGCAAGAGTAGAAGCAGGAAGACCAGTTAGGAGGTGTGAGATCATAGAAAGTACATATGTATATATAATTATGTATATGCTGCTGCTGCTACTGCTAAGTCGCTTCAGTCGTGTCCGACTCTGTGCGACCCCATAGACGGCAGCCCACCAGGTTCCCCCGTCCCTGGGATTCTCCAGGCAAGAACACTGAAGTGGGTTGCCATTTCCTTCTCCAATGCATGAAAGTGAAAAGTGAAAAGTGAAAGTGAAGTTGTTCGGTCGTGTCCGACTCTTTGCGACCCCATGGACTGCAGCCCACCAGGCTCCTCCATCCATGGGATTTTCCAGGCAAGAATACTGGAGTGGGGTGCCATTGCCTATATGTGCATAAACATGCATAAAAGTGTATATCTATCTATATCTATCTATCTACCTATGTGTGTGTGTGTGTTTATACACATACTTGTCCTTGGTTTCTAGAATGGAACTTCTAAAATGCTTGCAATTTTCTAATGTATAGGAGCACTAGGGGCATCTTTTATTCTAACGAGGTGCCTCGGTGTGCTCCTGGGTGGCTCCCAGATGATAGTTGATCACCAGAAAGAGCAGACTATAATGAGAGAGGAGAGTGGCTGGCAGTGGAATTAATAACTGATCATGTTTATATGAGAAACTTCTATAAAATCCCAGAAGTATGGTGTTCTGAGAACTTCCAGGTTGGTGAATATATTCATAGCAGGAAGACGACATCCCTCAACTCCACAGGGACAGAAGCTCTTGCACTTGGGACCTTCCCAGTCCTCACCTTATATATCTTTTCATCTGGTTGTTCATCTGTATCCTTTGTCATATTCTCTAGCAAACTGGTAAACTTCAGCGTTTCACTGATTTCTGAGCTGCCCTAACAAGTTAACGATCCAACCAGTCCATTCTAAAGGAGATCAGTCCTGGGTGTTCTTTGGAAGGAGTGATGCCAAAGCTGAAACTCCAATACTTTGGCCACCTCATGGGAAGAGTTGACTCATTGGAAAAGACTCTGATGCTGGGAGGGATTGGGGGCAAGAGGAGAAGGGGACGACAGAGGATGAGATGGCTGGATGGCATCACTGACTCGATGGATGCGAGTTTGAATGAACTCCAGGGGTTGGTGATGGACAGGGAGGCCTGATGTGCTGCAATTCATGGGGTCGCAGAGTCAGACACGACTGAGTGACTGAACTGAACTGAACAAATTAACAGAAAATGAGGCGGAGTCGTTGGATCTTCCCATCTGTGGCCAGTTGCTCAGAAGCACAGGTGATAGATAATCTGGGTTTGCTACTGGAGGGTCAATGGGGCTTGGGGGACAATCTATGAGACTGAGTCTTTAGCTGTGGGACCTGATACTATCTCTGGGTAGATGATATCAGAACTGAATTAAATTGTAGACACACAGCTGATGTCAGACATTTGATTGTTATTGTTATGAAAAATCCAAACACATATGGTGACTAGAAGTGAAGTGTTCTGAGAATAAAGATTCACAGGATAAAGAATTGCATTTTCCCCTTATACAGAAGAAGTAAAACTGAGCTTTACCCTTTAAGAGGCTATTATAGTAATTCAGGCACAAGCATAAATGGCAGGGTAGGTCTAGTTGGTAAGAGATTAAATTTGGAGAGAGAGTAGTGTTCTGTATAGATTTTCAAAGTATGTTATCCAGATAGCTGACAGAGTATAACATTCTCCTGTTATTGGACTCACATTTATTCTTGGTACTTGCAAGCAGAAAATATTAGGAACCATAGTCAGTAAGGACATTAACAGGTAGAAGGTAGACAGTGAAAGCAGCAGTAAAGCAAGTCTTAACAATGAGTAACAGGGATGCACATAAAATTCTGCAAGTATATAGTGCAAGAACCTATCAGCTTTTCAAGATGAACTTAAAGGAATGAAATTCATTGTTAATATACTGCATTCAACAAGATTGGAGCCTTTACCAATATTATAAATTTAGAAATTAGACAGTGAGGTAAGGGTAAAGCTATTAAAATGGGCATCCCTGGTGGCTCAGTGGTAAAGAGTTTGCCTGCAATGCAGTAGACACAGCAGATGTGGCTTAGATCCCTGGGTGAGGAAGATCCCCTGGAGGAGGAAATGGCAACCCTCTCCAGTATATATTCTTACCTCAAAAATTCCATGGACAGAGGAGTCCAAGCCTGGTGGGCCACAGTCCATAGAGTCCTAAAGAGTCAAACATGTCTGAGCATGTGCACATGTACATGCGCACACACACACACACACACGCAAATGGGAACATGTTGGGAATATATTACAAAGATAAAGTCAAGGTCTCCACGAATTTATAAGAGAAAGAAAACAAAAACAAGAGAACAGGAAAGAGGCCAAAATCCTGGAAAAATGAAATAATTAATCTAGAGCTCTTTGATTTTTTTGAAACTGAACAGGTCGGATCCCTGAAATAAAGGCTGAGTACAGACCTGCCCCAGAAAGACAAGTATCTGCTTTATGACAGTGTGAGGAAAAGAGAGATTTAGGTATTACAGAAGTTTTCCAACTTACATGTAGATAAAAGTAGATATTAAACCTTTGAAAAAATAAGTAAAAGGAATACAAAAAGTCACTCTCACCTTACTTAAAAACAAACTTGAAGTTATACATGAAAGTAACAAAATCACTTGTTTATTCACTTCTAAATTTAAAAAACAGAAAATCTATACACTTAGAAAATCGGAGTGGAACTAAAAAAATAAAAATAGGCCCATTAAATATATGCCTGCTTTTCTTTCCATTTTTTCACTTTTAATGTTTTATAAAATATCATGTATGAAACGAGTTGCCAGTCCAGGTTCAATGCATGATACTGGATGCTTGGGGCTAGTGCACTGGGACGACCCAGAGGGATGGTATGGGGAGGGAGGAGGGAGGAGGGTTCAGGATGGAGAACACATGTATACCTGTGGCGGATTCATTTTGATATTTGGCAAAACTAATACAATTTTGTAAAGTTTAAAAATAAAAAAAAAAGAAAAAATCTCCAAAAAAAAAACAAAATTGGAAACAAAATAAATATAAAATTTGAAAGAGGAAATACTCTGCAAGAAGCAGGCATACAGAAAAACGAATCACATCTCTGTCTTCCTCTTATTCCTATGGTGACTGGAGGCTACTCAATGGACTCTCATAAGTTTTGAAATATACAGTAAAAGTACCATGAGTCATTATGATGGTGATATAAAGACCTAGCATGGTTTGAATAACGTCTCATTCCTAGATAGTTAATAGTTGTACTGGAGAAAAAAGAAAAAGAGACATGAAACAATCATTTATTTATTTGCATTATGAATCATGGCCCACAGCTGAAGCAACTATTAACTAATAGGTCAGCACATAAACAACATTATCCTGTTATGCCATGTTTCCTTGACTGAGTACCAGATGAAGTTGTCTTGCATTTAAGAATCTCTTGTTCTGAAACTAGACATATTTAGATAGCAGAGTCTTCAGTAGCATGGTGTTAGCAGAACAAAGCAATTGAGACTAATAGTAAGAGTGTCACTTCCAGGTGTCACCTCATATTCCATTTGAACATAAATTTACTAAGTTAAATACTGTCATCTTACATGCTTTAAATTAACCTTTTTCTACATCCTTCATATTTTCTTTCTTTTTCAAGTGCATGGTTCAGTTCAGTTCAGTTCAGTTGCTCAGTCATGTCCGACTCTTTGCGACCCCATGAATCACAGCATGCCAGGCCTCCCTGTCCATCCACACCAACTCCTGGAGTTCACTCAAACTCATGTCCATCGAGTCGGTGATGCCATCCAGCCATCTCATCCTCTGTTGTCCCCTTCTCCTCCTGCCCCCAATCCCTCCCAGCATCAGAGTCTTTTCCAATGAGTCAACTCTTCCCATGAGGTGGCCAAAGTATTGGAATTTTAACTTTAGCATCAGTCCTTCCAATGAACACCCAGGACTGATCTTCTTTAGAATGGACTGGTTGGATCTTCTTGCAGTCCAAGGGACTCTCAAGAGTCTTCCCCAACACCACAGTTCAAAAGCATCCATTCTTCGGCACTCAGCTTTTTTCACAATCCAACTCTCACATCCATACATGACCCCTGGAAAAACAATAGCCTTGACTAGATGGACTTTTGTTGGCAAAGTAATGTCTCTGCTTTTGAATATGCTATCTATCTTGGTCATAACTTTCCTTCCAAGGAGTAAGCATCTTTTAATTTCATGGCTGCAATCACCATCTGGTTAAGCTTACATAAATAGGATTATCTTATAATAAATACTATTATATATGAGCTCTTTAATGGAGATAATTATCTTCTAAATTGAAAAATAAATGACAAAATGCCTATATTAATCATATAGTCTATCCCTATACCTCTAATGAACAACAGAATGTTTCCAAATCAGGAAAGGACTACGTCAAGGATGTATATTGTCACCCTGTTTTTTTAACTTATATGCAGAGGACATCATGAGAAATGCCAGGCTGGATAAAGCACAAGCTGGAATCAAGATTGCTGAGAGAAATATCAATAATCTCAGATATGCAGATGACACCACCCTTATGGCAGAAAGCAAAGAACTAAAGAGCCTTTTGATGAAAGTGAAAGAGGAGAGTGAAAAACTTGTCTTAAAACTCAACATTCAGAAAACTAAGATCATGGCATCCATTCCCATCACTTCATGGCAAATAGATGGGGAAACAGTGAAAACAGTGAGAGACTTTATTTTCTTGGGCTCCAAAATCACTGCAGATGGTGACTGCGGCCACAAAATTAAAAGACGCTTGCTCCTTGGAAGAAAAACTATGACAAACTTGGACAGCATATTAAAAAGCAGAGACATTACTTTGCCAACAAAAGTCCATCTAGTCCAAGCGATGGTTTTTCCAGTAGTCATGAATGGATGTGACAGTTGAACTTAAAGAAAGCTGAGTGCCGAAGAATTGGTGCTTTTGAACTGCGGTGTTGGAGAAGACTCTTGAGAGTCCCTTGGACTGAAAGGAGATCCAATCAGATCTCCAGATAGATTCCATCAATCCTAAAGGAAATCAGTCCTGAATATTCATTGGAAAGATGAATGCTGAAGCTGAAACTCCAATACTTTGGTTACCTGATGTGAAGAACTGACTTATTGTAAAAGACCCTGATGCTGGGACAGATTGAAGGTGGGAGGAGAAGGGGATGACAGAGGATAAGATGGTTGGATGGCATCACTGATGCGATGGACATGAGTTTGAGCAAGCTTTGGGAGTTGGTGATGGATGGGGAAGACTGGCGTCCTGCAGTCCATGGGGTTGAAAAAGTTGGACACGACTGAGTGACTGAACTGAACTGAGGCAAAACTTAGATTAAATGACTACAGATTCATAAACATGCAAATTAGGACAATACTAATATCTGAATTAACAGGGAAATAATGAGCAGTCTATTTCTAATTATCACCTCTCCAACATAATCCTCTTTTACAGATTCGATTAATGACTCCCTGTATTTAAAACAACTCTTTCATCAAAAGGACTTCCCTGGTGGCTCAGATGGTAAAGCATCTGCCTGCAATGCTGAAGACCTGGGTTTGATCCCTGGGTCGGGAAGATCCCCTGGAGAAGGAAAAGGCAACCCACTCCAGTACTCTTGCCTGGAAAATTCTGTGGACAGAGGAGCCTGATAGGCTACAGTCCATGGGGTTGCAAAGAGTTGGACATGACTGAGCAACTTCACTTTCTTTCATCAAAAAAGGTATGTTTTGTTCTCTTAGTTTTTCCTCTCCTTTTATAAAATTGGCCTATTTCAAAACCTATCCCCACCATATTTCCATTCTTTCTTCTAAACTTCCCTCTTTCATGCTTAATCATTATTTCCCTTTAGTGTATTTTATTCCCAAATAATTTTATTTTAATTATTCTGCTGCTAGGTCGCTTCAGTCATGTCCGACTCTGTGCGACCCCATAGACGGCAGCCCACCAGGCTCCCCGTCCCTGGGATTCTCCAGGCAAGAACACTGGAGTGGGTTGCCATTTCCTTTTCGAATGCATGAAAGTGAAAAGTGAAAGTGAAGTAGCTCATTTGTGTTCGACTCCTAGCGACCCCATGGACTGCAGCCCACCAGGCTCTTCCGCCCACAGGATTTTCCAGGCAAGAGTACTGGAGTGGGGTGCCATCGCCTTCTCCTTTAATTATTCTATTGTTTAATAAAAAGCTTAGAGTTAAAATATAGTTAGAGTTAGAGTTAAAATATAGTTAATCTACTTGTCTCTCTAATTCTTGTCTCTCTAGTTCTTCTAGTCTTTTTATTTTTCAATTCGTATAATGATACACTAGTTTTATTTTTGGTTTGGATTTTAACATCTTCAAGTTTGTGAGCAGTAGGGATTGCTTGTTCTAGTAAGAGTTGTTAACAGCCATTGAAAGAACACTTTATAATTTTCAATTATGATAAGCAATAAATAGTTTGAATAGTTTGAATATGTTGTTTTACCATATGAAACCTCAGCTTGGAATCTAAGTTTTTACATTTAAAATTCTCACATAATCAAAGATACATATCTATTTAGTATTATACATATATTTAGTATTTCACCTTTAGAAAATGTACAAACATAGCAATCTTGCTTTTAAAAAAATTACATTGCAAGGCTCACAACTTAAATTTAGTGCAACAACTCCAGGTTTTCCTTTAATTTGATATTATTCCTGGGGCACAACTTATCTAGTTTCTCACCTGCTCACTGAAAGTACAGCTTTCTCAGAACCACACACAAACCCAGCCACAACAAAACCCATAAGGCCTAGAAAGTTCAGGTAAATTCAACCCTAGAAATCTAAATTTCCTGGTATTTTGTTCTCCAGCCCAAGTTACCCTCTCCCTTACCTCACACTTATTATCAATTGCTTCTAGTCTTCTGACTCATTCTCATACTACTCCACCCTCTATAAAATCTTCCATTGTTCCCTTTACTTCATGGTTAATCTATTCTACCTCTTGGAATGTGTGGCTGAGCATGTCCTTCATCTTTTTGCCTTCTGAACAAGGAATCAGGTTTTGAAGGAATTGTTACTTTTTCTCCCACACTGTATATTTCACTGATACTCATTTCCCTTCTTACATCCAAATAGTTCTTTCCCTTTGTCTGAAACATCACTTTGCTTTGAGACTAACTATATCCTCTTTCTAACACTTCTGTAACCACATGAAATAGATAAGATTCAATCCAGTCTTGTATTTGCTGATTTTGCAACTGGCTTATGTGCTTCCAAACCAGGTCTTCTATCTGCCTTGATGAAAGTATTCTTAATGCATATTCCACTGAATGCCTCAAATTCTCTTTCCCTCTTCCCTTTTCCCTCTTTTTGATAGTCTTGAATTTAAACTACTTTTACCTGAATTTCATCTTATCCACTCATGCCAACAGCCATATCCAGGATGTGTCATCACTGATAGTTGTTCCAAATCTTTGGTCTAAAATTTAAACATCTCTTCCACTTTTATACAATTTAAAATCCTTCCAGTGAATAATTCCATCTACTTTTCCCCCTTATTAACCTATCCAGAGTCTGTTCTCAGTGTTGGAGAAATATCGGTTATCTGTATTATTAGATGTAAAGCAATCTTAATCAAAATCCCATCATTCTGTTTTTGGTTCTTGTTAAAACTGACAGCATTGAATTGCTTATATAATTTACATGGAAATGCAAAGATAAATATAAGCACAATATTTAAAATTGTGCAGTACTGGCATAAAATATGAGACAACCAAACAATGAAACTACACTGAAAATCTAAAAAGAACTTTGTGAACATATAAACATAAATTTATGATAAAATAACCCAAAAGAACAATTAGCAAAATATGTATATTTGGGGAAATATAGTTGAGACAAAAAACATTTGTATATAAAACCATAGACTCAACTTTCATAAGACTGAATATTAATAAAGCAGTGAGAAATATTATATGACAATATTTTTATAGTGGACTGCAAAGAGATCCAACCAGTCCATTCTGAAGGAGATCAGCCCTGGGATTTCTTTGGAAGGAATGATGCTAAAGCTGAAACTCCAGTACTTTGGTCACCTCATGTGAAGAGTTGACTCATTGGAAAAGTCTCTGATGCTAAGAGGGATTGGGGGCAGGAGGAGAAGGGGACAACAGAGGATGAGATGGCTGGATGGCAGCACTGACTCAATGGACGTGAGTCTGAGTGAACTCTGGGAGTTGGTGATGGACAGGGAGGCCTGGTGTGCTGTGATTCATGGGGTCGCAAAGAGTTGGACACGACTGAGTGACTGAACTGACCTGAACTGAGATGTTAGAAAAATTTCCTGAACAACACAAAAAATCAATGACTTAATGGTAAATATTGGTAAATAAGACTATATTAACATTAAGAATTTCTGATTATTGCAAAGTTGCTTTTAAAAATTCATTTTATTGATTTATTGATTGTATTTCAATCCAAAGTTTATGGTTGCTATGTGTGAATCAGTATAAAAGGAACTTATTCAACTATTATAAAAATATTATCTTTTAAAACATTAATATTCATGCTGCACCATTCATTCTCCCTTATATTTTTCTCTTTTTCTCCTCTCTTCTCAAATTATATATACGTTTGACCATTTGACCTTGATTTAAAGGTTGCATGTCCTGGTTTCTTTCTTCTTTTTAAAGTTTTTGTTTTCTTCACAAATCAGTGTGGATAAATTCCACTGACCTGTCTTCAAACTAATTATTTTCTCTGTACCCTCCAGTCTTCTGATACCTGTATTTCTGCTACCACAACTTCTCCATTTCTATTGGGCTTCTTTTAATAGCTTCTGTCTTTCTTTTATGTTCTCCACTTGTTCACATATTTTTCATGCTTTTTCCATTACATTAGCTAGAAATATTTTTCCACTAAAGCAAAAATCCTCCTCTGATCCTTCCAACATATGCAAGATCTCTGAATCTAGTTCTTTCAAATATTTTAATCTCTTGACAATGTATCAAGTTGTCTTTCCTCTTCCATGTCTTGCAAGTTTTTTAAAAAAAATAAATATTAGCAAATGCATGTAAGTAAACTATAGTGCATAGAGACTGAAGTAATTATTACTTTAGTAAAAGGCATGCTTGGTCTTCTGTCAGGCTAGTCCGTATTTTAAACTAGGTTTTTTGTTGCTCTAATAGATTCATTAAACCACAGACTTTTAATTATTTGAGGGAAGAATTTAAAAAAAAAATTCCTTTGGAAGGGCTCAGACTCAGTGTGTCTAGAAGTTTTTATTTTATTTACAATTGATAAATTGATGAATGAAAACATTACTATATTATGAGGAGATGTTGGTAAATAGGATCTCTGTGACAGATTAAAATTCTAATACTTCCAGAATTACCTAACAGACATTATCTTCAAATGCAAAGGGTTTGAGAATTAGAGAGGGAAAGAAAACTAAGAAACTATGATTCATAAAACAACTAAGAAAACTCCATGTGCTCTGGGTCTCAATATTAATGTTTTAAAGTACATTTTCAAATAAAATTGCAGGCTTAGTATCTAACACAGTGTTTTAATGCATAGGATGTATTAATTTTACCACAAATGTATGCATTATATATCAAAATAAACAGCTATTTATATAAGCATATGTATGTTTATATAAAGTGATGGTAATAATGAAACTAACTGTTCTAGATGCTATTGTGTCTTATACAAAATGATCAGAATCTTTAACAAATTTTTAACTTTTATGACCACTAAATTTTCTGAGATTTAGAACATATAATCATTTAATTTAAAAAATTAAAATGCTAATTTAATTCTTCTTTAATACATATTTAGTATTGGGAACATTAATGACAAATGGGCTTCTAAATTGAAGATTGTTATTTTCCTTTTTATATACTTTTTCTCATCTTTAACTAAATATACCCTGCAATTTAAAAGTCAATATGGGGCGGTCCTAAGATGGCAGAGGAATAGGATGGGGAGATCACTTTTACCCCCGCAAATTCATCAAAAGAACATTTAAACGCTGACTAATTCCACAAGACAACTTCTGAATGCCGGCAGAGGACATCAGGCACCCAGAATAACAGCCCATTGTCTTCGAAAAGAGGTAGGAAAAACTATAAAAGACAAAAAAAGAGACAAAAGAGGTAGGGACAGAGCTCCATCCTGGGAAGAGAGTCTTAAAAAGAGAGAAGTTTCCAAACACCAGGAAACACTCTCACTGCCGAGTCTGTGGTGAGCCTTGGAAGCACAGAGAGCAACAAAACAGGGAGGAAAAATAAATAAATAATTAAAACCCACAGATTAGGAGCCCAACAGTAACTCCCCCAGCGGAGAAGCAGCACAGATGCCTGGACCCACCACTAGCAAGCGGAGGCTGGGCAGGGAGGTGCGGGCTGCATTGCTTAGAGTAAGGACTGAGACTGAATGCCCCAAGGGCAATCTGAGAAAACTAACTTGGGCTAGCAAACCAGACTGTGGGATAGCCAGCAGGCTAAAAGCCAGCCCTAACCTAAGACACCGCCAGGCCCATGCACAGAACAAAGAACTGAACAGAGATAGCCGGCTGCAGACCATCCCCCTCCAATGACAGGCAGCCAGAGCCAGAAGGGGGCAATCGTAGCCCCAGAGAGACATTATCTACCAAACTTCAAGCAGGCTTCTTTGCTAACTAAGACTTCTTGGGGTTCTGGACGGTCAACATCTGCCTGAGAAGGTGTGCTGGTTGTACACCCAGAAAACCGAGTGGCAGGGACAGGGGAGGCGATAAGTGGCAGCAACCATGCTCGCCAAACACCTTATCACCTGAGCTGCTCACACCTGGGAAGGGCACAAAATGCAGCCCAACTGAGTCTGCGCCTCTGAGGACTACCTGAGTGCCAGAACCTGAGTGGCTTAGACCTGGGAGGTGCATGCAGCCCAGGGCAGGCCTCAGATGGTTCCTGGTGGAGCAACCTAGAGCCTGAGCAGTGCGGGCAGGGAGGGCACACACACCATGAGCAGGGGTAGGCCCAGTGTGGCTGAGACACTATGAGCACACGCCAGTATTATTTGTTTGCAGCATCCCTCCCTCCCCATAGCACAACTGAACAAGTGAGCCTAAAAAATGTGTCCACCAGACCCCCCCACCCTTGTGTCAGAGGGGAAATCAAATGCTGAAGAGACCAGCAAACAGAAGAAGCTAAAACAGGGAACCACCGTGTAAGTGACAGGTGCAACAGGTTAAAACCCTGAGTTAGTACCAACTACATAGGAATGGGCCTATATAGATCTTGAGAAATATAAGCTGGACCAAGGAACTATCTGAAAATGAACTGACCCCACACTGCCCACAACACCAGAGAAAGTCCTAGATATATTTTTACAATTTTTACAATCATTCTCTTTTTTTAAAATTTTTTTTAAAATTTTAAGTCCTCTATTACTCCTTTAATTTTCATTTTTATAACATACTATTACTTTGCAAAAAAAAAAAAAAAAAAAACCAAAACACCCTATTTTTTAAAGCAAACTTCATATGCATTTCTTTTTAATAATTTTTGTGACTTTTTTTTTTAATCTTCACTTTTTGGTATTTGTTATCAATTTTGTACCTTTAAGAACCCAATCTTCAGTACCCATTTTTACTTGGGAGAGAGATTACTGGCTTGACTGCTCTTCCCCCTTTGGACTCTCCTTTTTCTCCACCAGGTCGCCTCTGTCTCCTCCCTCCTCCTTCTCTCCTCTACCCAAATCTGTGAATCTCTGTGTGTTCCAGATGGTGGAAAACACTTAGGGAACTGATTACTGGCTAGATCGGTCTCTCTCCTTTTGATTCCCCCCTTTTATCCTCCTGGCCACCTCTGTCTCCTTCCTCCCTCTTCTCTGAATAACTCCGTGAACATCTCTGAGTGGTCCAGACTGTGGAGCGCACATAAGGAAGTGATAACTGGCTAGCTTGCTCTCTTCTCTTTTGATTCCACCTCATCTCATTCATGGAGAAGGCAATGGCACCCCACTCCAGTAGTATTGCCTGGAAAATCCCATGGACGGAGGAGCCTGGTAGGCTGCAGTCCATGGGGTTGCTAAGAGTCAGACATGACTCAGCAGCTTCACTTTCTATTTCACTTTCATGCATTGGAGAAGGAAACTCACTCCAGTGTTCTTGCCTGGAGAATCCCAGGGAGGGCAGAGCCTGGTGGGCTGCCGTCTCTGGGGTTGCACAGAGTCGGACACGATTGAAGTGACTTAGCATAGCATAGCATAGCATCTCATTCGGGTCACCTCTAACTCCCACTTCCCTCTTCTCTTCTTCATGTAACTCTGTGAACCTCTCTGGGTGTCCCTCACTGTGGAGAAACTTTTCGTCTTTAACCTAGATGTTTTATCAATGGTGCTGTATAGAAGGAGAAGTCTTGAGACTACTGTAAAAATAATACTGAGAACCAGAATCAGGAGGCTTAAGTCCAAATCCTGAGAACACCAGAGAACTCCTGACTCCAGGGAACATTAATCGACAGGAGATCATCAAACGCCTCCATACCTACACTGAAACCAAGCACCAACCAAGGGCAAACAAGTTCCAGACCAAGACATACCACACAAGTTCTCCAGCAACACAGGAACACAGCCCTGAGCTTCAATATACAGGCTGCCCAAAGTTACGCCAAACCCATTGACATCTCATAACTCATCACTGGACACTTCATTGCACTCCAGAGAGAAGAAATCCAGCTCCACCCACCAGAACACCGACACAAGCTTCCCTAACCAAGAAACCTTGACAAGCTTCCTGTACAACCTCACCCACAGTGAGGAAATTCCACAATAAAGAAAACTCCCACAAACTGACAGAATACAGAAAGGCAACCCCAAACTCAGCAATATAACCAAGATAAAGAGACAGAGGAATACCTAGTAGATAAAGGAAAGGATAGATGTCCACCAAACCAAACAAAAGAGGAAGAGAAAGGAATCTACCTGATAAAGAATTCCAAATGATAGTGAAAATGATCCAAAACCTTGAAATCAAAATGGAATCACAGATAAATAGCCTGGAGACAAGGATTGAGAAGATGCAAGAAAGGTTTAACAAGGACCTAGAAGAAATTTAAAAATGAATAATGCAATAAATGAGATCAAAAACACTCTGGAGGCAACAAATAGTAGAATAATAGAGGCAGAAGATAGGATTAGTGAAGTAGAAGATAGAATGGTAGATATTAATGAATCAGAGGAAAAAAGAAAAATGAATTAAAAGAAATGAGGACAATCTCAGAGACCTCCAGGACAATATTAAACACCACAACATTTGAATCATAGGAGTCCTAGAAGAAGAAGACAAAAATAAAGACCATGAGAAAATACTTGAGGAGATAATAGTTGAAAACTTCCCTAAAATGGGGAAGGAAATAATCACTCAAGGCCAAGAAACCAGAGAATCCCAAACAGGATAAACCCAAGGCAAAACACCCCAAGACACATATTGATCAAATTAACAAAGATCAAACACAAAGAACAAATATTAAAAGCAGCAAGGGAAAAACAGCAAATAACACACAAGGGAATTCCCATAAGGATAACAGCTGATCTTTCAATAGAAACTCTTCAGGCCAGGAGCGAATGGCAAGACATACTTAAAGTGATGAAAGAAAATAACCTACAGCCCAGATTACTGTACCCAACAGGATCTCATTCAAATATGAAAAAGAAATCAAAAGGTTTACAGACAAGCAAAAGCTGAGAGAATTCAGCACCACCAAACCAGCTCTCCAACACTGCTAAAGGATCTTCTCTAGACACAAAAAGAGTGTATAAACTCAAACGCAAAACAATAAAGTAAATGGCAATGGGATCATACTTATCAATAATTACCTTAAACGTAAATGGGTTGAATGCCCCAACCAAAAGACAAAGACTGGCTGAATGGATACAAAAACAAGACCCCTATATATGTTGTCTACAAGAGACCCACCTCAAAACAGGGGACACATACAGTCTGAAAGTGAAGGGCTGGAAAAAGATATTCCACGCAAATAGAGATCAAAAGAAAGCAGGAGTAGCAATACTCATATAAGATAAAATAGACTTTAAAACAAAGGCTGTGAAAAGAGACAAAGAAGGACACTACATAATGATCAAAGGATCAATCCAAGAAGATGAGATAACAATTATAAATATATATGCATCCAACATAGAAGCACTGCAATATGTAAGAAAAATGCTAACAAATATGAAAGGAGAAATTAACAATAACACAATAATAGTGGGAGACTTTAATACCCCACTCACACCTATAGATAGATCAACTAAACAGAAAATTAACAAGAAAACACAAACTTTAAATGATACAATAGACCAGTTAGACCTAATCGATATCTATAGGACATTTCATCCCAAAACAATGAATTTCACCTTTTTCTCAAGCGCACACGGAACCTTCTCCAGGATAGATCACATCCTGGGCCATAAATCTAGCCTTGGTAAATTAAAAAAAAATTGAAATCATTCCAAACATCTTTTCTGACCACAATGCAGTAAGATTAGATCTCAATTACAGGAGAAAAACTATTAAAAATTCCAACATATGGAGGCTGAACAACACACTGCTGAATAACCAACAAATCACAGAAGAAATCAAAAAAAGAAATGAAAATATGCATAGAAGTGAATGAAAATGAAAACACAACAACCCAAAACCTATGGGACACTGTAAAAGTAGTGCAAGGGGAAGGTTCATAGCAATACAGGCATACCTCAAGACACAAGAAAAATAAATAACCTAACTCTACACCTAAAGCAACTAGAAAAGGAAGAAATGAAGAACCCCAGGGTTAGTAGGAAAGAAATCTTAAAAATTAGGGCAGAAATAAATGTAAAAGAAAGGAAAGAGACCATAGCAAATATCAACAAAGCCAAAAGCTGGTTCTTTGAAAGGATAAAAAAAAATTGACAAACCATCAGACTCATCAAGAAACAAAGGGATAAAAATCAAATCAATAAAATTAGAAATGAAAATGGAGAGATCACAACAGACAACACAGAAATACAAAGGATCATAAGAGACTACTATCAGCAATTATATGCCAATAAAATGGACAACGTGGAAGAAATGGACAAATTCTTAGAAAAGTACAACTTTCCAAAACTGAACCAGGAAGAAATAGAAAATCTTAACAGACCCATCACAAGCACGGAAATTGAAACTGTAATCAGAAATCTTCCAGCAAACAAAAGCCCAGGTCCAGATGGCTTCACAGCTGAATTCTACCAAAAATTTAGAGAAGAGCTAACACCTATCCTGCTCAAACTCTTCCAGAAAATTGCAGAGGAGGGTAAACTTCCAAACTCATTCTATGAGGCCACCATCACCCTAATACCAAAACCTGACAAAGATCCCACAAAAAAAGAAAACTACAGGCCAATATCACTGATGAACATAGACGCAAAAATCCTTAACAAAATTCTAGAAATCAGAATCCAACAACACATTAAAAAGATCATTCACCATGACCAAGTGGGCTTTATCCCAGGGATGCAAGGATTTTTCAATATCCACAAATCAATCAATGTAATACACCACATTAACAAATTGAAAAATAAAAGCCATATGATTATCTCAATAGATGCAGAGAAAGCCTTTGACAAAATTCAACATCCATTTATGATAAAAACTCTCCAGAAAGCAGGAATAGAAGGAACATAGCTCAACATAATAAAAGCTATATATGACAAACCCACAGCAAACATTATCCTCAATGGTGAAAAATTGAAAGCATTTCCCCTAAAGTCAGGAACAAGACAAGGGTGCCCGCTTTCACCACTACTATTCACCATAGTTTTGAACGTTTTGGCCACAGCAATCTAAGCAAAAAAAGAAATAAAAGGAATCCAAATTGGAAAAGAAGAAGTAAAACTCTCACTGTTTGCAGATGACATGATCCTCTGTACAGAAAACCCTACAGACTCCACCAGAAAATTACTAGAGCTAATCAATGAATATAGTAAATTTGCAGGATATAAAATCAACACACAGAAATCCCTTGCATTCCTATACACTAATAATGAGAAAATAGAAAGAGAAATTAAGGAAACAATTCCATTCACCATTGCAATGGAAAGAATAAAATACTTAGGAATATATCTACCTAAAGAAACTAAAGGCCTATATATATAGAAAACTACAAAACCCTGGTGAAAGAAATCAAAGAGGACACTAATAGATGGAGAAATATAACATGTTCATGAATCAGAAGAATCAATATAGTGAAAATGAGTATATTACCCAAAGCAATCTATAGATTCAATGCAATCCCTATCAAGCTGCTGCTGCTGCTGCTGCTGCTAAGTCACTTCAGTCATGTCTGACTCTGTGTGACCCATAGATAGCAGCCCACAAGGCTCCTCCATCCATGGGATTTTCCAGGAAAGAGCGCTGGAGTGGGGTGCCATTGCCTTCTCTGCCCTATCAAGCTACCAGTGGTATTTTTCACAGAGCTAGAACAAATAATTTCACAATTTTTATGGAAAAACAAAAAACCTCTAATAGCCAAAGCAATCTTGAGAAAGAAGAATGGAACTGGAGGAATCAACCTGCCTGACTTCAGGCTCTACTACAAAGCCACAGTCATCAAGACAGTATGATACTGGCACAAAGACAGAAATATAGATCAATGGAACAAAATAGAAAGCCCAGAGATAAACCCATGCACCTATGGACACCTTATCTTTGACAAAAGAGGCAAGAATATACAATGGAGAAAAGACAACCTCTTTAACAAGTAGTGCTGGGAAAACTGGTCAACCACTTGTAAAAGAATGAAACTAGAACACTTTCTAACACCATACACAAAAATAAACTCAAAATGGATTAAAGATCAAAATGTAAGACCAAAAACTATAAAACTCCTAGAGGAGAACATAGGCAAAATACTCTCTGACATACATCACAGCAGGATCCTCTATGACCCACCTTCCAGAATACTGGAAATAAAAGCAAAAATAAACAAATGGTACCTAATTAAATTAAAAGCTTCTGCACAACAAAGGAAACTATAAGCAAGGTGAAAAGACAGCCTTCAGAATGGGAGAAAATAATAGCAAATGAAACAACTGACAAACAACTAATCTCAAAAATATACAAGCAAGTTCTGCAGCTCAATTCCAGAAAAATAAAGTACCCAATCAAAAAATAGGCCAAAGAACTAAATAGACATTTCTCCAAAGAAGACATACAGATGGCTAACAAACACATGAAAAGATGCTCAACACCACTCATTATCAGAGAAATGCAAATCAAAACCACTATGAGGTACCATTTCACGCCAGTCAGAATGGCTGCAATCCAAAAGTCTACCAGCAATAAATGCTGGAGAGGGTGTGGAAAAAAGGGAACCCTCTTACCCTCTTGGTGGGAATGCAAACTAGTACAGCCACTATGGAGAACAGTGTGGAGATTCCTTAAAAAACTTGAAATAGAACTGCCTTATGACCTATCAATCCCCCTGCTGGGCATATACACCGAAGAAACCAGAACTGAAAGAGACATGTGTACCCCAATGTTCATCACAGCACTGTTTCTAATAGCCAGAACATGGAAGCAACCTAGATGTCCATCAGCAGATGAATGCATAAGAAAGCTGTGGTACATATACACAGTGTAGTGTTACTCAGCCATTAAAACAATACATTTGAATCAGTTCTAATGAGGTGGATGAAACTGGAGCCTATTATTCAGAGGAAGTAAGCCAGAAAGAAAAACACCAATACAGTATGCTGCTGCTAAGTCGCTTCAGTCGTGTCCGACTCTGTGCGACCCCATAGATGGCAGCCCACCAGGCTCCCCCGTCCCTGGTATTCTCCAGGCAAGAACACTGGAGTGGGTTGCCATTTCCTTCTCCAATGCATGAAAGTGAAAAAATAAAGTGAAGTTGCTCAGCCGTGTCTGACTCCTAGCGACCCCATGGACTGCAGCCCACAAGGCCTCTCTGTCCATGGGATTTTCCAGGCAAGAGTACTTGAGTGGGTTGCCATTGCCTTCTCCCCAATACAGTATACTAGCGCATATATACAGAATTTAGAAAGATGGTAACGATAACCCTGTATGCAAGACAGCAAAAGAGACACAGATGTATAGAACAGTCTTTTGGACTCTGTGGGAGAGGGAGAGGGTGGGATGATTTGGGAGAATGGCATTGAAACATGTATAATATCACATAAGAAACGAATCACCAGTCCAGGTTCGATGCAGGATACCGGATGTTTTGGGCTGGTGCACTCGGATGACCCAGAGGGATGGTATGGGGAGGGAGGTGGGAGGGGGCTTCAGGATGGGGAGCACATGTACACCCATGGCAGATTCATGTTGATGCATGGCAAAATGAATACAAAATTGTAAAGAAAAAATAATAATATAAATAAATTTATATTAAAAAAAAAGAAAGCAGCCAACATTTTCTGAGTCTTCCTTGAATTCTAATATCTGGCTCTGATATGGAACTTAGTAAATTGTTACAGAAATATGAATTTTTAAATTAAACAAAACAAAATAAAAGTAAATATATTTATACTAATTTTCTTTTATACACTGATCAACACTTTTATTATTTGTTAATTATATTTCCACAGTGATCATCACTGTCAAGTATGTACTCTGAAACTAATTGAAAAATTAAAAAACAAATACCTCCAATAGTCAAATTTCTAGTTGCAATACTTATTGTAGACCTTAAGAATGAAATAAAATTTAAGCGTGGCTTACTTCTAATAATACCACAGGGCATTGACATAGGAGGTGCTTGTTAAAAAGCCATCTGTCTTTTATTTAAATCCATCTTATAAAAACTTCTAGTCTGTGAAAATTAAAAATTTCTATTTGAAAAATTAAGTCACATAATATTTCAAAAAATGTTAGTTACAGTCTCTAATTTCAAAAAAATCATTTTCAAATATTAAATGACTTAATTTTTCAAATAGAAATTTTTAATTTTCACAGACTAGAAGTTTTTATAAGATGGATTTAAATAAAAGACAGATGGCTTTTTAACAAGCACCTCCTATGTCAATGCCCTGTGGTATTATTAGAAGTAAGCCACGCTTAAATTTTATTTCATTCTTAAGGTCCACAATAAGTATTACAACTAGAAATTTGACTATTGGAGGTATTTGTTTTTTAATTTTTCAATTAGTTTCAGAGTACATACTTGATAGTGATGACCACTGTGGAAATATAATTAAAAAAATCTTTTCTCAAACCAGAAAATCTTCCACAGAGGCAGAAAATAATTTTACTACTAAATAAGCACTAAACCATTAGGTGATGTGCATCACAGACAATCTGCTAAGAGACTGCAAAAATGAAAAGTTCATTGTTGTTGTTTAGTTGCTCAATCATGCCCAACTCTTAGAGACCCCTTGGATCATAATCCACCAGGTTCATCTGTCTAAGAGATTTCCCAGGCAAGAATACTGGCTAGATTGCCACTTTCTTCTCCAGGGGATCTTCTAACCCAGGGATCCAACCTATGTCTCCTGCTTGGCAGGCAGATTCTATACCACTGAGCCACCCGGGAAGCCCACTGTTTATACATCCAAGTAGATATGACCCATCATCTACTTGATCTCAAGTAACAGGACATAAAGCACCATTTGTCACAGATAGTTCATCCTTCATTTGATAATTGCAGTGACTATCTGTGTTAGCTAACTGAATTCATCCATAGAAAAATTAACTTATCTTTTGTTATGACAAGAGGAGGGTTTGCAATTTGGAGTGAGGTCCTACCAAAGTAGGCTCCTACTCTTTCACAGAAACTAGGAGATGGGACATTAGCTTCCTTATGATTATATTACCCTCAACCCCCCACCCCCTCAAAAAAGACAGGTGCCAAGTCCTTGAGGAAGACATTCCTTAAAACTGAAAAGTGGCTTATTTAGCTCCTAAAAAGATTTATATACATTTTGAAGCTATAGGGAAAGAAAAACTTATAAAAGACAGTCTTCCAAGCCAAGTGCTCTAGAAAAGGGGGATATAAGGTCTTGCCCTTTATTTTCAACATGGAGAATTAAGATGCTTATTTTTTTAACTGATTTGTCCTTGCATGATATGAGTTCAACTCATTTAGTTCAAATTTAGACACACACAAACATGCATAAATTAGACGTATCAGGGATCATTGCAAAGAAATAGAGGGAAACAACAGAATGGGAAAGACTAAAGATCTCTTCAAGAAAACTAGAGATACCAAGGGAACATTTCATGCAAAGATGGGCTCGAAAAAGGACAGAAATTGTATGGACCTAACAGAAGCAGAAGATATTAAGAAGGAATGGCAAGAATACACAGAAGAACTGTACAAAAAAGATCTTCACGACCAAGATAATCACTATGGTGTGATCACTCATCTAGAGCCAGACATCCTGGAATGTGAAGTCAAGTGGGCCTTAGGAATCATCACTATAAACAAAGCTAGTGGAGGTGATGGAATTCCAGTTGAGCTGTTTCAAATCCTGAAAGATGATGCTGTGAAACTGCTGCACTCAATATGACAGCAAATTTGGAAAACTCAGCAGTGGCCACAGGACTGGAAAAGGTCAGTTTTCATTCCAATCCCAAAGAAAGGCATGTCAAAGAATGCTCAAACTACCGCCCAATTGCAATCACCTCACACACTTGTAAAGTAATGCTCAAAATTCTTCAAGCCAGGCTTCAGCAATATGTGAACTGTGAACTTCCAGATGTTAAAACGGGTTTTAGAAAAGGCAGAGGAACCAGAGATCAAATTGCCAACATCTGCTGGATCATAGAAAAAGCAAGAGAGTTCCAGAAAAACATCTATTTCGGCTTTATTGACTATGCCAAAGCCTTTGACTGTGTGGATCACATAAACTGTGGAACATTCTGAAAGAGATGGGAATACCAGACCACCTGATCTGCCTCTTGAGAAACCTATATGCAGGTCAGGAAGCAATACTTAGAACGGGACATGGAACAACAGACTGGTTCCAAATAGGAAAAGGAGTACGTCAAGGCTGTATATTGTCACCCTGCTTATTTAACTTATATGCAGATTACATCATGAGAAATGCTGGGCTGGAAGAAGCAAAGCTAGAATCAAGATTGCCAGGAGAAAATATCAATAACCTCAGATATGCATATGACACCACCCTTATGGACGAAAGTGAAGAGGAACTAAAAGGCCTCTTGATGAAAGTGAAAGTGGAGAGTGAAAAAGTTGGCTTAAAGCTCAACATTCAGAAAACTAAGATTATCGCATGTCGTCCCATCACTTCATGGGAAATAGATGGAGAAATAGTGGAAACAGTGTAAGGCTTTATTTTGGGGGAGCTCCAAAATCACTGCAGAAGGTGACTGCAGCCATGAAATTAAAAGATGCTTACTCCTTGAAAGGAAAGTTATGACCAACCTAGATAGCATATTCAAAAACAGAGACATTACTTTGACAACAAAGGTCCATCTAGTCAAGGCTATGGCTTTTCCAGTGGTCATGTATGGATGTGAGAGCTGGATTGTGAAGAAGCTGAATGCTGAAGAATTGATGCTTTTGAACTGTGGTGTTGGAGAAGACTCTTGAGAGTCCCTTGGATTGCAAGGAGATCCAACCAGTCCATCCTAAAGCAGATCAGTCCTGGGTGTTCATTGGAAGGACTGATGCTAAAGCTGAAACTCGAATACTTGGCCACCTCATGCAAAGAGTTGACTCACTGGAAAAGGCTCTGATGCTGGGAGGGATTGGGGGCAAGAGAAGAAGGGGACGACAGAGGATGAGATGGCTGGATGGCATCACTGACTCGATGGACATGAGTTTGAGTGTACTCTGGGAGTTGGTGATGGACAGGGAGGCCTGGAGTGCTGTGATTCATGGGGTCGCAAATAGTTGGACATGACTGAGCGACTGAACTGACTGATCAGATCAGATCAGTCGCTCAGTCGTGTCCGACTCTTTTTGACCCCATGAACTGCAGCACGCCAGGCCTCCCTGTCCATCACCAACCCCAGGAATTCACTGACTCCTGTCCATCGAGTCAATGATGCCATCCAGCCATCTCATCCTCTGTCGTCCCCTTCTCCTCTTGCCCCCAATCCCTCCCAGCATCAGAGTCTTTTCCAATGAGTCAACTCTTCCAACGAGGTGACCAAAGTACTGGAGTTTCTGCTTTAGCATCATTCCTTCCAAAGAAATCCCAGGGCTGATCTCCTTCAGAATGGACTGGTTGGATCTCCTTACAGTCCAAGGGACTCTCAAGAGTCTTCTCCAAAACGACAGTTCAAAAGCATCAATTCTTCTGTGCTCAGCCTTCTTCACAGTCCAACTCTCACATCCATACCTGACCACAGGAAAAACCATAACCTTGACTAGACATACCTTTGTTGGCAAAGTAATATCTCTGCTTTTTAATATGCTATCTAGGTTGGTCATAACTTTCCTTCCAAGGAGTAAGCGTCTTTTAATTTCATGGCTGCAGTCACCATCTGTAGTGATTTTGGAGCCCAGAAAAATAAAGTCTGACACGGTTTCCACTGTTTCCCCATCTATTTCCCATGAAGTGATGGGACCAGATGCCATGATCTTCGTTTCACTCTCACTTTGATCCAGAGGCTTTTGAGTTCCTCTTCACTTTCTGCCTAAGGGTGGTGTCATCTGCATATCTGAGGTTATTGATATTTCACTGGCAATCTTGATTCTACCTTGTGTTTCTTCCAGCCCAGCGTTTCTCATGATGTACTCTGCATATAAGTTAAAAGAGCAGGGTGACAATATACAGCCTTGACGAATTCCTTTTCCTATTTGGAACCAGTCTGTTGTTCCATGTCCAGTTCTAAATGTTGCTTCCTCACCTGCATACAAATTTCTCAAGAGGCAGATCAGGTGGTCTGGTATTCCCATCTCTTTCAGAATTTTTCACAGTTTATTATGATCCACACAGTCAAAGGCTTTGGCATAGTCAATAAAGCAGAAATAGATGTTCTTCTGGAACTCTCTTGCTTTTTCCATGATCCAGCAGATGTTGGCAGTTTGATCTCTGGTTCCTCTGCCTTTTCTAAAACCAGCTTGAACATCAGGAAGTTCATGGTTCACATATTGCTGAAGCCTGGCTTGGAGAATTTTGAGCATTACTTTACTAGTGTGTGATATGAGTGCAATTGTGCGGTAGTTTGAGCATTTTTTGGCATTGCCTTTCTTTGGGATTGGAATGAAAACTGACCTTTTCCAGTTTTGTGGCCACTGCTGAGTTTTCCAAATTTGCTGTCATATTGAGTGCAGCAGTTTCACAGCATCATCTTTCAGGATTTGAAATGGCTCAACTGAAATTCCATCACCTCCACTAGCTTTGTTCGTAGTGATGCTTTCTAAGGCCCACTTGACTTCACATTCCAGGATGTCTGGCTCTAGGTCAGTGATCACACCATAGTGATTATCTTGGTCGTGAAGATCTTTTTTGTACAGTTCTTCTGTGTATTCTTGCCATTCCTTCTTAATATCTTCTGCTTCTGTTAGGTCCATACAATTTCTGTCCTTTATTGAGCCCATCTTTGCATGAAATGTTCCTTTGGTATCTCTGATTTTCTTGAAGAGATCCCTAGTCTTTCCCATTCTGTTGTTTTCCTCTATTTCTTTGCATTGATCACTGAAGAAGACTTTATTATCTCTTCTTGCTATTCTTTGGAACCCTGCATTCAGATGCTTATATCTTTCCTTTTCTACTTTGCTTTTCACTTCTCTTCCTTTCACAGCTATTTGTAAGGCCTCTCCAGACAGCCATTTTGCTTTTTTGCATTTCTTTTCCATGGGGATGGTCTTGATCCCTGTCTCCTGTGCAATGTCATGAACCTCATTCCATAGTTCATCAGGCACTCTATCTATTAGATCTAGGCCCTTAAACTACTTCTCATTTCCACTGTATAATCATAAGAGATTTGATTTAGGTCATACCTGAATGGTCTAGTTATTTTCCCTACTTTCTGCAATTTCAGTCTGAATTTGGCAATAAGGAGTTCATGGTCTGAGCCACAGTCAGCTCCTGGTCTTGTTTTTGCTGACTGTATAGAGTTTCTCCATCTTTGGCTGAAAAGAATATAATCAATCTGATTTTGGTGTTGACCATCTGGTGATGATAGACACACAAATTTAGACACACATAAGTCACGGTCAATTCTTCACGATCCCATGGATTGTAGCATGCCAAGCCCCTCTGTCCATGGAATTCTCTGGGGAAGAATAGTGGAGTGGGTTGCCATTTCCTTCTCCAATGCATGAATGTGAAAAATGAAAGTGAAGTCGCTCAGTCGTGTCCGACTCTTAGTGACCCCATGGTATCTAGTCCACCAGGCTCCTCCGTCCATGGGATTTTCCAGGCAAGAGTACTGGAGTGGGGTGCCATTGCCTTCTCCAAACCTTCAATTCTAGGGAAGCCTAAAGCTAAACTCAATCCTCTTGTTTAAAACAGGGGCATTGTTAAAACTGTAACTGCATATCAAGATATATTTTAATTTGAAATACCATTATTTCAAATGGTATTCAAAATAATACATTTTGAAATACCATTTCAAATGTATTCAGGAGTTGGAATATTATTTGACCTGACCCACTTTATTAGCATTTTAGATACTTTTTCTGGGTTTGGATTTTTTTTTCCATTTTTAAAACTGTTTAGATTTAAAATTTTATATTTTTATTTAGATTTCTTGCAGGAGTACTTTAATGGTGTTTTCAAAGCCAAAAAGGTTGTATGCAATGATCCCTTTATTATTTCCTTGCACCAATTTCCCATTCCATTGCTTCAGAAAAACATAGTCTTTGCATAATGGCTTAATAACTGTACTATTTTATAGCTAAGGAATTTAGCTCTGCAATTTTAGTTCTGTCAAGATTGCAACTGTTTTAGCTCCTTACATTGATCCTGGCAATTCCAATTAAACATGTTTGTTTCACACAAGACTTCTCTTAAGGAAATCTTTTCAAATAGTAAACTCTCTTTTTCTGTCATTAATGAGAAGGATACTACTGTTTAATCTTTCAGGATTCATTCTCTGTGCCTTTTTTTCCTCTCCTTTTTTTTCTTTCTCTTCCACTGTCTTCTTCATCATCCTCTTTGAATTTTCATATGCTTTTCACTTTGTAATTTCTATATTTGTTTCTGATTTTTAAATCTTTTAGACATGATTTATATTTAAGCCAATCCACATTAAAATAAACATTATAATAAAACTAAAAACATCTATCTTAAAACATAGTGTACAACACTTATTAACTATATAAGATGCAAGATACAATACAACAAAAACAACTATGTCGTACAACCAACATAAGACAAACTATTAGCAATATTATTAATCCCTTTCCAATTACATTACCCTCCTAATTTCCTATAAAGATATTATCATTCTCCTTGCATTTCTTTACATTTTCTTATGAATGATTACTCTTATAAATGGTTATCAAAGCATGCATATATATCTAATTATTGTCTCTTGCTTTTAAAATATTTTACAGTTGACACTAAAAAACATCCAATTATAAACTTATAAAAACAAATGACTCTAACACATTCATTTTTACTGCTTAAAAGGAATTCATTAAGTAAATATGCTGAATATGGTTAGCATTAAAATACACACTTAAGACCATTCTATCATTTGCTGTTTCATAACCGATTCTATTAATATTAATATTATTATATGTATTAGTATACATATTTGGAAGTTCTTTGTATAAAAATCATTAAAGTTGAGAAAGTAAAACCTTTATTGAATTCTAGAGTATTGGTGAGACTAACATATTTTTCTCTAATTCACCTTTTCCTAATAGAATTTGTCTTTTAGTTTCCAGTTCACAGTGAATTGAGCAGGTATTGAGATTTTTATATATACTGCCTGCCCCTACTCATGCATAGCCTCCCCTCATCACTGTCACCCACCAGAATGGTACATTATAATTGATGGACTTACACTGACACCTAATTTTCACTTAAACTCCATAGCTTATATTATGATTCACTCTTGGTTTTGTACATTCTATGAATTTAGACAAATGTGTAATGATACGTATTCACCATTACAATATCATGCAGAATAGTTTCACTGCCCTGAATACCACTGAGAACCACCTATTCACCCCTACACCCTCCAAGCCCTGGAAACACTGATACTTTTACTGTCTACTTAGTTGTGCCTTTTCCAGAATATCATACAGTTGGACTCATACAGTATGTAGACTTTTCAGACTGGCTACTTTCATTTTGCAATTTGCACTTACGTTGTCTCCATGTACTTTAAATAGCTTAATAGTACTAAATAAGCGGAAGTATCAACCAGAGCTTCTTATCTATCTACTGAAGTTTACCTTGGATGCTTCCAAGTGTAGGCAATTATGAATAAACGTGCTATAAACATCCATGTAAGATGTTTATATATGTAACAATAATTAGAATCTTTTAATAAAACTTAATGAAACCTCATGATTCCATGATAATGTTTTAAAAGGGGCAATAATATAAAATAGGCTAAGTAAAATTCACTAAGGACAATAGGCAGAAAATGATTGGTGATCAAATATAGAAAGTAATTATTAGTACTAATTTTTATCAGTTGAATATAGTTACAAACCAAGAGCTAGGGACACCACATAGGGAAATGGACTGTAATCAGGTGGAAAGCAAAAGGAGAAGGGGTGGCAGAGGATGAGATGATTAAATAGCATCACTGACTCAATGGACATGAATTTGAGCAAACTCTGGGAGATGGTGGAGGACAGATGAGCCTAGTGTGCTACAGTCTATGAGGTTACAAAGAGTTGGATATGACTTGAAACTAGGAGGCAGGGATACAGGCCATGGACAACTTAGTGGTGCCTCTGCTTTTTTACCTCAATTAGCTAACTTCTATAGAAATTGTTTCAAAACCAGAAAATCTTAATATTTATAAACATTATTTTAAATAGAGTACAGAGTCATCAATATTAAAGTACAGTGACATAGGAAGAATATGACAATCTATTAATACTGTAATCTTAAAGCAATATCCTGTCAAGGGAACCAAGGGGAAGAGAACAGTTATACTAAGAAATAGTCTGTTTTTACCTACAGAGTTACCATTCTTTCAAGTTCTGTATCTTGGGTCAAAATAAATAAATAAAAGCCACATTAAAAAACTATGGGATCTCTTTCTGATAACACTATAACCCACATAACCCTGACAACTAGTATTATTAAAAGTATTACATATATTGTTATAATATACAGAATTGCATACATGATATGAGGCAGTTGAGTGAAAATTCTCACATGAAGAATTCAAGCAATTATAAACTATGAACTAGATTCCTTTTCAAAGGTATCGAAAAGTGAATTTTCTTTAAGTAGTTATGTCAGTGGTCACATTCATTGTGCTTTTAATTATAACTTTCCCCCAAAGACTATGAATATTTTGTCAATTAATTACCAGACTAAGCTATATTTCTATATCCTAGAGCTTTGGATTGTGCTGAAGGGCACTTGAGGCATTCTTCAGTGAGCAGCATGACTTTTCAGTAGGTGTTTGATGGATAGTGCACAGGTTCCCTCTATACACTTTCTGATTCTCCCTCCAGGCACCACCGTTGTTATTTGTTCAGCTGTCTCTGTTATGGGATTGATGTCTGCTATTTAAAAAATTATTCAGAAATATGTTTTGTGACCTGTGATTGTAAAAAAAAAAAAAAAAGGAATAAACTTAATTTGATAGCATATGAGCTATAAGGACTTCCATCTTGTTCTAGCAAAGGGATAAGAAACAAAATATTACCCTGATCCACAGGTCAGCACTTACAATTCACTGCACACATAATTATAATTGAACCACCTGGTGCCTAAGGATCTTTGGAAGAGACACACCCTTGCTCTGAAAGGATGAGTAATTATCAATTTGTATCCACATTAGATTCCTTCATTCCATTCATCAAAGATACTTAAGTTGATCTGCTTAAATATTTAGTTTTAATGCTTTCACTTTATTATTTGAAATCCATCAGTGGCTTCCTATGTTTTTTAGTTTTTTTTTGATTTTTGAAAACTCCAACAACACTGCTATAGCTTCCAAGACTCCAAGTACTAGTCTCTACCTCATCTAGCATGCTCTTATTCTCTTCCCTAGAATCTGAGCCCTAGCACCCTAACTTTCCCTGAGTGACTTCAATCAATAGAACTCCTTAAGTCACACCAGCAACTTCAAATATTTTTGGTTGCTGTTTTTCTTTCATTACGTTCTGTCTGATGTGCTTTGAATTACTTATCATTGTCAAATCTTGTTCATTCTTTTATGTAACATAAAAGTGTAAAATTAATATCACTTTTAATTCAGAAAGACTTTCTGACTCCACAAAAGAGAATGCTGTTTCTTCACTGTGTCATCTGCCATGATTTTAAGTATCTGTTTAATATCTATTTTATCCAACAGTGTCTAATATTCAAAAGAGCATGGGGCCACATTGGAACTCTACATTTGTGTCTTCACAGTGCCTTGCCCAGTGCTTAGTACATGGTAGATGTTCAGTAGATACATTGAAAGAAAGTAAAAGTGAAGTCACTCAGTCATGTCCACCTCTTTGCGACCCCATGGACTGTAGCCTACCAGGCTCCTCAGTCCATGGAATTTTCCAGGCAAGAGTACTGGAGTGGGTTGCCATTTCCTTCTTCAGGTAAATACATTAATATATGGTAAATTAATGGATAAGTAAATTTCAAGGGGGGGAAAAAAACATGATATTGAGAGATAAGTAAATTCTTTGAAATCTACCTTCAAAAAAAGCCATCAAAATATTAAAATTACATAACTCCTAATGAAATAGGTGACAGGGACAGTCTCTCAGTCATGTCTGACTCTTTGCAACTCTATGGATTATAGCCCTCCAGGCTCCTCTGTCTGTGGAATTCTCCAGGCAAGAATACTGGAGTGGATTGAAATTCCCTTCTCCAGGGGATCTTCCCAACCAGGGATTGAACCTGGGTCTCCTGCATTGCAGGCAGATTCTTCATCAATGAGCAATCAGGGAATCAGGAGATTTATATAAAGCGGAAAAATTTTTAACCTATTTTCCAATACATGCTGCTGCTGCTGCTAAGTCGCTTTAGTCGTGTCCAACTCTGTGCGACCCCACAGATGGCAGCCCACCAGGCTCGCCCGTCCCTGGGATTCTCCAGGCAAGAACACTGGGGTGGGTTGCCATTTCCTTCTCCAATGCATGAAAGTGAAAAGTGAAAGTGAAGTCGCTCAGTCGTGTCTGACTCATCGCAACCCCATGGACTGCAGCCTACCAGGCTCCTCCGTCCATGGGAGTTTCCGGGCAAGAGTACTGGAGTGGGATGCCATTGCCTTCTTCTTTTCCAATGCATAAGAACAGATAATTTATCTATGTGTGTTAGTTGCTCAGTTGTGTCAGACACTTTGTGATATCATGGACTGTAGCCCGCCAGGCTCCTCAGTCCATGGAATTCTCCAGGCAAGAATACTGGAGCAGGTTGCCAAGCTCTTCTCCAGGGGATCTGGAGATCTTCCCAATGTAGGGGTCGAACTTGGTTTTCCTGCACTGCAGTAATTTTTAAGCTTTATAGATAAAATTTTTAATGTCCTAAATATCATTATTTAAAAGATTAAATTCATGCTATTGTTCTATAATGCATATAAGCCTTTTAACACAAAAGACCCATATCACAAATAGTTAATTTTGGCTGTGCCATTTCTCAGACTGTCCTTGGTTTTTATGACCTTGAAGGTTTTGGGAAGTACCAGTTAGGTACTTTATAAAATGGCCTCAGATCTTAGTTTCCTCATGATTAGACTACAGTTATTGGATTTGGTGAGGAAATACATCAAGATTAAGTGCCATTTGCATCACATCATGTCTAGGGTGTAAGTTATCAATAGGATTCTTCACTGTTGTATTGACCTTGACCTGGCCCAGGTAGTGGTTTTCAAATTTATCCATTGCAAAGTTCCTCTTTTTTATAGCTTTTCAAAATGTACTCTTTGAAATGAAAGGGGCATTATGGTCTACTACCTTGAAGGTGGAGTATACAGATATGCTGTTTGGAATTTTTTTGCACAGGAGGATATTTGTCTATTCTCTGTGGATTAATAATTTATTTCTATCAGCATATGCATATATATATATATATACACAGCTGTATCAATATTAAGCTAAATATAAGTTCATATTGATGTCTGAAATTCAATATCATTATCCTTCTAGACTCCATCCTTTGTTAATTTCTAACCTCCCAATTCAAAATTTAGAAACTTATTTTCCTTCCACTTATTTAATTGTTCAATTACCAATATACATGTTTAATGATTCTTAATTCATACTCCATGGGAAACAACTTTAGAGAGTAATTATTATGTATGGTATGTTTATATTACTGTTCCAGATTCCACTGACTTCCAAAGTAACCCTGATGAGCAATAGTTTTTTTCCTTACCCAGTGGAAAGACCATTTCATGTATTTGTATTATAATCACATTATTTCTGCATTCCATCCTGTGATCCCCTGATCTTTAAATTATTTTTAATAAACCTTCATTGATTAAGAGTCCACTCTTTGTTTTATAAAATTCTACAGCTTTTAACAAATTCAATGTCTTGTACTCACCCACTCATCCACTATTCTGTAAAACAGAATCATACAGAATAACTTCACCACTGAAAAACACTTCAAGTGATTCATTCATTCATAGCCTCTCTTGAGCACCAATCCCAAGATGCTACTGACCATTTTATCATCTGCCTTTTAAAGAATGTCAACTAACTAGAATTATAAAGTATATAATGCTTTCAGAATGGCTTTCACTTAGAACTATGCCTTTAAAATTTATCCATCTTTTCATATCTCGTTAGCTTATTTCCAGGTTTTGTTCATCCATCACGTATTGAAGGACAACTTGATTACTTTCTATTTTGTCAATTACAAATAACACATCTGTAAACATTAGCATGTAGGATTCTGTGTGGACCTGCTTCTGAATCAATTGACTAAACCTAGTAGCAATTGCTGGATCACATAAGACAGTTTAGACTTGTAAGAAACTGACATATTTCTTGCTAACTGGTATTTCATCTTGCATTACAAACAAGGACGGAAGAGAGCTCCTATTGCCCTGCATCTTTACAAGGAATTGGTATTTTCAGTGTTCCAAATTTAAATAGTTCTAATAGATGTGTAGTTGTATCTCATTGCTTTAATTTGAATCTCTCAAATATTTCAAGTATATCTAGACATAAAATAGGCTTCTCAAATAAAAATCTCACTAAATTCTATGTCTATAAGATTTTGCTCCATATACATTGTTACTTTCTTTATCTACAATTGTATACATAATTACAGTGGGTTTATTATTCTGAAATGGAAGCTGAGATGGTAGAGTGAATGAAATTAGGTGGTTTGGATTCTAGATATAAGAATTTTCTCAGAATTGCACAGAAAAAGTCAGAATGATGTATTATAGGTATAACTGAAATACAGATACCAAAATGATGTGCAGAGCACAGTGGCAGAATCTAGGACTTGTCATATGTTAAGGTTCTGGCAAATAATCATGTGTACTCATTGTTGAGAACATATAATGCTACCCACTAATAAAAATATATAATGCCAACCCTATCATAGAAGACTATTTCATCTTCTAAAACTGAGTAACTTTCTTAAAGGATGCATAATAACTAACTAGTAAAGTACCCAGACAGAAGAAATTAGGTAGACTTTTTTCCTAAGGTACCATGCTAGCTTTAATTCCAAAGAAACGTAGTTATAAAATATAGCACTATGAAAATAATTGATTTAGTGATAAAAATGGTTTAGAATCTAGTATGTCTTAAAGTTATAAAAACAAAGTTATTGTCCTGAATATATTTAAATAATAAAAATTTCATGTAGATAGTATAAAAGTAGAAAACCTAAACATCACAAACACAAATGTTTTTTGATAAAAATTGGCCATTACTTAAGAGTAACAATTTTTCCTTTACTATCAACACATTTTTTTCTACCTTTATGATCCATTGTTACATTAAATAAAACATATGGTTCTTAATCACAATAGCAGGCTCTCACAAACAGTGCAGTAACAGAGTTTCTGTTTGTTCTCTCAAAAACCAAAAATGAAAGAAAAAGTCATAAATAATAATTTATAGCTGCAGAAAATGTTATAAATATTTGGGAAATTGTTATAAACAGTGGAAAACTGTCATAAACAACAGTTTTATGCATAATACAAACGTTCATCAATTAATGAAATATTAAATATGGTATTGTTAACCGTTGTGGAGGAGGACAAGTGCTGAGTAAATTATCAAAACAAGACTAAGAAATTGCTCTTATAGTTGGGCTAATTGGTTTCTGATTAACATAAATATCAAAAATGATTATGAATGTAGTTTACTGGCAAGGTGTTACTAGACATCATCTAAATATTCATCACACATGTAAAATGTATGGTACATTTAAAGCACTGAACAATTGTCATTAGAGGATCAGTTTGGTTGTTGGATAATTGGTTCAGGGAAATCAAACTTGTTGCAGTTTACTTGTTTATTCTTCTTTTTCAAATTGAGAAATGGAATAAAATCCATTGTCTTAAATAAAGGTGGAACAAGTAGGAAAACAGAAGATGGTCTAGTCTTTTCTTTAAATTTCATATTTTGTATTGGGGTAGGAGCCTGGTAGGCTGTAGTCCATGAGGTCGCTAATAGTCGGACACGACTGAGTGACTTCACTTTGACTTTTCACTTTCATGCATTGGAGAAGGAAATGGCAACCCACTCCAGTATTCTTGCCTGGAGAATCCCAGGGACAGGGGAGCCTGATGGGCTGCCGTCTCTGGGGTCGCACAGAGTCCGACACGACTGAAGCGACTTAGCAGCAGCAGCATAGCCAATTAACAATGCTGTGTAGTTTCAGGTGAACAACAAAGGGACTCAGTCATATAATTACATGTATCCATTCTTCCCCAAACTCCCCTCCCATCCAGATTGGTACATAACACTGAGTAGAAGTCAGACAGAGAAGGAGAAATATTGTATGACATACATGTGGAATCTGTCTATTTTTTAGAAATAATCCTTCCGAAGGCTCTCTGCTCTCTAATTACTCTGTTGAAAAGGAAGAGCCAAGGAATAAACTTGTGTAAGTGCAATGAAGAGTGATGTCTGCTGAGGCTTCACTGGCTAAGATCAAGCTGTGATGATCTACTGAAGCCATGCTATGAAAGAGGCGATCAGTAATCATTACCCATAAAGGAAGTAAATCCAATCATTTATTTTACCTTGTATCAGTAAAAGAAAGGGGGTGAAGTCTCAGATCTATCATAAGCAATTCATTTAAATTTTATTTTTAATTATGAAAGCAACATATTTTATAATTATGGTACATACATAAAGAACAAAAATAATAGAAAACTCATTTACCAAATAGCAGACAATGTTATAATGTTGGAATGTTTCTTTCAATTTATGTTTAGGTGACTGGGTTCCTTTAGTTTATCTATCATCTATCTAGCTATGTAGCTATTAATTATATATCATCATCATATATCCATACTACCTCTATTATTTTAATTAAGCAGCATAACAAATTATTTTAACACAAAATTATAAATCATTAATAATCATTGCATTGATTGCATGGTAGCCATCACACGGATTTTTCTCACACTATTAAAAAATGGGATGGGTTCATATTTTTGCTGTATATAATAAGCAAAGTGAACCCATATATAATTCTTATAATGTGCAGTACTTTGTTGTAATTATTTTGCTTAAATAACTTACTTTATTCCTAACAAATCTATGAATGAGACGTTAGTATCATCCCTATTTCACATCTTCAAAAACTGGGACATACCGGCCAAACAATTAACCTTCTAGTAAATTGTAATAGATAGGTTAATGGTCCCTCAAAGATGCTTACATCCTGATCCTTGGAATCTGTGGGTATATTCCGTTAAATAGCAAAAAATGTTGTTTTTTAGTTGCCAAGTAGTGTCAGACTCATTTGAGACTCCATGGACTGTAGTCTGCCATGAGATTTTCCAGGCTGGAATAGTGGAGTGAGTTGACATTTCTTTCTCCAGGGAATCTTCCCAACAAGGGGATTGAACCTGTGTCTCCTGTGTCTCCCACACTGCAGGCAGATTCCTTTACCGCTGAGACACCAAATAGCAAATGGGACTTTTCAAATGTGAGAAAGATCTAGGGACCTTGAGATTAGAGATGATTCTGGATTATCCTGGTGGTTTCAATCTACTCACAGGAGCCTTTTCTTCTGTGTTAAGTAGGGGAAAGCAGACTAGAGAGACTCAAAGTATGAGCAGGACCATTGCTGGAAGAAGGTGGAACATGAGCCATGAAATGTAAGTGGCTTTTAGGAGTTGAGAATAACCCACCTTCCTCCTTCTACATTTTAAGTAAGTAACTCAAGTTGGACCTCTTTGCTCCTTTTTCAGCATTTCACAGTGTGATTTCAACTATATGTTACTTAATATGAAGATTATTGCATTATTTCATTTTTTCCCTTTTCTTTCCCCCATTTTCCTTATGCTATCCATGTGCATTTCCATGTCAATATGGTCTTGTTTCATTGACATATGTTATTTAATTAGAGCAACTATTTCTCTTCCACATATTTCATTGGGGATGCCAAACATATTTTAAAGCTAGTTTTCAATTGTACCATATGTTTTCAGAGAAATAAGATATTATATTGAGTAAAATTTGTTTCATCTATTAATTTAAATATTTAGTCAAAAGTTCTTTGCAATGAAAACACAAGTGGTTACGGTAACATATAAAATTATATTTTCTAATGACAATAATGAGAGATTGTATTCACTATTAAGCTTCACAAATAATGTTAAGAATATAAAATTTTTCAAGACAAGCAAACCTGGAAGAAGGCGAAGTTTGCCAGCACTTACCACATTGGAATGTAAACTGGCTAAAATCTGTCACCTGAGGTCCCTGAGCAAAGTATGACAGCACAGGGTTTTATATGGAAAGGGACTATTTCACTTACGAACAATCTCCACTTTCTATTCCAATAGTTACATGGTGCCTCATGGATTCTAGGCTTGTTGACCATAAGGAATTCCAGAGCTATCAAGAATTACAAATAATTCCTGCTAGCAAATATCATCTTTGTATTTGCAAGAGGTCTGTCTTTGGTATGTTTGTAAGGAGATTCAACCAGGTCACCACCTTTCTTTGTTCTCTGAGTTTATCCCCTTTGTAAAGACATGGACTGAACTGCAAAACTGCTGCTATTTTCTTCTCATAAATAATTCATATTCCTTAAAACCAATTGGATTAGGCACATAAAATGTCCAGCTAAAAATGTTGGTGGAGAAATTTTGTTAAAAAACATTAAAATTCACAAATTAATTTTCAGTTTAATCAAGTGTTCACAAATGTCAATTCCTTACGTTATATTTTGTCTTGACCAAACTTTAGTTAACTTGTATCCTCCCCATATACCCTTGAACTTGACTTGTTCCCAAACCTGGTAAGAACTAAATGAACAATCCCTGCATACACACACACACGTACATACACACACACACAGATATGACTCAGCCATAAAAATGAATGAAATTTTGCTATCTGCAAAAACATGGATGGACTTAGTGGCTATTATGCTATGTGAAATAAGTCTGACAGAGAAAGACAAATGCTGTATGATTTCACTCATACGTGGATCTAAAAAACAAAACAAATCAATTAACATAACAAAATAGAAACAGAATTATAAATACAGAGAACAAACGTGGTTGTTGGAGGGGAATGAGGTGGGGAAATGCAATAAATAGGTGAGACATATTAAGAGGTACAAAAATCCCATTACAAAATATATGAATCACAACAATGGAATGTACAAGAATGTAACTGTAGTCAATATTAATGTAATATCTTTGTAAGGGACAAAAGGTAGCTGGACTCATCATGTTGATCATTTTGAAATGTATAGAAATATCTGAATCACTATGCTGTGCAGCAAGAACTAACATAGTGTTGTAGGTCAATTATACTTTAAAAACAAACTAATAGAATAAGAGATCAGATTTGTGGTTATCACAGGTGGATGATGGGGGGATGGGAAACTAGAGGAAGGTGGGCAAAAGGTATGAACTCCCAGTGACAGCATAATAAGTACTAGGAATATAATGTACAAAATGATATATACTAATATAATGAACACTGCCTTATGTTATACATGAAAGTTATTAAAAGAGTAGATTCTGAGTTCCCATCACAAAGAAAATATTTTTTCTTTTCATTTTATTTTATATCTATATGAATTAATGGATGCTCACTAAACTTATTGTGGTCAGCTTTCCTAAATTATATAACTTCAATCATTATCCATAAACTTATATATTACTGTATGTCAAATATATCTCAATAAAACTGGAAGGGAAATAAACAAGTAAAAGCAAAATGAGTAATATTTAAGGAAATGGATTTATTTTACAATCTGTCATTTTACAAGTGCTTTACTTTATCAAAAAATAGCATGAAAATATTACTAACATATATTATTAAGCAAAATGCTAACTCTGTCACCTAGAGTGCTAACTTGGGCTTCCCTGTGGCTCAGAGGGTAAAGAATCTTCCTGCATGCTGGAGGCCAGGGTTTGATTCCTGGGTGGGGAAGATCCCCTAGAGAAGAGAATGGCAACCCACTCCAGTATTCTTGCCCAGAGAATTTCATGGATGTAAGAGCCTGGTGGGCTACAGTCCATGTGGTCGCAAAGAGTTGGACATGACTGAGTGACTAACACTTCAGAGTGCTAACTTACTCATTTTTCTAATGTGAGTCTCACAAAATACATGGATGTATATTTGAAAGAAGCTGTTTATATTTGTACATCCTTTAACAAAAAGAAAGATCTCAATGCAACTAAAGTGAAATTGCAATCAGCTGAATTACTCAATAATGGAGGCATGCTAGTAAGTCAAGTTTTAGGAATTCTAGTCTTGAAATTCCAAGATTAGAGGTAAATTCTTGACTATATACTGGTTTAGGAATGAACTATATTACTGTGGTTCTTGAGAACAAATCCCAGTGAATATATTATAAACTGATTATATTTCAATCGTGTTTGTCACTGGATCTATTTCTTTAGGCATATTTCTGTAACAAATAAAAATATACAACATTAATTGCTCAGTTTTACTTTCTATAGAAAAAGGCATTGGATTCTACATTTCTTCTTAAGAAAGCCAGTCATGAAATACTGTAAGTTAAACGTTGTATGGCCATGCTGCTGCTGCTGCTGCTGCTAAGTTGCTTCAGTCGTGTCCGACTCTGTGCGACCCCATAGACGGCGGCCCACCAGGCTCCCCTATCCCTGAGATTCTCCAGGCAAGAACACTGGAGTGGGCTGCCATTTCCTTCTCCAATGCATGAAAGGGAAAAGTGAAAGTGAAGTCGCTCAGTCGTGTCCGACTCTTCACAACCCCATGGTCTGCAGCCTACCAGGCTCCTCCGTCCATGGGATTTTCCAGGCAAAAGTAGTGTTAAAAAGCAAAATAAACAAATCCAAATAAAAAAATAAATATATTTATATGAAAAAGATGTTAGGCTGTCAAAAATTATTTAAAGAAAGTGACTATTTACAAAAACTAGCTTTTGGTGCTAATACTGCCACATTTCTTAAACTATTCTATTAGGAACAGTGGTAGTAATCTTCTATCTTTTGTTTCCTGATCAACTTAATAGCATCAAACACAGATTTCCAGTAAGCTCTGACATACTATTAACATCACTTAGTAAAGAATAACTTTCTCTTGGAGATCTTTTCCCAGTAGAGCTTCTTTCACATAGATTTTTGCCTGTTTGCATCCCACTGACCATTTGGTAGCTCAGAAAAGCAGTTCTCATTGTCCTTCTCTGGTTGTCCTGGTATTAAAACCAGATTACTTTCTAGAAAGATGAATTGCTAGGGCCTAAAGACCACTGTAATTCTCTGTCTCCTAGAGATTACTATTTTTTCCCTGATGTCTACCACCATGATATCAGATTTGTGATAAAAGTAGGAAAAACAATAGAACTAATGATAAAGATGGTTTATTCTTTCCAGACAAGAATCTTATCTTTTGAGTAAATATATTAGTTGTATTAACATTGTAAATGGCATATGTTTAATAAGTGAGTTATGTAGCTTAAAATTTATACCTAATATACAAAGTATTTTTTAGTGAACATTAATAAATACATTAATCTTTTCTTGCCCAATAGCAACCTCCTGGTGACTCTGTAAACATTAAATAGGGAAGTATAAAATATACTAAAAATACTGGGATCAAATGTGGTGATAGAGTACTATTAGAATTATGATATTGAAATATGTTTATTCTTCAGTAAAAGAAAATAGAGTATTGATCAGTCCACTCAACTTTATATTTTGAATCTTCAGATTTATTTTCAAGCATTTTCTTCTACTCAAAAATAAAGCATAAAAACTATCTGCATATACTAATAATGTGTTGTTTGGTTTATATGTGAATAATAACAAACGTGGTCAGGACATTTTTTAGAAATGTATTATTTTTTGATTAAATTGATTTTAGATTGATTTTAAATATGAATTAAATGTAAAAAACCCTTTGTATATACAGCTATCATTTTGAAGGCTATTGATTTTTTTTCCCATTTATTTAACCATGGCTTCTAGAAGACTCTTTTTCTTAGTTGAAGTATAATTTACAGCATTATACTATTTCAGTTGTACAATATACTGAGTCAATATTTTTATAGATTATACTCCATTTAAAGTTGTTATAAACAATGGGTATGTTTTCCTGTATTGTACAATATATCCTTCCCATTTATCTATTTTATATATGAGTCAATGATAATTTTGTGTTACACATATAATTGATGTAAAAATTCATATCTAACATTCTCTCCAGACTTAAGGCTTTCTTTTATGTATAAATTCTTACACATGTGGTATTTCAATTACAAAATGAATATTCATACCCAACAATATATTAAGATTGCTTAACAAATACTATATCTATGTCTTTCACAGTGAAGCATAATGATCAGTAGGAACCTCTATCCAGTACAAACTTGTATTATAAAATGAGAGGCTTGGAAACCAAAACTAAGTGAAACTTACATCTCCTTTTAATCCCCAATCTATTATGACATTTGGTTTTTGTTCAAGATTTTCTTTGTAGGGAAGTCAAAGATAATTTTGCTATATTTCTAATTGACTAATTTTGTAATTATCTTAGTCTGTCCCATAAAGCAGCTTCTATATGTATAATACTGGTGCAATTGGATTACTTGTAACAAAACCCTTAATAATAATATCAATAATCAAACATATTGAGCAAGCAAGAATAAAACTCCACAAGATAGTCTTCCAATGGAAGCTAATTTTCCAGAGAAGTAACTAGACTCAGATAACAATCATTTAATTGTCCGCTGTCCATAGAATTTTCCAAGCGAGAATACTACAGTGGGTTGCCATTTCTTTCTCCAGCGGATCTTCCCCACAAAGGGATCAAACCTGCATTTCTTGCATCTCCTGCATTGGCTGGCAGATTCTTTACCAACGTACCACCTGGAAAGCCCCAGAATTAGAAAGAGTCTGTTATACGTGCACTCAAACTTCTGGATGGAAAAACATGCTAAACTGAGTGGTAAATTGTTGTAAAATTAAAATAACTATTGTGTTTGTGTCCCTGCACCAGCATTATGATAATTAAATCACAACAATGGCTCCAACACCCCTAGGAACAACTTGAGTTTGGTTCTGTTCTCTATGACCACAGAGCACAATGTTACTTAAAGTTTATTTCGCAGTGTGTATTAATGTCTCATCAGTCACATATGAATGTTGATATATAAATGCAAATACATCAATAAATCTTAAAATATCTTCTTCATTATCAATAAGTAGGAAAGTATTACCTCCTTCAGTGGGGAAAAAAATAAACATTTTGGAAGCCAGGTTGTTTTTTTTTTTTTGGCTTTCCATTTTGTTTCCATCTGGAGGTATATACCAAACAGCCCATCTTGGGTCAATGCATGCTTTTCCCTATCTTTATTCCATGATATGTAGTCTAAGTACCTGCTGAGTTTGTTTTATCCATTTTTCTAAAGCTGTGTTGTACATGCAGGCCATCTGTCATTCCTTCCCTTCTTCCTGACACACTTTTTTTTCCCACAGTGGCCAAAACAGGGCAGTAAACTTTTTCTTCAGTAAATGTCTCTTTTTTTAAAGTAAATTTAGCTTGACTTTGGCCTGTAAACAGATGTCAATGTTGGTGCTCCAAAAGTTCTGTAGTCTGAATTATAGAAACATGCAGATTGCTTCAAACTCCCCAAAGAACAGAGTACACAGAGAGGCAAAATGGAGTAGGAAAACACGGAGTGAATGACAGAAAATAAGGAAGGAAAAATATTCAGATATAGTGGGACAAAAGGAAGAAAAGAAACTTGTGAAATAGGAGGGGAAAAGCAGGGGAAAGAGAAGAGAGAGAAAAAGGGAGGTGGATTAATGTCTTCTGAATAGGAAAGTAGATACATTAGTATTAATAGAAACTATTCCCTTTCCCTGAGCATAGATACAATTATAAGCAGTAACAAACCTGTTACAGGAGAATCCTAAAAATTAGAAGTAGATAAATAGAGAAGACCAATATATAAACATCACAGGAAGGCATAAATCTGGATAAGTTGACTGTGAGGCTCCAGGGAAAGAGGAAAGATAATCATTAAGGCTCTAGGGAATTCTTAGCTATCAGGTTACTCTTCTTTGCAGGAGAGCATCTCAGATTTGCACAGAGAAGCAGACATCAAAGCAGACTTTGGGAAAGTTTTCAGTCTTCTTTGGCATGGATATCATCAGTTTTAAAAGAGAACATGCCTGCCAACTAATTTCTGAGCAGGAAATTGACTTTGAGGAAGAAGGAAATCCAAACCGTTAGCTGACGGTGGTAGTCACTGATCAAGTTCACTTCTGGGTGACTGCTAGTAAACTTCAAGTCGTCTCTGGTAAAACTTAAAACTGAGAGATCATTACAGAGGTCAACAGGACTAAAAGAACTGCCTTCTGTGTGTGACTCTAGTAGTCTTCACATATGAGAAGCACAATGAATCATGTGTGTGGGCCATTACTTACACAAAACACATGCTAAAACAACAGGATTGTAATTAAGGAGAGTCAGAACAGTATCAGTAGCAGAGCACAGACTTGAAATTTAGTAATAAACAGCAACAGATAGATGTCAAAATGCCTTAGCCTTTAGTTTTTTACCTAGAGAAGTCAGTGAGGTTACTGAACAACAAGGGTGTGGAATAGTGAGGACCAAGAGGTTCAGAATGATAGGAAGAGTGAGAAGAAAGCCCTAAAAAATAATCTCCCCCCAATCCGCCACAGTATTTAACACCTCTAAAACCAGAGTGCATTGTTCTCGACACATTTCTTAAAGTTGTTGTTGGTCAGATAGCAGTCATGGAATTTTCACTGCCTATTCATGCATGGGCTCAATTGTTTGTCCTGCTGGCATAAGAGTATAATTGCAACTCCTTGTAACAAAAGTCAAGAGATTATTAAAGAAATACTTCAGGGAAAGAATATGAATCTTACTTGTCTGAAAACCTTTTATTAAACCTTCCAGTAAGACCAAGTAAGAAATAGCATCAAAATATGCAGAGAGGATAAGAGTGTCTTGGAAAATGTCTCAAGAGAAAAGCCCTGTTATAGGAAACGGTGCATCATCAGTGCTGCATAGCAAATTATTCTCAGTGCATAAACATATATATCAATGTCTCTAAATTTTAAAATTAATTCCTGAGTCAAATTTAACTGAAAAATCATTAAGAATATCTTAATAAATACATTTTGTTTATATTATCCTTTTTATATGTGTGAAATTAATATTATCAAAATCTCAGTATAATAATTTTATGAGTTCTCTCAGTGACTTTAAATTTCTAAATTATAAGTAATAAGCTGACAGTAGGTTTTTTTTTTTTCTTTTATACTGGTTTTCAAAATAATGTAGGTGTTACAATCCATAATATCTTAGATTTGTTGGAGGAATATTAAAAGTTGTTCAAAATACTAGATGAATAATGTGGAAGGCCACAGTGATTGTTGAAATAAACAAAGAGATTTGAAGAAATGAAAAGTCACTCTTTATTAGCTGAGGTGAAGCAAAGAAGATAACCTTTACAGAAGCTGCTTGAAATTGATTCAACAGAGAAAGATTTTTATAGTGTTTTGGGGAAACAGAAGTATGCTGAAAATATGTACCAAAAATTCTGAGAAAAAAATGACAAAAAAATTGTGCACACAACTTCAAGTTTTCAGGTATACAAGTTTATAAGAAGACAGAACATCTGTTGACAAGAGGGGAAAAAAAGGAAAAGTTCAGTATTAACCCCTGTAGTTCCCTTGAGAATTGTATGAGTTGTTATTTTTTAGCAACTTGAGCCCAAGTGGGATTTTCCAGCTGAGGTAAAGGAAGCCTGGGGGAAAATGTTAGGTGAACAAAAAATATCTATGATAGTTCTGGAAAATACAATTTTTCAGAGTAGACACTAACATACGTGATAAGAGAGATGGTGCATTTTTTTTAAATTTACAACTGTATACATAATACTTTAGGAGACTATCAGAAATACAGTATGATATAAATTATACATATATTTAATTATATGTATATATATTTAATATATATCTATTTAATTATAACTATATATATTTATTTATTTATTTTTAGTTGGGGAGGAAATTTAAGTTTAATACCTAAAATTGCAATTAAGGTTTTCTTATACTAGTAAAATCTACTGAAGAGTCAACGTAGTTTCTTTCTTTCTTGGTAAAGTCTTATAATTTTTTTAGTATATTTTATTGTGATAAAAATATGATGTGAGATCTACCCTACAAAATTTTAAGCACATAATACAGTATTGTTAATTACAGGCACAATGTAGTCCAGAAGATCTCTAGAATTTATTCATCTTGCGTAGCAGAAACTTTATACCCATTGATTAGCAATTTTTAATCTACATTTCTCTTGAACACAAGGAAACCATCATTCCACTCCCTGATTCTATTAGTTTGATTTGTTTAGGTACTTAATATAAGTCGAATCATGCAGTACTTATCCTTCTGTGACTTCACTTAGCATAAAACCTCAAGGTTTGCCCAAACTGTCATTTATTACAGAATTTCTTTCTTTTTTTAAAGGCTTAATAATATTTTACTGTATGTGTATTTCATACATTCTTTATCTATATAGCTCATAAATGAATATGAGAATGCTAATATCTCTTCAAGATCCTGATTTCAATTATTTTGGATAAATACAAGCAAACAGTTTTTCACTATTTTTTTGTAGAACCTCTCTACTCTTTTCTATAGCTGTACCATTTCATATTCCTACTAACAAGGGGTCCAGTTTCTCGCACATCCTTGTCAACACTTATTTCTCATTTTTTTAGATAATAACAATCATAACAGGTGTATAATGGTATCACATTATGATTTTGACTGTATGTCTCAGATAGTTAATGAGGTTAAGTATGCCAGGTTCCCTTAGATTTCTAAGACAGTCAAGATAAAAGCCAGTCTTTTGGGCAGCCTCAGAAAAGTTGGGGCACTGGATGTAATTATGCAACTCTTTCCCTCCCCAGGAAGACGCTGTGAACTTGGTGTTATTCATTTACCGGTGCTGAGTGCAATGAGTAGATATGGTGAGTTCAACAACAAAACTCTATTCTTATCAGCTCTCATGTGTCTAGATTATATGAAGTCCTATAGGCATTTTGAAATCAGCAAGGAAAAAATGAGGCCTTTGAGTAGTCCTGGGAAAGGTGGGATGTTGGCAAGTGTTTAGGTTCAGGATGTTGTTCAGTTGTGTCTCTTTGCGATCCCATGGACTGAAGTACACCAGGCTCTTCTGTCCTCAACTAGCTCCTGAAGTTTGCTCAAATTCATATCCATTGAGTCAGTGATGTGATCCAACCAGCTCATCCTCTACTGCTCCCTTCCCCTTTTGCCTTCAATTTTTTTCCAGCATTAGGGTCTTTTCCAGTGAGTCAGTTCTTTGCATCAGGTGGCCAAATTACTGAATCTTCAGCTTCAGCATCCAGTCTTTCCAATGAATATTCAGGGTCGATTTCCTTTAGGACTGACTGGTTTGATCTCTTCACAGCACAGGAACTCTACTCAGCCATTGAAAAGAATACATTTGAATCAGTTCTAACGAGGTGGATGAAACTGGAGCCTATTATATAGAGTGAAGTAAGCCAGAAAGAAAAACATCAATACAGTATACTAACGCATATATATGGAATTTAGAAAGATGGTAACAATAACCCTGTATACGAGACAGCAAAAGAGACACTGATGTATAGAACAGTCTTTTAGACTCTGTGGGAGAGGGAGAGGGTTGGATGATTTGGGAGAATGGCATTTAAATATGTATAATATCATATATGAAACGAGTCGCCAGTCCAGGTTAGATGCACGATACTGGATGCTTGGGGCTGGTGCACTGGGACAACCCAGAGGGATGGTATGGGGAGGGAGGAGGGAGGAGGGTTCAGGATGGGGAACACATGTATACCTGTGGCGGATTCATTTCGATATATGGCAAAACCAATACAATATTGTAAAGTTAAAAAATAAAATTAAATTAAAAAAAAATAGTCTTCTCCAGCACTGCAGTTCAAAAGCATCAATTCTTCAGCACTCAGCCTTCTTTATGATCCAACTCACATTCATAAGTGACTACTGGAAAAAACATAGCTTTGACTCTACAGACCTTGGCTGGCAAAGTTATGTCTCAGCTTTTTAACAGGCTGTCTAGGTTTCTCATAGCTTTCTTTCCAAGGAGCAACCATCTCTTAATTTTATGGTTGCAGTCATTGTGGTTTAGGATAGCTTAGGACTGACCACTCCAAAATATGCCCAAATAGCATACTGAATGTTTTGAGTTGAGGATGTAGCCAATGCAAGAAAGAAACTGACTTTTTGCTGTTCTCCTGAAAGCAGGAAATACATCTCTCATGTGAAAGGTGCACTCCTTGCATCTGGAAGTAAATTGACCCCCTTGTCACCAAAGACAGGGAATTTAGGGCTAAGAAGCCTGTTCAAACTAGCCTTCTTCTTAAATTGACTACCCCAAGCCCAAACTTTGTTTAGATTCTTCACTAATTAAGTGTCTAAAGCCTAAGTTGCTTTTATTGGCAATTCCTCATAAATGCATTGTTTCTTTGTCTAAAAAGTATAAAAGGCTGCTTGCTTTGGTTACATTTTATGAGCAAAGGCTTTCAGGCACATGAATAAAGATCTGTTTCTTTTTCTCCTGTTAACCTATCTTGTGTCACTTTTATCATGAGTCCAGCCACATGAACTCAAAAGGGGTAGAGGTGGAATTTTCCTTTTCCCCCAACAAAAACACAGACCAACTCTCCCTCCTCAGGGAGGGAATCAGAAATTTTGTGTTACAGAGAAATGTCCAGCTTCACTGGTATCCCCAGACTTCCCTATACAATTCAATTAACTCTCACTCCAATATTCCATGAATCTCCTCTTCTTTTCAGTCTGTTTCTAACTCTGTTCTGTCCCTCAGTTGCTGTGCCAATTCTTGAACCTTGTCATGCTATTTTAATTTTATAGTACCAGATTGGTCCAATTAGTATCTGTAGAGTCAATCCCCTCTTGTATTTCATCTTGATTATTGTTTTGGCTATTCTTGACACTTTTTTTTTTCCATCTGAATTTTTTGACCGGCTTATGCAGTTCCCAAAAGAAGCAAAACAACAACAACACAAAACACCATAGATTCAGAATTACATTAAATTCCACTTCTATGAGGTATCTAAAATGCTCACTCAGAGTAGTAGGAAGTAGAATGATGGTTTCCAGGGGTAAGGAGAAGGAGGAAATGGAGAGCTTTTAATAGGTATAATGTTTCAGTTATGCTAGGTAAATAAATTCTAGAGATCTGTTCTATGCAATATAAAGCCTACAGTTAACGATACAACACTGTACACTTGAAAATTTACTGATAGATAGATCTCCTGTCAAATGTTCTTGCATGCATGCTAAGTCACTTCGGTTGTGTCTGACTCTTTGTGACCCCATGGACTGTACCCTGCCAGGCTTCTCTGTCTCTGAAATTCTGCAGGCAAGAATACTGGAGTGGGTTGCCATGTCTTCTTCCTTCAGGGGATCTTCCTCACTCAGGGACTGAACCCAAGTTGCTTATGTCTCCTCTTCCAGGCAGGAATTTCACCACTCCACACCACCTGGGAAGCCCCGAGTTTCTTGCCACACACACACACACACACACACAAAGATATACTAAAAAAAAGAAATTAAAAAACAAAAAGTGGGTTCCCTGGTGGTATAGTGATTAGGATTCCAGGCTTTCACTGCAGTGGCATGAGTTCAATCCCTGATCTAGGAACTGAGATCCTCCAAGGTGTGCTGCGTGGACAGCACACACAAACACACACACACATTTGTGTATATGTGTGTGTGTGTGTATACACACACACACACTCTATTTTTAAAGAACAATTATATTCATTTTGTAAAACTTCCCAAGTGATCTGACATTTTTCACCTGCATTCAAAGATTTTGTTTTGAGAAAATTAAGTTGAATTTTCTCTGTAATGTCTCTTGTATACTTAATATGACTATCTTTGGTCTTTTTCTTCTCTTTTCTGGCATTTATTTATTTTTTTTATTTCTTTGTTCTCTCTTTTTTTTAATTTTTGTAAAAAAAATGCATTGATTTTCATTTAATTTTTGACTAAGCCTTTTACCGCATCTTTGTTGGCATATTTCTGATATCTCTTTGTGATTTTCTTTTATCTGAACAGTCTATTCCACTCAGCTTTTAATCTTTCAAACCTTTCTAGCAACACTGTCTCTTTTGATCTTCTTTCAGTGTCCCTTTTTGTATGGCTCTTGATCTTCTGGGTTAGTTTCCCACTTTATCAAAAATGACTCACCATCCTGCTTTGTTTTATGATTAAGAATCTTAGATGAAAATGATTTTATAATAACTAGAGGAAAGTTGTCAATGGTATAAAACTTTTTAATGACATGCTAATTCATTACCTTAATGTCAGATTCAATTTAACTAGGAGGTGTTCCCCTATGTTGATTGAAATATTTCACATGAATTGCAAATCTACTTCATTCATGTATTGCCTTCCACAGAAAAAATAAAGATTCCTCAAATGCACAAAATAGGTGGTGAGCAGTCCAGTTAATAGTTGTCTATAGTGTGAAAAAATGGAAGGGATTATTTTCCTTGTACTCATTAAACTTAGTTTTTATCTCTTTTATAGTAGTATACATATGTATTTGACTCTGTCAATAGCTTTAATGGTAATTTTTTTCAAAAGCAATTCATAAATGTATGGAACAATATTGCTAAATTATAGTAATTGAAGGTAATATTGAACTGAAAATCATTTGAGATATATAAACCTCAAACATTGCTACAAGCATAGAGAGCTTTAATAAGCCACAAAATGTTAAAATAAACACTGCAAAAATGTGTAACCTTAGGTTACCTTTTTTGGCATTAAATATTTGAAACTCAAGACCAAAAACTAGACTATCAAACAAGCAGGCATATATTTTTTTCTTAAATTTTATGTATATCTATAATGTGTGTAAATAAGTATAATTATACATGTATGTATAATTATATTAGTGGGGTTTTTTTTGTTAACTACTATACTAGATATTATTAACATACAGTAGTATATATAATACAAGAGTTTTAGTTCATTTTGTTTGTTTTTGCCTTCACATTTAAAGCTTATTCACACCTTGGCTGAAAATCTCCTGAGTAAAAATCTGTGCTGTGTTTTTATATCTAAAGATGAATAAAGCAGAGTGATTTTCTTCTTAGGACATAGGTAATCTGAAGGGGAAGAAAGGCATAGAGTCATAATGCAAATTGTGAACAGTGCCATTTGGAACAGGGAGAAATAAAATTTTCTGAGAAAATAGCCCAAGGGAAAATCAATTTATAAAATTGATATGACTACAAATTTATTGAAGACTGAACAATTATACAGATATGATTTATGATGGACTCATGATTGCCTTGATTTCATCGGGCTGGAATCAAAATTGTTGGGAGAAATATCAACAATCTCAGATACGCAGATAACATCACGCTAATGGCAGAGAGTGAAGAGGAACTAAAGAGCCTCTTGATGAGAGTGAAAGAAGAGAGTGAAAAAGCTGGTCTAATATTCAAAAAACTAAGATCATAGCATCTGGTCACATCACCTCATGGTAAATAGAAGGGGAAAAAGTGGAAGCAGTATAGATATAATTTTCTTGGGTTCCAAAATCACTGCAGATGGTGACTGCAGCCATGAAATTAAAAGACACTTGCTCCTGGGAAGAAAAGCTACGACAAATCTAGACAGTGTATTAAAAAGCAGAGACATCACTTTCCTAACAAAGGTTTATATAGTCAAAGCTATGTCCCAGTAGTCATGTATGGATGGGAGAGTTGGATCATAAAGCAGGCTGAACACTGAAGAATTGGTGCTTTTGAATTGTGGTATTGGAGAAGACTCTTGAGAATCCCTTGGACTGCAAGGAGATCAAATTAGTCAATCTTAAAAGAAAACAATCTTGAATATTCATTGGAAGGACTGATGCTGAAACTGAAGCTCCAATATTTGGCCACTTGATGTGAAAAAACCCTCATTAGAAAAGACCCTGATAATGGGAAAGATTAAAGGCAAAAGGAAAAGAGTGAGGCAGAGGGTAAGATGGTTAGATAGCATCACTGACTCAATAAACATGAATCAGAGCAAACTCTGGGAGATAATAAAGGACAGGGAAGCCTTTACTGGCATGCTGCCATCCACGGGTCGCAAGTCGGTCACACGTTTCTTTTCCCCAAAACATAAGTTCAAATTTCTTTTGAGAGGAGAGATTTACAGTAAAATCTGATATGTATCACCAGGCATATTTTGGTGTTATAGAATTTTTAAAAGGATAATTTTAGTTACATAAAAACTGACAAATGAAATGAAAGCAGACATAAGCATATTTGTGTAGAGGCCAGTGCAATGATGATGTAAGTTGTGGTGGAGGGACTAAGATATTTTGAGTTTTATTAATTTAAGATTTTTATATTAAAAATCTCTTAAGTCCTAATTATTAAATCCTTAAAGACTTGATAGACATATTAATAAGCAAACTACAAGCACTTTACTGCTATAGATACAATTGAAAATGTGACAGAAATAATTAAAAATAAAACCGATTCATATTCATAGATTATATTTTAGAGACATAAAATATTTTCATAAAATTTAGTAATTTCATAAACTAACCAAAAAATATCAATTTCCAAAATTGATTTTTCCAAGCTAACAAAATGTTGTAAAGTAGACACACTATTCTGATGTAGATGATATACTTTCCTTAGTGCCCATTTCAGTAGAGTTTATAATTGACAATCAAAATAATAGCTTTATATAAGAATATTTGAAGTACAATATGAAATTGTCCATTGTGAAATGCAAGAAGTGTATCTATTAATATACCCCATAAACTTTTGATCTATTGCTCTTTTCTCAAATTTAGGTCAAATATGAATTGCTGCAGTTATTAAGGAAGCATATTAAATAATAAGATCATTCAGAAAAAAAGGCAACATTATTCTGTTGGCATTTTAACATTCACAGCTTAGTATAAAACGAAGACTAAGAGCATCTTTAACTTTTAAAAACCTGTGCACTTGTAAAATTGTATCACCTAAATGTCCTTTTTTGTTAATGTGAAATGAATTAATAATTTTTGTTAATTTGCAACATTTTTCTCCTAGGCTCTTCTCTTTCTAAGACAAAGAAAATAATGACATGTAAGAAATTTCAAAGTAAATATGTGAACACAAAAACTTTTTTTTCCTTCCACAAACTACTATTCCAATGGGAAAATTTTATGACTTTTTAAATTAATATCTTAGAATTAAATGGTTTCTCCCATTTTCAGTAAGGGTTCTCTAACCTGTCATTATTCAAGAAATATGAACCAGGAATTTTTATTAAATTTTACCTTATATTAAAAAATAGCACAGCAGAAATGTAGCTGGTATTGATTTGAAGTTTGAGTGTTAGGAATGATGTGAGTGATGAGAGCATTATTGGAGTTTGCACTTTTTGACAAGAGTTGGTAAAACTTCCTATATCATTAAAGGAAAAAAGAAATTCTAATTTTTGCTTCTTTATGTGTGTGTATATATATATATATATATATATATATATATATATGTGTGTGTGTGTGTATATGTGTGCATGTGTGTGTTTATGTATATACATATTCATATACATATACATGGGCTTCCCTAGTGGCTCAGATGTTAAAGAATCAGCCTGCAATGCAGGAGATCCAGGTTCAATCCCTGAAGATCCCCTGGAGAAGGATATGGTATCCCACTCCAGTATTCCTGCCTACATAATCCCATGGACAGAGGAGCCTGGCGGGCTGCAGTCAATGGGGTCTCAAAGAGTCAGACAGGACTGAGCGGCTAACACTTTCATTTTTCATAAATATACACATACAAGTTCTTTATCACTAGTGCCACCTGGGAAGCCTTACACACACACACACACACACACACACACATACATATTTGGTTTTTGTTTTTTCTTTTTTACCTGGAAAGTATGGTAGCTATGCTGGAGAAGAAAATGTAGCTCCTTTTACCTTTTGTACTCCTGTTCCCCTTGATACATTCTGCTTTATGCTTTTTTTGGTTCCTCCACCAAGCAGCAAATTCTGAACTAAGGACCCTTTTTTTCCACTAAACACCTGATATACTGCTAGGTTGTGAGTAATTTTGAAAGTTATTTAATTATTTCAGTCTTTTAGGGTTTAAATTAATGAAAACCACTAAAGCCAATAAATCCTACACTGGGAATAAACTCTAAAAATGTTTTATTGTGTAAGGGGGGAACATCTCTAAAGGACAGATTTCTTAGATTCGTTTTATCATTCATAAATATTCTGGTGTGCTAGTACCTTTGTTTTATTATATTAGGACTATTTGAAATGCAAATATTCAGTAACATGATTTTAAAGAAGTACGGTCAATATCTTTTGTTTTTTTTCGTTTGGTTTCAGTAGCTTTAGCTTCAGGTCATGGTGCAGGTATATTGTTCAAATTGAGTTCATTGAAGTATAAAGTGTGGGTGTCTACTCGAGAGATGTTAGAAAAGGTTTTATGCAGAAACAACTGTAGGAACAATCTGAGTTCAAAATAGCATCCTTGTTACTTGCCCTGTGGTTCTAGGTATGAAGCATATGGACTCCATTTCTATGTATATCTGAAGGCTATAACTCAAATCAAAATTAAAAGTTCTTACTGTTTATTAGCATAACAGTAAAAAGCAAAGTATGTAATTTTCTTTTTAAATTTTATTTTTTAAGCATAATGTTCATTTGACATCAGATTTCATTTATTATAATCAAAAGGGATTGTTAATAGTTTAATGTTTAAATAAATGCCTTCAATGGTATATAATATTTGAAATTCTTTTTAAAATGAAGTTTAAAATATTAGTTTAGTAATTTTTGTATAGTTATACTGAGTAATTTCCAATGGTATTCATTTGATGAAAACAATATGCTTTGTAATATCATTTTAAAGATTTAAAGAACTTAAACCTTCAAATATTTCCTTATATTTAACAACAATAAAAACACAATAGCTATAAGACACTATATATTCAACATTTACATCTTGTCTGCAAACTACATTCATCTCTAATTTACCAAACTGTGAACACTGACTTCTGGTAATTTAATCATATGGAACACTTGAATACTTTTTTTTTTCAAATTCTGTAGAACAGATGGAGATTTGCTTTAATTTAGGTACTCATTACATCAGACATCTAAAAAAACCTCACACTTGATGCTCTCATTTAATGGAAGAGAAATTGATGCCTTGGAAAGGACCTTCAAACTTCCAATAACTTTCATTCTCTTATTGATTGTGATGCCAAGGTGTCTGACAGGAACAGTGTGGGTTGTAATGGAGAAGAAGACCCTGTAAGGCAATGTTCTGAACTTTCACTTTTAAGATTTCCTTGTACAATTTATCTAGATATATGAGTTTCTTTCCCTTTTGAATTGCCATTTTCTAATTTCCTGATGCCTTTTCACTTCTCATTTCTTTTGTATTCTGTGTTTTCTCACTCTTAACATCATCCATTTAGAATATAAGCATTATTTCCTGATTCTCCAAAAAATTTCCCTAACAATTTTTTCTACTTTCATTAGCCTTCTTATTTCTTATCACAACCCCATGTTAATACGAATTTATTAACACTTCTAAATTTGAATTTTCATATTGAAGCTTGCCAGAGAAATATTTTATCTGGGGGTATATTTAGGAGGTTCTTGATGTATATTACACAGTCATGAAGTTACTTTACGACTTGGTAGGAACCGCAAATATTCTAGGAGCTTCCATTATACAAAATTCATTTAATAAACACAGTGCTATGACCTAGATGATTCACTTGACTGACATGTAAAATCATATATCCTACACATGGAATTAAAATAAATAATTGGCTGACTATAAAAAAATCTATTCAGTGATACTGATTTATGTAAGAAGTCTCCATTCACACCACAAATGCCACATTTTTGTAAACTGCATCACTCTTCCTCTCATTGCCTCAGTCAAAATCTCTTTGTTGTCACAAATAGCTATCTCATTTTCCCTCAACCATCATATCTAAATCATCAGTATTACTACACCTGCAGCATCCATTACACTGTCAACTTTTCTCCATCTCATCTGTAACTGCACTGATTCAGGCTGCCACACCATTTTCTCCATCTCATCTGTTACCAAACCAATTCAAGCAAGACATTTACAACACCCTTCTATTGATTATAACATACTCTCCAAATATCAGGTAGAATTATTTCTCTAAATCAAAGTATAAAATTTAAGAGGGTGCTTACTTCCCAGTTTTCTTCTCAAACGTCATCACATAGAGTTACTTCCTTTGACTATCCAGTGTAAAAAATAAATTGGTGTCCAACTTTTATTTTTGAATAAGTTTATTTGAGTCAAAAGCACATCCTTTCTCAGTCTTATACACCCAGTTTCCACTGTGTCAAAAGAAACAAAACTAAACAATTACCATGAGACCTAGATACTGTACCCTTGAATTTTTATCCCAGAGGAATGAAAACTTGTGTTCACACAAAAACTTATACACAAATGTCTGCAGCAGCTCTATCTGTAATGTTCTAGATGGAAGACAACCCAAATATTCTTCAACATGTAAATGGTTAAACAAAGTGTATTTCATCTATACTATGGAATCCTATGTAGCAAGAAAAAGGTACAATCATTAATGCACACAACATAGATGAATTGCAAAGACATTATGTCAAAATAAGAAAAATAATAATAATCTCAAAGGTTATCTACAACATAATTTCAGCTCTGACATCTAAAGAACTTGAAAATCATCACCGTCATACTTACAAGCTAAATAAACTGGAAATCAACTTTTTTTTTTTTTTTCTTAGATCCATCAGGGAATTGAGGTAGCAGGGCCACTGGTGGGGCCAAATCTGGAGAGATAAGATAATCCAAGAGTCACAGCCAAGATCTGCTTAACTAGAGCAGAGCCACTGGAGACATACCCTCATTTGAACATTGATATGTTAAGAGTGGCTTCCCTTATAGCTCAGTCGGTAAAGAATCTGCCTGCAATGCAGGAGACCCAGGATCGATTCCTGGGTTGGGAAGATCCCCTGGAGAAAGAAATGGAAACCCACTCCAGTATTCTTGCCTGGAGAATCCCATGGACAGAGAAACCTGGAGGGCTATAGTCCATGGGATCACAAGAGTTGGACATGACTTAGTGACTAAACCACCATCATGTTAAGTGTGATAAATTTCTAGAAGCTAAGTGTGCATTAGACCATTCAGGTATGACCTAAATCAAATCCCTTATGACTATTCAGTGGAAGTGAGAAATAGATTTAAGGGACTAGATCTGAGAGACAGAGTGCCTGATAAACTATGGACGGAGGTTTGTGACATTGTACAGGAGACAGGAATCAAGACCATCCCCAAGAAACAGAAATGCAAAAAAGCAAAATGGCTGTCTGAGGAGGCTTTACAAATAGGTAGGTGTGAAAAGAAGGGAAGTGAAAAGCAAAGGAGAAAAGGAACGATATACCCTTTTGAATGCAGAGTTCCAAAGAATAGCAAGGAGAAATATGAAAGCCTTCCTCAGCCATCAATGCAAAAAACAGAGGAAAACAATAGAATGGGAAAGACTAGAGATCTCTTCAAGAAAATTAGAGATACCAAGTGAACATTTCATGCAAAGATGGGCACAATAAAGGACAGAAATGGCATGGACCTAACAGAAGAAGATATTAAGAAGAGGTGGCAAGAATACACAGAAAAACTGTATAAAAAAGATCTTCATGACACCAATAATCATGATGGTGTGATCACTCACCTAGAGCCAGACATCCCAGAATGTGAAGTCAAGTGGGCCTTAGAAAGCATCACTATGAACAAAGCTAGTGGAGGTGATAGAATACCAGCTGCCCTATTTCAAATCCTGAAAGATGACGCTGTGAAAGTGCTGCACTCAATATGCCAGCAAATTTGGAAAACTCAGCAGTGGCCACAGGACTGGAAGGGTCAGGTGTCATGCTAATCCTAAAGAAAGGCAATGCCAAGGAATGCTCAAACTACCGCACAATTGGACTCATCTCACACGCTAGTAAAGTAATGCTCAAAATTCTCCAATCCAGGCTTCAGCAATATGTGAACCGTGAACTTCCAGATGTTCAAGATGGTTCTAGAAAAGGCAGAGGAACCAGAGATCAAATTGCCAACATCCGCTGGATCATGGAAAAAGCAAAAGTTCCAGAAAAGCATCTATTTCTGCTTCATTGACTATGCCAAAGCCTTTGACTGTGTGGATCACAATAAACTGTGGAAAATTCTGAAAGAGATGGGAATACCAGACCACCTGATCTGCCTCTTGAGAAACCTATATGCAGGTCAGGAAGCAACAGTTAGAACTGGACATGGAACAACAGACTGGTTCCAAATAGGAAAAGGAGTACGTCAAGGCTGCATATTGTCACCCTGCTTATTTAACTTCTATGCAGAGTACATCATGAGAAACGCTGGGCTGGAAGAAGCACAAACTGGAATCAAAATTGCCAGGAGAAATATCAATAACCTCAGATAGGCAGATGACACCACCCTTATGGCAGAAAGTGAAGAAGAACGAAAGAACCTCTTGATGAAAGTGAAAGTGGAGAGTGAAAAAGTTGGCTTAAAGCTCAACATTCAGAAAACAAAGATCATGGCATCCAGTCCCATCACTTCATGGCAAATAGATGGGGAAACAGTGGCTGATTTTATTTTTCTGGGCTCCAAAATCACTGCAGATGGTGATTGCAGCCATGAAATTAAAAGATGCTTACTCCTTGGAAGGAAAGTTATGACCAACCTAGACAGCATATTAAAAAGCGGAGATATTACTTTTCCAACAAAGGTCCATCTAATCAAGGCTATGGTTTTTCCAGTGGTCATGTATGGATTTGAGAGTTGGACTACAAAGAAAGCTGAGTGCTGAAGAATTGATGCTTTGAACTGTGGTGCTGGAGAAGAGTCTTAAGAGTCCCTTGGACTACAAGGTAATCCAACCAGTCCATCCTAAAGGAGACCAGTCCTGGGTGTTCATTGGAAGGACTGATGATGAAGCTGAAGCTCCAATATTTTGGCCACCTGATATGAAGAGCTGATTCATTGGAAAAGACCCTGATGCTGGTAAAGATTGAGGGCAGGAGGAGAAGGGGACAACAGAGGATGAGATGGTTGAATGGCATCACCAACTCTATGGACATGGGTTTGGGTGATCTTCAGAAGTTGGTGATGGACAGGGAGGCCTGACGTGCTGCAGTTTTTGGGGGCACAAAGAGTCAGACACTACTGATTGACTGAACTGAATTTAAGTGAAGTGTGGACTAACCTAAAAATAGGTAATTCCTGGAGTTACATTCTTGACTGAGGGAACTGCGTGCACACTTTCATGAGTTTTACACCCAGGAACTCCACAATATTCTTACAATAAAAGAGCCAATTTTTGAGGAAGGGATTTGAAATTGCATATCAGTCATTAAACATGTAACCAATTCTCTAATTTTCAAAGTGCAAATAGGCAGGGATCTTACACTTCAAACAATGATAATTCTTTTACCATCATAACCCCTTTGGATAAAATTACCTATAAATCTGCAGTGTTCCCTTTTGAGTATCTTAGTATAATCAATATTGCAAGTATTATAGTATGGATTTCATTTTTATAAGGAGGTAGAAGACAATGACATTCAAGAGTGATGATGATAGGGCTTAAGAAATTATAGAGACAGTTACTAAAAGCAAATGATCAAAAAAATTTGAAAAATATTTTTCAAAAATATTTGAACAAAAAGAACTTTAGTGCACACATAGAACTTAAACATGATTCTTTTGAACTCTAGTGTTATTTTTATATAAAGATATTGCTCATGTTTAACCATGTGCTGTGCTTAGTCGCTCAATCGTGTCCAACTCTTTGTGATCCCATGGGCTATAGCCCTCCAGGCTTCTCTGTCCATGGAATTCTCCAGGCAAGAATATTAGAGTGGGTTTCCATACCCTTCTTCAGGGGATGTTCCCAACTCAGGGATTGAACACAGGTCTCCTGCATTCTAGGTGGATTCTTTACCATCTGAACCACCAGGGAAGCCCTGTGTTTAACTATATGGGCAATATTTTAGAATCTTCTTCAAACTCTTTGTTAAATAGAGTTGTCCTTCAGTATCTTCAGGAGATTGGATCCAGGAACCCTTAAAGATAACAAGCTCTGGATGCAGGGCCAACTGTACGGTTATTGAATTTTCAGAGGCTATATGTATACAGTCACTATTCTTTTATGGTTCATTTATTGGCATCCCTGAATCTTACAGAAATGACTCAGTGGCATTGCATTTGTGTATTCATGCATGCATGCTCAGTTGTGCCCAACTTTTCATGACCCCGTGGATGTAGTATGCCAGGCTCTTTGTCCATGGAATTTTCCAGGCAATAATACTGGAGTGGGTTTCCATTTCCCACTCCAGGGCATCTTTCTGACCCAGGGATTAAAACCATGTTTCCTGCATCTCCTGTACTGGCAGAAGAATTCTTTACCACTGTGCCACCTAGGAAGCCAACTCAGTGGTAGCCAAATATAAATACTTCTATAATCTAGCCTCAAGTGACCAATTGCTGTCATCCTTTTTATACTGAATGTTCCAGTTACACAGAACACATTTTCTTTTATGCTCCCAGATATTTGAAAGGTTTTTAAATTGTGTGGAGGAATATTCCTTTCTCACCATGCCATGTGGATAGGAGTAATGATAGTCTAACTGTTACTCAGGTATAATATTTTGTATATTATATGAATTATTGTAAGTAAGCTTGATTCTTTTCTTTAAACTATAACACTATCAAGCACCTGTGAAAAAGAAATCTTATTTATCTTCTTACCCCAGGCCCAACAGATTTCTTGGTATATCACACAGTCTAAATGTTGAATCAATTAACAGATGAGAAGCAAAATCACCAAAAACCTGTAGTTTTATTTAACTGGCTTTTATCTTGGGCAGGATTAATCTATATAACATGCCAATCATTTATTTTTATGGCATCTGTACAGTACTATGCTATTAAGTAATAAGGTAAATGCACTGCAGTTTTTCAGTTGAAAATGCTCTGTAATTGAGCTATTTTTGCCCATGTCATATATTTTATCTTTTCATTACATGTTATCTTTGGAGAAAAGAGACTATACTCATTTTACTATGTGTCTTGGTTTTATAAGATAAAGTAGGACAAGATGGTAATATTCCCTGGTCTAAAGACAGGGTAATCTTTAGTAAATGGATCCTGATTTAACAAAATGCACTCAAATTTTATATGTGACCTCGAACAACATTCTACATTCCTATGTTAAATCTTTTTTTTTTTTTTTTTCAAAAAGTAAAGTTGGAAAAGAGAAAAAAAAAATGAACTATTTTTACTATGAAATTCATATTGGGGAATGAGAGGAATCTATTCATTTAACCATCTTGAATATTTTCTATCATAAATAATTGATTAGTAAGTCCAAGTGTTACTCATCTGCTTTTAAAAAAAAATTAAAATTACACAAAACTATTTAAATACCATTTTTATCATTTAGTGACTTTAACAAGTGGAGAGGCAATTAGTAGATTTTATGAACACAAAGTTCTCAAGAATATTTTATAGACTTCAGTTTCTACCTACATCTAGAATTTTTTGCATGTGTCTATTTTAATGCTCAATTGGATTATTGAAAGGAATATTATTTTTCCATTCAATTGTCTTTGTTACTTTGCCAAAAATCAGCTGACTATATTTGTATGGGTCTATGTCTGCTATCTTTATTCTGTTTTTGTTTCATTATTCTGTCTGTTCTTCTGCCATTATCACTGTCTTTATGACTGTAGAATTTTAGTAAGTCTTGAAGACAGGTTGTGTCAGTCCTTTGACTTAGCTGTTTTCTTAGTGTTGAATCTGTTGTTCTGGGTCTTTTGCCTTTCCATATAAACTCTAAAATCAGATTGGTGATATCCAGCAAATAACTCACGGGGATTTTCCTTGAGATTTTGTCAAATTACGGGTCAAGATGGGAAGACCTGACATGTCAGCAAAACTGAGTCCTACTCAATACAAGCAGGGAATGCTCTCCATAAATGTGGAATATCTCTTCATTTATTTAGGTCTTCAATTCCTTTCATTAGTTTTATGCTTCTGTTTTATAGGTCTTCTATATATATCTTATTTATTATATTTATACCTAAATATTGCAATTTTGGTTCTAATTTAATGGTTTTAATTTCCAAATGTTCATTGCTGGCATACAGCAAAGCAATTCATTTTTGTGTATTAACTTTGTATCCTACACCTTGCTATATCACCTATTAGTTCAAGAATCAATTTTTCTTGTTGCTCTTTTGAATTTTTCTAAAGAGACAATCATGTCTTTTGTAAACAAAGTTTTACTTATTCCTTTCCAATCTGCAAACTTTTATTTCCTTTACATGTCTTATTGCATTTGCTAAGACTTCCAGTAAGATGTGGAATAAAAGTGATAAAGAACATCCTTGTCTTGTTATCAATTTTAGAGAGAAGGTATCTGGTTTCTTAAAATTGAGTACTCAGTTAGCTGTATTTGGTTGTTGTTGGTTTTCTTTATCAACTTGAAGAAATTTCCCTTTACTCCTGGATTATTGAGAGTTGTCATCATGAATGGGTGATGAGTTTGCCAAGTGCTTTTATTTGTTCACTTAGTAATATAATCATTCAATTTTTCTTTAGCTTGTTAAAAAGATTACATTAATTAATTTTCAAATGTTAAAACCACCTTGCATACTTGAAATAAATCTCAGTGATCATGATATATAATTCTTTTATATATGATTGCATTCCATTTGCTAAAATTGGAGAGATTTTTACATCTTTGTTTATGAAATATTTTACCCTGTATTTTCCTATTTTGTAATCTCTTTCTCTGGTTTAATGAGTTAGAAAGCTTTCCTTCTGCTTCTATTTTGGGGGAAAAATGTATAGAACTAGTATAACTTCTTCCATAAGTTTTTGAAAGTATTCACTTATGGGGAATATATCTGCAACTGTTCTTTCTGTTTAGGGAGATTATGATTTGTTTATTAAATCCCTTTAACAAATAACTATACTGGGGTTCCCAGGTGGTGCTGTTGGTAAACAACCCACCTGCCAATGCAGGAGATACAAGAGATTAAGGTTCAATTCCTAGGTAAGAAAGATCCCCTGGAGTAGAAAATCGCAACCTTCTCCAGTATACTTGCTTGGAAAAATTCCATGGGCAGAGGAGCATGGCAGTCTACAGTCCATGAGGTTGCAAAGAGTTGGGCACAACTGAACATGCAGACTCCACCCCATGCAAATCAATAAATACAGACCTATTCAGATTATCCATTTCTTTTTTTTTTTTTATGAGTTTTGGGAGATTATGTCTTTCAATATGTTGGTCTGTTTTCATTAAAGTTATCAAACTGTAAGTATTCAGTTGTCCATAATAGTGTTTTGCTATTTTAATGTGCATAGGATCATTAGTGGTTACAACATTTTCAGTTCTGATATTAATAATTTCTTTTTTTCTTAGTTATCTAATGACTAGAAATTTATTGACTTATTATCTTTTCAAAGAATAAACTTGGTGCTTTGATAACTTTTATATTGATTTCATGTTTTTCAATAATTTTTAACCTAGTCCTTTTATTCTTCTAGTTAGTTTGGATTAAGTTTTTTCTCCTATTTCTAGTTTCCAAATATTCAAAGTTAAATTATTATTTTTAGATGTCTCTTCTTTTGATTCTCTGCATTTCTCTTTTAATTTAATTCAAATATGTAATTGTAAAATGTTACCTTGGCACTTCTTTGATCCATTTGTTATTTCAAAGTATCTTGTTTAATCTTAAAATATTTGGGAATTTTCCAGATAGCTTTCATAACAGGTGAAACTCCATTGTGAATTAATTCCAGTATGACCTGGGACTATACTTTATATGACTTCTGTTCTAAAATGTGAATATTTTGTCTCACAAAATTACCAATCATGAACAAGAGAAGTAGAGACACCAAACACAGTTTTATTATAAAGCCCAAAATGAGAAAGTTTAAGGATACTGAGAGTAATTAGTCATGATAAAGTTTCAGAAAACAGAACAAGGATATGTAATATTGATGGTGTATAAATAACCTCAGATATACAGATGACACCACCCTTATGGCAGAAAGTGAAGAGGAACTGAAGAGCCTCTTGATGAAAGTGAAAGAGGAGAGTGAAAAAGTTGGCTTAAAGCTCAACATTCAGAAAACGAAGATCATGGCATCCTGTCCCATCACTTCATGGGAAATAGATGGGGAAACAGTGGAAACAGTGTCAGACTTTATTTTTTTGGGCTTCAAAATCACTGCAGATGGTGATTGCAGCCATGAAATTAAAAGACACTTACTCCTTGAAAGGAAAGTTATGACCAACCTAGATAGCATTTTGAAAAGCAGAGATATTACTTTGCCAACAAAAGTCTGTCTAGTCAAGGCTATGGTTTTTCCAGTGGTCATGTATGGATGTGAGAGTTGGACTGTGAAGAAAGCTGAGTGCCGAAGAATTGATGCTTTTGAGCTGTGGTGTTGGAGAAGACTCTTGAGAGTCCCTCGGACTGCAAGGAGATCCAACCAGTCCATCCTAAAGGAGATCAGTCCTGGGTGTTCATTGGAAGGACTGATGTTGAAGCTGAAACTCCAATATTTTGGCCACCTCATGCAAAGAGCTGACTCACTTGAAAAGACCCTGATGCTGGTAGGGATTGGGGGCAGGAGGAGAAGGAGACGACAGAGGATGAGATGGCTGAATGGCATCACCGACTTGATGGACATGAGTTTGAGTGTACTCTGGGAGTTGGTGATGGACAGGGAGGCTTGGCGTGCTGCAATTCATGGCGTCGCAAAGAGTCGGACACGACTGAGCTACTGAACTGACTGACTGATAAAGATTTTAAGGTAGCAGGTGTATAAGATTGTTTTTCATTGCTACTGAAAAAAAGTGATAGGTTCTTATAGGGGAAATAGAAACTAGGTATAATATTTCTCTTAGGATTGGCTGCATGTGTACATATTTTGGGTTAATAATAAAAAGCTAATAGAAAGTTAGAAAATAAAGTCTGAGATCTCAGATCACTCACTGAAGGGCTGAAGGCTTCCAAGTCTCCCATTTGGTTTCACTTGGGCTTTGTGCCATTGGCTAGGATTATATATGTTTGAATATATATACTAAAAAATGTTATAAAAACCTGAATAAACTATAGAGGAAAAGCACAAGTATTATTAGCAGTTTAAAACATAACTTTCAAAAAGTAATATTTTTAGATCAGTCTGTTATGGTGATTAAAAAAGACGAATCATGGTTATCTCTGGGTAAAATGTATCTCAATTCTATAAATCATTCAAATTTAACTACCCAATAAAAATCTTAGGTTATACTTTAGTTTACTTTACCCTTGATAGTCACTATAAACTTAGAATTTTCAGTCTAGTCTTTTTTTTTTTTTAATAACAACATGCTGTTGCTAAGTCACTTCAGTCATGTCTGACTCTGGGTGACCCTATAGATGGCAGCCCACCAGGCTCCGCCATCCCTGGGATTCTCCAGGCAAGAACACTGGTGTGGGTTGCCATTTCCTTCTCCAATGCATGAAAGTGAAAAGTGAAAGTGAAGTTGCTCAGTCATGTCTGACTCTTAGCGACCCCATGGACTGCAGCGCACCAGGCTCCTCCGTCCACTGGACTCTCCAGGCAAGAGTACTGGAGTGGGTTGCCACTGCCTTCTCCATAACAACATGGGACTTTGCCTATTTTAGGCCTATTAAGAACTGTTAATAACTAATCTGTATTAGTTAATGACTAATATGACTAATTTGCAAATTATTCTGTCCTTTGATGGATTTTATGAAAGTCTAAGAAAGTGCAAAGCAAAAATACATAGATCAAGCTATATCCAAAGAAAAAGAAAGTGTTTGTTATTATATGCTTTGCTTTTATTCTCTTTGTGAATGTCACAGAAGTCAAGAAAACTAATTAGTGAAAGGTTAGTTCAGTTTTCACATGCTGGCTTTTCATTAATCTCTTCTAAGTACTCAATGAGCACTCCAATTACTCAATCAACAAGTAAAAAAGGTTGTTTTTAAATTCCAGCAGTTGAAAACTGAGATTAATGGGCATGGTTATATTTAGTTAATTTTATGCTTCAATTAATAACCACAGTAGAAGTATACTAAAATGCTAAAGTTCTCATTTCTTTCATGTTAATTTTAACATGATAAAGACAAAAACTGCAGTCAGAAAACAAGCTTTTAAATTTCATAAGAAATTTATCATCAGAATTGTTACATTACATTGCAGTCTCCTTTCTATCAGGCTTCCCAGGTGGTACTAGAGGTAAAGAATCTGTCTGCCAGTGCAGGAGACACAACAGACACGAGTTCGAGCCCTGAGTCCAGAAAATCCTCTGGAGTAAGAAATGGCAACCCACTCCAGTATTCTTGCCTGGAAAATCCCATGGACAGAGGAGCCTTGCAGGCTACAGTCCATGGGGCTGCAGACAGTCAGACACAACTGAGTCAGCACAGCACACTCTTTTCTATTACCAGATTAATACTACTTCTCAAGGAGAGGTTAAGGCTTTGAAACTGGTGAGGATGTTTCCATGATACTATAATTCCAGTAAGTTTCAGATCATACAGAAAGAAGATGCAGCAAATTTAAAATCCATTTCTGTATTTTTTCTAGTTCAGAAAAATAGAAGTTTATAAGTGGTTTACTTTAAGGGAGGTACAGTAGTAAGAAGAAGATAGGAAAATTTATGTTTCCCTATTTCTCCATTATGTACTTAAGCAAGTCATGCAAAATGGTCAAGTTTTATGAAATCTTCTCTAAGTAGTAGAAATTATATTTAGAGTAACTTTTTGCATTCAAGTTTTAAATTTGACTACATTTAATTGGATTTAATTATGTGTACAGAGTTTTCTTTTTTTCCCTTCCTGGAATACAGATAGGGTATTGTGTGTCTGAATATGAAATGAAATGCAATAAACACAAAGTGTTATCTAAATACAATAATTCTTGTATAATCATCCTTGAAAAACTGATCTGTTTTCACTACATAGGTAATAAAGGCTTTATTCAGTGAAAGCCTGATCTGAACTGTAAAATCCATTTATGTATTACATTGCTGGTTAATGTAGGAAAAATAGACCCAGATTTTCCCACTGAGGGACATCTTAGAGAAAACTTCCCATTAGATAAAATGAAACTTGCCCTCCCCATGTGTATGAACTTAGAACCATTCTGACTTAAATTCATAATACAATGAACTATAACAACTACAAACTGATAATCATTTAGACATAAAGCAAATGTCACTGAGGTCAGAAGCTCTGAGAGGAGTGCTGCCAAAATATATATGATACTTATTTCCATCTTAATTGGAGTCTGGGATAAATTTCTATTTATCCCAGAGTAGCTGTTACATCTAATGGTAGCTTCCAGCTGATGTCTATCTATTCAGTAGTACAATGTCTCCTGTCCTACCTGCTGACTGACCTGTGTATTTAACGCATAAAGAATCTCCTTTATGGATAAGACAAAATCAAACAATTACAATCTGAGTCTACTATTTTTTAAAAGAGATTTATTACTTTAAACCAAAGAGATAATTGCAACAACAAGTACACAGCACGCAGTGGAATTTTGACTCAGCAGACACCAGGCTCCAGCCAGCACTGATCTCTTTTTAACACTGTTGAACAATTGTCTATGGTCTGCCATCTGCATAACCTTGGGAATAAAGAGGTGGTGGTGCGAATGTAAGCTGTCATATTGGGTATGTAGTCCTTAACGGACTTGATGGTATCATTGTGATTCCCTTATACCTTTTTTTTTTTCCTTTAGGTCATTTGTCGATATTTTGCAGAACTGAAACAAATTATCCCTGAAGATAGACTCTAGCTACCTACCATTCTTCAGTAAAATCATGGGACGTATTTCTTCCTCCAGTTATTAGCAAATGAGTGTGTATGATAGAGGGAGCACATCACATGTTCAGATCTGAATCAAATTCTGGAAAAGTTTATCAGTGCCTCTTCTGAGTGTGGAAGCAGAGAACAAAGTGACACCCAAATAAATATAGAAGAACTATTCATCACCTTTAAACTCTATGAGACATCTCCTGTCTGTCATACTGGGAATTCAGACATTCTAAACAGTTAAAGGAACATATGTCCCATTTGTATATGGATAAGTGTTCATGAAGATGTTTTTTCTAAGCAGCTACACTACTAGAGCTGCCTTTCCAAAAGACACAACCCTGCCTGCTCTTACCAAAATGCACCCTAGAAAAACTGAATGTTTGTATTATTAAATTACAAAACGTTGATGGAGTGCTAGCTTTTCATCATCCACACTGTTCTAGGCACTTAAGATTATGTTAACAAACAGAACAGACTAACTCTTTTGCTCTCATGGTGCACACATTTCAATAAGCTGGGTGGGGTTGTGGTGGGGAGACATAAAATAACTAAAATAGATGAATATAGATGATTAAGTGCCTGGAATTTTACATTCTGAAGAGTTCTCTGGAGGAAAATAAAATAGAAAGGGGGAATAGAGGTGTACATAAGCTGTATTAGGGAAAGCAAATGGGACACTGCCAAGTAGAAGATAAAATTAAAAGATATTTAAACTTTTATGAGCTTTAGTTTTCTTTGAGAGAGATGAGAAGTCATTGGAGGATTCTGAGCACAGGAGTGTTTTTCTATATTAGGAAAATCAATTTAGCTGCTTTGTTAAAATATGCTACAAAAAAAATGGGGGGAAGACTAAAGTTAAGTTGAGATGTGCAGTTGGAAAATTATTGTGATGATTTAAGCCAGAGATCAGGCTGAAATCAAAGTGCTGCCTAGGGAGGATGCATCCAGAGGCTTGATGAGGGATAGCTCTGCTGTTTAGCTCCCTCAAGTTGATGGACAAATTCAGTATCTAAAGTTGTAGAACTGAAGACCCTGCTCTCCTGCTGGTTGTCAGCCAAGCAACACTTGTAGCTCCGAGAGATCATCAATTACAAACTGATACTTCCGTGGGCAGTTGCCATCTACCTACTTACCTCTACAAGGATTAAGTCTTGTGCTGCTGTAGCTGCTGACCTTTAACACCCTCTGAAAGGAGTTCAGGGTGGAGGGCAGAAATGAGGCTCACTGTGCAAGGGGAGAAACTGGCAGGACAGGTCTTCAGATAGTTATGTTCAGGAACCGATTTTATGAGCCCAATTCTTGTATCTCCCCATATCTAGAAAAGCACTAAAATCCTTCATGCTGATGACTGTTCCTCATGATCAGCAAAGCTTCATGAGACTAGCAGAAACCTTCTGGAAAAAAATATGTGCTTGTCTGCATGTATTTCCACATCACCAAAATCACATATATACTGACCCAACCTCCTGACTCTTTGGAGCAGTTTCTTAGAGCTCTCTAAGGTGTTGTCTCCCAGGCTGCAGTCCTCATTTTGCCAGAAATAAAACTTAACTCAAAACTTTCACATTGTGCATCTTTTTTTTTTCTTTTTCTTTTTTAAGTCAACAGGATCACCCTCAGGTCTTTGCCATGTGGTATCCTCCATGGGCAGTTTTTAACATGGATACTTTCTTCTTCAAGACCAGGTTTTAAAAAAAAATTCTGTCTCTAAATCTCACCCTTCAGGAAGGGATGAGTCCTTTTAAGGCATTTATTTGATTAGGATAGTCCAACCCAGGATAATCTTTTTGAATAATGCAAAGACAGTGGTTTGAGGATATTAGTTACATTTGCAAAGCTGTTGTCTTTGTAATAAAACAAAACCTAATCACAAGTGGGAACTATGTCATACTCACCATTTCATCCATATTTTAGGTTTGCTGCTGCTGCTGCTGCTAACTCATTTCAGTCGTGTCCGACTCTGTGCAACCCCATAGACGGCAGCCTACCAGGCTCCCCCGTCCCTGGGATTCTCCAGGCAAGAACACTGGAATGGGTTTCCATTTCCTTCTCCAATGCATGAAAGTGAAAAGTAAAAGTGAACTCGCTCAGTCGTGTCTGACTGCTAGCGACCCCATGGACCGCAGCCTACTAGGATCCTCCATCCATGGGATTTTCCAGGCAAGAGTACTGGAGTGGGTTGCCATTGCCTTCTCTGATATTCTAGGTACTTTAAACCAAATGGTGGTAATCTTAGGGACATCTTAAAATCATGCCTATCCCCCTCCACAAAAAATAAATAACCAGTCTCTGAGTATAATGATGCTATATATGTGTGATTTCATCAACTTGGCTTAAAACCTTAAGTTTTAAGATTTGAAGTATATAGTCTATTCAAGGCTTCCCAGTTGACTCATTGGTAAAGAATCTGCCTGCCAATGCAGGTGATGCAGGAGTATGGGTTTGTTTCTTGAGTCGAGAAGATTCCCTGGAGATGGGAATTGCAACCCACTCTAGTATTCTTGCCTGGAAACTCCCATGGGCAGAGTAGCCTGGCAAACTACAGTCTGTGGGGTTTCAAAAAAGTTGGGCATGACTGACCAACTGAGCATACATATAGTATATCCATTAATTGTCAGTCATTGCCCATTGCCACCAATGTTTTGGAAGGCAGCGATTTAAAAGACCCATGCATGTTCAACTCTGTCCACACTGTTGCTTAATATATCACTAAGATGATATATTAGTACAGTTATGTAACAGATGCCTCCTAGTATTACTGGCCCTAAGAACTCAAGTGGCAATGATGTACTACCGATATCAGTGTTAATGCAGTGATCTCTCAGCAAGCAAAACCCACATAGTATGTCTCTGGGTCTCAGATAACATTTGGAAAAGTCTAACAGAAATGTCTGAACCTACATTAGGAACATCATTTAAGTCCTTTCCTGTGGAGGATCTGTGCCCTTTGCAATTGGAAGACAGTCATGTCTCTCAGTGTCTCTGAGTCTTTAACTTTTCATCTCTTCTACAAAGTAAATTTATGGTTTGCTTGCAAGGATAAAGATTTAAAACAACTAAAATTAAGCTATTGTTTCATCCTGAAAGAAAAAAACAAAAAGCATTTATCTCAAAGACAATCTTCACCATTATAATCTGTGATCAAAATCAACATAGTCAAGGTTTATAGGATGATATTGCTAAATAGTTTTGATTTTTATGAAGACTGCATCAGTCAACATTTTCATTCTTTTATATATTTTCTTCATTTCAGAAGCTTTTTTTCATATTATCAGTGGATGCTTGCTTTATTATACTATCTAAAGTAGGAGATGGAGAAGACTCTTGAGAGTCCCTTGGACTGCAAGGAGATCCAACCAGTCCATTCTAAAGGAGATCAGTCCTGGGTGTTCTTTGGAAGGACTGATGCTAAAGCTGAAACTCCAATACTTTGGCCACCTGATGCGAAGAGTTGACTCATTGGAAAAGACTCTAATGCTGGGAGGGGTTGGGGACAGGAGGAGAAGGGGATGACAGAGGATGAGATGGCTGCGATGGCATTGATGGATGTGAGTTTGAGTGAACTCTGAGAGTTGGTGATGGACAGGGAAGCCTGGCGTGCTGCAATTCATGGGGTCGCAAAGAGTCGGACACGACTGAGTGACTGGACTGATTGAACTGACTGAAAGTAGGAGATGCAATATAAATAATTCCAGGCCAAATGTCTATAGGATAAGCTGTGGATTTTAAAAGGGTCTCTCAAACTTTCAAACTCACTATATATTATTACATAATGGCATACTTTCATGTATACTGTTATATGCTAAGACGCTGCTGCTAAGTCGCTTCAGTTGTGTCTGACTCTGTGCAACCCCATAGGCAGCAGCCCACCAGGCTCCCCCGTCCCTGGGATTCTCCAGGCGAGAACACTGGAGTGGGTTGCCATTTCCTTCTCCAATACTGTTATACAGAACACACTTTTCTGGGCACTGGCCTAAAGACATAATAAGTATGACTTAATTTCATGCCATTTAGTACTCAAAATGTTTTTGAGAAATAACCTCATTAACCTGACCTTACAGATACAGAAAGGAGGCACATAGGATTAAGTTACCTAGTAAGCCAATTGATAGCTATTTTTTTAGGGATGGAGTATATGATCACTACTCCAGGGTTTCTCTGGTCACTGACAAAATAAATGGCAAATCAGAAACACTATACTCAGCAACTCCTGGATTCAAGACTCCTTATGATCAATACTAAAAAAAGAAGTGAAGACAGGGCATGAAATGCCTAACAGGAAAAGGGGCCAAAGCAAAAGCAAAATTGCCCTCACTTCACCTTTTTGAGGAGGAGCGTCTCTATATGCCAAACCTTTTCTTAAGCTTCTTTAGAAGTGTCTCACTATATGCTGCAGAGTTCTTTTTTTTTTTTTTAATGACAGCCTCTGAGAAAATTTAGTGATGGAGATTAGCACATGGCTTTCTTCTTTCCTTTTGTATTCATGATTCATTAGCTACTCTGACCAGACAGTCTCTTGCTGTGACACTACATGTTTCCTTCCAAGAGATAAACTGAGATTATTTTGGCAAATAAATGTGTTAGCCCTTCACATTTTATGTTTGTTATTCTACTCAGAAATTTTTGTTATTTTTGTTTACTTATTTATTTACCATCAGTTCAGTTCAGTAGTGTTCGACTCTTTGCGACTCCATGAATCGCAGCACTCCAGGCCTCCCTGTCCATCACCAACTCCCAGAGTTCGCCCAAACTCATCTGCATCGAGTCAGTGATGCCATCCAGCCATCTCATCCTCTGTCGTCCCCTTCTCCTGCCCCAATCCCTCCCAGCATCAGGGTCTTTTCCAATGAGTCAACTCTTCGAATGAGGTGGTCAAAGTATTGGAGTTTCAGCCTCAGCATCAGTCCTTCCAATGAACACCCAGGACTGAAATTACAGAAAAGGGTTCAGTCTGCTTTGTCCACCTTATGTCTATGCTACGGTTTTCTGGTGTAGGGCAACAGTGACAATGACTGCCTTATCAACAATTACAATTCAAAGAGGCAGACTTGTCCACAGGATTTTTATTCTAATCTAGACTCATTATCTTAACCCCCTCTGATACAAACCAATTTGTAGTCAGAAATGATGGCTGAATGATAGTAGAATCGATAGGAAGTTATAGAGTGTCTTGGAAAATTGCTTCTTGGTGTTTTTTGGCAGGATTCAAATGCAGAAATTTAACAGGAGATACAGAAATGAGTCTAGACTGCTTAACTCTTCCTTTATAAAGGAATAAAGTTATAATTACATTTGTATTCAGTGCTGCTTACTGGTGACAGTAATAAGAATAAAAACAGTATCAAGTAACAAAGACCAGAGTACTCAGAAACTCCAATTAGCCCAGGCTAACAAGCCTTCATAGGACATTGCACTATTCCATGATGATGGATTCCTATTGCCTTTTTTGCTTATCAGGAATTTCTTTATTTCTCAGCTATCATCCATGTTTTGAGATGGCAAATAAGAGTTCTAATGTGTATCATCTTGAAATTCCAAGGGCATTATTAAATAAAGATTATTTCTAAGACTTTCCTGATATCTCAGTTGGTAAAGAATCCACCTGAAATGCAGGAGACCTCCGTTTGATTCCTGGGTCCAGAAGATCCTCTGGAGAAGCGATAGGCTACCCACTCCAGTATTCTTGGGCTTCCCTTGTGACTCAGCTGGTAACGAATCTGCCAGCAAATGGGAGACCTGGGTTCAATCCCTAGGTTGGGAAGCTCCCTGGGAGAAGGGAAAGGCTATTATTAAATAACGATTATTTCTAAAAGCTAAAGTCAGTTGAGAAACATGTAGAGGATGGCGTGACAAAGTCTATGGTCTTATTGAGACATATATTTTGTAAAGTAAACCCACCACATCCCAACTACTTATTTGCAAATAATGTTTTAACTTCAATGTCAGCCTAATTGTATAATACCTTGATAAAGGTAAATTAAAAGTTGTAGGTATATAGACAGAGGCACAGAATGATATTTCACAATTGATCTTTTTTCTCAGATAAATCTCTCAGATTTATCATATAAATTGCTTTTTACAGTATCCTTTTGAGGTCCAAAAGAAAATAATTATATCAATCCTCATTTTTCAGAAGAAAAAAAAAGATTAAAACTCAGGTTAAAATGTTTACCCAGGATGACATAAATATTAGAGCTGTGAGTAGAACTCATGTATTCTGATTCCATACCAAGTGCTGATTACACCATACTGTAATCACTAATTACACTATACTGTACACTGTTGTGGGTTTACATTACTTTCCAATAGTCTAAATTATCACTATGATAGTATTCTCAATAAATCATTAAGACATTCAATAATTACTTACTGACTGTATGCCAGGCACACTTACAGGTTTTGTGTTTACACAAAATGTGAAACAAAATCTGTACCATTACAGAACTAACATTCTTGTGGGGGAGATGGGTAATTAACTAATTAATGTATGTATATACAACAAAATAGCATGAATTTGTATATGTTTAGAATAAGAAAAAGAATATCACACAAACTGGTTATTATATCACATACCTTATAAAAACTCCTTCAGCTCATCTTTCCTTCTAGCTAAATTCCATTCTGGGGCATTTTTATAGAAAATGTCGTCACACTGTTGAATATTGTTAATGGTAAATGATTGTTTCTCATAACTGATGTTTCCTTCCTCTTAAAGAACCTTTGCTACTATAATTTCTGAATTCTTTCTGCCTTTTTAACTCTATCTGAGTGGGGGGCTGTTCCCATTGATTTTATTTGTTAAATACACATAGCATAACTATCCTTTTCTTCTTCTTGGATATGAATGGCCTTCAAGATGCTTGCATTTTACTGGTCCTTCAGGAAAAGGCCTTCTAGGACAATCTAGGACTGAGTCTGTCTGTGATCCTGACATTCAGCCAGGAAAACTCATCTGGCCAACAGATATAAAGCCAGTGGTTCACTGTAACTTTTTAAGATTTTTTTTTTTTTTAATGTGGACCATTTTTAAAGTCTCTATCAAATCTGCCACAACACTGTTTCTGTTCCACGTTTTTGGTCCCTTGGCTATGAGGCACATGGGATCCTAGAGCCCCAGTCAGGGATTAAACCCACACTCCCTGCACCGGAAGGTGGAATCCCAACCATTGGACCTCCAGGAAAAGTCCCTACATGGCTCACTTTAGATTTTAGGATGAATGAAGATTTTGTTTTGGTTCTGTACCTGCTATCTACTTTGCTTTATATTTCAACTTGTTCAGAATCCAAGTAGAAAAGAAAATGTTATTTGAGGGGTGGACCCTTCAATATCAATTTACTTATCTTTTTCCTTTTATCCCATACTCTCTTGACCCAATTTCGTTACGGCTTTCACCATCATTAACTCTGCTCTTGTTAAGGTCACTAATGCATTCTACAATCCGAAATACATGATTCATTCTAACACATAACCTTAGTCAGTGTCTCTGTTGCATTGAACACAGTTGCTTACCTCCTACATCTTTAAAACACTATCTGATTTTGTGGAAGCCCCACTAACCTGATTTATTTTTCACCTCACTAAATACTATTTCTCAATATCCATTGCTGATTCTTCTTTTCTACTTTGAGGTTTTGACTTCTCCCTTTTATATAGATTTGTGCTGCAAGTGATGCCATCCAGTTACAAGGCTTTGAGTATCAACTTTATATGCTGGTTACTACAAATTACTATCTTTGACACACCCCTAATTCTAAAGTTTAACCCAAATGTTACTTGACATTTCAACTTGTGATTCTACTATGCATCTCAAAAGTAACATGTTGAAATGCTAACTCTTCTCCACACCTACTACTCAAACCTATTAATGATTTTAACGGTTCTAGTTCAGTAAACCTTAGCTTTTATCTCTTTGTATTTACATTATATGAAAAAACTAGAAAGGTTTACTGACTCCACTTTCAAAGTGCACCAAACTCTGACTCCTTCTCATCACCTCTACCCCTATATACATATCTTACTTCTAATGAATAGCCATCCCTCATCTTCTATGATTGCTTTATCTGTGATCTATCCTTGTTCCATTAGAGGGTATTCTCCACACAACAGCTAGACTAAGTCCTCAGAACTATAATTCCAATTATGCCACTGCCCTCCTCATGGCTTCCATTTGATTCTCTTTATACTCAGAATGTCACAGATCTTGCCATGGTCTGTAAGGTGCCCTGGCAAGCTTTGCCATGTCACCCTGGGGTTACTCTCTGAATATTCTCATTTTTTTCACTGCCTTCCAGCCACACTTGCTTCCTCTATCTATGCTTCTTGATTAGCTACATACAACTCACCTCAGGATCTTTGCAAAGGAGAATGCCTCTCCATCCTAAAGTTTATTCTTTCGCTTTCACGCAAGATCTGCTCAAATGTGCCCTCCAAAGAGACCCCTATCTCTCTCCCCCTCCTCCACCTATCTATTGATCAATTAGCATTTTCTACTAGAATATAAGATACTTTATGTTTACTTCTTTTTTTTATATCCAGGTCAAAATGGTTACTGACACATAGTAGGTACATAATTGAATACTTCCTGAATAAATAAATCAAAGGAATCTCCAATCCTGTGAACCCATTAAAAGGAAGTGAAATAAAATGATAATACATTAAAAGTGGAAGAGGGTCAAATGATAAAGAATAGATTACAGAACTAACTCCCAAATTTTAGAGTTTCAAAATATTATATGTACACATAATATCAGGAGATTTTTTGGTTTATTCACAATGGTTTCAATCTCATAACATTTTCTTTCTATTATAAAGAAAAATACCACACCCTAAGCTGAGTCTCACTAATCTCTGTATTGATAGTCTATCAACAATTGAAGAGAGAACCTGGATACATTTATTTCAAACCTGCACTCTATTCAATGTCTGCCAACATTTCTTTGCATCTTATATCAGTTCAGTTCAGTTCAGTCGCTCGGTCCTGCCCAATTCTTTGCAACCCCATGAATCACAGCACTCCAGGCCTCCCTGTTCATCACCAACTCCTGGAGTTCACTCAGACTCACATCCATCGAGTCAGTGATGCCATCGAGACATCTCATCCTCTGTCGTCCCCTTCTCCTCCTGCCCCCAATCCCTCCCAGCATCAGAGTCTTTTCCAATGAGTCAACTCTTCGCATGAGGTGGCCAAAGGACTGGAGTTTCAGCTTTAGCATCATTCCTTCCAAAGAAATCCCAGGGCTGATCTCCTTCAGAATGGAATGGTTGGATCTCCTTGCAGTCCAAGGGACTCTCAAGAGTCTTCTCCAACACCACAGTTCAAAAGCATCAATTCTTCTGTGCTCAGTTTTCTTCACAGTCCAACTCTCACATCCATACATGACCACAGGAAAAACCATAGCCTTAACTAGACGGACCTTTGTTGGCAAAGTAATGTCTCTGCTTTTCAATATGCTATCTAGGTTGGACATAACTTTCCTTCCAAGGAGTAAGCGTCCTTTAATTTCATGGCTGCAGTCACCATCTGTAGTGATTTTGGAGCCCAGAAAAATAAAGTCTGACACTGTTTCCACTGTTTCCCCTTCTATTTCCCATGAAGTGATGGGACCGGATGCCATGATCTTCGTTTTCTGAATGTTGAGCTTTAAGCCAACTATTTCACTCTCTACTTTCAATTTCATCAAGAGGCTCTTTAGCTCTTCTTCACTTTCTGCCGTAAGGGTGGTGTCATCTGCGTATCTGAGGTTATTGATATTTCTCCCAGCAATTTTGATTCCAGCTTGTGTTTCTTTCAGTCCAGTATTTCTCATGATGTACTCTGCATATAAGTTAAATAAACAGGGTGACAATATACAGCCTTGATGTACTCCTTTTCCTATTTGGAACCAGTCTGTTGTTCCATGTCCAGTTCTAACTGTTGCTTCCTCACCTGCATACAGATTTCTCAAAAGGCAGGTCAGGTGGTCTGGTATTCCCATCTCTTTCAGAATTTGCCACGGTTTATTGTGATCCACACAGTCAAAGGCTTTGGCATAGTCAATAAAGCAGAAATAGATGTTTTTCTGGAATTCTCTTGCTTTTTCCATGATCCAGCGGATGTTGGCAATTTGATCTCTGGTTCCTCTGCCTTTTCTAAAACCAGCTTGAACATCGGGAAGTTCACGGTTCACATATTGCTGAAGCCTGGCTTGGAGAATTTTGAGCATTACTTTACTAGCATGTGCTGCTTCTGCTGCTAAGTTGCTTCAGTCATGTCCGACTCTGTGCGACCCCATAGAGGGCAGCCCACTAGGCTCCTCTGTCCCTGGGAGATGAGTGCAACTGTGCGGCAGTTTGAGCACTCTTTGGCATTGCCTTTCTGCATCTTATATAAATTCATCTAATTATTAGATGTTTTTTTGAGAACATTTTATGTATGCACTATTCATATGAACACAAACATCAGAGTAGGGTTGGGTTGAAAATACTGTTCTACAGTAATGATGTAATGGTAAAACAACAAAATTATAAAAAAGCAACAAAATATATGAAAGACACACACACACACATCATGCTCTGCCTTATGATCACCGTGATGCCGCTAATAAACAAGACAGTAGAGGATTCTTCTCTTCCTCAATATGGTGGCCATATTGCTATCAGGAGTGAGTGCCTGGTGGACAGTACCTGAGGCCAAACCTGCCTGGATACAGAAAACAGAGAGGGCAGAGACATGCCTGGAATTAAGGGTGTGAAGGGTGCTTGGACACCATGGCAGACCGACCAGTGGTCAACTTTATATGGTAAGCCCATCTGACAGACATGAGGACTGTAAACAGGACAGACATGACTCTTTGCTTTTTAAAGTATTTTAGAAATATTTACACAGAGGATGAGCTTAAAGAAAAACATATTTTTGAATGGTTTTGCACTATTGAAACCCAATATTAGTTTATCTGAGATATCGTGCCTTAAATAACATTGGGTCTTCGGTTAGTAAATTGGCATACTTGCATATATACTTAAAATATTTTTTCTTTAATTCTTCGTGTGTTTATGGTAAGCTTTCCCCCCTCATCAAATATTCCTGATATTCCTGCAAAAATATGTTAGTATTCATCTGGCTTCATACTATTCCTCAAAATTTATGTTCTGATATGCATCTAAAGTATTATTTGAGAACATTCTATTCTGCTATAAAAAAAAAAGAAAAGTAAATACACTAGGATAATAGATAAAACTAAGTATAGAAGCAAGATGTTTGAGAGATGTGCTATATATAAATATTGTAAATAGAGTATATATGTACATAAATAATGTAAATAGAATACATATGTACTGAACATTGTCAGAAAGGGATAAAGGACCAAGAAGTAAGAACCATTCATGATACAATTAATGGGACACATGGAGAATAGGATGATAATGCACAGAAAAACACATGAGTCACATAAGACACTCGATATTTATGTCCTGCATTTATCAAGCTCCATTCTGGTCATATTGATTCTGGTTCCAAGTGCCCTTAACACTACAGAAATCCATAACAGTTCAACACATGTTTTTCCTTTTTTTTCTCTCCTGCATCTTACTCATATAGGAAGTGTGTATTGGCTCCAGGCACTTTCTATCTGTTAACCCCCCTTATTTCAACCTCATCATCAGAGGATACTGCTTATGTGTGAGAGAGTGACAGGACATGTGAAGATGGTTGGTGGAACAAGGACCCAGCTAGGGAGCCCCTTCCACCACATCTGTACCCTGTTCTCAGCATGCTGCCTTATCCTTTCTCCTCCCCCTAGATTTTTGCCACAACTTTTAAGTTCGTTCGTAAACCCTGTTATTCATGCATCTTAAGTTGCTCTTAATAGGCTTTACTGATTTGTAACCTCTGGAAGAACCTGGTTGAGAGCGAATGTGAAGGCTACCACTGTATCAGTGTAATTTATCACACAAAAGACCCTCTCATGTGATGATCAACTGTAATGCTTCCTATCATTTGTCATCATGATGTAATAGATTTGTTACTACAATTTGATGGTGCCCTCCACAGAGCAAAAATATAAGAAAACTAATGTTAATAGAGTGAAATTGATCATTTAAATCACCTAGTAAATTGGCCCAAAGAAGTATTTTTCAATGCAAAATGAAATGTCTTTTGCTTTGACAAATATATATATATATATACACCTTTCCAATTAAATAATATTCATAATATAGCATATTGTTATTTAATAGTTTGACTCAAGATCCAGAAAAACGAATAAATCTAGCAAAAGGATAGATTAGGGCATACTGTGAGAGAAAGGCAATCACAGATGGCCCAAGGCACTGACTACAGTAACTGAAGCTAGCAACCAAGAACAGCTTTTTAAAATAAACAGAGTGGAAAAGCTTTAGTTCTGAATTCCTCTTTGCAAAAAGGAGTAGGAAATAACAAAAAACTTTAAGTGTGCATGAGTGTATAATACACACTTATCAATAAATTACAGCAAAGATTTAGACTAATTTTATCTCAAATTACTTGTTACTATTTAGCTAAACAAGGTTGCAGGCAGATTGGAAGAAAAATGGTAATAGTTTCAATGGTAGAAATGTCAATTTCTTAATAACAAGGAAAGAAGAACATTTTAGATTATGATATTCAGATGATTTAAGACAACTATCGATAAAAACAGATGAAGATGTTCTCAACTAACAGCCAGAATTTTATTTTTTGGATGGATTTCCATGCCTTTCTCCAGGGGATCTCCCCAACCCCGGTCTCCTGCATTGCAGGTAGATTCTTTACTGTCTGAGCTGCCGGGGAAGCCCTTAAAGAGAAAAAGAAAGGACAAAAATTTCTAATGAAGTGGGGTGGGGTGGGGTGCAGGGGTAGAAGGAGGATGGCGGATTCTGTTTGCTCGGCACTTCCATCACATGTAAACTGAGAAAGGAGGAGGGAGGCATGAAAGAGAGATGGGAGGGAGAAAGATGGAAGGAAGGAAGGGAAGGTGGGAGGGAAAGAGGGAGGGAAGGAAGGAGGGAGGAAATCAAGGAAGGACTGCAGATATCCTTGATCTTACAGTGACTGCTTTTGACTCTAATAGCCTGGAGGGAACTGTCGCTAAATCTTAATTCTTGCTTGAGTGATTAATGAAAGTCTAACTTGATTTCCTAGTTGATGAAGCTTAAAATTATAAATCATACTTCGATTTATTTTTTTTTAGCTCAGGCTACAAGATACAGATAGTGTAAAAAAAAAACTATTGTATTTTGAATATTTAAAGGGCTGATTTTTTGGTTGGATTATCCAGGCCCCCTGTTTCTTTCCCTCCTGCTTCCTGATGTCTGCCTTTGGGCCATTTCACTGCTCCTTAACACCTCCATCTCTGTGGGTAAGGGGCTGGGGAGAAAGATTTAACCAAATACCTTCTGTGCCTTGAATAAAAGAAAGAACAGAAGTTATTAGTAGAAAGTTAAATTTAGGGAATACATATGAAGTTCAATTATCCTGACTTGTTCTTTCTCTATTTCTATGAGCAACTGAGAATTTCTTGATTTATATTTTATTCAATCTCCTACAAATTTTCTCAAAAAATCAATCATCCTGAGCATGGGTTAGCAAATCACACCAACCCAGATTGCATTCACTGCTTCACTTCCATCAAGTATGAGGTTTGAGACCTTGACAAGTTATCTGACCATTCTGATTCTGTTTTCTGTATAAAATGCATAACCTGAACATACTGTGAAAAATTAGACGGCATTTTAACAGCTCATTAAAGGGACTAAGATATATTAGAGCTCAAAAAATGTCAGAAACCACCTACCTCTCTTTCCTCTTTTGTCTAAGGAGAAAAAAAAAGAAATTTAACATTTTACTTGCCTTCACTTTATTATCTTTTAAAAAAAAATTAAGGATAAGACTGTATTTTTAGGACTCTTAGTACTTTATGCTGATAGCTTGAACAATAATGTGGCAGAATCCACCCAAATCTCATTTTAAACAAACTCTTTTTCAGGTTCTGTATTATGGTTTAAGGTTGTTTTACATGAGTGAAACACATATAAAAATATAAAAGAAGGCTTTCTTTCCAAAAACTATGACCAAAAATGTTTTTTGTCAAAGGGGAATACTTTATGATTACCTAAAAAATATACAATGTATGGTGTAAAGATTCTATTGAAAAAAAATCAAATTCTGATGCATATTTTTTGGGTCTGTCTATATATTTTAATTTTTTTAAATTGTAACTTTATATTTTTATTGTTTTAATTAATAACTTTATTAAAAATGTTGACCACAGATCAAATTTTATTTTATTTTTATTTTTTTAATTTTATTTTATTTTTAAACTTTACAAAATTGTATTAGTTTTGCCAAATATCAAAATGAATCTGCCACTGGTATACATGTGTTCCCCATCCTGAACCCTCCACCATCCTCCCTCCTCATACCATCCCTCTGGGTCGTCCCAGTGCACCAGCCCCAAGTATCCAGTATCGTGCATCGAACCTAGACTGGCAACTCGTTTCATACATGATATTATACATGTTTCAATGCCATTGTCCCAAATCTTCCCACCCTCTCCCTCTCCCACAGAATCCATAAGACTGTTCTATACATCAGTGTCTCTTGCTGTATCAAATTTTAATTTCATAATTTATTGGTCATTTAATTTTGTTTTCTTGCTGCCATAACAAATTACCAACAATTCAACAGCTTTGGATGACATAAAATACTGTAAGTCAGAAGTCCTATACTGATTTCACTGTGCTAAAATTAAGGTTTAATCATGGCTGCATTCCTTTCTGGACATTCAGTCATTCAAGGCAATGGTGAAATGCAGTTTCTTCTGGTTGTGGGGCTGAGATTGTTAACCCTCCTGGCTGTCACACAGAGATGGAGTCTCTGTGTGCATGAGTCTCCTTTTTATGTGTATTCTATGGTTATAAAATTCTAACAAAATAATTTGTCATGATTTTTTTTCTAATTTTAAATAAAAGTTCAACTGCAAATAAGAATACACTTCTGCTATAATACATCTGAATTTTCATTGCTGTCTTTTTTTTAGATCATTTTTATCAATGATTATATATTAACTAATCTCATAAGATTATACTAATGTTTTTATATGATGCTACATATAAGCTAACAAATTATGGGTCTCCTGATCAACTCTATAGGAATATACATAATAACTTAAAAATAACCAATGAATTACCTATATGTTTAATAAAATAGTAATCCCCTATATAAATACTTTTATACGATGTTACCTATAAGCAACATATTATGTGTCTCCCGATAAACTGTATAGGAATATACATAATAACTTAAAAATAACCAATGAATTATCTATATGTTTAATAAAATAGAAATCGATTAGAAATTAAAAATTGAATTTCTATATTTGTATTTTCTTCTGTAAAGTGAGATAAATTAATAATAATTCATAGCTTACATATGTGAAGTAAATCTTTTTTTCTAGGTAGAATTGCTTTCTTTGTTTCTCCTTTAATACACATATAAGAACAGTAATCCAAAGTATTTTAGAAGGGTGACTTTTTCCCTGATTATATTCTTCCTTAGTCTGGTATAGCTCTTTCTATCAGATTCTTCTTTTGGGGTTTTTCTTTTCACTCGGGGGTGTGGTGGGGAGAATGGCTAGTTGATTGTAAACTATTCCAAGAATTTTATCTTATTTATTAATACTAAATTAGAATAAGTATGCTTATTATTCCAGATAAAGAACATGACCACATCTTTTTTTGGTAGTGTTTTTATTTTTCTTCTGTTTTTTTTTTTTAAGGCTTTAACTCCTTCCTCTCTGGATGTGATCTGATCACCTAGGATTAAAAATGAGAGGTAACTTTGGGGTAGCAGATACTGTGACCCATTATGGCCCAGCACCTACAAGAGGGTGTTTTACCCTGAGAAATAACTGTCCTATGAAGTAAAGCAATGTGTTATTTAAAGCTGTGATTTTGGACTAAGGCTTATTTAGGTACAAAGTTCCTACCATGAATGGAACTTTGACATATCTCCTCCTCATAAGCGTGCTACCCCTACTCTTCATAGCAGTGGACAGATGAAAATATCTAGTCTCATCTGTGGTGCTTCAGACCTGACCTTCTTGAGCAAGCGAAGTAGAAGGAACCAGCGATTCATCCTCAAGCATGCTATCCATCCACTCAGGAAATCAAGCTCTTCCCTCCTTCCTTAGCCTGTTCTTTCCCCTAAGAGCATCAGTGCTCTGATGCTCAGCTCTATATCTGCTCACATTTATCTCTTCATACTGTGAGGTGACAGAAAATGACAATTTAACACAGATTGCTCTGGATATTTTGAAAATCCCTCATCTAAGTGTAACTTTCAAGAGAAAGCAGCTCAGCCCAGTTTTGAAAATACACTGTCCAAGGGCTCTACATATCTTACTAACAGCAGCTCTTAATACACTGAATAATTTTGTCCAGAATTTTATAATTTTAAAAGACACATCATGGACAGTATCAAGTGTTTCTTTGACACATTAAGCAGAAGTAATGTAGGAAATATTTGGAAGAATAACAGAATTAAAGGGGGCCTCTGGGTGAGTCATCTGTCTTTTACATTAAACAGAGTAGCTCATAGTACATGTACAAATACGAATACACACACATATGAATATACACAAACACACACACACACATGAACATTTTGTTTGAGCTTTTAAAGGAAATGGCTTTCACCAATAACAAATCATTAAGCAGAGTTTATATATGATGTGACCAATTATTATTCCATTTTATTTTAATGGAAATAAATATCGTTAGATTTTCTCACATGCCATTCTGAAGTTCTTGGTTGACTCTGAAGTAACACACCTTTTTAAAATTACAGTTTAAAAATCAACCGAGATTTCTCCAAACATTATGTAATAGATAACATGTTTCTTTTTGTAGCTCATGAGCTCAACCACTTAATCATAATTTTATGATGAAGTCAGGGGTTATTTTTATATCCAGTTTTGAAGGTTACTATTGATTTCATTATTGCTTAAGAAAAGTCAGAATAAATTGTATAAATCTATATTCATATCAAAATATTACACAGTATTTCAATTTTCTTTGCTTAAATCTTGATTACATTGAAAGATAAAGCTGGATTCATGGGAAATATAAAACTATCTTTTTCTCATCAAATGTCTACTTTTAATAAAATATTGTCAAAATAGAAACATGCTCTATGTCAATTCTTTTTTAAAAAAATAAGTGTGCCTAATTATAATATGCCATGGTGACTGGCATGAATTATGTTCAATATTCAGAAAGGCAGTATTATTCCAATAAAAAAATAGAGAGAGCTACCTACCATGACCTTGAAGAATATACTAATTACAGGTTTTTCTTCCAAAATATTTATACAAGTAACAATTCTTATTTCCTGTGGCATTTTAAGAAAAACTGCCCAATCGGCCATAAATATATCAGTATACCTATAAGGTTCCCTACCCAAATGGCAATTTTATTTTCAATTTTATTTGGTAAGCAGATATTGAATATTTGAAGGAGACTGTTTCAAAAGTCTAGAAGATGAAAATGGCATTCCTATTAATTAGAGTTCTTTTTATTCTGGTGGACAACTGAAATGTCATTTGGAAAGTTACCTTGATGTTGTGGTAGCCTCCAAGGACATTGCCAAGCACATTATCCCAGAGCTGGGGGTCAAGACTAAATTAAGATGCAGAGATCATATAGCCTATTACATTATATAAAATAAGGCAAGAAACAAAGGGAAAGATAAGTGATTGGCTAACACTTAAGACATGGTGAATGTAGGGTAGAAAGAACACTCTACCTTAATTCTGTATTAACCAATCTTCTTATATTCTCCCTCTTTCTCTCTCTCTGACATATCAGATTTCCCTTCTGATCATATGCATACAAGATGAGACACAGACAGCAAACATATACCTTCTCCATCAGAGTGACTCAAGGCCAACTACTCCTTGAGAGACAATTTTATCTCCCCAGACAACCTGATGAATAGTCCCTTTTTAAAAAAATCTGTTTCTGGTGGTGGTGGTGGTTTATGTCTGAGGAAATAACATGAATGGGACCAGAATGAGATCATAACCAGTTGTTACCATTAGAAGGAGGTGAAATTTAGGGATGATATAGCTATTAATACTAATCTGGAATTAATAAAATATGTCCCTTATGATGACATCTTTTTCAATCCTTTCCATCTGTAAGCAACATTCTTGTCTGCTCTATCTTTTAAAACATATATTCCATTTATTCTATCTTTAATGAGTTATGTTTCTGATTTACTCTCTGAATTTCATGTATCTTGTGAATTCTGCCTACATGTCACAAACTATCAGATCATCTAATATCTATAAATAGCATTTTCAGGAGTATAACTTTCTGTTTTGGTTTTGTTCTCTACAGAATATCTTTAATTATACTGCAAAGACTTATTACGTAAAAATTTTTGATCTTCAAAACTTTTTCTTAACATCTTGCCAATTAATTTAAACAGCCATTCACAACAAAAATGATCATGTATCTGCAATGGCTTAGAAGCAATCTAACTTATATTGAACAACATCATCCAGGTGGCAATGGATTTTTGAAGTGTCATAAAATGAATACTGTTAAGTATTGGGTTGGTCAAAAGGTTTGTTCAAGTTTGTCCATAGATAGTACAGAAAAACTGGACAAACTTTTTGGCCAATCCTATATTTCACTACCATGTTAAGAAATGTGTGAAGTGCATGAGATGCTATATTCTCTTTGAGCTGCCTTTTTGTTCTGTGTCATAGTTTGAGAGAGGGATCCCAGAGAATTGTGCTTCAGGCTTTCTTCACTCAACTTCTTCAATAATAACTTTCTTACTAAGTTAAATAAATCTCTCTACAGTAGTCAGATTGTGTTCCTACAAACTTTTTTAATGGAATACCAGAAAAATGTATGTTATATTATTGAAGTTAAGAAAAAAAAATAAAGACATCCAAAAGTTTCCAAGTTTGCCTTGATGCTAGTAGATAATTACTTCAACTATTTTGACAGTTGACAAACTAAATTCTTAACTCATGACCATGACCCAAACCTTGGTCTGTACTGTTTTGCTTGAAATTCCCATTTGTTATGATCGTTCTGGTAACTAACCATTTCCCTCACTTTTAATTTTTGCCTTACAATGTGTCACTGTTATCCCAACTCAGCAGTTGGGTCTTCTAGAAAAATCTGCTAATCCCTCAAGGTATATTACCAAATATTTCCACAGAATGCCCTCTCTTGTCTGTTTTTTCTGAAACTCATTTTTTTCCTTTATCACTTTCATAATATAATTGACTATATCATCTAATCACGCAAAAAGCAATCAAGAAAAATTAGATTTAGTTCATATACTGGTGGCTCAGATGGTAAAGAATCTGCCTGCAATTCAGGAGACTAGGGTTCAATCTCTGGATCAGAAAGATCCCCTGGAGAAGGGAATGGCAACCTACTCCGGTATCCTTGCTTGGAGAATTCCAAAGACAGAGGAGCCTGGCAGGCTACAGTCCATGGGGTCATAAAGAGTCAGACACGACTAAACGACTAACACTTTCACATTCATATGCAGAAGTTTATTAATTTGGCTAACTTTGACATTTACATATTGACTCCACAAAAATATGTTTTTCCTTCAAAACTTGCTGTTTCTGAATTTAGAAATAAATGTTTAAATTATAAAAATTAGACACTGTTGTTGAGATGATAATTACTTGCATGAAAGTGAAAAGTAAAATGAAGTCTCTCAGTCGTGTCCGACTCTTAGCGACCCCATGGACTGCAGCCCACCAGGCTCCCCCATCCTTGGGATCCTCCAGGCAAGAGTACTGGAGTGGGTTGCCATTTCCTCCTCTAATGCATGAAAGTGAAAAGTGAGTGAAGTCACTCAGTCGTGTCCGACTCCTAGTGACCGCACGGACTGCAGCCCACCAGGCTCCTCTGTCCATGGGATTTTCCAGGCGAGAGTACTGGAGTGGGGTGCCATTGCCTTCTCTGACTGACTCTAAAGCACTCTTCAAATTCCAGTCACTGGCAGCTCATAACATGTTCCTCAACATATCTCAGGTGATGATCAAGGAGAAAAGCAAGAAAATATTTATTAATATCTTTCTAATAATTTTTCCAACTTTTTCTCATTTTCTTTCTGGATTTGACCAACATGGATGGTGATAACCTTACTGTGGCAAAGTGTTAGCATAGTTATCTAAGGGGTAATCATCAACACATGTTGGTTGAAAAGCTTGAAATATTTCATGTTGGAAAACATATTTCAGGATTGACATTAGAAATGACACCAACAGGTATAATCTTATATTATCCATTATTCTATGTTTAATTTTGATATTGAAATCAGTTGATGGTATAATCTACCAAACAAAGCTTTTATTTTGTCTAGTTTCTTCATTCATTTAAATAATCTTGTCACTTCGAAACAGATTTAAAATCCTAGTAAAATCACCTCTGCTAGAAACTACATATTTTTTCATGCTGTAATAAAAGCAACATTTGAGAAAATTAGCAACCATCGGAAATAAAATAAGCCTGACAAATAGACATAGTCATTTTTAAAGGATATCACTAATAGAAATATAATAAATAATAGTGATTATTTATATTTGAAGAATTACATATGAAAACATGTTAAACAGATGTTCTCCTTGGTATACTCATATTTTTAGATAATATATTAATCAATAAGTTCCAAGCCAATCATGAATATTTTCTTTTCTTGGCTGAAAGTTTAAAGAGATTGTAAATTTAATCTGAGATGGGAATCAAATGAGTGAGTTCATGATATGCTTTGAAGTGAAGTGAAGTGAAATTCACTCCGTATGTCCTACTCTTTCTGACCCCATGGAATATACAGTCCATGGAATTCTCCAGGCCAGAATACTAGAGTGGGTAGCCAGATGTTCCCTTCTCCAGAGGATCTTCCCAATCCAGGGATTGAACCCAGGTCTCCCCCATTGCAGGCAGATTCTTTACCAGCTGAGACACAAGGGAAGCATAATGTGCATTTTATTATATTATAATTTTATTATATTTTATTATAGTTTCATTATAATTTTGAAGCTACATTTTCAGGTCTGTAGTTTAGAATAAAACTTCCTTGAAAGTACTGCTTAATATCTAGAGAGTTGCAGCTTTTCTCTTTTGGTACTGTTTGTTTATTTTGAGCAGTTAACTTCCTACTTCTTAGGATCTGACAAGGCTTTAATCAAGGTGTTGGTTCAGCTTCCTTCTATAGCTTGGGGTACTCCTCCAAGTTTCTGTGCTGTTGAAAGTCTTCTTTCTAATTCTAGGCTCTTGCTTCTTCTTTTTTAGAGAAGTTATCTATTAACTGATATCTATCTAGCTAGCTAGCTAGCTGAACTGAGGTATATATTTAATGACTTTGAATATTATGGCATTATCTTTTTCTAGAGAGGTCTCACTCTTTTTTCATTGCTAGCCAGAGAAAGTGGGGGACTGATCATCTTAATCCAGTCAGGGACTGATAGGAGTTGAAGCTGGGTTGCATTTAGTTTAAGACTCTTTTTTTGTTCCTTTTTCTTAGGTATAGTATAGGCTTTCACTTAAGAGCCTAAAGTTTCATCAGGGAGCCTCTCTGGGAAGATCTTGTATTTTAACCCATCTTCCTTGAATATAAGACTGGAAAAAAAAAAAAAAAATCCCTCCTCTACTTACTCAGAGCTTTTAGGCTTATATTAAATCTCTCACACTGCAATTTCTGTATCACCAATTATTTCCAGGTAAAAAGCTGCTGATCATTACTTCCTTCTGCTAAGTCATCCCATCCTTGTGATATTTGCCCCTCTCATCCTTCCTTGCTCCAGATATCTGATGCCACTACAGATTTTTTTCATTTAAAATCATTATCTCAATTTTGAAGTCAGTCATTCTAGAAATATTGGCCTTCCACAAATGTTTTTATCATAATAAATCAGAAGTTTTTAATTCTGTCTTAAAAAATTAGACAATTTCTTTCCGTTTTTATATCATTTTTCCTAATATTTTTTCTTTTTAATACCTTACATTTCTCTCTTGATTCTGAGTCCATTCTCCCTTGAGAGTACAGAAAAAATATACTCTTTTCTGTTATTGTTTCTTTGTATTTGTTTTATTTTTGCATTTTACTTAATTGCAGTAGAAATAGAATTCTACTGCATTCTATTTCTATCATTTCTTCCCATTTTATTGTCTGTTCTCCTTTCAAGAATAATAAAGGGGAAAAAAGGCCTTTTGGAGTAAACTGGGAACCTGGAAACTATGCTGCATGAATGTGAAAAAGTGAAAGTGTTAGTCAATCAGTTGTGTCTGACTCTTTGTGACCCCATGAACTATAGAGGACAAGTTCCTCTGTCCATGGAATTCTCCAGGCAAGAATACTGGAGTGGGTAGCCATTTCCTTCTCCAGGGGATCTTCTGGACCCTGGGATCAAACCCGTGTCTCTCCATTGGCAGGCAGATTTACGGACTCTCACAGAAATTCTACAGGTTTCTCATCTTATGTATGTCGGTCGCACCATCTAGTGCTGCATAATAAACTATCCCCAAATTTACTGGCTTAAAACAATGATTATTTTATTCTGTCTCATCAGTTTCTGGGTCATGAATTCAGGCATTCCACATGCTGCCAATAGATGTCACAGAGAGGCCTCTGCTGGAGGAGCCACATTTTTGGTTTCATGTGTTTGGGGCTTTGACAGAGCACCTACAAGAAGCCTGTAGGTCAGTGCTGTAGTCAGACTTCTTATCTGACAGCTCAGAGATCCCTGAGACAGTAAGGCCTGGCTTGAAACTGGAAAGAGTCTCCTGTCCTTGTTTCCAGTGTCTCAGAAAGTCACTGCAGTTGCATGTGATTGGTCAAATCACTAAGGCCAGCCCACATTCAAGGAAGGGGAACAGTCTGCCTGTGGATGGAAGAGTAGTCAGCACTGCATGACCATCCCTAGTATATCAATATCACTTCTTAGGTTTTAGTGTTTGCCTTTGCCCCCATTCCTTTTAGGGAAAGCAGGTTTTAAAGGTGGGTTTATAAAGCAGCTCACAGCAAAGTCCATTATTTTATTAGATTATTTAGTGCTTAATTATCACTACTTAGCTTGCTCTCTCTACAGTTATAAAGTAAAATGTTGCTCTATCTCTTTCACACACTGAGTCATAAAGCTAGCAGGGTAAGCAGTCCTAATTAGAGTTTGAAATTATGTGTTATATTCATGCCGATTATAAATCCATTTGACTCAGCTCTAAATCCATACTTTACTTTTTTGATGCTGGGGTGGGCATTCTACATCTATAGTTCTTTGTCATGTGGATTCCTCTTATGCTTTTTCAGCACAAGCACTGGAGGCAGACTGAGGGGGCAGGATGAAGACAGAAGGGACTTGTTAATTTCAGTTTGCCTGTTGTTCCTATCAAAGTCATCCCATGCATGTTGCTTCACCTTGGCTGCAGCAATGGTTTCCCACTTATAGTATAATCTTGCTCTTTGCAAACCATCTCCATCACCCACCCCTTCCCTACTCCACCCCCAGGACTAGGTGGACTACTGGCTCTTCAAGAGCTCTCCTCTGAACAAATGTGGTATTGCATCAACACGTGTGTCATCTCCTCCTCAGCTATGGCTCTGTGGGACTCTTATATCTGTTCCTAAATATTAGTTGCTCTGAGGTCAGAGTGCTCGTCTGTAAGACTCCTCCTGGGTTCCCTGCTAGTGGCTGGCAATCCCTTCTCACGTATCTGATTTTCAGATTATGTGGGACCCACTCTTGGCTTGTAGTTTCTGAAAAATCCAATGTGTTCCACTGTCTCTGAAGGCAAAGCCCATTTTCTCATTAATTACTATCTTACTTCATTTTGTCCTATTTTGTTCAAGTTATCCAATATCTGTTTAATGAATTTCTTGTATTGAATCTTCTCTGTTGAAGTAGCTAGGGTGTGTTTTTGTTGTTGTTGTTGTTTTTCCTAACTGAAGTCTCACAAATGCATTGTGTACTCATCTTCATTCAGTCTCTGTTTCCTTATTGACTCCCTTAGAAAAACAGGTGAAATTTGGAGACTCACTTGAATGGATAGGAATCAGCATTGTATCACCCTCCTTGTTCTCCTCAGCTTAATCTCATCATCTACCTCTTCTACCAAACAGATTCTTTAGTGTCTGAGCCACCAGGGAAGCCCATCTTCTGTCAAATATGTTAGTCACTTAGTGGTGTCCAACTTTTTGCAACCCCGTTGTCTGTAGCCTGCCAAGCCCCTCTATCCATGGGAATTTCCAGGCAAGAAATACTGGAATGGGTTGCCATTTCCTACTCCAGCCTCTTCTACCAAGTATGTCATTAATTCCACATCTAGATGTTATGACTGGTTCACTATCACTCCTAAAAGCATCTGTCAAGTGGTAATTCTTAGCCACTCAAGTTAGTTTCCATTGTATTTTAATGATTTCATGATCCATATTTTGTGCCAGATTTTCCAGTTTCCCCCTCATCTTCTCATTGATAACTCTTCCATAAAGGCCTCTGTGATTGTATGCTGCCAAACTTCTTGGATGGCCTTCTTACCAGAACTCTGCCTATGGTTCACTGCTGAGACTTTGTGTATTGCATCACTATACTCTTTACATGTGAGTTGCTGCTGCTGCTGCTGTGTCGCTTCAGTCGTGTCTGACTCTGTGCGACCCCATAGACAGCAGCTCACCACGCTTCCCGTCCCTGGGACTCTCCAGGCAATAATACTGGAGTGGGTTGCCATTTCCTTCTCCAATGCTTGAAAGTGAAAAGTGAAAGTGAAGTCACTCAGTTGCGTCAGACTCTACGACCCCATGGACTGCAGCCTATCAGGCTCCTCCGTCCATGGGATTTTTTAGGCAAAAGTACTGGAGTGGGGTGCCATTGCCTTCTCCGTTACATGTAAGTATCCCTGATCTAATCTAGAGTAAAAAGAGGAGTGGGTAAAACTAATAACAATTTTTTACTTTTCAGTGGCACTAAAATACAAAGAGCATATATAAAGAAATAGTGAGAAATAGCTGAAGGGGAAATTTTTCTGGGTACTGTGGGAGGGAAATAGAAAAGTAGACATTTAATGTGAAACTTTAAGGGTTGTTAAGGGCACTGCAAAAAAAGTTGCTTATGAATTTTATTACTTGGGCAAAGAGAAAGACTGAATTTAAAAAAAAGAAGGAAAGAAACTGTCTTCCAGTTGCTGTTTTCTAAAAGATAGCTATTCAGGGATATGGTGGTTTCCTAAACTTTTGTATAAATATAAGTTATGGACATATTACAGAGGTCTCAGTTTTAGCACCACTTATAAATTCTCCTGGATATTACATTTAAGATGGAATCATTAAATTGTTCTTGTAAGTCTACCAGGATTGCATGAACAGTGTAACTGTTGACCTGGCAATGAACATAGACAATGTCAAACTCAGGTACACAATCCTCCAAATCCCTTAGCACTTTGCCACTAAATCCCACTTTTTAACTTTATATTTTGGGGCTCCAAAATCAGTGAAGATGGTGATTGTAGCCATGAAATTAAAAGATGTTTACTTCTTGGAAGGAATGTTATGGCCAACCTAGATAGCATATTAAAAAGCAGAGACATTACTTTATCAACAAAGGTCCATCTAGTCAAGGCTACGATTTTTCCAGTGGTCATGTATGGATGGGAGAGTTGGACTATAAAGAAAGCTGAGAGCTGAAGAATTGATGCTTTTGAACTGTGGTGTTGGAGAAGACTCTTGAGAGTCCCTTGGACTGCAAGGAGATCCAACCAGTCCATCCTAAAGGAAATCAATCCTGGGTGTTCATTGGAAGGACTGATGTTGAAGCTGAAACTCCAATACTTTGGCCACCTGATGTGAAGAACTGACTCATTTGAAAAGACTCTGATGCTGGGAAAGATTGAGGGCAGGAGGAGAAGGGGACTACAGAGGATAATCTCATCCTCTGGTTGGATGGCATCACCGACTCAAAGGACATGAGTTTGGGTAAATTCCAGGAGTTGGTGAGGGACGTGGAGGCCTGGCATGCTGCAGTTCATGGGGTCACAAAGTGTTAGACACAACTGAGTGAATGAACTGAATACAGAATATGGAGGCATAGCCCATACATACCATAGCATATTCAAGGTGAGAGAAAGAAAGAAAGTACCATTCAAGTACATTTCAGTTTTAAAGTTCAATAAACAAATACCTTTAGTATGATTTGGTTTCAATATCTTAACTCGTTTATTCAATTCACTATGTAGTGATATGAAAATAGAAAAAAAAAAAAAAAGAAGTTAATTTCATCCACTGAGCTGGCTTCTCCCTCTAGAGACCAGCTTTCTTACTAATTCAGTCATCTTCCTCTTACCAGATAAATTTGTGCAGTCACTCTGTCTTTTACACTAATTGAAAAAATGCTGATTTTGTGCACTGATGGACTACAAAACCTCACTGGAGATTTTCTGTGATCATAAGTACATTTGATCATTTTAAACAGAGCTCAGGGACTTGATAGCAGAGAGACTAATTCATCTCTGTTTTAAAGATCTGTACCCAGCATAAAGAGGCATTTTTTAATTCTACTTGTTACTTCTTCTGAGAAAAGGAATTTAAGTATTTTATCAGAATCATAATAAGGACAATTCACTTAAATAACGCAATCCAAAATCTGTATGTGACTTTTGGATATCATAAGAATGGACAGAAATTATCCATGAATAAAATTAATGGGCCTTAAAATTGTGAGTACATGCTACTGTTATGTTGACATCAATTGTAGATTTTCTTGTCTTCATAGATGTGATTCAACCTGAAGATCCTTGTTTTCTTTGCCATATAAATGAGTCTCACTGTCACCAACAAAGACATAAATAGTTTTATGATGCTCTTAAAGCAGATAATACTTAAGGAGTTTCTTCCCAAAATACAAGCATAGCTGTCTTTCTCAGACACTTCATTTCCGAGTTTTCCGAAGCATTATTGTTCTCACTGAACAACGATTATGTGTCAGGATCTACATTTCAGATGCTATGGGTTTAATGTTCAATAAGAACATAAAGAGCATAAATGAAGGACTCTGCTCTCAAGAACTATGCATTTTCAAAAGATAATGAAACATCATTCAAAAGATAATGAAACATAAGATAATAAGGAAACATAAAAGGAAAGGAAGGAAATTAGAGGGATAGCATGGGGAGGGAGCGGGGAGGGGGGTTCAGGATGGGGAACATGTGTACACTGTGGCAGATTCATGTTGATGTATAGCAAAACCAATACAATATTGTAAAGTAATTAGCCTCCAATTAAAATAAATAAACTTATATTTTTAAAAAAGAAAATAAATTTATTTGACCAAAAAAAAAAAAAAGAAAAGAAACAGAACAGGTTAATGTGGTAGAGAATGACAGGGGTAGATGTTTCTTTATACAGAAGGATTGAGAAAGGTCTTCATGAGACATTTATCTAGCCTGAAACCTAGGGAATGAAGAGAAGCAAGTCATAAAAACAAAAAACTAAAAAAAAAATTGGAAAAAATGATAAAGGTGAAAGGCAGAGGTAACGTAGATCTCTTAAAAAATGAATAAATGGGTTGAGTTAAAAACAAATAAAAAGCATAAAGGAGATTAGAAGAACTTCAGAATCACTCAAGGACATAACCATGGCTCCTGCCACAGTGTTCTTTCTCTAGGTCTACCAAAGATGGACATCTGCTTTCTACCCCTTTTAAAAACAGATTCTTAAATGATGCATAAGTGTCTGTCATGGTGCCATAACAAAGAGGAACTCAGACAAATAATTAAAGAGAGTAGAAAAAGAACAGCTTTCAGACATGTTGGAAAAGTTAAGTCACCCAATAAGGGATGTTGAGGCAACTAGACTAGAAAGAGCTAAGTGTTGTCATCATCCCTAAGACTAAAAAGATAAATTTGGGAAATCATATTTTTGATATCCAGGGAGAGATGGAATCATTGAGTGGAGATCAAGAGAAAATAAAATGAGTCCAAGAAAGACTCAGCCACTGCATAAAGGTGGCCCAGAGAGACAGAAAGAGGAGAACAACTTCTCTTTCTCTCCTTTCCATCTCCTATCAGTGTCTCCTATTGGCGAAACACAGAAGCGTACTAGTGAACACAGGGAACAGGAGAAGAAGGAATGCAATGTCCTGGGGTAAGCCTCTGGAGAACAAAATAGGAATGGAAAAACTGAGAATGTTTTTGAGGTGTGGGTGGTGCTAACTGAAAAGAACAAGCACAGCATGCAGACAGATACTTGTAACAAAGAAAGAGGTGTCCTAAAAAAGGCAGTATCTGAAATACACATTTTCCTTTCACATGTCAATGAAATTCAACCATTAAAAAAAAAAAAAAAAAGTGTCCTTGCTTTGGAATATGTAAGGGAAATATCCTTCTAAAACTTAAAACTATAAAACCACCTTATTGTTTGGTATCAGTTAGTTCAGCCTTAAGGGGAATGTTAGTTTTCCTTTGGGAAGAAAATTAAAATGTGGATAACAATAAAAATAGTAGAACAGGAACATAAAGCTTGTTGCAGCCATGAATGTAGTTTCTTTGATGACTGATTAATTGTTATTATTTTGAGGATAACTAAAATTCTGTAAATGTGACTATCTTGAGAACTATTAAGGGAAAAGTATGCTTCCATCTGATTGACTGAATCACAAATACAGTTTAATAATCAAAATCACTAGGTATTTTCACTCTCCCAGTCTCAAAAAACAAATTTCTCATTTATTAATTCAGTTTTGTTTCAGGTTCCTAATGGGATCCTGAAATAGAGTGCATGGTGGGCTCATTTCATTAGGTCACAGAGAATTACATCAGGGGAGGTGGTAGGATTAAAACAAAAAGAAATTAATGAGTGCAGAATTCTTTCAATCTGTATAAGTAGACCAGTAATATTAATCTTAGGCAAAAGGTTTCTGGCTCAGTTGTGAGAGAAAAAAATATGAAAAAAAAAAAAAAACTGTTCGTAAAAAACAAAACAAACAAACAAACAAAAAAATGTCATCCCTATTTTACTTTTGCTTCTCTATCGTCTTTACTTGAGAAAATCAATATCATCTTTTTCATCCGCAGATGTTCAAACCTATGATGCAGGTGACGTAAGGAGTAAAATCAAGTAAGCACAAAGGTTTTCAAAGATGAAGAATTGAGGAAGCTGGAGAGGGGTTCCTGACATGCCAAAGGCAGTGATTTCCAAATCCTGTTCTTTCTAGATGACTAGGGTAGATAGACTGAAATTTATGGGGTGAAGCTTTCACTCAACATGAAAAAAAAAAAAACTTGATAAAATATGTGACATAACTGTATTCAGAAATTGAACAAAAGTAATACAGGACTGTGATTCTTGACAGAAAAAGGACAAATGATATGAACCTCAAGATGGCATTATCTTTCTTTTTGGAAGAGTCTCTAGACTAAAGATCAAAGAAATAATTGATAAGCTGGACTTCATTAAAATTAAAAAAAAAATGTCTGTTCTGTGAAAAAAAAATGTCAAGAAAATGAGGAGGTAAACCACAGACTGAGAGGACACATTTGTAAAGGGTATAATTGATTTTTTTTTTAAGTTATAAAAATATACAAAGAACTCCAAATTCAGTAATAAAAAATAAACAACACAATTTAAAAGTGGACCAAAAGCCTAAACACTGACCTTGCCAAAGAGGATACATGGTTGACAAACATATGAAAAGATGTTCAATGTCACATGTCCAGAAGGAAATACAAACTGAAACAAAAATGAGACACCACTACATACCTATTAGAATGGCCAAAACCAGGAACACTGACAGCACTAAATACTGGCAAGGGTACGGAGGAAAGGAACTGTTATTCATTGTTGGTGGGAATGCAAAATGGTAATGTCACTATGAGAAGCAATTTGATGGCTTCTTTTTCAGGACTTGGGTTCAGATAACAATTTTTTTTTTTTAAGTGGTATGTCAACATCAATTCACTTCTACATTTCAGAGTTCTGTAGATTTCTAAAAAGGAAATGAGTAAAAATAGAAAACTAGAAAAATCTGAATCAAGTGGCTGAAGTTGCCAGAAGTTACTAACATCACAGGTGAGTAATCTGATGCCATCTGAAGTGCATTGTCACCGTTGGAATGATGAGTTAAGAAATTAAATAAAAACACCTTACGTTAAATAAACTATAAATATATAAAACAGGATATAAATATACATATAAAATATATGTGCACTTTTTAAAGATAGTAGAATATAATACTGAACATCTATTGCCATATGATTCACCAATTATGCTCCTTGATATTTACCTAAAGGAGATGAAAGTTTATGGTCACACAAAAATCTGCATACAGATGTTTGTAGCAACCTTATTCATAATTGGTAAAATTAGAGGAAACAAAGATGTGTTAAATTACATGAAAGAGTAAATAAACCGTGGTACATTCCAACAATGGAATACTGTTTGGTGTTAAAAATAAAGGAGTTATCAAGACAGAAAAAGCCATGGAAGAAACTTAAATGCATATGAATAAATGAAAAATATCAATCTGAAAAGGCTACATATACTGTATGATTTCAACTATAATGTATTTCGGAAGAGATGAAACATGGAGACAGGGGGAAAAAAATCAATGGTTGTCCTGGACTGGTTAGGGAAAAGGGATGACTAGACATGCACAAGGATTTTTAGGGTACTAAAACTATTTTTATGATAGTATATGATTATACAGTGGAAGTGAGAAACAGATTTAAGGGCCTAGATCTGATAGATAGAGTGCCTGATGAACTATGGACTGAGGTTCGTGACATTGTACAGGAGACAGGGATCAAGACCATCCCCATGGAAAAGAAATGCAAAAAAGCAAAATGGCTGTCTGGGGAGGCCTTACAAATAGCTGTGAAAAGAAGAGAAGTGAAAGACAAAGGAGAAAAGGAAAGATATAAGCATCTGAATGCAGAGTTCCAAAGAATAGCAAGAAGAGATAAGAAAGCCTTCCTCAGCGACCAATGCAAAGAAATATAGGAAAACATCAGAATGGGAAAGAGTAGAGATCTCTTCAAGAAAATTAGATATACCAAGGGAACATTTCATACAAAGATGGACATGATAAAGGACAGAAATGGAATGGACCTAACAGAAGCAGAAGATATTAAGAAGAGGTGGCAAGAATACACAGAAGAACTGTACAAAAAAGATCTTCACGACCAAGATAATCATGATGGTGTGATCACTTACCTAGAGCCAGACATCCTGGAATGTGAAGTCAAGTGGGCCTTAGAGCATCAATATGCCAGCAAATTTGGAAAACTCAGCAGTGGCCACAGGACTGGAAAAGGTCAGTTTTCATTCCAATCCCAAAGAAAGGCAATGCCAAAGAATGCTAAAACTACTGCACAGTTGCACATATCTCACATGCTAGTAAAGTAATGCTCAAAATTCTCCAAGCCAGGCTTCAGCAATATGTGAACCGTGAACTTCCTAGTGTTCAAGCTGGTTTTAGAAAAGGCAGAGGAACCAGAGATCAAATTGCCAACATCTGCTGGATCATAGAAAAAGCAAGAGAGTTCCAGAAAAACATCTATTTCGGCTTTATTGACTATGCCAAAGCCTTTGACTGTGTGGATCACAATAAACTGTGGAAAATTCTGAAAGAGATGGGAATACCAGACCACCTGATCTGCCTCTTGAGAAATTTGTATGCAGGTCAGAGCAACAGTTAGAACTGGACATGGAACAACAGACTGGTTCCAAATAGGAAAAGGAGTTCGTCAAGGCTGTATATTGTCATCCTGTTTATTTAACTTATATGCAGAGTACATCATGAGAAAGGCTGAACTGGAAGAAACACAAACTGGAATTAAGATTGCCTGGAGAAATATCAATAACCTCCGACATGCAGATGACACTACCCTATGGCAGAAAGTGAAGAGGAACTAAAAAGCCTCTTGATGAAAGTGAAAGTGGAGAGTGAAAAAGTTGGCTTAAAGCTCAACATTCAGAAGACTAAGATCATGGCATCCGGTCCTACCACTTCATGGGAAATAGATGGGGAAACAGTGGAAACAGTGTCAGACTTTATTTTTCTGGGCTCCAAAATCACTACAGATGGTGACTATAGCCATGAAATTAAAAGACACTTACTCCTTGGAAGGAAAATTATGACCAACCTAGATAGCATATTGAAAAGCAGAGACATTACTTTGCCAACAAATGTTCATCTAGTCAAGGCTATGGTTTTTCCTGTGGTCATGTATGGATGTGAGAGTTGGACTGTGAAGAAGGCTGAGCACTGAAGAATTGATGCTTTTGAACTGTGGTGTTGGAGAAGACTCTTGAGAGTCCCTTGGACTGCAAAGAGTTCCAACCAGTCCATTCTGAAGGAGATCAGCCCTGGGATTTCCTTGGAAGGAATGATGCTAAAGCTGAAACTCCAGTCCTTTGGCCACCTCATTCGAAGAGTTGACTCATTGGAAAAGACTCTGATGCTGGGAGGGATTGGGGGCAGGAGGAGAAGGGGACAGCAGAGGATGAGATGGCTGGATGGCATAACTGACTCTATGGACGTGAGTCTGAGTGAACTCTGGGAGTTGGTGATAGATACGGAGGGCTGGCGTGCTGCGATTCATGGGGTCCCAAAGAGTCGGACATGACTGAGCGACTGATCTGATCTGATCTGATGAACAAAGCTAGTGGAGGTGATGGAATTTCAGTTGAGCTCTTTCAAATCCTGAAAGATGATGCTGTGAAAGTGCTTCACTCAATATGCCAGTAAATTTGGAAAACTCAGCAGTGGTCACAGGACTGGAAAAGGTCAGTTTTCATTCCAATCCCAAAGAAAGGCAATGCCAAAGAATGCTCAAATTACTGCACAATTGCACTCATCTCACACACTAGTAAAGTAATGCTCAAAATTCTCCAAAACAATCTTCAGCAGTACATGAACCGTGAACTTCCTAGTGTTCAAGCTGGTTTTAGAAAAGGCAGAGGAACCAGAGATCAAATTGCTAACATCCTCTGGATCATGGAAAAGCCAAGAGAGTTCCAGAAAAACATCTATTTCTGCTTTATTGACTATGCCAAAGCCTTTGACTGTGTGGATCACAATAAACTGTGGAAAATTCTGAAGAAGATGGGAATACCAGACCACCTGATCTGCCTCTTGAGAAACCTATATGCAGGTGAGGAAGCAACAGTTAGAACTGGACATGGAACAACAGACTGGTTCCAAATAGGAAAAGGAGTACATCAAGGCTGTATATTGTCACCCTGCTTATTTAATTTCTATGCAGAGTACATCATGAGAAACACTGGGCTGGAAGAAGCACAAGCTGGAATCAAGATTGCCAGGAGAAATATCAATAAACTCCGACATGCAGATGATACTACCCTTATGGCAGAAAATGAAGAGGAACTAAAAAGCCTGTTCATGAAAGTGAAAGAGGAGAGTGAAAAAGTTGGCTTAAAGCTCAACATTCAGAAAACGAAGATCATGGCATCTCGTCCCATCACTTCATGGGAAATAGATGGGAAACAGTCGAAACAGTGTCAGACTTTATTTGGGGGGCTCAAAATCACTGCAGATGGTGACTGCAGCAATGAAATTAAAAGATACTTACTCCTTGGAAGGAAAGTTATGACCAACCTAGATAGCATATTGAAAAGCAGAGACATTACTTTGCCAACAAAGGTCCATTTAGTCAAGGCTACGGTTTTTCCAGTAGTCATGTATGGATGTGAGATTTGAACTGTGAAGAAAGCTGAGTGCCAAAGAATTGATGCTTTTGAACTGTGGTGTTGGAGAAGACTCTTGAGAGTCCCTTGGACTGCAAGGAGATCCAACCAGTCCATTCTAAAGGAAATCAGTCCTGGGATTTCTTTGAAAGGAATGATGCTAAAGCTGAAACTCCAATACTTTGGCCACTTCATGCAAAGAGTTGACTCATTGGAAAAGACTTTGATGCTGGGAGGGATTGGGGGCAGGAGGAGAAGGGGACGACAGCAGATGAGATGGCTGGATGGCATCACTGACTCGACGGATGTGAGTTTTAGTGAAGTCTGGGAGTTGGTGATGGACAGGGAGGCCTGGCGTGCTGCAGTTCATGGGATCGCAAAGAGGCAGACAGGACTGAGCGACTGAACTGAACTGAATGGTGAATACATGCCATTATGCATCTGTGTTAAGTCACTTCAGCTGTGTCTTACTCTTGTGACACTATGACCTGCAGCCTGCCAGGCTACTATTTCCATGGGATTCTCCATACAAGAATACTAGATTAGTTGCCATGCCCTCCTCCATGAGATCTTCCGGACCCCAGGACTGAACTCTCGTTTCTTATGTCTCCTGCATTGTCAGGCGGGTTCTTTATCACTAATGCCACCTGGAATGCCCACATGTCATCATAGATCTGTCCCAACCCATAGAATATACATCACCAAGAATGGACTTTAATATATTAAACAATAAATTTGAATGACTATGATTTGTCTGTATAGGCTTATAAATTGCAACAAATGTACCATTCTGGCTGAAAGGTATTGGTGATTGGAGAGACTATGTGGCAGGTGGGGCAGCAGAAAGTATAGGAGAAATCTATCTCCATCTCAATTTTGCTGAACCTTAAATTGCTTTAAAAACTGTCCATAAAGAATAAAAAACCTCGTAGTATACTTTCCTTGCTATGTTTCAGACTTGCTAGGGACCTGTGATCCCGATCTTCTCTGATTTAACTCTTTTGTAATGGGATTGTCTATCCTATGCCTGTCCAACTATAGTATTTCAGAAGCATATAATTTGTGGTCTGGTTCCACATTTTCACAACTCAGGACGAGTCATAACTCAAGTCTTACGCATACCTGATGTAGGTGATAATTCAGATGAGATTTTGAACTAAGACTTGATAGAATGAGAAGAATTTATTGACTTGGGGGATAGGGTAAACTTACTTTGGATATGAATAGGACATGAATTTGGGGAATTAGATGGTAAAATGTTTTGGGATAAACTGTGCCCCCAACAATTCATATGCTGAAGTCCTAATCCACAGTACCTCGGAACAAAACTGCTTTGGAGACAGTCTTTATACAAGCGATTAAGTTAAAATAGGTAATTAGGTGAATCATAATCTGACAGGTGTATTTATAAGAAAATTTGAATACAGACACAAACAAATGGAAAGTAACATGAAGACACAAGGAGAAGACAACCATCTATAAGCTAAAGAGAGAGGTCTGGAAGGATCCTTCCTGCATAGTCCTCAGTAGAATCCAATTTTGCCAGCACCTAGATCTCAGACTTCTGGTTTTCAGATCTGAGAAAATTAATATGCTCTACTAAAGTCATCCAGTCTATGATACTTTGTAATGGTAGCCCTACAAGAATCCCTACAAGACTAATACACACCCAAGAATTTTAATCAAGAAGGCTGTTAAAAAGTAGATAGTTGTCACCCAGGAAGCTAAGCATGAGACCTGCAAGAAACACAAATTGCAATGTCTTAATCTTTATGATTTTATTCTTTACTTTTCTGACTCTCTGGTTAAGGTTTCTAAAATAGCTGCTTTGTTTCATTACTTAATTATAAAATTGATGATATATTTAGTTTGAAGACTGTTTTTTAAGCCTTCTTTCATATGAGTGCAATATTTGACTACTATTTGCTTTTGATTTGGCTACACCATAATCTTAACCAAACTGCTGAGATTTTACTTCTTGAGGGGGAAGTCAGCTCCTTTTGATAGCACTTTCTTGTAAGAAATCACTATCTTATCTGAGTAATTGAAAGCAACCACAAAATGACTTTGTTTTTTTTTACAGCTCTGATTTTTTTTATCAGTACTCCAAAAAATCATTACCAAAATTGAAAGAGGCAAGTGAAATAAAATTTATTTTTTATTCTTATTATAGATTGATCCATTTTCTTTCCTCTTGAGAAATTATCGAACAAAAACTTATAAACAACCATAATTACTATTAATAGCATATCAAGTTTATATTTTCCTCCTTATAGGCTATCCACATATATGAAACAGTTCACATATTCAACACACATACACACTGAGTCATCACTGAGGAACCAAAAAACCAGTGCAAACAAGAGATGGTGAAAAAGACAGACGAAAATAAAAAGAAGAAATATGAAAAGAGGTGCAATTACTACAGAATAAGGATGAGTAAGAAAGGAGAAGGTTATGCTTGAGCTGAAGTAGGTTTTTTAAAGCTGGACGATGCAACAATGACAGCATGGCATGTGCAGGGCTGAGCAGGCGGGGCAGAGAAGGGTATGATGGGGAGCAGTAGGCGGAAAATACTGCAGCTTCACCAAGACTCAGAAGTTTTCTTACTGCTACTACTTATTAACCCATGCCTCCAATTCCTAGAATAGTGCTTGGCACATAGTAGGTATTCAGCAATATGTCTAATAACTGCAAGCAGGAATTGCTTGCCTGAAAGTCCATGGTGAAATTATTCTGTTTTCCATTTCTTACTAATGATGTTAGGGTTAGACCATCGCGTCATCCAGTTTTAAAGATAAAATACTGCCATAAAAATAATCACATAATTTAATGGAAAAATGCTCCTTCTTATTGCTTGCTGAAAGATTTTGTGTAATACACTAATCAAGAGTTCTCATTAAATGCATACTCATATCAAAGCACATGCAATTTATATTGCATTTAGGAGCACTCTATGTCCATTCCTATACACTGGACTATGATCCTAACACAGACCAGCATGTATTCATGTTCAGAGCTTGTGATTACTAGGAACATTTCTCCTAAAACTGTCCAGCCCCTAAGGCTATTGATCTGGTGCCAAACTTTACTGCATTTCTCCATCTATTTTCAGCTGATGTGCTGGAGTTGACCTTTGCTTTGAGCTGTAATTTTACTCCTCTGTGGTTTCTTATAATGAGTATGCCTGTGACAATAAATCTTTTCTTGAATGTAGTTCTTGAGTTAACTGTAATTTATAATAGTTTATTTACTACAGCTTATTTTGGATACTTTCAAACAACTGTCTTAAAGTTCTTTATCACTAAACACAGTTTTATTTTTAAAAAAGTCATGTGTAAGCACAGAATGTTTAAAGCTTTTGTGATTTATTGTCATGTGCACACAAGATTTTGAATTTGAAAGCTACGGAAATGTGTAAATCATTATACAAATGCTAGGTGTTTTGTCATCATTTTCACTACAATATGGATTTCCATTCTTTAGATAAATTGCATTATATAATGTAAATCCTTCTGAAGAAATTGTCTCTTGAATCATGGTGATAGAGTGCATGTTTTTTGAGTAGCTATGAATGAACCTATACTTCATTTCTATGTTATTATGCTACTCAGTTGATTTACAAAGGCCTCCTTTCCCTTGACCCTAAATCAACCCATTTTCTAGCCCAATATTAAGCCGTTAAATTTTGATTCACACTCACTTTTAAGATTCAAGGCTTCTGTAACGTTCAGTTTCAGTGAAAGCTCTACTATTAATGTATTATTTGCATATTACATGAAGCCAAACTTAGGGATGTCTCTGGACCCTTCAACTGTTAAAAACAGCTTAGAAAGATTAATTAAAACCTGGCTGGTGTGCACTTAGTGCATTTCTAATAGGCAAAAGTAGTATCTGAATTCATCTAAATCTTGAGATATATCATTCAGGAGAATATAATGAACCTAATTTAGCTCAGAGCACAGCTTTAATCTTCATTGTTGGAGTCACAACAAATCTGCTGTATAGTGGGTACTGGTGTCTATATAAGAGGAAAACTTGGCCTTTCTTCCTAGAGGGGCACACTCTAAATCTAATAGTTCTCCCATGTTTAGGAGTCAGTTTTAGAGGTATCTGGAATCATGGAGACTTTTGTTTAAAATTTTGTGCTTTAATGGGGTAGGGGTGATAGGAGAGGAAGGTCAAGGGTCAGCAAAGAAACATCTAGTGGCCTACAGCAAGACTGTTTCAGTAAGTAGAAAACACGTTTATAAATTTTAGACATCATGCAGCAAGCATATCTGGTTCCCCTCCATCTCTGTGTTTTCTTTAAAAGCAATGCAAAGCTATTCTATCTAATCTGACCAGTACAATGTCAGTGTAAAGTAGAAGCTTAAGAACCTATGCTAAGTATTTGCCCTCCTTCCCTGCATTAACAATCATGGAAACTTGTGTTGAGAAAGAGTTTCAGTCTGCATCTCTACAAAGTATATGCACTTTGAATAAGGGATTCCCTGTGGTTTTTTAACAGAGATTTGTAGACATTTTATTGCCACAGGCTAGTTTAGCCATTCCTTACAGATACAAGTATTTGTTGAATTCTATTCATTGTAATATAACATTCACTTCATTTGACAGGTCAACTGAGTATTAAAAGATCTCTTCATTGTTTATCATTAAATTTTTAGAAAGAGTTATATTAGTTTTTATCCTTTCTGTCTTTTTTTCATTTATTTTACACAACTGAAATCCAACTTGCACTATAACTTCCAAAATGAATCTTTAAGCTGCTTAATAAGATGTTTACTGACAAAAGTAATCAGCTTAAAAAAATCCATCTTTTTCATGAAAAAGAAAAGTGAAAGTGTTAGTTACTCAGTCATGTCCAAATGTTTATGGCCCCATGGACTGTAGCCTGTCGGGCCCTTCTGTCCATGGAATTCTCCAGGCAAGAATACTGGAATGAGTAGCCATTTTCTTCTCCAGGGGATCTTCCCAACCCAGGGATTGAACCCAGGTCTCCTGCATTGCAGGCAGATTCTTAACCATCTGAGCTTCAGGGAAGCTCTATCTTATTCATATGTCTCCAATATTTGATTCTTTCACTTCAGACTCTCCTGTCTTTGATTTACCTTTGGATTATCATCCAGCTCCTTGGTCTTACATTCTCAATTCCTTGGTGGTTTTCCTCCCATTGTCTATTCTAAATACTACTATTTCTCAGGATTTCATCACTTTTAGGCAATCTTTCCTACTCTTCAGTCTTCAACATTTCCAAAAGACTCTTATTTCAGCTTTCACGTTTTCTATGAGCTACAGATTAGAATCTGTCACCACCTAAAAGCTATCCTTTATGTTTAGAGACAACTTACTTTCATCTACCTACCTTTTTCTCTTGATTATTCATACTCATCAATGGCCAAAACATGGATATAATTTTATATTTCATTTCCAATCCACTGTCCCCCAGGTGTTGCATATTTCCTCCTATACCACAATTCACAAAAAAATGTCTTTTCTACTTGCTTAATTGGTCTTCATCTGTTACCTCCTTTTGATCATCATTGTTGCATTTATGTTGAAATGTATCAACTACAGGCATATCTTGGAGAGATAGCAGGTTTGGTTTCAGACCATCGTAGTAAAGTGAATATCATAATAAATCAAGCCATACAATTTTTTGGTTTATCAGTGCATATATAAATCACACTGTAGTCTATTAAATGTGAAAGCATTATGTCTTAAAAATGTATATATCTTCATTAAATATAATTTATTGCTAAAAAATGGTAGCCGTTATCTGAGCCTTCAGTGAATTATAATCTTTTTGCTGGTGGAGGGTCTTGCCTTCATGTTGATGGTTGCTGATTAATCAGGGTGGTGATTGCTGAAGATTGGGGTGGCTTTCTTAACATAACAATGAAGTTTGCCATCTTGATTGGTTCTTCCTTTCAGGAACAAATTCTCTGCAGCATTCATCTTTATACTTGGTAGAACTTCTTCAAAAGTGTAGTCCAACCTTAAATCCTACTGCTGCTTTATCTAAAAGTTCTTGTAATATTTCAAATCCTTTATTGTAATATCAATAATCACAGCACCTTCACCTGGGGTGGACTCCATCTCAAGAAACCAATTTCTTTGTCCGTGCATAAGAAGCAACTCCTCACCTGTTCATGTTTTTCAACAAGATGACAACAATTCACTCACAACTTCAGGCTCCACTTTGAAAACTATTGCTGCTGCTGCTAAGTCACCTCAGTCGTGTCTGACTCTGTGCGACCCCATGGCTGCAGCCTACCAGGCTCCTCCATCCATGGGATTTTCCGGGCAACAGTATTGGAGTGGGGTGCCATTGCCTTCTCCCTGAAAACTACTACTTTTTGCTATTTCCACCTCATCTGAAGTTATTGCCTTGGTAGAAGACCTGAACACTTCAAAGTCTTCCATAAGACTTGAAATCAACTTCTTCCACACTCTTGTAAATGTTGATATGACCTCTTTCCATGAATCATGAATGTTCTTCATTTTACCTTTCCCAGATCCATCAGAGGAATTACTGTAGATAACAGCTATGGACTTATGAAATTTCATTTCTTAAAAAATAAAACTTGAAAGTCAAAATGACTACTTGATCCATGGGCTGCAGAATGGATGCTATATTAGAGGCATGAAAACAACATGAATTTTGTTGCACATCGCGATCAGAGCTCCTGGATGACGTAGTCAATGAACAGTAACATTTTGAAGAGAGTTGTTATTTTTTTTTCCCCCTTGAGCAGTTGGTCTCAACAGGGGGCTTAAAGTATTCAATAAACTGTGTTGTAAACAGATGTTTTGTCATCCTGGCCTTGTTGTTCCATTTATGGAATGCAGAAGGAGTAGATTTAGCATAATTCTTTGAGATCTTATGATTTTCACAATGGTAAATGAACTTTGGCTTCCATTTAAAATCACCAGTTGTATTAGCTTCTTACAGGACTGTCAGCCTGTCCTTTGAATTTTGAACCCAGGCATTGACTTTTCCTTTCTAGCTATGAAAGTCCTCAATGACATCTTTCAAAAGAAGGCTCTTTTATTTACACTGAAAATCTGTTGTTCAGTGTAGCCATCTTCAGATATTATCGTAACCAGATCTTCTGTGTAACTTGCTGCAGATTCTACATCAGTACTTGCTACTTGACCTTGCACTTTTATGTTATAGAGATGGCTTCTTTCCTTATACTGAATGAACTACTCCCTAATAGCTTCAAACTTTTCTTCTGCAGCTTCCTCACCTATTTCAGTTTTTGTAGGATTGATGAGAGTTAGAGATTTGCTCTAGACTTAGGCTTTGCCTTTGGAATGTTGTGGCTGGTCTGATCTTCTACCCATACCACTTATATGTTCTCCATATCAGCAGTAAGGTTTTTTCACTTTCTTATTATTTATGTGTTCACTGGAGCAACACTTCTGATTTCCTTCCTTAACTTTCCCCTTGCCTTCACAATGTGTTATTCTGGTTTGCTGCAAGAGACCAAGCTTTGGCCTGTTTGGGTTTTTGACTTGCCTTTCTGAGTAAGCTCAATTATTTCTAGCTTTTGATTTAAAGAGAGATGTGTAACTCTGCTTTTCACTTAAACACTTAGAGGCCACTCTCAAGTTATAAACTTGTCTAATTTCAAGGAATAGGTCTCAAGGAATAGAGAGGCCCAAGGAGAGGGAGAGAGATGAGAGAACAGCTCACTGGTGAACAGTCAGAACACATATAACAGGTATTAAGTTTATGCACTGTCTTATATGGGCAGTGTGTGGTACCCTAAAATAATTACCATTGTAATAACAAACATCACTGATCAAAGAACATCATAACAAATAATATAATAATGAAAAAGGAGAGATGCCATAAATTTTCCATTTATAAAAAATGTAGTATCTTCAAAGAGCAATAAAAAGAGCTGTGACTGCATTCTGGAATGTGGTATTTACCTCCACACTAAATCAGTACAGTTTCCATCATTCCTCACCTTCTTCCACGAGGCCAAAGATAGTTTTAGAATTTAAACCAAATCTTCTCTTTCTTAACTACATTATTCCCATGACTCCTTCAACAAGTTCTTAAACTTCTTTCTTGAATCTATATCTTACAGAGACATACAAATAGAATGCATAAAGAAATACATTTATCTGCTGATGGATGCAGTCTTTTTCTCTGTCTTCTTACTCTAACTCTATTTCTATAGTACACCAGAAATGACTGTTCTTGGACTCCTCAGGCTTCCTGGAATTAAATGTTGAAACCAATACTAAAAACCACACTAATCCTGAATACCAATAATAATACTATGCAAAACACAACAGATGGTGCCTGTTACTTTTCACAATCACCTTATTTGATGTTTATACCTTATTATTACTACATGACACATATAGCACTTATTTTTAGTTTCATTTGTTATTTTGTCATCCTGAAGCATTTTTCCTTTTGGTCATTCTGGTTTCCTCATGTTAGAATTAATTAAAATTAATCACAAGCTTTTCTCTTGAATCTCCTCTAGAGGTTGTAGTAGGTACAGCCTCTCTCCTCGTTACTCTTCCCATATAGCTATTTTTAAAATAGATTGATCAAAATCAGTTCAGTATCACAGGCTTCAGTATTCAAAGACTTTCCTGAAATTTTTGAAGCTGGTTCTAAAGGGAGGGAAAAAAAGTGTGTCCCTTCTTATTCTTTAAGATTAAAAACTCTTGAGCTGTTAGTTTTTTATCATTTTCTGAGAAACCTTATGTAACAAAATAAATTGACATGCTAGAATAATGAACCATGGAAGGAGAACTGTGGAAGCACTTGAGCACTTGTTTTCATGGTAACTGAGGTTTGGTGACATCCTCGCCCTTACCATATACTGTGTTCAGTCTTTTCTTCTGTTACGTCAACTGCCCCACTGTAACTAAAATAAATCATTTATTGCTAGCTAATTTGGACTGGATTTATGTCACTTACATCTAGCCATTTTTCACGTCTACACACATAACCACAAAAAAATTGGTAACATACTTTAGAAAGTTAAAAATTTCCCTAGATTTTACTTAAGGACCTTAACTTGAGCAAATTTCTGCTGGACAAAGTCTTTCCATCTTTCCTCTGTGTCTTCACAGTTCATCACTCAGAAGACATTTGTAGTTCAACCCAGCTTCCTTAAAGTTAACAGTGTATCACCACCCAACTCAACTTTCACCCTTGACCAGAATTAACTGTTATACTCAGTTCTCTAATTCTCTTTATTTTATGATTATTATTTAATATTTGAATGTATAAAACAGTATAAAAATTCATTTATCTGATACTGTGAAGACTGTTACAGATTTTTGAAAGGCAAATAGAATATTAGATTTCAAGTAATTTTGTGTCCCAGTATATAAATACATATTCTTGAGAGTCCTTGACAGCTGTTATCCATCTGTGATTAAATATGGCATTGATTCAGCTTGTTCTATGAGTGAATACCTCCAATTGATGTAGACTGACATACAATGACAATGCCAACTTTTAACTTTCATAGTCACAGAAAATACTCTTTGGAGTTACTATATTTGTCTGGTAAGGCCACCATAACAAAATGCCACAGACTGAGTAACTTAAACTATAGAAATTTATCTTCTCGCAGTTTGGAAAGCTGGGAGTCCAAGATCAAGGTCTTGGCATGTTTGGTTTTGACTGAGGCTTGTCTTCCTGCCTTACAGGTGGCTGCCTTACTTCTGTGGCCTTGTATGGAATTCTTTGCTGGCTATGTACACTCTTAGTTTGTTTGTTTGTTTTTTTCCTCTCTTCTTAGAAGGACACCAGTCATACCGGTGAAGGACAGGGAAGCCTGATGTGCTGAAGTCCTTGGGGTTGCAAGAGTTGAAATGACTGACTGACCAACTGACTGACCGACTGAACAACAACTCATACTACGTTAGGGTCCCACCCTTATACTCTCATTTAACCTTAATTGCCCCAAAAGACTTTGTTCTTCTGTCATCTGGAGGTCAGGACATCAACATATACATTTGGTGGGATACTTCTCTTTATATTTCTTACTGCTCACACAATTAAGAAGCCATATTGAAAGTTAAATTTTAATCAGTGATCCTGAAAAACTTGCACATGGTTTATATATATTACCTTTGTCTTTTATTTCAATCTATTACTGATAGTGAATCACTTCATGGCTCTGCATAATTTACAAATATCTCAATAAGAACTAATACAAAATGATTATTTCCCTTATCACTTTTGTCATATTTCCTTCAATAATTTTTAGGAAGCATGATCCATTTCCTACTAAAAGGTACTCATTTTATGTAGAATAACCAAAGTAAGGTAGGAAAGTAGTTTCCTTGAAGAATCACTAAAATTTTTAATTGCAAAAAAGTACCCAGTGCACAAAGTACAACTGTTTAAATTTCCATTGAAATAATTTTGCTTATAAATAATACAGTGTTTGACATCAAATATGAATATGAATTTTATTCTGAATGACAGTGGCTATATGCAGCTTTTCAACCATATGAATTGTATCAGATATGAATATACTAGCATGGCCAATTTAATGGCATATGGTAAGAATCATATTTCTTTCTTTTTTAACTGGAATTTTTATTATAACTAACTTTAATTTCATGATAATCTAAGAGTTCATCTGAATATAACAAGAATGATCTCTTGACATTCATTCAATAGTGATTAGTTGATTTTGTATATATATATTGTGGAAGTTTTTATTAGGATGAACATAAGAACTTTAAGGTTAACTATAGTAATGTAATTGATAAGGTGATTATAATGCCTCACTGTCTATTTATAATGCTTAGAAGGAAAACAATAAACTGTGGAAAATTCTGAAAGAGATGGGAATACCAGAGCACCTGACCTGCCTCTTGAGAAACCTGTATGCAGGTCAGGAAGCAGCAGTTAGAACTGGACATGGAACAACAGACTGGTTCCAAATAGGAAAAGGAGTACGTTAAGGCTGTATAAGGTGACCCTGCTTATTTAATTTATAAGCAGAGTACATCATGAGAACTGCCTTATGATGCAGCAACCCCACTGCTGGGCATACACACTGAGGAAACCAGAAGGGAAAGAGACACATGTACCCCAATGTTCATCGCAGCACTGTTTATAATAGCCAAGACATGGAAGCAACCTAGATGTCCATCAGCAGATGAATGGATAAGAAAGCTGTGGTACATATACACAATGGAGTATTACTCAGCCATTAAAAAGAATACATTTGAATCAGTTCTAATGAGGTGGATGAAACTGGAGCCTATTATACAGAGTGAAGTAAGCCAGAAGGAAAAACATAAATACAGTATACTAACCCATATATATGGAATTTAGAAAGATGGTAACAATAACCCGGTGTACGAGACAGCAAAAGAGACACTGATGGATAGAACAGTCTTATGGACTCTGTGGGAGAAGGAGAGGGTGGGAAGATTTGGGAGAATGGCAATGAAACATGTAAAATATCATGTAGGAAACGAGTTGCCAGTCCAGGTTCGATGCACGATACTGGATGCTTGGGACTGGTGCACTGGGACGGCCCAGAGGGATGGTATGGGGAGGGAGGAGGGAGGAGGGTTCGGGATGGGGAACACATGTATACCTGTGGCGGATTCATTTTGATATTTGGCAAAACTAATACAATTATGTAAAGTTTAAAAATAAAATAAAATTAGAAAAAAAAATTAGTTCACAACACTAATTAAACAGCTCAGAAAATTAAAAAAAAAAAAAAAAGAAATGCTGGGCTGGAAGAAGCACAAGCTGGAATCAAGATTGCGGTGAGAAATAGCAGTAACCTCAGATATGCAGATGACACCACCCTTACAGCAGAAAGTGAAGAACTAAAAAGCCTCTTGATGAAAGTGAAAGAGGAGAGTGAAAAAGTTGGCTTAAAACTCAACATTCAGAAAACGAAGATCATGGCATCCAATCCCATCACTTCATGGCAAATAGATGGGGAAACAGTGGAAACAGTGTCTGACTTTATTTTGGGGGGCTCCAAAATCACTGCAGATGGTGATTGCAGCCATGAAATTAAAAGGTCCTCACTGCTTTGAAGGAACGTTATGACCAACCTAGATAGCATATTGAAAAGCAGAGATGTTACTTTGCCAACAAAGGTCGATCTAGTCAAGGCTATGGCTTTTCCAGTAGTCATGTATGGATGGGAGAGTTGGACTATAAAGAAAGCTGAGTGCCGACGAATTGTTACTTCTGAGCTGTGGTGTTGGAGAAGACTCTTGAGAGTCCCTTGGACTGCACGGAGATCTAACCAGTCCATCCTAAAGGAAATCAGTCCTGGGTGTTCATTGGAAGGACTGATGTTGAAACTGAAATTCCAATACTTGGCCACCTTATGCAAAGAGATGACTCATTGGAAAAGTCCCTGATGCTGGGAGGGATTGGGGGCAGGAGGAGAAGGGGACGACAGAGGATGAGATGGTTGGATGGCATCATCCACTCAATGGACATGAGTTTGGGTGAACTCCTGGAGTTGGTGATGGACAGGGAGGTCTGGCATGCTGTGGTTAATGGGGTCGCAAAAATGCAGACATGACTGAGCAACTGAACTGAACTGAATACTTAAAATGAACCCACAATTTAGTAGCCATTGTTACTACTTAATAACATTTGTACTTTCTACTTGATTGATGTCTGTTCAAAGACAGAGAATTATGAATAGAAAATTTATCGAAGGGTACCCCCTGTACCATCTAAGAATCCCAAAAAAGGAAGAAAATCAAAACAGTAATTTAGATAGAAAAGAACAGTCATACAGAAACAAATAAATAGAAATTATATAAATTAAAAAAAATGATATATATTTACTAGGTGAAAGTTTCAAGAAAGCAGTACCTTCTGTAGTTCAATGTGAATTACTTATTGCTGTATATTGTCTTTTCTATAATAACTTTTCACTGTTTAGGTAAAAATAAATTTTTGTTTACTATTTAGGTAAAGTTGAATATTATAAATAGGGTGATAGCCAACATGAGATTTTTCATTTAAACTACAAATTAGAAGATTAAGTATTAAGCCTGATTAAATTATACTACAAAGCTATAGTAGTCAAAACACAGTGGTAATGGCACAAACACAGGCACATAGATCATTGGAACAGACTAGGGAGCCAAGAAATAAACCCAAACACATAATCAATTAATCTACAACAAAGGAAGAAATAATATACAATGAAGAAAAGGCAGTCTCTTCAGTAAGTTGTACTGGGAAAACTGGTAAGCTACATATAAAAACTAAAGCAAAATATATCAGAATATTCTCTAATACCATATACAAAAGCAAACTCAGTTTAGTTCAGTTTAGTCACTCAGTTATTTCCAACTCTTTGCGACCCTATAGACTGTACCACACCCGGCCTCCCAGTCCATCACCAAATCCCAGAGTTAACTAAACTCATGTCCATTGAGTCAGAGATGCCATCCAACCATCTCATCCTCTGTTGTCCCCTTCTCCTCGTGCCTTCAATCTTTCCCAGAATCATGGTCTTTTCCAATGAGTTTGTTCTTCGCATCAGGTGGCCAAAGTATTGGAATTTCAGCTTCAACATCAATTCTTCCAATGAATATTCAGGACTGATTTCCTTTAGGATGGACTGGTTGGATCTCCAAGCAGTCCAAAGGACTCTCAAGAGTCTCCTCCAACACCACAGTTCAAAAGCATCAATTCTTTGGCACTCAGCTCTCTCCATAGTACAACTCTCACATCATACATGACTATTGGAAAAACCATAGCCTTGACTAGATGGACTTTGTTGGCAAAGTAATGTCTCTGCTTTTTAATATGGTGTCTAGGTTGGTCATAACTTTTCTTCCAAGGAGTAAGTGTCTTTTAATTTCATGGCTACAGTCACCATTTGCAGTGATTTTGAAGCACAAACATGTAAAGTCTCTCACTGTTTCCATTATTTCCCCATCTATTTGCCATGAAGTGATAGGACCAGATGCCATGATCTTAGTTTTCTGAATGTTGAGCTTTAAGCCAACTTTTTCACTTTCCTCTTTAACTTTCTTCAAGGGGCTCTTTAGTTCTTTACTTTCTACCATAAGGGTAGTGTCATCTGTATATCTGAGGTTATTGACATTTTTCCTGGCAATCTTGATTCCATCTTGTGCTTTATCCAGTCCAGCGTTTCTTATGATGTATTCTGCATATAAGTTAAATAAACAGGGTGACAATATACAGCCTTGACATACTCCTTTCTAGATTTGGAACCAGTCTGTTGTTCCATGTCCAGTTCTAACTGTTGCTTCCAAACCTGCATTCAGATTTCTCAAGAGGAAGGTTAGGTGTTCTGGTATTCCCATCTCTTGAATAATTTCCCACAGTTTATTGTGATCCACACAGTCAAAGGCTTTGGCATAGTCAATAAAACAGAAGTAGATGTTTTTTCTGGAACTCTTTTGCTTTTTTGATGATCCAATGGATGTTGGCAATTTGATCTCTGGTTCTTCTGCCTTTTCTAAATCCAGCTTGAACATCTGGAACTTCACTTTTCATGTACTGTTGAAGCCTGGCTTGGAGAATTTTGAGCATTACTTTACTAGCAGGTGAGATGAGTGCAATTGTGCATTAGTTTGGGCATTCTTTGGCATTGCCTTTCTTTGGGATTGGAATGAAAACTGACCTTTTCAGTCCTGTGGTCACAGCTGCGTTTTCCAAATTTGTCGGCATATTGGAGGCAGCATTTCACAGCATCATCTTTTAGGATTTGAAATAGCTCAACTGGAATTCCATCACCTCCACTAGATTTGTTTGTAGTGATGCTTCCTAAGGCCCACTTGACTTCATATTCCAGGATGTCTGGCTCTAGGTGAGTGATCACATCATCATGATTATCTGGGTTATGAATATCTTTTTAATATAATTCTTCTGTGTATTCATGCCACTTCTTCTTAATATCTTCTGCTTCTGTTAGGTCCATACCATTTTTGTCCTTTATTGTGCTCATCTTTGCATGAAATGTTCCCTTGATACCTCTAATTTTCTTGAAAAGATTTCTAGTCTTTTCTGTTTTATTATTTTCCTCTATTTCTTTGAACTGATCACTGAGGAAGGCTTTCTTATCTCTCCTTGCTATATTTTGGAACTCTACATTCAAATGGATATATCTTTCCTTTCCCCCTTTGTTTATGCTTCTCTTCTTTTCACAGCTATTTGTAAGGCCTCCTCAGAGAGTCATTTTGCTGTTTTGAATTTCTTTTCCTTGAGGGTGATCTTGGTCCCTGTCTCCTGTACAATGTCACAAACCTCCATCCACAGTTCATCAGGCAAGTCTGTCAAACTCAAAGTGGATTAAAGACCTAAATGTGTGGACTGCATGCTATTCACTTCAGTCGTTTCCAACTCTTTGTGACTCTGTGGACTGTAGCCTGCCAGGCTCCTTTGTCCAAAGGATTCTCCTGCCAAGAATACTGGAGTGGGTTGCCATGCCCTCCCTCGGGGGATCTTCCCAAACCAGGGATCAAATCCATGTCTCTTACATATCCAGCACTGGCAGGTGGGTTCTTTATCAAATGGGTTTTTTATCACTAGCGCCACCTGGGAAGCCCAAAGACCTAAGTGGAAGATCAGAAACAGTAAAACCAAAGGAAAACACATGCAGAATGCTCTTTGACAAAAACTGCAGCAGTATTTTTTGCATCTGTCTCTTAAAGCAAAAAGGTGAAAATAAACCAATGGGACCTAATTAAATTGAAAAGTTTTGCACACCAAAGGAAACCACTGACAAAACAAAAATATAACCTACTGAAAGGGAAAAAGTGTTTGCAAGTGATATGACTGATAAGATGTTAATGCCCCAAATAAATAAACAGCTCATATAATAACATCCAAGAGAAAAAGCAAATAATCTAATTTTAAAAAAAGAGGCAGAAAACATGAACAGACATTTTTACAAAGAGGACATGCAGATAGCCAAAATGCACATGATGATGCTCAGCATTACTAAGCATTAAGGAAATGCAAATCAAAACCTAAGGAGATGTCAACTAACACCTGTCAGAATGGCTATCATCACAAAGAACACAAATAAGAAATACTGGAGAGGATGTGGAGGGGTAATACAGGGTTGGGAATTTAGAGCATTTTCTGTATAAAATAAACTAAAAGGATCAATTGTACAAACATGCTTTCCATTTTTGATAATAATTTTTAATAAACAAATAAATGAATCTGTTATTTGCATAGCATAAATATTTTTATGCAGTGTGTTCAGGTTATGTACTGATCAAAGGTCCAGCACATTTATTAAATACAAGTTTTAGAAAAGCATATTTCTTTTCCAAATAAGAAATATGCATGTGGTATTTTTTTCCCCCCATTGGCTCCTTGTTTTTATTTATTTATTTATTTATTTTTAATTTTATTTTATTTTTAAACTTTACAATATTGTATTAGTTTTGCCAAATATCGAAATGAATCCGCCACAGGTATACCTGTGTTCCCCATCCTGAACCCTCCTCCCTCCTCCCTCCCCATACCCTCCCTCTGGGTCGTCCCAGTGCACCAGCCCCAAGCATCCAGTATCGTGCATCGAACCTGGACTGGTGACTTGTTTCATACATGATACTATACATGTTTCAATGCCATTGTGGTAGAATAATGAACATGATTAGTGATGGTTTTTAAGTAGTTTCTCTACAAATTTCCAGTTTCCTTTCTTGAGTGTTAAGCTCACTGATATTCATCCTTAATATGACATTTACTACTCTTTTATGAAAATTCATAAAGTGACTGGTTTTTATCTTAAATTCAATATTGATTTAAAAATAATTACCTTGTGAATTGAATCACAATATAGATTTTTATTTTACTATGTAATAAACTGAACTCATCCTACAACACTAACTTCAAAATAAATGGAAGAAAAACTCAGATAAGTAGTTTGCCTGTAAGATGTAAATTCTGAATATATTTACACCCGATAGCTTAAAAGCATTAGACAGTTTTAGAAAGCATCTAAAAATTTACATTTAAAATATTATATACATACATATACTATGTGTTTATATATATGTACATATGTATATGTGTCATGTGTACTAATGTCTACTCAATAAAGCCTCAAAAGCAAGACTCTTGTAAGGAAGAAGCAAAAATAAGTTTTTGAACGTATTTTTCATTATTCTTAATGTCATTTAAAAGGTTTATTTTGGTAAAGATTTACTTTTCCTTTTTCTTTGTCCAAAGATGATGTGGGCTCTAAAAGATGACTGTAAATGGGATTCTAATAGGAACATTAATTTTTACTATCCTAAAATAGCAATAGAATATTTATCTAAGTTAACTGATGTGTTCAAACTTGTCTTTAAGTGCATGCACAAATCTAAGCAGATAATCAGTTTTAAATAAAATTAGCTTTTCTTAATAAAAGACTAGAGTTAATGGAAGAGTAAAAAGTACTTTGTATTTTTGAAATGCATTATTTATTCTTGATTCAAGCATTGCTTTTTGTAAATAGAATCCCTTGAGAGTCAATAATAGAATGAATAATAGTCATTAGTATCAGTCTGCATTTATATGTGGTGACGCATTTTTCATGTCACTGGTAATCTGCTAGTATTTTGCAACACAATGAAAACCTATTTGGTTAGAAAATTACAGAGGCATAGAAAAGTAGATTATCATCTTTCTGGGCAGCCTTATTTATAAGGCAATTCCTTTAGCAGTATTTCTCATTTGATTAGTCTAATGGAGGAGTAGAAGTATAAATATTTAAGTACATTATGAAAACAAGATGGTAGGTAATTATTGGTAAGGCTTTTATTTTTATGATTAACTTCTCCTAAAAGGGGGTCATTAACAGAATAATATTTGAAGGATACAGAGACTCAGGTTAACAGCATAAGGTACTTTCTACTCTATCAAGTGAAAGTAGATCAAAAGTGTGTTGCTGTATAAAGAAAACATACATATGAAGTCAGTCAGGCTATCTTCCCTCATTAACCTGGGAACTCTGAGTGAAAACAGTGTCTAGTTTATGGAATATGAGCAATTCTGAAACACTGTGCAAATCAGAAACATAAGTATTTTTGAAGATATATTACATATTAATATTCAAATAACTTGCATAGTTGCAATAAATCAGGACTCTTGCTGTAGCTAGTATGTACCATCTAATTTGCTCTTCACACTGATCTTATGAACATCTTTGGTCTGTTGAAAAAATTGTGTCCGAAAAATCTCAGAAGGGTTACAGTTACAGGGAGCTTTCTGAGAGCTAGCTGAGTGTCTTTTTTTAATCATGTGAGGATTAGAACTTCCACATCGTTCACAGAAAGGTGTCCATAGTTTTACTTGGGTACAACTCTATAAAATGAGATGTAAATGTGAACAGAAAGGCAGGATAGCTTTTAGTAAATCAGAATGAAGTGGGCTTGCAATCCAGTAGTCTTGTTCCCTTAGCCAGTTTGGTCTACTTTCTGTGGGCATGATTCATAGGTACAAAACACTTTTATTGTTTTAAAGATCAGGAAAACGAGATAGCTATGTCTTTCTATACCAGTGGAAAAGTGCTTTTTAGAATTCAGTTGCATTACCTTTGCAAAATTCTATAGTGTGTTGTACAATCACTCTTTCTTATACAAGTGGGAAAAATAAATAATATAAATGAAACATCCAGGGCTTTATACACCATGCAAATAGCATTACACATTATCTCAGCAGCTATAGAATTGGTGGGGGGGGATAAATAATTGTAATCTTCAAAATTTAGTTTTCACTTTTGACAAACCAGAAATTCTTCAAAGATCTGGATTTCATTTATTTTTTAATTGAATATTTCCACTAATAATTGACTTTATGGGTGTAGCAAGATGGAGCTGTGTGTGTGTGTGTGTGTGTGTGTCTATAGAGCAGCCTCACAACATTGACTAAAGGAATTAAAACTTCTTTAATGAAGGAATGAGACAATAATGGACATTGTATCTACTAGTGTCTAGAACAAGCAATGAACTGAAAGGCTCTTTAGAAACTTCCAATGAAGTTACATTGCTACTTCTACTGCTAAGTCACTTCAGTCGTGTCCGACTCTGTGTGACCCCATAGACGGCAGCCCACCATTCTCCCCCATCCCTGGGACTCTCCAGGCAAGAACACTGGAGTGGGTTGCCATTTCCTTCTCCAGTGCATGAAAGTGAAAATTGAAAGTGAAGTCTCTCAGTCGTGTCCAACTCTTAGCGACCCCATGGACCGCAGCCCACCAGGCTCCTCTGTCCATGGGATTTTCCAGGCAAGAGTACTGGAGTGGGGTCCCATTGCCTTCTCTGAAAGTTACATTAGGGGCTTTTATTCCTTCCTACTTTAAAGCATGCCTATTTAGAGTGGGAGAGGAAAGAGAAAGATACAGTTTATCAGAGAGCAAGCCAAAAGTAAGGTAAAGCTTTGAAACTACAGGATGGAGAAAACCTTCAAACACAACTAAACATTAATCAAAAAACAATTGAGTACTGATATGCCTTTGACTGTGTGGATCACAACAAACTATGGAAAATTCTTAAAGAGATGGGAATACAAGACCACCTGACCTGCCTCCTGAGAAATATGTATGCAGGTCAAGGAGCAACAGTTAGAAAGGGACATTGAACAACAGACGGGTTCCAATTAGGGAAAGGAGTACGTCAAGTGTGTATATTGTCACCCTGCTTACTTAACTTATATGCAGAGTACATCGTGTGAAATGCCAGGCTGGATGAAGCACAAGATGGAATCAAGATTGCCAGGAGAAATATCAATAACCTCAGATATACAGATGACACTACACTTATGGTAGAAAGTAAAGAACTAAAGAACCTCTTGATGAAAGTGAAAGAAGGGAGTGAAAAAGTTGGCTTAAAGCTCAACATTCAGAAAACTAAGATCATGGCAACTGGTCCCATCACTTCATGGCAAATATATGGGAAAATAATGGAAACAGTGAGAGACTTTATTTGTTTGTGCTTCAAAATCACTGCAAGTGGTGATAGTAGCCATGAAATTAAAAGACACTCCTTGGAAGAAAAGTTATAACCAACCCAGACAACATATTAAAAAGCAGAGACATCACTTTGTCAACAAATGTCCGTCTAGTCAAGGCTTTGGTTTTTCCAGTGGTCATGTATGGATGGGAGAGTTGGACTATAAAGAAAGCTGAGTGCACAAGAATTGATGTTTTTGAACTGTGGTATTGGAGAGGACTCTTGAGAGTCCCTTGGACTGCAAGGAGATCCAACCAGTCCATCCTAAAGGAAATCAGTTTTGAATATTCATCAGAAGGACTGATGTTGAAGCTGAAATTCCAATACTTTCACCACCTGATGAGAAGAACAGACTCATTGTAAAAGACCCTGGTGCTGGGAAAGATTGAAGGCAGGAGGAGAAGGGGACGACAGAGGATGAGATGATTGGATGGCATCACTGACTGGATGGACATGAGTTTGAGTAAGCTCTGGGAATTGGTGATGGACTGGGAAGCCTGACGTGCTCCAGTCCATGAAGTTGCAAAGAATCAGACATGACTGAGCAACTGAAATGAATGACACTTCTTTGAGTTTATCTACAAGTCAAATAATATCACAAAAACTGGAGAAATAAATGTTGTGGGGTAGATGCACAATAGAAGGCAAAAATTCTGGTTTTTATGTTTACTCAAGCTTTTGCACAACAAAGGAAACTATAAGCAAGGTGAAAAGACAGCCTTCAGAATGTGAGAAAATAATAGCAAATGAAGCAACTGACAAAGAATTAATCTCAAAAATATACAAGCAGCTCATGCAGCTCATTTCCAGAAAAATAAACGACCCAATAAAAAAATGGGCCAAAGAACTAAACAGATATTTCTCCAAAGAAGCCATACAGATGGCTAACAAATACATGAAAAGATGCTCAACATCACTCATTATCAGAGAAATGCAAATCAAAACCACTATGAGATACCATCTCATGCCAGTCAGAATGGCTGCTATCAAAAAGTCTACAAACAATAAATGCTGGAGAGGGTGTGGAGAAAAGGGAACCCTCTTACACTGTTGGTGGGGATGCAAACTAGTACAGGCACTATGGAGAACAGTTTGAAGATTCCTTAAAAAACTGGAAATAGAACTGCCATACAACCCAGCAATCCCATTGCTGGGCATACACACTAAGGAAACCAGAATTTAAAGAGACATGTGCACCCCAATGTTCATAACAGCATTGTTTATGATAGCTAGGACAGGGAAGCAACCTAAATGTTCATCAGTAGAGGAATGGATAAGAAAGCTGTGGTACATATTCACAATGGAATATTACTCAGCTATTAAAAAGAATGCATTTGAATCGGTTCTAATGAGGTGGATGAAACTGGAGCCTATTATACAGAGTGAAGTAAGTCAGAAAGAAAAACACAATACAGTATATTAGTGCATATATATGGAATTTAGGAAGATGGTAACAATGACCCTACATGAGAGACAGAAAAAAGACACAGATGTAAAGAACAGATTTTTGGACTCTGTGGGAGAAGGCAAGGGTTGGATGATTTGAGAGAATAGCATTGAAACATGTATATTATCATATGTGAAATAGATCACCAGTCCAGGTTTGATCCATGAAACAGGGTGCTCAGGGCTGGAGCACTGGGATGATGCTGAGGGATGGGATGGGGAGGGAGGGGGTAGAGGGGAGGGGTTCAGGATGTGGAACACATGTACACCCATGGCTGATTCATATCAATATATGGCAAAAACAACTACAATATTGTAAAGTAATTAGCCTCCAATTAAAATAAATTAATTAATTTTTAAAAGTACTCAAAATAATTCTCAGTAAAGAAGAACTGCCACAAAGGAATAAAGTCATAGAAATATCAAACTCATAAATTATCATTATATAGAGTTTAATAAGTGAATAGTATTATAATGTATGGCAAACTGCACATAGCTTGATAAATGGCTTTGACACTTATTTAAGCATTTAAAAATGTTTCCATAATATGTCAAGGTGAACACTGTTTATTCACATTATGCCTTGGAACAATATTTTAATAATTATTATATAGCTGATTAGCATTAGCAGAAGTGAGAGATAGTTAAGTTTCTGTAATCTGGCCATATTTATGATTTATCTTTTATTTTTAAACACAAAATTTCCACGTTTAATTTCCAAAATGTAATTTACAGCATTTTTTTAAATAGGTATTTCCATATGTCTCATGTAACAAGTTGATCAGAATTCAGCAATGATGTAAAATATCATTAGAGTTATGTGTGAATGAAATATACATACAGTAGTTTCATATTGGTTTTAAAATGAGTTAAAATGTAACTTTCATCTCTTTTAATGTTATTGTCACAGTTAAAAGGTAAATATATTTACTTCTATGATTATGTACATATATAAATATGTGAAAAATGAGTGTAAATTAAAACAAAAATAGTGCAAGTGCTGTTTATGCTTATTTCAGTAGTTTTTTGTCCCTCTCCTTTCTTCTTCCTTTTACATTTCATGCAGTTAAGTTCAGTTCAGTTCAGTCACTAAGTCATGTACAACTCTTTGCGACCCCATGAATTGCACCAGGCCTCCCTGTCCATCACCAACTCCCAGAGTTCACTCAGACTCAAGACCATCAAGTCAGTGATGCCATTCAGCGATCTCATCCTATGTCATCCCCTTCTCCCCCTGCCCCCAATCCCTCCCAGCATCAGAGTCTTTTCCATTGAGTCAACTCTTCACATGAGGTGGCCAAAGTACTGGAGTTTCAGCTTTAGCATCATTCCTTCTAAAGAAATCCCAGGGCTGATCTCCTTCAGAATGGACTGGTTGGATCTCCTTGCAGTCCAACGGACTCTCAAGAGTCTTCTCCAACACCACAGTTCAAAAGCATCAATTCTTCAGTGCTCAGCCTTCTTCACAGTCCAACTCACACATCCATACATGACCACCGGAAAAACCATAGCCTTGACTAGATGGACCTTTGTTGGCAAAGTAACATCTCTGCTTTTCAATATGCTATCTAGGTTGGTCATAACTTTTCTTCCAAGGAGTAAGCGTCTTTTAATTTCATGGCTGCAGTCACCATCTGCAGTGATTTTGGAGCCCCCCAAAATAAAGTGTGACACTGTTTCCACTGTTTCCCCATCTATTTGCCATGAAGTGATGGGACCAGATGCCATGATCTTCGTTTTCTGAATGTTGAGTTTTAATCCAACTTTTCCACTCTCCACTTTCACTTTCATCAAGAGTCTTTTTAGTTCCTCTTCACTTTCTGCCATAAGGGTGGTGTCATCTGCATATCTGAGATTATTGATATTTCTCCTGTCAATCTTGACTCCAGCTTGTGCTTCTTCCAACCCAGTGTTTCTCATGATGTAGTCTGCATAGAAGTTAAATAAGCAAGGTGACAATATACAGCCTTGACGTACTCCTTTTCCTATTTGGAACCATGTCCAGTTTTAACTGTTGCTTCCTGACCTGAATGCAGGTTTCTCAAGAGGCAGGTCAGGTTGTCTGGTATTCCCATCTCTTTCAGAATTTTCCACAGTTTATTGTGATCCACACAATCAAAGGCTTTGGCATAGTCAATAAGGCAGAAGTAGATGTTTTTCTGGAACTCTCTTGCTTTTTCCATGATCCAGCGGATGTTGGCAATTTGATCTCTGGTTCCTCTGCCTTTGCTAAAACCAGCTTGAACAACTGGAAGTTCATGCTTCATGTATTGCTTAAGCCTGCCTTGGAGAATTTGAGGCATCTGTTCTCTTATTTGTGACTTTTTCTTTCAGTCTTTAAAAAGTAATTGTATTTCACAATATTTTACACACATACACACAATACAGATATACACATACACATGTATCTTAATGAAACCTCCACTCAACCTAAGAACTAGTATATCACCAACATTGTTGCAATTGTCTGTGTGCCTCTCTAGTTTCAACCTTCATTCTTCTGTTTTCCACATCTCATCATAAACACTATCCTCCATTTTTAATAATTATTTGCTTTCATTTATTAAAGTATAATTTACCATATTTGTATATGACCAAAACATAGAGACTGGTCTGTTTTTTTGAATTTATATAAATGGTAATCATGTTGTATGCATAATTAGAGACAACTTTTTTGCACAGAATCAGGTAACTACTCATGCTTTTCTGGTTGATTCAATTTTACTAATATATGGACCTTCCTGGGTAGCTCAGTCGGTAAAGAATCTGCCTGCAGTGCAGGAGACCCAGATTCAGTCCCTGGGTCAGGAAGATGCAGTCCCTGCAGAAGGAAATGGCAAACCACTCCAGTATTCTTGCCTGGAAAATCCCATAGACAGAGGACCCTGGTGGGATGAATTCCATGGGGTCAAAAAAAGTCGAGCATTTCAGTTTGTGAATACATCCAATTTTATATTTCCAGTTTTTTTCACATGTTTTCTTTCGTTGTTTCTTCAGTGGATTGAATAGTGTCTACTCAAAATCCATGTCCACCTGGAACCTCATAATGTGTTCTCATTTGCAAAAAGATTTTTTATCAATGTAACTGGTTAAGGATCCCAAGAGGAAATTTTCCTGGATTCTAAACCAATGACTGGCATCCTTAGAAGAGGAGAGGATATAGAGAGAAGAGGAAAAAGGCCATGTGATGGTAATGGTAGAGAGTTATGCTGTCATAAGCCAAGGGAGGCCAGGAATGCCAGGAACCACCATAAGGTGGAAGATGCAAAGAATTACCACTTTGGAGAGATCCTGGCTATGCCCACACCATGATTCAGACTTCTGACCTCTATAACTGTCACCAAAGAAATAGCTCTTATTTAAACCCTCATTATATCTTCTATATCTCTTTAGTATGTATTACCACTTTTGAGTGTTTGGTTCTCATCCTGGTAGCACCTTCAGGTCTGTCTTCCTGCTCAATTCAGTTCAGTCACTTAGTCGTGTCTGACTCTTTGCAACTGCATGGACTGCAGCATGCCAGGATTCCCTGTCCATCACAAACTCCCAGAGCTTACTCAGACTCATGCCCATTGAGTCAATGATGCCATCCAACCATCTCACCCTTGGTTATCCCCTTCTCGTTCTGCCTTCAAACTTTCCCAGTATCAGGGTCTTTTACAATGAGTCAGTTCTTTGCATCAGGTGTCCAAAGTATTGGAGTTTCAAATTCATCATCAGTCCTTCCAATGAATATTCAGGACTGACTTCCTTTAGGATGGACTGGTTGGATATCCTTGCAGTCCAAGGGACTCAAGAGTCTTCTCCAACACCACAGTTCAAAAACATCAATTCTTCAGTGCTCAGCTTTCTTTATAGTCCAGCTCTCACATGCATACATGACTACTGGAAAAACAATAACTTTGACTAGATGGACCTTTGTTGGCAAATAATGTCTTTGCTTTTTAATATGCTGTTTAGGTTGGTATAGCTTTTCTTCCAAGGAGCAAGCATCTTTTAATTTCATGGCTGCAGTCACCACCTGCAGTGATTTTGGAGCCCAAGAAAATAAAGTCTGTCACTGTTCCTGTCTTTTCTCCATCTATTTGCCATGGAGTCATGGGACCAGATGCCATCTTAATTTTCTGAAAGTTGAGTTTTAAGCCAACTATTTCACTCTCCTCTTTCACTTTCATCAAGAGGCTTTTTAGTTCCTCTTCACTTTCTGCCATAAGGGTGGTGTCATCTGTATATCTGAGTTTATCCTGCTCAGTAGATATTTTTAATTCTGTCTTCAGAGGTGTTTCATCTGTCAGTGAAATCATTCACTGAGTTGTACATTTCAATAATTTCACAGATAATTTCTTTTTCTTCTATATATTTTTATACTGTTCCTTTCCAGACAATTTTTCTTATTCTGTGTTTTATTTTTTTAAGCCTCATACCCCTGGCCATTTTATATTCTGCACCTGATAATTTAAATATCTAAATCCCTGACTCATATTGGTTTATTTTTTCTCCTAGCTCTCCAGTGTTTGTTCGCATTACATAATTTGTCTACCAATGGTCAACGCTGAGTCTTTAATTTTATATAAGAATCCAGAACAGATTTTATTTGTTGCACCAGTCCATCCCTTTAATCCCATAGATTTTAGTGAGGATATTTATCTATTTTTTTCATTGCAGAAAGACTTTAACAGTCCATTCTCTTCTCTGTCTCACTCTCCTTTTTTATTTATGTCCAGAAGAAACCTTAAAAATTATTAGTACAACAGACTAATAGTGATTCTCATTGTTGTGTTTTGTGTGATTGACATTTCTTTGTTAACCATGGGATTTTTTTTTTTTTTGTATATCTATGTTATATGTATCTTAACCTAATGATATATCAATATCAACATAAGTATTAATATCAATAAAGATCTATTTTATAGGTTTTGCTTCAATTTAGCCCAGAAGTTCCCTAGACTTAGTAAACACTGACTTATGAATACATTGTGTTATAAAGGATTTGCATTTTTATTTTTTTCATATCTTTGGATTACTTTAATGGATTATGTTCCAGATAAATATTACCGTATTAGTAGAGTATGGTCAGGTTTTTCTGTTCTCTTTAACCAATCTCTCCCTATCCCTCCACCTCAGCTCCCAGCTCTGGGATACCATTTTTGCATGACCTATAAGTGACTTAACTTTATTTTTTTAGATTTCACCCATAAATAACATCATGCAATATTTGTCTTTCTCTTCCTGCCTGGCTTATTTTACTTAATATAATACCCTTCATAATAATTCATATAGTTAAATATGATAGGATTTTCACCTTTTTTAGGCTGAGTAATATGTAATTATATACATAAATATATGTGTGAATATATATATATATACATATAAGTTTGATATTATGTCAAATGCAAAGGTTCCCTTTTCTCCCTTCCTTGATCAGAACTTACTATTTCTTGCCTTTTTGATAAAAGATATACTAACAGTTGTGAGGTGCTATCTCACAGTGGCTTTGATTTGCATTCCCTAATGATTAATGACACTGAGCAACTTTGTGTGTGCCTGTTGGCTATTTATGTCTTCTTGGGGAAAAGAAGGGTATTTAAGTACTTGGCCTATTTGCAAATTTGATTACTTGTAATTTTTCTATTGAGTTGTGCAAGTTCCTTATATAGTTTTGATATTAACACCTTATTGGATATGTGGTTGTCAATATCTTCTCCCATTCCAATGTTGTCTTTTCATTTTATTAGTGACTAATTTTTCTGTGCAGAAGCTTTTCAGTTTGATGTATTTCCAACTCGCTTATTTTTGCTTTGGTGCCTTTTCTTTTGATGCCAAATCCAAAATATCATTTCCTAGAAAAACAGCAAAGAGTCTTCCCACCACCATTTTTTTCCTAGGTGTTTTATGTTTTCAAGTTTTATATTCAAGTTTTAATCCATTCTGAGTTTATTTTTGTGTACAGGGTAAGAAAGATGTCCAATCCCATTTTTTTTTTTTTTTGCATGTGTCTGTCCAATATTGCCAATACTGTTTATTGAAGAGGTGACTAATTCCCCACTGTATATTTTCAGCTCCTCTGTCAAAAATTAATATACTACATATTCTTGGGCTTATGTCTGTGCTGTATAATATGTTCCATTGACCTATGTGTTTGTTTTTATGCCAAAATCATACTGCAAATTACAAAACTTTGCATATAGTTTCAAATCAGGAGATATGGTGCTTTCAGCTTTGTTATCCTTTTAAGATTGCTTTGGATTTAAACTACACATTAGAACAGATGGACCCAATAGACATATATAGGATATTTCATCTAGAAGTCAAACAATCCATATTCTTTTGCAAACACACTTGAAACATTCCCCAGGATAGATTGTGTTTGGTGTCAAAACATGTAAATGAATTTAAGAAGCCTGGTAGTATGCCAAACATCTTTTGTGGCCACAATGGTAGGAAATTGGAAATCAAGAAGAATTCTGGAAAATTCAAAAATGTGTAAGATTAAAAAAATATGCTCCTGAATAACCAATGGGTCAAATAAGAAATATTAAGAGAAATAAAAAAATACTTTGAGATTTGCATTTTCCCATCATTTCTACCATTGTGTAAGTATCTAGGTAGTATAGCTGCAAACTTTTTCTCCCTTGCATCTTTGTTGAGGAAAAGTGAAATTAATTCCTTCAATTTGAGCTGAAAATCAGAATTCATTTTGCAATAGAAGTAACTTTATGAATGACTGTTAGCTACATAGAATAATATACATCTGGCCTCCATATGCTAACTATAATTGTTTATCACTTTATTAATTAATTTATAGATAACATTACCCCTAAAAATGCATGACAAAGTTAAATTACATAACTTTTAAAATAGGCCAAAACTTTAAATAACCTCTAGAAAAATTTTTTTTCTTTGAAAAAATTAGTACTTTAAATATGAAAGGTAATAATTTTAAATTTTCCTTTAGTCTATTAACTATTAATAGGTAAAAGCAATTATTTGGTAATTGAATCATAAGAATTCTGTCTCTACTGAAGTTCAGTTCTATTTAGTAAAGTACACATGGAACATACTCTTCAATTTGTATTAATGTGCACATTTGATTTTATGGTTAATGGAGATAGCATACCAGACATACACCTTTTTTGAAAATCAGTTATTGTTTTTCAGAGATCTGAAGTGTAAGTACTGAGAAAACTATCTGTACCACTGGTGTCCTCAAAGAGAATTAAAATGGATTCTGCTATATTTGTTATTAATAATTTTTCTGATATCAATTAATTTACTCTTGAACTCTTCTTCCAAATGACAAATAGAAAAAAAATATATAGTATACCTTTTAAAAACCTCATCTTAATATTTTTCCTTTGTTATATAGAAGTGGATGACACTAGTGATGGGTTAAAAAGAAAGAGCTCTTGTTTCCAAGGTAACCAGCCTAAATTAACAGCAGTCCTACAGAACTTCACGTTCAGAATATAAAGGAAAAGGTTCAATCTGTAGTTCAAAAAATAAAGTGAAAATTATTATATTTTTAGGATAGGTTTAAAGACATTTTTAAATTTCAAATGTTTAGGTCTAGAATTTTAATTTCAATTAAGCAGGAATATTTCTTTCTCAAAAAGTAAACAAAACACTGATGAAATTTCAGATTGATGCAGAAATGTCACTGGTTTTCCTTAATAATTTAATTATCTACACAACAGAATATGAAATAAGCTATAATAATTCTCCAATGAAATATTCTAATGGAAAACTAATACTAATTCATTTTCCTCCAAGCCCATGTGAACTTCTCTTACTCTAATGCATATATTTATCCTCCCTTCATTTATTCTATCCATCTATCCATTCATCCACTTATGACATATGCCTGTCTTCTGTTGTCCTCCTACATTTTAATGGCAAAAACACAAGTAATAAGAAGATGAATCTGTGGTTTGATCATCCCATTCCAGTACACTTGCCTGGAAAATCCCATGGACGCAGGAGCCTGGTAGGCTGCAGTCCATGGGGTTGCAAAGAGTCGGACAGGACTGAGCGACTTCCCTTTCACTTTTTACTTTCATGCATTGGAGAAGGAAATGGCAACCCAATCCAGTGTTCTTGCCTGGAGAATCCCAGGGACGGGGGAGCCTGGTGGGCTGCCATCTATGGGGTTCCAGAGAGTTGGACATGACTAAAGTGACTTAGCAGCAGCAGCAGCAGCAGCAGTAGTCTCATTCAGTAATCTGAACTCTTAGCCTCTATGCTATACTGTCTCACAAAAGAGAGAGAAGAAGAGGAAAAGAAAGAATTTGCAGAGAGATTAGGAGTGATCTAGTAGACATATTATTTATTATAGCATTTTGTAAGGAGAGGCTTTAACATTTCTAAGTTAGCTAGTATTGACAAAAGTAAAGTTCAAATAGACAAAACAGTGGGCAATTAATGAATGCTGCATAATTGAAATTCTAATAGTTTCTAAGGGTAAAGATGGACAAAACTAAGTTTACAATTGTATAGTTTACATTAAAAAAAATGGTTATTTGTCCACATGTGTGTAACACAGCGGAGAAGGCAATGGCACCCCACTCCAGTACTCTTGCCTGGAAAATCCCATGGATGGAGGAGCCTTGGTAGGCTGCAGTCCATGGGGTCACGAAGAGTCGGACACGACTGAGTGACTTCACTTTCTCTTTTCACTTTCATGCATTGGAGAAGGAAATGGCAACCCACTCCAGCGTTCTTGCCTGGAGAATCCCAGGGATGGGGGAGCCTGGTGGCTGCTGTCTATGGGGTCACACAGAGTCGGACATGACTGAAGTGACTTAGCAGCTGCAGCAGTGTAACACAGAGACTTAACACTGCACACAAAAGTGCACTCATATAATGACTGAAGTATTTTCACAAAAACATTTGAATGTCAAATATCTAGTCACTAATAACAAGGACTTGATGAAAATAGAGTACATTAATTTGGATGGAACACATTGAACATATGTTTATTAAACAGTCCCATTAGTTTCTGCCATATAAGGGAGGGATTCATTCCACTACCTATTTGTAGGGAGTGAGAGAGAGAAGGGATGGATATTAAATAGCTAATACCTTGATTAGGTATAACTAGCTAGATATAGTCCTATCCTGAAATCCACATGAATGCCAGACACAAAGTAGACTACTTTGGCTGGGTTAATAAGCCATATCAAAAGAAATGTTCTAAAGTACTTAGATCATAAAGCAGAGGAGGATAAGGGAGCTCTCCCTGTACATTAAATCATGCTTAGCAAAACCCTGAAGACAGGAAAACATTTTTTTTTCCCTGTATATTCATGTTCTGAAGAGATGAGCTTCTCCCTAAATGTTATTAATTTATGAGGAAATAAAAAACTATTTTTTAATCCAAAGGACCCAAATCCTCCCAGGAGGACTGACAGCAGAATCCATTATATAAGATTGTTCTAAATTAATATCCAAACACTGAATTCTCAGGCTGGGGTATATGTGAAATATATTTATATAAAAGTTTCTCTATTGTAAATAGGAATAGGCAGGAAAACAGAATCATCATTTTAGTGTCATGGGGGTTTTATTCATCTTTATGTACCTAGAACATAGATGGTATGTGTGCATGCTCAATCATGTCTGACTGTTTGCAACCCCATGAACTGTCGCCCACTAGAATCTTCTGTGCATGGAATTTTCCAGGCAAAAATACTGAAGTGGGTTTCCATTTTCTACTCCAGAGGATCTTTGCAACCCAGGGATCAAACCTGGTTTTCTTGCGTCTCCTGCATTGGTAGAAGGATTCTTTACCACTGATGCCACCTGGGAGGCCCTGGAAGATGGTGACTGACATAAAACAATTATCTACTAAAGTTCTAAGACAGCTAAGCAATATTCAAAAATCATCTGTTCAAATTCATGTAATTATTCAAGTTTTAAATCAGTATACTCTGAACTATAAGAGATGCAAAGTAGTTTGACTTGATTTTTGCCTTCATAAGAATTAGGAAATCTCTTAAATGCAATAAAGCTAAATTACAAATCTTGTATTAGTACTTACAGTTAAATTTATGATTTTTTTTCTTAATTTTTCCCAGTAAAAATAATCAGTGATCCCTGGCTGGTGGAATTCAATTTTTTGGTAACATGAGGTAGTTCATTCCATACTTCTAATATTTCTGACTGGCAGAGAGCTCTTCCTTGAGTAAAATTCTACCTGTTAGAACTGGTCAATCCTTCAGGTTTCTTCTTACAATCTTCTAAACTTCATCCACTCTTCATCTGGATTTTAAAGCTATCTCTTTCTGCATGTCCTTTATTTTCCGCATACAGATATGCCTGAAACTATGGCTAAAGTACATTTCTCTCTAGGAATTTTTATCTCTCACATTTTCATACAAAAGTAGGCTAAATTGCTCTATATTTTCTTAGAAGTATGAATGTGCTTTTACTCACACATATAAGGTTCTGTGCTAACTACTAAAGACATGCAGATAATTAAAAATAATTTAGAGAAACAAGGTGAATATAAATATACTTATAGTTAATAATACAAGACATTAATACAGGTTGACAGAAATCTATGTTTTATGTATTTAGAGAAGATAAATATAGTTTTGCATTAGTAAAGCAGAAAGATTTATTTAAGGTATACAGCTTAAGAAGATTAAATATAAATGTAGTTTAGAAATTTAATGGAGAAGAAAGATATAACTAAACTGTATGTATGTGAGAGGTAAGCAGTTTTGCAGTGTGGAACACTGTAAGGGTTAGTCCAAAATTAAACTGAAGAATAATGAAATAGATGAAAGAATATTCTGGAAATATGTTATTCTTAAAATCACCAAAATGACTTTTGGATGTCTTATCCAAATTTTTGGTTAGCTTTAAATTGACTAATTATTATATCCTAAACACAAAAAGTCACCTTTAAAATAATTGAGAAATTTTACTCCTATTCATTACATTTCATATTTTTCCCTTTTCTGACACAGAGAACTGTACATGATGTTTCTTTCTCCTACTGCATATATTACAGTGATGAAATAATTGAAATGGGTTAAAATAGATACCACATACAATGTATTTCAATTATTATTTCAGCAAATCTGATCCTATAACAATAAGAATACATGACAATGCAAGTGTCAATGAATGATAAGCATTCAGCTGAATACTTTCACTTCTAAAAATTTAATTTTAATATTTCCAAAATAATGTATTTATGCAAAATAATTAAAATACATATTTCACCATAATTTCTTATGAAATGCATATGCAATGTTATCATGAACACACTGTAGCTATTTTAAGGCTAATTATTACACGTATTCACTGATATAATATTTCTTAATAGACCTGATAGATACTCAAGTGGAAAAATATATTTGATAGAAAAGATATTGTGAAAATTTCCAAAATTCAGTTCAACATGAACATGATTGCCTCTAGCAAATAAACCTTTTTTTTTAGCAATCCTTTTTATTATTTTTTTAATTTTAATTGGAAGCTAATTACACTATTGTGGTGGTTTTTGCCATACATTCACATGAATCAGCCATGGGTGTACATGTGTTCCTCATCCTGACCCTCCGTTCCACCTCCCTCCCCATCCCATCCCTCAGGGTCATCCCAGTGCACCAGCCCTGAGCACGCTGCTTTGTGCATCGAACCTGGACTGGCGAGCTATTTCACATATGATAATATACATGTTTCAATGCTATTCTCACAAATCATCCCACCCCCTCCTTCTCCCACAGAGTCCAACAGTCTTTTCTTTACATCTGTGTCTCTTTTGCTGTCTCGCAAATAGGGTCATCATTACCATCTTTCTATATTCCATATATATGTGTTAATATACTGTTGAAAGGGAGGAGAGGAGATGACTAGAATTAAGCAAGAGATATTTAAAATATGAGGGTTAATAATAAGAATAATTTTATTAACAATATGTTTTCAACCTATGAATGATGTACGCATCGATTCTACCAAATATTGGTTAACTTTTAGGTGATTAAATTATTCTGTTATTTTGTAAAAAATAATGTGGATAAATTTAAAAAATTGACTACAGTATGTGCTGACAAGGATGTGAAAATGGAACTTGTACATTGTTGGCAGCAGTGTAAACTTTGAAGAACTGTTTAGCTGGTTTCTATAACATTAACTGTAAACTTACAATAAGGTTTAGCAATTCCACTCCAAGATATTTTAAAAAGGGAAATTAAAATGAATGTCTCCACAAAGTCTTGTACAGGAATGTTAATAGCCAATTTGTAAAAGGCCCAAACTAACAACTCAAAATCTCATTAACAGGTGAATGAAAAAATAAATTATGATACATTCATTTAATGGAATCCTACTCAGCAATAAAAATTAAGTGACTAAAATAGATTAAAATATAAATGAATTTCAAAAAATATTATATTGAGATAAAGAATTGCCACTGTATGGAAGTAGGGGAGGAAGGCCTAGACTGTTAGAAGCACAGTCAGTCCATTGTTGGAACACTCTGGGTGATGAATACGTTCTATATCTTGTTTTGGTCGATAGTTACATGGTGTATAGAGTTACCACATCTCAGAAAAGTGAAAGTTCTGTGTGTTTGCATGCTAAGTCTCTTTAGCTGTGTCTGGCTCTTTGTGGCCCCATGCATGGTGGGCTGCCAGGTTCCTCTGTCCATGGGGATTCTCCAGGCAAGAATACTGGAGTAGCTTGCCATGTCCTCCTTCAGGGCATCTTCCTGACCCAGGGATGTAACCTGTGTCTCTTATGTCTCATGAACTGGCAGGCAGGTTCTTTACCACTAGTGCCACCTGGGAAGCTCTGTGTGTTTAATGTTACATAAATTATACCTCAACTAACACTTGTAAAAAAACTTCTTTAAAAATAATTTTTGGAATATAGTTGATGTACAATGTTGTGTTAGTTTCTGGTATACAAAGTGATTTATATATATATATTATATATGTATTCTTTTCATATTACTGTCCATTTGATTTTTTACATGATATTGAATATAGATCCCTGTGCAATACAATAGGACATTGTTTATAAAAGCTTATTAATTGAATTTTTAATCAAGTTTCATACAAACTATAAAATATTCATTTATATTATGTAAATATTTTTTCAGATTAAACATATACCTTAAAATTGCTTGCAGAGCAACAGTTTTTCTAAAAATGCAAAACTGTCAAGTTGGAAACGATCTAATTTTGGTAATGATATATGCTTTAAATAAGACCAATAAACTGTAGAATAAAATTAAAAGGAAAATGTTGAAATATAGAGCTCCAATTTTAATTTTTACTTGTATATTTTATCTCTAATAGTTAAATTATAACTTTGCTATTTTCCTCTTTACCAAAAAGCATTTAGTACTTAAATATAGGATCAAAAACTGTTTGTCATTAAGCAGATTTAATTTTCTGAAAATGTGACTACTTCTGAAAATGTCAACTTCAACCTAAGTAATATTTGAATTGAAATGAATAAATCAAACAAAACAAATACAAATGTGAATTGCTACAGTTGTCCAATTAATTTAGCTGACTTCTAAAAGAAAGATGTCTTTGGTCAAAAAAAAAAAAAAATCAGTCGACTAGGATTGAGATACTAGTATATCATTTACTATATATAAAGCAGATGCACAATAAAAATTACACTAACTTTTACCATACAGAAAGTCAGGGATTCCATAGAAAGAACCCCAAGTAGAAGATTAAGACATAGAATAATCCTAGGTGACCCTTGATCAATATTTTGTCAAATATAATATTTACTGAATTTATGATCATTTATTTTAATATGGAAAATAAATATAATTAGCTTTTTAAATATGCTTCCTTTTTCTTATGCAAATCAAAATATTATCCTTTTATATTATTAAATTATACATACTGCAGTGAGAAAATGAACATCATGTTTGCCATATTTCCCTGAGAAGTCTCCTTTCATTAAAAAAAAAAAAAGTGAGCTTATTTTCAGTTTCTGTATTTCTTAACAATAAAAGAAGTTCTCTTGAAATGTCTCAATGAAATAATAAAGATTTAATTGGATTTTATAACAGATCACCATTTTTTTCCCACAGAAGAGAATAAATTCAGTGACAGTGGTGACTGTTAATAATAGTACTCAATTGTGCTTGGTTTGTATTTGGTACTAAGCCTGTTACAAATATTAATTAATTTATTCTTTCAAGATTTCTAGGTGTAAACAATGATTATTATTGCAGATGTTGAGTGACCTGCTCACAGTCATCTGGCTAGTAAAGGATGGATACAGGCTTCCAACCCAGGCTGATGGCCTCCTAGCTTCACACTCTTAGTCTCTATACTTTATCTACTGGGTGATAGAAGGAAAGCAGTGAATGTAATAAATTAATTTGACTTGGCACTAACTTCATAAAGAGGTATGGAATGATAGAATAATTTTTAGTAAATGCTCTCCTTACTGTATACATTTAACTTCATGATTTTAAAATAAAATCGGGTACTTTGACACAGAGCAGGAAACATTACTGACTCAAACAAAGTTCTAAACTATATCCCCTCTTGTTTCCAATACTTTCTCACTTTTATACTATTTCTCTGGACATTGCATTATTGGGCTTACTGTCCCTAGGTCCATGCTGTCCATTCTTGCTATTTGGGCTTCCTTATGTTTGAACATGGTTAAGGAAGTTTTTGCTTTTCCAACATCAATGTTGATATTTATGGTCAACTTTTGGAGAACTCCTGTTAAGAAGCAGTCTCCTACTTTATAAGCACTCAGAGGAAAAGTGCTATCATCTGGTTTAGAACATTTTCTCTGGTACAAAGAATACCATTTAGGACATAATCAGTTCAGTTCAGTTCAGTCGCTCAGTCGTGTTCGACTCTTTGTGACCCCATGAATCGCAGCACGCCAGGCCTCCCTGTCCATCACCAACTCCTGGAGTTCACTCAGACTCACGTCCATGGAGTCAGTGATGCCATCCAGACATCTCATCTTCTGTCGTCCCCTTCTCCTCCTGCCCCCAATCCCTCCCAGCATCAGAGTCTTTTCCAATGAGTCAGCTCTTCGCATGAGTGGCCAAAGTATTGGAGTTTCAGCTTTAGCATCATTCCTTCCAAAAAACACCCAGGACTGTTCTCCTTTAGAATGGACTGGTTGGATCTCCTTGCAGTCCAAGGGACTCTCAAGAGTCTTCTCCAACACCACAGTTCAAAAGCACCAATTCTTCTGTGCTCAGCTTTCTTCACAGTCCAACTTTCACATCCATACATGACCACTGGAAAAACCATAGCCTTGACTAGACGGACTTTTGTTGGCAAAGTAATGTCTCTGCTTTTGAATATGCTATCTAGGTTGTGAAAGGTTGTTGTTAAATCACAAAGACGTGGGGATTTTTGGCTCCCAGAGGAGAAGAATTCAATCGGGGGCCAGAGACAAGGCTTGATCGCTCAGAGCTTTTGTGTAATAAAGTTTTATTAAAGTATAAAGGAGATAGAAAAAGCTTCTGACATAGGCATCAGAAGGGGGCAGAAAGAGTACCCACCTGTTAGTCTTCAGCTGGATGTTATATAGTCACTGCTAAGTTGATTCAGTCGTGTCCAACTCTGTGCGACCCCATAGACGGCAGCCCACCAGGCCCCACAGTCCCTGGGATTCAGGCAAGAACACTGGAGTGGGTTGCCATTTCCTCCTCCAATGCATGAAAGTGAAAAGTGAAAGTGAAGTTGCTCAGTGGTGTCCTACTCTTCTCGACCCCATGGACTGCAGCCTACCAGGCTCCTCCGTCCATGGGATTTTCCAGGCAAGAGTACTGGAGTGGGTTGCCATTGCCTTCTCCATATAGTCACTAACATTCTGTTAATGAAAGAAAGGAATGTCTTAAAACTCAGAATGGCACCAGGCCCCTCACCCATAAGATGCATTTTGGGATAATCTTGGCACCAAATGGTTTATCCTGGGCCATAAAATTATTAACTTGAATCTTGAAGAAGGGCAGATGACTATACAAATAGTTTCGTTAACATAGATTAGGGGAACAATATCTGAGTATAACATACTGGTTTATCAAGTAGGTTCTGAGCCAAGAGGCAACCAACTTGAAGACAGAGTTTGGGGTAAATGCATAGTACATTAGCATAGTTTAAGACAAACATTTCCATAAGAACAAGGCATTGGTTATCTCTAGGTTTGAGAATAATTAACTTCAGGTGAAACCAGGTATCATTATGGCAACACAGTATTTTAAGAGAAACCTCCTTTTAAATTTGTATAGAGAAGGAAAATATATCACTAGGTTGTTTCCTCCTGGTGCTTAAGAGAGATAAAAGTGTCTGACACGTGCAGGCTATTTCCTCTGTTTGGAGACCCTTGGCCTTCCTGCCTGTTACCCTCTCAATTGGTCATAACTTTTCTTCCAAGGAGTGTCTTAATTTCATGGCTGCAGTGACCATCTGCAGTGATTAGGACATAATAGATCCTCAATAAATGATGTAAGTATGAATCTAGATATGAATTTATGAATCAGTTATATTGTTTGCTCAGCTTGGACCCAGTAAACTATATAACTGAATTAAAACTGAATGTTCTAATCATAATCATAGTAACTGGCTGATACCAATTAGCTAAATTTTTTATCATCTTAAAAATCAATAAACTGTTGCCTTAAAAAATATGTCTGCAATCACTCTTATCTGCCAAATTTTTGCTATGCCATATGTCATGAAAAAAATTTCCCAGAACTTATCCCCACTGGACTGGCAAATTAATAACTGGAAAACTGTGTTAAGGTTCATATTTAGAAATTATTTCATGTATTTTTTGTTAAAAACAGATTTATTGAGATATGTTTGATTATAATAAAATGAGTTTAAAATGCACAATTTGATAGATATTCACATGCACATTTGATGAAATGATCCCACAAGCAATAAAGATTGTGGAAGATTTTTTGACAATTTATTAAAATGTTAATGGATATTTGTCATAATTCTGTATCCCACTGGACAGCACTGTTAAATATTCTACATTTAGGCAGTATACATGTACTCCTATTTTTATTTACCTGCATTAAAGTCATTTCCTATCCATGACAATGTGTGTGTGTATAAAACATAAAAAAAGGAAGCAATGCTAAACAGGACATACCTGTATACTATATTTCAGAAGTTTGTAGTTAAATTTTAACACATATACGTATATATACATGTAGATATATAATATTAACTACTGGTCAATTTTTATCCATTTTGGAATGTTTCAATGCTTGGGACTGAGAAACTATCTTTACTGAGGACCAATCAAAACAAAACTTAGCACTTTTTTAATTCAAAAGTAAAAGATTTCAGAAAAGTTCTTTCAAACTTTATAGTTATATGCCATCATATTCTGGACCTTTCTTTACATTAAATTATTAGGTGCAAAAAATACTCCACCTCACAATAAAAATGAAAAAAAAAACACAGAATTTGACTAATTTCTGTGCAACTGAAACAACTTTATTTGTGCATTTTTTTGATTTATATATCAAAAATAATAAGAAAATAATTAATGAATGCATTTTAAAAGATACATCAGGAAATTTAACATATATCTTTTATCTCTAACTTCAGTAACAAACTTTAATGTATTATCTATCCCCTGAAGTGAAGATAAATTTAATATGATTAAATTATAATAGGCTAAACTTTAAAAATATACATTTAAGCAGAGCCTGACCCTCTATAGAAAATTCCCAAACGCATTCAATGTAGATACAACATGATAAACATTCTACTTATGTATCTGTGTCCTGGCTTTAACTGCTTTTCACCTATTTTTGTTGTTGTTGTTTTTGGTCCCACTATTGTTATTGCCAACACACAATAATATACAGGAGCTTTAGTTTTGATGATTCTTATGTCTGTTTCTTATTCTTAGCATATTATCTTAGAACTTTCTGTGTAATTTTATTATAATTTCCTGAAGCCAATTGTGATAGGAGACATAGCATTTTGGATTAAGGTAGGGAAAAGATTAACAGGAACAGAGAGAAAGCTTTCATGTGGATAATCTGAGAGTGGGAATATGGGAAAAGGAACCAAAGATAGGGCAACTAAATGTGATTGTGATAGTCATGTTTAAAATTATCTTGATTATGACAGCATATTTAAGCCAGAGCAAAGATTTGTATTTGTTCAACACATTTATCATAAATAACTTTGAGGAAGTTTGTTTATCCTAGCTAGTATATAAAAGTTTTGTTTCATTTAAATATATTAGGAAATTTAAAAAAATAAATTTAAGAAATAAATTACATAGTGCTTTTAGAGAGGTGTATTTGAGCTTAAATTGTGTATGAATTAAATGAATAAGGGTTTTGTTTTTAATATGAGAAGGACTCTAGAGAGTTTCTCCAGGTGTATGATGTCAAGCGACTCTAAACTAATGAGATGAAAATATTTTTCAAATTAATACATCAATACCTTTACATCTAAATTGATTTTATTCTTGTTCTATGAGTAACCCCTGCGTTCATAACAGGTTACCTAAACTAAGATGAAATTGGAAAACATGTTGTAGTTAGCTATGAATATGAAAAAAGAAGGCTACCTTGGTGGCTCAGATGGTAAAAAATCTGCCTGTAACGTGGGAAACCTAGGTTCCCTGGATTGGGAAGGTCCCCTGGATGAGGGCATGGCAAACCATTCCAGTATTCTTTGTCTGGAGAATCCCAATGGACAGAGGAGCCTGGAAGGCTAGAGTCAATGGGGTTGCAGAGAGTCGGATATGACTGAGTGACTAAGCACATGCACACATGAAGTAAGGAATTTACAGAGTTTAAATGAATATGGGTCACAAATAGAGAGAAATGAAGCAGTTGTTTGATATTATGCTAAAAACTGCACCAACAATGATAATAGTTGTATATGGATCTCTTTTTCTTATTCTAGTGATGGCCTTAAACATACTGAAGAAACCTGTATTTGTAAATTCATCAATTACTTATCAGCTCTTTTATCATATAAACCTTTAAAAAATTAAAATGAATCCCTTCCTCTCACACATACACCCAAGTGGAATTCAAATTCTTGCTGGCATTTCCTGCTGGGATCTCAGAGAGGTCACAGCCTGGTCTTTTTGATCCTGATAACTATTCTGGCTGCCCCCAAAACACTCGGCACATCTTGTTTGCAAAAGAGCCTCTTCATGAGGGTAAAAGAGTTGAGGGTGAAAAAAGCTGGTTTAAAAGTCAACGTTCAGAAAATTTAAATCATGGCATCTGGTCCCATAGTGGCAAATAGATGGAGAAAAAGTGTAAACAGTGACAAATTTAATTTTCTTGGGCTCCAGAATCACTGCAGACAGTGACCACAGTAACAAAATTAAAAGATGTATACTCCTTGGAAGAAACACTATAACAAACCAAGCATGCCTTGTAGTGTATTAAAAACTAGACATTATTTTGCCAACAAAAGTCCATATAGTCAAAGCTATGGTTTTTCCAGTAGTCATGTATGGATGTGAGCGCTGTACCATAAAGAAGGCTGAGAACAGAAGAATTGATGTTTTTGACCTGTGGTGCTGGAGAAGACTCTTGGGAGTCCCTTGGACAGCAAGATCAAATCAGTTAATCCTAAAAGAAATCAACCCTGAGTATTCATTGGAAGGACTGATGCTGAAGCTCCAACACTTTGACCACCTGATGAGAAGAGCTGACTCACTGGAAAAGACCCTGATGCTAGGAAAGACTGAAGGCAGGAGGAAAAAGGGATGACAGAGGATGAGATGGTTGGATGGCATCACCGACTTGATGGGCATGAGTTTGAGCAGGCTCTGGGAGATGGTGAGGGACAGGGAAGCCTGGTGTGCTGCAGTCCATGGGGTCACAAAGAGTCGGACACAACGGAGCAACTGAACCGAACTGATGTTGTTAATACTGGGTGTTATACAATTGTTGATATATACATTGCTTTATTCCTAAGCATCATTTCTAGACAGTACCCATAATAAGGAATTTGCTGAAATGTAAAGAAAACAGTGGACAGCAACCTAGTTCCTAAATACACCTTCCAGTCTTTGAGAAGGTCTGCTCTAGTTTTTCCATGGCTAGTCCACTCCTCAGCCTTTAAATTGGACCTTAAAGAAGATCCTTCAGAACTTCTTCCTCCTATTTTCTATATGCTTTATTGTATTATAAAATACATACTGTATGTTATTCTGTGTTATGTTCCTCTATCCCCTGTGAACTGTAGAAGTGTCAATGTTATTTATCAACTATTATTCAGTTTGTTGTGTGAAATTGTGGCTTTGTTATGTGTTAAGAGTATATGAACTATTCCAATGAGCCTGTTCCTTCACATTCTCATCTTTCCTGGAGGTCAACAATCAGATATTTATTATAGCATTGCTGTGGATGGTTTCCTCCTCTAGAAGCATCTGCACAAGAAGCCTTGTTTGCCTTACCTACATTGTAGAAACTGCCTGTGCATTACTTTGCAACTCTATGACTCTCTTTAATAAAAGTGTTCTTTGTCCTCTGTGATCTCTAATGAAATTTGTTTCCTAAATATGAACAAAGTTGTTTTAAGTGACTCTTGTAGAATGAATCAATTTCTCACTGAGATCTGGACTAAAACCTACTCCTCCAATTTTATACACTATTAAAAATCTATATAATTATTTTTCTGCTCAAAAAAGATAATGAAGGATTCTTGTCTAAATAAAATGGGATTCTCTTATAATGCATGCATGTCTTACATGGTAATTATATGTATTGTTTGTGGCAATTACAACATGAGCATACAGAAAGAGTTCTAATAAATACAAAAACTTAGTAGCAAAACTATGTTTATAAAAGAAATGCATACATATTTACTGTTAGTAAAAGAGTATGTAAAGTGATTTTTTTTAAAATTTACTATATCACCATAATTTCAGGAAACCATAAATAAATAAATTCAATGTTAACATAAACACTAAAATAGAATGCAAATTATACCATAATACTAGTAGTAGATCACATTAGTTGTGTACTTATGTGCTATGTCAATTATAAATCTTTTACAGAAGCTTGCTCATTTAATTCTCAATAGGTAATGTTGCTACCTTAATTTTACAAACGAAGAAACAGAGCCGTTGAGAAGGAAATTGCTTGCCTGACACCATACATCTAGTAAGCAATGGGGGTTAATATTGGTGTACAGAGGATTTAACTTGAGCGCCCACATTTTTAATCACCATATAACAGATTCATTCACCATAAGGAGTTTACTTCTGGGGTGTTTGGAATTTGGTGATAAAATAAAATTATGGTTCTTTCGCCTAAAGTGTTAATGATCTGTGTTTCATTTAGGAAGATAAGCTTGTGCCACAACAAAAATGCAGGTCACTATCATTCCTTTCTCTCTGCTTATTTCTTGCTTTTCGGTGTTTCAAGGTTAGATATTTCACATAATAAATACTCTCGATTTATCACGCGTGTTCTAATAATCCTGGAGCTAGTCAGTGAAATAAAACTAATTTGAGAATACTCCTCCTAATTAGCTGTTTTGCCCTGATGCATATACAGCAAGTGATGTTGCCATTGATTCTAAAATATAAATATTGAAAAATGTGATTATCTCCCAAGCTGTTATATATATTTAATATATATGTAAATGAATTCTAAGTAAACCATGGTGTGTTGAGCTTGTTTATCTCCCTATGTTCAAAGGGCTGCTCTGGTTATGAGCATTCCTGGGATGTTTGACTTGCCTCACTCCTTGCCCCCCTCACTAAATTTGCTCACTAGAAATCGCTCCTATATATTTTCAAGAGTTCTTAAAAATATTCACAGGCATCAGAGGTGTAAGAAGATTGCTTCAGCTAGACATATTGTATCTATTTAACTGTTAGGAAATAAAGGAAAGTAAGCAACACAGCTGCATTTTAGCTGCCGAATCTTTCCGTGTTAACAGCCATCCAGTAGCACATTGTTATTTGAACAGGAAGAGAGATGGGATCATCTATATATCTGTTTTTAAATTAAATTAGCAATACCACATAATATTTTAAAGCACATTTTCCCATTGACTCATTTAGAAATATCTGATTCAATAAGGCAAGGATAGATCCACAGACTGTACGTGCTTCCAAGATACATTTTATCTGCCGCTCTGTATTCAAATGACTGAATCCCTTATCCTCTTTTGTAGATAGAAGGTCAACTGACTTAAACCCAAATTTATGTCCTAAACTAAGGAAGCCAATCAAATATTTCTTTGTTAAATATCTGCAGTTAAATGATTATGTTCTTATACTGTGAAATGGGATATTTCCTTTATTTTCTCTATTTATTGATGCCAAGAAATCTCTTAGGTTAGGCATTTTCATTTATTCATTTGCCTTTAGTCCGTTACACTGAGAATTAACCGTTTCTTAAAAATATTAACTCTCTAGAACACTAGACTTGAAAAATAAGGCTATACTATATAAATATGTGCTTCTACGAGTTAGAGAATGGAATTAGTTAAATTTGCCAAAAATATCTTTTTTTAATGTATGTACTTGAGTGGTCAAAAAAAATGCATTCTCTATAAAATGACTGGTTACAGTTTTAGTTCTACTTCTCAGAGCTTTCCAGTTGTGCTAGGGTAATTTTTGGCTAATATACCTAGTGTGGGAAAGGCAATCTTTGACTTCCTACATTGACTTCGAGCTACATTTTGCATACTTTTTAATTAAAAAAAGGGATAAATCATGAACCTTTTTTCTCTTCATAGCAAAGGGTCAAGCACATAGCAAGTATCTGCCTTAAAAAGACTGACTGACTAGCTATATCAATGCATAAGGTTATTTTCCAAGTCACTAGAAGCAGGCTATTTGCTGTTAAAAGGAAACCATGCTCTGAAAAAGAGTAAGGTTTCTGGCATAAAACTATTGGGCATAGAATGACTATTTATAAAGAAAAATAATGGCTCGGATACATGAATATTTCCTAGAAGAGATTATGTAATTTGTAACTGTGTCACATCTACCTGTTTAGGTGCTTATTTATTTATTTGTGTCAACTAGATTTGCTACTGAGTGATGCTCCTGAGTCAAAAGTTACTGGTTTCCCAAAATGATAAAAAGCATTATCACATAAGTGAATGCTTTATCAGAATTTTATATTCACAATTAGCATCAATCTATTTTGAAAAGTCTAAGATAAGTGTAAAAGTGCTGTAATAGTTTTTAAGAAAACACAATCAAAAGTTTAAGTTAATGTGCTATTGCTGGTTGTTGAGTAATGAAAGTAATTTTTTTTTTCATATTCTTAGGAAGTCACTCGGTCATAATTAACCTCTGACACTGCCTTCTTGTCCCTTCAGTACAGTATCAAAGATACTTTGCCATGTGGCCCAATCTACATGTCCATTATGTTCTTCCAGTGCCCATACATCTTCTCAATCTCACTTTTCAATATCTATTAACAAATACTATATCCTGGTATGTGAATGCGCTCACCATCCCCTGAGTATACCTGTTGTTCTTATGCCTTTGTTTAGCATATTCTTCTTTTGAAAAGCTATAACCATCCACCTCTATTTGTTAAAATACAGTTCACACTTCACAACCCACCTCAAACACCATTGGTAGCCTGAATAAATCTGTTTTATGAACCAATTTTTCCCTTTATTTGGTAACAATAAATGAACTCATGTAACTAAGCATATTTTATTCACAATATGTGATTTAAATTTTTTCTGTATTAAACAACTCCTCATATCTCAAGGGGATAATATCTTCATACTTAATCCTCAGCATTTAATACAGTACTTTTATAAGGCAGATTTGAAATAAGTGTTGTGAATGAGTTTGAGAATTAGATAAAGTTAAATAATGGTTGGTTTTCTAAAAGAAAGAAAATATAAATAGTTCATAAAATATAAAAATGTCAATTATTATTCTATGGATACTTAAACTATCCAAATCTGGAGCTATTTCAAACTACTCGAAAATACTAGGACAGCAATTATGAAAAATGTGTTCCCATTTCTTATCTTCCAATTAGTAGCAACTTTCTCCAGATCATTTACCTCAATATTAAATAAGAGATCACATTGATATCTCTGTTGTTCCTTTTATCACTACTATGTGTGTGTCTAATTTGGGCCCTCTTTAAGACAAGTGAGAGGTTCATTCAGATTTCCAAGGTATTCCACAATGATTAATATTTCATTTATGGCTGCTGCTGCTGCTAAGTCGCTTCAGTTGTGTCCAACTCTGTGCGACCCCATAGACAGCAGCCCACCAGGCTCCCCCGTCCCTGGGATTCTCCAGGCAAGAACATTGGAATGGGTTGCCATTTCCTTCTCCAATGCATGAAAGTGAAGAGTGAAAGTGAAGTCGCTCAGTCGTGTCTGACTCTTAGCGACCCAATGGACTACAGCCTACTAGGCTCCTGCGTCCATGGGATTTTCCAGGCAAGATTATTACCCCAAAGCTTAGATATTTTAATTTTTATTTTACCTATGATTTTATGGGTCACAGATTTGAAAACTGCTGCAATTAGGCAATTATCATTTGCACCTAAATTATATTTCAATAACATTAAGTTTTAAATTCCTCTCTCTGTCTTAATGGAAATACTATCCCTATCAAGGAAAGTATTGGGATGGCCAGAAATTTTTTCAAAATTTTCCATGATATCATACAGAAAAATCTGAACAAACTCTTTGGCCAACTTATTAGATCTATTGTATTATACTTAAATATATAAAATTAATAAAATATTAGGATGGATGAATGGTGCAGTAGGAAAAACATGAGTATGTATAGAATAAATGAGATAATCATGTTCTCCTGAATTCATATTTAAAGTAATTAGGACATAAAATGTTTTTCTAAAAATATCTAATTTTTTTTAAATCATCATGGTGCTTTATTTTCATTAGTAGAAAATCAATTGGCAATGGAAGAACTAAAGTCACTTAAATGTATTATATTTCAATTATCTGAACCTCCACAGCAATTTTACTGTTTTACTATTTACAACAGTAAACACAGCTGTAAATTGAGGCCCTGTAGATAAAATAATTCTTTGAATTTTAGCTTTTATATAACATTTACTGTTGAACGGTTACAGGGAAGAAATTCTCGCTTTAGTCATATCTGACTCTGTGTGACCCCATGGACTGTAGCCCATCAGTCTCCTCTGTCCATGGGATTCTCCAGGCAACAATACTGGAGTGGGTTGGCATACGCTCTTGCAAAGGATCTTCCCTACCCAGGATCAAATCCACTTCTCTAATGTCTCCTGCATTGGCAAACAGGTCCTTTACCTGTGCTACCTCAAAAGCCTCCTCTTACGTTAGGCTTCTGCAAAGAGAAACTTTTGAGAAAACTTTTAGTGTAAGATAACTTAGTAGAAATTTAAAGATGTGGAATACTGAACTATTTTCCTACAGCAAGAGATTTAAAGCCAGCAAAAAAAAAAAAAAAAGGTACTAACTTCTCTGTGAGGGCTTCCCTCATAGCTCAGTCGGTAAATCATTTGCCTGCAATTCAGGAGACCTGGGTTTGATTCCTGGGTAGAGAAGATCCCCTGGAGAAGGAAATGGCAACCCACTTCAGTATTCTTGCCTGGAGAATCCCATGGACAGAGGACCTGGCGGGCTACAGTCCATGGGGTCGCAAATGTCAGACATGACTAAGCAACTAAACCACCACCAACTTCTCTGTGAACATTCATTCCTCTCAACTTCCATGCTTATTGAATATAATTGCCTACCTATGAAAACTGGAGTACAGCATAAGAGAGCTGCTGCTCTAGCAATTTTTCTGGAAGTGTATAAAATATAAAGGTAAGAGGTAAAATTCTAAGTGTTGAGCTGCCAGGAAAAAGTTCAAGTTGTTTAGGAAAAATGAGACCAAAGTTACAAGATTTTGTAACTTTTGAAGCTGTGATTACTTAAAAATGGAGAAAACAGGAAAGGAAAATCAGTAAGTATTAGACATTCTCGTTTTCTTGATTCATATTATTTCAAAATTGATTTACACATATATTAAGCACATTTTAATCTTAAGTAATTGATATGTTTTAGATATAAATATATATACATATAATGATGCTTTGTATTTGAGTGTATATTTGCCTATTGTTTTATATATATATATACACACATATATATACACACATACACTCAAACTCATGTCCATTGAGTCAGTGATGCCATCCAACCATCTCATCCTCATCCTCTGTCACCCCCTTCTCCTCCTGCCTTCAATCTCTCCCAGTATCAGGGTCTTTTCCAACAAATCAAGTCTTTGCATCAGGTGGCCAAAGTATTGGAGCTTCAGCTTCAACATCAGTTCTTCCAATGAATATTCAAGGTTGATTTCCTTTAGGATTAACTGGTTTGATCTTCTTGCTGTCCAAAGGATTCTCAAGAGTCTTCGCCAGCACCACAGTTCAAAAGCATCAATTCTTCAGTACTCAGCCTTCTTTATGGTCCAGCTCTCACATCCATCCACGACTACTGGAAAAGCCATAGCTTTGATTATATGGACCTTTGTTGGCAATGTGATGTCCCTGCTTTTGAATATGCTGTCTATGTTTGTCATAGCTTTTCTTCCAAAGAGGTTAGACTTAGTCTGCTGAGTCTGCTTCGACTGCCATAACGCCATAGACTAGGTGGTTTAAAAAACAACTTCTCACAGCTCTAAAAGCTAGAATATGGAATCAAGATTAAGCTGCCAGCCAATTTTGTGTCTGGTAACAAAAGTCATCCTAGCTTATAGAGTGTCTCTTTGCTATGTCCTCATATGGTAGAGAGAGAGAGAGCTCTCTCTGTATTCCCACAAAGGCACTAATACCATCATAAAAGATTCCCTTTTAAACCTCATCTAACCCAAATTTGCTCCCCAAAGCCCCATCTCCAAATACCATAACACTGCTCAGGGCTTCAGTGTATAATTTTCTGCTTGGGGGTGTGTGGATACAATTCAGTTCATAGCATATGTCTAACTTCATCCTCAGAACTGACTCAGTCCTAAGAAACTCTAAAAATGCACTCTATAATCATACCTCCTTTATATTTTTATTTTTTCTTATTCATTTTTTTCACTATAGCATCTCTGAGAACTCAAAATGTCATTACTATCTCTGTGAAATATGTCTCTTTTAAATTTGTGACTTTTTCACTCCTGCTTTCATCATATGTATTTAAGCCTTTATCTTATTTCTAAGAGTTACTGAAACAAACTCTATTCTATTATCTTGACCTCTACTATTGCCACATTTTAATCTGTTCACATTATCAGATTGATCATTTACAATAGAAATTAGATCACCTCAATTCCCAGATGAAAAATAGTTATTGCCTCTTCCAAGTTTTTCAAATTAAGGTAGAAGCTTTTTGCTGCTGCTACTGCTGCTAAGTCGCTTCAGTCGTGTCCGACTCTGTGAGACCCCTAGACGGCAGCCCACCAGGCTCCCCCGTCCCTGGGATTCTCCAGGCAAGAACACTGGAGTGGGTTGCCAGCTTCTTAGACATCTGCAAAAATTTTAGTTGGCTTCATGCCTCAGCTGCATAAACTATATCCACTTCCAATATTCATGCTGTCTGTCTAAAAAATACTTGAAAACTATATCTACTTCCAGTATTCATGCTGTCTATATGAAAAATACTTGAGATTCATACTGTGTCCTTTTTAGATGCTTCAACAATGATTTGATACAACCCAGGTTAAACCAATCTTAGTTTCTAATCCATGGCATCCTGATATCATTTGTGTTTATAAGACTCCTTTATTTTGTTTCATTTTAAAATTTATTTTCTTTCAAATTTGTTCCCTTCATCCCTCATGCTTAATTTCTTCCTGTCTCAACACGTTAGGTACCTAGTTTTAGTGTATTTAATTTATGTGTGTCTAATCACTGCTTATGATTTTATTTAAGCATGCATTTAAGCATGTATTTTTGGAAAATACAAAACTATATTCTGTCATATATGCCTATTAATTCCCTCAATATTTTACTTCTAAATTTTTTCAGTTTATTACTTATTTACATTGTAAAGTTATCATGTTAAATGTACTCAATTTCAAATTATATTACATTACATAAAACACTGGAGTGATAATAATAAGCTTGATAGACCTATGTGATAAATTACTTGCATTACAAATCAAAGGTGCTGTAGAATGGCATAGTTGGTCCAGAGGTTATATGCATAGCACATTCCAGTACTTCCAAATGGCTTTCCAGGATGGCTCTATCAATTTATATAGCTTTTATTGTGTACAAAAGTTGTTTTCTCTTCAAATTCTAGCAAGTGTTAATTCTACAATATGATGTATATAAAGTGGTATAATTTTTGTTTCTCTGATTTCTAGCCAGGTTGAGGGTCTCTTCATATATTTAAAGGCCCTTTGTTTCCTATTTTGTATATTATCTCCTCAAACCATATGCTTGATTTATTTTTCTATTGAATACACTGTCTTTCCTATTTTGACATTTATTAAAGAGAAGTTTAAAATTCATTATTAGATAGACATTTCCAAACCTGCATCAGATAAAAATTGTATTTACATTTATGGCATAAAAATGCTAATATTATTTACTAAGCATAAAATGCAACTTTGCAGTCAACAATTTCAATATTTTCCTGATTATGAAGTCACAATTTTACTTGTTTGACTTTTTTTTAATCTTTGTAAATGTATAGCACACTCTAGTCATGTCTGATGATTACGTAGGGCTTGGTGTTGGCACAACTTCCTTTGTAGTTCTCTTCGGTTCAAACTCATAGCTTTGGGCTTATATTTAACTCTATTTAGGGTATATCAGTTCAGTTCAGTTGCTCAGTCGTGTCTGAATCTTTGCGACCCCATGAACCGCAGAATGTCAGGCCTCCCTGTCCATCACCAACTCCTGGATTCCACCAAAACCCATGTCCATCAAGTTGGTGATGCCATCCAACCAACTCATCCTCTATCGTCCCCTTCTCCTCCTGCCCTCAATCTTTCCCAGCATGAGGGTCTTTTCAAATGAGTCAGCTCTTCGCATCAGATGGCCAAAGTATTGGAGTTTCAGCTTCAACATCAGTCCTTCCAATGAACACCCAGGACTGATCTCCTTTAGGATGGACTGGTTGGATCTCCGTGCAGTCCAAGGGACTCTCAAGAGTCTTCTCCAACACCACAGTTCAAAAGCACCAATTCTTTGGCACTCAGCTCCCTCACTCAGTCCAACTCTCACATCCATACATGACCACAGGAAAAACCATAGCCTTGACTAGACAGACCTTTGTTGGCAAAGCAATGTCTCTGCTTTTTAATATGCTGTCTAGGTTGGTCATAACTTTCCTTCCAAGGAGTAAGTGTCTTTTAATTTCATGGCTGCAATCACCATCTGCAGTGATTTTGGAGCCCAGAAAAATAAAGTCAGCCACTGTTTCCACTGTTTCCCCATCTCTTTGCCATGAAGTAATGGGACTGGATGCCATGATCTTAGTCTTCTGAATGTTGAGCTTTAAGCCAACTTTTCACTCTCCTCTTTCACTTTCATTAAGAGGCTCTTAAATTCTTCACTTTCTGCCATAAGGGTGGTGTCATCTGCCTATCTGAGGTTATTGATATTTCTCCCGGCAATCTTGATTCCAGCTTGTGCTTCCTCCAGCCCAGTGTTTCTCATGATGTACTCTGCATAGAAGTTAAATAATCAGGGTGACAATATACAGCTTTGACATACTCCTTTTCCTAATTGGAACCAGTCTGTTGTTCCATGTCCAGTTCTAACTATTGCTTCCTGACCTGCATATAGGTTTCTCAAGAGGCAGGTCAGGTGGTCTGGTATTCCCATCTCTTTCAGAATTTTCCACAGCTTATTGTGATCCCCACAGTTAAAGGCTTTGGCATAGTCAATAAAGCAGAAGTAGATATTTTTCTGGAACCCTCTTGCTTTTTCCATGATCCAGTGGATGTTGGCAATTTGATCTCTGGTTCCTCTGCCTTTTCTAAAACCAGCTTGAACATCTGAAAGTTCACAGCTCATGTATTGCTGAAGCCTGGCTTGGAGAATTTTGAGCATTACTTTACTAGAGTGTGAGATGAGTGCAATTGTGCAGTAGTTTGAGCATTCTTTGGCATTGCCTTTGGAATGAAAGGCATTGCCATTGGAATGAAAACTAACCTTTTCCAGGCCTGTGGCCACTGCTGAGATTTCCAAATTTGCTGGCATATTGAGTGCAGTACTTTCATAGCATCATCTTTCAGGGTGAGGCACAACACTGACCCACTAGTCCTCAAGCCATTCTTTGGATTGCTGAAAAGATAACAGTTAAATAATTGTCTCTTTGGGGGTTCCAGATTGTGATTTTACTCATACCATATCTTTTGGTAAGGAGTTTTCTAATATTCAAAAACTGGATTCCAGGTATCTGACTTCATGTTTTATATACTTCCTTGGGAATCTCTGGTGTATTTTATTTGATGAGCTGGTACTCAGTATGTCTCAATGGATGTTCTTTTTATCCCCTACGTTAAAAAAAAAAAAAAAAAAAACTTTCCAAAGCTAAGTGAATTATTTTTTCATTTCTTTTGCCCCAGATTCTTGCCCTTTTTGTATTTGAATAATTTCCACTAAATAGAGTTCAGATGCTTATATCAATGTTCAGTTCTGAGTTAGTATCAGTTAATTTTATTCTCCACATTTTAAGTCATTTCCCCCTGCTTCCTTACAAGCCCAGTGATGTTTTAAATTAGATTCCAGATGTTGTACATTTCACAATAGGAAAACATTCCAGCTTATGGTTGGAAAATTTCTAACTGAATGAAGTTGTACATGTGATCTGATAATTCTGAAAATATTATGTTATAATTCAGGATATCATCATCTTTGTTCTGCATTTACAAACAATTGAATATGTTCAATCAGCAGGTCTTGTTTGCTTTCCCTAAAGTAGAACAATTTAGATTCTTCCTCTAGTGTGAGCATGAATATGCTGCATTACAAAACTAGTCAGCTTCAGAGGAAGAAAGAAATAGTGACACAGGTTTCACCTGCTATAAAATGAAATGCTCTACTGGGACAAAATAAAGCTGAAAAAAAGTACAATGCAAAGCAATGGAAATGTAATGGGGCTAGATTGAGCAATATGCTATGCTATGCTATGCTAAGTCACTTCAGTCGTGTCCGACTCTGTGTGACCCCATAGACGGCAGCCTACCAGGCTCCCCTGTCCCTGGGATTCTCCAGGCAAGAACACTGGAGTGGGTTGCCATTTCCTTCTCCAATGCATGAAAGTGTAAAGTGAAAGTGAAGTCGCTCAGTCGTGTCTGAATCTTAGCGACCCCATGGGCTGCAGCCTACCAGGCTCCTCCGTCCATGGGATTTTCCAGGCAAGAGTACTGGGGTGGGGTGCCATAACCTTCTCCGTGAGCAATATACATACATATATATTTCCCCCCTCAGCACTTAAATAAGAGTATATTAAATTCAAAGCAGCTATGTTGGAAAGATACATTTTAAACAATTTGAAATTTAATCATTAGTTTTATAAAACACCATTTATATTATTTAATAAAATATTTAAGTATTTGCACAGTGTTTTGTTAAATATAATATTTATGTTTATATATATATCAAAGTATTCTCAAATTACCATTTTTCCTATAAATCATTTGAGAGAAATTATCTATTTTTTTAGCATCCTGTTCATTCTTTTTTTCAGTTTTGTACTTGGGGAAACAAATGTTTTCACTGGGGGGAAGAAAAAAGTGATCTTTAAATCTTCATATGAATAGAGATAATATAATTAAAGTTAAGAAAGAAGGGGTCTTAATTTTATAATTCTATTAGTTCTAAAAAATCAATGCAAGTATTAATGCACTTTAAATGGAACATTTTCATAAAACCTAAACTTTATTATGTCATTACACACACGATGTGATTTCATATCAGCATAATTATTTTATGAAGACAGTGTTAACATAACACAATGTGTACAGTTTGGCTCCTTAACTAAACAATCCCGTTATATAAAGTGATAGAATATCTGAGATCAGGAAATATTAGATTATTATATGAAAAATATAATAAAAATATGATCATAGGGTTTAAAAATAATATAGACACAGCAGAGAACAGATAGAACTCTGTAGAAAATAAATTTACTGATTGAGAGCATTAGCCCAAAAAATCCTTTCAGAACACAGAATGAGTCATAGAAGAAGAAAAGTGGCAGGTTAGATGCAAAAGAATGGGTAGGAGAATACAAGTGTAATGAAGATTCAAAAAATGAGTGCTGAGCAAAGAATAAGAAGCAACAACACAAAGTAATAATGAAAACTGAAACCAACATAACTCCTTGTCCCACCCAAACCAATACAGGAAGCAAATACATTTTCCTATCCTGTGAACAGGCATGGTTAGGAAAACATGTCTTTGTACTGAATAATCTGATTACAGGTCAACAGTAACTCCTTGCTCCAGGAAATGGTTGGACCTAGAAAATACAACTGTAAACCAACAAAATAGCTTGTTTCTCAAGTGTTATAGCTTACGTTTCAAGTCTGCCTTCAAAGCCCTGAATTTAGCAACACCAAACTATTACGTTATAAACTCTGCCTAATCCCAACTAGCTCTCTACCTTTAAAGACCTATCTTGAAATGGCAGATAGTCCAGGATGTGTTTACTACTTTGATATGAAGAGCAATAGTAAAATGCATTTATGTATGTAAGATACTTTCTATCTTAATATTCAATCCCTGGAAATCATGCTTCATATTATTAACATCCACTCAGTAATTTTGTTTTTTTATTTACTTTCCATGCTATGCTGCAAGGTACTAGTAAGTACCACTATCAAGAACTTAAACTCTTAAAAGCAGTAACACTGCATTTCAATAAATGTGTATATTTAAAGGATGCTGTCAAACATCTGGAGACCCTTCCTCCCTCTCCTCAGTAAACTCTACTACTAAGTCACTTGCTTACTAATGGATGGTACAGATTTACAACCAGCAATGAGACTAAAAATTTTAGGGGACACAGCTATTAATTTATCTTCATAGAATGCTTAAACCTCATGAATGTATGGGATTTCTTATCTACATATGAAGTCACAAGTCTTTTCTCCTGACCCAAGACTCTATTCTTTGTTTGCATCAAACTAAAACTCACACACTTGTAAAGAAATGGTCCACTCCTCATTAACTCTCATGGTGTTTTTGTCATGCTATGATGGAAAACTTGGCACATGGGCACTGTGTGAATCCCCTTGTAATTTGACACATGTCTTCTAACTCAGCTTGTTCAATCGCTGTGTGACAAGAGCAAGTCAGTCCACTGACTCTTGGGGCTTATTCTAGCAAGCCAAGGAAATCTCTCTATAATAGGACAGGGCAGCTGTCAGCTCTCAAGCAGCTTAACCTTCTAAGCTCATCTGTTTCTTTTAAATATCATAACCTATTGTGGAAGAGATACACACATCAGTACAGAATCATTTCTCTACAACTTTCTTTTTTCTAATTTACTAAGTGGCATGCCAAGGGATGTAAAGTTAACTTTGATGATTCACCAATTACTGGTAGGATAATAAGTTCATCAAATATTGTGTAAACTATAACAATATGCAGGATCCATGCTATACCTCTACATAAAAGAAATAAATCATTTTTATTGCTCTGAAAAAAAACTTCTAACTTATTAATTAAAAAAAAGATAGGAAGGAAACAATATTAGGCAACAACATATCATTGTCAACAGGGCATAAACACATGATCTACAGGGAATCAAAGTAAAGAAAACTGAAAGGACAATAAGAAATAGAGTTAGATGTCAATGAAATGAAGAGAGAATTTTAACTAGATGGAGGGAATTAAGGGCTTCCCAGGTGGTGCAGTGGTAAAGAATCCACCTGCCAATGCATTGGGTTTGACCCCTGGGCTGAAAAGAAGAAATGGCAGCCAACTCCAGTATTCTTGCCTGGAGAATCCCATGAACAGAGCAGCCTGGCAGCCCAAGAGGTTATTTAGAATTGGACACAACTGAGCCACTCAGCAGCCACACATGCAAGGAAGTAAAGCCCTGTGTGATAGTTAGACACCCCACTCCAGTACTCTTGCCTGGAAAATCCCATGGATGGAGGAGCCTGGTAGGCTGCAGTCCATGGGGTTGCTAAGAGCCGGACACGACTGAGCGACTTCACTTTCACTTTTCACTTTCCTGCATTGGAGAAGGAAATGGCAACCCATTCCAGTGTTCTTGCCTGGAGAATCCCAGGGATGGGAGAGCCTGGTGGGCTGCTGTCTCTGGGGTCGCACAGAGTTGGACACGACTGAAGCGACTTAGCAGCAGCAGCAGCAGCAGTGATAGTTAGAAAATGAAATTACTACTAACATCATTATAAACATGGATTAAACAAAGAATCAGATCAGATCAGATCAGTTGCTCAGTCGTGTCCGACTCTTTGCGACCCCATGAATCGCAGCACGCCAGGCCTCCCTGTCCATCACCAACTCCCGGAGTTCACTCAGACTCACGTCCATCGAGTCAGTGATACCATCCAGCCATCTCATCCTCTGTTGTCCCCTTCTCCTCCTGCCCCCAATCCCTTCCAGCATCAGAGTCTTTTCCAGTGAATCAACTCTTCGCATAACGTGGCCAAAGTACTGGAGTTTCAGCTTCAGCATCATTCCTTCCAAAGAAATCCCAGGGCTGTCCAAATCAGGATTCACTTGTAAGTGAAATTGGATGCTAAGAAGTTATAACAATATATTATGTTTTTTATTGTATTCAAAACTGATTTTATTATGATGTTGAACTTATTTTAAAACTAATGGTATATTTTAAATTATTTTCAAAAGTAAACTACCTTGAAAAATAACAATAAAAATATGAATTGATGTATTCTAATGAAACATAAATAACTATTAAGTTTAAAAAGACTGAATATCAAATTTCCTGGCAGCCTAATGGTTAGGGCTCAGCACTTCTAGTGCCATGGGCCAGAGTTCAACCCCTGGTCAGGGAACTAAGATCTCACAAGCCATGTGGCATGGCAAAAAAAGAATACTGAATTTCAGCAGTGTCTTATGGGAAAATCAAACTCATTAGAGCAAACTTGAAATATTATTTATTTTTATCACCTAAAGATTAAAAACCCTTTGGAAGGAAACTTATGACCAACCTAGATAGCATGTTAAAAAGCAGAGACATTACTTTGCCAACAAAGGTCTGTCTAGTCAAGGATATGGTTTTTCCAGTGGTCACGTATGGATGTGAAAGTCAGACTGTGAAGAAAGCTGAGAGCCAAAGAATTGATGCTTTTGAACTGTGGTGTTGGAGAAGACTCTTGAGAGTCCCTTGGACTGCAAGGAGATCCACCCAATTCATTCTCAAGGAGATCAGTCCTGGGTGTTCTTTGGAAGGAATGATGCTAAAGCTGAAACTCCAGTACTTTGGCCACCTCATGTGAAGAACTGACTCATCGGAAAAGACTCTGATGCTAGCAGGGATTGGGGGCAGGAGGAGAAGGGGACGACAGAGGATGAGATGGCTGGATGATATCACCGACTCGATGGACATGAGTTTCGTTGAACTCTGGGAGTTGGTGATGGACAGGGAGGCCTGGCGTGCTGCAATTCATGGGGTCTCAAAGAGTCGGACACGACTGAGCGACTGAAGTGAACTGAACTGAAAGATTAAAAATTAACAAAAATAGAGTGACTACTACTGGTTAATATTTATATACTGACTTGGTTTCTTAGGTTTGTGCCCTCAAGGCTTTATAACTTGTAACTTTGAAACCATGGACACTATTATTGAATTTTTTCCTAAAGGCTGAAATAGGCTCTTTTATAATACATTTTCATTTACAGTTCTATAAATTTTAACACATGTGTAGATACACGTAACCACACAGCACTTTGGGTACAGAACAGAATTATTTCTCCAAAACATTGCCTTGTGATTCCTTTTTCAAGTCATACCATCCTCCTACCACCAGTCCCTGGAAACTACTGCCCTCTCTTTGTCATTATAGATGCCATCTTCTTGAGAATATTATATAAATTAATTCAAAGAGCATATGAACTTTGAGAGAGGCTTATCTCACTTGTTAAATGTTTCTGAGACATATTCATGTTGAAGAATAAGAATATTAAGGTTGTTTCTATTTTTTTTAAATTATGATGTATGCAAATACTTATGTACAGGATTTTGTTTAATGATACATTTCTGTAGGTTAATACACAGGAATGTGATTACAGGCCATATAGGTAATTATGTGTCTATCTTTATCAGAAACTACCATGTGTTTTTCAGAGAAGCTGTATCATTTTCTTTAACCAAGGGCAAGACATGCAAATTCCAGTTGTTCTGCATCCTTGTTATCACTTGATATTATTAATAATTTTTATTTTAGCCACCCTAGAAGATACTACAATGGCTCTCATTATGGCATTAATTTGCATTTCCCTCCTCACTAATAATGTTAAACAACTTTTATTTCCTTTTTAAACTTTCATATATTTTATTTGATGAAGTGTTTTCTGCTCAAGTCTTATACTCATTTTTACTAATTACAGTTGTTTTATTTCTGTTGAGTATTGAGAGCTTTTTATATATTCCAGTTAAAATTCTTTTGTCAGATGTGTGATTTGCAAATTATTCTCTCCCACTCTGCTGCTTCCTGTCACATTTAAGAATTCATTGTCTAATACCATTTCACAAAGATTTTTTTCTTATTTTTTCCCTCCAGTGTTCTGTAAACTGTAAACCAGTAAGTATGTAAGTATTAATGAATTGTGGATTTATAATCCACTTTTACTTGTAGTATAATGTGTAAGATTTAGGCTGAGTTTAACTGTTAGCTTGTGTGAGTGCATGTTAAGTTGCTTCCATTGTATTTGACTCTTTGAGACACTATGGACTGTAATGCACCACATTCCCTCTATTCATGGGATTCTCTAGGCAAGAATACTGGAATGAGTTGCCATGCTGTCCTCAAGAGGATCTTCCCAACCAGGGATAGAACTCATGTATCCTGTGACACCTGCATTACGGGTGGAATCTTTATCCCTGAGCCACCAGGGAAGCCCCGTTATTAGCTTACAGATTTGCAATTCCCCACCATTAACTGTTTAAAGGATATTCTTTATTCATTGAATTGCCTTTACATCTTTTCAAAGTATATTGTCCATATAGCATGGGTCTATTTTTGATTCTTTTTTTTTATTCCATCAATCTGTGTATCTATCCTTTGCCAAGGGCATACTTATAATACTTTATACTGCATCACTATATTTTTATAAAGACCTGGATTGTGTATAAATTTTGTATATATCTTTTAATTTTATACTAGGTATTAAGTTATAGAAAACATCATATAAATTTGGCATTTAACCTAAGCTATTCTACTTAACAGAGAAACTATGACTTTGTATAAGTAATATAAAGGATATAATCTTCATTTCTTCACCTTTAAAATATCAATAACTTCAGATATGCAGATGACACTACCCTTATGGCAGAAAGTGAAGAATTAAAGAGCCTCTTAATGAAAGTGGAAGAAGAGAGTTGAACAGTTACCTTAAAATTCAATATTCAGAGAACTAAGATCATAGCATCTGGCCCCATCACTTCATGGCAAATAGATGGGGAAACAATGAAAACAGTGGCAGACTATTTTTGGGGGCTCCAAAAATCACTGCAGATGGGGACTGCAGCCATGAAATTAGAAGACACTTGCACCTTGGAAGCAAAGCTATGACCAACCTAGACAGCAAATTAGTAGAGACATTACTTTGCCAACCAAGTTCTGTCTAGTCAAAGCTATGGTTTTTCCAGTGTTCATGTATGGATGTGAGAGTTGGACTATAAAGAAAGCTGAGTGCTGAAGAATTGATGCTTTTGAACTCTGGTGTTGCAGAAGACTCCTGAGAGTCTCTTGGACTGCAAGGAGATCCAACCAGTCCATCCTAAAGGAAATCAGTCCTGAATATTCATTGGAAGGACTGATGCTGAAGCTGAAACTCTAATCCTTCGGACACCTGATGCAAAGAACTGACTCACTGGAAAAGACCCTGATGCTAGGAAAGATTGAAGGCAGGAGGAGAAAGGGATGGCAGACAATGAGATGGTTAGATGGTATCACCGAGTTGACAGACAGGAGTCTGAGCAAACGTTGGGAGTTGATGATGGACTGGGCAGCCTAGCGTGCTATATAGTCCATGAAGTCGTAAAGATTTGGACACGACTGAACAACTGAACTGAACTGAACTGAAAATTGCCATACATTATCCAACTTATATGAGTAATCTAAATATTATATGAGCTAGCTTAAAGTAAATAACATCTACCATTTTTGTTCTCAATAATTGTTATTTCTTTTTGCTCTTTATTCTACTCTAGCATTATGCAATGGCACCCCACTCCAGTACTCTTGCCTGGAAAATCCCATGGACGGAGGAGCCTGGTAGGCTGCAGTCCATGGGGTCGCTAAGAGTCAGACACGACTGAGCGACTTCCCTTTCACTTTTCACTTTCATGCATTGGAGAAGGAAATGGCAACCCACTCAAATGTTTTTGCCTGAAGAATTTCAGGGACTGGGGAGCCTGGTGGGCTTCCGTCTATGGGGTCATACAGAGTCGGACACGACTGAAGAGACTTAGCAGCAGCAGCAGCAGCAGCATTATGCATTTGCTTTAGTTTATTGAATATTATTGGGAACATCAATAAACTTAATATAAGGTTAATATAATTTTCTGCATAAATAAATAAAATGCAATATAAAGATATCATAGTCATAATAAAATTCACCTTCCTAAGATACAAGGCTTTTAGAGAAGAATTACTTTTTTCATTTGTGACCTTGAAATAGGGACAAAACCAAAAGAGAACATGCAGTGCAGCTAGGTACCCTTTAGATTTAGTGCAGAGAGAACTAATCCGTCTGTTTATGGTTCTTTTTTTGTCCCCTGATAACACTTAGTTAAAAGACACATGCTTCAACCTTCAAGATAAATTATCCTTTCAGTTCTTAATGGTTGTAAGTGATAAAATCCAAGAGCAAATCAGTGTGTGCATTAAAACTCGTGACATCTATGCCTTTGACTTGCTGAATGATTATCAATATATTAAAGGTTAAATGCTTATGTATACATTTATACATAGGCGGAGTTTGTGAATGTACATGTCACTGCTCTCAACATTTGAGTGCTGTATTTGAACACATGGGTAGATGAGGCAGAAATAGTTCAGATGAGAAATAAAAATGAATAATTGTTCAAGACAAAGAATTTGATGTCATATTTAACACATTTAATGTCACGGTTGTCCTAACAAAAACAGAAAATTTGGAGAGGGGGAACTAATTTCACAAAACATATTTCTGCTCTATAAACAGTATTTTAATGTGCATTTTGGAAAAGTGCTACAGGCAGCCTCAATAAGCACACATTGGAACTTTTTTCTAAGAAAGAGTTCAAGCTGATGTTTCACTAACTTAATTTTTTGCCCCTTATTTCAACACATTAAATATATTCACTGATTAAGAGTGCTGCATCTGTTCTCAGAAACTATGTTTTGGGACTTTTTTAGGTTATGTGGTAATAATCCATTGTCCATGAGAGCACATTCACGGAGATATCTATAAACAAAAACAAAAATTCCTTTTTTTTTGCAAATGTTCTCATACAAGATAGGTTGAGTCTTCTATTCCCACCAGTGAGGTCAACAAACATATAAGAAACATAGTGAGATGGTGAGATTTCAACAACACATTTCATCTTTGTTTTAAGCTGTATATAAATTTGCTGCTATACATTTTTCTGAATAAATATTACTTATCTATACTTATTTATATCAGAGGATTGACCTAAAATCACTGCCAGAAAGAGAAATTCCACCTTAAACTGTGAAAATTCTAAAATTAAATTTGGTTTTTCAAAGGACTGGACATGGGTGGGCAAATTAAAAGTGGATATGATTCTTGGGCTTAAGCTCTGAAAGTCATCATGGCTGGGCAAGAAAATGGTACAAGAAAAGAAAAGACATCTGTCTCCATATTAACTGGTAAAAGGAGTAAGAGCCAAAGTGGAAAGTTTCAAGTTTGACAGGAAAAGATGGCAAAAAAAATAATAATAATAAATAATTAAAATACCAGAGTTGACACAATGCCTCTTCCAAATACCAAAAATAAACTCTAAAAGGACATTACAATTATTATTTAATGTTCCTATTAGTTAGCATTCTCTAAAGAAACAGAACCAATGAGGTATCAATAGATGACTGATAGAGAGATGAATAGATTTATTATGAGAAGTAGCTTACACATCCCTAGGGCATAAACTAACTTTGTAAAAAATGATGTCCTGGTAACTATTGTACAGTCAGGTGGGGAAAGGTGTAAAATATTAACTAGTTTAGAAAAGAGAGATAGAATAGAAAGAATACTAGAAGGAAGATTAGAATGAATTGTTTCATGCTGCATTGTGACGTTAAAACCTATGTAAACACATACACAAAGTTTTACATTCACTATTTGTGTATATACACATGCGTATACTCATACACACATAAGTATGGACACCTTGCTACCATACAAAACAGATAAAGCAGGGAAATGCACATAAATTTGTAGCATATCAATAAGACAAAGAACTCACCTTGAAGGACCTCCTGAGAGTTAAAGCTTAGAAAATTGGAGCATCAGAAGAAATAATAATTGTAATTGTAACAATTTTCTGAAAAAATAATCAAGAATCTATAAATGCATACTGACAGAAATTAATGAGAGAAAAGGAAAAGATCTTGCTTACCATATAGTACCATATAGTACCAGATCTTGCTTACCATAATGATTTCTGGGCAGATAGTCAAAAGGACCCACAGGACTTCAGAGAGCATATTCACAAAAGTCTTTATAAAGTCAAAGGACATAGAAATAATGTGCAAACAAGAATCAATAGACTGAGAGACTTCCAGACACAGTTCCCCAGAATTGTGCACACATGATGTATTTCATCTCTGGAATATAAACTTCATGGCCTGTCTGAGGCATCTTGGTTTTAGAAGAGCTTCCCTAGAAGAGCTTCCCAAATGTTCCCAGTGGGATCTTTTACACCCTAGTATAGTTACACAATCATGACAAGCTGTGTAGCATGTTACACCATGTGTAAGTGATCAATATGCACAGCAGCCTGGTGACTCCAGGAAATTTTCAAACTTTAAATAGCACACATAAATCATTAGTTAGGACTCTCAATCTTCTCTTAGGCAAGAGTCAATATGAAACTTCCAGGCATACCTGGAGACAAGCACTGAGTTGTTCTAGACCAGCAGAAAATAATTTACACAGAGACTGATATAAAGCAGGAATAATAGAGTTAAAAATAACACCACTTAGAAACTATCATAATAATTGAATAAGACAAAATCATGAGTGGGACCTAACCTCATGGGTAAAAGTTTAATGAGGAGCAGGATATTTATATAGTCTCAAAGTAGTTCCCCCTGAAGTACTTTTTTATAACAAGGAGAAACTAGAAATTTTACAGTGGATGAACCTACTGATATCACCTTAGGCAAATCATCAAAGTTAACATCATCAGTAATGGGACAAGCTGACAGCATGTGCCCCCTTATCAGTCATTGAGAAGGACATAGCATCACTTCTGTGACACTGCTGTCTAAGATGTATCATTTGAATGGAATCATTAGCAAGTGTGAATCAAAACCAAACTGAGGGATAGTCTACAAAATAACTGGTCTGTAATTAAAAAAAAAAAAAAAGTCAAGCCCATGAAAGCTAAAACAAACAAACAATGAGTTCTTATAAAATAAAGAAGACTAAAGAAATACAGCAAACAAATGTAGACCTGAACTGGAACCAGCACTGGGGGGAAAATAGCTAACAACTACATTAATAGAGAAATTAATGAAATTTGAACATGTATAACTGAGTTGATAAAATCACTGTATCAATGTTCTAATTAATGATTTTGATCATTGTACCATGGTTGCAGATTCTTAGTAAATGCATTCTGAAACAGTTAAAGGTATAGAATGTTAGCAGCATGGCCTTATCTCCCTCTCTAGCTGAAACACCCTGACCCATGATCACCCACATAGCTGAATTAAACATAGTACTACATGTACCCTCTAGGATTGATTCTCTGGCTCAGAATTAAGCAATGTTGAAAATATCCAGAGAACTAAATAAATGATATTTAGTATAACTTTTCAGTTTAATCACACAGGATAAAATAACATGTTAAGTATTGACTATTTAAATTCTTATGATTTATAGCAATGATAGTTTAGGTAGTCCTAACCATTTCAGTATTCTTACCTTGAGAAACCCATGAATAGTATGAAAAGGTAAAATGATAAGATACTGAAAGAGGAACTTCCCAGGTTGGTAGGTGCCCAATATGCTACTGGAGGTCAGTGGAGAAATAACACCAGAAACAATGAAGGGATGGAGCCAAAGCAAAAACAATACCCAGTTGTGGATGTGACTGGTGATAGAAGCAAGGTCCGATGCTGTAAAGAGCAATATTGCATAGGAACCTGGAATGTCAGGTCCATGAATCAAGACAAATTGGAAGTGATCAAACAGGAGATGGCAAGAGTGAACGTCGACATTCTAGGAATCAGTGAAATAAAATGGACTGGAATGGGTGAATTTAATTCAGATGACTATTATATCTACTACTGCGGGCAGGAATCACTTAGAAGAAATGGAGTGGCCATCAGAGTCAACAAAAGACTCTGAAATGCAGACTCTTGGATGCAATCTCAAAAACGACAGAATGATCTCTGTTCGTTTCCAAAAAACCATTCAATATCACAGTAATCCAAGTCTATGCCCCAACCAGTAATGCTGAAGAGGCTGAAGTTGAATGGTTCTATGAAGACCTACAAGACCTTTTAGAACTAACATCCAAAAAAAGATGCCCCTTTCATTATAGGGGACTGGAATGCAAAAGTAGGAAGTCAAGAAACACCTGGAGTAACAGGCAAATTTGGCCTTGGAATATGGAATGAAGCAGGGCAAAGGCTAATAGAGTTTTGCCAAGAGAACACACTGGTCACAGCAAACACCCTCTTCCAACAACACAAGAGAAGACTCTACACATGGACATCACCAGATGGTTAACACTGAATTCAGACGGATTATATTCTTTGCAGCCAAAGATGGAGAAGCAGTCAGGAAAAAAAAAAAAAACAAAAACCGGGAACTGACTGTGGCTCAGATCATGAACTCCTTATGCCAAATTCAGACCTAAATTGAAGAAAGCAGGGAAAACCACTAGACCATCCAGGTATGACCTAAATCAAATCAATCATACACGTGATTATACATGGAAGTGAGAAATAGATTTAAGGGACTAGATCTGATAGACAGAGTGCCTGATGAACTATTGACGAAGTTTTGTAACATTGTTCAGGAGACAGGGATCAAGACCATCCCCATGGAAAAGAAATGCAAAAAAGCAAAATGGTATTCTGAGGAGGCCTTACAAATAGCTGTGAAAAGAAGAAAAGCAAAAACCATGGGAGAAAAGGAAAGATATAAGCATCTGAATACAGACTTCCAAAGAATAGCAAGGAGAGATAAGAAAGCCTTCCTCAGCGATCAATGCAAAGAAATAGAGGAAAACAACAGAATGGGAAAGACTAGGGATCTCTTCAAGAAAATTAGAGATAACAAGGGAACATTTCATGCAAAGATGGTCTCAATTAGTAGTGGCCACAGGAGTAGAAAAGGTCAATTTTCATTCTAATCCCAAAGAAAGGCAATGCCAAAGAATGCTCAACTACTGCACAATTGCACTCATCTCACATGCTAGTAAGGTAATGCTCAAAATTCTCCAAGCCAAGCTTCAGAAACATGTGAACCATGAATTTCCAGATGTTCAAGCTGGTTTTAGAAAAGGCAGAGGAACCAGAGATCAAATTGCCAACATCCACTGTATCATGGAAAAAGCAAGAGAGTTCCAGAAAAACATCTATTTCTGCTTTATTGACAATGGCAAAACCTTTGACTGTGTGGATCACAATAAACTGTGGAAAATTCTGAAAGAGATGAGAATACCATACCATCTGACCTGCCTCTTGAGAAATCTATATGCAGCTCAGGAAGCAACAGTTAGAACTGGACATGGAACAACAGACTGGTTCCAAGTAGGAAAAGGAGTATGTCAAAGCTATATATTGTCACCCTGCTTATTTAACTTACATGCAGAGTACATCATAAGAAACGCTGGACTAGAAGAAGCATAAGCTGGAATCAAGATTTCCGGGAGAAATATCAATATCAGATATGCAGATGACAACACCCTTATGGCAGAAAGTGAAAAGGAACAAAAAGTCTCTTGATGAAAGTGAAAGTGGAGAGTTAAAAAGTTGGCTTAAAGCTCAACATTCAGAAAACGAAGATCATGGCATCTGGTCCCATCACTTCATGGGAAATAGATGGGGAAACAGTGGAAATAGTATCAGACTTTATTTTTGGGGGCTTCAAAATCACTGCAGATGGTGAGTGCAGCCATGAAATTAAAAGACGTTTACTCCTTGGAAGAAAAGTCATGACTAACCTAGATAGCATATTGAAAAGCAGAGACATTACTTTGCCAACAAAGGTCCATCTAGTCAAGGCCATGGTTTTTTCCTGTGGTCATGTATGGATGTGTGAGTTGGACTGTGAAGAAGGCTGAGCACCGAAGAATTGATGCTTTTGAACTGTGGTGTTGGAGAAGACTCTTGAGAGTCCCTTGGACTGCAAGGAGATCCAACCAACCATTCTGAAGGAGATCAGCCCTGGGATTTCTTTGCAAGGAATGATGCTAAAGCTGAAACTCCAGTACTTTGGCCACCTCATGCGAAGAGTTGATTCATTGGAAAAGACTCTGAGACTGGGAGGGGTTGGGGTCAGGAGGAGAAGGGGAGGACAGAGGATGAGATGGCTGGATGGCATCACTGACTCGATGGACATGAGTCTGAGTGAACTCCGGGAGTTGGTGATGGACAGAGGGGCCTGGCGTGCTGCGATTCATGGGATTGCAAAGAGTCGGACAGGACTGAGTGACTGAACTGAACTGAACTGAATGACAGAAATGGTATGGACCTAACAGAAGCAGAAGATATTAAGAAGAGGTGGCAAGAATATACAGAACTGTACATAAAAGGTCTTCACGACCAAGATAATCACAATGGTGTGATCACTCACCGAGAGCCAGACATCCGTGAAGATGTGGAAACAGTGTCAGACTTTATTTTTTTGGGCTCCTAAATCACTGCAGATGGTGACCACAGCCATGAAATTAACAGATGCTTACTCCTTGGAAGGAAAGTTATGTCTAATCTAGATAGCATATTCAAAAGCAGAGACATTACTTTGCCAACAAAGGTCCATCTAGTCAAGGCTATGGTTTTTCCAGTGGTCATGTATGGATGTGAGATTTAGAATGTGAGGAAAGCTGAGGGCTTAAGAATTGATGCTTTTGAGCTGTGGTGTTGGAGAAGACTCTTGAGAGTCCCTTGGACTGCAAGGAGATCCAACCAGTCCATTCTAAAGGAGATCAGTACTGGGTGTTCATTGGAAGGACTGATGCTAAAGCTGAAACTCCAATACTTTGGCCACCTCATGGGAAGAGGTGACTGCATCACTGATTCAATGGACATGAGTTTGGGTGAACTCTGGTAGTTGGAGATGGACAGAGAGGCCTGGCATGCTGCAATTCATGGGGTCACAAAGAGTTGGACACGACTGATCGACTGAACTGAACTGAACCATTTCATTATTACACATAATACTGGATGATGGGAATGCAAAGAAATGACCATGGTGCTCATCTTCTAAAGAGGACTAGAACATACAGGAAATCTTGTTATTCAATTTAGATGAATTGATTGGGGGAAAAAAAGTGTTAAACTGCCAAATGAATTGTTGAATAGTGTTGGCTAATTTTAGGTCTTTTAAAATAAAATCCTACATAAAGGATTTATTTGCTATGAACTACTATTGATAAATCAATTCACATTTCTTTTAAAATGAACCATTCAAAATCCCATTTAATGAGAAGGAAATGTGTCTTAGAGATTTTAGAGATCACTCAACTAGCCATAACAAGATTGAGGAACAAACTTTTGTCTGATTCCAGTATCAGCACTTTAAATCACTGTTATATACTTTCTTATGTCCAGTAAATCCAGCAGTTCATAAAATGTGGAATATTGTGAAAATGAAGCTGTGACTGTTACAGACCTGGATGCTAAGAGATCTAACAGCTCCTACTCTCTCTCTCTGGGGATGCCTGCTGTTATGCTGTAAATAAACACAGCTACACTATTGAATAGAGGAGTACCAAGGTGTCAGACCGGCAAATATAGTCTTCAAGGACCTCTCAGTCTAGCTAAGCAACATGATGAACACAGTCAAGTAAATGAAGAAATTATTGAGATTACTGAAAAGAGCTAAAGATTAATCTATTTTACTAATCAAATGGAATCTGTACTCTTATGTTCCAAATGTCCAAAATAGGAATATTGGGGCTTTCCAGGTAGTTCAGTCAGTAAAGAAACTACCTCTGGTGAATGAGACCCAGGTTTGATCCCTGGGTTAGGAAGATCCCCTGGAGAAGGAAATGGCAAACCACTCCAGTTTTCTTTCCTGGAAAATACCACGGACAGAGAGGAGCCTGGTAAGCTGCTGTCTGGTCAGTCCCTAAGAGTCAGGCACAACTGAGTGACTAACACTTTCACACTTTCACTAGGTAGAATAACAGGTCAAATGATACATTTATGGAAATTACACATATATGGGGAGGGAGTGAGAACAAGAACAAGAGAGAAGCTTCCAAATATTAAAATAGTGCTAGTAAATAAAAATTTAGATAAATAAGATAATGAAGAATGGACAATATTCCTTCTCTGCATAAATTCTAGTGAAGTCAATAGTTTTTGATCTTGACATAATTCTAAGAATAATTTTATCAAAGTTTATTTGAAATATAAGAAACAGAAGACTGAACAAAACAGCACCAGAAACTTGTTTTCTGCTCAAGCTGCATATATCACAGTATCTCTAGGACAGAGATCTTACGTTTGCCCTTTCCTGTGCCTAACAGTGGAACCTCACATCCAGGACCAAGGGCCAATTAAGGATAGAATATAGCCCACCATTTCTTTTCCATGGGGATGGTCTTGATCCCTGTCTCCTGTACAATGTCACGAACCTCCGTCCAAAGTTCATCAGACACTCTATCTATCAGATCTAGTCCCTTAAATCTATTTCTACTTCCACTGTATAATCATAAGGGATTTGATTTAGGTCATACCTGAATGGTCTAGTGGTTTTCCCTACTTTCTTAAATTTAGGTCTGAATTTGGCATAAGGAGTTCATGATCTGAGCCACAGTCAGCTCCTCGTCTTGTTTTTGTTGACTATATAGAGCTTCTCCATTCTTTGGCTGCAAAGAATATAATCAATCTGATTTTGGTGTTGGCCATCTGGTGATGTCCATGTGTAGAGTCTTCTCTTGTGTTGTTGGAAGAGGGTGTTTACTATGACCAGTTCATTTTCTTGGCAAAACTCTATTAGTCTTTGCCCTGCTTCATTCTGTATACCAAGGCCAAATTTGTCTGTTACTCCAGGTGTTTCTTGACTTCATATTTTTGCATTCCAGTCCCCTATAATGAAAAGGATATATTTTTTGGGTGTTAGTTCTAAAAGGTCTTGTAGGTCTTCATATAACCATTCAACTTCGGCTTCTTCAACATTACTGGTTGGGGCATAGACTTGGATTACTGTGATACTGAATGGTTTGCCTTTGAAACGAACAGAGATCATTCTGTCATTTTTAAGATTGCATCCAAGTACTGCATTTTGGACTCTTTCATTGACCAGGTGGTGACTGTAGCCATGACATTAAAAGACTGTTACTCCTTGGAAGAAAAGTTATGACCAACCTAGATAGCATATTGAAAAGCAGAGACATTACTTTGCCAACAAAGATCCATCTAGTCAAGGCCATAGTTTTTCCAGTGGTCATGTATGGATGTGAGAATTGGACTGTGAAGAAGGCTGAGCACCAAAGAATTGATGCTTTTGAACTGTGGTGTTGGAGAAGACTCTTGAGAGTCCCTTGGACTGCAAAGAGATCCAACCAGTCCATTCTGAAGGAGATCAGCCCTGGGTGTTCTTTGCAAGGAATGATGCTAAAGCTGAAACTCCAGTACTTTGGCCACCTCATGCGAAGAAGAGTTGACTCAATGGAAAAGACTCTGATGCTGGGAGGGATTGGGGGCAGGAGGAGAAGGCGACGACAGAGGATGAGATGGCTGGATGGCATCACTGACTCAATGGACGTGAGTCTGAGTGATCTCCGGGAGTTGGTGATGAACAGGGAGGCCTGGCGTGCTGCGATTCATGGGGTCGCAAAGAGTCGGACACGACTGAGCAACTGAACTGAACTGAACTGATAGCCCACCATTTCCAGCCTTATCTGTATTTTTTTAGCTTCACAATATTTTTTATGACAGGCAAACTGTTCATCCTCAGCTAAAACTGAAAAAACCAAACAGGACAAAAACAATGAGAACAAAAACATTTCCATACATTTGAATGTGGGTTTAAAACTGATATTCTGAGAGACAGTGTATGTGTGTATTCATGTATATGTTTGGGATATTATTCAAACATAATGTGTCTGTGTGTGTCTGTGTGTGCTCAGATCTTATTCTTCTTTAGGACTGTATACATCCAATATAAGTTATAGATAAAGACAGTTTTATTCTTCCTTTCAATTTTAACTAAGTTTCTTTTTTACATATTTTAGTAATGGCTACATTGTTTAAATAACTGATAAGTCCCTACTGCCTGTGTTTGTATGTAGGATCTAGAGAAGCAGTCAGTCAAAAGACTTACCGTAAAGTAAAATACTTTAGATAAAGAATTACAAAGTACTATTGTTTATTTAGCATCCTTTTTGGAGCTTTGTCTTTGAGGAAGAAGTAAGTGTACATTGGGATTGGTATAGAAGATTAGATGTTAGGGAATTAAGAGTGGTTTTATATATTTCTATGTAAATAAGGGAATAAAAGCTATATTATATGGCATTTAATACATTTATTATTTCTTTTTATTAAGCTCATTATGGGTAACTTTTTCTAAAAATTAAAATGATAATCTCCATAAACTAATATCCCTCTGTACTCTTATAGAAAGAAAATATATAAATGTATATTGGATATCACCCATATATATATATATATATGTGTATATATATGTGTATATATATATACACACTCACATTTTTTATGTCCCTTTGAATCAAACCAATATATTAAATATTTCATGTTTTCATTATAAAACTAGTGATAATATTTCAAGGTTATTAAGAAAACATAAATATGCTTAAAGTTTTACATTTTCCTTATTAATCAAAAATACAATTATTTTAAAATTAGGTTTGAGGAGAAATTTTTGTTGTTTTCTATTATATTTTTGTTATGGAACTATAAAAATTTTAAAAACTAATTTCTCCCTTAATTTTAGCTGTAAATTTAAAATCTAGTAAAATATATTCAGGATAGTATTTTCTATTTTTATTTGCAAATTTGGGTCAATAGCATAAACACTTTTTAAAATACATTTTTCTATTAAGAATTTAGGGAATTTTATACATCTGCACAATTAATTAAAGCAATATTTCCAAATAGTAACAGAACATATAATAACTTTGGATGAATTAGGTACCACTTGATAGCTCTAACTTACTTGTAAAGAGTACTTTGGGATATTTACAAAACAATATATTTTATAATATGTAATATTCAATAATATAACCTAGATTTTTTAAGTCCTTATCAGGCTTAGGCATATCATTAAAACTTTCAAAACGTTTTAAGGCATATCATTAAAACTTTCAAAATGACAAATGATGCTCAAAATATTCTTTAACTTTCTGCTTAAAAGTTGTTCCATATATTTAATCAAATGTATGTCCAATAAATATAACAATAATTTCAGCAAATTATGTGACTATAAGGATTTTCATGAAAAATACTATTTAATCAGACAATATAACTCGGCTACTGAGGAATATGATTAAAATCTTATTATTTTTTTTATCTAATGACTGATTAGTCAGAAAAACAAAAAGAAAAATATTCTGAAATCATGAATCATTTAGGAGTAATGATTCTGATAATTCATCCAGTGGAACTTACACTGAATTTTATTACAGAATTACCATGCTATCTGGAAGAAATGTGAATTGGCTTTGAATGGTCTGAATTTGATATGGCAATATGAAACCACATGAAGTGATTACTTCAAAATGAACTAAAACAAGACTCACACAGGAAGGAAGGAGAGTATAAATTATCTTTTTGTAGATATGGAATAATATTTTTCTTAATTACATTGAGATATAACTGACATAAAACACTGTGTAAGTCTAAGATGTATAACGTGTTGATTTGATGCACATTCATTGCAGTATGATGACCAATTTAGGATTAGCTAGTACCTCATGATCTCACATAATTATTTAACATCATTTCATTTTGGTGGTCAGAACTTTTAAGATCTACTCTCATAGCAACAGAAAAGTATAAACTCTAATAAAGTTGTAGTAAGTAAATAGCATTTTTGCATTATTATTTTTAAAAGTAATAAAAGCTGGTATAAAAAACACAATAATTATAACTTTAAATCATGATTGTTCTAATTGAGAATATTATAAAGCTATATCAACTTTATTGTAAAGTGTTATTATATTATATTTTTAAAATCTGAATTAATGACATGAAACCTTTACTAATGAATGCTTTTATCCGTAAATTACTTTAATACAAAGTCCAGTTAACTTATAAAGTATATATTTTTAAACTTTACATGTATGAACATTTATACATACAGAAATGTACTGCACATAATATCACTGCAATCTGTGCATTATTCAGTACTTCAAGCTTTATATCAATAAATCACATATGTGTAGGTATATATTAATAATATATATTTTTCAAATAATAATTTAACCTACTTACATTAGAAATACTGCGGCTTAGTGTCTTTAGGTATTTCAATAGCAGAATTAGAATATACCCACTACCATATAAAGTTTTACTGGGTAGTGTTAATTTTGATATTCTCTTTTTGCTGGGTAAGCATTTACATTGAATAATAACTATCACAAAAATATATGAAGAATCATTTATGTACCCGAATTTATCCCCATGCATGATCATTTCCCTGGTGACTCAATGGTAAAGAATCTGCCTGCCAGTGCAGGAGATGTGGTTCGATCCCTGGGCCAGGAAGATCCCTTGGAGATGAAAACGTCAACCCACTCCAGTATTCTTATCTGGGAAATCCCATGGACAGAATAGTTTGGCGGGCTACAGTTCATGGAAGTCACAAAAGAGTCGACTGTGACTTGGCAATTAAATAACAACACAACATGAGCATTTCACCAGGACACATTCTAAAAATAGAATTATAGACTTACAAAAGATAATTGAAATTTTTAGTAACACATATCAGCAGATTGCCTTTCAAAGAGCCTACACAACCAAAAGTATATGGGATCATCCATTTAACTATAACCTTTCCAATATTTGAGTTTTAAAATATCTTCATGTATTAAATCTGAAGCTCACTTCTACTTTGTAAAATGTTTTCCACACTTAGTTCCTACAATACCGTCCCTGATTTCTTCTTACGTATCTGTATTTCCCTTGTTTTCTACAAGGTCCCTTTCTCATGGATGTTCACCTCAAGATTTTAGCCACAGTGCTATCGCTTTACTATTCTGCACTCTTCACCATGTCAATAACTTTAGGTATATAAAATCCTTTTTCCCCCTAAATTTCTATTGCTATCTCTAAAGATCTCCTAATAGACAGTCCCAGGCTAGAATGCATACTCCACATTCATGGGGAGATTGTCTTTTTTCCCCATCTTTTCCTCAAACCTTATCACTGTATCTGGCACATTGTAACCATAACACATAGAGCATAGGATTGCTGATTGAATGAATCAACAGTGGAACATGGAAAATTTACTAAAAATAAATCAAAAATAAATAATTATTCATTAGTTTATCAAAATATGAATTAATAATCATCCATTTGCCACTATCTCAGTTTGATTAATTTCCTACTGTAATGATTTTTTTCCTATATTAAAAAGAAGCTCATTTTTCCTTTTTCTCTTCCTCTCTCTGTTCTCATTACACCAAATCTCCTAGCAATTTTATTGCTTCTATACTTTCTATTCTTGTTTTAAACATTTGTTTTGGGTCTGTAACATCTAAGTGAGATAAATAAGGGTAGGAAGAAATTTGACTTTTAACTGATGCAGTCAGATTTAACATTCTGCCACTGCTGAACAACAAGTTTGCAGTATTTCATATAGTGCACTTTTAAAAAGTAAAAACTTCAAAACTATGTTATATAAAAGACATTCAGTTATAAAAGCAAGTATCCTCCCATCTGCTTTTCTATACTTGAATTTAAAAATAATAAAATCTTCCAAGTAATAAGAGAAGTTTTTAAGATATCACTAAAATTATAATTTTATTATAGGAGGGTTATACTGTATTTCTGAGGGTGTACCAAACTAGTTACGTGACCCTTCAAAAACAGAGAGTTGTGGAAGAAGTTAGTGAGATGCACAGAAGGCAAAATCAGTGATTCAAAGTATGAGAGCTCTGCAAACCATAATGGGTCCTTAGATGAAGGAGACAATTTGCAAAGAACAGGCAGAGGCCTCAAGGAACTAGGTGTGGCCCCCAGCTGACATTTACCAAGGACACAGAGACCTCAGAGCTACAACCACAAGGAGCAGATGCTAACAATCTGAATGGGTTTGGGATTGGGTTCAATCTCAAAGCATTCAAAAATAAAAACCAACAAGCAAACAAAAAACCTACTAACATCTTGATTTTAGCATAATGAGACATGTACTAGACTTCTGACCTACAGAATAGGAGATAAAAAATATTTTTAAGATGCTAAATTTGGTAACATTTTTTTCAGAGTATGAAACATGTGTTTATTACTGTAAGCATTAATAATTAATTTTCTATTTACTACTAATGTAAAAAAATTAAATAATACCATTTATTTATTATGAATATACAAAGGTGTGATAAAGTACATGTACTGATTAGTGGTTATATTCCATTTTTTTTTCTTAATTTTACTTTATTTTTAAACTTTACAATATTGTATTGGTTCTGCCATATATCGAAATGAATCCGCCACAGGCATACATGTGTTCCCCATCCTGAACCCTCCACCCTCCTCCCTCCCCATACCATCCCTCTGGATTGTCCCAGTGCACCAGCCCCAAGCATCCAGTATTGTGCATTGAATCTGGACTGGCAACTCGTTTCATATATGATATTATACATATTTCAATGCTATTCTCCCAAATCATCGCACCCTCTCCATCTCCCACAGAGTCTAAAAGACTGTTCTATACATCAGTGTCTCTTTTGCTGTCTTGTATACAGGGTTAATGGCACCACCCCACTCCAGTACTCTTGCCTGGAAAATCCCATGGACGGAGGAGCCTGGTATGCTTCAGTCTATGGGGTCGTGAGGAGTCGGACACGACTGAGCGACTTCACTTTCACTTTTCACTTTCATGCATTGGAGAAGGAAATGGCAGCCCACTCCAGTGTTCTTGCCAGGAGAATCCCAGGGACGGGGGAGACTGGTGGGCTGCCGTCTATGGGCTCGCACAGAGTTGGACACGACTGAAGCAACTTAGCAGCAGCAGCAGCAGCATACAGGGTTATCGTTACCGTCTTTCTAAATTCCATATATATGCATTAGTATACTGTATTGGTGTTTTTCTTTCTGGTTTACTTCACTCTGTATAATAGGCTCCAGTTTCATCCACCTCATTAGAACTGATTCAAATGTATTCTTTTTAATGGCTGAGTAATACTCCATTGTGTATATGTACTACAGCTTTCTTATCCATTCCTCTGCTGATGGACATCTAGGTTGCTTCCATGTCCTGGCTATTATAAACAGTGCTGCGATGAACATTGGGATACACATGTCTCTTTCCATTCTGGTTTCCTCAGTGTGTATGCCCAGCAGTGGGATTGCTGGATCGTAACTTTTTATTGCAACAATAGAATACTAACACAGTTACACAAGACCAAGGGCATAATAAAACAAGCACCTTTTTTTCTTATCCAGTTCAAGAACTAGACTTCCCTGTAGAACAGACAGTAAAGAATCTGCCTGCAACGCAGGAGACCCAGGTTTGATCCCTGGGTCAGGAAGATCCCTTGGAGAAGGAAATGGCAACCCACTCCAGTATTCTTGCCTGGAGAATCCCATGGACAGAGGAGCCTGGCAGGCTATAGTCCAGGAGTTGTAGAGTCGGATATGACTGAGTGACTAACACGCTCAAGAACTAGAAATAGAATCTTTTCCGACAAGTCTCTATTACAAACAAAGGATGGAAAGATGAAGTGTATCTCAGAGCTTCTGGATAGGGATCGACTTAAGTTTCAGAGCATTAGAACTTAACACTGTTGGTGCATATGCCAGGATTAGTTGAAACAACATTTTGTTCTAAAAATTTTTGGACTTGCTACACAATTTCCGGTAATTGGTACACCTAGAGAGTCAGACAATAAAAACAATGGCATATTAGCAGGGAACTTAGTGCATCACCAAGGAGGTAAAATATGAAAATGAATCTAGCTGATGCTGGAAGAAAACACTGAATGTATGAATTCTCCTTTCAGGGTCTGCATTAAGAAACTTTTCTGTACATTGATGTATTTGTTTATTAATTTTGCAAAAAATCTAATCAAGTATGGAAGAGTGCTTAGGAGATAATTAAATATAAACATATGATCATGAAGAGTCAGCTATAACATGAAATAATGAGCAATTCAAATAATGAAATGTCTGATTAACAAAAGCATCTTTTATATGAGGACAGTTATCAAAAGATCATAAGGCATTTATGAGGAATGCAACTGCTCAATCAACAGAAAGAAATCAAGCACTTATCCCTCCCTACAAAAACACTATGCAGAAATCTTGAGGGCTTCAAATTTTATTGGAATTTTAATAAAAATGATTCCCTTATATTCCTTTGATTTATTTCCTAGTATAATACTATGAATTCTAATTCATTGTTCATTTACCTTTGGACTTACATTGTACTTTATATGTTCTGAAGTTTGCAAATCAACAATATATTAATATTATGCAATGCTTATAAACCCTGTATTCTCTAAATTAGTCATAGCTTCCTTCCTTCTAATTATTTGTTACTAATCATCACTCAAAGCTAAAAGACTCTTGTAATCTAGGCAGGCAGAGCCCTTCTCTTCAAAGACTGATTTCAAGGGTACAATTCTTCCTGAATTCTTAAGTAAATGGGAGCAAATATATAATATAACATAAAACTATAGCTGCAGGTCATTTTAACTTAGAACAACCTGTACATACTCCAAAAAATTAAAATCAATATGAGTTATCTACCTTAAAACTCAAGACACATTTATATGAGTAAGAATACTACTAAAAAAGGGTAGAGTGATGAAATTTTGTGAAAATAAGAAATACTGGTTAATTATAAATTGGAAAGATCACACATCTGAATGCTGCCTGGTTAGAATAAGGGTTGGGGGAAGAGAGTAACAATGATTAAGACAGTATCTATTAGTTGTAGCATGTCGTCTGTTTATGCTCTCTGTAGCAGAGACAGCAACTCACATGTCCATTTACATGATGTGGTATGAATAAACAAGAACATTCAAAAGAAAAAAGGAATCAATGTAAGGGATAAGAGAAAAAAAAAAGAAACACTGAACAGAAAACATAAGATAATTATTTCTGATGTAAAAATTGCTAAAGATAAACAAGTACTAGTTTGATTTCTATTTATCTTATTGCAATGTTTTGAACAGAGTTGAGTTACAATGATGCAAATATAAGTAGCAATTAATATTATACTTGCATATTACACTACACATTTATTACTTTAGATATATTTGTATCTATGGCGTGCTCTTGTTTTAGCAAATTATAAAGATTTAATTTCTAGATTCAAGTTTAATATATGTTACTTGTGATATATCTCTTCATAGGGAAATAATAAAAGGAGAGGTAACTGGTGATTCAAACGTAATTGTTACGATATTATATATTGTATTCTCTAGATTTAGCAACTATTGCCTAAACAAAAAATTTATATAGGATTTATACCTTTGTTTTCTCCCCAAGATAACATATGTAATCTTAGAAAACAAAGTATGGGGGATAGAAGTAAAGATAGTCACAGTTGAAAGTGTGATCTGGGAAAACATGAGATAATCTGAATAGAGTAAAGGAGGAGAGAATCTTAGCATACACTCTCAAGACAAGGATACTCTAGGTTAGGTGTATAATCAGATAACATAATACAAATGTTACATAAGTTATATTATTTGATTGGTGTATTAACATTAAGGAGCTGGATGTCTGGAGAGAAAGTGGAAAATGGTACACCTGCATAAATCTATGACTACAAAAATTATTTTTTCTAGTTCCTTGGTAATTCAACATTCCATGAAATCTGAGATGAAATTCAGCAATAATAAAGAAAAATAAGAATACTTTATATGCTTTAGTTATATTTTTTAGGTGTCTCAGAAACAATATAAAGCATGCTTTAATATGACAAATGAAACTACAAAATTTGTTAAATTAACTTAATGGCAATTAAGTAACAAAAGTTGTCCAACAACAAAACATAAAGAAAGAAAGAAAGTGAAGTTTCTCAGTCGTGTCCGACTCTTTGCAACCCCATGAACTGTAGCCTACCAGGCTCCTCTGTCCATGGGATTCTCTAGGCAAGACTACTGGAGTGGGTTGCCATTTCCTTCTCCAGGGGATCTTCCTGACCTAGGGATCGAACCTGGGTCTCCTGCATTGCAGGCAGATGGTTTACCCTCTGAGTCACCAGGGAAGCAATATAATACCAAGTTGTCAAATAACAGAGATATGGAATGGTCTATATGTGAAATATCTAGCTATTGTTGTATACTTGTTGAACCTCAAATTAAACTTGTTAAAAAATTAAAGGATTATATTTAGAATTTCACAGAAAGATAACCAGCTTCAATTCTTTCATAAAACATACCTAATGATTCTGTACCTCACTACAGTTGGAAGACTTGATCATCATTTACTGATGATTACTACGGCCCTGAAGTAGTACTTTATAGAAAATGGTTATTTTCTATATAACATTCCTCACTGCTGGCAAGTATTCTTAAAGAAACTTCATGGGTTAAGATGAATAACATAGTGAATATTAGTGTCTTCTTTTTATCCGAGAGGGCAGCAGAGACAAACGGCTTTGTCTCTAACCCTTCATTCAGGCATAACACAGAATCACTCCCTGAAGACTGTAGGCCTAAGTAGTTACTATAACTGGAATTTTCTTATCTTGGTTCAAGAGATAAGAGAACATTGGGCACAAGAGATTTTTGCAAAAGTGATAACCTTTTGGGTAATAGCACTACTAACATATTTGCATTATTTTTTTCATAGCTTGTATCTAAGACTATGCAAAATAGGCACAAAATATGTGAATGCACACATTTAGACACTGATGTTAAATGTAGATTATGACATTATTCTCAGTGAAGAATTTTCATACTATTATACTCAATTTCTAAAAATCAAAGAGAAAAGGCTTTCCCAGAACAAAGATGTCTTAGCTGTGTCAGATGCACAACTTATCACTGTCAATGCCTATACCTACTCTTCTTTTTTCCTCTTGGGCTCAAAGAAACAACTTTACCTCTTTTTATCAAAAATAAACACATTTATCTACTCTTGACTCAAACTCCATCCAACTTCAAAGAATCTTACATTTACTATCCATCTCTTCATAAGTAGGGAACATTTGTAGATATAAGATTTCTGGAGAAAAGAATATACATTTACAAATATGCTGTCTGTAATTACCAGTTGCCTTCTAAAAGGTTGACCCATTTTATGATCCCCAAAATAATCATAACAGTTTCCTTCTAGGCCACATATTCAGTGTCAAAATAAATGCTATTGTCTCTTTTGAAATGTGCTGACTACATGAAAAATGTCAATTACGTGCCATTCTGTTATATTTCTCTTACTATAATGGTTCCAACAATTGCTCATACATTTCTGGTTAATTGCTGTTTATGCATTATTTTTTAAACTATTCATTTCAAAGAGTGCTTCAGATAAGAATCTTTACATGTATATAATGTGTGTGTGTATGTACACACATATATATATACATAATACATATATGTATGTACACACAATATTCTTTAAAGTTATCATAGAAGAATTCAATCTCAAATTATTTCTACTAATCTCTAAACAATCTTTTAGGATCTCGGAAATAAGAACTAACCTTTGCGTCTCACTTTTCTCCTCTAAAAAATTAAATGAGTTAACATATTCAACCTACTTAGAATAAAGATTGGCAGAGCAGAGGCATTTAATAAATGTTAATAATAAAATAAAAAATATTTTATCATCATTGCCTAAAAGGCAATTAAATACATTTTTACCGACAGCATTTTGAAATAGTTATTTTTTTAAGTTGGCGCTGGCTCTTTTTCTCTAAAACAGAATTTTATTTTAAAAAATATAGACCAATGTATTAATATTTAATTTAATGGCTTCTAGAATTTGAACCTTCAATCTTTAGCATCACAACACTATAAATGTTCTCTCATTTCTCTATCACATTAAAATTTAATTTGTTTTCTAGTGTATAGATATACTTCTTTTTGCCTAGACTACATATTTATGAACCAAGTATGAAATTTTCCCAGGATGCTTTAGATCTTAGGACAAAGATTTTGATAGCATATAAATTGGTACACTTATTTTATTAATTGTGATATAAATATTCTTTCATTTTTTACATTCCGTGAAAGTATTTTAATGAAGTACAGTTGATTTACAATATTATACCATTTTCAGGTGTACAAAATTCAATATTTTTATCAATTACAATTTAAAGTTATTACAAAATAATGACTATATTTCTCTCTGCTGTATAATATTCCTTACTGCTTATTTATCTTATACATAGTAGATTGTGTCTATTAATCCACTACCCTCCTCTCACCCACCCTCTTTCCCTCTCATCATTGTTAACCTCTAGTTTGATCTCTACATCTGTGAGTCTTGTTTGTTTTTCATATATATATATATGTATATGTATATACATCTGCTTACTTTTATTTAAATTTTCCACATATAAGTGGTGGGTGGTAATAGAGTATATATTTCTGTGTCTAACATTTCACTAAGAAAAATACTCATTAAGTCTGTTCACGTCATTACAAATGGCAGTTTCATTCTTTTCTATGGTTGGGTAGTATTCCATTATATATCCAGGAATCAGGAGATTTTGCAGATGTAAAACTGGACACACATTAAAATATTCTGTTTGATATAATGATAAGTTTGCATAAAGCACTTCTGCTGCATGCCAAAATGCCATGATGTCTGGGGGAAGAGTGCTATTGTGATCACTTTAGTTGGGAAAAGAACTAGCGCCTTTCTCATGAAATATTCTTTTTACATGAAAAATTACTGACAGAAGAAAATGCTTAATATTCAGAATTGGTTATTATACAATCATTGTCTTCCAAATGAATGGCTACTTTAAGGGAAACAAATGATGATAGTATGCTTTGCCAATGACAAAATTTGAATTGAAAAATTTTGAAAAACTGCTATAATTAATTTAAGAGCTCTGGATACTTAAAGACTATACTGACAAAACTGATGGTAATGTTAATCGATGTTATATTTTTATCATAAACTATATCAACTTTGACAGATCTGCATTACTTCCAGAACTAATATTTTCTAACCAACAAAAGTACAATGTTACAAAATCATTCATTAGTAAAAGAGCATTTCAAGGTGAAAAATAGATGAATGGATTATAACATAACAAATTATAACATTATCACAGATATCATTTCAGATTTCATTTTGCAACTAACATTTTAAGGAAATATTATTTATCAAATTATAGTGTAGTAGCCAAGAAGAATATCACAGGTATCTGAAAATAAATGTGCCTCCCTTTACTAAGTTCATATCAGAGTGAGGCCAGGTTTTCTTTATACACAGAAAAATGTATTGCAACAGACTGAATACAGAAACAGCTTGGAGAATCCTACTGTGTTCTATTAAACTAGGTACTAAATAGATTTGAAACACTATAAAATTTTGCCATCTTTCTCATTTCTGTTGTTTTTTTTGAAAATATAGATTTTAATAAAATGTTATTTACATTCCCATAAAGTTTCATATAGCTATTTTCAGTGAATTATGAAATATTTATTTTTAGAAGTTTTATCTTCTAATATAATACATCTTGATAGATATGAATGAAATAAAAGTTATTTGGGGTCGACATCAATTACTGTGTAAAAGTACCCTCAGATCTAGAAGTTTGACCACAATCACTCAAATAAATAAGTAAATTATGGTAAGAGTAACCACCTTATTCTGAAAAGCCAGTTCACTGCAAAGTTGAAAGACCTAGTGTAACACTACCTCAATGGAAAACTCAGTCTGCAACTCACCTTGGACTATTAGTTTAGTGACAGTAATGACACCTACTATCAAGTTGCTACAAGAGGAGTAGGCCAGGCCTATATGAACTGCTTTTAAAAAATAAAACTAACTAGCTGTTATTGTGAAGCATACTGTTTGCAAATGTTTTTCTCTGTAATAAGGTATGTTTTCTACTCATCCTGAATCACATGGTCTGAATTTGGTAAGGGGGCTACATTAAAAACTTTGAGCTTCTGTTAGAAAGATGAAGGAAAGAACAGACTTGTTTATTAAAAAATGGTAACTACATATTTAAGCTAGTATATAGGATTTCTGAAATTCTAAATTAAGCTAAAAACATTTCTTGTTATTTTAATCATTTAAAATGCTACAACTGACCCCCCACCATGATATCTAACTTTATCCCTGAGCTTCTTTAAAATAGTACTTCTTTTCTTCATAGACAAAAGCAATGGTATATTAAAACTTGTCCCTAAACTCACAGCATAACAAAACTTTATAGAAAATGTTAACTCCTTGGAGTTGTAGATTAACAAAGAAAATTCTGAAGGTAATTGAATTTAGTTGAGACTCTAATCATTAACCAACTTTCGGCTTCAATATTGCTATTAATTTGTGATTGCATGCCAGTTGGTAAGGAATGAAACCAAAGAACGAAATTCTGTCACGATTTGTATAATTCCCAGTTAGTGATGGTTTAGTTCAAGATGGCAACTGTAACAAACAGGCCTCAAAACATATAATCAATTAGAAATGATAAAAGTTTAGTACTCAAGTGAAGTCCCAAATCTGTGTTCCATGTCTGTGACTGTCTCTCCAAGAAGCAGTCATTTGGCACTGAGTTCCCTGCATTCCATGGTTCTGCCATTTCAAGGCATGCTTTCTAAGTTTCCCATGCTGTTCTGCATGAAAACAGTGGGATAAAAGGAGTATGAAGATCACTTGTAAAAGAATCTTATGAAGGGGCATACATAATTTCTCCTAACACTCACTTGATTATCTGGAATTCCAGCTTGTTCCTGCAGTTGCTTAAATAAGGCTGCACATTAGTACAGCTGTGGGGCAGTGATAGGGGAAAGAAGTAGGCTAGCACAATGATTAGAGTGTTCATTAATAGATGAAGGACTTCCCTTATAGCTCAGTCGGTAAAGAATCTGCCTGCAATTCAGAAGGCCTGGGCTCCATTCCTGAGTCGGGAAGATCCCCTGGAGAAAGAAATGGCAACCCAGTTCAGTATTCCTGCCTGGAGAATCCCATGGATAGAGGAGCCTGGCAGGTCACATACAGTCTATGGTGTTGCAAGAGTCAGACATGACTGAGCAACTAAGCACACACACAGAACTAGATGAAAGAAGGACAACAGCCCCATAATCCTGGGCCTTACAAGGTTTTTCAACATTTCAATTTAGATTGAACAATTTGGTATCTACATGAGGATGAGGTCATATCCCTGGCATAAAAATATCATTAGTGGCATAAAATTCTAGTGGCTGTGTAGCAATCTTTCTATTTTGTATTATTTAATAGCAGTCTCAGAATAAAAGCTTACTCTTTTAAACCCATGAGAGTAATTGGCTGTAGGGGAAAAAAATAAAAGATGAGATTTAGTCAAAATCAGTTCAGTTCAGTTCAGTCACTCAGTCGTGTCTGACTCTTTTCGACCCCATGAATCGCAGCATGTCAGGCCTCCCTGTCCATCACTAACTCCCGGAGTTCTTTCAAACTCACATCCATCGAGTCGGTGATGCCATCCAGCCATCTTCATCCTGTGTCATCCCTTTTTCCTCCTGCCCCCAATCCCTCCCAGAATCACAGTCTTTTCCAATGAGTCAACTCTTCGCATGAGGTGGCCAGAGTACTGGAGTTTCAGCTTTAGCATCATTCTTTCCAAAGTCAAGTTGGCCTCATTCAAATACTAAAAATGAACTTTTAACTCATTTCACTTATTAAGAAGTCTTTTGGGTTTAAATCACTGTTTTTTTAATAGATGAATTGTTTATATAATATACTATAGGCTCACAGTTTGATTCTGTATGTATACAGATTAAAAAGAATGAAGTGAAATATATTTCAAGAGTAAGAAATCTACTAATGCAATTTTTTAGTGTACTGTAGTTCATCATTATTTATTCACTAATCATTAATCAAGAGTTACAGATTCATGTTATTTGAAATTTGCTATGCAACATATTTTTAGGAGCAAGTTACAGAAGAAAGCAATAAATTATATTTAGCACTGAAATCTGGCATCTTAATTTTTTTATTGAAAAATTTATTTCGGTAAATTTTTATGTCTTTTCTTACAAAGATGTCTCATTTTCAGCCACTTCTGATATTCAATATTTAAACATACATCACATTTTATTTAATCAGTTTGTTCTAAAATTCTCATATTACAAACTTTCTATAATCTATCTGGAGAAGACAATGGCACCCCACTCCAGTGCTCTTGCCTGGGAAATACCATGGATGGAGGAGCCTGGTGGGCTGCAGTCCATGGGGTCGCTAGGAGTTGGACGAGACTGAGCGACTTCACTTTCACTTTTCACTTTCAAGCATTGGAGAAGGAAATGGCAACCCACTCCAGTATTCTTGCCTGGAGAATCCCAGGGACAGCGGAGGCTGGTGGGCTGCCATCTATGGGGTCGCACAGAGTTGGACACGACTGAAGCGACTTAGCAGCAGCAGCATAATCTATCTGTCTATCATTACTGGATGTTGGGGATTAGGCCATTCCTGAAGGAAAGCATAGTTCAGCAGCAGGTCTCCTGCTCAAACAGAGTGAAGTGAAGTGAAAGTGGTTCAGTTGTGTCCGACTCTTTGTGATCCCATGGACTGTAGCCCACCAGGCTCCTCTGTCTGTGGAATCTCTAGGCAAGAATACTGGAGTGGATTGCCATTCCCTTCTCCAGAAATGAAAGTTGCTCAGTCATGTCCACCTCTTTGCAACCCTGTGAACTATACAGTCCATGGAATTCTCCAGGCCAAAATACTAGAGTAGGTAGTCTTTCCCTTCCCAGGGGATCTTCCCAACCCAGGGTTCGAACCCAGGTATCCTGCATTGCACGCAGATTCTTTACCAGTTGAGCCAAAAGGGATATTTAAAACAGAGTAGGAGATCTTTATTTTATTTCCTGTACAATTAAATCATCTTCAGTCTGCCGAGTATAGACAATGCTATTTGCTCAAAAAGTTCGTATATTAATATTACAATCTAGTTGTTCCACTTTGGCTTGTTCCATCAATAAGACAAAAAGAAAACCCACAGAACTGGACAAAATATTTGCAACCAAAGCAAGCAACAAGAAAGTAATCTCCAAAATATGCCAATAGCTCATTCAGCTCAATAAAGAAAATAATAAAAAAATGAGTAGAATATCTAAACAGACATTTCTGCAAAGATGACATATAGACTGCCAAGAGGCACAAGAAAAGATTCTCAGCATCACTAATTGTTAGAGAAATCCATATCCAAACTACAGTGAGGTATCACCTCACACCAGTTAGAATTGCCATCATCAAAAAATTACAAACAAAATATGCTAGAGAGGGTGCAAAGAAGAGGGATTCCTGCTACACTGTTGGTGGGAATGTAAATTAGTACAGCCACTATGCAGAACAGTATGGAGGTTCCATAAAAAAAAAAAACTAAAAATAGAGCACCATATAATCCAACAATCTCACTTCTGAGTAATCATCCATAACTTGAAAAACCCTAAATTAAAAGGATACATGTACCCCAATGTTCATCACAGTACTGTGTACAATAGCAAGAAAATGGAAGCAATGAAATGTCCATCATCGGGGGTACGCATACAGCAGCTGTGGTACCTAATAAATACAATGCAATATTGTTCATCCATTAAAAAGAATGAACCAATGCTGTTTGCAGTGACATGGATAGACTTGCATGAAGGAGACAGGAAGAATAAAAGAAAAGCGAGCCTCGGCAAGGGCCACAAAAGAAATTTGATAAACTGGATACTATAAGGGATGAGACTCTTGGAACAAGTCCAGAGGGAACAGTTCATAGTCTTGAAAACAAGATATGATCTTGGGGTTGGAAAACCAACCCCAGACTGTTTCTCAACTGGTGTCTCAGAGTCACATGTTTTACATATCTGGTGGAAAATCTATAGGTAAGAATATTGGTCTTAGTTACTGATTTGTTATTGATTACTGTTTCTTAGTTATTCAGTGGTTAATGATCACTTTGTTCTTTGGCCCTGAAGGCTACATGAGTTATTGCTTAACTCCCTGCATATTCTTTCATTCACAGCTGAGAGTATAATAAAGCTGGCTTGGATTCAGTTTTGGCACCTTCACCTTGGAGTGGTGTTGGTCCCCGAATCCTCACTTTTCACTGAATTCTTGTGTCTTGTTTCTCTTTCTCCCCGGTATCACGCTTTTGGAAACCCTGCTTGTTGAACCGGTCTCGATACTCGATACTCGATACAAGTAAATCAGACATGGAAAGACATATAATATGATATTGTTTGTATGTGGAATATAAAGAAATGGTATAAATTAATCTGTTACAGATTACAAATGAATCTAAAACAGACATTGAGTCACAGATGTAGAGAATAAACTTGTGGTTTCCAGTGTGGAAAGAGGAGAGTGGATGGATAAATTGGGAGAATAGGTTGACATATACACACTACTACATATAGAACATATAACTAATAGGAACCTACTGAATAGCACAGGAACTCTATTCAACGTTCTGTAATGACCTATATGGGGAAAGAATCTAAAAAGGAGTGGATATCTGTGTATGCATAACTGACTCATTTTTCTGTAAAGCAGAAACTAACACATTGTACATCAAATATGTTAGAAATTAAAAAAAACATCAATATGAAGAAACCAATATATATTCATAATTTTGGTTATAGAAGTAGGATTATACCACTTTCAACAGTTAGAAGCAACAGTTAGAGCCAAACATGGAACAACAGACTGGTTCTAAATCGGGAAAGGACTACATCAAGGCTGTACATTGTCACCCTGCTTATTTAAATTATATGCAGAGCACAAAAAGCAAAATGTGGGGCTGGATGAAGCAAAAGCTGGAATCAAGATTGCCAGGAGAAATATCAATAACATCAGATGTGCCGGTGACCACCCTTATGGCAGAAAGCCAGAAGGAGAACTAAAGAGCCTCTTGATGAAGGTGAAAGAGTAGAGTGAAAAAGCTGGCTTAAAATTCAACATTAAAAAACAAAGATCATCACCTGGTCCCATCACTTCATGGCAAATAGATGGGGAAACAATGGGAACGGTGACAGATTTTATATTCCTGGGCTCAAAATCACAGCAGATGGTGACTGCAGACATAAAATTAAAAGATGCTTCCTCTTTGGAAGAAAAGCTATGACAAACCTAGACAGTGTATTAAAAAACAGAGACGTTACTTTGTTAACAAAGGTCCATCTAGTCAAAGCTATGGTTTTCCCAGTAGTCATGTATGGATGTGAGAGTTGGACCATAAAGAAGGCTGAGCACCAAAGGACTGATGCTTCTGAACTGTGGTGTTGGAGAAGACTCTTGCGAGTCCCTCGGATGGCAAGGGGATCAAACCAGTCAATCCTAAAGGAAAATCTATCCTGAATAGTCATTGGAAGGACTGATGCTGAAGCTGAAGCTCTAATACTTTGGCCACCTGATTCGAAGAGCTGACTCATTTAAAAAGACCCTGATGCTGGGAAAGATTGAAGGCAGGAGGAGATGGGGAAGACAGAGGACAAGTTGGTTGGATGGCATCACCGACTCAATGCACATGAGTTTGAGCAAGCTCTGGGAGACAGTGAAGGACAGGGAAGCCTAACATGCTGCAATCCATGGGGTCGCAAAGAGTTGGACACAACTGACCGACCGAACAATACCATTTCATTTCCCTTAATGAAAATGAAATAATAAGCATATTCTTTTACTTGAATTTATCAGTAAATATTTTGTATAATAACAATAACAATATTGATAATATAAACTGTAACCTTTCCTTGAGAAATTATTTTTCTAATTTCAAGTCTCTACTATTCTTTTGTCTTGTGTGTGTTAGTCACTCAGTCCTGTCTGACTCTTTGCAGTCCCAATGACTGTACCTGCCAGGTTCATCTGCCCATGGGATTCTCCAGGTAAGAATACTGGAGTGGGTTGCCAGTTCTTTCTCCAGGAGATCTTCCTGACCCAGGATCAAACCTGGGTCTCCCACATTGCAGGCAGATTCTTTACCATCTGAGCCACCAGGTAAGCCTTTTGTCTTTACTTGGTCTTAAATTTATTAACTTTGTTCTTAAATTTTAGAAATAATTAAAAGTATTTTAAATTTTAAAATGTTGGCAATAATTAGAAACTCTTTAAACTTATTTGAGTACTCATTGTGTAACTAAAGAGTGAGAATTTTGAACCTAATATATGTAGAATGGAAAAAAAACAAATATACATAGAGTGGAAACATGAATTAAGAATGTAATATTGTGCTTTGAGTTATAATAATAGCATTTAGTGAGCACTTACTATTTATCAGAACTTACTTTAATAATTGTGTGTGTATATGTATGTGCAAATTTCTAATTCTTTAAACAGTTCCCAGAGGTATAAGCTCTCGTGTAGCACAGGAAAGTAAACTGAGTCAGATAATAAATAACCAATGGATAACCAACTAGACAGGGCAGTTAATATGTGGTGAAAGAATAATTTAATTCAGCCAGTGAAAGGATGGGCTACATTTTTTTTTACCTATATAGCTCATTACTTGAAAGCTCAGAATGTGTCTGTCACTCTATTAAGTAGAATTATATACATTATATTATTTAAGTCTCATTACCACAGCATCAAATACATATAAGTGTCCCTATTTTAGAGAGGATATTACTGATGCTTAGAGTTTCAGTAATTTCTGAAATAGCTTAACACTATCTAGTATACAGTTGGGACACAGAATCATATATATATGGACTAGTCTGCTGCCTAATATAAAGGATGCTAATGAACATTTTGGCATAGTTTTCCACTGAAAGAGAATAATAGGATGTTCAATGAAACCTGGATCATGTTGGAGCAGTTAATATTCTACGATTAAGCAGAAAAAAATTAAAATGTTTTAATTTGTTTTTCACTGTAATACTATATGCAGACATCTGCAAATTCTTGGATATGAGCATAATCCAAAGTCAGGCAGCATCTTTCCTCTGCAGTGTGACACACTGGACTTTGATAGAGCAGACACAGAAGAATATGTACTTTGCCATGTTTTATTTTTGTCAGAAAGCTATTGACAAGTCCAGCTGCCTAATACTGTCAGCCTGAAATCTATTGTAGGCTTGCAGAAAATGTCACGTGGATATATTTACATATCCCCAGGCCACACTCTCTGCCATCATTGGACTGTCAAATACATAGTTGATAGAAACTTTAAAAATTCTTAGGCAACCTATCCATTTCAAATATGTCCCTTCTACATGCCCTGATATATCTTTTTTTGCTTTGGACTTATATTGATAGCCTAGCTATACAAGCTTAAGCACACTGAAAGAGAGTATTCAAGCATTTTTTAATGTACATTTAGGGAATTCCCTGGTGGTCCCAAGTGGCGCTAATGGTAAAGAACCTGCCTGCCAATACAGCAGATGTAAGAGACATGGGTTTGATATCGGGATCAGAAAGATGCCCTGGAGGAGGGCGTGGCAATCCACTCCAGTATTGTTGCCTGGAGAATCCCACAGAGGAGCCTTGCAGGCTACAGTCCATAGGACTGCAGAGTTGGACATGACTGAAGTGACTTAACACTCAATACACTGGTGGTCCAGTGGTTAAGATGCTGTGTTTCCATTGCAGGTGGTGTGAGTTTGATTTCTAGTTTGGGAACTAAGTTCATGCATACCATGTGGTGTGGCCAAAGAAAATAAAAATTAAATAAACAAAAATGCATTTATACCTAAATTATTTGCTTCATAGTTTCCAATAATTAAGACAATTATTTTCTTAAACATAGAATAGTTCCTATGTTTTCACTGATGTTTTATTTGATTTTTTTGTTCTACTGACTTTTGAAGAGTTAAGAAAGAAACATTTTACAACGTACAAAATAAGGAAAGTACACTGTGAAGGCAAATCTTGCTTACTCTGGTTCTTCTGTTAAATAAATTAAACAAAGAGGCCATGGAGCTTTTAAAGTGACTCCTATGCAAACAAAAATCTAGGCCAGATTCAATGCACTGCTGCTGCTGCTGCTAAGTTGCTTCAGTTGTGTCTGACTCTGTGCGACCCCATAGACAGCAGCCAACCAGGCTGTCCCTGGGATTCTCCAGGCAAGAATACTGGAGTGGGTTGCCATTTCCTTCTCCTATGCATGAAAGTGTAGTCGCTCAGTCATGTCTGACTCTTAGCGACCCCATGGACTGCAGCCTACCAGGCTCCTCGGTCCATGGGATTTTCTAGGCAAGAGTACTGGAGTGGGGTGTCATTGCCTTCAATGCACTAGAATCCAAAAAATTTAAGAACAGCCAACTAGGCCTTCCCAAAAAGGTACCAACTTAAGCTTCAGTCAATCAAATAATTTCCTTGCTTCACTTGTATAAATACCTCTTTTCTAGTCCATGTTGGAGGAGTACTCCTAGACACTTTTGACTCAATGTTGCCAGATTCATATCAATATATACTCCAGTAAAATCTTTAAAATTTTAATCTTCTTCTGTTTATCTTTTAACACTCCAGTATATTAGGTTCCCTTCTTCCTCCCTGTGTATCTACTTTAACCACAACTCATATAAGCATGTATGTTTATATATAAGTATATGGATATATTTACATAAAACATATATTCAATGAACATGAAAGATTCATATTATAAGCATGAATGTGTGTGTTCATATCATTGTTTTACAATATGGTGGCACATTTTACACAATGTTCTGTAATTTATAGCAAACTTTCCACGTCAGTACACAAACAACATGTCTCTAACGAAATTAGGAAATGAAAATTTAGATTTATCATTGATGTTCTAAAACTGTAACAGTCTTTTGTGCCCTCCATATCGTCTTTAGGCATAACTCTAAAGCTAAAATCTTAAAACTTTAAAAAATTGTTCTATTTTTGTGATTAAAAACAGTTTACATAGAGATATCAGAGAGTCCATTTTGTTTATTAGGGAAAATCACAACTATATTTGTACTAACTTAAAATATAGTTAGTATACAAGAGAAGACTATACACATGGACATCACCAGATGGCCAACACCAAAATCAGATTGACTATATTCTTTGCAGCCAAAGATGGAGAAGCTCTATACAGTCAGCAAAAATAAGATCCAGAGCTGACTGTGGCTCAGATCATGAACTCCTTATTGCCAAATTCAAACTGAAATTGAAGAAAGTAGGGAAAACCACTAGACCATTCAGGTACGACCTCAATCAAATCCCTTATGATTATACAGTGGAAGTGAGAAATAGATTTAAAGGACTAGATCTGATACACAGAGTGCCTGATGAACTATGGACAGAAGTTCATGACACTGTACAGAGGACAGGGATCAAGACAATCCCCATGGAAAAGAAATGCAAAAACGCAAAATGGCTGTATGAGGAAGCCTTGCAAATAGCTGTGAAGAGAAGAGAAGTGAAAAGCAAAGGAAAAAAGGAAAGATATAAGCATCTGAATGCAGAGTTCCAAAGAATAGCAAGAAGAGATAAGAAAGCCTTCCTCAGCGATCAATGCAAAAATAGAGGAAAACAACAGAATGGGAAAGACTAGAGATCTCTTCAAGAAAATTAGAGATAACAAGGGAACATTTCATGGAAAGATGGGCTCGATAAACAATAGAAATGGTATGGACCTAACAGGAGCAGAAGATATTAAGAGGAGGTGGCAAGAATACACAGAAGAACTGTACAAAAAAGATCTTCACGACCCAGATAATCACGATGGTGTGATCACTCACCAGAGCCAGACATCCTGGAATGTGAAGTCAAGTGAGACTTAGAAAGCATCACTACAAAAAAAGTGAGTGGAGGTGATGGAATTCCAGTGGAGCTATTTCAAGTTCTGAAAGATGATGCTGTGAAAGTGCTGCACTCAATATGCCAGCAAATTTGGAAAACTCAGCAGTGGCCACAGGACTGGAAAAGTTTCATTCCAATCCCAAAGAAAGGCAATGCCAAAGAATGTTCAAACTACCACACTATTGCACTCATTTCAAACTCTGGTAAAGTAATGCTTAAAATTCGCCAAGCCAGGCTTCAGCAGTACATGAACCATGAACTTCCAGATGTTCAAGCTGGTTTTAGAAAAGGCAGAGGAACCAGAGATCCTATTTCCAACATCCGCTGGATCATGGAAAAAGCAAGAGTTTCCAAAAAACATCTATTTCTGCTTTATTGACTATGCCAAAGCCTTTGACTGTGTGGATCACAATAAACTGTGGGAAATTCTGAAAGAGATGGGCATACCAGACCATCTGATCTGCCTCTTGAGAAACCTATATGTAGATCAGGAAGCAACAGTTAGAACTGGACATGGAACAACAAACTGGTTCCAAATAGGAAGAGGAGTACATCAAGACTGTATATTGTCACCCTGCTTATTTAACTTCTATGCAGAGTACATCATGAGAAACGCTGTCTGGAGGAAGCACAAGCTAGAATCAACATTGCCAGGAGAAATATCAACAACCTCAGATATGGAGATGACACCACTTTTATGACAGAAAGTGAAGAGGAACTAAAAAGCTTCTTGATGAAAGTGAAAGAGGAGAGTGAAAAAGTTGGTTAAAGCTCAACATTCAGAAAACTAAGATCATAGCATCTAGTCCCATCACTTCATGGGAAATAGATGGGGAAACAGTGGAAACAGTGTCAGACTTTATATTTCTGGGCTCCAAAATCACTGCAGATGGTGACTGCAGCCATGAAATTAAAAGTCGCTTACTCCTTGGAAGGAAAGTTATGACCAACCTAGATAGCATATTGAAAAGCAGAGACATTACTTTGCCAACAAAGGTCTGTCTTGTCAAGGCTATGGTTTTTCCAGTTGTCATGTATGGATATGAGAGTTGGACTGTGAAGAAAGCTGAGCGCTGAAGAATTGATGCTTTTGAACTGTGGTGCTGGCTGGCGAGTCCCCTGGACTGCAAGAATATCCAACCAGTCCATTCTAAAGGAGATCAGCCCTGGGTGTTCATTGGAAGAACTGATGCTGAAGCTGAAACTCCAATACTTTGGCCACCTCAGGTGAAGAGTTGACTCATTGGAAAAGACCCTGATGCTGGGAGGGATTGGGGGCAGGAAGAGAAGGGGACGACAGAGGATGAGATGGCTGGATGGTATCACCGACAAGGAGGCCTGGAGTGCTGTGATTCATGGGGTATCAAAGAGTTAGACACGACTGAGCGACTGAACTGAACTGAACTGAACTGAAAATATAGTTATTACCTTTGATCATGAATGTAGGCAACAAATACTAATAGTATTAGCCTTAACTGTAACTTACTCACTTATAGATATTGCAGATATTTTCATAAGAATTTAGATATTACAGATGTTTTCATCTATGGTTAAGTCACTATGACATTGAAATAACAGGACCTATTAAACCAGATGCCATACTTTTATGTAATGTGTTAATGAATAAAGTATAAATAATTTCTGTATTCTTAAAAATTAACATTTCTGTATCAGCACAATCCCTATTCTTATATTATATGTAATATTAACTATTAAAATTTATTACAATTTTATAATAATTATAATTTATAATGTATATTTATAATTAATAATTATTGTATTAATATATTAATATAATATATAATTATAATTTAAAATAAAATTCCAGTAGCTATTTAAATAAAAATGAAGTGGTGCAAAAACTCCTTTGCAAAATTTAGAAATATTCTTCCTCAAACCTAGTTAAAATAGTATTATACTTTTCTGTTTTTTTTTTAAGGTTATCTGCATGATAGAAATGTATAAGCCTGGTCCACTTTGGCAATTTTCTCCATCTTCAATGTAGCTGCTTGTTAATTTATATGTTAAAATTACCTACATTATACAGATCCTTTAACTGTATACACTTCATTAAGAATTATTTTATGATTTCTCCAAGTTCTTCTCTAACAGTGATTATGTCTACTCTGTCATTTCTTTTCCTGTGGTTTCATAACTCTTCTTGTTGTTTTTGAACATTAGATTCTTGCCTTCACTCACCCTCTCCAAAACAACAGCTCACTGTATTAACCATTTTTATTTCAGTTTTAGTCTTTTATGTTTAAATTTCAATTAACTTTTCCCCCTACTTTCCAGAGATTTTATATTCTTTTTTTTTTTTTTTCTTTAGGAAATAAATTAACATATCTTTTCTAAGTCTGTCTTGTTTAACACTATTTATTCAAGCTATGAATTTTCCTTTAGTGTGACTATTAGATTCTGGTTATAGAGTTTACCTTTTTTTCTTATATATTATGTGATCTAAGTTTTGAGTTTATCTTATAATTTAGAATGTATACTTTTCTGTGTATTAACATATTTAATTTCTAGGTGTCAGGCTTTTCAACTTCTAGTTTCTTTTTCTTCCTAGATTAATTTCATATATCATTACGACCTAAAAGTATTATCTGTAATTTTCAATCATTCTCTGTAATTTATGAAGACTTCCTTTGTAGTCTAAATAATGATCAATGTTATATCATGTTTCATGGGTACATGAAAATGTGTATCTTCCATTATGAAATTATAGAAAGTTTGATATTTAAATTGTATCTAATATTCATTGCACTTTATTTCCTTGAAAGCAATATATATTAATATGGAGAATTTATATACCTGATAGATTTAAAAATTTTTTTGTTTGTGTGTATGTTAAAATGAGATGCATATGTTTTGAAGGTTTGATACAAATCTTTCCTGCGATACACGGAAAACTTAAAACTCAAGATTTAATATTCAGTTTTTAGTTTTTTTGATCTTCTCATGCAGCATATCGGATCTTAGTTTTGTGACTAGGGATCAGAATCATGCCTCCTGCAGTGGAAGTGTGGAATATTAACCACTGGGCCACCGAGAAAGTCCTGTGTTAGTTGCTCAGTCATGTCTGAGTCTTTGCAACCCCACGACTATAGCCCACCAGGGGTTATAGCCCGCTAATCTCCAGACAAGAATACTTACTCGTGTCCAACATTTTGTGACCCCAAGGATTGTACAGTCCATGGAATTCTCCAGGCTGGAATACTGGAGTGGGTAGCCTTTCTCCTCCAGGGGATCTTCCCAACCCAGGGATTGAATGTAGCCCACATTGCAGGCAGATTTTTTACCATCTGAGCCACCAAGGAAGCCCAAAAAAGTCATAATACTCATTAAATTTTGATAATTTTTTCTCTTATTTTTCCATGATTTGATTCTGTTTCAGGGTACTTATTTTTAGGTGCAGTTTCAATATCCCTTTTAATTTATTTTTTGCTTTTCATATTGTTAGGTAGAAAGTTAGGCATGAACAAGGGGTGGCCTGACTGAAAAAGATTCAAGATGATGTCTAAACTCTACCCCAGACATGCCCCAGTGTGGCCCAAGAGAGCTCACAAATATGTTACAAAAATAACCACAGAGACTTTTCCAATTTCTGAGCATGCGACTGAGGCACACGGTGGATAGAAATAAACCACAAGGACTTTTCCAAATTTGGCACATGGGCCCTTGACGCACAGCTGTTTCATCACGTAACCTTAGGCAGCCAAGAACCCATTGTGTGCTTAGCCGCTCAGTCACGTCCTACCCTTTGTGACCCCATGGATTGTAGCCCACCAGGCTTCTCTGTTCATGGGGATTCTCCAGGCAAGAATACTGGAGTGGGTTGCCATGTCCTCCTCCATGGGATCTTCCCAACCCAGGGATCAAACCCAGGTCTCCTGCATTGCAGGCAGGTCCTTTACTGTCTGAGTCACCAGGGAAGCCCAAGAACCCATTAAGGATTCATAAATATGCTATACATACATACATCTGATTGTAATAGGTGTTGGAGAAGACTCTTGAGAGTCCCTTGGACTGCAAGGAAATCCAACCAGTCCATTCTGAAGATCAGCCTTGGGATTCCTTGGAAGGAATGATGCTAAAGCTGAAACTCCAATACTTTGGCCATCTCATGCGAAGAGTTGACTCATTGGAAAAGACTCTGATGCTGGGAGGGATTGGGGGCAGGAGGAGAAGGGGACGACAGAGGATGAGATGGCTGGATGGCATCACTGACTCAATGGACATGAGTCTGAGTGAACTCCAGGAGTTGGTGATGGACAGGGAGGCCTGGCGTGCTGCCATTCATGGGGTCGCAAAGAGTCGGACACGACTAAGCAACTGAACTGAACTGAACTGAATTATGGGAAAGACATACACAATAGTGCCTGTTGTTATAGAACTTTCAACTGTTAATCAAAAATCTCAGTCCAGGCCCACCTAGATGAATACGTAAAAGCCCTATTCTGCATGTCCCCAGACACACCTGCTTCCCTGACTGGTCTTGATCATACACCCATTTACAGTTCCTTTTCTAATTGGTGGCACATACAAGCCCTATTTTGCATAGGACAGAACCAAGAGGAAAAGACAGGAAGTATAAAAAATGGAAGCTAAGCCTGATCATGGTCACTTCTTTAGGGTCGGCCTACTCCCATTTATCGGGAGTGTACTATCCACTAGGTGTTTAATGAAAGTTTTGCCTCCTTGAGCTATACCTAGTCTGCTGTTTCAAATCTCTGTTATGATGAGGAAAGAGCCAAGAAATCCTGACTATTTGAGCTGTAATTAGTCTGTCCTTCCAAATCTTTGTTATAACAAGAAAAGAACCCAGGGAAATAAACCAACTTTAAATTATCAAAATTCTGTTTAAAGCTTTTAGCTACTTTCTAAGTAAATATCAATTTCATTAGATTTTTCCAAAAGAACTCTATGGACAGGGAGCCTAGTAGGCTTCAGTCCACGGAGTTACAACAGTCAGACATGACTGAGAGACTAATACACAATTTCAAAGGAAATTAATTTTCATCAATAATTAGAAACAACACCATGAAACTGTACAAATGTAGGTCAGAATAAATATATATGTGCTTTGTGGCTTCATAAACCATCATTCACTATATCTTTAAATAAAACAGTGGTAATCACAATTCATGGAGAAGTAATGAATGACTAGCAATGCAGAGCAACAGAATTGTATTAATATTTCTTTTACAGGCTGGGTACAGGGAAGTATTTATTTGCAATCTTCCCACAGAAACACCAAATATTTATACAAAAAAATGTTTTCCAAATAACTGAAGAACACACACCAAAATTTACTTCTTATACTTTTTAACAGCAGCAATTCTTTGTTTACTTTCTTTTGCTTTCTCCTTCAACATTGACCTGTAAGGACATTACTGTGTTTTCAACAATCTCTTTGTGATGCTTTCAACTTTGCTTTCATTCTTTGTAGGCATCTTTTTTTTTTTTTCCATTTCTGCCATCACATAACTGTCTCCCTATCACACACACACACACACACACACACATACACACACTCATTTCATTTTTTAATCTCTACAATCTTATTTTATACATGAGATTATTTCAACAATTGTTTAGTTGATGGCTATTTACGAAATCACAATTTTCATGTCTTCTGTGCCACTGCCACTTCAACTGCCATAAATCTTTCTCTTATTTTATCTTATAATACATGTATATTGATCCTCAGCTAACTCTTATTTTATTGCAAGGTTATTAATGCTTCCTGAACAAATTATTTTCTGGATATTCATGTCTGAACAGGAATAAAGCTAATTTTCAGAATGAAAGGATTTATCCTTCTTCAGTATGAGCTCTTTTAAGTTTTATGTCTTTATGGTCAGCAAATATTGCTTACAAAGATAAGTCACAATGTAGACTGCCTCTTTATTTTCTCTTCTAGGCAGCTGCAAGCTTCTTCCAAACATTTTTGTTTTGTTTGTTTATCGTAGTTCATTTACAACCCTGCCTTTCCTGCTTCTCAAGAATTAATACCAAAATCCAGTTCAGGAATATAGCCATCTAGACCACATCTGGGGGCTTCCCTGGTGGCTCAGCTGTAAAGAGTCTGCCAGCCAATGTAGCAGACATGATTTTGATTCCTTGGTCAGGAAGATCCTGAGGAGAAGGAAATGACAACCTACTCTCGTATTCTTACCTGAGAAATTCCATGGACAAAGGAGCCTGGTTTCTATACTCCATGGGTTCACAAAGAGTTGGACACAACTTGGCAACTAAACAGCAACAAAGACTGCATATATGTTTTCATGTTTCCAAAAGGTAATATTAGGTTTTAATTTCAGATTCTGCTACTTAATTTCAAAAATAACATTTTTTGTTTGCCTTATTTTACATATGTAGCCAGGAATATTCCCTCTAAATGTCTTCCTGCAGTCCTGAACTACACACATAATTGCAAAGATACATAAATATACACGTAAATACATACATGCATCTATAATACAGTTACTCCTAGACTTATAAATGATGACTCTTTTATTTTTTTCAATTTATCTTCTTGCTTTTGGATTTTATGTAGTTTTCAGAGAATAAGGAAACCATTATCTTTATTTATCAGTTAAAATTAGAATAAAAGTTATCTTTATAATATTTAACCTCATTTTTTTTTCAAAAAAGGCTGTATTAATATTATCTATGGGTTTTTCAAAAATTATTTTTACCAAAGAATTATTTATAAAGCACCAAAAATAGTGATATAGGTAGTTTGAAAGAAAGCCTGCAGTTTGATGGTACTGGTAATTAGGTTTTGTTGTCTGGGCCACATTTTATTTGACTTCACACATTTTCATTTGAACACCAACTGTTACAAAGCATATGGACTTCCAAAGCAATCCCATATGCTACAAAATGGCTGGCTGCTATCTACTTAGGATTCAAACAGTGATGAGATTTCATAATGATTGTGAAGTAGGAAAACTTTAAATTCTTTATCTAGTTTAATGTAGATTTTAGAGGCTCTAAAGTACAGAATTATGCTTTTTCTTATGCTAAGTTTTGTTCCTCCTTATGTGCTTTTGAAGTTTGAGTAAGAATGTTTATAAAATATTTTAAAATGTAGTATTCTAAATGAGAACTATTTTGTATTAAATAATAAATTAAATGTAAATAATTGGAATCCCCAGCCATATTTGCATTAATTTTCATCATTTTTTGAGAATATCTCCAAAGGTAGAAGATCCCCTTCTGCACCCCTGCAGAAAGATCAACAATTAGACAGCTACGTATGAGCAAAAATAGCTGTAGGAGAGTTCAGGAATCCCCTTAAGAAACTTTAGTAACACTGCTGCTGCTGTTGCTAAGTCGCTTCAGTCATGTCCGACTCTGTGCGATCCCATAGACGGCAGCTTACCAGTCTCCCCCGTCCCTGGGATTCTCCTGGCAAGAACACTGGAGTGGGTTGCCATTTCCTTCTCCAATGCATGAAAGTGAAAAGTGAAAGTGAAGTCGCTCAGTCGTGTCCGACTCTTTGCGACCCCATGGACTGCAGCCCACCAGGCTCCTCCGTCCATGGGATTTTCCAGGGAAGAGTGCTGGAGTGGGGTGCCATTGCCTTCTCCTTTAGTAACACAGTGCAACAATAAAAGTTGAGAATAATTGCACTAAAATGGAAAGAAGAACAGTTTCATTTTGTCTGCATCATTCCCCAGGCAGGCACTGTTCAATGCCAAGAGGAAAGGCCATGGCCCTAATCAAAAGGAAACTCCATGGCCCTGAAGAGTTTCTAAGCAAGCCAAAGGAGTACAGGGTGAGCAACTAGCATTTGTAGCTTTTGGGGGAAGTGCAGAAAGAGACTGTTTCAATTTTACTTTACCCAGAAAGACAAAGATGAGACATAATAAACAGGACATAAGAAGGAAGAAAAGAAGGGTAGGGTCAACTAGTGTCAGTGACCTGCAGGAGCAACTGCAGTTCCCAATGGCCTGCTCTCATTGCCTAAGAAACCGCCAATACAGTCTACACCAAGATTTTGCTCATTAAAATTTTGTGTCTGCAGACACTAACCACCTCAGTTCCTCCTCAACTTCTCCTCTCACTTCATTCTGAAGGCCAGGATCTACACTGGCAGGCAGCCGCAGCCTCTGTGACTGCTTTCTAGACCCAGCGGCTGACACACGCTGCTGCACATGCACGGGGGAATAGCCTCTACAGCTATGCATTTCCTGCCACTTGCCTGGCTCCTGTCACTGACCTCTACTACCGTGTGCATTCCAGTGGCAAGACCCTATAGCCATGGGAGTGCATGCCACCAGCCAAGGCCCCCAAACCTGCTGGTTAGTCTATCTCCAGCCCTGACCCATGTCATGGGCTTGCACTTCTGAGCTTACTTACTGCTAGCCCTTGTAGCTGTGTACCTGCACTCTCCTGGGCCAAATCCCATCACTGGCCTTCCTTGCTCTGATCCCATGTGGTGGGATCACAGCAGGGGAGATTTGGGATTGCATGAGGTCTCACTGTCTCAGGTCACTGTGGTCCATAACATCAACAACTGTATGGTCTCTTGTGAGTGGCACAGTATGTCTGGAGTAACTGTGAGTGTTATTGAGTTGTCAGCTGGGCATTCAGGTCCAGAAGCTAAGCTAGAGATCAGAGCAGGCAGAAACGGTGGCTAGAGTCAGTGATGTGCACACACTTGGTGGTAAGAGTTATAGGTGCCACCTAGAAGAAATGACCAGGGCCAACCCTGGGCACCCTGGAACCTGCAGAGACTTTGACTATTGGCATGGACCCCAGTGGCTACAGGATACCTGAAGTATTTTCCAGGACCACACAGCTGTCAATGCTATGGATTCAGCCTAAGATAGTGGGACACCACTTTTCTCCAGAACCAGAGCCACCAAAAATCCCTGTATTAGCACTCTGCACCACTATAAATAGCATCACAGAAGATGCCAGTGCGATTTCACCCACAGACTGAGGTCTTTCTTACCAAAGTCAATTCATAATGTCTAAGAGAGGTGACTGCTTCTTCATGTGTGCAGACACACATGCAACATAACAGGGATCAGGGAAGCATGGCACCACCACAGGAACACTGTTTCCAAAGAAAAATATATATATAAATAGTCTGACAAAGAATTCAAAACAGTTGTTTTAAATAATTAAGAGAGCTATACAGATATAAATAATCTAACAAAATCAGGAAAATACTACTAGAAAATACAAGAAGTTCAACATAAATGGAAATGGTGGAAAATAGAACCAAACAAAAAATTAGAGTTGTATAATAAGATGTAGGCACTACAGAATTCAATAGATGGTTTAATAGCAGACTAGATTAATCAGAAGAATTTGTGTACACAGAGATGTACCATTTGCAATTATCCAGTAATAACAGCTAAAATAAATACAAGTGAAAGGAATGAACAAAGCTACAGGAATAACTAAGACATAACTAAGAAAAATAATCTACAAGTTACCAGAATCCCAGAGGGAGAAGAGAAGAAACAGGAAGAAAGATTTTTTTTTTTTAAAGAAACAATAACTGATAACTTTCTAAATATATGGGGGAGATTTGGACACTAAAGTTCATGAAGTTCACAGGTCTCCATACAAATTCAACTCAAGGAAATATTCTCCAAGACATATTATGTTAAAATCTTCAAAAATCAAAGGCAAAGAGAGAATCTTGAAAACAGCAAAACAAGGCTGTTACTAACATGTTTGTGTGCATGCTCAGTTGGGTCTGATTCCTTGCAATTCCATGGACTGTAGCCCGCCAGATTCCTCTGTCATTGAGACTTTCAAGTCAAGAATATTGGAGTGAGTTGCCATTTCCTCCACCAGGGGATCGAAACCATCTCCTGTATCTCCTGCATTCGCAGCCAGAGTCTTTACCACTGAGCCACCACCAAACCATCATAATTGTATCCGATTTCTCAGCAGAAACTTTAAAGACCCAGAGAGATTGGAATGCTACATTCAAGGTGCAGAAAAAAACAAAAAACAAAACAGTCAATCAAGAATACTTAATCCAGTAAAGTTGTCCTTCAGAAATGAAGATGAGATAAAGATTTTCTCAGACAAACAAAAACCAAGTGGGTTTACTGCCACTGGACCTGCCTTACAAGAAATCCTGAATGGAGTTGCTCAAGTGAAAATTAAGGGACATTAATTGGAAAATGAGCCTTGGAATATGGAATGAAGCAAGGCAAAGACTAATAGAGTTTTGCAAAGAAAATGCACTGGTCATAGCAAACACCCTCTTCAAACAACACGAGAGAAGACTCTACACATGGACATCACCAGATGGTCAACACCAAAATCAGACTGATTATATGCTTTGTAGCCAAAGATGGAGAAGCTCTATACAGTCAAGAAAAACAAGACGGGGAGCTGACTGTGGCTCAGATCATGAACTCCTTATTGCCAAATTCAGACTTAAACTGAAGAAAGTAGGGAAAACCACTAGACCATCCAGGTATGACCTAAATCATATCCCTTATAATTATACAGTGGAAGTGAGAAATAGATTTAAGGGACTAGATCTGATAGATAGAGTGCCTGATGAAATATGGACGGAGGTTTGTGACATTGTACAGGAGACAGGGATAAAGACCATCCCCATGGAAAAGAAATGCAAAAAAGCAAAATGGCTGTCGGAGGAGGCCTTACAAATAGCTGTGAAAAGAAGAGAAGCAAAAAGCAAAGAGAAAAGGAAAGATATAGGCATCTGAATGCAGAGTTCCAAAGAATATCAAGAAGAGATAAGAAAGCCTTCCTCAGCGATCAATGCAAAGAAATAGAGGAAAACAACAGAATGGGAAAGACTAGAGATCTCTTCAAGAAAATCAGAGATACCAAGGGAACATTTCATGTAAAGATGGGCTCGAGAAAGAACAGAAATGGTATGGACCTAACAGAACATATTAGGAAGAGGTGGCAGGAATATACAGAAGAACTGTACAAAAAAGATCTTCATGACCAAGATAATCACGATGGTGTGATCACTCACCTAGAGCCAGACATCCTGGAATGTGAAGTCAAGTGGGCCTTAGAAAGCATTACTACAAACAAAGCTAGTGGAGGTGATGAAATTCCAGTTGAGCTATTTCAAATCCTGAAAGATGATGCTGTGAAAGTGCTGCACTCAATATACCAGCAAATTTGGAAAACTTAGCAGTGGCCACAGGACTGGAAAAGGTCAGTTTTCATTCCAATCCCAAAGAAAGGCAATGCCAAAGAATGCTCAAACTACTGCACAATTGCACTCATCTCATGGCACCCCACTCCATTACTCTTGCCTGGAAAATACCATGGATGGAGGAGCCTGGTAGGCTGCAGTCCATGGGATCACAAAGAGTCGGACACTATTGAGAGTCTTCACTTTCACTCATTGGAGAAGGAAATGGCAACCCATTACAGTGTTCTTGGCTGGAGAATCCCAGGGATGGGGGAGCCTGGTCGGCTGCTGTCCATGGGGTCGCACTGAGTCAGACACGACTGAAGCGACTTAGCAGCAGCAGCAGCACACGTTAGTAAAGTAGTGCTCAAAATTCTCCAAGCCAGGCTTCAGCAGTACGTGAACTGTGAACTTCCAGATGTTCAAGCTGGTTTTAGAAAAGGCAGAAAGCCAGAGATCAAATTGCGAACATCCACTGGATCATCAAAAAAGCAAGAGAGTTCCATAAAAACACCTATTTCTGCTTTATTGACTATGCCAAAGCCTTTGACGGTGTGGATCACAATAAACTGTGGAAAATTCTGAAAGAGATGGGAATACCAGACCACCTGACCTGCCTCTTGAGAAACCTGCATGCAGGTCAGGAAGCAACAGTTAGAACTGGACATGGAACAAGAGACTGGTTCCAAATAGGAAAAGGAGTACGTCAAGGCTGTATATTGTCACCCTGCTTATTTAACTTCTATGCAGAGTACATCATGAGAAACACTGGGCTGGAAGAAACACAAGCTGGAATTAAGATTGCTGGGAGGAATATTAATAACCTCCGATATGGAGATGACATCACCCTTATGGCAGAAAGTGAAGAGGAACTAAAAATCCTCCTGAAGAAAGTGAAAGTGGAGAGTGAAAAAGTTGGCCTGAAGCTCAACATTCAGAAAACGAAAATCATGGCATCTGGTCCCATCACTTCATGAGAAATAGATGAGGAAATCATGGAAACAGTATCAGACTTCATTTTGGGGGACTCCAAAATCACTGCAGATGGTGACTGCAGCCATGACATTAAAAGACACTTACTCCTTGGAAGGAAAGTTATGACCAACCTAGACAGCATATTCAAAAGCAGAGACATTGCTTTGTCAATAAAGGTCCATCTAGTCAAGGCTATGGTTTTTCCTGTGGTCATGTATGGATGTGAGAGTTGGACTGTGAAGAAAGCTGAGCGCCGAAGAATTGATGCTTTTGAACTGTGGTATTGGAGAAGACTCTTGAGAGTCCCTTGGACGGCAAGGAGATCCAGCCAGTCCATTATGAAGGAGATCAGCCCTGGGATTTCTTTGGAAGGAATGATGCTAAAGCTGAAACTCCAGTACTTTGTCTACCTCATGCAAAGAGTTGACTCATTGGAAAAGACTCTGATGCTGGTAAGGATTGGGGGCAGGTGGAGAAGGGGACGGCAGAGGATGAGATGGCTGGATGGCATCACTGCTTCGATGGACGTGAGTCTGAGTGAACTCCGGGAGTTGGTGATGGATATGGAGTCCTGGTGTGCTGTGATTCATGGGGTCACAAAGAATCAGACATGACTGAGAGACTGAACTGAACTGAACTGACTGAATGCTGGGTGACCTACTGAAACTTAGAAGTTGATGTGTTAATGTGCCTCATAATACTACTGCTGGCTCTGTGAACAGTGACAAACTACTGGGATATATTAACTTTAGCAATGGGCAAATTTATATAAGTGTAGGAAATTTTAGACAATTAGGACAAAGTAATTAGACATCTATGATAAGCAATCCACTGCTTTTTCAAAGTGCTTTCTTAATAACAAAGAAAATACTTATACTTACATAAATCTGGCTCCTTTAAAAAAATATAAGTAAGTTAAAATGTCACTTGTGTCTGTTACTGAATTTTAATGAGTTCTGCAAGATCCTTGAAAAAAGGGATCTTGAGACACAATTGTTAATACAAAAATCTTCAGGGTTATATAAGAATAAATAATAATAAATTCTGCATTGTTATCTGAGTGGACCCTGGGTTCTCTGACTAATAGCAAAATGTGAATGAGTAATAACAGGGTGTTTATCAAGATAATTTATGTCACTAATAATAATAACTAAGATTTATATAACAATCCATTATGATTAACAAGACCATATACTGTATCTTATTTACTATAATAGTAAGAAATAGATAGTAATGAAATCATATCTTACTTGATTTAATGTGATTCAACTGAGGTTCAAAGATTTAAGATACCTTACCAAGAACACACTGGCATAAAGGAAAACTTGAAACATGACTCAGAATCTGATATTAATTATTATTTTCTCAGAATACTCATGCATACCTTTTTATTGTCTATATTATTTTTAACTCACAAATGTCCGACAAAATATTTAGCTATTTTCTACAGATGACTGATTAATATCAAAAGATATTTCTATTTAACTTAAATTTTCAAGCTTTATTTTAACTTTTCCTTAGTAATAGATATAATTATCCTGCTTAGGCTTGGTTTATGGAACCGTCTCAAAAACATGCAACCTAGGGGTAATATGATTCTTTCTTCTCTGGCTGTTAATTCTTTCACAATGTGGGCCCTTTCCTACTAACAGATAAACTTTCGTCACTTACTGATCAGCTTGCAAAAACTATAAGCATGTACTGCATACATTAAATACATGTATGGAAGAAGCACAAGCTGGAATCAGGATTGCCGGGAGAAATATCAATAACCTCAGATATGCAGATGACACCACCCTTATGGCAGAAAGTGAAGAGGAACTAAAAAGCTGTTGATGAAAGTGAAAGAGGAGAGTGAAAAAGTTGGCTTAAAGCTCAACATTCAGAAAACTAAGATCATGGCATCTGGTCCCATCACTTCATGGGAAATAGATGGGGAAATAGTGGCAGACTTTAGTTTGGGGGGCTCCAAAATCACTGCAGGTGGTGACTGCAGCCATGAAATTAAAAGACCTTACTCCTTGGAAGGAAAGTTATGACCAACCTAGATAGCATATTGAAAAGCAGAGATGTTACTTTGCCAACAAAGGTCCATCTTCAAGGCTATGGCTTTTCCAGTGGTCATGTATGTTTGTAAGAGTTGAACTGTGAAGAGGGTTGAGTGCCAAAGAATTGATGTTTTTGAACTGTGGTGTTGGAGAAGACTCTTGAGAGTCCCTTGGACTGCAAGGAGATACAACCAGTCCAACCTAAAGGAGACCAGTCTTGGGTGTTCATTGGAAGGACTGATGCTGAAGCTGAAACTCCAGTACTTTGGCCACCTCATGCAAAGAGTTGACTCATTGGAAAAGACTCTGATGCTGGGAGGGATTAGGGACAGGAGGAGAAGGGGACGACAGAGGATGAGATGGCTGGATGGCATCACCGACTCGATGGACATGAGTTTGAGTGAACTCTGGGAGTTGGTGATGGACAGGGAGGCCTGGCGTGCTGCGATTCATGGGGTCGCAAAGAGTTGGACAAGATATAGCGACTAAACTGAACTGAATGGATAGTTAATATATACTAATAAATAGTTCTTCGTTCTGAACAAATACAGCCATACACTAACTATATAATCCATTCAATCATTCATGAAGTGATTACTGAATGCCTAGTATATGCTAGGATTTCTTCTTGGTGTTGGAGAAGCAACTATAGACAAAAATTAAAAAGTCTTAATTGTCACAGAGGTGTTTTTTTTTTTTTTTTTCTTACAGTTAAAGAAAGAGGATGGAAAAAGAAAAAAAATAAATATACAGCATTTTAGGCTGTAATAGTAGTGATCAAATAAAATATAGTAGAGAAATAATCTGGAAAATGAAATTAGAGCAAAGATTTGAGTATGGGTAGGTAGTGCACTGTCTGGATACCAGTTGGAAAGCTTCCCATGAAGAGACATAGCAGGCACAGGAAGGGCCTGGATAGCATTATCTTGGCAAGGTCATGGAGCAAAAGGTCAGAGTGCCACAGAGCTGTCAGAAGGAACTAAATGGGACAGTGGTTACGAATAACCAGTGAGGTAGCAGAGGTCAGAGGTCACTTAGGACCTCTGAATTATTTTCTGGAAGAGATGAAAAGCTATTAGATAATTTTAAGCAGAGGAATAAGTCTTTGATTTACAATTTGAAAGAACCACAGTGTCTACTCTGTGGAGAACAGACTGTAGGAGGGAAAGACAGAAAATGAGAAACTCAGTAAAAGCCTCATTACAACAGTCCAGATGAGAGGTAATGAGGGCTTGAATAAGCATAGCAGAGGTGTAGATGGTGAGCTGCAGTCATATTTGTAATAGATTTTGAGGATGAAGCCAACAGGATTTGCTGACATTTAGAACATGGGATTAGATAGGTTTGGGGACAGATAGGTTTGGGAAAACACAGTTAAAAATTATTAAGATCATCCTTTCTTAGTAGTATCTGAAATAAAGGAAAGGAATATTTCATCTTATTTTGGTGTGCCTATAATGTATGTCAGGGCTTCCCCAAGTGGCACTAGTGGTACAGAACACTCCTGTCAATCCAGGAGACAAAAGAGACATGGGTTTGATTCCTAAGTCAGGAAGGTATCTTGGAGGAGGGCATGGTAACCCACTCCAGTATTCTTTCCTGGAGAATCCCAAGGAAAGGAGCTGGGAAGGCTACAGTCCATGGGGTCACAAAGAGTAGGACATGACTGAAGTGACTTAGCACACAACACACATAATGTATGTTTACAGTTCGGATTTTACAATACTTGCTTGCTGCTGCTAAGTCGCTTCAATCGTGTCCAACTCTGTGCGACCCCATAGATGGCAGTCCCCTAGGCTCCTCCATCCCTGGGATTCTCCAGGCAAGAATACTGGAGTGGGTTGCCATTTCTTTTTCCAATGCATGAAAGTGAAAAGTGAAAGTGAAGTCGCTCAGTCGTGCCCAACTCTTAGTAACCCCATGGACTGCATAAACTTCCTTGATAAAGGACACTGAGGTCACTGATGGAGCCCCATCTATAGAAGTTCAATAATTTTGCAGGAACATTTCAGTAAGTGTCAACAACATCCACAAACACAATGTCATCATAGAGGCTGCTTTCTTCCTTTAGTAAGTCATCCTCCTCTTGGAGATTATGTATATGATTGAGAAGTCTTTGAGGGCGAGAATTAAGGGTTTTTAAAAGAGCATCACCTTCCTGAATAGTATAAATAAAACCACCTGCAACTCCCTCCACACCTTCCATGAATTCATGAGGCAAGGCACCCTCCCCAGTTGTAACGACTCTGAGAACTCCTCCTCCATCATTAACTGTCACTTTGTGGAGATTCCTTGACACCAGGCCTTGGAGGTCTTGGCTCTCCCACAGGATTGTACCTTCAAAGCTCTCAAGTAAGATGAATTGCTCCACAGGCTTGTACCACAGCTTGTTCACCTGCACACCACAGCTCAGAGGACTGAAGCGAGCATTGAAGAGGGCCTCCTCCTGTTCTGCGTGATAAAGCTTGACAGTGATGTTCCTCTGGAAACCCACATCACCGGCATCATAAAACACCCCAAGACTCATAATAACGATTGGATAGAGAACCCGGAAGCTCACGCTGACAACTCGGTCCTCAGAGAGCCCTGATGAAGTGTCTTCCAAAAGACTGAATGCTTTAATCTCCTGATTCAGAACTGGATTCATGATGTTGAGTAGCAAGTAACAATACTTGCTTAGTAAGAATCAAATGTAAAAAAAAAAAAAAGTGTCTAAATGCCAAAGAAGACTTACAGTGTGGAACAGGCCAAGTATGGAACTATAGTAAATTTGATGGGTCTTCCACATCAGTTACTTAATTGTTTTCTTATAAAAAAAAAAAAAAAAAGGGTACCCACTGATTCACTCTGACATTTTCTGCTGTTCATAGTGGTTGTACAAAATGGAAAGCAGTCCCTGAGATAGTTGGCATAAGCAGGGTCAAATGTAAATGCACACAGTGGTGACACAATTATATCATTACATAAACTACTCTAAGAAGTGATTCAAAAGCAGAGTATCTCCTGTAGCAGTATTACGTTTTCTACATGAATTCTGAAAACTGATCTCATCATTTACTAGTGAACAGATTGTAAAAAAAAAGTTATTTTTGTCTAAAATTGTTAAGATGATAATACTTTTCTTCTATATAGTTTATTATTGGAAATTAAGTTCATTCAACATTTTTATATGCACCACCAGTTATTTTGATAAACAACCTTCAAAATCATGATGTTTAGCTTTCTCATTTGTACTCAGAAGCACTTACAATCCTTCACTTATGTCTATATTAGATATTCTTCTTCAGTGAAACACAGTAAGTCTCTTTATATCCAGAGGGGATAGGTTCTAGGACCCCTGTAAATACCAAAATCTATAGGTACTCAAGTCCTTTATAAAACATGGTGTGGTATTTACATAAAACCCATGAACATACTTGAAACTATCTCTAGATTACTAGAGTTCAGTTCAGTCACTCAGTCATGTCTGACTCTTTGAGACCTCATGGACTGCAGCATGCCAGACCTCGCTTTCCATCACCAGCTCCTGGAGTTGACTCAAACTCATGTCGACTGAGTTGGTGTAGCCATCCTACCATCTCATCCTCTGAGTCCCCTTCTCCTCCCGCCTTCAACCTTTCCCAGCATCAGGGTCTTTTCAAATGAGTCAGCTCTTCACATCAGGTGGCCAACGTATTGAAGTTTCAGCTTTGGCATCAGTCTTTCCAATGAATATTCAGGATTGATTTCCTTTAGGATGGACTGGTTGGAACTCCTTGCAGTCCAAGGGACTCTCAAGAATTTTCCAAGACCACAGTTCAAAAGCATCAATTCTTTTGCTCACTCAGCTTTCTTTATAGTACAACTCTCACATCTACACATGACTACTGGAAAATCCATAGCTTTCACTAGATGGACTTTTGTTGGCAAAATAAACTCTTTGATTTTTAATATGCTGTTTAGTTTAATCATGACTTTTCTTCAAAGGAGTAAGCGTCTTTTAATTTCATGGCTACAGTCAGCATCTGCAGTGATTTTGGAGCCCCAAAAATAAAGTCTGACACTGTTTCCACTGTTTCCCCATCTATTTTCCATGAAGTAATGGGACCAGATGCCACGATCACAGTTTTCTGAATGTTGAGTCTTAAGCTAACTTTTTCACTCTCCTCTTTCACTTTCATCAAGAGGCTTTTTAGTTCTTCCACACTTTCTGCAATAAGGGTGGTGTTATCTGCATATCTGAGGTTATTGATATTTCTTCTGGCAATCTTGATTCCAGCTTGTGCTTCATCCAGCCTGGCATTTATCATGATGTACTCTGCATATAAGTTAAATAAGTAGGGTGACAATATACAGTCTTGACGTACTCCTTTCCAGATTTGGAACCAGTCTATTGTTCCATGTCCAGTTCTAACTGTTACTTCCTGACCTGCATACAGATTTCTCAGGAGGCAAGTCATGTGGTCTGGTATACCCATCTCTTTCAGAATTTTCCACAGTTTATTGTGATCCACACAGTCAAAGGCTTTGGCATAGTCAATAAAGCAGAAATAAATTTTTTTTTTTTCTGGAACAATCTTGCTTTTTGATGATCCAACAGATGTTGGCAATTTGATCTCTGATTCCTCTGACTTTTCTAAATTCAGCTTGAACATCTGGAATTTCACAGTTCACGTACTGTTGAAGCTTGACTTGGAGAGCATCACTTTGAGCATCACTTTACTAGCAGGTGAGATGAGTACAATTGTGCAGTAGTTTGAGCATTCTTTGACACTGTCTTTCTTTGGGATTGGAATGAAAACTGACTTTTTCCAGTCCTGTGGACACTGCTGAGTTTTCCACATTTGCTGGTATATTGAGTGCAGCACTTTCACAGCATCATCTTTTAAGATTTGAAATAGCTCAACTGGAGTTTCATCACCTCCACTAGCTTTATTCATAGTAATGTTTCCAAAGGCCCACTTGACTTAGCATTCCAGGATGTCTGGCTCTAGGTGAGTTTTCACACCATTGTGATTATCTGGGTCATGAAGATCTTTGTTGTATAGTTCTTCTATGTATTCTTGCCACCTCTTCTTAAAATCTTCTGTTTCTGTTAGATCCACACCATTTCTGTCCTTTATAGTGCCCATCTTTGCATGAAATGTTCCCTTGGTATCTCTAATTTTCTTGAAGAGATCCCTAGTCTTTCCCATCCTATTGTTTTCCTCTATTTCTTTGCACTGATCACTGAAGAAAACTTTCTTAAGTCTCCTTGCTATTCTTTGGAACTCTGCATTCAAATGGATATATCTTTCCTTTTCTCCTTTGCTTTTCCTTTCTCTTCTTTTCACAACTATTTGTAAGGTCTCAGACGGCCATTTGGACTTTTCACATTTCTTTTTCTTGGGGATGGTCTTGATCCCTGCCTCCTGTGCAATATCATGAACCTCCGTCCATAGTTCTTCAGGCACTCTATCAGATCTAGTCCCTTGAATCTATTTCTCACTCCCACTGTATAATCGTAAGGGATTTGATTTAGGTCATACCTGAATGGTCTAGTGGTTTTCCCTACTTTTTTAAATTTAAGTCTGAATTTGGCAATAAGGAGTTCATGATCTGAGCCACAGTTAGCTCCCGGTCTTTTTTTTGCTGACTGCGTAGAGCTTCTCCAACTCTTGATTAGTTATTACAGATATTTATAACATATAACACAACGGAAACACTATATAAACAGCTGTGAATAGAATACAAATGTAAATAATTGCCAGTACAAGGCAAATTCAAGATTATCTCTTTAGAACTTTCTGGAATGCTGTTTTTCCCCAAATATTTTTAGTCCATGATTGGTTAAATCCACATCCACAGATGCAGAATGTGTGGGTATGGAGGTAGACTGTATTGTATCTTTAACTTTAAAAATAACAACATTTATTAAGGTCTTAAACTGTCTTCTTTTCTTATTCCATTGAAATTTCTAGCTTTACCTATCTCTATAAATAAACTATGAGCTCCTTGATATCAAGGAACTTTCCATTATTCAAACTGGTTCCCAACACAAAGCACAGTACCTCAATAAATATTTATATAAAACTGCATATGATCTAAGTCTCAAAAATAAATTATATCTATGAAAGTTTTTAATTAACAAATGAACTTTGAAGCAAATGTCTTTGGTTTATATAAGGACAAAAAATAGCCTCCTGACTACCTCTGATTTCTTTTGTTTAGCACAACATTTTTGAGATGCATTGATGCTGTTGCATGGATCAGGATGATTATCTCTTTTTATTGTATTCTACTTAAGTATTCTACTTAATGGTGAAGAAATAAACATTTTAATACTGAAGTCACTGTCAATTGGCATATGCCATACTCTTGAAGGATACCAAGGGAAATGAGGAACAAACATATTTACTCCCAATAGTTCCCTAAACAATCCTTTTCTTCCCACTTTTGTCATTTTCCTTCATCTGTACCTAGAAGAGAATACTGAAGAAACCAAGTGTAAATAACAATAAATTAACTGAAAGTTCTTTCTTATAATAATATGAGCTTTATTCTAAAACTGAAACTTGAAATATCAAGGCATCTTTTATTTCATTCATTAATTTCATCAGTTGAATTCTGTCTCTTTTAAAATAACATTATTTCAATTAAGCATATTGTTTTAAAAGAAATTAAACATAATTTATTTTAACATATTGTTGTAATTATTCATCTCTTACAATGACTAGAGCATCACAGGACATGACCCACATACACTGTTTGCCTCTCTCAAATCATACAAACTCTAACCAGAGTGAGTTTGTGACAACGTTCTTATATTTGTGGTTTCCTTAACTTTCATATTTGAAGAATGTGGCATGATTGAGAGGAGAAAATATAGACTTTAAAACCAAGTTAGTTGTTTGTTTGTTTTCCTTTCTTTAATAATTTGTTATCTGTGTTAAGTATGGAAAATAACTCAACCATTTGACTCACCAGTTTTTATTCAGTGATATGATTATAATTACATAGAATTGTGGTGAGAAAAAGATTAGATGTTCCTGTAAGTATTCCATCAGTAATAGTTCCTTCCTGATGACTGAGTTGTCCATTTTGTCAGATAATGGTTATTTATTTTTAGCCCTTGTCTCAACTTGTTCATTATCCAGTGCTTTTCTTTTCTCAAGAGTTTTATTAATGTAATTATATTTACTCCCTCCATAATCTCTTTCTCAAGTTCTTAATGTTGATCACACGGGTATTAAAATCTAAATAGGTAGTAAACATAAAAAAAAAAAAAAAGCTGTGCATGTTTATTCTATACACAATGGTGACGATGTTAATATCATTTAGGCTAAATACTACACAAAATTTAAAAACCTATGGCCATGGATTATAAGTAAGAAGAAATACTATTTACTAAGAATATCAAGAAAATTTTGACCTCATGGGTTAACTTCCAGTCATTATTTATGGCTCTTTAGTGTTTATTTTGAAGAAGGAAGCTAAAGATGTGTCTACAGAACAAAGTAAGCCAGGCATGATACAAACTTGCTTTTCACACCAAACTTGTTTTGTGGTAAACTGTAGTGAATATTGTAGCATTTCTTTTAAGGGCAATTTCATTCATTTGGAAAATTAGAAACAATGAACTCTTTTACACATTTTTATACAATCTATACTATATGTTCAACAAGTAGGTAGTTAAAAATATTTGCTGTTTTGAATTAAGTGAATTGGACCATAAAATTAGATTTTGCTTTGGGTTACCCAAAGAAACATTTCACTTATATGAGAAAAGTTAAATGTTTCAAACCAACTTATATTATAAACAGGATTCAGAGTTTGTGATTTATTCTAGACCTAAAAATAAATGTTCTTACTTAATTTCTCCTCAAATATGGTAAGATTTCTCAACAAGAAGCTATATATTTTTCTCTTTCAAGAACAAAATGCTGGCAATAAATATCAGGGAGGTTTATAGCTCAGTTTCAACACAAGGCTGGAGTATGTGGTGAGGGGTGGAAAATCAACTAGATAGATAGATAGATAGATAGATAGATAGATATTGTTGTTGTTGCTCAGTCTCCCAAATGTGTCTGACTCTTTGCAACCCCATGGATTGCAGCACCCCAGGCCTCCCTGTCCTTCACTATCTCCAGGAGTTTGCCCAAGTTCATGTTCATTGCATCAGTGATGCCATCCAGCCATCTCATCTTCTGAGACCCTCTTCTCCTTCTGCTCTCAATCTTTCCCAGCATCAGGGACTTTTCCTATGAGTTGTCTGTTTGCATCAGATGACCAAAATATTGGAACTTCAGCTTCAGCACCAGTCCTTCCAGTGAACGTTCAGGGTTGATCTCCCTTAAGATTGACTGGTTTGATCTTGCTGTCCAGTGGAGTTTCAGGAGTCTTCTCCAGCGCCACACCTTGAAGACAGCAATTCTTTGGCATTCTGCCTTCTGTATGGTCCACCTCTCACAACCAAACGTAACCACTAGAAAGACCATAGCCTTGACTATACGAACCTTTGCCATCAGAGTAATGTCTCTGCTTTTCAACATACTGTCTAGGTTTGTCATTACTTTCCTGGCAAGAAGCAACTGTCTCCTGATTTCATGTTTGCAGTCACCATCCACAGTTATTTTGGGGCTCAAGAAAGGAAATCTGTCACTATTTCCACATTTTCCCCTTCTATTTGCCATGCAGTAATGGGGCTGCAATTTCCCACCTTGAAGGTCAGGAAGGGCGGTGGTGAGGAGATACCCCTCATCCAAGGTAAGGAACAGCAGCTGTGCTTTGCTGGAGCAGCCGTGAAGAGATAACCCACGCCCAAGGTAAAAGAAACCCAAGTAAGATGGTAGGTGTTGCAAGAGGGCATCAGAAGGCAGATACACTGAAACCATACTCACAGAAAACTAGTCAATCTAATCACACTAGGACCACAGCCTTGTCTAACTCAATGAAACAAAGCCATGCCTGTGGGGCCACCCAAGACGGGTGGGTCATGGTGGAGAGATCTGACAGGATGTGGTCCACTGGAGAAGGGAATGGCAAACCACTTCAGTATTCTTGCCTTGAGAACCCCATGAACAGTATGAAAAGGCAAAATGATAGGATACTGAAAGAGGAACTCCCCAGGTCAGTAGGTGTCCAATATGCTACTGGAGATTAGTGGAGAAATAACTCCAGAAAGAATGAAGGGATGGAGCGAAAGCAAAAAGAATACCCAGCTGTGGATGTGACTGGTGATAGAAGCAAGGTCCGATGCTGTAAAGAGCAATATTGCATAGGAACCTGGAATGTCAGGTCCATGAATCAAGGCAAATTGGAAGTGGTCAAACAAGAGATGGGAAGAGTTAATGTTGACATTCTAGGAATCAGCAAACTAAAATGGACTGGAATGGGTGAATTTAACTCAGATGACCAATATATCTACTACTGCAGGCAGGAATCCCTCAGAAGAAATGGAGTAGCCATCATGGTCAACAAAAGAGTCCAAAATGCAGTACTTGGATGCAATCTCAAAAACGACAGAATGATTTCTGTTCGTTTCCAAAGCAAATGATTCAATATCACAGTAATCCAAGTCTATGCTCCAATCAGTAATGCTGAAAAAGCTGAAGTTGAACGATTCTATGAAGACCTACAAGACCTTTTAGAACTAACACCCAAAAAAGATGTCCTTTTCATTATAGGGGACTGGAATGCAAAAGTAGGAAGTTAAGAAACACCTGGAGTAAAAGGCAAATTTGGCCTTGGAATATGGAATGAAGCAAGGCAAAGACTAATAGAGTTTTGTCAAGAGAACGCACTGGTCATAGCAAACACCCTCTTCCAACAACACAAGAGAAGACTCTACACATGGACATCACCAGATGGTCAACACCAAAATCAGATTGATTATGTTCTTTGCAGTCAAAGATGGAGAAGCTCTATAAAGTCAACAACAACAACAACAAAAAGACGAGGAGCTGACTGTGTCTCAGATCATGAACTCCTTATTATCAAATTCAGACTGAAATTGAAGAAAGTAGGGAAAACCACTAGACCATTCAGGTATGACCTAAATCAAATCCCTTATGATTATACAGTGGAAGTGAGAAATAGATTTAAGGGCCTAGATCTGATAGATAGAGTGCCTGATGAACTATGGACTGAGGTTCGTGACATTGTACAGGAGACAGGGATCGAGACCATCCCCATGGAAAAGAAATGCAAAAAAGAAAAATGGCTACAAATAGCTGTGAAAAGAAGAGAAGCAAAAAGCAAAGAGAAAAGGAAAGATATAAGCATCGGAATGCAGAGTTCCAAAGAACAGCAAGAAGAGATAAGAAAGCCTTCCTCAGCAATCAATGCAAAGAAATAGAGGAAAACAACAGAATGGGAAAGACTAGAGATCTCTTCAAGAAAATTAGAGAAACCAAGGGAACATTTCATGCAGAGATGGGCTTGAGAAAGGACAGAAATGGTATGGACCTAACAGAAGCAGATGATATTAAGATGAGGTGGCAAGCATACACAGAAGAACTGTACACAAAAGATCTTCACGACCCAGATAATCACGATGGTGTGATCACTCACCTGGAGCCTGACATCCTGGAATGTGAAGTCAAGTGGGCCTTAGAAAGCATCACTACGAACAAAGCTAGTGGAGGTGATGGAATTCCAGTGGAGCTATTTCAAGTCCTGAAAGATGATGCTGTGAAAGTGCTGCACTCAATATGCCAGCAAATTTGGAAAACTCAGCAGTGGCCACAGTACTGGAAGAGGTCAGTTTTCATGCCAATCCCAAAGAAAGGCAATGCCAAAGAATGCTCAAACTACTGCACAATTGCACTCATCTCACACGCTAGCAAAGTAATGCTCAAAATTCTCCAAGCCAGGCTTCAGCAATATGTGAACCATGAACTTCCTGATGTTCACGCTGGTTTTAGAAAAGGCAGAGGAACCAGAGATCAAATTGCCAACATCCTCTGGATCATGGAAAAAGCAAGAGAGTTCCAGAAAAACATCTATTTCTGCTATTTTTTTTTTAATTTTATTTATTTTTTTTTAATTTTATTTTATTTTTAAACTTTACATAATCGTATTAGTTTTGCCAAATATCAAAATGAGTCCATCACAGGTATACATGTATTGACTATGACAAAGCCTTTGACTGTGTGGATCACAATAAACTGTGGAAAATTCTGAAAGAGATGGGAATACCAGACCATCTGACCTGCCTCTTGAGAAACTTGCACGCAGGTCAGGAAGCAACAGTTAGAACTGGACATGGAACAAGAGACTGGTTCCAAATAGGAAAAGGAGTACGTCAAGGCTGTATCTTGTCACCTTGCTTATTTAACTTATATGCAGAGTACATCATGAGAAACGCTGAACTGGAAGAAACACAAGCTGAAATCAAGATTGCCAGGAGAAATATCAATAACTCAGATATATAGATGACACCACTCTTATGGCAGAAAGTGTAGAGGAACTAAAAAGCCTCTTGATGAAAGTGAAAGTGGAGAGTGAAAAAGTTGGCTTAAAGCTCAACATTCAGAAAACTAAGATCATGGCATCTAGTCCCATCACTTCATGGCAAATAGATGGGGAAACAGTGGAAACAGTGTCAGACTTTATTTTGGGGGGCTGCAAAATCACTGTAGATGGTGACTGCTGCCGTGAAATTAACAGACGCTTACTCCTTGGAAGGAAAGTTATGACCAACCTAGATAGCATATTCAAAAGCAGAGATGTTACTTTGCCAATTAAAGGTCTGTCTAGTCAAGGCTATGGTTTTTCCAGTGGTCATGTATGGATGTGAGAGTTGGACTGTGAAGAAGGCTGAGCGCCGAAGAATTGATGCTTTTGAATTGTGGTGTTAGAGAAGACTCTTGAGAGTCCCTTGGACTGCAAGGAGATCCACCCTGTCCATTCTGAATGAGATCAGTCCTGGGATTTCTTTGGAAGAATGATGCTAAAGCTGAAAATCCAGGACTTTGGCCACCTCATGCGAAGAGTTGACTCATTGGAAAAAACTCTGATGCTGGGAGGGATTGGGGTCAGGAGGAGAAGGGGAGAACAGAGGATGAGATGGCTGGAGGGCATCACTGACTCTATGGATGTGAGTCTGGGTCAATTCCGGGAGTTGGTGATGGACAGAGAGGCCTGGCGTGCTGCGATTCATGGGGTCGCAAAGAGTCGGACATGACTGAGCAACTGAACTGAACTGACCTGAATGGGGCTGGATGCCATGATCTTAGTTTTTCTAATATTTTATCTGAAGCCAGCTCTTTTACTCTTCTCCTTCACCCTCATCAATAGTCTCTTTAGTTCCTCTTCACTTTCTGTCATTAGGGTGGTATAATTTGCATATCTGAGGCTGTTGATATTTCTCTTGGCTATCTTGATTCTGGCTTGTAACTCATCCAGCCTGGCATTGATATGCTCAGCCTAAAGGTTACACAATGATAGCAGACAGCACTGTCATACTCCTTTCTTGATCTTGAACCAATCGGTTGTTCTGTACAGGGTTCTAGCTGTTGCTTCCTGACCTGCACAGGATTCTCAGGAGACAGGTACAATGGTCTGGTATTTGCATCTCTCTAAGAGCTTTCTAAAGTTTGTCATGATGTACAGAGTCAAAGGCTTTAGTGTGTCAATGGAACAGGGATAGATGTTTTTTTCTGAAATTTCCTTGTTCTCTACAATCCAGGGAATGTTGGTAATTTGATCTCTAGTTCCTCTTCCTTTTCTAAATCCAGCTTGGGTATCTGGAAGTCCTTGGTTCTCATAATACTGAAGCCTACCATCCAAGATTTTAAGTATGACCTTACTAGCATGGGAGATGAGTGCAACTATCCAATGGTTAACACATTCTTTGGTACTACCCTTCTTGGTTATTGGGATTAGGATTGAACTTTTTCAGTCCTGTGGCCACTGCTGGGTCTTCTAGATTAGCTGACATAATGAATGCAAAACCTTGATGGCATCCTCCTTCAGGGATTTGAATAGTTCTGTTGGAATTTCATTGCATCCACTAGCTTTATTAACAGCAGCGTGTCTCAAGGCCCACTTGACTTTGCACTCCAGAATGTCTGGCTCTGGGTGACTAACCACAGTATCATAGTAATCCGGTTCATTAAGATCTTTTTAATACAGTACTTCCATGTATTCTTTCCGTCTCTTTTTGATCTCTTCAGCATCTACTAGGTCTCTATCATTTTTATCCTTTATTGTGCCCGTCTTACAGCAGAATACTCTCTTGATGTTTCCAGTTTTCTTGAAGAGATCTCTAGTCTTTGTTGTTTTCTTCTATTATTAAACACTATTCATTGAAGAAGGCCTTCTTGTCCCTTCTAGCTATTCTTTGAAACTCTGCATATAATTGGATATGCCTTTCCCTCTCTCCCTTTCTACTCTCTTCTCTCTTTTTTCTTTGGGATGTTTTTGTTCCCTGCCTTCTGTACAAGATTATGGACCTCTGTCCATAGTTCTTCAGGCACACTGTTATCTAGATCTAGTCCCTTGAATCTATTTTTTATTTCTACTGCAAATTCATATGGGATTTGATTTAAGTCATAGCTGGCTGGCCTAATGGTTTTCCTGGTTTTCTTAACTTTAAGCCTGAATTGTGCTAATAAGAAGCTGATGATCTGAGCCACAGTCAGCCCCAGGTCTTGTTTTTGCTGACTGTATACAGATTCTCCATCTTCGGCTGCAAAGAATGTAATCAATTTAATTTTGGTATTTACCATTTGGTGATGTCTATGAGTAAAGCGGTCTCTTGTGTTGTTGGAAAAGAGTATTTCCTATGACTGATACACACTCTCAGCAGAATTCAATCAGCCTTTGCCCTGCTTCATTTTGTTCTCCAAGGCCAAACTTGCCTGTTACTCCAGGTATATTTTGACTTTCTACTTTTGCATTCCAATTCCTGATGATGAACAAAACATCTTTTTTAGGTGTTAGTTCTAGGAGGTCTTCTAGACCTTCACAGAACTGATCGACTTCAGCTTCTGCGGCATCAGTGGTAGGGGCATAGACTAGGATTACTCTGATGTTGAATGGCTTTCCTCGGAAATGAACCAAAATCGGGCTGTCATTTTTGAGGCTGCACCCAAGTACTGTATTTTGGACTCTTGTTGATTATGAGGGCTACTCCATTTCTTCTATGGGATTCTTGCCCCAAGTAGTAGATTATAACAGTCATCTAAATTAAATTTTCCCATTCCCATCCATTTTAGTTTGCTGATTCCAAGGATGTCGACGTTTATTCTTACCGTCTCATGTTGATCTTGTCCAGTTTTCCTTGATTCATGAACCTAACATTCCAGGACTGTTATTTGCAGTATTTTGGGTTTTACTTTCATCACCAGGTGTATCAACAACTGTGCACTATATCCACTTTGGTGGATCTATATACACTAAAAGTATAGTATACATATATACACATATGTGTATATGTGTGTATATAGTATATATGTGTGTATATACTATACATATATTATACATATATGTTTTGAATATCCAAACCCCAAATTTTCATGATATGTTAATACGCAAAAATCCACATATACATGTGATGAAAACAGGGAAATTTATGGGTAGTAAATACATGTTCTCTAGGTCTGAAAAGCACTTGAACTAGCTTGGGGGTATATTTATTTTCTATTCCAATTACGTGAGTCTGATAAGAATGTAACAAAATGTTAGCCACTTAGCTAAAGAGTTCAAAAGTTTAATCCAAGGTATGTCATTTGTGTCCCTTTTCTTGGCTTTCTATTTTGGATGTCAAATTTAAGAGAACCTTAATTTAACAATGTTAACAGCCATGTGACAAAAACACATATTTAGTAGATGAGAAAAAGCTAAGCAGAGAAAAGGATTAACAGGAGACAGAGGAGAGGGGGAGACAGAGACACATAGAGAGATTGAGAAAGGGGCTTAGTGCTGTTGAACATTACTGCCCAAGACACCCCAGAATTGCCTGTTTGTCTCTTTCTCTCCTTCAGTGTTAACAGCTAAACCAAAGAATGAAGCAAGGGTTGCTCTATTTGCTTAGTATCATTTCAGTGGGTTTCTGTCCTCTGTGTCACACACACACACAAAAGGAAGATAGATAAAAAGGTACCTAGAAAAATAGAATAAATGGAAGTAGAGTGTGAGGCTAAGATCACTGTCCAACGTTTAGAACTTTGTATATAATGGAAAGTTACATTTTTGTGATCAACTAAGAAATGCATTAATTTTAATCAACATATTCTAATAATGAATTAGAAAGTGGATTTTCAAAGTTCACATAATTCAGACTCAATATACACAAACTACATCAATCATCTGTTCATTTAACATTATCCTTGCATGTGATTAGTTCAGTTCAGTTCAGTCGCTCAGTCGTGTCCCACTCTTTGCGACCCCATGAATTGCAGCACACCAGGCCTCCCTGTCCATCACCAACTTCCGGAGTTCACCCAGACTCACGTCCATCAACTCAGTGATGCCATCCAGCCATCTCATCCTCTGTCATCCCCTTCTCCTCCTGCCCCCAATCCCTCCCAGCATCAGAGACTTTTCCAATGAGTCAACTCTTCGCATGAGGTGGCCAAAGTCCTGGATTTTCAGCTTTAGCATCATTCCTTCCAAAGAAATCCCAGGGCTGATCTCTTTCAGAATGGACAGGGTGGATCTCCTTGCAGTCCAAGGGACTCTCAAGAGTCTTCTCCAACACTACAGTTCAAAAGCATCAATTCTTCAGCACTCAGCCTTCATCACAGTCCAACTCTCACATCCATACATGACCACAGGAAAAACCATAGCCTTGACTAGATGGACCTTTGTTGGCAAAGTAATGTCTCTGCTTTTGAATATGCTATCTAGGTTGGTCATAACTTTCCTTCCAAGGAGTAAGCATCTTTTAATTTCATGGCTGCAGTCACTATCTACAGTGATTTTGGAGCCCAAAAATATAGTATGACACTCTTTCCACTGTTTCCCCATCTATTTCCCATGAAGTGATGGGACTGGATGCCATGATCTTCGTTTTCTGAATGTTGAGCTTTAAGCCAACTTTTTCACTCTCCTCTTTCACTTTCAGCAAGAGGCTTTTTAGTTCCTCTTCACTTTCTGCCATAAGGGTGGTGTCATCTGCATATCTGAGGTTATTGATATTTCTCCCGGCAATCTTGATTCCAGCTTGTGTTTCTTCCAGCCCAGTGTTTCTCATGATGTACTTTGCATATAAGTTAAATAAGCAAGGTGACAAGATACAGTCTTGACATACTCCTTTTCCTATTTGGAACCAGTCTCTTGTTCCATGTCCAGTTCTAACTGTTGCTTCCTGACCTGTATACAAATTTCTCAAGAGGCATATCAGGTGGTCTGGTATGCCCATCTCTTTCAGAATTTTCCCCAGTTTATTGTGATCCACACAGTCAAAGGCTTTGGCATAGTCAATAAAGCAGAAATAGATGTTTTTCTGGAACTCTCTTGCTTTTTCCATGATCCAGAGGATGTTGGCAATTTGATCTCTGGTTCCTCTGCCTTTTCTAAAACCAGCGTGAACATCAGGAAGTTCATGGTTCACATATTGCTGAATCCTGGCTTGGAGAATTTTGAGCATTACTTTACTAGCGTGTGAGATGAGTGCATTTGTGTGGTAGTTTGAGCATTCTTTGGCATTGCCTTTCTTTGGGATTGGAATGAAAACTGACTTTTTCCAGTACTGTGGCCACTGCTGAGTTTTCCAAATTTGCTGGCATATTGAGTGCAGCACTTTCACAGCATCATCTTTCAGGACTTGAAATAGCTCCACTGGAATTCCATCACCTCCACTAGTTTTGTTCGTAGTGATGCTTTCTAAGGCCCACTTGACTTTACATTCCAGAATGTCTGGCTCTAGGTCAGTGATCACACCATCGTGATTATCTGGGTCATGAAGATCTTTTTTTATGCAGTTCTTCTGTGTATTCTTGCCATCTCTTCTTAATACCTTCTGCTTCTATTAGGTCCATACCATTTCTGTCTTTTATTGAACCCATCTTTGCATGAAATGTTCCTTTGGTATCTCTGATTTTCTTGACGAGATCTCTAGTCTTTCCCATTCTGTTGTTTTCCTCTATTTCTTTGCATTGATCGCTGAGGAAGGCTTTCTTATCTCTTCTTGCTATTCTTTGGAACTCTGCATTCAGATGCCTATATCTTTCCTTTTCTCCTTTGCTTTTTGCTTCTCTTCTTTTCACAGCTATTTTTAAGGCCTCTCCAGACATCCATTTTGCTTTTTTGCGTTTCTTTTCCATGGGGATGGTCTCGATCCCTGTCTTCTGTACAATGTCACGAACCTCAGTCTGTAGTTCATCAGGCACTCTATCTATCAGATCTAGGCCCTTAAATCTATTTCTCACTTCCACTGTATAATCATAAGGGATTTGATTTAGGTCATACCTGAATGGTCTAGTGGTTTTCCCTACTTTCTTCAATTTCAGTCTGAATTTGGCAATAAGGATTTCATGATCTGAGCCACAGTCAGCTCCTGGTCTTGTTTTTGCTGACTGTATAGAGCTTCTCCATTTTTGGCTGCAAAGAATATAATCAATCTGATTTTGTTGCTGACCATCTGGTGATGTCCATGTATAGTCTTCTCTTGTGTTGTTGGAAGAGGGTGTTTGTTATGACCAGTGCATTTTCTTGGCAAAACTCATTAGTCTTTGCCCTGCTTCATTCTGTATTCCAAGGCCAAATTTGCCTGTTAGTCCAGGTGTTTCTTGATTTCCTACTTTTGCATTCCACTCCCCTATAATGAAAAGGACATTTTTTTGGGTGTTTGTTCTAAAAGGTCTTGTAGGTCTTCATAGAACCGTTCATTTTCAGCTTCTTCAGCATTACTGGTTGGGGCATAGATTTGGATTACTGTGATATTGAATGGTTTGCCTTGGAAATGAACAGAGATCGTTCTGTCGTTTTTGAGATTTCATCCAAGTACTGCATTTTGGACTCTTTTGTTGACCATGATGGCTAATCTGCAGTTAAAACATATTCTAGGGAAGCTCTGAATTATTAAAAAAAAAAAAAAAAACTAAGCAAAAAATAGCATAATTTTCCTCCTGAAGGAAAAAGAAAAAAACTTCTGAGGAAGGTTTCAAAGTTAATTTAAGCAAAACAGAATGATTTAGTGTTGAGAAATGCATTTAGGGTAAAGGAAAAACATAAGCATGAATATGTATCCTTCAGAGAGTTACTTTTCAGCAAGTGAAACACTCACAAATATGAAACAAATAATAATAACTTGATATAGAACCAGAGGTAATTATAAATTCTTTTATACACTCCATGGAGTGTATATTCTAGAAAGTGTGGTGTCTTATCAAGGTAACAACTCAACAGAGCAGACTGTGATATTCCTTCATAAGGGAAAAGAGCCTGTAGGCTGTGTGGGGACAGAGAGAGCAAAGAGGAGCCTGGTGACAGTTCAGTTACTCAGCTGTCAGCAAAAATTTGGCTCTGGCCACTCACTTAATAAACCTGACTCAGCAGACCTAATCCTTGAGGAATCAGGCCCTTCAATCCTAAAATCAAATGTAACAGCCATTTACTACTCCTGGAGCACTCTCTTTGCTGTATCACCAACAATCACACACTTATCCAAGACTTCCCTCCAACCATATACTGCACCCACCTAGGAAGACCTTCAAGATAACTTATACTGTAATTGAATGGTTTAATTTCACTGAAGTTTTAGTCTATCCAGTTTCACTCCAGAACCAATTTTCTTAAATAAGGTTTTATTTGGTACAAGAAGAAGATAAAGGTGGTAGGGATTGAGATTAGAGGTATTTAGTTTTCACTGTTTACAAATGTTCTGATTGCCTATGTAGAAAACCTCAAAGGATCAACAAATGATTAAAGTCAATAACACAGTACAGCAAAGTTATACAATCTAAGCTTAATGTCTAAAAATGAGTTTTAATTTTACATATTAGGAACGATTAGAACATGATTCTGGCTGCTCGCTAGAGAATCTACCACTGGTAGAATGACCTTGTGAATTATTATCCAAACAGGGGAAATTATAATAGCAAAATGGAAATACTTGAAAATTAGCAAAAAACAACCAAAACAGACCCCAGAAAATCAAAAGGGATGGGCTTTCTATAGGTTTAAATGTGGAAGCCAGGAAAACAGAGTAGTACCAACATAATACAGATGGCTTGTACCAGGTCCTAGCAATGATACTGGTGAGAAGTAGTCAGTTACTAAATATATTTTGAAGATACAGTCAATAGAATTAAAAATAACATTTGTTTTTGAAAAAAAAATAAAGACATTCAAAGTATGAGAAGTATCTGTTACACATGTAAAAAGCAAAGGGTTTTTATCCAAATGTTAAGAAGAGCCTTAAATAAATTTAGTGACAAAGCACAATCAAAGATAAATAATAGATATTATACAAAATAGAACAACCAAAAAAGTGCTTTTTAATTAGAATGTTTAAGATCTACTCTCTTAGCAATTTCAAAAATAGGATACAGTATTATGTTACCATGCCGTACACTGTATCTCCCATCTTATCAAATATTTATGTGAAATTCTTTATATAAAAATACAATCGACCTTTGAACAATATGGGTTTGAACTATGTGGGTCAATTTATATGCATATTTTTTTCAAAAATTAAGTACTACATGGTCTGAGGTCAGCTGAGTCTGTGGATATAGAACTATGGACATGGCGGATTCACTGTAAAATTATACTCAAATTTTGGACTTCATGGGGAATGGCACCCCTAACCCACATTGTTGGAGTGCAAACTGTATATTCAACCACATTAGTAATCAGAGGGATGTACATTAAATGTTTTCGAGACATTGGATAACAGACAGTCAGGGCTGTAACCTCTAAGAGAAATGCAACAAAAGACATCTCTAAAGCTTTTCCTTAAGATGGTCTAAGATCTTCCTGCTTTATACCCACAGGCCCCAAACACAGGAGGTGGCTCCATATAAGGTACAGTAGGCTTACTGAGCTTACAGGACAACCCAGAATTCACAGAGACTGGGATATCTAGACTTGTGCAGCAGAAAATCAAAGAGGGAGTTACCCAAAGGAAGATTTTCAGGTATCTACACAGGAGTTCTCATGAGTCTCTGATCAAATCTAAGATGCATATCCAGGTACTAAGGTATTTGAACGTCATTAAATTCAAGAGAACAAAATAAGAAAGACTGAATTCTTATCATGATAAAAGCCATGAGGAATTGGCTTGTCATCTTTTAAAAGTACTCTAGGAGACCTGTCAACTTAGAACTCTAAATATACACATGCACACTCACATACACATCACACACACACACAAACATAGATTTTTATGTGTACTCAAAACTGAAGCAACTCAATCATTAACAGCTGAAAGAGATACAAACTGTGGAATATCTATATAACGAAATACTGCTGCTGCTGCTGCTAAGTCACTTCAGTCGTGTCCGACTCTGTGCAACCCCATAGACGGCAGCCTACCAGGCTCCTCTGTCCCCGGGATTCTCCAGGCAAGAACACTGGAGTGGATTGCCATTTCCTTCTCCAGTGCATGAAAGTGAAAAGTGAAAGTGAAGTCGCTCAGTTGTATCCTACTCTTAGCGACCCCTTGGACTGTAGCCCACCAGGCTCCTCCATCCATGGGATTTTCCAGGCAACAGTACTGGGGTGGGGTGCCATTGCCTTCTCTGAATGAAATGCTAGTTAGCAATATAAAGGAACAGGCTACTGATAACAGTACAAATAAATCTAAAAATCACACTGAGTAAAATAAACCAAGCAAACAATAGGACCCATGTATATAGTTCTATCTATGTAAAATTCTAGAAAATATAAGCTAAAATGTGGTAATAAATAATTAAGAGATTTTTTGAAAACCACACAGGAATTGAAAAAAGCACAAGGAAACTTTGGGCGAGGTGATACATGTGTTCACTATATTGATTGTGATGATGGCTTCATGTCTCTATATGAATGTCAAAATTGGTCAAATCATACAACTTAAACATGTGCAGTTTATTACATGTTAATTAAATTTAATAAAGTTACAATAAAATGAAGCCAAAAATAAACATTTTTCTCCAAAAAATGTTGAAAAAAATGGACTATCATTAAGTCTGCGTTGAAAGAAATATTATTGAAAGTTCTTCCACAAAATGAAAAGGACACACCAGATAGACACAGGGAGCTCAACCCAGTGCTCTGTGACAACCTAGAGGGGTGAGATGGGGTGGGAGATGGGAGGGAGGTTCAAGAGGGAGGGGACATATGTATACCTGTAGCTGATTCATGTTGATATATGACAGAAACCATCAGAGAATTGTCAACAATTATCCTCCAATAAAAAATTGAAAAGAAAAATAAAAGAAACAAACAGTAGCAGAAATGGTAAATACATGATTAAATTTCTAAAAATTAAAAATAAAACAAATATGGCTGTTTAAAGTAAAAACTGTATTAATATACTGTCAGGTGTGTAACCAGTACAGAAATCAGATATATGTATGTGTGTATCAGATAATCAATTCCACTGGTTACATTTAGAGGTGCCCTAAAATGTGAAATGGGGACTATTCTCTTTACCTCAAAATCAACTAGTCATTTCTCTGGAAATTGCTGAGGAAGGACCACTTTGTGAGCAATCAGTTGAGGGAGTAAAAGCCCATGTCCTGAAGGGGAATCCCATCAAGGTACAACAGCAACCACTATAATATTCTTATCCTTATTATTCTTATTATTATTCTTTTGGGGATTGTAAATTCAGTTATTAAATAATTTTGGTTCATTGATGTTACATACATTATCTATTTCTAGATATAGATCAGAGAAAATCAGTGTTCACAGCTAGAAAGTGTACAATCCTTACAGTGCACTAACTATGACTTGAAATATAATCAGTTAGGAGCCACTATCTATATAATTTATGACTATAAATAAGTATTCTGAAAAGTAGGTGCATAAAATATGAAACAATAGGATTTATACATTGATATAGTAGAAAGCATACAATGTGATGATATATCCTACAAAAATAAATCAGAACTTTTACTCACTGTTGAATGTCATTTTGTATGTCACTTATAATTTCATAGGTAATTTCATAAAAATCCTCACCTCCCTGGCAAACAGCAAATTTTGAAATCCTTTTTGTTTCGCAGGCCTCTTCAAAGACTCAGAGGCAAGTGTAAATGTATTTTACTGATTGATGTTTTGAAATCCTATGAAGTTTATTTAGAATAAGGTTTGCTAAGAAAGATACCTGGTTTAATTACGGAATAGGTACTGCATACGAAAGCACTGGGAATGAAACATCGAATGTCTGTGTACTCTTGATAAGCACTTTCTTCATTTGTCAAATGAAGAAAGGAGGATCAGGCCTTAGACTTTACTAATGGATTTTCTGTTAATAAATCCAAATCTTGAAGTAGAGAAAAACTGCAAGGTATCTCCATTTCTGTGATATCCATATCTATTTTCCTGTTACTTTATTCTTAAACTATACATTTGAAATGTATCCACACTTATTTATGCTTTATGCTTCGGGTTATGTTGTGTGATAAAAGGACATACTAGACTGGAAATAGAAGTATTTGTCCTTTCCCTTTTTAAAGCTACTAAAAGGTTTTCAGGAAAATGACTTTAAAATTGGCAGTCTTAATATGTACATAGTAGTTGTTTGAAGATCATATAACAAATCAAAAACTTGTATATAGTATTAGAGAAATTCAATATTGAGTCATTAGATAAGGTTATGCAATATGCATTATTTTAATTAATTTTTAACAGGTATATTTAAAAAGTATAAATATTTTTAAAATATTATGAAAGTAATATGCCATTATATTCTATCTTGCAACAAATAGTGTTTCTTTTCTCATTTTATTTTCCAGAAATAAGAACTTTACATACACTTACACAATCTACAGATATATATGTATATATGAAGACTTTTTTTCTTTCTTATTTGGAACTGACAAATGCAAGCAAATGACATTTCTTCTAAGACCAGTTTAATGGTGATGAATTCCTTAAACTTTTGCTTATCTGGAAAACGCTTCATTTCTTCTTCAATTATGAATGATAACTATCCTAGGTAGAGTATTCTGGGCTGGTAGGCTTTTTGTTTTCCTTTTTTGCACTTTGAGTATATCATGCTACTCGCTTCTGTCTTGCACAATTACTTCTAATGCATTCCTCCTATTCTTTAACTTTTGACATTTTAATTATAATGTGTCTTGGAATGGGTCTCTGAATTGTTTATTTTTATGACACATATTTCAGTTCTTTTCAGTCGCTCAGTCATGTCTGACTCTTTCTAGCCCCATGGACTGCAGCAAACCAGGCCTCGTTGTGCAACACCAGCTCCCAGAACTTACTCAAACTCATGTCCGTCAAGTTGGTGATGCCATCCAACCATCTCATCCTTTGTTATCCCCTTCTTGTCCTGCCTTCAATCTTTCCCAGCATCAAGATCTTTTCAAGTAAGTCAGTTCTTTGCATCAGGTGGCCAAACTATTGGAGTTTCAGCTTTAGCATCATTCCTTCTAATGAACACCCAGGACTGATCTCCTATAGAATGGACTGGTTAGATCTCCTTGCAGTCCAAGGAACTCTCAAGAGTCTTCTCCAACACCACAGCTCAAAAGCATCTATTTTTCAGCACTCAGTTTTCTTTATAGTCCAACTCTCACATACATACATGACTACAGGAGAAACCATAGCCTTGACTAGACAGACCTTTGTTGGCAAAGTAATGTCTCTGCTTTTTAATACACTGTCTAGGTTGCTCATAACTTTTCTTCCAAGGAGCAAGCATCTTTTAATTTTATGGCTGCAATCACCATCAGAAGTGATTTTGGAGCCCAAAAATAAAGTCTGTCACTGTTTTCACTGTTGCCCACCTATTTGCCATGAAGTGATGGGACTAGATGCCATGATATTAGTTTCCTGAATGTTGAGTTTTAAGCCAACTTTTTTACTCTCATCAAGAGGCTCTTTAGTTCTTCTTTGCTTTCTGCCATAATGGTGGTGTCATCTGCATATCTGAGGTTACTGATATTTCTCACAGCAATTTTAATTCCATCTGGTGCTTCATCCAGGCTGGCACTTCACATGATGTACTCTGTATATAAGTTAAATAAGCAGGGTGACAGTATACAGCCTTGATATATTCCTTTCCTGATTTGGACTCAGTCTGCTGTTCCATTTCTGGTTCTAACTGTTGCTTCTTGACCTGCATACAAGTTTCTCTGGAGGCAGGTCACATGGCCTGGTATTCCCATCTCTTGAAGAATTTTCCATAGTTTTTTGTGATCCACACAGTCAAAGACTTTGGCATAGGCAATAAAGCAGAAATAGATGCTTTCTGGAATTCTCTTGCTTTTTGATTATCCAGTGGATGTTGGCAATTTGATCTCTGCTTCCTCTGCCTTTTCTAAATCCAGCTGGAACATCTGGAATTTCACAGTTCACATACTGTTGAAGCTTGGTTTGGAGTATTTTGAGCGTTACTTTACTAGCAGGAGAGATGTGTGCAGTTGTGCAGTTGTTTAAGCATTCTTTGGCATTGCCTTTCTTTGGGATTAGAATGAAAACTGACATTTTCCAGTCCTGTGGATACTGCTGAGTTTTCCACATTTGCTGGCATGTTGAGTGCAGCACTTTCACAGTGTCATCTTTTAGGATTTGAAATAGCTCAACTGGAATTTCATAACCTCCACTAGCTTTGTTCATAGTGATGCTTCCTAAGGCCCACTTGACTTTGCATTCCAGAGTATCTGGCTCTAGGTGAGCGATCACAGCATCATGATTATCTGGGTTGTGAAGATCTTTTTATATACTTCTTCTGTGTACTTGTGCCACCTCTTCTTAATATCTTCTGCTTCTGTTAAGTCCATATTATTTCTGTCCTATATTGTGCCCATCTTTGCATGAAATATTCCCTTGGTATCTCTGATTTTCTTGAAGAGATCTCTAGTCTTTCCCATCTATTGTTTTCCTCTATTTTTTTGCATTGATCTGAGGAAGTCTTTGCATTGCACTGAGGAAGGCTTTCTTATCTCTCCTTGATATTCGTTGGGACTCTGCATTCAAATGGGTATATCTTTCTTTTTCTCCTTTGCCTCTAGCTTCTCTTCTTTTCTCAGTGTTTGTAAGGCCTCCTCAGACAACCATTTTGCCTTTTTGCATTTCTTTTTCTTGGGGATGGTCTTGATCACTGCCTCTTGTACAATGTCACGAACCTCTGTCAATAGTTCTTCATGCAGTCTGTCTATCAGATCTAATCCTTTGAATCTATTTGTCATTTCCACTGTATAATCATAAGGGATTTGATTTAGGTCATACCTGAATGATCTAGTGGTTTTCCCTACTTTCTTCAATTTCAGTCTGAATTTGGCAATGAGGAGAAACCTGTTTAGATGTAGATTAGACACATATTTAGATTTATTTTTATATTTAATAATTATTTTTTGTGCAATACATTTGTTATAAATATTTTCAAGTATATTTTGTGTTTTATTTGCCATGTAGAATTTTAACATTTTGTTGTGATATTTTCAGCCTTTCTTCCTAAACACTTTTTTGTGTCATTTAAGAAGTATTTTGAAAATTATTTTAATCATCTGGGTTCTTTCATACTAATACAAGGCTTTGTTTATGTTATATATGAATTCCATCAGGATTTAAATATATTGTGTGCTTATCTTCATACTTTTATTCTCTCAATTGACTGTGGTGTTCTAAATGGTAGAATCGTTACAAAGATCTCCCCAAATGATATTGGTGCTCTTTTATTTTTAATCTAGTTATGCTTTAGTGCTTCAGAGTTCATTGGAACAGTATTTTTCAAGGAAGAGTTTTTATGAAATTTTCTTGTTTCTTATGAAGCAAATCTTTTAATCTAAAATTTAAATTCAACATGATTATTGTACTTCAAATTTCTTTTGTTGGCCTGCTGTTTCTTCCTTATACACATTTTCATTGTGAATGAAGTTCTGGTTATCTCTTGAGGTTTTTTTGTTTTTTGTTTTTTCAAAACCAACTGCTGTTAAAATATTCCTATCAAGTCTTATGCTAGAAGTTAGTTGGCATCTTCCTACCTATGAAAGCATTCCCTGGGCCCACTGTTTTCACTGTTTTAACATGAGTAGATGACTAGAGTTATTCCCTTGTAGCTCAGTCAGTAAATAATCTGCCTCCAGTTCAGGAGACCTGGGTTCAATTACTGGGTCAGGAAAATCCCTTGGAGAAGGAAATGGCAACCCACTCCAGTACTCTTGTCTGGGAAATTCTATGGACAGAGGAGCCTGGGCCAGCTACAGCCCATGGGGTTGGAGGAATCGGACACAACTTAGCAACTAAAACACCACAATGACTAGAGTAGGGCCAATTTTTTTTTTTTCCCTTTCCCTAGAAATGACCACCAGAGTCCAACAGGCAGACTATTTAAGTTTAGTTGTGCTAATTGCCTTATATGTGAACTGTGAACTTCCTGATGTTTCAGCTGGTTTTAGAAAAGGCAGAGGAACCAGAGATCAAATTGCCAACATCTGCTGGATCATGGAAAAAGCAAGAGAGTTCCAGAAAAACACCTATTTCTGCTTTATTGACTATGCCAAAGCCTTTGACTGTGTGGATCACAATAAATCGTGGGAAATTCTGAAAGAGATGGGAATACCAGACCACCTGACCTGCCTCTTGAGAAATTTGTATGCAGGTCAGTAAGCAACAGTTAGAACTGTACATCAGACTGCTTCCCAATAGGAAAAAGGAGTACATCAAGGCTGTATATTGTCACCCTGCTTATTTAACTTACATGCAGAGTACATCATGAGAAACTCTGGACTGGAAGAAACACAAGCTGGAATCAAGATTGCCTGGAGAAATATCAATAACCTCAGATATGTAGAAGACACCACCCTTATGGAAGAAAGTGAAGAGGAACTAAAAAGCCTCTTGATGAAAGTGAAGGTGGAGAGTGAAAAAGTTGGCTTAAATCTCAACATTGAGAAGACGAAGATCATGGCATCCGGTCCCATCAGTTTATGGGAAACAGATGGGGAAACAGTGGAAAGAGTGTCAGACTTTATTTTTTGGGCTCCAAAATCACTGTAGATGGAGATTGCAGCCATGAAATTAAAAGACACTTACTCCTTGGAAGAAAAATTATGTCCAACCTAGATAGCATATTCAAAAGCAGAGACATTACTTTGCCAACAAAGGTCCATCTAGTCAAGGCTATGGTTTTTCCTGTGGTCATGCATGGATGTGAGAGTTGGCCTGTGAAGAAGGCTAAGCGCCAAAGAATTGATGCTTTTTTTTAATTTATTTTTTTATTTTATTATTTAACTTTACAATATTGTATTGGTTTTGCCATATATCAACATGAATCCACCACAAGTATACACATGTTCCCCATCCTGAACCCTCCTTTCTCCTCCCTCCCCATACCATCCCTCTGGGTCATTCCAGAATTGATGCTTTTGAACTGTAGTGTTGGAGAAGACTCTTGAGAGTCCCTTGGACTGCAAGGAGATCCAACCAGTCCATTCTGAAGGAGACCAGCCCTGGGATTTCTTTGGAAGGAATGATGCTAAAGCTGAAACTCCAGTACTCTGTCCACCTCATGCAAAGAGTTGACTCATTGGAAAAGACTCTGATGCTGGGAGGGATTGGGGACAGGAGGAGAAGGGGACGATAGAGGATGAGATGGCTGGATGGCATCACCAACTTGATGGACATGAGTCTGAGTGATCTCCGGGAGTTGGTGATGGACAGGGAGGCCTGGCGTGCTGCAATTCATGGGGTCACAAAGAGTCGGATACGACTGAGTGACAGAATTGAACTAAACTGATGAGTTCAGAAACTTTAAGTATGTGAGTTTAATCACTTTCTCATGGGGCTTTCAGGTAACAGTCCATTTTAGCAGAACTAGTGCAAAATCCTCACTTCTATAACTCAAAACTTTCCTTTTAACCTTCATAGCCCTAGGTAGTATACAAGGGGAAAGAAGGGGAATCTTCTCCGAGCATGAAGGAGTACAGATGCATTCATGTCCCTCCTTTACAACCCCCTTCTCACTATATTTTCTACCAAGTTAGGGACTGATAAATATCCTTGTCTAAAAGTGGGATAATCAGTGGGCTTGTGAGACTAAATCTTTGCTTTGGAAAAAGAACACAGTGAGACACAGTGTAGTTAACTATGGAGCACCAAGAGACCAGTGGAAGACTATATGTCTCTGTCCCCATTCAGTTTTATAATGTATAGTTTATAGTCTGTTTCCCCCACTCCCCGAGTCGAATGAGCAAATCTTAAATTATCCTGCATATGCTCACAAAAGGTTATGTGGTAGCTAAATGAAATCCAAGAAACATTGTGCAAAACACCAACCAAGATCTGAAAGAAGACAATGAGAAAAACCCTCAATAAATGTTCCCATACCTTCAGACTGAGCCCTGAAAGAAACTAATGACCATAAATCCATGAGAAAGCCAGCGTTTGTGCGGCTCTCTCACAGCTGGATCTAGCAGTGGCTAGATTCACTGATGTTGGAAGGAATTAATGGAGAAGACTAGATTATATTTGATTTTGAGGTAGTTTTGGACAGATATCCATTTATATCTGCTTTCAATGTATCAATTTAATTCAGAACATAAGTGTACATATTAACTGGAATGTAGATTCAGATACAATCTTGATATCAACATAATAGTAATAAATTTCTGCTTTTTTTTTAATATCTTCTCAAAAGTTAAGTCTTTGCAGTTCTGATAATTTAATTATGGGTGTTTTGGCTTCCTTACACAAATCTAGAATAGTCTTTCAGAAAACAAGCCAGCTCTATGTATGTGTGAATTCCCACATGTCCTGGAGTGCAATTAACTCTACTTCTAGTCATGCTGTGGCACCTGTGGACAATGAAGAAATCCGTTACAAGAATTATTTCCATAGCATGAATATGCAAGCACCAGAATTAGTGTAATTCATTCAGCTGCAGATTATCTAGACTCCAGCCTCAATACGTTTTATTGCCATGTGTCAATTCTCTGACAGCTTCATAAATCCTGCTCAATAAACATTAAATGTTTACTTTTATAGTCTGACAAATAGAGAAACCTGGGGAAAGTTTTCCAGGATAGAGCTATGTAGTTTCAAATTCATGCAACAGTTCTCATCTAAAGCTGGAGGGACTGTTTAGGAGTAACTATTTTCAATGTTTAACAGTAATGTTGAATGGGACAAAAAAATTTTTATCTGGATATAAACTGTTCCCTTAGACAGAAAAGTAGTATTACTTGTTGTTTTTTTTTTTTCCCTAGAGTATTCATTTGAGCTCTAGATTATATTTCAGTGCACATGTGATGACACATAAGTGAGATGAAAATAGCTAAATATTAATGTATTTGATTTAAATATTATTCATGGTTCAATTTCAGCTCAGGATGTTAAACTGTTTTCCTTAGAATTGCCATTTCCCTACCCCCAAAATGGCTTGATTGAGTAAATATTTTAAATTGATATATTGGAAGCAGATAAATAGAATATTGACTCTTTTTTTTCAACATGAACTCAAAGAAAAATATATGTATAATATATTTATAGTGATACAGCACTAATGAAGATTACTGAAGATGGCTTTCCTGAAAATTTCATTCTTCCTTTTAGGGGCAGTTTATTCAATTGCTAAAACTTGACTTAATTATAAACCTTCAAAGATTTTGAGGCAATAAATTGAATATATTTAATTTTTGGAGCATTATTCCTAAAAATACTTTTATTTAGTATAATCTACTCTAATATTCTGAACATGCAGACCAACAAACTAAGCATTATAAGAAATGTAGACATTTATTTCATTTTTATTATCTGAAACATACTTTTAAAAATTTACTCATATTTATTAAGCATCACTATTATGTGCCAGGTACAGTACCTGTTATAGACATCTGGGATCCATCAGTGAAAAAAATGATGGAAATACTTACCTTCTTTGAAAATTTGTTCATAAATTTGTATAAATGTCTTACACTGTATAAGAGATGCTATAACTACTTTGTAGAATTTAAAGAGCATCTTAGATAGCTGTTGTTCATTTGGCTTTTATAAGACTTTATTTGTTTTTCTTTAAAGTCTCATGGTTGCTAAAAGGGCCATAATGGCATTAAAACACCAATTTTACTTTGTAACTACAAAACCATATATTTCCTTTGGACATTTTCTAATTTAATACAAGCACTTTAATTTTATCACATTTATTTTTGTAATTAACTTATTGCATTCAGTTTCATCATGTTACTTAAGTTTGTTTAATTAAAATATTTTTGAATCATTAAAACAAATTACAGATATGCAATTAAAATGTTCATTTTATTCTGTCACAAATGTATCATAATTAGTGGCTCAGTTATGCATTGATCGATCTGTTCTTAGGGCCTGTACTACAGAGAAATTTGCTCTTTCTGTATTAGTTCCAACTAAATATCCAATATTATATTTATAGTTTATACTTTTTAGCTGAAAATTTGTATTTTATTCCCAAAATAAAGGGTTTTTTTAAATTTTACTATTTTATGTTCCATATCTTTATGTTGGTTTTACATTTAACAATTGATAGCTAAAAGTTACATTTAACAAATCAACTATTTTAAAAACTTTTAGAAATTATAATTTTATCCAAATTATTTCATCTTTGGCTTCTACTACCTAATTCCTTTCAAAAGTAAATTCATCTCAATAGCTTTAAACTTTGTGTGCAAATGCATGCATGCAAGTCTGTGATATGGGTTTAATGCTAGTTTCTTAATGAAAGATATTTTTCTATCAGGTGATAAAAATACTGTGAATTCAGAAGGTTCTTCCACTTTACCAGCACAAATGGTCAGATGTATATCCCCGTATTCCTTGGGAGATTCAATCATGCCTTTTTCCTGAGAATATTTTTCTTGACTTCTAGAATACCATATATTCCTGAACTTTATTTTTGACAGTGATCATTATTAGCATGCCTGGACAGGAAATCCAATAGTTTGGTGTGAAACAGATTATAGAAATATAGAAATGTGTGACTGTGAGGCTCTGAGTATCTCCCTTTCTTATTAGCAGTTACATTCTTAGGCACCAACATGACTCTCCTTCTGTTATAAAATGCTGTAACATCTGGAGCTTCTGGTTCCTTAGCCTCTCCAACCTAGAGTGTTTCTCATGTCCTGCAAACTATGCCCTGAGTGTCAGAATACTCGTGTACCATTATGAGGAAATGGGGCATCATCAATGAGACTGTGCATCTGCAAATCTACATTCTTATTTTGTATCTCTTCTACACTGAGTGCTGGTTTAAGAGTAAACTGATATGAAAGCAGAAGTAAATCAAGTCTGGATCACTGTTCCCAGCAATCTATTCTGAATTGGCTCCCTTTCCTCTGGCTTAGATTACAGTTCCTTCTGATTATTTTGTTGTCACAAATATAATATGTACATTTATACTGATGAATCAGTGACAATAAAATGATCTTTTTAAAAAGCTCATTTCTTCCACATACATATTCAGGACATTCATCTTCTTTCAGTGATGATGAACAATATTTCTAAAACTTTCAGGAGTAATACTTGTATTTACAAATAAGTCACTCTCATTCTTCTTCTGTATTGCCTGGGCATATTACTGGTCCAAATTTCTATTGAAAACTTGACTTTTTTTCCCCATGATCACTTCGGTGCTTGATTGATGCTTCTTTGTTGTCTTAAGAGGAAAACTGTTGTCCCGCTAAGGGATATTTGTCTGAAGGTTATCATAGATGTAAAATCATTTGTTCCCGGGAACTAGAAATTGAATTAAGACAATTTCCTACCAAAAAAAAAAAAAAAAAACTTTCTAATTTATAAGTTGGCTTAATTCATTAAATAAACCAATAATTATTAATTTTAAACTTAAGTTTCTGTGCCCACAGCAGATTCATCTTAAAAAAATTTTTTTTTAATAAAAATTAATGGATTTTAAATGTGTGGATCACAAAAAACTCTGGAAAATTCTTAAAGAGATGGGAATACCAAACCATCTTACTTGCCTCCTGGAAAACCTATAAGCAGGTCAAGAAGCAACAGTTAGAACTTGACATGGAACAACAAACCAGTTTAAAATTGGGAAAAGAGTACATCAAGGCTGTATACTGTCACCCTGCTTATTTAACATACACAGAGTACATCATGCGAAATGCCCGGCTGGATGAAGCTCAAACTGGTATCAAGATAGCAGGGAGAAATATCAATAACCTTAGATATGCAGATGACACCTCCCTAATGGCAGAAAGTGAAGAGGAACTAAAGAGCCCCTTAATGAAGATGAAAGAGGAGAGTGAAAAATCTGGCTTAACACTTAATATTCAAAAAGCTAAGATCATGGCATAAAGTCCCAACAGTTCATGGCAAATAGATGGGGAAAAAACGCAACAGTGACAGACTATTTTCTTCGGCTCCAAAATCACTGTGGATGGTGATAGAAGTCATGAAATTAAAAGATACCTGCTCTTGGAAAAATAGCTATGACAAACCTAGAAAGCAGCACAGACATCACTTTGCCAACAAAGGTCTGCATAGTCAAAGCTATGGTTTTTCCAGTAGCCATGTATTCATGTGAGAGTTGGACCATAAAGAAGGCTGAGTGCCAAAGAATTGATGCTTTTGACTGGTGGTGCTGAAGAAGACTCCTGAGAGTCCTATGGAAAACAAGGAGATCAAACCAGCCATTTCTAAAGGAAATAAATCCTGAATAATCATTGGAAGGAAAGATGCTGAAGTTCCAATACTTTGGCCACTTGATGCAAAGAGCTGACTCATTGTAAAGGACCCTAAGGCTTGGAAAGATTGAGGGCAGGAGGAGAAAGAGACAACAGAGGATGGTTGGTTGCATGGCATCACCAAATCATTGGACATGATTTTGAGCAAACTCTGGGAGATAGTGAAGGATAGGGAAGCCTGGCATGCTGCAATCCATGACGTCACAGAGTTGGACCCGACTGAGCGACTGAACAACAATGTAATGATGAGTTGCAAATTTCAGTAATTGTCTTTAAACATGGTCTCTCAAATCACTCTTTTCTGCTTTCTTATTGTTTGGGCACATTCTACAATTTCCCTGTTACTTAGGTATATTCAACATTTCAGATTAGTTTAAATACTTCATCTTCTACCTGATTCCAAGGTTTTTTATCCCTTAGTTCAGTTCAGTGGACCTGAAGTAGAAATAAATTATGACCCATTGTTTTCTCCCTACAGGTTTCTTTCTACTGACTTGTTTTCCCTGTGTTGATCAGAACTTCTCCAGCGAATAACTGATTGGGTGCTACCACCAGACCAATCAGCTTGCTTTGCTGGGGGCTTTTTTGGTTTTAGCACTGTAAGTCACACAATCTGGGAAGCATTCATTCTTGCAAAAACTGAGAAGTCCTGTTCACACTATACTGCTAATCTGGAAATGAGGCTGAGACAGTGTGCTGTATAAACACTTTCTGTGGGGTTATTCTGCCATGCAATCAGCTCCCTTAGTTACTTTCATGACCCAGAAGACACTCAGGCATTTTTGCCTTCCAAATAAAATGAATGCTGTCTGCTTCAACCCCTCCATTTCTGCCACTCCCAGTTGTCTGAAATTTCCTTCTAATTATATTTTTCTTATTTAGTTAGACAAGATTAGAGAACAGCAAGCTACTCCAAGGACTAAGCAGAAAAGCAACCTGAGAATTAGAGAAAGACCGCCAGTCAGCTATTTATGGCACCATCTACAGTGTCTACCAATGACCCTCTTTGGACATAGTTCTTTCAGTTGACTTGGGAAATAATCAAGCACTTTTTTTCTCTCAAAAAAAGAAGAAGGAAAAAAACAACAAGAGTGGTGAAAGGGTCAAATGGTGTAGGTTGTAAAAAGGTAAAAGCCTCCAGTTATAAAATAAGTAATCTTATGGATGTAATGTATATACACCATGAAGACTATAGTTAATAATGCTGTACTGTATATCTGAAAGTTAAAAGACTAAATCCTGAAAGTTATCATCCTAAGAAAAAAATTTGTAACTATGTGGTGATGGATGTTAATTAGACATACCCTGATGATCATTTTACAATATATATATATACATATTGAATCATCATATTATACACCTGAAACTGATATAATTTATATGTTGATTAGGTATCAAATTGGAGAAGGAAATGGCAACCCACTCCAGTGTTTTTTTTTTTTTTTCCGGTGCTTTACCACCGGTGGACTTGCGGGCTGTCTGCTTAGTACGAGCCATGGCGATACAGAGGAAAAAAGACTCCACTCCAGTGTTCTTGCCTGGAGAATCCCAGGGGCAGGAGAGCCTGGTGGGCTGACGTCCATGGGGTCGCACAGAGTCGGACACAACTGAAGTGACTTAGCAGCAGCAGCAAGCATCAGATAAAAATACATACATTTTTTACAACTTTGTCACTATTTACAAAGTTACTATCAGGAATTTTACTATAGCTAATATTTCCCTAAAAATCTGTTAGTTAGTTAGTTCAGTTGCTCAGTCGTGTCCAACTCTTTGTGACCCCATGAATCGCAGCACGCCAGGCCTCCCTGTCCATCACCAACTCCCGGAGTTCACTCAAACTCACATCCATTGAGTCAGTGATGCCATCCAGCCATCTCATCCTCTGTCGCCCCCTTCTCCTCCTGCCTTCAATCCCTCCCAGCATCAGTCTTTTCTAATGAGTCAACTCTTCACTTGAGGTGGCCAATGTACTGGAGTATCAGCTTTAATGAACACCTTCCAAAGAACACCCAGGACTGATCTCCTGCAGAATGGACTGGTTGGATCTCCTTGCAGTCCAACGGACTCTCAAGAGTCTTCTCCAACACCACAGTTCAAAAGCATCAGTTCTTCAGCGCTCAGCTTTCTTCACTGTCCAACTCTCACATCCATACATGACCACAGGAAAAACCATAGCCTTGACTAGATGGACCTTTGTTGGCAAAGTAATGTCTCTGCTTTTCAATATGCTATCTAGGTTGGTCATAACTTTTCTTCCAAGGAATAAGGGTCTTTTAATTAGCCATCGTCAAACACAGTTACTGACAAAAATATCACTGCTACCTCTAATAATACTGTTTAAGAAGTTCAGTAAAGAAAAACAGGAAGAACAAACTTGCTTTCTAGATGTCTCAAACATTGGTAAGAAAAACTGAGCTAGAATTATTAATAAATTAGTGTAAGTTGGGTGTCGGCTGCTGATAGTTTGGAACTCCTTGGTGGGTTCAAATATTGGTGATGTTGGAAGCAGGACTCATCTGAAGATGTTTCTATAAGGATCTCTTAAATTCACAAAAACTGCTTTTTGAAAATTCTAAGCAAGCATCATTTTGGTGTAGTCCTGGGGGTGAGACTGTGAGAAAGGCATAAAGCCCCACTAGGATCCTTCTCCCATACCTTTCCTATTGAGTAAAAGGCTTACAATTCAGAAGAGAGTGGTAGGGCTACATTAATGGTCACCCTAGTGCAGCAATAAACAATGGTAGTTAAAGAAAATGAAAAAGGGGGAAAAAAATAAAAGGTAGAAATATGTGCTGGACCCAAAACTACAGTGCATTAAGAGTAGGATCAAGGAGAGAGACACATTTCCAAGACCAAAGGATACAGTACTAACCTAAGACTGAGGCTTAAGCAGAAGACAGAGAACTCCCCTACAACCTCACTCTCAACCAGGCTAAAAGTAAAGTAACAGTGAAATACTGCATCAAGAGTTCAGAGCTACACACAAGGGAGAACTTCATCAGAAAGTGGATCAGGAACTGAGAAAAACCCTCTGACTAACCAATCTCTACCTTAATACAAGGTATAATTTGAAGAATTTGAAGCTATTAAAGATAAAGATTCAGGAAGATTCCCTGGAAGAGGAAATAGAAATCCACTCTAGTATTCTTGCCTTGGAGAATCCCAAAACAGAGGAGCTGGTGGGCTACAGCCCATGGGATCACAAAGAGTCAGACACTGTTGAGCACACATACAGTTTGTTAGGGTTTCACTGCAAATGGGTTGCTTTTGTTACCAGACATAAAATTACATTAAATACTGAGAGATATGGAATCTAATGGCCACTATGTGTATCCCTGTAAATTCTTCTCATTTCTTATACATGAGATGGTTGGATGGCATCACCAACTCGATGGACATGGATTTGAGCAAGCTCTAGGAGTTGGTGATGGACAGGGAAGCCAGGCATGCTGCAGTCCATGGGATTACAAAGAGTTGGACATGACTGAGTGACTGAACTGAACTGAACTGAAATTTAAATGGATATGCATTAAAATATACTGCTCTGAATGATTAGATGCAATTTAATTTTAATACAAAGTAATTACATTTTTTAAAGAATCAGGAAGGATTGATATTATGTATTTTAAATGTAACTTTTCCATGAATAAAATAACTTCCAACATATGTAATATACGTCCTTAAAATATATTTAACCTATTCCTATATGTTTTAGTAATTTCAGCCTTTAGTATTTTTTCTTTCTACAAATACCCATTATTATTAAAGTATGTTAATTAGCAGTTATGTGTAAGGGTGTGGAAATACCTTTGGCATAAAACTATCATTATTTTATGATTCTTACAGCCATAACTAGCTGCTAACGAACAAAGTAGGTTATATCTCAAAAGGGTGAAATCTATGAAATGCTATAGAAAATCCAAAAAGAAGACTGAGTTGGGATGAAAGAGAAGGTGAAACCTAGGAAACTACAATATTACAGAAAGCAGTGATTTCAGGGCGAAGTCCTCTTCTATATTAATTGCTATTGACACTAAGATAAGGACAATAACTGCCTATACAAGCAGAAATGTTGTCATTATTAATCAACCTAATAACCATTTCAGTAGACAGTATAGGCAGAGGCCAGATCAGAATGTTTGAGAAGCTTAAAAAGTATTAATTCGTGCAAGAATTGTGGAGAAATATTTCTTTCTCCAAATTGTTCTGAAAGGGATATTTAAGCCGATATTACTAGGGAACTTAGAATACATAATATTTATTTATCAGAATTAATGTTTTTCTCTTTTATTAAATCAGAAAAAAGTAGGATGACCTCCTATGCTGATGAGAAGACAACGCATTTCTAATGCAGATATACAGAAAAAGGAGGGACATTCAACACCTTCTGTTCCCTTTGAGTTTGGGGATGGTGAGCATGATCCAGAGAATAGGTGAGGTATTTACTGAAATAAATTTTCTCCCCTACAAGTAAAGATTACATATGTAGATGTGGCTTTTGTCTGCTTGCTTATTCATCCAGATTTGGGGACATGATATTTAGAAAGTTCTGTTTCTTCAGTGCATTATGAAAACAAGGTGAATTACTACGAGTGAGAGAGTCAGAAGGAGCGCATATATTTTTGAGAATAGAGGAGGGAATGTGTAATTGCTATTTCAGGGAAAGTGTAGTGAATGTACCAAAAATAACAGGGAAAGATAATGGAATGTGGAGCACCGAACTGAGGTTTCGTATCATAAATTCAGAGAGGTTCGAATTCATTCTACAGCAGTTTCCAGCAGAGCTCAGCAGACAAGTAATTGTGAACAGAAAGAAAAAGCAGAAGGGGAAATGGAGGAGGAAGAGTACTCAGTGCTGTGGCCAGCATTTTTCCTGGTTTTTCTATTTAATCTGTCCAACTTTATTAAGCAGATGCTTTTTCTATTTACATTTTTATCACAGATAAAGAAGAAAAATGTACAGAGATATCAAATATATTGGTGACATTTTCACAGACGTCCCCAAGCCTGACTTGAACTTTGAACTGTCTAGCACAAGACCCCAAATTTTAACCGATGGGCACGGCCACATCTATAAAATCAATACTGTGCATAGCGCATTTGGAGAAAAACAAGGTTTGGGGGCCTGAAATTGTAGTTAAATAGTAATAGAGGATATGGAAGATATGTAAGTTTGCAAAGTCAGGCTTAGCTAGCTATAAAGTCAAGCTAATTGAGTTCTGAGTTTTAACTTAAACTCAATTTAGAACTAAAGTCTAGAACTAAAGTCTCCAGGGTTGAGATAAAGTAACATGCAAACAGCAGTTTCAGGAAATTCAGTTAGAAAAAAGAAAAAAAAAGAGTGGAGAGATGGATTACCATATATTTGTATTACTATAGGAATTTGTCCACAGTAGCTGTTGGAAAAGAAAGAAATAAACAAATGTTAAGCAAAAGACGATATTCAAGTTTTCAAGAGGATCAATGTAGGGATTTATTTTCACCTAACTTAAAAATTTTATTCATATCAATTTGACTGATTCCTAAATTCATCATCTTCCCCTATATTGACTTACATAATCCCAAGTGAGCAAGACTCAATGTGAGTGAATTTAAGAATGTAAAGGTAAATTAAATTAATTAAATATAAATACAGGGATATTAGAATACATAAGAGTTATTAAGGTAATTAATGTTTTTCACTTTTATTAAACAGGATAATGTAGGACAATCTCCTATGTTGATGAGAAGAAGACACAGTAAATTATAAGAGTTCGTAGATGCAGAAAAAAAATGAGGGGTATTCAAGACCTTATGTACCTTTTGAATTTGGGAATGGTGAGTGGGATCATACTTTAAGCAAATCTATTAATTTATGTGCCTATTTAAAGCACTGAAGGGGTATTGTTTTGAATACAACTATTCATTAATGAAATTATATTAGTAAATGAAGGCATATGTGTGTATTTGGAATACAAATGAATTTGGAATATATATGCTAATGCCTGAAAGAAAATACAGAGACAACACATTTAATAATATTTATCATGCTATAGTTTTAAAATCAGAAAGTTAATTTTGAAAATAAAATGCTGCAACATTCTGAGATATTTATATCTCAAACATCAAACATGAAAATGAAATCGTCTCCATTCAAGTACTAATAGTTTCCCATATCTACTGAGTTCCATGCATTTTTGGCAGCAGAACCTTACACGGAAGTGTGACTCACCTACATTAACACCAAATTCTCAGTGCTCCAGTGTGAGTTCCAGATTTTATATCATCTTGTTCCCTTGTTCCATTTGATTGTTCCAACGGTTTGCATTAGATTTAGCTTGGGGTTTGGAAAACTAAAAAGCCTCTTGATGAAAGTGAAGGGGAGAGTGAAAAAGTTGGCTTAAAGCTCAACATTCAAAAAACGAAGATCATGGCATCTGGTCCCATCACTTCATGGGAAATAGGTGGGGAAACAGTGGAAACAGTGTCAGACTTTATTTTTTGGGGCTCCAAAATCACTGCAGATGGTGACTGCAGCCATGAAATTAAAAGACGCTTACTTCTTGGAAGGAAATTTATGTCCAACCTAGATAGCATATTCAAAAGCAGAGACATTACTTTGCCAACAAAGGTCCATCTAGTCAAGGCTATGGTTTTTCCTGTCATCATGTATGGATGTGAGAGTTGGACAGTGAAGAAAGCTGAGCGCTGAAGTATTGATGCTTTTGAACTGTGGTGTTGGAGAAGACTCTTGAGAGTCCCTTGGACTGCAAAGAGATCCAACCAGTCCATTCTAAAGGAGATCAGACCTGGGATTTCTTTGGAAGGAATGATGCTAAAGCTGAAACTCCAGGACTTTGACTACCTCATGCGAAGAGTTGACTCATTGGAAAAGACTCTGATGCTGGGAGGGATTGGGGGTGGGAGGAGAAGGGGAGAACAGAGGATGAGATGGCTGGATGGCATCACTGACTCGATGGATGTGAGTCTGAGTGAACTCTGGGAGTTGGTGATGGACAGGGAGGCCTGGCATGCTGCGATTCATGGGATCGCAAAGAGTCGGACATGACTGAGCGACTGAACTGAACTGAACCTGGAAAACTCAGCAGTTACCACAGGGCTGGAAAAGGTTGTTTTCATTCCAATCCCAAAGAAAGGCAATCCCAAAGAATGCTCAAACTACCGCACAGTTACACTCATGTCACACGCTAGTAAAGTAATGCTCAAAGCCAGGCTTCAGCAATATGTGAACCGTGAACTTCCAGATGTTCAAGCTGGTTTTAGAAAAGGCAGAGGAACCAGAGATCAAATTGCCAACATCTGCTGGGTCATCAAAAAAGCAAAAGAGTTCCAGAAAAACATCTATTTCTGCTTTATTGACTATGCCAAAGCCTTTGACTGTGTGTATCACAATAAACTGTGGAAAATTCTGAGAGAGATGGGAATACCAGACCACCTGACCTGCCTCTTGAGAAATCTGTATGCAGGTCAGGAAGCAACAGTTAGAACTGGACATGGAACAACAAACTGGTTCCAAATAGGAAAAGTAGTCAAGGCTGTATATTGTCACCCTGCTTATTTAGCTTCTATGAAGAGTACATCATGAGACACACTGGGCTGGAAGAAGCACAAGCTGGAATCAAGATTGCCAATAACCTCAGATATGCAGATGACAACACCCTTATGGCAGAAAGTGAAGAGAAACTAAAAAGCCTCTTGATGAAAGTGAAAGAGGAGAGTGAAAAAGTTGGCTTAAAGCTCAACATTCAAAAAACGAAGATCATGGCATCGGGTCCCATCACTTCATGGGAAATAGATGGGGAAACAGTGGAAACAATGTCAGACTTTATTTTTGGGGCTCCAACATCACTGCAGATGGTGACTGCAGCCATGAAATTAAAAGACGCTTACTCCTTGGAAGGAAAGTTTTACCAACCTAGATAGCATATTCAAAAGCAGAAACGTTACTATGCCAACAAAGGTCTGTCTAGTTAAGGCTATGGTTTTTCCAGTGGTCATGTATGGATATGAGAGTTGGACTGTGAAGAAAGCTGAGCGCTGAAGAATTGATGCTTTTGAACTGTGGTGTTGGAGAAGACTCTTGAGAGTCCCTTGGACTGCAAGGAGATCCAACCAGTCCATTCTGCAGGAGATCAGTCCTGGGTGTTCATTTGAAGGACTGAACTAAAGCTGAAACTCCAATACTTTGGCCACCTGTGAAGAGTTGACTCATTGGAAAAGACCCTGATGCTGGGAGGGATTGAGGTCAGGAGGTGAAGGAGACGACAGAGGGTGAGATGGCTAGATGTCATCAACGACTCGATGGACATGAGTCTGAGTGAACTCCGGGAGTTGGTGATGGACACAGAGGCCTGGCGTGCTGCGATTCATGGGGTTGCAAAGAGTCATACACGACTGAGCGACTAAATTGAACTAAACTGAATGAGTCACATCCCAAAAATGTTCAGTCCGTTGACCACAGGTATATCAATATCAAAACCCCAGGGAAAATAAATCTGACTTAGAGAAATTCCAACAAAGGATAGAGAGCTCCTGGTGATATTCAATCTTTATCATAATCCATTCTGGGTCCCTTTACATAGTTGACGTTTACCTGGTTTAATTGTTGAAAACTTTGAGGATTTTTCAATCAACAGAGAGACCATTTTCTGATGCTAGTCAACTTTCTGCCACTTGAGACATAGAATTAATATAAAAATCTAATCTGTAGAGGGCAGTATGCAAAGGGTTACTTGAAGACTGTAATCCTGGTTTGGGAAGAAATAGAGTTAAAGATATAAAGGATAAAATGCATTTACCCCTTAAAAATACATTCTGAATGGGATGGTTAAAAATTTGACTTTCATCCTACTTCAACACACCCCAGGTTATAAAATACTAATGTCACAAAGTAAGTGGAGCTCGTCTCTAATGAGTAGATGTCAATAGATTAGCATATTAAGTAGGGGATGACAGCATGATTGCAACAAACATCTGTAAAATTATTGCTTTTCATCTACATTAATTTGCTAAATGACTGCCATGCAAATAGCCCCAAACCGTAAATAAAGAAGGCATTCAGGAATCATTAGTAAATTACACCTTGGTTACCTGTTTTAAAAATCAAAAAAGAAATTAAGCGTGTTGATGCATAACCTACAACACTAGAATGTAATGAGGATGTGTAGGTTAGTAGAAACCAAGGTACTTCTGTGTCCAAAGAGAATTTCAGAGAATGACTGCATGCTGCTTTTAGTGATTATTGTTGGCTATTTAAAAAGAGATTGATGTGTATCACTGTGCTGTAAAAGAATGTTTCACATGCTGTGACACAGTAGTTACCTTCAAATTCTGCCCATGGATATGAATCTGTATATGGAGATTGTTGCATTGTACTGAGTTTATACAGACCTCATAGCTACTGCAACCATCTTGCTGAGAAGTTGATGTCAAAAAGGGGGAAAATGAGTGAAAAATACAGGAGACCAGGAAAATAAATACCCATGTGGCTCTATTTCCATGCATCATATGGGTTTGTCATTTTCTAAAAATAAAACATATAAATTTTAAAAGTTTGTGAGACTTCACTTTAAAGCTTCACTTTAAAACAGTGGTTTTGTTAAAATGTAGCTGAGTATACACACTCTATTAAAAAGAAATTCAACTCAGGCAAATGTTATTTGTTATTTGGATGGTATTCAGTGTTTAATAAATTGTTTACTGAATTGATGCTTTCAAACTATAGTGCTGGAGGACTCTTTTAAGAGTTCCTTGAACAGCAAGGAGGTCAAACCAGTCAATCCTGAATATTAATTGGAAGGGCTGATGCTGAATCTGAAGCTTCAAAACTTTGACCATCTGATGCGAAGATCCAACTCACTGGAAAAGACCTTAATCCTGGGAAAGATTGAGGGCAAAGAGAGAAGGGGACGACAGAAGATGAGATGGTTGGATGACATCACCGACTCAATGGACATGAGTCTGAGCAAACTCAGGGAGTTAGTGAAGAACAGGGAAGCCTGACATGCTGAGGCCCATGGGGCCACAAAAAGTCTGACACAACTGAGTGACTAAACAACTGAATTTAGAATTTTAAAAATTAGTGTCAATGTGTGAACATAATCCAAAATCAGATACACAAATTCAGGATTTCTTACTATCTCAAACTGATACCTGAATTAAGGATTTCTTACTGTCTCGAATTGACTCCTATGACGAACAGAATGCATAATGCATAAAATTGATATTTACAACAACTACTAGCTGCTGCCTGGATACTGTGCTAAACTCTTTGAAATTACCATGTTATTTAATCTTTCAAAAATCAGATGAAGAAAACATCATGCTTCTTTCATGTTACAGAGCAGAAATTCTTTTGGAAGATTTAAGTAACTTTCCTGACGTGACAAAGTGTTGAAACTTTCCTTAGACGCAACTGCAGTGACCACATTCTTAAAGAAAATTTCCTTTAAAGCCAGACACTTATTTACTCATGTTTCTACTCCTCCAATTGCTATGTGCCACGTTCATGGCATGCCAAGTTTCCTAATTCCCTGACTCTGTATATAATTTAATATATGTAACAATGCCCTATTTGGACTCTCTCCCTCTACCCTCTATTTATCATTAAATACCAAACTGCATTTCCCTGGTGGCCCAGTATTAAAGAATCTGCCTGCAAGGCAGGACATGCAGGAGATATGGGTCTGAACCCTGGAGGAAGAAATGGCAACCGACTCTAGCATTCTTGCTGGGAAAATCCCAGGGACAGAGCTTGGTGGGCTGCAGTCCATGAGGTCACACACACACAAAAAAAAAACAGACACAATTGAACATGAGTGAGACCCACCTAAAATATCACTTTCTTCTTTTGGCCTTCCTTGACTATTCAAAATGTCACTGACTATTTCTAATATTATATTTTATAAAAGATCATTAAATTTTACTCTCAATCACATGTTGCTTTAAGTCACTAATTATGCCAGTCTTCACACTGCAACAGAACTAAACCACCAAATACTAATGTATCAACTGTTTTTAGTCAGGGAACTATAAATACTTGAATGTTGTGGGGAAAAGCATTACAGAGAAGTGGCCTCACCCAAATATAGGAAGAGCTTAGGAAGTGAAGGTCTAAAAGAGCTGGAAGCGAGGGGGAGAAGGCACCGAGTTAGGGAATCAGAGAAGTCATCAACTATAATTTAGCACAATAAATTAAATAGTATACCTCTGAGTCCACCCTCCACCTAAAAGTATTAGGCATTTGTATTCACTGTTAAATACCCTTACTAATTGCTCACATACTTCTTTGCATTATGAAGTTGAAATAATCAATATTAAGGAAAACATATTATTGTGCAGTCTATAATATAAATATACAGAAAAAGACAGTCCTTAATGCTTACCATATATAAGGTTAAGCAATGCATATTTTATGTCAAATATTCATATAAAACCTATAAGTATCTAACAACAGTCTCCATTTAGTAGGAACAATGTCTTCATTATTGCCCATTCTTTTAAAAATTAGGTCTGGGCACTAAAATTGTCATTTAAAACTGAGGGAAATATCAATTGTGTTTCAGAACCCAAACTGTCCCAAACAAATTGTTTACATAGGAAATAATTTTCTTCTTTTGAATCATCTCTCAATATTGTGCTGTTGTCGAAAAGTGATGACAAGTATAAGCAATCAAACATGGTAAATTTGTTTTCATTAGAAAGCTTTTCAATTGTAATTCTGTTTTGCTTCCTAATCTTCTTATATATAACCTCTAGGAACAGCTAGAAGATGAGAGACACAGAGATTGCCTCTCCGCTTCTGATTTCCTCCCTTGAGACTCCTCTGCTGCTTCCAGCAAGCTTAAAATAATCTCTCCATAAACAAATCTATTCTTTTGTCTTTCTTAGCCTTATCTGTCAAGACCATTTCAAGAATGTAGGTATGAACAAAATAATGATATGAATTGAAAAATTCACTAAAACATACCAGACTTGAATATTAATGCAGTAAGTACTTGGCTTTGTGGAGGCAAATCATAGGAGAAGGTCATATTGATATTCCTTATATATAGGATACTAGATCTTATATTGGTTTCAGCAAAATAAACACAGGATATAAAAAGGAACAGATTGTATGTAGCTATAACAAATTTACTCAGTATTATAAAGTGCCTAATGGCATTTTTCTATATCTATTATGTTAAGAAACTTACCAATATATATTTCATGCCAAAATTATTCTGGGACAAAAGCAAGCAAGACATTCAGAAATACCTTGACAGAAATATGAAAAATGTGAATATTTTGTTCCCTCTTCAATTATTACTATATTTTGCTTATAAAATCAGAAGATTTTTATTTATGAACATGTTTTTCTTCATGAGTATACAGAAAATTAGTCCATGTAAAAAAATTCAGAGTATTTGGGTGATAGAAATAAGCATACTTTTAGTATTGTATACATAAAAAATGTGGCTTTTTTTTTAGTATTTAGAATGCAATCTGAGTTTCTCTATAGCCACTTTCTCTTCCCCTCTCTAAATAATGGATATATATTAATAGATATACATATATATGCCTGTGTATAAACACATAAACATACACACACGCACATATATATATGTGTCACATTTTTATCCATTCATCTGTCAATGGATATTTAGGCTGTTTGCTGCAGTGGAATATTATTCAGCCTTTAAACATGAAAATTCTGCCATTTGTGACAACATAAATGAACTTGAAGTGAAACAAACCAGACTCACAAAGATAAATACTACATAATCTCACATACAAGTGGATTCTAAAAAACAAAAAAACACTGAACTCATAGTAACAGAAATGGTGGTTACCAGGAGCCAGGCCAGGGGAAGATTAAAAAATGAAAGCAAAAATAAAAGTTAAATGATGGTTGCCAGGGCTTAGGGACAGAGTGTCTTGCGAAGTTATCATTCCATAGACAGAGCCTCGGGTTTGCAAGATGAAGAAAGTTCTGCAGATGAATGGTAGTGATGGTTGCACAATATAAAGTTCTTTAATTCCACTGTTTTGTATACTTAAAAATGGTTAATACAGCAAATATTGTTATGCATATTTTACCACAATAAGAAAAAAATGGATGTTCTTCTGTCATCTATGAAATATTCCCAAACTACAAGGCATTGATAGTCTTAAAAAATATTTACACCTTCATGTTTGTCTCACTATCATTATGCATTTTAATTATTTTTGCTTTTACAAGGCCAACTGAAAAGAATTGAAAAAAATACTGAATATTCTTTATACCTGTGGATATTTTGGTAGTATTTAAATTTGTGTTTAATAAAAAGAAATCCAAATTACAATATATAAGAAAGTAATAACTTACAAATATAAGAATATATAATAAATAATATACAAATATAAGAATATATAATAAATAATTTACAAATATAAGAAAAAAAATTTGTGTTAATAATTCAGGTTTCCCAAAATGAACTAAATGGAGTCCATACTAAAATGCTTAATGGGTAATTTGATATTTTAATTCAATATATTGAAATATGTGAATTATATAATTAAGTCTTACATAGTTAGGTAGGCATATCTCTATCTCTTTTTCAACTTAACTCTAGGAGGCTTTAGTGATTAAGAAAAAAAGAAACTACCTGGACTTTCTCTGTATAGGCAGAGGACTTCGAACAAATAGTATCTTCAAAAGTGTGTCAATGCACTGTCATTAGGGTTGCTGAATTTAGAAGATAAAAATATAGGATATCTAGCTAAATGTTAATCTCATATGAAGTATAAATATTTTTTAGTATTTGCATGTGTGTGCTTAGTCACTCAGTTGTCTCCAACTCTTTGATACTCTATGGACTGTAACCGACAAGGCTCCTCTGTCCATGGTATTCTCCAGACAAGGATAATAGAGTGGACAGCTATTACCTTCTCTATGGGATCTTCCCAACTCAAGGATCATATCCATTTTTCATAGTATGGTATGCCTCAAATACATAAATGGGACACACACACACAGACACACATAATCACTGTTTAATTAAAAGTGACATGTAATTGGATTGCTGCTGCTACTGCGAAGTCGCTTCAGTCGTGTCCGACTCTGTGCGACCCCATAGACAGCAGCCCACAAGGCTCCCCCATCCCTGGGATTCTCCAGGCAAGAACACTGGAGTGGGTTGCCATTTCCTTCTCCAATGCATGAAAGTATAAAGTGAAAGTGAAGTCACTGAGTCTTGTCCGACTCTTAGCGACCCCATGGACTGTGGCCCACCAGGCTCCTCCGTCCATGAGATTTTCCAGGCAAGAGTGCTGGAGTGGGGTGCCATTGCCTTCTCCATGTAATTGGACATCATACATTTAACCTGGGAATGATAGCCTCAACCCTAACTTAAAGAACTCTATTTTAATAGCTATTACATTCATGGTCTGTCATAATTATAAGTGGTTCTCTAATGCAGAAAACTACTGCAGGTTTAAAATAAGACTACTGGGCTGCTTTTGTTTACCATTTAAAATAGGCCAAGCAAAATACCTTTATAGATGGTAATATATTACAAGAGCTCGAAAATCTTCAACTATAATGCTTGAAATATGAACACAACCTTTTATTGCATATTCTGATTTACTTGGCAGGTTTATTGATTAGCAAATTATACATATATGCTGAAAGAAGGGTTAAACAGAACATAACACAGAAATTAATTTGTCCCTTTGTATTCTGGAAAGAAGCAAATTGTAATCACTCCTGCTTTTTCTCCTCAGACAAGTTAATTAAGTTCAATGCTTTTGTCTCCTAAAATGAAAAATGGGAATATCCTATGCATTTGCTATGCCCACTTATTTGGAAGTGAAAATATGATGATAAATGTGGGAGCTAAATTTGAGGTAAAAAGTGTCATGCATACAAGAAAAAATCCAAATATGTCATCCATTTGGTCACTGAAATGAAATAATCTGAATATTAATTGTTTAAAGGAAAAATATCTTACTCTTCACTGCATATGTGAGGAATCTTTTCTCATAGGTAAATCATAATGAGACATTCTATTTTTGAAATTTCTCTAACACTATCTTTCTCAGAGGAACTTAAATTTTTTTACAAACATCATGATAAAGTCACTATAACTGAGCTTGTCCTTCACATTAAACATTTAAAACAATTATGGTAACAGGTTTTTCCCTCTGCTATAATATGATACACAAATATTAATATGTATCAAGAATTATCTGTTAATTCAATTTATACTTTGTATAGATATAACTAACTCAGTTTTAAAACGACACACATGACATTATGACAATAATTTTTGAAGCAATTTAAAATCCTATTTTTGAGGACTTCCATTTCAAGATGGACATGCACTCATCTCCCCCTGCTAGAGCACCAAATCCCAGCTAGCTGTTGAACAACTATCAATGGAAGGACGCTAGAACCCACCAAAAAAAGATACCCTGCATCCAAACACAAAGAAGCCACAACAGGATGGTAGAAGGGGCACAATCACGATAAAATAAAATCACATACTCACTGGGTGGGTGACCCACAAACTGGCAACAATAATACCAAAGTAGTTCTTCCCTGTTGTGAAGGTTCTGAACCCCATATCAGGCTTCCCAGCCAGGGAATCCAACCTTGAATATCAGCGGCATTTGATTATCAGACTTATACAGGACTGGAGGTAATAGACTACTCTTGGAGGGCACAAAATCTTGCATGCACTAAGATCCAGGGGAAAGGAGCAGTGACCCCATAGGAGACTGAACCAAAAATACTTGCTATTGTTGGAAGCTCTCCTGTGGAGGAGTGGGTCAGCAGGGGCTCACCACAGGGATTGGGGCACTGGCAGCAGCAGTCCTGGAAGGTCCCCCTTCAGATAAGTCCTCTTGGAGGTCTCAGTTAACCCTACCATAAAGCCCCTAGACCCTGAGGCTGGCTTGCCTGAGACCAAATAACTAACAGGGAGGGGGTGCAACCCCACCCAACAGTAGATAATTGGATTAAAGCTTTACTGAGCAAGACCCTGCCCACCAAAGCAAGACCCAGTTTTCCCCACTCCATCCTTCCCATCAGGAAACTTATAGAAGCCTCATAGCCTCATACACTAGAGAACAGTCAGAAGCAGCAAGATCTACAATCCCACAGCAACTAGAACAAAACAAAACAAAACAAAAATCACAGAAAGTTAATCAGCATGAAAAAGCAGAAAGTTATATCCCAGATGAAGGGACAAAATAAAACTCCAGAAAAAATACTAAATGAAGTGGAGATAGGCAATGTTTCAGAAAAAGAATTCAGAATATTGATAGTGAAGATGATCCAGAATCTCAGAAACAGAACAGAAAGGATGCAAGAAAGGTTTAACAAAGACCTAGAAGAACTAAAGAACAAACAAACAGAGATGAACAATACACTAGAAGGAATCAATAGCAAACTAACAGGCAGAAAAATGGATAAGTGACATGGAGGACAGAATGGTGGAAATCACTGCCACAGAACAGAATGTAGAAAAAAGAATGAAAAAAATGAAGACAACCCAAGAGACCTCTGGGACAACATTAAATTCAAAACCTTTGCATTATAGGGGTACCAGAAGAAAAGAGAAAGAAAGGACCTAAGAAAATATTTGAATAGATAATAGCTGAAAACTTCCCTAATATGAAAAAGGGAACAGTCAACTAAGACCAGGAAGCACAGAGTCCCAGGCAGGATAAACGCAATGAGGAACATACTGGGAGACATAGTAATCAAACTGACAAAAATTAAAGACAAATATAAAACATTAAAAACAACAAGGGAAAAATGACAAGTAACATACAAAGGAATTTCCATCATGATATCAGTCCGTTTCTCAATAGAAACTCTACAAGACAGAAGGGAATAGCACAATATATTTAAAGTGATAAAAAGGAAGAACCTACAACCAAGAATACTCTACCTAGCAAGACTCATTCACATTTGATGGAGAAATCAAAAGTTTTCCAAAGAAGCAAAAGGTAAGAGAATTCAGCACCACTAATCCAGCTTTACAACAAATGGTAAAAGAACTTCTCTAGGCAGGAAACACAAGAGAAGGGGAAAACCTACTAGAAATAAACTCCCCCAAATTAAGAAAATGATAATAGGATCATACATATCGATGATTAGTTCAGTTCAGTCACTCATTCGTGTCCGACTCTGCAACCCCATGAATCGCAGCACGCCAGGCCTCCCTGTCCATCACCAACTCCCGGAGTTCACTCAGACTCACGTCCATCGAGTCAGTGATGCCATCCAGCCATCTCATCCTCTGTCGTCCCCTTCTCCTCCTGCCCCCAATCCCTCCCAGCATCAGAGTCTTTTCCAATGAGTCAGCTCTTCGCATGAGGTGGCCAAAGACCTGGAGTTTCAGCTTTAGCATCATTCCTTCCAAAGAAATCCCAGGGATGATCTTCAGAATGGACTGGTTGGATCTCCTTGCAGTACAAGGGATTCTCGAGAGTCTTCTCCAACTGTAAGATATCAATGATTAGCTTAAATGTAAATAAATTAAATGCACTGACCAAAAGCCATAGAGTGGCTGCACAGATGAAAACATGTGGCACGTACACTTACCACATCACTCTGCTTGACCCCCCCAAATTGTATATAATTATTTTATATTGTTAGATCAATCATGTTCCCATGATGGCTTGCAATTGTAATTATCTTTTACTTTTTGTCTCGATATTGATTGTGAAAACTTATAAACATATTTTACTATCGTGATTCTGTAATTATTATTCACTTAATACCACTGTATCATGATTGGTCAACAGGAAAATATGTCTATATCACCAAAACTAACATTTATAGAAAAAAACTGTAATCACTTCTTAAAATCCAGATGCATATAGAAGTACCTTGGAAAATTTTCTGAAAAATACAAATGCCCACGTATTGCTTTTTTTTCCTTCAAATCTCCAGATATATTTCTAATGAGCAACCATGTTTAAAAACAACTATATGATGATCTTTTACTTTTGTCTAGAAGGCAGTGGCACCCCACTCCAGTACTCTTGCCTGGAAAATCCCATGGACGGAGGAGCCTGGTAGGCTGCAGTCCATGGGGTCACTAAGAGTTGGACATGACTGAGCGACTTCACTTTCACTTTTCACTTTCATGCATTGGAGAAGGAAATGGCAACCCACTCCAGTGTTCTTGCCTGGAGAATCCCAGGGACTGGGGAGCCTGGTGGGCTGTGATCTTTGGGGTTGCACAGAATTGGACACGACTGACGTGACTTAGCAGTAGCAGTTTGCTTCACTTTCTCTTTCATATTTAGTGCTCACATTTCATTTAGTTTATGTTTTCCAATTTCTCCATCTCTTTCTCTGTTTTGATGTTCTTTCTCAAGCTTTTATCAAGCATAGTAGAAAAGCTTTTGTGTATATATACATATATATATATAAACATTATGCATAATATATATATTTTAGAAAACATGAATTTTTGCCTAACTAAAAAATTTGACATTTTGATTGTACTTGTTTGACTTCATAAAAATAGAATGCTAAATTTCTAATTTAAAGAATATATATGCAACAAGTAATAAAGGTTTACTGTATAGCACAGGGAACTATAGTCAGTATCTTAGAATAACTTAGAAAATAATCTGAAAAACAATACTTGTGTATATGTATAACTGAATCACTTGGCTGTGCATCTAAAACATTGTAACTCAACTATACCTCAATTATATATATATATATATATATATATATATATACACACACACACACACACACAAAGAAAAAAATAAAATCCCATTTTGAGTTCACTAAAGTTAGGGCATTCTCAATCATTCACTCTTAGTAACTATTGATAGTGTTTTACATTTACTTGATTTTTTTATCTGCAGAGTAACTGAGATGTGTGTATAAGGCTGTGTCAAAGAGAAAAAGAGTGACTTTTTAAATGAGATAACAGAAATAAATAAAACCAGAAGGAAATGACTATGGTAATGAACTTGAATTAGTAAAACTCTGAATTAAGATAATTTAGCAGCCTCTTAAGGAACAAAGATGAGAGAAACTGAAATTTAGCTGATACATTAAAACATTATAATTATACCAGATTACCTATCGTAACCAGTGTGTACAGATGCCACCTACATTCTGGAGTAAATAGGAGTAGTGCTGTCATGAGATGAAACTAGAATATATAAGGTCATAGAGAGAAAGCATCTTGAAAAACAAAATAAATAAAAAGGAAAAAGTGACAACACCAGAGAAAGACAGTTACAATGTTCAGAATCTTTTTATTTTCCAATCTTGGTTACAGCCTCTCACAAAGGGATGAGATCTGTAGAATTTTTTAAATGACATATAACAGATGATAGATAGATAGGTAGACACAAAGATATGTGTCTGTGAGTGTGTACTGAAGTCAACAAATATAGTCATAAGTCAATGTTAATTACTACACAATAGAAAAATAACATTTAATCACAGCAAAAAAGTCATTTTTAATGTAAAAATCAAAACATACATAGTTTGCTTAATCCTCTCTCTATTTAAGGTGAAAAGTAATGTGTTCATTTTATTATATTTTTGACACTAAAACTTCTTATGTATGGATCATGCACATCATCCAAAGTTTTAAAAGATTTCTATACAACAGAGCATCATTTCTCATGACAGAAGGAATTAGTAAGAATCTGTTACTTTCAAATAAACTATTTTAAGTCTCATAAGTATCTTTTCCAAGAAAAATCTGAACAATCTGCAACTGTTAATACTGCTGAATTCTTAAGTAATACTTTGATGACTATGAAAGGCAAATTTCTGTTCTTGAATTACCACCAACTCCTAATTTATGGATTTAGCATAGAATTATAGTAGATGTTTCTACCTCTTTTATTCTGGATGTTCTTAAAATATTATCAATTGACTTTTTAGATGATTTATATATTTTACTTCCTTACTTTAGTTTTATTTCTTATCTGTCTCTTCCTGGGGGTAAATAAAAATATATGAAAAATTGTACCAAATTTGCTATAATAACTGATTTTCTAATATTCTGATATGATCTTTTCATAGATATAGAGAACAGTGTAATAATTTGAATTTAATAGAACATATATATAATAGGTGGCTATATTTTTTTTAACATAAAGTGGTCTCTAGAGAGTAATGATGTACACTGTCAATTTTCTTCTCTTTAGAAGCTCAAGTATCATCATTTCCCCTGCAACTCTCACTGAAATATCCTCAGATGTATACAGAAGACTATTTTACAATTTACAATCTGTTCAAAGATTCCACTAAATATAAATAGCTTACAGCTCCCAGGGTCATGACCTTTATAAATCTCTTTGAAGCCAAAAAAAGGAAATAATAAAAGCTAACCTATATACAACTTTAACTTTTTTGACTCACTTCTACCTCTGGAGGTAGTAGAATAATTCTATCACACTAACACCCCAGGTAAGTACATCAACGGTTGCATAAAATATATAAACCAACTGCTTAAAGACACTGAAAACAATCATGACATCAAAACTTTGATGTCCATAGAAAAGGGTGGCACACTGAGGTGAAGCCCAAATAAATTTCTAATTTTCTACCAGTTTACATGGGTTCCCTGGTGGTTCAGATGGTAAAGCGTCTGCCTGCAATGTGGGAAACCTGGCTTCAATCCCTGGATTGGGAAGATCTTCTGGAGAATGAAATGGCAACCCACCCCAGTACTCTTGCCTGGAAAATTCCATGGATGGAGGAGCCTGGTAGGCTACAGTCCATGGGATCACAAAGAGTCTGACACGACTGAGCAACTTCACTCACTCACTCACCAGTTTACATGAATAAAAGACTTCAAGATCTCTTTCTCTGTGGGAGATTAAGTTTGGGTTAAACTTTCATATTTTACCAGAAATTTGATAAAGATGGAATATCACCTGTGTTACTAGGCAAACTGCTTATGATAAAAATGACTTCCGATTGGTAAGTTGTATCTTGACTTGGAATAGTAAAACCAATTATAAATAACTCCTGGAATTCACACATTTGCGTTTTCATAAGTCGAGTGTTACTTGTACCTAGGATTTCTTCCTTGCTGAGTCCATGGAACCATTACAAGAGAGAAAAGTCCCTAAAAGGATGTCTCATGCAGTACCCACTCAAGAGATCTCATTCTCTCAGACCTGAGTCTTCATTTGAAATTCACCTTAAAAGGCATGTCTGATGTATCTCTTCTGGTATTCTGAAATTCTTGCCTTGTACATTAAAAAAAAAAAAAAAAAAATCGATACCAGGAGTGGCCTATAACAGTGGTTTGTTTTTAACTCTCCTCTTTAGTATAGGACCACTCAAAGTAAGTGGCAACTGCAGGAATTTGCCGATATCCATGTCTGCAGATAGACACCAAGTACAAAGCAGCATCTTGGGGCATCTGAGTGTCCCAAGGTAGGGGAGACAGAGGCTAGATTTCAGAATTGGCAAAAAAGGGTGAAATTGAAAAACCAGGATTTCAGAAGGAATGAAACCTTAAAGAAGTGAGCCAAAATTTCTGTTTGCAATTTCCTCTCAATAATGTTTCAGGTTTTAAGCTGATAGAGAGACAGAGAAACTAAGCATAAAACAAATGGAGTGTTCTCATGGCACCTGAATTGCTAAATTGGAGAAGACAGAATCAAATGATCTTTTATAAGATCATTAAAAAAAATTTAAAAACCCTACACTGGAGGAAAATACCACATAGAGTTTGACAAGTTTTTTCATATGCAATGTCCAGAATTTAGGAACAAAATCATCAGATATGCCAACAATTGGGATTCCATTTAGGCAACTCATATTCATCAGTTTAAAAATATCCAAATTCAAGGACAAAAAGAAATCAAAAGGACTAAGGAAAAGCTAAAGGGAAATATTGTACATAATCTTTACAGCCTGTTGTGATCTCAGCAGCAAAAGGCATAGAGGTCATATTTGAAGAAATAGTGACTTATATTTCTGTATCTGATGAGAGATCCCAGGTCACTGATTCAAGTTTGATGGACCCCAAGAACTATGAAAAGGCTATGGCACCCCACTCCAGCACTTTTGCCTGGAAAATCCCATGGACGGAGGAGCCTGATGGGCCGCAGTCCATGGGGTCGCTAAGAGTCGGACACAACTGAGCGACTTCACTTTCACTTTCCACTTTCATGCGTTGGAGAAGGAAATGGCAACCCACTCCAGTGTTCTTGCCTGGAGAATCCCAGGGACGGGGGAGCCTGGTGGGCTTCCGTCTATGGGGTCGCACAGAGTCGGACACGACTGAAGCGACTTAGCAGCAGCAGCAGCAAGAACTACAAATAGTCACATTACAATAAAACTACTGAAACCAGAAAATGAAGTGAAAACTTAAAAGCAGGATTAAACACACACAAACACAAACTATCTCTAACAGAGTAATCTTGTGACGGATGGCAGACTTTTTAACAGTGTTAGAGATATAAAAGTTGAATTAGGTCTTTGAAAGAAATGGCTGCTGACTTGGAATTCTATAGCCAATGAAAAATATCTTAAAAATAGGACAGAAATACAGTGTTTCAATCAAACAAAAAATGATAGAATATAAATTATCACCAGAAAAACTTACCAAAAGAAACGCTAATGGATGGTCTTCAGACAAACAGAAAATCCATGTGCAAGGAAGGAAATACAGGAATAAATTTAAACTATTGCAAAAGATAGCTATGTGTGAAAAATGTATACTGTTGAAAATAATAAGAAGGTTATGTATGCTTTTAAACTTACATAGAATTAAAAGATTTGAAAATAACAGCAGAAAGGCTGATGGGGAAGAAAAAAATGAAATTAAAATTTTTGTAGGCCTCATATTGTTCAGGAAGTGATAAGAATACTAATTTAAAATAGACACTAATACATCAAGGCAGCATATAGTACTCTCTGACATAATCCTAAAGAGTTAATGAAGAATGAAAAACTATAGAAGGAAATAAGTAAAATAATGTGCCTAATTAAATAATTAAGGAGAAAAAAAAGTGTCTCAATTTATTTTATAAGGCCCTAATAAATTTTAAACCAATAGGGACATTATAAGAAGGATACAGTGCTGTGCTAAGTTGCTTCAGCTGTGTCTGACTCTGTGTGACCCTATGAACTGTAGCCGGCCAGGCTTCTCTGTCCATGGCACTCTGCAGGCAGAAATACTGGAGTGGGTTTCCATGCCCTTCTCCATGGGATCTTCCCAACCCAGGGATAGAACCCACATCTCTTATGTCTCCTGCATGGGCAGGTGGGTTCTTTACCACTAGCTCCCTTGGGAAGCCCCATAAAAAGAATGGTAGATCCAATTTCTCTCATGCATATAGATGCAACAATTCTAAACTAGATATTAGGAGATTAATCCCAACAATACATAAAAATGATATACAAAACTGATAAGTGAGCATTATTCCAGGAATAATCAAATATGACATACAAAAACACAATATTCATATGTTCAACATTAGTAGTCAACAATAAAAATGCCATTTAAAATGAGATACTGACACACAACTATGAGAATAGCTTAAAATACGAAAGATAAAAAATTGTCTTAGTGCTGGCAAGTGCTGAGGATAATGTGGATATCGGAAAGTCCCATATACTGTAAGTAAGGTTAATTAACCTTTGGAAAACTCAAAATCTTCCAAAACTTAACATATGTACTTACATACGTTATTCTGGGCTTCCTTGGTGGCTTAGACTGTAAAGAATCTGCCTGCAAAGTGGGAGGCCTGGGTTTGATCCCTGGGTTTGGAAGATCTCCTGGAAGAGGGCATGGCAACCCTCTCCAATATTCTTGCCTGGAGAATCCTCACGGACACAGGAGCCTGGCGGGCTACAGTCCATGGGATCACAAAGAGTCAGACATGACTGAGCAACTAAGCACACACTTTATAATATCAATTCTTAGACATGCATTCAGCTATCCTGAATACATATATGTACACAATAGCCAAACACTTGAAACAAAGGTTCACTAACAGTAGAAGGAATAACTAACTACAATGTGGAATGTTCATACAGTAAATTAAATGAACCCCAAGTATATGCAAAGATAGTTATGAATTTGACAGATATGTTGAATGAAAGAAGCCAGAAGCAAATTAATACTCTGTTGTCTCATTAACCCAAGTTTAAAAAAATGGACAGATCTAATACATAATGATGTTATTGACTAGGAAAGATCAAAGTAGGTTTCTGTGTTACAGGTACCATTCCTTATCTCAAATTTAATTTTGAAAATTAATCTAGTTATACACTTAAATGTCTGAAGTTTAGTCTATACTTATCCTTCTAAACATGTAAAAGTTGAGTTTTCAAAACATATTTTTAATATCAACTATTTTAAGTGTGCTACATTCTCAGCAAGATGACATGAAAGTTCCTGTTAAAAATGAAGCTCGTATTTGGGAAGGGGTATTAGATTAAAAAAAAAAAAAGGACATAAACTATTAGTTCCACCTATACAGAAGCAAGTAGTTTCACTGAGATAAAAATAACATGGGAATGCAGAGGAAAGATCAATTAATTCCAAAGGGGCATCAAGAAAAGTTCCAAGGATTATAACTCAAACTTGTAAATAAAAGGACTGTTAGAATTTCATTAAGTAGAAAGTATTGGTGGGATTTGCTTAACAAAATATATTAAACTAACAAATCATGTTAAATTGTAAAACCATTGGTTGCTTAAGCCAAGCAAAGGATGCTTAATTCTGTATCAAATACCACTAGCATATAATAACATTTCATTCTATAGTGCCAACTCTGACATTTCTAAAAGTGGATTTTTTTTTTTGTTTTCCAACCAAAATATAACGAGTTCTTGGATAACCTTTCCAACCCACAACAGAACTTAGGACAAAAGAAAATAATCAGAGCAGTGCCAAAGAGAACATAGAGGGAAAAGTTATTTCTGGAATAATAGGGGCAGGCATTTTTGAAAACCATTAGAAAGATAATGACTCAGTTTATGTACTGCATAGGGGTTCAGTCTCAGCAAAAATAGTTTTATGTATAAAAATACCTTGAAGGAGAGATAATGGAAGTGTGAATACTGAGTATTTGCAGCTACAGAAGCTGAGACACCTTTTCAGTCATTACAGAATCTCTGTATACGGAAAGTGACAATTCTGCCACAAAGAGTAGAGTGTGATATTGACAGCATAGGCATAAAGACAGGTGTCAATGCAGAACCATGGCTTAGAGGACAGAGCCACTTTTCTTAAACATGGCTGTAAAATGTCTAATTATGAGGATGGCATAATATTTGATTATGGCATTTAAGAAAGTCTCAACAAACCCTTTGTGTAGTAAAAAATACTGATTGTAAAAAAAGGAGAAAGGTGCATGTGTGAGATGATAAAGCTGGAGAGAGACTTTAGTCAATATGAAACCTCAAATTGGATCCCATCCACAGGAAAGCCCTGTCCAAATGCTTACAACAAGCAACTAGCCGCAACAGTGTAGCCAAGAGACAACCAGATGCCTAAAGCACAGTATTTAACCAAAGGAGAACCGGTTACCAAAAGCACGGTGATCCTGTCTGTAGCTTCTATGAAGTTGGGATAAAACATACTAGAGTTATCACAGGACTATACCCACACACAGAATGATAGAACATTAGCCATGATGGAGAGATAAAAAGGACCCCACTCTTTAGGTGTTGCTGTGTAGAATAAACAAAAAGGAGAAGCTGCATGTGTTTGAATAACTGCTGGCTCTAGAGCAAGCCTTCTGCAGAGAGAAACTCATGCAGGGATATTCTAGGTTATTGAATGTCTGATAGCAAGAGGATTAAGGTAAGCCCATTTTGGTAATAGGATGAGAAGGCTTACATGGAGAGAGAGACCTGAGAACCAAGTATTGAGAGTCGAGGCTTGGGCAAAGCTCCTGCATCTGAGGAATGGGATGGGAACAAGAAGTCAGGAACTTGATGGAATGCATTCTTTTTGAGGACTGACTGCATCAATTGCAGGTCTTGCAGATGGTGTAATAATTAATACACAGAATACAAAAAAAAAAAAAAAAAAACACCTACCAAAAGTCAATATATACACATATTTCAATAGAATAAATAACTCAACATTTACTTCCAGCCTATCTATACTATACATACGTTTTAAACAGTCTAATATATGCATACTTTCTCCTTTACTCTTATATAGAACAGATAAAGCAAGCCTCCGTGGAACATTTTCCTCACAAATGAAAAGCACCTTTTCACTTCCTCACCTTAAGAAGAAATCACTGTCCCCTGCTTAGAGTCTATCTTGCCAGAGAGTTCTACTTTTTTTTTTTGTCAATAATACCAGTTGTTCTCCAAATTGCCTATACTAATTCACTCTGCCATCAGGGTATTACAGAAATTATTTCATCATATGCTTGTAATAATTGATACTATCAAATTTTAAATATTTTTCCAAATAGGAGAAATTCAAATAAAAATGTGATCCTAGTCATTTTATATGTGCATTGCTTCAGCACTTCTGATAAAAATCAAATAACCATGTAAACACTGGTCTATTTACGGTATCTCTAATCTGTCTTGTTGATTTATTTGAAATCCCTCATGCCAATACTACATTGTCTTGTTGACTATAGCTCTATGGTAAATCTTGAAATCAGGCAGTAAATGCATCCAACTTTGTTCCTTGTAAAACGCTGTTTATCTCTTCCATTTCCTTTGCATTCCACATAAACTTTAGGCTTAGTATAGCAGTTCCTTATAAAAGCCCATCTGAAATTTTGATTCAGAATACAATGAATCTCTGAACCAATTTCAGGAAAACTGACATCTTAATAATATTGAGCCTTCTGATTTGTGATTATGATATATCCTTCCATTTAGTTATTTAGATTTTGCCCAGCTTTTCTCAGCAATATATTGCAACTTTCAATGTAAAAACTGTGAATATCCTGTTAAACTCATTTCTATTTCTGGGTGAAATGGTATCATAATATAGTAACTTTACTTTCAATTATTTGTGAGAGTACATATAAATTTATAGTTTTAAATGTATCCCTCAACCTAAAATATAGCTAAGTTTATATATTAATTCTAATAATTATATGTTAATTAAGATTTTTGATACATATCATGTCATCTCTAAAACTAAGATAATTTTTCTTCTTTGCTTTAAATCTTTAACAAAAGCCCCATTTTCTTACACAGAACACAACCTCCAATTATGAAATAACTTGTGACCAACAATAAGAAGGTAGGAATGGATGAGGAGTGGGACACTTCATGATCTCCAAGCTGGAGAAAGATCTCAGTGTAACACAGGACACCACCATGCAGAGACAGCTGTTCCAGCTAGGCTGTGCAATGACAATTGAACAGAAAAAAAAAAAATATATATATATATATATATATGCCAATAAATATTAAGACCCTATTTTAAGAAAAAGATATCAAATAAAAAATTACAAGCCTTCCTTGAAAAGGAACCAGCACTAGTTAATAAAAATGTCATGAAATAAAATGCTTGAGTATCAAAAGTTTTGTTCATTTAAATAATATGCTGAAAATTGCCACATATAGGTTGATAAGGGCATTGTATTTAAAACCTAGTAAACCAAATGAGGTTATCATTAACTTTGACAGGGAGATTTTACACTAGAGGAAATATAAATAATGTATATTTCTTATCATAAGTAAACTTTTTAATACACTGTAGTGTGCTCAGTCATGTCTGATTCTTTGCAACCCCATGGACTATACCATCAGTGGAATTCTACAGGTCAGAATACTGGAGTGGGTAGCCTTTCCCTCCTCCAGGAGATCTTCCCAGCCCAGGGATGAACCCAGGTCCCCGACATTGCAGATGGATTCTTTACCAACTGAGGCACCAGGGAAACCTAAACTTTTTATATAGTTTCCTCCTATCCAAAGTAAAGGATGTGTTCCTTTATTATAACATTGTGCTGCAGGCCTGGATACTAGGAACCGTGGCAGTAAGTGAAACGGTGTTCAGAGCTAAGGTCCAAAAAGGCAGAAACAGATCTGCCATGAAACCGAGGCTCATGATGATGTAGTAACAAGTACCTGGTTTGAGAAAAGCAAGACTGAATAAGTATTGTAATCTGAGTATAATTCAATGTCTGTATAGGTTCCAGGTACCTTCAGTAGTACAAGGTTCAAGGATCTGTCAAGGAATTTGGCCATAGGTAAACATTTGACATGGCTCTATATTTTTAAATGTGAGACCAAATTGTTGATACATGACAGGAAAGTGGATACTCTGGTCTCCACAAAATGTATCTGTATTTATATGTAGCTTTCATAGTTTCACTATGATTAAGGCACAGCATTCAGTAAGTATCTACATATAATCAGCATCAAGGTCATCAATATCCCTCACCCTAATAGCAGAACTGTAGCAGAAGTAAGGCCTTTATCCCGTCATGTTCTAGTTCTGCCTGACCTACAATGGAGCCTCTACAGGCTATCTGAGTAGCTCACATTTACTAAGCTATAATTCAGGATATCGAGGACCTGACATTCAATGTTCTTATGTGTCATGTTGAAACACTTGCAGATTTCAACCAATATCTAGCCAGTATCAAGCATGCCAAGTGACCGTCCACATCTGATCACTTGGAGAGCCAGAATCGCAATGCATTCCTCACAGCTGAAGTCAATATATACGCAGAGATTTTGAAGTATCAAGTGGGAATCTACGTCAAAACTTTGACACTATATATCTGATAGTAAGTGTACCTGGGTTATTATACATCATATTCAGTTACATGTCTTCCCTGATAGCTCAGTTGGTAAAGAATCTGCCTGCAATGTAGGAGACCCTGGTTTGATTCCTGGGTGGGGAAGATCTGCTGGAGAAGGGATCAGCTACCCACTGCAGTATTCTTGGGCTTCCCTGTAACTCAGCTGGTAAAGAATCCACCTGTAATGTTGGAGACCTGGGTTAAATCCCTGGGTTGGGAAGATCCATTGGAGAAGGGAAAGGCTACCCACTCCAGTATTCTGGCTTGGAGAATCCCATGGACTGTATAGTCCATGGGGTCACAAAGAGTCAGACAACACTGAACAACTTTCACTTTCATTCAAAGATGCACTGCTGAACTCTGGAAGAATACACAATTTTGTAGAAATATTTTATTACTTCTATTAGTGATAAGTTTCTATTAGTCAGGATCTAGCTATGAAAACATAAACCACTCTAAGAATTTTTAACAGAAGGAATTTAATGCAGGAAATGGTTACAGAGGTGATGGGAAAGACTAAGAAACCAATCAAGAATAGGTGATTGGAAAGGAAACAAAAAGGTATAAGTTTACACAAACCAGTTTAGAGTTGAAAAGAGCTATTATAGATCATGTCCTTTCCAAGAACACTTACTAACATGGACTTAGGGAAACCTAACAGCATTGTTCCTCCTATGAATTTACATAAACACAGTCATTCCACACATTCATACACAAATTCATTCATTCAATCACATAAACAAACATTCGTGCTAAGACCCGGGATAATAGCTGAAGACCTGGGATAATAGCTGAAGACATGAAGATTCCATCTCTTTTTAGCTTTTCCTATGTAAAGGACAGAAATGGTATGGACCTAACAGAAGCAGAAGATATTAAGAAGAGATGGCAAGAATACACAGAGGAACTGTACCAAAAAGATCTTCACGACCCAGATAATCACGTCAGTGTGATGACTGTGACCTAGAGCCAGACATCCTGGAATGTGAAGTCAAGTGGGCCTTAGAAAGCATCACTACGAACAAAGCTAGTGGAGGTGATAGAATGCCAGTTGAGCTATTTCAAATCCTGAAAGATGATGCTGTGAAAGGGCTGCAATCAATATGCCAGCAAATTTGGAAAACTCAGCAGTGGCCACAGGCCTGGAAAAGTCAGTTTTCATTCCAATCCCAAAGAAAGGCAATGCCAAAGAATGCTCAAACTACCACACAATTGCACTCATCTCACATGCTAGTAAAGTAATGCTCAAAATTCTCCACGCCAGGCTTCAGCAGTACGTGAACCATGAACTTCCGTTCAAGCTGGTTTTAGAAAAGGCAAAGGAACCAGAGATCAAATTGCCGACATCTGCTGGATCATGAAAAAAGCAAGAGTTCCAGAAAAATATCTATTTCTGCTTTATTGACTATGCCAAAGCCTTTGACTGTGTGGATCACAATAAACTGTGGAATATTCTGAAAGAGATGAGAATACCAGATCACCTGACCTGCCTCTTGAGAAACCTATATGCAGGTCAGGAAGCAACAGTTAGAACTGGACATGGAACAGCAGACTGGTTCCAAATAGGAAAAAGAGTACATCAGGGCTATATATTGTCACCCTGCTTATTTAACTTATATGCAGAGTACATCATGAGAAACGCTGAGCTGGAAGAAACACAAGCTGGAATCAAGATTGCCGGGAGAAATATCATTAACCTCATATATGCAGATGACACCACCCTTATGGCAGAAAGTGAAGAGAAACTAAAAACCTTCTTGATGAAAGTGAAAGAAGAGAGTGAAAAAGTTGGCTTAAAGCTCAACATTCAGAAAACTAAGACATGGCATCTGGTCCCATTACTTCATGGCAAACAGATGGGGAAACCATGGAAACAGTGTCAGACTTTACTTTTTGGGGCTCCAAAATCACTGCAGATGGTGATTGCAGCCATGAAATTAAAAGATGCTTACTCCTTGGAAGGAAAGTTATGACCTAGATAACATATTCAAAAGCAGAGACATTACTTTGCCAACAAAGGTCCGTCTAGTCAAGGCTATAGTTTTTCCAGTGGCCATGTATGGATGTGAGAGTTGGAATGTGAAGAAAGCTGAGGGCCAAAAAATAGATGCTTTTGAACTGTGGTGTTGGAGCAGACTCTTGGGGGTCCCCTGAACTATAAGAAGATCCAACCAGTCCATCCTAAATGAGATTGGTAGTGGGTGTTCTTTGGAAGGACTGATGCGAAAGCTGAAACTCCAACACTTTGGCCACCTCACGCAAAGAGTTGACTCATTGGAAAAGACTCTGATGCTGGGAGGGATTGGGGGCAGGAGGAGAAGGGGATGACAGAGGATGAGATGGCTGGATGGCATCACCAACTCGATGGACATGAGTTTGAGTGAACTCCGGAAGTTGGTGATGGACAGGGAGGCCTGGCGTGCTGCAATTCATGGCGTTGCAAAGAGTCGGACATGACTGAGGGACTGAATTGAACTGAACTGATGTAAACTTCAAGGCCTTGGAGCTTGGTTGACTCTTCCTTTCCCTGCCTGGATCAACTGTCCCCATCAACATGGATTGCTTTTTCATTCGATTCTTCAAATATAGAGATTTGCACTTACTACACAGAATGCAACTATTAGTTCATTTTTCTATTTCACTGATGGACTGTGTCCAGTGAAGAATCTGAGTCACATTGGATACTCAGTAAAACTTTCTTTAAGGGAAATGATTAAACAAAAGACTAAAATGTCTTATATCTTTGGCGGCATTTTTAAGATATATAAAAAGCTTTCAGTAGGTATTTATTAGGAGGCTGAAAGTTTCAAAGGAAGAAAGTTGAAGAATATTTCAAAGCATGTTTAAGAACTTTTGGATAGCCAAATAATAACAAAGGCATCACTCCCTGAAGACATCTGAACATGCAAAAACATGCAATTTGTCATGCAGAAAAGTAATTCCTTGACCTTTTTCCAGATCCACTAATAGGGTTGTCTTAACATGTTTCTCAAGTTCTCACAGGCCTGGTCTTTATTCAAAAGCCTTGTGCAGTTAACATTTGGCAATTAAGGGAGATAGTTTTTGGACTCTGAGAATTATTAATTACATTGAAAATGTGCCATAACCTCCCTCCCCCTTTTAAAGAAGAAAGGAAGACACAACATAAAATCTTCAATAGGCTACACAGTGTTAAGATGACATATTGTAATAAGATATAGAGCCTCTCATAAAAAAAAAAAGTATCAAAAGGAAATAGGAAACTAATTATGAAGCAGTGTTCTGTGGCATTTTCTGTGCTGTGTCATATGAAAAATGCTTGAAAGATGAAGTAAAATGATGTAGTGTGGCAAAGCTAGCAGTTAAATATCCTCACTTTCTCTGGGAGTTGCCTGCCGGTCAAGTTACTGACTGCAAATGAGAATAATGTCTATGGCTAGCAAACCTGACAGAAACATCCTGGCACTTCAATAATGAATATCATAAACTTGTCAAAATAGGAAAATGTTTTCTTGAGTTCCATAGGTCTTAATGACCATAACCCATGCAGTGAGTTTCATACAATGTGGCTTTTAAAAGCATAAATACACTAATGATCTTTCTCCGTGTGGTATAAAGGATATCTGTTAAGTCAGTGTTGTAAAATCTTTAATAATAATTATTCTTAGCATCGGGATGTATGTAGGAGGAAAGTTGTCATATAAATACATTTTTTTAAAAAATAAGAGGTATTTTTTTGTTGTTTAAATCCATCTCTTTTTTTTTTTTGAGATATTTTTCAACAACTGATGATTCTCGGTGTGTATATTTTCATACCTATGAATTAGGCATTCAAAGCTTCCAGAAGGCTCAGATGCATGAACAATTTATAAACTGATGGACCTTTAGGTCCACTGTGCAGTACAAGACCTGGCTGATTTATGTGGAGTATCCATTCCCATCACCAGAGCCTATATGTATGGGCTCTCTCTTGAATTGCTTAGTTTCCTAAAAAGGATTCTAAGCTTGGCCAGGTATGCTTAGAAGGTTTGAGGTGAAGATCAGAAGTTTTATGGTGTAAGACACTTTTTTTTTCTTTTCCTCAGCTTCATCAGTGTTCAATGGGCCCAGGACAGAATTTCTCTTATTCAGTTTTCCAAAGAAGCAGATTTCTTTTTTTGACAGAAGTGAAGGAAAGCAGTCCCTTAGCTAGCTAGTGACAGGGTTATCAATTATCTTCATAGATTTTCAAGCAGTCCTCCTTTCAGCATCTCTGCCTTGCACACATTCTTCCAGACAGATGCATTGGTCCCAAGTCACTGAGCATTTGGAAGGAATTCTCTGGAAGAAACCTATGGGATTCTTGGACTATTCTCCACCTTATCTTGGACACTCATTTAGGCACTTCAGATAGATACAGCAAACCCTATGTCATTTATTATTTGTACATTTACTTTCTTTGGCAAACTTGGTTAGCATTTCTTATCTGTGGTCATTTTTGTTTCCTGTATCTATCTATGAAGATTTAGTCTTTTATATATATATATATATATATATATATATGAATTGTGAAAGTTGGATGGGTAGAGATAAATATGTGCATCCTATCACAGCTTACTAAAATTCTGTTATAATATTTATGTTACTGTTAGGTAGTTAGAATAGGCAAATGGAGTCCAGAGCAGTGGTAGCTAAAAGACTAGGAAGGGAAAAGCCTGCGAAAATAAAACAAAGGAAGGTCTGAAGACTGGAATGAGGACCTCAGGTAGAACAAACAGCACTCCTGGCTAGCCCAATTTACACAGGGCAGGCCCAGAGGGAGGGGGAAAAAACATATAAAAAGAGGAGCCAAAATTGGGCTGGGGGCTTCTCTTCACGTCTTTTGGGTTGGCCCGCCCTCACACCTCAAGGATGTATTTGCCTTTGCTTTCTAAGTAAAATTGAGCTGTAACACAGAGCTGTAACATTGGTGTCTGAAGAAATTACATGGGTCTTTAACACTGGTCCATCCATCACTTTAAATTTTTGTTGTGACAAGACAGAATCAAGCAAATTACATGCACCCCCAACATTACTAAAAATATTCTAGACATTTTTCTTTTTAATAACTTAATATGTTAGATTATCAGCTAAACATTTACATTTTCACACATATTAGTGCATAAAAATTCATTCCTTTAAAATGTGTATGTTCAGTTTCCTCCTGAAATTTTGAAATATTTCTTCAGTGTGATATTTTGAATTTGAATTCTCATAATTCTAATATCTTTATTGAGATTTTATCTTATATCAACACAAATTGTTCAGTGACTTCAAACTGATATTCACTTGAATTCTGTTACTTCATCCTGTCCAGCAATTATGTTATTGTATCTCTCCTTCCTTAAAAACAGATTGCCACCACATCAAAACAGAATCTCAAAAAACAGAAATAAGTTCTCAGACAATCTTATAGTGTTGAAGTCAAATAAACCATATCATAAGGTAGGAAACACATGCTATAAATAATTTTTTTCAAAATCTCAGTGTGTGATCAATAGAACACAAAATATGTTACTAACTTATAGAATAAGAATTTAGTCATAAAAGCATTGAATTATCATTTACACTCAAGAGTTATTTCAGCTAGAATTGATTTAAACTATTAGTTGCAGCCATGAATTTAAAAGATGCGTACTCCTTGGAAGGAAAGTTATGACCGACCTAGATAGCATATTAAAAAGCGGAGATATTATTTTGCCAACAAAGGTCCATCTAGGAAAGGCTATGGTTTTTCCAGTGGTCGTGTACAGATGTGAAAGTTGGACTGTGAAGAAGGCTGAGCACCAAAGAATTGATGCTTTTGAACCGTGGTGTTGGAGAAGACTCTTGCAAGTCCCTTGGACTGCAAGAAGATCCATTCAGCCCATCCTAAAGGAGACCAGTCCTGGGTGTTCATTGGAAGGACTGATGCTGAGGCTGAAACTCCAGTACTTTGGCCACCTCATGCGAAGAGTTGACTCATTGGAAAGCACCCTGATGTTGGGAGGGATTGGGGGCAGGAGGAAAAGGGGACGACAGAGGATGAGATGGTTGGATAGCATCACCGACTCGATGGGCGTGAGTTTGAGTGAACTCCAGGAGTTGGTGATGGACAGGGAGGCCTGGCATGCTGCGATTTTGGGGTCGCAAAGAGTCGGACACGACTGAGCGACTGAACTGAACTGAATTCAAGATTACCCTATACATATATACTTATTTTTAAATTTTTATTTATATGCATGTTGATGTATGGCAAAACCAATACAATATTGTAAAGTAAAAAAATAATAATAATAATAATAAAAAAATTTTTTTAAAAGACATCTATAAGACATTGATATGTATCTCTGGCTTTCACCGATTCATTCCATAATGAAAGTGAAATTTGGCTTTGTGAAGCTTACAATAATAAGTTTGTTTGTTATGAGTATCAAGGAGATTTTTAATAGTATAAGTATCTTTTCCTGGAAATGGTGCTGCTAACAGAATCAGTTTTATTCAGGATTTTTATCCAAGGTTTTTATCCTGATAATCATTCTGTTTTCTTCAAATACCTTAAAAGCCCCAACATATCCCTGACTACAGTTTATTCAAGTGACCTTTCCTACAAACAAGGAACAGTGCCTCTCCAGTTGTAATACGGTTTGTATCTTCCTTAATGATACCAAATGACTCCATTGTATCCTAATCACATGCTAATATTTATTGTCTATTTCCTCAAAGGCAACTTGAGCCTCAGGAAACTTGACCCTTAGGAAATACAAATCTACATTAAGTCATGATTTTGCTTTCTTTGTGCACAAAATTTGTCTGCCAGTATGCGTATAAAGCTTCACCAGGACATAAAGAGAAGCCACAAAGGAATAAATAGTACATGTTGCAGAATGTAGTCAAATCCTAACAGCACCATAGGATATGATTGCTGATTGGCTTGTTTTCGGTATGTTTCCTAGTGCTTTTGGATCCAGAGAGTATAGTACAATCTGCAGCTATAGCTCTCCCAAATGCAGACCTTTCCATGGCCTTCTGGCCTTCTGAGAACAGACCAGCAACATACAACATCCTTAGCAGTTTACTGTTTTTCAGTATACTGGCACTGCTTTGTTTTTGAAGAAAAGCATTTTAAAAACAAACTATATTGCAATGAAATAAAATAGAGGGAAAATACAGTACTTACTAGGACATATTAGAAATGTATTGAGGGACCAAGTAAATAGAATATTCAAAAAAATAAAATAATAAATGTCAGTAAACTTTATTTTGTTCCACTTATGGGTAGAAAAGCATGAGTTTCTTGATGCAGATAAAACAATCTGATATTAAAGATTCATGTGTAGTGGGAGGTATCTAATTGCAACAACAGTTTATGGAATTTGCTTCTTTCTAAATTATCATTGAAGTATAAAGAATTAACATCTCAGATGCTGAACTTATTGAGAAGTACATCTATGTCATGAAATATTTCATGTGGGATCATTGTGAGCCATCCATTTTAGCAAAACTAAGAATTTTCGTTAAGATGAACAGTATTGTTGGCCTTTCTACAGTAGTCCCCCTTCTCCACGGGCTTGCTTTTTGTGCTTTCAGTTACCTGTGATCGACCAAGATTTGAAAATAGTAAATGGAAAATTCCAGAAATAAGCAATTTATAAGTTTTAAATCACAGGCCATTTTGAGTAGCATGATGAATCTCACACCATCCCACCCTGTTGCTCCCAGGATGTGAATCATCCCTCTGTCCAGTGTATCCATGCTGAATATGCTACCCACCCATTAGTCACTTAGTGCCTGTCTCAGTCATCAGATCACCTTCGAAGTTTCACAGTCAGTGCTTGTGTTCAAGTAACCCTTATTTTACTTAATTATGGCCCTGGAGCACATGAGTAGTGATGTCGGGAACTCAGATGTTCTCTCACTGTGCTTCATTCATAAATTAAACTGCATCATAGGTTTGTATGCATAAGAGAAAAACACAGGACATGTAGCATCTGGTACAGTCATCCATTTCAAGCATCCACTGGGGGTACTGGAATATATTCCCTGCAGACAAAGGGGGTTTCTATATTTTATTTGAGTGTAGATTCCTATTTCCAGCTAAATCTTTGACCCTGTAGAGAGAAAATTAGATGATAAATAGGTAGGTAAATAATTAGAAGGTATTTGGAAGGGAGCAAATCATTAAAAGAAAAATGATAATAATACAATAAGTATAATACTAAAATTACTTTTGTATACTTCCTGTGTTCAGGTATGCATGTATTTATTGATTTATATCCACTGTAGCTAAGATGCTATATAAAAAGCATGAAATTTGGACAGACTTCTATTTACTTCCTTCCTTTATCTACCTAACTTTTTTTTTTTTTTTTTTTAACCATGCCGTGGAGCATGTAAGATCTTAGCAGTGGGATCTTAGTTCCCTGACCAGACTGACCAGAGGTAGAACCCATGCCCCATGCATTTGGAGCTCAGAGTCTTAACCTTTGGACCACTAATGAAGTCCCCCTAATATCTTTAACATAGTTAATGTATATTGTAATCAACCTATTCCATGCCAAAAGTAGTCTTTCTTTGAGTATCTAATAGTCTTATGACTTTGCTTCTGAAGATTCTCTTTTTACTCATGCAATCATTGGGGAATACTATAATAGATAAAGCATGAATAAAGTTTAAGAATATCCATTAATATAAATCTCTAAAATGAACCAATCCCTAAGTAGTGCTAGTCATATTCTCAACTACCTCTTACTAAATTAATGTGTAATGAAATATTGAAAGTCTCTACATATATTCCACATCAATTATAAATTTACTTATGTTAGGAAAAGTCCAGATACTTTAAAAGCAGGAAAATAAGAAGGATCATCTTTTACATTTTTACACTGTACATGACACAATGAATTGTATAAACATGTTTAACTGTAATTAAATGCAGAACCAATAAGAAACAAAACCATGTTTTTAGTTATTAGTAGTGCATAAGGAATTCTTCTAATAGAATTTTAAACTTTCCTCTCAAGTTGTTTCAAATTAATAGGTCATTAAAACAGGGCCCTGTAAAAGAAAATTCATCTGACTTTACCTCACTGCTTATTATAAGATAGCCAACTTAAAAAAAAAAATAAATAACATGGAGTAAATTCAGGATAAAGTTAAATGTATAGACTGAAAAAATACTCTATACTAAAGAAATGCACTGTGTTACCATAATGTGTTAAACATTGTTACTTATCATTTGTTGCAGCCACACAAAAGGCATAAAGAAGACAAGTCCTTGCCCTGGAGGCCTACACTCTTAGAAAGTAAGTTTAGCAGGTAAAGTAGCTGAGAAAAAGAATCACTCCATACGAAACATTTATCCCTATTCTCCTTTTATCTTAACCATCTGTTAAAACAGCAATCTGAAATGTAGCCCTGCTTTAGAAGAATAATCAGTTAGCTTGAGACCTTGATACTGTGAGTATTGGAAGTTTGTATTTTGTGAAAAGGGTATCCTTGGGTACAAAGAAGCACTGGTGAGCCATTCTTTCAGAAGGCAAGATTTTATGTTATTAAATTATTTTCTATAACTTTGAATGACTTGGAAATACACAATTGATCACTGTGGCTGTTATACTTGAGTTTCAGTGGAGATATGAAAACTAAATATAACTGCATATATTGCACCTAGAGAAAATAATACTGGAAATTGCTAGTGAGACCAGAAGTCAGTAAGAAATGAAAAACAAAGCAAAACAAAAAACTTTCAAGGAGAAAGTGACACTTGAAGAAAAGAAACTGACATATAACAGACTGACCTCCGTGTTCAAAGGATAATTTTGAGGAGAAATGGGAAATAAATTTGGAATACAAAACAATAATAGTTTGGGGGATCTAGAACCAAGACAGTGAGATTATGGGCAACTCCTGTCACTCTTCTCATTCTCAGGAAAAAGGATAAGTAATATTTTTAAAGTGGTAATTTTTAGAGCTCAGTTCAGTTCAGTTCAGTCGCTCAGTCGTGTCCGACTCTTCGCGACCCCATGAATTGCAGCATGCCAAGCCTTCCTGTCCATCACTAACTTCTGGAATTCACCCAAACTCATGTACATGGAGTTGGTGATGCCATCCAGCCATCTCATCCTCTCTCGTCCCCTTCTCCTCCTGCCCCCAATCCCTCCCAGCATCAGGGTCTTTTCCAATGAGTTAACTCTTCACATGAGGTGGCCAAAGTATTGGAGTTTCAGCCTCAGCATCAGTCCTTCCAATGAACACCCAGGACTGGTCTCCTTTATTTTTTTTTATTTTTTTTATTTTTGTTTGTTTGTTTGTTTTACTTCTTTTTTTTTTTCCAACTACAATTTTATTTTATTTTTAAACTTTACAAAATTGTATTAGTTTTGCCAAATATCAAAATGAATCCGCCACAGGTATACATGTGTTCCCCATCCTGAACCCTCCTCCCTCCTCCCTCCCCATAGCATCCCTCAGGGTCGTCCCAGTGCACTAGCCCCAAGCATCCAGTATCGTGCATTGAACCTGGACGGGTAACTCGTTTCATACATGATATTTTACATGTTGCAATGCCATTCTCCCAAATCTTCCCACCCTCTCCCTCTCCCACAGAGTCCATAAGACTGTTCTATACATCACTGTCTCTTTTGCTGTCTCGTACACAGGGTTATTGTTACCATCTTTCTAAATTCCATATATATGTGTTAGTATACTGTATTGGTGTTTTTCTTTCTGGCTTACTTCACTCTGTATAATAGGCTCCAGTTTCATCCACCTCATTAGAACTGATTCAAATGTATTCTTTTTAATGGCTGACTAATACTCCATTGTGTATATGTACCACAGCTTTCTTATCCATTCATCTGCTGATGGACATCTAGGTTGCTTCCATGTCCTGGCTATTATAAACAGTGCTGCGATGAACATTGGGGTACACGTGTCTCTTTCCCTTCTGGTTTCTTCAGTGTGTATGCCCAGCAGTGGGATTGCTGGATCATAAGGCAGTTCTATTTCCAGTTTTTTAAGGAATCTCCACACTGTTCTCCATAGTGGCTGTACTAGTTTGCATTCCCACCGACAGTGTAAGAGGGTTCCCTTTTCTCCACACCCTCTCCAGCATTTATTACTTGTAGACTTTTGGATCGCAACCATTCTGACTGGTGTAAAATGGTACCTCATAGTGGTTTTGATTTGCATTTCTCTGATAATGAGTGATGTTGAGCATCTTTTCATGTGTTTGTTAGCCATCTGTATGTCTTCTTTGGAGAAATGTCTATTTAGTTCTTTGGCCCATTTTTTGATTGGGTCATTTATTTTTCTGGAGTTGAGCTGTAGGAGTTGCTTGTATATTTTTGAGATTAGTTGTTTGTCAGTTGCTTCATTTGCTATTATTGTCTCCTTTAGGATGGACTGGTTGGATCTCTTTGCAGTCCAAGGGACTCTCGAGAGTCTCCTCCAGCACCACAGTTCAAAAGCATCAATTCTTCGGCACTAATAGATATTACTTGAGTGTAACAACTCTTTTTGTATTATTGTATATTCTTATATTATTTGTATATTCTTGTATTATTGTATATTCTTTTAGGTAAATTTGAATTGAGTTAGATTAATTTTATTTTAGCACAATTTTAATGATAAGAAAGGAAAAGAGTCTATGGCTAAAACAGAGCAATATAAGTCATGCTCAAATAGAGATATATAATGTATTCACTCCACTCAAAACTCAAAAACACACAGAAGCATGCAAGTTACATAACTAGAGATAAACTGAATTAATATGTGAAAGTATAATATATATAAATAAAATACATTATTGAAATAGATTAGGATATACACAGCCTGTTCCTATAACAAGTCTGTGTACTATATTAGTAAGACTTTTCTGAGACAGGTAAGCCTATTTGCAAAGCTCAGTCATTTATTACTCTTATGTATTTATTTTTGTAATTACTTAACATGGGAATTGCACTAGATAATATTCAGTAAGGCCCATTCTAGTGCCAACATATTCATGTATATAAATATCTTGCATTATTTCCTTGTTTTATATTGTATATTTTGCCTTTCAGCTTGATTTTTTAGGTTTTTAATATTCATGGACTATAAATTCTGGTTACTTTTCTTTGCCTATAATATAGAGGTACATGACTTTCACACGTCTTCTCCCATGGTTAATTATAGACAACAATATTATCATCAATTAATTAAAAAGTACCTACAAGCCTCTCCTAGTTATCTGACACTATATCAGGTTCTGGAGTTCTGAAAAAAGTTGCAAAGCCTATACTCTTGTGGAACATATTTTATACAAGGAGAAATAGACAAGAAACAAACACAAGTACACGTTTTTACACAAGTCTGATGTAAAGCTAATTTAGAAATCAAACTGTGATGTATGGTTTATAGGAAACAACACAAGATTTTATTAAAAATTAAGAGTGGTGGACGGCAAGGGGAGTCTACATATACAAGACAGCTATGGAAGGTCTCTCTGAGGTGTAAAAACTAAAAGATGAGGAGGCTCAATCATACATGTAAATAGAGAAAGAACTCTGGTGTAATAAAGAAACCGAGGAGCTACAGATTTGAGAGTTGAGGAGAATTGTATATGATGACTTTGGAAAGAGCATGATGAAAATGTCTCAATGTCCTCCAAAGCTTTCATTTCTGCATTTTTTTCCAAATATCTCTTTATTTTTTGCTTTCAAATTCACCCCTCCTCAAACTTGCCATGGAAGTTAAAAGGATTACCCCACCTTGACCTCTGAGGTAGGCCAAGAACATCTTCAACCAAACATTAAATTGAGTTCGCTTGTTCACATTGACTTTGTCAGGAAGTTTACAACTTGATTCATGCCAATGACAGAGAAAGCATCACAGAGTATCACAGAAAATGTAAGAGACTCTCTTTTCCTTACATGATGCTTGTTGTTTGTGACAAATAATATAATTGTATCAGATGAGGAAAGTGGGAGCAAACTTATTTTGAAGAACTATATTACCTTGGACAAAATAAATAAATATAATATAGCTCAGTGTATTTAAAAGCCCAGTTAATACCAATTAACTTTAAAATGTTTTATATTAACCATTTGAGAATAAGCAGCATAACAGTATAATCGTTCTGGTAAACATTCATGTGTGCGTGCTAAGTCACTTCAGTCATATCCAACTCTTTGTGACCCCATGGACTGCAGCCTGCCAGGCTCCTTTGTCCATGGGATTCTCCAGGCAATAATACTGGAGTAGGTTGCCATGCCCTCCTCCAGGGGCTCTACCTAGCCCAGTGATGGTCCTTTGTCTCTTACATCACCTGCATTGGCAAGTAGGTTCTCTAACACTAGCACCATCTGGGAAGTCTGGTAAACATTCATATATTTAGTCAATTGCTTTAGCCTGCCTTTACTACCTAGTCTGATATTTTTCATACAATGGTGCAGTTTTCAACCTGAAATCATGTTTGTCATATATACAATGGAATATTACTTAGTCATAAAAAGGAACAAATTAGGTCACCTGTAGAAATGTGGGTGGAAATAGAATGTGTCATACAGCATGGAATAAATAAGAAAGAGAAAGACAAATATCACACATTAATAAATATGTGTTGAATCTATAAAAATCTGGTTCCAGGGCAGGAATAAAGACACAGACATTGAGAATGGATGTCAGGAGACAGTGAAGGAAAGGAAATTGTGATGCATTGTGGGATGAATTGTGAGTTTAGGTTTGACATAAATACGCTACCATATGTAAAATAGAGTAACCTGCTATAACACACAGAGAGCTCAGCTTAGTGCTCCCTGACCTAGATGGGTGGGATGAAGACAGTACAAGGGAGTTCAAAGAGAAGGTGGGTATATGTATACATATAGCTGATTTACTTCATTGGACAGCAGAAACTAAAAAAAAAAGTCTTTTGTTATCTCATTTTAGTTTTTTTTTTTTTTCCTTCTTTTTTTTCTGTGAAAAATACCATCAGAATTTAGAAAGAGATTCCATCAACTCTGTAGATTACTTTGACAGTACGGGCATTTAACAATATTAATTCTTCTGGAATCAAGGTTGCCAGGAGAAATAACCTCAGATATGCAGATGATACTACTCTAATGGCAGAAAGAGAAGAGGAACTAAACAACCTCTTGATGAGGATAAAAGAAGACAGCAAATAAGATGGATTAAAACCCAGCATTCAAAAAAGTAAGATCCTGGCATCTAGTCTCATCACTTCATGGCAAATGCCTGGGAAAAAAGTGAAAGCAGTGACAGATTTTATTTTCTTGGGCTCCAAAATCACTGTGGACAGTGACTTCAGCCATGAAATTAAAAGACTCTTGCTCTTTGCAAGAAAAGCTATGACAAACTTAGACAATGTATTAAAAAGCAGAAACATCTGTTTGCCCACAAAGGTCCATCTAGTCAAAGCTATGGTTTTTCAGTAGTCATGTATGGATGTGAAAGCTGGACCATAAAGGAGGCTGAGCACCAAAGAATTGATGCTTTTGAACTGTGGTGCAGGAGAAGACTCTTGAGAGTCCTTTGAACTGCAAGCAGATCAAAACAGTCAATCCTAAAGGAAATCTACCCTGAATATGCACTAGAAGGACCGAAGCTGAAGCTGAAGCTGAAGCTCCAATACTTTGGTCACCTGATGGGAAGAGCTGACTCACTGGAAAAGACCCTGATGTTGGAAAAGACTTAGGGGAGGAGGAGTAGGGGGCAACAGAGGATGAGATGATTGGATGGCATCACCAACTCAATGGACATGAGTTTGAGAAAATTCCAGAAGATAGTGAAGGGCTGGAAAGCCTGGTGTGCTGCAGTCCACGGGGTCACAAATAGTTGGACATGATTTAGTGACTGAACAAATTCTTCCTAAGGACTCAAAATATCTTATTTTCATCTATGTCTTACAATTTTCACTGTACAGACCTTTCATTTTGTTAGTGAACTTATTCCTAAGTATCTACTTTATCTTATTTTATTTTTTGATGTTATTGTACTATAATGGGAATGTTTTATTAATATCTTTTTCCAATAGTTGTTGTTAGTATGCAGAAATACAACTAACTTTGTATCCTATAATAAATAAATTTGTGTACTAGCTCCAATATCTTTTGGTGGAGAACTTAGGGTTTTCTACAAATAAGATCATGCCATCTGAAATCAGATACAATTTGTATTCTTCCTTTAAAATATGGGTGTCTTTCATTTATTTTTCATGCCTAATTGCTCTGGCTAGGATTCTTAAGTATTGTTTTGAGTAGAAGTGATGAGACTGGGTAAACCTGAGTTGTTCCAGAGCTTAAAAAGAAAATTTTCTGCTTTTCGCCATTGAGTAAGATATCACAAGGTATACTTGACATTTAGAGCCTTTATTATGAGAAGGTATATTCCTTCTACACTTAATTTGTTGAGAGTTTGTCATGAAAAGATGCTAAATTTTTTCAAATATAGTTTTTTTCTTTTTCTACCCAGATGATCACGTAATTTTTGTCCTTCATTCTATTAATGTGGTATTCACAAATACTGATTTGCATATGTTGAACTATCCTTGCACCCTAGGGATTAATCTCATTAGATATTTCTGCATTATCCTTTAAATGTGCTGTTGAATTCAGCTTGCTATATTTTGCTGAGAATTTTCACATATATGTGGTTACCAGGGATATTATTTTCTTGCAGTGCCTCATAGGGCTTTGGTATCAGGGTATTCTGGCCTTGTAAAATAAGTTTCAGTCTGTTGCCTGTGACATAGGCACACATTACTCCTCCAAGGTCACTCTATGAGTGGAACTAGAGCCACAGTCAAGGCCAAACATGGATGTAGATGAGTCTACAGGGGAATGGGGCTCTTTCTGGGCCCATAGCCAGGACCATAGTAAATCTGCCACCAGGGCATGGTGTGTCTTCTCAAAGTATTTCTCTTCAGTCTTGAGCTTCATGAGGGTTTCAGAACCTCCTACTTGGATCCCGATGCTCATACAAAGGCATTTTTATCCACAGATAGCTGGAGAGACACAAGTGAAATACTGCCTGTTATGTTATCTTACTGACCAAACCCCTCCTTTACTAAAATTTTTCAATAAATCCATTTCTAGCAAGGACTATGTTACTATAGTAACATATTGTAATAATGTGTCTATGTGCCTATCTTGGTGGATATAATTTTATATATGATTTGAAAACTTAGTATGCAGCATATACTATAAACACAAAATACAATTTCAGTTAAAAAAATGCTTAATGCTATCAAAAGCTATTTGTGTGTGCATGCTCAGTTGCTTCAGTTGTGTCCAACTCTGCAACCCAATAGACTGTATCCCACTGGGTTCTTCTGTCCGTGGGATTCTCTAGGCAAGAATATGGAGTGGGTTGCCATGCCCTCCTCTAGGGGATCTTCCTGACCTAGGGATCAAATCCACATCTCCCTGCATCTCCTGCATTGCAGGTGTATTCTTTACCCATGGTGCCACCTGGAAAGACCAAAACCTACCTACTTGAAGTTTATAGCATAAACAATACTCAAAGTTGAAGAAGTATATGCATGCAAATTACCAACAAGGTTAGAGTTTATCATTACTATGATTTAAGACTGAAACAAAGGTTCTGGGGCAATAAGACAAAAGAGGTATAACAGTAAATATGCTTTTAAAAATGAATATCAAAAGCCATAAAAGGGAGAAACAAATGAAAAGCAACTCAACTATTACTAATACTAAATAATCTACTTAATACAACTGTGAAAATAATGTATAATAGACAGCATCAGTTCAGTTCAGTTGTTCAGTCATGTCTGACTCTTTGCAACAATGGACTGCAGCATGCCAGGCCTCCTTGTCCATCACCAACTCCCAGAGTTTATTCAAACTCATCTCCATTGAGTCGGTGATACCATCCAACCATGTCAGCCTGTCGTCCTCTTCTCCTCCCGCTTGCAATCTTTCCCAGTACCAGGCTCTTTTCAAATGAGTCAGTTCTTTGTATAAGGTGGCCAAAGTATTGGAGTTTCAGCTTCAACATCAGTCCTTCCATTGAACACTCAGGACTGATTTTCTTTAGGATAAACTGGTGGGATCGCCTTACAGTCCAAGGGACTCTCAAGAGTCTTCTCCAACACCACAGTTCAAAAGCATCAATTCTTCAGCACTCAGCTTTCTTTATAGTCGAACTCTCACATCCATAAAAGACTACTGGAAAAACCATAGTTTTGACATTTGTTGGCAAAGTAATGTCTCTGCTTTTTAATATGCTATCTAGGTTGCTCATAACTTTTCTTCCAAGGAGCAAGCGTCTTTAATTTCATGGCCACAGTCAGCATCTGCAGTGATTTCGGAGCCCCCAAAAAATAAAGTCTGACACTGTTTCCACTGTTTCCCCATCTATTTCCCATGAACTGATGGGACCAGATGCCATGATCTTCATTTTCTGAATGTTGAGTTTTAAGCCAACTTTTTCACTCTTGTCTTTCACTTTCATCAAGAGGTTCTTTAGCTCTTCTTCTCTCTCAGCCATAAGGGTGGTGTCATCTGCATCTCTGAGGTTATTGAGATTTCTCCCAGCAATCTTGATTCCAGCTTGTGCTTCTTCCAGCCCAGCATTTCTTATGTTGTACTCTGCATATAAGTTAAATAAGCAGGGTGACAATATACAGCCTTGTGTACTCCTTTTCCTATTTGTAACCAGTCTGTTGTTCCATGTCCAGTTCTAACTGTTGCTTCCTGACCTGCATATAGGTTTCTCAAGAGGCATGTCAGGTGGTCTGGTATGCCCATCTCTTTCAGAATTTTCCACAGTTTATTGTGATCCACGCAGTCAAAAGCTTTGGCATAGTCCATAAGATACAAAACAAATCTAAACAGTGCTTTGAAAGGGTATGTCATATCCAAATATTACTCTACCAATATTCAAGTTTGATTGGACTACTTTTTCTGCAATGGGACATCTTGTATTTGCCACTTCAGAGACTTCTCTATCTTCCAATTACCTATTCTAGGCCTAGGAGGTTGACCTCTATTACTGTCATGAACCTTGTTTTGTACACTCTGGGTCCCCTTTGTATCCACCTAATGGAAGAGGTTGACAGCAGAATCAAGTGTACTTATTTCTTGATTCTTTTCTCTAGGACTGAAATTTTAGCAGGAGCCATCCTTTTTCCAAGGGCTACAACTCTTGGTAAAGGATCTATTTTGTAGACTTGAATTTTTCTCAGGTTCCCATAATACAGTTCTTTTCACCTTCCACCTATGTGTGGTAATGAAGTTCCTTGGTTTTTAGTCCCCTGGGCCCCAGTAATCTTGGTTTGTTCCTTTAAGTCTAACCACAAATCTATGTATCAAATTTTTGTTTATTTTCAATGATCTTACAAAATTATTAATATATGCATGTACTCTACTTATTCTTCAGGGGTTTCTATTTATGTTTTTCACTGGATTAAGTCCTTTTATCTCTAATTAAAATTATTAATATAAAAATGTTTTAATTTCTTAATTATTTAAAATCTCACTGTCTTACATTTATGTTTTCCTTTTTTAAATAATTATTTTTTCATACTTAGTTCCTTTAAATGTCTGTTTAGTTTAATGTATATAGGTTTTATGATAAAATATTCTGGTTTTACTGATAAGTTATACTCTGTGATTTTGCTTCATACCAATATATGTTCATATTTCTTCCATTTTAAAGATTATTTTGTCATGTTTTCTAACTTATTGAGTTAATGTCTTTGCTAAGTTATTTTCAGATTTTCATATTTTTCAATAAAGATATTTAAGTGTTTAAATTTCCACACAAGCTCTGCAATAAAGTTTGATTAATCTCAAAAAATTTAACAGTTGCTTTAATTTCATTTTTGTATTAAATATATGTTTTGCTTTTGCCTGTTTCTTGCACTAAATATCTGAGCAGGAAAATTTGGTTGTTTGGCTATCCCTCTTTTGTTAATTCCAATACTAGTGAATTGTAATCAGAAATGTGTAGTCACAAGATTTTTCATGTTTGCAGCTTAAAGGTTTATCTTCATGATCAAATGTATGGTTTTTGTTGGGGTTTCTTGTATGTTTGCAAGTTCAAGCTTTGCATTTGTCTTCTATTAATAAGTCTTATTTATTTTAGGTTTGCTTGAAGTGTTTCTAAAGATTTAAAATTATCACCTTCTAAATCTATTTTTGACCTTCTTACATTTTGTTCAAGAAATCAAATATTCATTAACATTTTCTTACTCAGTTTATACATTTCATATGAGTTTTTTATTCATTGAGTGGAAATTTTCACATTGCACTTCACAATCTTTTCATGGTTTGATCATGAGTAGCAAAATGGCCTAAATTAAACATTGCAGTTCTTTCAAAATGGTACTACTAAATAAGAACTTATGAGAAGATAAAAATTGAAACTAAGAAAACTTAAGAAAATTGAGAAATTAGTTTGCGATACAAGAAACTGTTAAATAAAAATCAGTTCTAGTGCAGTCACAGTATGTGCAGTCGTCTATAAATGACCAATGATGTTATTCTGTCATTATTCAGTAACTATGAACTTTGAGTCTGTTTCCTAGGAATTAAGATGAATTTGTTTTGACATGAACACAAGGGCCTATTCAAGTTCTGCAATGCATAGCTCTCATTTTAGGCTTAGACAAGATTTTGTCATCTATGGCCATGCCTTGCTTTGTCATGGCACAACAGACCAGTACTTTTGTTCAAATATGTTTCTGCATGATTCACACTAGTACATGAAAGGATTATAGAATCATAACAGAAATGAAGGGATTTTTAAAAGGCAATACTTTAGATGACATGAAATGACAATATAAAAGACACAGTTATATAAGAAACACTTCAATATTAAAGAAACAATGTTCCTAACTCAAAGCCATATAGAAATAGAAATTTATCTCACATAGGCATGTATCTATGTGTGTGTATATATGTATATGATATGTATTTTTTTAATCTGAAAGAAATGTATCCAGAGCACTAGATGTTGCCTAATATTCTCAGAAGAAACAACTGTGGATAAACTAAAAGAACTTGCAATTTTACTCAGCTTTGCATCTATTTCAAACTTACAAATCTGAGAAACTTCTGGTCCAAATGAAGAGTATAGATGAGAAGGAGTGGCGTCTGTGAGAGAGTACAATGATTCACATAATTTTCTAAGAGTCTTGAGTAAAGGCATAGAATATGGAGCCTTTATATGAATGTCATTTATCAGTCATTTCACCCAAGCCATGACCTATTTCACCGTCAGGGGGATTTCAAAATGGCCTTTTCTGAGAAGAACTACACGGTGTCTACTTGGAATGATAATTTTGTCTCTCTTTTAAAGCCGCTTGGTGTGATTTTACTGGAAAAAATATACTTGGTAGATTTTAATGAAAGTGTCAACAAAGGGCTCATCTTCTTCTAGTAATAGATTGTCACACATTTTCTGATGTAGATTGGCCCTTAGAGGCACCGGTACCCTATGGCGGCCAATCGCTGGGTCTCCTGGGAGGAGAAACAGGCACGTAGCGTCAGCTCGGAGGCAGCCAGCAGCTCACGGGCTGGTGCTCCGAGCACTCTCACTGGTGATGCAGACGCTCTGCTATTTCCGAACAAAGGAGGCCGGACCAGGTGCCAACCAGTGTGCGTGCACTCAGGGATAAAGGTGCAAGGTTCGGCCTCATGGGATCCATTACTGTCCACTTTGGTGGGGCAGCCAGTCGATTTTGTGAAGGAACATAAGTGTTGTTTGATGTTGACTCCCCGCTTCCACGGTGTACTCTGCCAAAAAATGTGGAAGACTTGGCAGAGTGGGAAACAGGATCACCAAGCAACTGGCTTCCGCAGGCCCAGGGCCGCTCTCAGACAAGGCGCTGCCCTGAGGCCTCTGGACCTTTCCGCAGACAGACTTGGACTGGAGAAATGATGCTGGGGTCCTGGGCTCTTCAGGCCCCCTAGGTGCAAGGCATTGTCCTGGAGGTGGGAGACACAGTGTCATGGACGGAAACTGATGGTGTTCTCCCAGTCCCTCTGGGCCAGCCTGACACTATAGGCGAGATCGCTGGTCATGGTGTTGTGTTTCGCGACATGCTCATCTCTTTGCACCGTCAGTATAGTGCAGGATTTCCTTCCTCCTGAAGGCAGTCAGGTGCCCAGGTGCATAGTGTATATTAACTGACCTCAATGCTTCACTTCCTCCTCCAGCTACTGGCTCAGCAGCACGTGGGGCTCGGTGCACTCAGCAGGGACAGCGCCATGGTGTTCATGTCCCTCTTGTCACCGTTCCCTAGGCTCTCATAGCTCCACTCTCTGCACATTTTAGGAATAGTCATTTAAATAGAGACACAGTACCAGCCTTCTGGGTCTTCTCACCTCCTCATCTGCGTCTGCACACGTGGCCGCAAGTCAAAGCTGATTGAAATTAGCATAAATTGTATTCATCAAATTGATACATTAACCGTGTCTCAATTCAGCGTTTTATCCTAGTGGTAGAGAGGATTTAAAGCTTGTTTTTTATTATTATTATTATTTATTTTTTAATTGAAGGATAATTGCCTTACAGAATTCTGTTGTTTTCTGTCAAACCTCAACATGAATCATCCATAGGTATACATATATTCCCACCCTTTTGAACTTCTTTCCCATCTCCCTCCCCATTCAACCCCTCTAGCTTGATACAGTGCCCCTGTTTGAGTTTCCTGAGCCATACAGCAAATTCCCGTTGGCTAGGTACTTTATATATGAAAAGGTAAGTTTCCATGTTATTCTTTCCATACATTTCACCCTCTCCTCCCTTCTCCCCATGTCCATAAGTCTATTCTCTATGTCTGTTTCTCCACTGCTGTTCTATAAATAAATTCTTCAGTACAATTTTTCTAGATTCCCTCTATGCATGTCAGAATACAATAGTTATCTTTCTCTTTCTGACTTACTTTACTATGTATAATAGGTTCTAGGTCCATCCACCTCATTAAAACTGACTCAAATGTGTTCCTTTTTATAACAGAGGAAGCAGAGATCAAATTGCCAACATCTGCTGGATCATGGAAAAAGCAAGAGAGTTCCAGAAAAACATCTATTTCTGCTTTATTGACTATGCCAAAGCGTTTGACTGTGTGGATCACAATAAACTGTGGAGAATTCTGAAAGAGATGGGAATACCAGACCACCTGACCTGCCTCTTGAGAAACCTGCATTCAGGTCAGGAAGCAATAGTTAGAACTGGACCTGGAACAACAGACTGGTTCCAAATAGGAAAAGGAGTACATCAAGGCTGTATATTGTCACCCTGCTTATTTAACTTATATGCAGAGTACATCATGAGAAACACTGGGCTAGAAGAAGCACAAGCTGGAATCAAGATTGCTGGGAGAAATAATAACCTCAGAGATGCAGATGACACTACCCTTATGGCAGAAAGTGGAAAGGAACTAAAAAGCCTCTTGATGAAGGTGAAAGAGGAGAGTGAAAACGTTGGCTTAAAGCTCAACATTCAGAAAATGAAGATCATGGCATCTTCTCCCATCACTTCATGGCAAATAGATGGGGAAACAGTGGAAACAATGTCAGACTTTATTTTTGGGGGCTACAAAATCACTGCAGATGGTGATTGCAGCCATGAAATTAAAAGACGTTCACGCCTTGGAAGGAAAGTTATGACCAACTTAGATAACATATTAAAAAGCAGAAACATTACATTGCCAACAAAGGTCCATCTAGTCAAGGCTATGGTTTTTCCAGTGGTCACATATGGATGTGAGAGTTGGACTGTGAGGAAAGCTGAGCACCAAAGAACTGATGCTTTTGAACTGTGGTGTTGGAGAAGACTCTTGAGAGTCCCTTGGACTGCAAGGGGATCCAACCAGTCCATCCTAAAGGAGATCAGTCCTGGGTGTTCTTTTGAAGGATTGATGTTAAAGCTGAAACTCCAGTGCTTTGGCCACCTCATGCGAAGAGTTGATTCATTGGAAAAGGCTCTGATGCTGGGAGGGATTGGGGGCAGGAGGAGAAGTGGGTGACAGAGGATGAGATGGCTGGATAGCATCACCAACTCGATGGACATGAGTGTGAGTGAAACCTGGGAGTTGGTGATGGACCGGGAGACCTGGCATGCTCAATTCATGGGGTCGCAAAGAGTCAGACACAACTGATTGATTGAACTGAACTGAATATTCCATTGTGTATATGTACCACATACACACATTCTTTATCCATTCATCTGTGTTGGACACCTTGGTTTCTTCCATATTCTAGCTATTGTAGGTTGTGCAATGAACATGAGATACAAGTGTCTTTTTCAATTTTGGTTTCCTCAGGGTATAGGCCAAGGAGTGGTGTTGCTGGGTTGCTGGGTCATATGGTGGTTTTATTCCTAGTTTTTTTAAGGAATCTCCATATCATCTTCCATAGTGGCTGTATCAAATTACATTCTCACCAATGGTGCAAGAGCATTCCCTTTTCTCCACACCCTCTCCAGCGATTATTGTTTGTAGACTTTTTGATGATGACCATTCTGATGAATGCAGTTTTTATGTACAAAAGGCACTTGCATATTGGACGGCAAAGTTAACAACTTCACATTTTAGGAGTTCTGTACCATTTTGTCTTCAATTTTATTTTAGGTATGCAGATTTAATCTATATATGGCCATAATAATATTCTTTGCAGCCAAAGAGGGAGAAGCTCTATACAGTCAGCAAAAACAAGACCGGGAGCTGACTGTGGCTCAAATCATGAACTCCTTATTGCCAAATTCAGACTTAAACTGAAGAAAGTAGGGAAAACCACTAGACCTAATTTAGGTACGTACCTAATTTAGGTACGACCTAAATCAACTCCCTTATGATTATACAGTGGAAGTGAGAAATAGATTTAAGGGCCTAGATCTGATAGAGAGAGTGTCTGATGAACTATGGACTGAGGTTCGTGGCATTGTACAGGAGACAGGGATCAAGACCATCCACATGGAAAAGAAATGCAAAAAAGCAAAATGGCTGTCTGAGGAAGCCTTACAAATAGCTGTGAAAAGAAGAGAAGCAAAAATCAAAGGAAAAAAGGAAAGATATAAGCATCTGAATTCAGAGTTCCAAAGAATAGCAAGGAGAGATAAGAAAGCCTTCCTCAGCGATCAATGCGAAGAAATAGAGGGGAAAAAACAGAACAGGAAAGAGTAGAGATCTCTTCAAGAAAATTAGAGACACAGAGGGAACTTTTCATGCAAAGATGGGCTCGATAAAGGACAGAAATGGTATGGACCTAACAGAAGCAGAAGATATTAAGAAGAAGTGGCAAAAATACACAGGAGAACTGTACAAGAAAGAGCTTCATGACCCGGATAATCACGATGATGTGATCACTCACCTAGAGTCAAACATCCTGGAATGTTAAGTCAAGTGGGCCTTAGAAAGCGTCACTATGAACAAAGCTAGTGGAGGTGATGGAAGTCCAGTTGAGTTATTTCAAATCCTGAAAGATGATGCTGTGAAAGTGCCGCACTCAATATGCCAGCAAATTTGGAAAACTCAGCAGTGGCCACAGTACTGGAAAAGGTCAGCTTTTATTCCAATCCCAAATAAAAGCAATGCCAAAGAACACTCAAACTACCTGCACAGTTGCACTCATCTCACACACTAGTAAAGTAATGCTCAAAATTCTCCAAGCCAGGATTCAGCAATATGTGAATTGTGAACTTCCAGATGTTCAAGCTGGTTTTAGAAAAGGCAGAGGAACCAGAGATCAAATTGCCAGCATCCACTGGATCATCAAAAAAGCAAGAGAGTTCCAGAAAAACATCTATTTCTGCTTTATTGACTATGCCAAAGCCTTTGACTGTGTGGATCACGATAAACTGTGGAACATTCTGAAAAAGATGGGAATACCAGACCACCTGACCTGCCTCTTGAGAAACCTATATGCAGGTCAGGAAGCAACAGTTAGAACTGGACATGGAACAACAGACTGGTTCCAAACAGGAAAAGGAGTACATCAAGGCTGTATGTTGTCACCCTGCTTATTTAACTTCTATGCAGAGTACATCATGAGAAACGCTGGGCTGGAAGAAGCACAAGTTGGAATCAAGATTGCCTGGATAAATATCAATAACCTCCGATATGCAGATGACACCACCCTTATGGCAGAAAGTGAAGAGGAACTAAAAAGCCCCTTGATGAAAGTGAAAGTGGAGAGTGAAAACATTGGCTTAAAGTGCAACATTCAGAAAATTAAGATCATGGCATCTGGTCCCATCACTTCATGGCAAATCGATGGGCAAACAGTGGTAACAGTATCAGACTTTATTTTTCTGGGCTCCAAAATCTCTGCAGATGGTGACTGCACCCATGAAATTAAAAGACACTTACTCTTTGGAAAGAAAGTTATGACCAAATTAGATAGCATATTAAAAAGCAGAGACGTTACTTTGTCAACAAAGGTCCGTCTAGTCAAGAGTATGGTTTTTCCAGTGGTCATGTATGGATGTGAGAGTTGGACTTTAAAGAAAGCTGAGCTCCAAAGAATGTATGCTTTTGAACTGTGGTGTTGGAGAAGACTCTTGAGAGTCCCTTGGACTGCAAGGAGATCCAACCAGTTCATCCTAAAGGAGATCAGTCCTGGGTGTTCTTTGGAAGGATTGATGCTAAAGCGGAAACTCCAATACTTTGGCCACCTCATGTGAAGAATTAACTCATTGGAAAGGACTCTGTTGCTGGGAGGGATTAGGGGCAGGAGGAGAAGGGGACGACAGAGGATGAGATGGCTGGATGGCATCACCGACTTGATGGACATGAGTTTGAGTAAACTCCGTGAGTTGGTGATAGACAGGGAGGCCTGGCATACTGCGATTCATGGGGTCCCAAGGAGTCAGACACGACTGAGTGACTGAACTGAATTTAATTGTATGAGCGTAATAAAACTACACACTGAGGCATACAAAAAATTTTTGGTAACAAGTTTAAAGGATATTCTTACATATTTATTCTAATAGACTTAAGTGTTAGTAATATATAAAAGAGTTTTAAAAAACTGATGAATTAATATGTTGTTTCTAAAGCTGAACTACTATATGTCTCAAATTCATTGATGGAAATATGATTTTTAATTTTTTTTACTGAAAGTATAATATGTACAATATCCTCATCCACTGAAGTCCCCTAACAACCAATCTAGAAAACTGAGAAAGAATGAGGCACTATTTAAAGAAAGTAACTCAGATAATTCAAAATTATATCAAAATATTATAGTTCCTAAGTTGTTCTTTTCTAACATTAATAGAAATACATTCATCTCATAAAAATTTTTAATTATAACATTTCCAATGATTTTTTCCCTACTATATAGTTCTCTCAAATTTTTAATGAAAATTATAAAACTTAAATTTTCTTCACCTTTAAATAATGCCATCACACAGTATTGATAATGATGCTTAAAATAAAATTGTAAAAATAAAATTAAAATTATAATAAAAGATGTTAAGCAGTACATATTTATACAACATAGGTTAGTGTTTTAATAGCTAAGTAGTACATTATCACATATATTCATGAGTCATTTCATCCTGCTAATTCCAAAACATTTCTGTGGCTTTATTGACCTCATTCACCTGGAATTTATAATATAATTTACTGTTTTTGAATATTTCTTTTTTTATGCTCTGATTTTATAAATCAATGAAAATTTTCCATCATCTTATACGTATCTAAATCTGTATAATATCTTATTTAAATGAAGAAAATAACTATCATTTTAATGTTGAAGAATTAACTTTAACTACTTTAATTTCACAGAAACATGTAATTTCAAAACATTTTTCTGAGTCTTAATTTTTGCTTTGGTAATCTCAGTGTAATTTAAATAGTAAATGTATGCCTTAATATTATACATTTATTTGGTAAAATATTTTTGGACAGAAAAAATTTTCTACTTTTTGAATATGTTAATAGAAAATAAAAATATATCTGAACAGATGCTTATAAATAAAATTCTTAAGACAGTCTATCTATAAAATATAAATTCAGAGTATTTTCAATCTTAATGCTATCTTGGTACCTTCATTAATTTTTCTTAGTGAGAAAGAAAAACATAATTTCAAAGTATTTTTACATACACTGTATTGGAAACTAGAAATCAAACTATATGGAAATTCTCACAGGCATTTGGTTTTGTATCTAAACTCTCCAAATGTGCTATTATGGGCTTTCCTTGTGGCTCTGATGGTAAGGAGCCTGCCTGCAATGAGGGAGACCCAGGTTCAATTCCTGGGTTGGGAAGATCCCTGGAGAAGGAAATGACAACTCACTTTAGTTTCTTGCCTGGAAAATTCTGCAGATGGAGGAGGCTGGTGGGCTACAGTCCTTGGGGTTGCAAAGTTAGATTCAACTGGGCAACTACTACTGGGCACTGAAATGTGTTAATTATAATACAAACATTCCTATTTCATCTAAATGTTTCACCTATGTGATTACTAACCATTTTAAATTGGTTATACTTAATTTCTTTATTTTCTTTTATTCTTACCTACTAAAAGAGCAAATAAGTACATGCAAGAGTTCAAAGATAATATATAGTTTTGGAAAATTTCCCAAAGAAACCTGTTTTAAGGATCAGGTCACTGAACACTCAACATTGTCTAAGCATATTGCAAATGGCTAAATATAATGCAGGTTTTCAGATTTGGAATTCTTCAGTACATGTAAAAGGTGTGCATGTGAAGAAGGGACCAAAAAAATGAAAAGGCAAAATTTGATAACTATCCAGAGTATTCAGATTTCTATAGTCAGTTATTATTGTTGTTGTTATTCAGTCACCAAGTTGTGTCTGACTCTTTGCAACTCTATGGACGGCAGCATGCCAGGCTTCCCAGTCCACTATCTCCTGGAGTTTGCGCAAATTCATATCCATTGAGTCGGTGATGCTATCTACCCACCTCATCCTCTGTTGCCCTCTTCTCCTTTTACCTTCAGTCTTTCCCAGCATCAGGAACTTTTCCAATGAATTGACTGCTTGCATCAGGTGGCCAAAATTGGAGCTTCAGCTTCAACATCAGTGTTCCCAATGAATATGCATTGTTGGTTCCCTTTAGGATTGATTGATCTCCTTTCAGTACAAGAGACTCTCAAGAGGCTTCTCTAGCACCACAATGGTGTGATCACTCACCTAGAGCCAGACATCCTGGAATGCGAAGTCAAGTGAACCTTAGGAACATCACTATGAACAAAGCTAGTGGAAGAAATGGAATTCCAGTTGACCTATTTCAAATCCTGAAAGATGATGCTGTGAAAGTGCTACACTCAATATGCCAGCAAATCTGGAAAACTCAGCAGTGGCTGCAGAACTGGAAAATGTCAGTTTTCATTCCAGCCCAAAGAAATGCAATGCCAAAGAATGTTCAAACTACCGCACACGCACTCATCTCACACACTAGCAAAGTAATGCTCAGAGTTCTCCAGGCCAGACTTCAACAGAATGTGAACCGTGAACTTCCAGATGTTCAAGCTGGATTTTAAAAGGCAGAGGAACCAGATACCAAATTGTCAACATCTGCTGGATCATCAAAAAGCAAAAGAGTTCCAGAAAAATCTCTACTTTTGCTTTGTTGACTATGCCAAAGCCTTTGACAGTGTGGGTCGTGATAAACTGAGAAAAATTCTTAAAGAGACGGGAATACCAGACCACCTGACCTGCCTCTTGAGAAATCTGTATAAAGGTCAAGAAACAATAGAACTGGACATGGAACAATGGTCTAATTCCAAATCTGGAAGGGAGTACATCAAGGTTGTATATTGTCACCCTGCTTATTTAATTTATATGGAGAGTACATAATGTGAAATGCTGGGCTGGAAGAAGTACAAGCTGGAATCAAGATTGCCAGGAGACTTAGCAACTGGAGTGTACTAGCACTGAGTGACTGGACTGTACTAGCACTACAATTCAAAAGCCTCAATTCTTTGGCACTCAGCCTTCTTTATGTACCACCCCTCACATTTGAACATAACTTGTTTAGTTGCTAAGTCAGTTCAGTTCAGTTCAGTTGCTCAGTGAGGTCCAACTCTTTGTGAACCCGTGGACTTCACACCCCTGGCCTCCGGGTCCATCACCAACTCCTGGAGTTTACTCAAACTCATGTCCATTGAGTTGGTGATGTCATTCAACCATCTTATCCTCTGTAATCCCTTTCTCCTCCTGCCTTCAATCTTTCCCAGCATCAGGCTCTTTTGTTCTTCACATCAGATGGCCACAGTATTGGAATTTCAGCTTCAACATCAGTACTTCCAATGAATATTCAGGATTGATTTCCTTTAGGATGGATTGGTTGGATTTCCTTGTAGTCCAAAGGATTCTCAAGAGTGTTCTCCAACACCATATTTCAAAAGCATCAATATTTTGGTGCTCGGCTTTCTTTATAGTCCAACTGTCACATCCTTACTTGACTAAGGGAAAAACCATAGACTTGACTAGACAGAGCTTGTAGGCGAAGTCATGTCTCTGCTTTTTAATATGCTATCTAGGTTGGTCATAGCTCTTCTTCCAAGGAGCAAGTGCCTTTTAATTTCATGGCTGCAGTCACCATCTGGAGTGATTTTGGAGCCCCCAAAAATAAAGTCTGATACTGTTTCCACTGTTTCCCCATCTATTTGCCATGAAGTGATGGGACCAGATGCCATGATCTTAGTTTTCTGAATGTTGAGCTTTAAGCCAACTTTTTTCACTCTCCACTTTCACTTTCATTAAGAGACTCTTTAGTTCTTCGCTTTCAACCATAAGAGTGGTGTCATCTGCATATCTGAGGTTGTTGATATTTCTCCCGGCAATCTTGATTCCAGCTTGTGCTTCTTCTAGCCCAGCATTTCTCATGATGTACTCTGCATAGAAGTTAAATAAGCAGGATGACAATATACAGCCTTGGCATTCTCCTTTCTCTATTTGGAACCAGTCAGTTGTTCCATGTTAGTTCTAACTGTTGCTTCCTGCCCTGCATACAGATTTCTCAAGAGGCAGTTCAGGTGGTCTGGTATTCCCATCTCTTTAAGAATTTTCCACAGTTTGTTGTGATCCACACAGTCAAAGGCTTTGGTTTAATCAAAAGAGCAGAAATAGACATTTTTCTGGAACTCTCTTGCTTTTTCCATGATCCAGAAGATGTTGGCAATTTGATATCTGGTTCCTCTGCCTTTTCTAAATCCAGCTTGAACATCTGGAAGTTCACAGTTCATGTACTGCTGAAGCTTGGCTTGGAGAATTTTGAGCATTACTTTACTAGTGTGTGAGATAAGTGCAATGACACCCCACTCCAGTACTCTTGCCTGGAAAATCCCATGGACAGAGAAGCCTGGTAGGCTGCAGTCCATGGGGTCGCTAAGAGTTGGGCAAGACTGAACGACCTCACTTTGACTTTTCACTTTCATGCATTGGAGAAGGAAATGACAACCCACTCCAGTGTTCTTGCCTGGAGAATCCCAGGGACGGGGGAGCCTGGCGGGCTGCCGTCTATGGGGTTGCACAGAGTTGGACAGGACTGAAGTGACTTAGCAGCAGCAGAGAAGAGTGCAATTGTGTGGTAGTTTGAGCATTCTTTGGCATTGTCTTTCTTAGGGATTGGAATGAAAACTGACCTTTTCCTGTCCTGCAGCCACTGCTGAGTTTTCTAGATTTGTTGGCATATTGAGTGTAGCACTTTCACAAAATCATCTTTTAAGATTTGAAATAGCTCAACTGGAATTCTATCATTCCCACTAGCTTTGTTCGTACTGATGCTTCCTTCCTGAGGCCCACGAAGTCAAGTGAGGCTTAGGAAGACAAGTTAAGTCATGTCTCACCCCATTGTGACCCCATGGACTGTACCACACCAGGCTCCTCTGTCTGTGGGATTTCCCAGGAAATAATACTGGAGTGTGTTGACATTTCCTTCTCCAGGGGATTTTCCAGACCCAAAGATCAAACTTGGGTCTCCAGCATTGCAGGCAGATTCTTTAATATCAAGTCACCAGGGAGTCCTGGGCTACATCTAGATCTGTTCAAAATATCTCTTGCATTCTTAAGACTGTTTTAAAACTAACTTGCTATCCAGTGGCATCTGTCAAAATGTTTCTGCACAGAGGCTTTAAGGTTTGGGAAGTCATATTGAAATATGTATAGGATAGAATTGATTTTCAGGTGTTCTAGGAAAACTCTATCCTTCTCTTATGGGTATAGGAGGTCAGCTTTAATGAAAATAAGGGCTGTGATATTTATACATTGGGTTAAGTCACTCAGTCGTGTCCGACTCTGCGACCCCAGGGACTGTAATCTACCAGGCTCCTCTGTCTATGGGATTTTCCAGGCAAGAATACCGGAGTGGGTTGCCATATTTATAAGGTGTAGTTAAAAGTCAAAATCTCCTATATACACCTAGGGCTTGATTTACTAGTGGTTTTCACCTGTGTATCGTGTTAGCTACATTAGCTTAACTGCATAGCCAAATATGTGTAATCCCTCTCCCTTACTTCTGCCTAAGTGCTCGCAAGACCCACATTTCATTCCAGTTGATCTTGATAGCTCAGTTGGTGTTAATGCCTAGCCAGTGTGCGTTATGGATTCTGTAGAGATTGTCTACAGAGAGATTGTCTATAGAGATTCTGTAGAGGACTGAGTATCTTTCAGTCCTCCAGAACTTGTCTGTACTCTCTTTCTGTTGCTGTCTTTTATTTTCATATTTTAATTAAAAAGCAGTATGTGTATATACATTGGGAAGTTTGATGAGGCCTTTGAGATATCCAAACTTAGGAAATCTGTGTAGTATTTAATTCAGCTTTTCTTGGTCTAGACTAAGATGAGGTAAGCCAAGAGCCTAGGGCACAAAATGTAGGGAGGCACTCACTTTCAAGAATCTGAGAGTACCTCCTTTAATTCTGTATCTTATTTCCCATCCTAGTCCAAGACTCGCTATCCTTGCAGTTTCAAGTGTCTTTCCAATTATCAACTTGTCTTTGTTGTCTTTCCTGCCTATGTATTATTACCAACAAGGTACTCTTTATGAATTTTTATTTGCTTTTTCATTTAAATCTATCATACTATTAATGCTGTCAACACTTCTGCCATTAAAATTATTTTAAACACTGTTGAAATAAATAATGCTGTAATCTTACTGAAAAAAAATGAAAAACTGATTGGAAACTGCCTCCAATGATTTTGTTAATTCCAGAATCCTTCTAGATGAAGAGCATTTTGTTGTTGTTGTTTTGGATCTAGAATTTTGATGCCTCTAATGACAATATCTTTCAAAGTCAGAGGATTAGGGACACTTGAGCAAACTGCTCAGTATAGAATTCTGTATATTAGAGAGTAGTTAAAGCCCTGAAGTACAAATAATCCTCTTGAAAGGAATACCATTAACATCTGGTCTATAGCACTTAAAAAAATATGCACATAATATTTAGTTGATTATTTTTTGTGTATTAAAATAGAAAATACGTAAACTGTAAGAGTTTGTAAAAATGTCACCTATTCAGGGTATTAGAGACAATTTGAAGTTTGAAATAACTCTTTTTAACCTGTTGATATCCTTCTTGTGTTAGTCTCTGCAAGGATTCATAAACCTAAAAGATTCATTTTAATTGTGATGGCATTTTCCCATGAACTAGTCCATTAAAATCACATTGAGTGAGTTTTCAGGTAAAATGCTCAGCTGTTGGTTAATTCTCAAGCCAAGATAAAATCATTTAACTCCACATATCCTGCTATGATTTAAAGTAACTATCTTAAACACTAGTCAATGAAACTATGAAACTGTTAAGTGTTTTTCTTGGAGGTTTGGCTTGATATCTAGCATGGTAATATATTTTCAATTTAGAAGAACAGAATAAAAAATATAGGAAAATATTTTCTTTTTCTTTAGTAATAAATCTATTTAATTAGTTCTTAAAATAATTTAATATTTCTGTTTACCTCAACCTTTTTTTCCCCCTAGTGGGAAGGTGAGGATTTTTAAAATTATCTCTTTTTTTCTTAAATAATAATTTCCTATATAGCCCATCAATGACAAAGTAATTTACCTGGATAGAGATTCATTTAAATATAGCATGTTTCTGTAAGCAATTATCCTCCAATTAAAAAAATAAATAAAATTTAAAAATAAAAATCTTGATACCAATATTCATGATATATAAAATGAAGGTCAAAGTGTTTGTCGTTCAGTTATGTCCAACTCTTTGTGACCCCATGGACTGTAGCCCACCTGGCTCCTCAGTCCATGGAATTCTCCAGGTAAGTAATACTGAAGTGGGTAGCCATTCTCTTCTCTAGGAGATCTTTGCAACCCAGGGTTTGAACCCAGGTCTCCCTCATTGCAGGTAGGTTCTTTACTGTCTAAACCACATAATGGTATTATGATATCTAGATTAGGTAAATCTTACTCATGAATAGGTTTATATCCCCAGATTACTCACAACACAGATATAAAGTCTAATTGTTAATTCAGTTCAGTTCAGTTCAGTCACTCAGTCATGTCCAACTCTTTGCGACCTCATGAATCACAGCACGCCAGGCCTCCCTGTCCATCACCAACTCCCGAAGTTCACTCAGACTCATGTCCATTGAGTCAGTGATGCCATTCAGCCATCTCATCCTCTGTCATCCCCTTCTCCTCCTGCCCCCAATCCCTCTCAGCATCAGAGTCTTTTCCAATGAGTCAACTCTTCACATGAGGTGGCCAAAGTATTGGAGTTTCAGCTTTAGCATCATTCTTTCCAAAGAAATCCCAGAGCTGATATCCTGCAGAATGGACTTGTTGGATCTTCTTGCAGTCCAAGGGACTCTCAAGAGTCTTCTCCAACACCACAGTTCAAAAGCATCAATTCTTCAGTGCTCAGCCTTCTTCACAGTCCATTAATCAGTTTTATAAACATATTGTTATACATTCAGCATTAAATTTTATTATAATGTTTAAATGCACCATTAAATAAAACAGAGTAAGTATGGAACAATTACAAGGATTTTGGAAGCACTAATTTATTTTCAAACTTTAATGTATATTTTCTTGGTAAACTTTATCAAAATTTTTCCTCTTTGAAAATTTCTTCATCTAAAATGGGAATACTCCTACCATATAGAAATATTTTTAAGTTGGTGGTAGTTTAGTCACTAATCAATGCATAACTCTTGAGACCCCGTGGTCTGTAGCCTACCAGGCTTCTCTGTTCATGGGATTTCCCATGCAGGACTGGAGTGGGTTGGCATTTTTTTCTCCAGGAGATCTTCCCAACCCAGGGATAGAACTGCACTGAAGGCAGTCTCCTGAATTGCAGGCAGATTCTTTACCTTTGAGCCACTAGGGATTCCCATTTTAAAATTGGGCCTGCTATTTTGCAAACCATAAGATATTATGACAATATAAGTGAAACTCATGCAATAAATTACATACAGAATTAAACAAAAGGAAAAAAAAATCACCCTAATATAATAAGATAAAGTTTATTGAATCTAGTTATACATGGCTGGTGAGCTACATTAGTGTTCAGTCTTTATACAGAAGGTAATTAAAATGTATATATATATTTCCCATTTTCCTCCATGATTTTAGAGTTCTAGAGAAAGCATTACTAGCATTCCTTGAGGGAAAAAAAAAAAGAATAGAACATACAAAAAAGAATAGAACAGGTGGATAGATGTACAGATATAGATGCTAATTAGTTATTCAAAAGTAAATCCTACCATTTGCACCAACATAGATGAATCTTGAGGACATTATGCTGAGTGGAACAAGTCTGAGAAAGACCAGTACTGCATGATCTCACTTACTATGTGGAATCTGGAGAAAAAAAAAAATTGTAAAAGCAGAGATCAAGATGATAGTTGGCAAAGGTTTGAGTCGGGGTAAGATAATGGGGAAAGTGGTCAAAAGGTACAATGTCCAAATATAAGATAAATGACTCCTAGGGATGTAATGCTGTTGTTGTACAGTCCCTCAGTCATGTCCTACTCTTTATGAGCCCATGGACTGCAGCCTGCCAGGTTTCCTTGTCCTTCACCATCTCTCGGAGCTTGCTCAAACTCATTTCTTTTTAGTCAGTGATGCCATCCAACCATCTTGTCCACTGTCATTCCCTTTTCCTCCTGCCTTTAATCTTTCCCAGCATCAAAGTCTTTTCTAACGAGTCAGCTGTTCATATCAGATGGCCAAATTACTGGAGCTTCAGCTTCAGAATCTGTCTTCCAATGAAGATTCAGGACTGATTTCCTTTAAGGTTGACTGGTTGGACCTCCTTGCAAGGGATCCAAGGGATTCTCAAGAGTCTTCCCTGACACTACAGTTCAAAAACATCAATTCCTCGGTGCTCAACCTTCTTTATGGTTCAGTTCTCACATCCATTCATGACTACTGGAAAAACCATAATTTTGACTACATGGACCTTTGTCAGCAAATTCATGTCTGCTTTTTAATGTATTGTCTAAGTTTGTCATACCTTTTCTTCCAAGAAGCAAGGGCTTTTAATATCAGGGATGCAGTCACCATCTGCAGTGATTTTGGAACCCAAGAAAATAATGTCTGTCACTGTTTCCATTGTTTCTCCATCTATTTGCCATGAAGTGGTGGGACTGAATGCCATGATCTTAGTTTTTTGAATGTTGAATTTTAAGCCATCTTTTTCACTCTGCTCTTCACCTTCATCAAGAGGCTCTTTAATTCCTCTTTGCTTTCTGCCATAAGGGTGGTTGTCATCTGCATATCTGAGGTTATTTATATTTCTCCTGGCAATCTAGATTCTAGCTTGTGCTTCATCCAGTCCAACATTTCATCATGTACTCTGCATATAAGTTATATAAGCAGGGTGCCAATATACAGCCTTGACATGCTCTTTTCCCAATTGGAACCAGTACATTGTTCCATGTTTGGTTCTAACTGTAATGTACAGCCTGATGACAATAGATAATAATGTACTGTGTGCTGAGTCACTCAGTCGTGTCTGACTCTTTGAGACTCCATGGACTGTAGACCACCTCTGTCCATGGGATTCTCCAGGCAAGAATACTGAAATGGGTTGTCATGTCATGCCTTCCTCCAGGGGATCTTCCCCACCTAGGAACTGAACCCAGGTCTCCTGCATTGCAGGCAGATTCTTTACCAGCTGAGCCACAAGGGAAGCCTGATGGTATTATAATATTATAGTATTACAGATAACAATACTGTACTGTATATTTGTAAATTGCTAAGAGACTAGATCTTAAAAGTCCTCATCACAGGAAAAATCAGTTGTAAATATGTGAAGTGTGTATGTTAATTAACCTCATTGTGGTGATCATTTCACAACATATGCCTGTATCAAGTCATCTTGTTATATACATTAAACTCATACAATGTTATAAGTCAATTATACCTCAGTAAAACTTGATAAAGAAAATTTCAAATACAAATACATTTTTAAGTAACCTTGTTAAGTGGAAAAAGAATTCTGTTGATGGAGTTAAAGATTCAGTATTGCTAATTTACTAGTCTTCCCCATTTGAACTATAGAGGTAATGGAATTCCAATTAAATTCCCATCATATTTTTGCATATGTTTGCACACTGATTCTAATATTTATGTGGAAAATCAAAGGATTTTAAGTAGCCACAACAACTTTTTAAAAAGAAAAACAAAATGCAAAGACTCAGAGTATCCATTTTTAAATACTGTTATGAAGCTACAGTAATCAATACTATATGCAGAAAGAACTAAGGGATTTTTTTTTTCCCTTTTTTCTTTACACAGTGAGAAGCTGGCAGGGATCCTGAAGGTAAACTACATAAAACGTTGGTAGCCTCCCTAACACTGCTGCTGCTGCTGCTAAGTCGCTTCAGTCGTGTCCAACTCTGTGCGACCCCATAGACAGCAGCCCACCAGGCTCCCCCATCCCTGGGATTCTCCAGGCAAGAACACTGGAGTGGGTTGCCATTTCCTTCTCCAATGCATGAAAGTGAAAAATGAAAGTGAAGTCGCTCAGTCGTGTCCGACTCTTAGCGACCCCATGGACTACAGCCTACCAGGCTCCTCCGTCCTTGGGATTTTCCAGGCAAGAGTACTGGAGTGGGTTGCCATTGCCTTCTCCTTCCTAACACTAGGATCCCCAAAGTGCATAATTTTCATGATACTCCACACTTAACTGCCAGCAGTTGTTCAGTTACAGTTTATGTCTACCTACTTGTACCAGTGCCAGCAGTGGCTTCTGCACCAAGTAAGTTGTGATTTTCTGTGAATCTCCAAATCTGAGCCTCTGTTCAGGTTTTCAGGCCACACCTTATTCTTTGACCTCAATTCTCTGAGTTGTCTTTCAGCTTATTAGCATTTTTTTAATTGAAAGAATGACACTACATGCCAGAGCAGAAACATAAACATTTATTTTTAGAAATGAGAGTCAAGAAGACTTAAAATTTTCAAATGTTATTCTATGCAAAATATTTTTCAGTGTATCTCACAAAAGTCTAATAATGGAATGAACACTTCTAATTGATTTTGTATTGTATTATTAACCATATTTATATCTAAGAAAGCTGTACAATGTGGAAAGTGCTGCTTTAGTTTGTTGACTATCTGGAAAATGGAATCTGTCTAATTTGATGATTCATTTTAAATACATTTTAATAATCTATTCTGTGCAAGTTCAAAGGGATTATTGGCATTGCACTAGATTTTTCATATGTATATATGCATAATCCCCAACCTTAGAACAACCTTCAAATACTTTATGTTTTATCTCTATCCAGACATTTCTATTTACCCTTAAGGGATTTTATTTTAGTTTTTAATGTTCAGAGATGGTGTTAAAATGAAATTCCTAGACAGGAGTGAAGTAGAATGTTCAATTCTTCAATGGTAACATATCTACATCAAAACCAAATCAGGAAAAGAGAAAACAATTCTGAAATCTTCATAGATACTGAGGGGATTGGCAGTTTTCCGCTAAGGCAGGAACACTCATGCTGGTCTGGATATCAGAACTACCAACAGCCTTAGCAAGACTGATTGCAGTTTTTGAGCCATAGAATGTATTTGAAAAGCCAACCATTTTGAGCCTTACACGTCCATTTATGATAAAAACCCTCCAGAAAGCAGGAATAGAAGGAACATACCTCAACATAATAAAAGATATATATGACAAACCCTCAGCAAACATTATCCTCAATGGTGAAAAATTGAAAGCATTGCCCCTAAAGTCAGGAACAAAACAAGGGTGCCCACTCTCACCACTACTATTCAACATAGTTTTGGAAGTTTTGGCCACAGTAATCAGAGCAGAAAAAGAAGTAAAAGGAATCCAAATTGGAAAAGAAGAAGTAAAACTGTCACTGTTTGCAGATGACATGATCCTCTACATAGAAAACCCTAAAGACGCCACCAGAAAATTACTAGAGCTATTTAATGAATATAGTAAAGTTGCAGGATATAAAATCAACACACAGAAATCCCTTGCATTCCTAGACACTAACAGTGAGAAAATAGAAATAGAAATTAAGGAAACAATTCCATTCACCATTGCAATGAAAAGAATAAAATACTTAGGAATATATCTACCTAAAGAAACAAAAGACCTATATATAGAAAACTATAAAACACTGGTGAAAGAAATCAAAGAGGACACTAGTAGATGAAGAAATATACCGTGTTCATGGATCAGAAGAATATAGTGAAAATGAATATACTACCCAAAGCAATCTATAGATTCAGTGCAATCTCTATCAAGCTACCAATGATATTTTGCACAGAACTAGATCAAATAATTTCACATTTGGTATGGAAATACAAAAAACCTCGAATAGCCAAAGCAATCTTGAGAAAGAAGAATGGAACTGGAGGAATCAACCTGCCTGATTTCAGGCTCTACTACAAAGCCACAGTCATCAAGACAGTATGGTACTGGCACAAAGACAGAAATATAGATCAATGGAACAAAATAGAAAGCCCAGATATAAATCCACACAGCTATGGTCACCTTGTTTTCGACAAAGAGGCAAAAATATACAATGGAGAAAAGACAATCTCTTTAACAAGTGGTACTGGGACAACTGGTCAACCACTTGTAAAAGAATGAAACTAGAACACTTTCTAACACACAGAAATAAACTCAAAATGGATTAAAGGTCTAAATGTAAGGCCAGAAGCTATAAAACTCCTAGAGGAAGACATAGGCAAAACACTCTCTGACATAAATCACAGCAGGATCCTCTATGACCCACCTCCCAGAATATTGGAAATAAAAGCAAAAATAAACAAATGGGACCTAATTAAAATTAAAAGCTTCTGTACAACAAGGAAACTATAAGCAAGGTGAAAAGACAGCCTTCAGAATGGGAGAAAATAATAGCAAATGAAGCAACTGATAAAGAATTAACCTCAAAAATACACAAGCAACTCCTGCAGCTTAATTCCAGAAAAATAAACGACCCAATCAAAAAGTGTGCCAAAGAACTAAATAGACATTTCTCCAAATGAGACATACAGGTGGCTAACAGATACATGAAAAGATGCTCAACATCACTCATTATCAGAGAAATGCAAATCAAAACCACGATGAGGTACCATTTCACACCAGTCAGAATGGCTGCGATCCAAAAGTCTACAAGCAATAAGTGCTGGAGAGGGTGTGGAGGAAAGGGAACCCTCTTCCACTGTTGGTGGGAATACAAACTAGTACAGCCACTATGGAGAACAGTGTGGAGACTCTTTAAAAAACTGGAAATAGAATTGCCATATGATCCATCAATCCCACTGTTGGGCATACACACTGAGGAAACCAGAATTGAAAGAGACATGTGTACCCCAATGTTCATCGCAGCACTGTTTATAATAGCCAGGACATGGAAGCAACCTAGATGCCCATCAGCAGAGGAATGGATAAGAAAGCTGTGGTACATATACACAATGGAATATTACTCAGCCATTAAAAGAATACATTTGAATCAGTTCTAATGAGGTGGATGAAACTGGAGCCTATTATACAGAGTGAAGTAAGCCAGAAAGAATAACTCCAATACAGTATATTAATGCATATATATGGAATTTAGAAAGATGGTAACGATAACCCTGTATGCGAGACAGCAAAAGGGACAAAAACGTATAAAATAGTCTTTTGGACTCTGTGGGAGAGGGCAGGGTGGGATGGTTTGGGAGAATGGCATTGAAACATCTATATTATCATATGTGAAGTGGATTGCCAGTCCAGGTTCAATGCGTGATACAGGGTGCTCAGGGCTGGTGCACTGGGATGACCCAGAGGGCTGGGATGGGGAGGGAGGTGGGAGGGGGGTTCAGGATGGAGAACACATGTACATCTGTGGTGGATTCATGTTGATGTATGGCAAAACCAATACAATATTGTAAAATAATTAGCCTCCAATAAATAAATAAATAAATAAACTTAAAAAAAGTCATCAAGTCAGTGATGGTTACATTTTAAATTTTATACACAGCTGTCACACACACACATACACACACACATACGTATTTCTTTGGGAAGATTGAAACAGAGTATTTTGCTTTCTTAAATAGTATTTCAATTATAAACTAATCTTATCAGGTTAATCTTCTTTTATTAATATACACACCAATAATAATTATGTCATTGTCATATAGACCTTGTTTTATGGACTATGGCTTCTTGATATTCCAAATTAGACCTTTCAGCGCCAGACCTTTCCAAAATCCACAAATTATCAAACTCATTTCTAAAATACCAAAGTAAAATTCAAAATTCTTGGCCAGTCATTCTACTCTGTTAATGATCAGATTTCTGGTAACCTTCAGTTCAGTTCAGTTCAGTCGCTCAGTCATGTCTGACTCTCTGTGACCCCATGAACTGCAGCACACCAGGCATCCCCGTCCATCACCAACTCCTGAAGTCCACCCAAACCCATGTCCATTGAGTCAGTGTTGCCATCTAACCATCTCATCCTCTGTTGTCTCCTTCTCCTCCTGACCTCAATCTTTCCCAGCAGCAGGGTCTTTTCAAATGAGTCAGCTCTTTGCATCAGCATCTGGTAACCTTAAGTTTTATTATATAGTGAATGTACAATTCATACACACCATAGTATACTGGTTTGGAGATACAAGTTTACCCTCTTACCTAACTCAAATGTATTAGACTTTTTTTGTAATAATAAAATTGTGTTGTTTTCTTCATGTCAATCTCAAGCAATGTTCTTTACTGTTATTTCTAGGTATTTTATTGGTGTTGCTATTTAAATGTGAAATCTTTTTTCCATTAAATTTTCTGGATAATGCATAAACATATTTGCATATATTTAATCTACTTTCTGGACACTTTAAAACATTATTATTTTGGAAGGTATAGACTTTTTTCTGGCATCATGGCATTTGCAAAGTTGTGTAACTCAATTGACGGAACTACTTAGTATTGTAATTTGAAATAGATACAGGTTCCTCTCTTGCTGTTGGCTCAGTGAAAGCCCCAAAATTGATTCAATTCTTGTCAATATGGAAGACATGCATGATGCTCTGTACATTGACCACAGAGTCTAGCCTTTTTCATACTTTACTCTGGCAGAGAAGGAATGTTAATATAATTCTAAAGCTAGTAAATGTGTCCTGTTGTCTGTCCTAAAGGAATGTAAATGACTTCTGATTCCCATCCTGGTCTGGGGTAAGAAGACCACATTAGTAACCATTTGCCAGTGTTCAGGGTTGTGTGATATGTCTCAGTAAGATACTGCATATGTTAGAAAAGCTATGATAGAGGCTATCACGTGGTTAAAGTTAGACCAGAACACTGTAATCCACTATGATATATTTGCTTTTGCAGGGACCAGAACATTGAATTAAGTGAGTTATGACAGGGATTCATTTCAATATTAGCACACACAACATACAATCCTATTAAAAATCAGTGATCTGAATAAAAAATTTTCTGAAGAAGGTGTGCAGATGATGAAAAGATACATGTAAAGATGCTCAACATTATTAATGCTGTGGGAATGAAACTCAAAATCATAATGAAATATCACCTCATGTTATAATGGCTAATCAAAAAGACAAGAAATAAGAAGTGTTGGCAAGAATGTGGAGAAAAGAGAGCCCTTATGCATTGTTGGAAATGTAAATTGATGGAGCCACTGTGGAAAACCATAAGGAAGTTTCTCATAAAATTAAAAATCAGTTCAGTTCAGTCACTCAGTGTGTCCAACTCTTTGCGACCCCATGGACTGCAGCAATCAGGCTTCCCTGTCCACCACCAACTCCCGGAGTTTACTCAAACTCATCTCCATAGAGTTGTTGATGCCATCCAAATATTTCATCCTCTGTAGTCCCCTTCTCCTCCTGCCTTCAATCTTTCCTAGCATCAGGCTCTTTTCAAGTGAGTTGACCCTTTGCATCAGGTGGCCAAAGTACCAGAGTTTTAGCTTCAACATCAGTCCCTCCAATAAACACTCAGGACTGATTTCCTTTGAGATGGACTGGTTGGATCTCCTTGCTGTCCAAGGGATTCTCAAGAGTCTTCTCCAACACCACAGTTCAAAAGCATCGATTCTTTGGTGCTCTGCTTTCTTTGTAGTCCAAATCTCACATCCATACATGACTACTGGAAAAACCATAGTTGTGACTAGAGGGACCTTTGTTGGCAAAGTAATGTCTCTGCTTTTTAATATGCTGTCCTGGTTGATCATAACTTTCCTTCCAATGAGTAAGCCTCTTTAAATTTCATGGCTGCAGTCACCATCTGCAGTGGTTTTGGAGCCCCCCCCCAAAATAAAGTCAGCCACTGTTTCCATTGTTCCCCATCTTTTTACCATGAAGTGATGGGACCAGATGTCATGATCTTAGTTTTCTGAATGTTGAGATTTAAGACAACTTTTTCACTCTACTCTTTCACTTTCATAAAGAGGTTAGAGCTATGCTAAATTCAGTTTAATTCAGTTCAGTTGCTCAGTCATGTTCAACTCTTTGTGACCCCATGAATTGCAGCATGCCAGGCCTCCCTGTCCATCACCAACTCCCGGAGTTCACCCAAACTCATGCCCATCGAGTCGGCAATGCCATCTAGCCATCTCATCCTCTGTGCTCCCCTTCTCTTCCTGCCCCCAATCCCTCCCAGCATCAGGGTCTTTTCCAATGAGTCAACTCTTCCCATGAGGTGGTAAAAGTACTGGAGTTTCAGCTTCAGCATCAGTCCTTCCAATGAACACTCAGGACTGATCTCCTTTAGAATGGACTGATTGGATCTCCTTGCAGTCCAAGGGACTCTCAAGAGTCTTCTCCAACACCACAGTTCAAAATCATCAATTCTTCAGCACTCAGCTTTCTTCACAGTCCAATCCTCCCATCCATACATGACCACTGGAAAAACCATAGCCTTGACTAGACAGACCTTTGTTGGCAAAGTAATGTCTCTGCTTTTGAATATGCTATCTAGGTTGGTCATAACTTCCTTTCCAAGGAGTAAGCGTCTTTTAATTTCATGGCTGCAATCACCATCTGCAGTCATTTTGGAGCCCCCCAAAATAAAGTCTGACACTGTTTCCACTGTTTCCTCATCTATCTCCCATGAAGTGGTGGGACCAGATGCCATGATCTTCGTTTTCTGAATGGTGAGCTTTAAGCCAACGTTTTCACTCTCCTCTTTCACTCTCATCAAGAGGCTTTTGAGTTCCTCTTCACTTTCTAAGGGTGGTGTCATCTGCATATCTGAGGTTATTGAGATTTCTCCCGGAAATCTTAATTCCGGCTTGTGTTTCTTCCAGCCCAGCATTTCTCATGATGTACTCTGCATATAAGTTAAATAAGCAGGGTGACAATATACAGCCTTGACGTGCTCCTTTTCCTATTTGGAACCAGTCTGTTGTTCCATGTCCAGTTCTAACTGTTGCTTCCTGACCTGCATATAGGTTTCTCAAGAGGCAGGTCAGGTGGTCTGGTATTCCCATCTCTTTCAGAATTTTCCACACAGTCAAAGGCTTTGGCATAGTCAATAAAGCCTTGTTACTAAAGGAAGGTGAGTTCGATACCATATTTAATAAAACTAGCATGTTCTATATTGAAGTTGTTGCAAATTTCTCTGTTTGTTGCACACCCTAAAGTCCGATTAATAGGGTAGACATTATAAATAGTAGAGTGTGCAAGACATAAACATCTACATAAGTTTTTTTCAAGAGAAGGCAGAAAATAAAGTGGTTTTGAAGAATGAAAAGGAGCTAACTGAAGCAGGAGAAGTGACCTTGTGGTTAGCTGATATATGTAAAACTACAGATATTGTTAGAAGAAGATATAATATACTAGTGACATTAGACATAAGTAGCCACAACTTTTGATGGCTGTTTGATGTACAGCTAAAGAAATGGAAAGGGCAGAGGTAACTATCTCTTTTGAAGTTCCTACTTTTGGCTTCCTTTCCTTAGTCTGTCCCTAAAGATTGGATTGGAGTCTTGCAGAAATGTTTTCCTGCCCTATTTCTCTTATTTCTCAGCATTCTGCTGCTGCTGCTTCTGTGCATCTTTTTATTTCTCTACACTTATGTTCCCATGCCCCAGATTTGTATTTCTAGCTCAGACATCCTATCAAATGCTAATCAGTTTAACCCAGCCAATCAGTGGTCTACTGTACTTGGATTTTTTTATTGAGACCTCCAATTTAACAACTTAAGGTGTTTCCTACTTATCCTCCAAATCTAGTATTCCTTCAATATTGCTTTACCAGCATATATCAATAGCATTCTTTCAGGATGAGGGAGGATTATGGTCATTATTGATAAAAAACTTTTCATTTTTTTATGTTTGCATTTTTTACACAAGTTTTGAAGTTCTTATAAATCAAGCAGAAAAACTATCCCCCATGTAGAAAAATAAGGAACATAAATACTAAAATAATGTTGCAGTGATGATTGGAAATAGTTGACAGACAACATGTAATTAATTCATATGATTTAGTAGATATGTGATCACTTATAATGGGTTTCAAGGAAATTAACTCGATTTTTTCAAAATGAAAAATTTTTAATGAAATTAGAGACTTACTTTGCCAACAAAGTTCCGTCTAGTCAAGGCTATGGTTTTTAACAGTGGTCATGTATGGATGCGAGAGTTGGACTGTGAAGAAAGCTGAGCGCCAAAAAATTGATGCTTTTGAACTGTGGTGTTGGAGAACACAATATTTAAAAGCTTTTCCTGGTCACTTTCTTTTCAATTGCAACTTAACACATTTTAGGTCATTATGTTTGAGGATTCAATTGTCATAACTGTGATCTCACTACAAAGAGAGAGAAAAGTGTTGTATTGATAATTAATTAATGGCCTTAGGACTGAAGTGTTTTGGAGATATTTAAAATGAGAAGGGACACAAGCATGAGGAAAATTATTTTTTAAAAGCAATCTCAGAAAAGTCTTTACTATAATTCAAATGTTCCAACAGGTAATCTTTCATATGGTTGTGAAGTCAAATGTTGTTTCTGTTTGCTATATCATCACTGCTCATGATATAATGTTGTCAATTCTAACTTCTACAAACTGCAAACTGTGTAGTCATTATTCATTTTCTCTAGTTGGTTCATAAGACATGATAAATTCAGCAGTGGTTTTGATTTCTTTTAAGACACATTCCAAGTTGTTTCATTAAAAATTATGTTAATAATGCAGGGAAAAAAGATAATTCATAAAATGATGATTCTGAATTTGTGATTATATAAATAAGATAGTTTTTAAAAAGTCTATCAAAATTTCATATTTTCTTTAGAAGATTTTCAGCAAGCTCAAAGTTTGAGATACAATTTATGCTATCAAACCATATAAAATATATTATTTCCCTACTAATAAAATAGGGAAAAAAATCAGTTGTATCCCATTAATTGAATTCAATATACAATTGAAGGTGATTACATACCCTATTTTATTTTTAAATAATATCCTTGTAAGTACTTCTGCCTGAAAGTCAGTTTTTTTTTTCTTTTTTCTTTATTTACTGATTATCACATTTCAAGCTTTAAAATTTTATATTGGAGTATAGCCAATCAACAGTTTTGAGATAGTTTCAGATGAACAGCAGAGGGACTCAGCCATAGTTTACAGGTGTGTACTCCCATCCAGGCTGCCAAATAACACTGAGCAGAGTTCCCTGTGCTATATAGGAGGAAGTTCATTATCCATTTTAAATATAGTGATGTGTACATGTCTGTCCCAAACTCCCTATCAGTTCCTTCCCCATATTTTCCCCCTTGTCAGCCATAAGTTTGTTCTCTGTGAGTTTGTTTCTGTTTAATAAATAAGTTTATCTGTAAATTTATTTTTAGATTCTGGTTATACATGAATATTCCCCTTAATTGATCAAATTTCATTATCAAATTGAATGCTTTATTGACATTTAGAATAGATTTTAATTTTTAACTATTAGAGATATATATGAAATTATTTTTAAATCTATCTTTTGCTTATGGTAATCTAGCCAGCTATGTGGTTGCAGTGCTACAGACCTATGAACTAAATTCATTGTGAACAAAAAAGCAGACAGAAACCCAAATTGGCTCCAATACATATTCATAATTTTACTGTGCGTTCTACTGAAACCTGGACATTAATCTATCTTTCCACAGTTTGGTTCTTATCAACTTGGTACATGATTAATGGTTTTATATGTAAGTAACTATAATACAGTGATAATGGAATCGGCCTTTCTGTTTTTGGTCTAATGTTCACCATCTTTCTCACCATGGGCGAAAAACTTTCTTTTATACTATGCCTTCCTGTGCCATCTTTCATACTTGGTGCAACTTATACTTTATTGGCTTATCTTCTTCCCTTCACCTTCACAATTCAGATAAAAATTACTAAGAGGTCCTAATTAACACCAGGAAGCTTCGTAGGTGATGTAAACAACCCACCAGCGAATGCATGAGACATAAACACAGGTTAGATCCCTGGGTCAGGAAGATACACTGGAGAAGGGCATGGCAATCCATTCCAGGATTATTGCCTGGAGACTCCCATGGACAGAGGAACCTGGCAGACTATAGTCCATAGGGTCACAAAGAGTTGGACACAACTAAAGCGACTTAGTGTACATATTATCAAAATGCTACCTTTCACATATGTCTGTTCTTAAAGGCCTAGTCTAAAATTCTTCAATGATTTGGTCATCACTTCTATGGTAGTACCATTGTTTCAGCCTTCAATTTAAACCATGTCCCCTCTGTGAAAGATAATTCTAATTTCTCCTATTGGAGACTAGCTTCGCAGATTCTTCACGATTGTTCTCCCCATCTCTTAACCTGCACAGTTAAAATATCAAATATGTACTGGCCTGAATGAAGCATCTATTTGAGAAATTCCATTCTCATAATGAGTTTTATCCCATGCTATTTTTGTTAGGAAACATCTTAGGACTGCTGGTTTCTCCTTTAGAGGGGTTGGATGATGGTTCACTATACCAGGGACTGTGAGGTCACTCACTCCCTGTTTATGAGTCTAACTGTAAACATATTTGTGTTGCATTCTCCAGGCTCTGCTTTCAAGCTATCATGACATCATACAAAGTTGATAGAGCAATAAAGCTAGAAGTAGTTTGCTAATTTTCTATACTGACAATGAAAAAATAATTTAATAATGCACATGCCATCTTAATTAAAATCCTTTTTAAAATAATACCTCTGAACAATGATATCAATCTTTGTTAATATTTGGATAATATAATGAGAGATTTCTTGCTATAAAGAAATAAAATCATCAGATATATCTTAAATCTGCATATAATTGTTTTGAATTTTCATTATTCCTTGATTACCATTTTATTTAATGTAAATTTTTCATTTAGTGTGATCATAATTTCTATTATATGAACTCCCACAATTTGTACATAAAGACTTTTTTTTGTAAAGATTTTCTACCTACCAGTGCTTTCACTTTGGACCAATACTGAATAGAGCTAAAAGAAATATTTCAGCTACTCGTAATTGATATTTTTGAATCATGGTGTGGGAGAAGACTCTTGAGAGTCCCTTGCATAAACAAGGAGATCAAACCAGTCAATTCTAAAGGAAATCAACCCTGAGTATTCATTGGAAAGACTGATGCTGAAGCTGAAGCTCCAATATTTTGGCCACCTGATGCGAACAGCCAACTCATTGGAAAAGACCTTGATACTGAGAAAGATTGAAGGCAGGAGGAGAAGTGGACAACAGAGGATGAGATGGTTGGATGGCATCACCGACTCCATGGACAATGGTCTGAGCAAGCTCTGGGAGATGGTAAAGGACAGGGAAGGCTGGTGTGCTATAGTTCATGGAGTCACAAAGAGTCAGACATAACTTAGCAACTGAACAACAGAAACAAATGAATATTTGGATGTTTTCTTTCTAAGATATTTAAAAAAATAATTGCACTTTATGGATTTGCTTAAAACATCTAAATAAATATAAAAATATGTTGTTAGAGTTTTATGTCACAGTTATTCTCATTAAGAAGATATATATTATTTCCTTTAGAAAGAGATGGCCATATATTTTAAGTTGTGACACTCAAAGGATTATGTTTTGAAGATTACAGCCCAGATAAATATCCACATATTATTAAAGTTGGATTTTTTAACTGTATAAACATACATACACATGCACACACACATATAAATGTAAAGAATATATGTGTGAATATATATATGAATTAATCAGTGGCAACCCATGTCAACAACAGTTTAAATCAACTGCAGCCAGTATATAAAGGAAGACTAATTATTTACTTCCAGAGTTACAAATCTGTTCATACTTAAGAAAATAAAGCATATTTTTCATATTGTCACCCTTTAAACTTTTACTGTAATAAATTCAGTTTTTTACTCATATTTTCTTTCATGAAAGTTTATCATACTATTCATATAGGAACAAAGATGACTTCCAATGAGACTTATAAGTAATTTTAGAATGATGCAATAGCATTTCACTGCAGGTTGTATTAGGGTTGTAAATCTTTTCTATTCTAGGAAGGATCATACCCAAAAGGAGATTTCTCAGAAATGGCAGCAAAGCCTCCCATGACAGATTGGATATCGCATGTTCGGCAGAATCTCTTTGTCTTGATACCTAGCTTTAGAAAAGCCAAGTGTGTCTAAAATGTTAAAAAAGAAATGTCTAAAAGGGTGTTTTAAAGAACCTTCAAGGATTTTGAAGGTCTAACACTTAAAATGTTTATCACAAAAATTTGTCAGACTCCTTCTGACTTTTTCATTTTTCTCACACAATTTAAGAAAGTATTGATCTTTTCTTATAGCCATGCATGGTTGGTGCTGACTTTGAATATATACCTAGCAATTTTCTAAAGTCCATCAGGAAATAACAGAAATCCTCAAAAACAAAAAATGCAAAAATACTAAATTTTCCATTAATTTGACAATTTTACATTCTGTTGGCCAGTATATTTTGAGTTAAAGACATATGTCTTGTTTTGTTATGATTTATAATCCAGAATGCTAGAGTGCCTTGTTTACATACTTAACAATCCTGAAAAATGAAGTTGTATTCTTCAATTGACAGTACCACATAAATACACAAGTGGAATAAACTCCTATTATAATAAACATGATTACTTAGATGTTACTATATACACTGTATTTTACGGATTACTTTTTAAAGTCAATCAATGTCAACTGGTACAGAAAACTATTGAATCTCTTAGTATATTGCAAAATTAATAATTTCCTGTCGAAGAGTTGAAGTTCCCTTTGTATAATTTTGGAGGAAAAATTCATTAGTCTAACATATAAATTTGACTTGTTAAAACAGCATCTAAACCACTTATGCTTAGACATTAGCAGTTTTTCTCTTTCCATAGGTGAGATTATATATATGAAAGGTTAGTTGTCATTGGAATAGATTCCTTAAATGTGTCATAGAGAAATCAAATATTTGGATTCATCAAAAGCTGGAGTTTTGCTAGACACATGCAACCAAAAAATTTAGAGAAGTGAGGGAGATTAGGACACTGGTAAGAATATGTTACTGAAATGATAGACCATAGGATAACAAATTAAATAGAAGGGAAGTGAAGAAAATAGAGAAGGAATGGATTTAGAAAAAGCAAAAAGATCAGTACTTTTGTGATTGTGACCTAAATTTTAGCTTTGGGCATGGGTTATTCAAGTGGAGAAAAGGAGGTCACTTGAAACGAGATTGTGAAGAGGTTGACAGGGAAGGCTTTAGGATTTGTAATACAGTTAATTATTGGAGTCCCCTAAATTAATGGCAAGGCTTGAGGTGAGGATGGAAATTGAGCCTGTGTTCAATGGATGTGGTGAACAGGACTGCATGAAAAGGAATAAGGGAAAAGTTCCAGTGTACACTGGAACTCACCATCTAAGGAGATTGCAGGGAAGTAGTTTCCTCATTTGACACAGAGGATCTGCTGGTTTGGAAGAGCAGTTCCGGAGAGCACAATGAATAATTTGTAGATGTGGGAGGATATTAAAAGTGTTATGAACCAACCAGATAAATTAGATAAGTTAGAAAGATTACTGCTGTGGTCAGTGGGTGTGGAGGAAGTAGAGGGTTGCTAACTGAGATGAGGGATTTAGTACTTTATTCTCTGCCTATACTTTGATTTATGAATATTCTAAATAAAAGCCTCAGGATAAAATTAAACGTTTAAAAATAAAATAAAATTAAAAAAAAATTAAACGTTTAATCACCAAATAGTTTTTATTGTTCAAAAAATCCAAGATAAAGTCTAAAACTTTTGTATGTATGAATTTCTTTTTGTTTCAATGACGCTCTGAACAGAATTTTAGGTAATCTTGTTTAATAGGAATTTTAGCTGAATTTTTGCTCTAAGAATCATTGGCCACTGCTTTATTTCTTTAAGGTATTTCCTTGAAAAGAGAGAGAGAAAAGACAGTGTTGGCAAAAGCAGGGGATTTTCTTTGTCTTGAATATGTAAACAGATATCAGGCTATAAATAAACATGGATGTTAATAACATAATAACAGAGAAGAGATTTCTTAAGAGAAATTTTCAATATTTTCAACTTCAGAGATAAACTCATTTACTCTTACATGGCATCTATACTTGAACCCACAGCCTCTTCTTTTTCTGTCACATTCATTTTTTCCCCTTGTCAGTCTTGCTTTGATTTTGCAGCTGCAAAGCATGCCTATTCTTTCCAACTGCCATTATCTTCTTGATATCTGTGGTCCCTTAAGAGGCAATTTACAAAAGTACTAAGGCTTTCAGTCATCCAGTCTTCATCTTGATCTCTTACAATCCACTTTCAGCCCTGTATCCTCACTTAAGATTTCTTTAGCTACTGCCTTTATGAAATAAACTGGTCTTTGTTTCCTATACATTCCTAAACTCTCAATCTCCTTATAAATACCTACTCATGATCTAATTGTCACTACTTTGTTATCCTTATCATATTTTTATATTCTTCTTACTACTCCACTTCAAAAATGTCTCAGTCAGATATCTGTTCAGAATAAAATAATTCTCTTTCCTGTTATAATACCAGCAACTTTACCAGTGATTTCTCAGTTTTATTCACTGTACGGAATATATTTACCATTTATTACCCTTTCATGTTCTCTTCTATTCTCTTTCCACTGGTCTTCATCTTTTCTCATGTCTTCAATTACTATACGATCAATTCCAATTCCATGGGTCTTTCTACCCATGACATGTTCTGCTTTATTCAATTCACTATCTATACCTTTACTTGTGACATCTTCCTGTATGTTCCATTGCCATCTAAAACTTAATGTGACAAGGTCAGACTCTTGAAATTTCCTGCTAAGCACCCTTCCACTCTTCCCAGCTCCATTACTCTCTCAATTTTATCAGTGTGAAACTTGGGCATTAACCTTAATACTTTTTTAATCTCTCCCTCAAGGCCTTATTAACTGTTTTGCCCTGTATAATCTCTATAAAGATACTTCTTTCTTTATCCCTTGATAAAAATTCTACAAATGTCCTCATTTTTATGCTTGAGTATTGTGTATTCATTTCCCCTGATGTTCTGATTTCTCATCTATTATAGTATTTTCTCATAGCACATTTGCATATTTTATTATTGAATTTAATATTGCTTTTCCATTAAAAAAAACATGCTTGTTATATTTTTTTAAATAGTATCCTGAAGGAAAAAAAAAAAACAAGAGAAAAGATATACATTCACATCTTTACTTCTGCACCTATTCATGTATATTTCTATGTGTTTTCTAATAATACTAATATTTTCTAATAAGATATTCTTCAGTATCTCATGGCCCTTATGTGTGTGTGTATATATATATGTGTATATATATATATATATATATATATATGATACATATGTATTGGGTATTTTTTTTTCTCTTACTGATATCTAATTTAAGAAAGAATAATTCATAGGATTTGTTTATCCTTAATAAGCATGAATTCTATAAATGAAGTTATTCTACTGTAAGACTCCAAATGTTTCTAAGATGTGAGAATATACAATAATGTGTCCAACTCCTATAAATGACTCAAAATATTGAAGTTGACTTACTTGAGGTTTTGGAATATGTGTTTCTTTGGATAAAATACACTAATTCTTTTGTAATTTTTCTTTATTAATCCTCTAATTTTTTCTATGTTTTTTTACAAATTATCTTGAGGCTCATTCCCATATTTTATTGTTTTCCTGTTATAAGTATTTTATATAATCACAGCCTTAAAATTAATGAAATAATATAGTTTAAATAATAACTCTTAAAGAAAATCTCTCAGCAGTGTTATACTGCTTTTTAAACTGTAGGTAGTAAATTGAATTCCTCTGCAGACAAAGTTTGAGTTTTATTTTTCTGGATTGTCTTGAAATATCTAAGCAATATTTATACTAATATACATAAATTACATGTTTTGTAAAATAGAAAGTACTTATGACTGAAATGGAAAATGGAAAGTTTATGTAAAAGTCGCTCCTAGGTCTTATATTAATAAAGTTTAATTCCAATTACCATAAGAACCTTCACAGAGTTTAAAATTAGATATAGTTTCAGGACACCATATATGTAATAAGAATATATATCAGTATATTTTATCTTAATATTTGTTTTATGTAGGGATATGGAATGGCAACCCATTCCAGTATTTTTGTCTGGAGAACCCCACAGACAGAGGAGCCTGGCAAGCTACAGTCCATGGGGTCACAAGAGTTGGACATGACTTAGCAACTAAACCACCACCATGGATATGTGTGTGTGCATGCATAATTATTTATACATAGTTGCCAGTTCTGTAGTATTGTTATATTTCTGTAGAAAGGATATAAAGCCTTTTTCTGTGTAGTAATCTAAAAAAAAACAAGATTTACTAAATTATTTCTGTGTCCAGTGTGCTGCCATACTTAAAAAGAGAAAATGAAAGTGAACTCGTATCTGACTCTTTGCTATCCCATAGATTGTAGCCTACCATGCTCCTCTGTCCATGGGATTTTCCAGGCAAGAGTGCTGGAGTAAGTTGCCATTTTCTTCTCCAGAGGATCTTTCTGACCCAGGGATCGAACCCAGGTCTCCTGGATTGTAAGTAGACAATTTACTGTCTGAGCCACCAGGAAAGTAACTGCTATACTTAGATAATTGCAAATACCCAATAACCTTTTAGGCCTGGATTTGTTATACTCCCATTGGAATTAATTAACATGATCTAAAATATTATCAAGATTAATGCCTACTTTGTATGTTATAATTGAGAAACCAGTGCTTGACATTCTAATCAAATAAATGAATTTTCTTTCTTCTTTGGCTTCTCTTGTGGCTTAGCTGGTAAAGAATCCGCCTGCAGTGTTGGAGACCTGGGTTCAATCCCTGGGTTGGGAAGATCCCCTGGAGAAAGGAAAGGCTACCCACTCCAGTATTCTGGTCTGGAAAATTCCATTGACTGTATAGTCCATGGGGTTGCAAACAGTCAGACAGAACCGAGTGACTTTCACTAACACATGTATTCCTCCAGAGTTCCCACTCATGAAAGTTGAGCTTTTAATGACATATAGTGCTGGAGAAGGAAAAAAAAAATAGAGTCAGATTTCAGAAATTTCACTAGGTAGACAAGTATCTGTCATATAGTAACATTTATAGACATTTCTTTTATGAATTAAAGGAATGATATCCTCTGCCTATTTCTGGAAATCTAGATATATGTACTCAAACTCCTTGCATAAAAGCTTTCAAATGAGTTCTGGGTAAGTATTATAACAGCTGTATTTTAAGTTGGCAGAAAAATGAACTCAGTCATTTCACAGTGTTAATTCACTTGCATAATGTAAACATGAATTTTGGTAAACTATTTTCATTTTATTATACAAGCTGCCAAGTCAACAGAGATGTGTGAATCTTAGTTATAGGAGCTATTTTCTTTAAAAGATTTTGTATTATAATTCCACACTCAATGATTATATTCTTTATTCTTTTTCTTTGCTAAAACAAATTGAACATGTTTTTCAACATGGTTTGCAAGATGGAATCTAAACATAGAAAAAACTAGACAGGACCTGGCCATCACATTCTGTCTTGTTTAATTATAGCCTAGCTAACTTAACCTTCTTCATGCATTTGTAAACTACTTGAGGAATTTGAATTGTATATATTTTTTCAAGCTTTATAAAACATTATTTAAAAACTAAAGATCTTGATTCAAGAGATATTAAGAGATGAAATAAAGTACCACACTCTGGAAATAGTATTTGCTTAGACTTTCTAAAGGATATCCGTCATACCCCTATTTGGTTTATAATTATACGTTAATGTAAAGTTCAATTCTGCAATCACTGTGTACCTTTTAAGGGTAACATGAATTTTGCTGTTCCATGTTTTATTCCTACTCACTCTTTTAACTCATCCTAAATATCATATCATAAGGGATATCATTTCTAACTGTAAAACTAGGTCCAGACCCTCATCCCCTTTTAAGCTGCACAGCACTACCTACTTCCCCAATTGTAACTTACCAATCTTGAATTTCTTCTCAAACATGAGACTCATATCGCACTTATTCCCTTGTTGTCTATGACCAGAAATTAAGTTAAGATTTATAGAAACAGTCATGAATATATGGAACAATTCTGTAATCTATCAACTTGGCAATATCCATCAAAATAAACATTTTAATCATTTTGACTCAGAAAATCATGAATTACTCATAAAATCATGATAAAGACAAGTACAAAAATGTTTGTTTTATTACTGCTCCCAAAAAAGTCTAAATATACACCCCTAAGTTATGTATGATGTTTATGTATGTGTGTGTATATATATATATATATTTGTATTTTTAGTGAAGTATGATTAACTTAGAATATTGGGTTAGTTTTAGTGTTTCATATAATGATCCAATGATCTTACATTTGATGTAAGATGATCTTACACTGGATCATTACAAAATGATCACTATGATAAGTGTAGTTACCATTTCATCTGTCACTATACAAAGTTATTAAAATATTATTGATATATACCTTATGCTGTGCAGTGCATTCTTGTAATACATCTGTACCTCTTAATTCTTTTCTCCTGATTCTTCTATCTCCCTATCACCATCCCACTGACAACCAATATATTACTCTCTGTATGTATGTGAGTTACAGTTTTATGTTTTGATTTTTTCATTATTTTGTATAGCTGATATACGTGTGTGTGTGTGTGTGTGTGTGTGTGTGTATCACATACTCTTTAACCATTCATCTATGGATGGTGGACATTAGACTGCATCAATATCTTAGCAATTGTAAATAATGGTGCAGAGAACACAGTGGGTGCATTTATCTTTTTGAATTAGGGTTTTTGTTTTCTTCAGATAAATACCCTGGAGTGGAATTTCTGGGTGGTATGGTATCTCTATTTTTAAATTTGTTGAGTAACGTGCATAATATTTTCCATAGTGACTGTAACAGTTTAATTTCTCACCATTTGCATGAGGGTTCTGCTTTCTCCACATCCTGTCACACACTTGTTATTTTCTGTCTTTTTGACAACAATAATAGCTTTCCTTACAGGTGTGATGTGATATGTCATTGTGGTTTTGATTTGCAGTCTTTGGTAATTAGTGGTATTGAGCATTTTTCCATGTGTCTGTTGCCCATGTTTACATCTTCTCCGGGAAAATGTCTATTGCTGTCCTCTGCTGAATTTAATTAGGTTATTTTGATGCTAAGTTGTATAAATTATTTATATATTTTGGATAATAACACTTTATTGCATATATAATTTGAAAATATCTTTTCCCATTAGTGGGTTGCCCATTTATTTTGTTGATGATTTTCTTCGCTTTGCAAAGACATTTTACTTTAATACAGTGACATATGTTTATTTTTGCTTTTGTTGCCCTTGTATGAGGAAACATGTATATTGTCACCCTGCTTATTTAACTTATATGCAGAGAACATCATGAGAAATGCTGGACTGGAAGAAACACAAGCTGGAATCAAGATTGCGGGGAGAAATATCAATAACCTCAGATATGCAGATGACACCACCCTTATGGCAGAAAGTGAAGAGGAACTAAAAAGCCTCTTGATGAAAGTGAAAGTGGAGAGTGAAAAAGTTGGCTTAAAGCTCAACATTCAGAAAACGAAGATCATGGCATCTGGTCCCATCACTTCATGGGAAATAGATGGGGAAACAGGGGAAACAGTGTCAGACTTTATTTTTGGGGGCTCCAAAATCACTGCAGATGGTGATTGCAGCCATGAAATTAAAAGATGCTTACTCCTTGGAAGGAAAGTTATGACCAACCTAGATAGCATATTCAAAAGCATATTCATTACTTTGCCAACAAAGGTCCATCTAGTCAAGGCTATGGTTTTTCCTGTGGTCACGTATGGATGTGAGAATTGGACTGTGAAGATGGCCGAGCGCCAAAGAATTGATGCTTTTGAACTGTGGTGTTGGAGAAGACTCTTGAGAGTCCCTTGGACTGCAAGGAGATCCAAACAGTCCATTCTGAAGGAGATCAGCTCTGGGATTTCTTTGGAAGGAATGATGCTAAAGCTGAAACTCCAGGACTTTGGCCACCCCATGCAAAGACTTAACTCATTGGAAAAGACTCTGATGCTGGGAGGGATTGGGGGCAGGAAGAGAAGGGGACGACAGAGGATGAGATGGCTGGATGGCATCACTGACTTGATGGACGTGAGTCTGAGTGAACTCCAGGAGTTGGTGATGGACAGGGAGGCCTGGCGTGCTGGGATTCATGGGATCGCAAAGAGTCGGACCCGACTGAGTGGCTGAACTGAACTGAACTGAACTGATCCAAAAAGATACTGTTAAGAGAGTTTTCAAAGAGTTTATTGTTTATATTTTTTCTAGAAGTTGTATGGTTTCACATATTACATTTGCATCTTTAATCAAATTTGACTTGATTTTTGTATATGGTGTAAGAAAGTGATCTATTTTCATCTTCTCTGTATAGCTGTCCAGTTTTCCCAGAATAATTTGTTGAAGATACTGTCTTTTTCCCAATGTATGTTCTTGCTTCCATTGTCATAGATTAATTGGCCATATAAGCATGGGCTTGTTTCTTGGCTCTTGGTTCTTTTCATTGATCTATGTTTCTGATTTTGTGCCAGTACCATGCTATTTTGATTATTATAGCTTTGTAGCATTTTTTGAAATCAGGAGGTATGATGCCTTCATCTTTGTTTTTCGTTCTCAAGCTGTTTAAACTATTTGGAGTCTCTTCTGGTTCTAAACCACTTCCCTTGTAGCTCAGAGGTTATAGCGTCTGCCCGCAATGCGGGAGACCAGGGTTCGATCCCTGGGTTGGGAAGATACCCTGGAGAAGGAAATGAGAACCCATTCCAGTACTCTTGCCTCGAAAATCCCATGGACGGAGGAGCCTGGTAGGGGTTGCAAAATGTCGGACACGACTGAGCGACTTCACGATACAAATATGTATGGTTCTCTACATATTTCAGAATTTTCTAGTTCTGCTGCTGCTGCTGCTGCTGCTAAGTCGCATCAGTCGTGTCTGACTCTGTGCGACCCCATAGACGGAAGCCCACCAGGCTCCCCTGTCCCTGGGATTCTCCAGGCAAGAACTCTGGAGTGGGTTGCCATTTCCTGCTCCAATGCATGAAAGCAAAAAGTGAAAGTGAAGTCGCTCAGTCGTTTCTGACTCTTGGCGACCCCATGGACTGCAGCCTACCAGGCTCCTCCGTCCATGGATTTTCCAGGCAAGAGTAATGGAGTGGGGTGCCATTGCCTTCTTCGTTTCTAATTCTAGTTCTTTGAAAATGCAATGGGTATTTTGATAAGGATTGCATAAAATAATTAGAATTATTTGGGTGATATGGACATTTTAACAATAATAGTAATTTCACTCTTTAAGCATGGGGCATACTTTCATTTATTTATATCATATTTAATATTTAATCATGTATTACAGTCTTCAAAATACAGGTCTTCCAAATTCTTGGTTAAATTTGCTCCTAGGTATTTTATTCTTGATGTATTTTAAATGAAATTGTTTTCTTCATTTCTTTTTTTTTTTAATTTTTATTTTATTTTTTTAACTTTACAATATTGTATTGGTTTTGCCATATATCAAAATGAATCCACCACAGGTATACATGTGTTCCCCATTCAGAACCCTCCTCCCTCCTCCCTCCCCATACCATCCCTCTGGGTCGTCCCAGTGCACCAGCCCCAAGCATCCAGTATCGTGCATCAAACCTGGACTGGCGACTCGCTTCATATATGATATTATACATGTTTCAATGCCATTCTCCCAAATCATCCCACCCTCTCCCTCTCCCACAGAGTCCAAAGGACTGTTCTATACATCAGTGTCTCTTTTGCTGTCTCGTATATAGGGTTATTGTTACCATCTTTCTAAATTCCATATATATGCATTAGTATACTGTATTGGTGTTTTTCTTTCTGGCTTACTTCACTCTGTATAATAGGCTCCAGTTTCATCTACCTCATTAGAACTGATTCAAATGTATTCTTTTTAATGGCTGACTAATACTCCATTGTGTATATGTACCACAGCTTTCTTATCCATTCATCTGCTGATGGATATCTAGGTTGCTTCCATGTCCTGGCTATTATAAACAGTGCTGTGATGAACATTGGGGTACACGTGTCTCTTTCAATTGTGGTTTCCTAAGTGTGTATGCCCAACAGTGGGATTGCTAGGTCATAAGGCAGTTCTATTTCCAGTTTTTTAAGGTATCTCCACACTGTTCTCCATAGTGGCTGTAGTAGTTTGCATTCCCACCAACAGTGTAAGAGGGTTCCCTTTTCTCCACACCCTCTCCAGCATTTATTGCTTGTAGACTTTTGGATCGCAGCCATTCTGACTGGCGTGAAATGGTACCTCATAGGGGTTTTGATTTGCATTTCTCTGATAATGAGTGATGTTGAGCAACTTTTCATGTGTTTGTTAGCCATCTGTATGTCTTCTTTGGAGAAATATCTATTTAGTTCTTGGCCCATTTTTTGATTGGGTCATTTATTTTTCTGGAATTGAGCTAAGGAGTTGTTTGTATATTTTTGAGATTAGTTGTTTGTTGCTTCATTTGCTATTATTTTCTCCCATTCTGAAGGCTGTCTTTTCACCTTGCGTATAATTTCCTTTGTTGTGCAGAAGCTTTTAAGTTTAATTAGGTCCCATTTGTTTATTTTTGCTTTTATTCCAATATTCTGGGAGGTGGGTCATAGAGGATCCCACTGTGATGTATGTCGGAAAGTGTTTTGCCTATGTTCTCCTCTAGGAGTTTTATAGTTTTTGGTCTTACGTTTAGATCTTTAATCCATTTTGAGTTTATTTTTGTGTATGGTGTTAGAAAGTGCTCTAGTTTCATTCTTTTACAAGTGGTTGACCAGTTTTCCCAGCACCACTTGTTAAAGAAATTGTCTTTAATCCATTGTATATTCTTGCCTCCTTTGTCAAATATAAGGTGTCCATACGTGTGTGGATTTATCTCTGGGCTTTCTATTTTGTTCCATTGATCTATATTTCTGTCTTTGTGCCAGTACCAAACTCTCTTGATGACTGTGGCTTTGTAGTAGAGCCTGAAGTCAGGCAGGTTGATTCCTCCAGTTCCATGCTTCTTTCTCAAGACAGCTTTGGCTATTCAAGATTTTTTGTATTTCCATACAAATTGTGAAATTATTTATTCTAGCTCTGTGAAGAATACCGTTGGTAGCTTGATAGGGATTGCATTGAATCTATAAATTGCTTTGGGTTGTATACTCATTTTCACTATATGATTCTTCCAATCCATGAACATGTTATATTTCTCCATCTATTAGTGTCCTCTTTGATTTCTTTCACCAGTGTTTTACAGTTTTCTATATATAGGTCTTTAGTTTCTTTAGGTAGATATATTCCTAAGTATTTTATTCTTTTCGTTGCAATGGTGAACGGAATTGTTTCCTTAATTTCTCTTTCTGTTTTCTCATTACTAGTGTAGAGAAATGCAAGGGATTTCTGTGTGTTGATTTTATATCCTGCAACTTTACTATATTCATTGATTAGTTCTAGTAATTTTCTGGTGGAGTCTTTAGGGTTTTCTATATAGAGGATCATGTCATCTGCAAACAGTGAGAGTTTTACTTCTTCTTTTCCAATTTGGATTCCTTTTATTTCTTTTTCTGCTCTGATTGCTGTGGCCAAAACTTCCAAAACTATGTTGAATAGTAATGGTGAAAGTGGGCACCCTTGTCTTGTTCCTGACTTGAGAGGAAATGCTTTCAATTTTTCACCATTGAGGATAATGTTTGCTGTGGGTTTGTCATATATAGCTTTTATTATGTTGAGGTATGTTCCTTCTATTCCTGCTTTCTGGAGAGTTTTTATCATAAATGGATGTTGAATTTTGTCAAAGGCTTTCTCTGCATCTATTGAGATAATCATATGGTTTTTATTTTTCAATTTGTTAATGTGTGTATTACATTGATTGATTTGCGGATATTGAAGAATCCTTGCATCCCTGGGATAAAGCCCACTTGGTCATGGTGTATGATCTTTTTAATGTGTTGTTGGATTCTGATTGCTAGAATTTTGTTAAGGATTTTTGCATCTATGTTCATCAGTCATACTGGCCTGTAGTTTTCTTTTTTGTGGCATCTTTATCAGGTTTTGGTATTAGGGTGATGTGGCCTCATAGAATGAGTTTGGAAGTTTACCTTCCTCTGCAATTTTCTGGAAGAGTTTGACCAGGATAGATGTTAGTTCTTCTCTAAATTTTTGGTAGAATTCAGCTGTGAAGCCGTCTGGACCTGGGCTTTTGTTTGCTGGAAGATTTCTGATTACAGTTTCAATTTCCGTGCTTGTGATGGGTCTGTTAAGATTTTCTATTTCTTCCTGGTCCAGTTTTGGAAAGTTATACTTTTCTAAGAAATTGTCCATTTCTTCCACGTTGTTCATTTTATTGGCATATAATTGCTGATAGTAGTCTTTATGATCCTTTGTATTTCTGTGTTGTCTATTGAGATCTCTCCATTTTCATTTCTAATTTTATGGATTTGATTTTTCTCCCTTTGTTTCTTGATGAGTCTGGCTAATGGTTTGCCAATTTTATTTATCCTTTCAAAGAACCAGCTTTTGGCTTTGTTGATTTTTGCTATGGTCTCTTTTGTTTCTTTTGCATTTATTTCTGCCCTAATTTTTAAGATTTCTTTCCTTCTACTAACCCCGGGGTTCTTCATTTCCTCCTTTTCTAGTTGCTTTAGGTGTAGAGTTAGATTATTTATTTGACTCGTTTCTTGAGGTATGCCTGTATTGCTATGAATTTTCCCCTTAGGACTGCTTTTACAGTGTTCCACAGGTTTTAGGTTGTTGTGTTTTCATTTTCATTCATTTCTATGCAAATTTTGATTTATTTTTTAATTTCTTCTGTGATTTGTTGGTTATTCAGCAGCGTGTTGTTCGGCCTCCATATGTTAGAATTTTTAATAGTTTTTCTCCTGTAATTGAGATCTAATCTTACTGCATTATGGTCAGAAAAGATGCTTGGAATGATTTCAATTTTTTTGAATTTACCAAGGCTAGATTTATGGCCAGGATGTGATCTATCCTGGAGAAGTTTCCGTGTGTGCTTGAGAAAAAGGTGAAATTCATTGTTTTGGGATGAAATGTCCTATAGATATCAATTAGGTCTAACTGATTTATTGTATCGTTTAAAGTTTGTGTTTCCTTGTCAATTTTCTGCTTAGTTGGTCTATCCATAGGTGTGAGTGGGGTATTAAAGTCTCCCACTGTTATTGCATTATTGTTAATTTCTCCTTTCAAACTTGTTAGCATTTGTCTTACATAGTGCGGTGCTCCTATGTTGGGTGCACATATATTTATAATTGTTATATCTTCTTCTTGAATTGATCCTTTGATCATTATGTAGTGACCTTCTTTGTCTCTTTTCACAGCCTTTGTTTTAAAGTCTATTTTATCTGATATGAGTATTGCTACTCCTGCTTTCTTTTGGTCCCTATTTGCATGGAAAATCTTTTTCCATCCCTTCACTTTCAGTCTGTGTGGGTCCCCTGTTTTGAGGTGGGTCTCTTGTAGACAACATATGTAGGGGTCTTGTTTTTGTATCCATTCAGCCAGTGTTTGTCTTTTGGTTGGGGCATTCAACCCATTTACATTTAAGGTAATTATTGATAAGTATGATCCTGTTGCCATTTACTTTTTTGTGTTTCCTGTCTAGGGAATATCCTTTAGTATGTTGGAGAGCTGATGTGGTGGTGCTGAATTCTCTCAGCTTTTGCTTGTCTGTAAAGCTTTTGATTTCTCCTTCATATTTGAATGAGATCCTTGCTGGGTACAATAATCTGGGCTGTAGGTTATTTTCTTTCATCACTTTAAGTGTGTCTTGCCATTCCCTCCTGGCTTGAAGAGTTTCTATTGAGAGATCAGCTGTTATCCTTATGGGAATTCCCTTGTGTGTTATTTGTTGTTTTTCCCCTACTGCTTTTAATATTTGTTCTTTGTGTTTGATCTTTGTTAATTTGATTAATATGTGTCTTGGGGTGTTTCGCCTTGGGTTCATCCTGTTTGGGATTCTCTGGGTTTCTTGGACTTGAGTGATTATTTCCTTCCCCATTTTAGGGAAGTTTTCAACTATTATCTCCTCAAGTATTTTCTCATGGTCTTTCTTTTCGTCTTCTTCTGGGACCCCTATGATTAGAATGTTGTAGCATTTAATATTGTCCTGGAGGTCTCTGAGATTGTCCTCATTTCTTTTCATTCATTTTTCTTTTTTCCTCTCTGATTCATTTATTTCTACCATTCTATCTTCTAATTCACTAATCCTATCTTCTGCCTCTGTTATTCTACTATTTGTTGCCTCCAGAGTGTTTTTTATCTCATTTATTGTATCATTCATTATATATTGACTCTTTTTTATTTCTTCTAGGTCTTTGTTAAACCTTTCTTGCATCTTCTCAATCCTTGTCTCCAGGCTATTTATCTGTGATTCCATTTTGATTTCAAGATTTTGGGTCAATTTCACTATCATTATTCAGAATTCTTTATCAGGTAGGTTCCCTATCTCTTCCTCTTTTGTTTGGTTTGGTGGGCATTTATCCTGTTCCTTTACCTGCTGGGTATTCCTCTGTCTCTTCATCTTGTTTAAATTGCTGAGTTTGGGGTGTCCTTTCTATATGCTGGCAGTTTGTAGAGTTCTCTTTATTGTGGTGTTTCCTCGCTGTGTGTGAGTTTGCACAGGTGGCTTGTCAATGGTTTCTTGGTTAGGGAAGCTTGTGTCGCTTTTCTGGTGGGTGGATCTGGATTTCTTCTCTTTGGAGTGCAATGAAGTGTCCAGTAATGAGTTATGAGATGTCTATGGTTTTGGGGTGACTTTGGGCAGCCTGTATATTGGATCTCAAAGCTGTGTTCCTGTGTTGCTGGAGAATTTGCATGGTATGTCTTGCCCTGGAACTTGTTGGCCTTTGTGTGGTACTTGGTTTCAGTGTAGGTATGGAGGCATTTGATGAGCTCCTGTCAATTAATGTTCCCTGGAGTCAGGAGATTCCTGGAGTCAGGGTTTGGACTTAAGCCTCCTGCTTCCATTTATCGGTCTTATTTTTACAGTAGTCTCAAAACTTCTCCTTCTATACAGTACCATTGATAAAACATCTAGGTTAAAGATGAAGTTTCTCCACCGTGAGGGCCACCCAGAGAGTTTCACAGCATTACATGGAGAAGAGAAGAGGGAGGAGGGAGTTAGAGGTGACCCAAATGAGATGAAGTGGAATCAGTAGAGGAGAGAGCAGGCTAGCCAGTAATAACTTCCTTATGTGCACTCCACAACTGGACCACTCAGAGATGTTCACAGAGTTATACAGAGAAGAGAAGTGGGAGGAAGGAGACAGAGGTGGCCAGGAGGATAAAAGGGGGGAATGAAAAGGAGAGAGACAGATCCAGCCAGTAATCAGTTCCCTAAGTGTTCTCCACCGTCTGGAACCCTCAGAAATTCACAGAGTTGTGTACAGTAGAGAGGGGTTAGGGAGGAGACACAGTCGACCTGGTGGAGAAAAAGGAGAGTCCAAAGAGGGACAGAACAGTCAAGCCAGTAATCTCTCTCCCTAGTAAAAAATGGGTACTGAAGATTGGGTTCTTAAAGGTACAAAATTGGTAACAAATACCTAAAAGCAAAAATTAAAAATCTAGAGTAGAGTTTGGAATTTCAAAAATACAATGTTAAAGAAAAGAAGAAGAAAAAGAAAGAGAAAAAAAACATACAAACAAACAAAAACAAAGTCACAAAATTTATAAAGAAAATATAAGTACAAAGTTGATAACAAATACCAAAAAGCATAAATTAAAAATCTAGGGTAGAGTTTGGAATTTCAGAAATACAATGTTAAAGAAAAGAAGAAGAGAAAGAAAGAGAGAAAAAAAAGTCACAAAAATTATTAAAAAAAATATAGGTACAAAATTGATAACAAATACCAAAAAGCTAAAATTAAAAATCCAGAGTAGAATTTGGTATTTCAAAAAAAATACAATGTTAAAGAAAAGAAGAAAAAAAAGAAAGAAAGCGAAAAAGAAAAAAAAAAACAAGGTCACAAAAATTATAAAAAATATATATACGAAGTTTGCTTTTAAAAAAAATAGGGTTTTTTTGTTTGTTTGTTTTTTTGCAAAGTAATAGTAGGCTATAAAAATGAAAGTTAAAGGAGTAATAGAGGACTTAAAATTTTTTTAAAAATTTTAAAAAAAAAAAGGAAAGAATGATCGTAAAAATAGTAAAAATATATCTAGGACTTTCTTTGGTGTTGTTGTGAGTATTGTGGGGTCAGTTCATTTTCGGCTAGTTCCTTGGTCTGGCTTATATTTCTCAAGATCTATAGGCCCCTTCCTATGTAGTCGCTACTAACGACAGGGTTTTAATCTATTGCCTGTCGCTGCCAAGGCGGTTCCCTCTGTTATAGCTTCTTCTGTTTGCTGGTCTCTTCAGTGTCTGATTTCCACCCTGATACAAAGAGGGCGGTGGTGGACACTTTTTTTTTTTTTTTAGGCTCACTTGTTCAGTCGCGCTGTGGGGAGGGAGGGACGCTGCAAACAAATAACACTGGCATGTGCTCGCATTGCCTCAGCCACACTGGGCCTGCCCCCACTCAGAGCGCATGTAGCCTGCCTGCCCACACTGCTCAGGCTCTAGGTTGCTCTGCTGGGAACCATCTGCGGCCAGCCCTGGGCTGCTTGTGCCTCCCAGGTCTAAGACGCTCAGGTTCAGGCACTCTGGTAGTCCTCAGAGGCGCAGACTCGGTTGGGCCTGCGTTTTGTGCCCTTCCCAGGTCCAAGCAGCTCAGGTGATGAGGTGTTTGGAGAGCGCAATTACTGCCACTTATCCCCTCCCTGCTGCTCGGTTATCTGGGTGTACAACTGGCGCACCTTCTCAGGCAGATGTTGACCGTCCAGAACCCCAAGAAGTTTTAGTTAGCAAAGAAGCCTGTTTACAGTTTTGTAGATAATGTGTCTCTGAGGCTGCGATTGCCCCTTCCGGCTCTGGCTGCCTGTCACGAGAGGGGGATGGTCTGCAGCCGGCTATTTCTATTCAGTCTTTTGTTCCGTGCACAGGCCTGGTGGTGTCTTAGGTTAGGGCTGGCTTTTCGTGTGGTAGATATCCCACAGTCTGGTTTGCTAGCCCAAATTAGTTCGCTCAGATAGTGCTTGGGGCATTCAGGCCAGATCCTTACTCTAAGCAATGCAGCCCGTGCTGCGCCTCCCTGCCCAGCCCCCTCTTGCTAGTGGTGGGTTCAGGCGTCTGCGCTGCTTCTCCACTGGGGGAGTTACCGTAAGGCTCGTAATCTGTGGATTTTAATTGTTTATTTATTTTTCCTCCCTGTTATGTTGCCCTCTGTGCTTCCAAGGCTCAGCACAGACTCGGCAGTGAGAATCTTTCCCGGTGTTTGGAAACTTCTTTTTAAGACTCCCTTCCCGGGATGGAGCTCTGTCCCTCCCTTTTTTGTCTCTTTTTTTTGTCTTTTATATTTTTTACTACCTCCTTTCGAAGACAATGTGTTGCTTTTCTGGATGCCTGCTGGCATTCAGAAGTTGTTTTGTGGACTTCACTCGGGTTTAAATGTTCTTTTGATGAGTTTGCGGGGGAGAAAGTGTTCTCCCCGTCCTACTCCTCTGCCATCTTAGCTCCTCCTCCATTTCTTTTTATGATAGTTTATTATTAGCATTTTAAAATACAGAGAATTTTTTTCAGTTACTTTTTTTCAGATTTTTTTCAGTTGTATGTTATTGTGAGATACTGAATATAGTTCCCTGTGTTACATATTGAATTCTTGTTACTTATCTATTTTATGTATGGTAGTTTGTATCTGTTAATCCCATAGTTCTAATTTATCCTTCCCCCACTTCTCTTTCCCCTTTGGTAACTGTAAGATTGTGTTTCATTTCCATGAGTCAATTTATTTTTTGTATATAGATTGAGTTGTATTAATTTTTAGATTCCATGTATGTGTTATATATCAGTCTATCTCTGTCTGACTTACTTCCCTTAGCATGGATGTTCTCTCAATCCATTCATGTGCTACAAATGGCAATATTTCACCTAAATGCAGTATATTTCTTTATATTTTCTATCCTGAAACTTTACCAAACTCACTTGTAGTTCTTATGTTTTTGGGGTAGCATATTTAGGGTTTTCTATATATAGTACCAGAGAAGGCAATGGCACCCCACTCCAGTACTCTTGCCTGGAAACTCCCATGGACGGGGGAGCCTGGTAGGCTGCAGTCCATGGGGTCGCAAAGAGTCAGACACGACTGAGCAACTTCACTTTCCCTTTTCCCTTTCATGCATTGGAGAAGGAAATGGCAACCCACCCCAATGTTCTTGCCTGGAGAATCCCAGGGATTGGGGAGCCTGGTGGGCTGCCGTCTATGGGGTCGCACAGAGTCAGACACGACTGAAGCGACGCAGCAGCAGCAGCAGCAGCAGCAGCAGCAGCATATATAGTACAATATCATCTGCAAACAGTGAGAGTTTTACTTCTTTTACAATTTGAATGAATGATATTTCTTTTGTTATCTGATTGTTGTATTTTGCCCTTTCAATATTATGTTGAATAAAAGTGGTAAGAGTAGGCATTTTTGTCTCTTTTTTGATCTTAGAAGAACATATAGTCAACATTGAGTATAATATTAACTATGAGTTTGCCACATATGATCTTTATTATTTTGGTATGTTTCCTTTGTACCCACTTAGTTGAGAGTTTTTATCATGAATGAATGTTGAATTTTGTCAGAAGCTTTTTCTGTATCTATTGAGATGATTACGTGATTCTTATCTTTGTTTTGTTAGTGTGGTATACCATGTTGATTGATTTCTGGATTTTAACCATCCTTGCATAATTGAAATAAATCCAACTTGATTATGGTGCATGATATTTTGAATGTAGGGGGCTTCTTATGTGGCACTAGTGGTAATCACCTGCCAATGCAGGAGACATAAGAGTCACAGGTTTGATCCCTCGGTCAGGAATATCCTCTGGAGAAGGGTGTGGCAACCCACTCCAGTTTTCTTGCCTGGAGAATCCCATGGACAGAGGAGCCTGATGGGCTACAGTCCATGGAGTGCAAAGAGTTGAACACAAACTGAAGTGACAAAGCACACACATGGCATATTGTTGAAATAAGTTTGCTAATATATTGTTGAGGACTTCTATATCTATATACTTGAGGGATATTGGTCTGTAATTTTTGTAATATCTTTGTTTTTAGTATCAGTATAATTATGATTTCATAAAATGTATTTGGAAGAATGTATTTCTGCTAAGTTTTTTTGTTGTGTTGATAATTTGCAGAAGATAGGTATTGACTCTTTGAATGTTTGGTATAGCTTATGAAGCTATCTGAATATGGACTTTTGTTTGTGGTGAGTTTTTTGATGGCAGATTCAATTTTATTAGTAGTAAATAAATGATCTGTTAAGATTTTCTCTTTATTCCTAATTCAGTCTTGGACGATCATATGTTTCTAATAATTTCTTCGCTTCTAGATTGTCTAATTTGTTGATGTGTAATTTTTCATAATACTTTCTTTTGATTTTTGTATTTCTGTAGTATTGGTTGAAGCTTCTCTTTTATTCCTCTTTTTATTTACTTGGTGAGTGTGGCTAAAGGTTTATCATTTTTATCTTTTTAAAGATAAAGTTCTTAGTTTCATTAATCTTTTTATTTTTTTCAGTCTATATTTCATTTTCCCATTCCCATTTATTATTTTCTTTATTCTAGTAACTTCAGGCTTTATTTTTTCTTGTTTTTCTAGTTCCATTTGATGTAAAGTTTTTAGATTGTTTGAAGCTTTACTGGTTTTTTGAAGTAGGCCTTTACAACAAAGGGCATATTTTGGACTCAATAAACAAAAAGAGGAATATATACTTAGATCCTTTTCCTACTCAAATTTAGGCTTTGAATATCTATTAAAGAAATGTAAATTTACTTGCATTTCATGGTTTTAAAGAAAAACTAAGTGATCAAATTGTATATCAAAATCTTATACTTTTAGTCTAGACTTCAGCCTTCACACATGAAGAAAATTACTCAACTACCTTGAAATAAATGCTCTATATTTAAAGTGAGTTGCACATGAAAAGTATGCTACTGCTGCTACTGCGTCGCTTCAGTCGTGTCCGGCTCTGTGCAACCCCATAGACGGCAGCCCACCAGGATCCCCCGTCCCTGGGATTCTCCAGGCAAGAACACTGGAGTGGGTTGCCATCTCCTTCTCCAAGGCATGAAGGTGAAAAGTGAAAGTGAAGTCGCTCAGTCGTGTCCGACAAAGTATGGTTATCATTAAATTCCTGGTATTCTGTAGATCAACAATCACATTCCTTGATGTTATCTTTTGTAAAAGTTCCCCAAGAAGGATTGACTACCTTCTTAAGTTACTATAACCCACAGATGTTGTTGTTCAGTCACTCAGTCATGTCCAACTCTTTTGTGACCCCATGGACTCTACCCCACCAGGCTCCACTGCCCATGGGATTTTCCAGGTGAGACTACTGGAGTGGATTGCCATTTCCTGTTCCAGGGTGTCTTCCTGACCCAGAGATGGAACCCATGTCTCCAGCTTTGCAGGTGGATTCTTTACTGCTACCAGAGAAACCAGATACTACAATGGATAAGCACAAACATTCAATAACAGCAAGACAAGAAAGAGAATGATAAGTAAAATGTATTTTGAAAGACAAAGAATCAAAATAGAGTAATGCTTACTTAGTTTAGTTTTGTTACTTTCCAGATATATGCACACAGGCAGAAGTGAGAAAAATTTTACTAAGAAAGAAGGACAGAGTTTGCATAATTATACCAATGGGGTTGGATTTTAGACATATCAGTTTTCACTCTAACCACTAATCTTAGTGTAGAGTCCTGTTTGTATACTGTGTAAATCAATAGTAGCAAATAAAAAAGCAAAGAACTGAGAATTTCTGGATTCTACCTCAAGATGTAGAACTAAGTAATAGGATACATTCTCTCTCTCTCTCTCTTTTTTTTTTTTTTTTTATGACACATTCTATCTTGCAACAGAAAAAGAGGTGAACAAACTTCAAAATCATAACTGGTGTCAGAGCAAATTTGTTGTTCAGTCTCTGGGTTGTGTCCAACTCCTTGTGACCCAATGGACTGCAGCACGCCAGGCTTCTCTGTCCTTCACCATCTACCAGAGCTTGCTCAGACTCATGTCCATTGAGTCAGTGATGCCATCTAAGCATCTCATCCTCAGTCATCCCATTCTCCTCCTGCTTTCAAATTTTCCCAGCATCAGGGTCTTTTCTAATGAGTCAACCCTTTACATCAGGTGGCCAAAGGATTGGAGCTTCAGCTTCAGCATCAGTCCTTCCAATGAATATTCAGGACTGATTTCCTTTAGAATTAACTGGTTTGATCTCCTTGAGTCCAAGATACTCTCAAGAGTTTTCTCTAACACAACAGATTGAAAGCATCAATTCCTCAGCACTCCACCTTCTTTATGGTCCAACTCTGACATCTATACATGGCTACTGAAAAAAAGAAAAAAACAAACAAAAAAAAAACATAGCTTTGGCTGTATGGACTTTTGTTGGCAAAGTAATGTCTCTGCTTTTTAATATTTTCCATAGTAAATAACTGGCCCCAAATCTAAGAAAATGCAATGCTTGAAAGAAAGAAAGCAGATACAAATTCACACTTACTGGGATAGAAGTTCCTGAAAACATTAGAGTTTAGCTAGAATTGCTGACAAATATTAAGCATCAAATGCAGGTTAGAGGATAGTGTAAAACTCTAAAATGAAGTCATAATATATGAGCTATTTTTTCCTGAATTTTTACAGAAACAACTCTGAGGAGTGTCTTTTGTGCTACAGACCTAGGGGAGGGGCATAGCAGCCATGCAATTGGGGCAAGAAATTGGACCCAGATTCTTCTCATTGCTATCTCTGCTATGGAAAAGAAGCCACAACTCTGTGTGTGTGTGTGTGTGTGTGTGTGTGTGTGTGTGTGTGTGTGTGGTGGGGGAAAGATGGTTCAACACTGTGAGCCTTAAGGCATTAGTGAAAAACTCATTGTAGCTGGAAGACTAGAACAGGTGGGTGATGGGCATGCAGAAGGAGGGGTGCTTAACTCTACTCAGATTCAATAGGTCAAACTACAGAGATATGATACAGGTAAGTATTTGCTAGGGATTGGGGGAGAAAAGGGGCTGACTGCAAAGGAGCTTCATATCGTAAATTTAGGGTAAATGAAATTTACTGTTTTGTATTGCGGTGGTGGATACATGATTCCATGCATTTGTAGAACCCATAAACTATAGCATTGCAAAGAGTGACTTGATTAAATACTGTGGTAGATTGCAAGATGTACTACTCTAAAATACAGTACCTTAGCACATTGAATATCTTAAGCTAAAGGAATGTAAGAAAACCACAGAGGCAGAAATGTCTTCTGACTTCCTTCCTTCACCTCACCCTGCTTCTCTGGAGCTGGTCTTAAAACCCTTATGTGAGAGATACTCTTCTTTTATCTGGAGAAAATGGGCATCCTAATTCATAAGACAAAGGGATGCCGAGAAGAATCTTAACTAACAGGATTTGCTATTTTTTTCCCCAGGTTACAATATTGAGCTTATACCCTTTTGTCCTATCACATTTTTTCCATGACTTTCTACTCTCCATCAAACCCAGTATAAACATACTCAGTTTTAACTATTTTTTATTTATTTTTATTTTTGGCCTTGCTATGCACCATAACACATCTTATTTCCCTGACCAAGGATCAAACTTGTGCCCCCTGTATTGGGAACGTGGAGTCTTAACCACTGGACTGCCATGGAAGTCCCATAATGTTTATCTTCTTTTTCTTATGAAAGCTCCTGTGTCTTGTAAAACTGATATTAAATACATTTGTGCTTTTCTCTTGTTAATTTATATTTTGTTACAAAGCCCCACCCAAAAACTAAGAAGAAGAGGAAGAAAAGCTTTTTCCTCCTCCTCTATAATGTAGAAAAATGAGGGAAATTAAAAAAACAAAAAAACACTGTAAGAACACCACAGTAATAATTATTACTGGCAAATTCATTGATTAATGACAGAATTAGTGGACAAACTTAAGAGAAACCAGCTATTTTATTACCCCAAAATAACTCCCCTACAAGTTTTTAATTAGTTTGATAGTTAAAAAATTATCATGAATTTTCAGTTACTTCCCTATCAAGGAGATGAGAGTTCAGTTACTTTCCTTTTCATTGTGAGCTAGAATTATTAACTAGATCCTAACAATAGATGTCACCCTGCTTATTTAACTTATATGCAGAGTACATCATGAAAAACACTGGGCTGGAGGAAGCACAAGCTGGAATCAAGATTGCTGGGAGAAATATCAATAACCTCAGATATGCAGATGACACCACCCTTATGGCAGAAAGTGAAGAGGAACTAAAGAGCCTCTTGATGAAAGTGAAAGAGGAGAGGGAAAATGTTGGCTTTCAGCTCAACATTCAGAAAACTAAGATCATGGCATCCGGTCCCATCACTTCATGGCAAATAGATAGGGAAACAGTAGAAACAGTGGCTGACTTTATTTTTCTGGGCTCCAAAATCACTGCAGATGGAGATTGCACCAATGAAATTAAAAGACGCTTACACCTTGGAAGGAAAGTTATGACCAACCTAGATAGCATATTAAAAAGCAGAGACTTTACTTTGCCAACAAAGGTCCGTCTAGTCAAGGCTATGATTTTTCCAGTGGTCATGTATGAATGTGAGAGTTGGACTATAAAGAAAGCTGAGCGCCGAAGAATTGATGCTTTTGAATGTGGTGTTGGAGAATACTCTTGAGTGTCCCTTGGACTGCAAGAAAATCCAACCAGTCCATCCTAAAGGAGATCAGTCCTGGGTGTTCATTGGAAGGACTGATGTTGAGGCTGAAACTCCAATACTTTGACCACCTGATGCGAAGAGCTGACTCATGTGAAAAGACCCTGATGCTGGGAAAGATTGAGGGCAGGAGGAGAAGGGGATGACAGAGGATGAGATGGTTGGATGGCATCATTGATTTGATGGACATGGGTTTGGGTGAACTCTGGGAGTTGGTGATGGACAGGGAGGCCTGGTGTGCTGTGGTTCATGGGGTCACAAAGAGTTGGACACGATTGAGCAAATGAACTGAACTGAACTGAACAATAGATTATGAAAATGAAAAAGTAGTTGCTTAGAGGAGACTGAGTAGATATGGCAACAAAATGCATTTTGAGATCGAGAATTGATCTTGGAACTGAAAAAGTACTTTAGTAAATAAAGTCTGTGACTCTGTTGGTATTGATAATTGCAAGAGAATTAACATTAGGAAAGGATGAGTGAAAGTTATGAGAACTGTCTGTACCATATTTTAAACAACTTTGAGATATAATTTGCAAATCATAAATTCATCCATGTACAATTCAATAGCATGTAGTATATTAATTAGAATTATGCAGCTATTATAAAAAATCTAGTTTTAGAACTTTTTGTCACTCCCCAAAATAAGCCCCATATCTATTAGCCATCAGTCCTCATTTCTTTCCGCCATCACTGCTTCCCAATCTAGACCACTAATCTACCTTCGGTCTCCAAGTTTGCTTTTGGTAGAGGTTTCAAATAAATGAATTCATTTAGTTCACCTTTCATGGCTTCTTTCACTTAGCCTAATGTTGTCAAGTTTCTTTCATGTTGTAGCACATATCAGCACCTCATTAATTTTTATCCCATTGTATAACTATTTTGTTGTATAAATGGATAACAAACAATTGTGTATTCATTCATCATTTGGAAATTTGTAACATTTCTACTCTTAAGCTATCATGAGTAATACTATATGAATTTAGTGCACTAGCTTTTGTGTGGATATGTATTTTGGATTTTCTTGGGATTCTATCCAGGGCTAGAATTTCTAGGTCCTATGGCAAATTCTGCACTTAACATTTTGAGAACATGCCAAACTGTTTGGGGAAATTGTCTTATAAGAAAGGGGTCTCTGCATTACTTTAAATAAGAAGGGAAATGTTAGCTTTTAAATAGGGAGGCCTGGGCAACTTCTGCAGTTTCAGGGCTTACAGTTATATCTAAGGATTCAACATTTGAACTTAACCCTGTTAAGTTAGGGTCAAGTATTTCCCCAACATTGGCCCTAAATTTGCCTTGGCAAACCTGTTTTGGTTTTAACCTTATCTGGACCTTAGCCATTCAGACTATTAAATTCTTGGCCTGGCCTCTGCTTTATCTGTTGTCCAACTCCAGGAGAAGAGTTATTTTACACAGTGCCAAAGGAACACTTTGGCTTTCACACCAGCTTTAATTACCTATTAATCCCCTGAAGCTTTTCATTAATTTTTTCAAGGTTTCAATGGTGCTTAGTGATCGCTATTGTATCCCATTATCTCTCTATTTACTATTTCCCTTATGTCTCTCTAATGTGTGATAAATGGCTCCAGTTATGCATTCCCTTTCTTTGTTACACCATGCCAGTTCCCTGCTTGTGAGATTTTTAACTAGTGGATCACTACCTCGCGTCAGGGACTCTCTGTACCCCACTTATTGCCAGTGAAGCACTGCTTTTGATGGCAGAGAGTCTGGCAAGAGATTTGGTTACAAATATTGTTGCATTTGTTCTTGCACCACTCCTGATAATTACTGTCACTAGCTTATTTCTGAGGAAAGAGAAGCTGAGAAAGAATTTATCATATGAAGTATTAATTAAGGATCAACATCCATGGAAGGATGACGGTGGAAGCAACACTGAGAAAGGAAGAGATCAAAGAGATGGAGACCTGACAGTTGACCATACTCATGAGGACATTTAGGGCTTCCCTAGTGGGTCAGTGATAAAGAAGAATTCACCTGCAATGCTGGGAATGTGTGTTTGTTGTTAGGTCAGAAAGATCCCCTGGAGAAGGAAATAGCAACCCACTCCAGTATTCCTACCTGGAAAATCCCATGGACAGAGGACCTTGGCGGGCTACAATCTGTGGTTTTGCAAAGTCGGATATGATTTAGCAACTAAACAACAACAACAATGAGATATTTGCAATCAGTGTGTCTTGTCAGCATTGTCCAACATTAGGATTGACCTTGTGAATTCATCTTTGGATATGAGCCACACAGGAAAAGCATGGTCTTGGGTGAAGTGCAGCTCCATTAAACCCTAATTCAGATTCCAAGAGGAGTAAGTACTCCTTATTCAAAGAAGAATCTGGGTGGTGCTTCACACCTATACCTGTATATTGAATATGAGATAAAGCTAAAAACTCAGTTGCTGAGTCCTGTCTGATGCTTTGAGACCCCATGGACTATCCCCCACCAGGCTACTTCTCCTACACATGGAATTTTCCAAGCAATAATACTGGGATGGGTTGTCATTTCCTACTCCAGGAGATATTCCCAAACCAGGGGTTGAACTTGCATCTCTTATGTCTCCTGCATTGGTAGGTGGATCCTTTACCACTAGTGCCACCTGGGAAAACCCCTAAAATTAGAATATTAATTTCTAACTCTCAGTCTAACTGTGATTCACCATGGTGTTCCAGGTAGAGAAATAGAGCAATATCTGCCTGCAGTTGAGAACTAGTTAAAATATGCTTATTATTTTTTTCTGTGACTTTTTTCTTAAACTGATACTATTCTCAGTAATACCTTTCCTCTGTAAGTGTTTTTGTGTGTGTGTGTGTGTGTTACTGCTGCTCAATTTGCAATGTGCACGTGTGTTTTTCTTTTCCACTTGTGTGTGTTTCATATTCCTAATGTTTAACTGTTTACATCAGATTTCCTATTATAGTGTCTATACAAATCATCCATACTAAACTATAAAGTAACCCAGGAAGAAGAAAAACATTAAAGTAGGACTGTATTTTTTTCCCTCTGTGGTATATGATATATTCATTCTGAATAATTTGAGAAATAAATTTCAAATATATTTAAAAAATAAATCTGCTCTTTAGAAATAATTTATTTTTCATAGGTATCACTGGCTTTTCTGTTTATGTGCTTGTCTCTTTCCTTAGGTTCGTATCTATTTTTCCTTATGTGTCAAACTGAATTTTGGAATAGGACAGTTTGCAGAGAATTTGTTTCTAGTCAGTAAGATATGTAGAGACTAAGGAGTAAAAAAATAAAAGACCTCTATCAAAAATGCAGAATAGTGTTGTAAAAGAAATAACATGCAATTCTGATTTTCTTGCAATTTCCAATATCTATATCATGAAATACCAAAATAAGACTAAAATATGTGGGATGTATACAAATTTAGATTTAAACAGGTGATAAATGTCCTTAAATATATGCAATCCATCTGATAGTCATTTATTATTTATTGTTTTACAGCCTTTATAATGTCACTTTGATGCATGTAGTAAATTTTTCTCCAGGTTGAATAATATCTCCATGTATATATATATCAGATGCTTTTCTATAGCAAGTAATTTTTAGTATTTGCACATGAAACAAATAGTCATTTTGGAATTGGATGCATGCAATTGGAACTTAACAGGTGGCACAGTGGTAAAGAATCTGCCTGCAATGCAGGAGGTGCAAGAGACATGGGCTTGATACCTGGGTAGGAAAGATACCCTGAGTAGGAAGTAGCAGTCCACTCCAGTATTCTTGCCTGGGAAATCCCATGTACAGAGGAGCCTGGAGGGCCACAGCCCACAGGGTCACAAAAAGTCAGACACCACCAAATGACTGAGCATGCATGCAAATGAGCATTACATGAATGTAAATTGCATTTAAAATAACTAAATTTTCTTTCCATTTCCTTTTTTTTTCCTCAACAAGATTTTTCTTTATCTTAGAAGAACATATTGATTCTAAGTTCAGGATTTTATGACATTAAAACCAATACAATTGTTTACATCCAAGTAATAGGGCAAAAACATTTTTTTATAATTGCTTGGCATTTAAAATAAAACCACTTTAGAATATAGGGCATAGAGTTCCATAGGCCAAAATTTTATTTTAAATTTTTCCATAGCAAAATGAAAACTATCATATCTAAACCACAAGTATTTTATAAATTCAATGTATTTTTAACAAAAAAGATATTTCCTTATAATATCAGGAAAGGTAGAAAGCTCAAGAACTCATGAAAATTGCCAACAGATATATGCCTAATGTTAGAAATTAATTAAAATTGTGTTCTTATTTTCAGTTATAGGAATTCCCAAGTAAATGCTTAATCTAGATTAAAAAGTAGCTCATATAAAATTACTTAATATCTTTTGATGTTCTAAGAGTTTTATTTTTGTGATTTTTAAAAATAAATAATGAGAATTATCACAAGGAGATGATCTGAAGTTATAGAATTCTTAAAATGTTTGTCACTATTTATTCTTGCTTGCAAATCCTATGGACAGGGAAGCCTGGAAGGCTATAGTCCATGGGGTTGAAAAAGAGTCAGACATGACTTAGTGGCTAACAACAACAATAGCAATGTAATAGATAAGTTGAAATTCAATATGACAGTTAAAGCAAATATAGGACATGGATTCACATATAAAATATTAATACAGTGATTTCTGGAGTTATACTTTAGAAACAGTGAAAAGCCCTCTGAGGCAAAAGTGGAGTAGGAACCTAGGATATGTGTGTTAGTTGCTCAGTCATGTCTGACTCTTTGAGACCCCATGGATTTTAGCCTGCCAGGCTCCTCTGTCCATGGAATTCTCCAGGCAAGAATTCTAAAGTGGATTGCTGTTTCCTACTCCAGGCTATCTTCCCTTCCAGGTATTGAATCCAGGTCTCCCACACAGCAGGCAGATTCTTTACCATCTGAGCCACCAGGGAAGCCCCAAGGACCTAGAAAGCTTAAGAAATAGAATCAGTCAAAACCAGAACATGAACCCAAATACAGAGCTGTTAATTTAACACAGGGGTCAAACTAAAGATGGTTCCTAAACATAAAACATGAGCTATCTCTATACAATGGAATATTACTTAGCCATTAAAAATAATGAAATAATGTCATTTACAGCAACATGGATAGACCTAGAGGTTGTCACACTGTGTGACTTAAGTCAGCTCAAGGAGAAATAACACATGGCTTTCCTTATATGTGGAATCTATAAAGAAATGGTACAAATGAATTAGAAACAGAAAGTCACAGACTTTGAGAACAAAGTTATGGTTCCTTGTGGGGAAGGGACAGTTAGAGAGCTTCAGATGGACACGCACACAATACTATATTTAAAATGGATAACCAACAAGAACCTAACATATAATACATGCAGCTCTGCTCAATGTTATTGGCAGCCTGGATGGGAGGGCAGATTGGGGGTGAATAGATACATGTATGTGAATGGCTGAGTTCTTTGCTGGTCACCTGAAATTATCACAAAATTGCTAATCAGCTATTGTTGTTGAGTTGTTCAGTCACTAAGTCGTGTATGACTCTTTGCGACCCCATGGACTGCAGCATGCCAGGCTTCCCTGTCCTGCACGATCTCCTGGAGTTTGTTCAAATTCATGTGCACTGAGTTGGTGATTCTATCTAACCATCTTATCCTCTGCCTCCCTATTCTCCTTTTGCCTTCCATCTATCCCAGTATCAGGGACTTTTCCAATGAGTTGGCTCTTCACAGCAGGTAGACAAAGTATCGAAGCTTAAGCTTCAGCATCAGTCCTTCCAATGAATAGTCAGGGTTGATTTTCTTTAGGACTGACTGGTTTGATCTGCTTGCAGTCCAAGGGGCTCTCAGAATCTATTTCAGAAACACAGTTTGAGAGCATTGGTTCTTCAGTGTACAGCATTCTTTATGATCCAACTCTCACATCTGTACATGACTACTGGAAAAACCATACCTTTGAATACTTGGACCTTTGTCAGCAAAGTGATGTCTCTGCTTTTTAATACATTATCCAAGTTTATCATAGCTTTCCTTCCAAGGAACAAGTATTTTTAGTTTCATGGGGGCAGTTACGGTCTGTAGTTTTTGGAGTCCCCCAAAATAAAATCTATCACTGCTTCTACTTTTTCCCCATCTATTTTCCAAGAAATGATGGGACCTGATGGCATGATCATAGTGTTTTGTATGTTGAATTTTAAACCATCTTTTTCACTCTCCTCTTTCACCTTTATTGAGAAGCTCTTTAGCTCCTCATCACTTTCTGCCTTTAGAATGTTATAATCTTCATATCTTAGCATGTTGATATTTCTCCATGCTGTCTTGATTCCAGCTTGTGATTCATTCATTCCAGCATTTCTTATGAGATACTCTGCATATAAGTTAAATAAGCAGGTTGACAACATGTAGACTTGATGTACTCCTTTCCCAATTTTGAACCAGTCTGTTGTTCCACGTCTGGTTCTAACTGTTGCTTCTTAACCTTTATACATGTTTCTTAGGAGACAGGTAAGGTGGTCTGATATTCCTATCTCTTTAAGAATTTTCCCCAGTTTGTTGTCATCCATACCATCAAAGGCTTTAGTGTAATCAATGAAGCAGATGTTTTTCTGAAATTCCCTTGTTTTCACTGTGATCCAGCAAATGTTGGCAATTTAATTTCTGGTTCCTCTGCCTTTTTAAAATCCAGTTTGTACATCTATAAGTTCTTGATTTACATATTATTGAAGCCTAGCTCTCTATTTTCTGATAGTTTGAAGATTCTTTGGTACTACCCTTCTTTGAGATTAGAATGAAAACTAATTTTTTTTTCCAGTCCTGTGGCCACTGCTGAGTTTTCCAAATTTGCTCTTATCTTGAGTGCAGCACTTTAACTGAATCATCTTTTAGGATTTTTAACAGCTCAGCTGGGATGCCATCATCTCTACTAACTTTTTCAGTAATGCTTCCTAAGCCCCACTTTACTTCACACTCCGGGAAGTCTGGCTCTAAGTGAGTGACCACACCATTGTGGTTATCCAGGTCATTAAGACCTTTTTTTTTTTTTTTGGCATAGTTCTGTGTATTCTTTTTACTTCTTAATATCTTCTGCTTCTGTTTGGTCCTTACTACTAATCCCAATACAAAATTAAAAGTTAAAAAAAATAAGTAAAGCATGAAACATTTGCATTCCTTAGGTCCCTAGCATGACCCCTGAGTTTAATTTGATGTTTCATATTTTTTAATATGGTTTTCCAATTGTTCCAATGCTGTTTGTTGAAAAGATTATTATTTTTCCACTAAGTTGACTTTGTACTTTCTCAGAAATGAGTTGTCCATTTAAGTGTAGGTTTATCTCTGGATTCTATATTCTGTTACTCTGATGTAAGTGTTTATCTTAATTTTAGTACTACACTATTATTGCTATAGCTTTATACAAAGTTTTGAAGTCAGATATAGTTAACCCATCTTGACTTTCCTAATTTATTTCATATGTTCTAGATTTTTTTTTATTTCTTTGTGAATTTTTAATACCACAAGAACTGAAAAATCCTTCTAACAACCTCATGAGGATACCTGGAAGTAAAACCTCCCCCATCTAGTCTTGTAAGGACTGCAGTCCTCTTACCTGATATCTTGGTTGCAGTCTGTGGAAGACCTATAGAAACTGTTAGGTAGGAATTTCCAGTTTCTGGTCTGGTCTATAAGAAGGTTGAAGTCACCACTTTGTTCTGACAGTAAGTAAAAAGCTAAACATGCTGAAAAATAAACATTTCTTCTTGGATCCCTTAACCAGAGGCAAACCTCTGCCCTAAAGATTTGAGAGTCAGATAAGGGGATACAGGGAGTCATAGCTTATCAGAATGGAGGCTCTCAAGTGAAAGTCACCCTAAGAACCTCAGTAGTAATTGATGAGTTGCAGAGGATCTGTGTGGACAATACTGAGAGTTAAAATTTCCAGGTTGACTCAGTTTTCAGGAGACCCTCAAGATACAGTGAATTTTACTGTCAAGTTTCTTACTAAATTCTAACAGTAAGTATGAAAGAAGAATCCTCTGTGGCTTCTGGTTGGTGGAAGGAAAATGTAACTATTTTGAAATACATTAGAGAACTCTATTCTTAACAAGGCTTTTCCTTAGAATAAAATAGTTAACAAGTGCCTAACTTGCTGGATGTTATCAGAGGCTAACAAACTTGGATGAAGGGAAATACCAAATTCCAGGTCACTCTAGACATTTTATTTCATCAAAGGAAGGAGAAAAGCCTGAGAAATTCTTAAGAAGGTCACAGTCTAGAGGTATATACTCATCAAAAGATTGAGACCTAATCATTGGACCATGGAATGCTTCCTCTCTCCACAGACCTCACCAACACATTGCCAAAGCTAATTTACAGCCATTCCTTTTACCTAGTACACTAAGTCTAACTATCAAGAAAAAGAAAAAAACCACAAGACATACCAATAGCATAAAACACAATTTGAGTAGACAAAGCCAGTATCAGAACGAGAAATGATAGGAGTGTTGGAACTATCAGACTGGGAATTTAAATAACTGTGATGAATATGCTGAAGGTTCTGATGGGTAAAGTAGACAGCATGTAAAAGCAGAAGGAGAATGGACCAACATGATTGGTCCAACCAAATGACTGGATGATGGCAATGACTCAATAGACATGAGTTTGAGCAAACTCTGGGTGTTGGTGAAGGACAGAGAAGCCTGGTGTGCTGCAGTCCATGGGGTCACAAAGAGTTGGACATGAAAGCACATAAACAGGCAGACACACAAAACATAAGCAGAGAGTTGGAATTTCTAAGCAAAAAGCAAAAGAAAAGAAAAATAGAGATTAAAAAGCACTGTAAAAGAAAAGAATACTTTTGATTGGTTTACCAATAAACTGGAGAGAGTTGATGAAAGGATCTCTGAGGGAGAGTGTATAAACATAGAATCCACAAAAACTAAAAGAAAAAGAAAATAAAGACATTAAAAAACAGAACAGAATATCCAAGGACTATGAACATCTGAATTCAGAGTTCCAAAGAATAGCAAGGAGAGATAAGAAAGCCTTCCTCAATGATCAATGAAAAGAAATAGAGGAAAAGAACAGAATGAGAAATACTAGAGAACTCTTCAAAAAATTAGAGATACCAAGGGAACATTTCATGCAAAGATGGGCTTGATAAAGGACAGAAATGGTATGGACCTAACAGAAACAGAAGATATAAAGAAGAGGTGGCAAGAATACACAGGAGAACTATACAAGAAAGACCTTCACGACCAAGATAATCACAATGGTGTGATTATTCACCTAGAGCTAGGTATCCTGGAATGTGAAGTCAACTGGGCCTTAGAAAGCATCACTATGAACAAAGCTAGTGCAAGGAGATCCAACCAGTCCATCCTAAAGGAGATCAGTCCTGAGTGTTCATTGGAAGGACTGATGCTGAAGCTGAACCTCCAATACTTTGGCCACCTCATAGGAAGAGTTGACTCATTGGAAAAGACCCTGATCCTGGGAGGGATTGGGGGCAGGAGGAGAAGGGGAGGACAGAGGATGAGATGGCTGGATGGCATCACCGACTCGATGGACATGAGTTTGAGTGATCTCTGGGAGTTGGTGATGGACAGGGAGGCCTGGCATGCTGTGATTCATAGGGTCTCAAAGAGTCAGACACGAGTGAGTAACTGAACTGAACTGAGGCTGAATCAGAGAAATATCAACTAGGTAATAATCTATTGACTATACTAGAAGAAAATGAGCATGAGGATTTTGTTAATATTTTAAGCTATCAGATCAGATCAGATCAGTCGCTTAGTCGTGTCTGACTCTTTGTGACCCCATGAATCGCAGCACGCCAGGCCTCCCTGTCCATCACCAACTCCGGAGTTCACTCAGACTCATGTCCATCGAGTCAGTGATGTCATCCAGCCATCTCATCCTCTGTCTTCCCCTTCTCCTCCTGCCCCCAATCCCTCCAAGCACCAGAGTCCCTTCCAATGAGTCAGCTCTTCGCATGAGGTGGCCAAAGTACTGGAGTTTCAGCTTCAGCGTCATTCCTTCCAAAGAAATCCCAGGGCTGATCTCCTTTAGGATGGACTGTTTGGATCTCCTTGCAGCCCAAGGGACTCTGAAGAGTCCTCTCTAACACCACAGTTCAAAAGCATCAATTCTTCGGTGCTCAGCCTTCTTCACAGTCCAACTCTCACATCCATACATGACCACAGGAAAAACCATAGCCTTGACTAGACGAACCTTTGTTGGCAAAATAATGTCTCTGCTTTTGAATATGCTGTCTAGGTTGATCATAACTTTCCTTCCAAGGAGTAAGCGTCTTTTAATTTCATGGCTGCAGTCACCATCTGCAGTGATTTTGGAGCCCAGAATAATAAAGTCTGACACTGTTTCCACTGTTTCCCCATCTATTTCCCATGAAGTGATGGGACCAGATGCCATGATCTTCGTTTTCTGAATGTTGAGCTTTAAGCCAACTTTTTCACTCTCCTCTTTCACCTTCATCAAGAGGCTCTTTAGTTCCTCTTCACTTTCTGCCATAAGGGTGGTGTCATCTGCGTATCTGAGGTTATTGATATTTCTCCCGGCAGTCTTGATACCAGCTTGTGCTTCTTCCAGTCCAGCGTTTCTCATGATGTACTCTGCATATAAGTTAAATAAACAGGGTGACAAGATACAGCCTTGATGTACTCCTTTTCCTATTTGGAACCAGTCTGTTGTTCCATGTCCAGTTCTAACTGTTGCTTCCTGACCTGCATACAAATTTCTCAAGAGGCAGATCAGGTGGTCTGGTATTCCCATCTCTTTCAGAATTTCCCATATATTTTCTTCTATTTTTATTATTTTAAATGTATCCATAGTCACTGATCATGACTTACTTGAAAAACCACATATAACCAATGAAAGTGAAAGTGAAAGTGAAGTCCCTCAGTCTTGTCCAACTCTTTGCAACCCCACGCCTGCCAGCTCCTCCATCCATGGGATTTTCCAGGCAAGAATAGTGGAGTGGGTTGCCATTTCCTTCTCCAGGAGATCTTCCCTGACCCAGGGATTGAACCTGGGTCTCCTGCACTGTAAGCAGACGCTTTACCATCTGAGTCACCAGGGAAGTCCTATATAACCAATGATCATATGGCAAAGAATGAATTTTTCCAGAGATATAAATATGCCATTTTGAGGATACAACTATAAACTGTAAAGGCAGTGCTACCTTAGACATGATATTCTATTGCATCTTCTTACTTGTCATGAGCTTATACAGCACTTTCAACATTGAGCATTTTGTCATGCAGAGCCTGAATCCTCTTGTTTTCATCTATTTCTAGTAAAGTTTTTAACTTGACATTCTGTTTTCAGTTCTAAAAAGCCTTTAGGCTTTCAAATGTATAATACTAACTCAAAGAAACAGGAAAAGATTGAATGCTGTGGAGAAGATGCATGTGGAGATAAAATTACATGTAAAATTATGAGCAGAAAATGAGTAATAGAAATATTCTTTAAATGTTTAGTACTTAACATATCCTTAAAATTAGTGAAACCTTTTATTGAAGCCAATAGTTGACATTTCTCTTGCATTTAATTCTCTATTTCATTATTGTTCTTTCTTCACTTTAGGAATGTTTCAGAGTTCTGATAGTCTATGACCAGCAAGATTAAAGGAATCATAGAAAACAGACACCAGGCGCATGTCTGTGGCATTCACATTTGAGGCACCAAGCCATCAGACAAAAACAAATGCTCCTGGTAGTTGGCATATGAGTGATTATGGGAAACTGTTGGTTAAAAGCATAATGTATCACTTTTGTAAGCTGATATATACATCTGAATTAACATTAGTACTTGAGGGAGAAATGTTAATAATGTAGCTGAACATTTTGAATGTAATATTCTAAGAATTTTCTAATGCAGAGCTTGAAAAACAGACTCTCACAAAAATTTATAAGGCTCTAAGGCTAATAGTCCAGCAAATGAAGCAGTATAAATTTCAAAAACTTAAGTATTTTCTTTGACCAACTTCCAAAGTTTATAATAAGCTCTTTATTTACATATATATATATAAATGTACTTCAGTAATCTTGCAAAGAAGGGTTCAGTTGCTTTCAAGCCTAATGATTTTAAAATGTTATTTGTTACATCTCTGAAAATCGTACTATATCCATGGTGTGAAAACACCAAAAATACATGGGATTTTAAAGATTTCTGACACAGAGAGAGATTTCTTAAGCTTTTCTGAAACAACCAAATGAACACTGAAATTCTGAAATAAACCCAGGGTATCACATAGCTCATTTATAATTCTCATCTTGTAACAAGCGGGACACAAATCTTCCTTCAAGTATTTGATTATATTCAGTATTAGCACCTCATAGGATTTCTTACTTATGTCAGATTGTCTTTTCTGTTGGTTGAGGGATATGGTGCAAAAAACAGACCATCATGATCACAATTTTAAAAATGAACAGGTTCATTTTGCTTACTTTACCATACAACTGGAGTACACTTTGTTCCTTTTTGAATGCACTCAGCTCAGCAAGTATTTTATACCAATGCCCTAGTTTGGATGCTGTGATGCAAAAAAAAAAAAATCTATTCTCAAATAACTGGTAATATGCTTAGGAATATATGATGCTTTTTTAAAATAAATATACTGCATATTAGAATACGGTCCTTTAACACAGAAGAGTAAAGTTGTTATGGGCTTCTGTAACAACAGTGAATATTTTGAGTTCAGAAAGCAGGAAAGACCTTAAACAACTTACCTTGGTTCTTAAAAGATATGTTGAATTTCACCTTATATCAAATTATCTATTTTTACTTTAGGCAGATTTGCTGTAGTTTCATGAGAATTCAGAGACTCAGGGGCCCAAATAATTCTTTATACCTAAAGCTAACTAACCTTGCTTCCAGACACAAACTGCCTGGTTGAAATGTGAACAGTGTTACTAATATTTGTTTGAAGAATATATCACTAAAGACTAGCTTTCTAGTCAAAACTATGGTTTTTTCCAGTAGTCATGTGTGGATATGAGAGTTGGACTATAAAGAAAGCTGAGCACTGAAGAACTGATACCTTTAAATTGTGGTGTTGGAGACAGCAAGGAGATTCAACCAGTCCATTCTAAAGGAGATCAACCCTGGGTGCTTTGGAAGGACTGATGTTGAAGCTGAAACTCCAATACATTTGCCACCTGATGTGAAGAACTGACTCATTTGAAAAGATGCTGTGCTGGGAAAGATTGAAGGCATGAGGAGCAGGAAATGGCAGAGGTTGAGATGGTTGGATGGCATCACTGACTCAATGGACAAGAGTTTGAGTAGGCTCTAGGAGTTGGTGATGGACAGGGAGGCCTGGTGTGCTGCAGTCCATGGGGTCACAAAGAGTCAAACACAACTGAGCAACTGAACTGAACTGAACTGAACTGAGCTGAATTAATATACAGTCTCCAAATATATATTACAGAGTGTGTTATTTGAAACATATGAAAAAATTAATCAGTGCAGTGATATGAGATGACAATTCATCAGAATGAAATGCACATGGTGAAAATTATAATTTATCATATGGTTTTTAAACTATTGTGGTTAAACACATGCTATCAAGTAACATAATTTTCTGCAAACACAGTTCCTTATTTGTTGCATATTTTTGGTTTTATCTTTGGCAAATTACTTCCCGTCTCTGTCTTTTTTCCCTCAACTGTCATAGCCACCATATTGATGATCTATCCATTAAATAAATATTTGTTAAACACTTTGTGGACACTGTTCAGAGCATCTATGAAGAAAATAGGCCAAAAATTACATATGTGGATCTTACATTTTAGTGTAATGAAACTATAAATAAATAATTTAACACACTAGAAGTACTAAGTGATACAGTAACAAAACAATCTAATGGGGTTTGGAAATGCTCAAATACGTTTTTTTGTTTTTGTTTTTTGTTGTTGTTGATGTTTTGCTAGTATAATCCAAGTTGACTTTATTGAGAAGTTGAAATTTCTTCTAAGTTTCAAAAGATATGTCAGACTGAGCAATGCTTTATCAGGAAAAAGAATGTTTCAGACAGAGGAAGCATGTCTGATATTCTTGGAGAAGAGCAAAGAAAGAAAGACAGAAGGAGCAGTTACAAAAAGAAAAGGAAGTCACATGGGGTATTGGACTCTTTTGGGCTTTGTTGGTTACTTTTAATATTTGATAGAGAGTTACTGAAGGGTTATAAACAAAGCGTGACACATTTTTAATTATATTTAATAGCATAACAGAATTTAGAGTAAGAATAAACTAGGTAGCTGGTGAATACAGTAGTAACTTAGACTCGTGTAAAAGCAACAATGTTGTTAAGTGGTGATCAGATTTTTAGGTTAAAGTTGGATTTCTGATGAATTGACTGTAGAAATTGAGGATATTGAGAATTAAGAGAAGAATCAATTCAAGAAATTTAACCAGAGGAAATAGATTTTTTATTGAGATATAGAATACCATTGATGGAGAAGGTTTGGAAAAGAGTTAAGATTTTTCCTTGAGCATGTGTCAGTGTGAATGTCAGGGCAGTATCAAGCAAGAGATGTGAAGTTTGATGTATAAGTCTGAAATCCACAGGAGAAGCTGTAATTTAGGGGGGAGAAATGACAATAAATAAAGAGCTATTATTTAATGCTTTGAGACTAGGTGAGTTCATTAATCAGAGAAGGCAATGGCACCCCACTCCAGTACTCTTGCCTGGAGAATCCCATGGATGAAGGAGTCTGGTAGGCTACAGTCCATTGGGTCGCGAAGAGTCAGATACGACTGAGCGACTTCACTTTGAATTTTCATTTTCATGCACTGGAAAAAGAAATGGCAACCCACTCCAGTATTCTTACCTGGAGAATCCCAGGGACAGAGGAGCCTGTTGGGCTGCCATCTATGAGGTCGCACAGAGTCGGACACGACTGATGCGACTTAGCAGCAGCAGCAGAGTTCATTAAAAAGCATAGATAGAAGATAAAAGATCTAGGATTGTGTCTGGAGGCAGTCCAGTGATCACAGAGTATGGAATATAGAATAAAAATTACCAAAGGGCCTTTAAAAAGCAGACAATTTGTCAAAAAAAAAAAAAAAAAAACAAGAGAGCATAGAATCTTGGAAGCGAAGTGATGAAACTACAGTCAACCAAAAGATTTATTTCTAAGTGGGAGTGATAAATTACAGCAAATGCTGCTGATAAACTATGTAAGATAGTGGCTAAGAATGGATCTTTGGAATTAGCATTATGGAACAACAGACTGGTTCCAAATGGGAAAAGGAGTACGTCAAGGCTGTATATTGTCACCCTGCTTATTTAACTTCTATGCAGAGTACATCATGAGAAACGCTGGGCTGGAGGAATCACAGGCTGGAATCAAGATTGCCGGAGAAATATCAATAACCTCAGATACGCAGATGACACCACTCTTACGGCAGAAAGTGAAGAAGAACTAAAAAGCCTCTTGATGAAAGTGAAAGAGGAGAGTGAAAACATTGGCTTAAAGTGCAACATTCAGAAAATTAAGATCACGGCATCCTGTCCCATCACTTCATGGCAAATATATGGGGAAACAGTGGAAACAGTGTCAGACTTTATTTTTCTGGGCTCCAAAATCACTGCAGATGGTGACTGAATCCACGAAATTAAAATACACTTACTCCTTGGAAGAAAAGTTTTGACCAACCTAGACAGCATATTAAAAAGCAGAAACTTTACTTTGCCAACAAAGGTCCATGTAGTCAAGGATATGGTTTTTCCAGTGGTCATGTATGGATGTGAGAGTTGGACTATAAAGAAAGCTCAGCACGGAAGAATCAATGTTTTTGAACTGTGGTGTTGGAGAAGACTCTTGAGAGTCCCTTGGACTGCAAGGAGATCCAACCAGTCCATCCTAAAGGAGATCAGTCCTGAATGTTCATTGGAAGGACTGAGGCTGAAGCTGAAACTCCAATACTTTGGCCACGTGATTCAAAGAAATGACTCTTTGGAAAAACCCTGATGCTGGAAAAGATTGAGGCCAGGAGGAGAAGGGGATGAGAGAGGATGAGATGGTTGGATGGCATCACTCATTCAATGGACATGCGTTTGGGTGAACTGTGGGTGTTGGTGATGGACAGTGAGGCCTGGCATGCTGTGGTTCACGGGGTCACAAAGAGTTGGACATGACTGAGCAAGCGACTGAACTGAACTGATCTGAGGCAACTTTTGAGTGGTTTCATTGGAATGATTGTAGCAAAATACTGACTAGAGTCACTTTAAGAACAAAAGGAGATAGAAAAATGGGAAACATTAAAAGTGGAAAATTATTGTAAAATGCAATAAAAAATGGGGCAACAACTGGACAGTAAAATGATCAAGGAAGTTTTCTTACTGAGATTATTAACATAATATCTGTACATTGATGTACATACTTGAACAGAGGGCTGTTGAGTATCTGGGAGAAAAGGGTAAATGTTCTAGTCAGATTCTGCAGTGAGAAGGGTGGGGTTTAATGAGAATTGTGAAAAGTGTTTAGCAGTCAGTCCTGTTTGACTCTTTGCAACCCCATGGACTGTAGCCTGCTAATCTTCTCTGTCCTTGGAATTCTCTAGGCAAGAATACTGGAGTGGGTAGCAGTTCCTTTCTCCAGGAGGTCTTCCTGACCCAGGGATCAAATCCAGGTCTCCTGCATTGCAAGCAGGTTCTTTATCTTCTGAATCACCAGTAGGAGGACCTATTATATATAGGTGTAAAATAGTTCATCCTTGTGACTACACAGATGGCTATGAAATAAAAAGCAGATATTTTACAGGGAATTTTAAAATAATATCTCTTATTATTTCAGTTTTCTCATAATAGCACAAAGCAATATCTTCTGCTGAAAGTGAGTATAGAAAATGAGGTGCTGTGGGGTTAAAGTAAAATATTTCGTAAAATAGCCCTGAGAGAAATGAAAAAGTGGATTAAGTGCCCTCATGAATTTAAAATGAGACCAACCTCCATGGTATGTTTATTTTTCTAGTCTTAACCAGCTACATAGATGTATAATACACAAAGAATATTTAATTAGAAACTAAATTTTGACAGGCTATTTTTGGAAGTGAAAGGGGACCAGAAGATGGAAAGGCATACACAAATGTTTAATGATACAATCCATTTTACTTGGGCAAATAAATTTATTAGGGAAGAAAACTGTAAGGGATGTGTGAGAAAATGGAACCATAATTCATTTAAGTTCAGTAGCTCAGTCCTGTCCAACTCGTTGTGACCCCATGAACCGCAGCACACCAGGCCTCCCTATCCATCACCAACACCTGCAGTTCACCCAAAACCATGTCCATTGAGTCGGTGATGTCATCCAATCATCTCATCCTCTGTAGTCCCTTTCTCCTCCTGGCTTCAATCTTTCCCAGCATCAGGGTCTTTTCAAGTGAGTACGCCCTTTGCATCAAGTGGCCAACGTATTGATGTTTCAGCTTCAACATCAGTCCTTCCAATGAACACCCAGGACTGATCTCCTTTAGGATGGACTGGTTGGATCTCCTTGCAGTCCAAGGGACTCTCAAGAGTCTTCTCCAACACCACAGTTCAAAAGCATCAATTCTTCGGTGCTCAGCTTTCTTCATAGTCCAACTCTCACATCCATACATGACCACTGGAAAAACCATAGCCTTGACTAGACAAACCTTTTTTGGCAAAGTAATGTCTCTGCTTTTTAATATGCTGTCTAGGTTGGTCATAACTTTCCTTCCAAGGAGTAAGTGTCTTTTAATTTCATGGCCGCAGTCACCATCTGCAGTGATTTTGGAGCCCAGAAAAATAGTCTGACATTGTTTCCACTGTTTCCCCATCTATTTTCCATGAAATGATGGGACCAGATGCCATGATCTTAGTTTTCTGAATGTTGTGCTTTAAGACAACGTTTTCACTCTCCTCTTTCACTTTCATCAAGAGGCTCTTTAGTTCCTCTTTACTTTCTGCCATAAGGGTGGTGTCATCTACATATCTGAGGTTATTAATATTTCTCCTGGCAATCTTGATTCCAGTTTATACTTCTTCCAGCCCAGCATTTCTCATGATGTACTCTGCATAGAAGTTAAATAAGCAGTGTGACAATATACAGCCTTGACGTATTCCTTTTCCTATTTGGAACCAGTCTGTTGTTCAACATCCAGTTCTAACTGCTGCACCCTGACCTGCATACAGGTTTCTCAAGAGGCAGGTCAGGTGATCTGGTATTCCCATCTCCTTCAGAGTTTTCCACAGTTTATTGTGATCCACACAGTCAAAGGCTTTGGCATAGTCAATAAAGCAGAAGTAGATGTTTTTCTGGAACTCTCTTGCTTTTTCCATGACCCAGCAGATGTTGGCAATTTGATCTCTGCTTCCTCTGCCTTTTCTAAAACCAGCTTGAACATCTGGAAGTTCACGGTTCACGTATTGCTGAAGCCTGGCTTGGAGAATTTTGAGCATTATTTTACTAGCGTGTGAGACGAGTGCAATTGTGCAGTAGTTTGAGCATTCTTTGGCATTGCCTTTCTTTGGGATTGGAATGAAAACTTACCTTTTCAGTCCTGTGGCCACTGCTGAATTTTCCAAATTTACTGGCATATTGAGTGTGGCACTTTCACAGCATCATCTTTCAGGATTTGAAATAGCTCAACTGGAATTCCATCACCTCCACTAGCTTTGTTCATAATGATGCTTCCTAAGGCCCACTTGACTTCACATTCCAGGATGTCTGGTTCTAGGGCAGTGATCACACCATGGTGATTATCTGGGCCGTGAAGATATTTTTTGTATAGTTCTTCTGTGTATCCTTGCCACCTCTTAACTTTGTTATGTGTGAAAAGCATTATGTGTGTTGTATAAATCAAGTTTACTCCTATACACATAGATATCAGTTTTGATGGTCATTTATGTTATCACTAGTATGTTCCACAACTTTTACACAGGTTATTTGAATTTTAACCATTTCTAAGGAAGGATATGTCTTTTTCCAATAACTTTCTACAATAAACAACACTATCTTAATTTTAAAAATTAGAATAAGAAAACGATTAAGAAGTATGTCAAAGCCCATACTTCTTTCTAGTAGAGTGAAAAGTAAAATGCAGATTGTTTTTTGTCAGTTTCTGTGTTATTTCTCTTTTACCAAATTTTCTGTCCATTGTAACTTAAGATTTTCAAGATAGAGTATAGTGAAAAGAAATAAATACACAAAATGCACTAAATACATTAAACTAATATGTGGAATAACAATTCAGAACTATTTTTCTTATGATGCGAATGCATAGAATTATTTTAACCTATATGTAATAATAATGTCTGGCGTTTGAATTCTATTTATGAGCTAAAGAAATAGTCTAAAAGATATTATTCTAACAATTCAGTTAGATGAATTATATTATCTCTCTTGTAAAGATTCTGAAACTGTTAAGTGTAGAAATTTTATAAATGCACATAGCTGAAAGAAACAGGTTTTGTGGCTTTAAATCTCTAGGTCACTCCAGTATACCAAAATGCCTTTCAAGTAAGTTGACATATGCAAAACATGCCATTCGATGCATTTAATGCCATAAAGATAATAACCTAAAAGAAAGTTTGAGTTTAATATCTTAGAAATGTGTGATTTGTTCTTGCTGTTTGGTCACTAAGTCATATCAGACTCTTTGCAACCCCAGGGAAGGGTAGCATGCCAGGCTCCTCTGTCCTCCACTACTTCCTGGAATTTGCTCAAATTAGTGTCCATTAAGTTGATGATGCTCCTTATTAAATGAATATTTGTGTGGCTTTCAAGAATATAAATAATATAAACTGGAAAACTTCAAGTTAATTATTCTTTCTTCCTTCATAGAATAGTTCTGTAGAGCCACAAATTTATCTACAGTTCATCCAAATTATAAATAGTGTTAGAAAATAACATATGCTAGGAAAAAAGTAAGTTTAATTATATTAGTTTATAAAATGTATAAGAAAATGTGTGAAATTCCTGAAGGCATTTAAACAAAAAATTGTACTAATATTAAAAACTAAGTTGTGAGTTTCTGTGTCCAAGGGCTATTTTTTATATCTTATTAGTCAGTACTTCTTGTTACAAATCAGAAGTCAAAGTTAAACCTTAGTTTGTTTCTTCTTTTATTTTATTTCAAGTAGCACATGTCAAATTCATAGTATATAAGAAAGTGCCCTTTCAAATGCTACATAAATGGTAATTATTATTTATATGTCATATATGATCATAACAAAGCATCAATCATTTTGTTGGGGAGAACACTAAGATGTAATGTTTTATTAGAATAAGTCTTTATGGGAGACTTTTTCTTAAAAATTAAAGCAAAATGAGATTCTTGGGTTTTTTCACATTCATATTACTTCCAAGAACTTTATGAACCTTCTGACAAATTTTGCTTTTACTTAATATGTTTTACTTAAGAAACTCTGAAATTGATTTAACTGTGTCATGAAGACAATAATATACATTAATAGATAAGATGAAACCAGGCTTTCTTAAAAAAAAAGTTTAGATCATTAAACATTTTATTTTTTGTGATTTTATCTCCAATTTTACACTACAAGTATAAACTATTACATTTTTAATGGTTTACTTAAAAAAATTTTTTTTGATGTGGACTGTTTTTAAAGTATTTATTGATTTGCTATAATATTACTTCTGTTTTACATTTTGGTTTTTTCGCCGCTAGGCACGTGGGATGATAGCTCCCTGACCAGTAATCAAACCCACATCCCCTGAATTGGAAAATGAAGTCTTAACCACTAGACAGCCAGGTAAGTCCCTGAAATGTTACTTGTAAAGTAATTGTTCCTCAAGAAAAGAAAACAGGTCACCTGGTAACTAGTTCTCAATGTGCCTTTAGCATGAATTAGAAATTTACCCAACTCAAATTAGTTTAGGCAGAAAAAAGTGGAATTTATTGTTTCACAATAGTGTAAATAAAAAACAAAAACTGGCATGATACCTTCATTCCTCTCATTCCACAAATTTAGGATATGTTTCCTGATTTTCACTTTATCTGTAACAAACACAAAATAAGCATAACTATCATAAATACTTATGTTATTTTTGCCAATACTGTATCAGTAATAACCATCCCCATCTGTTAGTGTTACAGGAACTGCTTAAGCACAGAAGGTTCCCTCACAGACCACATTTGCTCTCATGATAAGTACAACTACTGAAAAGATTTCTTCTTGAAGATCTTTTTGACAGTAAACAGAGAATAGGGAATTCTAAAGGGATCATTTTTTTTTTCCCAGGGTCTAAGATTCTTGAGAACACTGTGTTAGATCACTCAGAAAATATGTATAATGTTGATGAAGACAATGTAAAAAATGACTGAAAAGTCTTAAAGAAGTGCTATATGAAAAGAGAAAAGTAATATTTTTCTAAGTGAATGTATTTCATATAATATATGACTTTAAATGTTATATGTAAAGATCTTAATATAATATTGTAAATATTAAGTACTAAAATTATGTATTGAGTTTGCCTATGTTAAAACATTTCCTAATTTTAAAAATGAAGTATTTTCTTATATCATAACTTACATACTCAGTTCAGTTCAGTTGCTCAATCGTGTCCAACTCTTTGCGGCCCCATGAATCGCAGCACACCAGGCCTCCCTGTCCATCACCATCTCCCAGAGTTCACTCAAACTCACGTCCATTGAGTCGGTGATGCCATCCAGCCATCTCATCCTCTGTTGTCGCCTTTTCCTCCTGCCCCCAATCCCTCCCAGCATCAGAGTCTTTTCCAATGAGTCAGCTCTTTGCATGAGGTGGCCAAAGTATTGGAGTTTCAGCTTTAGCATCATTCCTTCCAAAGAACACCCAGGGCTGATCTCCTTTAGAATGGACTGGTTGGGTCTCCTTGCAATCCAAGGGACTCTCAAGAGTCTTCTCCAACACCACAGTTCAAAAGCATCAGTTTTCTTCAGCACTCAGCCTTCTTCACAGTCCAACTCTCACATCCATACATGACCACTGGAAAAACCATAGCCTTGACTAGACGGACCTTTGTTGGCAAAGTAATGTCTCTGCTTTTCAATATGCATATATATTAATACAATATAAATAGAGAAACAATTAAAAGCACATATAAATAATGAAAATTAATATTAATGCCCCTTCCCAATAATGTACACATAGCATATGCCATATGGTTTTTATGGAGTGTGTACTCATTATATAGGTTTAACTTTTTTTTTAATCTACACTCAAATGGTGAACTTATTCAGTCTTATAATTCTGGATATCATTCATATGCTGGTAACCCTCAAGGTTAGATCTCCAAATATTTCTCTCCAAATTATAGCCTCATATGTCCTATTGTCTACAATGTCTCTCCACTTTTATGTTTGATACTTATGCCAGACCTAATGTACCTGAAACTGAAATCACGATGATTCTCTAAAATCATTTCCATCTTAGTTGATGTAAATACCATCATCCCAGGTATTTGGTTCAAAATCTTGGACTTGTCCTTGAGTCATATATTTTCTGTTGCTCTCTTCTTGAAATCAACTAAGCAGAAAAGTTTGTTTCTACTACCTTCAAAATATTTCTGAAATCTGACTACTCCTCATTCTTTTTATTCCTTTTTTTCCCATAGCATGCATTACCTGCCAATACCCTGTATTATATTTATTTATGGATGGCTTTTTATATTAAATCTCCATGCTAAAATATAACTTGTGAGAGGTCAAGGATCTTGGTTAGATTTATTTACTGTTATATACAAAATGCCCAAAACTTAAGTCGATGAATATCATCTCTTGAATGAATGGAGTTGTTACTTGTATTATGTCGCCAATACTTAGCCAGTGTTAAAGACAGGATTTGTAATATAGCAGTGAAGTGTTTTTTAAAAAATGAGTGAATGAACACAATGAATTGTGTAAACATTCTAAACTGAACTTCACTTGAGTAAAATGCACTTAGGCATTTAGCTTCACAGACCATTTATGAAATGTGTTTTCTGGCATCACAAAACAGTATCTTTTCTTTTTGACTCAATTAAAACTATCTATATTCATATTCTATTAATAAATCATATGACCTTTTTCTCCTCTGTCATCTTTCTATTAGGGCTTAGTTTCTCTTCCACTCAATTTGTTTAAACAAATATTATCAATTACGAAAAGATACAGACACTCAGACAGATGTTATCTTGCTCAGCCTTACTTTCCCAAGCACTGAAACAGTCAGCTGCTTGTTCAGATTCCATTCTATTACAGAGCCACTTACGCTTATCTGCTGATTCTGACACAATAGAAAGAAATTTAATTAATATTACTATGCTCATCAAACTGAGGTTCTCTTGCTCTGACAAGAACTAAACAAGTTATATATTTCTCTTTCACTTATATACACACTTTGAGTTGAAAAATAGTCCACTCTGGATCCTATTGCCATTTCAATACAATTTATGAGAGAAATAAGTATCTTCATATCAATGTAAAGAATGTGATTTGTACTTAATTTTGCTTTTCTGAAACAGTTATTTTGATTATAAAGCACTTAATTGATCATTTCTTAATTGAGAATGAGAAGCATAGACCACCAGTAAAAATTATTTAAGAGATTAAAAGATCTACTCATTAAAAAATATCCAGTATCTATGTATGTATGTATGTATCTATCAACTATCTTCTTACCTACCTACCTTTTAATCTACATTTTCTTTCCTGAAATATCACCCTGAAATTCCCTGATAAAGCAATAAAATATCCTGCTTTAGGCTATTTTTTTATTATAGTTTTTTAGTCAGAATTTTATACATTCTGGTGAAAGTGTGATAACTTCAGTGATTTAATATTCATAAAATAGCAATGCAGTAGCATAACATTTGGAATTTGTGAAAGCCTAAATGATATTCTTGAAGACCAACTTTTCAAATTAAAGAAGGAATCACACACACAATAGAGTTAAATTAGTATCAGTCAACATGTGTGGAAAATGTAAAGTATTTACTGAATTTTTTCTGTATTTTACAAAGTTCCATGGAAAGTCAAAGTTTTATCTTTATACTGATGGCTTTTGTCTACAAGTAAAAATTGTAGGTATAATTATTGACATTATACTTGTTAGAAACAGGCCACATCACTTCGTCTGCTAGACCAGATACCATAGCAACACCTGCTTAGTGGAAGCTGAAAAAATATTTTGTAGTTTTGCATTTGTTAGAGCTTCTGGACTGTAACAGATATGTATTAATTGGAAGTAGATGTGACAGCTTGCAGCAGTTACTAAGATAGGAAGCAAACCATCAGCACCTGTCAAGACTAAGGGCTGAAAAAAGATGAATCAAATGCTGTGATGTGTGACTTCAAACAGAGTGTCACTTTTGTGTACTCATCATTGGTAAAAAAAAAGTGTGGGGAAGTGTGGGATTTTGTTAATATGTAAATATTTTCATCAGTGTCTTAAAGATAGGAAAAAGAATCATCGCCTGTCAAGTTAAAAAGGGGTAAATTAGAAATTCAAAAGAACACATAAAACTTTGACAGTTCTAATCATATACCATCATCATGATTTCACAGTACAAGATGCATGGATGCATGAAAGATTCCAAATACAGATTGGCAGTTTTAGTACAACAAAACATTACCTTTTTTTTTTTTTTTCCCTGAAAGATTAAATGTGATCAGACAAATTTATATAACAAAACCTTTCAATTCTAAATTCATATTTTCATGCTCCTTAATGATAGAAAACATTTATCAATTGGGTAGCTTATAAATATGCTGGTAAACATATTATTTTTTACCAGTTCTTTTGCTGGTGCATGTTCTGCAATATATCTAAAAATTTACTAATAACTAGGTAGGCTCATAGAAACAAATATAAATACCCTATTGTGTATTAGCTTGCTATTTTCATTCTCCATATATTTTTATTCTGATAAAGTAGTGACTTTCTGTTTGACTGAATTATATTAAAAGAATTTTAGCAATACTGAAAATAGCTTAAAAAATAGGAAAGGGGATTATGGGACAGAGTTATCATTTTGAAATATATTCTTCAACTTAAATATGAGGTTTTGAATATATAACTGCTAATTTTTAAGTCAGTAAAGAACAACTACAAAGAACAATAAAATAGCTACAGTGTAATTTGTGGATTATGTTTTATGTAAAGAAAAAAATGATTTTAATGAGTTTAATATACCTTAGTAATATGACACTTTGGAGATGATTATGCATTTGAAGAAAGACAATAAATACATCTTTTAGTGTTGAATTTGGTGAAATAGCTGGTTTGTATCCTGAAACCATGTTGTTGTTAAAAACTTAAAATATAAATACATAAAATATATATAATTTTAAGCAACCAAAATATTACTTGGATCAAAGGGACATATAAACAACCATGCAGATCTCCCCAAGCCCATATATTACCTAACAGAAGCAGAAGATATTAAGAAGAGGTGGCAAGAATACACAGAAGAACTGTACAAAAAAGATCTTCACGACCCAGATAATCACGGTGGTGTGATCACTGACTTAGAGCCAGACATCCTGGAATGAGAAAGCAAGTGGGCCTTAGAAAGCATCACTACAAACAAAGTTAGTGGAGGTGATGGAATTCCAGTTGAGCTATTTCAGTCCTGAAAGATGATGCTGTGAAAGTGCTGCACTCAATATGCCAGCAAATTTGGAAAACTCAGCAGTGGCCACAGGACTGGAAAAGGTCAGTTTTCATTTCAATCCCACAGAAAGGCAATGCCAAAGAATGCTCAAACTACCACACAATTGCACTCATCTCACATGCTAGTAAAGTGATGCTTAAAATTCTCCAAGCCAGGCTTCAGCAATACATGAACCATGAACTTCCTGATGTTCAAGCTGGTTTTAGAAAAGGCAGAGGAACCAGAGATCAAATTGCCAACATCCGCTGGATCATGGAAAAAGAGAGAGTTCCACAAAAACATAAATTTCTGCCTTATTGACTATGCCAAAGCCTTTGACTGTGTGGATCACAACAAACTGTGGAAAATTCTGAAAGAGGTGGGAATGCCAGACCACCTGACCTGCCTCTTGAGAAACCCATGTGCAGGTCAGGAAGCAACAGTTAGAACTGAACATGGAACAACAGACTGGTTCCAGATAGGAAAAGGAGTTTGTCAAGGCTGTATATTGTCACCCTGCTTATTTAACTTATATGCAGAGTACATCATGAGAAATGCCAAGCTGGATGAAGCACAAACTAGGATCAAGATTTCTGGGAAAAATATCAATAACCTCAGATATGAAGATGACACCACTCCTATGACAGATAGTGAAGAGGAACTAAAGAGCTGCTTGATGAAAGTGAAAGAGGAGAGGGAAAAAGTTGGCTTAAAGCTCAACATTCAGAAAACTAAGATCAAGGCATCGGGTCCCAACACTTCATGGGAAATAGATGGGGAAATTGTAGATACAGTGTCTGACTTTATTTTGGGGGGCTCCAAAATCACTGCAGATGGTGACTGCAGCCATGAAATTAAAAGACGCTTACTCCTTGGAAGGAAAGTTATGACCAACCTAGATAGCATGTTAAAAAGCAGAGATATTACTTTGCAACAAAGGTCCGAATTGTCAAGGCTATGGTTTTTCCAGTGGTCATGTATAGATTTGAGTTGGACTGTGAAGAACGCTGAGCACTGAAGAATTGGTGCTTTTTAATGTGGTGTTGGAGAAGACTTTTGAGAGTCCCTTGGACTGCAAGGAGATACAACCAGTCCATTCTGAAGGAGATCAGTCCTGGGTGTTCATTGGAAGGACTGATGCTAAAGCTGAAACTCCATACTTTGGCCACCTCATGTGAAGAGTTGACTTATTGGAAAAGACTCTGATCCTGGGAGTGATTGGGGGCAGGAGGAGAAGGGGACAACAAGGGATGAGATGGCTGGGTGGCATCACGAACTCAATGGACATGAGTTTGAGTGAACTCCAGGAGTTGGTGATGGACAGGCTGGCCTGGCATGCTGCGATTCATGGGGTCTCAGAGTCAGACATGACAGAGCGACTGAACTGGAACTGGAACTGGAAAAAGGAATTACTGTAAATTGAACCTGGGTCTCCTGCATTGCAGGCAGATTCTTTACTGATTGAGCAACAAGGGAATCTCTTTTGGCTATTATTACTAATTGCTAGCAAATGCCTAAGGGGGAAACCACATTTCAACTATAATTTCTTTTGAGTTTGGTTACCTCACAGATTTTAAACTCAGCACAACACTCCTGCCCCATGATACAGCTTATTATTAGAAACACTATTCATTCATGATGTTGGTGTTGTCCACCCTGTGTACACATAGTTTCTGTTATTATGAATACCCAAGAATAATTTTTATCTGGATGACTTTCTTATTCTATCTACCCTTCAAAATAAAACTGTAGTGTAACTGCTGCACAGAATCAGATGTTCCCTTTTTAGGGATGTTACCCATATTATTTTTTGATGTAACTTACATCCTCTGTATCCCTTGCAGTCTTGTGAGCTACTTGAGATCACAAAGAATATAATCATCATCTTTAAATCTTGTAAACATTAGGCTTCATTTTGGTGTAGGTTCTCAATTAAAAAATTGTTGAAAGTAAATTAATATGAGACTAGCAAAGTTATATTTTAAACGTGAAGAAGAATAATGTAATTAAAAGTAATTTTAAATATCAAATGAATGAATGAACCAAAAATATAGAATTAATTTACATATCCAGTTGTTATTGTTGTTCAGTTACTTTGTCGTTTCTGACTCTGCGTCCCCATGGACTGCAGCACGCCGGTCTTCCCTGTCCTTCACTATCTCTTGGAGTATGCTCAAACTCATGTCCATTGAGTCAGTTATGCCATCCAGCCATCTCATCCTCTGTTGCCCCTTTCTCCTCCTGCTCTCAATCTTTCCCAGACTCAGAGTCTTTTCCACCATGTCGGCTCTTCTCATCAAGTGGCCAAAGTATTGGAGCTTCAGCATTAGTCCTTCCAGAGAATGTTCAGATTTTATTTCCTTTAGGATTGACTGGTTTGATCTGCTTGCAGTCTAAGGGACTCTCAAAAGTATTCTTCAGCACCACAGTTGAAAGCATCAATTATTTGGTGCTCTACTTTCTTTAAGGTCCAACTCTGACATCCATACATGACTACTGGAAAAACAATACCTTTGGCTTCCCTGGTGGCTCAGACAGGAAAGAATCTCCCTGCAATGTGGGAGACCTGGTTCGATCCCTGGGTTGGGAAGATCCTCTGGAGAAGGGAATGGCTACCTATTCCAGTACTCTTTCCTGGAGAATCCCATGAATAGTTTATCTTGGCAGGTTACAGTCGATGGGGTCACAAACAGTCAGACATGACTGAGTGACTAACACTTGACTATGTGGACCTTTGTCAGAAAAGTGTTGTCTCTGCTTCATAATACACTTGTCTAGAATTGACATAGCTTTTCTTCCAAGGAGCAAGTGTCTTTTATTTTCATGACTGCTGTCACTTTCTGCAGTGAATTTGGAGCCCAAAAAAGTAAAATTTGTCACTGCTTTCAACTTTTTCCTCATGTATTTGCCATGAAGTGATGGGACCAGATGCCATGATCATAGTTTTTTGAATGTTGAGTTTTAAGCCAGGTTTTTCACTCTCCTCTTTCACTTTTATCAAAAGGTTCTTTTAGTTCCTCTTTGCTTTCTGTCATTAAGATGGTATCATCTGCATATCTGAAGTTTTTGGCATTTCTCCTTGCAGTCTTGATTCCAGTTTATGATTCATCCAGCCTGGCATTTTGTATAATGTGTTCTGTATATAAGTTAAATAAGTAGGGTGCCAATATACAGCCTTGATGTACTCTTTTCCCAATTTTGAACCAGGTTATTGTTCCGTGTCTGTTTCTAACTGTTGCTTCTTGACCTGCATACAGATTTCACAGCAGACAGATAAGGTGGTGTGGTATTCCCAGCTCTTTAATAATTTTCCACAATTTGTTGTGATCCACACAGTTAAAGGTTTTAGCATCATCAATGAAGCAGAAGTAGATGTTTGTCAGAAATTCTCTTGCTTTTTCTGTGACCCAGTGAATGTTGGCAGTTTGATCTCAGGTTCTTCTGCCTCTTCTAACTCTAACTTGTACATCTGGAAGTCCTCAATTTCTGGAAGTCCTCAATTAGAGTATTGTTGAAGCCTAGCTTGAAGGATTTTTAGCATTACCTTGGTAGCACATGAAATGAGCAAAATTGTATGGTATTTCTGCATCAGTTTTGAAAACTTGAAATATGTGTTCATTTTATCTTCCTCCTGGGATATTCCATTAAGCATAAACCTCATATATCCAAGTGCCTACTTTACACTTCCATTTGGATATCTGAAAAGTCTATGAAAAGTTCTGAGTGCAAAAACTTAATTATTAACATTTTCCTACCAAAACATCCAGCCTTAATTCTACTTCTGAAAAATTTTCCATTTCAATAAATAATGCCACAATGTCCCTAGTTTCTTGACCAAAATTAAAATGAGGCATCATATATCATCTCAAATACAGGCCAGTATTTTTGTTATCTTAATGGCTATAACTTTTAAGTATATCTAAATTTGACAATATATCTCCACTGATGTAACCCTGAATCTAAATACCACCATTGATCACTGTGCTGTGTTAAACTTCTAATAGCTCTCCCTGTCTTTATCTCTTTTTTCCTCTTCCTTATGTTCCATAATCCTACAGCAGCTACAGTGGTATTTCTCAAGCATGACCCAGAAAATTATATTTATTTAAAATTCTTTAAGGAATCCAGATTATATACAAAAGAAAAGCTAAATATTTTGTTATTGCATGTAAAGTTTACATGGTCAAATTCTGTGTAACTACACTCAACAGTCGGAGAGGGCGATGGCACCCCACTCCAGTAATCTTGCCTGGAAAATCCCGTGGACGGAGGAGCCCAGTAGGCTGCAGTCCATGGGACCGCTCAGAGTCGGACAGGACTGAGCTACTTCACTTTCACTTTTCATCTTCATGCATTGGAGAAGGAAATGGCAACCCACTCCAGTATTCTTGCCTGGAGAATCCCAGGGACAGGGGAGCCTGGTGGGCTGCCGTCTATGGGGTCGCACAGAGTCGGACACGACTGAAGCGACTTAGCAGCACACTTAACAGTAGGCCCTTATTGATTATCTATTTTATATATAGTAATGCATATGTGTATATTTTATTACCAAATATTTGATTTATCCCTCTGTCATTCCCCTTTGATAACCAGAAGGTTTTTTTTTTTTTATGTTTGTAATCTGTTTTGTAAATAAGTTCACTTTTATTTATTTTTAGATTACACATATAAGTGATATCATATGATATTTCTCTGTCTAGCTTATTTCACTTAGTATGATAATCTCTAGGTGCATCATGTTGCTACAGATGGCATTATTTCATTCTTTTTATGACTGAGTAATGTTCCATTGTATACGTGTGTATATATATTTTATATATCTATATCTTACACAGACATACACACACATCTTCTTTATCCATTAATCTGTCAATGGACAATTTAGGTTGTTTCCATGTCCTGTCTATTGTAAATAGTGTTTCAATGAACACTGAGGTGCATGTATATTTTCAAATTATGCTTTTCTCCAGATATTTGCCAAAGGATGGGATCACAAGATCATGTGGTAATTCTATTTTTAGTTTTTTAAGGATCCTTCATACTGTTCCCCTTAGTGACTGCATCAGTTTACATTCCCACCAACATTATAGGTAGGTTTCTTTTTCTCCACATCTTCTCCAGCATTTATCATTCATAGACTTTTTATTTTATTATTATTATTTTTTTTACTTTACAATATTGTATTGGTTTTGCCATACATCATAGACTTTTTAAATGTAGGCGATTCTGAGTGATGTGAGGTTATACCTCATTGTAGGCTTCATTTGAATTTCTCTAATAATTAGCAGTGTTGAGCATTTCTTCATGTGCCTTTTGGCCACTTGTATATCTTCTTTGGAATAATATACTTTTAGATCTGCCCTTTTTTATGTTGGGTTGTTTGTTTTTTTGATTCTGAGCTGCATGAGCTGTTTATATGTTTTGGAGATTGGTCCCTTCTCAATTACATCATTTGCAAACATTTTCTCCTATTCTGTACATTGTCTTTTTGTTTGTGGTGGTTGTTTTCATTTTTAGCCTTTACTTTGATTTTAGGATTAAAGGATTATTTCTGTTTTACACGTTACCTAACTCTACATGCAACTGTGGAAATTTTCGTAGAGATTTGAGAGAAACCCAATATTTTACAAAATGATATTTTTTTTTCCTCCCTAATTCCTAGATCCTTAACGTATAGCAAAAGTTTAGTTTAGAGGGAGCCTAATTAAATTTCTCTCAAAAAGATTATCAAGGAAAAACATAAGTGATTCACAATGGGAGAAAATTTGAGAATATCTCAACAATTTTTTCTTTCAAAAAGTAAAAGTTTTAAAGGAATTGCATTCTTGTTCTTGTTTATTATCTCATGGGCAACAAATATTTCTCCAAATTAAATGTAGTTATGAATTAACATTATCACCAAAATTATTTCAGTTAAGAATAAATGTTTGTACTGAATGGATACCATTGTCTAATTATCAGAAAAGACTACTGAAATGTGTTTAATGGTAATTAACCTAAATCATTGCCACAAATTTATGGAGAATTAATTGTCACTTTCTCTGAAAGACATAGATGTTAATTAAAGAATACAAAGAAGAGGCATATACAACCAAATGTATTTAATGAAATTGAAAAGATTTGGCTAACTTCCAGTGATTAACATTTTTATTTTTTAATTAACAATATCATATTATTATGTATTTATAATTTGTTTCAGGTATCACCTTTTCAGGAGATAACCTTCTGAGTCTAAAGAAATCCTTTAATAGGCATTTATAAAAATCAACATTTACTTTTATTAAAAGCAAATTTTTCTAAATATTTTATCAGAAAAGAAAATGGGTCTACTTTTACATAATCTGAAATATTCAGAGTAATATGCATACTACTTAGTGTATGTTACATATGTAACATGCTATTACCTATTGCTTACTCGCTCAGTCATGTCTGACTCTTTCTGGCCCCATGGACTGCAGCCCACCAAGCTTTTCTTTCCATGAGGATTTTCCAGGCAACAATACTGGAGTGAGTTGCCATCCCTTTCTCCAGTGGATTTTCCCAACCCGGGGATTGAACCCAGGTTTCCCATATTGCTGATGTGTTCCTTACCATCTGAGCCACCAGGGAAGCCCAACCATGCTGTAATGGATAGCCTATCCCTTCTCCAGGAGATCTTCCTGACCCAGGAATTGAACTGGGCTCTCCTACATTGTAAGTGGATTCTTTACCAATTGAGCTACCAGGGAAGTCATTGCAGAGTAACAGATATTCAGTGCTATTGTATTGAATGGAGTATTCTTTTTTTTTTTTTATTCTGAGTGCATTTTTATTATTCTTTATAAATTTTTTTGTTTTATGCATCATTAAAATGCATTGAAGAGACAAGAAATATAGGCAAATATAGGCCAACCAGGAAAAATTAATAGTATAGAATAACCCCTTTGAAATTAAAAGCAAAAAAAACTAAATAGTTTTTACACTAAAGTTTTTTTTTTTTTTTTTTTTTAACAGTTGGCATTTTTTAATGTAGAAACAGATAAGCCTGTTTCTTAGATATGACTGAACTGGTGAATTGATTTATTTGTGGTGTTGTTTAAAATATACAATTGATATACAACTGATTAGAAGTATAAATACTACTAAATAATATAAAGAGTGCTGTCAACATAATAAGAAATATTATATATTTAAAAAATATATATACAAAAATATGTGAGCAAAAAAGAACAAATACTCAATTGCTTTAAACAGATTTTATTCTACGTAGACATTTAATTTTCCTGCTTTCACCAATATGCCCATCAAACATAAAAAGACAAAATCAATTCATAAATCTTAGAAAACATTAAACAGACCTTGAATATTGTCTTCTTGACAATATTTGTGTTTTTTTCCTTTTATTCATTTATGAAAGTCATTTTTTCAGATAAAAATGAGTGAATTATCTGTGGGACCAAAACAAATGATAAATATTCTACATATTGATAAAAAAGGTTTTCTCTTTAGTAGTGTTAATTACATCACATCAAGCACTCTGATACAATAACATTCTACATCTGATAGCTTCTGATAAAAACAATACAATAAAATTGGATTAGTAGCACGTTCAGTTAAATTCAAAAGAGGTGAGTAAAGATTAATATTATCATATAGATAGGTGAATGATAGGTAGATACAAATATAGGTCTATATACAAATGTACATATTCCTACAGAAACAATGAGAAAACCTGCTATCCACACTAACTTGGTTCTGCTCAATAGATCCACAGCAAAGCCAAACTACTAACTCTGGAGTTGTGGTTAAAAAAAAAAAAAAGTACAGCTGTTGGGAGCCACTTTAGGCATTACTGACAAAATGGAGGCATGGCCCCAACCCCCTCTCCTCATCTCGCAGGCACAGCCCCAAGATAAAGGAGTTAGGCCTTGTGATTCTGACTTGTTCTTTTCTTTCTTCAGTTGAGTTGGCTGGAAAGAATGTTAAAGTGCTTGAGAAAAGCATGAGAAAGCACAAAGCCTTCTACAGTTGTGCCCAGAAAATAATCTATAAAGGAACCATTGACATATGTTCAAGGATCTTTACAAAGAATGTCCTGGGATGAGCATGTAGGCCACAGCTTGAGGCCATGGGAAGGATTGTTATCTGAGATCTGTTTGTGAGGGAAATATTTATGGCAAAAGAAGTTTGCTGAATTTAGGGTTTAGGAATAATTAAGAATAGCTAGAGGCCTTTTTAGGAGATAGTGATCTTAATAAGGTTGGGGCAAACAGGATTTAGAAAGATAAGAAATAAACTGAGGAATGTAGCATGAGTTACAATATAATCACAAGTTATAGGTCACATAAGAAGAAGTAGATAATAGTAAAGCCGATTCTGAGAGAATCACTGAAGCAGGAACTCTTTTTGAAGGACAACAATGATTTCTGGAGACAGTAAATCTGGGTGGGGGAGACTGAAAATGTCAAACCTCTGACCTAATGCTTTTGTCAAAGTATAAAAGAGAACCTGAAGCTTGAAATAAACATGTAGTTCTGTACTATGAGTCAGAGGCTACATCATCGTCCACCGACACCTCTCACCCCTTCAGGCTGATTCCCTGTATGCTGGAGCTGGACTCCGGCATACAGCATTTATTGCAGGGTGCCAAGCAAGAAGAATGGGTGGCTAATGCTCAGAAGACCTGAATCCCACAATGGCTTTCAGGGGAAAGGATTTTTAAAGACAGTGTTAGGGAGAGAGTCACTGATTTGTGAATGATGAGGTAACAGACAGATGTTGTGGGAATCTCAGTCATCAGCCTCTTGTTCTAGCCTGTCTGGGATCTACATGCTTATAGTCAGCAGTGTTCCATCTGGTGAGAGTCTTGTTTCTGTAAAACAACTTAGGAATGTGTGCCAGACATTGTTACTCGTGGCCTTCAGAGAGAAAAAGGCCTTGTGATGTGCTATATAGCTGATCTATTGTTTAAATTGCTACCAATTATCCAGCTCTCCACCCTTGACACCCACCCTTGGTGCCCTGTTGTTTATTTCTGCAAGTTCTTACTCCTCTAATCATTAAATCTTGAACCAGACTTTCTGAAACTCAGGGAAAGTTCAAGAGACTGAAATGTTTTCTTTAAGTCAGGAATGGGGAAGAGGAAAGTGTCTATTACCAAGAAAGCCTGTCTGGGAATTGCTCAATTTCAAACCTAGGAAATGCAGTGTAAAAGGTAGTCATGTTTGTCAAACAATCAGAGAGCTAAAGTTCAAAGACAATCTAAACTGAAACATAGAAACAAGAAGAGATGGGATACAAGCATTGACTTACCAGAGCCCAGCAAGTAAGACATTTAATGAAGCATTGTTTATCTCAATATCTATTACCCTATACGCAATGTTGACTTTAATGCAAAATTTGTGAGGCATATGAAAACGCAAGACAAAAATAATATTGAGATAAATCGTTTAACAGAATAAGAGTCAGATAAGACATATATGTTGCAACTATCAGATAAGGAAATTAAGTACCTGTAAGTGTTATGTTAGACATTATATGGAAAAGAGAGACAATATTCATGGACAGATGGAGAATTTTAGGATAGACATAAAAATTATAAGAATGAGTCAAAGAGAAGCAGGAAATTTAAAATATGGTAAAAATAGATGGAGAACACCTTCTGGGAGCTCATCAGTGAATTAGACATAGCTGAGGAAAGAATCAGCAAACTCAAAGATAGACTAGTAGTAATGGCCTAAACTGAAACACAAAGAGTAAAGGAAAAAATTATATATATATATGTTTTATATATATATATATATATATCTATAATGAAATGAGTTTCCAAGAGGTGTGATACAATAACAAAATGTAATACATATACATATATAGAGAGAGACATAGACACACACACACACACACGTATATATACACTGGATTATCAGAATGCAAAGAAAAAGGTAAGATTCAAAAAAATTTCAAAATCAGTAACAGCAGAAAATTTTCCAAAATTAAGAAAAGACATCAAAATACAAATACAAGTATCCAAGAAACCTAGAGAAAACAAATCAGAAAAATATCAAGCAAACTAAGCAATAGTAGCATTATAATAAATAAAAGGAACTAGACTGAAAATGTTCCATACTGTATGATTCAATTTATACGACCTTGTGGAATATAAAAAACTAGAGATGGGCAAAACTGTTGCATAACAGTACAAAAATTAAATGAGTTTTCCTAGGAAAAATATGCATAGAAATATTCTCAGGTCTGGCAGAGGTATATTTATGTCGAAAAGAGTTTTGACAGAAGTACCCAACTTTTGTAGCCTTCATCATATATTTCTACTTCAAGGAGAGCTTCTAGTTTACTATGTAATAATGGGACCTACCTGATAGAGAAAATGGCCTTGTTAAGTAGGACCTACTTAGATCCTGGAATCAGTCTCTTTTTCCATTAAACTGACTCAAACCTGTCAAAACAGCTTAATTTTGTGCTATTTATGTATATGCTGATTTTCCAAGTTAGATATTAATGTTTTTTTCTTGACATAATATCATTTAGTTGTGTGTGTGTGTGTGTGTTAGCACTATCTTATATAGTAGTGCGTCTAGTACATTAATTTGAAAATTCTTGAGGGGATGATAATATTCAATATTCTATTTGGCTTTAGAACATTGAGAACAGCTTAATAAAAATTAAGATATAATAAGAAGCATGTTATTACATCAATTTCATTCTGAATTATCTCTTCTATTCACTTCTCAATAAGATGACTTTTTTTTTATTAAATTCATACTGTGAGAAAAATACCATGTCAGTAAATTTGAGGAATAAAGCATGACCTGCCCTTAAAAAGCTTAAATTTTGTAGGTAATTTAATATTTAGTGAAAAGATTTCAGTGTGCTGAAAAATTCAGCAGTTTGATTTTCCATCTAAATTGTTAGGGATGTTAAACTATTTCATATCCTTACTCTACAACAGATATGCTTTAAATTGATTTCTAGCCAAAATTTAAACAAATTTCTATATGAATCAATGATTAGTCTAGTGCCAGATTTTATATGGGATTGTGGTTGGAAAGAAACAGGAGGAATGAAAGGAAAGCAAAGCTAAAGGATAAAGCAATTTTCTGTGACCAGTTTCATCCTGAACTGTTTCTTGTACCATAAGACTGCTTTCTGAGTGCTTCATCCTACAACATTTGTTGCTAAAATGCATTCATAAACAATTATTAGGAAAATTTTATTTTTTATTTTAATACTACATTAAGTTAATATGATATTAACATCTCAATATGTTCTTAGAAATGCAAACATTAAGGGAAGATCTTAGGCTCTTGCAAATAAAACAGCAAAAACAAAGGCATGTTTGATGTGAAGTACATTATTATTTCACTTTTTACATAAAGTACCCCACATTTAGTATTACTTCTAATTAATTAGCATTCATGGGGAAATATTTTATATGATATCTTCATGTATAAATACAATAAAATGTTTTTATTGCCATTCCATCACTTATATAGTATGTGAATAGTTCTTATAGCATTGTGTTGATTCAAGTTATATTTCGGTGAACCATGTACATCTCAAGATTCATCCTGTAAATCAAGATTGGTGAAAATCTGTGCAAAAATGCCTTAATAAATACTTAGACTACTTTTACTATTCTTTGCTATTTTCCATGTCTCAAATATATCATTTTCCCCTGAAAATAGATGTAACTGTGGCATAGGTGACATGAGTAAATATCAAATATATCCAGTTGTTCAGAAAATATCACAGTTGAATAGGTAGAGCTGACTTTAAAAGATTCAACATTGCTGGTGCAGACGTTATGTATTACCTGATGACTCTAGCTTTCATTGAGGTAAAAATCAACCCATTCAAGGTGATATCTTCTTATTTGTTTATATAAAATGGAAACTCTGTGTTACAAATAAAAAGCTGTAACCAAAGCTAAAGCAGTACACCAAAATTCTATGTCATACTTTGAATGTAAATTCATTCAAATAAAATGTCTATTTATCAAACACTTGCTCTCAACCTAACCTCAAACAACTGCATATATGCACATAATCGCACATGTGTAAACATACATGTGTGAAATACAGAACTAGTCTTCCACAGGTAATATGGAATGAAGGAAAATATAGGCAGCAAAATTATATGCAAGTGTTGTACATGGAGTTTAAACCATGGAATAAATTATCCAATTTCAAGCAGAAGAATTTCCCAGGAAAAAAAAGAAACTTAAAAACAAACGAACATTAAAAACTTCCCAGGACAAGAAAAATTAGATAGATAAAAAACCACAAATTCCATAAAGAATAAAAAGCCTTGGGAGAAGAAATATATAAAAGTAAAATGGAATTTTTACTTATTTTTAATTGATCTAAAATATTTTGATTAGGGTAAAAATAGTATTACTATATTGGGTAATTGTTACATTTGTGTAAGTGAAGTGCTTGCCAGCAGTATCTTAAACAATTGGGGTAGGAATTTGTAATGCTGTGCTACAAGGAATCTATACTACATGTGGAACAGTATGATGTTATGTGAAGTGAGACACGGATTAATCAATATTGTCAAACTTCAGGGCAATCACTAACCAAAATTTCAAGAAGTATAACTGGTATATTAAGAAAGGGTAGAAAATGGAATCACATAAAATGCTCAGTTCAAGCAAGCAAAGGCAAAAGAAGAGAGGGAAAAGGAAAAAAGAACAAATGCAATAACTGTAAAGTAGTCACAAGCATTTATGTTTTAATCATTTTTATATGAATGACTTAAATATACCAGTGAAAAGACCAAAATTATCAGGATGAATAAAGGAGATCAGACTATCTGTATCTAAAAGAAACCCATTTAATTATAAGAACTCAGATTGAAAGGAGAGGGATGGAGAAAGATCTACCTTGCTAACACTAATCAAAGGAAATCTGTAATATCCATGTTAACTGCAGACAAAGTGGACTTTAGGGCAAGGAAAAATAACAGGAATAAACAAGAAACTTTGCATAGTGATAAAGAAGTCAAATCTATAAGAATACAAAACTATACCAGTAAGTATACCTGGATACATACTGATGCACACACATACTTAGGTGTTATTCATAGTATTCCATAAATATTTAGTTTTAATATCTTGCCAAACATTTGAGGTAAAATGTGCTAATATTGATTATTTGTTTGCAGTAGAGCATCAATATCAAAATTTGTAGGAGCTAAGTGTAAAGTGAAAAGGAGAGTGAAATCATAATGAAGACTTACAAACATGAAATTTAATTTTAATTTTTTTTTTAACATCACTTAAATTCCTATATAGGGAGGTAAACGGAAGGTACTCTATATGTGTAGAGACCAATCAGGTGGCTAAAGCAGTACATCTAACAAAGAATACTTCTTTAAAAAAAAAAAAAACTAAGTTTGCCAATATAAATGGAGTAAAGTGGATAACAAATAGGTATGTTAATGGGGAAGCAATACAGTTGGTTAAAAAGTGAGAGGGTTGTAAAGGGAGTTGCTGAAGAAATTTTTCAGTTTCCTGGCTCAAGCAAGTTGATTGTCACAGAATTAGCTGATACAGAGAACATTGAGGGGGCTTCCCTGGTGACTCATATGGTAAAGAATCTGCCTGCAATGCAGGAGACCCAGGTTCAATCCCAGTGTCTGGAAGATCCCCTGGAGAAGAGAATGGGTACCCACTCCAGTATTCTTGCCTGGAGAGTTCCATGGACAAAGGAGCTTAGTGGATCCATGGGTTTGCAGAGTCAGACACAACTGAGCGACTTTCACTTCAGGGAACATTAACAAGGGTAATTTGGGGAAGAAGTGTTATATAATGATTTGACATCTGTTTTTTGTTTGTTTGTTTGTTTTTTGTTTTTAGGTTTTTTTTTTTTCTTTTGTGTTGAAGAAGGAGATGGCGACCCACTCCAGTACTCTTGCCTGGAAAATCCCATAGACAGAGGAGCCTGGTAGGCTGCAGTCCATGGGTCGCTAAGAGTCGGAAACGACTGAGCGACTTCACTTTCTCTTTTCACTTTCATGCATTGCAGAAGGAAATTGCAACCTACTCCAGTATTCTTGCCTGGAGAATCCCAGGGACAAAGGAGCCTAGTGGGCTGCCATCTACGGGATCACACAGAGTTAGACACCACTGAAATGACTTAGCAGCAGCAGCAGCAGAGCCAATTAACAATGTTGTGATAGTTTCAGGTGAACAGCTAAGGGACTCAGCAGTACATGTACATGTATCCATTCTTCCTAAATTCCCCTCCCATCTAGGCTTGCACATGATGTTGAGCAGCTTATCCATTTTAAATACAACAGTATGTACATGACCATTCCAAATTCCCTAACTATCCCTTAACCCTGGCAACAATTTATTTTGTAAGTCTGTATCTTCCCATTTTGTAAGTTCATTTGTATCGTTTCTTTTTAGATTTCACATATAACTGATGCCATATGATATTTCTCCTTCTTTGTCTGACTTCACTCAGGATGACATTCTCTAGGTCCTTCCATGTTGCTGCAAATGGCATTATTTCATTCTTTTTTAATGGTTGAATAATAATCCACTATATAAATATATCACATTTTATTTAACCATTCCTTGGTCAATGGACATTTAGGTTGCTTCTATGTCTTGGCTATTGTAAATAGTGCTGCAATAAACATTGGTGTGCAAACATTCTTTCAGATCATACATTTCCTCCAGATATATGCCCAGGAGTGGGATTGGAGGGTCATATAGTAGCTCTATTTATATTATTTTAAGGAACCTCTGTACTGTTCTCCATAGGAGCTTGTAGCAATTTACATTTCCACAAACAGTGTAGGAGGGTTCCCCTCTCTCCACACCCTCTGCAGCATTTATTGTTTGTGGTTCTTTTGATGACAGACATTCTGGCTGGTGTGAGGTGATATCTCATTGTAGCTTTGATTTGCATTTCTCTAATAACCTAGAGCCAGACATCCTGGAATGTGAAGTCAAGTGGGCCTTAGAAAGCATCACTACAAACAAAGCTAGTGGAGGTGATAGAATTCTAGTTGAGCTATTTCAAATCCTGAAAGATGATGCTGTGAAAGTGCTGCACTCAATGTGCCAGCTAATTTGGAAAACTCAGCAGTGGCCACAGGACTGGAAAAAGTCAGTTTTCATTCCAATCCTAGAGAAAGGCAATGCCAAAGAATGCTCAAACTACCACACAATTGCACTCATCTCACATGCTAGTAAAGTAATGCTCAAAATTCTCCAAGCCAGGCTTCACCAATATGTGAACTGTGAACTTCCAGATGTTCAAGCTGGTTTTAGAAAAGGCAGAGGAACCAGAGATCAAATTGCCAACATATGCTGCATCATGGAAAAAGCAAGAGAGTTCCAAAAAAACATATATTTCTGCTTTATTGAATTTGCCAAAGCCTTTGACTGTGTGGATCACAATAAACTGTGGAAAATTCTGAAAGAGATGGGAAACCAGATCACCTGACCTGTCTCTTGAGAAATCTGTATGCAGGTCAGGAAGCAACAGTGAGAACTGGACATGGAACAACAGACTGGTTCCAAATAGGAAAAGGAGTACATCAAGGATGTATATTGTCACCCAGCTTATTTAACTTATATGCAGAGTATATCATGAGAAACGCTGGACTGGAAGAAACACAAGCTGGAATCCAGATTGCCGGGAGAAATATCAATAACCTCAGATATGCAGATGACACCACCCTTATGGCAAAAAGTGAAGAGGAACTAAAAACCCTCTTGATGAAAGTGAAAGTGGAGAGTGAAAAAGTTGGCTTAAAGCTCAACATTCAGAAAACGAAGATCATGGCATCCGGTCCCATCACTTCATGGGAAATAGATGGGGAAACCGTGCAAACAGTGTCAGACTTCATTTTTGGGGGCTCCAGAATCACTGCAGATGGTGACTGCAGCCATGAAATTAAAAGATGTTTATTCCTTGGAAGGAAAGTTATGACCAACCTGGATAGCAAAGAGACACTGATGTATAGAACAGTCTTTTGGACTCTGGGAGAGGGAGAGGGTGGGATGATTTGGGAGAATGGCATTGAAATATGTATAATATCATATATGAAACGAGTCACCAGTCCAGGTTCGATGCACGATACTGGATGCTTGGGGCTGGTGCACTGGGACGACCCAAAGGGATGGTATGGGGAGGGAGGAGGGAGGAGGGTTCAAGATGGGGAACACATGTATACCTGTGGCAGATTCATTTTGATATATGGCAAAACCAATACAATATTGTAAAGTGAAGCAACCGACAAACAACTAATCTCAAAAATATACAAGCAACTCCTACAGCTCAACTCCAGAAAAATAAACGACCCAATCAAAAAATGGGCCAAAGAACTAAATAGACATTTCTCCAAAGAAGACATACAGATGGCTAACAAACACATGAAAAGATGCTCAACATCACTCATTATCAGAGAAATGCAAATCAAAACCACTATGAGGTACCATTTCACACCAGTCAGAATGGCTGCGATCCAAAAGTCTACAAATAATAAATGCTGGAGAGGGTGTGGAGAAAAGGGAACCCTCTTACACTGTTGGTGGGAATGCAACCTAGTACAGCCACTATGGAGAACAGTGTGGAGATTCCTTAAAAAACTGGAAATAGAACTGCCTTATGATCCAGCAATCCCACTGCTGGGCATACACACTGAGGAAACCAGAAGGGAAAGAGACACGTGTACCCCAATGTTCATCGCAGCACTGTTTATAATAGCCAGGACATGGAAGCAACCTAGATGTCCATCAGCAGATGAATGGATAAGAAAGCTGTGGTACATATACACAATGGAGTATTAGTCAGCCATTAAAAAGAATACATTTGAATCAGTTCTAATGAGGTGGATGAAACTGGAGCCTATTATACAGAGTGAAGTAAGCCAGAAGGAAAAACATAAATACAGTATACTAATGCATATATATGGAATTTAGAAAGATGGTAACAATAACTCTGTATACGAGACAGCAAAAGAGACAGTGATGTATAGAACAGTCTTATGGACTCTGTGGGAGAGGGAGAGGGTGGGAAGATTTGGGAGAATGGCATTGAAACATGTAAAATATCATGTAGGAAATGAGTTGCCAGTCCAGGTTCGATGCACGATGCTGGATGCTTGGGGCTGGTGCACTGGATGGCCCAGAGGGTTGGTATGGGGAGGGAGGAGGGAGGAGGGTTCGGGATGGGGAACACATGTATACCTGTGGCGGATTCATTTTGATATTTGGCAAAACTAATACAATTATGTAAAGATTAAAAATAAAATAAAATTTAAAAAAAAAATAAAAAAAAATAAAAACACACAAAAGCAGAGACATTACTTTGCCAACAAAGGTCCGTCTAGTCAAGGCTATGGTGTTTCCAGTGGTCATGTATGGATGTGGAAGTTGGACTGTGAAGAGGGCTGAGCGCCAAATGATGCTTTTGACCTGTGGTATTGGAGAAGGCTCTTGAGAGTCCCTTGGACTGCAAGGAGATCCAACCAGTCCATTCTGAAGGAGATCAGCCCTGGGATTTCTTTGGAAGGAATGATGCTAAAGCTGAAACTCCAGTTTTTTGGCCACCTCATGCAAAAAATTGACTCATTGGAAAAGACTCTGATGCTGAGAGGGATTGGGAGGTAGGAGAAGGGGATGACAGAGGATGAGATGGCTGGATGGTATCACTGACTCGATGAACGTGAGTCTGAGTTAACTCCGGGAGTTGGTGATGGAGAGGGAGGCCTGGTGTGCTGCGATTCATGGGGTCGCAAAGAGTCGGACACGGCTGAGTGCCTGAACTGAACTGAATACTAGCAGTGTTGAACATCTTTTCATATGCCTATTTCCCATCTGTATGTCTTCTTGGAGAAATGATTTGACATCTATTTTGAACAAATTATGTTGAGGTTCTCTGATTCATCCAACCAAAAATATTGAATACACACACATTTATGTGTATATATATATATAAATCTAAAACTCGGAAGACTGGAAGTGTGGGTACGATTGTGTGTATATGTCTAAGAATGCTCATTAAAACATAAGGAATAGACTCAATCACCTCAGAAAAAAATCTATCATTATAGAAAAAGACTGAGGGATTCTATTACTTGACAATTGTCTTAAGGGAGAAAAATTGGAAAGAGAGACATAAAAGGATCAACAAGAGAGGTTAAGGGGAAAGCCAGGAGCCTACATAGTAGGGAGGAGAGGGAGGTGTGTGTTTAAAGAGAAGTGGTTTGCTGTTGTAAGCTGCTTTGCAATAAAGCAGGTTGGAGAATGAAGTCTGCCTATTGGACATGGTGATATAGATATTATTGGTCGTTTTTATTTCCGTGAATATTCTTTAAATTTATTTTTAATTGGAAGATAATTGTTCACAATGTTCTGTTGACTTCTGGCATAAAACAACATGAATCAGTCGTAAGTATACATATGATCCCTCCCTCTTCTTTCTCTCCCACCCCGAACCCTTCCCACACCTTTGATACAACATATTAAAGGTATACAGTGATTAAATATTTTTTCAGATTATGCTTCATTAAATGTAATTAGAAAATAATGTTTTTCTATGATGTTAAATATACGCCCTTTGTTTATCTATTTATAAATAGTAGCTTCTATCTCTTAATCCCATTCAACTAAAGTCCCTACCCTCCCTTCTCACCACTGACAACCATAAGTTTGTTTTCTATATCTTTAAGTGCCTGTTTTGCTGTATATACCTGTTTCTATTATTTCTTAGGTTCCACATATAAATGGTGTCCTACAGTATTTGTCTTTCTCTGCCTGACTTATTTCCCTAAGCATATTATCTAGATCTATACACATTGCTGCAATTGGCAGAGTCTAATTCTTTTTTATGCCTGCCTTGACATCTTCTTTATTCATTGGTCTGTCGATAAGCGGCTGGACTTCTTCAATACCATGGCTATTAGAAATAGTGCTGCTATTAACATTGGGATGCATGTATCTTTTTTAATTAATGTTTTCATTTTTTCTGGATATGTACCTGGAAGTAGAATTGCTGGGTCATATGGTAGTTCTAATTTTATATTTTTGAGGAAGCCTCAAATAATTGAATGCTGATATTCATTTATTCTACAGTGGCTAAACTAATTTACATTCCCACAAACATTACACAAGGTCTTGCTTTTCTCCACATTTTCACCAGCATTTGTTATTTGTAGATTTATTGATGACAGTCATTCTTAACAGGACTGGAAAAGATCAGTTTTCAATCCAATCCCAAAGAAAGGAAATGGCAAAGAATGCTCAAACTACCACACAATTGCACTCATCTCACACACTAGCAAAGCGGTGCTCAAAATTCTCCAAGCCAGGCTTCAGCAATATGTGAACTGTGAATTTCCAGATATTCAAGCTGGTTTTAGAAAAGGCAGAGGAACCAGAAATCAAATTGCCAACACCCACTGGATCATTGAAAAAGCAAGAAAGTTCCAGAAAAACATCTATTTCTGCTTCATTGACTATGCCAAAGCCTTTGACTGTGTGTATCACAATAAACTGTGGAAAATTCTGAAAGAGGTGGGAATACCAGACCACCTGACCTGCCTCTTGAGAAATCTATTCAGGTCAGGAAGCAGCAGTTAGAACTGGACATGCAACAATAGGAAAAATAGGAAAAGGAATACATCAAGGCTGTAGATTGTCACCCTATTTATTTAACTTATATGCAGAGTACATCATGCGAAATGCCAGGCTGGATGAAGCACAAGCTGGAATCAAGATTGCTGGGAGAAATATCAGTAACCTCATATATGCAGATGACACCACCTTTATGGCAGAAAATGAAGAAGAACTAAAGAGCCTCTTGATGAAAGTAAAAGAGGAGAGTGAAAACATTGGCTTAAAGCACAACATTCAGAAAGCTAAGATCATGGTATCTAGACCCATCACTTCATGGCAAATAGATAGAGAAACAGTGGAAACAGTGTCAGACTTTATTTTGGGGGGCTCCAAAGTCACTGCAGATGGTGACTGCAACCATGAATTTAAAAGACGCTTACTCCTTGGAAGAAAAGTTTTGACCAACATAGCTATGACCAGCATATTAAAAGGGAGAGACATTACTTTGCCAACAAAGGTCCATCTTGTCAAGGCTATGGTTTTTCCAGTAGTCATGTTTGGATGTGAGAGTTGGATTATATACAAAGCTGAGCGCCAAAGAACTGATGCTTTTGAACTGTGGTGTGGGAGAAGACTCTTGAGAGTCCTTTTGGACTGAAAGGAGATCCAATTAGTCCATCCTAAAGGAAATCAGTCCTGAATATTCATTGTAAGGACTGATGTTGAGATGAAACTCCAATACTTTGGCCCCCTGATGTGAAGAGCTGACTCATTTGAAAAGATCCTGATGCTAGGAAAGATTGAAGGAGGGAGGAGAAGGGAACAACAGAGGATGAGATGGTTGGATGGCATCACCAACTCAACTCCGGGAGTTGGTGATGGACAGGGTGGCCTGGCGTGCTGAAGTCCATGGGGTCGCAAAGAGTCCAACATGACTGAGGGACTGAACTGAACTGATTCTTACAGGTATGAGATAGTATCTGACTGTTGTTTTGATTTACATTTCTCAAATAATTAACAATGGTGAGCATATTCCCATCTGTCCATCAGCTATGTGTACATCTTCTTTGGCAGGACGTAGGTCTTCTAAACATTTTTTTTTGATTGGGCTCTTTGTGGGTTTTATTGATATTGAGTTATATGAACTGTTTATACACTTTGAATATTAATCCCTTGTAGGTCACATAATTTGCAAAAATTCCCTTCCACTCTGTAGGCTTTTTGTTTTTTTATATTTCTTTTGTTGTGCAAAAGCTTTTAAGGTTAATTAGATCTCATTTATTTATTTTTGCTTTTATGTCTGTTGCATTAGGAGAGAGAACCATGAAACATTGCTACCATTTATGTCAAAGAACATTCTGCTTATGTTCTCTTCTAGGTATTTTATGGTTTTAGGATTCAGGTTTTGCCATTAGGTCTGAATTTGCAGATGACATGATACTATATATAGAAAGCCCTAAAATCTCCATCAAAAGCTATAAGAAATAATAAATGAGCCCAATTAAGTCACAGAATACAAGATTAATATGCAGAAATCTGTTATTTTCTATATACTAATAGTGAACTATCTGAGAGGTAGTTTTAAAGTATCCTGTTTAAAATCACATCAGATGAATTATTTTTACCTAAGAATAAGCTTAACATGGAACAACAGACTGGTTCCAAATAGGAAAAGGAGTTCGTCAAGGCTGTATATTGTCACCCTGCTTATTTAACTTCTATGCAGAGTACATCATGAGAAACGCTGGGCTGGAAGAAGCACAAGCTGGAATCAAGATTGCTGGGAGAAATATCAATAACCTCAGATATGCAGATGACACCACCCTTATGGCAGAAAGTGAAGAGGAGCTAAAAAGCCTCTTGATGAAAGTGAAAGAGGAGAGTGAAAAAATTGGCTTAAAGCTCAACATTAAGAAAACGAAGATCATGGCATCTGGTCCTATCACTTCATGGCAAATAGATAGGGAAACAGTGTCAGACTTTATTTTTCTGGGCTCCAAAATCACTGCAGATGGTGACTGCAGCCATGAAATTAAAAGACGCTTACTCCTTGGAAGGAAAGTTATGACCAACCTAGATAGCATATTCAAAAGCAGAGACATTACTTTGCCAACAAAGGTCTGTCTAGTCAAGGCTATGGTTTTTCCTGTGGTCATGTATGGATGTGAGAGTTGGACTGTGAAGAAAGCTGAGCAATTGATGCTTTTGAACTGTGGTGTTGGAGAAGACTCTTGAGAGTCCCTTGGACTGCAAGGAGATCCAACCAGTCCATTCTAAGGGAGATCAGCCCTGGGATTTCTTTGGAAGGACTGATGCTAAAGCTGAAACTCCAATACTTTGGCCACCTCATGTGAAGAGTTGACTCATTGGAAAATACTCTAATGCTGGGAGGGATTGGAGGCAGCAGGAGAAGGGGACGACAGAGGATGAGATGGCTGGATGGCATCACCGACTTGATGTACGTGAGTCTGAGTGAACTCCGGAGTTGGTAATGGACAGGGAGGCCTGGCATGCTGCGATTCATGGGGTCACAAAGAGTCAGACATGACTGAGCGACTGAACTGAAACTCTGAAAACTATAAAACATTGATGAGGGGAATTGCATATGAATCAAGGAAATGAGATATCTTATGCTCTTGGATTGGAAGAATTAATATGAATAAAATGGCTACACTACCCACGGCATTCTATGAATTTAATTCAATCCCTCTGAGAATTCCCATCACATTTTTTCACTGAACTAGAGCAAATAATCTTAAAATTCATATGCAACCACAAAGACCCCAAATTGTCAAAGAAATCATGAGAAAAAGGAACAGAGCTGGAGGTAACAAGGCCCCAGACTTCAGGCTATACTGTCAACCCACGTTAATCAAAACAGTATGGTAGTGGCACAAAAACAGACACATAAATCAGTGGAACAAAATAGAGAGCCCAGAAATCACCCCACACACCTATGTTAAACTAATCTACCACAAAGGAGGTAAGAGTATACAATGGAAAAAATGCAGTCTCTTCAATTTGTGCTGGGAAAACTAGACAACTATATGTGAAACAATGAGATCATAACATTTTCTCACACTGTATACAAAATTAAATTTTAAATTGGTTGTCATTTTTGACAGAGATAACCTTTTAAGAAAATACTTGGTTCCTCTCCATGAATTTCTCTGGTGTCCAGATTAAGGAGGCAGTGATCTTTGGACACAAAAATCAGAGACAATTAAGAACACTACATTCATTTCATTTAAAAATAAGTAAATACTATCAAAACAAATGAACCACACAATTAAAACAATAAAACTGCCACCACTAACTCCTTCATTTGGGTCACTTTTCTTTTTCTTAAAAAAAAATTCCAAAAAGAACTAGACCTTAGAACTATAACAAGGCTTCCAAATTGGGGTGCTTACCATAAACCATTTTCACATCAAACTCACCTTGCAGTGTTATCTATTTTCAGAAACTATTTCCAGCAAAATTTACAAGGAATTGGTACAAGTGGATTTTTAAAGTTTCTTTCAGTTGGCTAGACTATGCATTTGGATGATGCAAAAAGAAATAATTTAGATAAAATAGGTAAACAGTTTGGAATTACTATTTTTTCAGCTATCCCCGATGCATCATGTTAGTAGATGATTACAGACAGATGAACACTGTCTTATTATTTTCACATGAGCACCAGAAGATTTTCTGTTAGCTCCAGATTGCTGTGTATTAGCAAATCTTTATGGAGAAAATATAAATGAAACCACATAGTAATTTCATTTAACTTCTTATTTTGGCTGTTTAGAGACAGAATTTCAGAAACTGTAGTCTTCTTTTTTAACACACTGAGTTTTACTCCACCTATTTTGGCTACCAGCCACTGTAAATACAAATATATCAAAGAGATCTTGTCACATGTGCTTGTACACATTTAGATCTGATACATGTTCCCAATGCCTGAATGCTTTGCCTCAGTGTTCTTTATCTTTCCCCAATGTCTACTCCTATTTGATTATACTCCATATTTTCTTGTTCTCTTTAGAAATTCCTCAGTTCATTTTATTCTATTGTCCTCAACAGATAGTTTGTTATTTTTTACAATTTGCTAGGGGCTGTGATACTATGGCAACAGCAAGGTTTGGAACCAAGAGGATTTGATTTCAAGAACTTGCTCTAACATTACACACATTTTGGGAAATTTCTATTTGTGACCCTCATATTTTTCCTCATTAACAAAGTGAAAATCATAGTTCTTTTATAGAGCATTGTTTAGTATAAACAGTAAATAAAAAATAAAACTGACATCTAATAAATTATTAGTGGCTCAGACGGTAAAGCATCTGTCTACAATGCAGGAGACCCGGGTTCGATCCCTGGGTCGGGAAGATCCCCTGGAGTAGGAAATGGCAATCCACTCCAGTACTATTGCCTGGAAAATCCCAAGGACAGAGGAGCCTGGTAGGCTACAGTCCATGTGGTCGCAAAGAGTTGGACACGACTGAGCGACTTCACTTCACTTCACTTCATGTACCTGCCAGATTTCACCTTTCAGATTATTTCAGGACCATCATTATTGATATTAGGTAATGTAATTGTAATTGAGTTAGAGATGAGATACAAGATTTTGTTCATAGAAGTTCAATTATCAATACCCTACAGCAAAGTTCACTTCTTTAAATCACATTGAACTTATCGATTTTACTCCCATAATCATGGCTTAAATATATGAATGATTTTATGAATATGCCAGGTTATGCTACTTCCATATTGCTGCCAATATTTTGTTGATGGCACTCAATTCTTATAATATTTAAATGCACTGTAAGTGCAGTTGGTATAAAGAACATGAGAAGGGAAGTTTCTTCTACTGGTTGATATTCTTCATGCATATTAGCACATCACATTGGATTCTTCAGTGTGGGCATGATTGGGCATTAGTATTAACATATTCAGAATTGCATATGGGTATGTTTAGAAGTGAAAGTTGCCTCAGCACCCAGGTTTTTATGTAAGATGTGACTTACAGTATTAATTATATGTAGGCATATAGAGTTCTGTATACGTTTTATATAAACTAAAAGTCACTTACCTGGTATATTTTTAATCCAAGTCATACATTCATTTTTTAAATTCTTAGTTAATTTAGAAAATGAACCCAATAGTCACAGACTGTGCTTCTACAAAACTCCCTATATTTTTCAAAATGAGGACAATTTCTCCTAAAAGTGCCTGATACAGTTTTCTTCAAACGATTTCTGTCTTGACAAATGATCTCATAATGGAGAAAACATTGTTTTAAAAATGCATGAAATATGCTTTTAATAAATGTAACCTGTGAATTTACCATGCTTAACATAGTTATTGTAATCTCATTATTTGCACACTGTTATCAGGATTTAGTTAAATCGCCTGCTATTTAACAGACTGTACACCACCATTTCTTAGTGACAACACAGCTGGATTCATTTTTCAGGATGAAAGATCACCCTCTATAAAGTTGCACTGCTGGTGAGACTGAAAAATACTCAGATGTAAGCTTTAAATTGGCTACAAGAGTAGACATTTCTTTGCAAACCCTGTGTAGTATATTAAGCAACACTGAAACACTTAATTTTAATTAGAATATTGAATTAGATTCTAAGTCAAATCTAGGACAGAGTTACAAAGGAAGCTGTCTCATTGTAGTTAAGAATGTTAAAATTAATGTATTGTAGCCCAAATAGTACATTTATGGAATTTCAACTAGAAAGCAATGATAGAAAGTGACTGATAAGAGATGCTAGAAATTACCCCATGGGCAGAAGGATTATAATTCTTCAAAAAGAATATAAATAGGCATTTAGATAATAATTTTCCATATAAATCCAATTTTGCAAGAAGTTTTAACCTTGATAACTAGAACAGTTTTCCTCAATTAACCTAAATAGTATAATCTATATTATGGTTAATATCCTTGATTAGCCTAAAAGTCTAATTGATTGCACTGCACAGTTCTTGCAGTCCTTTTCAAACCATTTCTTCCCCTCTTGCTACTCCTGTCACTGCTCTGCTTCAGCCAGCTTCAAAGCAACCCAATAGTTCTTCACATTTGGACTAGAGCCATGCAGTTGTCGTTTCTTTGTCTTGTGCTTGTCTGAAACCGAGAAATAGGATACCTAGGGTAGCCCATTCAGGACCAACATATGAACAACTTAGAAGTTCACGGTCACCTCTTAGGCCTCTTTGACCAATAATGAATGAAGGCCAATGTGTGTATCATTATGAGATGCTTGTTGTGTCACTCAGGTTTCATGAAATAGAACACTGGTCTCAGAGAAATTGATAATCACCATAAGATTTTGTTGATTGAATTGGTTCTTCATTATTTTTTTTTTATATATCTCTTTCCACTTACTACTGCTTTTTGGAATAATTTCCCAAGTAAACTACTCCCATCCAAGCCTATGTCTTAGAATCAATTCAGAGACCCCAGGCTGAAATATATTTTAGAGAACAAGCAAGTTTAAAAGAAATTGTTAAACTTATAGTGGCCACAATCTTTAGTGATACTTAGAATTTGTGGTTAAGACTTATAATCTAAGCAATAAGTATATTCTCTTTTTTCTATTTTTACATTTATCAAATTTATCTTAAATTTGTTTTGCATGTTGGAAATAGTCACAGTTTATTTGTACAGTTATCATATTTAGGTAGTTTATGTTCTTGAAAAGTCATTGCAAATAAAAATATATTTGTCAATATTTAATTTCCACAGAATTAATGTGGTATGCTGCAAACGTTTTTGGAAATTTTTCTGGGATAATCACTTATTAGTTGGTAATTCTGGACAAATCATGTACTAACTGATGTAACTAACTTTATGGAGAGGGAATTGCAATTAGATCCTTGAAGTTGTACTTCACTTTCATTTCAGTTCAGTTCAGTCGCTCAGTCGTGTTCAACTCTTTGCGACCCCGTGAATCACAGCACGCCAGGCCTCCCTGTCCATCACCAACTCCCGGAGTTCACTCAGACTCACGTCCATCGAGTCAGTGATGCCATCCAGCCATCTCATCCTCTGTCGTCCCCTTCTCCTCCTGCCCCCAATCCCTCCCAGCATCAGAGTCTTTTCCAGTGAGTCAACTCTTCACATGAGGTGGCCAAAGTACTGGAGTTTCAGCTTTAGCATCATTCCTTCCAAAGTAAATCCCAGGGCTGATCTCCTTCAGAATGGACTGGTTGGATCTCCTTGCAGTCCAAGGGACTCTCAAGAGTCTTCTCCAACACCACAGTTCAAAAGCATCAATTCTTCAGCACTCAGCTTTCTTCACACTTCACTTTAGTCCAATTTAAATTATATCTAACAAGTTATTTATGAAGTTTTCTATATGTGGATGGTAACTCTAAATGCTTCCTCTTTTTCTATCATTTCTAGACTTCATTGAGTGTGTAGGAGAGCAGAATAAATAGTTGTAGTAGCAATGTAATTTACTCATTTTTTTTTCTAGTATAATTTTGTCAAAGATGTTTACAGTCACTACCTACTAGGCTTCCTTAGGATTTTCGATGACTTTTGAAACACTAATGCAGTCTTTCGTTACTCTTTTTATCTTGAAACCAACCTGAATTGGAAACGGACTTCAGATATCAATCATTGCATTTAATGTTGCTTAGAGTTAACATCTAGAAGTCAAACAGGAAAGATTGTGGCACAAGCAATATTTAATAATTACAAGTATAAAGATTCTTATTGAGAAGCAAAACAGGAAGAATCAAAAGCAGAAACTTTACTGAGGAAAAAATTCAGAAGCGTTGCCAGTTGTATACCAAACTTGGGAGTATACTACTAGATACAGATGCATTTTCATAAATTATTTATTTTTAGTTTCCCTATTCACTTAGAAGAGAAGTAATCTCCCTTTTGATTATGATGTTGTGAAAGATGCATGGAGCACACTCTTGATAGTACATACCCCAAAACAACAAAGGCACAAAGGCTGGAGGGATGGGGTGACAGTAGGAAAGATTTTTGACATCTGTCTGCTAAGGCATGTTATTAATATTCAGTACAGTAAAATAATGCATAAGAGCAGCACTATAAAATACAGTCAAATATGTTTTTTTCTTTGTTTCATAGCTAGAGCTTTGCTAATTAAGAATGTCAAAATGTAAAAGTTCTCCAAGAACGACTACCTTCTTGAAATTAATATAACCCACAAATACCGTTGTTGTTCAGTCACTAAGTCATATCCAACTCCTTTATGACCCCATGGGCTGTAACCTGCCGGGCTCCTATGTTCATTAGATTTCCCAGACAAGAGTACTGGAGTGGGTTGCCATTTCCTTTGCCAGGGGGATCTTCCTGACCCAGGCATTGAACCTGCATTTCCTGCATTTCAATTGAATTATTTACCACTGAGCCACCAGGGCAGCCCTTTCTAAAGTTTACATTGTAATTAACTGAATTGTACCTTTACCTCTGTAAGATGCAGTTTCCTTTTCAATAATCAGGAAATAATAATAATACCTGTTTAACAGATTTATTGAGAGGAGTTCTTATGTTAAAGTTTGTAACACTCTCAATACAGAGTAGTATAGCATACAGCAGTAACTACTCTGTAAATGAAGTGTACACAGACATTTGTCCAAAGTTATTTTTCATTTTCTGTGAGAAAAAGTAGTACGGGCATAAATATGATCAAGTAATTAATTACTCAGGTCTTACATGTATATGTTGCAATGGCATGTGCAGTAGTTGAAATAGCATGGATATTTAATGTATCAACATGGAAATATGTTTCTTTTAAATTATTAGCTAAATAAAGTTTGGAAACTATGATAAACTTTGCTTTTAGTGTAAAAATATGTTGGTGTATGTTCAGTTACATATGCATGTGTACGTGTGTAAAATGAATTTTAAAGATTGTATACTAATATGTTGATTCCATGTTTTATTTTAATTTATCTGATGGAATAACCCTGGCTTTTTCATACCCTTCTGTGTGTGTATGCATGTGTATGTTTACAATGAGAATGTATTTTCTTACAAATTACAAGACAGCTACTTGGGTTCATTAATTTTAAAATAAAAACATATTAGCATTCTCATCTAAAAACTGGCACATATATGAAGACCAAAGTGATGAAAAGCAAGTAGTTATAAAATAGCATACAAGATCTAACTATCCTTACTGACTAGTGTAAAGTCCCATTAAGATATTTTCTTTGTACATGAAGGCATTCTGAAACAATGGGAATACAGAGGGAAGGTGTACACGCATTGCTGTGATGCTCAATCAGAGAACATCAGTTTGCTAAGAATTCAGTCAGAAAACCAGGCTAACAGCAGGTTTACCACACAAGAGCACAGGCCAAACTTCCGCAGTTTTGGCATGTAGAGTATTTTGGAGGCTAAGATGACAGAACTGCTCATAAAACCATCTGCTATTTACTGATCCATCTGTTGGTCAGCAGAGAGCTTTTAGAACCCAAGAAAACTTTCAGTCTGAGAAACAGCACAATTTCATTTTTTTTAATTGAAAAAATAGCATTAATGTTTTACACAGTCAATATTTGATTACTGCAGACCACACAATATCAGTTTGTTCTCATTATGATTGTCATGATTTATAAATAAGAAAATCTAGCATCACATTCATTTGCTTAGAACTTATACATGAATTCATTAATTAGAGATTCCTAATATATGAGGAAATAATATTTGGTTAAGCACTTTTTTTGAACAGTATTGTGCTGCCCAAATATCAGATGAAGTTATTTTTTTTTAATATTCTCATCTGACTATGTGGCTATGTAATTCAGTAAGATAAACATCAGATCTTTAACAATTTTCACATGTCTTAAGAAAATTAAGATGAGAGATGACAGAAGCTTTTGTTATTTATAAAACTATAAATGACATAGTTATAAAATTAAGAGGTTCAATTTTAAAGGTTGGAGTTCAATGCCTACACATTCTTATAATATTTTATTAGATTATTTAGTTTTATTGTTATTATTCATTTGCTCAGTCATGTCTGACTCTTTGCAACCCCATGGACTACAGCATGCGAGGCTTCCTTATCATTTACCATCTCCCAGGACTTGCTCAAACTCAGGTCCATTGAGTTGACTATGCCATCCAACCATCTCATCCTCTATTTTCCCCTTCTCTTCCTGCCCTCAATCTTTCCTAGCATCAGGGTCTTTTCTAATGAGTCAGCTCTTTGCATCAGGTGGACAAAGTATTGGAGTTTCAGCTTCAGCATCAGTCTTTCCAATGAATATTCAGGATTGATTTCCTTTAGGATTGACTGGTTTCATCTGCTTGCAGTCCAAGGGACTCAAGTGTCTTCTCCAACTCCCCAGTTCAAAAGCATCAATTCTTTGGTTCTCAGTCTTCTTTATGTTCCAGTTCTCACATTCATACATTCCACTGGAAAAAGTATAGCTTTGACTACATGTATTTTTGTTGGCAAAGTATTGTCTCTGCTTTATAATACACTGTTTAGGTTTGTCATATCTTTTCTTCCAAGGGCCAAGTGTCTTTTAATTTCATGGCTTCAGTCATCATCTGCAGTGATTTTGGAGCCCAAGAAAATAAAGTCCGTCATTGTTTAATTGTTGTCCCATCTATAGCAAATAGATGAAGGATGCCATGATCTTAGTTTTTTGAATTGGGTTTTAGGCCACTTTTTCCACCCTCCTTTTTCACTTTCATCAAAAAACTCTTCAGTTCCTCTTCACTTTCTGCCATAAGGGTGGTATCATCTACTTATCTGAGGTTACTGATATTTCTCCTTGCAATCTTGATTCCAGCTTGTGTTTCATCCAACCCAGCAATTCGCATGATGTACTCGGCATAGAAGTTAAATAAGCTAGGTGACAATATACAGCCTTGATGTACTCCTTTCCCAATTTGGAACCATTACATTGTTCCATGTCCAGTTCTAACTGTTGATCCTTGACCTATGTACAGTTTTTCCAGGAGGCAGGTAAGGTGGTCTGGTATTTCCATCTCTAAGAATTTTCCACAGTTTGTTGTGATCCACACAGTCAAAGGCTTCAGTGTAGCCAATGAAGCAGAAGTAGATGTTTTTTTTTTCTGGAATTCTCTTGCTTGTTCTATGATCCAACAGATGTTGGCAGTTTGATTTCTGGTTCCTCTGCCTTTTCTAAATCCAGCTTGAACATCTGGAAGTTTTCAGTTTATGTACTGTTGAAACCTAGCTGGGAGAATTTTGAGCATTACTTTGCTAGTGTGTGAGATAAGTGCAATTGTGCAGCAGTTTGAACATCCTTTGCCATTGCCTTTATTTGTGATTGGAATGAAAACTCACCTTTTCCAGTCCTTTGGCTACTGCTGAGTTTTCCAAATTTGCTGGCATGTTAAGTGCTGCACTTTCACAGCATCATCTTTTAGGATTTGAAATAGCTCTGCTGAAATTCCATGACCTCCAATATCTTTGTTTGTAATGATGCTTCCTAAGGCCCACTCAACTTCACACTCCAGGATGGCTAGCTCTAGGTGAGTGGTCACATCATTGTGGTTATCTGGGTCAGTAACATCTCTTTTATATAGTTCTTCTGTGTATTCTTACCACCTCTTCTTAATTTAGTTTTATAGTAATACAAAATTATCTTTTCTTACAAAATTGAACACTTGGTACAAAGTTCAAAAAATTATAAAAAAACAAATACTTTAAAATGTAATACACATGTGTAATCAGATGTTTGTAGTCTATACCAATTTTTCTCCTTCTACAATTAGCACTAACGATGTTTATTCAAAATAAAAACAGGTAAGGTCACCTCATTCTTTTAAAATTATGTAGTAGTCCATTGCATCAATTTGCTACAATTATTTAATCAGTAATTAAAGTCATTTAGCTTCTTTAGAATTTTATTATTACAAAAATGCTCCATGAACATTTTTACACAAACAGATTTTCAGGCATTTGTAAGAAAATCTGTTAGATAAATTTCTCAAAGTATTGTTGCTAGTGTATTTCCAATTTGACAAACATTGACAAAGTTTTCTTCAAATTTTTTTATCAACTGACTTTCCTGTTAGCAACTTAACATCAACATCAACAAAATAAGTGGTCAGTATTGTTATTTTCATCAATCAGGCAGTTTTAAGATGGCATTCAATTGTAATTTTATATACATTCATGAGTGAGATTAAAAATTTCTAGTATTTACAACACATTTTTTATATTTATCTTTTCCAATAGTCTACATATTTAGTATAAATACTAAATTACTTTGTAATTTTATGAGTTATTTGTATGTTAAATTGATACTTTATCTGTATTATTATTTGCAAGTATTTTTTCCCAAATCCATTTTTCCTTGGAATTATTCTGAGTTTTCCAAATTTCAGTTTCAATGGAGGTATGCTAAAATTTTATATAATAAAATATCAATTTTTTGTTATTTCTAGTAGCTTTTAGTCATACTTTCAAAGACATTTCACATTTATATTTTTTTCTGTATACTCTTTCAGTATATTCTTATTGGACTTATTTTTAAGAAAAAAATCATCAATCCATTTTAAATAATTTGAAGATAAGTTGACTTTACAGATTCAGTTATTTCTTCCAGTATGACAAATGAGTTGTCTCAAAAATTGTTTGAATAATCTATCTTTTCCTCACAGCTTTAGAAGTATATCTGGACTTAGTTCTAGATTTTTCCATCAATCAACATAACAGGCTATAAATGCACTAGATACATTGTTTTAATATTTTGAATGTCATAATATTTTTAATGACTGGAAAGTTACATCTTATACATTAGTCCTTTTAAATGAACTTTTCTGATTAATTTTCCTCTATGTCCATTAAATCTTAAGAAAATCCTGCTGATATAACTCTTTGTATCAACATATATTAATTTAGGGAAATATAAAAATGCTATTAATCAAAATGTTAATATCCAAAAACATGTAGGCCTTTCATCTTGTTTAATTCTTCCCTATTGTCCCTCATTAGCCACAAAAGTGAATTTTAACCCAGAGGACCTTATAAATTTTTAAGTAATTATAGTTTTGATTTCCTTCCTCATGAGTTATTTTTAAATCTTAATATCATGCTTTTTCCCTCTTCAGAATGCTTAGCTTTTTATGGATATTTTTGCCAGGTTTACACTTTTATTTTGCATGGGTAAAGAAATACAATTAATTTATATATACATGTATTGTACCTAGAATCTATCAGAATTCTCTTATCATTCCCATATGTTCTCATCATTTCACTATACTTTTCCTTACTGTTCTATTCTCCTTATTTTCTAATTTCTTGAATGAACAATTAAAATATATCCATTTTAAGAAGAAATTTAACTGAAAAGTCTTACTTTTCCCATAATTTTCATTTTTATTTATTCTAACTGCATAGATCACTATCTTACTTAGCTTTCAGATAAACTATCCATAGTTAGGAAGTTATGCAGAATTCAAAATTACCATTTGCCCTTAGGAAGTATTTCTTGATTCTGACATTGTATATTCCATACAGTACATTTGTCTTCACTGTAATTCCAGAGGTTAGCATAATTTATTTTTTGAATTGAGATGACTTTCTAACAATATCTTTTAAAAAATACTTAACATTTTCTTCCCTTTCACCTTTGAATAGTAAATTTAGAACAAAAAACTTTCATTGAATTCCAGCATAATTTGGAAATATTGACATTATCAACCTATGCCTAATACAAAAAAATGTTTATTTTGTCCTCAAATCTATTAGTCCCATTTTATTCTATGACGTACTAAAGCCTTCTTCTCAATTTTCTTTTCAGTTTTTAATGTTTTTGAATTTTTTGTGATGTTGAGACAGCTAAAGAATATTATTGAACCATTTTATGTTAGAACTTTGATGATAATGTCACTTTTTTAAAATATTAATTGCAATCCATTTTTGTTCTTTTGTCTCATCTCTAACATTTGTGGAAATTTTAACTCCTTACAAAACTTTTATTTTTCTATTTGTTTTAGCATTTTTACTGACATTTTTGTCTCCTTTCTGTCTTTTTTGTGTTACTCTGTCTCCTCATTTTCCTTCTATTTCCTCTTTTTCTTCTGTAAGCTAGCCTTCTTTCCAGTCATTTTATGTCGACTTACTTTGTGTCTTTTCCAAAGAGAATATTCTCTGTCAAATGTTAGCAGGCAATATCAAGATTTTAGGAGTTTATTATATATGTGTATATAGATTAGGAAAATTGTTGATGGTCTCCCTAATCTTACAGTCTTTCTTCTTATAGACTCTGACCATCACAGCTGACTTTGAATATACATATATTTTTTTAACCTCCGGCCACTTCTCTTTCTACATAAATTGGACGGCCAGATCCAGCATTCCCTAACCATTGGGAGTATTTTCCCTTGCCACTGTCTTTCAGAGTCATCCCTCAGTGGAACAGCTGTGGAGAGGCTTTCCCTTTCTAACTTGCACATGTCTATCAAGCTAGGTCATCTGTGAACCAAGTGTGAACTTTCCTTCCTTCATCAATTTATTGCTGGGAGAAATATCAATAACCTCAGATATGCAGATGACACCATCCTTATGGCAGAAAGTGAAGAGGAACTAAAAAGCCTCTTGATGAAAGTGAAAGAGGAGAGTGAAAAAATTGGCTTAAAGCTCAACATTCAGAAAACGAAGATCATGGCATCTGGTCCCATCACTTCATGGGAAATAGATGGGGAAACAGTGGAAACAGTGTCAGACTTTATTTTTCTGGGCTCCGAAATCACTGCAGATGGTGACTGCAGCCATGAAATTAAAAGATGCTTACTCCTTGGAAGGAAAGTTATGACCAACCTAGATAGCATATTCAAAAGCAGAGACATTACTTTGCCAACAAAGTTTCGTCTAGTCAAGGTTATGGTTTTTCCTGTGGTCATGTATGGATGTGAGTGTTGGACTGTGAAGAAGGCTGAGCATCGAAGAATTGATACTTTTGAATTGTGGTGATGGAGAAGCCTCTTGAGAGTCCTTTGGACTGAAAAGAGATCCAACCAGTCCATTCTGAAGGAGATCAGCCCTGGGATTTCTTTGGAAGGAATGATGCTAAAGCTGAAACTCCAGTACTTTGGCCACTTCATGTGAAGAGTTGACTCACTGGAAAAGACTCTGATGCTGGGAGGGATTGGGGGCAGAAGGAGAAGGGGACGACAGAGGATGAGATGGCTGGATGGCATCACTGACTTGATGGACATGAGTCTGAGTGAACTCTGGGAGTTCGTGATGGACAGGGAGGCCTGGAGTGCTGCGACTCATGGGGTCACAAACAGTTGGACACAATTGAGCGACTGAATTGAACTGAACTCCTTCATCAGTTGGTTGTAAAAGATTCCCCATGTAGGCTTATGTGTGAGCTGAAGGAAGACCATGGCCATAACATTACTGAATGACACAAGGATCTACTACACACTCCAGGAGCTCACTCTCCTCTGATTCTATTTATCTTACAGTTCCATAATTGTCATTTCTAATTTACAGTAGCCTTTCTTTGAGCCTGACTGATCCTAGGATTTTTGAGTCCTGACAAAATCTAGGTCATGATAGGCAGTTGTGGCCATATGGTCACTTGATACCACATGGTCAGTCATTTCATTTTCACTGAAACTCAGTAACAATGGTCATTTTGTTTGTTTGTTTGTTTGTCTTTTTCATTTGTTTGTTTGTTTGTTTAAATGTATATAAGTCTGTGCTTCAAATGCTTAGTATGTCTCTGGAAATCTAGGGGTCTTATATTGTGATCTTCTCTTAGAGACATGCTGTATACTCCACTTGGCAATTTTTCACATTGTTGATACATCTAATACTAGAGGATCTGCCATTTGTTATAGTTTGTTCAGTACTTCTTGTACTGAAACTTGAACCTACTGCAGAACATTTTCCTATTCTGGGCCCCATACAGCTCAGGCAAGATTGTATCTCACCTTTTATGGTTTGTGTCTCATCTTATGGTACATGTATATAGCCCATTGCATATTACCCCTTTTTTAAAATTTTATTATGTATGATTTAGTTACCATTGTTACAGGAGAGGAATATATTAGTTTGGTGGTGATTTTTTTTCATGTTGGTTCTGAAATCAAAGACACTTGGTTGAATTCTTGGCTCTACCATTTATTGTGTGAATTTGGACAAGTTTTAAACCTTTTAGAGGTCAGTTTTCTCATCTCTAAAATGGAAATAGCAGTCATTATCACCCACAATTTCTGTGAAGATTGAAATAATTCACATGAAACACTTATCACAGCAGCTTCAATGGGATTAGGTGTTCAACAAAAGGCACCTTCTAACATTCATAGCATGTTCCTCTGAAAAGTGTTGATGCTCCTCAAAACTAAACATTCTTTCCTGAAATTAGGTTGCAAGGTGAGCTCCTGATACCTCTGTGCGGGTGGATTATCAGTTTCTTACATTGTCATTTCCATTGCCTAAGACCAGAGACTGTTGTAGGGATCAAATTTCTCATTATGAACCATATTTTACCCCTTTGAAAGGGTAAGGTGGAAGGCTTACTTTTGGCAAAAATATAAAATCAGGTTTCTGAATGAAAAGTAGTTTGGCTCTTTTCAAATCTCAGATGCCACCAGACAGAGGCTGATAAATCTTATGTAGCTAGAAACCTGGAATGAGATGATGTTGGTTTAATTTGGGAAAATAAAATAGAATGAGGTCAAAACAAAAGTGATTTCACATGGTGGGCAGGACTTATGTGGGATTGTTACTCAACCAGTAGTACAGGCTTAATATGTACATATAAATAAAATGATCTAGATAAGCTCAAGAATAATATATTTCAAAGATTAGTTATGTACAAATTTGATATTCGAGGGGGGACATGATCCAAGTCTTTTGATGTCATCTTCCAGAATTACCTTTCAACAATATGTCCTTAGTTCCTCTGTGAAATCTTCCTACCCCAAGAAAGCCATCCATTCTGTGATGATGGGAGTGTGATAGACATTGTGCAATTGATAGCCACATGGCCACACGTGACTGTTGAACACTTTGAATATGGCTAATGCACCTGGCATTATGGTTCTATGAAGACCTACAAGACCTTTTAGAACTAACACCCAAAAAAGATGTCCCTTTCATTACAGGGGACTGGAATGCAAAAGTAGGAAGTTAAGAAACACCTGGAGTAATAGGTAAATTTGGCCTTGGAATACACAATGAAGCAGGGCAATGACTGATAGAGTTTTGCCAAGAAAATGCACTGGCAATAGCAAACACCCTCTTCCAACAACACAAGAGAAGACTCTACACATGGACATCACCAGATGGTCAACACCGAAATCAGATTGATTATATTCTTTGCAGAATATAATTCAACAAAAACAAGACTAGGAGCTGACTGTGGCTCAGATCATGAGCTCCTTATTAGCAAATTCAGACTTAAATTGAAGAAAGTAGGGAAAACCATTAGACCATTCAGGTATGACCTAAATCAACTCCCTTATGATTATACAGTGGAAGTGAGAAATAGATTTAAGGGCCTAGATCTGATAGATAGAGTGCCTGATGAACTATGGACTGAACTTTGTGACATTGTACAGGAGACAGGGATCAAGACCATCCCCATGGAAAAGAAATGCAAAAAAGCAAAATGGCTGTCTGGGGAGGCCTTACAAATAGCTGTGAAAAGAAGAGAAGCCAAAAGCAAAGGAAAAAAGGAAAGATATAAGCATCTGAATGCAGAGTTCCAAAGAATAGCAAGAGATAAGAAAGCCTTCCTCAGCAATCAATGCAGAGAAATAGAGGAAAACAACAGAATGGAAAAGACTAGAGATCTCTTGAAGAAAATCAGAGATACCAAGGGAACATTTCATGCAAAGATGGGCTCGTTAAAGGCAGAAGTCGTATGGACCTAACAAAGCAGAAGATATTAAGAAGAGGTGGCACAAATACACAGAAGAACTGTACAAATAAGATCTTCATGACCCAGATAATCATGATGGTGTGATCACTCATCTAGAGCCAGATATCCTGGAATGTGAAGTCAAGTGGGCCTTAGAAAGCATCACTATGAACAAAGCTAGTGGAGGTGACGGAATTCCAGTTGAGCTTTTTCAAATCCTGAAAGATGACCCAGTGAAAGTGCTGCACTCAATATGCCAGCAAATTTGGAAAACTCAGCAGTGACCACAGGACTAGGTCAGTTTTCATTCCAATCCTAAAGAAAGGCAATGCCAAAGAATGCTCAAACTACCACATAATTGCACTCATCTCACATGGTAGCAAAGTAATGCTCAAAATTCTCCAAGCCAGGCTTCAGCAATACGTGAACCATGAACTGCCTGATGTTCAAGCTAGTTTTAGAAAAGGCAGAGGAACCAGAGATCAAATTGCCAACATCTGCTGGATCATGGAAAAAGCAAGAGAGTTCCAGAAAAAACATCTATTTCTGCTTTATTGACTATGCCAAAGCATTTGGCTGTGTGGATAATGACAAACTGTGGAAAATTCTGAAAGAGATGGGAATACCAGACCACCTGACCTGCCTCTTGAGAATTTGTATGCAGGTCAGGGAGCAATAGTTAGAACTGGACATGGAACAAAAGACTGGTTCCGAATAGGAAAAGGAGTACGTCAAGGCTGTATATTGTCACCCTGCTGAGTTAACTTATATGCAGAGTACATCATGAGAAATGCTGGATTGGAAGAAACACAAGCTGGAACCAATATTGCCGGGAGAAATATTAATAACCTCAGATATGCAGATGACAGCACCCTTATGGCAGAAAGTGAAGAGGAACTAAAAAGCCTCTTGATGAAAGTGAAAGAGGAGAGTGAAAAAGTTGGCTTAAAACTCAACATTCAGAAAACTAAGATCATGGCACCCGGTCCCATCACTTCATGGGAAATAGACGGGGAAAAAGTGGAAACAGTGTCAGACTTTACTTTTTGCGGCTCTAAAATCACTGCAGATGGTGACTGCAGCCATGAAATTAAAAGATGCTTACTCCTTGGAAGGAAAGTTATGACCAACCTAGATAGCATATTCAAAAGCAGAGACATTACTTTGCCAACAAAGTTTCGTCTAGTCAAGGCTATGGTTTTTCCTGTGGTCATGTATGGATATGAGAGTTGGACTGTGAAGAAAGCTGAGCACCAAAGAATTGATGCTTTTGAACTGTGGTATTGGAGAAGACTCTTGAGAGTCCCTTGGACTGCAAGGAGATCCAACCAGTCCATTCTGAAGGAGATCAGCCCTGGGATTACTTTGGAAGGAATGATGCTAAAGCTGAAACTCCAGTACTTTGGCCACCTCATGTGAAGAGTTGACTCACTGGAAAAGACTCTGATGCTGGGAGGGATTGGGGGCAAGAGGAGAAGGGGATGACAAAGGATGAGATGGCTGGATGGCATCACTGACTCGATGGACATGAGTCTGAGTGAACTCCAGGAGTTGGTGATGGACAGGGAGGCCTGGAGTGCTGCAATTCATGGAGTCCCAAAGAGTTGGACAGGACTCAGCGACTGAACTGAACTGAACTGAATGCACCTGGCAATTTAAATGTTTATTTTATTTAAATTTCAATTTAAACAGCCACATATGGTCAGTGGCCTGTTGTACTGGACAGCACAGTTCTGAATCTCTGATCTACTCTCCTGGAGCTTTTCTGATACTACTACATTTTCTTTATCCATTCACTGGTCAGTGGACACAGGTTGTTTCTATGCCTTGGCTACTGTGAATAGTGATGCAATGAACATAGGGGTGGTAATATATCTTTGAGATTTTGATTTAATTTCTTTAGAGTAAATATCTAGCAGTGGGATGAGTCATATGGTAATTCTGTTTTTAATATTTTGAAGACTCTATAATGTTTTCCATAGCAATGTCACTATTTTGCCTTCCGATCAACACTGTTCAACACTACCAACACCCAATGCTTACCTTTCCTTTTTTTTTTTTTTTCCTTCCTACAACAAATCTTTTATTATTATTATTTACTTTACAACATTGTATTGGTTTTGCCATGCATCAACATGCATCCTTTTTTGACAGTAGTAATCCTAATAGTTATGATGGTGTATCATGTGGTTTAGGTTTTCATTTCCCTGATGATTAGTTATGTTGAGAGTTTTTCATATTTCTTAGGCCATTCTATGTCTTCTTTAGAGAAATATCATGCAAAAGATTAAGGATTCCTCTTAAACCATGCACAGAAGTCAACTCAACATAGATTATAAAGTTAAAGACAAGCCATGGAACTATAAAACATTTAGAAGAAAATATAGAGGAATAGCTTCATGATGTTGTTCAGTCACTAAATTGTGTTTGAGTCTTTGCGACTCCAAGGACTTCAGCACTCCAGGCTCCCCTGTCCTTAACTATCTCTTGGAGTTTGCTCAGACTCATGTCCACTGAGTCGGTGATACCATCCAAACATTTTAGTCTTTGTTGCCCCCTTCCCCTCTGCCTTCAATCTTTCCCGGCATCAGTCTTTTTCAATAAGTCAGCTCTTCACATCAGGTAGCCTAAGTATTGGAGTTTCAGCCTTAGCATCAGTCCTTCCAATGAATATTCAGCGTTGATTTCTTTAGGATTGACTGGTTGGATCTCCTTGCTGTCCAAGGGACTCTGAAGAGTCTTCTCCAGCACCACAATTAAAAAAAAAAAAATCAATTCTTCAGCCCTCAGCCTTCTTTATTGTCCAACTCTCACATCCGTACATGACTATTGGAAAAACCATAGCTTTGACTTTATGGACTTTTGTTAGCAAAGTGACATCTCTGCTTTTTAATATGCTGCCTAGGTTTGCCCTGGCTTTTCTTCTAAGGTGTTAAGTGTCTTTTAATTTCCTGGTTGTCATCACCATCCACAGTGATTTTGGAGCCCAGGGAAATACAGTGTCACTATTTCCACTTTTTCCCCATGGATTTGTCATGAAATGATGTGACTGGATGCCATGATCTTAGTTTTTTGAATGATGAATTTTAAGCCAGGTTTTTCACTCTCCTCTTTTGTTCTCATCAATGGGCTCTTTAGTTTCTCTTCACTTACTGCCATTATATGTGAACTTGTTAATATTTCTCATGACATTGGTATTAGCAGCAGTTGCCTGGATGTGACAACAAAAGCATAGGCAACAAAAATAACAAATATAAACACGTGATGTCCATCAAACTAAAAAGTAAAGAAAATAATCAACAGAGTAAAAAGCGACCTATTACATTTAAAACGTTTAAAATCATGTATCTGATAAGAGGTTAATCTCCAAAATATATCAGAACCTCCTACAATGCAACATAATAATAATAATAATAACTTGATTGAGACTGACCACCAAAGTACCTAAATATGATAATTTTTATCCCCAAAGGCTAACTACCCAACATGAGCTTTTGCTTATTTCAAGTATGTTTATTCTAATTTCATGTTCAGGGGACTGTCTAGTGAAAATAGTGTAATGGCAGATCCTGGCCATGATTCTTTTATTAATTAATTAATTCTTTATTTTTGCACTCAACCCCAATTTATATTGAGGTGTTAATAATAATTATGCTTTGAATTTAGGAGCATTGATGCTAACTAGAACTCTTTGTCCAGTCCTTTAAATAGTTGGATTCCCCTTTCCCTACTGCCCTGCTAACCTAAATTAATGACTGTAGATCCTTTTGGTTCCAGGTTTCAAAACTGATTCAGGTTCATTAACTGGGCAAGGGATTATGCCTTTTTACTTAGGCCACTGTTCACAGCCTGCTAAGCCATCATTCTTGATTTATTTTGTGATACAATTGAGTAATAAGCTTGTGGGTCCATCTGATTTACTTATAGGAATGCTGATTTCTAATAAACATCTCTGTGACCTCTATAAGTACTTAATATCCCTCCTGTGCTTTACCAACTGATTCTTAGTTCTTGCCACAAATTATCATAATTATATTTTCATTGATTCAATTAGTTCAGTACCACCAACTGACCTTTATAATTTCAGAATCCTATCAGACCCATCATTATCTGTGAGTCTAGCTTTGTAATGATGTCTCCTACCACTAGCCATGATCTATAGATGCAAACCACAGATTATATGCACACTTTTTTAGTTCCTGGTATATTTTTGGCTTTAGATTTTGTAGTTCCTTTGGATTATAATCTCTTTAGTCTTTATCAGACAAAACACATCTCTGCTTGGATGTTGTAATTTTATGTTGTGATTTATTCCTAGTTTTAAGCCCAGGGGAGCAGCTTTCTTCATTCGTATGTTTTGAAGTGAAAAGCCTAATAAAAACAGTAGTTTTATTTGTAATATCTAGAAACCAAAGATGAAAGCACTATTCAAAAAACAGGTGTGTAAATAAGCAAATTGCAGTGTGTTAATAGAATTGATTACTATTCAGCAATAAAGCATAGTAAACTCCTGATATATGCAAAACAGGAAACCCAACAGTAGTTTGTCAACTGAAAGAAACCAGATACAGAAAAGTATGGATTATAGAATTTCATCTATAAGAAAATCAAGGACAGTCAAAACTATCATCATTGATAATAGAAGAATTTTGGTTGTGGTCGTGAGGTACTATGGTAATGAAAATGGTTGGAAATGGGAATAAGAGAACTTTCTGAGTTGGAATTATTCTCTATTTTGATTGGGGTAGTGGCTACATGAGTGTATATGTTTATTAAAACTATTTAGTTGTATAATTCAGGTCAGTACATTTTGCTGCATGAAATTTAGTTTTATCAGAACTAAAAATGTTATTTTGATCACTCTAGCTATACACCCATCTGAAAAAGAAAATCTTTCTACACAAATTAAAATACCAAAGAATGAAAAGCACCCAAAGGAACATGTATTAAGGGAAATAATGCTAGCGTACAAAATATTAGTTATGGAACATAATAAAAATTCATTCCTCACACATATAACACCAAAGGGGGAAAAAATCAGGTGTCTTCACTGAGGATTTTGATTCCACTCTGTCTCAGGAATCCTGGCTCCTTCCATTTCATAATCCTGATATCTCAGATTGCTTCTTTCAGTTGCATGGATGGAAAGGCAGAATGTAATAATTGATCTTAGATGCTAGTCCTGAAATTTGTAGTATAAATGACTTCTGCAACTCACATTGGCTAAAATTAATTATATTAATTATATAATGTCTAGATTATGTTGATGGATATAGACGTAGATACAAGCATACATATTGATAAAGACATGAAGAGTCCATCAAAGAAGCTGAATATGTGCTTTTTTGCATGAACAGCAAAGAGAGAAGGTGGAATTTAGTATTTAGCTCTTCTCTACCAGAGGATAGATATATTATCGCTTTTTAAAGTAATACTCATGTTAGAAAGTAATAAAACAAATATGTATTCTCATGCAAACTGAAAGAGGTCTTCCTGCAAATACAAAATTAGTAGCAAATATTTTGATTAATTTAATGGAGAAAAATAAACAAACTTAAAAACCTTGCTTATGTGTTGCCCATCCTGAACCCCCCTCCCACCTCCCTCCCCATACCATCCCTTTGGGTCATCCCAGTGCATCAGCCCTGAGCACCCTGTATCATGCATCAAACCTGGACTGGCGATTCGTTTCACATATGATATTTTACATGTTTCAATGCCATTTTCCCAAATCATCCCACCCTCACCCTCTCCCACAGAGTCCAAAAGAGTATTCAATATATCTGTGTCTCTTTTGCTCTCTCACATACAGGGTTATCATCACCTTCTTTCTAAATTCCATATATATGTGTTAGTATACTGTATTGGTGTTTTTCTTTCTGGCTTACTTCACTCTTATAATAGGCTCCAGTTTCATCCACCTCATTAGAACTGTTTCAAATGTATTCTTTTTAATGGGTGAGTAATATTCCATTGTGTATATGTACCACAGCTTTCTTATTCATTTGTCTGCTGATGGAGATCTAGGTTGCTTCCATGTCCTGGCTATTATAAACAGCGTTGCGATGAACATTGGGGTACACGTGTCTCTTTCGATTCTGGTTTCCTCAGTGTGTATGCAGTGTATGCAGGGGGACTGCTGGGTCATATGGCAGTTCTATTTCCAGTTTTTAGGGAAACTCCACACTGTTCTCCATAGTGGCTGTACTAGTTTGAATTCCCATCAACAGGGTAAGAGGTTTCATGGTGGATTCAAGTCAATGTACAGCAAAACCAATACAATTTTGTAAAGTAAAATAAATAAATAAATTAATTAAAAAAATATATATGGCAAAAAAAAAAACTTGCTTATGAAGAACTGGCAACAAAACAGTATTTAATGTGAACTTAGGAGCAATTAAAATTTATAATTAATTAAAAAATAATAATGTAACTCAGATATTTTTCAATCATGGGGTATGTGGGTATTAGTATTTATATCCTAATTAAGAAACAGATGGCCACTGCTGGTTTTGCTGCCCATTTTATGATGGCCATCTATTCTATTTCCTAGACACCAAAGTTTCCACTACCACTCTGTCATTAATTCTAGTTTTTAATTGAAATGAAATTGACATATAATATTAGATTAGTTTCAGATGTACAACACAGTGACTCAATATTTTTGTACTTTATGAAATGGTCATCAAAATAAGTCTAATTGCCACGTGCTACCATGCAGACCTATTACAATTTTATCGACTATACACCCTATACCGTGCATTACCTTCTTGTGACATTTACCTTATATCTGGAGGCTTGTCTGTCTTAATCCCCTTAATCTCCTTTGCCCATTCTACCAACCCTTTCCCCTCTGACAATCACTGGTTGTATCTATGAGTCTGTCTCTGTTTTGTTGTTTTTTGGATTCCATATATGTGAAATTATATGATATTTGTCTTTCTGTATCTGATTTCATTTATATATTGGCATCAGTTCAGTTCAGTTCATTGAGTCACTCAGTCGTGTCCGACTCTTTGCAACCCCATGAATCGCGGCACGCCAGGCCTCCCTGTCCATCACCAACTCCCGTAGTTCACTGAAACTCATGTCCATTGACTTGGTGATGCCATCCAGCCATCTCATCCTCTGTTGTCCCCTTCTCCTCCTGCCCTCAATCCCTCCCAGCATCAGAGTTTTTCCAATGAGTCAACTCTTCGCATGAGGTGGCCAAAGTATGGAGTTTCAGCCTCAGCATCAGTCCTTCCAGTGAACAACCAGGACTGGTCTCCTTTAGGATAGACTGGTTGGATCTCCTTGCAGTCCAAGGGACTCTCAAGAGTCTTCTCCAACACCACAGTTCAAAAGCATCAATTATTTGGTGCTCAGCTTTCTTCACAGTCCAACTCTCACATCCATACATGACCACTGGAAAAACCTTAGCCTTTACTAGACAGACCTTTGTTGGCAAATTAATATCTCTGCTTTTGAATATGCTATTTAGGTTAGTCATAAATGTCCTTCCAAAGAGTAAGTGTCTTTTAATTTCATGGCTGCAATCACCATCTGCAGTGATTTTGGAACCCAAAAATATAAAGTCTGACACTGTTTCCACTGTTTTCCCATCTATTTGCATGAAGTGATGGGACCAGATGCCATGATCTTAGTTTTCTGAATTTGAGCTTTAAGCCAACATTTTTATTCTCCTTTTTCACTTTCATCAAGAGGCTTTATAGTTCTTCTTCACTTTCTCCTATAAGGGTGGTGTCATCTGCATATCTGAGGTTATTGATATTTTTCCAGGCAATCTTGATTCCAGATTGTGCTTCTTCCAGCCCAGTATTTCTCATGATGTACACTGCATATGAATTAAATAAGCAGGGTGACAACATACAGCCTTGACGTACTCCTTTTCCTATTTGGAACCAGTTTGTTGTTCAACATCCAGTTCTAACTGTTGCTTCCTGACCTGCATATAGGTTTCTCAAGAGGCAGGTCAGGTGGTCTGGTATTCCCATCTCTTTCAGAATTTTCCACAGTTTCTTGTGATCCACACAGTCAAAGGCTTTGGCATAGTCAATAAAGCAGAAATAGATGTTTTTCTGGAACTCTCTTGTTTTTCCATGATCCAGTGGATGTTGGCAATTTGATCTCTGGTTCCTCTGCCTTTTTGAAAACCAGCTTGAACATCTGGAAGTTCACGGTTCACGTATTGCTGAAGCCTGGCTTGGAGAATTTTGAGCATTACTTTACTAGCGTGTGAGATGAGTGCAATTGTGTGGTAGTTTGAGCATTCTTTGGCATTGTCTTTCTTTGGGATTGGAATGAAAACTGAGTTTTCCAGTCCTGTGGTCACTGCTGAGTTTTCCAAATTTGCGGGCATATTGAGTGTAGCACTTTCACAGCATCATCTTTCAGGATTTGAAACAGCTCAACTGGAATTCCATCACCTCCACTAGCTTTGTTCGTAGTGATGCTTTCTAAGGCCCACTTGACTTCACATTCCAGAATGTCGGGCTCTAGATGAGTGATCACACCATCATGATTATCTGTGTCGTGAAGATCTTTTTAGTACAGTTCTTCTCTGTATTCGTGCCACCTCTTCTTAATATCTTCTGCTTCTGTTAAGTCCATACCATATCTGTCCTTCATAGCCCATCTTTGCATGAAATGTTCCCTTGGTATCTCTGATTTTCTTGAAGAGATCTCTAGCCTTCCCCATTCTGTTGTTTTCCTCTATTTCATTGCATTGTTTGCTGAGGAAGGCTTTCTGATCTCTTCTCACTATTCTTTGGAACTCCTCGTTCAAATGGAAATATCTTTCCTTTTCTCCTTTGCTTTTAACTTCTCTTCTTTTCATAGCTATTTGTAAGGCCTCCTCTGACAGCCATTTTGCTTTTTTGCATTTCTTTTCCATGGGGATGGTCTTGATCCCTGTCTCCTGTACAATGTCATGAATCTCTGTCCATAGTTCATCACGTACTCGGTCTATCAGATCTAGGCTCTTTAAGCATCAGATCAGATCAGATCAGTCACTCAGTCGTGTCTGACTCTTTGCGACCCCATGAATCGCAGCACGCCAGGCCTCACTGTCCATCACCAACTCCCGGAGTTCACTCAGACTCACGTCCATCGAGTCAGTGATGCCATCCAGCCATCTCATCCTCTGTCTTCCTCTTCTCCTCTTGCCCCCAATCCCTCCCAGCATCAGAGTCTTTTCCAATGAGTCAACTCTTGACATGAGGTGGCCAGAGTACTGGAGTTTCAGCTTTAGCATCATTCCTTCCAAAGAAATCCCAGGGCTGATCTCCCTTAGAATGGACTGGTTGGATCTCCTTGCAGTCCAAGGGACTCTCAAGAGTCTTCTCCAACACCACAGTTCAAAAGCATCAATTCTTTGGCAATCAGCCTTCTTCATAGTCCAACTCTCACATCCATACATGACCACAGGAAAAATCATAGCCTTGACTAGACGAGCCTTTGTTGGCAAAGTAATGTCTCTGCTTTTGAATATGCTATCTAGGTTGGTCATAACTTTCCTTCCGAGGAGTAAGTATCTTTAAATTTCATGGCTGCAGTCACCATCTGCAGTGATTTTGGAGCCCAGAAAAATAAAGTCTGACACTGTTTCCACTTTTTCATCCCCATCTGTTTGCCATGAAGTGATGGTTTGGATGCCATGATCTTAGTTTTCTGAATGTTGAGCTTAAGCCAACTTTTTTACTCTCCTCTTTCACTTTCATCAAGAGGCTTTTTAGTTCTTCACTTTCTGCCGTAAGGGTGGTATCATCTGCATATCTGAGGTTATCAATATTTCTCCCAGCAATCTTGATTCCAGCTTGTGCTTCATCAGGCCCAGCGTTTCTCGCAATGTACTCTGCATATAAGTTAAATAAGCAGGGTGACAATATATAGCCTTGACGTACTCCTTTCCTGATTTGGAACCAGTTTGTGGTTCCATGTCCAGTTCTAACTGTTGCTTCCTGACCTGCATACAAATTTCTCAAGAGGCAGATCAGGTCATCTGGTATTCCCATCTCTTTCAGAATTTTCCACAATTGATTGTGATCCACACAGTCAAAGGCTTTGGCATAGTCAGTAAAGCAGAAATAGATGTTTTTCTGGAACTCTCTTGCTTTTTCCATGATCCAGCGGATGTTGGCAATTTGATCTCTGGTTCCTCTGCCTTTTCTAAAACCAGCTTGAACATCTGGAAGTTCATGGTTCACATATTGCTGAAGCCTGGCTTGGAGAATTTTGAGCATTACTTTACTAGCATGTGAGACGAGTGCAATTGTGCGGTAGTTTGAGCATTCTTAGGCATTGCCTTTCTTTGGGATTGGAATGAAAACTGAGTTTTCCAGTCCTGTGGTCACTGCTGAGTTTCACAAATTTGCTGGCATACTGAGTGCAGCACTTTCACAGCATCATCTTTCAGGTTTTGAAATAGCTCAATTGGAATTCCGTCACCTCCACTAGCTTTGAAATCACTGCATATGGTAATTGCAGCTATGAAATTAAAAGACACTTACTCCTTGGAAGGAAAGTTATGACCAACCTAGATAGCATATTCAAAAGCAGAGACATTACTTTGCCAACAAAGGTCCATCTAGTTAAGGCTATGGTTTTTCCAGTGGTCATGTATGGATGTGAGAGTTGGACTGTGAAGAAAGCTGAGTGCCAAAGAATTGATGCTTTTGAACTGTGGTGTTGGAGAAGACTCTTGAGAGTTCCTTGGACTGCAAGAAGATTCAACCAGTCCATTCTAAGGGAGATCAGTCCTGGGTGTTTTTGGAAGGACTGATGGTAAAGCTGAAACTTCAATATTTTGGCCACCTCATGTGAAGAGTTGATTCATTGGAAAAGACTCTGATGCTGGGAGGGATTGGGGGCAGGAGGAGAAGGGGACAACAGAGGATGAGATGGCTGGATGGCATCACCGACTCGATGGAAGTGAGTTTGAATGAATTCCAAGAGTTGGTGATGAACAGGAAGGCCTGGCGTGCTGCGATTCATGGGGTCACAAAGAGTCGGACATGACTGAGTGACTGAACTGACCTGAACTGAACTGAATTATCTTCTTTTAATTAACTTTACTACTTTTGCTTTTTACCCTTTATACTCATTTTATAAGTTATTGAGCCATTGCCCTTATTATTTATCTTTTCAACTGAGATTTTTACTTGTGTGTGTTTTCTTATTCTTAATTACTGCCTTTTCTCTTAGCTTAGAGAAGTTCTTATAACATGTTTTGTAAGGCCAACTTCGTGGTAATAAACTCCTTTACCTTTTGCTTATCTATAAAACACTTACTCTTTTCTTCAATTCCAAATCATGACCTGCTGAGTACAGAATTTGTGGTTGTCCGTTTCTTCCTTTGAGCAGTTTAATATGTCATGACAATTCTTAAAAATCTGTTGATAGACTTATGAGACTCTCCTTGCCTTTAATATGATGTTTTTCTCTAGCAGATTTTAAGATTCTCTCTTGACCCTTAAATTTTATAATTTTATTTATACTCTGTCTCAGTGTGTTTCTTTTTGTGTTTATCGAATTTGGAACTCTCTGGGCTTCCTGGATCTAGATGTCTGTTTCTGTTCTCAGATTAGGGACATTTTCAGCCACTATTTTTTTAGTTTCTTTGCCTCTCTTCTTCTATGGGACCCCTATAATGTGGATGTTTTTCTGCTTGATGTCCCAGAGGTCCCTTAAGGCATTCTAACTTTTTTGTAATTACTTTTTTTAATTCCCTTGCTCTGTCTGGGCACTTTCCATTGCTTGCCATTCAGTTTGCTAGTTTGTGCTTCTATTTTATCCATTATGCTGTTGAATCCCTCTAGTGTATTTTTCTAGTGCAAATATAACTTACGTTTGGTACTTTCTTAGATTTCGTATCTCTGTTTTTGCAGATTTTAATGTACTCATCTATTCTTCTCCTGTGACCAATCTGCATCTTTACTATAATTTCTTTGAATTCTTTGTCAAATCGGTGGCTTCTTCATTTTATTAAGGTATTTCTCTCAGGGTGCTTACCCATCCCAATTCTGCAAAGGGTGCTGGGTGTGCCAAAACCTGCCAGTATTCTAAGGGAAGGAATCTCCCTTAGCACATTTTTTGTTGTTGTTTAGTCACTAAATTTTATCCTACTCTTTGTGACACCATGGACTGCAGCCTGCCAGGCTCCTCTGTCTGTGGGATTCCCCAGCCATTTCTTTCTCCAGGGGAGTCGTCCCAACCCAGGGATTGAACTTGCATCTCCTGCTTGGTAGGTAGATTTTTACCTCTGAGCCACCTGGGAAGCCCTGTTTCAGGCTGTTTGGATGCCAAACCCTCAGGCAGCAGCTTTTTAAGGGTGCAGATATTTACAGTCCTTTGGGGCTGCAGTTTTAATTCCTGTTATCTTCCAGACCAGGGGATCTGGATATGTCCCCTGAGTGACAGTTAGCAAAAATCAGGATTCTTAATGAGTGTGAAAACTTGTTTCTGGGGAATCTTGTCAAGCTGTATGGAGGTCAAGGGCATGTGCAAAGATGATGTTTCCTTGCTTATGAACCCTGGGAGCATGCCCTAAGCCTTTAGGCCTGTGGGAAACCTGAGGCCTGTTCCTCTAGGTGAAGCCCCAGGCTAGTTAAGTAGACTTTATTAACAGGAAGACTGGGAATATGTTTCAGTTTGCTATCTCTACTGTGCCCTGGGGTGGCATTCTACAGAGAACTATCTTTCCAGTTGTTTCAGTTCCTTAGAGCTCAGGATAGCAGCTCCCTTGCAGTCAGGGCCAGTTGATCAGTTGATGTCCTCTGAGTGGATTGTGTACACACACTGGCTCTAGCAAGAGAGCTGGAAAGTACAGGGTAGATACTTGTTCTCTTACTTCAGGAATGTCCTAGGAAAATGACTTAATATTGTGCACCTGCAGGCTTCAGCAATGAAGAATACCTCAACTGCACATACGGGCCTTATCTAGGGCACCAGGGAGTGCTGTAGTCTCTCACGTTTGCAGTTTTTAGCCAGGAAGCAGGCCAGGTTTAGCCAAAGTGCTACAGGCCTTCTTGCCTGCCTAGTGAAGCTAAGGAGTGAGGCAGTGCTTTAGTGGCTGGAGCTGTTGCCTTCAGCAAAGTAGGGAGGTAGAGCTGCAACCACCCATCCATTTGTCCAAGCTTGCCCACTTGTCCTAGCAGATTAAGGGGGAAGGTCAACAATGGCATCTGCCTGCACTTCCAGCTCCAGGCAGTGTTTCCATCATGCATCACCCGACTAGTTAGTGCCTTTATATTCACAAATGACTCTCCTTCCCAAATTGTTTCAGTACTTGCTAAACTACAGTTCTTTTTCTGGATCTCGGGGGAAAGAAGCTGCACAGGAGCCCTTTGAGGGAGGAGTCTCAGTTTTCTATGTCACTTTGGGACTCTTGGATATCAGCCTTGTTGATTTTTAAACCAGGTGATTTACAGGCTCATCTCTTTCGTGTAAACTCCAGGGACTGGGGTGTCTGATGCAAGGCACTCACTCCTTGCTCCTCTGGGAAAAGCACCCATCTGGTGAGATCTTTCCCTATCATGTGCTGCTGTGCCAGGGGTGGGGTTTTTGCAAGAGCATTTCTCTCCCTCTCCAACCTGTCTCGATGGATGTTCCTTGTATTCTTGTAGATAAGTATTCAGCTGATTCTCAAGTTCTTTTCAGAGAGAACTAATACATACGTTGGTATATATTTGTTCTTTCAGCAGTAGGAAGTAAGTTCAGGCTTCTCCCTACACCATCTTAAGCCATGTGCTCCCAAGGTTCTGTCACTACTATGTAAAGGAGAAATGTTGACTAGAGTGTCACCTCTTTGGACCAACCTGCAAAAGATTTAAATAATCAAAAATAACATTTCGTTTCTTTCAGAACTCACAACACTGGGACCACTGTGTTCAACAAAATTATGTTAAATTTTTCTCTCCATGAAACTGGAAACTCATAGGATCACGTAAAGATGCTTTTTGCATATTCTTTTCTTTCTTGTCGTTCACTCTAGATATGTATGTTTTAAACATTTTTCTCTAAGATTTCTTCATCATACGCAAATCAGTCATGCAAATAGATCCTAACAACTTGATTAGCAGTATTTAGGATCAGCCTGGCCATCTATTAGCCAGGCCACTAATAAATTCCACTGACACAATTGTGGAATAGGAATAAAACATGCATAAAGTGAAAGTGAAGTCACTCAGTCATGTCCGACTCTTTGCGACCCCATGGACTGTAGCCTACCAGGCTCCTCTGTCCATGGGATTTTCCAGGCAATTGTACTGAAGTGGATTGCCATTTCCTTCTCCAGGGGATCTTCCCTACCCAGGGATCGAACCCGGGTCTCCCGCACTGTAGACAGACGCTTTACCATCTGAGCCACCAGGGAAGTCCACAAAACATGCATAAGACATTTGAAAATAAAACAAGACTGTATGAAAAATAATGAATTTTTTATGTAATGTGGCTCTAAGATTTTCATGAGTTATAAAATGGAAAGTAAATGAGATCTTACAGTATTATCCAACTCTATGCCAATTTATTCATGATGTGTGCATATGTGTGTGTAGAATAGTATTTAGTATATGTGTGCATAAGCAAGCTATTTACAGTAAATGCTTTATTTATTAAATTTTGTGTATAAAATCCAAACAAAATTAAAATCAGTACAGATTCCAAAATTCCTTTTTCTTAAAAATTATTATAGTATTAATTGAGATAACTGTTTGCACTAAGAGGACATTGTAAAACTATTGAAATTAATATTCTGATGCTCAAACTTTGACAGATGCTTATAATTTTTCCCATGACCACAGACAAATACATGTGTTGTGGTTATTAGTCATGCTATGAATAATTTGTTGCTATTGTTAGCTAAAATATCAATGCCATAAAGACTTGATATTTTAAATAAGTTAAGCAGATTCAATTTAACTCACATTTTGCTGTTCTTTTCTGTTAAGCTATCTTAAGTGAGAAATGGTTAAAGTCATTAGTGGAGGGAAAAAACAATATGAACATATTATGAATAACTGTTGTATATATCATTACTTTAATGAAAGTTATTTTTTGAATGTATGATTAACATTCAGCTTCCCAAGTAGTGTCCTGATAAAGAATCCTCCTTCTAATACAGGAGATAAAAGAGATGTGAGTTCAATCCATGCATCAGGAAGATCTCCTGAAGTCGGAAATAGCAACCCACTCCAATATTCTTACCTGGAAAACTCCATGAACAGAGGAGCCTGGTGGACTACAGTCCCAAGAGTCTGACACAGATGATCACATACATGTATGCATGCATGATTAACATTACATTTTTAATCTACATTATCTCATTATATCTGAACAACATATTCACTATCTTCTTGCTTGGGAATGAACCAAAGTTTGCCTGTTCTTCACAGGAATAATGTTTCACATTTAACCACAAACCTAGAGTATGTGATTTTCCTCTTTCCACATTTTATTACAGTTGTTCATAATTTTGGTATAGTCACCTTTGAGATCCTCTGTTATAACTGGGACCACACAACTAGTTCGAACTTAGCTGTTCACTTATTAACATGAAAATATCCCTTTGTCCCCTTGTCATCCTGAATATTTAATGTAACATCTTTTGGGAAAATGATTTTAGCATGGCACTATACATTTGTTCTTAAATAGTATAAAACGGAGGGACTGGGACATCTCTACAATGTAGATAATTTGTTTTGTTTTGCTCAGAATATTAATGAGTATATTCATTGCTTCACTCATTCAGTCAGGTAATATGAAATCGATTTGCTAGTCAAAAGTTTCAATTTCCATTCTCTTTAAAGTTAAACTCAGAATGAACAATTATAGTTGTATATTTTGATAAAATCAGAACTTGATTTTCACAATTATTAATTTTGCTGTAATTGGGTTCTAATTTTAACATAGTCAAAACATAGATTTTTATGAAAAGAGACTACTTTTATTATATATGAAAAAATCTAAAATTGATGCCTAGACTTTCAGCTTAGAGATTCAAACAGAAAGTGAGAAGTCCAGACTTATATCTTAGAAATAATTGCAAAGTTATAAAAAAAATTGAATATAATAAATGAAAATCTTAACACCATGTTTAGTGACACAAGGAAATAGTGAAAATCTAAACTATGACATAGGCTAAAATCTCATAAAAGGAAGTGCAAATCATTGAACAGTGTGGTTTTTTTTTTTTTTTTGGAGGAAACTGACAAAGGTATTGAGGGACAGAGATACTTCACTTTGGCTTCAGAAATAGCCAGATTCGCAAAGTAGGCAGACCCGATGTGAGACACAAAATCTAATTTTCCCTAGGTTACAACAGTGGGGATAGTACATACTTATTAGTGCGAGTAATGGAGTGGGCAGGAGAGTCACTCAAAAAAGAGTGGCTCCCAGAAGTATCAAATCTATGCCAGATTCAACAATTAAAAAAAAAAAAAAGGAATCAAGGAAACTGAATTCATGTGGCACAGGAAGAATATGTACTAGAAAACTATTGTAATGAAGCAGATGAAAATTGTGAACAAAAACATTAAAAACAGAAGCAAGAAACAGATTAATCAAGTAATCATCTCTATGAAGTAGAAGGACGAAACAAGATGCAGGACTTCAGGAAATTGATTGCAGAGTAACAAGAAAAGATGAAACATAGTAGGAGGAGATAGATAGATGCTAAAAAAAATGCAAACCATCACAGCACTAGAGGTAAAATTGAAAGGAGAACAAGAGAAATCAATCACTATGAATTAATAATAATAAAAAAGTAGGGGTTTGTTTCAAGGACGGTAGCATGCTACTCTCCTTTGTCCTCCCCTATTTCCCAGTGAAAGTGAAGTGAAAGTGTTAGTCACTCAGTTGCACCTGACTCTTTGTGACCCCAAGGACTGTGGCCTGCCAGGATCCTCTGTCAGTGGGATTTTCCAGACAAGAATACTGGAGTGGGTTTCCATTTTATTCTCCAGGGGATCTTTCTGACCCGAGGATTGAACCTGGGTCTCCCTCATTGCAAGCAGACTCTTTTCCAACTGAGCCACCAGGAAAGACCTATTTCCCAGAGTTTACTCGAATTCATGAGCATTGATTCTATGAGGCTATCTAATCAATCATCCTCTGCTGCCTCCTTCTCCTTTTGTTGCTGTTGTTCAGTCATTAAGTTGTGTCCTGCTGTTTGCTACCCCATAGACTGCAGCACACCAGGCTTCCCTATCCTTCTTCCTGGAATTTGCTCAAACTCATGCCCATTTAGTCAGTGATGCTTTTTAACCATCTCATCCTCTGTCGCCTCCTTCTCCTCTTGCCCTCAATCTTTCCCAGCATCAGAATCTTCTCCAATGAGTTGGCTCTTCACATCAGATGGCCAAAGTTTTGGAGCTTCAGCATCAGCATTAGTCCTTCCAATGAATATTCAAGACTGATTTCCTTTAGGATTGACTGGTTCGATCTCTTTGCAGTCCAAGGGAGTCTCAAAAGTCTTCACCAACACCACTGTTTGAAAGCATAAATTCTTCAGCGCTCAGCCTTCTTTATGGTTCAACTCTTGCATCCATACATAACTATTGGAAAAACCACATATTTGATTATATGGACCTTTGTTGTCAATGTCTCTTCTTTTTAATATGCTGTGTTTTTCATAGCTTTTCTTCCAAGGAGCAAGCATCTTTTGATTTCATGATGGCAGTCACCAACCACAGTGATTTTGGAGCCCAGGAAAATAAAATTTCTCATTGTTTCCATTGTTTACCCATCTATTTGCCATGAAGTGATGGTACTGGATGTCATGATTTTAGTTTTTTTCATATTAAATTTCAACCCAGTCCATTCACTCTCTTTTTCACCCTCATCAAGAGACTCTGATTCCTCTTCACTTTTTGCCATTAGAGTGGTATCATCTGCATATTTGAGGCTGTTAATATTCCACCTGGCAATCTTGATTCCAGCTTGTGATTCATCCAGCCAAGCATTTCACATGATGTACTCTGCATATGTTAAATAAGCAGGGTGACAATATACAGTTTTGTAATACTCCTTTCCCAATTTTGTACCTGTCAGTTGTTCCATGTAAGTTTCTAACTGTTGCTTCTTGACCTACACAAATGTTTCTCAGGAGACAGGTAAGGTGGTTTGGTACTCCCATCTCCTTAAGAATTTTTCACAATTTGTTGTGATCCACACAGTAAAAGGCTTTAGCATAATCAATGACACAGAAATAGATGTTCTTCTGGAATCCCCTTGCCTATTTTCTATGATCCAATGGATGTTGGCAATTTGATCTCTGGTTCCTTTGCCTTTTCTAAATCAGTTTGTACATGTGGAAGTTCTTGGTTCATGTATTGTTGAAGCCTAGCTTAAAGAATCTTGAGTGTTACCTTCCCAATATGTGAGGTGAGCTCAATTGTGTGTTAATTTGATTTTTCCTAAGGCCCACTTGACTTCATACTCCAGGATGTCTGGTTCTAAGTGAGTGGCCACACCATTATGGTTATCTGGGTCATTAAGACCTTTCTTGTATAGCTATTTTAAGTATTTTGCCACCTCTTCTTAATATCATCCACTTCTGTTAAGTCCTTACCATTTTTGTCCTTTATTGGGCCTATCCTTGCATGAAATGTTTCCTTGATCTCTCCAATTATCTTGAAGAGATCTCTAATATTTTTGGTTCTATTGCTTTACTCTATTTCTTTTCATTGCTCATTTAAGAAGGCCTTCTTGTCTCTCCTTCCTTGTCTATGGAACTCTGCATTCACTTGGATATACCTTTGCTTTTCCCCCTTGCTTTTTGCTTCTCTTCTTTTCTCTTATATTTGTAAAGCCTCCTTAGACAATCAATTTGCCTTCTTGTATTTCTTTATTTGGGGAAAGGTTTTGGTTACTATCTCCTGTACAATGTTACAAACCTCTGTCCATAGTCCTTCAGGCACTCTGTCTACCAGATTTAATCCCTTGAATCTCTTTATTACCTCCATTGTATAAGGGATTTTATTTAGGTCATACCTGAATGTCCTAGTGGTTTTCCCTACTTTCTTCAACTTAAGCCTGAATTTTGCATTAAAGAACTCATGATCTGAACCACAATCAGTTCCAGGTTTTGTTTTTGGTGGCTGTATAGAGCTTCTCCATCTTCAGCTGCAAAGAATATAATCAATTTGATTTCTGTATTGATCATTTGGTTATGTCCATATGTAGAATCATCTCTTGAGTTTTGGAAAAGGGTGTTTCTTATGACCAGTGTGTTTTCTTGACAAAGTTCTGTTAAACTTTACCCTGTCATTTTGTACTCCAAGGCCACATTTGCCTGTTATTTTAGTTATCTCTTGACTTTCTACTTTTGAATCCCAATCCCCTAAGATGAAAAGGGCGTCTTCTTTTTAGTGTTAGTTCTAGAAGACCTTGTAACTCTTTATAAAACCATTTGACTATAACTTCTTCAGAAATAGTGGTTGGTGCATGGATTTGGATTACTATGATACTGAATCGTTTGCCTTGGAAATGAACCAAGATCATTCTGCCCTTTTGAGATCTCACCCAAGTACTGCATTTCGGGCTCTTTTGTTGACTATGAGGGCTACTCCATTTCTTCTAAGAGATTCTTGCCTATAGTAACAGATGTAATGGTCATCTGATTTAAATTTGCTCATTCCCATCCATTTTAGTTTATTAATTCCTAAGATGTCAGTGTTTAATCTTGGAATCTCCTGTTTGACCACATACAATTTACCTTGATTCATGGACCTAATCCCAGGTTCCTGTGGAGTACTTTTCTTTTCAGCATCAGATATTACTATACCACAAGACACATCCACAGCTTAGCATTGTTTCCACCTTGGCCCAGCTGCTTCATTCTTACTGGGGATATTAGTACCTGCCCTCCACTCTTCCCTGGTAGCATACTGGATATCTACCAACCTTGGGGGTTCATATTCTGTTGTCATATCTTTTTGCTTTTTCTTACTGTCCATACGGTTCTCCAGGTAAGAGCACTGAAGAAAACTAGAACCATGGGTTCCCATTTCCTTCCCAGTTGACCACGTTCTGTCAGAACTCTATACTATGACCCGTCCATCTTAGGTTTCCCTGCATGCCTTGGGTCATAGCTTCATTGAGTTAATGCAAGCCATTCACTTGTGACCAGGGATCAGACCTGTGCCCCCTGCAGTGTTAAGTATGGAATCTTAACCACTGGACCACTAGGGAATCCCCTTATACCAATTTAAAATGAGGCAATCAAGAACCAAGAAAGACAAATAAATAAATAAAATTGATCAGAGAAACAGATAGATATGAAAGTTAAACAAAATGCAAATATTTGTTCTTGAAGTCCTTAAAGAAAAAAAAATAATAATACAAGGTAAAATATTTAAAATAAAACATCAGTGCATATTGAAAAGCTCTGCCAAGTCCCAAAGAAAATTACCCCCAAACTGTTATAATTGGCCACAACATAGTAAAGTCATTAAATGATCATGTAAATAAAGAATCCTTTGGAGGGCATGCTAACCCAAAGATCAAGTAATTTATAAGGAGAAAGCACAGTGTGGTCTCTAATGGCAATATTTAATACTAGATGACACTGGAACAACATCTATCAAATCATTTATATATGAATGCTAACAGAATGTTAATTTTTAATATATTAAATTGACAATGTTATTGTCATAAACTCTTCACAACATACCAAGTAGTGATGACAGAATATATTTGTTATATTCTCTATATATGTAGAAATAAAATACATTTTCCAAAAATTGAAAATTAGGTAATAAATGAAGGTTATATTTAAGGTAGATATGCTGTGTACTTCATTTACAGATGACTGTCAAAGAATATCACTTAAACCTGAAAATGTTTGTCTCAATATATTTAATATTAAAAAGAAAAACAATTTAATAAAATTAAATGTTGAAGACAAAATAGAATAAAAGACATTTAGTAATGCTATAATTAGTCACAGTGGGGAATTTTTAGATACTGTTTAAAATTAGGCAATTAAGTTTATTACATAATTACAGTTTAAAAAATAATCACTGGAATGAAAATGAAGAAATGTTCTAAATAACAAAATACATATACATGAGAGAAGAAAAACAAACACATCACATAGTGAAACATTTTTAAACTACAAAATAAGGCAAAGCACAAAAATATATGATAGAAATAGTTTAAATGTAACAGAATTCTTATTGCATTAAATTTACATACTATAACATAAAGACTTGCATTTTGTCTAAAAAAGTAAATCTACTTCTAATCTATATACAAATACATATATGAATATATGTTAAGTGCTATATAAGATTTGAAAATAAACTGTTTGCTTTCTAAGACCTCAAATTTAAAAACTATAAAGAAAGTAAGAGCCAAATTCTATTTTTAAATTTCGCTCAAAACCCTCACATGTACACACATGTGGCAAGAAACTTACATATAGCCTTATCACAGGCTAAAAAATGGTTCCTTCCTGCCAACTTATAGGTATACTTGATTTTATTGTATTTTGCTTCACTGCATTTCACAGATACTATACTTTTTGCTGCTGCTGCTAAGTCACTTCAGTCGTGTCCGAGTCTGTATGACCCCATAGATGGCAGCCCACCAGGCTCCCCCATCCCTGGGATTCTCCAGGCAAGAACACTGGAGTGGGTTGCCATTTCCTTCTCCAATGCATGAAAGTGAAAAGTGAAAGTGAAGTCGCTCAGTCATGTCTGACTCTTAGCGACCCCATGGACTGCAGCCTACCAGGCTCCTCCATACATGGGATTTTCCAGGCAAGAGTACTGGAGTGGGGTGCCATCGACTTCTCCGACTGTACTTTTTACACATTGAAAATTTGTGGCAACCCTGTGTCAAGCAGGTGCAACCATTCTTTTAAATAGTATCTGCTTACTTTCTGTCTCTGTGTCGCATTTTGGTAATTCAGTATCTCAAATATTATTGTTGTTGTTATGGTGATCTGTAGTCCGTAATTTTTGTTGTTACTATTGTAATTGATTTAGGTCATTATGAACCACAGCCATGTAAGACATGGAACTTAATTAACGTTGTGTGTGTTCTGACTGCTACATCAACCAGCTCTTCCCCATCTCTCTCTGTCTCCTCAAGCCTTGCTGAGACCTAATAGTGAAATTAGGCTAATTAATAACTCTACAATGGCCTGTAAGTGCTCAACTGAAGAAAAGGGTTGCAGGTCTCTTACTTTAAGTCAAAGCTATAAATAATTAAGCTTAGTCAAAAGGATTGCTCTGTCAAAAGCTGAGATAGGTTAAAAGCTAGACTCTGTGCCAGTTAGCCAAGTTGTGAATGCAAAGGAAAAGAAGGAAATTTAAAGTGCTGCTCCAGTGTACAGACAAATGATACCAAAGTGAAACAGCCTTAGTGCTGATATGGAGATTAGTGGTCTGGATAGAAGATCAAATAAGCCACAATATCACTTAAACCAAAGCCTAATCCAGAGCAAGGCCCTAACTCTCTTCAATTTTTTGAAGCCTGAGAGAGAGGAGGAAGGTGCAGAAGAAGTCTAAAGCTAGCAGAAGTTGGTTCATGAGGTTTAAGGAAAGAAACCATTTCCATAACATAGAAGTGCAAGTGAAGTAATAAGTACTGATGTAGGAGCTGCAGCAAATTATCCAGAAGATCAAGCTAAGATAATCCACGTAGGTAATTACTTTAAACAACAGATTTCCAATGTAAACAAAACAGCCTTCTTTTGAAAGAAGATGCCATTAAGGACTTTCATAGCTAGAAAGTCTTCAAAGATTCAGAGGGGCTAATATAGCTTGTGACTTTTAGTTGAACACAGTGTTCATTCACCATTTGAATATCATAGGATCCTGAAGAATTATGCTAAATCTACTCTTCCTGTGCCCCATAAATGGAACAAGTTCTGGATGACAGAACATATGTTTTGTTGTTGTTCAGTTGCTAAGTCTTGTTCAACTCTTTTGAGACCCCATGGACTATAGTCTCCCAGGCTTCTCTGTCCATGGAATGTTCCAGGCAAGAATAATGGAATGGGTTGCCATTTCCTTTTCTAGGGGATCTTTCCAAGCCATGGATTGAACGTGCATCTGCTGCACTGGCAGGCAGATTCTTTACCACTGAGCCACCACCAGGGAAGCTTAAACATTTGTTTACAACATAGTTTCTGAATATTTTAAGCCCCCTGTTGAGACCTACTGCTTGAAAATAATTGCCTTGCCTCTGTATAAGTATGTAAGAGGAATCACATATAGATTGCATGTGAAATCACAGAAATCACCAGTTATCTAAAGAAAGCAAAATTGCTTCACAAAGGAGCTATTATTTGTACAGATTTCAAAAGAATGTACAATAATTTAACCAGACAAAAATGAAAGGAAAAAGATCCTCCATCAAAATAAACAACCTGCCCAAGAAAACAGAACTGTGATGTAAATTGGATAGCCTGGAAAACATTGTGTTTCTTGAATGTGGTTATCATCTATGTATATTTTGAAAGAGAAAGACTATTTAATGAATAGGAAGCAGTAATTGAGAATTAATCTTTGAAAGATCTTCTGAAGTAATCCAAGGAGTTTGAGCTTTGCTGTAGAGGAAGCTGGAAAATAAGACAATATTTAAATGGGAAGGAAATGTATACCACATGATGACCTTGAGCAAATAGACAGGAAGAATGGGTGAAATAGTGTGATGCAGCATTTGAAGGCTCTTAAGAAAGCTGGCTGCAGTATTCAAAGGGAAAATGATGATAACTTGAACAAAGAGAGGAGTTGAGGCAGAAAAGATATCTTCTATTTTTATACTTACATCTTTAAATAACAGTATTCCCTACTTAAAGGAATCACAGTCATCATTAGGGATTATGCTGCCATGGGTCCAGAAAGATCTTTCTAACAGTGTGAATGGACAATGTAAATGATATGAACGGACAGCTCCTAAAGGACCTGGAAAAGGAGATTTTTGAAAGAGTGAGACTTGAATGACTTTGGGTACTGCACTTTCAAGAAAGAAAGGAAATAAAACAGCAGAAAGTGTATGAATATATGCATTCATTTTTGAAATAAGAAAGAATAGAAGTAGATATCAGTTTGCAAGGTAGCACTAGTGGTAAAGAACCTGACTGCCAATGCAGAAGACATAAGATATGTGAGTTTGATCCCTGGGAAAGGAAGATCCTGTGGAGAAGGAAATGGCAATCCACTCCAGTATTCTTGCCTGGAAAATCCCATTGTCAGAGGAGTCTGGAGGGCTACAGTCCATAGGGTCTCAAAGAGTCAGGCATGACTAGTGACTTAGCAGGCAGCATGCACAAGCCTTCTTGATGAGTCTGTCTTTTCTCAGTTCTATGTAGTATTTTGCATAACAGAGTCTAAGGAAATGAATAGACTATGAAAAGAAGTTGAGAAAAGCCTGCCATGTTCAACAGACACATCAAATTCCAAATATTTCAATGAGTGTGTATTTTATCAGTTTACTATGTAACTACCCCATGGCTAATATGTTCCAATTTTGTGATTTATTCTTCATTTGTATTAAGAGTTTTTAGACCAATACTAAAAGCTTTTCACTTGGCTGGTGATCAGTAAGCCCACCACAATATTTATTTAGGTAGATTTGCTTCTTGTGTCAATTAAAGGAAAATAAAATATCAAATCACCTGGAACCAACAGATTATTGTTAATACCTATGCATGAATATATCTTGATGCTTATTTGTATAAGTCTTTCTGTAATACAATTCAAATTATTTGGCTCCATACCAAGACAGAGTGTTAAGGAAAGTTGTTAAGTTTTTAAGAGGGATTACAATCTGGTAATTATAAATTTTTTTAAAAAAGAAAAAAGTCTCTGAATACTTCCACATTGCTTGTTCTTGGCAGTGGAGGATGTTAGCTGTTTCCCAGGGGTACTGTTGTGCTCTTCTACTGGAACACTTTAAAAGATAAAAACACCATAAGAGGCTCAAAGCTAAGGCAATCCTCAACAATTCTCTGAACATATCACAATGGTGAAGACTCAAATGTAGGAAGGAAACCTTCAAGTGCCAACTTCTCAAGTGAACTAATCTTCGATATTAGCCTTAGGAATACTACTGTTATTCTCAACTTTGAGTTTGTGTTGGTGTTAAATGTGTAAAGACCTTGGGGATATTTAATCTAAATAATAGTTCATGTGGGTTAGAAGAGGTTAGGTACCTGCTCCAGGTACAGTCTGTTCACTGTATGTGATGCTTTCGTTACAGTTCACTCACTACATCCTGGTGTAATGTCAGCTGCCAAAGGGTAGGTTTTTTCCAAGCAGGAGTTAGGAACAATTTCAAAGTCAACTACCGTTTTTATCATATTTGAATAAAACAACATAGTTTTTCAGTTAGTTTTAGAGAGAAAGTACTTTATGAAGTCAACCTTCATTAGTTTTCCAGTTTTAATCATATAAAAATGTAGAAGATTACTAAAGAGCAAAAAATAGTTAAAAATAAAACACCAGAAATTTGAATTAGAAGCACTCAGATAATAAACATAAAAACAGTAAAAGTTTTTGAATATTTTGAAAGTTAATGTAAGAATTGCATTCATAAAGTATTATGAAAATTAATTAGAATGAATAAATTAGCTATTAATTTTAATAACACAAGGAAAAATATATTGGAAATTAGACATGAAATTGTTTATTAAGTTGAAAAATTCTAGAAAGTATTTCTGAGAATGAAAATAATTATCTCCAGATATTTCAAGAACAAAACACACAAGCACACATTTATAATAGCTTACCTCATGATTTACATTAAAATGAAGCCAACTGACAGATGATTAGCTAAAGCTCCTATCAATTCTGTGATTCAATATTTTACGAGTAGCATAATAAAAAATTATCTAGAAAGTTCATGGTAATATTTTTTGCTTAATTATAGTCCTTTTAGGGGTCTCCATTTCACCATTTGTTTTCCACAGCAAATAATAACTGACAAAAATTTTGAGTGCTTATTGACCCAATTATTACTGGAATGGACAAGTGGGCTCTATTTGGTTTATCACAAACGCATAGAATATTTGAATAGAAGACCCACCAGAGATATTTTCTTATAGGAAGATTGCAGGTATTCAGTTTATCTGTTGATCTAAAAATTAAAAGAAAAATAATTGTGAAATGTTCCTTCAGTATCTATTTTGTTCATTTTTTAATGTGAAGTGAAAGTCATTCAGTTGTGTCCAACTCTTGCAACCCAATGGACTCTAGCCTGCCAGGCTCCTCTGTCCATTCCAGGCTCCTCTGGAATTTTCCAGGCAAGAATACTGGAGTGGGTTGCCATTTCTTACTCCATAGTTCTTCAATAGTTATAATAAATAATATAAAAGAAACAAAATTTGCAGAAGTACACAAAATTTACCTTTGAATGCATATAATGATATAACTGACTTACTATATGTCCAATCATTTATTCAGTTCAGTTCAGTCGCTCAGTCGTGTCCAACTCTTTGCCACTCCATGAATCACAGCACGCCAGGCTTCCCTATCCATCACCATCTCCCAGAGTTCAGTCAGACTCACGTCCACTGAGTCAGTGATGCCATCCAGCCGTCTCATACTCTGTCATCCCCTTCTCTTCCTGCCGCTAATCCCTCCCAGTATCAGAGTCTTTTCCAATGAGTCAACTCTCCGCATGAGGTGGCCAAAGTATTGGAGTTTCAGCTTTAGCATCATTCCTTCCAAAGAAATCCCAGGGCTGATCTCCTTCAGAATGGACTGGTTGGATCTCCTTGCAGTCCAAGGGACTCTCAAGAGTCTTCTCCAACACCACAGTTCAAAAACATCAATTCTTCAGCCCTCAGCTTTCTTCACAGTCCAACTCTCACATCCATATATGACCACTGGAAAAACCATAGCCCTGACTAGACGGGATCTTTGTGGGCAAAGTAATGTCTCTGCTTTTCAATATGCTATTTAGGTTGGTCATAACTTTTCTTCCAAGGAGTAAGCATCTTTTAATCTCATGGCTGCAGTCACCATCTGCAGTGATTTTGGAGCCCAGAAAAATAAAGTCTGACACTGTTTCCACTGTTTCCCCATCTGTTTCCCATGAAGTGATGGGACCAGATGCCATGATCTTCGTTTTCTGAATGTTAAGCTTTAAGCCAAGTTTTTACTCTCCACTTTCACTTTCATCAAGAGACTTTTTAGTTCCTCTTCACTTTCTCCCATAAGGATGGTGTCATCTGCATATCTAAGGTTATTGATATTTCTCATATCAATATTGATGGTTAATCACTTATTAACCAACAAATTTGTTGAAAGCTGTTGATTAAGGCACTATGATCTCTCAGTTATGGATCATATTTTAAAGATTATTTCATTTAAAAAATGTCTAAACTATGTAGTTAGTTGCAGACAAACCAATTTGAACATTATTTCAAGTAAACTGCAATTCCTAAAAATCTATTTACAATACAAATCCACCTTTGAGGAGTTTATCTTGACAGTATGATAGATAGTGAACTTCCTAGTCATTTTCTAGCATATTTCTACCAGAAAGATAATAACTATATGCATTTTAAGTTATTAATACAACATATCTATGTTTAAAAAACATACTACACAAAGCTAATGCAAATTAAAAAAAAAAAATCCTTCTTACCACTACTGCTAACTATAAACATGAATTTTCCAACCATTTCTTCAGCAAATTGCCTTCAGATCTCTAAATATACTAAGCCTGGAAATTTCTTCTAATAAACTTTAACATATACATTTTTCTATTTTTATTAATGTAATATATATTCATAATCAGAAAGAATCAAAGAATAAGAAAGGTTCATAATAAATAGAACCCTGCCTTACCATTTTTATAGTCAAATTCCTTCCTTACTTCATGGTACACTTCTAGATATTTCTTTTGAGAGTTAACTACTACTGATACTATTCCCATTCTTGCAGTTTTTTTGTCTTATATTAATAAAATTAATTTAATTTTCTCATAGTTAAGTCTGTATGGTATATCATTTTCCACCCTTTTACTTTTAATCATTGTGTATATGAGTTTCTTTTAGACAGCATTTAGTTTGGTTCTTTATTTCTGAGTACCTTTAAATTTGAACTATATTGTTCAAATGTTTGAACTATATTGTTCAAAGTCATTTGCCTTTAAATTCATTAACAATGTTTACCCTTTTACTATTTATTCTCATTTCTGTTCCTTGTTCCCCCTTTTCCTTGATTTTCATATTAATTGCTCATTTTTATTATTCAGTTCTCTTATATTGAATATCCAATAATAGATAATTAATTTTTAATTTTTATCAATTTGCTGAAATTTACTATATGGATTAACAGGATCTACCCTAATTTTATTGCATAGCTTGAAATTTCCTTCTCTGTTTTTGGTCTTGCTTTTTCTTGTCATTAATTTTTAGTTTTGGTTTTCCCCTGTGATGACTTTTTTTCTGTTATTATTTTGATCTTCCTCTTTTATATTATGAGGGCTCCTCAAGTATCTGGTGATTCTTGATTGTGTAAGCATATTTAATGATGAGGCAAAAGAAATTCTGCTGTAATCATTGTTAAAGGGTTAGACTTGTTGACTGAAGGGTTCTGCTTTACAGTATAGTTAGGTGGCCTTTGGTAAGGGTTCAAAAACATTTAGGGTCATTTTTTATTGTTATAGTTATTAGAGGGCACTGCAAATAAAGAACAGTGAACACTCATTACATCCTTGCAATGTTTTTTTACACATATTTTGTTCAATATTTTAACTAATTGAATCCATAAACCTGCCCTATGAGTTAGATGGGAATATTTTTGCTTTTTTTTAATTAAGAACATTTGGTTTTGGCATGTCATAGGGCAGGTGCAAGACATTCTTAAGTGTAGGAAAATCTTCCTTTGTCCTCCTCAATTTGGAATTGTTCTCAGATTCCTTCTACAGAGTAAATGAGTGTGAAGATCCACCTTTTATTTGGAACTCAATATTTTCCAGGAGTTTAAGATTTTCTCTGTTGGTCTCATTACCCACCAAGGTTGTTTCTTTACTTCTCCAGATTACTTATCTAATTGACAGAAAGCACTTCCTTTTGACCTGTAGAAAATACAAAACTGGCATCAGATCATTCTAAGCAGGAAGGTGAATAAAGTGATAATGTATATGAAAATTTTCAACCCATTCCTTCTTACAAACTCTATTTCCTGTTGTTCTCTGTTTTGCTTGATTTTCAGACTACATGCCTGCAGGTTTTATAGAATTGGGCTTACTCCATGACTGTGACTCTCGTATACGTAAATTTGGCTTAACTTCTTTAAATTACTACACCAGTCATTATTGAACCATCTGATTTCCCATGTTAAGCAATCTTTGAAGTCATATATGAACTAATGGTATTTTCCAATGTTGTTCATTGTAGTAGGTCAATACCTTTATGGATTTATTTTTCTACGATTTTATTAGGATCTTGAAGAAGTGATATATTCAAATTGATGGAATGTCTTCAACTGAAACTTATTACAAATCTTGGCAGTATCTTTGAGACTTCGTAACCTACATTTTGTTGGAGAAGGCAATGGCACCCCACTCCAGTACTCTTGCCTGGAAAATCCCATGGGCGGAGGAGCCTGGTAGGCTGTAGTCCATGGGGTCGCTAAGAGTCAGACACGACTGAGCGACTTCCCTTTCACTTTTCACTTTCATGCATTGGAGAAGGAAATGGCAACCCCCTCCAGTGTTTTTGCCTGGAGAATCCCAGGGACGGGGGAGCCTAGTCGGCTTCCGTCTATGGGGTCGCACAGAGTCAGACACGACTGAAATGACTTAGCGGCAGCAGCAGCAGCAGCAACCTACATTTTGTAACTTTGTACTGCCATTTCTAAAATTATGGGAATGATCGGAAATGGAAGTAAATTATATTCTTAGTTATGTATGTGTATGCTTAGTTACCCACTTGTGTCCAACTCTTTGTGACCCCATTTCTCTGTAGCCTGCCCGGGTTCTTTGTTCATGGGATTCTGCAGGCAAATACTGGAGTGGGTACCCATCCCCTTTGCCAGGGGATCTTCCCGATTCAGAGATCAAACCCAGGAATCCAGCATTTTTGGTTAAGATATTTAAAATATTGCACTTTGACAATGAAAAGACAGTATTATTTTTGCTCAAATGTGTAGGCATTCAATTTGTAATATTCACTGAAGTTAGAAGATGCATATTTATACTCTGTTAACACAACTGCTACCTAATCATCTCCTTCTCTTTTACCTTATGATTTAAAAATCAGTTTATGAATAAAAAATGCTTATAAATAAGAGATGAATGATTGTTTATAAAAGGCCAGAAGAAAAAAAATTAGGAAAAAATGTTAGTCTTTCTTTTATGTTTATATCTAAATTTTGAGTATTCAGTATTTATTAAGTGGAGGCAATAAAAAATATTTTACTTTGGCAATCTATTCTCATACTAGTACTCACTAAACTTAGAAATAAGCTAGAATTAAGAAATCTAAATTGAATATTATATAATGAGCATTTATGCATTTGCTCCACAATTAAAAGTAAGGGCATCCTGCATTTTTTGAATAGATGGTATATACTTTTATGTCTTTATACATTGTTACACATATCTTTCAGTATACTGAAAAAGTTTTCAAAACTTAAAACATTGATGATGAGTGACCAAAGACTAGGCATTCTGTTAATGCAATTGCCACACATATATAGGATTTTGTCATATCTCTCATTATAATAATATTTTAGTACTTTATTTTTACTGCTGTCTCTTTGCCTTCTTTTACTCTCACTGTGTTGACTTATACTGCTTAATGCAAACATTTCTCTACTCACATTATAAAGGTTTCTATATGCCTGAGTACAAGAATTCCAGTAAGATAATTGGCTAACATTAGAATACGCTGAGCAGAGTTTCAACCCATTTAAAACTTGGTTGAGGAATATGATCTTTTCCCAAGCAAAAATTGACATAGATTATGTTCAGTCACCTTCATAGAAAATTGAATAATATCTCTTGTAAAATATTTTTCTCCTAAATACCAATAAATATAATACCCAGTGTCAATAAATGTAATATTTTTTTTATTTTTTAAACAAGACATTTTAAAATTATATATTTTTCATAATATTAAAGGTTAATTTTCTTTATTATTTTAATGTCATATATGGAGTCCCTTGTGGCTCAGAGGTTAAAGCGTCTGCCTGGAATGCGGGAGACCCAGGTTCAATCCCTGGGTTGGGAAGATCCCCTGGAGAAGGAAAATGGCAACCCACTCCAGTACTCTTGCCTGGATGTCATATATATATGTATATATAAATCTCTATGTAAAGATGATCTTTTACAAAATATTTTTAGTATTAAAGAAAGATAATTATTGTACACTTCCAATTAGGAAAATAGGTATAAATAGTAGGAGACAACAATAATGGAATATTATTCATGCCTTGAAATATGTTTCTACAGGAACGTGGTATAATTGAAAGTGAAAGTGTTAGTCACTCAGTCATGTCCTACTCTTTGACACCTCATGGACTGTAGCCCACCGGGCTCTTCTGTCCATGGAAAATTCCAGGCAAGAATACTGGAGTAGGCAGCCATTCCCTTCCCAAGGAATCTTTCTGACCCAGGGATCAAACCTATGTTTCCTGCATTGCAGGCAGATTCTTTACCATCTGAACCACCAAAATCAAGAAATAGTTAAATATGCACAAAGGATACATACACACGTCCAAAATATCTTACAGAATATACTGTTGTTGTTCGGTTTCTAAGTTGTGTCCGCCTTTTTGAGACCCCATGGACTGCAGCACACCAAGCTTCCCTGTCTTTTACTATCTCCCAAAGTTTGCTTAAACTCATGTCCATCGAGTCCGTGATGCCATCCATCCATCTCATCCTCTGTTGTCCCCTTCTCCTCCTGCCCTCAGTCTTTCTCCGCATCATGATCTTTTCCAGTGAGTTGGCTCTTCACATCAGGTGCCCAAATTATTGTAGTTCAACTTCATCATCAATCCTTCCAGTGAATATTCAGGGTTGATTTCCTTTAGGATCGCCTAGTTTGATCTCCTTGCTGTCCAAGGGACTCTCAAAAGTCTTCCCCAGCACTATATTTCAAAAGCATCAATTCTTCAGTGCTCAGCTAACTCTCAACATCCATACATGAATACTGGGAAAAAACATAGCTTTGACTCTTCAGATCTATTATATTAAATGATTTCCTTGGGAACTGTGACTATAGATTTTTTTAATGTTTTTCAAATCAGAGTTTTCTATTTTTTTTTTTTGCTGAGAAAAATGAAAGAAATTAACAATACACATACACAGGAATAGAATAAACTCTAAATGGATCAAGAGTATAAAGGTAAAAAGTGAAACAATACAGTATTAGAAGATAACATAAATAAATTCCTCTATAATTCTGATATATGGAAAATGTTCAAACCATGCAGCCAAACACTTTGCTATACTTGATTACATAAACGTTTTAAAAAATATGCAATCCAAAACTTAATTTTAAATGCATAAACACCAACAAACTGAGATAAACTTATTTTCAATATATACATGAATTTACATATATGTGCACAATAAGTATGTGAATATATATGTGCATATATATATATATAATATTACATATGTTAGCTATGAATATGCATTATACAGAGTGAAAATGACTAAAAGCCTCAATTAAAATTTGGCAAACAATATGTTTAAATGTCCCTTAACCATATTAAAAGATATTCAGTATCACTCCCAGTTAGAGAAGACAAATGCATAATACAGTGAGATGTCACATCTCGGTGAAGAGATTGGCAAACATTTTGAAGTATGCTAACACATTCATTTGGCAAGGATTTGGGAATAAAGAGACTCTCATTATTGCTGGTAGACATGCAAAACTGGTAAATTATATTGGAAAGAAATTTGAAAATTCTAACAAAATATGTGTACATTTACCTTTCAACTCTGACACTCCACTTTTGGTAATTTACCCTGAAGTTGTATAAATGCAGCAATACAAAAATGTGTATGCACCACATAATTCATTACAACATTGCTTATAATTACAAACATGATATCATGTATGAAACGAGTTGCCGGTCCAGGTTCTATGCAGGATACTGGATGCTTGGGGCTAGTGCACTGGGACGACCCAGAGGGATGGTATGGAGAGGGAGGAGGGAGGAGGGTTCAGGATGGGGAACACATGTATACCTGTGGCGGATTCATTTTGATATTTGACAAAACTAATACAATTTGTAAAGTTTAAAAATAAAATTAAATTAAAGAAAAAAAAGAGCCATTGTGTGAAAAGAGATACTTGCCGTCAACGAAGCGTCCATAACAGTGTATTCTCTCTGCTTTGTGTTACACTAGCTGTTAAGGGTGCCTATGTCAGTACTCAAGGTCTGCTGCTGCTGCTAAGTTGCTTCAGTTGTGTCCGACTCTGTGCGACCCCATAGACGGCAGCCCACCAGGCCCCGCCATCCCTGGGATTCTCCAGGCAAGAACACTGGAGTGGGTTGCCATTTCCTCCTCCAGTGCATGAAAGTGAAAAGTGAAAGTGAAGTCGCTCAGTCGTGTCCGACTCTTAGCGACCGCATGGACTATCTACTACCAAATAAGAAAATATTTACCTAACCTTACTTATATACTCTGGAACTCCATTTCTGCCTGTTGCCATTAGATTTAAGGCAGGTCTGGGCATGTCAACCAAAAGAAGTTAACCATGATTCAGAAAGGAAACACTGTCAGTATTACTAATGGCTAATCAGAGAGAGAGAGCTTGGCAAAGAAAGGCCAATATTTAACTTGAGTCTTGAAAATAGTTCATTCTTCACCAAGAAATGTAGTATAAGTGCCTTTTTAAAACAAACATTTTCAAAGCAAAATTTTGAGATAACTGTAGCTTCAAAGGCAGTTGTAAAAAATAACAAAGGGATGTACTATACCCTTTACCCAGTATCTATAAATGGAAACATTCTGAAAAACTATAGTAAAATATCACAACCAGGATACTATTATAGTCAATATACAAAATAATTCCATCATTGCAAGTGTCCCTCATTTTTGTCCTCTTATAGCCTCATCTACTTCTCATCCACCACTCAGATCAGATCAGATCAGTCGCTCAGTCATGTCCGACTCTTTGTGACCCCATGAATTGCAGCACGCCAAGCCTCCCTGTCCATCACCAACTCCCGGAGTTCACTGAGACTCACATCCATCGAGTCAGTGATGACATCCAGCCATCTTATCCTCTGTCGTCCCCTTCTCCTCCTGCCCCCAATCCCTCCCAGCATCAGAGTCTTTTCCAATGAGTCAACTCTTCGCATGAGGTGGCCTAAGTCCTGGAGTTTCAGCTTTAGCATCATTCCTTCCAAAGTAAATCCCAGGGCTGATCTCCTTCAGAATGGACTGGTTGGATCTCCTTGCAGTCTAAGGGACTCTCAAGAGTCTTCTCCAACACCACAGTTCAAAAGCATCAATTCTTCGGCGCTCAGCCTTCTTCACAGTCCAACTCTCACATCCATACATGACCACAGGAAAAACCATAGCCTTGACTAGACGAATCTTTGTTGGCAAAGTAATGTCTCTGCTTTTGAATATGCTATTTGGTTGGTCATAACTTTCCTTCCAAGGAGTAAGCGTCTTTTAATTTCATGGCTGCAGTCACCATCTGTAGTGATTTTGGAGCCCAGAAAAATAAAGTCTGACACTGTTTCCACTGTTTCCCCATCTATTTCCCATGAAGTGGTGGGACCGGATGCCATTGTATTTCAGAAAACATTCGTTTTCTGAATGTTGAGCTTTAAGCCAACTTTTTCACTCTCCACTTTCACTTTCATCAAGAGGCTTTTTTATCTTTGCCAACCATTAGTTTGTTCTCCATTTCTATAATCTTGACAATTTAAGAATATTATATAAATAGAAACATACTATATGTAACTTTTAAGAGCTAGCTTTTTTTCACCCAGCATAATTCTCTGCAGATTGGTCTAGGTTGTGGTATATAATAATAATTCTTTCCTTTTTTATCATTGGGTAATTATTCTCTTTTTTTTAATATATATAGTTCATGAGGTTCTCACAGGAAGTTTACTAGAGTGGTTTGCCATTCCCCACTCCAGTGGACAATATTTTGTCAGAACTCTCTGCTATTACCCATTCATCTTGGGTGACTCTTCAAGGCATGGCTCATAGTTTCATTGAGTTATGCAAGCCCTTTCACCACAACAAGGAAGTGATCCTTGAAAGTCCTTTGGACAGCAAAGAGATCAAACCAGTCAATCTTAAGGGAGATCAGCCCTAAATATTCACTGGAAGGACTGATGCTGAAACTGAAGCTCCAATATTTTGGTCAACTGATGCGAACAGATGACTGATTGGAAAAGTCCCTAGTTCTGGGAAAGATTGAAGGCAGGAGGAGAAGAGGGTGACAGTATGAGATGGCTGGATGGTATAATTGATGCAATGAATATGAACTTGGGCAAACCCCAGGAGATGATGAGGGACAGGGAGGCCTGATGTGTTGCGGTCCATGGGGTTGCAAAGAGTTGGACACGACTGGGTGACTGAACGACAACAAAAATTTTGTTGTTATGGATGCACTCTAATTTTTTTACCTATTCACCTATCGAAGGTATCTGTGTTGTTTCTAGTTTGGAACTGTAATAAATAAGGCTGCTATGTACATAAATTTTAATTTCTCTGGGATAAATGCTCAAGGCTGCAAGTGCTGAAACATATGTTAGTTGCATGTTCAGTTTAGTTTAAGAAATTGCCAAGCTGTTTTACAGAGTTACTAAACCATTTTACATTCCCACCTGAAATAAGTTGTCTAGTTGTTCTGCACCTTTGCCTGCATTTGATTTTGTTCATGTTTTTATCTTTTGTTTGTTTTATTTTGTTTTACTTTAACCTTTGTGGTAAGTGTTCAGTGGTATTCATTGTGGTTTTAACTTCCATTTCTCTAATGATTAGTGATGTTTAACATCTTTTCATGTTTTCATTTGTTATCTATATATTCTTTTTGCTAAAATACTTCTTTTTGTCTTTTATTTCTTTCTTAGTTGGATTTTTAATTTTGATTGTAGAGTTTTGGGAATGGTTTATGTAATCTCTATACTAATTTGATTTTTAAAGTATATAGAAAATATTTTACTCGAATCTGTAGTTTCTTTTTATCTTTTTAGAGGGTCTTTCACAGAGCGTGGGGCTAACGTCCATAGGATTGCAAAGAGCTGGACACAGCTGATTGATTTAACACTTCACAGAGCAAAAAACTTTAATTTTGATGAAGTCTATTTATTCAGTTTTCCTATTATGAACTATACCATGGTGTCAACCCTAAGAAGTCTCTGTCTAACATTAAATCCTGAAGAGGTTTCTACTTTTTTTTGTAAAAGCTTTGAGGCTTTACATTCTGCATTTAGTACATAGTCTACTTTGAGTTACTAAATGTCCAGTTGTTCCAAAAGCACTTCCTCCACTGAATTGCTTTTACACCTGTATCAGAGATCAGTTGGATATATTTATATGAATCTATTTGTCGATTTTCTGTTGTGTTCCACTGATCTATGTTTATATACCACATCAACACCAAAATTCTTGTTCATTGTACATAATGAACTATATGAAAGTTTAAGCATGTCTTGAAAAGAGGTAGATTGATCCCTTCCAATTTATTCTATTTTTTTCTAAAAAATTATTTTAAGTATTCTAGTCTCTTTTCCCATTCATATGGATTTTAGAATGATTGTATTATTATCTATATAAATCGTGTTGAAATTTTGATGGAAACTATATCAAATTTATGTATCAATTAAGGTAATATATATTTTCATTTACATAGATATTCATTGATTATTTTCATCTGTATTTTATACTTTTCAGCACAGAAATTATGTTTATGTACATTATGTACATAATGTACATAATGAGCTTTCCTGGTGGCTCAGTGGTAAAGAATCTGATTGCAATGCAGTAGATATGAGTTCAATCCCTGCATCGGGAATGTCCCCGGGAGAAGGAAATGGCAACCCACTCCAGTATTCTTACCTGGGTAATCACATGGACAGAAGAGTCTTGCAGACTACACAGTCTATAAGATTTCAAAAAGAGCTGGACACAACATACTGTGATAGATTTACACCAAAGTGTTCACATTTTTGAGTTATTATAAATGATATTATAGTTTAAATATTTTGTTCATAGGTTTATTTCTACTATGTAGAAGAATAGTCTATTCTCATATGTGTAGTTTGTATTCCACCACCTTTCTGAACTCAATTAGTAATTTCAGAAATATTTCTTTTTTTGTAAATTACTTGGGATTATTTTTCAGATTCTTTTCCATTATCGATTATTGCAAAATACTGAATATAGCCCCTTGCCCTTATGCCTTTTATTTCTTGCTTTGCCTTATTGCACTGGTAGAACTTTCAGTAGTATATTGAGTAAGAATGAGAGTGAGCATCCTTATTCCTTGTCTTATTTACAAACTTACAGAGAAAGCTCTCAGTCTATCATCAATACCTGAGATGCTGGCTATAAATTGATGACAAGCACTCTTTACGAAGTTTAGGAAGTCTCCCTTTGGTCCTACTTTCCTGACAGTTTCATGATTAATTGGTGTTGTATTGTGTCCATTTATTTTTAATCAGTTGATACGATCATGTGATTTTTCTTCTTTAACCTGTTAAGATTTTGGGTTGCATTGATTGATTTATTCCAGGATAAACCCCATTTGTTTATGATACATACTTTACTTTATATATTGCTAATTCTGTTTGTTAAAAGTAAGTGAAGAATTTTTGTGACTCCCTTCATGGAGGTTAATGATATGTAGGTTTTATTTGGTTTGGTTTTTGAACTGTCTTGATCTGATTTTGTTATCCTGATAACCCTAATCTTTTTAAATAAATTGAGAAGTTTTCTCTCCCCTGGTGTCTCAGATGGTAAAGAATCTGCCTGCAGTGCAGGAGACCTGGGCTTGATCCCTGAGTCAGGACAATCACCTGAAGAAGGTAATGGCTACCCACTCCAGTATTCTTACCTGGAGAATTCCATGGACGGAGGAGCTTGGCAGGCTACAGTCTATGGGACCACAAAGAGTCAGACATGACTGAGCAACTAACACACTGGAAGAGAATGTGCAGAATTAATATTGATTTTTCTTAAATTGTTTGGTAATGTTTTCTACGCAATAGGGATGAAATCCAGCAATCTACTTGGCCTTTTCTGACACCCCTCCAGCAAGACTGTTGAAATAACTTTCTACAGCCTGACCAGTGTTAGTGTTTAGGTCCTTACTCAGCCTTTTTTATCGTGGGATAAAAGGCACATTTGTTTCTTCTGTGTTTGGATGAGGTAGAGTGCTATGTCTAAAAGTTATGGGGTTTTTTGTTTGTTTGTTTGTTTTTGCTAGGATGGCCCTTTACTGATTCTTTAGCTAGAAGGAGTAGGCTTTAATGGGGGAGGGGTGTTTTGGTATATTTGTTAGTTTTCCTGGCTACCAGTTTCTTCATCTCCAAGTTTGAGACATGTGAAGCATGTGAGTCACCTTATACCCATGAACAAAATATTTAAAATATAATTAATCTTTATGTTTTAGAATCTTTTTGTGTTTACTTTATATATATTGTGCAGGGTTTGGGTGCTTTTCTTTGTGCATAGTGGGAGAATAAAGAAAAATATGTCTACTTTTTCTTTCTGAAATTAGAAATCTCATTCTTTCCAGAATTTTTAATGTGGAATTTTAAGACTGACAACAATCTGTTTTAACACATATGCTAAGTTAACTTTCACACCATTCATCTCAGTTGCAATAAATGCATGAGTTAAATCTAAACATAGATTATCATATTCAAAGGGGTACTCAGTCAAAATATCAGTCAATTATGTGAACAAACACTTCTCATTTTTTTCCTATACTGAAAACATTATTCAAGAAAGAAAAAAGACTGGAGACTCAAGAAATACAAGAATTAACTTTGAAGACCCATAAGAATAAATAGAGAAATTAAGTCAGTAGTAATAACTGGGCATCAGGTCTAGATTATTTAAGACTTGAATAAGAATTTAGATACCTATGCATATTCTCCCTGCCAAAACAATAATTAAATCTTTGTTGCAATTCTATAGGTAAGAATTTAAATGATTTTAGTGGAAAACTGGAGGCACTGTATAATTAATGATATTAAAAATCACAATATGTTTACTCCTATTTCCCCTTTTTTCTATGTTTAAAGTTATATATTTGTTTACAAATTATATTTTGATGGCATACAGTTTCACTTGATTTTGATTTTAGATGTGTGAATACATTTTGCATATATTGTAATATATACATAATGTAAGCAGTGATTATTACAGAGATAATTTTATAAAACTAATTTTAAATGCAGAGTATAAGATCAAAAAATTATAATTAAATATTGGAATAATTTTGGACAAAAGAACTTTTGAACAGTAAAAAATATTTTAAAACGTAGCAATTTATAAAATAGTACTTAGAAAAAATGCAAAATGCAAAATAAAAGAAGAAATAGAAAATGTAATTTAGTACCCAGTAAATGTAGAAATAGTAATTTTAAAAAATACCCCATCCCACTCCTACCAAAGTCCTACAGTTTTAGGATTTTTTTTAAATGGTTGATCTGTAATGTTTGCTTCAAAAGAAAATGTTGTGCCCAAATTGTGCCACATCATAGAACAAGAATGGAAATTTTATAACTAATTTAATAAAAGTGAAAAATTAACACAATCTATTTAAATTGGCATAAATAAAACCTACATACGCCATTGTGAAAAAGTAGAGAAATGCATATAGCTTAATTTCATTTATATTTGAAGGCAATATGCACATGTTTTAAACTATTGTATAAACAAAGAAATGAAACACAAAACAGAGGAAAAATGTCTTCTAGTGGTAAGATTAGGCAGGTAAATAATGTTAATATGTTTAATTGCTTTTACTCATGGTGGATATGTAAGTATTCAATGCATTGTTTTTCTTAATTCATGCATATATATTATATGTACACATATATGTATAGATATATTAGAAGAGATTAATTCTGGGAAGTTAGATTGCAAAAATAGAAAGATTATTACTTTTAATATAAAAATTAACCTGTATTTTTACATTATGTGTGTCTGTGTGCTTGTGAACAGAAATACTGTGTGTTCAATATATATTGAAAAAAGGTTTCCAAAGCTCCACACTAAAGTTTGCCAGTGTAATGCCTGGGATGTTTATGTAAACACTGGGGGTCCAATGATGGAGGACTTCTGTTTTTGTTTTCCAATAAAGTACATATTATTTAAATTATGTTTACAATTATATTAGACTCTTTTAAATATAAAATTATTAATTTAAAACTACAAAGGTAAACATAAAGCTCACTGATACACAAAGAAAACTTTCATTTTTCCCTATCCAAAATAAAACCCCAAGGTAAATTGGAATTGGTCAAACAGGAGATGGCAAGAATGATATCTTTGACATTTTATGAATCAGTGAACTTAAATGGACTGGAATAGGTGAATTTAATTCAGATGACCATTATATCTACTACTGTAGGCAAGAATACCTTAGAAGAACTGGAGTGGCCCTCATAATCAACATAAGAGTCCTAAATGCAGTACATGGGTGCAATATCAAAATGATAGAATAATCTATGTCCATTTCCATGGCAAACCATTCAATATCACAGTAATCCAAGTCTATGCCCCAACCACTAATGCACTGAAGAACTGATGCTTTGGAACTGCTGTTGGAGAAGACTCTTGAGAGTCCCTTGGACTGCAAGGAGATCAAACCAGTAAATCCTAAAAGAAATCAACCCTGAATATTCATTGGAAGGACTGATGATAAAGTTGAAGCTCCAATAATTTGGCCACCTGATGCAGAGTTGACTCATTAGAAAAGATCTTGATGCTGGGAAAGATTGAAGGCAGGAGGAGAAGGGGACAGCAGAGGATGAGAAGGTTGATCACTGACTCAATGGACATGAGTCTGAGCACATACTGGGAGACGGTGAAGGACAAGGAAGCTGGCATGCTGCAGTCCAAAGAGTCTGACATTACCGAGACAACTGAACAGCAAAAGTGAAAGGTTGTTGTTGAATCACGCGAATACACCGGGATTCTTGGCCCCCGGAGGAGAAGAATTCAATCCGGGGCCAGAGACGAGGCTTGATCGCTCAGAGCTTTTGTGTAGTAAAGTTTTATTAAAGTATAAAGGAGATAGAGAAAGCTTCTGACATAGGCATCAGAAGGGGGCAGAAAGAGTACCCCCTTGCTAGTGTTAATAATGAGGTTATATAATCCAAAGAATGTCTGGAGGTTGTAAAGACCTCCTCCAACCTACTCCCATAATTCACATTTTAAGATAACACTGTCCTCAGGCAAGATACATCCTTGTAAAGACCAGGTATACTCCCATAATTAACTTTTTAAAATAACAGAAGGTTGAATCCAAAGACTGTCCTTAGGCAGGATACATTATTGGTATATAATCCTAAGGAATGTGGAGAAAGAAAAAAAGTTTGTCCTTTTTTCCTCCTTGAGAATTCCAGACCCCTCTCTCTTTGGGGACCCCTAGACTCCCTATCAACCTGCCTAGGAAATGACTCTCTCAAAAGTATATAGTAATGTCCTTATTAACTGTAGTTAATAAGCTTAAAATGATTTCCAGAGAGACTAAGAAATAGACATTGATTTTATTATTAAATTTTCCTAGTCTTAGAGGGAACTCATGGGAATATTATAAACCTTTGTCATATTTATGTAACATGAAGACTGGCCTTTTTATGCTAGACAATTTCTTATAGTCATTCAGAGTTCTAGTCACATTCTGTGGTTCACCAGATATCTGTATGACTAATGTATCTATTTACTAGAATTTATTTAAAAATTTTCTTCATCCTCCATTACATGCAAATGCTACACACTACTGAATGATTTTAGCCCATTGAAGGGGGTAGCCCTTAATCTAGTCTTCATAGCCCTTATAAACTTACAGTACACTTTCTTGTGTTTGTGTATGTTTTCCTTTCATTTTGGTCTACTCTATCCACTGTTTCTTCCTTCCATTAGTTACCAAATACCTAGCTTAGAAAAAATATCTTAATTACACAGAGCCTAATTTATTCTCAACTCAATTATGTTATACATAATATCTATTCTCAAGTATTTTTCTCTCATTATTTTGTATCTAGATTTAGTACTTTCATTTCTTAATTGCTGCCTTTATTCTCATTATTGCTTATGCTTATCAATAAATATTGTAGTATAGTTTTTTAAAAATTACTATCTCAAATTTAGTCTTCCAAAGGTATATATTTAATAAGTGAGGAAAACAATACATTGTTGATTGTCTTGAATTTTGAAATTAATAACTTAAACAATAATCATTTCATAAGAACCAAAGATTTAGCCTGCAGTCTGCAAAAATTAAAGTCATTTTTAAAAAAAAATCTCAGTGCACAGGTGACTTGAAATCATATATTCTTAAGAGAAGTAAGAAAAAATAAACATTTCTGAACATACAAAAGTACCTGTAATCTGTAATAATTTGGAAGACTAATGAGTCAAACCATACCTCTAAAATATTTAGATTAGTCGGTTTCCCTGAATGAGTTCCAATGTATTACTAAATTTCAAAATTTTACTAAGAATTCCAAACATTTTCTGAAACCTACATTGTATTCTAAAGACACAAAATATTTTGTAGGATTGCTATGAAAATTTATCACCCATGGGCAATCTGAAGCAAAGCTAACTAATTATATTATGTGGGCACAATAGACTAAAAGAGCAAACAGATACCAGATGGTGATAAAAGGGCAATTATCAATAACACAGCAAGAAAGAATTAGCCACATCAATTAAATCTATCAAACCAGTAGGAATTAAAATAAGTAAGTTAATTTGCATGTATCTTCAACTCCCAAATATATAAAAAGTTAGATAAAATATCCATCTATCTACTGGTAGGCTTTCTACAATACCCAAGATTGACTTTTCAATTAAACATATCGGCCAGCAAAAAAGTTTCTCACACATTAAAAATGAGGTCCCCATTACTGTCTACTGATTCTGCTATGTTATTAATGGCAGAAAGCTACATGACCGTGGTCAATTGATAAAGACCCACATAGCTCAATATGCTCTTGAGAATCTACTATGATTAAAACCATGATACCACTTCCTAGAAACCTCTTCTCTCACTTAATGTCTGCTTACTGCTATTTTCAAAGTCTTCATCACTATAGAGGTAAACATTAAAAAAGTCTAAATATGATGTTTGGATTGTAATTTTCTAGGAGCAAAATAGAAGCCATTTAAGAAAACCAATTTGCTAGCAGTTGATTAAACTCTGGTCCATTCATTATTTTAACCATGTAGACTTTGTTTTGTGTTTGTGTGTTAACAGTCCTTCATCACATTTAGAAAATTTGCAGAAAAAGATTCAGTCTAGAAAGTAGCTACACTTTCAGATTGATTGTCTTTTATTTGCTAGTTTATTTTCCGCTCACTTTCACAGGACTATTTCTCCACAGAAGTGTATTTAAACTAGTCGACCAAAACAAGTGGAGCTGGAAAGGATATTGAATGACCTTGCGCCAGGCGGGTTTGGCTTAATACCTGGTCATTAACTAGACAGCTTTTACTGATAGTCCAAAAATTATTCTATGAGAAAGTGTTTCCTTTCTTCTGCCATCTGGTTTAGCATGATATTCCTGCAAAGCCAAAATAACTTTTAAGACAGAAATTTGTAAATTGGACAACAAGCACTGGAAATAATGTGGTCACAGTCTTTAACTCCCATCTAAAGTTTCACACATGCATACTAAGTCACTTCAGTTGTCTCTGACTCATAAAACTTAAAGAATTACCCAAATGTTTTCAACTTGAATGTGAGAGATCTCAGATTAAGGCATGAGACTTAAGACTTAAGACTGAAATATAATTAACTGACTTCCTTTTAAAGTGTAACCTTTTTTTAATGATTACCTGTTTTTAACAACATTAAACAGAGCATATATAATTTAAATTGCTCTTCATATTATTATTTACTGACTACAAAGACCTCTGTGAAAATGTTTATAATGGCTTTTTATCTTATCACCAAAAACTAAAAACAACCCAAAGACCTATCAACTGATGAATAGATCAACACTGTGTACTACATCTGTACAATAGAATGCTACTCAGTAATAAAAAGAAATAACTAATGGGATAGATGAATCTCATCACAAGGGAAAACGTTTTTTTCCTATTTTTTTGTGTATCTAAACAAGATGGTGAATGTTCACTAAACTTATTGTGGTAATCATTTAATGATGTAAGTAAGTCAAATTGTTGTGCTGTACACCTTAAACATATACTATATGTCAATTATATCTCAAAACTTTTCTCTGTTTGTCAACATCACTATAATATCTCAATACTTAACCCTCCACTTTCACATTTTGTATTTTTCAATAGAACTGCAAGCATAATAATGGAATTGATACATGGGGCAAGTGCTTGCTTTGAGTACATTTGAAATGGGGCATAACATTTTGATTCATATTTAAAGTACAAAGCAAAAACAAAAATAAATAAAAGGTCACACACCTCAAATAACCAACAAAGGGATATTTTAAGAAAGGTATGATTTATCAAGTAGACTATACAAAACATAAAGATCAGACACTTCCCTAATTCTGGCTTTGATATAGCTAACTCAGACATGTTCCCTCTTTACACCGAGTCACTGAAATAATAGCTGTCATTGCCCTACTAATTCAGCTGACAACTTCATCTTGCACATGTGACTTGTCAAAAGGAAACTCCAAATATTAGCAAAGCAATCATCTGTTCTTTAAGTACCTTTTCTGGAGTTGGGTTACTCACTCCAACTGATCGAGTTTGATTTTTGTTTTGTCTTATTTTACTTTGTCTTGTTTCATTTTCCTTAGAGATGATTTTGATGCAAATATTTTTTTAAAAGTTTCCATATTACTAATAAATTATTTGATTATTAATACTCTACAGAGGAGCCTGAGGGCTACAGTTCATGGGGTTGCAAAGAGTCAGACACGACTGAAGTAACTTAACACTCACACATGCATGAACTCTTCTACTTTTAGACTATTTTAATCTTGAAGGAAAATACCATTAATTAATAAATATGCATAATAGAATGAATAAATAGTATAGATCTAGATAGAAGCAAAATATTAGAGAATAATGGTTGATATAGAGCCAAGTTCAGAGAATTTGAAGGGGGATGGAAAGCCTGGGGCGAGATACAGTATGAAACTGTATTTTACAATATAGAGATATTTTGGCTTAGAAAGCAGAGCAAAAAATAATGAAAAACTTTTAAGAGTTATTAAAATGAATATTGCTTATAGAATGAGCTGAGTCAAGAGACACTAAGAAAGTTTCATTTTGTAACAAATACCTGACAAATATTTTTAGTTGTGTATTTCAACAGCATTCATTTCAAGTTCCAGAAAGAAAAGGGGAATAAATAAGCAGATGTGAAATTGTAATATACCTCAGAGACAAGTATTTTCTTTTGGAATTCTGAAATAAAGTTATACTATTACTAGCAATAAAAAATGAAAATGCACTGATCAGTAGAAAATAGTATTCAAAATAATATCTTGTAATGATCAATCTTTTTTAAATAAATGTTTATATTATTATTGCTTCTGAATTATAGTGTTTGAACATGAACCATTTCGTGCTTTATGTACAGAACATCTACTAAAAGTGCAATAAAAATACTTCACCATCATTGTAAATTATACATATAAAATATGGTTTCTTGAAAGGTTTCAAGGGAGTGCATGTCTTTTAAAAATGAAAATTGGACCATTTTATTCCCTTGCTCAAAATCTTATATGTAATAAAGGACCATTAGTGTGTCAATAAAAATAACAGGTTTCCTGACATAAACATAAATGTGTCTCCCACATAACTTCAGAAATACATTATTGAAAAGTAGTAATTTTGCTACCAAACAACATCAAATTGTCTATTTTGAAGTTTTGTTAATGGGACATTTATTATGAATTTCACATTAGGCTAAAATCCCCAACTAATTTCCTAAAATATAGTTAAAAACAGTAAAGCACCTGGTAGCAGTTTTTATGTAAAATACTTAAAATGGTGTTTCCTGATCACTGATTAATATGAATTGTTAATAAATGTTTGGCTGGCAAGCTTTAACACATACAGTTTGCACACTGTACCATAAACATCATGCCATGTTATAGCATGGGAAATAACAGAGGACTATATAAATATCTTACAAAACAGAAAGTTCAATATTTAAAAGCAATGCAAGTTACTATTTTTTACCAAGTAAGTTGAGGATGAAGCTGCAGTAAATTGAAAGAAGAGAGGAGGAGCATAGAAGTAGTTATTGTTTGCCATGAGTATAGAAGGTGATGCTACTGAGGAATGTACTCTGGGGATGAATTTCAAGGACAATCTCAGATTCAGAGGAATTAACAGATATCTGTTGTCTCAATGCTGCTAGAAGAAAGGCTATGAAAATCTTCAGGAAAGGTGATGTTCCATTTAGTCTTAAAAAAAAAAAAAAAAACTCAAAATAATCCCTTGTACACTTGTGTTTATGCTTGTAAATTTCTTACTTGATGAAAGATACATGCCTTTTAAACAAAAGTCATCTTAACATATCACTTTCATACTCCTGGTTGTTTATTATATGCATGGACCTGATGGGATAAGGAGTGCCCAGGTATTTGGTTGGGCATTATATCTGGGTGTGTCTGTGATGATGTTTCCAGATGAGATTAGCATTTAAATTGGCATACAAAGTAAATCATAGTTCCCTGAGGATCTGAGTAGAACAAAAAGGGAGAAGGAAAGAGCATTTACTCTCTGCCGGACTTATTTCTCTGGACATATATCTTCTTTCTTCTGCCCTCAAACTAGGACTTACACCTTAGATTCTCTTGGTTCTCAGCCCTTTGGAGTTGGATTGGAATTACACCACCAGCTTTTCTGAGTTTTCAGCTTACAGAGGACAAGCTGGGCTTCTGAGCCACCACAATTACATGAGTCAACTCCTGATAGTAATTACTTTTTTATATATATGTGCGTGCGTGCGTGTGTGTGTGTGTGTGTGTGTGTGCGTATAGTATATATACATGTGTGCATACCCAGTTTCTTCAGTTGTGTCCAACTCTGTGCGATCCTGTGCAGTATAAACCCCCACCACGCCAAGGCTCCTCTGTCCATGGGGATTCTCCAGGCAAGAATACTGGAGTGGGTTGCCATGCCTTCCTTCAGGGGATCGTCCCAACCCAAGGATTGAACCAGTGTCTCTTATGTGTCCTGCATTGGCAGGTGGGTTACCACTACTACCACCTGGGAAGCCCCATATGCATATACATATATCTATCCAATACACACACAGAAACACATAAGCATACATGTACTTCATTTTATTGTGTTTCACAGATATTGTGATTTGTACAAGTTGAAGGTGTATGGCAACTCTGTATCTGCACTATTTTCCTAAGAGCATTTGCTCACTTAATGTCTCTGTGTCATATTTGTTAATTTTCAAAATATTTCAGACTTTATTATGATTGTATTTGTCATGGTGATCTGTGATCAACAGTCTTTGTTGTTACTGTTGTAATTGTTAATACTACTGTAATCAGCAACATGGACTCTGCCCATGTGAAACAGCAAGCTTCATTGATAAATGTATGTGTTCTGATCGCTCCACCCAACAGCTGTTTCCCATCGTTCCTCTCCTCAAGTCTCCCTATTGCCTGAGTTACAATAATATTGAAATTAGGCCAAGGAATAACCTTACAGTGGCCTCTAAGTGGTCAGGTGACAGGAAGAGTTGCACATCTCTTGCTTTAGCTCAAAACCTAAAAATGATTGCACTTACAGAAGAAGAAATGTGTAAAGCAGAGACCAACTGAAAGCTAGACCTTTTGTGCCAAACAACCAAATTGTTAATGGAAAGGAAAAGTATCGAAGAAAATTAAATTGCCATTCCAGTGAACACACAGATGATAAGAACATGAAGCAGTCTTATTGAGGATACAGAGAAAGTTTGAGTGGTCTGAATAGAAGATCAAACAAACCACAACATTCCCTTAGGCCAGAGCCTAATCCAGAGTAAGGTCCTGCTGCTGCTGCTAAGTCACTTCAGTCATGTCCGACTCTGTGTGACCCCATAGACGGCAGCCCACCAGGCTCCCCCGTCCCTGGGATTCTCCAGGCAAGGACACTGGAGTGAGTTGCCATTTCCTTCTCCAATGCATGAAAGTGAAAGTGAAAGTGAAGTCGCTCAGTCATGTCCGACTTATAGCGACCCCATGGACTGCAGCCCATGAATCTGCCCATGGGATTTTCCAGGCAAGAGTACTGGAGTGGGGTGCCATTGCTTTCTCCGGAGTAAGGTCCTAACTCTCTTCAATTCCAGGAAGGCTGAAAGAGGTAAGGAATCCGCAGGGGAAAAAAGGAAAAAAAAAAAAAAAATACTAAACCCAATAGAGATTGATTCTTGAGATTTGAGGAAAGAAAGCATCTCTACAACATGGAAGCACAAGGTGAAAAAGCTAACGTAGAAGTATAAGCTGCAGCAAATACTCAGGATACCTAGTTAAAATAGTGAATGAATGTGGTAACGCTAAACAGATTTCCAGAGTGTATCAGTTCAGTTCAGTCACTCAGTCATGTCCGAATCCTTACAACCCCATGAATTATAGCAGAGCAGTCTTCCCGGTCCATCACCAACTCCAGGAGATTACTTAAACTCATGTCCATTGAGTCAGTGATGCCATCCAACCATCTCATCCTCTGGGGTCACCTTCTCCTCCCACTTTCAGTCTTTCCCATGAGTTAGTTCTTCATGACAGATGGCCAAAGTATTGGTGCTTCAGCTTAAATATCAGTCCTTCCAATGAATATTCAGGATTGATTTCCTTTAGGATGGACTGGTTGGATCTCCTTACTGTTCAAAGGACTCTCAAAAGTATTCTCCAACACCACAGTTCAAAAGCATCAGTTCTTCGGCACTCAGCTTACTTTATAGTCCAACACTCACATCCATACATGACTACTGGAAAAACCATAGCTTTGAGTAGACAGAGCTTTTTTGCAAAGTAATGTCTCTGTTTTTCAATATGATGTCTAGGTTGGTCATAGCTTTTCTTCCAAGGAGCAAGTGCCTTTTAATTTCATGGCTGCAGTCATCACCTGCAGTGATTCTGGAGCCCCCCAAAATAAAGTCTGTCACTATTTCCACTGTTTACCCATCTATTTGCCATGGGACCAGTTGCCATGATCTTAGCTTTCTCAATGTTGAGCTTTAAGCCAACCATTTCAGTCTCCTCTTTCACTTTCATCAAGAGTCTCTTCAGTTCCTTTTTGCTTTCTGTCATAAGGCTGGTGTCATCTGCATATCTGAGGTTATTGATATTTCTCCCAGCAATCTTGATTTCAGCTTGTGCTTCTTCCAGCCCAGCATTTCTCATGATGTACTCCACATATAAGGTAAATAAGCAGAGTGACAATATACAGCCTTGACATACTCCTTTCCTGATTTGGAAACAATCTGTTTTTTCATGTCCAGTTCTAACTGTTGCTCCTTTACACACATACAGATTTTTCAGGGGGCAGGTCAGGTGATCTGGTATTCCCATCTCTTTTAGAATGTTCCATGGTTTGTTGTGATCCACACAGTCAAAGGCTTTGGCATAGTCTATACAGCAGAAATAAATGTTTTTCTGGAACTCGCTTTGTTTTTTTTTCATAATCCAACAGATAATCCAACAGCTTAATCTCTTATTCCCCTGCCTTTTCTAAATCCAGCTTGAACATCTGGATCTTCATGGTTCACATACCACTGAGGCCTGGCTTGGAGAATTTTGAGCATTACTTTGCTAGCGTGTGAGATGAGTGCAACTGTGTGGTAGTTTGAGCATTCTTTGGCATTGCCATTCTTTGGGATTGAAATGAAAACACCTTTTCCAGTCCTGTGGCCACTGCTGAGTTTTCCAAATTGGCTGGCATATTGAGTATAGCACTTTCACACCATCATCTTTTAGGATTTGAAATAGCTTAACTAGGAAAAACTTTATTAATTTTAGCAAGTTTATTTACTTTATTAATATTGAAATACTTATGGAATAATAAAAGACAGTGCTCCAATGAAGAATAGTTATGGTTCTATAACAGAAATATTGAAGAATTACTCAAAGCAAATATCTTAGAACACAACTCTTATTTCCAATGAAAACCATGTTTATTGAATGTGAACCAGGTATAAACCACTATGAGGCATAGAAGGATAAGGAAAATATGGTTAGACATAAAAAAAAAAAAAGAAATAGCTTAACTGGAATTTCATCACCTCCACTGGTTTTGTTCATAGTGATGCTTCTTAAGGCCCACTTGACTTCACATTCCAGGACGTCTGGCTCTAGGTGAGTGATCACACCATCATGATTATCTGGGTCATGAAAATCTTTTTTGTATAGTTCTTGTGTATTCTTGCCATCTCTTCTTAATATCTTCTGCTTCTGTTAGGTTCATACTGTTACTGTCCTTTTTTGTGTCCATCTCTGTATGAAATCTTTCCTTGGTATGTCTAATTTTCTTAAAGTGATCTCTAGACTTTCCCATTCTATTGTTTTCTTGTATTTCTTTGCATTGATCACTGAGGAAGGATTTTTTATCTCGCCTTGCTATTCTTTGGACCTCTGCATTCAAATAGATATTTCTTTCCTTTTCTTCTTTGCCTTTCACTTCTCTTCTTTTCATAGCTATTTGTAAGGCCTCCTCAGACAACCTTTTTGCATTTCATTTTCTTAGGGATGGTCTTCATCAATGCCTCCTGTACAGTGTCACAAACCTCCATCCATAGGTCTTCAGGCACTCTGTCTATCAGATCTAAACCCTTGAATTTGTCACTTCCACTGTATAATTGTAAGGTATTTTATTTAGGTCATACCTGAATGGTCTAGTAGTTTTCCCTACTTTCTCAGTTTTAGTCTGAATTTGGTAATAAGGATTTCATGATCTGAGCCACAGTCAGCTCCCAGTCTTCCTTTTGCTGACTGTATAGAACTTCTCCATCTTTGACTGCAAAGAATATAATCAGTCGGATTTTGGTATTGACCATCTGGTGATGTCCATATATAGAGTCTTCTCTCGCGTTGTTGGAAGAGGATATCTGCTGTGACCAGTGCATTCTCTTGGAAAAACTCTTAGCCTTTGCGCTGCTTCATTATGTATTCCAAGGCCGAATTTGACTGTTACTCCAGGTATTTTTGATTTCCTACTTTTGCATTCAGAGTGTATGATACAGCCTACTATTTGAAGAAGACACTTGTAGAAGTTTCATAGCTTAAGAGGAGAAGTCAATACTTCAAAAATTAAAAGGGGGAGGAGCTAAGATGGCAGAGGAATAGGACGGGGAGACCACTTTCTTCCCCACAAATTCATCAAAAGAACATTTAAACGATGAGTAAATTCCACAAAACAACTTCTGAATGCCGGCAGAAGACATCAGGCACCCAGAAAAGCAACCCGTTGTCTTTGAAAGGAGGTATGAAAAATATAAAAGACAAAAAAAGAGACAAAAGAGGGAGGGATGAAGCTCCGTCCTGGGAAGGGAGTCTTAAAAAGAGAGAAATTTCCAAACTCCAGGAAACACTCTCACTGCCGAGTCTGTGCCAAGCCTTGGAAGCACAGAGGGCAACATAACAAGGAGGAAAAATAAATAAACAATTAAAACCCACAGATTACGAGCCCAACGGTAAGTCCCCCAGCAGAGAAGCAGCGCAGACGCCGGCACCGGCCACTAGCAAGCGGGGGCTGGGCAGGGAGGCTCGGGCTGCATCGCTTAGAGTAAGGATCTGGCCTGAATGCCCCGAGCGCTATCTGAGCGAACTAATTTGGGCTAGCAAACCAGACTGTGGAATAGCTACCATGCGGAAAGCCAGCCCTAACCTAAGACACCGCCAGGCCCGCGTACAGAACAAAGGACTGAACAGAGATAGCCGGCTGCAGACCATCCCCCTCCAGTGACAGGCAGCCAGAGCCGGAAGGGGGCAATCGCAGCCCCAGACAGACAAAACTGTAAGCAGGCTTCTTTGCTAACTAAGACTTCTTGGGGCTCTGGATGGTCAACATCTGCCTGGGAAGGTTGCGCCAGTTATACACCCAGAAAACCGAGCGGCGGGGAGGCGATAAGTCGCAGCAGCCGCGGTTGCCAAACACTTCATCACCTGAGCTGCTCGGACCTGGGAAGGGCACAAAACGCAGGCCCAACCGAGTCTGCACCTCTGAGGACTACCCGAGTGCCTGAACCTGAGTTGTTTAGACCTGGGAGGTGCAAGCAGCCCAGGGCCGGCTGAGGATGGATCCCGGCAGAGCAACCTAGAGCCTGAGCAGTGTCGGCAGGGAGGCTACACACGCCGTGAGCGGGGGCAGGACCAGTGTGGCTGAGGCACTGCGAGCAAACACCAGTGTTATTTGTTTGCAGCGTCCCTCCCTCCCCACAGTGTGACTGAACAAATGAGCCTAAAAAAAAAAAAAAAAAAGTATCCACCATTGGCCCCTTTGTATCAGGGCGGAAATCAAACACTGAAGAGACCAGCAAACAGAAGAAGCTATAAAAGAGGGAACCGCCTTGGAAGCCACAGGCAATAGATTAAAACCCTGTCGTTATTACCGACTACATAGAAAGGGGCCTATAGATCTTGAGAAATATAAGCCGGACCAAGGAACTAGCCGAAAATGAACTGACCCCACAATACCCACAATAACACCAGAGAAAGTCCTAGATATATTTTTACTATTTTTATGATCATTCTTTCATTTTTTTTAATTAAAAAAAAATTTAAGACCTCTATTACTCCTTTAATTTTCACTATTATAATCTACTATTACTTTGCAAAAAAAAAAAGACCTATTTTTTCTAAAGCAAACTTCATATATATATATATTTTATAATTTTTGTGACTTTTTTTGTTTTTTTTTCTTTTTCTCTTTTTTTTTTTTTTCTTTTCTTTAACATTGTATTTTTGAAATCCCAAACTCTACTCTAGATTTTTAATTTATGCTTTTTGGTATTTGTTATCAATTTTGTACCTATATTTTCTTTATATTTTTGTGACTTTGTTTTTGTTTTTGTTTTTTTTCTCTTTATTTTTCTTCTTCTTTTCTTTAACATTGTATTTTTGAAATTCCAAACTCTACTCTAGATTTTTAACTTTTGCTTTTTGGTATTTGTTACCAATTTTGTACCTATATTTTCTTTATAATTTTGGTGATTTTGTTTTTTTTTTCTCTCTCTTTCTTTTCCTTCTTCTTTTCTTTAACATTGTATTTTTGAAATTCCAAACTCTACTCTACAATTTTAATTTCTGCTTTTAGGTATTTGTTACCAATTTTGTACCTCTAAGAACCCAATCTTCAGTACCCATTTTTTACTTGGGAGCGAGATTACTGGCTTGACTGCTGTCTCCGCCTTTGGACTCTCCTTTTTCTCCACCAGGTAGCCTGTGTCTCCTCCCTAACCTCTCTCTACTCTACCCAACTCTGAATTTCTGTGTGTCCAGACGGTGGAGAATACTTCAGATCAGATCAGTCGCTCAGTTGTGTCCGACTCTTTGCAATCCCATGAACTGCAGCACACCAGGCCTCCCTGTCCATCACCAACTCCCAGAGTTCACTCAGACTCAGGTACATAGAGTCAGTGATGCCATCCAGCCATCTCATCCTCTGTCGTCCCCTTCTCCTCTTGCCCCCAATCCCTCCCAACATCAGAGTCTTTTCCAATGAGTCAACTCTTCCCATGAGGTGACCAAAGTACTGGAGTTTCAGCTTTAGCATCATTCCTTCCAAAGAAATCCCAGGGCTGATCTCCTTCAGAATGGACTGGTTGGATCTCCTTGCAGTCCAAGGGACTCTCAAGAGTCTTCTCCAACACCACAGTTCAAAAGCATCAATTCTTCAACACTCAGGTTTCTTCACAGTTCAACTCTCACATCTATACATGACCACAGGAAAAACCATAGCCTTGACTAGACGGACCTTTGTTGGCAAAGTAATGTCTCTGCTTTTGAATATGCTATCTAGGTTGGTCATACTTTGGGAACTGATTACTGGCTGGATCTGTCTCTCTTCTTTTCATACCCCCTTTTATCCTCCTGGCCACTTCTGTCTCCTTCCTCCCTCCCTCTTCTTTTCTCTGTATAACTTTGTGAACATCTCTGAGCGGTCCAGTTGTGGAGTGCACATAAGGAAGTGATTACTGGCTAGCCTACTCTCTCCTCTCTTGATTCCACCTCATCTCATTCGGGTCACCTCTAACTCCCCCCTCCCTCTTCTCTTCTCCATGTAATGCTGTGAACCTCTCTGGGTGAACCTCACTGTGGAGAAACTTTTTATCTTTAACCTAGATGTTTTATCAATGGTGCTGTATAGAAGGAGAAGTTTTGAGACTACCGTAAAAATAAGACTGATAACTGGAAGCAGGAGGCTTAAGTCCAAACCCTGACTCCAGGAATCTCCTGACTCCAAGGAACATTAATTGACAGGAGCTCATCAAACGCCTCCATACCTACACTGAAACCAAGCACCACACAAGGGCCAACAAGTTCCAGGGCAAGACATACCAAGCACATTCTCCAGCAACACAGGAACACAGCTTTGAGCTCCAGTATACAGGCTGCCCAAAGTTACTACAAAACCATAGACATCTCATAACTCATTACTGGACACTTCACTGCACTCCAGAGAGAAGAAATCCAGCTCCACCCACCAGAACACGGACACAAGCTTCCCTAACCAAGAAAACTTGACAAGCCACCTGTACAAACCCACACACAGTGAGGAAACACCACAATAAAGAGAACTCCACAAACTGCCAGAATACAGAAAAGACACCCCAAACTCAGCAATTTAAACAAGATGAAGAGACAGAGGAATACCCAGCACGCAAAGGAACAGGATAAATGCCCACCAAACCAAACAAAAGAGGAAGAGATAGGGAATCTACCTGATAAAGAATTCCAAATAATGATAGTGAAATTGATCCAAAATCTTGAAATCAAAATGGAATCACAGATAAATAGCCTGGAGACAAGGATTGAGAAGATGCAAGAAAGGTTTAATAAGGACCTAGAAGAAATAAAAAAGAGTCAATATATAATGAATAACGCAATAAATGAGATAAAAAACACTCTGGAGGCAACAAATAGTAGAATAACAGAGGCAGAAGATAGGATTAGTGAATTAGAAGATAGAATGGTAGAAATAAATGAATCAGAGAAGAAAAAAGAAAAACGAATTAAAAGAAATGAGGACAATCTCAGAGACCTCCAGGACAATATTAAATGCCCCAACATTCGAATCATAGGAGCCCCAGAAGAAGAAGACAAAAAGAAAGACCATGAGAAAATACTTGAGGAGATAATAGTTGAAAACTTCCCTAAAATGGGGAAGGAAATAATCACTCAACTCCAAGAAACCCAGAAAGTCCCAAACAGGATAAACCCAAGGCAAAACACCCCAAGATACATATTAATTAAATTAACAAAGATCAAACACAAAGAACAAATATTAAAAGCAGCAAGGGAAAAACAACAAATAACACACAAGGGAATTCCCATAAGGATAACAGCTGATCTTTCAATAGAAATTCTTCAAGCCAGGAGGGAATGGCAAGACATACTTAAAGTGATGAAAGAAAATAACCTACAGCCCAAATTATTGTACCCAGCAAGGATCTCATTCAAATATGAAGGAGAAACCAAAAGCTTTACAGACAAGCAAAAGCTGAGAGAATTCAGCACCACCAAACCAGCTCTCCAACAAATACTAAAGGATATTCTCTAGACAGGAAACACAAAAACGGTGTATAAATTCGAACCCAAAACAATAAAGTAAATGGCAACGAGATCATACTTATGAATAATTACCTTAAACGTAAATGGGTTGAATGCCCCAACCAAAAGACAAAGACTGGCTGAATGGATAAAAAAACAATCCCCTACATGTGTTGTCTACAAGAGACCCACCTAAAAAAGGGGGACACATACAGACTGAAAGTGAAGGGCTGGAAAAAAATTTTCCATGCAAATAGAGACCAAAAGAAAGCAGGAGTAGCAATACACATATCAGATAAAAATAGACTTTAAAACAAAGACTGTAAAAAGAGACAAAGAAGGTCACTACAAATGATCAAAGGATCAATCCAAGAAGAAGATATAACAATTATAAATATATAAACACCCAACATAGGAGCAGGCACTATGTAAGACAAATGCTAACAAGTATGAAAGGAGAAATTAACAATAACGCAATATTAGTGGGAGACTTTAATACCCTACTCACACCTATGGATAGATCAACTAAACAGAAAATTAACAAGGAAACACAAACCTTAAACGATACAATAGACCAGCTAGACCTAATTGATATCTACAGGACATTTCATCCCAAAACAATGAATTTCACCTTTTTCTCAAGCGCACACAGAACCTTCTCCAGGATAGATCACATGCTAGGCCATAAATCTAGCCTTGGTAAATTCAAAAAAATTGAAATCATTCCAAGCATCTTTTCTGACTACAATGCAGTAAGATTAGATCTCAATTACAGGAGAAAAACTATTAAAAATTCCAATATATGGAGGCTGAACAACACGCTGCTGAATAACCAACAAATCACAGAAGAAATCAAAAAAGAAATCAAAATTTGCATAGAAACGAATGAAAATGAAAACACAACAACCCAAAACCTATGGGACACTGTAAAAGCCGTCCTAAGGGGAAAGTTCATAGCAATACAGGCATACCTCAAGAAACAAGAAAAAAGTCAAATAAATAACCTAACTCTACACCTAAAGCAACTAGAAAAGGAAGAAATGAAGAACCCCAGGGTTAGTAGAAAGAAAGAAATCTTAAAAATTAGGGCAGAAATAAATGCAAAAGAAACAAAAGAGACCATAGCAAAAATCAACAAAGCCAAAAGCTGGTTCTTTGAAAGGATAAATAAAATTGACAAACCATTAGCCAGACTCATCAAGAAACAAAGGGAGAAAAATCAAATCCATAAAATTAGAAATGAAAATGGAGAGATGACAACAGACAATACAGAAATACAAAGGATCATAAGAGACTACAATCAGCAATTATATGCCAATAAAATGGACAATGTAGAAGAAATGGATAAATTCTTAGAAAAGTACAACTTTCCAAAACTGGACCAGGAAGAAATAGAAAATCTTAACAGACCCATCACAAGCACGGAAATTGAAACTGTAATCAGAAATCTTCCAGCAAACAAAAGCCCAGGTCCAGACGGCTTCACAGTTGAATTCTACCAAAAATTTAGAGAAGAGCTAAAACCTATCCTACTCAAACTCTTCCAGAAAATTGCAGAGGAAGGTAAACTTCCAAACTCATTCTATGAGGCCACCATCACCCTAATACCAAAACCTGATAAAGATCCCACAAAAAAAGAAAACTACAGGCCAATATCACTGATGAACATAGATGCAAAAGTCCTTAACAAAATTTTAGCAATCAGAATCCAACAACACATTAAAAAGATCATACACCATGACCAAGTGGGCTTTATCCCAGGGATGCAAGGATTCTTCAATATCCACAAATCAATCAATGTAATACACCACATTAACAAATTGAAAAATAAAAACCATATGATTATCTCAATAGATGCAGAGAAAACCTTTCACAAAATTCAACATCCATTTATGATAAAAACTCTCCAGAAAGCAGGAATAGAAGGAACATACCTCAACATAATAAAAGCTATATATGACAAACCCACAGCTAACATTATCCTCAATGGTGAAAAACTGAAAGCATTTCCTCTAAAGTCAGAAACAAGATAAGGGTGTCCACTTTCACCATTACTATTCAACATGGTTTTGGAAGTTTTGGCCACAGCAATCAGAGCAGAAAAAGAAATAAAAGGAATCCAAATTGGAAAAGAAGAAGTAAAACTCTCAGTGTTTGCAGATGACATGATCCTCTATATAGAAAACCCTAAAGACTCCACCAGAAAATTACTAGAACTAATCAATTAATATAGTAAAGTTGCAGGATATAAAATCAACACACAGAAATCCCTTGCATTCCTATACACTAATAATGAGAAAATAAAAAGAGAAATTAAGGAAACAATTCCGTTCACCATTGCAATGGAAAGAATAAAATACTTAGGAATATATCTACCTAAAGAAACTAAAGACCTATATATAGAAAACTATAAAACACTGGTGAAAGAAATCAAAGAGGACACTAATAGATGGAGAAATATACCATGTTCATGGATTGGAAGAATCAATATAGTGAAAATGAGTATACTACCCAAAGCAATTTATAGATTCAATGCAATCCCTATCAAGCTACCAACGGCATTCTTCACAGAGCTAGAACAATTAATTTCACAGTTTGTATGGAAATACAAAAAACCTCGAATAGCCAAAACAATCTTGAGAAAGAAAAATGGAACTGGAGTAATCAACCTGCCTGACTTCAGGCTCTACTACAAAGCCACAGTCATCAAGACAGTATGGTACTGGCACAAAGACAGAAATATAGATCAATGGAACAAAATAGAAAGCCCAGAGATAAATCCATGCACCTATGGACACCTTATCTTTGACAAAGGAGGCAGGAATATACAATGGATTAAAGACAATCTCTTTAACAAGTGGTGCTGGGAAAACTGGTCAGCCACTTGTAAAAGAATGAAACTAGAACACTTTCTAACATCATACACAAAAATAAACTCAAAATAGATTAAAGATCTAAATGTAAGACCAGAAACTATAAAACTCCTAGAGGGGAACATAGGCAAAACACTCTCCGACATACATCGCAGCACAAGATCCTCTATGACCCACCTCCCAGAATATCGGAAATAAAAGCAAAAATAGACAAATGGGACCTAATTAAACTTAAAAGCTTCTGCACAACAAAGGAAAGTATAAGCAAGGTGAAAAGACAGCCTTCAGAATGGGAGAAAATAATAACAAATGAAGCAACTGACAAACAACTAATCTCAAAAATATACAAGCAACTTCTACAGCTCAATTCCAGAAAAATAAATGACCCAATCAAAAAATGGGCCAAAGAACTAAATAGACAGTTCTCCAAAGAAGACATACAGATGGCTAACAAACACATGAAAAGATGCTCAACATCACTCATTATCAGAGAAATGAAAATCAAAACCACTATGAGGTACCATTTCACGCCAGTCAGAATGGCTGCGATCCAAAAGTCTACAAGCAATAAATGCTGGAGAGGGCGTGGAGAAAAGGGAACTCTCTTACACTGTTGGTGGGAATGCAAACTAGTACAGCCACTATGGAGAACAGTCTGGAGATTCTTTAAAAAACTGGAAATAGAACTGCCTTATGATCCAGCAATCCCACTGTTGGGCATACACACCGAGGAAACCAGAATTGAAAGAGACACGTGTACCCCAGTGTTCATCGGTTTATAATAGCCAGGACATGGAAGCAACCTAGATGTCCATCATCAGATGAATGGATAAGAAAGCTGTGGTATATATACACAATGGAATATTACTTAGCCATTAAAAAGAATGCATTTGAGTCAGTTCTAATGAGGTGGATGAAACTTCAGCCTATTATACAGAGTGAAATAAGCCAGAAAGAAAAACACCAATACAGTATACTAACGCATATATATGGAATTTAGAAAGATGGTAACAATAACCCTGTATACGAGATAGCAACAGAGACACTGATGTATAGAACAGTCTTTTGGACTCTGTGGGAGAGGGAGAGGGTGGGATGGTTTGGGAGAATGGCATTGAAACATGTATAGTATCATATATGAAATGAATCGCCAGTCCAGGTTTGATGCACGATACTAGATGCTTGGGGCTGGTGCACTGGGACGACCCAGAGGGATGGTAGGGGGAGCGAGGTGGGAGGAGGGTTCAGGATGGGGAATGCATGTATACCTGTGGTGGATTCATTTTGATATATGGCAAAACCAATACAATATTGTAAAGTTAAAAAATAAAATTAAATTAAATAAAGAAAAAGTATCAGGGGGGGAATTAAAAGGTCAGGCTGACTCTTTTGTTAGGGGCTAATGCAGCTGGCAATTCTAAGTTTAATGCTATTTTATCATTGTGAAAACCCTAGGGCCCTTAAGAATTATGTTGAATTTTCTTTGTTTGTGTTCTATAAATGAAACAACAAAGCCTGCAAGACAGCACGTCTGTTTACAACATGATTTACTGAATTTTTAAGTCCATTTCTGAGATTTGCCACTCAAAATAAAAAAGGTTCTTTTTAAAATATTACTGCTTATTAGCAATACATCTGGTCACCCAAGAACTCTAATGGAGATATATAAAAGATTAGTTTATTCATGCCTACTAACACAATACTCATTCTTAAGCCCAAGAATCAAGAAGTAATGTCAAGTCTTATTATCTAATAAATACATTTCATAAGACTGTAGCCATATAGATAGTGAGTGAGTCCTCTGATGGATCAAGTGAATTGAAAACCTTCTGGAAAGGACTCACCATTGTAGATGCCATGAAGAACATCTGTGATTCATTGGAAGAGATCCAAGTAGGATTAACAGGACTCCAGAAGTTGATTCCAGCCCTTATGGATGACTTAGAAGGGTCCAGGACTTTAGGTGGAGGAAGTAACTGCAGATATGGTGGAAATAGCAAAAAACCTAGAATTAGCAACAGAACCTGAAGATGTAACTGAATTGCTGCCATCTTATGATAAAACTTAGTGGATGAGGAGTTGCTTCAGATGGAGGAGCAAAGAAAGTGGATTCTTGAGACGGAATCCTGATGAAGATGTTGCAAAATTTGTTGAAAGGACAACAAAGGATGTAGAGTGTTACAAATACTAGGTCAATAAAGCAGTGGCAGAGTCTGAAAGGACAGACTCCACTTTTGAAAGATGTTCTGTCATGGGTAAAGTGCTATTAAAGCTGTATGGCATACCCCAGAGATACCATTCCAGGAAGGAAGTGTCAATCAATGCAGCAAACTTAATTTGTATCATATTTTAAAAATTTTCTATAGCTACCCCAGTGTTTAGTAGCAACCATACTGATCAATCTGGGCTTCCCCTAATAGCTCAGTCAGTAAAGAATCTGCCTGCAATGCACGAGACCTGGGTTCAATCCCTGGGTCAGGAAGGAGACCGGGTTCAGTCCATGGGTTGGGAAGATCCCCTGAAGAAGGGAATGGCAACCCACTCCAGTATTATTCCCTGGAGAATTCCACAGACAGTGGAGCCTGGTAAGCTACAGTCCATGGGATCACAGAGAGTTGGACACGACTGAGTGACTGACACTTTGACTTTTCATGATAAAACTTTTATATATGCTCTGAAGCCTGTGATATCTATGTGATTGGTTTTAATGAGGTGCTCTAGAACTGAACCTGTGATAGATATCTAGAGGTATGTCTGTACATATCCATGCATATTGCTTCTACTTCTCTGGAGAACATTTACTAATACATATTTTGATACTGGAAGTGAGTATCACTGAGTCTGTGTAACCCACAAATCTGTGGTGCCTGTCTTATCACCTTATAAATCCAAGAAGCATGTTTATTGTACAGAACATGCTAGTGGCCTTTTGGAATAAAAATGTCCACTTTCTAGTGTGAATCTTTTTTTTAAATTAAATTTATTTATTTTAATTAGAGGCTAATTACTTTACAATATTGTATTGATTTTGCCATACATCAACATGAATCCGCCACAGGTGTACACGTGTTCCCAATCCTGAACCCCTCTCCCACCTCCCTCCTCATACCATCCCTCTGGGTCATCCCAGCGCACCAGCCCCAAGCTTCCTGTATCCTGCATCGAACCTGGACTGGCTATTCGTTTCTTATATGATATTATACGTTTCAATGCTATTCTCCCAAATAATCTCCCCCCTCCATCTCCTACGGAGTCCAAAAGACTGTTCCATACATCTTCGTTTCTTTTGCTGTCTCCCATACAGGGTTATCATTACCTTCTTTCTCAGTTCAGTTCAGTTTAGTCACTCAGTCGTGTCCAACTCTTTGCAACCCCATGAATCACAGCACGCCAGGCCTCCCTGTCCATCACCAACTCACAGAGTTCACTCAGACTTACGTCCATCAAGTCAGTGATGCCATCCAGCCATCTCATCCTCTGTTGTCCCCTTCTCCTCCTGCCCCCAATCCCTCCCAGCATCAGAGTCTTTTCCAGTGAGTCAACTCTTCACATGAGGTGGCCAAGTACTGGAGTCTCAGCTTTAGCATCATTCCTTCCAAAGAAATCCCAGGGCTGATCTTTAGAATGGACTGGTTGGATCTCCTTGCAGTCCAAGGGACTCTCAAGAGTCTTCTCCAACACCACAGTTCAAAAGCATCAATTCTTTGGCACTCAGCCTTCTTCACAGTCCAACTCTCACATCCATACATGACCACAGGAAAAACCATAGCCTTGACTAGACGAACCTTTGTTGGCAAAGTAATGTCTCTGCTTTTGAATATGCTGTCTAGGTTGGTCATAACTTTCTTTCCAAGGAGTAAGCGTCTTTTAATTTCATGGCTGCAGTCACCATCTGTAGTGATTTTGGAGCCCAGAAAAATAAAGTCTGACACTGTTTCCACTGTTTCCCCATCTATTTCCCATGAAGTGGTGGGACCAGATGCCATGATCTTAGTTTTCTGAATGTTGAGCTTTAAGCCAACTTTTTCACTCTCCACTTTCACTTTCATCAAGAGGCTTTTGAGTTCCTCTTCACTTTCTGCCATAAGGGTGGTGTCATCTGCATATCTCAGGTTACTGATATTTCTCCCAGCAATCTTGATTCCAGTTTGTGTTTCTTCCAGTCCAGCGTTTCTCATGATGTACTCTGCATATAAGTTAAATATACAGGGTGAGAATATACAGCCTTGACGTACTCCTTTTCCTATTTGGAACCAGTCTGTTGTTCCATGTCCAGTTCTAACTGTTGCTTCCTGACCTGCATAGGGCACTCTTAATAATTCTATTATAAACATTGTTTTATTATAAAATCTAGATTTATTTTTAAAAATTAAGTAAAAACCATAGTATTTTAGAGATCTGTCATTTTAGTGACATAGAATTATTTGTTTATGTAGAGAACACACTGATTTTAGAAAGCTTTCAAATTACTTGGATTTACCATTTCCTTATAAATTAATACTCCAAAAATTTGTATGTACATTTGTGTGGAATCTACTTTAAAATATAAAAGGGGTGCTTTCTGATGATTATACCAAATGTAAATATTAGTTTATAAACAAGGTGATTCCAAAGTTGTTTAAAGTAGTCATAGTTTCTTCATGAGGAGACATGCCTTCAGTTTTACTTATTTTGTCAGTTTGGTAGTGAATACCTTGTAAGATCTACAGAAAAATGGTAGTTTTTATTCTGACCATTTTCAGAAGTATTATCCTTTTTGAAACTCACCTTTGTTTCAGTGAAAGATCCAAGCTCTTTAGCATTCATGGCATGCAGATTGTCAGTGTTTTTATCTTTCCTGACTTTCCAGCCTTGTGGATTTAAGTTTCAATCTCTCCTAGATGTGCTATGTTTTCTCTATACAGATTCTATGCCTGTCCTTCCTTGACTGTCATCTCCTCCCCTAGGCTTCTTGCTAACATGTGCTTGTGTTTCAAGATTCAGCTGATATCACTAAATCTGAAAAGACTTTTCCAGAAACTTCCTCCAAATCTAAATGCAACCCTGTCTACACTGGCAAAACATCTTCCTTAAATGAGAATCACACAATGGCAAAATTTCTTTACCCTTCACCTTTCCACCCAAGATCATGAGTTCATTGACATTCAGAACATTGTATTCATTTTTTATGTTTCAAGTGACTGATTTAGTGCTAAATACTTAGGATTCCATACATGTTTATTTAGAAAGATCCAAATTAATAAACAAAACAATTTGGCATAAAAATAATAAATTTAAATAATAAATTTCAAGAGTTACTGTGTACCCTGAAAAAAATAATTGAGATGAGTTATCTTTCATAATAGTTCACTGATAAGTATATATGTACATAGCTAGATTGGGTAGATAATATCTCAAGCATAAAGAAAAGGTCTAGTAATAAAAGTGACCTTCAAAGAAATTATTAAATAAAATTCTTAAAATAAGAATCATTAATTTTTAAAAGTGATAACATATATAAAAAATGTTTCTATTTTTATACCACATAAAAATAAGATCATTACTCAGTTTAGTTGGTTATTATAGTTTATTGAATTAGAAATTTAGAATTTAAGGAATAGTAAGAGTTCTTAAGGAGAGTTAATACAAAATAAACTAAGAATCACTATTTTAGAAGTTTTAAGATGGAAATAATTGCACCAATAATGTAACTGCTAATAACTTCACTAGTATGTTTAATTCAAAAATATATGATACAAGCAAAACTATTTTATTAGTATAGTTCTGATTTGCCTAATGCCTCATAATTTCTATTTGTGAAATGTAGTCTTCTATATTGTCTAGAGAAATATATTTTCCACTAACTGCCTCCACTATCCCATTACCCTTGTCATGATGTCAACATAAAGCTAAAATTCATCAGTCACTGTTGAACTATAGTATTATTCCCTTAATATAGTCTTATTAATATTTATGTCTTATCTCCTTGGTGTGTCTGAGTTTCTGAGTGAAAATAAAGTCGAATATTTTCCTTATGAAAATATTATGATGTGATTTATTATCTTTAAGTAGAAATTTCTACGACCAGAAGAATTTACAAACTAAAAAAATAGTTACATGTTGCCAATGGTGATGCCACCAGCCTAACACTGGGGAAAATTGTGTCAAATGACTTCATATCATCTATATTTTTATTACAATCTGTGACCTGGTCCTTGAATTTATCAGATTAAAACACATTTCATATAAATATGAATGTCAAGTGACAAATTATACTCATTATCAGTATAATGAATGTATATTTTCTTATGTTAATATATTTATGAAAAATGAAAATTTTAAAAGATTGACTAGAGAATGTGAGTAAAGGAATTTTGAGTGAATGTAATATTTAATAAAATATTTGGAAATACGATGCAGGCAACTTAATGAATGTGTATTTCTAACAGTGTAGGACCACATTCTATTTTACAAATACACATGCCAAAGGAAGTGAAATTCAGAAATTCCATTTGCTGAATTTACGAGTTTCTCTGGATGAAGTTTGGACAGTGAGTCTCCCTGTTCTTGTTTATAGCATCCAAAGCCCTTTTATGTTGATGAATTTACTCTTTTTTATATCTAAATGTTTAATTAGTTTAGATTTCAATATTTATTGAGTGGAAGCTAATTTTATCCCTTTTATATGCTCGGCTATTTAGAAAGAACACTCTCTCCTATGACAAACCATAGATATTGTAGTAAGGTCATCAGTGTCAGGATCAAAACAAACCCTCTCTGTTTCATTTAACAACTGTGTGGACTTCAGCAAAGAATCGAACACAGTTAATCTTCATTTATCTTGTAAGTAAGATGGGAATAGCATGCTTTGTGGAGAAGGAAATGGCAACCCACTCCAGTGTTCTTGCCTGGAGAATCCCAGGGGCAGCGGAGCCTGGTGGGCTGCCGTCTACGGGGTCGCACATAGTTGGACACGACTGAAGCAGCTTAGCAGCAGCAGTAGTAACAACATGCTTTGTAAATGTAATGATAGAATACTTACAAACATATTTGGCACATAATAAATATTGGATGAATATCAGTTGTTATTATTATTGATATTGTTAATTCAGGCCAGTGAAAAAAATACTGAACCCCAGATTGAGACCTCTGTCAAATATATTTTGAATTTTGTTTATAAGTTAGTCATTAATAAAATATATGTAAATATATGCCATGAAATAAACAAAGTAAAACATACATATATACTACATATTTCATTTTCTGTTAAGACTTTCAAAATTCTTGGAGAAATTCTTCACTACTATTTTAAGCTGACTGTCTTTAAGGGTGGACTTCCCTGCTGGCTCAAATGGTAGAAAAATCTGCCTGCAATGTGGAAGACCTGGGTTTGATCCCTGGGTCAGAAAGATCCCCAGGAGAAGGGAAAAGCTAATGTGCTTACTTTGCTATATTGTAAAGTTATATCTTTGATTTATTCTTTCCAAAAGTCAAATTAGTAAACTTTTGTAAGAGTTATATAGCATTGTCATGGAATTTTTAGAAACCATGGAATCCATATACAGTACTGAAGAATTTAAAATCAACGTATGATAAAGGGTTGATCTGGTTTATGTCTTTAAAGTTTTAATGTACATTTACTGTCTACAACTTACTTTGCTATCAATGCTCTTTAAACACTGTCACAGAAAAATATTAAAATCTATGTTTAAGATTAATATAGAGCCAATCAAAGTTATTTTATTATCATTCACACAATGATTTCTCTCCTTTCCCTTGGCTATATGGTAAGATTTTAATTCTGGAATAAGTTATATTCTTAGCCATGTATATTCTTAAATCATTATCACCAAAAATTTAAATTGACTCTTTGGACCTGATATACAGAATGGGTTAGTATATGTAGCCTAAGGATTCAATGTGTGTGTGTGTGTGTGTGTTTTAAGTCCTTTTGAATATCCTTAGGTTTAACTGGGGATTCACTTGGTTTTGGAATTGTACAGCAAACCACAATTTCAGAGAAGCAGTACTTCTGGGAATGTGTGTAATGTTTTAAAAGTTCTGGTGGCTTGCTAGAGTGTTTTTTTCCGCTTTCCTTCACTTATTTTCTTCTTCACAGCCCTGAGAAAAACCTTGAGCACTAGATACTGCAATAAATTGCTATGTGTGTTATATTAGGAAAGAAAAAGAGCTCCAAAGCACAGAATAAGGGTATATGTCTATTCTGTGAGATGAGGAATGTCCTCCTTGAGGAAGTTTTGAAGGAATAAAGTGAATATTAATTACATGGGACCAGTTTTCCAGGGAGAAATAATAGCACATTTGAGGACTCCAGGAAAAAACAATTTAAAATCCATTTACTTATCTATCTAGATGCTTCCCAGTGGCCCAGTGGGTAAAGAATCCACATGCAATGCTGGAGAAGTGGGTTTGATCCCTGGGTTGGGACCATTTCCTTCTCCAGGGGATCTTGGGATCTCCAAGATCCCCTGGAGAAGGAAATGGCAACCCACCTCAGTATTCTTGCCCAGAGAATCCCATGGGCAGAGGAGCATACCAAAGAATTGGACACGACTGAAGTGACTGAGCATACATTCGAGTTAGATGCTTGTCTGTCTGTGTGTCCTTCTCAGATTTCCTTGAGGTTACAGTGGTGATTAAACCCACAGATTAAAGCTAGACAACCTATGCAAACTCTGCAAGAAAATGCCCTAAAACCTGTGTTATGGTCTTAAGCCTACGTTACTATAAAAAGTTTTTGTTGAAATAATCTGACATATTTACTTGGAAGATATTTTTGCATTGCTATAGGATGTACCCCCATCTCCGAATGGAAAAAGGAGATGTTTGCTTTCCTCTCACCTCAAGTTAAATGAGCCAGATTTGAAAGAGACTGCTTGGAGACCAGGACATGAACATTTGGAACATGCATAACAAATAAGACAGGTTTTTTAATAATGAAAAAGGTATGGATCATTGGCTTGAAATGGCAGAGTAGTAAAGAAACTCCAAGTTATAGTAGCAGTTAAAACAGCTGTACTCTTTCTTGTGGCAGCAATGGAAAAGTACAGAAAAGATTGATGAGAATTTATCTGGTTCAAGTATGGGTCAGAATGTAGGGATAATGGCATCTATCTTTAAAAATTATACTAATTAAAAGAAACAAAAAACAAACTCTATGTGCGATGTGATTCCATTTACATGAAATTCTAAAAATATATGTTATAGTAACAAAAAGCAGATTAGCAGTTACCACAAATTGGAGAGATTTGTGTGCAAATGAGCATGGAAAACATTTTTCAGGTGAGGGAAACTTTTATATCTTAACTGTGATTAGATAATTGCAGAAAATTACCCAAATTTATTAATCTGTACATATTAAAAGTAGTGAATTTATTTTATATAAATAATACTTTAAGAATGTTAGAGGGAAACTGAAGAAAAAATGGGCATATATATCACAAAATTAATTTCTTTACAGAACATCTGCATTGAAAGAGATGCAAAAAAATTCTTCAGGCTGGTAACAGTAATTACCAGAAGAAAGCTCAAATCTGAAAAAAGAAAAACAAACAAACAAACAGCAAGCAAGTCAGAAAGCATATTTACATATACATTAAAGTTTACTTGTTATAATCATAATTTATAACATGAGTTATATGGAAACTTACATTACCATATGTAAAATAGATAGCCAACAGGAATTTGCTGTATGGCTAAGAAACTCAAACAGGGACTCTGTATTAACCTAAAGGTGTGGGATGAGGAGGGAGATGAGAGGGAAGTTCAAAAGGGAGGGAATATATGTATACCTATGGCTGATTCAGGGTGAGGTTTGACAGAAAACAACAAAATTACGTAAAGCAAAAAAAAAAAAATTAAAAAAGGAAGCAAGTCAGAAAGCATATTTATATATATATATACATTAGCGTTTACTTATTATAATCATAATTTAATGCAAAAGTAAAGAAATATTATTCTGAAGAATACATGGAAGTACAATATGACAAGAAAAGCACAAAATGAGAATCCTTGTCACTGACATAGACAGAAGACTTTTAATCATCTACAGGAAATTGAACAGATTTAAGGCCAGTTCCAGATTTTATATAAAAGCACAGTAATATCAGTATTTTGTGAGAGAAAAAATATTAAGGTTATTTTCTACTTGTACTCTTTGTGACCCCATGGACTGTAGCCTACCAGGCTCCACCATCCATGGGCTTTTCCAGACAAGAGTACTGGAGTGGTTTGCCATTTCCTTCTCCAGGGGATCTTCCTGACCCAGGGATTGAACCCGGGTGTCCCACATTGTAGGCAGACGCTTTACTGTCTGAGCCACCAGGGAAGTACTAAGAGAATTTTTGTCTTAATTTACCCCCTCCATAAAGCAGAGCATTTAAGTCCTGTTGATTTTTTTTTTTTTTTTTTAATGTACAAGCTTACTTGAAGTTGAGAAGGAGAAGTCAGAGCAATGTGTACTACAAAGTAGTAAAAGATGGCTATGTGAGCTGTGAAGAATTTTACTATGTTTAAGGTTCACAAGGAAACACCAGTCACTGGGGCAATGAATATACTTATGAAAGAACAGCTCTTCATCTGCTCAGCTATTTCTTGTCCTCCAGTTTCCATTTTCAAAGTAGACCTTAAAAGGAAGTGGACTCCCAGGTATTTCCACATTGGCTCATACCAACCTCAGCGACTGCTCAGGAATATAGGTAAGATTCTCCAGGAAACAGAGATGAGAATTTGATGAAGAGGATTCAGTAGGCTGTAACAACAGCTATGAAAGAGGAAGTAGAATGGTGGGTGATAACGGTTACAACAGAATGCTGAGTCCAGCCACACAGCCTTTATAGTCATCCACAAACTAGGCAAAAGGGTCAAGATTCTGTCTGTCCAGGATGAATATATAACCTTACTGGAGCCTTTATACTAAGGACAATACCTAGAAAAGTCACAGCTGTGTTCTCAGCAAGCAACATTTCCAGCCACTAAAGAAATAAGTGTCTTGTCTTTGGAGAGGATATATGAGTGACTCATTGCAGTGTCCACCATACACCTACTTTAATGTGCTTTTTATTCAAGTAGCAGAGATGTGGCCCCATCCAGTATGTGTGGCATGAAGGGTGTGCTCACCAGGGATTGGCCAGATGAGTAAGCTTAGCCAAGCTTAGACTCTGCCTATGCCCCTGAAATAAAAAGGTAGTTGCCAAACTAGAGTAGGTACATACAGTGTGTGTCCGGTCAGTCAACTCTTTATAGGTAGCAGTTATTACTCAGAGGATTCAGAGATACATATAACATTCTGTCAATTGAAGAAGGTTGAATGTGATTAGAGTTAAGTATAAGTGGGGCCGAATGTGAGATGTACTTAGTAAAGCAAGTGTTAGTTTATGTTGTGCTTGAGAAGCAACATTTGGACTTTATCCTAAGATAACTCAGGAAGCATTGTCATAATGACATGATCCTATGTGAATTTCATAAAGGTTATTTTTCTGAAGAATGGAGAAAATTAAGATTTAAAAATTAGAAAATCATTTGATCAAGAACTTTGCAAATAGTATGTTCAAAACACCAAAAAGCATATAAGTTGCCAAGCATAATTAGCACTCACAAGATGCAAATTTAACCAAAATGAGATATTATACATCCATCATGTAAAAAAAAAGACGTTTTCTTGGAAGCATAGAGTATTAGAAACTATCATTACTGTCATGATTTCAGATTGATAAACGAATGAGTCAATCCACTTCTGACATAAGATATACAAAAAAAAGGAGCAGAGACTGTGAGAAAGAGATCAAATTCATTTTTATATTTGTTGAGTTTTACATGTCTCCACATCCAAGTACAAGTGCCCAAGGGTTAAATAGACAGCGGTAATAATGTTAATATATGGGTAAGAACACTGGTTATAGGTGAGATTTACTATAAATTTTAGGGGGAGGGATAATAATAAGATCTTGGGAGGAATATCAATATTCAAGGACTGTGTAAAGGATGGTAGATCCATGAATGAAACTAAGGACAGATGGCCCTCCACAGATGTTTGAAGAGTACTTACTGCCACAGAAATTGACAGTAGGTATGGTTAAGTGAGAGAAATGATACATAGAAGTCAATAAATACAGAAAAGAGCATACTAAGAATAAGTCCTGAATGTTAGTGAGTGCTGCCTTACTACCTTCTTAAGGGCAAATGTAGGCTTATTGGTGAGGAAGAGAAGTGCATGTGAGTACATGTGCAAATATGAAACAGTGAGCATAGAGCATGCTCTGGAAAACATTTTCTGAATCATGGAATATAAGAGAGTCTATTCATTTTATATTTACTTTCTTGAATGTATGAATTTTCAGTAGAAACAACTACATTTGCATTGAACTCTTTATAGGCAAATTTAAAAGCCATACATAGTCAGAAACATTTTTTTGTATATTTAAAACCATTGCCGGAGGTCTTATTTTAGAAGTGTGTATCAACCAAAAGGTATTAATAACATACTCTCAGAGTCATTGTTCCCTTTGTTATCTATTAGACTCTCAACATTTTGCTACACTTAATATGTTTTTACTTCATGTCAGCTATGGGGTTAAAATTTATCTAGCAGCTGTGCAGATGAATTATGCCTGAACAAAAGAATAATAATAGTAATAAAATATAAGATGAAGAATGAAAGACATATCTAAATCCTGACCCTGAAGACAGAAGTACTTCTAAACTTTGAGTAACACTTGTATATTTTTTTAAGAAAAAACATTTTTAAATTCCATCATTGATTAATTATTTTAATAATAAAACTAAGTATAATGACTCTTATATTTCATCTCTCATTTGCCATTTTGTATCTATAACACATATAAATTCCCAAGTGGCTCAGTGGTAAAAGAATTTGCCTGAAGTGCAGGAGACACAGGTTCGATCCCTGGGTTGGGAAGATGCTCTGGAGAAGGAAGTGGCAACCCAGTCCAGTATTCTTGCCTGAGAAATCCCATGGACAGAGAAGCCTGGTGGACCACAATCCCTGGGGTCACAAAAGAACTGAACATGACTGAAAGACTAAACAACAACAATTACATATATATATATATATATATGTATATACTCACACTGTTATATTATTATAATATATAGCATATATACATTAAATTGAAAGCAACCATGTTCCATACATCAATATTAATATAATGTGATAGATGATGCTTTACAGCCCTCAAACTGAATGTGATACTGACTACAGCAAATAAATTCTTCTTAGTGTGGTATGTTATAGTACCATTTGCAATTCTGCCTCACTGATTATTTAATTTTGTTCTTTCACAGTGTACAGTACAGTTGTGCTCACATATTTAGATGTATGCTTGTGGACTGAGTTCACTATTTCCCCTTCCACAGTAGTCCCTGACAATGAGAGTAGTACTTGGCACAAATAATGTATTAAATATAAAGGGAAACACATTGATGTAAAATGGTAGCTTTCTATTTTTTTAAGTATTCCTCTAGATAATCCAAAATTTATGTAATTATTGAAGAGATCCACAAAATTTTAAAATTCCATAAAGAACCTACACAATTGCCAAGGATATGTTCAGTGATGCTTCTTCTGGGTTCAGTAACCTAGAAATTACTAAACCTAGAAGTTACCTAGTTTGTGGAACATAGTTGGACAGTCACTGGAGAAGTGAGATCTGGAACTGGACAGACCTTCAAATCCTGAAGATGCCACTCTCTGCTGATATGATTTTGAACAAAATGCTTAACCATTCTAAAATTTCTCTTGTGTGTGTGCAGTGGGTAAAAATAATAATATTACCAAAGAAGAGCAGAGAGCTCATGACACTTTCTCACAGTTATTAGCATTTTAAAATATTAGTTATTGTATTATTAGGTTGTCTATATCCTCATCTTTGAGAGTAAAGAATGAAGATTAACCAGCAAAATTTTAGCCAGTACTTAAGGTGCTAGAGGAAGCTACCTGGTTTAGAGACTTACTGGAATGTGGAAGTTTAAGGATTGTAGCATTCTAAACAGATTTAATTTAAAAGTTGACAATACATGGTATGGATTTTAATAGCTTGGTTACCTTTACTAAGAGTCCAGATAAAATGTTGCATAAAACAAAATAATTTTGATACCTTCAATCAATTTGAGTTCCCTCTTACCATGTTTTTTTCAATTTTTTTACTCCCCTACAATCTGACTCTTCAGCTTCAAAATGAGCCTGCATTAAACTTAAACTTTCCTGCATCCTACTTAAACTTTCCAACTAGTTATTATTGATTTCAGTCTTTCATTAAGCATTTATACAACAGACTGGTTCCAAATAGGAAAAGGAGTACGTCAAGGATGTATATTGTCACCCTGCTTATTTAATTTATATGCAGAGTACATGATGAGAAATGCTGGGCTGGAAGAAGCACAAGCTGGAATCAAGACTGCCGGGAGAAATATCAATAACCTCAGATATGCAGATGACATCACCCTTATGGCAGAAAGTGAAGAGGAACTAAAAGGCCTCTTGATGAAAGTGAAAGTGGAGAGTGAAAAAGTTGGCTTAAAGCTCAACATTCAGAAAACGAAAATCATGGCATCTGGTCCCATCACTTCATGGCAAATAGATGAGGAAACAGTGGAAAAAGTGTTAGACTTTATTTTTTTGGGCTCCAAAATCACTGCAGATGGTGACTGCAGCCATGAAATTAGAAGACGCTTACTCCTTGGAAGAAAAGTTATGACCAACCTAGATAGCATATTGAAAAGCAGAGACATTACTTTGCCAACAAAGAAAGCTGAAGAAAGCTTTCTGTGAAGAAAGCTGAAGAAAGCTTTCTGTGAAGAAAGCTGAGTGCCGAAGAATTGATGCTTTTGAACTGTGGAGTTGGAAAAGACTCTTGAGAGTCCCTTGAACTGCAAGGAGATCCAACCAATCTGAAGGAGATCAGTCCTGGGATTTCTTTGGAAGGAATGATGCTGAAGCTGAAACTCCAGTACTTTGGCCACCTCATGCGAAGAGTTGACTCATTGGAAAAGACTCTGATGCTGGGAGGGGTTGGGGGCAGGAGGAGAAGGGGACGACAGAGGATGAGATGTCTGGATGGCATCACTGACTCGATGGACGTGAGTCTGAGTGAACTCTGGGAGTTGGTGATGGACAGGGAGGCCTGGCATGCTGCAATTCATGGGGTCACAAAGAGTCGGACACAACTGAGTGACTGAACTGAACTGAACTGAATCCATCCTACCTACTCCCTAAATGTAGTGTGCCATGTACTCAGTATGTCAGACTCTTTGTGGTCCACCAGGCTCCTCTGTCCATGGGATTTTCCAGTCAAGAATACTGGAATGGTGGCCACTCCCTCCTCCAGGGGATCTTCCCACCCAGGGATCAAACATCTCCTGTTTCTCCTGCATTGCAAGTGGATTCTTTATCCACTGAACCATTGGGGAAGTCATGAATGTAGAGTTATTATAAAAGTGAATAATTATGTTTTTAAAATTTATATTAAATTATAAACAATCAAGCTGTTACCAAGGGTATAGTTGCTTTCTTAGAGTATTTTAATCTAATAAGATCTCTACTGGTGAAGTATACAAAGGGTATATTGGGACATGGGCCTTCTTGGGCCTTCAAAGAACATGATTCTTTAGAATCAACACAATTTCAGCCCTATTCAGTTATCTTTCAGGACCTAGACATTTCCTCATCTTTCTAAATGCCAAATTTATTCTCTCTCATATTCCTTCAAAGCACAGTAAAACACAGTGAAAGATCACAATCAGTATGAATTCTGAACCTAAAGATGGGAAATGTCACAAATTCATTTTATTTTTATTCCAATGTTCTTTCTTCAGCTTACCACAGCACCTTGAATATGTCAGGAAAAGTATTATAATATGAGAATATAAATTAACCAATTGTATAATCACACTATTAGAAATATTTATTTTAGGATATAAGAAAGGAGTTTTATAAATGACCGTGAATAGTCCTCAAATGAAGAAGTGTTCTTGAGTACATAATTACCTCTCAGGAGTACTATGAGAATTAATGAGTTAATATTTAAAAAGCAATTTAAAATATTTTGATGAGAAATGCCATTAAGTACTTTATAACCTCAACTTGTTAATTAAATTTTCTGAGAAATATCATTTTATTACTGTCAAATGCAAGTACAGGGTGTCCCCTTCAGTGTTACCTAAGAGTATAAAATTATAGCTTTTTCCCCTCAAATTACAAAAACTGTAGAGTGTTTTGTCTGTGTTAGGTATATGTAACCTTATGTGTTACACACCTAAGGTTAAAATTTGAAAGAAAGAGATCGCTATTTTTCCAGAAGAAAACAATTTTAGTCACTTTAAAACATAGACTTTAACCTGAATTGAGATTGTTAAATATCAAAATACATATAGTTTCTTGATAAAGTATTCAATAACTTACAAAACATCAATGAAGAAGTAATTTCTAGGTGGAAGCTAAATAAATGGCATATATTATCATATCAGATGTAGATAATGTACAAACATTAAATTTGTACAGTTAAAGAATGGTAGATATGGTAAGAAAGCAAATAGTTATTTAAAATATCTGCAAATACAAAGATGTTTTCATATTAAAAAGATAAATGCAAAGCAGATAAACAGTTTTTGTTTGGCATTATTAGCTCATTCATAGGGCACCTTTTAAGATGGTACAGGCAATACTCATCCCAATCTGTAAATCTGTAAAATGTTTAAAAGGGAAATAAAAAAGTACATCACTAGTACAAATGTTAATTTCCATAATTTATAGAACTCAGAACTTTAAGCAATAATAAAAGAAGTATTAAATATCTTGGTTTATGTCATTTGGTGACTTTCTTCTTTACATGACCTTTGTTAGTTCTCTCACTAAAAGGTACTTCAGATTCTCTATTTAAAAAGAAATCATCAAAACAACATTGCTAAGTTAAGGTTCTATCTAAAACTAATAGTAATTTTACTATTTATAAAACTGCAAAGTTTTCAACTAAGAATAACATTGAATATTACCTGAACTTCTAATCAACATCTTATTTCTACTAAGAAAGCAACTTTTCTTCTTTCTTTTTATTTATTTTTTAAATTAACTTATTTACTTTAATTGGAGGCTAATTATTTTACAATATTGTAGTGGTTTTTGCCTTATATTGACATGAATCAGCCATAGGTGTACTTGTGGACCCCATCTTGAACACCCCTCCCATCTCCCTCCCCATTCCATCCCTCAGGGTTGTCCCAGGGCACAGACTTTGAGTGCCCTGTTTCATGCATCAAACTTGGACTGGTGATTAGTTCACATATGGTATTATACACATTTCATTGCTATTCTCTCAAATCATCCCACCCTCTCCTTCTCCCAAAGAGTCCAAAAGTCTATTCTTTTTATCTGTGTCTCTTTTGCTGTCTCACATATAGGGTCATTGTTAACATCTTTCTAAATTCCATATATATGAGTTAATATACTGTATTGGTGTTTTTCTTTCTGACTTACTTCACTTTGTATAATAGGCTCCAGTTTCATCCACCTCCTTAGAACTGATTCAAATGTATTCTTTTTAATAACTGAGTACTATTCCATTATGTATATGTACCAGGGCTTTCTTATCCATTCATCTGCCAATGGACATCTAGATTGCTTCCTTGTCCTAGCTATGTAAACAGTGCTGCAGTGAACACTGGGGTACGTGTGTCTTTTTCAATTCTGGTTTCCTCGGTGTCTATGCCCAGCGGTGGGATTACTGGGTTGTATCAGTTCAGTTCAGTCACTCAGTCATGTCTAACTCTTTGCAACCCCATGAATCGCAGCACGCCAGGCCTCCCTGTCCATCACCAACTCCCAGAGTTTACACAAACTCGTGTCCACTGAGTCAGTGATGCCATCCAGCCATCTCATCCTCTGTCGTCCCCTTCTCCTCCTGCCCCCAATCCCTCCCAGCATCAGGGTCTTTTCCAATGAGTCAACTCTTTACACAAGGTGGCCAAATTATTGGAGTTTCAGCTTCAGCATCAGTCTTTCCAAAGAACACCCAGGACTGATTCCTTTAGGATGGACTTGTTGCTATCTTGCATATAGGGTCATTGTTACCATCTTTCTAAATTCCATATATATGCATTAATATACAGTATTTATGTTTTTCTTTCTGACTTACTTCACTCTGCATAATAGGCTCCAGTTTCATCCACCTCATTAGAACTGACTCAAATGCATTCTTTTTAATAGCTGAGTCCATTGTGTACGTGTACCACAACTTTCTTACCATTCGTCTGCTGATGGACATCTAGGTTGCTTCCATGCACTAGTTATTGTAAACAGTGTTGCAATGAACATTGGAGTACATGTGTCTCTTTCAATTCTGGTTTCCTTGGTGTGTATGTCCAGCAGTGAGATTGCTGGTTCATATGGCAGTTCCAATTTTTTAAGGAATCCCCATACTGTTCTCCATAGTGGCTGTACTAGTTTGCATTCCCACCAGCAGTGTAAGAGGATTTCCTTTTCTCCACATCCACCTGCATTTATTGTTTGTAGACTTTTTGATAGCGGCCATTCTGACTGGCATGACATAGTAGCTCATTGTGACTTTGGTTTGCATTTCTCTGATAATGAGTGATGTTGAGCATCTTTTCCTGTGTTTGTTAGCCATCTGTATATCTTCTTTGGAGAAATGTCTGTTCTTTGGCCCATTTTTTGATTGGGTGGTTTATTTTTGTGATATTGAGCTGCATGAGCTGCTTTTATATTTTTGAGATTAATTCTTTGTCAGTTGCTTCATTTTCTATTATTTTCTCCCATTCTGAAGGCTGTCTTTCACCTTGCTTATAGTTTCCTTCATTGTGTAAAAGTTTTAAGTTTAATTAGGTTCCATTTGTTTATTTTGTTCTTATTTCCGTTACTCTGGGAGGTGGGTCATAGAGGATCCTTCTGTGATTTATGTCAGAGAGTGTTTTGCCTATGTTTTCCTCTAGGGGTTTTATAGTTTACGGTCTTACATTTAGACCTTTAATCCATTTTGAGTTTATTTTTGTGAATGGTGTTAGAAAGTGTTCTAGTTTCATTCTTTTATAAGTGGTTGACCGGTTTTCCCCGCACCACTTGTTAAAGAGCTGGTCTTTTCTCCATTGTATATTCGTGCTTCCTTTGTCAAAGACAAGGTATCCATGGGTGTGCGGATTTATCTCTGGGCTTTCTATTTTGTTCCATTGATCTATATTTCTGTCTTTGTGCAGTACCATACTGTGTTGATGACTGTGGCTTTTTAGTACAGTCTGAAGTCAGGCAGATTGATTCTTCCAGTTCCATTCTTCTTTCTGAAGACTGCTTTGGCTATCCAAAGTTTTTTGTATTTCCATACAAATTGTGAAATTATTTGTTCTAGTTCTGTGAAAAATACTGTTGGTACCTTGATAGGGATTGCATTGAATGTATAGATTGCTTTGGATAGTATACTTATTTTCACTACATTGATTCTTCTGATCCATGAACATGATATATTTCTCCATCTATTCGTGTCATCTTCGATTTCTTTCATCAATTTTTTATAGTTTTCTATATTTATGTCTTTTGTTTCTTTAGGTAGATTTATTCCTAAGTATTTTATTATTTTCATCGCAATGGTGAATGGGATTGTTTCCTTAATATTTCTTTCTGTTTTCTCATTGTTAGTGTATAGGAATGAAAGGGATTTCTCTGTGCTAATTTTTATCCTGCCACTTTACTATATTCATTGATTAGCTCTAGTAATTTTCTGGTGGTGTCTTTAGGGTTTTCTTTGTAGAGAATCATGTCATCTGCAAACATTGAGAGTTTTGCCTCTTCTTTTCCAATCTGGATTCCTTTTGTTTCTTTTTCTTCTCTTATTGCTGTGGCTAAAACTTCCAAAATTATGTTGAATAGTAGTGGTGAGAGTACACTTCCTCTCTTATTTGAAGTATACATGATCAGAAAAGTGAGATATTACCCTAATGGCATTATTAGGAGAGAAAATGCCTTCAACAATACTGAACTAGTTCAAATATTAAAATTTTGACTTTATAGTAAGGTATGTGTTAATGGGTAACTTCTTTTTTTAAATCTTTGCCAAATATCAATTGAAACATTTAACCGTGCAAAATGAAACTAATGTGATTCAACCATCATGCTATTCAATCACTGACAAATATTAATATTTACTTTTGATATACAGATATTTCTTGACTTTCAGTGGGGTTACATACTAATAAGCCCATCATAAATCAAAATTGTATAAAGTTTAAAATTCATTTAGAACACTGAACCTTCCAAACATCATAGATTAGCCTAGCCTGCCTTAAACATTCTGAGACACTTGTGTTAGTCTGTAGTTGGGCAAAAAATATAATGCAAAGCATATTTTATAATGAAATGTTGACTATCTCATGTAATTTATTGAATGCTGTACTAGAAGAAAAAAAAGAAAATGATTGTGTGGGTAAAAGTGGTCATAGATTGTATAGGATTTGACCCTTGCAACTGGTGGCTTATCAGGAGCTGTGACATTATGAGAGAGTATCTCTCCATGTGTCACTAGCCTGGGGGAAAGATCAAAATTAAAAATCTAAAGTATGGTTTCTACTTAATGCATATTGTTTTCACGCCTTTGTAAAGTTGAAAAATTTATAAGTTGAACCATTATAAGTAAGAATCCTCTGTATAAAAGAATTGTATGCATAAGCTTTTATGTGCTGTGCTGTGCTTAGTGGCTCAGTCATGTCTGACTCTGCAACCCCATGGACTGTAGCCTGCTAGGCCTCTCTGTCTGTGGGGATTCTCCAGGCAAGAATACTGGAGTGGGTTGCCATGCCTGCCTCCAGGTGATCTTTCAACCCAGGGACTGAACCCAGGTCTCCCTACAGGCAGATTCTTTACCATTTGAGCCACCAGGGAAGCCCAAGATTTTATATAGTTTTATGTTAAGTCTAGAAAAATGCGAAGATTTTCTTGTTGCCTCATGTCCTAGTAACAAAGCTCTAAAGTACTCCCCCCTTTTTTTTCTTAAATTATTCTATGCACTTACATCAGTATACTTTTGCAACAATTGGTATTTTAAGAGCATTTCAATGAATTAAAAAAAAATTCACTAATTGACTATTATCTATAGTTATATGTTCTGGGTTATATTCTACTTTAGAGAATTTGAAACTTTAGAATCTGATTCAATGTACTAAAACAAAATATATCAGTAGTCATAATTTTTTTTTTCACAGCTCCACAATTTCTTTTTCTTTTTCAAGATAATCAGAAATCTCTCCTCTGGTACTCTGAAATTGTTGGGTCATGACCTGAGCCTGGGGCAAAGGCACCAGAGACAGTTCTTAAGGCAAATACTTTTTGGAAGATTCTGGAAAAGTAAGCCTCAGGGTAGATTCTACTGACAATTATCCTTGTTATAACAGATCACACAAAAAATATTTCTGTGCCTTGAAGGAAAATGTTCTCAAAGGAGATGGGCTTTGAACTGGATTCCATAAGGATGATAGAATTTAGTTAGATGGAAAATGATGTAGAAAACTAATACCAGTGAGGGAATAATAGAGATGTTAAAATAATTATATAAAGAAAGTATGGGAAACAATAAAATCATGTTAGAGAAGTAGCTTGGTATCTTTGATCTGTCAACAAATAAGTAACATATTTTAATATCCTCTGTAGATTGTTAAGGGCAATTTGTTCTATGTTCAAGTATGGCATTATCTTGTGGGTTAAAAATTACAAAACTTTAAATAATATAACATATTTGCTTTATAAAAAATGAAAGCTAAACCTGCACTTCTGTATGTTATTTGTTTCCTTGTAGCAAATCACCCAAAAATGTATTATCTTAACAATGAACAATTTATCTGTTTATGATTTATTGGTCAGCAATTTGAGCTAAATTCAGCTCAGTGCTTACTTATTTATTTATCTATCATAAATTTATCTATTTATTTATTTATTTTTCTACATGTTGAGCACTCTTCTAAAGCCTTTACAATGATTATAATCCTCCCATAAAACTCTATGTAGACATTTTTATTATTATCCTTATTTAGAGCAATGGAAACTGAAGCACACACCTAAAGGATATGCCCAAGTCATAAAAGAAGTAATTGATATAACCAGACTGCAATTATAGAAAAGTGGGATTTCATCTTCAGTAATAATTGATGATATAGGAACATGTGAAATGGTCCATAGAGAAAATTAAACAAGGGGCTCAGAACAGATCATGAAGAACACCAACATAGAAGTTATAGACAAATGAAGAAAAACCTTTCAACAGTGGTCATAAACCTGGCAGTGCAGCAGAAACCTGAGGCATTTTAATGAATAATACCTACAAACTGAGATGCAGTAAATATGGTGTGGGGCCTCAGAACCTGTATTTTCTTATCCAGAATTAGATAATTCTGAGGCATCCACTTTGCAAACATCCCTTAAGAACTTTGAGATACACATAGAAGTTGCATATGAATATCCAGAAAGTTAGTAGATGATCTGTTAGCATTCAGGAAGTTAAGAGGAGATAATATTTCAGGTAAGATGTGTTAGGAGAGACCTGAATATTTTAAATTCCAATGAGAAGAAATCAGTAGAGAAAAAAAAAAAATTGAAGATATAAGAGGGAGATTTGATAACTGTAGAATAAGTCCCTAAAGAGATAAGATATGTTAAAGTAGAGAGTGAGAGATTAATCTTTAACAGTAGAAGGGACAGATTTCCCCATTGTAAGCAATCAATTCTAAAAGAAACTGACCCTGAATATCCATGGGAAGGACTGTTGCAGAAGCTGAAGCTCCAATACTTTGGACACCTGATATGAAGAGCCAACTCACTTGGAAATACTCTGATACTGGGAAAGATTGAAGTCAGGAAGAGAAGGGGACAGCAGAGGATGAAATGTTTGGATGGCATCACTGACTCAATGGACATGAATTTGAGCAAACTGCAAGAAATTGTGAAGGACATGGAACCTTGCATGCTTCAGTCCTTGGGGTGCAAATTGTTGGACATAACGGAGCAACTAAAGTGAACTGAATTGAATTGAAGTAGACGAGAGATGTTCTTGAGTATAGAACTTTACAACTTTAAAAGTATGGTAAACAATTGCCCAAAGATACAAAGTGAAAAAGAAAGATTAGAAATCCTATTTTTAGTTAGAGAAGAATATAATTTTTTTCTATTGGTTAAAGGTTTTTCTTCCTTTTCCTACCACTTCTACCTATCTTTCTACTGGTCTGAGAATGTGTGATATCTGCCCATCATCAGCTCTCAGCAACCACTGTAGAAGACAGATGAATAAATCCAAGTTCATTGTTTCACCAGACATGGATAATGAAAAAGAAGTGAAACTCCCAGACAAAACTTGATCAGAATGGAAATATCAAGTCTAGGTTGCACAAGGAAGGGAGTTGTCATTAGGTCCCTGGATATTTGAGAATGTGGAGAGGTCAAATGACAGTTTAGAGCAAAGTATTTCAAGACAGAAGAGACCAGGTGTACATTCCAGTTTTGCCATGAAGTGGCTCAGTGACTTTGAGAACAATTTATTTGTAACCACTGTCACTTCTCAGAGACTAAAAGTCTGCAACATAGGTTCTATAACAGAAAACTTCAATCAGTGAATATAATCAGTTATTCATTTGTTAATCAATCAAGGCTTTCTCTCCAAGTTTTGTCCTCCTCTCACCTGGCAATCTGAAGAGAACTAACAAAAGCTCTGTCACAGTGTTTTTACCATGATCCCTGGTGTGTTGTTTCTAACTTCTTTCTTTTACCTACTTTCTGTTTTCTAAAGTCTAAACACCTGCCACACAAATGTTGGTGGAATATTTATTTAAGTGGACACTTACAGATCTCAGTGGAATTTGAAGAAAAGGAATTACTTTCTCAGCCATTTTGATTGTAAAGCCTGATGTTGCTACTTATATCCTTGTGGATGTCTGTTTACCACACCTGCCTATGTATGATCACAATGGTGTGATCACTCACCTAGAGCCAGACATCCTGGAATGCAAAGTCAAGTGGGCCTTAGGAAGCATCACTATGAACAAAGCTAGTGGAGGTGATGGAATTCCAGTTGAGCTATTTCAAATCCTAAAAAATGATGCTGTGAAAGTGCTGCAATATGCCAGCCCATTTGGAAAACTGAGCAGTGACCACAGGATGGGAAAAAGTCAGTTTTCATTTCAGTCCCTATGAAAGGCAATGGCAAAGAATGTTCAATCTACCACACAATAGCACTCATCTCACATGCGAGTAAAGTGGTGCTCAAAATTCTCCAAGCAAGGCTTCAACAGTACGTGAACTGTGAACTTCCAGATGTTCCAGATGGATTTTAAAAAGGCAGAGGAACCAGCGATCAAACTGCCAACATCTGGTTGGATCATCGAAAAAGCAACACAGTTCCAAAAAACATCTACTTATGCTTTATTGACTATGCCAAAGCCTTTGACTGTGTGGATCACCACAAACCATGAAAAATTCTTCAAAAGATGGGAATACCAGACCACCTGACCTGCTTCCTGAGAAATCAGGTCAAGAATCAACAGTTATAACTGAACATGGAACAACAGACTGGTTCCAAATAGGAAAAGCAGTATATCAAGTCTGTGTATTGTCACCCTGCTTATTTAACTTATATGCAGAGCACATCATGAGAAATGCTGGATTGGATGAAGCACAAACTGGAATCAAGATTGCTGGGAGAAATATCAATAATCTCAGATATTCAGATGACACTACTCTTATGGCAGAAAGTGACGAAGAACTAAAGAGCCTCTTGATGAAAGTGAGAGAAGAGAGTGAAAGAGCTCACATTTAGAAAACTAAGATCATGGTATCCAGCCCCCATCACTCCATGGCAAATAGATGGGAAAACAGTAAAAATAGTGACAGACTTTATTTTGGGGGGCTCCAAAATCACTGCAGATGGTGATTGCAGCCATGAAATAAAAAGAGACTTACTGCTTGGAAGAAAAGTTATGACCAACCTAGACAGCATGTTAAAAAGCAGAGACATTACTTTGCCAACAAAGGTTCATCTAGTCAAGGCTATGGTTTTTCCAGTAGTCATGTATAGATGTGAGAGCTGGACTATAAAGAAAACTGAGCACTGAAGAATTCATGCTTTTGAACTGTGGTGTTAGAGAATATTCTTGAGAGTCCTTTAGACAGCAAGGAGATCCAACCAATCCATCCTAAAGGAAATCAATCCTGAATATTCATTGGAAGGACTGATGCTGAAGCTGAAACTCCAGTACTTGCCCACCTGATGTGAAGAACTGACTCATTTGAAAAGAACCTGATGCTGGGAAAAATTGAAGGTGGGAGAAGGGAATGACAGAGCATGAGATGCTTGGATGGCATCACTGACTCAATGGACATGAGTTTGAAAAACTCCAGGAGTTGATGGACAGGGAGATGTGCTGCAGTCAATGGGGTTGCAGAGTTGGACACAACTGAGCGACTGAAGTGAACTGAACTGAGGGGTCTGTTTAGGCTAGGGTTTATGCTGTTCTTAGAACAAATAGATCAGAAATTCTCAGACAGTTGTTTGTTCTCTCAGAGCTCCTTGATGTTGTATAGTAGATCCTCAGAGAAGTGGCCTCATGCCTCCATAAGCTCCACATTAAATGCAGCCACAAAAAATTATTTTGTGCTTTCAATCAATCCATCACTTGAATCATTTCTTGCACTCAGCTCACTTTTAGTAGCACCACAATAGGCACTTTCAAAATTCTGTTCTTCTGTGCCCAATTGTGCATGCAAGTCCATGTTCTTCCTGGCAACACTACAAGATTTTTCAGTCATATTTTACTGAAATAATTTATTTCCATTAGTTGTCATCATGTAGCAAATTGAAGAAAGTTAGCAGTTAACAGACTATTTATAAACCAACAAATATGACTGCTTTAGTCACTTTTTTTTCTAAATATCATCCCTTTTGGGAGACCTGGGTTTGATCCCTGAGTTGGGAATATCACCTGGAAGAAGGCGTATCAATCTACTTCAGTATTCTTGCCTGGAGAATCCCAATGGACACAGGAGTTGGAGGGCTACAGTCCACAGGGTCACAAAGAATCAGACACGACTGAATGACTAAGCACAGCACATCATACCTCTAGGTTGAGGGAAAGTGAAAATCACTTTTAAGCTCACCATAAACTCTGTTGTACTACTTTGGTTTTTCAAAACTTCACACTATTTTCTTCCAATGGTAGCCAAATTTTATATCTGGCCCAGGAATGGGGCAGTGGGCAAAGGATAGACAATATAACTCTGGTTAGAAATTCACTGCCAGAATTGACACCCTACTTAGTCTGTTGCTGCTGCTGCTGCTGCTAAGTCGCTTCAGTCGTGTCTAACTCTGTGCGACCCCATAGACAGCAGCCCACCAGGCTCCCCCGTCCCTGGGATTCTCCAGGCAAGAACACTGGAGTGGGTTGCCATTTCCTTCTCCAATGCATGAAAGTGAAAAGTGAAAGTGAAGTCGCTCAGTCGTGTCCGACTAGTAGCGACCCCATGGACTACAGCCTACCAGGCTCCTCTGCCCATGGGATTTTCCAGGCAAGAGTACTGGAGTGGGGTGCCATTGCCTTCTCCGCCACCTAGTCTAGCAGTTTGCTATTCTCTGTGTTTGTACTCAGATATTTATACTGTGCGGAGAAGGCAATGGCAACCCACTCCAGCACTCTCGCCTGGAAAATCCCATGGAAAGAGGAGCCTGGTAGGCTGCAGTCCATGGGGTCGCGAAGAGTCGGACACGACTGAGCGACTTCACTTTCACTCTTCACTTTCATGCATTGGAGAAGGAAATGGCAACCCACTCCAGTGTTCTTGCCTGGAGAATCCCAGGGGCGGCGGAGCCTGGTGGGCTGCCGTCTATGGGGTCGCACAGAGTCGGACACGACTGAAGTGACTTAGCAGCAGCAGCATTTATACTGTGAGAAAGGCATAAATATTCTCTTGGGAAAAAAAGGAAAAAAAAAGTAAGAAATGTTCCTACCTCAAGTTATTAACAGAAGTATATATTTCAAATCTTAAAAAGTTACACTAGTATGTGACCTTGTGATTAAAGTTTAAAGCCCTTAGAGTTTATTTGGTCTTCCCTGGTGGCTCAGATGGTAAAGAATCTGCCTGTAATGTGGGAGACCTCAGCTCAATCCCTGGGTTGGGAAGATCTGCTGGAGAAGGGAATGGCAACCCACTCCAGTATTCTTGCCTGGAGAATCCCCATAGACGGAGGAGACTGGCAGGCTACAGTCCATGGGGTCACAAAGAGTTGGACACAACTGAGCAACCAAGTACAGAGAGCCAAATAGAGTGTATTGACATAGAACTTGCTCAATAATCATAGCAGTATTAATATTATACTATTATAAAATCAGTCCATGGTTATTATATTTTTCATCAGAGAGTGAAAACAATGACCACAAATTTTAAAGACAAAAGCAGGCTCTGCACACTAGGAGAGTGTAGGAGACAAAGATAGGATTCAAAATAATTGAAAGGGTAACCATCTATCCTTTCATAAGCTGGCTTCTTGATACAATGACAATTTTCCTATGCTCAGTTGTTTGTTTGTTTGTTTTCCTTTTGAGGACCTAAGGTGTTGACTATCACTTTACTTTTTAATATTGATTTTTCGTTCTTTCAGGGAGTATTGTTCTTTACCTGGATCACTACTGCTATACCCAAAACACTCACCAGTTTCTGTCTCTGAATAAAAGAAATAACTCACAGGAGATTTTATAAATTTACCTCATTGTTAGCAACTACTGGGAAAATAGCTCATGCTCCAAAGTTCAAAACAACAAAATCTTAATTACTCTGCTCACTCCTAGGTCTATATTCATTTTTACCAGCTAGGTTCTTAGGAAAGACTACAACATACTGAACAAGTGAAAATGGAGAACACAGTTGACGTCAGGTTTCGGGATGTCTAAACATGAACAGAAGGGGTTCTTGTTGATGTTCAGTTGGTAAGTCATATCCGCCTCTTTGTGACCGCATGGACTGAAGCACTCCAGGCTCCTTTGTCCCTCACTATCTTCCAGAGTTTGCTCAGAGTTATGTCCAATTGAGTGGCTGATGCTATCTAACCATCTCGTCCTGTGCCACCTCCTTCTTTTGTCTTCAATTTTCCGCAGAATCAGGATCGTTTCCAATGAGTGCCTCTTCTCATCAAGTGACCAAAGGATTGGAGCTTCAGCTTCAGCATCAGTCCTCCCAATGAATACTTAAGTGTTGATTTCCTTTAGGATTGACTGGTTTGATGTCCTTGCAGTCCAAGAGACTCTCTAGTCTTTGCAGCACACAACTTAAAAACATTAATTTTGTGCTCAATCTTCTCTATGGCTTATACATTTTATTGGGATTCTATGGTTTATTAATTTTATTGGGCCACTCTCAAAGTGGATGGTTGAATGTGAGGGCAATAAATAAATGTTTCCTACATTAGGAGATGGGTAAACTGTAGGATAGATAGTGTATGATAAACTTATACACATTTGATGATTGGGTGGATTATAGATAACTTAACTGAGTATCTCATATTATACAGTAGGTTAGCCAGGCTTGTTCACAGAGTAGTGGTAGACTTCTTAGAAACTTTTGAGGACTCTTAAGATTTAAGGTAGGAACTGGAACACTATCATTTGTCACATCATTATGGTAAAAGCAAGTTAAAAATGCAGCCTAGATGCTAGTGGTAGAAAGTAAAAGATAACAGCTTGTTTGAGGTGAGGAGCTACAAAGAAGTGTTTGATTAATGGGAAGGTGAAGAATTGGCAACAATCTGAAGTCAGTTTATCACAAATAGTCATGTAATTGTAATGCAATAATATCATTTAAAAATACTTAGAAAATAATCTCTATAGCTGCCAAATATGCTCTTGATTTTAGATAAATTGATTATAATATCATTAAGTATATATATATATATACAAAATTATATATATAATTGGGCTTCCCTGGTGGCTTAGAGGATAAAGCATCTGCCCACAGTGCAGGAGACCTGGGTTCAATCCCTGGGTAGGGAAGATCCCCTGGAGAAGGAAATGGCAACCCACTCCAGTACTCTTGCCTGGAAAATCTCATGGATGGAGGAGCCTGGTAGGCTATAGTCCATGGGGTAGCAAATAGTCGGATATGACTGAGCAACTTCACTTCACTTCACATATATTTATAATTAAGAGGATTATAATTTAAAATCATCCAGAAAACTTAAAGGGAGGATGTTAGCAGGGAAGTATAGAATTAGAGAGCTTTGATTGAGGATAGACCTTCTGGTACTTCAGTAGATGCAACCCATTAATTGAGTTTATTGTCCTTAGTAGGAGGAATAAAAAAAAAAAAAAAGAATGCACAGGTAAAAATATATTAGAAGGATTGTGTATAAGTTGATAGTGATATTTTGCCTTAAAAAAAGAAACAGAAGTAGAAAGGTCCTATCTGGCAAGCTCAAAGAATGACTTTAGCAAAAATAATTCAGGAAAGATAATAACCAAATCCCTTTGAAAGATTTAAATAGACTTTAAAGACAGAGGAGCACAATCCACCCCTCCACAATTTTGCATCAAATTGTGTCAGGCAATATGCAGAGCATTGATAAGCAAATGAGTGAAAATAATAAGCAAATAATTTTTTTAAAATTTATTCTTCTAAAACAAGTCCAAACTATTCCAGACTTGAAATCACTCAAGTGTCTTTGTACTGATATACTGGTAAGTTTGAAAGTGAGTGGTTCTGAGGCAGCTGATAATAACCTGATCAGCAGAAAACCATGTCAGTCTGAAGAATGAGTAGGAGCATGGGTTGCCAGGGGAGGACACGAGTGAACTTTCTCTGTTGGTATGAAAGCTCTAAATCTTATTAAAGGCATGAACTACATGGCAAGTGAATATCTCAAACTTTAATAGTACACTGAAATTTTGTACATTACACTTAATGCATATAAATGCCTAAAATTAAATACTGTGTATTTCATTATTTTAAAACAAATAAGACATGGTAAAGAACCAAATAAAAGTCAATATTAAAATACTGTTCTTGAGTTAGTTGTCAAGTTTGGTATTCTGCATGGTATTATAAATACTCTGCTGTATAAGTTTGAACAAATAATCACATTAACGATAATGAGATGCAAGTTTCTTATAGTTGGTGAAGACAACTGTAAACAACAACAAAAACGAAATGTTAAAACAAACTCTAGAATATTGGCTCAGAAATATGTGAATTCATGTGAATTCATTAAATATAAGTATTTAAATATATAGGTGAACTATAAATAAAAATATAAATATTGTTGTTGTTCAGTCACTAAGTTGCGTCTGACTCTTTGTTACCCCATGGGCTGCAGCATGCCAGGCTCTTCTGTGCTCCCCTGTCTCCTGCAGTTTGCTCAGCTTCATGTCCATTAAGTCGGTGATGCTATCTAACCATCTTGTACTCTGTCACCCCCTTCTCCTTTTGCTTTCAATCTTAATATAGATATCACCAAATTTAATTCCATATATAAATATATGTACCTATATAAGCATATGTCATATGCATATTTTAGAGATAGAGAGATTAGATAGATGGTTAATAGAAGATATGCATATGTCCCCTAATTACTCTGTATGCTGAAATAATTTAGAAGCAATGATACAAGTAGCAATGAATACACTAGCATTGAGATTTTAATTATAATATTCTCGAGTATTAAGAATCGGTGTCCTTAATGATTTGGATGATTCCAGAGCTGGGGCATAGAAAACATAAGTTAGCAACATATTGCTATTGCAGAAACTGAGTAGGTGCTCAGAATAAGGCCGGGACAAAAAGTCAGGGAATCATCTCAAAGGGGCTCCCACTGGCTTTATATGGGTTAGGTTAAGTATTAGAATAGTGGTAGTATATAACATACAGCTTGTAATGTTTAATTCTCTGGTTAGGGGATACGAAGCATTTTGCAGTGGCCCCTAGCAGTGACAGTAGTTGATATCACTGAACTATCAACAAGTCTTGTCTGACTCTTGCAATCCATGGACTGTAGCCTGCCAGGCTTCTCTGCCCATGGGATTTTCCAGGCAAGAATATTGTAGTGGGTTGCCTTTTCCTTCTCCTGGAGAACTTGCTGACCCAGGAATTGAACCCAGGTCTCCCACATTGCAGGCAGATACTTTACCAACAACTATGCAGAAAGCCCAAAGAGGAGGTGAAGCACTTCCTTTTCTTTTCTTTTCTTTTTTTTTTTTTTTGAGATAAACATCAAATACATTTGTTTCTTAACAGTTATCACCATGTGTGCTCAGTTGGTTCAGTCTCCTACCTCACTGAAACTAATTAGTTATGCATATTCAAATTTCAAACCAGCACTTACTTACATTGCATTATACAATTGTCTAATGCGTTTTTAAAATGAGTCTCATTATAAGAATAAAAGACTGAAAGTCACGTCCAAAGTTATTTTTCTTCTAGCAGCCTTACTAAAATTACAGAGAATGTTGAATAAGAAGGCTTTTGTTGAAGTCTAGGTCTGATACTTTAAAATGTCCTGTGATACTGAGAAAATCACTTAATCTCCAACCTTTATCTTAGCTTAAAAAATGTGGGCAATAAAAATAACAATCATAGCAACAATATCCTCACAGAGTTTTTGTCAGTATTGTTAAGAAGCTTTCCTTTCAGCCATGTGATCCTATTTCACTTCAGCCCTATTTCAAGGTCCAGTATAACATTGCCATTCAAGAAGATCTCACTCTTAATCTAGTGTTTTCAATAATATTATCATTGTCAGTATATCTTAGGGAAAATCCTTTGTTTTATTACAAATACTGCAAAGGGAGACACGGAACCCAAAGACAGTCATGTTCTAATTTTAGTGTTTATTTCTTCAAATATTGTTTTCTATTAATGCTTCTGAGTGTATTACAGGTTTTTCATGAAAGAAGACTTGAATGGGAAAGGAAAATCTTCAAATATCTCTAAGAAAGTTTTAAACAAGAAAGCTAAAATACATTCAATATATCAAATATTTAAGTTAAGATATATAGTCATATTATATTTTATTGAAAAGATAAATAAGTGCAGACCCTACATATATATTCCATTAATGCTTCATGTCAAATACCTAAATAAAATATACTCCGATCAGTATGTTTGTCAACGAGACAATAAAATATATTCTGCCCTGTCTCCAGTCAAAAAAGATTTTGCAAATCAAGTTTGCATGCTGAAATGTAATTGTAATGCCCTAAGGTTATATTCCAGAACATTTTAAATGAATGCTCAGTATTTTCTCTGTATGATAATATAAACATGAATACATGAAAATATAAATTTCTCTTTCTGACTCCACATGTTAACAATGAATTCCAAATGTCCCTTAGGGTTATAAAAATGTTATTGCCTGAAACCAGAATTGAATTTGAGCTCTGGATAACTTTAATTAAATTTTTAAAAACTATATATTACATAAAATTTTAAATTGCACAAAGATCTTTTTTATTTACAAATTGTTTTGTAGACTTATAAATATATTTAATTTAGTTTTTTATTTTCTCTTAGAGTGTAAATTTAAAGAACAAAGAAATTGGTGAAATAAGAACATAGTCAAGTTGCTTCATTCTCTCTAGAGAGGATATACTAAAGATCTAAAATCTTTATTCAAATTCAAAAAAACCAAAAAGCTCTGAAATCAAATTTTTCCCCCAAAGGTTTAAAGTAAACTCATTTGATGATGATATAATATTACTTATATCTATGTTACTTATCAGTCAGTTCAGTTTGGTCACTCAGTCGTGTCCAACTCTTTGCAACCCCATGGACAGCAGCATACCAGGCCTCCCTGTCCATCACCAACTCCCAGAGTTTACTCAACCTCATGTCCATTGAGTCAGTGATGCCATCCAACCATCTCATCCTCTGTCATCCCCTTCTCCTCCTGCCTTCAATCTTTCCCAGCATCAGGGTTTTTTCAAATGAGTCAGTTCTTCACATCAGGTGGCCAAAGTATTGGAGTTTCAGCTTGAACATGAATCCTTCCAATGAATATTCAGGACTGATTTCCTTTAGGATGGACTGGTTGGATCTTCTTGCAGTCCAAGGGATTCTCAAGAGTCTTCACCAACACCACAGTTCAAAAACATCAATTCTTCAGTGCTCAGTTTTCTTTATAATCCAACTCTCACATTCATACATGACCACTGGAAAAACCATAGCCATGACTAGATGGACCTTTGTTGGCAAAGTAATGTCTCTGCTTTTTAATATGCTGTCTATGTAGGTTATATACAAAAAAGATCTTCACGTCAAGATAATCACGATGGTGTGATCACTGACCTAGAGCCAATCATCCTGGAATGTGAAGTCAAGTGGGCCTTAGAAAGCATCACTACGAACAAAGCTAGTGGAGGTGATGGAATTCGAGTGGAGCTATTTCAAATCCTGAAAGATGATGCTGTGAAAGTGCTGCACTCAGTATGCCAGCAAATTTGGAAAACTCAGCAGTGGCCACAGGACTGGAAAAGGTCAGTTTTCATTCCAATCCCAAAGAAAGGCAATGCCAAAGAATGCTCAAACTACCGCACAATTGCACTCATCTCACACGCTAGTAAAGTAATGCTCAAAATTCTCCAAGCCAGGCTTCAGCAATATGTGAACCGTGAACTTCCAGATGTTCAAACTGGTTTTAGAAAAGGCAGAGGAACCAGAGACCAAATTGCCAAAATGCACTGAATCATCAAAAAAGCAAGAGAGTTCCAGAAAAACATCTATGTCTGCTTTATTAACTATGCCAAAGCCTTTGACTGTGTGGATCACAATAAACAGTGGAAAATTCTGAAAGAGATGTGAATACCAGACCACCTGACCTGCCTCTTGAGAAATTTGTATGCAGGTGAGGAAGCAACAGTTAGAACTGGACATGGAACAACAGACTGGTTCCAAATAGGAAAAGGAGTACATCAAGGCTGTATATTGTCACCCTGCTTATTTAACTTATATGCAGAGTACATCATGAGAAATGCTGGGCTGGAAGAAGCACAAGCTGGAATCAAGATTGCCGAGAGAAATATCAATAATCTCAGATATGCAGATGACACCCCCCTTATGGCAGAAAGTGAAGAGGAACTAAAAAGCCTCTTGATGAAGGTGAAAGAGGAGAGTGAAAAAGTTGGCTTAAAGCTCAACATTCAGAAAACGAAGATCATGGTGTCGGGTCCCATCACTTCATGGGAAATAGATGAGGTAACAGTGGAAACAGTGTCAGACTTTATTTTTGGGGGCTCCAAAATCACTGCAGATAGTGACTGCAGCCATGTAATTAAGACGCTTACTCCTTGGAAGGAAAGTTATGTCCAACCTAGATAGCATATTGAAAAGCAGAGACATTACTTTGCCAACAAAGGTTTGTCTAGTTAAGGCTATGGTTTTTCCAGTAGTCATGTATGGATGTGAGAGTTGGGCTGTGAAGAAGGCTGAGCACTGAAGAATTGATGCTTTTGAACTGTGGTGTTGGAGAAGACTCTTGAAAGTCCCTTGGAGTGCAAGGAGATCCAAGCAGTCCATTCTGAAGGAGATCAGCTCTGGGATTTCTTTGGAAGGAATGATGCTAAAGCTGAAACTCCAGTACTTTGGCTACCTCATGCGAATAGTTGACTCATTGGAAAAGACTCTAATGTTGGGAGGGGTTGGGGGCAGGAGGAGAAGGGGACGACAGAGGATGAGATGGTTGGATGGCATCACTGACTCGATGAAGGTGAGTCTGAGTGAACTCAGGGAGTTGTTGATGGACAGGGAGGCCTGGAGTGCTGTGATACATGGGGTCACAAAGAGTTGGACACGACTGAGTGACTGAACTGAACTGATGTAGGTTATAACTTTTCTTCCAAGGAGTAAGCATCTTTTAAATTCATGGCTGCATTTACCATCTGCAGTGATTTTGGAGCCTCAGAAAGTAAAATCTGTCACTGTTTCCATTGTTTCCCTATCTATTTGCCATGAAGTGATGGGACCAGATGCCATGATCTGCCATGATCTTACAGACCCCAACACACCGATGACAACACAGTAATACTAAAATGTTGATTCTTGTACTTTATTCCACATATTTACAAAAGTTTTGTGGCACATCATTTAAGATTTATTTTGGCTTAATAGTGTGGATCTAGATTGCCTGTGTTTGAGTTTGAGCTCTGCTGTTTACGAGCTACAAGACCCTGGACAAATTGTAAATCTTGCAAGATTTTTAATTCCTTCATCTATTCATTGCAAGAAAATAACAGTAGCTGCCTCATGGCTTAACTGTGAAAAATACATGAGTTAACTTACTTAAAATAATTAATACTCAATGTTGCTGAAGTAGTTGGTACTCAATATGGCTAGAATTGGAAAATTCAGGGTTTTTTTTCTATAGAATAAAATGATCAGATTTCAGAATCAAAATTAAAAACCAATATATATGGATGCAACATGAGGTTTTTAAGAAGTAGGAACAATTCTCCTGAGATCAAGATAAAGATGATTTCAAATTGTCTCATTAGTAGAGCCACTTGATTTCAAAGAAAAGCATTCATTTCAATCTGCAAGTATGGTAGAGAGTTGCCATATTAAAAATGGAAATAATTCTGCCCTCAAATACATTTAAAGACATCACATGAAGAAATGGGATTCTTAACTTCAAAGGCACTGGATGATGCTTTCCAATGTTAAATAATTACTAAGACGCTTACAGCTTTTGCAAGTTCAGACTCACAGTTTTTGGTTCATTCCTCAAGGTGATTAAAGTAGTTTATGCAGTAGTTTATGCAATATATTATGAAAAAGTTTCAACTTCTATGGAATATCATATTTCCTAAAGACCAGTTTTTAAAAAGTAAAGCTTGAGAATTTGATGCACAGGCTTACAAATCATGCTTTTATCTGGAAAGTTATCACACAAAATATATCTGTTAGTATAGCAGTGTGGTGATATGGAACCAACAAATCTGTTGAATTATCAATTTTGAGATTTCAAATCAAAGACATAGTTAAGGTGATTTTTAAAAGAAAAATAATATAAAATATCTCTAAAGCATCTGTTCAGAGAAACAAAAGGAAGAAAAAATAGTTCATTACTTTTCACTTGATTGTGACTTATTTGTTTATTTAACAAGAGCCACCGGTGTTTTTTTTTTACAAAATTGTAAGTTTATGAAACTGTCACCTATAAGTTTAAAAAAAAATAATTTAGATTTATCTCAAATTGATCATAAAGGAAATTCCGTCACTAAATGTGACACATGCTATGCTTTCATGAAATATTTTTGAAAGCATCTGTTCAAAAATTATCATCAGTTAAGTTGAAGAGATGACTTTTCTGAGCTTTTCCACATTCATTAAAATCTATGACATGCCAAGTTTTACTCTAATTCATTTTTTAAATTTTATTCATAATATTCTTTCATATTCTACAATAGATTTCTTTTCTGGAATTGTTAGATACAATTTCCCAACTAATCCTTCTTTTTTAATTTTGAATCCTAAATGTTTTCTCTGTTTCCAAACCACATGTATTTCACATGTGATGCTTGAAGTTATCCCATTGGTTCTATCTTTCCCTCTTTCCATTACGGTGTTAATATAATCCTGTAATGCTAAAATCTATTCCATATATTACTAACTTCTCTAATAAAATATTAATAGTTACATATTACTCTATACATTTACTTGCTTTTTAATGCTGCCTTTCAATTCATAAGTAAATTCTTTAAGCTACAAAAATATTGTATATTATTTTATTTCATCAGCTTTTCAGAGGTATACATTTCAATAACTTTATTAGATATGCAACAGTTCAGTCTATCCTTCATAAACTATGCAATTACCTAAGCTTCCATTTTTTCCAAAGTAGCTTTCAAAATGAAAGTCATTCTCTTTTATGGCATTAGGCCCACAAGTAGCAACAGATGTACTCACATGTAATGAAGCACAGGGCCCCGATTTGGCGTTGCTAGTCAAGAGTTCCCTCTTATAGGAGATGTCACTTTTTGTACTCAACAAGCTCTCCTGCTAAATTAATCTTTGGTTGGCATTTATATCTACTTCAAACTAGCTTGCCACTTCTTCAGTGTGGCACCATGACAACCTAACAGATGGGCCTAAGGACAAGCATGCCAGATGATCTGAATGACAACCAGGTTTAAGTATTATGGGACAGATTCCCATCCTCAAATATTGAAATAACGATCCACATCCAATATGTGAATATTTTAAAAAATGAGTATCTGTCACTTAAACCTTATATAATTTTTAAATAATTTTTTCAAGTATATGCCAAAATTGAAGATAAATCACACTAACACATATAGCTATGTGTGTTTCTGTCCAGATACCCGATTAATGAAATTGAGAACAGACTGGCTGTCCCAAAGCTTCTTAGAATTATAGTGGATAAGAAAGGCACCTTCCATTAGACAAAGTGTTGAGATATCGAAAGTCAGCTGCCTGGTTTATTTCTCAACTTATTCTCAACGTCTTTTCTCAGTTATAGGCTATCTTTCTGTCCTAATCCTTGGATACTGTGAGTCTTCTGGTTTCTGCTGTACCGTACTCTGTTACTAATTTTTCCTTATTCTTTCCACCTTTCTCTTCCATACTTCTATTTTCCAATGCAGGTTTTACTCCAATCTCTAAGAACCTCCACTCTTCTTTATCAGTCTGGTTGTGCCTATTTTAACTTATTGCAGTTATTGTTATTACTATTTATTAATATTGCATTGCAGCATCACCTTCCCCTTTGAGCCATGATGTGCTTAGCTATATGATCCAGTGTTTGGCCAGCATCCATTATTAATCATTTACTGCCTTTACTTCATCTTTATCTGCTTTTTCTTGTTTTGTACTTATTGTTTTCCTTCTGAGGAAACTTTAGGTTTATACATTTCTCATGATTAGGGACAATATTAACAGAAATATTTCCAAAATCTAAGTGGATTAATGTTTGAAAGACATATGGCTAAATGGGAGGGTGATCCTCTAAAATAATCATATTTTCCCCTGAAGGTTAGAAGGAATTAAGGATTCTATAATTTGGCTAGGTTTATCCAGTGTAGGTTAAAATATAAAATTAAGTAAATTAGAAAATTTGGAAGTAGAAACATTTCCTTTAAAACATTGTATTTGGATAGCCTGATATATGATAGAAATGCTTCATTGTCCTAAATGGGTTTCCACCACATTTTCATAAAGCTTTATCATATAGTTAGAGAGGAGTTTCCAAAGTACTTTAGCATTTGACTTTCAAAAGTTAAGGTTACATGTTACTTTACAAGTATATAAGTAAAATTCAGAGGAGAGTTTAATTATTCTCCATGAGGTCGCCCAAAGGCCATCTTAAGAAGATCAATAATCCTTCTTTCTTCACACCTTCTGAACATTCTTTCCAGTGCACTTAGGCATACAGCTTATATGCCAAGAAAGATTTCCAAAGGTATGAATTAACCTTCATTACCTATATTAAGTCCCCAAATCACCTAAGAGTCTGGCATATGTACTTAATGCTTGATAAAACCCAATATTTTCCTCCAAAATTATTTAAAGTAATTCTATGAAATGCCAATTAAATAATACAATAAGTGGCAATTTAAAGGATAGTGGGCATTTAGAACAAGAGAATTACTAACAGAATTTGCCAAATGAAGCCTAGCTATGTTGAACTCTGACTCCAGCTCTAGAAGTAATTCATTCTGGTAACCTCTGGGATCTTGAGTACTTCCATTTTTCCTTTTTGAATTTAAATAGTTTTTATAATAACTCATTGCATAACTTTTTTCTAAGTCTAACTTTGTTATACTGAGTCTTAGAAATACAATTTTACTTGAAGACCATGTTTAAATAAGACAGGAGAACATTGCCTACAGGGAGCTTCTGCCTGCTGGTACAGCTCAACTTTGTTACATAATTTTAGTGCTGAATTTAGTCATTAAATTTCAGGAACTAGACTTCATCTCTGCAGTCTCAGAATTTCTGCTATTCTAATGTCAAGAGATGATCAGAATCTGAAGTGGAATATTCATTCACATCATATATCAAAGAGACAGATATAAATTCTAACAAGGACTATGAATTACTATAATTTATACACATAAACATGATGATCAAGTGAACTGAATCCATGACTACAAATTTGAGGACTTTTTCTTTTGGGGCAACATCCACATGGAAAGTCTTATTGTAGTCAGAAGATTTATTAGTGAGCTGGAGACAGGAGCACAGTTTTCTGTGTTCTCTTAGATAACGATGAGTTAGGTACAGCCACAAAAGTGTAACTAGGAAGACATAAGAACACAAAGTTTATTATATTGACACATTCTATTGAGAGTATAGAGCTGCTAAATAGGAAAAGGAGTACGTCAAGGCTGTATATTGTCACCCTGCTTATTTAACTTCTATGCAGAGTACATCATGAGAAATGCTGGGCTGGAGGAAACACAAGCTGGAATCAAGATTGCCAGGAGAAATATCAATAACCTCAGGTATGCAGATGACACCACCCTTATGGCAGAAAGTGAAGAGGAACTCAAAAGCCTCTTGATGAAAGTGAAAGTGGAGAGTGAAAAAGTTGGCTTAAAGCTCAACATTCAGAAAACTAAGATCATGGTGTCCAATCCCATCACTTCATGGGAAATAGATGAGGAAATGGTGGAAACAGTGTCAGACTTTATTTGGGGGGGCTCCAAAATCACCGCAGATGGTGACTGCAGCCATGAAATTAAGACTCTTACTCATTGGAAGGAAAGTTATGACCAACCTAGATAGCATATTGAAAAGCAGAGACATTACTTTGCCAACAAAGGTTCATCTAGTCAAGGGTATGGTTTTTCCTGTGGTCATGTATGGATGTGAGAGTTGGGCTGTGAAGAAAGCTGAGCACCGAAGAATTGATTCTTTAGAACTGTGGTGTTGGAGAAGACTCTTGAGAGTCCCTTGGACTGCAAGCAGATCCAACCGGTCCATTCTGAAGATCAGCCCTGGGATTTCTTTGGAAGGAATGATGCTAAAGCTGAAACTCCAGTCCTTTGGCCACCTCATGAGAAGAGTTGACTCATTGGAAAAGACCCTGATGCTGGGAGGGATTGGGGGCAGGAGGAGAAGGGGACGACAGAGGATGAGATGTCTGGATGGCATCACTGACTCAATGGATGTGAATCTGGGTGAACTCCGGGAGTTGGTGATGGACAGGGAGGCCTGGCATGCTGCAAATCATGGGGTCACAGAGAGTCAGACATGACTGAGTGACTGCTGAACTGAACTGAACTGAAAGGTTCACATACACATATTTAGAGCACCATCCATCCTAGTAAGGTCTTTAAAGAACACAATAGTTTTTTTTACTTTTACATACCTACCTCATCTGTGCTAGCATTGCTCTGATGTACTAATTCTTTAGATATGTTAATAATTTTCTATACACTTCTACCACACTAGGTGTTGTCCTTTTCATCATAGGGGACTGGAATGCAAAAGTAGAAAGTGAAGAGATACCTGGAACAGGCTAGTTTGGCCTCATAGTACAAAATGAAGAAGGGCAAAGGCTAACAGAGTTTACCAAGAGAATTCACTGGTTATACCAAACACCATCTTCTGACAACACAAGAGAACACTCTACACGTGAACATCACCAGATGGCCAATACCAAAATCAGACTGATTGTATTCTTTGCAGCCAAAGATGGAGAAGCTCTATACAGTCAGCAGAAGCAAGACCAGGAGCTGACTGTGGCTCAGATCATGAATTCCTTATTGCCAAATTCAGACTTAAATTGAATAAAATAAGGAAAACCACTAGATCTTTCAGATATGACCTAAATCAAATCCCTTACGATTATACAGTAGAAGTGACAAATAGAGTCAAGGGATTAGATTTGATAGACAGAGTGCCTGAAGAACAATGGACAGAGGTTTGTGAGGCCATCCCCAAGAAAAAGAAATGCAAAAAGGCAAAATGGTTGTCAGAGAAGGCCTTACAAATAGCTGAGAAAAGAAGAGAAGTGAAAGGCAAAGAAGAAAAGGAAAGATATACCCATTTTAATGCAGAATTCCAAAGAATAGCAAGGAGAGATAAGAAAGCCTTCTTCAGTGATCAGTGCAAAGAAGTAGAGGAAAACAATAGAATGGGAAAGTCTAGAGATCCCTTCAAGAAAATTAGAGATACCAAGGGAACATTTCACACAAAGATGGGCACAATGAAGGAGGAAATGGTATGGACTTAACAGAAGCAGAAGATATTAAGACGAGGTGTCAAGAATACACAGAAGGACTATACAAAAAAAAAATCTCAATGACCCAGATAATCATAATAGTGTGATCACTCACCTAGAGGCAGACATCCTGGAATGTGAAGTCAGGTGGGCCTTAGGAAGCATCACTATGAACAAAGCTAGTGGAGGTGATGGAATTCCAGTTGAGCTATTTCAAATCCTAAAAGATGATGCTCTGTGAAAGCACTGCACTCAATATGCCAGCAAATTTGGAAAACTCGGCAGTGGCCACAGGACTTTGGGATTCATTCCAATTCCAAGAAAGGGAATACCAAAGAATATTGAAACTACCGCACAATTGCACCTTTCTCACACGCTAGCAAAAAGATGCTGAAAATTCTCCAAGCGAGGCTTCAACAGTATGTGAACTGAGAACTTCCATGTGTTTAAGCCTGATTTAGAAAAGACAGAGGAATCAGAGATCAAATTGCCAACATCTGTTGGATTACAGGACAAGGTAGAGAGTTCCAGAGAAACATTTACTTCTGCTTTAATGACTATGCCAAAGTGTTTGACTGTGTGGATCATGTAAACTGTGGAAAATTCTTAAAGAAATGGGAATAGCAGACCATCTTAGCCACCTCCTGAGAAGTCTGATTATAGGTCAAGAAGCAACATCTAGAACCGGACATGGAAAAATGGACTGGATACAAATTGGGAAACAGTACATCAAGTATATTTTCACCCTGTTTATTTAACGTATATGAAGAGTACATCATGTAAAATGCTGGGCTGGATGAAGCACAAGCTGGAGTCAAGATTGCCACGAGAAATATCAATAACATCAGATATGCAGATGACACCAGCCTTATGGCAGAAAGCAAAGAGGAACTGAAGAACCTTTTGATGAAAGTGAAAGAGGAGAGTGAAAAAATTGGCTTAAAACTCAACATTCAAAAAATTAAGATCGTGGCATCTGGTACCATGGCTTCAGGGCAAATAGATGGGGAAACAATTGAACAGTGACAGACGTTATTTTCTTGAGTTCCAAAATTATCTCAGATAGTGACTGAAGCCATGAAATTAAAAGACACTTGCTCCTTGGAAGAAAAGCTCTGACCAAACAAGGGAGCATATTAAAAAGCAGAGAAAATATTTTGCCAACAAAGTTTCATCTATTCAAAGCTATGATTTTTTCCAGTAGTCATGTATGGGTGTGAGATTTGGACCATAAAGAAGGCTGAACACTGAAGAATTGATGCTTTTGAACTGTGGTGTTGGAGAAGACTCTTGAGAGTCCCTTGTACGGCACGGAGATCTAACCAGTCAATCCTAAAGGACATCCTTCCTGAATATTCATTGGAAGGACTAATGCTGAAGCTGAAGCTCCAATACTTTGGCCTCCTGATGAAAGAACTGACTCATTGGAAACGACCCTGATGCTGTGAAAGACTGAAGGCAGGAGAAGAGGATGACAGAGGATGAGGTGGTTGGATGGCATCACCAACTCAATAGATATGAGTTTGAGCAAGCTCCTGGAGTTGGTCATGGACAGGGAAGTCTGATGTGCTGCACTCCATGGAGTCACAAAAGTTTGGACATGACTGAGCAACTGAAATGAACTGAACCCCTAGGTGAGGGACCTATCTGTCTTTAAATAGCATATATTTTTCTGTCTCAAAAAATCATCAACCTCTCCAAGTTTGGACTGGAGATATGTACCAAGAAAAATAACTTCAGTTTAGTTCAGTTCAGTTCAGTCGCTCAGTCATGTCCGACTCTTTGTGATTCCATGAATTGCAGCACGCCAGGCCTCCCTGTCCATCACCAACTCCCGGAGTTTACTCAAACTCACATCCATTGAGTCGGTGATGACATCCAGCCATCTCATTCTCTGTTGTCCCCTTCTCCTACTCCCAATCCCTCCCAGCATCAGAGTCTTTTCCTATGAGTCAACTCTTCACATGAGTTGGCCAAAGTACTGGAGTTTCAACTTTAGCATCATTCTTTCCAAAGAACACCCAGGACAGATCTTTAGAATGGACTGGTTGGATCTGCTTGCAGTCCAAGGGACTCTCAAGAGTCTTCTCCAACACCACAGTTCAAAAGCATCAATTCTTCTGCACTCAGCTTTCTTCACAGTCCAACTCTCACATCCATACATGACTACTGGAAAAACCATAGCCTTGACTAGATGGACTTTTGTTGGCAAAGTAATGTCTCTGCTTTTGAATATGCTATCCAAGTTGGTCATAACTTTCCTTCAACTTAGCAATGTGGAAATATATATATCTTTTCATGTGTGTAACTTTAAGTACTTTGCCACCTGACTGAGGCTGAACTTTCCGCCTAAATTTTTAGTTCAGTTCTCCCTCAGATTTTCTGAAATATAGTAAGTCATTGAAGCTTTTTAACTATGCTAAGTTTTATGTTCTCTGACTAGCTCACTGCAGGAGACTAATAGCCTGGTCAAAACCCTGCAGCTCGAAAAAATAAAAATTTGAAAGTTGGGTTAAATATCCTCTTTGTTTTGTCTTCTAGTCTGAGTCTCAGATTAATCCACTGAGACAGAGATAGTTCAGCCTTCTTACCATATGTTGATCATAAATTCATCTTTTATAGCCTATTCTTCCTTTATCAGCACCCTGTGTACCTTCCTGTATCTTAGTAGGGGCAGACACATGAAACACCTATAGTTTTGGTTTCTAAAGAATTTCTAAAAATACATTTACTGGCTTTCACTTCTAGTACCTATGGCTAAACATTAACATGATTTTAATTCATTCTGTCAGCTTTGATCACCCTATCTTTTTTGATCAAGGAAAATCCCTTTATTTTATTGATATTACTGAATCAGATAGTATTACCTCTTAGCCAAATGAAGCATTTGTACACACAATTTCATCTCTGACTCACCTTTTTAAAAAAACTTAGTGCTTTACAGGTCTGAGGATATCTTCAACATCAACAATTTCTATATACTTTGTAACTATCTTCTCTGTTCTACAGGCTGAGCATGCTATGCCTAGAAATTATCTTCCACTGTGAAGAAATTTCTATCCATCTATTTGTTTCTTTGACCTGACTATTCTCTAGATTTTTCTTTATGGACTAAAAAGGAGATAGTTCCCTTGAAATTCATATATTTTGTTGGCATTTGTCCCCTTCCTCACCTGTGTAAAGAAACGTTAGGAAATCTAGATAAAAGATAAAAATCCTGCACACAGATACACATTATCTGAGTAATTCCTCATCCAGTGGGGAAAAGGACACAATCAAAGTTTTAGGATATTACTCCACACTGTATTTTCTACAGTAAGGATAATAACACCTGTCTGCAGCCATCTCACTGAGTAGCTGCCAAGGGAACAATAATTTTAAGAAACATGTAAAGGCCTTTGAAATTCTTAAAAGGAGAAAAACTCGAGATAAAGATAAATTCCAGGGAAAAGTTTATCTTACAGGCAATGCAGCAATGGAAATGATTCTTTTATCTTTATCTTTTCTGTATTCAATCCTGTAGTTTTTCCAGTAGAGTATATTTTTTCCCCCTTACTTTCTCAAAAAAGAAAATATATACAAACAAAAGCAATGAACAAAACTATGTACAGACACACATATACAAATACATTCTTAGAGCAAATTCTGATTGCTTCATTCATGTGTTCTTATTAAGAAGTGGTTAGATCTCCACTTGAAAAAGCAACTGATGTGTTCAAGGTGCAGGTCATATGAAACCGATATTTAAATATTTATGTATTTATTTATTTGGCTGTGTTAGGTATTAGTTGTGGCATGTGATATCTTTTATTGTGGGGCTTGGGCTCAGTAGTTGCAGCATGCAGGCTTAGTTGCTCTGCAGTCTGTTTGATCTTAGTTTCCTAAGGGGTTGCACCCACCTCTTCCACTTTGCAAGACAGATACTTAACCACTGGAGCACTAGGGAATTCTGAAACAGATACTGATATCAAAACTTGCTAACCTCCTTTTTTTTCAAAATTCTGAAAAGCATAATTACACCAAATATGGTAATTTATGAGCAGATTTGTGATTTCTGGCTAGGAAAGTAAGACTTGAGATTCTACTGTTATTAGTGGTACTAGAGGGAATTTCTTCCTCACTTGAAATCCAATAGCACTCTACTTGTAATTCTTTATTATTTTCCTCTCTTTTACGAGAATTCACCAATCTGATTTTCCTTGTTAGACTATGCACTCCATGATTATATACAGTCCACACCTAATGCCAAGTGGTATCCCCCTCAGTGCCTTACATTTAGAGTAAGCTCAATAAATATTTGTTGTATAAGTGTCTAAGAAGCATTAAGCAAGGATCATCTCTGGCTTGGGACAAAACAAAACATAATAGCATGAGAATGGATCATACAACTGCTATGCCAATCTTTACCCGAGTGAAAGTGAATAGGCTCATGTTTTACTAGACAGGTTTCCAATAAATAGTATATAGAAACATTTTATGTAAGGTTAGAAAAATCCAGCTCTTACTCAACTCAGGCTTGACCGCTTGCTGCTTGAAAGCCAGTACTGGAGGCTAGTGGTGGTTGAAAGAAAAGTTGCTTTAATCTGAAAGCTGGCAACCTGAAAGGGAGGTAGACATGTGTCCCTCAAACTAACTCTGAAGATTCTGCTCAGGCATGACAATTTTGAAAAGGAGAAAGAAGGGGGAAGACACTCAGCAAGTCTTTGAGGTAGGAGGATAGATTCTGCATCATTCTCCATTGCTGCAGACTGGCTATTTCTTCAGATGTTATCTTGCCTGCATGATCTGCCTGCAGGAGTGCTAAGAGGTCTGCTGAATTTTCTACCCCAGTCATTCTTTAACTACTGAATTCTTCAGTCTTACTCCTTTTGATCTAGGAAAAGAATCAACAGTTTAAGGAAGGCTTGATGTGCATTCAGGAGAGCATAAGTCAGAAGTTAGGTTAAATTGCCGAGTCATCTCATTCCTATAAGTTTGGAGAGGAACAGAAATGGGCAAACAGAAATGGGGCAAAGGAGCTGCTTACAAATCCCCACTTGTCAGACATCATTCCATTTCTATGGAATTAGGGGCAAATGTCCATCTTCTGTAGCATCATGCTGACCTAGGGAACTATATTCTTAGAGTGGATGAGGTTGACATGGGTCTGTAGCATGTCTTTGGTGACAGTTTTAGTGGTCTGCTTACATATATGGGCAAACAAGCTACAGTTATTTTGAAGCCCACAAAGATATAGATTATTATGGGCAATAGTGTTAATCCCATTCATTTCTAGCTATTGTGCTAGTTATAGATGCTGTATTGCTCAAGATGGAGCAGTTGGTGTCAGGGCTGTAGTCTGGTCACTATGCAGTTAGCTTTTACTCTCTTGGCAGTGATAGCATCTGTAAACCAGCTCAGGAATGTGGATCAGATACTGAGTCTATGACTCTAGTGTCTTAGTCATTAACTGTTTGAGCCTGCTCTTTTGTGACTCAAGCAGGCCTGGGAAATTTTAACTTTCCTACAAACAAGAGGCAGGGGACACAGAGAGCCTTTGTACTTGGAGGGGGCCTGCAGAGTTCTCCTCGTTTCCATGGCCAGCCAGATAGCTCTTATCTTTTCAAAACTGCATCATAATCTAAATCTCTACCAGTCTTATGGCTGTCCCATGTCTTGATATTGTACCCTAATAATAAGGAACAGGAAGCTGGATATGGGTTTACAATAACTGTTTGGAAGGCATGCCACAGTGAAATAGCAAGCAATAAAATAGAACACCAGTATTAAAGACTTAGGCTAATGTCTCTTTCATGTAGGTCAATTAAAGAAGTAATTTATGTATATTTTCAAAATTTGATTCTTTCTTGGTAACTACTAAGTCTTGGTAAAAGTCCCTTGGGTTTTTGAAGTGAGTTTACCAAGGATAGGTGGGAATAAAAGAAACTTGGAACTTTGGCAATATTTGAGTTTCTGAAGATTTCTGAGACTTCTTACACTGGTCTTTAGAGGTACATGCTGTGATCCAAACTTTTGCTGCCCTGGTTGGCTGCATTAGACAGGGATGGTGTGTAGTAAGCACTGACTGAAATTAACCCAGGGATATTTAGATAAGCCTCTAATATTGTGTTTCTGGACATGGGAGATTCAACTGAACCTTGAAAACCATATATATATATATATATATATATAATTTGAAATGGTGATCAACTGTCTTTTCCTAGTATCACTTCAAGGAATATTACTCTTGGAGCAATTATTTTTTGCTTATTAGTGAAAAATGGACTTCCTTGAAAGAATGTTCTATATCTATTACTTAGTCAGTAATAACAAAGGAAGTCTTATACATGATTAACGGGAAATTTTCCCAGAGAAATTGTCAGAAGATTGGGACCTGGAGAATAAAGATGAAGTGGTCTCAGACTTAAAAGAGGATCAGCCTTGCTTATGGTTTGGTTTTATGAAGAATTAAAATATGCCAGGTAAGAGGAGAAGATGCTAAGGAATGAAAGGAGAAGACCAAAAAAGATAGAGTTGATTTACCCCTCTGGAAAAAAGCAATTAGACAAACTGGGAAGGAAGTAGTGGGAGTGTTCTCTGAAAGGGTGATCAGTTTTCATAAAATGATTATGTTGCAGGAAGGGGGACTCCTTCCAGGGCCCAATGGTGGCCTCTTATTTAACACTTGAAAATGAATTATCCAAGGATACATACGTATTGACAAAGCAAAAGACTATTAGGAAGGGGTGCCCAGGTGGAGAGCAAGAGGGTAAGGGAACCCAAGAGAAAACTCTGCCACATGGCTAACAGTCTCAGGCTTTATGGTAAAGGAGTTGGTTTCCAGTTTGTCTCTGGCCAATCATTCTGACTCAGGGTCCTCCCTGGTGGCACAGGTGTCTCTCAGACAAGATAAATTTCAGCGGCAGGCTTTTTGGGAGATTGATAGGTCATATTGTCTCCTCCCTCCTCCCAAATTCTCCTGGAAAAAGTAATCAGTGCTGACAGTAAACAAGAAAAGCAAATCAGGCAGGGCAAGATAGAGAAGAAATTGGGATTTCCTGAAAACTGCATAGAATATATCCCCCTCACATTATGGCATGTTGAACTCTATTATCACAGGTCACAGTCACCAAAGTACATGTCCTAGTTGGGAAGTTTCTGTCTCTGTGTGCTCAGTCGCTCAGTCACGTCTGACTCTTTGCAACCCCATGGATTGTAGCCTCCCAGGGCTCCTCTGTCCATGGAATTTCCCAGGCAAGAATACTTGAGTGGGTTGCCATTTCCTTCTCTAGGGGGTCTTCCCTACCCAAGGATCAAACCCATGTCTCTTGATTCTCCTGCATTGACAGGTGGATTCTTTACAACTGTGCCACCTGGGAAGCCCTATTTGGGAAGTTTGAAATTCCAAAAATAGAATTCAGGGCTTTTTAAGCTCGGTTGGATTCTCCATGTCAATGGCTTTGCCTCAGGGTCTCTCACACTTGCCAATCCTGGATCAAAAGATCAAGGGGAAGAAAGGGAGGTGTATTAGAGAAGGGAATGTTTCACTGACCTTGATATCCTTAAGTAAAATGAGAGAAGAATACATATGAGTAAAAATAAAAGTGCTCTAACTTGGAACATGTGTTAGTTGCAAGTGATATAATTTTCCTTGATTCTGAAGGAATCTATTTAACATTGTGTGCTTAACAATTTTTTTTCTTTAAAGGCAAAATATGTTTTCCTTAGATAAACCTGTGAAACTCTAAATTCGTTCACAAAATCCAGTATTAGATTGCAGAGTTTAAGATGTAATTGTAAACTTGGGAAAGTTACTTCTGAACTTTACTTAACTGGAAAAAGAAAATTCCATTGTTAAAGTTATGAACTTTCTTGCCCATGATTACATGAACTATGCATGTACTTGATTCAAGTGTCTCCTGTTCAGAATCTTCACGGTCACCTTAACTGTTTGTGCACACTTGTAATTTCTCTCTTTCCTCCCTGGGATGAGATGAAGTTATGTCTTGACCAGTAAAAAATTTAACACACTAATATGATTATTATAATGAGTGGATTATTTTACTGGAGCAAAGGTGGACTTTAAATAATTACATGAAATTTTTCTTGATTAAATATTTTTAATCGTCAATTTTCTCAATTTCCTTTTGCATTTCACACATAATTTCTTGATGTTTCAGTTGATTGACTGTTAGTAGTAGTATTATTATGGTTGGTTTTGTATTTCAGGAGTAATTTCCCCTATCTTTCAAGAGGGATTTTTTTGTTAATATATTTAAAAAGCAGAATTTATTGATTTGTAGAGTTCGAAGTCAACCAGAGATTAAAAAAGCAAGAATGTTAAACACAGAACTGCTGTCTCTTAGTGGTTGAGTAAATGCTTTTATGCATCTTTAGAATTTTACTGGCTGGCTCAAGCAGTAAATGTTAAGTGACTAAACACTTCTTCCTTCATTTAGAAATAATAACCTTAATAATATTTTTTAATTGGAAATAAAAGATGAAAATAGTGCAAAGCATTTTTAACCAAGGAAATCTTTGTTTTCTTTGTCTCTAGGATTTTCCTACCTGAATATTGCAATTAAAATAACAATTTTTATGTTTGATGACTTTGCATTTGTGTGTTTATTTGTGCATGGAGGGGACTACAATTTAGTGTAAGTAAATATATATATATATATATACATATATAGAGATATATACATAAATATATATATATACACATATATATACATATATACATAAATATATACACACATATATATACATAAATATATATATAGATATATACATAAATATATATATATATAAATATATATCTGCTGCTGCTGCTAAGTCGCTTCAGTCGTGTTCGACTCTGTGCGACCCCATAGACGGCATCCCACCAGGCTCCTCTGTCTCTGGGATTCTCCAGGCAAGAATACTGAAGTGGGTTGCCATTTCCTTCTCCAATGCATAAAAGTGAAAAGGGAAAGTGAAGTCGCTCAGTCGTGCCTGACTCTTAGCGACCCCATGGAATGCAGCCTACCAGGCTCCTCTGTCCATGAGATTTTCTAGGCAAGAGTACTGGAGTGGGGTGCCGTTGCCTTCTCCAAATATACATATACATATATATATAAAAATATATATATATACATATATGTGTGTGTGTACCTTTTAAATCTTAGGATGACAGTACTATATACCTAGGGGTGCTGCATAATGGAATACAAAAATTTTGAAGCACTCATGAAAACAAACCTGAGTCAAACTTTTTCTATTTTTATGTAGAATACTTTGGGTATATGATAAAAATATCTAAAACTTATAGTGTGTGACTATAAAGTGAGTGTTATGAATTATCATACAAGTAAACATATCATGCCACATGTGTCCATCAAAAACAAGAAATAACAAGAATTTCTAGGATTATTTTATGATGATTAAAGAGAAATTCCATTTATGCATATTTAAGCCCTTAATAACAGAGCCCTAGTTGCCTCATTAAATTGTTAACAAAAAAGATTTTGGGTTATCATGACAATATTTGGCAGAATTGAAAGAAAAGGAAGTTGTGTCTCTGTTAAAAGAAATGTGAGCAACAGAATATCACATGATGTCTTCAAAGATTTCCACCTATTTTATCATAGTTGTAATCTGTCAAATCAGCATTTCATCTTTGAATTTTTTCCGAAAAATTGTCTTTTTTTAAAATTTACTATTCTTGCTTATGCTTTTTCCTACATAAAACTAGCAACAAATAAGTGATTTTTCTGTGGTCAATGTATAATATTCATGCCTGTATATCATTTCCTTAAAAGCTGTGCAATTTAAAGGTTTCTCACATTATATAGTTATTTCAGTAAATTCCCTAAGTTGACAAAATTATCTCTTAAATGTAGTTTCACATAACTTTTGTACTAGATACAATGATTTATGCTGAAAAGTATTTTACTAATTCCATACCTGCCTCTATAAATATTTTGCTTTATACTGTCTTCTGAAACTGAAAGAAAATATAGCATTCACACAAGAAGTATAAAAACTGTGTAACTTAAAGAATAATAATAACTAGGACACTTACTGCTTATGACTCAGATTTGTAAGGACAAAAAAAAAAAATGCACAAAGTTGTGAGTTAAGCTTTATTTGGGGCAACGTGAGGACTATAGCCCAGGAAACAGCATCTCAGATAGCTCTGAGGAGCTACTCCAAAGAGGTAAGGGAGAAGGTCAGTATATATGTGATTTTGGTGAAGGGGGATATGGTGCTGTGAAGCATACATTTTGACAGAGGGTGGCTACTAGTTATAATGAGGTTGCTGCTAGTCAACAGATATTAATGATTTTAGTGCTAGATATGAGAAGATGCAAAAAATTGGGCATATGTGTGTGTGTGTTTGTGTGTGTGTGTGTGTATCAGATATTTTTTATCTTTCATCTATAATGGGCACTTTGAGTGTTTCTGTATTTTAGTATTATCAATAATGCTGCAGTGAACATTGGATTCATATTTCTTTTTGGATTAGTGTTTTCCTGTTCTTTGGATCAGTACCCAGAGGTAGAATATCTGGACCATATGGTATTCTATTCTTAATTCTTTGATGAATTTCCATACTGTTTTCTATAGATAGCTGACTTGCTTTTCCCTTCCTGCTTTAATTCAACATTTTATGTTTAAGTTCACCAATAAATATTGAACCCAGGAAACTCTAAGCACCCCACACTTGGCCCCCATAATGGTAGAATTACAGGCACACTATCTCCTCCTACCCAAGACCTCACAGAGTGTGCCTGAGTGTGCCATGTACCCTTAGGACTTAAAAGCAATAATTCTTGTCTTTTCAAATTTCCATGATGGTTTTTTCTGAAGTGTATCTTGCAATCATAAGAACCACAAGAGCCAGTCCAGCCACACCATTGGCTCTGGTCAGGGAAATGACTGTGGGAGCTGCCAAAAATAGTATAAGTCCAGGTAAGTGCCCTAGACATTTCTGGTTAATAGCATCATTATCAATAGGCTGAAGCCAACACAAATAATTTTCCATTATGGTTTGCACTCTTAGATCCTTATTTAAAAGATCATTTCACATACCAAGATCATAATGTAATTGTCATTTCTTATAAAATTATATGCATCTTTTTATATTCAGTCATTTAATATTTATGGAATGTATTTTTATGAATGATGAGAAGTAGGGTCCTATTTTAACTTTGTTTTTCCCTATGGCTAGTCATTATTCCATCACTTATTTAAAAAGTTCATGTTTCCTGATTGATCTGCAACTCCACCTGTCACAAATTGTGTCCATATATTTGTGGTTTTCCTCTGGGCTTGATAGTCTTAACTGTTCCATTTGTATCAAAAATACATTTTATTTTCTATACTGAGTCTGTGCTAAGTCCTTTCAGTCACATACGACTCTTTTTATACCATGATAAAAATAAAGTTACTATTTTCAGCATTTCTTCTGCATCAATTCATATAACCATCGTTATTATTTTTGTTCTCTAAGAAACTTTATTCTATGTTTTCTTCTAGAACTTTTAGTTTTATAGATTATTTTCATTGTCCATTTGGGGCTAAATTTTGTATATAATGAGATGCACGTGTGCACGGTGACTCACTCAGTCATGTCCAAATCTTTGTGATGCCATGGACTGTAGCCCACCAGGCTCCTCTGTTCATGGAAATATCGTGGCAAGAATACTTGAGTGGGTTACCATTTCTTCCTCCAGGGGATCAAACACACCTTTCCTGCGGCTTTTGCTTTGGCAAGCAGATTCTTTACCACTGAGATTTTCTAAATATTTGTGCCCAGTTCAGTTCAGCTCAGTCTCTCAGTCATGTCTGACTCTTTGTGACCTCATTGACTGCAGCATGCCAGGCCTCCCTGTCCATCACCAATTCCCGGAGTTTACTCAAACTCATGTCCATTGAGTTGGTGATGCCATCCAACCATCTCATCCTCTGTCATCCCTTCTCCTCCCACCTTCAATCTTTCCCAGCATCAGGGTTTTTCAAATGAGTCAGCTCTTCACATCAGGTGGCCAAAGTACTGGAGTTTCAACTTCAACATCAGTCCTTCCAATGAACATTCAGGACTGATTTCCTTTAGGATGGACTGGTTGGATCTCCTTGCAGTCCAAGGGACTCTCAAGAGTCTTCTCCAACACCACAGTTCAAAAGCATCAATTCTTCGGAGCTCAGCTTTCTTTATAGTCCAACTCTCACATCCATACATGGACTACTGGAAAAACCATAGCCTTGACTAGATGGACCTTTGTTGGCAAAGTAATGTCTCTGCTTTTTAATATGCTCTCTAGGTTGGTCATAACTTTCCTCCCAAGGAGTAAGCCTCTTTTAATTTCATGGCTGCAGTCACCATCTGCAGTGATTTTGGAGCCCCCAAAAATAAAGTCTGCCTAGTTATCTCAGTGTTATTCTGATTTATTAAGTCTATCTTTTCTTTATTTTATTACTTTGGCATTATATATTTATATAAAATCAATTACATGTGGAAATTTACTTCTGTATTCCCAGTCACATACGTTGATATATGTGTCCAATCTTTTGCCCACCTCACATGGCCTTGATTTTAAATATGATTATATCTAAAGTAAGTAATTTATATCTTCTGTTTTGTAATTGAATTACATTTTGTATAATGGTACATAGTGCTTCTTCCCAGATGGTGCAGTAGTAAAGAATCTTCCTGCCAATACAGAAGACAGATCCTTGAGTCAGGAAGATCCCCTGGAGTAGGAAATGTAACCGAATCCTGTATTCTCACCTGGAAAATTCCATGGACAGAGGAGCCTGGCAGGCTACAGTTCATGGGGTTGCAAAGAGCCACATGACTGAGTGACTGAGCACATACACACATACTGCAAAATACCAAGTTTTAGAGTATGTGTGTGTATATTTGAGAAGTGATAAGTCAATTTAGAGCATCAACATACTTTAATGATGCTAAATAATTTGTGAGATTACCCCATCAATAACGCAGGGAATAGAGGCTTAAAATGTCTTTAATAATTTTACCATTACATGCATAGCATTCAAACTTTGGCTTCTTTAAACTTATTTACATTAAGAGCGTCTGAAGGAGTGTTTTCATAACATCATAAATATGAACAAAAGCAAGATGAATCTCAAATTTTCATTGTGTTAGAAATGCTTTCAAATATGCTTAAACTTGCATTGAAAATAAAAACAAGTGTCCAACTTACAAAGGAGACATTCACTGGAGAAGTAGTCACTGATTGAGAATTAAGTACATGTATATGTGATATATGCATACAATGCACACCCCTCCCCCCCCCACACTTTTCTCAATGTAAATAGAGGTATTACTACTGCTTGATAATTAAGCTATCACAGAATGTAAAATTTGGGGGAAGGGTGCAGGCCTATCAAGTTATAATTCATAAGAAGTATTTTATAAATTATTGATGGACAAAATCTGTCATAATAAAATGATTAAAATAATATGAGGCGGTAGTAAAAATTTGATTTTCAAAGTATATGTAAACAGACTGTATATAATGAATCTTTGCTCAGTAAAATTTCCTTTCTATGTCTAACATCCTTTACACCAGTTACAAAAAGTAAATAGAATAAGGAGGTGTAAATAGAGTAGACCATGAAACTCATAAAATATATGGAGATATCATATAGGAAGAATATTTATGTTGCCCACCTAGAATTTAAAACACTGTAATTATACGGATAGGTTTTTCACAGTTGTATATCCAAATTCTGTTCACAGAATCATTTTTCTGTGAAAGAAAATCATTTTCTGAAAAGACACAATGGTGTCTTTTCATATGCCTTTTATCCTCACTTTTCTTTAAAAATGCTTATTTCCTCCAATGTCTCATTGTACTTTTGTCCTCTGTAAATCAGTCAGGTGACCTTTAGGGATGCTTTCTGTGGGAGTGTTCTGTAGTATATGAATTACACCAAGAGGAAGAATCTCAGGTGTAGTTATGGAGCAGAATCTCAAATCACGGATTTTTAATAACCTACTGCAACATCTGGAACTGAATTTTTTAAAATAGTTCAAGAAGTTACTACTTTTAGATTTTAGCATTATTATAGAGAAAACTAAAGTCACAGATGGCGTAATTATTTTTATATATCACCAGGGAGCTTTAACATATTATGTTATAATAGAATGGTTTAGACATATGACCTTCATAAATATAAAATTTTAATATGTAATCCCTTATACATGTTCTCAGAGGCCATAACAGGGAGGTCAAGTATTATTAACCTTGAAAAAAGAACAATATAAAATGCCAAAGAAAATAAGAAACAATTCTTTTAAAATTCATAGTAATTTTGTTTTTTATTTTATTTTTTTAAAAAAGCTTGATTTTCAATTATGTTAAATTTTGTGAAATTAAATATACTGTCTATATAATTAAATAGATTGATAGTTGCTTTCAGCAACATAACCACCTTTCTGAGTCTTTTTATATCATACATTTATTAGTTAAATATACAAGCTTAAAAATATAGATAAGAAAATGAAAGAGACTAGAAATCTGTGAGCTTGATTAATTAAGAAAATACTAGATAAAAAGTAAGAAATAATATAGATTGATATAGGAAATATAAACATAAATTAGTGAAACATATATACATTTCTATTATAAAATCAGCAAAGCCATTAGTTACTTCTTAAAATTAACATCATAAATTTCTAGATATACTACTATAAAGTGAAATAATGAAACATTTTTTAATAAAAAATAATAAAAGAAAGCTAACATACAGTCTATAAATGATAAAATGTTAATAATATTATAAACATGTCTTTGACAATAAATTTAAAATTGAAAATTTCTCCAAAATACAATGTCCTGAAACTGAGAGAAAATGGTCTACCTGCATGCTTCCTATCTATTAAAGTAATTGAATACATTATTTAAAAATCTATTCATAAACAAAATCGCTGATGAGATTAATTTACCACAGAGATATTCCAAACATCTAAAAAAGAGGTAAAACCAATCTTTCCTAAAACTTCTAAAATATTAAAAATATTGAGGGAATAATTTCAAGCTAGCTTATGAATCCAGCATATATTTAAATAAAAATCTTACAAAAGCATTAGAACAAAGAAAACTTAAAGATCCACAGCTTTTTGGAGCAAAGAGAGAAAAATCCTTAACAGCAACAAAAATACTATATAAAGGACAATCTGTATTAAACAACTTGATATGTGAAATAGGATAATCCATTATGCCAATTGGATATAGTCTTCCAATTCATTGATGATTTAACAATTAAGAACAAAAGAAAGAAAAAGCTATGTAATCATATCAATAGATTAAGAAACCACATTTGCCAAAATAAATTAACGTTGAACATCAGCAAACATGATATCTGTTTAGGATCTTTTTATCTTTGTCCATGAAAAGTATAGAAAACAAACATTCAGGAGAGTAAGCTCATTCTTTTAAAGTATCAGTAGACCTATAAAATGCTAAACCAAAAGATGAAAATTACCAGTATTAGAAATGAAAAAGCAGTCATCACACTGATTCCACAGACATTAAAAGGATAATAAGGGAAATCTACAGCTAAACCTATGCCTATAAATTTAACAACTTAGATGAATAAAGTCCTTGAAAGGCACTAATTACAAAAAAAGTAGGCTGCTAATAGATCTATACCGATTAAGGAAATTGAATTCACAGTTAATAGCTTCTCCACACCCCACCCCTAACCCCCATCAAAAAAATTCTCAGATCCAGATTTTTCACTGGTGAATTTCACTAAGCATTTATGAAGATATAAAAGCAATTCTATATAAGTATCACCAGAAAACAGAGAGAGTACTTTTCAAATCGTTTGTTGAGGACAGCACTATCTCGATACCAAATTCAGACAAAGAGAGCAGAAGAAAATCAAACCTTAGCCCAATATCAATCTTGAGCACAGACTCACAATTCTGAAATAAGATAATTGGTCCATTACATCTAGCAATTTATAATAAAGCTTTACATTTAATTAGGACTAGTACAGTCCATGGGGTTGCAGAAAAGTCAGACATGACTGAGTGACTAATACTTTTAACTTTCATAACAGAAATGCAAGCCTGGCTCAGCATTCAAACATTAATGAATGGTGCATCTGTACCTAATGCCCAGGTTTTGGTTTTTCATATCACTCGCCAACAAAAGGAACCAGGGTTCCTTAAATAAATGGCTCACTCTAAGGCTATGGTATAAAATATATAGGATGAGTCTGGAGAGTCTTACTAAATGCCAGAAAGTAAAACAATGACCCAACCCCACAAAACACACATGCGTGCATGCACTTGCATGCTTGTGCACATGTGCACGCACACACACACACATACACTCGCACAAAAGACAGGGCCATGGCATGAACGTTCATTCTCATTACATGTATTCAATATTGTATCGGAAGTTTTATCAGTGAATTAAGGCAAGAAGTGCCTTTTGACTATGCCAAAGCCTTTGACTGTGTGGATCACAATAAACTGTGGAAAATTCTGAAATTTTTGGAAAATTCTGAAAGAGATGGGAATACCACACAACCTGACCTGCCTCTTGAGAAATCTGTATGCAGGTCAGGAAGCAACAGTTAGAACTGGACATGGAACAACAGACTGGTTCCAAATCAGGCTGTATACTGTCACCCTACTTATTTAACTTATATGCAGAGTACATCATGAGAAACGCTGGGTTGGATGAAGAACAAGCTGGAGTCAAGAATGCTGGGAGAAATATCAATAACCTCAGATATGTAAATGACACCATCTTATGGCAGAAAGTGAAGAAAAACTAAAGAGCCTCTTGATGAAAGTGAAAGAGGAGATTGAAAAAATTGGCTTAAAGCTCATCATTCAGAAAACTAAGATCATGGAATCCGGTCCCGTCACTTCAAGGCAAATAGATGGTAAAGTGGAAACAATGGCTGACTTTATTTTTGGGGCTCCAAAATCACTGCAGATGGTGACTGCAGCCATGAAATTAAAAGATGCTTACTCCTTGGAAGGAAAGTTATGACCAACCTAGACAGCATATTCGGAGAAGGCAATGGCACCCCACTCCAGTACTCTTGCCTGGAAAATCCCATAGATGGAGGAGCCTGGTGGGCTGCAGTCCATGGGGTCGCTAAGAGTCAGACACGACTTCACTTTCACTTTTCACTTTCATGCATTGGAGAAGGAAATGGCAACCCACTCCAGTGTTCTTGCTTGGAGAATCCCAGGGATAGGGGAGCCTGGTGGGCTGCCGGCTATGGGGTCGCACAGAGTTGGACACGACTGAAGGGACTTAGCAGCAGCAGACAGCATATTAAAATGCAGAGACATTACTTTGCCAACAAAGATCCATCTAATCAAGGCTATGCTATTTCCAGTAGTCATGTATGGATGTGAGAGTTGGACTATAAAGAATGCTGAGTACGAAGAATTGATGATTTTGAACTGTGATGTTGGCAAAAAGTCTTGAGAGTCCCTTGGACAGCAAGGAGATCCAACCAGTCCATCCTAAAGGAGATCAGTCTTGAGTGATCATTGGAAGGACTGGTGCTGAAGCTGAAATTCCAATACTTTGGCCACCTGATATGAAGAGCTGACTCGTTTGAAAAGACCCTGATGCTGGGAAAGATTGAAAGTGGGAGGAGAAGGGGACCACAGAGGATGAGATGGTTGGATGGTATCACCGACTCAATGGATATGAGTTTGGGTAACCTCTGGGAGTTGGTGACGGACAGGGAGGCCTGGCGTGCTACAGTCCATGGGGTCACAAGGAGTCGGACACAGCTTAGTGATTGAACTGAACTGAACTGAAGGCAAGAAGAAGAAAATAATACAAGCAAATTAGAAAAAAAAAAGTAATATTTCCCTGTTAATAGATGACAAGACTATCTACCTAGAAAATCTAAGCAATCTACAGATAAAAGTTTCTGAAATTAACAAGTGAGTTTAGCAGTGTCATAGAACACAACATATATATATATATATATTTAAAATCTTATTGCTATATCTTAGATCGGAACAACAAGAAACCACAATTTGGAAAACTATGATTTACAATAGGTCAAACAATTGAGATACTGAGCCATAAATTTTACAAAAGATGTGAGAAATTGGAGGCTGAAAATAAGGAATCAAAAATGCAAATAAATAGAAAAATATATTATGTGCATAAATTGGAAGAGGCAGCATACTGAAGTCATTTCTTGGCCAAATTGACCTATGCATTTAATTCAACCACAGTTAAAATCAGATAAGGAATTCTTTTTTAAGTTACCAGCAAGCCAATTCCAAAGTTTATGTGGAAATATATAGGAACTAATTATTAAAACATTTTTGAGAAAGACATAGTCAAATTACTAACGTGTGTCAAATAAACTATAAGGGTACGTGCTATAATAATCAGAGTGTGTTACTGGTAAAAGTATAGTCAAAAAGATCAATGGGAGAGAATAAGAAGTCTAATAATAAACCCACACAGATATGGTCAGTTGTTTGTTTGTTTTTACAAAAGTGCAAAGGCATAAGTAATTAGAGATAGGAGGTAGTATTTTAATTAAATGGTGTTGATTCCATTTACATAAAATGCTAGAAAATGCGAGTTAATCAATATTGCCAGAAACAAATCAATAGCTATGCTGGTATTAAGAGATAAAGAACATTGCATTTTGAGGGGCTATATAAATGCTTGATATTTAGATTTTAGTAATAGCTTTCTGGGGCCTGTGTGCAGTTAATTTTACACCAATTATAGTTCAGTTAATCTATACTAATTCTAAAATTTCTAAAATTCTAAAATCTATACTAATTCTAAAAATCAATGGCAGAAAAACACGTTTCATATTATTTTAGATTTTAGCATCAATTGCTGTTGTTGTTCAGTCACCTAGTTGTGTCTGACTCTTTGTGACTCCATGAATTGTAGCAGGTCAGGCTTCCCTGTCCTTCACCATCTCCCAGAGTTTGCTCAAATTCATCTCCCTGTCCCTTGAGTCAGTGATGCCATCCAACCAATCATCATCTGTCATCCCCTTCTCATCCTGCCTTCAATCTTTCCCAGAATCAGGGTCTTTTCCAATGAGTTGGCTCTTTGCATCAGGTAGTCAAAGTATTGGAGTTTAAGCTTCAGCATCAATCATTCCATTGAATATAGAGGGCTGATTTCCTTCAGGATTGACTAGTTTGATCTTGTTGCAGACTAAGGCTGTAGTCTAAGACTATCAAGAGTCTTATCCAACACCACAGTTCAAAAGCATCAATTCCTTGGGTCTCAGTCTTCTATGTGGTCCAACTCTCACATCCATACATGACCACTGGAAAAACCATAGTTTTGACTATATGGACCTTTGTTGCAAAGTTATGTTGCTGCTTTCTAATACTTTGTCTAGGTTTGCCATAGCTCTTCTTCCAATGGCATGTGTCTTTTAATTTCATGGCTGCAGTCACCATCTTCACTGATTCTGGAGCCCAGGAAAATAAAGTCTGTCACTGTTTCCATTGTTTCCCCACCTATTTACTGTGAAGAGATGGGACCAGATGCTGTGATATTAGTTCTTTGAATGTTGAGTTTTAAGCCAAATTTTTCACTCTCCTCTTCCACTTATATCAAGAGTCTCTTTAGTTCCTCTATTTTCTGCCACAAGGATGATGTCATCTGCATATCTGAGGTTATTGATATTTCTCCCGCTAATCTTAATTCCAGACTGTGCTTCACCCATCCTGGCATTTCACATGATGTACACTGCATATAAGTTAAATAAGCAGGGTGACAATATACAGCCTTGACACTCTTTTCCCAATTTGGAACCAGTTCCTTGTTCTATGTCCAGTTCTAACTGCTGCCTATTGACCTGCATATAGATTTCTCAGGAGGCAGGTAAGGTGGTCTTTTATTCCCATCTCTTTAAGGATTTTCCACAATTTGTTCAGATCCACACAGTCAAAGACTTTAGTATAGTCAATGAAGCAGACATAGATGTTCTTGCTGGAAGTCTCTTGCCTTTTCTATGATCCAATGTATGTTGGCAATTTGTTCTCTCATTATTCTGCATTTTTTAAATCCAGCTTGTACATCAGGAAGTTCTTGGTTAATGTACTGTTGCAGCCTAGCTTGGAGGATTTTGAGCATGACCTTTGTAACATGTAAAATTAATGAAACTGTGTGGTAGTTTGAATATTGTTTGGCATTGCCCTTCTTTGGGATTGAAATGAAAACTGATCTTTACCAGTCCTGTGGCCAGTGCTGAGTTTTCCAAATTGGCTGGCATATTGAGTATAGCACTTTCACAGTGTCATCTTTTAGGACTCTAAATAGCTCAGATGAAATTCTGTCACTTCTGCTAGCTTTGTTCATAGTGATGCTTCCTTAGGAAGTATCCAGGGTGTCTGGCTCTAGGTGAGTGATCACACCATCATGGTTATCTGGGTCATTAATATATGTTTAGTATAATCCTTCTGTATATCCTTGTCACCTGTTCTTAATATATTCTGCTTCTTCTATGTCCATTTCTGTCCTTTATTGTGCCAATCTTTGCATGAAATGTTCCCTTGGTATCTTTAATTTTCTTCAAGAACTCTCTAGTCTTTCCCATTCTATGTCTTTGTATTGTTCACTTAGGAAGGCTTTCTTATCTCTTCTTGCTATTCTTTGGAACAGTGCATTCAGATGAGTATATTTTTCCTTTTCTCCTTTGCCTTTTGCTTCTCTTCTTTTCTGAGCTACTTGTAAGACCTCCTCAGACAAACATTTTGCCTTTTTGCATTTCTTTTTCTTGTGGATGGTTTTGATGGTGTATGTACATCAAACCTGTACAATGTTACGAACCTCCATCCATAGTTCTTCAGGCACTATATCAGATCTAATCCTTTAAATCTATTTTTCTGTACAATGTTACAAACCTCCATCCATGTTACAAACCTCCTGTACAATGCTACTGTACGATGTTACGAACCTCCGTCCATAGTTCTTCAGACACTCTATCAGATCTAATCCTTTGAATCTATTTTGCACTTCCACTGTATAATCATTAGGTATTTTATTTAGGTCATAACTGAATGACCTACTGATTTTCCCTACTTTATTCAAGTCTGAATTTTGCAATAAGGAATTTTGTTCAGAGCCACAGTTATTAATCATAGCATCCTTTAATCATCAATTATTTTAAAAGATATTTTACCATACACAAAAGATTTTTTTAATAGAGAAACTAACCATTGCTGAACAAGTATTTATCAGGCAGTATATGAGGGCTTATCCTGCTTAATTTTTAGTAATCTTTTTTGAGGTAGTGCTTTATTTTAGACATAAAATCAGAAATTCTGAAAAATTAGATAAATTACTGAAGATTACAAAACAAAAAAAAGGAAATTTAATAAAATTGCTAAACTGAACTTAAAAAAAAAAAACAAAAACATGCATCTCCCTAAGAATGTAGTTTGTGTTTCTGGGTATGACATCATCATATTTTCAGGTTGAAAATATCACTCTTTAGTGATATTTAATGTGGAGAACAGGTGGAAAGAGGTGGTAGGGAAATATTAGCTGCAAGAAGATCAAGATAAGAGAGCTAGTGTAGTGTGCTATACAGCAGACAATTGCAGTCTAGGATAATGCTAACGAAGTGAACTACATATATAAGAAAATCAATATATATTTATACATATATGTGTATATATGTGTGGGTGTGTGTGTGTGTATCCTAGTGACTCTAAGAGCATTAAAAAATGTTTTTCATTTTTCAGAGCAAATTAAATGATCAATAAAAAGCATTAATTATCTTTGTTTAATCTGTTTGGATCAAACAAAGAATACTCAAACTACCGCACAATTGCACTCATCTCACATGCTAGCAAACTAATGCTCAAAATTCTCCAAGCCAGGCTTCAGCAATAGGTAAACTGTGAATATCCAGATCTTCTAGCTGGTTTTGGAAAAGGCAGAGGAACCAGAGATAAAATTGCCAACATCTGCTGGATCATTGAAAATACAAGGGAGTTCCAGAAGAAAAAAAAAAATCTATTTCTGCTTTATTGACTGTGCCAAAGCCTTTGACTACATGGATCACAATAAATTGTGGAAAATTCTGAAAGAGATGGGAATACCAGACCACCTAACCCACTTTTTGAGAAACCTGTATGCAGGTCAGGAAGCAACAGTTAGAACTGGACATGGAATAACAGACTGGTTCCAAATCGGAAAAGGAGTATGTCAAAGCTGTAGATTGTCACCCTACTTATTTAACTTATATGCAGAATACATCATGAGAAATGCTGAGCTGGATGAAGCACAAGCTGGAATCAAGATTGCTGGGAGAAATATCAATAACCTCAGATATGCAGATGACATCACACTTATGGAAGAAAATGAAGAACTAAAGAGCCTCTTGATGAAAGTGAAAGAGGAGAGTAAAAACATTGGCTTAAAGCTCAACATCCACAAAACTAAGATCATGACATACAGTCCCATCACTTCATGGGAAATAGATGGGGAAACAGTGGAAACAGTGTCAGACTTTATGTTTCTGGGTTCCAAAATCACTGCAGATGGTGATTGCAGCCATGAAATTAAAAGACGCTACTCCTTGGAAGGAAAGTTATGACTAACCTAGACAGCATATTAAAAAGCAGAGACATTACTTTGCCAACAAAGGTCCGTCTAGTCAAGGCTATGGTTTTGCCAGTAGTCACGTATGGATGTGAGAGTTGGACAATAAAGAAAACTGAGCACCAAATAATTCATGCTTTTGAACTGTGGTGTTGGAGAAGACTCATTTGAAAAGACCCTGATGCTTGGAAAGATTGGGCAGGTGTAGAAGGGAACAACAGAGAATGAGATGGTTGGATGGCATCACCGACTCAATGGACTTGAATTTGTTCAGACTCTGGGAGTTGGTAATGGACAGCAAGGCCTGGTGTGCTGCAGTCCGTGGGGTTGCAAACAGTCAAACACAACTAAGAGACTAAACTGAACTGAAGGTTAATGGTTCTAAAGACTGCTTAATCTCAACTCTGTCATTAAAATCGGGTTTCACTTGTGGCTCAGATCATAAAGAATCTGCCTGAAATGTGGGAGCTTTGGGTTTGGTCCCTGGGTTGGGAATTTCCCCTGAAGGAAGGCATGGCAACCCACTCTGTATTCTTGCCTGGAAACTTCCCTATGGATAAGAGAGCCTGGCAGGCTACAGTCCCTGGGATTGTAGAGTCAGACATGACTGAGAAATTAAACACAGCATATCATTAAAATTAACTTACCTGATCTTTACTAGGATTTTGCATTGTCCCCATGCTGCTGCTGCTGCTGCTAAGTCGCTTCAGTCGTGTCCAACTCTGTGCGACCCCGTAGACGGCAGCCCACCAGGCTCCCCCGTCTCTGGGATTCTCCAAGCAAGAACACTGGAGTGGGTTGCCATTTCCTTCTCCAATTCATGAAAGTGAAAAGTGAAAGTGAAGTCATGTCCGACTCCTAGCGACCCCATAGACTGCAGCCCGCCAGGCTCCTCCGTCCATGGGATTTTCCAGGCAAGAGTACTGGAGAGTCAGAGGCTATATCATTCTCCGCCGACACCGCTCATCCGTTCAGGCTAATTCCCTGGCTCCTGGAGCTGGACTCCGGCAGTAGCCAACAAAAGAGTCCGAAATACAGTACCTGGATGCACTCTCAAATGCAACAGAATGATTTCTGTTCATTTTAAAGGCAAACCTTTCAATATCACAGTAATCCAAGTCGATGCCCTGACCAGTAACACTGAAGAAGCGGAAGTTGAACAGTTCTATGAAGACCTACAAGAACGTCTAGAACTAACACACAAAATGATGTCGTTTTCAATATAAGGGACTGGAATGCAAAAATAGGAAGTCAAGAAACACCTGGAGTAACAGGCAAATTTGGCCTTGGAGTACAGAATAAAGCAGGGCAAAGGCGAATAGAGTTTTGCCAAGAGAACGCACTGGTCATAGCAAACACCCTCTTCCAACAACACAAGAGAAGACTACATATGGAAATCACTAGATGGTCGACACTGAAATCAGATTGATTATGTTCTTTGAAGCCAAAGATGGAGAAGCCCTATACAGTCAGCAAAAACAAGACTGGGAGCTGACTGTGGCCCAGATCATAAACTCCTTATTGCCAAATTCAGACTGAAATTGAAGAAAGTAGAGAAAATCACTAGACCATTCAGGTATGACCTAAACCAAATCCCTTATGACTATACAATAGAAGTGAGAAATAGAATTAAGGGCCTAGATCTGATAGATAGAGTTCCTGATGAACTATGGATGGAGGTTTGTGACACTGTACAGGAGACAGGAATCAAGACTATCCCCAAGAAAAAGAAATGCAAAAAAGCAAAAGGCAGTCTTAGAGGACTTACAAACAGCTGTGAAAAGAAGGGAATCCGAAAGCAAAGGAGAAAAGGAAAGATATACCCATTTGAATGCAGATTTCCAAAGAATAGCAAGGAGAGATAAGAAAGCCTTCCTCAGCAATCAATCCAAAGAAATACAAGAAAACAATAGAATGGGAAAGACTAGAGATCTCTTCAAGAAAATTAGAGATACCAAGGGAACATTTCATGCAAAGATGGGCTCAATAAAGGACAGAAATGGTAGGGACCTAACAGAAGCAGAAGATATTAAGAGGTGATGGCAAGGAAACATAGAAGAACTGTACAAAAAAGATCTTCACGACCCAGATAATCACGATGGTGTGATCACTGACCTAGAGCCAGACATCCTGGAATGTGAAGTCAAGTGGGCCTTAGGAAGCATCACTATGAACAAAGCTAGTGAAGGTAATGGAATTACAGTTGAGCTATTCCAAATCCTGAAAGACGATGCTGTGAAAGTGCAGCACTCAGTATGCCAGCCAAGTTGGAAAACTCAGCAGTGGCCACAGGACTGGAAAAGTTCATTTTTCATTCCAAAGCCAAAGAATCCTCAAACTACCACACAATTGCAATCATCTCACATACTAGTAAAGTGATGCTTAAAATTCTCCAACCAGGCTTCAGCAATACGTGAATCGTGAACTTCCAGATGTTCCAGCTGGTTTTAGAAAAGGCAGAGGAACCAGAGATCAAATTGCCAAAATCTGCTGGATCATAGAAAAAGCAAAAGAGTTCCAGAAAAACATCTATTTCTGCTTTATTGACTATGCCAAAGCCTTTGACTGTGTGGATCACAAGAAACTGTGGGAAATTCTGAAAGAGATGGGAATACCATACCACTTGACCTGTCTCTTGAGAGACCTGTATACAGGTAAGGAAGCAACAGTTAGAACTGGACATAGAACAACAGACTGGTTCCAAATCGGGAAAGGAATATGTCAAGGCTGTATATTGTCACCCTGCTTATTTAACTTATATGTAGAGTACATCATGAGAAACGCTGGGCTGGAAGAAGCACAAGCTGAAATCAAGATTGCTGGGAAAAATATCAATAACCTCAGATATGTAGATGACACTACCCTTATGGCAGAATGTGAAGAAGAACTAAAAAGCTTCTTGATGAAAGTGAAAGAGAAGAGAGAAGTTGGCTTAAAGCTCAACATTCAGAAAGCTAAGATCACGGCATCTGGTCCCATCACTTCATGGCAAATAAATGGAGATTGTGATTGCAGCCATGAAATTAAAAGATGTTTACTCTGTGGAAGGAAAGTTATGATCAATTTAGACAGCATATTAAAAAGCAGAGACATTACTTTGTCAACAAAGGTCCGTCTAGTCAAGGCTATGATTTTTCAATTGGTCATGTATAGACGTGAGAGTTGGACACTAAAGAAAGCTTAGTGCAGAAGAATTGATGCTTTTGAACTGTGGTGTTGGAGAAGACTCTTGAGAGTCCCTTGGACTGCAAGGAGATCCAACCAGTCCATCCTAAAGGAGATTAGTCCTGGGTGTTCACTGGAAGGACTGATGTTGAAGCTGAAGCTCCAATACTTTGGCCACCTGATGGTAAGAGTGACTCATTTGAAAAGACCCTGATGCTGGGAAAGATTGAGGGCAGGAGAAGAAGGGGACGATAGAGTATAAGATGGTTCGATGGCATCACCGACTAGATGGACATGGGTTTGGATGGATTCTGGGAGTTGATGATGGACAGGGAGGCCTGGTGTGCTGTGGTTCATAGGGCTGCAAAGAGTCGGACACAACTGAGCAACTGAACTGATAGTGTCAAGTGAATTGATTTTTAACCAGGGATCTACTATCATGCTATATAGTTTGAAAATAATAGAAGTGCTATGACAGTGTCCATATGGACTGGGGAAGTATAGAGATATATTTCATGTAAAGTTTTATGTTGTCCTTCCCTCTACATAGTAAAAGAGTCTCTGAAACCAATATTGGAGAATTAATTGTGTGGAGCCAGTTTTATTATTTTTAACAAACTAAAATTCAAGTAGTCCATAGTTCTTGATAACTTAAAAAAATGGGAAACATCTCATTCACTTAAAAGAAAAATGTGAAATGAATTCCATGAAGAAAAAATTACCCAGGGGATATTCTGAATTTTGCAGAATAAAAGACTTGCCCATTTTCCTTTTATTAGCTTTGTAGACATAACCACAAAATTAACAAACCATGAAATTCAACACCACACCAAACAGTAACAGATGCCTGACTTTGCAGTTGCTAGAGCAAAAAATCAACGAATATATTTAAAAAGTTGAAGAGAGATCATTTTGCTTCCTTCGAAAATTCAGACATTTGCATGCTCTTTTTAGAATCCATACCCTTTTAGAAAAGATTCATTTTCAATGTCCACTCTAGATCAGTGGTACAATATAGGAAACATTTCAAAACCTATTAGAGCATTGCCATCATATATTAAGTTGTAAATATAACTTGTAGACAACAATGATAATCACAAATACTTTATAGAGTTATAAATACCTTATATTTGTGTGTGTTATTCCAGATCTACTTACAAAGGCTGTTTCTTTAAAAATTTATCTCAAAATTATATCTCTAAGTAATATTCTAATAATTAATGGTTTTTCTTTCATACATTCATATGATTACCAATATTAATTTTGTGGAGAATTTTATTGCTACGTGTGTTTAGAATTCTCTTAGAATGCTTACATTTTGTGTAAAATCTCTTTGAAATTATTGAGATGAAATTTAGTCCATTTATAAATAAACTTCTAACCTAAAAAATAAAATCATATTCTTTGATGTGGGTAGTCAATTCTTAGAATCTTATATCAAGGATAGGATCAGAGATGTATAAGAAAATTTATGTGCCAATATGGTCAGCTACATATCAGTAGTATTTCTAAAGTGAAAAATGGATGTATTTATGTATATATTGCTAAATATACAATGATAGTGGAATGATTAAATACAGTGTATTCATATAAGGAACCATTCAGCTGTAAGTATTCATGTTTTGCATGCATGCATGCTTAGTCATGTGCAACTCTTTTCTACCCCATGGACTGTAGCCCATCAGGGACCTCTGACCATGGAATTTTCCAGGTGAGAATACTGGAGTGGGTTGCCATTTCCTCCTCCAGAGTATCTTCCCAACCGAAGGATCGAACCCAAGTCTCTTGTATATCCTGCTTGACAGGCAGATTCTTTACCACGTGTCACCTAGGTAGAAGGGACTGTTAATTACATGGAGAAATTGCTTTTATTATAATGAGAAATAAAATGACAACTTTTTTATTACATTTATAAAATATCAGCTCCCACTCAAGTGCAAAATGCAAATACATGAACATATATACAAAATTCGTTATGGTATATATGTAAGGAAGAATGTTAATGATGGTTATTTCTGAGATGAGAATATAAGTAGGTGTTTTCCTTTATCTCCTTCTTTACATATTTATTTCTAGTTCTTAAAATTTTCTATGATAAACATCAACAAAAATGTAACACTTGGTCCTGTTTTAGAAACTTAATTGTAGAAGAGAGTTTGACCAGTCAATGACTTGTATAATAAGTAAAGTATATTTTATGTGAGTTCAGTTTATGTGAATTGTATAACTGACATTATGAGAACAGTAGAGGTAATGCACTATGGTGAGCTTTTTTTTTTAATTTATGGTATTAAAATATTTTAAGTATTCAAAATATTATCAATAGTTCAAGTACAGGAGAACTTATAACAAATGCACCTACCCATATATGAAAAGAAGGGTCTGATTTGTGAAAACTTCTCAGAGAAAAAAATGAGCTGAGATAGGAAGGATCAATAGAATAGATATAAAGCAGAATAAAAGATCATTTTGAACAGACAGTAGCTTCAGCTAAGATGCAAAACTGGAACAATGAGCATTTGAAGAACTGTAAAGCCCCAGTATTAGAATGGAGATGACTTTGACAGTGTAACTTGAGGTGATCCTGGAAAGATAGGTGGCCTTGTTTAGGCAGTGTCTTCTACCACCTGAATAAAGCTATCTTTTATTCAGGAGAAAGTGGGAAGCAAGTTTCTTAGTAAAGACATAGCATTATCAAATATTTAAATGGTTATTCTCTGCACTGTAGAGACTAGATTGAAGGACCAGTCTCAGCAAATGGATGTTAGAAGATTAACAATAAATCGAGAATGATGGTAACTTGGACAAGAGTTGTGGCAATAAAGATGGACTGTAATAAGCAGTTTTGTGAGCTCTTGGACTGATGTAGTAGGAGAAATCATGCATGACTCAAGCTTGAGCAACTGGGTAAGTGATGATGACATTTAATTTAAACTGAACTTTGGATGTGGGGAAGATTTAGAAGAAGATAGTAAATTCAGTTTAACATGTTCAGTTTCAGGTATGTAAGTGGAGATTTTGAATAGCTGGTTTGATATTTACAGATGAAGCTCAGAAAACAGTCTAGACTTGGAATTTGTATTGATGGAGATGGTCAAATTTCTCCCTATGGGCCTGGATGTCTCTTATCACTTGCCATCCAAATAATGATTTTTATTTTTGTCCTTGGGGAAATGTATGATTCATAAACTAGGAGTAAGTGTTAAGTAAAATACACAAATATCTATGTTTCTTTCAAATATTATTACAAAGAAAAGAATAATAATAATGTTAAAATTCTGAAGTTAAGATTTTCACATATATACCTATATGTGTATATATTATATACATATATATGCATATATATATAGCATGCATATATATATATATATATAAAATTAGAAGTAGAGTACAATGCTTCACTTAATTTTATATATGAGACAGGTAGGTTGTAATAAGACATTAACAATAAATCCAATCCAATTAGAAGTATGTGATGCCTGGAGACTATAATTTCTGTCTCAAGAATTAACACAAAAATTGATCAAAGTACTATCCAATTTGAAACAGGTTCCCAGCCTTAGCTCAGACCTTATCTATCAATTACAAATAAATCTCTCTTTGTTCACTTATTTATTAAAATGATCTCAGATAGTTGGTTGCCAAGAATATTTGAAAGTCTCTCATTTGATAGAGGACTGATAGCAGTGCTGATAATATCTAAATGTTGCTTGCCATTTCGCTGAAGACAAGTGGTTGGTTTAAAATACAACAAAAAAAAATGCATCTTTTCAAATTCTGAACCATCCTTTACATTATGTCTAAGGCAAACAACGTAGGTTTTGTGTATTTATTAAGACCTTTAGTTTTTATAAAGAAACCTTTTCAATTGCATTACCTAGGATCCTAGGATATTGGCTATGTATGCATTAAAATGTTCTTCTATGAACTAGAAGTTGGTTTAATATATATTTCTTGGACCATAACTTTATCCCTCAAAAGCAGATAGACATAACTCCACTATTTCCTAGCTTTAAAGGTAGTTGTGGCAAACTCTAAGGTCAACTCAAGTCACTGGCATGCTTTTTTTTTTTTTGCCCTAATTGTTTTTGTTCTGTCAAAACATTTCAAAGCCCTATGAGTTCACCTGACTGTCTTCAATCGCTGATTTTCTGTGTTTCTTGAGAAACACTGTATTTCCTTTCTAGCAACATATTCTGTGTCTCCTATGATCACATATAAATTGAAAAAAGAAAGGAAAGTAAAAAGTGAAAAACAAACTTTCCCTTAGTTTGATTTGATTTTGTCTATTATCTATCTATCCATCATTTTTTTCTTTACTTTCTTTATTTGAGTCACTGTGATAATTTGCTTTTCCATCACCATCCCCCACTATATTTTAATTCTTCTCAGCTATGTCACTTTCCTCTCCATAATCTATTTGTTTATTACAGATTTTTTTCTCGACGCCTTTTGTTAATTACTGGGCTTGCTTCTATTCTTTCTTTTTAAATTATTTTTTATTTATTTCTAAGTCCTGTAACAGTTTTATTTTAGTTTAACTATCCTTCAACTTGGATCTTAACCTTTTATATCACATTTTATTGCCCTTAAAAATCTTATATTTGATCCTTTTAGTCTTTAATGATACTGAGAAAGTATGAAACATTTCTTGTTGAAAATTATGTTTCTCTCTATAAAATGGATACTAATTTGTCTGCATATTTTGCACTGCTTTTTACTTTTTAACTCTCAAAGTGTTTCTGTGTGGTTATTATTTCCTTCTCGTTATTTTTTAAAAGCAGAGATAATTTGTATGTTTTTAATTTAATTTTGTTTCTCCCCAAATATATCGTTGGTGCAGTCTATTTTGCCTTTACTCCCATAACATATAGTTATTTGTTCAGTTACAGTTGATCTTTGAACAACTAAGGATTCAGGGTGCCTATCCTCCATGCAGGGAAAAATTTACACATATAGTCTGCTCTCCATATCTGAATTTCCTCTGTATCTGTGGTTAAGCATTTGCAGATTTAATCAACCATAGATCACATAGTACTATTGTATCTACTATTGAACAAAGTATGTATATAAGTTGACCTGTGCAATTCAAATCTGTATTAAGGGTCAACTGTACTTCAAAAGACCAGCTTGAAGACCATGCACTGATGATCTTTTATCTTGTGTTTAATTTACGCAGAGCTGAAGGAAACTAGGTCAAGGATTACAGTACTTTTTATGTTTATTCTAGGCTTCTCTCAACTGACAGAGGCCCTTGAGATGGGCTTTTGTGTTTTGGAGTGTTCATTAATAGTAGGTGCAATAATAAACCTTTGCTTCTTCCAGGGTCAAGCAGTTCATCCCTCACATTAATCCACCCCCTTTCAGCTACCTGCATCAGTCTTGTTACAGTTAGAATTAGGGAAGTAGATGAAACTCAGGAATGCTTTAGTTGTGGCCTACTGTTATTTATTTATGTTACCACAAAATAATGCAAACACATCAGCTTATCCAAAGTCACTCAATCTGTGGGGAGTATGGCTCATTTAAGGAAGTAAATTTCAATGTAGATGGAGATTAGAGGAAAGGGGAGTATGAGTGAAATGGAAATGTTAATGTTGGGTAGCCAGTCTGGGCAGAGACATATATACACTCAAATCTTAAATATTTGGAAGAGTTTCAGAAGGTAAGTGTCATGATGTGATTAGATCTGTGTTTTCAGGAGATATATCTTGCAAGATGGACAATAGATTCACAGTGTTGCTGGTGGAAATAGCCCATGATGATAATCATTTCTATTTGACTGATGGTTATGAAAATTGACAGAAACACATGCATTTGTGATTGATTTAGTTGTCAAGATGATGAAATTTAGAGAAGTCTGACTCAGAAGTATAAATCTGGGAAATACTGACATTTGTAGCAAATAAAACTATGGGTTTGAGCTCTCCTAGAAATTTAATATTGATTGATAAAAATCTGCAGGCTTAGATTTGAGCATTGATGATTTCCAATATTAAAAGAGATGACAAGGAAATATAGGGCAGAGGAAAACCTGCAAAAAAATGTGACTAGGAAGCTACATGATACTGACTAGTCCCTTTAGAATACATCATTTCCCTTAGGTAAAATCTTTATGATGCCAGTTTATAGAGGGTATTAGCCTAAAGTGGTTAAGAGCATGAGTTCTGGCATCAGATAACTTTTCTGTAATTAGACTCTGGCCCCACTGATTGCCATTGTGTGCCACATGTTATAAACCTTTCTATGTCTCTGTTCCTCTTGAGAATAAAAATTGTTCTTATGCCATGGAATTTTATGAGTTAAAATATGCACTTGACATACAATAATGCTGACAAATGGCTGCAGTCATAGCTGCAGTGTCTGTGATAGTTGTGAATTCCAGCACTGTGTTACAAACCTCATATTTTTGTCAGGAAAGAGCTAAACTACATAGTTAGGAAGGCAAGAATAATATTTGTAAAATAATTCTAAACTTATAGAAAAAATATTCAACTATTATGTCAATCCAGTTAAAGGAAAGCAGTTAGAGGCCTATGATAATGAGAAACATATTCATGGAAGTCATCAGTTCAAGTTGCTTAGGATAGAGTGTTGAATTTGAAATACTAAGGGACATGAACTTCTGCTGGTTATCTATTACGGAATAACAAAACAGGCTAAAATGCGGCAATTGTTCACATTATCCTTGGTTCTCTAAGTTTACAGTTTGGAATTAGTTCAGCTAGGTGGTTCTTCTGCTATCATCTCGTGTCACTAATGTGGCTGAAGACTGGAAAAAAACTGCATGGGCATGAATTCTTGAAAAAGGTTGCCTTGCCCCAAATACCTCTGGTTTCATGTCAGATGCTTAGGGCTCACTGTCAGATGATTCATATAGGGAGGTATATCTAGATTGATTTGTCTCTGCTCTACCCGGTTTTTCATCCTCTATAGGATAGACTAGGCATCTTCACAGATGATCTTGGGGCAGCATTCCAAGAAAGTGAAAATAGAATCTGTGCGACTTCTAAAGGCCTAGGCTAAGTACTCCATCAAATTTGTTTCCTCTGAATTTTGTTTATCAAAGGAAGTCACAAGTCCTAATTCAAGAGAATGGAGAACTGGGTTCTACTTTATGGGAGGGGAAAAAATGTAGCAAAATCTCATTGAAGAAATATATGCTCATAGGAATGGGGGAAACATGTGTCTAAAAGTATATTCCAAATAATAGAAATGAAAAGCAAAATACGACAATAACATGAACTACTGAATGCTGAAGAAATAAGCTAGGCTGGCTGGCCTTATGTGAAAATTACTTGTGAAGAGTTTTTGAGGTATATAAAGTATTGATTTGTGGAGTTTCTAGAAAGACACTGTCCAGTACAATTATATTGTGAGACACAGAGAGCCAAACATAAAATTTTAAATTATTTTAAAAATCTAGCAAGAAATAAATAAAATATTTTATTTGACTCTCTATTAATATTGATATATAATTATTTAAATGGGAAATCAGTGCTTTTAAAGTATTTGAAACATTTTACCTTATTTTGTGTACTAAGTATTTTAAAGAAGGTGTGATTTTTAATCACAGAGCATATCTGTCCAGATTAGATATCTTTCACATGTACCGAAGACAAATATAATTAGTGGTCAATCTGTTGGACAGTTCAGCCATATGATGTTGGGATTAGAATTTTTAATTTGATGACTTTAGAAATATATTATTTGTAACTAGTAAGAGTGGAAGGATATGAGCCTGGTAGGATTGTATCCATGAGATTCTAATTCTAGCTAAGGCACTAATGTGTATTTTTTCAGGATGGGGAACATATGTATACCTGTGGCAGATTCATTTTGATATTTGGCAAAACTAATACAATTATGTAAAGTTTAAAAATAAAATAAAATTAAAAAAGTTATTAATGACTATCATTATTTCCTCATCAAACACTAAGGGCATTGCCCAATGTTTATGTTAATGTGCTTTGGACCCCTGATACTATATAATCTTATTATTCTTAAGCAAAGTCTATAAAAATAATTTTGTTTCACTGTGCAAAATGGATATAGATTTGAAGTATAGAGCAACACTGTGAAAAACTAAAATATAGAGCAGTGAAAACAAGACCATCAATTAGGAAATGACAGAGTGAGGAGAAAGTACTGAATACATAGAGAAAGGGAAGCCAAACCTCATGGAGGGACCAAGGGGATATCTATTAAAAGACTTAGTAACTGAGAAAGAAACAGAAAACTGTTATGATCACTTCTCGGCCTTTTGGCTAAGATCAAGTGCAGAAAACTGTTATCAGAAAGAGTGACTCTTAACTTCAGAGAAACTGAGTTGTCTATATAGTGATCATATGAAAACCTTGAGAGAACCTGGAGACTTTTCTCTTTGGAAAAAGATATGGGGGAAAATTAGCTCAGTGACTAGATTTGGTGGCAAAAAAAAAAAAAAAAAATCAAACTATCATTAATGAAAGAAAAAGAAAGGCAAGACAGCAAAAGAGACACAGATGTATAGAACAGTCTTTTGGATTCTGTGGGAGAAGAGGGGATGATTTGGGAGAATGGCATTGAAATATGTATATCATATAAGAAACAAATCGCCAGTCCAGGTTTGATGCAGGATACAGGATGCTTGGGGCTGGTGCACTGGGATGACCCAGAGGGATGGTATGGGGAGGGAGGTGGGAGGGGGGGGTTCACGATTGGGAACACGTGTACACCCATGGCAGATTTATGTTGATGTATGATAAAACCAATACAATATTGTAAAGTAATTAGCCTCTAGTTAAAATAAATAAATTTAAATTAAAAAAGAAAAAGAAAGCAGACTAGTATAAGCTGAAGGAAAGTTAAGAAAAGTTTTGAGAAAAGAAAAGGGATAAGAAATTCAAAAACTATAAGAAATCCAGGAAGCTAAGAATTAAAGAAAAACAATCAGGTTTTGTAATTAAGAAATAGTTGGTGATATTTAAAACAAATACATCAGTAACATGAGGCCCAGAAAGCAATCTATTAATTTTGGGGGGGAAGAAAAGAAGCAATGACTATAAATAATTTCTTAAGAAGTTTATACTGAAGCTAAGCAAGACTGAAAAATGCTTATTGATCCATGGTCAAAAAAAGGAGGAAAAATCATCTCAAAATGTCTGTAAAAAATTAAAATGCTAAAGCACATGCTAAATTATAAACTGGGGGAAATCTCATAGATGGAGAAGATATTAACAAAGTGAATCAGCTAAGGAAGTGATAAAAAAAAATGCAAAACAATGTTTTCCATTACAGTGCAATCCTCAGCAGTGATACCAGATTTTTAGATTGCATACTCTCAGAAATTTGGTCTGTTTTCTCCTTTTACTTACCATGACCCATTACTTTTTATCTAACTCCTCTTATACCCTATGACACAAATATAGATGCACAGATTGAAAGTAATGTGTTGATAAGAAATTGAACATTGCCCTCATTGAGAAGAAACTAACCAATCCCAAATCCCTGTACTAAGCAGATAAGAGACATTTAGGAGTTGTGTTTCTTGGGGTGAGGGGGAATCAGGGAAGTAAAGTTTCCATTTTTGTTACGCAGGTGGTAGCTGTGTTTGCACTCACCATCATTTTTAAACACTGCACTCTAAAGACCACCATTGAGACCACTAAGAAAGTGAAAGTGAAGTCGCTCAGTCATGTCCGACTCTTTGTGACCCCATGGACTGTAGCATACCATGCTCCTCTGCCCATGGGATTTGCCAGGCAAGAGTGGATTGCCATTTCCTTCTCCAGGGGATATTCCTGACCCCAGGATCGAATCCAGGTCTTCCCCCTTGTAGGCAGACGCTTTACCCTCTGATCCACCGGGGAAGTTGAGACCACTAAACAATAGATACATATAATGCTTTTAGCATCAATTCCACTTTCCCTGACACAAGAACAGACACAGTGTTGGAGGGAAAAGGAGTCTTAGCAGTATTACTTTTTTCACCTCCCTCACCTAACTGTATGCTACTTAGCACACACACAGGCACTGAACTGTACAGATGTAAAAAGGAGGAGTGAAAAAGCAGCTTAAAACTCAACATCCAAAAAACTAAGATCATGCCACCTGGTCCCATCACTTCATAGCAAATAGATGGGGAAACAGTGGAAACAGTGAATGAATTTATTTTCTTGGGCTCCAAAATCACTTCAGATGGTGACTGCAGCCATAAAATTAAAAGACGCTTGTTCCTTGGAAGGAAAGTAATGACAAACCTAGACCAAGTATTAAAAAGCATAGACACCACTTTGTCTACAAAAGCACATATAGTCAAAGCTATGGTTTTTTAAGTTGTCATGTATGGATGTGATTTAGATGATAAAGAAGGCTGAGCACCAAAGAATCAATGCTTTCGAACTTTTATATTGGAGAAGACTCTTGAGAATCCCTTGGATTCAAGGAGGTCAAACAAGTCAATCCTAAAAGAAGTCAACCCTGAATACTCATTGCGAGGACTGATGCTGAAGCTGAAGCTCCAATATTTTGGCCACCTGATGCAAATTGCTGACTCATTCAAAAAGACCCTGATGCTGGGAAAGATTGAAGGCAGGAGGAGAAGGGGATGACAGAGAATGAGATAGTTGGATCGCATCACTGACTCTACGGACATGAGTTTCAGCAAGCTCCAGGAGATGGTGAAGGACAGGGAAGCTTGGTGTGCTTCAGTCCACGGGGTTGCAAATAATTGTACATGACTTAGTAACTGAATAACAACGACAACAACAAAATTTGAGAAAAGAGATAAAAGAGAGTTTCAATCTAAAGTTAGATACCTGACTGAAGTCTGAATATAGTTTCAGTTCAGTTCAGTTCAGTCACTCAGTCGTGTCTGACTCTTTGTGACCCCATGGACTGCAGCACACCACGCCTCCCTATCCATCACCAACTCCTGGAGTTTACTCAAACTCATGTCCATTGAGTCAGTGATGCCATCCAACCGTCTCATCCTCTGTCATCCCCTTCTCCTCCCGCATTCAATCTTTCCCAGCATTAGGGTCTTTTCAAATGAGCCAGTTCTTCATATCAGGTGTAGTTTAAAAGTAAAGAATATGGTCTTAAACAGTGGCAATGAAAAGACAATGGAAAGCATTTCACCGATTTGGGATAGTGTTAATGCTATTTCCTGTGACCTATGCACAATGAGGCCAAACAACTCTGAAATTTCACAGTTTGGAACAGATAAAGGTTTACTGCAAGGCCATGAAATGAGATAGGTGGATCATGCGCTAAAAAGCTCTGGACTCACTGAAGTGTTTCAAAAAAGCACTTTTTAAAAGCCAGATGACAGAAGGAGGTCACAGGGTTTGTGATCCGCTTATGCACAATTCTTTGATTGGCCAGTGGTGAGGTAGCAGGATGATGTCACAGGGGTTAACATCATCAGTCCTTAGGCTCCAGGAGGCCTGGGGTTATGTACTCATGGACATCAAGTAATTAAGGTCTTCCATTTGTTGGGGGGGAGGAGGTTTTTTAACATCTGCAAAATAACTCAGGAAATGTGCATCAAATACTATTATCTAAATACTTCAGAGAGGACGTAAGTAGAGGATATGGGGAAGGCTTCTTCCAGGGAAAGCCCCATTGGGTTTTCCTAGGTTGTAAAAGTATGTTACTTGTAGAACTCACATGGTATTTGCTCATTATACCATCATAGTTAACTCAGATTGTTCACAGTCTTCCCATTGGGTATATGGACACTTCTTATAACAAATCAACCTGTTTACATAGATGTGAAGTAGGAAAATAATTTTCTCTCCCTCTTCTAGGTTGTGGGCTGATAAAATACTTATTAACAGTAGAAAAACAAACAGTTTAATAACACACATACCTTCTGTGGGTCTTCCCTGGCGGCTCATTGGTAAAGAACTTGCCAACTACTGCAGGAGACCTGAGACACAGGTTCCTTTCCTGTGTCAGGAAGATCTCCTGGAGAAGGAAATAACAACACACTTCAGTATTCTTGCCTGAAAAATCCCATGGACAGAGGAAACTGTCAGACTACAGTCCATGGGGTCACAAAGAGTTAGACAGGACCGAGCGACTAAGCGTGCATGAAAATACATACCTCCTATATACATAAGATACTAAGGAAAACTGAACAACTCCCCCAAACAGTTTAAGCCAGTGCTTTAAACACAATGGCTAAAGGCAAAATAAGATCTTGGGGAAAGGAGTGAATAGTTATGGCAGGCTGTCAAGAAAAGCCAGGCTTCTCCGTCCATGAGATTTTCCAGGCAAGAATACTGGAGTGGGTTGCCATTTCCTTCTCCAGATCAAGAAAAGTATAGTAGAATAGGGTAAGGTCATTATGCAGATTTAGGCCATTACCTAATCCATTGACAAGAGTTTCTAGACAGTTTTTTTCTGATAGAGAGTGGGAAATACCCTTAAAAGTAGGAATTTCCCATATAAATATAAATATCAAACAGGTAGGTTATATTCACTTTACAGAATGTCTTTTGTGTCTGCTGTTTCTTAAAAATAATGAACCTAAAATAATTCTTATGCCAAAGAAGCATATTCTGGGGTGGAAAATTCTGCTCCCCTTCATAGATAATCTTTCTCATAAACTCTGTTACTGATTTTCTAAGTTAGAATTTAGAAATTTCAGTTCAGTTCAGTCGCTCAGTTGTGTCTGACTCTTCGCCACCCCATGAATCCCAGCACACCAGGCCTCTCTGTCCATCACCAACTCCCGGAGTTCACTCAGACTCACTTCCATTGATTCAGTGATGACATCCAGTCATCTCATCCTCTGTCGTCCCCTTCTCCTCCAGCCCCTAATCCCTCCCAGCATCAGAGTCTTTTCCAATGAGTCAACTCTTCGCATGAGGTGGCCAAAGTACTGGAGTTTCAGCTTTAGCATCATTCCCTCCAAAGAAATCCCAGGGCTGATCTCCTTCAGAATGGACTGGTTGGATTTCCTTGCAGTCCAAGGAACTCTCAAGAGTCTTCTCCAACACCACAGTTCAAAAGCATCAATTCTTCGGCACTCAGCCTTCTTGACAGTCCAACTCTCACATCCATACATGACCACAGGAAAAACCATAACCTCAACTAGATGGACTTTTGTTGGCAAAGTAATGTCTCTGCTTTTGAATATGCCATCTAGGTTGGTCATAACATTCCTTCCAAGGAGGAAGCGTCTTTTAATTTCATGGCTGCAGTCACCATCTGCAGTGATTTCAGAGCCCCAAAAAAATAAAGTCTGACACTGTTTCCAGTTTCCCCATCTATTTCCCATGAAGTGATGGGACCGGATGCCATGATCTTCGTTTTCTGAATGTTGAGCTTTAAGCCAACTTTGGCACTCTCCTCTTTCACTTTCATCAAGAGGCTTTTTAGTTCCTCTTCACTTTCTGCCATAAGGGTGGTGTCATCTGCATATCTGAGATTATTGAGATTTCTCCTGGCAATCTTGATTCCAGTTTGTGTTTCTTCCAGTCCAACGTTTCTCATGATGTACTCTGCATAGAAGTTAAATAAGCAGGGTGATAATATACAGCCTTGACGTACTCCTTTTCATATTTGGAACCAGTCCGTTGTTCCATGTCCAGTTCTAACTGTTGCTTCCTGACCTGCATATAGGTTTCTCAAGAGGCAGGTCAGGTGGTCTGGTATTCCCATCTCTTTCAGGATTTTCCACAGTTTATTGTGATCCACACAGTCAAAGGCTTTGGCATAGTCAATAAAGCAGAAATAGATGTTTTTCTGGAACTCTCTTGCTTTTTCCATGATCCAGCGGATGTTGGTAATTTGATCTCTGCTTCCTCTGCCTTTTCTAAAACCAGCTTGAACATCAGTTCATGGTTCACGTATTGCTGAAGCCTGGCTTGGAAAATTTTGAGCAGTACTTTACTAGAGTGTGGGATGAGTGCAATTGTGTGGTAGTCTGAGCGTTCTTTGGCATTGCCTTTCTTTGGGATTGGAAGGAAAACTGACCTTTTCCATTCCTGTAGCCACTGCTGAGTTTTCCAAATTTGCTGGCATATTGAGTGCAGCACTTTAACAGCATCATCTTTCAGGATTTGGAGTAGCTCGACTGGAATTCCATCACCTCCACTAGCTTTGTTCGTAGTGATGCTTTCTAAGGCCCACTTGACTTCACATTCCAGGATGTCTGGCTCTAAGTCAGTGATCACACTGACGTGATTATCTGGGTCTTGAAGATCTTTTTTGTACAGTTCTTCTGTGTATTCTTGCCACCTCGTCTTAATATCTTCTGCTTCTGTTAGGTCCGTACCATTTCTGTCCTTTATTGAGTCCATCTTTGCATGAAATGTTCCCTTGGTATCTCTAATTTTCTTGAAGAGATCTCTAGTCTTTTTAACTAACATCTATTAACAGGCTTGTGGATTGATACTTTGTTAAATAATAAATCAGATCAGATCAGATCAGACCAATTGCTTAGTCATGTTCGACTCTTTGCGACCCCATGAATCCCAGCACGCCAGGCCTTCCTATCCATCACCAGCTCCCGGAGTTCACTGAGACTCACGTCCATTGAGTCCGTGATGCCATCCAGCCATCTCATCCTCTGTCGTCCCCTTTTCCTCCTGCCCCCAATCCCTCCCAGCATCAGAGTCTTTTCCAATGAGTCAACTCTTCGTATGAGGTGGCCAAAGTACTGGAATTTCAGCTTTAGCATCATTCCTTCCAAAGAACACCCAGGGCTGATCTCCTTTAGAATGTACTGGTTGATACTATTCATTAAATGAAGTATATTCCTGGCAAACTCAACAAGTTTCTTAACTACATAACCCGCAAATTTATAATATTTTACTAATGATTAAAACCATTATTATCACTATATTATAAAATGGAAACTGCAAACAAATTTAATGACAGATGGTAGTATATGATATATTAATATGACTTTATTGAAAAATCAAAGGATCCCAATTTAGCAGTATGTAAATTTTAGTAAAAATAAAGTGAAGTCAATGTCCAAGACAAAATTAAAATTAATAGAATATGAATAGGTAAATTAAAGAAATTTAAAATGGTCCTGTTTTGCATTGAAGGATAAGTTTAAGATAATTTATTAAGAAAAATTGGATTTAAAAATATTCCATGTAGATAAACTAAAATGTTACTATGTTCCCTGATATAGCTATGTTTAAATCTTATTATAGTGTTTACATTAGGTATTAGAACTTTGAAATTGCAATTCTCATAATTTTGAAAGCATATATACGTTAATTTTGTAAACTGATGCAAGACTGAGTTTTTTTTTTTTTATCTTTGTTACAAAGTTCTCCTAGAATATTGATCTGATTTTGATAACAGAGAATTCTAAAGGAAAATTATTATTTTGCATTTAACCAAACTTTTGATGCTTTCCAACTGTGGCACTAGAGAAGACTCTTGAGAGTCCCTTGGACAGCAAGGAGATCAAATGAGTCAATCCAAAAGGATAGAACTGCCTTATGATCCAGCAATCCCACTGCTGGGCATACACACTGAGGAAACCAGAAGGGAAAGAGACACGTGTACCCCAATGTTCATCACAGCACTGTTTATAATAGCCAGGACATGGATGCAACCTAGATGCCCATCAGCAGATGAATGGATAAGAAAGCTGTGGTACATATACACAATGGAGTATTACTCAGCCATTAAAAAGAATACATTTGAATCAGTTCTAATGAGGTGGATGAAACTGGAGCCTATTATACAGAGTGAAGTAAGCCAGAAGGAAAAACATAAATACAGTATACTAACGCATATATATGGAATTTAGAAAGATGGTAACAATAACCCAGTGTACGAGACAGCAAAAGAGACACTGATGTATAGAACAGTCTTATGGACTCTGTGGGAGAGGGAGAGGGTGGGAAGATTTGGGAGAATGACATTGAAACATGTAAAATATCATGTAAGAAACGAGTTGCCAGTCCAGGTTCGATACACGATACTGGATGCTTGGGGCTAGTGCACTGGGATGACCCAGAGGGATGGTATGGGGAGGGAGGAGGGAGGAGGGTTCAGGATGGGGAACACATGTATACCTGTGGTGGATTCATTTTGATATTTGGCAAAACTAATACAATTATGTAAAGTTTAAAAATAAAATAAAATTAAAAAAAAAAACAAAAAACAAAAGGAAATCAACTCTGAATATTCACCAGAAGGACTGATACTGAAGCTGAAGCTCCAGTACTTTGGCCACCTGATGAGAAAAGCCAAATAATTGGAAAAGGCCCTGATTCTAGGAAAGATTGAAGACAAAAGGAGAAGGGGGAAGTAAGGGATGGTTCCATAGCATCACGGACTCAATGGACATGAATTTGAGCAAATTCCTGGAGATAGTGGAGGACAGAGGACCCTGGCATGCTACAGTCCATGGGGTCTCAAATAGTCAGAACAACTTAGCAAGTGAAAAACAACAGCAATTTGCTTAAAATGCCTGTTACTGGCATCCAAAATATACCTCTTTGGCATAAGGATTATCTTGAACTGGTTATTTTTAAGCAAGAGCAGACATAGGAGAAACTCTGGAAACCAAGGAAAAGTTACTCTTTTGTAAGATACATTTACCAATAAAAGGGAAATCTCCTTTTTAAAGGGTGTCTTTATCAATACCAGGAAGAGAAAGAGGATAAAATACCTAGAATGGAGAAGGCACCAACTTAAACCTACATAATAACCATGTCTTTATTTACTGTGTTTTCCTGGTAACCTCCCATAGCAACTTGCCTCATCCCATCCAGCCCCCATACAACAGCTTTTATCCTTCAGTTCAGTTCAGTTAAGTTGTTCATTCATGTCCAGCTCTTTGCAACCCCATGAACCACAGCACGCCAGGCCTCCTGTCCATCACCAACTCATGGAGTCTACCTAAACCCATGTCCATTGAGTCGATGATGCCATCCAACCATCTTATCCTCTGTTGTTCCCTTCTCCTCCTGCCCTCAGTCTTTCCCAGCATCAGGGTCTTTTCATATGAGTCAGCTCTTCACATCAGGTGGCCAAGATATTGAAGTTTCAGCATCAACATCAGCCCTTCCAATGAACATCCAGGACTGATCTCCTTTAGGATGGACTGGTTGGATCTCCTTGCAGTTCAAAACCACAGTTCAAAAGAATCAATTCTTTGGCACTCAGCTTTCTTTATAGTCCAACTCTCACATCCATACATGACCATTGGAAAAACCATAGCCTTGACTAGATAGACCTTTGTTGGCAAAGTAATGTCTCTGCTTTTGAAAATGCTCTCTAGGTTGGTCATAACTTTCCTTCCAAGGAGTAAGCGTCTTTTATTTAATTTTTTTTTTATTTTATTTAACTTTACAATATTGTATTGGTTTTGCCATATATCAAAATGAATCTGCCACAGGTATACACGTGTTCCCCATCCTGAACTCTCCTCCCTACCCTCTCCCCATACCAGCCCTCTGGGTCGTCCCAGTGCACCAGCCCCAAGCATCCAGTATTGTGCATCAAACCTGGACTGGCGACTTGTTTCATAGATGATATTATACATATTTCAATGTCATTCTCCCAAATCATCCCACCCTCTCCCACAGAGTCAAAAAGACTGTTCTATACATCAGTGTCTCTTTTGCTGTCTCATATACAAGGTTATTGTTACCATCTTTCTAAATTCCATATATATGTGTTAGTACACTGTATTGGTGTTTTTCTTTCTGGGTTACTTCACTCTGTATAATAGGCTCCAGTTTCATCCACCTCATTAGAACTGATTCAAATGTATTCTTTTTAATGGATAAGAAAGCTGTGGTACATATACAGAATGGAGTATTACTCAACCATTAAAAAGTAAGCGTCTTTTAATTTCATGGCTGCAATCACCATCTGCAATGATTTCAGAGCCCCAAAAAATAAAGTCAGCCACTGTTTCCACTCTTTCCCCATCTATTTGCTATGAAGTGATGGGACCAGATGCTATGATCTTAGTTTTGGGAATGTTGAGCTTTAAGCCAACTTTTTTACTCTCCTCTTTCACTTTCATCAAGAGGCTCTTTAGTTCTTCACTTTCTCCCATAAGGGTGGTGTTGTCCGCATACCTGAGGTTATTGATATTTCTCCCGGCAATCTTGATTCCAGCTTGTACTTATTCTAGCCCAGGGATCTCTTGATGTACTCTGCATATAAGTTAAATAAGCAGGGCGACAGTATATAGCCTTGATATACTCCTCTCCTGATTTGGAACCAGTCTGTTGTTCCATGTCCAGTTCTAACTGTTGTTTCCTGACCTGTATACAGGTTTCTCAAGAGGCAGGTCAGGTGGTATGGTATTCCATTCTCTTGAAGAATTTTCCACAGTTTATTGTGATCCACACAGTCAAAGGCTTTGGCATAGTCAATAAAGCAGAAATAGATGCTTTTCTGGAACTCTCGTGCTTTTTGATGATCCAGCGGATGATGGCAATTTGATCTCTGGTTCCTCTGCCTTTTCTAAAATGAGCTTGAACATCTGAGGTTCACAGTTCATGTATTGCTGAAGCCTGGCTTGGAGAATTTTGAACATTACTTTGCTAGCTTGTGAGAAGAGGGTAATTGTGTGATAGTTTGAACATTCTTTGGCATTGTGTTTTTGGGGATTGGAATGAAAACTGACCTTTTCCAGTCCTGTGGCCACTGCTGAGTTTTCCAAATTTGCTGGCATATTGAGTGCAGCACTTTCACAGCATCATCTTTTAGGATTTAAAATAGTTCAACTGTAATTCCATCACCTCCACTAGCTTTCTTCGTAGTGATGATTCCTAATCCCCACTTGACTTCCCATTCCAGGATGTCTGGCTCTAGGTGAGTTATCACACCATCGTGGTTATCTGGGTCATTAAGATATGTTTTGTATAGTCATTCTGTGTATCCTTGTCACCTGTTCTTAATATCTTCAGCTTCTGCTAGGTCCATACCATTTCTGTCCTTTATTGTGCCCATCTTTGCATGAAATGTTCCCTTGGTATCTCTAATTTTCAAGAGATCTCTAGTCTTTCCCACTTTAATTTTTTCCTCTATATCTTCGCATTGATCACCAAGGAAGGCTTTTTTATCTCTCCATGCTATTCTTTGGAACTCTGCATTGAAATGGGTATATCTTTCCTTTTCTCCTTTGCTTTTCATATGTCTTTTCACAGCTATTGGTAAGGCCTCTCAGACAGCCATTTTGCTTTTTTGCATTTCTTTTTCTTGGAGACGGTCTTAATACCTGTCTCCTGTACAATGTTATGAACCTCCATCCATAGTTCATCAGTCACTCTGTCTATCAATCTAGTCCCTTAAATCTATTTCTCACTTCCACTGTATAATCATAAGGGATTTGATTTAGGTCATGCCTGAGTGGTCTAGTGGTTTTCCCCACTTTCTTCAATTTAAGTCTGAATTTGGCAATAAGGAGTTTATTATCTGAGCCACAGTCAGCTCCTGGTCTTGTTTTTGCTGACTATATAGAGCTTCTCCATCTTTGGCTGCAATAAATATAATCAATATGATTTTGGTGTTGGCCATCTGGTGATGTCCATGTGTAGAGTTTTCTCTTGAGTTGTTGGAAAAATGTACTTGCTATAACCAGTGTGTTCTCTTGGAAAAACTCTATTAGCCTTTGCCCTGCTTCATTCTGTACTCCAAGGCCAAATTTACCTGTTACTCTAGGTGTTTCTTGACTTCCTACTTTTGCATTTCAGTCCCCTATAATGAAAAGGACATCTTTTTTTGGTTCTAAATGGTCTTGTAGGTCTTCATAGAACTGTTCAACTTCAACTTCTTCAGCATTACTGGTTGGGGCATTGACTTGGAGCACCGTAGTATTGAATGGTTTGCCTTGGAAACGAACAGAGATCATTCTGTCATTTTTGAGATTGCATCCAAGTACTGCATTTCAGACTCTTGTTGACTATGACGGCTACTGCATTTCTTCTAAGGGATTCTTGGTCAAGTAGTAGATATAATTGTCATCTGAGTTAAATTCACCCATTGCAGTCCATTTTAGTTTTCTAATTCCTAGAATGTGGATGTTCACTTTTGCCACTCCTGTTTTACCACTTCCAGTTGCCTTGATTCATGGACCTAGCACTCCAGGGTCCTATGCAATATTGCTCTTTACAGCATCATACCTTGCCTCTATCACCAGTCACATCCACAGTGGGTGTTGTCTTTGCTTTGGCTTCATTCTTTCTGGAGTTGTTTTTCCACTGATTTCCAGTAGCATGTTGTGCACCTACCGACCTGGGGAGTTCATCTTTCAGTGTCCTATCTTTTTGCCTTTTCATACTGTTTATGGGGTTCTCAAGGCAAGAATACTGAAGTCACTTGCCATTCCCTTTCCAATGGACCACAGTCTGTCAGACGCCTTCACCATGACCAGTTTGTCTTGGGATGCTGTTCATGGCATGTCTTAATTTCATTGAGTTGGACAAGGCTGTGATCCATGTGATCAGATTGGCCAGTTTTCTGTGATTGTGGTTTCAGTCTGTCTGCCCTCTAATGCCCTGTCTTAGCATTTACCATCTTACTTGGGTTTCTCTTACCTTGGACGTGGTGTATCTCCTCACAGCTGCCACTCCTGACCTTGGACGTGGCATATCTCCTCTGGACTGCCGCTCCTGACTTTGAATGTGGGGTATCTCCTTTCAGCCAGTGCAGCTGCCACTCCTGCTGGAGATTTACTTAAGGTGGTGGCTTGAACCATTTTGAGGAGTTACTTGGTTTTCCCAGGTATCTCCTTTGTATACAGGAATTTACTGATTACTAAACCTCTGTTTTTCTCCAGTTAATCTGGCTTTTATTACAAAGTGGTCTCAGTCAATAATCTAGAGGGATAGAGGGAAAATTATTATCTTTCCCTCTAGATGCATGCCTTAATCACAGTTTCTTAGTCCTGAGATGAGTCTCCAGATTAATGCTTTTTAATCTCCTGCCCCTCTTCACTTTCCAGTCTCTCTAATGAGACTTTGATGTGTTTCTTACCTCATAAAAGTTTAGTCTATACAATAATCTACTTAATGTAATTGTTTATTTCTTCCTTGAGAAAAGTTGAACAGGCAGCATTTTTGTTTGTTTGTTTTGGGGCAGTTTTTGTGAATCTCCATTTATGTGTATGCTGTTTTGGATCACTTTTGAATTTGTGAGGAAGAGATTTATTTGATATTTTCTTTGGTTAAGTAATTCTCTAGACTTGGAGATATATCCAAATACATTATTCTGAAATAGTATAGTTTAGAGTGTTTTCAGAGAATGATCAGTTTATTCCAGGATTTTAAGCAAGATTATATTCTAAAATGTCATTTTCAAAATTGTATTTTAATACCAATTTTAGATGATTATTATAACTTGATTGCAATGTTCATGGTAACTACCTTAAACATCTTTCTCAGAAGAAGTACTGATTTTCAAATTCAGCCTATATTGTATGAACAGTAGGAAATCTCATGTTTGAGAAGCCTGGGGAGATCAATCAAGATGGAGGGAAGAATACATGAACTCAATTCACTTCATGAACACATCAAAAATACATCTACCTGTGAAATAATTCTCACTGAATAATAACTGAAAACTGGCAGAAAGATTTCTGTATAATGAAGGCTATAGGAAATGTCCACACAAAATTAGGTCGACAAGGAAAAGAGGCCATCAGGTTAGGACCTGTGCCCCTGGGAGGGGACTCAGAAGATGAAGGAGATTATGAGGGAGAAGATTCACTTTCAGGAATGAGCAGTTGGAGTCACATATCAGGCACCATAGTCCTGAAGACTCACACAGGGAGTACAGGCACCCCATGACTGGTTGAAGGGCCACTGGGGCTAACAGAAAGGCTGTGGGAAGCCTGGACTCTGCTCTAAGGAGCACACTCACAGTGGCTGACTCCAAAAACAAGTTGGAGAGGGTGAATTGAAAACCTCTCCAGCAGCTACCCATTTTCCTGTGACCACTCCAGTGTGTCACTCCCTAAGACAAGCTAATGCTCAGCTCAGTTCAGTTCACTCGCTTAGTTGTGTCCGACTCTTTGTGACCCCATGGACTGTAGCATGCCAGGCCTACCTGTCCATCATCAACTTCTGAAGTTTACTCAAACTCATGTCCATTGAGTCAGTGATGCCATCCAACCTTCTCATTCTCTGTTATCCCCTTCTCCTCCTGCCTTCAATCTTTCCCAGCATCAAGGTCTTTTGAAACAAGTAATTCTTTGAATTAGCCGGCCAAAGTATTGGAGTTACAGCTTCAGCATCAGTCCTTTCAATGAATATTCAGGACTGATTTCTTTTAGGATGGACTGGTTGGATCTCCTTGCAGTCCAAGGGACTCTCAAGAGTTTTCTCCAACACCACAGTTCAAAACCATCGATTCTTTGGTGCTTAGTTTTCTTTATAGTCCAACTCTTACATCTATACATGACTACTGGAAAAACCATAGCTTTGACTACTCGGACCTTTGTTGGCAAAGCTAATGCTATATCAATTCAAAGATATATCCTAATAGTTGAAACTTAGAAATGCTAAAAATGTACATCTTAGAATTAAGAAACTACTCTGTCATGAGTATATTATTATAATATGCAAAGTTACATTAGCAAATAATTTAGGACAATATGAAAATTTTAATAAACACTGAAAATTTTACATTATATATTTCTAATAAAAGAATACAACAATTTGGAGGCAAATGTTTCTACTTTAAAATATATCTATTTTAAAGCATCACATTTCAAATGTTATATTTAATAGTACACTACTAAAAAATGCCTTCTATTTCTCATTTTAGTAACACTACTAGGCTAGTGCTGTACATTTTAAAGGAAGTGCTAAACTTTTAATACAATTAGAAAATAATGACTAAAGGGTTTGTCATTGAAAATGTGATTATTTTACTGCACAGAAAACAAAGCAGCCACAACACTTCTGGTATTTGGAAATCAACTTTACTAACACAAAGAAAGTGCCAAGAGACAAATTTCTCCTACTGGGAAAAATAATGATGCTTACTGAAAAAAAATATGTGTATGTGCTCAGTCACTCAGTTGTGTTCAACTCTTGTGACCCCATGGACTGTATATTGCCATGCTCCTCTGTCCATGGAATCTTCCAGGCAAGAATACTGGAGTGGGTTGCCATTTCCTACTCTAGGGGATCTTTCTGATTCAGGGATTGAACCTGCATCTCTTATGTCTCCTGCCTTGGCAGGTAGATTCTTTACTACTGAGCCATATGGGAAGCTCTACAGAAAAAATACATTGGGATAAATAGAATATTTATTTGAAAATAGTCACAATTACTAAGTTTCTAAATAATTTTTCTCTAACAGTCTCATCTGATGTGAAGACACTATCAATTACATGCAATATATGAAGTACCAAATGTATCAAGACCAAAGTAAAGCTTACTGAATTCTAACAACTGCAAATATTCAGGTCCTTATAAACTTATTTATTATTGGTGGTGAAAATACTATTTATTTCTCCTCCACCTGTAAAGGTTCTGATATAATTGAGAAGTAGTCATAGGAGATAAATAGGGATGAAAATACCAGCTTTATTTTTCCAGGAATACATTTTCAGAGATATTTGATTAGTTGCAACATTAATAAGTGATTGCTTTACAGAGAAAAGCAATCAGATAATCTGTCCTCACAGGTACAAAATTAAAGCTTTTCATAAAAGTTTGAAATTACTACTTTCACTGTGGTTAGGAAACCTTTTATATAAGTGGTACTGATTATTTCAAAAATACCAAATTATGAGTATTTCTCCTTGCATGCGTGTGTGCTCAGTGGCTCAGTTGTGTCTGACTCCTTGCAACCCCATGGACTGTAGACTGCCAGGCTCCTCTGTCCATGGAATTTTCCAGGCAAGAATAGTGGAGCAGAAAAAAAAGAATACAGAAGCAGGCTGCCAGCTCTTACTTCAGGGGAACTTGCGGACCCAGGAATCGAACCCCTGTTTCCTTCATTGGCAGGTGGATTCTTTACCACTTAGCCACCTGTACGCATATTTCGCCCTAGGCAAATCATTTTCCCTTGAGTTGGAAACAAGTTAGAATTTAAAATATTAAGAAATATGTGATGAAACTGTAGCATCTTGAAATGATATCAATTATTACATCATTGAGGTTTCCCTGATTATGAAGAACAATTAAATTGGTAAAAGAAAACATGACCTCCTCTTTTTGAAAAGAGAAGATATCCAGTCTGAGTGTTCCAAAGTAAAATATTTGTAGAAGATCAAGTAGAGCATTAATTCTCTAAAATACGAACAGTTTTGAACTATACTTCATATACTATCATTTAATTCTCATTTAATTCTAGCACTTACAAAACAGACATTGATATAATCTTATCATACAGGAAAGTTAGTGAACATTACTCTAAGGTTCTCAAGATGAATGTGACCAAAAGGAAAAAAAAGGAAAATAATTTAGATTTTAATCTATTCTTTAAACAGAATACTCAATCAGCTTAAAATTGGGTGAATTGGCAATAAATTAACAAATATAACATTTGTATTGTAACTTGAAAAAACAAACTGCTCTCCAATAATTGATCAATAACTTATAAGCACTAATTTAGATTCTAGAATAATAACATGTATTGTTAGCTATCATGAATAACTAAAATTATGTGCAATCTACCTAGTATTGGCAGCAAAAATGAACCTATATTAAGCACAGTTCCTATAAGATTGTCTAAATATTTAGGATTAAAGTAAATTATTTATTTTAAGGAAAATATTTTACATATAAAATATTTTTAATTTCAGATAATAATAAGTAAAATGGTTAATAATAAGACTGACAAGTTTTTAGATTGCTTTTCAAGGTAAAAATGTTATTATATTTTCTCATTACAGAGTATGAACATCTACAAGTACATCTTGAAAGCCTGGTTAGAGTGTTGTCATGGAAACGTTGTTCCTGTGTTACCATTCCTGAGGCTGTGGCAAAATTTCCTGGACTCTGCTCACAATAACCTTAGTATTATGCAGTAACGCCGTTGATGCAACGAATCTTTCTTTGTACAATGTGTATTGAAATTGATATGCAATCCTCTATAAATTGACAATAAGATATTTTAGTTCCTATGTTAGTAATACTTACTGATAAAAAAAAATGCTGGATTATAACAAAGTTTTCCAAATTAGTACTTTTCTAACACATACGTTCCGGCAGCTTTATACATTTAATATATGTTTACATATATTTACATATTTTATTGGAGAAGGAAATGGTAACCCACTCCAGTCTTCTTGCCTGGAAAATCCTATGGACAGAGGAGCCTGGCAGGCTACAGTCCTTGGGGTCGCAAAGAGTTGGACATTACTGAGTGACTTCACTTTTCATATATTCTATATGCATATAATGTATTTGTTTTTAGTCATTAATTTTGAAGTGTTTTAAAGGAAAATAGTTCAAGCTATTGCAAAATTCGCTATAATATTTTGAGATGGTCATAATTCATGGTAGAATTTAAATATGAATGATATACATTAGCAACCGTTAGAGTTAACTTTTATTATACTGGGCTCAACTTATTGATTATTTTCCAGATTGTTTAACAATCAACTTGTTCTCATCTCTTAGTCTTAATAAGCAATTTTGTGTGTTTTGAACAGTCACTGAGTAAATTAAACAAGCACTTATGAATTTTATATTATGGATAATCTTTGGGACTGAAAATCAGAAAAAAATAATCATTACAATAGCACCAAAAAGTTATGTGTAATTCTTAATGGATGGGCAGAGAATGATAATAATAATTGCAAAATCTAATATATATTAAGTATTTATTCCTTTACAGGTACTTTGATTAGAACTTGCAAGTCTCTGTTGAATTCTATGAGATTTTATTCCTATTTTTTAAACTAGTAAATCCAGGCTCAGAAAGATTATATAATTTGCCTAATATTGCAAAATTATTAAGTGGTGAATATCAAACTAGAACACCAGTTTATCTGCCATTAAAGACAATTTTCATAGCAGTAGCATTAATTTATACTGCTTTTCAGAGCAATGAACTCTGAGCCTAACTGGAATTAAGATATAAACATGAATTTATGTTTCAAAAGATAAGAATTAATCAAGCAAAAGAAAATATCATGAGCAATGAAAACAGAAATATGATATAGATCTTGCTCCCATTGTTTATCAGCATTGTAATTTTTGACCGCTTATTAATAGGTAAATATATCAAAACCAGAAAAATAACATTTTGTAGGTATAGATTCATTTCAATGAATAAATAAAATTATGTATATAATGAATATGACTCAATATTCATCAACAGGGTGCCTTTGAAAAACAAAATTAGTGGTCCAATGTTATTAAACAACAGTAAAATTATTGAATTACTTTTATAAAGTCCGCTTAAGATGAATAGTAGCATAAATTAAGACTTCTGCTTATTGGAAGTCAGGTTTTATTGCAGTAATTCATAACAAGTAGTTCCTTATGTTATAAACAATGAGCTATAAACATGACTCACTTATTGAAACTACCAATGCCATGGTTTTTTCCATGGGAAGAATTAATGTATACCTTCTTTGGTGTTATGGTTTTATATTTTTAGAAGTGCTATAATGACATTATATAAACAATATATTTATACTAAAATCTTAAAAAGCATATAGTGTTTTTGCTTCTCAGGTGGCACAGTGCTAAAAAAAAAAAAAAAAAAAAAAAATCTGCCATCCAATGCAGGAGATATAAGAGACACAGTTTCCATCCCTGAATCAGGAAGGTCTCCTGGAGGAGGAAATACAACCCACTCCAGTATTCTTGCCTGAAAAATTCCACAGAGAGAGGAGCCTCACAAGCTACAGTCCACAGGGTCACTAAGAGTTGAACACAATTGAGTGACTGAGCATGCTCCCATAGTGTTTTTATTACAGTGCCTTAGACATAGTTATCATTCAGTAAATCTCACCTAAATTTCAACTAAGTGTATATGGATGTACTGCCATCTTTACACAGTCGGATAATAAATTTAGCATACTGTAGGCTAAAAGTGTGAAATCTATCTAAAATATGATTTCCTGATGTTTTCTCTAATTAAACCATGACTTTGCCCTCTATTTGATTTAATTATTCTTGATTGGAACCCTTGGACTTAACTGTTTACAGTATAGTGTGACTTGCTAAGTTTTAGGAATTCTTCAGTTCATGTATGATAATTAACTTCCACTGAAGAGATATGATGATAAATATACTATATAAGCAATCAGGTAATTTTTTTTTACATAAATTTAAAAGCACCACAAGGGAAGATCGTTTCTGTCCTGAAATTTGATAAAACATGGAAAAACCTTCAAAATCATAATTTTTTAAACCCTTGAGAGAGTTTGCTAGGTGAATGAATACCAAATAATGACAAGCTCCTCACAGAGAGGAGACATGCTCTCTGTTTCACTCAGGAACATCATGGAAGGAAGAAGTAATTACCATAAAATTTGTAAGAAGAAAATAACCAAAGTTTATCAAGTTCTTAAGGGCTAAGTGAACTGAGATGATACTTTAGAATCTCTAGGAGCGCCAGACTGAAGGGGTGTTTCCCCCAAATGCTATCATCTGCCGTCACTGGACCTCCACCAAGTGACTGTGAAAAATATGAGGAACAGGATATGATATTTGAAAGAGCTCACCTGGGTGATACTAGTATGCAGGGCCTGATAAAATTTAATAATGGAACAGGAGTAGCTGGCAAAACTCAAAAATGCTCTGAACCCTGCAAGACAACAACGTGGTAATTAGCTGTTCATTTCCAGGTTTCCTTCTGTTTCCAATACCACTCTCTATCAAGAAAGTCTGCTTCTGCTTAAAGAGAAGCAAGCCATTGTCCCAAACTGAACAACTGGTCATCATAATCATGTTTTAGTCAAGTGGACTTGCACTTCACTGTTGAACATAAAGGGCATGGAAAAATAATTCATCGAGCTGCTAAAAACACTTGTAACCTAAGCTAACTCTCCAATCCATCAGTACTACTAGCTCTACCATTCTCCACCTGAGGAATGGTTTCTATGCAATAGGAGCAACCAGGAAGAATAGATGATGCAACTTCAATTCATGAACAGCTGGTTTATTTACATTGCCAACAATATTCAAACAAGCAAATATCATAAGCCATTGGAACCCAAGAAGTTCCAGAGCTCCTATACTTAGTACAATCTCATTTACTTATAAGTCAAATTGAACTTGTTCACATCACATTCTTTATGCATAAAAAAATAGCACACTCTTTCCAATTAAATTCCTCTTTTAACCTTTCATAGCAGAATCTATCTAGTCATGTGGCTTTCTACCTCTTGCTGTTTAACTTATTTACGTTGGATTTTTGCAGTAAAATATTATAAGCAAGAATAAAGAGTCACATAAATGGTTCAGAAGGGAGCTGCATGCAATGCACAGGATGTGCCATTTGATTGATTCCATTTTTCTTCTTTGATATCATGGATATCATGATACGTGATTTTCAAACTGCATAGTCTCTTTCTCTTTCTCCATAACTTGCCAGTCTCTTAAAAAACATTCCATCAAATTCCTGGAATTTGACATAATTGATTTTTATTAACTAAACATAAAATATATTACCTTCTTGCAATACATTAGACTTCCTTTCTTATCATACTATGCTTCACTTACATGTGGGTGCTGCTCTCATTTGTTCAGCATAAATGATTAAAGAGCTTTCTCTGGAATCAGATTTATACATTCAATTCTAGACTCTGCTACATTTTGCTGAGTGTCCTTGAGCAGATCATTTACCTGTTTTGCCTCAAAGTTTTCATATGTAAAATAGAGGTTAATTAGTATCTATCACACAAGAGTGTTGTGATAACAAAATTAGTTTATTGATGAGACACATTTAAAATAATCCTTGCACTCAATAAACATTCAGAGTTAGCTACTTAAAAGTAACTATTTAAAAACTGTTTTCAGGTGAATGTTGTGAGTTCCAAGTATGCCACTTCTATAGAATTAGCAAAAAAAAAAGTGAAAAAGAGTAACAAAATACAATTCTTTTAAAAACACATGACATCAAGTATAAACTTATAATTAATCATTTTGGTCATTTGATTTAGTTTTTTTCTTAAACTTGGGGATATTTGAATAAAAATTAATATTTTAACTAATTTGCCTTTTCCATGATAGCCTTTGGATAATTTTCTTAACCTCTTTTTAGCTTCATCTAGTGCAAACTTATAATTAATCATTTTGGTCATTTTATTTAGTTTTATTTTTCTTAAACTTGGGGATATTTGAATAAAAATTAAGATTTAACTAATTTGCCTTTTCCATGAGAGCCTTTGGATAATTTTCTTAACCCTTTTTAGTTTCTTCAAGGGTAATTGTTTCTATATCAAGTCAACAATGGGGGAATTGGTAATTTAATACGTGTCAGTTCAGTTCAGTTCAGTTGCTCAGTCGTGTCCAACTCTTTGCGACCCCATGAATTGCAGCACACCAGGCCTCCCTGTCCATCACCAACTCCCAGAGTTCACCCAAACTCATGCCCATCGAGTCGGTGATGCCATCCAGCAATCTCATCCTCTGTCATTCCCTTCTCCTTCTGCACCCAATCCCTCCCAGCATCAGAGTCCTTTCTAATGAGTCAACTCTTCGAATCAGGTGGCCAAAGTATTGGAGTTTCAGCTTCAGCATCAGTCCTTCTAATGAACACCCAGGACTGATCTCCTTTAAGATGGACTGGTTGGATCTCCTTGCAGTCCAAGGGACTCTCAAGAGTCTTCTCCAACACCACAGTTCAAAAACATCAATTCTTCGGCTCTCAGCTTTCTTCACAGTCCAACTCTCACATCCATACATGACCACAGGAAAAACCATAGCCTTGACTTGACGGACCTTTGTTGGCAAAGTAATGTCTCTGCTTTTGAATACGCTATCTAGGTTGGACATAACTTTCCTTCCAAGGAGTAAGCGTCTTTTAATTTCATGGCTGCAATCACCATCTGCAGTGATTTTGGAGCCCCCCCAAAAAATTCTGACACTGTTTCCACTGTTTCCCCATCTATTTCCCATGAAGTGATGGGATCAGATGCCATGATCTTAGTTTTCTGAATGCTGAGCTTTAAGCCAACTTTTTCACTCTCTACTTTCACTTTCATCAAGAGGCTTTTGAGTTCCTCTTCACTTTCTGCCATAAGGGTGGTGTCATCTGCATACCTGAGGTTATTGATATTTCTCGCAGAAATCTTGATTCCAGCTTGTACTTCTTCCAGCCCAGCGTTTCTCATGATGTACTCGCATATAAGTTAAATAAGGGTGACAATATACAGCCTTGACATACTCCTTTTCGTATTTGGAACCAGTCTGTTGTTTCATGTCCAATTGTAACTGTTGCTTCCTGACCTGCATATAGGTTTCTCAAGAGACAGGTCAGGTGGTATGGTATTCCCATCTCTTTCAGAATTTTCCACAGTTTATTGTAATCCACACAGTAGAAAACTCAATAAATGTTACTCTTTAAAAGAGGAGTTAAAAGAGAAACATTCACAGTTTCATATGATTCAACTCAGTAGTTACTGTCCAATATACTCTTACTCCTAATTCATACTAATTTGGGCATTTTTATTGTGGTGGTAGACATTATAAAACAGAACAAAGCAAAGAACAGGAAAAGTAGGAAGAAGAAAACATTCAAGAAATGATTGTGAAATTGAACTTAATTTTAGGCTACTTTGTGTGATCACTTTAGAGACTTTACTGAATCAGGTTAATTAATTGGTATATGATCCATGGCAGTAAGGTGTGCAGAAAGAATGAAGGTACTTACTGTCTGGTGAGTACTTCCTAAGTGCCCAATGACTTTCATGTGTCAATAACATTATTATGAATAATAATCCATGCATGCATGCATGCCAAGTCACTTCAGTTGTGTCCCACTCTTTGCAAGGTATGGACTGTAGCCTGCCAGGCTCCTCTGTCCACGGGGATTTTCCAAGCAAGAATTCTGGAGTGGGTCGCCATGCCCTCCTCCAGGGGATCTTCTTGATCCAAGGATAGAACCCATGACTCTCATGTCTCCTGCACTGGCAGGTGGGTTCTTTACCACTAGCCACTTGAAAGTGAAAGTGAAAGTGAAGTCGCTCAGTCCTGCCCAACTCTTTGCGACCTCATGGACCATAGTCTACCAGGCTCCACAGTCCATGGGATTTTCCAGGCAAGAATACTGGAGTGGGCTGCCATTTCCTTCTCCAGGGGATCTTCCCAACCCAGGGATCAAACCCAGGTCTCCTGCACTGCAGACAGACGATTTACCATCTGAGCCACTAGGGAAGCCCATAAATAATAAGTAATGCTTATTAAGCATTAACTATTTGCCAGGCACCATATTAAAATGGTTGTGGGCCTGTGTGTTAAGTCACTCAGTTGTGTACAACTCTTTGTGACCCCATGGACTGTAGTCTGCCGGGCTGCTCTACTCATGGGACTATCCTGGCAAGAATACTGGAGTGGGTTACCATTTTCTCCTCCTTGGGATCTTCCCAACCCAGGGATCAAACATGGGTCTCCTGTGACTCTTGCATTGACAGACAGATTCTTTACCACTGAGCCACCTGGGAAGCTTGTTAAGATGGGTTACATACATTTAATCCTCTAAACAATCCTAAGAAACATCACTCTTTAAATCTTATTAAGTCATTTCTAGTCCTCAGTAAAACTCTAGAAGCTATGATTTGTTTTTATTTGTTTTTGTTTATTTTATTGAATTATAGTTGATTTACTGTGTTAATTTCCACAGTATAGCAAAGTGAATCAGTTATACATATGTCTATATATACTTCTTTTTCATACTCCTTTTCATTATGCTTCATCAGAAGAAATTGAATATAGTTCCCTGTGCTATATGTAGGACCTTGTTGTTTATCAGTTCTATATATAGCATTGATCATTTACATTTGCTAACCCCAAACTCTCAGTCCACCTCCCACTCTTGGAAACACAAGTCTGTTCTCTGTATCTGTCAATTTGTTTCTTTTTCATAGAGTTCATTTGTGTCATAGTTCAGATTCCACCTATAAGTGATATGGTGTTTTTCTTTCTGTTTCTAACTTACTGTGGCCACAGGACTGGAAAAGGTCAGTTTTCATTCCAATCCCAAAGAAAGGCAATGCCAAAGAATGCTCAAACTACTGCACAATTGCACTCATCTCACATGCTAGTAAAGTAATGCTCAAAATTCTCCAAGCCAGGCTTCAGCAATACGTGAACCGTGAACTTCCTGATGTTCAAGCTGGTTTTAGAAAAGGCAGAGGAACCAGAGATCAAATTGCCAACATCTACTGGATCATGGAAAAAGCAAGAGAGTTCCAGAAAAACATCTATCTCTGCTTTATTGACTATGCCAAAGCCTTTGACTGTGTGGATCACAAGAAACTGTGGAAAATTCTGAAAGAGATGGGAATACCAGACTACCTGATCTGCCTCTTGAGAAATTTGTATGCAGGTCAGGAAGCAACAGCTAGAACTGGACATGGAACAACAGACTGGTTCCAAATAGGAAAAGGAGTTCATCAAGGCTGTATATTGTCACCCTGTTCATTTAACTTATATGCAGAGTACATCATGAGAAACGCTGGACTGGAAGAAACACAAGCTGGAAACAAGATTGCCAGGAGAAATATCAATAACCTCAGATATGCAGATGACACCACCCTTATGGCAGAAAGTGAAGAGGAACTAAAAAGCCTCTTGATGAAAGTGAAAGAGGAGAGTGAATAAAGTTGGCTTAAAGCTCAACATTCAGAAAACGAAGATCATGGCATCCGGTCCCATCACTTCATGGGAAATAGATGGGGAAACAGTGGAAACAGTGTCATAATTTATTTTTCGGGGCTCCCAAATCACTGCAGATGGTGACTGCAGCCATGAAATTAAAAGACACTTACTCCTTGGAAGGAAAGTTATGACCAACGTAGAGAGCATATTCAAAAGCAGAGGCATTACTTTGCCAACAAAGGTCCATCTAGTCAAGGCTATGGTTTTTCCTGTGGTCATGTATGGATGTGAGAGTTGGACTCTGAAGAAGGCTGAGTGCCGAAGAATTGATGCTTTTGGACTGTGGTGTTGGAGAAGACTCTTGAGAGTCCCTTGGACTGCAAAGAGATCCAACCAGTCCATTCTGAAGGAGATCAGTCCTGGGTGTTCTTTGGAAGGAATGATGCTAAAGCTGAAACTCCAGTACTTTGGCTACCTCATGTGAAGAGTTGACTCATTTAAAAGACTCTGATGCTGGGAGGGATTGGGGGCAGGAGGAGAAGGGGACGACAGAGGATGAGATGGCTGGATGGAATCACTGACTTGATGGACTTGAGTCTGAGTGAACTCTGGGAGTTGGTGATGGATAGGGAGGCCTGGCGTGCTGCGATTCATGGGGTCGCAAAAAGTCGGACACGACTCAGCGACTGAACTGAACTGATCTGATCACTAGTATGATAATCTCTAGATTCATCCATGTTGCTACAATGGCATTATTTCATTCTTTGTTGTTGTTGAGGAACCACTGCACTGTTTTCCATAGTGGCTGTACGAATTTACATTCCTACCAAGAGTGTAGGAGGGTTCCCTTTTAACCCTTTTCAGCATTTGTTATTTGTAAACTTTTTAATAATGGCTATTCTGATCAGTGTGAGTTAGTACCTCACTGTAGTTATGATTTGCATATCTCTAGAAATTAGTGATGTTGAGCATTTTTTCATATGCCTGTTGGCCATCTGTATGACTTCTTTGAAGAAATGTCTATTTAGGTCTTCTGCTCATATTTCGATGGAAATATTTTCTGTTATTGTTGCTACTGAGTTTTGTGATCAGTTTGTATATTTTAGAAATCAATCCTTTGTCACTCATATCATTTGCAAATATTTTCCTGCAGTTCATAGTTTTCTTTTTCACTTTGCTTATAGTTTCCTTTGCTGTACAAAAGGTATGTAAGTTTGATAAGGTCCCATTTTTTTATTTTTTGTTTTTATTTCTATTGCCTTGGGATACTGGCCTGAGAAAACATTGTTACAATTTATGTCAGAGAATATTTTGCCTATGTTCTCTTCTAAGAGCCTTGTAGTGTCATGTCTTGTATTAAAGTCTTTGAGCCATTTTGAGTTTATTTTTGTGTTTGGTGTGAGGGTGTGTTCTAACTTCATTGATTTAGATGCAGCTGCCCAACTTTCCCAGCACCACTTGCTGAAGAGACTGTGTTTTCTCCATTGGATATTCTTGCTTCCTTTGTGGAAGATTGTCCATAGAAGTGTAGGTTTATTTCTGGGGTCTCTATTCTGTTCCATGGATCATATATCTGTTTTATGCCAACACTAAGAGTTGACTCATTGGAAAAGACTCTGATGCTGGGAGGGATTGAGGGCAGGAGGAGAAGGGGACGACAGAGGATGAGATGGCTGGATGGCATCACTGACTTGATGGACGTGAGTTTCAGCGAACTCCAGGAGTTGGTGATGGACAGGGAGGCCTGGCATGCTGTGATTCATGGGGTTGCAAAGAGTCGGACACAACTCAGCGACTGAACTGAACTGAACTGATGCCAATACCACACTGTTTTAGTTACTGTGGCTTTATAGTATTGTGAACCAATTCTTTTATTGTTTTATGTTATTGTTTCCCAATATACAAAACAAACAAAAATTATTTTGTTTCCCAAAATGTAAGACTTCGTCCTTATATAATATGTAAAATCTAATACTTTTGTCCAAGATCACAGAGGTATACAGTGAAAAAGCTGGAATTCAAATCCTGAGTTATCTGACCAAGTGACTGTACTCATAATCATATATATATACTACCTCCATAAAATTCTTATCTTAAAATTATGAAGTAAATATTATACTTTCATTTCAGTAGGGAAACTGAAGGTTAAGTGTTTGATTTCCTGAAATACATTTTTTAAATCAGAAAATACAGCACATGCAAAATATATTTAGCTAACATATCTAGTACATAGTAAGGATATGTACTAGATATCCTTTTAATCATTTTTAATATTATAATTTATTTTAAATTATTTTTAATATTATAATTTTTTTAAGGTATTTAACCCCTTTTAGGAAAGCTAGGATTCCAGCCTAAGACTGTGTTCTAAATCATTTACAATTGCTGGCACAAAAATGAACATATATCCAATGTTCCAGTGCCTTCAGTTTTGTAGATTGAAACTGATTTAGCCTTCCTGGTTAACAGGGAAAGACAATCTTGCTTTTTTGGTTAATTTCTTATATATATAGAAAAAATTCAGAAGAATCACTTTTTAAAGACACTTTCCTCAGACTATATTTATGTCTGTGCTTCTGAAAAATCCTATTATTTTTAGTTGTACCTTTTAGCTTCCTTCTCAAGGTTCACATTGCTGATCAATGAATCAGAATATTTTCTTTTCTGATCATGCTCATTACTTTTTACATCATGCTGGGTTGTGCTGCAAGGAGATATTAGGACTTGAGTATTAAAGCATTATTAGCTAGCAGCTAATAAACTCAGGTATTCAATTTTATCATTTAACAGGTAGTGAAATAAGTACACTGGAACTTTGTGGTAGTAGTTTGTAGACTCATACATGTTATGATATTATTTTTATATTCTAACCTCTTAAATTATTCTAGGGAGAAAGCATGGCCTGAGGGAAAGAGGACAGATTTTGGCATTTGGGCAGACTTGGTCTCATACATACTCTTTGTGTGAGCTGTAAAATATTACTTTAATTTTGGATTGGTGTCTGATTTTCCCAATCTATAAAATCGGATTAATGAAATCTACTTTACATGTGTTGAGTACTAAGATAATGTATGAAAAGTCATTTCTATAAGTAGTAGACATAAATTCAAGTAATTTCTCAATCCTGCATTCACTTATATAATAACCTTTGTATTTTCAACTTATTGTTTATGTTCATGAGTTTGTGAGATAGTTTGGAGATTGTTTTGATAGAAATAAAATAATCTCTTAGTATTTTATTAATTAATGTTTCTAATATTAGCAGAATTTTCTGTGTCATTATTATCACCACCATCATCATCAAATCTGTCCTCACTAGCTTAATGGAAAATCTGCAATGATCCATAAATCTACATGAAAGACTAATTATGTAGATTAGTATTACATAATTTTATTAATTATGTAATTGATAATTAATTTTATTAATTAATATTTTATTAGCAACATAGTTGCAGGTATCTTTACAAAAAATAATTTTGAGATTTTTACTTTTATCCATTAAACAATTGAAGACAAATCTATTTTCATTTTTTAAAAAAAATATGGCTTTTAACTTCAGCTATGTCATTGGATTCAGAAAGGAACATTCAATCATTTTTAATGGAAATAACTTATTAAATATTGTAGAGAGATGACTTTGATGATACTCTCATTAATTGAAGGTTGCCATAACAACTGAAGGTCTGCATTCACCACCTCATAGTTACAAAGAGAACTAGCTGTCCTATGTCACCTTTATTATAATTCTTAACACTTGCACATGTGTGGCATGCCTAATTTATCTCAAAATGTTATTGAGGTGAAAAAGACATGATAAAAAATTCAAATATGGGGACTTATGTCCATTTTATTCTTACAGCATATCACAAATTTAATTCATTTTCTCTGCCCCTGAATATCCTAGAATATATTTATTGTTTTCAAATACATAATTGTACCCAGGTAATGCTCATCAGATTGGATGCATATGAATGTATTATATATAAACATCTTTTTATATAATATAGCCTTAACTCTATTATATCTTTGCTTATGTAACACATGTACGGGATAAGCAATAATAGGTGTTTGTTGAATGAATACCATATTAGAAAATAAATAAGGAATTTAATTAACAAATACAAAGAATTAATGTTCTCTGTAGAGCAGCATGAAGCTGGCCTTCCAGGGAAGTAGTGGCTGTGTAGGTCAACCATCACCTTGCTGAGACCAGACATATGGCAAATCACTGCATAGTTTCCACTCTATAAAATATATACTGAATGCAAATCTCCACTCAGATAAACTGCTTTAAAATTTAACTCCATCCCCTTCTGGTGTTCTTTCTCCTATCCTCAGGACTGGTAGTTATATTTGATTACACACACACACACACACACACACAAAGTAGTGAATACTTTCATGGAATGACTAAGTTTCTCTTTGATTCTATTTTAGTATGGTCAAAAGCCCTTCTTTTTACTCAAATGATTCACTACCTGTTGTTAACAACCCAGAATTCTCCCATTACTGTACTATTCATTTACATAGCTGAATTTTATTAATATTAAAAAATTCTTGGTTAGAAAAGCATAGTTTTAATTAGTCATTTACACTTTTGTTCAAACATTATAATAGGATATACACTTCTCTGACCCACCAGACCTGCCTAATTTGAATGAATATGTGAGTTTCTTTTACTCTGCCTCCATAGCTTTAGACACAATGGCTTTTTCTCATGTGTGAAAACATACTCTACTTTTTCCTATCTTGATTCTATCTTGTATGATCCTTATTTGATTTGAAGTGTATGCATCTCAGTTTGATAGAGGATTTAGCCAGGCAGATATAGCTGAAAATATGGCACTTCTTTCCACAACAGCTTCCAGTTTAGGGGGATCGTACTTGTGCGATAGGCAGGTGACCAGCAAATCTCATCAACCTCCACCCCATGATGCAGAAGCGTTATTTTAGGAATTTATACCTGAGACACCTGAATGTACACCTGAAAAAGTTGGCTTAAAACTCAACATTCAGAAAACTAAGATCATGGCAATCACTACAGATGGTGGCTGCAGCCATGATTAAAAGATGCTTGCTCCTTGGAAGAAAAGTTATGACCAACCTAGACAGCATATTAAAAAGTAGAGACATTACTTTGCCAACAAAGGCCCATCTAGTCAAGGATATGGTTTTTCCGGTAGTCATGTATGGATGTGAGAGTTGGACTATAAAGAAAGCTCAGTACTGGAGAATTGATGATTTTGAACTGTGGTGTTGGGGAAGACTCTTGAGAGTCCCTTGGACTGCAAGGAGATCCATCCAGTCCATCCTAAAGGAAATCAGTCCTGAATATTGATTGGAAGGACTGATGCTGAAGCTGAAACTCCAGTACTTTGGCCACCTGATGCAAAAAACTGACTCAATTGAAAAGACCCTGATGCTGGGAAAGATTGAAGGCAGAAGGAGAAGGGGACAACAGAGGATGAAATGGTTGGATGGCGTCACCCACTCAATGGACATGAATTTGAGTAGGCTCTGGGAGTTTCTGTCTGCTTGTCACTTTCCTATTATCATTCACTTCAGAACCACACAGTCTAAATTTCAGAAGAAATACCTCCTCATTTTTTTCTAGAGCTCTTAGAATCTTCTTTATTTCTTGATTCTTCCTGTTGCCATTTTCATTGCTAAAGAGAAAAAACAAAAACAAAAAACCCTTTCTCACTTTCTTTCTAAATCCATGGTCAAACTACTGTTAGATATATCAATATTTTCAATGAAAACAGAGAATTGTTTGAAGCACTTTTTAAAGTGCTTCAAAGTACATGTCACCCATTAAGCAGTACTCGTTTAATATTCTAGCGTGGATAGCACAAATATTTTGAGCACATTTATCAAAGTTGGAGATCAAGTTTTTTTTCTTTATAACATGCTAATATATTTGGTGGTTTAGTTGCTAAGTTGTGTCTGACTCTTGAGATTTCAAGAACTGTAGCCTTCCAGGCTCCTCTCTCCATGGGATTTTTTTCAGACAAGAATACTGGAGTAGAATGCCATTTCTTTCTCCAGAAGATCTTCTCAATCCAGGGATAAAACCAGGGTGTCCTGCATTGCAGGCAGATTCTTTACCATATGAGCCATCAGGAAACACATTTAGTTGTTAAAACTCAGTTTTAGTATAATTCATTTTTTAGTCTGCTCAGGCTGCCATCAGTTCACTTCAGTCTCTCATTCATGTCTGACTGTGACCCCATTGACTACAGCACGCCAGACTTCCCTGCCCTTCACCAGCTCCATGAGCTTGCTCAAACTCATGTCCATATAGTAGGTGATGCCATTCAACCATCTCATCCTCTGTCATTCCCTATGTCAGGCTGCCATGACAAATTATTATACCATAGACGAGGTGGATTAAATAACAGAAGTTTTTTTTCTTACAGTTCTAGAGGCTACTAAGAAAGCCAAGATTTGGAAACCCAAGATCTCCAACCCAAATCTTGGACACCCAAGATCAAGATACAGCAAATAGGTTTCATCTGAGGACTCTTCTCTTGGTTTGTCGGTGGCTACCATCTTGCACTGTGTTCACATAACCTCTACTTTCTGCACTGGGTAAAGAGAAATAGATGGTTCTGTTCTTCTTCCTATAAGATTATCTATCTGATTAGAGTTTCTAAGATTACAGTTTCACTTCTAAGATCTCATTTAACCTCACTTAAAAAACCTTTTATTTTCAAATACAACCCCATTTGGGGTGGTGATTTCAACCTAATTTGAGAGGAAAACCATCTATTTCTTAGCATTTAAATTGGGCTTTTACTGTGAATATGTAGCGGAAGATTCAGTCATTGCAACAGTAAGAGTCTATTTTAATACTTCATATCCTTGAAAATGTTTATTGGTGAGATTTCCTAGCCTGATGTAGTTTAATACTTGACCTCTCTTTCCTTATAGAATGGTTGCCAAATGGTCTATAACCTCTGCTATGACTAATTTTATAGTCACTTTCATAGCAAAGCCATTATCTTTTAGCAGTTTCTGAATGATTTTGCAAGCATATTTCACGTGTGAAACCTGTAAACATTCCAATGTGATATTTGCTTCCAATTTCATTGTAGCATTTTCAAATATGCCATAAAATAGATTGACAAAGATTGAATTTAATATAGAGCTTCAATTTTTGCTTGGGTAATAGATCACAAATAATCAGAAATTATTATTAAAATGACCTGGATTAAAATATTTAACTTGATTCTAACATAATTTACATGTGCAAAATGTCAAATATTTTAATGATGATAATAAATGCAAGTTGAATTGTTACTCTTTTCCTCTAAACTACTACAACTGATATTCACTAGAAATATCAACATGAAATTTTAGCTAACTGTTTCATTAAGAGGGTTTTATTACCACTGCTAGGATAGAAATAAAACTAAGCAATAAAAAGACAGCATGGTAAAAAGATGCAGGAGAGCAAACAGTTTCAAGAGAGTTTGGGGGTAAACTAATTTATAGATAAAGATAATTTACAGATTAAGATAATAAATCTGAGTTTTGATCACTGTAATTAGTAAATTTTTTCATTAAAGATTGACTACATTTCTTGGGTATTAAATAGTCACAACTGAAATATTTAGTAGTATCTATAAATTTAAGATTTTAATACATAAGAGTTTTTCCTTAACTAAATTTATGATAGTAAATAAGAAGTTATTATTTTTCAAGTGCGTTATCTTGAATTACAAATATTTTTGACAATATAATTAGTGTTACTTATCTAAGATAAGTGACAGCTCTTTAGTTTTGCCATTTATTATATCAAAATGAATTCAGATTCATAAAAGATATCTATTTTAACTTTACTTTGCAATTACAACTTAAAACCTTCATGGCAACAAATCAAATGTATATTTTAATGTTAGAAGTGGAAACATTTTCACATAATTTGATGTTTCTATGCATTAATATTTTTAGTGTTCTTTTTTTATATACTACTTCTTCTTAATTTGGCTAGTGAATATGACAAGCATAAGTAGAATTTGTTCTGTATTGGAATATTCAAAGAAGCATAGATAACCTGTTCTTATTAAACTAAATTGAAGGAGTTGATGATGGACAGGGAGGCCTGGTGTGCTGTGGTCCATGGGGTCACAAAGAGTTGGACATGACTGAGCAACTGAACTGAACTGAACTGAAATTGAAGGAAAACATTTCTGCTTACTCTAAATCATGTATCTCCAGAAGTTCCCTTTCATTCAAACTGTATAATTTCTTATTTTTACCTTCAATGAAAGAGAAACGTGAATCGGGACCTAGTTGCTAACACTTACTTTTGTAGTCCACATTCTACCTACCTACCCAGGTTAAGGGTAGGAGGCACATAAAGTCTATCTTGAGACATATCCCTGACTCTTGGGTCTTGATTGAAACTGCTACAGTTGATTCAGAATAAGAGAAAAACATAAAGGAGATAAAACTAACTCAAAAAGGTCTAACCCTCATATTTCTTCATATATGAAGAAGTCAGCAAGCTTTAACAACAAGAATGCAGTTTTTAAGGGAGATTTATCCCAAATCAAAATTTGTAGATATTGATATATAGACTTTTTTTGATATATCTAATTTTTTGTAGATATTGATATATAGAATTTTTTTAAGCTTTATTTGAAATGGTTGAAGAAGAACAAAGTTAGAGTACTTAAACTACCTGATTTCAATATTTATAAAGCCACAGTGTATCAATATATCTTGGAAGTGACAAAATAGACTTGTAGATCAATAGAATCAAATAAGCAGCCCAGAAATAAAATAGGACAAACATAGTTACTTGAGTTTTTGAAAGGTGTAAAAGCAATTTAATGGAGAAAGGATAATCTTCCAATAAATGGTAGTGGAAAAGTTGGAAATCCATATTCAAAAATGTGAAAATAACATAGAAATGGAGCTCAAAACTTACTTTTTCAAAATATAAGTTCAATGTGTTATGACTAGAGTAAATCATAGATTAAAATAGTTAGGAAATATTCATTATTAACTAACAATTTCTATTTTTTTTCTTTTTTATTCTTAATTATGTATGTGAAGATTTGCCTTATCTATGGGTTTTAAACAAAAAATTTAAATGACCCATTTTTTAATTCTGTTGTTTTACTAATGTGTAGATTTGTCGTTTCACCTTTCAATATATATTAAATCAAATTTACATATTTACCTCTAAATATTTTTCTGATATACTTTGAGTTTTGCTATTTGACATTTTTTTATTTAGTTTTATAGTGTTTAATTTCCATTTTGATAATTCTCACTTATCCATCACTGATTTTAGATTTTTTTAATATTCACTTTTACTTTTAACAAACTTTTTAATATAATTAAAATATTTTACTATTTATTTTCATTGTTTTGCTCAGGTCTGTGATAATTATAGTAATTGTGTTCTCTAAATTTTTTAATATGGAAATATTTTATTTATTTGAAATATGGTCATTTTGGAAAATCATCACAGTGAAAGTGATCAGGAATCTAAAGTCAATTTAATAAATACAGATTTATGAACTTTTAAGAATTTTCCTAAGATATAATAATTTTCTTTATTTTTAATGAAATATAGCTGACATACAATATTTTGTTACTTTTAGGTGTACTATCACATTTTCTGTATTCATCTATCCATGTATATTTAGCTTGTATACATACCTTGGCTATTGTAAATAATGCTACATACATTAGGTGCACATATCTTTTGGAATTAGTGTTTTTTTTTTTAATCTTTTGGTAAATAAGCAGAAATGAAATTGCTGGATCATATGACAGTTTTATTCTAAATATTTTGGAATTTCCATACTGTTTTCCTTAGTGGCTGTACCAATTTACATTTCAACTAACTGTATACCGGGGTTCCCTTGTTCCCATGTCCTTACCAGTATTTATTTATTGTTGTCTTTTTGACAATAGCCATTCTATGGGTGTGAGGTGATTTTGTGATTTTGTGTTTATATTTCTCTGATGATTAGTGATTTTGAGCACCTTTTCATGCACTTGTTGCCAGTCTGTATGTCATCTTCAGAAATATGTCTAAATCATCTGTCAATTTTTTAATTGATTTGCTTTTGTAGTTGAGTTGTATGAATTTTTGTGTGTATTCTGGATATTAACTCCTTATTGGGTATATTGCTTGTAAATATATTTTTTATTCCATTGGCTGCCTTTCTACATAAAGTCCCTTTAAGATTTGTTGTAAAACTATTTTAGTGGTGCTAAACTTTTTTAGATTTTACTCCTCTAAAAAACTTGATCTCTTCTTCAAATCTGATTGATAACCTTGCCAGATAAGAGTATTCTTGGTTATAGGTTTTTTCCTTTCTTCCCTCTAAATATATAGTGCCACTCCCTTCTGATCTGTAAGTTTTCTGTTGAAGAGTCATCTAAGAGTTTTCTTGCATATATGTAGTTGCTTTTTCTTTGTTGCTTTTAAAATTCCCTCTGTAATATTTGCCACTTAAGTTATAATGTGCCTATGTATGAACCTCTTGGGATTCATCTTGTTTGGGACTCTCTGTGCTTCCTAAACCTGGATGGAGCTATTATTTCTTCCAGTAAGTTATCTGCCTCTTTGCCTCTCTGTCTCTCTCTCTTCTTTTCCTAGAACGCCTATGATGCAAATGTTAGTATACTTGAAGTTGCATGATAGGTTTCTTAAACTATCCTCACATTAAAAAAAAAAATAATCTACTTTCTGTTCAGCTTGGATGGTTTTTGCTTCTCTGTCTTCCAGGTCACTGTTGTGTTCCTTTGTGTCATGTAACCTACTGTTGATACCTTCTGGTGTATTTTTTATTTCCGTTATTGCACTCTTCAGCTCTGTTTGGTTCTTCTTTATATTTTCTAACTCTTTGTTAAACTTCTCACTGTGTTCATCCATGCTTATCCCAATTTTATTGAGCGTATTTATCATCATTACCTTTAACTAATGGGTAGATTGGGTATTTCTAATTTCTTTAGTTCTCCTTCTGGGTTTGTACTTTGTTTCTTTGCATGAAGCATATTTCTCTTTCATTTTGCCTAATTCTCTATGCTTATTTGTACATATTAGGTAGACTGGTTATGTCACCTGATCTAGGAGAAGTGACCTTACATAGAAGAAATGCTGTGGAACCCGGCAGCACACTCACCTCTGGTCACTCGAACTCTGTGCTATGGAGGTGCACCCCAAGTGCACTGCATGCACCTTTCTGTTGTGGCACACTAGTAAGTGTGACTTGTCCCTGGTTGGCTACATAACCCTAACTCGTGTGGTGACTATGGCCTGCTGAAGAGTCAGGTAGTCTTCCTCCAAGGTTGGCAGCTTTGCCTGGTCATGTTTGGTTGCTCTGAGCCTGCTGGTACATTGGGCAGGCTCCGAGAATGGCTGGCAGTGTGGCCTGAAGGCATGTACCTGCTTTAAGCTGGACCGTGGGCAGGGAAACCACTTATCATTAACAGGCTGAAAAGGGGATCCCAAAATAGCTCTTACCAGCACCCATGTCATCAAAGTGGATTGAGCTTCCCCAAATTGCCATCTCCACCTCCAAGTGGAGTCCCAGTTGCCTCCCCCCTCTCCAAGAGGCTGTCCAAAAGCAGCAAGTAGACTTCACCTACACTCCTTTCAAACTATTACCTCTACCTTAGTTTCCAGAGCATGTGAGATTTTGTGCACACTCTTTAAGAGTGGAATCTCTTCCCTATAACCCTCTGCTTTCCCAAGTGTAAGACCCCATGGTTTTCAAAGCCAGGTGTTCTGGGGGCTCATCTTCCCAATGCTGGACCCCCAGGCTGGGAAGTATGATGTGAGGTTCAGAGCCCTCTCTCCTTGGGGAAGACCTCTGCAGTTCTGATATTTCTCTTGTTTGAGGGTTGCCAATTCAGGGTGTGGGTTCTGACTATACCATGTCTCTGCCCCTCCTACCTGTCTCTTTGTGGCTGCTTCTTTATATTTGGTTATGGAAAACCTATTATGCTATTCTTAAGGTCATTATCTTAAATATTTACTCTGTAAGTAATTGTAATTTCGTGTGCCCATAAGAGGAGGTGAGTTCAGGGTCTTGTATTCCACCATTTTGGCCAAAACAAACACGTTGATATGTTATTGAAATTGCCTTACCTTTTGATTTGTTTATATATACTTAGTATATTTTGATAGAGGCATATTAAATATATTAATTAAAATTGTGGATTTATCAACTCACCCATAAGATTTGGTTTATTTTTCCAGTTTTACTGAGATATAATTGACATAACTTCACTAATCATCAAGGAAATGCAAAATGAAAATCATAATGAGATTTCACCTCATTCCTGTTAAAATAATTATTATAAAAAATGAGAGATAACAGGTATTAGTGAAGGTAGGGAGAGAGGGGAATCCTTGTACACTTTTTGTGGTTATGTAAATTGATACCATCATTATGGAAAAAAATGTGGAGGTTCCTGAAAAATTAAAAATAGATGATCCAGTATTCCACATTCTGGGTATTTATCATAAGAAAATTAAATCACTACCTCAAAAATATATCTGTGCCCACCCCCACTTTCATTGCAGCATTAATTACAATAGCCAACACAAGGAAACAATCAAAGTAAATGACCATCAAAGGATAAGTGGATAAAGAAAATGTGGCATCTATTTCCCTGATGATTAATGACGTTAACCACATTTTCATGTATTTAACTGTTTCTCTCTTTTAAATGACAACATTTAGTATTCCATATTTACTCTTTCACATGGAAAAATATTTGTAGCAAAAGTTTTTATAAGATTGGTAATGAAAGAATATAGGACTTAGTGTGCAGTAAAATCTTTCCAGTTGGTGAAATTATGTACTGTTGTGTTCTAAACAAAGGGGATGCTATCACATAATGAAGATTTCAGGAGATTTTTATGTTGTGGTAATTTCTATATGAGATCTAGATGTCAGACGTCTTTGTTCACAACATATGAACAAACCTGCTACCAATTCCTTCACACTCACAAGAAGAAAGTAGATAGGGACTGAATAGCCACAGGAAACACTCCCATTTATGGGAATGAGAGCCATTCTGAAATCCTCCTTCTGGGAGAATACTGTGAAGGCTGCAAACCGGCGGAAGAAGAAAGTTCCTCGATTATACTCAACTTTTGTTTTCTGTATTATACTTTTTTCATGTGTCTCCATGATTCTCTTTGGAGACTTTTTTTTAATTATTATTACCTTTCTAAATCATGTCAGCCTACAATGCGGGAAACCCGGGTTTGATCCCTGGGTTGGGAAGATCCCTCAGAGAAGGAAATAGCCACCCATTCCAGTACTCTTTCCTGGAAAATCCCATGGACCGAGGAGCCTGGTAGACTTCAGTCCATGGGGTCACAAAGAGTCGGACATGACTGAGCGACTTCACTTTTCTTTTCCAAAACTCAAGATAAAGTATACATTGGGTACATATGTTACTTAAGTGGTTTGCATGTTTTTAGGATGCTTCTTCCTGAAGGAGACTGAATGCCCACAATCACAACTAGCTTGTGGTTTCTTGGAAGTACAACTCTAACACAAACATTTTGTAATTTGTATCTGTTTGATCCCTACATTGAAGGTTTCCCAGGAATCATACTCACCTTCGTTTTTACTTCTCAGTTTGTGCACAGGCTATATTTTCCTTTTTTTTTTTCTTTTTTCTGTATTTTTATTCTTTTTCATTTTAAACAAGACCACCTTAAAGCTGTTGTGATTCCTTAGGAAAGACGATCAGGTTTTTGTCTTGTGAAATATTTTGTTCATTTATAAAACTTAACAGGACTTCCCTGGTGGCTCAGACAGTAAAGCGTCTGCCTACAATGTGGGAGACCTGAATTTGATCCCTGGGTCAGAAAGATCCCCTGGAGAAGGAAATGCAACCTTCTCCAGTACTCTTGCCTGGAAAATCCCATGGACGGAGGAGCATGATATGCTACAGTCCATGGGGTTGCAAAGAGTCGGACACGACTGAGCAACTTCACTTTCACTTTCTTTCATAAGACTAAACAGATATCACACTGTTAGTCTGTTATTAGCTCTGATTTAACTTTGTTTAAACTTTTCCTAGAGGGTTATTTCTTCTCAAAGATTTTTTTCTCTCTTTCTCTTTTTTTATTGGGGCGGGCTTAGGGATCTCAAGTCAACTGGCTTTTACAACTTTGAAAAGCCTTAGATTGCTACAAATTTCCTATTTCATTTCTTCTTTGAAAGTTAATAGTTGTTTCCTTGACCTATTTTTATTTCTCTAACTCCTTTCCTGATATAGTCAATAATGAAAATATGCTTATATTTATAATTTTTTAAAAAATATGCTTATTTCAGTTTTCTGAACTCTTTTGTTATAGCCACAGCTTCAGAAAGGAAAATTTCAGATATCCAAAATATTCTCAAGTAACAGTTTAATTAAATATTTTGTCACTGATTGCCATTTTTCAGCTTCCAGAATGTTTCTTCATCGTCTATTTTCTTAAAGCATAATTTTACTAATGATAACTCTTAGTTCTTAAAAAGTTACTTTATTCAAATATTTAATTTTTCTTTATAAGAAAACAATGTGTGATGTACATTTAAATAATTTATTTAAAATAGCTGAATTTAGAGTTGGTACACTACACAGAAATACTTACTTATGAAAATTTTCATAATTTAAAGTAACCTCTCCCATACAACATCAGATACCATTTATCTTTGTTTTCACTAGAATGAAATAAATTAAGAGAATCTATATAATGGTTGACCATTTATAGCTATAAGAGTACAAAAGATAATTGAATAAATTTCTAATTAAAGGTCAGAGAAGAAATCCAGGTTGAAGGAAGAACAGTGATAAAATTCCTTGGTAACTTTTTAAGAAATAAATATATTTATAGCTGAACTGGATATTCATTGCAACACGGACTTCTCTGTAGTTGCAGCGAGCAGGTGCTACTCTCTGTGGTTCACAGACTTCTCATGCAGGAGCTTCTCTTATTTCAGAGTACAGCTCTAGGGCATGTGGGTTCAGTAGTTGCAGCTCCCAGGCACTAGAGCACAGGCTCAACAGTTGTGGTACTCTGGTTTATTTGCTCTGCAGCATGTGTGATCTTCCCAGACCAGGGGTTGAACCAATATCTCCTGCATTGACAGATGGATTCTTTACCACTGAGCCCACCAGGGAAGCCCTAATTCTTTATCACTGAACCACAAGGGAAGCCCTCTCCGTCACTTTTAATCTGTAATTATGTTTGGGAGGTAAAATGAGGACTCCTATGTTTGACAACAAAGAGTTACAGAACCTGAGGTCAAGTAGAAAGCTTCAGGTTCTGAAAGGTTAAGAGGGGAGTCACAAGGATGTCAGGAAGAGAACAAGGGCAGGGATTCAGGTAAGTAGGATTTATGTAAGGCCCCTAATTAACAAAGAAGAATTGATGCTTTTGAACTGTGGTGTTGGAGAAGACTCTTGAGAGTCCCTTGGACTGCAAGGAGATCCAACCAGTCCATTCTGAAGGAGATCAGCCCTGGGATTTCTTTGGAAGGAATGATGCTAAAGCTGAAACTCCAGGACTTTGGCCACCTCATGTGAAGAGTTGACTCATTGGAAAAGACCCTGATGCTGGGAGGGATCGGGGGCAGGAGGAGAAGGGGACAACAGAGGGTGAGTTGGCTGGATGGCATCACTGACTCGATGGATGTGAGTCTGAGTGAACTCCGGGAGTTGGTAATGGACAGGGAGGCCTGGTGTGCTGCGATTCATGGGATCACAAAGAGTCGGACACGACTGAGCAACTGAACTGAATTAATAAAGATGAAAAGTCATTCTCTGTGTTTGTTGTGTGCTCAGTCACATCCGATTCTTTGCGACCCCATGGACTGTAGTCCACCAGGCTCCTCTGTCCATGGAATTCACCAGCAAGAATACTGGAGTTGATTAAGAGCTAACACCTTGGGAAAGTTACTAAGAGTTATGATATGAAATCAAATTACAAATACATATATTATACTAAAAGCCTCTACTCTGGTGGGTAGTGGTAGTCTGATATTATCAAATTGTAATATGTTTAAACAATGACATCTTTAGTACATGAGCACAAATAAGCTACTTTCATATGATAAACCCCTCTAGTCTCATTGTAAAGCCGGGTGCTATTTCACTATTGGGAAACAGACGAAGTAGAATATTTATTGCTATTATGCCAAATAAATGAAGTGAAACAACAAAAGGCCTTTGAATGAACTGTATTTTACGGCTAAAGCACACAGAAGAGTAAATGAAAAATCAACTTGAAATTCGTTCATCCACTTTACTTTTTCACTGGTATGTGTGTGTAAGAGCACAGTCCATTGAGAACAGAAATCCTAGGTTCTGGTGCTCCATTATTATGGTTGAGTTATGAAAAAGCCTAAGTCAAGAATTAAGAAAATAAGTGTGGCATATAATATCTGAATTATGTAATTAAAGACTGAGAAGAAAAAGTATAAAGACTCTTTATTTTCCAACTCCATGTTGATATTTAATGAAGTAAAGGAGTTTAAATTTCATAGTAGAAATTTGCTCATATCTAAGTATATATCACAAATAACATATTTTAAAATATTCATTTAAAACCAAATATTTAAACTTAAGTTTCCAAACTATTAAAAATATCATTTTGGAGGGACAAAGTATAGATTTGCTTTTCTTATGTCTTGACAAATGTGTTCTGTCCTATTTCCTCTATTCATGTTCAATGTTATTTTCATTAGCTTTATTAGCCTAAAAGACTCATGTTCCTATAAAATAAATTTTCTGGTATGGGAATATTAATTTGTGTGGAACTCTGACAGTGTTGGCTTTAAAAAAAGTAGCATATACTGTCATAAGCTGTTGCAGAAAATCAATAATCATACATATTTAAAATTAGTATGATGTTGTAATGGGTTACAATGATATGCTATTGATCTCTTCTTAAACATATTGTAACAACCATAAATCAGTTTTCTGAGGCCATAGCATTAGCTATATATGAGGCCACTAACATTTAATAACTCATTTAATAACTGTTTATTGGTTCTTAATCCTTTTCTTTTGAAATAACAAAACTAGAGAAGAACTAACAAAACTAGAAGTTTATACTATAGTGCTACTATAGTATAAACATCTGTGTCTTTCAGTACTGCTGGGGTTTGCTTTCTCTTTAAGTGTGTTTAATTTTTTTTATTGAGCCACTAGCCTTCAAAATGCACTAGAATTTGAAAGAAGGCTGGGGAGGCGGTTGGCAAGGAGAGAGAGAGGGGGAGAGAAAGAGACAGGCAGACAGAGAGAGAAAGAAAGGAGAAGAAAAAGAAGAAGGAAAAGGGGAAGAATACTTTGAATTTAGCTCTTATTTCAGTTGACATTGTTACAATCAATGTGATATTTTTTCAATAGTTTTATTTAAATATATTTATCATATTTTCCTTGAAAAGCACTGTTTTCCAAAGCAGCATAGTTAAAATAGGCTTTTGTTCACATAGTAGACTTAAAAAAATAGAAGTTAAAATTTATTGTATATAAAATAATTATAGCACTAAATAATTTAAATCAATATATAATTGGGGATATAACAATAGAAAATATTTTAAATAGATACAAAGTAATAAAATTATGCTTAATTTTATCACAAACCAACATATATAGATCATTTATATTTTTTTTCTAAATTGTTTTCTAGAATCCTAAATTCAAATAAAATATCACATAAAACCCAACATAAAATAGATGGTCTCTAATATCCCACTCCTGACAAGCCATCCTTTGGGATTCCCTTGTAGCTCAGTCAGTAAAGAATCTGCACACAATGTAGGAGACCTGGGTTAAATTCCTAGGTCTGGAAGATCCCCTGGAGAAGAAAATACCAATTCACTCCAGTATTCTTACCTTCACTTCTTCAGCTCTCCCAGTTCCCATCATTTGCAGAGACTCCTTAGATCACTTTAGAGCTCTGCAAACAAATTTTAATGCTTGCCTAAAGAATACTCAGTGTTTGCCACATCTCTCATTTTCTACTTAAGAAAATATACTTTAAAATGAGTATGTTTATTAAATAATTATAATATAATACGATATTATTATAAATATTTTTATAAAAGCAAAAATATTATTGATATTATGTCTATAAAAAAACATGATATAAATGTGTTTACAATAGGACCTCTCTTTTCCAAAAGAATGGATCTTAATATAAAATATATTGGAGTAGAGAAAAATGTTAACCATAGTTTCCTCAGTGCTGTGTAATTTTGAAGTGAGTTTTACTTTATTTTGAAATTGTGTATTTTTCTCAATAATATAACATATATAACATAAATATAATAATATCAGGAAAAGATTAAACTGAGATCACTACCAAAAATCAATGAAAAAAAATGCCTGTGTAAATTTTGTTTAAATTGTCTTTAACTCAACCATTATCTAATAAAATCATTGCTGGAATTATGAAATAATTGAAGGAAACAGTATAGATTTTTCTCTTAAGTCCACATAAAATCAGTGTTCTTAAAAACACTTTTAAATTATTATGTAATAAATAATTTGGGAAGTACAACAATAGTATCCTTTAACTTTAGGTGCATAATTAATTAGACTCTTAAAAGCTAAAAAATAAAGGTCTTTAACTTTGTTTAATCAACCATCTTCCAAAGTCATTTCACTTAACACCCTGTTATGATGGAGGATGAAAATAAAAGGGAATCCCCTCAAGTTCCAGAGAGACATTCAAGAGGGTGAAATGGTCACTATATATATTTTTTATTTCCTTTTTTCATACATGCACATTTTCATGAATGTTTGATTATATACTGATATTCTAAGGAATTTTGCTCCTGGCAACTGTTCTTTAGGGAAAGAAAATCTGTGCATACTTATAAAGAACTCCACAGTCTATATTTTGCTGCAAAAATCTCTATTTTTAGTCAGTTTTATTTAAAGTAAATATTAAGATCTCAATGTCTTTCATCTTCAAAACAAATGGTTCTGAAAAAAAATATAATTCATACAGGGGAGAAAATATTTGAAAAGAAAACAAGTTAAATCAACAATTTAAGTTAACTTTGATTCTCTTATGCATTGAATTGTATATAAATTGACAAAGTCACTGTTCAAACAGACTTCAGTTCTTGTTATGGTTTGGTTCTATTTGTTAGATTAGGATATATTATTGTAACAAATAGACTGCAAATATGTATTAGTTTAAACATAATGTATTTTAACATTTTACTGATATTGTCATCTAATTTAGGTGCTACTGATCATTTGGTGGCTCTATTCCACATATTGACTTAAAGAATATAAATTTTATCCATGCTGTCTGTATTCTATTCCCCAGGGTCTTATCAGTATGTAGCTGCCCTTTCTTAAAAGTCTTAACCTAGAATAGCATGTAGGACATCTACCATATTCCAGTGATGAAATTAGTCACAAGGGATAGTTCTAGTCAAGGAAAACCTAGGCTGACAATGTAGCCCTTGTTTGAACAGCTACAGTTTAGCTCCAGTTGTATGCCATAAAAGGGAAAACTGTGTATTGATAGACATCTCTATTATTAAAAATGAAGTATGTTTCAAGATATGTATTATGATTGGAAACAACCGTTAATATCCTTTTTACTAATTATAATATATTTAATTTTTAAAAGAAACTTAGTTGACACTAAGAATCATTTTTTCATTTCAGATTATCAGATAAGGACAAATATGTAAAATGCATATATGTGTGAATCATAACTTATCTGGTCTACAGTTGAAGTCATTATTCTTTTAAATATTGCTTGAATGGACTGATGTATCTATATTCTAGACAGTGACCCTTCTCTGATCAGGCCATTGTACCCCACAAATGGTAGAATAAATTCATTTTCCCTACCTGATAAACTCTATCTAAGTTGCTTCAGTTGTGTCTGACTCTTTGTGACCTTATGGACTATTGTCCACCAGGCTCCTCTGTCCATGGGATTCTCCAGGCAAGATTACTGGAGTGGGTTGCCTAGTCCTTCTTCAGGGGATCTTCCCTGGAGTTTTCTCAAGATTGCCCTTAAATAGACCACTCAACTCTTACGCTAAAAAGCGTCATTCAGTGCCATTACGAACAGAATGAAAGCATTTCTACACTGTACTTATACAGTACAAAACACAAGTAAACAGTGGCAAAACCTAAAAAAAAATAGCATCCTTGTTTAAAATTTTGTTTATTTATTTATTTTTGCCAGGGATTTCAGTTCTCCAAACAAAGATTGATCCGAGGCCCTCGACAGTGAAAGCATGGAGTCCTAACTACTGGACTACCAGGCAATTCCCCACAATTAATCTCTTCTAAAACAACTGTCTCTCAGGAGTATTGCTTAATATTACCCACTGGGGCAGATTTTCTTTTTAAGAAATGGGCACAAGAATATCACAGTCATATCTGAGATTACAAAAATGAGAAAAATTTGTTTTCCCTTTGAACTGCAGAATTCTGTGCCTCAAGGAACGCATAAAAATCTTGCTGTATTGCTTCCTAGTCTAAGTAAAAAAGGTGAAATGGTAGGTTGACAAATTTATATACTTAGTAAATAACAATATTGAAAAGATTTAGAAATACTATGGAGTCAGTACATAGTGTGTTTGAGAATCATTTTTAACACATACAGTGAATTTAGACAATAAACACATTAAAACATTCATAATATAAGGATAACTATATCCAATATCAACAAAACCAAAAGCTTTGTATTCTAAAATAATTTATAATTATCTCCTCAAAATAAATCATAAAAAATCCTAAGTATGGTATACCAAAGGAAAATGTCTGTATTCTAATCATATTTACATCTTTTCTAAGTTTTGTTCCTTATGTCCATTTTTTGATTTTTTTACCACATACAAATTTATATCAAGATCTTCCTCCCATGTGTTAAACCCCCATATTCTCTGTCTTGGTCAGTAGACATTCTCAAAATTCACTAAAAATACAATTTCAATCAATCAAATTGAAAGCAGATTGACTACACCTAAAACTTTGTTTGAAATAACTGTCCACTTATTATTAGTTAGCTTTAGAGTGGCTTTTCTATGTATCTTTGTGACCCTGCGGCTTTCTGATCTTAGTTCTGAGCCAAGATCAGGATCCCAGGTCCGGCCTATGCTGTGGTGATGGTAGGGATTAATTCTCATACTGCTCAGCATATAAGTACCTTCCTGTCTTGTAAGCTGATGATTGACTCTCCCAATTGGAGAGCACACACAGAAATGCCTGACACTGTCTGTGTTGCATTGTTAAATAACTGCCTTGGCTGAGGGAATTTGAAAGTATTCTCTTACACCCTCAGTTACCTCTGCAGTGCAGACTATTCAGCCACATTTTTCTTTTGTTTTAATATTATCTACCTGGCTAGAATCTCAGCTTCATCACTTTCAGTTCAGTTCAGTCACTAAGTCCTGTCCAACTCATTGTGACCTCATGGACTGCAGCATGCTGGGCTTCCCTGTCCTTTACCATCTCCCAGAGTTTGCTTGAAGTTACATCCATTGAGTTGGTGATGCATTCTAGCCATCTTATCTTCTGTCATCCCCTTCTCCTCCTGCCCAATCTTTCCCAGCACCAGGGTCTTTTCTAATAAGTCAGCAATTTGAATCCGGTGGCCAAAGTTCTGGATCTGCAGCTTCAGCATCAGTACTGCCAATGAATATTCAGGGTTGATTTCCTTTAGAATTGACTGGTTTGATCTGCTTGCTGCATAAAAGGGTAAAATGTATCCCACCTTCATTTCCACAATTATAAGGACAATTTCTTTCATCCAGGAGTTGCTCAATAAATATTTTGAGTGAATCTTTTATTTGGAAATCTTAAAAATTAATATCTAAAAATAAAACTGTTCATTTAATTCTTGCTAATTATTTACTTCATAGTTGTTCTTTAATCTTTCCAAATAGACAGACTCTAACTTCTCTCCTTTTTCTTAATCTGTAAACCCTGTCATATATTCTTCTTTTCTTATATAGCCTATTCTCCACAACCAAGTCCCTGTCTATACCCACAACTGCAATATATAAATCTGCAAGTCCAAAGAAACAAAGATATATATGCATTTTCAACTCTTTACCAAGCTGAACTTGACCAAAGAAAAATATCATTATATATATAGTGTATTATTGGCACCCCAAATTGTTCTGTTGTTCTAGTAAGTCCATCTCCCATTATCCTTCAAGGCTGTTTCAGAACTTGGTTACTTAACCAAATCCCTTTATCCATTAGTTTTCTACTCATTCTGGGTAGATAGTCCCTAACTGACAGAGAATATAGCCTCAAGCACGTCATCATTCATTCTTACGCACTCAGAAACTTATTGCCATCCTTCCATTCGTCTGTCCACCCATCCTTCCTTCACATCTAATAGATGAAATGTGTCTCCCTCCACTTGTCTTTGAGATCAAGCCTACTATCTATGCCAGCCTCCAGTCAACTCCAAAATTCTAACAAATTATGTCACATCTCCCATTCTTCATCCTCCCACTTTTATTAGTTCTTCACATCAATATTTGAACACAAAGTTTCTTGCAAATTTTGGGGAAAATAGATTCTTCCACTCTTCTATACCATATGCTAAGTAGCAGTTTATCTCTCTGCTCCCTTTCAGAAATTATCTTTCTTGACTTTTCTATTTCCACACTGTAAAGAATTTCTCAAATACTTTCCCTTTTCCTTCCTTTCCTTATTCAACCACCTTCTCATTGAAAAAATTGCCTAATTATGGTAAATGCAATAGGTGTTGTTATTTTTATATTTTGTCATCAGACTACATTCTAGCTTTTAATAGTTTTAGTTACCTTGATGTTTTCACTTTGATTACTCCAATTACAAAACCCTGATTTTCATGCCATTTTTGTAACCACTTCTCAATTTTTAAATAATCTTTTTCTCTTACTGCACTCTCTACTTGTTCCTGTGTATAACATTCAGTTTGCCTTCTATATCATTTCCCTGGTGATGTAATCTGTTATGTTGCTGAAATCCACTTTTAGCCCCTGTGGGGAGAAGGAAATGGTGACCCACTCCAGTATTCTTGCCTGGGGAATCCCATGGACCTTGGAGCCTGGTGGGCTGCTGTCAATGGGTCGCACAGAGTTGGACACAACTGCAGCAACTTAGCATGCATGCATGCATGCATTGGGGAAGGACATGGAAACCCACTCCAGTATTCTTGCCTGGAGAATCCCAGGGACGGAGGAGCCTGGTGGGCTGCCATCTATGGGGTCGCGCAGAGTCCGACATGACTGAAGTGACTTAGCAGCAGCAGCTCCTATGGCTTCCCTGGTGGCTCAGACAGTAAAGAAACTGCCTGCAATGTGGAAAACCCAGGTTTAATTCCCGGGTCGGGAAGATACCCTGGAGAAGGAAATGTCAATCCACTCCAGTATCCTTGCCTGGAAAATCCTATGGACAGAGAAGCCTGAAGGTCCATGGTATTGCAAAGAGTCAGGCACAACTGAGCGACTAACACTCATTCCTTTCATTCTTTCACTTTTAACCAAGCTACCAGGATAAGTATTTTCTTAGAAACTCTAAATATTTTTCAGTCATCCTGAAATATTCAGCTGCATGTGCTACCTCACCTTGTTCCCTACTCTTCCTTTAAATCATAACTCATTTCCTCTGAAGAGCTCATGGATGAGTACATGAAGAACTCAGCAGAGGCAAGTAGAGCAGGAAGGTTTCACATTAAAATGCAAACTAAAAATTGAGGAAACTGTGTTAATGAGGAAACAATGTTAGATCACAGAAATGTCTTCTCTGAAAAATAAATATCAGATATGTGATTCCTTGGGAGCTTTATTACTGTTTGAATAAAGGTGGGGAAATTAAAATTAAAATAAGGAATTGAAAATATTAAAATAAGGAACTGAAAGGTCGCAAAAAGTCGGACACGACTGAGCAACTGAACTGAACTGAAGAGTGAGAAATTTCAAGAGATATAAAAGAATCAGATAGAACACAGGTCATCAAGACAGACAAACTGCTCAAGGTCTATATATACAGTGGCTATAGATTTGTTTTCACAAATCCACAACTCATTGTCCAAACCATTTGCACAGAGATGCCTTTTGGAACTCAGGTTTTGTTTTTGTTTTTTCTTTCCAGATTTTACAAAAGTAACAAAATGAATGTTATTACTAAACAACCCTGGAAATATCTGAGGCAACAGTCTTTAGTTATAAATGTTTATGTGACTTCATTGAAACATGTAAGTATTCATTATATATAGTATTCACACTAGTTGAGATAAAGACTTAAATAGTCACATATAAATTCAGGTCAGGTTTTCTAACTACAATTATATCAAACTTAAGAATAATTCATGCTGTGTTTTTGGAAATGTTAGATTTTGAGATTGCAGGAAAAAATGTGGGTCTTTATCTCTTGAGAATCAGAACTAGTGAACACAAGTGAAAATGAAAATCAAGAGTGTCAATGTGTAGTTAGAAATATAGGTATATAATCCCTATATTGCCTATGGTATATTAAATCAAACTAAAAGTAATTAACTTGTTGGAATTTACTTTTAAGCTCATGTGAAGCTAGAACAAGAAAAAATGGAAGGAAATAATGGGTAGCCAGAGAATGTCCATGAAAGTTCAAAATTTTTAATTCTGAGGTAATATCCTAGTTTAGATAAAAGTAATCAGCCATTTAGTGTTTCACATGCTTAATTCCTAAAATGAAAAATCACCCTTGACATCTACCTCTAAGAAAAATTACCTGATCTCACAATATATATAATACAGTGTAAAGGTCATGGGCTAAAGCAACAATCTTTATAAATATTAGTGAGATGTTGAATTAAAATAAATTTGTACTTATTTGGGTTTCCCTAAGCAGGAAGGCAGGAAGAATGGCTAAACAGTAAAGAATCCACCTTTAGTGCAGGAGACATGGGAGTGGTGGGTTCAATTCCTGGATCAGGAAGATTCCCCAAAGGAGAAAGATACAACCCACTTCTGTATTCTTGCCTGGAAAATTCCATGGAGGAACCTGGCAGGCAACAGTGCATGGGGTCGCAAAGAATCGGACATCACTGAGCACATGAGCACACTGTACTTATGGCATCCCACTCCAGTACTCTTGCCTGGAAAATCCCAGGGACGGAGGAGCCTGGTAGGCTGCAGTCCATGGGGTCGCTAGGAGTCAGACACAACTGAGCGACTTCACTTTCACTTTTCACTTTCATGCATTGGAGAAGGAAGTGGCAACCCACTCCAGTGTTCTTGCCTGGAGAATCCCAGGACGGGGGAGCCTGGTGGGCTGCCGTCTCTGGGGTCGCACAGAGTCGGACACGACTGAAGCGACTTAGCAGCAGCAGCAGCAAGCTTTAAAAAGTTTATGATAAAGTAATCAAAAAACTCTACTCCTCAGGGAAACACAATTATTTGTATTAAAATATAACATTGGAGGGCTTCCCAGGTGGCGCTGGTGGAAAATAACCCACCTGCCAGTGCAGGAAATGCAAGAGATGCAGGTTCGATCCCTGGGTTGGGAAGATCCCCTGGAGAAGGAAATGACAACCCACTCCAGTATTCTTACCTGAAGAATCTCATGAACAGAGGAGCCTGGTGGGCTGCAGTTCATGGAGTCACAAAGAGTCAGACACGACTGAAGTGACAGCACAGCACATAACATTAGAATGTTCTCAAATAAATATTTCTCTAGGTATTTAAATGTTTAGAGATGTTCACAAGTTGCAATACCACACCAAATTTAAAAGACTAATGAACATGACTAGCTTAAGTAATGCTATCAATTTAGTTTTATACAGAAGATCTTGATTTAAAATGTCAACTTGATTCTTTTATCACAGGACATAAAAATATTTTAGTGGAGTATTTTCCTCCTGTTTTCTAGATGAAAGAAATTCTGCATCTCACTAATGTGTTTTTTTAATTGAATGATAATTTCATTTCAATTCAAGATTTTATATGCCTTTCTAAATTTTGCCATGAACTCCACATGTTCTTTTTAATTGCAAGCATTAGAGACCTGCTTTTATGCATCTGATTTTGCCTCTAAAATAATCTTTCAATCTGCTTGTCTCTTCATTCAGTCCTATTTTGCTATAGCACATGACCTTACCTCCTTTCACTTGAATTGCTTCAGTCTTTTCCTATTGATATATTCTATGATTCTTAGAGGCTTCTGCCCATGGAAAGAAATACATTTGAAAATGTATGCTTTATTTAATATTTAATTATTAAATAATATTCTATTACTGCAGATATTTATCCCCAAACAAAACTTTGTATATTAATGTTCTCCAGAGAAAAAGAATCAATAGATTATATTCAGATATGTATATTTGGATGTATTAGAATATGTATACACACAGATATACACACATACATACATACACATACATATATATGAGGAGATTTATTATAGGAATTGGTTCATGTAGTTATAGAGTTCATGAATTTCACAGTCTGCCTGCAAACTGGAGATAAAAGCTGGTGGTATAATTCAAGTCCAAAGGCCTGAAAACCAAGGGAGCCTGTGGTGTAATTCATAGTCTGAGGCCAAAGGCCTGAGAACCAAGAGCTTTAATGACTGAAGGCAGAAAAGATGGACATCTCAGTTGAAGAAGAGAGAGAGAGAATTCACCCTTCCTTTTTCTTTCTGTTGTATTCAGTTCCCCAATGGTTGGATCATGCAAATTCATATTGGTAAGGGCAGACCTGTTCAGTCTAGTAAGTCAAATACTAATCTTCCAGAAACACCCTCACAGACACTTTCAAAAATACTTTAATAATGTTTTACCAACTATCTGGGCATCTCCTCACCCAGTTAAGATGACAATAAAGTTAACCATCACACTTTGAGGATCAAAAATTTCATTTATTTTAGCTTAAAATATTGATAAAAATTTGATATATTATAGTCTACTAGAATTAATAACTTATTATTTCTGACTGCCTTTTTATCCACAGGTTCACTGAAATAGGGATTCTGTCATGCCTTATTTTACTCAATGTCACATTAGCATTTAGGTATTATTATATTTATTTTCTGTCTACATTAGAATTTAAGCATCATAAGTGTGGGAACAATGTTTTACTCTCTGTGATATCCTCATCAATCACAATAGCATCTGACAAATTATAAGTGCTCAATAAATATTTTATGGAGGCATGAATGATTGATTAATGTATCTGTCATTCCAGTGAGATGTCAAAAAATTTTATGTGTGTTTATTCAATACATAACAAGTGCAAATTATGGTCAGTGCAATGGGCTAAATAATGTGAGTATTTATAGAAACAGTTTTGAAAAGGCAATATGTTGATTAAACATATACAGAAAATATGTAAGCAAAATATGGCATAGGACACAGAAAAACACAAATAGATTTAAAGGAGATAACATTTCTGTATGGAAACAGATCCACTCAGCAGGTAACAGCACAATATATTTCTAGTCAGATGCACTTCATAGGTTCCCTCAGGTTCTTACAAAATCATACATTTGCTGCATAGTGTGTGGTGAATTCCTTCCAAGCTCCAAAAACTTGACTTTTTGGCTGTGCCCTTGCCTTTTAATCACTATTTTCTAATAATAGACACCAACAATCTATATATTACCTTAACCATTTGTTAACAGTCCTGGGCATGGGAAAGTGGATGGAAAATAGCAGAAGAGATATTCAAGTATCCCTAAACAGATTCTTTGTCTTCTGATCTGTAGGATCCAAGAAAATCCATTCCCAAGTAAAACATGTAAACTAACAAGAAGAAAGACATGGCAAGTGATGTGCTGATATTAAAGTGATAGGTAAATAGTAAGGCATATTAAAACTTGAAAATAGAAAATTTAAGATTTATTTCATTTCATTGAAGTCTTTACACCTCAAAAAGAATGAACCTTATTTTAAACAATCAAACATTGAAAACTTTTCCCACTATAATTATAGTGGTTTTGCCATAGTTGGTACCCCACTTAAATATACACATATATTCACCAATACGGAGAAGGCAATGGCACCCCACTCCAGTACTCTTGCCTGGAAAATCCCATGGACAGAGGAGCCTGGTAGGCTGCTGTCCATGGGGTCGAGAAGAGTCGGACATGACTGAGCGACTTCACTTTGACTTTTCATTTTCATGCATTGGAGAAGGAAATGGCAGCCCACTCCAGTGTTCTTGCCTGGAGAATCCCAGGGATGGAGGAGCCTGGTGGGTTGCCATCTATGCGGTCGCACAGAGTTGGATACGACTGAAGTGACTTAGTAGTAGTAGTATTCACCAATGTGTACCAGCTAAAATTATTTAACAGGAGGTTAATTATCTTTTTCCAAAAATTGAACTGTTACTCAGCAAGTTGGAGAATTTGCTTATCATTTTCAAATGTAACTTTAGCCTGTTCTGGAAGTTAAGTCCATATGCTACTATTCACTGTTTCCAATGCTAACATTATTCAGCACTTCTCTGAGTAGTAGTAGTTCCAGGGCTTCCCTTGTGACTCAGCTGGTAAAGAATCCGACTGCAATGGAGAAACCTGGGTTCAGTCCTTGGGTTGGGAAGATCCTCTGGAGAAGGGAAAAGCTACCCACTCCAGTATTCAGGCCTGGAGAATTCCATGGACTCTGTAGTCCAAGGGGTCACAAAGAGTTGGACACAACTGAGTGACTTTCAAAAAAAAATTATGAAGATATATTATTTCTTTATGATGGGATTTTCTATATTTAGATATAACTGTAAAGAAGGCTGAGCACCAAAGAACTGGTGCTTTCAAAATGTGGTGCTGGAGAAGACTCTTGGGAGTCTCCTGGACAGCAAGGGGATCAAATCAGTCCTAAAGGAAATCATCCTGAATATTCATTGGAAGGACTGATGCTGAAGTTCCAATACTTGGCCACTGGATGCAAAGAGGTGACTTACTGGGAAAGACCCTGATGCTAAGAAAGATTGAGAGCATGAGATGAAGGGGGCAAAAGAGGATGAGATAGTTGGTTGGCACCCTCGACTCAATGGACACCGAGTTTGAGCAGACAGGGAAGCCTGGCATGATGCCATCCATGGGGTTACAGAGTCAGACATGACTTAGTGACTGAACAACAACAATACTTTAGAATTCTCTCATTTAACTGTCTTCTGTCATCTTCAGTACTGCTCTTTACTGAGAAGTTCTCATCAATTTCAAGTTGGAACTGAGTAAAAATCAACTAAAATCAGAAATGAAGGTCAAAGTGATAAGTGTCTGGCTTTCAAGAAACTAATATTTTAAGAGAATTTCAATAAAAATGTTTTTCTTTAAGATACCTGAATGAAATTTTCTAGTTTTAAAAACTCTATTAATACAGTTTTATATAAACAAATACACTTTTGTCTTTAAAAGAAATCTAAGGCCTTTGGCATAATTATTATATTTTCATGACACCAATAGCATATTTTTATGATTAACAATATTTGTGGATTGTTTTGTGGAAATAAGGGAGAATGGAAAAATAGAGATAAATCTAAATGAACAAGTGATATACAGGAAAAAAAAATGTAAAGGTCAAAATTAGCATTTCAAGCTATATACACCAAGATCTTTTACTCAGTTTGTTTAAATATTTTCATGTTAAAAAGTCAGAGTAGTGCATATTAAAATTTTATAGTGCAATTTGTCTTCCACAACCATGACCAACAATTCACCTAAACCATAGATATCAACTAGGGTTGACAATGTGAAATTAGATTTTATAAATGAATTATGACAGACTGCCTCTGATATTCTAGAATAAAATTTCAAAAAGGAACCTCATATAACCAGAATAGTAGATAAGTTATTGGGCTCTCAAAGATATCCACATCTAAGTCCCTAGAACCCCTGAATATGTTACCTCACATGACAAAGGAGGATTAAGGTACCAGCTGGAATTATGGGTGCTAACCAACTGACCTCAACATAGGGAGATTATCCTGGTGGGGCCAGTATAATTACAAGGGTCTGCAATGTGGAAAAGGGAGGCAGAAGTTTCCATTTTTGAGTGATGTTTTGTCTGAAAGGCTCCACCAGATTTTGCTGACTTTGAAACTAAGAAAGGATCAAGAACCAAAGGAATGTGGGTACCCTTTAAAACCTGGAAAAGAAGAGGAACTGGATTCTTCCCAAGATCTTCCAGAAGGAAATTCAGTTCAATGAGACAAAACCATGTAAGATTTCTGACCTCCAGAACTGTAGGATAATAAAGATAATAAATTTGTACAACTAAGTTCATGATAGCTTGTTATAAATAGCAGTATAAAAATAATATATGCACCAAAATATATACTAAAGAGAAACTGTGTAGGCCAAATTTATATTTTGACTTCATTTTTGTAGAAATTAATATACAATAAAGTATAAAAATTAAATCTAGTTATCATGCTGTTTTCAAATGTATTTTTATATCTGTTTTAAGACTTCCATTTCCTTTACCAGAATTCAAGGTAAATCTAATATTTCACACCTTCTAGTTTTTCCTGAATTTTTTAAAAATTTCAAAATTTAAATATTTGAGGCAAAATATGCATGCATGCCTGCTCTGTCACTTTAGTCGTGTCGACTCTGCAACCCTATGGACCGTAGCCCACCAGGCTTCTCTGTCCATGGGATTCTCCAGGCAAGAACGCTGGAGTGGGTTGCCCTGCCTTCCTCCAGGGGACCTTCCTGATCCAGGGATCGAACCTTCACCTCTTTTGTTTCCTGCATTGGCAGGCAGGTTCATCACCACCAGTGACAACTGGGAAGCCCTGGGCAAAACATATAATGTTCATAATCAAATATACAGTTAACTCCAAAAATAGCCACTTTAGTTATGAACTGATGATTATCTCACAGCCTTTAGTTTCTGTTGTATACTTGACATCTCATTAAATAGTCTATTACCAGTACAAATGCTACAGGCCTTAATACAAATACATAAATTTTACATCTTCCCACTTCTGTACATGATTATACTGCTTTGGTTAACATGACTTTTGTCTCCATTATCTACATAAAACATTATGTGGGTAATTTAAAAAAAAATTCTAACCACATAACCAGTCTCCAGTGTTTTTTGTCAGTTCTTTTATTTCTGTTCTCATGTCATTATCTTATTTCTAAGATCTTTCATTTCATGGCTTCTTGACTATGTTAGCCTGAGATTTAGTGTCCTTGTTTGTAAGATACAAAGGAGTCAAAAACAAATATACTAAAGTTCTTAACACACACAATCTAATGTAATGAACATGATATTCTTGTGATGTATACTTTTAAAAACATTCTATGAAATAAAAAATGTATGCAGTAAATTGAGTTAATGTATTAATTTCAGTATACAATTCAATGAATATTTATATATACTCATTTAAATATGTATGCATGAGTACATATTTATCTAGGAAAGTTCCTTGTCTTTTCCTAACCAATCCTGGCCCCTAGGCACCAAACAAAATCCTTGTTCTGATTTCAAACCATTGAATTATTTTACCTGTATAGGGATACAATAGATGTTGCAGGTTTGATCCCAGACCATTGCAGTAAAGCAAATATCAAAATATAGTAAGTTACATGAATATTTTTGCTTCCCAGGGCATGCATATATATGAAAGTTATGTTTAGAAATTAAGCCATTGTCAGTTGCATCATTTGCAAATATTTTCTCCCATTCCATGTGTTGTCTTTGTTTTTGTTTGTGTGTGAGTATGGTTTCCTTTGTTGTGCAAAGCTTTTAAGATTAATTAGGTCCCATTTGCTTATTTTTGCTTTTGTTTCTATTACTCTAAGAGACAGATCCAAGAAAACTAGTGCTGTGATTTATGTCCGTGTTTTTTCCTTACGCTTTCCTCTAGGCATTTTATAGTATCCAGTCTTCCATTTAGCTCTTTAATCCATTTTGAGTTTATTTTTGTATATGGGGTTAGAAAATGTTTTAATTTCATTCTTTTACATGTAGCTGTCCAGTTTTCTCAGCACCACTTATTGAAGAGACTATTCTCCTTTGTATATTCTCACCTCCTTTGTCATAGCTTAATTGACCATATTGAAATTATACAGACAGCTTATACAGCTTAATATCAAACAACCCAACAAAAAAATGAGAAGAGGAACTAAAGAGATATTTCCCAAAGAAGACATCCAGATAGCCAACACGCACATGAAAAGTTGTTCAACATTGCTAATTATTAAAGAATTGCAAATCAAAACTACAATGAAGTATCACATTACACCAGTCAGAATGACCGTCATCAGAAAGCCTACAAATATAATTGATGCTAGAGAGGTTGTGGGAAAATAGAGCCCTCTTACACTGTTGGTGGGAATGTAAATTGGTACAGCCACTATGGAGAATAGTATAGAGATTCCTTAAAAATGAAAAATAGCTTTACCATATGATCCAGCAGTCCCACTCCTTGGCATATATCTGGAAAAGATGAAACCTCTAATTTGAAAAGATGTAGGTCCTAAATGTTCACAGCAGCCCTATTTACAATAGCCAAATGTGGAAGCAACCTAAATGTCTGTTGACAGTGAATGGATAAAGAATATGTGGTGGAGTATAACACAGTGGAGTATTAAGTAAGTGAAAGTCACTCAGTCGTGTCCAACTGTTTGCGACCCCATGGACTTTACAGTCCATTGAATTCTCCAGCCCAGAATATTGGAGTGGGTAGCCTTTCCCTTCTCCAGAGGATCTTCCCAAGCCAGGTCTCCTGCATTGTAGGTGGATTGTTTACCAGGTGAGCCACAAGGGAACCCCAAGAATACTGGAGTGGGTAGCCTATCCCTTCTTCAGAGGATCTTCCTGACCCAGGAATTGAACCGGTGTCTCCTGCTTTGCAGGTGGATTCTTTATCAACTGATCTATGAAGGAAGCAGTGGAGTATTAATCAGCCATAAAAAAAGAATGAAATAATGCTCCTTGCAACACATGGATAGACCTAGAGATTATCATACTAAATGAAGTAAGTCAGAGAAATAAAAATATCATATAGTATCACCTACACGTGGAATCCTGAGAAGGCAATGGCACCCCACTCCAGTACTCTTGCCTGGAAAATCCCATGGATAGAAGAGCCTGGTAGGCTGCAGTCTATGGGGTCACTTAGAGTCGGACACGACTCAGCAACTTCACTTTCAGTTTTCACTTTCATGCATTGGAGAAGGAAATGGCAACCCACTCCAGTGTTCTTGCCTGGAGAATCCCAGGGACGGGGGAGCCTGGTGGGCAGCCATCTCAGGGGTCGCACAGAGTTGGACAAGACTGAAGCGATTTAGTAGCAGCAGCATACGTGGAATCTGAAGAAAAGATACAAATAAACTTATTAGGAAACAGAAATAGACTCACAGACATGGAAAACAAATTTAAAGATTACCATAGGAGAAAGAGGGTAGGGGAGGGATTAATTAGGAGGTTGACATTAATAGACATGCTGCTGCTGCTGCTGCTAAGTCACTTCTTAGCAGCAGCAGAAGCCATTTCCTTCTCCAATGCAGGAAAGTGAAAAGTGAAAGTGAAGTCGCTCAGTCGTGTCCGACTCTAAGTGACCCCATGGACTGCAGCCTACCAAGCTCCTTCATCCATGGGGTTTTCCAGGCAAGAGTACTGGAGTGGGGTGCCATCGCCTTCTCCAATAGACATGCTATCTATATATAAAATAAACAGTAGTGATCTACTGTATAACACAGGGAGCTATATTTGAAATCTTATAATAACCTATAATGTAAAATAATATGAAAAACTTAATCACTTTGATGTACACCTAAAACTAACACAAATTTGCAAACCAACTATACTTCAATAAAAATTTTTAAATAATAAAAAATTAGCTGTAAAGATGCATATATCTGAATACTGAAGGTTTTCTAATGATTCTTACCAATTATGTCAATAATTATGATTATGTGATTTAAAATGAAAAATTCACTGTAACTAGAAATCCAGGTGTGATTATTTTACTTTTCATTGTCCTCCACATAACTGTTACTGTGGATTGAGGGTTACTTGCACTGAACACGTCATTATGATTGCTGTATGTTTAGAGTAGTTCCATAACTAAAAAAAAAAGGAGGGAGGGAGGGAGTAATCCTTTTGTCAGTTTGACCTTGGAGGGAGTTTGAGAATAAAATATATAAAATCTATGAAGCACTCTGAGATCTTTGAAGTAGGGGTTATAATACAATGTAATATCACAGAAATCTAAGAGATTATGAAAGAGTAATGTATTAAAGATAGTTTATCCTTCAACACCTTAATCTTTGACAGGGCCCCAGGCAACTTCTAGGATGCTAGCACCACTGTCAATTATTACACTCCTGAAGAGATAGATGGAACAGCTATACAAATATTTATATGTTACTTGTTATTTTTATGACTCTTATACTGAAAGAGAAAAATGCTGCAAATAAATCAAGAATTAATATGCTATTTTCCATAGTCTTTTAAAATGCTTGTCCATTTTAACCATCCACAAAATAGAAAAAACTGGAACTAGCCATTTTAAAATGGAAAGTTATAGTCTTTAAATGTATAGAATATTTTCTGAACTATTTTTACACATAATACTTCTATAAATAATATATATTTTTATTTTTAAAAAAGGCCTATATAAAGCTCCAATGAAAGTGTACCAGAGAAGTTATTTTCATCTTCAAAAATATATTATAAAATTCTATATTAGTCTAGCAGATTGGTGTTGAAACAAATGCTTGTAGTTTGGGGACTTTATTGTATGTGTAGTTTTAATTAATTTTAGAGTTTATAGTATATAATAAAAGACAATAGATTTAGAGATGAGGGAGCATTTTTTCAATGTACATTTTGTCTAAAATTTACTATAAACACCTTCAGGATTAAAAGATATGTGTGTTGAGATACCCACTGTTGTCTGCCAGCAGAAGTAGTCTTGGGCTCGAGTAGATGAACACACTCCTGGGACACAATAAAACAAGTTCATTTAGTTTAATAAAACAGAGAAGACAGCCAATAGGGTATACAAAGCAGAATAACAAACTTCTGGCTCTCACTTGGCACCTAGACATATGTGATCAAGAGAGGCGCAGCCAAGTGGACCAGACATTCCTCTCTTTAGGGCATGATCATCACTGGCATTCCTTTGCTGGTCACATAGCCCCTTCACAATGACTTCACTAACCCTTACCCTTTAGTTTAGCAGCATCCCATCAATTTATGACTACTCATCAATTTTAGATTATATATAATCAATGTCAACAACCAGATGACTATACAACTTCAAAGAAAGACAGGAAATACTGTTAACAAATCTATTCTAGTAAATTTGACAATTTAGCTACAGTGAGCCAATTCCTTGATAAGGGCAAACTTCCAAAACTCACCAAAGAAGTAAATAACCTGACTAGCCCTATACCTATTAAATAAATTTAATTTTTAACTTAAAAAAATCAAGAGATTAAAAAAAAATATATATATATATATATAAATCCAGTCCAAGACAAACACACTGGCAAGTCCTGCTAAATAGTTAAGAAATATATAATACACATTTTACGCAGCCTTTTCTAGGAGATAGAAGAGGAAGCATTATCCTAATATCAGAAGCAAATTAAGGCACTAGAATAAAACTACAGAACAATGACTTTCATTAATATAGAAAATCTTTAACAAAAATAGAAGAAACTCATTTTTGTTTCAACAGTTTCTAAAATTTTTCAGTATGATAGAGACATATATAAACATATTATATATATATATATATATATATATATATATATATATATATATATATTCTGTTTGTGTTGAGAGGGACAACAAATAAGCAGTGACAACCTAATAATGAGCATAACTTATTCTTAGATCTTGGTTTCTAAATGTTACTCTCCAAAAAAAGAACTAGGATTCCTTGACAAAATGGCTGATTTTAGTGCTAGGAAAAGGAAAACACATGATGAACATGGAGCCTTTTGTAGTGCCATAACTACTGTTCAAAAAGACAAAAAAAGGTTAGTGGAATGTCAAAAGGACACAGGAGCCAACCTCAGAAGAGCTCCCAGTGGCCAAAGTTGGAGCAATTAGAGCCACAAAGTAAATAATGTTTCAGTTCAGTTCAGTTCAGTCGCTCAGTCATATCTGACTCTTTGCGACCCCAGGAATTGCAGCACTCCAGGCCTCCCTGTCCATCACCAACTCCCGGAGTTTACCCAAACTCATCTCTATCGAGTCGGTGATGCTATCCAGCCTTCTCATCCTCTGTCATCCCATTTTCCTCCTTCCCCCAATCCCTCCCAGAATTAGAGTCTTTTCCAATGAGTCAACTCTTCTCATCAGGTGGCCAAAGTATTGGAATTTCAGCTTCAGCATCAGTCCTTCCAATGAACACCCAGGGCTGATCTCCTTTAGGATGGACTGGTTGGATCTCCTTGCAGTCCAAGGGACTCTCAAGAATCTTCTCTAACACCACAGTTCAAAAGCATCAATTCTTCAGTGCTCAGCTTTCTTCACAGTCCAACTCTCACATCCATACATGACCACTGGAAAAACCATAGCCTTGACTAGACGGACTTTTGTTTATTATAACTCAAAGAATAAAAATAAACACCCACACATCTTTGAAACCAAAAGTAAAATATACATGATTGAAAAAATGGAAAATTGGATAAAATGGGCATCATTATTTTATAAGAATTTCAAATAAAAATTAGAGAAGGCAGGTGATCCTAGAAAATCGCTGTTAGTACTCCTCAGTAATGAGTACTGCAGGTGAGATCTATTTATTAATATTTTATTAGCAAGTCAAACATTAGGGAGAAGCAAGATATTTGCATACCCTCAAATACTCTTTTCAAAAATATATAAATTCATGTGATTGTTTTAACATGTATTCACAAAATTGTTATTACCTCTCCTTCTGGTGGTATGTGTTAAATACAATTTCTTTGAAAGTTGGCTGGACTTAGAAAGTCACTCTAACAATTTGAGTATGGAAAGTGAAAAGTAGTGACTTTAGAGAAGAGAAACCTGGAAAACATTGTTAACATCACTAGTGATACATCATGGTGACATATACCCTCTGATATGACATGATAAGGGCACATCAACTTTTTGTAATCTTTCCACAAAAATTATAATCTAGTGTAATCATAGGAAAACTCAAATGAGAGACATTCTACAAAATATGACCACTAACATTCAAAATTGTCGGTCAACAAAAACTAGTTAAGCCAAAGAAACGGTCACAGATTAGAGAAAACTAAGGCAATAGCAAAATTAAGCTCAAAGCAGCCTTCTAGATTATATTCTGGGACAGAAATGGGACATGTGTGGAAAGACTGGGGAATTCTGAATAAAGTATGTTAGCTTCTTTTACAGTCCTGTACCAATGTTTAATTTTTAGTTTTGATAAATGAACTGTTTTTTGTAAGATGTTGACATTTAGAGAAGACGAGTGACTGGTACATAGGATTTCTCTCTATACTATCTTTGCAATTCTTTTGTGTATCTAAAATTATTTTAAAATTAAAATGTTTACAAACAAGGATAATAACAAAGATAACTTAACATGCAAAAGGGCAAAACTATGGGACAAAACACTATGAAGAACAGCAGACAGTAAGAATAGATTTTTATAAGTAATCTAGATAATACAATCATCATTATGCAGACTTTAGAATAAGCATGGTTAATATGACCGAAGAAATAAAGGAAAATATCAAAAATTTCACCAAAGACCGGAAACTATAAAAGAAGAACCAAATGCATATTTTAGAACTTGAAGCTACAAAAACCCAAATTAAAATCACCAAAGACCATGACATTACTTTTTGAGAAGATATTTCTCTACTTCTATTTTACTTGGATCTCCAGAGTATTTGGGAGAAGGCAATGGCACCCCACTCCAGTACTCTTGCCTGAATAATCCCATGGATGAAGGAGCCTGGTGGGCTGCAGTCCATGGGGGTCACACCGAGTCAGACACAACTAAAGCGACTTAGCAGCAGCAGCAGCCAGAGTATTTGAAATTGTTGATCAACTCTCTCTTTTAGCTCTTACTACTTCTCATCAATTTTCTCCTCCAACATCTTTTTGTTGACTTAATCTCTAAAATGTGTGCTTTAAAATGCTTCTCTTATGTATATTCATTTCTATATGCCCAAGATTTCCTGATTTGTTTCCTGAGTCATCCTACATAATTACTAATATGCTGCTTTTGAATGCAGATATTATTTACCACAAATTTGGCAAGTATTGATTTCTCAGAATTTTTCCCTTTCTTTTTTCTTGTTTCTTTTTCCAAAAAGTAATTAAGTTCCTTGAGGATTTGTGTTTCCCTGAAGCCCTAAAGCTTTTAATACAGTGATTTACACATAGTAGACATTCAAAACATGTTGATGAATACAGCTTATACAGGGAGACTTGTTATATTTTAGCACCACATTATTACAGTCTAAGAACAAATGCAAATATTCTTGGTATTTATGGCAATATCAGGCTTTCAAAATAAATCTTTAATCATCTTTTTCATTATGATGACACCATCTAATTAGAAATGACATACTTAGAAAACTAAAATGCCACTTTCAAAAATTCTGTATACAAAGCAGAATTTTTTGATTTATGGCCCTTAATTTCAAAGTTAAGTATGTTATTTTTCCCTTGTTATTATATTTCACTATTTTAATTATTGAATATGTTCAGAGATGGAAATGACTATGAAATGAAATGCCTTTTTTTTTTTTTTTATAAGCAACACCTGATTGTTTTGCTTTAGCAGGTATTTTGGGAATGGAACACAGTTGTTGTTTGTTTACAACCTATTTGTCCTCTGAATTACTGTGGATCCTCACTAAGCATCCACTTATGCAGCAGAGGAACTAATATTCCTGATGAGGGCAATAAATAAGGCAGTGTATGCTCCTAGTATAGAGTGTATGTAAGCAAAGTGAGAAAACTAATCAAGCTAACCAGACTGCGCAAAGATAAAATGAGATGAGGTACGTGAGACCACTTTTTAAATGGAAATTCAAGACACAGATGCAGGATAATAGACGCATAATTATTCTCATAGCTTCTATTTAATGATTTAAAAATATATAAAATGGTTTATTAAATATTACATATTTATAAACAATTTAGAGATATTTCATACTTGAGAAAACTCAAAGGAAAATAGCATTTCAGAATTTTTAGCACCTCAAAGCCAAACAAAAAGTGGGAGATATGAGCAAAAAAGGGTAAAGGGTAAAGATAATTCCCACACGTGAGAATACATATCCATGAAGTTGCAAAGCAAATTAGCACATGAATCATACTTGTATTATTATTATATAAGGCAAACAGAATCGAATTCTGGTGAGCTTAATGTATATAAGATATATATATATATATATATATATATATATATATGTTAAATTTGTATGCAGGTCAGGAAGCAACAGTTAGAACTGGACATGGAACAACAGACTGGTTCCAAATAGGAAAAGGAGTTCATCAAGGCTGTATATTGTCACCCTGTATATTTAACTTATATGCAGAGTACATCATTAGAAACATTGGACTGGAAGAAACACAAACTGGAATCAAGATTACCTGGAGAAATATCAACAACCTCAGATATGCAGATGACACCACCCTTATGGCAGAAAGTGAAGAGGAACTCAAAAGCCTCTTGATTTGAAAGTGAAAGTGGAGAGTGAAAAAGTTGGCTTAAAGCTCAACATTCAGAAAATGAAGATCATGGCATCCGGTCCCACCACTTCATGGGAAATAGATGGGGAAACAGTGGAAACAGTGTCAGACTTTATTTTTCTGGGCTCCAAAATCACTGCAGATGGTGATTGCAGCCATGAAATTAAAAGACGCCTACTCCTTGGAAGGAAAGTTATGACCAACCTAGATAGCATATTCAAAAGCAGACACACTACTTTGCCAACAAAGGTTCAACTAGTCAAGGCTATGGTTTTTCCTGTGGTCATGTATGGATGTGAGAGTTGGACTGTGAAGAAGGCTGAGTGCTGAAGAATTGACGCTTTTGAACTGTGGTGTTGGAGAAGACTCTTGAGAGTCCTTTGGACTGCAAGAAGATCCAACCAGTCCATTCTGAAGGAGATCAGCCCTGGGATTTCTTTGGAAGGAATGATGCTAAAGCTGAAACTCCAGTCCTTTGGCCACCTCATGTGAAGAGTTGACTCATTGGAAAAGACTCTGATGCTGGGAGGGATTGAGGGCAGGAGGAGAAGGGGACGACAGAGGATGAGATTGCTGGATGGCATCACTGACTTGATGGATGTGAGTCTCAGTGAACTCTGGGATTTGGTGATGGACAGGGAGGCCTGGTATGCTGCGATTCATGGGGTCGCAAAGAGTCAAACACTACTGAGTGACTTATCTGATCTGATCTGATCTGATGTTAAATTCCACTGTGTTCATTGGCCATATGTAATCCACCACTTTGTATTTCTCCACTGAAAGACGAACAGCATTTTCAGAGCTCTTTAAATGTTAGAAATGATGATCTGAGGTTATAGACTGGTAATACTTTTTTCAGTATTGTGAATTCAAAAGCAATCATTTGAGTAGATCTTCAAATCTATATCTGAGATTAAATTATAAGGTAGGTAGGGCCAGTTGGCTTTTTTTAAAGAAATTGACCCATATATATCTTATGTATATGTCCTTGCCTTTTCTTCTTGCCATGTACATTTCCCTGTATTAATGTCTATTAGATTGTCAATCTTTATTTAAGCAGCTGCCCCTTAACAAGGTTTAGAATCACAGGATTATAGGAAGTATATTTGATTAAAAACATGTCAGCACAATTTTAATTTCCTCCATAATTTAACCCTCCATTCATGTGGCTTCAAAGTATTAAAGATCTCCAAGACTTTGTTTTACATTATGACCCACCTCAGAAAGATTGGAGAACAGCATGGCAATCCACTCCAGTATTCTTGCCTAAGAGCAGGCGGCTGCAGCGGCAGGGAGGAGCTACCCACGCCAGAGGCCGGGGGCGGAGGCTGGGAGGAGCAACCCCGAGTCCAAGGAGTGGTGGCTGCGCAGGCGCAGGAGGGCCTAGAGGTCAGGCCCACGTTGAAGGTCAGGAAGGGCAGCAGTGAGGAGATACCCATTATCCAAGGTAAGGAGCAGTGAGCTGCACTTTGCTGGAGCAGCCATGAAGAGATATTCCACGCCCAAGTTAAGAGAAACCCAAGTAAGATGGTAGGTGTTGCAAGAGTGCATCAGAGGGCAGACACACTGAAACCATACTCACAGAAAACTAGTCAATCTAATCACACTAGGACCTCAGCCTTGTCTAACTCAATGAAACTAAGCCCAAGATGGGCGGGTCATGGTGAAGAGATCTGACAGAATGTGGTCCACTGGAGAAGGGAATGGCAAACCACTTCAGTATTCTTGCCTTGAGAACCCCATGAACAGTATGAAAAGGCAAAATGATAGGATACTGAAAGAGGAACTCCCCAGGTCAGTAGGTGCCCAATATGCTACTGGAGATCAGTGGAGAAATAACTCCAAAAAGAATGAAGGGATGGAGCCAAAGCAAAAAGAACACCCAGCTGTGGATGTGGCTGGTGATAGAAGCAAGGTCTGGTGCTGTAAAGAGCAATATTGCATAGGAACCTGGAATGTTAGGTCCATGAATCAAGGCAAATTGGAAGTGGTCAACAAGAGATGGCAAGAGTGAATGTCAACATTCTACAAATCAGCGAACTAAAATGGACTGGAATGGGTGAATTTAATTCAGATGACCATTATATCTACTACTGCGGGCAGGAATCCCTTAGAAGAAATGAAGTAGCCATCATGGTCAACAAAAGAGTCTGAAATGCAGTACTTGGATGCAATCTCAAAAACGACATAATGATCTCTGTTCATTTCCAAAGCAAACCATTCAGTATCAGAGTATTCCAAGTCTATGCCCCAACCAGTAATGCTGAAGAAGCTGAAGTTGAACAGTTCTATGAGGACCTACAAGACTTTTTAGAACTAACACCCAAAAAAGTGTCCTTTTCATTATAGGGGACTGGAATGCAAAAGTAGGAAGTCAAGAAACACCTGGAGTAAAAGGCAAATTTGGCCTTGGAATACAGAATGAAGCAGGGCAAAGACTAATAGAGTTTTGCCAAGGAAATGCACTGGTCATAGCAAACACCCTCTTCCAACAACACAAGAGAAGGCTCTACACGTGGACATCACCAGATGGTCAACACCGAAATCAGACTGATTATATTCTTTGCAGCCAAAGATGGAGAAGTTCTATACAGTCAACAAAAACAGGACCAGGAGCTGACTGTGGCTCAGATCATGAACTCCTTATTACCAAATTCAGACTGAAATTGAAGAAAGTAGGGAAAACCACTAGACCATTCAGGTATGACCTAAATCAAATCCCTTATGATTATACAGTGGACGTGAGAAATAGATTTAAGGGCCTAGATCTGATAGAGTGCCTGATGAACTATGGACTGAGGTTCCTGACATTGTACAGGAGACAGGGATCAAGACCATCCCCATGGAAAAGAAATGCAAAAAAGCAAAATGGCTGTCTGGGGAGGCCATTACAAATAGCAGTGAAAAGAAGAGAAGCGAAAAGCAAAGGAGAAAAGGAAAGATATAAGCACCTGAATGCAGAGTTCCAAAGAATAGCAAGGAGAAATAAGAACGCCTTCTTCAGCAATCAATGCAAATAAATAGAGGAAAACTATAGAATGGGAAAGACTAGAGATCTCTTCAAGAAAATGAGAGATACCAAGGGAACATTTCATGCAAAGATGGGCTCCAGAAAGGACAGAAATGGTATGGACCTAACAGAAGGAGAAGATATTAAGAGGTGGCAAGAATACACAGAAGAACTGTACAAAAAAAGATCTTCATGACCCAGGTAATCATGATGGTGTGATCACTCATCTAGAGCCAGACATCCTGGAATGTGAAGTCAAGTGGGCCTTAGAAAGCATCACTATGAACAAAACTAGTGGAGGTGATGGAATTCCAGTGGAGCTATTTCAAATCCTGAAAGATGATGCTGTGAAAGTGCTGTACTCCATATGCCAGCAAATTTGGAAAACTCAGCAGTGGCCACAGTACTGGAAAAGGTCAGTTTTCATTCCAATCCCAAAGAAAGGCAATGCCAAAGAATGCTCAAACTACCGCACAATTGCACTCATCTCACACGCTAGTAAAGTAATGCTCAAAATTCTCCAAGCCAGGCTTCAGCAATATGTGAACCATGAACTTCCTGATGTTCAAGCTGGTTTTAGAAAAGGCAGAGGAACCAGAGATCAAATTGCCAACATCCGCTGGATTATGGAAAAAGGAAGAGAGTTCCAGAATAACATCTACTTTTGTGTTATTGACTATGCCAAAGCCTTTGACCGTGTGGATCACAACAAACTGTGGAAAATTCTGAAAGAGATGGGAATCCCAGATCACCTGACCTGCCTCTTGAGAAATTTGTATGCAGGTCAGGAAGCAACAGTTAGAACTGGACATGGAACAACAGACTAGTTCCAAATAGGAAAAGGAGTACGTCAAGGCTGTATATTGTCACCCTGATTATTTAACTTATATGCAGAGTACATCATGAGAAATGCTGGGCTGGAAGAAGCACAAGCTGGAATCAAGATCTCCGGGAGAAATATCAATAACCTCAGGTATGCAGATGACACCACCCTTATGGCAGAAAGTGAAGAGGAATTACAAAGCCTCTTGATGAAAGTGAAAGTGGAGAGTGAAAAAGTTGGCTTAAAGCTCAACATTCAGTAAATGAAGATCATGGCATCCGGTCCCATCACTTCATGGGAAATAGATGGAGAAACAGTGGAAACAGTGTCAGACTTTATTTTTCTGGGCTCCAAAATCACTGCAGATGGTGACTGCAGCCATGAAACTAAAAGACTCTTATTCCTTGTAAGGAAAGTTATGACCAACCTAGATAGCATATTCTGTAGAAGGCAATGGTACCCCACTCCAGTACTCCTGCCTGGAAAGTCCGATGAACAGAGGAGCCTGGTAGGCTGCAGTCCATAACGTCTCTGAAGGTCGGACACGACTGAGTGACTTCACTTTCACTTTTCACTTTCATTCATTGGAGAAGGAAATGGCAACCCACTGCAGTGTTTTTGCCTGGAGAATCCCAGGGACGGGGGAGCCTGGTGGGCTGCCATCTGTGGGGTCACACAGAGTCGGACACAACTGAAGTGACTTAGCAGCAGCAGATAGCATATTCAAAAGCAGAGACATTACTTTGCCAACAAAGGTCCGTCTAGTCAAGGCTATGGTTTTTGCTGTGGTCATGTATGGATGTGAGAGTTGGACTGTGAAGAAAGCTGAGCACTGAAGAATTGATGCTTTTGAACTGTGGTGTTGGAGAAGACTCTTGAGAGTCCCTTGGACTGCAAGGAAAATAAAAGGAAGAGAGTCCATTCTGAAGGGGATCAGCCCTGTGATTTCTTTGGAAGAAATGATGCTAAAGCTGAAACTCTAGTTCTTTGGCCACCTCATGCAAAGAGTTGACTCATTGGAAAAGACCCTGATGCTGGGAGGGATTGGGGGCAGGAGAAGGGGACAACAGAGGATAAGGTGGCTGGATGGCATCACTGCCTCGATGGACGTGAGTCTGAGTGAACTCTGGGAGTTGGTGATGGACAGGGAGGCCTGGTGTGCTGCGATTCATGGGGTCGCAAGGAGTTGGACAGGACTGAGAGACTGAACTGAACTAAACTGAACTGATTCTTGCCTGGAGAATCCCATGGACAGAGGAGGGTGGTAGGCTACAGTCCATGGGCTTGTGTAGAGTCGACACGACTGAAGAGACTTAGCAAGCACAGCAAGTATACAATGGAAAAATGAATTCCATAATTTTAGTGTCAAGCCTTTTCATGTTAGCCACAATATCCGTTCACAGCTTTATAATGATGTGTCAACATCAGTTTGACTACCTTTTATTTTCTTGGTGATCTTCAAAAGTTGAATATGAAACATGAATAATTTAACAAGTCTTCTTTCTTTTCTCATCCAGATATTCTAAAGTTTGTAAATCCAAATAAGTTTTTACCTTTACCATGAAAGTGAAAGTGTTAGTCACTCAATCACATCTGACTCTTTGCGACCTCATGGACTGTAGCCATCCTTCTTTTAAGGATATTTTCTTTGAGAGCGGCCTCTCATAAATACATCCAGCTAAAACTGCCTAAATAATGTACGTTACAGTTGTACCCAAACTCCTTTTTTTTTTCATGTGCTTTAACTTGTAAGACACTTCTCTTCTGGATTTTATTGGGACTTCAACTGTTTTTAGAGACCTGGAAATATTCTAAGGGGAGATAGAGAGACATAAAACTCTATAAGAAAAGAGCCATACATTTGGAGTAAAATGTGTTTGCCTCTTATCTATGAAACATTTAGCCATGTTAACTTATCCAAATACTTAGATTCTATCAAACAACTTCTTTAGATATGATAAATACTTTGCAGATAACGTGAAAGTGAAGTTGCTCAGTCGTGTCCGACTCTTTGCAATCCCATGGGCTGTAGCATACCAGGCTCCTCAGTCCATGGAATTTTCCAGGCAAGAATACTGGAGTGGGTTGCCATTTCCTTCTCCAGGTGATCTTCCCAACCCAGGGATTGAACCCAGTTCTCCCCCATTGCAGGCAGATTCTTTGCCAGCTGAGCCACCAGGGAAGCCCTGCAGATAAAGAAAATGTAATTTATTCCTTTTGCATAAATCACTATTTTAATAAGCATATAAAGTACAAATAGGAAAGCATTTTAAATTGTAGAAGCCCACAGTACATATGGTAATATGTTAATAGGCTGCCTGATTGTATATATGTCTATAGTTTGCCTATGTAAAAAAATCACAGGTGGATAAAATTGGGCATTAAATGTAAAATTATAGAATAGTCAGGGCCCTATATAAATTAGTTTATATTGAATTATCCCAAAGGCAAGAAGCACATTAACTAAATTCCATCCTTTTAGGAGTGCTAACCACCTTGCCATGAATTGTATTATTAATTTGTAGTTAAAATAATGCAAAGATGCAAAGTTGGATAATTTCATTTCAAATGTGAAGCAAAATATAACTAACAAAGGAAATGCATGTGCCAATTAACAATTATTTTCATGTTAGGAATTCTATCTTTGTGTTCATTTAAAAACAGGAAAATTTTTGTGGATCTAATTAAAAACTTTATTGTGATATGAACTTGATCAGAGGTAAGATAAAGAATGCAAATCTTTAGATTAAAACATTATGTTTTTCTGCATTTTTGACCCTCATGCCTTCTATATTTTCTAATTTTTGAGTGGAAAAGTGAAAATGCATCTTCAGGCTTAAAAGAAATTCATGTGGTATTACATATGACTTCAATACTTTCTAGTATGTGTTTCTAGGAATGTTGTAAAATGTACAGATTTATTTAAAAGTAAACAGATGTTTAGAAAAATAAATAAATGCATTAATGAGTTTTATACACAGACATTGCATCAAAATTAATTGCATATAGGGATTGAATGTCAAAATTCTATAGAGAAAAAAGAAGAGTAAAATAGACTATGTATAAATATCTCAGCTTAGCCTAGAGTGGATGCTGATTCTAAATAATGTCTCTATAACTTCTAGAGTCTCTGTTTTCTGCCTTCAACCTACAAAAATTAAAGCAATGTGAGGATTAATTCAAATAATAGTAATATAGCCTATCAAAATGTTAGAAAATAATGTCTAAAATTGTGAAGCAAACTTCTTTCTGAATAAGAAAACAACAATATCAACATTTTATATATTAGGTTTTATGTAGTTGATAAAACAATATGAAGATATACATGTGTTGTTGCTTCATTTGGAATACTGCCAATAAATTAAATTTTTGTCTTATCTCTGTCTTATCTACATTTCCAAGTTACTTAAAAATCCTTGCTAATAAATAAAATTATAGAAGCTTAATGGGCTTCCCTGGTAGCTCAGATGGTAAAGAGTCTGCCTGCCAATCCAGGAGATGCAGTTTCAATCCCTGGGTTGGGAAGATCCCCTGGAGGAGAGCATGGCAACCCACTCTAGCATTCTTGCCCAGAGAATCCCCATGGACAGAGGAACCTGGAGGGCAATAGTCTACGAGGTCACAAAAAGTTGAACAGGACTGAGCAACTAAGCACAGCACAGCATAGAAACTAATACATATTTGTAAATTTATCATTTACACATAGTGGATGACGTTTAAAATTGTGTGATACAAAAATCACCTGAATATTCTTTTCCACTGTAAGCTACACATTAAGCACACATTTTGAAATATATTATCATATCACCATCAACAGAAAGTCTCTTCATGTGAAAACACTATTTAATGGCTATGTAGGAAATTTGTGTCTTTGAGGAAAGTACTTTATGCCTTTCAGGCAACTAGATAAACTAGGTGACACAGTGTATTATGTCATCAAATAATGACTGATTTCAATATTATTTTTATTTTATTTGCACATGCAAAGAAACTATATTCTTCATTCTTTTAAAAATTAGACCAGCTATCAAAAAACATTTATATTTAGATCAAATCTTGATTTTGAAATTATTTGGGTATAATTTCATTTTATAGAGTGTTCTAGGCTATGCTTGTCTACTAAAGGCTGCCTGTATTAGAGTATAAAGATGTGGATAAGATGCGCAAGTTGTATTATTGATCAGAGAAGGACTGAATGTGATAGACACACATGATGTCAGTTATCAGAGAAACCCATGCTGAGGCAGGGTAGGGCATTATTATTAGTTGTCACTGTGGCTTATAAACCTATAGGGGACTGTGAGAATTTCCTCCTTGGAGAAGATGGAGCACATATACAATTTTCAAAAACCTCACAATTGGCTCCAATATTTCTACACAGTGCATCAATGCCCTAGAGCAGTGGTACCAACCTTTTTTGCATCAGAGAGCAGTTTCATGGAAGACAATTTTTCCATGGGCCAGGGTGGGGGATAATTTCAGGATAATTCAGGTACATTATATTTACTGTGCCATTATTTCTATTATTACATCAGCTTGGATCTTCAGGCAGTAAATCCTGAAGTTCGGGACTCCCCCAGAACACTGTATCTCAAACTTTAATGAGAGTTAGATCACTTTGAGGGCATGGGAGAATATAGATTTTTACCTACTCCCAGTGCTCTATTTCAGTAGTTCTATGGGGACTTAGTTTACATTTCAACCATATTCTAGGTGCTGTTGATGTGGTTGCCTTGGGCCTCACACTTTGACACAACCACTTTCGAAGGTACCGTTTCTCCCAAGCATGCCATTCATGGGAGACCTTGTCAAGGGTGAGGGAAAGTATTCCCTCCATTGGTGACTTTACTGTCTGGATCTTCAAGTAATGTTAATATTAGACACACAGCCTGCATTTTTATAAACTAGAAATATAAAGGACACAATCTTTACATTTCTTTAAACTTAGCATATATTATATACTAGACAAATGAATACTAAAGTGGATAAGCTGGGGTCTTTTGACCCAAAATCACTGCAGATGGTGACTGCAGTCATGAGATTAGAAGATACTTGCTCCTTGGAAGAAAAGCTATGACAAACCTAGACAGCATATTAAAAAGAAGAGACATTACTTTGCCAACAAAGGCCCATATAGTCAAAGCTATGGTTTTTCCCACAGTCATGTATGGATATGAGGGTTGGACCGTAAAGAAGGCAAAGCACTGAAGAACTGATCCTTTTGAACTGTGGTGTTGGAGAAGACCCTTGAGAGTCCCTAGGACTGTAAGATCAAACCAGTCAATTCTAAAGGAAATCAACCCTAAAGATTCACTGGAAGGACTGATAATAAAGCTGAAGCTCCAATACTTTAACCACCTGATGCCAAGAGCTGACCCATTAGAAAAGACCCTGATGATGGGAAAGATTGAAGGCAGGAGGACAAGGGAATAGCAGAGGCCAAGACAGTTGGATGGCATCACTGACTTGATGGACATGAGTTTGAGCAAGCTCTGGGAGATTGTAAAGGACAGGGAAGCCTGGTGTGCTTCAATCCATAGGGTTGCAAAGAGTTGAACATCACTGAGTGACTGAACAACAAAATCTAGTTCAAATTAGTTGGGTTATAAAGAAATAAAAGCTGGTAAGCTTGTGGTAAAGAGATCTTCAGAGAGGATACAGAACACAAAGGAAAAGCAACTAGTGCAACATGAAATCTGTCAGAAAAGACTTTCAGAAGGAGCTGGCTCAAGGGTTATGTCTTGAAAGATGGATAGATATTATGTGTGTCATAGCAAAGTATTTTCAACAATGGAACACTCTATAATGTAATCTAATCCATTTTTCTAATATGTATGAAAAAGGAAGACAAACGTAAGTTTATTATTATTATTTGGTCACTAAATGATTTGTGCCCTGTTTTTTTTTCTTTATGATTTTGCTTCATTCTGAATACAAATTTTTATTTATTTTTTGTTGTTGTTGAGCATATATTTGTATTTCCAGACTAATTTTCATTTAATTTAAAAATTTGCATTTCGTTGATTCAGACTGGGAAAAACTGCCCCTTCAAAAGTTTCAGGTAAATTCTAGGTGTTTGCCAATGCTAAAAAGAAATGTAAATATAAACACAAACATACATACCTCCTCCGATAAGAATAGTGGAACACAGGGAGGATACAGACATGGGGGAAGGGGTTTCTTATAGCTCTGTGCTTTATAGATAGAGGAGTTAGAATGAGGGCAAGACTGGCCTGCTTTAGAAGAAAAAAAAAATCTTACAATATTGCAAGAATAATTTCTGCCAATTCTGTTTCCTCCCATCCCCCTTAGGAGCATGAAGAGATGTCTTGTATAGAGGAAAGAAAGCATAAATAGCTACTAACTAGAAAGAACTGTTTATGAAATATTTAGTGGGGCCATACTTGTTGGGATGAAGTCAATTTGAATTTAAAACAATTGTTCTTAAACATTCCAATATGTAATATTTAATTGCCTTAACAATGAGAGAAAAGAAAAATCATTCCAGGCAGAGAAACTAACATATATAGCAGCACTTAAACATAAATCTGAATGAGAAACAAATGCAAGCAGTTGTTTTCCCTGGGACATAAAATTAAGATGTAAATAATGATGGAGTAAAGTAACTTATGTATCACTCATTGATACACTGAAAACTTTCTTTGTGTTTGGGTTGTGTGTGTGTGTGTGATAATCCATATAATGCAGTAGTATAGAGGTATTAAGAATACTATGTTTGTCATAAGATTTAAAAGTCACTTTTGTTGAAATAAACATACATTTAGTTTGTAAGATTGTTTATGAGGTTAATTCATCATATATTTATTAGGAATGCTACGTGTGTCAGATGCTATTTCTGAGTACTGATGATACAGTGTTAATTCTTGGCCTTAATCAAGACTATATTCTATATCAGTGAGATTAAAAAAGAAGAGATATATATTTTAACATAATTAATCATGTATATAATGGGATAAATACATCTGGAATATCTGAAGTCTTTTCATAATATTAATTAAAAAAAAAAAAAACAGTGGGAAATTATCTGATGAAGGACACCATAACTAAAAAAACACTCAGGGAATAAGAGAAAAGTAATGGAAACCAGGGTTGTATAATGCAAATGTTCCCAATATATAAAGAGTTTTGATAGGATGTATAAAATAAGAAAGTAAAATTTAGTGTAAGATACTATTTTAAAAGATGATAGAATTGAAATACAGTTTGTAAGTACAACTCTCATAATTTTCAAAGACTGACTTTCACATTGAGTGAAAGAGTCAACACTTGGATCATATTAATTTTAAACATACTCTTAGAGGATTTTCCTCAAAACTATATTTTTGTCTTGTTTCTTCTCTGTTTCATGCAGTCTGTTGTTCAATTTCCTGTTGATCAATGCCCGGAAAATAGACTTTGCCCTTTAGAGAATTTTACACCTCTCTGCATATATTGAGAGAGTTGGTTAAAAGGCAATGTTTCTTATCTACCCTTTGCAGATATTCTCAATGTGCTATTTACTTATCCAAATATTTCTTTTCTAATTTAAGATTCCTTATGCATATCACAGTGATTTTTTTCCCCTAACACACCTAGTTCTCTTATATATATATATATATAACTTAGCACCAACTTGCTGGTGCTAAGTTGCTTCAGTCATGTCTGACTCTGTGCGACCCCATAGACGGAAGCCCACCAGGCTCTCCTGTTCCTGGGATTCTCCAGGCAAGAATACTGGAGTGGGTTGCCATTTCCTTCTCCAATGCATGAAAGTGAAAAGTGAAAGAGAAGTCGCTCAGTCGTGTCTGACTCTTAGCGACCCTGTGGTCTGCAGCCTACCAGGCTCCTCCGTCTGTGGGATTTTCCAGGCAAGAGTACTGGAGTGGGGTGCCATTGCCTTCTCCATATACATATATAGTACCAGTCACTAAATAAAAAATGATAGATTATGCCAAACTCTATTAACTCTCATTAGTGTAAGCAGTGGCACTTAATTTATTCTGGCACTTAACTTATACTGGCTTGCTAAGTTTTACTACTAATTTTAAAATCATAACAAAACAGTTTCTCGGTTAACTAGGAAAGCAAACACGATTCACAATTATAAATTTAAACATAAGGATATTCTTATTTCTTAATGAAAGCATTAATGAAAAATTTAAAAGTTTTCTAAGAAAACTAACAAATTTATGGATAATTATATATAAAAAGAAGAAACATGTTCTCCACATAGAAGAAAGTAAGTATGATTAATGAGAACAATGAATGTCTCAGTGATAACAAAATACTATTTTTTTTCCCTCTACATAGTCTGAAACAAAACTATTAAAAAAAAGAAGTTAGGCCCTGAATATTGCCTATCAATAAAATGAAAATGTAGAACATTTCTGATATAAAACTTTGGTCATTTAACTAAAACTTGTAATACTTCTACTCATTTCACAAAACATTAAATTATACCATTTAAAAAGTGAAAAGTATAAAAGATATATGTATCTATAGTGTCTATGAGACTCTAAATTGATTAAACTTTCTAAAAAAGCAAATTAACATGGAAATATCATTTGACTGAGTAACCTATATTTCTTGTAAGATAACTTCTAGAAAAGTTAGAATTGCTGACAGTATCAAAAAAAGCATAAATATTGTCGTGAATAATAACATTATTGTATACGGCAGGAACTGGGCTATGTGTTTTATATATAAGTCATGGAAATAGACATTTTAGTTTCATATTTTAAGTGTGCAGCTTATTAGCTATATGTATTGACCCAAAACTATAATCTCTATGAAATTTACTATGTCCGTCCCTAAAATGTGATGATAATAACAAATATCAAGAAGTGTTGTTGTGTAAATGAAATGAAACAATACTCATGGAAACACCCAGCAAAAAAAGTTATTTCTCTTTTATTAGTATTTCTGATTTATAGACTTAGGCTGGAGCCTGGTTAATTTTTAAAAAGCAATAGTTTTTATAAGTATATTTTATAAGTCTTTAAAAGTATTTTTAAAGATTTGCTGCCACTTGAAATGTTAAGACCAAAACATATTTCAAAAGAAGCCATTTGCTAGGGATTACTTGATGGGAAATTATATAAGCAGTATATTAGCTCATAAAAATGCTAACATAATTCAGTCAGTACCAAATGTGTGTCTGAATAGAGAGAGAAGAGAAAAAGAAAACACTAAAGAAAGCCAAATCTTGAAAAATGTCTCCTATGATTACAAATGTTCAAGACATGGATAAAATACTTCAAAAAGCAACCGAATGCTGACTGCAATTACTAGTTTTTTGTTCTTTTTCCTTGAATCTCAGAAGATTAAGAACTTGAAAGATGAAACTTCATAATACAAGAGAATGTAATTGAGACAATAGGCAGGGAAAAATACAGATAAAAGGCAAGATGATTTAGACCAAATGTAAGTCTCTCTCTTGAATTACTAAGGTGAGTCAAGCAAGAACAGGGAGTTTACACCTGAAACTCTAACAGAGAAAATAAATGGAGAAATACTTTTTTAACTCATTATATGACCTTGTTGCTTCCTACAAATAAGAACTGTAGGAGGAAGTCATTTTACTGGCTGTGACAGGTATTCTTTATTCCAGTTTTTGGCGTAGATGTTATCCTAAAGTGAGTGGCATATAACAAAAATCATTTTGTGTGGGGTAGGCATTCTAATAATGTGATCTGGGTAGACTCGTCTTTGTTTCCTATCTCCATTCGCACTCCTCTGGTAGCAGTATATGGTGACTCTACAAATGTTTGCAGCTTAGAAACATCTGGCCCATCTGGAAAGCATCAGCTCTTTCTATGAGGTGATGAATACAACAGAGGGTGAGAATTATCTGGATACTCATTCACATGTCATCTAGGCTGAGATGATGTGTAGACCAGGATCAGCTAAGAATGTCTATTTACATGTTTCCTCTCCATATAACTTGAGGTCTCTTACAGTATGGTGACCACTAAATGTTTGAGTTTTCTGTGTAATGGCTAGGGCTCCAAGAACAGAGCAAAGGCTGAAGGTTTAAATGACTAGAATATAGAATTCACCTCCTCTTGGGAGGACAGTACAAAATGTAGTCATATTTCAAAATCACAGTACCGCTGGTGCTCCATACCACAGCCCCTCAGTCCACCTCTGACCTCAGCTTTATGTGCAGTGGGCTGTTCCCTTATTTGCTGCTAGCAGTCTGTCTGTTAAGTTCTTATCTGGTGCTGTAGCTGCTCTAGTTCTCTGCTTTTCTCTTCCCTCCTCATCTGTTTTTGTGGTCTGGGTGCAGATCTTTAGGTATATTATATGTATTATCTTTCACTAATCCTGGGGAAATTGTTTATTTACAAATAATAATAAGTTAAGCTTGTTCATATCAGGGAAAATCAAATTAAGCAAATGAATAAGTGGATAATTCTCTTAATTGATTCAACATGTCCCCAGCAAGACTGGGCTCCAGTTGCACACAGTGGTAACCAGCTTACTGATTCCATCTGTATTGGTTTCTGGCTTTCTCGGTTGCATGTCCTTCACTTTCTTGTGTTTTTGCAACTTTCTCAAATGAACAACCCACAGACAAGTTGAGATCTTGGTTATATTTTTGGGCAAGGGGTAAAAAGGTAGAAATCAATCTCATTTATGAATGAATATAGATGTCAAAATACTAAAATAAAACAGAACAAATATAAGAAACCATATCACATAATACATTGTCAAAAAGTGGCTTACTCTTTACGAATGCAAAAGACTTATGTTTTATTGAAGTAATCAATGCTCCCTAAAACTTTTAGCTCCAGGGACTGGTTTTGTTGACAACAATTTTTCTGCGGACCAGGGGTGGGGGATGATTCCAGCACATTACATTTTTAATTCATTTTATTTCTATTATTGTTACATCCACACCACCTCAGATCATTAGGCCTTAGATCCCAGAGGTTCAGAACCCCTGAATAAATGGCATCCAATAAACTATATAGACGTAAAGTGTACAATTTTATATATTAACTCTTAGAATTGTCAGTATAATTAAGATAATTTAAAAAGCCATCATTCCCAAAGTTTCCTTGTGCCCTATTTTTATCTAATTTATCATATTAGTGAAATATAAAATTATAAAGAAGTCTTATTTAAAATTATGCAATTGAAAAAAATCTACCTGACAAGAGTAAATATGAATGTGGATTAAATAAAGGGATGAGAGAATAACATAAGAATGTAAGCTGGTAAAACTACCTTGGAAAACAATCTTCCGTTATTTTTAATATGAAACATGAACAGAATTTATGACTTCATGATCCCCTTTTGTTCTATGTCCCAATAAACACATACATACACATATGCTATATGCTCATGATAGCGTAGTTTTTGCAACAAAGCTCTCCTTCAAAAAGAGAATGGCTAAAAGCAAAAGAATATTACAGAGAAGTGAAAATGAGCTATGCCGCTGCTGCTGCTAAGTCGCTTCAGTCATGTCCGACTCTGTGCGACCCCATAGACGGCAGCCCACCAGGCTCCCCCGTCCCTGGGATTCTCCAGGCAAGAACACTGGAGTGGGTTGCCATTTCCTTCTCCAAAAATGAGCTATAGCACCACCTTAAACAATAGTATAGCATTGCTAATGGAGAGTCCACCCAATCTGATGGGTCATGTCATGAAGACTGCAGAGTCCACAACAAATAAAATTTCACCTGAATATAATCAGTTCTTTAATCCTAACTTCCTTTTTCTTGGAAATACAAGAGAATGAAGATCAGTTTAATAATATCTCAAGTACACAGACAAATCCAGACTATGTTACCTTCTGTAAGACAACAATACTGTCTTAAAAAAGTAATACCATGAAGAAAACATAAGAGGGTGATCTGTTTCTAGATTAAAGAAGGCTAAAGAGATATCAGCATACAGTGCATGCACACTGAAAAAAGCTGAAGCATTTTTGAGATAGTTATGAAAATATTAATATGGGCTGAATACTAATCATTCAAGGCAATTTTAATTTTCTTTTGCTTAATAGTATTCTTTATTTAGAACATATTTCTAATTTTTTACAGGTGCATGCTCAATTTTTGCTTTATTGATGTATGGATCTTGGTTGTATGTATCAATAATTTGTTTTGCTTCATCATGCAGCAAATGGGACAATGTGTTAAAAACTAATTGTAACTGATGTACATATAGATATTCATTGACATTTTATGAATTTAAATGTTGTAAGATAAATTTTTTAATTATAAATACATTTAAATTATTATTTTAAAAATTAAAATAAATATTCCTTTCTCTAGGTCTCTATCATTTTTCACTTTGGTGTCAGATTTCTTTTACTCACACACAGATCTGATTAAGCTATTTATTTCTCAAGGCTTAATTTAAATAGCAGTGTTCTGAGAAGCTTCACTTAACTTCCCAGGAATAATCCATTGTTTTGGATTGTTTTGGTTTTGATGATCCCCTATATGATTTGCCATAATAACTATACAGTTGATATTCTATCTTAGCCTAAGTGTTATTCAGTTTTTTATCACTCTTTCTGAACCCTGATATATTTTTGTATGTAACTGAACTGATGAGATTTAGACTGCTCAGTGCAGTTCAGTTGCTCAGTTGTGTTGGACTTTTTGCAATCCCAAGGAGTGCAGCACACCAGGCTTCCCTGTCCATCAAATTCCATGTACATCCAGTCGGTGATGCCATCTAACCATCTCATCTGCTGTCATCCACTTCTCCTCCTGCCTTCAATCTTTCCCATTATCAGGGTCTTTTCCAATGAGACGGTTCTTCACATCAGGTGGCCAAAGTACTGGAGCTTCAGCATCAGTCCTTCTGATGAATATTCAGGACGGATTTCATGTAAGAATTGACTGGTTTGTTCTTGCAGTCTAAGGGAATCTCAAGAGCCTTTTCCAACGCCACAGTTCAAGAGCATCAATTCTTTGCCGCTCAGTTTTCTTTATGGTCCAACTCTGACATCCGTACATTACTTCTGGAAAAACCATAGCTCTGACTAGATGGACCTTTGTAGGCCAAGTATGTCTCTGCTTTTCAATACACTGTCTAGGTTGGTCATAGCTTTTCTTCCCAGGAGCAACCGTCTTTTAATTTCATGGCTGCAGTCACCATCTGCAATGATTTTGGAGCCCAAGAAAATAAAACCATTCACTGTTTCCATTGTTTCCCCATCTATTTGCCATGCAGTGATGGGACCAGATGCCATGATCTTTGTTTTTTGAATGTTGAGTTCTAAGTCAGCCTTTTCCCTCTCCTCTTTCACTTTCATCAAGAGCCTCTTTAGTTACTCTTGGCTTTCTGCCATAAGGGAGGTGTCATCTGCATATCTGAGATTATTGATATTTCTCCTGGAAATCTTAGTTTCAGTTGTGCTTTACCAGCCCAGCATTTCTCATGTTGTCCTCTGCAAATAAGTTAAATAAACAGGGTAACAATATAAAGCGTTGACATACTCCTTTTCCAATTTGGAACCAGTCTATTTTTCCATGTACAGTTCTAACTGTTGCTTTTTGACCTGCATACAGATTTCTCAGGAGGCAGGTAAGGTGGTCTGGTATTCTCATCTCATTAAGAATTTTCCATAGTTTGTTGTGATCCACAGAGTCAAAGGCTTTGATGTAGTCAATAAACAGAAGTAGATGTTTTTCTGAACCTCTGTTGCTTTTTCTATGATCCAGCAGATGTTGGCAATTTGATCTCTGGTTCCTCTGCCTTTTCTAAATCCAGCTTGAACATCTGGAAGTTCTCAGTTCACATAATGTTGAAGCCTGGCTTGAAAAATTTTGAGCATTACTTTGCTAGTGTGTGAAAAGAGTGTAATTGTGCGGTAGTTTGAACGTTCTTTGGCATTGTGTTCTTGGGGATTGGAATGAAAACTGACCTTTTCCAGTCCTGTGGACACTGCTGAGTTTTCCAAATTTGCTGGCATATTGAGTGCAGCACTTCCACAACATAATCTTTTAGGATTTGAAGTAGCTCAGCTGAAATTCCATCACCTCCACTAGCTTTTTTTGTAGTGATGCTTCCTAAGGTCCACTTGACTTCACATTCCGGGATGTCTGGCTCTAGGTGAGTGATCACACCATCATGATTATCTGGGTCATGAAGATCTTTTTTGTGTAGTTCTTCTGTGTATTCTTGCCACCCCTTCTTAGCATATTCTGCTTTTGTTAGATCCATACCATTTCTGTCCTTTATTGTGCCCATCTTTGCATGCAATGTTCCCTTGATATCTCTAATTTTCTTGAAGAGATCTCTAGTCTTTCCCATTCTATTGTTTTCCTCTGTTTATTTGGATTGATCACTGAGGAAGACTTTCTTTCTCTCCTTGCTCTTTTTGGAAATCTGCATTCATATGGGTATATCTTTGCTTTTCTCCTTTGCCTTAGCTTCTCTTCTTTTCTCTGCTATTTGTAAGGCCTCCTCAGACAACTTTTTGCATTTCTTTTTCTTGGAGATGGTCCTGATTTCTGCCTCCTATACAATGTCACAAAGCTCTGTCCATTAGTCTGCTCTCATACCTAAATACTAAAAATAGTCACATTGTAATGTACACATCTGAATATTTCTTACAACACATTTTTGTATGCTATTATTTAAGAACTGAATCAATATAAAAGTCACATATTCAAAAATCATTTTAAATAGCTCTCTGTCACATATGTAACATTGATCTCAATATATTTTGAAGAATAAAGCTTTCCTAAAGGTCTACTGCTGCTGCTGCTAAGTCGCTTCAGTCATGTCCGACTCTGTGCAACCCCATAGACGGCAGCCCACCAGGCTCTGCCATCCCTGGGATTCTCCAGGCAAGAACACTGGAGTGGGTTGCCATTTCCTTCTACATTGCATGAAAGTGAAAAGTGAAAGTGAAGTCACTCAGTCACATCCTACTCCTAGCGACCCCATGGACTGCAGCCTACCAGGCTCCTCCATCCGTGGGACTTTCCAGGCAAGAGTACTGGAGTGGCCTGCCGTTGCCTACACTACTGTAAAAAATCTACTATCAGACATCATGATACAAACTAATACATACATTTGGCTAAACTATTGATAGTGACACTCAAGTTTACCATTTTTTTATTTTAAAACTCCTTCTAATTAATATAGTAATTTTATTCTGAACATCAATATCTTGAAATGAATTTTGACAGTGTTTTTCCTCCTGAGTTGTTTTTAAAAATAATGTGTAATAGATATAAGATAAAATCCTTCTAAAATAGAAAAAATACTGCCTATCTAAGCTACTCAATGGAGAAGGCAACGGCACCCCACTCCAGTACTCTTGCCTGGAAAATCCCATGGACAGAGGAGCCCGGTGGGCTGCAGTCCATGGGGTCGCTAGGAGTCGGACCCGACCGAGCAACTTCACTTTCACTTTTCCCTTTCATGCATTGGAGAAGGAAATGGCAACCCACTCCAGTGTTCTTGCCTGGAGAATCTCAGGGATGGGGGAGCCTGGTGGGCTGCCATCTATGGGGTCGCACAGAGTCAGGCATGACTGAAGTGACTTAGCAGCAGCAGCAAGCTACTCAAATATAATCCGCTCTAACATGTGGGTCATTGATTACATTTCTGTTAGCTTCTTAAGTTGTTACTAGCACTGACATTTTAATATCATCTTTTGTTGAGAGAAAATTTAGGTAATGAAAAGTTTGTATTTGATTAGCTTGCATAGATTTTATTGTTTGGATGCCAAATCAATTTCTTTAATATATACAACTAAAGGAGAAACAAACACTACCTCGTTTAGTCTACTGATTCCCCCCAGGTTTTTGCTATTTCACTTTTGGTTATTTCCTTTATAGTTTTCTTGTCATCCTTGGATTGAAACCTAGACCTCCAGCCACAGTAATGACCGTTTAAGCTAATCCTACATGCAAAGTAAAGTATAGTCTCTTTGCTGACCTTCCTGGCCTTAGCTTAGAATTAGACAACTTATTTTCTTTTCTCTTATGCCAGTGGCAGAGCTACTCCCTTCATGAAAAGCTCCTGCATCCCTATGTATTAGACAAAGCATGAAGCCCTGGCTGCTGTGTACTGCTTTTCTAGCACATAGAGCTTGCTCAGTGCTTATATCTCAGCTCAGGAGACAAATAGAAGGCTTAAGAAGGCTTCTATTTGTTCTGAGGTCTTAGTTTACTCTGCCAAGTAGAACAACAAAGGGCTTTGTATTTCTATATCTTTTTGATGATGAGTCCACAAAGGAAATAATTTGTATGCTTCCCTCCTGGTATGTTCCCTCTTCATCAAAAGAAATACACTTAAATGCAATAGGTATAATTAAATTAAACACTCCAATACAGGCATAAACTCTAGGCTTTGTTTATAAACTGATGATCAGAATTCCATGTTAATGCAACAGAGCTATTGCTTTCTAAATTGAGGCTAAAACAAATGAAAAGGCAGTCCTCATTTGTGTGTTGTCAATTTGCATTATTCTTCTGCTGAGGTGTAGCAGTACAGCTATTCTGAAACATTTCCATGTGCCAACCTCAATAATGATAAAACAGCCACAACTATGTCTATAAAAATCCTTTACACTTCACAGTGTATGTATTGGATCCTATGATATGTATACATATTTAATTTTATAGTCACTAAAACTGGGACTGAGACCACTTGGATCCAGTAGTTTCTTAACATTAAAAAACGTTACTGGATAGATCACACTTTTATTTTGCAGCTGTTATTTTCCAGAGGCAATATGTCATAGTGGTTAAGGATTAGGATTTTGAAGTCAGGGTGTCTGGTTCTTTGCTTGTTTGTTTCACAAATTCTGTCAGTTAGTAGCTGCGTATTTTTGACAGTTTACTTAACTTTCTATGCCACCTTCTGGAAGATACACTGAGAGCTCAGTAGAGCAGATGGAATATAGGAGGACTCAAAATCAACAATAGCTGTGTGTTTGTGTGTGTGTTTTTAATGTAATTTTCTTTTTTACCTGTTGTGTAATTTTGCCACATTGTCTATTTGTGTTGCACTACAGGGTCCCCTAACCATTTCTGAACGGCAATTTCTGGCAAGCATTTGAGTAGGCACAGCATGGTGGTGTGTGATGGGGAAAGTATGAAAGAATTGAAGAAACAGTATATCTTCCTTTTGCCACACAGACAGTGTGGATCAGGATTGGTACCTGGCATGTATTAAATTGCATTATGTGTAAATTTGTATTATCTTCCACAAATGGTTCTTTAGTTTAAATTTCAATATTCTCTTAACAACAAAAAGGGATGGAAATTTAGTAGGATGTTCTTTCTTGTAGGTGTATGTATGTCTTTTATTTCTATAACTATATAGTATGTTCATCCACAAATATAAACATGTACTTTTCTCTTTCTCTGTATGTGTCAAAGGATAGGGACAAGTATAGGTGAGAAAGGTATCTCAAAACAGGTAAAATTAAACTCTACCAACAACAGGGAAGATGAGAACATACTAAAGAGCATACATGATAATCAGGTAGGAAATAGGATCTACTTCCAAAGTAGATCTTCCAGAGTAGACTCACTTTACTTTAAGCCCCCAGCAGATTGATTATATCTTTGCAGCCAAAGATGGAGAAGATCTATACAGTCAGCAAAAAAAAAAGACCAGGAGATGACTGTGGCTCAGATCATGAACTCCTCATTGTCATATTCAGACTTAAAATGAAGAAAGTGGGGAAAACCACTAGACCATTCAGGTATGACCTAAACCAAATCCCTTTGACTACAGAGTGGATGTGAGAAATAGATTTAAAGGACTAGATCTGATAGAAAGAGTGCCTGATGAACAATAGAAGGAGGTCCATGACATTGTACAGGAGACAGGAATCAAGAACCTCCCCAAGGAAAAAAAAAATGCAAAAAAAGCAAAATGGCTGTCTGGGGAGGCCTTACAAATAGCTGTGAAGAGAAGAGAAGCAAAAAGCAAAGGAGAAAAGAAAAGATATACCCATGTGAATGCAGAGTTCCAAAGAATAGCAAGGAGAGATAAGAAAACTTTCCTCAGTGATCAGTGCAAAGAAATAGAGGAAAACAACAGAATGGGAAAGACTAGAGATCTCGTCAAGAAAATTAGAGATACCAAGGGAACATTTCATGCAAAGATGGGCTCAATAAAGGACAGAAAAGGTATAGATCTAACATAAGCAGAAGATATTAAGAAAAGGTGGCAAGAATACACAGAAGAACTATACAAAAAAATCTTCACCACCCAGATAATCATGATGGTGTGATCACTTACCTAGAGCCAGACATCCTGGAATGTGAAGTCAAGTGGGCCTTAGGAAGCATCACTACGAACAAAGCTAGTGGAGGTGATGGAATTCCAGTTGAGCTATTTCAAATCCTGAAAGATGATGCTGTGAAAGGGCTGCACTCAATATGCCAGCAAATTTGGAAAACTTAGCAGTGGCCACAGGACTGGAAAAGGTCAGTTTTCATTCCAATCCCAAAGAAAGGCAATGCCAAAGAATGCTCAAACTATCACACAACTGCACTCATCTCACACACTAGTAAAGAAATGCTCAAAATTCTCCAAGACAGGTTTCAGCAATACGTGAACTGTGAACTTCCAGATGTTCAAGCTGGTTTTAGAAAAGGCAGGGGAACCAGAGATCAAATTGCCAATATCCACTGGATCAGCAAAAAAGCAAGAGGGTTCCAGAGAAACATCTATTTCTGCTTTATTGACTATGCCAAAACCTTTGACTATGTGGATCACAATAAACTGTGGAAAAATCTGAAAAAGATGGGGATATCAGACTACCTGACCTGCCTCTTGAGAAGTTTGTATGCAGGTCAGGAAGCAACAGTTAGAACTGGACATGGAACAACAGACTGCTTCCAAATAGGAAAAGGAGTACGCCAAGGCTGTATATTGTCACACTGCTTATGTAACTTATATTCAGAGTACATTATGAGAAATGCTGGGCTCGAGGAAGCACAAGCTGGAATCATGATTGCTGGGAGAAATATCAATAACCTCACATATGTAGATGACACCACCCTTATGGCAGAAAGTGAAGAAAAACTAAAGAGCCTCTTGATGAAAGTGAAAGAGGAGAGTGAAAATTTTGGCTTAAAGCTCAACATTCAGAAAACTAAGATTATGGCATCCAGTCCCATCATTTCATGGCAAATAGATGGAGAAACAGTGGCTGACTTTAGTTTTGGGGCTCCAAAATCACTGCAGATGGTGATTGCAGCCACGAAATTAAAAGACGCTTACTCCTTGGAAGGAAAGTTATGATCAACCTAAACAGCATATAAAAAAGCAGAGACATTACTTTGCCAACAAAGGCCTGTCTAGTTAAGGCTATGGTTTTTCCAGTAGTTGTGTATGGATGTGAGAGTTGGACTGTGAAGAAAGCTGAGTGCCAAAGAATTTATGTTTTTGAACTGTGATGTTGGAGAAGACTCTTGAGAGTCCCCTGGACTGCAAGGAGATCCAACCAGTTCATCCTAAAGGAGATCAGTCCTGGGTGTTCATTGGAAGGACTGATGTTGAAGCTGAAACTCCAATACTTTGGCCACCCGATGCAAAGAGCTGACTCATTTGAAAAGATCCTGATGTTGGGAAAGATTGAAGGCAGGAGGAGAAGAGGATGAGATGGTTCGATGGCATCACCGACTCAATGGACGTGAGTCTGGATAGACTCCCACAGTTGGTGATGAAAAGGGAGGCCTGGAGTGCTGTGGTTCATGGGGTTGCAAAGTGTTGGACACGACTGAGCAACTGAACTGAACTGAACTGAGCAGCATCTTTGGGATCTCTTCAAGACGTGCCTCCCCCATATTATGTTTTCTGCCCACTGCTCATTCTCAAAGTAAATGCCATACATTTGGGTGTCATATTTCTTTCTTTCTTTCTTTCTTTTTTAACAGCATTACCTCAACCCAGTCACAGATTTCTGCGCTGGGTATTATTTATATGTACAAATTATCCTAAAACTTAACAACTTAAAGCAATCATTTATTTTTATCATAACTTGATGAGTCAGTGAGTCATGAACAACTGAGTTTGGCAGTTCCAACTTGGAGTTTCTTTTGTGTTTGTGGCCACATGTCAGCTAGGGCTTTAATCTTCTGCAATTCTCCTGGGCTGAATGACCAAAATGGCTCCCTCACGTGGACACTAAGCTATAAACTGAGGGGCTTCGCCGGAGCTGTGGTCTGGCAACCCTATACATTGCATCTAAGGCATGTAAAACTTCTTACACACAGGTTTTGGATCCAAACTGGAAAACAAAACAGAACCTGTATTGCCCTTTATAACCTAGCCTTAGAAGTCACATAGTATCAATTCCCTCATAAATTATGCTACAAGTGTATCACAAGCCCACCTCAGTTCAGTTCAGTTCAGTCTCTCAGTCATGTGGGACTCTTTGCGGCCCCATGAATCACAGCATGCCAAGCCTCCCTGTCCATCACCAACTCCTGGAGTTCACTCAAACTCATGTCCATGGAGTCAGTGATGCCATCCAGCGATCCCATCCCCTGTCGTCCCCTTCTCCTCCTGCCCCAATCCATCCCAGCATCAGGGTCTTTTCCAATGAGTCAACCCTTCTCATGAGGTGGCAAAAGTAATGGAGTTTCAGCTTTAGCATCATTTCTTCCAAAGAACACCCAGGACTTATCTCCTTCAGAATGGACTGGTTGGATCTCCCTGCAGTCCAAAGGACTCTCAAGAGTCTTCTCCAACACCACAGTTCAAAACCATCAATTCTTCAGTACTCAGCTTTCTTCACAGTCCAACTCTCACATCCATACACGACCACTGGAAAAACCGTAGCCTTGACTAGACAGACCTTTGTTGGCAAAGTAATGTCTCTGCTTTTGAATATGCTATCTAGGTTGGTCATAACTTTCCTTCGAAGCAGTAAGCGTCTTTTAATTTCATGGCTGCAATTACCATCTGCAGTGATCTTGGAGCCCAAAAAAATAAAGTTTGACACTGTTTCAACTGTTTCCAATGTTTCCCCATCTATTTCCCAAGAAGTGATGGGACCAGATGCCATGATCTTAGTTTTCTGAATGTTGAGCTTTAAGCCAACATTTTCACTCTCCTCTTTCACTTTCATCAAGAGGCTCTTGAGTTCCTCTTCACTTTCTGCCATAAGGGTGGTGTCATCTGCATATCTGAGGTTATTGATATTTCTCCTGGCAATCTTGATTCCAGCTTGTGCTTCTTCCAGCCCAGCGATTCTCATGATGTACTCTGCATATAAGTTAAATAAGCAGGGTGACAATATACAGCCTTGATGTACTCCTTTTCCTATTTGGAAGCAGTCTGTTGTTCCATGTCCAGTTCTAACTGTTGCTTCCTGACCTGCATACAGGTTTCTCAAGAGGCAGGTCAGGTGGTCTGGTACTCCAGTCTCTTTCAGAATTTTCCAGTTTATTGTGGTCCACACAGTCAAAGGTTTTCGCACAGTCAATAAAGCAGAAATAGATGTTTTTCTGGAACTCTCCTAGACTCAAAGAAGTCAATATAACCCCTACCTCTTGGTGGAAATGTGACAGGTCAAATTGTGTCTAGGTGAGATTGGGAATTTTGTGGCCATTTTCATGGCAAAACACAATTTTTGACAGTATAGAATATTCTTTTAATCTTGATACATGTTAGTGCTCTTAAAATGTGTTGCCTCTAATGAATATTTTAAATTTTCCCTTAGTAATTAACACATTTAAAATGTATAAGACATAGGTGATTCTTAACATGTATGTAAATATTTTTATTTGATTTTGAAAGGTAATTATGTTGACAGGCAGTTGATTTGAAAATGAAAGATGCTTATGAAAGATTAATGTCACTATTAATGAGCATAAAGGCTCTTAAAAATACAATAATGAAATGAAATATAGAAGTCACTTTGGCATAACTTTTTTTTCCGCTTTATATTTTATCACATAACCAAACAAAGGAGTCTTTCTTGAAATCTTTACTCACAGGTCAAATTAAAGATTAGTAATTGGCTATAAAAATGGTGATAGAAGATAATAGTATTATGAGCCCACATAGTCATGGCAAGAGATACTGGCCTATTCTCAGTGAACTCATGGTGATTGAAGGGATTTAATTATAAATACTTATGTACTGGGAAACTTTACAAGATGGAAAGTGAGCTTCAGAGTATAAAATTAGACTTATGTGGTAAAATGTTACTGTATGATATAAGCTTCCGAAATAGTTAAATAACTGAAGTTTCCTAGATGGCACTGGTACATTTCCTACCTGCTGTAAGTTTATCTCGCTATGTACTTTACATAAGAATCATGATAAAGTAATATGCTTTAACTGTTTAAAGCTTTGCTATTTTTCAAATGGCTTAATGATTTCATCCTCTAAACCACAATAAAATCACAAAGCTGCAAGTGAACCAGCTAGCACTCTGGAAGAATTATAACTTTATCTTGTGTAATATAGAAAAACACAACAACAACAAAAGGGAATGCTAGCCTTTTATGATGATTGAAACCTACAAGCGAGAAGAAGCTGAGTGTAGGTACTAAAGCATAGAGCTGGGTATTATTAAAAGATGAGAACAGACACTGGTGGTTTAAAATATAAATTTTAAATTCTGGAGAGATCATTTGTTTTGAGAAAACTTAATAGCTCTGAGAGTCTTTAAAGCTCAGAATAAGCAGCAAATGTGTACTAATAAGTTATGTAATACCTTTATTCCAACTATTAGGTGCATATAAGCAAAAACAATGGTCCTTAAAAAAGAGTGGCCTGAGATTTATCATAGCTAACAGAAGGATAAAAAATACAAAAACAAGCAATAAGACAGATGAGCTGCAAATGAAAGCTGTGGTTATTAATGCAATCTCAATTTCAAATTAGACTTGTTCCTTTTAACACTTACTCTAACGTTTTTCATTGGATGTTTAAAAAAAGAATTAAGCAATTTGGGAGATATTACCTAAAGAATGAGTACTATTTTTATGTATTAAAAAGCACAACTAAGTAAGGTAACTCTTATCTAATGATATTATATATCTCTAGTTTCTTCTTCTACCCATATTGGATATATATCATTTTACTTATTTCAATTATTTGTATCTAAATTCTCCAAGTCAGGCTTCAGCAATGCGTGAACCGTGTACTTCCAGATGTTCAAGCTGGTTTTAGAAAAGGCAGAGAACCAGAGGTCAAATTACCAACATCCACTGGATCATCGAAAAAGCAAGAGAGTTCCAGAAAAATATCTATTTCTGCTTTATTGACTGTGCCCAAACCTTTGACTGTGTGGATCACAATAAACTGTGGAAAATTCTTCAAGAGATGGGAATACCAGACCACCTGACCTGCCTCTGGAGAAACCTATATGCAGGTCAGGAAGCAACAGTTAGAACTGGACATGGAACAACAGACTGGTTCCAAATAGGAAAAGGAGTACATCAAGGCTGTATATTGTCACCCTGCTTATTTAACTTATATGCAGAGTACATCATGAGAAACGCTGGGCTGGAAGAAGCACAAGCTGGAATCAAGATTGCCAGGAGAAATATCAATAACCTCAGATATGCAGATGACACCACCCTTATGGCAGAAAGTGAAGAGGAACTCAAGAGCCTCTTGATGAAAGTGAAAGAGGAGAGTGAAAATGTTGGCTTAAAGCTCAACATTCAGAAAACTAAGATCATGGCATCTGGTCCCATCACTTCTTGGGAAATAGATGGGGAAACAATGGAAACAGTGTCAGACTTTATTTTTGGGGGGCTCCAAAATCACTGCAGATGGTGATTGCAGCCATGAAATTAAAAGACGCTTACTGCTTCGAAGGAAAGTTATGACCAACCTAGATAGCATATTCAAAAGCAGAGACATTACTTTGCCAACAAAGGTCTGTCTAGTCAAGGCTATGGTTTTTCCAGTGGTCGTGTATGGATGTGAGAGTTGGACTGTGAAGAAAGCTGAGCACCAAAGAATTGATGGTTTTGAACTGTGGTGTTGGAGAAGACTCTTGAGAGTCCCTTGGACTGCAAGGAGATCCAACCAGTCCATTCTAAAGGAGATCAGTCCTGGGTGTTCTTTGGAAGGAATGATGCTAAAGCTGAAACTCCATTACTTTGGCCACCTCATGCGAAGAGTTGACTCATTGGAAAATACTCTGACGCTGGGAGGGATTGGGGGTAGGAGAAGAAGAGGACGACAGAGGATGAGATGGCTGGATGGCATCACCGACTCCATGGACATGAATTTGAGTGAACTCCAGGAGTTGATGATGGACAGGGTGGCCTGGCGTGCTGTAATTCATGGGGTTGCAAAGAGTTGGACATGACTGAGTGACTGAACTGAACTGAAGTGAAGATCATCTTTCAACTGATGACAAGCTATAAGAATGAAAGAGAAAAATTTGAAGAGCCCATTTGTAACTTTTGCCAACACCATATGTTAGGGATTTGGGAAATCTTCCCTAACCTATTTCTACATTCATAGCTAGTTCTATTATTTTTATGGAATTTACTACACAATAATAATAAATAAACTATTTGCACATTCATGGTACAGATTGTTTTTAAAGGAATAAAAAGTGAAGCATATATTTTTCAGAATTAGTTCCAATAAATCCATAATGTCTTATATCACAATTCAGTTCAGCTCAGTTGAGTTCAGTTGCTTAGTTGTGTCTGACTCTTTGCAACCCCATGAATCGCAGCACGCCAGGCCTCCCTGTCCATCACCAACTCCCGGAGTTCACTCAGACTCACGTCCATCGAGTCAGTGATGCCATCCAGCCATCTCATCCTCTGTCGTCCCCTTCTCCTCCTGCCCCCAATCCCTTTCAGCATCAGAGCCTTTTCCAGTGAGTCAAGTCTTTGCATGAGGTGGCCAAAGTACTGGAGTTTCAGCTTTAGCATCATTTCTTCCAAAGAAATCCCAGGGCTAATCTCTTTCAGAATGGACTGGTTGGATCTTCTTGCAGTCCAAGGAACTCTCAAGAGTCTTCTCCAACACCACAGTTCAAAACCATCAATTCTTCATTGCTCAGCCTTCTTCACAGTCCAACTCTCACATCCATACATGACCACTGGAAAAACCATAGCCTTGACTAGACGGACCTTTGTTGGCAAAGTAATGTCTCTGCTTTTGAATATGCTATCTAGGTTGGTCATAACTTTCCTTCCAAGGAGTAAGCATCTTTTAATTTCATGGCTGCAATCACAATCTGCAGTGATTTGGGAGCTCAAAAAAATAAAGTCAGACACTGTTTTCACTGTTTCCCCATCTATTTCCCATGAAGTGATGGGACTGGATGCCATGATCTTAGTTTTCTGAATGTTGAGCTTTAAGCCAACATTTTCACTCTCCTCTTTCACTTTCACCAAGAGGCTCTTGAGTTCCTCTTCACTTTCTGCCATAAGGGTGGTGTCATCTGCATATCTGAGGTTATTGATATTTCTCCCGGCAATCTTGTTTCCAGCTTGTGTTTCTTCCAGCCCAGCGTTTCTCATGATGTACTCTGCATATAAGTTAAATAAGCAGGGTGACAATATACAGCCTTGATGTACTCCTTTTCCTATTTGGAACCAGTCTGTTGTTCCATGTCCAGTTCTAACTGTTGCTTGGCACGTGACAAAGCAGAGATTAGGTGCTCAATCAGTGCTGAATGTAATTGTTGCAGTAAGGGTGACCTCTTCCAGGGCCTGAGGATGGGCTCTTGTCTAACCCTCAGAAATGAATTGTCCAAGAGACACATGTGCTGGCAAAGAAAGATACTTTATTGGGAAGGGGTGCCCAGGCAGAGAGCAACAGGGTAAGTGAACCCAAGAGAACTGCTTTGCCATGCGCTCAAACTCTCAGGTTTTAATGGGGTAAATTTCCTGGTTGTCTCTGGCCAGTCATTCTGACTCAGAATCCCTCTTGGTGATGTGCACATCTCTCAGCTAAGATCGATTCCAGCGAGGATTCTCGGATATTGATAGATCATATAGACTGGTGTCTCCTCTCTCCTTTTGACCTGTCCTGAATTATTCCACTTGATGGTAGCTTTTTAGTTCTGAATCCCTTACCAGGACCTCCTGTTGTAAGACAACTCATGCAAGTGGCTGCTATCTTGCCTGGCCAGTGCAGGCAGTTTTGGTCACTGGTTTCCCTACACAATTGCAAGTTTGTTGGGGTATATACAAGACCCCCTGTGCTTAGTCACTCAGTCATGTCCAACTCTTTGTGACCCAATGGACTGTAGCCCACCAAGCTCCTCTGTCCATGAGGATTCTCCAGGTAAGTATACTGGAGTGAGTTGCCATGCCCTCCTCCAGGAAATCTTCCCAACCCAGGAATTGAACCCAGGTCTCCCACATTGCAAGCACATTCTTTACCATCTGAGCCACCAGGGAAGCCCAAAATATCCCCTACATCTCATCAACCTGTGCTTCCTGTAGGAGTTGCCTTAATAGTCTGTCCCTAAATACAGTAGACTACCTAACAATTTAAAAACCTTAATCCTTTCCCTTCCTTGCATTATGGCTCTTTAGAAATGAGGATGAGGTAGAAAAATGCATCAAAGCAATTGCATTTGCCTCTAGCAGTTCTGCAAATCTTCTCACACTCTTTGATGTTCCTTGCTTTAATTCTACTGAAGACTCCCCAACTTTATAAAAAAGTGAGCTCTCCCACTCCTAATCATTTAGTCCTGCAATTTAACCATACTATCAGCCTTCAGGTGTAGACAACTGAAAATAAAACAAATGAAAAACACCTTACCCTTTTACTGTCCATTAATTTAAATGGTGTGTCTGCAGTGTGCTCAAAATATTAGAAGGTTTTTGTTTTGTTTTTAATAAACTTGCTACCACATTATCTCCTACCTCATAGGACACATAGGCTAGTGGCCCTCTGTCTTCTTTTCTACAGCTTTGCATCTGAAGAATGTGACATATCCCTCTCCTTATCACTGAATCACTATTTAATGATTCTCATGGCAAGTATTTTGAACTTCTGTGTGTGTTGGATAGTGGGTGGTTGGAGTGGGAGAAATTGATGGGTAGGAAGAAAATGACCTACAAATACGTTGTATCTTTATCTCGAGAGTGTCAACAAAAAATTTATCTAAGAAAGAAATGGAAATTTTTATTCCAGTCAAATTGAGAATTTTAACCTGGGAACAGCCTCTGACAAAGCTTTGAGGAAAGTTCCACCCCTTAGAAGTTAAAGCACAGAGAGTTTGTGCTCAATCTCTTTAACTAAGTTATATAAGTTTTTGACTGAGAGCTATACATTAAATGATCTATGATAGTTTGCACAATCTAGATCTCTAAGTACAAAGTTGTGGGTCATCATGACCCCTTTTAGATCAAGATAATATGTTCTCTTTTAAGGAGTTGTCTTGTAGATCCTAGGAGAATGTCGTTCTTTATGGTTGGGCAGGTACTTTCACCAAAGGGGAGAATCTGTCAATGCATAATGTGGATACACAATGCACAGTAGAGGGGAGAGAGGAAGCAGAAGTGAAGCAAAAAAAAAAAAAAGGTTTTTACACTTGACTAAGATCCCGCTAAGAGTCTGCACGACTGAGCGACTTCACTTTCACTTTTCACTTTCATGCATTGGGAAGGAAATGGCAACCCACTTCAGTATTCTTGCCTGGAGAATCCCAGGGACAGAGGAGCCTAGTGGGCTGCTGTCTATGGGGTTGCACAGAGTCGGACACGACTGAAGCGACGCAGCAGCAGCAGCAGCAAGATCCTGCAAGCCGTGTGATGCTACTACTGCTACTAAGTCGCTTCAGTCGTGTCCGACTCTGTGCGACCCCATAGACGGCAGCCCATCAGGCTCCCCCGTCCCTGGGATTCTCCAGGCAAGAACACTGGAGTGGGTTGCCATTTCCTTCTCCAATGCGTGAAAGTGAAAATTGAAAGTGAAGTCGCCCAGTCGCGTCCGACTCTTCACTACCCCATGGACTGCAGCCTACCAGGCTCCTCCGTCCATGGGATTTTCCAGGCAAGAGCACTGGAATGGGTTGTCATTGCCCTGTGATGAGATGGTTAAAAAAAAGACATTATTAAAATAAGCCAGAATGGGTTTATTATTTCCAATTCTGACATGGTCTTACCTAGTAATCTTTGCAAGTCGGGTGCTGTGAAGAACCTTCACATCCACGCTTTATTTACATTTCAGGTAGAATCTGAGGGATGGCCCTTAACTCCCCTACACTTGTGACACGACGTAACAAACATCTCTCTTTCAAGAGCAGCAAGGAAGATATTAACTAATAACAATGAAAGAAAATGTGATTCAAACTTGTGCAGGCAGGGAAGACTCACTTTCTGTTGATGGTGGTGAGTGAAACATTGGTTGCCACTTGGTGTAGCAGTAAGTTGAAGCAGAACAGGCATTTGAACTGCATGAGCCCCACAGTTTACCAGATTGTGATGGAGACACTAAGGGTATGTGGACAGATGCCTTCAGAGGACATGCAACATGTGTGGGAACTGAATGTCTTAACATGTGGGAAGAACCTTTTGATGGAATTCCTATATTTAGCAGGGTAAACATATATGCAACAGTGAAAAAAGGACATATTTGATAAGGCTGTGATTGTTCCACACTTGACTTTGTCAAACTCTTTCAAAGAAGCATATAGATAACATAAAAATATTAATTTGCAAGAAAAAACATTTTGGCTGTTTGTAAATAAAAATAGCAAAAAAAACCCACACGCACACAACTTTGGTTGTTTGAAAGATAGTTGTGCAAATATTTGGCCTGAAATATTTATATATTTAAGGAAAAATGCTAAATTGAGACTACCTTTTCATTCTGCAACATTGGCTCTGAGCTTTTTATGAATTTCTGTGAAAAGACATTAGGAAGCATACTAGTACCTTGGGTTCAGTTCAGTTCAGTCACTCAGTCATGTCCGACTCTTTGCAACCCCATGAATCACAGCACGCCAGGCCTCCCTGTCCATCACCAACTTCCCTCAGACTCACGTCCATTGAGTCAGTGATGCCATGCAGGAATCTCATCCTCTGTTGTCCTCTTCTCCTCCTTCCCCAAAACCCTCCCAGCATCAGAGTTTTTTCCAGTGAGTCAAGTCTTTGCATGAGGTGGCCAAAGTACTGGAGTTTCAGCTTTAGCATCATTCCTTCCAAAGAAATCCCAGGGCTGATCTCCTTTAGAGTGGACTGGTTGGGTCTTCTTGCAGTCCAAGGGACTCTCAAGAGTCTTCTCCAACACCATAGTTCAAAAGCATCAATTCTTCGGCGCTCACCCTTCTTCACAGTCCAACTCTCACATCCATACATGACCACAGGAAAAACCATAGCCTTGACTAGACGAACCTTTGTTGGCAAAGAAATGTCTCTGCTTTTGAATATGCTATCTAGGTTGGTCATAACTTTCCTTCGAAGCAGTAAGTGTCTTTTAATTTCATGGCTGCAGTCACCATCTGCAGTGATTTTGGAGCCCAAAAAAATAAAGTCTGACACTGTTTTCACTGTTTCTCCATCTATTTCCCAAGAAGTGATGGGACTGGATGCCATGATCTTAGTTTTCTGAATGTTGAGCTTTAAGCCAACTTTTTCACTCTCCTCTTTCACTTTCATTAAGAGGCTTTTTAGTTCCTCTTCACTTTCTGCCATAAGGGTGTGTTATCTGCATATCTAAGGTTATTGATATTTCTCCTGGCAATCTTGATTCCAGCTTGTGCTTCTTCCAGTCCAGCGTTTGGGTTAGGTTCCCTAAAAACAAAGATGAAAGTGAAAGTGACTCAGTCATGTCCGACTCTCTGCAACCCCATAGGCCATACAGTCCATGGAATTATCTAGGCCAGAATACCGGATAGCCTTTCCCTTCTCCAGGGGATCTTCCCAACCCAGGGATCAAACCTATATCTCCCACATTGCAGGCAATGTCTTTACCAGCTGAGCCACAAGGGAAACCCCAAAACAGAGATAGGTTTTTTGAAAGCAATTGACTGAGGGAGGCCAAATTTGCCTGTTACCCCAGGTGTTTCATGCCTTCCTACTTTTGCATTCCAGTCCCCTATAATGAAAAGGACATCTTTTTTTGGGTGTTAGTTCTAAAAGGTCTTGTAGGTCTTCATAGAAACATTCAACTTCAGCTTCTTCAGTGTTACTGGTTGGGGCATAGACTTGGCTTACTGTGATATTGAATGTTTTGCCTTGGAAAGGAATAGAGATCATTCTGTCATTTTTGAGATTGCATCCAAGTACTGCATTTCAAATTCTTTTGTTAGCCATGATGGCTACTCCATTTCTTCTAAGGGATTCCTGCCCGCAGTAGTAGATATAATGGTCATCTGAGTTAAATTCACCCATTTCAGTCCATTTTAGTTTGCTGATTCCTAGAATGTCGATGTTCACTCTTGCCATCTCCTGTTTGACCACTTCCAATTTGCCTTGATTCATGGACCTAACATTCCAGGTTCCTATGCAATATTGCTCTTTACAGGATCGGACCTTGCTTCTATCACCAGTCACATCCACAACTGGGTATTGTTTTTGCTTTGGCTCCATCCCTTTATTCTTTCTGGAGTTATTTCTCCACTGATCTCCAATAGCATATTGGGCACCTACTGACCCAGGGAGTTCCCCTTCCAGTATCGTATCACTTTGTCTTTTCATACTGATCATGGGGTTCTCAAGGCAAGAATATTGAAGTGGTTTGCCATTCCCTCCTCAGTGGACTACATTCTGTCAGACCTCTCCACCATGACCTGCCCGTCTTGGGTGACCCCAAAGGGCATGGCTTAGTTTCACTGAGTTAGACCCAGGCTAGGTCCGTGTGATTAGATTGACTAGTTTTCTGTGATCATGGTTTCAGTGTGTCTGCCCTTTGATGCCCTCTTGCAACACTTACTGTCTTACTTGGGTTTCTCTTACCTTGGACGAGGGGTATCTCCTCACTGCAGCTCCTCCTGACCTTGAACATGGATTAGCTGATCTCGGCCCTCCCGCGCCCGCACAGCCACCACTCCTTGGATGTGGGTTTGCTCCTCTTGGCCGCCGCCCCTAACCTCAGCAAAAACAAGACCAGGAGCTGACTATGGCTCAGATCATGAACTCCTTATTGCCGAATTCAGGCTTAAGTTGAAGAAAGGAGGGAAAACCACTAGACCATTCAGGTATGACCTAAATCAAATCCCTTATGATCATACAGTGGAAATGAGAAATAGATTTAAGGGACTAGATCTGTTAGATAGAGTGCCTGATGAACTATGGATGAAGGTTCATGACATTGTACAGGTGACAGGGATCAAGACCATCCCCATGGAAAAGAAATGCAAAAAAGCAAAATGGCTGTCTGGGGAGGCCTTACAAATAGCTGTGAAAAGAAGAGAAGTGAAAAGCAAAGGAGAAAAGGAAAGATATAAGCATCTGAATGCAGAGTTCCAAAGAATAGCAAGAAGAGATAAGAAAGCCTTCCTCAGCAATCAATGCAAAGAAATAGAGGAAAACAACAGAATGGGAAAGACTAGAGATCTCTTCGGAGAAGGCAATGGCACCTCACTCCAGTACTCTTGCCTGGAAAATCCCATGGATGGAGGAGCCTGGTGGGCTGCAGTCCATGGGGTCGCTAAGAGTCAGGCATGACTGAGTGACTTCACGTTCACTTTTCACTTTCAGGCATTGAAGAAGGAAATGGCAACCCACTCCAGTGTTCTTGCCTGGAGAATCCCAGGACGGGGGAGCCTGGTGGGCTGCTGTCTATGGGGTCGTACAGAGTTGGACACAACTGAAGCGACTTAGCAGCAGCAGCAGCAGAGATCTCTTCAAGAAAATGAGAGATACCGAGGGAACATTTCATGCAAAGATGGGCTCAATAAAGGACAGAGATGGTATGGACCTAACAGAAGCAGAAGATATCAAGAAGAGGTGGCAAGAATACACAGAAGAACTGTACAAAAAAAGATCTTCATGACCAAGATAATAATGATGGTGTGATCACCCACCTAGAGCCAGACATCCTGGAATGTGAAGTCAAGTGGGCCTAGAAAGCATCACTATGAACAAAGCTAGTGGAGATGATGGAATTCCAGTTGAGCTATTTCAAATCCTGAAAGATGATGCTGTGAAAGTCCTGCACCTAATATGCCAGCAAATGTGGAAAACTCAGCAGTGGCCACAGGAAGGTCAGATTTCATTCCAATCCCAAAGAAAGGCAATGCCAAAGAACGCTCAAACTACCGCACAGTTGCACTCATCTCACATGCTAGTAAAGTAATGCTCAAAATTCTTAAAGCCAGGCTTCAGCAATACGTGAACCATGAACTTCAAGATGTTCAAGCTGCTTTTAGAAAAGGCAGAGGAACCAGAGATCAAATTGCCAACATCTGCTGGATCATGGAAAAAGCAAAAGAGTTCCAGAAAAACATCTATTTCTGCTTTACTGACTATGCCAAAGCCTTTGACTGTGTGGATCACAAGAAATTGTGGAAAATTCTAAAAGACATTCTGCCTCTTGAGAAACCTATATGCAGGTCAGGAAGCAACAGTTAGAACTGGACATGGAACAACAGACTGGCTCCAAATAGGGAAAGGAGTTTGTCAAGGCTGTATATTGTCACCCTGCTTATTTAACTTATATGCAGAGTACATCATGAGAAACGCTGGGCTGGAAGAAGCACAAGGTGGAATCAAGATTGCCGGGAGAAATATCAATAACCTCAGATATGCAGATGACATCACCCTTATGGCAGAAAGTGAAGAGGAACTCAAGAGCCTCTTGATGAAAGTGAAAGAGGAGAGTGAAAATGTTGGCTTAAAGCTCAACATTCAGAAAACTAAGATCATGGCATCTAGTCCCATCACTTCTTGGGAAATAGATGGGGAAACAGTGGAAACAGTGTCAGACTTTATTTTTGGGGGCTCCAAAATCACTGCAGATGGTGACTGCAGCCATGAAATTAAAAGACACTTACTCCTTGGAAGGAAAGTTATGACCAACCTAGATAGCATATTCAAAAGCAGACATTACTTTGCCAACAAAGGTCTGTCTAGTCAAGGCTGTGGTTTTTCCAGTGGTCATGTATGGATGTAAGAGTTGGACTGTGAAGAAAGCTGAGCACCGAAGAATTGATGCTTTCGATCTGTGGTATTGGAAGACTCTTGAGAGTCCATTGGACTGCAAGGAGACCCAACCAGTCCATTCTAAAGGAGATCAGTCCTGGGTGTTCTTTGGAAAGAATGATGCTAAAGCTGAAACTCCACTACTTTGGCCACCTTATGTGAAGAGGTTACTCATTGGCAAAGACTCTGGTGCTGGGAGGGATTGGGGGCAGGAGGAGAAGGGGACAATGGAGGATGAGATGGCTGGATGGCATCACCGACTTGATGGAGGTGAGTTTGGGTGAACTCCGGGAGTTGGTGATGGACTGGGAGGCCTGACGTGCTGAGATTCATGAGGTTACAAAGAGTCAGACATGACTGAGCAACTTAACTGAACTGAACTGACTGAGGGAGAGCTCTCAGGAGAGGAGTGTAGGAAACAGAGAAGGTTATGAGAAGAAAGATGGAAAAGAGTGGTATATTGGCAGAGGATTAACTCTAACTTGGAGCTTCACTGTTTTTCCTATTTCTTTTCCCCACCTCATCTGATTATTTAATCACCAGATTACCCCATGGAGTAGGCATTCACACTGTTAATCCTAAATACACAAAGAGGGATCATAGAAAATTCTTATCAGTTTCCAAAGTTATCACTCTTATGTCTGACTTTCTTTTCTGCCCTGAGGGACTTCTCTTTCCTTGTCTTTTATATGAGTACCCTCAAGCTCTGCATATATCAGACAAAAATAAAATAAATAAAAGTTGTCCCATCTAACGCCAGTGGCCAGATTTTTTTTTTTTAACTTCTTGGGTGAAGAGCATAGTGTTCCCTAGCAAGACAGAGTGTCTGCCTGTTAAGAGCTCTTCTCCAGGAAGTAGTAGGTCAGAGTTGCCAGAGCATCACTGGCTGAAGTAATAGGGAGAAACAACATCAACTGCATTGGTGACAGCTGAAAACCGGATTTGTGCGTTTACATGTTAATTTTGTATTTACCACATATGAAGCTTCCATAGAACTTCTTTTATACTATATATGTGCTACTACATTTAAAATTATACTACATCTTCAAAACATAGCTCAAAAAATATGAAAATTTCTTCTTACTCTCATCTATTTCATCATTTTCAGTTATCCAGTTTTCTTTCCAATTCAATTGGAAAAAAATATATCATTACCCTTTAAACATTAAATGCCAATCTAAAAATGTTCATATTACAGTTTTCAATCCTTGAAAAAATAGAGGTTACAGCGGAAGTGCTGATAAAACCTTAATTATAGCACTGGGAAAAGTTATGCTCTAATAGCTATATAGCAGATTGTATTTCAGGTGAAGAAACAATAAAATTGTAAACCACGAAGTGCAAGCAGGGGATAAGACATATGTCTCAGGCATTCAGCCTCGACTAAAGTGACAATTTTCAGGCACTGTTGGGTTCTTAATCAGATAACTTTATCAGGTACAAAGAGCTGTCATTCTCACTGGCCATTAAAAAATAGCCTTTAAATAGTGCCAAAAGAAGATCATTTTTTACTTTCCTGTTCATTGGCACTGGAGTTTTCCAGCAGTATATCCATGCCACTAAAGAATTTAATTGTGCATCATTCACAGCAAAAGAAATAACTAAAATATTTTCACATTTGCAATGCTTTTTTTTGAGGATAATGTCATAGACTTTTTTTTAAAGTGATAACTCTCTAATTCAAATAAGGGTTGAAAGGCTTCTGGATAGCAGGTGAAGAAATCTATTTGTCTCATGTAGGTCACTGTGACAACAAGCTGTGAAGATCTAAAACAACTGGGTAAAACTAGTTCAATGTTACATTCAGTGCCAGAGTTTCTCTAGAAATGAATTAAGATGTAAACATAGAGGCAAACAAACTACATAGCCTCCTTTTTTCCAAGATACAAGAAGGAAAGGAAGACTTAAAGATAAGAAAAAAAGGAATATATATATATATATAATATATTCACATACACAACATCTTGCTGCTGCTGCGTCCCTTCAGCTGTGTCCGACTCTGTGCGACCCCATAGACGGCAGCCAGGCTTCCCGTTCCTGGGATTCTCCAGGCAAGAACACTGGAGTGGGTTGCCATTTCCTTCTCCAATGCATGAAAGTGAAAAGTGAAAGTGAAGTCGCTCAGTCGTGTCCGACTCTAGCGACCCCATGAACTGCAACCCACCAGGCTCCTCCGTCCATGAGATTTTCCAGGCAAAAGTACTGGAGTGGGGTGCCATTGCCTTCTCCGACACAACATCTTATACAAGTCTTATTCCCAACCACAAAAATATGAAGCATGTCTTCATTTATCACAAACAATGAAACCTAAATTTATTTTATAATCAAGTTTGATTCCTGCTGGGGACCAGCCCCAGCTGATCCAGGGTATTCGAAGGAGAGACGGCCTAGGCGACTATTTATATGCTAATTAGAGATATAGAGAACAATAGAATGAGGATAGCTCAGTAGGAAAATTCAGTGGAGAAAAGAAGCTGAGTAGCTTGGTTTACGCGGGAGACCAATAAAACTTCAAGACAAGAAGTTTGCACCACTTACGTAGGCCGCAGGCGCCCTCTCGAATAGCGGAAGGTGTCTCACCCTAGACTCCTTCTCGAGTGGGTCTTAGAAGCCCAGGCATAATTAGTAAGCGTGGTGGGTTCCGCGCTCCAGATGGAGACTCAGCTGGAGGTTAGAGGGAAGAATGACATGGGGAGACCAAGCGCTGGTGAACAAGGCCCGTAGCTTTATTTTTAACAGGGGCTTTTATACCCTAAGTTACACATAGAGGATAATAGGGGATGCCAAGTCAGCAGTCTTTGGTTCTTATCAAAAACCAAGGTTTCTTTCCTGCAAATGTATCGTATACAAATGGTTTAGGTGATTTACATCATCTTCTGGCCAGAAGGCCTACTAACATTTTATGACTCTTGACAAGGACTTATCAACAAAGACTTACTTTCTCTAAGAGTAATTATTTCAAGGTTTGGCACCATCTTCCAAAGATAAAATTGCATTCCTATAGGGCGGATGTGTAATGGGTTTACAACAAAGAAAGAATTTATTACCTTAAGGGTCTAAAGTTACTAACACCAAGGCCACTACTTATTTTTTCTACATACCCACTATTAATTGATACATATTCAAGGATACAATTCAGGGGATGTGAAAACTTGGCAACAAGCATTGACTCATCAATGAAATCCTTTACTAGTTTATTCTGACAGTTTTTAACTCTCTGAGAGGCTCTAAGCTATTTGAATATCTTAAGCTTCCCATGCCTCTGGAGGCTGGGAGACTGTAAACAATCGTATGCATAGCTGCAGGAGTCCGGGTAAACTTGTCAGGCGAGTTAGAGAGCCATCAGAGGGGTTTGGATTTAAACACTCCTAATTGCCCAGGAACTTTATTAATTGGAGCTGTAAGTTAACTCTTTGACAGAGAGAGAGAGATGGTGGTAGGGGACAGCCCCCAGTAAAGTCAGAGGTGAGAGCACAAAGCAATAAAGTAGGCAGACTCTGGTTTTTTGGGGGAAAATGCTCGAGAATATCCGGGGGGACTCCTGAGGCTCGATCCCGCCTTTGCGTATGCCGAGCCTCCTTCCTCATGACCTTTGTCATGAGTGGAATGCCTCACCGGCTCCCCGCATCTCCCCCTTTTTTATTTCTTAAAACAGCCAGATGTAGCTCAGTCGCGAGCTTCTGAATGCTCTGCCGAAGAATCTTGACAATACAAGGAAGAATTATTATTAGAAATAAAATTAAAACAGCCAACGTAGCATAGCCGAGGAAGGTAGACAGAATATTTTTTCCTGAAATGTAGTTAGAGAAAGTATGGAAGAAATCATTTGCTGTTCCAGCGGCAGTAAAATCTAATCGGGAGTGTTCCAGGGTTGCTATTTGATTGTGAAGTTTCCCTAAGTCTAAGCTAATGTCAGAGCTGTTCCAAATACCTGAAATATGGTTTTTAATCTTTTCCCATTCAAAATCTGTCTCATTTACTTTCAGGGGTGTTACACATATCCACCGGTAGTCAGCATGACAGGACAATGCCATTTTCACCTTTAAAGCCTGCAATTCAGTCCCAATATGTATTACTGCTTCCTCTAGGGCATCTACCCTCATCTCTAATTTTCTGTCTATAGCTTCCTGTGTTGCCAATGCTAAAGAAACATTTTTGGACATAGAATCAACATATTGAGCAGTATGTACTTGTTGAGTCAATGATATTGCTGCCACAGTAACAGAAGTAATTGCACTTATCAAAGCTGCTATTCCCAAGATAAGTAAGCCCACAAACCGTCGTGTTCGCATTAAATCCTGCAGTTGTTGCAATACAGCAAGAGCATAATTCAGTAAGTGGTTACATCATAAGATAAGGTGGACGTTGTAACATTACAAAGGAGCAAACATTATATTGAGGATTTAAACAAGATGAAACAAGGAGCAGCTGTAGGCATCGGCTCGGCGGAGCAGTGTCCGCAGCATCAGGAGGCAGAACGCGAACGGCAGGCTGTGGGCCGCGGCGTCTACGGCGGGCGGAGGGGCGGGGTTCGCGGACTCGGGCTAGCCGCCGCCGCTTGGGCTCCGGGCGTTTTCCTATCGCCGGCGGGAGCGCGCTGGTCTGGACTGCATTCCGCGGGCGCGCTTTCCTCTCTGGCCCTCACTCGCCGCACAGACTTCCTTGCTCTAGGTAGCGGGGTGCAGCAAGGAGGGTGCGGGGCGCCGCTGGCGGCGCGGAGGAGAGAGCTGGCTGGGGGAGGGGGAGCGAGCGAGTGCACGCGCCGCGAACCTGGTCTTTGGGGAATGTGACATGACGAATTTTTCTGAGATCCAAATCGGAGAATCTGCATTCTGTAAAAATATATAAGCATACCCTCTCCCACAAGTTAGCAACACATCTGGCCTTTTACACTCTCCAGTAAGGAGGTCTTTTTACTTGACCAGGGGCCGAGTCGTAGCCTGTAATTCAGGCATCTAGTGTCTCATCATTGTAGTCTGCCCCTGTGTGTTTACGTTTAAGTGATTAATTACAATTTGGACATAACTTTTTGTCTAGCTGTTTCCCTAGGGATATGAAATTTATACCTTAAACCAGCTGCATTTTGATGGTGAATTTTGCGAGAATTTTTGGCCTTATCAATCTTTTTATGTAAGTTTAAAACAATTACTTCAGTCAATGCATCTACCAAGGCATTTCCTTCATGTAAAGGGCTGGGCAAGTTGAAATGGACTCTAATATGTCCCACAATATATTTTTTATCTCTGTGTTTAATCTCTTTTTGTAAATCAGATAACAAGGAGAAGATAGTAGTTTTATTTTTTGGAATATTAGCAGTTTCAATATGAGGAAATAACCCCACAATATATCTGGAGTCAGTCAAAAGATTAAAGGTGTGGTCTCTTAAATGTTGAAAAGCCTAAATAACTGCTCAGTCTTGACATTTTATTCCCTTGAATTAAAAGATCTTTTAAAGGCCTTGGAACTGTAACTTCCTGCACCCAAAAGGCTAGATCACTAGATCCAAATGTTCTGTGGCTCTTAGCTTGAGAAGTCAAGTTTTTTTTTTTGTCTGATAGTAAGGTAAAAGTAAAAGCTGTGTTACTCTTTGACCTTTATTAATTTGTACAGTTTTGTTAGGCGGTGAGATCAAAACTTTTAATTTTTCCAATATAATCAGAATCTACTACACCATGCACCACCGAAATTTCTTTTCTTTTTTTTTTTTTTTTTTGAAAAGAAAGCGAGCTACGCCCCAGGACAAATCTTACAATGTCCTCAGGTAGGGGGCCAGCCACTCCCGTTGGAATTGGAGTAAGCGGCACATCAGGGGTTAATATTGTTGCTAAATCCCCTTTCGCTTTTTTCTTAGCCTGGATGAGACCCCCCTGAGGAGGTTTTCTCTAAGGAGCATGCTCTGCATATTGTGCACGCAGTCTGTTTTAAAAGCTCCACTGTTCAAAAAACTTTTTATCTTCCTCAGGCTTAGGCAACGCTTTGAGAGGCTTTGGGGGCAAAGTGGGGAACTCCTGGGTGCTGGGAGGCACAAACGGAGGCGGTGGCGATCACCTTAAATCAGAAAGTGGTGGATAAGTTTTTTAAAGGTTTGTGCAGAGGGGGAGGGAGCTCTCCAGGGCGCTCGGCCGCAGCGTCCTGTAAGCCCTCTCCTTCTTCGGGAGGTAAAGCACTTTCTCCCTCCTTTTTTTTTTTTTTTTTTTTTCAATAGCAGAAATTATGATCTGTGCAGAAAGTGGAGACTCACCACCATCTACCGCTATAGCCTCCCTCAAAGGCTATTTAACAGCCTCATGACAGGGGTCCAGGACATTTCTAATCATATTTCACAGAGCCAATAAACATTTGTCTATTTTTAGATGTAGAGAAACCCATTCTTTTTTTTTTTTTTAATTTTTTTTTTTTTGAGAATATTTTTATTCATTTTGTACCCTCTTTAGCCTAGCTAAACTATAGAGGGGACTAGAAAAGAAGCCTCAAGGTGAGGATCAAATTTATCCTTGGGACTAGAGAAAATCGTTCTCCGGGAAACTCCTAGAGGAGGCCCTTTACCCCCACACGGAGGAGGAGGCATGGAGGGATGGGAGCGTCCCGTATTTCTCTTGTCCTGCTCCGGAGATCCTTTAACTGTTTGGTGACTAAATCTTACAAACTGTCTGATTGGGGATGTTTCCCTCAAGCTCCTAGGAGCGGATGGTCTGACAGGGGAAGTTTCTCTTAGGCCTTTTGGGGCATCTTTGTTTAAGAGATGCCAATCTCCATCAGAGTGATATTTAGTTGTTATCTCGCCTAAATTCTCTTTTTGTTTTGGGGAAGGCTGATCTTGTTCCTCATCCCTATCTTTAAGTTGTTCCTGAGTAGTCATGGCTGCTAACATTTTTCTTAGTTGCCGATAGTCAGGCGGGTCTTCGTTTTTCTCATTTTCCTCAGGTTTAACTACAGTTTCGACCTCATTTTCCTCTTTAAAAGTTACTCTTTCAGATTCAGGGGCAGGTTTAGCTACAGCATTTTCTTCACTATCCCTTTTAAGATGTACTTTTTCTGAATCAGGGGCAGGATCTAAGACATCTCTAATGATATTCCATAAGGAAAAGGCGTCATTAGGCACCTTTTCTGAGCCATGTTCGGCATGGTAAGTTTTTAGCTGTTTTCCTACTTTTTCCCAGACATCTAAGTTAACAGAGCCTTCGTCTGGAAACCAGGGACAGTGCTCTTGTACAAATGAAAGAAATGATTGAATGGCAGATTTTTTAACTTTGATTCCTCTTTTACCTAATAACTGTAAAATTACTCCTATAAAGAGCTGTCTTTCATTTGATTCAGTATTACCCATGTCAGAAAATTAAGTATAGTAAAAGATTTTGCTTTAAGCTATCAAAAGATCAGGCTTTTCTTTGGCCTTTTAACTTCAGAAACTGTTTTCTCTCTCTAAGTCTAACTCTTTAACACTTTCAACACTTCCCACTCCTCTCGCCCTGTCTATCCTACAGGGGGGTCCGCGGCACCCTCGAGTGGGGTCCTAGCCGTCCCGAACACTGGAAGAACAATAGGGCTGGTGACCCAGATTGTCCCGGGGGAGGAACAGCAGGCTGATGGCCCAAACTGTTCCAAGGGAGGAGCAGTAGGGCTGGTCACCCAAACTGCTCCGTGGGGGAACAAGAGGGCTGATAACCCAGTTGTTCCGAGAACGGGGGGCAATAGGGCTGGTAACCCCAATTGCTGGGAGCTTACCTTCGAAAATCCTGTATCGGGCGCCACCTGCTGGGGACCAGCCCCAGCTGATCCAGGGTATTCGAAGGAGAGACGGCCTAGGCGACTATTTATATGCTAATTAGAGATATAGAGAACAATAGAATGAGGATAGCTCAGTAGGAAAATTCAGTGGAGAAAAGAAGCTGAGTAGCTTGGTTTACGCGGGAGACCAATAAAACTTCAAGACAAGAAGTTTGCACCACTTACGTAGGCCGCAGGCGCCCTCTCGAATAGCGGAAGGTGTCTCACCCTAGACTCCTTCTCGAGTGGGTCTTAGAAGCCCAGGCATAATTAGTAAGCGTGGTGGGTTCCGCGCTCCAGATGGAGACTCAGCTGGAGGTTAGAGGGAAGAATGACATGGGGAGACCAAGCGCTGGTGAACAAGGCCCGTAGCTTTATTTTTAACAGGGGCTTTTATACCCTAAGTTACACATAGAGGATAATAGGGGATGCCAAGTCAGCAGTCTTTGGTTCTTATCAAAAACCAAGGTTTCTTTCCTGCAAATGTATCGTATACAAATGGTTTAGGTGATTTACATCATCTTCTGGCCAGAAGGCCTACTAACATTTTATGACTCTTGACAAGGACTTATCAACAAAGACTTACTTTCTCTAAGAGTAATTATTTCAAGGTTTGGCACCATCTTCCAAAGATAAAATTGCATTCCTATAGGGCGGATGTGTAATGGGTTTACAACAAAGAAAGAATTTATTACCTTAAGGGTCTAAAGTTACTAACACCAAGGCCACTACTTATTTTTTCTACATACCCACTATTAATTGATACATATTCAAGGATACAATTCAGGGGATGTGAAAACTTGGCAACAAGCATTGACTCATCAATGAAATCCTTTACTAGTTTATTCTGACAGTTTTTAACTCTCTGAGAGGCTCTAAGCTATTTGAATATCTTAAGCTTCCCATGCCTCTGGAGGCTGGGAGACTGTAAACAATCGTATGCATAGCTGCAGGAGTCCGGGTAAACTTGTCAGGCGAGTTAGAGAGCCATCAGAGGGGTTTGGATTTAAACACTCCTAATTGCCCAGGAACTTTATTAATTGGAGCTGTAAGTTAACTCTTTGACAGAGAGAGAGAGATGGTGGTAGGGGACAGCCCCCAGTAAAGTCAGAGGTGAGAGCACAAAGCAATAAAGTAGGCAGACTCTGGTTTTTTGGGGGAAAATGCTCGAGAATATCCGGGGGGACTCCTGAGGCTCGATCCCGCCTTTGCGTATGCCGAGCCTCCTTCCTCATGACCTTTGTCATGAGTGGAATGCCTCACCGGCTCCCCGCAGATTCCTACTGTATTTACTAAAAATTTTTGTATAAGGGATGATAGGTAATAGTTAATACATTAATAAAAGTTATGTAATCAGTTTTTAATTTCAAAAATTCCTTCAGATTTATGTTTTCTATTTAGTAATCCAGTTTTCCTTCTGATAAGCATGAGAGTGACAGACTGAATGAATGTGTATTAATTTAGAAATGGAAAAGACAGGCTATATGAGTGTCTTAGCCAGGAAAAAGGGAAAGAAGAAAGCACATCTCTTCTGTTTCATGGATTGTCAAAAGCAGAAGGGGAAGAGCTGACTCCTGCCACTCAGTGGAATTGGGGGAGGAAGAGTGGGGATTTTCAGAAGGCAGAGAAGCTGTGACCTCTCATTTTTTTGCTTGACTACATTCCCAGGGGCCCTGAGGAGTGATCAACAGGTTGAAGACACAGACTAAGGAAGAGGGGTTATTTCAGTTTAGTTTCATTTGTTGTGGGAAGATTTCTAGACTTGTAGACTGTGTCTTTCACATTATACCCGCCATGAGAATAAAATGAGTTTTGAGACATGCTTAGACAGAAGGAAGACTTGAGGGTCTCTTCCGCACCCATGTCACATGAGTCAGATTGTTCTGTTTGGAAAGCTTACTGGGGATTTCAGTGAAGTGAGAGAGAAAGTACCTTGTAAGTGGAATCTCCAGAGCAGAAGGCCAAGGTCAGACCTCAGGGGGATTGCAGTGCTGGCATAATCAAGCTGAGGTTAAGCGACCTCTGAGAAACCAAGAGATCCCAGCAGCCATCATCTTGACCTGCACAGGCCCAAGAAGAGGTTCTGCTCTGCCTTTTTTTCTGGGAATAGTAGTAAGTATATATTTTCCAAAATATGATTACACAAAATTCAATATGCTGATACTATCTTGGAAAAAAATATGGGAGTACAATTCAAATATGAAATGTTGAATTATCATAAACAGATTGACCACATAAACCAATGGTAAAAACTATTTGTTCATTCTAAGCTTATCAAATAGTCTTACACTACACTTGCAGTGTATGCATATGTGTGTGTATGTTTGTGTGTGAGTTGGGTGTGCATGCATGTAAGTGTGAATCTGTTTAACATTCGAGGGAAGAAGTTACATGGAAAAGATCAAATCAATTATGGAGAAGTTAAAGAAGCTAAATTTGCCCACCTGAGTAAAGTGTGGATAAATCTGCAACTTCATTGTAGTCAACAATTAGAAATTCTAACTGGGATACCAATTCTCCAGCAAAACCATAAAATATGAGTATACATACCTTACAGTCTCCCATGCCTGCTTTTTGTCACTGCTGCTGCTGCTAAGTCGCTTCAGTCGTGTTCAACTCTTAGCGACCCCATGGACTGCAGGCCACCAGGCTCCTCGGTCCCTGGGATTCTCCAGGCAAGAACACTGGAGTGGGTTGCCATTTCCTTCTCCAATGCATGAAAGTGGAAAGTGAAAGTGAAGTCGCTCAGTCGTTCCCGACTCTTAGGACTCCATGGACTGCAGCCTACCAGGCTCTCCGTTCATGGGATTTTCCAGGTAAGAGTACTGGAGTGGGGTGCCATCACCTTCTCTGGTCACTACTTTAGCTATTACTGAAAAAACTAAAGGAGATTTGTGCTTGTGTTTTTGAATCAGATAAAAGGCAAATTATTCAAAGCCTAATATTCTATTCTATTAATATTCTTAGCCAGATAATCAAAGTATGAGTCTCAGGACACAAATCATCCATAAGTAATTTAGACTCAGTTTTAAAAGTATCTCAATATTAAACACTTTGTGCTGAGTTCCTTCACTGTTGCTTTTCATTTCCTTATTCCATTGTCACTGCAAAGGGATACACATTGTACACATGGGAAGACTGAGGTTCTGAGAGGTGAGATGAATTGTTGTTTAGTCACTAAGTTGCATCTGACTCTTTTGTGACCCCATGGACTGTAGCCCGCCAGGTTCTTTTGTTCATCAGATTTTCCAGACAAGAATACTGGAGTGCCATTTCCTTCTCCTGGGATCTTCCCAACCCAAGGATCAGATCCATGTTTTCTGCATTGGCAAGTGGCTTCTTTACCACTGAGCCACCTAGGAATCCCCTGCATTCACACAGCTAGAAGTAACAGTCTCTATTTGAATGCAGAGACCGTGGCCTTTTTGCTACAGGTACTCATAAATTACATTCTCAAGGGCAGGGATAGTACTAGAGAACTTTGATTATAGCCAAGAGATGATATATGAGGGAACATAGCAGAGAACCCCTACTCTGACTGTGGGGAATGGGATTTAGAAGATGGGGACGGGAAACTATGAAGCTCTGGAAGAGACATCATAAGGGCAAATATAAATTGTGCCATTATGTGCATTCATTAGAATCACTTTACAATTTAATATCCATTACAGAGCTAATAAGAAGATTAAAAACTAAAGCCGATTGACCCCTCTCATCCTAACCAGAAATTGAGTTGAGATACAGCATTAGTGTTTAGATTATTGGTCCCCAGTCATGTCAGAGTGATTTTAAACTGACTATATGCATTTCTAGAAGCACATTAGTAAGAATTGCTGTGGTATTTTAAAAAGCTTGTACTTCATTAGAAGTTCCAATCCATCTTAAAAAGTCCCCTTCCTAGGAAAAGCAATTCAGTTGCTATTTAATAGAGATAGCCATACCTAGCTCCCACGGACCAGTTTTTCTAGTTTCTCCTGAGGCATGGGCTTCTATTTATTCACCTACTTCTGACTGCATATATGATTTTATATTCAAAATCTTTGGAGATGTGTTTCATTTTTAAAAATAGAATACAAGTGATTTTATACTTTATGAACTGAAGAAGTAAAAGGCTTAAGAAGATTATAGATCATTATAACAATCTGCATGTAAGATGTCTTTCATCTGGAGAATATTAAAAATCAAGAGAGATTAAAGATAACAAAGAGGGGGCAATGAGCCATTAATACACAGAACACCATCAGAATTTGCCACATTCATAAAACTTATTTAGAATTCAGTGAACTAGAAAAAAAAAAAAAGGTAAAGCAACCCACTCAAAAAATAAAAGAGGCAAAAAACAATTCATTAACATGGCAAAGCTTGATATAACCAAAATGAGAACTGACTATTAAAACTATAGCTTATGAAAAATTAAATATGAGTTTAAAAAACTGCATGGCAACATGCAACATGCACTACTCTTTTTTGTGTTTACAGTGTTTGTAAATAACCCTTCAAATGCAGTAAATATTACATACAGGAGGAAATTCCAAACAACTTAATTTACCTAAGTAATCATATAGTAGTACTGAATGTGAAAGGTTATACATATATTTGTTTCAACTAAATGACCAAACTTTTTTTTTTTTTTTTTAATGTCCATTCATAGATTCTATGAGTGGAAAATTTGTTGAAAGTAGATCAGGGGTTTGGCTCAGACAATAAAGAATCTGCCTGAAATGCAGGAGACCTGGCTTTGATTCCTGGGTCTGGAAGATACCCTGGAGAAGCAAATGGCAACCTACTCCAGTATTCTTGCCTGGGAAATCCCTTGGATAGAGGAGCCTGGCAGGCTACAGTCTGTGAGGTCACAAAGAGTTGGACATGATTGAGTGAGTGACAAACAGAGGATATGGATGATTCATTTTCTGATTGTAAAACTTACCCATTAAGAAATTTCCCATAGTACTATGCACAGATATTTATTTGGAACTAATCACATTATTAGACGCTAATCACACATTAGATGCTTCCCTGGTGGCTCAGACGGTAAAGTATCTGCATGCAATGCGGGAGACTCTGGTTCGATCCCTGGGTTGGGAAGATCCCCTGGAGAAGAAAATGGCAACCCACTCCAGTATTCTTGCCTGGAAAATCCCATGAACGGAGAAGCCTAGTAGGCTACAGTCCATGGGGTCGCAAAGAGTCAGACACGACTGAGCTACTTCACTTCACTTCACTTCACCTCACTTCACTTCACTTCAATCACTTTATGTTGTGATTATCTCTTCACCAGTTTATTATAATAGAAGTTTAAATTGATTCAAAGAAGAGCATTTGCTAAAAGGATATACTCAAATGCTTAGACCAGATGAGAGAGTTATATGGAGAAGAGGCTAGATAGATAGATAGATAATACACAGAACTATGGGGAAAGTATGTTGAGTTTAATGATAAAAATGAAAATATATCAAAATTATGGGGGAAAATTCCATTTTCATAAAGCCAGATTTTAAAGTAAGTCTTTTACTTATCTGAATTGTGAAAAGTTTTATTCTTTAGTATAGCATATCAATTTTATTCCTAGTGGGGAGAATTGATATTCTAGTTATCTGTCAAATGCATCCTTCTCAATCCATTCCCTCAACCCAAACTCCACACAATCATTGTGGGAAAAAAAAAAAAAGAGACTCACTCTAGTTTCTTGGAAATCACTGGTTCACCATAATTATGTTTTTCTGTCCACTCCAGTTTTGAATACATTTGCTCTGGAGGATTTAAACAATAAATGAGATTGGCAGGAAGAATAAATTAAGGGACATGAATAAATCTTGCAAATTTCACAGTAGAAATTTTTATATAGTGTTATAAAAATACTATAAAACATTTCCTTCTGCAAAATTCTTCTCAAGTATGTATGCATATTATATTGTAACCACAACACATATAACATTCTCTTTCTCTCTCTCTCTTTAGCTATTAGTGGAAGTCTGATTACTTCGTTTGGTAGTAATAAAGAATTATAGAAGCTTTACAATAGTTAGTACTACTAAATATCAGTACTCTAAAAACTTATATGTTAAATATTTACCTAAACATTGACATTTAGTTAATTTATTTTTTTACTAATTTCTAAATGTAGCATGTATTTGAAAAGGTATTTTTCTGATATTTCAATACTTTTGTAGGAAAGTGTTATAAATGACAATCATTAAAAAAACTTAACAGGATTGCTGCGTCGCTTCAGTCGTGTCCGACTCTGTGCAACCCCATGGACTGCAGCCTACCAGGCTTCTCTGTCCATGGGATTCTCCAGGCAAGAACACTGGAGTGGGTTGCCGTTTCCTTCTCCAATGCAAGAAAGTGGAAAGTGAAAGTGAAGTCGCTCAGTCGTGTCTGACTCTTAGCGACCCCATGGACTGCAGCCTACCAGGCTCCTTCATCCATGGGATTTTCCAGGCAACAGTACTGGAGTGGAGTGCCATTGCCTTCTCCCTTAACAGGATTGGTAATATATATATCACATAATTTAGAGCATTTGACCTTTATGTCTGCGTTAGATTACAAAAGACAATAATATAGAATTAATTGTTTTAAAAGAAAATCTATGTATTTTAATATCTATCCCCATGGCCTTATGTTTTTATAGTTGCTGTCAAATTAAAAACATGAAGACAAGCAAATAAAATTTTCTTTCTAATAAATAGGGTAGCTTTTCCTACAACGTCTTCATGGTGAATGCTCTCATTCCATAATGTGTGCTTCATTTTTTATGCATGATCATTGTAATTGAGAAAAAATCATATAAACATCTCTAGAAATTTATTTTTCAAAAGTGAAACTCTGATTATAATTTGATCAGCTAATGAGTTATAATAAATGTAATCCAACTAATGTATCTCTTGCCATTAATTCTGAGGCCATGTTTGTTATATAAATTAGTACCATTTTAGAAATAATAGGAATCAGGAGCCAAGATGGCGGAGGAGTAGGACAGGGAGAACACTTTCTCCCCCACAAATTCATCAAAAGAGCATTTAAACGTCGAGTAAATTCCACAAAACAACTTCTGAATGCCGGCAGAGGACATCAGGCACCCAGAAAAGCAATCCAACTCTTCGAAAGGAGGTAGGAAAAAATATAAAAGACAAAAAAAGAGGCAAAAGAGGGAGGGACGGAGTTCCGTCCCGGGAAGGGAGTCTTAAAAAGAGAGAAGTTTCCAAACACCAGGAAACCTTCTCACTGCCGAATCTGTGCCGAGCTTTGGAAGCACAGAGGGCAACATAACAGGAAGAAAAAATAAATAAACAATTAAAACTCGAAGATTGCGAGTCCTATGGTAACTCCCCCAGCGGAGAAGCAGCGCAGACGCCTGCACGTGCAATTAGCAAGCGGGGGCGGGGCAGGGAGGCGTAGCACGGGCTGCATCGCTTAGAGTAAGAATCTGGCCTGAATACCCTGAGCACTATCTGAGCGAAATAATTTGGGCTAGCAAACCAGACTGTGGGATATCTACCACGCGAAAAGCCAGCCCTAACCTAAGACCGCCAGGCCCGCGCACGGAACAAAGAATTGAACAGAGATAGCCGGCTGCAGACCTTCCCCCTCCGGTGACAGGCAGCCAGAGCTGGAAGGGGGCAATCGCAGCCCCAGAGAGACATTATCTATAAAACTGTAAGCAGGCTTCTTTGCTAACTAAAACTTTTTGGGGGTCTGGACGGTTAACATCTGCCTGAGAAGGTGTGCCTGTTTTACACCCAGATAACCGAGTGGCGGGGAGGCGATAAGTCGCAGCATTGGCGCTCGCCAAACACCTCATCACTTGAGCTGCTCGGACCTGGGAAGAGCACAAAACTCAGGCCCAACTGAGTCTGCGCCTCTGAGGACTACCCAAGTGCCTGAACCTGAGCGGCTTGGACCTGGGAGGTACATGCAACCCAGGGCCAGCCTCGGATTGTTCCCAGCGGAACAACCTAGAGCCCGAGCAGTGTGGGCAGGGAGGCTACACACGCTGTGAGCGGGGGCAGACCCAGTGTGGCTGAGGCACTGCGAGCGCACGCCAGTGTTATTTGTTTGCAGCATCCCTCCCTCCCTCCCCACAGCGCGACTGAACAAAGAGAAGAAATACAGTTCCACCCATCAGAACACCGACACAAGCTTCCCTAACCAGGAAACCTTGACAAGCCACCTGTACAAACCCACACACAGCGAGGAAAAGCCACAATAAAGAGAACTCCACAAACTGCCAGAATACAGAAAGGACACCCCAAACTCAGCAATTTAAACAAGATGAAGAGACAGAGGAATAGCCAGCAGATAAAGGAACAGGATAAATGCCCACCAAACCAAACAAAAGAGGAAGAGATAGGGAATCTACCTGATAAAGAATTCCGAATAATGATAGTGAAATTGATCCAAAATCTTGAAATTAAAATGGAATCACAGATAAATAGTCTGGAGACAAGGATTGAGAAGATGCAAGAAAGGTTTAACAAGGACCTAGAAGAAATAAAAAAGAGTCAATATATAATGAATAATGCAATAAATGAAATTAAAAACACTCTGGACGCAACAAATAGTAGAATAACAGAGGCAGAAGATAGGATTAGTGAATTAGAAGATAGAATGGTAGAAATAAATGAATCAGAGAGAATAAAAGAAAAACGAATTAAAAGAAATGAGGACAATCTCAGAGACCTCCAGGACAATATTAAACGCTACAACATTTGAATCATAGGGGTTCCAGAAGAAGAAGACAAAAAGAAAGACCATGAGAAAATACTTGAGGAGATAATAGTTGAAAACTTCCCTAAACTGGGGAAGGAAATAATCACCCAAGTCCAAGAAACCCAGAGAATCCCAAACAGGATAAACCCAAGGCGAAACACCCCAAGACACATATTAATCAAATTAACAAAGATCAAACACAAAGAACAAATATTAAAAGCAGCAAGGGAAAAACAACAAATAACACACAAGGGAATTCCCATAAGGATAACAGCTGATCTTTCCATAGAAACTCTTCAAGCCAGGAGGGAATGGCAAGACATACTTAAAATGATGAAAGAAAATAACCTACAGCCCAGATTATTGTACCCAGCAAGGATTTCATTCAAGTATGAAGGAGAAATCAAAATCTTCTCAGACAAGCAAAAGCTGAGAGAATTCTGCACCACCAAACCAGCTCTACAACAAATACTAAAGGATATTCTCTAGACAGGAAACACAAAAATGGTGTATAAATTCGAACCCCAAACAATAAATAAATGGCAATGAGATCATACTTATCAGTAATTACCTTAAACGTAAATGGGTTGAATGCCCCAACCAAAAGACAAAGACTGGCTGAATGGATACAAAAACAAGACCCCTACATATGTTGTCTACAGGAGACCCACCTCAAAACAGGGGACACATACAGACTGAAAGTGAAGGGCTGGAAAAAGATTTTCCATGCAAATAGGGACCAAAAGAAAGCAGGAGTAGCAATACTCATATCAGATAAAATAGACCTTAAAACAAAGGCTGTGAAAAGAGACAAAGAAGGTCACTACATAATGATCAAAGGATCAATCCAAGAAGAAGATACAACAATTATAAATATATATGCACCCAACACGGGAGCGCTGCAGTATGTAAGACAAATGCTAACAAGTATGAAAGGAGAAATTAACAATAACACAATAATAGTGGGAGACTTTAATACCCCACTCACACCTATGGATAGATCAACTAAACAGAAAATTAACAAGGAAACACAAACTTTAAACGATACAATAGACCAGTTAGACCTAATTGATATCTATAGGACATTTCATCCCAAAACAATGAATTTCACCTTTTTCTCAAGCGCACATGGAACCTTCTCCAGGATAGATCACATCCTGGGCCATAAAGCTAGCCTTGGTAAATTTAAAAAAAATAGAAATCATTCCAAGCATCTTTTCTGACCACAATGCAGTAAGATTAGATCTCAATTACAGGAGAAAAACTATTAACAATTCCAACATATGGAGGATGAACAACACCCTGCTGAATAACCAACAAATCACAGAAGAAATCAAAAAAGAAATCAAAATTTGCATAGAAACGAATGAAAATGAAAACAAAACAGCCCAAAACCTGTGGGACACAGTAAAAGCAGTCCTAAGGGGAAAGTTCATAGCAATACAGGCACACCTCAAGAAACAAGAAAAAAGTCAAATAAATAACCTAACTCTATACCTAAAGCAACTAGAAAAGGAAGAAATGAAGAACCCCAGGGTTAGTAGAAGGAAAGAAATCTTAAAAATTAGGGCAGAAATAAATGCAAAAGAAACAAAAGAGACGATAGCAAAAATCAACAAAGCCAAAAGCTGGTTCTTTGAAAGGATAAATAAAACTGACAAACCATTAGCCAGACTCATCAAGAAACAAAGGGAGAAAAATCAAATCAATAAAATTAGAAACGAAAATGGAGAGATCACAACAGACAACACAGAAATACAAAGGATCATAAGAGACTATTATCAACAATTATATGCCAATAAAATGGACAACGAGGAAGAAATGGACAAATTCTTAGAAAAGTACAACTTTCCAAAACTCGACCAGGAAGAAATAGAAAACCTTAACAGACCCATCACAAGCATGGAAATTGAAACTGTAATCAAAAATCTTCCAGCAAACAAAAGCCCAGGTCCAGACGGCTTCACAGCTGAATTCTACCAAAAATTTAGAGAAGAGCTAACACCTATCCTGCTCAAACTCTTCCAGAAAATTGCAGAGGAAGGTAAACTTCCAAACTCATTCTATGAGGCCACCATCACCCTAATACCAAAACCTGACAAAGATCCCACAAAAAAAAGAAAACTACAGGCCAATATCACTGATGAACATAGATGCAAAAATCCTAAACAAAATTCTAGCAATCAGAATCCAACAACACATTAAAAAGATCATACACCATGACCAAGTGGGCTCTATCCCAGGGATGCAAGGATTCTTCAATATCCGCAAATCAATCAATGTAATACACCACATTAACAAATTGAAAAACAAAAACCATATGATTATCTCAATAGATGCAGAGAAAGCCTTTGACAAAATTCAACATCCATTTATGATAAAAACTCTCCAGAAAGCAGGAATAGAAGGAACATACCTCAACATAATAAAAGCTATATATGACAAACCCACAGCAAACATTATCCTCAATGGTGAAAAATTGAAAGCATTTCCTCTCAAGTCAGGAACAAGACAAGGGTGCCCACTTTCACCATTACTATTCAACATAGTTTTGGAAGTTTTGGCCACAGCAATCAGAGCAGAAAAAGAAATAAAAGGAATCCAAATTGGAAAAGAAGAAGTAAAACTCTCACTGTTTGCAGATGACATGATCCTCTACATAGAAAACCCTAAAGACTCCACCAGAAAATTACTAGAACTAATCAATGATTATAGTAAAGTTGCAGGATATAAAATCAACACACAGAAATCCCTTGCATTCCTATACACTAATAATGAGAAAACAGAAAGAGAAATTAAGGAAACAATTCCATTCACCATTGCAATGAAAAGAATAAAATACTTAGGAATATATCTACCTAAAGAAACTAAAGACCTATATATAGAAAACTATAAAACACTGGTGAAAGAAATCAAAGAGGACACTAATAGATGGAGAAATATACCATGTTCATGGATTGGAAGAATCAATATAGTGAAAATGAGTATACTACCCAAAGCAATTTATAGATTCAATGCAATCCCTATCAAGCTACCAACAGTATTCTTCACAGAGCTAGAACAAATAATTTCACAATTTGTATGGAAATACAAAAAACCTCTAATAGCCAAAGCGATCTTGAGAAAGAAAAATGGAACTGGAGGAATCAAACTACCTGACTTCAGGCTCTACTACAAAGCCACAGTTATCAAGACAGTATGGTACTGGCACAAAGACAGAAATATAGATCAATGGAACAAAATAGAAAGCCCAGAGATAAATCCACGCACATATGGACACCTTATCTTTGACAAAGGAGGCAAGAATATACAATGGATTAAAGACAATCTCTTTAACAAGTGGTGCTGGGAAATCTGGTCAACCACTTGTAAAAGAATGAAACTAGAACACTTTCTAACACCATATACAAAAATAAACTCAAAATGGATTAAAGATCTCAATGTAAGACCAGAAACTATAAAACTCCTAGAGGAGAACATAGGCAAAACACTCTCTGACATACATCACAGCAGGATCCTCTATGACCCACCTCCCAGAATATTGGAAATAAAAGCAAAAATAAACAAATGGGACCTAATTAAACTTAAAAGCTTCTGCACATCAAAGGAAACTATTAGCAAGGTGAAAAGACAGCCTTCAGAATGGGAGAAAATAATAGCAAATTAAGCAACCAACAAACAACTAATCTCAAAAATATACAAGCAACTCCTACAGCTCAACTCCAGAAAAATAAATGACCCAATCAAAAAATGGGCCAAAGATCTAAATAGACATTTCTCCAAAGAAGACATACAGATGGCTAACAAACACATGAATAGATGCTCAACATCACTCATTATCAGAGAAATGCAAATCAAAACCACTATGAGATACCATTTCACACCAGTCAGAATGGCTGTGATCCAAAAGTCTACAAATAATAAATGCTGGAGAGGGTGTGGAGAAAAGGGAACCCTCTCACACTGTTGGTGGGAATGCAAACTAGTACAGCCACTATGGAGAACAGTGTGGAGATTCCTTAAAAAACTGGAAATAGAACTGCCTTATGATCCAGCAATCCCACTGCTGGGCATACACACTGAGGAAACCAGAAGGGAAAGAGACACGTGTACCCCAATGTTCATCGCAGCACTGTTTATAATAGCCAGGACATGGAAGCAACCTAGATGTCCATCAGCAGATGAATGGATAAGAAAGCTGTGGTACATATACACAATGGAGTATTACTCAGCCATTAAAAAGAATACATTTGAATCAGTTCTAATGAGGTGGATGAAACTGGAGCCTATTATACAGAGTGAAGTAAGCCAGAAGGAAAAACACCAATACAGTATACTAACGTATATATATGGAATTTAGAAAGATGGTAACGATAACCCTGTATACGAGACAGCAAAAGAGACACTGATGTATAGAACAGGCTTATGGACTCTGTGGGAGAGGGAGAGGGTGGGAAGATTTGGGAGAATGGCATTGAAACATGTGAAATGTCATGTATGAAACGAGATGCCAGTCCAGGTTCAATGCACGATGCTGGATGCTTGGGGCTGGTGCACTGGGACGACCCAGAGGGATGGTATGGGGAGGGAGGAGGGAGGAGGATTCAGGATGGGGAACACATTAGAAATAAAGGAATAAAAAATTAAAAAAAAAATAAAAATAAAAAAAATAAACAAGAAAAAAAAAAAAAAGAAATAATAGAATACTAGAACCAAAAGGATACTTTGTCAATTTAAGTAAAGTATTTAGAATACTAATTCACTATTATAACATGATAAGTATTTCAGATTTGAACTTAAAACATTGTCCATTAACTCATTTAATTTTTAAAACTGCCTCAGGTTATAAAGCAGTCACTCATTTCCAGGAAGTCACTATTATTTTCATACATAGTCATTGATAAAAAACAAGCTTCTACTTAGACCGGAAAAAATTATCTTTCCAAGGAAAACCAATTATTCCAATATTAAATTCCCAGAAAGTCCTAATTCATACTTGAAAAATAAAATAATATGGTCGATTAAAAAAGAACTCAATACATTAGAAAATCACAGCCAGAAATTTGTACTTAAATAAATTCAGAGATGTCCATTGCCTACTGGAAATGGTACTCCAATGATCCTATCCTAAAAGTAATTTATATTCTATGAATTATATTCTATAAATCTATGACCTTCTCAACGTACAAACCAACCTCCACCCTTCTGTTACAGATTTGGATTGAATAATAATCTACCAGAGGGCAGACAGAATGAAAACCACAGTCACAGAAAACTAACCAATCTGATCACGTGGGCCACAGGTTTGTCTAGCTAAATGAAAGTATGAGCCATGCAGTGCAGGGCCAAACAAGACAAGATGGATCATGGTGGAGAGTTCTGACAAAATTCGGTCCACTGGAGAAGGGAATGGCAAACGACTTCAGTATTCTTGTACTGAGAACCACATGAAGAGTATGAAAAGGCAAAAAGGTATGACATTGAAAGATGAACTCCCCAGGTCAATAGGTGCCCAAATGCTAATGGAGAAGAGTGGAGAAATAACTCCAGAAAGAAGGAAGAGATGGAGCTAAAACAAAATCAACACCCAGTTTTGGATGTGATGGGTGATGGAAGTAAAGTTTGATGCTGTACAGAGCAATGTTGCATAGGAACCTGGAATGTTAGGTCCATGAATCAAGGCAATTGAAAGTGGTCAAAAAGGAGATGGCAAGAGTGAATGTTGACATTTTAGGAATCAGTGAACTTAAATGGACTGGAATAGGTGAATTTAACTCAGAAGACCATTACATCTGCAACTGTGGGCAAGAATCCCTTAGAAGTAATGGAGTAGCCATCATAGTCAACAAAAGAGTCCAAATGCAGTACTTGAATGCAGTCTCAAAAATGACAGAATGAGCTCTGTTCGTTTCAAGGCAAACCATTCAATATCCAAGTCTATACCCTGACCAGTAATGCTGAAGAGGCAGAAGTTGAACGGTTCTGTGAAGACTTACAAGAGCTTCTAGAACTAACATCCAAAAAGGATGTTCTTTTCATTATAGGGGACTGAAATGCAAAAGTAGGAAGTCAAGAAAAACCAGGAATAACAGGCAAATTTGGTCTTGGAGTACAGAATGTAGCAGGGCAAAGTCTAAGAGAGTTCTGCCAAGAGAACACACTGGTCATAGCAAACACCCTTTTCCAACAATACAAGAGAAGACTCTACACGTGGACATCACCAGATGGTCAATACCAAAATCAGATTGATTATATTCTTTGCAGCCAAAGATGGAGAAGCTCTATACAGTCAGCAAAATCAAGACCAGAAACTGACTGTGGCAAAGATCATGAATTCCTTATTGCCAAATGCAGACATAAATTGAAAAAAGTAGGGAAAACCACTAGACCATTCAGGTATGACCTAAATCAAATTGGAAGTTACAAATAGATTCAAGGGATTAGACCTGATAGACAGAGTGCCTGAAGAACTATGGACAGAGTTTCCTGACATTGTACATGAAGCAGTGATCCAGACCATCCCCAAGATAAAGAAATGCAAAGAAGCAAAATGTTGTCTGAGGAGGCCTTACAAATAGTTAAGAAAAGAAGAGAAGTGAAAGGCAAAGGACAAATGGAAAGATATACCCATTTGAATGCAGAGTTCCAAAGAGGAGCAAGGAGAGATAAGAAAGCCTTCCTCAGTGATCAATGCACAGAAATAGAGAAAAACAATAGAATGGGAAAAACTAGAGATAACTTCAAGAAAATTAGAGATATCAAGGGAATATTCCAAGCAAAGATGGGCTAAATAAAGAACAGAAATGGCATGGACCTAACAGAAGGAAAAGTTATTAAAAGAGGCAGTGAGAATACACAGAAGAACTATACAAAAAAGATCTTCATGACCCAGATAATCACGATGCTGTGATCACTCACAAAGAGCCAGACATCCTGGAATGCAAAGTCAAGTGGGCCTTAGGAAGCATCAATACAAACAGAGCTAGTGGACATGACGGAATTCCAGTTGAGCTATTTCAAATCCTAAAGGATGATGCTGTGAAAGAGCTGCACTCAATATGCTAGTAAATTTAGAAAACTCAGCGGTGGCCACAGGACTGGGAAAGGTAAGTTTTCATTCCAATACCTAAAAAAGGCAATGCCAAAAAATGTTCAAACTACCGCACAATTGCACTCATCTCACATACTAGCAAAGTAATGCTCAAAATTCTCCAAGCCAGGCTCCAACAGTACATGAACCATGAGCTTCCAGATGTTCAAGCTGTATTTTGAAAAGGCAGAGGAGCCAGAGATCAAATTTTAAACATCCTTTGGATCATCGAAAAAGCAAGAGACAAAACTAGAAAAACTAGAAAACAAGAAAAACTACTTCTGCTTTATTGACTATGCCAAAGCCTTTGACTGTGTGGATCACAAGAAACCGTGGAAAATTCTTCAACAGATGAGAATACAAGACCACATGACTTGCCTCCTGAGACATCTGTATTCAGGTCAAGAAGCAACAGTTAGAACTGGACATGCAACAACAGACTCGTTCCAAATCAGGAAAGGAGTACATCAAGTCTGTATTTTGTCACACTGTTTATTTAGCTTCTATGCAGAGTACATCATGAGAAACGCTGGGCTGGAAGAAGCACAACCTGGAATCAAGATTGCTGGGAGAAATATCAATAACCTCATATATGCAGATGACACCACCCTTATGGCAGAAAGTGAAGAAGAACATAAGAGCTTCTTGATGAAAGTGAAAGAGGAAAGTGAAAAATTTGGCTTAAAACTCAACATTCAGAAAACTAAGATTATGGCATCTGGTACCATCTCTTCATGTTAAATAGATAGGTAAACAGTGGAAACAGTGACGCATTGTTTTTTGGTGGGGGGGGGGGGTCTCCAAAATCATTGCAGATGTTGACTGTAGCCATGAAATTAAAAGATGCTTGCTTCTTGGAAGAAAAGTTATGACCTATCTAGACCACATATTAAAAACCAAAGACATTATTTTGCCAACAAAGGTACATCTAGTCAAAGCTATGGTTTTTCCAGTAGTCATGTATGGATGTGAGAGTGGGACTAAAAAGAAAACTGAGCACTGAAAAATTGATGCTTTTGAACTGTGGTGTTGGAAAAGACTCTTGAGAGTCACTTGGACTGTAAGAAGATCCAACCAGTCCATCCTAAATGAAATCAGTCCTGAATATTCATTGGATGGACTGATGCTGAACTTAAACTCTTATACTTTGACCACCTGATGCAAAGAACTGACTCATTTGAAAAGACCCTGATGCTGGGAAGGATTGAAGGCGGGAGAAGGGGACTACAGAGGATGAGATGGTTGGATGGCATCACCGACTCAATGAACATGAGTTTGAGTAGGCTCCAGCAGCCTGTGATGGACAGGTAAGCCTGGCGTCCTGCACTCCAAGGGGTTGCAAAGAGTCGAACACCACTGAGCAACTGAACTAAACTAATGCCACCTGCACTGAAAGGGCTGCTCCACTCAGTCCTTTGTCTTCGTAGGAATATTTCTAGTTGATTAGAAGAAATTACTCCATTCCTAACTACCTTCAACTTAGCCATACAAATCCATATGAATGCACTTTAAGAGTCTTGTTTGCATTTAAGTATACTGAAGTGCCAGCAATTGAAAGGAGAAAATACAATGCCAATTTTCTCAAATCGACCTCTTAGTGTATCTTATAATACAAATAATGGACCAAAAATGCAACACACTATTTCTCCATGGTTTTCTCTTCTGTCCAAAAAAGCAAAGGAATAATTTTTTCACTCATGAGAAATATAAAAGTTACAGTAGGTTGATAAAACTCCTCTCAGAATTATAAAGAAGTGTTAACATGACATTTAATATCTTTGCTGTAATAATCACCTGGCAATACTTAGAGATAAGTCAAGATTTTAGAAGCCAAAGGTTTCAAAATTAAGCAGCAGCCTCAAGCAGAGCTGTAGATAGATTTCAAAAAACCTCAGAGTTTGAAAAATATTTTAAAGAGTTTTAGTAAGAGTACGAGATAATGTCTGAATTTCTTCTATTAGATCCCCACCAAGTGGTTGCACAGTCAACTTGATAACCTTCAGTGACAGTGAATCTACCATCTTTAGAGGTAGCCCATTTTATCAGGATTATGATAAGGTTCATTTTTATAAGCCAAAATCTATCTTCTTGTAACATTCTGTAACTGTACCTCATTAGGTCATATAAACCAATATTTCACTTCTTTTCTATTCTGTAAATGTAAATATTATATTTCCAAATACCTCTCTACTTTTCTATCTCATTCTTACCCTACTTGCTAAATAACCTCAATAAAGCTAAAGAAAATAAAAATATTCAAAATTAAAAACAAAATAAATTCACTGCATGCAATATAGCTGGAATTTATAAAAATCTCTTAAGATATAGACCCTAAAAAATAGACCAACATACTTCATCATTTATCTTCCTTCTTGATACTGCCAGCATTTAAAATACCTCCTTATACCCTCTGGCAGAGGAGATATACCTCTGTGATATACAGTTCTCCAAACCAGTGGTTTTCCACTGCTGTGTCATCATACATTAGTGTGCATTTAGAGGACTAAGAGGGAGGAGGAGAATTAGAGCTGGCACAGCATTGTGTGAACCCCCATCCCCATGTCTTCACCCGTGCCCCCTCTGTTACTTCAGCAATGCATGAGTGAGCCCCTAGGAGTGAATTGTGCATTGAATACTGTACTTTATGTGAGTCACAGCCTCAACGTTCACACGACAGAGTCACACATACCTTTCCCTTCATCACCAACAAAATGGATAGCAATTTAACAATTTGAGCAAAGATGCTAATGGTTTTATTACCTCAATTTTCATGCACTCAGATACATCTGCTATTAAATAAAAGTGGGCTTTTTCCTTAGACACTGTTTGTTTCAAAAATGATTGAAGGAATTTTAATGGAATAAATTGGGTCATCTGGTTGGAGATAAGAAAGTGATTAAACATATTTACCTTTCTCTATTCAAATAAGTAAGTATCTTCAAACTCTGCAGCACAGATGATAGTGGGAAAAACACTGTCATATTACTATCCATGGACTTCTGGAGACGATACATCAGAGCATCATATTAATGGGTAAACCAATAGTTGAAATTACCAGGAAGGTTTCAGGGAGAAAATATTTTTACACGAAGGAAATGCCAAAAGTGCTGTTCAAAATATGCACTCATCCTGAAATTAGCATTTGGAGTAAGTAGGTCCCCTAGCCCCCTTCTTGGTCTCCCACCAAGGCATTTCTTGCTTATAGTGTGTGTGCATCCTATTAGTAGAAAGGCAGATTGGAGAAGACTGATGATGTCACAGAGAAAACACAGGCTAGTCCTCCATATTAATGGCATATTCCCCTATTCATTTGGAGAAGCAGAGTGAATGCAAAAGTTATTACATCAAGGAAGCTTTTGGTGAATTTTTAGTTAATTAAAATAAACCTTAGAGTATAAAAGATTCCAGAGAGAAAAATAGGGCTTCCCTGGTGGCTCAGATGGTAAAGACTCTGCCTGCAATGTGGGAGACCTGGGTTTGATCCTTGGGTAGGGAAGTTCCCCTGGAGAAATGAATGGCACCCCACTCCAGTATTCTTGGCTGGAAAATTCCAAGGACAGAGGAACCTGGTGGGCTATCATCTGTGGAGTTGCAAAGGGTTAGACATGACTGAGCAATTAGTACAGAGAGAAAAATCAGTCTAGGTGCTACATCAGCAACATTGTGCAAGAGAGAGAGGGCAAATGTATCTCAAATGTCTCAGAAAAAAAAAAATTCAGTATAGAATTCTATATCATGCCATATTGCAACATTAAGTGACAGGGCATTTTTAGACAAGAACTATCATAAATTTACAGAAACAAGCTTAAAAATGAATTATAATCTTTCAGGGAAAGTATATCTCAGTTTTTCTGAAACACTATTAAAGAGAACTTTCAAGCAACATAACATGAAATACACCTAAGAGGTATCTTGACTATTCTAAAAACCTAAGATTTTAACATATATATATATATATATAACTTTAAAAATGTTAAATTTATACATATGAAAATATATATGTTTATACATACATGCAATGAGTCTATTAGCTTAGTTCAATCTATCAGTCATGTCCAACTCTTTGCGACCCCATGGACTGCAGCACGCTATGCTTCCCTGCGGCTGCTGCTAAGTCGCTTCAGTCGTGCCCAACTCTGTGCGACCCCATAGACGGCAGCCCACCAGGCTCCCCCGTCCCTGGGATTCTCTAGGCAAGACTGGAGTGGGTTGCCATTTCCTTCTCCAATGCATGAAAGTGAAAAGTGAAAGTGAAGTCGTTTAGTAAGTGTCTGACTCTTCTGTGACCCCATGGACTGCGGCCTACCAGGCTCCTCCATCCATGGGATTTTCCAGGCAAAAGTACTGGAGTGGGTTGCCATTGCTTTCTCCACTATGCTTCCCTATCCATCACCAACTCTTGGAACCTACTCAAACTCATGTCCATTGAGTCAGTGATGTCATCCAACCATCTCATCCTCTGTCGTCCCCTTTTCTTCCCACTGTCAATCTTTCCCAGCATCAGGGTCTTTTCAACCAAGTCAGTTCTTTGCATCAGGTGGTCAAAGTATAGGAGTTTAAGCTTCAGCATCAGCCCATCCAATGAATATTCAGGACTTATTTCATTTAGGATGGACTGGTTGGATCTCCTTGCTGTCCAAAGGACTCTCAAGAGTTTTCACCAACATCACAGTTCAAAAGCATCAATTCTTTGGCACTCAACATTCTTTATGCTCCAATTCTCACATCCATACATGACTACTGGAAAAAACACAGCTTTGACTAGATAGACCTTTGTCAGCAAAGTCATGTCTTTGGTTTTTAATATGCTGTCTAGGTTGGTCATAACTTTTCTTCCAAGGAGCAAGCATCTTTTAATTTCATGGCTGCAGTCACCGTCTGCAGTGATTTTGGAGCCCCAAAAAATAAAGTCTGTCACTGTTTCCATTGATTCCCCATCTATTTGCCATGAAGTGATGGAACCAGATACCATGATCTTAGTTTTCTGAATGTTGAGGTTTAAGTCAACTTTTTCATTTTCCTCTTTCACTTTCAAAAGAGGCTCTTTAGTTCTTCACTTTCTGCCATAAGGGTGATGTCATCTGCATATCTGAGGTTATTGATATTTCTCCCAGCAATCTTGATTTCAGCTTGTGCTTCATGCAGCCCAGGATTTCACATGATGTATTCTACATATAAGTTAAATAAGCCAGGTGACAAAATATAGCCTTGGCATACTCCTTTCCTGATTTGGAATGAGTCCATTGTTGCATGTCCAGTTCTAATTGTTGCTTCTTAACCTGAATATAGTTTTCTCAGAAGGCAGGTTAGGTAGTCTGGTATTCTTATCTCTTTAAGAATTTTCCACAGTTTGTTGTTATCCACACAATCAATCCCCTGGAGAAAGAGATGGCAGCCCACTCCAATATTCTTGCCTGGAAAATCCCATGGACGGCAGAACCTGGTAGGCTGCTGTCCATAGGGTTGCAAAGAGTTGGACACGACTGAGCAACTTCACTTCACACAATCAAAGGCTTTGGCATAGTCAATAAAGCAAAAGTAAATGCTTTTCTGGAACTCTCTTGCTTTGTCCTCCAGTGGATGTTGGCAATTTGATCTCTGGTTCCTCTACCTTTTCTAAATCCAGCTTGAACATCTGAAGTTCATGGTTCACATACTTTGGAAGCCTGGCTAGGAGAATTTTGAGCATTACTTTGCTAGTGTGTGAGATGAGAGCAATTGTGCCATAGTTTGAGCATTTTGGGGCCTTGCCTTTTTAGGGATTGGAATGAAAACTGACCTTTTCCAGTCCTGTGGCCACTGCTGAGTTTTCCAAATTTGCTGGCATATTAAGTGCAGCACTTTCACAGCATCATCTTTTAGGATTTGAAATAGCTCAACTAGAATACCATCATCTCCACTAGCTTTACTTGTAATGATGCTTCCTAAGGCCCACTTGACTTTGCATTCCAGGATGTCTGGCTCAAGGTGAGTGATCACACCATCATGATTATCTGAGTCATGAAGATCTTTTTTTGTATAGTTCTTCTGTGTATTTTTGCCACCTCTTAATATCTTCTGTTTCTGTTAGGTTCATATCATTTCTGTTTTCTTTTTTTTTTTTTTTGTACTCATCTTTGAATGAAATGTTCCCTTGATGTTTCTAATTTTCTTGAGTTACCTCTAGTCTTTCCTATTCTATCATTTTCCTCTAATTCTTTGTATTCATCGCTGAGGAAGGCTTTCTTATCTCTCCTTGCTCTTCTTTGGAATTCTACATTCAAATGGGTATATCTTTCCTTTTCTCCTTTGCCTTAGCTTTTCTTCTTTTCTTAGCTATTTGTAAGGCCTCCTCAGGCAACCATTTGCCTCTTTGCATTTCTTTTTCCTGGGGATGGTCTTGATCACTGCCTCATGCACAATATCAGGAAACTCTATCCATAGTTCTCCAGGCACTCTGTCTATCAGGTTTAATCCCTTGAATCTATTTGTGACTTCCACTGTGTAACCATAAGGGATTTGATTTAGGTCATACCTGAATGGTCTAGTGGTTTTCCCTACTTCAATTTAAGTCTGAATTTGCCAATAAGGAATTCATGCTCTTTGCCACAGTCAGCTCCCAGTCTTGATTTTGCTGACTGTATAGAGCTTCTCCATCTTTTGTTGCAAAGAATATAATCAATCTGATTTTGGTATTGACTATCTGGTGATGTCTATGTGTAGAGTCTTCTTTTGTATTGTTGGAAGAGAGTTTTTGCAATGACCAGTGAGTTCTCTTGGCAAAACTCTGTTAGCCTTTGACCTGCTTTGTTTTGTATTACATGACCAAATTTGCCTGCTATTCCAGGTATCTCTTGACTTCCTACTTTTGCATCCCAGTCCCCTGTAATGAAGAGAACATCATTTTTTTTTTTTTTTTGGTGTTAGTTCTAGAAGGTTTTGCAGGTCTTCATAGAACCATTCAACTTCAGCTTCTTCAGCTTACTGGTAAGACTATAGACTTGGATTACTGTGATATTGAATGGTTTGTCTTGGAAAAGGACAGAGATCATTCTATCATTTGTGAGATTGCATCCAAGTACTGCCTTTTGGGCTCTTCTGTTGACTATGATGGCTACTTCATTTCTTCTAAGGGATTCTTGCCCACAGTAGGAGATATAATGGTCATTTGAGTTAAATTCACCCATTCCAGACCATTTTAGTTCATTAATTCCTAAAATGTCAATGTTCAGTCTTGCCATCTCCTGTTTGCCTTGATTCATGAACCTAACTTTCCAGGTTCCTATGTAATATTCTTCTTACAGCATCAGACTTTACTTCCATCACCCATCACATCCACAACCGGGTGTTGGTTTTGCTTTGGCTCCATCTCTTCCTTCTTTCTGGAGTTATTCCTCCACTCTTCTACAATAGCATTTTGGGCACCTACTGACCTGGGGAGTTCATCTTTCAGTGTCATACTTTTTTCCTTTTCATACTGTTCACGGGGTTCTCAATACAGGAATACTGAAGTCATTTGCCATTCCCTTCTCCAGTAGACCACGTTTTGCCAGAACTGTGCACCATAATCTGTCCATCTTGGGTGACCCTACACTGCATGGCTCATAGTTTCATTGAGCTAGACAAGGCTGTGGTCCATGTGATCAGATTGGTTAGTTTTCTGTGATTGTGGTTTTCATTCTATCTGCCCTCTAATGGATAAGGATAAGAGACTTACGGAAGCTTAGGATGGACTGCTCGGGGTGGGAGTGGGGGGTGGTGTGTGGTATCTGAGTCTTGTTCTGATGGCTGGGGCCATGTTCAGTAAATCTTTATTCCAATTTTCTGTTGATTAGCAGGGCTGTGTTTGCTTCCTGTTGCTTGACCTGAAGTCAAACTATGGTGTGGTTATTATGTGTATATATTAAAGATATGTGATGATTAACAAAACCACAAAGTGTGTATCTCAAATTACATCAGAAACTCAGAAGAATAAAGGAAGAACGACTAAAAAAAAAGAATGTGGATTGAATAAATTGTTTCTGGTAAAACCAGCAAGATATTCCTACATTTTTTGTGTAATAGGAATAAAATAAATAGATTGTAAAGAAAACTATACAGGTTATGATTCAGTCAATGTGAAAAAAAAGCTAAATTTTTCTATAGTTTTGAAATTGCCATAATACTTAAGGAAAGAAAATAAATTTTTAAAATTTTGGAAAGTTCATGGCTTGAACATAGAATTGATGGTTTAGAGATGATTAAACCTGTATACAGGTCAGGAAGCAACAGTTAGAACCAGTCATGGAATAACAGACTGGTTCTAAATAGGAAAAGGAGTACGTCAAGGCTATATATTGTCACCCTGCTTATTTAACTTCTGTGCAGAGTACATCATGAGAAATGCTGGCCTGGAAGAAGCACAAGCTGGAATCAAGATTGCTGGGAGAAATATCAATAACCTCAGATATGCAGATGACACCATCCTTATGTCAGAAAGTGAAGAAGAACTAAAGAGCCTCTTGATGAAAGTGAAAGAGGAGAGTGAAAAAGTTGGCATCAAGCTCAACATTCAGAAAACTAAGATCATGGCCTTTGGTTCCATCACTTCATGGCAAATAGATGTGGAATCAGGGGCTGACTTTATTTTTTGGGGCTCCAAAATCACTGCAGATGGTGATTGCCGCCATGGAATTAAAAGACGCTTACTCCTTGGAAGGAAATTTATAATCAACCTAAACAGCATATTAAAAAGCAGAGACATTACTTTCTCAACAAAGTCAAAGCTTTGTTTTTTACTAAAGTTAGTCAAAGCTATGGTTTTTCCAGTAGTCATGTATGGATGTGAGCGTTAGACTATAAAGAAATCTGAGCACCAAAGAATTCATGCTTTTGAACTGTGGTGTTGGAGAAGACTCTTGAGAGTCCCTTGGACTGCAAGGAGATCCAACAAGTCCATCCTAGAGGATATCAGTCCTGGATGTTCATTGGAAGGACTGAGGTTGAGGCTGAAACTCCAATACTTTGGCCACCTGATGCAAAAAGCTGACCTATTTGAAAAGACCCTGATGCTGGGAAAGATTGAAGGCAGGAGGAGAAGGGGAAGATGAAGGATTAGATGGTTGGATGGCATCACTGACTCAATGGACATGACTTTGGGTAAACTCTGGGAGTTGGTGATGGACAGGGAGACCTGGCATGCTGTGGTTCATTGGGTTGCAAAAAGTCGGACACATCTTAGCAACTAAACTGAACTGAAGTATATTCATATTACCTTTTTTACTCTGTGAATTTCCAGTGTGTGTTTATTTTGGAATTATCATAATTATCCTATGTGTATGTGATAAAAACAAAAAATTGCAAAGTAGTTTATTATTTTATGGTGAATGTTACAAATCTAATTGCTTAAAACAAAATACTAGAGCAAGACTTTATATGACAATGATTATATTATTTAGTTATTTTTAAAAATTTATTTATTTTAATTGGAGGTTAATTACTTTACAATATTTTATTGGTTTTGCCATACATCAACATGAATCTGCCATGGGTGTACACGTGTTCCCAATCCTGAACCCTCCTCCCACCTCCCTCCCCATGCCATCCCTCTGGGTCATCCCAGTGCACCAGCCCCAAGCATCCTGTATCATGCATCAAACCTGGACTGGCGATTCATTTAGTATATGATATTATACATGTTTCAATGCCATTCTTCCAAATCAACCCACCCTCTCCATCTCCCACTGAGTCCAAAAGACTGTTCTATACATCAGTGTCTCTTTTGCTGTCTCGCTTACAGGGTTATAATTACCATCTTTCTAAATTCCATATATGTGCATTAGTATATTATATTGGTGATTTTCTTTCTGGCTTACTTCACTCTGTATAATAGGCTCCAGTTTCATCCACCTCATTAGAACTGATTCAAATGTATTCTTTTTAATGGCTGAGTAATACTCCATTGTGGATATGTACCACCGCTTTCTTATCCATTCATCTGCTGATGGACATCTAGGTTGCTTCCATGTCCTGGCTATTATAAACAGTGCTGCGATGAACATTGGGGTACACGTGTCTCTTTCAATTCTGGTTTCCTCGGTGTGTATCCCCAGCAGTGGGACTGCTGGGTCATAAGCAGAGACATTACTTTGCCAACAGAGGTTCGTCTCGTTAAGGCTATGGTTTTTCCTGTGGTCATGTATGGATGTGAGAGTTGGGACTGTGAAGAAGGCTGAGCGCCAAAGAATTGATGCTTTTGAACTGTGGTGTTGGAGAAGACTCTTGAGAGTCCCTTGGACTGCAAGGAGAGCCAACCAGTCCATTCTGAAGGATATCAGCCCTGGGATTTCTTTGGAGGGAATGATGCTAAAGGTGAAACTCCAGTACTTTGGCCACCTCATGAGAAGAGTTGACTCATTGGAAAAGACTGATGCTGGGAGGGATTGAAGGCAGGAGGAGAAGGGAATGACAGAGGATGAGATGGCTAGATGGCATCACTGACTTGATGGACGTGAGTCTGAGTGAACTCTGGGAGTTGTTGAAGGACAGGGAGGCCTGACGTGCTGCGATTCATGGGGTCACAAAGAGTTGGACACAACTGAGCGACTGAACTGAATTGAAAGGCAGTTCTATTTCCGGTTTTTTAAGGAATCTCCACACTGTTCTCCATAGTGGCTGTACTAGTTTGCATTCCCACCAAGAGGGTAAGAGGGTTCCCTTTTCTCCACACCCTCTCCAGCATTTATTGCTTGTAGACGTTTGGATCGCAGCCATTCTGACTGGCATGAAATGGTACCTCTTTGTGGTTTTGATTTGCATTTCTCTGATAATGAGTGATGTTGAGCATCTTTTCATGTGTTTGTTAGCCATCTGTATGTCTTCTTTGGAGAAATGTCTGTTTAGTTCTTTGGCCCATTTTTTTGATTGGGTCGTTTATTTTTCTGAAATTGAGCTGCAGGATTTGCTTGTATATTTTTGAGATTAGTTGTTTGTCAGTTGCTTCATTTGCTATTATTTTCTCCCATTCTGAAGGCTGTCTTTTCATCTTGCTTATAGTTTCCTTTGTTGTGCAGAAGCTTTTAATTTTAATTAGGTCCCATTTGTTTATTTTTGCTTTTATTTCCAATATTCTGGGAGATGGGTCACAGAGGATCATGCTGTGATTTATGTCAGAGAGTGTTCTGCCTATGTTCTCCTCTAGGAGTTTTATAGTTTCTGGTCTTACGTTTAGATCTTAAATCCATTTTGAGTTTATTTTTGTGTATGGTGTTAGAAAGTGTTCTAATTTCATTCTTTTACATGTGGTTGACTATATTATTTAAAATGTGTTCAAACCTCTTTTTTACTTTTAAATTATCTCTTCTTCCCCTGTAGGGTAGATTTTTGTTTTATCTTCATCTTTCTCCATCATGTCAGTGACAAATATAGTGATACATTTGGGTAATATCTGGAATAGGAAATGGCAACCCACTCTAGTGTTCTTTCCTGGAGTATCCCAGGGACAGAGGAGACTGGCACACTGAAGTCTGTGGTGTTGCAAAAAGTCAATCAAGACTGAAGTAACTTAACATGCATGCATGGGTAATATATCAATGGATTCTAATAATATCATCAAGGTTATAAATAAAGGCCTAAGGAAGACAGTGGATTTTCCTCTGCCATTGGATAAACAGTTCTCTCTCTCAGTTGGTGTCTCTCTTCAGTATAAATCCTGGGTGAGATTTATATATTTACAGTGTTTAGGTTACAGTAAGTGGTCCTGGACATGTCCTAAAGTCTTCAAAAATCAGAAAAGCTGAGCTTTTCCCTGAGACATTCAAATCTGCAGAATAAATATTTCTTTTAAAATCACCTGTTTGTTTGTTTTTTCTTCTGAATAAGGGACATACAGACTTTGTCAGATGATAAACCTCATGTGAGCTGTACTGTGTGGAGAAGACCTAGGATGGCCAAGGAGCACAGTGAAATCATAAATAGAACCTCAGGTAAATTTCCTCTGCCAGCCCTGTTTCTATTTTCATTCATGTTCCTGCTGGTGCTGGAAAAATGACTGAGATTATAATAACCAGATGGACTTTCATTTTTTTTAAAACTATTTCAGGATAAATTGCAACTAATTTTATTTAATAATATAAAATCTTATCATGAAAATATTAACACATATTCTTTGGTCTAGACCTTAAAATGATCTGATCAGATGAATTTCTAGTCAGTAACTATGCAAGTGTTAAAAAACAATCTCATAATCCTTAATGAGAAATTACTCTATGATTTACATTGCTGGAGATACATATTGTATTTTTATAAATATCTTTGGTCAGTTATATTATATACTATACTTATATATACACATATATATTATAAACATATATAATATGTATATGTAAATGTAATATACATATATAGGATATATTGTAATATAATAGATTATTTAATATATTAATATAATTCACTTACCTTCAGTCTAAATATTTTAGAAAGAATATTTAAATATCGTGTAATTATTTGTTAGTGAAGTAATATTTTCATCTCAAAGCATAGATGTATCTTGTTTGTTATAATGTTCAGCACCCTAGTTATTTTATAATACCCCTACTCCAAAGCAATAGGTTTTAAAGCCTAAAATATCATTTAAAATTAGTTTAAAATAAGAACTATGTTACCCAAGTAATTTCAGACAATGAAATTTTATATTTAACTCTGAAATGATCTCAAGAATATTCTGACTTCCCTTTTTCGTATAATTGAAAGCTGTGATATTGTATTTCTTAAAATTACATACTTATTATTAATTTTATTTGATTCAAACATTTTAATTTCACAAAATATAATTTATCCTTTGTTTTTCCCTTTTTGTTCTCCCAAAAGCCTCAATTTCACTTTTTGATAAGAAAATACTTCTGCTTCAAGGTGTGTTCTTATATTTGTTTGCACTGGAGCCACAGTGGAAAAGAAGAGTTGACAGATACTTTCTAGACTTTCTTCTAACTCTAGAGGTGTGTAAAGATTTGATATCTTTCCTGAAAGTAACTTCAGAATTCTGCAAGAGCGTATGCAGAGCCACATAAATGAGAACGTTGCAGAGGTTATGATTCAATGAGACAAAACTGAGTACAGAGAAGTGAGTATTGATCATTACAACTGTTCCAGATAATGGAAGCTCACTGTGTCTTCCTGAGGACATCACTTGTCTGGCAAGCTAAAAGCTGGTGGCTGATGATCAAAGTCTCAGTGATCTTGGCACGTCAGCATCTATGCCTGGGAGTTAGACTTTTACTCTACTAAAGCTGTGAATTATGTGTTGTTGCCTTTCAAAATTCTGGGCATACTTGGTGCTCCCAGTGAAGGCTATTGTGTTTCAGGAGTTTAATTTTAAATCTGAATTGAAAACAACTGACAGTTGTAGTCAAAGAGAAAAATCATCCCAACAAGCAAGATTTTCCTTCACAAAGTCTATTCCAAACTTGTACTAGTGCATTTGTGTAAAAATTATGCCAAAATAATCCAAATCAAACAAAATACAATGTGCGCACCCACAAAATACTATTATTTTTATAAATTATTCTTTTGTGTTCCTTTTATTTAATCGCTATAATACCAAATATCTCTTTTAATTTATTTATGTTTAATTAGAGGATAATTGATTTACAATATTGTGTTGGTTTCTGCCATACATCAATATGAAACTGTTCTGAAAATGGCAAAATGCTGGTTAACTCTACAGCTAGGGGAGAAACAAGTCCATAATAATCAACAATCCATTAAAGTTCTAACCACCTTTTGAAAGTTAGTGCACTTGGAGAAGGTGATGGCATCCCACTCCAGTACTCTTGCCTGGAAAATCCTATGGATGGAGGAGCCTGGTAGGCTGCAGTCCATGGGGTCATATATATGCAGTCCATATATAATTTTTATATTTGGATGATTTATTTGCATAGAAGAGATATTTAAAAGTAAGATGAACTGTCTGCTAAACTCATGTATAATAAAATAAAAAAATTCAGCTAAAGGGAGCTTTAGTTTGGTGCATTAAGCAAAGTAACTTAATTTTAAAGGGGGAAAAAACACAGAAGAACCTATAATAGAAGTTTAGATTTTTGAAACATAAAATTCAAAATATTTAATTACATTAATTTGGAGCTAGAATTTTCAGTTAGGGTTAGTTCCACAAAATTCATTTTTCCAGCTTCTTGGAATTACTTTGAAATTCTAAAGTTCCATATTTTGGAACAGATGTTGTATTGAGTGAGTTATGTGCTTGTGTGACTTTATGAAACAAAAATTATAAGGATATATAATAGGATTTTCATTTCCCAAATGATTCACTCTGCCATGGGTCACAAGACTAAGCACTTTAGATTGCTAAATTCATTCATATAGAGGGAAAAGAGTGTCAACAATGAAAACTGAACTACTTAATTTGTATGGAAAAGATTAGTTTATTGAGGGGCTTATACTCCTTGGAAGGGAAGTTATGACCAACCTAGACAGCATATTAAAAAACAGAGACATTACTTTGTCAACAAAGGCCTGTCTAGTCAAGTCTATTGTTTTTTCAGTGGTCATGTATGGATGTGAGAGTTGGACTGTGAAGAAATCTGAGTGCCGAAGAATTGATGCTTTTGAACTGTGGTGTTGGAGAAGACTCTTGAGAGTCCCTTGGACTGCAAGGAGATCCAACCAGTCCATTCTAAAGGAGATCAGTCCTGGGTGTTCATTGGAAGGACTGATGCCAAGGCTGAAGCTCCAATACTTTGGCCACCTGATGCGAAGAGCTGACTCATTTGAAAAGACTCTGCTGCTGGGATGGATTGGGGGCAGGAGGAGAAGAGGACAACAGAGGATGAGATGGTTGGATGGCATCACTGACTCAATGGACATGGGTTTGGGTGGACTCCGGGAGTTGGTGATAGATAGGGAGGCCTGGCGTACTGTGGTTCATGGGGTCACAAAGAGTCAGACACGACTGAGTGACTGAACTGAACTGACTGAAAATGACAAGAAGCATAGCTTTTTTAATGCCACAATAGTTATTTTCAAAAGTTTAGGAACTCCAGAAAATATACATTGAACTGGCAACAAGGAACACTTCTAGGTTTCACCAATATCTGAAATTTATCTTCAGATTATGAAACCATTTTCAGATTTCTTCTCTGTTCCTTTTAAATTAGAAAACTTAAGGAGATTAAGATAACCTGTATGTTTCTTGGTACCCTTATTAATGTAAGTTATTAAGTTTTAGCAATTAAGTGCTACAACAGCCTGCTATCAGAACTGAGAGTAAATTGTTAATGTTCAAGAATTTTTGAACTTTGTTGTCCATCTGTAACTAACACAACATGGTAAATCAACTATGTGTTCATGTGCTAAGTCGCCTCAGTCGTGTCTGACTCTTTGCAACTCTGTGGACTGTAGCCTGCCAGGCTCCTTGGTCCATGGGGATTCTTCAGGCAAGAATACTGGAGTGGATTACCAGTTCCTCCTCCAGGGAATCTTCCAGACCCAGGGATTGAACCCTCCTCTCTTGTGTCTCCTGAACTGGTAGGCAGGTTCTTTACCACTAGCACTGCCTGAGAATTGCGACCTGATGGGCTGTAGCCTACCAGGCTACTCTGTCCATGGGATTTCCCAGGCAAGAATACTTGAGTGGGTGCCATTTCCTTCTCCAGGGGATCTTCTGGATCCAGGAATCCAACCCAGGCCTCCTGCATTTCAGGCGGGTTCTATACCACTAGGACTACCTAGGAAGCCTGCATTTCAACTAAAAAACAAGGATGAAAGGAAGGAAGAAAGGAAGGAATGAAGAAAGAGAGAAAGAAAAAAAGATAAAGGTAAACAGAAAGAGTTTTGTGAGCACATTGATTGTACGTAATTGGCCATTGTCTGAGTATTTACACTATGTACTTAGCAAATGCAGTATATCTTTTTTTTTTTTTTTCCTGCTTTCCCCTGGAGAAACCATTGTTAGTCATTTACCAGCACAATATTGGTTTTATAGTTCCCAGTGCTCATATGTGTGAGCAATTTTTGAAATAGCCCTAACTCTAAATGGAGTGGTTGGTGAATTTCTTTGTGAATGAACTGTTGGTTTCTCATCAAATTCTACCCTTCCTTCTCTACTCCCATCATTTTGCACAAGGCCAGCATCCCTGAATATTATTATTTACATCAGACACATCGTCCCAGAATGATACTTTGAGCATATAATTTCTCTGCTTCCATATCTGATACTTTTGTTTGTCTGGAAAGTGAAAGTGTTAGTCACTTCAGTTGTGCCTCTTTGCAACCCCATAGGCTGTAGCCCACTGGACTCCTCTATCCATGGAATTCTCCAGGCAAGAATACTGGAATGGGCTCCCACGCCCTTCTCTGAGCGATCTTCCAAACCAAGGATTGAACCCAGGTCTCCTGCATTGCAGGCAGATTCTTTACTGTTTGAGCCACCAACTCTGGTCCTTAAACTGTCTCTTCAGGTTTCTATTTCTTTGCACCCTACACTCTGCCTGAGCCAAATGAGTTAACTTGCTAGTGCCATCTTTTTTTTTTTTTTTAATCCATAGCCTTTCTCCTTTCTTAAAAAGTCCTCCATGTTCTCTAAATTTATTGAAATAGTACTTATTCCATAAATAGGCATTTCAATATGTAGATATTGAAATTCTTCTATTAAATGTTAAATAATAACGTTAAATGTTAAACATTTAACCTATCGTTCTTATACATCCCTTTTGTACAGCACTTTCCAATCCCTTTTCTTGCCTGGACTATTACAAGATTGCTTTACCCTGCTGACCTCTTATATCGATGCTAGAGTCACCTAGCATAAAGGTAGACCTGCAACATGTCACTCCCACACAGAAGCCCAAAGAAGAATAAGGTTCAAACTGTGGTCACCATCCGTATCTGCAGGTCTCACACATGTTGATTCAACCAACTATTGATCACAAATATTGCCCCCAAATTCCAGAAATTTACAAAAAATAAACCTTGAATTTGTCCCACTCTGGGAACTACTATGTATAGCATCGTTATGCTATGTATAGCATTTACATTGTATCAAGTATTACAAATAGTCTGAGATGAGTTAAAGTATATGGGAAGACATGCAAAGGTTAAATGCAAACACTATGCCATTTTACACAAAGAACATGAGCATCCACAGATTGTTTACAGAGGAGTCCTGGAACCCATCCTCCATGGATGCTAAGGGAAAATTGTATTTTGCAAGGAGAACAAAATCATCACTAGTTATCTCTACTTACTTTTCATGCTCCTCTGCCAAATGTGGCATTGCAGGTTTTTCAAATATCTGTGCTTGTGTTCATTCATCATTCTATATGGAATATTATTTGTGCTTTTCTTCATTTCACAAATGCCCAGACATCTATTAAGAGCTAGGTCCTATGTCATTATTTGTTTTGTGGAGACAAATCATTTCACCTCTTCCAAGTAAGAGAGTTACTTTGCATTGCCACGAAAGTGTATTCACATAACCTATGTTTATATGGGACTTAATCTTTTCCTAAAATGTGAATTCTAATTTAGAGATTGTGCCTTATTCACTTTTAATGTTTGAAGTAGGTAGTAAAGATTTTGTTTAATATTTATTGTTGTTACTTTCAATGCCATTTAATTTTTCTAATACATTAATCATCTTGCCATTCAGATTCTAATATTGTGTATGTGTGTGTGTGTGTGTGTGTGTGAGAAAAAGTTCTGACCAAGCAAGTCTCTGTATCCCTATAGTTTGGGACTGGTGGCCATTTCTAATGTTCTGTTTCATCACAGAAACAAACAAATACACTCACACAGCTATAACAAAAAAGAATTAACAGGAGTTGGACACTCAAAAGGATAGATAATGTGCACTAAATGACCTTTGACACTATAGATCTTCATATCTTATAATGTAACAGATTATTATTACAGAAACTTAATTGGGCAGAGGAACCAGAGATCAAATTGCCAACATCTTTTGGGTTATCGAAAAAGCAAGAAAGTTCCAGAAAAATATCTATTTCTGCTTCATTGACTATGACAAAGCCTTTGACTGTGTGGATCACCACAAACTGTAGAAAATTCTCAAAGAGACAGGAATACCAAACAACCTGACCTACCTCTTGAAAAATCTGTATGCAGGTCAGGAAGCAACAGTTAGGACTGGACATGGAACAACAGACTGGTTCTAAATAGGGAAAGGAGTATGTCAAGGCTGTATATTGTCACCCTGCTTATTTAACTTATATGCAGAGTATATCATGTGAAATGCTGGGCTGGATAAAGCACAAGCTGGAATCAAGATTGCCAGAAGAGATGTCAATAACCTCAGACATGCAGATGATACCACGCTTTTGGCAGAAAGCTGAGAAGAACTTAAGAGCGTCTTGATGACAGTGAAAAAGAGAGTGAAGAAGTTGGCTTCAAGCTCAACATTCAGAAAACTAAGATCATTGGCATCTGGTCCCATCACTTCATGGCAAATAGATGGGGAAACAGTGAGAGACTTTATTTTTGGGGGGGCTCCAGAATCACTGCAGATGGTGACTGTAGCCATGATATTAAAAGATACTTGATCCTTGGAAGAAAAGTTATAACCAACTTAGACAGCATATTAAAAAGCAGAGATATTACTTTGACAACAAAGGTCTATCTAGTCAAGGCTATGGTTTTTCCAGTAGTCATGTACGGATGTGAGAGTTGGACTACTAAGAAAGCTGAGTGCCAAAGAATTGATGCTTTAGAACTGTGGTGTTGGAGAAGACTCTTGAGAGTCCCTTGGACTGCAAGGAGATCCAACCAGTCATCCTAAAGGAGATCAGTCCTGAGTGTTCATTGGAAAGACTGATGTTGAAGCTGAAACTCCAATACTTTGGCCACCTTATGTGAAGAGCTGAATCATTTGAAAAGACCATGATGCTGGGAAAGATTGAAGGCAGGAGGAGAAAGGGATGACAGAAGATGAGATGGTTGGATGGCATCACCGACTCAATGGACATGAGCTTGAGTAAACTCCGGGAGTTGGTGATGGACAGGGAGGCCTGGCATGTTGCAGTCCATGGGATCACAAACAGTCAGACACGACTGAGTGACTGAACTGAACTGAATTATTATATGACAAAGGTTTATGATTATTCTATCACTTTTGTTATGAGAAAATAAATCCAGTCAAATAAATTTCCTCAAAAGTGACCATATTTTATTTAATGATGCATGTCAGTAGCTATATGTGTATATATATATACACATATATACATGTTTTTTTCCATGGGTGAATGCAACAGAAAATATTTTAGGATGTGGCAGGCATTATTATACATAACAAAGTGAAAATGGGCAGTATACTCTAATGAAAGATGACAAATCATAAATAAATACAGTGGGATAACATGGCACTTATTTAAGAGAAAAAAATAGAGGTAGTATAACCCAGTGTCTTACAGCCAATCACATGTAGTATCAATATAAATGTACATAATTTGTATAAATGTATATAATTTGTATAAATACAAATGTAGAACGGGAGGTGTCACTTTTCATACACTTCTTTTTTAGGTCAAACAGTACTATTTATAATAGAGCAGGATTTAAAACAAAACAATAATGGCATCTCCAAAGAAATCAAAACTAAAATGAATTACAGTCCTTGCTCAATGGAGAAGTGGTGGTGGGAGCCACTTTGCCTCTGCTTCTTTCCTAGTGCTGTATTTTCTTATTTGCTCAAAGCAAATAGAGCAAACCACACCACGGGTCTAGACACATCAGCATGAATTATTTGATTGAGATATGTCTAGGCCTCTCATTTTTATATTTATTAATTACTGTATTTGCATTGCTAATCTGAATTGACAAATTATTTTATTTCATATACAGGCTGGCACAGCCAACCTGAGCTATGGCATGAGTTGAATTAGAACAGTGAGCTATTCCAATCACAGTAATCTAGAAAGAATCCTAAAGTGACTGAATCTATAATGATCAGTGGCTTAGTGGACTGGAAGCCAGGGAGATATTTAGAAGTTTGACAATAATTGATTCTGCTTTAATGTGAACCAAAAAGAGAGCAAAGGGCAAGTAATATCTCTTAAATGAAGGGCTTCCCAGGTGTCACTAGTAGTAAAGAACCCACCTGCCAATCCAGGAGATGTAATAGGTGGGTTCAATCTCTGATCAGAAAGATCCCCTAGAGGAGTGCTTGGCAACCCTCTCCAGTATTCTTGCCTGGAGAATCCCATGGACAGAGGAGCATGGAAGGCTGCAGTCCATAGGGTCACAAAGAGTCAGACACAGCATGAGCAAAGAATCAGGAAATTATTTAAAGGGAGAGAAGACAGTAGTTAACATGAGACTGGATTCTTGAATACCAAATGGGAAGTTCAGTGTCTAACAGTACTGATTACATAGAAAAACCTCTGTGAGTCATCAGCACTCAAGCATATAGAAGTCATGTTAGTTGGTACCGCTGCTGCGTCACAGAGCAGAGGGACTGATGATGGAGGGGTTGATGTTGAAGCTGAAACTCCAATACTTTGGCCACCTGATGTGAAGAGCTGACTTATTTGAAAAGACCCTGTTGCTGGGAAAGATTGAAGACAGGAGGAGAAGGGGACAACAGAGGATGAGATGGTTGGATGGCGTCACTGACTCAATGGAGATGAGTTTGAATAAACTCCGGGAGTTGGTAATGGACAGGGAGGCCTGGTGTGCTGCAGTCCATGGGGTCCCAAAGAGTCAGACACGACTGAGCGACTGAACTGAACTGAACTGCTGCTTCACATTTACTTACCATCCAAATTAACCATCTTGAGAGACTGACTTAGTCATACTAATGTGCCTAGAAGAGATATTAAAAAAAATGCCAACATATTTTGGGACATGTTCTCTAATCTCAAGAAATTTTAATTTCAAGTAGTTGTATCAAAATGTATAACAAAGCATATACCAAACACATACACAGAGAGTTGGGCTTCTCTGGTGGCTCAGATAGTAAAAAATCCGCCTGCAGTGCAGGAGACCTGGGTTCAATCCCTGGGTTGGGAAGATCCCCTGGAGGAGGATATGGTAACTCACTCCAATATTCTTACCTGGAGAATCCCATGGACAGAGGGGCCTGGAGGGCTGCATGGGGTTGCAAAGAGTTGAGCACGACTGAGTGGCCAAGCACACACACACAGAGTTAAAGATAAAGCAGTCTCATTATTATGTTTCTTTAAGCAAGAAAGTCAGAGAGACAACTCATGCAATCAAATCTAATGAGGAAAATATTACATTATATAACATTTATTTAATTTTCTGTATACTGAATGTAAGCGGGGGTGAATGTAGCAATGTACCCTCAGCTTAAGAAGGAATGTAACTTGGATGATTAATTTTGTGTCTGACTGTCTCAAGGGATGCCCAATACTCATATAAACTGGATACTATATATTCATGTTTGTACACACATGCCCTCATAATCACATATATTGTTGCAAGTCTCGTCAATATAATTTTTTCAGCAGTGTTATAAATATGGATTGATATCCATGGAAAGCAGTGTTTACAGGCTAATGCAACTGCAATAACCAGATTTCTAAACCTTGCCTTCCTTCTACTATAGAGGCTATAAAAAGTCAGCTGATTTCTTTTGTAGCCTCTTACAGCCTAAGGTGCCAGTGTAGCAATTGTCTCCATAACATGCAAAGGAAGTTTACAATCCAATAATAATAAGGCAAATGATCCAATAAAAATGGGCAAAAGATTTGAACAAACACTTCATGAAAGAAGACACACAAGTGGCCAATAAACACATATAAAGTTGCTAAAAATCATTAGCCATCTGAGAAATGTATATTAAAACCAGGTGAAAATATCACTACACACCTGCTATAATTGATGCTACCATGCATTGGGGAGGTTACGGGCAACTAGAATTTCATGCAATCAGAGATCTTGAGGATAAATATAAGTTAATTTAACTTTAGATTTCTCATATTTTAAATTGTGTCAGATAAGACCATTAAAACCCAATATGGACTTCAAGGATATTCATTCCCCTGTAAGATTTTTAGTCTGCTTCTGGAGTTGAATACAAATTCAGTAGTAATGCGATAATAATTGTGATAGAGGAAGTATGCACACTTCCACAGCTGCTAGAAGAGTAAAATGCTTTACACTGATGCAGCTACAGTAATTGGTTTGTTCTGCTCTGAGTTCAATTTAAAATGGCAATTATATTTTGACTATGTGATTTAAATCTTTCAAGATATATTACAGTAAAAAGGGGAAAAGCCTTAGGATTGAAATGTAGACTCACAACTAGTTATGGAGGAGGAAATTAGTGTCCATGCAATAACATTTAAACTCTGTTGTGACTTCAGTCAAGAATGAATCTGAATTTTTAGAATGTATTATAAGAGCATTTGAATATATAAGATTAACCATTTAAAAATGAATTTTAAACTTACAGTTAAACTCTAATTAAAGATACTGAATGAGGTCTCATTCAAAATTGCCAGCTGTGCCACCCTCGAATATAAAAACATCCATCTAAGGCAGTTCCATGTGTTATCACATTAACGTTTTCACAATTACATAATATTATATTGTAAGTAAGACAGTCTAGGTTAAATGATCTCAGCTCACTAATTCTAATGTTTAAAACTGTTTGTCAAGGAATAATGGTTTGTTCCTTTTTATCACAAATGATCATCTGCAAATAAATGCAACAGAGATGAAGATTTAGAAATACCTTTGTGATTTTACAAAGTGATGGAGCCTGCTTACAATAATTCATGGTGCAATTTAAAACACCAATATCAGCATTATAATCAAAATTCAATAGGATAAGAATTTTAGGAACTAATAAATTATAAGTGAGGCTCATGATAGTGAAATCACACAAGTTATATCACTTTGACTTAAGCCAGGATAATTAATAAATCATTTAATAATTCAAAAACATTGGAACATGTTCATTTTTATGTATTAATATTGGGGATTATTCCAAGGAATTTTCTTAAATTCATTTTACTAAATAGATTTATTATTATTTTTCCTTTTCATTAACTTTCCTTTTTGTAATGCACTAGAATAAGAAATATTACTCACTTTTCTTTTACTACAATGTGGCTATTTTCCCAGCAATTTTACCAGAACAAATTAAAAATTAAGCTGATCTAGAGCTACCCTATTACTACCAATATTATTTCATATTTATCATATGGAAGGAGACTGACAAGAGCATACCAGCTATTTTTTAAATATACATTTTAATTTTAATTTCTTTATATGTAGTCTCACATCTTAGGCATGATTTTTAACTCTCATAGTTACTAATGTAATGTTGGCAAAATGATGGGAGAATGGAAGCATACATAGCATCTTTATAGGAGGCAATGTCAGAGAAACTGGCTTAATGACTACAGGTCTTCTAGCAAGAGAACCTTCTAAAAAGAAATGGGTATCTTTTACTAGTTAGAGTTTGTGCATTTTTATTGCTCAGTCATGTCCGACTCTTTGTGACTCCATGGACTGTAGCCCACCAGGTTCCTCTGTCCATGAAATTTTCCAGGCAAGAATACTGGAGCAGATTGCCATTTCTTATTCTAGGTGATCTTCCTGATCCAAGAATCGAACCCACATCTCTTGAGTCTCCTGCACTGCAGGCGAATTCTTTACTGGTGAGTCACTGGGAAAGTCCCTAGTTTAATTAGAAATAAAAGCAGAACAGTTTGGGTATGGGGGAAGTTTTAATAATTCTATATATTTCTTACTTTTTTTCTAGACACTATGTTATGTATTTCATAATTGGTCTGATCTCCAACAAAATATATATTAACTGGTTATCATTATCATCAGTTGAAAGGTAAAGAAATCAAATAGGAAATGTTTAAGCTCTGTGCTAAGCAGATGGTGAAAATTTAAAGTGTGATATTTTGCACACACATACACATTTTCAAACACTACTTAGTTTTTCAAAATAATCTAATTTGTTAATTTCATATTCAAGGCTTCATATCTGTGCCACATTCTGTATGAGAAATAGATTATATCTACTAGGTAAAATCTTGCAGACCCTTTGACAAAATAAAACATACTCACAAATTTTCAATAAACCTCATTTGTATTAGTTTCTTAGGGCTGCCATAACAAATTTCAGACTGAATATCTTAAACAATAGAAACTTATTTTCTCACAGTTCTGTAAAATGGAGGTCCAAGACCAAAGGTCGGCAGGTTTTGATTTCTTCTGAGGTTTCCTTTCTTGGCTTGAGTATGGCCACTTCCTATGGTCTTCCCTCTGAACTTGCCTATCTATGTTCAAATATCCTTTTATTCTAAAGATACCAATAATATTGATTAATTACCTCATTTAACCATAACTACTTCTTTAAAAGGACTTATTGCCAAATATAATCAAATTCCAAGATACTGCAGTTTAAGGTTTCAATGTATGAACTGGAGGGACACAACTCAGCGTATATACCATCTCACCAAATCCCCTCATTATCCCTATATGATTCTTTCCCTTTAATATATCTCAGAATTATTATTTTACTCAAGCAAAAAGGCAATATGCTGCTGCTGCTGCTGCTAAGTCGCTTCGGTCATGTCCAACTCTATGCGACCCCATAGATGGCAGCCCACCAGGCTCCCCCGTCCCTGGGATTCTCCAGGCAAGAACACTGGAGTGGGTTGCAATTTCCTTCTCCAGTGCATGAAAGTGAAAAGTGAAAGTGAAGTCGCTCAGTCATGTCCAACTCTTCACGACTCCGTGGACCGCAGCCCACCAGGCTCCTAGTATCAAAACAAAATTTCCAATTAGATGATCTCTTCTTGAAATACGTTTACTATCTTGTTAAATACAAATATTCAAAGGAAAAAAAAGCAATGATTGCACTTTCATCAAATTATGAAATATTTTACATTTATTTCCAGTGAAACAGCTATATCAGATCAAAATTTAGTAGGGACAAACTTTTAACCACTCTGAAACATCTTCAAACTACACATATTGGAAGAAGATGCTGCCTTGGAGTCTTGCAATTAAAGGCGTGGTTCACAGCAGGAGTATTAGCATACTCTAGGCACTACTAGAAATGCAGAAACTTGTGCTCCAGTCTTTCTAAATCAGAATCTTCATTTTAACTTTCTCTGAGGTGATTCTTATGTACAATAACCTTTGCAAACCTCTGATCTGAAATATAGCAAGTTTTCCCCAAAAGAACCATATATAAGGAATCAAAGGAAATACAAGTGGGAGCAAGATTAAGGCAAGGGAAAATGATGAAGTTTGTTTTTCCTTTCATCTTTATCTTTTTTCTCCAGACCTACCCAATCTGTATATGCACATACATCATATCAAACAGTATTGTTTAAAAATGTTTCATAATTGTTACATTTGTTGCACTGGAATAAGTACACTCCAATATTCACAGTTTTATGTGTGTTATAACAGCAGCTCATAAATGAATTCCTTGAAATCCTAGTACTAAAAATATTTTGTAAGAGGATAAATGATTGTTTGGTCAATAAGTTTGGGCAGGTTGGCATATAATATCCTTCTTTTATAGGGTGCATTAATTCACAATGTGTGGTGGTGGTGGTGGTGATTTAGTCGTTAAGTCATGTCCAACTCTTAAAATCCCATGGACTGTAGCCTGTGAGGCTCCTCTGTCCATGGGATTCTCCAGGCAAGAAGACTGGAGTGGGTTGCCATTTCCTTCTCCATCACAATGTGTATGAGCATATAAAAGACTTTGACCATTTTGGCAATAAAGTAATATACCTAATGTCTGTATCCTAAACTAATTTTACCATGGATACCTTTCATCTAAACTTCTATTAGTATGTGAGAGGATCAGTGTAAGAGATAAGTCTTCATAGACTTTGGTATACACATATGTATGTGTGTGTGTGTAATTATATCATATATACATATATGTAGTGTATACATAGACAGTAGTAATATATGTATATTATGGAGGAGGGGATGGCAACCCGCTCAAGTATTCTTGCCTGGAGAATCCAATGGACAGAGGAGCCTGGCAGGCTATGACTCACTGGGTTGCAAAGAGTCGGATATGATTGAAGTGACTCAGCAATGCATATGTATATAAACTTATATATAAAGTAGTTAGAAATTATATAGAGTTCTATAGTCAGTCCGTGATTTCCAAATTCCTAAAACATTAGCACTCTTCTTGCTTCACTTAAGTCTCAACTTAATGTATAAAAATGTACTCACTTCATCAGCTACTTTATTTTAAGAATGCATGGTTTATCAAGTTTTATCCATGAAAGTGTTCAAAGTGTTAGTGGTGCAGTCATGTCTGACTCTTTCTGACCCCATGGACTGTAGTATCAGTTCATGGAACTATCCAGGCAAGAATACTAGAGTGGGTTGCCATTCCCTTCTCCAGGGTATCTTGCAGATCCAGGGTTCGAACCTGGGTTTCCCATATTGCAGGCAGATTCTTTACTGTCTAAGCCATCAGGGAAGCCCCAAAGTTTTATCCATATTACTCTGAAATTCTCTTTGCTCTCATTCTATAACTCTTCTGTCAGAAAAATCTTAAATGATTATTTTCTATAATGATATTCTATAATTTCTATAATGCTTTTTTTATAATTTTCTGTAATATTATTTTATATAATTATTTTTTAATTTTGAAAATATTTTCTTAGTCTTACAAAGAGGAAAAATAAAAATTACTGGGAAGCCTAAGACACAGTTTGAAAAATGGATTTCTAATTTTTCATTAATGGACAAAATTGTAGCTTTTCATGTAGGCAGAAAAGAGCCTATGCTCACGTTCTAAAGAGATGTGGCTCAGTGATTTCTTCGCTAGTTCTTAGTTCAGTTCAGTTCAGTCACTAAGTCGTATCTGACTCTTTGAAACCCCATGGGCTGCAGCATGACAGGCCTCCCTGTCCATCACCAAGTCTCAGAGTTTACTCAAACTCATGTCCATTGAGTTGGAGATGCCATCCAACGTCTCATCCTCTGTCATCCCCTTTTCCTCCCACCTTCGATCTTTCCCAGCATCAGGGTCATTTCAAATGAGTCACCTCTTTGCATCAGGTGGCCAAAATATTGGAGTTTCAGCTTCAACATCAGTCCCTCCAATGAACACCCAGAACTGATCTCCTTTAGGATGGACTGGTTGGATCTCCTTGCAGTCCAAGGGACTCTCAAGAGTCTTCTCCAACACCACAGTTCAAAAGCATCAATTCTTTATTGCTCAGCTTTCTTAATAGTCCAACTCTCACATCTATACATGACTACTGGACAAACCATAGTCTTGCCTAGATGGACCTTTGGACTTGGTAAATTCTTGGTAAATTACTGTTGATATATTCAAAAACTAACTATACAATAAAACTGAACAAGAATTACAAAGTTTAGATAAAACCAGATTAACCTACTTTCAAAGTCCCCTCTTTCAAAACTTCACTAAAATTGATCTGAAATCAAAAATTTTAAAAACTTCTTTCAAGTAGTGCCAAAGAATATATAAAGATATTTTCTAGTGAGATATATATTTTTAAAGTCTTAATTATATGTCCCAAAGAAGTATTTAACTTGGGAGAATATAAATCAACTTCATATAGATCTTATATGATATGTTATTTGTCAAGATTTTTCTTTTTGGAAAGGGGAATTAATTCTCTGCAACTTTTAAAGTTACTTGTATTTTTTTTAAGTTACTTGTATTTTGTGCATTAAAATTTCCATTTAAATTTAGACTTGCTGCTGAATATCAATGTCTTTGGCATCCATTAATTATAAAATAAAATAAACTTTCTTTAGTCATTGACAGTGTATATTTTACTTATAGGATTTCTATCACAGTGAATCATTTTTGCATTACTGAAACAAAACTAGCTCAGGGTGTTAAAATGTTTAGTATATTATCATGTTTAATATATTTTATTAACATTGCATCCATATTCAGAAGTCTTTGTTTGTTTTGCTTGTTTTGTCCTATGGTCTATTATGTTTTTATTATTGCAAAACAGATGGGAAATTTCAAAATATTCTAATAATGTAACAACCCGATGAACCAAACCAATATGATGTCAGTCAGATATTAAGAACTTGGATTTTGGATGACCGTTAACAAAGACTCACAATCTGATCCCAGAATCATATCTGACTTGTCCTCTTACAATAACTTTGTGCCTTGTAAGAGATTTAGCTACTGACTTTTCATTCAGGAAGAATATATGTTAGACATCAGAAATTGAAATTAGCTTTATTGAAGCTGCATCTAAAATAATTTTCTAGTCCCTTGTTTGGAGAGTATTGACTGGAATCAATGGACCTAGGTTTCCCATCTGTCATTTGACTTCATGATACCTCTTCATTCAAAGTATCCTAAATTTGTAAGGAGAGATACAAACTAATGCAATTATTTACTCTCATTTGTCATTGAGCATTGTATCTGAATTAAGAAATGTATTTACTAACAAATTTTCATTGTCACTGATTGTATGAAATGTTTAATCAAAGCTGTTCCTTAGTTGTATGTAGTCATAAGCCTTCCTTCAAACTTTCTCAGTGACATTCAATTGTTTTTTTTATTTGTTTAAATGTTGATTAGTGTAGGCAGAATCAAGTTTTCATTTCTTTTCCCATTTTCTTTTCCAGAGAGAAAAAAATAGAAAGATAAAAAAGAAAATTTTAGTGAAACAGTTCTCAGGAAAGGCAATTTCAATCTTCACTTTATGTACTTTATAAGAAAAGTATATGAACTGAATTTAAATACATATTCTCAAAAGATGGGACTGTCAGCATTTTAAGGAAATAATAATGATTGTTAATACATGGCAGGAAAGTGCATTATGAAAAGAACTCTTTGAGGAAGAGGCTTATCCTCAGTTCACATTTCACTAGAAATTGTTAGCTATTTTTCCCAAGGTCTTGAAATAATAAGTAGCTGTGCATAAATTCAAATCCAAGCTAACTCTAGAACATGCATGTTGTTGGATAATCTATTCCAAAATAAGATAAAGTAGAGATTTATGTAAATGATACAGTATATATTGATAAAGATCTTCATTAAAAAAAAACTCAGAAAACCCTGACATATAATCAAACAGTAAAAGCAGAACACAAAAAATAAAATCAATCAACAGCTGTCAATGGTCTTTAAAGGCTAAATACAAAGCCTCAATAACTAGGCTTATCACTGCTACTCCATAGTGTAAGAAAAGAAAAATGAAAAGTGTATAAACACCAGTAAAAAAGGCCAAAGCTAACTGTATAACAGAATATGAAAAATTTAATGACTTATTATAAATGAGATTATTTCCTATTTTAGTATGTGGCATTTCATGAAGAGATAAAGAGTACTAAAATGTTACAGGCATCAGTATTTGAAGCTAAATCTGAAAAAGTTTGAAAACGTAGGTGGCAGAAGGATATGAAAGGAAATAGAAAAATATAAGTATCATTTACTTATTCAATATATAATTAATCACTAAATATTTCAAGCACTGTTCTAGGGTTTGGGGGCTGTGATGCACAAGACAGAGTCCTTGTCATTAACCTCAGTCTTGAGATGTGACTTATATGGTGATCACTGAACATCATGAAGAGATAGTCTATTTGAACCATTCATTATACATAACTACTAAACTCCAAATCCTCTCTAGACTATTAGCTTCAAAGAGGGTCCAAAAGCTTTGGAAGAAATGATTGCACTTCAGACACCCCAGATGTCCAAGCATTCTGGCATAATCTCAGAAATGTTCAGAAGATTTGCTATTTACAAAGTGTGGAAAAAGAATAGAGAATGCCAGTTCAAGTGATCCCAAGAGATAATCTTGGCCAGTGTGAGAACATACCGTAATCTTTATCCCTAAACCAACAAAATACAACAGAGGGTAGGAATAGTCACCAAAATAGAGCTGAGGATTAGTAATTTTAATTCATTAAAAGTCAAAAAAGAGTAAAACAGAGTTTCACACTTGGTGGAAAGTGCAAAAGTTAGGAAATGCTTAGGAGTATCAAAAGAAAAAGAGTAGAAGGAAGACTTACAAGAACAAAGAAACTAACTTTTACGAGAAGTTATTTCCCCATTAGCAGGAAGTGGGCAATTAGTTATTCTCATATTTTATTATTGAGGTATACTTGATTTACAATATTATATTAGTTTCAGCAGACAACATAATGATTCAGTATTTCTATGAATTACATTCTATTTAAAGTCATTATAAAATATTGGCTTTATTCCCTGTGCTGCACAATCTATACTTATTTGTTTTATGAATAGCAGTTTGTACCACTTAATTCTCCACCCCTATATTGCCTCTCCTCTCTGGTCAACACAAGCTTGTTCTCTATATCTGTGAGTATTAGCTGTGCATTTTTCATGTAACTTTTATTATATTACATTATGATTTCTCCATATTGAATTTGTTGAGAGTGTTAATCATGAAAAAATGCTTATTTTTTTTTTTTTTTTTACATTTTATCTTTATTTTTTTTTTTTTTCAATTTTATTTTTAAAAAAAAAATCACATGCTCCCCATCCTGAACCCTCCTCCCTCCCAACCTCCCCATACCATCCCCCTGGGCCTTCCCAGCGCACCAGCCCCAAGCATCCAGCATCGTGCACTGAACCTGGACTGGCATCTCGTTTCATACATGACATTTCACATGTTTCAATGACATTCTCCCAAATCTTCCCACCCTCTCCCACAGAGTCCATAAGACTGTTCTATACATCAGTGTCTCTTTTGCTGTCTCGTACACAGGGTTATCGTTACCATCTTTCTAAATTCCATAAACATGCGTTAGTATACTGTATTTATGTTTTTCCTTCTGGCTTACTTCACTCTGTATAATAGTCTCCAGTTTCATCCACCTCATTAGAACTGATTCAAATGTATTCTTTTTAATGGCTGAGTAATACTCCATTGTGTATATGTACCACAGCTTGTTAAACATTTTTCTGCATCTGTTGAGAGGATCATAGGATTTTTATTCTTCACTTCATTAGCGTAGTGTTCTTGACATTTTGGGGAATTCAAATTAATTTCAATAATAGGTTCTTAAAATTATTAGAAATAAAATTGCTGAGCTCAATAATGTAAAAGTATTGTTACACCAAATTAAATAAATGATTTAAGTAATAGATTACAGAATTTACAGGAGGATTGTAACAGTGTAACTTTAACCAATATTGCTTAAGACTGTCTCTTTCTAACAATATTAACCAGAATTAAATAGTACAATATTAAAATATTTTCAAAAATTATTACTTGTCTAAACAAGTAAAGTTTTTACTTTTATCTATTTTTTACTGAAGTTAAACTTTAAGAAAATATTTTTAAATCTTTTGCATTTTTTCAAGTATAAATGTTCTCTTCTTGGTCTTTGCTATTCTTTTCTAGTTCAGCCTATAGAAAGGTCTTTATCAATGGATATTTAAAATTGCATATTAAAATATCAATCCATTTTTGTACTTACATCAAATATTTTCACCTAAATTTGTTTAGGTTTTTTTTTAATTGTAAGCTTGTTGTGGTTCCATGTTTTTTTTTTTTTTTTTTTCAACAGATAATTTTATGGTTTTATAGCGAAAAATCTGTCAATATTTTACTTTGAGATTGATTTTGCATTTAATAAAAACATGCTAAATTCACCACACATATTCTAATTTTAACAATTTTACCTGGTATTTTGTGTGTGTTTGCATATGTGTGCATGTTTTGGGCTGATGATCTAGATATCTATTTCTCTTTCAAATTGTTAAATCACTTGTTCAATAATTACTCTCTTACATGTTAAAATTTTACATGAAATAAGATTTATTTCTGGAGTATCAAGCCAAGCAATAATATTTACTATTATTATGACCACATAATATTATCAGTACTTTTCAAGGAGAAGTTATTTTCATTACTTTCTGTTACATAACATCACTCAGCACAGTTTAAAAATATTCTACCCAAGAATGTTCATTAATCTTCTTTCTAATACACAGAGTCATTTCTGTTTAGTTTCACTCATGCTAAAACCAAATCAGAGCAATATGACACCTGAAAAATCATTCTGGCGTGCATCAGTTGGCTTTCCTTTACCACATGTTATCAATCCATAGACAGAAAGGACCTTGAATATTTTGTTTTTGTTCCCTTGCCATCCCAAGCTAAGCTAAGTGAATATAGAGAAAGAAATGTCAAAGGTGATAGTTGAAGAGAAAAAAATAGATTTCTACATTATACATGTATTATATAATATATTTATACATTTGATAAATTTATATAATATATTTATAAAGATATACATTTATTTGTTCATGTTATTGTGCCTTATATTTGCTATATATAATTATAATATATTGTTTTAAAAGTCATATAGCATTGTATATATTATTCCATATGAATGGAATATATACATATGTGTATATATATACATATAGAATCTCTACCACCCTCTTTTCTTCCTTTCTCTTATTTTTAATTAATTAGTATTTTATATGAATATATTTCCACAGCAAAAGCTGATATTTGCTTCAAAAAGACAACATAGGAAAAACTGTAGAGGAAAATGTTACATCTTTTTCTATTTCCACCAGATATAACAAATGTTATAACCTACAAAATCAGAAAGAGAAACCTGGGATGAATGATAAATGGTTTCTTCTCCCTACCACTGCAAATATATGGCAAAAAAGAATCATTTTAAAGCACTATACAAAAGTGATTTTTTCCCCCAATTGTGAGATTTTGATATACTCTTTTATATTTTAAATTAATCTTTTGTCATCCTACCTTGCTGCAGTATTCTGGCAATCTGATCACCTCTTCTCTTTTGACATTTCCCTGATTGTAAGGGTTGGGCACCTTTTATGTTCTTTGGCACCATATACAGTATTTTAAGTATGGTCTCAGTTGTGCCATTGATAGAAAGGTCAACACTCTCTAGCATCATAACATAATGTCTCTGTGTACCCTGGGGTGTATTTCTTTACTCATATTGTTTCCTTGATTGTTTTAACAGAGTTGATGTGTTTTCTTAGGGTTCATCTATCACAAAACAATTTAAAATGCCTCACAAAACCCCACTACCTTGGAAAGAATGTATTTATGTTTTCTTTGGCTCAGAGTGAATAACTCAGGTAGTACCATGTCCCTGAGGCCTTGTTCTTTAGGTTCTTTCTGTTTAAAGAAAATACACTTAGGTCAAACACTGAAAAAGGAACTATGTTTACAGCAGTGAAAACTTGTGAAAAATTGCTTGGCAAGCAAACTTTCTTAGCAAAGTTCTCTTGCTGAATTTAAGAACCTTAAAGCTTAAAGAGCCCATAGCCTTATGCTATTTAAAACTATAGATAATTTAAAATTAGTATTAAAGAAAACAAAGCCTTTGATTAATGAAAGATATTGTTTGATTTTCTACCTGTGTCAATAGTACTTGTCCAAGACTAAAATGAAAGATTGTTTCATTCCTGTGACAATCTTAAATGGGCTGAGCATGTCTTACATGCCTGGTTTGCACTTCTGTGTCTGGAGCATAAGAATGCATTAACATGCAGGACTTGAGAGACCACGTCTTTTATTTTTTGCCTATACAGTTTTGTAAACACACAATCATAAATGTGTATTTATATAGAATAGTGGAGTTTCACAAGTCACTGTAAATTGCTTTATGATAAATTGAGGTAAGTTGGAAACATATTCCCTAGTTTTCCATTTCCTGTATGTTTCTGGGTTAGGTCTGGTCACAGGAGGAATCTGTGCTAGATTTAGAAGTTGGAAGCAAGTGATCTGCACAGAGCTACAGGCATTATTGCAGTCCACACACACTGTTGACAGCCATCTCAGATGGAAGGCATCTATGTTTTAAATCCTTCTACTCTGCAATTTGGGGTGCTGGATTTTGCATAAAGAAAAATGTTTACTCAAAGCCACAGATTGGGTTTCTGGTTGTTTAGTACCTTATGTTCTTAAAATGCTTAGAAGGACTGTTCTTGTTTTGCAATATCAACTTAAATAAGATTCTACAAACACTGGAAGAATCCACGGAAGAGGACAAAACTGAAAAGAAGTAAAAAGAAATTATAGGCAAATGAGAAAGACCTAGCTGACTCAAACTCATGTCCATCGAGTCGGTGATGCCATCCAACCATCTCATTCTCTGTCATCCCCTTCTCCCCCTGCCTTCAATCTTTCCCAGCATCAGGGTCTTTTCAATTGAAGTCAGCTCTTCGCATCAGGTGGCCAAAGTATTGGAGTTTCAGCTTCAGCATTAGTCCTTCCAATGAACACCCAGGACTGATCTCCTTTAGAGTGGACTGGATAGATCTCCTTAGAGTCCAAGGGACTCTCAAGAGTCTTCTCCAACACCCCAGTTCCAAAGCATCAATTCTTCGGTGCTCAACTTTCTTTATAATACAATTCTCACATCCATACATGGCTACTGGAAAAACCAACAGACCTTTGTTGGCAAAGTACTGTCTCTGCTTTTTAATATGCTGTCTCGGTTGGTCATAACTTTTCTTCCAAAGAGCGAGTGTCTTTTAATTTCATGGCTGCAGTCACCATCTGGAGTAATTTTGGAACACCCAAAAATAAAGTCTCGCACTGTTTTCATTGTTTCACTATCTATTTCCCATGAAGGGATGGGACCAGATGCCATTATCTTAGTTTTCTGAATGTTGAGTTTTAAGCCAACTTTTTCACTCTCCTTTCACTTTCATCAAGAAGCTATTTATTTCTTCGCTTTCTGCCATAAGAGTGGTGTCATCTGCGTATATGAGGTTACTGATATTCCTCCCAGCAATCTTGATTTCAGCTTGTGCTTCATCCATCCCAGTGTGTCTCATGATGTACTCTGCATATAAGTTAAGTAAGCAGGGTGACAATATACAGCCTTGATGTACTCCTTTTCCTATTTGGAACCAGTGTGTTGTTCCATGTCCAGTTCTAACTGTTGCTTCTTGACCTGCATACAGATTTCTCAGGAGGCAGGTCAGGTGGTCTAGTAGTCTCATCTCTTTAAAAATTTTTCATAGTGTGTTGTGATCCACATAGTAATATTAAAAAATAAAATAATACCATGAAAATTTTTATTATTATATATTCTTTAAAGACAATTTAGACATAATAATCACCTATGAACTATGCAATTTAAATTTATAATTTAAATATCCAAACCTAACATAATAAAATAAAATTATAAAAAAGTTTTCCAGTGTATTTCACAAAAATTATTAACACATTTTGCTTCATTTGAACCTAAAAATTAGCCAGAAAAGTGTGCAAAATTAAAGCTCTGACAAAGTTTATTATCCACATTGTTTCAAATTCAGCAAATCAAATTTCAAATATTTCATGAAGTACAAATGTATATATTAGTATAAAACTGAATGAGGAAACAGCTACACAAGTATCCTAAAGGAGAAATAATAAATAGTTAATAGTGAAATATTGACCAAGACTTTACTCAAAGCTTAATTTTTCTGTATATAAAGTGAGATAAAACAAACCCCCCATATATGTATTAATTTACATTTTTATGGCATTTTAATAACTTGTTCAGGTTTTATGTCTAGACTTTCCCTTTGCAAAATTCTAAGCACTTGACTTCTCATCATTTTCTTGACATTTGAATTATTTTTCAAAAAATAAAAGCTTGTGTTTTGCCAATTGAAAGCTATTTTTTCCTGTCAAATGGGGAAAAAAATTGTAACTTAAGACAATTTGAAAAGCAAACAGGAATAGAACCTATCTTTTCTACTCTTTACAGATAAATCCAGTATGATCCTCTCTCACATACTTTATTTCTCTCACATACTGACCTTAGGGAAATCCCCCATCTTATTTTGTCCATTTCAACCAAGGGGGGGAAGAATATTATACATCCTCAGTGCCAGGATTACATGAAACACACTGATTATATTGTTCATATCTGTCTTTCCAATTTGTTCCTAATATTATCCATGATCTTGTTTCATTTCTTACAATTTGATTTATTTAAATATTTGTACTTTGCAAAGCATTGTTGCTTATTGTGTTCTTTGAAATGTTTAAATGGAATGTAATTTTAACTTCTGAAATATATAATTATAGAGACTTAAGGAATCTTAGCTTTCTTAAGCAAATCTGCCCTGTTTTATAAGAAAACCCATTGAATATGCTAATTATTTAAATCCTTCTTAATGCAATGTTAATAAATGTAGATTTAATTTTAAAACATTATTTATAACTACATTAAAATAAACATCTACATTTCAGAAGTCTGTGAGATACATTAAATCTCTAACTCAACAAATAGTAAGCATCAAGGATATACCTGGCACCATGCTAGTTACCAAATATACAGAGACACTTATATTATGATGACATCAACAGTCCTTTCTACTAAAACAGAGGTTCACCCTGAGTTATTATTTTGATATCTGGGAGTTGAGTATATGAAAGATTAATTTTATCTTGATAGATACTGGTGGTCAAGTAACTCTCTGAAGTGAAGAAGTGAAGTGAAGTCACTCAGTCATGTCCAACTTTTTGCGACCCCTTGGACTATAGCCTACCAGGCTCCTCTGTCCATGGGATTTTCCAGGCAAGAGTACTGGAGTGGGTTGCCATTTCCTTCTCCAGTGGATCTTCCCAACCCAGGGATTGAACCCAGGATCCCATATTATAGGCAGATGCTTTACCATCTGAGCTACCAGGGAAGGGAATAACTCTCTACTAAGTCACTTCAGTCGTGTCTGACTCTGTGCGACCCCATAGATGGCAGCCCACCAGGCTCCCCTGTCCCTGGGACTCTCCAGGCAAGAACACAGGAGTGGTTGCCAGTAACTGTCTATATTACCTTAAAGAGCCCTACAACTGTTCATCCATACTTTTGGCGATATGTACTCCAGTAGGCTTCCCTAGTGGCTCAGTTGGTAAAGAATCTGCCTGCAATACAGGAGACCCGGGTTCCGTCTCTGGGTTAGGAAGATCCCCTGGAGAAGGGAAAGGCTATCCACTCCAGTATTCTTACCTGCAGAATTCCATGGACAGAGGAGCCTGGCATGCTACAGTCCTTAGGATCACAAAGAGTAGGACATAACTGTGAGACTAATTTTCACTCGGAGAAGGCAATGGCACCCCACTCCAGTACTCTTGCCTGGAAAATCCCATGGATGGAGGAGCCTGGTGGGCTGCAGTCCATGGGGTCCCTAAGAGTTGGACACGACTGAGCGACTTCACTTTCACTTTTTCACTTTCATGCATTGGAGAAGGAAATGGCAATCCACTCCAGTGTTCTTGCCTGGAGAATCCCAGGGGCAGGAGAGCCTGGTGGGCTGATGTCTATGGGGTCACGCAGAGTCGGACACGACTGAAGTGACTTAGCAGCAGCAGTAGCAGTAGACCAGGCTTCCCAGGTGGCGCTAGTGCTGAAGAACTTGCCTGACAATGCGGCAGACGTAAGAGATGCCAGTTCTATCCTTGGGTTGGAAAGATCCCCATCAAGGAGGGCATGGCAACCCACTCCAGTATTCTTGCCTTGAGAATCCTATGGACAGAGAAGCCTGGTGGGCTACAGTCCATGGGGTCACAAAGAGTTGGATCTGACTAAAGTGACTTAGCACACATGCACACACTCTGATAGACTCCTGGAGTAGCCACCTGGAGGACATTGATCCTTAGGCAAGTTATTTAACACTTTTGTGCTTAGGACGCATCATCTAGGTGATAGGGTTATTCCAAATGAATATTCCATGAACAACATTTTGCACTGGATCTCTCTCCATTACTAAAAGAATGAGTAGTTTCCTTAGCACCAAACAAGCAGATTCTTGCAAATTCATAAGAAACATGTTCAGTAATGTTAATCTATCTTAATCAATTGATTTCTCCTCAGTAACTTTTAATTTTAGGAAATAGTTGGGTTAAAACTTGATATTTTTCCATGGATAAGCATAGATAATCCTATAAAAGGACACATCATGTCTAATTTTATATTTTTCCCTGAAACATTAGTATTTGTTTTTAGTTTGATGTGTTACCATTTAGACTTCATGTTAGGCAGGTGATAATTGGTCAAGTTTTACACAGGACAGTGCTTTCAAAAAGTTTATGATATAAAGAGAAACTAAAATACATTGAAACTAAAGTACATTGATATAAAGGGAAACTAAAATACATTGAAGTGTGTTATACAAGTTTTAAAATTCATTTCATAGCTTCTTCTAGCATGTTTTAAGTTATTTTCCCACTTTTTGTTTAATCCTCTCATTGAAGTACCCAATGGTGCAGAAAACTGTAACTGTTAGGTAAGTAAGCTTTAAGGAATGGTGCCATATTTTTTTTTAACAAAACAAAAATAGAAGACATTTTTTTCATGAATAAATTTGCAATCTCTGGAGATATATCTCATTTTATCTCATTTACTTCATTTTATCTCATTTACTTCATTTTATCTCATTTACTTCATTTTATCTCATCTTCAGAGAATTATGCCCATAATGAGTTATGTTGTAGAGTTTTATGCCTTTTACAGATAAATAAGGATTTATATAAATTGTTAACCCATTCCACTCATGTCAAAGTAGATACACCATTCCATGTATTGCTCTTTGAAAATTAGTTCTTTAAAATTGTCCATTATCTTCATTAGGGAACATACATTTTAAGGTATATGCCAGACTTTTTCAAAATTGTAAGAAAAGATGCTCAACTTTTACACTGAAAGAAAAAGTTAATTGAAACATTATAAATATTGTCATGTATGTAAAACTAATGGATTAAAAGATACCAAATTTTATTGCTTTGAATTTGCAAGCTCTATTTTAAGATTCTAAAAACAAGATAGATGATATACCTTTGATCCTTCTTTTCTTTTAATATTTGAATCCAATTTTGAATAAAATTGTTATATCACTTAATAATCATTAATGGGTAGATTTTCTCTTTTTTGCTTATTTCAAACATGTATATATGTTACTATGGAAATATACACACATATTTTATCATAAATCAAATGCATATTATACCATATTTATTATAATTTTGTCTTAGAAATAATTTCATAAAATATAAAGCTTTAGCAACAGAAACATTTTACTAATAGCATTTTGTAACAAGATAATAGAGTATTAATACTTTCAAAATTGTTATCCTTTTAGGTATAATATATGAAAGAGCCAACTACCAGGCAAGACCATAGGATTCTTATTAGAGAATAACTAGTTGATTGCTTTGGAAGCATTTCTTTTCTTTTTTATTCAGTTGAGATATAATTGATGAATAATATTGTATTAGTTCTATGTGTATAAGGTAAATATTTGATAAATGTTTATATTGCAAAATGATTACTACACTAAGTGTAGTTAACATTCATTGCTACACAATTATAATTTTTCCATGATAAATTTAAGATCTACTCTATTAGCATCTTTCAAATATATAATACAGTATTGTTAGCCATAGTCTGGATTTGTGTACTAAATCCACAGGATAACTAGAAGTTTATACCTTTTGACCATCTTCATCCATTTCACTTGATTCTCCCAATATCTTAACTTCAGAATCCAGTGTCTTTATCTAAACTGCTACACAAAGAGAGTTCTACACAAACTTATACATTTAAAGACTAGGTTGCTGAAACCCCTCCCAATTCATTATCAGAATTCATACTAATGACAATCAGCAGGCTTTTAAAAAAAGTTTGGAAGCAAGTTCAGTTCAGTTAAGTTGCTCAGCTGTATCCGACTCTTTGAGACCCCATGGACCACGGCATGCCAGGCTTCCCTGTCTGTCACCAACTCCCAGAGCTTGCTCAAACTCATGTCCATCGAACCAATGATGCCATCCAACCATCTCATCCTCTGTCGTCCCCTTGCCCTCCTGCCTTCAGTCTTTCCCAGCATAAGGGTCTTTTCCAATGAGTCAGCTCTTTGCATCAGGTGGCCAAAGTACTGGAGTTTCAGATTCAGCATCAGTCCTTCCAATGAATATCCAGGACTGATTTCCCTTAGGATTGGCTAGGTTGATCTCCTTGCAGTCCAAAGGAGTCTCAAGAGTCTTCTCCAACACCACAGTTCAAAAGCATCAATTCTTTGGCACTCAACTTTCTTTATGGTCCATCTCTCACATCCATACATGACTACGGGGAAAACGATAGCTTTGACTAGACAGACCTTTATTAGCATAGTAATGTCTCTGCTTTTTAATATGCTGCCTAGATTATTCATAACTTTTCTTCCAAGGAGCTGCTGCTGCTGCTGCTAAGTCGCTTCAGTCTTGTCCAACTCTGTGCGACCCCATAGACAGAAGACCACTAGGCTCCCCCTTCCCTGGGATTCTCCAGGCAAGAACACTGGAGTGGGTTGCCATTTCCTTCTCCAATGCATGAAAGCGAAAAGTGAAAGTGAAGTCGCTCAGTCGTGTCCGACTCTTAGCAACCCCATGGACTGCAGCCTACCAGGCTCCTCCATCCGTGGGATTTTCCAGGCAAGCAAGTGTCTTTAAATTTCATGCCTGAAGTCACCATCTGCAGTGACTTTGGAGTCCAAGAAACCAAAGACTGTCACTGTTTCCATTGTGTCCCCATCTATTTGCCATGAAATGATGGGATCAGATGCCATGATCTTCATTTTCTGAATGTTGAGTTTTAAGCCAGCTTTTTCACTCTCCTCTTTCACTTTCCTCAAGATGCTCTTTAGTTCCTCTTTGCTTTCTGCCATAAGGGTAGTGTTATTTGCATATCTGAGGTTATTAATATTCTCCCAGCAATCTTGATTCCAGCTTGGAATTCATCCAGCCCAGCATTTCGCTTGATGTACTCTGCAAATAAGTTAAATAAGTCGGGTGACAAAATACAGCCTTGATGTACTCCTTTCCCAATTTGAAACCAGTCCGTTGTTCCATATCAGGTTCTAACTGTTGCTTCTTGACCTGGATACAGATTTTTCAGGAAGCAGGTAAGGTGGTCTGGTATTTCCATCTCTAAGAATTTTCCACAGTTTATTGTGATCCACACAGTCAAAGGCTTTAGCATAGTCAGTGAAGCAGAAGTAAATATTTTTCTGGAGTTTTACTTTTTATGTGATCCAGTAGATGTTGCCAATTTGATCTCTGGTTCCTCTGCCTTTTCTAAGTCCAGCTTGAAGGGTATACAAATATTGAAAATCATTGTATATTTAGTATTGTCTGGACACTGAGAAAGGGAAAATATAATTAATAAAGATGTCAATGGAATAGAGATAGCCAGGAAATGTAGGGGACTACAGGCTGTTTTAATAGTGTTCTGTCTTCACCTTACAGTAAATATAAATTCAGAAATTTCAAATTGCATAGTTGGGATAAAGGCAGAGCAAATTAGTACAAGAAGGTTTGCATTTCATCCAGATTATAGTGGCTGTCTAGAGAAGGATTTAGAGAAGAGTAAAAGAGATTGTTGGGCTTCTATGGTAGCTCAGCTGGTAAAGAATCCACCTGCAATGCAGAAGACCCCAGTTTGATTCCTGGGTCAGGAAGATGCGTTTGAGAGGGGATAAGCTACCCATTCCAGTATTCTTGGGCTTCCCTGGTGGCTCAGTTGGTAAATAATCTGAAGGCAGGAGCCCTGGGTTCGATGCCTGGATTGGGAAGATCCCTGGAAGAGGGCATGGCAACCCACTCCAGTATTCTTGCCTGCACAATCCCCATGGACAGAGGATCCTGGCAGGCTACAGTCTGTGGGGTCACAAAGCATCAGACATGATGGAGCAACTAAGCACAGCACAGCACAAAAGATTTTGCTGCTGCAACGCATGAAGAAAAAATGGTGATTTGGGCTGGGTGGCGACTAGGTGATAAATCTCTCAGATCAGTCCACCTTTTGGATTGATTTGAGAGACATTTAGAAGGGAATATCTATAGGAAATCCAAGATGTTAGTATCTATGATGACTCCTGGATTTTCAATTTATATAACCAGATAAATGGCAGAGTATGGAAGAAATACAGATTTGGATAGAAAGAAGATTAATTCAATCTTGCTTCATTAGTAATAGGTGGTTTTAAGTGATTCCAAGAAATAAGTCCAAATATGGTCCAATCAGTAGCCATTAAGCTATTTAAATAAAATGAAACAATTTAGTTTCACCCCATTTCAAGTGCTCAATAGCCACACATATCTACTTGCTACTGTTTCGGCCAGTACAGATACAGAACAATTCGATGATAATGGAATATTTTGTGGAGCTGAATTGATCTAAATTAAACCTCAGTTTGTGATTTGTTCATAGATAACTGTAAATATAAAGGTTAGATGAAGAATAACAGGCTAGGCTGAAACATGCAGAATGCCATCTTTCAATAGAAGTAAAATAGTTATGAAGGCCAGGAATAGTCTATATAATAAATCCAAGAAGAGAAATCTTCAAAATATAGGGATTTGTGAACAGGTTGACACCACCCTTATGGCAGAAAGTGAAGAACTAAAGAGCTTCTTCATGAAAGTGAAGAGCTTCATGAAAGTGAAGAGCTTCATAAAAGTGAAAGAGGAGAGTGAAAAAGTTGGCTTAAAGCTTAACATTCAGAAAACTAAAATCACAGCATCTGGTCCCATCACTTCATGGCAAATAGATGGGGAAACAGTGGCAGAATTTATTTTGGGGGGCTCCAAAATCACTGCAGATGGTGACTGCAGCCATGAAATTAAAAGATGCTTACTCTCTGGAAGGAAAGTTATGACCAACCTAGACAGCATAATAAAAAGCAGGGATATTACTTTGCCAACAAAGGTCCGTCTAGTCAAGCTATGCTTTTTCCAATAGTCATGTATGGATGTGAGTGTTGAACTATAGAGAAAGCTGAGCACCGAAGAATTGATGCTTTTGAACTGTGGTGTTGGAGAAGATTGTCTTCTTAATAGTCTTGAGAAAATTCAAGTCCCTTGAACTCAAGGAAATCCATCCAATCCATCCTAAAGAGATCAGTCCTGAGTATTCATTGGAAGGAATAATGTTGAAGCTGAAACTCCAATACTTTGGCCACCTGATGTGAAGAGTGACTCGTTTGAAAAGACTCTGATGCTGGGAAAGATTGAAGGCAGGAGGAGAAAGGGACGACAGAAGATGAGATGGCTGGATGGCATCACCGACTCAATGGACATGAGTTTGGATAAACTCCAGGAGTTGTTGATGGACAAGAAGCCTTGGCGTGCTGCAGTCCATGGGGTTGCAAAGAGTTGGACACGATTGAGTGACTGAACTGAAATGAACTGATCTGATCAGGTTTGAGGGCTTCTGAGAAGCTAAGTAAGATGAGAAAGTCAATATAGCCACTGGGGTTGGAAACAGAGACCTGTGCAAAACTTAGTGAGACTTTCTATTTTCAGAAGCATATTACAGTGTAATCTAGAAGGGAGTGGCTTAAAGATCTAATGAGCATTACATTATGGACTTGTAGTTGTGAAAAGGAGAGATATTGCAGTAGTTTCAAGATCATGAAAGGTTAAGTAGATTGATCTATCTGTCTGTCTATCTATGATTTATTTTAAAAAATAAATTTTATTTTAAAAAAATTTAGAAAGAACAACTTGAAGAATTATCCTGTTGAAAGGAAAGGGAGATAAATATACAAGAGGAAGAAATAATATACAGTGTAAAGTCCATAGGAAAGAGAAGAGATTAAGACAAAGCAAAAAATAAAAAAAAAGGACAGATTATCCTGAGATAGGTTTACCCAGTTTACCAAAGTTCCTGTGATTTTAACACCTTTTGAATGATCTTCAAATATATTGGGATTTTTCCTCTATTTTGAAGTAATCTGAGCATCTAATTTATAAACACACATTAAATATATTTTATTTATGTTTCTGTTTTTATACTTGTCTGTTGCTTATATTTGTTTTTCCATAACAACTTCAGTAAAATGAGGCAATGAAGTTTCATTAATCCATGCAAGACTCCTCTGTATGTCTCCCACGTGGCAGTAACTTACCACACATTCACCCCTTTCTCTCTCCAAGGGAGTGGAACATTGTTAATGAGTTAGATTTATTAACTACGTGGTCAGATTTATGTTTTAGGTATTTCTTCCTCAGTTAAGTAGAGAAAAATTCTAAGCCAAAGAAAGACAAGTTAGGGAGGATAGTAGAAGGAGACTGCAATAAGCCAGAAGAGAAATAATAACAGTCAGTGTTATCTGGGATAAGAATGAGGAATGTCAAGACAATGAACAGAAATAACAAAATCAGAATGCTATACAGAATTACTTAGAACATAAAAAATGTCAGTGGCTTCCTGACTGTGTTGCTTTTTAATATTTTTGTTTAAGATTTAGTATCAATAACAGGATTACAGTATGTATTAGCTCTGTCTAGTGTTTGTATACATAGATACATTACAGATACATAGTATATGTCGAGATAGTGAATAGATACAGATTATATGCATATTTATAGCTAATTAATATGTATATTTGCATCAAATTTTACCAAATTCTAATATTTGATTTGCCCAGTTAGTGGTTTATAGAGATGAAGTATTGTGTTTACATTTATTATATTTTAGAGTATATTATGATAAAAATTATAGTTAAGAATAGAAAATCAAGAATATTTAAAAGTGATGAGAATGTAATCACTTAAAATGTATACAGAGGTCTCAGTATATTGTGTTTTCAATGCCATTGCAGAATTTCCATGCTCCCCTAAGGCTTCGTAGAACTTAAATTATTTCTGTGATCTCTATATGCTCTGATAATCATAAAGCTCAGTCATAATTCTTTGTTCAACTTTGGATTCACACATAAAATTGTCTCCATCTGACTGAATTTTATTATTAAAATGATCAAAATTTGCTCAAAATACTACAAATGGAACCAGTCATTTTCACAACATGTGTTCTTTCTATATATTTGTTTATCTTAGCTGCTGTGCTCAGAATATAACTAGTCACCAAGCCCAGAAACTTGAGTATTATTCTAAATTCCACATGCATCCTTACTCCACTGTTTTACTCAAAGGTTCTGATTCACTAATAATTTCTATTTAATGTTAATCTTGGTCTACTTCACTCCACTGACAATATTCCCTTTAATAACGAAAGACATTGCAAACTCAGTTCAAAGTTTAGGTAAAATGCATTTCCACTTGTTTGGCTATGTCTCTTTATAGTCATACATGCTGTAAAAGCACTCACAGCCTCCAGAATGCTTTGAATATCCTGTGCCCAGAAATAGAGTCTATCCTGTGCACTCTCATCTCCTACATTGCATTAATAGACTAGTTGTAATGCTTTGGGGGGTTATTTGGGGAAATAACTCCCATGGTAGTTCTGAACTGAAAACGTCTCCCAGTTGCATGAACAGTGTCAGATAATCCCCCTAGCTGCAACTTCTGAAATTTTGTTCAATAATCACTGCATGCCCCCTGCATCTAGCTTTCCTTTTTTCCTTCATATTTTAGCTCAGAAATTCCAAAATTTATATTTGTACTGGTCATGAATAGAGTTATAATTGGGGAAAAAACTAGATGATCATTGATTAGCATACCTCAAAAGAACATGTAGAAAACTGACCAATGTCCCTATTGGAAGCAAGGTTTCTCTACTCTGTTTCCATTTTCCTTTTGTCTTTACTTTCCTGTCATATCACCTAATTTTCCAACCATGATAAAGATACTCTGCATGGTTGTGGGAACACTTTCCCTGAATCCTAATTTATGTTGTAAGAGCATTAGAAAAAGATTGTTTTCTATCATTCATGCTTAGAAATATGCTGGGTAAGATCTTTGATCACCTGACTTAATCCTATTCCTACAATCATAAGCATAACAGGGTTCTGTGTGTAAGTTGTGTAACCAGAAGAATGAGTAGAAAGGCAGACACAATGTTCAGCACTTTTGGTAGTTATAATAAATATATTTTATTTCAAAAATATGTTCATCATGTTTGATTATAATTTTAATTTTGAATATTACCTTTAGTCAACACATATTTAGAAAATCTGTTGTATTTGATTCTTCCATTTATTTACTACAAACAGAAAGGAAAAATAACCCCTTTCTTCTGCTTCTTGGTACATTTAGTCCTACTGCTTCAGGAAACAGCAGAAAAAATACAATATTAGTATATTCTTTCTTGTTCTTCCCACAGTGACCGGAGATAAAGCTCAGCACGAATGAATATATAGTGAATGATGCTAAGGTCATCTTGGCATATGTTCTGAAAAATCAAGCAGGCCTGAGTTTGTTAAATGCCAATTCCACCACAATCTGGATATAATGAGGACATAATGATGAAAGTATTCGGAAGTTCTCTTATGCTAGGTTGTGTTCTTCAGACTTTAGATCTAAAGGAACTGTGGGTTTACTTGTCCAAAGTAGATTCTTGGCAAGTTGATCTCCTACAAATGTCCACAAAAGCCAACCATTGTTCTTAGGGAGCCAACTCTGGGTGTGGCTAAGATGGAGGGTCATGAAACCAGTCTGACATGTTATGCACATGCAAGGCCAGGCTTGGAATCTTGTAATTAGCCTCCTAATTACATCATGAGGGGTGATGTACATGATGTCCATTGTCAGGGAACATTTAACAGGAGGATTTCTGTGTGCTATTTTCTGTCTCTCATAAATCCTCTGTTCCTTATCAGTTCCTGACAACAGAAAGAGTGGAGCAGCACACTGCTCCCAAGACTGAAGGACTGAGGTCACAGGATGAAAATGCGTGTGTGGATTTTTAAAAGGAATGAATATTTGTCATTCCTTATGACAAAACTGCTTAGTCATGACCCTCTTTCTTGAGGTATGGATTGTCTTCTGACCTTATGACTATTGCTAATTCCTTGTTTCCTTGATAACGGTTGCTGTATGTTTGGTTTTCTGATCTTTATCATTGTCTAAAGAAATTCCTTGTATAACAGCCTATATATACTCACAGAAAGATCATTAAAGCACGTTTGCTCCACCAGAGACTTGGGTCCCTGTGTCTTTCTCTCTCTCTCTCTCTCTCTCTCTCTCCCTCCGGCTAATTCTCTGGAGCATAGAAATCCGCCGAGCTCACTCTCCTGCCCGCGCTTTCAAGACCTCCTCGACAGAACCTGTGCCTTCGTGAGTGAATCAAGCCCTGATCTAGGGTTTTATTGGTTCTCTGTGTAAACCAGGGAATACTAGCCTCTTTCTATCTTTCACTTTCTTATCTTGGACTCTGGACCGCCAGGTTCCAGTCCATTAAAGGACCGCGACAGTACATCACGAGAACACTGATGTTGGTCCAACTGGGGATGCTGAGCCAGGCGATCAGGACTGGAGCCAAGGGGCTGGCCATGAGTGCTACTCCCAGATTCTAATCATGCCAGGGGAGGGATAATGATTTCTTAACCATGCAGTCTAACTAACCAGTCTAAGGGTTTTGTCCTATCAGAGTCTAGAAACTGGTCTTGCTCTATTCCTAGGCTCTAACCCAGAGTGTAACTGGTTACAAGGGATCCAAACTTCTGCCACCTACCCAGACTCAGTTTTCCCTCAAAACTGTTCCATCAACCTTGATGTGTGTATTCTCTGACCATTTATTTGATCTTGTTCACTTGATATTATATTCACAGTTGTTTTTCCTCATTTTTCAAAATACTTTTCTATAGGTAAACTCACAATCTAGCATTATAGCTTCCCACCAAGGCTACACAAACTTCCTCTACTGTCCAAAATATCCTTTACCTTTTCATAGTAAACATTCATTCCTTAGATCCCAAGTCAAGTATCACTAGTCCTTCATGTTTTACCTTATTTCCTGACAGAAATAGATAGAAATAATCACTATAATTTGTAACAGTTTTGTAGTTTCTACATATTTCTAGAAAAGAACATAAAAATTGCAAATTTAATTATTTGTTTGCATGATTGCCTCCTGTAGAAAAATGTGTTTTTCCAGGGCAGGCCCCATTCATCTTTTTATTTCTCTCTTAGCCACATGCCCAAACTAGAATAAACATTTGATAAATTTGTGGCACAGAAATTGGCATGAAAACACCACTCAAAATCCACTGTGTCAGAAATAACCAAAACATTTAGATAATAAAGTTCAAAGCTAAATTTTGAATGAAAATGATGCCACCATCTGGCTTATCTCAAAGAAAGAATGAGAAAAGTAATCTCACAGAGTACTGACTACAAAATCAAATGTGTTGGGTAACTTGGAGAAATAAAAATTTATCAGTAATGATTTAAATTGTCACTCATTGTTTTAAAGTTACATTGAAAAATTTGAGCTTGAACTACTCTCTGGTTATTTCATGGTACTTGATAGAGCATCTGAGGACATTGGATAAATGGCCTCTCTTGATCACAATTCATGATGCATTGGTTTAAAAGAAGTACCTATAATTCCTGTCACTTGTATCATTTAATTATGCATTTGTGTATTCTTCAGAAGTATGTAGCTTAATAACAATGATTAATTTTTAAAATACAATTTTATAGTGTCATTTATCCAAGAAAACATCTCCCTGAAATTTGTAGGTTGCAATTATTTCTTAAGTGAATGCCATATCTTGTGCTCTATACCATATTTTATTTTTCATGAAGATTTATCTTTCTTATACACCATGCTGCATATTTTTAAATCATTGATAAAAATTTACAAATATATTAGACATTTAGATTTCTCATTTTGGAATGCATACATGAGATTCAGGCAAACAGAATAAATGGAAGTTTTCCCTTTTCAAGAGGCAGTAATCATGTAAACAGATACAATGAAAGTGAATCAGATGAGAGGAAAGCCCAGAGAAGTTGCAGAACCAATAAAGAGAAGGCAGCTGCCAGTATTCCTGAGGAGTACTTGAATGCATGGGACGTGTTCACCAAGCATGCTTATGAATATGTACTTTCAACAACAGAGATCCTGCATTTAGACTGAAGTTGAAATAAGCACAAGAAAACAAACAAGAGCAAAATTCCCTAGAGAAGGCTCTTGTCTGTCTGATTAATTTTGCAATGAGCATATAAATTAACAATGAATTTTTAAAGCAAATGCCCTGTGGTACATTTTAGTTAAACTGAAAACAAGCAAGCCAATTGATCCCATTACTACTTCACAGACATCTCTTTGCTCCAAAATATTATCAAAGTTGAGAACTTTCTCAGGAAATCTGAAGAGAGAGTAAAATGATGAAAAATGTCAGAAATGTGCTGTAGATTTTCTTAAAAACTGTATCTTCTCCACTTTAGCTAGAAATGGACAAGGAAACAAGTCCCTTCCTGTGTACACTTCATCATTAAAAAATAAATGTCATGCCAGTCCCACAAAACACATGCTAAGCACGAGTTAACATGAAGGATCAGGTTGTCAAGTCAGACTCACACAAATCCGTGATCTTATTCAGTTTTAACCTTTATTAACAATTTCAAGTAAATGAGCTCTTAAGGGTCATGAGTGATGCATGGTGAGGTATAGGGATTTTTAGCGTGCCTTTGTACCTACAACAGATGTACACACTCTCACTAAAGTAAAAATTGAGGTCTCAACTTAGGAAAATGTTGAGTGTCCTCACAGTCAAGACCAGATTCAGTTGCAAACCACCTCCCTTTTCTATTCAAATAGTCATATAGCATATGTGACATTTTCCAGGGAGCCATGCTTCCTTCATCCACAGATACCAACTGCATTATATAAGTAAACTAAGACTACATAAGTAATCTTAGGTCATGTTTATCTTACATTTGGTATGTTTACAGGATATAAATCTATATACCATATATCTTTTCATATATTGTATAGCATATCTTTTGTGTCATATAAAGACTCTTTTGCATTAATTTATTTGCCAAAAGGTCAGTTATTACAATGTTCATAAGGAGATTAGACTAGGATCACCTATCTGCCTTCTTTCCTCCTTGAATTTTCAACCCTCCACCTCATAAATAAGAGCAAAATGGATTGCAAGTTGCTCCTTGACTCCATTCACCCTGGCATGCATTTAACAAATTTGGTTTTAATTAACAGCAAATCATTAACTTTCCCTGGTATCCACTTAAATTGGGCTTTGGACAAGACAATGTAAGGGGCTTATTGTAAGAATTTCAGGTACCAATAAGCAGCAGTGAATCACTGAATATTTCTGGTAAACTTCTGACATTAAGGAATCAATTAAAATAAGGTAAGGCACAAAATATCCTTCCCTTTACTACCAGTGCCTGAAGAATGTAATGTATAGGGGAACCATGGTAAATGTTTGTCAAATTAGATTTCTTTAATGCAGAGACATCCCTGATTTTTGAAACAGAAACTTCAATTTAGAGACTCAATTTAGTTCTCTTGCATTCTAATTTAAACCTCTAAAAAGTTTTTATTCACATCATTTCAAAATAAGTTAAATTTGACAAGTTTCACCATTATCAAACTTTGTTTTTTAGCTCTAATAAAAAAAATATATAAATCCTTCTTGAGTAGCAGATAAAAATAAATAAACCTAGCAGAAAAAGTAATACTTTTCTCAATCCTTCAAAACCATGTTACAAAAATAAATAACAGCAGTAAAATGTATACTCTGTAATAAAAAATAAATATACCTAACAGAACTGTTTAATTGACCCCTACCATCTTTTATTAAATAGCAAAGTTTTAGCCACAAACTTTAAACCAAAAGGCTTAATCTATTTAAAAACTTTACTATCATCATATTTGTAAACTTTTTAAACAAATTTCTATAAAATTTCATAGAAAAGCCCCTTTTCCATAATTTAAGTGCTACTTTGTAAATGCCAAAACATTAAAGAAAAAGCTCATCAACCCCAATATCTATTTTTAAAAATGAACTTTCAAAAATTACTTGCCTTCTCAAACTAACCATTGAAAGGGAGATCACAAATAAATAAAATGTGTAATATGAGTTTGTATTGGTAGAATCAATGATTGCCCCATTTCACATGCTTGCGTGGTAATGCTCAAAATCCTTCAATCTAGGCTTCAACAATTCATGAACCAAGAAATTCCAGATGTACAAGCTGTATTTACAAAGGCAGAGGAGCCAGAAATCAAATTGCCAATATCCAATGAATCATAGAACAAGTAAGACAATTCCAGAAAAACATCTACCTCTGTTTCATTGACTAGAGTAAAGCCTTTGACTGTGTGGATCACAACAAACTGTGAAAAATTCTTAAAGAGATGAGAAAACCAAATCACCTTACCTTCCTCCTGAGAAACATGTATGCAGGTCAAGAAGCAACAGTTAGAACTGGACATGGTACAATGGACTGGTTCAAAATTGGGAAAGGAGTATGTCAAAGCTGTATATTGTCACCCTGATTATTTAACTTCTATGCAGAGTACATCATGGAAAATATGGGACTGGGTGAATCCCAAGATGGAATCAAGATTGCCAGGAGAAATAGCACCAACCTCAAATATGCAAATGAGACCACCATAATGGCAGAAAGAGAAGAGAAACTAAAGAGCTTTGATGAGGGTGAAAGAAGAGAATGAAAAGCTGGCTTAAAACTCCACATTCAAAAAACAATAAAATCGTGGCATCTGGTCCCATCACTTCATAACAAATAGATGGGGAAAAAATGGCAAGAATGGCAGATTTTATTTTCTTGGGCTCCAAAATCACCGTGGATGGTGATTGCAGCCATGAAATTAAAAGATGCTTACTCCTTGGGGAAAAAACTATGACAAACCTAGATAGCATATTCAAAACCAGAGCCATTACTTTGCTGGCAAAAGTCCACATAGTCAAAGCTATGATTTTTCCAGTAGTCAGGTACAGATGTAAGATTTGGACCATAAAGAAGGCTGAGCACTGAAGAATTGATTCTTTCAAACTGCAGTACTTAGGAAGACTCTTGAGAGTCCCTTGGACTGCAAGATCAAACCAGTTAACCATAAAGGAAATCAGTCCTGGATATTCATTGCAAGGATTGATACTGAAGCTCCAATCCTTTGACTTCCTGATGCAAAGAGCAGACTCATTGGAAAAGACCCTGATGCTGGGAAAGATTGAGGGTAGGAGAATAAAGGGGCAACAGAAGATAAAATGGTTAGATAGCATCACTGACTCAATGGAGATAAATTTTAGCAAACTCCAGGAGATAATGAAGGACAGGGAAACCTCATGCACTCCAGACCATGGGGGCCACAAAGAGTTAGACATGACTTAGTGATTGAACAACAATGACGTTGAACACATTAGCTTATGTTGTAGATAAGTGTTCTACTTTTTTTCAACTGTGTTTTGATGTCAGAAGACTACAGAAATAATTAACTCTAAGTTGACTCTGAGAAATTTTTCAATCTATTCTTTAATATCAGAGGCCATTTTTGTAACAGAAAAGTCTAATGACCCATGCATACAATTTGTAGCTGAGAAATTCAAGTAGTCTTCTTTTATTTTTAATTTGTTTAACTTTGAAAATATATAATTAAAGTTTCAGAGGAGAATTATCTAAAAGAGAACAAAAATTGCAATCATAATGTAAGATGTCATATATCATAAAGGAAATATGTTTGGATAGAAATCACAATACTTAAGTTGTTTATTGCTGCTGCTGCTGCTGCTAAGTTGCTTCAGTCATGTCCGACTCTGTGCGACCCCATAGACGGCAGCCCACCAGGCTCCCCCATCCCTGGGATTCTCCAGGCAAGAACACTGGAGTGGGTTGCCATTTCCTTCTCCAGTTGTTTATTAAGCAACCTAGATGTCCATCAGCAGATGAATGAATAAGAAAGCTGTGGTACATATACACAATGGAGTATTACTCAGCCATTAAAAAGAATACATTTGAATCAGTTCTAATGAGGTGGATGAAACTGGAGCCTATTATACAGAGTGAAGTAAGCCAGAAAGAAAAACACCAATACAGTATACTAACGCATATGTATGGAATTTAGAAAGGTGGTAACAACAACCCTGTATGCGAGACAGCAAAAGAGACACAGATGTATAGAACAGTTTTTTGGACTCTGTGGGAGAGAGGGGAGGGGGGATGATTTGGGAATATGGCATTAAAACATGTATAATATCATATAAGAAACGAATTGCCAGTCCAGGTTCGATGCAGGATACAGGAAGCTTGGGGCTGGTGCACTGGGATGACCCAGAGGGATGGCATGGGGAAGGAGGTGGGAGGGGGGTTCAGGATGGGGAACACATGTACACCCGTGGTGGATGCATGTTGATGTATGGCAAAACCAGTACAATATTGTAAAGTTAAACTAAATAAATAAATTAATTTAAAAAATAAATAAATATAGACATATATAATTATTGGCAATTCTGCTGAAGTGTTCAGGTAAATGAGCATGAAAAGAACATATCATCAGAGTAGGCTTTTCTATTTATCATCTTTGTCCTAAATAATTAAATAATGTGTTCATAAAAAAAAAGAATAGTTCTAATTATATTTAGGGACAAAACTGTGTCAAGAATATTTTTTTTTTTTTAGGATGTATATATCTGAAATCTCAATTTTTTTTTATTTATTTTTTTAAATTTTATTTTATTTTTAAACTTTACAATATTATATTGATTTTGCCAAACATCGAAATGCACCACCCCCAAGCATCCAGTATCATGCATCGAACCTGGACTGGTAACTCGTTCCATATATGATATTATACGTATTTCAATGCCATTCTCCCAAGTCATCCCACCCTCTCCCTCTCCCACAGAGTCCAAAAGACTGTCCTATACATCATTGTTTCTTTTGCTGTCTCGTATACAGGGTTATTGTTACCATCATTCTAAATTCCATATATATATGTTAGTATACTGTATTGGTGTTTTTCTTTCTGGCTTACTTCACTCTGTATAATAGGCTCCAGTTTCATCCACCTCATTAGAACTGATTCAAATGTATTCTTTTTAATGGCTGAGTAATACTCCATTGTGTATATGTACCACCACTTTCTTATCCATTCATCTGCTGATGGGCATCTAGGTTGCTTCCATGTCCTGGCTATTATAAACAGTGCTGCGATGAACATTGGGGTACACATGTCTCTTTCCATTCTGGTTTCCTCAGTGTGTATGCCCAGCAGTGGGATTGCTGGATCATAAGGCAGTTCTATTTCCAGTTTTTTAAGGAATCTCCACACTGTTCTTCATAGTGGCTGTACTAGTTTGCATTCCCACCAACAGTGTAAGAGGGTTCCCTTTTCTCCACACCCTCTCCAGCATTTATTGCTTGTAGAATTTTGGATCGCAGCCATTCTGACTGGCGTGAAATTGTACCTCATAGTGGTTTTGATTTAATAAATTACTGAAAAATGAAGTGATGACCACATATACATTAAACATGGTCATAATGAACACATAAAGTATTTATAAAGATATTTTAAAGCTCTTTTTTTTTTTTTAACTGACCACAGTTTGGAAACCATTGATATAAGGGACACCATCAAGGCTGGCATGCAAGCAGATGGAGTACATGATCACTTACCTAATTAATTTTAGATGTCCTCATGATTTAAAAAACAATAATAATTATGGAAATTTAGTAGCTAGAAGTTTGTTTCTTAAATCTAAGCCTTTATATTAAACTAAAAGAAAATATACCTTAGTCAAATTATACTTGAAAGTTTCTGTGGTAGAAGCAAGGAAGAAAAGTAGAATTTATATATGTTTTCTGAGTGGGGCTTAATAATTGTACTTAGATTTTGGCTTTTATGTAAATATTGACTCATTGTTGGTAACATAGAATATCGTTTCACCATGAACAATGGCCAAGCTTGTTTACAGTTATTTCTTCCTTCTTCATCATTGGTTACCTCCATTAACTGAAAGTATAATCCCCCCCATATCGCTGTTGAGTGCATCCATAAGATTTGCTTTAGTCAATGGAATGTGGGAAAAAGAGACAAAGTGCTAGTACTCAGCTGAGCATTTAATAGAACATCCCCTTTCCTCAGTTGTGCCTATAACATTTGTGCCATCTGCTGTGAGAACGCTTGTGCTGGGAAGTCGTTGGAGAACAGACACTTGGAGGAAACCAGAACCTAATCACCACCCCTACTGCTCACCAAATCATGGGTAAGAAGAACAATTTTTTTCAACATCAGCCAGTGAGACTTTAGGGTTGCTGCTAATTGAACTCTAATCAACTTTTCTTAAAACTCGATTAAGCAGGAACAGCTATCTATTATTTTATGCTGTTTAGTCACTAAGTGGCAACCCACTGCAGTGTTCTTGCCTGGAGAATCCCAGGGTCAGGGAAGCCTGGTGGGCTGCCGTCTATGGGGTCACACAAAGTCGGACACGACTGAAGCAACTTGGCAGCAGCAGCAGTCACTAAGTTGTGTCCAACTCTTTTGAAACCCCGTGAACTGGAGCCTACCAGGCTCTTCTGTCCATGGGGTTTTCTAGGCAAGAGTGCTGGAGGGGGCTGCCCTTTCCTACTTCAGAGAATCTTTCCAGCTCAGGAATTGAACCTGTCTCTTGTGTCTTCTGCATTAGCAGGCAGACTTTTTAGCACTGCACAACTTGGGAAGCCCCTATTCTATTTATATTTGAGCATAAATATGTCCATTTCAGTTCAGTTGCTCAGTCATGTCTGACACTTTGCAAACCCATGGGCTGAAGTAATCCAGGCTTCCCTTTCTTCATCAACACCTGGAGCTTGCTCAAACTCATGCCCATCGAATTGGTGATGCTTTCCAACCATCACAGCCTCTGTTGTCCCCTTCTCCTCCTGCCTTCAGTCTTTCCCAGCATCAGGGTCTTTTCCAATGAGTCAATTCTTCACATCACATGGCCAAAATATTGGAGTTTCAGCTTCAGCATCAGTCTTTCCAGTGAATATTCAGGACTGATTTTCTTTAGGATGGACTGGTTGGATCTCCTTGCAGTCCAAGGGACTCTCAAGAGTCTTCTCCAACACCATACTTCAAAATAATTCTTCAGCACTCAGCTTTCTTTATGGTACAACTCTCACATCAAAACGTGGTCCACTGGAGAAGGGAATGGCAAACCACTTCAGTATTCATGCCTTGAAAACCGCATAAGTATATGTTAGTAAACTTACATATGTTGCTATTTTTTTCTGTAAGGAAAATCTGAGTCTTGGTCTATGCGTTGCTCTGCTCCTTTAACCTCCATACACCAAGGATTTATACCTTTATGTTTGCAGTGTCATGTTCATCCCTTTAGAGGATTATTCATGACCTCTGCATTCTTTTCTACCCTTGCTTCTGGAAAAAAAAAAACTTTTGTTTTTTTTCTACATACTCTAAACTAGTAAGGTTATAACTTAGAAATCCATGCTAGTCTTTGTTCTCTCCAGTACTAATAACACAGGTCTATTAAGAATGCTCTAATGTGTCCAAAGCCTTCGACTGTGTGGATCACCACAAACTGTGGGAAATTCTTAAAGAGATGGGAGTACCAGACCACCTGACCTGCCTCTTGAGAAACCTGTATACAGGTCAGGAAGCAACAGTTAGAATTGGACATGGAACAACAGACTAGTTCCAAATCAGGAAAGGAGGACGTCAAGGCTATATATTGTCACCCTGCTTACTTAACTTATATGCAGAGTACATCATGAGAAGTGCTGGGCTGGAAGAAGCACAAGCCGGAATCAAGATTGCCCGGAGAAATATCAATAACCTCAGATATGCAGATGACACCACCCTTATGGCAGAAAGTGAAGAGGAACTAAAGAGCCTCTTGATGAAAGTGAAAGAGGAGTGTAAAAAAGTTGGCTTAAAACCCAACATTCAGAAAACTAAGATCATGGCATCTGGTCCCATCACTTCATGGCAGATAGATGGGAAAACAGTGGAAACGGTGTCAGACTTTATTTTCAGGGGCTCCAAAATCACTGCAGATGGTGATTGCAGCCATGACATTAAAAGACACTTGCTTCTTGGAAGGAAAGTTATGACGAACCTAGATACCATATTAAAAAGCAGAGACATTACTTTGCCAACAAAGGTCTGTCTAGTCAAGGCTATGGTTTTTCCAGTGGTCATGTATGGATGTGAGAGTTGGACTATAAAGAAAGCTGAGCACCAAAGAAATTGATGCTTTTGAACTGTGGTGTTGGAGAAGACTCAAATCTTGATTCTTCTTCTTGAGAATCGACTCTCAATTGAGAGTCCCTTGGACTGCAAGGAGATCCAACCAGTCCATCCTAAAGGAAATCAGTCCTGAATATTCACTGGAAGGACTGACGTTAAAACTTCAATACTTTGGCCACCTGATACGAAGAGCCCACTGATTGGAAAAGACCCTGATGCTGCAAAAGATTGAAGGCAAGAGGAGAAGTGGATGACAGAGGATGAGATGGTTGGATGGCATCACTGACTCAATGGACATGAGTTTGAGTAAACTCTGGGAACTGGTAATGGACAAGGAGTCCTGACGTGCTGTGTAGTCCATGAGGTTGCAAAGAGTGGGACGCAACTGAGCGACTGAACTGAACTGAACTGAACTGAATGTGTCCAAACTTTTGCAAGATGTGCCTTTATCCATATGTCTTTTTCCATCTGGGAATCATTCCATGTTCTAGCTTTTGCAGTTTGCATTCTTCATTCCTGTGCCAGAACTTAGATGCTGAAGATCTTGAACTAGGTATAACAGGCTCTAACTGAAAATAAAATGTCAGTTCAGAAAATAGCATATATAGAAAGGGAGCAGAAAATATTTTTCTCATTTGTTTCCTTTCATAAAGAAAAAAATCAAAGAAAACAAAAGATAATTATTAGAAAATTACAAAGGCAAGAAAAGATACTGAAAAATTCAGGTCTATTTTTAAAAAAAGAATATACAAAGAAAAACGTATCAAAGCAAACTTCCTCAAAACTTCTATGGTATGAGGAAGAGTAAAAGAGGTCACTCAAGTGTGCAGCTCAAAGCCAAGAAAGAAATCTATAACTCATTGTTGAGATGTTATTTTAAAGATCAAATGCAAACTATTATATTCTAGAAAAATATCTTCTAAAATATTATTTTACTGTCTTTGTTCATGTATTTAGTTTTCTCTGTATTAACGGGCATTATTAAGAATAAATCAGTTTTAATTTCATGTTGAAGATTGAGAATAGAAAAAAAATTAGCTAAGGAAAAGTCCATTAAGAGTGATATATTACATGAATTTTGCACATTTGTTATGGTAGTAGACTAGTACAGTTTTTCACATAATGAAAATTATATATTTGTTATATATGTCCTTTGTGCAAATATGAGAATGCTACTGCGCAAATGGCTTTTTTTTCCTGGTGTTCAAAATATAGCTATATTTTGCCTCATATAGAATTTAAATAATATAAATTAAATAATCAATACCTATATTGAAACAAATGAATACTTAATATTTCAATATTAATATTTAATTTTTTCTTTCTTCACCCTTATATAGACCTATACCTAGCAATTTTTTAAAAATTCTAGAACATTGATTTCTGGTAGTCAGAGAAGCATAATATTCCTTGCAAGAGAACTTGAAATTTTTATAATGTTCTACTGAAGTAAGCTCAAAGAAAGTTAAAAGTTAACCATAAGAAAATTTGACAGAATTACATGAAGGAACACATATCACTCTTATATTTCGTAGGCTAAGAGCTTCAATAATACAGGAGATATTGTTACTTAGAAGTATATCCATAGGAAAAGAAATTACATATTTCAGAATTTGAGAAAACTTTTTTGGTATTGTACAATTTTTAAAAGCTGATGTGTTTTAAAAAATGACCACATTTTTCAATTTATTAGCTTTAACAAAACACATGATAGTAGGCACAAAAATTAGGCTAAAAACATATTTACATTAAGTCCATGGGGTAGATTAAAATGCCAACAATTTTGACGGCTTACTAACTCCTAGGAGCCATGGTAAGGAGCATCATTTAGTCATCACAATGATCCTGTTAAAAAGTATTATAATTATTTTCCTAGGGAAACTGAACCCTAGGTCATCATTTATCTACAATCTCAAAGTAATAGGCCTGGAGTTTAAAACTACATCTATTCAGGTCCAAATTAAATTTATACTTTACTATTTGCTCATTTACTTTTTCTTATTCTTTCATTCCATCAAACTGAATTCAAAGAAACATTCACTGAGCCACATATATATTCCAAGAACAGTTGTAGATGACTGTGAACAAGGCAGAAAAATACCAACCTTCCCAGTAAAATTTGTCAGAAAAAGCTAAAATATAATGGGGAAAGAGGGAAAGAATTATGGTGTTGGGAGATTTGTAGTTTTACAAAGTGGCTAGTGAAGTCCTAACTGAAAAGAAATGGCTCTATAAAGCCTGGAGATGGCCAGGGAAGAGGTCCTGTGAATATTCCATATCCTTCCTACAAGTGAACACCTGACCACTTGGCACGTACTTACTCTGCATGTTTTAAAACTCACTGTCTGACTGAGAATTCCAACCAGGTGGGAAGAATGCATTAAAACTTTGAGACAGGAGCATGACTGGTGTGTTCAAGGGACAGCAAAGAGGACAGTGTGGTCGGAGCCTAGGGAACAAGAGAGAAGCAATAGATGATGCATTCAGAAAAGTAATTTGGAGTTGACCATGTGCATTCCTGTCATTGGCAATGTTTTATTCTGCATGATTTGTGGAGTATTGGAGAATTGTAAGCAGAGGACTAACATAATCTGGCTTCTCTCTACTAAGATCCCTGAAGCTAAAGTGTTGAGAATAAACCTAAAGGGAACAAGTAGAAATGGAAGGAGGTTAAACATAGTGTTCAAGGAAAGCAGCTACAAACTACTGAAATATCAAAGGGATTAGAACTTATTTGTGCTAGAGTTATGAATGTGAAGAAATCTGGAGAAATTTATTAAATACTTAGCACATAAAGATCAACAGAATATTGTGATGAAATGGGAATCCAAGTACTGATTTGTGGAGATGAAGACTGAACTTCATGAACACTCAAACACTCACAGTAGCAGGCAAGCAGAGATCATTTCAGAGAGAGAGAGAAGATGTAGTGCTCTCAGCATAGACACTGAGAGGGGGTGAAATGCACCCAAAAATGTAGGACTTACAGCAATTTATATCTTTACGAGTATTGATTTTTACACATATGGTTGTCTCATGACCATTTTTGACCAATCATTTTGAGGATTACAATACCTAATTTGGCATCTTTATGGCTTTTTTGATCCCCAGTTTTTAAGTTTTCTCAGACATTGAGTTGCCATCCTGTGATCCTTCCTGTGATCCATCCAAGACCCCAAGCCATTATTTAGGGACCAGATGTGTGGGCTAAGAGTTAATGGTCCACCTGGTAATCTTCTTGATAAGCTAGGCAGCAGAAAATGGTTGTCCTGTCCTGGGCCTGAAAGTTTTATGACTTATCAGCTCAGAGGGACATTCCTCTGAATGCCTGGAAACTGGAACAAAGAGTTTAGCTTTCAGTTAATGAAGTGAGATGCTTACTTGAGAAGAAAAACACTGAAAAAAAAAAAAAAAAAAAGAACCAAGGTCTCAAGAGTTTTTTTACTGTCTAAAAATACTGTCTAAAAATTTATTCCTCTGTAATGGGTTACTTATGAAGCATCAAAGAGGAGAAGTGAGTGCCAAGGATTTAGTGGACTTCTAAGCTACTGTTCGTGCAATAAAAATGAAATTGAAAAGTAAAACCCTGGTGCCTTGAACTACCCATTCCCTTTCACATGACTGTGGGGAAAAGGGTATAGATGGAATGGGGAACAAGTAGAGTCCTAAGCAGTCAGACAGTAATAGTTTAAAAAAAAACCAGAGTACAGGTCAAGTTGTCAGGCCTTCAATTGTAGAAAGTAGAGTGAATGTATATAATAATTTATGATTGATTTAACTATAGATGATAAAGCCATGGATATGGATGATATCACCTGAGAAGAAATATAAAATAAGAGAACTTCATCCAAGGAAGTATTGCAGTATATACCAGCATGCTGCAGATAGGTCTGGAATGGAGACAAATAGAATCAATATGCAACTGTATTTTCTATGAATGCTGTGTGTCATCCAGGGTAGCATAGGATACCCTGGTGGGATCACACTAACTTCTCCTAATTTACAGTGCATATACCTGGAGGCATAAGTAGAGAACAGGCCAGACAGAGCCCACAATTGGAATTATTCTACCTGCAGACTATCAGAAACATTCAAAATCAGCTGCATGTGATTGGGGCTTTTCCTAATGCACCCAAAAGAAAGTTGGGCTTCTTTATAAAACAGACACAAGGGTAGCTGGCAAGAAAGCCAGGTCAATCATAAAGCTAAATGCAGAAACCTTGCTTCCAGGGCAACTACCTCATTAACACAGAGAATAAGCTGTGCAAAAATGAAGTTTCTCTGCTGGAACTGCCCAGAGCTATGATTCCCTTGCTATTAGAGTCATTCTGTTAAATTGTTGTATAGGAAATGCAAATTTATATCCACAGGCCCTCCAGCTTAAAATCTGAGGAGCGTGCTAAAACAGCAACTAGGTAAACAGTGAGCAAATTTCAACAACACACCATCACTAATTATTAACACATCCAAAATAAGGTAATTAGATAAATTCAAGAGACTATAAACAGAAATTGGAGAAATAAAGAAAGAAAAATGGCAGGAAGAAAGGATAAACATATTTTGGTTTATACAAGTACAGTAAAATAAAAGGAAGTCAATCGAGTCTGAAATCTTTTAGGTAGAGAACAATTGTCAGCAATTTTTCCTATCCTGTCATCCCTCTCCTGGTTAGAGAACTTTTGAGAGACCTCTCAGTCTAACACTTTTTGCTTTCCAATGAGACATCAGCAAATAAGATTGAAGCTCTTAAAAATTGATTGTGCTTTACGGCTTATCCTCTCTTGAAACCCAGCTATCCTTAAGAAGTATGAGCTAGTGTTCTGGAGAGGAGAGACGATGGTCCCCATCACACATTTGGCCACAGCCTGCAGTCAACCAACTGCAGGTCCTGTGACCAAGGCCACCTAAGACTAACCAACTGAGCAGGACCAGCCTAAATTTCCTGAGAACGGCCCAGAGCCAAAGAAATGCCCCCACAGAATCATGAGCTAAAACATTGTTAATTTAAAGCATTTAGTTTTGAAGTGATTTATGTGAAATAAAAATCATTGTTATAGCTATTTATGTTTCAAAAAGTGATGTAATAAAGAGTCTGTCGACTAAAAAATATAATCACAACCTGAAAGTAAAGTTATTCTATTTGATGGGTAGGATTCTGAACCAGGAGACAGCACCTCAGCAACTCTGAGAAAACTGCTCCAAGGAGGCAGGAAGGGAACTCGGGCTGTATACAAGTTTTCAACAATGGAAGCAGGCAGTCTGTACATCAAAGATCAGATATCAAGTTAAAGAATGTACATTCTGTGTATGGGGAAGTGCAAGCCTCTGGATTCACTGAATTCATTTCTTTCATCTGGAACTCAGCTATCTGGGGCCAGATCCTGTTTCCTTGTTCACCTTGCTTCTTGCATTCCCCTAACTCCTCAGCAATCACTGTGGAGAGTGGTCGCATCTTTTGGATCCCAGTTTCGGGAGCCCTCTATCACATTTGGAGGCCAGAAATTGCTGATAGCTGTGATATTGCTTGTTTATTGATATGACAGGAGATATTTTCATTTCACAATTCAGAAAGTAACCAACCTTAACTCTGATTATGTGTTTACCTATGATTATGCAGATCTGAGACAAATGAGAAAAAAACAGGGAACCATGGCTTACCAAGAAGTGTGGAGGGATTTTTTTTTAACCACTGACACTAGATGATAGTTTTTAAATGAATTGAAAATTTAATAAATAACTTGCAAACTAAGGAATTCAACAATAAGAACGTAAAAACAGTAATAATGAATCTGAAATCTCATATTATGCTAATAAAAACAGAAAATAAGATATGAGCAAGGAAAAAAAATCTCTTGTTTAATATCTTGATTTATACCATGGAGACTCAAGATACCTTTTTGTTGTAACACTATTAATAAAAAATTCAGGATAAACTGTGCTGGGTACTATTACTAGCATGCTTAGTAAGATAAGAAACTTAAAGCATACCAAGTAAATGTAAACTATATATAAAAACCGACATATAAATTGTATGATAACAAATGTGAGCTGAAAACATCAGCTTTTATGAAATATGTAAAAGGAATAAAATCAGCATTGAAAGACAAAGCTTCATAAATTATGAAACAAATAAAGCCTCACCAAATATGTGAAACAAATCCACATATTATCTACCCACTTAGAATAAATTGGATGCTAACGATTAAGTATAAAATATAGAAAATTTATGCTAGAGAAATGCAAATGAAAGATATTTGGTTATCTCCAGTACTATCACAAGAAAAATAAAAATAAATGTAAAATTCATTAAAAAGTAATAGCATTTGATTTTTTCATACAGCATATAATCTACAACTCTATAAACTTTCATAAGCCAAGTAAAGACTTGACAGAATGACAAGTGATCAGCTAACAAGTAATAACCTTAGAAATGTAACAAAATTAGCATAAATTCTGTGGTAGGAGATTTTATCACATGTCTTCCCTCTGGATAAATAAGTTAATTTCTAAATTAGTAATAAGTTACTGATCTGAATTATTCAGATAAAAATTTGTTTTTGAATCAAATTCTAAATCCTCCCAGAGAGAATAATTGCTTTTTAAATATCCCTAAGCAATTTCCAAAAATAGTATCTATTTTGGGCTATTAAACTCAACCATTTCAGCTAGCAGGATATTCATAGATTGTTTTTTGTAATTATAATGTGGTAATTTATAATTATTATTAAAGGTATCAAGAGAAAAAGCTAACCACCTGAAAATATTTTAGCTTTTTACAAATAATATTTCTAACCAACCCCTCCAAAAATAAAGTTAATAAAATTCACCAAGTATAGCTATTTAAAAAACACACTTTATGTTGAATAAAATTACAAATAATTTTAAAGTGGCACAGAAATAAGACAAAGACTTTATACCACTACTACTGTTTGAAATAGCATTTAAAATAGAACAGTGCAAAGAAATGGAGAAAACAATAGAATGTGAAAGCCTAGAGATCTCTTCAAGAAAATTAGAGCTACCAAGGGAACATTTCATGCAATGATGGACACAATAAAGACAGAAATGGTATGGACCTAAGAGAAGCAGAAGATATTAAGAGGTGGCAAAAACACACAGAAGAACTATACAAAAAAGACCTTAATGACCTGGGTAACCATGATGATCACTCACCTACAGCCAGTTATCCTACAGTGTGAAGTCAAATGGGCATTAGGAAGCATCACTACAAACAAAGCTAACGGAGGTGATGGAATTCCAGCTGAGCCATTTCAAATCCTAAAAGGCGATGCTGTTAGAGTGCTGCACTCAGTATGCCTGCAAATTTGGGAAACAGCAGTGGCCACAGGACTGGAAAAGGTCAGTTTTCATGCCAGTTCCAAAGAAGGGCAATGCCAAAGAATGTATAAACTACCACACAAATATATCACATTCTAGCAAGGTAATGGTCAAAATTCTCCAACCTAGACTTCAATAGTACGTGAACTGAGAACTTCCAGACGTACAAGCTGGATTTAGAAAGACAGAGGAACCAGAGATCAAATTACTGTATCTGCAGGATCATAGAAATGGAAGAGAATTCCAGAAAAAATCTGCTTAATTGACTATGCTAAAGGCTTAGACTTTGTGGATCACAACAAACTGGAAAATTCTTAAAGAGATATGAATAAAATACTACCTTACCTGCCTTCTGAAAAACTTGTTTACAGGTCAAGAGGCAACAGAACCAGATATGGAACAATGGACTGGTTCAAAATTGGGAAAGGAATATGTCAAGGCTGTATACTGTCACCCTGTTTATTAACTTCTATGCAGAGTGCATCATGCGAAATGTCCAGCTGGATGAAGAACAAGCTGGAATAAATATTGCTGGGAGAAATACCAATAACCTCAGATATGCAGATGACACCACCCAAATGACAGAAAGAGAAGAGCAACTAAAAAGCCTCTTGATAAAGGTTTAAAGAGGAAAGTGAAAAGGCTGGCTTAAAACTCAACATTCAAGAAACTAATATCATGGCAACGAGTTCCATCACTTCATGGCAAATAGATGGGGAAACAATGGAAACAGTGACAGGTTTATTTTTGGGTCTCCAATATCACTGTGGGTGGTGACTGCAGCCATGAAAATAAAAGATGCTTACTCCTTGGAAGAAAAGGTATGGCAAACCTAGACAGTGTATTAAAAAGCAGAGACATTACTTTACCAGCAAAGGTCTGTATAGTCAATGCTATGGTTTTTCCATGTATGGGTGTGAGAGTTGACCATAAAAAAGTCTGAGTGAGTGCCAAGAACTGGTGCTTTTGAACTGTGAAGTTGGAGAAGATTCTTGAAAGTCCCTTGAACTGCAAGATATCAAACCAGTCAATCCTAGAAGAAATCAACCCTGAATATTCATTGGAAGGACTGATGCTGAAGCTCCAATATTTTGGCCACCTGATATGAAGAGCCCACTGATTGGAAAAGACCCTGATGGCTGGGAAAGATTGAAGGCATGAAGAGAAGGGGACAACAGAGGACGAGATGGTTGTATGGCATCACTGACTCAATGGACACGAGTTTGAGCAAGCTCAGCGAGATAGTGAAGGACAGGGAAGCCTGGCATTTTGCAGTCCATAGGCTCACAAAGAGTTGGATATGACTGAGTGATTGAACAACAAAGACTATTTGAAATAGCATTAACTACTAAAATAATTCATACAAATGGAGGAGAAAAGGTAGCAATCAATATGAATACTTAAAAGAAGAAAAGAAAATTATTATTCTGTATAGATTTCAAGAGTGTCTCAAAAAAACACAAGAATATCAGCTGTTATACCAAGGAATCAGCTTAAGAGTTGAGTTTTAAAATAGATTTTAAACATCTAATAGCTACGATTTTCAACATAGATTTTATAAACAGTTTTAAAGCACTCATAGGAAATCGTAGATCATATGCTATTAATAGCACTTCAATCCCTATGAATAGGTTTAAAATGAAATGTGTGCTTAATCGCTCAGTCATGTCAGACTCTTTGCCCCACTCTGCACTGTATCCTGCCAGACTCCTATTTCCATGGAATTTTCCAGGCAAGAATCCTGGCGTGGGTTACCATTTTCTACTTCAGGGGGTCTTCCTGACCCAGGAATTGAACCTGCATTTTTTGAGTGTCCTGCTTTGGCAGGTGGATTCTTTAACACTGTACCACCTGAGAAGCCTTAAAAAGAAATATTAGAACCAATAAAATAAAAATAATAAAATTGTACTATGGTTAATAGAAGAATTATTAAATAAACATCAGCAATTCCATGACTGTGCTAGGAAAAATTAAATATCTGTTATATAAAAAAATCTTCAAATTAAGCTACATGTCATTTCAATCAACTTTTTTCTGCACATAATAACATGAAAGCTTTTATGTATGTGTGTATGTACACGCACATTTGTATATTCATGACACATAATATTTTAATTAAATTTATGAAGTATGGATAGCATATTTTATTAGCACAAATTTCAGGTTACAAAGTTTACAAAATAATAATGACATTAGTTGCTTATCATGAAGCCTACTGTGGAGCTTATAGTTAATTTATAATTAATAATTTATAGTTAATTTATAATCTTTTATGGATTACTAATGTCAAAACTAAAATGTAGCTGCTGCTTCATAAAACACAAATCCAAGGTCTCCATCAGTAAACTTTCAAAGTTAAAAGTAAATAAAAACTGGATAACGATAAAAAGATCAATATTAGGGAATTAAAAATGAGGTGTTTTTGTTTAATATAAAGGCAACTATTGTACATTCAAAGAGCTTCTTATCAATTTAAATAGTACAGACAGTCTTGAAAGTGGGGAAATATATGGGATAAAGACAATACTTCAATTCCTTTATCAGTTAGGTAATCTTTTTTACTAATCTCTTTTCTCTGTTCCCTAGCTATATCAATTCAAAGCAACTTTAACTCTTTCTTCATAAATGTACTGTAACAATGATTAACCATACTAGATTGAGATAATGAAAATGATGCTCTCACAGCAGTTACACAATCTTGCTGGGAGTTACTTTGGCTTTGGGAACCTCTATAAGCTAAAGTGAATATGAGATATGTAGGGAATATCCTAAGTACCATGTGGCTTTGAAACTAAGCTTTCTGAAAATACACCTAGATTTGTGAACTTACTCATCTTCACTCTATGGGTACTGAGTATTTTTATGTAGTTCTCAAAAACCATTAAGCAATTTTACAAACCTAATTAAGCAAAATGTTCTCTATACTGAATTAATGAAATTGTCTATGTCAATGATGATAAACTCAAATGCCTGGCCCCACCAGGAAGTAGCATAAATGAGTGAAAGGACCAGGTGGAGTAACAGTGAACAGCACAGCATATGCTTTCTCCAGAAGGGCAGCTGCCTCTGGCTTTGGGTCATTGTTGCTTTGTGTGGTTGTGGCTCCTTCATTTTTCATGTGAAATCTCCATGTTTTTAATTATTAAAAATAATTCAATTTTACTGAAACAGTGCAAAGACTGAGTGCACAGAATTTAGTATGAGAATTATTAGTCAATTTCAGTTTTATCCACACACAGATACCAGTAAAATGTAGGCATTTTTCATATAATAACAAAGTGATAGAACTTGGGATGTGACTCCTAAAATCTCTAGGACACAGGAAAGACATTAAAATATGCAATGTTATACAGCAAGCAGTAAATGCTTCAACAGAATAAAGAACAAGCAAACCTTCCAGAAAAGGTGCTAAAGTAAATATGAGAGTCATCCTGATGTCTCATCTTATGAATCAAACTACAGACACTGCTGTGATTACACATATTCCAGGGGCAAGAAGAGAAAGAGAATGAGCCAAGTTCAGGACATCTCGCAATAGCCTGCAATATCCTGCTTTCTAGTGTATCTTTCCCTTAAATCTCTGGGAAGAAATTTCACATAACTTTATATGTGCGTGGGCCTAAACCAAGTCTTCAAAAATGACAATCTCACTGTATTATTTTACTGGAGAAAATATCAGAACGAAAGATGTAGAGATAGAAGTCCTAGAGGCCAGGATGTCCTGATGACAAAAAGACATAGTACATTTATTTTAAGGGTGTTCTAATGTCATAAATTATATTTTATTATATTTAATACAGGATAAAATACGTTTATTAAATACTACTGTATTCCAGATGCTTTATCTACATTACTTTGTTTAATTATAGCAGTAATTAGTGTTTTTATCTAGACTTTATGTGTAAAGAAATTGATATTGAGAGTAATTAGATACCAAAGGACATGCAGCTAGTAAATATATAGATTTCAGAAAGACATATAGGTATACCTAACTCCCTCAATACAACATTCTTCCACTGAGCAAAAGGAACAGAAATGCTTCCCTAGCCAAGTTTCATTGCTTCCAGAAAGTATGGAGAAAGGAGAGGCAAACCTTAATTTCTACTCTGTTATTGACTCGCTGTCAGTCTTCTCTGTCTTGTTTGTGAAGTTAAGTATGAGATTGTTATAAAGGATCATCCAGGAATTTAGGTAAGGTCCCTTGAGCTCCCATAATATATACCAGTCTTTGGCTTTTTAAATATATATGTATATATATATATTAATGATAGTTCCTTTAAAAGTGTTACATTATTATATTTCAAAGTAATATGTAAAATATATATCAGGCTATACAAAAGAGTAAAAAATTTCAAATACTAAGAAATGCATGCAATGAAAATTATGCATTCGTAACTTTGGAATCTAGGGCTTCCATGATGGCTCAGTGGTAAAAGATACACCTGCAATGCAGGAGACACAGGAGTTGCGGGTTCAATCCCTGGGTCATGAGGATCCCCTAGAGGAGTAAATGGCAACCCACTCCAGTATTCTTGGCTGGGAAACCCCAGGGACAGGGGCAGGCTGGCAGGCTCTAGTCCATGAGGTCACAAAGTGTGGGACATGGCTGAATACACACACAACTTTAGAATCTACCCTCCTCCCAACTTAATAGTTGCTTAGATATTCTAGAAAACAAATATATATATACACATATATGTAAAATATATGTGTGTTTGTTGATATACATATACATATCCCCCATATATGAAAATAAACATATAGATTTTTCATGTACATATATATGTGCATAATACATAAAATAGAAATTTAGTGACTACTAAAATATTATGAAGTAACACAATTTTGCCTAAGTTTAAGCTTATTTTTATTTCATACATGAGCATTGTGTAAAACACTTTTCATTGTGACTTCTAATATATTTAATAAAGCATAAGATTAAAAATATATCAACCGACAAACAACTAATCTCAAAAATATACAAGCAACTCCTACAGCTCAACTCCAGAAAAATAAACGACCCAATCAAAAAATGGGCCAAAGAACTAAATAGACATTTCTCCAAAGAAGACATACAGATGGCTAACAAACACATGAAAAGATGCTCAACATCACTCATTATCAGAGAAATGCAAATCAAAACCACTATGAGGTACCATTTCACACCAGTCAGAATGGCTGCGATCCAAAAGTCTACAAATAATAAATGCTGGAGAGGGTGTGGAGAAAAGGGAACCCTCTTACACTGTTGGTGGGAATGCAAACTAGTACAGCCACTATGGAGAACAGTGTGGAGATTCCTTAGAAAACTGGAAATAGAACTGCCTTATGATCCAGCAACCCCACTGCTGGGCATACACACTGAGGAAACCAGAAGGGAAAGAGACACGTGTACCCCAATGTTCATCGCAGCACTGTTTATAATAGCCAAGACATGGAAGCAACCTAGATGTCCATCAGCAGATGAATGGATAAGAAAACAATGGTACATATACACAATGGAGTATTACTCAGCCATTAAAAAGAATACATTTGAATCAGTCCTAATGAGGTGGATGAAACTGGAGCCTATTATACAGAGTGAAGTAAGCCAGAAGGAAAAACACCAATACAGTATACTAACGCATATATATGGAATTTAGAAAGATGGTAACAATAACCCAGTGTACGAGACAGCAAAAGAGACACTGATGTATAGAACAGTCTTATGGACTCTGTGGGAGAGGGAGAGGGTGGGAAGATTTGGGAGAATGGCAATGAAACATGTAAAATATCATGTAGGAAACGAGTTGCCAGTCCAGGTTCGATGCACGATGCTGGATGCTTGGGGCTGGTGCACTGGGATGGCCCAGAGGGATGGTATGGGGAGGGAGGAGGGAGGAGGGTTCGGGATGGGGAACACATGTATACCTGTGGCGGATTCATTTTGATATTTGGCAAAACTAATACAATTATGTAAAGTTTCAAAAATAAAATAAAATTAGAAAAAAAAAAACAACACACAAGAAAAAAAAAAATATATATATATATCTAAGAAGCTTAGCAACATATTCAGTTTAAAAAAAGAAAATTAAATCTTCCTGCCACACAGTTTCTTAGAAAACTAAACATACTCTTATACAATTCACCAATCACACTCCTTGCTATTTACCCAAAGGATTGAAAACTTATGTCCACACAAAAATCTGCATGCCGATGTTTATGGCAGCTTTATTCATAATTGCTAGAACTTGGAAACAACTCAGTTGTCCTTTACTAGGTGAGTGAATAATTAAGTTTGGTTACATCAGATAATGGAATATTATGCAGCACTAAAGAGAAATGAGCTATCAAGCCAGAATGAGACAAGGGGAAAACTTAAATGCATATTACTAAGTGAAAGAATTCAGTATGAAAAGGCTACATACCATATGATTCCAATCATATGACATTCTGGAAAAGGCAAAACTATGGAGAAGGAAAAAGGTCAGTAGTTGCTAGAATTTAGCAGGAAGGGAGGGTTGAATAGGCAGGGCACACAGAGTTTTTAGGGCAGTGAATCTACTCTATATAGCACTGTAATAGTAGGTCCATATTACTGTCATTTGTCCAAACTCAGAATGTATAACAAGAATGGACCCTAATATAAACTATGGTCTCTGAGTGATAATGATGTGTCAGTGTAGGTTCATGGAATGTAACTCATAAAGCACTCTGGTGAGGGATGTTGATCAGAGGGGATTCTATGGATGCATGGCAGATAGGAGGGTATATGGGAAATCTCTGTATCTTCTGCTCAGTTTTACTGTGAACCTAAAACTTAAAGTCTATTTAAAAACCAAACAAACAAACAAAAAATCCAAAAGAAAAGCTTCCTTCTTTGGTAAAAACAACATAATTGGGAATTTCCTGTAATATTTTTGCTCTCTTATAAATAGTAAAGGAAATATTTATGTACATCTAAGTCACAGACTTTTCAGTAAAAATGAAAATCAAAGAATGAAGTACAAATCAATATTCAGTATGATCTTATGGCATTTTCCATCCTTAGTGGAATTTAATCTGCTTGGCAGACTCATTTTAGATTTTTCTCATCTCTTTGTGATTTTATACTGACTTAAAATCAGCTTCCATGAAATACTGATGTATCCTTGCCATTGAGTGTATATAAAAGACCTTTCTAAAATGTAGAGTATTGATACTTAAGAAACAAAAAATGTTTTTATTAGAATTAGACTATTAGCATGTGACTATACTGGAACTTCCTCTAGAATTTTGAAATAGATTATTTTATCATCCATTCAACAGTTATTTTTGAAGCGTTAGGTAGTTTATTTGAAAAGGAAAAAAATATTTTGTCATTAAGTTATTTGTTTTTGTTGTTGTTGTTTTCAGTTTGAAACCACTAAGACTGCAAACTAAAACTTTTGAAAATTAAAAACAGAACAAAACAGAAAATTCATGTCTGTGTATTGATCTATATGTGGATGTTCTATATGCAGCTTACAGCTTAGTCATTAGAAGTCCTCATGCTGATTTGACTGTTAGAAGTTTGGAATTAGTCATATTTTGGGGCTTGCCGCAACTTCATTGGGAAAAAAAAAATCTGTTTTGTGTCGATCCAAGTAATAATGCCTAGGATTTTAGAATGTTTGCCTAATTCTACTTTTAAGCACTCTCCATTTAATTAGAAGTTTGTCTTAATGCTGTCATTAGCAAATTAATGCTGGATTGCTAACCCAAGGATCAACAGAAAAAAAAAAAAACACTGAAAGACCTTCATATCTTATGTACTTCACCCTGCTGAACCAAAATGGAGAGAAATCACGAGAAATGATCTTTCCTTTAAAGGGAAAAATTCAGTTTTCATCTATGGTCTTCCATCTACCTGGGGTGATTTTACCCTCTCCATTGCCTAGCTACTTGCCTAAATCAAATCCCTAACGATTATACAGCGGAAGTGAAAAATAGATTTAAGGGACTTGATCTGACAGGCAGATGCCTGGTGAACTATGGACAGAGGTTCATGACATTGTGCAAGAGACAGAGAGCAAGACCATCCCCAAGAAAAAGAAATGCAAAAAAGCAAAATAGCTGTCTGAGGAGGCCTTACAAATAGCTGTGAAAAGAAGAGAAGCCAAAAGCAAGGGAGAAAAGGAAAGATATAGCCATTTGAATGTAGAGTTTCAAAGAAGCAAGGAGAGACACGAAAGTCTTCCTCAGTGATCAGTGCAAAGAAATAGAGGAAAACAATAGAATGGGAAAGACTAGAGATCTCTTCAAGAAAATTAGAGATACCAAGGGAACATTTCATGCAAAGATGGGCTCAATAAAGGACAGAAATGATATGGACTTAGAAGAAGCTGAAGATATTAAGAACAGGTAACAAGGATACATAGAATGACTATAAAAAGATATCTTCACAACCCAGATAATCACGATGGTGTGATCACCCACCTAGAGCCAGACATCCTGGAATGTGAAGTCAGGTGGGCCTTAGGAAGTATCACTATGAACAAAGCTAGTGGAGGTGATGAAATTCCATTTGAGCTACTTCAAATCTTGAAAGATGATGCTGTGAGAGTGCTGCACTCAATATGCCAGCAAATGTGGAAAACTCAGCAGTGGCCACAGGACTGAAGAAGGTCAGTTTTCATTCCAATCCCTAAGAAAGGCAATGCCAAAGAATGCTCCAAGTACTGCACAATTGCACTCATCTCACATGTTAGCAAAGTAATGCCCAAAATTCCCCAAGCCAGGCTTCAACAGTACATGAACCATGAACTACCAGATGTTCAAGCTGAGTTTAAAAAAGGCAGAGGAACCAGAACATCTGCTGGATCATCAAAAAAGCAAGAGAATTCCTGAAAAACATCTCTTTCTGCTTTATTGACTATGCCAAAGCCTTTGACTGTGTGGATCACAATAAACTGTGGAAAATCCTGAAAGAGATGGACACCTGATCTGCCTCTTCAGAAACCTGTATGCAGGTCAGGAAGCAACAGTTAGAACTGGACATGGAACAACAGACTCCAAACATGGTTCCAAACAACATGGTTCCCAATAGGAAAAGGAGTATGTCAAGGCTGTATTGTCACCCTGCTTATTTAACTTAAATGCAGAATACATCATGAGAAACGCTGGACTAGATGAAGCATAAGTTGGAATGAAGATTGCTGGGAGAAATATCAACAACCTCAGATATGCAGATGACACCGACATTATGGCAGAAAGGGAGAAGAACTAAAGAACCTCTTGATGAAAGTGAAAGAGGAGAGTGAAAAAGTTGGCTTAAAGCTCAACATTCAGGAAACAAAGACCACGGCATCCAGTCCCATCACTTCATGGCAAATAGATGGAGAAACAGTGGCAGAATTTAATTTTTTGGTCTCAAAAATCACTGCAAATGGTGACTGGAGCCATGAAATAAAAAGATGCTTACTCCTTGGAAGAAAAGTTATCACCAACCTAGACAGCATATTAAAAAGCAGAGACATTACTTTGCCGACAAAGGTACATCTAGTCAAGGCTACGGTTTTTCGAGGAGTCATGTATGGATGTGAGAGGGACTATAAAGAAAACTGAGTGCCGAAGAATTAATGTTTTTGAACTGTGGTGTTGGAGGACTCTTGAGAGTCCCTTGGGATGCAAGGAGATCCAACCAATCCATCCTAAAGGAAATCAGTCCTGAATATTAATTGGAAGGACTGATGCTGAAGCTGAAACTCCAATACTTTGGCCACCTGATGTGAAGAGCTGACTCATTTGAAAAGACCCTGATGCTGGGAAATATTGAAGGCGAGAGGAGAAGGGGACGACAGAGGATGAGATGGCTGTATTGCATCACCGACTCAATGGACATGAGTTTGAGTAATCTCTGAGAGTTGGTGATGGACAGGGAGGCCTGGCATGCTGTGGTCCATGGTGTCACAGAGTCGGACACGACTGAGCGACTAAACTGAAGTGATTGCCTAGCTAATGCTTTTCAGGCATTCATATGTTTAAATTTTACTTCCTCAAAGAGTTAAATGATGTCAGTAGTCTTTCACATCTATTTAAACCCTTTTCACTAATGCTTAAATGTAAATCTGTGCCAAATAGACCCATGTGTCTATTCTAACTTTCTAACATCACATACCTCATGATCTCACGCTCTTACTCCACACTAGTCACACTGGCCTCCTTGCTTTTTCTCAAATGTGCCAGGCATGCTCTTTTCTCAGGATTATGTCACTGATGCTCCATCACCTTTATGTTTTTCTCCAGTTGCCCAAATGCTGGCTTCTTGTTTCGCTCAAACTTTTGTTCACTTCATTTTCAGTCTTGTTTTCTCTCTATTTATTTAAAATTGATTCCTCCGCTAGTATCTCAAGCTCCTTTGTTTATTTTCCTCCATATACCCTCTAATATACCATAGTATATACATTAGACTATAAATTTGAACAAAGTAGTTTTGTTTTTTTTTTTTAATTGACTGCTGTATCTCTTCCATATTGGAATAATGGCTGGCTTGTTGCAGGTACTCAAGAAATATTTTCTAGTAAACAAATGAATGAAAAATATATTAAGGACATTTAATCTGGGATCTATTGGAGCCCATAGGTTGGCTTCATGGATTCAGTGAATCTCTTGAAATTGATTATAAAATATGCATAGGTCTTCCTATATGCATTCAAAAAGTGTGTGGCTACCTATCGCCATACTGAGGCCTAACATAATATATTTTTCAATGCTTAACACATGACATACCCAAAATTACAGTTAATATTATACATTGAATGACAAGTACCTGTTTATCCATCTGTTTTATTAGACTACAAAGTTCTCAAATCTCTTTGAACTCATGTTTTCTAACATAATCTTTGAACTCAAATTCTCATATTTGAAAATACCTTTGATCTTATATTATGAAGCATGCAACAAGCTAACCTTGCTTACAAATATTTGATGAACTGAGCAATTTGTATAACAGATAAAAATTCCACAAAGAAAAAATAGAGGACAAGTACAAATTGGTAGACTGAATAGCACTTGATGGAATGTCCTTCCCAAAACCCCATTAATGTAAGAGTAATAAAACAAAATATATGAGAAAATTCACCAAAAAGTGAACAAGATGTGAACATCATTGCACATCATTTCATTAACATTTTGGAAGATAGAAAGTAAAAGAAGAAGCAGTTACTGATGGAGAGATTTCAGAAAATTTGAGCTTTTATCCCTGGAAAGCTAAAGAACGCCTGGAACTACAAAAAGGCAGGAAACAATGAGATGGAAATTTAAATTTGAATATTATTTGAAAATCTGAGGCTGAATAATCAATCTCATCTCTCTTTCACATATATACCCCTCACTCTACCCTATATCCATTCTTAGAAAGTAAATTCAGAGTTACTCCAACACTAGAAAATAAGCTGGGAAGGAAAATATACAATACAAGAAATTGTGACTGTAGTCCAGGAAATCAAAAGATGATGATGGAAGAGAGATGTCATGAAGATGGCAGAATAGAATGCTACAGACCTTCTTTCCCCACAAAGACATTAAGTTAACATTGAGTTAACAGTATATAGACCAGAACTCTAGTTGACAAGCTATAAAATTTACATATATACAAAATCCAAAAGGAATTTCAGCAAAAAGGATTTGAAAACCCACAAATGTTAAATACACATCTGTGCCTGTCTACCTACACAGTATTATGCATACGACCAGAAGAAACCTACCATATTTGGACTCTCCCATTGGATAGAAACAAGAGTACATCCAACATTCTAACTTGTTAGAAAGTTGCCTGGTGAAATGGTTTTTATCTTGCATTTCTTGGACCGCTTATGGATCTGTGGTAGAGTTTTGAAGCCACTAACAATAAGCAAGCTCCACTGCATGTTAGAGCTGTAGTTCCATAGGCAGATTACAAGGGGAGCAAGCAGCAAGAAAAGGTTTGAGAGGTCCTGATACTTTTAGCTGGGCTTCCTGGGTGGCTCTAGTGGTAAAGAACCCACCTGCCAATGCAGGAGACATAAAAGATGTGGGTTCAACCTCTGGGTTGAGAACATCCCTTGGAGGAAGGCATTGTATCCCACTCCAGTATTCTTGGCTGGAGAATCCCCAGGCAAAATGAATAAGTTTTAGGGGTGAAATGTAAGAAATATTGACTATACTTAATAATACTAAATTAATTGTAATATTTTACACTTGCAAATTGTTAAATAGTAGATATTGAAATTTCTTACCGTACAGAGGAGCCTGGCAGGGTACAGTCCATAGAGTCACAAAGAGTTGGACATGACTAAATCAACTTAGCACACGTGCAAAACCTTTAGCTAGGCTGACTAGCCAATGTTTTTCCCTTCGTAAAGTCAATGTGTATAAAAAGAACACAGAGGAGTTTTTTTTTTTTTTTCCCAAATGCCTGTGTTCCAGAAAAAGATTAAAAGGCATATAAAGAAATAGCAAAAATGACCCACTCAAGGGAACAAAATAAAATTATGGAAACCAAAACTAAAATAATATAGACGTATGAGTTACCTAACAATAATTTAATAATAGCTGTCATAAAAATGTTCAATGACTTAAAGAGACTACAGATTTTTTTTAAAAAAATTGTAGCCAGGAAAGCAGTCCATGAACCAAATGAGAATACCAACAAAAAGAAATTCAAAAAGAACCAAATAGAAATTATGGAGTTGAAAAAAATAAAAAATTCACTGAAAGATTTCAATAGCAGACATTTTCAGGCAGAATAAAGAATGATCAAGCTTGAAAAACTTGATCATTTGAAGTCATTAAGTTATTTGAAGTCATTAAATCAGAAGAGAAAAAAATAGAATTAAGAAATATGAATAAAATCTAAGAGATTTATAGAATACCATCAAGTGCACTCTGCATTCAAAAGGGTATATCTTTCCTTTTGTCTTTTGCCTATCTTCTTTTCACAGCTATTTGTAAGGCCTCCTCAGACAACCATTTTGCCTTTCAAATGTTGATGCGAACATTGACATTTTAGGAATCAGCGAACTAAAATGGACTGAATGGGTGAATTTAACTCAGATGACAACTATATCTACTACTGTATGAATTTAATTCAGATGACCATTATATCTACTACTGTGGGCTGGAATCCCTTAGAAGAAATGGAATAGCCATCATAGTCAACAAAAGAGTCCAAAATGCAGCTTGGATGCAATCTCAAAAATGACAGAATGATCTCTGTTCATTTCAAAGGCAAACAATTCAATATCATTATAATCCAAGTCTACGCCCCAACCAATAACGCTGAAGAAGCTGAAGTTGAACAGTTCTGTGAAGACCTACAAGACATTCTAGAACTAACACCCCAAAAAAATGTCCTTTTCATTATAGGGGACTGGAATGCAAAAGTGGGAAGTCAAGAAATACCTGGATAACAGGCAACTTTGGCCTTGGAGTACAGAATGAAGCAGGGCAATGGGTAATAGGATTTTGCCAGGAGAACACACGAGCCATAGCAAACACCCTCTTCCAACAACACAGGAGAAGACTCTACAAATGGACATCACCAGATGGTCAATACTGAAATCAGATTGATTATATTTTCCTCAGCCAGAGATGGAGAAATTCTATATAGTCAGCAAAAACAAGACTGGGAGCTAACTATGGTACAGACCATGAACTCCTTACTGCCAAATTCAGAATTTAATTGAAGAAAGTAGGGTAAACAACTAGATCATTTGCTATGCTATGCTAAGTCACTTCAGTCGTGTCCGACTCTGTGCGACCCCATAGATGGCAGCCCATCAGGCTTCCCCGTCCCTGGGATTCTCCAGGCAAGAACACTGGAGTGGGTTGCCATTTCCTTCTCTAATGCATGAAAGTGAAAAGTGAAAGCAAAGTCTCCCAGTCGTATGTGACTCTTAGTGACCCCATGGACTGCAGCCTACCAGGCTCCTCCATCCATGGGATTTTCCAGGCAAGAGTATTGGAATGGGGTGCCATTGCCTTCTCCACTAGATCATTTAGGTATGCCCAAAATCAAATCCCTTATGATTATACAGTGGAAGTAACAAGTAGATTCAAGGGATTAGATCTGATATATTGTCTGAAGAATTGGGGATGGAAGTTTGTGACATTGTACAGGAGGCAGTGATCAAGACCATTCCCAAGGAAAAGAAATGCAAAAAGGCCAAATGGTTGCCTAAGGAGGCCTTACAAATAGCTGTGAATAGAAGAGAAGCGAAAGACAAAGGGGAAAAGGAAAGATATACCCATTTGAATGCAGAGTTCCAAAGAATAGCAAGGAGAGATAAGAAAGTCTTCATCAGTGCTCAATGCAAAGAAATAGAGGAAAAGAATAGAATAAGAAAGACTAGAGGTCTCTTTAAAAAAATGAGAGATACCAAGAGAACATTTCATGCAAAGATGGGCACAATAAAGGACAGGAATGGTATGGACCTAACAGAAGCAGAACATATCAAGAAGAGGTGGCAAGAATACATAGAAGAACTATACAAAAAAGATCTTCATGACACAGATAATCATAATAGTGTGATCACCCACCTAGAGCCAGCCATCCTGGAATGTGAAATCAAGTGGGCCTTAGGAAGCATCACTATGAACAAAGCTAGTGGAGGTGATGGAATTCCAGTTGAGCTATCTCAAAGCCTAAAAGATGGTGCTGTGAAAGTGCTGCACTCTATATGCCAGCAAATTTGGAAAACTCAGCAGAGGCCACAGGACTGGAAAAGGTCAGTTTTTCATTCCAATCCCAAAGAAAAACAATGCCAAAAAATGCTCAAACTACCGCACAATTGCAGTCATCTCACACACTAGTAAAGTAATGCTTAAAATTCTCCAAGCCAGGCTTCAACACTATGTGAACCATGAACTTCAAGATGTTCAATCAGGATTTAGAAAAGGCAGAGGAACCAGAGATCAAATTGCCAACATCCATTGGATCATTGAAAAAGCAAGACAGTTCCAGAGAAATATCTACTTCTGCTTTATTGACTATGCCAAAGCCTTTGACTGTGTGGATCACAATAAACTATGGAAAATCCTGAAAGAGATGGGAATACCAGACCACTTGACCTGCCTCTTGAGAAATCTGTATGCAAGTCAGGAAGCAACAGTTAGAACTGGACATAGAACAACAGACAGGTTCCAAATAGAGAAAGCAGTATGTCAAGGCTGTATATTGTCACCCTGCTTATTTAACTTCTATGCAGAGTATATCATGAGAAACGCTGGGCTGAAAGAAGCACATCTGGAATCAAGATTGCCAGGAGAAATATCAATAACCTCAGAGATGCAGATGACACCACCCGTATGGCAGAAAGTGAAGAAGAACTAAAGTGCCTCTTGATGAAAGTCAAAGTGGAGAGTGAAAAAGCTGGCTTAAAACTCAACATTCAGGAAACAAAGACCATGGCATCTGGTCCCATCACTTCATCGGAAATAGATGGGGAAACAGTGGAAACAGAACAGACTTCATTTTGGGGGGCTCCAAAATCACTGCAGATGGTGACTGCAGCCATAAAATTAAAAGACACTTACTCCTTGGAAGGAAAGTTATGACCAACCTAGACAGCATATTAAAAAGTAGAGACATTACTTTGTCAACAAAGGTCTGACTAGTCAAGGCTATGGTTTTTTGAGTAGTCATGTATGGATGTGAGATTTGGACTATAAAGAAAGCTGAACACCGAAGAATCGATGTTTTTGAATTGTGGTATTGGAGAAGGCTTTTGAGGGTCCCTTGGCCAGCAAGGAGATCCAACCAATCCATCTTAAAGGAAATCAGTCCTGAATGTTCATTGGAAGGACTAATACTGAAGCTGAAACTCCAGTACTGTGGCCACCTGATGTGAAGAACTGATTCATTTGAAAAGACCCTGATGTTGGGAAAGATTGAAGGTGAAAAGAGAAGGGGACAACAGAGGCTGAGATGGTTGGATAGCATCACCGACTCAATGGACATGAGTTTGAGTAAACTCCAGGAGTTCGTGACGGACAGGGTGGCCTGGTGCGCTGCAGTCCATAGGGTCACAAAGAGTCGTACACAAACTGAGCGACTGAAATGAACTGATCAAATGGACTGAAATACAAATTATAGAAATTCCAGAAGGAGAGACAAAAAAGGACAGAAAGCTTATTTCAAAAGTAATGGCTGAAAACTTCCCACATCTGATGAAATAAACTGATGTATAATTTTGAAAACCTCAAAGACTCACTTGGGGTAAATTCAAATAGAACTGCACAGTTACACATTCATTTTAATAAACTACCAGAAGTCACAAAGAATCTTGAAAGCAGCAAGAGATAAGTGACTCATCACATAAAAGAAAACTTCCATAAGATTGTCGGCAGATTTCTCAGAATAAACTTTACAGGCCAGTACAGATTGGGATAACACACTTAAATGCTTAAAGACTAAAACTGTCAACAAAGAACATTAAATTCAGGAAAAAAATCCTGCAAAAGTGAAAAAGAAATTAACATATTCCTAGATAAACAAAAACTTAGGGAGTTTATTAACACAAGGCCAACTCCATGTGAAACACAAAAGGGAACCAAAGGATGCTAGATGGCATAAAGCTATAACTTGAAGCTAAACGAAAGTATAAAGTTTTGTAGTAAATTTAATACATGGATAGATATAGTAACCTGTGTTATTAAAACTTTGGTGCCTAGAATATGTGACAAAAATATTTTTAAAAACTGTAAGTCTATCTTAATGGGTACACAATATATAAATAAATGAAAGGGGGATATTACTACTTATGACACAAGAAGATGAATGAATTATAAGATAGTGTTATGAATAATTGTACACCAACAATTTTGATATCCTAAAAGAAGTGTATAAATTCCTAAAAACACCCACTTACCCAGACTGAATCATGAAGAAATAGAAAAATCTCAATAAACTAGTAACTGGTAAGTAATTTCAATCAGTAATCAAATCCCTTGTCACCCTGCAACCCAACAAAGCCTAGGTTCACACAGCTTCACTAAACAGATTTACCAAACATTTGAAGTAGAATTAGCACCAATACTCTTGAAACTTCAAAGAAATTAAAGAGGAAGAAATAAGTCCTCATTTTATGAGGACATCATTACTTTGATGCCAAAGCCAGACAAAGACAATACAGGAAAACTATAGATCAATTTTTCTTATGATTATTTGTGTAAAAATCTCAACAATACACTTGCAAACTGAATTCAGCAGCACGTTAAAAGGTTTATATTACATGACAAAGTGAGATTTATTCCTGGAATTCAAGTACAGTTCAACATACGAAATAAAAAATGAAAATCAACCAATGTAATATAGCACATAGTGGAATGGACAAAAAAAAAATTATATCAATTGATGCAGAAAAAAACGTTTGACAAGATTCAAGACTTTTTCATGATAAAAACACTTAATGAACTAGTGGTAGAAGAAAACTACCTCAACATAATGGAATCCATCCATAAACAGCCCATAGCTAACATCATTGTCAATGGTGAAAGACTGAAAACTGTGCAAATATGTATTGTTTAGCCATAAAAAATAAGAAAATGCTATCATTTGCAACAATATGGATGAACTTTGAGGGCATTATTCAAACTGAAATAAATATGAGAAAAACAAATATTGTTTGACCTCAATTATACCTCTAATCTATACAACCCAAATTCATAGAAACAGAGAGTAAATTGTTATTGCCAAAAGAGGAGTGAAGGTAGTCAAAGAGTACCAACTTAAGTGATGAGATGAGTAAGTTCTGGGGATGCAACACAAGGCATAGTGACTACAGTTAACAGTATTAGATTTTGTACTTGCAAATCATTAAGATAATAGGTATTAAAATTCTTACATGAAAAAAAGGTAACTATGTGAGGTAATTGATGTATTGACTACCTTCACTGTGGCAATACTTTCACAGTATGTGTTTATCAAATCATTGAGTATTATACCTTAAACTTACACAACTGTATATGTTAATTTGTCTCAATAAATCTTGAAAAAAATAAAATTAATACAATAACAGTAGCATTTGTGGTTATATGAATTAGAATTGTGTTCAAAACAGTCTAAAGAGTTTATTTTCCCTGAGTGGGATTAAATAAGAATGGCAACATGGAGCCAGAGGAAAGCAGTGCAGAAGGGTCTTAGATTTAACAGAAGTTATACTGATACAATTTAATTCATTAATGTGTGCATGAAACATTGGTAGGATATATACATTATTTGGGGGCTTCCCCAGTGGCACTGGTGGTAAAGAACCTGCTTGCCCATGCAGGAGACATAAGAGACATCGGTTTGATCCCTGGATCAGGAAGATTCCCTGGAGAAGGAAATGGCACCCCACTCCAGTATTCTTGCCTGGAGAATCCCCATGGACAGAGGAGCCTGGCAGGCTCTAGTCCATGGGGTCACAAAGAGTCAGACACAGCTGAAGTGACTGAGCACACATGCATTATTTTAGAGTAAAAACAGCTGGGTTTTGGCTAGAATACTTGCAGTATAAAATGGATACGTAAGAGATGTACTCTATAATGTAAGTATTCTATACTTGTTTGATTAAGAAATTTGAAAGATAGCATACATTGATTTACCAACTCATGTGTCAGATTTGCATGAGTTTTTCTTTAAAAGGCCACTACCTTACTGGGGAGTGGCTGAGTATGGATCAAGGAGAAAAGGGGTTCAATAGCAATTCTTTTGTTTAGATTATTGAAGAAGCAGAAAACTACTCATGGGTACTGTGGAGGACAGAGCAGAGACAAGGATCTTGACATCTCTTTTCTATAAGATGTAGAAATCAATAAAGGGTAAATAAACTCAGACAATGGCACCAACCTCCACAGAAACTTTAAACTAGACATCTTTGCAAGAATATACATTCACATTCTATGAATAGGTTAATATTAATTGATGAATTGCTAATTAGCAATTAACATTTAAACAAATAGAGAAAGCACTGTATTTGTCTTAATTCTAATACCTACCTGTCTTTTAGCTGTTCTCCTTTAGACATGTAATTCCATCATTTATGAACTTTTCTTAAAAAGTGAAGTTTCTTTTATTGCGCCACAAATATTAAACTATTTTTTGTGGTTATATTTTCTTTCTGGACCATCTGCCTACAAAGCAAAAATTCAACAAGTTTGAGCTCAAAATAGTACCACTATCTCTGAAATCTCTCACCTTTAAACTCAAATGTCCCAAATTAAATTCATCATCTTCCCATAGTTCCCCCTCCTCCCTCACCACCAGGCACGTTCAGGATGCCTTCCCTAGAGTTATCCAAAAACAAATCCCTTCATCTCGGGCCTCAATCTCCAATTTCTAAATCTCTGTCTCCATTCTGTCACTTTCTTTGCTGTAACTGTTCTCTCAGAATAATTTTTATGCCCAGACATCTAAAAAATTGCAGCAGTGCTTTTACTTTTACTTGTGCTTTTGCTTTTACTCCAGTTGTACCCTGCTCAAACCCATGCCCACAATGCCATCAAAATAATCTAATTACAAACCAAATATGTGCCTGTCTCTCCACTGTTTAAAATGACACTCTTTTAGCTTCAAGATGAAAGTGAAGCATTTAGGATAGTTTATAAAGTTTTCCATGGTCTCTGTCATTTCTTTAGCCCTGCTGCTCTTGCTCTCACTGTGGTAGTGATGATGGCCATAACATCTTTGTACTCTTCCCATTGAGAGGGGGTGTCCAGTCACTGTCACCGTCATCATAAACTTATGACTGAATTTCTCCTTTAGAATATGGTCAAAGTCATGCTGTTTACCTAATATCTAAATTCAGTTAATGGGTTTACATATATTACCCTGTGTGTCATCTCTATGATGTAAGCTTACTAGTACCATTCTATAGATGAAGAAATTAAGGCCCAATATGGTTTTTCCAGTGGTCATGTATGGATGTGAGAGTTGGACTGTGAAGAAAGCTGAGTGCCGAAGAATTGATGCTTTTGAACTGTGGTGTTGGAGAAGGCTCTTGAGAGTCCCTTGGACTGCAAGGAGATCCAACCAGTCCATTCTGAAGGAGATCAGCCCTGGGATTTCTTTGGAAGGAATGATGCTAAAGCTGAAACTCCAGTACTTTGGCCACCTCATGCGAAGAGTTGACTCATTGGAAAAGACTCTGATGCTGGGAGGGTGGGGGCAGGAGAAGAAGGGGACGACAGAGGATGAGATGGCTGGATGGCATCACTGACTCGATGGACGTGAGTCTGAGTGAACTCCGGGAGTTGGTGATGGACAGGGAGGCCTGGTGTGCTGCGATTCATGGGGTCGCAAAGAGTCGGACATGACTGAGTAACTGAACTGAACTGAACTTTACAGATGTGACTAAGATTCAAACCCGAAAGCCAGTCTTAAAGAGATTTGCTTCTGCTTTCACCCTTGTCAATAATACTCATTCTTAGAATCCAGTTTTAAGGTAGATCTTCTGGAGAGGTCCACATGGAGGAGAACCCCAACTTTTAGCAAATAACTTCAGCTGAGATGCCCCCAGTGACCAGCTCCAATGGCCAGTCATATGAGTGATGCTTGTGCAGCAGATGATGTGTCCCTGCTAAAATATGCCCTGATTATATAATCATCAACAAGGAAATGATTATTAGTTCATTTGCCAAGTTAACAAAAAATCAAAATACATATGATTAACAAATTATATATACATATATATATATATAATTTGTATATATGTGTGTGTGTTATTGTTGTTATTCAGTTGCTAAGTCATGTCTGACAATTTGCAACCCCATGAACTGCAGCACATTAGTCTTCTCTGTACTGCACTATCTCCCTGAGTTTGTTCAAACTCATGTCCATTGAGTCAGTGATGCCATCCAACCATCTGTCTTCTGTTGTTCCTTTGTTGTCTTCCTGCCTTCAAACTTTCCCAGCATTGGGGTCTTTTCCAATGAATCAGCTCTTCATATCAGGTGGCCAAAGTACTGGAGTTTTAGCTTCAACCCCCAGCCCTCCCAATGAATATTTAGGGTTGATTTTCTGTAAGACTGACTGGTTGGATCTCCTTGCAGTCCAAGGGACTAGTAAGAGTCTTCTCCAGCACCATAGTTTGAAAGCTTCAACTCTTTGGCACTCAGCCTTCTTTATGGTCCAACTCTCACATGCATACATGACTACTGGAAAAATCATGGTTTTAAATTTCTGGACTTTTGTTGGCAAAGTGGTATCTCTGCTTTTTAATATGCTGTCTAGATTTGTCATAGCTGTTCTCCCAAGGAGCAAGTGTCTTTTAATTTTGTGGCTGCAGTCACCATCCGCAGTGATTTTGAAACCAAAGAAAATGAAATGTGACACTGTTTCCACATTTTTTTCCGTCTATTTGCCATGAAGTGATAGGACCAGATGCCATAATCTTCATTTTTTTCAATGTTGAGTTTTAAGCCAGCGTTTTCACTCTCCTCTTTCACCTTCATAAAGAGGTTCTTTAGTTCCTCTTCCCTTTCTGCCATTATACACATGCTTTAGTTCCAAACACAAATAGTTCTTGTTTATACCTCTCTTATTCTATAGATTTTTCTAAAATGCCTTTCTTATCTACAAACTCATTTTAAAGATAAGTGAAGGAATAAAAAAGAAAAAGAAAAGAAAATTTTAAAAAAGAAAAAAAAGAAGATAAGTGAAGGCAAAATCTTCACTCAGATGCATTCTTTGACTCTACTATCTCATCCTATCTCACATTGCAAAGTTGGGCTTTGTATCCTTCCTTAGTTCTTCTCAATATCTATTAAAATGAAACTTTCTGAGAACTGGTGGTGTGTATTATTCACTTTCATTATATTTTCTTATCACCTAGTCTCCCTGTCACTTGTACATGCCCAGACAAAAAATCATCAGTTAAATATTGAAATAACTAAACTTTCTTATTGTGTTAGCTGCCTGAATTGTGAACAAACGATCTTTGCAATAAAATGAGAACAGGGAGTTAGGAGGAAGGTGGTGAAGGAAGGAGGAATTAAAATCTAAATGCAATGCACATAATTACATGTATTTAACCCTTATAGGCCAATACTTTGGCCACTTGATGCAAAGAGCTGACTCATTTGAAAAGACCTTGACGCTGGGAAAGATTGACCTCAGGAGGAGAAGGGGGTGACAAAGGATGAGATGGTTGGATGGCATTAGCAACTCAATGGACATGAGTTTAAATAAAGTCTGGGAGTTGGTGATGAACAGGGAGGCCTGGCATGCTGCAGTCTGTAGGGTTGCAAAGAGTCAGACGCAACTGAGCGACTGAACTGAACTGAACTGAACCCTTATAGGATAATTATGAAGCAATGTTAGTCCTCTTATTTTAGAAATGAAGAAATTGAAGTTCAAAGAGTTTACAGAGATAAATGAGATTCAATCTCAAGTGTAAGTGACTTCAGAGTTCTTACTCTTTCTACTATACTGTTGGGCCTTGTGTTCCCATGCAGTCTTCTAAAATTATTAAAGTCATATAGAATCAGGAAATTTACTAAGTAAGTATATTGTTCAAGGTTGAACTTAGCACCATGCTGATGCCTGATGTTTCACAGTGTAGCGCTACAAAAAGTGTTTTCTGGAAAACCATTTATCATCATTACCAGGGTACTTGTAAAACATGTAAATTCATGACCCTCACCCCTGAATTACTAAATCAAATCTTTGATGTGGGGCCCAGGAATTTGCATTTAAGGAAGCCCCGTGAATGATTTTAATGTTTTCTTATTTGAGAACCACTATCTTTGAATATCACAACCTTTGTGATCATAGCCATTTAACATGATTTTCTCTTTTCAGAGATAAAGAAACAGAGGGTAACTATGTCTGGCCTTGTGAAGTCATTATGATTAACAAGTGGCAAAGCAAAAAAATCGAAGTCAGGATATCCTGATTACCAGTTAAAGGCTTTCATTGCATTTCAGTGAGATTTTACTTATAAACATGTCAAATTTTGACTATCAGTAGCATAAAAGTTTCAGTTTAAACAAAAGAAACAAAAGTACGTACATATATATAGTTATCTAAATGCACTGAGATGACAATTGCTCTCAGAAAGACATGTGCTGAAAAATGAATCTCAGCAGGCTCCCATAGCCAGCTGGAGTAGGGCAACGACAAGTGAGGTTCACAAAAGAAACACTCCAAGGATACACGGGACCAGCGTGAATTGATGAGGCATGATTATAGAGTGCTGAGACATAATCATAGCATAAAGAACAGGCTCAAGTACCAAAATCAGAAATGTGAGAAAAGCTCTGCAAACATCTGCTTTCACCCAACTCAAGAATACTAGTCACATTGCCTGGGGTAAAACAATCTGCTGGTCACACTTTGTCAAACTTAGATAGCAATTCTGAAACATGAGACGGCCAAGGAAACGGATCTGTGCCCAATGTACAGAAATACCCAACACAAAACTTCATAAATAAAAAAAAAAAAAATATATATATATATATATAAATGCAGATGAATTTAGATACATGTCATTTTAGCACTCCCAAAGCCATAAAATATCTTTTCATATTTTGAAAAGTTTAGGGAAAAAACTGAGAATGATAATAGAGTTCTGCCAAGAGAACACACTGGTCATAGCAAACACCCTCTTCCAAGAACACAGGAGAAGACTCTACACATGGACATCACCAGATTTTCAACACCAAAATCAGATTGATTATATCCTTTGCTCTATACAGTCAGGAAAAACAAGACCAGAGGGTGACTGTGGCTCAAATCATGAACACTTTACTGCCAAATTCAGACTTAAATTGAAGAAAGTGGGGAAAACCACCAGACCATTCAGGTATAACCTAAATCAAATCCCTTATGATTATACAGTGGAAGTGAGATATAGATTTAAGGCACTAGATCTGATAGACAGAGTGCCTGATGAACTTTAAAGGGAGGTTTGTGACATTGAACAAGAGACAGGGATCAAGACCATCCCCATGGAAAAGAAATGCAAAAAAGCAAAATGGCTGTCTGAGGAGGACTTATAAATAGCTAAGAAAAGTGAAGTCAAAAGCAAAGGAAAAAAGAAAAGATATACCCATTTGAATGCAGAGTTCCAAAGAATAGCAAGGAGAAATAAGAAAGCCTTCCTCAGTGATCAATGCAAAGAAACAGAGGAAAACAACAGAATGGGAAAGACTAGAGATCTCTTCAAGAAAATGAGAGATACCAAGGGAACATTTCATGCAAAATGAGCTCAATAAAGGACAGAAATGATATGGACCTAACAGAATCAGAAGATATTAAGAGGAGGTAGCAAGAATACAGAGAAGAACTGTACAAAAAAGATCTTCATGACCCAGATAATCATGATGGTGTGATCGCTCACCTAGAGCTAGACATCCTGGTATGTGAAGTCAGGTGGGCTTTGGGAAGTATCACTATAAACAAAGCTAGTGGAGGTGATGGAATTCAGGTTGAGCTATATAAAATCCTAAAAGATGATGCTGTTAAAGTGCTGTACTCAATATGTCAGCAAATTTGGAAAACTCAGCAGTGTCCACAGGACTGGAAAAGGTCAGTTTTCATTCCAATCCCAAAGAAAGGCAATGCTAAAGAGTGCTCAAACTACCACACAATAGCACCCACCTCACACGCTAGCAAAGTAATGCTCAAAATTCTCCAAGCCAGGCTTCAGCAATATGTGAACTGTGAACTTCCAGATGTTCAAACTGGTTTTAGAAAACACAGAGGAACCAGATATCAAATTGCCAACATCTGCTGGATCATTGAAAAAGCAAGAGAGTTCCAGAAAAACATCTCTTTCTGCTTTATTGACTATGCCAAAGCCTTTGACTGTGTGGATCACAATAAACTGTGGAAAATTCTTCAAGAGATGGGAATACCAGACCACCTGACCTGCCTCTTGAGAAACCTATATGCAGGTCAGCAAGCAACAGCTAGAACGGGGCATGGAACAACAGACTGGAAAAGGAGTACATCAAGGCTGTATACGGAGAAGGCAATGGCACCCCACTCCAGTACTCTTGCCTGGAAAATCCCATTGATGGAGGACCCTGGTAGGCTGCAGTCCATGGGGTCAGTAAGAGTTGAACACGACTGAGCGATTTCACTTTCACTTTTCACTTTCATGCATTGGAGAAGGAAATGGCAACCCACTCCAGTGTTCTTGCCTGGAGAATCCCAGGGACAGGGGATCCTGGTGGGCTGCGGTCTATGGGGTCGCACAGAGTCAGACACGGCTGAAGCGACTTAGCAGCAGCAGCAGCAGCAAGGCTGTATATTGAAACCCTGCTTATTTAACTTATATGCAGAGTACATCATGAGAAACGCTGGGCTGGATGAAGCACAAGCTGGAATCAAGGTTGCCGGGAGAAATATCAATAACCTCAGATATGCAGATGACACCACCCTTATGGCAGAAAGGGAAGAACTTAAGAGCCTCTTGATGAAAGTGAAAGTGGAGAGTGAAGAAGTTGGCTTAAAGTTCAACACTCAGAAAACTAAGGTCATGGCATCCGGTCCCATCACTTCATGGCAAATAGACGGGATACAATGGAAACCATGACTGACTTTATTTTTTTTGGCTCCAAAATCACTGCAGATGGTGTTTGCAGCCATGAAATTAAAAGACGCTTACTCCTTGGAAGGAAAGTTATGACCAACCTAGACAGCATATTAGAAAGCAGAGACATTACTTTGCCAATGAAGCTCCATCTAGTTGAGGCTATGATTTTTCCAGTAGTCATGTATGGATGTGAGAGTTGAGCTATAAAGAAAGCTGACTGCAGAAGAATTGACACTTTTGAACTGTTTTGTCGGAGAAGACTCTTGAGAGTTCCTTGGACTACAAGGAGATCCAACCAGTCCTTCCTAAAGGAAATCAGTCCTGGGTGTTCATTTAATGACTGATGTTGATGCTGAAACTCCAATATTTTGACCACCTAATGTGAAGAGGTGACTCATTTGAAAAGACCCTGATGTTGGAAAAGATTGAAGGCAAGAGGAGAAGGGGACGACAGAGGATGAAATGGTTAGATGGCATCACCAAGTCAATGGACATGAATTTGAGTAAACTCCGGGAGTTGGTGATGGACATGGAGGCCTGGCGTCCTGCAGTTCATGGGGTCACAAAGAGTTGGACACGACTGAGCGGCTGAACTGAATTGATGCTGTGAAAGATTGAGGGCAGGAGGAGAAGGGGACGACAGAGGATGAGATGGTTTTATGGCATCACTGACTCAATGGACATGAGTTTGGATAAGCTCCGAGAGTTTGTATGGACAGGGAGCCTGATGTGCTGTGGTTCATGGGGTCGAAAAGAGTCAGACATGACTGAATGACTGAACTGAACTGAACTGAATCTCCTCTTGGAGGTTTACATATGCTTTAGTGTATCAATACCCTTAGGTGTTTTAGAGGAAATCAAACCTTCTTTAAGTCTTTGTTACCCATTCTTCTTTGAACCAAGATTTATAAAACAAATTCTAGTAAGTGTACAGTCTTTTATTAAGGACTAACCCCCGTCCTCTTACTCTCCTAAGATATCATTGCCTCTGTTGCCTATTCTGTTGGAAAAGAAGCATAGGCTTTATATGTCAAAACTTTTCACTTTCATGCATTGGAGAAGGAAAGGGCAAGCCACTCTGGTGTTCTTGCCTGGAGAATCCCAGGGACAGGGGAGCCTGGTGGCCTGCTGTCTATGGGGTCGCACAGAGTCGGACACGACTGAAGCAACTTAGCAGCAGCAGCGGCAGCAGCACTAACACTCTTGTGGGAAAGAAATCACATGCTGAAGAGATTATATATAAAATTTTGGGGTTTTGCCTTCTCTTGGAAAAAAAAAAGTCTGAAAATATTTTGCTTACATTCCTGCAAAGCAACAATTAACTCTTGAGACAAAGGTTTTTGTGTTTGTGCAGTGGAACCAGAGATGAAATTGCCAACATCCGCAGGATCTTTGAAAAAGCAAGAGTGTTTCAGAAAAACATCTACTTCTGCTTTACTGACTATGCCAAAGCCTTTGACTGTATGGATCACAATAAACTGGAAAATTCTGAAAGAGATGGGAATACCAGACCACCTGACCTGCCTCTTGAGAAACCTATATGCAGGTCAGGAAGCAACAGTTAAAACTGGACATGGAACAACAGACTGGTTCCAAATAGGAAAAGGAGTAGATCAAGGCTGTATATTGTCACCCTGCTTATTTAACTTCTATGCAGAGTACATCATGAGAAATGCTGGACTGGAAGAAGCAGAAGCTGGAATCAAGATTGCCAGGAGAAATATCAATAACCTCAGGTATGCAGATGACACCACCCTTATGGCAGAAAGTGAAGAAAAACTAAAAAACCTCTTGATGAAATTGAAAGAGGAGAATGAAAAAGTTGGCTTAAAGCTCAACATTCAGAAAACGAAGATCATGGCATCTGGTCCCATCACTTCATGGGAAATAGATGGGAAAACAGTGGAAACAATGTCAGACTTTATTTTGGGGCTCCAAAATCACTACAGATGGTGTTTGCAGCCTTGAAATTAAAAGATGCTTATTTCTTGGAAGGAAAGTTATGACGAACCTAGATAGCATATTAAAAAGTAGAGACATTACTTTGCCAACAAAGGTCTGTCTAGTGAAGGCTATGGTTTTTCCAGTGGTCATGTTGGATGTAGAGTTGGACTGTGAAGAAAACTGAGCACCAAAGAATTGATGCTTTTAAACTGTGGTGTTGGAGAAGACACTTGAGAGCTCTTTGGACTGCAAGGAGATCCAACCAGTCCATTCTAAGGGAAATCAGTCCTGTGTGTTCATTGGAAGGACTAATGTTGAAGCTGAAACTCCAGTACTTTGGCCACCTCATGCCAAGAGTTGACTCATTGGAAAAGACTCTGATACTGGGAGGTATTAGGGGCAGGAGGAGAAGGGGATGACAGAGGATGAGATGGCTGGATGGCATTACTGACTCAATGGACATGAGTTTGGGTGAACTCCGGGAGTTGGTGATGGACAGGAAGGCCTGGCGTGCTGAGGTTCATGGGGTCACAAAGAGTCGGACATGACAGAGCGACTGAACCAAATTGAACTGAACCACTGTTTTATCAATTATTTTTAATAATTTACTCAGTTATTTTTATCTGCTTGACCCTCTAAGTTACAGAATTTGTTATCCTTCCTCTGGGACTTGGGGGGAAAAGGGTCATTCACTTTGGGTGACAGGATATTGCTAGTGATTTAAGTAGAGATTTGCCATTAGTTACTTTGCAACTTTGGCTTCCCTGGTGGTTCAGACAGTAAAGAATTTGCCTGCAATGCAGGAGACCCGGGTTCAGTCCCTGGCTCTGGAAGATCCCCTGGAGAAGGGAAGGGCAACCCACTCCAGTATTCTTGCCTGGAGAATTTCATGGACAGAAGAACCAGGTGGGCTACATACAGTCCATGGGGTTGCAAAGAGTTGGCCATGACTGAGCAAGTAACACAAACACACACTTTGCAACTTAGTGGATTTAACTTTTGCTTGAACTACTTGCTGATGATATTGATAGGTGAGAATGCCAACACTCACTCATGTTGTTTTCTTGCATCCTCACTCCCATTCTATCAGGTTATGGATGAAAATAATGAAGTCAAAGAACTATTGATAATTTGTGGCCTGAAATATGTGTGTAAATGAAAAAAAAAAGTCTTTTCCTCTACATTTTAATAAGATGATTTAAAAATCATCTCATCTCTGCTCTTTGGAAACCTCACCTTCATTAGTTAGCATTCCAGGCAGTGCTATTCCCATCTTCTCCATGTACATGAGGGAATCAGATTGCCATTTGCTTTTATTCTGTTTAAACATCTATGAGGAACAAGAGTAAAATGATAAATATGCTAAACTTATTTGAACTGTGTTTAGTACAATGCCTAGATTTTGTTATTTGAAGACTATTCCTCCAGCAATAAAATTATTTTTTTTTAAAGTGTGGAAATAATACATCATATTCAGCATTTCTCTCTTCTGGTTTCTAAGAGCTGCTTTTCTTCTTCCTTCTGGGCATGAAAAGAAGATAAGCCACTCTGACTTTCTCCTTCTGCTCACTTTTCGCTTCTGGTTATGTTTGTTCCTCAAGGGAATAGAAAGTGTCAGTGGGCTTAGGAAGCAGCTTAAGGGTTATCTAGGCTGGTTTGTCCATTCTCTGCCTGCTTAGTAAGGAACTATGGTGTATCTGTTAGCCTCCTCAGTATTGTTAGGGACTTCTTGGACAAAGGAGAAAAGGTAAGGTAATAGAGAGCATTAATTAAAAAAAAATCTTTCTATGACTAGATAATTTTACATTCACTGAAGAGTTGCAAAAATAGTATATATAATTTCTATATATATTTACACTAGTTTTACCTTATGCTAATACATTTATTTAACCATAGAATATTTATCAAAACTAAGACATTAACACTGATACAATGCTATTAACAAAAATATATAATTTACATGAAAATTTATGTGAATCTCATCTTTTTTTTTTAACTATTGTCATTTTCTTTTCCAGGATTCAGTCAAGGATCTTGCATTGCATTCAGTTGTTATGTCTCCTTAGTTTCCTGTAATGTAGGAGAGTGCCTCAGAATTTTCTTTTCTTTAAAAAACCTTATGCTTTTGAAAAGTACTATTTGTTTTATAGAATGTCCCTTATTTTGGTTTTTCTGATATTTTCTCTTGATTAGATTGAGGTTATCTGTTATTGGGAAGGATATCTCAGAGATCACATGCCTTTCTTAGTCATAGCAGGGGTATATGATAAACGTATATCTATTACTGGTGACGTTAACCTTGCTCTTGACCACCGGATAAAAGTGGTGTTTGCTTTCATTTTGTAAATTTTCTTTGTTTTCCCTTTTTCAGTATTAATCATTTTGTAGGACATACCTTGAGACTGCACGAAGATCCTATTTCTGCTAAAAACTTTTGTCCACTAATTTCTGCATCCACAATTACTAATTTTCAAATTGCTATTTTCCTTCTGTCACTAATATTTGATACTCTTCTGTAGGGAATATGTGTCTTATCTCCTCTGCTTGTTACTTTATTTTGTTATTATTGTATCATATGGAATCATGCATCTTGTAAAGTGACTTGACAGTCGTTCAGTCATGTCCGACTCTTTGCAACCCCACAGACTGTATACTCCATGGAATTCTCCTGGCCAGAATTCTGGAGTGGGTAGCCCCTCCTTTCTCCAGATCTTCTCAACCCAGAGATCGAATCCAGGTCTCCCGCATTGCAGGCGGATTCTTTACCAGCTGAGCCGCAAGGGAAGCCCAAGAATAATGGAGTGGGTGGCATCTCCCTTCTCTGGGCGATCTTCCCAATCCAGGAATTGAACTGGAGTCTCCTGCATTGCAAGTAGATTCTTTACCAACTGAGCTATGGGGGAAGCCCTCATGAATCTTATTGCAGCACAAAAAAATCATATACACCACAGAAATGAATAAATGTGATTATGTTCTAATAAAACTCTATTTATGGACACAACTGAATTCATATGACAGTTATATGCTATGAACTATTATTTCTTTTATTTTTTCAACTATTAAAATGTAGGAATAATTCTTAGGTTACAGGTGGTTTAAAACAACCAGTGGATAGAATAAAGCTCACAGACTATAGTTTGACAATTTCTGGTCTAATTCATAAATTTAACCTTTTTGAAATACCTGATGCAACACTTGTGGAGGAAATCCAGAGTAACCATGCTAAAAGTATCCAAGGAAAGAGAACTCTGACTCAAAAATATAATATTTAATAGCTTCCAGAATGGGAACAGTGAATCTCACCAGTGTTTATTTGTTAGTTTGTCTTCTTTAACAGATTATTCTCACTGGAAAACTTTCTTATTTTTTTAATCAATTAATTTATTTGTCTGCAGCAGGTGTTAGTTGTGGCACATGGGGTCTTCTAGTTGTAACACTTGGAATATTTAGTTGCAGCCTGAATACTCTTAATTGTGACATGTGGGAATAGTTTTCCAACCAAGGATAAGACCTGGTCCCCCTGTATTGAGAGTATGGAGTCTTAGCCACTGGATCACCAGGAAAGTCCAAGACTTCTTTATATAAAGTCTACTAGAATCACCTTCTGAGAACGGAGTTGTAGTTTTGTTTCTTATTTTCCCTGTTGTGGCATTTATTTTTCAATAAGTCTACAACAGATATCTTTGTCCAGAACCTCTAATTTGCCAGGAATTTTTCTAGACTCTTGGGATATAACAGTAAACAAAATAGGCAAAAATCTCTGTATTCATAAAGCTTATATTCTAATGTGTCCTTTGATGAGAGAGGGTAGAGATAGACATCAATAAATAAAACCAATACAAAATTAAGTAATGAGATACCTGTGAAGGATTAAATAGTATTGGAAAAAAATGATCAAGGCAAAAGAGAAAGGAGTAATGAAGTTGGGTTAGTTCAATTTTAAATCAAACAGAGGAGATCTCACTGAGAAGATAACTTGAGAATAAAAGATTTGAAGGAGGTTAGTGAATTAGCCTTGGAAAAAGCTGAGAGCTGAGAATTCCCAGTCTTATGGACTCTGTGGGAGAGGGAGAGGGAGAGGGTGGGAAGATTTGGGAGAATGGCATTGAAACATGTAAAATATCATGTATGAAACGAAAAAAAAAAAAAGAACCAATGGGAAACCTGTAATTTCCCAAGGCCTATACATCTGCAGCAGAGTGAGGCAAGACAGGAGTTGCCGGAACAGAAGATACAGGGTTGAAGTGGACTGTTTGTCTTGATTTAATTCTGTGAAGACAAATAGCTTAGCTAATTAGATGCATGTCAGAATTTAAGAGAGAGAAAGAAAGATCGAGAAGGGAATAAGAGAGAGAGGCAGTGGGAAGAAGTGAATGAGATGCTAAAGTAAAATGAAGGCCAGGCTTGAAAATCCCTCAGACAAAACCAATTAAACCATATAAGCAAAACTAAATCTAGTTTATATTGTGACCAAGGAAAATTTAGGTTGTTTCTCCAATGATAAATAAAAGAAACTTAAGCTATCTTTCTAAAGTGGCATAAGATAGTCATTTTTTTTTAATTTTATTTTATTTTTAAACTTTACATAATTGTATTAGTTTTGTCAAGTATCAAAATGAATCCATCACAGGTATACATGTGCTCCCCATCCTGAACCCTCCTCCCTCCTCCCTCCCCATACCATCCCTCTGGGTCGTCCCAGTGCACTAGCCCCAAGCATCCAGTATCGTGCATTGAACCTGGACTGGCATCTCGTTTCATACATGATATTTTACATGTTTCAATGCCATTCTCCCAAATCTTCCCACCCTCTCCCTCTCCCACAGAGTCCATAAGACTGTTCCATACAACAGTGTCTCTTTTGCTGTCTCGTACACAGGGTTATTGTTATCATCTTTCTAAATTCCATATATATGCGTTAGTATACTGTATTGGTGTTTTTCCTTCTGGCTTACTTCACTCTGTATAATAGGCTCCAGTTTCATCCACCTCATTAGAACTGATTCAAATGTATTCTTTTTAATGGCTGAGTAATACTCCATTGTGTGTATGTACCACAGCTTTCTTATCCATTCATCTGCTGATGGACATCTAGGTTGCTTCCATGTCCTGGCTATTATAAACAGTGCTGCGATGAACATTGGGGTACATGTGTCTCTTTCCCTTCTGGTTTCTTCAGTGTGTATGCCCAGCAGTGGGATTGCTGGATCATAAGGCAGTTCTATTTCCAGTTTTTTAAGGAATCTCCACACTGTTCTCCATAGTGGCTGTACTAGTTTGCATTCCCACCAACAGTGTAAGAGGGTTCCCTTTTCTCCACACCCTCTCCAGCATTTATTATTTGTAGACTTTTGGATCGCAGCCATTCTGACTGGTGTGAAATGGTACCTCATAGTGGTTTTGATTTGCATTTCTCTGATAATGAGTGATGTTGAGCATCTTTTCATGTGTTTGTTAGCCATCTGTATGTCTTCTTTGGAGAAATGTCTATTTAGTCATTTTTAACCAATCTCCTAATGTCTGGAACCCCTATTGTAACACCTCTCATTGTAAAGGTTAAAATAACTTCTTATTTTCACTTTATAAGCCATCCTGTAATATTACACTTCTAAGTTTGTATCCCTTTTCGATTTGAAAACTCCCAGTTTATGAGGTGTTCTTATATGTGCACTATACTCTTAACAAATACTATTTTACTCATCTGGTTTTAACATTTACTGTTCCTGGATTTTTGACAGAGGGAAGACTGAAGATAAGGAGTAAAGGTGGGAGGAAGGGAGGAAGCAAAGAAGGAATCAAAGAGTGAAGGAAAGAAAGGAGGAGAAATACATTAGTTGGCCAAGAGTACGTTAATCTTCTAGTGTTGTATACATTTTATTTTATTATACTTATTGATACTGTCTACTATTAATTGGAGATTTAAGAATTCTGTAAAGGTAGACATTGATTTGAATAAAATTGATAGTAGTGCACATGTTTCATGTCAAATAGCAATGCAAGTGAATGTTCATATGCAAATAGAAATACAAGCATGCTAAAGACCTCCCCACAAAATTTTACAAATTTTTATTGTCCACTAGGAAATCAGCCTCTTTTGTTCTTCTGTGTGTGATTCTGAAATGTTATTCTAGCATTCTATCTTTCTAAATAAAAATAAATACTTTGAATAGAAACACCTTTATTTTCCTCAAACTTCTAAAAGTAAGGTTTCTCATTGAGAAGTTTAATAGATTTTGACAATGTTTATTCCATATTTTTTATAAGAATTATCCTTTTAATCTTTTGAAAGAGAATTTAAATGACATGAGTCATTAAATGGTATTCCCCTGATAAAACCTAGATGAACAAAATAAACTCTCAAATGGCTGAAGCTGCAAGAAAGATTCTGGACCTGTTCTTGACCATATTTATTTCTGTGGACCAAAATCTGTAGAGAGTATAGTCTACAAAAGCAGAGAGATAAAAAAGAAGATGCATAAGGAAGATTGAAAGGATGATGTGGAAAGAATTTTGATATTGATCAAGTACTAAATTCTACTTTACTCTGAAGTCTAGCTCAGATCCTATCCTTGACTGTACAGCCTAGAATAATTATTTATAAGTGCACTATTCTTAAGCTAATTTAAGTGCTACTGTTATTTGGTTGTTTGTAATGCAAACCCATATTTTTAAAAAAAATGTAAACCATAGTTCAAAATGTAGAGGCCTGGGCAGTAGATTCAACTAAGGATTCTTTCACAGTGGGTTGACAGACACCAGTCATTTTGATATTATTTATTTACCCTAAGGCACATGCTAGGGAACCACAGGAATGGTAGAGTTAAGGTGATGTCAGGCTACCAGCTCACATATATTGTCTGATATGGGTGAGCTCTGGTCTAGAAACCATGGAAATATTACCCAAGTAAACTGACGAAAATCTTTTACCTCAGAGGAGCTTATATTTTGTTAAATAGTTGTTCACAGGGTAATTTTGTTATCTTTGGAATGGCCTGCCTGAAAGTAATTAAGAACTTACAACTGAAGCTAATTTTGTCAAAGGAAACTCTTTTTGCCTACCTTCAGATATATGTGGGAGAATGTGAGATTACCATGATCAAGAAAGACATTCTGGGAAATGGCAGGGGAAATTCTTAGTCTCTTGAGGCAATGCCATTGCTATGAATCCTTGCTAGGCAGCAAATGGCAGTGTATCTAAAAACAGAAATACTGAGTCTCCATGCTTATTACTAAGAAACAGAGCCAAAAGAGTGAGGTCCAAATCAAATAGCAAGATTTCACAAGATTTCTGGATTTTGGCTAGCAGCAAACAGAACTCCTTCAAATGAAATTGCTAATACCAAAGTTTTAAGGATTAAAAAGTTTAAAGTTAATTCATACAGTTTATATTATTTTTGAATGATAACTATTCTATAGAAGAATCCTCAATTTACTGAAAGCTTTAATTAAAATATGGAAGTGATTCATATGTTTGAGGAGTTCATAATTAGACTGTGCAAAGCTGTGAGGAAATAAATAACAGTCCAGAGTAGAGAAGAAAAAAGTCCAGAGGGATGTGCAAAATCATAGATACAGCAACTGCCAAAGGGCCCAGATTTACTCTAAGCCTGAATCTATACACTTGACATTCAGAGCAAAGCTGAATCTCACTTTAATGAGACAATTTTATCATCAACTTCTGCCTTCCTCATACAAGAAGCTAGCTGCTAAAAGCATTATGTTAATGATTGACTTTAAAACAAACCTTGAAATAAGAAGTCCTAAAACTACTACTTTATTCTAACAATTTTACATTTATTTGGTGGAAAAATTTTTAATCATTCTCTATGCATTCTACTATGAATGCATTTGTAAACAGTGCCTTAGTGTCTTGTGGAAAAATAAACACAAAATTCATCCAAGAATAACAACAATAACATAATAGAATAAGATAAGGAGACCTAATCCATAGAATCTCAGACTTTAGAGCTAGAAGATAATTGAGAGATTATTTAAATCAATTCCCTTCATTTTGAAGAAAAATAAAGTCCAGATAAGTTAAATGCATATACAGTGCCAGGAATAGATTCAGATATTCCAAACGAAAGTGGCAGCCAGACTTACAGAGGAGCCAGAGTCTATACAGTCTTACAGCTAAAGAAAACATGCATACACACACACACACAAACATACATGAGGTCCACTTTCAAGTGTTATTTGTTCTTATTTTTGTTTAATGCACAAAGCACTACATTTTATTGATTCATAAATATATATTGAGAACATACCATATACCAGGCTTTCTATTAAATGTTAGCAAATACAGTGTCTGCCCAAGTATTTGTCTTCTAAAACAAATAAACCTACATGACCATGCTTTGAAATAAAGGTTATATTAAATCAGATTTTATCTATGCCATGAAGCTATGACTCCTAATTCTCACTAAAATTATAATTCTAAAGGCATAGATATTGCTCGAAATAGTATTTTCAGAAAATTGCAGTGGATGACATAAATAAATAGCATGCCATGCTAAACTTTCCTATAAGAAAGAGCAGATCAAGTTATGATTGCCACGGGATGGGAATCTGAGAAGCTGATAGAGAGGTATTAGTCTCCCTGCAGGATCAAGCCATCAGTTCAAGAGAAAGGCATAGAGAATTCAAATACCATCCACACTTTTCCAGTGGCCAGCGATGTTCCCTCTGAGATAGTAAAGGATGACATGCATGGGTGGATTTCTGTAGGACAGTCATTTTCCACAGCAGCAATTTTTACAAGTTACCTAGTTAATTAGAGGGATACCAAAAGATGGCAGTATGATGGAAAGGTCCTGGAAAGCAGAGAAATATGTGAGGAAGTCAAAATTTCTAGATAAAATCTGCCTGAAGACCAGGTTCTATATAACATTCTATATAATCCTTAGGACATAGTAGGCACCTCATCAACTTGGTGAATTATTGACTAAATTAATGATATTATTATCATTTGCCATTGTAAGTAACATATTACATTCAGTCTTTCTTTGAATACATGTTGCTTTGATACCTATCATATTCAAAGTAATCTGATAAATTCTATTGATAATAAATACAAAGTAAAATGGACACAGTTCTGAACTCAAAGACTACAGAGTATAGTCAAGGACCCATAACAAGCTTACCCATATCTAATTTATAAAGAACTATAATGAATGCAAATACTTGACTGACGTAACATTCAAAGGAAAAAGTCACTATCATCAGAAGAAAAACCAGTATCTACAATTTGATTATAAGCAAGAAAGAACTGAGATGGAAAGAACAGAGGGGCATTGGCTTCTAGGAGAAACAGTGCAGAATATGGTTGGGCCAGATTATAATGTATAGAAACAATGAATAATCATAAAAGGGGTTACAATTTACACAAGATCAAATCTTGAAAGCTTTGTAAATTATTCTTAATTTTCACTTTACTTGATGGTATAAAGAATCTGAAGGTCTGTGAGCAGTAGGGTCAGAATTAAGTGGCTGTGTAATGTTTAATGCGACAGCCATTTGTGATAGATAGAAAAGGAAGAATTCAAAAACCACATGCATATAAATAAATTTGATGGCCTAACAGAGGCCCATATTAATAAACTTTTTAAAAACTATTATCTCCCATGAATTTTAATGTAGGAAGATGTAATTGCATAAAAATAATACCTTGGTTCATATAAATTGGATATTTTATAGTAAACTCTTTAAAGTCAAACATTGTGTGTTTTAGCAATGTCAAAGGAGTAATAAAAAATCAATGTAATATTAGTACTCCTACCTTACATTATAGCAAACTCATAGCTATTATCGACTAAATGCTTTGAAAGTTCTTTAAGGAACATTATAATAGAGTTTTTAATGGAAAAAAAGAAGGTCAGTTTCACAGCAAGAGAGGTCTGCATCAAATGATGGAAGAAATTCACAGTTCGCTGCCTTTTCTATAGTGCATCTTCTGTTTCTTGCTTGAGTTTGAGGCAGATAACAGTGGCAGGTGGAGGTGGCAAAGGTCGAATTGCTCTGAAGGTGTTGAACTAAATCATTATATATATACAAGAAATGATAGAAAAGGCATGAGCAGAATTCTCCAGGGAAAGAAACATTAAAATAAAAATTATTTGCCTCTGTCCTACAAAAAGCTAGATCTCTGTTGTCCTAATGTTGCAATCAGTTCTTGATTACCCACACTAATTGGAGAAGTAGTGGCACATTAATCTCAAGTTCGTTTATATGTGATGACTGACTCAAGGACACTTGATAATATCCATGGCCTGTTGAGCCTCTTTGAGGACCATGTTCTAATGATCCAATACCAGTATTCTATCACCAATTCTTAGGACTTGTAGAGTACCCTTGAGAAGACTGAAAAGGAGTGAAAAAAACAGAAAAAAAAAATGAATATTCCATTTTACTTCATTAACTATAGAGAACCAGGAAGGGCATAACAACAACTAAAATATAATTTTCACAGAATTCAGCTAAGATATACTGCCAAGGCAGCTGTGAATTTCATTCTATGATGGAAACAACGTTCTTTTCTAAAACTACAGAAAATAGAATAAAATCTAAATCTACTGTACAGTAGGTGCATTATGGTAGCATACTACCAGAGTGTGCTGCTTAAGTCGCTTCAGTCATGTCTGACTCTGCGACCCCATGGACTGCAGCCCACCAGGCTCCTCTGTCCATGGGGTTTTCCAGGCAAGAGTAATGGAGTGGGGTGCCATTGCCTTCTCCGCAGTTCTACCCAGTAGTTAGCAAAGCCTTGTGCTATGGAAAACAGACTGCCTCTGAGTGTGTCTGTCTTTCAGTATGGATGTCTAGGAAGTGAAAGTAATCATAGTCATACTCATAATTGTAAAAATAATAAATGCGACACCAAAATCTGAAGATTATATTTAAACTTCTTAATTTAAGCCCTTTGTTTAAAATAACGGGGAAACAGTTGCTTTATAAGTGATGAATAGGAAATCTCAAGATTTTTTAAAACTATTTAACCCAAGATTGTAAACTTAATTTAAACATCCCTTTAGAATAGGAAGTTCTTAAAACTGAACCTGTTCTGTTTTAACTAAAGCAATGCTTTGCCCATGATGCAGTTTTCCATTAAATCTTAACACATCTTTTCCTCTAAGTTTAAGTTCTTTATCATTTTAATATCTGGTTTTGATAGATATGTGGCTTTGTGATACACAGGACAGTTTTGTTATTTCTAGAAGAGAGTCATATAGCCCCAAAGCCTGTCAGGGAAGCCTAGGGGAGTGGTAAATGTGGTTCACTTTTAAGGGAAAATCTTCCAGTGTGCCTGGTGTTGCAACCACTGACTTGCTCAAGGGGCAGGTAGAGAGATGGAAAGCAGAGTCTGCAAAGTGGTTGAAAGATAAGCAGTTGGGAAGGTAGAATCCCTGCTGTGAGAATGACAAGGCAACTTCTTGCAGGCTTGATGAGATTCTCACTTAATCAGGTGGCATCAAAGCACTGGGACCTGAAGACTAGGGAGCTTGTTCTCCCAGAAGGGCACTGCTGCATGTTATTTTCCCATGTATAAAGAAAATTGAAGCTTTTGAAATAGAAATGTTTAGGAATTTTGGAATCTTTTTTCTTAAACATTACCACCCTTGTAACAATCCAGTTACACATCTACTTTAATATGAATTAGAACAATATGGGAGAAGGAAATGGCAACCCACTCCAGTGTTCTTGCCTGGAGAATCCCAGGGACAGGGGAGCCTGGTGGGCTGCCATCTATGGGGTAGCACAGAGTCGGACACGACTGAAGCGACTTAGCAGCAGCAGCAGCAGAACAATATGGTCCCTCTGTACATATTTTGTTATTGTTCCTGTTGTTGTTGATAAAAGTATAGATGGCATAGAGATATGGTGAAAACTTAATTGTTTTAACTGAAGATACTAAATTTGGGAAAGTGATAAGGCATTTTTCAAACCAAGGTTACTCTTCTACTTCATCCATCACTCATATAATACCTTCTATATCCTTGATGGTGGCTTTCTCCCATTATCTGTCTTTAGCATACGTCTCAAGATTGTATCTTTGGTCCTATTCTTATTGTTCCATCAGTTCAGTTCAGCTGGTCAGTCATGTTCGACTCTGCGACCCCATGAATCGCAGCACGCCAGGCCTCCCTGTCCATCACCAACTCCCAGAGTTCACTCAAACTCATGTCCATGGAATCGATGATGCCATCCAGCCATCTCATCCTCTGTTTTCCCCTTCTCCTGCCCCCAATCCCTCCCAGCATCACAGTATTTTCCAATGAGTCAACTCTTCACATGAGGTGGCCAAAGTATTGGAGTTTCAGCTTTAGCATCAGTCCTTCCAATGAACACCCAGGACTGATCTCCTTTAGAATGGACTGGTTGAATCTCCTTGCAGTCCAAGGGATTCTCAAGAGTCTTCTCCAACACCACAGTTCAAAACCTTCAATTCTTCAGTGCTCAGCTTTCTTCACAGTCCAACTCCACATCCATACACGACCACTGGCAAAACCATAGCCTTGACTAGATGGACTTTGTTGGCAAAGTAATGTCTCTGCTTTTGAATATACTATCTAGGTTGGTCATAACTTTCCTTCCAAGGAGTAAGTGTCTTTTAATGTCATTGTTCCATACCTGGAGCCAAAACAAAACATGACATAACAAAACAGAAAAGAAAGAACAATAAAAAACATTGACTATTTGCTCAAAAAATGTGGATGAGTTTCCCATTTGGGGTACCCGCTATCCACATAAGCATAACCTCTCACTCAGATCCAAGCCCTGCCATCCACAGTGCCTGGAGGTCCACCCCTCTCCTTACTCCAGCCTTCAAGTCAGTCACTTCTTTGTACAAAAGCATCTAATAGCACAGAATGAATTCTAGAGGTTATAGCACACCTTGAAATATTCGAACTTTATAGCCCTTTCAATAAAAATATATTGATGATTTTCTTGGCATCCTGCATATTTTTATTTCCAAGCACACCTAGAACTCTCTTCTCAAACCTTGTCCTGCATTTTCGTCTTTGCTCCCACTTAAGATGCACAGTCTCCTCCCTCTATCTGGTGCATCCTCTATTTTCTTTCATGACTGATTCTTTCATTAATTCCTGCATGACTTTCTAGGTCATAAGATTCACTCTATTCTCAGTGTCCACAGTACTGTATTTAATTTTCCACTTCTATGTTCATTATGCATTAAATCTGCTTAGATTCCCTCCCCTTTTTGAAAGGCTTGCCATTTAAAAAAATATTTAAATTTGTGCCATTAAATTGGCATTCACATTTCTTCATTGCTCTTTGCTATTTTTACTTTCAACTTATCTTTTGTACCCCACTTTTTGTCATTACTTTCAGTCTCAGGATAATTAAAGAACTATCCAGTCATATTTTTTTTCTCTTCCCTTTTGCTTGAAGGAGGAAAGTGCTAGTGTAATGAGAATGAATGTGGTCAAAACATTTTGTGATCAGACAGAGCTGGGTTTTACATCCAGTGCTATCTAGATATATAGACTTAGTTACTATTCTTATCACTTTCAGCCAATAGTTATAATACTTACAATTGAGGATTTTTAAAAGATAAATGTGTTAGGGGAAGCAAACCGACTGAAACCACCCACCCTGGCCAAGCACCATAGTAACCATTTGCATGAGTTGTTTTAGGACCGGAAGTCCTGGTAAGGAACATGGAACTAATAAGCCACCCCAACCAGAAGAGTTGAGGAAAGGTCAAAAGGAGACACCACATGTCCAACCATCTCCCAGAATCCTCCTCTTTGGCATCCATCTTGGCTGAACAAGGCATTAACCACCAGGAAAGATTCTGAGTCAGATGATTGGCTAAAGACAACCCGGAAACTAATCCCATCACTATAAAACCCAAGACTTCCAGCCACATGGCAGAGCTGTTCTCCTGAGTTCCTTTACCCTATTGCTCTCCACTCAGGTGCCCTTTCCCAGTAAAATCTCTTGCTTTGTCAGCAGATGTGTCTCCTCAGACAAGTCATTTCCAAGGGTTAGACAAGAGCCCAGTTTCAGGCCCTGGAAGGGAACCCCTTACTGCAGCAAATGCATTATTGCATGTTCAGTGCTTGGCCAATTAGAGGCATTAAAGTACATTATTTCCTTTCTTCTCTTGTTTATGTCTCAGTACAAGTAACGAAATAGGTAAACTTAATTATAAACCATGTAGAGAAAAACTCCCACTCTGGGCTTTAATTACAGCATTAAGAATATTATTTTATGATTCATACTTAACAATGTTAATATCCCACATGTTTGCTTGTGAAGAACAAGGCTGTATGATGTAAAAGACCTGAGTTCCAATCCCAGCTATGTCACTCCCTTGCTGTACGACTGGACAAGTTAATTAAACTGAATTTCAGCTTCAGTTCAGTTCAGTCGCTCAGTCGTGTCCGACTTTTTGCGACCCCATGAATCACAGCACGCCAGGCCTCCCTGTCCATCACCAACTCCCAGAGTTCACTCAAACTCATGTCCATCGAGTCGGTGATGCCATCCAGCCATCTCATCCTCTGTCGTCCCCTTCTTCTCCTGCCCCCAATCCCTCCCAGCATCAGAGTCCTTTCCAATGAGTCAACTCTTCACATGAGGTGGCCAAAGTACTGGAGTTTCAGCTTTAGCATCATTCCTTCCAAAGAACACCCAGGACTGATCTCCTTTAGAATGGACTAGTTGGATCTCCTTGCAGTCTAAGGGACTCTCAAGAGTCTTCTCCAACACGACAGTTCAAAAGCATCAATTCTTCAGTGCTCAGCTTTCTTCACAGTTCAACTCTCACATCCATACATGATACTGGAAAAACCCATAGCCTTTGCTACATGGACCTTTGTTGGCAAAGTAATGTATCTGCTTTTGAATATGCTATCTAGGTTGGTCATAACTTTCCTTCCAAGGAGTAAGCATCTTTTAATTTCATGGCTACAATCACCATCTGCAGTGATTTTGGAGCCCCCCAAAATAAAGTCTGACACTATTTCCACTGTTTCCCCATCTATTTCCCATGAAGTGATGGGACCAGATGCCATGATCTTTGTTTTCTGAATGTTGAGCTTTACATATCTGTAAAAAGTCAGTGTAATAATGCTTATCCCTCAAAGAATCTTTTGAAGATTAAATAAGATACAGTTTGATTCACATTCATACCTATGCATGTATTGATCACAATTCTTGAAGGAAATAGTCTATTGTTTGATTATTGCATAAAGTTGAGTAACATAGCATTCAGAATTAACATGAAATTTTGTAAAATAATCAAATCAGTCCTAATAGGAGTCTATAGAAAACATTTCTCTCTATAATGTGCTTCTCTTATAGAATAAGAAACAAATGGGGCGGGGGAGGCTCAAGAGGGAAGGGGTAATTTATATACATATATATATATATATATATATATATATAAAATTATGACTGATTCACATTGTTGTATGGCAGAGACAAACACAAGAAAAAAAAAGAAACAAAAGCATAGCCTATTTAATATCTTACAATCTTGCACACATTCTTTTCTCTTCATTCTATTTTTATCCATTTTGCTCTAGTTCCTTGTGAATTTGACTTCACATAGGCATCTACTTCTTACTACTGTCTTCTGATATTTTCATGGTTTACAACTCTGACTGCACATTAGAATCAACTGAAGAACTGTAGAGAAAATATGAATATCTACATTTTAGATAAATTGGGGATCTCACCAAGGTTCTTAAACTTTATTATGAATCAGATTCATCTGGAGAGCCTCAGAAAACATAAGTTTCTGGGATTCATCCCGAGTTTCTGATTTAGTAGGTATTTCCAACAAATTCTAAGGTGATGCTGATTCTACTGGTCCAGGGAATGCTTTTGAGAACTACTGCACTAAGGGGTAAGACTCTGATGTTAATATTTTTATAAAAAATTCTCTCATGATCCTGATCATACCCAGAGATGAGAATTCCAGTGTTAGCCTTCACTTGGCTTCAAAATCTACTGATTTTACCATTCATTGCTGTGCCGACCATTACCCACAGCCTGGACCTGCTGTCTTTGGTTGTCAAGATAGTACTGTCAGCATATCATCCATGCATTAATCCACTCATCCATGCAACCACCTGTTCAATAAACACTTACAATGAAATAAACTTCTTACCATGAGAATTTCAGGAGCTGGTGAAGAAGACTAACAAATACAAATTTTAGTATAATATAAATGTGTTTAACTTGGGATATTGTTATTGTTGTTTAGTCACTAAGTCAGGTCCAACTCTTTGTGACTTCAGTGACTGTATCCCTTCAATCTCCTCTGTCCATGGGATTTCCCAGGCAAGGATACTGGAGTGGGTTATTATTTCCTATTCCACGCGATCTTCCTGACCCAGGGATCAAACCTGCATCTCCTGCATTGCAGGTGGATTTGAGCCATCAGCAAAGCCCCAATTTGCGGTGCAGGATTGGAGAAAAAGACTCTTTCTGACTTCATAGATCTCATGATGTTGATGTCAATTCTCAAATTATAAGTACAGATTCAACAAGTTAGCCAAGTAGGGCATGGCACTAAAACACTTTTTGGTTTTGTTTTAATGTTTATTTGCTTAGAAGAATGGCACAAATTAAATTATAAATATTTTATTCCTTAAATGATAAATTTTATGATGAAAGATGTTAACTATGTCATCTAGGCTGACTGTGAGATACTTGGGTGGGATATGGGTGAGAAAAGGAAAAATAAATTTTTTGAAACTGTACTGAGATTCAGTCCAAGTTTTAACATCTGTCAGCACAAATTCACATTCTATAACTCAGAATAATCCTTACTTAGCAAAAAGAACAATAGGACAGAAGTGCAACAGTTTTCATCTAAAACTTTATCATAGTTATTTATCACTGAGCCCTTCCAGTGCCCCCACTGTACTTGGCATCTGGAGTTACTTATGTTTGGTCAATGCTATGAAGATAGGCTGTAAATCAGCCTCCACTTTCTGACTCCACTGGTGCCACTGAAAAAATAATTAGTACCTGCACCCCAGGCTCAGCTTGCAACTCCACTGCCTGTGTATGCATCATTCCAAGTACAAACCAAACTGTTTCTGCTGCCTGCTCTGACTACCTGCTATCCCGACCCTACACCATTTATCTAAACATATGGCTCAGAAGTCATCTAAGACGTGACAGACAATGTAACAGTTTTTTGAAAGGTTCAGTTCATGTGCCTGTTCATTTGAATGCTCAGTGCCAATTCTGTGCTCCTTTGTAGTGCTGTCTGCCTACCTGCTAAATTGTTGCTGCCAGTTCCCATATTCTTGCTATTAACAATGGCTGCTGTTGCCATGTCTTCATTTTAAATATCTGAGGTGACTACACAGTTCAAATACACTTGTGACAAACATAAAAATGCTTAATTTGTTCCCATGACTCCAGTGCTGAAGTAAATAATATCTGCATTGCTCCTGTCTGACACCTGCAGTGAACATTCAAATGTTTCACCTGCTTCAGTTTCTAATTCCATTTCCCAGAAACATTTAACTTGTCTGTGTGTGCCAAGATGTTTTCATTAATAATCTCAAATTAACCTCAATTAATTTACAGTATAAGAAAATAATAGTGTACACATTTGTTTGTAATGCATGCAATGCAAACCAAGTATTTTGGGCATATATCTACAATACTAAGTGGAACACTTACAGGATCAAAGAATCACAGAGTTTTAGAAAGACCTTGGATATGATCTAGTAACTTATATACACATGAGGATATTGAGATGCACTAAAGTTATGTAACACAGACCTTTAATAGAACTGAAATTCAACATATTCCAACTTCGCATCCAGAAATCTTTTTATTAAGCTCAATTTTCAAAGTGCTTTTAAAAACAAAACCTTCCTAATATGGCAAAGTTAATGTGTAGAACTAACCCAGAGATTGAACCCAGGTCTCCTTCATTGCAAGCAGATTCTTTATCATCTGAGCAACCTGGAAGCCTAACATTGGCATGCAGGTTTGCCGGGGTCCAGCCCCGGCTGATCCAGGGTATTTGAAGGAGAGACGGTGTAGGCGACCTATTTATTTAAATATTTATCAAGGATATAAAGAGTAATAGAATGAGGATAGCTCAGTGAGGAAATTCAGTGGAGAAAAGAGGCTGAAATAAGGATAGCTCAGCAGGAAAATTCAGTGAAGAAAAGAGGCTGAATAAAATTCCAAAGCAGGGAATTAACGTCACCTACGAAGGCCGCAGGCGTCCTCCTGTTCTCCCGAAGGAGAGGAGACACTAAGGCCTCCCCGGTCAGATCTTAGAAGCCCAGGCAAAATTAGTAGGCTTGACGAGCTTCCCCGCCTCAGAGGAAAAATTCAGCCAGAAGGTGAAAGAAGGAACGACATGGGGAGACCAAATTTTGGTGAACAAAAGGGTGTACTTTATTTTCCAAAGAAGTTTTATACCTTAAGTTGTGCATAGAGGATAATGGGGGAAGGGGTGGAGTCATGCAAGGACAGCAGTTCCTGGTCCTAATCGAAGCCAGGCTTTCAAACTTATCATATGCAAAAGTTCAGGTGATATACATCATCTTCTGGCCAGGAGGCCTGTTAACATTTTAAGAAACTTATTTTTCTCTAAAGGTGATTATTCTAAAGTCAGGCGCCAGCCTCCAAAAAAGCACTGGACAAAGCTGCATTCCTATAGGGCAAAGGTGAGGTGGGCTCAATCAAGAAAAGAATTAACTCAAGGGTCCAAGGTTACAAACATTGAGGCTACTACTTACATTTCTATACACCCATTATATCAGTCCATACACTGCCAAGGACACAGTAGGTAAGGGGTATGGAGACTTGGCAGCAAACATTGGCCCAATAAGTGAAAAACCCTTCACAAATACAATTTCTAATCAATCTTTTAACTACTCAAAGGAATCTGTGTTTAGACAGTTTAGAACATCTCCTGCCTCTCACAGTTGGGAGGCTCTGAACAATCACATATGGCCGGAAAAACCTATTCAGGCAGGCTAGAGGATTTCCAAAGGAGTTTGTAGGTTGAAACACTGTCACACCCAGGAATTATTAACTGGAGCTGTAAGCTAACTCTTTTTTCAGAGAGAGGTAGTGGGGGACAGCCCCCCATAAAGTCAGAGGTGTAGGTGAAAGCACAAAGCAGAAAGTAGGCAGACTCTGGTTTGGGGGGTAGATGCTCGAGAATTTCCAGGGGGACTCCTGAGGCTTGATCCCGCCTTTGCGTATGCCAAGCCTCCTTCCTCATGACCTTTGCCACGGGCGGAGTTCCTCATGCTGGCTCCCGGCAGTGATAGAATTCCAGTTGAGCTATTCCAGATCTTGAAAGATGATGCTGTGGAAAGTGCTGCACTTAATATGCAATATGCACTCAATATGCAATATGCCGGCTCCCAGCATCGGTTCTTTACTACAAGTGCCAACTGGGAAGACTCAAAATAAAATTATATATTATCTAATTAAAATGTCTACTTCTAAAAATCTTCGATGCTGAACTCCTGCAAAATCAAAAGTGTATACTTTAACTCTTATTCATGTTCATTTGTTAAAGCTGCTTGTATAAGGTCATTGTAATTTATTCATTCTGCTTTAATGATTCCATTTCTCCACTTTTTATTTTACAACAGTATTCACTTGTCTCTTTGGAGCATCACAGACAGCTGCAGAGGAGAAATCCAACTGCATATTGGCAGGAACCCACAGACATATAAGGCTGTTTGGGGTACAATCATAGTTTAATTTAGGTTAATGAGAAAACACACCAGAGTTTGCTTGTCAGGAACCTGGCCACCATTTTTGCTGAATATTTATGCCCTTTCAAATATCTACTATTCTTAAGAAAAAGAAGTTGTTTTTTTTTTTAAATCTATTTAACACTATATATATTTAAAAAGTGGGAGTTTCCTCACTGTTCCTTTCCACTTTAGAGACTAAGGTTGTCTAGTTCAAGCAGAAATTTTGCAGATGAGAAAACAAATCCTGAGAGATTAGGGATACTGGCAAGGTCACACAGTTACTTCATTACAAAACTAAATTTCAGGATCCTCAGTTGATTCTGATTACCACTGGAATATATTGTTTTTAACAGGCATTATTAAGCAAAAATATTTCAAATTATTTTTTCTGAATTCGTAGACAAAGTAATGCAAAATCCATGACTCCTACTTCCCTCTCACCCACTCACTTCACCTAAACTACCACAATGCTCTCACAATATACTGTGATGATCTAAAGCCATTCAATAATTATTTTCTGCTCTATTTTTTTAAGGACAGAATGGTATGGACCTAACAGAAGCAGAAGCTATTAAGAAGAGGTGGTAAGAATACACAGAAGAACTGTACAAAAAAGATCTTCATGACCCAGATAATCACGATGGTGTGATCACTCACCTAGAGCCAGACATCCTGGAATGTGAAGTCAAGTGGGCCTTAGAAAGCATCACTACGAACAAAGCTAGTGGAGGTGATGGAATTCCAGTGGAGCTATTTCAAATCCTGAAAGATGATGCTGTGAAAGTGCTGCCCCCAATATGCCAACAAATGTGGAAAACTCAGCAGTGGCCACAGAACTGGAAAAGGTCAGTTTTCATTCCTATCCCAAAGAAAGGCAATGCCAAAGAATGCTCAAACTACCGCACAATTGCACTCATCTCACACGCTAGTAAAGTAATGCTCAAAATTCTCCAAGCCAGGCTTCAGCAATATGTGAACTGTGAACTTCCAGATGTTCAAACTGGTGGTAGAAAACACAGAGGAACCAGAGATCAAATTGCCAACACCTGCTGGATCATTGAAAAAGCAAGAGAGTTCCAGAAAAACATCTCTTTCTGCTTTATTGACTATGCCAAAGCCTTTGACTGTGTGGATAACAATAAACTGTGGAAAATTCTTCAAGAAATGGGAATACCAGACCACCTGACCTGCCTCTTGAGAAACCCATATGGAGGTCAGGAAGCAACAGTTAGAACTGGACGTAGAACAACAGACTGGTTCCAAATAGGAAAAGGAGTAGGTCAAGGTTGTATATTGTCACCCTGCTTATTTAACTTCTATGCAGAGTACATCATGAGAAATGCTGGGCTGGAAGAACACAAGCTGGAATCAAGATTGCCGGGAGAAATATCAATAACTTCAGATATGCAGATGACACCACCCTTATGGCAGAAAGTGAAGAGGAACTAAAGAGCCTCTTGATGAAAGTGAAAGTGGAGAGTGAAAAAGTTGGCTTAAAGCTCAACATTCAGAAAACTAAGATCATGGCATCCGGTCCCATCACTTCATGGGAAATAGATGGGGAAACAGTGGAAACAGTGTCTGACTTTATTTTTTGGGGCTCCCAAATCACTGCAGATTGTGATTGCAGCCATGAAATTAAAAGATGCTTACTCCTTGGAAGGAAAGTTATGACCAACCTAGATAGCATATTCAAAAGCAGAGACATTACTTTGCCAACAAAGGTCCATCTAGTCAAGGCTATGGTTTTTCCAGTAGTCATGTATGGATGTGAGAGTTGGACTGTGAAGAAAGCTGAGTGCCAAAGAATTGATGCTTTTGAACTGTGGTGTTGGAGAAGACTCTTGAGAGTCCCTTGGACTGCAAGGAGATCCAACCAGTCCGTTCTAAAGGAGATCAGTCCTGGGTGTTCTTTGGAAGGAATGATGCTAAAGCTGAAACTCCAGTACTTTGGCCACCTGATGCGAAGAGTTGACTCATTGGAAAAGACTCTGATGCTGGGAGGGATTGGGGGCAGGAGGAGAAGTGGATGACAGAGGATGAGATGGTTGGATGGCATCGCCGACTCGATGGTCGTGAGTCTGAGTGAACTCCGGGAGTTGGTGATGGACATGGAGGCCTGGCCTGCTGCAATTCATGGGGTCACATAGAGTCAGACACGACTGAGCAACTGAACTGAACTGAATTGAATGTCATCACTCAATTGAGTGTCATCTTTGTTTTTCTAAGAATCTTAAAATTAGACTCTATTTCTAAGAGTTTGTCTTGTATGATCTCTCTCGTACTTTATTAACCTTCTGCATTTTCCACTGTATTATTCAACTAACCTCTCCTTGAACACTTTCAGTAGCAGGAAACTTTGTGAGGCAAGCTTTCCATTGTTAATCAGCTCTAACAGATTTTTATTTTATTTATGCTTACTATGAGCAAGGTGATATACTAAAGCATTATGACAATTAAAAAGGAAATTACAATTGGTGATATCAGTAGTTCATAGTCTAGCTGAGGACAAAAGAAGGCTTGTATGTACATAAGCCTGATATGAATTAAAACTGGTAAGTTCCATAAAGGATTTAGATGAAGTAACAAGAGCTAGAATTTCTTGAGTCATTTCTCTGTGCCAGACACTGTCCATGTAGCTGTGATGTGGTAAGTGCTCATGGAGATAAAGACAGCCATCCTCTAAATATTACTCATGAGGAGATCAAAGCTTGGAATGCCAGATGCTATCTCAAAGCCACACAATGTGTTATTGGTGGATCTAGAATCTAAACCAAAGAAAGAAAGAAAGAAAGAAAGACAGTCGCTCAGTCGTGTCCGACTCTTTGCGACCCCATGGACTGTAGTCTACCAGGCTCTTCTGTCCATGGGATATTCCAGGCTGAATATTAGAGTGGGTTGCCATTTCCTTCTCCAGGGGATCTTCCCGACTCAGGGACTGAACCTGGGTCTCCCACATTGTAGGCAGATGCTTTACCATCTGAGCCACCAGGGAAGTCAACCTAAACCAAAGTCTGTGTCTAATCAACATTTTGGCACTAAGGTGTTTTGCCAATCTTAAAGGGAAAGGGTGATTAGTAGAATTGGAGGTGGGGTTAAACAAATTCACAATGAGAGAATAAAATCCACAAAAGCAGAAAGAAAGAAATATTTGATCAGAAACAATAAAAGTGTTTCAATTTCAAGAAAGATGAGTGTGAAGGGACAAGTAGGAAACATCGGCTGCTGTCAGATTACAGAGAACCTGGACCACCCACCCACAGTATGTGTTGGTTATTGAGGAGCTATTATAATTTTTGAGCACAAATGACATGGCAGAGTAAAATTCAGGGATATTAATTTTGGGGGAGTTTAAGAAAAATGTTGGGTTAAGCCAGAGACAGAGAGGCACATAAATTCAGTGGTGGCAGGGACAATGAAAGTGATTTTTTTTTTCCATGGACCAACATATTTCTCACCACATTTTTGTATTCTTGATCATATTTATGACTTCTGGGATGACAGAGGATATGTGCTCTGATATTTTTTAACAACCTAATACAAGGTTATAAGAAAAACAATATATTTTAATGTATTTGTTCCAAAATGTCAAAGTTGTCTTATGCCCTACTTGTTAAATATTCTATTCTGGAAACCTGGCATATAAATGAATATGTATTTTATGTACTTTACAATAATAGCACCTAGAAAGCAACTATATAATAGATATGGTAATACTTTCAGGATTTATGCAAAGGCATGAGAAAATTTCCTAAATGCATAGGAATGCATGATTGCATTTGATTAAGTGATTTATGATACAGATATATGAAGTGTTTATGGTTTGACAACAGAAGTACAAAAATTTTTAAGTCCAGTACTATAGTTAAGTAATAGGAATGGATTATACCATTATTAGACAATTTATAATATTAAAATGGATATAAACTCTTATCCTTAACCTGTATCCTGAAACCACTTGTCAGAATACAATAATAAAACCATATATAATAAAAACTATATTTTGATGACCTTTATGTATATATATTTATATTTCACATGAAAGCTGGATGCTAAGACAATTGTTTTGTTACCAATTGATCCTTGTAAATACATTCAAGATTAAAGTCAAAATTCCTAAGAATGTGCACACTGCATGAACCATCAGGTTCCAGCCTTCTAAGTACACAATAACGACTATATGCCAGAATGTAGCTGCAAGCATGTTTGTCATACCTTTGCTAATATTAAAGAAAATTTGAGGATTCATTGAGTAAATGATGCTCTAACACCTTAGAGATTATTTTGGTTTGCACTTAATAAATAGGAAAGTATTTTAAATAATCCAAGTGAAGAATCTAGGCAGTAGGATAATAAATAGGAAACAATAAACTGTATCATTTCTAATGCATTTAATATGTTAGTACCAGTTTTCACTGTTTGGTAGTTTCATAGTTTTTTATGCTTTTATTCATTTAGCAAATTTTCTCCATTGGGACATATCTTGGAAAGGTATCTTTTAAGACTTTTTGTGTGAACTACAGTGAGTCCTTTTGGTTTCCATCTTTGAGGCTATTTAGTTCACTGCAATTTTCTTCAATCATGTTACTGATTATCACTTTCACCCCAAATTTTCTATTTCAGATATTTGTTTTCTCCATATGTACCAGCTTCTCACTGGTTATTTTCATTCATTCTTAAGCATTCTGAAGAAATAAATTATACTTCTAAACTACTCATTTAGTTTTCTATATTGTTTACTTATCTTTATAAGTCCCTTGATAGTCATATTTCATTGTGATACATTTAGTTCCTTTCCGTCATCCATGCCGCACATATTAAAGTGGTATTTTTTTCATCTCCATGTATATCCTCTTCATGGTGTTTGTTTCTCTCTCAAGGTAGAACTTCTATGTGTTATTGAGGATGCTAGTAGAATTCTGAGTAATTCTCTGAGTCTTTAGTAAGTAATTTTCAAAAGAATATATGATCCTTACTATAAGTCTTCAAGATTATGTTTCCATTTTTAGATGCTCATTATAGTTTGTCAGTTGCTTTGCTTGTTTAAAAAAGAGATATGTATACTCCATTTGGCCTGAGTCCTTATTCAGTTGTGTCTTGATCACATCTTTTTCACAGACGCAGCTTAATAAGCATGTTTAAATGCATAATTTCCAGCTTGATCTCTAGTGTCTAATGAGCATTCTTGGATCAAGATTATCCTGTTAGTATAGTATAGTTGTTAAGAGCATGAATTTTGAAACCGGAGCTTGAGTTATTTCACTAGCTATTTGAACGTGAACAAGTTACCTGAACTTCTCATGACTCAATCTCCTCATTTAAAATAAAAATAATAATCCCTACTTTACTGGTTGTTCTGAGAGTTAACTATGTTAACATGCATAAAGTGCTTAGAATAACACTTGTCACACAGGAAACATTACAAAAAGTGTTGACTACTATTTTTACCCCACCCCTCATTCCTTGGCTCTCTAAAACTCTAATCATGAGTTAGAAAGGAGAAGAAAAAGGATAGTCTCAAGTATACAGTGATCTCTACCCCAACCTGTAGCATAAGGATTGCTGAGCCCAAACCTTTGGAGAAGAGACTTGGCCATCTCACCCAACACTTTTCCATCTACTGTACTATGTCTTATCCAGATGCATTTTGCTATGTAGCATTTTAAGGTGGTTATTTAGAGGTACTCATGAAGATAATGATGGTAGTATGAGGACAAAACACTTTGGGTCACTCAGTATGCAGCATATACACTATAGGAATAGCATGCATTTTAAATGTTTATTTCTTCTTCTTTTTTTTTTTTTTTTTTTTGAGCCAAAGACCATACCTGAGGAAGGAGTAGATCCATTTCTTCTTTTTTTTTTTAATTATTATTTATTATTCATTTTATTTTATTTTTTTTAATTTTTATTTTATTTTATTTTTTAACTTTACAATATTGTATTGGTTTTGCCATACATCAACATGAATCCACCACAGGTATACATGTGTTCCCCATCCTGAACCCTCCTCCCACCTCCCTCCCAATACCATCCCTCTGGGTAGTCCCAGTGCACCAGCCCCAAGCATCCAGTATCATGTATCAAACCTGGACTGGCGACTCATTTCATATATGATATTATACATGTTTCAATACCTTTTTCCCAAATCATCCCACCCTCTCCATTTCCCACAGAGTCCAAAAGACTGTTCTATACATCAGTGTCTCTTTTGCTGTCTCGTATACAGGGTTATTGTTACCATCATTCTAAATTCCATATATATACGTTAGTATACTATATTGGTGTTTTTCTTTCTGGCTTACTTCACTCTGTATAATAGGCTCCAGTTTCATCCACCTCATTAGAACTGATTCAAATGTATTCTTTTTAATGGCTGAGTAGTACTCCATTGTGTATATGTACCACCGCTTTCTCATCCATTCATCTGCTGATGGGCATCTAGGTTGCTTCCATGTCCTGGCTATTATAAACAGTGCTGCGATGAACATTGGGGTACACGTGTCTCCTTCCATTCTGGTTTCCTCAGTGTGTATGCCCAGCAGTGGGATTGCTGGATCATAGGCAGTTCTATTTCCAGTTTTTTAAGGAATCTCCACACTGTTCTCCATAGTGGCTGTACTAGTTTGCATTCCCACCAACAGTGTAAGAGGGTTCCCTTTTCTCCACACCCTCTCCAGCATTTATTGCTTGTAGACTTTTGGATCGCAGCCATTTTGACTAGCGTGAAATGGTACCTCATGGTGGTTTTGATTTGCATTTCTCTGATAATGAGTGATGTTGAGCATCTTTTCATTGTTTGTTAGCCATCTGTATGTCTTCTTTGGAGAAATGTCTATTTAGTTCTTTGGCCCATTTTTTGATTGGGTCATTTATTTTTCCGGAATTGAGCTGTAGGAGTTGCTTGTATATTTTTGAGATTAGTTGTTTGTCAGTTGCTTCATTTGCTATTATTTTCTCCCATTCTGAAGGCTGTCTTTTCACCTTGCTTATAGTTTCCTTTGTTGTGCAGAAGCTTTTAAGTTTAATTAGGTCCCATTTGTTTATTTTTGCTTTTATTTCCAATATTCTGGGAGGTGGGTCATAGAGGATCCTGCTGGATCCATTTCTTTTTTTTTTAATTTTATTTTTAAACTTTATAATATTGTATTGGTTTTGCCAAATATTGAAATGAATCCACCACAGGTATACATGTGTTCCCCATCCTGAACCCTCTTCCCTCCTCCCTCCCCATACCAACACTCTGGGTCGTCCCAGTGCACCAGCCCCGAGCATCCAGTATCGTGCATCAAACCTGGACTGGTGACTTGTTTCATACATGATATTATACATGTTTCAATGCCATTCTCCCAAATCTTCCCACCTCTCCCTCTCATAGGATGTCACTTTTGCCATTGTTGTATGTTTGTTGATTGAGTCCTGTTTTTGGTCATTTGTTGATTTTTTAATTAGATTCACCATAATTTTTATTAGTAGAAATGTTTCCTAAATATTATTAATAAGTTGAATATCAGGTCTAGTTTTGGAGTTTCATTCTTTTTTTTTATTTGTTCATGTTTTTATAAAATTTTAATGGGAATTTGGAAGAAGCAGTAGCAAGTGTTGCTAGTTAGATGCAAATGTAACAGGTTACCTATAAGGTATAGATTTATGCAAGAGTTTGGAATGAGATTTTCTTTACCCTCTCTCAAAGCAAGAGAAATGGAATGAAGTGCTAATGATTTATACTGCAAAACATTTCACACTCCTTAGGAATATTGCATTTCTGATGCTTATTAACTTTCTTGCCAAGAGTCCATTAATATACCCAGTATGAATTCTGTAGTAAGCTAGATGAAATTTAAGCAGATAGACGATTGATAGATAGATAGACAGGTAGATAGATGATTGATAAGATAGATACTTAATGACAATTGATTATAGATGATCTATTTATAATTAATAGATAGATATAGATAGGTAATTGATAGATACTTGATAGAATTAGAGAATAAATGAAGGAGGTGGCTGAGAAGGGGAAGAGAAGATTCCTGTGTTTTTAGTTTCAGCTATTGGGTCCTGCATTGTCATTTAGTGGGATAACAAATCGTAACAATCTGCACAGAAGTTTGATGATAAGTCAAATTTTGAATATTGGAGGAGGAAATGGCAACCCACTCCAGTGTTCTTGCCTGGAGAATCCTATGGACAGAGAAGCCTGGTAGGCTGCAGTCCATGGGGTCACACATAGTTGGACACGACTGAAGCGACTTGGCAGCAGCAGCAAATTTTGAATGTACTGAATTTGATATGCTAGTAGGGCATCTTATGGAAATTGGCAGTAAACTATTGGAAAGGAGAAGAATATGATCACATTAAATCACAAATTATTTAATAAATACTTACTATAACATAAATGTGTCAGACACTGAACCAAGATCTGTGATATGACAAGACCTAAGACAAAATCCACTCTTTCTCTTCTACTGGAGACTTATAATTCAGCAGAACAAGTCAGGACAAACTCTGCAGGATGCCATTGACAAAAATAACAACTTAGGTTTTACTGATTGCTTTTTTGTTTTTGCTTTGTATTATTTGCTTGTTTGTTTATAAACCAGCGCAGAATATACCAGAGGTTGTAAAAGGATATGTAAGAGAAAGTGACAATCAGTTCCTTCCAGTTTCTTGTGGATATGAACTCAAAGTTCTAAATATGTGGAATGAGAGATAAGAAATCTTCTAGGAAGAACAACCCCAAACTGAGGACTCGCTGTGTTTTATAGCACTTTAGGCTGAAAGTTCTACATTAACTCTCAAGGGTCTATATAAGGGAATTTTTGTTGTATCACAATTACACATTTGCATTCCACTTCTTAACATGTCACTATTTCTACTTAAAGTTTCAACAGACAGTCCTGGTCATCTAATCACAGACAGTCCATAGGCAACAAGCATCCTAATAGGTTATATTCTTTTATATGTTTCATATAAGACAGAGTAGTACAGGGGGCTAGAATCTAGTGCCTGGCTCTTTCCTTAACCCAATTCCAACTGGTTACAATACTTACTTATTGGAAGACCTCAAGGATCTGAAAAACTATATTGATGCCCTCTCTCTCTTTTACTTTCTCTCTCTCTCTCTCTCACACACACATACACACACACACACACACACACACTCACAACCTGGAAGTCTAAGCTCTTTTTTCGGGTCTTCCAACTGATTGTCAGACCATGCAAATGCAAATTATTCAGGATAATCTCCTTTACTTAAAGGCAACTGATTAAGGAGTACATTTACATCTGCAAAGTCCCTTCAGCAACATATAGATTGTTGTTGCTCAGCTGTTAAGTTGTATCTGAGTCTTTATGATCCATTGAACTGAAGCATGCTGGAGATAGTCCTTTACTATCTCCCAGAGTTTGCTCAAACTCATGTCCATTGAATTGGTGATGCTATCTAACCATCTCATCCTCTGTCATCACCTTCTCCTCCTGCTTTCAGTCTTTACCAGCATCAGGGTCTTTTCCAGTGAGTTGATTCTTCACATCAGGTGGCCAAAGTATTGGAACTTTAGATTCAGTTCTTCCAATGAATATTCAGGGTTGATTTCATTTAGAATTGACTGATTTGATCTCCTTGCAGTCCAAGGGACTCTCAAGAGTCTTCTCCAAAACCACAGTTCAAAAGCATCAATTATTTAGTGCTCAGCCATTTTTATGGTCCAACTCTCACATCTATACGTGACTACTGGAAAATCCACAGCTTTTACTACATGGCCTTTGTCAGCAGAGTAATGGCTCTGCTTTTGAAGACACTGTCTAGGTTTGTCATAGCTTTTCTTCCAAGGAGCAAGCATCTTTTACTTTTGTGACTGCAGTTAACGTCCACAGTGATTTTAGAGCTCAAGAAAATAAAGTTTGTCACTGTTTCCATTGTTTCCACATCTATTTGTCATGAAGTGATGAGACTGGATTCCATGATCTTCGTTTTATGAATGTTGAGTTTTAAGCCAGCTTTTTCACTCTCTCCTTTCACCTTCATCAAGTGGCTCTTTAGTTCTCTTCACTTTCTGCCATAAAGGTGGTATCATCTGCATTTCTGAAGTTGGTGCTGTTTCTCCTGGCAATCTTAATTCCAGCTTGGGATTCATCCAGTCTGGCATATCACATGATGTACTCTGCATATAAGTTAAATAAACAAGGTGACAATATACAGCCTCGTGGGTCAGATGGTAAAGACTCTGCCTGCAATGTAGGAGACCTGAGTTCAATCCCTGGGTCAGGAAAACTCCCTGTAGATGGAATGGCAACCCACTACAGAACCTTGCTTAGAGAATTCTATGGACAGAGGGGCCTGGAAGGCTACAGTCCATGGAATACCAAAGAGTTGGGCACGACTGAGCTACTAACATACTACATATGTAAGGTTACCTGAAAACTTTACATATTAATTCCACTAACTTTTCACTAGGAAAAATGTAATCATAAGACCCTACATTGTTACAAAAGATACAATGACTGGCAGTCTTCAACTGATAGTTGTGTACCCAGCTAAAACTCCATTACCTGCATTGATTATAAATTGCATATAAAACATTTTATAAAGTCATGTTGCTTTGTCTAGTAAAGATCCATCTCTCTTTTTTTTTTTTTCCTTAATCTGGTTCTTCAATATAATCATTAGAATTTCTAATCTTTTCTATATAGTTTTCTGTATAACTTGCTTCTCCCCAGCTGCCATTTCTGGACTTCCTTCTTAGCCGTCTTTCACTATGCCTCAATTTTTCCCTTTCTGGTAATACAAATATTTCATTTTTTAAAACAAAATTTATAATGAAAGCATCCACATCACATATTTCAATTAATTTTGCCCCACATCCATCCTTCTATCATTTATATCCTTTAGAGCTCAGATAGTAAAGAATCTGCCTGCCATGCAGGAGACCCAGGTTCAATACCCAGATCAGGGAGATACCCTGGAGAAGTGAATGGCAACCAATTCCAGTATTCTTACCTGGAGAATCCCATGGACAGAGGAACCTGGTCATCTACAGTCTATGAGGTCACAAAGAGTTGGACACAACTGAGCGACTAACACACACATACATACATATATATGTATATATCATTTTAATTTTACTAATGTATTATTTACTTTCTTTTTCAAAGTTTTTATTGGTATTAACCAAATGAAATTTTCTCTCTTCTTCTTTGTCTTCATCTCTTTAGTAAGATAGAGTAAATAAAACAAAATTCACTAGTTTAATAAGATATTGAAGTTTTGCTATGGTAAACATCCTTAGCAAAACTTTATCTTATAGACACTTCATTAGAAAGCTAATTTAACATTTAAAGTTTCCTCTTAGTATAATATATCCAGTAAATACATGGTAATATCTTGCTGGATAGAATGAGTAATTACAGCCAGCACATCAGGATTTGTTGATACCTTTTTTCTGAGACAACTGGCTCTTTGAGAGGAGGATAAAAGATGAAAAAATACTGACATCATGATGGTGGAGGTAGGGGACAGGAAAGAAAAGAAATGAAAGGAGAAATCATGTAGAGAATGATTTTGCCAGAAGCCCATCTGAGATTTATCCCATTTGGACTCAAAGAGAACAATCCTAGAAGAACATAAAAGCCTTTGTAATAACTATTGACTTCTTTTTTATTAATGGTTTTAAGATTGTTTTTATATTGGTACCTCACCAAACTTTGATGATCTACCAAGAGAATTACATTAGAATTCTTCATCTTCCCCAGTGAAGTGTAACCTTCAGAAGAATAAAGAGCTCTCTTTCATTTCAACACTTAGCACTACTCCAGGCACTATTGTATGAAATATTTAATAAATAAATCATTCATGAAGTGGACCAAGTTTTGAGTCAGAACTCCAGGATGATCCTTGGCTGATATTTATCTCTCTGATGACTTGATTTATATAAACAAGACACTTCTTTCCTCCACTTGACTTCTCACAGTGTTCACCATAAGATGCAAGATTACCAGAGGCATTTTGGACTTTTTTTTCACATTTTGTTCCCCAATCACAAGGAAAAAGAATTGAGTCCCCTCTCCACATGAAAACTAAGTGCTGGAATACTGTGTCCTCTCCCCACATCTTTACTGGGCTTTCCTCAAGTAAGTAAAAATTGAACATCTTATTAGTCCAACATTCATGAAGTCATATATTACAAGTGTAGTGAAAGTTAATGCATATTCATGAATTCATTGTCTTCTGTTTCCTCAGTAAATAAAGGGCTTACTAATCAAGCTGGCTTACTCCAGTGTTTTAACTACCCTTGATCTTTCCAAAATCATACAGTGGACGCTCTTCCATTTCCTGCTCTTCATAGTAAGTACTCCCTTCTTAGGGTCTGGTTTCTCTTCAAGGAGTAAATGGACTTTAATTTGCAAAAAGGAGATCAATGAGATCTTAATTATACTCTCAGGAATCCATCCTACCTCCCAGAAAAATTGACCAGAGAAGGCAAGCCCTTCAGTAGGAGAGGAGAGAGCCTATCTGAAGATGTGGCATATCAATTGGTGTCCCCAGACATACTTTATTTCATATATCTCATGTTAGAATATATTTGATGTATATGGAAATCCTAAAGTAGAAGGATAAATTACTGGATTAGGAAACTAATTTTCTATCCCTGACACCTACCAGCAAGAGAAGTATAGAAGTCCTTTGATACAATTTACAAACTGTCAGAGATAATCCTCATCAATTTTTTTCCTACCCTCTTTCTGATAAAATTTTTATATAACCTATTGTCTTATCAGAGAACTCAATTAAGGGCCCTGCAAAACTGAAGTTATTTTTATTCTCACTGGCATGAGTCAATTATTTAATTTGATTGGTACCACAAGAGCCAGACATTTCTATCATAATATCCCTGCAAAGCTGTCACACTACCATTTTCATTATTGCACCAGTCTCTTTTATTCCTTTATCCCTCCCTACCTTCCATCTGCTTTCTACAAACTTCATTTTCTCTTTCCCCTGTGAATCTTTATACCTTCCTGGAGAACTCACAGGAACCGCTAAACTCCGTGGTTGCCTCTTAAGGATAAAGCAGGTGTGTACCTAAATTTAGCCCAAATGTTGACTGTACTTTGTGATTCTCAACTAGATGATTTTACATCTCATAAACACCATCCCAAATATTCTATTATTTGTGTTCCTTTTTATTATGGCAACCACCAGGCAATAAATTGGCTATGTCAGTCCCCTCAGCGCACTTCAAATGAGGCTCCTTCAGCACTGTGCGTGAGTTGGCAGCACTTCAAGAGGCCAGTGATATGGCAGTGCTTTGCAGGGGGATTAGCAAGGCATGTCCACTGAGACTGAAAGATTCTTCAGAAATACTGAATGGAGAAAATTAGACATGAACTAAGAACCCAAAGGATCATGTTACTTAAGAGCCATGGCTGGGAAACTTAATTATGAAAAGGGATGAGATTATTCTAGGGCAGGAGGTCAACTTAGCCTCTGATTTTCAGTCTTATTAATATATGGAAGAAAATTCCTTTTATGTGAGATGAAATTTGCTAAGCAACTCCCTTAAGTTTCTTATTATGTATTTACTAATTAAAAGCCTTTTCTAACCTTTAAATGATGAATGACCAGTAAATACCTCTATAAAATTCACATACCTGCTGTAATTTCTTTTAGAGCAAAGGCAGCCTATATAGCATTATTTATTAAGAGGAGAAATTGAGCTCTTCACAAAGTACTGATAATGTGTTCCTCTGGCATAATCTAAACACAGATCCTTGAAAACACTCAATTAATAATGTGTTGAGATGTATCAGTGCCCTACCCACTAATCACAGGATGAAAACATACATTCTTTCAGTTTTTTTCATTTTTAGTGTTTAATCTCAAAACTTAAATTTTCCCCTACAGAGAACATCAAAAGACAAATTCCCTTAGTGGCATTTTACAATTAATTTTAATATCCGTGAACTAAGCACATAAATTTTTCCAGTCGTAGCATATGCAAATGTGTTTTTGCATATCTTTGAAGTAGCTGTTATTAAATGCAGATACCATCTCTGCTTGGGGCTAAGTATTAAAATAGTTTTTACAAAAATAACAAAATATGTTGTATGTTATTTTCTAGATGGTTTGTTTTAGTCAATAAATTTCCTTAGACAGTAAAAGTGAAGATGCTATAACTCAGATTCCATAACTTATACTATGGAATGCAAGTCTAAGTATTTATAAAAGCTTCAAAATAATTAAAGTCAACTCCTCAAACTAGAGAGAAAAGACACAATAGAGAGTAAAGCCTGGACAAAATCCACTCCAAACAGAAAAATTCTAGTTAGCAAATTTGAATTAGAAACATGAGGAAATGAATGATCCCAAGTTATGAAGAGCTTGTGGTATTTTATGCATCTCTGTGTCTGTATTTTGGTAATATCCCTATGTATTTAGTCAGGGTTCTCCAAAGAAAGAACAATAGGAGACCATATATGCATAAATGGGATTATATATATTAATAATGCTATCCAATTATATATTGTAGTATTTATTTACATAATACATTATATTTTATTTATATTACACATGTGTGCATTTATAATATGCATAGTTGTATTTTATATGTGTGTGTGTGTGCGCTCATTTTCTTCTCCAGGGTGTTGGGGGAGCATGTAATTTCCTCGGTTCTGTCTCATCACAACAAAAATTTGAAGTGACAGACCAGCATTACAGCCTTCGAATGGACCAGTGTTACAGCTCTCAGATGGACCGGTGTTACAGCTCCATGTTTCAGCTCAGTTTTATTTAGAAAGTAAAGGAAAATACATCCTTGAGGTATGAGGGCATGCTGACCCAAAAGACATGAAGAGAAGAGAGAGAGAGAGAGAGACCCCCAGCCATTTGGCTCCTCTATTTATATATTTTTTCTTCTCGCCCTGGACCTGCTGTATGTAGAGTGGGCTAGTCAGGAGTGCCGTTTGTTCTACCTGAGGTCCTCACTCCAGTCCTCAGATCTTCCTTTGTTCTATTTTCACGGGCTTTGCCCTTCCTTGTCTTTTAGCCACCAGATTCTGGACTGCTTTTCCTATTCTAACTACCTAACAGGGGATCTTTCCAACCCAGGAATCAAACCTGTGCCTCTGACACCTCCTGCATTGGCGGGTGGATTCCTTACCACTAGTGCCACCTGTATGCATATACATAAGTATAAAACAAGAAATTGGCTCACACATTTATGCAGGCTGGTGCATCCAATCTACAGAGTGTGTTGGTAGGCAGAAGACCTGGGGAGAAATGTTGTTTTACTCTGAGGGCTTTCAGTAGGAAAGCCCAATGTGATGTTGCAGATAAGGTTTAGATGCAGTCTGCTGGAAAATTATCCCTTACCTGCGGGAGGACTTTTTGTTCAATTTAGGCTGTCAACTGATGGAATGGAATCAACTTGAGTTATAGAGAGTAATCTGCTTTAATCTACCAATTAAAATGTTCATCTCATCTGAAAATACTCTTGCAGAAATGCCCAAAATATTAAGGCCAACTATCTGGTCTTCCCAAATGAACCCATCAAGTAGACACATGAAATAAACTGCCATCCCCTCTAAGTCATTTAAAATAAAAAGTTGGTATTTAGCAAGTTAAAAATTGTGCAGATTTTCACATCAGAATGTCTATTGGAATAAAAAGTAATAGTCACATTGGTAAGTCTGATATTTTCTGTACAAAGGTCCATCTAGTCAAGGCTATGGTTTTTCCTGTGGTCATGTATAGATGTGAGTTGGACTGTGAAGAAGGCTGAGCACCAAAGAATTGATGCTCTTGAACTGTGGTATTGGAGAAGACTCTTGAGAGTCCCTTGGACTGCAAGGAGATCCAACCAGTCCATTCTAAAGGAGATCAGCCCTGGGATTTCATTGGAGGGAATGATGCTAAAGCTGCAACTCCAGTACTTTGGCCACCTGATGCGAAGAGTTGACTCATTGGAAAAGACTCTGATCCTGCAAAGGATTGGGGGCAGGAGGAAAAGGGGACAACAGAGGATGATATGGCTGGATGGCATCACTGACTCGATGGACGTGAGTCTGAGTGAACTCTGGGAGTTGGTGGTGGACAGGGAGGCCTGGCGTGCTGTGATTCATGGGGTCGCAAAGAGTCAGACATGACTGAGCGACTGAACTGAACTGAAACTTAAAAGTGTGGTTGCTTATCTAACCAAAGTTGGAAGAAACAGTCATTAATTTTAAATTGGAAATCTTGTACCATAGTCGGTGCACAATGGGGATTAAAAGTTTGATATTAATCTAGAACAGTGTTTTTCAAATAAGTAACTCATTCAAATGAGAAGTACTTGAGAGTTTTCAGGAAATCCTAAAATTCAGACTTTGCACCCTGAGTTAACGTAATGTGGTACACATGATGAGCTTGATTAATGTTGTTCTAGGAGAAGAGTTAAGATGATAATAGAAGTGTTATTGATAATCCTTGAGGAAAACACCTATGGACTAGTAGAGAAAGAAAGCATTGATGAATTTGAAAAATGGCTTGTCTTCTAAAATTTCAAAAATTCTAGAATTTGTTATCAAGTGGATGGACTGAAGGATACATTAGAAGCTGTTAAAGTAGTATTAAATATCCTTCTTTTTAAAGAATTAATAAATTAGTATAGCAAAACATTGCTGGTGTTCAGTCGTTCAGTCATGCCTGAGTCTTTGAGACCCACCCCATGGACTACAGTACACCAGGGTTCCCTATCCTTCACTATCTCCCAGAGTTTGCTCAAACTCACGTCCATTGAGTCGATGCTGAAATCCAACCATCTCATCCTCTGTCCTTGCCTTCTCCTGCTGCCCTCAACCTTTCCCAGCATATTATCCAATGAATTGGCTCTCTGCATCAGGTGGAAAAAGTGTTGGAGTTTCGGCTTCAGCATCAGTCCTTCCAGTGAATAATCAGGAATGATTTCCTTTACTATTGACTGGTTTGATCTCCTTGCTGTCCAATAGACTCCCAAGAATCTTCTCCAGTACCACAATTCAAAAGCATCAGTTCTTTGGTGCTCAGCCTCCTTTACGGTCCAACTCTCACATCTGTACTTGACTACTGGAAAAATCGTAGCTTTGACTTTATGGACCTTTGTCAGCAAAGTGATGTCTCTGCTTTTTAATACACTGTCTAGGTTTGTCACAGAGAAGGCAATGGCAACACACTCCAGTGTTCTTGCCTGGAGACTCCCAGGGACAGCGGAGCCTGGTGGGCTGCCATCTATGGGGTCACACAGAGTCGGACACGACTGAAGCGACTTAGCAGCAGCAGCAGCAGCAGCAGGTTTGTCACAGTTTTTCTTCTAAGGAGCAAGTGTCTTTTAATTTTGTGGCTGCAGTCAACACCCACAGTGATTTTGGGGCCCAAGAAAACAGTCTCTCACTATTCCCATTTTTTTCCCCATCTATTTGCCGTGAAGTGATGGGACTGGATGCCATGATCTTCGTTTTTTGAGTGTTGAGTTTTAAGCCAGTTTTTTCACTCTCTTCTTTCACCTTCATCAAGAGGCTCTTTACTTCCTCTTCCCTTTCTGCCATAAGTGTGGTGTTACCTACATATCTGTGGTTGTTATTTCTCCCAGCAATCTTGATTCCAGCTTGCTCTTCATCCAGCTGGGCATTTTGCATAATGTACTCTGTATATAAGTTAAATAAGCAGGGTACCAATATACAGTCTTGATGTACTTCTTTTCCAATTTTGAACCAGTCTGTTCCATGTCTGGTTCTAATCAAGATGAAGATAAGCAATACAAAGATATATAAATTTCTATAAAGGATACAGCAAGAATGTATTAGACAAGTGAGAATTAGACTGAACAAATATTCAGTTTCAACTAAGGGTAAAAAATTGGTGGAATCACAAAGATATTCTCCATGTCTCTGCTCTGTTTAGTATATTTGCAATGAATACAATACAGTTAAAGGGACAGCATTATGTACATAGGTAGCTTTCAAAAGAGTGGAAAGATTAATTATTCATTAGAGTAAAAAAAAGAGTAAACAAGGATTTCAAAATTACAGCAGCACATTTTAAATTAATTTTCACAGAAGTCAGATATAGTGTTTTTTTTTAATTGGTATATAACTGGCATTCAATAAACTGCACCTTTTTAAAGTATATGATTTTAAAACTTTTGAAAATTGCATAAATTACAGTTTACCACATTTAAAATAATGAATTGTCTATCTCTGTAACTGTTTCCCCATGACATTTTTGTAGTCCCTTCCTGCCCCCCCACCCAGGGCATCACTGATTTGCTTTGTCACTATAAATTCATTTGTTTTTCCTGGAATTTTATCCATCTTAAAGCATACATATGTACTCTTTATTTGTTTATTTGTTTGACGTCTTTCAGTCAGAGTAACTATTTTGAGATTCATCCATGTTGTGTAGTTCATTCCTTTTATGCTAAGTATTATCCTGTTGTAGAAGTATTCTATAGGTTGTTCACCCATTTACCAGTCACTAAACACTTGGGTTGTTTCCAGTTTGGCTCTTTTGCACACAGAGCTGCAATGTACACTCATGTACAAGATTTTGTATGAAAACATGCTTTTATTTCTCTTATGTAAACAACAAAAAAATAGGATGATTAAATCATGATGTAAAGGTATATTTAACTTTTTAGGAAACTGCAGAACTGTTTTCTAAAGTAGTTGCAACATTTTACTCTTCTAGGAGAAGTGATGCAAGCTTGATTTTCTCCACAGCTTTGTAAACACATTTATGACTACTCTTTCAATTTTTAGTCAGATTAATAGTTTTATAATGATATTTCTTTGTGGTTTTTGTTTTCACTTTTCTAATAATGGTGTTGAGCATCTTTTTATTTGCCTATTGACCAGCTGTATATCTCCTTTGATGACAGGTCTATAGTAGTATTCTTGATGAAGTGTCAAGTCAAAACTTTGACCCATTTTTATCAGATTGTTTTTCAATAATAAACTGAATTTTCAGAGTTTTAAAATTATATATACTGGTTATAGGAAAATATGGCATATGATGAGGAGAAAACTCAAAACTTAAAGATATTAGAGTTAATAGTTTTGAATGGTTGATTTTTCTCCTTCATGTATCAAAATTCCCTGATGTTTTCATGACCTGTTATTTTTTTTTACTGCAGTCATTATAATTTTACTCTTTCAAGTGTTTTATATTTCTGTATTCTGAGATTTTTCCTGTGATGCAGCTAAATTACTTGGAAGCCATCTGATCTTTTAAGATTTCTAAATGGCTGCTCAGTCTAGGAATATTTATTTCTCTCTGCAGAGTCAAGATCCTTCTCCTTACTCTACACAGTTTTGCATGAAATGGGACTTTTTTCAGGCTATCTGAAGGGAGCAGGCACTATTCCTGACCCTTCACATGCAACAGTGATTGCTGCCTCTAAACTTTAGAAGAGTTTTGCTTAGCATCAGATGTCCTCATACATATATACTGATCAATATTCAACTGAATGCTCAAGGGGAAGTCTTTATAGATCTCTGGAGTCATATCTCTGTGCATCTCCCTCTTGTTCAGCATTCGCTCCTGTGAATTGATAATATATTGACTTTCCCCAGATTCTCAGCTGCATCTCCTTGATTCAAAGAGTCCTCAAACTCTGCTTGGTTTCTCCCTCCCTACCCTATTACCTTGAAACTCTCTTAAGACGGTATGCTGGGATAATAGTAGAGAGCATTGGCTTTTATTCACAATGTCCAGCAGTGAATCAGGGATGTTTATCTTTATTGCTTGATCTTCATTGTTTTAAGCTTGTTGTTTCATATGTTTTGGATAAATATGGTCATGTTATCCCATATTGACTAGGACTTTCAATGGACTAATTGAGGGGACAAGAGAGAAACCAGTGTTTACACAAGGTCAGAAAGTCACAATGGAGACTTCTGCATAAAACTGGAACTCTTACAGCAAAATTCTGTAAAGCAATTATCCTTCAATAAAAAATAAATTAATTTAAAAAAATAGAGACAAAAAAAAATACCTGGGACTCCTAAATGCATATCCTCTGAAGAAGGCTAAAAAAAGACAATATATTGTCCTTAAGAGAGATGATACAGAAACTTGCCTCTTTGGATATTCTCTTAGATGAGAGGGACATAATTAGAACTGAAGTTATATTTTTATTAGCCATATTTTCATTATATTTTCAGAATCAAAACCCCTGGTTCAGAAAAATCCAAGCTAATAATTTAATCTAAAATAATTATCTAACAGTAGTGAGTTCAGATATTTGGAAGAAATATAAGCAAATGCCCTCAGGAGGAACATAGGTTTCAGTTGATGACATTTGACACCAAGACTAAACTAGATGAGCAAAGGATTTATTTGAGAAAACTCCTTTGAAATGTAAAGAATTTGGTAGGAAATTTATTTAGAAAGAAGAGTTTCCTGTTACTGAGACCTCCCACAATCTTGTGTAAAAATAAACACTGTCTTTTCTCTTGTTAAAAAAAAAAAAAAAAAGATGTTTAGGAAGAGATTTCAAATTGTGATGCAGGTCTGTCGCCTGTGAAAAGAGCACGAGACAGAAATATGGGGTATAAAGATTGTAGTTAAGCAATGGCTGGTTTGTGTCTGGTTGACTTCCTTAGAGAATAGTGTCCTACCAAGGGCTTAGCATTGTTCTCTGTTGCTCGTAGTTTGGATGTTGTGAGTCAGCAGTAGCTTCCTATTGGCATGTGGATTTTCACATTGATCAAGAGGAATAAGTGTGCGTCAGAGACAGAGTCTCATGGGTGGATTACATATATATAATGAGTCAGTATTTATGATCAGTAGGAAAGAAAGGTATTAAAAGAAGTGCTATAAATCTTTCATAATAAAAGTGTTGTCCTAATAAAACAAACAGAAAAGGAAAATTGTATCTTCTCTGACAAGGCTGAAAATTCCAGATAGATTTCAAGCTGAAATGTGGAAGGCAAAGGTTTAAAAGTCTTCAAGACAACATAGGAAATATATTCATGACTCTGAGGAAAGGGAAGATTTTTGCTTTGTTTTGTTCCATTTTATAAATAAGATAAGCAAACTATCATGGGAAAAGTGATAAATCACAAAATTATGATTGTGATACTGTTGTCTTAAGACACTATACTGTTGTCTTAAGATACTATAAGAAAGTGAAAAGACCAGTTCTCAACCAAGAGGCAATATTTCAGCAGACGTAACAGAAAACTATAAGGGAAGAGAAAATATACAAATTTTGCAAATCCATATGATAAAAAGAAACATCCTAATAGAAACTGAAGAAATGATATGAAAAGAAATTTTACTCAAAACAAAACACAACTGAACAATAAATATAGGGACTGATACTCAATGTCCGGAAATGCATAATAAAAGTACAATGAGGAAAGAATTCATAGTTAACAAATTTGAAAAATTTTAAATATGCTACTGTGATTGTAGAGTAAGGTGAATCAATATACTTATAGTACAATTGGATATCGTGTAAGTACTTTGGAAAATAATTTATTATTAGCTCTCACAGTAGACTGCATACATACTCTGGACAGGCAGCAGTACAGGTACAGCACAGTGTCCAGAAGGAATGTGAAAACTCCACTAGACAAAAACAGAACCTGTTGATTAGAACCTGGTGGTAAAACTCAAGGATGACGACAAGTTGAAGAATAACAGCTCTCTATCACAGGCATAAAAAAGGAGCACCATCGTTACCACTCACTGTGCAAGAAACAGTGACAAGACCTAAAGAAGCATTTTTAAATGTTATTAAATGTTTTTAAAAATTAAGAGTGTTGTCTGTGGAAGAAGTATGTTTACTTTGTTTGGTCACAGCAGCAAAAAAAAAGCCAGAAAATGAGTGTTCAAAATGTAATTTTTACCTAATTTGAAAAGAGAGAGAGAAAAGAAATATGTTTGTAATATAAATGTACATGGAGAGGTTTCTCTATGTCTTTCTCCATCTCCCTCCCTCTCTGTCTTTCTTTCTTTCTCTCTCTCTCTCTCTCTCTCTCTATGTATATATATATATATATATATATATATATGTATATATGTTTAAAGAAATACACAGTATATATATATATATATATATATATATATTTATTTAAACAATAGGATGCTGAATAATGTGACTAGTTTTTTACCATATTTTAGAATAACCTTCCCTTGTCCCAAATGCCAAAATATATCTAAAGGGATAATATAATTTAGTGTTTCTTTTATCCCTCAGGCAGCCTTTATAACACATTTCCAGAATCACATCATTCCACATAAGACATTTTAAAAATAACCATTTCAGAGTTGCTCTAATATTCCATGCAAGGATCAAAGACTATGTGGTTCCAAGGATAACTTCTGCTTTAGCATGGCGGTTTCTGTCTGAATGAATTTATCAGCAAGAATGTGGTGTGGACAGGGAAGAATATAGACCCAGCTTAGACACTTCTTAGAGGTATCATCTTCTCTGAGCTTCTCCTTTTTCATCTGTAATATAGGATAATGGTATTGACTTCAAAAGACTGAGATGGATTAAATGATGATAGAAATCTTGGCATCTTGTGTATAGGACTTATCATAGAGTAAGCTTTTAATCAAGTTATTATTAACAATGCAAGAATTGAAATCTCTTTTTCCCCCCTTATTCACAGCATGAATCTTATGGAAAGTTTTATTCCACACTGAAAAATGTTAGGAAAGAAATTTAAACACCATAGCAAGAACTTAAATCAAAATATAAAATTCAGATCATTCCCTAAATTTTTAGGGAGTTTTTATAAAGAGCCATTTTTACATTTTATTGGCTAAATGAAGAGTTGATTAACACCTCCTATAAAGCATAGCAAATGTATCGATAGTGGAATTTCAAGTAGTAATGGCACATTGAGGCCAAGCAAGAGACATGCACTTTTGTATCTGTGGTAGGCAGAGAGACCAGGATTCCCACCCACTAGTGGGGACAGCTTACAAAATCCCTATGCCTTGAGTGTTGGCAGAATATGAAATACTGGGCTACTAATCAACTGACTTTGAGTTAGTCGAAAAGTAGATGATCTGGTTGTGCCTGATGTAATCAGGCCAGCCCTTTTTGAAGTCAGAAGATTGGAGGGAACCATATGGCAAAGACCTAAAAAGTGATAGCTAGCAAAAGAATGGGGATATCTATCTGGTCTGTGATTTCAAGGAACTGAATTCTGCTGATACCCTGTAGCTCTAAAAAGGATCCAAGCTTCAGTAAAGAGAATAAACACAACGAACAACTTGACTTTAGCCTTGTGAGGGGGACACTGAGCAGGGGCCCAGTGAACCCATACCTAGACAAGAGACCCACAGAAACTGTGAGATAGTACATCTGTGTGTTATTCGCTGTTTATGGTAATTTATTACCGCAGCAAGAGAACATCAATGTGACATTAAAGCCAAATTAGAAAGATGATTGATGCCAATGATCTTAAAGAGTTCAGTTCAGTTCAGTCTTTCTGTCGTGTCTGACTACTTGTGACCCCGTGGACTGCAGCACACCAGGCCTCCCTGTCCATCACCAACTCCCAGAGTTTACTTAAAAGGTAAGATTGTGGGAAATGGTTTGCATAAAGGAAGAACTTGGGCCTCTAGTGTCCTTGAGTGTCAGGTTTTATGGTTTGTTCTGATTCAAGTAGTGCTAGTATTAAATACAGTATGCCCATACAGTTGGCATAAGTCTTTCAGAATTTTTTCGGAGATGATCGTGTTTCTACCACCCTTTCATTTATATATAATGTCCAAAGACCCCCAAACCCTACCTACCCCTATAGACAGATCCTGCAGATAACGAAAGCACAGGCAAACTTCTCAAACTGAAAAGAAAAAGATTGTAGCTTTCAAGTAAGACTACTGAAATGAATGGTGTTTTTCTAGCACTGTACATCTTAAGAGTTTAAAATATGTCATGAAATTTAGATTTTCTGGTTCAATATTTTAATAAATAAAAAATGTACTTCCTAATGTTTCCTCCCCTGCAAATTTTTCATCTTTCTCTCTCACAAACAGTAATGACTTACTGCTGGATGGAAAAAAGTGAGCACTTCAAAGGACTTGTGGTGTATACAGCATGGTAGGAGGTACATGAAATCCAGCTACTTGAAAGACACAGTTTGTCTTTCATGTTAGTGGAAAACAAATAATTTTAACACACCCCATGGTAAGGCCAATGGGATTTTTATGATTATTACTGAAAGCATCACACTCCCCATTACCTTTGTTTCATTACAAATATTGTGTCTGGTTCTTAACTCCTTTCTGTGTTGATCATTTGGTTATGACACTGAAAGAAACTGCTTTTCATGATCCTCCCCACAAGCACTATATTTACAAATAATTTCATACAACAGTTGAGAAAGACCACCATTGATTTTTTCACATAGTCTTCATAGAAACTGCATATGGTTATAATCAGCTAAAAGAAAGTGTTGGAACCTACTTTTACAAAAACTTTCCCAGATATTTCTTGCTCCATTAAGAGGCTAGTACTGTTGCATGCTCATTTGAATTTTAGCAGATATCAAAGCAAATATCTGCTTGGAACTAGAGGCACAAGATATTGCCAGTTCATCCTTGAGAGAGTTTGTACAGTTTTAAGCTCACCTCAGCACTCAGAATGCAAATGTGTTGTTCACCATCAGCTTATAATTAATCTGCTTATCATCATTTTAAAAATTACTTCGTGAGGGAGTCCCCTGGTGGTCCAGTGGTTTGGACTTTGCTGTCCATTACAGGGGATGCAGGTTTAATCCCTGGTCAGGGAGCTAAGATCCCACATGCCTCACAGCCAAAAAACCAAAACATAAAACAGAAATGCTACTGTAAAACATTCAATAAAGACTTTAAAAATGATCCACATCAAAAAAAAATCTTACAAAAAAAATCACTTTCCAGTCTGATGAACAACACAGATCTGAAAATACTTTTAATTTTATATTTCTTTCATTACTAGTATCTGTATGCAGGTCAGAAAGCAACAGTTAGAACTGGACATGGAACAACAGACTGGTTCCAAATAGGAAAAGGAGTACATCAAGGCTGTATATTATCACCCTACTTATTTAACTTATATGCAGAGTACATCATGAGAAATGCTGGACTGGAAGAAACACAAGCTGGAATCAAGATTGCTGGGAGAAATATCAATAACCTCAGATATGCAGATGACACCACCCTTATGGCAGAAAGTGAAGAGGAACTAAAAAGCCTCTTGATGAAAGTGAAAGTGGAGGGTGAAAAAGTTGGCTTAAAGCTCAACATTCAGAAAACTAAGATCATGGCATCCGGTCCCATCACTTCATGGGAAATAGATGGGGAAACAGTGGAAACAGTGTCAGACTTTATTTTTCTGGGCTCCAAAATCACTGCAGATGGTGACTGCAGCCATAAAATTAAAAGACACTTACTCCTTGGAAGGAAAGTTATGACCAACCTAGATAGCATATTCAAAAGCAGAGACATTACTTTGCCAACAAAGGTTCGTCTAGTCAAGGCTATGGTTTTTCCAGTAGTCATGTATGGATGTGAGAGTTGGACTGTGAAGAAGGCTGAGCACCAAAGAATTGATGCTTTTGGACTGTGGTGTTGGAGAAGTCTCTTGAGAGTCCTTTGGACTGCAAGGAGATCCAACCAGTCCATTCTGAAGGAGATCAGCCCTGGGATTTCTTTGGAGGGAATGATGCTGAAGCTGAAACTCCAGTACTTTGGCCACCTTATGCGAAGAGCTGACTCATTGGAAAAGACTCTGATGCTGGGAGGGATTGGGGGCAGGAGGAGAAGGGGACTCCAGAGGATGAGATGGCTGGATGGCATCACTGACTCGATGGTCGTGAGTCTGAGTGAACTCCGGGAGTTTGGGATGGACAGGGAGGCGTGGCGTGCTGCGATTCATGGGGTCGCAAAGAGTCGGACATGACTGAGCGACTGAACTGAACTGAACTGTATATATATTTCGTATTCACTTATATATTTCTAGTCATTTATAGCTTCTTCTGCCATGTATATATCTCCTAATCATTTCTTAGTCATTTATTGTTCATAATATAACACATTCACCTTAATTTGATCACCCTGTAGCTCAGACAGGATTCTCAACATATTGCTCAAATATTTTCCTCTTTGTTTCTCCAAAAACATAACTCATAAAGGAATTTTTTTTGGTTTTCTCAGTAGGATCCATGTTAATACATTTGAAATAATAAAATGTTTTAAAATTTTTGTATTATTAAATTAATAACTGTTCATTATAGCAATTACCAATAGACAAAGGCTCATAATTTGTTCTTTTAAAAACACATATTACCTGAAAGCTATTATTCAAAAGATAAAATGAATAATCAACGTTAGTAGAAAGAACTGCTATATAATTGCAGGGATGATAAAATTTAGTATCAGTAAGATTTTTTCCATGTCTTAAAGGTAAAAATTGATTTTATTCAATATAAATTAGTTCTGTCAAATTTTAATATGTTTGTTCAATATATGAAAATAATTGCTATATTTTGTGTTTAGAAAATTCATTATTTTTATAGATGTATTTCTTATTACAGTCTTTCTCTAAGTTTCACTTCTTCCTCAATTTAGACATGCTCACAGTTGAAAAAAGAAAAGTGATTGAGACAAAATGAAAATGTTTTTAAATAAACAATTTGCTTTAATTTACTAGGAGTGATTATAACTAGATAACTCTAATCTATGAGATAAGTCAAAATAGCATATTTCAATGAGTGTGTTTATTAAGTTCATTAAAATTAAACTCTGTACAGTGCATTTTAAATGAAGCTATTTATATTCATCTCAAAAATAATATTTTTTAAGTAATACTTTTATCATAATGAAATGGGCTTTTAAAATGGTCTAAGTTTTACCTAAGCATAATGTATCAATAGATTACAATATTTTTATCATGCATATTTCAGCCTATTTATAATATATATTTTTCAGATTTCAGGATATATTTATAAAACAACTGTCCTATAGATTTTCACCTTAAATTACTTAAAACACTTAGATAAATAAACATCAATCACTTTTTTCAGAAAAAAGTATGTTAGTTTTCTATTGTTGCTGTAATGAATTGCTACAAATTTAGTGGATTAAAACAACACAAATGTTTTTTCTTTTATCAATTCTGAAGTCCTAACATTCAGAAGGTGTATTACAGGGCAGAAAACAAGAAGTTGGCATTCTTCTAGATGCTTCAGGGAAAAATCTGTTTCACATTCAGTTTGGATTGTAGTCACATCACCCCAGCATCTGCTTCTTTGGTCACATCGCCTTTTCCTTTCTGTGACTTCTCCTGCCTTCCTTTGAGGATCTTTACGACTACACTGTGTCCGTGGTTAAGTCACTTCAGTCACGTCCGACTCTTTGCGACCCCATAGAGTGTAACCTGCCAGGCTCCACTGTCCATGAGCTTCTCCTGGCAAGAATACTGGAGTTGGTTGCCATTTCCTCCTCCAGGGGATCTTCCCAACCCAGGGATCTAACCTGTGTCTCTTATGTCTCCTGCATTGACAGACAGGTTCTTTGCCACCAGCACCACTACATTGGACACACCCAAATAATCCATGGAAATCTTCTATCAAAATCGTTAAGTAAACCACATAAACACCTCCCCTTTTACCACTTAAGGGGTAATGTAATCTGATTTTAGGGCATGGACAATATGTGGGGATGATTTAGCCTAACACAAAAAACATCTATTTATCTTTTTTAGTGAGGAAATATATAAAGCTGCCATCCAGAAATCAGTAAAATTTTACCTACTCTTTGAAAAAGGAATATTTTTGGAGGCAATAAGCCTGTATGAATTGTACATTGTACAAGATAGAATTCTGTGATAACATTTATTTTTACCCACAAGCATTACTGCCAAAGCACTATTAGTAACCCAAGAAGAGTTTGCTAGATTTATAATTGACATACTTTTGTTCCGTGCTAAATATGTATTATTCTGTTTCATATATTGAAATATGCAGAAAAATAAATGTTTTAATAAAGCAAATGAAGGAAATTCACCCTCAGCTCAGTATACATTGATTTTCAGCTTGAAGGCTATCTTGACCACCAGAAGAACTGTAAAGTGCACTTTAAAAGAGAGCTTATATATAGTATGTGGAATCCATAAAATGCGAGGAAAATACCTTAATCTAGAATTCGGGGATTTTCTACCTCTGCCTATGCTTATCATTCCACTTGGCTTTCAAAGAAAATTATCAGCAAGGTTCTTAAGCAGGTAATATTTCAAATAAGTTAATAAATGTTTATATGAGAATACTCTCAAGGCATTTGGATGCTTTCCTGTTGCACTTCTTAAATATCCCACTTTGCATTATTCTGCTCTGCCTTAGCTACTCTTCTGAGCCCAGAAGATGAATACAATTAATCATATTTCAGAGAATACAGTCCCTATTGTAACTCAGTGACATGATGTTTTTGGTATGAATCAACTGTTAATGTTTGCTCTATTTCAATATTACTATTTGCTCCATACTTGTAGAAGTTAGTATACTAAAGGAGAGAGGGAGAGAATAAATATAGGAGAGACAAAGAGACCTTAAGGAGTTGGTTCACAAGACTGTGAGGGCTGGCAAGTCTCAACCTGCTGGGATGACCATCAGGCTGGAAACTTGGACAGGGTTTGTATTTTACAGTCTTCGGGCATGATTCCCTCTTATTTGGGAAACATCAATTTTTTCTCCAGCAAACTGACTGGATGAGACTCATACATGTCATGGAGGGCAATCTGCTTTACTTACAGTCTACTGATTATAAATGTCAATCACATCTAAACAAGATTTCACAGTAGTAAATGTTTTGCCAAACAACTGGGAAGCAGAGTCTAGTTGAGTTGACACATAAAACTAACCACCAGAGTCAAAAACTAAAATGTCTATAGAATGAAGATGATAATGCCATGGAGGTGGGATATTGAAAGAAGAGGGTTAGCAGGTGGCAGGTCTAGACCAGGAGATCAGAATCTCAGTGCTGAGGAACAAACTTTCCATTCTAATTTCTAAGTGAAAGTAGCCAATCTGGAAAGGCTACCAACTGTGTGATTCCAGTCACAAGACATTCTGGGAAAGGCAAAAGTGTAGAAACAACAAAAAGATCAGTGGTTGTTGGTAGTGGGGAGGGGTAGGAAAAGGGGAGAGATGAATAGGCAGAACTCCGAGAACTTTTAGGGCAGTGAAAACACTATGATGTTATAATGATTATGATGGATATGTAATTATACTTTTATCCAAACCCACAGAGCATACTCAGTATGACTGAACCCTAAGATAAATGATGAGCTTTGGATGATTATGATGTATCAATGTAGGTTCATCCTTATAACAAGGTAAGATTTCTGTGAGTGATATTAATAATGGGCTGGACCCGTGTGTCCCAATGGAACATCAGAATCCTCTGAGGACATGTCCAAAATATAGCTTCCTGGGTCCCACCTCAGCCTCTGGGTCAGGAAGCTGTGTATCTAACAAACTGCCAGGGAGATCCTATTTACAAGTGCCACACCATTGATGTTCATGACCCTGACCGCTAGACCATCTTTTATTAACCAAACAATTATGATTTTTTATCTTAAAAAGAGGCCTGAGGTGGGAGTTAAGGGACCCAGTCCTCAACCCAGCTCTGATGTGGGTTAATTTTGCTGAGAATTTCCCATAAGCACTGAAGCAATTTACAATCTTATCCAAAAGTTCAGTAAAACAACAGGGAAAAAAAAAGTTAAAAAAGCAGGAGGAATTATCGTTCCCCAAATCTATCTGTCTTCCTAGGTGGCACAGTGGTAAAGAATCCATCTGACAGTGCAAGAGATGCAGAGACGTGGGTTTGATTTCCGAGTCAGGAAGATCTCCTCGAGTAGGAAGTGGCAACCGATGCCATCATTCTTACCTGGAAAATTCCACTGATAGAGGAGCCTGATGGCCTGCAGTCCATGTGGTCACAAAGAGTTGGACATGACTGAGCATACATTGATAATAGGGGAGTCTGTGCTTGTGACGGGGCAGAGGCTATATGAGAAATATTTGTACCTTTCTCTCAACTGTGTCATAGATCTTAAAATACTCAAAAAAAGTCACAAACAAACCAAAGAGAGAAGCAAGTGAGTATGGTTTAGACGTAGAAGCACAAATAAGAAGTAAGTAGATCAGTTAGTTGAATAGTACTCCATAGTTTACAGCTTGCTTTTAAATGTATTATTACTTTTAATTATATTATTGAAGCATTCCTAAAATTGAGGTAACTTACTCGTTACTCATTCACACCACACATTACTGAGTGACTGACATGTTCCAGCTCACATGGGAGACAGTAGAGAACAGAGACTCTGCCTTCTTGAAGATTGTTGAGGAACAAACTGACATACTAAGAGAAGAGATGGCAATTAAAAAGCTTTTCTATAATTAAAAACAATCCATCTCCTTTCATAAGGTGTTTTTATTGTTATCATTTCACAGTGTCCTATGTATTTTTGAGCCTATGTATTGTTAGATGAAGAACTGAGATGTACAGATTGTCACATTATAGACAGGCATTCTCAATTTACCAATCACTTTCTGATTTTATCCTCGAGGCCATGCATTGAGATGATTTCAAAATTGACAGAAAAAATTGCCTTAGGGATTCCAATAAAAATGAAAGAATTAGAATTCATTGTGATTATGGTCTATTGAGAATGGTTTAATAGCTAATACAAAATGATGTAGTTGTGGTTCAAGAAATTTTAGCATTTAGTTTTATGTCTGTAAATTTAGGATTATAGCACCAGAGTTTATACACAATTTTGCAGAAATGTCAACATGTTACTTTAAAATATACATACCCTGTGGTTTGGGGAGAAAAAAGTGACCCATGAGATCCATGAGTCCACTTTACCATTTTAAAGATTTAAGAGAAGTATAATTGAAATGTTTCTAGCTTGCATTATATTGAAGGGCAGAAACAAAATTCTCTGGGAATACTTCTGTAAAGTAAAACTTTCTCAATATCTGGATATTATTCTTTATTCTCAATTTTTGCTTAGTTTACAAAAGTGTTAGAAATAAACTAGGGCAGTAAAAAATTAAGGTCAATATAACTACCGGAATAATAAAATTCAATATGTTTTATTTTTTAAATTCAGTTCAGTTCAGTCGCTCAGGCATGGCTGACTCTTTGTGATCTCTTGGACTGCAGCATGCCTGGCCTCTTTGTCCATCACCAACTCCCACAGCTTACTCAAACTCATGTCCATCGAGTCAGTGATGCTATCCAACAATCTCATCCTCTGTTGTACCATTCTTCTCATGATTTAAATCATTCCCAGCATTGGGGGCTTTTCAAATGAGTCAGTACTCCACATCAGGGGGCCAAAGTATTGGAGTTTCAGCTTCAACATCAGTCCTTCAATTGAATATTCAGGACTGACTTCCTTTAGGATGAACTGGTTGGATCTCCTTGCAGTCCAAGGGATTCTCAAGAGTCTTCTCCAATACCACAGTTCAAAAGTAACAATTCTTCAACATTAAGTTTTCTTCATAGGTTAACTCTAACATCCATTCGGACTATTGGGAAAAAAACATAGCTTTGACTAGATGGACCTTTGTTGGCAAAGTAATGTCTCTCCTTTTTAATATGCTTTCTAGGTTTGTTATAGCTTTTCTTCCAAGAAGCAAGTGTCTTTTAATTTCATGGCTACAGTCACCATCTGCAGTGATTTTGGAGCCCCCCAAAAATAAAGTCTGTTATTGTTTCCTTTGTTTCCCAGTCTATTTGACATGAAGTGATGGGACCAGATGCCATGATCTTCGTTTTCTGAATGTTGAGTTTTAAGCCAACTTTTTCACTCTCCGCTTTCACTTTGATCAAGAGGCTTTTTAGTTCTTTTTCACTTTCTGCCATAAGGGTGGTGTCATTTGCATATCTGAGGTTATTGATATTTCTTCCGGCAATCTTGATTCTAGCTTGTGCTTCCTCCAACCCAGAGTTTCTCATGATTCACTCTGCCTATATGTTAAATACGCAGGGTGACAATATATAGCCTTGATGTACTCTTTTTCCTATTTGGAACCAGTCTGTTGTTTCATGTCCAGTTCTTTTTTTTTTTTTTTAAGTCAACAAATATGTATTTCTCCAGTTTCTTTTTTTTCTTTTATTTTTATTATTATTTTTTAATTTAAATTTATTTATTTTAATTGGAGGCTAATTTCTAACTGTTGAATCTTGACCTGCATACAGATTTGTCGGGGGGAAGGTCAGGTGGTGTGGTATTGCCATCTCTTTCAGAATTTTCCAGAGTTGTTGTGATCCACACATTCAAATGTTTTGACATAGTCAATAAAGCATAAGTAGATGTTTTTCTGGAACTCTCTTGCTTTTTCCATGATCTAACGGATATTGGCAATTTGATATCTGGTTCCTCTGCCTTTTCTAAATCCATATTGAACATCTTGAAGTTCACAGTTCACATACTGTTGAAGCCTGGCTTAGAGAATTTTGAGTATTACTTTACTAGTGAGTGAGATGAGTGCAATTGTGTGGTAGTTTGAGCATTCTTTGGCATTGACTTACTTTGGGATTGGAATGAAAACAGACTTTTTTCCAGTTCTGTGGCTACTATGGAGTTTTCCAAGTTTCCTGGCATATTGAGTTCAGCACTTTCATAGCATCATCTTTTAGGATTTGAAATAGCTCAACTGGAATTCCATCACCTCCACTAGCTTGGTTCCTAGTGATGCTTCCTAAGGCCTACTTGACTTCACATTCCAGGATATGTGGCTCTTGGTGACTGATCACACCATCATGGTTATCTGGATCATGAATATCTTTTTTGTATAGTTCTTATGTGTATTCTTGCCACTGCATCTTCATATCTTCTGCTTCTGTTAGGTCCATACCATTTCTGTCCTTTTTGTTGCCCATCTTTGCATGAAATGTTCCCTTCAGTTTTGTTCAGTTCATTTCAGTCACTCAGTAATGTCTGACTCTTTGTGATCCCCTGGCCTGCTGCTCACCAGGCCTCCCTGTCCATCACCAACTCCCAGAGTCTACTCAAACTTATGTCCCTTGAATCGGTGACATCATCCAGCCATCTTATCCTCTGTAATCCCCTTTAGCTCATGCCTTCAATATTTCCCAGCATGAGGGTCTTTTCAGATGAGTTGTCATTTTTAATTTTCTTGAAGAGATCTCTAATCTATCCCATTCTATTGTTTTCCTCTATTTCTTTGCATTGATCACTGAGGAAGGCTTTCTTATCTCTATTCTTGGAACTATTCTTTGGAACTCTGCATTCAAATGGGCATATCTTTCCTTTTCTCCTTTGCCTTTAACTTCCGTTCATTTCTCAGCTATTTGTGAGGCATCCTCAGACAATTATTTTACCTTTTTGCATTTCGTTTTCTTGCGGATGGTCTTGATCCTTATTTGGCAATAAGGAATTCATGATCTTTGCTACAGTCAGCTCCTGGTCTTGATTTTGCTGACTGTATAGAGCTTCTCCATCTTTGGCTGCAAAGAATATAATCAATCTGATTTTGGTATTGACCATCTGGTGATGTCCATGTGTAGAGTCTTCCCTGGTGTTGTTGAAAGAGGATGCTTGCTATGACCAGTGTGTTCTCTTTCCAAAATTCTGTTAGCCTTTGACCACCTTTGTTTTGTACTCCAAGGACAAATTTGCCTGTTACTCCAGGTACCTCTTGACTTCCTACTTTTGGAGGGATCCCCAATAAGGAAGAATAAAAGGACATGCACTCAGCTTCTCCTGTGAGAACTCTAAAATTACAACTCACTGCTGAACAGCCATAGACAGGAGAATGTTTAATCCCACCAAAAAAATTTATCTCATGTCCCAGGATAAAGGAGAGGCCCCAGCAAGACTGTAGGATGGGCAAAATCATGTTTAAAATCATGCAAGAAATTCTCAGAGGGCTCAAACAAACCTTGTGTGCACCAGGACCCAGAGACTCCACAGAGACTGAGCCAGAACTGTGTCTGAGTGTCTCCTGTGGATGTAGGGGTCAGTAGTGGACTGCTGCAGGGGCAGGGGCTCTGGGTGCAGTAGACCTTGGTATGGCATAAGCCCTCTTGGAGGAGGTCACCATTAACCCCACCATTAAGTTGCCAGAACTTACAAAGAATGCTCAAACTACCACACAATTGCACTCATCTCACACGCTAATATAGTAATGCTCAAAATTCTCCAAGCCAGGCTTAAGCAATATATGAACTGTGAACTTCCAGATGCTCAAGCTGGCTTTAGAAAAGGCAGAGGAACCAGAGATCAAATTTCCAACATCCGCTGGATCATGGAAAAAGCAAGAGAGTTCCAGAAAAACATCTCTTTCTATTTCATTGACTATGCCAATGCATTTGACTGTGTGGATCACAATAAACTGTGGAAAATTCTGAAAGAGATGGCAATACCAGACCACCTAACCTGCCTGATGAGAAACCTGTATGCAGGTCAGGAAGCAACAGTTAGAACTGGACATGGAACAACAGACTGGTTCCAAATAGGAAAAGGAGTTTGTCAAAGCTGTATATTGTCACCCTGCTTACTTAACTTTATATGCAACTACATCTGGATGAAAGTGAAAGTGGAGAGTGAAAAAGTTAGCTTAAAGCTCAACATTCAGAAAACGAAGATCGTGGCATCCGGTCCCACCACTTCATGGGAAATAGATGGGGAAACAGTGGAAACAGTGTCAAACTTTATTTTTCTGGGCTCCAAAATCACTGCAGATGGTGACTGCAGCCATGAAATTAAAAGACACTTACTCCTTGGAAGGAAAGTTATGACCAACCTAGATAGATGTTCAAAAGCAGAGACATTACTTTGCCAACAAAGGTTCATCTAGTCAAGGCTATGGTTTTTCCTGTGGTCATGTATGGATGTGAGAGTTGGACTGTGAAGAAGGCTGAGCGCCGAAGAATTGATGCTTTTGAACTGTAGTGTTGGAGAAGCTCTTGAGAGTCCCTTGGACTGCAAGGAGATCCAACCAGTCCATTCCAAAGGAGATCGGCCCTGGGATTTCTTTGGAAGGAATGATGCTAAAGCTGAAACTCTAGTACTTTGGCCACCTCATGCGAAGAGTTGACTCATTGGAAAAGACTCTGATGCTGGGAGGGATTGAGGGCAGGAGGAGAAGGGGATGACAGAGGATGAGATGGCTGGATGGCATCACTGACTCAATGGACGTGAGTCTGAGTGAACACCGGGAGTTGGTGATGGACAGGGAGGCCTGGCGTGCTGTGATTCATGGGGTCACAAAGAGTAGGACACGACTGAGCGACTGATCTGATCTGATCTAATATGACATCATGAGAAACACTGGGCTGGATGAAGCGCAAGCTGGAATCAAGATTGCGGGAGAAATATCAATAACCTCAGATATGCAGATGACACCACCCTTTTGGCAGAAAGTGAAGAAGAACTAAAGAGCCTCTTGATGAAAGTGAAAGAGGAGAGTGGAAAAGTTGGCTTAAAACTCAACATTCAGAAAACCAACACCATGGCATCTGGGCCCATCAGTTCATGGCAAATAGATGGGGAAACAGTGGCTGACTTTATTTTTTTTGGTCTCCAAAACCACTGCAGTTGGTAACTGCAGCTATGAAATTAAAAGACGCTTACTCTTTGGAAGGAACTACTAACTACTAAGGATTCCTTCAGTTGTGTCCGACTCTTTGCGACCCTGTGGACTGTAGCCCACCAGGCTCCTCTGTCCATGGGATTCTCCAGTTATGCCCAAACCAGAGACATTACTTTGCCAACAAAGGTCCGTCTAGTCAAGGCTATGGTTTTTCCATTAGTCATGTATGGATGTGAGAGTTGGACTATTAAGAAAGCTGAGCAACAAAGAATTGATGCTTTTGAACTGTGGTGTTGGAGAAGACTCTTGAGAGTCCCTTGGACAGCAAGGAGATCCAACCAGTCCATCCTAAAGGAGCCCAGTCCTGAGTGTTCATTGGAAGGACTGATGTTGAAACTGAAACTCCAATACTTTGGCTACCTGATGCAAAGAGCTGATTCACTTGAAAAGACCCTGATGCTGGGAAAGATTGAAGGCGAGAGGAGAAGTGGATGACAGAGGATGAGATGGTTGCATGGCATCACTGACTCAATGGACATGAGTTTGAGTAAACTCCAGGAGTTGGTGATGGACATGGAGGCCTGTCGTGCTGCAGTCCATGGGGTCACAAAGAGTCAGATATGACTAAGCAACTGAACTGAACTGAACTGAACACAGGACTGGGAAAAAGACTCATGGAGTGCACAAACAAAAGCTTGTACACACCATGATCCAGAAGAATGGAGCAGTGACCCCACAAGCGACTGAAGCAGGCTTTCCTGTTAGTTTCCAGGATTCTCTGCAGAGGCATGGATCAGCAGTGGCCTGCTGCAGGGATAGAGGCATTGAGTGAAGCAGTATCTTTTACACCCAATGATAAATCTGACTTTGGAAAAATACTTGACTTTTTGTAATTATTTTTCTCCAACTTAAAGGACTAATGTTAGAGCTAAACTTTAAAATATAATTTGTTCTGTTACTCAGACTATGTAATTTCTATTATTTCATCTTCTAGTTTATTTTGTCTTTCTATTATTTTGTCTCCTTCAAATCCTTTTCTCTGTATCCTTAATTCCACTGTTGAGCCCATTCATTGAGTTTTAATTCAGTTGGTAGTTTGGGTTTCTTATTTTTGTTTTTGCTTTCTCTTTAGTTGCATAATTTGGTTCTCCTCTATGTGTTCTATTTATTTGATGAGATTTTCTATTTCTTTGGTGGTGTTTCTATTTTTTTTTTCAAGCTGTTCATAATTCCTGTTAAAACATTGTTATCATGGCTGCCTTATTTATCTTTTTCAGATCATTCTAACATCACTCATCTCAGTATTGGCATCTTGTTGAGATCTCCCTGTTTATTGATATAAGAGACGATTTCCATTTCAAACTTGAACCATTTCATATTATGAGACTCTGGGTCTTAATTACATCTTTGTTTTCACTGGATTTCTCTGACACCATGCCAACAGGGGCAGGAAACTACCTTCTCAGAAGTCTTCAAGGAAACAGAAACCATTGATTATCCACTGTATTTCCCATACAAGCACATGTTTGTGCACTGGAGCCAGTCAGAAAATGTGTTATGTGAATGAGTGAAGGATGAGCTATTCAACTATAAGGAACATTCAGATAATTAAACTGAATGTCAAGTGGAGGTAGAAGCCCAGTTTTTCCAATTAACATCTTCTACCACCCTGTTATGGGAACAGGGTGGCACTCTTCAAAACTTCTAGAATAGGACGAGGGTTACAGCTTTTCATATGGTCTCCACAGACACTGTGGTGAAGGACTCCTCATTACAAGTGAGCAACAATGAAGGCCTTGATCATTGGACTAGGGCTCCTCTGATATCACCCCAGTGGGGGAGAGAGGAGGGGACACCTTGTGACTGCCAAATGGAAACCCAGGCTCCTCATATAGCCTCTACTGACAAGAGGAAATGGTGGCCTCATGATCAGCTGTCAGGGATGAAAAGTCCAGGCTTTCTCCTTGGCCTTCTCTGACATTACCATCTCCTCTCCTAATGTTGGGAAACCTCATTACAACCTTGCAAAGGTGGAGATCTGACTCTCCACTCGACCTTTGCTGGCACTGCATAACCACAGCTTTCCCTGTGGTGTTTGCCTGGAATACAAAGATAATTGTTTCATTAAGCTGAACCCTTTCCTGATCCTTTGGTGAGAGACAGCAGGCTTCTGTTTGGAATTTTGCTGGTCAGTGCCTGTCGAAGGTTCTAGGTTGCAGATCTTCAGCTCTGAGGATCCCAAGGTCTCAAGCCAGTCTGCCTTCTCTTCTTATGTTTATTTTTTATATAATGTCCAGGAATTTTAGTTTATTGTAGGTAGAAATAGGGAAAAATTGATCTTTCTCTTGATTTATTTTTATATTTTGATGTATTGTTGTTAGTGTGATAAGTACATTTTAATCTATTTTTTCTCTGGTCTGTGTTGCCAGTCTTTATGGGTCCACCTTTGCTTGTATGCAGAATGACAGAAATTTTTAGTTCTGTGAAATTATTAAATCTTGACAAAAAAACAAATGCTTGTTTGGCCCACCCCAAGGCGATCATATGGGGATAATGTATCTGGCTATCAAACAATAAAGCAGGGGCCTGTGATTAATATGAATATATTTTCATGCAACTCTATGAGAAATAAGCTGAAAACATTAAATTTTGGTGGTCTATTATTAGGAAAAACAAAAGTAAATTGCTCATATCATAAAGTATTTGCTTTTACCAGAGTTGTAAAAATCTAAAATTAAAGAAAAAATAAAAAAACTTACTTATATAATATAAAGGAAAAATGATTTTCATATTTCAAATAAGATAATAATGAATTTCTTTATCAAAGCCCTCAGCAAAAGACTCTGAAATGTTTTCAAGGAGAATCTCATTAGCAGTATAAGAGTTTAGGGAAAACATATTCAAAGCCAGTCAGCCCAGATAATAGATTCTCATGCCTAAAGTAAACTGTGATATCAATTGCAAAAACAAAAGCAAAGCTGCTGGCCTGCACTCACACATGGAAAAGTCTGGTTCTTTACAGCCACTTGAAATATTTGCCCAAATTTGATAGTCTTATGATTCATAAGCCAAGTTGCATCTGGGTTAGACACTCACTTATGTATCTTTCACATCATAAATAAATTTTCAATCAAGATTTTTTCTAAAGATCAGATTATAAAATAGCCTTGATGCATATTCAGAATAAAATATGGTCTCTTAGTAACCTGAAAGTGTCAAGGCAAAAATAGTCAAGAAAAGAGGCTAAAGTTGTTTCAAAATGTTAAGCATGCATACTAGACTTTTAATCAAGAAAAAGTGGTTTAAGTTCTAGTTCTGTCATTGAATGAAGTCACTTAGCTATTCTAAGATTCCTGCTTCTATTTGGAAGAATAGTTTTTACTGTTATATATTGCAAATTGTTATCAGTCATGTCCAGTATGTCTCGGAGATCCAGTGAGAAGACCAAATAAGTTAATTTATTTTGTTTGAATACATAAATATATTTTCTCAAACAGATAAATATTATTTGCTCCTTACATGATGGACACTGGAAAATCAGAAGCCAGGTGAGCACAATCTGGGCTCTCAAGGTGATTTTAGTGTCAGAGGCAGTAATGTCAAGAGATGAAGGCTTCTCAGGAGGGTAGCACCCCACTCTAGGGGTAAATAGAGGAAACGATCTTCTATATAAGAGTAGGTTTATGGGGAAGATTAAGGCCCACAGTCTTTCTAAATATGGTGCAAAGTGCGAGTATACTTTTTCTTGAGAATGATCCCATAGCTTTTACCTGAAGAGCAAAATGTCACCAACTCCCAGCATGTCAGGAACTATTGCCTTAAAGGAAGAGTAGGATTTAACCTGAGCAGAGGGTGGGCTAGTGAGGTGTCGTAGGCAGAGGACCAACATGAGCAAAGATCCAAAGAATTAGAAATAGAGCTAGTGGGAAGCTATTGTATAACACAGGTAGCACAGCTCGGTGCTCTGTGATGACCTAGAAGGATGGGATGGGAAGCTGGGAAGGAGGCTCAAGAGAGGGGAAATATGTGTTATATGGCTAATTCATGTTGTTGTACAGCAGAAACTAACACAACATTGTAAAGCAATTATATTCCAATTAAAAAAGGAAATAGGTCCCAGAGCACAATGTGTTTATCTTTAAGAGGAGACTTTTTCTTATCATCAAAAAGGGAGATATTTAAAAGTTTTAAAGTAGAAAAAAATTCAGATTTAGAATTAGAAAAATCTTTCTGACAGTTGCATGGATGATGAATCCAACAACTAAACTAGAGGAAGAAGAAACCTAATATTCTATTCCAGAACAGAGAGGGTGATGGCTGTTATTAAAGCAGTGTGAGCAGGAGAGGAAAGGAAGAGATGGATTTCATAAAAATTTAGAAAATGACCAACATTGATATGATTGATAAAATTAATTTACTGAAATGTTTAAAAATCTATATAACAGTGAAGCTTCCAACAGAGTTTCTCTCTTCTCTATGGAAGAACAGAGGTTCTATTTTTTGGATGGTTTCACTAGAAAACAGAACCTGAGGCGAAGCTTATATGCAAAGATTTTACTGGGCCCCTAGGCAAGGAAGACAATAATGAGAGGCAATTACTTGGAGGAAAAGCAAATACAAAGTGATGAGCTATTAAACAAGCCCTGGCCTCTTGGAAACATTACTGGTTGATCAGTCATGTGGCATGCATGGGAATACTGCACCTCAAACACCTGCCAGTGGGGAGGACAAGGCACTTACTCTCTCTTTCCGATCATCTGCTTTTTGTTGCCCACAGCTTTTCCCATGGAGCATTAACTCTCCTGTTCTTCCAAGAGTGTTACCCGGACACTACAGTCTGATGCTGGAGACTTCAGATGCAGAATGAGGCACTTCGTGTAAGTCCAAATGTGTTGGGAATTGTTAGAGTTTCCTTGAAGCCTGGTAGGTGTAGCCTGGGTACTGGAGTTTCTTGGGATCCGCCAGCAGACATGATGGACTTCAGACAACTACTGGGCTTAAGAGATGCAGCAGATTACCTCTCATATAGGTCACTGGTGGCTGGACAAGATCTGGATCTCTCCTCTTCTTTTCTCTCATCTCCTCCCTATCTACACCTTCAACCCCCAATCTCTCCTTTTCTCTGCTAGGTAGTTAGAAAGGGAAAAGGAGTCCAGAAAGGTGGTGGCTAAAAGACAAAGAAGGGAAAACCCTGCAAAAATAGAACAAAGGAAGGTCTGAGGACCAGAGTGAGAACCCCAGGTGAAAGAAAGAGCCCTCCTGGCTAGCCCAATTTACATATGACAGGCTTGGGGTGGGGGATGGGGACATAAAAAGAGGAGCCAAAATTGAGCCTCTGGCCTCTCTTCTCTTCACATCTTTTGGATCAGTCCGCCCTCATGCATCAAGGATGTATTTTTCTTTGCTTGCCAAATAAAACAACTGTAACACTGGTCCATCCGTTGCTTCAATTTTTTGCTGCAGCGAGACAGAACCGAGGAAATTACAAACTTCCCCAACAAAAATGGTGCCCTGACTCAGATTTAACCTGGCTGAAACAACCTCTGCTTGGCCCCTTTGAGGCTGAGGCCAAGCACAGCAAAAGCCCAACTTAGAGAAAGTTCCCACCATGGAAGCTGAACATGAAGAAAATCCAGCGCAGTCGAAGTGACAAGAAGCCCAACATGCTGGAAACCAGGACAACAAAAACAAACTCATCAGAAAGCTCACACGGTTCAGTCTCTGTTTCCAGGAGACCTCCGGTTAAGGTAGGAAGTCCTCACTCCTATGGTTGGAAGGACATTTGGCTAACAAAATCTTAATTCCTTTACAATCTCTCACTTCTTGTTTCCTCAACCCCCTCCCCCCAATAGGTGAACAGCAGTGGGTGCAATTGAGGGACTCTGGAGAGGCTACTCCCCAGTGTGTCCCAAAGGTTCCACTATCTTCTGCCCTCTTGTAGCTGTTGCCCAAGTGGGTGCGGGTTCTTCTGTCCTTAACTTCCTTTGTGCCAAGGATCAGGCCAATGAAAACTGTGAGCACAGGTCAGGTATTTAGCAGATTTTCTGGGAGGTTATAAAGGGGATTCCTCAGCACATTTTTCCCACTGATTTTTCCTCCTTTAGCTCCTCTCTCCATCTATGCCACTGCTTACAAAGTATTGGGCAAGTCATCATCTTCCCATTTCTGAAAGTTGTGCTTGAAATCGTTTATCTAAGATTGGGACTCAAACCCACGTGGCAGGGATTCTGTGCTATGCTGAGTCACTCAGTAGTATCAGACTGGGACTTGAGCCCGACAAAAACCCAAGGTGCCTGGTTTTAGGACCTAATGAAGTTCAGGCTCTTGATGTCTCATTGCAAAATTTCGGTGAAAGACACAGCAATAGGTAAGAGTTGGATTTGTTCAGATTTGGAGAGAGGCACACTCCAGGAGTGTGGGCCATCACAGAGGGGAGTCCAGCGGCCATGGAATGTGGTATGGTTAGTTTTCAATAGCTGGGTGATTTCACGTGCTAATGAGTGGGAGGTTCATTCCAACAATTGGGGAACCATCCACTCCTTGGTCTTTTGACAGTGCCTTGAAACTGTCCTGGCACCTCTGGGTGTGTCATTAGCTAACAGATCAAGAATTAAGGTTTAGTTAAATTTGACTTGTCTGACATTTTGAACGCATTTGATTTTATTCAGTTTATATTATGCCCCTGGGCTATGTCATTCTTTCAAAAGTTGTGCCCTATCCCTTACCTCCTGTTTCATGCTCTTTTCCTGAGCCCTGTCTGGGCCCACAATGTTTCCTCTACAATCTTCTGGAGGGACAACCAGAAAATAGCTGGTCCTTGAGAGAAAAATACTGTATAATATCCAATCCCTCTAGATATTCAAGCCCTCATCTTCCAGGTTTCCTACAACGTATGCAACAACAGCATTTCTCAGTGAACCCTCTAGGGCAGGTGACAGGTACACAATGCCTGCTAGAAGTCCATCTGTTGGTGGCATCACGTCAAGGGCAATTGGGCTTCCAGGGATGTTTGCCACTTTAGGAATTAGCCCTGCAGGCTGCTTGGGCCCAAACCCTTACCACCCTTCTCCTAAAATTACAAACCTACCCCCAGATCAAATCTTCAGTCCACTTTTGTGGAACATCTGGCTTTTTTGCCTCTCACCAATTTGTTCTTAAGCTATTTACTAACTCCTAGAATCAGGACCCTGACCCTTTGTAGGCAACATCACTCCATCCCGTTTATTATTAAAATAATCTTAATGCCTCTAACAGGACCAGATAACCTATTCCTTTGTCATTACTTCTGCTATCACCTAAAATGGGTCTATGACAATGAAATATTTACATTGGAAACACCCTAAGCTGTTCTTATGGAGGACTAGCGGAAGAAATTGGTGACTTACTTTCCCTTAGAGCAATAAGAAGATAAACCATATGGCTGTTTCACCAGGATCCCAGTCTCAGGCCACAGACTTGGATTGCTTTACATCATGGTATTTATTCCCATCTGCGGTGGACAAACCAGCAATGAGTGCAGATTACAACCCCTTAATCCTATGCAGCACTGGTCATGCTGGAGACATTGGGGATGACTAACTCCAGTCCCGGGGTCCCAGGAGGTCAACTTGCCTTGACCTGCCTAGGAATCTGGTCCTCAGAAGGTTGTCACGCCTCAACCTGCTCAGGGATCTGCCAGTCCAGGAGTCCCCAGGAAGTCGACATGCCTCGACCTGCCCAGGGACCCAATTCTCGGAAGGCCAACCTGCCTTGACCTGCCCGGTGATTCAGTCTCCGGAGGCTGTCACACCTCAGCCTTCCTGGGGGTCTGCACCCTGACCCAGGGATGCCTGGCTCTCAGGTTTCAACAATACTGGGTAGGTTAAGTCTCAAATAGACTTACCCCTAAGGAAGTCCACACATAATAATAGAAGGAGGCCTATTAGTTTTTGTTTTCTTTTTTCTTTTCATCCCTGTTATCACTGTCTTTCAGATGGGAAATAACCAATCCACTTCCCAACAGATGCCCTTGAGATGCATCCTTGATAACTGGAAGATTTTTCATCCTCTAACTCTAAGGAGAAGTTGCTTAAAATTCCTTTGTGCCAGTGTGTTGCCACAGTATCCTCTGGGGGACAAGGAACACTGGCCTGAGGATGCGAGTTTAAATTACAACACCATCCTTCAGCTAGACTTATTCTGAAAAAGATGAGGGAAATAGACAAAGATCCCCTATGTCCAAATTTTCTTCTGACTAAGATATATGAAGGAACTCTATCTTAAGTATGGGATTGTTGTATGTCTTAAAAGTAAGCCTACAAAGCAAATGGTGTTAGGCACAGACAACCAAGAGAAGGAAGTCCCCCATGCAGGCTTACCTCCCATGGCTCCCGAGTTGCCTGGTGCTTCTTTCCTGTATCCAAAAGTGCCTCCTTATCTGGGAGCACCCCCTCCACAAAAGCCAAATCAAGTAGGTACCTTAGTTGAAACTGGAGGAGAATTCAGACCAGCCGAAGCCCATAAGCCCTTCTCCCTCTTAGAACTAAGACAAATCCAATAAGACCTGGGAAGCTATACAGATGACCCAGGCAAATATATAGATACACTCCAACACACTATCTTGGCCTTTGACTTGATGCAGAAGGACACCATGGTCATATTTAGTCAAACTTCATCTGACCCTGAGCATGCTAGGGTCTTAAAGGAAACCCGAAGCTATGTTACAGGACTTCACATTTCAAGTGATAAATACCCAGTAGGGGAAACTGTGGTCCCCTCCTCAGATCCTAATTGGAATTGTAATGACCCTGAGCATATAATGAGAAAGGGATCATTTTCTGATCTGTGTAAAGGCAGGACTAAAAGTAGCCCAGCAAAAAGTAATCAGCTATGCCTGGCTCTCAGCAATAACTCAGGAGCCCAACAAGAACCCCATTGCCTTTCTGGAAAAGCTAAAAGAGGCCCTCCAAAAGTTTACCAATCTGGACTTAGACTCTTACGAGGGACAGGTGATTCTAAAGGACAAATTCCTGTCCCAGTGTGCATCGGACATCAGGATAAAGTTACAACTGCTACAGCAGCAGGATCCTGCTACCTCTTTAGATGAGATGTTCCAGACAGCCACCAATACCTTTTATAACAGAGAACAGGAGAGGGAAGCCAAGGCCCAGGAGAGGAAGAGAAGGAAAGAGACAAAGCATGCCCTGATCTAGCTGCCCTCCTGGGAAGCCCTATGGAAAAACCTGAGTCCTTAAAAGACAAGGCACGAGCAAATGTCTAATCTGTAGACAGGTGGGGCATTGGGCAAAAGAGTCTCCAAACCATGGCAAGTCTCCTAAAATGGCTTGCTACAAATGCCATCAATTGGGACATTGAGTGGCACTCTGCCCTGGGGACCCAGGAGCCTCAAGATCAAGTGTCAAGCCTTCCCTCATGATAGTTCAACAGGACTGAAGCAGCCCACTTCAGCCAGCCCACCTGTCACCATCATGAGGCTAGAGCCAAGGATGCAACTGCATGTGGCAGGTAGGCCCAAGAATTTCTTAGTTAACACAGGAGCTACCTACTCTGTCCTGCCTTCCTACTCTGGAGCCTTCTCCTCCCAAATCTGTACCTTTTGGGGTGCTACAGGAAAAACAGTTACAAAAAGATTCACCCAAGCACTTCTTTGTTGCTGGGAAAGACAAATATTTTCCCACCAGTTTCTGGTGGTCCCTGAGTGTCCTACTCCCTTATTGGAAAGAGATAAACTCACTAAACTGGGGACCACCCTTTTGATAGGAAGCTTTTTAGCCCCTGAAGTCCTACAGCTTCTGGTTACTACTGAGGAACCCATTATACCCTCTCCAATAGGGAGGGACCAAATACTATGAGAGAACAAAATTAACTCCCAGGTATGGGGCCAGGGGACTCCTGGATGAGCCCACCAAGCTGAACCAGTTGTCCTTGTCCTCCGAGATCCCACTCAGTTTCCAAACTGAAAAGTACCCCCTCAGAAGAGAAGTTCAGAAAGGACTACAGCCTCTAATAAATAAATTCCTTGCCTGTGGGCTATTGGTTACCACCAATTCTCAATGTAACACCCCGATCCTCCCTGTAAAGAAAAAGGACAGGACCTGGCAAATGGTTCAAGATCTCTGGGTCATAAATGAAGCTGTAGTCCCCCCACTCCTTCCCACAGTACCCAATCTGTATGTAGTCTTGGGAGAAATTCCACCCAGTGCAAAGTGGTTTACAGTCCTTGATCTCACAGATGCATTCTTTTGCATACCACTGGCTAAAGAATCCCAATCTTTTTGCCTTCTAGTGGGAAGCTCCAGGAGAAAAACACCAACAGATGACTTGGACAGAGGTTCAGAGATAGTCCCCACCTGTCTGGGCAGGCTTTTAACTGGGATCTCCTAGACCTGGACCTGAGACCTAATGAGAAAATATTAAAATATGTACATGACCTATTAATCTGCTCTCCAGATGAGATAAATGCCCAACAACCTGCAATTCAAGTTCTAAACTTCTTAGCAGAGAAGGGATTATAGTCTCTCATGCTAAGGTGCAGATGGTCGAGACAAAGAGCACTTACCTGGGAGTTCAGATTACACATGGGTCCAGGAGGCTGTCCTCTGATAGAGTCCAAGGAATCCTCCAGTTGTGCTCCCCCATGACTCAAAAACAATTGCGAGCTTTCCTTAGGCTAACTGGATATTGTAGAATCTGGATACCCAACTATGGGCTAATTGTCCAGCCCTTATGTGAAAGCTTGAAGGGATAGGATGATTCAATCCCACTGATGTGGGGAACTCCTCAAAACAAGGCAGAGGCTACACTAAAACAAGCCTTAACTCAAGCTCCTACCTTGAGGTTGCCAGACTCAGAAAAAGCATTCCAAATTTATGTCCATGAAAAGGAAGTAATAACCTTGGGAGTGTTAACTCAAAGGTTGGGACCTGAGCCCTAGCCTGTAGCTTACTTATCCAAGAGGGTCAACCCAACCGCCCAAGGCTGGCTTCCCTGCTTTCAGCATCTTGCAGCTATTACAATCCTGATAGATGATGCTTTAAAATTCTTTTTGGGGGGCAAACTAACTATTTTTACCAGCCACCAAGTGAAACAATTCCTAAATGAGAGGCCATTTATGGATGTTTGACTAAAGAATCCTCAGATATCAAGTAGTGTTGATGGAAAATCCAGGCCTGACTGTATCCCCTTGTGAGGTTCTTAACCCAGCCACCCTCCTGCCTACTCCTGGGGGCTCTCTCCCCTTTCACTCTTGCCTAGAAACCTTGGACCACCAGACAAAACCCCGAGAGGGAGTGTCAGAAGATCCTCTGACCAATCCTGAGGAAATCTGGTACACTGATGGAAGCAGCTTTGTCTTGGATGGAAAAAGAAGAGCCAAATATGCAGTAGTCTCCAATTTTGAGCCAATAGAGGCTTAACCTTTTGACACCATGTACTTCAGCCCACTTAGCTGAGCTCATAGCCCTGACTCGAGCTTTAGAGCTAGGAAAAGGAAAAGGAGTAGCCATTTACACTGACTTCAAGTATGCCTTTCTGGTACAACATGCACATGCTGCTAGCTGGAAAGAAAGAGGCCACTTGACCACCTGAGGGTCCCCAACCAAATATGGTGATCAAATCCTTTGGCTCGTGGAGACAGTTCATCTACCAACTGAGGTTTCAGTCTCCCATTGTAAATGACACCAAAAAGGGAGCATGGAAGTGGCATGAGGGAACCTGGCAGCTAAGAGAGCAGCATTACAGAAGAATGGCCTGACAGGGGATTCTACCTTAGTTCCACAGGCTAATTTGTCAGAAACTCCTTCATATACTAAACGTGAGACTTAAAGCCAAGAGTAGGGGCTTTCAAGATGATTATATGGGGTAGTTCCAAAAGGAGGGACTCCTTTTTCTGCCTGGGAACCTTCAATGGAAGTTGGCTAACTGATTACATGCCACCACTCACTTAGGGGAGAAGGCCCTCCAAAGATTACTACAAAGGACTTTCAGAGGAATAGGCCTTCAAATGACTATAAGGCAAGAGATCTCCTCTTGTCCCACTTACCAATTAGAAAACCTCCAAGGAACTCAAAGACCCTAACTGGCTCAGCGCATCCAATGAAATAAGACCTATCCAGGAGAGGTAGGCAGATGGACTGGCAGATGGGCTTCATCCAGATGCCAGTTTTTCAAGGGTATAAACACCTGTTAGTCATGATAGATAACATTAACAGGAAGGATTGAAGGCTTTCCAACCTGGACTGAGAAGGCTGAGGAGGTGGTAAAAAAAAAAAAAAAAAAAACTGCTGCATGAAATCATTCCAAGGTTTGGTCTGCCCAGGTCATTACAAAGTGACAATGGGACATCATTTAGTTCTAAAGTCACCCAAGAGGTCTCTATAATTCAGTTCAGTTCAGTTCAGTCACTCAGTCGTGTCTGACTCTGTGACCCCATGAATCGCAGCACGCCAGCCTCGCTGTCCATCACCAACTCCCAGAATTCACTCAGACTCACGTCCATTGAGTCAGTGATGCCATCCAGCCATCTCATCCTCTGGCGTCCCCTTCTCCTCCTGCCCCCAATCCCTCCCAGCATCAGAGTCTTTCCAATGAGTCAAGTCTTCTCATGAGATGGCCAAAGTACTGGAGTTTCAGCTTTAGCATCATTCCTTCCAAAGAAATCCCAGGGCTGATCTCCTTCAGAATGGACTGGTTGGATCTCCCTGCAGTCCAAGGGACTCTCATGAGTCTTCTCCAACACCACAGTTCAAAAGCATCCATTCTTCGGCGCTCAGCTTTCTTCACAGTCCAACTCTCACATCCATACATGACCACATGAAAAACCATAGCCTTGACTAGACGAACCTTTGTTGGCAAAGTAATGTCTCTGCTTTTGAATATGCTATCTAGGTTGGTCATAACTTTCCTTCCAAGGAGTAAGAGTCTTTTAATTTCATGGCTGCAGTCACCATCTGCAGTGATTTTGGAGCCTCAAAAAATAAAGTCTGACACTGTTTCCACTGTTTCCCCATCTATTTCCCATGAAGTGATGGGACAAGATGCCATGATCTTCGTTTTCTGAATGTTGAGCTTTAAGCCAACTTTTTCACTCTCCTCTTTCACTTTCATCAAGAGGCTTTTGAGTTCTTTTTCACTTTCTGCCATAAGGCTGGTGTCATCTGCGTATCTGAGGTTATTGATATTTCAGCCAGCAATCTTGATTCCAGCTTGTGCTTCTTCCAGCCCAGCATTTCTCATGATGTACTCTGCATATAAGTTAAATAAGTAGGGTGACAATATACAGCCTTGATGTACTCCTTTTCCTATTTGGAACTGGTCTGTTGTTCCATGTCCAGTTCTAACTGTTGCTTCCTGACCTGCATATAGGTTTCTCAGTAGTCAGGTCAGGTGGTCTGGTATTCCCATCTCTTTCAGAATTTTTCGCAGTTTATTGTGATCCACACAGTCAAAGGATTTGGCATAGTCAATAAAGCAGAAAGAGATGTTTTTCTGGAACTCTTTTGCTTTTTCCATGACCCAGTGGATGTTGGCAATTTGATCTCTGGTTCCTCTGCCTTTTCTAAAACCAGCTTGAATATCTGGAAGTTCACAGTTCATGTATTGTTGAAGCCTGTCTTGGAGAATTTTGATCATTACTTTACTAGGGTGTGAGATGAGTGCAATTGTGTGGCAGTTGGAGCATTCTTTGGCATTGCCTTTCTTTGGGATAGGAATGAAAGCTGACCTTTTCCAGTTCTGTGGCCACTGCTGAATTTTCCAAATTTGCTGGCATATTGAGTGCAGCACTTTCACAGCATCATCTTTCAGGATTTGAAATAGCTCAACTAGAATTCCATCACCTCCACTAGTTTTGTTCGTAGTGATGCTTTCTAAGGCCCACTTGACTTCACATTCTAGGATGTCTGGCTCTAGGTCAGTGATCACACCATCGTGATTATCTGGGTCTTGAAGATCTTTTTTGTACAGTTCTTCTGTGTATTCTGCCACCTTTTCTTAATCTCTTCTGCTTCTGTTAGGTCCATACCATTTCTGTCCTTTATCGAGCCCATCTTTGCATAAAGTGTTCCCTTGGTATTTCTAATGTTCTTGAAGAGATCTCTCATCTTTCCCATTCTGTTGTTTTCCTCTATTTCTTTGCACTCATCTCTGAGGAAGTCTTTCTTATCTCTTCTTGCTATTCTTTGGAACTCTGCATTCAGATGCTTATATCTTTCCTTTTCTCCTTTGCTTTTCGGTTTTCTTCTTTTCACAGCTATTTGTAAGGCCTCCTCAGATAGCTATTTTGCTTTTTTGCATTTCTTTTCCATGGGGATGGTCTTGATCCCTGTGTCCTGTACAATGTCATGAACCTCTGTCCATAGTTCATCAAGCACTCTATCAGATCTAGTCCCTTAAATCTATTTCTCACTTCCACTTTATAATCATAAGGGGATTTGATTTAGGTCATACCTGAATGGTCTTGCAGTTTTCCCTACTTTCTTCAATTTAAGTCTGAATTTGGCAATAAGGATTTCATGATCTGAGCCACAGTCAGCTTCTGGTCTTGTTTTTGTTGACTGTATAGAGCTTCTCCATCTTTGGCTGCAAAGAATATAATCAGTCTGATTTCAGTGTTGACCATCTGGTGATGTCCATGTGCGTTGGGCATTACTTATTATATCCATTGTGCCTGGAAGCATCAGTCTTCAGGAAGATTAGAAAGAGCCAACCATTTCTTAAAATCAGTGATAAAAAAGATAACCCAGGAGACGTCCCTGGGAAGGAAAGAGGCTTTACCAATAGCTTTCCTCTGTACCCGTATTTCCCCTAAGGAACAGGTTAGCCTTAGTCCTTATGAGACGCTATATGGGAGCCCTTTTGTTTATGTCAGTGACCTCTTTCTAGATCCCTCCAGTCTTATACTATGGCCATTGAGCAATTCCAACAGAATATATGCTTGTGGGGTATCAAAAAGGACCCACAAGTTTCTAAAAGCCACCACTATGTTTTCCAGGGGATCAAGTCATAATGAAAGTCTGGAAAGATGGGTCACCAAAGGCTCAACTCCAGCCCACGTGGAAGGGCCCCTACCCTGTAATACTTTCTACCCCCATAGCAGTCAAGGTAATAGGACATGACCCCTGGATTTACCACTCATGAGTCAAGCCATGGAAAAAAATAGAGGAGGACATTTGATACATCTGTGAGCCCCTGGGAGGTCCCAGATATCTATTCAGAACTACAAATCAGTGTCATTCTAATGAAACCCCCAAAATTAGTTTTCTGGGGATAAGGATAGCTCTAAAGAGGTAACACAGCTTGGCAGGAGTTGTACTCCAAAATAGACAGGAGATAGATATCCTGATCGCTGAACAAGGATGGACTGGAGCCATCTGGAATGAGATATGTTTTTTCTGGGTAAATACTTCCAGCTAAGTTAAAGAATGTCTCACAGTCCTTAAGAAAAACATTCAGATCCTATAGGATCTCAAAGAATGAGCTGGAGAGTTCTTGGGGTGACTACAACCTCTCTTTGGAGGATATGTCTCCCAGCAATGAGGAATTTCGAGTTGGCCAATGCCCCTACTAATCCATGTTATCATCATATTGATGCTGTTTATGATTGCTCCATGTATTACCAATTGTCTAACCCATTTTGTCTCTGCCCAGGTCAACAAGCTACAACATGCAGTGCCAGTTCAGCAAGGATATATAAAACTATACCCGACCATGGAAATTATCACTCACCCTTAGATGGACACTGCTATAAGGACTCTTAGGCTTGAGACTAGCAAGAGAGGGAGGTCCAATGCCCCTCGCCATCCCAGTTCAGCAGGAAGTAGCCAGAGAGACCTTTATACCCCTCTACCCAAAGAATTGGGCCTCCCATCTCTTGAGGAGGGGAATGTTAGGTAGTTGTAATAGGAAAAAAAAGGAGTCCAGAAAGGGCTAAAAGTGGGGCCTAAAAGAAAAAGGGAAAAGCCTGCAAAAATAGGACAAAGGAAGGTCTGAGGACTGGAGTGAGAACCTCAGGTGAAACAAACAGCCCTCCTGGTTAGCCCAATTTACATAGGGCAGGCTCAGGGGAAGGAGAAAAAAACATAAAAAGAGGAGCCAAAATTGAGCCTCTGGCCTCACTTCTAATCTTTTGGGTCAGCCCACCCTCACAGCTCGAGGATGTATTTTCCTTTGCTTGCCAAATAAAACTGAGCTGTAACACTGGTCTGTCCGTATCTTGAAATTTTTGCTGTGGAGAGACAGAACCAAGGAAATTACAAATTCCCCCAACACTTCTTTTTTTCCATGACCATAATGAAAATCAAGGAAGTCAAACTAATCACTATTATATTGAATCTTTGTCCACTAACTGAAAACTATAGACATAATCCCTACTTTTTCAACCATTTACCATAGTTACTTGGATCATTCATTTTTCCCCCTTTGATCTGGTTTTTATCTTAATTTTTAGATTTCAATGAATTGAATATATTCCACAGAATTTTTCTCTACTTTGATTTGGTATTTTCACTCTCAAAGTTTAATTATTTGAGGAAGGTGATTTTCTTTATTTTAATCTCAAACAGTGAAGAAAAATAAATGTTTAGTTGTACAGGATGAGTTTTGGAAAGTTCATGAAAGAGAGTTTATATGTGTGTGTGTGTGTGTGTGTAGGGGTATATTTGTTTTTCATTCCCAAAGCATAGGAAAGTAAAATAGTAATGGTGTAGGCAGAAGTGAACTAGAAGATATTTAGACACTGATTAGTTTGAATTTCATGAAGAAGAAAGAAAAAAAGTCAGTTATGACAACAGGCATTTTGAATTGATGGAAGTCAGAAAGATATTGTGTAAACAAACTAGAGAGCATTGTTGAACTTGGAAAATCAAGTAGAAATAGATTAACACTCTCCCTATTTCCAACAGAATTTGTGCTATTGTGGAAGACAACCAAATAAGTTCAAAAGAGGTCATATCTTGTGTATTTTTTAATGATATGACGCCAATTGTCTCAGAGACATACAGAATATAAGTACTTAATATTATGGTTGTTTATTTCACTTTGTTTTAAATATTCGTAATATTTGTCTATTTATTGTTCTTTTTTTTTTTTTCTTCTAAATTTGCTTGACTAAATTTTGTATTTTGCAATAGTGTTACCATGCACTCTTAAGCTCCCTGTGTCTTTTAAGGGCACACTGCTCTTAGGCTGGCATGTTGGGCAGGGATTCAGTTGGTACCACTGTGAATGTTCTCCCTCAGCTGAACATCAGTAAGGTGACATCTCACTTTGCCAAGCAGTCCATAAGCCATAAATAGGCTCATGTCTATTGTTCTGTCATAGTTATTAATAGCACATTCACTCACTCTCAAAAGTGTCCTGGTTTGGATGATAAATAAAAGAAGTCCAAAATGAGGGCAAGAAGACTGCTGCCAGGAAGTTAAAATAGAGATTTAATAGAAGGGATTCATTCAGAGACAGGCAAGTACATCTTCTGGCCAGAATTAAGGTCATTGGAAAGTAAGAGCATATCCAAAGAAACAGTATTTCAATCAGAGAAGAGTTAGTGAGTAAACTAAGTCTAGAAAAAAGAATTGTCACAGATTCTGCTTGTGCAAGCATGACCCAAGTGCAATGATATTGGGTCAGGATATTTCTATAACTGTTTTTGTTTTTGTTTTTTAGGCTATACCATTCAGCATGCAGGATCTGAGGTCCCAGACCAGGTATCAAACTCTTGCCCCCTGCATTGGAAGCATGGAGTTAACCACTGGAATGTCAAGGAAATTCCTGTATAATGTTTTAAGCACCCCAAAGTCCTCATTTTATTATGAACATGTGTGAATATGCCAATCATAGCATGATGACATTAATCATTTGAAATCTACAATTTTATTTCCTGTGCTCTAATAATGTGTCTATCAATCAGTCTTCTGGATTATCTTTTGACTTTTCTTGTAGAGCTATATATACTCATTCTTTTATTTAACTTTTATCTAGCATGTACCCTGTGTCAAGATGTGTAATGGTCAGTGGGGACACCAAGACAGATCATGCTGTCAAAAATCACTGCCATGATGAGAGAGAGAGTGAGAGACTGGAGGAGAGAAAAGGACAAGAGAGAGAGAAAGGTGAGGGGTAGGAAGACAGAGAGAGAACAATAAAATATTATTGTTTAGTGTGACAAACATGAGAGTATGGGAGCATCAAACCATGGGAACTGAGAATAGAGAGAGAAGAAAGTCAGGAAGGCATCCTAGAGAAGGTGACCTTTAAGTGAAGTTAAGAATATTGTTGTTTAGTCACTACATCATGTCCGATTCTTTTGCATCCCCATGAACTGTAGCCTGCTGGGCTCCTCTGTCATGGGATTTCCCTAGCAAGGTTACTAGAGTGAGGGGTTAGGAATAAAATGAATGATAACAAGCTGATCAGAGGAAATAAAACATTGTATGTTATAGGTAAAGGAGGACAAAAAAAGCAATTTACATTTGAAAATGCAGTAGCAATGGTTTTATTTTTTGCTTTTTAAAAATATTTAGATTCATTTCTTAGCTGATCTACATAGTCTAGTGAGGTTAACAACTATATTTCTCATGATAAACAAATTGCCTTTTTAGTGTTTTACAGCTTAACCTATGGGACCTTGGCTAGGGGGAAAATACCCTTGATTAGAATTTTATTGATGTAGAGAATTTTATTCTCAAAATGTGAGAAAAGTTAAATATGGATTTAATGGTGAAATTTTGAAAATATATCCACTTTCCTTATGAATAGATCCCTGGCATCCATTCCTATGTCATGGACCTAGAAAATGGGAGGAACAGTAACATGCAAAAAAGGAGTTTTAAATATTGGTTCCCATAAGGTGTGGAAGAGAGTCAGAATATTGCAGAAGCTTCATGAAACAGTAAGAAGACAGCTGATAGAATAAGGTTTACCTCTAGAAGAGACAAAATGTTTCTCACCAGACTAAGGATTAACATCAATCACAAATGTCTATGTTACCTACAACAGATGAAGTGGTACCAAGTGATAGGAAAAGACTAGTGGTCCTTAGCAAACCAAGAGAACAACTAAAAATTTGCCAGCTCTAGGCTCGACAGTGAGTAACATCTTAAGAAAGAGAAATCTGAGAGAAATCGAGGGCAGAAGGCGGGTATAAATCTCTGCCCGGCAGCATCATACCTTCTTTACTAATAGCTCATTGACATCTTGGGGAAGAAGAGGTGATGGAGAAGAGGTATGGAAGCCTGAACATATACCCAACAGTGATCAAAGAACCCTCTAAAAGATAATTTAGAGAATTCCCTGGTGTTTCAGTAGCTAGGACTCTCAGCTTTCACTGCTGAGGGCATTTTGATTGCTGATCAGGTAATTAAAGGACTTCTGTGTAGCTCAGACAGGTAAAGAATCTGCTTGCAATGCAGCAGACCTGGGTTCTATCCCTGGGTTGGGAAGATCCTCTGGAAAAAGGGAATGGCAACCTACTCCAGTATTCTTGCCTGGAGAATCCCATGGACAGAGGACCCTGGAAGGCTACAGTCCAAGGGGTCGCAAAGAATCGTACAACAAACTAAGCAACTGAGACTAAGCAACTAACACTACTACTACTACTAGGTAATTAAGATGCTACAAGCTGTGCCAAAAAAAAGACTATCTAAATCACAGCAGGGACTTTCCTGGTGGTCCAGTGAGGAATCTGCCTGTCAATGCAAGGGACACAGGTTCGATCCCTGGTCCAGGAAGATCCCACATGCCACGGGGCCACTAAGCCCTTGCACCACAACTACTGAAGCTTGTGTACCTAGAGCCTGTGCTCCCCACTGCAAAGAGAAGCCTTCACCCCACAAGTAGGGAGTAGCCCATGCTCACCACAACAAGAGGAAACCCTTGCACAGCCACAAAGACCCAGCATAGCCTAAATAAATAAATATCACAACACAAGGGTCCAAGGATAAATGAACAAGCACATGTCTGCCCCCGCCCATCTCTCATTACAAACAAGTGAATTACATGAGTTTGTATTCTTATGTCCTTCCATTCCATGAAGCATGGGACGGATGCAGAAATTCCTCCATATGTGACGGTGGTAACAGGTTGAAGTGTGGATTGTGGACAGTGGCTGAGCACAGAGCCAGAAGGCTCTGTGGAACTGTTCCACAATTGTGGAATTGCTCCATAAGCTGTTGCTACATTAAAAAAAATAAAATAGTAAACAAGGCACATTTATTACTTTTCACATACAGTAGCATTTTAGACAGTTCTATTGGATTTACCTGGGATTCCTCATGCACCTGAACTCATACCAGCTCTGTTGGGGTGGGAGGGTCCAAAATGTCCTCACTCACATGCCAAAAAATGGGTCAAGGCTGTCAACTGAGTATCTTAATTCTTTTCCACAATGTTTCTCATTTTGCTGCAGGCTAACCTGAACTTCACAGCATGGCGATGTCAGGATTCCAAGAAAGAAGTAAAAGCTGCAACAGTATTTTCACTGCATCCTATGGATCAAGGTTGGCCACAAGACCAGCCTAGATTAAAGAGAGTGGAGAAACTGTCTCTTGAATGGAGGCACAAATTTGTCACCTGGATGGCAAAGGCCTGTGGACACAGGAAAACAGACTTTGGGGAGGTTTTTATTAACTCTCTCCAAGTAAGGAACAAGGCGAGTGCATTACAGAAACTGTGGAGATTTTTAAAAACCTGATGGGGACCATGAAGGATCTGCCATACCCACACACCAAACAAGGGACTGATGAAGCCAAAAATACTGACAAGAACTTCTCTCAAAATGTCAGCAACAGTTGCACCTATGGGACTACAAAATACAGCTTCCTTGTTGGTGACAAGAAGAATCCCAAACCTCCTCTTTAAGCTTCATCTTGTTAAGTAAGTCTGCAATTCTTGCTCATGAGGGCATCAGTACTCTCATTCAGTCCATGCTTCCTCCCACCCTTTGTCCATTTCCCCTCACCAATTTCCCCTTCCCCTTCATTCCTTTGCTCTCTCTACTTCTCTCTCTGCCCTCTCCTACTTTTTTCCTGCCCTTCTGAGAGGGTGGATGTGGGGTAGTCACTGCATCACTCTTCAACTGCTCCCTCTGGCCAGCACCTACTAACCTGGATGCGTGAAAAACAGGGCAGGGAGAGGCTGGCCTCCCGCCCTGAACATCTCAGTCCTACAGGCTCTCCTTGATGGGAGATTTCTGAGTGATAGAGGTTCACTCCTCATATCCTCTAGTAGCTGAAAGTCTTATTCTCAAAATATTATCATTTTTATTTCCCTGTGTCCAAGAGAAGTCCCCTTGGGAACAGGCGGAAGAGGCAGATATTCCTATATAAACCTGTGGGTCAGAGTTCAACAGACGACTTACAGAGAGCTGGTTTCTGGGCTTGATGCCCCTAGTGGGGAATGGACAGCATGTTCCTCCTTCACTGGCTCTTTCTGGAAGTGTGCAGACTAAAACTTGAATTGCCACTCACAGGGATAGAGTTGAAACCACAATCTCCCTCTTTCTCTTTTTTCCCTCTTCTCTCTACCTCTCTCCCTTGGTCCTCACCTATACACTCTGGGCTCTTTCATTCTGCAGACTCTTCATCTATCTCAGTAATTCTGGACAGAGAATTCTGTGAACCTTTTTATCCTCACTCTGGACCTCAAGTAGCTAGTTTTCAGCTCCCAAATTTGTAAGTAAACCTGGAAAACACCTAGGGAATGTCCCAAAACTCCCCTCTGAGTTGGATTCTTGACAACTGAAGAAACTTTAAATTAGAAGATTTTAAAAGGAATAAGCTGACTTTCTGTTGTAATCAAGACTGGCCCCAGGTGACAAGGAGAAGTGCCCGTGGACTCGATCCCTTAACTTTAATACCATTTTACAATGATGGAATTATTTTGTAAGCAGTCCCAAAGATGGAGAGATGTCCTGAAGGTGCAGACCTTTAGGAAACTTTATCAAGACTTTGGTCTGAGGAATTCCTATAGTGTGTGTGTAGCCTCTATTCCTGTGTTGCCCGCAAAGGATTTGGAGCCAGACCTTTTCACAGATGCCTACTCAGCCTCCAGCTAGCCATGTGCACACCAAGCTTCAGTCACTGGCCCTGGGTTCTTCCCCTTCAGCATCATTCTCAGTCCCCAGACCCCCATTTTACCCTGTCAAGCAAAAACTCCAAAATCAGAGCCCCCAGTGCTTTCCCTAATGGTAGTCTGATCAAGTTCAAAGTTATCCCACATGGCTTTTACCCCCTCAGGAAGTAGCTGATGGGAATGGAGGGATTACTTGAGTGTAGGTCCCCTTTTTGATGGGGGACCAAGAAATCTGTAAGGAGAGGTTTGGCAGATTCTCAGAATACTCTGATAAGCTTAGGGATGTATTTTTCAGTCCGAGTTTAACATTTTACTTGATCTGACAAGACATTGTAGTTATTCCTGTTGCACCCCAAATGAAAAGGAGCTTATATTGAGAAAGATCAAAGGAGACATGAATGGCCTATTGGCCACCAATCCACACAACCAAATTTATCAGCCAGGTGAGGATGCAATCCCAGAACATAACTACACTGGGACTATGATGATCACGTAAGCTAGGCTAGGATGACATATTATATTACTTGTTTATCAGAAGGAATGAAAGGTGTATGGTGAAGCCTGTAATTTATAATAAGGTCTGAGAAGTTACACAGGAGAAAGATGAAAACTAGAGTCTTCCTGAGCCAGGTGACAGAGGCATTCAGGAAGGACACCAATACAGACCATGAGTCTGCAGAAGGGAGGTTGTTATGGCCAGGCATGTTTTCAGCCAGTTCATTCCTGATTTTCAGAATAGATTTACAAAATCTTGAGGCTGGGCCCCACCCGCCCTGCAGAGGGTAGATGTAGAGGAGGCCTTCAAGGTCTGTAATAGCCAAGAATTAACAGTGGTGGCTAATAAGGATAGGAGGCTAATAAAAAAAAAATGCTGTTATTCACCAGCCACATTCATGGGACCCTGGAGTGCTGAGACCAAACACAGAGCCGAGAAGTTACATGGGCTAGAAACAGTTTGTCTTCTGTCAGAAGGAGGGCGCTGGAACATGGGGGGATATCCAGAGTGCCTTCCTGTGGAATGCCCACAAGATAACCCCAACTGGCCCCAGTTCCTCTTGAATCTCTAGGGTGAGAGGTTCCCTGCACACAGATTGATGGAGCCTCAGTGTCTGTCTGGCTTCAGATACTACTCAATCCACCCTCATCACATGGCAGAGCCTCCAGTCACCCTCGACGTGGCATGTAGGAGAAGGACACTGGAACTACCTACTCTGCTGTGACTAGGCTGGCTACCCCCTCGTCAACCATTAGTACTGTGAAGGGAGCTAATGGACAGCCAAAGGTAAGGCAAATTACATCTTCCCTTGCCTGCATGGTTGGTTCCATTATTATTATTATTATTACTATCATTATTATTACTGAAGTACAGTTGATCTGGGGACTTCCTACGGGGTGCAGTGGTAAAGAATCCACCTTCCAGTGCAGGAGACGCAAGAGACATAGGTTCAATACCTGGGTCGGGAAGCTCTCCTGGGGTAAGAAATGGCAACCTGCTCCAGAATTCTTGCCTGGAAAGTTCTATGAACAGAGGAACCTGGTGGGCTACAGTCCATGTGGTTGCAAAGAGTCGGACACAACTAAGTGACTGAGCACAGCAGACACATAGTTTATTTACAGTTTTGTTTTAATTTTTATTGTACAGCAAAGTGGCTAGTTATATGTTGTGTGTATACACACACACACACACACACACACACACATATATATTCTTCCTCATATTCTTTTCCATTAGGGTTTACTACAAAATATTGAATATAGTGCCCTGTGCTATATAGTAGGACTTTATTTATTTTATATATAGTAGTTTATATATATTGGAGAAGGAAATGGCAACCCACTCCAGTGTTCTTGCCTGGAGAATCCCAGGGACGGGGGAGCCTGATGGGCTGCCATCTATGGGGTCGCACAGAGTCGGACACGACTGAAGCGACTTAGCAGCAGCAGTTTATGTATGCTAAGTCGCTTCAGTCATGTCCCACTCTATGCAACCTCATAGACGGCAGCCCACCAGGCTCCCCTGTCCCTAGGATTCTCCAGACAAGAACACTGGAGTGGGTTGCCATTTCCTTCTCCAATGCATGAAAGTGAAAAGTGAAAGTGAAGTCGCTCAGTTATGTCCGACCCTCAGCGACCCCATGGACTGCAGCCTACCAGGCTCCTCCATTCATGGGATTTTCCAGGCAAGAGTACTGGAGGGGGTGCCATTGCCTTCTCTGTGTTTGTATATGCTAATCCCAAATTTCTAATTTATCCCTCCTCCACCCCCTTTACCCTTTGGTAACCCTAAGTTTGTTTTCTATGTCTGGGAGTCTGTTTCTGTTTCATAAATAAGTTCATTTGTATCATACAAGGAATATCATATAATATGTCTTTGACTTACTTCACTTAGTGTATGATAATCTCTAGGTCCATCTGTGTTGCTGCAAATGGCATTATTTCATTCTTTTTAATGGCTGAGCAGTATTCCGTTGTGGTGTGTGTGTATAGTGTATATATATTGCATCTTTATCCATTCATCTGTTGATGGACCACTTTTGTATCTTGGCTCTTGTAAATAGTGATGCTATGAATATTGAGGTGTATGCATTTTTTCAAATTAGTTTTCCCTAGATATATTCTCAGGAGTAGGATTGCTACATGATATGACAACTCTATTTTTAGTTTTTTAAGGAACTTCCATACTGTTTTCTATAGTGACTGCACAAATTTACATTCCTTCCAACCACTTAGGAGAGTTTCCTTTTCTTCACAGAAATCATATCTGTTATTATTACTCACAGCTTTTTGAATATGCCAGAATGACCTGTCTCACTCCTTGGAAGATATTTGCTAAATAAATTAGGAGTTAGTATATTCTTAGGAAAAGGTGAAATCCAAAAATGAAGAGAATTCAGAGAACACATCTATTAGTAGCCCCAGATGACTTAACTGCTGGTCATCAAAATAGTCCCCAAGAAATTAGAGAACAGGTGGGTCCTGTAGTTTGGGACACCTCAGCACCAGGACAGAAAAATGTATACCCCCAAAAGAAATAAGATTAAAATCTAGGGTAAAATACTCTGGGAAGGGACAATAATGCTTAAAGGCCTAGGGAGATTCAAACACTGCTTACTAAATTCCTAAAAAACCTAGTCATTAGACTCTGCCAATCCCTGGGTAACACCTCAATTCCCCCCTATTCAAAATCTGACAGGAAGTATTGGTTTGACAAGACTTAGGAGCGGTAAGTGAGGCAGGCATCTATCCACCCAGTGGTACCAAACCATATTCACCCAAATGTCACAGAGGGACCCTGACACTCTGAAGCCTACTCCATGTATTTGGACAGTGCTTCCACTGGCTTGTAGGATAGCACCCATCTTTTTGGAAATGCCTTAGCAAGGGAACTGAGTCTTGCAAAGGGAATTCTGCCACACTACATCGTTGATTTATTGATAAATAGTGAAACAAAGCAAGATTTGCGTCAAAATACTTTTAAGGCCTTATATTTTTTGGAAGAAGAGGAATGTAAAGTCTGCCCAACTAGGCTCAGATCTCACAGCAATGGGTTAAGTATTTAGGATTCGTTTTAACCCAGGAGCAGAATCCTGGGCCAAGGATAGAAAATAATCTGTTTGTGCATTACCGCCTCCAACCACAAGGTGGCAACTCTGAGGCTTTCTCAGGATCTGGCATCATATTAAGTAATCAGCCCCCACACCCACTCAAGGGTGGAGCAAGGGAGCATGCTACTTGTTTCCACTCCCTTGTGCTGCAACACGGTTCCCACAGCCTTGTCTGAATGTCTTGTCTGGCCTTGTATTAATGTTTATTGATGAAATTGTCCAAGAACCTGGTGGGTAACACAACCACTTGTATATGTATATTAGAATGTATTCTCTTCCATCATTTTCATAATTACCTTATAGTCTTCTCCTTACAACTTACTTTAAAACTCTATATTAGATTTTTGAACTTACAGAAAATGTTTCATATTTGATGATTTTAAAATCACACTGTGTCTTTTTGGTCACAAGACAATCCAGAGCAGAGAACAATTTAAAGATACCATGAACGGTTTCTACTTTCAAAGTTAATTGTTTAAGCAGGAGGTTTTATCTCTATTACAGATAGTTCAATAATTGAAAGCTGTTTGCATTTCCCACTAGAGAGGTCAAGTTTATATTCACAGGAACATCTCAGATTAAGAAATAGACCAAAGCTGAAGAAAGAATTAACCTGGAAAATAGAAATTTGTTCAAAAGCACACTTTGTGATTTATTTTTTCTATTAGGTGAGCCTTAGCCTTTTAAAAAAGGGGGTGCAAAGTCAGCCTGAACACACACTCTCCCAAGCCAACTCTGCTGCTCTGCATTTTACACACACTCACACAAACACACGACCCACTGATTTCCCCAAGGCCTCTCTGATATAAAGGCAATTTTCTTCCTTTTCCCTCATGAAGTTTGTATTTTCCAACTGCTGTGAAACCATGCATTCAGTATAGCTCTTTTCATTTCTTTTTCAATTACCTAAAAGAAATCTCCATGTTTTAAGTGAATTTAGGAATGTATCATCATAGGTCTAATAAAATAGATATCTTGTACTGACTCCACTTCTTATAGTTAAGTTTGTAATTGATAAGCCAATATATTTACATTGAAACTGATTCTCAGATACTGGCAGTTCTATATAATTTTACTTATATTTACTCTGAATGTCATTTGTTTGTGCACAGATTCATCACCAACCTTAATGTAGTATTTACAAATAACTTCTGAGGTGATAATATTTTGCTAATAAATTCTCTTTTTAATCACATTAAGTATAGTAACATTTAATATAATTAATAGTGTTTACTGGGCTGTTTACATTTGTTGTGTAAGAAAATACTCTAGGTTTCTTTTTATGTTTTGTGAAGAAAAATATTTCAATTACATTCAGAATTCATATATTACAATATTTTATTTAAATAATTACATCATCTTTACATTCTGGCCCTGGATGATGATTCCAAAGTGAGTATCACTAGTTTAAAAACAAAATATAATTTTGATTATACAATTAGAAGTTGGACATTGACTGCAAATAGTAATTTACATGTGAAGAGTAATGCTAACATGCTAGTGTTTGTTGTTTTGATTTTTTTAAATCAAGTAACTTGAAATCCGTGTGCATTTTTTTCTCACATGAGGAAATCAACAACTCTTGAGTAGGATAATAATCTGATTAGGGTGGCACTAGTGGTAAAGAACCCACCTGCCAATGCAGGAGACATAAGGGACTTAGATTTGATTCTTGGGTCAGGAAGATAACCTGGGAGGAAATGGCAACCCACTCCAGTATTCTGGCCTGGAGAATCCCACAGAAGAGGAGCCTGGCAGGCTACAGTCCACAGGATCACAGAGTCGGACGTGACTGTAGTGACCTAGCACAGCAAGCAAAGCAAAGGAACCTAATTTAATCTAAAGGGTCCAGGAAGGATCTCTGGAGGAAGTGTAGAAGATAAAATGTGAATAGTGAGGAAGAATTTTTTCAGGCAGAGAAAAATCATTTTAAAGAAACTAGAGGAAGATATTGTATAGCATATTCTGAAGTATGTTCAGAGCTCAGCTTGCCATGGGTGGAGAAAAGGAATGAGGTGTTTCAGAAGATGGAAGTTAGATGCTAGCAAGAGATAAAGACAGAGATTAAACAATGTATGGACCTAATATAAGTCATTCTTAACCAGTTTGTCATGTAGAGTCAGTGAAAGTCTTAAAGTGGGGAGATGGAATATATAAACTGATATTTAGAAAGAAAGAGCATTCTGGTTCAGTGGTGTCTTAGCCTATTCAGTTTGTTGTAACAGAATTCCCTAGACTGGGTGGCTTAAGAACAGAAACATTTCTCACAGTTCCTAATTCTGTGAAGTCCATGATCAAGGTGCTGTCAGATTCAGTGTTTGGTGAAGACTTGTTTCCTGGTTTAGAGATGGATATCTTCTAGCTAAAAATTAGAACTTCAGGGCACCATCCCATCTTGTGAGGGCTCCACTGACATGATCTAATCACCCCAGGATGGCCTTACCTTCAAAAGCCATCACATGGAAGATTAGCTTTTTAACCTATGAATTTGGAAAGGGACACAAACATTCAAGCTACAGAAAATAGCTAGGGAAATTCTTGGACCTAGAATCCAGGATGACATTGTCCTTTTTTCCAGGATATATGTTATTTCTTCACTTCTTCACTGAGTAAAAATCTCAAGATTTCCTGAGATATGTATCACTCATATGATATTTTCCAAATAATATTTTTCTCACAATATAATTTAGATGCTGTGTGATATATAGATTCTGACAGCTTTTTTGAGGTATAATTGAAAAACAATAAACTGAACAGGTTTAAAGGGTATGATTTGACAAGTTTTGACATACATTAACACTTGCAAAACATCAGCACAAACAAAATATGATCATATCCTCCAGAAAAACGTATTGATGGTATAAAAGGTTGGAGAACAGATACCCTGGTTCTGTTGCTGATCTTAGGGAGAAAACATTCATTCTTTCACCATTAACTTTGATATTAGCTGTAAGTTTTTTGTAAAAGTAAATATTACCAAGTTGAACAACAATCTAGGATTCACTTCCCCTTACTACTGAACAACTATTGTAAACAAATTACATAGAAACATATTTATCTAAAATAGTGCATATTTTATATTTTGTGGGCCACACATGGTATCTGTCTCAAATTCTTCATTTGCGTGTATTTTGTTTATTTATATATCTTTAATATCAAAAAATCCATTTAGCTCAAAATTAATATCAAAATAGATCACAGGTCAGATATGGCTCACAGGTTGTAGATACTGAATACAGCTCTAACCAAGCACCTGAATTGTGATTTTCCTGTCTCATCTGTTGGAAACAGCTGCCCTGTGTGAACTTTATATATTATTTCTTCTAATTCTCTTTGGTGATTTTTTTCTCTACCCTTCGCTAGTTTCCTCATATACATTTTTTCATTAGTACTCAGCTGAATAATTGAAAAGCACCCTTTGTAAACATCTCTAATTTTCTTTCTGTGTGTGATTTTCTAATTTTTAGAACTCTGTCCTGTGAACTCTACCTGTGTTGGCATCTCCAAACTCTCAGTTCCAACTTCTCGACTCTGGGAGACTGTTGGGGTCTATCTACTCAGTTGCCACTCCCTGGGCCACAATCTTTTATCCTTCTTCAGGCAATAAGCTAGGGAAATAATACAATTCACTTTTGCTGTTTCCCTTCACTCAGTTTTCACTGTCATCTGCTTTTGATCTGCTTTTCAAGATCTTGAGTGTTATTACTTCATATGTTTTACCTATGTCTTTAAAGTAGGCAGGAAAATCTGATCCCTATTACTTCAGTTTTCCAGAAGCAGAAGTATAGTATTATAGATCTTGATATAGAATTTAATGAGTTTAGACACACAAACACACATATATATATCATATATGTCTGTATATATCATATATATATATATCCATATATATATAAACCTATGTAACTGCAACCTAAATAAAAATACAGATCATTTATATTGTGATGTAAAATTTCTCCTTGACTCCTTCCAGTTAATCTCACCTCCATTAGAAGAAAGTGTTAACATAAATTATTTTGCATGATTCTGTATGGGATTTTGTCTATTTTCCATAGTTATTTACTTATTTAATCATAAATTTATTTCATTTAGATGCATAAATTTTATTTAATACTTGGCATTATAATCCAATACTATTTTATTTACTTTGTTGTTCAACTTGTTCCAGTTTTGCTACTGTGGGCTCTTTTGACTTGCTTTTGTGTCCTTTGACACGCTGTGATCATTGCCCTTTTTTCCCTTTTGTTATCGCTGTTGTTTTCTCAACAACAATAAGTGTCTTTACTTTTTGGTACTCCAATATGCTTCCCAGTTTACCTTGTATATCCTTTGATCTAGTCCTAGAATCAGCCATTTCACCAACAATCCCTAGTTAATTTATTGGATAATGACATTAAAACCAAGATCTGGTCTCTAATAATGTGCTCATTATCATTGCAGTGCCTTATTTTCTAAATCTCTTAGATGGCAAATCTTGGAAATATGTGTGCATATTAAAGTAGAGTGAAAGTGAAAGTTGCTTAGCCATGTCCGACTCTTGAGACCCCATGGGCTATACAGTCCATGGAATTCTCCAGACCAGAGTACTGGAGTGGGTACCTGTTCCATTCTCCAGGGGATCTTCCCAATCCAGGGATTGAACACGGGTCTCCTGCATTGCAGGTGAATTCTTTACCAGCTGAGCCACCCAGGAAGCCCAAGAATACTGGAGTGGGTAGCCTATCCCTTCTCCAGCAGATCTTCCCAACCCAGGAATCAAACCAGGGTCTCCTGTATATTGCAATCAGATTCTTTAGCATCTGAGCTATGAGGGAAAATCTATGTATACTAAACTGTGTAAATAATATACATAAGCATAAATATGTCTTTACTGATCCTTCTTTATATGTATTAAGCTAAACATGCTACTGATGTCTCCAATTCGAATCTATCCACCACATAGATCATTCTAGCCCTTTGCGTCTATGAATAGCAAGGAGAGACAAAAAAGCCTTCCTAAGTGATCAATGCAAAAAAATAGAGGTAAACAACAGAATGGGAAAGAATAGCCATCTCTTCAAGAAAATTAGAGATACTAAGGGAATATTTCATGCAATGATAGGCACAATAAAGGACAGAAGGTATGGACATAACAGAAGCAGAAGATATTAAGAAGAGGAAGCAAGAATACACAGAAGAACTGTACAAAAAAGATCTTCATGACACAGATAACCACGATGGTGTGATCACTCATCTAGAGGCAGACATCTCGGAATGTGAAGTCAAGCGGGCCTTAGGAAACATCATTACGAATAAAGCTAGTGGAGGTGATGGAATTCCAGCTGAGTTATTTCAAGTCGTAAAAGATGATGATCTGAAAGTGCCGCAAATTGTCAGCAAATTTGGAAAATTCAGTAATGGCCACAGGACTGGAAAAGGTCAGTTTTCATTCCAATCCCAAAGAAAGGAGTGCCAAGGAATGTTCAAACTGCTGTACAACGGCATTCATCTCACATGCTAGCAAAGCAATGCTCAAAATTCTCCAAGCTAGGCTTCAGCAATATGTGAACCAAGAACTTCCAGTTGTTCAAGCTGGATTTAGAAAAGACAGAGGAACCAGAGATAATTGCCAACATGTGTTGATCATATAAAAAGCAAGAGCATTCCAGAGAAATATCTACTTCTGTTTCATTGACTACGCTAAAGACTTTGATTGTTTGGATCAAAACAAACTGTGGAAAATTTTTCAAGAGATGGGAGTACCAGACCACCTTACCTACCTCCTGAGATATCTGTATGCAGGTCAAGAAGCAACAGTGAGAATGGGACATGGAACAATGGACTGGTTCCAAACTGGGAAAGGAGAACATCAAGGCTGTATATTGTCACCCTACTTAATAACTTAAATGCAGAGCACATCATGAAAAATGATGAAGCACAGGCTGGAATCAAGATTGCAAGGAGAAATTTCAATAATCTCAGATATGCAGATGACAACACCCTTGTGGCAGAAAGCAAAGAACAACTAAAGAGCCTCTTAATGAAAGTGAAAGAGGAGAGTGAAAAAGCTGGCTTAAAACTCAGCATTCAAAAGAATAAGATCATGGCATCGGTTCCCATCACTTCGTCACATAGATGGGGAAACAATGGAAACAGTGATGAACTTTATTTTCTTGGGCTCCAAAATCACTGCAGATGGTGACTGCAGCCCTATGAAGTTTAAAGAGATTTGTTCCTTGGAAAAAAAGCTATGACCAACCTAGGCAGCATACTAAAAAGCAGAGGCAGTACTTTGCTGGCAAAGCTGGCAAAGCTATGGTTTTACCAATAGTCCTGTATGGATGTGAGAGTTGGACCATAAAGAAAGCTGAGCACCGAAGAACTGATGCTTTTGAACTTTGGTGTTGGAGAAGACTCTTGAGAGTCCCTAGGACTGCAAGGAGATCAAACAATTCAGTCCTAAAGGAAATCAGTACTGAATACACATTGGAATGGTTGATGCTGAAGCTGAAGCTTCAATACTTTGGCCACCTGATGTGAAGAACTGACTCATTAGAAAAGACTCTGATGCTAGGAAAGGTTGAAGGCAGGAGGATAAGGGGCTAACAGAGGATGAGATTGTTGGATGTCATCACTGACTTGATGGACATGAATTTGAGGAAGTTTGGGGAGCCGGTGATGGACAGAGAAGAGGCGTGCTGCAGTTTGGGGTCACAAAGAGTCAGATATGACTGAGCAACTGAACTGAACAACAATAATCAGTCTCCAACAATAATCAGTCTGATTCACAACATCCAAAATCCACTTACTTCCTCACTTAAACGTACAGTGGTTTCAGGATTGTTAACTAGTACTCCAACAAGTACCCCAATGTTACTTTCAATGAGAGGTAAAATTCAAAACTTCACCAGCTAGAATGAACTGAAGTGAAGTCGCTCAGTCATGTCCGACTCTTGTGACCCCATGGACTGTAGCCCTCCAGGCTCCTCTGTCCATGGGATTCTCCAGGCAAAAATACTGGAGTGGGTTACCATTTCCTTCTCCAGGGTATCTTCCCAGGGATCGAACCCGGGTCTCCTGCACTGGAGGCAGACGCTTTAACCTCTTTTGTATAATTCCTTTTCCCTTAATCTTACAGAATCCAATCATTTCCAAAGTCACATAAATGAGCAAGTTTTTACCAAACCCTGTGAAGTTATTTCATTCATTAAAACAGATTCTTTTGTCAGAGTCTGTGTTCCATCTTGGGACTGCAGACCGAATTAAAGATTTATTTAAAGCCTTTATATATTAAGATGTACTCTTTGTAGTATAAAGTTCTATGCATTTTGACAAACGCATGATCATGATACATGGTCAGGTTAATTTTACCCCCCTAAAGAATCCTCAGTGTTTGTTTAATTCTTCCCTTTGCCAAGTACCCAACAAGCACTGTTCTGTGTATTATCTCTAAAGTTTTGTCTTTTCCAAAATTCCATACAAATATGCATATCATATGATACTATACAATGTGTAGCTTTTAAGATTGGCTTCTTTTGCATAGCAATGTGCATTTAAAATATTCTCATTATTTTATGTGATTGGATATCTCACTCCTCTTTATTACTGAGTAATATTCCATTGTATGAAAGTATTGTTTGTCTATACTCCCAACTATTGAAGTGCATCTTGGCTGCTTCTAGGTTTTAGTGATTATAAACAGAGCTGCTATAAATATTTGTGTTCAGATTTATGTTTGGACATAAATTTTAAAATCAGTAGGGTAAATACTCAGCAGTGTGATTGCTGGATTGTATGGTAAAACTATGCTTATCTTTGCAAGAAACTATTGAACTCTCTTCCACAGTAACTCGAGCACTTTGTATTCTCACCAGCAATAAATGAGAATATCCATTGCTCTTCATCTAAATCAACTAAAAATTACTTTTGATTGCTATTGAATTTTAAATAAATAAGAAGCATACGGTATGTACTGTTTTGTGTCCTTTTTTCCCCCTCGCTTTAGAGTTTCAATCATGTTTTTGCATACCAGAAGTTTTTTTTTTTTAATTAGTTTGAAACATTCTATTGTATAAATATACCAGACCTGGTTTATCTATCCTCTTACTGATAGATATTTGCATTCTTTCCAGGTTTGAACTATTCTGAATGAAACTGCTATAAACATTCTTATCCAAGTATTTATATGAACATTTTATACTTTTGTTTGTCTTATACTAATGTGTAATATTACTGGATCATAGGGTAATGTGTGTTTAAGTGTTTAAGAAATTTCCAAAAACTGATTTACTGAAGGAGTAAGTCTCTTACAGCTCTACCAACAAATTTTGAATGTTAGGTTCTCCAACATCACACTATAATTTGGTTTCTCAACATTTTAATTCTTTTAACTGTAGCTATTTTTATGAGTGTGATGTGTAAATTTTTAATTTCTGGACAAAAATGGATGATTTTCATGTACTTAGTCATTTTTATATTTTATTTATGATGTATGTATTTGATACCTTTACTTGTTCTTTTCTTTATCTAATTTTTGTTACTGATTTCTGAAGTCCTTTATATATTCTTCATATAAGAACTTGAATGATTTATAATTATTTTGCATATTTTACTCATAATCTGAGGTTGGTCTTCTCATTTTTCATTAGTGTCTTTTAATAAGCAGAAAACATTAATTTTGATAAAACAGCATTAATATTTTCTTTTACATATAGTTACTATTATGTTTGTTCTCTCAAATATAATCTTATATTTTATCTTAGAACCTTCATAATTTTAGGTTTAATGCTTAGGTTTGTGATAAATCTGTAATTAATTGTTGTGTTTGGAGTGAGTTAAGGTTTGACAGATTTTTAATATGGATTTCTAGTGATTCTAACATCGATTTAAAGAAATTCTTTTACTCCTCAAATTAACTAAGAAAATTGGTCCAAAATTAAGTTTAGATCTACTTCAAGGTTCTCAATTCTGTCCAGTTCATTCACTTGTTTATCCTTATGCCAATATCACATTATCTAAATTACTATAGTTTTATGTTACATCTTAAAAATTCTTCAATTTTAGTGTAAAGCAGTTTATAACATTCCTGTATTAACTTCATTGTATAAAAATCTAGCTATATTTTTATTTGTTTATTTATTTTTAGCAATATTTTTAAATCATGTATGTTCTTTCTTTGTTTTCTTGCTTGGTTTTAATTGACATATTTTATGTTTTGTCAAAGAATTTGCTCTTGGTTTTTAAATATTTTCCTAATGATTATTCATTTCTCATGTCCTCAATTCCAGTGTTATATCTCTTATTTTTAATTTTTTGGATATTATTTGCCCTTTTCCCCTTGCTTCTTAATGTAAATAGATCATAAGTTTATTTATAATGTAAGCAATTAAAATTGCAATCTTCCATAAAAGACTTTTTTAGATTTGTCCCAAAGACTTTGACATTTTGTTTTCATTTCCTTTGAATATAAAATATATTCTAATTTCTTTTGTGTTTCCTCCTTTAGCTTATGGATTATTTATACCTGTTAGTTAATTTTTAATTATTTCAGATTTTCTAGGTAATTGTCATTGATTTTTATTGGTCGTCTTGATTTCTAATTTAATACTCTTGTGATCAGAGATTACATACTTTTCATCTTATCAAAAAAAATTTAAGACCCAGCATAGAATCTATTTTAGTGACTGCTCAATATGCACATTTAAAAGAACATGAATTTTGCAACTTCTGCATGTAGTGTTAACAAAAAGGTCAAATGGATTGATAATGTTCACATTTTCTATGTCTTTACTGATTTATTTATTTGTTCTATGAGTTACCAGAAGAGGGCGTTAAAATGAAGATTTTAGCTATGATATGCTTTTCAGTTAGATTATTTTCAGCTGTCATTATGGCCTAAATTTCTCTATTTTTCCCCTTAGTTCTAAGATCTGATAATATATACACATTGTATATTATTGTATCTTCTTAGTACATTCATCTTCTTATCATTGTGAAATACCCACCTTTTTCTTTGTAATATTCCTGTTTTGAGGGATTTCCCTAGTGGCTCAGAAGTAAAGAATCTGCCTGTCAGTGCAGGAGACCTGTATTCAATCTCTGGGTCAAGAAGATCCTCTGGAGGAGGGCATGACAACTGACTCCAGTGTTCTTGCCTGGAGAATCCCATGGATAGAGGAGCCTGGAGGGCTATAGTCCATAGGGTCACGGAGTCAGATATGACCAAAGTGACTGAGCAAGCATGCACATGCATTCCTGTTTTGAATCCTATTATCTGACAATAACATAGCCTCATCAATTTTTAATGTTATATAGTGTATATAATCAGAGAAGGCAATGGCACCCCACTCCAGTATCCCATGGATGGAGGAGCCTGTTGGGCTACAGTCCATGGAGTCGCTAAGAGTCGGACACAACTGAGCAACTTCCCTTTCACATTTCACTTTCATGCATTGGAGAAGGAAATGGCAACCCACTTCAGTATTCTTGCCTGGAGAATCCCAGGGATGGGGGATCCTGGTGGGCTTCCGTCTATGGGGTAGCACAGAGTCGGACAGGACTGAAGCGACTTAGCAGCAGCAGCAGCAGCAGCAGTGTATATAATGTAAGGGTTTCCCAGGTGGCTCAATGGTGAAGAATTGCCCTGCCCAGCAGGAGATAAAGATTTAATTCCTGGGTTGGGAAGATCCCCTGGAGGAGGAAATGGCAACCCACTCCAGTATTCTTGCCTGGGAAATTCCATAGAAAGAGGAGACTGGTAGGCTACATACAGTCCATGGGGTTGCAATGAGTTGGACAAGACTTAGCAACTAAACCACCATCAACACCACAATATATAAGTATGTATGATACATATGTATTATATATAGTACATATATCCTATGTACGCTATGTACTTTATATTTCTCTTTAGTTTCAATTGAACCAATATTTATGTTGGGTTACTTATTGAAAAAAGAAAAAAAAAACTTGAGGATTGCTTGTATATATCATGATAAACTTTGTTGTTAAGTGGAAAATTTGATTATGCTGGTATTATCAGACACCTTCCATGAAAATTCCTTAGCTTGCAGTCATGTGCAGTTTCAAGTCACAGTTGTATCACAAGAGTCTAAAAAAGTAGTTAGTAATCAAAGTAAAGATGGGCTCGATAAAGGACAGAAATGGTATGGACCTAACAGAAGCAGAAGAGATTAAGAAAAGGTGGCAAGAATACACAGAAGAATTGTACAAAAAAGAGTTTCACAACCAAGATAATCACAATGGTGTGATCACTCACCTAGAGCCAGACATCCTGGAATGTGAAGTCAAGTGGGCCTTAGAAAGCACCACTACAAACAAAGCTAGTGGAGGTGATGGAATTCCAGTTGAGCTATTTCAAATCCTGAAAGATGATGCTGTGAAAGTGCTACGGTCAATACACCAGCAAATTTGGAAAACTCAGCAGTGGCCACAGGACTGGAAAAAGGTCAGTTTTCATTCCTATCCCAAAGAAAGGGAATGCCAAAGAATGTTCAAACTACCACACAGTTGCACTCATCTCACAAGCTAGTAAAGTAATGCTCAAAATTCTCCAAGCCAGGCTTCAGCAATAAGTGAACCACAAAATTCCAGATGTTCAAGCTGGTTTTATAAAAGGCAGAGGAACCAGAGATCAAATTGCCAACATCCGCTGGATCATCGAAAGAGCAAGAGAATTCCTGAAAAACATCTATTTCTGCTTTATTGACTATGCCAAAGCCTTTGACTGTGTGGATCACAATAAACTGTGGAAAATTCTGAAAGAGATGAGAATACCAGACCACCTGACCTGCCTCTTGAGAAAACTATATGCAGGTCAGGAAGCAACAGTTAGAACTGGACATGGAACAACAGACTGGTTCCAAATAGGAAAAGGAGTCCGTCAAGGCTGTATATTGTCACCCTGCTTGTTTAACTTATATGCAGAGTACATCATGAGAAATGCTGGGCTGGAAGAAGCAGGAGCTGGAATCAAGATTGCTGGCTGAAATATCAATAACCTCGGATATGCAGATAACACCACCCTTATGGCAGAAAGTGAAGAGGAACTAAAAAGCCTCTTGATGAAAGTGAAAGAGGAGAGTGAAAAAGTTGGCTTAAAGCTCAACATTCAGAAAACGAAGATCATGGCATCTGGTCCCATCACTTCATGGGAAATAGATGGGGAAACAGTGGAAACAGTGTCAGACGTTATTTTTTTGCGCTCCAAAATCACTGCAGATGGTGACTGCAGCCATGAAATTAAAAGACACTTACTCCTTGGAAGGAAAGTTATGACCAACCTAGATAGCATATTGAAAAGCAGAAATATTACTTTGCCAACAAAGGTCCGTCTAGTCAAGGCTATGGTTTTTCCAGTATCATGTATGGAAGTGAGAGTTGAACTGTGAAGAAAGCTGAGGGTCGAAGAATTGATACTTTTGAACTGTGGTGTTGACTCACTGGAAAACACCCTGATGCTGGGAGAGATTGGGGGCAGGAGGAGAAGGGGATGACCAAGGATAAGATGGCTGGATGGCATCACTGACTCGATGGACATGAATTTGAGTAAACTCCGGGAGTTGGTGATGGACAGGGAGGCCTCCTGGCGTGCTGTGATTCATGGGGTCACAAAGAGTCAGATACGATTGAGTGACTGAACTGAACTGAATCGAAATAGATCTCCACTTGAATGAAATCTGAAGTTTGTCTTCTAGAATCAGAATAGAGGTCTTTCTGACCATCAACTAATTTCTTGGTGCTGATATTCAAACAACTTTTTTCCACATAGTAATATACTTTCTTATTAATGTCCCATCATAACATCCCTTGACAGTTTTCCATCTATACAATATGGCTTACAAAATCATCTTTAGTAAAAAAATTTAATCTCTTGTATGAATTTTTAATATTAAATAAAGCAATAGTCATAAAGTATTTTTTCATTACATATAAATTACAATGTACTAACAGTTAATTCTTAATAAATATACAAGTGATTTGAAGAAATTATAAGACAATATATTTTGTGGCATGTGAACAAGAGAACAATTGCTTTTACACATTTGACACTGTTGATACATGGCACTGTAATATTTAATATAAGAGTTTTGTCATAACTCACTCTGTTTTATTTTCTGATAAATTTGTAATTGATTAGACAACTTCATTAATGCCCTAGCAATAGTATAACATGAGAATTTGAATCATCTTTTAATGCTTTTCTGTAAGCAATATAAGTAATGCCTCTTTAACTCTATAGTGCCTGTTTGACTTTAAAGGAGAAATTAATTATAATCCATATTCTTAAAATGGAATTATTCTGAGTTTGTCATGACAAGCTATACAGTTTGTCTTACCTGCTTTCTTGCTCTGTCATACCTGATAGCTAAAATAAAATATTTGATGGCTTCAATATACTTCACAAAATATTTTATAATGGGCAATACTTCAGCTATAGGAAATTAAAAATTGTCAACTTTTTGACAATGAAATCTAGTTCTCAAATCCCAGGAAATCTAATTCTCAAATACTCATCAGTATATTTTTTTTTCTAACTCCCTGAGCAGAGTCTTTCACTTTTACCAGAATATACACATTTTCATTCTATATTTTTCCTGTTTAAGATTATGATGCCACTCTACATTATAATGTTTAATGACTATATTTATCACCATATTTATATGTCATTAAATAATTTTGGATCATTTACCTATTTCTGTGGAAGGAAATTAAAATTCTACACAATGATCACCATTATTATGCATTAAAAACAATTTGAAATTACCATAATTCACATAAGTCAAAACTGACTGTAAATTCTTTCCTGAATACAAGTATGTAGCAAATATTCAAACTTTTAAAACTTTTGTTGTTAAATATATTAAAAAGTTTATGGAAACTAATAATTAAAATTTTACCATATTTTGAAATTAATGTAAACTTTTAATTGCATTTCCTATGAAGCAGCTAAACTACTGAAGCACTACTGAGAAACACCAAGAATTGAATTTTAATAAGGGTTTATAAAGAATTCATTTCAGAGTAATGGCTCTAAATTTTTCATTGATTAAACACCTGAGAGTATTGCCATGTAAAATGTTTTCCCATGAATAGTTTTTTTTTTTTTCAGCTTTATACAAGAGAGTTTGTGTACAAATTTCTCTGATCTAATTGTAATTTTCTTTCTCCAACCCAGTTGTGTCATGGATTTAGATGGTCATCATGGTTTAAAGAGTTATTGTATTTTGAAGATTAAGGTTAACATTTTCATTGGTCTGACTTTTTTATGGTATTCTTTTGAGATATGCCTTGGATTATTCTCTTAAAGAAGAGAAAGCTGGAAAACAAAGGTACTCCCTGAAAAGTTCTGAGAGTTTTATGCTAGGTAAGTTTAAAATGATTTATAGATTTGTCATATAAGCTCTGGTGTTTATATGTGTTCATTCACATGTTATTTATGATTTATTCACATATATTTACAAATAAGTAGCTGCCCAAACCCAGTTTAAATATGTTCACATTCATATATTTTATTTGTTTTATTTCATAATTTGTTGTTCCAAAGTACTGAATTTTGGAAATTTATTGCAGTAGATTTCTAGGGAAATAACCTTATTACTATATTTATTAAATTCAAAATTCATTTTTTAATAATCTACTATGATGTCACTTATATTTGAGATGCATAATAATGATATTCTTCACCAATTACTGACCAGATCAATGTTAATTATTCTCAAGTGTAGATTTATGGTTCATAGAGAATTTGGACCATCTTGATAGAACTTAAAGTATTGCTCACAATATTGCATTTGATCTGGTATCTACAAATGGGAAAGGTAAATATGAAGAGGGTGAAAAGAAGTTCCCCACAGATGAAGCTTAATTTTCTGCTTATACTTCTTTTAAATCATTTGTTAAATCATTTAAGTTTACTTGACACATCAGGTAAACTAAATCTAGTGTCCTGTGATTTAATCACTCAACTAAGTTGAAACATTTGAGAAATTTTGTGTATGTAAGCACGACAAAAGCCATAGAAAAGCTTAAGAACTTGAAACTTGTAAATAAAGATGATACCTGACACCTTCTGGCATGAAAACGAGACTGAGAATAAACAGATGTGACAGTTGTTTTACCTCAAAGGAGAAAATATGTGTAAGAGAAAGGATTTTAGCAAAGCTGAACCATAGAAAATGGAGATTCCCAAAATAAGTTAAAATCTGTGTCCCTTAAGCCGTCTCCCAGGAGATGACCTGCTGTCTGCTAGTAGAACTCTATCTCTTCTGAGGCAGGCACACAGAGTGGAGATCTCTGATGAAGTCTGAGGAAAAGATAACCTGATACTCCAAGCTGCTCAGATTTACAAAACTCAGTACCTGTAATCTGAGTTTTGTATCAACAGCAAGTCCTGTATCACTTCCTTAAAAAAAAAAAAAAAATTGGTTTCCTGTGTAGTTGTTCTCAAAGGGTAGAGAGTACCTGACAAACCAACAAATATTCTAGTTACACTTACAATTTTTCATTCATGTTAAAACATAAGTATATGCTTTATTGACTATGCCAAAGCCTTTGACTGTGTGGATCACTATAAACTGTGGAAAATGCTTAGAGATGGGAATACCAGACCACCTGACCTGCTTCCTGAGAAATCTGTATGCAGGTCAAGAAGCAACAGTTAGAACTGGATATGGACCAACAGACTGGCTCCAAATCGGGAAAGGAGTATGTCAAGGCTGTATATTGTTACCCGGCTTATTTAACTTATATGCAGAGTACATCATGAAAAATGCTGGACCTGATGAATCAAAAGCTGGAATCAAGATTGCCGGGAGAAATATCAATAACCTCAGATATGCAGAACACCACACTTATGGCAGAAAGTGAAGAAGAACTAAACAACTTCTTGATGAAAGTGAAAGAGGAAAGTGAAAAAGTTGGCTTAAAACTCAGTATTCAGAAAACTAAGATCATGGCACTGGGCCCATCACTTCATGGCAAATAAATGGGGAAACAATGGAAATAGTGACAGACTTTATTTTGGGGGTGGTTCAAAATCACTGCAGATGGTGACTGCAGCCATGAAATTAAAACATGCTTGCTTCTTGGAAGAAAATTTATGACCATTCTAAACAGCATATCAAAAAGCAGGGGTGTTATTTTGCCAACAAAGGTCTGTCTAGTCAAGGCTATGGTTTTTCCAGTAGTCAAGTATGGATGTAAGAGTTAGACCATAAAGAAAGCTGAGAGCAGAATTGATGCTTTTGAACTGTGGTACTGGAGAAGACTCTTGAGAGTCCCTTGGACTGCAAAAAGATCCAACCAATCCATTGTAAAGGAAATCAGTCCTGCGTGTTCATTGGAAGGACTGATGCTGAAGCTGAAACTCCAATACCTTAGCCACCTCATGCAAAGAACTGACTTATTTGAAAAGATCCTGATGTTGGGAAAGATTGAAGGCCAGAGAGAAGGGGATGACAGAGGATGAGATGGTTGGATGGCATCACTGACTCAATGGACATGAATTTGAGTAAACTCTGGGAGTTGGTGATGGATAGGGAGGCCTGGTGTGCTGCAGTCCATGGGGTCACAAAGAGTCGGACACGACTGAGCTACTGAACTGAACTGAACTGAAATGAATAGTCATTTTGGGGTAATGCTGACCAGCACACTAAGAATCCACATGTGGAAAAGATTTGGCTGCTAGGGGTAGGGTGATAGAGTTGAGAGCCAGATATGGAGCTTTGGACTAGACAATGCTTAATACCAGAGATTCTCTGTAACTGAGATTGGCAGCAGAGGCAGTGAAAGAGATCCAATTTCATTTTATTAGATATGATTTAAAAAAAAGACAAAGGCAAACCAGATGCATAAGCAAAACCTGAAGTGAAAAAATACATATAATTTTATACTAAATTCAGATAAGATTCAATAAATAACTTGGGAGAAAAATTTCACCTAATAAGGACCTACTTTATAGCACAAGGAACTCTTCTCAATATCCTATGAGAAAATAATCTAAAAAAGAGTGGATATATGTATAAATATTGCACTTTGCTGTAGAGCAGAAAGTAACACAATGTTTTAAAACATTGTGCAGTTTTAAAACAACTGCACTCCAATAAATTTATTTAAAGTTTAATTAAAAAAAAAGAAAAAGAAGAATTTCCTTATTCTAAAGTTGCACTGCACAATAAAGTCACCACAAGTTAGCTGTTACTATTTACACATATTTGACACGATTAAAATTAAATAAAATTCAGTTTTGTCAGTTGCACATATCAATGCTCAATAACCACATGAAGTTAGGGGCTACTGTGTGGCATGGTGCAGGTCTATGGCATTTCAGTCAATACAGAGAGCTCTATTGGACAGTCCTGATCCAAATGATGGCTTCATACATTTGTACATAGTGTAGCAACTTGTATTTGTAAGGATATGTCACCTTAGTTTACAGGTACCGCTTCTGAAATAACAACTCTGTGGAGATCTACAACTCTAATACAGATAAAATAAAATTCTGGACTTTCAAAACTTGTGACTAGATTTTGAACTGTAACGAAAAGATCAAAGTCTTGTGGAACCACACTTGTTCGTCTTTTCTCACTGGTGTCTCTAAAACTCCAACCGAGTGTATTTCTGTTAGTTATTCATGAATTCATTCATTCACTCACTCATTCAAATACATTTGTAGAAGTAACATTTGTCACTCCACAGCAGAAGGTCAAAATGCAAAGAAAACAGAGATACAGACTGTTGGCATAAGAATCTCACTGCCGAAAAGTGGAGAAACACTGTTAGTGTTATACTGGAAAATAGTTTTAGCTGCTTTCAAAAAGGTGATTCTCCCAGAAATTTTGAGTTATTTAAGGGAAGGTTAGTTTGGGGGCAAGAAAATAGTTAACATACCCAGTATGAAGTAAGGCAGTATTAAAGGTAGTGGAAAGAACATAAATTCAAAAATAGTCACGAGGACATTTGCCTACAAGTTTGTTAGAGATAGGGGCTAACACTTAGTATGTTAGCTCAAGTATATAGCTCTTAGTATGTTAGCTCAAGTACATTTACATCACTAAATAATCACTGGAGGAATGAAAAAAATATTCAGGGAGATAAGTTAATACAGTTAATAGTAGAGGTTAATATAATTGAGTATGAGGTAATGGAGAATGAGGTGTGAAAGATAAGTCACAAATCCCTTTGATCTTATGTTTTCTTATCCTATTACACAATCCTTGATGCTGCTACAAAGCCAGAAAGCTGAGAGTCATTTTTTGTTAATCCCTTACCTTTTCTCCACAGGCAATTATATCTTTTAACTTTTTAATTCTTTAATTTCTCTCAAAGTTGTTCAAATTTGGTCATCCTCATATCTACTGGGGTTTTTTGTTATATTGTGTTGTCCTTCCCCCCACCCCTTTCCTTACAGGGATTACAATCATCAATTTCTTTTTGTTGTTGTTTTCTTTTAAATATTCCAATCTAAGTTTCCTTCAGACCAGTTCTCACCCTGCCACTAAGGTGATGTCTTTTCCCTAAAATGCCAGTATACTCAAATCATCCCATTAATGTTTCAACGCCTGCCCATTGTCTAACAGGTAAGTATAAATGTCTCAGAATGGCATATCTTTAGATTCTTTCTTCCTTCCCTGATGTATTTATAGCCTGAAAGGTAACCTTTGAACACTTTTTTAAGCTTTCACAGTTTTCTGAGTGAGGTGAACTTTTTTCCTCTTTAACATCTTTAGCATCAAAAAGATGTTCCTCTTTTCCATATTTAAACATATCCCCCTACTGGCAAGCCTTCCCACCTCAAGCAACATACTTTGCCACAGAGGTTCCACTAGGCAGCTTATACCTGATCTCTTGAGGAGCCTTTCCCTATTCATTTTTCCCAACCTCCTAGGTCTTCCCAGGTGGTACTAATGGCAAAAAGCAGGAGACATAAGAGACCCAGGTTCAATCCCTGGGTCAGGAAGATTCCCCTGGAGGAGGGCATGGCAACCCACTCCAGGATTCTTGCCTGGAGAATCCCATTGACAGTGAAGCCTGGCTTGCTACAGTCCACAGGGTCACAAAGAGTTTGAAGCAACTTAGCACACACCCACACATTCTCAACAAGGTCATAAAATCCTGTGAAAGAGGACCCTTTACAAAGAATTTTGAACTGTTTGTTGTAATATACTTGATTTCAGTTTTTTAGCATCTAATAGGATGCTTAGCCATGATTCTAATCAGGATGTGAAATACAGAGGGAGACTTGGAAGAAATCTCTAGATGTTTGGTTGGTTACTTAGAGATGTCTGGCAACCAGAGAATTATTCTAGGCTCAATATAAATATGAGAGTCACTGAAATCTCATTAGTAACATAAGCAATGAGGTGGTTGTATAAAATATCCATGGAGGATGAGTGTGTGAGAAAGAAAGAAGAAAGGCAGAGTCTCTAGATGATTTCTTGATTTTCCTTTCAGTCCGTAGTTCAATATTAAAAGTTAAAAGACTCACAGTAACCCATGTTTTCTCCCATCTTTCTATATGATCTTATTACTAGCTTAGAATTTAATATTTTATATTTTCATAATACTATTTATTTTTAATGTTCAACTTGACTCTCCTAACATCTCATTATAATCAGATCTCCAAAACAGCTTCCTTCATCCTTCCAATCATTCTTTTCCAATAGATTTTTGATTATTAATTAGTACCTTGTTATTTTTTTGAGATGCATTATTTTTTTCAACAAATATTTATGGGAAGTCTAAGCCTTGAAAATTTTCAACAGACACAAAAACAAATAATGTGAAAGAGAACAAGACACAAGACATTGCCTCCTAGCTTCCTATTGAATAATCAGGAAGGATTTGTTCTACTAGTAGACATAAGATTTCTTTTTGTTTTTTTTTACTGGGAAAATCAGCAAAGTAAGTCTTTGTGTATTTAGATCCATGAATTTTCTACATCTTAGTGTTGAAGGCTCATAAATGTCCTGAAGAGTCATTGGATAGTCTTTCAGGAAACACAACTGCCAATATTGTTTATGAAAATCTTGAATTTGAACACATAACTCCTCTATTCAAAAACTTTTAATCCTTCTGACTACTAAACATATACAATTCTTTACATGAGCATCAAAACCTCTAATGAGACAGTCTATGTTAAACTGCCAGTCTTACTCTCAAGTCATTCTTTTCCTTGCTCACTGTGCTTTGGTTATACCAGTCTTTTATCCTCCTTGCCTCAGTGTTTCACACATGCTACTTATTTATTTTTAATATTTTATTTTATTTTGTTATTTATTTTAAATTTATTTTATGTTAGAGTACAGTTGATTTACAATGGTTGTGACCCATGCTATTTATTGTTATCCTTTCCTAGAATTTTCAGCTTTACTCTCTTTTCTTATTCAGTTCCAATTTTCATAGTTTAACTTAAAATTTCATTTACTCAAAGACAATCTTTACTCATGAATGTAAATTACACTCTCTGTTATGTTCTGTACTCACTCTACTGGGTAATTGGTTTTAATATATAATAATATACTGATCTAATTATTTGTGCAACATTTGCCTATGCACTGTACCATAGCCTCTATCAGAAAAATCCAATCTCCTTGCTACCTGTTGACTCCTTAGTTAATGGTATATAAGAACTTTTGAGGAAATATTTGTGGAATTAACATGCTTCAAGTTATTTTCTTTAGAAGGAAGTCAATCATAAATCATGATCTATAGACTCTCAACTAGCCTTAACAGAAATATTACTGACACATATGACAAATAGGATTTACTTCAGGAAGGACTGAATAATTAACAAAATACAAACATGGCAATGTGGAAGCAAATCCCTAAAACATATCATTATGCACTTGAAGCTGTCATAAATGAACTATGTACGTGAGTTCTGTATCTGTTGCCAATACGGCCATAAGAATATTTTAAAATTCTAGTTTTATACTTCCCTTACTGAAATTTAGCTAACTTTAAAAAGTTATTTGTTTAATTTGTTCAGGCTATAAAATAAAAATTAAACTTTTTTCTGAAAGAAAGTTTATATATCTCAATAATTGAACACTTACTATGTGAAAGACACTAATGCTAACTCCTAGAAAACTTCAAAAAGAGATCTTAGATACATTTCTACTTGTGAGGAGACCATGAAAAATACGCAGAAACTTTTGTAGGGGGAGAATGAGATAAGAACTTTTCAGGTACAGCAAGCGTAGAAAATGAGAAATTTTGCAGCAAAATTATTAATTATTTGGTATGTTTGGAACATGGCTTCCCAAATGACACAGTGGTAAAGAATCTGCCTGCCAAAGCAGAAAACTCCAGAGACTCGGGTTTGATCCCTGAGTTGGGAAGATCCTCTGGATTAGGAAATGGCAACCTAGTCCAGTATTCTTGCCTGGAACCTACCAGGCTACAGTGTGTGGTGTCACAAAGGGTCAGACACGACTGAGCACGCACGCACCCACACAAATTTGGAACACAGAGTTTCTGGGTGCAGAAAGGAAAACGGAGCAAAGAGGACAGTTTAGAATCAGTTTATGTGAGTTCACAATGTCTAAATGGCAGGTCAAAAAGCTCCTGTTTATGTTGTAGGTTACAGAGAAAACAAAGACTATTTTGCTCTTTGCAGCAAACACATTATTTATCAGCTCTATTTTGTCAAACAAACAAACAAACAAAAACCAGACAAAAACTCTATTGGGAGTGTGAGGAGTGAATTAAAAAGCAAAATACTGGAGAAATGGAAAAGCTAGGTAGAAAGTACTCGCAAAATATAATAAGTATCCAGCTTCCGTGTGTGCACACACAATGAATTCAAAATATCTGAGGGCATTTACTTGTTTACTTTTGTAGCTCCACCACAAAGTCTGTCCCTGAGGACAGAATATAGTTCAGTTGGTATACTGTATCTTTGTAACTTGAACATCAACAGTCTTCAAAATGTAGGTGGAGATCTAGACAAATGGTAAGGGGAAAGGGAAATTTTTAAGTAGAAATCATGATTCAAGCAGCAATTTAGGAAGACTAAGGAAAAATGAATAAGGTCAAAAGAGGTTGGAAACATTTCCTTTAAAGTCAGGAAAACACAAAGATGTCTACTGCCACCTAGTATATTCAGCATTGTATTGGAGGTCATAGACAGCTCCATAAGACATGAAGAAACTGAAAAACAAAAGGAAGAGGAAGACACTCATTATTTGCATTTCATGTGGCTGTTTACATAGAAAATCCGAAACAACCTAGAATGAAATATACAGAAATTAAAGGAGAATTTAGCAAGGTGGTTGAATGTAAGATATATTGAATATAAGCTATATATATATATTATACATATATAATCATTTCTATGTACAAGTAACATACAGTATAATTACAACATTTTTAAAAAGACATCATTTATAATAGTTACAAAAACTATAATCCCATGGGAATAAATAAGTGTGTGAGAACTATAAGCAAAAGCTGTAAAGGACATTAAAGACAAATATATGTCTATGAGTAAGAAATAAATTCTTTGCAAATTGATACAAAGATTTGATTTCATTCTGATTAAAGTTCCAATGTGTCTATGTATGTTTATCTTGAATGGTTGATTTTGAAATTTATGTGATATGACAAGAAATTCCTTAAGATAAAGTATAAGAAAGAATTAAATATAAAATCCAGAAATGGATGGATGCTTATAGGAAATCTTAATATGTTCCAGATGCAGTATAGCAGACCACTTAGAGAAGACACCATGTAACAAATTTAGGAGTAAAATAGTTATACAGATGGGGATGGGGGGAAGCACACATCTGAATTTACTAAAAGTATAAAACAAAGCTAAAATTTTTAGAAAAACACATAGATGAATATGAACAATGATATTTCATTGTTATCACTAAAGAAAACATTTCTTAAACAGGGTACCACAAGTACTAACAATAAAGTAACAGAATGATAAATTTGGCAACATTAAGATTAGCAACCTCTTTTTATCAAACAGCCTTTAAGAAAAGTGAAAAATACATCAATAACAAATGGGAGGTGTTTCCAGAAAATAAAATCAAATAACAGATTAGATAACATCAATGCTATATAGACTTCTAGAAATCATTAAGAAAAATAATTCAATAGAAACCTTGGTAAAAGACCTGAGTAGCTAGACACTTCAAGGAATGTGAATACACATAGGGGAAGGTAAAAGTTCTACTAATCAAGAGGAAAATGACAATGACATTTGGCACATTTGAAAAGCGAAATTTTAAAAAAATATGACAGAATCCCAGAGTGTGAAAGGGAATGGATTATCAGTTTCTCTTACATATTGGTGATTAAGATGTTGATTGGTACAGTGGCTTTGGCAGTGTTGTAGAGCAGAACACTGACATACCCTGAGGCTGCTCAGATATGCAAATCCAAGAAAAAGTTTAACAGATCAGTACCAGATGACAATGCAAAAATATACATACTAGCATAATATGCAGATTAGAAAGAAAAAAAACAATAAATACCTACTATCTGGACAGTAAATTATAGTAGGTGCTGTCAATATTATACAGTTAAAAAAAAAGGAAAGAGAAAAAGATGAGAAAGAACTCTTAGGAGAAACATAAAAATATCTTAGTAATATAAATTCCAGTTTAAAAAGAGAGCTTCAGAAGACATTCTGGAATGTCATCCTTGTTCTTTCTCTTTCTATCCCTCTGTCTCCCGGAAATTCTCACTTGCACTGTGTATTGATTGAATAGTGACTAAGAGTTATCTGCCCCAGTTCGACTACAGTAATTCTTTACAAATTTATTTAAGTTCCCCTGTCTGTGGTTTAATTGTCTATAAAGTGATAATAATATTAGCCCTAGCCCATAGTGTTAGAGAACTGGAAGAAATAATTCATATAAAATACTTATTATAAATTATGGCAAAAATATTAGCAACCTTTTCACTAATTATTGAATTTATAATGAAATTATGTGAATATTTGCCTAGTAAATATTTTTAATATCTCTGTCTCTTCTTTAGTATTTTTAATATTCTGTCTCTTTCTGTTGATCTTCATAGCAACCAATCGGGTTTAATCTAAACTAACATAGTATTTTACCCAGACTGCTTGTACTCAATCGCATGAGACTCTTTGCAGCCCTATGGACTGTAGCCCACCAGGCTTCTCTGTCCATGGGATTCTCCAAGCAAGAATACTGGAGCGGGTTGTCATTTCCTCTTCCAGGGCATCTTCCCAACCCAGGAATTAAACCCACATCTCCTGAGACTTCTGCAACGCAGATGGATTCTTTACCACCGAGCCACCTGGGAAGCCCATCTTGCCCAGACTACTTATTGATATTACTTCTTCACTAATTTCCTGTAACCACTGTGGTACCTACGTAAATCACACTGCCAATTGAAGCCTGAGTGTTCTTTCCAAAATGCAGATCTTATCCAACAATCTGGTTTCTGCTTAAGAGATGTAAGTGGTTTTCATTGCTCTTTGGATAAAGATCAAATTATTAAGGTCACTGACCACCTGGCTAAGGTCCAGCTTTGACCTATATTTTAAATGCATCCTGATACATATCCCTGTGCCTTCCCTGTGCTCATCAACACTGGCTGCTAATCAGTTTCTCAATGCCATGCCCTCTCCTATCACATGACTCTTACATGTACTTTGTCACAGGCGTGTAAAACTTTTTACTAAGTATGTGTTTCTCATCATTCATATTTCTGCACAATCACCACTTCCTCAGGAAAGTCTACCCCATTTCTCTAGTCTAAGTAAACGTTCTTTTATTATGAGCTCTCATAAAACACCATACAGTTTCTTGCCATAACCTGTGTGAAAGAGAGTGAAGTGTGGTTATGGGAAGGAACTGTATGGTCAGAGAAAAACTTAGGTAAAGTTATGGTATCATATTTTGCATGTGGGACATCACCACCCTGAGTAACAGGATGACAATAATGGTCTAATAGAGTTTACATCTCAGTTTTTGCTCTGCAGACCTGGAAGAATCCTACTTTGTGCCATGGTTTGAAGCCAACAGAGGCTATGTAGTCCTGGGAAGAAGACACAAACCAGTAGTGTGTTTCATGATACCAATAAATGCTTCCCTGTGCATCCTTTATACATATAATCCAAGTTTTCACATTTTCAAGTATTAAACTGTACCACTTGATATCAAGTGAGTGAACTTTCATCATTCATCTGAATCTGACAGAAAGGAACACTTCTTGGTGACAGCACTTTTCAGATTGTATTTACATATTTAACACATTTGATTAAGGTCAATCTCCTCTTCTAGACTTTGGGTTACCAAAGTAAGCACCATGTCTCTTTTTGATTATATTGCATACCCAGCATCTAACACAAATCTTAGTTTATAATGTAGATTTAATAATTATTAAATATAAACAAATGGGTGCATGTTTAATTGATTCATGGTAGTGGGGCAGAGAGTAACAAGTCAACTCTAATCAAGGTGTCTGGGTTTTTACAGAATGAGAAAGAATATCTTGGGAATCAAAGGAATGGTTAATGTAAGCTAGGTCTTTGTCTATAACTAAATGAAAGGTATTCTGCAAAGAAATTACCAAATGCTTCTTCCTTTGTTGACTGAGGACAAAAGATGTCCCTTCAAGTCTGTTTATACATTTTAAAAGTAATAGAACCCCTAGACACATGGCTGCCTACATTAGTCTATTTCCAATTCTACCTTGCAGCTAAGTGTGAACATATCATTATTTCTGCCACCTTAATGTACAACTTGTGGTATGTATCCTTACAAGGAAGGCACAAGACCTTTTAAATTTCCTTTTGTTCTTCCTCCTGGTGGAAATGTGATTATAGTGGCTGAAGCTACAGTATTTATTCTAAAGTATTAATATATGAAAACCCTAGATTATGAGCTGAGATACAAGGCTATAATTGTTGTTGTTGTTTAGTCCCTCAGTCACGTCTGACTCTTTTGTGACTACATGTAGCCTGCCAGGCTCTTCTGTCCATGGGATTTCCCAGGCAAGAATACTGGAGGGGGCTGCCATTTCCTTCTCCGGGGGATCTTCCCAACCCAGGGATCAAACCTGCATCTGCAGCATTAGGTGGAATCTTTACTGCTGAGCCACCAAGGAAGCCTTGATATACAAGATATATGTTAAAATGTAATTTAAATAGTGTGGAAAGAGCATTGTGTAGTGTGTCTTTTATTTCCCTTTTTAACTGATGAATTTTGATCAAGGTGAGTGGAATTTATGATTTTAGATTTTTCAGTATATCAATGATATTAGATTAGATATTAAGCTCTACAGACTGACCTTAAGGTTAACTAATTGGTAATTGAGAGTGTTATATTTTTGATGATGTGATATTATAGAAATATCTAGTTGAAAGGTATGAAAATAGCTATTCTCCTTTGTAAAGAGGCAGGGATATATTTGTTTATTTTTTTAATTACATTCAATAAATGTGAAAGCACAGTATTGTGTAAGGCAGTACATTAAAGTGGATTCTTAATATCTTACAGTTCATCATGGTTTGCTTAGAAAGTGTTCCTTATCTACTATATAACGTGTTTCTTGAGCTTTGTAAAATAGAAGTTGGAATGTTTTGAATTAGACCTAAGCCTTTGGGGTATAAATTACATTGGATTCCAAATTTAGCATTATTTGACAAGCACAAGGGGAAAATTAAAATCTTCTCCACCTCAGAAATATTATTGGGATCTATTTTGTGAAATTCATTTGTATTGTAAAAGTATCCCCTTAAAAAAAAAAAGTATCCCCTTTACATATTGAGTTAGAAAAAGCATTCGGTAAGAAGAAAACATGGGCAATATTACATTCTTTACAATGATAAGAGCAAAGTCTGTTCTACCTCCATTATCTTTGAACCAGAATAGTTCTGGTTTTTATTTGCTTCTATCCTGGATTTCGGCACAATATTTTCTTTAAAGACAGGGTTCTTGATCAAAATAAGAGTGAAGGGTTGAGTGCATGTATCAAAAATTGCTCCCTACTCAACCATAAAAATTACAGTAGAGAGTTTTTTGTTTTTTTAAGTATTAAACTCCAAGAATAAAGTGAACAAGAAAGGTGAAAGTTTCAACAACATTTTTGGAAGGAGAAAAGCATATGAACAAATGATGGGTAATCAAGCAGACTAGAAAAAGTAGAATTCCAAGTGGTCAGTGTGAAAAGCTTTGAACCAATAGGATGACATCACAGAATCCTCCAAGGCACAGGACCTAGCTGTGCAATGTGCATTAATAACTGATAATGCAGGAGAGCAAATACAACAAGGAGGGCCTCTTGAATGTAGTTGGAAAACAGTGGATCCTTGTATTCTTTTCCTTCTTCTCCCCTGCAAGACCATTCTTCAACCCATCAAAGTAATAAGGAATTATTCTCAAAAGGGAAAAAAAGAAAGGACTCCAGACTGGAATATGCTAGGTTCAGTTGAAAGCCTGAATGCTAAATTTTTTTTTCATTTATTTCTTTTTTAATTTATTTATTTTAATTAGAGGCTAATTACTTTACAATATTGTATTGGTTTTGCCATACATCAACATGAATCCACCACAGGTGTACATGTGTTCCCCATCCTGAACAGTGTGATTAAGTGACCTAGATCTCCTTGCATTTATGTTATGACTTTGTGTTGTGTCAAATTTGAATTATATGTACGCTTATTAGTGCTCAGTCACTCAGTCATGTCTGACTCTTTGTGACCCTTGGACTATAGCCCACCAGGCTCCTGTGTCCATGGGATTCTTCAGGCAAGAATACTAAAGTTGGTTGCCCTTTCCTCCTCCAGGGGATCTTCCCGACCCAGGAATCGAACCCTCATCTTTAATGTCTTCTGCACTAGCAGGCGGGTTCTTTACTCCTGCTGCTGCTGCTGCTGCTGCTGCTAAGTTGCTTCAGTCGTGTCCGACTCTGTGCGACCCCATAGACGGCAGCCCACCAGGCTCCCCCTGAGCCACCTGATAATAAGTGACCTTAGTCATTTTGAATGCAGAAAGTAGCGATCTCAAGAGCTCTTAACCAAAAAAAAAAAAAAAGCTCTTAACCAGTGATTAGCAGAACACTGGCAGTTGAGGCTTAATTTCCAGGAAGAAAATTAAAAGATACTCCTGGGGAAATCAAAGGAAAGATCCAAAGATAGGGATGTTTCAAAGTATTCATTAATAAATAGTCCATCTAGACTTATCTGTGGTAAAACTCTAAATAGACGCAAAGTCTCCCCTACCCTGTTGTGCACATAGAACTCCCAAATCAGACTTTAGTTCCCTTTTCTTAATCATTAACAGGTTGTGAAGAATTAATAAGCATCTGAAGAAAAGCTCTAATACAGAAGATAGAAATCCAGACAAGCAACTTGTTTGGAAAAAATGCAACTGGGAAAAAAAAAAACCAAAACTGAGGTCTTTTCCGGAAGAAGGAAATGTCTTAAGATTACTGTTACTTGCTTCAAACATATAAGAGAAATTATTACATTCATAAAATAAGAATTCATAGAAATTAAAATAATTTGGTAGAAATGAAAAAACTCAATTCAGTAATTTGGAATATAAAGATGACAGAAATGAGAAATAGGAAAGCAAATCTTATAGATGTACACTCAGGAGTTCAGTAGCTCCAATATTTTAGGGTAATCTGGACAATCAGAAGAAAAAAAATTTAAGAGAGAATAAAAAAAAAAATCACAAAGAATTGGAGATCTGAATGCCTTCACATTTGCACAGGGTGAGTTGGAAGTAAGAAAACAGTTAAAGAAGGTTTTCAAATTTATCTAAGAAAATTATTTTCAACTTAGAATTAGACACCCCCAAAAAACTAATAATTATTTATATGAGAGTAGAATAAAAGCATTTTTTAGACTGGAATATTAAGAAATGACCTCTGAGGGAGTCCTTCTTTATAATTCATCAAAATTAGAGATAAACCTAGGAAAGGGAGAACATCTGTTAGAAGCAACAGGGGATCCAACATGGTAGAGAAATTAAGGAAATCCCCAGAAGGCAAGAAAATAGAGAAATCTCTCTATAATGATTGTGCTGCAAACAGAAAGGGCTCTCTGAGAGTAAGTCAATAGTATAGCAATAGGATTCAAATTACAGATACACTCAAGACCTTCAAGACCAGGTTCTCCTTGCCATTGTGCCTGTGTGCATGCTCAGTCACTCAGTTGTGTCTGACTCTTTGCCACCCTATGGACTGTATCCCAATAGGCTCTTCTGTCCATGGGATTCTCCAGGCAAGAATACTGGAGTGGGTTGCCGTTTCCTACTCCAGGGGATCTTCCTGACCTAGGGATCAAACCCACAACTCCTGAGTCACCTTCATTGGTAGGCAGATTCTTTACCCCTGAGCCAACTGCTATTGTACCATCTTTTAAACTGAGGACAAAATTCCTAAGTGAGCCTGGCCCATATTGTTTTCCATACCTTACTTGCCTTGATCAGAAACAAATGAAGTTATTCCTGTAAATTTCATGCTCTTTCCTGAAAGAGCTGGACACTCTCTTATCTCTATTGAAGTATTCTGCTTATATTTACACCTCAGTGTTGGAAGTGACTGTCAGTAAGCCTAGTCTTGGAATAGAATAGCCCACACCCAGTGACAATCTTTGCTGCACACTACAGCCTGATGCTATGATTCTATTGTACATCTGATGCCATGATTCCCTTTATATATATGCATTGTACACAATTGGCTGTATTCATATTTCATAATAAACAAACATTTAGAAGCACTGTGCTAAAATTCTTTAAAAGCATTATTGTTTAGTACATAAACTCATTTAATAACAAGAAACTTATTCTTAAAAATATACAACTGAAGTGAAAAATATTTGAAATATTTTAATTTATAAAATATCCTTATCCATTTTACATGTTTGTAAAATAGAATCTATTTCCTTGGTGCTCCCATAATTATTAGGGTTGCTGCTGCTGCTGCTAAGTCGCTTCAGTCATGTCCGACTCTGTGCGACCCCATAGACGGCAGCCCACCAGGCTCCCCCGTCTCTGGGATTCTCCAGGCAAGAACACTGGAGTGGGTTGCCATTTTCTTCTCCACATTATTAGGGTTATTCAGTTGTAAATATATAAATATATCTCTGGCATTCTCATAACTGTTAGGATTAATTATCTATGAAATATACTGAATATAAATCCTTGATGTTTTCATCTGATTGGCATTATTTAGTGGTGATATATATAAATATATCCTCCTGCAGTGTTCCATAGTGGCTACAGTTGTTTATTTGTGATGTATGTAGCTCCACTGATTATCCGGAGTCATCAGGTTATGTTGTCAACTAGAACAGGCATTTCCTCTTTTTCTTACAATTTGAGTGGTAGACACTGGAAAATAATCTTATGCCAATACACTGCTTTTCCACAGAGAAGAGATGTTCTTTCACAGGTTGAAATTATTTTGAAAGTAACCAAATTTTAATAAAATTAAGAATAGTACTCCATATATGTATAAGTACACAATGAATAGAGCAATATCTATTTTGGCAGTAATGTAGAAACCTTTCAGAAAATGGATAAAAGTTGAATATCATACATCATTTTTATATTCTAAATAAACTTTGGAGTTAAAATACAGCAGAATCTTTTATACTTTTTGAATTTTTTAAGTTAATTCTTAAATTATCAGATCATACCAAAGATATAAATAATTATTCCAGACTATTTAAAAAATAGTCATCATTTTCTGCCTATTAAGTTTGTAATATAATGAAGAATTGAAATTTAAAAGTGCTTTAAAATCTTATTAGAACCTAATTGAGTAAAAGCTTAATATTCAGACCAAAATCTGAATATTTTATGAGCTATGTTATTTGAGGTTATTTACCAATACAAAAAAAAATGTTGAGATTTGTAACAGCAACTTGTGCAACTTCCTAAAATTAAATTTTGGGACATAATTGTCCTTGAAATATAAAATTTAACTTAACCCTGACTCTAGAAATTTTGAAAACACTTAGAAATTGAATTTTTAAGTAATGGCTATTAGAAATTTATGTTGTTTTTTTTTTTTTTTTTGGATAAGAGTTCTAGTTAAAATGAGGTGTTTTGTTTTGTTTTTAATTTATTGTTGATATTGAGCCTATCTCTTCCTCTCCCTTTGCTGAATTAAATCATCAATGTGCAATGAATTCGTAAATTGGACATGAGTTGAACTTCACATATAATATCATAATCACTATACTGTCTTAAACAACACTATGGACATAATCAATGTCCACTCACAAGAGCTAAGATCATGATTGTATCCTCTAAAGCTGTTCTTTTTCACGTTTGAACTGTCCTAAGCCTGAAGATTACATTTTATATGCTGGTCCAGCTTTTAGCCTGATCTTTCTTCTTCTTTTGTCCAGGCAGTTTTGAAGTGGTCATCCTTGATGACCTGGAAGGTTTCAGGAAGTGAACTTCCCTTCATGCAGACAACAAATAGTGCGCTCATTTACCCATACTAGAGAAAAATGAAAGTCAAAGCTGAAAGTAAAATGGACATAATTTTAATGATTTTTTAAATTTTGTGCATTGGATTCAAACAGCAAACTGTGTGCACTCAACTGTTATCACAATGTTGTCAAGAGGTCTGTGTCTTTTACCATTTTACACACAATTGTTCATTACAGTATGTTATCAGCCTCGTGGAAACCAGGGGTGTGGCATGGTAAGCACTGGTGGTAGTGCACCTAGCTTTTATATTATCTAACTTGAAAATATTTCTCTTCTATGACTCCTTTTTTTCTTGATAAAAATAGTTTTCACCAAACGTTGGTGGTGCACACGCACTACCATTCATGCTCGACATCACACCCCTGACAGGAACGCATGTTCTTATTTTGTTGATAAAAAGTATTACAAAAATTTCCATACAAAAACTATTTTCATAGAAATCTTGCATTTCCACAAATAAACCTGAACATTTTTTGAAAAAAACTGCTCAAGAATTTTGTTCATTTAACATTGTGACTGTATTGATAAATGCAGTCCACGTCAGAGTTCACCACACATACTTCTCTTTAGATGACCAGTCCCCTTTCTCCTTTCACTGAGATCTGCCCAGGCTCCATCAAGTTCATTTATAGCAGGAAGGAGGTTTTGGATTAACATGTCTGAATGTTAGAATGAAAGTTGCAGTCTTCCACAGAACTATCAATACTCAGCCCTCTTTTACAGCTTAAGAAAAAGATTGCAAAACATCATCCATTTTAATTCAGAATCTCTGAACCAACTGTTGCTTTTTTATTCTTGGTGTGAGGTTGGGGAAAGGGTGGCTGGAATAGGTAGGGATTTGGTAAAGATACATGTTAAATCTCCTGCCACAGTGAATATAAGAAAAAACATTATTGCCTTGGTAATTTGACACTTCTATTTCAATCAGTGACACAGACTGTCAAAAAAAAACAAAAAGAAAAGAAAGAAAGACACTGATGAAGATCTGCTTTATATTCCACTTGCCATGAAATTCAGATTTGTTTTGCTTTACATTTCTTCACATCCTATAAGCACATATTGTCTATTCAGATGACCATTATACTGAGTAGCTGGGGGCTAGTGACATCATCACCCTCTTATCTGGGTGTTCAGAAGACTTAACTGTGTCTTGTAACACTACAGTTTTTGCTGATTCCAAGTATTTTTATTCTTAATGATTTTTTTTCCTCTGGTTACCCTTGGGGCATTGATATTCCATCTCCTGGCAACAGTTGAACCTCAAAAGGAACCTGTAATTTCTTCCTGGACTGCATTTGAAACCAGCCACAAAATGGTTATGTAACATTCACTCAGAAGAAGGGAGGAACCCATGATAAACAGTGTAACCCCGTGTAACTTGGTTGATCCATGATGTTTATAAATCAAGTCTGATCGTTGTAACTGCTTAGATCACAGAGTCTCTAGTTCATAGACACAGCGGCATGAGGTAACTCATTTTATTTTGCACAGGTTGCATATTTCCACAGGAAACATTCTCGCTAAATTGTTTGGAAAAAAAGACGACAGTTTGTGCTTGGGTGTTTGGCCTCCCAGCTTTATGCCATGGTTTCTTTACCTGGCAACCGTCTGTCGTTAAATGTGTGCATGTTGATAACTTCTTCTGTTTTCACAATAACTGGGGCCTGTGGCTTGTGTTTTAACCGACGCTGGCACTTCAGGGACATCCTCAGTTCCTCTACCATGGCGCTACAGAAGGACCTCTACAGAATAACACAGAAAAGGAAATATTACAAACACATCAAGTGCAATGGTCCTGAAAAATATTAAATTCAGTTTCAACAGACTTGTCAACATAGCAGCCTTGAAGTTTTGAAAAATTCCATTATAATGGTTATATCAAATTATTCCACTTTTAATACTCAAAACATGATAATTAAAATATTTTATCAAAGTGGGCAAGTTTAAAGAAAATCTCCACCTGATAGTGAACTGCCAGCTAGGAATGCATACATTACACATAATTTGAATGAGGTTTTAAGATATATAATTGATTAACATGATAAGATATAATCTACCTTAAATTTAAATACAAGCACAAATAAATCAGTTACCAGAAATCCATCCATGCTATTAAAAAAAATTAGACAAAATATACTGGCTTTTAGATCATAATGTAAGATATGAAAATTTTCTTTAAACATGGATTCTTCATTTTGTCTTTCAAAACAGAACAAAAATAGCACTCACACATTTAGACATAAAATATGGAAAATTATTTTTGGTATTCATTATATCTTTTTTGTGATCATGCCTATAAAACTATTGGTGAAGATTACAAACACATATGACCTAATCATGAAATGACATTGTATCACATTTAAAAATCCATGCACAAATATTAACTACACTTTTGGTATCATCAACTTGGTAACTGAGACTGATAAATAATTTATTTCATGAAGAAAAAATGACCCTATATATATTTTTTAATTCCGATTTCATTGGCAATAGATTTGCCAGAAATTCTATATATCTGGAACTTATGACACACTCCTCAAATTCCTATTACAGAGTGAAAACATAAGACAGAAACTTGTTAGTCTCCCTTTCCATCTAATTGAGATACATGTGTTAGTTACATATAAATCAGATTCATGAGCTAGTTGCATATTGTTGTTAACATTCAGATGGTCTAAGACTCAGGCTATTTTTTTTGCAAGGACTAAAAATGTGGACAACAACTAAAAATGTGGACAAGAATGAAAAATTTACACAATTCCAAAAAGTGATATGAAAACATAATGAAATAAACCTAATCAAATATGCATGAGAAGTCTTTTTTGTTTTGCATTTTGTGATGCTTCTTTGTTGTTTATCATCTTAGGCTAATTCCAAAATCCAAAAGGAAGCTTCGGGAGTTGGTGATGTTCAGGGAAGCCTGTTGTGCTGCAGTCCATGGGGTTGCAAAGAGTCGGACACAACTGAGCGACTGAACTGAACTGAACTAAATTCCAAAATAATGTAGGATAAAAATGGTTAATACCATATACATGCCTTATACTTTTTAAAATACTTTTCATATATCACTTTTTGTGACACAAACTAACACTGAATTAAGTTGGGCATCTATATGACAGAGGATAACTCACTTTCTGCAGCTCACAACTGCACCTCCAGCAAGATATTCTGATACCCAATTTTATGTATTTTGATCCTGCACTGTTAGCTTCTTGTCCATTCCTGGCTATATTCTCATTTTTCTTCTTTAGGTTGCTGAAGAGTTTCCTTAGTGATCATCCCAAATCTATGCCTTGGCTATTGCTGAAATTCTCACAATTATCAGCAATAATCTATTGTTTTAAACATCAGTTATTAATAGTATTTTCTTGTCCAATAAACAGGTGAAATCCAAATCTCTTTTTTTCATCATGACCTCTCTGAGTTAATTTTACCTTATCTCTCCCCCAACCTATTCCTCTTCCTCTTCTTTTTTTTTTCTCTTTACACACATGCTTCTCTTTGGACCGCCAAAGTTTTTCTCCTTTGTTTCTTTTTGCTCTGGTACTTAGCAGAGTTCTTTCATCTTTCACATCAGTCCAGCTTTATCCCTTACCTCCAGACATGACTCAAATTTTAACTTATTCAGGAACTAGTTTCCAGTTGACCAGGCTTATTATTTCTACTCAGTTTACTACTTTCCCCTCACTATCATGTTTCTCTGTCTGACCTCCAGGGCTTCCATGTTTCCCTCTCATTGAATTGTAAAGAATAGAGATCAAGTGCTCACAACACTGTTGTACGCATGTTGACTGAATTAACAATAGCCATACATGACCTTAACATTTTAATTCTTTTTTAATAATGTTTGTAATTCAATTGCTTAAAATTTTTTTTCAGAATCTTAGTAAAATACATTGTGTACAAGTGAGCTAATTAATCAGATAAAACTTTGTTATTTGTTTAATAACATTAAATTCATAAAAATATTAATTTATTAGTGTTTGTCATGGGAGATGATTAAATGCTACACATGAATTCCAAACTAACTGCAAGTTATCTCTATGTATTATTTATTATGTGCTAAATTATACGGTTTTGAAATTCACAGATTCTATTTCTGTTAAAAGATTTATATGACACCTGATAGCCAGTATATGGACACAGTGTTTCTTGTTGCTTAATACCTACTATTAGATGTACTTATTAAGAACATGATGAAAATGATGATGAAGATGGTGATGATGACAACACTGTAGAAATGGAAAAATCTGACTCCAAAAGAGGGAGGAATACATAGTCTTGAGGTAACTTAGTCTTGGTTCTCTGTTGAAACATTTAACAGAAGAATTGATTAGATAATATAACAATGTCAGAGCTTGATGCCATCGACACTTTAAAAATGTTATAGGATGTGAATAATGTTGAATTGTTTGAAATAAGCCTTCATTTAAAATAACTAAATTTCCCAAATTTATAACATTCTCTTTGGCAAACTCAGTTTTTAGATATCATGATTATATTGATTTCACAAGTGATAAAATAGAGATATTGTTTTATCCATAGTAATAGAGTGGTCTAAACAACTGATTTTCTCAGGAAAAAAATCTCACAAATGTACATAACTATTCAACCATGAACTGATTCAGTTTTATTTCTAGTTAGTTAGGGCAAAAATTTGGAGACAATATTGACAAATTGTATTAATAGCCTATACTTAACTTCAGACTATAAATGCATTTAAACTCTTTTAAAGCAATTTTATGTAATATAACACTTGTAATACTGATTAATATAAATTATAAGCATATATCCTGCCCCAATCAAGCATAAATAATTTAAAATTATCTCAAGTAAATGATATTTACAAATTTATAAACTCTGAAAATTGTAAACATGTAATCCCACCATTATCATTTTAGGCTATCTCTATTTTCTTAAGCCATTAGAAAGTAAAAAATTTAATCAAGCAAGCTTTAAGCAGTCAATCAGTAGTTTTGGTTATAATATCATGTTACCACTTTTGTTAACTTTTTTCTCTAAATAAGTTGACTTTGACAGTTTTTTTTTATTTATCAATATGTTTTATCTAAAAAAATAGTATTATCTTAGGTTCTAATACAGTCACCATGAAACTGTAGGTTCTTTTCTTACTTATATAATATTTCCAATCCTTCACAAAACTATGAAAATCTTTAGATTTGAGCAAAAATTTGGAGACAATATTGACAAATTTAAAAAATTTAATGATACCATAAAGTATGGTTCATTTGTATCACTAAAGAAAACACAGTTTTTAAAAATTTTTTAAAGCTTTAAAATGTAAATTCTGTATCTTGATCTCTGTAAGACCTGAAGTTGAAACTGTACAGACGATTGTGAAATACAGCTGTTTCTCTGTGTTGTACGTCGCCAAAAAATTACTATGTCTGATTTTTAAACTTCTAACTTGTCATTTGATAGAGACAAATAGTGTTTCCTAATTCATATCATGATCAGAATTTTTCACATGTCCTTTTATTGAACTATGGAATAAGATTTTGAAAAACCTAAATGCACTTGACAGGAATTTTCAGAGTTATAATGAAGAAGAAGGAAACTGAGGAGGAGCGAGGAGGAAAAGAAAGAATAAAAGAGAGAGGAAGAGAGGAAAAGGGGGTGGGGGACTTAAGGAAAGAAACAGCGAAGGAAAGAGGGAAGAAAATAAGGGAGAGAGGAAGTGAGAGAAAGATTGAGGGAGGAAGAAAGAGAAAGAAAACTACCATGCTTTTCGAATCACTTCTTAGGGACAGAAACACACAAATTGTGTCAAAGAAAGTTCCTTAGGGTGAAAACAACAACAAAAATGTTTCTGCACAATATGACAGACTACAAAAAGAAAAAAAGGTGCAAGGATACTAACCATTATTAAAAACCTCTTTTAGTAAGTTTCAAAAGTTTACTAAACAGTGTCTGGATTGTAGGGTGGCACTAACCAAATAGAAGATTCCTGAAAATGAAAATTTAAATCTTTGAGCTGTTAGCATGTATAATTGCATTTAAATTAGTTAAACTCATTATAAAATTCACTATATTTAATGAGGCAACCTGTATTACACATCTCTAATTCTTGAAACAATGAAGGTTTGGAAACCTTAAAAATAATGAATTTGTCTAAATGTACATTGCCTTTTAAACAAGCTATTTTTTTATGTATAAGACAACACATAAATAGTCCACAGATAAATGTTCTCAAGAATATCATTCGTGGTGTTATAGAATAATTTAATCTTAATAGCTTGACTTTCTAATTTATAAATATGTTTATATGATACATGATGTGACAGCACTTTGAGAAGCACATAAATTTTTTTAGTATTAGAAATCTAGTTGCAAACATGCTCCACATTAAACAGTGATATATTTAAACTTCATTTTTTAGTTAAATCCTTTATGTTTAGCAATGTCTTTAAAAAAATAGCAACTGATGAAAAATAAGTTTAATTTTTTAAACTTTGAAACTCATCACTTTCATGTTGAATATATAATAATATACCAATTGGAGAAATAATCATAAATATTATATGCTATTATTAGATCTCTATTTAGTACATATTATGTAAGGAGGAAACTATGCTATATATCTTACTGTCTTATTTTTTAAGGGTATGCTGCTGCTAAGTTGCTTCAGTCCTGTCCAACTCTGTGCGACCCCATAGATGGCAGCCCACCAGGCTCCACCATCCCTGGGATTCTCTAGGCAAGAACACTGGAGTGGGTTGAAATTAACTAAATGATATTCCAATATTCAGAACAATTTCCAACCATTTTTGTGTACAGTTTCTATTTGAAGCCTATTAAAACATCTTTGACTTCCCTGGTGGCTCAGAGGTTAAAGAGTCTGCCTGCAATGCGAGAGACCTGGGTTCGATCCCTGGGTCGGGAAGATCCCCTGGAGAAGGAAATGGCAACCCACTCCAGTATTCCTGCCTGGAGAATCCCATGGACGGTGGAGCCTGGTGGGCTATAGTCCACGGGGTCGTAAAGAGTCGGACACAACTGAGCGACTTCACTCATTCACTCAAAACATCTTTAAACTCACTTCACTCATTCACTCAAAACATCTTTAAACTGTTTATAAGAGACTTTGTAGTGCAATGTCCTAATATATACTAGCATCTCTCAACGAAAATGTTTTGTTTTTTCATTTAAATTATTTGTTCACTGATTATGGATACCTCATTCATTCTTAGACATTTTCTAATTAATTTCGGATGCTGTAGGCCATTTGACCAAGAATTCCAGATCACATGTAGTAGAGACAAATCCAGTCACTGTAATTAATCCCTGTGGAAAATTGCTCCACTTTAGGTAATACTTAAATTAACTAAATAATAACTAAAGGGAAATAAAAAGTATATTGGATGCAATATGCAACATTTTATATAAATGTTGGTGTTCTAAATAATGAAGATAAATGTCATTTAACAAGGCCCATTTCTTTTGATTTTACTCTTTAATTAGCAGTCTTTTAAAAATATCAAATAGCTAGTGCTATCTATCAGAAGTATAGATTTACCTAAAGCTGTATGAATGTAACAGTGAAGCAATGAGAGATGAAAAATGACTAGCCAAGGTACTCATGTCCAAATATATATATATAATATATATATATTATATATATAAACTTTGATCTTGATGCTTAGTCTTAGAGCAGCACTCTTTTTAAAAAGTCCATATATACATATATACATATATAATTTAAATATGCTGTGCACTAGTCAGAGAGGTATGTACACATTGATATTCTAACTGAAAAAGGAATACTGTTCTCTTGACTTCCATTCTGTGTGTTATTATATTAGCCTGCCTCACTAACAGTGATTTGAATTTCAGCTAAGTTCTTTTACCTGGACTCTATTCTTAACAAATGGTAATTTTTGAATACTAAATAATAAATCAGACAGAAAAATTATGGCACTAAATTATTTTTTCTTAATAAATAAAATGACAAAGCTTCCTATGTTTTAGCCTGGATTATTTTACAATGATAAACAAAACCAAAGATTAAAATACTCTCAGAAACCTTGACTCTTACTGAATAACTTTATATTGCATTTTGCAAATAAATGAGACAGAGAAAAATGGGGCATCATTATACATTTTTACACTTCCCTTACTTAAGTTAGAAAAATCAATAAATTAGGTCTGACAAGCTTCAACACCATTTTAGTCAACACAGCTGTGAAATGAATTTTAAGAAAAAGCAATGTTAATCATATTCTTGCCAGTAGTCATAATAATAACAATTTTTCAACAAAGTATGTAACATCCAAATAACTAATGTTTAATTCCAGGAAAGCTCTCTTTCCTTTAAAATACAGCAGTTAAAATGTATCAGTTTTATAAATAAAAATAATAATTATATTATAATGAAAGCTTCTTAGTATATGCCAGACATGCAAAAAGCTCTATATATGTTAACTATATTAACTTCTAAAGCATTTTAATTTATGGTGTATTTGTAACCCATTCATTTATTTAAAAGATGTATAGAAAGATTAATATAACACAGAGTTGAACACACTTGAAGAATGATTCCAAGTCTTTTCTTTTTTTTTAAATTTCAAAACTCATGCTTAATGTCCAGGAAAGTGAAATAACTATACAGGGCTCACGATCAAAGCCCAGTCTGTTTATCTAACTCAAACTCCCACTCCATACATTTTGTCAATACAACATCAGGGATAAAACCTGCCAAGAAAAATAGCTAAATGTTCTCCTTCCATGTCCTGTAGTGTTCTGTGGTGTAAACAGAATAGGCATATTTCAACTTGAGAAACATACTTGACCCTTGATATACTTATCCTCTTCTGCTCAATATGGATAATAATCTTTGCATAGCTCTCAGAGTAACTTTGTACCACTTTAAAAATTCTAAAGTCATTTATGAAAACCAGCTATAATCTTGTTTTAAAACATTATGGGCATTAAAAGAGTATGAGTTATCATAAACAAATGACTTAAAACTCCTTTTGCTGATTTGTAACTACTTAGTGAGCAAAAGGAAGATTGGCAATTGAAGTGTTATTTTATATTTATTTATAAAAAGTTGTGTTTTTTTTGAGCCATCCAGTTAGTCCCTATAGAGGTTATTAGTGGAAATTGAGAGATGTTCTGCTTTCAGAGAAAGGCAGTAATATAAAAACAAGACAAAATACACTTTTGTCCAAAGTTTATTTGCCACTTTTAACTTTTGAGTAGCAACATGCTTTATAGCTAGATTTTAATTAAAAATGTACTTAGAAAGTTAACAGTTAAAACCCCATATATTAAATACAAACTCCCTATATGAAAAGTACAAATATTCCATGGTTTGTAAGTAAGTATTATTTGGAAAAATGTAAATATTGTAATAAAATTTTTACTGATAATTTAGGACAATGTTTGCTTTCATATATCTTCTCCAATAAATGTATTCTTTTATGAAGCATTACTTCTGTTAGAACTAATTCTTCAGCATTCTGGAAGCAATTTGTGCATAAGGATTTATGAACAACTTGTTTTAATTCTCCTGATTCCATGAAATACAGATTCAGCCAGCTTTGAAAAGTATTTTTCCTCTGAATAATCTTTCATACAGAATCTCTAGTCTTGCAAGTTTAAATTAAACCAATATGATTTTCTTCTTATTCCTCATATTGCCTTGTTTCATTCATTTGTCCTTCTATGAGTTACAACTGCCTTCTACATTTCCTATTCAACTATACACTGAAGAACATTCTATGTACCCACAACACTTTTTTTGAATTTTCAATGACTGAAAATCACCACATTATATAAAGATTATTGTTGATAAGATTAACCGGTGTTCTATAATACAAACAACTATGTACACTAAAATGTACTATGTCCTGAAAAACAACTGTACAAAATAGCTCTTAAAATGTACTTTAATCACCTTGCAGGAAAGCACATAACATGTATCCAAGACACGGAATGTAGCTTAGAAATTCAATATCCAGCAATACTTTATATATTTTTATTTCTAAGATATATTTACTGTATTTTCTTTATGCTTAAATAATAGAAAGGGAATATTTTATTATATTTTCATATCAAGAAATGCAAAGATTCATATTCAACCTGATGTTCAATAAGGAACAGTTTGTACAGGCAAATCTATTTCAGTTATATGGAAATAAATCTATTTATAGATGTATCACACAGAAACAAAAGGTGCAACTATGTAAGTTATATTACCATTCTCATTGGAAATCAAAAGAAGGCAGAATTATATATAGCTTTTAAAAGTGAAAATATTCAAAAATTTAAGAAATGATTAATAATTCCAACATAAATTAATAATAATGATCATAAAATAGTATTATAAAAATTCTTACAGCAACTTATAACTCATACTTACAAAAATCAATGTATTATCATAAAAATATATTACCAGAGAAATTAAAATTACAAATATTAAGCAAGTTTTTTCAGTTATAAGTAAGATTTAAAGGTAAACACAGACTATTTCAAACAAATCTATGTTATCTGAAATGCATTGATAATTGCCTAAGATATGCAACAATTTTTTGAATTGCTTACTGAATGAACCTCAAGTACTAATGTTTTTAAAAGCAAGGAAAATATAAGGCAAAAAGAAAATTATAAAATGCACATGTTGATTAGTTGTTTTTCAAACATGTTTAAAATGGAAAAACATTTTAAGTAACTTTCATAATGGCCAGGTTATATGGTGAAAACCATCAAAAAAAGAAAAACAACTATTTAGTTTACAAGTTTGAATAAATGTGAAAAGCAATATGTCCTTCAGGCATTAATATTTGCATCAAAATTAAAACCACTAAGTATTTTAAAAATTATAATACACCATCTTGTGGTTATTGGAAAGGAATGCAACTTATAATTTTTATATTTTTATAAGGTCTACATATTTCAGCATTATATTCTCTTTTTAGTTTAACCTGCCCTCATTTAAAAATAACATTCTTATAGTACACTTAATTCTAAAATAGTTCAGAAATATAAAAACATTATAGTCATTAAGACTATAAAGTGTGATCCTTTAATATCTTACAAAATATATACTATAAAAGACATATTATTTTCACCTTTAATAATAATCACTAATTTATTATCATTATTAGAGATAAGACTTGAAAGGTAATATATTAATTATCCATAAACTTTATAAATAAACTTCATTTTCAACTAGATTGCATGTATATCATATCCACCAGCTTATTTAGATAAAGATAGAAATTTTCATTTGTTCTTTTTAAAAATACTAGAATATTATGAATTAAAGAAAGAAGAAATACAATGGAAAAAGAAAAAGAGGTAAGAGATAAAGTATATGGGAGCTGGAATTATGAATAATATATACTTGCGTACTTCCAAAGTGCAAATAAAATTCGTTGCACACTTGGTTCTCAATAAATAATTATTGACTAAATGAATAATTTTAAAAATATTTACTTTGGTTTTAAAATCCAAAAATCTCAATTAAAGACACAAATCCTAAGTGCAAATAAAATAAATTTCTGTATACTCACATGCATATTTTACAATAAAATCTAGGACTATTTCACAGCTAATTTTAATAAATTAACTAAGGTGTTAAACCATATTGCCCAACAAAGTAAAATATTTTTCTCAGGAAAAATGAAGAGGAATGGAGCTCAACAACATAATTTATCACAATAAATACAATATATAACATCTAATAAACCTATTATTTATTTACTTTATAAACATATTTCTTTTGAATTATGTGAAAACATAGCTCTTTTTTATTGTTTATGATCAACTTTCCTAAGTTTCTGGAATCAGTTTCATTATTTAACAGGTAAAGAAAGAAAAAAGGAAGGGAGGAGAAAAATAGAGAGAAATATAAAAAGGAAGAGTCTTATGCCAACAGGAACTGCCTGAGATATGAAGATACATCAAACTCACTAGTCCTTTTTCCTAAAGGAATTAAGAGGTAAGAATCTAATACGGAAGGAGAGATTCCTCCCCCTACCCCCCACAGAAATCAGCAAATATGAATAAAATAGTGAGCAAAGTTTCCCTTATGGCCTAGATGGTAAAGAATCTGCCTGCCAAGAGGAAGACCAAGCTTTGATCCCTGGGTGAGGAAAATCCCTTGGAGAAGGAAAAGGCAACCCACTCCAGTATTCTTGCCTAGAGAATTCCATGGACAGAGGAGCCTGGCAGGCTACAGTCCATGGGGTCATAAAGAGCTGCACAGGACTGAGCAACTACACTTTCACTTTCACTTTCAATGGAGAACTCTCATCAGAGGCTTCACAAAGGAAAGAATGGACCTTGTTTGAAATGGATAAAACTCATTCCCAACTTTCTCAAGGGGCAGCAAATATTCTTTTTTGTTTGTTTGTTTTAGCAAATATTCTTGGAATGAAGATAGTTTCTGAAGTTAGCTAAGCTTTTTTAGCATCATTCCTTCCAAAGAACACACAGGGCTGATCTCCTTTAGAATGGACTGGTTGGATCTCCTTGCAGTCCAAGGGACTCTCAAGAGTCTTCTCCAACATCACAGTTCAAAAGCATCAATTCTTCAGCACTCAGTTTTCTTCACAATCCAATTCTCGCATCCATACATGACACTGGAAAAACCATAGCCTTGACTAGACGGACCTTTGTTGGCAAAGTAATGTCTCTGCTTTTCAATATGCTATCTAGGTTGGTCATAACTTTTCTTCCAAGGAGTAAACGTCTTTTAATTTCATGGCTGCAGTCACCATCTGCAGTGATTTTGGAGCCCCAAAAAATAAAGTCTGACAGTTTCCACTGTTTCCCCATCTATTTCCCATGAAGTGATGGGCCCAGATGCTGGGAGGGATTGGGGGCAGGAGGAAAAGGGGACGACAGAGGATGAGATGGCTGGATGGCATCACCGGCTTGATGGATGTGAGTTTGAGTGAACTCTGGGAGATGGTGATGGACAGGGAGGCCTGGCGTGCTGTGATTCATGGAGTCACAAAGAGTTGGACATGACTGAGCGACTGAACTGAACTGAAGCTTTTTTTAAAAAATGAGATGTACAGATAAAGTCATATGGTTTTCTTTTAAATCAGTCACTCAGTTGTGTCCAACTCTTTGTGACTCCATGGACTGCATCATGCCAGGCTTACCTGTCCATCACCAACTCCTGGAGTTTGCTCAAACTCATGTCCATCTAAACGGTGATGACTTCCAACCATCGCATCCTCTGTTACCCCCTTGTCCTCCCACCTTCAATCTTTCCCAGCATCAGGGTCTTTTCCAATGAGTCAGTTCTTTGCATCAGGTGGCCAAAGTATTGAAGCTTCAGCTTCACAACCAGTCCTTCCAATGAATATTCAGGACTGATTTCCTTTAGGATGGACTAATGGTTTGATCTCTTTGCAGTCCAAGAGACTCTCAAGAGTCTTCTCCAACAACACAGTTTAAAAGCATCAATTCTTCAGTGCTCAGCTTTCTTTATAGTCCAACCCTCACATCCATACATGACTACTGGAAAAACCATGACTTTTGGAGATGGACCTTTGTTGACAAAGTAATATCTCTTCCTTTTAATATGCTGTCTAGGTTGATCATAACTTTTCTTCCAAGGAACAAGCATCTTTTAATTTCATGGCTGCAGTCACCATCAGCAGTGATTTTGGAGCCCCCCCAAAAATAAAGTCTCTCACTGTTTCCACTATTTTCCCATCTATTTAGCATGAAGTGATAGTACTGGATGCCATAATCTTAGTTTTTTGAATGCTGAGTTTTAAGACAACTTTTTCACTCTCCCCTTTCACTTTCATCAAGAGGCTCTTTAGCTCTTCTTTGCTCTCTGCCATAAGGGTGGTATAATCTGCATATCTAAGGTTATTGATATTTCTCCCGGCAATTGATTCCAGATTGTGCTTCATCCACCCTGGCATTTCACATGATGTACTCTGATAACTGTTGTTTCTTGACCTGTATACACATTTCTCAGGAGGCAGGTTAGGTGGACTGGTATTCCCATGTCTTTAAGAATTTTCCACAGTTTGCTGTGATCCACATAATCAAAGGCTTTGGCATAGTCAATAAAGCAGATGTTTTTCTGGAACTCTCTTTCTTTTTTGATGATCCAGCAGATGTTGGCCATTTCATTGTAATAGAAAATAAAAATCTAACACCACCTTGTGGAAATAGTTGTGCCTTGTATGCAGGTCAGGAAGCAATAGTTAGAACTGGACATGGAACAACAGACTGGTTCCAAATAGGAAAAGGAGTACGTCAAGGCTGTGTATTGTCACCCTACTTATTTAACTTATATGCAGAGTACGTCATGAGAAACGCTGGGCTGGAAGAAGCACAAGCTGGAATCAAGATTGCTGGCTGAAATATCAATAACCTCAGATATGCAGATGACACCACCCTATGGCAGAAAGTGAAGAGGAACTCAAAAGCCTCTTGATGAAAGTGAAAGAGGAGAGTGAAAAAGTTGGCTTAAAGCTCAACATTCAGAAAACAAAGATCATGGCATCCGGTCCCATCACTTCACGGGAAATAGATGAGGAAACAGTGGAAACAGTGTCAGCCGTTATTTTTCTGGGCCCAAAATCACTGCAGATGGTGACTGCAGCCATGAAATTAAAAGACACTTAACTCCTTGGAAGGAAAGTTATGACCAACCTAGATAGCATATTCAAAAGCAGAGACGTTACTTTGCCAACAAAGGTTCATCTAGTCAAGGCTATGGTTTTTCCTGTGGTCATGTATGGATGTGAAAGTTGGACTGTGAAGAAGGCTGAGTGCCGAAGAATTGATGCTTTTGAACTGTGGTGTTGGAGAAGACTCTTGAGAGTCCCTTGGACTGCAAGGAGATCCAACCAGTCCATTCTAAAGGAGATCAGCCCTGGGATTTCTTTGGAAGGAATGATGCTAAAGCTGAAACTCCAGTACTTTGGCCACCTCATGCGAAGAGTTGACTCATTGGAAAAGACTCTGATGCTGGGAGGGATTGGGGGCAGGAGGAGAAGGGGATGACAGAGGATGAGATGACTGGATGGCATCACTGACTTGATGGACGTGAGTCTGGGTGAACTCCAGGAGTTGGTGATGGACAGAGAGGCCTGGCATGCTGTGATTCATGGGGTCGCAAAAAGTCAGACACGACTGAGTGACTGAACTGAACTGAACTGTACAAGATTCATTATACCTGTTGATTAGGAAAACCTTTCTTGGCAAGTTGATGCCTAGTCCTGAATCCCTAATCTAAAATAACTAGTAGGAATTTGCCAGGTAGAAAAATGGACAAAGGTTGCTCAGGTCAAATGGTAAGAGTATTTTAAAAAGCTGGCTGGCCTTGGAAAATAGAAAGCAATTTAGTGTGGTTATAGTACAAGCACAAATTGGAGAGAAGCAAAATATGAAACTACAAAGATGAACAGAGAGAGATCCTAAAATGTCTCCTCTGAGAAGCTAGAGAATTTGAACTTCATTACGGAAGCTTTGTGGAGACGTTGACATCAGAGGATGTGATTCATATGCTCATGTCCTATCAAAACAGCTCTTTTTTTCCAATATAATATTTTATCTGCTTCAGCCCAAATAGGTCAATTGATTCCAACTTTCTAATGTTTAAGAAGGTCATAGAAATCCACAGAAATTGAGAACTGGTTGATATGTGAAAAATTCAACTAAACTAGTTATTTATAAGAACAATAAAGGTGAGTATACAAAAAGTAAATCCCCATGTCCTTTAAAAACACCTTAAAGCTATAAAATAATTGTACATAGAGACAAGGCCCAGGGAAATCATACAAACAGGATACAAAGAGAAAAGGGCAATAGACTATCATATTTTAAATGTTTTATTTTAAACCAGAGCTATAAGTGAAAGAAAACTACTGCATATGGATGATGTGAAGTTCTAACTAGACAACCTAAGGTCCTTATACTACTTTGGGACTCATTTTAAGCATAAACTAACCAAATATCACATTTGTTGATAACTTATAGTAAATATGAAGACTGAAGACTTAATCACTTTCATCTTTGATTAGTTCTTAGGATTTGAGCCCCAAACTCATTTTGACATCGTAATAAAATCATAATATAAAAAGTGTACTTAGACCTAATTTTCAGTCACACCTGTAGCAAAAGATATTTGATTTAGTCAGATCAGCAGATACAGCCATTAAATAAATCATATACTTGTCCAAATTTCTCAAACTTTTTAATTGGTTATTTTACTCATAGAATGGTACTATCAGAATAGTCATTTAACACTATTTCAAGGAATTAATTACCTTTCTTAATTAAATTAAATGAAGTAAATTGAATTTAGTTATTAAGTGAAGTAAAATGTAAGGATGCTGTACCCAGAATTTTGATTTCAGAAAAGATAACTGTACCATAAATTATTAAATATGAAGGAAATATCATATTTCTACTTTTATATTTACCAATAAATGTTTATAAACCATTAAATATTTAAAGCAATATAATCTCACCTGATGCAGCATCTAAAAATTAAGATCTAAAAAACTGCTTTTCAGTTATAAACAGAAGAGATGTTTATATGCTAAAAGACTAAGTTCCAAAAGGCTTAAAAATTTTAAAGCCAAATTTTATGTTCCGAGTCATACATTTATATTAAAAGTAGCACATAATATCAGAAAGATTTCTTTATATTTATAGAACTAATGGAATTATAGCACTAGAAATGTATAATATGAACTAGGTTCAAAATTTTTTTAAAGAATAGAATGTAAAGATATTTGTTCAAAGATTAAATATATTAAAATCCTAAGGAAAATTGCAATAATCTCAATATTTTGAGGTTTATATATATTCTTCTGAAGACTCAAGTGCAAAACAATAAAAGATGCACTAAGAATAATATTAAGTGGCAAAGAAGAAACTCACAATATTCTCACATATTCATTAATGTAGAATATCCATTAAAATTTCCACAATGTGCTTTGAGATTGTTCAAATAGAAATGTATTGGCAGCAAAAATCTTCAAATAAAAATTATATTTACTTTCTAACTTGAAACTATTAATGAGTATCGTATCTTAAAGCACTTTACTGCAGAGAAAATTTATTTCTTCATATAACAGTTCCTGAGTTTTACTTCATTAATTATATTCGTCCAGTAAACTAATCTCAGTGAACTTCAAACAGCAAAAGTTTTTCCAATTTCAGACTTTAATACGAGGGAAAATAGTTGCTGGTTCTGAAACAGTTCAATTAAAAATATTACCTTTAAATTAAAAGCACAAAGTTAATCCTGAGTTCTATGAACCTTTGTATATAACGAGTGACAGAAGATCGTTAACAGTCACAGTTCTAAGTATTACCCTTGGCTGGCAAGATAAAAAATAGTTGGCTTTATTATAACAACAATTGTTTTAAGTTGCAAAAAAGTGACATTTACCTTTTCCAACTGAGCGTTTTTTTTGGATTTGTATAAAAACTCTCCCACTGCCACAAAAACAGAGAGCACCAAGCCGGCTGCCAGAACAATGAAGATGCCACCAATATTTTGAACCCCCAGGGCACTGGCCTCCTTGCTCTCCTCCTCTGGACACCCATTGCCCCTCCACCACTTCTCCTTCATCATGTGCAGCTTGCCTTCCTCTTGCAGCTGAAGAATTGCTATGGTGATTTTGTCTCTATATGGAGAACCTAAGAAAAGAGAGAGTTTGTTAATGCTTTCCAGGAAACCAGAATTTCATAATTAAAGGTTAACATGATGAAAGAACAGAGCTCTTTCCAAATACTGTGAAATATGCCACTATTTATTTTCAGCAGGAAAAATCAACTGGAAATGGTATAAAATACAAGCTTAACAAAATAAATAGAGGTGGTGGCCTTTCTGATTTTGAAGGTTAAAATACATTTTATTTTGAAAGAGGAAAATATCTCTTGCTAAATGCAGGCTCAACTCAGAGAATTGGGAAAATAATAAATGGTAAGTAGAAATCTACAAAAAAGAAATGCAGAGAGGGCAAGGATATTTAGTTAATGGCTAGGAATCGTTCAACACTGAAAACAGGGCTTTGATCAAATGGTAACCTTGGTTTTTAGGAAAGTTGTGCAAAAAATGGTGTTTCCCATGATTAAGTTGCAACAATTTGAAGCAGTCATGATTAACAAGTTCTGTTCAGTTCGGTTCAGTCGCTCAGTCATGTCCGATTCTTTGCAACCGCACAGACTGCAGCACTCCAGGCTTCCCTGTCCATCACCAACTCCTGGAGCTTGCTCAAACTCATGCCCATCAAGTCTGTCTGTCATCGGTCAACCACCTCATCCTCTGTCGTCCCCTTCTCCTCCTGCCTTCAATCTTTCCCAGCATAAGGGTCTTTTCCAATGAGTCAGTTCTTCACATAAGGTGGCCAAAGTACTGAAGCTTCTGCTTCAGCACCAGTCCTTCCAGTGAATATTCAGGGTTGATTTCCTTTAGGACTGACTGGTTTGATCTCCTGCCTGTCCAAGGGACTCTCAAGAGTCTTCTCAAAAGCATCAATTCTTTGATGCTCATCTTTCTTTATAGTCTAGCTCTCACATCCACACAAGACTACTGAAAAACCATAGCTTTGACAATATGGACCTACCTTTGTTGGTAAAGTAATGTCCCTGCTTTTTAATATTCTGTCTAGGTTGGTCATAGCTTTTCTTCCAAGAAGCAAGCATCTTTTAATTTCAAGGCTGCAGTCACAATCTGCAGTGATTTTGGAGCCCAAGAAAATAAAGTCTCTCACTGTTTCCATTGTTTCCCTATCTATTTCCATGAAGTGATGGGACTGGATGAACTATGGATGGAGGTTCGTGACATTGTACAGGAGACAAGGATCAAGACCATTCCCAAGAAAAAGAAATGCAAAAAAGCAAAATGGCTGTCTGGGGAGGCCTTAAAAATTGCTGTGAAAAGAAGAGAAGTGAAAAGCAAAGGAGAAAAGGAAAGATATAAGCATCTGAATGCAGAGTACCAAAGAATATCAAGGAGAGATAAGAAAGCCTTCCTCAGTGATCAGTGCAAAGAAATAGAGGAAAACAATATAATGGGAAAGAATAGCGATCTCTTCAGGAAAAGTAGAGATACGAAGGAAACATTTTATGCAAAGATGGGCACAATAAAGGACAGAAATGGTATGGACCTAACAGAAGCAGAAGATATTAAGAAGAGATGGCAAGAATACAAAGAAGAACTGTACAAAAAAGATCTTCACGACCCAGATAATTAAGGAGGTGTGATCACTCACCTAGAGCCAGACATCCTGGAATGCAAAGTCAAGTGGGCCTTAAGAAGCATCACTATGAACAAAGCTAATGGAGGTCATGGAATTCCAGCTGAGCTATCAAATCCTAAAAGGTGATGCTGTGAAAGTGCTGCACTCAATATGCCAACAAATTTGGAAAACTCAGCAGTGGCCACAGGACTGGAAAAGGTCAGTTTTCCTTCCAAACCCAAAGAAAGGCAATGCCAAAGAATGCTCAAACTCCTGCACAATTGTACTCATCTCACACGCTAGTAAAGTAATGCTCAAAATTCTCCAAGCCACGCTTCAGCTATACGTGAACCATGAAGTTCCAAAGCTATGTGTTTTTTTTTTTTTCCAGTAGTCATGTATGGATGTGATAGTGGGACTATAAAGAAAGGTGAGCACCAAAGAATTGATGCTTTTGAACTGTGGTGTTGCAGAAGACTCTTGAGAGTCCCTTGGACAGCAAGGAGATCAAACCAGTCAATCCTAAAGGAAGTCCTAAATATTCATTGGAAGGACTGATGCTGAAGATGAAGTTCCAATACTTTGGTCACCTTATGCAAGGAATTGAGTTACTGGAGCAGTCCCTGATGCTGGCAAAGATTGAAGGCAGGAGGAGAAGTGGATGACAGAGGATGAGATGGTTGGATGGCATCACTGATTCAATGGACACGAGTTTGGGTAAACTCCGGGAGTTGGTGATGGACAAGGAGGCGTGGAGTGCTGCAGTCCATGGGGTCGCAAAGAGTCGGACACGACTGAGCGACTGAACTGAACTGAACTGAACTATTAGGACCAGATGCCATGATCTTCATTTTTTGAATGTTGAGTTTTAAGCCAGCTTTTTCATGTTCATCAAGAAGCTCCTCAGTTCCTGTTTGCTTTCTGCCATAATTGTGGTGTAATCTGCATATATGGGGTTATTGATATTTCTTCCTGTAATCTTGTTTCCAGCTTGTGCCTCATCTAGTCTGGCATTTTTCATGTTATACTCTGCATATAATATAAGTTAAATAAGCAAGTTGACAATATACAACTTTGATGTACTCCTTTCCCAATTTGGAACCTGTCCATTGCTCCATGTTCGAGTCTAACTGTTTTTTCTTGACCTGCATGCCGATTTCTCAGGAGGCATGTAAGGTGGTCTAGTATTCCCCATCTCTTGAAGTATTTCCCACAGTTTATTGTGATCTACACAGTCAATGGCTTTAGCATAGTCAATGAAAGAGATGCAGATTTGGGGGGGAATGTTTTTGCCAACACATGTTGGCATCTTGATCTCTGGTTCCTCTGTCTTTTCTAAATCCAGTTTGAACACCTGGAATTTCTCAGTTCATGTACTGTTGAAGCCTAATTTGGAGAATTTTGAGTGTTACTTTGCTAGTGTGTGAGATGAGTACAATTATGTGGTAGTTTAAACATTCTTTGGCACTGCTTTTCTTTGGGATTGGAATGTAAATTGACCTTTTCCAGTCCTGTGGCCACTGCTGAGTTGTCCAAATTTCCTGACATATTGAGTGCAGCACTTTTACAGCAATATATTTTATAATTTGAAATAGCTCAGCTGGAAGGAGTGGTTAACATTTTGCAGATAGTAATGATTTATATTTGTTATTTGAGATGAATACCAGAAGTAATGGTTTGTACAGACTTGGATCATTCAAAAATCATCATGGTGACGCGTTGTAAGATTTTTTTTGGTTGTTTGTTTATCATTTTGCACTTTGGAAAGAAATATTTTAATTGTAAGCAACAGTATAAATGAAATTTAGTATATATGCTAATGGGGGTAGATGTTCATCTGCATTAGTGTTATATGATAAGTAATAACTTTTCTAATTGGTTGCCCCAAAGCATGCAATAATACTGAACTATATGCATCTTTCAACATCTGTCCCAAAGGATCAGTCTTATTGCTTTCTCTCCTCCAGAAAATAGTCTGTTATTAGTGTTTAATCATTCCTAAACTCTAATCTTTCCCTAAACACTGCACATTACAGTTTTCTGCACAAATTCATCCATAAGTGTTTTTTTCTGCTTGTAGAAACATACTGATTTCACCTTGCATTCCATGTTGTCTGTGATTTTTGTCTTGATTTAAATATTCCTGCATTTACACCTAAAGATTATTTTTGCTAAGAGCAATTAAAAACCTGATCTGGAAACTATTTTGCCCCATAAGGAACAGCACTATATGTCTTCTTTTTACTTGATTAGTATAACAGGACTAATTCAGCACTGCTCTTTTACCAAGAACAGGTAAGCTAAAAAGCAGCCATACAAGGAAAATCATGAAAAGTTAGTACCTAATTGAAAAGTTGGAGTGAAGATATACCAAGTCCAGGTAGAAAGCTGTTTCCTTAATGTAATCCTCAATTTATGTAGAAGAAATGTTTAAGTACATGGCTTCTATATATCTTTTTCACTATCTTCCTAAAAGGTGCATTATCCATTCCTATAATTAGAACTAATTTATTTTTTTAACTATGCAAAATCTAATTATGGTAGGAAAATTTATTCTCCTTAGTTTCCTTCCTCTGTCCTCTTCCAAATACTACTCTGATGAAGATGCTCAGTTTAAATTCTTCCCCGTAGCCCTTCAGATTTCAGTGGATTAGCCTAGTGCATACTATTTTCTACCTTGATCATTTACTGGAGACTCAGCTTAGGTCATTAAGTATCACTATTATTTACCTTTTAAGATGTGATCTATTTTCCTAAGTAGATTATAAATTCTAACAGACTGTAAGAGTGACAATGAGGTGTATTTAGTCTTCTCTGGCATGTATTTAAAAAATATAAATGAAGGTCATCTGGTTTGGCTATCCAGTTTTCATTAATTCATCACATCTAGTCTAGAACCAGCTTTAAAGTCACGTGTACTCTGAATTACCATTCTGATTAACCATGTATGTCCTGGGCAACATAAACATTGATTGAGAAAAAATCACTTTAGGTTATCAAATATATCCTTCCATTGGAAAAATAGCATCTGAAACAAATTTTGTACTTTTAGTACTTATAGAAATGACCATAGGTGGCTAATATAAAAATATAGCCTGAATATAAACAAATGTTTGGAGGATACTGACATGAAATGTAGACTTTGAAATATGGAAAATTCTTGATCTATTTAAGTAATATTTTGAGGCAGGTCATTTTTCATCCTGAGCAAAATTGAAAGAGTATTATTTTATTGCCAATTCACCAAAACTCCTGAATTGCATTATGATGTTTATTCTATATTTCAAACACCATATTCTCTACTACATTCTCAAAATAAGGTACAGATAGAAAAAAAAGTAAACCAATTTTCAACAAATGATGGACACATCTTGATTTCTTGTTGGTTGGGCTTATCCTCAGCACTTATTGTAAATATGAAAATGTCCTGTTGCTAGCACACCTCCCCACACTTGTTTTCCAATGTAAACACAACATGTAAATAGAAATCAGTTCAAATAAAAGCTGAAAAACTAATATACCTCAGTTTGAGTTTTTTAACAGGGTGAAATAATACAGTAATATCATTGATGACACTAAATCACTGCAATGCTTTGCCATTCTATTATTGACTTATTTTAAAAACTAATAATTCATCAATAATGACATTACTTCTTTGGTGTGTTATTTGATGCTCCTTGGGAAGCATTTCTAGCAGATACCAATAAAGTCAAAAGTGGTTTGAAACTTTATCTAGTTGAAAAATTTCAAGGAGATATTAAGATCAATGAATAAAAGCATATTTTATCTTCTTTCAACATGAATAATCATGCACTTAGCTCTAATAAAGTGAACAGCCATTAGTTAGAGTCTAAGTTTTGCTCAAGTATGAACCTAGCCTCAATCCATAGGTTGTCAAGACAAGAACTATGAGGCCATTGAGTGGCAGCTGTGAGAAGCTAGGGTTAGGTACCATAAGCTTGCCTTCAAGGAAGATGAGTACCTTTGCAACAGGGCTCTTAAATTGGATTAGAAAACTACTGAGGAAATTGTAAATATGTCTAATATAACATATGCTTTTGCATCTAAAAGTCAGTCCTCAAATGCTTAAGAGGGAAACAGGTAACTTGTGAAGAAACAAGTTTGACAAAAAGATCTGAAAAATTGTAACATCAAGTATGGAAAGATAATTTTCAGTTCAAGTTTTATTTAAAAATCTGTGGGAATTTCAACACAGGGTTCCCAGATACTTAAACCTTTATTATATCCCAGGAAATATTTTGTCTAAAATTCTCTACATTAAGATTTTGGCATATAAGTTACTTTTTAAAAAACACCATGTGAGATAAGGCAAATACCTCTTAAAGCTGAATTTAGCTCTCTGATTTTCACTATGCAATTTCTGGTTTTTATTTCATTTGTATTTCTGCTTACAATGAGACTTTCTTTGGTTGTTTAAACATATGCTCCATTCTGACAGTAAGGAACAATTATGTTTAAAAATGGTCTTTTTTCAAGTTGCTGAAGGATCCCATTTACCAGATAAAACCGTTTCTAGTTTACATGAAAGAAAAGGAGAGTGAGAGAGAAAGAAAGGGAAGGAGGAAGAAAGGAAGGAAGGAAAAAAGACATGTGATTACTACATAGTGAAGTCCCTCCATAAGCCCTGGGGCTCAAAAGAACACTCAAGAAGACATAAAGGCACTTTTGAGCGACAAACAGCAGCAATATGTATGTGTGCATAAATAAAACCTACAAACACACCTATTCAGAATTCATCAATTAAAAAAAAAAATTACTCTCCAAATGTCCCCAAAGGTTAAATTTTGATCAAAGGACTTTACATAAAATTATAATTTCATGAACATTCCTCCTAACAAATAGACTAAAAGCTCCTTAGGAAAATAAACTGTGATTTGTTATAAACAATATAAATCTCACCAAGTAGTTCTGAGCCAACTTGCTGGGTTTACTGAATTGAGTTGACTCCCTTCTCTTACTTTCTTCCCTCCTTCCTCCTCCCTACCTCCCTTGTACCTTTCCTTCACTTTTTTTCATACATTGTCGCTTTGCTTTCCTTCTTCTCCTTCCTTCCCCCTCCCACTCCCTTTCCTTTTCTCTCCCTCCTCTCCCGCCTCCACCCCCTCCTTCCCTTCCTTTCAGTCCTTTGATGTTTCTTATAGAACAGAATACACATGTAGTTATACATTTTTGGTTCTAAAGTTTAAATCTGCTACACATAAATTATCGATTTGCTCATTTGATTGTTTTGTTCATGCTCTTTACAAACATACAAATTTAAGTGTGTACCAAACATTTTCCTTATCTTATTCAGGAAACATAATATAGAAAAGATTAAAGAAAGGGGATTAGCTTTACTTTTAACTCCTGAAGAGGCTTATTAATGGATATAAAGCTTTTCTTTAAAGGTTGCACAGCAAATTTTCTAATACCTATCATGCTTTAGTGAAATATTTTAAAATCACAATATCCATATACCAGCAATCTCCCATCCATCCTGCCAAAAATGTCTTTACTTTCAAATTAGGCTTCTGCATGCTTTAATCGATTACTAAGGTCAGGGGAAAAAAAAATCACTTTCTCTCTAAAAAAAATCTCTTTCTAAAACTTATTATAACAATATTTCTTAAACTGTCTTTTTCCCATACACTTCTTTTTTGGGAAGTGTACATCTGTGTTTCACTTTTAAAGAATTCATCGTTCAAATAAGCTTGAAGAATACCCCATAACAAATATATCTTTTGTATACTTTATACATTAGCAAAATAAAAGGCTGCTATCTCTCCAATGAAGGATAAAGTTTAAAAATGTCTTAAATTATTACATTTGTTTTATTGAAGAATTTTTTCTTCCTATCTATTAATGTTCCCATCAATTATTTTGTTTTAATCTCAATTTGAAAAGCACTGCCTTCAATAACAGTAATTACTACTGTTACTACATAAGCTCTCTCTGTCAAAAATAAGCTGTTTCTTGTTAGATCTTAGCTTTGAATTTACTCATCACAGGACTACTGATCAAGTCACATATTTTTTGTATGTTCTTATTCATCTCTTCATATGCTTCATGAAGCATCAGCTCATAAGAATCTACATCACAATACTTTAGGACATGTCTTCACAGCTGGCTTTTAAATCCCTTTACAAAATACATTTGAGTGATAATAGTTATGAGTTATTTAAATCTATCTGTATATCAAAACTGATGAAACCAATTCTGGGGGAAAATACACTGTCTTATTTTTCCTAATGGTACCCAGATCCTTTAAATATTTTGTTAAAATTATAATAGGCTGGCTAGGTATTTATGTTTCTCATAATAACAAATCCCCACTGTCCACTTCCTAAAGGACTTTAGTGTCCTTTGTTTTATATTTCATAGTTATTCAACTCATCATAATGATATTATGAGCTGTGTATTACAGAGATTTAGGTAACATCCTGGTATTTGTTCTCTTTGGGTCTGGGAAGATATTTGTACGAAATAGACTACTCATAATTTTAGGTTTCCTCTAGCATAGCATGTCATTTCTCCAAGATACTGTGCACTTTCTGAAGTGCTTACACATCTTATGGGTATGTGACTATACTATATTCACTATGTATATATAATTTCAATGATTTGACTCAAAGAGTTTCAATAATTCCTTAATTATTCCTCTTCTTTGAAGGTGTTTAATATGATAAATATTTCTAAGACACATACCCAAATACTTGAAGTGCTTTAAATAACGACTTAAAATCAGGCTACCTGTCAGTTATAGGTAATCAACCATCCATTATTCATCTTTTTTCATCCAGCATCTAGCACAGTACCTGTCACAAAGTAAGCATTTAACAATGCTTTTTGAATGAAACATTGAATCAATTATAAAAATCCATTATGATATAGTCAAAATATGTTAAGGTATAACTTCTGATATTGACATCTTCTCAGTTTCTTATTAAATTCAGTAGAACACAGAGTTCATAAACATATGAGTTTCACATTTTTAGTGTTGACCATCTAGGATAAGTTAGGATGATAAACAAGTTCATACATCTTTATGCCATCCATCAGCTATCAGAGGCGTCCCTTGGTCAGTGCCTTAATAAGTGAAAGAACTGTTAGCACAAAAGATCTGAGGCTATCTGCTGGAACCATCAACTTTCATTCTTAAATTACAGTGCTTCTGGCAATGTTATATTTTATGAAATTGCTCCCTGCTTCCTATGCTGAGATGAGAGTTGGGTGCCCTAAATGCACAACATATTTTGGGTGCTTTTAGAGCTTTATCTCTTTTTACCATTATTTCCATGATAAAATCTTCCAATAATATTGGAACTAGACCACATTTTCTTAGAGCCTTTTTTTCTCAGTAAAAGATGGGTTTTATTATCTCTTAGGACACTGCCTCTCTCATATTTGTTTTTAAGAAGTGTTAAGTTAAATTTTATATTTACATTTCAGATTCAATTTTACATTGCTATTCTCCAGTTTTATTCTGTATTCAGTCAACAGTGCTGTTAAACAATACCATAGCATCACTGTTCTTTTCCTCTATAGAACTTGTCTCAGTTTGTAACTAAAAATAATTTCTGGGACTATTTAATGTTCATTTACAGTAACAGGCTGTAAATTTCATAAAGACAGGGGCTATTTCTGCTTTGTTAGTAGAATACCTGGCACACTCATTTGTGCAAGAGTGTGTGCTTAGTTGCTTCAGTCATGTCTGAATCTTTGTGACCCTATGGACCATAGCCCACCAGGCTCCTCTGTTCATGGGATTCTCCAGGCAAGAATACTGGAGTGGGTTGCCATGCCCTCCTCCAGGGGATATTCCTGATCCAGGGAATGAACCTGCAATCTTGTGTCTCGCAATTGGGAGGTGGGTTCTTTACCACTACCACCACCTGGGAAGACCAAACATAATATTTACATACATGAATAAAATATTAATCACTTTACAGCTGGTCATGCATACCTGCAACTTTACCTTCAATTATTTCTTATGAACCCAAACTATATATCTTTAATCTATATGCAATAATTATATTTATTTCAAAGGAAAAATTTAATATATATAGCAACTAAACACTCCATGGGACCCATTTCAGATTTCCTATTAGATAAAAGCTAAACTAGCGTAAAGTTACGGTCATCACTCTTTGTATTTTATTTGAAGGTATTCTATCAAAAAAATCTCAATTTGATAGGCGTATGAAGAACTCACAAGTGATAATCATAAAAATTAAAGATTAATCTCATCTTGAAAACAAATTACCAGCTCATAACATAATCACAGAACAGTAAATGAGTGCTATACGTGATCATTTCTCCATGATAACTTATGATCTTTCCACACTGGAAATCTATGAACATCATTTTCCTGCTTAAATATTTTTAGTGGTGCTCTAAAGCTATTGAACAAGTTTCCCTGGTGGCTTACTGGTAAAGAATCCACCTGTCAATGCAGAAGATGCAGATTCAGTCCCTGGGTTGGGAAGATTCCCTGGAGAAGGAAATGCCAACCAACTCCAGTATTACTGCCTGGGAAATCCCATGGACAGAAGAGCCTGGTGGGCTACAGACATAGGAATGGCAAAAAAGATATGACCTAGTGACTAAAACAAAACAATAAGTCTATAGACTACAAGCTCAATTCGTAATTATGTCCATTTCTTCAACATATCACAGACTTCTCAGACTGTATACTTCTCAGACTGTATTTCATTAGTACAAACTATGAAGTTCTATTTCTCTGGAGAGCCCTGTTTTCATACTTTCTCCAATTTTCTGGTTGAACATCCTCAACCAGATAATCTGCTGCTCATCCTTCCCTAACTTTGTACACTTTTCTTTGGCTGTCACAGAGATATACAGGATCCTTCTTCTTTGGAGTCATAGCACATAGCAGATACCCTAGTACAACATTTGGTATGTGGTATTCTAATGTTTTGCTATATATCTTTTCCTATTGAATAATTATATGAGGGCTTCCCTGATGGCTCAGATTGTAAAGAATTTGCCTGCCATGTGGGAGACCCAGGTTTGAGAGCCATGTATGAATTTTTTTTATTATTAATTATTACATGTACCAAACACAGGTGATAGATTCTACTCATTACATATATATACACAGGTGCTAGTCATATAGGGATGAACAATGTAACATGAATCCTGCCTCAGTTGAGTTTTTACTGTAACACAAAACACATGTATTAAATAACCTTTGCAACTATGAGAATGACTATAATGAACACCATATTATAGAAACATGTGACAGATGGAACTATGTTAGTCTGCTGACTTTGTATGCAAAAAGGGTTGCATTATTTTGAAGATCATAGGGACAAAAACTCTTCTTTCTCTTTGGCTGCCTTTCACCTATTTCCACTGTTTCCCCATCTATTTCCCATGAAGTAATTAAGCTAAATACCTATATTCAAATTCTATAACTTGCTTAAATTGGATAGAGATTATTTTTTTTTTTCCCTCTGTTGTAGACCTCAAAATTCAAAGTGTTAAGACCTCTATGGAAAAGGATTCTACTTAAAGGAATATTTGTAGAATCCTCAGGAGAATATTTAAGCATCTAAGATCACAAAGGAGATGAGTATATGAGGCACACAAAATGTACCAATGCATGTGCATGCTGTCTCTCAATCACGTCTGACTCTTTGTGATGCTGTGGACTGCCATCAACCAGGCTGTTCTGTCCATGGTATTTTCCTGGCAAGAACACTGGTTGGGTTGCCATTTCCTACTCCAAAATGTATCAATAAAAACCAAACCTTCAAATTATAGAGTAGATATTCTATCCAGTTGCCTTTTATTACTATTCTGAATATTCTTTGACTTGTGTGAAAAAAGAATAAGAAAGGCAAATATTATCAGCACATAATGAAAAAGTAAACTATTACCACTTGTTCTGACCTATTTCGTGCTGCTGCTAAGTCACTTCAGTCGTGTCCGACTCTGTGCGACCCCAGAGATGGCAGCCCATGAGGCTCCCCCATCCCTGGGATTCTCCAGGCAAGAACACTGGACTGGGGTGCCATTGCCTTCTCCGGACCTATTTCATACATATTAGTTCAAAGTGACTGGTGAAGTAGATTTGTAGTCACATTGCTACATATTAAATCATGAAACTCTGATATAAAATATGAAAACAGAAATAGTTTCATTCTAGAAACCCTGTCTTCCTAAAAATTTTTTCATCTGCATGATAATCATTTGAATAGTGGTAAGAGCCATAATGTCAGGAATACTTTCCTCACTACGATGTTTTTGTTCCAAGTTCAATATTAAACTTTGATGAATGAATTATAATAGCTGGACAATCTGAAATAAAATCATCAACCATAGCCTTGACTAGATGAACCTTTGTTGGCAAAGTAATGTCTCTGCTTTTGAACATGCTATCTAGGTTGGTCATAACTTTCCTTCCAAGGAGCAAGCTTCCTTTAATTTCATGGCTGCAGTCACCATCTGCCGTGATTTTGGAGCCCCCAAAAATAACGTCTGACACTGTTTCCACTGTTTCCCCATCTATTTCCCATGAAGTAATGGGACCAGATGCCATGATCTTCGTTTTCTGAATGTTGAGCTTTAAGTCAACTTTTCCACGCTCCTCTTTCACTTTCATCAAGAGGCTTTTTAGTTCCTCTTCACTTTCTGCCATAAGGGTGGTGTCATCTGCATATCTGAGGTTATTTATATTTCTCCCAGCAATCTTGATTCCAGCTTGTGCTTCTTCTAGCCCACCATTTCTCATGATGTACTCTGCATATAAGTTAAATAAGTAGGGTGACAATATATAATCTTGACATACTCCTTTTCCTATTTGGAACCATTCTGTTGTTCCATGTCCTGTTCTAACTGTTGCTTCCTGACCTGCATATATGTTTCTCAAGAGGCAGGTCAGGTCTGGTATTCCTATCTCTTTCAGAATTTTCCACAGTTTATTGTGACCACACAGTCAAAGGCTTTGGCATAGTCAATAAGGCAGAAATAGATGTTTTTCTGGAACTCTCTTGCTTTTTCGATGATTCAGCAGATGTTGGCAATTTGATTTCTGGTTCCTCTGCCTTTTCTAAAACCAGCTTGAACATCTGGAAGTTCACGGTTCACGTACTGTTGAAGCCTGGCTTGGAGAATTTTGAGTATTACTTTACTAGCGTGTAAAATGAGTGCAATTGTGTGGTAGTTTGAGCATTCTTTGGCATTGCCTTTCTTTGAAATTGGAATGAAAACTGACCTTTTCCAGTCCTTTGGCCACTGCTGAGTTTTCCAAATTTGCTGGCATATTGAGTGAAGCACTTTCACAGCATTATCTTTCAGGATTTGAAGTAGCTCAACTAGAATTCCATCACCTCCACTAGCTTTGTTCGTAGTGATGCTTTCTAAGGCCCACTTGATTTCACATTCCAGGATGTCTGGCTCTAGGTGAGTGATCACACCATCATGATTATCTTGGTCATGAAGATCTTTTTTCTACAGTTCTTCTGTGTATTCTTGCCACCTTTTCTTAATATCTTCTGCTTCTGTTAGGTCCATACCATTTCTGTCCTTTATCGAGCCCATCTTTGCATGAAATGTTCCCTTCGTATCTCTGATTTTCTTGAAGAGATCTCTAGTCTTTCCCATTCTGTTGTTTTCCTCTATTTCTTTGCATTGATCACTGACATGTCTAATTTACACATGTTTGTGTGTGTCTAAATTTGAACTAAATGAATTGAACTCATATCATGCAAGGACAAATCAGTTTAAAAATATAAGCACCTTAATTCTCCATGTTGAAAATTAAGGGCAAGACCTTATTTCCCCCTTTTCTAGAGCACTTGGCTTGGAAGATTGTGTTTTATAAGTTTTCTTTCCCTATAGCTTCAAAATGTATATAAATCTTTTTAGGAGCTAAATAAGCCACTTTTCAGTTTTAAGGAATGTCTTCCTCAAGGACTTGGGACCTGTCTTTTTTTTTGGGGGGGAGGGGATTGGGGGGAGAAATACAATCATAAGGAATCTAATGTCCCATCTTCTAGTTTCTGTGAAAGAGTATCAGCTTACTTTGGTGGGACCTCACTCCAAACTGCAAACCCTCCTCTTGTCATAACAAAAGTTAACTTAATTTTTCTTTGGATGAATTCAGTTAGCTAACACAGATATTCAGTGCAATCATCAAATCAAATTATCTAATCCAATAATATAAACATGATTCTACCCATGTTGAGTCTTAGAGAGGCTTAGTGACTTCACCTATGACTCCTGGGACACTTAGGTGGAACAAAGATTTGTTTTAAGTCATGTCTACAATGGCCACATATTACAGAAAATATGGTAGGGCAACACATGCAAGGTACTCATCTTTGGAATTTAGTGCTTATACATTTTACTTCTGTGCTTTGACTTTTTTTCTTTTCCCTAATACCAGTGATTCATTGATCTTACTTAGTCATGCTAACCAAAGGATGACAGCCTGGCACAGTCAATCAGGCTAACTAATCTATAATGTAATTTGAATCCATGGCCTTGGAGTAATCACCACAAGGCACCAACAAAATAAATTCATGGTCTAATGTTTGCATATAAAATCTATCAGGACAAACTGTTTTCATGAGAATTATCCATGTATTTATTGTTTAGGGACCATGTGGTCAACATTTACAATATTAATGAAGGCTGCTCACATTGGTGCTCACAATTCATCAAATTCCCTCTGGAAACTTCCTAGATTCTAGCTTTCAGAGTTTGTTGATGATGTCTGTGGAGCACGCATAGCTTATTACAAAGACTCATCTGTTTTCAGTGACATGAAATCTAGGCTGTAGCAAATACACCAGGAAAATACAGGTGTATTTTGGCTTTTTGTTTGTTTGTTTGTTTAATTTAGGCTCTGAAAATTATTAGATCTCGATTGAGACTTGCAAAATCACTTCACCAACATTAAAATTATGCTGCTTGTGCAATGAAAAAATGGAATGCATTTTAATGGAAGGTTTGACCTGCAGAAAGATGAATAATTTGCATCAATTTTTGTGCATTATGTTCAACTAATGAAGACAAATGTATTCATTCATTTTAGTAAAGCTGAAGAACTAAAGACCAGCAATTTTATGCATCTATAATGATGAATATTACAGTACTTATTGTATGATGAATTGGGAATTCTAGAATTGGAAGGTGAGCAAAACAGGGGAAAAACATGCTTCTCATACTGATTTCTATTTTTATAAAATGGGCATCTGCCTTAAACAAACAACATGCCTCTTTTTAGTACTGATCCCAATCTCTCACTTAGTCAAATAACAAGAAATAAAGAAGCAGTGAAATCTCATGCATTTAACATTAGAAAATACAAGAAAGAAATTTTACATTGTTCACATGTCTAAGTGATATCCTTCTAACATAAAGAGTCCACGATACAACCTATTGTAACTTTAGGCTGATTATGTGGAAGGACATTATAATGAGATAAAAGTAACTTAAGAATTATTAATAGAGCTATAGCTATTTTATATTTGTTAATATAAAATATGTTAGAAAATAGTTTACAAAGGTAATATTAAATTCCAATTGTGAAGTAAGAATGTATCTTATTTATAATTGCATATGAAAGAAATAAATATATAATAGAAATAAGATGCAAATAATTTTGTGTAAATATAATAGAAATAAAATGTAAATATATTTACATAGAAAATTTAATAGAAATATAATGTATATAACAATTTTGTGTCTGATAAAATTGTCTTTAAATTTAACCCTAGTATTAAAGACATATATAAAAAATAAGAGACATTTATAAAGTCAGTATCTTTGCATTCATCTTTACTTTGTCTCTTTATTGCCTATTAAGTTCTGCATATATTACATATCAGTAGTTTTCTATGATATGAGTAATTTAATGTGGATTTAGTTCACAGAAATAATTATACATTGACTATTTAAACTTACTATTGATGTAACCCCACAAGTTAAGTAGGGATACATAAGGTTATAGAAAATTTTAGCATTGTGGATGATAGGCACATAAACAGTATTTCCTGCATCCCCTTTTCAGTTGACTGGTATTTCCCATATGTTATTTACTGGTGGAAGCACCAATAAATGGATGAACTGTACCACTAGCTTACTTTTAAAGATAGAAACAGTTTTAATGGGACCCTACAGACACTTTACAATATTTCTATCAAACTGAACACAGCAAAGCAAAATAACACCAACTGGCTCTAATGGATTTCTCTAGATTGCTGCTTTCCTACCAGCTCACAACTGCTGAGTCTGCCTAGTCCTCAAAGTGCACTATGCACTCAAAATTCCAAAGACAGAAGCCAAGAAGGCTTTTAGTATGGGTGGTCAGAAGGGAGACAAGGCAGCTGAAAATGCCATTAAGTAGAAATGCTCCCCATTCAACTTCATAGATTATAACCTATGCTGAATTAACAAGCAAGACTGCAACCTCTCACACACATTTTAGTATTCCTTAATGAAAACTGCTGTGATTTGTTTTTTGCTTTACCCCCCACCCCGCATCCAGTTTTTGTTGTTTTAATTTGAATGGATGAAAAGGAATTTCAGTTAACTTATTATAAGAACATCAAAACTTCAAAAATCTACCATACCATAAATATCACATTAAAATAGCACCACTGCATTCTGAAAAACTATGAAAGGGATTTAATGTCACCATGAGCTTAATTAAGCCAGCTTATGCTTATTTAGCATTTACCTTCGAATCATTGTTGATTGCTCCACTAAGGTATTTTGTGTAAACAGAGCTTCCCTAATTAAATAGCTTCTATCTGAGTCATTCAGTGAGTCCACAACATGCTTTGGGCGGTAATAATCACACTCAGAGTGATGAATGGTCACAGCAGGGCCCTAGATGAATCACAGGAGGCCCAGAAGGCTCAAAGGACACATGGATTTTTGGGGGAAAAAACGGAAAATATGCATGAGTTTTGAAATATTTCTCAATACTCAGTTCAGAAGAGACATAGTATTTCTCTTTAACCTCCTGCACTTAACCACACATGCCTCTATGACAGTAACTAAAAATCTGAGTAACAGTAAAAGCAAGGGAAAGGGAGTTCCTCTTTGATCACATTTACAATATTAATAAAAATAGAATTTTCATTTCAGTTTATGGCTCCTGCAGGTATAGACTCAAAATCCTGAGGAATTTCTGGTATCGATCTAAATTTCCAGAAATGGCCTGCATTGCTTTGCTTTGAACAGAGTATCTCCTTAACTTTTGTTGGGAAAAGAAATTCAAATACCCTTTTATTTTTCACACCTAAAAACATTAGTTTTAAAAATTTATTCCTTATAATTAAACAAAATTTTAAAATTAAATACAAGTTATCAAAAAATCATCACTATTCTTGAACAAGATTATATAAAAGGGAAATGTTAATTAATGAGTTGAGATATTCAGGTTATGATGTTGGTTGAAAGTTTATGGTATGTCAGAATCTCATTCAAGTACTAGAGTTGCATGTCATTTCATTTATTAATGACTTAAGTAATAATTCATGAAGTTATATTTTTGGCAGAGCTATGACATAAAAAATCATAAATTACTGCCTGATTTTTTTTTTTCCTCAGAAGCATTTGAGGGGTTAAAGTGTGAAATGCCTTTTTCTAGATTATACTACTTTGATGAATTTATATGAGTTAATAAGACTCATCATGTATTGGAGACTCAAAATCATTTAATTTTGTGCTATGCTTGAATGAATAAAATAAAATTTACTAAGTTAAGAACTTAATATTATCAAGTCAAACAGAAGAAAACAAGTTATCTGAACAAGAGAAAAAAAAGGATATCGTAATACCTGCAGGTGACTGATTTGAATATTTATTCCTTTAAGTGTAGTTATGTTATTCAGAATTAGGCTAAAAATAAAGTGTATATTGAATATATTAATTAAGAGACATTTTAATAAATTTAAATTCAATATTTTTTGGCAGTGAAAATAAAAATATGGTGAAATGTTCTTCCTAGTCTATAATTTTGCTATTTCAAAGTATTATTAGATATTTTGAATTTGTATAAATATATACTGATAATTTTATATTAAAATTCCAAGAAGGTCCTTATAAAAGAACTTTATCATGTGCTAGCTTCTAATTTTTAAAAATTCTCTATTTAAAACACTAATATATTACACTATTACACCACACTAACTACATACTACAAAGATGATTCCACATAGATATATAATCCAACTTGATTTCTATAAGTTTCTTGTGCAAGTGACCTGGCAAATATCAGTGACAATTTTTTTGCAATAACTAAGCTTTTTCAGAAGGGCAAAAGTTGATTTGATCAGCTGAGCTGAGTAGATAAAAGAAAAAAAAAAAAAAGACTATATCCTAAGGCTTATAGCTTAATTTGTTTTGTTATCTCAATTTATCTATAAGGTTAGAATGAGAAGAAATAGAAATTCCAAATGTTGTGTATTTTTGTTAATTTAAAAAGTTACATTAAAACTAAAGTATATATATTATTTTAAGTTGTTTTATATTTTGCTTATAAGTCAATATCTTACAGTAAACACTGTCAAGGGTAGGAATAAAAAATCTGCTCTTTGTATAGGTCCCATAAACTATCACAGGGAGCTTCCCTAGAACTGATTCAACTATTATCTTTCCTTTTTAAAATAGCTTTCACATCCGAAATATCCCAGTGAGTTTTTGAGAATTATATACTATTTTGATTGATTGGGCTTCCCTTGTGGCTCAGCTGGTAAAGAATCCACCTGCAATGTGGGAGACCTCGCTTAGATCCCTGGGTTGGGAAGATCCCTTGGAGAAGGGAAAGGCTACCCACTCCAGTATTCTGGCCTAAAGAATTCCATGGACAGTCTATGGGGTCGCAAAGAGTTGGACACGACTGAGCAACTTCTACTCACTTTGATTGATTTGTAGCAAGTGAAAGTGAAAGTGAAGTCGCTCAGTCGTGTCTGACTCTTTGTGACGCCGTGGACTGTAGCCTACCGGGTTCCTCCGTCCATGGGATTCTCCAGGCAAGAATACTAGAGTGGATTGTTATTTCCTTCTCCAGGGGATCTTCTGGACCCAGGGATCGAACCCCAGTGTCCCACATTGCAGGCAGATGTTTTACCCTCTGAGCCACCAGGGAAGCCCCTGATTTGTAGCAAGCATGTCCTCAAAGCAGAACAATATGATAGACACAGTCTTGGTACACTGATACATTGTATTTACAACTCAAACAAGCAAGTAAACAAAAAACTCTCAAGCTTAAGGTTTTATATTAAATATAAGTCAAATTTCTTTATTTTAATTATTTGAAATTATGAGTGTTATTGCGTAACTAACATTCATGAAAAATATCTGTGCTATACTCCAAAGAGAAGCAAGTTAACTCCAACAGTTAGAGTTACCCCAGGCGCCTGTACAGTGATGAGGACAGGAACCAAAATGAGATGTCCCAGGCCCCATACTCCAAAGAGGGCCTCCCCAGTGGCTCAGCCTTGAAGACTTTGCCTGCAGTATAGTAGATGTGGTTGAATTCCTGGGTTGGGAAGATCCAGGAGGATCCCCTGGAAGAGGGCATGGCAACCCACTCCGGTATTCTTGCCTGGAAAATTCCATGGACAGAAGAGCCTAGTGAGCTACAGTCCACAGGGTCACAAACAGTCGGACCTGACTGAGAGGATTTAGCACGCATACTCCAAAATCCTTATATATCCTCCCCAAATCTTATTTAATTCTCACTACCCTGAATCACTCTTGTTCAATGAGGTCATCACATTGAATAATGTAAGATGCTACACTGATCATTAGCTCCAAAAATTATTTGTTTTCTCTGTTTATAAACCTTGCTGCACCATCATGTTTTTAGATGTAGAGTTCATTTGCTCAACAAATAATTGAAAGTCCACGGAGTGCAGGTAATAAACTTGTATAGGCTTACAACAACTAAAAGGCCAAAATCTCTGTCCTCCTCCACATAATGTAAACCAAAGGGGAAGGTATGGATATACAGGAATCTCACTCCTTTCAGAAACAAAATGAATTTATTTTCTTCAGTTCTTTCCAAATGAAACTGTGAAGCAATAGGAACCTATCAATCACTGCTTCCATTCTTCATATGTGTTTAAGGTGTTTGATTTTTAAAATTTGTTCTGAGACATCAGCAAACCATATTGCTTCACATAATAGTTTCCTGCCCACTTTAAATCAAACTCTAGGAATCTGTCAAGCATATTATCTGAAACACCATATTTAGCATTAAATAGACCTTAGGTTTTCCTAGTCTAACTCTCTAGTTTTACTAATTAAAAAAGAGAAATTTAGAAAATGTAAATTTCATGTCACTTGTCCAAGATCACAACAAATGATAAAACTAAATATAGAATATCAGTGTGCAAAATACTACGTGATGATAGTTTTGAGCATATAATCAGCCTCTTTTCTAACATATCATAAAGATCTGCCAGAGATTCTTGCAAGAGACTTGAGTTCGATCCCTGGGTCGGGTCGGGAAGATCCCATAAAGGAGGGAATGGCTACCTGCTCCAGTATTCTTACATGGAGAATCCCATGGACAGAGGATCCTGGAAGGCTATACTCCATGGTATGGCCAAGAGTCAGACACAACTGAGTGACTAATATTTTCACTTTCACTAAGCTTGAAAATTTATCAAAGTTGTTCATCATAAACTCCAAATAAATGGTACATGAATGCATGAAACTGTTGAATTCTTGAGGGAAAGAACCATATGGGATCTAACTAGGGAGTATGCTAGAATTTGAACACATGATCAAGACAAAACTATCCCAATAAACTCAATCCTTATCATGAATATAAGTTAAAACATTTTGAAAAGACATGTTCCTTAAGCTTATTATAATTAGGATAACTCAATCATCTTTATATGTTAGAATTAATTATATATACTTTGGCAAAATAATGGCAAAGCTTTGGATGGTCTGTTCCCAGTGTGAGCAGTAAAGGAGGTTCATTTTGTGCAGAGAATTTTAAAACAACAGTAGCAACAACTATCACCCCACACTGGCAAGTCAATTAAAAAACATCCCTCCCTGTAAAATATCTTTTGTTCATCTGAGTTCTAAACACTTATTATAGAGTTTTAACAACCCTACTTATTGAACTTTGAATTAGCAAATATTTATTTTTTATTCTTTAATAGACATTGTACTCCACTTGGCAACTAAACTGGAGAATCCTCATTATACAGCTTAAAAGTGAAAATGAGACACTCAGTCCTGTCCAACTCTTTGTGACCCCATGGACTATACCATCCATGGAATTCTCCAGGCCAGAATACTGGAGTGAGTAGACTTTCCCTTCTCCAGGGGATCTTCCCAACTCAGAGATCAAACCCAGGTCTCCCATATTGCAGGCAGATTCTTTCTAGTTTTGTTTTGTTTTGCTTTCTTTATTTCAACAGTGACTGTGGAATCATTATTTTTAGTCTACCATATAAATGCTATGCAATGTTACAGGAGTGAATATCTCAAAATTCTCTCAGAGTCAGTTCAAACTATTTTTAGCTATAATGAATCTGAATAAACTTTTTGAAGTTATTATGGTGGAAATTTTTGGACTTCCTAGATTTTTGAAAGTTGTTAGAAATGATCCCAAAGAAACAAAAACATGGATAGTATTGCAATTTCTAAATTTATCATGAAATGGAATTTTTTATGAATCTGTGCCTTACTTTCTAATTATAGTATACATCTTTGTTGATTTGAAAGAAACTTTTCAAAATTAAAAGCAATAAAATTATGAATGAGGATACATTGAGAAATATGGCTATACCATTTATTAAACGCAGTTACATGAAAATCAATTTTGACCCAGTTGTTGAAAAATTTGCAGAAGTTTCAAAACTATTATAGTGTCATTGTTCACTACTGTTTTTCATGCACTCAGTCTCTGGTATTTTGTTTCAGCAGCCCAGGTGGAGTAGCATATGCACATTCATTTTCTCACTACTTCTGTTGTGGTATCTTCTTAATTCTGACTCTGACACCTGTGCCTCCTTCTTATATGGACTCTTTCAGTTACATTGGACCAACGTGGTTAATCTATGGATGTGTAAGTTGGACTGTGAAGAAAGCTGAGCGCCAAAAAATTGATGCTTTTGAACTGTGGTATTGGAGAAGACTCTTGAGAGTCCCTTTGACTGCAAGGAAATCCAACCAGTCCATCCTAAAGGAGATCAGTCCTGGGTGTTCTTCGGAAGGACTGATGCTAAAGCTGAGACTCCGATACTTTGGCCACCTCATGTGATGAGTTGATTCATTGGAAAAGACTCTGATGCTGGGAGGGATTGGGGGCAGGAGGAGAAGGGGATGACAGAGGATGAGATGGCTGGATGTCATTACCGACTCCATGGACATGAGTTTGGGTGAACTCTGGGAGCTGGTGATGGACAGGGAGGCCTGGCATGCTGCAATTCATGGGGTCGCAAAGAGTTGGACACTACTGAGCAACTGAACTGATGTGGTTAATCCAGGAAGATTTCCCAATTTTAAGGTCCTTAACTTAATCACATCTGCAAGGTCCTTTTTAGCAATAAAGGTAACATATTCATATGCTTGGGGGATTAAACCAGGGACATTTGGGGGGAGCCATTTTTATGCCCACAGCATGTATGTATGTACTCTAATATTATGTATTTATTCATTCATTAACTTATCATATAAATATATACATATCCATATATTATACATAAATATTAAGCTCAATAAATGTAAATTTTCATTGTCTTTTCCGGCAACTATTATTATTTCATTCCATGATTGTTATTGAAACTAGTTTTATCATATAGAAGAAAGAATGTTAAATAGAATCATTCCTAGTGTAAATTATTCTATGTATTTTACTGGTAAATCATCTGCCAGTACTCTCAAATAAAATATATTTCTCTTAAATAAAATGATTACTCACAGTAACCATTTGCAGCTCATTCTTTTAGTCAGCAAAATCAAATACTATATTCATATACCATTAATCCGAAAAAAATAAAGTTCCAAAAAATTTATTTTATTCATCGAACTTTTTTTTAAGTGTAAGATTAAAGAGAAGGTCCTTTATGGGGGGTGTTGTGGAGTTTTTCAACTCTGATATAGTAAAAATGTCTACTGACCATTTTAGTAGAAATCATTTTTTCTTTTGTAACTTATTCCTTTAGAAGCAGATGTCCAACTATTTTCCTGTTTTTATACAGTCACAGAATAGAGCAAGATACATTTGTTTGAAGCAAAATTCCTAACGGCATATGGAGGCACTGTTTTTTCTCCCTTCTCACAGCAACTAGGATTAATGAACAAAGAGCAAGCGGCTGACATGAAACCTACCCATGGGGGTGCCGACGCCATAACCTTTGGAGTCTATGAGGCCACCAATCTGTGTCAGGTTACAGTTCCGCTGGGTGACAAACTCGATGGTTGTTGACTCCATTAGGAAAGCATAATCAGAGGTGAGGACTCTCTGGATTCCTTCTTCATTACTTTTGACGAGCACAGACTGCCTCCTGCTACTCATAAAGGCCCACATTTTGTCATATGTGGAGATTTTTGATTTCTGGGGAAAAACAGGATACATAAGAAAGATATTCCTTAGTTTCCATGTGACCCTACAATATTTTGATGAAATTAACTATATTTAGTTTGCTCATAATACTGTATAATTGTATTATTAGTAACAGTGATACTAAACAACAACAACAAAAAATCAAAATCTGTGAAGAAACATTTCTCTGAGCAATTCCTCATCGTATTTCCAGGCGTGGAGCAGATTTATTTAGCAAACATATAAAAAATGCCCTAAGACTCAAAAGATCACAACTAGTAAATCATAGGAGGCAATAAAAAAGAGAGAATAAAACAGACTAGTAAGGGATTTTTGTGTTTGTATCTCACATGCGTATCTCATATGTACAATTTTATTTTTCAACATTACTATAACATCAAATTTCGAAAATGCAGACACTGGACACCGATTGACACTATAAAAGTGTAAGAGATTTTTTTCCCCCTGAATTCAGTTGTTGACTATAAGACAGATGTTACATTATCCCCCAAGGACACATACAAATATAAGTTGAAGAGACGAGAGGAATTTGTTACAAATAAGGATATTACAAGTAAGATGACTACATTTCTGCTGAGACACAATCTGGACACCATAGAACTTCTTTTAACCTGCCTCAGGACAACAGGAAATCAATCATCCAGGTCTTACTAACTAAGGATTCCTGGACCAAGAAAATAGAAGAGTTTTTATATCCAGCTGGAAATTCTCAGTAGGGCTTCAGTACGACTTATTGCTAAAGGAAAGGAATGGGTTTTGTTCAGAAGGCACTGGTAAAACATAAACAGGAAAAAGGTTAGCATCTGCTTATGGAAAGCTCATTTGTGAAACCCTTACCTTAGTTTCATTCTTATACCAACACAAAACATAATATTCCAATTATAAACACAAGGAGGATTTTCACCTCATTGGTTGTTCTGCCATAAAACATTGAAACTATTTTCCAATAAATAGGTATACAGTCTTTTGCAGTTTAAGCATGTATTTAGTCCTACATGTTCCAGGACATAAACGTGATATTATTCCTTCCACTAAAGGTTAGTACAGAATAATAGTTTTAAAAATTATGGCACTATTTCAATGAAAACATGGAAAGAAAAAATTAATTTGGAGATGGGGAAATATCTAATAGTGCATTATGTGCTTTATAAAAACAAGTATAGCTTTAGAGCTAAGAAGCAATAAAAATGTAAACCTCTGCTCTCCAATGAACGTTAAAACATGCTGAAAGGCCAGTCCTTGAAAGAAGGCAGCTAGAGTACCCAGAATGAGATTGGCATGATAACAAATTTGGGCAACAAATTGCAGTATGTCAGTTGTTTTTAAGGAAAATATTCAAATGTTTGGAGTAGAAATGGGAAATGAAAGGAATAGTTAAGACTATGGTGATATTCTTACTGGAATAATTATGACCAATAGTGAGGTTTTGCAAAGATACATCTTGCTATCCAAATTAGGAACATAATGAGGCTAGCTACAACAAGTTCATGTCCTTTCAAAGGTAAAAAATATTTTCTCCTAATGTTTTGGATTAAGTGAGGTCAAAATACAAAATAAAATCAAAATCAGAGCTTACCTTCAGGTTAAAGAGATTTTATGTAAAAAATAAAATTGGACACAGTTTTTGATTTAGTGAATCTGTGACTGATAATAAACACAATCCCATGGATGTAATACTAAAAATTCATGTATCAAAACTGCATGTTCATTACTTGACAATTTAAAATGTAACATCTTTGTTGTTGTTTAGTCGATAAGTTGTATCTGACTCTTTTGCAGCCCCATGGACCTGCCAGGCTACAGTTTATACTTATATACACTCTCTTTTAGATTCTTTTTCCATACAGGCCATCACAGAGTATTGAGTTCCCTGTGCTATACAATAGGTCCTTATTAATAACTTCCTATCTTCCATTTTTACTTAAATATCTCTTAATATACTTCTGGTTTTCTTGAATTTATTGTCTTTGATTTTTGTACAGCTTCAATCATCTTTCCTGTCTACAGAAAATAAACCTATTCCTAGTATTCTTATATGGGATAATAAGTTTTGATAGAAAAGTTACCCAAATTGTTTTGTTTCTCATAATAAACACCCAAATATTTTAATTTAGAAATATTGACTATCTGCTGCTCACTCACATTTTATATGGCTTGCTTGCTAGTTTGGCTGGCATTCTTTGACTACAATTTCCAACTGAGCACAGTCATCTATCAATTATGGCTATAAAACACAACACTGTGTAGCCAGATATGGGAGATAAGATTAAAGTCTTTGTAGATTGCATGTATGTATGTGTTGGTATGCGATGCCTTTAAATTCAAACTATTTTTATAGAAAGTTAAAATACAAAACTAGTCTTTAGGGTCACCTGGAAATTTTATTACTTTTATCATTTTCAGTAGTGAAGATAGTATAGTCATCACTAGTTTAAAAACAAAAGGCTTGAACAACATGAATTTCACTGAAACTCTTAAGTTTAAAGCAGCTAAGATTGCTTATAAAGTATACGAAGAAAGTATCTGAACAAAACACAGGCTGAATATGAAGTTTACCATGTACTTTTCTCTATAAATATGGCCACACATGAATAATTGATTACCTATACTTAACTAATATATAGATAAATTCTGAATGATGTAGGTCCAAGTCAGAATGATCACTAATTCTTTATCTCTTGTTAAAAAAGTATGTTCTTATGCAAACTAACTAATCTCTTTTTAGTTTATATGGTAGTCAAATATCTACCAAACTTCTAACGTTTTTGCGAGGATTAAATAAGACACTACATGTAAAAACACCATGCAGTAGTAAGACGTTTTTGTTACTCTATTTGTTAAAAAGAGCTTAATACTACCCAGTGCTTGTGTTTTATTTTTCTTAAAAAACACCAAGTAATCTGGTAAAGATGGAAGGTTGAATATCATCTTTGAACAAATATTCTCTCCTATGGCGTGAAACTACAAGGCAAAAGACAATCAGATGAAATGCAGCAGAAACAAAATTTTGGAAGGAGCAATGCAGATAGATGAATTGCAATTGAGCTAATCAACCTTTGAGGCCCCCTTTTCCCCTGCAAAAGTTTCTGAGATTAGCATTTCTATATCCCTCTCAAAGCCAGAATGATTAAAGGTCTAACAAAAGTAGAATATATTGGAAAACTGTCTTAAAAACAACTATCTTTGTGATTGCTCCATCCCACCCAAGCAAAGGCCAAGAGGTTTTATTCTGTGGGAAGCAAACAAGAGTACACTGGATGAGTTGATCTAGGCAAGCCACACTGAAACCAGAAGGAATATGTTGGAATCTATAACCAATGTTGAGATCAGTCAGCCCTCGTCTGTCTTCGATCTTTGAATTCCTCCAGGAAGATATTTTTAAGCAAAATTGAACTTCTCTAAAGAGATAATAATAATATTAATAAAACAATAACAACAGAAAAGGTAATAATAGCAGTTAACACATATAGAGTTCAGCATGTGCCAAATATTATTATACATTATTTATACATATTAAATCATTTAAGTCTTTTAAGATTTCTATTAGGTGGTAGATATTTTTGTCCCCATTCTAAAATTAGAAAATGAAAACACAGAGCAGTTAATAGTTCACCTAAATTCATGTGGCTTCTTCCTGGCAAAAGCAGGAGGAAAACTTGGGTAAATAGGCTACCAGTTCATAGTCTTAATTATTGTACTATAACAACTACATCTAAAGGCACATATCATGGATTTACAAAAAAATGAACCACTACATCACCCTAAAGTGAAGCTCATAGTTTTTCATCCTTAACTAAGCACCTGTGGCTTGCAATGAGTCTCTAACATAAAGAATAAAACATAAAGATAAATAATAAAACAAACAAAATGACATTAATGTCCTTAGCAAGGTAAAAGATATTGCATAAATTCAAAGAAAAATTCTAAATTGACTTTGTTGAAAGAAAACACATTCAAAGATCAGATACATATTAAAATCTGATATAAAAAAATGGAATCCTCAAGTGAAATGTAGAATAAAAGAGGATTTTTAAAACAGTGCGACTGACTTGACCTCTAATGGCCTATTTCAAAATATATATATTAAATACATATGGAATTGTGCTAATACTCTAAGATCTAATGCATAAGGAGGAAATAAGGAGACTCAGCTAGTTTTATTTCTAGTAAAATAGAAAATTGTTGAATACTTTCAAAGTAAAAAAGACCATAGGATCTCTAAGGTTAAAAATAGTATATGAAAGCTTTACAAGTGAAATACTAAGAGGAAGAACTCATTTAAAGTCAGTAAGCAGGTAATTAAAAACAAAAGTAATAAATATTTGTGTATTGTCTGAAAGTTTATGTTCACTTATTTAGAAATAAGGAAATATCAAGTTGCCATGTGAACTAAAGCTCATAGGTGGAAGATGGGGCATGTTAAATGATTGATCGTATATTATATCCTCTCAATCTCCTCTTAGACTAAGGTTAGCTTCATTCCACAAAGTAGCTGGTGATCATTGCCAAGGGACAAGATAAAATCAGGGATGGAGAATAAGCTGCTGAACCAAATGAAAACAGTCTTTGAAGGTCCTCCAGCAACAGTGACATAGAGAAGTGAAGACCTACACAGAGCACCAAAAAAGACTAAGGAATTGGAATATAGGTTGGCACCACTGATGCCAAATTTATTAGGAAGGATAGTCTAGAATAATGTATTATTTAAGAGAAACATGAAAAATGAAAGCCAGGTAATAAACTAAGCATGAAATATTATAAATTTTCCGTAAGGCAAGAATTAAGATAATGGCAAATTTGTCAAGTTAAAAAATGAATTAGTGAAAAAAAATTAAACATAAGAACATCTTGGAGAAATGTCTATTTAGTTCTTTGGCCCATTTTTTGATTGGGTCGTTTATTTTTCTGGAGTTGAGCTGTAGGAGTTGCTTGTATATATATATTTTTTTTGCTTGTATATTTTTGAGATTAGTTGTTTGTCAGTTGCTTCATTTGCTATTATTTTCTCCCATTTTGAAGGCTGTCTTTTCACCTTGCTAATAGTTTCCTTTGATGTGCAGAAGCTTTTAAGGTTAATTAGGTCCCATTTGTTTATTTTTTATTTTATTTCCAATATTCTGGGAGGTGGGTCATAGAGGATCCTGCTGTGATGTATGTCAGAGAGTGTTTTGCCTATGTTCTCCTCTAGGAGTTTTATAGTTTCTGGTCTTAACGTTTAGATCTTTAATCCATTTTGAGTTTATTTTTGTGTATGGTGTTAGAAAGTGGTCTAGATTTGGGAGAATGGCATTGAAACATGTAAAATATCATGTAAGAAACGAGTTGCCAGTCCAGGTTCGATGCAGGATACTGGATGCTTGGGGCTAGTGCACTGGGACGACCCAGAGGGATGGTATGGGGAGGGAGGAGGGAGGAGGGTTCAGGATGGGGAACACGTGTATACCTGTGGCGGATTCATTTTGATATTTGGCAAAACTAATACAATTATGTAAAGTTTAAAAATAAAATAAAATTAAAAAAAAAAAAGAACATCTTGTTTCACTCCTTTCCTTCACAGGTGAGTATACTAAGGCTACTTGATACCATAAAAAAAAAAAAAAAATAGTAGTGAAGGCAGATTTTAAATAGAAACTTGCTGATAGGATTTATGACATCATGATTTTAATGAAGAATTTTAATTTCATAATGAGACAATAATGTCTTTAGCAAAAATGAAAAATATTTCTAAGTATTATCATTACAGCTATGTTGTACACAGTAATATAAAGTTAAGTACATAAATTAAATCAAGTCTCATAGATATTGTTTGAAATGAATAGTAAAATCAAAGCAATGAAAGGAAAAGTGTTAGTTGCTCAATCGTGTCCAGCTCTGCGACTCCATGGATGATAGCCCACCAGGCTCCTCAGTCTATGGAATTCTCCAGGCAAGAATACTGGAGTGGATGGCCATTTCTGTCTCCAGGGGATCTTCCCAAGCCAGGGACTGAATCTGGGTCTCTTTCATTACAGGTAGATTCTTTACTGTGTGAGCCACCAGGGAACTATATTTAAAATATTCGAAATAAAATATTCTGATTTTCTCACACAACTACACTGCCACTCTAAACACCAGAATAAATTTCTTTCTTTTGGGGTGTGTGTATATGTGTGTGTGTCCCATATTAAGGACACTTTTCCTTCTATATTACATTGGGCAGATTTAGGATGCCAACGTTTAGCAGTGTTTATTTTATCAAAATGCTGAGGCTTGTAAGTTGACTTGGTTTTTGCTATATCAGCATAAAACCAATAAAACAAATTCATAAGGCACTGTCTCTTTATCATAGCAGTTTTCAGAGGGTATGAAATGTAAACAAACCCATTAAAAAATTCTTGTTAAGAATAAGAAACAAAAGACTTTTAAAAACTTCACAGATGCCAAAAGATGTTGGGCTTTAAAAATAACATTCAGTATACTTAAAAGCTTTTAAATATATAGATGATGATTCCAAATGTAAACATATATAACTTTAGTTTCTGACAGAACTCAAGATAAACTATGCAACCTGAAATTACCTGACTCTTTGCAGATCTCCAATAACTAATGGGTTTTAGGCAACATTTTTCCTGAGCATTCTAGAGAGAGACATTTAGAACTGGTAAGATATTAGTGGAAGAATGTTGTTGTTGTTTAGTCGCTCAGTAGTGTCTGACTCTTAGTGATACCACGAACTGTAGCCCACCAGGCTCCCCTGTCCATGGAATTTTCCAGGCAAGATTATTGGAGCAGGCTGCCATTTCCTTCTCCAGTGCTTTGAAATTTTGTTTCTATCCCATCTAAAATGTTATGAAAGCCAATCAAGTAAGGGTTATTCTTGTACCACTGGCATAGAACTTTTATTGTGAACAACATATTTTACAAATTCAAAGCCATCTTTAAAAAAATATCTTTGACTTAAATTGTTTAGCATGCAAGTGAATTATTCTCCCCACTCCCTTTGCTCGATGTCAAATACAAATTAAAATTCAAATAAAGCACAAGGAGTTCAGCTGGGTGCTCTGTGATGACCTTGAGGGATCGGATGTAGGGATGGAAAGGAGGTTCAAGAGGGAGGGAATATGGCTGATTTATTTCATGGTACAGCAGAAACTAACACAATATTGTAAAGCAATTTATCCCAATTCATTTTTAAGTAAATGCAAAACCAGAAAAAAATAAAATTCAGAGACCATTTTGTGTTCATGGACCTATAAACCTATCCAATACCCTAAAAATGGTAAGAAAATGTTTATGAGACCCCTGGAAACAAGAATTTAAATTAACTTTTTATGCCTGTTCTAGAGGAAAGCTTATTTTATTGAATAAGACAAGAAATCTTTAATATTAATCTAGTTTGAACTCTTATGACCACAAAGCATCAATAATACAAAGAAAATCCAGTACTATTTTGTAATGTTTTTTAAAACATAATATTTGAGGTTTTGGCTACAACTCAGATTCTTTAAAAAAGTTTATAGAGTAGTTGTTGTTTAGGGCTTTTTGTCCAACTCTTTGTGACAACATGGACTGCAGCCTGCCAGGCTTCTCTGTCCATGGGGTCCTCCAGGCAAGAATACTGGACTGGGTTGCCAGTTCCTTCACCAGGGGATCTTCCTGATCCAGGGATCGAATCTGGGTCTCATATTGCAGGCAGATTCTTTATCCTCAGAGCCACCAGGGAAGCCCTTTTATCTAGTAGCATAGCACCTAAAATATCTTGAAGTAACTTTAAAGATATACTTCATTTATGTTAAGAACCTGTTTATTTTTATTTTAAAATATAAAACATTCACGAAACAATAATTTATCTCCTAAACCATAATGTATAGCAGAATTAGTTGAACTCTGATGTATGAATGGATATGATGAAGTACTAGAAGAAGAGGCAGTAATCTCTGATGATTTTTCAAAATTACCAAAGTAAACTTGGTGTCATTGGCACTTACTCAAAGTATTCCTTTTCAATAAATTCCACATTAGCAATTTTATTTCTAATATTAACAAATATTTGATAAAAATGCTATAATAACATTTTTCATATTGTTATGAAAAAGTCAGTATGTAGTCATTCCTAATATGTGATTTGAAAAAGCCCATACCAAGGGAGACCTTGGTAAAGGAGAATCTGGCTGAGATTTGCATTTTAATTTTTTATTACAGTAAATAAATTACCAACAACACTGGAACATATGTGCTAGGTAAGAACAGCTGAGCCCTATCTGGACTCATCTGACCTTGGTCACTAGGAAATTAGAGTTAATTCAGGAAAACAGGACTGAAGCCATATGTGGTTCATATCAAAGGTGGAATCTGAGGCAAATGCAGTGATCTGAAAGCATTTGGTTGTTAGCAAACCTGACAGTCCTTGGAATAATCCTGGCAGTTTTATCTCAAAGCATCTGCAATCTCTTAAAACAGGTTATTTGAAGGGAAAGACAATAAAACAGGGAGAACTGCTCTTCTTAACATTATTGAAAGTTAGCAGAGGAATAAGACAGAGAATTATGACTGAGCATAATACGATGTGCAGCAAGTTTAAAGTTATTTGGTAAAGTTATCCTTTAGAGGAAGATGAGTCAGGATTTGATAGTTCATTCTACCCTGTTTAGAATTCCCACTGATGATTCTTCTGACCATTGCATTTTATTCTTTAAATGAGATATCTTGAAATTTCATGGTCAAATATTTTATTCTCTCATAAATAAAAGCAACCAGAAATAGATTTTACTGTCATTTGGTCAAATTTAAATAAAACTAGAAACCATCTTCACTTGGTCAATGGAAGACCATGAACCACAATTTCTTGGCCATATTGAATAAAATGCTTAACAATTTCACAGAAATGTTAAGGAGGAATAAATGAGAAAATACATAAAGTCACTTTGATTAGCAATAAAACTCTCTAGAGATATCAGGATTTTATTCTTGCTGCAAACTTATATAATCAATCAATGGAGAAACATAACAACTTTCTTCTAGGATTGCAGCATATACCTATTACATTCTGATATCCATTCCTTTGCCTTTGGAATAATTTATAATTTATAGGAACATGGAAACATTCACTTGCTTACCCATTCATTCACTTGTTCTTTCATTCCAATATTTATTGAGTACCAGCTTAGTAAAAAAGACCATACCAAGCACTGTGGATGCAAAGCTTAATATCTCATAAATGCTGGAAAAGTAAACTAAGAATTATGAAATGGTGTGACAAATGCCATGACAAATGACAGATGAGGTGTAACCTAAATTGATGAGGGCATGTATGACAGGAAGTCAGAGGAAATAATTCCCTTTCTTTTAGGATTAAAATTAATTACAGTTTTGCTAGGTCTCTGCTGCTGCTGCTGTTAAGTCGCTTTTGCTGCTGCTAAGTCACTTCAGTCGTGTCCAACTCTGTGAGACCCAATGGATGGCAGCCCACCAGGCTCCCCCCGTCCCTGGGATTCTCCAGGCAAGAACACTGGAGTGGGTTGCCATTTCCTTCTCCAATGCATGAAAGTGAAAAATGAAAGAGACGTCGCTCAGTGGTAACCAACTCTTCGCGACCCCATGGACTGCAGCCTACCAGGCTCCTCTGTCAATGGGATTTTCCAGGCAAGAGTACTGGAGTGGGGTGCCATTGCCTTCTCCGACTAAGTCGCTTCAGTCGTGTCCAACTCTGTGCGACCCCACAGACGGCAGCCCACCAGGCTTCCCCGTCCCTGGGGTTCTCCAGGCAAGAACACTGGAGTGGGTTGCCATTTCCTTCTCCAATGCATGAAAGTGAAAAGTGAAAGTGAAGTTGCTCAGTCGTGTCCAACTCTAGGGACCCCATGGACTGCAGCCTACCAGGCTCCTCCATCCATGGGATTTTCCAGGCAAAAGTACTTAAGTGGGGTGCCATTGCCTTCTCTGTGCTAGATCTCTAGCTCCTCTCTAATTGAAACTCTGAAATATAAATAGGTGTGAGGAAAAAAAAAATCATCAACATTTGAAACTCTTAAAAGAACCATCATTTTCTAATACAATGGACCAGTTAGACCTAATTGATATCTATAGAGCATTTCACCCCAAAACAATGAATTTCACCTTTTTCTCAGGTGCACTTGGAATATACTCCAGGATAGATCACATCCTGGGCCATAAATCTAGTCTTAGTAAATTCAAAAAAATTGAAATCATTTCAGGCATATTTTCTGAACACAATGAGGTAAGATTAGATGCCAACTACAGGATAAAAAACTATTAAAAATACAAACATATGGAGGCTAAACAACACACTTCTGAATAATCAAAAGATCATGGAAGAAATAAAAAGGGAAATCAAAATATGCATAGAAACAAATGAAAATGAAAACACGACAACCCAAAACCTATGGGATTCAGTAAAAGCAGTGCTAAGAGGAAGGTTCACAGCATTACAAGCTTACCTCAAGAAACAAGAGAAACATCAAGTAAATAACCTAACTTTACACCTAATGCAACTAGAGAAAGAATAAACAAAAAATCCCAAAATTAGTAGAAGGAAAGAAATCATAAAATTCAGAGTAGGAATAAGTGACAAAGAAACAAAGAAGACTATAGCAAAAATCAACAAAACTAAAAGCTGGTTATTTGAGAAAATAAATAAAATAGACAAACCATTAGCCAGACTCATCAAGAAAACAAGAGAGAAGAATCAAATCAGTAAAATTAGAAATGAAAATGGAGAAATCAAAACAGACAACACAAAAATACAAAGGATCATAATAAACTACTATCAGCAACTATATGCCAATAAAATGGACAACTTGAAATGGCCAAATTCTTAGAAAAGTATAACCTTCCAAAACTGCACCAGGAAGAAATAGAAAACCTTAACAGGTCCATCACAAGCCAGAAGATCAAAAGTGTAATCAAAATTCTTCCAACAAACAAAAGCCCAGGACCAAATGACTTTACAAGTGAATTCTACCAAAAATTTAGAGAAGAGCTAACACCTATCCTACTCAAACTCTTTAGAAAACTGCAGAGGAAGGTAAACTCCCAAACTCATTCTATGAGGCTACCATCACCCTAATAAAACCAGACCAAGATGCCATCAAAAAAGAATACTACAGGCCAATATCACTGATGAACATAGATGTAAAAATTCTCAACGAAATTCTAGCAAACAGAATCCAATAGATCACATATCATGACCAAGTGGGCTTTATCCCACGGATGCAAGGATTCTTCAATACTTGCAAATCAATCAATGTGATACACCACATCAACAAATTGAAAGATAAAAACATGATTATCTCAATAGATGTAGAGAAAGCCTTTGACAAAATTCCATACCCATTTATGATAAAAAAAAAAGAACCTCTGAAAAGTAGGCATAGAAGGCATATACAATATAATAAAAGCCATCTATGATAAAACCCACATCAAACATTATCCTCAATGACAAAAAATTGAAAGCATTTCCTCTAAAATCAGAAACAAGACAAGGGTGTCCACCACTACTATTCAACATAGGTTTGGAAGTTTTAGCCACAGAAATCAGAGAAGAAAAAGAAATAAAAGAAATACAGATTGGAAATAAAGAAATAAAACTCTCACTGTTTGCAGATGACATGATCCTCTACATAGAAAACCCTAAAGACACCACCAGAAAATTACTAGAGCTAATCAATAAATATAGTAAATTTTCAGGATATAAAATTAATACACAGAAATCCCTTGCATTTCTATATACTGACAATAGAAAACAGAAAGAGAAATTAAGGAAATAATCCCATTCACCATTGCAATGAAAAGAATAAAATATGTAGGAATAAATTTACCTAAAGAAACAAAAGACCTGTATATATAAAACTATAAAACACTGATGAAAGAAATAAAAGATGACACAAATAGATGGAGAAATATACTGTGTTCATGGATTGGAAGAATCAATATAGTGAAAATGAATATACTAACCAAAGCAATATATAGATTCAGTGCAATCCCTATCAAGCTACCGACAGTAATTTTCACAGAACTAGAACAAATAATTTCACAATTTGTATGAAAACACAAAAAACCTCAAAGAGCCAGAGCAATCTTGAGAAAGAAGAAAGAAACTGGAGGAATCAACCTGCCTGACTTCAGACTATACTACAGAGCTACAGTCATCAAGACAGTATGGAACTGGCACAAAGACAGAAATATAGATCAATGGAACAAAATAGAAAGCCCAGAGATAAATCCACACACCTATGGACACCTTATCTTTGACAAAGGAGACAAGAATATACAATGGAGAAAAGACAATCTCTTTAACAAGTGGTGCTAGGAAAATTGCTCAACCACTTGTAAAAGAATGAAACTAGAACACTTTCTAACACCATACACAAAAATAAACTCAAAATGGATTGAAGATCTCAATGTAAGACCAGAAACTATAAAACTCCTAGATTAAAACATAGAACACTCTCTGACATAAATCACAGCAAGATTCTCTGTGACCCACCTCCCAGAATAATGGAAATAAAAGTAAAAATAAACAAATGGGACCTAATTAAACTTAAAAACTTTTGCACAATGAAGGAAACTATAAGCAAGGTGAAAAGACAGCCTTCAGAATGGGAGAAAATAATAGCAAATGAAACAACTGACAAAGTATTAATCTCCAAAATATACAAGCAGCTCATGCAGTTCAATACCAGAAAAATAAATGACCCAATCAAAAAATGAGCCAAAGAACTAAGCAGAGATTTCTCCAAAGAAGACATATAGATGGCTAACAAACACATGAAAAGATGCTCAACATCACTCATTATCAGCGAAATGCAAATCAAAACCACAATGAGGTACCATCTCACACCTGTCATAATGGCTGTCATCAAAAAGTCTACAAACAATAAGTGCTGGAGAGGGTGTGGAAAAAAAAGGGAACCCTCTTACACTGTTGATGGGAATGCAAACTAGTACAGCCACTATGGAGAACAGTATGGAGATTCCTTAAAAAATTGGAACTGCCATATGAACCAGCAATCTCACTGTGGGACATACACACCAAGGAAACCAGAATTGAAAGAGACACGTGTACTCCAATGTTCATTGCAGCACTGTTTACAATAACTAGTGCATGGAAGCAACCTAGATGTCCATCAGCAGACGAATGGTAAGAAAGTTGTGGTACACATACACAATGGACTCAGCTATTAAAAAGAATGCATTTGAGTCATTTCTAATGAGGTGGATGAAACTGGAGCCTATTATGCAGAGTGAAGTAAGTCAGAAAGAAAAACATAAATACGTATATTAATGCATATATATGGAATTTAGAAAGATGGTAACAATGACCCTATATGCAAGACAGCAAAAGGGACACATATGTAAAGAACAGACTTTTGGACTCTGTGGGACAAGGCAAGGGTGGGATGATTTGAGAGAATAGCATTGAAATCATATGTGAACTAGATGACAAGTGCAAGTTCAATGCATGAAATAGGGCATTCAGAACCAATGTACTGGGACCACCCAGGAGGATGCGATGGGGAGGGAAGAGGGAGGGCGTGTTTGGGATGGGGGGACACAGGTACACCCATGACTGATTCATGGTGATGTATTTCAAAAACCACCACAATACTGTAAAGTAATCAGCCTCCAACTAAAATAAATAAATTAAAAAAAAATAGTACCATCATTTCACTTTCATCCAATACCTTTTCCAGAATTTCTAAACTTTACTGGGAAATGATACAAATCTTATCAAAATATTTTAAGAATGATGTTTATATAATGTCTGTATTGCTGTTACCATATACATATATATGTGTGTGTGTGTATATATATATATATATATATATATATATATATACACAAAATGGATTATTTGTTTCTAACTTGTAGAAAAAAAAAATCAGTCAGGCCACAGGGAGGAGAGAGAAACAACTTGAATTATTTCTCCATCTATTGGCTAATCAAGTCTACTTAATCACAATAATCATGAATTTAATATGTATAAGGTAATTACATCAATGATTATATAAATCATTAACCTGAGGTACATTTTAATTAGAGGAGCCATATCTAACCCAAATGCTTGAACTTGCCATTTTCTCTAATACTACGATACTTCCCTTGCATATCTGTGTGCCTCACACAGATTTCATACACACTTTCACTTCCTTTCAATCTTTGCTCGAACATCACTTTTTCAAAGGGACTTCCCTTATTTACTCTCTTTATAATGCCATTCCAAGATAACACAGATGTGCTTCCTGTTTTATTTTTATCCATAGCACTTAATCACTATGCTGTATGCTGCTAAGTCGCTTCAGTCGTGTCCGACTCTGTGCAACCCCATAGACGACAGCCCACCAGGCTCTGCCGTCCCTGGGATTCTCCAGGCAAGAACACTGGAGTGGGTTGCCATTTCCTCCTCCAATGCATGAAAGTGAAAAGTGAAACTGAAGTCGTTCAGTCGTGCCCGACTCCTAGCGACCCCACGGAATGCAGCCTACCAGGCTCTTCCATCCGTGGGATTTTCCAGGCAAGAGTACTGGAGTGGGGTGCCATTGCCTAGTATATTACATATTTCCTATTTTTTATTGATGTATTAGTTCTGTTCCTAGCTCCTTTTGTTATGAGATAAACTACACAAAGATGGAAAATTTTGCCTTGTTTTGTTCATCATTTTATCCCCTTCTACTTAGAATAGTGCCTGATGTACAGTAGGTACTAGAAGCTACTTATAGAAAGTGTGTGTGAGTGCATGTGTGTGTGTTAGTCATTCAGTCACATCCAACTCTTTGTGACCCCATGGACTATAGACTGCCAGGCTCTTCTGTCCAATCAGTCATTTCAATTATATGTTAGGTGTCTTCCTTTCAATACCAGTACTAGGTGTAGAGATACACTAGACACCACCACTCAACAAGAGTCATGAAGAATACAAAAAGCAACCAAATAGTCATTAAATAGAATATATACCTAAAAATTGCAAAGGTTGGCTACAGTGTTCTATTAGAACATATAATTATGTTAAAAGTTACTGGCTTAAATGTGTAAAGGAATATTGTGTGCATGCATGCTAAATCGCTTCTGTTGTGTCTGACTCTGTGACCTTAGGGACTGTAGCCTGCCAGACTCCTCTCTCCATGGGATTCTCTAGGTAAGAATACTGGAGTGGGTTGCCATACGTTCCTCCAAGGGCTCTTCTAGACCCAGGAACTGAATCTGTGTATGTTATATCTCCTGCCTTGGCAGGCTGGTTTTTTACCACTAGCACAACCTGGAAACTCACCTAAGCTCCAATGGAAAGCTGCTGCTGCTGCTAAGTCGCTTCAGTCATGTCCGACTCTGTGCGACCCCATAGACGGCAGCCCACCAGGCTCCGCCGTCCCTGGGATTCTCCAGGCAAGAACACTGGAGTGGGTTGCCATTTCCTTCCCCAATGCAGGAAAGTGAAAAGTCAAAGTGACGTCGCTCAGTCGTGTCCGACTCCTCGAGACTCCATGGACTGCAGTCCACCAGGCTCCTCCGTCCATAGGATTTTCCAGGCAAGAGTACTGGAGTGGGGTGCCACTCAGCCATAAAAAGGAATCAATTTGAGCCAATAGATTTTTAAATCATTCTATGTTCTCATAGTACACTGTAGCCAACCTTTGCAATTTTTAAGTGTATATACTATTTAATGATTATTTGGTTACTTTTTGTACTCTTCATGATGGCTGTTGAGTTACAGTGTCAAGTGTTTCCCTAGACCTAGCACAGGTACTGAGAGAAAAGCATCTGATATGTATTTGAAGGAATGAATAGAGTGCACTAATGAAGTGGTGAGCAATTAGATATGAAACACCAGGTTATTATAAAAAATATAGTATTGCTGAAGAAGCATGCCCCCAAATTTAGAGAATACATTTTTATTAATTCTAAAGGTATTAACTACATATGAAGTTATTATAGAATAACTGAAAGAAATATTCAGATTGATCATGAAAATGTACTAAATCTAATCTTCATGCAGGTAAGTTTAAATAATGGGCTAATTACCATCAACATAAGGATCCTTTAAAGGAAGGCTCAAATTGATATTGCTATGTATTTTCTCTGCTACTTTTCTTAAAACTACTCCACTTAAAACTTATTATTGTGTGAATCCTATGCTAAGCATTTTAAGAACATAATGTTATTTAAATCTTCTTCATGTCCCTGTGATATAGGTTTTGGGATAGCCATCACAAAAATGAGAAAAGTGAGATTAGGGTAATTAAACATCTATCCCAACATTTAAGGCAGACTTGCAACTTGCATACTAAAGCAACTTGCTGTGAGTTTTAACAATGGACACAATTTTGCTGAAATTGCTTTTCTGTAATTAGTTGTTGGTATTATTTAAGGCAGTGATTTAGAGACACACCAAAATAAACTTTCCAAAATAAGTACTGTAGGATGAAGCAAAATAGATGCAAGACAAAATCCCATGGACAGAGGAGCCTGTCAACTACAGTCCATGTGGTCACAACAGTCAGACACGACAGCAGTTAAACCAACACCAACAGGTTAAACAATCAAAAGTTTAAAAGGAACACCATCTATTAGTGTCCTCTTTGATTTCTTTCACCAGTGTTTTATAGTTTTCTATATATAGGTCTTTAGTTTCTTTAGGTAGATATATTCCTAAGTATTTTATTCTTTCCATTGCAATGGTGAATGGAATTGTTTCCTTAATTTCTCTTTCTGTTTTCTCATTATTAGTGTATAGGAATGCCAGGGATTTCTGTGTGTTGATTTTATATCCTGCAACTTTACTGTAGTCATTGATTATTTCTAGTAATTTTCTGGGATCCTCTATGACCCACCTCCCAGAATATTGGAAATAAAAGCAAAAATAAACAAATGGGACCTAATTAACCTTAAAAGCTTCTGCACATCAAAGGAAACTATTAGCAAGGTGAAAAGACAGCCTTCAGAATGGGAGAAAATAATAGCAAATGAAGCAACCGACAAACAACTAATCTCAAAAATATACAAGCAACTCCTACAGCTCAACTCCAGAAAAATAAACGACCCAATCAAAAAATGGGCCAAAGAACTAAATAGACATTTCTCCAAAGAAGACATACAGATGGCTAACAAACACATGAAAAGATGCTCAACATCACTCATTATCAGAGAAATGCAAATCAAAACCACTATGAGGTACCATTTCACACCAGTCAGAATGGCTGCGATCCAAAAGTCTACAAATAATAAATGCTGGAGAGGGTGTGGAGAAAAGGGAACCCTCTTACACTGTTGGTGGGAATGCAAACTAGTACAGCCACTATGGAGAACAGTGTGGAGATTCCTTAAAAAACTGGAAATAGAACTGCCTTATGATCCAGCAATCCCACTGCTGGGCATACACACTGAGGAAACCAGAAGGGAAAGAGACACGTGTACCCCAATGTTCATCGCAGCACTGTTTATAATAGCCAAGACATGGAAGCAACCTAGATGTCCATCAGCAGATGAATGGATAAGAAAGCTGTGGTACATATACACAATGGAGTATTACTCAGCCATTAAAAAGAATACATTTGAATCAGTTCTAATGAGGTGGATGAAACTGGAGCCTATTATACAGAGTGAAGTAAGCCAGAAGGAAAAACATAAATACAGTATACTAATGCACATATATGGAATTTAGAAAGATGGTAACAATAACCCGGTGTACGAGACAGCAAAAGAGACACTGATGTATAGAACAGTCTTATGGACTCTGTGGGAGAGGGAGAGGGTGGGAAGATTTGGGAGAATGGCAATGAAACATGTAAAATATCATGTAGGAAACGAGTTGCCAGTCCAGGTTCGATGCATGATGCTGGATGCTTGGGGCTGGTGCACTGGGACAGCCCAGAGGGATGGTATGGGGAGGGAGGAGGGAGGAGGGTTCGGGATGGGGAACACATGTATACCTGTGGCGGATTCATTTTGATATTTGGCAAAACTAATACAATTATGTAAAGTTTAAAAATAAAATAAAATTGGAAGAATAAAAAAATAAATAAAAAAAAATAAATAAAAAAAAATAAAAGGAACACCAAAAAATACTTATGCAAATGAATATATGTAATGGAAAACAACAACAAAAATCCAGTAGAAATACTAAAAGAAGAAGAAAAAAAGCAGAATTATACGCATAAGATATAGTTGAAGAGTTTTCACGAAACATCCTTTGAAGTTAATTCAAAAAAATGATGATTTTAGGTATCTATTAAGTGATTCCTAAATAAAGCTAAATTTAACCTTAAATTTAAAAGGATGGTAAGAATATTTGTGGTTTGTCTGTGTGTGTGTGTGTGAGATAGAGAGAAAGAGAGAGAGATGTTGTCAACCTGTTCAATTCCCATTTTATCACCTGAGCAAACTTAAATCCACTGGCTACAAAAAGAATATTTTAAGCAGTTAGAGGCTAAATTCAAACCAATTCCAGGATAGTTTACAAGGAAAATGAGTAGGTATCCACCATTAACCAGCACATGGTTTCGTCCAGGAAGGAATGTCAATAACTACATGCTTTATTTAACACTGTCTATCAAAGGCATGGCATAGACAACTTGCATGTGTTCTCCCCATAACTCTTTTGTATTTAATTAAAATTACTTTTGTCAAGAATTCTTTGTTTTGATACAAATCTCTATTAGAATCTTCTGCATGTACCTTCAAGTAGAAATAGGTCACATGTGGCTATATCTCTGATTAATTCCTAGCATTCAATAATCATTTCAAGTTAGAAAAGCATAGATTTGGAGGTTGTCTTTTAGGAACTTTCTCAATAAAACTGATAATTAATTTTTATTTTTCCTTAGTCCAAACTTTATATTTGGTATATACCTTTTTTTTTTCTTTTTGTTTTTTCATACTGATCATGGAGTTCTCAAGGCCAAAATATTGAAGTGGTTTGCCATTCCCTTCTCCAGGGGACCTCGTTTTGTCAGAACTCTCCTCATGACCCATCCATCCTGGATGGCTCTACATGGCATGGCTCATAGTCTCATTGAGTTAGACAAGGCTGTGATCCATGTGATCAGTTTCTTCAGTTTTCTGTAACTGTGGTTTTCAGAGGCTTGTGGAAGCTCTCTGCTGGGAGAAACTGACCATGGGGGAAACTGGGTCTTGTTATGATAGGCGGGGCCAAGTTCAGTAAATTTTTAATCAAATTTTCTGTTGATGGGCAGAGCTGTGATCTGTCCCTGTTGTTTGGCGTATGGTGACCTCCAAAAAGCTGGCTTAAAACTCAGCATTCAAAAAACTAAGATCATGGCATCCAGTCCCAACACTTCATGGCAAATAGATGGGGAAACAATGGAAACAATAACAATAAATAACAATAACAACATTAGTTTCTTGGGCTCCAAAATCACTGTAGATGGTGACTGCAGCCATGAAATTAAAAGACGCTTGTCCTTCTGGTTTCCTCAGTGTGTATGCCCAGCAGTGGGATTGCTGGATCATAAGGCAGTTCTATTTCCAGTTTTTTAAGGAATCTCCACACTGTTCTCCATAGTGGCTGTACTAGTTTGCATTCCCACCAACAGTGTAAGAGGGTTCCCTTTTCTCCACACCCTCTCCAACATTTATTATTTGTAGAGTTTTGGATCGCAGCCATTCTGACTGGTGTGAAATGGTACCTCATAGTGGTTTTGATTTCCATTTCTCTGATAATGAGTAATGTTGAGCATCTTTTCATGTGTTTGTTAGCCATCTGTATGTCTTCTTTGGAGAAATGTCTATTTAGTTCTTTGGCCCATTTTTTGATTGGGTCGGGAAAGAGACATGTGTACCCCAATGTTCATCACAGCACTGTTTATAATAGCCAGGACATGGAAGCAACCTAGATGTCCATCAGCAGATGAATGGATAAGAAAGCTGTGGTACATATACACAATGGAGTATTACTCAGCCATTAAAAAGAATTCATTTGAATCAGTTCTAATGAGGTGGATGAAACTGGAGCCTATTATACAGAGTGAAGTAAGCCAGAAGGAAAAACACCAATACAGTATACTAACGCATATATATGGAATTTAGAAAGATGATAACAATAACCCTGTGTACGAGACAGCAAAAGAGACACTGATGTATAGAACAGTCTTATGGACTCTGTGGGAGAGGGAGAAGGTGGGAAGATTTGGGAGAATGGCATTGAAACATGTAAAATATCATGTATGAAATGAGATGCCAGTCCAGGTTCAATGCACGATACTGGATGCTTGGGGCTAGTGCACTGGGACGACCCAGAGGGATGGTATGGGGAGGGAGGAGGCAGGAGGGTTCAGGATGGGGAGCACATGTATACCTGTGATGGATTCATTTTGATATTTGGCAAAGCTAATACAATTATGTAAAGTTGAAAAATAAAATAAAATTAAAATAAAAAAATAAAAGACGCTTGTCTCCTTGGAAGAAAAGCTATGACCAATCTAGACGGCGTATTAAAAAGCAGAGATATTACTTTGCTGACAAAGGTCCATCTAGTCAAAGTTATGGTTTTTCCAGTACTAATGTATGGATGTTAGATTTGGACCATAAAGAAAGCTGAGCCCCAAATAATTGATGCTTTTGAACTGTGGTGTTGGAGAAGACTCTTGAGTGTCTCTCCCTTGGACTGCAAGGAAATCCAACCAGTCCATCCTAAAAGAAATCAGTCCTGAATATTCATTGGAAGGACTGGTGCTGAAGCTGAAGCTTCAGTACTTTGGCCACCCAATGCAAAGAACTGACTCACTGAAAAAGACCCTGATCTTGGGAAAGATTGAAGGCAGGAGGAGAAGGGGACAGCAGAGGATGAGATGGTTGGATGGCACCACTGACACAATGGACATGAGTTTGAGCAAGGTTCAGGAGTTGGTGATGGACAGGGAAGTCTGATGTGCTGCAGACCATGGGATCACAAATAGTCAGACATGGCTGAGGAACTGAACCATTATTTTTAAAATAAGTTCCTGACTTAGCATTCCATGCCTAGGTAGCTACAGATCTTATTCCATTTTATTCCTGCTTGCTAATGTTTAAGATTTAATTTGTTCAGTAGGCTCTGCAACAGGAGCTCCATTCCAGATCTCTCTTTCTCCACAGACACAATCACTCAAGAACAGTAGACCATGCCAAGCTTTCTATACCAGTGATCTAGGTTTCTTTCTAAATAGGTCCAATCTTAAACTTTATTTGATCACAGATAATCTATGTAATCTATGAAACTTCAACTATTTTTCAGAAGGAATATCCACATTTTTGAATGAATTACTAAAGTATAAGTAGTAATAGTATTAAAAATAAACAAGCACTCCAAGTAAGTAAGGTTTCAAAAGTGTAGTTACAAAAAAATATTTGTGGACGTGTTTGTGTTCATGTGTGTTCCTAATCAGTCAATTTTGTTAAAATTAGGAATAACTATTTAACTGAAAACCCTACAGTTGGTGGATCAGAGGGTAGAAAATCTGCTAGCCAATGTAGGAGACCTGGGTTCAGTCCCTGGGTTGGGAAGATGCCCTGGAGAAGAGAATGGCAACCCACTCCAGTATTCTTGCCTAGAGAATTTCATGGACAGAGGAATCTGGTGGGCTACAGTCCACTAGGTCTTAAAGAGTCAGACATGACTGAGCGACTAACACTACTAATACTTTTTAACTGAAAATCTGTTTTTCCTCTAATTCATTTAACAAAGTACATAAAATTATTTATCATGGTTTATGGACTTTATTTTGAAATGTTATCTATTTAAGTATATGTGAATGATTTTTGAAATTATTACAAATAGATTCATTCAAAATGAATAGAAAAAAGTTCACTTTAAAAGCTAGAGAGGAGAATTGTTCTTGACAATGCCAATGAAATTAAAGAACAATATGGATTGCTTGGATAAATATGTGAGTCTAACTATACTCATAATAAACGAGAAAATTTTCTGAATTGTTTGTATACAGAGCTTTAATCTTTAAATGTGGGAACACCACCTTGGCCACACTGTGGTTGTAACAAATAAAAAAAGGTATATGCTAGTATTTAAAACACAAACTTATTCACATTCACAAAACTCACTTTTTAAAATTTTGAATTAATTTTGGATGTGATTGAGGTTTCAAGGGCAATTTAAAAAATAACAACCATAATTCAGCCTTCTTAATACACAGGCATGGGAGTTCAGCTGTGACTAAAAATGCATGAAATTAGATATGGATGGATTTAGTTAAAGAAAAGAAACATCAAGTGAAAATATGGTACAAAATAAGAATATTAAACCTAAGGAATGTGATTAAGAATTTCAATGAACCTCTAAAAAGACTAAACAGTAAAATTTTAGGTCTTTATCTTCACTTTCATTAATAGGCATTAAAATTTTATTATAATATAAATTAGCAAATTCCTACCTGAAAGCTAATGAATATCATTAGGGAAAATTGCATAATAAATAATATAAAAATGATATGAAAAGAAACTAAAATTCAGTAAATATAATGTAGATGGACTTTTTATTTCTAATATATATGTATGATTACTCACCCTCTGGACAGTATATTTTTAACCATGTAATCTCTATCAGGGAAAGTAAAACTGAAGGACTAGTTAAACTTCAATATGCATAAGTAATGATAATTTGGTACTCACTTTTGAATTCAAGAATTTTATGAAAAAAAGCACTTCTCTATTACAATAATAGCTGGGAAATTAATAACAACAATAATATTAGAAAATATAGTGCAATATTATTTCAGTATTTTCTGTTTAGCCATCTTTCTTTATCAGACATGCTTTCTATCATGCCTTAGAAAATAAAAAAGTTTTTTCATAAAGAGTATTAGTGTTTTCAATAGAATGAATTTGTCACTTTATTTTTACTTTCCATATGACTGTGTCCATGTACAGAAAGCACACAGTTCTCCATAAATAGAAAATGAATCAATAACTTATTAAATGAACATTATCCAATCAACAAATCCAGATGACTCTTGCATTTTCAAAATAGTCACTTTGTCTTAAATTTGATGAATTTTTAAAGTACTTTTTCTAGAAATGCCTTCAGATGTTATACTATGTCCTTTCAAATACTTTCATCATTAACAATGGTGGCTCAGCCAGTAGAGTCTTCCTTCAATGCAGGAGACCCAGGCAATCCACTCCAGTATTCTTGCCTGGAAAGCCCATGGACAGAGAACTACAGTCCATGGTGTCCCAATGAGTCAGGCATGACAGAGCAACTAAACTATCATACCTATTGGGATAAATTTTCTTTGGAAAAGAAGAAAACATATTTGGAGTAAAACAATGTTTAAATGTAAGCTGTACACTTCCTTTGTTGTTGTTCTGAGAGCAGGGATAGTTTTAAAGCAACTATAAAAGGAGCTGGTTTTCTTGTGCTGTATATAACTGTGTTTTAAAAGTAACTCCAAAATGAATGCTCTAAGAATTTTTTTTTTTTTAGCAAACCGCAATATTGAAGATAATCTCTTGAGGGGTTTCCTTTGCTAAATGGTATTCATTTCATGGATACAGTCTACAGGATTTGCACATAATGTAGTCCTCTTAAAGATTGTTTTATTTATTTTTAATATTTTTTTATCTATTTAGAGGAAAAATATTTATATAAAAACTAAATCTGCCTACAATCTCTTTAACATCTGTATGGGTAACATGATGTTCAATTGGATATTTCAGTTGGACACCAAGAAAAAATTGACTTAAAACACAAAGTGTGACATATACAATCAGAGGGCATTTCATAGCACCTGTGTGTGTTCAGTCACTTCGGTCATGTCTGACTCTTTTGACTCTATGGACGGTAACCTGCCAAGCTCCTCTGTCCATGGATATTCACCAGGCAAGAATACTGGAGTGGGTTGTAGTGCCTTCCTCCAGGGGATCTTCCCAACCCAGGGATCGAACCTGAGTCTCTTATGTCTCCTGCATTGGCAGGCAGGTTCTTTACCACTAGAGCCACCTGGAAAGCCCGATTCATAGCATATCTAGACGCTATTGGGCTTCCCTGGTGACTCAGTGGTAAAGAACAGACTTGCAAAGCGGGAGACATAAAGACACAAGTTCAATCCCTAGGTTGAGGACGTCATGGTAACCCACTGCAGTATTCTTGTCTGGATAATTCCATGGACAGAGGAGTCTGGTGGGCTATAGTCCATGGGGTTGCAAAGAGTCAGGTGTGACTGAAGCGACTTAGCACACACACACACTAGAAGCAATTAGATGATTGATCTGCAGAGGATATAATAAGATAATGATAGAGATTAAGAACAGATGTTTTAAGGATAATTTAAGAAAGATTTGTGTTCTGACTAGAATTCTCAACACTCTTGCCCTGGTTTAAGTGGGATGTATCTCACATTCCCATGTGTGTAATGTACCTCATATTCCAAACTGGTTGAGAGGCAACAGTTTGAAGAGGTTGGTCAAAATCCACTACATCAATTGACATGGAAAACTGGTGCCCTTCTAACAGTTAGGAAAGCTAAAGAATAAATGCCTATAGATGAGAAATAACCACATCCATTTCCAGGGTGACACAGGGGTTTGAAACTTCAGGATGCAATGCAGGTATCTGAGTAAGAATGTGAATCTTCTCCTAAAGGGGCAATTGCCATGGGAAGAAGTAGCTTGCTCTCCAGTTCTCTCAGACTGAGCACTTGCTGACGTAGGTGTCACAGCTACCCCAGCAGAACCCTGTTATTGATTCTAATGAAGCTGCAGATGTTGAGGAATGCCGCCTTTGCTGATGGCAAGTTTTTGTTACATCCATCAAAAAGATATTATGTCAAGACAGCATCAAACCAGATGGTAAAGACAAGTTTTGAGATGGCAGTTTGACTGACTCCAGTCCTAAATTTTGGCTGATGACATCTTTTTGACTTGATAAAACTAAGCAGAACTGCTAGCATAACCAACTAATTTGCCTGAGCAAATGCTACTAATGAAATATCCATTTTAATGATGTCAAGGAAAATTTTATCTTAAAAATTGATGCAAAAGAGCCAACTGGAAACATCATAAACCATTTCCTAAAATCCTTCTATAGGAAAAGAGAAGCTAAAAATGTTTGAGTGTATTTTGAACAAAAGAAAATGCCATTAGAATGACTCATAGAATTTTTTAGAGTGTTGCTTAGTTACTTTTAGAAAAGGTGCATTATTAGTAAAATAATTAAAATTAAGTTTTATTTAAAGCCTTTCCTAGCAACGTTGCCATTTAAAAAAAATGTTGCTTAATTTGTCATAAAGCTGTAGTTATTCACTACACTCAAGCTAAGTAATCTAATACACAGGCATGTGCCTTGCTCAGGACTTCCCAGATGGCTCAGTGGTAAAGAATCCACCTGCCAATGCAGGAGATGCAGGAAATGTAGGTTCGATTCCTGGATCAGGAAGATTCCCTGAAGGAGGTAATGGCAACCTACTCCAGTATTCTTGCCTGGAAAAATCCCATGAACAGAGGAGCCTTATGGGCTAGAGTCCCTGGGGTCACAAAGAGTTGGACATAACTGAGCACACAGGCATGCTTTGCTCTAACTTTTCATGATTTCCAAACTCTCCTATTTTTAATAATTTTATCTCAGGAGATTGCATATACATATTTAATTATGTATTTGACTTACAAGAATACAGTTTCCTACCTAAAATAATACACAATGTTCCTGAATTTGCCCACAAAACCCATATATAACAGACATTAGATAGTTGTGGGGAGAATGTTCAGAGAAGTAAAGCCAAGGACGGGGGAATAGGTCTAGGCAGAAGGACAGTCATTAACGCAGTAAAGGAACTTAAGACATCAAAAACATGAATATTTCTGTATATAATGGTTTACATAGTAATTAATCTGGAACTCATTATCTTCTATTCAAAGGCTTGGTCAATCTATAACTTTCCTTTACTGCTACCACTGGGGGAAAAAAGAAGTTTCTCTATGGTGTTGGTGGAAGGCATTCCAGAGAGTGAAGTGTACCATTATGTTTAAAAAAATCACATTGACCTAAGTGTTAGTAAACTAGGAACAGTAATAGTGTATGATTATAGAACTACTTTTTTTTTTGGAGATGCACACATCTCTCAAGTAACTGCAAGTGGAGACCAAATACACTTAGAGTTTATATAAAAGCCCTGCCAGGATTAGCCATTACAATGAAGACAAAGTGGGGCAATGTTCAAAGGGATGGACAAAAGTAAGTCCATGATACTGAACTACATAATTTTAAAAGTGTTTCATTAACTGGATCTGTTAATTCTTTTTCATTTTGTGTATTCAGAGAACATAGAAGACACATCTACATGACCATGAAAATATCCAAAACAAAAACTGATTAATGCATGCTGAGATATACATTTGTTGTCAAAATAAATGATTGGACTAGTTTATTTCAATTAATTTAAACAATCCTTAGTGAGCTTACTTCTGAATAATTTGATCTAAGTACTCGTCTGTAACTTATAATATAAATCAGTTTTTCTGATATGTTTCATTATAAATATATATGTATACATACACATGCATGCATATGCTACTTAATATGTATAAAATATCATGCACAACACAGTATCTCATAATAATGCATTATTCTAAAAATTTTCTTCAGAAGTAATAATATGATAGTAATGGTTTTGACTATTCATAGTTTTACAGTAATTTGTTCTTTTTCAAAATCCTGAAGCACTCTCTTTCAGTAAGATTCACTACGATTCATAAGAAGTTTATCTTGGACTCAGAATATAAAATCATTTTTAGAAAAGAAATGAACCTTTAGCAGGGCTTCTCAGGTGATGCTAGTGGTAAAGAACCCTATGCAGGAGACATAAAAGACTCCAGTTTGATCCCTGGATGGAGAAGATCCCCTGGAGGAGGGTATGGCAACCCACTCCAGTATTCTTGCCTGGAGAATCCCATGGACAGAGGAGCCTAGTGGACAGTCCATAAGGGTCACTAATAGTTGGACGTGACTTGGAATGCATGCAAGCAGATGCCGTTAGAAAACATTTTACAATTGGAAAGCCAAAAGTAAAATCTTAAATAAGTCATCTAATATTTATATATCCTATGTATTTTATGTTTTAGAGGCAGCACTACTTCCAGAATTCAACCCCCCAAACTAACGGCCTCATTTTTAACCTATTATTTAACCTATCAGTAATAAATCTCAGAGTGTATTATTAATGATAGGTCACCACAAACAGACCTCACATGAGTCTTTTTTGTTGGTTATCATTTTTGTTAACCTCTTTCTATGGCCATAGAAAATGATTATATACTTCTAAATCATCAAAACCCATTCTTGTTTTTTGCATCAGATGACCTTGTCTCCAATTTTGCTGAAGCCATTCATGTCAGTTCCCTCAAATTCCTCTTGCCTACCTTGTGTATTATTAGAAATATGTTTCCCTGTATCACACCTCTATGCTGTTGCTTGATCATGAGCTATTATACTTCTCCAAGTCCTGACTTAAAAACTATGCTCTCTCTCCCTTGTCCTTCCCATCTCTACCTTTCAAATGTGTTTTGGTTGCTCAGTCTTGTCCAGCTCTTTGAGACCCCATGGATTGTAGCCCACCAGGCTCCTTTTTCCATGGAATTATCCAGGCAAGAATACTAGAATGGGTAGCCATTCTCTTCTCCAGAGGATCTCCCCAACCCAGGGATCGAACCCAGGTCTACCGCATTACAGGCAGATTCTTTACCAACTGAGCCACCAGGGAAGACCAAAGCCTTTCAAATAACTCCATCCTATTTGCACAGTAAACACAGCAATGGCTTTCTCACTTTCTTTACCCAGTCTTCTTGACATTCACTCTCTTCTCTCGTGTTATATAACATTATAGTTTAATGGTTCCACCTCTCTAATCTATTTTAAGATGTCATTTTCTTTCTTTCTTTTTATCCCTCCCTTCTGCTATTGCCTTTTCAAACTTTACCTTTGGTGAAAACTTTAAGAGTATGAATAACAATACATTAATGGAATGCTTTTCTCATCTAAGGTTCTCTTGGTAAGCCAAAAAGGAAAGAGTCTATTTATTTAACAGTGCCTATCACTTGTAGTTCCAGTCTCTTAAACTCAAACCAGTTCAGAGCCACTGAAACTTTTTCCCCAAGAAAATTTTGTTTTCCCAGCTTATGTTCATGCATATGGGATTACCTCTTTCTACTTTCTTCCCTCACTATCACCTAGAATCAAAACTGTCCATTCCATATATTTTAATAAAATTCAACTTTTAAATTATAGTAAGAATATTTTGTGTAAATTTTCTCATGCTATTTTCTGTGAGAAAAATAAAATACGTGCTACATATTCTGCCTCATACAGCTTAGATTCTAATAGGAGGGTCAAAAGAATACAGATTTTGATGATGCAAAGTAGATAAATAAAGCCACAAAGTGAAGGTGGAGGAAAAGGAATATTTTAGTAGATTACAAACTTCATTTCTAAATGTCTTTGTCATTTACCATTCCCTTATCTATTTCTCAAATGTTATTTGATTTCACTACCTTATTATGTCTCATTCAAACTCACACTATGAATTCTTAAATTGGTCTATTTCCCTCAAATAGCTCTCTTTTTCAATTATCTTCTTTAAATATATTTTTTGATCACTCCACTTTGCTCCAACAGTTAAGGTCATGAATTTCTACAAACCTCCTCATAGGTTGTAACCACACTTCATGGAGTTTTACCTTTAAGGAAACTTCCATATTCAAATAAGCATACAAGTTTTACTAGGACCAATTGTTTTAAAAGCCAGAAATAAGTTTTTCTCACATTTGTATCATGCACGGCACCCAAGGCAGTATTTTATACATCAGAGGGACTCAACAAATATTCATTGATTTCCACCAAATTCAGATACTGTATAATTTTCAAATTACTGAAAAGCCTTATGTAAATTTTCCCAACAAAATTAATACAACTTATTTTCATTTAAAATGACACATGGAACACATATTTCTTTTTTATCAAAAATGTGCTGTATGAACCTGAAGATAATTTTTAATAATGGTAGTGATAATAATAATGATTTAATATCAAATGATAATGTATTATTTACAATTATAGTAGAACTTGCATATACATAACTCAATTGATCTTTCCAAACATTGCTCTACTAAACATATTATGAGAAAGAATGACAAGACTTAGAGGACTCAGGAGCTTAATAAGGATCATTAGTTTAATAAGAAATGATGCTGAGCCTAGAAGTCTTGTTATCTGTTCCCAAATCAAATATTTTTTTCTACTAATATCTCTTAATTAGTTCTACCAAAGAATAATAGGAGCTAGATTTATGTATTTTCATGGAGTTGCTCAGTAATTTACTCTCCAAAATAAATGTTTTGTTTTATTCCTTAAGACATGATTCTTATTTTTTCTCTACATTCAGTTCAGTTCAGTTCAGTCGCTCAGTCCTGTCCAACTCTTTGCAACCCCATGAATTACAGCACGCCAGGCCTCCCTGTCCCATCACCAACTCCCGGAGTTTACCCAAACTCACGTCCATTGAGTCGGTGATGCCATCCAGCCATCTCATCCTCTGTCATCCCCTTCTCCTCCTGCCCCCAATCCCTCCCAGCATCAGGGTCTTTTTCAGTGAGTCAACTCTTCACATGAGGTGGCTACATTACTATTACCCAAAAACATTTACTTCACAGAAATTTTGGTATTATGGGCTTAATTTTGTAGCATCAAAATTTATATGTTGAAATTCTAACCCTCAGTACCTCAAAATGTGACTGTATTGGAGATACAGCCTTTAAGAAGTGATTAATGAAAAATGATTCAATTAAGTTGGGCCCTAATCCAATCTGACTGTTGTCCTTATAAGGAGAGGAAATCTGGACACAGGAAGACGCATGAAGAATGCATACACGCAGCGGGAACACTGGCTGAACACACAAAGAGAAGTCAGCCAAGAAAAAAGGCTTCAGAAGAAACCAACTCTAATAGCATCTTAAGCTAGAACTTCAGCCTCCAAAACTGTGAAAAAAATAACTTCTGCTGTTTAAGTCACTCACTCTGTGGTATTTTATTTTGGTAGCCCTAACAAATGAATAAAATTGAGTAAGATAGAAGACATTTTAATTTACTATATTTGAAGCTTTAAAGATAGTTGACTGAACTAAATGTAACGCTTTAGCATTCTAAACAATAGTCCAGTAGAAAGATTAATGTATCAGGGAAGTCTCTAATATATAAATTATAAAGCTTATTTATCTGAAAAGATTGGGTAAGTGGAGAGATTTATTCCTTTAACTGATGCATGCTGCTGCTGCTGCTAAGTCGCTTCAGTCGTGTCCGACTCTGTGCGACCCCACAGACGGCAGCCCATCAGGCTCTGCTGTCCCTGGGATTCTCCAGGCAAGAACAGTGGAGTGGATTGCCATAGGACTGAGTAAACCCTCTTTTGTTATTCCTGGTTCCAATACTTACTTATACTTAGACCTGGAGCTCATAGATTGGCTTGTGGAATTTCCCTAACTATTATAATAGAAATAAAATTATATGATTAATTTATAAATGATGCCATCCAAAATATATAGCAAAAAGACATATTACAATTTTAGATTATATATTAATCTTTCATTTAAAGATCAGCATTTTAATGAACATCTTTCATATAATTATATACTGTGGATATGAGTACGGTTATATGTGCGCATTATATACGTATAGATATGGTCATGTCCTAGAGTAAATTATAAGCCATTAACTATATAGTTAGTGGCCTACAATATAATGGGCTATACATATATATAATATTTCTATCTCTGACAATACAAATGTAACTATCAAAATGTCATAAGTAAAGAAAATGTAGAAAAAGGAGAACTTTCCTGGTGGTACATCAGATAAGAATCCATCTGCCAGTGCAGGGGACATGGGTTCAATCCCTGGTCCAGGAAGACTTTACATGCTGTGGGGCAACTGAGCCCATGCACCCCAAAAACGGAGCCGGTGCTCTAGGGCCCACAAGTCACAACTACTGAGCCCATGGGTCTAGAGCTTGTGCTCTACAACAAGAGAAGCCACTACAATGAGAAACCCATGCACCGCAACCAGGGAGTAGCCCCTGCTCACCACAACTAGAGAAAGCAGCAATGAAGACCCAGTGTAGCCAAAAATAAATACACACATAAAATTAAGATTCATAAATGTCCATATCCATATTCTTGAAAAAAAAAAAGAAAAGAAAAACACATGAAAATCTGTTAGTTCTTGTCAAAAAAGTAGATAAACACAAGCTGTTGAAAATGTGCACTTTCCCATATAAGTTAAGAAGAGATTACTGATGCCATAAACTAATATTAAAATTATGATAAGCTGTTGGGTTCACAAAAAGAAGTGAGTTCTGTTATGGAGGGGAAAACTTGAATCTGAGAAAATGGGGTGGTGCTGTTTATCATCATAGGGTATAATATAAATACTTTATATTATGTGTGTATACATATATACACATATATATGTATATATATACACATTAATATATATATTCTGTTCCTTCATATTGACTATATCATAACATGCTCTACAAGGATTCTAAATAGGAGAAATAATGACAGCTGAGCAAGGTGAGATGGAGAAAACAACCCCACACCAGAGGCCAGTGGAATGAAGATGTGCAACAGATACAGACAGTGCTTTCATCTCTGAGAACTGAATTGCTTCTATTAATAATCATCTCTTCACTCATTATGTGGGATTAAAGTTACAACTTTGAAATGTGGATCTTAGAAATAGCAGGCCTTGAATGTAGGTATAGAAAGAGTCTCCCAAGGGATGCTCCACTGCAGTCAGGAGAAGCTGATGGACAAATAAGAACAGATTGCAAAGGCAGTAGATTTGTCCAGGGGTACAGCTCACCTTTCTCTAACCTCCTAAAAGACTCTGTACAGTGTGAGCAAGAGACTACTCTTTTTTTCTTCCTCTGTTTCTTATTACAACTTGAGGCAGATAAAGTTTCCAGAAGAATATAAAATTACAGGAAAAAATATCTGCTCTAAAGAGAATAAGAAACACTGTTAAAGACACACTGAAAAGGAGAGACCAAAATGAAGAGAATTAGTGGAACAGACACATAAGAAAGCAAACAAAATATCAATATAATTAAATAAATAATTGATGATATTCACACAAAGCAAAGAAAGATTGACCAAATATAGGCAAATATAAAAAAGAAATTAGAAATAGTAGGTAGTATAATGTGATATTGATTTAAGGAATGTATAAATGTATAAAGAACTACAACTAAAGAATGCTTACATGATTAGAAGTCTTTGAGAACAGTTGGTTTAACTGAAAAAGGGAAGCAGGAAATAAGGGAAACAAAAAAATGTAATTCTAGTTAGTAGGATAAAAACAATGTCAGATTAATAGAGCTTTTAGAATGCTAAGCAGGATAAAAATTTTTAAATCTACTTCTAATTATACAGTGTAGAAAATTTTAAATACTATCAAAAAAGGAAATCAAATCAGTACAAAGAAACAACTATTTATAAGTTTTCACAACAGTAACCCTATATGAGAAGACAAAGGAATACATACACATATACTAGAAAAGAAAAACTAAATCGATCACTTCAATTTTTCCTGTAAGAAGTAGAAAGAGTCAATGAAATCAACAGTAAGCAGAGAAAGGAAATAATATATTGAAAAGAATTTGGTGAATTAGAAAACAGTAAATGATAGAAAAAAATCAATGAGATTAAAATCTAGCTCTTTTTAAAAGTCAATAAAATTTGTAACCTTGAAGCCAGAGTGATCAGGAACAAGAGAGAGATGAAGAAAATTCCCAGCATCAGAAATGAGACAATAGACACCACTATAGATTTTATAGATATAAAAAGAAATAATAATTAGGCAATATTATGGGCTATAGTCAATGGGGTCGCAAAGAGTCAGACACAACTGAATGACTCACACTTTTATTTCCTTAAACAATTTTATGCCAATAAGTTCAATAATATGGATTAAATGAACAAATTTCTTGAAGGCAAAAACTACCGAAGTTTACTAAAAATAAGATATCTAGAGCCCACATCTACGAAAAAATAAAATTAGTCATTAACATTTTTCCGCAAAGAAAATTCTATGCCTAAGTGACTTCACTAGTAATTTCTGCCATACATTAAAGATAGCACTAACATCAATTCTAAATACACTCTTCCAAAGAGTGAATATGAAATGCTGCTACTGCTTACATGCTCAGTCTTCCCTGACTCTGCGACCTCATGGACTGCAGCCCACCAGGCTTTTCTGTCCATAGGATTCTGAATACTGAAGTGGATTGCCATGTCCTCCTCTAGGGAATCTTCCTAAACCCAGGCCTCCCACACTGCAGGCGGATTCTTTACCACTGAACCACCAAGGAAGCCTAAAGATGTAATATTCTTTACTTATTCTCTAAGATCCTCATTACAGTAATATCCAACTGTAGACCAATATTCCTCATGAATATATGCACTAAAGTTCTTCAGAAATTTCTACCAAATATAATCCAACAATGTACAAAATGGATAAAACATAAAGAAGTAGGGTTTATCCCAAGAACAGAAGTTTGCTTTCATATTAGAAAATAAAAAAAAAAAAAAGTTGTTCACCATGTTACACATATGATCATCTCAAAAGATGCAAAAAAAAAATGGGAAAAATTATTCCTAATTTTAAAAACAAAATTTTTGTAATAGCAGAGAAGTTCATCGACCTGATAAAAAGTTTTAATAAAACCCTGAAGATAATATACCACTGAATGGAAGACTGAATGCTCCCATCTAGGTTCACAAACAAGAAAGAGGTAATGTTGGCACTACTCTTAGTCACCGTTTTAGTGGAGATTCCAACCAGTGCAGGAAGTAATAAAATACATAAATAAATAAATTATACTCATGTTGAGTGAAAAGAACAAAGTAATAGAGACAAATTTCAAATATAAATTAAAACATATTAAAATGGAAAGATACACATAAAAACCACCATATATTCTTAAAGGTTATACCCACAATTAAATATAACTATTATATACATTAGATCTGCTTGTTGTGAGGAAAAAGAAAGAAAGGAATAGGGGCTTGGGGCTTACTGGAACTGAGAAGGTAACAAAATAAAATTAAAAGAGTATTTTTAAAACAAAGGGTCTGCATAGACTAATAATAGTGTAGCTGAAGAATGAGACTAACCTAACTTATGCTTTTAAATAAGAGAAAGAAACCCAAACTGTACTATTTCTTACCCTAGTTGTTTACTGTAGTTTCCCTTTAAATTCTTGCTTTTTACATAGATGAAATAATGAAACTAATGATTGTAGCATTACAAACACTTCTTAAAAATAGTACAGAAAGAAAGCACAGCTGACTCTGCTTAGTTATTTTTTGGTTGTGTGAGTGCTCAGTCGCGTGGACTCTGTGACTCCATGGACTGTAGTTTGCCAGATTCGTCCGCCCATGGGATTCTCCAGGCAAGAATACTGGAATGGGTTGCCATTCCCTCTTCCAGAGGGTCTTCCCAACCCTAGCTCCTGTATTGGAAGGCATATTCTTTAAGACTGAGCCTCCTGGGAAGCCCAGGAATTTTTTTCGGTTCAGTCGCTCAGTCGTGTCCAACTCTTTGCGTCCTCATGGACTGCAGTATGTCAGGCCTTGCTGTCCATCACCAACTCCCGGAGTTTACTCAAACTCATGTCCATTGAGTTGGTGATGCCATCCAACCATCTCATCATCTGTCGTCCCCTTCTCCTCTCACCTTTAATCTTTCCCAGTATCAGGGTCTTTTCAAATGAGTCAGCTCTTTACATCAGATGGCCAAAGTATTGGAGTTTCAGCTTCAACATCAGTCCTTCCAATGAATATTCAGGACTGGTTTCCTTTAGGCTGGACTGGTTGAATCCCTTTCAGTCCAAGGGACTCTCAAGAGTCTTCTCCAACACCACAGTTCAAAAGCATCAATTCTTCAGGGGTCAGCTTTTATTATGGTCCAAATCTAACGTCCATAAATGACTACTGGAAAACCATAGCCTTGACTAGACAGACTCTTGTCAACAAAGTAATGTCTCTACTTTTTAACATGCTGTCTAGGTTGGTCATAACTTTTCTTCCAAGGAGTAAGCGTCTTTTTATTTCATGGCTGCAGTCACTATCTGCAGTGATTTTGGGGCCCAAAAAATAAAGTCTGCCACTGTTTCCACTGTTTTCCCATCTATTTGCCATGAAGTGATCAGACCGGATGCCATGATCTTAGTTTTCTGAATGTTGAGCTTTAAGCCAACTTTTTCACTCTCCTCTTTCACTTTCAAGAGGTTCTTTAGTTCTTCTTCACTTTCTGCCATAAGGGTGGTGTCATCTGCATATCTGAGGTTATTGATATTTGTCCTGGCAATCTTGATTCCAGCTTCTGCTTCTTCCAGGCCAGCGTTTCTTATGAGGTACTCTGCATATAAGTTAAATAAGCAGGGTGACAATATACAGCCTTGACGTATTCCTTTTCCTATTTGGAACCAGTCTGTCATTCCATGTCCAGTTCTACTGTTGCTTCCTGACCTGCATACAGATTTCTCAAGAGGTATGTCAGGTGATCTGGTATTTCCGTCTCTTTAAGAATTTTCCAGTTTGCTGTGATCAACAGAATCAAAGGCTTTGGCATAGTTGATAAAGCAGAAATAGATGGTTTTCTGGAACTCTCTTGCTCTTTCTATGATCCAGCTGATGTTGGCAATTTGATCTCTGGTTCCTCTGCCTTTTCTAAATCCAGCTTGAACATCTGGAAGTTCATGGTTCACGTATTGTTGAGGCCTGGCTTGGAGAATTTTGAGCATTTCTTTACTAATGTGTAAGATGAGTGCAATTGAAGCAGAAGCAGAAGATATTAAGAAGAGGTGGCAAGAATACACAGAAGAACTGTACAAAACAAGATCTTCATGACCCAGAAAATCACACGATGGTGTGATCATTCACCTAAAGCAACAACTGGAATGTGAAGTCAAGTGGGCCCTAGGAAACATCACTATGAACAAACTAGTGGAGGTGATGGAATCCCAGTTGAGCTATTTCAAATCCTAAACGATGATGCTGTGAAAGTGCTGTGCTCAGTATGCCAGCAAATCTGGATTACTCAGCAGTGGCCACAGGACTGGAAAAGGTCAGTTTTCATTCCAGTCCCTAAGAAAGGCAATGTCAAAGAATGCTCAAACTACCACACAGTTGCACTCATCTCACACGCTAGCAAAGTAATGCTCAAAATTCTCCAAGCGAGGTGTTTTTAAAAGGAGTTCAAATATGAACAAACAAATATGTCTGAAAGTAATGTTTTCAACAGAGTTAAATCCAGGGTTTAAAGTAATTCAAGGTATTTGGAAGATTGGCAAATTCTACCACTGGCAACACTTATCAAAATAGCCCAGTGGTGGAGGAAACTGGGTTTCTAAGTACTGATTCATGCAACAAATCTTGCTGAGTAAGTGTAAGCAGTACAGGTCTGCAGGCGAGCGTATCCAAGCAACAAAACAAACCACGAGGCCAGCTAAAGAAGTCTATCGCTCTGTGTCTGCTTTCTGAAGCAAGGACATTCTGATGAGAGCATAAGAAGATGCAAATTACAGTGTCTAATCTTCAGCATTAATAACCTCTTTCTTGTCACTGATGAGGCTCCGTTTTATATTGGAAATTATGAAAAATAGCACTGTCAAGTTAACATCTCAAGCAAATGAAAGTACCTTTGTGCAAATATGAAGATTGTCCTGCTGAAAGATTTCAGTAGAAACCGAATTTTTTGACATCTTTTGGCTATATACAAAAACTGAACAACTGGACCATGCTTATCCAATATAATGGAAAAGAAATAAACGTGATTGTAGTAGTTGTAAAAGATTATTTTCCACCATTTGAAACATCTTGCCTTATTCACTTTGTTATCAAGTTTTCCTTTCAACTATAATGGCCTCTTCTGACAGAAAATCTAATGTAATATCAGAGAATAAGATTAAAGCAGTTTTGATTAAAAAAATAATTTTTGCCAAACTTCCCACTGACAGGATTATATAAGGTTTTAGAAGTGGACTTCAGTACAGTGAGAAATTTAGAATAACTCAAGAACTCAATTAATCAAGGAGTATTATGGTATTATAGCAGAATTTCCAATAATAGTTGAAGGAAACAAAGCTGAAAAAATTTTGTTCAAATAGCTAACTATGGATTTTTCTCTAGTCTAATTCAGTGATGATACATGGACACTATAGTTTTTATATTCTTCTTAAAATATCTTCTTGTATTAATAACACATTATATATATTATATAAAACATACTATGAACTTATCTAAATGGGTGTATAAATTTTAAGCCAATATAACTGGGATAATAGTTATGTTAATATCTTGTATTAAAACAAATATTTAAATAATTTCGTGAACCGGCACATCCATAGATTTGTTATTCTTGCCCTGTGCTTTCCATTATAGGATTTTCAGGAGCAATTTTCTCTATGTTCTTTGGAAGGATTGTGTGTCCTTTACACACACACACCCACACACACCCCACAAACACACACGCACCCACACACATAGTCCTTTCACATCTCACATATATATTACACACACACACTGGGCTTGAATAAATTTGAACAAACATCAACTTCTGTCAAATTGTTCAACATTTGGAAATCGGTTTCTAAATGACTTATTTTGAAAGGATGCTGAGCAGCATTAAAGCAGTCCACTATTTTCTATAAAATAGCAACAATAATTATAACTTTCTAAACCAAAAAGACCTTTGAAACTGGACAAAAGAGCCAAGTTCATTAATGTCAAGAGTTCATTTCTGAAGAGAAATATGTGAATTACAAAATAAGCATCTATCAAAAAACACCCAGTTTTCATACCACCAGTTTTAAAGTTACAAGATCAAAGAAAATTAGAAAAATGTTAGCTTAGTAGTCAATTATTAATTTATGTAGGGAACACAGACTAATGCTCCTTTAGCCTCTTGATGAAAGTGAAAGGAGACTGGAAAAGTTGGCTTAAAATTCAATATCCAGAAAACTAAGATCATGGCATCTGGTCCCATCACTTCATGGCAAATAGATGGGGAAACAGTGGAAACAGTGGCTGACTTTATTTTGGGGGGGCTCTAAAATCACTGCAAATGGTGACTACAGCCATGGGATAAAAAGGCTTCCTTACTCCTTGGAAGGAAAGTTATGACCAACCTAGACAGCATATTAAAAAGCAGAGACATTACTTTGCCAACAAAGGTCTGTCTAGTCAAGGCTATGGTTTTTCCAGTAGTCATGCATGGATGTGAGAGTTGGACTATAAAGAAAGCTGAGCACCAAAGAATTGATGCTTTTGAATTATGGTGTTGGAGAAGGCTCTTGAGAGTTCCTTGGAGTGCAAGGAGATCCAACCAGTCCATCCTAAAGGAGATCAGTCCTGAGTGTTCATTGGAAAGGACTGATGTTGAAGCTGAAAATCCAATACTTCAGCCACTTGATGTGAAGAACTGACTCATTGAAAAAGACCCTGATCCTGGGAAAGATTGAAGGCGGGAGGAAGAGATGACAGAGGATTAGATGGTTGGATAGCATCACCGACGCAATAGACATTAGTTTGGGTAAACTCTGGGAGTTGGTGATGGACAGGGAGGCCTGGCGTGCTGCAGGCCATGGGGTCACAAAGAGTTGGACACGACTGAGCGACTGCACTGAACTTAATTGGAATTCTGTTTAATCAGAAAGAATCTCTCTGATTTCACTCAATCTGATTCAGCTGTTACATGGCATGTGACAAAATTCCCCATTTTGTCCACTGGATGGTATATCAAACTTGATTGGTTTGGATCTATCATGGGTCTATTTTCACATGTTGAAACATCTTAATATTGTTTAGACAACACTTAGAGCCACTGATGGCTCAGAAGTAGAGTCCGCCTACAATACAGGAGACCCCAGTTGGATCTCTGGGTCAGGAAGATCCATGAGCGAAGGAAATGGGAATCCACTTCAATATTCTTGCCTGGAGAATTTCATGGACAGAGGAGAGTTGCAGGCTACACATGTCGATGGTGTTACAAAGAGTTGGACATGACTGAGTGACTAAAACTTTCACTTTTTTCAGAGTTTGTCATAGATAATTCAGTAGTGTTTAAATAATAGATAAAACAATAATAGTCTATCCCAAAGTAGTTAAAATATTTATATGTTTTCTACCCTTTATGTCATTTAAAATAGAGTATTATATCATTAATGGTCATAATCTAATATCTGATCAACATTGACAGCAAAATAACTTTGGTATAGTCTAATCTATTTCTGATTTTTTTCTTATTTCTCACTGAGCAATAGTTATGATAACCTTATGATTTATTGACACTATTAAGAGTGAAAGAAGGCACAATTAATGATTGATTTAAGACATTAGATATTAGGTAAGACTTCCTTGGAGAAATTGGGGTATATTTTCATCCTAACTGTAATGAAAAAAGATAAAGAATTTTTAACCAAGAGTCCTGGATTTCATTGCTAGTTCATCATCTACTAGGGTAGGAATCTTAGGCAAATATGTTTATGGTAAAATTTCCCCTCTATAAATTTAAATTGTTTTCCTGCTGTGTACTTTCAAGAGTACTGTGAAGATTTAATATACATTGAGTGCTTTCTATCTTCCAAAAAATCAAAAGTGTATTTAAAACATTAGTTTATTTTTATCATGATTTTCTGTAATTCTGGAACAAGAGAATATACTTAGGGCTGATTCACTTTGAACAGCAGAAACCAATTCAACATTATAAAGCAATTATCCTGCAATTATAAGTTAAAAATACAAAAGCAAATAATTGAGGGTAGAAATGTTACTAAGTGTCCTAGCATGTGGGAAGCTCAAAAAGTGGGTGTTGTACCTGAGATCACTGACAGGTTGGGAATGATTATGGGCAGAAAGTCCAATTGGGACCACAATAATCCAGGTGGGTTAAGTGAACTAATTAGTGGCAATGTGAATATAGAGAATGGAACATTAGCTTAGTAGAATAAGATTTTATATATATATATATATATATATATATATATATATACACACACACATATTTATATATTATTTCCAATATGATTCAGACATATGCCAGTATCAATATATTCAATTACATTTATTTTCAAGGAAAACTATCTATAGATAAATAAATATGTTGGTATTTCTAAAGGAAAAGGGTCAGGAATTGAAGTAATTTCAGTACAGAGCTATCTATTAAGTTTTAAGTAGCTACTTGCATGGTTACTATTTTATTCTAGATTCCAGAAAATGCCTGAATTTATGCTACACTTATTAAAGCTACCTTTAATTATAAAGCTATGAAGCACAGACCATATATATTTTATAATCCTTGAAACCTTTCTACTCCTTGAAATGTACGTTATCAAATAAGCTTTGAGTAAATAATTGAATTAAACAGTAGTAAATATATTTGAAAAGAAATCCTGAGATAAAATTGAAAATGCCTCAGCAAGAGAATTAACAAAGAACTATTTGTATCAAACAGCAAAATGTGTGTTTCTGTTCCTGTTTCCCTCATCCTCCTCTTCTTTTTTCTTGTCCTCCTTGTTTTCAAATGTGGTGTGGATTGCCTGATGGAGTCAATATGGTTAGGGAAAGAACTTAATTGCTTCTCTCTCAGAATTTGTCAAAAAGGAGACCTCTGAGGATACTATTTACAGAAATATTTTTAAAGCCTTATAAATATGTACTCAATTTAATTACAGAAAGTGTCATATCTCTAAAAATATATATGTACACATATTTACATATTGCATATTTGTAATATGAAATGATATATAAATTACCTGTACTAAGTAAAACTTGCACACATTTTAAACCCTTTTTACAAAAAAGATACTATAATCAAAGTAGCTAAATGCCCTCCATAAAGCAACTTATATAATTTCATTTAATCTTCAGAATATTCCATTTATTTTCCTGTTGATAAAAAAGTCTAGTTTGTCTGGACAGTTCAAACTGGAGTACTTCACTTAAAAGGCTCTGCTGAGAAGTCATTAAAACTTGCCCACTGTGCTTCTGCAAACTGAATCTGATTTTGCGACCTTTTATGTTTCACTTTTAAAATTTCAATCTGCCTGAAATCACTAGCTTGGTTTTTCTTTTTGCCTTTACCAGAATCCTCTCTATTGACCTCAGCTGCTTTGACCCTCACCCACATACAGTATAATTAATGCTGAAGTGGAGATGCATTAAGCATTTGCTTCGACGGGCTCATTATCGTTCCTTTTTGCTATTTTCCTTTGAGTCCTTTCTGATATGTATGAATTCTTTGGAAATTGACAAGAGGCTTATGGTGATCTTATGCCCCCCCCTTAATAGGCTTTTATCTATGCCATTTCAAATGCTCCAGTAATATTAGAATGTATCATCCTTTTTACTTTGAGGACATAGCACAATCTATTTATCCAAAAAAATCAAATAATAAGGAAGAGACTAATCTGAGGTCATGTAACTGTCTTTCCTTGGGAACAACATCATGAATCTCTGTGGAAAAGCTGTTTATGGCTGATTTCTGAAACTTCCTGATCTACTACTACTTTGCATCTACTTATTTTTCTAGAAATCGACTCCTAATTTCTTAGTTAACATAAAAATAACATTATTGATTATATGGACATCTGTACAAAAATAAGAAATTTTCAGTTACTGCAAATGTATGAATCTTATATACAGTAATACAATGCTAAATGACTTCAATGCAAAAATTTTTCTACCATTTCTACAAATTCAAAAGCAGTATAATTTCTATTAATAAATGTAAAATTATATGTTTGTATACATATATATGTATCCTCTTTTTCTTCAGTTATATAATTGGTGTTTATCATGTGCATAAATACTCCCAGAAATTAGATTACAATATTGAGTAAAATAGTCTGACTCTCTGATACATGATATATAACTTGATACTGCTAATTCTGTAAGTGCAAATTGATACAATTATTAAAGAAATATGAGGAGAATGTAGAGTTTTTAAGGTCAGTTATAAACCATGTTTACAGAGCCTTGTCTATTACTTCTAGCAATAATGACAAAATCAGACATACAGAATTTATTTTTATTATCATTAATCCAACTGCCAAAGTATAATTATGAATATAAAACATTTTTTAGATTTCTATTTCTCAGAGAATTGATTTGACATTAAATAGAACACCATGAATAATTACAATGACATTTGCTGTATATTTCTGAATTTCCTTTAATTTTCCATTGGTCCATTAAGTAGATAAAATAAATATATTATCCTTCTGAGTATTGTATTTTAGTTCACTAATATAGAAATCTGGGCTCAAAAGCAGCTATATATCAAAGTCCTCTAACATTGTCATGAAGTGATTCATATTTTTTCCTTATTTTTATTCTTTATAAAATAAAAGCAATGAGTAGCAAGCTATAGGAAACCACAGTAAATAAGATTTGGGGCTTTGGAGTCAGATGCCCTAGTTTCAAACTATTTGCTTGTCGTTGGGTGAATTATTAAATTTCTCCAAGCTTTAGTTCCATCATCTATGAAATGAGAATGAAGAACTAAGGAATATATATTATGCATTAGGCATTCTGCATGGTGCCTGGCACATGGGAAATACTCAGTAAAGAGTCCTATTAATAATCATTGACTAAGGACTTCTCTGACTTCCCTGGTGGCTCAAATGGTAAAGCATCTGTCTACAATGTGGGAGACCTGGGTTCGATCCCTGGGTTGGGAAGTTCCCTGGAGAAGGAAATGGCAACCCACTGCAGAACTCTTGCCTAGAAAATCCCATGGACGGAGGAACCTGGTGTCCATGGGGTCGCAAAGAGTTGGACACGACTGAGCGACTTCACTTTGACTTTGACTTTTGAAGGACTTCTCTGGCAGTCCAGTGGTTAAAACTTTGCCTTCCAGTGCAAGGGGTATGGGTTTGATCCCTGGTCAGGAGCTAAGATCCCACATGCTTCATGGCCAAAAAGAAACTAAACAGAACAGAAGCAATATTGTAACAAATTCAATAAACATTTTAAGAATGGTCCACACCAAAAAAAAACAACAACAAACATTACTGAGATTCATTATCACCAATGGCTAAAGTGGGACTCCACAGAGAGGAAGAATGCGGTCAAAATTATTATTTTTGGCAATATTACTCTAGCATGTATCAACAAAAGCAGTTTTTAGAATGGTGGTTTACACTTTAGCATATGCATCTCACACCTGCAGGAGCTTCAGTGAAACATTTTATTGAATGTAGAGCTACTTCATTTTATTTAATTTATTATTTACTCACCATAGGGCATTTGGTGTGCATATTTACAATTGAAATGAGTGAACACTGTATTTAAAAACCTTCCATTTTATAATTTATTCCCTAAACTAGATAGATCTAGAAAAGAAATAAGAAATTAATTTCAATGAAACATGTATCCCTACATGATGATCATTTTTCAATAGTCGCTTACTTAACTTGGGCCTGAAGAAAATAATATTATTTCCTGAATAATATACTAAGATTTTATTGAAAATTTGGAGTAGACTTAAAAATCCCCTCTTTAGCTGTTATTTACTCAAATTAGAATAAGACTTTTGAAGCAATTTCTCTTCATAAAGCCATCTGAAACGGCATGCTTACATTCATATCATTTTCTAAGTCTGCATATACAAATCTTCCATTTCCTCTCAGAGGTAGTCAGACTTTAGAATGTGTTTAATATCATTTGTTAGAGTTACAAATGATCAAACCCATTGATTATTTTCAGAGAAATGAAATATTAAGTGGAAATTTGAGTTAGAAAATGAACAATTATAGCATATAGAAGTTTGAATTGATGGTCTCAGCTCAAATCTTAGCTCTGACAATTTATATCTGCATTTTCATCAATTTGTTAAATTTTATAGATTTTAAATTCCTTACTTTTATGTGTGGAAAATAAGAGCATCAAGATCAGAGCCTGATTGTAATAATTATATGAAATAATATCATGAAAAGGGCCTATCATCATATATATTCAGTATAGAGTGAATGCATATTAAGTTACTTCAGTCGTGTCTGATTCTTTGTGACCCCATGGACTGTAGCCGCCAGGCTCCTCTGCCCATGAAATTCTCCAGACAAAAACACTGGAGGGGGTTGCCATGCCCTCTTCCAGGGGATCTTCCTAACCCAGGGATCAATCCCACATCTCTATGTCTCCTGCACTGGCAGGCAAGTTCTCTACCACTAGTGCCACATACCCATTAGGTAATCTTACCAGTGTGGCAGAAATAAATCATTCCTACAAATGAGAGGCAATTCACATGTTGGTGACTCCTTACGACTAAAAATATTGTGATTAATAAATGTATTATTAATTAATTGCATTAATAATTAATTAAATTAATGAAAAAAGTGATAGTTTCCTGTTACAAAGAAGAAATACAGAGTAGGATAAATATCTATATATTTAGGAGAATGTTCCTGGAAGATGCCTTATTTCTTTGAATCTATCTCATATTTCCTCTAATAACTCAAGAGGAGTCATGAATTAAATTCCCTGTCTGTTGTAATCATATTTTTAGTGAATGTCTGTTTCTACAATCTAATAATCCAAAATAACAAATGTACTTTTAAAAAAATCATGGCTCCCACTAAGGAAATAATGACTCTGAAATTTATTGTGTATCAATAAGCAGCTTGACCCTCTATTAAGTGTGTTTTTTAACTCCCAGGTATAAAGAATCCTGCAAGGTAGAATTTCTTAAGTTCCATGATGTATTGAGGAAACTGAGGTTCAAGTGAAACAATTTTTTCCCAGGTAGGATCAGTGATAAACAAAGGCCTGTGAGTTCTTATGAAATAAAATGTTACTTACTTAAGATAATTTAATTTTCTTATTTGAACAAAGCCATTGTTAATCCAAAATTTATTAGCTAACTAATTTTCCTAACTCAGAATTCACTTGCATTCTTCTCCCAAATGAATTGACTAGAAGTGATATGAAATAAAAATGCCCTAAGTGATATGAGGAGTTAAAAAATCTGATGTTCTTAATCCATAACATACATAACACACTCAAAGACTCAATTAATAAATGTCTTTGATAAAGCAAGAATCTGAAAACATCAAAACCACTGTGAAGTATTCATGTAGAAAAAACTTTGAGGTGTGAGGTGTGCAACAGAGGGGGGCTGTTTGCAAGGACATCCAAAAATAATTAACAAGCTCCTTAAGGTTCTTTTATAAAAACATAAAAAGTCAATGTACTTTGATTTCAAAATTGGGAGTAAAAAACGCATGGTATTTATTCAGTGCACTATCTGATTTTATTGATATTTAACATGCAGATTATCAGTTTAGGATGTAAATTAAGTTTCTCTTCAGATCATCAGCAACGTATTAGCATAGGTTTTAACTTAAGTTTAAGATTCATTCTTTTCAAGTCAGTTGGTTGCATCTGTAATGTGATTTGGGGTTGCTAGGTGGATCAGTGGTAAAGAATCTGCCCGCCAATGCAGGAGATGTGGGTTTGATCCCTTGGTCAGGAAGATCCTCTGGAAAAGGTAATGGCCACTCCAATATTCTTGCCTGGGAAATCTCATGAACAGAGGAGCCTGGCAGGCTATGGCCCATGCGGCTGCAAATGAATTGGACACTACTTAGCGACTAAACAGCAACAAAGTAACATGCATTAGCTATATATTCTAGGTGCTTACAGGAATTAACTCATTATAACCCTATGCATGTGCATGTGCCATTGTGACTTTTTGCAGCCCTATGGACAATAGCCCACCAGGCACCTCTGTCCATGGGATTCTCCAGGCAAGAATGCTAGAATTGGGTTGCTTTTTCCTATTCCAGGGGATCTTTCTGACCCAGGGATTGAAACTGTCTCCTGCATTTACAGGAAGAATTTTTACCACTACCACCTGGGAAGTCCTATAAGACTATATTCAGTTCACTTCAGTTCAGTTGCTCAGTCGTGTCTGACTCTTTGTGACCCCATGAACCACAGCACATCAGGCCTCCCTGTCCATCACCAGCTCCTGGAGTCCACCCAAACCCATGCCCATTGAGTCAGTGATGCCATCCAACCATCTCATCCTCTGTCGTCCACTTCTCCTCCTGCCCTCAGTCTTTCCCAGCAGCAGGGTCTTTTCAAATGAGTCAGCACTTCGTATCAGGTGGCCAAAGTATTGGAGTTTCAGCTTCAACATCAGTCCTTCCAATGAACACCCAGGACTGGTCTCCTTTAGTATGGACTGGTTGGATCTCCTTGCAGTCCAAGGGACTCTAAAGAGTCTTCTCCAATACCACAGTTCAAAAGCATCAATTCTTCAACCCTCAGCTTTCGTCACAGTCCAACTCTCACATCCATACATGTGAAAAAAACAATAGCCTTGACTAGACGGACCTTTGTTGACAAAGTAATGTCTCTGCTTTACAACATGCTCTCTAGGTTGGTCATAACTTTCCATCCAAGGAGTAAGCGTCTTTTAATTTCATGGCTGCAATCACCATCTGCAGTGATTTTGGAGCCCCAAAAAATAAAGTCTGACACTGTTTTCACTGTTTCCCCATCTATTTGCCATGAAGTGATGGGACCGCATGCCATGATCTTAGTTTTCTGAATTTTGAGATTTAAGCCAACTTTTTCTCTCTCCTCTTTCACTTTCATCAAGAGGCTTTTGAGTTCCTCTTCACTTTCTGCCATAGGGTGGTGTCATCTGCATATCCAAGGTTATTGATATTTCAGCCAGCAATCTTGATTCCAGCTTGTGCTTCTTCCAGCCCAGCGATTCTCATGATGTACTCTGCATGTAAGTTATATAAACAGGGTGACAATAAACAGCCTTGATGTACTCCTTTTCCTATTTGGAACCAGCCTGTTGTTCCATGTCCAATTCTAATTGTTGCTTCCTGATCTGCATACAGGTTTCTCAAGAGGCAGGTCAGGTGGTCTGGTATTTCCATCTCTTTCAGAATTTTCCAGTTTTTTGTGATCCACATAGTCAAAGGCTTTGGCATAGTCAATAAAGCAGAAATAGATGTTTTCCTGGAACTCTCTTGCTTTTTCCATGATCTAGCAGATGTTGGCAATTTGATCTCTGGTTCCTCTGCCTGTTCTAAAACCAGCTTGAACATCAGGAACTTCACAGTTCACGTATTGCTGAAGCCTGGCTTGGAGAATTTTGAGCATTACTTAAATAGCGTGTGAGATGAATGCAATTGTGTAGTAGTTTGAGCATTCTTTGGCACTGACTTTCTTTGGGATTGGCATGAAAACTGACCTTTTCCAGTCCTGTGGCCACTGCTGAGTTTTCCAAATTGGCTGGCGTATTGTGTGCAGCGCTTTCAAAGCATCATCTTCCAGGATTTGAAATAGCTCAACTGGAATTCCATCACCTCTACTAGCTTTGTTTGTAGTGATGGTCCTAAGGCCACTTGACTTCACATTCCAGGATGTCTGGCTCTAGGTGAGTGATCACACCATTGTGATTATCTGTTTCATGAAGATCTTTTTCTACAACTTTTCTGTGTATTCTTGCCACCTCTTCTTAATATCTTATTCTTCTGTTAGGTCCCTACCATATCTATCCTTTATGGAGCCCATCTTTGCATGAAATTTTCCCTTGGTATCTCTAATTTTCTTGAAGAGATCTCTAGTCTTTCCCATTCTGTTGTTTTCTTCTATTTCTTTGCTTTGATTGCTGAGGAAGGCTTTCTTATATCTTCTTGCTATTCTTTGGAACTCTGCATTCAAATGATTATTTCTTCCCTTTTCTCCTTTGCTTTCTGCTTCCCTTTTCACAGCTATTTGTAAGGCCTTCTCAGAGAGCTATTTTGCTTTTTTTCATTTCTTTTTCTTGGGGATCGTCTTGATTCCTGTCTCCTGTACAATGTCATGAACCTCCATCCATTATATCTACTACTGTGGGCAAGAATCCCTTAGAAGAAATGTAGTAGCCATCATAGTCAACAAAAGAGTCCAAAATGCAGTACTTGGTTGCAATCTCAAAAATGACAGAATGATCTCTGTTCGTTTCCAAGGCAAACCATTCAATATCATGGTAATCCAAGTCTACGCCCTGACCAGTAACGCTGAAGAAGCTGAAGTTGAATGGTTCTATGAAGACCTACAAGAAGTTCTAGAACTAACAGCCAAAAAAATGTCCTTTTCATTATAGGGGACTGGAATGCAAAAGTAGGAAGTCAAGAAACACCCAGAGTAACAGGCAAATTTGGCCTTGGAATACAGAATGAAGCAGGGCAAAGGCTAATAGAGTTCTGCCAAGAGAACACACTGGTCAAAGCAAATACCCTCTTCCAATAACACAAGAGAAGACTACATATGGACATTACCAGATGGTCAACACCGAAATCAGATTGATTATATTCCTTGCAGCCAAAGAATGGAGAAGCTCTATACAGTCAGCAAAAGCAAGACCGGGAGCTGACTATGGCTCACATCATGAAGTCCTTATTGCCAAATTCAGACTGAAATTGAAGAAAGTGGAGAAAACCACTAGACCATTCAGGTACGACCTAAATCAAATCCCTTATGACTATAACGCTATAAGGTGAGTACTTTTATTATGCCTCAGTTACAGAGCATTTAGTAACTTGTCCAAGGTCAAACAACTATTATGTGGTGGAACTGAGATGCAGATTGACAGTAGAGCCCCAACACCTAAATTATTTTTCATTGAATTATTTTGCAATCTCTTTGGCAATCTTAAATCTCAATCTGCAATCTCTCATAGTGCAGATTAGACTTAAAAATAACTGCAAACATATCATCTAATACAAACTATTATAATATTGCATATATCTCACTGGTGAAATACTACATACTATAGATTCAGATGTTAGAATACTCATAAGATAAATTTTCTCAAACTTCAATTTTTAGTCACATGATTAACTCTTTCAAATAATAATAGTGTAAAGCAATATATCATTAATATATATAATGTCATTATGCTCAAGTTTTATAAATCATCCACAAAACATACACATACACACATACACATAGCCGTAACACTGGCATAATCTCTGAGATTATCAGTTTCCACAACACTTAGTTATTTGAAGGAGATGAAGGAGAAAGAAGGCAGTTTTATGATCTGATAAAAACAAAGAATAAGGAGAATATATTCTTCAGATAAGTTTCCAAGGTAACTAGTTATGGACTTGCATCTATAAATCAGGGTACAGAGAATTTTAAGCCCAAGAACAAAAAGGAATTAATGCTACCATTTCACAGAAATGAATGTGAATCAAGCAATAGATTAAGCCTGTAGAAAACAGAAAACAAGAAATTAAAAAATATTTACACTGACTATATACAGACGACATAATGTACATTACAAATCTATACTGATTAGAACTTAGAAAAATGAATATATTAAAATGTAAATCTATAAGTATAATTTGATCAATATATACTTATGCAGTTAAATATACTATGTTATTACTTTTATATTTTATTGTGCTAATAATGAATATGTATCTAATAACTATAATACAGGAAGCTAGTGGTGTTTAATATGAATTCATTAATAGGATTTAGTATATAATTAATCCTGTATGTCTTATATTAAGTATCAAATACCTAATAGGAATTTAATAAGCAATTACATTTTCATTACATTTATATACAAGCCAAACTTACTATTAAAAGTTGTCAAAGATCCATCTTCATTATGCTTAAAATTTAGATGGAATAGAAATTATGAAGTCAAATTATGTGATTATTTTGGAGGAATTATTATTAATTATTGGAGGAGTAATCATTAATAAAGGATTACCACTTATCTGTTTTTATTTTGTTTCCTCACCATTATTATTCCATTTGCTATGATTATAAAGAGTCAACCTAATATACAGCCACTCTGAATGTAGACATCTGTCTTCACAATGTCTTATATAGAAGAGCTTCCCCAAATTAGTATAGAGTGAGTAACAATATACCTCTCATATAGTGATAAGCAGACTATCGTTCTTGAACTGAAAATGGCTTTTACGTGTTTTCATATATGTAACAGATTTTTTTTCACAGATTCATTTATTCAAGCAATAAGCATTGACTTTTTTTCATGCATGAATTGTAACAGAGTGATTCTTTGCTAATAGTCTGGTATAATATCATACTCAGGTCTAGATATAGTACTCTTCCACAGCCTCACCAGCTCAGGCAGCGAAGTGAAGTACCAATGAATCAAAACAAGAGAGAACAAACAGGCATATATGCTCAAGCATGTCTGATAGAGAAAGCAAATAAACCTCAAAAATTTTCATCAGGACATTATTTAAAACAGTTATGACTCCTTATGACATATCTCCTTATGACTATCAAGGCTAGTGTGATGACAAAAGAGAGCTGTCAAGTTCAAACGATGCAGAAAATATGAAAACTGACTAATGTGTGGTTTGTTCAGGTAAAGTATCCAGTCAAACCATACACATTCACTAACTGTTAATTCACTTTTATAATTTTGAGTATGAGGCATAATTCTCACACGTACAGTAAAATATAATGAAAGTAATATTAAAATTATATTTTAAATATAAATCTCTATTGTAAATTCTGAGGTCTGTATTCCTTTGTCAATTGGAGAAATAAAAATCAAGTTTTCATTTTTTGAATTCATAATTGTAACCCACTAAAATAAAATGATCCTATTCATGAGTGCTCTGAAAAAGAATCAAATGACATTTAAATCATATCAGAAGTACGTTTAGTTCAATTTAATTGCTAATTTGTAAGACTGAAATCCAGACATTGAGATAAAAGTGCATAAATTCATATTCATATGCAGTTCCTCATAGCATAAAATGCATATGACATGAACCTTATAAGAGAGACACGTGTTTCAAAATAGCATTAGTATAAAATATGCAATAGAGTTTATATTACATCTTTTCAATTTTTAGACAGAAAGTGTAAGATGTAATTATATAATGGAGGCAAAAATACTACATACACCATACACTTTGATATAAATTAAGATACTAACATATGTGCACCTTAGCACTGCCTTTCTTTTCATTTTCCATTCTGTTTCATTACCATTTTCTTTTCCCCCTTTCTTCCACACTCTTCTATTACAATGGATGCTCTCTGCATTGATTCTAAGAACTTTCTTTTAAGTTCATCCTGGGCTATCACTTTGCATTCACATTTTTTTGGCATCTAATGATACCTTTTGGCTTCTTTTATTAAGGGATAAGAATATTATGCATATTATAGTCCTAGAGATTGGCTAATGGAAATCAGTCTCATTTATTGATTGGTTTTTGAGTGTAGCTAACATCTATGTTTTCAGAATAAGATCAAAAACCTGTCCATATATATCAGAAGGCAATCAATCTCCAAAATTCAAGAAAGAGTTCACATTTTATTCAAAGAGGATGCAAAAAGCCAGAATGTGACTGAGATGTGGAATTACTTCTCTAGACTGCTGGAAGGAGTTAGGACTTTATCATTTTATTGGACCTGAAATATTAAAGATGGTGGTGGCTTTTCAGATAAATGTTTCATTATAATAAATTAACAAAATTTCTTCTAACAATGTAACAATGTCTAATCTGGAATACAGCAGAAAAGCAGTCCTCAAGGACAAAATATTGGATAATAGGAAGTATCAAATTCATTTCAAACCTACCACTGCTGATTATCTAGGTCTGGCACAATTGACTTCAATTGCTTATTATCTGACTAGTCACTGAGTTTGACTTCTACCTCACAGCAATATATTTTCCATAGTATCTAAGGAGTCCTTGGGTTTAATAGAGACATCTCTTATGTTTCTGGAGAGGAAGGTGTGGAGAAGGTGGCAACTATGGGACACTGAAGAGCTCAACTTTCATACATTTTCTACATTAGAGAGTATGCTACTTTATTTGAAAAAAACATGTTGTTTCCTTCAAGAAAAAAAGATGCTTTAAAACTACTGTTCTAAAAATGTAGTTTAATTTCATTATTGTTGCTATGTCGCTTCAGTCATGTCCGACTCTGTGCAACCCCATAGACAGCAGCCCACCAGGCTCCTCTGTCCATGGGACTCTCCAGGCAAGAACACTGGAGTGGGTTGCCATTTCCCTCTCCATTGGGGTCTGACTTTTGGATTGGCTTCTGGAAAATAATCTTATGAAAAGACACCTTCTTGCTTCCAAAACTAATTCTTTTTGAATTGATTCCAAAATGGAGTTGCCTTTGATCAAATCTCATTACAGAGAAGATGATGTTAAAAGTGAAAATATGCATGTGTGTGTATGTGTTTGATGTGTTTGCACGTGCATAAAACACAAAGATATCTGTGATTCTACTAGATTAATTGTTTCAGTTTAACTATTTCTAGATAACTGCTGAGCAATATTTCAACACTGGAAGTATCCTTTAAGATACACTGAGATCCAGAGAAAATAAATTAATAAGGGTTCCAATGTCCCAGTCAAGAGGAAAGCTATTAAAGACACATTTTGTGGGGGATAGTTCTTTGCTAGCCAGGCACTACCTCACACAGAAGAAGGGAAATTAGTACCCCTTGTCCTCTGTGTTAGGATGCAGCCAAACACTACATCTCATTTCACACATTTCCAAGTGACTTTTCTACTGGGGATGGTAAACTTGCCAGTTTAAAGTTAACAGATTACCACTTAAAACTGAATATGAGCCAAAGGTCTGTGATCCCTGTTCTGTTCTTTCCCCATTATATAAATACCTGTCAAATTAATACTTTAAAAATATTTGAGAAAATTTGGTAATTTTACTCATTTGAAACTTGACTATTTTTTCTAACTTATAAAAGGTTCCTTTCCTGTAGTTGTACTACAAGTAGAACAAACAAGATTTTTCTTTGAAAAATCCCAGTTTTGATCTACCTATGAAAATATTTAATTTGCTTTTATTTCACTCAAAATAAATGACAAAAGATGGCCATGTTATGAGCAATATAACAAACATGCCTTCCAAATTTTTAAAAACTATGGTTATTCTCAAGTTGATATTCTGAAAATAAAACCAGGATATGATTTGGATTTGACACTTGAAACCTAAGTTTTTTTTAAAAAATCAACAAACCTAATTTAAGGAATTGCAGGTAAATAACCACTATGCTTTCCTAAGACAGCATTATTCAACACAACCTATTCTCTTTGAGATTGATAGGAAAATGTAGGGTACTTTCAGATGAAAAAAATTTAATTTGTTTTAGCCCTGCTTTATATGAAATCAAAGAGTGATTTCAAGTAAATTTATCACCAAGCAAGATATTTTGATCATTAACCCAATAATTACATTAATATGCAAGATCATAATAATTTAAGCCAGTGTCTAGTAATATTAGAAACTCAATAATACTGAATTGCATTGACAGACACATATTAGTGCATAATATGTTAATCAGTAGAGAGATATCCTAGGTTTACAGTTGTACTAGAAAATTTTTATGAATACTCTAAAAGATGATGATGAGAAAATGACAATTAGAGACACAGCAGCAGTTCACACTGAACAGTCTACCCAAGGTTGATACAGAGGCTTAAAATTTAAACATTTAAAGTAGTGTGCAAAAATAACCTTGATTTTCTATAGTTAATTTTGATCTGAGTTTGAGTTTCCTATGATAGTGCAATATGCAGGAAATTTGGAAGGATGGAGAGAAAACCAACCAAAAGACAACTGCTAATTAACTTTCTCAAGTTTACTCTTTTCAGATTAAAACCATAACTTTAGTGTATATAGGCTTCCCAGGTGGCTCAGTAGTAAAGAATCTGCCTGCCAATGAAGGAGATGAGGAAGGCGTGGGTTCTAACCTGGGTCAGGAAGGTCTCCTGGAGAAGTGAATGACAACCCACTCCAGTATTCTTGCCTGGGAAATTCCATTGACCAGAGAAGCCTGATGGACTACAGTCAATGAGGTTGCAGAGTTGACACAACTAAGCGACGGAGCATGTAAGGGTATAAAAGTGGAAATGTTAGTCTCTTAGATGCATCTAAGCAACTTTGGGACCCCATGGAGTCTAGCCTGCCAGGCTTCTGTCAATGGAATTTTCCAGGAAAATACATTTAAGGGATTATACCTGATAGACACAGTACCTGAAGAACTATGGATAGAGGTTTGTGACATTATACAGGAGGGAGCAATGAAGACCATCTCCAAGAAAAAGAAATGGAAAAAGGCAAAATGGTTGTCTGAGGAGGCTTTACAAATAGCTGAGGAAAGAAGAGAAGCAAAAGACAAAGCAGAAAAGGAAAGATATACCCATTGGAATGCTGAGTTCCAAAATATCAAGGAGAGATAAGAAGGCCTTCCTCAGTGATCAATGCAAAGAAATACAGGAAAACAATAGAATGGGAAAGACTAGAGATCTCTTCAAGAAAATTAGACATACCAATGAAACATTTCATGCAAAGATGGGCACAATAAAGGACAGAAATGGTATGGACCTAACAGAAGAAGAAGATATTAAGATGAGGTGGCAAGAATGCACAGAAGAACTATACAAAAAAGATCTTAAGGACCCAGATAACCACGATGATGTGACCACTCACCTAGAGCCAGACATCCTGGAATGTGAAGTCAAGTGGGCCTTAGGAAGCATCACTACAAAGCTAGTGGAGGTGATGGAATTGCAGTTGAGCTATTTCAAATCCTAAAAGATGATGCTGTGAAAGTGCTGCACTCAATATGCCAGCAAATTTGGAAGGCTCAGCAGTGGCCACAGGACTGGAAAAGGTCAGTTTTCATTACAATCCCAAAGAAAGGCATTGCCAAAGAATTCTCAAACTAGCACACAATTGCACTCATCTCACACAATAGCAGAGTAATGTTCAAAATTCTCCAAGCCATGCTACAATAATTTATGAATCTTGAACTTCCTGATGTTCAAGATGGATTTAGAAAAGGCAGAGGAACCAGAGATCAAATTGCCAACATCCATTGGATCATTGAAAAAGCAAGAGAGTTCCAGAAAAATATCTACTTCTGCTTTATTGACTATGCCAAAGCCTTTGTGTGGATCACAACAAACTGTGGAAAATTCTTAAAGAGATGGGAATACCAGACCACCTGCCTCCTGAGAAACCTGTATGCAGGTCAGGAAGCAACAGTTAAAACTGGACATGGAACAACAGGCTGGTTCCAAATAGGAAAAGGAGTACATCAAGGCTGTATATTGTCACCCTGCTTATTTAACTTACATGCAGAGTACATCATGAGAATCGCTGGGCTGGAAGAAGCACAAGCTGGAATCAAGATTGCCGGGAGAAATATCAATAATCTCAGATATGCAGATGACACAACCCTTATGGCAGAAAGCAAAGAAGAATTAAAGAGCCTCTTGATGAAAGTGAAAGAGGAGAGTGAAAAAGTGGGCTTAAAACTCAACATTCAGAAAATGAAGATCATGGCATCCAGTCCCATAACTTCATGCAAATAGATGGGGAAACATGGAAACAGTGAGGGACTTTATTTTTCTGGTATCCAAAATCACTGCAGGTGGTGACTGCAGCCATGAGATTAAATGACATTCTTCCATGGAAGAAAAGCTATGACCAACCCAGACAGCAGAAAAAGCAGAGACATTACTTTTCCAACAAAGGTCTGTCTAGTCAAAGCTATGGTTTTACCAGTAACTATGTATGGATGTGAGAGCTGGAATATAAATAAAGCTGAGCACTGAAAAATTGATGCTTTTGAACTGTGGTGTTGGAGAAGACTTGAGAGTCTCCTGAACTCCAAGAACATCCAACCAGTGCATCCTAAAGGAAATCAGTCCTGAATATTCACTGGAAGGACTGATGCTGAAGCTGAAACTCCAATATTTTGGCCACCTGATGTGAAGAAGTGACCCATTGGAAAAGACCCTGATGCTGGGAAAGATTGAAGGTGGGAGGACAAGGGGATGACAGAGGATGAGATGTTTGGATGGCATCACCGACTCAATGAACATGAGTTTAAGTAAGCTCCAGAGTTGGTGATGGGCAGGGAAGCCTGGCATGCTGCAGTCCATGAAGTTGCAAAGAGTCAGACATGACTGAGCGACTGAACTGAACTGAAGCAACTTTGGGGCCCCATGGACTCTAGCCCACCAGGCTCCTCTATCTATGGAATTCTCCAGGCAAAAATACTGTAGTGGGTTGCTCCACCTTTCTCCAGGGGATCTTTCTAACCCAGGGATCAAACAGTGTTCTCCTGCTTTGCAGGCAGATTCTTTACTGTCTCAGCAGGCATATATTAAACCAATTAAAATTTCAAGCTTTTTGTTTGCAAGATGGCCATTTATTGTCCAGTGGAAAAGTTTTGAGACTGAAGAGTGGGTACTAAAGCAATTAAAATACTAAATTCATTTAAACAGGTGGGACTATCCTTGGACACCTTGGTATTTGGATTCTATCTTTTAGAGGTGTTTTTCTCTTTTCAAGGGAACGTCACTCTTCTTTGTTCTAAAAGCAACATCTGAGTGAATAAAGACATAGATTTATCTTTATAGACATAGAGTTAGGGGTCTGGTTCTCATGCTGACCCCAGGTCTTACATGTCACTGCTGAGATGCCATTCATTTTATAAGGTCATCAACATCTTAAGGTATGTGCACACGGTGCCATACGGATCTTTTGGAGCATTTTGCTGTATGTAATCTGCACTTTTTGTAATTCTAGGCACCTTTTATCACTGTAGCTGATTCCTGTACACAACACAAAGGGTGATGATAGCAGTTAATGATAAGAAAATGGCCATGGCTTTTGCATTTCCATTCTTGCCCTTTTCAAGTTTCACTTCCCAAGACGTACTTCTCTCCTTCCTGCCTTAAATTACATCTACAACTTATATGAGACTAAAGAGAAGCCACCCTTTAACTTACCTTCCTTCACATTTAGATTAAATGGATGATTATTCAGTCTATCATTCATGATCTTGTATATATGGTACAAATAACCATAAATGCAAACATCATGGTGTTGTAGCTTAACTCCATACATTTCATTTTTACCTATATGGTAGCACTAGTGGTAAAGAACCTGCATGCCAGTGCAGGAAATATAAGAGACACAGGTTCAATCCCTGGGTTGGAAAGATCCCCTGAGGAGGGCATGACAATCTGCTCTAGTATTCTTGCCTGGAGAATCTCAAGGACAGAGGCAACCATTGAGAACCATTTGGAAAACAGAGTCATTAGAGAAAGACACAGAAGAATGACATGAGAGTTATTTTCACCCTAAGAGAAAGAGAGTGGGCCCAAGTTATATGAATAGGCAAGGCTAAGGATCAAAAAGACCAGTCACCAATCATTTTTGCTGAACTATGATACAAATTAATTATAAATGGATATTCCTAACTTCATTGCAAATTCTAATATTCCAGTTCCCTTTTGTTCTTTCAATTTGATTTGAAATTGGGGGTGTGATAATACACTGCCTGGGCAAAACTAAGAATTCAATAAATATTTGCTTCCATAGTTTCTATATTTCTTTGTTTCCATCCATCCATCCATCCAAACATTCACCCAACTAACCCTCCTAGTTTTGATCCCTACCTCATTCTCACTAACCATACAAATCTGTCTTCTATCTACTCACCTAAGAAAACCAAGACAATTTAAGTGAATTCTATTTTCTCAATTCCATTTCAAAATACTTTTTAGCCTCCACTTTTCTTCTCTTTCCATTTCATCCCAGAGGAAGAAGAATTTTCTTTTCCATTGTTCTTTTTTTGAAACTTTTGTTCAAGGTATTGCTTAAATGATAACTCCACTGTAAACTTACTGCCATATCCCTCCTTTCTTGACTTACCATGATAGAATGAACCATCATTTCTTTGAATTCCTAAAGAACTCTGGGTGTATTATCATTATAATAATTTCCCCTGTCATTGTATGTTAATCTAAAAGACTGAACACTTCTACTACACTGTAAAAGTTTGAAGTCAAGGATCATTTACTTCTGTATATTGACTATTAGTGTCTAGTAGACTTTGAGCATTAAAAATGCTCAGTTGATGATTTTTGAGCTGAGTGATGTTGATGATGTAGATACTGTACCATAAGTTCTTCTAACCTTCTATATCCCTGTACCTCCAAATAAATGCCTGGGCTAGTCTTTCTCAGGTATCTAAGATGTTAAACTTTAGTGAATCTGTTGTATAGAAAGTATTTTTCTTAGATAAGAATATAAGTTAAGAAACATATCAGGATTTTCTGGCAATGCTGATATTATAAAAACAAAATTCTAAGTCCATGATGCTAAGAAAAGAGAGATATATTAATAAAGTTGAAACAAAAAATATAAAGCAGAGTAGAGAGGGTGGATTGGTTGATTCCACCAGACTGGTTGAGTTTGCATCAGGAATCAGGCAGGGATAGCTGAGAATTCAGCTCATGTTGTAAGTGGAACACAAGTGTTTCAGGCAAAGTGGAAAAATGGAGCTTGGTTTGCTGTTTGGCATGATAGATTAAGATGCAATTCTACTGCCTAAAGGGTATGGTTTATAGAAAGCTACCTGACTAAGGACCCAAGAAGATGTAGAGACAACCAGTTGGCCAGGAACTAAGCCAAACCACCTGTCCCGAAAAAAATGAGAGGGTCATGATGAATTTGCTGCTTATAATCTTTTATTTTTATAAATACAATTTTAATTTATTTATTATATGCTCTATGTTATGGACTGAATGTTCATGTTCCTGCAAAATTCATGTATTGAAACGTTAACCCCCAATGTGATGGTATTTGGAAGTAAGGTCTTTGTGAGGTAATTAGGTTTAAGTGGTGCTAGTGGTAAAGAATCCATCTGCCAAGGCAGGAGATGCAAGAGAATTGGTTTCAATCCCTGGATCAGGAAGATCTCCTGGAGTAGGAAATGACAACCCACTCCAGTATTCTTGCCTGGAATTCCATCTCTATTTTTATTTTCTGTGTGAGGACATAGAAAGAAGGTAGACATCTGCAAGCCGAGAAGACAGTTCTTACCCAGAGCTGAACTGGCCAGTAGTTTGATTGTGGACCTAGCCTCCAGAATTGTGAGAAATAAATATCTGTTGTTTAAGCCACCGAGTTTATGATATCTTGTTAAGGTACTTGGACTGTAAGGAGATCCAACCAGTCCATTCTGAAGGAGATCAGCCCTGGGATTTCTTTGGAAGGAATGATGCTAAAGCTGAAACTCCAGTGCTTTAGCCACCTCATGTGAAGAGTTGACTCATTGGAAAAGACTCTGATGCTGGGAGGGATTGGGGGCAGGAGGAGAAGGGGACAACAGAGGATGAGATGGCTGGATGGCATCACCAACTCGATGGACATGAGTTTGAGTGAATTCTGGGAGATGGTGATGGACAGGGAGGCCTGGCGTGCTGCGATTCATGGGGTCGCAAAGAGTCGGACACGACTGAGTGACTGAACTGAACTGAACTGAACTCTTTCTACTTTCTTTTAACTAAGGCAAATCTTTTAAAAAATTTCAGGTAGCATTACAATTATTTCAGAGGAACAAGAGTAAACTGTATAGAAACATGATAGATCTTTTTTATATACTTAGAAACACAAATGGGGTAAATTCAGAAATCCTGATATTATATAAGCACACATATCATATCTTTGAAAAAGTGATATTGACCAAAAACAACATGTATTTTTTTTGGTGGCACAGAGTAAGGGATAGATAAATATTGCCGACTTACTATTGTGTAAAGATTGTTTACCGTACAGAGTCTATTATATGAAAAGGAGCAAATGGTTTTTAAAAGACCCGAGTAAGTCTTGCTATTGCTTTTATATTTCTTCTCAGTTCTTTGAATTCTTTTGCCATTAAGATAAGAAATTACTTTAGAAATATAGCAATCTCCAGTTCTACTTAGGGACCTCTAAGATACTACTTCACTCAGAAAGAAATTTCCATTTTCTTCAGATTCAAGCAAAACAGTTAGAGAAGTGTGAACAATGGTAAAACATTCTTCATTCTGCTGAAAATAATCATTTGTGAAGTTGCCTTATAAGGTTTCAAAAGACATTTGCTCTTTTCAACAATCTCAGAAGCTACAAGCATAAGGAGAGTGTATGCAATTTAATGGGAAGTTCAGGGGAATTTTACAGAGTGCATGAAAAATACCAAGCTTGGGGCTGCCTCAGTTCCATAATTTCCTCCTGCCTGACATGTTTGCCTACCTCACCGGAACCCTTTCTAAAAATACTAAATGTCATTTTTTTTTTTTTTCAAAGAAACCCCTCTGACAACAAAAAACAAATCTCAATCTCCAGCTATATGCTTTTCTGACAAATGCAGTTTTCCTCTCTGGAAACTGGTATAGCTTTAATTGGTCATTATTTGTGAAGTAACTTGTTTGTCTCTCCTCTGCTCTTGACTGCAGCAGGACAAAGACTAAGCACTCACTACGGCCTCCGATGCTTTGGAGCGATTCAGTGAATATTTACTCAGTGAATAAGGAGAAGGTAAAATATTCAGAGGAGTAAGAGACACAGAATATACAACTTAGACAACCACATATACTTTTTAGGGTTTCCTGTCACCAAAGAGAAGTGGGAGTCCACATTCTGCCAGATTGCTTCAAATATATGACACAAAGATATTGAAGACATAATGAGCTTAAAGAGAGCAATAGTTAAAGAGAAAAAAAAATAAGATAAGTGTAAGTATCCAACAGCTGTCAATCAGAATTAAATACCCTATGATTACTATCTGAGTGACAAGAAAAAAGGAAAATTCAACAGCAATGTATAATTCTATATTCATTCAGGGTCATTTGAAAAGATCCTGATGCTGGGAAAGATTGAGGGCAGGAGGAGAAGGGGACAACAGAGCATGAGATGGTTGGATGGCATCACCGACTCAATGGACATCAGTTTGAGTAAACTCCAGGAGTTGGTGATGGACAGGGAGGCTTGGCGTGCTGCAATCCACGGAGTCGGACTTCATGAGACTCCAGAGAGTCAGACACGACTTAGTGAGTAAACTGAACTGAACTGACTGTAACACATGACATTTTTTTAAGATCTTGGTAATACATGACAGACAAGTGGGCATACTATTCCTAAACTTTTCATAATTAGGGGTGGAAATGTGTAATCAAGTATATACATCTACCATCAGTTCTCTAATTAAGAGAGTCTTGTCCCCGTTAAACTTGAAACACCTGTGATGTATGTGTAGAATTTCAACTCATCAGATTTGATCCTTAACATGCTGACATCTAAGTCATACTCTGCATGAAGATAGGAAGCTAACTGGTAACTAAGCTTATGGATTTAAGTCTTGGAGGATATAAATACTTGGGACTTAGAAAATGTTTCATCTGCAGGAATGCAACTGTCATGATTTTTAAAAACATGTTTAGATCCAGAAAGGGATTACAATCATTTTCTACTACGAGCAACAAATGCATTTAACTCAGAAGAATAAATCTGTCTAAGCCATTTCAAGTATATCTATCATCTAAAATGTTCTCCTATTTAGTTCACACTATGAAAGTCAAAGTTGCTCAGTTGTGTCCGACTATTGTGATGCCATCACTATACAGTCCATGGAATTCTCCAGGCCAGAATAATGGAGTGGGTAGCCTTTCCCCACTCTAGAGGATCTTCCCATGCCAGGGATCAAACCCAGGTCTCCGACATTGCAGATGGATTCTGTACCATCTGAACCTCCAAGGCAGCCCAGTTCACATTATAAGGTTTATAAATTCCTCTCTCTCCTCATTACCATCTCTACCTAATTCCTTGTAACTCCTTCACTCATTTAAGATACTATGACCTATGACACAGTGCTCTCCATTCTTTTTTTATTATTATTTTTATTGAAAGATAATTGCTTTATAGAATTTTGTTGTTTTCTGTCAAACCTCAGCATGAATCAGGCATAGGTATACATCTATCCCCTCCCTTTTAAACCTCCCTCCCATCTCCCATCCCATCCCACCCCTCTAGATTGATACAGAGCTCCTGTTTGAGTTTCCTAAGCCATACAGCAAATTCCCATTGGATATCCTTTTAACATATGGTAGTGTAAGTTTTCCTGTTACTCTTTCCATACATCTCACCCTCTCCTCCCCTCTCCTCATGTCCATAAGTCTATTCTCTTTGTCTGTTTCTCCATTGCTGCCCTGTAAATAAGTTCTTCAGTACCATTCTTCTAGATCCTGTACATATGTGTTAAAATACAGTATTTATCTTTCTCTTTTGGACTCACTTCACTTTGTATAATAGGTTCTAGGTTCATCCACCTCATCAGAACTGACTCAAATATGTTCCTTTTTATGGCTGAGTAATATTCCATTGTGTATATGTACCACAACTTCTTTATCCATTCATCTGTTGATGGACATCTAGGTTGCTTCCTTGTTCTAGCTATTGTAAATAGTGATGCAATAAACAGTGGGATACATGTGTCTTTTTCAATTTGGTTTTCTCAAGGTATATGCCTAGGAGTGGGATTCCTGGGTCATATGGTGGTTTTATGCCATTTTTTAAGGAATTTCCATACCATCTCCCATAGTGGCTGAATCAATTTACATTCCCAAACCAACAGTATAACAGGCTTCCCTTTTCTCCACACCCTCTCCAGCATTTATTGTCTGTAGACTTTTTGATAACGGCCATTCTGACAGGTGTGAGGTGATATCTCATTGTGGTTTTGATTTGCATTTCTCTAATAATGAGTGATATTGAGCATCTTTTCATGTGTTTGTTAGCCATCTGTATGTCTTCTTTGGACAAATGTCTGTTTAGGTCTTTTTCCCACTTTTTGATTGGGTTGTTTGTTTCTCTGGCATTGAGTTGTATGAGCTTCTTGTATATTTTGGAAATTAATCCTTTGTCAGTTATTGCATTTGCTATTATTTTCTCCCTTTCTGAGAGCTGTCTTTTCACCTCATTCTAATTCTTGAAATGATACCAGCAGCTATACAGAAAAAAGGTTAAAGATCTAACTTGTTTTCTGAAAAATCTTATCCACTCCTCTACAGCAGCCTCCATTCCTTTAGTAAGTTATTCTACTGCACAACTACAAACTTTCACCTTTCTTGCTTATCTGCTCAATTTAGTCTACTGCACCTTTTTTGGTGAGGAGTACTGACTACTAGCCTTTCTTTTCTCACCCTATCTTCTAACTTCTAATGTCCATTCCAAATCGTGATTCCACAGAGCATTTGGGAACCACTATTATTTCTCTTATTTTTTTTTAAAGAAACACAAACTCATCTTCTTCATTATCTACATATAATTTTTTTCATTCTCTGGAGAACCTTAACTGATACAGCTATTATAGCACCTGCTATTTTTTATTGAGCATTAAATACATATCTAATTGAATCTCTCTCTCTCTCTCTCTCTCTCTCTCTATATATATATATATATATAGTAATGCTCAAAATTCTCCATGCCAGGCTTCAAAAGTACATGAACTGCGAACTTCCATATGTTCAAGTTGGATTCAGAAAAAGCAGAGGAACCAGAAATCAAACTGCCAACATCTGTAGGATCATAGAAAAAGCAAGAGAGTTCCAAAAGAACATCTACTTCTGCTTTATTGACTACGCCAAAGCCTTTGACTGTGTGGGTCACAAAAACTGTGGAAAATTCTTAGAGATGGGAATACCAGACCACATGACATGCCTCTTGAGAAATCTGTATGCAGCTCAGGAAGCAACAGTTAGCACTGGACATGGAACAAGAGACTGGTTCCAAATCAGGAAAGGAATATATCAAGGCCATATATTGTCACTCTGCTTATTTAACTTATATACATGGTACATCATGAGAAATGCTGGGCTGGAAGAAGCACAAGCTGGAATCAAGACTGCTGGGAGAAATATCAATAACCTCAGATACGCAGATGATACCACCCTTATGGTAGAAAGCAAAGAAGAACTAAAGAGCATCTTGATGAAAGTGAAAGGGGATAGTGAAAAAGTTGGCTTAAAACTCAACATTCACAAAACTAAGATTATGGCATCTGATCCCATCACTTCATGGCAAATAGATGGGGAAACAATGGAAACAATGAGAGACTTTATTTTCTTGGGGTTCCAAAATCACTGCAGATGGTGAGTATTACCATGAAATTAAAAGACACTTCCTCTGTGGAAGAAAAGCTATGACCAATCTAGACAGCATATTAAAAAGCAGAGACATTACTTTACCAACAAAGGTCCATCTAGTCAAAGCTATGGCTTTTCCAGTAGTCATGTACAGATGTGAGAGTTGGATTCTAAATAAAGCTGAGCACTGAAGAATTAATGCTTTTGAACAGTGGTGTTGGAGAAGACTCTTGAGAGGCCCTTGGACTGCAAGGAGTTCTAACCAGTCCATCCTAAAGGAAATCAGTTCTGAATGTTCATTGGAAGCTCTGATGCTGAAGCTGAAAGTCCAATACTTTGCCCACCTGATGGTCAGATGGGCAGATGGTCAGATGGTCAGATGAGTCAGATGCAAAGAACTGACTCATTTGAAAAGACCCTGATGCAGGGAAGATCGAAGGCAAGAGGAGAAGGGGATGACACAGGATGAACTGGTTGGATTGCATCACCGACTTGATGGACATGAGTTTGAGTAAGCCCCGGAGTTGATGATGGACATGGAAGCCTGGCATGCTGCAGTCCATGGGGTCACAAAGAGTCGGACATGACTGAGTGACTGAAACTGAACTGAACTGATATATCTAATTGTGTGTTTAATATTTATCTTCTCTTCAAAGTTACTAATCTCCAGGAGGGCAGGATATAACTCTCTTATTAATCAGTATCCCTAGAATCTAGCACATTTTCTAGCACATACTGTATATGCTTAAAAAACATTTATTGAAATAAAGTATAAATAATGTTGCATGTCTCATTTATTTTAATTCTTTGTAATACCCTTTGGTATCACATATATTTTTAAAAACGCATTTATTATGCAAAATTCTTTACAAAAAGTCAAGTTTGATACATTTCCCTAGACGCAAGTAATCAAAGTTATAGTACAGAATCAATAACTAAATAAAACTTCCAGAATTTGATTTGGTATAATTTAAATATGGTATCTTAATGGCTAATTTAAAAAATAATTAATGATGCACATAATTTAATTTAGTTTTATATTTCTTCAAGCTCCATTATATTAAGTGACCTTGGTTAGGTTAAATAGTATTGGAACAGATTGCACTATGGCATTTCAGGACTTCTCAGAGGACTTTTCTGGGGGTCCAATGGCAAGACTCTGCCGGCAAATGCAGGGGTCATGGGTTCGATACCTGGTCTGGTAAGATTATACTGCAGAGCAACTAAGCCCATGTACCACAAATACTGGGCGCATGTACGTAGAGCCAGTGCTTCACAAGAGAAGCCACTCCAAGGGGAAGTCTATGCACCTCAATTAGAATGTAGCCATCCTCCCGGCCACAACTAGAGAAAATCTGTAAGTCTATGCACAGCAATGAAGATCCAATAGAGCTAAAAATAAATAAGTAAATAAAATAAAATAACTTCTCAGAGCCTTTGATATGTCAACATTTACTGTGACACTGCACTGAGAAGTGCTACACAATGCAGCACTTCTCACACTTGATCACGATAAAGTTTTTGGTTCACATTGTGTCCTAAGGAATGGTGTTCTGAAAGTTTGCTTTGAGTAAAACTGATGATTTAAAAGCCACTTGGGAACGATTTTATATACTCCAGTCTTATCACATTCTTAATTCTTTAAAAGCATTATTTAATGCAAATAATGTTATAATTGGAAAACATGATCAAATGAAATAAAAACCAGGACACAGCTTAAGTCTGACAAACAGTTTGAAAAATCCTACTGATTTTAAATTGCCAAGAAAAGTCAACAAACAAGTTTTTCCAGATAGAATTTTTCTGAGTATACATCTTTCATTACAAAAGGCACCTAAGTTGTTGGACTTTTAGATATTATATTTGCAACTATAAGCACAAATGTATTTAAAAGTAGGTGTCTACTATTAAAGAGTTCTGGTTTTAAAATTAAGAATTCATAAGCATCACTCGGAGTATTTGCTAAAACTGAAAGCTTCTAGATCCAAAGATAAGAGTTTCTGATTCAGTAAACTGGGGAAACGGCCCAGATTTTTATCTTTTTAATAAACTTACACTGGTGATCTTGCATCTTTTTTTTGTGCCCTAAGAAGATTATAAACATAGAGGTTCTATTACAACTCTAGTCTCTCTCTTCTCATTCTCACATCAAGAATTTACTGTCCAAACCCTGATGTCACTGTTTACCATAACTTTAATTTACATTTCACTTGGGCTTGCATGAGACACATTTATTAAAATTACAACTGGAAAGACTATGTATTGGATTAAATATATGCACTAAGACCAAATGTATCTTACAGATGCAAGAAAAGAAATAATTCTACTAGAGAGTAAAACTTACATTATATTTTTTGAAATAATTATTTATGCCATTGAGGTGACCATATTCTCTACAATAGTTTTTAAACAATAATAATCATTTCAATACTACTCTTTGCTGTGTCTCCCATTAAGAAAGTTCATGACTTCTACCTTCAGAGGGTATTGAAATGGTATTGATTCAGTGTTGATAGTATAAAATAGCATCTCTTAAACTTAAACAAACACTATTCTGATGAGTTTATAGAAATAAATAAGTGCTTACATAAAACAATATTCTTAAATACTCAGAAAATAATAAACAGAATATCTAATGCATGAATTGTGATAATCTAAAAGATGCTTATTCAAAGGTCATTTTCAATAAAAACCCAAATAAGATTGGTTTAATAATTATCCAAACAAAAATGGTTATCTGATTTTACGTAAATTGTCAATGTGATATAATATACAAGGACATAACTCACTGTTATAAGATTTAGGTTTGATTTCTCAAGAAAAATTATATTTAATATAAATTTATGAAGTTATCATGGTTTACTGATCAAATAAACTAAATTCATTCCTATATAAATGCTTAATATTATTAAAAATATACTTTTGAAAATGAATTATGACTCTCTCAAACTTTGTATATGAATAATTTTATATTCTGTAGTGTGTTTGACAAAATTTCCAAGATATTTAGGTAACTTAAACCTTAGATTAATATTACTGAGTTAGCTAATGGGTATTATTGAGTACAGAAATAATTTCTAAGATAAAATAATGAAACATTTAACACTGAATATAATAATGTTGTGGTTTAGTTGCTAAGTCATGTCCAACTCTTTTGTAACCCCATGGACTGTAGCCCGTCAGGCTCCTCTGTCCATAGGATTTTCCAGGCAAGAATACTGGAGTGGATTGCCATTTCCTTCTCCATAGGATCTTCCCCACCCAGGGATGGAACCCATGTCTCCTTCATTGGCAAGTGGCTTCCTTACCATGAGCCACCGGGGAAGCCCCATGAGTATATTAATTAAGCATTATTTTTTTTTCTGATATAAATGTAGCCACTCTAGGTTTCATTTGCTACAAGAGATATTTAAAGTAACATTTAATATGTATGTACTTATTGATATTTTGTTAATTGTTTACTGGTTGCTTTTATAGTTCTTGTTTCTTTCTTTTTCTTTTGCTCAAGAGAAGATTGAATATATTAACCCCTCTCACACTCTTCAAAGAATGGAAGAAGAGGGGACTACTCCAAACTGACACCTGAATGAACCTTGAAAACATTATGCTAAGTGATAGAGTCAGTCACAAAAGGCTGCATGTTATGACTTGACTTGTATGAAATGTTCAGAACAGGCAAATCTGTAGAGATAGAAATTAGATTTGTGATTACCAAGAGCTAAGGGAAGAGTAAATTTAAAAAAAAGTAGGAAATGATTAGTTAGGCTTGTTTCATATATTCCGTATTGCTTAATTAGTTAAGCACTGAGTTGACTGGGAAGAGCTAAACAGCAATGGGTTTCAAATTAAAGAGGCACTCATCCTTAGTTAAGCTATACTGCTTCAATCTTATTAGTGTAACTATTAAAGTGATTTTAAGTTCCATCTGAGTCCCTGGAGCATTCACAGTGCCCTCATTATCTATGTAATTTTGTTACCTTCAGGAGAAATATTGATCAAATTTGTATGAAATAGCTATGTATTGGACCCTAATAGAGAAATTTTATACCTCTCCATTTTTTTTAACATAATTGGTTACTAAAACAAATTATTCAGACTCTGATGCATATCTAAAGGCTCTAATATAAGATATGAGATGAAAATTTTATCTTTAACAAAAGGCCTTCACAGAGCTTCATGAATAAGTTCTACAATGTACTTTGAATTCTTAACTCATTAAAGAATAGACTCCTGGATATAGGCTTTGGGTTGTCATTACTACAAAATATTCAGACTGTAACAGTGAACTGAGTCAGAATTTTTATATCTCTTCTATCTATCCCAGACAGGCATATTTCATGGAAATAGATCAGAATTCCATAATTAAAAGGTATAAAAATTGGTTACAGAAGAATGAATGAACCAGTGAAGAAAATTTAAATGTGACTGTTCAGCATATTGTCAGTATTGTCTTTTTCCATTTTTGTGGCTATATAAGGAAACCCTTTCTCTTCCTTCAGTAGTTTCTCTAACATTTGATTTTTTTAGACTTTGCTTTCATAAACGGACATGAAAATATTTAAATATTATCTGATCATGACTTATCCTCTGAAATTCTGAAACTCCTTTTAAGTCCCCTTTGTGTGTGTTAGTCACTCAGTCATGTCCAACTCTTTGTAACTCCATGGACTGTAGCCCACAAGGCTCCTTTGTCCATGGAATTTTCCAGCCAAGACTACTGCAGGAGGTTGCCATTTCCTATTTCAGGGGATCCACCTGACCCACAGATTGAACCCATGTCTCTTGTGTCTCCTGCACTGGCAGGCAGATTCTTTACCACCGCACCACCTGGGAAGCCTCAAATTTGTCCATATGCATTTTTTAAACTAAAAAGATAATTTCATTATTTTTGTTTAAAATAATAGCATATATTTCAATTTAAATACCAGATGGATTATATGTCAGTGTAATTTATGCCATCTGCATAAACTATTCAAACAAGTATATTACAATGTTATACCAGTACACACAAGAAATCATTTTGAACTGAGTCACTCCATTGCTGCTGACTGTATCACTGCTGTGTTAATTTGCAATAAAAATTACACAGGTGCTAAATCACTTGCTGTACAGTACAACATCATTCATGATACAAAGTTTAAAATAAAATATAATGTTGTATTTAATGGGAAAATATACAGCCTCAGCTTCATTGTTTCGATTAAATTAGTTACATTAAAAAAATAAAATTATATTTCTCAGTTCCACTAGCCACATTTCAGGTGATCAACAGCCCTGCAATTTTATGAAAAACCATAATAAAAAAATCCAGGCCTATTTCTTAGCCTGAGACAGTAAAACTTATTTGAGGAGTTTCATAACAAACTACTGATACTGTCAAAATATTCCTAAATTCAAGAAAGAATCAAGGACAAAATACTCAAGTGTTTCTCTAATGACTGCCGCTGCTACTGCTGCTGCTGCTAAGTCACTTCAGTCATGCCCGACTCTGTGTGACCCCGTAGACGGCAGCCACCAGGCTCTCCCGTCCCTGGGATTCTCCAGGCAAGAACACTGGAGTGGGTTGCCATTTCCTTCTCCAATGCATGAAAGTGAAAAGCGCAAGTGAAGTCGCTCAGTCGTGTTCGACTCTTAGCGACCCCATGGACTATAACCTACCAGGCTTCTCCATCCATGGGATTTTCCAGGCAAAGTACTGGAGTGGGGTGCCATTGCCTTCTCCTTCTCTAATGACTACTAATAGTAAATCATTGTATCATTATTTTCAAGAAATATCATTAGCAATGTATTAGGCCTGAGATTTGGAAAGAAAAAAAAACTCTGATAAGGATGATTTAGGGTTCAGTTCAGTTCAGTCGCTCAGTCGTGTCCGACTCTTTGCGACCCCATGAACCGCAGCATGCCAGGCCTCCTTGTTCATCACCAGCTCCTGGAGTCCACCCAAACCCATGTCCATTGAGTTGGTGATGCCATCCAACCATCTCATCCTCTGTCGTCCCCTTCTCCTCCTGCCCTCAATCTTTCCCAACATCAGAGTCTTTTCAAATGAGTTAGGGTGAAATTAGTGAAAGTCAGGGAAGCCTGGCTTGCTGCAGTTCATGGGTTGCAGAGTTGGAAATGACTTAGTGACTGAACAACAACAATAAGGATGGATAAGGCAGCTACTGTGGGTCTACTGGCAATACAAAAAAAAAGTAACTAGGGTTTGGCTATCACTTTTATTTTCAATAGACAATTAATTTTGCTTTTCTAACCACAAGAGTTTTACACTAAGAATGGCATACATTACTGTATCAGTGTAGAAACAAAAGGAAGCAAAAACTTGCAATGGTTTGACCCCAAAGAGCAGCACTGAAAGTGAAGCCTGGCAGACTTGATGCTTCCTCAACTGCTTCATTTAGACAAAGTCTTCATAAATTGATCTGAAGACTTTGGTTTGCATAATATTAGTTCTCAGACACCTTCAAATGCAGATACAAGTCTTTTTGTCTTTGGAAGATCACCCTTTACCTAAGGCTAGTTTATTTAGCCTCTTGAGAAGGAATGTTGCTGTTGTTTTTTTTTTTTTTTTTCCCTTAATTCTTCTTTTTTTTTTTTTTCTTACAAATGTAAATAGTGTTTTTCCTGGATTTCAAGGGGATCTATGTCAGATATTCAACACCTTCAACATAATCATTGGAATTGTCACCAACATATTTATTTATGAGATCTTTTATAAAACATATGCCTAAGGGTTATAATATTCCAGGCAGGCCTGAAAATGGTTGTATTTAACCATGTTCATTTCTTAGTCATGGCCAACTATGCCATCACTTCATTCCATTTTGATAACATGGATTCTGAATTTGCCCAGTGAAGTTCTAATTATTTGTTGGCGTCAGGCTGGGGTCCCTGCTGCTAGCATGTCCTGAGCAGCCGAGTATCAATGAGAAACTGAAGTCCAACCCAAATGCATTCAACGTTAACTCTGTGAGAGGGGCACAGGCAAACAAGCGATCTTTCTGATTCATAGAAATGGAAAGGCTGGATAAACTACAGCTAATAGACAAAGAAAAATGTTTCTATGATCATTCCTCTAAATGTTTATTAATATAATTTAACTGAAGAACGTTAACGATTATTTCTACTACATATCTTTTTTCCTCTTTCGTCTGAAGACAAGATTATATTAGGAAGCCTAAACAGATAACTTTTAATATCATCTCTCTACTGATGTTACTTTAAGTTTTGTTTAAAAAAATTATTAAATTTAAATATCTTAAAGCATTGAATTTCTAATATTTTAATGAAATGAACATTAAAAATGAACATCCCAATTTCTTAAATATTTCAGTTAAAAATGATTTCTCTGCTGTATATGTGCATTTATATATGAACATTCTTCACAATTATGCAATGACTAAATTGGGTGGGTTTGGAAATTAACAAAAGACTATTTTTTGTAAACTATGCCTCAAGAAAAAATATTTCTATACATATCATAAGAACATTCTCATAACCTTATTCTACTAAATCTTTAAAGTGTATTCCTGAAAAGAGCACCATTACCTGTGCTCAGTAAAAATAGAAGAAATTGTGTAGCTGTATTAGTGCTAAAATCTTTAATATTGAAATAAGAGGAAAGCCAAGAAGATCAAAATATATCTATAGAAAAAATGCTGGAGGTCATTGTGACAGGATATTAAGAATTGTCTTTGGAGGTTGGACTTGGGACATTTTCCCCTTCTTTTACTAAAATTCTTATGAGTCATATACATTATTTTCATAAGAGAAAAAGAAATTTGTTAAAAATACAATGACTAAAATTTATAGAGAAGAACAATTAAAAATGGGAGTTTTTCTTCTATATAAGCAAAAATTCTGAACATGAATTTTTGTCAAAGCAAATCTCACATGTTAATTAAAAAGACCATTATTTAAACTATTAATATAAACCATTAATTAAAAAGCTATATGTAAGTTATGGATGGAAATGCATTCATGATTAGTTTTATTTTTTAAGCAGTACAAGAACTGAAATAATAATCCAGAAGATTATCCTTAAATAAGTATTTGAAAATAATCTACAATCAAGATTAAATTATTAATGAAACAAAAATGCAATGAAGTGTCAGATCCTAGCATTAACAGTAGGTAAGTTGGGTATATTTCCAGGAATTCAAACATTTATATTCGGGGAAATCGTTTCACCTGCTACAGAGTTTAACAATTCAACTATTAAATTCCATACATAAGAATTGTAGTAAGTACATAATGGGAATTTGTCACATGTTCAGGTCTCTATGTAAACAATCTATGAGACCCAAATTTACACCCCTAGTTTAACCTATAAGAACATAGAAACCTGGAGAGCCTGGCTAAATAATCCCAAGTGGGAGGCAGATGTAGGATTTCATGCCACAATCTAGACTATGCACTTAATCATTATGTTAAAATGCATTATAGTGGCTCAACAACTCTTTATATACATTATTAATACTGTTTTCTGTTTCTTTGGTCTGTACTTAATTGTTTTTGTAGTAAATTAAAATGAGGCACAAATTCACAGTGTTCTGAAAACAGTCAAGGGACCTACAAAGCAAACTAATTTATGGTGTAGCCTCTAATTAGCTATAATTACAATATTTAATAAATGAAACACCTACTTTTAGAGATAATCAAATCTTTTCACTATACTCCACTAGTATAGGCTAATAACAATCAAAAGCATTATTCAAATGCTGTCAGGAAATATAAAAGTACAATTTATCGCCAACCCTGTTAACATTTCCTACCAAAACAGATTTCATATGGAAACTGGTTATAAGAAAAATAAATTATGTAATCATCAATAATTTAACTTCAATTAAGCTGGCATGTTTTATTCCTAAATAACTCATTCATTCAAATATGTTTGCACATATACACATACATTCACTCATCAGAAATGTTCTTTATTTATTACCATTAAAGAATTTCTCTGAATATTTGAGTCCAATAAGAGTGCTCACCAGTAAGCATTAGAGATTTTAACAATTGTAGACACTGCCAGGATCATTAATATTAAAGAAAAAAAATGAGTTGACTAAGACATTTAATAGTAATGTTTAATCCAGTTTTATTTTTAAAACAATATTTTTAGGACACTATTATTCAGCTTGCAGTTACCAATGCCTATTAACAAGTTCTGAAGTTTATTTTGTCCTTTTTTTCCAATCTATGTGTGGGTTAAGCAGAAGGATATAAAAAACTAGGAATGAGTTATGACTTCTTTACTCCTTGTGAATATGCATGATAATTGAGTATCAGATCACTGAGTGTCAGAATGACTCAAAACCATACATTATGTTTGCTTCCAAAGGGGAATAACCATTGGCAGCAGCATTAATAGTAAACTTCATTTTACTTTATGATATAATGAAAGGACTAACTTAACAATCATGTGATGTCTTAAATCAGCTCTTAATGTCAAAGAACAAAGTGATATTACTGTTATTCAGACTTTGGGAAAGGAATAAGGTACAAATGAACAAAAGAAAATTCAGCTGACCAAAAATCTAATTAGTGTAAATTCCATTTGCAGGGAAAGAACAGCTTCTCTCCAAAGAGACATTACAGTGCATGCAAAATCAAGAACATTAACTGCCAGAGATATTCTGGATTTAGTAGAGGTTTCAGTGTTGTCACTCTAATTAACAGACAATCCAGAGGACTAGAATAATATGTCTTTTATGATATTTTAAAGTTGGATGCCCCCCAAAAAACCCATAAAAAAGTAAGCATGATTAATAGATCTTAGCCTCAATGCCAATAAATGTAATTTCCTAAAAAAATTTACATAACAGAGTCTGGATTTTTTGTTCATACATTTGTTTTCAAATCATTCTTGTATACGGTTATGTATGTATATGAAATCATCACTTTATTTTTAAGAAATAAAACATGATAGTTTTTTTTATATTTATCTCAAGCCTAGTTTTTGTGTGTCCAGAAATGCGTCTTTCTTGAATTTCTTTCAAATTTTTGCCTAACCAGTGGCTATAAACTCTTACAGTGACAACTATTATCCATTATCCAGCACTTGACATGTCAGCTCGACATCACTATATTAACTGATTTTCAAGTTTTCTCATTCCCTGGGGGGGCCTCTCTCCTACGATTGATGAGGTACAAGGCAGTGTTTGAGCTGCCATCCTGACCTCACAAACAGCAAGAGTCGTCCCTGCACAGAGCAGAGAAGGGAAGGCAAAGGAGAGAGAGAACCACAGCTATCCTGGAATAACAGGAGATCCACATACTTGCTTTCCAAGGCAATTAAAACATTGTTTCTCAAACTTTACACTTCAGTGGAATACATGACTTCTTTCTTTCATTCAAGTGCTGCAAGTCCTCATTGGTACATATTGAAACTGTAACAATTAGAGACTAAATTTTTGTCTCTGATATTTCACAGAAGCTAGAATAAAAGTGGCCGCTCCTTCCAAGTTTAAATACATTGAAACTCTAATCACTTATAATTCCCAGAATGGTGTTATGGCTTACTTTTTAACTACTGAATTCACTCTGGCAGAACTTGGGTAATAAAAACCATCATATTCTAATTTTCAGACAGCTTGATAGAACCTCTCTTCTTAGTATAGATAAAGTGTAATGGAGCACTTTCTTTCCCATAGGAAAGTCTTTGACTCATATGCTCTGATGCCAGCTAGCCTTCACATCTGCTGTTTCACAATTGATAGCTGTAACTTGGCATGCTAAACTAGTGTCTGATGAAGCAGCTTTCCTCAAAGGCACCATTTTATTTCTTGCAATGGGAACATAGTAAAATGGTGTTGGTTTTCTGTAGGCCTTATGCAAATCCCTGTAATAAACATAGGATTGGGCCTCACATACAATAAATTGTGTGTTAGATGAGGATGGGGGAAGGAGACAACCTCTTTGGGTAAAAATCACTTCTTTATTCTGCCAATAAATTAAATGCATCATAAAGACTTGGTTTAAATATTTCAAACTTGACTAATTAATATCAAAGCCATACTAGACACTGAAAAGAATACAAAAACACTTCAAAAATACCAACCATATAATATTAAACAAAATATTAGCATTTAAACTAATGTGATCCATTACCTATAATCAATATCTTGATATCATTAATAGACAAAAAAATAATTTTGGAGAGTCAGAGAAATAATATGGCTACAAAAATCTGTGTTGAGTTTTTTTTTTTTCCTAGAAAAAAGTATCTGATGAAAAATACATCAACATGAAGAAATGAACATTTCAGTAATAGTATTAATCACTAATCTAAACTGACTACTCAGATATGCTGGTCTTCAATCATACAAAACTTCTAAGTTTTGTTTCACTCTTCTAAGCTTGTAGAAAAAAATTCAAAGTAAACTAAATTATCCCCAAAGTTGAATACCCTAAGTAAACAAAAAATTTAAAATGAAGTCTCTATTTATTCTGAATAACCACAGAGTAATTGCCCAGGTAGGACTTGCAAGCAAGTTATCAAGAATAGATTTCGGCCAAGATTTAAACTATCTGGTTTTCCCGTTTCCCAAGATAAAGCAGAATGTCAGGTTTGAGAAACATTTTGCTTCAGTTTAGATCCATAGGGGGATACTGAAGAATTATAGTGACACAAAGGAAGACTTCAATTTTAATTATGTAATAATTTATTCCCATCCATTAATGTAGGTACATTTTTTTTCCACAAGGAAAGGAGTGACAGTGGCTCACCAAATATTATAGAATTGTACAATAAGCTCAGGCAAGAAAACTGCATGAGCCTAAATTTCAAATGGTTCAGGTTGGGAAGTTCCCCTGGGGGAGGGACTGACAACCCACTCCGGTATTCTTGCCTGGAGAATCCCATGCACAGAGTAGTCTGGTGGGCTGTAGCCCATAGTGTCAATAAAGAGTCAGACACAACTGAGCAGGCACACACACAGTGTGAAGTATTTCATCTCTTCTTAATCTCCTCCCCATTCGGAAAACAGAAAAGTCGCATGTATTAACACAGTCCTTTCAAGACTCTAGTATGCCCTGTTATAGGTCTCTTCTTTAATTGCCCCTCCATCCCCGCCTTGACAGAAGAAACTGCAATAAAGGTCTATAAAAGAAAGGTGAATATATTCACTGCTCAGTTCCCATAAGACATATGCTTTCTCAACTTGTTAGGGACACAAAAAAAAATCAGGATTTACCCCACCATATTTCTTTGAGCAAGGAGAAAGTTCTAACCTTCTTCATCCAGCTACAAGACAGTTCTTATGCACACCTATCAAGAGCCTCCAGGAATTGTGTCAAAAGTGAAGATGTAATTATACTATTTATTCTCAGCAAACCTGTTGAAAAAGGCTTTAAACAGAATTCATGTAAATAATCTAAAAGAAGTAAGAATGTGGTCAGCAGAATTACCATTTCATGCCTTTGTCTGATATTTTGCAATGTCTGAGTTGCAGAAGAGAAAAATGCCAACTGTAAAATGAAAGAAGTAGAAGTGGATGCAATTAGTTAATAACAAGTATTACCAATAAACAAGGGGCTATTTAAATATCAAATTAACTCTTTCTGCACATTAGAATCACCAGTGGAGGTTATAAAAAAGATGCCCAGGATCCTGCCTCAAGGAAGTTTAATCACTTGGCTTGGAAAGAAGTGCTCTTTGAAAGCTCCCCAAGTGATTCTAATGTTCTAATGTGCAGATAGGTTGAGACTAATGATGTACACGAATGGATATTTTAAAGATGTTTACAACTTAGAGGATTGTATATCCAATAGAACAAAATAGTGACACTATCCTTTGTAAAAGAAAAATTGATAAGAAAACCAAGACTATTATTCATCAATGATATGATTGTCACAGACAAGACCATATTTCCATATGCTATGCATGTGATTTAGTCCTATAGTTTGCCATATTTTCTAGGACTTCATTAGATAAAAAAATAGCCCCATGATTTAAAGTAGTGCTTTAACTGGGGGTTCTAATAAAGTAGTCAGTATGACTAACTTTACTGGGCTATGGTCTAGAACAGGGGTCCCCAAACTCTCGGATCTAATGTCTGATCATCTGATGTGGAGTTGATATAATAATAATAGAAATAAAGTGTACAGTAAATGTAATGTGCTTGAATCATCCTGAAAATATCCAGACACCCCAGTCCGTGGAAAAATTGTCTTTTGTGAAACTGGTCTCTGGTGTCAAAAAAAGTTGGGGACTGCTGGTCTAGAATTTTTGATGCATACATAGGGAGGCATACTCTTATCAATGAGTCAAACATTTTTATCACAAAATTTGCTGCCAATATAACTATTCTCATATTAATATTTTATCTTTAAATTATTTTATAGTTATAGAGAAAATATTTCCCATGTGAGACAGAAAAATAACATTTGAGACCTTTTTTGCTAGGAGGAGAAAGGGGGCTATCATTACTAAGCATAAATTGATTCCAAGTAGGTTAAATTAACTGTGAACAAAGCTGTATGCTGGTTAGTGATACCTAAATAAAGGGGGAAACCCTTAGATTGAGCAAATATTTAAGAAATAATCCCTGTACTTACTAAAGTACCATATGAATTTTCCAATTATTATATTGTCAAAGAATCCTTTCTGGATAATGGTAGAAATCATTAGAATATATTAAATAGTAAATCTGGTACATAATGAAAATCATACTCAATTTCTATCCATGTGCAAATAATTATTGAACCTTTTTTTTGTGATCACCATGCTTAATTAAGAATTTGCCATATAAAATACAAAGTCATTAAAGAATAAGTTCTGGAGATATAATGTGAAGCATATGATTATAGTCAACAGTACTGCATTATAAACTTCCAAGTTGCTAAGAAACTAGATCTTGATTGTTCTAACCACAAAAAGGAAATGATAATTATGATGTCACTAAGATGTTTTCTAATGCTATAGTAGTAACCATACTGCAATACATATGTCTCTCAAATCAATAGGTTTTTCACCATAAACTTACACAATGCTGCATGTTGATTATATAAAAATTAAAAATAAATAAAATAAATTCAAAACTAATGTTAAATACCTTTGCCACGTCCAAAAACTATTCTAGGTCAATTTCCTGAATATGCAAAATGGAAATTCCCAAGTATTTTACCATCAACTTATGGGGAAAATAAGCATTTATTTCAGAAAACACTTTTTGATCTAAAAAATAACTATAGATGCCATGTTAAGAATTTACTTTTCTAATGTATAAATCTCTTTATAGTAAATATATTATAATTCCATTAGCACCACTATTCTCAATAAAAATAACAGAATTTATGTTCTGCAGAAATTAAGATCTATGAATAGTATGCTTCTAAATCCATTTATTAAGTGCATGCAGTAAACTGTCAACTTTTTACATTCTATCCCTTGACTCAGAAACTACTTATGTTCTTTTGGCATTTAAGAAGCAAAAATCAGTCAAGCTTTCAGAAAATCATTACAGGCATGCCACACAAGCAATTCAGCCTTAAAAACCTGTACTGTCACCCCAGCATAATTTAATTTTAGAAGACCATTGAACTGATAAGCTCAGAATAAGTAGCAGACTATACAGAACATGCTATAGTTGTATCTGCCCCAATGGTTTAAGGCAAATATTTTAGAAACTTAATATGATCAAACAGTTGAGGTCATGTGGGTTAGCCCAAATGACTAATGTATTTAGCTCTTTTGAGTAATGATGGTTATGCCATGATGTCTTTGGCTATTACTTTTATTGTCAATATTATGAGTTCCTTGGTTATTGGTTTCATAATTAATAAGTCACTTAACCTCTCCATGGCCCAGTTTCCTCATCTGTTAAATGAGCATAATGATAATTGCTTCCTACCTTGATAGGGGTTGCTGGCAAGATTAATGAGTTGGCATTTAGAATGTACTTTGAATTCTTCTAAAGAGGGAAACTATGCATTAAAAAAATGAAACTAAATAATATCTTCTTTTTTACTAAGTAACAAAAGATAAAACTACCCTCCCCAGATGGATTAATCCATTTGCTTGCATTCCTAACTCTGTAACCTTCATACACTCTTGAATAAATTGATTTTTTAACCTAAGGTTAAAATGAAAATACTATGGAGGGCTACATATTTTGAAGAAACCTTTCCAACTCTCTATAGAATAGAAAATTTTTCAAAGTAAACGCATATTCTAAACATAGCTAAAATCCTTCATCACAGGTGTTGCATCAATGAATGCAATTTTCATTGTTCCAAAAGATAACTGTACAGAATTTGGTTAAAAAAAAGTGAGTTGTGCCGTAAAGGAAACCTAACTATGTAACACTGATAGTAGATGGTGGAGTTAGGAATTAAGCTCAGGTTTCTCTGATTCCAGTTTCCTTCCCTCTTAACTATTCTAAATTGTAGAATATAGGTTCAGAAGTATTAAGTGATTTACATTAGATATTTGATACTACTTAAATGTTCTTTCAACATATGGCAGAATTTATTAAATAACTATAAAAGAGGACATGTATTTCCTGTGATATCTTTAGGAAAGACAGACTATATTAGTGTATGTAACAAAACCAGAGATTTCAGGGAGACCAAACCCAGAGAGAAAATTTCAGAAATTGAAAAACCCGAGTCACGAGTTGCACAGAAATGTGATTTCAGCATCATTTGTAAAACACATGATTCACTTTGAAAATCTAGGGATTCTCAAAAGAGATCATAATACCTACCGGCTATAGCCGAGTTATTTTTGAGCTGATAATCTACATGTACTCATTCTCCTAATCTTTATACTTCAAGGAGAAAAGCATTTGCTAGTTGCTTGGTAACATTCTGTACTGTGTTGGGGTGAGGTTTCAGTTTGGCTGCACTAAGTGCCTAGATTCTGAGAAGAATGGTTTGACTCCTACTTTATTGTTTTTCAATAAGATCCCTGGGCCCTCAGCTATTTTATTATCTAAATATGACTGTGAACATATTGACGATGTCATATAGCTTTCTATTGTTTTACATGAGATTACAATGAAGAACCACCGTCTGCTCAGTTTTGAATTATTTTCCCAGCCATTGCTTTACATTTATCCCTGGAGAGAATATGTGTGGCGTGTAATGGATATAGGGGAAATGAATGAAATCTTCTTGACAACAGTATACATGTAAGGTCAATGAACAAAGTCAGGCATGTTCTTTGGAAAAAGAATTATTCAGTGCTGTAGAATGACTGTGTAACTCTGTTTCTGCAATACTGAACACTCACCCCTCCTTTAAGCCCAGATATCTTAAGCCAGCTCTTGCTTGTAGTAATACATTTTTACCATTCTTTAAAATAATTTTTGGAACTGAGCTGTTCCAGAACAATTAGCTAACAGCAGGGTCTTATTCAATTAGTAAAAACAGGATGAAAATTCCTTTAGAAAGTCAATGCCTTAAGGGTGCTTCCTAGAGTGTTTGTATGCATTGCTGTTAATTAAGAAATAAAATAATGGTATCAGATGTAAATTGACTATACACAATAGTCTCTGATTCATTGTAGAATTTCAAAATGGGTGTGCAATTGCTTAAATTCCAGATTGGTAGGGATTTTTTTTTTTTTTAATTCATACTAATAGCTGGTATAGAAAGTGAAAGTGTTCATCTCTCAGTCATGTCCAACTCTTTGGGACATCCTGGACTGTATCCTGCCAGGTTCTTCTGTCCATGGAGTTCTCCTGGCAAGAATATTGAGTGGGTTGCCATTCCCTTTTCCAGGGGATGTTTCCAACCCAGGGATCGAACCTGGGTCTCTGGCATTGCAGACACCAGGAAAGGAGCTTTCATATGAAAAAAAATTCATACCAATAGCTAGTATAAGCATATAGTTTAACAAGCCAAAATATGTAGCTGAAATTAGTATCATTTAGGGATACACTAAAATAACTAAAGAAAAATCAACATTTACTAAATACTGTATCCTTTTAAATTTTAATGCCTTTTCAAGTTTCAACAGTAAGATGTCAGCATGTGATAAAACTATCAACATAATTGTCACCTTAGTGATTATCACTGTATGGTTTTTATTGTGACTACTGCACATTCCCAAAGGCTTCAATTTTACAGAAAGAAAGTCTGTGCTGCTAGAAACAGAAAGTTGTTTCACATCAATTTTCTCTGGGTGCTAGAGGCACTCCCATGTATGAGAAAGGAAAACTAGAGATGAAAGACTAAGAAGAAAACTGAAAAGCAAAGAAAAGTGAAGTTAGGTAAAATGACACTGCAAGAGAGCAACTAAACTAAAACAACAGCAGCAGCAACAAAAAGCATAGCAGAAGACTAGAAAGATTGTAAAGAAAAGAAATGGAGAAATAAGCTCAAAGATGGGGAAAAGGTGAAAATTTTCAGTGATTTTCCCAGAGGTGTATCTTGCTATAATACACAAGAGCTTTGAAACGTGATATATGAGCAATCTAGAAAATAAAAACAAAATTTGAAGTATTTGTGAGGCTAAAATAATTACTTCTGGTATCAGACCACTTGCATTAGTACTTATATTCATTATTGTACAAACTCAACTTCAAAAGTCCCTCGAATACTGTGATAATTTAAATGCACCACATATTCACTCTCTACAAAGTTACTAACACTGATGATATACATTTATAATTTTAAACAGCTAGTCTCTTTTTTCATTAAAAAAGGTTTTTTTAATAAGAAAAACAATATTAATATGTAATACTCAATTGGGAAAAATGATCAATTGCAATTAACATAATCAAATAGCACCATATTGATCTCAATGACTTGCTCATACTTGATTATTCAATAAATTTAATTAAATGATAATAATTTTCCAATTAAATGTAAAATATGCATTCAATCTTTAAGCTAGCCATTAAAAATATTCTCTTTGAAAGCAATTTAATTTAAAGAATTATGTGTATTTGACTAAAACATTCAATAAATCTCATTCTTTAGGCATTGGTGATCTCCAGAACCCCCTCAAAAGCTGATTTAATTTGGTAAGAATTTTTACAAAGAAAATTATATAATTATTTGGCAAGTTAACTCATATTAAATCCTGTTATATGATCACTGATCCCATCTCCAACAAACTATAAGTTTCTTAAAAGTGAGAATTAGATATCATTTGCTCTAGAATACCCAATGTATAGCACAGTTTCTGGTACTTGGTAGGTGCTTCCTGGAGGTTTGTTGAAATAATTTATTTTATAGCTTGAGTCAGTTATTTTTTAAAGAGAAAAACAATCTACCACTTCTGCACACTTGAACTGCCAATTGCATTTGTGTGAACAATGACGGAAACTACCAAGGCTTAAAAATTTGCTAAATTTCAAACAATATAAAAATAATAAAATAGAAAATAAATTATGACATGATACTGATTCCCTAAAGTGGAATCTCCTCATTGGCTCTACTCTGACCCAATGAGATCAGTGGAAGTAAGGAGACAATCTGAATATTAAAGAGGAGGACAAGATGCTATGCGCCTGGAATTTGGTGCCACCATAATTTCCGTTAAATGTTTAACAGACTTCCCCACTGGAAACCACTGCATGCCAATGGGGTAGCCCATTTTGAGATTCTTCGCCTTCCAGAATATTAGATGGATGATTGTCCAGCGAATAGGAACTGTTTGTGCTTATTTTCCTTGTTTTTCTGTAGGCTCTCAACAAGTAAAACCTGTTTCATCTTAACAGAAAGAAATGCCTATATGGAAAACATTCTTACATATAATCATTTTATTCTTCTGGAATATCCACACCTTGTAGAGTCTGAATCTCCCACTATTCAATTTTCAGTAGATATAGTACTTTGTCTAGTTACATTCAATGACAAAACCTTGGTGGGGAAAATAATGTTACTTCTGAACAGATTTTCCTCCAAACAAAGATGAAATACTTATAAAGCAACAACTCCTTGCCATTTGCAAGTATTAAAATTATTTGCCTTGATGACCATATATTTAGTTGAATATGTCTCCAACCCATGAGAAATATGCTATTGATTATTCTCTACAAATAACAACGTTCCTATGCTCTTACATTCATTAACAAGAAAATGTTTGTTTGTATTCTATCATTTTAATACATAAATTTTAGATAACCAGTAGGACTTACCTTGAAAAAAGTCATGGTTGCACCATCCTCTACTGCTCCATACTCTATCTTGGTTTGTTTAGCTAAATCATCAGCAGAGTCAATAGGGGATTCCATGCGCTCCACTGTCAGAAAGGCGGCTAAGTTAGCAGTATACGAAGAAATGATGATAAGTGTGAAAAACCACCAAATGCCTCCCACTATCCTGGTGGAGAGCGCTTTGGGCATGAGCTCAGAACCTAACAAAGATTGGGGGGAAAAGGTAAGACGAATACAGAGAATTTGATCAGCAGTCAGGTACTTTTGGTCACAGTGGAAGAATGGAATCACTGTGTAATAAAAGCTTAAATCATAGATTTACATATCACTTTAGTAAGCAAGGAACAACCCCGTGGGAGAGCAGAGGCTAATTTCAGATAGCATGTCTCTTAGGACATCTGTGTTTACATATAGTGACAGGAGACTGGAGCTCTACCTGAGACAGTACAAAATAAGAATCACATATTAATGACTGGATAGCCTTTATAAAAATAGCATTAGAATGGAGAATATCTCTCCTGTTTATAAACTACTGTTATAGATTATCACATTCTTGTTAGTTAAGTAGGTTTTAGAAGAAATGATTTAATGTACATTTTGATCCATTTCTTAACAAGCTTTATTTATGAGAAGTTTCATTATTCATGTATATGAAGCCCAAAAATCTTGTCTATACTGCCATTTTAAAAAGTAATGTACGAAAACAATTTCAGTTATCCACATTTTTTGAGCCAGGGGGCTTCAGTCCAGTTTTTATTTTAAAATAGGTAGTAAACTATTTTTTATGCATAAACAAATGTCTCCTGTCACTATAGTTAGCTTCAGTGAGGGAAATCAGAATAAGAATAAATAGTTAAATTGGCATAAATTTATTTTTACACACATATACAAATTTCATAGTTATAGTACAATATGTGGCTGGAGTTGCCTGCTCATGGTATTAATAAGAGAATGAGATCTGATCATTACATATTGCTTTTGATTATTACTAATTTTAATTAATTTAGATTATACATTAAAATTCTAACACTTTTTAAGTTGAGTCTATTAGTTTTACCATGTTATTTATAGCCTTAATATGTAAATGTATAAATATCAGCATGTATAACTTTTTAATAAGAAAAGTATACAAAATTTATGTATATATATTACTATTTACCCTTCAACATTTTGAACCTATAATCAAGAAAGCACTGTCTACAAATAAATTAATTTTAATAAGGTTTGAGTAAAATGGAATGAAGCAAAGATGGACTCCATGTTTTATATATTTTTAAATATAATAATGAATCCAGTAAGATAACATATCTCTATATGCATTAAACATACAACAAATTATTCATGCTAACATTGAAAAGAAGTGGTATCATGACTTGGTTCTAGCAAAACAGCCCATCTTATACTGCAGTTCATCTTACCCTTCCAATTTCAAACAAACAAACAACATTTTAGAAAGCAGACAGACTTGGACATGACAGCCAACTCCAGCTCCAGACTCTTGCCTACCACTCTGTAAGAAAAGCAAAACAAAATAAAACAGAAAAGTACCTTTCTGATGTAGTTGCTCCTAGGCCCTGTCAGACACACACTTGGACACTGAAACACTAAAATATTCCCACCATGATCAGCAGCTTTGGCTGCCCAGTCTACCATTTCTTTTCTTTTTTTTTTTTTGAACAACACCACCAATAAAGTCAAACAAGACTGGGAAAGAAAAGAACAGTGGAGACATTCGACAAAAATGGCCCAATTACCACAAGTTCATATCTTACCCAAGGACTTAAAGTGAATACCTCTTAGGCTAGTGAATCAGAGCCTGGTTAGGGGCTGACTGTCATGTACTCAAGGTAACGTCATGTCCAGCACTATATCCCACTAATTCCTGGGGAGCTGGGCATCAGCCAGAATAGTATGGGTTCCTCTTTCATGTATCCACCAGCAGTGAAGTAGTTATGTGGCAAAGCAAATGTACATTTGAATTTTTCATTGCTTGGATTGCTTGTCATCATTTTTAGAGATATTAGATATAATTTTATTTCTTATTGCTAGATTTTATAAATATCAAGTTATCTCACCAATATAGAAATTCAAAAATATCCAAATATTTTATAAATTATACATAAAAATAATATCCTATTTTTCAAAGTGGTAGGAAAAATAATTTTAAAAACTTTATTATGGTTAGATCTTTACTATGAGAATAATTCGTTCCAGGCTATCAAAGTTAGTTATTAGCAGGTTACTAGCAATGTGCCTGGGTAAATCACATAATCCAGTGCTACTTGGAAGAGATTCCTGTCTCATGTGATTTATTTTTATTCACTTTCATATTTTTTAAAATAACTCCAATATTATCTTCCAACTGTAAATAAATTAAGGGGAAAAAAAAAGCCACTGAACCCAAAATGTAGGAAAGGGCAAATACAGTTATTGATTATTCATTTTATTTGGAAAGAGATGCCACACACTTAATTAGTTTATGTAAGAGTTCTCTGAACTTTCAAGTTTCAGATTTAAATACGTATATATCTGGATGTTCATATTTTTAAAAGCAAAAATTATCTAATTAGTAGGACTGCTTGCAACATGAATTTAAGTTAATTTTTTCCTTTTAATATGCAATATTTACTTTTAGTTTAGGAAGTAGTTTATAAATGAAACAGTCAGAAATAATGGATTTATGCATAATATTAAACATGCAAAAGGAAAGTATCTATTTTATTAACAACAGCTTATAATTCAACAATAAATTTTCTCTTCTTCAGTGCTGTAATGCAATTGCCAAATGAATTTCTTCAATGTGGATCAAAATATACCAGTAAAATTTAAGGTAAACCCTTATATGGGTGTAGTAACCCTTATAAATAAGTATGTTTTCTTTCCTTAATCCAGTCACTGTCAGTTGTTAAAGGGCATTTTGATTTATTTACAAAATTTTAAAACTTAAAAATATTACATTTTAAATGCATAAAATAGTCTGGTTTTGAAATCTTTTATATTGAGTAGTAGATCTGACATATTAATTTACTGAACTTTATATAAATATTAAAAGATTAATAAAAGAAATCACAGCAGCAAAAATAAAAAAATCAGCTTGGGCGAACTGAGACTAAAATAATAAATTCATAATTATAAATATACCATTAAAACATATTGCATGTATTATGTCATTTTCTAAGAAATGTAGCCTTTACTTTTAACATTAATATTATAATTTTTAAATAATTATAAGAGTATTTTTGCATGCACTTCTGAGCATGCAATACTTTATATTCTTATATACTATCAGATGCAGCTAATATTTTACTTGTAAAGGTAACTCTAAATGGTTAAATATTTTATTTTTACAAATTTATATGCAGTAGATTTACTAATCATGCAATACAAAGGCATCTAATCATCAAGAATTGATAGGAAAGGGAATTTTTTACATCAAAATGAAACAGGAAACAGGAGCAATACACTGTATTCTTGTCTCAAGAAGATGCAGTCTTAGTGGTGCTTTAAACGCAGCTTCTAGCTAATGGATCAGGTTAGCTTGGTTATCTATGAGATAATGTATCTACTATAGGTTAAGAAAGTTAGATGATATACTTTATGTGCAATTGCAAAAGCTAATTATTTTCTCAGAATCTCCCTTGGATGGGATTTGAGAATGCCTAAATGCATCAGATAGATGGAGAAGCTGGATTATGGTTACATGCAGAGAGGCACCCATGCAAGCGACTTGTGCCAGCGAGAGCTGTCACCCCCAGCAAAGAGTGGGACATGGTGCCCAAGGGAAATAGCAGGCTGAATCGTATACCTTGCTGCATGAGAGCTCCAACTCCAAACCAGAAACTATTTAGCAAGGTGAAATTGTTTTCCACCACGTCTGAGTCAGGGTTGCAAGGGTGTGGGTTATACCACTCATAGGGACTAAACCTGTGGTAATTGACAGAAGAAAAGAATATATTTAAATGGCAGTAAGAAGACATTCTATCCAGCATTTTTGCTGCAAAAGAAACAGAAAGACAGGTAAGATTAAGCAGAAACCAGAAATCAGCATTTTTATAGTACAATTTCATATTCATGACAGCAAATTCTAGTTTTTAAAGATACCTATCCTTATCAGCTGATTACATATTAAGATGACTAGTAGCATTTCTTTACCATATATGACATAAGAGAAAAATGTGTATCAGTAAACAAAGATTTTTAAGATGTAGGCTTATCAAGAGAAGGATTAACAAAATTTTTTTAAAAACTAGAAATTCATTAAAGAAGAAAAACAGGTATGAAATAAACATTTTTAAAACTGGAAAAATTGTTAAAGACAGGAGAAATGATACAAAATCACTTTGAGAATTTTTATGTTATAATAGAAACTACCAAAGTGAAAGAGATTAAGTAATCAGTGAATAATTATTTTTCATATAAGAATACAGTACCATGTATTTATATCTTTATGTGTGACAAACTCAAATCCAAACAGAAAACCAAATCAGAATGAACTACACTCTTATATATGCTTCTGACTTCATTATGTGTTTCAGAGAGGCTGGCTATATGCAAGATATCAAAGCAGTGTGAGAAGCAGGAATACATATGGAGACTGGGTGTCCACATATTATTTGTTTTCAAATCTACAATTAATTTGAATCACTGCTTTAAGAAAAAGAAAATTAATCTAATTTTTGAGACCAATTATAGATGGTTTTAGAAATATAAACAAAATCTCTTTAAAAATTTAAATCAAGAACTTTATAAATTGTCATGTGTACACATAATTTATCCTAGTTATAATCCAGATATAATTTTCAATTAATGGTACTATCAAAAAATAAACTAACAAAATATTTTCCCTAATATCTCAAATTTTAAAGCCACTCTTTTACAAATCAAAATTAGTGTGCGTGCCCTTTACGAAAGCATTAAAAAATCTTGCATTCAATCAAAGTTACTTGAATAATGTATCTGTCACTTCAGAAAGCCCAATTTTCTTCACAATAATCTTTCTGACATATTAAAATTCAGAAGATCAAACAAACCATTTACATCCTCCTAATGCAATTTTTAGAACACCCTTGTTTTAATAGCCTATCCTTGACAAACGAAGGAATGTTTTGTTTGGTTCTCTAAGTTAAACTGACACACTGAACAGAAAGGTTGATTGGATAGTAATTAAACATTCTGATCTGATTTGTTATGTCTGACTGAAGTAGAACTAGCTTTGGTTGTAAACATTTTATTTTTATTTAAATGCCTTTATTACTTTTACCCTAGTAAAAATAGTTATATACATTTTTAAAAGTACTTCAAAGTATTAGAATGTTGGTCATCAAACTTTATCCAAGACTGTCTTTTTTAAAAAAGAAAAATATTATTAATTTTCAATTAACTATCCATAAACAATTCGCTGTTCATCAGAAGAAAAGTGATCTAGTAATCAGATCACAGGCTCTGAAGCTGAACCATGCATCTCCATGGCCTTGGACAAGTTCTATAAACTCTATTTTTAAACAATAAATATTTTAAAATGTGACTTTGCCTGTAGATACATATTCTGACTCCTATTCTGATTCCTGGAAAATTAAACTTTTCTTTTCCTACTGTTGACAGTATATCAGCTATAAACACAAAGCTGGTCTGTAAAAGCTGAATTTAGTTTTTGTACATAACAAATCCTAAAAACATAACCACAGAGATTGAGCATGTAAAACCTGGCTAATCAAGATCTCTGATTTTTACACAGAATCCCATGAGCCCTTGAATTTTATAAGTGCTTCAAGGGATTCCATTCAATGGGGAGAGGGAGATGTAGTTTTGGGGGTTGCAGAAATGGAAGTATAAATATGGAGGATTTTGCCCTTCCTCTCCATGTGTGTATGTATTTATACATGTACATACAAAAATATACATATATTTTTCATTCTGAGAAGGTAGGAAAGGAAGGAAGGAAGACAGGGAAAGAGAAATGAGGGAGGAAAGTGGAAAGAGAAATGGCAAAAGTAGGGGGGAAAAATCTGGAAATACACTGGTTTCAAGAGACTAATAACTACCGCAGTGAGTGATTCTTATATAATTTAATTGAAAGAAAGGAAAAAATGTATGACAAACTAATACTTAAATTCAAATTATGTACACCTTTCACCTTCTCCACTCTGTCTGCTTTTTACTTTAGCATGAAGATCTCCAGTGGCCCCAAATGAGGTAGAATTAGCTTAACAAAAAATGCTATCTAATTGAATTTGCAATTTATTCTTCATGGTGACACTCAGAAAGCTTTTCTTCTGTCTCCATTTGATGCAGTAACATTCTTCTAATGGTGTGATGTAAGTTATCCTTCAACACATACACACACACACACACACACACACACACACTTCACTGGCCTTCCACTGTCCTTTATCTGCTTATCTCCCTCACACTCAAGTCAACACAGCTCTGATTCTAGTTCCAGTGTGTTTTGTTTTTTTCCTAAAGTGAATTACCTCTCCCATCTAAGATTAACTGCTAGCTTAACTCTTTCCTTTGTATTTCCAACAGATCTTGAGTCAATATGGATTAATATTTCTTCCTTCTAATTCTTCTGATTCACCATTTTTTAAAATTCTATTGACTTCCACACTTTTTTCTGCCCATCAGAAAAATTTCAATCACCTCAAATCTATATTTAACCCTAATCACTTCCTAGATCTAAAGTGAATTTCCAGTGGCCAGATAATTGACTTTTCAATGCTAATATGTTCAATACAAACCCACAATCTTTCTCCCTAATCCTTCCCTTTTATTGTCTTCTCCATCTTTGTCAATAGCATCACCTGCTGGCATTCCCAAATCAAGTTACAAAGGTCCTGCTCTTAGTCCTTAGTTCAGTTATCCTGAACACTTTAGAGTAAACTTCAGTTCTTTACATTCCTTTTCTCCTAACACTGACCTCCAGACAGATGTCAATTTAAATCAGTCTACCTACAGAAAGACTTTCATTTCCTCCTCTCCTCCTTCCCTGTTTATTTCCATTGGCATTAATGCCAGTTCAGGTTGTCAGATTCTGTAGCTATAGTCTCCAAGATGGTCTTTCCACCTTGCATTCCAAATTTAAAAGCTCTAAATATTGCTTCCCAGTTTATTGTCATGTAGAATAATTTTTTAAATGATACAACCCTATTAAAAACAAAACTTCAATCATGTCTACAGCCTACATACAAAATACCAGACATTTAAGCATGGAATTTAAGATCCTCTGCATTGTGCTCCATAATACCATTCCAAGATTGTGTTCTACTGTTTTTTTTTCCTACTCGCCAGCCTCCGGCCACTTTCCCCCAAATCCTATATTGATTCTTACCCATTTCTTTGATCATCTTGTCCTTTAGCCTGTAATACCCTCTCTACTCCCTCCACTATTCAAACCCTATTCCCACCCTTCAATTCCAACTCACTGCCATCATTAAGTTTGACCTTTCCTGATCTTTTCTTGGAGTATCTAAGGTAGACACTGGTTCACTGTCCTGCCTGAGTTTTACTAGGGACATTGATGCCCTCCTAATGAAACTATACTTTCTTCCCTTGAAAGTAACTAAATAAGAGCCTTTGCAATATGAACAGACGTGATGTATATAACTTCTGAGAATTCTTTTTAAGGATATTTGCCTTGGACTTTCTTTGCCTTCTTCCTCTTTTAGGAAATGGTGATGACTACAGATTATTAGAAGCCCTGGCTTGAGGAAGACAGAGATGCCCCATGACCCTTATACTACACTCCTCTAGGCTGCACAGTAGGAGAAATAAATGCTTTCTGAATCAAGGCACTGTATTTTTGGCTATCTTTGTTAAAGAAGGTTCACCACTACTTGAATGACTCAAGTACTCTGCTCATTTTTACATATCTATAGTTCTAAAAGCTTCAAGTTACATTTATGATAGCCTGGTTTCTTCATTATAATTTAATATACATATCTCCCCTCTTTTATTAATTGTGAATGAGTACATACAAATGCAGTGTCTGATTAATCTTGTGTCTCCTACAATTTCTAGCACAAGGTGTTAAACCTAGTGGTCATCTAAAGCATATTTGAATTATTCTGAAGATCTTTTTACCTCTCTTTCCTTTTCAATCTCAGGCTATACATCTAAAATTATAATCCTCCTATTTCTCTATACCTAATATCTCCTTCACCCTATGCTTCCATCTCTGTAAAAGTCTTTTTGAATGCATCATCTTTTTCCTTAAGACTATCACTTAATCATTCTGCAGCTTCTAATGAAATTCTCACTGAATGCCAGCCCTTTGATATCCTCCCTTTTAACTCTGTGATGTGTTCTTCTGATTATTTGCTCTCTGCTCCACTAACAGAAGATCCCTTTTGGCTAAATCATGGCTCTCAGATCTTTCCTCCCTCTTTAATGACTTAACACACTCACTGCTTGAACTCCTGTGCTGATAATTACAAAATCTTCTTAATTTATAGCCATAAATTTTCTCTCAAAGCATTTCCATCCATTTTTGTATATTCCAACTTCGGCAGCTCACCATTACCTTACACTTAAAATGCCTAAAACAAAACCCAAAAAATTCAACCATACTTTCCTTCACATTTTTTTTTTAGCTCTATAATGATGCAGCACTTCTCTGAGTTGAGATTAAAAGCTTATTTCCATTTTATTTTAATCTATCTCCTTTCTTAAATACAAACAAATGTGATACACTTAAGCCATATCAACTTTTGTTTTATAATGCCTCTTTGTTTTATTCCATCCATGCACTTTCACCTCAGTTCTGAGTAGATGGTTTTAGGACTCAGTTCCTATGTGTTTCCTATTTTCTCTATTTTGTTTTGCAAACTGTCTTCACGTTAAGTTTTGTACCGTGCAACTCCAGTTGTCTAGAACAAATCAATTCTATTAAATACTGAATCAGGTTTAACCTTCTATGCCTCTGCATTTCAATGTTCTATATAATATGACTCAATGTGTTTAACCTTATTCAAACTATTATGTAGACTGGCCAATTGTCTCACTGTCTTTGTATATCCTGTTCTTGTTAATAGAAAAATCCTCTTCCCTTCAGTCGATTCACTCAGCCGTGTGTCTGTGCTACTCCTTTCTGAAATTCCATAGTGCTTACTTTTCTCCCAAAGCCTAGTTATTTCAAATCTCTATATATTACATATTGCCTTGTGCTCTACTATTGGCATTTTGTATACTAATTTTGTATCAAAACTTCATGAGGCCTTTTAGATAGGCTGTTTATCAATATAACTATCATTATTAACATTTTATTTATTTTAAAATAAAATATTTTAAAATAAACAAAATATTTTTAGTGCCTAAAAATTGCCTAACAGAATGCCTACAGGATTGGTGACTATAAAACTTGAGTTTCAGCCACATGTATATTTTGTACTTGATGACATATTGCTAAATCTCTCTGAGCTGAAGATTTATTTCTAAAGAAGAGCAAAAAAAACTAAACTAAGTATGAGAGATAATATATGCAAAGCACTTTGCAGACTATACAGTGCTACAAAATGTTAACTAAAAGTGTATAATCTTTTAATGATTTCTTACTCTAGAGTCTTATATCAAAAATAATTTAGATTATATATGAAATAATCTGCTCATTGAGGAAATACTTTTACCATATTATGCAAAATGCTAATTTAACATTTATTTGAACATCTTTTTATAGCAGAGGCAAATTTTACCACAACCAATATGGAGAACACAACTAATTTTTATATTACATATTATTTTGAACCAATGAGCTATATACTTTCACATATATGAATACTATTTTTGTGCTGCTTCTTTAAGCTGCAGTGACCTTTCTGCAAAGTGTCTCATTTATATTTCAGGATTTAAATTCAACTAAAGTTCATCATTGTTATAATAATCCTCAGCTTTCATCTGCATCATAAATTCAAAACAAATCTTTTTTGAAAATTCACCAGAAGTAACTGTGATATTATGAATTTTTTGCTCTTCTTTACTCTGCTTAATTATCTACTGAGATGGCAATTCTTCACCTCATTTTAAACTTGGGGTTAAACTGGTTGTAATAGGGGAATTAAACAATGTTCTAACTGAAATTTTTTTTAATAAAATAGACATAACCATTTCCAAAATCAAGTATAAATAAACATTCTAGCATGAAAATACAATGTTTTAGCACTATATACTATTTACATATTGACTATGCTTTTTTTTTTTCAGGGGCATATAATTAAACTGAGGATGTAATAACAAATGATCTTTTGATACTTTTCAGTTTAATACCCAAATAATTTGAAAATCTAAAATTTGGTATTCAAATCTTCAATATTACTTCTTTGATTAGTGGGGAAAATAGACTATTTTAAATGATGGTCCAAGGATTGATACATTTTACTGAATAAAATGTAGAATTCTCAAGAGGACATAAAATTATCCTTTTGAATAAGAAAGGTTACAGAATCCAAATTTGTTCTCCTTTTTTTTTTAAATAATCAAGTGACAGGTGATGCTGGATTGTTTAGACAAGAAATGAGAAGCAAGTAAATGCTATATAAAAAATCAATATACATTAAAACTGTTCACAGAATAACTATAGCCCATGTTTTCAGCAATAATTCTGAATTTTCCAAGAATCACCCCCCCACACTTCAGCTATGTTCAGCTATTCACTGCACATAAATGATATAATTTATTGAAACATTTAAATGACATACTTGGTAAAAAGAGGTGATTAGGATAGGTTTGCACTAATACAGGTTAGCATGGAGCCACCAGTGTATTTGGTACTTACTTGAGAAGCAGAACATGGAAGTGGGTGTCATAACCATCCCCAGCATTAAAGCAAATAGCCATAAATGTGAGAATATTTCTAGAAATTGGATCTAAATGGACTGAGAGGTGCTAAGGTCACTCCATTTCTAGGAGTTGAAGGCACCATTAGTTTAATTCAGGAATGCCCTGAGGAGAGCTAGCTATAAGAGAGCCCATACTTGGGCAGAAAAGCAGATTATAATCCAGGAAAGGGATAAAGCATGTGTATTTATTGAAAGTATGCCATTTTGATGACATCTCCTGTGGGAGCAGGCATAATGTGGGAACTTTTAAAGTCTCTGAAAAGCAAGGTAGCCTTGTAGTAGGAAGAGTTTAAAGCAAGGCACCAAAGAACCACTTGATTTACTTGAAATAAGTCAAGGTTAAATAAAACACTATTAGAAATGAAATATAGAATTAATAGCAATAATATCAGTTTGTGTCATACTTGCCAATTACAAAAACAAGCGCAGCTATATTCTGAACTGCCACAAATGACCAGAGAGAATGACAATGTTATTGTCATTATTATTATTAAAAGCTGAGATTTAGATAGATCAGAGATCTTCCCAAGATACAAAGAAGGCTAGAGTCAGCTGTGAAATCAGGTCCCTTTTACCTCATTTTGCAGTGTCCAATCATTATCATATCTCATCAAAAAGGAAAAGGGAATTCTTATGTTCTAATTCAGTTCCCTGTGATAGCAGTGAGAAACTGCTTGATTTGCGTTAGGGATAGAAAAAGACTTTTTATTTTATTACTTTTTAGCATACTTATATCTTGCACTCTGTAAAGTCAATTCTTGCACATTCAGAGCATTTAAAAATTAATATTTAGTTAATGGCTTGATATCACTGGAGCACAAAAAATATTCCCAAATTTCTCAACAAAAGATCACATTTTGATTAACAGAGGCATTAACTACTCTCTGATTTCTATTCAGAAATATTGAAGAAAGAATGTCAGTTTTTAAATTTGCCACCCAACTAAGCCTGATAATACACTATAAATGTTAAAATGTAATAATATGTGCATAAATATGAAATCCTTAAGGAAAGTTGAAATTCACCTAAATTTAAAGTACTTTTACAATACTATCTTTTCTCTATAATTTTACCATCACCACTTGAATTCTAGCTATTTTGAACACGAAATATAATATTGCTTGTCTTACACTGTCAGGGAAAGATATATTTTTGAATCCATGAAAAAACACTAAAAACAGGAGCCTCAGCAATTTTTGTGAACCATCACAGTATCTTTGAGATGACATAAATCAAGTTAAGGGAATTTAATTTAGCATATTGGAAGAGGAAAAAAATGTTCTAGGGTAGATGCTTATTTTTCAAAATAATTTATTTTTAATTAACTTTGATTTTGGAAAAGAAAATGTCAAGAAGTAAACTTAAAATATTTTTGTGTGCATATTATCAATCATTATGGCATTATGATCAGATAATGCCATATGACTTTGGGAAAATACTGCATCCAACAGTGCTGTTAGGTTCTCTTTCTGACATCTGTAGAAAACACAGGGCTTCCTGACAAGAAACTTCTGTAAAAATGCACATGTCATCCTAAAATTCAACCTGCCCATTATCTTTTATGGTCCTGAAAGTCTAAGATAGAGACAGTTTCCTCAAACACTAACAGTTTTACTCCACAGCAAACAAAACAGCAGTATCTTAGTAGTAGGCTCCACCAACAATCAAAACTGATTCTGACCAATTGCTTAAAGGGCGTGATCTACTTATATTCGAGGAGTATCATTTTACTTTCAGGTTTTTTTTTTAATTTATTCAATTGCTTTTTGCTTTCTGAATCCTTACTACCAAATAGGCCACTTTAGGTGCATAATTAATTCTAAACACTATCTCTTGCCAGAAAAGTAGTTTTGTGATCATTCCAAATATATAGTTTATATAAACTAAATAATTTATTTTGACAAATACAGATGACTGATATCCTATAGCAGTTGATACTGTATATTTTATGTTGATAGCCATCAATAACAAACACATATCCTGAAATAGTTCTTATTATTCATTAAATTAAATTTGTTTTACTTGAAGTGACTGTGTGTGCATTGGATTATGAATCATACAAGCTCATACTGGAATATTTTAATTGTGCATACATTAAGGACTACAAGAATTGGTTTTTAAGGAAAAGACTTTCATGGTTATAGTTAATTTTAGTTACCTTCCAAATCATTAATGAGCAGGATATTAGTTAAGGTTGTATTGTGTTTTCAATGCTCAGATGTAAAAGGTTTCATAATGTAATATGATGTGGTGAGGGTTTGAAATTGGATGGAGTTACACTATGATTAAGAAAGAAATGAAAGGAACAAAACATTTGGAAATCATTATTACATAAACTAGGAGGTAATATGAGTGGGCAATTTAGAAAGATGATTTTAAAAAATAAACACAATTCAACAAAATATACTTAGTTCAATTAAATATATCTTAAGGAGTAAGAATTAGCTGTTATTCTTATATTCATGATCACATTTGATAAAAGTAGATAAATTCTATTTTAGTATATTAGCCAGTTAACACTGTGTCAGAGGATGCCCAAATAGAGTGATGATCAAAAAAAAAAAAAAAAAATGAGAGCAATAACATGACTTCACACTCCAAACCAAAGTAACTTCCTTATTGCAAAAATTATAATGTCGAAGATTCTCTGTACAGTCATTATACTCCAGTCCTGTGCTCTATTCTTGGTATAATCCTATATTGACTTTAAATTAACTTGAACATCTATGTATCTGATTCTCAGTTAAATCTCATCAGCTCTCTATCCTGTATTTCTAGCTGCCTATGGGAGATTTCCACCTGGTTGTAAAGCCATACCTCAAACTCAGCACAACTAAAATCATACTGGTCATCTTTCCCATACCAAAACAACCCAATGTCTATACTCAACTGATTTTAAAAATAATCTAGGCATTTTCCCAAGCTCGAGATGAATATTCTTGAAGTCATCTGTCATCCCTTCAATGTCTTTATTCAGCATATCACCAAAGTTTACTGGATTTTTCATCAAAATAACTTTTGAATTTGTCCTTTATTTCCATTTTGCAATGCCCTATTACTAAAATTTTAGCTTAGGCTTTATTTATCCCTAATGCAATAAGTCTTCCTGACTTTTGATTCTCCCAACACCATCTCTCTTGTCCATCCTACATATAATTACCAGGTAAATCTTCCTGGACCTTAATATTGTTAGTTCTGTCATCAAAAACCTACAAGAAATCAATATTGCTTTCCAACCTTTTCTGTCCAATTTTCACAGCTTTAGAAAGCTGAGCCTTCTCACCATGTTTCCTATCGCTGTTGGTTAGTTGCTAAGTCATGTCCAACTCTTTTTCGACCCCATGGACTGTACCCTGCCAGGCTCCTTTGTCCATGGAATTTCCCAGGCAAGAATGCTAGAGTGGGTTGCCATTTCCTTCTCCGGGGAATCTTCCTAACCCAGGGATAGAACCTGCATCTGCTGCATTAGCAGGCGGATTCTTACTATTGAGCCACCAGGGAACCCCATGTTTCCTATTATATCCCAACAAAAATCTTATAATCTATTCAAATAAACCAATAAATATCTCATATAAAACATTCATATTAACATCTCCACATTTTTGCTATTGCTGTTCCTATAGCTGAAATATTCCATTACAGTCTGTTAATTAAAACATACTTTTACTTAATGGACAATAAATCTTTTCATAGGAGAAGACATACTATGTTTATTTTAATCTCCTCCATCTGAACTTTGTTCAGTATTACTTACAGTGTGTGATACCATCACTTCAAATGTCAGATTCTGAAGAAAAATGACTTCCATTGGGTTAGATTCAAGATGAAATATAAGGTCAATGTAAAAAAATCAATTATCTAAATATATTTATTAAAATGTTTAAACAAAAAAGTTGCAAATAATGATCACTTTAAAGGATGTCTAGGTCAATCTTTAACTCAATATCTCATAAAATAGCACATTCGAAGTCAGTAGCAGATAGACTAAAACTATCCAGATAGCTTTTATTACATTTATAGGAAGAGAAATATTTTTTTCCTAAACTCTTTAAAACTTTAAATAAAATTTTATGTGTATTTATGGGTCTTTTCTTCAGTCAATACAGTGAGTCCCACTTTTATACTCTACATGGTATTAAACTATTCACTGAAATATTTACAAAATACTGCCACAGGGGTGCAAAATTTATGTATATTAACTCCTCAAGAATCAGAAGTCATTATTCAACATCATCCTTTGCAACTCTAGAAGTATGTTATAGATTATTTAAAGTTTTAAGAAAATCTTAAAATTTAATTGCATTCAATTTTATCATTTTAATTTTATTATTCACAAATATTTTGCCCGTTAAATATGGACATCAGAAACGTTTTAAATTTAAAATATATGTCAAATACATAAGACTGTATGTGTGCAGACACTGTTGAACAAATAGATAAAGAAATAATTATTGCAAAAAATTTTCCATTACTATTAGTATTCTTATCTGTCACCATCACTACATCTTATCTTTCAACTTCAGTGTCTTTATCTGTAGAGTTAGGAGGCTGCCCCAGGTCATCATTACAGCTTCTTTCAATATTAATAGTCCAGGATTTCATTATTCTTTCAAAACTATGTCCATTAACTATCTACCTATTTGTACATATTATATGAGTAGTTGGGGCTTCCCCAGTGGCTCAGTGGTAAAAAATCTGCCTGCAATGCAGAAGGCTTGCAGAAGAGACGAGGTTTGATCCCTCAAGTAGAAAATGGCAACCCACTCCAGTATTTTTGCCTGGAAAATCCCATGGGCAGAGGAGCCTGGAGGGCTTCAGTCCTTGGGGTCACAAAAAAGTCCAACACAATGGAGTGACCAAACAACAATAATGTGAGTAATTATTCAAATAGGACAAATAGGTAGGCTTTAAATATATAAGCAAATTTGTGTAAAAACTTTACAAAGTAATGCAATTTAGGCACATTTCTTTCAACATGCATATTTAAATTATGATCTAATAACATAATTGCATAAATTTGATCTAGATAAGAACTTTGAAAACTGTCATTCTCCGAGTATAATTTAGTGCAGATTTGTCATTTACTACTTATGGTTGTATTTTAGAGGAATAGAAAACTGGTTTAGCTTGCACAAATTTTTACTGTGATCAAAATATAGTTATTTTCCTTTGTTTACTTAGTGGATATATGGATAAATACATAAATATCTGAAAATATCAATATATAAGGAGATATATACATATATAGGAAATAAACAGAACTACAATAATGAAATATATTTAATCAAATAAATACAAATAAAACACCTACTGATGAAATATCATTATAATAATTAATTAGATCTGAACACTCGACCCATAGGCACAGAGACAAATGGTTTTGTGGTTGTGGCAGGCACCCCACATTGGCAAGAAAGGGGCAACTCCAGTTAAAGCACTTTGTTACAGTTCCAGCCTCCTCATGAGGGTATTAATTACTACTTCTACCTTCCTGTCTATTTTTTTTGTATGATCAACTCCCCTAAACTGGCTCTGATTTTTCTGGATACAGTTTGACCTCTCCTTTCCAGCTCATTTCTTCCTTGTTTACTATAACCCTGATGGAAGACAAAATAGCCCTCACATTTAAATGGCAGTGACAAGAGGGCAATAATGCAAAGACAGTGATTGGCTGCTTCTCTAGCTCTAAGGGACCACTATACTTACAGGTGAAGTGAATCCCCTAAAGGGCAAAACAAAAATGCCATCTAACAATGCATAAAGATACCTGAAAAATTATTAACCTGGTAACATGTGTGTGCTGTATATGGGTGTGTGTGTGTGTTGTGAGTCTGCAGTATTTTACTGTTACTCTCTTTAGTTATGGTTATCCAATCATTTCGCTAGAATGTTTACAGCATTCTTTCACCTCTCAACCATCTCATTTGTTTAATTATGACTGTTTGTGACCCTTTGGACTGTAGCCCACAAAGTTCATATGTTCATGGGATTTTTCAGGCAAAAATACTGGAACGGACTGCATTTCCTTCTCCAGTGTATCTTCCCCACCAAGGGATCAAGCCAGTGTCTCCTGTGCCTTCTGTATTGCAGGCAGATTCTTTACCTGCTAAGCCGTTGGAGAAGCCCTCAAGATAAATGGCAAAATCTATTAATTAAAAGGCAAGCCTAGGTGGTTACTGTAATTTTTACAAAATTAAGAAAATGAAAACATCTGAAAGCCATGTTTTTTCAATATATAATATGCTCATATATACATATACAACATGATTTAGAGCTATGTGCCTTATGTATAAAACCGTGTTACATATTTATCACCAAAAAAAAAAAATCTCACAAAATTACAAACCGCTTAATTCAATAAGAGCTGATGACATGCCATCTTTATCTATCTGTCTTCTGTTATCAATTTAAGTCTGGAAGAATAAATTTAGTTTGTTATGTTTTCACTTAAGGCCAAAACAAAGCAAACATTAGATTAGTTTGGGTTTTGCACCTGGTTAACTTACTTTATGCTCTAATGCATGAATCACTAATATGTTTAGAGCTTTTATATTCACAGTAAAATGCTGCCAGTGACTCAATCAAAATACCTTTTCATAAATATGAATAAAACATTCCTTATTTTAAAACAAAGAGAGTTAAGAATTTAGGACTAGGAATATACAGCAACATTGATTCATAGCCACTGTGAGATTATCTGAATATTATAAAAAATATGGATACATTTAATGGATTTGTATGTAAACAATGGTTGAGAAAACTTAAAACATTAATGATATAACTTATTATGTAATTTGAATATCAAGACTTAAAATAGCATTTGGCACGTTTATTTAATGCCAGAAAAAGAATCATTGCCTTAGATTATTTTATAACATTGGAACAAGCTCCAGAGTATGATATATTCTATTGTTTGGATAAAGGTATTTTATAAATTTAATACATATAAGAAGGTGGATCATCTTTCTAATTACCTTTACACACATAACATAATGTGAACCTTATCATTAATAGATACCTTCATACCTATGTTTAAAAATTTACCCTGTAGCCCTCCTTATGATTCAACCTGCCTATTCAAGTTTGCTTCTTGTTTTGGGCATTATAGTAAGCTACACTGATTTGGAAGATCACCTATGAGTTTCTACTATTTTTAAAATCAATTCATAGCATGAGTGTGCAATTATTTTAATAATTTCTTAGAATCTGCCATTGGATATAAACAGGAGGGATAAATTCAGATTATGGATATATTTTTTGTTTGCTCAAAACAATTCCTTAAACCTTTTCTTAAACTTGAAACTAATATTGTCCAGCCTTGTTCCCTAAAATCATTTCTTTCAACTGTACAATCAGAAAATAACTATCCATGTCTAATATTACTTATATATTTATTTTAGCTCTACTATATTTTATTATCTCTACATCTATATCAATGCAATATGTGGTTGTTAGAAATGTTATACAAAATACATACTATATAATGAGATGTATTTTGTATAAAGCCAACCTTTACTTTATTACCACCTATCCTGTATGTGATTTTTGTCTTATTTTGTGGGCAGAGGAAGCAGCTTTAACTTCTAAAACTGTATGCTAGAATAAAATCCTGGAGTCAGAAAGGCAAAACAGAGTATTAGTTAACTTTAACTAAGAAAGCATGCATTTAAAAACATCTTATATTTGTAGGACACAAAAGTAGATTAGTAGAAAGTAGCAATAAACAGTAATAGTAGATTAGTAACTGTTCACTAAAATATAAATCAGGTTATGAATTCTCTATCACTAAATTATGAAATTATTTTCCTTTATATTAGTTCCTTCTATGTTATATGTAAAATTTTAGAACACATTTTATAATTTTAAGGAAAATTATAATATTTTCTAAAATATACTATTATTTTTTCCAGAGAAAATTCCCTAAGCATTTGGATTTTGAAAATGGCATAAGAATTATATTGGCCAAGAGTTCTGAAAGTACCGTTAATTCACAATATTTTAACTTGTATATAATAATTTTGAGTGCAAACAGGGACTTTAAACTATTTAACAAATACAAAATACTTATGTATTAGATTAAAATAACGTCTTTCTTTTGTTCTTTGATATAGAAAAATATACTGCTTTTTTTATTCTTTGCAAAATACTAAAGTTTAAATAATTCTGCTTAATTCTCAAATTCTGTAACTGCATATAATAGGTGAGTTTTATACAATTCACATCTTAAAAATAATCATATCTGAGCTTACACACTTTATAACATTTATATTAGTTATGTGTTCTCAAAATTTTAAACATTTCTAATTAATCAGAATTTTTTCTCTCACTGCTTCTTATATTGCATTTATATAAATAAGATTTTGTTTTGTCATGCAATTAAGAATTGTTTTTAACTTGCGGCAAATGAGAATGAATATATACTTGCATGCATATGCATGCCTGCATGTGGGCTAATTCGCTTCAGTTGTGTCCGATTCTTTGTGACCTCATGAACTGCAGCCCAACCAGGCTCCTCTGTCCATGGAACTCTTCAAGCAAGAATACTGAAGTGGGTTGTATTCCCTTCTCCAGGGTATATACGTGTTTATATACACTCTTCTACACACATATATAGCCATTTATTTTTAGAGAAAACTGTATCTTTCCAAACGATGAATTTTCCTTCTACATTTTTATTCATTTAAATATATTTACTTATTCTAAGCCAATAAATTAGGAAATATGCTCATGAAAGGTGGCCAAGAAGTCCATCTGTCTGTTCATTTATCTGAGCTATCAGTTCTTTAATTTCTCAAAATATTTTTTATCTTAAGCTCAACTATCTGATTCATCCAATAAACTGTTCCAACTTCTAGCAATAAATAACTTTTAAACTCAATCCCAAGTGAACTTTTTAAAATAAGAAAGTAGCTTCCTCCTTCAGCATCTGAAAGTTTTCCACTCAATTCGAAATCACTTTAGTATATATTTAAAGCACTTAAATTATCAATTCATACCCCTCTTTGTAGAAATTTCAAGTACATTAGCTCAACTGAGTTCTATAAACTACATAAAGCTAGTTCAGTTCAGTTCAGTTGCTCAGTTGCATCCAACTCTTTGCAACCCCATGGACTTCAGCATGCCAGGCTTCCCTGTCCATCACCAACTCCTGGAGCTTACTCTAACTCATGTCCAGTGAATTGGTGATGCCATCCAACCATCTTATCCTCTGCCGTTCCCTTTTCCTGCCACCTTCAATCTTTCCCAGCATCATGGTCTTTCCCAAGGAGTCAGTTCTTCGAATCAGGTAGCCAAAGTATTGGAGTTACAGCTTCAGCATCAGTCCTTCCAATGAATATTCAGGACTGATTTCCTTTAGTATTGACTGGATGGATCTTCTTGCAGTCCAAGGGATTCTCAAGAGTCTTCTCCAACACCACAGTTCAAAAGCATCAATCCTTAGGCTCTCAGCTTTCTTTATAGTCCAACTCTCACACCCATACATGACTCCTGGAAAAACCAGAGTTTTAACTAGACAGATCTTTGTTGGCAAAGTAATGTCTCTGCTTTTTAATATGCTGTCTAGGTTGGCCATAGCTTTTCTTCCAAGGAGCAAGCATCTTTTAATTTCATGGCTGCAGTCACCATCTGCAGTGATTCTGGAGCCCCCAAAAATAGAGTCTCTCACTGTTTCCATTGTTCCCCCATCTATTTGCCATGAAGTGATGGGACCAGATGCCATGATCTTAGTTTTCTGAATCTTGAGTTTTAAGCCAACTTTTTCACTCTCCTCATTCACATTCATCAAGAGAGTCTTTAGTTCTTCTTTGATTTCTGCCATAAGAGTGGCATCATCTGTGTACCTGAGGTTATTGATATTTCTCCCAGCAATCTTGATTCCAGTTTGTGCTTCATCCAGCCCAACATTTCTCATGATGTACTTTGCATATATGTCAAATAAGAAGGGTGACTATATATAGCTTTGACATACCCCTTTTCCAATTTGTAACCAGTCCATTGTTCTATGTCTAGTTCTAATTATTGCTTCTTAACAGGCATATAGGTTTTTCAGGAAGCATATAAGGTGCTCTTGTATTCCCATCTCTTGAAGAATTTTCCACAATTTGTTGTGATCCACACAGTCAAAGGTTTTTAGCATAGTCAATGAAGCAGAAGTAGATGTATTTCTGGAATTCTTTTGCTTTTTCTATGAGCTAATGGATGTTGGCAATTTGATCTCTGGTTCCTCTGTCTTTTATAAACCCAGCTTGAACATCTGGCAGTTCTCAGTTCACATACTGTTGAAGCCTAGCTTGAAGGATTTTGAGCTTTACCTTGCTAGCATGTGAAATGAATGCAATTGTGAAGTAGTTTGAACATTCTTTCGCACTGACTTTCTTTGGGATTTGAATGAAAACTGACCTTTTTCAGTTCTGTGGCCACTGCTGAGTTTTCCAAATGTGCTGTCATATTGAGTGCAGCATTTTAACAGCATCATCTTATAGAATTTGAAGTAGCTCAGCTGGAATTCCATCACCTCCACTCGCCTTGTTCATAGTGATGCTTCATAAGACCTACTTGATTTCATACTCCAGGATGTCTGGCTGTAGGTGAATGATATACCATTGTGGTTATTCCAGTCATTAAGATCCTTTTTGTATAGTTCTTCTGTGCATTGTTGCCACCTCTTCTTAATATCTTCTGCTTCTGTTAGGTCCATACCATTTCTCTCCTTTATTGTGCCCATCTTTCCCAATATGGTATTACTTATTAATAAATTGATGGACATAGAAAGAGTTTTGATAGATCTACCTGGTATAATTTTCAGACAATGAAAAGATCACTGAACTGAAAATCATGGTGGATTGTTGTTTAAAACCTATTCTGAATTTATATAACTTCAATCTTGTTATAAATTATGACCATAGACTTTTTTGTATATATATCATCATATGATCATAAAGTAAATAAATGTTATATTTGCATTGATTCTAAAAAGCAAATAAACAATACTTGGTCTAAATTAAATGGTGTAGCTGCCATTTATGAAGCTTTTATCTAATAGCATTTTTCATTTAAACTAGGCTAAGACCTAACCTATAATACTTTCTATTAATATAAATGAGAGTGTGTAAGAGGAGCTAGAAGGCTGCAAACAAAAGATTAAAATGAGCAAATATCTTGCAGGATGGACCATATCCTTTAATAATTGCATTCATTTTAAGATGAGCCATTCAAAATTGCTACCTGTCCAACCTGCATACAATGAGAAAACTAGAAGCATGTAAAAAAATTGCTGTTTGTCCCAAGACAGGTCATTTTAATATCACTGTAGCTGAGTTTTAAACACTTCAGGCTCACATGTCTGCTGAATTAACTACTTATTTTCTAGCTTTCTGCACATATGGTACTTGTAATCCATATTAAATTAGAGCCTTAACAATTATTTTTGATGTTGTCTAATATGTAAGTTAAATTTAAAATACAGTGACCATTCAGCCTTGTTTAGAATATAGGTCATAAGCTAAACAAGTAAAATTTTAAAAAGGTTTTGCCCTCATAAAAATATGTAGCCTCAAAAGTATGTCTCAAGTTAAAAATCTATATAATTCATCTACCTCGAGAGTGCTGGTCATTTATATACAAAAATAGATAATTAATTCTATCCTTGCAATAAATACAAAATAGACTATCAACTATTTTATAAAATACTTTCTCCTTAAACACATGAAGTAATATTAACAAAGCTGGAATATATTTAAGATACATGTTTGCACTCAACTCACAATTTCCCAGAATAAAAAACAGAGTTTGTTTGGTAAATTTATCATTATTCCAAAATAAAAATTTTTCCCAATTACCTAATTATTTTATAACTTTTAACAAATGTAGGGAACTTTTTTTTGAAATTCAATGAGTATCTTTCTGATAATATAATAGAAAAACTTGATTTTCTAATCAAGTTCACAAGTAATAATGAGTGTCACAATATCAGACATTTTTAAACTGAAGAAAAAAGATTTTAATTACCTAATAAAACTTAAAATTTTCACATTTATTATATGACTTTTAAAAAGCAGAATATTAAAAAATGGAAAATTATAAAAATAATTTATAAAACTTTCAATGCTAATTATTAATATAATACATTTCCACTTAATAGATGTGAAAAAATCTTATCTTTATAAATAAGCAAATGAGAGCTGATAACAACTCCTTGAGGAATGGAGCATGGATACTAAATCAGTCTGGTAAAGGTGATTCAATCTATACAGAATGGGTATGATAAAAACTAAAAATTTAAATACACTTGTACATTAAAGCAATTCTTCACACCTTTCATTCAGCAAATTAATTGCCTGGCTATTAATGGAGAACATACAATAAGAGAGAAGGTAGAGATTAAAAGAAGAAAAATGTCCACGGCCAAAAATATTTGGAAATGGCTTAGTTAAACTAACACAATGTAATTTTTTTTTTTATTGCAACCCTTTTCAGAGCCTTTAATTTGCTAATAGCAAATCTCCAAGAAGAGGATGTAGTACACAATTCTCCTGACCTTACTCAGTTGTAGAACGCTCTTGGGTTCATTTTATTCCCTCTAGAAAGAGTTTAGCGTCTAAGATTTTGTATTATCCCTAAAATATTGTATAATACATTTATAGTGTGCTATGGAGCCTACACATTTTTTAAGGCTCCAACTTCTTCCTTTGTTAGAAAATTTAGGGAAAGCACTGATGTGCTGGAATATTCTGTATCAATAATAAAGCAGAGTATTTTCTATAGGAATGAAAATTTGCATAGGGTAACAATTCATGCTTCCTATACAAAATTAATTTGGTGATTTCATGTATCAAGAATATTTGCCAGGAGAAGAGAGAAAGTATATAGGACCTCTAAAATATGAAATATTTACACTTCTTTTTCATACATCTAAAGACAAGCTTCATTAACTTGTTTAAAAAAAAGAAAATAACAAAACAGGAAGGAGATAGTCAGGCTGGTTAGAGACAGGCACCCTGAAAACAGATGAGAGCTTCAGTCTAAGAATAGTGTAGCACAGAGATAGAAGGTACCAAGTTTCCTGATACTGCATTTAAGCAGCTGTTTCAATCTTGCCCTTCTTGTAGAACAACGATTCTATTTATTTACATAACTGTTTCATCAGATTTCCCATTACCCACACATGAAATAGTTCCTACTAGCATAGGTCTGAACCTATTACTTAAATTTTCAGAGGATATTATTGATGTTTATATTAGTACTGAATACTCTTAGAAAATGTATCTTTTAAGATTTTTTGATTAAAAATTATAAGCAAGGAAGACCATTTTTACAATCAAACATTTTCCATGTAAAGAGTTAAGGTTTTCTAATAGGATGATAAAATTGGCACCCACAATAACAAATTTCATGAGACTGTCAGATAGCTAACATATTCCTCAGTGCATTTTCTCTTCTTAGTTATTTTAATATGCAGTTGACTTTAAAAATTATGCAAATGGTTTTGATATCAAACCAATCATAATTAAAGGGATAAATTGATATTTAAGTTTAGAATTACTTCAAAGGTTCTAATATATTAATAAAAACCCAACTGTTAACTTTTTCTTTTGAAGTTTTTTGATGGTGGTTTAGTCACTAAGTCCTGTCCAACTCTTGTGACCCCATGGACTGTAGCCCACCAGGCTCCTCTGTCCATGGGATTTCCCAGGCAAGAATAATGGAGTGGGTTGCCATTTCCTTCTCCAGGAGATCTTCTGGACCTGGAGATTGAACCCCTATTTCCTGTATTACAGGCAAATTCTTTACTGACTGAGCCACCAGGGAAGCCCTTTGCAGCTAGCTTTATAATCTTGTGTTATTGGGAAGATTCTTGAGAGTCCCTTGGACAGCAAGGAGCTCAAACCAGTCAATCCTAAAGGAAATCAACCCTGAATATTCATTAGAAGGACTCATGCTAAAGCTGAAGCTACAATATTTTGGCCACCTGATATGAAGAGCTGACTCACTGGAAAAGATCCTAATGCTGGGAAGATTGAAGGCTAAAGCAGAAGGGGGTGGCTTCTCCTTTAGCCTTCAAAAGGAAAAGAAGGGCAATGATGAGATGGTTAAATAAGGATCACTGACTCAATGAACAAGAATTTGAAAAAACTCCAGGAGATAGGGGAGCACATATGAGCCAGGTGGGCTACATCTGTCCACTGGGTTGCAAAGAGTCCAACACAACTTAGCAACTGAACAACAAAATCATCCTCATCTTTCTGATACACCCTGCATATATCTATAAATACATTCCAACCAGATAACTTGCTATTAATTTTTATGACCTTTGCTTCCCCCTTCATTTGAACCTGGTACATACCTAGCAGTATGCTGAAGGCAGCTCATACTGGCTTGTGAGACCTATTAATTTTCCACCTGTCTTCCCAACTCCATGTTCAGTGAGACTCCACTGGTAACTTGATATTAGCCACAGTGGTAGTATTTAATACCATGAAAATTGGCAATAACTACAAATCAAACGGAGAAGGCAATGGCACCCCACTCCAGTACTCTTGCCTGGAGAATCCCAGGGACAGCGGAGCCTGGTGGGCTGCCGTCTATGGGGTCGCACAGAGTCGGACACGACTGACGCGACTTAGCGGGACAAATCAAAGCCTCTCTCATTGGTGTAGTCAGTTATTAAACAATTTTTATCACACCACTGAATAATACAAATCATTCATGTTAAAATTCTACTCCTTACATTTTTCCTTAATTAATTTTGGCACTGAGTGAAGCACAAGGATTATCTGTACATTAATGCTATAATAATATGTTATTGAACATATTATTTACTAGATCTAAATGGTTTGGAAGGGTTTAATGAAATGGTAACAATGATCAGTTTCATTGATTTGTAATTTAATAATGACAAATTTAAATTGTAATTAGTTGTATTAAAAATGGAATCAAGAAATACTAAATATCACTATCAACTATAAAGGGATTACTAGAAAAAATAAATGTTTTCAAAATGCAGGACTTCCTACTGATTTCCATTTGAAATTTATATTTGATGTAGGAAATTAACTTCAACAATAGGCTGATTTCAGATTCTTATGACCTACATTTATTCTAAGGAATATTTTTTAAGTAAACAAGTCATAAGGATGTACAACAACTTACTTGTATTTTAAACTATCTCAGACTGTTTTTATTATGTGGAATAAGAAAATACCTTATTATAATCACCTATGGGTTATTTTAAGATTTCTGAAGGAAAGGCATTATTTTGGGTTTCCATAAAATCCAGACTTAATTTTACAAATGTAAGATTAAAAATATAGATTTCTACACTTAAAGGTGGAACCTTTATTTTTTAATTATACAATGGCTTTTCTGTTGTCTCATTAAATAGTTAAAATGCCATTTTTCAAAAAACAACTGTTCAATCAAATTAAACTGAGTGGCTTTAAACTGAGAATAAAAAGGAAAATATCTAACATGTCAACATTGTATCAGAAAGTATGTTTGTTCTATCAATATCTTACTAATATAGCTATATGTTTGCAAGTGAAGTACCAAATATTAAAAAGTAGTTCTATTAAAATCAATATGAGCATAATTTACAGTTTAAAGATTCTGTCTTAGATTTACACATCAGAAGCAAGTGTTTAGCTTGCAATACACTTGCTAAAGATTTTAAAAGAAAAGTCCTGTATTAAAAAGCTCAAAGCAGACTGTCCTCTGATCAGTCTCATGGTTATGTGGATCCTATACTGGAAAATGAAACAGACTATGCATTTTTTTTAAAGGACATTCAGTAAATGAAGTTATCAACAAGAGTTAACAAGAATTTGAAGCCAGCATTAAAATGGTAGCATTTTATTTTTTAAGCATCAATTGAACATTTAAATTGCTTTAGATAATATGCAAATATCTGGAATATACCAAAATACCAAATAAGCTACCATAAACATGCAAGGCTCACAAAGCTTGTTTTCTCATTGAATTTTTAACTATAAAGTGACTTTAAATAAAATTTCACAGGTGGGCTTTCTGTTCTTCAATTAAATATCTTTTGAAATTTAATCTAGTGTACCAACTATATCAATAAAATATTTTAAACTTAAGTGTATGCACCATATACATAGTAGAGTATCTAAAACAACTGAAGTATGTTTGGAAAGCATTCACTATCTTTCTTTTCAGCTCAAATATCTGAATTTTTAAAAATCAACATAAACATTTTAATTTTTTTGGCAGAAAGAAGACTTAAAACATTATCTTTAATATCTTCCTAATTTAAAAATTTTGAAGCCCTATTTGAAAACTGAAGCAGTAATATGAACATTTCAAAATCAACATGTTTCCCTGAATGTAAATTGTTTTTGCATGTCCTTCTACAAGCAAAATTTTCATAATTTTCCATTTCTTTTGGTAAAATCACCTTAGTAATATCAGTTTCCAAAACATACCTTCAGTCAGTCTAATGAATTGCTAAACTTATGTTTAACACACCTCCCAGCACCCGCATTTTCAGTACCAGTAATAGTAAGGGAAGCAGGGAAACACTTACCTAAATTTTATTATGTTAAAATAATATTCAGGTGCATATTCTGAACCAACTTAGATGACAGTTGTAGCCCTATTCTGTTTATAAAGTTTATCATGCCAGTAACATTCAAAGCCTACAATTTCACCTTTGCTTCAAATATCAAGTCCATTAAATTAAAGGGAAAATCTATTTTAAATTTATTCACCTCATTTTATCATCTCAGGAGTAGTCAGGCCACATGACAATGGGTAATGTTTTAAAATAATTTAGTGTTAAGCATCTCTCATAAAGAATAGCAGGAAATTAAGTTATATCCAGATTTGGGGGTGGAAGAGAAGTGGGAATGATTTTTATATTTGTTGTAAAGTATTAAAACTGAAATTCTGCTTCAATTCAATGTACATTAGATAAATAGAATTATCACAGTTTTAAAATGCAAATGTGTATAACTTGTATAATTACTTCACTAATAAGGTTTTTTTGGGGGGGGTCATAAAGTCATTAGTTTAGTTTCTGGGGCTTCCAAACAAAATTTTTAAAATAGATATAAAATCCACATATTTCTAACAGAGATAACATCACATTTTTACAGTGTACCTTAGTATGCAATGGTTGAGCAAAAATATTTAAAACTATAGGTGTTGAAAACTAACAGAATAGTTTGTGTCGTCACTTGTTTTACAAATCCTATTTTTATATAAAATAAATGATTTCAAGCTCATTCCATTCAAATATCACATTGAAATTCCTATTGCTATTTGAAAGAGCAATATTTTGTCTTAAAAAATATACATATATATACCCAACAGGATTGATATGAAAACAATTTAAGTTGAATGATGTAATTATGTAATGGAATGTAAAAAAATTATAGCAATTAAAGTGTTGTGACATGCTCTAATGAATGAAGTTACATTGGTTGATGACACTATATCTCCTACTCATTAATTATTTGGATAGAGTGCATTAGGTTACATAGCATGAAGAAATAAAGTCATAAATTACCACTAAAAATTGCATCCATACATTTTCATTTAATATTGATGATATTTCTCAAACATCCATAAATTATTTTAAAAAATCAAAACAATATCAGTAGCACTTTGTATTCTCCAGGAAAGCTCGCAACATGGTTCAGTTCTTCACTGTAGGCAGCTAGGGATTTTCAGGGGAAGAAAGTTCGCATTTCTAGAGAGTAAGTTTATAAAGCAAATTTACACATGTATGGCCTGTGTCTCCTGCTTAGATTCCCAAGTGACTGGAAATATTTTGAAAGCTTTCTTATTTTCAGATCTAAAGAGAAAATACACACTTCTTACATGTAGGGTGTTTTTCACCCTAATTAGGGTGACATATTTAAGGAATCACCCGTTATTATAAAGCAATATACCACTAACAAATAGTGCAAATGTTAATAATAGTATTTTAAATATTTTTAAAAGTAGCCAAGGTCTTCTTTCTTTTTCGGAAATTTTAGAAGGAAAAGGTGGAAGATGACTTTAATGTGATAGGCAGATAGACCCAAGTGATAGAAGTACCTTTTTTAATTTTGTTTTCTCATTTCTTCTAAATCTGTTTTCTTTTCTCTAGAACTTCCTCTGTATAATAAATTAGAATTTTTAAAGTATAACAGTAATAGTATTAAACAAACAGAAAACATCTCTAATCTAATTTTTGAGAAGCATGGGAGCAGGAATGATGTATACCTATTTATTTCTTAAGCCGTAGAAATATTTACTGAAAAAAAGCTAATAAATTAATCTCTTTATGGTTCTCAAATTTGACTATTGTTGACATGTAGTATTTATTAGTTTTCCTCCTTTTTCTCTCTCAATTACTTCCTTCACATCATGCACCAGCCCAGTACAAGACTATAAAAGAAAACATCCATGTAAAAGAACTCTTACTCCAAGGAATTGACAGCAAAGGGACAGCTTCATCCAAGTAAAAAATGTGACTAGTTCAGATGCCATGCTTATGATTAAAATTTAAAAATATTTATTTCTCTGCACTTAAGACAACTACCTTTTTGAGCTAGTAGTCTCAGTCATTGTACAAATATGTAGAAAGAAACAAGCTCCTAGAGAATATTTCCTTACTCACTATCTTTGTTTCACTGGTGTCCTGCATAGCCTCTACTGTTTCAAAGTGTGTGTGAGAGCTTTGATTTGACAAGACATTGTAGTTTAAAATATTTTATAATGAATATCATTAAATTATTTTAAAAAGATACTGACTTTTCTGGGATAGTTTCAGATCGTGAAGACCTGTCTGAAGTGGCTGAGAAACCTCCCCAAAGCCCAAGGGGACCACTGGAAAGAGAGAAGTGCAATTTTGTTTGGAGAATTAACACAGACAAAATGTGCCTGTGAAACAGCTTCTCACAAACAATTACAGTACTTTGTGGCTGTGGGAGAAGGAGCTATTGAGAAATTGCAAAATATAGAAGTGTATTACTTGGTGAAATTCTGGGTTCTTTTTATCTTGTAGGCTCTTTCTCAAGAGTCATCTCAAAGAATTTCTTTCTAACGGTCATAAAAGGAAAGAAAAGATAAGAGAGCAAAGAAAAAATAAAGAGAAAGAAATAAGGCAAGAGAGTATTGTTCTTCTCCTATTAGTTTTTTTTTATCTGAATTAGCTAATGAGAAATGTACAAGGGACATGGTAGCAACTGCCAAAAAGCTACCATACTCCTTTTCCAAATATTTCAAAGAAAAACATAATTTCTTACAAAGTACTGCTTCTCATCAGGATGTGTGCATATATGATAAAGTATCTGTGTGTGCATGAGTATACAAAATATGATTACATGTTCCATAAAGGATTCATTAAGAACAGAGATGTGCTATTTTTGGCAGCAAATAAAATAATTTAATAAACATCCAATTCTGAGTTTGTTTTTTTTTTTAGCATTCTTAAGTTTCTTAATGTGAGTCTATACGTTGTAACTTATCGAAATAAGTTTCTATGATTTACTGAGATAGGCACTGTTTCAACTGCTAAATTGAAATAAATCACCATAGGGTGACCAGAGTTCTCAGAAGCTTATTGTCTGAGATAGGTATTGAATGGACACACTTAAGCGACTAGACAGAGGGAGCTTTTTTGCTTTTAGGGGTATTTGAATTCAATTCAGTGATGGAGGCAAGTAAAGACACAGAGACAAATAATTTATCCATAGGATACAAAAAGTGTAAATAGACTACCAAACATCTTGCATTTATACTTAATTTTGTCCTAACAATCAAAAAAATGTGAAAAAATACTTTGGGAAGAGATATGGAAATTGTAAAAGATAGTCAAGCATAATTATCTTTAAAAGAAAATGCCATCAAGCATTTGATTACAGAAGATTACCAAAAAATCACTTTAATTTTAAATCACTTTTGTCTTTATCAACTTTTTATCGTATCTTTTATCCTTGTAAATGTCTAGCATAATTATGAAATTGAGAAGTAGAAAATGTTTATCTTCTTTTATGATGATTGAGAGTCTGTTCTTTATCTAATACAGATAATTTCAGTCAAAAGCTCCACTGTGTCAATTGTCAAGATACAATATTCACCATAGGTAAAAAAAGTCACTGATTCAACTTAATTTCAATTGATTTTTTTCTATCAGTTTCAAAAACTATTTTTTTTCTTCATTAGTGACTTCATTTATACTTTAAAACCATGAATATTATTGGAACCGTTAAAAATAAAGAGGTAAAGTATTTTATAATTAGTTTACCAAATAGCAATTGTGAAAAAAAGGCCTGTTAACACAGAAGTAGCCCTAACTTGTATGGAAATATAATTTGAATGTGCATTTAGTTTTATTCAATGTGACTTATAGGTTCATAACTGACATATTTATTAGTATAATCAACTATAATAATAACTTCACAGGTGTAAAAGGCATACTAGCAGAAGAGGACTACTTCAAGCCAAACTTTCATTAAATTCTAGAAAAAAAAAATCTAAATAGGAAGAGGAACAACAGATAGGCTTCTCTGCAATTTACTTAAGTTAAAAATTACTGAAAAATAAAAGCAAAATATATCTAAAATTATGGAGAGGTAAACCTGAAATGATATTCTAGTAAGAGGTGGGAGAGTTGGTGGCAAAGGCACGCAACAAAATTGGCATTTCATTTCAGTGTGACAACAGTCTTTCTGACAGCAGGTTAGTTTAACATTGAACATCCCACCAAAACAGTAATCCATTTCCAAGTGCATAATAATTCATTGTTGCCCTTCACTGTATATTAAATGTCACCCATCATTGTGACAGGAATATAAAAGCTACTGCACACTAGTCAGGAGCCAAAATCAAAGCTGTTAATGCAAGCACTTTGGACAGGGTTTTCCAAACCCAGTTAAACCATCAAAAACCCCACTAATGTTTACAACATCTTTACCCCTGAGCTCCAGGAGAAATACAGACTATTTTTGCAAGTATGAGGACTCTCAGTAAGGCAATAGCCTTGTCATCTTGTGACTGCAGACCATGTTAGAGCCAACACATATATCAAGACTGTCCTGGCAGTCACTGTAATAATAACAACAAACCCTTGAGCAAGTTCTAGGCAGACTAAACCTTGCTCCCCTGCAACCTAACCCAACAATACAATATTTAATACTCTAGTATCATAAAAACCATGCAAAGTAATTCAATACAAAATTATATAAGAAATTCCTATATTCTTTTTTAACTAAGAAAATCTAATCTTATGTATTTAACAGTTTGAGTGTCCCTGATTTGCTATTCTTGATAAGAAGGCCAGGTTAGTCAATATTGCTTGGTTTCTTTTACTCTTTCTCCTATATTTGTCCTATTCATTTGCTCATTTAAGTAACCTAAGAAATTTTTCTGTATAATAATATCCTTACTACCAAATTTGGTATAGTATTATTTTTCTTCTTCAGAATGTATTTGTATCTAATTTTAAAATGCCAATTTCAGAATAAAATATGCAATGTTCTTATATACTTAGTGAATATTATTAAATTTACATCAATCCTGTTGGAAGGAAATGTATATGCCATTATTACTTTCTCTTAGGTTCAATTTTTAGTTCTTAATATCTATATACCAAACTACAAAGGACCTCAGACCAAGATTTACATGCTAAATTTCTAAACAGCTCTAGTTTTCTTGGAAACAACTATAGCTAAAAGAAAATTTCAAACTCTCTAATATTATAGGGATTTAAATTGACTCATTTTATGAATAGGACCTATCATATCAATACTATCTATATTTTTTAAAAAGGAAATATTTGAAGCAAGGTGAAAAATAATCTCTCATTAGTGCAAAGGGTGGGTTCCCTAAGTAGGCTTATTATATGACTAATTGCCATCCCTATACTAATATACCTAGATTAAAGAAAACAAAAGAATAGAAAGAAAGAGAAAAAGATTTAGGGGCACATATGATTAAGTGCAAGTCCATCACGGACAAGATTTCTTCCTAATCCTCTGTCAGCCAAGAACTATTGTTAGAATACCTAGGGTAAGGCCATTGTATGGCTAGAATGTAGTAGCTCATCATTTTTACTCTTTAATAAGAGTTCTTACTTAATTAAGATAAGCATGCTGATTATGCCATTATGCTATAAACAATAATGCAACTGTGTGAGAGATCATGGACTATAAAGCCATTCCAGGACAAACAAATAAGATCATATATCTTGATTTTAATACTAAAATAAATTTAGAGAATTTTCAAGTATTTCTTAGAATTTTTCTTATAAAAAAGTGTAGGGAAATATTAAAATGGTATCATGATTTACCTTTAAATTTAATTTTAAAAATATAAAAATCTAAGAATTATTATCATTTATCAGTTTATCACAAATTTAATGTTGTTAATACTGTGATACAACAGATATTCAATAAGATTCAAATCTAGTATTCTAATGATAAATAACAAATTTCTTTATGTCTTATTTCCTTTATAGTTGTATATTTTTCAGTGAAACATACATTAACAAGTCATCTTTAGATAAACATATATAAAATATATGTAATCATTAAAATGTTGGATAACTATAAAATATTTTCACCACTTTCATTCAAACCCAAAATATATGTGTCAAATAAACACATTGGTTAAGAGTTTTTAGTCAATAAATGTATCAAGTCATGTTTGTTCTTGGATTTGAGCATCTGGTACAATTCTTAGAACATTATAGGTATCTAGTAGATAATTGCTGAATAAATTAATCTATAGATGAAGGGTATAAATTAATGTTTAATACTTTATGGAATCCTAATTGTCCAGTGTTCACTACAGGTTTAAGAGATATTTGACTAATCGAGTGAATGATTGATGGAATAATTAAAGTGGAAACAGAAAACAAACTGAAGGTGTGGCTTGATAGCTAAAAAGATAAAGATTAATTACAACAATAATAACTGGGACACTGTCATCTGGTGACTGAGAAAAGTAAAGTAATGCCAATTAAAAATTATAATGATATTTCAATCATTTATTATATTTTAATTTTGAGATAAAATTATTACATAGTTTCTCAAAATATCATATAAAATAATATTCAATAATTATAGAAATATGAATTCTGTTGAAGTAATATTACTTTAGAACTTTGCATTTTTGTGAATTTCAGTGGAAATAAAATGATATCTGAGAATTTTTAAATGTAATTTGTCTTTCTCTGTTATCTTATGAGGATAAGGACAAAGAATATGCATAAAGAAAATGTGATTTTAATTTTGACATCAATAATGATGTTAACTTCATCAGTGATCTCTATATAGCATAAGATATAGTGCTTATTCATAGATAAAATTAAAATGCTATGCTTATTTTGAATTGATAATAAATGATTATAATGCCATTTTGGTTAGAAAGGTAATTAAGTTCTTTGCAATTGAAATTCAGACATTTTGCTGTTATTTGTACATCGTGAACTTCTTTCACAGTAGCAGGAGTTCAATACAATGTCAAAGTGGATTTTAGTTATCCAAAATCATTTCGTTTTGGAGGTTCAGTTTAGAATTTAAACTGACTCTATTCATGAAATTTTCTTTTCATTTGAGTTTTAGTGTTTTTTTTTTCTAATTTGACAATATTTATATGAGATAACAATGTTGAGAATTGAAGGAAATATTCTGAGATAATATGTAAAGAATTGATTTTCACTATGTATACTTTTTTTAAGAACATCAAATATATTTCTTAATAGAGGATACCCTATATTATTTTAATAGAATATTTGTTAATTTACCCATAAATGAAGATATTAAACTTAATTTTTCAAACTATATGAAACTGTATCTCACTATTGAATGATGTGCTGAAATAGAATCATTTTCAAGTCCATTCATTTAATCACTGACAAAATTCAGCAGTATATTCTAAAAGTCAAAGACACTAAAAAATGGCATACCAGTTAATGGTATGTTTTCAGATAGAAGGACATAGATGGATTTCTTTTGTGTAAAATTTGTATAGCTTATCATAATTCTACACATATTATATGATTTCATGTTTATCAAAGTAAGAGCTATAGAAAATTTTAGAAGTGCAAATCAATATCACGATTCTATTTGCTAATACACTTTTAAGCTGGAATTATATTCAGATATCTCCGTATTTGCTTTTGAACCTAATTTTAGAAGATTTAGGCACAGAATATTAGGAATATCTAAAATTTCTAAGTTGATTTTAAAGTAATTCAATAGTCTCTGCTAAGATCCCCTGGAAACTGATATTAGAACTTAATTTAGCTTGACTGATGCCCACACAATTGCCTCATAACTATCTCAGGACATTTTCCTCTAGGCTTTGTTTATATCCTTCCTGAGAATTTTGTTAATTTGATTACGAGGGAACAGGTGTACCTGCAGACATCAAAAAAATTTTTTTCTATACTTCAGAATCTTTGTTTATTACTGTTTGTTCTGTGGGTGGGCTGCAGAGTTCTTTACTCATTGAATTATTTAAGCTGTAATCCATGAACTCATTTCTCTGAACACATATAAACCAGGACGGCTTGTGTTAGACACTATTAAAAAAGATGTAATTGGTCCAAAGAATCTCAAACATGAGGTTGGGTTTTATTTGCACAAGATATGGAAAAAACTGGACCTAAAAATTCATGAGCTTCATACTCCAAATTCTCATTTTGGGGGGAAACACTCTAAAATTCAAATAAAAATTTTAACTCAGTCTACCATATAACTACATATGTAATATGAATATATGATTCTAATACAGATTTTCAGTCAAATACAACTAATAATTTTCTGAAGGACTCATATATTAATACTGAAATTATTAGGTGGAAAATTATAAGTCTATATAACATTTATATGTAAATATATACACATATATTTCAGATATATATACACATACATTTCATAAATATGTGTATTATAAAAATATAAATATATGATAATAATTTTATTCTTTTCTTAACTGAATAAGCTAAGCATTTTTCATTGCTAGGAAAAATATATGACTTTGTTAAAAAATGTTCAAGGAATGACAAATGTTCTTAGTGATAATTGATCAGAAGACTCCTACATAATGTAATTGAAAAAAAAATAACCCACATATTTAATACTTAAATTTGGATTTAAGCAAAAATATTTATAGTTGTACTTTTTAAGTGTTATTATCAATGTGAAAATTGGATTTAGAGTTCTCTTTTTGATATCTGGTAGAAAATAAATATTCAAAGACTACACTAAGTATTGACTTTGAAAGTTATTTGAGTAACAACGGAGCTCTGAGTCCAGGGATAGTTTTAATCTCCTTAATCAAGACCAAAAAAAAAAAACAAAACTAAACTAAACCATATCAAAATAATCTGTCTGTTGAAAATTTGATAGTAAGGTAAACAGAAATAAAAAATGACCATAAATATTCATTTCCAGAGTGACAACAGAGTAGCAAAAACCACATATAGTGAGGTATATCATAGACTTTAAAAGTCATTATAAGATATAAACATATGCATTTTTCACTTAGGCAATTGAGTTTCTGATCCTGTGGCTTAAATATACCCTACATGTCAACAAATACAATGTAATTTTTTGTGGTGATGTGTTTATTATGTGAAAAAAATATATACATTTTATATAGAAAATCATGACAGGTTTTTATACTTAAAAAGCTTATTTTTAATCAGCATCTTTTTTTTAAAAACCTCCTTTTAAATTTTATTACTTTGGTTTTTCTTATAAGTATTTCATTAATTTAAATTAGTAAAACATTGTTTTGCTCTCTGGTCCAAGATAAATTTTCAAAATGAGGAAATACTTTTTATATCATAGTGATCTGAACTGCTTTTAGTTTCTGATTAAGAAGAGTAATCTCTAATGCATCTATAGCTTACTGACATAACCAGCATGCTTTCTGCCCCAAAAGGCATCACAGTACATTTTAATAAGCTATATGACTTAAAAGTTCATTATTCTACAGCACTCCATGGGAAATAAAGAAAAAGAAAAGTAAAATTGATTGTGACTTTTGACAATTATTAGTTAGAAAAAAGAGGTAACAATTGCCAAAAAAATCACAAAAGTGAGCATGTTACCTGGCTATGACAAAGAGCACACAACTGACACCCAAGTAAGCCAGCAGAATATACATCCAGATATCAGGGGAGAGAGGATTCAGGAAGGAGAAGACGCCTGGGTTTGTACCATTGGGCTTGCGGTACAAAATACTTATTCCAAGTGTCATAAAGGGCTTGGAAAAGTCGATGACCTTCTCTCGAACGTAGGTAATAGCCAGTGGAGCAACTGCAAGGTCAGCTTTCTGTAGAGAGAAACATAAAAAAGGAAAAAAAATTGCTCTTAAGTCATAAGAAAGTAGCAATCATATTAAATAAAACAAAGACTTTACACTTCAGAATTGTCTCAAAACAGTCACATTAACATTTAAAACATTCTTCACTCTGAAGTGAAGTATTTGATTTACTCTGCTACTCATTTCTATGATTCTAGATTAGCAAATCCGCAGTTATGGCAAGTACATATAGAAATAAAAACTGTATAGGATGAAAAAACTGAAAAAACTATCATACATTTAGGACCTGAATTATTATGCTATTAAACTAGCTCATAATACTTTTAAATTGAACTTTATAAACAATATCAATTGTGATTTTCCAAATACTATGGTCAAATTGTAAACAATAATAATAACTACCTCAAATTGTTTGACTGATAATCAGGAAACATTTCTTTTACTGGTTTTAAAACTATTTAGTATGGTTAAAATGTTTTAGTCTTTAAACAGTTAACATCGTGAAAATCCTCTTTTAATATGATTGTGTTTACTGCCTCTGAGTTTTGTTTCTATCTCTCTAATTTGTTTTATATTATTTAATGAAAATCCTTGCAGCCTTGCCTAAATCACATTAGGAAATTAGTTTTTCAATTTTCACAAAGTTGCTAATTTTCCACGGTAGCTTAAATATGTTAAATTACTAATGCTTTTCACTCACCATGTTATAACCATCTGTCAGGGATGAACTTAAGCTCTAACGTGTTTCAAAAAATAATTATAATATTTTGAAATAACCAAAGCATTTATTTCAACCTATGATGGGAACCTATATTTCTATATTTCTTTTATGTTTATAAATATATGGAGCTTTCAGAGAATATATAGAAATGCTCATCTGAAAGAGCTATAGAAAGGTGTACAACAAAATGAAATTGGTTGGCCCTTTACTGTTTCCTTTTCTCAGGGATTGTTGGAGGACTTAAGGAAGAAATTTCTCTAAGAGGCTAAGTTTGTTGACAATATTATTCTGAGTATGCGTTTGTGTGCATTTGTGTGTTGTGGGGGGCCGTGGGAGATGCTTGGATAGAATACCTTTGATAGTAGCAATGAAGAAAGACAGACATTTCCTAACAACCAGAAAGGAAAAACAGATCTTCAGGGTCCTGGGAAGAGTACAATCATATTTCACATCCATAAGTCAATGAATATCAACTTATCCCTGGAGCATTTGCCATGCAACAGGCATTGTGCTAAGAAGGCTCCTTGAAGTGTTATATTTAATTTTTACACAATCCTACTATTAGTCCCAGTTTCAGATATGGAAAGTGAAACCGCAGATGTTAAAAACTTGTTCATTGTCATAGTGCGAATTTAGCAATGGAACCAAGGGCATAAAACTAAGCTTTTGGAATCTGTACTAAAACTAACTAAGACGTGCATCTCAGAAACTGGAAATGGAACCGTGGAGACATCATTCATTCATTCATGATAGAGTTTGTAGAACTGGAAAGGAAACAAGAATGCACAGAAGCAAGGGTGGGAATTGATAGATTATAGTGTCAGAATTTAGAGGGTCAGGTGCAGAGTTCAAGAAAATAGAGTGTTTTCCACAAAAGAGATAGCACTTCCTCCAAGACAGAAGAAAAGGAAGTAAAGATCATCTGAAAAAATAAACAAGTTAGGAAAGGAAAGTGATAATTACAAGATTTATATATATATCTATATATCGTTTTTAAAAAAGGACAACATAGAGTGGTGGTTTATTCCTAATTTGGTGATTGAATTCAGCAGTTTTATCATGTGTCACTTAACTTCATAACCTGCCCTCCTCCTAGGCACATAGAAAGCAAAATTTTGTCACATATAAAATGTGTAAGTGAATATGCTTTAAACTTATAAAATACTTTTTAATTCATAAAATATTACCAAAAGTTAAGAAACAATTCAAGTAACATATATTAAGACAAATTTACTACATTATTCCAAAGATGTTGTTCCATAGGCTTATATTAATATGATTGACAAAGCATACATCAAATTTCAAAATTTATTCAGCACTGCCTAAAAAAAGTTATATTCCAATTATTAAAGGAAAAAACCCCACAAATATGTGTAGTATGCTTTCAATTATAAAATAAATCAATTATTTGAAACAAAAGATACAGATACTTTTAACCATTTAATTAAAAAAAATGCAGAGTGGTACATGTGTAGAATAGAATATTATCCAGCAACTTAAAGAAATGTGCTGTGTGTTAGTCACTCAGTTGACTCTTTGTGACCCCATGGACTATAGCCCACCAGATTCTTCTGTCCATGGAATTTTCCAGGCATTAATATTGTAGTGGATTTCCATTTCCTATTCCGGAGGATCTTCCCAATCCAGTGATCCAACCTGCAACTCTTGCATCTCTTGCATGGGCAGGTGGACTCTTTACCACTATGCCACCTGGAAAGCCCTCAAGAAATGTGCTATCAAGCCACAAAAAGACATAGAAGGCCCTAAATACAAATTGCTAAGTGAAAGATGCCAGTCTGAAAAGACAACATATTATATAATTCCATACATATGACATTCTGGAAGAGACAAAACTATAAATACAGTGAAGAGATCAGTGAGTACCCAGATATCCAGAGATGAGACAGTAATGAATAGGTAGAGCACAGAACATTTTTAGGGCAGTGATGCTATCCTGTATGACACTGTAATGATGGATATATGACATTACGCATTTATCAAAATCCATAAAACTAAAAGGAATCCATAAAATGGAAGATCCAAAGAAGAATGAACCTTAGTGAAAAATATGGATTTTAGCTAATAATATCAATAAAAGTTCATCACTTGTAACGAAAGTACTACACTCATGGTATCTGATATTAAAAGCAATTGTAGGGTTAAGGGAGTAAGATAGAAGAAGATATATGGAATCTCTGCTTTCTGCACAATTTTACAATAAATCTAAAACAGATTTTAAAATGCCTATTAACTATTTTTAAATAAGAGAGCTTTTAAACCATATCCTCAGTTAGTAGAATTCATGTTATATGTTGATTAATTAAAACTAGGTTGTTAACTATTAAAAATAAAACACAAAATTTACTGAACATCACTTGTCAAAAATAAGCCATATCTAATGCACACCAATAAAGCAGAAATAGATGTTTTTCTGGAACTCTCTTGCTTTTTCCAAGATCAGCCCTGGGATTTCTTTGGAAGGAATGACGCTAAAGCTGAAACTCCTGTACTTTGGCCACCTCATGCGAAGAGTTGACTCTTTGGAAAAGACTCTGATGCTGGGAGGGATTGGGGGCAGGAGGAGAAGGGGACGACAGAGGACAAGATGGCTAGATGGCATCACTGACTCGATGGACGTGAGTCTGAGTGAACTCCGGGAGTTGGTGATGGACAGGGTGGCCTGGAGTGCTGCGATTCATGGAGTCGCAAAGAGTCAGACACGACTGAGAGACTGAACTGAACTGAACTGAATGCACACCAAAGATATGTTAAAAATCCATGTAAAAAATGAGACCTCAGAACTAACTTGCAGCAGTAAAGATGACCACTTACTTATACATTATAGCATTATCCGTTAATAAGCTCTGACCTCATTAGAAACCCATTAATAATATAATAATTTTGGAATCTAATCAAGATGTTATTATATTAAAGATGTTTATAATGAGAGCTGTGGTATTTTTCCATCAAACATCATGTTATTAAAGATTGAGCATTTGGAGAAAAGACCTTGATGGTAAACCAGAATCACCCCAGAACTTTCAATCTCTGTAGAGAGAGGTTAATATAATTTAATGAAAATTGATTTAGTAATTGATTTTATTTTAAAGAATGAAGTATTCCTGGATTAGCAAGAGCCAGTAGTCAAAATTGATTTTTAAAAACAATTTCATCACAAGAAATATAAATAATTAAATTGTTATGTGTCACATGAATAGTACAAATGAAAGGGAGAATTCACTTCAACCACCAGATTGGGTCACAGAAGACCTTTCCAAACAATTATACTTGCATTACAGCTTGAAGAAAGAGCCTGAGATGACAAAGGTCTGAATTAGGAGGGTGATAATAGCAGGAAAAAGGAATATGTTAGCAGTAGCTAGCTTCAGATGGATTCATCCTGGGCCAACACTATACTGCATACTTTGCCCATAATAGTTACATCAATTCTCACAACAGATAAACCAAATTTGTAGTGTGATTTCTTTTCCATGGATGAAAAAAACAGAACTGTGAGAGTTTCAACAGTTTGATCCCAAAGATGATTTAACCATATTAATTTCCCACCATTTTCTGTACAATTATCCAAATACATCATGACTAATTCTTCTGCTACAGTTCCTATATTCCCATACCCCAAATGATCTCCCCATTTCTCCACTATACAAATTCTATGACACGTCTCTGATTCTTTTCCTCCAATGTAGGCATCCCTGAACATTCTGTACACATTAAGTTATCCTAAGCAAATATTTATGCACTTATAAACTTATCCATGCAGTTTAACATGCAACAATACTTTGTTGTGTTATTTCTGAGTTTTTCACAGGTAAGTCACCTAATATGAGAGTTTTGAATGCACACATTGTTGCCATTGTATTATCAGAATGTAAGCACTTTGAAGCCTGCAGGCATTCTCTTCAATCAAAGCACATTGCACTGAACTGAGAGAATGGTAAAGTAGCTCTCCCTGGAAATTTCACAAAGATGTCTAGGCAGTACTATTTTATTAATTTAATAAGGATTAATTTACTATCATTCTATGTGAAACTCTTCCAAACTGTCTTATTTAGCCCTTGATCATAATCAATCTAACATCTCTAGGGTATTGGACAAATCTGACACCAAGGAATAGCTTAGCAAATGTTTGCTGAACAGTTTCAATTTAAGTTACTTAAATGTTAAAAGAAAATTAAAAGGAAATCACTCAGAGAATTTTAAAATTAAACTTTTTTCTGATCTCATACTAGAAATGAGATTTATTTGTACATTAATATAATTCCTGGTGAACTAACCATCTAGGGAGAACAGATTAATTCTTTTTGTGGAGTTATATAGCTAATAGCAGTCCTTTGATTAATGTCTCATTAAAGATCAAAGAAGAATGGTAGAATTTATTGGTGTAAGTTCTAATTCCATAATACAAAAATTCGATAATGAAGTATATCTTCATGAATGGTACAATGACCCCAAATTTGATCATGTTAAGGAAATTTTTATTACGAAGTCCAAGAATCAAACATAACAATGTTATGTTATTTGTGACCTGATCAGTGAAACATCTTATGCATACTTCTGAAAGTTCTTGCAGTTTAACAATGGAAAACCAGTTCTAAACATTTTCTTTTCCATAGTTTTCTGAAATGCTTAGTAAAAGGGTAAAATAACTAAAGTAGTAAGTGCACATGAATAAATTGGAATGTTTTTAGTTAAGACATTTAAGCTAGTTAAAAAATGATGTGTATTAAGTTAAATGTCACTTATCAGTGGTAGCACACTTTCCCAAATTCTTCACAACGTATAAATGTGAACAAATGCTTTGCCTCTGTGTGTACTTTCAGAGAAACAGTTCATTTTCTGTAAATATGGTAGAGAATCCTCCCGGTCAGAATGTTGCATGATACCTGCTTTCAGTCTTGTGCAATTAGTATCTGTTCTTCATCTGAAAACCAGAAAGGTTTTTAGATTGTTTTTTCCAGTTGTTTCTTTCTTTTTTTATTGAAGAATAATTGCTTTACAGAATTTTGTTGTTTTCTGTCAAACCTCAACATGAATCAGCTATAGGTATACATATATCCCCTCCCTTTTGAACCTCCATCTCCCTCCCCATTCCACCCCTCTAGGTTGATATAGAGCTCCTGTTTGAGTTTCCTGAGCCATACGGCAAATTCCCGTTGGCTATTTTAAACATGGTAATATAAGTTTTCATGTTATTCTTTCCATACATCTCACCCCCTCCCCACCTCTCCCCATGTCCATAAGTCTATTCTCTATGTCTGTTTCTCCATTGCTGCCCTGTAAATAAGTTCTTCAGTACCATTCTTCTAGATTCTATATATATGTATGTTAGAATACAATATTTATCTCTCTTTCTGACTCACTTCACTCTGTATAATAGGTTCTAGGTTCATCCACCTCATCAGAACTGACTTAAATGTGTTCCTTTATATGGCTGAGTAATATCTCATTGTGTATATGTACCACAATTTCTTTATCCATTCGTCTGTTGATGGACATCTAGGTTGCTTTCATGTTCTAGCTATTGTAAATAGTGCTGCAATGAACAATGGGATACATGTGTCTTTTTCAGTTTTGGTTTCCTCAGGGTATATGCCTAGGAGTAGGATTGCTGGGTTGTATGATGGCTTTATTCCTAGTTTTTTAAGGAATCTCCATAACCACCTTCCAGAGTGGCTGTATCAGTTTACATTTCCACCAACAGTGCAAGAGTGTTCCCTTTTCTCCACGCCCTCTCCAGCATTTATTGTTTGTAGACTTTTTGATGATGGCCACTCTGACTGGTGTGAGGTGATATCTCATTGTGGTTTTGATTTGCATTTCTCTAATAATGAGTGATATTGAGCATCTTTTCATATGTTTGTTAGCCATCTGTATGTCTTCTTTGGAGAAATGTCTGTTTAGGTTTTTTCCCCACTTTTTGATTGGGTTGTTTGTTTTTCTGGCATTGGGTTGTATGTGTTGCTTATACATTTTGGAAATTAATCCTTTGTTAGTTGTTTCATTTGCTATTATTTTCTCCTCTTCTGAGGGTTGTCTTTTTACCTGCTTATAGTTCTCTTTGCTGTGCAAAAACTTTTAAGTTTAATTAGGCCCCACTTCTTTACTTTTGTTTCATTTCCATTACTCTAGCAGGTGGGTAATCATCCATTACTCTAGAGATCTTGCTCTGATTTATGTCATCAAGTGTTCTGCCTACGTTTCCTCTAAGAGTTTTATAGTTTCTGGTCTTACATTTAGGTCTTTAATCCATTTTGAATTTTTCTTTGTGTATGGTGTTAGAAAGTGTTCTAATTTCATTCTTTTACACATAGCTGTCCAGTTTTCCAAGCACCATTTATTGAAGAGGCTGTCTTTGCAACACTGTATATTCTTGCCTCCTTTGTCAAAAATAAGGTACCCATAGGTGCATGGGTTTATTTCTGGGCCTTCTATCTTCTTCCATTGGTCTATATTTCTGTTTTTGTGCCAGTACCATACTGTCTTGATGACAGTAGCTTTGTAGTATAATCTGAAGTCAGGAAGGTTGATTCCTCCAGCTCCATTCTTTTTTCTCAAGACTGCTTTGGCTATTCGGTGTCTTTTGTGTTTCTATATGAATTGTGAATTTTTTTATTCTAGTTCTGTGAAAAATGCCATTGCTAATTTGATAGGGATCACATTGAATCTGTAGATTGCATTTGGTAATATAATCATTTTCACAATATTGATTTTTCCTACCCAAGAACATGCAATATCTCTCCCTCTGTTTATGTCATCTTTGATTTCTTTCATTTAAAAGATCTCTCTGGTCTTTTTCTTTTTCAAATGTGCATTTCTTTAATTTTGAAAAATATACACAGGAGAAGCCATGTGTTTTACATAGGAATACACACATTAACAAAGCATTTCTTGTATTTTCCCAAAACTCTATTATATCTGTCTGAAATTTAAATTAAATATATCAGAACCTTTTAAGTTAAAATGAGATCCCTGAAACTACTGGATACACTCAACTTTTTCTCAAGATTAAATGAACAGAGAATGTGAATATGGTTTATGTTAAATAAGGTTTATTGTTAGCTTTATTGCCTATAGACTATAAGATGCAACTTTATTGCAGCTTTGCAAACAGGATACATTTCTTAAAAAAAAAAACTGATCAAAATTTTCCAAATACATATAACTCTATATGATAGAGTGCAACACTGTTGTTACATAGTTATAGAAATACTATAGAACCCAAGAGCATAGGGTAAGCAAAAGAAATGCAATCCTGAGGCATTTGAAAAAGATGATTTGATGAATCCTTTTAAGTGTAGGTTTAGAAAACATGGAGGAGGGGGAAAAAATACATGCACACTGCAGTCAGGAGTGAAATACATTAAATACCTATTCAGCAAGACACACGTGGGGGCAAATGGTGAATTTCAGACACAGGCACACTCACTCATTCTCCTGTTTCTTCTCCTGCTACCAGAACGACCTTTCTGGTCTTTTACATGTACAAACCAAATTATCATTTCTTGCTCAGAATCTTCTACTGACTTCCAATACACGGAGAATAAAATCTAATCTCAGCCTACACCACACTGGCTACCTCATCAGTATCAGTTCCAGTCACCTGCTGGTCTTAGTCGGATTACTCTTGTTCCAACAACTCTGGTCCCCATGCTAATTTTCAAACCTGTGCACACATTTCTGTTCAAGATCTTTCTACTTGCTATTCCTTCTGCCTAGAAATCTTGTCCCTTACACTTCCACATAGCTTATTCTCTTCTTTCATGTATGTGCCTGTTCTGATGTCAGTCACTCAAAGGGATCTTTCCTGACCATTCATTCTATCACATTTATTTACTGACCATGAAGCAGAGACATTACTTTGCCAACAAAGGTCTGTCTAGTCAAGGCTATGGTTTTTCCTGTGGTCATGTATGGATGTGAGAGTTGGACTGTGAAGAAGACTGAGCACCGAAGAACTGATGCTTTTGAACCGTGGTGTTGGAGAAGACTCTTGAGAGTCCCTTGGACTGCAAGGAGATCCAACCAGTCCATTTTGAAGGAGATCAGCCCTGGGATTTCTTTGGAGGGAATGATGCTGAAGCCGAAACTCCAGTACTTTGGCCACCTCATGTGAAGAGTTGACTCACTGGAAAAGACTCTGATGCTGGGAGGGATTGGGGGCAGGAGGAGAAGGGGACGACAGAGGACGAGATGGCTGGATGGCATCACGGACTCGATGGACGTGAGTCTGAGTGAACTCTTGGAGTTGGTGATGGACAGGGAGGCCTGGCGTGCTGCAATTCATGGGGTCGTGAAGAGTTGGACACGACTGAGCGACTGAACTGAACTGATGTTTTCATTTTCTTAATAAAACTTATCATACCTGCAATTATGTCACTCATTGTCAACCGGTAATAGAATAGAAGTTCCTTTAGAATAAGGAGTTTCTTTTATTTTGTACAATTCTGTATGTCCAGTACCTAAGTACAGTGCCTGACACAAAGTAGTCATTAATTAACAAATTAATTAATCAGATCAGATTAGATCAGTCGCTCAGTCATGTCCAACTCTTTGCAACCCCATGAATCGCAGCACACCAGGCCTCCCTGTCCATCACCAACTCCAAGAGTTCACTCAGACTCATTCCACTGAGTCAGTGATGCCATCCAGCCATCTCCTCCTCTGTCATCCCCTTCTCCTCTTGCCCCCAATCCCTCCCAGCATCAGAGTCTTTTCCAATGAGTCACCTCTTTGCATGAGGTGGCCAAAGTACTGGAGTTTCAGCTTTAGCATCATTCCTTCCAAAGAAATCCCAGGGCTGATCTCCTTTAGAATGGACTGGTTGGATCTCCTTGCAGTCCAAGGGACTCTCAAGAGTCTTCTCCAACACCACAGTTCAAAAGCATCAATTCTTCAGCGCTCAGCCTTCTTCACAGTCCAACTCTCACATCCATACATGACCACAGGAAAAACCATAGCCTTGACTAGACGAACCTTTGTTGGTGAAGTAATGTCTCTGCTTTTGAATATGCTATCTAGGTTGGTCATAACTTTCCTTCCAAGGAGTAAGTGTCTTTTAATTTCATGGCTGCAGTCACCATCTGCAGTGATTTTGGATCCCAGAAAAATAAAGTCTGACACTGTTTCCCCATCTATTTCCCATGAAGTGATGGGGCCAGATGCCATAATTTATAATAAATAAATTAATACACATTTTAAATGGATGAATAAATGGATAAAACTATAACTATTGTTAACTCTACCCCCAGCACTCCCCAAACTTCTTTACAGAAGATAATATTCTTGAGGTTCATCTTTTGACTGATTTTTCTCCTAAAGAATTCTTCTAGATTGGTTTTGTATCATTGTTGTCATAAAGACCATACAGTAATAAAAATAAAAATATTTAGCGAAAACACCTGCTTCCTTTTCCTTCAGACCACTGATATTTCTAGGTCTCTATTTCTGGCAGCATGAAAGAGAGATGTATAATTTGTATAAATTTCATATCAAAGTTTAAACTTCCATCAACTGTATATATAACACACTGTATACAACCTAGTATCCAATTTTTAGATTTACAAAAAAGCTTATATTTGAAAAATATGCCTTATAGTTGCTTTTCACCGAAGTAGCAACCACAAGGTCCACAATGGAAAGTAAAGTAGTCAAATGAGTTCTTAAAATAAGGATCATTTCACACCTGAAGATCGGACTAAGGACAACAGAGAGAGAATTAAGAGAATTCTGGTTATGCAGTGGCTAGGACATTGCACTTCCACTGCAGAGGGCAAGGGTTCAGTCCCTGGCTGGGAACTAGGATCTCAGGCTGTATGGAGCAGCCAAAAAAAAAAAAACCCTGCAAAGTCAAAAATTAAACCGTAACAGTAGTAGATTCAGCTGCTGCTTCAGCAGCTGTCACTTTATTAGTGCTTAAGTAAGCCTGCTGATAATTTCAAAAGATATTGAAACCTAAAGATACCAACCTTGCCACTAATAACAGAATGAAAAATGAACTTCTCAACCGATAATTCTTTAGAAGAGCCATGACTCCAAAGCAATGATTTTTCTTTTGGTGGTGAGAGATAGGTGGTTAATTTTCTAAAATTTTGTTTTCCATTCATTCCCATCCAGAATCTGATTTCATTGTAAGCTCTCAATTGAATGGTTTAGAAATTAATATTCCTATACTAAAATTGTTACCTCTTTTCTCACTGCAATATTTCCATGAAATTTATGTATTTATGGATTAATTAAGCTTTACTTAGCTCCCTCAGGAAAAAAAAAATAGGTTCACAGAAATTGAAGTTTTTTTTTTTCACATTGAGAGTTTCAAGAAAACTAAATTTCTAATAAAAAGAGTTGGAAACATGCATATTAATATTTCAAAGTGGAATTTAGTATATGTATTATATACATAAGCAAAGCACTGAATGATGGTGTCTCTGACATTTTCTTTCTGCATTTTTGGTATTACAGATTTCCTGATTTTAAAATAATATCTTTTAAAATTATGATTTGAGTTAAAATATTTTATTCTGCAAAAGACAATCACTTAAGTAGGAATGACATTCTATTACTTTCTACAGTTCCTAAGGTTATATTTAAACATACAGTAAAAACAACACAAGGGAAAAAATCCTAAAATATTATTCAAAATGTTATTCTATATTCATCCAACAAGTACTTGAGAAGTGAGAGATGTTGAATTGCAGCTTTGACACAAATTTATATGGAAGTTTCAAACCAGAAACTAGAAACATGTCAACATGACATTGAAAATCTCAGGTTAGTTCTTTAGCCTATAAAACATTCATACAATTCATTTTTATTGATTTAAGCTAATATTTCCCCTACGTATCTTCAGCTAAACTTGTTTTCATACCCCAGTTTAAATGCTCTGGGAACAGAACTGGTGGACCAAGGAAAAAGTACCAGCACTAGAATGGATGACTATAAACTACAAGGAGCCGTCTTAATGGAACTGTGAACTTATAATTCTGCTCTAGTAAACCATTCTTCAATGGACAATTGATTAAGCACGCAGACTTTCCAGGATCTATTTTAAAATAATAGATAAATTATAAAAGTTGTAAATAAACAATATTATTAAATTTCCCAGTTATGAGCAGTTAGTGTTAAAATGGACATTACTTAGTTTAAAATATTTAGAATTAATTTATTCAGACTATTTCTTGCAATAACATTCCTTCACAAAGGATTATCAAAACCTGACTATGCACCAGGCCTGAGCAAAGTTTAGGATACAAAGGTGTTTATGACAATCTCATTTCTCAGGTGACAGCTGCACAGGAAAGATTAACATAGAAACAACTGGAAACATATAATAACTTCTTCAGTTAAAGTATGTATACGGTGTACCTGTACTATAATTTTACTGACTTGCCCCATTGTTACTCTAATGGGTTAATATAAATGATATTCATTACCAGAATTTACATTAATCCTGTAAAACCTGGAGTTGAAATTGGACGGATACATAAATGCTCCATCAGTAGTAGTATTAAAGGAAGTGGGATGAACTCAAAAAGGAAAAGTGAGGGGCATTATAATCCATCTTAAAGCTCCTACGGAGAAGGCAATGGCAACCCACTCCAGTACTCTTGCCTGGGAAATCCCATGGACAGAGGAGCCTGGTAGGCTACAGTCCATGGGGTCTTGAAGAGTTGGACACGACTGAGCGACTTCACTTTCACTTTTCACTTTCATTCACTGGAGAAGGAAATGGCAACCCATTCCAGGGTTCTTGCCTGGAGAATCCCAGGGACGGGGGAGCCTGGTGGGCTGCTGTCTATGGGGTCACACAGAGTCGGACATGACTGACGTGACAGCAGCAGGAGCAAAGCTCCTAATAATTCATTCTCCATCACAGGATTAACAATAGCTATGCTGAGGAGGTTAAAAATTAAAGTGATCTTTATTTTTTTTGAAGTGATCTTTAAAGAGATTCATTCTTCAATACATTTGTTCAGTCACCTCAGTTCAGTTCAGTCGCTCAGTCGTGTCCAACTATTTGCGAGCCCATGAATCACAGCATGCCAGGCCTCCCTGTCCATCACCAACACCCGGAATTCACTCAAACTCATGTCCATTGAGTCGGTGATGCCATCCAGCCATCTCATCCTCTACCGTCCCCTTCTCCTCCTGCCCCCAATCCCTCCCAGCATCAGAGTCTTTTCCAATGAGTCAATTCTTTGCATGAGCTGGCTAAAGTACTGGAGTTTCAGCTTCAGAATCAGACCCTCCAATGAACAGCAGGACTGATCTAATTTAGGATGGACTGGTTGGATCTCCTTGCAGTCCAAGGGACTCTCAAGAGTCTTCTCCAACACCACAGTTCAAAAGCGTCCATTCTTTGGCACTCAGCTTTCTTCAGAGTCCAACTCTCACATCCATACATGACCACTGGAAAAACCATAGCCTTGACTAGACGGACCTTTGTTGGCAAGGTAATATCTCTGCTTTTGAATATGCTATCTAGGTTGGTCATAACTTTCCTTCCAAGGAGTAAGCGTCTTTTAATTTCATGGCTGCAATCACCATCTGCAGTAATTTGGGGCCCCCCAAAAATAAATTCTGACACTGTTTCCACTGTTTCCCCATCTATTTCCCATGAAGTGATGGGACCAGATGCCATAATCTTCGTTTTCTGAATGTTGAGCTTTAAGCCAACTTTTTCACTCTCCTCTTTCACTTTCATCAAGAGGCATTTTAGTTCCTCTTCACTTTCTGCCATAAGGGTGGTGTCATCTGCATATCTGAGGATACTGATATTTCTCCCGGCAATCTTGATTCCAGCTTGTGCTTCTTCCAGCCCAGCGTTTCTTATGATGTACTCTGCATATAAGTTAAATAAGCAGGGTGACAATATACAGCCTTGACGTACTCCTTTTCCTATTTGGAACCAGTCTGTTGTTCCATGTCCAGTTCTAACTGACCTGCATATAGGTTTTTCAAGAGGCCAGTCAGGTGGTCTAATATTCCCATCTCTTTCAGAATTTTCCACAGTTTATTGTGATCCACACAGTCAAAGGCTTTGGCATAGTCAATAAAGCAGAAATATATGTTTTTCTGGAACTCTCTTGCTTTTTCGATGATCCAGAGGATGTTGGCAATTTGATCTCTGTTTCCTCTGCCTTTTTTAAAACCAGCTTGAACATCTGGAAGTTTGCGGTTCACATACTGCTGAAGCCTGGCTTGGAGAATTTTGAGCATTACTTTACTAGGGTGTGAGATGAATGCAATTGTGTGGTAGTTTGAGCATTCTTTGGCATTGCCTTTCTTTGGATTGGAATGAAAACTGCCCTTTTCCAGTCCTGTGGCCAATGCTAAGTTTTCCAAATTTGCTGGTATATTGAGTGCAACACTTTCACAGCATCATCTTCCAGGATTTGAAAGAGCTCAACTGGAATTCCATCACCTCCACTACCTTTGTTCGTAGTGATGCTTTCTAAGGCCCACTTGACTTCACATTCCAGGATGTTTGGCTCTAGGTGGGTGATCACACCATCGTGATTATCTGGGTCATGAAGATCTTTTTTTACAGTTCTTCTGTGTATTCTTGCCACCTCTTCTTAATATCTTATGTTATTGTTAGGTCCATACCATTTCTGTCCTTTATTGAGCCCATCTTTGCATGAAATGTTCCCTCGATATCTCTAATTTTCTTGAAGAGATCTCTAGTCTTTCCCATTCTGTTGTTTTCCTCTATTTCTTTGCATTGATCTCTGAGGAAGGCTCTCTTATCTCTCCTTGCTATTCTTTGGAACTCTGCATTCAGATGCTTATATCTTTCCTTTTCTCCTTTGCTTTCCACTTCTCTTCTTTTCAGAGCTATTTGTAAGGCCTCCTCAGACCTTTTGCTTTTTTGCATTTCTTTTCCATGGGGATGGTCTTGATCCTTGTCTCCTGTACAATGTCACGTACCTCCATCCATAGTTCATCAGGTACTCTATCTATCAGATCTAGTCCCTTAAATTTATATCTCACTTCTACTGTATAATCATAAGGGCTTTGGTTTAGGTCATACCTGAATGGTCTAGTGGTTTTCCCCACTTTTTCAATTTAAATCTGAATTTGGCAATAAGGAGTTCATGGTCTGAGCCACAGTCAGCTCCTGGTCTTGGTTTTGCTGACTGTATACAGCTTCTCCATCTTTGACTGCAAAGAATATAATCAATCTGATTTCAGTGTTGACCATCTGGTGATGTCCATGTGTAGAGTCTTCTCATGTGTTGTTGGAAGAGGGTGTTTGCTATGACCAGTGCATTGTCTTGGCAAAACTCTATTAGCCTTTGCCCTGCTTCATTCTGTATTCCAAGGCCAAATTTGCCTGTTACTCCAGGTGTTTCCTGACTTCCTACTTTTGCATTCCAGTCCCCTATAATGAAAAAGGACATCTTTTTTGGGTGTTAGTTCTAAAAGGTCTTGTAGGTCTTCATAGAACTGTTCAACTTCAGCTTCTTCAGTGTTACTGGTTGGGGTATAGGCTTAGATTACCGTGATATTGAATGATTTGCCTTGGAAACGAACAGAGATCATTCTGTCGCTTTTGAGATTGCATCCAAGTACTGCATTTCAGACTCTTTTGTTGACCATGATGACTACTCCATTTCTTCTAAGGGATTCCTGCCTGCAGTAGTAGATATAATGGTCATCTGAGTTAAATTCACCCATTCCAGTCCATTTTAATTCACTGATTCCTAGAATGTTGACATTCACTCTTGCCATCTCCTGTTTGACCACTTCCAATTTGTGTTGATTCATGGACCTGACATTCCAGGTTCCTATGCAATATTGCTCTTTACAGCTTGGGACCTTGCTTCTGTCACCAGTCACATCCACTACTGGGTATTGTTTTTGCTTTGGCTCCATCCTTTCATTCTTTCTGGAGTTTTCTCCACTGATCTCCAGTAGCATATTGGGCACTGACAGACCCAGGGAATTCCCCTTTCAGTATCCTATCATTTTTCCTTTTCATACTGTTCATTGGGTTCTCAAGGCAATAATACTGACGTGGTTTGTCCTTCCCTTCTCCTGTGGACCACATTCAGTCAGACCTCTCCACCATGACCCTCCCATCTTGGGTGGCCCCACATGGCATGGCTTAGTTTCACTGAGTTAGACAAGTCTATGGTCCATGTGATCAGATTGGCTAGTTTTCTGTGAGTATGGTTTCAGTGTGTCTGCCATCTGATGCCCTCTCGCAACACCTATCATCTTACTTGGGTTTTTCTTACCTTGGACATGGGGTATCTCTTCAAGGCTGCTCCAGCAAAGTGCATTTGTTAGACTCCCTTAAACATTACAGAGAATAAATGATAATAAGATCTTCTGTATATCTTCCATCAGAAGAGAGACAGTTCAGTTCAGTTCAGTTGCTCAGTCACGTTTGACTCTTTTGGGCCCCATGGACTGTAGCACACCAGGCTTCCCTGTCCATCACCAACTCCAGGGTTTACTCAAACTTATGTGCATTGAGTTGGTGATTCCATCCAACCATCTCATCCTCTGTCATCCCTTTCTCCTCCCACCTTCAATCTTTCCCAGGATTAGGGTCTTTTCAAATGAGTCAGTTCTTCACATCAAGTGGCCAAAGTATTGGAGTTTCAGCTTCAGCATCATTCTTTCCAATGAATATTCAGAACTCATTTCTTTAGGATAGACTAGTTGGATCTTCTTGCAGTCCAAGGGACTCTCAAGAGTCTTCACCAACATCACAGTTCAAAAATATCAATTCTTCAGTGCTCAGCTTTCTTTATAGTTCAACTTCGCATCCATACATGACTACTGGAAAAACCATAGCTTTGACTAGATGGACCTTTGTCGGCAAAGTAATGTCTATAACTTTTAATATGCTGTATAGCTTGGTCATAGCTTTTATTCCAAGGAGTAAGTGTCTCTTTATTTCATGGCTTCAGTCACCATCTGCAGTGATTTTGGAGCCCCCCAAAATAAAGCCTGTCACTGTCTCCATTGTTTCCCCATCTATTTGCCATGAAGTGATGGGACCAGATAACATGATCTTAATTTTCTGAATGTTGAGCTTTAAACCAACTTTTTCACTCTCCTCTTTCACTTTCATCAAGATCCTCTTTAGTTCTTCACTTTCTGCCATGAGCGGGGTATACATATACATATGTATATGTATACATATATATACGTATCTGAGGTTATTGATATTTCTCCCGGAAATTTTGATTCAAGCTTATGCTTCATGCAACTCAGCATTTTGCATGATGTAATCTGCATATAAGTTAAATAAGCAGGGTGAGAGTATACAGCCTTGATGTACATCTTTCCCGATTTAGAACCAGTCTGTTGTTCCATGTCCAGTTCTAACTGTTGCATCTTGACCTGCATACAGATTTCTCAGAAGGCAGGTCAGGTGGTCTGTATTTCCATATCCTGAAGAATTTCCCACAGTTTTGTGTGATCCACATAGTCAAAGGCTTCGGTGTAGTCAATAAATCAGAAGTAAATGCTCTTCTGGAAATCTCTCACTTTCTTGATGATCCAGCGGACATCGGGAATTTGATCTCTGGTTCTTCTGTGTTTTCTAAATCCAGCTTGAACATCTGGGTGTTCATGGTTCATGAACTGTTGAAGCATGGCTTGGAGAATTTTGAGCATTACTTTGCTAGCGTGTGAGATGAGTACAACTGTGCAGTAGTTCAAATATTCTTTTGACATTGTCTTTCTTTGGGACTGGATTGAAAACTGACCTTTTCCAGTCCTGTGGCCACTGCTGAGTTTTCCAAATTTGCTGGCATATTGAATGCAGCACTTTCACAGCATCATCTTTCAGGATTTGAAATAGCTCAACCGAATTCCATCACCTCACTAACTTTGTTCGTAGTGATGCTTCCTAAGGCCCACTTGACTTCGCATTACAGGATGTCTGGCTCTAGGTGGGTGATCACACCATCGTGGTTATCTGGGTCATGAAGATCTCTTTTGTATAGTTCTTCTGTGTATTCTTGACACCTCTTTTTAATATCTTCTGGTTCAGTTAAGTCCATATCATTTCTGTCCTTTATTGTGCCCATCTTTGCATGACATGTTCTCTTGGTATCTCTAATTTTCTTGAAGAGCTCTCTAGTCTTTTCCATTCTATTGTTTTTCTCTATTTCTTTGCAATATCACTGAGGAAGGCTTTCTTATCTCTCCTTGCTATGCTTTGGAACTCTGCATTCAAATGGGTATATCTTACCTTTTATCCTTTGTCTTTAACTTCTCTTCTTTTCTCAGCTATTTGTAAGGCCTCCTCAGACAACCATTTCACCTTTTTGCATTCCTTTTTCTTGGGGATGGTCTTGATCACTGCCTCCTGTACAATGTCATGAACCTCTGTCCATAGTTCATCAGGCACTCTATCAGATCTGATCCCTTGAATCTACTTCTCACTTTAACTGTATAATCATAAGGGATTTGATTTAGGTCATACATGAATGGTCTAGTGGTTTTCCCTACTTTCTTCAATTTATGTCTGAATTTGGCAGTAAGGAATTTATGATCTGAGCCAAACTCAGCTCCCAGTCTAGTTTTTGCTGACTGGATAGGGCATCTCCATCTTTGGCTGCAAAGAATATAATCAATCTGATTTTAGTATTGACCATCTGGTGATGTCCATGTGTAGAGTCTTCTCTTGTGTTGTTAGAAGAGGGTGTTTGCTATGACCAGTGTGTTCTCATGACAAAACTCTATTAGCCTTTGACCTGCTTCATTTTGTACTCCTAGGCCAAATTTGCCTGTTACTCCAGGTATATAATGATTTCCTACTTTTGCATTCCAGTCCCCTATAATGAAAAGGATATCTTTTTTGGGTGTTAGTTCTAGAAGTTCTTGTAGGTCTTCATAGAATTGTTCAACGTCAGCTTCTTCAGCATTACTGGTTGGGGGATAGACTGGGATTACTCTATTGAATGGTTTCCCTTAGAAAAGCGATCATTCTGTCGTTTTTGAGATTGCATCCAAGGACTGCATTCTGGACTCTTGTTGACTAGGATGGTTACTCCATTTCTTCTAAGGTATTCTTGCCCACAGTAGTAGATATAATGGTCATCTGAGTTCAGTTCAGCCATTCCAGTCCATTTTAGTTCACTGATTTCTCAGATGTCGATGGTTACTCTTGCCATCTCCTGTTTGACCACTTCCATTTGCCTTGATTCATGGACCTAACATTCCAGATTCCTATGCAATATTGCTGTTTTCGGCATTGGACTTTACTTCCATCACCTGTCACATCCACAGCTAAGTGTTGTTTTTGCTTTGTCTTTGTCTCTTCATTCTTTCTGGAGTCATTTTCCCACTGATCTCTAGTAGCATACTGGGCCCCTACCAACCTGGGGAGTTCATCTTTCAGTGTCATATCTTTTTGCCTTTTCTTACTTTTCATGGGGTTCTCAAGGCAAGAATACTGAAGTGGTTTGCCATTACCTTGTCCAATGGAGCATGTTTTGTCAGAATTCTCAACCGTGACCCATCCATCGTGGTTGGCCCTACCTGGCATGGCTCATAGTTGCATTGAGTTAGACAAGGCTGTGGTCTATGTGGTCAGTTTGGTTAGTTTTCTGTGATTGTGCTTTTCATTTAGTCTGCCCTCTGATGGATAAGGATAAGAATCTTATGGAAGCTTCCTGATGGGAGAGACTGACTGAAAGGGAAACTGGGTCCTTGTTATGACAGGCACAGCCATGCTCAGTGAATCTTTAATCCAATTTTCTGTTGAGGGGCAGGGCTGTGTTCCCTTACTGTTGGGGCTTCCCTGGTAAAGGCTCAGCTGGTAAAAAATCCAATTGCAATGCGGGAGACCTGGGTTAGATCCCTGGGTTGGAAAGATCCCCTGGAGAAGGGAAAGGCTACCCACTCCAGTATTCTGGCCTGGAGAATTCCACAGACTGTATAGTCCATGGGGTTTCAAAGAGTCAAACACAGAAGATAAACTCTATTCTTATCTAAGAAGAGAGATAACATTTTGCTAGGTAGAACATACCTCTCTCCCAGAACTTACTTTACAAATAGATTTACCTCATATGCTGAATTACTAAGCAAACTTAACTAAGTGGGTCAAATCTAAATTATAAATTTACTTAACTCCTTACATTTAAAAGTCTGTGTTATATGCTTAGAACAAATACAAAGCACATATTAGTATTTGTTAAACAGATAAACAGGGCTTCCCTGGTGCCTCAGTGGTAAAGAATATGTGTGTGTTAAGTCACTTCAGTCATATCAACTCTTTGTGACCCCATGGACTGCAGCCCTCCAGGCTCCTCTCTCCATCGGACTTTCCAGGTAAGAAAACTAGAGTGGATTGCCATGCCGTTCTCCAGGTGATCTTCCTGCCCCAAGGATTGAACCCACATCTCTTATTTCTCCTGCATTGGCAGGTGGGTTCTCATCATTAGTGTCATCTGGACACAACTTAGTAACAACAACAACAAAACAGTTAGACTGTTATAATAATATACACAGTAAGAAAGAACTTTGGGCAATAAAATATTCAGATATATCTAAATAGCTAGCCTGTATTGCATGTAGACGGAGAAGGAAATGGCAACCCACTCCAGTGTTCTTGCCTGGAGAATCCGTGGGACGGGGGAGCCTGGTGGGCTGCCATCTATGGGGTTGCACAGAGTCGGACATGACTGAAGCGACTTAGGAGCAGCAGCAGCAGCAATGCATATAGATATCTTTATAATTGATACTCTAATAAAAAATACTTTGTAATATGTTTTCTCTGGTTTCCATGACTAAGGAAATTCCTTTGTTGCTGTTGTTTAGTCGCCTAGTCATGTCTGACACTTTTGCAACCCCACAGACTTTAGCAGGCCAGGCTCCTCTCTCCATGGAATTTCCCAGGCAAGAATACTGGAGTGGGTTGACATTTCCTTCTCCAGAAAATCTTCCCAGTCCATAGATGGAACCCATTATCTCCTGCATTGGCATGCAGATTCTTTAGCCACCTGGGATTTCCAGTGAAATTCTTTAAATCTGCATTACTTAATTGCTTTAAAGGTTTTAACTGTTTATTTGATATTTGTTAAAATGTTTGATGGAGAAGGAAATGACAATCCACTCCAGTATTTCTTGTTTGGAGAATTCCACAGACAAGTCTGGTGGGCTACAGTCCATTGGGTCACAAAGAGTCAGACATGACTAAGTGACTAACTTTCACTTTCACTTTCAAAATGTTTGAGGTATGAGGGAACTAGGAATCCTGAAATCTATCTGAAATCATTCACTCAATTATTTAACAAGTTATTTTTGAGCAATTCACCAATTTATTTAACAAATATTTATTCTTGAATGACTGCTTTGTAATAGGAACTGTTCTAGATGCTCATAGTACTTCAAGGACAGACAAAGTGAAGAAAACAGCCACCTATCAAAAAACAATTAGACGCGATAATGTCAGAACATGAAGAGTGCTGAGAAGGAAGATAAATCAGGTTAAGAGGATCAGAGTGTGACTAGGGAAGAAGGGACTAAGATGAGCAAAGGAAATCTCCCCAAGGTCCTGAAGTTTGAGTCCAGACCTCAGTGAAATTGGGGATAAAGCCCTGAGATATTCTGATCAGAGTTCCCTGGCAGAGGGACTTATAAGTTACAAATGCTCTGGGGTAGGTAGGATCTGGGTATGTGGAAGGAGTAGTATACATGTCTCCACTTCCCCCCACCCCCCACAAGTTTCTCTCACTAAATCATCCTCTTGAGAAAGTCCCATGGAAATATAGAAACATCACATGACACACACTTCAAACCCTAAACAAAAGGTGTCAGATTTAGAAAACTTTTGTTATTGCACCTCTCATTTCACTCTTGTTTGGTTTTACCAATAAAAGGAAATAATTCCATTTATATTTATGCTCTTCTATTTATGCTATAAATGTGGTTCTATAAATTCTTTTATTCAAATTAACTGCAAAAGAGCTGTTTAGTTGTGCCTTAGAATTTGTTAAAATATTATAATACCAATTAAATATTTAAGAAAAACCTTATGTTTGTGGTAACTCAGTTTTATATAAATAATACTAGAAAAATAGGTCAATAATACTATCCACAGTAATTCTGAATCTGTGACATGACCTTACTCCTATATCCACCTATGTGATCACGGACGCCCTATAGAAATCCGTCAATTAGTAAAAATAGCTTTATGATTTTCTGTAAATATCACTGAGGAACAGCAATTTCCTTTCAGAATAGTTGATTTTCCTAATAATCCAGGTGTAATGATTGAGCTGATACCACTTCCCCGTGTTTATTAATAATAATTGAAGCTATTCCCATATTTGTTAATACAAGTTAATAACATATTCCCATATATTTAAGGATGCTTGAATAACTCACAGTTAAGTCTGAACAAAAAGGTTAAATAAGAAAAGTCCTGTAAAGCAGCAAACAAAAATCTCTCTAATACTGCTATAGTTGCAGTAGTGTTTGATAGTAGAAAACTGAATGCAATATTAAGAAATAGATCCATAAAACAAAGGTTAGAATTTTCCATTTATTGTTTTATCTAAGCTCCCGCCACTTTGGTCCTTCTTTGTCTTCCTTTCTTCTTTCCTAACTCTTTCTCTTTCTTTTTACTTCCCTAAAACCAGAACAAATGACTTTTTGTGTGTTGCCAAAAACTTTATGCAATAGAATTAAATGTCTAATTTCAGATGTAGAAGAACTTGATGGAAATCATAAGCAAAAATGTTTGTATTGAATGAAAAACAGGCTACTCTTCCAGGCTGCTTAGATCTTATATCTATCCATTGTACTAGAATTTCACATCTCAAATTTTTAGAAAATTTCCAAATTCAGAAACAGGCTGATACATAAAGGTATTTTCTCAAGATCACCTGTAATCTGGGACTGTGAGTAGCTTTCACGCCTTATAAGGGAATAATTAATAAATTAGAATATAACTAGAAAGAATTACTATACATTATTAAGCAGCATTTTACAAAGTTTCCAATGAAACTGCCTGAACACTGAGAAAGTGAAAGTGAAAGGCGCTCATTTGTGTCTGACTCTCTGCAACTCCACGGGCTATAAAATCCATGGAATTCTCCAGGCCAGAATACTGGGGTGGGTAGCCTTTCCCTTCTCCAGGGGAAGAGAGCCTTTCCCAACCCAGGGATCGGACCCAGGTCTCCCACATTGCAGGCAGATTCTTTACCAGCTGAGCCACAAGGGAAGCCCAAGTATACGGGAGTGGGTAGCCTATCCCTTCAATGGTCAATGAATATAGAAACACATATTAAACATGAATTCAACTCAATAAAAACATAGTGAACGTAAAACCTATAGATTATATGCATCTTGAGTTATACCAACTAATCACAAATTATAGAGCATTTTAGATCTCAATTTAAGTAATTACGATAAGACAACCAGGAAAATGTAAATAAGTACTGATTGTTGGGTCCCTGATGTCATTAAGGAGTCATATTTTTCTTATGTGATAATGAGAGTGTGTCCATTTTTTTTTTTAATTTCATTTCCTGTCTTTTAGTGGTAAATACCAAAGTGTACATAACATGATATAAAGTCTTAAGATTTGTTTCAAAATAATGCAGGTGGCAAGCAAGTGTGCAGGAGCAGAGATGAAATAAAAATGGCCATGTGTTTATAATCCTTGAGGCTTGGTGATGGGTACATAAAACTTCATTTTACTTTTCTGTTTGTACATTTTGAGAAGTTGTACAAAACAATGTTTTGAAAGTATAGAATCAATGTAAATAAACTGAGCAAAATGTTAATAATGCATATTCCATGTTAGAATAACAGTTTTTTTATATTGTTTCTCAATTTTATAATTTTTATCTACTGAAAATATATTTATTCCAAAGAGAAATAAAAATATGTGTCATTTAAATATATATGTATCCTTCCTTGAAAACTTTTACTAATCAAATGAAATGCAACTATGAATAATAAGTTAAATCTAGAGAATTTTTGTTGTCATTTTATTTAAGAATATAAAGACTGAGATACACATGAAAAGTTCTACCTGACCCAACTTACCAGTTAACTTTAGTACAAATACAGCTTTCTTTTGATAGTAAATAATTTTAAAACATGAAATGTGTAAATAGTTAAAGGACTCTTTAATTTTAATTTCTGAAAAGCAATCAATGTATTTGAGGGTAATGAATAATAAGCTCCCCTTTCATAATAAGTATTTTATCCTGAACAATTCTGATGAAGTATCCGATATCAAATATTAAATAACATGTTGAAGAAAGTACTATTATATATCATAGCTACTGATTCTTAGCTTTATATATATATATATCTCCATGGAGTTTTTCCAGGAGTAAGAGGGAACAATACTCAATTTGATTATATTTCTGAATCTTTCCATATCTACATAAAAACTCAGAACAATGACTAAATTATAAAAACATTAGATATTCATGACTTCAGAAGGTAATTACTATTCATTCACTGGTTTAAAAGTTCACATAAATATATCTCATAGTAGAGTAAAATAAGTTTCTATTTTCTCATCTGTGAAACAATATGACAGGCTCTATCAATCACTATTTACTGGTAGACTAGGCAGAATGGGGATCTCTCCCAGAATTTATATAAGATTCCTTGAAGCAAGAAATACCAAAGGAATGATAAAAACATAATGAATTGTATGAAGAAAAGATCAATGGAGTTGTTAGGAGAAGATGCGGGGAATACTTTGAGACTTAAACTATGAGCAAGAAAGACCAATATAGCAATTAATAACCATAGATTCTGGATTTATTAGTGACCCAAACTTCCTGATCAGCATCCAGAATCTATGTCCATGGCAGGTAGCTGAAGAGAGGGGTATATTTAGTCTGCCAGAATATAGTTTTCCAAAATAATGGACTAAAACATAGGGCACTGGCAATAGTGGGGGTCATACAGTTATAAAAATGACCTTGACTTTTGCCCACTTATAAGAAAGATCACATCCAGTTTGGGTTCTATTTAGCTAGCACTAATAATGGATATTCACAGGAGCCCAGCAGACAACATCACGTTTCAACTTGTCAGTGAATCAAGTCTAGGCATTTAGAAGAACTGCTATGAATCGAGGGCCCTGGTTAGTCAGCAGCTATTTTAAGCTGTGAAGTGGAGGATAAAATTTCCCCCAAAGGTATAGTTACCTCTTTTCAGATAAAGCCAAGATGTCACTCCTGCCTGGATGGCTGAGTTCTTCAATACGTTATTTCCACTTGATAAGTGAAACTTTCAGTCTTCCCATATTGTTAGTTACTAAAGCCTAAGTTCCCCTACCTCAAAATAGGACCATCAAGCCACAGAGTCACAAGGTTTCTATGGATCAGGCATTCATTTTCATCAGTGGTCTAGCTGCAAACTAATAGCTGCTTTTAAAAGGATGTAGATGGTGGCCGTGTCTAGAAGATGATGAGTTCAGAATTCTAAGGCAAAACTTCAGGTATACAACACCAAGAGGCAAAAGCATCAGCCACCAAGACTTACAGTCTAAAGGGGTCACTAGGATCATGGGATTGAAAAGTACTAGAACTTTTCTACATGTAACTTTTTATGATTGGGAAGATTCCCTCTGGGCCTTAAGAAATGACATATTACAGGCAAACTCTTTTATTACATACATATGTAGAAGCAACAAACACACTATGTTGAATTGGTCCAAAGGTCCCTTAACACAAGGCCATGTTAGATTCCTTCCTTTATTGTGGATCCTGACACTGATCAGCTGCATGTGGATGACTCATGATACCAGTGAGACTAGGCAGTATGGTGCCTTGGTCACCTGTATCCAAATAAGCCATACAAATTTTCTTACCTGACCAAAGTTCTCAAATATACACGAACAGGTGTTTGCAGTCTTTAGTCTCTCTGGAAAACAGAAAGACTTTGTTCCAATCTCTGCCAATTCTTATTCTTGAGTAAACTGGGATTGAGAGAGATGGTGAGAGGGATCAGGGAGAATGGAGGTGGAGAGCAGCTCCCCATCAGGAAGCAAGACTCATTTATCAATACTTTCAGTTTTGAGCAGTGTGTTGGTTGTTTGCTAATCACTCAAAGTTCCCATGTTTTTGGCCAGTCTAGTGATCTATATTAGATAGCAAGATCCTTAGTTTGAAATTATCTTTTTCACCAATGAGACCCGTTAATGCAGCAGCCACAGATACATTCATTGCCTTTCAGCTAGAACCATGGGGATTTCTGTATTAAATTCATGATAATGCACTTTCTTCTACCTGATCAATTCACCCTTTGGACAGTATACCTCAGTACTATTTCCTGCTTTCTAGGCTCTAACCATTCATCAACAGCAAAAGATAGCCCCTTAATCTTTCTTCTTGCCCACTATTTGGATAAAAGCATTTGCTCCTAGATCCTAGGAATTGGTCTCAAACCATTAAACCCAGCTCATAGAGGCTGTGGCCTTGAAATTTTAGAAACACATATCTCTATTCTTATCCCATTCTCACTGCCTATTCGCAGAAGTTCCTGTAGTCTGAATACTTAAATTCCTTTGTCAGTTACATGCATTAGAAATCAGTCTGTTCTTTAATTTTTTTTCTCTCTGTATTGTTCACAATGGGGTAAATTTATTCATTTTTTTAGCCTATCCTATCTCTTAGAGTATATTTTTTAATTTATTGGTAAATATTTTACCAAAATTCCAGCAAATTCTCAGGTATTATCTTTCTAAATATTGCTTCTTTGCAATTATTTCCATTGTTTTCTTCTGGAACTCCTACTCAACATATGATGAAACTTCTCAATTTATTCTCCATTTCCCTTATCTATTCTTTCAAAAAGTATATATTTTTTATTTATCTATGGTTTTTGTGTTGATTAAATTAATCACTATTTTTAACTCATTCTCTTTTCATGTTCAGTATACGTAGTCTCGGAGAAGGCAATGGCACCCCACTCCAGTGCTCTTGCCTGGAGAATCCCATGGACGGGGCCTGGTAGGCTGTAGTCCGTGGGGTCGCTAAGAGTCAGACACGACTGAGTGACTTCACTTTCACTTTTCAGTTTCATGCATTGGAGAAGGAAATGGCAACCCACTCCAGTGATCTTGTCTGGAGAATCCCAGGGATGAGGGAGCCTGGTGGGCTGCCGTCTATGGGGTCACACAGAGTCGGACACGACTGAAGCTACTTAGCAGCAGCATACCTAGCCTACTTTTTTTAATGACATTTTTGCTACTTGTTAAACATTCATTATTTTTATTTTTCATATTTTCATATATAATTTTACTATATAATTTCTTTTCATGCATTGTATATAATTTTAAAAGATATTTTGCCTTTACTTTTTATTTATAAAATATTGACAGTTGTACAAAATGTATTTTGCAAGGATAAAACCATGTTCTATTGTGTTTTTTTCAATATAAGCTTGCATTTTTTTTGGGTCATTTTTACCTATTTCATTCCCTCTCTCACTCGTTCAAGTATCCTCACAGATTCCTTTCAAGTGGTCCTATTATTTCTTTCATTCTGTGATCCCTTTCTCATCTTCCAATCCATAGCAATGTTTCAAAAGGATAGTTTGAGTTTCACATCCCCTGGTGATATTGGTGTTTGAATCTAGTTCTGAAATAATCAGGTAACTTGACAGAGTTCTTACTTACCTGACAGAATCTGCGCCTTTCTGTTTACCTAGGATCACAACTTTCAAATAAACCAAAGCCTCCAATAGTAATGGAGAAGGAAATGGCAACCCACTCCAGTATTCTTGCTTGGAGAATCCTGTGTACAGAGGAGCCTGGTGGGCTGCTGTCCATAAGGTTCCATAGAGTCAGACATGACTGAAGCAACTTAGCATGCTCGCATGCATTGGAAAAGGAAATGGCAAGCCACTCCAGTGTTCTTGCCTGGAGAATCCCAGGGACGGGGGAGCCTGGTGGGCTTCCATCTATGGGGTTGCACAGAGTCAGACATGACTGAAGCGACTTAGGAGCAGCAGCAGCCAGAAGTTTAATGCTGCTTTCACAATGAACCACATCCAAGGTTCTGGTTTCAAGCAGTAAATATGTCTTTACACTTAGATTTCACACAAAGTACTCTTGTATTGTTGATCCTGTTCATGATGCCAATTGTCTTGTTGTTCACACTGTTTGCTGAACGCAGGGTAGGCAAGGCATGAACTAAGAGGCTGGAAGAAGACGTGAGGAGCCATAGGAACTGCAGGCATGTCTATTCTCTCCTGGCTGGCACAGAAGCCATAACACAGCCTCTATCCTGGCTGACACAGCAGCTTTAGAAGCAGCCATAACATAGCCATTATATAACCTCATATACCACAACCATGATGTGGCTCCAATGTAGTAGCCCCAATGCAGCAGCAGCCAGGGCTTTCATGGTGAAGCTCATACAGGCATACTGCACAAAGTAGCCCATGACCAAGCAAATACCTTGTGATGCACATGTGCAATGCTATAAGTAATCTCAGCTGTTACATAACTGTGCAAAGTCATTGTTACAGAACATGGGGTGAGAGCGCATGAGAGCATGGGGTGAGAGTGTCTGACTGGCAACATCTTGTTGATTTCCTCACAATTTTTAATCAATGGATAATTCTAGACCAACAAGCTCTACTTATGCATCAGGGCCCTGGGGTTGATAGCTTTAGCTGGGTTTATTCTGCTTATTTTGCATGGATTTTTGTTTTGGGTATTAATCAAGGAGGAGGCTTAATTAGTTTTGGGGTCTTAGAGGAGTCTTCAAAGCCTGATATTTCTACATCATCTTGACAAGAAATAAAGGAGTAGGGTTTTTTTCCCTAAATTTATTATAATATACATTCTTTCTGGCAAGATGGTTCAAAGAGGTAAAGATAGCAAATAGTAACCTAAGAGGGAAAATGAGGAAAATTGTATGGAAACCAGTGGCAAAGAATGCTTCAGAGTAGGAAGTTGAATAAATAGCTTTTTACAGATCAAATAAGACAAAGCCTGACAAATATCTATGGGATTTAGCAACTTGGCAACATTAATAAGAGCAATTTTTGATGACATGTTTGCTCAAAAACAATTATTGGTGAGATATGAGATGCACTGTACAACCAAATAAAGAAGGAAAGGTAAAGATGATAAGGACGTTTGCCTCAGAGGGTAACTTGAAACATTGGGTGACTGCTGAAATATATTTTTCTTAATGAGAAATCATGGTCCTTTAAAAACACAAATGTAAATTGATCAGAAGTGAAAGGCTTAGATGTCTAAAGCAGAGAAAGAAACTTAGATCTAAAAATTCCTGAACACACAAGCTAGAATGGAAAAGAAAGATGGAAAGATAATCCTTGAGAAGGACCAATCTCTCCATCAAACCCACAAGAGGACAAAACAGCTGTTAATGAGCAGTGCTTGTAAATTTGATGATCAGCATTGAGGTAGGACATTCTTATCTAATGATACTATTTCTCTTAGAAGCAGGAGAGCAGGTTTTCTGTTTAAGTTGGAGAGGGACTGGTAGACTTGAGAAGCAGAAAGAAACTTTAAGAACAGTGTTGTAGAATGTAAGAGAATGTGGTAACTACAAAGAGTGTGTAGCAGTTGTGACAGAATTGACAGCTCATTTGGGATTACTATCAGTTATAGAGGCTCCACTTTTCATGATGGGTTGATTTTCTCCAGCTGAGTTTATTTTTCTGAGTCAGGCCCAGTGGAGAAGATAATGACACAAATACAGGGTCAAGTTTTCTGTAAAACAACAGAGGAAAAATAAATTCAGTACTAGAGAAGAATGTCTGTGACAATAAAAGAGAGAAACTAAGCTGGATATGGAGAAATACAATGAAGGAAATAACTGATATATGAAAAACAAATAGATGATTAATCAACTCATAGGTTCGAGAGGGTCAAAATCAAGTGTAATGGGGTCAAATTTATCTAAAAGTAAGAGGAAAGGAGTTAAATTTCTGAATTACTGATCTAAGAGTTAGTGTACTTTGAGTCACAATAATGATTGTGATGCAATTGTGTCCAAGGGGACACAAAAAGTTGGACACGACTGAGTGACTAAGTACAGCACATAGGCATATATAAAACGTGGCTAAAAGGCTCCTGGAAATGAACAATTCAAGAAGTCTGGGTCCGTGGTGATGAATGGGTCATCTATAAAGACATTGAAGACATAAAGACATAAAAACAAAACAAAAAAAAACAAGACAAAAAGAATTTATATAAAGACATAAAATCAACTATCTTAAAGTGATCCAGTGGTTAAAGTTAACAGTGGATGAGTAACTGTGATTAAGAAGTGGGTGGAGGATAACTTAAAAAAGAGAAGGAAGAGTATATCCAGGAACATGCACCTCAGAGAAGCATGGCTTTCCTGGAGCTTAGAGAATTCATGAACTGGGAACAGCAATAAGGAGAGTGGTATTGGGTATTGAGGTATTCAATTATATTCTGGTTTTTCTTTTTCTGAGCACATAGTTGACTATACTCCTTTCTTGCCACAAGGTTGAGCATACTCAAATGCTACTTTGGTTAATGGAATAAAAGGAGAATCAGTATGCTCTCATTTCTAAGAAGAAACTTTTAAGAGACAGTGTCCAGTTCACCATGTTCCCACTCTTTGCCTGATGTGATCAATCAGCAATGCTCACATGGCAGTGGCCCCATCAGCTTGGCTTCTAATGAGAAAATATGGAGCAGAATATTCAGCTGGCATTTAATCCATACATAGTTGAAGTGAGAAACAATTTCTGTAGGTAAAAACTGCAGACATTTGTGTTTAGCTCGTGATGCCTGATCCAGTCTTTCTTATCAATCTGACCCAGCCTTTTGTACTGGAGCACCAAAGAACTGAGTCTTTCAATTTGTGGTGCAGAGGACTCTTGAGAGTCTCTTGGGCAGCAAGGAGATCAAACCAATCAATCCTAAAGGAAATGAACCCCAAATATTTACTGGAAGGACTGATGCTAAATCTGAAGCTCCAATACTGTGGCCACCTGATGAGAAGAGCCAGCTCATTGGAAAAGACCCTGATTCTGGGAAAAATGAAGGGCAGGAGGAGAATGGGGTGACGGAGGATGAGATGGTTGGATGGCATCACTGACTCAATGGACATGAGTTTCAGCAGATTCTGGGAAAGGGTGAAGGACAGGGAAGGCTGATTTGCTGTAGTCCATGGGGTTGCAAAGAATTTGACATGACTTAGTGACTGAACAACAAAAATAGCCTCTCAAGATAAGTGAGGTGAGACAGAGTAGCCATCATGGACAGGGCTACAGAGAGAGAGCAATTTGAACAGGAGAGAGGCCAAACATTGTAGGAAACAGCCAAGGAAGAATATAGAAATGAAGGAAGATTATTAATGATGGAGGGGTAGGGATACAGAGAATATAATAAATGGCTTGTGAGAAAGGAAACAAGGGGTAACATAGGTCAGAGCAAAGTCAAAATATCCCAGCACATTGTACAGATAAAAATGCAGGAATAATTAAATAGACCAGTTAGTCTTAGAGTGTTTATAACGTCTGATAATAAAATCGTGTGGTACATTTTGTTTAAAAAACCTTTTCATGTTTAAAAAATACACTATTAAGGACACAAATTGCAAGTTTTCATGGTTTTCCACAAAATTCTGACACACACTGCTTGTTTTAGGAGTAGGATCCGGTGCCAACCCTCTCCTCTTCCTTCTCTCTTGTCACAGATGTATTAGGTGAAATAGGCATAAAATTTGACATTTGGATGGTCCTGTCCATAGATTCCAGAGAAGATGTGGACTTTTCCTTATTTGTTTATCCTATTGATAATTTCAATAGGAAGCAGACTGAGTAGAAGAGGCAGTGAGATGTCTGGGTTTATGTTTTCATTCATTTCAGATACTTGCTATCCTTTCTAGCAGAAAAAAAAAAAAAAAAAAAAAACTACTAATGACAGGTAACACTTACTGAAAGCTTATAATACACCTGGCCGTATTCTTAGAGCTTAGGATGTTTTATGTCATTTAATTTTTAGCATGAAGTTTATGCTTTGTTAATATTCTTTTTCAGGTTAAAAAAATAAAATAAAAGTGAGGCTCAGGGACTTAGGCAAGTTGCTCAAAATCAGCCTATGATAATAAATAGAGGGGGATTTGGAAATCTGGCCCGTTGCAGTTATTCTACTGGTTGTAATTTTAAAACATTTTTAATACAAAAATATATTCGATGGACTGATTATCTTTCAACATAGAATGAAAATGTATTAAGGAATAATGAATTGAAGAATAGATTTCACTGAGGATAGCAAATGAAGCCATGATCAAATCTCCACTAAATTATCTAAGTTCGTATTGAACTTTAACCATGAGAAATTGTCCTTGACAACAACACTGAATCTTAATTCATTCAAACAATACCTATTTTTTTACTCAGATATTTTTATTCCTTTAAAATTATTAATATACATATACATATTTTTATACTGCTTGTATAAATTAATAGACATATATACCACATGCCTATAAAATATATGTAAACATGCATGTTTGCCTATGTGTAATTGTACTATTACAACAATTACTTTAAAAAATTATGAAGGTCAAGTTTACTTGTCTTAAAAAACACTTAAACAATACACCATGACTTATACAGAGACAAAAAGAGAACACATCAAAACATTAGTATTATTTGTATGCATATTACATATTCTGTTTTAATTAGAAAATTCAACCTTGCCTGCTATGACAAACTACAACATAAATAATTTATGTAAAGAGATGCATGGGAATGAATCTGTCTACCTTAGCAAATACATAAAAGCAACGTCATTTACTTCAGGTCTTAGAATGACCAAGTACTGCCTGGCAACAAGATTCATCATAATTCAAAAAAATTCTTTAAACCGTGAAAGATTGATTTGAAAACAGAAGGACACTAGTTGTTTGGTTACTATGGCTTTTCCTGGCAGGAATCCAGGTATTACAACTGCACAGCCTTACAAACAGCATAGGAATTGACTGTTTTAACAAAGGGTCTCAGCTGGGTCATGAGTGGTGCACATTAATTCTCACTGTGCATTGATGAGCTCTCTTTGAACTTTGCCAAGGTTTAAACAATGATGACAGGCCTCTGGCACTGTCCGAAAAGATGGGCCTTGAACTATACTTCAAGAATGAAGCTTTTCGTTTGTTTTTGTAGGAAACCACATTTTGGTCATTTAGACCAGTTATCAGTTTTCATTAGATCTAGAGTCTTAAGGAAACTTGAAAGTATCAGAAAAGAATTTTTTGCCACATCCATCTTCTAAAGCAAAGAACCTAATGTTGTTTTTAAATTAATCCTTAAAGGTTATATATTTAAATCCCATGGTAAGAAAAGTGTCTGCAAACCTTTTAATGGTATGATAATAAGATGAAATGTATAGATGGAATCAAATGAAATCTGTGGCATTTCATTTTATGTGGTATTTCATTTTAATGTATAAAAATACCAATTTTATGTTTCAACCTAATATTGCTAGTTACATAATTAATTGATTTGCCTAAGCATTTTTTCCTTACATTTTGACTTCTAAATACTGACACCTGATTACATTTTTATTTGTAATGTTGATCCCAAGGTAAGAGATCATTATACCCTATTTTAAAACATTAATTAGCTTTTTTAAGCAAGGAAAATGAAACAAAATAGTTACATGTGTATGTGTGCACACTTGCATATACATATTCCTGCAACTGATTCATCATAATTGTTGACTGATAGATGTTGTTGACTAGTGAATAATATTTTAGGAGAAAGTGATAATAAATAATTTATACTGATTTGTAAACATTGTTTTCTTTTACAATGGTGACTGGTGTTTATACAAAAACATTTCTTGAACACATTTTCTGATTCACAACTCTGATCATGTTAGATCTTTCATGACGCATTCACAATGCCATCTCACCACACACTTTTAACATGCTTCCAATCTTAGATATTCTCTCTTTGCGCTGGATTTACTCCCCAGCCCTCCTGGGTGCATCATGACATCTGATTCTTTAATCAGTCGCTTGTGGTAATTGTACATTCATATCTAGTTTCTGTACCACATTACACATTCTAAAGGGAGGAGTGTGACACACACTGTGACACACAAGTCTATCTCTGTGGCACTGATAGTGACTGGCACACAGAAGAGAAAAAAGCAGCAGTCCTTCAATGAATAAATGAAATAAAACTCCTTTGGGCTTCTTCTTGAATACGTTTATTCTCAATGATATTAACAACATTGCTCTTTCTTATAACTCCTATGGTTTTGTTTAATTAAATATTATGTATTTAATTTTGATGTTTTCTCGTTTGGGAATGGGGTCGGGAAAATGTCATTTCCCAAAGAAATAAAATCGACGATACCGAAATCCAATATACAATGAAAAGGACTAAGTGTTTGTGGAGATATCCCTCCAGTTGCATTTCCAGAAGGATTAAATGATCAGAAGAATAGTTTTAATTCTGAAACTAAAATGAAGGAAATACGAAGCCAGAGATTTTGAGCTGGCATTTGCTGAGTACACTGCCAACTCTATCATCCTCATAGTCTAGCTCTGAGGTAGACTTCAAAGCTAAGAAGCCCAACTTCAAAGATAAGGCCTGGGTCTCAAACAAAATGCGAAATGAAAGATCAGATGTGAGCCTTTTGTATAAAAGCAACATGCCCTAGCACACTCATACTCAGTGGGTCAACTAAAATAAAGACCATGCCAGAGTTTAACCTTTCTAAGGTCCTTGCACAGTTTTGATATTGGCAGCTTGTTAAGCATGCTTGCTAAAATAGCCACTAAAATAATAAAAAGTAAATAAAGGTTGTAACTTTAGACTAATAGAGGAAGAAAGGATTGAGACCAAAGAAAATCCATTCAATCCAAAATAAATCAAGTAAAAAAGAAAAAGGGAGCAAATTTAGATGATAAAAATGAAATTGTCTTGAGAGATTATCATTGTGTCTTAATTACTTATCCATCTAATCAAGAAGCTACCTACTTTTTCTAAGGTTCTTATCATAACACATGCCCTCCTACTATTTCATCTTGTATTACCTGATATATCTGACAATATTTGCTTGAGAAACATTTAAAACTGACATTCCTATGTGCCTACATTTGGGATACAAAGTATTTCAGAATGCTTTTATCTATTACTCTCTAGCTGTGACTAATTTCTCCATTTTTAATTTCTCATAAATTCGACAATCTTACCCCAATTTTTTTTTCCTTTTCAGAAGGAATCTGTGATGATAGGAGAGCTATGGCTTAGAATAAAATCACAGGTATGATGTGAAGTTTATTACACTTCGCTAGTGTACTGAGGTGGAGAAGGAAATGGCAGCCCACTCCAGTGTTCTTGCCTGGAGAATCCCAGGGACGGCGGAGCCTGGTGGGTTGCCGTCTATGGGGTCGCACAGAGTCGGACACGACTGAAGCGACTTGTCGCACAGAGTTGGACACGACTGAAGCAACTTAGCAGCAGCAGCAGCAGTAGCAGTGTACAGAGGAGTAGAGGCAAGACGGACCATTTATACCCATCCATCTATTCTATGAATATTGTTTAACCATCTCTACTCTGTGTGTTGAGTGTTATGGGACGTACCAAGAGGAAGATGAAATCATTCCTGCCTCAGTGAAGGTACTGACACCTGCATGGTGGAAACAAGGCATGCAAGTTGACAGCCAGAATATGAGTGTTGGGGAAATTAATTTGAGGCATATCCCTATTTATAAGTAGTTTTGTAGGTGGAGTTGGTCAAACTGACATGGATGGGAAAATAGGGTTAATTTATTTAAGAAAGCCTCATTAAGAATCTGGCAAAGGACAGGGAAGCCTGGTGTGCTGCAGTCCATGGGGTCACAAAGAGTCATGAATGAGCAACTGGACAACAACATTAAAAATCTATTTTGTCTTAGGCACTGTGTTAAGTCCTAGAGATACAGATTATCCCAAAGCTTATATCATAAACAGAGAGAAAAGCCTGAAGATATATCTATTGAATAACAGAAAGTGACATCAGAGAGAATATTTGGAATCTAAATGTTGCTAAAAAAAATTAATCTCAGGTGAAAGAAAAAACTATAGTGCATCATAAGGTATCAAAGATAATCATTTCTAAAGAGAAGAAAATATAAGGACTAAATATTTTATATTGTCTAATACTAAACAATTGACACATAAAGAAGTATAGATTATACATTTGTACTTGAATACATCCCATATACAATATCTTTGATATTCCAAAATCCAACTTGAATCTTGATTTTAAAAATTTGACCCAAAATATCATCCTAATTAAATATGTGAAAAATAAACTTTTCTCTTCAACGACTTTAGCAAACTGAATGTCCTTGAGGAACCAGAAAACCTTAAATATAATTAAAAATGACTAGGAAATTCTATGGGTGAAGACACATGCTTTAGCATAACACAACATTGGTTAATGTTAGTGTAATTACATACTAACAAATAAATGCATTCTCAATAGGTTGTTCTTAATTAATAAAAATAAACCCATCTGGCAAAGAGATATAGAAATCTTTTGTTAACCCTGTCTTCAAAAGTATTCTTAATCAGATCAGAGTTATCTTAAATTGAATTGTTTTTCAATGCACTTAAATGAACCTGACCAAGTTCATTCTTTTAGTCATGTGTGATGTTATATAAACTAACATCTTTTAGGTAGAACTACATTCTAAAATTAAATTAACTGCAGTGCTAAATATAGTATATTGGAAAAAGCATCTGTCATTTTCTCACAATTTAAGCTTAAAAACTTCCTTGATCCTTCTCCTTCCAGGTAGGATTAGATATATACCCCTCAATTTTCCCAAATATCTTGCAAATATCTCTATTATTGTATTACCTGAAGTATATAAAATGTATTTATGTGTCTATGTCACCTAGGATTCATACTTATCTTTAGTCTTCAGTGGCTAAAATTAGGACAGACTGAAAAATGCGGAGTTACTAGTACTGAATTATATTTTTATTTAGGGCAAAGAGTCGGACATGAGTGAGAGACTAACACTTTCACTTAGGGATATACTGAAGAATATCATTTTTTGGCCATTGCATTATTTCCACTATTCAAGTTTACTTTGAAAAGCAATTCCACATAACTCCTGTGGAAGGAAAATCCAGGCACAGTTAAAAAAATGGTATTTATTCTATTAAGAAAATTCATTCTATGGTTGTATTTTTTAAATTATTTTAACTTTTGTTTAGAACTTTGTTATTGTTTAGATTTGTTTTATGTTCTAAAGAAAAGGTCACCTTAAAAAAAGTCGCATTTATTTAAAATAGAGAACCAACAGGGACCTACTGTATAGCAGATGGTACTCTGCTCAATACTCTGTAATAACCTAAATAGGAAAAGAATTTGAAAAATTATAGATACGTGTATATCTGTAACTGAATCACTTTGCTGTACACCTGAAACAAACACATTGTTAATAAACTATACCCTAATATAAAATAATTTTATATCTGTTTCAGTTACATTTATTCTGCTTTTCTTATAATAGATGCAAGTCAGTGATTATGATTAAATAACACCTTATACCACAGACAAATGAAGTTTTCAGTCTACTGCTTCAACAGTGTCACTGTAAATTCACTCTCTGAGTCAAATATAAACTCCTTATTATTGAATTCAAATAATTCTAGATTTTTGATCTGTTCCTGTGGGCAATTTTCTCCCAGAATACCTTTGCCCTTATTGTTCTACTTTCATTTTTATATAGTACTTACTTGTTTGAGTCATCATCACATCCTCAGTTTCACTTTTTTCATTCTAATCTGTTTTCTCCTGTTCATTTAAGAAGCTTTTAAAAAAAGTTTTCTTTCTTTTTTAAGAAGCTTTTCCTGACTATGTCAAGGAAAAGTTTCGATGCCCGGCAGTGTGAGACTGATTAGCTATGCACTGTTTTGTCAGAGGCAAAATTATATATAGGAGTGTATAGAAGTCTCCATAAATCTATAGGAATCTCTATAATCCCGAGTTAGCTTTTTACTTCTTCTAAAGTTTCTAATTATGTCTTATGGTATTTTTTTCTGATAATATTTATATCTAAAATATTCATTTTACCAAATTTTAAGTATTATAAGTTCAACAATCTTGTTTGAAGAAAGTAGTAATAAAAAGTAGTAAAGTAAAGAAAGTAATAATAAATGGGGGATATTTATTCAATAATATATAGTTACAAAATAAAATAATCCTTAAGACTGGTTTTTACTATAATATTACAACCAAATAGTAAATTGCCAGGAGTTCATTATTAGGGAAATAATTAGGGAAATTTAAAAAATCTTGAGAATACATCAAAATTTTTAATTTGTTTTTAAATTTATATTTAAAAAACACAAATATTTCTAAAGATAATGTCAATGTTACTGCAAAAGTAAACAGAAAAGATAAAATAGAATCATTATATTTAAAAGATACTATAATGCTGTAGTTAACACTCTTTCCCAGGAGAGATATTCAATAAGCAGTTGCTATTAAGTAAGTATCAACTATGGGATAATTTCTTGTGAATAGTAATCTATTATACAGTATAAATCAGACTTGTACTAATCTATGATCTCCTGATTGTGAAGTAACTTCCTCAATAGTTTGTCTCTGAACTACTTAACAGTACATTTCCACTTTCAACAACTTGCTGTTTTAATCACTGAGAAAATAGTTCAGTTACAGAGAACTACATTAGTCCTTCTTAACATGTCATGCACTCTTCCAAGTACTTAGTTCTAATGTCTGAGTTAACAGAAGATTTCTCATTTAAAGTAAAAATCAATTTTTTACACTGCTTTTTTTTTTCCAAAGGAAAATTATTAACTAATATGTCTGACAGAGGATGAGATGGCTGGATGGCATCACTGACTCGATGGACGTGAGTCTGGGTGAAATCCGGGAGTTGGTGATGGACAGGGAGGCCTGGAGTGCTGTGATTCATGGGGTCGCAAAGAGTTAGACATGACTGAACGATGGAACTGAACTGAAGTCTGACTTAGACTATTTGGTTGTATATCTTCATGAAGAGAGTGGAAAGAATTCAGACTTTTACTTAAGTATAAGTCCAACCAGTGTGGACTTAAGTCCATATTGGTAGACTTACTGAACAAACTGCATGTGGTAAAACAACTAAATATGAAAAACAAAAATGTTAAGACTCTTAAATAATAGAATATCTTAATGAGTACCTAAGGAAGGATTTCCCCAACAAAGAAAGGAAAACATCATAACTCTGGGAAAAAATAAGTAAATCAACAAACTCAAACTTTAAAAAGTCTATTCCAAAATTCACACAAACACAAACACATACTTTAAACAAATTAAAAGACAATATTCTAACCAGGAAAAATATTTGCATTATTAGTATACAAAAAGTATAACAAATACTATATATCAAAAAGGAAAGGTGAAGGAAGTAAGTGGGAAAATCAAAGGAGGAGAAACTAACTAAAAAGTCAATCAACATGGAAGGAGTGGGGGAAGAGACTACTAATAGAGGAATTACAAGTTAAAGCAATGGGATTCCTTATCTCCTGACTGTGTTTTAGTCCCTTATTTTTGTCCAATTCTTTGCGATCCCACGGACTGGAATCCACCAAGCTCCTCTGTTCATGAAATTCTCTAGGCAAGAGTATTAGAGTAGGCTGTCATTTCCTGCTCCAAGGGATCTTCCTGACCCAGGGATTGAACCTGAGTCTTCCGCATTGCAGGCAGATTCTTCATCATCTGGGCTTCCTTTGTGGCTCAGGTGGTAAAGAATACTCCTGCAATGGATTCAATCCCTGGGTTGGGCATACCCCTGGAGAAGGGAAAAGCTACCCACTCCAGTATTCTGGCCTGGAGAATTCCATGGACTACAGTCCATGGGGTCACAAAGAGTCTGACATGACTGAGCTACTTTCACTTTCACTTTTCTTTATCATCTGAGCCACCAGGGAAGCCCTGACTGACCAAATTAAAATAGTGTGAATCTCAAGTTAGTGATTTTGCAGAGAAACAGAAACGCATAAACTACTGGTAGAAATGCAAATCGGTAAAACAATTTGGAGAATAGTATTTTCAGTATCTAATGAAATGTAAAACATAGGTAAACTCTGACAATTCCTTTCTTAGTGCATCTCTTAGAGCAGCTCTTGCATAGGTGCTCCAGAAGACAAGACAGCAAGACAAGACATGGCTCTTCTGACAGCATCCATTTTCACAGCATAACACTGGAAATAACTTGAATCTCTCTCCACAGGGACTGGTTAAATAAAAATGGTATGTTCCTAGTATCAAATATTAAAACTATTAAAAATTTATACATAATGACCTGAAAGAATATCAAACAAGAATAACTGCATGTAAGGAGGAATGAGGGAAATGTAATTATATTTTTGTAATTGATTTGGAAATCACTAAATTGACAAATTTTATGGTGAGTATATGAAGAGTCTGTGTGTGTGTGTTAATTGCTCAGTCCTGTCCAACTCTTTGTGACTCCACTGACTGTAGCCCACCAGGCTACTCTGTCCATGGGATTCTCCAGGTAAGAATACTGGAGTGGGTTCCTAAGCCCTTCCCCAGGGGATCTTCCCAACCCAGGGATCAAACCCAGGTCTCCCAAACTCTGGGCAGCTTCTTTACCGTCTGAGCTACCAGGGAAGCCCAGAGTAGATCACACAAAATGCAGGGCTGGATGACTCACAAGCTGGAATCAAGATTTGTGGGAGAAATACCAACAACTTCAAATATGCAGATGATACTACTTTAATGGCAGAAAGTGAATAAAATCACCTTACCTATCTCCTGAGGAATCTGTATACAAGTCAAGAAGCAAAAGTTAGAACAGGACATGGAACAACAGACTGGTTCCAAATAGGGAAAGGAGTACATCAAGGCTGTATATTGTCACCCTGCTTATTTAACTTATATGAAGAGTACACCATGAGAAATGCTGGGCTGGAAGAAGCACAAGCTGGAATCAAGACTGACGGGAGAAATATCAATAACCTCAGATAGGCAGATGACACCACTCTTACGGCAGAAAGCAAAGAACTAAAGAGCCTCTTCATGAAAGTGAAAGAGGAGAAGTGAAAAAGTTGGCTTAAAGCTCAACATTCAGAAAACTAAGATCATGGCATCTGGTCACATTACTTCATGGAAAATAGATGGAGAAACAGTGGAAACAGTGGCTGACTTTATACTTTTGGGCTACAAAATCACTGCAGATGGTGACTACAGCCATGAAATTAAAAGATGCTTACTCCTTGGAAGGAAAGTTATGACCAAACTAGACAGCACATTAAAAAGCAGAGACAGTCCAGGTTCGATGCACGATACTGTATGCTTGGGGCTAGTGCACTGGGGACGACCCAGAGCGATGGTATGGGGAGGGAGGAGGGAGGAGGGTTCAGGATGGGGAACACATGTATACCTGTGGCGGATTCATTTCGGTATTTGGCAAAACTAATACAATTATGTAAAGTTTAAAAATAAAATAAAATTAGAAAAAAAAAAAAAGCCAAAAAAAAAAAATCAATCAATCAATGGGGAAACATTGTAAAAAAATAAAATAAAAATAAATAAATAAATAAAAATAAAAAGCAGAGACATTACTTTGTTGACAAAGGTCTGTCTAGTCAAAGCTATTGTTTCCCAGTAGTCATGTATGGATGTGAGAGTTGGACTGTAAAGAAAGTTGAGCGTCAAAGAATTGATGCTTTTGAACTGTGGTGTTGTAGAAGACTCTTGAGAGTCCCTTGGACTGCAAGGAATCAAACCAGTCCATCCTAAAGGAAACCAGCTCTGAATATTCATGGGAAGGACTGATGCTGAAGCTGAATCTCCAATACTTTGGCCACCTCATGCAAAGAACTGACTCATTGGAAAAGACCCTGATGCTGGGAAAGATTGAAGGCCGGAGGAGAAGGGGATGACAAAGGATGAGATGGTTGGATGGCATCCACCGATTCAATGGACATGAGTTTGAGTAAATTCCAGGAGTCGTTGATGGACAGGGAAGACTGGTGTGCTGCAGTCCATGGGATCGCAAAGAATCAGACATGACTCAGCAACTGAACTGAACTGAACTGACGAAGAACCAAAAAGCTTCTTGAAGGTGAAAGAGGAAAGTGAAAATGATGACTAAAGAGTCCACCAGAAAATTACTAGAAATAATCAATGACTACAGTAAAGTTGCAGGATATAAAATCAACACACAGAAATCCCTTGCATTCCTATACACTAATAATGAGAAAACAGAAAGAGAAATTAAGGAAACAATTCCATTCACCATTGCAACGGAAAGAATAAAATACTTAGGAATATATCTACCTAAAGAAACTAAAGACCTATATATAGAAAACTATAAAACACTGGTGAAAGAAATCAAAGAGGACACTAATAGATGGAGAAATATACCATGTTCATGGATTGGAAGAATCAATATAGTGAAAATGAGTATACTACCCAAAGCAATTTATAGATTCAACGCAATCCCTATCAAGCTACCAACAGTATTCTTCACAGAGCTAGAACAAATAATTTCACAATTTGTATGGAAATACAAAAAACCTCGAATAGCCAAAGCGATCTTGAGAAAGAAGAATGGAACTGGAGGAATCAACCTACCTGACTTCAGGCTCTACTACAAAGCCACAGTTATCAAGACAGTATGGTACTGGCACAAAGACAGAAATATTGATCAATGGAATAAAATAGAAAGCCCAGAGATAAATCCACGCACATATGGACACCTTATCTTCGACAAAGGAGGCAAGAATATACAATGGATTAAAGACAATCTCTTTAACAAGTGGTGCTGGGAAATCTGGTCAACCACTTGTAAAAGAATGAAACTGGACCACTTTCTAACACCATACACAAAAATAAACTCAAAATGGATTAAAGATCTAAACGTAAGACCAGAAACTATAAAACTCCTAGAGGAGAACATAGGCAAAACACTCTCCGACATACATCACAGCAGGATCCTCTATGACCCACCTCCCAGAATATTGGAAATAAAAGCAAAAATAAACAAATGGGACCTAATTAACCTTAAAAGCTTCTGCACATCAAAGGAAACTATTAGCAAGGTGAAAAGACAGCCTTCAGAATGGGAGAAAATAATAGCAAATGAAGCAACCGACAAACAACTAATCTCAAAAATATACAAGCAACTCCTACAGCTCAACTCCAGAAAAATAAATGACCCAATCAAAAAATGGGCCAAAGAACTAAATAGACATTTCTCCAAAAAAGACATACAGATGGCTAACAAACACATGAAAAGATGCTCAACATCACTCATTATCAGAGAAATGCAAATCAAAACCACTATGAGGTACCATTTCACACCAGTCAGAATGGCTGCGATCCAAAAGTCTACAAATAATAAATGCTGGAGAGGGTGTGGAGAAAAGGGAACCCTCTTACACTGTTGGTGGGAATGCAAACTAGTACAGCCACTATGGAGAACAGTGTGGAGATTCCTTAAAAAACTGGAAATAGAACTGCCTTATGATCCAGCAACCCCACTGCTGGGCATACACACTGAGAAAACCAGAAGGGAAAGAGACACGTGTACCCCAATGTTCATCGCAGTACTGTTTATAATAGCCAAGACATGGAAGCAACCTAGATGTCCATCAGCAGATGAATGGATAAGAAAGCTGTGGTACATATACACAATGGAGTATTACTCAGCCATTAAAAAGAATACATTTGAATCAGTTCTAATGAGGTGGATGAAACTGGAGCCTATTATACAGAGTGAAGTAAGCCAGAAGGAAAAACATAAATACAGTATACTAACGCATATATATGGAATTTAGAAAGATGGTAACAATAACCCGGTGTACGAGACAGCAAAAGAGACACTGATGTATAGAACAGTCTTATGGACTCTGTGGGAGAGGGAGAGGGTGGGAAGATTTGAGAGAATGGCAATGAAACATGTAAAATATCATGTAGGAAACGAGTTGCCAGTCCAGGTTCGATGCATGATGCTGGATGCTTGGGGCTGGTGCACTGGGACGGCCCAGAGGGATGGTATGGGGAGGGAGGTGGGAGGAGGGTTCGGGATGGGGAACACATGTATACCTGTGGCGGATTCATTTTGATATTTGGCAAAACTAATACAATTATGTAAAGTTTAAAAATAAAATAAAATTAGAGAGAAAAAAAAAAAAAAAAAATTCAACATTCAAAAAACGAAGATCATGGCATCCGGCCCTATCACTTCAAGGCAAATAGAAGGAAAAAAGTGGAAAGTGTCAGAGTTCATTTTCTTGGTCTCCAAAATCAATGCATATGGTGGCTGCAGTCTCGAAATTAAAAGAATCCTTGGGAGAATAGCTATGATGAACCAAGACAGTGTATTTAAAAGTAGAGACATCACTTTGCCGACAAACATCCAAATAGTCAAAGCTACGGCTTTTCCAGTAGTCATGTACAGATGTGAGCTTGCTTGCTTGCTTAGTTGCCCAGTCGTGTCTGACTCATTGACACCCTATGGACTGTAGCCCACTAGGTTCCTCTGTCCATGGAATTCCTCAGGCAAGAATACTGGAGTGGGTTGCCATGCCCTCCTGCAGGAAATCTTCCCAACCCAGGGATGGAACCTAGGTCTCCCACATTGCAGGAGGATTCTTTTACTATCTGAATCACCAGGGAAGCCCAAGAATACTGGGGTGGGTAGCCTGTCCCTTCTCCAGGGGATCTTCCTGCCCCAGGAATTAAACTGGGGTCTCCTACATGTGCAGGCAAATTCTTTAACAGCCTAACTACCCAGGAAACCCATGGATGTGAGAGTTGGACCATAAAGGAGGCTGAATGTCAAATAATTAATGTTTTCAAAATGTGGTATTGGAGAAGACTCCTGAGAGACCCTTGACAGCAAGGAGATCAAACCAGTCAATCCTAAAGGAAATCAACCTTGAATATTCATTGGAAGGACTGGTGCTGAAGCTGAAGCTTCAATACTTTGGCCACCTGATGCAAAGAGCTGACACACTGGAAAAGACCCGGAGGCTGGGAAATATTGAGGGCAAGCAGAGAAAGGGCCAACAGAATATGAGATGATTGGATGGCATCACTGACTCAATGGACATGAGTTTGAGCAAAGTCAGGGAGATAGAGAAGGACGGGGATGCTGGAAAGCTGCAGTTCATGGGGTTATAAAAAGTCAGATACAACTTAGTGATTGAACAACAACAGCGACTTCAGTACTATCTGTTATGTTTTATAACCTTTATGCTAAAATAAACTTAAAACAAAGTCAACAAACATGTGAACAGTTGCCACTTTGTGTCATGGGAAATTATAAATAAATTTACAGTTCTATGTTTTAGTGATTTTCCTCAAATTAAAAAAATAATAACAATAACAATATTACCCTTGCCTAACTTTTTAAAACTGAAATACCAGAATGCTTCCAGTAGAATGCAAACTTGAGGCATCATGCTATCAAAATTCAAAAGCTATGGTACAATTCCCATTTAGTAGAAACTGGCTTGACTTAGGCTTCCCATATCTGTGATAATACCTGGAGACTTCTTAAGTTCCTTGATAAACAAATGTTTGACTCCCTCCCTGGTATATAATAAAAGAGCAATCAGAAGGCAAGGCAAAGTACAGTGAGGTCCTCTCAGGCTCATTTATGAAGTATAAAAGCCTTGATAGTGTTAAACACCAATTGTGTTGTTGAGCCAGCATGCAGGGAAGCATTCAGGCAACTGGGAACCATTACATCACTGGTCATAAAAATTATGGAAAAGAAGAGGGAATTAGGTCCTAAAAGACTACCCACTTTGTAATACTTGTTTTATAAACTATAACCTATTTTTTCTCATCCTTTTCTTAATCTGTCAAATGCTTTCAAGTTTTGTTTGCTTTTAAAATTTCGGTGGGCTCTTTAGAAGTGTGAAATGATCGGGAAAAGCCTTGGTGATCAGAGTTCCAACATGGAACCCTGTAGGCAAACTTTAAACAGGGAACAAGGTGAAAGAGCTTAAGGACTGCATGAATCATCAGGTGTCAGGGGACAGTGAGAAATAAATTAGATGTCAACACGTATATTTAACATGTTGGGATTCCCTGGTAGCTCACTGGTAAAGAATCTGCCTGCAATGCAGGAGGCTCTGGTTCAATTCCTGGGTTAGGAAGATCCTCTGTAGAAGGGATAGACTACCTAATCCAGTATTCTTGGGTTTCCCCGGTGGCCCAGCTGGTAAAGAATCTGCCTACAATGCAGGAGACCTTGGTTCGACCCCTGGGCTGGGAAGATCCCTTGGAGAAGGGAAAGGCTACCCACTCCAGTATTCTGGCTTGGAGAATTCCATGGACTATATAGTCCATGGGGTCACAAAGAGTCCGACTCTTTGTTGGACTACTGAGCGACTTTCACTTACATGTGTATTTGAAAGTTTATACTACAATCTATCAGTATCTCTGCAGTACTTTGAGTGACCCGGCTTTGAGAAAACACTGGTGATTAAAGAAGAATATGACTATAATGTGTAGGTACATTCCTAAAGAAGAGGCAGGGAGTACATAATAAAGACATTGTAAGGTGGCAAGTGTCTGAACTAAGTTGGCGAGTGTAAAACTGGAAGATAGGGACAGATCTGAGGCCTATTTTTAGCCTGCACAAAAAGAGACTTGACATCCTGCTTTATTAGCTTATGTATGGATATTTACCAGCACATCTTCCTAGATTCCCACTGCTAAGGCAAACATCATCCAAGATTGGAAAGTAATGCAACTGCCCTTGCCTCCTTTAAGGAATCCCATAATAATATGTGCTGCTAGTTTATTGTAGCTTAGATGTTTCCCTTCAAACTTATGAATAACTCTAGCTGGATTTATGAATAACATACAGCAGCTGTCTCATGAGCCCACAAATGAGTTATCAGCCATAAGAAATTCATAGCCCAGAGCTACAAGTAAATGTATGCTCAACTTATTACAATAGTTGCATCACCAAGTTTCTGTGTACTCATCTCTACTGCCAGGTTCAATAGCTAAGCTTGATTTTAATAATGAAAAACTTGATCAAATATTTCATAAAATATTATACAAAAAGCTGTGATGCTTTAATTTCCTGAGGAAAATGTGTCACTGTTTATTTTGTTCCTTGGAGCTTGAATAGACACTCTCACTGGGGCCCTTGGAAGATAATATAAGAAGAAAAGAATTTGGAAAATACATTGCATATTCTCTAAAGAGCAAGGTGTTTGAGCGTAACATTTGTTGTGGCACACTATGGACTATTTATGTCATTCTTTCATTCTTGAGTACTAAACACTTTCTCTCATCCTATTATTTGTGTCTCCTAGTTATTTTCAGTATATTTGAAGCACATGAATACTACCATGCATGTACCTCAATACCAGAGGATTTACGGAAGCAATGAACCGATACAGTAAAAGTGTCCTGATGTAGATTTTAATCAGTTTGGTGACTCGCAAAATTTTCAGTTTTTATAGCTGCCCAGCACATTTCAAATAGAATGGCCCAACAATCATCATAAAAACTCAAATGATGGCTAACTTGATGAATATTCCTCTTAGCATTAAAATACTAAAAAGAGTAGGTCATCTATGTTAATGAAAAACTGCATAGATTTTACTTCATTTTCTCTGCAATAGTACCTACTATTAATATATTCCATGAAACATTCAAATAATATGACTCTGGAAAATTTTTATTTTAAAAATATATATTTGAGAAATGTCTGTTTAAAGGATTAAAGCAAGGAAGATAAACCTTTTAACATTCAGTCATACATTTAACTCAAATTTGACACAAGACCAAATTATACAATAAATATAAGAAGATCCAAAAACATTTTGACTTTTCCAATAATGATTTATTTGTTTTAAAAATAATATTAAATAGAAATTTTCAAAAGAATTAGGTGTCCCTGCTCTGCTAAACATTTCTCCCCTTTATCCTACCTATTAGTAATCTAACATTGGATTTTATTTCCTATCAATTCTTCCCTATGTTTAATTAATTCTAATATAAAACTACCATTCACAAGACATGGATCATTTAGGTAGGAAAGCACGGAGATATTGGAACATTGAAGGTTCCAATGAATAAATTTTACATTAAAACAACACTAATTTTACTATGATTTAATATAACACTAATATCAATAGCAGCTATAATCCCTACATCTTTCTCATTATATAGTGCCTAAATGTTATGCTTTTTAGTCTTCAAAAGTAATACTCATAACTATAATAAAAACAGAATAAGAAGAGACGAACTTTGAATTTATTAGTTCAAACTTATATATCTGTTTCTTGATTATCTATTATTTGTCATATACTGCATTAGAAAACATATGTGTGTATATAATTCATAATTATTAATATGATATTATAACTATTTTCTTTTTGAGAAGACTAAGGCTTAGAGAGTTTGAAGCAATGGGACCAACGCATATATAGTGAAAAAATTAGGACCTGAACCAACATCTGTCTCACCAAGTACTTACTAGGACACTTTCTGTGCAGCCCTGTTTTGGAAATGATGGGGGAGGAAGGTGTTTTAAGGGGAAAAGCTTATCATTTTCCAAAGACTAACAAGGCTTCAGGGAGCCACTCTCTCCTAATAACTTTCTGAGGTTGTCTTCATATTGCACCATCAAGAACGGTCCCTGGTTAGATTAAAATAAATTTAGAGATCATATCAAACCCTATACATTGAGGATCCTCTCAAGAATGAATGAGAGAGAAGAAGTGGGTAAAAGCAGTTATTACCAAAATAGACTTTCAACTGTCAGGGCAAATTAAAATTAAACATAAGAGACTCAATCCTCTCTACTGAAAATTATCAGAGACCCTTCCCCTTTTCTTAGAATATTTACTTAAGAAAACTTATAATTTTAAGTCTTATTTCTCTCTCTTTTTAACATTTATGAAAAAGTGAAAGTTAGTCAATCAGTCTATTAACCTTTGTTGTTTTTCAGTGCTGAGTTGTGTCCAATTCTTTGCAACTCCATATGTGTGTTTGTCATTCAGCTGCTTCCAGCTCTTTGTAACCCCATGGACTGTAGCCTGCCAGGTTCCTATGTCCATGGAGTTCTCCATGCAAGAATACTGGAGTGGGTTTCCAGTTCCTTCTCCAGAGAATCTTCCCCAGCCAGAGATCCAAACTGTGCTGTTGCTGTGCTTAGTCATTCAGTCATGTCCAACTCTTTGCAACCCTATGGACTGTAGCCCGCCAGGTTTCTCTGTCCATGGGATTCTCCAGGCAAGAATACTGGTGGGTTGCCATGTCCTCCTCCAGGGATCTTCCCAGCCCAGGGATTGAACCCAAGTCTCTGGCATTGCAAGCAGATTCTCTACCGTCTGAACCACCAAGGAAGCCCTTGGAACTCCATAGACTGCATTAATCTTTACAAGTCAGGTAAGCCTCTTGCCAGGTTTCCCACTAGAGGATGCCTTTTTTAAGGACCTTTGAAGTAACTATTTGAAATAGAATCACCAGGGATGGGAGAGAGGCTCAAAAAGGAAGGGATATAAGTATATATATACATATTAGATTCACTTTGTTGTACAGCAGAAAATAACACAACATTGTAAAACAATTATATTCCAATAATAAAAATTTTAAAAAAAAGGAATAGAATCACCCAGGAGGAGTGCATCCTAATTCCAAATTTCTGTGGAAATTTCTGTGGATGAGTGCCTAAAATCTACCTGCTGTCATAAAGGTATGAGAAGCTCGTTCTTCTACAGTATAATGATCTAACACAGATGGTTAGCCCAGTTTAGTGCAGTCGCTCAGGCATTTCTGACTCTTTGCGATCCCATGAACTGCAGTACGCCAGGCTTCCCTGTCCATCACCGACTCCCAGAGCTTGCTCAAACTCATGTCCGTCAAGTCGGTGATGCCATCCAACCATCTCATCCTCTGTCATCCCCTTTTCCTCCAGTTACCAAACAAATTTAATATGAACTATGTGTGATGAGTAGTACTTTCAAGGCTTCTTGAGGACTAATTTTTTCTCTTCAGAACACATATGTACTATAATGGGTTGCGTCTGCTTGGCTATATAAAAGGCTGATTTTTTTTCTGTCTTTGCCATCTCTTAGCAAATTGCCTACAGTGCACATCACATTCCAGTTTAATGTTTTTCCATAATATTATTTTCTTTTTCTTCTATCTTTGTGAAGACATTTTCTGGGTTGGAAGAAGATATTATTTGTAATTACATTTCTTCATCACAACACCTGAATAAATACAGCCTCTTTATGGTTATGCCCCCTCTACTCGACCATAAATTCAAGAAAGTCTACAAAACTGGATTGGCACATATCCCGTATAATATAAATATCACTTGCTTCTGCACCCCAAGTTCACATACAAATGATAAGTACCATAATTCAGATGCGGCTGACTCTAGCCCACAATTCTAGATGTGGACATACGATCCAGGTGGGGCCATTCCACTAACCACCTCTGTGGTCCCAGCCTTATGGCTTAGTTCACAGATGGGGACATGGTCCTAGTTGGCCCAGTGACACCCCTCCCCCCTCGCCCCAACAAACTAAAAATAGGTTTTGCCGAAACTTTGGCTAAAGGAGATCACTCTCTTTTTAGAAGGAGGACTCTAAGAAATAGATAAACCTAGATTTCTCAGCCTCAATACTACTGGTATTTGGAGCAAGTAACATTTTGTTCTGAAGGCCTAAGTACATTATTCAGAGGCTAGTATTTCTAGCCTCTACCCCTAGTGATAGCAGCAACACCCCTCCCGCCTCCTTAAATTGTGACAATAAATATGTCCCCCAACATTGCCAAATGTCTCCTGGAAAAAAAAAAAAATTGCCCCGAGTTGAGAACTACTGGCCTAGCACCAACTTGAGCCACCTTTTTGTCACCATGTAGAAAGAAAGTGTTTAAGAATAAAATCAATAAAGAGAGTAAAGCCAAGAGATAACAAGGCAGTGAAAGAGAGACCAATGTATGCAATGGCCTGCTTTAAGCCCCTGGAAGTGAAGTGAAAATCACTGTTGAATGTTTTTTGTAATGCAGGGCTTTAAAAAAATATGTGTTTGTATAAGCTCTATTTAGCCAAGGTTCATACACTTGCAACTCATATAGCCCCAATTGATATTAAAACTACTGTACAACTTTGTTATTGTTTAATCTCTAAGCCATGTCTGAGTCTTTTGAGACCCCAAGGACTGCAGCCCACAGGGCTTCTCTGTCCACGGGATTTCCCAGACAAGAACACTATACAAATTACATGCAAGTAAATAGTATAGATATTAAGTTGGTAATTAAAATGTAATGGTGTTATACAATAAGAATTATGTGGAAACTCATTGCAGGTGGAATTGCTGGAGTCAAGTGAGGAAGCCTCACTGGTGAAGTGTTTCTGAAGCTGAGCAAAAGTAGTTTGGATCAGGTGAGCTAGATGGGAGTTGAGAGGGCTCTGGAGACAGAAAACTAGACTGGAGGCAAAGGAGAACAATGAAAAAAGCCCACATGTGGGTGGAGAGAGCAGAGCAGATGAAAATATACAAAGGTGTGTCAGTTAGAATTTCAACAGAAAATAGGTGCACACTCATATGAGGATACATGAGCAGGATTTATTTACAAAAGGACTAACAGATTCTCAAACTTCAGAGAACATCAGAATATCATCAGGGAGGCTTGTTAAAATAGAGAGTGCCAGATTTCACCAGTTTCAGATCAGGTAGGTCTAGAGTGGGACCTGAAAATGTGCATTTTTCAACACGTTTGAAAGTGATACTGATTCTGCGGGTCTATGGAATATACTTTGAGAACTATTGGTAAAGGGAATTTTAAGGAATGGTGTAAGAACCCAAAGCCATTAGCAGCTAAGCTGTAACCACCGCTAAGATCAGAATAAACACAACTATGTAGGGTATAAACTGGAACTGAGAGCAGAACAGAGATTTGTGTAGAGCAGACATGATTGCAAGAAACTGGCATACAATGTGAGGACACAAGCCAATCTAAGACACTATCTCAGAGAATGGAACAAGGAGCAAAATAAATACCCTAACCTTACTCTCCTCTCTGACTTGGACCTTTGGTTGGGAAGCTCTGTTGATTTATTCTATATGGAACAACCTCCCAATACAAAAAGCAGGGTGGAGAAGGTCTGAGGGTCTGTCTGAAGGGTCAAAAAGATTTCTACAGGAGATAAGCAATAATCAATGCAGTTCAATTCAGTCGCTCAGTTGTGTCCACTCTTTGCAACCCCATGAACTGCAGCACACCAGGCCTCCCTGTCCATCACCAACTCCCAGAGTCCACCTAAACCCATGTCCATTGAGTCGGTGATGCCATCCATCCATCTCATCCTCTGTCGTCCCCTTCTCTTCCTGCCCTCAATCTTTCCCAGCATCAGGGTCTTTTCAAATGAGTCAGCTCTTCGCATCAGGTAGCCAAAGTACTGGAGTTTCAGCTTCAACATCAGTCCTACCAATGAACACCCAGGACTGATCTCCTTTAGGATGGACTGGTTGGATCTCCTTGCAGTCCAAGGGACTAGGGCTTGTAAATATATTATATAGTTGGTTCTATATCCTTCGGACAGTGAAAACTACTGAGAGATTGTGTGCAAAGGAGGGGCATGATCAGATTTCTCTTTCTTAAACAAGACTAGTTGAAAATATGAATAGATACCAGATTAGAGAGCTTCCTTGGTGGCTTAGATGGTAAAGCATTTGCCTGCAATGCAGGAGACCTGGGCTTGATCCCTAGGTCAGGAAGATCCCCTGGAAAAGAGGATGGCTATCCACTCTAGTATTCTTACCTGGAGAATTCCATGGACAGAGGAGCCTGGCAGGCTATACAGTCCATGGGGTAGCAAAGAGTGGGACACAACTGAGTGACTAAAGACACTTTCACTAGATTAGAAGGAAACGATTCTCATATGGGGCTCTTAATCCATGTAATAATGGAGCTGGAGAGAAGTGGGTAGCTTTCAGAATCATTTAAGAAGCACACTTAATATACATTGCAAACATGATACTAAATTTTTGGCTTGGGAAAACTATTGAACTGTTCATGCCACTTATTGATATATGAAACTCTTCAGAAGGAACAGATTCAGAAGAAATGAATAATACCTTTAGCCTGGAACATGCTTCCTTTGAGATGCTTACGAGACATTCACATAGAAAATATACCAGAGGTAGTTAGATATATGGGTTGAAAGCTCAGGGCTGAAGATATAGAATGGAGAAATTTCAGAATGAGAATGGTAATCAAGCTCTGAAAGAGGATAATTTTATCTAAGAAAAGTAAGGAGTGGGAGAAGTTCAGGGTGTTGATTAGTAGTTCAGTTACTACTTTATGTTGAAATTAGCATATTCATGAACATGCAAACTAAGTTGAGGTGGTACAAGGAAAAATACACTGACTACAGTCATCATTCTAGTTTAATGTGACATATGCTAAACATTAAAAACTAAGGCTAAGCCAACAGTACGTGTCATGAGGAAAGTATCAAGAAAGGGTATATTGAAATAGGATAGTACTTTAGCACAGAAAAAAATAGAAAGTGAAGTGACAGGTATGACACTGAGAATAAAATGATTAAATAACTTAAAAGCTTTATCAATGGTCTCAACTCAATACCAAAAATACTTTTTGAGAAATAAATATCAAATAATAAAACCTTCCTTACTATCCCTTCATTTGGTGTATAGTTATCTTTTATGCTATAGCTCTATTCATATAACCTAACCTTCATTTTCTACTTTATAGTTCTCTTAAAGGAACATGCAGGTACAAAATCAAGAAAAAATAAATTCTAGAAACATAAAACTTCTAATCAATTTTGAATCTCAAAAAACTTAAATAAAAGAACATTAATTAAGCACACATGACAAATATAAAGCATAAAGGGATTGGTTTGGCATAAAGGCATTAGTGATATAATATTTTTGTGTTTTGACTAAAATAAAAGTCTCCCATAAGTTAGTTATTCATATAACTCTATAGTGAATATTCATTGTATTGGTCTGTATAGCATCCAGTCCACTTTCTTCAAGTATAAGCAACCTAATTTTCCTCTAAAAACCCAGTTTCCCAACTCCATATAGTTTTAATCTTCACTGGTGGTCCAGTGGTTGAGAATCCACCTTCCAATGCAGTGAAAGTGGGTTTGATCCTTTGTCAGGGAACTAAAGTCCCACAAACCCCAGGGGGAACTACGAAGATCCCTCATGCTGCAACTAAGCCCAGTTGCAGCCAAAAAATTAATTAATTAATAATTAATTAATTAAGGTATTGACCCTACCTCCTAGTTTCTTGTGAGTATATTCCTAGAATAATCAATGAGAATACCATTTCCCTCTGAATTGGATAATTGGCACAGAATTTAGTTTATGAAATGGCAACTCACTCCAGTATCTCTTGCCTGGGAAATCCCATGGACAGAGGAGCCTGGTGGGCTACAGTCCATGGGGTCACAGAGAGTTGGGCAGAATGAAGTGACTTAGCACTCACAAAGGTCAGGAAGGGGCTTCCCCAATAGTTCAGCAGGTAAAGAATCTGTCTGCAATGCAGGAGACACAGGAGATGTGGGTTTGATCCCTGGGTTGGGAAGATCCCCTGGAGAAGGAAATGGCAACCCTCTCCAGTAGTCTTGCCCGGAGAATCCCCCAGACTGAGGACCCTTCCAAACAGGTGTAAACAATTGGACATGACTAACTACCCACACACACATAGGTCAGGCAAATAAAACTGAATTTGGAGTTTTTGATAAAATTATACCTTCTGGGTGTTCTATTTCTACCTAGATGGTTAATCTAGAACTGCTGGTAGCAATTGTTGTTGTCACCTACTGAGAAGCCCATGTCTAAGAGTAAGACAAATATAAGGAAGTGAGAACTAAATTGAGGCAAAAGATAAGAGAAATGAACTATTAATATTCCAAATCTAGCCACACTACCTCTAGACTTCACAGAGAAGCAAACCAGTAAATTACTTAAACCATCTTGAGTTAGGTTTATGAAAGTAATTGTTATATTAATATAAACTAATGGAAGGAAAGTTATGACCAACCTAGACAGCATATTCAAAAGCAGAGACGTTACTTTGCCAACAAAGGTCCATCTAGTCAAGGCTGTGGTTTTTCCAGTGGTCATGTATGGATGTGAGAGTTGGACTTTAAAGAAAGCTGAGTGCTGAAGAATTGATGCTTTTGAACTGTGGTGCTGGAGAAGACTCTTGAGAGTCCCTTGGACTACAAGGAGGTTCAACCAGTCCATCTTAAAGAAGATCAGTCCTGGGTGTTCATTGGAAGGACTGATGCTGAAGCTGAAACTCCAGTACTTTGGCCAATCATGCGAAGAACTGACTCATTAGAAAAGACCCTGATGCTGGGAGGGATTGGGGGCAGGAGGAGAAGGGGATGACAGAGGATGAGATGGCTGGATGGCATCACCAACTCGATGGACATGAGTTTGGGTAAACCCAGGAGTTGGTGATGGATAGGGAGGCCTGGCATGCTGCAATTCATGGGGTCGCAAAGAGTCGGACACAACTGAGTGACTGAACTGAACTGAACATACAGTTTAAGGTTTTATATTTGATCCCAAATCATGTATATGTTCATCATCTTTCAATGTATTTTACAAAGTTAAAACATAAATGTCCCATATAAGGAGAATTTTTGAGAAATAACTGATCAAGTCTAGGAGTTCAGGAACTTACAGAGTAAATTCCAAGTCATTAGAAGAAATATACTGAAATTTTGAAGAAAATTGGGGTTTCCTTGTGGCTCAGCTGGTAAAGAATCTGCCTGCAATGCAGGAGACCTGGGAAGATCCCCTGCAGAAGGGAAAGGCTACCCACACCATTATTCTGGCCTGGAGAATTCTGTGGATTGTATAGTCCATGGGGTCACAAAGAGTTGGACACGACTGAGCAACTTTCATTGACTTCACGTTGAAGAAATTTTAAAATGGTAATCTGTTCCTAACCATTGTCTAATATCCCTTTCTTGACAGATAGATAGGTAGATAGCTAGACAGATCTCCTTTATTCTTTTTCTTGATGATGAACTTTGTAATTACTGGCAAAGAATCTTCAAAATGTTTTGAAAATTGCCTATATTTGCTACTTCCATTAAGTAAGAATTTTTATTTAGGATACAACTCACAATGTTTTTTAAAAGAAAATTATTTAAATAACTTTGCAGAATTCTTTACAATAATTATGTGCCTTAATATTAAGGAAAATGTCAAAATATGCTTAAATGCTACAAAACACATAGTCAAATATTATGTTATGATGTTTAAAAGAGTTTTTTCAAATAGACGAATTAATTAACACTGCCAACTGACAAATTATGAAATAATGTTTTCCTGACCAAGAATAAATGCCTGAATTATTTCTTAAAAAATAAAATATCTAGGGGGGCTCAGGATGGTGAAGACATGCACACCCATGGCTGATTCATGTCAATGTATGGCAAAAACCACTACAATATTGTTAAGTAATTAGCCTCCAGTTAAAATAAACAAATTAAAAATAAATAAATAAATAAAATATCTGTCATTCTGCTCTAATATGCTTAATATTTTTGCTTTATTTTTATATAGTATTTGATTCTAGATTTTTTTGTACAGATATCTTTCATCTTTAAAGACAATAAATATCTTATCCTAGTACAGAAAATTTTTATCATGAAATTTAGAATTTGTACCACCTATTCTCTCCATTGATTAGAAAGCTAATATTATGAAAGTGAAAAAGAAATTTATTATTAAAAAACTGAATTCCATCTTATAAATCAAGACCAAAACTTCAAGATATTAAACCACTAACTACTAGTTAATTTAAGATAGACACATGTCTCTAATAGAATTATATTCATCCCTTATATTCTTTATGCTTGACAAAAATAATATATACTTTGAATAACATTATCAAAAAAGTAAATACATCACTGTTCTTTGACTTTATTAACCCTTGACCATCAAAAAAAGGTAAATCTAATAAACATCTTCCAAAGGTAGTAAGAATGAGAAAAGGGACTTACATGATCAATTAGTTCACGGACCATTCCATTCCATTGTCCATTGGCATCATCCTGGGCTCCATATTTTCCATCCTCCACAAGTCTAATTTCATATGTAAAGCCAAGGATTGTAGATAGCTCTCTGAGGAGGTCAATGCAATAGCCCTCAAATCGATCATTTCCATAAAGAGGTTTGTCAGACTTTTTAAACAGAACATAGGGTTCCTCCTGGAAATAGTGAACATGAAGGTAGGAAGTGTCAGTTAATCATGAAACTATTACAAAAATTATAATTTTGGTAATAAGTTGGTAAAGAGAAAAAATTCCACATTAATTTAAAGCAGTCAATTTTATTTTTTTTCTCATTGTGATTAGCATAGGTTGAGACACTAAGAAGGCATATTACTTTGAGAACACTTATGTCTCATAAGAGATATTTTAATATAATAACATCAACACAATTATATAATAAAATGATATGTTATATATATTATACCACATCTTATATCACATATGATAAATAATATATAAAATGATTACATACTATATAATATATAATACCAAGATATAATTTCAATATATTATATTTAATTACAATATATGATTACAATATTCCAATTTGAATTATACCAAATAATTAATTTCAAGTGCACTGTTTTAGTGAGATTTATTGATAAAAGAATGAAAAAAGTCATTATCTAATTGCCTACCATGTGCTAATAACTGAATTAGGCACTTATATATACATTATCTCATTCTTTATCTCATTCTGTTCTAAGAACTATCAACATTACAACCATTATAATTATAAAAGAAAAAACAATAGCTTACTTTAGAGGATAGATGAAGAAACTAACACATATCAAGTGATTATGCATTCATCCAACATTTTATTGAGCACCTAATATAATTCCTGAATCATGAAGTTTATGGTATAGAAGAAGAAACCAATAATAAATGCCTAAATGAACAGAACCCATTACTTCTGATGCTGATCAATCGTATAAAAACATAAACTAGTACAATAAGACATTGAATGAAATATCAAGGTACTTGCAAGATAAGAGAAGACAAAATTGACTAATATGTCTGGAAACCTTTTCTGAGGAGATGAAACATGCACTAGAACTTAAAAGACGAGAAGGAGTCTAGCCATTTGAAAATCTGAAAGAAGAGCATTTCAAGCCAAGGACACAGCAGTAAAAACCTGAGATCAATATGACACTAGAGTGTATCAGGAAGAGGACAACAGCTATCAATATGATTGAAGTCACATGTAGTAGGTGAGGGAATTAGTTGAACAAGGTAAAAATGAAGAGCAAATGAAAGTGAAAGGCGCTCAGTCATGTCTTACTGTTTGCAACCCCATGGACTATATATTCGATGGAATTCTCCAGGCCAGAATACTGGAGTGGGTAGCCTTTCCCTTCTCCAGGAGATCTTCCCAACCCAGGGATGGAACTCAGGTCTCCCCCATTGCAGGTGGATTCTTTACCAGCTGAACCACAAGGGAAGCCCAAGAATCCTGGAGTGGGTAGCCTATTCTTTGTCCAGGGGATCTTCCTGACCCAGGAGTTGAACTGGGGGCTCCTGCATTGCAGGCAAATTCTTTACCAACTGAGCTATGAGGGAAACCCAATGAAAAGCAAGTGAGGAGCCAAATCTTATAAGGCTTTACAAAGCAGGCCCTATCAAATACTGTATGTTTAACCAAGCACTAAGAAAATCCACTTATCAGCATATTTTATTGGAAGTGGGTGGAACATGATATGACAGATTGTCCTATAACTAAACCAGGGAAGTTTAGTTATTATTCACAGGTCCACCTATTTCACAGTGGACAAAGCCTCTGGAAGTTTCTCTCTAGAGTAAGATGTTGCAAAGTGAAAAAGTTTAGGAGACCCCCATGCCAATCCATTTAGCAAGCAATCACCCTCTTCCCAACCCCTGGAGAATATCAGTCATCTCATAAAGGCCATCACACCAAAAGATGTTTTGGACCAACAGCAATGTGTCAGCTTGCCCATACTCATCTCAGAAACAAGACTAATTCCATCTCTCTTCCCATCTCCTTTGACCTGGCTTATCCCTACTGTTTCTTGCACACTCTAACTTTCCTGCTCTTCTGATACTCCATTGTGTGAAAGAAGTCCTGCTCAAAGACCAGCACCTTATTCCACATCTCACTTCCCTGGAATATCATATGCACATTGATTCATTATAGTATCTCCATGCTTAATACAATACTTGGCACATAATATGTGCAAAGAAAATATTAATTGTATAAATGATAAATTAACTTTCTGACTCAGTTTTCTTGTCTCTAAGTTGATTCAACAATGCTTTTAAGTTGTTTTGAGAATTCAACAAAAGGAACATAGCAGATATAGCTTAATATTATTTCATTATTTTAGATGCAATAATTTTCCATGGAGTCTAATAGACTTTATTTCTATAGCAGTTTTAGATTTACAGTAAAACTAAATGGAAAGTTTAGAGTTCCCATATACCCCCTGCCATCATGCATGCCAAGCCTCCTCCTTTACCAGCATCCCCCACCAGATTGATACACTTGTTATTTTTAATGAGCCTACAATGATACATAATTATCAGTGAACACACATAATTTATATTAGGATTGTATTTTCTATAGGTTTTATCAAGTATATAATGACATGTAGTTCACCATTATAGCAACATACAGAATAATTTCACTGCCCAAAAAGTCCTCTGTGCTCTATCTATTAATGCCTCCCTCTCCTCCAAACCCTGGCAATTGCTAATCTTTTTTGTCTACAGTTTTCTCTTTTTCAGATGTCATATAATTGGATTCATACTATACTAAGTATGTAGCCTTTTCATATTGGCTTTTTTCACCTAGTAATATACATTTATGTTTCTTCCAAATCTCTTTATGGTTTGATGGTTCATTTCTTTCAAGTGCTGAATAATATCCCATTATCTGAATGTACCACAGTTTGTTGATCCATTCATCTACTGAAAGACATCTTGGTTGCTTCCAAATTTTGTCAATTATGAATAAAGCTGCTACAAACATTCATGCGCAGGTTTTTGTATGGATATAAGTTTCAACACATTCGGATAAACAGAGGTGCATTCAATTGTTACATCATACAAGAGTATATTTAGTCTTGCTAGAAACTGCCAAAATGTCTTCCAAATTAGTTGTACCAGTGGAGTTCGCCACCAGCAATGAATGAGAGTTCCTGTTGTTGTACACCCTCAGCAGCATTTGGTGGTGTCAGTTTTCTGGATTTTATTCATTCTAACAGGTATGTAGTGATTTTTCAATGTTTCCTTATTTCACAATTCTCTACAGAAAGATGATATTGAGCATCTTTCCCTATGGTTCAACTGAGTTTCATTAGGACTCTTTTACAATCGTCATTTTTCAAAGAGGTTAATTTTCCCAGGCCACACAGCTGATAAGAAATAAAGAACACCTAAGAGGAGTCAAAAGATAGATTTGCACTCAGGTTTTCTAAATTCTGAGATGCATACTTTCCCACAATCTCACATTTCTTTCTAAACTATTTAGGTAATTTGTGGAACACCCACATATGCTGCTTTCCTGGTGTCTTAGAGGGTAAAGTATCTGCCTGCAATGCGGGAGACCCAGGTTAGATAGGAGACCCAGGTTAAATCCGAGAACCGGGTTAAATCCCTGGGTCAGGAAAATCCCCTGGAGAAGGAAATGGCAACCCACTCCAGTACTCTTGCCTGAAAAATCCCATGGATGGTAGAGCCTGGTAGGCTACAATCCATGGGGTCGCAAGGAGTCAGACACAACTGAGCGACTTCACACTTTCATATACGCTGCATTTTTAAATGGAATTAGTTAAAACACATAGAAATCAGAAATTAATATGTAATTAAATTCAAAGTTAGATATTTGGGCTTACCAAAAGGTAAAAAGTACATTTAGGATCCTGTCTAATTTTTATATGGGGTTACCTGGTGGCTCAGTTGTAAAGAATCCACCTTCAATGCAGGAGATGCAGGTTACCTTCAATGCAGGAGATGCAGGTTGGATCCCTGGGTTGGGAAGATCCCCTGGAGTAGGGCATAATAACCCACTCCAGTATTCTTGCCTGGAGAATCGCAGGGACAGAGTCCCTCGAGGGCTACAGTCCAAAGAGTTGGACATGACTAAAGCGGCTTAGCATGCACACACTAATTTTTAGGTACTATGTGATCACGTATAAAATGTATTTCCCAGGGATACAGAGTGCTGCAAATCTGACAGATATAGTCCTCTTGCACCCTTAGGGATATTATACTCATTTTCCTCTCTACACTTCCTGGCCTTCTAATCTTTAAAGTTGGATAACACATGTTCGTGGATCATAAGTTAAATGCCCTTGTTACCTGGGGAGAAGAGGGAAGCCCTGCAGCTGAACAGCTTTCTTGTGCTAGGTATTCACAGTTCAGGCACAGTCAGTTAGCTCTTTTTCTGCTGCCCCACAATAATTTTTACCATAATATTTATCATATTGAGTAGGGAGTGCTGATTTACATATATATCTTCTGAACTAGAATTGAGCCATTTATATGGCAAGATAGGAGCCATTTATACAGCAAATTTGCATCAAAAGCACCAAACATCACCAGGCACATAGCAGGGTTGCAAATAAATGACTGTGTAATGAACTGAATGGAAATGGACTGCTATGGTCAACTGCAGAAACCAAGGCAACTTGAACTTGAAGGAAACATTTTATAAGACAGCTAAGTTCTATGGGGTTTGGGGATGGTGGTAACAAATCCTCAGGTTCCTAACCAATGGCCAGGGGTTTAGGGACTTGAGAAGAACATATCATGTTCCCCTTAAGAGGAAGGAACAGCGAGAACATTTCTGGCTGGTGGAATGCGGGACAAAGAAGCATTTTGGTACAAAAATTATCAAATTCATATTTCGGTTGCAGTCAGTTTCTGATTTATAAGTAAACAAATGTGTATTATTTTTATTTAAAAGTCCACAGGTTGACCATTTTTCAAGCTCCAGACACTAAGTAACAGCACTAACATTTTCCAAGTGTTTAACTACTGCCCATTCCTGTTCTAAATGCTTTTCCTTGGATTAATTTATTTATTTCTCATTACAGGCAAGTGAGGTCAGTGATATTATTATTAATTTTTATATTTTACAGATAAATAAACTAAGGGCTGGGGTGCCAAGTGTTTTGCCTAAGGTCAACAGCCAGCATACAACCTAGGCAATTGGACTACTGAATCACTTACCTTTCTACTATACTTCCCACATTAAATAGTTCCTAGTGATGGTTTCCAAACTGCATATAAATGCATAATTATACAGGGCTCATTAGCTAACTTAACTTGTATGGTCTGGTTTTATTATTACTTTTTCCATCAACTGGGATTAGTCATTAGTATACTGCATGCAAAATGGTAATACATTTATTAATTGTACAATGCAATCAAAATGAAATTGGTGAACAATAGAAGTAAATATATAATCCTAAGACTTCATTTTCTACATAATAAATTATTTTCTTTCCAAATAAAAACACATATTTTTATCATAATATTTGAAGAATTTGTAAAAATAGGGAATTCCCTGGCTGTCCAGTAGTTAGGATGCTCTGCTTTCACTGCAGAAGACACAGGTTCTATCCTTGGCTGGGGAACTAAGATCCTGCATGACAGTGCAGCCAGATAAACAAATAAAAATAAAATATAATAATTTGTAAGAATAGCATATCTTCAGCCCAACAGATTTAGGAAGCAACATATTAGTGTCTAAAAAGTGTTTTCCCCCTATTTACACTATTAAGTTATGATTGTCTCTATTTAAAAATTTTGCTCCAAAATATTTATACTTTTCATACAACCTTACCTGAACATTGGAGAAAATATGATAAACGTTAGTGATTACTTAAAAGTGCATAAGGCAAAAAGACATACATGTACAAGGTACAAAAGCAGAGCAAAAATTCCAAAAATTATTGTGCTATTTAAATGTCACCCATCCAGCTTTTTGTAGTAACCATCCTACCTATTAATTTGATTTCCTTCACTTATCAGAATAAGAAAACCTCTGTCATAGGCAAATAAATGTGTTGATCTGTGTGAGATTAAAAAGCCTATTTAAATGTATATTTTAAACAGGTTTTCATATCACTAGGAAAAAATATGTTGTCTGAGTGCATCTTTTTAGTATTTATGTGTCTCCACAGTGTCTAATATCATTCTTCCCGTATTTAATTCTGAGAAGTAAGACACTCTTTTCCAGCTGTGATTCCTATCTCCAGCTACACTGTGTCACAAGATAGTTTACATCGAGTTATGACTCTCCTTTAGACTCTTTCTCTGTTTCACACAGCACAAGGATAAATAATAACCTCGTGTAAGAAAAGAAAAATGATACCAGAAGCAATTACTGTACCACATACTGAGTTCAATGAATAATATGATAAAACTCTCCTGGGCAACTTTACTGGTTTTTCACATAGTCTTAAATCTCCACATCAGCATTTGCCAGAGGTAAAGGCACTTCATTCCACTGGCATCTGTAATAAGGATTTGTCAGCATTTCTACTATCAACCCCAGTTTTAAGGAACCTAATAACTCATGTATTTTTATCTGTATTAGACTGGGATTTGACACAGAATAAACCCAAAATGAAGTTCTGAAAAAGTAAAATATGTTTAAGGTTAAGGGTAACAAAATGTTTTATTTAAATATAATAAAATTTTATACTTTTTAAATGTATAACTCATATATCCCTCAGCCCTTGTCTAAAAAGATATAAATGATCTTTTTCATGTGTGTTAACCCTTGATTATCATTGTCTTAAATAATTTAAAAACATTAAAGATACTAAGATGCAAATTAATTTTCTATGATATGTATAAAATATCCCCTACTATTACAATGATAAGAATAATAACTAATTTATTTATTTATTCAAACATATATCAAACTCTTATTGTGATACGTACTCCTTTAGGCTCCAGGCTAACAATGAAAATCAAAACAAAACAATACCTAAAATCCCAGCCCTTATGGAACTCTCAATCTAGTGATGAATTTAAAGTTTTTATCTATTTTAAATAATTTTGTATTATTTAGTGGCTACTTTGATTCGTTAATTACCAGAAGAAAAATATCACTAGAGAGTACGTTTTTGAGAAACATGACTCTGTCTTAGAACATTCGAGTGTGTATCAGGATCTATGACCCTCAATTCATTTCTTTGGAAAGACAGAAATGGATATTTGGTTAGCCCCAATCAGGTTTGGAATTTACCCTTATAACCAAAACTCTTTTAAAATGTGTTTGCAGAAGCCAGCTAAAACTGCATTTGTTTATGGGTAACAATATCCTTGCCTATGAAGTATTTATATTTTATGAATTTATATTTATATTGTTAATGCCACTTAAGGGCTAGCAAAAAATACCTTTTTAATAGTATTCATATGAACCAAATGAAAAAGACACATGTTTATACTAGTAATATCATGTTAAACTTATGGAGATTAAAACTTAAAACTGAACAGTTTATATTTTCCCAAGGAATCATTTATTTCTTTCTATTTTCTGACCTCTATACTCTTTGTGTCCTATCACTGCCCTCATACTGAAAGAATTACATAATAAATAATAAGAGAACAACCTAATTAACAGAGTGTGGAAATCAAGTAGGTGCCACAAAGTTGATTAGAAGTAAAAGGCAAATGACTGGGCAGCATGAACAGTGGCGGAATGATGCTGATGAAGTTGAATTCTGAGGGCGGTGAGTCAGTTCTTTGAAAGTGTAGAAAGTATAACTTAATATAAGAAAAAAAAAAAAAAACTCAACATCTGGCCCTGGGAAGCTCGAAGAAGGCAAATGAAGAATCATGCTTTCAAAAGGGAGATTAAGGATGAAAAAACACTATCATACACAGCAATACCAAGAAGATGGATATTTCTTTAACAAATAAGTTATCAACTCACTGTAACTATCTGACCATGACTTATCTCATTGCTCAAATAAACAACATCCATGGATAGAGTAAGAACACATAATAAATAATGCAAACATGTGAAGAAAATGCTTATGATAACAGTAAGGATGTTTTCTCATTACTAAAATATGCTCTCAGTTGGCATGTTTTGATTTTAACTGGCTATCACCATTCTTAAATGGAATAGTGACCTAGAAGTAAAAATAGCAACTCTGAAGATGATCAATGAATGACCATGCTTCTCTAACACAGTATATTACACGTTGTTAGATGACGTTTAACAAGATGCATGTAGATATCTACATTTAATAATCTAATGTTAAAATATAAATGTAAAATAGTTTTATTGTTCATCCATCCATTCATCCACTAATGCATCAATCATGCATGCACTAATGAAATATTTGTATGCAAATTTTGTATACCAATTTTCAAAACAGAGGTCAGCAAAGAGTCTCTTAAAAAACAAATAGTAAATATCTTTGGCTTTGGGAGTAATACATTTGTAACCATTCAACTTTACCATGGTAGAAAATCAGTCATAGAAGCAATGAATAGGCTGGCAAAAAGTGTCAAAAATCTTTTAAAATCAATTTTTTAGACTCTGGAATCTAATAAAAACTCACAACAACCAAGAGAATGCTTTGTGAAGAGGAAAACTCTAGAATTTTGATGGGAGAGCTCTGTGGCATATCAATTTACCCAGTTACTACTGACACTCCCCAGCGCTGCAGCAGCCTTGAAAATGGAAACGTATTCCTGATGCAGGTCGTGCAGCACCACAGGGAACACTGTGGACCTATTCTCAAATAATGTAGTAGTTCTGTGTTTTTACCCTTGTGGTGGTTCCCTGAAGAATCAGCTCAAAGATTTGTCTTTGTTTTGCTACATAGCAGCTTCCTAGGGTTGAAGCTGCTTCCTGGATGTTTTCATAAGCATTAAAGATGAATACACTTAGCCACTACCTTCTGAGCAAGAATAAACTGCAGGAGCAAGAGATAAACTAAAAAGCCTGGGATAGAAAGGACAGAATAGGCTCAGGAAAGAGATACTTGGGACAATTAGGGTTATGAAAAACCCCAGCATATTCAAGGAAACCTAGAAAGTCACATATGTGCCTGTGGAAGGGTGTCGGCTCAGAAAAGACCTTAAAAGACTGAGCATTTTTACCTCTGGCTGGACTTCAGTCTCTGTGCAACCAGAAAGGGAAGAAGGCAGAATTGTAAACTGCCTGGATAGTTACCTTTATTCTATTACTTTGATCTAACAAACAGCTAATAACAGTTCATTACTTTACGACACTAGTTTCACTAACAAGCTCTACAGTACGTTCAAGAAAGAGTCCTCCACCACAAATACATTCCCTTAATTCTCAACTATGATAGATATATCTCAGGAGTGATTACTTTTTCTTTAATTCTATCAAAAATTCATATATCTCCTTATATTTGTTTTTTTCCCTCAACACTGAAAGTTTAATGAGTAATAGTATAAATAAAATAAATTTCCCACTAAGCACAGCATTACAGGGCCTATTGTGTGGGTCAATCACCTTGTTTATAAGAAGATTAATTATTAGATATAATTTCTCAAATCTCGTATTTTACTCCATTCCAATCTCTTCAAAGACCCTGATACTGGGAGAAATAGATGGCAGGAGGAGAAGGGGATGACAGAGGATGAGATGGTTGGATGGCATTACCTACTCGATGGACATGAGTTTAACAAGCTCCAGGAGTTGAAGAATAGGGAAGCCTGGCATGCTGCAGTCCATGGGGTCACAAAGAGGTGGACATGACTGAGTGACTGAACTGAACTGAACAGAATCTCTTCAAAGAGCATGTTTTCTCTTTTTATTTTTAAATTATCACCAATAAGTCTGTTTTTATCTTACTTTTTCCTTATTATCTATAAAATGAATAAACAAGTCATATCACTCTATCCATTCATTTATTCAGTCACTCAACAATCACTTAATAGATGTCTATAAAGCTGCAGGCATTGTTCTGTGTCATGAACATAAGACTAAGAAAACATGGTACCTATTCCTAAGAAACATTACAGTCTAGTGACAGAGACAGAGACTAGGACAAATAAACAGATAAGTAAACGTGAAGTCTTATGGAAATAGCACTTGAATTCAGTTCTCAGCCGTGATTGTACATAAAATTTAAATTAAATATTTTACAATTAAAATTATAATACTGATGTCTGTGCTCCATCACCAGAGATTCTGAAGTCAATTATCTAGGATGCTACCCTGGCATTATTACTTTTCAAAAACTTTCTAGATGATTGTCATGTATGGCTGGGGCAGTTTATGAATGTGTGATCTGTGTAGTTTCACAGGACCCAGAACTCTGAAGATCTGTGCTAGGTTTAATATTCTGCTGGTGCCCTTTTGAAATTCTTATCAATTTTTAGTAAGAGAGTCTTGTTTTTGTTTTGTATTTTGGGTTGAAATGTGTAGCTAGTCCTATATGCAGTAAGCATTGAAAACTACTGTCTTAAACTGGTCTAGATGGTAATATTTCAGAGCAAGAAAATTGTTCATGTAGATGCTGAAAAGAATAAAGAGCTTTGTATGATTTAAGTAAAAAGAGAGTGTGGGACAAGAAAGATACAGGGAATTAATATCATGAGAGTCTCAGTAAGGAAGCAGACTTTATTCCTATAAAATTCTGAAATACAACCTAACTATAATCACTGTTGATCATCAGTGCTTGAATTTATATCCTGCTTAGAATGGCATTTTCTTTCCTAAGATTATTTTTAAGCATCTACCTAAAACAAATTTTGATGCAGGAAATTAAGTTGAGGGTTTTTTTTTTTTTTCTTTAATAGTCTACCTTTAGGTAATTTCTTACTATTTAGACATTAGATGAATTTGGATGAATGTTTGGGAGATAGAGAAAGCAAACCAAAAGGAGGAAGATATGATTTGCTAAGTGACTGCAAAGTAGAGTTTTCAAACCTTAGGATTTGGTTTCTTATAATTTAGTGAAATGATTAGAGGTTAGAGACTTTTTGGTTTTAGAAAGGAGGACCCAATGTTAACCATCCACTAACTCTACTTATGCTTCTCCAAAAAAGGCTGAAATACACTGATAGAAAAAATGAATTAGAATGAAGAACTAATACTAATTGGGTTTCTACCCTTATCCTATCCAAAGTTGATCAAATACTGGCAAACCTTTCAATGTTTCTGAATATGCATGCAAAACATGTACAATAAGGATTAATCATCAGTGATTAACAGTAGTTAGCATTCATCTGCTGAAAGTTATTCTTTACACAATAAACAGTGAGTATAACTTTCAGCTGCTGCCTTTTGTAATCAATAAAATCAATAAATGTTTATTGAGTATCCATCATTTAAAAGAAAATACCCTGCTTTAGGAAAATGGTGCATCTCCTAAGCACCTTTTAATCTAATTGAAAATACAGAACTTGTACAGGAAAATGCAAACTAATAATACAAATTTTCATGGAAGTGCCTAAGAAATAAGTTGTACAGATAAAAGGACCATTAGGTGTGCCCATTAAAGGGACATAAAAATGTCTCAAAGTAGTCAGATAAATCATCCTAGAGAAAAGGGCAGCAGAAAAATGGACTGTACAATGAGTATAAATTAGATAAATGTGGAGAAGAAAAAGTTGTTCTCAGGTGGTGCAGTGGTAAATAATTCTTCTGCCAATGCAAGCAACACAAGAGACACAGTTTCCATCCCTGGGTTGCGAAGATCCCCTGGAGTAGGAAATGGCAATTCACTCCAGTATTTTTGCCTGAAAAATTCCCTGGACAGAGAAGCCTGGTGGACTATAGTCCATAGCGTTGCAAAGAGTTGGAATGGACTGAGTGACTGAGCACAGCACTTAAGAGTTGTTCAGGCAAGAGAAATGAAGAAGAGGAATGACAGTTTCTAAGAGGAAGATATTCAAAAACATGCTAGAAAGCCTTATGGGAAAATAGTAAAATGAGAACTATTCATTACTTACTAATTTTTGAATTACTTTATATCCATTGAAGTTATCACTTACTGATAACCTTGTACCAGGAACTATGTTCATATTTTCCAAATTTTTATCTCTACTACACACTTTAATTTGCATACTATTTTATTATCCTCATTATTAAATTATGGTAACTAACCCAAGGTAACTCATCTACTAAGTGGCCAACTCAAGATTCAAACCTAGATTTTCTGACTTCCATTTATCCCTTCAATCTGCAGAAAAGCCCTTTCTTAATTAGGTATTAAACTCAGTTACCCAGTGTCAACAAGCCATAGAAACTGTCTGCTCCTCCGCTGAGGATTGATGGGGTAGGTAATTTAAGGATTTTCATACATAAATAAATTTCATCATAAAAATCAACAAGTACCTAAAAATCATTATGATTAAACTTAAATATAATGTATTTGTACACAGTGTATTCTTCTGGAAAATTATCCCACAAGTTTTATTTTCTAGAAAAGACTCTGCAATTTAAAATATTTAGAAATTCTACATAATCACATCCCTTTGAGATATCCAAGATACATATGAATTTATTAAAGACTTGATGATAAGGAAACCTAGCGAATTTGGCTTAACTAAGGAAATGGCAACCCACTCCAGTGTTCTTGTCTGGAGAATCCCAGGGACGGAGGAGCTTGGTGGGCTGCCGTCTATGAGGTCGCACAGAGTCGGACGCGACTGAAGCGACTTAGCAGCAGCAGTATTTCTGAAAATCTATGAACCACAGAGTCGTTTTAGGGCATGCCTGTATCATATACCTATCAGAATTGTGGAGTATAGTCCAACATTCTTATGTAACCAAATGTGTGTGTGTGTGTGTGTGTGTGTGTGTGCTCAGTCATGTCCAACTCTTTGTGGCCCCATGGACTGTAGTGTCCCAGGCTCCGCTATCCTTGGAATTTTCCAGGCAAGAATACTGGAGTGGGTTGTCATTCCCTATGCCAGGGATCTTCCCAACCCAGGGATTGAATCAGCATCTCTTGTGTCTCCTGCTTTGGAAGATGGATTCTTTGCCACTAACACCACCTGGGAAACCCGATGTAACAACAAAAAAAAAATTCTATTGCTACACACATAGAAAGTGTAAGCTATAATGTAAAAGCAGTGCTTTGTTTCTAAGGTCAGACTGTATCATATTTGTCAAACAATTGCAAATGTAAAAGTTCCAAAGAGGAAATATAAATTTAGATTTTCTTTTTAAGAGCACAAAGCTATGACAAACATGATCAAATGTATGGCCTTTGACTCTAATTACACTTGAACGCAGTATAAAAAATTCTCCATATAATATGAAATGCTTTCCAAACAGCTATGTGAAAAAGGCATTTTTTTCCTATTAGTTCTGAAATGAAGTGGTTAAAAAAAATATCCGTTTAGTTGGTTTCTTTTACCAATATGGGTTTAACTCAAACAAGGTGATGAAATTCATGAGTTATTTCTTTTAATTAATGACCACATAGAACTAAAACTAAGAGAACTCAGAACATAAAATTTATAAGATCCTAGTTAATGGTATTCATTTTTATTTAGGTGACTAATTAGTGGCATAAATGCCTTATGAGTAGTAGACCTAATAAAATACATTGACTGATAAATGGGTAAGAACTGGGGGAATCAAGTGTTATCCTGGATTTTTAGGCAAAAATTACTCACTCTAGTGATGCCAGGAAAATGAAACACGTGTGTGTTTTATACCATGGAAAGAGTTCTGTATCTTTCTTTCTTGAGTCGCTGTAGTAGAGTTAATTGGAGTTACGATATAGTTTGTCACTAAGAGTACCATTTAAATCTCAAATAAAGAGAAGTAATTAGGAATCAATGTCAAGAAATCAAGTGTGGTTCAAAACCACAGATATCAGGACCTGAGTATCAGATACTAATGATCAGAAAGGGAAGTTAAGTTGGAAGTATCTGCCACGATTCAGGACTTAACTGGTCTTGAAGGTCTCATGATTGTCATCTGACAACCACAATTTCCAAATATGTGTAACGTATTCTTGAGTCTGACTCAAAGGATAGTATATTTTTTTCTCCTAGACTGTTTATATTCCTGGGAAGTCCTGAATTTATAAATATTTGTCAAGCCAAACAGAATACAGCAGGTGTCAGGACAGAAGCAACAAAAGCATCAGGAAAGAAAAAATGTTCAGTGGTATAGATTCACCAAAAACACACACGAGTTCTCTACATGAACAGTATCACCAATATTCATGATTCAAACCACCCTCTATTTTGATAACTCCAAATATGATTTCTAATCCAGACCATTCCTTTTAGGTATGGAACTACATGTCTAACTGCCAACCAGATCATATACCATAGAAAAACTAAATGCTGTATGTTCAAAATTAAAATTCAATTGTATTATCCCAATTTGCTATTTTATGTCAATTCTGCTTCCAGCCACATTTACCAGAAAAATAAAGGTGCTCTTAACCTCTGACCTCTTCTTAAACTCCAATTTGCAAACCATTACTCCCCTTTATCCCCCTTTCTTCACCCTATATGCCTTGGAAATTTCATTTCTTTCCCCCATCTTTGAACAATGCCATAGTTTGAAACTTACCATCTTTCACTCTAGCAATATTCTCTTGGCTGGTCTCACTAAATTCTATCTCATGAACTACACACAATTCTATCTCCAATACTAAGAAGGATTTTTTAAAATCTCAAATTGATTATATCAATCATGCACTTAAAATCCTTCTAAATTGTCTCATTGTGAATAGCAGACAGTCTTAACTCCTTTAGGAGGCCTACAAGGCCTTTTCTCTGCTGTTGCCTGCCTTCTACCTTTCCCACTACTTCTTGAGAGAGTCAGTTCCTAGGCAGGTTGATAGGGAGTCTAGGGGTCCCCAAGGAGAGAGGGGTCTGGAATTCTCAAGGAGGAAGAAAAGACAAACTTTTTTTCTTTCTCCACATTCCTTAGGATTATATAACAATAATGTATCCTGCCTAAGGACAGTCTTGGGATTAAACCTTCTGTTATCTTAAACTGTAAATTATGGGAGTAGACCTGGTCTTTACAAGGATGTATCCTGCCTGAGGACAGTGTTATCTTAAAATGTAAATTATGGGAGTAGGTCTGATGAGGTCTTTACAACCTCCAGATATTCTTTGGATTATATAACTTCATTGTTAACACTAGCAAGCGGGTACTCTTTTTGCCCCCTTCTGATGCCTATGTCAGAAGCTTTCTCTCTCTCCTTTATACTTTAATAAAACCTTATTACACAAAAGCTCTGAGCGATCAAGCCTTGTCTTTGGCCCCGGATTGAATTCTTCTCCTCCGGGGGCCAAGAATCCCGGTGTATTTGCATGATTCAACAACAACCTTTCATTCTCTCACACACTGGCTGTGCTCCATCGGGAGTGGACTACTTACAGGGAGTTATTCATATGCTCTAAGCTCTTTCACATGTCTGCACCTTCAAACATAGGCTTCCCAGGTGGCTTTCCAGCTGGCTTCCCAGGTGGCTCAGTGGCAAAGAATTTGTCTGCCAATGCAAAAGATGCAGGAGACACAATACCTACCCGGGTAGGTAAGATCTCTTAGAGTATAAAACGGCAACTCACTCCAGTCCTTGCCTAGAAAATTCCATGGACAGAGGAGCCTGGCGGGCTACAGTCCATGGGGTTGCAGAGTTGGGTATGACTGAGCACAAAGGTTTACAGTTTTCTGCCTTCAAACATACTTTTCCCACAGCCTGAAATATCTGGTATTCTTGACCTACTAGAGCCCTACTCCCAAAGTAAATATAGCTCAAGATTTGTGGAAAGGAGGCAGTGGCAGCCCCTCTCCTAATTCTTTACCAAAGTAGTTATTAGGTTTTGGGCAAATATAAAAACTCCCAACAGTGAAAAGTAAGAGTAACAAAGTCTCACTAAACGTTGGAACCTAGATATGTACAGAAAATTACATATGGAAGATAATTGCTAGGTTGCAGACAATGTGTAGGGCTTCCTATGTGGCACTAGTAATAAAGAACCTGCCTGCCACTGCAGCAGATGTAAGAGTGAGATGCAGGTTCAATCCCTGGGTTTGGAAGGTTCCCTGGAGAAGGGCATGGCAATCCACTCCAATATTCTTGCCTGAAGAATCCAATGGATAGATGAGCCTGGTGGACTACAGACCACAGGGTTGCAAAGAGTCAGACACGACTGAAGCGACTAAGCACACACACACACACACACACACAGTAAATGTTGTAAACACAGTAGGGCAAGAGCGTGAACATGTCATCAAAAAGGGTTCCTTTCTACTTGAGAGATAAAGCATGTTCTAGATGGCTCCTAAGAAATAATTTGTAGAAAAGCAGAGTGAAAAGAGAGGACTCGTTTTTGATGATGAATTCTATTTAAAAACAAAGAATGGATTCTTGGAAAACTGTATGTAGATCCAAAATTCAGTGTATTTTCTCATTTAGATGTAGAAAATGCATCAGTATGTTGCTAGGGCAAGCTGTCCTACTCACATGACTAGAATTCATGACTTTTAAAAAATAATTCTTGAAAATATATGCTTATAAGGCAATTGATGAGGAAACTTGACTATCATTTTGAAAGAACTGACACTAAATGTAGACTGCAGGAAACCAAGAAGCTTTGGTCTCCTAAAGGCAGCTGAAAGGAATGCTTTGTTTTCCTCATCAGAAGTTCTTGCTCAGAGGTCCATACTCCATGCCAACCAACTAGGTAGATTCTCCAACACATTTCTGGGGAAACTACCCACTTCCCTTGCCCTGACCCTAGCAGAAAACTGAAGGAAAATTGAATTAATGTGACTCTGGATTAATCATGCTGAAATCTAGAGAACACAATTAAAGTTTGCATCAGTCAAAAGTTCATTCTACAGCTTGCTTTTCCTTCCTGATTGAGAATGCTAGCACCGAAGATGATGTCACCTGGACTACGGGTTGTAGGATTTCTTTCAGAAATTATATAACATGGAGAATAGATATATAGATGTAAGTGTTTATTAGACCCTCTAGATAGAAAGTCACATCCCCTCAAACAGTCCTTTATTATCTGAATTTCAAGCCTGATGTCATTTGAGAGATGATGGTTCTGCATAACTTCAAAGCACTCTGGTAAACATTAAGCTGTATGATGCAGCTTCTATTTTAAAAGTGTCTTCAAAGCACTTTTCAGAGAAAAGCTCAGCCTTATATAAATTTGTCATTAAACTATTTAAAACAAAATAAATAAATAGAACACTTAAATAATAAGAATAATAATGGAAGACATTATGCAAAACATAAGAAAAACAGGAAATAAAAGAAAAATAAGTGAAGTAAAAAACAGGAAAAAAATGGCTAAATTATAAGCATGTATTTTAGCAAAAATAATATGTCTTTTGGTAAAATTTAATGAACCAAATTTAAAAAAAAAAGAAAAGATGAATAGAACTTTACATGAGAAAGTGACTCAGTAGACAAAGTTTATAAAATTTATATGATGATCATATTTGAATACCTGATATGCATCAATGCACCATATAAAATTGACTCAAAAAGAGGTGACAAAATGAATATGTCAACAACTACAAAATAAACTGTATCAGTTATTAAATAAATCTTCCCAGAAAAAATCTAAATACTATAGTATTTTTAGTTTTGACCTAATATGAAACAAATAACCTCAATATATGGACTGCTTTAGAGCACAGCAAATACTGTGGGCCAGTTACTTTCTTTTTAAATGCAGTTAGCATAACCTGACAAAAACAGCCAACAAAATAGTGAAATACTGTAACTAAGGGTCCTAGTGAAGTCGTAGTGAAGCCGCCCAGTCATGCCTGACTCTGGACCCCATGAACTGTAGCCTGCCAGGCTCCTCTGTCCATGGGATTTTCCTGGCAAGGATACTGGAGTGGGTTGCCATTTCCTTCTCTAGGGGACCTTCCCAACCCAGGGATTGCACCCGGGCCTCCGGCATTATAGGCAGACGCTTTACCGCCTGAGCCACCATGGAAGCCCAACTAAGGGTCAGTCACTATCAGATGTTCCTAAAAACAAGATATAACAAACAAACATAGCAGTCCATTGAAATAATTTTTCACCATATCCAATAACAGTTTATGTCTGGAATATAAATATTTTAATATTCAGAAATTGACTAACACATTCATCAGAAAAGTACAACTAGAAAAATTAATAATAATCTCCACAGATAACTAATGTATTCAATAATAATTAGCATTCAATCCCAAGTGGCCCTAGTGGTAAAGAACATGCCTGCCATTGCAGGAGACATAAGAGACACAGGTTCAATCCTTGGATCTGGAAGATCCCCTGGAGGAGGGCATGGCAACCTACTCCAGTGTTCTTGCTTGGAGAATCTTTTGGACAGAGGAGCCTGAAGGGCTACAGTCCACAGGGTTGCAAAGAGTTGGACACGACTGAAGTGACTTAGCACAGCACAGCACGATTTTGAAAAATAATAATATTTTTGAATAAAAATAATTTTTATTCATAGTTGGAAAACTATGAATAAAAAGTATTTTTGAGAATACAGCTATATTGTAGTTAATAATAAAAAGTACAATTGAAACAAGGAAAACAGATAACAAAGTTCTCATCAAATACAAGTAAAAAATAAAACAGATAAAGGCAATGAAAACCAGTAAAGGAAGAGATGAAATTAGAGCTCTGTGTAAGAAGCATGATAAAATAGCTAAACTATCAAGAAATAAAAATAAATTAAAAACTACTAAAGAAAATTAACTGTAAAACTCTTAAATACAGGAATATTTCAATAAAGTGACTCAAGTTAAGGAAAACCTTCGAAAATAAATTATTTTCCTATATTTATATCATAAAAAACATAAAATCACATTGAACTCATAAGTAGAGCCCACTCAGTTCAGTTCAGCCGCTCAGTCGTGTCCGACTCTTTGTGACCCCACGGACTGCAGCACTCCAGGCTTCCCTGTCCATCACCAACTCCTGGAGTTTACTCAGACTCATGTCCATTGAGTTGGTGATGCCATCCAACCATCTCACCTTCTCCAGGGGATCTTCCCAACTCAGGAATCGAACCAAGGTCTCCTGTATTGTTGGAGAATTCTTTACCAGCTGAGCTACCGGGTAAGCCCGTAGAGCCCACTAATGCTGTTTTAAAAGACAGTCAACAGTCTGTCCTCACAAGCTCTGTATAACAGATATTCTATTGAAATTATGGCATTTGGCCTTCTATTAACTTTAGCTTATTCTATCACTGTTTTTATTGCTTTTTGTGTTTTTTTTTTTTTAATATTCAATGAGAATTTTATTGAAATGCTAAGAAAAAACATATCTTTTACAGTGTTAATCAGAATAACTTCTATTATGAACAGAATCTAGTGAATACTTTGATTATAGCTTTGCAGACAATTCTAACTGTTAGCACTGTAAAACTAATACCAGAATAAATAAAAATGAGCACTAATACTGAAACAGTAGATTAAAGATGAAAAATAGAGAACATGTTTAAACAGAAAACAGGCTCTGAATGAAGAGGACTTTTATGCTTTATTCCTTCAGGTCTGTTTTTATTTAGATCTGACTTGGGAACATCGTAAGTAGCTTTCCTAAAGTAACTTCAGCTCTGTCTCCTGCTTGACAGCTGGTATAGGGGCTCCAGACCATCTGCCAAGTGAGGAGCCAAGTCATGGTCAGACATCTCCAAACAGAGAGAACCAATATTCTCATGTCCTGATTTTTAAACAGTTTGCATTTTTTCCCACTGAAAAACGTTGGTTGTTCTTATGTTTATCCTAAATTGCTTCCAACATATATATTATATTTTATTATTTAGGAAAATTTCATGGAAACATTTATTATGACAGTAAGAAAAAATACAGATTTATAGAGCTTTATTCTAACTTAGCTAACTTTTGGTTAATGGGTATGAAAGAAATTATGTATCTCATAATTGGAAGATGATTTAAAAAGAAAAGAATTTTATGTTTATCAATATTATACCAAATACATATATAAGTGCTAATTTAGTTGATATGTTTTATACATTCTTTCAAAATAAATTCAGAAGGTTGCTACATTATATATAAATGATTCATTTTAAGGTATTTATTTGCATTCATCTTGTTACTTTATTTATTTATTTTTTTTTACTGTCTCATCTTAAAAGACTCTGATGCTGGGCAAGATTGAAAGTGCTAGGAGAAGGGGATGATAGACGATGAGATGGTTGGATAGCATCACTGACTCAATGGACATGAGTTTGAGTAAACTCTGGGAGTTGCCGATGGACAGGGAGGCCTGGAGTGCTTCAGTCCATGGGGTCACAAAGAGTCGGACACGACTGAGCGACTGAACTGAACTAAACGGAAAGACTTGCCAGAATTGGAATCTACATTCCAGAAAAGGAGAAGAAAAGATGATCTTTCAGGAAACAGTCTTCAAAGATCCTAGCCTATTTTCATGGCAGGGGGTACAAAAAAGGGGACCACAAATCCTAGGGAAGTTAGGATTTGTGAAGTTAAAAATTGTGAGCTATTTAATGCACAGTTTCTTTTATATAAAACTACCTATTGCACATTTTTTTTAATCAGACAGTTCAATTCAATGTATGTTATTATAGCTTTTCTATAATAGAAAAGAACCCTTACAACTGTGTTAAATATAAACACCAAAAAATGGCTCTTTTCATCCAATTGTTATTAAACTGTTTTTAAAAGTGTTAATGTAGTCAGCCACAATTACATTTTATTGATTTACATTTTTAATTACACATTGCATGACTAAAAGTTAATCTGATGATGATTATCCATTGAGTAAATATTGGGGAGTAATTAAAAGATTAGACTTTCTCCTCTGTAGTGGCAGGCACGGAAGGAATATTATATACCATTATAAATGTGTAATCGCCATAAAGACTATGAAGATTGAGCAGCATTTGTTAGCAAGCATACAGATCAGGCCAGGTCTGTGTTTTCATCAGGAATCCTGAACTTAAAGCTGTAGCTTGACATGCTGAAGAATATAGAAGAAAACGTCTGATTGATAGGAATTGAGAACTGGTGTAGGTAAACCTAAAAAAATAGGACTTGTATTTGCCTTTAAGTCAGAAAATCCTTTTTGATTAAAGGCATTGTCTTCCTTACCCTTTTTATCTGGTAATCATGAAGTCAGCTAAACTTGTTATTTGGCTCATATTTTTTTTTTAATTTTATTTTATTTTTAAACTTTACAAATTGTATTAGTTTTGCCAAATATCAAAATGAATCCACCACAGGTATACATGTGTTCCCCATCCTAAACCCTCCTCCTTCCTCCCTCCCCATTCCATCTCTCTGGGTCATCCCAGTGCACTAGCCCCAAGCATCCAGTATCGTGCATCGAACCTGGACTGGCAACTCATTTCATACATGATATTATACATGTTTCAATGCCATTCTCCCAAATCTTCCCACCCTCTCCCTCTGCAACAGAGTCCATAAGACTGTTCTATACATCAGTGTCTCTTTTGCTGTCTCGTACACAGGGTTATTGTTAGCATCTTTCTAAATTCCATCTTGTTACTTTAAAACAATAAGATTTAATCAGAATCCAGTATCATTAACATCTTTGAAGTTTACTGAGTACTTGGTTTTATAACTTATATTATCTAAGGCCTGCAGACAATGTCACTTTTAATAATACCACCACTGGTCTAAACCACATTTTAGTCATTCTAAAATAATTGTGTTATTTTTTTCTTAGCTCAATTAAAGAAATGTTATAAATGCATGTAATAAACTTTGATCTTAAAAATGGAAAGGGGTCATATTTAAGGGAATTATTTAAGAATAAACTTAACTATTCTTTCATTACATTTTAATAATTCAGATTACCCTAAATGTAGTTGGAAAAATACATAGAAGCCTAACAGATCAAAAAAAATGTTCCATTCTTTAGGCAAGAAATGACCAATAACAACTGTAAGCAACAGATAAGCATAAATAATAATTACACAGTTGAATGTTATCAGTCCATTGATTGGACAGTATTATTTATTTCTTTTTTTGGCAGACTCATGCTTTTACTGCTGTAGGGCTGAGAAATCTTCCACTGTCTGAGTCCCAGTCTTTAAATTTCCTTCAATTCATCATGGCTTCTAGAATCTGAACTCTGCCATCCCTAATTAACATGCATGTCAAAAGCCAATGTGCACTACAGGCTATCTCAATTGAAAGTGAGAATACCAGGAGGGAAAAGTGAAAACCCTAGCAGCTACCATCAAAACAGCTTAATGTTTTCAAGAAGAGGCAATACTAAAGATGACTGGCTTGTTAGGATCAAAGAGTACTGATAAGAGTCTCCATCTGAGCTCATACAGTGTTCTCTCGCCTGGGAAGCAAACCTGCTTGTGACATCTCAAGACATTATAAAGGCACTTTCACATGAACATGCTGGATTGAAAATAAATAACTATCATAATCTGGAGCTTTTGTTTTAAAGAAACAACAAAATAGTGCAGCAGGCATATAGAGCATGCCTATTGAGGTAGAATTGTTACCTTAATTTTTAATAAATTATGTTTATTATTTACCTTTTATTTTTTTTTCAAAATTCAAGTGCATTCTGAGGCAAACTACAAAGTTATTCTTTTATTTTGTTTTGCAAATCTACTAAGGAAAGGCATGCTTTTTAATGCCTGATTCTCACACAACCACACAAACACACAGACACACACACATCCCTTTACTACACTACTGCAGGCACAATCATCACACTCTTTGCTGCTGCAAACTGTGTTTACCTCTTTGCAGAAGAATAACTTCAGAGAACTTACCTAATGTTCAAAAAATCTAAGTTTTATTGGCCTTAATTACCATTCTAGAGAGTTTTTGTTTTTAATCGGTCTATAGAAAATCTCCCAGAATTTGGAAAGGTGAGAAGAATATCTTTCTCTCTGAAATGTAGTATTCAACCACCTGAAACTGTAACTGACAGTGCAGCTGATTGAAACGAACTGTCAAGAAAAAAGGACTAGAGTTCTGCTGGTTGTGCTGTTCACCAACATTTCAGGAAGGATGCTTCTGTCAGAGCAAAATGGATTTAAAGGAGGGCTTGGCTTAGTGATTATCATTCATTTTATAAAAAAAAAAAAAAAAAACTGGTATGCTATTTAATTCTTACACTTGACTGATCGGTTTAGATTGGAGATCTGGGTTGTTACTGTCTTTCTGCTGGAATTTGTATTTTAGCCATTAAATATTTCATCAGCTTAATTCACAAGTGAAAGAAGAAAGAGGGAAGAAAAGAAAAGCCAAAGCTCCAATCAATCAAATGTGCCATTTCACCGCTCTTCCAGTAAATGGTTTGATGGGAAGGGAGACTGCACCTATTAGCTAATCTCCAAACTGCATTTCATTTCTGAATCTAATTTATTATCCCCTTACATGAATAATCAAGATTTGACTACACAAAATTACTGCCAACATCTCCATTCAGATAGGACTAAATAGAACTCATTATCTCTCTTTCCAACATCCTTATCATGCTTTGTGGTAATGCTAATACTCCGCCTCATGGGCTTTTAACCTTGAAGTCCTTGTTCACCTTTCTCAATTGTTTTTGCCCCACATGTAATGCATTCATGATAAATCTCATACATGATATTTTGACGTTGTCTTCTCTTTCCTGTTGCACCTGGATACAATATCTCTCAAATCAGACTCTATAAATATCCTATTCATCAGTACCCATGAACAAACCATACCTCCCTTGTTCAAAATGTTCTTTGACTCAATTCTTTGTTAAACTGTCTTAGAAAAGGACATTCATGGATTCATCCTGTCTTTCTTTTTAGAAAGAAATTTCTAAAAAGAAATTATTAATTATTAATGTCTAAATTATAAATATGGGATTTAAAGAGACTAGGGTATCCACTCTGGCTGAGTAAATATAAAATTACTGGAACCATAAACAGAGCTTGGAAATATAGGAGAAACAGATATAATGAGGCCTGAATTGAAGAAAGATGTTTGAATCGTGTTGAGTTTGATCTTTAACATGCAGCTAGATATATGTCCTGAGTAGTTACATCTGAATCTCAGATCAAGGACATAGTTAAAATTTAGATTATACAATTTTTACAAGGTACTATCATGATGACATCTTTGAGAAAATTAAAGCAAAATTATTTCATTTCCATGTAGTTTTCTGTGGTTAAACTGAACCAAAAATTCATATTTCTCCAATCATTTCTTCTAGAAATATACATGTTATTTATAATAAATATATATGAAATATATATGTTATTTATAATAAAATAATCTCTAACAAAATTACGGTATTGATAATATGTTGACAACTGAAAAGAATATAACAACAATGAAAACACTTAAGGGTTTTATTATGGTAGCATTTTAAAATTAGATTTAATAAAGAAGGATGAAGGAAGCAGATGTGTGTATGTGTGTGTATGTGAGATTATGTGCTAAAACAATGAGGTTCTGGTCACTTACAAAGCCCTTAAAGATTGAGACCCTAAGATTTTTAAAAGTATGCCTAATTTCACATTAAAACAAATAAAATAGTCACTGGTGCATTAAAATACTACTAGTCATTAAGGGAAAGAACATGTTTCTTTCTCTGTGATATAGCTACTGATAGTTTTATGTTAATCTAGCTAATCTGGATGTCTAAAGAATATGAGAATATATTTGAAATAAAATACAACAAGCTACTAAAACAAGAATGAAAACAAAAGCACAATCTCTGAAACAGAAGACAAAAATATGATGAAAAAAGATTTGCTTCCTTTTGAATATGGTATGAGCAGCCTGAGTTTGAATGAGGCATTCATCTCACATAAACATTTAAGTAATACTTGTACATGCATATCTACTGTATCTCCCTTAAATTATGTTGATCTTACCATCTCCAGAGCACATCATTAAAACTGCTTAGAAACTGTATAGGGATTGATAAAAATGAAAAACCTTTTTCTTTGTAAAGCACCAGTGTCTGGGTTTCCAAGCCTGAATGCTAGTAACTCTCTAAGAAGAACTACATGCTTGGCAGTCACCCTGTGACAATGGGAAGATAAGAATCAGAGGGAAAACTCTATTGCAGGGACAGATGTGAAGCCTTAGAAAACTTCTTTTGTTGATATGATGGAATAAACTGCAGAACCATTTAGGGGATATCTGGTCACTTCTCTCTTTTGTACTGTGCTTCTTTCCATTGTTCTTGGGAGTTTGCTTCCAGATAAGCCACCTGTAGGCTGTGTATTCCAACAATAAAGCTTAATAAGCCTAAGCAAGTAAACTCAGCACTGAAATACACAACTTTTTAGGAAGTGCTAGGAAAATACAAAATAAGACTAAGTTGCAGATGCAAGCACATTTGTTCAATTCATTGAGCAACTGGGAAGAAAGAATCTCCTTAGAAGTGATTTTTCTGAAAAAGTAACCAAATTTCATAGTCATTGGTATGCTTAAGTGCTACTAGTCGTTCAGGGGAAGAACATGTACAGTGGCATTTAGTGCTAGTAATCTTTTGATGGACAAAAATCAATTATTATAGAGGAGCCACAGAGTGGGAAGCACTCAACATATTTAAACAGGCATGAAAAAATCAATTGAAAACCCAGAGCACAGAGGGGAAAATAAGCATTCCCTCTATGAACTTAAATAAATATCCAGCCACCTGATACTGTCCCTTGCTAGTGTACCCAAGGTAGTAAGGCCAACAGGATGAGGCTGAGAAGCTGAAAATAGAGCACATATTGGTCTTCAAAAGCTCTCTATATCTCATCCAGAATGAGTATTTTTGTTATGATTTTGGTGATTATAAATTTATATTTTAATAATTGAAAGTGTTAGTCACTCAGTCATTTCAAAGTCTTTGCAACCCCGTGGACTGTAGCCTGCCAGACCCCCCTGTGCATGGAATCCTCCAGGCAAGAAAACTGGAGTGGGTTGCCATTTCCTCCTCCAGTAGATCTTCCTGTCCCAGGGATCAAACCAGGGCCCACATGGCTGGTGGATTATTTATCGTCTGAGCCATGAGGGAAGCCATTTTACAATTTTATGCTCATTTATGCTCATCTATGAAATCACCATAGATGAAAATGTGATTCTAAGGTTGAAATTTTAAAATTCCATTTGTAATGATACAAGAAGCAAGGGAATTTTAACAACGACTGAATTTGAAATTCTAAAACCAGAGAGGTAATATGAGGAACATTCAGAAGATCGCATGAGTAGACTAGAGTTTTAGGTCTAGCCCCCTCCTGCAGAAGAGGCTATATAATTTCCAAATTATATAGCACCATATAATTAAAAACTAAAAAAAAAAGGAATTACAAATTTAAAAATTGTTTAGAGCTTCTGAAAATGAACACTTTCTATGAAATAACTATATTCTATACCCATTCAGTGTATTGGGCATAGATTATGTTGTTGAAGAGGTGTAAAAAATATTTGTAAACAAGATGCTTAATCTCAATTTTTAAGAGAAAAAGTGAGTTAAGCGCCTTTACTCTTGATTGTCCAGAAAGATCTGAGATTATGGTTTAAAGAAGCTGAAAAAAACCCAAGTGCCAAATTAGGAGAGGAGAGAAACAAGAAGATCAAGGCATCCAAGCGAGAGTAACCTAAATCTCGGTCCCTGAGGAAATGTCTAGATGTCTGGGGACACACCTATAATGGTATCGTGGTACTTTAGCATATGTGGTATTTCTGGAAGAGAAACTTTCTTTGGGTGAACAATTCTCAGTCAAGATACTATTTTGGTCATAAACTATAGCTGTTAGACTTTTCCAAGCTGGGACACTGGAGATTTCATTTTACAGTATTGGTTCCTCAAGGAGGCTACAGATTGGTTAAAAAAACTACTGTTCTACTTTCTAGCTCTGTGGTCATGAGTTGGTTACTTGGACAATCTGAATACCAGTTTTCCTACCTGTGAAAGAGTATGGATAATGGTGTCTAACAAAAAAGGTTATTATGACAATTAAATGAGTAAATCGATGAGTAGTGCTTTGAACATTGTCAAGTACCTAGCAGGCATGCCAAAGATGTGTGTTATTAATTTTTGGTAATGAACCATATTCATATAGCAGTATTTCATGAAGCTGAGAAGCATATAGAAAACTGGCCTCAGTCATTATGGTCTTCTTTGAATTTTGTAACTTTTTCAAGATCTTTCTTGCTTCAGGGCCTTGCATATGTTGTTTTATCTGCTGAGAATACTCATTCCCCCTCCCTTTACTTTGATAATTTCTTCTCAAACTTCAGCTCTCTATCCTTCTGCAGTGAAGTCTAACCTGATTCATCCTTCCACACCTGATCCTTCATGTCATTCTTGATCATTCTGTAAAAGGCAGCATGCCATGCATCTTTATTTCATATCTAGTCACAAGGGCGTATGTCTCTGTGTGTGTGCGTGTATGTGTGTTTAGTTCTCCTTATGAATTCTACCATTTTCTAAGTTTCATAAAGGCAGAGACCATGTCTATTTTGTCCATTAAATACAGTGGTTAGCATAAACCCTGGTATATCATTATCATTAAGTACATATTTGTTAAATACAAAAAGAATGATAAAAAGTAAAGTAAATAAAATCTAAGAGAAATGGAGCTAATTATGATAAGCACATTGATAAGGTCAAATTTTAGAATATTTCACTGTTTGTTTTTTTTTTTTTTTGACACATAATAAAAATGTCAAACAAGAAGCATTAAATGAACTTCTCTTTTTGAAGATATCATTATTTACAACATAGCTAGAATCTCCTCTGAGATTTTCGAAGAGAGAAAGGGAAAAAATAACCATAAAATAAATCAAATGATCATACTTCTTTAAAAATATAAGTTAAGCATCAATAAATTATATCAAGCTAGCTTATAAAAATAAGGGAAATAATCTCCTCAAATCTTTTCCTAATTGTGGCTACTCAGTGATCAGACTGTTCAGAAAAAGATTTTTCAACTAAGTGATATAAAATAATAAAGTACCTTTTCTTTTGAAGAAAATCACAATAACTTTGAAACTAACACAGTGACATAGTCTAAAATATAAGTGACCTACTTATTATTTGTAAGCTTAGAGTCCTTGGAAGGAAAGTTATGACCAACCTAGATAGCATATTCAAAAGCAGAAACATTACTTTGCCAACAAAGGTCCATCTAGTCAAGGCTATGGTTTTTCCAGTGGTCATGTATGGATGAGAGAGTTGGACTGTGAAGAAGGCTGAGTGCTGAAGAATTGATACTTTTGAACTGTGGTGTTGGAGAAGACTCTTGAGAGTCCTTTGGACTGCAAGGAGATCCAACCAGTCCATTCTGAAGGAGACTAGCCCTGGGATTTCTTTGGAAGGAATGATGCTAAAGCTGAAACTCCAGTGCTTTGGCTACCTCATGTGAAGAGTTGACTCATTGGAAAAGACTCTGATGCTGGGAGGGATTCAGGGCAGGAGGAGAAGGGGATGACAGAGGATTAGATGGCTGGATGGCATCACTGACTCAATGGACGTGAGTCTGAGTGAACTCCGGGAGTTGGTGATGGACAGGGAGGCCTGGCGTGCTGCGATTCATGGGGTCGCAAAGAGTCAGACTCGACTCAGAGGCTGAACTGAACTGAAGCTTATAGTGTATTTCAGAATTGATCTTACATGTTGGTTATATGGAGTAATGATCTGAGGAATATGTCTCAAACATCATTATAGATCAAAAAAAAAAAATGTCCAAGATCCAAAGCCTGATAATTTTTAAAAAGTTTTCTCTGGCTCTGATATTAAGATTTAATACCACTTGTTTATGAACAAATATAAAATTGTTTATTAGTGAGAAAGATATTTGACTACTTCTTACAAAATAACTCTTGAGTAATCAAGCAAAACTGAGAAATTGTATGGGTAGTCTAATCACCTGCTTTGTTTGGACAAGAAGTTTGCAATAACCTGCACACTTGAAAAAATATTTAAATACAGTCATTTGAAAAGTGTTTATGCTCTCTAATTTTCTGCTTAATTAAATACCAATTTTTAAAATTTAATTTGACAAATATTATTGAGTGCCTGCTATGCCCCAGGCACTTTTCTCTGACACTGAGATCTAAAAAGTGTAAAATTTGATTAGATTTGTATAGATTCTTACCAAAATCTTGTATAGATTGTATAATCTTACCTTGTATATATTCATACCAAATAGAGATCAGATAAACACAAAATTTCTAACATTAAAAAAAGTAATGTATGGTAAGTAAAATGATAAAGTATTATGATACACATGTACACTTCCCTGCCTGCCCCAAACATACACAACTGAATGGAAAGATCAAAGAGTTTCACAGAGTGCATGCAAACTGAGGTGGGTCTGGAAGGATGAAAAACTTTTCACAGGAGAACATAATGAAGTGGGCAAAGATTTGAAGCCATAAAATAAGTGATGCATTTGAGAGTTTGGCTGTATCAGGGAGAACTGAGAAAGTAGTACAGGGGCTAGTTGCTGAAGACAGATGCCCTTGCCCAGCACACTTTATTTTGTGAGCATTGTAGAGGCATATATGGTATAAAAACAAGAGACTTAGTCAGATCCTAATTCTCAAAGCAGTGGTCAGTGATGTTTGGAGAAATATTGTACACATGAAATAATTCAAGAATAGTATAGTGTTAAGCTTAAATATGAAGTACTGACAAGTTCTATATTTCAGGAATGGAGAGAAACATATTGCAAACAAAGGGAACGGGGCTAACACAATCACAGTAGTGAGCTAACTGGTTACCCTAGATCAGTTAAAATACAGGATTTCTGAAAGGGAGAAATGGGAAATGAGGATAGAAAGATGAGAGAAGACAAGACAGTAAAAGGCTTTGAATAACAGGGTCAAGATTAGGGGACCTTTTTAATGTCCGATATGGACTCAGACAAGAATGTGTCTGCAATACAGGAGACACAGGAGACACGGATTCAATCCCTGGGTCGGGAAGATTCCCTGGAGGAGGATATGGCAATCTGTCCCAGTATTCTTGCTGGAAAAATCCTATGGACGTAGTAGGCTGGTGAGCTACGGCCCATGGGGTCGCGGAAAGTCAGACACAACTGAAGCGACTGAGCGCAGCACAGCAGCAGGGACTCACTAAAGACTTATAAGCAGAGAAGCAGGGAATGACAGAATTAGATCTTCACAATGGACAGTGAAATATATTATAAAGGGGAAAGGTTGTCAGCAGGAGGAAGTTACACTGTTACTGTAACTGTTCCAGCAGCGGGTTATGAGATCCAAGATATACTGGCAGAAAAAGAACGTAGTAGTGTCCTGTGCGTACATCCATCTGAGGAGCACGGCTGGTGGATTTGAGAGCTAGCTTTGAAAAGAGATGGGGATACAAAATTAAGTTAAAGGGGACCAGAGAAGTTTGGATATAGTGGAGCAGGTATTCACTGAAGTTCTTAGCAAAGGAGTTATTAAAAAACACCTCATGAACTTCTATCACCATCATTTCATGATCACCAGCTTGCTTCATTATCAAGAGTCTTTAACCCAAGCTGTTTTGTTTGGACATGTTTTGATCTAACATCCTGTATTGCTAGTAAAAGGACAAGATTATGAATTCCTCCTGGCTTGATGTTCTACCATAAATCAAATTTAGAAATCATGTAAATGCTAAAAGTATGTGGAGGTTTGTTTTGGACATTAATCTCACATTCTTACTGGCTACCTGGAGAAATCAACATTGATAAACTTATTCTGTAGGTGAAAGTACTTACTAAATTATATAAAAGTTCCTTGCTTGTCCTAAAATTAAAATTCTTATTTGCAAATGGCATAGTAGGCATACATGAACATTATTGTGATTTAATTAAAACATATAATTGCAAGAGGGGTAAAAATATCTAGCTTATCAGTATTAATTTAATTCTGTTGGTAGTGAAAATATTTCTGACTTAAAACAGCACTTGTCATTTGATTTCATTAGGGAGATTAGTAAAGTAAAAGTGATTTGCCATGATGAAAACAATTAAATTGAAAGCAAGGTTAAAACATAATTATAATAGAAAAAAATCTCAAAAATAAATGGCATGCCCTCTGAAATTTATTTGCAGGAAATGAAAATGAAAGCAGAAGTAAAGTTCACATGCAGCTCCTCACATAACTATATTTATATAACTGCTTGTCCATGTATTTTTAAAATGTTAGCATTCACAATTTTTCAACAGCAACTAATTTTGTAGAAACATAAAGATTCCCAGTAATAGATAAAGCTGTATTATTAAGCAACACAAGCAGCCCAAACATTAATATAATTTACATCATTAAAAGCTAACAAAATAAAACTGACTAAATTAACACTGACTCATCCATTATACAGCAACTGCTAAATAACTGTAAAATATATTACATTCTGTTCATTACTACTCTAATTATAATGTCTTTTTCTATCCACTTCCATGTTTGTCTGCATTTATCTAAAAAGAATGGGAAAACTAATACTTACCAAAATGGTGGTAACGATCAAAGAACGATTGGATAAGGAATCTGTGATGTTGGCTGGCTTTCCTTTTTGACTTTCTGTCATATTCAGGCCACTGGCTGGATCCCAAGTTCCAATCTATAAAATAGCATATGTACTCTGTAAATCATCCATCAGACACCTGGAGAGAGCACTGCAGAGAAAGTTAAGACTGCTAACACTTATTATTCACCTCTGCTACATTATCTGCTGTTGCTGAAGTAAAGGCTGCTTGTTTTAAGCATGATTCACTGCTTTGTGAAGTGTGTCCAGCGAAGTGTGACATTAAAGAACAAAATGATCCATTGCACTTCTACAGTCAGTGTGGGAGCTTAATTTTCCATTCAAACTTTCATTCACCAAGATAAACTACAGTTGATGATACCTTGATAGTTGGCTGGAAACTCATTAACAGCATATATCTTTTATAGTAATGGATCTATCTTATCCTCTCATTATGATGGTAACATGCCATATTATATGGACAAAGCTAAAAGAGCAAGACCTGGGGATCCAGGATAAATTAATAGGTAAAGGCAACTTAAAAGGGGCATTTATTTGTATTCACAGCACCCCCAGTAAGGTGAAATCATACCCCAAATTACCTCTGGAAGTTTTAAAAATATACCTTTGAAGCTTTTAAAATACTCCAAGAAAGGAGATTACAGCAAAATCTCATCTGGATAACCTATTCTAATACTATCACTTGTATTCTACACTCACTACACTCACTACACACAATACACTCACTTGTATTCTACTATCACTACACTTCTGTTCAGTGTATATTTTAACTATTAGGTTGTTGCAAAAGTAACTGTGGTTTTGGACCATGAATTTTAAATCATTATAACAGGTTCAAACACATCTTTAATAATCAAAATAGGAACCATTACAATCAACATATTTTTGCCAGCAATATGTTGGTTTATTCCTGTAACATAAAAATCCATGCTTCAGAATTCTATGAATTCTTAGAAAGCATTTTCAACCTCCTGCTCATTGTGGAAGCATTTTCCCTGCAAAAAGTTGTTGAGATGCTTGAAGAAGTGGTAGTCAGTTGTCAAGATGCCTGGTGAATATGGCAGATAAGGCAAAACTTCATAGCCCAGTTCATTGAACATTTGAAGCACTGGTTATAAGATGTGTGGTCAGGCCTTGTGGAGAAGAATCAGGCCCTTTCTGTTGACCAATGCTGTCTGCAGGTGTTGTGGTTTTGGTGCATTTCATCCATCTGATGAGCATACTTCTCAGGTGTAATGGTTTCGCTGGGATTCAGAAAGCTGCAGTGGATCGGACTGGCAGCAAACCACTAAACAGTGACCATGACCTTTTTTTGGTGCAAATTTGGCTTTGGGGAGTGCTTTGGAGCTTCTTCTCAATCCAGTCACTAAGCTGGTCATTGTGGGTTGTTGTATAAAATTCACTTTTTGCTGCGTGCCACAATCCAATCAAGAAATGGTTCAAGATAAGACAACACTTCAAAATGACTATTTTTTTTTTTTTTTTTTTTTTTTTTGCCAGCTCACGAGGCACCCATTTATCAAACTTTCCAATTTGCCTCAAATGCCAAATAACCATAGAATGGTCAAGGCTGAGTTCTTCTGCAACTTCTCGTGTAGTTATAAGAGGAACAGCCTTCAGTGATTGCTCTCAGTTGGTCACTGCTGACTTCTAATGACCAGCCACTACACTCCTCATCTTCAAGGCTCTTGTCTCCTTTGCAAACTTCTTGAACCATCACTGCACTGTAATACTGCACCTAATATTAATAATGCCCTCTGAAAGGTTAAGCCAAATGCTGTGTTCAGATATATTATACTCAGTGAACACAGTTTATAAAATGACCTCTGGAGATACATAAAAGCATAAGATACAACTGTATATGTAGATTGGTTTACAGACAGTAGTTACGTAAGTGGTTTACATATCTGCACTATTGCATGCCATGTAATAATAGTGACCACTAACAGAAAGCAGAAGCAAAGGAGACACAGAGTCAGTGTTTTCATCAGCATTAACTTTTCCTCACCCTCTCAAACCTGGGAGTCACCAGTAATGAAATTTGTCTTTCTTATGTCCCTAGCCAATTACCCAAACAAAGCTATAAATTATTAATTTATTTTAATATAAAATTTTGTACATAAAGAGCTTTCTCAATTACAGATGAACCCATCATAAGTTGAAATATTAAGTCAAAAATGCATTCACTATAACAACCTACCAAACATCCTAGCTTGGCCTCAGTCTTGTCTGACTCTGTGCGACCCCTTAGATGGAAGCCCACCAGGCTCCCCCGTCCCTGGGATTCTCCAGGCAAGAACACTGGAGTGGGTTGCCATTTCCTTCTCTGAAGCATGAAAGTGAAAAGTGAAAGTGAAGTCACTCAGTCATGTCCAACCCTTAGCGACCCCATGGATTACAGCCTACCAGGCTCCTCCGTCCATGGGATTTTCCAGGCAAGAACACTGGAGTGGGGTAGTTGGGCAAAATCATCTAACAGAAACCTTGTTTTATATAAAGTGCTGAATATATCATATAATTTATAGAATACAGTATTGAAAGTGAAAAACACACTGGTTGTATGTCCAACAGGATGGTTGTAATGGTACTGGTTGGTTATCCCAGTGATGGAGTGGCTGACTGGGAGCTGCAGCTCAATGAGCTGCCAGCATTACAAGAAATTGTCATACTACACATCACCTGCTCAGGAAAAAAAGATCAAAATTCGAAGTATGGTCTCTACTGAATATGCATCACTTTTGCATTATCACCATTATAAAGCCAAAAAATCATAAGTTGGGAACTGCCTGTAAATTAAATTATTTTTAAAGTGACATTGATTTGAAAGTGAAAGTGAAAGTCACTCAGTCATGTCCAACTCTTTGTGACCCCATGGGTTACAGAGTCCATGGAATTCTCCAGGCCAGAATACTGGAGTGGGTAGACTTTCCCTTCTCCAGGGGATCTTCCCAACCCAGCAATCAAACCCGTCTTCCACATTGCAGGCAGATTCTTTACCAGATGAACCCCCTACCTAAATATGCTAATAAAGATCTCATTGGTTTAAATCCAAATTAAATGTTATTATCTTTTCTATTTTCTTTACATTTTACTGTATGTGCTCTTTTGGATCTCTCCATTTGTATAGCTTTATCAGTAACTTTTTAAGGTGTTTATCTTCCTTTAATTGGAGTAGTACAAGAGTAGAAATGTTAACAATTTCTGTTCTTCATAAAAACAAATGTCATTCTAATAGTTGTATATAAATATAGACCCCCATGTATTTTTTTTCAACAACTCATTTGGGGATTCAATGTAAATGTATTTAATAACGTAAAAAAATCTTGTCATATTTTCTAATACTTAATTTTCTTCTTACCACCTAAAACTATATATTTCTGGTATTTTTGTCAATAAAACAAAAAAGTCAAATAATACAATAAGGGGAAAAAAGAAAACAATCTTGATTCAGCATTCTTTCCAAAGTAAATTACATACTGGTCAATTAAATTACTTTAAAACTGTGACTACCTTGATGTCATAAAGAGACTAATTACAATTTCGATTCAATAATGAAAGGTTTTCAGGGGCCAGACGGGTAATATCAATGTGTAAAGTGAAAAGGCATAAGCCAGTAGTAAGAATTTCTAGGCTAAAATGTGAAGTTTCTAAATCTCAAAAACATCTCAAGGCAGAAAAGTAACTGCGGCCCACTAACCCAACCTGCTCGGCTGTGTGCCTTGGGCTGCACACCCAGAATAAGTACTTTTTTCAAATCTCTAACAAGGCATCACCAGAGTTAGAAGAGGCCCTGCTGAGGACCTGGGTGGAGGACAGAAGGGAGGTCAAACCTAGAATTCCTGCTGACCTGCTTAAATTGTTTCAAATTCAAAATCACTAAAAAAAAAACAAACCCAAACAAAAATGCCCTGTTGGCTAAATAGACATCTGCAGACTGTATTTTGCAGTGACTGGTACTTTTCTGATCCTGATCTATGATTAATACCTATTACACATTTGTCCCTTAGATTTAATTGTCTTTTTCTTTCCCCACTGTTGGCTAAATAGTTAGATTTTTTCAGACATAATTCTGTTAGCAAAGCACTGGCAGGCATCATTTGCCCAGTGTCATCTGCCTAATGACAAGCTTGACCACTAAGTTTTTCAACTTTCTAACAAATCACTAATACAAAACATTGTCCATTTCACTTACTGTTATCTTCCAGGATTACACTTACAAAAAATAAATTAGCTAAATGTTTACTCATCTAAACCTACTAATCTAGGTTCATTTTCTATTGGTTGTTTTTCTAGCACTCTTTGGATGAAGGGGTTCTGGCTCATGAATCCATGATCACCTATAATCACAAATATTAGGTATCCCTCTTTATAAGTCTCAGGTTTCTACACAGAATATTAGAATATTTCAGAAATTTCAGTGGCATAACAATTTAAATCAAATAAAATTTTGTGTGATTCCCCGATTTTTAAGTTTCTTAGAACTATATGATTCAAAAATTTCTATTGATTGAAGAAATTGCCACCTGTGGGGCTTTTTGTTTTGTTTTAATCACAAGAGCCATAGACTAAATCAAGACAATCCTTTTTCTTGCAATGTATCTTCAGAACCATAATTTTTTCATTATATTATTCAATCAAGTCATTTAACATTATTTTCAGTTTCAAAATGTAATAAAGATATCTAAGTACTCTTGACCTCAAAGAGTTATGTTAAATAGAGTGAGTCTATCTGTTGGTTTATGTGAATACTTCAAGTTTACAGTTATCTTCGTGGTATAGCAACCCTCTTTACAATTTAAAATGTCATGGTTTGGATAAGTCATAAGTTCACTTTACTTATAAGCATAAAATTAGATAGAAGTAATACAAAAGTACTTCAGAAATCACAAAGAACAATAGAAAATCATAGTATTACTCATTTTTCTGTTTTATGTTCTGAATAGTTCTTAAATTTGCTCTTCTTCATAAAATGATTGTATATTATTGATATCAAATTATAAAACATACAAATAGAAAGGAGAACGTCAATTTAAACTTTGAAGCTAAGCACATACCCATGTCAATCATAGCTAATGATTTAATGTATTTTCTTTAATTCTTTTATCTTTATATGTATTTTCCTTACATAATTTCCAATACAGTCTTGTAGGTAATCTCCCAGACTCGGAAGGGTGTGTCAGATCACCAGGATCCTATTACATCTACACAATTATCACCAGGGGACTGGGGCACATTACTTCTCTCCGACTCAATTTCCTCATCTATAAATGGGGATATAACTTTGTCTACCTCAAAGAGCTATTGTGAGGATCAAGTGATAAACACTGTAATGTGTTATATAGTGAAGTCCCTCAGTCGTGTCCGACTCTTTGCAACCCCATGGACTGTAGCCCAACAGGCTACTCTGTCCATGGGATTTTACAGGCAAGAGTACTAGAGTGGGTTGCCATTTCCTTCTTCAGAGGATCTTCCCAACCCAGGAATCAAACCCGGGTCTTCCGCACTGTAGGCAGACACTTTACCATCTGAGACACGAGGGAGTCGCAATGTGTTTATAAGTGGGCTACAGTTCAGTTCAGTTCAGTCGCTCAGTCCTGCCCGACTCTTTGCGACCCCATGAATCGCAGCACACCAGGCCTTCCTGTCCATCACCAACTCCCGGAGTTCACTCAGACTCACGTCCATCGAGTCAGTGATGCCATCCAGCCATCCCCTTCTCCTCCTGCCCCCAATCCCTCCCAGCATCAGAGTCTTTTCCAATGAGTCAACTCTTTGCATGAGGTGGCCAAAGCACTGGAGTTTCAGCTTTAGCATCATTCCTTCCAAAGAAATCCCAGGGCTGGTCTCCTTCAGAATGGACTGGCTGGATCTCCTTGCAGTCCAAGGGACTCTCAAGAGTCTTCTCCAACACCACAGTTCAAAAGCATCAATTTTTCGGTGCTCAGCCTTCTTCATAGTCCAACTCTCACATCCATACATGACCACTGGAAAAACCATAGCCTTGCCTAGACGAACCTTTGTTGGCAAAGTAATGTCTCTGCTTTTGAATATGCTATCTAGGTTGGTCATAACTTTCCTTCCAAGGAGTAAGCATCTTTTAATTTCATGGCTGCAGTCACCATCTGCAGTGATTTTAGAGCCCAGAAAAATAAAGTCTGACACTGTTTCCACGGTTTCCCCATCTATTTCCCATGAAGAGATGGGACCGGATGCCATGATCTTCGTTTTCTGAATGTTGAGCTTTAAGTCAACTTTTTCACTCTCCACTTTCACTTTCAAGAGGCTTTTTAGTTCCTCTTCACTTTCTGCCATAAGGGTGGTGTCATCTGCCTCTCTGAGGTTACTGATATTTCTCCCAGCAAAATTATTATATAAATTAATATATCCTATTTCCATACTATTATGAGTATTTTCTTCTGGCATTAAAAATTAATTACATTCAAAATTTTAATGATTATAAAATAGGAACATTATATAAACATATCACAGTTTACCTAAGGCTGTTGATGCTTGACAGAAAATCACAAAATTCTGTAAAGCAATTATCCTTCAATGAAAAAATAAATTTTAAAAATAAGTCTTTAGTAAAACACAGTTATTTACAAATATTTGCCCACATATTTTAGTATTTTAAAAACAGATTCCTAGAATTGGAATTACTAAGCCCCCCAAAAAATAAAAATGAGTCAAGATTGTTAGTACATGTTGCTATATAGCTTTTCAAAACTATTACTGTGTTCATTATGATCCACCTGACCATATATAGCATAATAAAACTTCCTCACAATTCATTTTCTACTTTTTTTTCTGATATACAATGGGTTCTTCATTTCTTTTTTAATTGAAGTATAATTGCTTTACAATATTATATAAAGCAATTGTATAAATTGCGTAGTTTCTACTGCACAATGGAGTGAATCAGGTGTATGCATGCATATATACCTTCCCTCTGAACCTCCCTCCCACCCATCATGTTAAAATATATATTCATAAGAATTTTATATATACACAATGTGCTTTACTTTTTATATTTCTCAGGATTTAAAAAAAATTCTTCATATAATTTTGTGTGGTAAACTACATTTTATCTTTTGTTGCTTTGATTTATTTTCTCATGTAGAAAAACATTTATTTATTTTTTTTTTAGAAAAACATTTATATTCAGATGATTTTAAAGTTATTTATCTGAGTATCTCATTAATTAGTTGATGCTTTACTTATTTATCTTTGTTTCTGACAGTTTTCTCAGCATAAATTTTCTTTGTTTTGTACTTTATATTACTCCTTTGGCTGAGATAATGTTTTCTTTCCTCTCCTGAGATATATAATTGTTTGCCTCATCTGTAATTAGCATTTTGACATTTCTTCTAAACATGTATGTTAGTACTTTTCCTTGTGAGCAGAATCAGTGGGACAGGTTTTTTAATTGTCTGTGGAATTTGAAATAATAATTTTTGACAAGTATACCAAAAACTTTCTCAGGTAGAAACAAAACAAACACTTCCAGCAGGGTGTAAAATATTAGTTATATATGAAGTCAAGCTCATTTAAGGTTAAGAAATAATTTATCTACTAAAAAACATTTGGCATCATAGAATCTATTAAAATTCTATTTACACTCTCCTCTTGGCATTTGCTAACAATATAGTCATGGATGTTGGGGAATAAGGAAAAGAATGATACAGTTTTTCATCACAGAACAATATAAAAAGGAAAACTTCTCTGATTATACATAATTTTTACTTAATTTTAGACAAATATGTCTTGAGCAAAGAGCATAACTGGCAATTTTCTAAAGGCCTGTTTGGTGATCATGAGAAACCACACTGTACATTATATACAGTCTTAGCACAATGTGGAGTCTCTATCAAAAAATAAGGTTGCTTTAAAAAAAAAATTCTTCCTGATTTATAAAAGAATGATATTAGAACATTCTCTAACACCATACATAAAAATAAATTAAAATAGACTAAAGACCTATATACAAGACCAGAAACCATACAACTCCTAGAGGAAAAAATAGGTAGAACAATCTTTGACATAAACATAGCAATATATTTTTGGATCTGTCTCCTAAAGCAAAGGGAATAAAAGTAAAAACAAATGAGTCCTAATTAAAATATTTTTCATAGAAAAGGAAACAAAATTATCAACAAAACAAAAAGACAACCTACTGAATGGAAGAAAATATTTGCAAATGATATGACCAATAAGGGTAGTTAATATATATGTGACATATATAAGTGTTAGTTCTCAGTCATGTCTGACTCTTTGTGACCCCATGGACTGTAGCCTGCCAGCCTCCTCTATCCATGGAAATCTCCAGGCAAGAATACTGGAGTGGGTTGCCATTCTCTTCTGTAGGGACTCCTGACCCAGGTATTAAACCCATGTCTCCAACATTGCAGGTGGATTCTTTACCTGCTGAGCCATCAGGGTTCCTTAAATAGCATGTTCAATTCAAAATCAGGAAAATAAATAACCCAAATAAAAACTGGGCAGAAGAACTGAACAGACATTTTTCCGAAGAAGAAATGCAGATGACCAACAAATATATGAAAAGATGTTCAACATCACTAATCATCTTGGAAATGCAAATCAAAACCACAGTGAGATACCAACTCATACCTGTCAGAACTGCTATCATCACAAAGAACACAAATAACAAATGTTGGTGAGGATGTGGAGAAAAGAGAATTCTTGTACACTTTGGTGGGAATGTAAATTGGTACAGCTACTGTGGAAAAGCTATGGAACTTTCTCAAAAAAACTAAAAATACAACTACCATAGAATGAGCAATTCTGCTCCTTGGTATATATCCCAAAAAAAAAAAAAAAAGACCAAAAAAACAAAACAGAAAACACTAATTCAAAAAGATAAATGCACCTCAGTGTTCACCGAAGCATTATGTACAATTGTCAAGACATGGAAGCAATCTAACTGTTCATCACAGATAAATAGATAAATAGATTATATATATATAAATACATATATAATTATTATATATGTACATATATATATATATTTACATACTCTCTCTCTCACACACACACAGACACACACACAAACATGCAGAGACCAAACCTGTGTCTCCTGCATTTGCAGGCTGGTTCTTTACCACTGAGCTACCAGGGAAGCACCAGTGTAATTGGTGGGCTGCATATTTCTCTGTTAACTAGTGCATCTATTCTTTCTAGATAACTTGCAAACTCAGGTTTCTCAAGCCTACATGGAACATGAATAGTGGGCACTGAGTTTTTTCAATATAGCAGTTTTCTTACTATGTATTAACAGGTAGGTAATTGGAGAAGGAAATGGCAACCCACTCCAGTACTCTTGCCTGGAAAATTCCATGGACTGAGGAGCCTGGTAGGCTACAGTCCATGGGGTTGCAAAGAGTCGGACATGACTGAGCGACTTCACTACTATTAACAGGTAGACAGTTTTTGCCTTCATTTACTTCACCCCTTCCAGTGTTAGGGCTTCCCAATGGCTCAGCGATAAAGAATCCATCTGTAATTGCTGGAGACACTGGTTCAATCCCTGGATCAGGCAGATGCCCTAGAGAAGGAAAAGGGAACCCACTCCAATATTCTTGCCTGGGAAAGGCCATGGACAGAGGAGCCTGGTGGGCTACAGTCCATAGGGTCACAAGAAAGATGGACATGGCTTAGTGACTAAACAAAAACAGTAACACAATGCAAAGAACTCCTCAGTTAATGACTTTTCTAAAACTATCAACCAGTTAACATAAGTCTGGAATTTCACCATTTGAGAACTATAGCATTAATATGAGAACAGGAAATCAATGAGTATATAATGATCTTACAGAAAGGGCTGAATAATCTAAACATGGATTTTTTTTCACCACTGATTTTTATTTTTGTTTAAGACAAAGTCTAAACATAATTAAAGAGTTAAGAGACAGGTGATACTTTTGATTTTTAAAATACAATTTGAATCAATGAATTTACTCAAATATAACTGTGATAACATTCAATTAAGGGTCATTGTTTTGCAAGGATAAAAAAGTACTTCAGAGATGACTTTGAACTCAAATCAATGCATTATAATTATGTTTAGTACACATGCATGCTATTTGCTAAATTGCTTCAGTTGTGTCCAACTCTGCGACAGTTATGAAGCAAAATAATAACTATAAATACACTGACACAAACTGAAAAATATCAGTACAGTTATGAAATTTGGCATGTAATGATTCTTTGTATAACTCAGACAAATTAAACAGTAAACATCTTCAAAGACAGACACTAAGTTTGGGTCCTTCCTAGGATCAATTTTTGCTTTTCAAGAAGCAAATGACACATTTACCACAGGTGTAGAGATTGTTGGTCAACATCATCATTATCATTGCTTTCCTAAAGACAGGAAAAAGAAATCTTAGCTCCTAGGAAAGTTAGGGGTCATTGTTGCCATGGAGACCAAGGTGTATGTACCAAGAGTCATCAAAGAGAGAAAGATAAAAGCTGCTATGCATTATGTGAAGTTGCTCAGTCGTGTCCCACTCTTTGCAACCCTATGGACTGTAGCCTACCAGGCTCCTCAGTCCATGGGATTTTCCAGGCAAGAATACTGGAGCGGGTTGCCATTTCCTTCTCCAGGGGATCTTCCTGACCCAGGGATCGAACCTGGGAATCCCGCATTGTAGGCAGATGCTTTACTGTCTGAGCTACCAGGGAAGCAAATGCTATGCATTAGGTGTTTACAAAAAAAAAAAAAAATCCTCAGTGATCTAATGTAGATTTTCAGATTTAGATAAATTTTGGACTGTAAATCCATTCAGATATCTTTTCAGAGGGGGTTAATGATTCTTCTGACAAGACAAAGATCAACAGTAAAATTTTATGCAGAAATTACCACTCTTTCTTTAAATATATATATATATTGTACAAAAAAGTTTCTTTAAATGCACTTTGAAACATGTTCTCTTTCTGGAACATCAGATCAGATCAGATCAGTCGCTCAGTCGTGTCCGACTCTTTGCGACCCCATGAATCGCAGCACGCCAGGCCTCCCTGTCCAACACCAACTCCCGGAGTTCACTCAGACTCACGTCCATCGAGTCAGTGATGCCATCCAGCCATCTCATCCTCTGTCATCCCCTTCTCTTGCCCCCAGTCCCTCCCAGCATCAGAGTCTTTTCCAATGAGTCAACTCTTCGCATGAGGTGGCCAAAGGACTGGAGTTTCAGCTTTAGCATCATTCCTTCCAAAGAAATCCCAGGGCTGATCTCCTTCAGAATGGACTGGTTGGATCTCCTTGCAGTCCAAGGGACTCTCAAGAGTCTTCTCCAACACCACAGTTCAAAAGCATCAATTTTTCGGTGCTCAGCTTTCTTCACAGTCCAACTCTCACATCCATACATGACCACAGGAAAAACCATAGCCTTGACTAGACAAACCTTTGTTGGCAAAGTAATGTCTCTGCTTTTGAACATGCTATCTAGGTTGGTCATAACTTTGCTTCCAAGGAGTAAGCGTCTTTTAATTTCACAGCTGCAGTCACCATCTGCAGTGATTTTGGAGCCCCCCAAAATAAAGTCTGACACTGTTTCCATTGTTTCCCCATCTATTTCCCAGGAAGTGATGGGACCAGATGCCATGATCTTCGTTTTCTGAATGTTGAGCTTTAAGCCAACTTTTTCACTCTCCACTTTCACTTTCATCAAGAGGCTTTTTAGTTCCTCTTCACTTTCTGCCATAAGGGTGGTGTCATCTGCATATCTGAGGTTATATGTTTGTAAACTCAGACAGGCACAGTCTCACTACTAATCCTCACTCTTTCCATATATTATCAAAATATTTGAGTTTTTAGCAAGAAGTCTATGGATTGTTGATAGCAGTTCCTCTACCAGTGGGTAAAAATGCAAGTAGTGAATATTCAGAAAGCACAGATTTTAGAAGTTGAATCTTTATTTGATAGTAAAATATAATGAATTCAAACTTTGGCTATACTATGCTAAGTCACTTCAGTCGTGTCCGACTCTGTGAGACCCCATAGACGGCAGCCCACCAGGCTCCCCCGTCCCTGGGATTCTCCAGGCAAGAACACTGGAGTGGGTTGCCATTTCCTTCTTCAATGCATGAAAGTGAAAAGTGAAAGTGAAGTCGCTCAGTCGTGTCCAACTCTTAGCGATCCCATGGATTGCAGCCTATCAGGCTCCGCCATCCATGGGATTTTCTAAGCAAGAGCACTGGAGTGAGGTGCCATTGCTTTCTCTGTTCAAACTTTTACAGGTTTGCAAATATGGGTCATCTTGATTTATGCTATTTATATAAATTTTTAGTTTTGTAGAAACTGGCAAACATATATTCCATAAGATGGCTCTTGATAGCCACTTTTCTTTCTCAAGATTGTCCCTAAGGGGGCTAATTTTATTCTAAAAGCATGCTGAGGCTTAGTTTGATCTTTGTGTTTTTTCTAGATTAATATAATATTAATAAAACAGCCACATTTCAATAAGGATTTATTAGGCCTTTGCACTGAGAAGACAGAACATTCTATTCTCTAAGTTCTATTTTACTATATTAAATATCACATTTAGGAGACTATCAGAAAAATAACCAGAATAGATAGGAAATTCTGATGCTACACAAAGGGCAAGAGACGTACACAATTATGATTTTAGTTTAACATTTCTATTTAGATGAAAATTTTAAAAAATCCATTTAAATAACAAATAAAATATAATAGCAAGAGATTGATTTTTTTTTTTCTTGGAAAGCTCATGATGTACATAGTTGTCACAAAGAACATTCAGTAAGAAAATTCAATCAGGCGGTAAAATAAAGCAATTTTATTATTGTACTTATTATTGTACACAGTTTCTTGGAAGGAATTGTTTTTAAAGTCTAAGTGTTTTTTTAATGGCCTTTAGATAGCTCATTTTGCAATGGAAATGAACCATTATCATGTACTGTCATCAACTCAGTTCAAACCTATTTGTGTAAAACCCTCCTAACTGTTTTTGCTCTAAACAGAATCTTTTTGATATCATATTCTAAGAACCACCTGAATATTTCTTAATATCTATTGCCATTAGTCATGTTTTTGTTCCATCTGAAACTGGTCTTTCCTAAAATATAGCTAAGTCTCAGAGTACAAGATAAGTAAAGTCAAACCATTTCCAATGGTAAATCATATCATAGTTACATATCCTTTAAAAAATCTATTAATTTTATTGTCAGTTATAAATAAATTTGTATATCTCCAATGTAGTACCCAGGTGAAGGGTCTCCTGGTTATAATTATAGCAAAGGATGTGGAGGGAAGTAGATGGATTCTAAATGTATTTTGAAAGTGAAATATACAACATGATCTTTGGACAATGATTCAAGCTGGGAAAATCATTTATTGTAATTTTCCTTTTTGTACTGTTATTAATCTCAATTGTTGTTCAGTCACTAAGTTGTGTCCAACTCTTTGCAACCCCATGGACTGCAGCATTCCAGGCTCCTCTGTCCTCTTATCTCCTGGAATTTGGTCAAATTTATGTCTATTTAGTTGGTGGTGCTATCTAACCATTCATCCTCTGCTGCCCTCTTCTCCTTTTGCCTTCAATCTTTCCCAGCATTAGGATCTTTTCCAATAAGTCAGCTCTTCACATCAGGTGGCCACAGTAATGGAGCCTCAGCTACAACATCAGTCCTACCAATGAATATTCAGGGTTGATTTATTCAGGATTGACTGGTTTGATCTCTTTGCTATCAAAGGGACTCTCAAGAGTCTTCTCCATCACCCAATCCCAAAGCATCAATTCTTTAGCACTTAACCTCCTTTATCATCCAACTTTCACATCCAGACAACACTACGGGAAAAACCATAGCTTTGACTATATGGAACTTTGGAGGCAAAGTGATGTCTTTGCTTTTTAATATATTATGTAGGTTTGTTTTAGCTTTCCTTTGAAGAAGCAAGCATCTTTTAATTTCATGGCTGCAGTCACTGTCTGCAATGATTTTGGAGTTCAAGAAAATAAAATCTATCACTGCTTCCACTTTTTCCCCTTCTATTCACCATGAAGTGATGGGATCAGATGCCATGATCAATACCAGGCTCTTAAAGAAAGAAACTGTCTTAGCATTGCCTGAGGAAAACAAAGTCATTTACTGTCTTATATTCTTAATCTTCTTCCTCTGTTTCAGAGAAAGGACTGCCATGTCCCAAGGGCTTTTTTGGACAGACATGGTTGGATGTGTATGCAATATTCTTGACCTTTCTTATACCTGACCAGGTACATCTGTGAATGACTACAGGAAGGAAGAAATTAGCACCTCCCCTCTGGAAGCTGACCCGATCCAGGAAATATTTGACTTTAGCTCCTCCCCTTTCAGTACAAAAGAAGTCTGATCTAACTCCTGGCTTTTTGAGTAAAGACATTATTTCTTGCCCCAATTAAACCAATAATAATAATAGATGTGACTGCTTGTTTATGCAGCATGGCTGACCCTTCTTAGACCATGACTAACTGGGGTGGGTTCTTACCAAGGTCCCTGGTGAGCCAAAGGAGAAGGAATTCACTTTGATTTATGATTCCTAGCTAAGTGGAAAGCTGTATCCAGAGTAGCATTTTAACCCCAAGTTCAGTTCCATGAATATGTCCTACTTCTATTTGTCAGAAGTATACAGGAAGCTCCACAGTCACAAATATCAGAAGTATGTATTATACTGTCATTAACTGTTTTAATCCTAAGATTAACATTTGAGAAAACAATTCAAAATATATCTGTTTACTGTACATACAAACAAGAGGTCTTTATTTTAACATATATGACTGTCCAATCCTTTGTTATAATTTTATGCATTCATTTATTATTGGCAGGTTTTCTTCACTAGAGTATAACCATTGTAAAGGCATAAAATAGATGTTTATCGAATATTTGTTAGGGAATTAAATGAATAAATAAAGTCAAAGATGATAAGAATCAAAAAAGAGGCAGTAGCATGAGCAGATAGGATTGAGGATAGTTAAAATTCCTAGCCTTATTCATATTAATGTAGTATTTTTAGGTTCTTTTAGAGACCACGATATCTTTTTCTTCAGCCAGTACAACAGGGAAGTCCATTTCTCTCAGCTTTTTTTGAGATGGGGAATTGGGCATAGAGAAGTTGGGTGGAAGGATGAAGTTCATACACTTGTGATAGAACTGGAATTGTAATTTAAGTCTCCTGAATTACCATTTATTGAACCTTTCAAAATGTGAACTCTATCAATGTAGGAACTCTGTCTTTTCATCTATGAATTGGTAACTATACTATTTAGGAAAAGACAAAGGTAAAATCAGCAAGACTTATGAGCCTTCAGGAGGCAAATATTGCTATTACCCATGATATAGTTGGAGACACTGTATTTTGAGGGAATAAGAAACCTGTTTGTAAATAGTAAATGGTGGAACAAGGATTTGAGCCCAATTCTGTTTGAATTTAGTCCTTGATCTATTAATCAGTCTACTAAATTAAAAAATGAATATATTTCACTGGTTTCTCTGGTGGCTCAGATGGTAAAGAATCTGCCTACAATGAAGAAGACCTGGGTTCAATCCCTGGGCTGGGAAGATCCCCTGGAGAAGAATGGCCACCCACTCCAGTAGTCTTGCCTGGAGAATTCCATGGACAGAGGAGCCTGGCATGCTACAGTCCGTGGGGTCACAAAGAGACACACAACTGAGCAATTTTCACTTTTCATTCCTACAATTTCAAAGTCAAGTCAACCATAATGGCATTTCCAAAGTATTTCCACTATTTGGAAAATAGTGACTAAACTAAAATACCGACTAAAGTAAATTCCACTTCCCTTTTTTAGCTGATGACTAATTTTCAAAGGTTCTGAAACAGTTTGATGTGAACTCTAAGTTCCTTTTCCCTATAGCTTACCTTCACCCACTCTTAGGACTTTGTCTTCTCAGGAGATTTGTGCCAATTTCATTCTAAAGTAAATTTCCTTTCCTATTTTTTTTTTTTTTCTCCAGTGTTTGATTTCTAGCTCTGTAACTAGCTCCTTCCACTTTTGCCATATAGGCACCACCATTATCCCTTAAAAACAGAGTCCCAATAGTCTGCTCTTCTTTAAACTAACACTGATGAAGGTTCAGTTAATACCATCTGTCACTGTTTACTCTAAATTATACTCTCAGAAGAGTTTCATGGCTTCATAGTAAAGTTATTCCAAACTATATCTTCCCAAGCAATCCACAGGACTCCAGGCTATTCTGTCTTTGAAATCACAATGTATACATTGCAAATATGATTGCAAATATCTTGACAAGGTGTTCACAGTATGACACAAACCAGCATTTTAGCTCTATTTCCCACTTCTACAGTATGTGAGAGAATGTGTGTGTGTATATAATATGTATGTGTGTGTGTGTGTGTGTGTGTGTGTGTATATATATGGCTCATGCTTGGTCATGTCCAACTCTTTGTGACCCCGTACACTGTGGCCCTCCAGGCTCCTCTGTCCAGGAGATTTATGAGGCAAGAATACTGGAGTGGGTTGCCATACCCTTCTCCAGGGGATCTTCCCCACCCAGGGATCGAACTCAGGTCTCCTGCATTGCAGGCAGATTCTTTACCACTGAGCCACCTGGGAAGCCCTATGCATATATATATATACATATATAAATCAAATAAAATATTAGTGCATATAAATTATCAAGTGAAAATATATGCATATGTGTGCTCAGTCATATTTGACTGTTTGTAGCTCCATGGACTGTAGCCCATCAGGTTCCTCTGTCCATAGAAATTTCTAGGAAAGAATACTGGAGTGGGTTGCCATGTCCTCCTCCAGAGGATCTTCCCAACCCAGTGACAGAACTCAGGTCTTGTGCACTGCAGGCAGATTCTTTACCATTTAAGTCACCAGGAATCCCAAGAATGCTGGTGTTGGTAGCCTATCCCTTCTCCAGGGGATCTTCCCAACCCAGGAATCAAACTGGGGTCTCCTGCATTGCAGGTGGATTCTTTACCAGCTGAGCAACCAGGGAAGACTGTGTATGTGTACATATATATGTATAAATCTATATATATCTATGGGAGAAGGCAATGGCACCCCACTCCAATACTCTTGCCTGGGAAATCCCATGGACAGAGGAGCCTGGTGGGCTAAAGTGCAGGGGTCACAAGAGTGAGAAATAACTTAACGACTAAATAACACCAGCAAGTGGATCAAAAGGCCTGCGTAATATGGCAATGGCATCCCACTCCAGTACTCTTGCCTGGAAAATTCCATGGACGGAATAGCCTGGTAGGCTGCAGTCTATGGAGTCGCTCAGAGTCGGACACGACTGAGCGACTTCACTTTCACTTTTCACTTTCATGCATTGGAGAAGGAAATGGCAACCCACTTCAGTGTTCTTGCCTGGAGAATACCAGGGACGGGGGAGCCTGGTGGGTTGCTGTCTATGGGGTCTCACAGAGTCGGACACGACTGAAGCGACTTAGCAGCAGCAGCAGCATACATATCTATGATCAAATGAAACATTATGCATGTCTTTCCTATATTGTTACATCTTTTAGAAATTATTCAATTCCTACTAATCTATAAATTCTCTATTATTCTAAGATAATTCTAAGAACCTTGTATGCTGTAATATACTTAATTATACTCTTATCAGAAATATTCTTTTATTACTCTTTTGAAACTTGAAACAGATTTTCCATTGTATTTACTTACAAATGTGTGTTACCTGATCATTCTATAGAAAAAGCCTCTTGAGCCTCTTAAGGATAAGGACTATGTGTAATTAATTTATCAAAACAAATTTTCAAATTTCAGTTAAGAACACGAAATATCGATGAAATGTTAAGGCAACATGTATAACTCACATTATTATACTCCGCTTACCAATAGGATAGATCATAACATATACCTGGTAACTATTACATTCAGGGTATTTCTGTAATTCACATTTCAGCCTGAAGAAACCTCTAATATTTTCTTTATTTTGAGTCTAAGATAGGACTGGGTCTATGGTAACATGAAGAGCATCACCATTTTTATGTTAATGTGTTGACAAGCAGTGCTTGAGGCTCATCCTAGTGACCTGAGTACTTTCAAAGAATAAGGTAATAGGATTCCCAGTAAATACTGAGATTAGTCCATATGAGCTGACTGAACTTCACCATTATCAATTCCAGCCTTGGGTATCAAGTAATGTTCTCAGTCTTGGAAGCAAGGTAATTAGGAAGTGACAGTCTCACGAATATTTTAGTTTCAGTTTATTATAAGATTCCTGATTTTGCATGGTCTTGACAAAGGATACAAACCAAACTCTCAATGAAAAGAGGTAATACTCCTATTAATTTTACTCATCAATTTGTCATGATATACCTCTTGTCTTGTACAAGAGGTATATACATATGAACACATACAAATATGTGTTTTCTCTCTCCTGCATCATTTAATCAACATTTATATATATTTTGTTTCATTTCAGGCTAAAAGACCCCTTATTTTGATTCAATTTCCTTCTTTAGTTTCCATCTATGAGTGATGTTCCATGTTCAATTGTTAGATGAAATATAACAATATCTTTAAAGTCATATTATCGCAAACTTGTTTCCTAAAGTTCTTATCAAAATATCTATTTTAATTTGTAGCTTTCAATAAATCCATCAAAAATATCTAAATACATATATTAAAAATATAAGCAAACTTCTATTAAAATGTTCTAAAAGTAGCACACACACCCAAACTCTGTACATCACCTCAGTTGTATAAATAAAATCAAGGGAGACAGAGTCAATGTAATGTGTAGCATTCATGTTCATATCTAATTTACTTGAGCAGATTAATTCAGACATTTCTCTTGAATATGGCCCAGCAGTGGAAACATGTTTTAGTATTTAATCGTTTTATATGGTCTGCTATAAGTGGGAAAGTCTATGCAGGCACATGTGATTATAAGTTACATATATAAAGACTCATACTACACCAAATATCTTCTAATTATATCTTATAGCTAATTAGGATTATATTAATACATTAATATACCTTACATTAAATGAAGATTACATACATTATATGCAAAGAATCAGAAAAACCTGATGAGAAAATAAAAACATAAAATATCTTAAAAGACATCTTTATCCTTGAGTTCTAATTGCCAATTATTATGTCTAATGTAATGAATTGAGAACACATTTCTTAGAGTCACTGAATAAATTTAAAAGTCAATGAAATGTGGCAATAGGAAATATTTACTTCTTCATTAGGATATGTTTATTTAATAATTAAAGTAAATAAACTGAATGTTTCAAGTACCTTTTCCAGACCTTCTTCCTTGAGGCTGATCACATCCAAATCAAAATCTGTTCGCAAGCCATTGGTTTTGTTGAAAGTGATTCTGCCTGTGAGGCCTTCCCAATGTGCCTGTGGGGAAAACCAACAAACAAACAAAAACCATAGATTATTAAATATGTAAAGGATGAGAAGATAAACCGTTTTTGTACAAGGAAAAAGAAACACTATTTTTGTTACTTCTCATAAATTTACATTGCTGTCCATTTTTAGTATTTAACATTTTATTCTCTTCTGAACTTCGAAGGATGTTTTTTCCAAATATGCTATCCAAGTCCCAGGGAAAATTTATTGTAAATTTTTCATTTTAAATACTGCATTTGCCAGGTATAACCTTCCTTTATGAGAAACTTGTGGCTTATGTTTTAAATAGCAAAGCTCTTTCAGCAAAGTAAGAACTTAAAATAGTAAATATCTCACTGGGGATTACAACTAGAAATACTATTATAAAATACCACTCCTAACATCAAACTAATACAAAATAAATATTTTATTACAATTAAAGAAACTGAATCTAGGATACATTTTGTTACATTACTTCAATCATACACTTTATACTTAGAATAATTAACATTGCTTTATTTTACGCTGTGTGCTATTTGTGCTTCATTGACTATGCCAAAGCTTTTGACTGTGTAGATCACAATAAACTGTGGGAAGTTCTGAAAGAGATGGGAATACCAGACCACCTGACCTGCCTCTTGAGAAATCTGTATGCAGGTCAGGAAGCAACAGTTAGAACTGGACATGGAACAACAGACTGGTTCCAAATAGGAAAAGGAGTACGTCAAGGCTGTATATTGTCACCCTGCTTATTTAACTTCTATGCAGAGTACATCATGAGAAATGCTGGACTGGAAGAAGCACAAGCTGGAATCAAGATTGCCGAGAGAAATATCAATCACCTCAGATATGCAGATGACACCACCCTTATGGCAGAAAGTGAAGAGGAACTAAAAAGCCTCTTGATGAAAGTGAAAGTGGACAGTGAAAAAGTTGGCTTAAAGCTCAACATTCAGAAAACAAAGATCATTGCATCTGGTCCCATCACCTCATGGGAAGTGAAAACAGTGTCAGACTTTATTTTTCTGGGCTCTAAAATCACTGCAGATGGTGACTGCAGCCATGAAATTAAAAGACGCTTACTCCTTGGAAGGAAAGTTATGTCCAACCTAGATAGCATATTCAAAAGCAGAGACATTACTTTGCCAACAAAGGTTCGTCTAGTCAAGGCTATGGTTTTTCCAGTGGTCATGTATGGATGTGAGAGTTGGACTGTGAAGAAGGCTGAGCGCCGAAGAATTGATGCTTTTGAACTGTGGTGTTGGAGAAGACTCTTGAGAGTCCCTTGGACTGCAAGGAGATCCAACCAGTCCATTCTGAAGGAGATCAGCCCTGGGATTTCTTTGGAAGGAATGATGCTAAAGCTGAAACTCCAGTGCTTTGGCCACCTCTTGTGAAGAGTTGACTCATTGGAAAAGACTCTGATGCTGGGAGGGATTGGGGGCAGGAGGAGAAGGGGACGACAGAGGATGAGATGGCTGGATGGCATCACTGACTCGATGGACGTGAGTCTGAGTGAACTCCGGGAGTTGGTGATGGACAGGGAGGCCTGGTGTGCTGCGATTCATGGGGTCGCAAAGAGTTGGACACGACTGAGCGACTGAACTGAACTGAACTGATACTGGGAGAAATGTATCGAAATTACTTCACATCAATGTACACTTCCTATAGGAGCATTTCTTCAGGTAGAAAGAGGTGAGAATATAATAATCTAGATACACAATGGACTATCCCTCAAGAGTGAGCAAATATCTAGGTTTTTTAATACAAAAAGATTTCTCATTCTGCTGGCTATATAGCCAAATTAGATGTTATATATGTTATTTGCAAATAGCTTGGAAAAATAGTTACATGTGAAAATTTTAAATAATGTAACATATACTCATAATTATGTTTGAATATATACTGAGACTCAAAACAGGTAAAACCCAGTAGATAAAGGGTAACATTTCAAAAAGTATTACAAATGTATATAATTATTACTATATTTCTAAGCTCCCTGTGTTCCTTGGATACTTATGTGTAGAAATTCTAAAACAATTTTAGGCTAATAAATTATAAGTAAATTTTTTAAAAAACTATAGTAGATATCTCAGTGCATATTGCAAAAGGGCATCCTTGAGGTTACCATGTGTCAACAGTTGTCCAGTAAGGAAGGAAAACATTTTGAACTTAATTTTTTCCAAAGAAAATAACTGTGGGCAGTGAACAAAAATCCATAGTAGTATAAAAATAAATGGGATCAAGAAGTACAGAAGTAGAAGTACAGAATAGTCAAAGAAATCTGGGTTAAAGACAGCACAGGGAAATATACATCAAGGAAACTGTGCAACTAATAAAACCAATCACAAATTGAATTCTGAACTTTCCAGCAACCAAAGCAAAGAAGAAAATATGATGAAAATACAAGATACAAGACCCATAATTTAAGACACATCAATTGCCCAGGAGAAACTCAGATTTTCCTGGTACTGAAACCTGACAGAAATCTTTTTGGTCTTCATAAGAGAGACCCTATGTGATTTAGTGGACAAGATCCTCAATAACACCCTACAATGAATACAATAGCGAATTCAGTTTCTTACAGGGCTGTTTGACACATGTCTCAATTGTCAAGTGCTTCATTCAGAAAAAGCTCTTCTTCAGCTAGCCAAACCAATATGCTCTGTTAGCAATCCTCTGAGACTTAGTTTTACACCAGAAGTAAATGCAGAATGTGGAGTAATAAGAGAACAATATGCTGTTACAGGACTATCATTCCACCTATCTCAGAGTTCAGTAATAATTAGACAAGGAACTCATGAATATTCTTTGCCAAGGTCCTGATGATTCTTAATTATGATTCTGTTTGCACTTTTATTTTCATGATAAATAATTTATTCTATGATGAGCTGATGATTTCCTTTAAGCAATAAATGAAAAATCTTATATATGGTAATAACAGCTGTGACTTTGCATAGTGAAGATTAAATATTCATAGTTAACCTTTCATATAAAAACTCATAAATCAAATGTACTTTAATAAAAAATAAAAAACTCCTGCTGTATCAAATAAAAAATATCCTTAACTGACAAAGGTATTTCCTTCATGAGAAGATGAATAGAAAGAATATGTGTGTGAAGTAAATGTGTGAGTTTGCATGTTTGTGTATGACATTTAAAAATTCTCCATTTTTATCCTTACTATGAGCATACGTGGTGTTAAACTGTAATAATTAGAAATGATACATTGCCAAAAAATGGTTATACTATGCAACATGAAGTAAACTTTGGACTTTTATGACTCTATATATTTTGTTTTATGTTAATGCTAATACAATTAAAATAACTAGATGTTATACTTAGCAACCATAGCTCTATAAAGTAATTCTTGAAAATGTACAAATTGGGTGTAATTTAGTGTAGTGCAAAGGGCATTCAAGTTAAAAATTCATTGCATATTTTGTGAGCTATGCTATAAATATTCTTTAAATATCTATTTTTCCACATAAATGAAAAGTAACACAATTGGATATGACTGAGCAACACAACAACAACATACATAAAGATTCCGAAAGGTGAGGGGCAAAAATGTCATAAATCATATGTCACTGGTTCTCATCTGTACACACAATCATAGATATTTTGTAGAACTTCATTTATTTATCATGGAATTTTTCCCTTTCTTCCATATTATTTAGTAAAAATGCTAATTTTGCTTGTATGGGAAAAATAAGAAAGTTTAATTTAAAAGATACAAGTAAAAGATTACCTGTGAGGGAAACTGTAATAATCTCAATTCATTCAACTTGAGGACAAGTGAGACAGAGCAGAGGTACTTCTCCTGACTCACCTCTTTAATTAGGCTCATGAAGCGGGTCCCAAAGCGCCAGGGTTTGTGTCGATTGCACTGTAAGGAGCTGACTGTCATCTGGGGAAACTGCTGGACGCCCACAGACACCACGTGCACAGCATCATACATGAGAGCAGCATCAGTCTTAAAATGAGACAAAAGGAAAAGCGGCATCAATACATGTGAAACCCAGGATAGGAGGTTTGTAAGTAGAGATAAAGAGCCAGTGAGAGAAATAAATACCCAGTTTTTCTTCATGTAAGGGAGAAAACAATATTTCCACATGCTGTGTTTCTCTTAAAGAAGCTACTGTGATTAGATCCCTTCATGGGCTCCATTAGCACATCTGACCTACCCTCCCTTTCCTGAAGTGATAACAATTTCATATCATCCCACTATCTCTGCTTAAGTAGGAAATGTGTGCAGACATGCATTATTTAATTTTTTGCCCACCCTTTGTCTCTAGCTTTCTTTGTTCCTCTGTACACATGTGTGTGTGTGCGTACATACACAAGGAATGCAAATATGAGCATTTTAATGGTTCCTTAAATTACATATTGTGTATAAAAGTAAATGAGTAAATAATTTCCTTTCATAGAAAGAAACAAGAGATTTGAAGAGATTTACCTAAAAAGCTTAAAGATAAACCCTAATTTTTCCTGCAATTCAGCTTTTCAAAAGGTTCAGTCTCAGAAATGATGATACAGTTTTGAATCTCAATACATGTGTTAATCCCTTTTCAAGAAACTAAGCTTAATCCCCTGTACTGTTTTCTTTTCCCAAAATTTCCATATGAATAAAAGTTCATTTTGGCTTCTCAAGCAAAATGAATATGAATTCTACTGTGTTTGCACCTGCTCAAATGACTGGCCACTTTAGAGGTGAATGATAAAAAATAAACTGTTTATAAGTCATAGCAAACCAGAGGCTCAGTAACTGTCAAGCGCTGTGTTAAATGGCCCCTCACATTGTGTTTGACGGATCTATGCCAGGCTCACTACCTACAGAAGAGAGCCACTCTGACAATGAGGGTAGCAATGAACTTTGGGCCATCTGCTTGGCATGCTTTGGAATAAAAGCATATATTTCCTCTTCTCATTCACACAATTAGTGAGCTGTGAAATGAATTCCAAAATGAATAGGAACCCTGTAGATTATAGCATTTGCCACAATGCAATACGAAATGAGTACACACAGTAGCTTTCATGCAAATGGATCCTCAGGAACTTAACCACATAAAATGGAAGGCGGCTAAAGAGCCCAGTGCAATGACAGAACATAATAATAATACCATTTTATAGTTCATAAATCTTTGGGGAATATAGCTCAGATTCATAACCTTCGTTTGGTAAATACCAGCTGACTACTTTCACACATTGATGGCTGCAGAGTGAAAACTAGAGAAGTGGTGTTGATACAGGCACATATCATGAGCCTGAGGATCAGGCTGATATTTATCTTGGCCTGAGTTAACACTCAGAGGACATATCTCATACACCACACTGGTGGTTATAAAAAAAAGTTAACAAGATATGAAAGATATGTTTGACTTAAAAATAAAATGAATTTTTTAAAAGTCACTATCAACAAATGTATAGAGATATGAACACTTTAAGAGACTACTAGAGAGAAGATAAAGGGCAATTTTGCAAGTTGCACCACAAGGGAATTTTTTAAATATTCATTTCTTTTTTTTAGCCCAGTAATTTCTCTTTCTGGAATTTGCCCTGAGAAAATAAAAGATAAGAACAAAAGCTACACACAGTATTTGTTTTAATAAATAACAAAGAGTATAAATCAATAAATGTTCAAAATAAGGAAACAGAAAATCACAATGATACTTTATGTAAACATTAAAAATCATGTTTTAAAAAATAATCATTTAGATGAGAAACTGCATGTGATATAAAGCTAAGTGTAAAAACAGATTATACAGAACTGTATTTCCAGCATTTGTGTACTTAACATATATGCTATTGAACTTATTTCTCACAATAATAATTTAACAAAAATACTGATATTGTATCCATTTTACAAATGATGAAACCAAGGCTGAGAGATGTTATGTAACTAACAAAGTCATACAACTAAGAAGTCGAGAGGCCCAGATTCAAACAGCCTCATTGGTCATAGAAAGTATTCTTAAACATCATAACAATAAAAAAAATTTAAAGTGAAGAAAATACACTAAAATGATACTACTGATTACTCTTGGGAGATAGCAGTGAATAAAATTTATATTTTTATTGTTTTTCTTTATTTTTTACAGTTTTTTTTTTTTTTTTTTAAGATGGAGGTTTACTAAATACCATTGCAATTATTTCCAAGATGAAACTGTCATAAAATAGCTAAAAGAACACAATCTATGATATTCCTGCTATCCTGCCAGGACTTACTGCCTTATATGATCTTATGTGACCTATTTGAAAATTTTAGAATTAGCAACCTTATCTATTAATGACAACACTAGGAAAGAATTTTACCTAATTAAAAATTTGAAAATGATTTTTGGTACATAATTTCAGCTTCTGGATCATAGTGTATACTAGATGACAATAAAACCATTTAAGATCTGTGATTTTAAATGTAATTACAAAAGGGAAACAATATTTATTAAGCTATAAGGTAAAGATAGGAGAGAAAAATTATAGTTAAAAAGTTGCTGTTTAAATATCTTCTTGAATTTCCAGTTTAAAGTATGTTGATTTATTATAAAATAATAACTTTTATTTATTATATTTATTATTATTTTTATTTAATATTATATTAAATAATAAAAATAAATATAAAATAAAATAAAAATAAAAATAAAAATAAAATAAATATTTTATTTAATATTATTTATTATTATTATATTTATTATAAAATAATAAAAACAGAACTTCTGAAACTACTCTCTATGATATTTTCATCTGCTTAGGGTGCTTTTTTCATCTTTTAAACTAGTTGCTTTATGTGATAATATGGAATTGTTTTCCATTTAGACTTCATATCCTGTCAGACTTAGCTTTACTATCTTCACAAAACTGTACATATGTCAATTCTTTCAACTTTGAAAAATTTTGAGAAAGCTCCAGCTTATCAAAAATGTTTTTCTTATTTTCACAAGAATGCATATATGCTTGACAATTTGCCTTAATTTAGTAACATTAGTAATGTTCATTCAGTATTTACTTTGTGTGAGGCACTTGCCCTAAATCATTGCCTTTAATTCTTATGCCCATCATGCAGTTGGAAATTCACTGATGAATTTAATTCCTGTATAAAATAGGAAGTTAACTCAGAAGACAGTTAAACAACTGGTTTGAAAATCAGAGCATGTAGAGATGGAGCTGGATCTGAATCCAAAAATACTACCCAGAGTTTACATCCTTCTCTCTGGTTTTTGTTCAGTGTTCAACTTTTAGTAAAGGAAAACAATTTAAAGTTTCAAAACATAAGAAATATCAATAAGTACTTGAATACATTTTTATATATAATTTTTGATAAACAGTAAATATTTACATAATGAAAATTCACTATAAAGTAAGGAAATTAGATTGTGGAGAGTTGGTAAATATAAATTCACAAAAAATAAATACAATGATGTATGAGATTGAGTCAATAATAGGTTAGTGAGAAGGTTAGTATTAACCAGGAACGAGGTTGTGAAAGAGGTAGATTTACTCTATACAGTTGCTGCTCAGTAGATTTTCACAAGGCAAAGGTCCAAGACTATCTTTTAAGATCACGCTGAAGAGGCATCTCTACTTCCAACTCTAAACTGTAGAGTTTTATCGAGCTGTTCTGGCTAAGTCTTCCACTCTCTCATATTGACTCTATAATCCTTTGCCTTGACTCTTCTCTAGAGGGAAAATATGAGGAAAGATGGGAGGATTAGAAGAGAACAGGAGAAAAATGAAAGAGATACATGGGTTCATTACTTTGTCAATATCTTAATAATATTACTAACAAGCTACACTGCACACTTACTCTATGCCACACAACTGTCAATTTCTTCACACGTATTTCACGTAGACCCTATATTTTAGTTGATACTACTTTTATCAGAGAAGAGAAAACTGAAGTTTAGCAAGTTTGAAATAATCCTCTCAAGGTCTCATCACCTTGAGAAACAAGACTCAGCCAAAACTTAGCTCTTAGAATGACTCTCCAAAGTATCATAACAAGACTGGCAGAACTAAGACTCAGACAAAGATTTTAAAAACAAGATTCAGACACAGTCCAGTTCTTAAAACCACTGTCCTAACCACCATAACCAATTACCTCCCTTAAACCAGATTCCCACTGAAACTATGACAGGCAATGGAAGGCAAAGTGACAGCAGTGGATCTCATATTTCTGGAGACTCTGCTGAATACCAGAAAATGATGTCCCATAGAACACGTCTCTGAGCTGAGATTCAAACAAAAGTTCATTAATCTTCCAGGTTAATTTTTTTTTCCTTACACATCATAGTACCTCTAAAAAAAACTTCAGCTACATAAACATAAATGTGAATTAACCAAATCTATACAGAGTATGTGTACAATCTGGTTATTAAAATCCATAGGAGGGGGTTAGAAAAAGTTGTAGTTATTTAGATCCTAAACTGCTAAGACAAAAGCTAAGCAGAGAAAAAAATAAATAAATCAGCAAGGAAGAGAAAACAGTTTATCCTATTTTCTCTCTTTCAAGTATAATTGCTGCTGCTGCTGCTGCTGCTAAGTCGCTTCAGTCGTGTCCGACTCTGTGAGACCCCATAGACGGCAGCCCACCAGGCTCCCCCGTCCCTGGGATTCTCCAGGCAAGAACACTGGAGTGGGTTGTCATTTCCTTCTCCAATGCATGAAAGTGAAAAGTGAAAGTGAAGTCGCTCAGTCGTGTCCAACTCTTAGCGACCCCATGGACTGCAGCCTACCAGGCTCCTCCGTCCGTGGGATTTTCCAGGCAAGAGTACTGGAGTGGAGTGCCATTGCCTTCTCCGTCAAGTATAATTACTTGTATATAAATAGATCATACTTATTGTGTGGAAAGTTAGAATATCTGTTCACCCTGGGAATATACCCCAGAAGGAAGTGCAGTCTAGGAAAGTATAGTCAGATCCAAGTGCAGCCCTCCCTATTTCACTACTAGGTCAAGCATCTATCAACAGCTATATGAGCCCTCTTGAGACCCTATCTCAGATTAGACTGGAGTTGGAACTTTTTCTTTCCAAAATAAGTTAGTTAACCTACAAAGCATGTCCATCAGCCAGAAACTTGTTTTGCAAACCTTTAAAACTGTGCATTATAGCCCTACACATTTCAGTAAAACAACAGTGATCTTTTTAAATGGATGGCTTGAAGAGATCACAAGTGCCTTCTCATATATTATAAATATGCATTAACCATCTCCCTAACTTATTGCTGGGTTTATCTTATACCCAGTCTAATTACTTTTAGGCATGGAGTATGTAACGGGGATGCAGGTGGAAGAGTGATGAATGCTAATTTCTATGGTTGAGCTATTGCCACAGAAACCGGTTTAGTCACCCCGTACTTTTTTCATCTATTTCAAGTAGCCTCATGTCTGATGAGACTGTAAAGCATTGAAGGAACAGTGAATGTATGTACGCTTACATTTCTTTTATGCTTGGAAAAAGTCCACTGCATATTTTTAAATAATTGAAAACTCAGAGAGATTAGATGCTCTCAAAATGATAAGAATTACCATTGCTAAATACTTTTGATTTACGATATATGATTGAAACATTTCAAATAGTAAAAACAGGAATATTAATGGATTCCGTGAAAAGCTAAAATATTTCTATGCACTTAAATTTCATTTACAGAAGAATCTGGTACTAAGTGCTAATTACCAAGCATGTCCAGGGGAAGTGCATATGTTATTTCAGTTTCTGATCACTATAATCATCATCATTAAACATTTTCTTTGTAAAGTTCTGGGATAGATGTTCTAGAGTTATAAAAAATTAAAACAAAGCTTTTATTTGCATGAGGGATGAAGCAATTAGTTAGAAATGAGCAGTTTTGAACTATACAGGATCACAGAAGCAAACATCACTGTATTAAATCTCTTCAGTACACTAAATACACTAAAGACTTCTCTTCACAAAAGCTATCAAAGGTATTTACCTTTCTTCCCAGTAGGGAGGCAGCCTTTTGGAATGCTCTGTCCCCTAGGATATAACGCTTTTGGGCATTCCATTGAGTTTTGCCTGGGAGAAGTTGTAAAACAGCATTTTCCAATTTATTTTCTCTATTATGCCAGCAGATTTACATTTATACAAATGTCTTTCTGCTTAAGCACTTTTTACATACTTGGGCTCTTGATCCGGGCTTCAAACACACCCAGTATTGTATTTAATAATTTACATTTAAATGTAACTAAAGAGTGATGTGATACATGATATATATAAAGTATATATATATATATGTATTAGTTACATAAATAATATGTGACTAATACTAAGAATTTTGCCATATCTTGATTATAGTGATACTTATATGAGTGTATCAGATCAGATCAGTAGCTCAGTCGTGTCCGACTCTTTGCGACCCCATGAATCGCAGCACGCCAGGCCTCCCTGTCCATCACCAACTCCCGGAGTTCACTCAGACTCACATCCATCGAGTCAGTGATGCCATCCAGCCATCTCATCCTCTGTTGTCCCCTTCTCCTCCTGCCCCCAATCTGTCCCAGAATCAGAGTCTTTTCCAACGACACACTCTTCCCATGAGGTAGCCAAAGTATTGGAGTTTCAGCTTTAGCATCATTCCTTCCAAAGAACACCCAGGACTGATCTCCTTTAGAATGGACTGGTTGGATATCCTTGCAGTCCAAGGGACTCTCAAGAGTGTTCTCCAACACCACAGTTCAAAGGCATCAGTTCTTCAGTGCTCAGCCTTCTTCACAGTCCAACTCTCACATCCATACATGACCACAGGATATACTTAGGTCAAAACCTATCAAGTTGTACAGCTTAAATATGGCAACTATAATACATTAATTTTACTCTAATACAGCTATTAAAAAACTCATAATGCATTTTTCTGGGAAGACTGTAGATTTCATTTTATTCTATAGATATCTAGAATTCTCACAAATGAAGGATCATTGATCTGTATCTTCTTTCCTTCTTGACAATTCTACTTTTAATAAAATTCTTTACACTTTTCCACATTTTATCTTCCTTTCTAGACACAAACATCTTTTGTATAATAATCACACCTCTCTTCATAAAACTGTGCACAGTATTCCATATATTGCTTCGCCCACGCTTTTTTACTATGGGCATGTATAAAAGGATTTTTCAATAAGTTGATGATTCAACCCAAAAGTTCATTTACACCATAAAAGAATAGGCTTTAGGAAGCTCTGAATAACAATCACACTTTGCCATCTAGCTAGAATGTATTCCCTCCCAGAGGTACAGTGAACCAAATCTGCCAGCAGCTCAAATCTGGGAGGAATGTGAGTGCAGCCTCTGTCCCGTTTCTAAATGAATTTATAGTAACAGCTTCATGAACACATTTATCTTTCCATTAAATAAGTGCAGGCAGGTCCCCTTTGAGATCTGAATACTAGCTGGCAGGTGGCAGATCTATTCTGGAACTCCTGCATCTCAGATTTTGCTCATTTCTAAACTCCCATCTGAAGTATGGTGCACAGCACAGACAGCAGCCTGGTTGGTCTAATACATGGAGTTTAAGTTTATGAATCCTGGCTATTTCATTGTCTTGATCTTTTATCTAAAACAAATAATAAAAAAATACTTAAATCCCCATTTGCCTTGTTTCCTCATTTTATAATTGGAAATGAAAACTGATGATCTGCCATATCTGTCTCTTGTTGGGAAAAAAGTCACTTTTATAAACCAGATAGTTCCAAGAGAACAGTTACAAATATTGATTCTTCTATTAGAAGATGTGACTATTAAGGGTAGTGGAGAAGGGACTAGACTCTGACCTCTGGAGCTCCCTCCCACAATCAACACAGGCCTAAATGAGACAGAGAATCACCCACCCCTCTGAGCAAGGGTGAGGGTCACACATGGAAGGCAGGATGGTGTTCGCTCATTCAGCTGGCACACTGCAGCCAGCGCTCTGCCCGGCACAGAGCAGGTGCACAGTGGCTGGTAACGAAACCGAGGGATGGAAGAAGAAATGCCCTCAGACCCAGTCGGGAGCCAATTGTCAGAGACAATTCTCCCAGTTACATTGCAGCTGCCATTATGCTTACTGTGTTGCCGGCTCTTTGTACTGCTCTGAAACGGAGTTCTTTACCAGCAGCTGCCTGGACTACACAGACGGCATGAGATAATACATTAAAGCAGTTTGCACAATCCCTGGCTCGTGGTGCATAGGCAGGTGTTAGATGATGATGATGACGATCGCCAGAAGAGCGGTAATCTCATCAAGATGGATCCTATCCAGAACAAGGAGCCGGTTTAGAAAGTAGAATGTTTCAACCCTTCTGCACCCACTGTTAGCCTAAATGAGGGAACAGGCCTCATGCTGTTCAAGAGAGCAGATCAAGTTCTGGAGGGAGAAGGAGCAGGAAGGAAATTAACACACAACAACATGATCCCTATAAAATGTGGTGTGTACACAATGCCACAATTCAGTGCTCAAAAAAAAAAAAAAAAAGTTCCTAAACACACACAATATCTGATAAGTCTGGAATTTAAATATAAGTGGTGAAATATTACAGCATCTTGAATTTTGTTGCTAATTAAAGGACTGCTGTTGGACAGATAATTACCCACCAGCAATGTGAACCTGGACAAATCTGCCTTGCAGTTTTTTCTAGTCTCAGTTTCTTCATCTGTAAAAGGAGGGCAGGAACCAGGGAATTTTCGGGTGCCCTGTAGTTTACATTTGCACTCCTAGAAAAACTCATCTTTTATTTTGATTTTATATTGGCCTTTATAATGCAATCATAATCCTAATTTATCCATCTCCTCCCCATAATTCTTTATGCTTTCTGTACTTTTTCAATAAACTTTAATACTAACATTTCATACACATATATAAATAAGGGAAATCAAAGTTAACTTTTCTTCAATCATTTGTCTGTGTTCATACTCTATCCATTTCCTCCCTGATCCAACAAAATCTGCCAATACTTGTATTATAGTTTCTCTGTTGTTTCAACTTCACTGTTAAAACTTATGCACATTAAACCCAGCTTGGTTTCCTGATACTCTGCAGAGAAAAACTAAAGCCCCTTCTGTTATTCAAAGTCATTTACTAAACTATCCCAGGATTTTATCATGTTTTGTTCCTCTTTACAGTTAGGATATAGATAGATATGCCCGTTCTTCATGTTTTTTAACTAACCAGAATGATGCCTGTATTACAGATTAGTTGAAAAAAAGGAGGTTCCAGAAACTGCATGGTAAACGACCTTTAAAAGGAATATGGATTTTTGTAGTTACCTGTATGGCATTTGGTACCCATGAGGGCTAAAACGGAATAAGAGCTTAAAGGAAATATAAAGAGAAGAAGGGAAAAGAATAGAATGAGTTCAGTATTACAGTCAAATTGATGAGTTAGGAAGAAAATTCAAGTTCAGCAAAGCTTTGAAGATTAAGAAAAGGAAACAGTATTGGATGATAGTGCTGCTGGGATTCAGGTAAAAAAAAAAAAAGGCCTGGTCTAGGATTAGTGCAATGAGTAATTAATGGATCTGTTTGTTTGGTGTTCCTGTAAATTTGTGAATTTAAATAAGTGTCTATGTTTTCTCAAACCAATACTCTCTGTCTTAGGCTTTAAAAGCTACCCCAAAAACTGTGGCAGCAATTTCACCTATTTTGAATAGGCAATCTAAGTGTTAATTTTGAGAGTAAGAGTTTTCGTTGGCTCTTAATGTTTCCATTACAAAATTTTCTATTATACAATTTCAATCTTGCAAGAACTCTTGCCGGATGCAGTTTCTTTAATAACAGTCAACAAGATAATTTTACAAAACAACATTATTTCTCTGTAAGCTTTTATATCTTTATAAGGTACGAAATTCAGTCCATGGAATTTTAACGTTAGAATTCCGAAAGCTTTAGATGACTACTTTGCATTCTTTCCAAGAATTATATATATCCATCTCAAATATTTTCTATATAATTTTCTTTCTTTCCTACACATATCTTTAAAATGCACCATTTCCCAAGCAGAAAATCCTATTTGTTTTTACTGCCACACTCTCTAAAGTACTTTAAACATTTATATACAAATTCCAAGATGTTTAGATGTTTCTCAAATACCATGTAGAGAAACTTTTCATTTTTTGAATATAAATGATTAACAAACAGCTGTGAAGCAGGTTAGAAAATGCCAACAGGTTTTCAATTAAAAGTTTCATTTAACTAATGTAATTATTCTTACCTAATTAAATTTTTCCACTAAGATCAGTCCATTGAGATATCTCATTCTCTTTTAAAATGTTCCACGAAGCTCTTACTAGCGCCCATGAACCACACTGTATTGATGGGATTCTTAATGAACTCTCTAGCAACAATGCACTGGCCTTAATAATTTAGGTCCTGTTAAATCGTGTCTGCTTCTTTACTACATTTGGAACTGCTACTGATCTAGAAAAGAGTCAATATCAAGGGGAAGTATTCTCTGCACTTCCAGCATATGTCCAGTACATCCAATTATCCTGATATTTGGAGCTCAAATTAGCTTCTTACATTAAAAAATTTATATTCCTCAATATTGTTTATATTTACTTTTCTCAATGTAATGAATTAAAATTGATTTTATACTGTTAACAGACTGATTCTTTCTAATTTGAGACCCAAGACTACGCAAACCAAAAATATACCAGAAATTTGAGTTCATGTAAATACTAGTTCCAAATGCCTACAAAAATTGAGAACCTGATACTTTATATATTATTTACCCAAACCAAAAATTAAATGATAGTTAAGATCTATTTTAAGCATGATTTGAAGAATAAAGTTGAAGTTTATATCAATGTGTGTATGTTAGTCGCTCAGTCGTGTTTGACTCTTTGTGACCCCAAGGACTGTAGCCCCCCAGGCTCCTCTGTGCATGGAATTCTCCAGGCAAGAATACTGAAATAGGTACTAATTTGCTTCTCCAGGATATCTTCCTGACCCAGAGACTGAACTTGGGTCTCCTGCATTGCAGGCAAATTCTTTACTATTTGAGCCACCAGGGAAGCCCTTGGTATAGATATTTCTGAATAAATAAAATGATATCCAAATAAATCATACCAATATGTGTCCAAAACAAATTTTATGCTCTTCTTGTGAGTCTAGCTTTTTACATTATGCTCTGTATATAAAATTGTAATAGTAAATTCTCATAGGGGCTTCCCTGGTGGCTCAGTGGTAAAGTCTTCTCATAGAAATGTGAAAAAAAAGTAAAGTTTCACAGAAATTTAATGGGACTTACAGCTTTAGCTTTGTAATGTATTAGTCCCTATTGTAAATCATGCAATCTTTCTTAGCTTCATTTTTTTCATCTTTAAAATAAGTAGAATAATGATGTATCTCACATTATAAGGATCAAATTAGATAAATTTAGAAAAGTGAGAACTATAAAGATTTTAAACGTGTCATAATTACAGAGTGGGGTAAGTGAGAATCTCAAGAATGTTAACACTAGTAACATCAATTTAGAGTAGGATTCAGTCTTTGAGGAAAAAAAATAATAAATTGATTTGCATGTTCACATTTCAGTGTACCTTAGATCTTAACGTGAAGATTTCCTATCTCTTCACTACTTTTAATAACCTGGTTGATTCCTACTCTAAAAGTGCATTGATTTAACTAATTATTGTTTTTTTTTTTGCCAAGAGGAAATGTCTTTGCTTGCCCACTCTTGGGTCTCATGAATATCCCTTTTCCCATATAAGCATATGCTTTTGCAATTACATTTTTTAATTTAATTTGTCTTTATGTGATTTTTAGTTTGATTCACTCATTCAACATTTATAAATATTATTGTGTGATTAACATCAAACACAATTATGAGTTTGGATAATAAGACTGAGAGGTCAATTATTTAGACAAACAAATCAACATTCTTAATATACTGCCCCATGGTGGGTAAAGGAGAGGTATCTGATTTTGTCTGGAGCAATGCCTATCTATTGATATGTTAGAAAATAGGTATTGTATGAAAGATTTTCCTATTAGCACTTACAGCTTCAACAAACAAAAGGAGTGGAGAAAAGCTTAGAAAGCAGAAGTTGGAAAGGATAGTAGGATCAAGGGAAAAAGTCAAACCAGAATTCTCACTAGTTTTTTTTTTTTTTAATATTATTTGTTGTTGTTTAGTTGCTATGTTGTATCTGACTCTTGCGACCCTATGGACTGTAGCCTACCAGGTACTCTGTCCATGGGATTTCCCAGGAAAGAATACTGGAGTTGGTTTCTTTCTCCAGGAGATCTTCCCAACCCAGGGATCGAATCCACATCTTCTGCACTGCAGACAGATTCTTTACCCCTGAGCCATTGAGAAGTCCTTTTTAAGATTATACTTTGTTCATATCCTGGGATTCCTAACATCTCCTTTCAAGACAATTAAAATATGCTTGTACTTTAATGAAATAGATATTAAAGAGTTCTCCTAAAGTTGAGTCGTTATATATCAGTTCATTTTATAACTGATCTAAACAGGAGATTGAAAGAATAGAGAATGGAACTCGGAAGACCAAGAATATGATTTTATTAAAATAATGTAACTATGTTGATGGGATTCTATTGTTATGCATTCTCAGCATCTCTTCCTATTACAGCAGAATATTTTTCCCCTCCCAGTTTTTCCGTGACCCAGTCTCCTAGCCCTATGCACTATAGGCCTTACTGATAATTACCACTGCTTCAGGCATGGCCAAGTTAAATCCAGGCCTTTTGTGGGAACCATCGGGAAAGAAACACAGTCCTCCTCCTGAAGCTCTGTCCCTGTGTTTGAACTTTCATGGAGCCTCTGCACCCTCTGTCTGAGAACGGAACCAATGCAAATGAATAAGGGGGAGTGATGGAGATTAGCTTGTTTATGACTTTATGACCTGGAACCAACTGGATTCAACTGTATCTGAGGACAGATTATCTTGTACTTCTGAGCTAGAGATTCAACATGCTTTCCTTTTGCTATTAACTAATTTTCAGGGAATTTTAGGCAATCAGAATTGAAAGAATCTTGAATAATGAAGGTCTAGGCTTTGGTTTCCTCAAGGCAAAATGTGATTACTACTTCTATCTACTCACAGCGTTGGGATATAAATTTAGAAAAATAGGAAGATATATGCAAAAGAGGCCATATGTAATATTACAGATGCAAATACTAGAAAATGTAATAATCATGTTAAATAAATACACCAAATGTATAATTACTATCTTCTATTAATAATTCTTAATGCTTTGTAGAGAAACATTTAATATAGTAGGAAATTTGGGGGTAACTACTAAGATATCTACAGTATTGGGAATTGGTTACACTAATAAAAACACAAAATGGAGCAACTGTAAGATGTATACACTCTGCCTGCCAAAATTTGTCTCAGTCATTACCATTCCTACTGTGAATTATACAGGTTCAGGGACAATCAGAATGTGAACTGAAGCAAAAAACTTTAATGGTACACTGCTGAGAACATTATTAAGAAGGAAATCATAGAGGACTCTAAACCAAATGTAAACTAACCCTCTGCAATGCCCTTTTAGTCAGTAGGTTAATAGACTGACATCAAAATTGGAAATGACCGATTAAACTGTATCAGTTAACTCTTGACATTTATACTTTTGAGTTTTATACTTGATGAAACAAATTATAAATCACAAACCTGGACATAAAATACTTTCATTACAACCTTTTTCTGTGTATGCTGAATCCTATGCCATTCAGGAAATTAATTCAAAGTAGACAAAGAGCAAGAGGTGAAGGTGATATCACTCTACTCAGAAGACAGTTTGATAAACTTCACCTGATGGATTTTACAACTGAATAATGGCAGCCAAAGTAAGACTAGAGGGTGAGAGGCAGAGACTCAGAGGAAAACCAGAAGTAACAACATTTCCACAGAGAAATTAGCCGCAAAAGGATGCTACAAATGTCTTATAAGGCATAAAAAATGATCATCTGAAGAAACAAAAAGAAATTTAAGAAGTGATGAGGCAGTAAAAAAAGAATAGCCTAAGCATTCTGAAAATAAAAGAGCTTAAAATGGTTTTCCTTCTTAGTTGAAAGAGAAACTTGATAAATTTGTGAGGAAAAAATTTAAATAAAAAGACATTCCATATTTAACTTTCTCCTTGAGCTTAGCTCATTTATAGGAGTTCTATAAAGCATGCATTGACTCAAAACTCACTGTCGGCATCTGAGTAAGTACAGTGAGGCTCAGTGCAAGGCTGTTAACCACTGAGTAGGCTCCTGTGTTTCCGGAGTTCATAGCATCAGATAATATTTCTTCTGCTCCTTTGCAATCCTAACCCCGAGTCCCTCCGTCCCTCTCTTCCCCAAATGTATATCCTTCAGGGCCTTCTCTTTTCTTTCTCACCTTGTAAATACAAGCCACCTAATGAATACCCACAGATACTTTGAATGAATACCCACAGATATTTTGAAGGGAAAATTACTGCAATTATAAATATAATTCTATGTTAAATGTTGAACAGAATTTGACAGACTTTTTTATAATTAGATATTTGCAACTACTTTTGTTCTCAAGGAAACCAATACAAAGGTATTATACACATCATCATGCAAAACAGAAGAATAAAATTTACTTTATTTCTTTATTCTTTGAAATTAGGTGAAGCACAAGGACAATCCTTGACCAGAATGTAAAAGAGAGAAATTTACTATAGATATGAAAAAACTGGGTAATAAGCATATCTGTTATGACATTGGCATACTATGTCGATTTTTAACTATATCCCATGAACGATGTTTTGCCTTTTTAAGTTAGAAAGTAAATACTTCACAAAGAAGTTATTTAATTACTTTCTACAACTCCTACCATATGGCATTGTGTAGGCACTTTTCAGATATGATTTAACTTAATTTTCTTTAACAAGCTAATGGTGTGGGTAAAAGATTCTGAAGAGTTGAGGCTTAAATCATCCAGTAAGGGGCACACTTGAGAGATTCTGCTTTTCTGAAGCCATGATACATTATGACAACATCAATTGTGGCTATTTATAGCAGTGGCTAGAGAACACAAGTTAACATCTATTTTAGAGACTAGCTCCACTCCTCTTAAGCTAATGCAGTGTGCTCTATGAAACAAAGATCACTGAAAAGATAGCTTTTATCCAAAGCTTTTCATCATTGAAAAGTCAGCTTTCATTTCTTGATGACATGAAGTTATTTTTTTCAATCCAGAGGTGAGAAAGAGTCAGTAAAATTTCTAGGTAAGAAAAAAATCACAATTTCCTCATGAGACATAGGTGCATAAAGATGTGCTAGTACCTATAGTTGAGTGCTAGAAAAAACAGTTAATACTATTCCGGAAAACAATCTGGAAATCAGTGTCAAGCATAAACTGGGACATTACAATTTCTCTTTGGAAATTTTACTCCACTGAACAACAATACAAGATCACACAGATGTATATACAAATACATGCATAACACACGGTTTATACTTTTTTTTTTTAATATAGCAGCCTGAATTTCAAAGCTAAGAAATTAATGTTATATAACTGAATATTGTAAAACTATTAAATTATTATCTAGAGCTATATGTATTGACATTTAAGTATAGATGTTAAAATTTAGATATCCATGCTATAAAATAATATATTCCTCTTGTAATGGATTATAGCATATAGCCTTACATTCAGTAAAACAATTTAGAGTCTGCCATCCATGCTCCAAACTTTGAGGTAATTATTCTCAATACCATTGATGTATAAACACAAACCCACATATTGCACTTATTTCTATTGTTTTAATCAAAAGTGGAATAGTCTCAAGTTTCTTTAAAAAGAAAAGAAAAAAAACAAAGCTAAGAATATACCCTTCCAAGTTAGTGTTAGGTTCTGCCTTATCATTTTCAGCTACTGAATAAATTTCAATTATGGATACTCTTAAGATATAAATTGTTTAAGCATAGAAAAATATAGGTTATACCTCTCATAAGGCACAGTTGTACTCATGCATGATAGTGGATAATTATGTGTTGTGCCTATAAACAGCAGAATTTTAGGCATATTTTACTTTATTGTACGTTGCAGATACCATGCTCTTTATACATTGGAGGTTTGCGGCAACCTTGTATCCAGAAAGTTTATTGGTGCTATTTTCCAAAAGTATTCACTCGCTTTGTGCCCGTGTTGCATTTACATAATTCTCACAATATTTAAAAGTTTTCCTTATTATTACTTGCTATGATAATCTGCAAAAAGATTAAAATCTTCAGTTTGCTGAAGATTCAGATAATGGTTACTATATTTTAGCAATTAAGTGTATTTTGATTAAGGTTGTGCCTTGTATTTTTAGACATAATGCTATTGCACACTTAATAGACTATAGTATAGTAGAAACATAACTTTTATATGTACTGGAAAATTTTTAAATTCCTATAACTTTTCTTTAACAGTGGTCTGGAACTGAACTTGCAATAACTTTAAGGTATGATTTACTGAAACAAATTCAAATTTTATGTTTTTATTAACAGTAGCATGTTTAATGAACTTATTTACAAAACAGAAATACAGTCACAGATATAGAAAACAAATACATGGTTACCAAGGAAAGTGGGGGGTGGGGAGGGATACACTGGGAGATTGGGATTGACATACACACACTACTATGTCTAAAATGGATAACTAACAAGGACCTGTGGTATAGTACAGGGAACAACACTATTAGGTACACTGTAATGATGCTTTCGAACTGTGGTGTTGGAGAAGACTCTTGAGAGTCCCTGGGACTGCACGGAGATCCAACCAGTGCATTCTGAAGGAGATCAACCCTGGGATTTCTTTGGAAGGAATGATGCTAAAGCTGAAACTCCAGTCCTTTGGCCACCTCATGAGAAGAGTTGACTCATTGGAAAAGACTCTGATGCTGGGAGAGATCGGGGGCAGGAGGAGAAGGGGATGACAGAGGATGAGATGGCTGCATGGCATCACTGACTCGATGGACGTGAGTCTGAGTGAACTCTGGGAGATGGTGATGGACAGGGAGGCCTGGCGTGCTGCGATTCATGGGGTTGCAAAGAGTCGGACACGACTGAGTGACTGAACTGAACTGAACTGAACTGAATGACTTACGTGGGAAAAGAATTTTAAGAGTGGATATACGTATATTTATAACTGATTCACTTTGCTATACAGCAGAAACTAACACAACATTTTAAATCAACTACACTCCAATAATTATCTTTTTTAAAGCGTATTTTCTTCTGAATTCTAGGTAACTCACTGTTTACACGAGCCACTTCTAATTTCCCTAACGTTTTCCACTACAGATTTTTCATCTTCATGCATGTAAACTCAACCAAAAGTAAAGGTCAGGCCCCAAGACTGTCAGGTGAGAGCTGCCTGGATGACTTGTCATTGTTTTGGACAACTTGCCCGTTTTGGACAACTACAAACAACCGTCAGGCCATCATCTGCATCAGTGGACATAAAGAATTATTTTCTAAATATGGACATCAAAAGGAAAAAGTGATTAATCAAGTCATATCTTAAAGCTTTCCTACAAGCATTGTGCTGTTAATTAACATGGTATCTGCTTCCTGCAAATGAAGCCCCAAGCTATTAAATAAAATTACTGTGGTGCTCCCTAAGTGTGAGGCTCATTTGGAAAAGCACTAATATGCATTTTTTTCTGTCTTGAGCTAAGTGATTAGCAGGCAACTAGCTCTGGAAGATGATACTCCCGGAAGTCATCTGATCTGAAAGACATGCTGTATTTACCTAAAAAACAGTTTGACAATTATATGCCATGACTGCTGCTGCTGCTGCTGCTAAGTCGCTTCAGTCGTGTCCGACTCTGTGTGACCCCATAGACAGCAGCCCACCAGGCTCCCCCGTCCCTGGGATTCTCCAGGCAAGAACACTGGAGTGGGTTGCCATTTCCTTCTCCAATGCATGAAAGTGAAAAGTGAAAGTAAAGTCACTCAGTCATGTCTGACTCTTAGCAACCCCATGGACTGCAGCCTACCAGGCTCCTCCATCCATGGGATTTTCCAGGCAAGCGTACTGGAGTGGGGTGCCATTGTATGACTAGATGTGTTCAAACAAACATAGTAGTTTTATGTATAGCTGACTTTGTTATAAAAAATATTTGAGGTAAGCACAGCCAATCTTTTTCTCCCAATTGAATTTTACATAAATCCAAATGTGCTCATTTATGTCAAATATGAGGGCTTCCCTGGTGGCTCAGATGGTAAAGAATCTGTCTGCAATACAGGAGACCCAGGTTTGATCCCTGGGTCGGGAAAATACCCTGGGGATCAGAATAGCAACCTACTGCAGTATTCTTGCCTGGAAAATTCCATGGATAGAGGAGCCTGGTGGGCTAGAGTCCACAGAATCACAAAGAGTTGGACACAACTGAGTGACTAATACACATACACAATATGTCAAGCATGACTTTGAGGAAGGTTTTAAATATTTCAGGAGCTGTTTAGGACCATTATTTTGATATTATCAATGATATCACATATTGAACCCTAAGATTTATAAAAAATATTCAAGAATAATTATTAAAATTTATAATTAATACTATAGCTATTTGGTCTTAAAATTATCTACTAATATTGATTTTCTCAGTTTTCTCTAAAATCAAGTCCCAAATCAGTGAGCTATCATTTTAAGCATAAGTGGAATAAGTACATAAATTTTACCAGTAAAATGTTGTTTCAATGATGCCAGTCTTTATCATTTCCTTAAAATAAGTGATTTCTTGATATTGAAAATGCTTTACATTTATAAATTAATATTTGGTGACTTATTCCAATCAATGCATCTTGCAAAACAAAGATAGCTTAAAATGTTGTTTTAATCATTTAATTTAAATTTTAATGGAATTAAACTCACATACAACATTTTGAAATTTACCCTCAATATTTGTAATGCAAAAAAATGGATTCCATATAAATGTATTATAGAACCTTTTTGAGAAATCAGACTTCAATAGATGTATAGGAAAACGCAAAATTGATATGTTCCTAATTTCCAAATAAGAGGTCACTTTAATCATTACACACCCAGATTAACTTCATTTAAAGGTAGTACCTGCCATTTCTATAGACTCTGAAGAATGGGTTACAAGATTAATTTCTGTTCCATGGAGAGGAAGCAAGAAGGGCTAATTTCCTAAGAAAACACTTCCTCCCTCAAGGAAAAAAATATCTTGCTTCTGTTTTCATGTGCCTTCTTTCAGCAGTATATGAAGTCTCTACCTCTGGGTTAGGCAGAATAACTCTAAGACTAACCAAAGTAGCTTTTGCAAAGAAGGACGCCAATGCACTTTCTAAAACTGAAACACAGTCTGAAATAGTTGAATCATTCACTCCACTATTCTTCCTAGAAAATATGCCAACTATTAAAATCCAAATGATGTGCCCAGTTCTATTTGTATTTACATAATAGTGCTTCCCTGGTGGCTTAGATGGTAAAGCCTCTGACTGCAATGCGGGACACCCAGGTTTGAGGCCTGGCTCTGTAAGATTCCCTCGAGAAGGAAATGGCAATCCACTCCAGTAGTCTTGCCGGGAAAATTCCAGGGATGGAGGAGCCTAGTAGGCTACAGTCAATAGTGTCACAGAGAGTCGGACACTACTGAGTGAGTTCACTTTGACTTTTACATAATAGGGTATGGTTGTTTAGTTGCTAAGTCACATCTCACCCTTCTGTGACCCATGGACTGTAGCCCACCAGGCTCCTCTGTCCATGGGGTTTCCCAGGAAAGAATACTGGAAGGAGTTGTCCTTTCCTTCTCGAGGGTATCTTCCCAAATCAGGAACTAAACCCATTTCTCCTGCATTGGCAGGTGTATTCCTTACCATTGAGTGACCATGGAAACCCAATAGTACATTAATACAGTCATAACATATTTAGAGTCAGAAGAAAATCAGAGAGGATGGACAGCAATACACACATGCATTTCATAATCAGCTACCCTATGGTAGACAAAGAGAAAAATGAATTAACTCATGAAATACTTAGATGTAGACTTTACCATTGATTGATTATTGAGGAGATGAAAGGAGTGATGACAAGAAGAAAGGAGGTTACAGTAACTCTCAGGTTTATTATTATTGAGGCTAATAGAAGATGATTATGATCAGATCAGATCAGTTGCTCAGTCGTGTCCAACTCTTTGCGACCTCATTAATCGCAGCACGCCAGGCCTCCCTGTCCATCACCAACTCCCGGAGTTCACTCAGACTCACGTCCATTGAGTTGGTGATGCCACCCAGCCATCTCATCCTCTGTTGTCCCCTTCTCCTCTTGCCCCCAATCCCTCCCAGCATCAGAGTCTTTTCCAATGTTTTAGCTCTTCCCATGAGGTGGCCAAAGTACTGGAGTTTCAGCTTTAGCATCATTCCTTCCAAAGAAATCCCAGGGTTGATCTCCTTCAGAATGGACTGGTTGGATCTCCTTGCAGTCCAAGGGACTCTCAAGAGTCTTCTCCAACACCACAGTTCAAAAGCATCAATTCTTCGCGCTCAGCCTTCTTAACAGTCCAACTCTCACATCCATATATGACCACTGGAAAAACCATAGCCTTGACTAGACGAAACTTTGTTGGCAAAGTAATGTCTCTGCTTTTGAATATGCTATCTAGGTTGGTCATAACTTTCCTTCCAAGGAGTAAGCGTCTTTTAATTTCATGACTGCAGTCACCATCTGCAGTGATTTTGGAGCCCAGAAAAATAAAGTCTGACACTGTTTCCACTGTTTCCCCATCTATTTCCCATGAAGTGATGGGACCAGATGCCATAATCTTCATTTTCTGAATGCTGAGCTTTAAGCCAACTTTTTCACTCTCCAATTTCACTTGTATCAAGAGGCTTTTGAGTTCCTCTTCACTTTCTACCATAAGGGTGGTATCATCTGCATATCTGAGGTTATTGATATTTCTCTCAGCAATCTTGATTCCAGCTTATGTTTCTTCCAGTCCATGTTTCTTCCAGTTTCTCATGATGTACTCTGCATATAAGTTTAAATAAACAGGGTGACAATATACAGACTTGATGTACTCCTTTTCCTATTTGGAACCAGTCTGTTGTTCCATGTCCAGTTCTAACTGTTGCTTCCTGACCTGCATACAAATTTCTCAAGAGGCAGATCAGGTGGTCTGGTATTCCCATCTCTTTCAGAATTTTCCACAGTTTATTGTGATCCACGCAGTCAAAGGCTTTGGCATAGTCAATAAAGCAGAAATAGATGGTTTTTTGGAACTCTTTTGCTTTTTCCATGATCCAGCAGATGTTGGCAATTTGATCTCTGGTTCCTCTGCTTTTTCTAAAACCAGCTTGAACATCAGGAAGTTCACGGTTCACATATTACTGAAGCCTGGCTTGGAGAATTTTGAGCATTACTTTACTAGTGTGTGAGATGAGTGCAATTGTGTGGTAGTATGATAGTGACTTATAATTATACAATGGAAGTGAGAAATAGATTTAAGGGACTAGATCTGATATACAGAGTGCTGATTAATGATGGACAGAGGTTCGTGACATTGTACAGGTTACAGGGATCAAGAACATCCCCATGGAAAAGAAATGCAAAAAAGCAAAATGGCTGTCTGAGGAGGCCTTACAAACAGCTGTGAAAAGAAGAGACCCAAAAAGCAAAGGAGAAAAGGAAAGATATAAGGATCTGAATGCAGAGTTCCAAAGAATAGCAAGGAGAGATAAGAAAGCCTTCCTCAGTGATCAATGCAAAGAAATAGAGGAAAACAACAGAATGGGGAAGACTAGAGATCTTCAAGAAAATTAGAAATACCAAGGGAACATTTCATGCAAAGATGGGCTCGATAAAGGACAGAAATGGTATGGACCTAACAGAAGCAGAAGATATTAAGAAGAGATAGCAAGAATACACAGAAGAACTGTACAAAAAAGATCTTCACGACCCAGACAATCACGATGGTGTGATCACTGACCTAGAGCCAGACATCCTGGAATGTGAAGTCAAGTGGGCCTTAGAAAGCATCACTATGAACAAAGCTAGTGGAGGTGATGGAATGCCAGTGGAGCTATTTCAAATCCTAAAGGATGATGCTGTGAAAGTGCTGCACTCAATATGCCAGAAAATTTGGAAAACTCAGCAGTGGCCACAGGACTGGAAAAGGTCAGTTTTCATTCCAGTCCCAAAGTCAATGCCAAAGAATGCTCAAACTACCTGACAATTGCACTCATCTCACACGCTAGTAAAGTAATGCTCAAAATTCTCCAAGCCAGGCTTCAGCAATACATGAACTGGGAACTTCTAGATGTTCTAGCTGGTTTTAGAAAAGGCAGAGGAACCAGCGATCAAACTGCCAACATCTGCTGGATCATGGAAAAAGCAAGAGAGTTCCAGAAAAACATCCATTTCTGTTTTATTGACTATGCCAAAGCCTTTGATTGTGTAGATCACAATAAACTATGGAAAGTTCTGAAAGAGATGGGAATACCAGACCACCAGACCTGCCTTATGAGAAACCTATATGCAGGTCAGGAAGCAACAGTCAGAACTGGACATGGAACAACAGACTGGTTCCAAACAGAAAGAGGAGTACATCAAGGTTGTGTACTGTCACCCTGCTTATTTAACTTATATGCAGAGTACATCATGAGAAACGCTGGGCTGGAAGAAGCACAAGCTGGAATCAAGATTGCCAGGAGAAATATCAATAACCTCAGATATGCAGATGACACCACCCTTATGGTAGAAAGTGAAGAGGAACTCAAAAGCCTCTTGATGAAAGTGAAAGAGGAGAGTGAAAAAGTTGGCTTAAAGCTCAACATTCAGAAAACGAAGATCATGGCATCCTGTCCCATCACCTCATGGGAAATAGATGGGGAAACAGTGGAAACAGTGTCAGACTTCATTTTTCTGGGCTCCAAAATCACTGCAGATGGTGACTGCAGCCATGAAATTAAAAGATGCCTCCTCCTTAGAAGGAGGGTTATGACCAACCTAGATAGCATATTCAAAAGCGGAGACATTACTTTGCCAACAAATGTCCGTCTAGTCAAGGCTATGGTTTTTCCAGTGGTCATGTATGGATGTGAGAGTTGGACTGTGAAGAAAGCTGAGCACCAAAGAATTGATGATTTTGAACTGTGATGTTGGAAAAGACTCTTGAGAGTCCCTTGGACTGCAAGGAGATCCAACCAGTCCATCATAAAGGAGATCAGTCCTGGGTGTTCATTGGAAGGACTGATGCTGAAGCTGAAACTCCAATACTTTGGCCACCTCATGGAAAGAGCTGACTCATTGGAAAAGACTCTGATGCTGGGAGGGATTGGGGGCGGGAGGAGAAGGGGACGACAGAGGATGAGATGGCTGGGTGGCATCACTGACTCAATGGACATGAGTTTGAGTAAACTCCAGGAGTTGGTGATGGACAGGGAGGCCTGGTGTGCTGCAATTCATGAGGTTGCAAAGAGTCAGACACGACTGAGTGAGTTTACTGAACTGAAGATAAAATAATGTACATAAATGCTATCAAAAATATGCCCTCACAATCATCTTATTCTCTTAGCTTGTCTGGTTTTTCTTCAGAGCCCTTGTCATGATCTGACTACACACACATGTGCACACACAGAGTGTAGTTCTCTTTCCCTCTGTTAGAACATAATCTCCATGGGTACAGAGACTTCACTGCTTATATCCATGAGTAGAGAAGAGGTTTCAGGTTGGATGATAAGGTTGAATTGTTTCTGAAACCTACAAGTAGAAATGTCTGACAGATGAGTTGGACACCTGAATTTGTTTCAAGTTACAGGTATGAGCCAGGGATTTAAATTGGGAAATCACCAACAAATGGAGAAAGATTAAATAAAACCTAGGAGCAAATACTCTTGCCTGGAAAATCCCATGGATGGAGGAGCCTGGAAGGCTGCAGTCCATGGGGTTGCTGAGGGTTGGACACTACTGAGCGACTTCACATTCACTTTTCACTTTCATGTATTGGAGAAGGAAATGGCAACCCACTCCAGTGTTCTTACCTAGAGAATCCCAGGGACGGGGGAGCCTGGTGGGCTGCCGTCTATGGGGTCGCACAGAGCCAGACACGACTGAAGCGACTTAGTAGCAGGAGCAAATAACATTCAGAAAAAAAGTAGAATAAAAGAAAAGCATCCTGATGTTCAAGGATATTTAAGGACTGAGAGAAGTATCAGAGGGAGACCACAGGTAGAGAGAGACAGGAAATAGTGGTGTCAGGGAAAGCAAGTTCAGTTCAGTTTATTTGCTCAGTCGTGTCCTACTCTTTGCAACCCCATGGACTGCAGCATGCCAGGCTTCTTTGTTGGTCACCAACTCCCAAAGCCTACTCAAATTTATGTCCATCGCATTGGTGATGCCATTCAACTTTCTCATCCTCTGTCGTCCCCTTCTCCTCCCACCTTCAGTCTTTTCCAGCATCAGAGTCTTTTCTAATGAGTTCTTCACATCAAGGGGCCAAAGTACTAGAGTTTCAGCTTCAATATCAGTCCTGACAATGAATATTCAGGACTGATTTCCTTTAGGATGGGCTGGTTGGATCTCCTTGCAATCCAAGGGACTCTCAAGAGTCTTCTCCAACACCCCAGTTCAAAAGTATCAGTTCTTCGGCACTCAGCTTTCTTTACAGTCCAACTCTCACATCCATATATGACTACTGAAAAAACCATAGATTTGACTAGATGGACTTTGTTGGTAAATTAATGTCTTTGTTTTTTAATACGCTGTCTAGTTTGGTCATAGCTTTTCTTCCAAAGAGCAAGCGTCTTTTAATTTCCTGGGTTCAGTCACCATCTGCAGTGATTTTGGAGCCCAGAAAAATAAAGTCTCTCACTGTTTCCCCATCTATTTGCCATGAAGTGATGGGGTCAGATGCCATGATCTTCATTTTCTGAATGTTGAGCTTTAAGCCAATTTTTTCACTCTTGTCTTTCACTTTCAACAACAGACTCTTTAGTTCTTCTTCACTTTCTGCCATAAGGGTGGTGTCTTCTGCATATCTGAGGTTATCAATATTTCTCCCGACAATCTTAATTCCAGCTTGTGCTTCCTCCAGCCCAGCATTTCTCATGATGTACTCTGCATATAAGTTAAATAAGCAGGGTGACAATATGTAGCCTTGATGTACTCCTTTCCCGATTTGCAAGCAGTCTGTCGTTCCATGTCCAGGTCTAACTGTTCTTTCTTGACCTGCATACAAATTTCTCAGGAGGCAGGTCAGGGGGTCTGATAATTCCATCTCTTTCAGAATTTTCCACAGTTTGTGTGATCCAATCAAAGGCTTTGGCATAGTCAATAAAGCAAAAGTAGATGTTTTTCTGGAACTCTTGCTTTTTTGATGATCCAGTGGATGTTAGCGATCTGATCATTGGTTCCTCTGCCTTTTCTAATTCCAACTTGAACATCTGAAGTTCACTGTTCATGTATTGCATTGAAGCCTGGCTTGGATAATTTTGAGCACTACTTTGCTAGCATGTGAGATGAGTGCAATTGTGCGGTAGTTTGAACATTCTTTGACATTGCCTTCCTTTGGGATTAGAGTGAAAACTGACCTTTGCCAGTCCTGCGGGCACTGCTGAGTTTTCCAGATTTTCTGGCATATTGAGTGCAGCACTTTTACAGCATCATCTTGATACAAGAATTAAAACTTTTGTAATTTTCCAAATTTGCTTTGACCTTGCTTAAAAGTAAATGTTTATCTCTTCCCCACTGTCAAGTCAGACAAAATTCCTAAGTTGTTTTTGCTTTCCACTGTGCAAGTGACAAGTCTGTAGCAGTACTAGCAGCAATCAGGACTGGTTATATGATTTGTGGGGCCCAGTTTGACATAAAAATAGATGGCCTCGGGGCGGGAGATGGGAGGAAGGTTCAAGGGGGAGGGGATATATGTATACTTATGTCTGATTCATGTTGAAGTTTGACAGAAAACAACAAAATTCTGTAAAGCAATTATCCTTCAGTAAAAAAAATAAACTGAAAAAAGAAAAGAAAAAAGGCATATACTCAAACACTAAAATTGCATGATGGCAACAGCATAGCATTAAAACAAGCAGATGTCTCTTCTAATAATTGGGTCCTGTGTGACTGTAAAAATCACATGCTCAAAAAATCGGCTCTGGAATCAACCTTCATCTTTTAGTTTCAAATGGGTTCAGGTGAATGAAACAATAATATATTATTTTCCACAAAAGACAAAACATTTCATCTGGAAATTTTCTTAAATCTTTAGTGGGAAGAGAAAAGAATCCTGTGATGTTTGAGAGTTATTAGCAACAGAGATATATGACTTCTCAATCAAAAAGGATTGATTTGAGTAGAAGATACTGATGATTTTGACTGGTTGAATAAACCAAGCATGATCATAGGGTGGTAATTTCCTTCCATTAAAAAACTGGAAATGAAATGTTTATCTTCTGGGATACATAAGCATTAACAATATATCCAAATAGCCAGCTAATTTGAGTTATTTATTCAAATAACTGACAGTGATCAAATAACAGACAGTGACTAAATAAGGCCGATATTCCATTTCTAGAAACCTCTGATTCAGTCTCTTTCAGGATTGAGTGAATTAGGACAATTACACCAGCCCAGAGCTTTGGTGCTGAGGGAATCACTCAGTTGTTAAAAACAAATCCTGTGACTCCAATGTTCTTACCACATTGTCAAGGAATCAAAGTAGTAGGCACAGCCCTTTGATTTTCTGCCAAGACCCTCGATCTTTACATTGTCCTTTTGTCATTATTTGTTTCTCAGGAGGATGGCCTTGATGTTCTTTGAAACATTATTTCATTTGTACATGAGCGTCTCCAAGGAACCCCCAGCATGATTTGTCCTGGCACTGCAGCCTCTCGCAGACAGTGCTGGGATCAGTACCTGCTGCTGAGACAGCCCGCCTGACTCTGGGAGATACAGTTAAAAGCCAGTGTTTTATGTCTGATGATTCAGTCATAACAAAGTTTCTCATCCAAATGATTATGCCAGAAAAGAATAGCAGAATGTATGAAAAGATTAGACTTTGATGGTGACTCTAGTTAGCTGTTAGATTAATCTCAGGGGTGTCTGAAACTGCCCCATAGGACATATCTACTTTTTAGCTGAATATTAACCAGATCTGAAAGCTGTAATTAGCGTCTTGAATTTGGACAAACCTCAAACCCTGTCAAGTCAGGTACCTAATGACACCATTTTAGACTAAGTCATTTATCAAACTGGACCCAGGAAACACTGGTCTTATTACTCTGAGTACCCAGATTCAGAGGCATATATAGACCTAAATCATCCCCTCTCCTTCTGAGGAAGATTAGGAGGTACCCAATTAAGAAACGAAATAAGAACATCATGGAAAGATGTGATTAGGTAAAACCTTTGCATCTGGTTTTGTTAAAAAATATAACCCTGAAATATTCTGGCCACAAAAATTTTTACTGTGAATCTGAAGAAAAGCAAAGACTCTTAGAGTCCTATTCTAGTGAAGTACTTTACAAGTTTGCTGATTTTAGAGTCAGGAGAGAAATACTGCAGAATGACAATGAGACTATAAGCATAGCCACCAGGGAAAGAGCATGTGTACTGTCAGGAACTCTGAGAAAAATGAAGGGGCCACAATTACACAATTTTGTGTTCTCATCATTTTGCTAAGTTCCCTGTGGGGACTTGTTTTAAAAAAAAAAATAGTTGCTTGAACAACAAAAAGAAGGGCAGATGAAACCATCAGAGTCACATAGATGTAAATGCTCCTGCTTCCTTTTACAAATGATGTGTGTGTGTGTGGTCAGTTGCTCACTCGTGTCTGACTCTTTGTAACTCCATGCCCTGTAGCCCACCAGGCTCCTTTGTCCACAGAATTTTTCAGGCAAGAATCCTGGAGCAAGTTGACATTTCCTACTCCAGTGGATCTTCCTGACCCAGGGATTGAACCCACGTCTCCGGTGTCTCCTGCATTGTTAGGCAGATTCTTCACCGCTGAGCTATCTGGGAAACCCTTACAAGTGATGAGTATCAGTCAAAACAAAAAAGCCACCCAACAGTTGACATTACTTCTCTTTGTAGCCAGAAAATATAGAGATGCTGGCCCTAAGGTGATTTTCACATGCAAGTGAGCTTGAAAAGATTAATGGGTGATCCACACTTCTCTCCAGACTGATGGATATGATGTTTCTAAATGGAGTCAAAAGAAGACATTCAGTATATGAATTCTAGGGAGGATTTAACTAACTTAAGAGAGTTTACTCAGGTTCACTACTAGCACATCACTGAAACTGTGGCATCCATCGACTAACAGCTGACCCTTGATTCTCATTACTGTTTAACATATAGTAAGTATCTCATATGAGACAGATACTGTACAGATGATGTAAACACATGGCTATCAAAGTCAAGAGAGGAAAAGTTAACTTTGGCTGACAGTGTTAACTTTCTCAAAAATTATACTCACTAAGCAAGTATCTCAAAATGATGCACAGCACAGGAGGCATTGTTTGTGTTAACCCTGTTATGTATATTTTTAATTCTAAAATCTCACTCAATTTAGACAATAATCTATAAAAACTTTCATAGGTATCTCTTCACTCAAGGATGTTAAACAATTTAAAGTGTTTTTGTTTAAAAATTAAGTGTGGTGGTGATCTAGCTAGTAGTCACTAAAAGAGAGACCTTATTCTAATGAACTGAATATTGTTGAAGTTGCTCACAGATTTTGAAATAACTACTAGGGAAATTATAATGCAAATAAAAGTATCTAAAGCCTCAAATATTAATGATATTAATTGTTGCTGTTTAATATACAGCAAAGGACCCTAATAGTGTTTTTACAACTTTAACCCAAATGACCAGCACCGAATCTGTTCTGCAGTTAATAGCCCTATGTCCCCTGGTAAACTGTAACTTCTCCAAACCCCATCTTTCTCAGCTATAAACTGGGAGCAATAGTACCTGTTCCACTTAGTAAACCATGGTGTAAGGGAGCTTAAAGGACATAATGTATGTAAAAGCACACTTAAATGTCTATGCAGTCATTAGCTGCTTCTTTTGTTATTCAAATCTAGATACTTCCATCTTGGGGGAAGGCTCTTTCTTTTAATCATAATTTTTTTTTCCGAACCCCAACAACAATAATAAAAAACACCAATTTTAGGTCTTACATTGAAGGAACTCATACAATTGTAACTTGTATTCTTTAATATCATATTCAGATTTTAATACTTCTTTAAATAACATCAAAGTTAGGGAAAACAAAGTATGTATTGTCCGTTTATCACAAAGCTTCAGTGGAGTTGATCATTATAGATGTAGAAAATAAGCCTAAGAATTTTTTAGTATGCTACTTGATATGCAAAAATGAAATTATCTGAAACTGCAGTGTTGTCAAGCATCATTTAGTTTGGGGGCACTGTAAATGGACTTAAAAAAAAAGAAAAGAAAATCAGTCAATTCTACTTGAATACAGAATACTTTAACTTATAATTTAAAATATTTCTGCCACAACCTCCATATGATTTCAGTGGGATAGTTTTATTCTTTTGAAATGAAACAAAGTTAAACAAAAGCTTTTATTTGTTCCCAATTTATTTATCTTGTTTGCTAAAAGCTTTCCTATGTAAGCCAATTATTTCCAAAGAATGAATTAAGAAGAAATAGCTTGGAAAAAAAAAAAGAATACTCCCCCCAGTTTATCAGGTAATAAAATCTATTACCCCTGAAATCATTTGACTTAGTTCTCACTTGCTCTTGTATCCCATACTCCATTTTGCTAAGTGAAATTTAATAAATCTCTCAGTCCAGGATTAAATTTTACTGTTTTATGAACTGTTAAATTGCATTGTATGCTTATTAAAGCTGGCGTTCTCTCACTCCTAGATCCTAGACACATTCTCGTCTCTACCCTATGGCACAATTAAACAAACAGCAGAGATTTTGTTTTCACCAGTGGAGTGTCTTCCAACAGGGAGTAATACATGAGCATCAGCAAGTCATTTAACTATAAACAATGTGCACTTAATCTGCACATGCCTTGAACTACATAAACTGTATTTTAAGGAGGATAATACATCAAATGAATAATAGTCCCCACATTATGGACTCTGACTAAAACAAGGTAGCTACTAAAATACACTGTAATATTAAAATACTATATATTATCTATATAGTATACTTTTTAAGCAACCTACTGAAGTTTAGTTACATTTTCATATTCACACAATGGGTTTACCTATCAACTCCAGGGATGAAATTGGCATGTACATTTGAGGTGCCAATTATAAACATATTGCTGTATTGGAGGCTTCCCTGGTGGCTCAGTGGTAAAGAATCTGCCTGCAATGCAGGAGATGCAGCAGGACCTGTGAGTTGGATCCCTGGGTCTGGAAGATCCCCTGGAGTAGGAAACAGCAGCCCGCTGCAGTATTCTTGCCTGGAAAATCTCATGGACAGAGGAGCATGGTGGACTACAGTCCTTGGGGTCACGAAAGAATCAGACATGATTTAGAGACTAAACAACAGAAACATAGAGTGGAGTAAGTAAAGGATAAAACTTTTAAAGGAGATACATTCAAAAAAGAAAACGCTTGAATGCTCTTTTCAATCTGTAGACCATGAGTTGTCCTACCAAACTATACATGGGAAAACGTCAATTCTCTTAATGCATGGTCTCCAGAGCTTGTGCCTTGACTTAAAAGAGGCCCTTAGAATTCAGATGGTGAGATAGAATGGGAAACAGACTTCATTGTTTGAACCTTGAACTATGCAACCCTAGGCAATTTGTTCCCTTCTCAACCTCAATGCACTACCAATAAATAAGAAAATTGTGTTTACCTCAAGCAGATGTTGGGAAAATAAGTTAATTTTGATCAGTTTGAAAATTTAAAGGAAATAATGCTTCATTGGACTAAACACTCATGAAAGCTTCGCTGTTATTATCATCATCACTATATGTAATAGGATAAGAATCATCTGATTCTTAATGTTTACATTTTAATAATTAATACATTCATGATTTTCCATACTTACTATATTTTATGTTCCAGGAAGAAATTAATATTTTGAACCTGTTTATTTTCCCCATAACATAGATACTATATAAATGTCTATTGGTTTAGTTAGAAAATTGTAGTCTAAACCTGTTTCCCTGTTTGAAAATGCATTTCTTTTGATAAATGATGTAAAAACGTACTTGAACATATACTGAGCCAAAGGCAAGAAGAGCATGATAACCCAGCAATGTGGTATCAATAACTGGGTAAATATTTTCTGTTCTCCTTCCCTGATGGCCTGTCCCATCAGCTTTTTAAAGCAAACTTTTTTGAAACTTGAACACCAGTCACTTGAGTTCCTTAGCAAGTAATTATAAGATTTCAGGATCTTCAAAATTAAGTGCATAGATACAAAAAAAAAAAAAAAAAATCTTTGCCCTTAAGAACAATCTACTTGATTTAAAGATTATGGGAATTGAACTCTTTATAAGTGCCATAGCAAAAACTATGTCTAACAAGTTCTAATTCTCTGGTATTTTCAGTTAACTCAGGATGGAAGTTGCAACCCACTCCAGTATTTTTCCCTGGAAAATTCCATGGACAGAGGAGCCTGGCAGGCTATAGTCCTTTACAAATATACATTATGTGGGAAGAGGAAGCTTATTTTCCTAAGAAAAATTATCTCCATGTTTCTTTTAGGACAGAGACACTAGATTGCCAGGTGGGCTCCTGGTAAAGAACCCACCTATCAATGCAGGAGAGGCAAGAGAGGTGTGTTCAATCCCATGGTTGGGAAGACCCTCTGGAGGAGGGTATGTTAACCCACTCCAGTATTCTTGCCTGGAGAATCCCATGGACAGAGGAGCCTGGTGGGCTACAGTCCATGGGGTCACAAAGAGTCGGACATGACTGAAGGGACTTGGCACACATGCCACAAAGGGCACACAGCAAACTTGGTTCTCCCCTGCTTCTTGCTCATTTCTGTTCTCGCCTGTGTTTGGTCTTGACTCTAATTTCTTTTCTAAATAAGCCAGTGCCTTCCTCCATTTAATTAATTCTCTAACTACTCCCTCAGGGAAACTTACCTCTTCTGCTAGTCTTGTCTGAACTGTGCAGCAGCTGTACTAACTAGGAATGGCATCATGTTAGCCTCAGATGTTATTAAGGAACACAAAACCTGGAGGGAGAACGCTGTACATCACCTATAAATGGCCTCTAGTATAAAAACTTCCTAGTGTGGTATTACTTGCCCTCCCTCACCAGAAAGTATTTCTTACAAACACTTTCCCCCAGGTGTTCAAAGCTTCAGGTTCAACAACTAATTGAAACAGTATAATTCCCTTATAACAATGTTTCTAAGCCGCTTTCCTAGAATAATATTCACTGCATACATCAGGTTTTCCAATAGGTCAGGTATACCTACAGGTATACCTATAAGAGAACAGAATACTTCACAATCATCAGCGCATGCTCAGTCATGTCTGACTCTTTTGCACCACCATGGACTGTAGCCCTCCAGGCTCCTCTGTCCCTGGAATTTTCCAGGAAAGAGTACAGTAGTGGGTTGCCATTTCCTTCTCCAGGGGATCTTCCAGACCAGGGAGTAAACACGCATCTCCTGCATTGGCAAGAGGATTCTTTACCACAGGCCCACCTGGGAAGCTCAAATTTGCAGTAATTAGCTACTATTTTTGCATATTTTATATGATCTATATGACAAGCGACAGCAAATGACACACGAGTTTACCTGGAAGACAGAACTAGTTTCCTTTCATTATGTCCCCACCGGGGGAAACCTTGAAAACTCTGTAGCCTCAAGACTAGGTAGAAGAGATTTGAGATTCATATAGTGTTAGGAGTGATTTTAGAGACGATTTATGCTAGCTCTGTCATGAGGGACAGTGAGTTTAAACCAGGTTTTCCTGTATCTTCCAGTGTTTCTGGTATCAATTTGTTGAAATCTATTCTCCAGACTTAAGTCTGAATTTTAAAACTTTTCAGAAGAACCTCATTACTGACTGGATCAAGTCCACATCCTCCATGTGGCTTATGAGACCCTTTATGTTCTAGCCTCTTCTCATCCGGTTTTTACCATGTCCCACTCTCTCTATCCCCATGATTTCCATGATCCAGCCATACTGAATGATGCTTTATTTCCTCACAGGACCTACATTTTCTTACCTCTGAGCCTTTGCCCATGCTGCTTCCATCAAACAGATCATCCATCCTTGTTCCCCATTGCCCAGTTCCTAGTTAATAGAGGTTTCATCTCCCTGAGAACTCAGGGTATCAACCTGAAGCCTCTGCTTTCTGCTCATCTGGCAACCTGTCCTCCCTTGTCACAGTACTTGCCACACTGTATGGAGATTAATCATGCATTTGTTTGTTTCCTTCAAGAGACCTTAAACGCTGTGAGGAGAAAGATCATGACTCCTGTGGTTGCTTTTATCATGGTGGCTATCATGGGTCTGGTGTATGGTACTGCTAAATCACTTCAGTCGTGTCCGACTCTGTGCGACCCCATAGATGGCAACCAACCAGACTCCCCCGTCCCTGGGATTCTCCAGGCAAGAACACTGTGGATTGGAGTGGGTTGCCATTTCCTTCTCCGAGGTGTATGGTAAGTGCTCACTAAATTAAATGTTAGTAGCTAACTGAATGGGCTTCCCTGGTAGCTCAATTGGTAAAGACTCCATCTGCAATGCAGGACCCTGGTTTGATTCCTGGGTCGGGAATATCTGCTAGAGAAAGCACAGGCTACCCACTCCAGTATTCTTGGTCTTCCCTGGTGGCCAACTGAATGGCCCCAGGTCAGCGAGAAAAGTGGGTCAGATAATCTGAAATAGATCCCATACCCAGTGTGTTGTACTGGCTCTTATACTCTAGTATCTTTGTTTCCTTAAGCAAATTTGAGATGGGACAACCAATCATATACAAAACACAATTTAGACAGCTATTTTATACATTGTGTATATATATACACACACACGCACACAATGGAATACTGCTGCTGCTGCTAAGTCACTTCAGTCGTGTCCAACTCTGTGTGACCCCATAGATGGCAGCCCACCAGGCTCCCCCGTCCCTGGGATTCTCCAGGCAAGAACACTGGAGTGGGTTGCCATTTCCTTCTCCAATGCATGAAAGTGAAAAGTGAAAGTGAAGTTGCTCAGTCGTATCCGACTCCTAGCAACCCCATGGACTGTAGCCTCCTCGGTCCATGGCATTTTCCAGGCAAGAGTACTGGAGTGGGGTGCCATTGCCTTCTACCCAGCCATAAAAAGGAATGAAATTTTGACATTTACAACAACATGGATGAACTTGGAGGGCAGTATACAAAGTGACATAAGTCAGACAGAGAAAGACAAATACCGTATGATATCACTTATATGCAGAATCTAAAATGTACAACAAATTAGAAAATAAAAAAAAAAAAAGAAGCAGACTCACAGAATATAAACTAGTGGTTACCAGTGGGAGGATGGAAGGGGGAAGGTTTCAATATAGTTTCTGAGATTAATATTTGAATATGTAGAATAAAGTAAGTGATTTGCTATGGAATAGTCTTTTTTATTGGTTTATAACATTATATAAGTTTCATGTTTGCATTATTATACTTTATCTTGTGTTTACACAACTGTGTGCTCACCACCAAAAGTTTAGTTTCTATTCATCACCATAAAATTGAACCCCTTTACCCCTTTTGGCCTCCTCTCACACCTCTTTCTACTCTAGTAGCTACTACTCTGCTTTCTCTATGTATGTTTCTGTTTAGTTTGGTTTATTTATGTGGTGGTGGAGAGTTGTGTTTTATATTTATATATATATATATATATATTCCATAAATGAGTGAAATCACATGGTATCTGTCTTTCTCCCTCTGACTTATTTCACTTAGAATAATACCTCCAAGTTTCATCCATGTTATGGCAGCTGGCAAAATTTCACCTCTTTTTATGGCTGAATAGCTGTGAAATTACAATTCTATAATTTCTGGTAATATTAAGAAACTAGATTCTCACTTTCAGGAAGAGAACAAAAAGATATAAAATAGAAGAAAATAAATAAAAATACTGTAGTTGTAAATTTGAATTCTCAAAATAAACATATGGTAGGTTTCATAATTTTAAACAAAATAAATATTTCCCAGTTCTGTAGTAGACAGAAGATACTTATAAACAATAGTACTTCAATAGCAATGAGTACCACCAAAGTCCATAATATTCTTGATACACCATTTCCTACTAAAAGGAATCAGACTCCTTGAATAAACTGCTACTTTTAGGACTGGGACAAAATAAAATAAGATAAACCTGGAAAAGCTTGTTATTGCTCAATAAAGGATGTTGTAGATGAAAAATAAGTCTGACTCAAAATTATTTAGAGTCTTCTCTTGAAGTAATCACAATTGCCAAAACAAAATAACTTGAAAATTAAGAATACTGAAATAGATTGAAATAGTAAATATAATTAATTATAGTTGGCAATAGTATAAAAAATAAGCTAACTGATTAGTATTGATAGATGATAATGAGATAATTTACTAATTTGGAAACTGATAAGTAAAAGGAAATAAGTAAGCAACTATTATTTTCCTTTCCTCCAGAAAATTGCATGACTAGGAATCCAAATACATAAGCAAGGTTCTTCTTTCAGAAGCATTCCAGCTAATAAATGATGAAGAAATGAAAGAACTAGAATCTCTTGATCTTACCTCTCTGAATTAATGGATCTTGGCACTGATCATTCTAACACTGCAAGAGGCAATCAAACATCAAGTGCTTTCTGATGGAAAACTACAATATTACCTATGAAGTAATTTTGTCCCCAAAACAAACTATCTGACCTAAATATAATTATCTATCAATTTATAGAAAATACAGAGGACAAATGAATATGTCAGAGATTATCATGTGGATGCAATCAGTAAAATTCAGACTGAAATAATGTCAGCCTGAATGGATGGATCTTATTTGGACCCCAATCTAAAAACTCATCTGTAAAGAAAAATGTATATAGAATTCATGAGGCAATTACAAATTAGAACATTGTGTATTCGATGATTATAAGAATAATTCATTAATTTTAGGTACTAAACTGTTAATTAGATCACATTTTTAAGAGTCCTTAATTTTTAGTGATATATAATATAATATTTGTGAATAAAATGATGTGATATTTAGGAATGAGAAATAGAAAGGGATAATGAATTAAAATAACATAGTGAACTGATAATATTTGTAGTTACAGAGAGTTCATGAAGATTTGCTATTACTAGTTTGCCTATTTCTGTATATATTTACCATTTTAAAAAAAGTAAAAATGAAAAAGAAAAGAACATAAGATGTTTATAAAATAGAAGTGACTTTGTGTATTTACAGATAGTAAGAAAGGGATTGCAATATTTTGCTTCTGAATCTAGTACATTTTTTCACTGTTTCACAATATTTTATAATGGTGAAAGAACTTTAAATTAACTTGAAATTAATGACAGTATCCTTTGGAGAACAGTCTTGAAACATTTGGCCTGTTAAGTCTAGTAAAGTCATAAAAAATAAATGAAAAAGCAGTGAAGGAAATAGTCAGTGGGCTTGTGTGAAATAGAGCATGGGAAGTCCACCATTCTAGGGATCATATGTCCACAAGCCTTGACCAAACTATTTGCAGTTATAAAACTACTCCATCTTGGATCATTCAGTTGTTAACATTCCAAAAACCAGAAGCCTGGCAATATAGAGAAATAATTGCATCATTCTTCCTGAATGCTTTTTCTTGCCATAGCATTGAGACATTGATAAATCTTGTTACTATAGCTGATGCTATAGATATGGGCAACAGCCATGCAACTTGTGTGCTATTAATCAGTGCCCGTGGAAGAAATATTGGTTATGCCATTGAGAAGAGAAAGGATTCTGATAAAAGTTTGATACTTTTACTATCTATTCAATTTCTGATGAATATGATTGAATGGTTTTCACACCCATTTATCTGAGCTTCTGGGGTGGGCTAAAAAAAAGATGGCATCATGGACACATCACAAAATTTGGCTCTTATAAGGAAGGAAGCATTATTTATTGTGATTATGGAATATGGGCTTTGGATTTTAAGAAACTTATGCTCAAATTCCAGCCCTACTACTCACCTACTATGTGACTCCACCCTACTTAGCCTCTCTAAGCTTAGACATATTCAACTGCAAATTGGTGAACATAATACAACTAGAAAACTATGGGTTAAATTAAGCAATTTCAGTAAAACATTTCACAGAAGCTGGAACATATAAATGTCCAAAAAACAATAATCTGTGCTGCCATTGATGTAGCTATAGGAAAAAAAAAAAAAAGTCACATGTGAGGCTTCATTATCAGCCCAGGTTTCAGGCCAGTTTCTGGACATAACCTCTCAGTCTCAGCTTGAAATCTATTTACTAGAAATACACTTGCTTCCTTAAACAAAATTAGAAAAACAAAAAAGCCAGATTTAAATTAGTCCACTGGTTATTTTTAAGCACTTATTGCAAATTTAACAACTAGTTTTAGACTAAAATTTTGGAATTTTTCTAAACCATTGTCATCTTCTTAGACAAAAAAAAAAAAACTTTCAAAATTTTCAACATATATGTGTATGTTTTTATATATATGTATAAAACATTGTAGCGAATTGGAACATAATCATAATTAACATTTTTTAAAGTTTTGGAGACAGTTACCCTGAAGAAGAGTCTCAAGTTCTTATCCAACTAATACCTTCGATTCAACATTTTTTATGTTTCATTTTTAGTATCTACAGGGTGTCAGGTTCTGTGATAAATTCTGGCAATAGATACATCAATAATTCTGACCTAGTGGAACTCATAGTCTGGCAAAAGGAATAAATTTACATAAACATTTATGATGTAAATAATGTATTAAAACTATTTAACTTGAATCATTAAATTATAGATACCAACCATTTTTGACTTATAGAAATGGCAATTTCATATGGTTTAATTAATACATTTAATGTCCTCCTTAAAGTCTTTAGTTGTACAAGAATTTCCTAATTCTGTACAAGAATTTCATTAATTTGTCCATTAATTGAGCAAGAATGATTAACTCCCAGAATACAAATTTTATCACTACTAAATAATTTTTATTTAATTATCTGCTTTGTGCTAAATTGATCAGAGTGGTAGAACCTAATTAATTATGACTGTATTCTATGACCTTTTCTAATAGAAAACATATAATAATCTATTTTATTCTAATAACTTTTAGCATAAGAAATAGCTATGTCCAAAGTATTTACTTATTTTGCCTATAAAAATATTATACACTTTCCATTTTCACATCATCCGATTACCTACGTTAACCCAACCAGAATTTGTTCCCAGTTTTACATGGTAGCTGCTATGGTATATAATTTTATTTATTTTTCCTAAAAATGTTCACATTTTTAGGAAAAATTCTAGCAATTGCAATGCCAGGTCCCTTTGGCTGGTATATCTTTCTGACTTGGCAAAATTTGAAATCTCCCTGCAGAGACTCTGGCTGCTGGCCTCTTCAGCACACGATCTGCCAGCCACAGAACAAAATAAGATATTATTGTTGTTTAGTAATATTCAAATATAAATTCTGTATCACAGTTCTCTCTTTTGTGCCCTGTGGCCTCAAAAAGCCATAGAAGTAGTCTTTTTCTCTATTTTCATCTGAATTTAATTAGTATTCAGATATAATTTAAATAACCCAAACAACAGTGTGTTATGTGTCTATCAACACTAATGTCTATATTGTTATTACAAAAGTGTTATTAATATTAATTTTCAGATTATTTTTAAGTATACTATTAACTCAATAAAGACAGCCATACATTGATGAATCTACAGACATCAAGCACAGAAATTTCAAAATATCCAAGAAACTAGGTATTAATGACTTAGGAGAAAGTAAAGATCTATTTTTCAAGAAAGAATGAGGGCCACAGATAAAGGCTGTCATTCACCAAGGAGAAAGAATACATTTTATGTAGACTTGACACGGCCAAATAGAAAGTGCATTCTTTCTGGAATATGTGAACAGGACATAATAGAAAAACTGCCAAGATTTATCACACCTGCTGACAACTACCCATGCTCGCTGGTTCTGTGGGTATGAATGATGTCATCATGAGAAATATACAAATCATTCATCATGAGAAATATACAAATCATTTCTAGAAGCCATAATATCTTAAGCAGGAACTGAAGGGATCCTGGGACCCACATGCTGTTTTAAACTCTTTCTCCAATTTAATGTATGATTTCAGTTCAGTTCAGTTGCTCAGTCATGTCTGACTCTGTGTGACCCCATGAATTGCAGCATGCCAGGCCTCTCTGTCCATCACCAACTCCCGGAGTTCACCCAAACTCATGTCCATCGAGTCGGTGATGCTATCCAGCCATCTCATCCTCTGTCGTCCCCTTCTTCTCCTGCCCCCAATCCCTCCCAGCATCAGAGTCTTTTCCAATGAGTCAACTCTTTCCATGAGGTGGCCAAAGCATTGGAGTTTCAGCTTTAGCATCAGTCTGAAAAAATGTTGAGTTGCTAGTAAAATAGGTGGTGACAAAATCATGGCAAAATCATGATTTAAGATGCCAAAATTGGTGGGTCTTGGCCAAGAAAATAATAGAGATTATTATTTCTCTGGTGAATTGCTGATCTAACTCAGAGTATTTTGAAGTAAAATGTACAAGGAGAGGAAAATATTATCAAATATTAATAAGGATTATAAAAATTATAATAGATGTGACACAGAAAAAAAAAAATATTAGGGAGCTTCCCAAGGTGTACATTTGTTGTTTAGTCTCTCAGTAATATCTGACTCTTCATGACTCCATGGACTGAAGCCTGCCAGGCTCCTCTGTCCATGGGATTTCTCAGGCAAGAATATTGCAGTGGGTTACCATTTCCTTCTCCAAAGAATTTTCCTGACCCAGGGATTGAACACACATCTTCTGCATTGGCAGGCAGATTCTTTACCACTGTGCCACCAGGGAAGCCCAAGGTGCTCATAAAAGAACATAATTGGATATAGAAAATATCTGTGTCCTCAGATAGCTATGTATCAATGGCCAGAGTGTTATAATAAAATGGATATGGTTGGTTGTACATGTCCTTTCTCTTGTGTACATGTGTATTTGCCAAGGGAAATTGAGGGATTCAATATTAGAATGCCCCAGTGCAAGTGTATATTTTAATTGAAGAAACTATTTTATTAGAAGAATGAAATCACAAAATCTATCTTATCTGCCTAGATAGAAATTTGAAGGCAGCAGGACTTTACAGTAAAAGAAGAGTGAATTGTACATGGTACCATCTGTGAGACTGATATAGATTATTTGGTTTGATGATTGAAATAGATGATTATTTCACATTTACATCCCCCAATACTAAAGTGGTTAGTTATACAAATGATCAGAAAGGGTGCTCAACTCTCCTTGGAGTGTCATTTAGCTGAACAAATTATTTTTTTGTTTGCTGTCAGCATAGCAATTTAATGCCTTAGATGTCAGAGGAAGGAGTACAGTCACTCTGGATCAATAAGAAGAAGCTGGTGGGAAACCTGGAAAGATGAGATTCCATGAATATTACTTGCCATCATAAAGTTCAGATTAATGTTCAGAAAGGGTGGCTAGGAGGTGAAAATTACAGGATACAATGAAAATTTAGTCTACGTTTTAACAAGCCAGATTTTAAAAATTCAGAAAATAGGAAGACCTAAGATTTTTATATGGTGAAATAGCTCAATCAGAAAGGATTGAAAAGAAATTACGTAAACGTTGAAATTAAAATGTTATAATAGTAAATGATCCTGATGAGGAGGGAAATTGGGAAACATATAAGAATTATAGCTGCCTGGGAAGCACGGTGAAGAGCTAAGGTTTAATAAGACATTTATAAGAGAAAAAGAAAAACAGGAGATATGGCTAAGAAATTGTTCTTTCCTTATTTTCAGTTTTGCAGGTGGTACCATCAAATTTGAGACCAGTTTAAAAAAAAACCTAAATTTTACATGTAACTTCCAAATGCCCATCTATTCTTAATAAAATGTGCCTCTATCCCCCAGGGTAAGAATACCAATCAGCTTTTTTAATGTCCATAACTTTTCCAGGTGCTTTTTAAGCACTGACCCTCTTGGTAATCAGCAGTAGAAAAGCAGATCCATCATATTCAGCTGTTTACCATGTGGGTGTTGTCAAACACAAGGAGGGGAACTACATGACGTGGCAGCTAGCCACTCTGATATATTCTCTAAATTGTACGTTTGAATTTTAGATTTTGAGCAATTTTCTGCTAGAGTGTAAGATGAGTGCAATTGTGCAGTAGTTTGAACTTTCTTTAACATTGCTTTTCTTTGGGTTGGAATGAAAACTGACCTTTTCCAGTCCTGTGGCCACTGCTGAGTTTTCCAAATTTGCTGGCATACTGAGTGCAACACCTTAACAGCATCATATTTTAGGATTTGAAATAGCTCAACTGGAATTCCATCACCTCCACTAGCTTTGTTCGAAGTGATGCTTCCTAAGCACCACTTGACTTCGCATTCCAGGATGGCTGGCTCTAGGTGAATGATCACACCATCGTGGTTATCTGGGTCATGAAGATCTTTTTTGTATAGTTTTTCTGTGTATTCTTGCCACCTCTTCCTAATATCTTCTGCTTCTGTTAGGTCCATACCATTTCTGTCTTTATTGAGCCCAGCTTTGCATGAAATGTTCCCTTGCTATGTGTGATTTTCTTGAAGAGATTCTAGTCATTCCCATTCTGTTGTTTCCCTCTATTTCTTTGCATTGAGCACCGAGGAAGGCTTTCTTATCTCTCCTTGCTATTCTTTGGAACTCTGCATTCAAATGGGTATATCTTTCCTTTTCTCCTTTGCCTTTAGCTTCTCTTCCTTTCTCAGCTATTTGTAAGGCCTCCTCAGACAACCATTTTGCCTTTTTGCATTTCTTTTTCTTGGGGATGGTCTTGATCACTGCCTCTTGTACAATGTCATGAACCTCCATCCATAGCTCTTCATGCACTCTATCTATCAGATCTAATCCCTTCAATCTATTTGTCACTTCAACTGTATAATCGTAAGGGATTTGACTTAGGTCATACCTGAATGGTCTAGTGGTTTTCCCTATTTTCTTCAATTTAAGACTGAATTAATTACACTCATCTCAAACGCTAGCAAAGTAATTCTCCAAATTCCCCAAGACAAGCTTCAACAGTACGTGAACAGTGAACTTCCAGATGTCCAAGCTGGATTTAGAAAAGGTAGAGGAACCAGATATCAAATGGCCAAATTCTCCTGGATCATTTAAAAAGAAGAGAGTTCCAGAAAAACATCTGCTTTTGCTTTATTGACTACACCAAAGCCTTTGACTGTGTGGATCACAACAAAGTGTGGAAAATTCTTCAAGAGATGGGAATACCAGTCCACCTTACTTGCCTCCTGAGAAATCTGTATGCAGGTCAAGAAGCAACAGTTAGAATAGGACATGGAACAACAACTGCTGCTGCTGCTAAGTCACTTCAGTCATGTCCGACTCTGTGCGACCCCATAGACGGCAGCCCACTTAGCTCCTCTGTCCCTGGATTCTCCAGGCAAGAATACTGGGAGTGGGTTGCCATTTCCTTTTCCAATGCACGAAAGTGAAAAGTGAAAGTGAAGTTGCTCAGTCGTGTCCAACTCTTCAAGACCCCATGGACTATAGCCTACCAGGCTCCTCTGTCCATGGGATTTTCCTGGCAAGAGTACTGGAATGGGTTCCCATTTCCTTCTCCGATAGAATAACAGACTGGTTCCAAATAGGGAAAGGAGTACCGTCAAGGCTGTATATTGTCACCCTCCTTATTTAACTTATATGCAGAGTACATCATGAGAAATGCCGAGCTGTATGAAGCCCAAGCTGGAATCAAGATTGCTGGGAGAAATATCAATAACCTCAGATATGTAGATGACACCACCCTTATGGCAGAAAGCGAGGAACTAAACAGCCTCTTGATGAAAGTGAAAGAGGAGAGTGAAAAAATTGGCTTAAAACTCAACATTCAGAAAACAAAGATCATGACATTCAGTCCCATCGCTTCATGGCAAATAGATGGGGAAACAATGGAAACAGTGACAGACATCATTTTTGGGGGGGGTCCAAAATCACTGCAGATGGTGACTGCAGCCAGGAAATTAAAAGACTCTTGCTCCTTGGAAGAAAAGCTATGACAATCCTAGACAGCATAAAAAGCAGAGACATTACTTTACCAACAAAGTTCCGTCTAGTCAAAGCTATGGTTTTTCCAGTAGTCATATATGGATGTGGGAGATGGACTATAAGAAAGCTGAGCGCCGAAGAATTGATGCTTTTGAACTGTGGTGCTGGAGAAGTCTCCTGAGAGGCCCCTGGACTGTGAGAAGATCCAACCAATCCTAAGGGAAATTGGTCCTGAATATTCATTGGAAGGACTGATACGAAGAACTGACTCATTGGAAAAGACCCTGATACTGGGAAAGATTGAAAGCGGGAGGAGAAGGGGATGACAGAGGATAAGATGGTTGGATGGCATCACCGACTTGATAGGCATGAGTTTGAGTAACCTCAAGGAATTGGTCATGGACAGGGAAGCCTGGCGTGCTGCAGTCCATGAGGTTGCAAAGAGTCAGACGTGACTGAGTGAGTGAATTAAACTGAACTGAACTGAAACTTTAGATCTCCAAAATCTAGCTCTTATTTGACACTTTTCATTACCAGTAGATATTCTTTAATTGAGTAACATGTCGATATATTCTTATCTTTTATCAAAAGTTGAAAAAAGATAAATTCTATAAAGAATGTTGCATGTACTCTTTTAAGACCATGTTGTTTGATGTTCCTTATCTAAGCACTAATTTAGTACATTTCTCTTAGAGCATGAAATTCTCTTTTCAAATGAATTAAAGAAATACTTTTCCTTTAATTATAGAAATTGCATAAATCATTTTACCTGCTTTTTGCCCTGCCTACAAGGAGACTCAGATTAAAGCATTGTTTAAATAAAGTAACTATAATGTCTACTGTAAAATTTGCCTTAATTGGCCTTTTTTATCACTAAAAATAATGTATTAATTTTTAAAAGTAAATTAACATTTACAAATAGAATACCAAATTAAATTTAATCTAATATACTAACAAAAGCATGATAAACTTTAATAAACAAGGATTCTTCAATTTATGGTATAGCTAAATGAGAAATAAGTCAATTAAACACTTGGTTTAGCAAACATCAGCCACTGCTACCTGATTGCATAAATCCATGCTGTTTCACATTTAAGAGGAAACTCAGCTGAGGGACCTCCTTGTCCTTTCCGTTAGAAGTGCCCTTAAGAGTGACAAGCCCAGAGAATAAAAACGCTATTGTAGCAAGTTGGAGCTGAGGTCAAAATTTACTCCCCTTACCTTAGGGGAAGTGGAAGGGATGTGTTACTTCACCAGGCCTACATGGAAGACAGTTTGATCAAAACAACCCAGGGTAAGATTTCTCATGTGCAATATGGTGAGCATGATCATGTCATAATTCTGAAATTCAGGAAGAACGTCTGTCATGTACCCATATTGAGAGTTGACAGAGATGCTTACATTTAAGTGATAAGGGCTAGGCTCTACTTAAGAGCCACTTAAACTTTGAATTTATTTTTTGAGAAAGGAAAAAGTTATGAAAATTATAGAACCTACCACATAGGACCCATTGTATCAATATTAAAGGAAAGGTTGATGTTGATAGGATTCAGGATATGCTACCCCCAAATACAACTTGTCCTTTCTATATTTTAAGCTAAAGGAGTGTGAGTAAATGTGTGACTAAATGGCAGAAGCAGGAAGGATACTCTGACTTCCTCCCCTCACCTCAACCTTCTTCCCAGAAACAGGATATAAAACTTCCATGGAAGAGGTGCCCTTCTTCTACTTGGAAAGAAGGAGCATCCTTATCTCTGAAAAGAAAAGGATGCCAAGAAGAAACCTAGTGAACAGGCCTTGCCAAGTCTCCCTCAGTCTGTTGCAATTACCTCATACTTCTTAACCTATCATATTCCTCCACAACTGCCCACTCTTCATCAAACCAAGCATAAAAATACTCAAGTCTATTTCTTAGGTCTTCATTTCCTTATGTAGGCTCCCATGTCATGTAAAACTTTTATTAAATAAACGTGAATGCTTTTATCCTATAATCTTTGTCCATTTAATTTTCAGAACCTGTCAGAACCTAAAAGGGCTGAGGAAAAAACATGTTCCTCCCCTACAGTATTATTGTCAGGGAATAGACAGAAAGAATAGAAAACCACGGAGTTCCAATTTTATTTCTTTTTTCCTTTGGCAAAGAGAAAAGCATTTAGATGGGAAAAGATGAAAAAGACTATGGAAAGAGGCCTCTGAAGACCAACATAGAGAGTCATTAGGAAGACAGCACTTGGCTGTCTAAATTCAATGTTTCTGCACTCAAGTGAACTTCATCCCAATGTACTGAGAAATTTTTCAAACAAGATGCTCAAGCCCCTCTAAGATACTGAAAGCTGTAAAAAAAAGTCAATTTGCTATTTCCAGATATAGAAGAAGGTATACTCTAATAATCATCCCAAGTAAAATTTTACAATGCATTATTAACCCAATTAGAATCTAACATAAGCAGAAGGAAATGGCAACCCACTCCAGTATTTTTGCCTGGAGACTCCCATGGACAGAGCAGCCTGGCAGGCTACAGTCCGTGGGGTCTCAAGAGTTGGACATGACTTAGCGACCAAACCACCACTACCAGCACCACCTCACCTATTCAAGGGTGTAACTCTAGAAATGTTCCCATGTAAAGAATAACATAATATAATAGAAAATGTTGACCTTGAAGTCAGGTAAACCTAGAGTTAATCCTGTCTCTGCTGTTTATTAGCTTTTGACCTTGGATAGAATATTTGTCCTACCTGAACAAAAAATGGGACATAGTAAGCATTCAAATATGACATAAAATTATATAATTTTTTTTTGATGCAGCTGTGGACCATACTATATTTGTCTGGTTTTAAGAGCTATCAGATGAATGCATCAGAGTTTAGGCACAAAGATTATTTTAAAGTGAAAATAAAGTGAAAAATATACACAAAAGATATGGAAAGAAATTTTTTCTGAACTTGCCTCATTTGACTACAGCCAAGTCTCCAGAAAACACAGCTTCCATTAACCCCTTTCTATGGGAGTTTCCTGTGAATTCAGCTGCCTTGGAAAAAGACTTCCCACTCATTAGCATAAAAAAGCCCAATAAAACCCTAAATGATTTCCCACTGAAGCTCTAAACCTCTCTACCTTTTTTCTTGTGATGGTATATAAACCTCTGGACTTCCCAGGTGGCATTAGTGTTAAAGAACCGGCCTGCCAATCCAGGAGACTTAAGAGACACAGGTTTGATCCCTGGATCAGGAAGCTCCCCTAGAGGAGCCTGCGTCAGTATTCTTGCCTAGAGAATACCTTGGACAGAGGAGCCTGGCGGGCTGCAGTCCATAGGGTTGCAGAGAGTTGGGCACGACTAAAGCAACTTAGTACACATGCATATAAAACTTCACTTCTGGCCATTCATCAAGTTACTAATCATAATACTTATAGTCTCATGTGTATATGTTCATGTGAGAGTATTTTTTTTCCTATTAAACTGTCTGCTGCTGCTGCTGCTGCTAAGTCGCTTCAGTCATGTCCGACTCTGTGCGACCCCAGAGACAGCAGCCCACCAGGCTCCCCCGTCCCTGGGATTCTCCAGGCAAGAACACTGGAGTGGGTTGCCATTTCCTTCTCCAATGCCTGAAAGTGAAAAATGAAAGTGAAGTCTGACCCTCAGTGACCCCATGGACTTCAGTCTTCCAGGCTCCTCCGTCTATGGGATTTTCCAGGCAAGAGTACTGAAGTGGGGGTGCCATTGCCTTCTCCGATTAAACTGTCTATTGCCAGTCAATTTGTGGGTTCCAATCTTTTAAGCCTAAAGGTAATAGAGGAAAAAATTTCTTTCTGATAGATAAAATCTGTAGACAAGTTATATCTGGATTTCAACAGGAAATTATGTGAAAAGTCTAGTAATACCCTTGTAAGGAGAAGGAGAAATCTTGGCGAAATGGCCTACGTTATTATTGGATTCCTTACTATTGAAATATACAGTGTCACTTGACCATGCTTCACATTCTGATCACCTGGTAAATATTTCACAGTTTCAACACTGAGGTCACTTCTCAGTCTAATTTGTATAGCGGAGGTTAAGAACCACTGTCCTAAGGGAAATCTCTAGTTGGATACTTGTGTGCTTGTGCCTTGCCCTGACCTTGCCTTCCCCAAAGTTCTAGTTTGTTTATTTCATCTTGGATGAGAATCACAAAAGTCAATTAAATTTTCAGATGACAGGCTAAAACATGGGGTCAAATCTAACAACATAAAAGAAAAACAAGAGCAAAGGTTAAGTTCTCAGCCTAGTCTAAAAAATAAAGTAAAAATCAGCACTGCACAAGTATAAAACACAGTAGTCTGATGTAAGAGCACTAGCCTCCTACCCTTTTCTGTTTCCATTTTGTTTTTAGGTATTAGTAATAAAGAACATTTGTGTTTATTGTGTGCCATGCACTGTCCTAAGAGCTTTTAGGTGTGATTTCACCAATCCCACTTCACTTAATCCCCGCAAAAACTCAGAAGTAGTGAATATAATGCTGTTTTCCAGCCAAAGAATCTCTCAGAGACATTAAGTTCATGAAGTTATGACCATTCTCTAGCATAAAAAAGTCCAATAAAATCCTCAGTAATTTCCCACTGTAGCCCTAAACCTCTCCCTCTTCTTTGTTGGGATAGTATATAAGTCTATACTTCTGGCTATTCATCAAGTTACTCATCCCTTGAGAAGGATAAACCCACCTGGAGTGCAGGGGTTTAACATGAGATCCCATTAGATGAGCCACTGTCCCATACTATACAGCCACAGTGGATATGGACTGGATTGAATCTTTAAAAAAAAAAAAAAAAAAAGCTCCTGGGAATGTATATTCCAACTTGGAATCTAGAAACACTAAAGCATGTCTTCTCAATGAGGTGGGGAAGGAAGGACTTTGCCACATCAAGCCCAGGAGGCAAAATTGGTTGTTGAGCTGGAACAAATGTGCAGCATTAACATTTCATGGGGTGAGCAGTTAGGAAAACAATGTCTAAGAAGGCTCCTGGGGGGCTGAGGTCTGGTAATGAAAACGAGAATCACTGCCCTAGAACAAAAGCTGTAAGAGTCTTATTGTAGTTTGTTAGGTAGGGCACAAGTAACGGAAAATTATGGTAAATTTCCTGTGGAAAAGGTAAACATGGCAGCTGCTGCTGCTGCTGTTGCTAAGTCGCTTCAGTCGTGTCCGAATCTGTGCAACCCCATAGACAGCAGCCCATCAGGCTTCCCCGTCCCTGGGATTCTCCAGGCAAGAACACTGGAGTGGGTTGCCATTTCCTTCTCCAATGCATGAAAGTGAAAAGTGAAAGTGAAGTCGCTCAGTCGTGTCTGACTGTAGCGACCCCATGGACTGCAGACTGGAGGTAAATTTACCAGATAGTGCAGGAGGCTGAGAAAGTTAAAGATGCTGATCCAAAGAAACATTGAGTAATATGAATAGTGACATTTGTTCTCCCTTGGTTTCAGTAGTATCTGAGAAATACAAATTACCTTTAATATATTTGCCTGATTTTTAAAAAGATATACATGGAAACTGAGGCCCCCTAAAAGTGTATTTCCCTTCCAAGTTTATAATTAACCTATCTAAAATCTTATTCCTTTTCTTGTCCTACTCCTATTCCCTTCAGGATTGAGAAGTACCAAAGAAAAGGAGGGACTAAAACTAAGCAGACACTGCAGGGCCCTCCTGGGTACAAAAACTCCCCTTATACCCTGTTTATTGTTTGTAGAAGGTTTTAGTCTCCTAAGCCTTCTTTAAGTTCCAAAGAGCAGTCACTCATTAGGGAAGTGAGAATGAAGAAACAAAGAAAAAACAGTCAAGAATTTATGATAAAACAGAGCTCTTCCTCAAGGGATATACATAACCCTCTGCCAAGAAATTTGAGCTATTCTGCAGAATCTAAGATCCTCACCCAGGTAGAGGATGGTGCCTACATGCTGAGCAGAAGTATGTAGATCCCAGATTAGTTGGAACCAGAAGTTTGATAGTTAAGATTCCTGAAACACCACCACCTCACCATCTAGCAATCAGAAGAAAGTCATGCACCCTGCAACCCTCACCCCAAATGCTGCCTTTACAAGTCCTTCCTTGAAAGCCACTGAGGCTTTTTGAGGGTGAACTACACATTCTCCTTGCTTGGTATCTATATCTATATCTACATCTATGTCTGTCTATCTGTCTATCTATATCTAGTCACAATCTTCTACCTTGGTAAGGGTCTTAGATCCTGCAGAATAGCTCAAAAGTTTGTGGCAGAGTGTTATGTATAATCCCTTGAGGAAGAATATATATATATATATGTGTGTGTGTGTGTGTGTGTGTATATATAATATTTTATATATACATATAAAATATTTCAGTATATGGACAGAAGAGCCTGGTGGGGTATAGTCCATGGAGTCGCAAAGAGCCAGACATGAGTGAGCAACTAACATAGTCACTTTTTCACTTTTTATTATATATTAATATAACATTCAAAATGCTCTTATATCTACTACATCATTTTTCATAGAAAACTATGAAGTAAATTTCTTAAATATGTATAATAGTTCCTTTGAAGGGAAGATACCCAAAAGTAAATCGATTTGCTCAAGGTCCCCCAGCCAGTTAATAACAGAACCTGAACTGGGATTTTCATGTGCTACTCACAGACACTGCTCTTCACTTACCACAGTGTCACAGCCTAATTCAGGATGCTGACAATTGTGAGATTCATAAAAATGACAGATTAAATAATGTAACAAATTAAATTAATTATTTAAGATAGATTAAATAATGTAACAAACAAAAATTAACAGAACAATCTCAAATAAGTATACCTTCCAACCACCCACTGAGAGCCTATGTGACTTATTGATCTTCGTGTTTCCCATGGCAGAAATAGGACAGCAAAATCAATAGAATGTGATAGTGTATTTGAAGTTATAAATGTTCTATTCAGTGGAAGAACTTGACATATACAAAAAAAAAACACTTACTGTTGATTGTGGCATTTTGTAAATGGTCAAGAATCAGAGATAATTCAATCATATAAATAATATATCAGGCTGTTGTTTTGTTTAGTCACCAAGTTGTATCTGACTTTTTGAGACTCCATGGACTGTAGCCAGCCAGGCTCTTCTGTCCATGGGATTTCTCAGGCAAATACTGGAGTGGTCACCATTTTCTTCTCCAAATACATCAGGCACTTGCCCTAATTGACAATTCTATAGGAAGGCTCTCAGTGAATGATAAGCGCCTATGAAAAAAGAAATAAGCCTTCGTGTGTCCATGCTGCACGTTGCCTGCTGTCCTTGATGAGAAACCTTTACAGTTCTTGCCCTGCTACCTCTCTTACCACAATCCCAGTTACTTGTACTTCATAGCACTGATCACCACTAATATTGTGTTTTCTACTGTCTATTTCTTCAATCTAGAACTTACAATGGTGATTCTGCCACCAAGGGGACATTTGGCACTGTCTAGAGGCATTTTTGGAAGGCGCTAGTGGGGTCGCACAGAGTCCGACACGACTAAAGTGACTTAGCAGCAGCAGCAGTGGCATCTACTGGGAAGAGTCCATGGATGCTGCTAAACATCCAACGTGACAGCCCCTCTAAGCAAATAATTATCTAAATTGTCAAGAGTGCCAATATCGAGAAACCCTGCTCTAGAAGGTAACCTTGAGACTCTTTTGCTTAATAAATATTTACCAATGAATTAATAGACAGATAAATGAGTGAATGGTGCCCACATCTCAGAGGATAAAGACAGTAGCAGACCAGCAGGCTGTGAAGATAGGGCAGGTAAGAACATCAGAACAATTTCCAGGGGAAAAATACAAAACTAAAATTTGAACATCATCAAAGCACAAATCCTAAAGATAGTAGAAAATCGCACCACTAACTTCTTAAGAATTTACATAGCTTTACTGTATTTTGTCTATAATGTTTTGATAAGTTTCTGATTCCTCCACACGACCATTTAATTCTAAGTTACAGAGGAGTGGAGTCGTCTGTTACTTTTTACTAGGAAAAAAAAAGTCATACATCTAAATCTCTATCTTCTTAGACCTGATATTTCTGAGTAATCAATAATTCATTTGCCTCCAAAGCTCATTTAATTATTCTCATCCTAAATATCCTGTTGAAACCAGAAGTTTTTCCTGATTTTAATCAATTCTGAAGTAGATTGATTTTAGCTCAACCTCTTCCTTGATGTATCATCCACTTCACATCTACAGCCAAAGTAGACCTACAGCCTACAAAGGAATTTTGCTGACAGATGTGAAAATTAACATAAAAGCAATAAAAGTTGAAACTCTTATTAAAATATGACCCAAACCTAGAGATTAAATGGAGTCATGGTTTCTGCACATTTTACACCAGGGTACTATTTTTTTCTAGATCCTGATATTTCTGAGTTAATGCATGAATGCTGATATATTGAACACAACAGGAACAAAGGACAACTGAGAGTGACTTCCTCCTCTATCTGTTAAATGCTGGTGCCTTTTCATTAAATCCCCTATTCTTCTCTATCTCTACAAGTCTTTCTCTAAAGGACTCATGACCACTCACAATGAGTACAATCACCCCAGACTGCACATCTGAACATCAGACCTGCACCACTCAGATGAGGTCACCAGGCCCTCAAGCTACAGATATTAAAGCTACAGTCATCATCTCCCCCCAGCCTTTCTCCTTCCTTAATTTCCTCTGCCTTGGTAATTATGTGTGCATGTGTACTCAGTCTGGAGAAGGCAATGGCAACCCACTCCAATACTCTTGCCTGGAAAATCTCATGGACAGAGGAGCCTAGTAGGCTGTAGTCCATGGGGTCGCTAAGAGTGAGACATGACTGAGCGACTTCACTTTCACTTTTCACTTTCATGCATTGGAGAAGGAAATGGCAACCCATGCCAGTGTTCTTGCCTGGAGAATCCCAGGGACGGGGGAGCCTGGTGGGCTGCCGTCTATGGGGTCGCACAGAGTCAGACATGACTGAAGCGACTTAGCAGCAGCAGTGTACTCAGTCATATCTGACTTTTTGTGACGCCACAGTCTGTAGCCCGCTAGGCCTCTCTGCACATGGGATTTTCCAGGTAAGAATATGGGCCAGCATTAGGTAAGAGAAGAGACTCTTAACAACTGGATGACAAACAGAACAAAAGCAAAAATGGAGGTGGAAAATAGGGGAAGGAGAGTCCGATGAGGCCAAATGGATCCGAGCCTAGTAGACCTCAGTAAGGGAGGTAACTGTAAATTTTCAGCAAGGACATGAAAGTCCACATTTGGTTGACTTTTTTAAAAGAGTAATTTAAGACAGATGGTTGCATTTAGACATGTTACTTTCCAAAGTAGAAAGATAAACAACTGTTATATTCTAATCAGATTCCCATTATAAAGATAATGAAAACACAGAAGCAATCAGAATATGAATATTTTCAATTCTGGACTTGGCATAAAGTCCCTCAGGCATTATTTGATTTGAAGTTAAAAGAAATTAAACCACAGAATAAATACATATATGCAGGTGATCTGTTGATATAAAACCAGACCCCCCATAGTATCTTTAAACTATTACTGAAAAACAAGTATCTACTCTATTGCAAAGCAAAAATATATATATATATATATATATATATAAAATTATCTAATGCAATCTCAATAAAATGATAATTCCTAAAAATAGAGTGTAATTAATTAATTATACCATTTCTTCTGCTTCAAAACAGACCCTGTAATTCCACCATTAATCAAACCTTTACATGTTTCTATTCGAGATCCAAACAGGAGGTTAATTTGTTTCATCCATAGAACACAGAAAAACATAATCCCAGAAGACTAGATCAACTAATTAGACCATGTGAAACATTAAGTTCTATGTAAAAGGAGTAACCAAAATATAAAGCAGTGATATCACTCTAGGAAAACAAAATTGTGTGTGTACAAACACCAAGAACTGAAAAATGTTTTATACAATAATTTGTGTAATCAAGGTATTTATTTTTTGTAATGTTCATGATAGGCTACTACTCATCTGAAGATGATGCAATTAGTGTTATTATGGTTCTTTAGGTTCTTAATGTTACTATTTGAGAGAAAACATCTATAATTCAAAGGAAAATGTCATATTGTTTATGTTGTTGGTGTTCAACTGCTAAGTCGTGTCTGACTCTCTTCCTAGGCTCCTCTATCCTTCACTACAACCTGGAGTTTGCTCAAATTAATGTCGACTGAGTCATTAATGCTATACAACCATCTCATCCTCTGTCACCCCCTTCTTCCTCCTACCCTCAATCTGTCTCAGCATCAGGGTCTTTTCCAATGAATCAGCTCTTTGTATCAGGTGGCCAAAGTACTGGAGCTTCAGTATCAGCATCAATCTTTTCCACTGAGTTGTTGTTTCCATTGAGAGTTGATTTCCTTTAGGATTGACTAGTTTGATCTCCTTGCAGCCCAAGGGACTCTCAAGATCCTTCTCCAGCACCACAATTCAAAAGCATCAATTCTTCGGCCCTCAGCGTTCTTTTTGGTCCAACTCTCACATCCCTACAGGACAACTGGAAAAACCACAGCTTTGACTATACAGACCTCTGTCGGCAAAGTGATGTCTCTGCTTTTCAATACACTGTCTACATTTGTCATAGCTGTCCTTCCAAGAAGTAAGCATCTTTTAATTTCATGGCTGCAGTCACCATTCTCAGTGTACTGTTTATAGCACTCTTGGCTTTGGCAGGTCAAAATTATAATTCTACGAAAGATAGTTTAAAACTTTGCAAATTTATAGGTGTTTAACACACATACAAATTATGTCTTGTTTGGTAGAAGATCCTTTTGACTTCACTTTCCTTCCTTGTTGAATAAAGAACTTGGCCTTTATTTGCATATTCCTGGTCTATAAATGTATGTTCTTTGGATTCTCTTTTTAATTGATTTTAATACTGCCTGGTTCCCTTGCAAGTTAAATAAAATGTTTAACAGGTGTTCAATTTTATATCAATGTGAGGCTCATGATTTTTACCTCTATATTCGAACACCATTATCTATTCTGTGGTTTATATAAGAGGTGAATTTAGGTTCTTTTCTATCAAACTTCCTAAAAGAAACCCTAAACAAGAATGTTTTTGTCATGTGTCTATCCAGATTCCCATTCTAAATTCTAAATTTGCACTGTACTTAAATTTTGCATTTACAACAGGCTTTGAAATTGTCATGAGTCATATCATTGTATCTACCTTGTTTTCCTAAGTACAGTGAACTTGGCAGAGATTTTGTATACATTTAATTCTTATTCCTTCCTTAAGTTCTAGGTGGTAACACAAAGATATTTTCCTGGTAGTCACCTCCATTGTTGCGTTGTTTTAGTTGCTAAACCGTGTATCACTTTTGAAACCCCATAGACTATAGTCTGCCTGCTTCTCTATCCATGGAATTTTCCAGGCAAGAATACGGGAGTAGGTTATTTCCTTCTCCAGGGGATCTTCCTGACCCAGCGACTGAACCTGTGTCTCCTGCATTGGCAGGAGGATTCTTTACTGCTGAGCCATAAGGGAAGACCACCAGACCCTTTGTGACCCTTTCATATATAGATTCTGATCCTAACCTGGTTACCAAAATAAGTGTTTTGTTCCCTTTACTTGTTTCTCATCTCTGCCCTCCATAAATATGCAGTCCCCTCTCCAGAAAAGCTATTCAGTAATGCAGGGCAGGGATGATAAACAAAGGAAACAAAATACTTATTTTGGTAACCAGGTTAGGGTGGGAATTATCTATTAATAAAAGAGTCACAATTCACTTTTAGTTTAAATTCGTTTCTTCCTTAAGATATGTCATGCTCTCTTCACTGCTGGGATAATTTCTAAGACTTGTTAGCTACACAGACTGAAACTGCATAGAAACACTTGACGAAGTAGCTTGTAAAGAAAGTTGAAAAATGATGAATAGTAATCAATCATCTGCTTTGCATTTCAAAGAAATGATAAGATATGACAGCACTTTGAAGAGGAACATTCAAGTAAATTGCAGTATGTGAGGAGCATAGTTTACTAACACTTCAGAATCCGCTTTGGGCACCCTCCCTTTCCCTCAGTCTTCTTAATATAAGACTTTCCGTCCGTCTTATTCTCTCGAGTGCTGATAGATTCTCTCATTTTTACTCCTTTTTACATGATTCTGTCCCTGCAGTGAATGATCGGTTTTTCTTTTTTTCTTGATGTTCATCTTCCTGTTTTCTTCTTTCTCTCTGTTTTTCTCTCACAATCTCATTTTCACTTGTTTCTTTTCTTGCTTTCAACTCAAAATAAGAATGGAGGGGAAAAAAAGAATGGGGCAAAGGCAGTTGGGACACAAATGCACATATCAAGGTATTAATAACAATTATTATATAATAATTTTTTTGTTGGGTGGTAAAAAGTATCTTTCCGAACTTTTTTTTTTAATGTCACTAGTCACTGTGGGAAAAGAGAATGCTACATAAACATCTGGTGAGGAGGTAAAAGAACTCCCATCAAGACCAACTGACTTTCATTTTGTTGTACAGCAGAAAACAACACAACATTGTACAGTGACTACACTTCAATTTAAAAATAATAATACTAAAATAAAATAATTTTTAAAAAAGATCAACTGAGCTTAAACTTATGAGACCACCTCTGGCTGCCTGACAAGGTAGAACTGAAGTAAGTTTTATATTATGCGTGCTTCTCTGGTAGTGAAGCTGCCTTCAATGCGGGAGACAGGGTTTTGATCCCTGGGTCTTCAAGATACCCTGGAGAAGGAAATGGCAACCCACTCCAGTATTCTTGCCTAGAGAATTGCATGGACAGAGGAGCATGGTGGGCTACAGTCCGTGGGGCATGGGGTCACAAACAGTCACACATGACTGAGTGACTAACACACTTTTTGTTATATTCTTATTTTGTATGTACATATATATATATATACACACACACACACACACACACATACATATAGTCTCAATCTCATTGTTACATACTTGCTAAATGTTTTAACATATTGAGTTTTACTTCCACTTGACTGTTGATTTCTTCACTCTTTGGAGATCAGGAGTTACCAACAGAGACTTCTTCACTGTCTCACAATTACACCTGATATAGTATTTCAGCATATTGCGATCATACAGAAGCAAATAAGTTGTTGTTTCTAATAAAATTAAAAAGAACCTAATACAAGACTTCCTAGTTTATATTTACCTATTAGTTTAGTTCAGTTCAGTCACTCAGTCATGCCTGACTCTTTGTGACACCCTGGATTGCAGCACGCCAGGCTTCCCTGTCCATCACCAAGTCCTTGAGGTTACTCAAACTCATGCCCATCAAGTCGGTGATGCCATCGTCTCATCCTCTGTCATTCCCTTCTCCTCCCACCTTCAATCTTTCCCAGCACCAGGGTATTTTCCAATGTGTCAGTTCTTCACATCAAGTGGCCAAAGTATTGGTGTTTTAGCATCAGTTCTTCCAGTGGCTATTCAGGATTAATTTCCCTTAGGATGGACAGGTTGGATCTCCTTGCTGTCCAAGCGATCTCAAGAGTCTTCTCCAACACCACAGTTCAAAAGCATCAATTCTTCGGCGCTCAGCTTTCTTTACAGTCCAACTCTCACATCCATATATGACTACTGGAAAAACCTTAGCTTTGATGAGACGGACCTTTGTTGGTAAATTAATGTCTCTGCTTTTTAATATCCTGTCTAGGTTGGTCATAGCTTTTCTTCCAAAGAGCAAGCATCTTTTAATTTCATGGCAGCAGTTACCTTCTGCAGTGATTTTGGAGCCCCCCAAAATAAAGTCATGGATGCATGGAGTGTGGATGCATGCATGTACAGATGTGAGAGTTGGACTATATATAAAGAAAGCTGAGTACAGAATTGATGTTTTGAACTGTGGTGTTGGAGAAGACTCTTGACAGTCCCTTGGACAACAAGGAGATCCAACCAGTCCATCCTAAAGGAGATCAGTCCTGGGTGTTCATTGGTGGGACTGATGTTGAAGCTGAAACTCCAATACTTGGCCACCTGATGTGGAGAGCTGACTCATTTGAAAATACCCTGATGCTGGGAAAGATTGAGGGCAGGAGAAGAAGGGGACAACCGAGGATTAGATGTCTGGATGGCATCACCAACACAATGGACATGGGTTTGGGTGGACTCCCAGAGTTGCTGATGGACAGAGAGGCCTGTTGTGCTGTGTTCATGGGGTTGCAAAGAGTCGGACATGACTGTGTGACTGAACTGAACTGAACTGAAAATAAAGGCTGTCACTGTTTTCATTGTTTCCCCCTCTATTTGCCATGAAGTGATGAGACCAAATGCCATGATCTTAGTTTTCTGAATATTGAGCTTTTCACTCTCCTGTTTCACGGTTCATCAAGAGGCTCTTTAGTTTTTCTTTGCTTTCTGCCATAAGGGTGGTGTCATCTGCGTATTTGTGGTCGTTGATATTTCTCCCAGCAATCTTGATTCCAGTTTGTGCTTCATCCAGCCCTGCATGTCTCATGATACGCTCTACATATAAGTTAAATAAGCAGGGTGACATAATATAACCTTGACATGATGTTTTCCCAATTTGGAACGTGAACGTGAAGTCACTCAGTTGTGTCCGACTCTTTGTGACCCCATGGGCAGTAGCCTGCACCAGGCTCCTCCATCCATGGGATTTTCTAGGCAAGAGTACTGGAGTGGGTTGCCATTTCCTTCTCCAAGGAATCTTCCCGACCTAGGGATCGAACCCAGGTCTCCCGCATTGTAGACAGACGCTTTACCATCTGAGCCACCAGGGAAGTCCTAAGTTCCATGTCCAATTATAACTGTTGCTTCTTGACCTGTATACAGATGTCTCAGGAAGCAGGTTAGGTTGACTGGTATTACCATCTCTTGAAGAATTTTTCACAGTTTGTTGTGATCCACACAGTTAAAGGCTTTGGCATAGTCAATAAAACAGAAGTAGATGCTTTTTCTGGAACTCTCTTGCTTTTTGATGATCCAACGGATGTCGGCAATTTGATGTCTGGTTCCTCTGACTTCTCTAAATCCAGCTTGAACATGTGGAAGTTCTCGGTTCATGTACTATCAAAGCCTGGCTATGCGAATTTTGAGCATTACTTTGCTAGCGTATGAGATGATTGCAATTGTGCAGTAGTTTGAACATTCTTTGGCATTGCCTTTCTTTGGTGTTGGAATGAAAACTGACCTTTTCCAGTCCTGTGGCCACTGCTGAGTTTTCCAAATTTGCTGGCATATTGAGTGCAACACCTTAACAGCATCATCTTTTAGGATTTGAAATAGTTCTACTAGAATTCCATCACCTCCACTAGCTTTGTTCAATGTGATGTTTCCTAAGGACCACTTGACTTTGCATTCCAGGATGTTTGGCTCCAGGTGAGTTATCACAGCATCATGGTTATCTGGGTCATGAAGATATTTTTGCATAGTTCTTCTGTGTATTGTTGCCAATTCTTCTTAATATCTTCTGCTTCTGTTAGGTTCATACCATTTCTGTCCTTTATTGTACCCATACTTGCATGATATGTTCCCTATCTCTAATTTTCTTGAAGAGATGTCTCGTCTTTCCCATTTTATTGTTTTCCTCTATTTCTTTGCATTGATCACTGAGGAAGGCTATTATTAGCAGAGCTTCTAACTGACATTTCACTTATTGAAATTTATGCATCTAAAAAAAAACCCTAAGGCTATTTACAAATAACTTGTAAATAATCATGTATATATGAACTTCATAGTCAACTAATTGCAGTTCACATAGCTCATTATTTCTGGTAGTAGAATTGTAATATAGATAATAGCCAGACCTTTCAAAGGTTTTTAAAATACCATTATTATTATCTTAAAAATAAAATATCTATACATTTGAAACTTCTGTTTCTGAACAAATGTTTATTACATAAAACTATTTTTACAATATGAAAAACAGATCATACTACCACATCAAAACCATGCTTCAGTGATCTTTTATGTATGAGAGATATCAGAATTGCTTCCTTTTTTCTCTTTCCACAGTCCTATTTCAGTGATTGGTTAAAATCAGTAGTTCAGAATTTGACAAGTATTTCTCTATTTTTCAATTCTTTGAAATGACAATCAAGAAACAGTATCATAGTTAGTGAACAAAGACATTTATTAAGGTGAAATATTAATCTAGAAAAGTTTATAAACAGGAAATCAATTCCTATATGTATATTACCCAGTCTACTTGGATTAAATAACATAAGTTTTATAATTTTATAATTAGTACTTTCTATACAAGCTCAGTGGAACAATTAACCAAGGAATTTTAACTCTTTCAAAGCAATAAAATTTAATATTGAAGAAAGGCTTTGTATAATTGTGTGGGAATGTGTGTGTGTGTATATGTGCACATATGTATGTATAGACCGAGGCATAAATTAATTGAAAAATTAGAAAAGTGTGAAGAACATACCTCTTTAATTAAATGCATAATCATGGATGCTGGTCCATGTTATTGATGCTAAATAGTTTCTACTTTAATGAGCCATTTAAAATGAAATGGTTGCTTGCAATTAGACATCTGCAATCCAAGGAAAGCAAGCCAACTCTGTAGTCTGGCTGCCAGAATTACAGTACATTCCTCAGCAGGACAATGAAGAAAAAGAATAATTGTAATTATAACATATACATCTTTAATGTTCTGTGGCTAAAAGAATGGGCAAAACAAGGCTCAATATATTTAATTGCTGTTAATAAAGGACTATCACCAAGAGTTGGTTTTAATGTATTCATATTCCATTAGCAGTATTACTACCCAATAGATATAAAGTACCTGTTTTTACATAGGAACTTTCTTAGAAGAAAGGATAATGGACTCTTACATTTTATGAGCTTCTACTTGGGATCACAAAGAAAAGATCAGATAGGTTATGATATTATTGAAGACAAAACATCACTTAAAATATTTGGGTGAATATCAACAGTTATATTTACCATAGATAACTGAGTCAGTTAAAGTAACGCATCTATCTTAATAGTATTAGCAATATTGAGTGCTTACTGGATGTGTTGTTAGCCCCATGTCATAAATGTGGGAACCCAGGCACAAACGGAATGAGTCCACAGAGCTACTATGCATCAGTGGTAGTCAGAATCTAAACCCAGGTCTGACTTTCTTTAAAGTCCATGATTTCAATCACTCTATTAACTTAGTTAACTTAATTTCATTTTTTTTTAAAAAAACAATGCCTGGTGTCAGGGATGTGGATGAAGATCTTTGCTGTGCTGCTTCATTATGAAGACTTGCTAAGACTTGCTAAGCAACTTAACGTTGCTTTCCTATCTAAGCACTGGTTTCCTCAAGTGTCAAATGGAAATACAAATAATATTTCTAATGCAAGGTTGTTTATACAATTCAATGACATAAGGTTTGTGCTGTGTCTAGCACATAATATGTATTCAATGATCTGAACGTTAACCCATGACAGTTCTCTGACTCATATCATTTAACTCTTATACTTGCCATACTTGTGCTAAGTAGAATAATTTCAAATATCTTTGGATTTCAGGTTAAATATTTTTATAATCTCAATTAAATAATTCATGAAATTATTTTTAAACCTAATTCAGCCACATTTGAGAAAGTATCATTTGGCAATTTATTCACAACTGTGTACACATGGGATATTTTATCATTTTTGCTTTAGATATTAGTTTGTTTACAATTCTTACCATTAAAACAACACACACTCACACACACATGCTCCACATGTACATAGATAACTCTCAATTATTTATAGGCTGTAACTTGGGTTTATATTTCTAAGCTATCCATTCTGGGCCTGGAGCCACAGGGCCCTTTTTCTCTATTACCTTCTCACTTCACACTCTTACCTCTTCTCTGCTGCTGCTGCTGCTGCTGCTGCTGCTAAGTTGCTTCAGTACCTCTTCTCTAGCGATGCTTATTTTGTATTCTCTGTACAACTCAATGATAAATGGACTGGGTTCTCACTATAGGGTAGTTACAAGGAATAGCTCTGAAACTGAGCTTTCAAACAGCATTATTTTACTCAGAAAAATAGAAATCAGCCAGACAAATCATTAAAATATGAATGAAGTTGAAAGTGACATGCCTATTGTGTACTGGTCAAGCAAGTGAAGCCAGTGGAGGAGTGGGAAGCTGGACCAGAAGCCGAGGAGGGCCAGGCCAAGCCATTCACATGGAATCATGGCAGACTGACTTTCTTAATAAGGTTTTTACGCACTCCAAGAATTCAGACACGCCACTATTGGGCTTTATTCTTTAAACTGCATTCCCATATCAAATACTTCGTACTATTTTTTATTACCTTTGCATTTTTCGATTCATTGGTGGCTCAAACAGTAAAGAATCTCTCTGCAATGCAGAAGACCCAGGGTTGACCCCTGGGTTAGGAAGATTCCCCTAAAGAAAGGAATGGAAACCCATTCCAGTAGTCTTGCCTGGAGAATTCCATGGACAGAGGAGACTTGTGGGTTCCATGGGGTCACAAAGAGTTGGACACGACTGAATGACTAACACACACTGCATTATTCAGGATTGTATTAGTAGTATTACTTGAAAGATGAAATAATATCCATTCTTCTGTGTTTTTTCCCTAAAGGGCTACCTGTTTCTTTGAATAAATTTAAAAAGCATGTAAATCAGAATTAGTTGTCTCATTGTGTTAAATAAGGCATATCTGGGAAAAATGATGCAGTCACTTACTATATAGCTTAATGCTTGGTATTTAATAGATATTTAAGTAATTGTATATAGCTGAATGAATTCATAAAAATAATATTTACATTTTACCATATATAAGATAATATTTAATCTGAGAAATATAAAATGTCAGATACTAAAAACAAAGATAAAAACAGTTTAAATAAAATATTTTTAAAAATTAATACTTGTGATTGTTTCAAGCAAGTAGCAGCTTTCTGTCTAAACAAGTTGGCAGGCAGGTCAGTAAATATAATAGATTCAAAATATAAAATTACTTTGTCTCCTTTTCTAACTTGGTTCCTATGCTGTGGAAATGTTATAAAAATAAAATTATTAACCATATAGGTTTTCATGTCAAAAAACAAACTTATTGTTTAGTATCATCTATATCTTTTCATTTAAAAAACATGTAATAGGCAAACAATTTGACCAAAGAGAAGACAGTTGTGCACACAAAATGCTAAATATACACAGCACTCAAATAATTTTATAGGCTCTGTATGTTGCATATAATCATTACTTGAAATATTTGACTATATGTTACTTTGGATATATGTTCCAATTTCCATCAATGTAAATTCTTATATCCATTTGTAGGTACTCCAGTCATCAGTGTAACTGTCATAGGTTTGGTTCCTATCCCTCTGCTGCTGCTGCTGCTAAGTCACTTCAGTCGTGTCCAACTCTGTGCAACCCCATAGATGGCAGTCCACCAGCCTCCCCCGTCCCCAGGATTCTCCAGGCAAGAACTCTGGAGTGGGTTGCCATTTCCTTCTCCAATGCATGAAAGTGAAAAGTGAAAGTCAAGTTGCTCAGTCATGTCCGACTCTTTGCGACCCCATGGACTGCAGTCTTCCAGGTTCCTCCTTCCATGGGATTTTCCAGGCAAGAGTACTGGAGTGGGTTGCCACTGCCTTCTCCTCCTATCAAAGCAGGTGATTATAAATGTTCACGCTCCTTCCTGTCACACTTGATTCCTGCTTGTATGCATATCTGAATCACAAATTTTTTTATCAAAACAGAGCTATAACCAATTCATATGTATATTATGCATTCTAGTTTTCTTTAAGCATTTAAAACATGTAGCAATAAGATTATTGATTCACTTTAGTACCTTTCATTAGCTTCTAGAAAAATCACTGCTATAATCTTCTGAATCAACAGACACTATCTTTGCACCAGCAAATCTTGATTTTCTATTAAATGTAGAGGCTAACCAAGCATAGCCACTTTTAATGAGGATTAGATCTTTTTTCTGGACACTGTTTGCATAAGAGGTTATCCAAAACACAAGGATTATTATCCTTCAAATCCTCCTATGAAGAGAAAATTACAATAATTATCTAAGGCATATCTTAGTGTTGTTTTAAAAATCCTGAAAAACTAATGGCTGCATTTAAAATTGACAAGTTGACTTTAAGATTTAGCTTTGCTAATCAAACTTACCAAAAAAGCATTGCTACAAATAAGCCTTAGTGAGAACTCGTTATGTAATCATTATGTAGTTGACATGCAAACCAAAAGCAAATATCATTTACCTTAAGAATGTATGGAATAAATTTTGTTTGCGGGTTGGATAATCAGGTGAGTGCAATATATCCTGTTAAAAAATATAAAAATCAAAACACTTTTTGGACTGTCAGTGACAAGTGCAAGGTGACACTCTCTTGAATTGTGATCAGAGACCTGGGGGGCCTTATAAATATTGAAGGTGAAAGTTGTACATTTAAGAAATAATGATATAACTAAGGTAAACCTGCATTAAAGCCAAAGTTAATCATTGAGTGATTCTTATGATTTTACTACCTGAACAGCAACTTAAAAAGATTCTGCATCTTTTCTCAGATGATTTACTCATGGACATAAAAAAGTCTTCTGTATAGAAATAAGTAAAAATTAATCAAAGCATCCATTGCCTCATAGATGTATAAGGCAAATACAGATAAACGATCACTTCCTACTTCAATTTCCTGAGAAATTTCTTCTAAGTCATTGTCAGTTCAAATTTAGTGGAGGTGGTTTAGATAAAATATTTTAGAAATAGTGATGACTCTAGATTTAACATTTTATGGAATTCCCATGGTACTAAAACCAGATAACCTTCAAAATATGAGCCAATCACTACTCAAAAAATCTTCCTAACAGTGTTTCTTTGGGAAAACCCCACTCTGGGAAAAGTTCAGACCAAATTCACTTTGAAGGGCCACATATTTTAGATATAAGAGCAGCAGCTTAATATATGAACAATTATTATCTATGAAAAGCCTTAAGCCTGGATCATTGTCTCAAAATAGCCATTAGATACATTAAATTTACAGTAAGGTTAAAATAACTTTTATAGAATTTAATGCTAGAAGAGATGGGAGCATAGCAGATATACTAATATACAGAGAAGAAGAAGATAAAGATAAGATAGAACAGGCATGCTCAGTTCACAGGGGTCCTTAATGAGATTATCTATAGGATAAGAAAATGTCAGAGTGGAGAGAAAGGGATGGCTACTTATCATTTCAGCCACCAAATCTGCCACTTCTCTGAGCTCATGTTAATCGGTCACATTACTTACTCTCTCACTTTATTAGATACTGACTTAACTATCTGAAGTGTTTATTCTCTCTCCAGCTAGGCAACAATTTCCAAATATAGGAATTATGTCTTGATCATAGATGTGATGTCAAGTGGTTCAGAGGTAACATAATCTGCCTGCAATGCAGGAGATACAGGAGACATGGATTTGATCCTGGATTGGGAAGATTCCCTGGAGGAGGGAATGGCAACCCCCTCCAGTATTCTTGCCTGGAAAATCCCATGGACAGAAGAGCCTGATGGGCTACAGTCCACAGGGTTGCAAAGAGTCCGACATGACTTAGTTACTGAGCACAACCATTATAACTGTTATATCTCACCCATCCAAATCCACCCAGGCATTTTATGCATCCAATAAATTCCATTATGCCTGGTAAATAAAGATTATACATATGACAAGGGTGATCACATAATTTACCACCTAAACTGAGGCATTTTTTTGAGAATAGTAGAGAACATTATGAACTATTACACTATAATAACTAGGAATTCTAGGACACAACAGAATATATGACCACCTGACCTAAGATAAAGGTGGCTACTCTAACTTATTGAGGGTTACTACAAAGTAAAGACAGTCTAAATAGGACAACAGCTACTGACCTATATGAAGGGTACACATGCTCTCAATTTTTTTCTTCATAAAGGACTGTGCTGTCCTTAACTTCAGTGGGAATGTAACTTGCCAGTAGCAGGACATTTTCTCTACTGAATGACATCTTTAAACTGATTAAACATGACATTGATTCTTCTACTCCTAGAACATATTAAGCACTAAATGATTCTAGAATTGCTTTTAAGCTGTTCCAATTTTCTCTAAGTTGACATTGGCCCAGACTTAGTATTTCTCAAGAGGATCAAAATATTGTAAATGAGTTTTTGCAACAGATATGGTAACGATCTTTATGATTGCTGAAAGTGCCTTCCAAGTGTTTAAACCTGAAACAATTATTGGAATTAAAAATGCTAATTTAACAGAAAATAATAACATGCTCATTTCTATTCTAAAAAAGCAAAGACTACATTGTGAGTAGTTTTAAGTCAGTAATTACCATGTCTTTAGAAGATTACAATTAAATGATACAGGTATTTGAAATGTAATTTAGAAAGTTTTTTAAAGATAATTTATAGTATTAATTTTAAAGTGAATATTCACTGCTTTATTCACTTTCTTCCTATTTTAACTAATTTGACTTTTTCTACTTTATTTTTTTTTCATCTCATTTACCTATTGATAATATACAATATTGTGTTAGTTTCAGGTATTCAACTTCAGATTCTTTTCCTTTATAAGTTATTACAAGATATTGAATATAGTTCCTTTTGCTATACAGTAAATCCTTGTTTATTTTATATATATTGGTGTGTCTCTGTTAATCCCAGACTTCTAATTTATCCGTCTCCCTTCCCTTGACTTTCTCCTTTAAATTTCACCATAACCATTTCTTCTCAAATCAAACCAATTTTCTAATAGTCAGAGTTTTGTCTTTAGTATTTTAAGTGAAAGATTTACTTAAACTATGACACATTAACTCAATTCCCACATGTTTACATCCAACTGGGTAAAGCAATAATTTAAAAAAAAAAAAAAAAAAGAAAGGAATGATGCTGAGAAAGGAGAGAGAATACTGTCAATTTTATCAAAAGTATTTTAACATGTCAGTGGTTTTATAGACACATTTAATAACTGTACAATGTGAAATAAGAAAAAGACAGTGAGAAGTGTTAGAGAGGCTTTTTAATAGCACATAGTAAAATTCTCTATGTATATTTTCTTCATAAATATTAAATTCACTAAGAAGGAAGAAATTTAACTTCTTAACTTAGCTCTCTTATATTGCTCAACATTTAATGTCATATTTTAAATTTATATCTATTAATTATTTATTATAAAAGTACTGTTGAGTTTTTCACATTTCACTGGATTTTATTTACTAATTATTCACTTACTAGTTTAGTTTTTAGCTTCCTGAGCTATAATAAGAAGGAATCACATGGATTGATCACTAGATTTTGCTCTGCTTTAGGATTATGATCTGATAATTATGGATATAACAGTATAGTAAAAAAATCTACAGCCTGGGAGTACAAATATCTTCTTGGAAGCAGGAAGTTGCTAGATATTTCTGAGATAAATACATCTTCAAGATTCTGGTAACTGGCTTACTCAAAAAATGTTGCTAGGCACTTTGCAATCTAGTCTTATTTTTGTGATTTCTAAAATAATTTTCTTAGATGCTACAGTGGAAAATTTTGTCATTTTGCCGATATGACTCATAGTTGAGTGCTAATATGTCTAGAACAGAATGGTAAACACTGTCTCTGTGTGTATATGAAAATTTTACTTTTGCAGTTTACATAGATTTAGTTTCTGTGAAACAATAGACTTGTAAAGAAAAAGATAAATGTTGAATATGAGTCATTTCTTTCTCAGTCTTGGCTGTCTTATTATCCTTTGTACTTGAAGATGACACTGCTGACCCCACTCAAAATAGTGCCTTTGAGTTCTTTTTTCTAAAAGTGACTAGGAATTTAAACTACCTACCCACACTTTCCGTCTTACCTGTAACAAGGCATGACCAAGCACATCTTTTTATAAGTATTTGGTATAAGGATAAAGGTTCTAGATATGATCTCTTTATTATGTGCAAGGTATATGTACCCCTGAGTAAGAAGGTCTGGCCCCTTACAAGACCTAGTAGTAAAAATGAGTGCCTCCCAAAATTATTCTGTACTGATCACATCTTAGATTGCTAGTTCTCACATATTGTTTATTCTCTACTGTCGGTTTTGGCCCCACACTTTCTTGGTATCTGACTCTGAGGTTACCATCCTACTTATTTCTTTGAATTAGGAAACTCCTTTCTCTCCCCCATCTTGTTTCAAAGCATTTCATTTCTTTGGTCCTCAATTTGCCTAACAATAAGTGATTCCAAAAGTAGCTTTTAGAGTAGGCATCCATTCCACCATACACATAGTCCAGGTGAGCTACTTGGTTGAAGAAGAGGAGAAATCTTTTAAATGAAACTAAAGATGAAGTTTGAAACACTGGCCTTGTGATTCATTAACATCATATGTAATTTCCATAGGTATGAGCTGTTACCACATCTAGTCATTTTAACTATTCATATAAATGATATTATCAGTAATAAAAATGGTGAAAAGCATAAAACACAAACAGGTGATGTAGAGTCAAATGCACAACTTGTACTTAGATCTGAAAATAAAAAGAAAATGGAAAAAAAAAAAGGCAAAATTAGCATAGTTCAAATGTAGCCCTCTGTAGGTGAAATAAAGTTGTTGTGTGTGTGTATGTGTGTTTTTAATGGACAAGCTAATAGAAAGATCTACTAAATATAGGTTCTAGTCTAGTTCTGCCGTCGATAAACAGTAAAAGCTTGAGATAGTCACTAATCTCCTTGTACCATAGATGTTTTCTATTTAAAAGAGGAATGCTACTAATTACTATATATCTTTCAGAAATATTCAACATGTAGATAACACCAACAACTATAACATCATCACATTTATTCCTTACTACTAATACTTTTAATGAAGTAAAAACATTACTGACCCCTCCTCTTAATAAGTATACTAAAACAGAAATGGATTCAAATCATATTTTTAGAGATTACCTAGGTTTAATTTTTGTGAAAAAAATAAATCTGAAGAAAATAGTGAGTGAGTGAGTGAAAACTTTGAGTTCCTTGAAAAGCATACAACATAATACTAGACTTTCTTTAAGGCTAGTAAAATAGATGAAAAATGAACGTTTGGTATTAGCCAATATATATGTTACATATAAAAATGTCAGAATTCCATAGCAAGTTACAAAAAGTTAAAGATAGGAAATTAAAATAATGGAAAGGCCAGTGCAAAAAGGCATAATTTATAAAAAGAGGATAAGGAAAACCGAAATGTGGGCAAAGGAAATGAGAACATGCAACAAAAATAAAAGTTTGTTTCTGTGAGGCTGTTGTAAAACCTGCCTTAAAATAAAAGGAGACATTCAAATGTTTGGACAACAAAAAGTGAACCAACAATAAACAAGCTAAATTGTTGAGAGTACCTGTAAATTGAAAGAAACTTCCTGGTTTAAAAAACGACATTATTAAAACTTCTCATTCTGAAAAATAAATGGGCATATTAGATATAATTGCCTTATCCAAATGGTTAATTCTGACTTTTCAATTTTGCTAGTAATTTAAGAAATTACAAGACTTCTTACTAATCAACCTCTACTCAAGTCTTAGCATGAGTGGTATTTTTAAAGCAAAGGAAACTAGAAAGACAGCGCTAAGTTGTGTCTGACTCTTGCAACACATGGACTGTAGTCTGCTAGGCTCCTCTGTCCATGGGATTCTCCAGACAAGAATACTGGAGTGGGTTGCCATTTTCTTCTCCATGGGATCTTCCCAACCCAGGAATCGAACCCAGGTCTCCAGCATTGCAGGCAGATTCTTTACCGACTGAGCCCACATACAATTATAAATTCTTTTTCTTGTGATGAGGACTTTGAAGATCTATTCTCTTAGCAACTTCCAAATATGCAATACAGTATTGCTAACTGCAGTCACCATGCCATATATTATATCCCCAGGGCTTATTCATTTTATAATTGGACGTTTGTATCTTCTGACCATCCTTCATCATTTCACCTCCGCCTCCTGCTACCCCTACCTAGGTGTATAAACAATTTATTTTCTATGTAAGAAATATAAATACTAAGATTGAGCCTTTAGAGATTTTGTAGTACAATCTGAAAATAATTCTTAATGTGACCCCATTTTGTCCAGCAGCAAAATAAGGATGAAAACATAGTTTTGCATTTAATTATATTTTTATTTGTGTGCAAATAGAGCTCAACACATGAGAAGGCAATGGCACCTCACTCCAGTACTCTTGCCTGGAAAATCCCATGGACAGAGGAGCCTGGTGGGCTGCAGTCCATGAGGTCACTAAGAGTGGGACATGACTGAGCAACTTCACTTTCACTTTTCATTTTCAAGCATTGGAGAAGGAAATGGCAACCCACTCCAGTGTTCTTGCCTGGAGAATCCCAGGGACGGGGGAGCCTGGTGGGCTGCCGTCTCTGGGGTCGCACAGAGTTGGACACGACTGAAGCAACTTAGCAGCAGCAGCAGCAGCAGAGTTCAACACACACATGTTCCCTCCCTCTTTTAAAGTTGTTTTACTAGAAGGCCATTTTAAGATTGATTTTTCCATATCTATGCAAATATTAGATGACTAACATTATTATTTTCAAAAGTACATGAAAATAGATATACACTGAGGAAAGTGATATCAGTAAATAAATACAAAGAGTCTAGAATGTTTAGCAGGACAAATACCAATACAGTGGCCCCCAAAAAATACTTTTAAGACCTAGGGCAGAAATACTAGGAATTATTAATAGATAATGCTACAATTGTACATTCTTAAGTCTAATGTAAAATTAGTTGAATAGAATATTTGGTTAAGTTCAGTTCATTCAGTTGTTCAGTGGTGTCCGACTCTTTGCGACCTCATGAATTGCAGCACGCCAGGCCTCCCTGTCCATCACCAACTCCTGGAGTTCACTCAAACTCACGTCCATCGAGTCAGTGATTCCATCCAGCCATCTCATCCTCTGTCGTCCCCTTCTCCTCCTGACCCCAATCCCTTCCAGCATCAGAGTCTTTTCCAATGAGTCAACTCTTTGCATGAGGTGGCCAAAGTACTGAAGTTTCAGCTTTAGCATCATTACTTCCAAAGAACACCCAGGACTGATCTTTAGAATGGACTGGTTGGATCTCCTTGTAGTCCAAGGGACTCTCAAGAGTCTTCTCCAACACCACAGTTCAAAAGCATCAAATCTTCGACGCTCAGCTTTCTTCACAGTCCAACTCTCACATCCATACATGACCACAGGAAAAACCATAGCCTTGACTAGACAGATCTTTGTTGGCAAAGTAATGTTTCTGCTTTTCAATATGCTATCTAGGTTGGTCATAACTTTCCTTCTAAGGAGTAAGCGTCTTTTAATTTCATGGCTGCAATCTCCATCTGCAGTGATTTTGAAGCCCCCAAAAAATACAGTCTGACACTGTTTCCCCATCTATTTCCCATGAAGTGATGGGACTGGATTCCATGATCTTAGTTAATAAGATACAAATTAACTGCCATGCTTAAACAAATGAGGAATTAAGATACTTAGGTATATTCCACCTGTACCCTATGTGACTATAGAACACATAGAAGATATGAGAAAAATAATTAATGGGAAAATGTTTTCAGTGGGAAAATTACCTTAGCTATTTCATATACAAATGGCAGTTTGAGTTGACAAAACATCAACTTTCTTGAGTTGGGTGTGGAGGTGTCAAGCTGGGCCTGTCTCAAAATGATATTGAGAATGCATCCTATACAGTGAGTGTCTTTCCTGCTGCAGCTTCATGGAGTATGAAAGATTCAGGTGGCAAGGGTGGGGAGGGAGGGAGAACAAAGAAAATCATTCTGAGCTACAAGTATTCAGTGAAAACAAAACCAACACAGAAATATCTTGCTTAAAGCAAATCATTGTATTAATTGCATTTGCATTAATTGCACTCAATCTTTCTTTCCTTTTTTCCTTTCCTTTCTTTCTGGACATGTATGAGCTCAAAAATATCATAACAACTTGTGCTTCTTTGTGAAATGAAAATAAAGAGCAGCACTATAACCACAGTGGCTCTAGAAGTAGAGTCAATGGACTATTAAATGGGAAATCATCTGTTTTTCAGATTTTACTTCACCACCATTACATTCCTCCAGTGGGCTGTTATCTGGTAGAGGGAGCCTTAATCGCCTCCTATGCTGGCAGAAAACCTCCATGCATTTAGCACAGCTATTCATATCGTAATGTGCAATCACCTCCACGCAAAAATTCCAACTAAAATATATGCTTTCCCAGCGCAGCACTGACATTAGTGCATCTAACTGCCCACTGAACTCCAAAGACTTAATGTAACTCTATTCCAGCCTGTTGAAGGCTCATTATTTAATCTGGGCTATTTGATGGTTCACAGTTACTTAGTTAATTTTTCCCCATTTTCTTTCTCTTATTGGGTGTTAGTCCCTTGGTGTAAGACATACACAGATATAAGTAAATGATATAAAGTCAAATATTACCACTAGGTCATGTATATGTTTAGCTAGCAATGAAAATACATTTTGTTAACAACTCCTCTGCTCTAGCTGCCATATAGTTTATGGTGAGAAGATATGAAAGCAAAACAACAGCCAGTGGGCCTGGAGAGAATGTGTTTAATACTTTCCCCAAACAGCTGCTATTTGATTCCAGAAATCTGCCATGCAACAAATTAAAACTGCTTGAGACAATATGCAGTCATGAAAAGAAAGGTCTTACAGTATATTGCACATTTCAGAATGCACATTTATTTACACAGCTTGTTAAGAATATATTCAATTGAAAATATTATATATACACATATGTATTTATACTGTTTTGGGAAAGTCTAGAGAAAAAATCATGGAGCTGAGGGAGAAAAGATGGAAATATTGAGAGAAATATATGCTTTATAGATTATTGTTTATATTTTACATGCTTAATCATTATAGATATGCTCATCAATTTGTATTTTCTTTAGAAGTATTGTCTTATTAGACAAATTATATAATTAAATGAGGACTTTAATCACAGCATGAAAATAGATTGTCAGTGTTGAAATTCCTCTCTTGGTTGAGGATTGTGTATCAGACTTGGCATCAAATCTTTGCTTCTAAACACTATAAAAGGACAAACTCGAATTACCTCTCTGGGCCTCAGTAACTTATTTAACATGGTGAACTGGATCATCTCAAAGTCCCCTCCTGTTACAAAACAGTAGAACTCTCCACTGGCAGTATGATCTAGGAAGGACTTTTCTCAATACACTGGGAGAGGCACAGCACAGGGGAGGGAAGGATGGCCATGGTTGGAAAATGAAACTCACAATCTTTTCTCCTTCTTCACAAAAATTTTTAGCTTGGAGATAATTTGTAATACTTCTGTGTTTTCAATTGTTCTCAGAATTCAGGAATTGTATTCAGGAATAGTAAAAAGACTACTTAACATTTAATTTAAGACTTGTATGTCTGACCTTTTCTCTGATGTGTGATATTTTCACTATTATCTATAGAAATGCTTATAATAAAATTGTTCTTCTAATTTCTATGGTAAACGTGAATCTGACAATTGTTTTCTAGCTGTTTTACAGTGCATTCTCCCTCCCCATATGTATCATAATATCTTAGAAAATTACAAACAAGATTTCTCTTTATTTTTCTTAAAGAGCACACAGAATAAGATAAGTGAATTTGCCAACAGGAGAGTTGAGCCTTGCTGGAATATTCATTAATATCAGTTTGCAGTTGTTTTTATTTTGTCTTAATGAATGAAACATAAAGTAAACACTGTAAATCCAAAAAAGAATTGAGTGGTCCATACAAGATAACAATACCTCATAAAACAATATGGGCAAGAGGATAAATAAGCCATGAGTAATGCATTATTAAGAATGGCTAATATAAGTTTATATAACATTATATGAGTTATAGAAACCAGATATTTATGAACCTGTATAGCACAGTTTAACAAAGACTAAAGTCTTTCCCCAGATATATACAGTATTTTGCTAAATCCATATCCCAGTTTTTAAGGATTATTATGGATTTAAAGTATGATTATGAATATCAGTTGATTTATTTTCAATGATAAATTTAAATTTGTATTATTTATTCATATATTTCATATCCTAAAGGAAATCAATCCTGAATATTTACTAAAAGAACTGAGGCAGAAGCTGAAGTTCCAATACTTGACCACCTGATGAGAAAGAGCCAATTCATTGGAAAAGACCCTGAAGCTGGGAAAGATTGAAGGCAAAGGAGAAGGGAAGGGGTTGGCAGAGGATGAGATGGTTAGATAGCATCACTAACTCAATGGACATGAATTTGAAAAAACTCCGGGAGATAGTGAAGGACAGGGAAACCTGGCATGCTGCCATCCATGGGGTCACAAAGAGTCTAACATGACTTAGTGACTGAACAACAACAACAAATTCACATATTTAAATATTCAATACAAATGTACCAAATTCTTCTTTAGTATCAAATACTGAAGATAACAACATTCAGGCAAATGCTTCAGTACCATTATGGAAGGAAGCTATATAAACACACACACACACACACACACATTCACACACACACACACTCCTCGCTCCTAAACTCACTAAACATATATAAGAACAGAGTTTTATCCTATTGTGTTAAAAACAAAACAATAGGCCCAAAATGGAGTCACTTATGCTAAGTCCCACCACACCACATTGAGGCTTAATTACAGTTTTGACTCTTCCAGAAAACAAATCTTAAACCAGTGAATCAGGAATTGCCTGATCAGCACTAGTTAGGTAATCTGCTTAACAGGTTCCTGCCACTCCCTAATAGAAAGTGAATGAAAATTGAAAGTTAGTCACTCTGACTGTGTGGACCTATGGACAGAAGAGCCTGGAGGGCAAGAAGAGCCTGGCAGCAATTCTCCAGGCAAGAACACTGGAGTGGATTGCCAGTCCCTCCCTTCTCCAGGGTAATCTTCCCCACCCAGGGATCAAATCCAGGTCTCCTGCATTGCAGGCAGATTCTTTACCTTCTGAGCCACCAGGGAAGCCTTCTAAGGGAAAGCCATAACCAAACTGTCATTTTGCCTAGTATAACTTTCTTGTTCCTGCTCCCTTCTGCCTACAGAAGTCTTTCATTTTGTACAGCTCCTCACATCTCCTTTCTATCTGCTACATTGGATGCTGCCCAATTCAAACTGATTTCTGCTCAAATAAACTACTGAAAATGTTAACACACCTCAATTTCTCTTTTAACAAGTTTTGTTGTGATAAGTTACCTTTCTTCTAAGGAAAGTCCTTGTAATACACTTAAGGAATCATTTTTTTCCTAATTAAAAGCACACAGGTTTTGAATCTTTACAGTTTGTAATTTAAGCTTGAATATATCCATTTCCAATGTATGATATGTCAGTGTTAACACTCAGCAGTATGAGTGGAAACTGAACTCAGTTAGTATTAAAGTTTTATTTTACTTTTAAAAAATGTTACCATTAGGAAAAGGATGAAAGATGAAAGGCAGTTTACTTTCCCATGAAGGTTTGTCAGCCATTATGCTTATATTTTCTCATCTCATCTTACCCTCTTGTCTTTTCTTCTCTGCTTTCATTGTGTGCTCCCACTCACGACTCCTTTTTCTATACCTCTTTTACAAGGCTTGCTAAACCAGAAACACCCCTAGAACAAATCCAAACACTTTCCATTCTTCTTTCAAAAATCCATTTCCTCCACAAAGCTACTTAATTAGATGGAAGTAAAGTGCTAATTTGCTAAGGGGAAAGATCATTTGCATATCAATTTACACACTTTTCTCCAAGTATTTATAATTAGAGAGCAATCAACAAGCTTTTGAAGGCTGATAGAAAGGGGAAAATGATTCCTGTGGAGATTTAGGAGGCAGTAAAATACAGAGAGGAAAGGGCACCGGAGAAGAAGCCAGATGTCCTCATGTTGAGCAATTAATTTAACCTTTTGGAATCTCAATTTTTCAGCTATAAAATGGGAATAATTGTGCCTACTTTAAATGTTTCATAGGCTATGAGTATTAACTTTAATATGCATGAGGGCCCCAGTACAAAAGCATTGCCTCTCCATAGGTTGTCAGTAGAATCCATAAGTCCATTTTTTTAACCTGCTTTCTCACATTGCTTTCTCTGCAAATAGGAACTCATGTATCTACCCTAGGGAAGGTTGGATATTTAAACAAGACCAAAATATTTTAAATATCAGGAATATAATAAGTAATCAATGAATAGGAATTTATGGCTACTATTTTGGTTCCATACGGTGACTCAGATGGTAAAGAATCTGGCTACAATGCAGGAAACCTGGGTTCAATCCCTGGGTCTAGGAAGATGCCCTGGAACCCATTCCAGTATTCTTGCCTGGAGAACCCCATGGACAGAGGAGCCTGGAGGGCCACAGTCTATGGGGTCACAAAGAATCCGACATGATTGAGCAACTAACACTTCATAGTATTTCAATGACTTTCTAAATCATTCAGAATATCAGAACTTCTAAACTTACCTTGGCTATTGCCCTTTCCATTATTGTCTATCTCTCCTCCCTCTGCTGAAGGGAAACAACTATTTGAACTCAGATGTATTCTTTGTCACCGCCCCCAAATGATCTCTTTACATTATTCCCTTCTCCCCTTCACTATTAATTAATTATTATTTAAACACCATTAAGGTATGAAACAGATTGTCTAAAAGAACATTAGAAATGATCTGGGCAAATAACTTTCAAACTGCATTCATAAAGTCTTAGCTCTATCCATATGAGCTCAGGAGTTTATATCAGAAAGAAAAAGTAGAAAGACAGCAAAATGCGGGTAGAGAAGAGGAGCAGGTGGAGAGGCTGGGATAGGGAAACAATTGAGTTAGGAGAACTGGTTTCAAGAAGTCTTTCAAAATTTCCAACAAAGGCAATCAATTTTTAACTTGAATAACACAATTTTGTTAAAACACACACTCATGTTATATACAACTTACTTATTTTAGATCAAATATTGTATATTTAAGAAACATAGGAACAAGCATGATTTGTTTAAGAACACAAAGTTGGTTTATGAATAAAATTGAAATAACAACCAAAGTATCAGCACTCCCCTTCCATGGTTCTCTCACACTCATTACTGAATTTCAACACTTTATTTTCAGACTTTTCCCAGCTTCCTTCCTTCACTTGCTACTGTGCTGGTTTGGCAGCTACATTAGAAATAATTTTCCTTCATAAAGGAATTTTTAAAACTTCTACATATCTTAAACATATATGGACAGTTTTCAGATTATATTTTATTCTTGGTAGAATTAAAGATGCTGATTTAATCTTAAATTTCTCCATGTAAATCATTGTAAACTACTGGCAGTTTCCTGAATATGCTGCACTGTTATACATTTCCATGACTTCTGATAAGTCACTTTCTCTGACTAAAACACTCCTGCTCAGTCTTGCCTTTCCTCTTTTCAGCCAGGAATTCATCCTCCAAGTCTCAGCTCAGCCTCAGAGCACATGTGAGGGCTTCCTTCAGACCAGACCAAAATCTCTGGAAGGGCCCTCCTTATCTCCCTGTGCTGTGTGTTATATTTCCATAAGCACTTAACACCATAAATGACAGTGATAGATTATAGGACCATTTATTGGAGAAGGAAATGGCAACCCACTCCAGTGCTCTTGCCTGGAGAATCCCAGGGACGGGGGAGCCTGGTGGGCTGCCGTCTATAGGGTCGCACAGAGTCGGACACGACTGAAGCGACTTAGCAGCACCAGCAGCAACTGGTATATATACTTCTCCATTTGGTGTGTGCTTACAAAAAGAGTCTAGCAAATGTCAGAGTTACAGTGATATTTCTGAAGTGAAACAGAAAATAACAGGAAACTTAAAATTTTTATAAAAATTCCTAAACTCCACCTCAAACGTTTCAAGCAAAGCCCATATTTATGATATTTTTGTCTGAAATTATATTATTCATTTTCTGTAAGTAAAATCTTACAGGGAACCTTTTCTATAAGACCCTGTAAGTAAATATAAACATTGAAATACAATAATATTAGGGTCAAGAGTGAAGCCATTCAAAGTATGCTTTAATATTAGTTTTGAGTTACATGGGTCAGACATTTGGATCTTAATGTATTACTTTACAGGATAATTGCTATCTAAACTTTGTAAAATATTTCAAATTAATATAATGGTTTGTATTAATATCATATTGCTTAGTTTGATGTATATCATAGGTTATTTTAAAATCAATTCATGTGATTTGGTATTAAAAATGATAATAATCATTTGTATAAGAATTTTAAGTGCAGAGGTGAACCACACTAAGGATAAAAAGAAACAAAATGGAAACAAAACACAGGACTTGTGACACAGTGAAAAGAATTAAGACGAGTTAAAGTGAAATTAGACATCGTGTATGGTAAAGATCAAGCTTGAGAACAGATGCTGCACCAAAACGAAACAGCAGTCGTGTGTGACCACCCCTAAACTGAGCATCCAGCTGAAAACCCCGATGGAGAAGAGAAATTGAAAAGTTAACATCAAATACTATTTTTGAAAGTATTCCTCTAAAATAAATTCTTAAAGCCAATTAAAAAAAAATCAAAAGTGCTAATTAAACACTCTTCTTTAGAGAAAGACATGTGGAGTAAGATCAGTTTATTAAAAGTGTGGGAGTCAAGACATCAAAAAGGATGTTCATTCCCGGTTACTAATGACTCAACAAATAAAAGTCACGAAAGTCTTATGGAAAGTATTTCCAATAGTTATTGTCCAAGTTTATTTTTTAATTCTTTATTTTTGGAGATGATTTTCCTCATACTAAAAATAACTTTCCAACAGTTAAGAGAAACATCTCAGGAAACTGGGCAAAGCTAAAGTGCTTTTCAGCTTAGAAGGAATGCCTTGGCAACCTACCATGATTCCATACTGACCTCTGTAAATAGCAAACAAATATTGTAAAATACATCAGACATTTCTTTGTGTTTCAATGTAAGAAAAGAAGGGGGATTTATTTCACTAAGAAGTAAGCTTATTTTGAAAGAAATAAACTTCATCTGACAGCTTAAATAAAAAGAGATTTCTAATTTTAACTTAATCTAGTATAAAGGAAAGAGAACAATCCTTAAGTCAAAGGTTTTTAGGGTACTCTATAATTCATCCTCAACCCATTTTCACTTTTTAGAGAAGAGAAGATAAGGTGACAAAGGACAACTAAGTTGTTCTCTTTGCTTCAAGACAGATATTATAAAAGACAAGGATAAGAGGGCTTAACTCTCTCTGTCACAAGTGTGACCATAAGTTTGCTTATTTCTAATCATAATCACTAGGAAAAAAAAAAAAAGTAAAAGGTTCCGATTACCTAAGAGATGGTTTAAACACCAATATGGACACTAGAAAGAAACAGCTGCTCAGATGGCACCCCACTCCGGTACTCTTGCCTGGAAAATGCCATGGACGGAGGAACCTGGTAGGCTGCAGTCCACGGGGTTGCTAAGAGTTGGACACGACTGAGCGACTTCACTTTCACTTTTCACTTTCATGCATTGGAGAAGGAAATGGCAACCCATCCAGTGTTCTTGCCTGGAGAATCCCAGGGACGGGGGAGCCTGGTGGGCTGCCATCTCTGGGGTCGCACAGAGTTGGACACGACTGAAGCAACTTAGCAGTAGCAGCAGCGTGCAGCCTTAGACTGAGAAGTAGCTGGAATGAAAATGTCAAAGTAGCTTCAATGAAAGGAAATGGATTTCTCACCTTTCACTGAGTATCTATTCAACTTAACTGGTCTCATTCTAGAAGATAATAAAGTCCATTTTGAGATTTTCTTTTTTTAAAACATATTAACTGAGTAACATCTATTTATTTTTACTAAAAAGAACTTACACTATGACATTGCATATTTGTACATAAAGTATCCCCTTGACCTCAGTTCAGTTCAGTTCAGTCACTCAGTTGTGTCCAACTCTTTCCAACCCCATGAATCGCAGCACGCCAGGCCTCCCTGTCCATCACCAACTCCCGGAGTTTACCCAAACTCATGTCCATTGACTCAGTGATACCATCCAGCCATCTCATCCTCTGTCGTCCCCTTCTTCTCCTGCCCTCAATCCCTCCCAACATCAGGGTCTTTTCCAGTGAGTCAGCTCTTTGCATGAGGTGGCCAAAGTACTGGAGTTTCAGCCTCAGCATCAGTCCTTCCAATGAACACCCAGGACTGATCTCCTTTAGGATGGACTGGTTGGATCTCCTTGCAGTCCAAGAGACTCTCAAGAGTCTTCTCCAACATAACAGTTCAAAAGCATCAATTCTTCAGCACTCAGCCTTCTTCACAGTCCAACTTTCACATCCATACGTGACCACTGGAAAAACCACAGCCTTGACTAGACGGACCTTTGTTGGCAAAGTAATGTCTCTGCTTTTGAATATGCTATCTAGGTTGGTCATAACTTTCCTTCCAAGGAGTAAGCGTCTTTTAATTTCATGGCTGCAGTCACCACCTGCAGTGATTTTGGAGCCCAAAAAAATTCCACTGCTTCCCCATCTATTTCCCATGAAGTGATGGGACCAGATGCTATGATCTTCGTTTTCTGAATGTTCAGCTTTAAGCCAACTTTTTTCACTCTCTTCTTTCACTTTCATCAAGAGGCTTTTTAGTTCCTCTTCACTTTCTGCCATAAGGGTGGTGTCATCTGCATATCTGAGGTGATTGGTATTTCTCCTGGCAATCTTGATTCCAGCTTGTGCTTCCTCCAGCCCAGCGTTTCTCATGATGTACTCTGCATATAAGTTAAATAAGGAGGGTGACAATACACAGCCTTGATGTACTCCCTTTCCTATTTATAACCAGTCTGTTGTTCCATGTCCAGTTCTAACTGTTGCTTTCTGACCTGCATATAGGTTTCTCAAAAGGCAGTCTCTACAAATTCCATTACCTGGAGGAAGTTAATATTCTGAGTTATCAAGAAAGAAATAGCTCCAATTAATAAGTCCTTAAAGAAACAGCATTCACATGAGTTATAAAAGTTAGAGAAGAAAAGGTCAGGAGGTTTTTTTTTTTCATGCATACAAATCAGCAGTGATGACAGACATCATTACTCTCAGTAGAAAAGTGGTGTAATTTTTATTTTTAAATGGATAGTCTCACAACCTAAAAGATAGTGGCCTTTAGTCACAGCCATATTTTTTTCTTACAGCCTACCTCCCACACTCAGAGGACTGCATCCACACTCCCCTTTTCTTTATTCTTTGTAACAGGTTTCCATTGCAAAATGGAAAACTGAAGGACTTTTGTTTTCTACTCTTTACCAAACATCTTAGAAATATGTTCTTCTTATATACTCAGCCCAATATTAGCATAGAGATAGGCTCAGTTTTTCGAAGAACTCTATTTTTAAGAGAAAGCACATAAAATATCTGAGAAAAAGGAGTTCTGATCATAAGATTAACTTAATTACTGTGTCTTTTATGTGAATTGACAACAGCCCTTACTCAAAGTCCAGTTGGAAACTGTAAATAAGATGTGAACAATGTGCTGCTGAACAGTGTGGTTTGAGTAGGAACGTAGTCAGTTAGTAGCATCAGAGGTATGACAATATTGTGTCATGGTGATAAAAATAAAAATTCAGCCCTGATACCTTATTGTCCAAAACCAGTTTATCACCTGAACAAAGCATTTAGTTTTAAATGTTTACTAGTAATTAAATATCAACACCTCGTTCGTAGAAAATAAAATATATATTACATAGCTCACTTTTGGGAATTTGGCTTTCTCATCCTCAGATAGACACAGAAAGTCTATTGGATATTAGATATTTCATTACAAAATTTAATTGCAGTCCACCTGTTAAGTAGTTTGTGTCTATTACTTGTAAGAAAAAAAAATGAGAAAATATATAGTGATATTCTAAATCTGTACTTCTCCAAGCTTAGTGGGCATACATATCACTGGGGATCTTATTAGAAAGGTAGATTCTGATTCAGTAGGTCTAGGGTGAGGTCTGAGATTCTATCTTTCTGCCTTGATACTAAGGCTCCTGGTCAGTGAACCACACACAGAATAAAAAGATTCTGCTGCTGCTGCTAAGTCACTTCAGTCATGTCCAACTCTGTGCAACCCCATAGACGGCAGCCCACCAGGCTCCCCCGTCCCTGGGATTCTCCAGGCAAGAATACTGGAGTGGGTTGCCATTTCCTTCTCCAATGCATGAAAGTGAAAAGTGAAAGTGAAGTTGCTCAGTCGTGTCAGACTCTTAGCGACCCCATGGACTGTAGCCCGCCAGGCTCCTCCATCCAAGGGATTTTCCAAGCAAGAGTACTGGAGTGGGGTGCCATCACCTTCTCAGAAAAAGATTCTAAATGATAGCAATTAACTATAATCCTTTGGCCTAAACAAAAGAACTTCACTGTGTTGAGGAGCTAAATATAATTTTTTCTATGATTGACTTCATTCAGTTTCAATTATGTTTCTAATCATGATTGAAAATTCTAATTTCAGCTTGGCTGCAAATTTACTCAGTCATTTGGAGTGATTAATCTGACCTATCCAGGGGATAACTTATTTATAGTTCATATCTTAGCAGTTGAAGAAAATTTAGAAAGCAAAATAAATACCATCTTACTATCAAATTGCTGTAGAAATATTGATAGAAACAACTATAAGAAGCTTTACTAAATGTCAAGTGTAATGCCATAGTCTAGTATTTTTTTTAATTTTATTTTATTTTTAAACTTTACATAATAGTATTAGTTTTGCCAAATATCAAAATGAATCCATCACAGGTGTACATGTGCTCCCCATCCTGAACCCTCCTCCCTCCTCCCTCCCCATACCATCCCTCTGGGTCGTCCCAGTGCACTAGCCCCAAGCATCCAGTATCGTGCACTGAACCTGGACTGGCATCTCGTTTCATACATGATATTTTACATGTTTCAATGCCATTCTCCCAAATCTTCCCACCCTCTCCCTCTCCCACAGATTCCATAGTCTAGTATTTTTGAGAAAAAAAAATCCTGCTTGCTAGCTTTCATCATGTAATATTTTGGCCAATTGTTGTTGATATGCATGCCCAGAATACATGAAAATGCCACCATACATTTTTAGTTATGATACTTTGAGCTCAGGCCTTAAGTAGGAATTTTCTACTGATTCTGATTTAGCTGACATAACACACTTCCTCTTTTGATCTTAACATGTAAGTCAATAGTGTACTTTGACATTCAAATTCTCATCACAGCATTAAAGAAGTTTTATCTGGATGCTTTGCTTCAGAGGTTTTGGATGTAAGCTGCCACCTTCCCAAGGAAGTAAAGTATAAATAAGGAAAAAGGTATCTAATTTCAATTTTCTTGTTTAATGCAAATCAGTGCATTATGTAGTTTATTAATAATTACTATTACTACCACATATTTAGAGAGAGCATTTATAAGCATATGGTCATGAATATTATTCTCCATATTTTATATTAAAATTATAAATTTTCTTGTATCTCAAATTATGGAACCAAATTTAGGACACAGATGGACAAAATGTAGGCTCAGGATAATTTTAAAATATTCTTTTGTGGGTTTTTTAAAATATATTTGGCATCATATTTACTATACAGTCAGAATTTCATCATCACACTGAATTTATTGTAAAGAATGTTTTAAATCTTTCTAATGTTAGTCATAAACATTCATAGTTTATCTTCTAAAATTCAGCAGCCAAATAAGCTGCCAATGCAAAAAAAAAATAGCAAAAGGTGGCAGAGTGGTAAAGTATCTGCTTGCCAATGCAGGGGACGCAGGGATGTGGGTTTGATCCCTTGGTTGGGAAGATTCCCTGGAGGAGGAAATGGCAACACACTCCAGTATTCTTGCCTGGAAAATCTCATGAACAGAGGAGCCTGGTGGGCTACAGTCCATGAGGTTGCAAAGAGTCAGACACAACTGAGCACACATGCATAAACGCGATAAATAGGTGCAATCATAAGAGCCAACTTAGAAAAGAGGTGTATTTCCCTTGTGAATTCCTAACATTGCCCCAGTTATTCCTACTGTTTCAGAGAATTCCTACAAATATGACACTCATAAGGGATGGGTGGCCATCTGAGGCTGTCCACATAGCCACAGCAGCAAGGCTACATGCATTGACTAAAATCCTCAAGGTGACTAGAACCTCAACCAGGTGCCAAAGTCAAGCTAGATAAAAACAGCATAAGTAAAACAAGGCAGTTTTCACAATCATCCTAAGGCTAAGAAACTGGATACAAGTCTAAATACACTCATTTAAATCATCCTTACCTTTTTTAGATCAATTTCTGTCACTTCTCCCACAGAAAGTAAAATAACATTTTTACTCTGATGCTCCAACATTTCTCTTCTGGATAGATGTTTTAAAATATGAGTCTACATTTCTCTCAACAATCAGCATTTATTGAGTGCTTCCAAGGCACTGTATGTTGCTGTGCTTAGCTGAGTCTGACTCTTTGAGACCCTGTGGACTGTATCCCACCAGGCTCCTCTGCCCATGGGGATTCTTCAGGCAAGAATACTGGAGTGGGTTGTCATGCCCTGCTCTAAGGGATCTTCCCAACCCAGGGATCGAACCCAGGTCTTCCACATTGCAGGCAGATTCTCTACCATTTGAGCCAGGAAGGAAGCCCTATGAGGAACTGAAGTAAACACTTTACACAGCTTCCTGTTCCATGGTTTCACATACTTATTTTAAGAAACTTATGAAGTTGATGTTATCTTTATTTTTCAGATGATGAAACTGAAGTTCATTCACTCATTTAATAAATAAAGTTTTTTCTAGAGATAGGGGCTACAGTGATAATCAAGACAGGCAAGATCCTTGATTTCATGGATCATCCACTGAGAGGAGAGGCATCAAACAGTAAACACACAAAGAAACATTGTGAGGATAGTGAAGCAGGTGATATTACAGCAACTAAGAGGGAATATGTCTGCAATGCAGGTGGCCAGGGAGTGTCTGAGGAAGCATGAGACTTAAGATGAGACCTCGCTGACAACAAAAGGGATTCACCAGATATGGAGGTTGAGGCAAAGGAATAGAAATATTCCAATATTTCTCCACAGTAAATAAACTCCAAGAGAAGAAGTATTCTCCTAAAATATCCACAGCCAAATGCCACAGGTGGCTAACTTGCTTACATAACAAAGAAAGAGAAAAATATCAAGGTTTATTTACAATAAACATGCAGATAGCCCATATAAGACAGCAGTGGGTCTCCTAATATATACATATGTACATATGTATATATTAATGGTTTACCAGTGTTTTTTGGAAGAAATGATGCTAAAGCTGAAACTCCAGTACTTTGGCCACCTCATGTGAAGAGTTGACTCATTGGAAAAGACTCTGATGCTGGGAGGGATTGGGGGCAGGAGGAAAAGGGGACTATGGAGGATGAGATGGCTGGATGGCATCACCGACTCGATGGACATGAGTTTGAATGAACTCTGGGAGCTGGTGATGGACAGGGAGGCCTGGCGTGGTGATTCATGAGGTTGCAAAGAGTAGGACATGACTGAGCGACTGAACTGAACTGAATGTTTCATCTTAGTTTCTAGGTAGGGAAATAGATATCGACAGTTTCTATGATCTTCATTAAAAGAGTTACATGGTTTAGAGTTTTGGTACCTGTTATGAGTTAAGTAGGAAGTGGCATATAACCAGGAACTTTAAAATTATCTTCCCCATTCACAACTAACCAGAACTCTCATCAGCAGACTGAACCTCCCCTTAGAAGTCTACATCTGTGATGGCACTGATATACTTCTTTTCTTTCTGGTTTAACATTAGGAATAGAAGGCCAAGTGGCACAAAATTGTTTCAAGTGTCAACTCAACTGTCAAAATGCCTACCAATTTTCAGGCAGTATATAGGGTCCTAGTTGACAACAGGTAGATCAAGGCAGATTTACACTTAGTTTTTCCAGCTATCAAATCTGCATGGATAATTTTTTCAAGAATATTACTTGTCAGTTTGGCTCCCGTGAATGCATTGACCCCAGGTTTAGAATGAGCCCACATGGAAATTAAGGAATTCCATGATGGGTGGGATGGTTGAGTCATAGGAGGGGCTATGAGCCATCTTTAATAATAATACTCTTCTGCCTAGAGTCAGCCTCAATCAAACAAAATTTTAGTTATTAAAGAGCTTTATTTTATTTTTTCATCTATAGATTAAGTATGGCTCAAAGGTTTATAAAGAGAGAAGAAATAATTACAGATCACAAAGTTTAATTACCCCTGTAATATATATATGTTACATACATTTAGCTGTGTGTGTGTGCTCACTCATTCATGTCTGACTCTGAGACCCCATAGACTGTAGCCCACCAGGCTCCTCTGTCCATGGGGTTCCTCCAGGCAAGAATACTGGAGAGGGCCACCATGCCCTCCTCCAGGGGATCTTCCCAACCCAGGAATCGAATCCAGGTCTCTCATGTTGCAGGGAGATTCTTTAGCATCTGAGCTACCAGGGAAGCCCAAGAATACTGGAGTGGGTAGCCTATCCCTTCTCCAGGGGATCTTCCTGACCCAGGAATTGAACCAGGGTCTCCTGCATTGACGGTAGATTCTTTACCATCTGAACTACCAGGGAAGCCCTTATATCTAACTATAGGTATTCCCAAAACGTTTGCAGAAACGTGGTCTCATTTGGCCTTCACAGTCAGCTTTTGTGGTGAACTTTATAAGCCCATCTGACTGATGAGAAAACATAGGTTCAAGTCACCTTTCCAATAATGCATTGCACATAAGCAGCAAAGCCAGGACTAGAATCCAGGTACCTGATTGCAAATCCTGGGCTCTTCCATTTCACCATTACTGTCTCACACTCTGCACTGTCTCATCATCCCAAGAGAAGGCATTTAAAATACTCTCTGTCTGAAAGTACTTTGAAATGAGGATTCCACAGTGGGCTCTTCATATGCTTAAAACATAATAAATGTCATCCTGATCAAATCAACTTAGGACCAACTCTCTCTGACAGTGGCATTGATTAATGTTTTGTAGAAAATTTTGCCTCTCATGATATAATCCCCAGAGGCTAAGGATAAACCCAGAACATCCCTGAATTGACACTGTCAGGCAGCTCTTTCCCTTCCAGAACTAACTCTGCATATTTTAGCTCTTTTGAGAGAAAGGCTGAACATCAATGACAAGAACTCTCTGCCTTATATCCCATAGAAATAGCAGATGACTCTTTGCCATCCTAGGTCTTTGCCAAGACCTGAAGCAAAGAGATAAGAGGTTAGCCAGAAATCACAAACATAAGGTTTGCACCCTACAATCCAGTTACTACTTGAGCCATCAGCTTAAATACCTAGACCTTGCCAGTTATTCAGCTGAGAGGATGATACATAAGCCTATTTACTTAATGGAAATTTCCCTTCCTTCAAATTTACAGCATTTTTTCTATACTAACTGGAAAACAGCTGCTTAAATCTTTTTTACTAAACAAAGAAAAGGATTAAAGGTAGGTTAATTGGTAGATATTTAGATAAAGTATAAATAAATATATACAGAATTCTCCAGGCAAGAATACTAGAGTGGGTAGCCATTCCCTTCTCTGGGGGATCTTCCTGACCCAGAGATCAAACAGGGATCTTCCTGCACTGCAGGCATATTCTTTACCATCTGAGCCACCAGGGAAGCCCCTATAAATAAATATGTGGGCTTCCCAAATAAATACATATAAATGATTGGTTTCCCCAGAGACACCTGGTGGGGTGCTTGGCCCTTATGGTCCATGGGGTCACAAAGAGTTGGACATGACTGAAGCAACTGAGCGTGCATTCTTACATACTCTTATATTATAAATGACATAATAATTCTCTGTCTTCTATATAATACGTTTCATGAAGTCTCTTTTAAATTTTATTTTTCTGACTGATGAAAGGAATAAAATAGTAAGAATGCTCAATCTAAGAAGAATATGAATAAGAATGAACTCTCAAATATTATCAGAGGTTGTATGAGTTTCCTAGGGTTACGTTAACAAATTACCACAAACTGAGATGGCTTAAAACAACACAAGTTTCTTCATGTGATGTTCTTCTCTATGTGTATTTGTGTTCAAATTCTCCTGTTCTTACAAAGACATCAGTCATATCAAATGACTGCCACCCATCCTCAGTGACCTGATTTTAACCTGATTATATCTACAAAAACTATTTCCAAATAAGGTCACATTCAGAGGTACTAGGAGTCAAGACTTCAATATATATTTTTTAGGAGACATAATTCAATCCATAACAGAGGAAAACTGGAAAACCATTATATGAGGTTTGAAGAGTTATGTGGACATACACATGGAAATTTTAAAAATGTACATACTTTGATTAAGTGTACCATTGTTAAGAATTTATCCTAAGGAAGTAATAGAAATGTTTATAAAAATTTATAAATAAAAAAAATTTTTTTCCATAGGAACATTTATTAAGTGGCTGGAAACAACCTAAATACGATCAATAGATTCTGTACCTATATATAACACTCTGTAGTAATCAAGAAAGATAAGGAAAATAAAAGAAAAAAAGAACAACAAATTGATAAATATTAAATGAAAAAGCCGAGCTACTGAATATCATGTATAGGTAAATTAAATTAATGTTAAAAATATATCTGTGGGTGAGTTTATGACTATAAATTATTGAAGAATATATATCAAACTGTTAATGAAACTAATTTTAAAGATTTGTATTATCCAATTTATATCTTATTTTAATTTCTTAAAATAAAAATTTTAGCAGGAAATAATTAAGATAGAATTTAAAGATATAATTACAAAGTAAGAATGTATAATTATTCTTATCTCAGCTTATTTTTCAATAATATTTTCAGTAATAGAATTCATCAAATAAATTAGATTGACTTTATTCTTTATGGAGATCTAAGTTGACTTTTAAGCATTCTATATCTCAAGTTGTAGGATCTACAATAAACTTTATTAAAGAATTTAGTAGCGTTAAATACAGAATAAAAGATTCTGTCTAAAAAGGGATATTACACAATTGTTGGTTCTATTTTGGGGCTTGTTTATTTAATTATTCATTAATTTATTTTATCTGCTTTGTCTACCTATTGCAGTATCCCCAGTATGTAGAAAAGCAATAGAAAAACACATATTCTGTTTTTCTAGGGCGTGAATAAATGAAATTTCAATTAACCAACAAAAGAAGGGATAACATCTGTTTTGCTTTCCTTCTATTTTGGCAGTTCCTTTGAAGGACAATGCCTGGCACATAATCAACACTCACTATAACTTATTAAGTTTTAAGAAACATAACTGCACAATGATAATTTTAAAGTAACTATAATAAATTATCATCTAGGAATACTTCAATCTTTGTGAATTTTTGTGACTCAAAGACTGTTGGCCAAAAACTAAATTCTGGCCTATTAATTAAGATAAAGTAAGTTGAGCTCCTTTCAGGGCTCAATGAGAAAGCCTGTTCATCTTTCCCTGTGCTGTGGAGTTTCAATTTCAGAGATGTGATATTATCACAATTCTTTGAATTTATTTAATGTATTTGTAAGTAATATGGCTATTCTCAATTAACTCATTAGTATATATATGTGCCTTCTAATCTGATTGCACTATTTTCCCTGCTTACTTACAAGTTTTCCTGTTTTATGACCACAGCTGGGCATTCCTCATTAAAATATAATAATCCTCTTGTGCTCACGCTCAGTCATTTCAGTCATGTCCAACTCTTTGTAACCCTATGTACTGTAGCCCGCTAGGCACCTCTGTCCATAGGATTCTCCAGGCAGGAATACTGGAGTGGGTTGCCACGCCCTCCTCCAGGGGATCTTCCCAACCCAGGGATCAAATCCCATGTCTACTGCATCACGTTGACCACACTGCAGACAGATTCTTTACCCCAAGCCACTGGGAAAACCTGATAGTCATCTTACAGTTTTGAATTAGTTTGTTCATAGTATTATGTGTCAAATGAAAACACATTTATTGATTTGCAAACACATAAAAGCTTATATTGTCCTATAATCAGGACGTATGTTTAGAGATTTATTTATTTATTTAACTGTTGCTGCTTTTAATCTAAGACTATGATGGAGCTACACAGTTCATCCTCGGTCTCTCACCTGATAACATGTATGTGTATGCATGCATGCATCCTCAGTCGCTCAGTCATGTCTGACTCTTTGTGACCCTATGGACTGTATCCCACCAGGTTTCTCTGTCCATGGGACTCTCCAGGCAAGAATACTAGAGTAAGTTTCCATTCCCACTCCAAGGGATCTCCTTGACCCAGGGATCGAAACTGAGTCACCTGCATTGGTAGGCAGATGTTTTACCACTGAGGCACCTGGGAAGCCCGATCACACTCCCAGCTCATAGAGTTATGGGTGGACATTACAAAGCAAAGAAACCAAGGAAGAAAACCTATCCCTTTGGGAATAACTCCACTAAAAGGCCAATATCTGTATGTGTAAGGCAGTGGAGATGCCCTGCTCAAATCTCCCTTCAAGACAAAATGCTATAGGGAGGATAGCTGATTAACAGCCTTCAGGTTCTGCACCTTCTTATGCAACACTTTGTTCACCAGAACATATTTCTGCTGGACTGCTCACGGCCAAAGACTGAGCTTGGCAGGCTTCATAGACCCACACCATTCCTGCATGATGTTCTTCTAGAGGGAAATTCGGACTAAAGAAATCCCCTTCAGGATGGCTAAGAGACTGTGCATTGCAGTGTGAGCTTCTTCCAATCCAATTCTAACTCCCTTCTCTCCTTTCATAGTTTCAGACCTGCATCTCAATCTGAAGACTCAATCTGAAGACTTCCTTCCTTTTTATCCTTTACTCACATATCTGCCAATAATCATCTAATCATCTTGTTTCATAGAGGACCAAAACAGAAACCATATTGGATATATTTTTAATTATAAAATTAAAAACTAATTTTTTGTGTAATATAGGTACATGTTTGCAAATATATAACAATATGAGAAAACAAAATTTTTGAATAATAAATATGCTAACAGACAAGTCTTGGGGTGGTATTATATTTTTTAGAGGGTGGGGATACCTACTTTAATGTTACATTCTGGTTAACAGTCTCTAATATATTAAAAATGATTTATTAATTTATAACTATCATGCATAGGAGATATTCAGTAGAACAAAAACAAGATAATTCAGGTTCTACTATAGGAGATCTGAAACAAAACATGATAACTCACTCTGGGTGGTGTCCTCATGGTGTTCATCTTTGAACTAAAAACAAAAATCAAAGCCTGAAGCACATTCACTGATTTGTAGCTGAGTCATTTATGGGGTACTACAGAGCCACTAAAGATCATAGAAAGACATTCTGTCCAGCTGTGTTCCTGTGGGTACATCCTGATGAAGGCAAAATATTGAATAAAACACCAGCAAGAATATTAGAATTCTGCATATCTCCTTATATATTCCCTAACCCTGTTGATTTCTTTTTCTATTATTGTACTTCTTAACAAATTTATTTTAAATAGCTCATTAAAGAAACAGAAACAATGCAGTTTAAAGAACTGCATATTCAATATTTAATATTTAAAGAGCATCAAAGTAGATGGTAAAACTAGTTGATATGCAAGATATTTTTTACTGCATTTAACTTTGTCATTTGTTGGCAATTATAAATGATTGCTGTCTTACACTGGTAGCATATTAAAACAGCAAATTCTTATATTAACTGTCACTAGTTCTATTTTACATACAATTTGATACATTTTACCAAATTTTATGTTTCCTTTGTCACCACTTGAAACATATGCACAGTCTATAAAGATTTTTCTGTTCCTTCTAAAGTAATGGTTCATGGGGATCTCAAGGCAAGAATATTGGAGCAGTTTACTATTGTATTCTCCAGTGGACCGTGTTTTGTCAGAACTCTCCACCATAACTCATCCATTTTGGAAGGCCCTGCACAGAATGGTTCATAGCCTCATTGAATTAAACAGGGCTGTGATCCATTGATCATTTTGGTTAGTTTTCTGTGATTGTGGTTTTCACTCTAGAGGTTGTAAGATTGTAATTCTTGCTTCTTCTGTCTGCCCTCTAATGGATGAGGATAAGAGGCTTTTGTAAGCTTCCTAGTGGGAGGGACTGGTTGTGCGGAAAACTGGGTCTTGCTCTGGTGGGCAGAGCCATGCTCATTAAATGGTTAATAAAGTACCCTGCTGATGGATGGGGATTTGCTCCCTCCCTGTTAGTTGTCTGGCTTGAGGTGACCCAGTTCTGGAGTCTACAGGCTCTATGGTAAGGCTACTGAAGACCTCTAGAGGATTTATGCCAACACACACCTCCTAGGACTGCTGCTGACAGTTCTCTTGTCCCCATGGCAGGACACTGCTGATACAGGCCTCCGCAGGAGACTCTCAGACACTCACAGGAAGGTCTGGCTCAGTCTCCTGTGGGGTCACTGCCCTTTTACCCTGGGTCCTGTTGCATACAAGGTTTTGTTTGTGCCCTCCAAGAGTATGCAGAGTTAGTACATCATTCAAAATGCTGGGCTGAATGAATCACAATCTGGAATAAAGATTGCAGGGAGAAATATCAGCAACATCAGATATGCAGATGATAATGGCAGAAAGGGAGGAGGAACTAAAGAACCCCTTGATGAGGGTGAAAGAGGAGAATGAAAAAGCTGACTTAAAACTCAACATTCAGAAAACTAAGATCATGGTATGCAGTCCCATCACTTTAATGGTAAATAAATAGAGAAAAAGTAGAAATAGTAACAGCTTTTATTTTCTTGGGTTCCAAAATCACTGCGGATGGTAACTGCAGCCATGAAATTAAAAGGTGCTTGCTCCTTGGAAGAAAAGCTATGACAAACCTAGACAGCTTATTGAAAGCAGAGACCTCACTTTGCTGACAAAAGTCCCATAGTCAAAGCTATGGGTTTTCCATAGTCATGTATGGATGTGACAGTTGAACCCTAAAGAAAGCTGAGTGTTGAAGGATTGATGTTTTTGAACTGTGGTGTTGGAGGAAACTCTTGAGAGTCCCTTGATCAAGGAGATCAAACCAGTCAATCCTAAAGGAAATCATCCCTGAATATTCATTGGAAGTTTTGATGCTAAAGCTCCAATACTTTGGCCACCTGCTGTGAAGAGCTGACTCACAGGAAAAGAACTTGATGCTGTGAAAGTTTGGGGGCAGGAGGAGAAGGGGGCAACAGAGGATGAGATGGTTGTATAACATCACCGACTCAATGGACATGAGTTTGAGCAAACTCCAGGAGACAGTGAAGAACAGGGAAGTCTGGCATGCTGCAGTTCATGGGATCACAAAGATTCAGACATGACTTAGTGACTGAACAACAACTCAAGTAACACTATTCTATTATGAAAAGAGACAGACATGGAGGTTCAAGAGAGAGGGAAGATATATATAGATATGCCTGATTCATGTTGTCATATGGCAGAAACCAAGACAACGTTGTAAAGCAATTATCTTCCAATTAAAAAAAAATAGATAAATTGGGCTTCCTTAGAGGCTCAGTGGTGGAAAATGTAGGAGACATTCTCCTTGCCAATTGACATCCTTGCCAATGTAGGAGTCATGGGTTCAATCCCTGGGAAGACCCTACATTCTGCAGAGCAACAAAGCCTGCACAGCCTGCTTTAAAAGCCTGCAAAGAAGACTCAGCACAGCCTAAAAAAATAAATAAAAAGTTTAAGATAAAAACATAATAGCAAAGAATTTTTAACGCAAAAAATAAGAAAAATTCCCAGCAACTAGTGATCAGTTAAGTCAACACCCATTTATAAAGGTGAGTACATATGCATTGCACCTAATGAACAACTCTAAACTCATCATACTTGAACAGTGTCAGGAGCATCATATGACACAATTGACCATTGTCATTCTCAAAATGCTTTCTTCTCTAGGCTTCCAAGAAATCAGATTCTTCTCTGTTTTCCTTCTACCTTCCTATACATCTCTCTTGAATCACCTTTACTGGTTCCTTACTTTTCAGATCAGTCTTTGATACTTTTCTGTCTACACCATCTTCCTAGATGATCTTATCCAGCCTCTTGGCTTTAAGCATTATTTATGTCCTGTGGCTCAGACGGTAAAGTGTCTACCTACAAATGCGGGAGACCTGAGTTTGAGCCATGGGTCGGGAAGTTCCCCTGGAGAAGGAAATGGTAACCCACTCCAGTATTCTTGCCTGGAAAATCCCATGGACGGAGGAACCCAGTAGGCTATAGTCCATGGGGTCACAAAGAGTCAGACACGACTGAGCGACTTCACTTCACTTCATGTCCTGTTGACCACAAATCTGTACTCCAATTCTGACTTTTCACCTAAGTTTTACCCTCATAATACATCTGCCATCCCCAAATTATTTATTCCCCCAAATAATCCTTTCCTTCATTACATAAATATTGAGTGTCTTTTATGTGTTTGACACTGTTAAGGCACAACGAATACAATGCTGAACAAACCAAAATATCACTTGACTATCTAAAATAATTCAAACAATGCATCAAAAGGGTATTCTGATTATTTCACCCTCAAATCAGCTTTTAAATATTCTCTATTTTCCATGAAAGTGAAAAGTGAAAGTATTAGTTGCTCAGTCATGTCTGACTCTTTGCGATCCCATGGAATGTAGCCCACCAGGCTCCTTTGTCCATGGAATTCTCTAGGCAGGACTACTGAAGTGACTAGCCATTTCCTTCTCTAGGGGGCCTTCCTGACCCCGGGGTCAAATCCAGGTCTCCTGCACTGCAGGCAGGTTCATTACCATCTAAGCCACCAGCTGCTGCTAAGTCACATCAGTCGTGTCCAACTCTGTGGGACCCCATAGATGGCAGCCCACCAAGCTCCCATCCTTGGGATTCTCCAGGCAAGAATACTGGAGTGCGTTGCCATCTCCTTCTCCAGTGCAGGAAAGTGAAAAGTGAAAGTGAAGTCGCTCAGTCGTGTCCGACTCTTCTTGACCCCATGGACTGTAGCCTACCAGGCTCCTCCGTCCAAGGGATTTCCCAGGCAAACTGAGACAGAGGAACTCTAGGTTTTGAAAGTCAGAGGGAGTTGATGGAAATGGAGCCATATATGGAAAATAGAGGGCTTCCCTGGTAGCTTAGGGAAGGAAGGAAGCCCTCTATTTTCCATATATGGCTCCATTTCCATCAACTCCCTCCGACTTTCAAAACTTAAGAATTTGCTGTCTCAGTTTGGGTTCCCACAGAAGCAGACTCAGGGATAAAGATTCAGTACAAGTGGCTTACCTGGGAGTTGCAGGCACTACCAGTAAGAAAGGGAAGAATGATATATGATATATGATATATGATAGGGAAGAGAAAGCAACTAATAAATGGCAAGTAAGTCAGCTACCATATATGCAAATGGAGTTCGATCTCACAGGGACGTTTTGAGAAATTATAAAAAGGATTTGTCTCAGAATTATCTTGTTCCAAGACTGAAGAAGCTGGGATATTTATACATTCATTCTCACTGGTTAAGAGTTTATTTGGGCCATGGGGAAAGGGAGTAACTGCCCAGTATTAGACTGCTAGACACAAGAGTAGAGATTCCTTCTTGAAAAAGTCCTTAGACACCAAGAAGCAGGTACTGGCAGCTACAAGTCTTATGGGTACCCTGAACCATAAAGTCAGAGGGATATGGGTCTTAGTAGGACACAGAGCAGCTGCTACTTCCTCCTTACCTTTGCTGCTTCCCCTCATTTCCCCATGAATGAGTCCTGTTGACATCACTCCAGATTTTAACTCAAATTCTATCATTTTATCTCTACAGCTCAAACCTGAGCCCAAGTCATCAGCATCTTGCATCAGCAATACTAACACAGATGTCTAACTCCTCCTACTTCAGTGTCACACACACGCCACAGGCATCATCTCAGTGCCTGAATCATATCACCACCTTCCCTTCCTTGAAGTCTTCCAGGGCTTCCACTGCAATTAGATCAAAATCCAAACTCTCATGTCCTTCAGTGACCTGTTATGTGTCATGACCACTTCTCCAAATCTTCTATCATTTTCCCTGTTACTTGAAATCATCCAGCTTACTGAAATGTCACCTTTCTTTTCCTCAAATACAACTTACTGTTTCCATCTCAAGGAGTTTGCACTTAGTTTTCCTTCTGCCTAGGATCTGCTTCTCAGAAATATCTGCATGGTTCCCTATTTCTCATTATTTAGGCCTACCCCACACATCATCTCCTTCCAACACCCTAGCTAAAGAACTCTCCACAGCTCTCATCACTCCCTGCCCCCGTACCCTAGCTTGTTTTCTTTTATGTAGTCTCTACTTTGCCAAATAGAAGGTAAACTCCGTCTTTATCTAGTTTATCACCATATTTATATGTCAGTAACAGTGCCTGACACATAGCAGATTTTAAATAAATACTAGTTCAACTCTAAGAAAATATCATGCAAACATATACCATATGATCTTATTTCTAATAAAGTATGTACAACTTCACAGGAAAATTAAGAAATAAGTACAGCGATGGCCTCTTTTCCAAAGTAAGCAAAGCTAATATTTGGCCAGTTAATTAAGATGCTTGATTAAATATATACTTAAATATATAATTTAAAATTCATTTTTATGTAAAACACCTAATTATACATTTATCCGTAATATATCAAGGTAGAGTTGAGGTCATTTTCTTGACTGGAACCCCTCTTCTGATTTGCATGAACCCCAAATATAATGGATTATTCATGATTTCCAGTTTTGGTTTCTTTTAATTGAAAATGCCCTTGTGTTTTATTATTTTAGATAATATTTAATTGAATTATGTCATTAATAAGCATGGCAAGCATAAATTGGCTTTGGAAGAAACACTAATGACCTTTTTATGAATACCCAACTGTGGGAGGAAAACACAGAAGCAGAATTAGTTTCTAGGATGCTATGAACATCAGTTCATTTTAGCCAATAGATATATAGAAATCTTTGGTTACTCCCCTGAATCAGTTAAGGGAAGGTAAGTTAAAAGAGTTTCCCACCCCAAAAATGTTGGTTGTCATTCTCTTTGCTTGGTGTGTTAATGATCAGGATATTTCAATTTTCTTCCGTATATATTTTTTAAGTTTATACATTCTTTACAGCATGCATAATCTATTTGATAAAAATTAAATAATGTTTAATATTCAAAATATTCATTAATACTTTTAAAAGTGAACAACATTAAAAGTGAGTAACACTTGTATTTATCTTATTGTGATTTTGATTGTTCAAATTTACTTAAATTTTAGTCTAGCAGGCTCTCAGACCTGGAAAACTGGGCATGACTTTTTGTCAGTTAAATTCATGTGCACCTGCCTTAGGGGCTAGAGAAGTTCATATTTGAAAAGCATTTCACAGTCTTTAATTTATCACTTATTCATTTCCCTTTTCCCTTTGATAAAGTAAAGGATTTAGAGAGAGGAATAAATATTTAAAGGCTGAGAATAGAGTCTGAAAAGTTGATTTTTAAAGGCAACATTTAGCAGGAGTAATATTTTCCTTGAAAACCAGGACCAGAATTCAAATTAACATCTTTTTTCCCAAGGCACATTGCCGGAACCTGAGATGTATTCGCTGTAGAGCCTCAGGCTATTCTGGCAGAACTACTGAGAAACAAAAGCACTAAAAGATGCAGTAATTCTTTACTGATATTCGATATGACTTAAATTTTCTCACCTCCAGGGCTGCTTAGTCTAGATGGCCAAAAATTTTGGCTAGATCATATCTTTAGGATTGCAAACATCTACCCATAGAACTAGGATGTTTCCCTCTATTTCTGAGAAAGAAACTGAGGCATTACCTCAATAGGAAACAATATTGTGGCTTCTAACTTTCCACCAGGTCCTCCTCCCATTATCTCAAATTCTATAGGTCTGTAGACAATGCCATCCCCTTTCGAAGCCAACTTCCCCTACAGATGGCCCCATTTTTGTTAAAAACTCTATTGTTCTCCCAGTCACCTAAGTTGAAAAGCTGAAAAGCATTTTTTGTCTCCTTGTTCTTACTGACCTCAAAAAGGCATCTCCATTCACTTGTTCCTTTGAAATCTCGTTGCTCTACTTTTTAGTCACTATTACTGCTGACTTGAATTACAGCTTCCTGCCTAGTACTGTGTTAAGTCCAATGCACTCCCTCAGAGCCACCAGATGAGCCTTTTAAGGTGGAGCAGGAAGAGCACAAGCTATCAAGTTAGAAAGGTCTAGACCTGAGCTCAGTGTCCTTGGACAACATATTAAGCATATCTGAGCTCAGGTCCATCATCTATAAAGCGAAAAACAATGCTTATCTTGCATGACTTTGGTAAGAATCAGAGAGAGTGTGAGGCAAGTATGCTGCTGCTGCTGCTGCTGCTAAGTCGCTTCAGTTGTGTCTGACTCTGTGTGACCCCAGAGACAGCAGCACACCAGGCTCCCCTGTCCCTGGGACTCTCCAGGCAAGAACACTGGAGTGGGTTGCCATCTCCTTCTCCAATGCATGAAAGTGAAAAGTGAAAGTGAAGTCGCTCAGTCATGTCCAACTCTTAGCAACCCCATGGACTGCAGCCTACCAAGCTCCACCATCCATGGGATTTTCCAGGCAAGAGTTCTGGAGTAGGGTACCATTGCCTTCTCCAATTACCACAAATAGCATAATGTTTAACAAAGAATGGATATATAGTAAATGTAAATATTACTCTTATTGCACAGTCCCATTCTAAAACATTTCATGACTTCCCATTCTCTTCTTCTAACATGGCTCTCCTGCTCTCATCTAATCTTATCAAAATGCTATTTGTGTTCAAATTCACATTCAAGATCCAGCTCAAGCACCACCTCGTTCAAAACTCCCTTCTCAACATCACCAAACTTCCCAAAGACACCACTGTTACAGATTCTTACAACCATGCAGCAGGTGTGTCCACTACTTGTCGTGATGGAATAATGATATAATAACTATTAATCTAGCTCTATGTTGAATGATGGAAACATCAAATTCTCTTGGTATAGGTTTTCTGTTTCTGAGTAGATCCACTGAGTGACTTTTTAAAAGAAAGGTATTGAAGTAGACGATAGCCCACTCTGCACTATCTCTGTGGCAGCCATAGCAACTGTGCATTTGGTTTTATAGAGACCACTCTTTTCTCCATTCCTTAATACTGAGGGTTTGAAAGTTGCTGGGAAGGAAGTGGGAACATTTGCAAAAGAGTCAAAGAAACTCCTAGGAGAAAAACAATCAAGATCACAATCTAGAATACCCTCTGAGATGGAGGCTACCCTAGTGCAGTCAGATGAGAGGAAACACTCGCAGCTGAGAGAGGCCACAGTCCAGACAAGGCCTGGAAGAACTGAAGGAGGGCTGGTGACTATTGACAGGGGCTATAAATTCAGCCACCCTGGCAATATAGGCAGGTTCTCGGGTACAAGTTGTTGCATAAATTAAAGAGTTAAGTAACTGAAAAGCTGAAAGTGGGAAGGCAGGCCAAGCTGAGAATGAACTTGAGCCCTAGTTCCAGAGGTGAGTGACCAGACAGGATGGGGAGAGATTATTGGCAAAAATAGCCCCTAACACATGAGGCGATAGACTCATGAGGGAATAGAGATGATCATTTGCCAGCCTCATTTTCAGCAGAAATACAAAGACCCCAAAGACAGCAGCAGCACCAGGATTGCTCTACTACTTTCTGCAGTGCCTCAAACGGGGAGCAGCTATGGAATGCTCCAGCCTGAACAGGGCCCATGTGAGTGGGGCATCCCACAGTGGAGCCTGTGGCTCCATCAATTGGATTGATCAGCCTGATCAAGTCTCTCAGTTTCCTGAGTTCATCACAAGATGGTGGTTTTTTGACAACGTCCAGTGAGGGGACTGCAAAGAAAGAGAACAGTTCTTCCTGTTAACTTGGGTATGTAACCCTTCTGAAGCTGTGATTTTATGTGAAGTTTTAATTACATCCTTAACACAAGGTAGATTAACTCCCTTCCAAACACACAGTTTTCTGAAAAATATTCCTTATTATATGTCAGCATTTTTTTTATTATTTAAGGCTATGTTTTACTTCTCTTACTTAGTTGATAATCCCTCAGGTGCATATATCGTATAATATATAATACATTTAAATATAGACATTTTCTTATCATCCACATGATTTATTAACACAAATCACATATATAGGTATGCAATAACTATTTGGAGAATGTATGAATGAGTAACAATATACAGGACTTTCATGAAGGATCAATTTGGTATCATTTCAACATCTGTGTCTGTTCAATAATTTCACTTTTCCCTTCTGGTTCAATTTGGTCACAGGGTATCTGAAGATTAATGAATAAAATATTTATGAATTCTTTTAGAAAGGCAAATGAAAGATCAACATAATATTTCCTCTCTGCATAATAGAGCAAGAGAATTCCTAATATCCCTTAGGCATATTCACCCTAAAACTCTCATTTCATTTTGTCTGAAATATTCTTTTGATTTATTAATGTTGATTTAAAGAGTTGGCTAAGCATATCTTAGAAATTAGTGCTTCAGAGTAGATCTTTGACCATTTCTTAGGCTTTTATATCACAAAATTGTATGGACTACACTTTAAAAAAAAAACTTTCTAATTTAAACACAAGTACTTAGGTAGCAGTGAGATGAAATAAACATCAATAATTTGGTAGAAAAACTGGTGATGATACATGTCATTCATTCATCTCATCCAGAGCATCAAAGTAAGCAGCTACCTACTCCTAGATTTTTTTCAAAGTAGTATTTAGACTTTTTGTTTGTTGTTTTAGCCACTGAGTCCTGTCCAATTCTCTGTGATCCCATAGGGATTTCCTAGGCAAGAATACTGAAGTGGGTTGCCATTTCCTTCTCCAGGGGATCTTCCCAACCCAGGATCAAATCCCCGTCTCCTGCATTGGCAGGTGGGTTCTTTACCATTGACCGACCAGGGAAGCTGCTAGTATTTACACAGTTGAATCCTAATTCAATTGTTATATATGTACAAACAGGGAATCAATAGACTTTGAGAATGTGAGTTTTACCCTGAATAGAAATAGCACTTATGTTAAAGTGCAGAGATAGTATTTGCCTTAAAGTAAACAAATAACATTTTTGGAGGACTTACTATGTACTAGACACTGTCTTTGAGCAGTAGAAAAGTTATATATTTAATTTTAATAGTGATTCTCTGATGTAGGCATTACTGTTTGCTTTAAATAGATAAGGTAATTGAGGCTCAAAGATGCTAAATGGTTAGCAGAAGTTTACAAAGGAAGATTTAATAAGCAGACCTTGGTATCAATAGACAGATGATTCTGATTCCAAAAATTTTGTCCTAAAATGAGAACAGAAGTGATTTCATAGTCTTCTATAATTGGCATAAAAATCTCAAGTAAAAACCCATCCTTTAATTCTGTGCTTGACAAGCCATCTTCTCAACCTAAAAAAGAAGTGACCTGACATAGGAAATAAATGGCACATACAATTTCATAAACTTCTAACTAGATATTAAAACATGTTAAATAAAGATGTATCATTCAAATAGAGCATTTTAAATTTTCACAATTGGGCTCATTTTTTTGAAAAGACTAGTAGATTCTAGTACTAAGAAGATTCTGTGTGAATGCTTCTCAAGGTTTCCATGCCAATTAACCATCCAACAGACACACACACACACACCACATATCTATTACAGTGCTGCTGTATATAAGAGATAACAAAAGATGCTGAAATAATATGATTGAATTAATTAAGCTATAAGCACTGTTTCAAAATTTGTTTTATATTTGTAAGGCATTGAGATTTTAAGAGGAAGCAATAATACAGCTTATACTTATAAAAAGTTGGATAGGTTTACAATATTTTTCTATGTTAATTCATTATATCTTCGATCCTTAGGACAACACACTAAAATTTATTATTTCTATTTGACAAGTGAGGCTCAAAGAGGTTAATTAAGTAACTTGCTTAAAATAACAGTATTAGATAGGGTTAGAAATTGGATTCAGATGTTGGCTTCTGTTCTCTCTTGGTTTAATCTATTTGTGAAGGAAATGAAAGAATTTAGTTGACCAACTACATCATCTCAACCCGAAGTGGTATGTAGCACTATATATTAAAGTTTAAGAATAAACAATACATGTAACATTCTTTTCTGGTTTTGACTTAATCATGCCTAACTTTTAGCTCCGGGCTTCTCTGGTGGCTCACATGGTAAAGAATCTGCCTGCAGTGCAGGAGACCTGGGTTCGATCCCTGAGTTGGGAAGATCTCCTGAAGAAGGGAACAGCAACCCTCTTCAATATTCCTGCGTGGCGAATTCCATGGACAGAGGAGTCTGACCGGTGCAGTCTACAGGGTCACAAAGAGTCAGAGATGACTGAGTCACACACACACACACACACATACACACAAAACTTTTACCTCTGGATGCTTAAGGATTCTTTTATATGCTTCTGACTATAGTCTTGGGATGTTCCTTTGTATATAATCTAATATTCTATGTATATGCATCTGTAAAATGAGGATTACAACTGTCCCCATGACGTTGTTACAAGGCAATAATAGCCCTAGGATGTAGTAAGCACTAAATAGATTTCACAATTAGGCTATTTTATAACAGAGATTGTCAATACAAATGATACCATGCAACAGGAACTAGATTCAAAGTTTATATGCAAAGTCATTGCTTGGATCAAATTTCCTAGGACTCTTATACTTCCTACGGTTCTTAATATTCACACTTTAATATGTGTATGCTCTTATTTCTACTAACAGAATCAGGTAATTTTTTTGGATTAAGCAAGAGAATTTCTGCATTGGTAACGAACCCATGGACTGTAGCCTCCCAGGCTCCTCCGTCCATGGTATTTTCCAGGCAAGAGTACTGGAGTGGGTTGCCGTTGCCTTCTCCAAAGATACAAAGCAGGGTAATTTAAAAACAAAAAAGAGGGCAACATCTACTATGGTATATATTTATATGGAAAATATCAGTTATAATAGTTGTTTACTATATACAATGTAAATTTTATTATATAAGGTTGTCAATTTCTTTGCAATATTTTCCATCTATCTCAATTTTTAAATAAAATCCTCTAAAATTGAGCATGACACAAAAAGCTGAAATTTGTTTCTTACAAATCACAGTAGTGAAGAAGGAAAATCAGTTAAAATTTGGCAGAAGTATTGAGTCCAAAGGCTTCCCTGCTGGTTCAGATGCTCAAGAATCCACCTGCAATGCGGGAGATGTGGGTTCGATCCACAGATTGGGAAGATCCCAGTATACTTGCTTGGAGAATCCCCATGGACAGAGGAGCATGGCGGGCTACAGTCCATGGGGTCCCAGAGTTGGACATGACTGAGCGACTAAGCACAGCACATTGAGTCCAAAACTAATGAATTTTATAGTTAAATGTGTTTTTTATAAACGAATAGTTTTACAGTTATGTTTAGTAGACTGCCTACTCATTGGTAAAGAATCTGCCTGCAATGTAGGTGACCTGGGTTCAATCCCTGGGTTGGGAAGATCCCCTGGAGAATGCACTCCAGTATTCCTGACTGGAGAATATGATGGACTGAAGAGCATGGCAGGTTATGGTTATAGTTTAATGTGTCAAGTATTTATAAATAAATAGTTTATAGTTAACATTTCATAATGAAAATCTAGCAAAATTTTATATATATTTAGTATCTTCAGGTAATACATTATAAATGCTAATTATACTATTAATATTTCAGCCAGTATCACTCTTTCTAGTAAATAAATAAAAATATATAGCTTACTATATATATACTAGATTCAACAGCATCTAGATAGAAATTTATATAAATCCTTAATATACATGTTATATTGTTTTTATATAAGGCATATAAATATGAGCACTTAAATAAATGAAAATTTATATTACTATTTATTATTTTTAAATCTTTATTGTGTAAAGATTTAGTAAGGCCAAGATATCTTTTATCAATATTACATTTAACATTTATTAGAAATAAATTCCAAAATTATGAAAAGGAAAAATAAAATGCCTAAAATAAATTCCTAAAATTATGAATAAAAATGGAATAATACAGGAAAACATAGTTTTGATAGTACTTATGACCAGTCTCCTACCTCTCATTCTGTACTCTATACTCAATTACAGAATGTAGCCGAGTATTTTACTCTCAAAGCAAAATAGCCAGAAAACATATTTTGTACATTTTATAAATAGATCCACTCTGTCTTTCCATTTTAGAAACAGATCCAGTGAAGAGAAATACTGTCTTTTATAACAATTACCCTTGCTTCCCCAGGAATTTTCTGCAGTTTATTAGGAATATGTATCTGAGTAATATTTCTTATTATTTATAGGCCCTCAATGTCATCTCTTACTTTCTGTTTTTAATAATTTCAACTACTATTTTATGTTGATTTTATTCTGAACTCCTATATGGTAAATAGTGTACATTTAAAATAATTGATTAATTGATATGTAAAACTTTTATTCCAGCTTTATCTTCCACTGTTTTCCAATCCATTTCTCTAATCCAGGACACTTAACAATATGTTAAACTTGCTGTTAGCCTTATTCTAACATGAGGACCAACTCCAGTTTAAAAAAAAAAAAAAAGCAATTGCTTATTTTCTTCAGTTCAGTTCAGTCGCTTAGTCGTGTCCAACTCTGTGCGACCCCATGAATCGCAGCACACCAGGCCTCCCTGTCCATCACCAACTCCCGGAGTTCACTCAGACTCAATGTCCATCGAGCCAGTGATGCCATCCAGCCACCTCATTCTCTGTCGTCCCCTTCTCCTCCTGCTCCCAATCCCTCCCAGCATCAGAGTCTTTTCCAATGAGTCAACCTTTGCATGAGGTGGCCAAAGTACTGGAGTTTCAGCTTTAGCATGATTCCTTCCAAAGAAATCCCAGGGCTGATCTCCTTCAGAATGGACTGGTTGGATCTCCTTGCAGTCCAAGGGACTCTCAAGAGTCTTCTCCAACACCACACTTCAAAAGCATGAATTCTTCGGCGCTCAGCCTTCTTCACAGTCCAACTCTCACATCCATACATGACCACAGGAAAAACCGTAGCCTTGACTAGACGAACCTTTGTTGGCAAAGTAATGTCTCTGCTTTTGAATATGCTATCTTGGTTGGACATAACTTTCTTTCCAAGGAGTAAGCATCTTTTAATTTCATGGCTTCAGTCACCATCTGCAGTGATTTTGGAGCCCCCAAAAATAAAGTCTGACACTGTTTCCACTGTTTCCCCATCTATTTCCCATGAAGTGATGGGACCGGATGCCATGATCTTCGTTTTCTGAATGTTCAGCTTTAAGCCCACTTTTTCACTCTCCTCTTTCACTTTCATCAAGAGGCTTTTTAGTTCCTCTTCACTTTCTGCCATAAGGGTGGTATCATCTGCATATCTGAGGTTATTGATATTTCTCCTAGCAATCTTGATTCTAGCTTGTGTTTCCTCCAGCCCAGCGTTTCTCATGATGTACTCTGCATATAAGTTAAATAGGCAGGGTGACAATATACAGCTTTGACGTACTCCTTTTCCTATTTGGAACCAGTCTGTTGTTACATGTCCAGTTCTAACTGTTGCTTCCTGACCTGCATACAGATTTCTCAAGGGGCAGGTCAGTTGGTCTGGTATTCCAATCTCTTTCAGAATTTCCCACAGTTTATTGTGATCCACACAATCAAAGGCTTTGGCATAGTCAATAATGCAGAAATAGATGTTTTTCTGGAACTCTCTTGCTTTTTCCATGATCCAGCGGATGTTGGCAATTTGATCTCTGGTTCCTCTGCCTTTTCTAAAACCAGCTTGAACATCAGGAAGTTCATGGTTCACATATTGCTAAAGCCTGGCTTGGAGAATTTTGAGCATTACTTTACTAGCGTGTGAGATGAGTGCAATTGTGCGGTAGTTTGAGCATTCTTTGGCATTGCCTTTCTTTGGGATCGGAATGAAAACTGACCTTTTCCAGTCCTGTGGCCACTGCTGAGTTTTCCAAATTTGCTGACATATGAGTGCAGCACTTTCACAGCATCATCATTCAGGATTTGAAATAGTTCAACTGGAATTCCATCACCTTCACTAGCTTTGTTCATAGTGATGCTTTCTAAGGCCCACTTGACTTCACATTCCAGGATGTCTTGCTCTAGGTCAGTGAGCACACCATCATGATTATCTGGGTCTTGAAGATCTTTTTTGTACAGTTCTTCTGTGTATTCTTGCCACCTCTTCTTGATATCTTCTGTTTCTGTTAGGTCCATACCTTTTTTGTCCTTTATCGAGCCCATCTTTGCATGAAATGTTCCCTTGGTATCTCTATTTCTCTTGAAGAGATCTCTAGTCTTTCCCATTCTGTTGTTTTCCTCTATTTCTTTGCATTGATCGCTGAGGAAGGCTTTCTTATTTCTTCTTGTTATTCTTTGGAACTCTGCATTCAGATGCTTATATCTTTCCTTTTCTCCTTTGCTTTTCACTTCTCTTCTTTTCACAGCTCTTTGTAAGGCCTCCCCAGACAGCCATTTTGCTTTTTTGCATTTCTTTTCCATGGGGATGGTCTTAATCCCTGTCTCCTGTACAATGTCATGAACCTCCCTTTGTTGGCTTCCCAGGTGGCTCAGTGGATAAAGAACCTGCCTGGAATTCAGGAGATGCAGGAGATGTGGGTTACGTCTTTGGGTCAGGAAGATCCTGTGGAAAAAGGAATGGCTACCCACTCCAGTATTCTTACCTAAAGAATCCCATGGACAGAGGAGCCTGGTGTACTACAGTCTATAGGGTCATAAAGAGTTGGACACAGCTGAGCAGCTGAGCATGCACGCACATTCCCTTTGTAGTGGGCACTGTATTTGCTTTCCCAAATTGGATGACTCCTTACCTCTAAGATCTGCTTGGAAGTTCTTGTTCTTTGTTCTTTTTTTTTTCTTAATTTCAAGGTTACATTCATTGCTTCAATTCTATCCTGATGATCAGTACAAATGTGAAGTCATAAATCTCAGAATGTTGCAATTTCCAGACTCTGGAATGTTGAACTTTGCCCTCTTGTCAGAAAATTGGCCATCATCTTCTCTAGGTATTCTTGTCATTGACTATCACTTGAGGGACCCTCATTCTGAACAACACAGACTTTTGTTTAAATACACTTCCTCATACCCTCTGTGATTATTTACATACATAAGTAACTATGTAGCTATTAAATATACAATAAAGAGCTGAGGAAAACTGTGAACAGAAGTCTATTAATCCTTTACAAGTTTGTAGTACGTGATCTCAGATCAATGCTTTGAAGATAAATTTTGATTTTCAGGATAGCAAGTCTTTTGATTCAATCTTACTTTTTCCAAGTGGAAGGTTTTAAAATTGACCTAAAAAATAACACAACTATGAAGGAAGTGCATTACTGCCATCTTTCATGTAAAAAACAGTTACTTAAAATGGAAACTTCATCTCTCTATCAGCTGTATATAAATGCTGATTATTTAATGTGCCAGTGAACAAAGGCAATTAAATGGAATCTTCCATGTTAATGGAAAATGGAGGTTGCCAAGTCATCTCAATTATTTATATTCAGATTCAACTTGCAGCTTAGTATATAAAGGAAGATTAATAGGTATATAAAGTGAAGAAATACAAGACCATTCTCTTATTCATGCCACATACTCATGTCCTTTTATTATTCATTAAATCAGTCATATACAAATGTAAATGTGTTGTGCTTATGACTTCATTACATACCCTGAAACATCTTATGGAAATATTTTCTGCCATATTCATTTATAATACAGACCACAAAACATTTCTTCTGTGGTAAAGACCAGAGTGAAAATATCAGTTATGCAAATAAACTTTGTGAAATGTTACACATTTTCAGCAAAATGCTAAGAAGTTATCTAAAGTCCCTGGTAAATATATATATTTGTCCTTGCTGTCACAAAATAGTGTGGAAAACAAGGGATTTTAACAAGAACTTGAAAGAGAATTTAGGAACTAGAACAACTAAAGAAATACAGTTTGAAATTAAAAATTAAAGTTGGAATATGATTTTTGTACTGATAAAGATACGAGATGCGATCAGTAAGACATCCACAGTCTTTTGATTTTGTCAGTTCCCTAAGTTCTTTGAGGAAACAGAAGTACTGACTTCATTACTACCCTGAGTTCCTGGTATAAAATCCAGAGTATTGTGTACAACATACTCATGAATAAAGCTGATCAAAGAAAGGATAATTAATTCACTATTGTGTTACTTTTTATACTTTTGATATTGTAGTGGCATATGAAATAAAACCACCCTTTTGAAAATGTCTTCATTGATTAAAAAATGGCAAGTTAGTTTGACCCATTGTCTGGCAAAGTCCTGTATTTATTCTCATTTCAACTGAATCAAATAAAGTAGCTACAACTAATTAAGACAAGCAGACAACAGCTAAGGCAGATTGTAATTCTAGCAACAAAGGACAGCCTGCCATTCATTCTTTATTTCTCTGCAGTACTATTTTCATTGACTTTTCTAAAGGTAAATCTTTGTACAGCAACAGAGTGATCATTTGTGCCCCCTTATTTCATGACCTAACTCCCTGCTGTGGAGGTATATGCAGGTCATTATGTTTTAAGTAAATCAAATGATGAAAGAAATAACAGTTTATGGATCATGGTCTGCTTTTATAAAGAAATAATGTTTAATTAGGAGGACACTGGAATTTAAATACATAAAGACTCACCTCCCTTCTAAATATCCTCCCTTCTTTTGTAAAAGAGAATGGGAACTACTCTAACTCACTAAATTTTCACTATTTAATCAAAAGCACTTCTAATTTTTTGTCTTTTCAAGTATTATTCTAGCAAATAATTGAGACTAGCCTAATTGGATTTTCTAAGTGATTGTATATCTTGATAATAAAATACTAGTAGGTAGATTAAAAAAAGCTCTCCAGAACACATTTGGGGAAATGATTAGAATACATATGCAGCATGATTAAAATAAATTAACCTACACATTTATTCAGGCACACAGTCATCCCTCATGATGAGCCCCTGCTTTGCATTGGTTACTGAACTTAGTCTAGGGCCTTCAAGAATGACAGACAAAACCTAATTCTGGCCTTGAAATAGCCTACAATCTATTGAGAAAGGGACTTGAAAACAAACGAAAGTCCCAGAGTTAAATTTTAACATGAAGTTGTATATCAAATGCATAAATAAAGGTGCACATGCTTGAAATATCTAGAGGACTCAGAGTAAATTCATAGAAAATGCTACCTAAGTCCTGAAAATTACAGCGTGAGGAGGAATACACCAGACATTCAAACAGGGGTAAGTGGTTCAGATGATGAGGATATTCTGTACTAAAATAAGGAGGTGTATCAGCACTGCTGATTCAGCCAGGGTGAGATGGTGAGATGGAAGAACAGAGAGTAGGCAAATATGAGGCTGGACAAATAGCAGAAGCCAGATCATGGAAGGCCTTGAAGGCTTGGCAAATGAGCCAAAATTTCACCTAGCAAATGACAAGGAGTCACAGGTAATGTTTTGGTAAGATCACACTAGGAAAAAGGTAAGTGTAGGAGAGATGTTAGGAGTGGAATTCAGTGAGGAGACGACTCCAACAGCTAAGGGAGAGACCATCGGGTCCTTAATCAAGGCATAGCTCCGGGGGTGGAAAGAGAATACAGTTAAGAAAGATATTGATACAATAAATTTGACAGTGTTTGATTGTTGGATGGATGTGAAGAGAAGAGAAAGAAAATGAAGAAGTAAATATCTTAGAGTTTCAATTTCCAAAATCAATAACCTCCCTATAGTAATTTGAATGACAAAGCCAATCAACAGTCATTATTGATATGTGTTGCAATAATAATGTATGTGTTGCAACCTTGTCAAGGAACACATGTAGTATTATATATCAACATTAAGAATGGTATTTGTAAGCTACCTGGATTACAGGTTTGTTAATTATTAAGATTCATGGCGTATTCACGAGGGAGGGGACATATGTATACCTAATGCCAATTCATGCTGATGTATGGCAGAAACCATCACAGTATTGTAAAGTAATTATCCTCTAATTAAGAAACAAAAAAAAGATGCATGGCATATTGGGAGCACTGGGAAGGAGTTCCAGGATATAGCTGAATTTAAAATTTACCTTGAGGTGTTTGTACTAGATTTTATTATCTTAACCTAAGATTGCTGGAAACTCAGTAAATCAATGATGAATGTAACCATTGCCAAACTCTGATGAGTTCAAAAAAGTGAATTCCCACCCTATGGTAATTGTGCCTGGGAAAATAGACATCTGGTCAGAAGATGGGGTGAAATGCCATTTGATTATGGGGTAAAGGACAGTGATAATGTTCACTGAAGGGGACTTTCCCACTCCCAAGGGGATGGATATGTAAAATAATTAATAAAGGATGAGCAGTAGAGAAAGGGTTTTAGGATGTGGGTTCATGTCTGTGTTAGTTGCTCAACTGCGTCTGACTCTTTGCAACTCCATGGACTGTAGTCTGCCAGGCCCCTCTGTCCATTGGATTCTCCAAGGAGTTGGTAGCCATGTCCTTTAGGGAAGATCCTTAAAGCACTACCTGGCTGGCAGTTTGTGGGCATGGGGAAGAGTGGAAGAAAGGTGATGGGAGTTAAAAACAAAACTCTTATCTGTGTGAAGGAAGAGGGTTGGGCTTCCTTCCTTCCTGATGAGATCAGGCTTGGATGTACTATGTGACTTGGTTTCCTGATTGGGTTTATACCAAATAAAGATAAAGTTCTACTGAGCTACTACTAACATTAATACCTTTAACAAGATGTCCCAGACCATTGAAGAAGGAACTACAACTATGGGAGAAATAGTCTTGTATTCAAGTCACTTAGCAGATAAACACTTAGCCCAGGGGTCAATTAAGGTGCTAAGTCAACCAGAAAAATTCTTATGAATCTCATTCATTGTTCCTTTTTATAGCTCACATATAAAGAAAGTGAAAGTCTAAGCACTGTGATCTTACATAGTGACAAATGACTATGATACTGATAATAATAGGTCTTGCTCCAACTCTAGGGATTTTGCTGATAATCTATTTCTTAATGGGACCATAGGGGGAAAAAAAAGAACAAGGGATATATAAACACTGAGATCTCATGAACTGACTAAAGGGAATGTTGCCAACTTTACAATGCTAGGCTATAATTCTTCTCTTTTCTAACTAGAATCCTCTTAATTTCCTTACTCTGTTCACAGAGCAAATAGCTTATTAATTTCTTTTCCTTTAATAACTAGGACAATGCTTACAATATAAACTTAAATGGAAAAGAAAAAGAATACTCATACAAGGTATAAATATACCAACATTTTTATACAGATCTCATACTGTTTTTTTTTAATAAGCCTGCACTATTTATAATTAATTAATTTCATATAATAAAATATCTTATATATAATCTTTTATATTATACAATACTATATAATGAAAATATTTTAAAAGATAATGTCAATTTTCCAAAAGGAAAACTGCAAAAAAAAAAAAGTCATCAGTCTGCATCCATTTTAAAAGGTCTTTATTTTGATAGCAAATTTTATGTTTATTTCCAAAATACTTTGTGTTCCATGCTCTATTTATAAATATAAAAACATAAATAGCTGGCAGACATTTTTAGGTAAAAAATTTCCAGAAAATGCTCACATAGGGAAATTTATCTTCAGTCATTCATTTAAAAAATGTTCTCCTTTAAGCCTTCTGATGAAACTTATATTTTCCAGAAACTCAAATAAAAATATATAAATAAAGAGGCAATTATCTCTTATACTTTCTTTTTTTTTCTTATTTAAGATCTATTTGAAAAGTTATTTCATGACTACAACAAAGAAGAGAGTGTTGGCATTAAAAATTCTTCTGAAGATGTCAATATCTATGGATTATATACAATGCCCAGAATTTTCAATAAATAGGCTAATCATTTTCTCATCAATGCATTTTTGTTCTATCACTTTTCCATTCCCACTAAATTACTTGTCAGTACAGAAGAAGGGCAGAACTGAGGAATGGACTAGAAAGAAAAAACCCAAACTGCATTCATCCTAACACTCTTGTCTTTTTGATCCATTTTATGAAAATCAATTCTCTCTGAGAGCCCTTACCTTTCTAGACAAGAAATTAATTTACCTTCCTTTGAATTTATCTTCTTTCAATAGTCTACTTAAGTTATTTGAATTTTCAGGGGATGACATGTAGCACCATACAGGAATCATACAGAAATACAGAGAGTACAAAAGTAAGGCTGGATAATTTTTGTGATTCTGATATATATAAAAAAGGACACTAATTCTTGGACACATCAGTGGAAGTCTTAAAGTATGAAAGTGTTAAGACTGTCATGATACTTATTAATATACTTTACCTAAAACCATTCAACAACGTTTTGAATAATGAATAACAAAATCCATCTTGAAATTAAAGAAAGGTAAAAGGAGTTAGAAAGCATATATGGAAAAATATATACATGATTAAAATAATATAAAAGGTAGTATATATTCTAATTTTTAAAAGTAACATTGTCTATTAGGTGCCAAAAGTTTGATTCACCATCTTAAAACTGGGGATAAACTATAATATTTGTAATTAATTCTTAGTTGTATTTTATTTTTAATCTGGATGTACTTCAGAGGAAAAATACCTTCATTTTTAGGTTATGTATTTTCCTCCCAATAAAGTCTCTCAAATATAACTTAAGATAAAACCAAATACTAGAACTAGTCAATCACCTATTTTTATACAAAGGAGTAGAATTCTCCTCATAAGTTTTTTTTTTTTTAATTAATGTGGATATAAGACATTTTCAAATTCTAGTAGTTTATTTTATTTATTTTCACAGTCTCTGTGAAGAAACTCAGTTTGTATTACTAAATCTTCTTCAAAGGGAAAAGAAATAACAAATTTTCCCTTATTTTGCTACAACATTAAAAACATACTTTGAAGCCCCATTGAAACAATTAATGGGAACATTGCAACTATAATAGAAAAGGCTTTTCCACACATCAGGATAGAGGATGTTTCTGCTTACAAAGTTTCCATTTAGAAAGATACTTTTTAATGACCTAGGAAATACAAATATTGCCAAAGTACTGAGCTATTTTCTAAATTACAGCAGTAACTTTGTCTAAAGAAAATAGATTAATGAGAATTTATCAGACATTTAGAATTTGTTAAATAGTACAGTATAAAATTACTTGGTCCTATAAGATAGCCAGTAGCTACATTTGGCTATTGAGAACCTGAAGTGTGACTAGTCAGAACTAACAGATAAAGTGCCAAGTACAAACCAACTTTCAAAGACTTAGTTAAAAAAAAGAATGTAAAATATCTCACTCATAATTTTATATTGACTGTATAAACAATGACATTTTTTGGTATAATGGGTTAAATAAAATAATAATATTGAAATTCATCTTTTGTGTATGCTTTTTAACATAGCTATAAGAAAATTTGAAATTATGTACCTATATTGCATTAGATTTTCATTGGGAGAACTGGTATAAGCAACTAAAGTTACATAAGAATGTATCCTTTTATGGTTTATGCATTAATGTAGATTTTAGGTTTAAAACTAAGACTTGAAAATAACAAGTGTGATTACTGGTTAATCTGGAAACTTAAACAGTAAGTTCAGGGGAAAATTTTGTCATTTATATGACATCAGATATCAGAAATCAACATGGTGAAGAGTAATTGTATATTGGTAGTTAAGATTAGAGGATAACTTTCAGGTTAATATCTTCTTTTCAAGTCTCTAATTTATCCTATATATGGCACTAACTAACTAGAGAAATCCCTTACATTGTAGTATTTTAACAGTAGTTGTAATGCTTTTTGAGATACATGGATAAAAGTCTAAATTACCATGTAAAATAGATTAAGATAATTTTTGTTAATAGAATTATTTGCAACTGTGTTTCTGATAGCATGCCTTTAACACTGATAACTAAACCAAAGTTTGGATCCAGAGGATTCATAATTTATGTAATATTACTTTGAATTACACAAACTTATCTTTAAAGTGGGTATTCATACCGTCATAAATCCATCCAGCAAACCTGAATCGGGTTTCGGAGGTGCCTGCAACCGTTCCATGGACCACTTTTCAATGATGGAGGAGACTTGTGTATTTTCTGTATTTAATATTCTGAACCCTGTCATGTTAACACCACTGTATCGATAGGGTTCCACATCAAGAGCAAAGAGGTCCTAAAAGAAAAATTTCATTGTGTTAATATCAAGAGAAAATATCCATAGGCAAGTATAATTGAAATAATCATATATTCTTGCTCCCCTTAGGATAGTTAACACCACAGTGCTTCAAATGATGTTTAATGTCACAAATCACCAAGATTTAAATACACTTATTGTCATGTTTTGTCAATGTGCATATACATATATATACTCTACTTAAACATGTACATATATATATATTATTCCAATTCCATTAATGGAACAATAGGCTTTTCTACAAACTTTCTGTAAAGTTTGCACAAGCTTTCTTCTTTATGTTAGGGATAGCTTGCCCTTAAATTTTATGCATTTGTGTTTTGCATTTAACTGACTATAAGTATGCAGAGTACATCATGAGAAACTCTGGGCTGGAGGAAGCACAAGCTGGAATCAAGATTGCCAGGAGAAATGTCAATGACCTCAAATATGCAGATGACAACACCCTTATGGCAGAAAGTGAAGAAGAACTAAAGAGCCTCTTGATGAAAGTGAAAGAGGAGAGTGAAAAAGTTGGCTTAAAGCTCAACATTCAGAAAATGAAGATCATGGCATCTGGTCCCATCACTTCATGGCAAATAGATGGGGAAACAGTGGAAACAGTGGCTGACTTTATTTTTCTGGGCTCCAAAATCACTGCAGATGGTGACTGCAGCCATGAAATTAAAAGACGCTTACTCCTTGGAAGGAAAGTTATGACCAACCTAGATAGCATATTAAAAAGCAGACATTACTGTGTCAACAAAGGTCTGTCTAGTCAAGGCTATGGTTTTCCCGTGGTCATGTATAGATGTGTGAGTTGGACTATAAAGAAAGCTGAATGCCGAAGAATTGAGGCTTTTGAACTGTGGTGTTGGAGAAGACTCTTGAGAATCCCTTGGACTGCAAGGAGATCGAACCAGTCCATCCTAAAGGAGATCAGTCCTGGGTGTTCATTGGTAGGGCTGATTTTGAATCTGAAACTCCAATACTTTGGCCACCTGATGCATTTGAAAAGACCCTGCTGCTGGGAAAGATTGAGGGCAGGAGGAGAAAGGGACGACAGAGGATGAGATGGTTGGATGGCATCACCGACTCAATGGACATGGGTTTGGGTGGACTCTGGGAGTTTGTGATGGACAGTGAGGCTTGGTGTGCTGCGGTTCATGGGGTTGCAAAGAGTCGGACACGACTGAGCGACTTAACTGAACTGAACTGACTATAAGTGTATTTCCATAACTTACTTCTTTGATGATTGTCATTTTTGTGTTATTTGCCTTGCCTTTTATTTTTAAGAAATAAGTTATGATATATGGCTTCTAGCTTATTATATCAAAGCTGAGGGAAAAAAGTCACCAAAACTGGGCTTATTGGTTAGAGAACTCTGATAGTTCCACTCTACTCAGCAACTGCCCTACAAATAACCCTTTAGATTGTGGTTGCCCTTTCCACTCTCTATACAGTGAATGCTCTGGATCTGCCCTTTGGGTTTCCCAGGAGACAGAAGGTTAAAGCTGTCAGGGCAGTCAGATGTCACTGGGAGAACATTCAAGATGTGGGACTTCTGCCCTCTTTGACTTAGCATTAGTCATCCTTAGATATTGAGGACAACAATATCAATAATGAGAACCACTGAGAATTAGGCAGGGCAAGATCAATGCCATCGGGCCTGGGCTGGGCATAGCTTGCCTTAGACCCAGACAACTGTACAGACTAGATGAAGTTAAGTGAAGTGAAAGTTGCTCAGTTGTATCTGACTCTTTGCAATCCCATAGACTATACAGTCCACAGAAGTCTTCAGGCCAGAATACTGCAGTTGGTAGTCTTTCCCTTCTCCAGGGGATCTTCCCAACCCTGGTCTTCCACATTGCGGGTGGATTCTTTACCAGCTGAGCCACAAAGGAAGCCCTAGACTAGATATAGGAACTAAATTCACTGAAGAGAAGCTGACACTAGCCTGAGTTCTGCTGTGTGCTGTGAAAAAAATAAGGAACTTTCAGGTTTTTAATATTCAAAGTTTGCAGTCTAGCCAAGGAGAGTCTCTCTCTCTTTGGCTATATATACGGCTATATGTATGGCTATATATATAGACACACACACAGCAATGCAATATATGCTAAGGGACAAAAGAGCACAAGTGCAAGCAGTCAGAAGCAAGACAAATGATTTTCAATCAATTTTTATAGTCAGGAACAGCTTCATAGAGCAGATGGGATCTGAGCTGCCATTAAAGAATGGCCATGCTTTTGATAGGCAAAAGGAGACCAAATGTCAGTAGAGACACAAAAATTAGAAAATATAAAAGTTACTCAGGAGACTAAACCATTTTTGTCCATAAGAGAATCATAAAGGAGAACAGCAACAAAACAAAGTAGGGAAGTTAGGTTAGATTCAAACTATAAAAGGCCCTCAATTATAAGCTAATGAGTTCTATATATACTAGTTTTTTTTTTTACCCATTTTTTTTTCCTTTTTAAGAGATATTTTTGATTTCCCAAAATCTTATGATTATGGTATAACTGAGTTCCAAAGCATTGAAATATAATTTGCTGACAAGTGAAGGCTCCTACTCATTCTCCATCAGCCCATGACTAAGTTTCCCATGGGCTGCAAAAAGCCACCTGGTAAGAAGTAATAAAGAGATACAGCAGAGTTAACCTTAGTATTTACCGGTAAAATACAACCTACTGTGTGAAGCATCTTTATTGGAGAAGAATTGTTTTTATAAGAAGCTACTGTGGTCAACTAAATTTTAATAATTTGTTCTGATAAATTTAAGACTCCTAAAAGCAAGAAGATCAACTGGAAAACTTTTGAGTTAACAATGAAAGAGCATTGGTGATACTAGTGATTGCAAGAAGATGCAGACTAGAGACACTACCCTAAGCCTGGCATGCTGCAGCCCATGGGGTAGCAAAGAGTCTAACATGACCGAGTGGCTGAACTGAACTGAACTGAGAGACACTACAGAGGAAAAATCAGTAGAATTTGTTGGGGATACAGGAGTCAAAGATAATAGAAGTTTTGAGAATTCAGAAGATGAGTCAATTGAGAGGACAATGCATTAAGGTTTAAATAACTTGAAATTATATTAAAGCCACAACAATTAGGAATGCTCTGCAATGCAGCAATATACAACAATTCGGGAATGTTACAGATGGGCATTTAGATCTCAGCTGAACAAAGGTAATGATTAAATCTATAAAAACATACCACTTTTGAAGAAAATAATTGAAGAAGATAAAAGAAAATAAGATACAGGCCCAAACTTGGAATACTCTCGTACTGGGAGGCGGGCAGGAGAGAACTAGGGACAGAGACAGACACCAGTTTCACAGTGAATGGAAAACCAGGTAATGTGTTGGTAAGAAATAGAGCTAAGAGTAAGTAGGTTTGATAAAAACCAAAAGTCAGGTTTGCATGCATATTAAGAAAAAACTGTGTAGTGAGTATTAAAGACAAAAGATAAAGGTAATATTCAATTTGCTATGTGCAAATTAGCTCATATATACTTAAAAAATCCAACTTAACATATGCAAAAACAAAGTAGAAATTTAATCTACTAAAGGAGCAGCTTAAATAAATGTGATTTTTGTTAAGTCAATAGAGCTAACAACATAAGAATTTATGCTTTTCTAAAACATTGATTTCTCAGCAAACTAATCTTAAAATCCATGATGTCCTGAAAGTCTTCTAAGCAATATAAAAATAAGACACATTATTTTGAATTGATATCTGAAATTATATTATTTTAAAATCATCACCTTCCCACCAAGAATCATTAGTTATCTGTGATGATAATTCCTCTTGGGTTTTATCAAAATAAAATAAATTCTAACTATAAAAGTGCTGCCATTATATTACTTCTTCCCACTCAAAACCCATTTTTCAGCCTGAAATTCATTATAAGAAACTTTAGAATATTATGTTTATATTTTTCAAAAATTACTTACCAGTGTGGTAAAGATATAATGGTAGTATTCTGTCATCATTCCCATAGCTAATGCCTAAGAAGTAAAAAATTAAATATTAAAATATTAACATTGAAGGTACATATTACATGAAATACATTATGTCAATAAGACAAATGAGAAGAAAACAGTTAATATATAATGAAGAATCAGTGTATAATATTCAGGTTACATTAAAATTGGGTCAAATTAAGTCTTTTTTCCATAGTTAAAGAAGATTAGTGGTTAGGAAGGAATTTCTGAACTAGTTCTCTTGATAGAAAAGCTATTATTTGAATATTTGCAATTGTAAGGCTTATAGCTTTACATATTAAAAGAGGCATTAAATTTGAAACAAAACCTGAAATTAGCACGTCCTAGTTCGTTATGTTTGTAATGTCCCTACTACAAATATCATAATAAGGAACACATTTTATTTTGTTGAAAAGTGTTACTCGGTAAGGAAAAGAGTGTTTCAAAGTACAATACCAACAGAATTTTTTTTTTAGCATTTTAGACATTTTCTTAGTATTAATGAAGCAAAGGTAAATCACCACTGTACAGATAAAGTGGTTTTTTTTTGCTTTTAATTAATAGACCAATTGAAATTTACTATATTTTATTTCACACTTCTACAGCCCTTGTCAATTTTAGGCCATCATTCCTAAAACAAGGGCTTCTGGAGTAGAACTTCCAGTCATAAGCATCAATTTCCTCTCTGAAAATAGAGAATGCATTTGAAATAGCTGTTTTATCAGTGAACAGTATTTGGTGATGATAGTTGAAAAATGATGCCTTTTTGAGCTGAATGAAGAGCTCTTAGTAAACAAGTATTCTCAGGTGCATCTAACACTCTTCTACAAACAACTAACTACTCAAATTGGTTTACTAAGTGGCTGCCCTAGCTACATCCTCTGCATTCCATGTTCATAGGTGCGTATTAACCAATTAGGTCTAATAAAATTTGTGTTTCTACAAATTAATATCTATCAGTCAAGAAAAGATAGATGCTTTTTGAAAATTTGGGGGGACATATAAAATCTACTTTTTAAAAAGGGAGAAACATTTGTTAGTGAAAGTTGGCATCAAAGAATTTAGCAGAGGAAAGGAACTTAGAGAGTGTGATATTGTGATTTATAATAAGAAAATATGTATTTAGTCTTCATTCCCACTTCTGGCACAGAGCTCCAGAAACTCTTGGAATTTCCCAAATGATAAAAGCAATGGGAACAACTTTTGTTATTATAGTTAGTCTTTTTTCTTCATTTCCTGAAATTACTTCAGAGCCATAAAAGTGAAATGAATGCCTTGTTATTTTTGACAAGCACATTTAAATCACAACTGAGTTTATGTGAAAAGAGGTGATTTGGGGAAATCCCCTAAAGATTGCAGGTGCAGGAGGGGGTTGCTTATTGTCAGGAAAGCAACCTTGTTAAAGGAAAGTAGGAACTTTCAGTCCTGTCCCCCTCTACCCCCTTAACTCTTGGAAGGGAAGAGGGGCTGGAGATAGAGTTCAATCACCTCAAGGCAATGATTCAATCAGTCATGCCTATGTACTGAAGAAGTGAAGTCGCTCAGTCGTGTCCGACTCTTTGCGACCCCATGTACTGTAGCCTACTACTGCTCTCCATCCATGGGATTTTCCAGGCAAGAGTACTGGAGTGGGTTGCCATTTCCTTCTCCAGAGGATTTCCTGACCCAGGGATCGAACCCAGGTCTCCCACACTATAGGCAGACGCGTTACCGTCTGAGCCACCAGGGAAGTCTCAGGAATGCCTATGTACTGAAGCCTCCATAAAAACCTAAAGGAGAGGATCTGGAGAGCTTCCAAATTGAAGAACATGTGACTATGCAAGGAGAGTAGATTTTTCAGATGTGGCATGGAAGCTCCTTTTCCTCTCCCCATATTTTGACCTATGCACTTTTCTATCTGCTTGTTACTGAGTTATATCCTTTCATAATAAACTGGGAATCTGGTAAGAAAAATGTTTCTGTGAGCTGCTCTAGCAAGTTAAACAAACCTGCTGCTGCTGCTGCTAATTCGCTTCAGTCGTGTCCGACTCTGTGCGACCCCACAGACGGAAGCCCACCAGGCTCCCCCGTCCCTGGGATTCTCCAGGCAAGAACACTGGAGTGGGTTGCCATTTCCTTCTCCAATGCATCAAAGTGAAAAGTGAAAGGGAAGTCGCTCAGTCATATCCGACTCTTAGCGACCCCATGGACTGCAGCCTACCAGGCTCCTCCATCCATGGGATTTTCTAGGCAAGAGTACTGGAGTGGGGTGCCATTGCCTTCTCCTAAACAAACCTAAGGGGATTTTAGAAACGTCCAATCTGTAGCCAATGGGTCAGAAGCATAGGTGATAACCTGGATCTGTGGTTGGCATCTGAGGTGGTGGGGGAGGGGGGAGAAAGACGGTCTTATGTTAATAGAACTAAGCCCTTAACCTGTGGAGGCTGATGCTATCTCTGGATAGATAATGTCAAAATTGAGTTGGATTGTAGGACAATGAGTTTGTGGTGTGGGGAACACCCTCCCCTACCCTCCACAAGCACAGCTGAATTGGATGTACAGCCTTTAGGAAACAAATAATGTTTCCTGAATTGATCACAATAAACTGTGGAAAATTCTGAAAGAGATAGGAATACCAGACCACCTGACCTGCCTCTTGAGAAATTTGTATGCAGGTCAGGAAGCAACAGTTAGAACTGGACGTGGAACAACAGACTGGTTCCAAATAGGTAAAGGAGTATGTCAAGGCTGTATATTGTCACCCTGCTTATTTAACTTATATGCAGAGTACATCATGAGAAATGCTGGACTGGAAGAAACACAAGCTGGAATCAAGATTGCTGGGAGAAATATCAATAACCTCAGATATGCAGATGACACCACCCTTACGGCAGAAAGTGAAGAGGAACTCAAAAGCCTCTTGATGAAAGTGAAAGTGGAGAGTGAAAAAGTTGGCTTAAACTCAACATTCAGAAAACGAAGATCATGGCATCCGGTCCCATCACTTCATGGGAAATAGATGGGGAAACAGTGGAAACAGTGTCAGACTTTATTTTTTGGGGCTCCAAAATCACTGCAGATGGTGACTGTAGACATGAAATTAAAAGACACTTACTCCTTGGAAGGAAAGTTATGACCAACCTAGATAGCATATTCAAAAGCAGAGACATTACTTTGCCAACAAAGGTTCGTCTAGTCAAGGCTATGATTTTTCCTGTGGTCATGTATGGATGTGAGAGTTGGACTGTGAAGAAGGCTGAGCGCCGAAGTTTGATGCTTTTGAACTGTGGTTTTGGAGAAGACTCTTGAGAGTCTCTTGGACTGCAAGGAGATCCAACCAGTCCATTCTGAAGGAGATCAGCCCTGGGATTTCTTTGGAAGGAATGATGCTAAAGCTGAAACTCCAGTCCTTTGGCCACCTCATGCAAAGAGTTGACTCACTGGAAAAGACTCTGATGCTGGGAGGGATTGGGGGCAAGAGGAGAAGGGGACGACAGAGGATGAGATGGCTGGATGGCATCACTGACTCGATGAACGTGTGTTTGAGTGAAGTCCGGGAGTTGGTGATGGACAGGGAGGCCTGGCGTGCTGCGATTCATGGGGTCCCAAAGAGTCGGACACGACTGAGCGACTGATCTGATCTGATCTGATCTGATATGAGCCAAAAATAAACAATTATATGAGCCAGTAACACTGGTAAAGTTTGCATTTAAGCAAAATGAGAGAAAATGTTTATAAATAAAAATTTACAAGATTATCTTTGTAGAAGGTATTCATTGTTCCTGATGGATATGCAGTAAAAGTTTCTCAACTTCAGAACTACTCAGTGATAGCTCAGCATCACCCATGTCAATATTTTTTACTTTATGAATTCAATAGTCATAGAAATATATAGAGAGATATATGAAAGAAATAGCAATTCAGATGTATAACTATAAATAACAGTTACATAATGCCTAAAAAGTGTTAGGTACTATTCTAAGCACACTGCATATTTTAATCAATTTAAGCTTCATTAAAAAACCTATGAAGTAGCTCCTATTATCATACTTATTTTACAGGTGAAGAAACTAAGACATAATAAGAATGAATAAATTAGCCAACAAATTGAGAGAGCATGTAAAGATGAACTCCAGGTCTTTAACTCCTGGAGCTGGTATATGCGGTGTAATCTATGCCTTTTATAAAGTAGTATATTTTATATTCCCAAAGATATAGATTCATTTTACAATCTATACATTCTAAAATTTTGGCTGTTTCCTCCTTGATAATTTGAAAACCTGGGAATCTCAGGCCAATATTGGAAATTGTGTTTTGGAGGAGAGTGGGATACAGTTAAGGAGACAGTGTTCTGCACCAGCTGGAGGTTTCTTCCTCGTCTTCTTGAGAAGAAAACTGTAAGGAATAACTGAGGACTGTGTGTGCCTTTCATTGATCTCCCTTAAGTCTTTGATACTGAAAACAAGAGTCAGTTATGGACTTTGAACTAAGATCTAAGTAGAGAAGTTTAGCTATAACATGAACAAAAGTGAACAACTGGGATACTCTCTCGGAAGGTGAGCTAGTAATTTCCAACGGGAATTTAAAAAGAACTTGCACTCTATCTTCTTTTATTTAAAGCCTTTAGGTCTTGTTAGTACTATATTTGAATGAACTATATGCACACTTCAGATCTCATGAAAAAGAATAAAATCATCTTCTTCTTATGGATAAATAAGAGAGACCACAATAGAAAATTGTTTGAGCCATGTCACCCTCTTGGAAAGAAACACCACAGATTAACTTTTCCAAAATAAAAATATTGTTAGAATTCCCCAACATTTAACTGATGTAGTGTTAACAATATCATATGACAAATTAACACACACAGTTATTCAGGCACACAATTTGCAGCCAGTTTATCCTTCACGTTATATCTGGACATTAGTGTCATCATTGTTTAGTTGCTCAACCATGTCCGACTCTTTGTGACCTTATGGACTGTGGCCCTCCAGGCTTCCTCTGTCTGTGGGATTTCCCAGGCAAGTATACTAGAATGGGTTGCCATTTCCTTTTCCAGGGGTCTTCCTAACCCAGGGGTAGAACCCATGTCTCCTGCTTGGCAGGCAGATTCTTTCCCACTAAGTCACCTGGGAAGCCCATGAGTTACATAGCTTAAGGTTAACAATTGCAGTGGTAGACTTTATACATCTTTCTTGAAATTTTATTTTATTTTACTTCTTGCTGCTGCAGCAGTTTCTTTGCTCCTGCTTTTACATTTTCCAGGCTAAAAAATTTGATTTCACATTCTCTGATATAGACTTCAAAGTTCTTGGTTGCTATTTCTTTTTGTGATAGAATGTCCTCCTGAGATTTTACTGCACATCATCTTGCCCCTACCATAGAGGATTCTCTTTGGCAAATCTGAGAAGACTGGAATCTCTTGCTATTAACGCATGTATAACAATGAGTGCCCTGAATCTGCCTCAGAGGAAATCTAGCCAGGCCCAGGCTTCACTCACTTTTAAAGCTTTAAGGCAGGAAAACTTCAAATTCAAAGTTGCTCCAAATTTAGTAAGAGCTATGTTAGTTTAAATTAAACAAACAAAAATCTCTTTGTATGGATATTCCTAATATTTGTTCTTGGAGTAAACCAGACAAGCTGAAAGTTCCATTTATGCCTGTTATTCAACTCTTAAACCATTTCTTTGGAGTTCATCATTAGCCAGTGTTGAGGAATCTCAGAACAATTTCATAAGTCATAAAGTGAAGTCCTATTAAATGTACTGCTACATTTACAAAAAATAAGCTATTTACTTTCTTTTTGAATTGGTTTCTAGACTAACTGAGATCCATATATGAGACAAACGCTTTCTGGGACAAGGTAAGTTTTTAAAAATAACCTCACCATATGTGATCTGCCAGTGTTATAGAATCGAAAAGCATGCTTTCTATGTGAAAGTGTTATTCTGACTTCAACTTAACTTTCATATTCTCATTTTACTTTTGTTCTGATTTTTCACCTACTAATCTTGTTAAAATTACATAATTTTACTGTTTAATATATTTTGAATACAACTTTAATTTTGTTTTCATTTTCCAAAATAGCAGGTTACACATCAGAAAGCAAATATAAAATAATGGATAAATCAATAAAAGAAAGAATGGAAATTCTGTTAAAAAGTGATGGATATTCTCACCTTTCAAACACCAAAATAAGTCAGAGTTAATTACTCTAGAGAAAAGACAATTGATCATCATAGATACTTGTTGGAAGTCTAGAGAAAGCATACTATCTGTCACTGACAAATAGTACAGTGCTACCCACTCCAGGCATAAAGGAAAGGTATTCTTTCCAAGTCTGTGTATTATGAACATGATCAAAATTTTTTATTAAATGAAAAATAAATTCCTACTCTAAATTCCAGTGCTAACTTTATTATATCATTTTATTCCAAAAATCCCAACCAAACAACCACAACCATGCTTACATTCTTTATTACTCAAATATAACACTAGAGCAATTTTCCAAATCCAATTAAATATTTTATTATAGTGAAATCAACATCCATATTGGAAGATTGGACAAACATCTGCTTAATAAACTAACCATGTTATAACAGGCATTTACTATTGGTAGTTATATTTTATGAGATATAATTTGACATCTGAATCTGCATAACCTTCTAGTAGAGATATTCTATCCTAAATTTTATCAAGGCAGTTGACTTATTTCCGGTGCCACCATGTATAAAAGAGCTTAAAAACAAAGTCCAAAGACATGTGTTCAAATTCAGATTCTACTAGATAGTACAGCTTAGTACTAGCGATTTAACCCCCTACATCAATCCCCTTATATATGAGCTAATAATAACTATTTTTCAGTGGACTGTAAGGTTTGAATAGTGTTGAAGTCATAGTAAGAAGTTTTTACTGCTATGAATTGTTTCCTTTAGTTGATTTAGTATTATCTTTTTAGGTAGGCAATGCTTTATTCTGGAAAGAATAGTTCTTAACATCACTAAGGAGAAATATAAATCCCTCTGCTATACACTTGCTAATGGAATTAGTAAGTTACTTAACCTTTATGAGACTCAGGTTCTTCATCTGTAAAGTGGAACTAGTCACCATCTTTACAGATCACTTGTTTTTGTTTTTTTTTTTACATAATTATTTGATTATTTTCAGCATAATCATTATATAATCACTTTTTACATAAGCCTTTGATTATGATGATGATTAAATAAGATCAAATGCGTAAGGCATCTCAGCATAGCATACATGTCAGGTAAAGAACAATGTTTTTTCTCTTATTTTTGCTTTGAAGTTTATTCCCTCATTTCAGCACAAAATAGAAATATCTATTGCTTTAATCAATATTCACAATAACAAACAGTATTTTAGCCATTTGAAACTAATCTCAGAATTTCAATCTGCTTTGAAGATCATCACTATCTATATTACTTTCCTTTAAGACAATTACTTAAAAGCATTTGTCAGATTTTTTTTATCAGAAAATTTATATCAAAGTGACTTCTCTGACTTTTTTATAAACTGACCATGTAACAATAACAACTTCATTTAAAAATCAAAAACCAGGGGACTTCTCTGGCAGCCCAGGGGTTAAGACTCTGTGCTTCCACCTCAGGTGGCACAGGTTCAACCCCTGTTTGGGGAATTTTCAAATGCCATGCAATGTGGACAAGAACAAACAAACAAAAAACATACTTCAAACTCAAATGTAATAAAGAAATTAACTTAAATAATTTAGCAATTACCTGTTTCAAAATGCCTGCTGCCATTTCATGGCTACAGTCAAAGATGACATGGAATTCCTTGCCTCTTTTCATCTCTTTCAGTAAGGGTTTTGCATCCTTTGTATCAGCAGGTAGTTGACGGATCTTAAGTCGAAGATTGTATCTTGATGGAGCTTTGATGAGCTCCTGCAAGCGAATGAGACCTTTAATGAAAAAAAAAAAAAAAGAATGTTAGAGAAAAATCACAGTGGATCACAGAAATCACAAAACACACTACAGTGATGATTTTCTTGACCATGTACATTTCATGACGTGGCCACTGAAATTCCTGCTTCAGAATTCCTAATTGCCAGTTGTTTTTGTTAATGCATCATGTGCTCAGTCATGTCTGACTCTTTGTGACCCTATGGACTCTGCAGACTCCTTTGTCCATGAGATTTCCCAGGCAAGAATACTGGAGTGGGTTGTCATTTCCTCCTCCAAAGGATCTTCCTGATCCAAGGATCAAACCTGCTTGTCCTGATGCTCCTGCATTGCAGATTCTTTACCCTCTGAGCCATCAGGGAAGCCCCATTTTTGTTAATATTACTTCTCAAAATCTTAGGGTATATCTTAAAGAATGAAAGACATACATGACTATTAGTTAAATGTAAACAATTTAAATACACAAAAGACTATAGAATAAAATGGTCTCTCTTTGTACCCTAATTCTACTCCCAGTGGGTTGTCATGGTTGATGGCTTAAAATATTATCTTCCATATATTTTCTTATGTATTTGCATATATATATATAGAGAGAGGGCTTTATTTTACATTAATAGTTGTTTTGTGAGAATGTCTTACAGGTTATTATGTCAGTGACTACTGTTCTATTTTGTCTAATTAATTAAACACTGTTTTTTAGTAGATATACTTAATGCAGTTATTCTCTGTTATTAAAAACTTCGATGGCTTCTTTTTTATTTATTTATTTTTTTACAAGTAGTGGTCTAGTAATTTGGTGTATATGTATAACTTTGTTTAGAAACAGGAATAAAAAGTATCTTATTATGACTTCCCTGGTGGCTCAGACAGTAAATCATCTGCATGTAATGCGGGAGGCCCGGGTTCCATCCCTGGGTCGGGAAGATCCCCTGGAGAAGGAAATGGCAACCCACTCCAGTACTCTTGCCTGGAAAATCCCATGGATGCAGGAGCATGGTAGGCTACAGTTCATGGGGTCACAAAGAGTCAGACATGCCTGAGAGACTTCACTTTCTATTATGACAAAAATATACTGTATATTAAAATAATGTAAGAGATATAAAGAATAAAATCTAAATTTTGGAATTTTTTCATTCAGTTTTTAATTAAATAATACATCCTCTTAGATATACAATGCTATATACATGTTAACATGTTTCAACATAGTTAATAAAATTAATATGACTAATTTTAAATATTTTCATCCTTAGGACATGAAAGATAAAAAATATATAAATTCATAAATATACCTAATAACTTTTGATTTTAAAGTATTGTCCCATAAAATTTACTTTATTGTAAGTTAGTTTAGAATTTTGATATTTAAAATTCTGCAAATAATATTTGCATAAATTACACAATATAATTATCTTGTTTTACAAGTTTAAGTATTTACTAACAATAGTAAAATAAATACTATATAATTAATTGACATCAAATGTACCCACTGAACATAATATAATTCAGTGTAGGGAATCATGTATGTAACGAGTACAGGTGTTAACACTGAATTGTACAAAGGTGAAAACGAATATTTGAGTTTATAACACATGCTTAATTGTATTAGTGTTTATTAGTGGACTTATAAAATTCTCTAAAATGTGTATAAAATGCTATGCATTTCTTTGCACATAAGGTTACTTCACAACTAAGTTATAATACAAATTTAAAGGATAGTAATATTGTTTTGGGTTTCCCAGGTGGGATAGTGGTAAAGAATCCACTTGCCAGTGCAAGAGATGCAAGAGACACGAGTTTGATCCCTGGGTCAGGAAGATCCTCTGGAATAGAAAATGACAACCCACACCAGTATTCTTGCCTGGAAAATTCGATGGACAGAAGAGCCTGGTGGGCTACGGTCCATGGGGCCGAAAAGAATCAGACACAATTGAGCGACTGAGCACACACACACAGAGTAACATTGTTTAACAACTTTTTATAAATAGAATAGACTTGCTCTAAGGCAGTGACTTCCAAACTTTGGAATGAATGACAGTAATCTGTGAAGCTGAGTACAATCTAAATAACAAAGTCAGAATCTTCAGGGGATACAACTCATGCATGAGGATTTTTAATAATCGCTCCAGATGATTTTCTTGGTTATCAAAGAGTGTGGTCAATTTCCAAAGTTAGATCCAATTTTTGGTGTCTTTTGAGAGCCACCCTTTGAACCACTTTGGCAGAGCAATTTAATAGAATATAAGTATTTTATATTAACTAGTAGCATAAGACAATAAAATAATTTAAAAATGATTTCCAACTAGGCAGAATGAGTTAGAAAACTATAAATACAACTGAGTGTAGGAATAAGAGAGAGAAAGAAAAAAAATTCATTCCTCATGCATCAAATAAATGTTTATTGGATTACTTCTAAAATATTCTTAGTTCTACATTTCTATTATTCTCGTTATTTATATAAACACAGACAGATCTAATACCAACATTAGGTGAATAAAGAAAAGAAAGCTACCCTTCGCTAACTTATCTCACAAGATTTTGAGTGAGTCAAATGTAAATTTGGGATATTTAGTCTATCAGAGTAGGAATACCCTGAGAGTTGAGTGTGAATCTCAGTTCAAAAAATCTATATGTGAATCTTTATGCAAGATATCCAAGATTTGTTTTGCTTTCCTCTTCTCTACTAGAGGGTAAAACCATATAACCTATATCAATATATAAATTAATACATAAAACACCAAAGGGGAACCGGCTTATATTAGACTTTCAATAAGTAGTGGGTTTTTATTATTGTTATCTGGGCTAAGAAGGAAAGAATATAGTTATTTTTTAAATGTGCTGGTTACTAATCTATTCTTAGAAGTTATTTTGACACTGATATAGACTGAAAACCTAACAACATCAAAATATCAATCAAAATTGTTGAGATAAACTCATTATCAAAGAAAAAGCAGCTATACAGTTAGAGATTAGCTCAACAGTTCTGAATTGAAAAAGCTCAACTGACTTGGAAGTAGAAATTTTCAGAAGTATTAAATCCACAAATAGCATCTGTAGGGCTCACCTTAAGTATAAATAGTGCCAACTATTTTCAAGTGTCTTGAGAACTCATGTGGCTAGGCCACTGAGCCACCAGGTACAATGAATGTTTACTTCTCTTCACACATATACATCCCTGCTAGCATGAATGTAACAGATTTCAGTTTGCCAGCTTCCCTGAAGAATAATATTCAAGAGATAATTTTTTTAAAAAAATAGCTGTTGCTAGTAGGACTTGCCATCTCCTTCTTAAATTCAAGAGAATTATTGTCTTCATTTATATATACAACATGTATTTACTGCATGTCTACTATGTGCAAGACATTGTTTCATGGATAAATATAATGATTAGATTAATAGTATTTATTCAGTCTTTAACCACATGACATACAGTTTGAGATACAGTTGAGATACAGAGATTTAACCACATGAGATACAGTTCTATAATGCTTTTCACAATCAGTTTTTGGAATAAAAATGGTTCAACATTTTAATCAAAGAGAAGAAATCCAGAGAGTTGTCTGAATACTGAAAGAAGAATCGCGATTTTTATTTATTTTTTTTTCTAATTTTATTTTATTTTTAAACTTTACATAATTGTATTAGTTTTGCCAAATATCAAAATGAATCCGCCACAGGTATACATGTGTTCCCCATCCTGAACCCTCCGCTTTCCATCATCTCCTGAATAGGTGCGTAGAGATCTCTCTTGGCTTCTAAGATTTCATTACTCTGCCCAGTGCTATTGTTTCTCTTTTATCCATATCTCCATTCTAGATCCTCTGCCTTCCTTACTATTTGACATTTAGGTACAAACTCCTCTGTGAATTCTATTATTCAGAACACCTTGAAAGAATAAGAGAGTTGACAAAATGGGAGATGTATTCAAGACATCTGAAGAGTGGATTTTTACTTGGGAACTTAATATGAATTATTTGATGGCATCCCTCTAAGTTAATATACATAGATGAGCTTTTTATTGAAAGGAAAAGGGGCTTAAACAATAGGAATGTCTTTTAATTAAAATACTGGTCATGTATTTTCTGCTGTGGATCCCTATTGATCTTCCTACCTCCACCAGCATTCCTATACAACATATCACAGTCTAAAACTGCCAATTTCAGAAAGGATTACCTTAATCAATCCATCATACACAAGTTAATACTATTTTGTTGTAAAACAAAAGAGTTCCCTATTTAGGAAAAAAGTAAGCTCTTCAAAATAATTGGGATAGTTTATACGTGATAAGACAGCACAGTAATGCTCAAAATTCTCCAAGCCAGGCTTCAACAGTACATGAACTGAAAAGTTCCAGATGCTCAAGCTGGATTTAGAAAAGGCAGAGGAACCAGGGATCAAATCGCCAACCTCTGCTGAATCATCGAAAAAGCAAGAGAGTTCCAGAAAAGCATCTACTTCTGCTTTATTGACTACACCAAAACCTTTGACTGTGTGGATCACAATAAACTGCAGAAAATTCTTAAGGAGAAGGGAATACCAGACCACCTTACCTGCCTCCTGAGAAATCTGTACGCAGGTCAGGAAGCAACAGTTAGTACTGGACATGGAAAAAACAGACTGGTTCCAAATAGAAAAAGGAGTACGTCAAGCCTGTATATTGTCACCCTGCTTATTTAACTTCTCTGCAGAGTACATCATGAGAAACGCTGGGCTGGATGAAGCACAAGTTGGAATCAAGATTGCTGGGAGAAATATCAGTAACCTCAGATATGCAGATGATATCACCCTTATGGCAGAAAGTGAAGAAGAACTAAACAGCCTCTTGATGAAAGTGAAAGAAGAGAGTGGAAAAGCTGGCTTAAAACCCAGCATTCAGAAAACAAAGATCATCGCATCAGGTCCCATCACTTCATGGCAAATAGATGGGGAAACAATGGAAACAGTGAGAGACTTTATATTTCTGGGCTCCAAAATCACTGCAGATGGTGACTGCAGCCATGAAATTAAAAGACGCTTACTCCTTGGAAGGAAAGCTATGACCAACGTAGACAGCATACTAAAAAGCAGAGATGTTATTTTGCCAACAAAGGTCCATCTAATCAAAGCTATGGTTTTTCCAGTAGTCATGCATAGATGTGAGAGATGGACCATAAAGAAAGCTGAGAACCAAAGAATTGATGCTTTTGAACAGTGGTGTTGGAGAAGACTCTTGAGAATCCTTTGGACTGCAAGGAGATCCAACCAGTCCATCCTAAAGGAAATCACTCCTGAATATTCATTGGAAGAACTGATGCTGAAGCTGAAGCTCCAGTACTTTGGCCACCTGATGTGAAGAACTGACTCCTTAGAAAAGACCCTGATGTTGGGAAAAATTGAAGGCAGGAGGAGAAGGGGACGACAGAGGATGAGATGGTTAGATGGCATCACCAACTCAATCAACATAAGTTTGAGTAAGCTCTGGGAGTTGGTGATGGACCGAGAATCCTGGCATGCTGCAATCCATGGGGTCGCAAAGAGCTGGACATGACTTGAGTGACTGAACTGAACTGATATGTGGTCCTGGCTTCCCGTGTGGCTCAGTGGTAAAGAACTGCCTGCCAAGCATGAGATGTGAGTTCAATCCCTGGATTGGAAGTATCCCTGGCAACCCACTCCAGTATTCCTTCCTGGGAAATCCCATGGACAGAGGAGGTTGGTGGGCAACAGTCCATGGGGTCACAAAGAGTCAGACAGGACTTATTGACTAAACAACAACATATGTGATCCTGGCCTAGGGTGCTCTGTTCAGAAGAGAAATAAAAGGGCCCAGCTACTAGATAAAATAAAAGGGCAAAATCTACTTTGTTTAAAATATGGTTAACACAAATAATTTCCAAACAACAGTTTTCATAAATGTAGTTTACTTTAACAAATTTGGCACCTGGTTCAGTTATTTTATGGGAGGGTAGAATTGCAACGCTTTAAAACAGTCTTTTAATTAAAATATCCCCTTTTCCCTAATGTAATTAGTTGATGTAATGATAATAAAATAGAAACAATTTGCACAGATGGGTTCCTGAAAATCTTCTAACAAAGAAGAGCACCACATTGCAATTATCCCTTTATTTTGGTAGATGAGTAACATTCTATCCCCTCTAATTCCTTCACTGAGAGTACATTTTTTAAAGCTTTTTCTACTTTCAGCTATTTCACAGTACTTAAAATCAAGGTTTATCTTAAGCTTACAGGGGACAGAGGTTTGAGATGCTCTTTTCAGAAGTTGCCATCAATTTAATTCTTAAGGAGAATCCAGAAGGAGCATTTATGCACACTCCAGCTGGCACTTGCTTCTAATGACATCAATCACATCCCTTCCCTGCAGGTCCAGCCTCCCTCAGCCCCAGGAAGGGAGTCCCAAGTTTCCGCCTGGACTGACGTATCCATTTCAGTAGCCACACAGACTAGAGCTTTGCCACCTGGCTTATTCATCACGCCTATTTATCATCTCAGTGAATGTGGTCTGTGTATAGGCCAGACTCCCCTCACCCAAAATGCACTGCATAGAAATGATTCATCTATGTCCAATCACCACTAATGTGTTTTTCAGTGGGGAAAAGACCATTTATGGAAAGGCCAAGTGTAACATTTCAGGGAGTTATTGTTATTGAATGTTTTGTGGGTGCTACAGACTGTTTAAAAAAAAAAACTAAATAGAATATGTAAACCAGATGTGGACCTTGTAACGTATGTTAATGTTGTAAGTATAAAAGAAGGAAGCCAATCATTGTAAGAAAATCATAAATGACTTTGACAGGAGAGGTAGATTGACACTGAAAAAAACACTGTCTCCAAATTTTTGTCAGCCCTTCCCTCCTTGGGAGTGAGGTGAATTTGTTCAGCTCAGAGACTCTAGAAAATAAGGAAAAGGGTGGTCTAGAAAAACAGGGGGGTCTTGAAAAGATGAGAGGAAACTTCAAGTGTGGTTTTCATCTTCTTAAAAAAGGGAGAGAGCACTATGGAAGCAAAATTAGAGCTCTGGTTTCCTGGAGGAAAAACTCTTAAATCCTAACACTAACTTTACAGGGGCTTCCTGGTAGCTCAGACAGTAAAGAATCTGTCTTCAATACAGGAGATCTGGATTCAATTCCTGGGTCAGGAATAAGAACAAGTTCAGTCCCTGGGTTGGGAACATCCCCTGGAAAAGGGAATGGCTACCCACTCCAGTACTCTTTCCTGCAGAATTCCATGCACACAGGAGCCTGGTGGGGTCCATGGGGTCGCAAAGAGTCACACACGACTGAGGGACTAACACTTTCACTTCGCTTTCACTTTCAACCATACAGACAGCTATTTACTTCTCTCTTTTTGAAATTTGCTATATTTTTAAAGAATGACAGAGCTGATGTACAAGCATCTTGCACAGCTCAATACCAGAAAAACAAACAACCCGATCAAAAAGTGGCAGAAGATCTAAACAGACATTTCTCCAAAGGAGACATACAGATGGCTAATAAACACATGAAACTATGTTCAACATCATTCGTTATTAGAGAAATGCAAATCAAAATGACAATGAGGTATCACCTCACACCAGTCAAAATGGCCAGCATCAAAAAATCTACGAAGAATAAATGCTGAAGAGGGTATGGAGAAAAAGGAATCCTCTTGCACTGTTGGTAGGAATGTAAATTGATACAGCCATTATGAAGAACAATATGGAGATTCCTTAAAAAACTAGGAATAAAACTACCATTTGAGCCAGCAGTCCAACTACTGGGCATATACCCTGAGGAAAACATAACTGAAAAAGACACATGTACCCCAATGTTCATTGCAGCACTGTTTACAACAGCCAGGACATGGAAGCAACCTAGATGTCCATCAACAATGACTAGATAAAGATGGTAGACATATACAATGGAATGTTACTCAGTCGTAAAAAGGAATGCATTTGAGTCAGTTCCAATAGGTGGATGAACCTAGAGCCTATTACACAGAGTTAAGTAAGTCAGAAAGACAAAAACAAGTATCATATATGAATGCATATGTATGAAATCTAGAAAGATAGAACTAATGAGCCTATTTTCAGGGCAGCAGTGAAGATGCAAACATAGAGAACAGACTTGTGGACACAGTTGGGGAAGGAGAAGGAGGGACAAATTGGGAGAGTAGCACTGAAAAGTATAGTTTCAATGTAAAATCAATAGCCAGTGGGAATTTGGCGTATGACTCAGGATGCTCAAACCCATGCTCAGTGAAAATCCAGAAGGGTAGGATGGAGTGGGAAAATGAAAGAGAGGTTCAAGAGGGAGGGAATGTGTGTAAACCTATGGCTGATTCATGTTGATGTATGGCAGAAACCAACACAACATTATAAAGAAACTATTCTCCAATTTAAAAATAAATAAAATTTTAAAATATTAATTAAAAAGAGTGACAGAGCCTTATAATTCAAGACTGAAAATATGTAAAAACACTTTTGCTTGATGTACTAGAAACCAACTGGTAAATGGTTTCAATTTACATTCCAGAGTCAATTGATTATCAGTGGCTACCTTGAGCAGTGTGTTGAGAAGGTGCACGAGACCACTTCTGTGATCAGGGACATGTATCAGGAAGGGATATGAACCTTAGTGGTGGGGTAGGCAGGCATGGTGGCATCATGCATCAGTCTTCCCTACATTACAATCTCTTTATTTATTAGTGTCATCAAATCCTATCCATGATATTGTTTTATGAATGGCAAAAACTTTCTATGCTTCAGAATGGAAAATAATACACGGCAGATCATACATTTTAGGCACCACACTCTCTACTGAAGCCAGGCCTCTTACGGTTCAACCCTGAACCAGGTATTCAAATGTGTAGAATCCAAATAGTAATTCTGATACTTACAGTCCCATAAACACATTTAAGAATTTTGTAAATACATTGCCAGAAGCAACTCATTAAAATGCTATATTGTTTCTCTACTGAAACCTCCAAATCCTGAAAACTCACTTTGACATATATAAGTGTGCACTTGTGTATAAGCACACACAGATATACATGCATACACACACGAAGTTCAATTCAGTTCAGTCACTTAGTTGTGCCAACTCTTTATGACCCCATGGACTGCAGCATGCCAGGCCTCCCTGCTCATCACCAACTCCCAGAGTTCACCCAAACTCATGTCCACTGAATTGGTGATGTCATCCAACCATCTCTTTCTCTGTCATCCCCTTCTTCTCCTGCCTTCAATCTTTCCCAGCATCAGGGTCTTTTCAAATGAGTCAGCTCATCGCATCAGGTGGCCAAAGTATTAGAGTTTCAGCTTCAACATCAGTCCTTCCAAAGAATATTCAGGACTGATCTCCTTTAGGATGGACTGTTTGGATCTCTCTGCAGTCCAAGGGACTCTCAAGAGTTTTCTCCAACACCACAGTTAAAAAGCATCAACTCTTCAGTACTCAGCTTTCTTTATCGTCCAAGTCTCACATCCATACATGACTACTGGAAAAACCATAGCCTTGACTAGCAAAAACAAGACTGTGAGCTGACTGTGGCTCAGATCATGAACTCCTTATTGCCAAATTCAGAATTAAATTGAAGAAAGTGGAGAAAACCACTAGACCATTCAGGTATGACCTAAATTAAATCCCTTATGATTATACAGTGGAAGTGAGAAATCGATTTAAGGGACTAGATCTGATAGAACAGAGTGCCTGATGAACTATGGACAGAGGTTCGTGACACTGTACAGGAGACAGGAATCAAGACAATCCCCAAGGAAAAGAAATGCAAAAAAGCAAAATGGCTGTCTGAGGAGGCCTTACAAATAGCTGTGAAAAGAAGGGAAGCAAAAAGCAATGGAGAAAAGGAAAGATATACCCATCTGAATGCAGAGTTCCAAGGAACAGCAAGGAGAGATAAGAAAGCCTTCCTCAGTGCTGAATGCAAAGAAATAGAGGAAAACAACAGAATGGAAAAGACTAGAGATCTCTTCAAGAAAATTAGCAATACCAAGGGAACATTTCATGCAAAGATGGGATCAATAAAGGGCAGAAATGGTAGGGACCTAATAGAAGCAGAAGATATTAAGAAAAGGTGGCAAGAATACACAGAAGAACTGTACAGAAACGATCTTCACAACTCAGATAATCACAATGGTGTGATCACTCACCTAGAGCCAGACATCCTGGAATGTGAAGTCAAGTGGGCCTTAGGAAGCATCACTATGAACAAAGCTAGTGGAGGTGATGGAATTCCAGTTGAGCTACTTCAAATCCTGAAAGATGATGTTGTGAAAGTGCTGCACTCAATATGCCAGCAAATTTGGGAAACACAGCAGTGGCCACAGGACTGGAAAAGGTCAGTTTTCATCCCAATCCAAAAGAAAGGCAATGCGAAAGAATGCTAAAACTACTGCACAATTGAACTCATCTCACAAGTTAGTAAAGTAATGCTCAAAATTCTCCAAGCCAGGCCTTAGCAATATGTGAACTGTGAACTTCCAGATGTTCAAGCTGATTTTAGAAAAGGCAGAGGAACCAGAGATCAAATTGCCAACATCTGCTGGATCATCGAAAAAACAAGAGAGTTCCAGAAAAACATCTATTTCTGCTTTATTGACTATGCCAAAGCCTTTGATTGTGTGGATCACAATAAACTGTGGGAAATTCTGAAAGAGATGGGAATACCAGACCACCAGACCTGCCTCTTGAGAAACCAGTATGCAGGTCAGGAAGCAACAGTTAGAACTGGACATGTAACAACAGACTGGTTCCAAATAGGAAAGGAGTACATCAAGGCTGTATATTGTCACCCTGCTTATTTAACTTATATGCAGTGTACATCATGAGAAACGCTGGGCTGGAAGAAGCACAAGCAGGAATCAAGAATGCTGGGAGTAATATCAATAACCTCAGATATGTAGATGATACCACCCTTATGGCAGAAAGTGAAGAAGAACTAAAGAGCCTCTTGATGAAAGTGAAAGAGGAGAGTGAAAAAGTTGGCTTAAAGCTCAACATTCAGAAAATGAAGATCATGGCATCTGGTCCCATCACTTCATGGGAAATAGATGGGGAAACAGTGGAAACAGTGGCTGACTTTATTTTTCTGGGCTCCAAAATCACTTCAGATCGTGATTGCAGCCATGAAATTAAAAGATGCTTACTCCTTGAAAGGAAAGTTATGACCAACCTAGACAGCATATTAAATAGCAGAGACATTACTTTGTCAACAAAGGTCTGTCTAGTCAAGGCTGTGGTTTTTCCAGTGGTCATGTATGGATGTGAAAGTTGGACTATGAAGAAAGCTGAGTGCCAAAGAATTGATGCTTTTGAAGTGTGGTGTTGGAGAAGACTCTTGAGAGTCCCTTGGACTGCAAGGAGATCCAACTAGTCCATCCTAAAGAAGATCAGTCCTGGGTGTTCATTGGAAGGACTTATGTTGAAGCTGAAACTCCAATACTTTGGTTCCCTGATGCAAAGAGCTGACTCCTTTGAAAAGACCCTGATGCTGTGAAAGATTGAGGGCAGGAGGAGAAGGGGATGACAGAGGATAAGATGGTTGGATGGCATCACTGACTCAATGGATATGGGTTTCGATGGTCTCCAGGAGTTGGTGATGGACAGGGAGACCTGGAATGCTGCAGTTCATGGGATCAAAAAGAGTAGGATACAACTGAGCAACTGAAGTGAACTCAACTGACTAGATGGACCTTTGCTGGCAAAGTAATGTCTCTGCTTTTTAATATGCTGTCTAGGTTGGTCATAACTTTTCTTCCAAGGAATAAGCGTCTTTTAATTTCATGGCTGCAGTTACCATCTGCAGTGGTTTTGGAGGGCCCCAAAACAAAGTCTGCCACTGTTTCCCCATCTATTTGCCATGAAAAGACCCTGATGCTGGGGAAGATTGAAGGTAGAAGGAGATGTGGACTACAGAGGATGAGATGGTTGAATGGCATCACCGACTCAATGGACATGAGTTTGAGTAAACTGTGGGACGTGGTGATGGACAGGGAGGCCTGGCATGCTGCAGTCCATGGTGTTGCAAAGAGCCAGACATGACTGAGTGACTGAACTGAATTGTTTCCCTGGAAATCTAATTTGTCTCTGTCCTGATGTATCCTCCAAGGAGTATCTGGCGATGATGTTTTTTTTCTTTATGTTCAGCTCCCATTTGTAAAGCTCATAACACAAAGGCTCATAAAACATTAATCTAGCAAAGCAGAGGCCCAGGAAGGCCTAAGTGGTAAATCACTAGCTAGAATACCCTGAATATCCTTTAGCAGATAGGCTTGAAGAAAGGTTGGAACCATTTCAAACACTTTTGAAACCCTTTCATAGGTTTAACATTTATTTATTTATTTGATTGCACTGGATCTTTGGTTGCGGCCTGTGAACTCCTAGTTGCAGCATGTGGGATTCAGTTCCTCAACCAGGAACTGAATCCAGGCCCCCCTCATTGGTTGCATGAAGACTTAGCCACTGGACTACCAGGAAAGTCCCCCATAGGTCAATCTTATATGTGACATCATGATGCCAAATTTCTGAACTGTATTGTGGCATGGAAGTCTGCATCAAGCAGACATGGGTTGAATCTTACATCATTAACTTTCTACTGAATGACTGTGGACAAAGATATTTAAATTTTTTAAACATGCAATTTTTCATCTGTGAAAATGAGATTATAGTAATTATAATCATATTAAAAAATCAAATGAGCTAATGAACAGAGATCACTTATCACTGTGCCTGTAGCATGTTAACACTTCTCACTGGTTTCTGGTAACCACTTTCTTGGAGCTCAGAGATTCCTGCTACATGTGTGCCTCAACAGGCCATCTTTGCACTCAAAACTGTGCCTGTTATGTTGTGAGTGGTGTCTATCAAAATCTCTTCATTTCAAGCATGTAAGGGAAGTTTGCTTCCTGCTAGGAACCTAATTAATACTCCATCTATATGCTGATGATTTCTAAATTTATATCTCTTACCATTTCCTTGAATTCTAGACTCCTAAATTCACTTTCCTATTTGACAACTGCATAATAAAAATATTAACATTACCCACAGAGAGGTCTGGCCTTTGCAATTAGCTCCTGGGTGGTAATCTCTAAGCCCCAAGAAGAGTATCTTTGTTTATCCAGAGGACTTGAGCCACACAGGATATATAACAATGTAATTAATTTATCTTAAGGCCTTTGGGTCATGAGGTATCAGCAAACCCCTAGAAAGGCTGGAGACCTACAGGTCAGTCAAGCAGGTTGTTGGCCATGTATACATGACCAAACCCCAATAAAAACTCTGGACATCAAGTGTGAGCTTTCTTGGTTGGCATGACTCCATGACTATTACCACTCATTGTTTCCTGGAAAAGTTAAGACTCCCTACAAAACTGTTGTTGGGAGAAGACAACTGGAACCTGAAGGTAGACCTTTTGTGGACTCTGCCCCATTTGCCTCTTCTCTTAGCTGATCTTATTCTGTATCCTTGTCATAAACTGTAATGGTGAGTATAACAGCTTTTGGTCATTCTGTGAGTTCTAGTGAATTATCAAACCTGAGGGTAATCTTGGGGACTCCTAAAACGGCACTTGGTATCAGAAGTGAAGATGATCTTGTAGACCCTCAAACTTTGAAACTGATGTTAAAGGTAAGGGTGTTCTTAGAGACTCCTGAAGGAAGCAAAATCTCTACCTTTATGTATACTGCTGCTACTGCTGCTAAGTCGCTTCAGTCGTGTCTGACTCTGTGTTACCCCAGAGACAGCAGCCCACCAGGCTCCCCTGTCCTTGAGATTCTCCAGGCAAGAACACTGGAGTGGGTTGCCATTTCCTCCTCCAATGCATGAAAGTGAAAAGTGAAAGTGAAGTCGTTCAGTCGTGTCCGACTCCTAGCGACCCCATGGACTGCAGCCTACCAGGCTCCTCCGTCCATGGGATTCTCCAGGCAAGAGTACTGGAGTGGGTTGCCATTTTCCTTCTCCAAACTTGATGTATAGTAAATACTAAAAAACATTCCAAACTTGGTTCTTCATCTCTTCCATCTCTAAAACTGTTCGTCCTCCAATTGTCTCCACTTATGATGATGGCAACTCTTTATCATTCCAATTACATAGGACAAAAACCTTGATGTCATCCTAATCCTTTCTTTCTAGCACACCTCACATTCAATTTATTAGATATCTTATCAAGTTGACCATATAATATATATAAAAAGCTGTTAACTCTTACTATTTCTAATAGACTGAATTGAGCTATTGTCTATCAAATGGATTATTATAAAATAAATGGCAGTTCCCTTATATATTTATATATCTAGGTTTAGCCAGTAGCGATTCATACCCTATGATATGTATTTAATAAATCTTGTGACTGACTTATGAATTTTAGTTAATATAGAACAATTTTAGTTAGCACAGCTGTGGATACTATGAGGGTAGGTAAGAGGAAATACTCTCAGAGGCCACTGAAATTTGAAGTCCTAAGGCTTGACTCAATACTTAAAGGATTCTAAAGCATGAGGCAAATGATATCAGTGGCTTGTGATCCTCCAGGCAAGTAAAGGGAAATATTATACCTCTACACAACCAGTTCATCTAGAGAAAATTGTTTCAATAAGAGTAGAGAAAGCACAATGTAATCCTACTTGAGTCTCAGAGCTATACACAGAAGTCTCAAGTTCAAAATGGGGGACACAATTATCAAGGGATAATGGGGACAAAGTGGACAGAGAATGCCAGAACCCCTACCATGGGCTTGAGGCTAGATCTAAGCTGTAAGACAAGCTCCATCACACCCACAGGGCTTCTACCTGGTAACAGCCTATCTTAGAAAATGGACTGAACTGAAGTGTTATATGTAGTGTATCACTGCTCCCTGGAAGGTAGGGGCTGCAGCCTATTACTCTTTTAGCTGATGCCAGAATATGTTTTTCCTATTTCTTCTTTTGCTGCTAGGAGAAAAAGCAATTATGTCATTATTAAAAGGCAAACAGTGCTTTTGACCACATCAAAACTAAAACCCTTTGGTCTCTAAAGCCTTTTGGTATAAGTTCAATATGTGCAAAGGTCAATTTTCTATTTGGAATGTTCCAGTTTGTGGAAGCCAATAGAATTAATGTTGCATTTTCATTCTTTCTTACTGCTATTAGAATTTGTTTGCACCAGTTCATGAGAACATAAGCACCTTAGAGGCTGATTTCCAGCAACGGTAGCAAGTGCTGTGCTCACTAGCAGGTACAAGAGTCATGATAAGTGGCTTTGTCCTAGGCTCACCGAGCTCTAGATCTATCCTATCATTTAATTTTTCTTTTTCCTCTTCATATGCCTGCTGCATGTGGGTCTCTGCCTGGTGTAACGAGATAGGGCAGGTAAAAAGCTGGACAGTTTAATGAGAAGGCCGTTGTATTTGTCAGGAGTCTTTTGGTAATATATGCAGATCTAATTCACACTATACTGAGCAAAAATGAGACTTAACTGCCTCTATAACTGAAAATAAACTCTGGGCCTGGTTGGAGACAGGAATTCTTTCTTTATTGCTCAGTTTTCTCTTCCTCTATGTTACTTTTGTTACCACTTAATAAACATGACCAACAGAATATCACACTCAAGAAAGAGATCTGCCTCAAAAGTTCTATCCAAATCCTACGAAGGACTCTGTCTGGCCTGCACTGGGGTTATTTGGAGGGAGTAGGAGGGACAAAGGAAGGATGCACTATTGGGTTATGGGGAAAGAAAGCCAACCTCGTCTGAACCAGAGGCTAGGAAGATGTCCTCAAAGGGATTCTGACTGAACAACACAAATGAAGGCAACCCAGAAATGTCACAGCAGTGTTTTAGAAATTCTTTAAAAATGATGACTGCACTTTGGTTTGTGACCAGTTTGGTGTTATTTTGATTCAGTGGTTATTTACAATTAAAAGTCACTTTATAATTTTTTAATCAGACTGGGGCCCTTTTAATCTAAGGGGGGTAGTGGTGAGTGCATAGTAATTAGTCCAGGATAATAAGCATTACCCAGGATGTCCTGGGCAAACCAGGAGTTCTGAGCAGTCCTCCTCTTACTTCACAGCATCATTCATTCATCCTTCATCATGGATATTTGACTGCCTGCTGTCCTGACAATGTTACTGAGCCACCCCTAGAGAGACCAGCTCACCTCATTGTTCATTTCTGATGGCCACATTGCAGGTTCCTTTGTCTCAAGATGATCCTGCTTAGATGTGCACCATCCTTCTGTCTCTCTACCTGTTCTCTCAGCTTGTGATATCTCAACTTCAGCTCTCTAGACAGTGGCTGATTAGGTAGCCTGCTGTTTTTTCTAATTCCTACTTGTGTCCAGGTCAGTGAGGTTATAAAGCAGCAAATGGTCCTTCATAGTTCTTATTTTGGCTCTGTCCCAGGATGCTGCTGTTACTGATTTTATCCTGCCACTTTAAAGTTTTTATCCTGCCACATGACTTAAAGTTAACATGATGAAACAGCTTAAGAAACTTTATAAGGTGGGCCCATGACTAACAATAATTACCTGAACTATTGTGTGCTGCTGGGAATGCCAAGTTGAATGTGACTCTGGAGAAGCTCAGGTTTTATCTTTTTGCCCCAGAAAAGAATACCACTAACCACCAATGTCTCCAGCAACTGTGTTCACTGAACATCTTATGAAAGACTGAAACATGAGAATATATCAGAAATATGGCAGCACTTTTTTTGTGCTTTGAATTGGCAGAAGTGAAATACCAAACCATATACAGTAGATATTTGCCATCTCAGAGATTATATGATAGTGTCTATCATCTATAGGATGATAGACATGCAAATCATTTTTCTACAATGAATTTTATATAATAATATGACTCTAAAGTATAATGGAAGTGGTGGGGATAGCCATTTGTCAGGTGCAAAATGATGGATTACTTGTAGGAAGAGGAAACTGCAAGTAGAAAATTTATGGAAGTATGGAAAGTGTTATGAGAGTATGGGCAGTTCAAAATCCATGAGTTATTTGGTAGCTGCTACTAGAAAACTGAATATGAGCTGTAACCTAGTGGGAGGTAAAGCCGGACCAGTAATAGACAAAAACCAGTTATGAAGGGCACCTTTTAAGAATGTACTTCCTAAGTAAAGAAACTTCACAGTTTCGAGTAGTAAAACAACAACAATTCAGGCTGGCTTAAGCAGAAATGGAGATTTTTTAGAAAAATTTAGGTAGTTTCATGAAACCCCCAGGTGAGAAATCAGTCATTCCTCAGAATCAGAAACAAGTAGAAGCAGGGTTATTAAGATATCATCTCTCACTTCTGATATTTTTTGTGCGGGTCTGCTTCATTCTGATCTTTCCAATGAGACCAGCTTTCTCCTCTTCACAGTTCACACAGGAGACATGGCCACGCTTCAGATTTACTCCTGAGTTTACTTGTTATATATACAGCAGCTGGCAGAGACCAGCTAATCTCTCTTGGTTCCAATTCAAAATTCCTGGAGAGAGGATCTAATTGGCCCAGCTGTGTTAGCCCTTGATCTAATGAACTGTAGCCAGGGGCACTGACTTACCATAAAGATTGAATATTAGCCTTGACTCCACCTCTGAGGATGAGGAAGCTAGGGGAATCACTATGGAAACACTGAGTAAAGTAAGGCAAATTATATAAATAAAATTTGAGGTTAAAACATCACTTTGTCTACGCAAGGATGCAATTGTGTGTGATATACTAGGGAACACTGAAATAGTGAAAGATATTAGTGGAAAGGAAGTTGTTTTGTGTTTTGGCCTCTATTAGCATAAATGAGAGAATAGCAGGAGACATTTTTTTCTCTACACTCTCCCCTTTTCCTTGATTTTGGTAACATCTTGCCATGTATCTGTAAGCATTCTCTATTATCCACTTCTCTGGAGATAGAATTTCTTATAAAGAAGAATTGTCACTGAATTAAACCACATCCTTAACTGAGGCAATATATGTTGAAGTTTTGAAATTGACTTTAGCTCAAAAGACCTTTAGGTTGCTCTGAAACAAATGCCACGTTGCTAGCATAATGCACTCACATTAATCAAGATCATGAGAGTGAAATATAATCCAATCTATTAATTTATAATGAGAAATGTATTTGTCACAGGCATGGCAAAACTTGAATTGCATAACCCAAGCATTCTCAAATTACATGAAAAACCATACAGCAATCTGAAGTTTACTTAATATCACTTTGGGATCAGAACAAAGGTAATTGGTCCAATGAATGTAATAATCATAGATAGCACAATTGCAGGTTTGTGTTTTATCTGTAAGAACTCTGAAGAGGTACTGCTGTCAGTCCCAATTTGCAGATGAGATGAAGACACTGAAATGTGGGTTATTATGTTCAAATCCCATGTCTAGTAAGTCAGAAAACCAAATTCCAACCCTGGAATCTCTCTCCAAAGTCAGTACTCAAACTTTACATCCAGAGTGCAAGATGTCTCATCTTCTTGGTAGTAAATCAACTAACAATCTATTTTCCATTAACATTTTTTAGGTGTGTCATCTGCATTTTCCTGTTTTTGTCTAAAGAATGCAAATGTCTAACTTATCTTCTCTCTGATGGCCATATTCTTTCTTCAGATGTATCAGGTACCTTCAGACAGGATATAATCAAATCTTGCTAACTAGGAGCCATTCTGACTTCTAAGGTGGCTTTGCAAATTTTCATTCTCATTCATTATGTTTTGATTTCATAGTTTTAATTCTTAAAGTGTGACTTAATTTCCAGGTATTTCCAAAGTACTTTACTTCCAATTTCAATGTGATAATGGTACCAAAGAATCCATCAAATTGTTCTGCAGGTTGAATTTTATTTGCCCATAATGAGTTTGATGAGTAAAACTATTCTATTTGCCATTTATTTGTTATACAAACATAAAATCTGCCTTGGTACTTAAGTATAAGTCTATTTTAAAATTTCTATACCAAAATATTTTTAGAATTTAAACTTTATATTTTCTTTCAGTTATTATCTTAAATGTATATTTTTGCCTCTGATTATCATTTGTCACTTCTATTATTTTTCAAATCCTTCCCACTTCCCATAAATCATCTAAGAACTTTTTGGTCTTAATAAGATGAAGGAGAACTTCATCTTAATAAGATGGGAGACTCTTCTATTTCTTTCTCAAATCACAAGCATATGCATGACACAGTCTCTTTTATATCTGTTAGTAAGCAGTAGTCCTAGACTGTCATTCTATGTGGAACTCCTAAATACAGAGTCTAGTTAGTACCCCCACACACACCAAAAACACACACACTTGGATATTTATACAGTGTTCTTTGTCCCTACTCTTTATCAGTACAATGTTATCTTGATATCACTACTGGTTGCTCCTTTATTTGTGTCTCTATGGCACATTGGGATTCATTCTAAACATAAAAAAGAAAATAAAAAATAAACTATACATTACTATTTTCATGCTTTCACAACTCAGAGGAGTTTTGATCATGATATTTGATAATGTTTATAATCACTTACTATTCACAAAATTAATGTTTTACTAATTCTTCACAAAAATTCCGAGAGGTACTTTTATCCTCTTACACATGAAAAAGAGGCACAGGGATTTGAGCCAGTTGAAAATGGCTTAACTAATAAATGACAGAGCTGGAATCTGTACTCAGTACAACTATATTTTTCTCATGAGCAACTGTTCTTAAGAATAGTTGGTAAAATGAGCTCAGTTAGGTTGAGCTGTTCTGTTTCTTTTTGCCAAACCTGTCAAAATACATAGATAATGATTTGCCTTAAGAAGTATATTTAGCCATTTACATGAAAGATGGAATCAGTTTCTACCAAAAATTCCTACTCTACCAGAAATTCATGTATCAGACTTCCTGGGAAGAACACAGACTCTGCAGTTTATGTACTCAAATCTAAAATGTTCTTAGCATATGAAATATGAAAATGTGTTTGGACCTTTTGGGACAATTGAAGGAAACCTATGAACTTGAGATGTGACAGAAGAAATGGACATTAAGTAAGCACCTTGAAGTCAGAGGCAACCTGAAAACTGTTAACTTTTTATAAGAAGTAGGAGTGAGAATCACTGATTTGTCATACAATGTTCCTTAGGCACAGTTTTCATACTAATCAAAGATCAAAGTTAGTGACATGCCTGCATGCTAAGTCACTTCAGTCATGTCCAACTTTTTGCAACCCTATGAACTGTAGCCTGCCAGACTCCCCTGTCCATGGGAATTCTCCAGGCAAAAATACTGGAGTGGGTTGCCATGCCCTCCTCCAGGGGATCTTCCTGACCCAGGGACTGAATGCACATCATTTATATCCCATGCAGTGGAAGGTGGGTTCATTACCACTAGGGTCACCTAATACTAAATAATTAGAGCTGAGCCAAGCAATGATGACAGGATTCTGGCAGAAGGAATTCACTATGTAACCTGGATGTGGTATCCTTCCACAGGTAGGTTCTGCTTTCATTCTATAAATCTGTTACAATTTTGAGGCAACTCTCAGCACATTTTTGTAGTTTCAAAAGAAAACCTGCAAGTGCAGATTCTACTGAAAAGTTATCAGGAAAGACAGTAGAGAGGTTTACATCACAAGACAGGCCACACTCCTCAAATCCCCACGTCTCTCTTCTTGGTTATGTAACACGGAGTCTCTTCCTCAGTACTTTTGGCTCTTACATTCATTCACTGTCTATTTCTCTCCTTCATCCCCAGGACAGACATAAACTCTATCCTAAGGCTCTCAATCATAAGAACCAGCTGACGTAGTAGAGCTTCATGAAGAGTGCCTTTTCCTCCCACTCACTCACTGTATGGAACTTGGAGGGAGACTACTGTCAGGCAAGGAGTCTCCCCCATTCTGCTGTATTGTAACTGATCAAAATCTTTTTCATGCCAGCCATTTAAAGAATTGGCTTTCTCAGACTTCAATTCATGATTCCTGGGAGAGCTGTGGGGAAAAAAACCCTAGATCAAGCCCTGAGCATTTGGAGTGGGAGCACTGACTCCAACACCCTAGACTACCAGAGAACTAACCCTAGGGGTATCAAATAGTGAGAACTCACACAAAGATAACCACTGGAATACAAGAGCTGGTATCACCCAACCATAGTCCCTGCTCAGGACATCATCAGTCCTCATCTAAACAACAAACAAAACAAAAATAAAAATCCAATCATCAGCAGATAGGATTACCACTTCACTCAGCCTTGCCCATCAGAGGAAAAACAAACAAACAAAATCTCATCACAAATCTCACCCTGAAAGAATCTTACACAAACCACTGGACCAACCTAAGGAGGACAGAAACAAAAAGGAAGTAAGAATTCAACCTTGAAGTCTTGGAAAAGAAGACTTCAAACACTTCAACCCCACATTCCTGGGGCTGCAAAGAGTCAGACACGACTGAGTGACTGAACTGAACTGAACTGAACATACAATTCAGTGCCCAAAAAACAAACAACCCAATCAAAAAGTGGGCAGAAGACCTAAACAGACATATCTCCAAAGAAGACATACAGATGGCTAACAAATACATGAAAAGATGTTCAACATCACTCACTCATTTTTAGAGAAATGCAAATCAAAACCACAATGAGATATCACCTCACACTGGTCAGAATGGCCATCATCAAAAAGTCTACAAACCATAAATGCTGGAGAAGATGTGGAGAAAGGGAATGCTCTCACACTGTTGTTGGGAATTTGAATTGATACAGCCACTGTGGAAAATGATATGGAGATTCCTTAAAAATCTAGGAATAAAACCACCATTTGTCCCAGTAATCCCACTCTAGGCATATATCCTGAGCAAACCAGGGTTGAAAAGACACATGTATCCCATTGTTCATTGCAGAACTATTTACAATAGCTAGAACATGGAAGCAACCTAGATATCCATCGATGAATTAATGAATAAAGTACTGGTACATATACACAATGGAATATTACTCAGCCATAAAAAGGAAAGCATAGAGTCAGTTTTGATGATGTGGATGAACCTAGAGCCTATTAATACAGAGTGAAGTGTGTCAGAAAGAGAAAAATATTGTTTTCTACCACACATATATGGAATCTAGATAAATGGTACTGATGAATTTATTTACAGGGCAGCAATGGAAAAACAGACATAGAGAATAGACTTATGGACATGGAGAGAGGGGAGGAGAGGGTGAGATGTATGGAAAAAGTAACATGGAAACTTACATTACAATATGTAAAACAGATAGCCGATGGGAATTTGCTGTTTGGCTCAGGAAACTCAAACCAGGGCTCTGTATCAACCTAGAGGGGTGGGATAGGGAGGGAGATGGGAGGGAGGTTTTAGGCAGGGGATACACGTATACCTATGGCTGATTCATGTTGAGGTTTGACAGAAAACAATAAAATCTGTAAAGCAATTATTCTTCAATAAAAAAATAAATAAAAAGAACCAGCTGACAGTGAAGGCCTGGAGGTCTAGCTGCCAAGTGGGTCATCAAAGGAATCACAAATCTGGTCTCTTCTGGGAGACTGCTATGCTTCCTGCTAGGGAAAATCACACTTCCTTCATATCATTATTATCGGCCACAGTTCTCCTCTCAACTCTGCATCATCAATTCTCTCTTCTCTACTGGCTTATTCTCTGTAGAATACAAGTTGATTGTTATTTAACTTTAAGTAAATATTCTCTTGACACTAATTTCCTCACCAGGTATCATTTCATCCCTCTGCTTTCTTTTATAAGAAAGCTCCTAGAAAGGGCTAACTCATTAGAAAAGACCCTGATGCTGAGAAAGATTGAAGGCCGGAGAGGTAGGGAATGACAGAGGATGAGATGGTTGGATGGCATCACCGACTCAATGGATATGAGTTTGAGTAAATTCCGGGAGTTGGTGATGGACAGGGAGGTCTAGCGTGCTGCAGTCCATGGGGTCGCAAAGAGTCATACACAACTGAGCAACTGAACTGAACTGAACTGAAGAGCTGCCTATATTCACAGCCTCTGATTCCTCACCTCTGACTTTCATGCAAACTCACTCTAATCAGGTTTTTATTCCCACTACTCCATGGAAACTATCCTTGTCCAGGTTGCCAAGGATCTCCAGGTTGCTGAGGTCCCCAGTCAAGTTTCAGCCTGCATTTCACTTGATATATCAGCAACATCACTCCCTGCTTCCTTGATAGGATATCTTTACTGATTTCCAGGATATTCCATGGTCTTGGATTTCCTCTTGTCTTACAAACCATCTTTTGTCATCTTCTAATGTCTTTTTACTGATCTCAGTTTTATGGCTTTAATACTACTCTCAAATGAACAATCCAGTGAAGACCCTGCTGGACTCTTAGTCTTCTTTATCCCATTGCCTACATCATCACATATCTGGCCATTAACAAACCCCCAGAACTTGACTTATCCATAGCCATACATACTGTCCCCTTCACAGTCTTCCCAGAGTTAGTTGATGGCAACACCTTTCTTCCAGTTCCTCTGTAGAATATGTCCTTTACCTGTAATGCTCTTCTCCTACTTATTTGGATGGCTTACTCTCATCTGCTTTGACAACACTATTTTTAAACTGTAGTCTTCTCTTTTTATACTTTCAGATTCCTCTTACATTGTCTTCCCCCCTCTGCTGTACTTATGACCTGCTAACTTACTCTATAATTGACATATTTATGATACTAATTACTTATTCTCTGTCTCATTCCACTAGAATACAAACTCCATGGAGGCAGGGAATTTTGTCTGATTACTTCTTGGATGTAACTTCGGTAATTAGAACATGTCTAGAACTTGGTGGATGTTCAAAAACATTCGTTGAATGAATGAATGATCTTTATTCTTGAGAAGCTTGCAGTCCGTTTGGGAAAATAAATTATATGTTGAAAAAAAGAATGTCTGCCAGGACCAGGCAGAATGTGCCAAGTGATAAGTGAGTAGGACCCAAAGTGCTAAGACATTGTCTTTTCTAAGGATTCAGAAGACTGGGCTCAATTTGAATAATTCATTCTGGAAGAAAATTGATCATAATCTCTGAAAGTGAAGATGGGAGTAAAACATTTTAGATGAGAGCAATTTAGGGCTTCAATGACACTGCATTTCTGAATTTAAAAGGAAGCTATTTGTTGCCAAGAAGAAATACAAAAAGAGTTCATTCCAACTGGAGGTCTCTTTCTTCTTTGTCTACAAAAGTGCAAAACAATGTCCCACTAATGGGCCTTTTGGTTAATGCATATGCAGTGGCTGTTACTAAGAGCTAGGGCTGGCTGCACAGAAGGAAAAAGAAGTCAGTCTGTAAGCCCCATTACAAATCAGATTTTTTTCAAGTCAGTCCATGGCAAAATAAAGAGGGAAGGGAATTAAATAGTTACCTAGAAACGAAAAAAAACTGAAGTGGGCCAAGGGAAAAGCTTTTAGTAAATGTGAAAAAAAATCATGCTGACATTGATGATGGGCCACTTAGAAGTGATTATTTCTAATGGAGCAAAGAAGGGCAGCGGGTGCTGTGAGGTGCAGGCTGGAGTCTCCTCAAAGAGACCCTTGGCTTCCCAACTGTCAATTTGTCTTAGGGCTGGAGCTGGCATCCCATTAATGCATCCTGCCCCTGCATCAGCTGTCCCTAAGCACATCCACTTAGGAGATGAAACAATTTTTGGTACAGCTTCTCTTTGTCTACTGAGTATTTTTTTCAGGGGGCAGTTGAAGGCTAAACTGAAAGAAAAATGGATAAAATTTATCTGTGCCCAAAGTCTCCCCTCCTGTCTTTTCCCTCTCATTGATGACCCCTCCAGTGCTTCAGGAACCAAGGGGACTGTAGGCTTTTTCTTCTTCTTCTAGCTAAAGAGAGGAAGACATATTTCTGGTCATTTATACTGACATCCTTACTAACTGGTTTCTAACATGTTTCTCCTGGTGGGATTATTGGTATATTAAGCCTTTTCTCCTCAGTTGTGATCTGAAAAATTCTGCCTTCCAAGGAAGGTTGAAGAGAATTTAAGTATCTGAATTCAGCTAAAAAAGGGGGCCCAACCTGCTTTCAGATTGCTTTGGTCAAAGGAAACAGTCTGGATCTCTCAGGAAGCCCTGTTGCAATTTTAACTGCAGGAGACTTACTTCCACAAGACTGAGGGATGTTAAACGGATTTTTTCTGGACTTGCTTGCTCTCACCTGAAGCCCTAAGGCATGGTCTCTGCTCAGACGTGATACTGAGGACCCCCTTGGCTGGCTATTTCCAGCTCTCTATACCATCTTCTTATGCAGGTGACAACACCCTTATGGCAGAAAGCAAAGAAGAACTAAAGAGCCTCTTAATGAAAGTGAAAGAGAGTGAAAAACTTGGCTTAAGACTCAGCATTCAGAAAACTAAGATCATGGCATCTGGTCCCATCACTTCATGGCAAATAGATGGGGAAACAGTGGAAACAGTGACAGACTTTATTTTCTTGGATCCCAAAATTACTGCATATGGTGACTGCAGCCATGAGATTAAAAGATGCTTGCTTCTTGGAGGAAAAGCTCTGACCAACCTGCTGCTAAGTCGCTTCAGTCGTGTCCAACTCTGTGCGACCCCATAGACAGCAGCCCACCAGGATCCCCCATCCCTGGGATTCTCCAGGCAAGAACACTGGAGTGCGTTGCTATTTCCTTCTCCAATGCATGAAAGTGAAAAGTGAAAGTGAAGTCACTCAGTCCTGTCCGACCCTCAGCGACCCCATGGACTGCAGCCTACCAGGCTCCTCCGTCCATGGGATTTTCCAGGCAAGAGTACTGGAGTAGGGTGCCATTGTCTTCCCCATGACCAACCTAGATGGCATATTAAAAAGCAGAGACATTACTTTGACAACAAAGGTCTGTCTAGTCAATGCTATGGTTTTTCCAGTACGGATGTGAGAGTTGGACTATAAAGAAAGATAAGCACCAAAGAATTGATGCTTTTTAACTGTGGTGTTGGAGAAGACTGTTGAGATTCCCTTGGACTGCAAGGAGATCCAACCAGTCCATCCTAAAGGAAATCAGTCTTGAATATTCATTGGAAGGACTGATGCTGAAGCTGAAACTCCCAATACTTTGGCCACCTAATGCGAAGAACTGACTCACTGGAAAAGACCCTGATGCTGGGAAAGATTGAAGGCAGGAGGAGAAGGGGACAACAGAAGATGAGATGGTTGGATGACATCACTGACTCAATGGACATGAGTTTGAGTAAACTCTGGGAGTTGGTGATGGACAGGGAGGCCTGGCATGCTGCAGTCCATGGGGTCGCAGAGTCGGACACAACTGAATGACTGAATTGAACTGAACTGATACCATCTACCTCCCACATAGTATAAACTCCTTTTCTTCCCTTTCTCGGCCAACTAGTGTCAGCTGTAAGTGATATAGGGCTGGTACTGTGGGTTTTATCTTTGACTATTTTAGCCTTGACTCTTGGCTGACACGTGGTCTGGTATCCTTGACCCTACCCTAAAGCATGGTGACTCCTGCCTTGTATATCGTAAATGTATTTGCTTGTTTGCTATAAACTTTAATTACCCAAAGTCATTATGGGGCAGATGTCCAGAGTGGTTTAGGAAGGAGACTCAGTTCTAACAATGTAGGAAAATATAGGCAGAAGCTTGAATGTGGATTGTACGTGTATGTGGACTAGGGTCAGCTATGAAATCCAGGGCTAATTATCAGCTAGTAAACATCTCCAATTTGTACCAGCTGTTGGTTACTGCTTGACGAAATTGGTTGTTAGACATTTTTAATATCACCTCAACCTACTGTGGCCCAGAGGCAAAATGGTAAAATGGCAAAGCATGAATTTAGATCCAACCAGACGTGAGTATTAATTAATGTGTGACCTTGGGCAAGCTACATAACTTATTTACACCTTCTATGAGCCCTGTGATTTCCCTATGTTGCCTGAAAGGATTAGACAAGATGACAGAAATAAAATATGTATCACAGTTTCTGGCACAATTATTCTTTTACTTGTTTGTTTATATTCCCAGACCTGACCTACTGTCGGGGGGAAATGAAAGTTGGGAAGAAGTTAGAAAGGAGCTTCTGGAAAGAGAATGATTCCAGCAATTATTTAGAATGTTTAGTCCCTTCTACAATTTCTCTAAAAATAAAAATGATTCTGAAGTATAGTTATTATTACCTCAAATAGCAAATACATAGGATCACATGGTTGATAATATTTATAGCATTGAACTCAAGTCTTAGTTTATCACATAAGTCTGTGTTTGCATTAAGGATATTGAACAGCATGGTGTATGGTATCTTGGCTCATAACTTTAAAAGAAACAACACTAAAAAATAGTTTTAAAGGCAATGCTCATATATATTTCTCAGTGTGTGTATATGTGCATGTATGAAATTTGGCTGCCCAGGTCTTAGTTGCATCACATAGGATCTTCCATCTTTGTTGTGGCGTACTGGATCTTTACTTTCAGCATATGAATTCTTAGTTGCAGCATATGGGATCTAATCTCCTGACCAGGGATTGAATCTGGGCCCCCCTGCATTGGCAGTGTGGAGTCTTAGCCACTGGACCACCAGAGAAGTCCCTAGAAATACTTTTGCTAATCGCAACTAGGGGGTGGGGAACTCTACTGACATCTAACAGGTAGAGGGCAGGGATGCTTCTAAACATTCTACCAGGTACAAGACAGCTCCCCACAACAAAGAATTATCTGGTCTCAATGTCAACAGTACCAAGGACAAGAAACTCTGGCCTCAGCAATGGATATTTGAGAATGGCACTTAGCACATCGCAGTGATGGGTAATTCCACCTTCTTCTTCTCATGCTGAATGCCTTCTGTCCTCATCCATAAGATGTGTATTCCAACCATTTAGGTAGATTTTCCATTATTTAACTTTACTTTGCCTGCCCTTTTATAATATGGCAGAGACTATTCATCTTAAGTTAAAAAAAAAAAAATGACTGAGTGAGTTGTTACAGGGGCATTATGCATCCCTTTTATAGTGACAGTCCTGGTCACTATCTAATCTTTATCTGCTGTAAAACAGAGATACTATATATCATTTACTCATCTCTGCTTATCTCCTATTTTTGTTTGTCTGACAAAAGTTTCTTGGTCACATAAAACAAAATCATGATTTAATGTACACATTCTATAGCCTTGGTGAAAACTTTCAGTTCAGTTCAGTTCAGTCACTCAGTCGCGTCTGACTCTTTGCGAACCCATGAATCGCAGCACGCCAGGCCTCCCTGTCCATCACCAACTCCCAGAGTTTACCCAAACTCATGTCCATCGAGTCAGTGATGCCATCCAGCCATCTCATCCTCTGTCGTCCCCTTCTCCTCCTGCCCCCAATCCCTCCCAGTCTCAGAGTCTTTTCCAATGAGTCAACTCTTCGCATGAGGTGGCCAAAGTATTGGAGTTTCAGCTTTAGCATCAGTCCTTCCAGTGAAAATTTTGGGTCCTCAAAAGTGTATACAGTACAACAGTTACAAAGATCATATTATTATTTCAGTTTAGTAATTTCTGGAGGTCTTAGTACTTCCCTGTCTGGAGAAAACTGTCTACATTGGAGCTTTGCCATGCAGAGATATTCAGAGTTAATTATGGACCCCAGATAGCTCAGTTGGTAAAGAATCTGCCTGCAATGCAGGAGACCCCAGTTCAGTTCCTGGGTCTGGAAGACCTCCTGGAGAAGGGATGGGCTACCCACTCCAGTATTCTTGGGCTTCCCTTGTGGCTCAGCTGGTAAAGAATCCGCCTGCAATGTGGGAGATCTGGGTTGGGAAGATCCCCTGGAGAAGGGAAAGGCTACCCTACCCACTCCAGTATTCTGGCCTGGAGAATTCCATGGACTGTATAGTCCATGGGGTCACAAAGAGTCAGACACGACTGAGTGACTTTCACTTATGGACCCCAGACTCCTATTTAGCTTCAGATGCCAAGTCCCTTCTCACATGCCAGTATGTACAGAAGTTTGTTTCTTTCATTGTCAGTCACCCCTCACTTGTGGTTCATTGATTTTTCCTTACTTGTGACTGTTGTGAGAAGGTAGGGAATTGTAATGAAGAACCTGAGTGCTGGGTTCAATACTTGGAATTCAGATCCCCAGTCTGACACTTAGTAGTATTTTACCTTAGAAAGTTTCTTAATGTCTTTATGACTCAGATTCCACACTTGAATTCATGGGAACAATAAAAGAGAGTTGTGAAAGTAGAAAATGAGGAATGTGTGCTAAGTACGCAGACCATAACACTCATGCAGCAAGTTCTCAATAGAAATTTTGTCATGATGATCAATATTGATATTTATCTCTCATGTGTCAGATCTTCCCTGTCTCTTCTCTGTGTTAATGGTGATGGAATAATTTCCCTTCTAAATGTCTCTGTTTCACTCCTTTCCATATATTCTTGGTTGAAGATTAGGAATTTTAAGATAGCACTGGCAGAGACAAAATGTAGCATGTTTAATTTCTCTCTGGCAAGAAATGTAATATATTTTGCTTACAAAGAATTTCAAAAGTCTTTCTCAATTTTCTATAGTGATATCTTTCACAAATCTTAAATGTAGGGGCAGAATATCTACAAAAACATTGTAGTTATTACAGAAAGCAGTTTGATATGTTATTCTTGTTTTGTTTTCTGTTTTCAATTTTTTTCTGGTATAACTAAAGTGAACTAAAGTACATATATATAAAGTATGAAATTTGATCAGTTTTGAATCAAGAAATCACAGCTACCATCAACATAAATATTTCCATCACCCATGAAGATTTCCTTATGCCCTTTTGTAACTATGTTTACTTTATACTTTTTCATATAAGGCCAGGAGGTAAGAACAAGAACAAGAGGTAAGAACAAGGAGGTAGATTTAAGCAAATCTTATTTTCTGAACTAGACATACAGAATTATAACTGAATTATGAAGAAAGTAACAAAAGCTTTTCCTTTGAAATCCAAGTGGGACATGGAGTTGTGTCACAATACAGATTCTTAGATCCCATGACTGTATAGTATTTACTCATTTGATCATTCAACAAATATACCTATAACCATCTACTAGGTTCTGTTCCATGTGAAGACACGGGGCTAAAGAAGATAAATTCCCTGGAAAGACTTATTGAGGAGAGAAGCAATAAACTAAAATCTTATGAGATGAGTAGGAAGTCCCACATTACTTTTTTTTAATGCAATTTGAAAAGAAGTGGCAACAACAGAAAAATACTGTTGAAAGCACTAAGTTGTGAGATGTCTTATCACAAAAAGAATTTGCAAATATCATTAATATGTAATAAGGCTTCCATAACAAAGCTGAATTTTTCATACTGGGCCCTAGTTTTAGGACAGACAGTGAAGAAGAAAAGCATGACCCATGTTTAAAATCAGTATATATTAATGCAATTTAAAAATACTGAATTATGTTCAAAATTCTTAGAGGGAAAATCAGACTAGTCAAGAGCAGTAAAGTTCAGGATGATTTATAGATAATGGTGCAAAAAAAATCAGCAATTTATCAAATCAGTTCTATAAAGAGAATTTTCAATAAATCAAGTTCATAATTTCTTAAAGGACAACATAAAATTTACTTGCTTAGGGAATGTATATAGTATGCTACTGTGCTCCAGTTTTCTTTGAAAATAGTTTATATCTTAAAGTTAATAGATATTTAAAATGTTTAATAAACAAACCTTCAGAAAGACAAAATAGCCCCTCTAGTATTTATTGTTGAGCTTACTATGTGACACTTATTTTACTCATATTGTCTCATGTGAATTCAAAACAACTCAGTTATGTATCATGTCTTCCATTTAAGGGAGAAATTGATGATAGCCAGTTGACACACTTGCAGACAAAAACCTACAGCTTTATGATGACAAGCTGGATCCTAATCTAACAGTTACTGACAGAAAAGCTAATCTCCTGGAAGGGAGACCAGTAGTATATAACTTTAGAAGAGTGAACATCTGTCACAACTAAGTTTATAATTGAAGTGATGAATTAAGCTTCTACATAATAACAAATATAGTTTAAGAGGTAAATACCAAAATAGTTAATGGCCCTTACCTCTTTTCGGTAAGATTGTGGTGGTGGATTTTGACTCTTTTTCCTTTTTTGCATATAATAAAGTCTTTCTGCAGTCAATATGTCTTATGTTTTCTAGTAGTCAGGATAAACCAAATGATTTTGTGATTAAAAAGAAAATCAGCACCTGAATCTCAGCAGCTTCACAACATGCAAGTTTACTCCTATCTCCTACAACTTGTCTAACATGGATTGGTAGGGTGGCTCGGTACATTGCATTTGCTCTAGGACCTCTGTGTGGACATTGCTATCATCATCATTATGGCATGGGGAAGAAAATGTTACAAACTGATCATTAAAGCCTCCTGTAAGAAATGATTCAGTATTCTTGCTCACATTTCACCACTTAAAGAAAATCACATGACTTTGCTTAGCTTCACAGTTTGTGAGAAAATGCAATTCTGATTTGTGCCTAAAACCAGAGCCAAGTACATTTGGTGAATAGTATTTAATAACTATAAAACTTAATAACTTTTAATGTTCTAAAATATATTACATAGTTTTTAAAAATCTACTTATTTAAAAATTAATTACACCAATTCTCCTGGAAAGTTTATTGACTATTAACCAACATTATGATGCTAAAACCAAGATTATTTCTAGTGTTGCTCCTGGGAAACTATTTACACCTCAAACCTGTCCAGTTATATTCAGTCATTTCAAGTTCCAGGGTTGGCTGTCTCCACAGGGTTACTTCTTAAATGGTTATTTGCTGAGGTCAGGGCATACTAGACTCTTCATGATCTTTTCTGACCTACTTGTTCTTATTCTTAGACATTCCTAGCTGACATACTCTCTGTTTCAAACACAGTAGACATGTCACCATGCTACAAATTCACCACACTCATTCACAGGTCTGTACCTTTGGAATTTCTTGTCCTACCTAACCTTCATATATCTTGAGACTCAATTTAAATGTCAACTATATTTACTATCTCTAACAAGCTGATCTCCTTGCTCTCACTTCCTGTTTTGTCATAATACTTTTTACGTGACATTTTTAGCACTTAACATACTGCCTTGTAATTTACTTTCAATACCAGATTTTAAATATTTGAAGAATAGGAAATGTTTTACTCACATTTGATTGTTCTTTGGCCAATAAAGGGCTTCATTAGAAATTAATTTATTTAATCAGTATGTATCATCAGTATAAAGTAAGTTTACAAAGAAAAAAATGACTTTAAAATAATAATTTCCTTCAACTATATCTTCAAATGAAGTATGATGTTATAGGAGCTAATGTAAAATGACTTCCCTCGATCTAACACTGAGAAGTGATGAAGAAGTTAGCCCAAATTAAAGAAGAATGGTGAAACTTAGCTGAACCACCACATGTACTGCTTTGAAATCTGAATCCATAAAGAGTCTGTGTTAGTTGACTGTCTATCAACTAGGCCAATATATTTAAAAATCAATGTGGTATCATCAACAAATATATTTTAATATAACTCAAATTTGCCTAGATTTAAATTTAGAAATTCCAAGTATATTATCCAAAGCAATCTACAGATTTAAAGCAATCCCTACCAACATCCCAATGGCATTTTTTTCAGGACTAGAAAATTCCTCCTAACATTCATTTGGAATCTCAAGAGATCAAAAATGGCTAAAACAATATAAAAAAAAATAAACCTAAATTGGAGATCTCACACTTCCTAATTTCAAAAGGTATTACAAAGCTACATAAATCAAAACAATATGGTAGTAGCACAAAGACAGACAAACGAAATAGAATAGAAAGGCTAGAAATAAATTCTCACATATATAGTCAAATGATTTTCAACAAGGATTCCAAGACCATTCAGTAGAGACAGGATTCTTCTAAACAATTAGTGTTAAGAAAATTGGATATCCACATGCAAAAGAAGAAAAGTGTATGGATCCTCACCTTATACAGCAGACAAAAACTAACTCAAAATGGAGAAAGATCTAAATTTAAGATGCAAAATTATAAAAACATAGGTAAAAAGCTCATAACATTTGGAGATTCGGCAATGATTTCTGGTATGTGATACAAAAGGCACATAAAACAAAAGCAAAAATAAATAAAACTACAAAATCAAAAACTTCTGTGTATCAAAGAATACAATAAACAGAGTTAAAAGTCAACCCATGAGTTGAGAGAAAATCTTTATAAATCATGTATCCAATGAGGGGGGTAATCTCCAGAATATATAAAGAACTCCTATAGCTCAATAACAAAATTTCAAACTATCTGATACAAAAATGGGCAACAAACTGAAATAGACATTTTTCCAAATAAAATATACAAAAAGCAAACAAGAATATGAAAAAAAAATGTACAACATAATTAACCATTCAGTTAAGTTCAGTCACTCAGTTGTGTCCAACTCTTTGTGACCCCATGGACTGAAACATGCAAGGCCTCCCTGACCAACACCAACTCCGGGAGTTTACTCAAATTCGTGTCCATTGAGTTGGTGATGCTATCCAACCATTTCATCCTCTGTTGTCCCCTTCTCCTCCTGCCTTCAATCTTTCCCAGCATCAGGGTCTTTTCAAATGAATCAGTTCTTCACATCAGATGGCCAAAGTATTAGAGTTTCAACTTCAGCATCAGTCCTTCCAATGAATATTTAGGACTGATTTCCTTTAGGATGGACTGGTTGGATCTCCTTGCAGTCCAAGGGAATCTCAAGAGTCTTCTCCAACACCACAGTTCAAAAGCATCAATTCTTCGGTGCTCAGCTTTCTTTATAGTCCAACTCTCACATCCATACATGACTACTGGAAAAACCAGTTTTGACTAGACAGACCTTTGTTGGTAAAGTAACATCTCTGCTTTTTAATATGCTCTCTAGGTTTGTCATAACTTTTCTTCCAAGGAGCAAGCATCTTTTAATTTCTTGGCTGCAGTTACCATCTGCAGTAATTTTGGAGCCCAAAAAAATAAAGTCAGCTACTGTTTCCACTGTTTCCCCATCCATTTGCCATGAAGTGATGGGACTGGATGCCATGATCTTAGTTTTCTGAATGTTGAGCTTTAAGCCAACTTTTTCACTAGGGAAATGTAAATCAAAACCACAATGAGATATCAATAAAATATTAGCTCATACCCAGCAGGATGACTACTATCAAAAACAAAAACAGAAAATAATGTGTTGGTAAGGATGTAGAGAAATTGAAACCTGCATTCACTGTTGGAAGGAATGTAAAATGGTGTATTCTCTATGGAAAACAGTAGGGTGTTTCCTCAAAAAATTAAACACAGACTAATCACCTTTTGTTATTCAGTCTCTAACCATATAATCTATTAATTCAACTTCTGTATATATAACCAAAAGAAGGGGTCTTGAAGAGATATTTATAGACTCATGTTCATAGAACATGTTATTATTCACCATAGCCAAATGAAAGAAGTAACTAGAGTATCCATTGACAGAAGAATGAATAAACAAAATATAGAAACCACGAATGATGGAATATGGAATACTATTCAGCCTTAAAAAAGGAAAGGCATTCTGCATACTGCAACATGAGTAAACCTCAAAGATACTATGCTAAGTGAAATATGCCACTCACAAAACTATAAAAAGTATATGATTCTACTTATATGTGGTATCCAGTGTAGTCAAATTCTTAGAAACAGAAAACATAATGTTGGCTGCCAGGGACTAAAGGGAGGGGATATGGGGTATTGTGACTTAATCAGTATAGAGTTTCAGTTTTGTAAGATGAAATTGTTTTGGAGATTGGTTTACAGCAATGTGAATATACATAATATTATTGAACTGTATTATTATAAATAGTTAAGATGGTAAACAGTATGTGTATTTTATCACAATTAAAAATTTTACAAGTTTTGACTACAATACTATGGTGTTACATATGTGTATTAAGAAAACTATAACTAAACATTGCACACATGTTTCAAGTCTGTCTCTAACAAACAACAGAGTTGCAAAAAATATTAGTTCTACAAAGTCTTGTAGAGCCTATCCTAATCTCCAAACCAGTGGCAATAAGTTACACAACAATAAACAGTATTGAGAAAAAATTAATATATACAACTATATAAATGATATCACATTTGGTCAATGCACATGTGAAATCTGTCCAATATAACTTAGATTTATTCCATTCTAACAACAACAACAAAAAACCCAGACTTTGAAGAATTATTGCTTTAACAGGCAGAGAAGATACCTGTGGTGGATTCATTTCGATGTTGGGCAAAACTAATACAATATTGTAAAGTTTAAAAATAAAAAAAGAAAAAAAAGAGAAAAAAAAAAAGAAAAATATTTTGTGTATCTCTCTTACCAACAGCCTCTGTAAATACTCTCTGATCTTTATATAAGGTAAGGACATAAAGAATTCTTTGTCAAAAGTGTAAAAGCTAAGATCTGGACAGTGTGTGAAAGGCCTTATAGATCTGGCTTCTTTAGATTCATGGGATTAGATATAGTAGACAAAGACAAAGCCTGAAGAACTATGAATATAGGTTAATAACACTGCATAGGAGTCAGTGACCAAAACTATCCCCAAGCAAAAGAAATGCAAGGCAAAGTGGTTGTTTGAGGAGGCCTTACAAATAGCTGAAAAAAGAAGAGAAGCAAAAGGCAAAGGAGAAAGGGAAAGAAATACCCAGCTGAATGCAGAGTTCCAGAGAAGAGCAAAGAGAGATTTTAAAAAAGCCTTATTAATATGAACAATGCAAGGAAATAGAGGAAGACAATAGAATGGGAAAGACTAGCAATCTCTTCAGGAAAATTAGATACCAAGGGAACATTTCTTGTAAGGATGAGCACAATCACAGAAATGGCAAGGACTTAACAGAAGCAGAAAAGATAAAGAAGTAGCAAGAATACTCAGAAGAACTATACGAAAAAGGAGTTAATAACCTGGATAATCATGATGGTGTGTTCCCTCACTTAGAGCCAGACATCCTGCAGTGTGAAATCAAGTGGGCCTTAGGAAGCATTATTACAAACAAAGCTAGCTGAGGTAATGGGATACAAGCTAAGCTATTTCAAATCCTAAAAGATGGTGCTGTGAGAGTGCTCCACCCAATATGCCAGCAAATTTGGAAAATTCAGCAGTGTCCATAGGACTGGAGAAGGTCAGTTTTCATTCCAATCTCAAAGAAAGGCAATGCCAAAGAATGTTCAAACTGCCATACAACTGCGTTCATTTCACGTGCTAGCAAGATAATGCTCAAAATCCTCCAAGATAGGCTTCAACAGTACATGAACTGAGAACTTCCAGATGTTCAAGCTGGATTTAGAAAAGGCAGAGGAACCAGGGATCAAATTGCCAACATTCACTGGATCACAGAAAAATAACAAGGAAGTTCCAATAAAACACCTACTTCTGCTTCTTTGACTATGCTAAAGCTTTTGACTGGTCTGGATTACAACAAATTGTGGAAAATTCTTAAAGAGATGGGAATACCGGACCACCTTACCCTCCACATGAGAAACCCATATATAGGTCAAGAAGCAACTGTTAAAACCATACATGGAAATATGGACTGGTTCAAAACTCTGAAAGAAGTATGTCATGGCTTTGTATTGTCACCCTGCTTATTCGACTTACATGCAGAGTACAATATGCAAAATGATGGGCTGAGTGATGCAGAAGTTGGAATCAGGAGTGCCGGAAGAAATAACAACCTCAGATATGCAGATGATATCACGCTAATGGCAGAAAGTGAAGAGGAACTAAAGAGCCTCTTGATGAGGGTGAAAGAGGAGAGTGAAAAAGCTGGCTTAAAACTCAACATTCAAAAACTGAAGATCATGGCACCAAGTCCCATCACTTCATGGCAAATAGATAGGAAATAAGTGGAAACAGTGACAGACTTCATTTTCCTGGGCTCCAAAATCACTTCAGCTGGTGACTGCATCCATGAAAGTAAAATATACTTGCACTTTGGAAGAAAAGCTACGACAAACCTAGACAGTGTATTCAAAAGCAAAGACATAACTTTGCCAACAAAGGTGCATATAGTCAAAGCTATGGTTTTTCCAGTTGTCATGTATGGATGTGAGAGTTGGACCATAAACAAGGCTGAGTGCCAAAGAATTTACCCTCTCAAATTCTATGAAGAAGATTCTTGAGAGTCCCTTGGACAGTAAAGACATCAAACCAGTCAATCCTAAAGGAAATCAACTCTGAATATTCACTGATGATAAAGCGGAAGCTCCAATACTTTGGCCACCTGATGGAAAGAGATGACTCATTGGAAAAGATACTGATGCTTGTAAAGATTGATGATAGGGGATGAAATGATTGAATGAAATGAGTTTGAGCAAACTCTTGAGAGACAGTTAAGGAGAGGGAAGCATGGCATGCAGCCGTCCATGGTGTCAGAGAGTCAGACATGACTTAGTGACTGAACAACAACATATAAATACAAATATCTTTTCTATATACTTCTTTCTGTCCCCAACTTTATTGAAATATAATTGACATATAACTTGGTATGAGTTTAAGCCATACAACATGATGACTTCATACATGTACACATTGTAAAACGATGATCATATTAGGGTCATTAATACCTCCATTACCTCTCAAATTTACCATTTTTTCTTTATGGGGGGGGTGGGTGGTGAAAACATTTAAGGTCTAACTCTTTTAACAACTTTCAAAAATATAATACACCATTGTGAAGATTAGTCATGATACTATACATTAGATCTCCAGAACATATTTTTCTTATACCTGGAAGTTTGTACACTTTTGCCAATATCTCCCCATTTTCCCTATCCCTCAACCCCTGGTAATTATCACTCTATGTTTGTCTGACTTTGGCTTCTTTAGATTCCACATGTAAATGAGATCATATAATATCCGTCTTTCTTTGACTTATTTTACTTATTATAGGGGCCTCAGGGTCCATCCATATTGTTGGAAATGTTAGCATTTTCCTCTCTCAGGGCTGAATAGTATCCATGTGTATATTATTCATACATACATATAGCTCAGACAGTAAAACGTCTGCCTACAATGCAGGAAACTTGGGTTCAATCCTTGGGTCAGGAAGATCCCCTGGAGAAGGAAATGGCAACCCACTCCAATATTCTTGCCTGGAAAATCCCATGAACTGAGGAGCCTGGTAGGCTACAGTCCATGGGACATGACTGAGCGACTTCACTTTCACTTTCATACATCTTTTTATCCATTTATCCTTAGACAAACACTTAGGTTGTTTTCATTTCTTGGCTACTGTGAATAATGCTACAATGAACAGCAGATATTTCTTTGAGATAATGGTTTCATTTTGGGGGGTAGATACCCAGAAGTAGGATTGCTGTATTATACAGTATTTTTATTTCAAGTTTTTTGAGGAACGACTGTACTGTTTCTTATAGCAGCTGTGCCAATTTATATTTCCACCAACAGTGCACAAGCATCTCTCTTCTCCAGATCCTCACCAACACTTATTATTTATTGTCAACAGATGTGAGGTGATATTTCACTGTGATTTTGATTTTAATTTCCCTGATTGTTAGTGATGTTGAGCATCTTTTCATGTAACCCTTGGTTATTTATTTGTCTCCTGTTCAGGCCCTCTCATCATTTTTAATTGAATTGTTTGTTTTTTTTTGCTATTGAGCATCAGGTTACTTCTTAATATATAATAGGTGGTGTTTCCTTTAAAAACAGATAAAAAACAAATTTTACAGATTATGCTTAAACATTGATCTAGTTCCTTGGCTGAGTTTCCAATGACATCTGATTGTATTTATAAGAAAAATATTGCATCATTTCCTTCGGTCTCTCAATATGCCAATAAGAGCTCCTTGACCTTCAACCACCCTTTAGAAAAGGGAATTATAACTTTCATTTCTCATTGTGTTGGAGAAAGCAATGGCAACCCACTCCAGTACTCTTGCCTGGAAACTCTCATGGAGGGAGGAGCCTGGTAGGCTACAGTCCATGGGGTCGCGAAGAGTTGGACATGACTGAGCGACTTTACTTTCACTTTTCACTTTCCTGAACTGGAGAAGGAAATGGCAACCCACTCCAGTGTTCTTGCCTGGAGAATCCTAGGGACAGGGGAGCCTGGTGGGCTGCCGTCTACGGGGTCGCACAGAGTCAGACACGACTGAAGCGACTTAGCAGCAGCATTTCTCATTGTGTAGTTATAGGGTAATTAACAAGTTAGTATTAAGCTTTCAAGGGCTGACTTAAGTTTCTTTCTTTAATGCCAACACTGTTATTGCAATTGGATAAAAGCATAAAAAGTTCATTGTGAAAATGGAACAGGAGATTTTTAAAAACTGCTTAATTGACAAATCATACTCATCAGTCCTGCAAATATCACTTTATACAAAATCTTTTTAAAATTAAATTAAAAAGCAAAACTATTTGTAAATTTTCTGAAATAGATATTATAAAATATTTTATCTATCAGTGCTTGATTATTTGAAATCATATTAATTTACACTTGAAAATTTTTATCATATTTATGTTACAATATCCTTCCTCCATATTACTTCATATTAATTCAAAGCCGTTTAAAATATTCCAAGGACAAACATATTTAGCAGAATTAAAACTACTCAATGTGGAAGTTCAGACAATGAATATATATTTTTAATAAGTGATTAATAATTTTTGTCAATATTAAATCACTACAAATCATTCTAGTTTTATTTAAAATTTTAAAATTTGTTTTTATCTACAAAATTATGACTTTGTTATACTGACAAATTTGACTTACTATCAATTATTTTTCAAAATATGATAATTTGCATAATATTCAAGATTAGATGGATCATGTTTCTTATGCTGATCCCAGCAGGATCACTTGGGTACTTATTAGGAAAAAACTCTCAGGCCACATCCCACACCTACTAAATCAAAAGCTGGGAGTAAAGCCAGCAAGTAGTGGTTTAGCACATTTCCCTAATGATTTTAATACACACTAAAGTTTGAGAATGACTAGACTAGGTTATGGTATAGGAAAAACTATCTCCCAAACCATAGCAATTTAACAGAACAAGATTTTATGTCACATAAAAGCAAGGTCTGCTATAGATCTAAATAATTTCCCAAGGCAGGTCTCTTTGATATTTTAGCTCAGTATTTTGAGATACTTCAAACAGTACAGGCAATTAAACGCTTCCACCCAGAAATGAGGAACACTCCTGCCCACTTTCCATCACCTAAAACAATCCATGTGGTCACACCTAAATCCAAGGATTAGGTGTGAGACTTCAATCTCTCTCTGTCTATAAGTAGAATTAGTCACATACTAATAAACATTAGTAATGCCTATCACAATTAGTTATGTGTCCTATTCCAATTGAAAGTCCTTGAGTACAACCCTAGAGTTACTGAGTAATAGCAGTTAGCCTAGAAATCTCTAGTTTTAACAGTAGCCCTGGAAATCCCATTACTTGATATCAATTAAATTTAAGAACCAGAGCTTTGGACTTTAATTTTAATATCTGTTATACAATAAATTTTCTTTTATCAAAAGGAAGATGACTGAGTTTATAGAAATGCAAGAACTTGTGATGAGTAAAATAATACCTTTGGTTATTATATGAAGGCAAGGAAAGGTGTATATTAGTTTTGCATCATCATTAGCTTCCACTAACCAAAGCTCTATGTATGACAGGATAGATTTAGTACATTTTTAATGCATTTATACAAAAAATTCATTTCTCAAGGTTCGTTTTATATCACTGAAATACAAACAGAGTGGACACTATGCCACCTCCAAATTGGAATAATTCTAAAATAATGATGCACAATTAGCCTGTGTAGAACTGGGGTGTGAACTCTTTTTTGCTTTTCAAAATGTTTGATTCTAGAGAACTTTGCCCCCAAATACAGTTTATATACCTTATATTTAAAACAAGATAAACATTTACAGAATGTTGAATAGGAAACAAAAAACTATTTCAGAAGGCAGTCATGTTCACCTGATGTACAATGAATATCATTGTTTTAACCCATTCAGGATCTCAATTTTTAAAAAGTATTTCTGATACAGAACCAATTTATTTTAAATCAAGTATCTGATAAACGATCTATTACACCTTGCAGAAGCGAATATGTCAAACTTACATTTTTTTCTTCTTTCCCTGAAGTCTTATTACAATTATAAATGAATCCTATCACTATTTTAAGGGTTAGTGCTATGGACCATGGGCTTCCCAGGTGACTTAGTGGTAAAGAATCTGCCTGCCAATGCAGGAGATGCAAGATGTGGGTTCGATCCCTGGGTCAGGAAGATCCCCTGGAGAAGGAAATGGCAGCCCACTCCAGTAGTCTGGCCTGGAGAATCCCATGGACAGAGGAGCCTTCCAGGCTACAGTCCATGGAGTCTCAAAGAGACACAACTGAGCAAATGAGACCACAACACAGCTCTGGGCCATAACCACTACTAACTAACTCATATACAAATAAGCTTGTATGTGGGAAAGTCTCTACAATGAGTTATCTTTAAATAAATAACTTACCACTGCTAAGACATATGGAACATGTCATAATGGAACATATACATATGTAGCCATATATGTACATAAACACATATACACACATTAAAAAATGACAGATGTCATAAAAATCTCCTTCAGTTTTCAGTTTCTGAAAACATCCTTCTCTAAACTAAAATTAAAAAAACAAACACACACAAAAAAACCCTGCTTTATTTAAAATTCTTTATCTCTTCTCCCTTGGTTATTTTTTTACCTTCTTGCTTTTTACCTGAAACACTCTTTCTTCAGACACTCCCATGACATATTTCCTCAGCTCATTCAAGCCCAAGCTCAAATTTCACTTTCTAAATATGATCTCCTCTGACAATGCAGCTTAACATTGCAATACTCCCTACATGCCTCCATTGCTTTATTTCTCTCCATAACACATCACATTTGATCCTATATACAGACATATTTTGTTATTATCACTCTACACTAGAATGCAAACTCCACAAGGCAAAGAAGTTTTGTCTGTTTTGTTCACTCTTGTGTCTCCAGTACCTAGAACAATAATGACACATAGTAAATGTTTGATAATTACTTGTGAACTAAATAAAGAAATAAATTATTTTTAAAAAATGAAGAAGTAAACAAATGATAAATTAAACATAAAATACATGGGTCATGTGAACATGTTGATAATTATACTACAAAATTGATGATGAACTATATTATCAACTAAACTCTTGCATCATATGCACAAAGAATAGAATTATGAACTCATGTCAGGAAAAGTTAGGGATGGTTACTTCACAAATTTACTTTGTAAGAATATTTTAAGGTACACCTGGAGGTGGTGAATAGATCACTGAAAGAGAAGAGCATAACAAGCCGAGAGAACAATTTGTGCACAGCAAAGAGATTTGACAGAACAGAGGATGATTGTTAAGGGTGAACTACAATTATTCAGGGAGAGCTGCAGCATAAGTGTGGAGAAAGGAAAGACCAGGGAAAGAAAATCAGAGGCATGAGAGTGCCAACGAGAAAGCCTTGCATGCCATGCTGTGGATCTAGAACTCATCTTGCCCAGAAAAGAGGAACCACCAAACAGCTTTATGCCTGGGCATGACAGCACCACACTGTCCTTTTTAAAAAGGCCATTTTGTCTGCATCAGAGATATGAACTTGAATAGAGGACAGAACATAGTCTAGGTGATTTAGAATAAGGATATTAACTAAGACAGCTGGTTGGGATGGAGGAAGAGGTAAATTTGAGAAATGTGAGATAAAAATGAGAGGTATTAAGTAATCAGTTAGAAATGAGGCTTGAGAGGACAAACAAGAATCTAGAACGACCACTAGGAATCTAGCTAGATGAAGACAGAAAACCAGGAGGAAAAGCAAGTTTGGGAATAAAGGCAATACGTTTGTTTTTGTTATGCTGGGTGAGATATCCACAAAAAGATGACCAATGGGTGACTGGATCTATGAGTAGGGCACTTGCCAGAAGCTATCAGAGGTGTCCAGTGGTGAGTCTATAGCATACAGGCAAAGAAAGACATGAGCCAGATGGAAGGCTTCAGGGAGAGCGAGGTAAACAAGTACAAAACAGGAACCTGGGAATAAAACCTTGAATGACATGAGCTTTTAAGGATCAGAGAAAGAAAAAAAAGAGTTTAAGAGTATGAGAATGGGAATAAATAGCTGAAAAGAAGCAGATAACAAGGAGAGAATGATGGCACAGAGGCCAAACTAGGAGAATTTTACTCTTCCACTAAAGAAAGGAGCAGTCAAAATTGTCAAATACATCAGAAAGATAATTTAAGTGCTATCTTTCTCCTACACAGAATAGAGAGAGAGACAGATAAGACCAGAAAAAGGCTAGGAGAAAAGTAACTACCAAGATGCTCATGCCAATATGTTCCAGATTTAAATATAGAAAACTGGCAGTGTTTGGCTATCACCAGGAAATTATTCTTATTTTATGTTATTCTTTTGTTTATTTTCTAATACTGGCAAATATTAATGATCATTGTAGACACTGTAGACATACATGTGTATTTACTCCACTATTGGCAGAAATATGAAATGTATGATGGTTATGGATTAGAAATTGTATACTTGTCTTTTAGAGTTGGCAGTACTTTAAAGATTTTAAAACTCAGAGAAAGAATTAGTTCTATGAACATGTTTTAAAATACTACCATGTAACCAAAGTTTAATAATAATATTCCAAATAATTTCAAGGCTTGCTTAAATAAAGCCTATATGCTTTATATAAAGCTTAAACAAAGAACCTATGTTCATACAGAACCAACTTGATGGAAGCAGTAATATGCCATGCTATGTAATCACCTATATCCAAATAATTAGGTTTAACTCATAATTGCTAATTGTATTTCCACTTGAAACTAAAGAACTTGAAGGCTCTGCACTTAGAACATATAACATATAGTCAATCATCTTAGGTTCAAATTATCCCGGTCCTTGAAATAAAATTAAATTTATTTGGTTATATGTTTTATAACAGGCTTCCCTGGAATTGTTATATTATTCAAAAGTTAGTAACTTCTAAAAACATATTCTTCACATTAGCATCTATTGAATAATTTTATTTATTCTATTTAAACAAAGATAGCCCCCAAAATAAAATAATTTTTACTGTTAATTGACTTCGTGCATGCATGCTGAGTCATTTCAGTCATGTCCAACTCTTTGTTCTCCAGGCAAGAATATGGGAGTGGATTGCCATGTCCTTCTCCAGGGGATATTCCTGACCCAGGTATTGAACTGCTGTCTCCTGCCTCTCCTGCATTACAGGTGGATTTCCACCCAGTGCACCACCTGGGAAGCCCCATTAATTGACTTCACATTTTTCTTAAACTAACTCTAATCACACACAGGAGTATCTAGAACATAGTCTATAAATAAAGTTCATTCAGGTCAATAAAGTTAGTAAAGAAATCATTTCTGCTTTTGCTTAGGATAAAGGTCCTGACCTTTATTTCTATACTCATATCATAAAATTAATGAAAGTTAAGTTTATTAATGTTAACATCTTAAAAATTTACTGATTTTCCTCAAAATTTACATTCTCTCTCCTAAATTATTTTCAGGTCTCTATGCGTCTTCATGACTGCCTACTCAGTAGCACAACTCTGAACTTTCTTGTACCATGACTCTGTTTTTCGTCAATTGTCTTCATTTCCTCCTATCACAAAGTAAAGTCCAAATGGAGAGCAGAGGAATGCCAATGGGAGCATTATATGCCCATACTAAACTTCTATTTTTCAAGATGGATTTCTGTCTCCAATATAACTGTATGATTCAAAGGTGCTTCAAGTTTAATGTGTTAAAAGTAAGACTTATTATACCTTTTCCCACATTTTTTTTTCTTGTTTTCCTCTTTTAGGTAAATGTGCCATTGATGAGTAGTCCAGACCAGAAATGAAGTGGTCATTCTTACCATCTCTCTCTCCATTCCTTCTCTGTGTACTTACATACTAAGTCCTACAATTTGTATCTCCTAAATCTTCCCAGAATTCTATTTCAATAGCCTTCCATCAAAAACTCTTTAATTGAGACTTATCTTTTTTTCAGCTTGACTAATTCAGAAATTCTCTTGCTTCTGGTCTTATCCTATTCCCCATATTATCTGAATAGCCCTAAAGCATTCTCCACACTGTAATCAGAGAAACTACCAAAAGAAGTTCTGACTATGTCATTCCTGTTCTTAAAATAAAATAGTAACAACAAAATGAACCAAATAAAAACATAATAACTATCATTATGTCACAATATTTAATAAAGTGAGTTCTGCACTTGATAGCATTGGGTCAAAAATCCAGATCTACCATTTACTTGGGCTTCCTTGGTGGCTCAGTCTTTAAAGAACCTGCCTGCAATGTGGGTTCAAACCTGGGTTCAATCCCTGGGTTGGGAAGATCCCCTGGAGGAAGGCATGGCAACCCACTCCAGTATTCTTGCCTGGAGAATCCCCATGGGCAAAGGAGACTGGTGGGCTACAGTCCATGGGGTTGCAGAGTAGGACATGACTGAGCAAGTAAGCATAACACAGCACCATTTACTTGCTGTGAAACCTTGGGCAGATTAATCTCAACTTTCTACATCCAAATATCCTCATATTTTAAAATGTAGGACTGACGATAATTTCTTTTTCTTATAGTTAGGAATAAACAGAACACAGCACATGGCATTTTTTTTTTTTTTTTTTTTCCCATGGCTGCCCACGTCTTTGGTTACCTCACAGACTTCTGTTTTTGCCCTGCGGCATGTGTGGGATTTTCATTCCCCGACCAGGGATCGAATCCATGTCCCCTGCATTGGAAGACAGATTTTCAACCCTGAACCATAAGGGAAGTCCTCAAGGCATTTCTACTGTTGACATTTTTAAGCTCCTGCTAGGCTACATGGGAGCTATAAAGCACTTTGCATACCTCACTAGTCATGACAACAATCCCTTGATGTATGCATCATCTTCAATTTACAAATGTTGTCAACTCATGTCTTTAAAATCAAGTAACTTGCTGAAAATCACACAACAGAACCAAGATTTCAATCCAAAGTCCAGTCTATGGATATTTCTCTCTCTGTGTCCTTTTTGATTGCCTCCAAAAGGTACTGACTGAGTGTCCATCCCTGAGGCACTCGATGTGGTTTGAAAAGCAGGTTCACATCAGGCAGACATGACTGATACTGCTATAACATGCAAACTCCAAAGTACAGTAGCTAGGAAAAAGCTCTTCTTGATTTCTCCTACATTGGCCTTGTATACATTCTCCCTCATTCTTCCTCATCTTCCTTTTCCTGATGATCCATGTAATGAAGTGCCTGCAATTCCCTGACAAACCAGCTTCCCAGGCATTCTCACATTTACACGTTACGCCCTTAAGCCCCTTCTCTAGTTGACGCATTTCTTCTTGTGCTTTATGATAATTTCAAAATTATCTCACCTTCTCCAAAATCTCCTCTGCCTTTAAAACCTTTAAATGCAGCTTTAAAAACTTCCACTCCCCTAAATTCTTTTATGTCTATATTCATCTCCTAAAATGTCACAATATTATTTTCTTGTCTCTATCTGCACTTGTTACACTATAATAGTATCCTGCTCACATGCTCTGTCTCCCCCTCACTCAACTCTGAGCACATAGAGACAAAGTTTTACCTATAATCCTGTCTCTCATGCTGAACACAGCATCTGTACCTGGTATACAGAAGATGCTTTATAATGATTGTTCAAATAAGTAAACAAGTAAATATATTTTAACTGCTGTTAACATATAAGCACAATTCATTCCAGATTACTTATAAAATTTTTGAAATGATAGGGGAAATCAGATCTATATATCTGAAAATTATTGTTGAATCTACTTATTCGATGGCAAAGTATTAAAAAGCTGTCAAACTGAGTCGACCTTGGAGAGATGACTTAATCCATTGGAGCTTCTTTGTCTAAACAATGGATATGATAATACCTTTTCATGCATTCATTCCTTAAATATTGATTCAAGTATTTCCATTAGCCAGGTAATACCTAGGTGCTAGTGATAGAATGGCGGGCAGCCTTAGATTCCAAGCTATTCAGATTTGTATTTGATCTAGTGGAAAATTCAGCCAAGAACAGTCATCTGTAATGTAATGATGTTCTCATGGGGAAGGGTCACAGGAGAACCACAATGCTATGGGAATGTATTGAGGGACACCTATTCCTGCTTGGGAGTTGGGGTCAGGACAGCCTTTCTTTGTGACATCTAAGTCAAATGGTGCAAATGAATGTGTGGGTGCAAATACACAAGTTCATGTGTGTGAGTGTTTACTGGGAAGGAGGAGCAGGAGTCAGAATGAGAGAAACAGGCGGACAGGACAGTATTTTTCAAAAACCAAAAGAAATTTAATAGCTCAATTTAAAAGACATAAGTGAAGGGTTTAGATTCAAGTTTACACTCAAATGTTGGAGAGCTACAGGAACTAGATCACATCAGGTCTTGTAAGACTTTCAAAAAAGCTTTGACTTTATCCTTAGACCAAGAGAAACTATTAATAGGATAATGAGTCAGAATTGCATTTTTAAAAATTACTTTTTACTAGATTAGCAGGAACATCAGTTAGGAGGCTGTTAGTAATAATCCAGATGAAATACTTTGACTTAAGAATTAGTTAGAAAGCATGAAAGAAATGAACAGATTTAAGAGTTATCAGAGGTATAGAATTAAATAACCATTAGAGGTTGATTGTGGGGCTGAAGAAAGGTTGGAATCAAGGCAGATGCTCAGGTTTCTACCTTGGGCTACTGGTGGGCAGAAGAGCCAACTACCAGAGGAAGCAAGGATAGTGAGCTGATAACCTATATCCCTAGAATTGTGCTGTTTTTATAGAATTGCTCTGAGGATTAAGTGTCATAATTTATGTACAATAACAGCTACCTCAATGCCTAGTGCATCATAGCTGTTTTCTGTAGTCATTTCAACTTCCTTCTTCCCTTTTCCAAAGTTGTACCAGTAATTTAGTAACAAAACTGGGACTAGAATCCCAGGCTTCTGTTTACCAGTTCAGAGTTCTTTGTTAATGGACTGCTGATCTATAAACAAAGATGAAACACAGGAATTTTAAAGCAAATATTCACAACTTATCTTGGAATTGCTTACAAGCTGAGAGCCATCCAACTTATTTTTAGTTTATATTTAAAATGAATCATATGTTCCAAAATGACTGACAGAAACACAGCTTTGTTTCTGAAGCCAATTCTCTTCCATCATTTTGGACATCATTCAGAGCTATAACAGACTTTCAGGGTGTTTAAAAGCATTCATCCATGACAACAACAAATGCTAATTATCATAAAAAATAAACAGCTCCTGTTAACATCGTTCTAAGAATTTCTCCTACTCCAGCACTATATTTCATCTATCATCCCATCTGTTTTGGGGGTGGGAACAAAGACTGGATGAAAGTATAATTATCATGTATCAAACTGGACAACACAACAAAATAGAAATGAATATAAATGGGAGGAAGAGCACACATAATAAATCTGGAAAGGGAAAAAAGAAACATAAATAAAATACACATTTCATGCTGCAATGAACAGCAGATATATAAGTCCATAATGAAGTTTGTAATGTTTATCTCATTGGGTATAAGGTGTATGTTCTCCCATTTCAGTTCACAGTCCTAGCTGTCATCAGATTTTCTCCCACATGATCAAATAGTCATCTTGTTCACTTGGGATGTTTACAGATTTTCTCTGTTGAGTTCTATTGTTAAAATTCCACCTTGAGACTTCTAAACATACCAAAACAAACAAAATAAGCCTACTTCTATATATTTATTAACACAGTTCAAAGAGAATCTTCTATGTATCTTTGATTCAGCTCTAGTCTCTAAAAAAACAAAAAATCAAGAATAGCAAAGTTCTCAAAAGTCTGTTAAATTAAAGGGAAGAGCACACATAATACAGAGGCTACAGAGGCAATTATTTCACTACAAATAATACTAAAAACATGAATAATTTCATGTTCTGAATTAGAAACTAGAAATTCAAGAAGGGCCAGGAGTTTGTTTCTTTTACTGGCATATACTCACACCTGGTATTGTCCCTGGCATGTAGCAGATGTTTAATCAAAATTTGTTGGATTAAATATTGCATAAAATGAAGCATTAACATGCTTTTTTTCCCCTCAGATGATTTTTAAGGATACCTATTCTATGAATAATCCTATAATGACTCTTAGCATTCATATTGAAATAATCAAAGACTTTTGGAATATGTAAGTATTGATATCAACTTAAAGTGTTAGCTGTGGTAAAGTTTCTTTTAAATAGTAACTAAATTTTTTAATAAGTTTAATCTCCAGGTCAAGTTTCCATTAAAAGTCTATATATCTGATTAACTGACTATATATATCTGTTTAAATTTGTCTCAATGAAGTAAATATTTAGAATAACACTCAACCAAAGGATCAATTATATATGAAACACTGCTTTGCCAGACTATGATGTGACCTTGATTACAAATCTCATTATCCCTTTTTTCAATCACTCAAGAACCACATATATGAAATAAAAATGTCAAACCCATACGCATACACACAGAATAGTAAGGAAAGGTGGTATATCATAAATATTTCAGACATTTGCCAACCCTCTTTCTACTATGAGGGGCTTTAAGATAATAAATAAGTATAAAATATCACATCTAACATACATATATATGTATTATATATGTGTGTATAGACCATGTGTATGTGCATGTGCATATGAGGATATATAATATTTAGTCAGAATTCACCTGCATTATAACAGGAAGAAAAGGAGAAGTAAATCAACAATGGATTCACAATGAATTTATATTCATATTTTGTATATCTCTATATATGACCATTCATAAACATAAGTGGAGCTTTCCAGGTGGCACTAGTGGTAAAGAGCCTGCCTAGTTTTGCCTGGCGAATCCCATGGATGGAGAAGCTTGGCAAGCTACAGTCGATAGGGCTGCACAGAGTTGGACACGACTGAAGTGACTTAGCACACATGTAAACATAAGTGGACCAATTTGCAACTGAGCTAGCCCTGGAACATCATGTTATACATGCTCAGAGAAACCATTCACATAGAACCTGCCATTCATAATTTGACATGTATAACTTTATCAATGACAGAAAATAATGATTTAGAATAAAACAATGCAATAGATTTAGTAACTCTATTTTATGCTAAAAACCACATCAAAGGTACTTAGGTTATTTTAGGAATTTAAGTGTTCTTTCTAAAGTTAAGTTTTAAATAAAAATTTTACTTTTTTAACTAACAAGTGCAAAATTACACTTGTGTGTGTGTGTGCACATGTGCTCTGTTGTGTCTGACTCTTTGTGACCCAGTGGACTGTAGCTGCCAGGATCCTCTGTCTACAGAATTTTCCAGGCAAGAATATTAGAATGGGTTTCCATCTCCTACTCCAGGGAATCTTCCTGACACAGGGATCACACCGCACCTCTTGTATCTTGTGTCTCCTGCTGTCTCCTGCACTGATGGGCAGATTCTTTACCACTGTGCCACCTGGGGAAAGCTCACAAAATTACACTATTAATGTATATTTAGACTTACTCTTTCTTATCCCATTTAAAAAAAAAAAACTTCAAATTATTTACATTGTTTCTCCAACCCTGTAACTCCCTGTAGACCAGTGATAAACATCTTAATGTGAAATTTCTTATCACTAGGTAATAAAATAGTATGCAGTTTCTTCACCAATATAACTTACAAGGAAATTATTACTTTATTTTACTTTTTACTTTCTTTGTATTTCTGAGACTTATTTTTATTTGACACTTCAAGATAACCATTCATGTAAAAATAACATGCATTACAACAGGAAAGCACAGACAACCTCTAGCCAGCAAATATTCATTTAAAGACACAAAAATAAATACTATGTAGTAAGCCCTTATGTATGCATATAAACAGTTCCCAAAACTCTAAGAATTTCAATGGGTATTTTAACATGCTATACAGATAGAAAGGTTATTATTTTTTATACACATTCTTTGCACATAAATAATTACAGAAAATGTTAAGGCAAAATTCTGAATTTCTTTATTTCTCTAGATTTCTTGATAAGCTTCAGTGACAGCTCATTATAAGGCTTCACTTTGGGAAAATACACTGAAACTGGTAGAAAAAAAATGTTTGAATAAATGTTTCAATGCGATATTTCATACTATCTCTATCCTTCATCCAACACTATAGTTCACAGTAATTAATCATTTCCACAACAAAAGTGCTTATTTTACACATACACAGGAAAAAAAATGTATGATTTAGTTGTTCTTTATTTGGATATATGAAATTAGTGTTTGATTACAAATGTTTTTCTATCCCTTAATTTTAAAACAAAAAACAATAACACAAAAAGAATCTCAAATGAGTTTCAGAAAATTATCTATATTTAAAGCATAGCCCCAAAGGCTACTGATTTTTTCTTACCAGTGCTGTCATCATAGACAACTGTGACAGTTTTCCACTTGAAGAACTGCACCAAGTCCAAAATGGCACGGCTGAGTGAAGAGAAGTCTGGGTAGAGACTGACATAGAAGGAATCTTTGTTGTCTGACACCTGGTGCTTCCAGCGGGTCTGGATGTGGGGAACCCCCAGAGCATTGCAGATAGACTGAACTGCATTTGCCGAAGAGCTGTGTGAAGGCCCGAAGATGGCAGCCACCCCAAGAGACAGCTGATCACAGGCTGCAGAGGAGACAGAAGTCTGTCAGTAATGAGAGGAGATGCCAGTGTGCCAACAGTACCACATTATCATTGTCCCAAAGGCATCATCCTGAAGGACGATTTGTTTGCCCTTAATATAACATCTACATCTAGCTGATTTTACATTTTGCCTAACTCCAAATATTCTCAGTCTGTTAGAAGGGAAATTCACCTACACACCTACAGCCTAATGTTCAAATATAATAACTCCACAAATAATGTCAAGGGAAGAGAAGGGGAAGGAGAAAGAGAGAGAATATTTTAGAATTTAAGGGGTGAATATTCATTTTGCAAAAATACTTCATATCCAGGGGATACTTCAGGGAAATACTTCAAATCAGGGGAATAACGTTCCTTCCCAAATTCTCTGGTCATCCTCTACAATTTCAAACTCTGAAACAGAATCCATGTATTTTTCATGGCCCATCTAAAAAGCTATGGATGGGCACATGGTTTAGTATCTGCAATATCTGATGATATAGGTCAAGCTGTGCATACAAATGCCCATACAAAACCTGACATGAGTCACAGAGGGTGAGTCCATAGGGATTAATCTCATTGAGTAGGAAGAACATCAAAGTATTTAATTAAATACAGAAATATCTAATCATCTTTATTTATTCGGCTTTTGGATACTGTAAGACTTTTATGATGTACTAAATTAGTTTTAAGTTTATATTTATGTGTAGAAAATTTTATTCACATAAATAATAATTATAGTAATTAAGAGACACATAAACAAATTAGAAGGTATTTAGACAGAAACAGCAAAACTGTGACAGGACTTTAAATTGTGTAAGGTATATTAAAGCAACTGGTAAGTCTGGGTCTAGAAAGTCAATAATTACTGGAAACATGAAACTCATCTTTAAATACATGAAGAATCTGATCTGTGAAAGAGGCTAAAATGTGTTTCTTTTGACTGGAAAAGGAGGAATTAGGGCAAATGTATAGAAGTGTCTCATGAATTCTGACACAACTTAAGAGAAGAAATGTTCAAATATGGAAGTCTGTTCCAAGAAGCAACAGTCTGTCTATCCCTGAAAATATGTAAGGATGACTAAAATATATAACAGATGACTATTGTTACTGGAATTTAGGGATCAATTAGATTTTCAGTCTTAATTCTTTCAAAATAATTTGTCATTCTACTGTGCAAAATTTACTGATTTTTCCTTCAGAGATTTTGCCACATAAAATGCAATTTGATGGATGGATTCTTAAGCACAGACATATTTAATAAATAAATTTTAGGAAAAAAACACATTTGTTTAATCTTTTTTCAAAAATTCAATTCGATATAAATATATAGTTTTTGAACACATATAGATTCTTACTTTTAAAGTAATAATCAGAATTCTGAATCAGTAGAAAGTTTGGAGCCTCAAGTTTTTCACTCACATAAATTTTAATTCACATACACTGAAAATAAAAGATCTTCCTTCTCTAGATTTTTGACAAGTCACAAATCAAGAAAAGTTAAAAACATTATTTTAGCTTATACAGAGCTTCTGAAGTGTGTTTCAAAGAAAAAATAGAGTTTTGGGGTATCAGAGGAGTCATTCAAAAGCAATATATGATTCAAATAATAATTCAAATTCTAATGCATCAGAGTTTATTGAGCAAAACAGTATTATCTATTAAAAATATAAGATCATTGATCAGTGAAAATTTAAACATTGAACATACATTCTTGGAAAAATAAATTTTAAAAAGTTTAACAATGTCCAAATGAATTGGTATTTTATAATAAATCATATCAGTATCACATATATTATTGAGGTCTCATAAGATTCAAAACTATATTAGATCTCTCCTTTTTATTAGTGGGCTTCTCTGGTAGCTCAGCTGGTAAAGAATCCGCCTACAATGCAGGAGACCGCGGTTTAATTCCTGGGTTGGGCAGATCTGCTGAAGAAGGGATTGGCTACCCACTCCAGTATTCTTGGGCTTCCCTGGTGGCTGAGATGGTAAAGAATCTGCCTCCAATGTGTTGGGAAGATCCCCTGGAGAAGGGAATGGGCTACCCACTTCAGTATTTTGGGATGAGAATTCCAGACACGACTGAGCGACTTTCACTTCATATTATCTCTTTACATATTGCTGTGCCACCCAAGCAGTCATAGGTCAACAAGCAAGTGCTTCCCAAGACAAGATCCACACCATGACATCCACCGTTTAAGTATCTCACAAAGAAAGTTATTCATACACTTATTTGAGCTTTTTTCAGCTTCAGGCAAAAGTCACTTCAGGAATTAGATTCCCAATGGATTTTTAATGAGTGAAAAATTTGTAAATATTTTTTAATATTCTAAAAACCAAATGAGTTTACCACCTCATAGTTTTGCTAAGATATTCCCAAGGTAGTAAGATGTTTGTTATCAGAACATTCTAGTCTACTTTTTTTTTATGTTGCTACTTTGAAGTCACCATTAGGAAATCTATTAATATTTTATTTATACTGTACTCATATTCCATATTCTTTGGTCTAAATTATTTCATTTGAGACAGAGCTTCTTCTTCCTAATGGAAATAATCATGAATGATGTCACTAATCAAATACTCTTGTCTTGCAGCTAATGACTTATTTTGCCATTATGATGACACATGTCGTATTTCACAATAACCTTTACCCCCTTTTTCAGCCTTCAAAACCTTTCATCACCCTGACATGGTTCTGAAATGTGGAAACTTATTTTTATTCATAAAGATATGAATTCAAAGGGCAGGCAGAACATAGGCTTTGATAAACACTAGTTAGCTGGGGGAAAAGAAGGATACTTTCATCTTAAGAAATATTATATCTTATCAACTTCTATTAATATTAATGAATTTAGAAGAACTCTGTACTGAGTTAGAATTATAAGTAATTATGTACATTTCTATCAATGTAAGGTAGCTAATAAAACAGTATTAGCATTACAGAATAGCAAGTACTGTCTTTTTTTGTGTGTGTGTGTAGCAAGTACTGTCTTAAAAATAAGAATTTAGAACAAACGCTAAGTCTACTCCTTTGAGAAAATCTACCTTATGGAATTTAATTTCATGAATGCTAACTATGCAAAAGAAAAGATCACCTACTTAGACAAAGTAAGCCAATGAAAACATCTCTCAAAACATATTTATTTCTAAACTGTTTGGTTAAAATAATGTCTTGACAGTAGTTTCTCTATTACTTTCTTTAATATATGTATTAAACTCATATCTCAGAAATTATATTTCTACTCATATTGAAAATACAGCTTTATAAAATAACAAATAATATTCATAAGGTATTTTTGTTATTTCTTCATGTAATCCAATTTTTATATCATTAGCCATTTATTCTCAGTTACAAAAAGAAATATCAAGTGGCTAAAAACTAGGCAACATAAATGAAAGATTGATCCAATTTTTCCAAATAAGTTTTAAAATTGGGCTGACATTTTTAAGTCACTTGGAACCATAGAACTTTCAAGACACTCAGTAAATTAAGACCACAGCAGTAAAGTAGAATTAACCCATAATGCAAATAAACATGTAAAATTGGATTGTAAACCTTGGTAAAATCCACTGATGGTATTTTTTTTATTTTAGTAGGTTCTTAAAATAGGAATAGTTTAGTAGTAAAACAAAAGGATTACTGGGGGAAAAGAAAACAACTTCACTAACCCAGATGTAACTACATTTCATGTTATAAGCAAATTCTTTCAGCAGGTAATCATATCACTTTACCCTTTCTGAAAAAAAAAATGTAAGTGCAGCTCAAAAAGAAATATTTGCATGAAAATATTTCTAGTGACTTATTAATTACTTTGTAGATTAAGAAATCTCTTAAGAGTAGCTAAAAATTTGAATTTCAGAAAACACACTATTAAATATGTATCACTTACCTTTCTTGGATGCTTCAAAACTGTCATAGAGGTTTATCTTCTGGGTGTCATAGGTTAGGGTGGTGTTGGGCAACAAGGTTCTGTTTCTGTTGATTGTATTCACAGCAAATCTGAATGCAAGTTCCTCAGCTCCCATTGGGCCAGATTCCACATATTCAAAAATACCACCTGGCAAAGAAAGGAAAAATCACACAGTTCTTACAAGATGGAGAAAATCTGTACTTTTTTTATCTGTACTTTTATGTATGTATTTGGGTACTTAATTTGTGTGAGTGTGTGAGAGTATATGTGATTTGTCTAAGAATGTGGAGTATGAATACTTCAAATATTCAAATAAAATTTTTAATTTATGCCCTTTAACATAAATTCACACTGGCAAAATTTCTTTGATACTGATATCAAAATTTTATATGATTTGAATACGATTTTGCCTTTTTATTTAGTAGTTGCTTCTTTTAGGGCCTAGGTATATATAGGTCCTGCATTAAGTACTGAACTCTTGAAGATCTGCACACAGTTCCAAAATGATCAGTCCTCTATACTGATACAAAGCTATAAGGTTAGCATTGGGAAAACTGTATTAAATTTGTCTCTGTTAATTCAGACATCTGAATTCCTTAGCACAATTTTTAATAGTTTTAAGTTTAATAATAACTTACCATGTTAAAAACCCAAAATACTTATTCACTTGCAAATTGCAGCATTTGACTTGCAAGAAAAAGAACAAAGTAGCATTTTCTATGTATTTTACTCTACATCCTGTTTCAGAAAAGACTTGACATTTTTGAAAGACAGCTCTCCCAAACCATGAAAATTCCTTAGGCAGTGAATAACACTGTAGCAAATAATTTTGGTCATAAAATGTGGAATATAATTTAACCATGTGTTCTTTCCATTTGGCACCTTCCACCAGCTGCATCTCAGACCAGTCCCCTCAGCTGTGTCCCAGCCTTGATATCCTCTTTCTCTCTCCAGTTGTGAGTGACCGGAGACCTTTGTCTCCAAGAGAATCTCTTCCTTGTTGGTTTGGTGAATGAAATGAAAGGGGGAGCACCTAATAGCTGACATCCTCCAACCTCTGTCTTTAGGAAACCAAAACATTAAAAATAATGAACATTTATTTTTCTCCCTTTCAAACTTCACACCATGTGCTCTCAGCACAGTCATTCACAAATAAACTCCCTTGAATAAGACATTTCCACAGCTTGCAATTCATCCCTCATCAAAAGTCTTTTGACACATGAATGTCAGGAGACATCAGCACACTACCTATTCTAAATGAGTAAGAAAGTCATGGTGTGGTAATAATTTCTCCAAATATGAGGAATTAGGACTCAGAAGATACCGCAGTGATTGGACAAATTTATATTCAGGAAGAATTGGAAATATTTCATTTTACAGCATATTAGTTGGAAATATATCGCTTATTTTTTCAACTAATTTGATGGTATGGTTACAGAACAGCCAACTTACTTATTGTGAAATTATACTCTGAATATGTTTTAAATCATGGTGGGTTATGCTAAGCAGAAGGATAATAAGTATTTATTGACATCCAAATACTTAATGGGTGTCAAGAACAAAATTAGATGTCATGTATGTGGAGAACAGTGGTATGAGCATGGACTCCAGAGCCAAACTGTTTTACATTCTGGCTCTGCCACTTGTCATCCCAGGCATAGTGGGCAGTTGCTTAAATCTTCAGTCTGAGTTTCTTCATCTCTAAAAAAAGAGATGATGATAGAGCTAGTACATAGAATTGTTAATAGAGAGCAAATTGTGTCATAACAAAGCACTTAGAATCAGTGATGACCATAGAGCAAACACTACATAAGTGTTTAAGATTTCACTGAGTTTTCAAAGCAATCCCAAGTAGTATAATTTTACAGAAAACAATCTTGTGACTAAAGATCATGCAGCTATCAAATGACAGAGGCAACATTAGAATCTGTTCATGCCTGACTTGAAAGCCCTTGCCTATTCCACTACAAATTAGTAATTTTCTTCAAAATTTCATTCAGGCAAAATACACAAAAATTCCTAATTCCTAAAACGTGAGATAAGATGACTTCACTAAAAATATGCAGTTAGAAATGTAAGATCATATATATGGAACATAAAAATAATTGAGTAATTGAAAAGTACTTAAGCTTAATTAGGAACACAGAATTGATTCCAGAAATGCAAACCTAAAGTCATTTAACAGCAAAAAAAAAAAAAAAAAAAAACTGAATCTTCTACTTTTCTCTGTTCAAATTTTAATTTGAATGTCATATAAGTGCAAAATGGGGGAAATCCCCTGGAGGAGAGCATGGCAACCCACTCCAGTATTCTTGCCTGGAGAATCCCATGGACAGAGAGGAGCCTGGCAGGTTACAGTCCATAGCGTCGCACAAAGTCAGATATGACTTAAGCAACTTAGCATGCATAAATAGAAAATAAGGATACAGAAATGGTCAGCACATGATGATAGCAGGTTACAACTTTCCTATCCTTCACCACTCTTCAAAATAACAATCTACTTTGAAAATTATGTGTCAGAGTCTTCTAATATTGAGACTACACCAACTCTGTGGCCCAAAATTTTGCTCCAGGTTTTATGTCCAAGAAAAACTGTATATCTATGTTCATCAAAATAAGAAGAAATGTTGTATGACATCTCTTATATGTGGAATCTAAATAGAAATGATACAAATGAACTTACAAGACAAGAAACAGACACACAGACTTTAAGAACAAGCTTATGGTTGCCAGAGGGAAGGATGGTGGGAAGGGATAGTTAGGGAGTTTGGGATGGACAGGTACACACTGCTATATTTAGAGTGGATAATCAACAAGGACCTACTATAGAGCACATGGAACTCTGCCCAATGTTATGCAGCAATCTGGATGGGAGGGGAGTTTGGGGGCTAATGGATACCTGAATTGGAGAAGGCAATGGCACCCCACTCCAGTACTCTTGCCTGGAAAATCCCATGGACAGAGGAGCCTGGTAGGCTGTAGTCCATGGGGTTGCTGAGGGTCTGACACTACTGAGCAACTTCACTTTCACTTTTCATGTTCATGCATTGGAGAAGGAAATGGCAACCCACTCCAGTGTTCTTGCCTGGAGAATCCCAAGAATGGAGGAGCCTGGTGGGCTGCCGTCTATGGGATCGCACAGAGTCGGACATGACTGAAGTGACTTAGTAGTAGTAGTAGTAGGATACATGAATTTGTATGACAGAGTCCTTTCATTGTTCACCTGACACTATCACAACATTGTTAATTGGCTATACCTCAATATAAAACAAAAAGTTCAAACACCTTAAAAAAAAAAAAAAGAAGAAGAAGAAAGAAAAACATGTACAAGAATATTCATAGTAGGGCTTCCCTGGGTAGATCAGCTGGTAAAGAATCTGCCTGCAGTGCAGGAGACCCTGGTTTGATTCCTGGGTTGGGAAGATCCCCTAGAGAAGGGATAGGCTATATACTCCAGTATTTGGGGGCTTCCCTAGTGGCTCAGATGGTAATGAAGCCACCTGCAATGTGGGAGACCTGGGTTTGATCCCGGGGTTAGGAAGATCCCCTGGAGGAACACATAGCAACCCACTACAGTATTCTTGCCTACAGAATCCCCATGGACAGAGGTACAAAACAATAAAAAACTGAAAGTTTAGGGGGAGAACACGATGGTGGAAAAAATAGGTGGATGTGGAGTACATCTCCCTTCATGGATACATCAGGAATACACCTTCAGACACAGAAGTGCATGCAGAACACCAGCTGAGAGTGGACAAGAGTACTTGACGAATGGAAAAGAATATATAGAACCACGCCATACTTGGTAGGATGAAGGCAGTAAGGGGAAAGCAGGAGTGTTAGTAGGACCAGACCTGTCCTCGGCAGATGAGGGAACTGAAGCAGGGGCCCAACCCCCAAGTCAGGGCAACTGTCTGAGTCAGAGGAGAAACATTTAAGGCTGAGAGTGAACAGCTGATCTGGAGCAGTCTAAATGGAATGAGAACAGACACTCCTTGCCACAGCCATACATACCGCAGGCAGGAATGTGGGTTTCCTGGAAGAGGCAGCAGCTGGGAACTGGAGTTTAGGGATTGTGGAGCAATCCCAGGGCGAGGGCTGCTGTTGACTGTAGAGAGATGGATTGAGGTGATGTGAGGGAGGAGATTGTGGTGGGAAACACCTGTAGAGCAAACCAGGTAGCCATGGAAGTAAGGCACTACTGCTGAGTCATGCAGCCATCACCATAGCCTCTCTCTTCACACACCAGCATCAGCAGCTGAATAGAGAGGCTGGCCCATCAAATGCCTTATGCACTGAACTACAGAGTAGGATCCCACCCAAGGTGCTCCTTTCAGTGACTGATGCGTGGAACTACGAGTAGGATCCCAACCAGGGTGCCCCCTTTAAATGCCTGTTGTGCCAAACAACAGAGAAGGACCCCAGGCAAGAGATCCCTCTAAGTGCCTGTATGGGCAGAGCCATGGAGAAAGACTGGCCAAAGAGGCCTTCTGATCGCCAGCTACAAGAGGCTCAAAAAAGGACTCTGATAGGGCCATAATTCCTGCTGCGGAGGCAGTCTGAGTCCTTGCACATTTGGTGCCACCAGGGTCCCTGCAAGCCAAGCAGCTGCACCATCTTCACACTCAACTCTCACTGGTCAGAGCTGCCACAGGCCAAAAAAAAAAAAGTCTTGTGTTTATGCTCACAAGGTCGCTTCAGTCCTGTCTCTTTGCAACCCTGTAGACTGTGGCCTGCCAGGCTTCTCTGTCAGAGAGGGGGGTTCTCCAGGCAAGAATACTGGAGCCATACCCTTGGCCAAATATTGGCCAAAACTGGTTGCCATACCCTTCTAGAGCGCTATATTTCCTGCTGCCCTAGCCGCCAACCCCCCTGAATACCTAGTGCTGCCAGAACCCCTGTGACCCAAGCAGCTGCACCACCTCCACACCTGGCCCTCACAGGGGCAAACCCAAGCCCTCCAGGGAAGCCTCAGGAGCTAAAGCCCATGGATGACACACATGTACAGGTGGAAATAAAACTACACTTGAAACCCAGGGGCAGTGTGGCTAAGGAAAAAGACCTAAAACCTTTCCACCAGCTGTACAAGCTGCAGATTAAATCCACACGATCAACTAAGAAGACTGTGTCCATGGAATATATAAAAGGCCATTGAGAGTGCCCACAAAAGAAAACGCACTAGCTCTGATAGCTGTGGACATTGGAGGCAAGAACACAGAGAGTAGGACCAGATTAGAATCTGAGCAGCCTCCACAGCAGGTCCAGAGATCAGCACAGTATTGGAGGGCATCCTAGGGAGGTAAGGTGAACTGTGATTCCTGGTATGGGAAAGGACTCTGACAGCAGTGATTCAAGAAAAACATTTATTATTCTTCTTTTTTGACTTGTTCTGTAGATTCTTTGGATTTTTTTTTTTCCTTTTTTACCCCTCTGTTGTAGTTGTCAATTTTATTGGCACTAAGAAATCCAATTAAACTTTTGAGCTTTTTTTTTTCTTCTTTTTCCTCAGACACATTTTTTTTTTTACTGTCATAAACCTCTACCTCTACATTGGGCTTTTGCAGTTCTGTGGAGTTTTCCTCTTTTTTTCATTTTCCTTTTTTTCATTTTTAATTTTTTAAGCCTATTATTATTTTTTCTACATTTATTCCTTTGTTTGCTTTTCCTTTCCCCTTACAGTTAATCTTTAATGTATATAAATCATCTTTATCTACCTCTATTTAACTTTGTATATATATTCTTTCTTTTCTTTCTCTCCTTTCCTCTTAACATATTGGTTAGTTTTAATTTCATTGCTTTATTCCCCACTTGGCACCTTGCTTTAGTTTTGTTATCCAGTTGTGCTTTACTTAGTTTTGTTCTGGTAGATATACTTTTTGCTTTTCTTTGTTTGTCAGGTGAATCTATTATACTTAATTTTTGTAGGACTATTTTGATTTTGATTATGGGTGTATATGTGTATATATGTGTATATACATATTCAGTCACAATTTCTACTGTTGTTATAAACCTCTGCCTTGACATTGGGCTTTTGCAGTTCTGTGGAGTTTCCCTCCCCCACCTTTTCTTTCTTCTTCCATTATGACTCTTTTCTCTTTTATATAATTTTAATTTTTAATTTTTAAACCTACTGTATTTTTTCCACACTTATTCCTACTACACTTACACTTATTGGTTTGCTTTTCCTACTGTTCTTTTCCCCTTGCAGTTAATCTTTCTTGTATATAAATCTTCTTCATCTACCTCTCTTTAACTTTGCATATCTATTCTTTCTTTCCTTTCCTTTCAACATATTTGTTAGTTTTCTTTTCATTGCTTTACTCCCCACTTGGCACCTTGCTTTAGTTTTATTTTCTAGTTTGTGCTTAAGTTAGTTTTGTTCTTAACTGGTAAATATAATTTTTTATTTCCTTTGTTTGCCAGACCAATCTACTGTATTTTATATGTGTTGGACTGTTTTCACTTTGTTCATGGGTATATATGTATATGTGTATATTCCATTATTTTAATTATTATTTTCCTGATTTTGTAACTTCCATTTGTCTGGGGTTCATCTTTGGTTTCTTGTTTTCAGATATTTGCTTTACTCTCCCTTAATGCCATAACAAACCACTTGTGGAATCTTCGTTCCTGACCCCAGAGATCAAACCCTGAGCCTTTGGAGTGAGAGCACTGAATCCTAGACTATCAGAGAACTAACCCTAGGGAGTATCAAATAGTGAGAACTCACACCAAGAAACCACTTGAATATAAGACCTGGGATCACCCAACCACCAATAGCACCCTGTGCAGGACGCCTCATCTAAACAACAAACAAAACAAAAATACAAACTCAGTCATCAGCAGACAGGAGAACACCTCACTCAGCCTTGCCCATCAGAGGAAAAACAAACAAACAAAAACTCAGCATAATCTAACCCTATAGGAAGCTCACACAAACCACTGATCAAACTTATGAGGGCAGAAACCAAAAGGAAGAAAGAATTCAACCTTCTTCAAGGAAATAATTCAACTTTCCTTGAAGCCTGAGAAAAGGGGACTTCAAACACAACACTTAAAAAAAAAGTCAGAGAAATACAGTACAAATGAAGAAATAAACTAGAAACACATACGTCCAAATAAATGAAGAGGAAATAGGAAAATTAGCTGAAAAAAGAATTGAGAATAATGATAGTAAAGATAATCAAAAACCTTGAAAGCAAAATGGAGACAATGCAATAATCAATTAACAATGACCTAGAAGAATTAAAGAATAAGCATACAGAGTAAACAACACAATTACTGAAATTAAAAATACTCTAGAAGGAATCAATAGCAGAATATCTGAGGCAGAAAAACAAATCAGTGAGCTGGAAGATAAAATGGTGGAAATAACTTCTGAGAACAGAATAAAGTAAAAAGAATGAAAAGAACTGAGGATAGGCTCAGAGACCTCTGGGACCATATTAAATGCACCAACATTCAAATTATAGCAGTTCCAGAAGAAGAAGAGAAAAAGAAAGGTATGAGAAAATTTTTGAAGAGATTATAGTTGAAAATTTCCCAACATGGAAAAGGAAATAGCCAATCAAATCCAAGAGGGACAAAGAGTCCCATACAGGATAAACCCGAGGAGAAACACACCAAGACATATACTAATCAAACAAAGACTAAACACAAAGAAAAAGAATATTAAAAGCATCAAGGGAGAAGCAACAAGTAACATACAAGGGAAACCCCACACACTTAAAAGCTGATCTTTCAACAGAAACTCTGCAAGCCAGAAGGGAATGGCAGGACATATTTAAAGTACTGAAAGGGAAAAATCTAAAACCAAGATTACTGTACCCAGCAAGGATCTCATTAAAAATTGATGGAGAAATAAAAAACTTTTAAGACAAGCAAAAGTTAAGAGAATTCAGTACCACCAAACCAGCTTTACAACAAATGTTAAAATGGACTTATAGAAAAAAGATCTATAAAATCAATACCAAACAACTAGAAAATGACAATATGAACATATATATTAATAATTACTTTCAATGTAAATGTACTATATGCTTCAACCAAAAGACACAGAGTGGTTGAATGGACACAAAAACAAGACCCATATATATGTTGTCTACAAGAAACCCACATCAGACCTAAAGACACATATAGATTGAAATTGAGAGGATGGAAAAATATATTTCATGCAAATGGGAAGCAAAAGAAAGATGGAGTAGCAATCATATCAGACAAAACAGATCTTAAAATAAAGAAGTTTACAAGAGATAAGGAAGGACACTACATAATTATCAAGGGATCAATCCAAGAGGAAGACATAACCATTGTAAATATTTATGCACCCAACATAGGAGCACCTCAATACATAAGACAAACAGTAACAGACATAAAAGGAGAAATTGACAGTAACACAATAATAGTAGGAGACTTTAACACCTCACTCATGCCAATGGACAGTTTGTGAAAACAGAAACTTAATAAGGAAACACAAGTCTTAAAGGATATATTAGGAGAGATGGATCTCACTGATAACTTCAGGACGTTCCACCCAGATGGAGAAGAACACATGTTCTTCTCAAGTGTGCATGAAACATTCTCCAGGATCGAGCACATCTTGGGTCATAAATCAAACCTCAGTAAATTTAAGAAAACTGAAATTGTATCAAGCATATTCTTCGACCACAACACTATGAGACTAGATATCAATTACAAGAAAAAAACTGTAAGAAACACAAACACATGAAAATAAAACAATGTGGTTCTAAATAACAAACAGGTTACTGAAGAAATCAAAAGGGATATCAAAAGATTTCTAGAAACAAATGACAAGGAAAACATGACAACTCAAAACCGATGGGATGCAGCCAAAGCAGTTTTAAGAGAATATTTTATAGAAACTCAATCCTACCTCAAGAAACAACATGTTTCCCTTGTAGCTTGGTTGATAAAGAGTCCTTCTACAATGTAGGAGACCTGGGATCAATTCCTGGGTTGGGAAGATCCCCTGGAGAAGGAAATGGCAACCTATTCCAGTATTCTTGCCTGAAGAATCCCATGGACTATAGCCTGCCAGTCTCCTCTGTCCATGGGATCACATGAGTCAGACATGACTTAGTGACTCAAGAAACACAACCTCAAGAAACAATAAAAACATCAAATAGATCAACTAACTTTACAGCTAAAGTAACTGGAAAAAGAAGAAGAAGAAGAAGAAAAAAAAAAAAACTAATTAGTACAAGGTAAGAAATCATAAAGGTCTAAGCGGAAATAAAGGAAGGAAACAATAGTAAGATTAATAAAACTAAAAGCTGGTTCTTTGAGAAGATAAACAAAATTGACAGGCCTTGAGCCAGACTTATCAAGAAAAAAAGAGAGAAGAATCAAGTCAACAAAATTAGAAATGAAAAAGGAGAGGTTACAACAGACAATGCAGAAATACAAGATTATAAGAGAATATTATGCACAACCATATGGCAATAAAATAGATAACCTGGAAGAAATGGACAGATTCCTAGATAAGTTCAATCTTCCAAGACTGAACCAGGAAAAAATAGATATTATGAGCAACCCAATTACAAGCACTGAAATTGAAGCTCTGATCAAAAATCTCCCCAAAAAACAAAAGCCCAGGACAAGATGGCTTCACAGGAGAATTCTATCAAACATTTAGAGAAGATATCATGCCTATTCTCCTAAAACTCTTTCAAAAAATTTCAGAGGAAGGAACACTTGCAAATTTATTCTGTGAGGTCACCATTACCCTGATACCAAAAGCAGACAAAGACAAAACAAAAAGAGAAAATTACAGGTCAGTATGACTGATGAACATAGATGCAAAGATCCTCAACAAAATTTTAGCAAACAGAATTCAGCAAAACATCAAAAAGTTCATACACCATAATCAAGGTGGGTTTATTACAGGGATGCAAGGATTCTTCATTCGAAAAGAGCCTGATGCTGGGAAAGATTGAAGGCAGGAGGAGAAGGGGATGACAGAGGATAAGATGTTTGGATGGCATCACCGACTCAATGGACATGAGTTTGGGTAAACTTTGGCAGTTGGTGACAGACAGGGAGGCCTCACATGCTGCGGTCCATTAGCAAAGAGTCAGACACAACTGAGTGACTGAACTGACCTGAAGGATTCTTCAATCAATGTGATACACTGTAATAAACAAATTGAAAGATAAAAACCATGTGATAATCTCAATAGATGCAGAAAAAGCTTTTGACAAAATTCAGCGCCTACTTATGATTAAAACTTTTCCAAAAAATGGTCATAGAGGGAACTTACCTCAACATAGTAAAGGCCATATATGACAAGCCTACAGCAAACATTATTCTCAATGGTGAAAAACTGAAAGTATTACCCATAAGATCAGGAATAAGACAAGGGTGTCCACTTTCACCACTATTATTCAACATAGTTCTGGAAGTCCTAGCTACAGCAATCAGATAAGAAAAGAAATAAAAGGAATCCAGATCAGAAATGAAGATGTACAGCTCTCACTGTTTGCAGATGACATAATACTGTACATAGAAAATCCTAAAGATGGTATCAGAAAATTACTAGAGCTAATCAGTGAATTTAGCAAGGTTGGGGAATATAAAATCAATACACAGAAATCACTTGCATTTCTATATACTAACAATGAAAAATCAGAAAGAGAAATTAAGGAACCAATCCCATTCACCATTGCAACAAAAAGAATTAAATATCTAGGAATAAACTTACCTAAGGAGACAAAAGAATTGTACACATAAAATGATAAGACACTAATGAAAGAAATCAAAGATGACATAAACAGATAGAGAGATATTCCATGTTCCTAGGTATAAAGAATCAATATTGTGAAAATGACTATACTACCAAATGCAATCCACAGATTCAATGAGTTCCCTATCAAATTACCAATGGTGTTTTTCACAGAACTAGAGCAAAAAATTTCACAATTTGTATGGAAACACAAAAGACCCCAAATAGCCAAAGTGGTCTTGAGAAAGAAGAATGGAGCTGGAGGAATAAAGCTTCCTGAATTCATATTATACTACAAAGCTACAGTCATCAAGACAGTATGGTACTGGCAGAAAAACAGAAATATAGACCAGTGGAACAAGATAGAAAGCCCAGAAATAAACCCATGCACCTTTGGGTACCTTATATTTTGCAAAGGAGGCAAGAATAGACAATGGGACAAAGACAGCCTCTTCAATAAATGGTGCTGGGAAAACTGGACAGCTACATGTAAAAGAATGAAATTAGAACTTTCCTAACCCCATACACAAAGATAAACTCAAAATGTATTAAATACCTAAATATAAGACCACAAACTACAAAACTCTTAGAGGAAAACATAGGCAGAACACTTAATGACATAAATCAAAGCAAAATCCTCTCTGACCCACCTCTAGAGTAATGAAAATTAAAAAAAAAAAAAAAAAGGAAGCAAGTGGGACCTGATTAAACTTAAAAGCTTTTGCACAGAAAAGGAAACTATAAACATGGTGAACATACAATCCTCAGAATAGGAGAAAATAATAGCAAATGAAATAACTGACAAAGGATTAATTTCCAAAATATACAAGAAGCACATACAACTCAATTCCAGAAAAACAAACAACCCAATCAAAAAGTGGGAAAAAGACCTAAACAGACAGTTCTCCAAAGACATACAGATGGCTAACAAACACATGAAAAGATGCTCAACATTGTTCATTATTAGAGAAATGCAAATCAAAACTACAATGAGATATCACATCACACAGGTCAAAATGGCCATCATCAAAAAGTCTACAAACAATAATGCTGGAAAGGGTGTGGAGAAAAGGGTTATACTCTTGCACTGTTGATGGGAATGTGAATTGATACAGCCACTATGGAAGACAGTATGGAGATTCCTTAAAAAACTAGGAATAAAACCACCATATGACCCAGCAATCCCACTCCTAGGCATATACCCTGAGAAAAACAAAACTGAAATAGACACATGTATCCCATTGTTCATTGCAGCACTATTTACAATAGCTAGAGCATGGAAGCAACCTACATGTCCATTGAGAGATGAATGGTTAAAGAAGGGGTTGTATATATATGCAATAGAATATTACTCAGCCATAAAAAGCAATGATTTGAGTAAGTTCTGATGAGGTAGATAAACCTAGAACCTATTATACAGAGTAACATAAGTCAGAAAGAGAAAGATAAATACTATATTGTAACACATATATACAGAATCTAGAAAAATGGTACTGAAGAATTTATCTACAAGGCAACAATGGAGAAACAGACAGAGAATAGACTTACGGACATGGGGAGAAGGGAAGAGATGGTGAGATGTATGGATAAATTAACATGAAAGCTTACATTACCATATGTTAAATAGATAGCCAATGGCAATTTGCTGTATGGATTAGGTAACTCAAACAAGGGCTTTGTATCAACCTAGAGGGGTCGGATGGGAGGGAGATGGGAGAGAGGTTCCCCTCCCTTCCCCAAAAGGGAGGGGATATATGTATACCCATGGCTGATTCATGTTGAGGTTTGACAGAAAACAGCAAAATTCTGTAAAGCAATTATCCTTCAATAAAAAATAAATAAATTTTTTAAAAAGTTTAAACAGTAGAAAAAAATATGTATAAGAATATTCATAGCAGCATGGATAAATGCATCAGTGAACAACTACATTCAACACCAGGAGATGAATCTCATGATCAAAGTGCTGAAAGGAGTTATCAAGCACAAGAGAATATTGCTGTATGATTTAATTCTTTTAAAAGTTCAAAAAATGGTGGTGGGGGTTAGGTACAGGAAGAGGGTATGATGTGCTTCTGGGTGCTAGGGATATTCTGTTTCTTATCCTAGGTTCTTGGATATATATTATTAAGACTTAATGCTATGATTTCTGTAGGTTGACATGCATAGATCATTGTTGAATAAAATTTTATGTTAAAAAGCAATTGCATAAAAGTGTGAAGACTCTTCTAAGTTTGATAACACAGGCAGTAAAAATAAGGGCAATATTGTTGACTATAACTTGAATATTTGAAAAAATTCATAATAAAACTAATAAAAATGATTAAAAGAAAATTAAGAAAATACATCAAAGTTTGTTAAACCAAATACAAACACAGCATATGCAAAAGGGTTGGTATCCTCAATATAAAATAATAACAACTAAAAAATATAATTACACCAAAGGAAAAATTGGCAAGGAGTATGAATAGATAGTAAATATTACATAAAAATATTCAATGAGTACACAATGTTCAAAATGTTCAAAAACAGAGAAAAAGAAAGGTTAAAGCAATGAGATGGAATTTTTACAGGTCAAAATTACTGAGGTATAATTAAAAAGTACAGTCAAAAGAAAGCTAAACTGTTACAAACTTTCTTGAAAACTATTTTTTAGTTTATCAAGCTTTAAAAATACCTACTTGAATCTGCTAATTCTATTAATAGGATACAACCTTAAGGAAAATGTGGGGGGTTTATCAGCGAAGAGTTGACTCATTGGAAAAGACTCTGATGCTGGGAGGGATTGGGGGCAGGAGGAGAAGGGGACAACAGAGGATGAGATGGCTGGATGGCATCACTGACTCGATGGACGTGAGTCTGAGTGAACTCCGGGAGTTGGTGATGGACAGGGAGGCCTGGCGTGATGCGATTCATGGGGTCGCAAAGAGTCGGACACAACTGAGCGACTGATCTGATCTTATCTAGCAGCAAGAGTACTCATTTTGTTCATAAGAATAATATTAGAAGCATTCTAAGTATCCAATGGGACCAAATTGTTTTCATAAATATGGTACATATAATTAATAAAATACTATGCATTTGGCCATTTTACTCTATAGCAAGTATCTGATGACAAAAATGTTTTATAAGAATGGAGATTCCTTAAAACACTGGAAATAGAACTGCCTTATGACCTAGCAATCCCAGTGCTGGGCATACACACCAAGGAAACCAGAACTTAAAGAGACACATGTACCCCAATGTTCATCGCAGCACTGTTTATAATAGCCAGGACATGGAAGCAACCTACATGTCCCTCAGCAGATGAATGGATAAGAAAGCTGTGGTACATATACACAAAGGAGTATTACTCAGCCATTAAAAATACATTTGAATCAGTTCTAATGAGGTGGATGAAACAGGAGCCTATTATACAGAGTGAAGTAAGCCAGAAAGAAAAACACCAATACAGTATACTGCTGCTGCTGCTGCTAAGTCGCTTCAGTCGTGTCCGACTCTGTGCGACCCCACAGACAGAAGCCCATCAGGCTCCCCCATCCCTGGGATTCTCCAGGCAAGAACACTGGAGTGGGTTGCCATTTCCTTCTCCAATGCATGAAAGTGAAAAGTGAAAGGGAAGTCGCTCAGTCGTTTCCGACCCTCAGCGACCCCATAGACTGCAGCCCACCAGGCTCCTCCATCCATGGGATTTTCCAGGCAAAAGTACTGGAGTGGGGTGCCATTGCCTTCTCCGTACAGTATACTAATGCATATATATGGAATTTAGAAAGATGGTAACAATAACCCTGTATATGAGACAGTAAAAGAGACACAGAGTCTTTTGGACTCTGTGGGAGAGCGCGAGGGTGGGATGATTTGGGAGAATGGCACTGAAACATGTATAATATGATATGTGAAACAAATCGCCAGTCCAGGTTCGATGCATGATACAGGATGCTCGGGGCTGGTGCACTGGGATGACCCAGAGGGATGGTATGGGGAGGGAGGTGGGAGGGGGGTTCAGGATGAAGAACACATGTACACCCATGGTGGATTAATGTTGATGTATGGCAAAACCAATACAATATTGTAAAGTAATTAGCCTCCAATTAAAATAAATAAATTTATATTAAAAAATTACAATTTGCACTTACATTTAACAGAGTATTAGTGTGGTTTATTTTAAACGATAGACACTTGATTAATTTTCGTCTTTGTGTACATTTTAAATAGTTAACAATAAACCTGTGTTAATCTTACAATTTTTAAAAAAAGTGGATAAAATACATTTAAAAATGAAGCTGTAATATTAAATGGCAGCAGAAAACATAACAATAACGAGAGATAGTATGAAATTTCAGGACATTTATGTATTTGTTATTTTTCTAATGAGAAAGACAATATATTTATGTGATGGGGGAAGAGCCAAAACAAAAAGAAAGTTAAAAGGCAGAGAAGAGAGGGAACTGATGAAGTAGGTAGCTCAGGAGCAAAAGAGGATCAAATTCAAAGTATGGGAAGTAGGCTAGGCCTTGGATAAAAGAAACCTTACTTACTCAAGCACAAGGCAATTCTCTGTAATCTGCTGATGCAGAGTTGAGCAACGAATTGAAAAATTAAATATTTTATTTATTTTCTTTATGAAGTAAAAAATAGAAGTTTACAAATTTGATTCTCTGTGGAAGAAATCAGTTATTTTTATTCTAAAAGTATATCTTTGATCTTAAAACTTGCTAACAAGAAATTGAAAGGTGAAATATTTTCTCCATCTGTTCCTAGACATACAAAAGGGCAATTTTTCACATGATCTGAACAGGGCCTTTTCTCTTACCATGCAAAATAATATCCACCTTGTGCTATGCACCAGCTATAAAAGATGCTTGGTCCTGGACTTATTCTTTTTATTATGAAGTATAAGAATTATAGGCAGCATTTCATAACCATGTGGTAATGAAGACAGAATTGCTACCCTAAGGAGTTCACAGAAAAGTATTTGGTGAATAAAATACATTCCACGGTAATAAAGAACATAGAAGAACTATAAGATCCTGAAGCAGCATCTTAGCAATCTGTAATTAAGTGCTTTCCACAGACTTGTACCAAGATTCACACAGTTTCATGAACCTAGAGACCACTATTTTATCACAATCAAATTCCCTATTCCTTTTTTCACTGTTTTCTTATACTTATGTTCGGCTTTCTGAAATTAAAAAAAAAATCTAAGATAATCATTCTCGTGGTTTTGTTTTTGTTTGGTTTAATTATTTTGTTTGCTTGTATTAATTTAGGAAAGGCTGCTGCTGCTGCTACTAAGTCACTTCAGTCATGTCCTACTCTGTGCGACCCCATAGATGGCAGCCCGCCAGGCTCCCCTGTCCCTGGGATTCTCCAGGCAAGAACACTGGAGTGGGTTGCCATTTCCTTCTCCAATGCATAAAAGTGAAAAGTGAAAGGGAAGTCGCTCAGTCGTGTCCGACTCTTAGCAACCCCATGGACTGCAGCCTACCAGGCTCCTCCATACATGGGATTTTCCAGACAAGAGTACTGGAGTGTGTTGCCATTGCCTTCTCTGTTAGGAAAGGCTATCACATCTCAAATAACCTCAGCATCAAACAGTATGTGTGTTAGTCGTTCAGTTGTGTCCAACTTTTGTGACCCCATGGACAGTAGCCTGCCAGGCTCATCTGTCCATGGAATTTTCCAGGCAAGAATACTCAAGTGGGTTTCCATTCCCTTCTCAGAGGATCTTCCTGTCTCACGGATTGAACCTGGGTCTCCTGCATGGCAGGCGGACTCTTTACTGCTGAGCCACTAGGGAAACCACAATCACAGAAAACTAACCAAACTGGTCACATGGATCATGCTGTCGTCTAACTCAATGAAACTATGAGCCATGCTATGTAGGGCCACCCAAGACGGATGGGTTGTGATGGAGAGTTCTGACAAAACATGGTCCACTGGAGAAGGGAATGGCAAACCACTTCAGTATTCTTTCCTTGAGAATCCCATGAACAGTATGAAAAGGCAAAAAGATAGGACACTGAAAGACGAACTCCCCAGGTTGGTAGGTGCCCAATATGCTACTGGAGAAGGATGGAGAAATAATTCCAGAAAGAATGAATAGATAGAGCCAAAGTGAAAACAATGCCCAGTTGTGGATGTGACTGGTGATGGAAGTAAAATCCGATGCTGTAAGGAACAATATTGCATAGGAACCTGGAATGTTAGGTCCATGAATCAAGGTAAATTGGACGTGATCAAACAGGAGATGGCTAGAATGAACAGCAACATTTTAGGAATCAGTGAACTAAAATGGAATGAAATGGGTGAATTTAACTCTGATCACCATTATACCTACTACTGAGGGCAAGAATCCCTTAGAAGAAATTGAGTAACCCTCATAGTCAACAAAAGAATCCAAAATGCAGTATTTGGGTGCAATCTCAAAAACGACAGATGATCTTCGTTTGTTTCCAAGGCAAAACATTCAATGTCACAGTAATTCAAATCTATGCCCCAACCACTAATGCCACAGAAGCTGACATTGAAAGGTTCTATGATGACCTACAAGATCTTCTAGAATTAACACCAAAAAAAGATGTCCTTCCCATCATAGAGGACTGGAATGCAAAAGTAGGAAGTCAAGAGATACCTGGAGTAACAGGTAAGTTTGGACCTGGAGTACAAAATAAAGCAGGCAAAGACTAACAGAGTTTTCCCAATAGAACAACAGAGTTTTGCCAATTCCAACAACACAAGAGAAGACTCTACACATGGACAATTACCAAATGGTCAATAACAAAATCAGACTGATTATATTCTTTGCAGCCAAAGATGGAAAAGCTCTATCTAGTCAGCAAAAACAAGACTGGGAGCTGACTGTTCCTCAGATCATGAACTCCATACTGCCAAGTTCAATATAAATTTTTTAAAAAGTAGGTAAAACCACTAGACCATTCATATATGACCTAAATAAAATCCCATATGATTATACATTGAAGTGAGGAATAGATTCAAAAGATTAGATCTGATAGACAAGTGCCTAAAGAACTATGGATAGACGTTCATGACATTGAACAGCAGGCAGTGATCAAGACCATCCCCAAGAAAAAGAAATGCAAAAAAGGCAAAACAGTTGTCTGAGAAGGTCTTATAAAAATAGTTGAGAAAAGAAGAGAAATAAAAGGCAAAGGAGAAAAGGAAAGATAAATATATTTGAATGCAGAATTCCAAAGAACAGCAAGGAGAGATAAGAAAGAATTCCTCAGTGATCAATGCAAAGAAATACAGGAAGACAATAGAATGGAAAAGACTAGTGATCACTTTAAGAAAATTAGAGATACCAAGGAAACATTTCATGCAAAAATAGGCATGAATAAAGGAGAGAAACAGTATAGATCTAACAAAGCAGATGATATTAAGAAGAGGTGGCAAGAATACATAGAAGAACTATACAAAACATATCTTCATGACCCAGATAACCATGATGGTGTGATCTCTCACTTACAGCCAGACATCCTGGAATGTGAAGCCAAGTGGACCTTAGGCAGCATCATTACGAACAAAGCAAGTGGAGGTGATGGGATTCCAGTTGAACTATTTCAAATCCTAAACAATAATGCTGTGAAAGTACTGCACTCAATATGCCAGCAAATTTGGAAAACTCAGCAGTGGCCATAGGACTGGAGAAGGTCATTTTCACTCTAATTCCAAAGAAAAACAATGCCAAAGAATGTTCAAACTACCACGCAACTGCACTCTTCTCACAGGCTAGCAAAGTAATGCTCAAAATTCTCCAAGCTAAGCTTCAAAAGTGCATAAACTGAGAAGTTCCAGATGTTCAAGCTGGATTTAGAAAAGGCAGAGGAACGAGAGCTCAAATTTCAACATTCACTGGATCATAGAGAAAGCAAGAGAATTCCAGAAATACATCTACTTCTGCTTTATTGACTATGCCAAATCCTTTGACTGTGTGAATCACAAACTGTGGAAAATTCTTAAAATCATGGGAATACCAGACCACCTTACCTGTCTCAAACAATATGCCTGAGATTCTTTCTCCAAGCTTATACTAAAAGTTAATAGTTTTCATCATTTTATAAGTGGCCTGTTAGATAAAAAAAGAAACAGGATAGAGTAGAATAGGCTTCTTTTTCATGAGTAGTTGGAAAAGTTTTCCATAGCTGTCCCACTTTGTTTAGCAGATATAGAGGACCAAATGGTAAGGAATCCCTCATCTGCACAGAACTCACAATACAGCAACTTTCTCCATCACAGACTATGACTCACAAAAGAACATTACTCAAGACTTGAAACAAAAGATTTATATTAGTCAACTGCTGAAGCTGATCCAAACTGTTTGTCATTTAGGTCAATTTTAACCACTACTGAGGATTGTATGACTCATAAACCTGTGATAAATGTGTCAGCCAACGTCACATCTAACTTCTATGACTGTTCAAAAAGATCCAATCTTAAAGTAGGTACAATCAGTGTCTTATACTCATTCACTTTAATAAAGGAATTGATGTTGTGAATGACACATCATTTGTTATCCTCTTAGAAGATATGCCAGTTTCTAGAATTTTTATTAAAAGAATGTTGGCCTCATCTAAGTCACAGAAGTAGCAGGTCCAAGAAGAGGGTGGTCTAAGGAATAAAAACCCAGATTCCTGTTCAACAACTTTAGTAAGAATGGTCCTTAAGAGTCTTCTGTGGGTACTGGTTGAATTGATTCCTGAGTAGCTGCAGCTTAGGGAATCTGCCACGGAATGTGGCATTACTTCAAAGTTAGATGGATCCTGTCCTGCATGCCCCAGACCTCACCTATCCAAAGTTCCAGAGAGAATGATGAGCATCTGTATTACCACTGCACCAACTTCTCAACATCCAAAGTTTGGAAGACACAAAACCATCCCAGAGTCAAATGCAGTCACTAGAACAGCCTTCCCTCTGAGCCCCAGTGCCCTTTTGTCTGGGGCTGCAAAGTTAAATGCCTATACTGGAGAGACAATAAGAAGTGGTGCAGACTAAGGAATATATTCTCCATCAAAAAGGAAGTTTAATTTTTAATGCCCTGCTCCCTAAACTCATCAGAATATGCCCAGTTCAGTTCAGTCGCTCAGTCATGTTTGACTCTTTGTGACCCCATGAATCGCAGCACACTAGGCCTCCCTGTCCATCACCAATTCCTGGAGTTTACTCAAACTCATGTCCATCCAGTCAGTGATGCCGTCCAGCCATCTCGTCCTCTGCTGTCACTTTCTCCTCCTGCCCCCAATCCCTCCCAGCATCAGGGTCTTTTCCAATGAGTCAACTCTTCGCATGAGGTGGCCAAAGTATCAGAGTTTCAGCTTTAGCATCAGTCCTTCCAATCAACACTCAGGACTGATCTCCTTTAGAATGGACTGGTTGGATCTCTTTGCAGTCCAAGGGACTCTCAAGAGTCTTCTCCAGCACTACAGTTCAAAAGCATCAATTCTTCAGCACTCAGCTTTCTTCACAGCCCAACACTCACATCCATACATGACCACAGGAAAAACCATAGCCTTGACTAGATGGACCTTTGTGGGCAAAGTAATGTCTCTGCTTTTGAATATGCTATCTAGGTTGGTCATAACTTTCTATCCAAGGAGTAAGTGTCTTTTAATTTCATGGCTTCAGTCATCATCTGCAGTGATTTTGGAGCCCCCAAAAATAAAGTCTGAAACTGTTTCCACTGTTTCCCCATCTATTTGCCATGAAGTGATGGGACCAAGATGCCATGATCTTAGTTTTCTGAATGTTGAGCTTTAGGCCAACTTGTTCACTCTCCTCTTTCACTTTCATCAAGAGGTTCTTTAGTTCCTCTTCACTTTCTGCCATAAGGGTGTTGTCATCTGCATATCTGAAGTTATTGATATTTCTCCCGGCAATCTTGATTCCAGCTTGTGCTTCTTCCAGCCCATCATTTCTCATGATGTACACTGCATATAAGTTAAATAAGCAGGGTGACAATATACAGCCTTGATGTACTCCTTTTCCTATTTGGAACCAGTCTGTTGTTCCATGTCCAGTTCTAACTTGCTTCCTGACCTGCATACAGATTTCTCAAGAGGCAGGTCAGGTGGTCTCGTATTCCCATCTTTTGAAGAATTTTCCATAGTTTATTGTGATCCACACAGTCAAAGGCTTTGGCATAGTCAATAAAGCAGAAATAGATGTTTTTCTGGAACTCTAGATGTTTTTCTGGAACTCTCTTGCTTTTTCTATGATCCAGAGGATGTTGGCAATTTGATCTCTGGTTCCTCTGCCTTTTCTAAAACCAGCTTGAACATCTAGAAGTTCACGGTTCACATACTGCTGAAGTCTGGCTTGGAGAATTTTGAGAATTACTTTACTAGCATGTGAGATGAGTGCAATTGTGCGGTAGTTTGAGCATTCTTTGGCATTGCCTTTCTTTGGGATTGGAATGAAAACTGACCTTTTCCAGTCTTGTGACCACTGCTGAGTTTTCCAAAATTTGCTGGCATATTGAGTGCAGCACTTTCACAGCATCATCTTTCAGGATTTGAAATAGCTCAACTGGAATTCCATCGCCTCCACTAGCTTTGTTCATAGTGATGCTTTCTAAGGCCCACTTGACTTCATATTCCAGAATGTCTGGCTCTAGGTCAGTGATCACATCATCGTTATTATCTGGGTCTTGAAGATCTTTTTTGTATAGTTTTTCTGTGTATTCTTGCCACCTCTTCTTAATATCTTCTGCTTCTGTTAGGTTCATACCATTTCTGTCCTTTATCGAGCCCATATTTGCATGAAATGTTCCCTTGAATTTTCTTGAAGAGATTTTCTTGAAGAGATCTCTAGTCTTTCCCATTCTGTTGTTTTCCTCTATTTCTTTGCATTGATCGCTGAAGAAGGCTTTCTTATCTCTTCTTGCTATTCTTTGGAACTCTGCATTCAGATGCTTATATCTTTCCTTTTCTCCTTTGCTTTTTGCTTCTCTTCTTTTCACAGCTATTTGTAAGGCCTCCTCAGACAGCCATTTTGCTTTTTTGCATTTCTTTTCCATGGGGATGATCTTGATCCCTGTCTCCTGTACAATGTCACACACCTCCATCCATAGTTCATCAGGCACTCTGTCTATCAGATCTAGTCCCTTAAATCTATTTCTCACTTCCACTGTATAGTCATAAGGGATTTGATTTAAGTCATACCTGAATAGTCTAGTGGTTTTCCCTACTTTCTTCAATTTAAGTCTGAATTTGGCAATAAGGAGTTCATGTTCTGAGCCACAGTCAGCTCCCAGTCTTGTTTTTGCTGATGTATAGAGCTTCTCCATCTTTGGCTGCAAAGAATATAATTTCTGATTTTGGTGTTGACCATCCGGTGATGTCCATGAATGCTTACTACGTACTAAAGTTGTACCATTATTTGTAAACGTAAAGGATATAGGAGTCTAAGAATGATACAATTGATAAATTACCTCATCTATCCATCCTCTGGATACTCAAATTGCTTCTAATACTACATATAGTGAAAGTGAAAGTAGAAGTTGCTCAGTTGTGTCTGACTCTTTTTGACCCCGTGGATTGTATCCTGCCAGGCACCTCCGTCTATGGAATTCTCCAGGCCAGAATACTGGAGTGAGTAGCCGTTCCCTTCTCCAGGGGATCTTTCCAACCCAGGGATCAAACCTAGGCCTCCTACCCTGCAGGCAGATTCTTTACTATCTGACCCACCAGGGAAGCCCAATACTACACATAGGTCTCTAGGAATCGCAGACTTGCTGCCATCTAAAGCTTCTTTCTTCTCTTGGAAAGTTCTAGCACAAAATTCTCTCATTAATCCATCTGTTTTCCAGAAGCTTCTAACCATTTTTTTCTGATTCAAGAAATTTAAAGCCCAGCTTTCATGTGATCAGCTTTCAGAATTTGAAAATAGATACCAACTTCTTATTGTGTTTCCTTCTAGCCAGGTTAAAACTTAAATCTTTTAATTGTCTGTCATATGACTGTTATGATTGATTCATTTCTCTAGTTATTTTTTTCTGTAAACATACTCTGGTGTATCCACAGCTCAATGTAAGTCCATTTCTTAATCACATTCCTGTGAATTCAAGTAAAGCAAACTATAATGGGACTGCCAACTCCCTAAATTAATGTCTGTGTGTGCTCAGTCACTTCAGTCATGCCTGAGTCTTTGTGATCCTATGGACTGTAGCCTGCCAGGCTCCTCTGTCCATGGGATTCTCCATCAAGATTACTGGAGTGGGTTGCCATGCCCTCCTCCAGGGGCTCTCTCCACCCAGGAATCAAACCTGTGTCTCCTGCCTTATAGGCAGATTCTTTACCACTGAGACACCAAGGAAGCCCAAATTAATGTAGCATATATAAAAAAAGAGTGTTTTTTTTTTTTAAGATGCAATATCATACTGCTGATTCATCTTAAGTTTGCATTAAAAAGGTTGTTTTGGTGATGCATTATTTTTTTTTTTTAATTTTCATGTGTCCCTGATTAACATCATCTACTTATAGCTGGTCTAATTCTCTAATTAGTATTATTTGAATGCTGATTCTATCAATGCTTTCTTAATATTAATTTATTTAGTTTCTAATGTGCCAAGACAAGTTATTAACACTACAGAGATATATGAAGTATGTTTCTTTTCCCTTTACCTTTAGGTCACGTTCAGTTTTGTTCTATGTCTAAGTCAGTGGTAAAAATGAGGAGTGGGAGGGAGAGTTAAAGAGGAAGACTCAGATCATAAACAAATGAATACTTTCACTGGAAACTCTGACTGTTGTTAAGCTAGCTAAGAATGATCTTCTTAATCATTCCAGCTAACAGTTGGTAGGTCTCTGGCACCTCTAAGAAACATCACTGTAAACCTTCTCATAGACTTTGTTTGACTCAGTCAGATACATGATGCCTTCCACGTTGTAATCCTGCCTCTCTACTGGATCCTCCACAGAGCTCTTCCCTGACTCTGGCTTTTTTCAGTAGTTTCTCCACACTGCAACAATAGCAGCATTTCTAAAAGACAATTTTAATCTTGCTATTTATTTTCTAAAATCTTTCAATAACCACTTTTTTAGCTCCATGTTAATTACTAACTTCTTCATAATCTATCTTCTATCTTTCATAAGACAAAAGAAATAAAGAAAAAAATTAAAAACAAAAAAGGACCTAAAAAAAATAAAAGCCTTTGTACAACAAAGAAAATCAGTAACAAAACAAAAAGACAACCTACTGCATGGGAGAAAATATTCACAAATAATATGACTGATAAGAGGTTAACATCCAAAATATATAAACAGCTCATACAACTTAACATTAAAAAAAAATGAAGAATTCAATTAAAAATGGGCAGAAGGCCTCAATACACTGTTTTCTAATAAAGGCAGATGGCCAGCAGGCACATGAAAGGTTGCTCAACAACATTAATTATAAAGGAAATGCAAATCAAAACCACAATGAGGCTTCACCTCACACCTGTCAGAATGGCTGTCATCAAAAAGAATACAAATAACGAATGTTGGTGACGATGTGGAGAAAAGGACACCTTCATACACTGTTGGTAGGATTTTTAATCTGTGCAGGCACTATTGAAAACAGTATGGTGGTTCTTCAAAAAATGAAAAATAAGCCTGCCATATGATCCAGTAATTCCACTCCTGAGCATTTCAACAAAGAAAACAAAAGCACTAAATTTAAAAGGCACAGTCAGCGTAAGGTTCATAGCAGCATTATTTAAAACAGGCAAGAAATGGAAGCAAACTAAATGTCCATTAATAGATTAATGAGTAAAGACAAGTAAAATAGATAGATAAATATGGTTTCCCAGGTGGCTCAGTGGTATGGAGCTTCAATCCCTGGGTAGGGAAGATCCTCTGGAAAAGGTTTTGGCAATCCACGCCAGAATTATTGCCTGGGAAACCCCATGGACAGTAGAGCCTGGTGGGCTATAGTCCATGGGTTTGCAAACGAGTCAGACATAACTTAGTGAATAAACAACAGCAACATACACACACAATCTCTCTCTGTAGACTCAGACATAGAGAACAGACTGATGGACACATCAAGGGCAGGAGAAAGTGGGACAAATTGAGAGAGTAGCCTGGAAACAAATACATTATCATATGCAAAACAGATAGCTGGTGGGAAGTTGCTACATAACACAGGGAACTCAACCTGGTGCTCTGTGACAACCTAGAGGGGTAGGATGTGGTGGGAGGTGGGAGGGAGTTTCAAGAGGGAGGGGACATATATATATATCTGTTGCTGATTCATGTTGATGTATGGTTCTACTTTATTGACTATGCCAAAGCCTTTGACTGTGTGGATCACAACAAACTGGAAAATTCAAGAGATGGGAATACCAGATCATCTGACCTGCCTCTTGAGAAATCTGTATGCAAGTCAGTAAGCAACAAATAGAACTGGACATGGAATGACAGACTGGTTCCAAATAGGAAAAGGGGTATGTCAAAGGTGTATATTGTCACCCTGCTTATTTAGCTTATATGCAGTGTACATCATGAGAAACGCTGGGCTGGGTGAAGCACAAGCTGGAGTCAAGATTTCCAGGAGAAATATCAATAACCTCAGATATATAGATGACATCACCCTATGGCAGAAAGCAAAGAAGAACTAAAGAGCCTCATGATGAAAGTAAAAGAGGAGAGTGGAAAAGTTGGCTTAAAGCTCAACATTCAGAAAACGAAGATCATGGCATCTGGTCCCATCACTTCATGGGAAATAGATGGGGAAACAATGGAAACAGTGTCAGACTTTATTTTGGGGGGCTCCAAAATCACTACAGATGGTGACTGCAGCCATGAAATTAAAAGGTGCTTACTCCTTGGAAGAAAAGTTATGACCAACCTAGACAGCATATTCAAAAGCAGGGACATTACTTTGCCAACAAAGGTCTGTCTAGTCAAGGCTATGGTTTTTCCAGTGGTCATGTATGGATGTGAGAGTTGGACTATAAAGAAAGCTAAGTGCAGAAGAATTGATGCTTTTGAACTGTAGTGTTGGAGAAGACTCTTGAGAATCCCTTGGGCTGTAAGGAGATCCAACCAGTCCATCCTTAAGGAAATCAGTCCTGAGTGTTCATTGGAAGGACAGATGTTGAAGCTTAAACTCCCAATACTTTGGCCACCAGATGTGAAGAACTGACTCATTTGAAAAGACCCTGATGCTGGAAAAGATTGAAGGTGGGAGGAGAAGGGGATGACACAGATGACATGGATGACATCACTGACTCAATGGACATAAGTTTGAATAAACTCTGGGAGTTTGTGACGGCCTGGCATGCAGCAGTCCATGGGGTTGCAAAGAATCACTGACTGACATGACTGAGTGATTGAACTTAACTGAATGGTAGATACCAATACAACATTATCAAGCAATTATCCTCCAACTAAAAATAAATTAAATAATCTCTCTCTGTGTTTATATAAACACACAATGGAATATCACTTAGCCATAAAAAACAATAAAATTCTTCCATTTGCAACAACATGGGTGAATCTGGGTAATACTATGCTTAGTAAAATAATTCAGACAGAGAAAGACAAATACTCTATTTTATCAATAATACATAGAATCTAAAAAAAGAAAACAATGAATGCATATAACAAAACAGAAACAGACTCACAGGTATAGAAAACAAAATAGTGGTTATCAGTGGGAAGAGGGAAGGGAGGAGGAGCAAGACCGGTATATGGGATTCAGTTCAGTCCGACTCTTTGTGACCCCATGAACCGCAGCATGTCAGGCCTCCCTGTCCATCACCAACTCCTGGAGTTTACCCGAACTCATGTCCATTGAGTCGGTGATGCCATCTAACCATCTCATCCTCTGTCGTCTCCTTCTCCTCCAGCCCTCAATCTTTCCCAACATCAGGGTCTTTTCAAATGAGTCAGCTCTTCGCGTCAGGTGGCCAAAATATTGGAGTTTCAGCTTCAACATCAGTCCTTCCAATGAACACCCAGGACTGATTTCCTTTAGGATGGACTGTTTGGATAGGGACACAAACTAACATGTTAAATAAATAAGCAACAGGGATATACTGCAGAGCACAAAGATACATGGATATTATGTAGTAATAACCCTGAAAATAGTATAACCTATAAAAATGTTGAATTACTATGTTGTACATCTGACACTAATATAATATTGTAAATCAACTATACTTAAATTACAAAAGAAAGAAAGTTAAATCAGTATGAAACATGTTAAACCCATGCTACTCTGAAGGGTGAAAGCGTTTAATAGTCAACATTCATTAAGATTATATTTTATATCAGGCATCATGATAAATAATTTGCAAACATAAATAGAATGACATCAAGAAATGTAGCTGAATCACATTTTCTGTCTTCAGTGTATTACCCATTGCTCTAATATGTTATATTTTAATTCTGAATATAACTTTGATATTTAAGTCTTTCATATTGGTAAGCCTAAGAATTCCTTCTCTTTTATGATCCATTGCCTCACAAGGTATTTTACTTTTTTAGGCCAAATGACTTACTTTAATGCGTCTAATGTCCTCTACTTTAGCAAGACCTTGGAGCAGGTCCAGCATCTTAAGAATCTTGCCTAAGGTCAGTTGCATGGTCTGAAAGTGATGGATACTGGATTCAGTCACAGAAGACCTTAATCTAGGCTCCAGCTTTTAATCACTATGCTGTACTGCTTCCTGCTGGGTGAGATTGCCACTCTTTATCTTTAATTTCTGGTAGTTTTCACAACAGCTTTCCTTTTTCTGAATGATAAACACTTTTAGTTTTCTAAGACAGATTCTTAAGAGTTTTTCACACCCATATGAAATATGACTATAACAGTCTGAAACTGATTTTGTGTGAAGTTGATAGATACCACCCAGGTTGCTTAAGTGTGTGTAATCAGAAGAACACATGCATACATGGACTTGAATGACTGACATGCCATGGAAAAATTAATAAGTAGGTCAAAGGTCCCGGAAAAGGACTGTGTGGAAAGCGTATGGTATAATGAATGAATTTTCCAAGAGGAGGAGCAGTGATTCATCTCTTCCCTCACACTGAGAGACACTCCTTACTTGTTTTTGACTCCCTTGAGCCATAAAGCAGTGGGTATTTCTAATTTAATTACAGGACTGGCTTCAGAATTTTGAGACATCATTTATAGCGACAATAACATTGTGAATTGTACTGTTACTAGTGTAATTTCATCTAGGCATACAAGTTCACACCTTTGTCAATATTTCAAGTAAACAAAAAATATACAGACATGTGACCAGTGAAAATGTTTTCTTTAAAATGTCCTGTACTTTTCTGCAGTTTTAGTACTCTGCAGTTCTTTAACTATAGAAGCTATGAAAGTTAATCTTGCATATCTCTTCCACATCTATCATAATCAATACAACTCAAATCGGTAGTGGTCATTTGGGGAAATGAAGCTGCTGATAAGAATAAAGAACATGAGTTAGATGGCTCATAAAAACTGAAATCACATTGAAGGAACTGACATTATAGTTCTATTGGACAGAGATTGGTTATGCTCAGGCATGTAAATGTGCTTCCTGATTTTAAAAATAAATATGCTTTTAACTTTACAAATCTCCTACTGTTTCCAGCATAATTTTTGCTAGTGTATAGAAAATAGGTGTTGATTTTTTTTCCTTTCTACAAATGGATCCTTTAAATGGTAGGGAGGACCGCAGAGTTACACATTCAAATAATATTAATTTTAAAGTAGATGTACTACATACTGAGAAGAAAATTGGGAAATGGCTACTTAAATGTTAGCAATTTAGGACCGAGAAGGAATACACACTGATTGGGAAGGCAGATGCTGGAATAATATCGAGATATAAATAGAGCAGATCAAACTGAGATAACAGGGAAGGCAACCACATGAACAATCACCAGATAAACAGTATGAATAACACCAATGATTTGAGGCCAAAGCACACACTTAATTATATTGATTTTTAAGAAATGGGTCAGCTAAAAGAAAAGGCAAAAGTGACTGAATGAGCAAACCCCATTCACTATCTAAACAAATGTTTGCTTCTCTGCAAAATGAAGGGCTGGGTGAAATGATCTTGAAGATCAGAGGTTCAGAAAACTTTCCTGATTCTAAGATTGCTTAAGAACTGCTCAGTAAATTGAGAAGCAATACTGATTCTGTCAGAAGTTAAGGACTGGTTACATGCTAGCCTCACTTTCATTTGCAAAAAAAAAAAAAAATTGATTTGAGAAATTCTGCATCAAAATATTACTGAATCCAGTCAATAAAAATATAGATACAAGTATGTTTTGAGTTTACAAAGAGCATTTGAATGTTATAAGGCTAAGTTAGAGGTATTAAAATAAATTTCCTTAAGTTTTAATCTAGAAATAGTAATAAAATAATGGCTAGCAAATTATTTTTAAAACTCAGAAATCAATTTAATAATAATAGTATAACCCATGAAGCAGCCTAAATATGTAATTTGATATTACATGCAAAATAATTTACATTATTTATCTGGACTATAACATTAAGAAAATCCCTCCATTCTCCTTTACATATTTATTGTGCATAATTTCCTAAAAAATCTTCTTTATGCTATTAGCTGGACTATCAACTGTTATGTATGAGCTGTGTGTTTTTGCATTTATTATTTTCTTTTAATTGAGAGGATTAACAAATAATAAAGAAAAGAATTGTTTACACATTTGGGGCAAAGTTTCTTAAATCCTTAAAAATATTTTGTTTCTCTTTTAAAAGCTATAGTATTAATCCAATATAAAATCTTTGGAGATTATTAAAAATTTTAGGATTCATGTTACCATTAATAAAACCCCATCATCTCTGTTGTAAAGCCTACCTCTCCACAAACTCCCTCAGTTAGATTTATAGTCATAACCTTCTGTTCCTGTATATGGTTCAATGTGTATGGAACTCACTCATTTTTGACTCATTGGACTTAACTCTGTGCTAGGCATACATGTGTGTTTAATATATGTTTGAAGAATAAACCACTAATGTGAGGAGAGAATATGAGTATTGCAAGTACTAATGCAATATGTATATCAATACAATATAAAAGAAAAATTAAAGAAATTGACCAAATGCACAATACTTATTTTCCTTTTCTCAGGCAACTACAAGAATAATGTGGATCAGACTGTGTCCCTTCCCCTGTGATTCTCTTAACATAACCTAGAAAGCCTCTCTTATTTGCCAAAGCCATTTATAAAGTAGTCTTATGAATTATTTTTTATAATTAGGACAGCCTGTGGAATAGAAGCTTGTATCTCTAAGGCTAATTGGAAATTATATAAAAATTATAATTTTTCAGAACTAGTTTCAGTATTCAGTAATGGATTTAATTTCCTGACAAATTTAAAAACTGAAAGAATTCAAAGCAGATGTAGAAAGAAAATATTGCAGACAATTATACGTCAAGGAAAACGTAAATATGTAAATAGAGTATTAAAGTTAGTAAGTTTCTTTTTCCAAAAATCTAACTTGAGAGATCACTGTGGAAATTTTAATTGCAGATAATGTGACTAAGCTCATTGATAATGAGATCTAATATAGAAACAATGTTCACATATGTGGGTATGCATGCAAAACTGATACACGCCCACAAAGACTTATACAAAAGCAGGATCTGAAGAAAAGCCAAGCAGCTACTTAACCTAGAGGCAAAGTAGGGGAGAAAACATAGTGACCTGCTACTGTCAAATAATGCCATATGTCACTGACAAAAATGTTTACACTGACTCTATGTAGCCTAAACTGACTCTATAGCCTAAACAATGTGTCTTATGGTCAAATGAAATGACCCAGCTGTAGATTATTCCGTTTTGGGTGTTCAGAATGGAGAGTCAGTCAAAACATAAACACACTGTCCATGGGATTTTCCAGGCAAGAGTACTGGAGTGGGGTGCCATTGCCTTCTCCCTAAACACACACACACACACACAAACACACACACGGGCAAAAATTTTTCACTGAAAACTGTTACAACTCCTAAACATACCCTGGTAAACCATCAAGTAAAGCTTTTTAAAATTGTGTCTAAAATTATTAAGTTAGTGGGAATAACTAGCCTATAAACTCAAGCAATTGCTAGAGTTGAATCCTCAGCTCTTAGCTGAGTGCCTGTCACATAGTTCATGCTCAATAAATAATTCCTTCACTAATATAATTTTATTGACCTGCAGAATCAAGGAATAATCTTTGATCAGATAATTCTGTAGGGCAAATTTTATCAGCAGAAAGGCAAACTGCAAAGATATTTAAGAGTTAGACAAATTATACTAGAAATTATACATGTTCAAAGAACTTCATAGCAATATCATTTTTAATAAGGAAATAAACTAAAAACAATCTAAATGTACATCACCAGCAGAGTGGTTCTATATAGTACTATAAACCACCAATGGAATAGTGTGCAATCATTAAGATTCTTGGGTAGATGTACATTTATTGACATGGGAAAACATTCAGGATACATTGCTAATGAAATAGCAAGTACAAAATCAGCAAGTTTTTAAGAAGCAATATTATGTAATGGTTCAAAATAACATCTCTAGTGTCAGCCTGGAGAAGGCAATGGCACCCCACTCCAGTACTCTTGCCTGGAAAATCCCATGGACGGAGGAGCCTGGTAGGCTGCAGTCCATGAGGTCGCTAAGAGTTGGACACTACTGAGCGACTTCACTTTCATTTTTCACTTTGATGCATTGGAGAAGGAAATGGCAACCCACTCCAGTGTTCTTTCCTGGAGAATCCCAGGGATGGGGCAGCCTGGTGGGCTGCCGTCTATGGGGTCGCACAGAGTTGGACACGACTGAAGTGACTTAGCAGCAGCAGCAGCAGTGTCAGCCTGCTTGGATTCATAGCTCAGTTTAGCCCATTGGAAAAAAATATTATCTTATTGGCTTTATCAAGTACATAGGATTTCAGAGAAAATTAAGTGAAAGGATAAATAAAAACTCTTACAACAATGATTCTCAATAAAACTTAGCTATGCTATCAATAAGTGTTAAGTGTTAGTCACTTTAGTCACGTCCGACTCTTTGTGGCCGAATAAACTATAGCCCACCAGGCTCCTCTATAAATGGAATTCTCCAGGCAAGAATACTGGAGTGGCTTGCCAGTCCATTCTCCAGGGGATCTTCCTGACCCAGGGATCAAACCCGGTCTCCTGCAGCTCCTGAATTGGGCAGGTGGGTTCTTTACCACTAGTGCCACCTGAGAACCCATCTAGATTTATATCTAAATATTTATCTGCAGATCCCTATTTATTTCCAAGGCAAACCATTCAGTGTCACAATAATCCAAGTCTATGCCCCAACCACTAATGCCAAAGAAGCTGAAGTTGAACGGTTCTATGAAGACGTACAATACCTTCTAGAATTAACACCAAAAATAGATGTCCTTTCATTATAGGGGGCTAGAATGCAAAAGTAGGAAGTTAAGGGATACCTGAAATAACAGACAAGTTTGGTTTTGGACTACAAAATGAATCAGGGCAAAGGCTAACAGAGTTTTGCTAAGAGAACACACTGTCATAGCAAACACCCTCTTCCAGCAACACAAGAGATGACTCTACACATGGACAATCACCAGATGGTCAATACAGAAATCAATTGACTATATTCTTTGCAGTTGAAGATGGAAAAGCTCTACACAGTCAGCAGAAACAAAACTGGGATCTGACTGTGGCTCAAATCATCAACTCTTTACTGCGAAATTCAGATTTAAACTGAAGAAAGTAAGGGAAACCACTAGATCATTCAGGTATGACATAAATAAAATCCCTTATGATTATAAAATGGAAGTGACAAATAGATTCAAGGGATTAGATCTGGTAGACAGAGTGCCTCAAGAACTATGGACAGAGTTTCATAACACTGTACAGGAGATGGTAAGCAAAACTATTGCGATGAAAAAGAAATGCAAAAAGGCAAAATGGTTGTTTAGGAGGCCTTACAAACAGCTGAGAAACGAAGAGAAGCAAAAGGCAATGGAGAAAAGGAAAGATATACCCATTTGAATGAGAGTTCCAAAGAATAGCAAAGAAAGATAAGAAAGCCTTCCTCAGCAATCAATGCAAAGAAATAGAGGAAAACAACAGAATGGGAAAGACTAGAGATGTTTTTAAGAAAATTAGAGATACCGAGGGAACATTTCATCAAAGGATGGGCATGGTATGGACCTAACAGAAGCAGACAATATCAAGAAGGGGTGGCAAGAATACACAGAAGAACTAAAAAAAAAAAAAAAGCGTAATGACCCAAATAACCATGATGGTGTGATCACTCAACTAGGGCCAGATGTTCTGGAGCATGAAGTCAAATGGGCTTTAGAAACAAAGCAAGTGGAGGTGATGGGATTCCAGTTGAGCTATTTCAAATCCTGAAAGATGATGCTGTTAAAGTGCTGCACTCAATATGTCAGCAAATTTGGAAAACTCAGTAGTGTCCACAGGACTGGTAAAGGTCAGTTTTCATTCCAATCCCAAAGAAAGGCAATGCCAAAGAATGTTCAAACTAACACAGAATTGTACTCATCTCACACGCTAGCAAAGTAATGTTCAAAATTCTCCAAGCCATGCTTCAACAGTATAGGAACTGAGAACTTCCAGATGTTCAAGCTGGATTTAGGAAAGGCAGAGGAAAAGGAGATCAAATTGCCAGTATCTGTTGGATCATTGAAAAAGCAAGAGAGTTCCAAGAAAACATCTACTTTATTGACTATGCCAAAGCCTTTGCCTCCTAAGAAACATGTATGCAGGTCAAGAAGCTACAGATAGAATCGGATATGGAACAACAGACTGGTTTCAAATTGGGAAAGAAGTACCTCAAGGCTGTATATTGTCACCCTGCTTATTTAATGTATATGCAGAGTACATCATGTGAAATGCCAGGTTGGATTAAGCACAAGCTGGAATCAAGATTGCCAGGAGAAATATCAATAACCTCAGATATGCAGATGACACCACCTTTATGACAGAAAGCAAAGAGGAGCTAAAGAGCTTTTTGATGAAAGTGAAAGAGGAGAATGAAAAAGCTAACTTAAAACTCAGCATTCAAAAAACAAAGATCATGGTATCTGGTCCCATTACTTCATGGAAAATAGATGGGGAAACAATGGAAACAGTGACAGACTTTATTTTTTGGGGCTCCAAAATCACTGTGGATGGTGACTGCAGCCATAAAATTATAAGGCGCATGATTCTTGGGTAAAAAGCCATGATCAACCTAGACAGCATATTAAAAAGCAGAGATAGGATTGATGCTGAAGATGAAACTCCAAAACTTTGGCCACCTGATGCAAAGAACTGACTCACTGGATAAGACCCTGATGCTGGAAAAGACTGAAGGCAGGAGGAGAAGGGAACGACAGAGGATGACATGATTGGATGACATCACTGACTCGACAGACATGAGTTTGAGCAAGCTGCAGGAGTTGGTGAGAGACAGAGAAGGCTGGCGTGATGTAGTCCATGAGGTTGCAGAGTCAGACATGACTGAGTGACTAAACTGAACTGAACAGATAAATAAAGACAAAAATACATATATATAAGCCTGGAAGGATATATACCAAAATATTCATGGAGAATATCTATGAATAATAGGAATATAGATAATGAATATTTCCCAGACTTCTTGAAATAAAAAAAATTTTTATATATCTGAGATACCTTTATAGAAGAAATGATTTTTGAGGATGGAGTAATTTAGGACATAAGATTATACAATTTTGGATTCTTAGGACTGGATAGAACCCAAGCTAAAGGGAGAACATTTCCAATCATAGGAAATTATCCAAATATAGATTTAGCAAACTTAGCCCTTCACTACAGAGATGAACCATTTTATCTCTACAGAACAATGACCTTGAAAACTGAGCCTGAAAATGCCCTGTTTTTAGAAAAATGATTCCGACCAGGCACTGGCAAAGCTGCACCCACTGCATCTGCCGGATTCCCTAGTGGCTCAGTGTAAAGAATTTCTCTGGCAATGCAGGAGACATGGGTTTAATGCCTGGGTCTGGAAGATCCCCTGGAGAAGGAAATGGCAACCCACTTCTGTATTCTTGCCTGGAAAATTCCATGGACAGAGAAGCCTGGTGGGCTACAGTTCAGGGGGTCACAAGAGTCAGACACAATTTAGCAACTAAACCACCACCACCACCTGCATCCCTCAGAACAGCACTTTCCAATATGTTTTTGAGTAGTGACTCAGTTGAAATTTTGTCCCCAGCCTCAAATATGCTAAGCAAATTCAAAATCAAAATTGTTCCTTTTTAATGAGAGGACAACTGTAAACTAAATGGGAAAAAAATATATTTAAAAATAAGTGAAAAACAAATACAGGAAAAGTAACTTTAAAAAAGTCTTCTAGTTGTAGCCAAGATGATAATAGGAAAGATAACTGATAATTCTCCTGAGACTGGCTATCACAATGTAGTGAAGGTTTGTAAGGAGTCAAAAGAATGGGCAGAGGTTCTCATGTAAGGTAAGCTCTTTATCTGCCACTGAACCTAGAGTTTTCTTTGACTGTTCATTTTAGAAGAATGATAATGAGAGTAATATTCATTTTATTAATTTTTATCCCATGGCTCTTGGCTTCTTAGCCCAAAATTGACCAAGGACATATGGAAGTAATGTGGATTGTACCCTGAAGGACCTTTGCCAAGAATATCTTGAGGTTATCCCAACATTATTGGTTACTTTAAGGTAGCACTTTCCTGTAGGCTCTAGAATGCTTAAACTGCTATGTAAGTTGCTATAAAGGTTAACTTAATTGATTCCGAGAAAGACAAATACTTCCCTAGCCGGGCAGCAGCCATGTGAGAACAATACAAAGCAAACTCTCTATCTCTGGTAAGTTAAAGAATGACAGGTTTCAGCAACATTTTCAAACATTATCATTTGCATAAAGCCACAGATCAGAAGAGTGACTTTTAGTACTTTACAATTCAAAAATCAACTCTCATTCACTGTTCCATTTATCATAACAGATGTTCTGATCAGCATTCCCAGGTCACCATGTACAGTGTACATGTTTATATAATTACAAGAGAAAAGAGGTTAAAACGTTGTGCCTCATTCAATACTGTCAAAATGAACCAATACAACAATTCACACAGGGGAACCGCAAGCGAGTAAATGCAAGCACTATAAATATACATAAGCCACAACCTAAACTGTTTCCCAGCCCAACATCCAAAAATGGATTCCTCCCCATAGACACATAAGAACCAATATATATGCCTAACTGCCTGGTATGACCTAGTTGAAGGTAGTCTAGAGGCAGAGATGGAATTTCCACTATGCTTGTAGGATGCTATGAATATGTATTTAGCTTTTGTCAGAGGATAACAAAATATCCCAAAGTCCTAATCTGAGTAAAAGTGCCGTTTATTTTTCTTCTCACATACCTGTTTCTGATGCATAAAAATGTGTCACAAAGTACACTTCAGAGGAAAGAGACAAGGTTATTTATGGGCAGACTCACAGAATGAAGATACAAAGAAAATGGTACAAATGTAAACAAAAATGTGCCTGCATGCTAAGTCGCTTCAGTCGTGTCCAACTCTTTAGGACCCCATGCACTGTAGCCTACTAGGCTCCTCTGTCCATGGGGATTCTCCAGGCAAGAACACTGGAGTGGGTTGCCATGCCCTCCTCCAGGGGATCTTCCTGACCAAGGGATCAGCATGCGTCTCTTACATCTCTTCATTGGTAGGTGGGTTCTTTACCACTAGCAACACCTGGGAAGCCCATAAACAAAGATACCCTTCCTCTAAAGCAAGGAAAGATTTTCTTGGGCTGTTAATTTACACTGCCTGCAGATAAATGCACCTACATTTCCCCTGGTGTCTGCTGTTTAAATTTAATTATTTATGTGCAGTACAAGTATAGGAAACCTAATTATACTACATCATGCTTCTGTGAATTGACAGAAAAAATTAAAAAGCATCATAGTTATAGTAAGTGCCAAGCCAGGCCATGGCTCAATCGGAGATGCTAGTTATGGACTTGGCAATTACATGTTCTCTGCCTCAATTTACCAGGTTGTGAACTGAGGACTTTCCAGGACCTGAGTGATGTCAAGGCTGATGCTGTTCTTTTTATCTCCTTAATCCCAATGCCCAGCACAGTGCTTAGTTCAGAACAGATACTCAGTGACTATTTGTGGAGATGAGTGAATCATGTCATGAATCAATGAATAATAAAAGTACCCATGAAATCCTTGCCACCTAAATTACTCATGACAACATGTCATTAATTTGCATGACAAACAAAACTTTACAAATCCTGGTTCTGAGGTGAATGTGCATTTTCTGAAATGATATCTAGAAAGTAATATTACAACCTCACATCCTAAATCCCCTGCCAGTTTCCTCTGAATCATGTACCCGTCTGGAGGAAGCAAAGTTAATATAATGACTTAGCTGCGTCATCCACTGAGAGCCCAGTAATACGGGTAAAGTTAGAGACCTCATCCATGATCAAATTTCCACTGGTGGTGACTTAATTAACCATTGACCCTGTACTGAACAGCATAAATCATAACTGTGGATTTCTGTCAGCCTGCTGCCTTTCCTGTTCATGCCACATCCACAAGAAAATTATTATCTTCCCCAAGAATAAGAATTGAGCTCTCCTTTATAGAAAGAGGTTATGTATTTGAAATAATCCAATCATTATATTTCTACCCTATGAAATTATTATGCTAATGAGCTGCTCTACAAAATCATTTTCTATGACTTTTGTTCAAGCTTGGAGGAAAAGGTTAGGAATAAATAATTCTGATTTCAACTTATACCAAAGTAATTATGCGAGGTATCTAGTCATCCTCTAGTTAGAGGACACCTAAATATCTGCACAAACAGTGAAAATTTGAGTTAAAAGACATTTTAATGTTTTACCCAATGTTTAGCAATTTAAGAACACTATATAAGCTATTCTTTTTTCTTTTAGAATCTTCCCCAATATGGATAGCTATTGGAAGGAAAATGAAAGAGAGAAGGAATGGAGGCACAGAGGGAGGGAGAGAGGGAAGAAAAGAAAGGGAAAATAATACAAGAACTAATGACTCCACAGCACTTGATAAAGGGTACACTGTTCTCATAATCAAGCACATATTTACTATGAGTGAGTAAAGTATTAATACCATTCCAGTTTTCAAATGAAAAATTAGAGTCTCATTCAGAGAAATTAAGTGACTTGCTCAAGATCACACAGGAGAAAGGTGATGGATTTAGGACTCAAACTCAGGTCTTCTGCATAAAAATATCAAACCTTTCCATTGTATTTCAGCCACAACATATGCATTTTGCTCAGAGAGAATGCAAGATAGGAATTCATTCAAAAATGTAAATCGTGACACCTTATCTCTGACAGAATGGTACACAGCCAGAAGGGAGAGGACAAATCAATGGGATTGTTTCATCCAGTAACTATACAAGATTCCAAAGATCATTAACAATGGTGAACTTCTCCCCTTTTACTACATATTATTCTTTTCATTTCTTCAAATTTGTAGGGTTAGCTTAAATATCATGGAGAAGGCAATGGCAACCCACTCCTGTACTCTTGCCTGGCAAATCCCATGGACCGAGGTGCCTGGTAGGTTGCAGTCCATGAGGTCGCTAGGAGTCGGACACAACTGAGCGACTTCACTTTCACTTTTCACTTTTCACTTTTATGCATTGGAGAAGGAAATGGCAACCCACTCCAGTGTTCTTGCCGGGAGAATCCCAGGGACAGGGGAGCCTAGTGGGCTGCTGTCGATGGGGTCGCAGAGAGTCGGACACAACTGAAGCGACTTAGCAGCACCAGCAGCAGCAGCAGCAGCTTAAACATCAAGGTTCAAGCCACACATTGTTTTGAAAACTTAGTATGCTTAATTACATGCTAAATTGCTTCAGTTGTGTCCAACTCTTTGCGACCTTGAGTTTGAGTTTGAGTAAGCTCTGGGAGCTGGTGATGGACAGGGAAGCCTGGAGTGCTGCAATCCGTGGGGTGGCAAAGAGTCAGACAGGACTGAACGACTGAACTGAACTGAACTTTGCTACCCTATGGACCATAGCCCACCAGGTTCCTCTGTCCATGAGATTCTCCTGGCAGGAATAATGGAGTTGGTTGTTGTGCCCTCCTCCAGGGGATCTTCCCAACCCAGTGATCAAATCTACATCTCTAAAGTCTATTGCACTGGCAGACAGGCTCTTTACCACTAGCACCACGTGGGAAATCTGCACATAATTATATCAATACCTAAAAAAGGAAGCTATTCAATATTATTTTTAAATGTTATATATTATCATAAGGAAATTAAACTATCATACAGTGCTAAGTAAAGAGCAGGGAAAATGTTCATTATCAAATAGGTCATTACATATTTAAATAAATTATTGGCTTTTTAAACTATCATTATGTGGCTAATTAAGCAATTTTCTTATCTTCTAACAGCCCTTGAGATGGCATAGTTTATCATCCTCCTGTCTGAAACTTCCCTTTGGCCACTGACTAAAATGAATAAAATGAGCGTTAGAAAATTTGGAAAATCTCTATTCTTCTTAAAGGCAATATTTACATCTGCGGTGACTGCAGCCATGAAATTAAAAGACGCTCACTCCCTGGAAGAAAAGTTATGTCCAACCTAGATAGCATATTCAAAAGCAGAAACATTATTTTGCCAACAAAGGTTCATCTGGTCAAGGCTATGGTTTTTCCAGTGGTCATGTATGGATGTGAGAGTTGGACTGTGAAGAAGGCTGAGCGCCGAAGAATTGATGCTTCTGAACTGTGGTGTTGGAGAAGACTCTTGAGAGTCCCTTGGACTGCAAGGAGATCCAACCAGTCCATTCTGAAGGAGATCAGCCCTGGGATTTCTTTGGAAGGAATGATGCTAAAGCTGAAACTCCAGTCCTTTGGCCACCTCATGCGAAGAGCTGACTTATTGGAAAAGACTCTGATGCTGGGAGGGATTGGGGGCAGGAGGAGAAGGGGACGACAGAGGATGAGATGGCTGGATGGCATCACTGACTCGATGGACGTGAGTCTGGGTGAACTCTGGGAGTTGGTGATGGACAGGGAGGCCTGGCGTGCTGCGATTCATGGGGTTGCAAAGAGTCGGACACGACTGAGCGACTGAACTGAAATGAACTGAACTGAACTGAAACCTTAACAACACTTAAAATCTGTGTCATGTATCAATTATACATTGTCTTGCCTTGTTCTTTATTTCTGCCATAACTTTATGTATATTAAACTAAGTTCCCCTAGATAATGGGAACCTACTGTACAGCAGAGGAAACTCTACTCAGTGCTCTGTTGTGACCTGAATAGGAAGGATATCAAAAGTGAGGATGTGTATATACATATAGCTGATTCAATTTGCTGTACAATATTGTAAAGGAACTATACTCTAATAACACTTTTTTAAAAATAAAAAGCAACTGTACTCATATTAAGAAAAATAAACTAGGCTCAAGAAACAGCATGGCTCTAGGAAAGCAACTGGGAGATGTCTGAAAATTTTAATTGATTTACTGTCAGTTACCAATACATCCGTTGGATTTTACTGCGTTATCCACATGCATCTGGTGTCATATTATAATTACACATTACATATAACATTGTTTTCACTTTAAAATACTTATATTTTAATTTTATGAACAGGGAGATTCTAAGACAAGTTTTCAAATGGTAGCAATTAACCTTTGAATGAGAAGCAGGGGCTTCAAGGGTTTATAAATTTTCTTGGGATAATTTGTAACTAACCTTTTCTACTAACAAAGATACATCCTTAAAAGGATTTCAATTCCAATTTTAGTACAATGCTACTATATCTTTTCAGGACATTTAGTTATAGATAAGTTTTTTAAAGTTTACATAAGTGCTAAAAAACTAATTATTATACCTTATGTTTACATTTTATACAACATAGCATCCCTTGACAACTATAATGCACTCTGAAGAGAAACTACAATTGTAAAACTTTAAAAAATGCATGCACACAGTTTTTTTTTTTCTTATTCTTGGCAATTATAAAAGTAATTATGAACAAGATTGCTGGTCAGATGTGTGAAATTCCTGGTTGTTAAAACCCCAGCTCATAGCCTATGCTTTAATGAAATATGTCATACAATGCACAGTTCTCTAATATCATTTAACCTATAAATTGTGCTTCTGACCCTTTCATCACTCAAATAGAGAATACAAAGAATAGAATTCATTATAAATTCATGGAGCTTCTAAAACATGAAGAGATACTGGCTATAATTCATTCATGAGTTATTTTCAGTTTATGAAGGAAGGTCTTGCCAAAAGAGAGTAAAAGCAAAGCACATTAAAATATAAAATTATATGCAGATTTTGCTGAGCATGGTGTTTAAGTTTCTCCACAAATAGTTTCAGCCTTATTCCCACTCAACCCCCCAAATTAAACCACTCTTTCTTTCCTATCATATGCACATTGGTATCCCAATCAAAAATTCTGCTTGCCAAAATTATGTTTACGCTATTTTTCTGTCCCACAACAGTCTACAAGATCCTGTCTTATCTACAAACTTATGTTTCTAACCCTTTTCCTCAGATCTTTAATAAAATATCCACTTTGCTTCTAAGGTAGCTGTGATTAAGCCAGTTAAATCAACTAACTCTGTCTACTTTGGCTTGATGTGAACATATTGGAATTTATGAAATTCTGCTCCATTCAGTTGATAATGATGAGCTATATGTTGAATATCTGCACTGCACTCTTAGGTTCACATCCATTATTTTTCAGTTAAATGGTAACATCATTGAGATTGGGGGATTGTATTATTGATTTGACTTTGGTTAGCACAAATGGCACCCCACTCCAGTACTCTTGCCTGGAAAATCCCATGGACGGAGGAGGCTGGTGGGCTGCAGTCCATGGGGTCGCTAGGAGTCGGACACGACTGAGCGACTTCACTTTCACTTTTCACTTTCATGCATTGGAGAAGGAAATGGCAACCCACTCCAGTGTTCTTGCCTGGAGAATCCCAGGGACAGGGGAGCCTGGTGGGCTGTCGTCTCTGGAGTCGCACAGAGTCAGACACGACTGATGTGACTAAGCAGCAGCAGCAGCAGCACAAAGGAAGTTAATATATTGAAATAATGCTCTAGACATCTATTATGCAAATGAATATAACAGTAGAATATATTCAACAAGAAGGAGATTGAGCATTTTTCATAGGAAATACGATAGCCATCTTATTCTGGAAGATAATTTCCTTTGAGTGGAGACTCAACCAATGTGATGTGAATCACTTAAAAATTCAAATTAGTAATAAATTCACATTACTGTTGGATATTCACTTTGGGAGACATGTGAAAGCAGGATTGTTCTTTCTATACTGATTCTGTATATAAGTAAACACTACTGGTTTACCTTTTTTTGTTTTTTTCTAGAGTTACATAATATTAATAAGGAAGAGTACAGAAACAATAGTATTCAGAGGTGCTTTATTCCAATCCTATTGCAGAGACCCAAAACCTTCTGTAAATCATCTAACGAATGGACCCCAAATATTCATGTTAAAATGTAGAGACACACTACTGTATTATCTCTAAGCTACCCTCCATCTCTAAAAAAGCCTAGCATTCATGATTCTGCCCCTCTGAAAATCAGTATAATTCAATTTTTTTAGATGAGAGAAAGAATGAAATAATTTCTGTTTATGAAGTATTAACTGATGTCTTAAGTCATTAGAAAAACTTAAGAAAAATTCTTATTCTACTCAGTTGTCACTAAAATCCTATAAGCTGCCTACATACAATAAAAGTGAGTTTAACAAGCTTCCACATTTAGCAATAGAAAATCTAAAAGATGAATTCACCCATAAAAAAATAAATATATGATGATCAGTTTCCCCAGGAGAGAGAAAACCAACTGATCAAAATGAGTGAATAATGGCTTCTGGTTTTAGAGTAAAGAAGTACAATTTGCTTTCTTGAGCAGAGAGGAAATAATTTTACATTAATGTTGACTACTGGTGGTGGGTATATCTGTCTCTGTTTAGTGAAATACATTGACAAGGTACTTTGTTTTTTTATTTTTTTTTTCCTTTTAAGAAAGATCTTGAAGCAAGATAATAATAATAGCTAACATTTAGTGAAAGTTTTCTACCATACCACACCTTTCTAAGTGCTTTGCATTTATCAATTTGTCACAGCCTTGCAAACATCATATAAGAAGTTAAACCAGGACACAGAAAAATTAAAACTATTTCCCAGAGTCAGACAGCTAATGAAAAGCAGAGGAAGACCAGAACCAATGAGATCTCAGTCCAGAGTTCACATCCTTAAACACCAAACTATGTCACCACCAGGATGAGCAGAGACAAAGCTATTCTGCTTAAGAAGTAAGAAATCAGGGTTGGAGACAAGGACAAGGGAACCAGGAAAAAAGGTTGTAAAAAAGGCGCTTAGAACAATTAGGAAGCCAAGTGTAAGCCAAGTTGATATGATACAAACAGGACAGAATAAGTGAAAATGCAGGAGGACAGAAAGAGAACATTATCCACATAACTTAAAAATAGGGAGATGCAATATTCTATTCTGCAGTCCATGGAGTCACTGCAGTCCATGCAGTCCATGGGGTCGTAAAGAATTGGATATGACTGAGAGACTGAACTGAACTGAATATTCTATTCAAATTTACTACATGTGTTTTACTCATTCAGTTTCAGTGAAAGTCACTCAGTCCTGTCCGACTTTTTGCAAGCCCATGGACTATACAGTCCATGGTATTTTCCAGGCCAGAATACTGGAGTGGATAGCCATTCCCTATACTCATTTAAGCACTCAGTAAATTCAGTTATACTTTCTGTCTTTATGTGGGTGGTATTTTGGGGTGATCAAAGAATGGAGACTTTTTTTTTTCATATTAGAGGAATGCAGTAGCAGCTGTAACACCTGAGAAAAATGGGAGAATTCAAAGGAATCAACTATAGCCAGAGATGACTGGGTAAAATGCCATCCCCACCCCTGCCAAAGAACCCTAAAGTTATTGGAAAAGACCAAGTGGCCCTGATGACATCTTTGTTACATTAATACTTAAATACTATCTCTTTAATAGCTCTTTAACAAATCTTATACTGAAGATGGAAAAAATCTTTGCTATAATATGGATCTAAGGATAATGCCAGTGGAACAACAGATAGGGCAGGTGTGGGAACAGTGCAGGAAACTAAACTTGCTCTGAAACTTATAATGCTTTCTCACTTTTCTCACTTTCTCACTTTTCTCACCAAAACAGATCCCATTGCCTCCATATTGTTTTAAAACTGAGAATGTTCTAAATCATTTCATTCAACAAACTAGTATTCAGGATCTACTTAATGCCAGGGACTAGAGCACTGTATAAACAGTCAAAAGAATCCCTGTACTCATACACTTTACCTTCCAATAGCCTGATATTCTAATTCAGTATTCACTACTATGATAGTGATTCAACCACTGTCTTTTTTATACATACACTAAAATCAACACAAGGTTTGATAGAGATTTGCTTAAAATCACCTAAAGACTTTTCAAGAAAGAGTCATCCACTTTAGTCATTGCATTTCAGAAACCACATGCATTTTTCTTAAGGAAAGCCCTCCTGAGACTTAAAAGAGCCTTAATCACTGTTCCCACCTCCCTTACAGTTAAAATATTGCCTCTATTTAAGGGTTTTTGTGAGTACTTTTATAGTGAGATGGCAGAAGGTGAATTGGGTATTATTAATTATCTCTTATCTTAACCTAGAATATCATCAAGCCCATCTCCCAGAGACACTGAATACTAAGTTCCACTCACTTACTTCTAAAAATATACTTTTGCTCTTCATTTCAATCGCATCACTTGATCCACCTCAATTATCCCTGTCATTTTTTTTTTTTTTAATGGAAAGGACAATACCAACCATAGAGAGCTGTGGTAATCACACAGAGGAACATAAATCAGATGTCTAGCAATCCAGAACCTAGTTTAAAACAATAAAGCCTGATACTGCTTACAATAAATTAAGCCTCTCAAATGAAAAGGTGAATTTCCAGGAAATGGTAGTTGATAGAAATGAAAATAATGAAAAAGATACCCGACTCTCTCTCTCTGCAACACAATTATTTCTTCCTTCACTTATTTTGCCTGAGAGTGAACAGAAAAGACACAGACAAAAAGGAAAAAAATAATCAGTTTAAAAACAATGCTGTCTGGGTCAATTGGCCACTGATTTGAGAAGCTCTTGGTGGCATGATGACAGAAGGCCTTGTAAGAAGATAAATGTCTAAAATTAGTTAAAAGTTTGAAATTGTTTGCTATGTGAATCATGATGCAAGGACTTGAACAGATTCACAGACCTTGAGTGAAAGAAGAGTAGTGTTTCATACAATGTTTTCATATTCATGGATTTGGAGCTCCAGTGTGAAGGAAAAGAAGTTGTGAATTCCAGTTAGGCTGACCCCAGGGCAGAGGTAAAGAAAGGAATGCAAAACACAGAGGGAAGAAATTGGTAGACAGAAAATCAGAGATAACCAAAAGAATAGAAGGCCTCTATAACAGGCCAATCTTATTCAAATTCAAGAAATTAGAGATTCCAGATGACTTCTGGTATGTATACATGTGTATGAAAATACATATGCATACATACATATAAATATTTACATACATACGTACATAAATCTAAGTGTGTACTCTTGTTTTTATATCCAGGAAATTCCTGTTTGTACATTCAGGGATGCCATAAAGTCATGTTAGTTTGGTAACCAAATAGGCTGGCATCATCTGGATCAACAAACCATTTCCCTTAGGTCAAATCCAACCTGCCATCTGTTTTTGCAAGAATATAACATCAACTTTTGGCTTACATATTGTCTAAGGCTTTTTTATGCTACAAAGCAGAGTAAAATAGTTGCAACAGAGTTTATGGCTTTCAAATTCTAAATTTCAAATTCTAAAACCTGGCTCTTTATAGGAAAAGTCCCTTGCCCCAGATACCAGCCTCCAAACCTCTTGCCTATTAGAGAACATTACTGAGTGTCAGTCATTATTATTTTTTCCCTATATTTAAAGGCTATTTTCAGAGCAGTTCTAGGTTCATAGCAACATTGAAAGGAAGGTCCAGGTGTACCCCCTATCCCCACACATGCATGCTGCTGCTGCTAAGTCGCTTCAGTCGTGTCCGACTCTGTGCGACCCCAGAGACGGCAGCCAACCAGGCTCCCCTGTCCCTGGGATTCTCCAGGCAAGAACACTGGAGTAGGTTGCCATTTCCTTCTCCAATGTATGAAAGTGAAAAGTGAAAGTGAAGTCACTCAGTCGTGTCCGACTCTAGCGACCGCGTGGACTGCAGCCCACCAGGCTCCTCTGTCTATGGGATTTTCCAGGCAAAAGTACTGGAGTGAGGTGCCATTTCCTTCTCCACCACACATGCATAGCCTCCTCTATTATCAACATCCCTCACCAGAGTGGTGTTTGTTTTGTTTTGTTTTTACAATTTATGAGCCTACATTGACACAGCATAATTTTTCAGAATCCATAGTTTACATTGGGGGTTCCCCAGTGGCTCAGCAGTAAAGAATTCGCCTGCAATGCAGGCAACCCAGGTTTGATCCCTGGGTTGGGAAGATCCCCTGCAGAAGGGAATGGTAATCCACTCCAGTATTATTGCCTGGAGAATTCCATGGACAGAGGAGCCTGGCAGGCTACAGTCCACAGGGTCGCAAAGAGTCGGACATGACTGAAGCGACTGAGCATGCACGCATAGTTTACATTGGAAATAATTTTTGGTGGTATACATTCTATGGGTTTGGACAAATTTATAATGACATGGATCCATCACTATTGCATGATACAGAATATTTTTGCTGCCTTAAGTGTCCTCTATACTCCACTTATCTATCCCTGCTACCCTGCTAAGTCACTTCAGTCGTGTCCAACTCTGTGCAACCCCACAGACGGCAGCCCACCAGGCTCCCCCGTCCCTGGGATTCTCCAGGCAAGAACACAGGAGTGGGTTGCCATTTCCTTCTCCAATGCATGAAAATGAAAAGTGAAAGTGAAGTCGCTCAGTCGTGTCCGACTGTTAGCGACGCCCTGGTCTGCAGCCTACCAGGCTCCTCCATCCATGAGATTTTCCAGGCAAGAGTACTGGAGTGGGGTACCATTGCCTTCTCCGCCCTGCTACCCTACCCCTCTCTATAACCCCTCACAATAAGTAATATTTTACACAGTTTCACCCTTTCCAGAATATCATGTAGTTGAAACGATACAGTACATAGCCTTTTCAGGTTGACTCTCATCATTTGGTTAATAGACATTTAAGTTTCCTCCATGTTATTTCATGGCTTGATAGATCTTTTTTTTTTTTCCTAACCCTGAATAATATTTTATCATCCAGATGTACCACAGTTTATCCATTCCACTATTAAAAGGACATCTTCATTGCTTCCAAGTTTTGACAATTATGAATAAAGCTGATATAAGTATCTGTGCACCAGCTTTTGTGTGGACACAAGGTCTCAGTTTCTTTAAGTAAATACCAAAGAATATGATTACTGGATCATGTGGTAAGACTATATATAGTTTTGAAAGAAACCACTAAATTGTCTTTCAAAATGGTTGCTCCATTCTGCATTTCCACTAGCATTGAATGAGAGTTATTATTGCTCCACATCCATATCAGCACTTGATGGTCTGGTGTTCTGGATTTTGTCCATTCTAATAGGAGGGTTATGGTATTGTACTGTTGTTTTAATTTGAATTTCCCTAATGTCAAGTTACGTGACAGATTTTTTTCATTCTTGTTATCTGTATGTTTTATTTGGTAAGGTGCCTCTTAAGGTCTCTGCTGCTGCTACTGCAGCTGCTAAGTCGCTTCAGTCATGTCCAAGTCTGTGCAACCCCAGAGATGGCAGCCCACCAGGCTCCCCTGTCCTTGGGATTCTACAGGCAAGAACACTGGAGTGGCCCTTCTTAAAATTTGGTTGCCTGCTTATTTTTAAGATATATTAGTTCTTTGTCTGATTTGGAAAGCAGTTCTCTCTCAGATCTGTCTTTTGCAAATATTTTCTGTCTGTGGCTTATCTTCTCATTCTCTTGACTTTTCTTCCTTTTTTCCCTTTTGTTTCCTTGTTTTTAGCTCCCCATCATGTTCTCTAAAATAACTATTTCAAGCTTTTCCTGATTTTGAAAAGTCTGTTGATGTTCAAACAATACTTTGTTTCTCTGCATCTTCACCTTCCTCTTTCTTTCACTTCTATCTTCCTCAAGCTTAACCACTCAAGTTTGCCCTGACTTAGCTTCCAGACATCATTATGTTGCCCAAATCTATTCTCATATGCTTCTTTGTCTACCAATATTTTCTATTTTCCCTTCAAAACAACATAAAAATGTTCCTGCCATTCTGTAACTCACCACCCTATTTTCCTTGACCCATGTTTATAAACTACAAATATTTCTTTAAACATAACCCATATGCCGCTGCCTATACTTTATTACCACCGACCTACACTGTAAATTTCTTCAATCTGGCTTTGCCTTGCTACTGCACTGAATTTTACTCAGAAGACACCAAGGACTAACTGATAAATCAATTTTCTGTTTTCTTCCTCTTTAAGATCTCTTTGGTAGTGGATTTTGTTGTGTCTTAACTGAAATTCTTTTCTGAGACCTTCTAAACCAGTACCCAAGTAAAATACACTGCTAACTTTTCCTCAAACATACGCTATACTTCCTAGCCTCAGGCCAATTTTCATAGTTCTGCTTTTTTTTTTTAAATAAACAATACTTGTATTGTAAGCACAAACTCTATCTACTTCAAGCTGTAATACAACAAATCAGTCAAATACACAATACCAGTATAAAAGATCCAGAAGGACAAATATCTTTCTTATTCTCTGTTGTGTCACCAGTATCAGCTATATATTAAATAATAACTGAACAAAAAGTATTTAATATTTTAAAGAAAATTCAGAAATCACCTACTCCATCACTGTTTGAATTTCTCATGCTGTTATGAAATAAAAAGGTGGAACATCAAAGCTCATTCCAATGCTTGTTTCCATACTTTCATCTGCCTCTATTATTATTACTAAATTGTCATCTAATTGTTTTCTTCTCAAGGTATCTTTAAAAAAGTGCATGTGTGCTAATTTGATTCAGTCATGTCTGACTCTTTGCAATCCTATGGACTGTAGCCTGCCAGGCTTCTTTGTCCATGGGGATTCTCCACCCAAGAATACAGGAGTGGGTTGCAATGTCCTCCAGGGAATCTTCCCGAACCAGGGATCAAACCCATGTCTCTTATGTCTCCTGTATTGGCAGGTGGGTTCTTTGCCACTAGCACCACCTGGAAGTAACTTACTAAATTAAGAAAATCACCTATTATGATTATCAGAAACTATGAGCTAGTTAATGTATGCTCCCATGTAATGTTACTCTTACATATATGCCTTACCTCCCTGAGATTTGGTTCATGTGATGAGAGTATATAGAAATATAGATATATTTTTCTTAGGAGAGGGCTGTATTCATTTTAGAGAAATACTTATATAGAGCATTCCATCTGTATTTTCTGTAATATTTTCCTATAGCATGAGAAAAAAGGTTTCCCAAATGTGATATTACACCTGCTGTAACATATGAAGCTGTCATCTATTCAAAGACTAAACCTTGCTCATTCGGAAGTAAAAAATGAAAAAAAGTCAACTTTAATATTACTTGGAGTCATCTCTTGGCAGCATATTCTATAATACCTAATTTTATGAGATCGTAGTGCCTCAAGTATGAGTTCCCACTCTTCCCACTAAAATCTGTTGACGGCTTTTCATATTTAAGACACTATCCTAGGATAGAAATGAGCTTTGTAGCTTGAAGAAGTTTATAGTGTTGTAAGAAAGGAGTAATAATATTAAGCAACTGGACTTTACTTTTCATATGTAAAAATGGTGATAAAATTTCCTGTCCTGCCCACCTCATGGTATTCTTGGAAGAGTCAGATGAGTACTGAAAGCAATCTGTAAGATGTGAATAAATATACAAACCTCAATTATTGTTGTTATGATGAGTATATTATAGCAAATTATCAAAGACCAAAATATGTTGAGCAATAAGGCCTGGGGCAGATGAGAAGGAAAAATCAACATGAAGCAGAGAATTAGGAAGTTCCAATAAAGAGAGTTGCTTCCATTTCCATCTCTCCTCTGTCACCTAAGTCTAGACTTTGAAAATTGCCTATTAGTGGTCTACCATCCCCAGTATCCTACTTTAAGCTACTACACTACTGCCAGCCCAATTTCTCACTAAGGTCTTCACAATACTTCTGTCAACACCTTCAAACATTTCTAGGATCCTGGAAGAAACGGTTTAAATTCCTTATTTATAAGCCTTTCAACCTTACCTCCAACTGCTCAGTTTTCCCAACTTTCCACTCCAACTAAACTCCTGTAGCAATAATTGTCTATATCATTAATTTAGTAATTTATTTTTATTTGTTCCAGCAAAGATTTAATGTGGCTCATTTGGTGATTAATCATGTAATATAATTCCTTGTGGCATCTGTTCTGCTGCTACATCAAACTGTTACTTACATTTTCTTTTCACTTATACTGTTTCCTTTTAAAACTTATAATTTGGTCTCCCAGTCTGACACTAATTGTCATTAAAAACTGATACCATGTCTTAATCTTCTCTTTATACCCACTATCCCAGGATCATGCATATGATTTTGCTTCAATTCTACAAATTTATTGATGGACAATGCTGCAAAGCAGGGTCATTCCTGCTAAAAAGAGATGGATGATACAGTTTTTGTCTATGAAACACAAAAAATATATGTATTACCAATTCTGCTCTGTGTGTTCTAGATTCCTTTTCAAGACTTTCAAGACTAAAGGACTTATTCCCTTGGTTGCTGGAAAGGTTGTCTACTAGCCTTCCCAGTAACTGTCTCTGCTGATGAGTCCTTCCCCCAAAGCACACCTCCTTAGAAAATCAACTTTCTGAAATCTACACAAATAAAAAATTTAGGGAGAAAGCTCTACATCTAGGGCTAATAGATAAAATCTAAAAAAGGGTCCACATTGTAAGCTCTTCCATTCCCTTGCCACAAGACTGATATTCAGACTTCTAGGAAAGGTCTGCCTGGGGTATCCCAGCTTGGAGCTGGCTCATTGGAAGCCACAATCTGTGTTGACATCAGAGTTCCCTTGAGCATTGTGGGCCAGAGCTGGTACACAAGAAGTTACCTGCTGGGTGGCATAGTGTAGAGTCAACCCACAACCACTGGTGTGCTGGAGAAGTTCTCCAAAAATTGAGGGGGAAAAACTCACTGAAGGGCCAGCAGCGTTGGGTTCCTGCATGCCTATGCCCACATGCATGCTAAGAAGTGTCATATTAGAAACAGAAAGAAAAGATCTAAATAGACTTTTCTCCAAAGAAGACATACAGATGGTCCCCAGATACATGGAAAAGATACTTAACATCACTGATTGTTAGAGAAATGCAAATCAAAACTACAGTGAGTTATCACCTCACACCAATCACAACAGCCATCATCAAAAATATCTACAAACAATAAATGCTAGAGAGGATATAGAGAAAAGGGAAATATCCCATACTACTGTTGTAAATTTGTATATCCACTCTGGAAAACAGTAAGGATGTTCCTTTAAAAACTAAACATAGAGTTTCCATATGATGCCGCAATCTCATTCCTGGGTATATATCTGGAAAAGATGAAAACTCTAACTTGAAAAGATACATGCACCACAACAGTCACTGCAGCATCGTTTAAAATAGCCAAGACATGGAAGCAACCTAAAAGTGCCCATCGACAGACAAATGGATAGAGAAGATGTGGTACATATTACTCGCCCATAAAAATGAATGAAATGATGCCATTTGCAACAATACAGATGGACTTAGAGAATATCATACTAAGTGAAATAAGTCAGAAAGACAAATATCATGATATGCCATATATGTAGACTCTAAAAAACAGTACAAATGAACATGTTTACAAAGCAGAAACAGGCTCACAGACATAGAACACAAATTTAGTTATTAAAGGGGAAGGAAGGAGGGATCAGTTGGGAGCATGGGATTAACAAATGTACACTGAAAGTGAAAGGAAAATGAAGTCGCTCAGTCTTTTCAGACTCTTTGCAACCCCATGGACTGTAGCCTACCAGGCTCCTCCCTCCATGGGATTCTCCAGGCAGAAGTACTGGAGTGGGTTGCTATTTCTTTCTCCAGGGGATCTTCCCGACCCAGGGATCGAACCGGGGTCTCCCCCATTCCAGGCAGATGCTTTAACCTTATAAAATAGATAAAACACTAAGGATTTACTATGTAGTATAGGAACTATATTCGATCTCTTGTAATCATTTGTAATGGAAAAAATTCAACATATATACATATAACCAATTCACTTTGCTGTACACCCAAAAATAACAGTATTGCAAATTAACTATATTTCAATTTAAAAAAAAAAGTAGAGAAGCCCTTTCCTGTGCTCTAACTTACAATAGTCCCCAGTGTACTCTATTGACAAAATCTAACACCGAGTTACTTGACAAAGGAGAAATATTTATAGGGTCCAGCTTCAGTATCACAAAATGGGGAGATGAGGGAGATGGATTTGGAGCTGATACCCTCCAATGGCAACCCACTCCAGTACTCTTGCCTGGAAAATCCCATGGACAGAGGTGCCTGGTAGGCTGCATTCCATGGGGTCGCTAAGAATCAGACATGACTGAGCGACTTCATCTTCACGTTTCACTTTCCTGCATTGGAAAATGAAATGGCAACCCACTCCAGTACTCTTGCCTGGAGAATCCCAGGCAGAGGCAGGGAAGCCTGGTGGGCTGCCGTCTATGGGGTCGCACAGAGTTGGACACGACTGAAGTGACTTAGCAGCAGCAGCAGCAGATGATAAGCTAATAACTAGTATAGTCTATCACAATTTACTTGATATGATAAGAAGAATTTGTTAGCCTCGTGGGTTAAGTCAATGAGGTCATAGAGTGACTGGATGATTAACACTTTCACTTTTTCATATGTTTCAAAGCCAAGGAAAAATCAGTCTACCTTTCTGAAGCACTAAAAATATTAACAAGTTACCATGGTCCAGGTTATTGTGACTATTCTCTTCAAATATGTAAACAAATTCAGTTAGTAAATAAACAACTCAGTTACCCACAAGATCCAAATCCGAAATCTCTGTCTCCAACATACCTTTCTCCTGAGTTCCAGACACATTTAATCTGCTATCTACCAAACACTTTTATTTGGATGTCTTATCAGTAGACATCCAAATAAAACTAACTAGAAATAACATCCAAATCTCAGTCAGACACTTGAAAATAAAAACCAAGCCTGAATATACTTTGTGCCAATTCCTGGAGTGTAAATGTTCCCAACATGGCCTCACAAATTTCTGACAAGTTAGCAGCCATTAAAACAAGTCCTAATTACCTGTTTGGTGTCTCAGTGAATCTTCACTATAATATTCAAACCAAAAGCCTTGGTTCCACCTACTATGTCTCCTCCCTCTTTACCACCCACTTCATTTTCTGCGTTATATCAGTTCTTCAGCTTTGTTTGTTTCTCCAACCTGTAACTGCCTTTGTTCCCACAGCTACCATCTTAACATCAGGACATTTTTGTTTCACTCGGCTAATTGGTATTCTTGCTTCCAGTCTCTCTTTTCCAAGGAGTATTTACTGTGGCAAGAATGATCTTTATTTTTTTAGTTGACATATAATGGACATGTAACATTATGTAAGTCTGAAGTGTACAATGCTGTTGCTTTAATTCCTTTATTTATTGCAATATGATTATAGCTGAAGTTTTAGCTAACACCTTTATCATGTCAGATAATCATAGTTTTCTTTTTTGTGGTAAGAAAATTTCAGATGTACTTTCTTGGCAACTTTGAAGTATATAATACAGTTGACTATAATCATCACACTGTATATTAGATCTCCATTAACGTCTTATTAATATTTATTAATACAAGCTGTAAGTTTGTATCCTTTAACCCAAGGGTTCCCAACCTCCAGGATCTAATGCCTGATGATATGAGGTGGAGCTGATGTAATAATAATAGAAATAAAGTTCACAATAAATGTAATGGAATTGAATCATCCCCAAACCATCCCTCCACCCCCATCTGTGGAAATATTGTCTTCCATGTAACAGGTCCCTGGTGCCAAAATGTTGGGAACCGCTGTGGTTTAACCAGAATCTCCCTAATTCCCCATACCGTAGCTTCTGGTAACTATTCTACACTTTGTTTCTATGAATACAGGTTTTTTTATATTCCACATTTATGTGGTATCACACAGTGCTTATCTTTCCCTCTTTGACTTTTCTGTCTTAGCAAAATACCCTCAAGTTCCATCCATGTTGCTGCAAACAGCAGGATTGGTCTTTCAATGCACATGAATCTGGTGGCTTCACTTATATTAAAAAAAAACAAAAAAACAAAAAAAACTCGTGTGGCTTTTGAAATGGAATATGATGATCTTTGGGCTTCCCTGGTGGCTCAGTCAGTACAGAATCTGCCTGCAATGCAGGAAACCTGGGTTCAATCCCTGGGTTGGGAAGATCCCCTGGAGGAGGGCACAGCAACCCACTCCAGTACACTTGCCTGGAGAATACATGCCATGGGATTGCAAAGAGTCAGATAATGACTGAGCGACAAAGCACACACACATGATGACTTTTATGACTCCCGGTCAGCTTTCTAACCTCATCTTGCCTTACACCCTAATCCTTTTCCGACTGTGTACCCCAAACAACCTCCTTTTCAGCCATGTAGAACTATTTACGGCTCCAAACATAACTGCTTTCCCTGACATTCAGGCTTTTACATACACAGCATTTTCTGCTTAGATTGTTTTTTAATTTATACTTTTTTCTACATATTTTTTTCTTATGAATGGCCTGATTAATTTTTTAATCAATTTTTTTGTTCATAATTTAACAAATTAGTAAATTCATCTACTAATTTTAAAGATGTACCTATTTACAATCTAATTGCTCTTTTATTTTAGTGGAAGTTGCTCAGTTGTGTCCGACTCTTTGCGAACCCATAGATAGTAGTCCATGGAACTCTCCAGGCCAGAATACTGGAGTTGGTACCTGTTCTGTTCTCCAGGGGATCTTCTCAATCCAGGGATTAAACCCAGGTCTTCTGCACTGTATGTGGATTCTTTATCAGCTGAGACACCAGGGAAGCCCTTCTATTTTAAGTTGCATGCATATTTTACCCTAACAAAATAGTAAGTTAAGGAAATTTCTACTCTGTTCCACTAAACAAAAACTTGAGAATGCCTATGCACAGGTCTTCCCCCTAACAATACCCTTATACCTGTCTTATATTTTATTTATACCATTCTGTTAGCTGCCCCAAAGTTATTTTTAAAGCCATCAATTATTTACATTTGCCTATTATGCTCACCAATTCTTTGCTCACCACTGCTTATGTCTCACATTTTTTCTACCCAGTTTCAATTTCTTCTTTCTGAAGTATACTCTTCAGTAGATCAGAGAGTGTCTTTGCAAAATAGAAATGTCTGCAGTCTTTGCCTAAAAATGTCTTTATTTTAGCCTCAATGTTCATTACTAATTTAGCAATTTTGAATTAGAATTCTAGTCTGATAATTATTTATTCTCAGCACTTTGAAGATGACATTCTCTTGTTTTCTAGCCTCCAATGTTGTTTTTAAAGTCTCTGCTGTCCAACTAATTCTAATTCATTTGTTCATTATGTCTAAAAATGGATTTATTTGTATGTAATCTGATCAGAACTCTGTGGATTTCAATCTGGGGATTCATATATTTCATTAACTCAAAATCCATCGGTCATTAGCTTCTTAATTATCTCCTCCCTATTCTATCAACTCCTTCTAGAAATCTTATTTCAGATAGATAGATTCTATCATTTCATTCTCCCATATTTTCTATCTCTTTTTCACTTGTGCCTCATTTAAGGAATTATTCTCAGATCTTTCTTCTTGAGCATGATTTTGTCTAATTTTCCCTATACCCATCTCCTATGTCTTTAAATTTTAACATCTATAATTTTCCTTTCCAGAAAGTGTGACTTCATTTTTTTCCACTTTGCCTGTTAACTTTTTGTTTTCTCTTCTTTTTAAAAAAATTACTACTAATAACTCTGTTTTCCTTTGAATCTCTTTGTTTTAAACATAATAATCCATCCATCAAATTCTAGAATTATCCTCAACACTGACAATACAAAGGTAAATAAAGCACACAGAGTTTTGCCATTATTTTGCTTATCTCTGTATTTTATGGAGATAAGCCAGGAGAATATCAATAACCTCAGATACGCAGATGACACCACCCTTATGGCAGAAAGTGAAGAGGAACTCAAAAGCCTCTTGATGAAAGTGAAAGAGGAGAGTGAAAAAGTTGGCTTAAAGCTTAACATTCAGAAAACGAAGATCATGGCATCTGGTCCCATCACTTCATGGGAAATAGATGGGGAAACAGTGGAAACAGTATCAGACTTTATTTTTGGGGGGCTTCAAAATCACTGCAGATGGTGACTGCAGCCACGAAATTAAAAGACGCTCACTCCTTGGATAGAAAGTTATGACCAACCTAGATAGCATATTCAAAAGCAGAGACGTTACTTTGCCAACAAAGGTTCGTCTAGTCAAGGCTATGGTTTTTCCAGTGGTCGTGTATGGATGTGAGAGTTGGACGGTGAAGAAAGCTGAGCACTGAAGAATTGATGCTTTTGAACTGTGGTGTTGGAGAAGACTCTTGAGAGTCCCTTGGACTGCAAGGAGATCCAACCAGTCCATCCTAAAGGAGATCAGCCCTAGGTGTTCTTTGGAAGGAATGATGCTAAAGCTGAAACTCCAGTACTTTGGCCACCTCATGCGAAGAGTTGACTCATGGGAAAAGGCTCTGATGCTGGGAGGGATTGGGGGCAGGAGGAAAAGGGGATGACAGAGGATGAGATGGCTGGATGGCATCACCGACTCAATGGATGTGAGTCTCAGTGAACTCCGGGAGTTGGTGATGGACAGGGAGGCCTGGCATGCTGCAATTCATGGGGTCGCAAAGAGTCGGACACGACTGAGTGACTGAACTGAACTGATATTTTATGGCCCTTTTCAGATTGTCATTTTATCTCAAGTTCTCATGGATGCTGATGCTCCTATTTGTTATAATGTATGTCACTCAAAGAGGATGATTTTTATAGTGGTGGTGAGAAGAGTCACAGAGCTCATCACAAGAGGGGTTTTTTCCTCAGTGGGACGCTGTGTACAGCAACTGGGCTGGAAGTATTCCTTCAGAGTAGTTTTGCATCTGCATTTGATTCTACCAGATATCCAAAGGATTTTATCATGTAAGGTCAATTTTTATGATATAATGTCCAGGTCAAAATTCCTGCACCATGAAGACAGTGAAATTTGTATATCACGTCCTGTATGAAACAAGCTTTGAGCTTTGATTTCTTTTTTTAAAAAATGCTTTCTTTTTCCCATTTTGTTTTGTTTTCCATTCAGAGCCTTGGACAGAGCTATGTCTCCTACTTCTTTCTGTGATTGCACAGGTAGAGATTTTAGCTCCTAGTCTATGGAAGATTTAGCCCTTCCAGAGTTTAGCTTTATGAGGAGATCTCAGTTTTAAATTCATGAACTGACCTGATCAATTGTTTCCTATTCCAGATTGTGAATTAAAACCCAAGTATCTGATTGTTAGGGCCTAGCATTAGCACTAATGACTTAAACCCCAACTCTAAAACCCTCACTGCATTATCACAGCAACTCACATTGTTATTGCTTTAGGTGTCTTTTTCCCCCCTTGATATTATTAGAAAACAAAAACCAAATTTATCCTTTTTGCTTGAATGTTATTTATCATTTTCTGTCTACCACATGGATGGGGCCATTTACACTGTCTGCCTGGAGCACCCATTTCACTAGGTACTCAATACCAGACAGCACTGTGCATGTTCTACTGCAAGCAGGGCGTGTGTGAGTGCTCAGTTGTGTCTCTTTGTGACCCCATGGACTGTAGCCCACAAGACTCCTCTGTCCATGGGATTCTCCAGGCAAGAATACTGGAGTGGGTTGCATTTCCTCTCCAAAGCAATTTCCTGACTCAGGGATTGAACCCATATCTCCTGCGTCTCCTGCATTGGCAAGCAGATGCTTAACCCCTGAGCCACCTGGAGACTATCCTATGAGGATCTTATGTAATATTTACCTTATTATACTGTCTGTTTCTTTATTTGAATTGTGTCCTCTTTCATGAGTTGCATGAGATTAGGATACATACCTCATTCATCATTATGTGATAGCATAGTGCCTGGGACACAGTAGACACTATTTGTTGAATGATTATATAATTGAGTATATAAATGCAGGAATTCATTTTATCATAGTGGATGAGGAGATTCACATTCTTAGACATTCAACATACATACATATATAAACACAAACAATTTTGACATTTTAAAATTAATTTTATTAAAAAAACTGCATTTGAGTTTAAATAAACACAGAGCCCTGTAATCAACAAATTATTTTAAAATGTGATGGCAGTTATGAAATAAATTTCTGAAATTCCAAGATCTTACTAATTTATTAATGCTGATTATTTTTGAAAAAAACTCCATTTTTTTATATTATAATCATGCCTAAGGATTATCAGGATGTTACTATAAGCCTGTTAAATTAGTTATGTAGATGAGAAATAAGTAATTATAATGGAGGATTTCTCTACTTCACTTTTCAAATGAAAAAGATCCTTATTAGAGCTTAGGAAAATGAAAAATGTTGGTTTACTGATCATACTCATTTTTCATGTAGTAAGCTCCCCATCTATTGAAGTTTGGGGCATGTAACTTATTATATAAAAATCAAGCCCCATGGTCTTGCATTTTTGCAACTTCTGACATATAAGTGCATGTGTTTCTAAATTGTTATTGCATTAAACATCTTTGAACACCCTGTTAAATGGTCCATAATGTCAATACCCTTTCTCTTTGTGTCTTCCAAGTAACATTGTTATAACTTTAAATGATTATGTTGATTTTGAATTTTTTCTGCTATCTTCTTTAAAACTATGGTAAAAATTTAAACAACAGTGCAGCATAGAAGCAGCTCAGAATAGCTTTGATGCTGATTCACTTGACAAAGAGGAATTATTCCTCTCTTTGACTTTGTCTGGATTGTGCTCCTCAAGCAGTTTCCTGTATCTGGATTTATTATGGCATGTTTTAAATGTTAGTTTTGCTACTGTCTCCTGATTTAAGAAAATATTTTCTGATGTTGAGCAAAGCAGCAGACTTCATTAGTATCCTTATTAAAAAGAAAAAAAGTGCTGTGAAATTACATTAACGTAGACTGTTTTTATTTGAAAACTTGAGAAGTATGGGTTGCCTTATAGAAAAGTCTTCATCTAGAGAAAGAGAAACAAATCCTACTAATGCCAGAAAATAGTTTGAATTATATTTGAGTAGATGGGAAAAACCACTGAGAGTTCAATTTATTTTCATATTGCATTTAAGTGCCCTGCTTTGCATCACCAAGTTCAATAAAGCAAAAATATATATTACAAATGAAGTAGAATTAAGATATTCCTCTACATTATAAATACAGATTTATGTCAAAATTCTACAATATTTTATATTTTTTTCTTTAAGAGAAAATTTGGAAAATACAACAGGCATTCAAAAAAGATCTATTTATCATTGCATTTATGCCTATAATAACATCAGCTGCAACTATCATGCCAATATTCAATGACAGATGGCATATGATATAAAGAAATCTAGTTATATACATCTACATCATATAAAAATCTGCCATATAAAAAGACTTTTGCTCATATTAAAACTACTTCTAATTTCCTGTGCCAGAGTAAGCAATTTATTAGGCAGCATGTTTGATGAGAGCAATTAAATGCTCATCTTTCTAGGATGGTAGCATCTTTCATGGATGAGACATACAACATCAAACAAAAGAACCAAATGAAATGAAAGGAGAAAAAAGTCCAGTTGCATACGTTTTCACTAAACTAGTTTATTTTTTTTTTCTGTCTCCAGCTGTCCAAATAAACAATGGTCTACTTTATGATAATACTATTCTACATGGAAAACACACAAGTAAATATCTAACAGAAAAAAATCGTAGGTTCTTTTCATTGCTATAGAGATCCTTGAAAGCCATCTAGGAAGTCCACTTCATTTAGTACATCACAGTTCAGAAGAGGAAGCTGATGACAAGAGGGCAGATTGTATAAGGGCATTTGACTTGCAAGGATCAGCAATGCACTCAGTTGATTGTAAATAATAGGTCACAAGAAGCATCTATGATGGTAATAAGGCAGAAAAGACCCTCATAGGAATCTAAGAAAAGATATTTTATTCATCCATTTTTAGAATCCAATGTAAGTTATAACATTATTTGTGATTTTCTGTCTGACTTATTTCACTAAGCATAATACCCTCCAGATCCATCCATGTCACTGCCAATAGTAGAATTTGATTCTTTTTTATGCCTGGGTAATATTCCATTGTGTGTGTATATCCATACTACATCTTCTTTATCCATTAATCTGTTGATGGACACTTAGGTTGATTTCATATCTTGGCTATTGTAAATAATAAGTCTATGAACATTGGGGTGCATATATCTTTTTTAATTAGCATTCTCATTTCTTTCCAGATATATACCCAGGAGTGGAACTGCTAGATCATAAGATAGTTCTATTTTTAGTTTTTGAGGAACCTCCATACTGTTTTGCACAATGACTGTACCAGTTTACATTCTTACACTGTACTAAGGCTCCCTTTTCTCCACATCTTTGTCAGGGTATATGAAAAAGCATCTACTACACATAACTGACATCTCCCACTCCCTTGATGTGTATATTCCACACACTTCTCAAACTGAAATGCATACTATTCTCTATATAATCTACCTTTCCCATTGTTATATCGATTTGTTCATGTCATTCCTTCTGTCTTAGTAATCCTTTAATACCCATCTCATCTCTTCTAGCTGAAATCCTGCTACATATTAAGGGTCCATTACATATTAAAGGACAATTTCTTTAAAAAGCGTATCCTATTCCCCTTAGCATTTTACTTCTATTTTTTATGCCCCTGTATTGTTTTATACTGCAGATATTTGCATGCTTTATTTATCAACTTTGATTTTAAGTTTCTTGAAGGTATACAGTATTTTTATCTTCTCTTTATTCTAAGCAGCACCTAATTCAATGCTGTATGTTTAGTGCTCAGAAAATTCTCACAGAATAAGTTAACTCAAACAGTCAACAAATATTTGTGACATGCCCAATATGTCCTGGGCAGTACTGTAAGCTCTTAAGATAAAGCAGAGAACAAAAAAACAAAGGCAAAGATCCCTGCTCTCTTGGAAGTTACATTCTGCTGGAGGAAAAAATAAGTGTACAAGGAAAATATACAATATGTGAAAGGGTAGAGATTGTTATGAGGGAAAAGAAAACAGGGAAGAAAAATTTGCAGTGCTAGGAGCTAGCTGGTAATTTTAACAGATGATCAGGGAGCTGCTGACTGAGAAGGTGACAGTGGTACACAGACCTGGGAGAGGTCCCAAGAGGGAGCTATCCAACTGTCTGAAGAAAGAGCACCAGGGGAGAGGAAACAGCGAAGTGCAAACACCCACAGGCTGGAGCATGTCTGGCATGTCCAAAAATGAACAAGAAGGTCATGGAAGCTGAAGGAGGAAAGGAGAGAGGAGTCATTGCCGAGGGCAGAGAAGTCATGGAGGGGACTGATGCTAAGGTAGTGCCTTACAGGTGGTTGTAGGGATTTTGTTTTTTGCCCAGCTGACTAGTACTCTGATTTTAATTACACTTTGGAAAAATTATTATGTTGTGTTCAGAAGAAACAGAATGGGGGCAAGAGTAGATACAGGGGGACTAGTAGGAGCCTCTTAAATCAGTTCAGTTCAGTTCAGTCACTCAGTTGTCTCCGAATCTTTGTGATCCCATGGACTGCAGCACGCCAGGCCTCCCTGTCCATCACCAACTCCGGGAGTTCACTCAAACTCATGTCCACTGATATCATCCAACCATCTCATCCTCTGCTGTCCCCTTCTCCTGCCTTCAATCTTCCCCAGCATCAGGGTCTTTTCCAATGAGTCAGTTCTTCACATCAGGTGGCCAAAATATTGGAGTTTCAATTTCATTCCTTCCAATGAATATTCAGGACTGATCTCCTTTCGGATGGACTGGTTGGATCTCCTTGCAGTCCAAGGGACTCTCAAGAATCTTCTCCAACACTACAGTTCAAAAGCATCAATTCTTCGGTGCTCAGCCTTCTTCCCAGTCCAACTCTCACATCCATACATGACCACAGGAAAAACCATGGCCTTGACTAGACGGACCCTTGTTGGCAAAGTAATGTCTCTGCTTTTGAATATGCTATCTAGGTTGGTCATAACTTTCCTTCCAAGGAGTAAGCGTCTTTTAATTTCATGGCTGCAGTCACCATCTGCAGTGATTTTGGAGCACAGAAAAATAAAGTCTGACACTGTTTCCACTGTTTCCCCATCTATTTCTCATGAAGTCACGGGACCGGATGCCATGATCTTCGTTTTCTGAATGTTGAACTTTAAGCCAACTTTTTCACTCTCCACTTTCACTTTCATCAAGAGGCTTTTTAGTTCTTCTTCACTTTCTGCCATAAGGGTGGTGTCATCTGCATATCTGAGATTATTGATATTTCTCTCGGCAATCTTGATTCCAGCTTGTGTTTCTTCCAGTCCAGCGTTTCTCATGATATACTCTGCATATAAGTTAAATAAGCAGGGTGACAATATACAGCTTTGACGTACTCCTTTTCCTATTTGGAACCAGTCTGTTGTTCATATCCAGTTCTAACTGTTGTTTCCTGACCTGCATACAGATTTCTCAAGAGGCAGGTCAGGTGGTCTGGTATTCCCATCTCTTTCAGAAATGTCCATAGTTTATTGTGATCCACACAGTCAAAGGCTATGGCATAGTCAATAAAGCAGAAATAGATGTTTTTCTGGAACTCTCTTGCTTTTTCCATGATCCAGCTGATGTTGGCAATTTGATCTCTGGTTCCTCTGCCTTTTCTAAAACCAGCTTGAACATCAGGAAGTTCATGGTTCACTATTGCTAAAGCCTGGCTTGGAGAATTTTGAGCATTACTTTACTAGTGTGTGAGATGAGTGCAATTGTGCAGTAGTTTGAGCATTCTTTGGAATTGCCTTTCTTTGGGATTGGAATGAAAACTGACCTTTTCCAGTCCTGTGGACACTGCTGAGTTTTCCAAATTTGCTGGCATATTGAGTGCAGCACTTTCACAGCATCATCTTTCAGGATTTGAAATAGCTCAACTGGAATTCCATCACCTCCACTAGCTTTGTTCGTAGTGATGCTAAGGCCCACTTGACTTCACATTCCAGGATGTCTGGCTCTAGGTCAGTGAGCACACCACTGTGATTATCTGGGTTGTGAAGATCTTTTTTGTACAATTCTTCTGTGTATTCTTGCCACCTCTTCTTGATATCTTCTGCTTCTGTTAGGTCCATACCCTTTCTGTCCTTTATTGAGCCCATCTTTGCATGAAATGTTCCCTTGGTATCTCTAATTTTCTTGAAGAGATCCCTAGTCTTTCCCATTCTGTTGTTTTCCTCTATTTCTTTGCATTGATCGCTGAGGAAGGCTTTCTTTTCTCTTCTTGCTATTCTTTGGAACTCTGCATTCAGATGCTTATATCTTTCCTTTTCTCCTTTGCTTTTCACTTCTCTTCTTTTCACAGCTATTTATAAGGCCTCCCCAGATAGCCATTTTGCTTTTTTTGCATTTCTTTTCCATGGGGATGGTCTTGATCCCTGACTCCTGTACAATGTCATGAACCTCATTCCATAGTTCATCAGGCACTCTATCTATCAGATCTAGGCCCTTAAGTCTATTTCTCACATAGGAGGATAAAATCAGGAGTTCAGTTTGAAATGTCATGTAGAAAGTTGAGCATAAGAATCTGTAATTTGGAGGAGAAATCCATAAATTGATATTTAAATTTTGGAGACATTAGATTTATAGTATTTAAAGTCACAGGTGTTAGATAAGATAACCTCAGAAAAGAGTGTAGAAAAAGAAGTGAAAGCTAAGGACTGGGAATACTGGTGCCTTCCAAAACATGAAGTTACTTCTTTCATTTAACACTCTGCATCATATTAACATGAATCACAAGCTGGAATCAAATTTCTGGGAGAAATATCAACATCCTCAGATACGCAGATGATACCAGTCTAATGGTAGAAGGTGAAGAGGAACTAGGGAGCCTCTTGATGAAGGTGAAAAAATAGAGTGAAAAATCTGGTGTAAAATTCAACATTCAAAAAAATTAACATCATTTCATCTAGTCCCATCACTTCATAGCCAATAGCAGGGGAAAAAAGGAATACAGTGACAGATTCTATTTTCCTGAGCTCCAAAATCACTGAAGATGGTGACTGCAGCCAAAAAATAAAAGAGATGCTTGCTTCTTAGAGGGAAAGCAATGACAAACCTAGACAGTGTATTAAAAAGCAGAGACATCACCTTAATGACAAAGGTCCATATATATAGTCAAAGCTATGGACTTTGTCGTCATGTACAGACAGCTCAGTCTAGCTGAGATTCCCCTGTAGCTCAGTTGGTAAAGAATTTGCCTGCAATGCAGGAGACCTGGGTTTGATTCCTGGGTTGGGAAGATCCTCTGGAGAAGGATATGGCAACCCACTCCAGTATTCTTGCCTGGAGAATCCCACAGACAGAGGAACCTGGAGGGCTATATAGTCCATGGGTCACAAGAGTCGGACATGACTTAGTGACTAAACAACTACTACTACAGATATGAGAGTGGGACCAGAAAGAAGGCTGAGCACCGAAGAACTGATGCTTTTGAATTGTGGTGCTAGAGAAGACTCTTGAGAGTCCCTTTGACAGCAAGGAGATCAAACCAGTCAATCTTAAAGGAAATCAACCCTGAATATTCATTGAAAGGACTGATGCTGAGGCTGAAACTCCAATACTTTGGCCACCTGATGCAAAGAACCAACTCATTGGAAAAGACTCTGATGCTGGGAAAGATTGAAGGCAGGAGGAGAAGGGAAGAACAGAGGATGTGATGGTTGGAAGGCATCACCAGTTAGATGGGCACGAGTTTAAGCAAACTCCAGGAGACAGTGCAGGACAGGGAAGCCTGGCATGCTTCTGTCCATTGGTTCACAAGGAGTTGGGCACAACTAAGTGACTGAACAATGAACAACAATCATGCTAGCTTCTATTAAGGTGCCCAATGACAGATGAGGAAAACAAAGCACATAGAATCTAGATGCCTGCAGTTTAACTCATTTTCTACACTGTAAATGGCAGGAGTTGTCATTTGAACCTGTGTGATCTGGCTTCAAAATTGCTCTTACCCATTATTTTATTTTGTATCTCAATGAATATAATCCATATGTTGCCTGACATACAGTTATAGTCAATAAATATTCACTGAATGTGAATGCACTATATCAGTAACAATTTTGTTCCAAAACTAGAAATAACTCTTCATCAAGTAACTTTTAAGAAGTTTGGAAAAACATCCAAGAAGCCAAAGATGAATTTTCACATGGGGAAGGTAGGAAGACCAAGCAGGTAATTTAGCCCAGTTACAGGTAGAGTGGCCACAGCTGTTCTCTTTCTGCTCCCTGTTATCTCTAAGATTACCAAGCAAAATCCACCAGGTTCTGAAGCAGTCCAAACACAGAACCAGATACTTAACACCAATTTTCTTGTTCAAATGCCCCATATGCCAGACTCTGATTAGCTCTTCTGGCATCAGTGCACAAACCAATCCATGATGGTTTGGTTTCTAGCTTATCATGTTCTATAATAGAGCAGAGACTCAAACAAAATGAAATACTACAGTGCCAAACCTATTCTGGGGGCTTCCCTGGTGGCTCAGAGGGTAAAGCGTCTGCTTGCATTGTGGGAGACCTGTGTTCAATCCCTGGGTCAGGAAGATCCCCTGAAGAAGAAAATGGCAACCCACTCCAGTATTCTCGCCTGGAAAATACCATGGACGGAGAAGCTTGGTAGGCTACAGTCCATGGGGTCGCAAAGAGTCAGACAAGACTGAGCGACTTCACTTTGACTTTGACTTTCACTTTGAAACCTATTCTGATCCTCTCATTTTAGACAATAATGTAGAAAATGCATAGGCAGAGTTCAGATACAACTTGCTGTTGTGGGATGTTTCCTCAGTTCAGTTTAGTTCAGTCACTCAGTCGTGTCCGACTCTTTGGGACCCCATGAATCACAGCACGCCAGGCCTCCCTGTCCATCACCAACTCCCAGAGTTCACTCACACTCACGTCCATTGAGTCGGTGATGCCATCCAGCCATCTCATCCTCTGTCATTCCCTTTTCCTCCTGCCCCCAATCCCTCCCAGCATCAGAGTCTTTTCCAATGAGTCAACTCTTTGCATGAGGTGGCCAAAGTACTGGAGTTTCAGCTTTAGCATCATTCCTTTCAAAGAACACCTAGGACTGATCTCCTTCTCCAACAGCACAGTTCAAAAGCATCAATTCTTCAGCGCTCAGCTTTCTTCACAGTCCAACTCTCACATCCATACATGACTACTGGAAAAAAAATAGCCTTGACCAGATGGACCTTTGTTAGCAAAGTAATGTCTCTGCTTTTGAATATGCTATCTAGGTTGGTCATAACTTTCCTTCCAAGGAGTAAGCGTCTTTTAATTTCATGGCTGCAATCACCGTCTGCAGTGATTTTGGAGCCCCCCAAAATAAAGTCTGACACTGTTTCCACTGTTTGCCCATCTATTTCCCATGAAGTGATGGGACCAGATGCCGTTCCTAGCATATCTTCAATTAATACACAGGGCATTTATTTCAGTTCTCCCAAGTCCTCCAGCTTGTTTCTTCTAAATTAGGCATACTTTTATATAAGCCTGGGACTTCCCAGGTGGCAAACTGGTAAAGAATCTGCCTGCCAGTGGAGGAGATGCAGAGACGTGGGTGAGGTCCCTGGGTTGGAAAGATACCCTAGAAGAGGAAATGGCAAGCCACTACAGTATTCTTGCTTGGAAAGTAGGACAGAAGAGTCTGTAGCCTGGTGGGCTACAGTCTATGGGGTCGCAAAGAGTCAGACATGACTAAGCACACAGGCAATGCCATAACAATGGACTTGTAAGTCAGTGAAACAGAATACAGAGTCCAGAAGTAGACCCACACATATCTTGTCTTTATATCTTATGTAAGCCAAGAAAAAACAAAAAGAGGGAAAGGAGACTATTTAATGTTGTGGAGAAATGAACCAGTGTATCCCTTGGCCCTAGTGAAATGCACTGTTGGATAAAAAACAGGTCCCAGTTTATCTTTTTAGGGAGTACCTGAGGTGAAGAGTAGGATTAAGAGGTGTCATTCATCCATACTACACGAACAAGTTGTCAGCTACAGCAAGTCAAGTTCATGATCAAGACTCAGACCTTTTGTAACTGTTCCCACTCTAGCTATATATCCCAGCCCACACACAGGAGCTTTCTGTCCATTCATCACATTAATGGTAGCTTTCCTATGGTCCTTCTCTCTCAAGGCTGCTTCATTACAAGCAAGAGATTAAATATATTACATTGACTTATCTCTTTCTAAGACAAAATGAGATCTAATTAACACTTTACTAACTTCATTATCATATAGCAGGAAACAAAGTTTAATAAATCATCCATTCTTCTAATCAGTTATATTGACCTATGTTTTTCATTCACAATACAGTTTGAGACAGACTTAGTCACATGTACCCTAAACAGCCAAGGCTCCTGTTTTGCTGAATGTTTTTATATAACATTTGGTTTTATTTTGTAATTTGAAACTTTATCTAGGTTTAGTTAAAGGCTCATCGAGTTATTATATATGTTCTAATTTGAGGTTCACTTGTGGATTATCATTTGGACTGCAAGATCAAACCAATCAATCCTCAGGGAAATCAGTCCTAAATATTCATTGGAAGGACTGATGCTGAAGCTGAAACTCCAATACTTTGGCCACCTGGTGCAAAGAACTGACCTCTTGGAAAAGACCCTGATGCTGGGAAAGATTGAAGGCAGGAGAAGGGGATGACAGAGGATGAGATGGTTGGATGGCATCACCGACTCAATGGACATAAGTTTGAGCAAGCTCCAGGAGTTGGTGATGGACAGGGAACCGTGGCATGCTGCAGTCCATGGGGTCACAAAGAGTCAGACATGACTGAGCAACTGAACTGAACTGTGGATTATTGTCTTATTTAAAAGGAAAATTATGCTTTCTGTGAATATGTGGATTACTTGAAATATTATTTGATTAATATTTATGATCTGGAGACTCTTTTCATAAAAAATGTTATGCTATTAAAAGCATACAATATCATGTTACTTGCTATCATTTATATGGATTTTTAATGACATATTGCTGACCTATACTAAATATATCAATTTAATTAAAGCTATTTCTTTACAGTGCAAAACAGCCAATTAAATAGCTTCCTTTAAGAACTCCTTGAGTCAGATGCAAAGTTACATTTAGCCTCATTTTTTGTTTACCCATATGTAACCAAGCAAACAAAATCTAATCAGCAACCTATTAGTTGATTTTTAATGACACCTTTAAAACACCTATATTCTAATCCCAAACATCATTGTAAAGACATTTCTTAAGCAAGGCTGAAATTCTCATCATTTGATTCCAAAAACAAGCTGATTAGACTGCCAGATATAAAAACAGGATGTGTTCATTATATATTTATAGAATGTAGTTTTTTTTCATATAGCAGAAGGAGATTTTTTTTTGCAATGACTCTTGTTTGTGACTCTCTAGTACTATACCTGCCCAACAAAACTCTTAGATAAAAGCCAAACTTAAAAACAAACAAGTAGCCAAAAATTTTAAGTTCAGGTACTCTAAATATGAGGGCTTCCCAGCTGGCTCAGAATAAAGAAGCTGTCTGCAATGTAGGAGCTGAGGAAGATGCGGGTTCAATCCCTGGGTGGGGGAGATCCACTGGTGGAGGGCATCGCAACCCTCTCCAGTATTCTTGCCAGGAGAATTCCATGCACAGAGGAGCCTGTGGGCTACAGTCCTTAGGATCGGGAAGAGTCAGACACGACTGAAGTGACATAGCACATGCTGTCTGTTAGGCAGCAATCCTCCTCATTTGCACAGTAAAATAATATATAAATGCTATTTTTCTTAAATACCTTGTATTTCTCATGTCCTGGTAGGAAAATAGCAAAAGAGTTTAATTTAGCATTAGAAAGTGAAAGTGTTCGTCACTCAGTGGTGTCTGACTCTCTGGAGACCCCATGGACTATAGCCCACCAGGCTCCTCTGTCCATGGGATTCTCCAGGCAAGAATACTGGAGTGGGTTGCCATTGCATTCTCCAGGGGATATTCCTGACCCAGGGATCAAACCCAGGTCTCCTAAATTGCAGGCAGATTCTTTACCATCTGAGCTACCAGGGAAGTTAACATAAAAATTAATTTCTGTGCATTACATGACAGGTATTTGCCCAGTGTGTTTCACCCTGGAGATAAATATAAAAATCTTGATAAACATGTCAATTTCCTACACACAAATACCAGGGGTGAAGCATACTTACCCAAGCTAAATAATTCCTCTGGGCAAAAAAAGAAGGCAAAAATGGTGATTAATTATAATTCATACTGATCCTAGTGGTATATCAGGTTTAGATGTCTTAACAATTATCACTGCATAAATATTACAAATGCTACCATGATTACAGCAATAACTGAAGATTTCCTACAGATTACAAGTTCCTTCAGGTTCACAAAATTTAGAGCAAGAAGCATGGTTTGAAGTACTCCCTAGAATTACTGATTCCCTTGTAAACCCTGCCAATGCCTACTGGCATTACCAGTACAAAGTGAGACGTTTTTGTATTCCTTATCAGTGGTAACTGAGCACCTTGGAGAGCATGTGTGGATATTTGATATGCTCAACAAACCACCTGTGTTTATTATACTGTAATTTGCCCTACTAAAGCACAAATTTTAGATTCAAATACTCTGGTTGTTTAGCAGAATGACAACTGTTTATTAGTTAGCCTTTCCAGACAAATCTCTAGATTGAAAGCAGAGGAGGTGGAAACATAGAAATTCTGACATAGGTTACACAGAAAAGGAGCCTTTAATGCCAAGTGAGGCCATGAAATGAAAATGATAATGAAAGGACACACAGACTAGGCTACAGATGTTAATTTAAGACAATATAATGCAAAATGTGGCCAGCTGCAAAGCCCATAATCAATCGTTTGCTTTACTATGTGACGATTATAAAGCCAGAGCTTAATGGTTTTAATAAAAACAGAAACAAAATTACTGTGTCTTTGAGAAAGCCTCAGAAATATGTTCAATTAATGGAATTAAAGAACAGGATACTGTTTATATTTTCTACATGAAATCATGATTTGACTAAAAGCAAACCAACCAAAAGGAAGGAAAAAAAAAAAGCCACATACTGTTATGTTTCTTCTCAAATTACCAGCAAAATAAAGACCTATTTACTAATATGGAATGGTTACTTCCCAAATGCACCAAAATTCCTGAATGGAAATAATATACAGCTTATGGGCTTATAGTATGATCATTTACATTTTATACTACTGTACACATTTATTTTCTTTTATTTAACTGAAACTTTTTTTAGATATTGTCTAATTTTTTCACCTGTATTTAATTAAAAGCCTGGTTTGCTAACAAAAAACTTAGAAAAGTATTACACACATATATACTGAATTAACCTAAGACTACCTAGTATAATATTGTGTTGTCAACATCTATAATGAGAGAATTTAATTGGTTGAGGCTTAGGGACAATTTCTTTCTGCTCTCTCATCTTTGAAAATAATAAAAATATTATAACATATATTGCACATAAGAAATAATAAAATTATCTAAAATATGAATAAATTATGTGATAATATTAACTAATGATAGGTGCAACATATTTGTCTTTGAAAAGTCAACTCTTCATATAACAGAGGTATTCATTTCAATCTTATTTCCCCCAGTATACAATAAAGAACAGCATTTTCAAGAAATTAATATAGGAACTGTTTGTAAAGATAAACATATCCTAAATGACATATCTGAAATCCTTTTGTTAGCTAATTTAGTAGCTGTTTCGAAAAATGATAGTATTTAATATGATTATCTGACGTACAATTACATCTTAGATTATAATTTTTTAATTTAAAGTTGGCATTCTAGATTCACATTGTTCTCCACTAAAACATACAGTAAACCAGGTTTTATAGTGCGACACTAGCAGTGTGCTTTGTATTGTTTTTACAGAACTAAGCCCTGTACTGCTATGGAACTACGCAGTCCTAACATATGGTGATTAAGATTTAATAATGACAGTGAAACACTTCAAGTATACATTGCCTACTTTCCAATTCTTCACTGTTCTGTAATGTTTCTATCCAAAAATTTAGCATGGAACTCTTTACTTACATGTTTTCTTTTCCTTCTTAACAAAATAAAGAGGTAACACTTTTACATTAGAACTTATCAGAAGCATACATATATTTTAACAGCTTATTCATACCACAGTTGCCCTGATGGGATTTAAAACACATCTTTGCTGTTATTAAATCTGCAGTTACTTCTTATTACCCCTTTATTTTTTTAATAAATGGTTTCCATAACATCTATTATTCTTCCTCTAAAATAATATTCCCTTTCAATTTATGTTCTATGATATAGTTTTATACATAATCTTAATAACAGGAATAATCAAAACCTAACTTTCACAGTACAAACTAAAAATTCCAGTATATTCAGAGAAACAAACACAGCATGATGGGAACTGCCTGTAAGTTACACGACTTTCTTTAGAGGAAGAAACTAACTACTGAGTCCAGTAAGAGTTTAGCTTTATTGGCAAAATACTTTTATAACTTAAAGGACATTCTTCTAGAGCCAGCTTTTAAACTCTACCAAGTTAGGAGGCAGGACATTCCTTAGCTTTTGTTGTTTCCTAATTCTCAACTTAAATTTGATAAATGCTGTTTGTATTGAAATGTTATTTGAATCTTTGTCCTGTCCCACAAAGTTTAAAGTGATCTATAATAAATGAACACCCTGAAAAAAGATAAATAAATAAAATATAGAAGTCAGGTTTGGCAAAAATACCTCCACCACAAGGTTATCACACATTATGGCATAATGTGCCAGGAACAGTGCTAAGCTCTAGAGATTAGAAATAAATAAAACTAAGTCTGCAATTTACTCATGTGTGAGTGAAAAATGATAGAAAAACTCTAAAAGGAAAAGAAACGGATCACGGAACAGAGTGAGTACTAGAGCTGATTCTCACCACAATTATCAAAGAGGAATATACATCTTCAGAATTGTGGCTGCCTTTAATAGCTTTGTTTCCTTGAACTGTCTTTGTCCCCATCAAGTTTAAAACATACACATGTTCTACAGAAGAGGATTAGAATAAATTTTGAGGTCTTCCTACTCTCTTCATGTCATAATCCTTTAGTAGACAAGACTTCCACCACCATTACCAGAGCAGTACCACCACCACACATTAACCATCTAACTTAAATGATTCTAAAAGAAGAAACTGAGGCCAAGTAAAACGACACAGTTGCTACAGTAGAAAATAATACAGATTCTTTGTGAGAAACATCTTGCAATAAATTTTGAATTGCATTGAATAGAATCTTGACCTTCATTTATGCTTGAGTGACTCCAAAGGAAACACATAGAGATTTTAATTACTAAGCAAAAAATAAAACAACTAACCTTGGCCTCCTCATATGGCATCTCCTATTCTACTATTTAATCATAAAATGAATTCAGCTTCAGTTCAATGTTAATGTTTAAAATGTTTATGCCACATTATATTATGAACATTTAAAGTAAAATATTGGCTACAACAAAACTATGGATATCAGAATGGTTTCTAACTCTTTATGGTAGAGGAGAGAGTGCTGGTATGCAGCAGGGGAATAAACATATTTCCAGAGCTAAAAACAAGAAAAATAAAATCACTGAACAAACCATTTGCTATACTATCCAAGAAAAAAAAAAAAAGAGGACTCAAATTTTAAAAAAATTAATAAGGAGACATTACAGTTGATACCACACAAATACAAAGGATTGTAAGAGACTAATATAAATAATCATGGAATTCTCCAGGCAAGAATATTGGAGTGGGTAGCCTTTCCCTTCTCCAGGGGATCTTCCCAACCCAGGGATCAAACCCAGGTCTCCTGCATTGAAGGCAAATTCTTTACCAGCTGAACCACCAGCTAAGTCCAATATAAACAATTATATGCCAACAAATTGGACAACCTAGGGAAACTGATAAATTCTTAGAAATATACAATTTATTAAGCCTGAATTGCAAGGAAATATAACACCTGAACATACCAGTTGTTAGTAAGGAGATTTAATCAGTAATCAAAACCTCCCAATGAAGAAAAGTCCAGAAATAGATGGCTTTCCTGGTGAACTCTACCCAACATTTAAAGAAGAATGAATGCCAGTCTTCAGGCTCTTCCAAAAAATATAAGAGGTGCGAAATTCCTGAACTAATTTTACAAGGCCCGCAATACCCTTGTGCCAAAACCAGATAAGAAAAAATTCAGTTCAGTTCAGTTCAGTTGCTCAGTTGTGTCAGACTCTTTGCGACCCCATGAATTGCAGCACGCCAGGCCTCCCTGTCCATCACCAACTCCCGGAGTTCACCCAAACTCTTATCCATCGAGTCATTGATGATATCCAGCCATCTCATCCTCTGTCGTCCCCTTCTCCTCCTGCCCCCAATCCCTCCCAGCATCAGAGTCTTTTCCAATGAGTCAACTCAAAGAGAAAATTACAAGTCACTATTCCTGATGAAAACAGATGCAAAAATCCTCAGCAGAATATAAGCAAACTAGTACAACTGTACATGAAAAGAATCATACAAAATGATCAAGTGGGATTTATTCCAGGGATGCAAGGACAGCTCAAAATATACAAACCACTGTGACACACCATGTTAGCAAAATGAAAGATAAAAATAATATAATTATCTCAATAGATACAGAAAAAACACGACAAAATTCAACATGTTTCATGATAAAAACTTAACAAACTTGTTATAGAGGGAATGTATGTTAAATGATAAAGGGTATATATGCAAGCCCACAGCTAACATTAGACTCAACAGTGAAAAGCTGAAAGCATTTCCTCTGAGATCAGGAATAAGACAGGATAGTCTTGCCATTTTTATTCAATATAGTATTAGAAATCCTAGTTATAGTAATCAGACAAAAAATAAATAAATAAAATAAAATAAAAGGAAACCAAACTGGAAAGGAAGAAGTAAAACTTACTGTTCGCAGATGCCGTGATGTTATATGCATAAAATCTTAAAGACGCCACCAAAAAAAAAACTTTTAGGACTAATAAACAAACACAGGAAAGCTTCAGGATACAAGATTAATATACAAACATCAGTTGCACTTGTATATACTAAGAACAAACTATGAGGAGGGGAAATTAAGAAAACAATCCTGTTTATAATTGCATCAAAAAGAATAAAATACTTAGAAATTAATCTAAGAGGTGAAAGATCTTTACACTGAAAAGTATAAGACATTCATAAAAAAAATATGAAGACAAATAAAATGGAAAGATATTCTATGCTTATGAATTGGAAGAATTGTTATTGTTGAAAGGTTGATATTTCAAAGCATTGGACAAACTCAATGCATCCCCATTAAAATTCCAAAGGCATTTTTCATGGAAATAGAAAATACAGTCCTAAAATATATATGGAACCATAAAAGACCTTGACTAGCCAAAGCAATTATAGAAAAGAAGAACAAAACTAGAGGCACTTCAGCCTCTTGGTTTCTAACTATAATACAAAGCTTTACTAATCAAAACAGTATGATATGAGCATAAAAACCGATATATAGATTAATGCAATAGAATAGAGATCCCAATAATGAATCTACACATATTTAGTCAATTAATTTATAATAAAGGAGTCAATAACATACAAAGGGAAAAGGATAGCCTCTTCAAAAAATGGTACTGAGAAAACTGGATACACATGCAAAAGAATGAAATTGGACCCCTATTTTACACCACAAGGAAGAATCAACTCAAAACGGATAAAAGACTTTCAAAGTAAGACAGTAAGTGGCAGCAGAAAATAAGAAAAAGACAATAGCAGACTTTTAAGCATCCAAGTGTAACTTTCCATCTTCTTTATTCTGACCTGTCCTTCCCTAATTCTCACATTGCTATTTACAGAACATCATAGTTTGTCTAGTATTTATTACATACCAGTAAGTGAGTTTAACTGATTTATACAGATCATCTCATTTATTCCTTATGCCTACTTTACGAGGTTGATATTATTACTCTAAGATTACCATTCAGAAAACAAATTTTGCAGAGGTGAAATAAGCTTTCTTAAACCACAACAGATTGTGGAAGTGAAAGTCTCAGATTCAAACTCAAATCTATGTGTTTCAAAGGACTCTGTTCTGAATCACTACACTATATTCAACGACTGAGGAAGAACATAATTAAGCAGTTTCTGCAAGTCTCAGGCATTGGATCCATTTGGCTACATTTTCCACTCCATCTGTATCACTACCTGTAACTGAAGTTTTATTGCTTCACAATAAAGTTCATGAAGGTTATTCTGAATCAATAAGAAATGTTTGCCTCAAGCTCAGTATACTATTTATTTAAGAAGGCAAGAAAGAAAGTAATTCAAAAAGATTTCCAACAAGGATATTTAAAATAAGAATACCCAGGCTTATGGGGTTAATCTTTGTTATCTAACAATTTACTCGTCTTTCTAGAATTATTCCTTCTGAATGGGTATAGTTGAAGATTTACTCTAACACTTTTTAAAGATAAGCAGTGTTTTTTGTTTAAGTACAAAAATATTTGATGATTCTTTGGACAGAAATGTCAGCACACACAAGAATATGAAGAATTCACTGGAATATTCCACCTATTATTTGGGTAACAATATGGGATAGAGTAAGACAGTACATATAAAGATTATATAATTGCAGACATGTATCACTATATCATCTATAAACACACTGTGTGTGTATGTGTTTAGCTGTTCAGTTGTGTCTGATTCTTTGAGACACTTTGGACTATAGCCCTCCAGGCTCCTCTGTCTATGGGATTTTTCAAGCTAGAATACTGGAGTGGGTTGCCATTTCCTCCTCCAGGGGATCTTCCCAACCCAGGGATAGAACCCACATCTCCTCTATCTCCTGCATTGCAAGCAGACAATAAACACACTAAATACATTTAAAAGCATTCAGCAATAATGTTAAGCTAATCAGATCTATACCATTTGTATTTTATGAATTTACTAAGGCTATTACTTGCCATATATATTTCAAGGTAGCATCCATAAAATAAACTGTGATTGGAATGCAATTCCATTTGAATCATAAAGTTAAATATCTACTTATTTGGAAAGCTTTATTTATAACACTAAGAGTGCAGCTTCTTAAAAATCATCTTATTATGAAGTTTTAAGCATTTTATTCAGTATTATTTTTCTCTTACTTTATGATTTAAATATCTTTTAAAATAATTTCCATTAATGCCAAAATGTATATTTTTAAAGGAAAAATTAAAACTGAGAAGCTAAATTTGATGTGAGCTAGATCTATTACAAAAGGCTCAGAAACAAAAAAACTATGGATATTATGCAGAATGTATGTTCCTTTCACATTAGAGAAGCTTTTCCTTCACTGGTACATACTCATAGCTAGTAACAGTTGTGAATATCAGGGCTCTCAAAGCAAGGCCTTTTCCATGGAGGGCCCTTGTCTTTGTAATTACCTCCTACTCCAGCTCTGTAAGAGTCTGTTGAAAGACAGAATTCCAGGAAAATTGATTTTCATTTTGAGAAAGAGCATAGTTGATGTATGAGGAATTTCATTGCTATAGAATAATGTAGTTTTGTGCTACAGTGTTTTCTATAGACTTTCATATGTGAATTCATGGGCTCGTTATCAGAGTAATAAACAAATCTTTAAAAGTAATTATAAATAATTGAAAGCAATCTCCTAAACAAAAATGCCCTGAAGGAAAATTTTAACCTATTCTAAGAGTGATAGAAATGATCACAAGGTTATAAAAAGAAATTTTATGGTTGGCATTTGTATTGCACTCTAAAAGTTCCAAAAGATTAAAATTCTTAGGAGCATTATTTATACCTTCAAATTACCTTTATTAAGCATCTCCTTTAAAACATCTGCAATAATAAGACTTCTGTGTAATAAAGGTAACAGGTGGAGCCTTTGTCGTAGAGGATAGTCTAGTAAAGTACACAAACAGAAGAAGGAATTGTCATAAAAGCAGTCTGAGCTCAAACCAGGATTTATTGCTACAATCAGTATTTTTTAGTAAATAGTGAAAAGCAGTATCTATGTAGGAGTGGAACATAGGCCAGATGACCTAATGACATAAAAAAGGACAGGAGAAGTTGGTCAATAACAAGGAAAATTTTTCACATTTGGTTTAAACCTAGCCTTACATGTAAGTAAAACAGAAACTAACAAGTACAAATAATAGTGGGCTGTGTACCACAAAAGCATATTTTAGCAAATATACTTTTTTAAAGCTTTTGTTGAACATAGTAGCTATAAATAGCATAGAAGTATCACTATGCAACATATGTTTAAGAAACAGAGACTGCAAGTTAGGTACCTCTGGGATTCATAGTAACTCAAAGACACTTAATACCATTTAGTAAATTTATTTATTTCTTAATTTATAATCTAATGAGCTACTTTTCCCTCCAATATAGAAAAGGGAGACTAGCCACACTCATTTTAGAGGAGTATACTGCTTCTACTTTCTCCTACTCATGAGAAAGGTTTTCCTCAAAGAAACTTTACTTCTACATGTAGATAACCTTAGCATTAGTCTTTTCTGCCAAACTGAATATAGGATGAGTAGAAACATGCCTCACAATACAGTACTGAGAGCTAAAAAATCAAAAGAAAAATAACATAAAATAGTCTGAAAATAAAAAATTAACATATATGTATAGGTTTATTAATATGACAAAAAACGATAGAAACAAAAGTACTTCTTTTTTGGTCTATTAAGATAGAGGATGTATATTCTGTAAAATTTGCCCAGATTCCTTTACAACTGCAAGAGAAGCATAAAAGTTTTTACCTGTAAGAGATAAAGTTTTTTTTTTAATTATGCTTCACAGTTAAATATTGAGTTGAACGAAAGAATGGTGATGTTCAATAAGTAGATATTATGAAAAGAATATATCATGTTCTTCCACAAAATATCTCTGGGTACCTTTCGAGCAGGTAGAATTGTAACTCTATTGAAGAAATTTTTTTTTCCAAGTAGGTAGCTATCTCAAACACCAACTTTGTTTCTAAATTGTGATAAATGCAACAGAAGTGATGGGAGGAAGATCATTTGAAGTGTAAATAGTTTAAGTGTAAGAAGTCTAAGCAGGTCTGAGTCCTACTTAGAAAATTCAGGAATTCTCTAAAGATGGCAGCATTACAATTGGACTTAAGATGATTCTGGAGAGTAAGATCATGAAAACAGAAGGTTATTTCACTAGCCCAAATGTGAGATTGATGAAGAAAATATATGTTATAAGGGGAAAACATAAAACAATTAAGCAATAAAAAACAATGCCACTGTTGAGATTTGATAGAAATGGAGAACACAATAGAGTCCCTGAAGTCTTCGGATAAAGATAGTGAAAGGTTGTGTTTATGAATATTAATCTGGCATTTATTTTATAGGATGGATTGAAAATAACATTTTTGAGGTAAAAAATAATTTATAAGGTTATTACAATATGCTAAGAAAGAAGGTAGAAATTTCAAGTAAGAATGTGAATGAACAAGAACCTAGGTATAAAGAATTTATAAAGTGATTCATCACTATTACCATCAATAATATCTAGGGTCCCTAGTACAGAGCATAGTGCAATATGCTCACTCAGAAAGTACAATGAAATATATGTTCCTAGGTAAACAATTTCTGCCCTTCAAGTTGACAATATACCAAAAATCATAGACATAGATGATTTTTTTTAGCACCCAAGCAAAAAGAGTCTCCCAAGGGAATTTTTTATGTAATACAGATAGATAGATACACACACACAAACATATATATATACATACAAATTCACAGATTTGAAGACAAAAAATTCTTGTGCTATTTATTCTTATTGGTAAATAAAAGACTGATTTCAAAGTGGCAAATAAGAGCAGGGGATAAAAATAATCAGATGATTTTGATTATGTCACAGATAATTGAAAGGAGAAGGCAATGGCACCCCACTCCAGTACTCTTGCCTGGAAAATCCCATGGGCGGAAGAGCCTGGTGGGCTACAGTCCATGGGTCGCTAGGAGTTGGACACGACTGAGCAACTTCACTTTCACTTTTCACTTTCATGCATTGGAGAAGGAAATGGCAACCCACTCCAGTGTTCTTGCCTGGAGAATCCCAGGGACGGGGGAGCCTGGTGGGCTGCCATCTATGGGGTCGCAGAGAGTCGGACATGACTGAAGCGACTTAGCAGCAGCAGCATGTTAATATATTACCTTCTAATTTCTTCAAATAAAAATTACGTGGCCCTAAAAAAGTTCTAAGGAACGTATGATTTACTTTTTAAATGTTTAGGAGAAAAAAATCATTCAAATGTGTAGGCAAATGGTATACCTGTTAAGGGGGAAGGAACATAGAGGTGGATGTTTTAATGTGAAAGCAAAGGAATATAGGAAAGGTGTTTGTAGCATTTGCTGCAGTTCCAAATAGCATGTAATATTATGCCCTCAGAAGATATTTATTTTAATATATTTGAAGTTTAATTTAGTAATCATTCTGCCATCAGATGAAATTTAAAGACTTCAAAATATACACTGAATGATTATGATTTGTATTACATACAGTTACAAACATTGGCATGTTTTCATGTGACAGGACATTTGTGTTTTGATTTCTGACACAGGTAGGAACTGATTAAATCTGATCCCTTAAAGAAAGTAAAAGATAGATGTTTTAATATTGGCATAAAAGTCCTTTCAAGAGTTCCTTTCATTACATTTTATGCATTCAATGTGATCATCTTTATTAAATGATTTTCTTATTATAGAAGGAGGTGCAAGATTGAATGTACGTCACCATTGTCATATTTGACAGATGAACTGAATATTCCAAAGGACCGATACACGAAAAGCATATTTTTTCAGAAAAAATATCCATGTAGAAATTCTTCAAAGTAGAAACATCAGAGAATTATGTTAGAAACATATTACACTGACTAGCAAAGTCTGAACCCAAAACTTTCTTCACAAAAACTGGAACATTTGTGTAAGAATTACCAGTACTTTCTGCCTTCTAGGATAGAAATTGGCAGAATTATATTGGGAACCAACTAATCTTTTGTAGTCAGAAGGACCATGCCAGGAGACCCTACTTTTTATTCAGATATTCATATACATCCTTTCGGGGAGGCCTGAACACTGTAGGCAAATCAAGTGCAGATACTCCAGATGGAGATGAAAAGTGTTCTGTTTAGTAATGTAACTGGTGTGTCCTTCAGAATAATCCAGACTCTATAAACTCTGTTAGCTAGAGTCCCCCTAAATCTTAAAGTCCTAGATTTAGGTAGCTTCCTACATGAAATAATATATTATTGAGAGAATAGAAATCAGGAGGATACTGAGAATGGAGATGACAAAACTGCAGGAGGGAAAGGACAGTCCCAATACTTCCCTTCCTCTACAGAGTAAATGGAATTAACAATGTTGGGTAAAGTACAACATGGATCAGAAGGCTATTGTCCCAGGCATGTGTCACTTAAGGTTGAACAATCAAGAGTTTAGGAAATATTTTGGACCAGGATTTATCATGTTAGAACTATGGAGGTGTGGGCTGAGAAATCTTCCTGAAAGTAACCTATCAGAGGAAGAAGGTAATCCAGGGGATCAAGGTCATGGGGGTTAGACAGATCAAAGGTGCTGTCTTATCTCTTTCCAGTAGCTAGTAATAAATGTGGCAACAGTTTGGTCAAATCTCCAAGGCAAGCAGATGTCTGAAAAACATTTAGATTGAGGAAAAAATTGACTCCTGCCAGTGGGGAGGTCAGTTATTACAGAAGCTAGACAAAGAGGCACAGGTAGGGAATCTGAAGTCAACTTGGGGCTTTTGGCTCTTAAAAAAAATCACTCCAGTTCCAACTGATGCTACATTTAAGTATTCCACCTCATATTATCCTAGAGGTTATGCCCCAACCTTACCTAAGTCTGTGATTTTAGTTTAGTTTTGTTGTGAAGCAGTGGGAAAGACACATGCAAACTTGTCAAAGTGGCCAAGAAGGAGCCAGAGCCATTCTACCCTATGGCTAGCATCCATCAGAGGTTACCGTGACGGAGAGTTGTGCAAAACAGAAAGCATTCCATGGGGGTCACTGCAAGTGGAGGAGCATTGCTGTAATAGGTAAGAAAGACACTGAAATACCTACACCAAGGCTTCATGCGGGAGAGCACTAGAAACTTCTCCAAAGGAGCTCAGAATGACTCAAGGGGATACAATTTCTAGCAATTAGCCCAATGAGGGGCTCGGTTTTAATCATTTAGATATATAAAATAAATGTGTCTTATTTTGTATTCAGGCTGGAAGGGATCCAGGATATCTATGTTGAGCAAATAATGAAGTTTTTATGGTAATATTCATAAATAGTAGATTAAAATAGAAATATTGAATATTATATCTCCTGCACTGCAATTTTTATATTGTTAATTTTACGTTTTCCTTGTTAAAGCTTAAGCTTTTTGGCTTGTGATAAAAGGAAATGTTCTAAAGGCTAAAATTTGCTAAAATCATACAGTCAAGAATAATAACTCTCCAAGTCAGCTGCATAGGATTGATGGGAAAGAGGGGTGCTTAGACAATGTAAGTAAAAATGCATTCTAAACTTTACAATTTATATAAGATAGTATACGATACATTTTAAATTCTAAGATTTTTTTTAAAAACTTATTTAATACCTTTAGATTTGTTCATTTATAATTTATGAAACCTCTTTGAACTTTAGAAATTTCGATCTTTAGGCTTTCTTAACTTTTATTTTTTTGTTTGTTTTTTTTTTTTAATTTTATTTTATTTTTAAACTTTACATAATGCAAAAGTCGTATGGAGGGGAAATTGTGTAAGAAAAACATTTTCAAAAAACACTAATTCTTCTGATAATGTTAAGTATTTAAGTACAACCTTGGAAAACATTCAACTGAGGTTTAATTGTTAAAACCAGTGCTCTACACATCACAGTACAGGACAGTGCAGGTTTCAACAAAGCTAAATTATCAAGATGTTTATTGGAAATATGTTCTTCCCTTCATTATAAAGAAAATTATCTTGTCAGTCAAAAACAAATTATTTTTCTCCTCTCAGAACATGTGTTTGAAGCTTTTTAAAGTCAACAATAATTTATTATTGATATTTTAAGCTACTTAATGGTACCAAAAAATACAGTTAATGATAGATGTCCTGCCTACTAGTGCACTGCCCTATCCTTCATACCTAAGATTCTATTATTCTATTCTATAGTGTTTAACAGTTGCATATAAGCAGATGGAAATTATGGATATGGCATTATTGGGGGAGGGAGGGGAAAGGACCAAGGATGAAAATCAACGCAAGATTTAAAGACCTAGTAGGAACAGCTGCCCTTAAAAATATTTTTGACTGGGGTGAAATGGTACCTCATAGTGGTTTTGATTTGCATTTCTCTAATAATGAGTCATGTTGAGCATCTTTTCATTGTTTGTTAGCCATCTGTATGTCTTCTTTGGAGAAATGTCTATTTAGTTCTTTGGCCCATTTTTTGATTGGGTCATTTATTTTTTTGGAGTTGAGCTGCAGGAGTTGCTTGTATATTTTTGAGATTAGTTGTTTGTCAGTTGCTTCATTTGCTATTATTTTCTCCCATTCTGAAGGCTGCCTTTTCACCTTGCTAATAGTTTCCTTTGTTGTGCTGGAGAGGGTGTGGAGAAAAGGGAACCCTCTTATACTGTTGGTGGGAATGCAAACTAGTACAGCCACTATGGAGAACAGTGTGGAGATTCCTTAAAAAACTGGAAATAGAACTGCCTTATGATCCAGCAATTCCACTGCTGGGCATACACACTGAGGAAACCAGAAGGGAAAGAGACACGTGTACCCCAATGTTCATCGCAGCGCTGTTTATAATAGCCAGGACATGGAAGCAACCTAGATGTCCATCAGCAAATGAATGGATAAGAAAGCTATGGTACATATCACAATGGAGTATTACTCAGCCATTAAAAAGAATATATTTGAATCAGTTCTAATGAGATGGATGAAACTGGAGCCTATTATACAGAGTGAAGTAAGCCAGAAAGAAAAACACCAATACAGTATACTACCACATATATGTGGAATTTAGAAAGATGGTAACGATAACCCTGTGTACGAGACAGCAAAAGAGACACTGATGTATAGAACAGTCTTATGGACTCTGTAGGAGAGGAAGAGGGTGGGAAGATTTGGGAGAATGGCACTGAAACATGTATAATATCATGTATGAAACGAGTCGCCAGTCCAGGTTCAATGCACGATACTGGATGCTTGGGGCTGGTGCACTGGGATGACCCAGAGGGATGGTATGGGGAGGGAGGAGGGAGGAGAGAGGAGGGTTCAGGATGGGGAACACATGTATACATGTGGCAGATTCATTTCGATATTTGGTAAAACTAATACAATATTGTAAAGTTTAAAAATAAAATAAAATAAAAATTTTTTTGGCCTTGAGACCTGGTAGGAGTAGCTACCCTTAAAGATATTCTTGGTGAATTTGCTAGGAGAGAGGATGCAGCCACAACTGTGGTAGTCCAGAAAGCTTTACTGCCCCTTTCTTATTTGTACTAGTTTTATTTTAAAATCATGATTACACGGAATAAAAAAATAAGCACAGAGACCAGAAACTGACATTTGGATTCAAATAAATAGAAAGGTAATTATCAATATGATACAGAAAGCACCATCTTCAAAACAAGATGGAAAATATCATTTATTAAGTGTACAGCACTCAACATTTTATCTATTTCATTTGATAAACAAAAAATCCAAAAGACAGATATGACAGTTCCCATTTAACAGATAAAAAAATGGGCTGAGAGAGGAAGCTTGCCCAAACCAAACAACTGCTAAGTACTTGAACTATTTGATGTTCTTTCCATTATGCCAGAGATACTACCCTGGAGAATACAGCACTAAACACAAAATAAAAATCAGAATCATAGCTTCCTCAAATGTTTTCTTAGGAAATTATATCAGATCTAAATCATTTTAGTTTGTGGATACTTCTGAAACCTGTTTTGTAAGGAACACAAGACAATAGAACAGACACTCTCCCTTCCACACTGAGCTGGAAGATTAGAATAAAACAGGTACAAAGCTATGCTATGACTTTTTGCACTTCTTCCAGGCTAGTGGGGATGATATCTACTAAATTCAAGGTAAGGTGAACCCCTGCTAGTGTAACTTAGTTCAAAAACAGTTAAGATAATTAATACAAGGAAAAAATATATGCACAAACAATATTATCTTTAAAAAATTATGTTCTTCACCATTTATCCTTATGTGTGTATTTAGTCAGTCAGTTGAGTCTCTTTGTGACCCCATGGACTGTAGCTTGCCAGGCTTCTTTGTTCAGGCAAGAATATTGGAAAGCGTAGCCATTCCCTTCTTTGGAGGATTTTCTCAACCCAGGGGCTACTGTGAAATACATCTCTCTGTTCTTTCATAAACAGATTTCTTCTAATAATATCCCCATGTGTATTCCACTCGAATTTCAAATTTTCTAATACCAAAGACCAAATTGTCTTCACTAAGGTCCTAATGATTACCAAGCTGCTAAATTCATGGATAGTTTTCAGTTCTCATCTTTCTTGACTGTACAGCAGCTTATGATATTGTTGACTGTATATTCCTTCATGAAACCCACCCCTGCAATGGTTTCCATAATATCACATTTCACCTTATGCCTCCATCTTCTATGACAAAGTTTTACTAACTGCAACATACTCCTCAAAAGTAACCAACGCCACGGATTCTCAAGGCTTAGCCTTAGCGCCTCCATCTGTCCTGCACACAAAGACAATCTAATCAACACTTGTAGCTTGGCAACTGTAGAGTTACCAAACCAGCATATTAAACTGTCTTAACACTGTTAGCATAACACACAGACACCTCAAATTCTAAATGTCAGAAACCAAATTGACCATCTTCTTCCAAAAGTCTGCCTACTTTCAACCCTCAACCAGTGCTAGTGACAATCTAGAAATCATCTTTGGTACCCTTTTCTACCAATTGCTCTTATCCAGTAAATCACCTTTCCATTTTGCCTCCTAAAATATACCTTGAATCCTTCAATTTATCCCCAGTTCTTCAACCACCACCCAAATAATAATCTACCATCATCTTGCACCTAGAATACGGATTGCCTCTTAATTGGTCCCCTCAGATCTATTCTTTCTTCCTTCAATATTTTTTACAAAATGTAACAAGGGTGATCATTTTGAAACTCAATGTGACCACGTCACTCTGTTGTTTAAACCATTCAGCAATGCATCTTCAAGCTTGGGATACAGGACAGGATTCTGGCACTTGTGTTGATCATATTCTACATATCTGACTTACCCCACCCCTGATTTCCACCACTCCCTCCTCACTCTCATTGTTTCATCTCTCTGGCTTACTCCTGGCTCCTCAAATGCCCCATACTCTCTCTCCTAGAGCAGTCACACATCCTATCCTTTCTGCAGGATATTCTTTCCCCTTGCTTTCTTATATAGTTAATTCCTATCTTTCTTTTCATGCTCAGCCCAAGAAAGTTTTCTTTAAGAAAGGCATCCTAACCTCTAAGACTAAATCAGGTCCCTAGGTACCCACTCTTAACAGTGCAAAGCAATACTCTCTTATAACATTAAAATTGTAAAAACTAACACAATAGTGTAAATCAACTCAACTGCAATAAAAATTATAATTGAAATTTAATAGGCAAGCAGTTATTTAATTACTGTCATTCCTACAAGCCTAAAAACTTATTGACTTAAGGACTAGATCATCCTCATTACTGTACCCCAACACAATGCTTTACACATTTTATTTACAACAAATTTATGTTGAAGAAATGAATTGGCAATAGTTAACACTCATCTTTATTCTTTTACTTCTAACCAACACACCAACATATTTTACTCTGGTGTTTGTTCTCTACCCACCCCCCAGTAAAATTATTTTACTTCCAAAAAATATCACCCATGACCTTTAGTTGTCAAATATGGAAGATATATATGAGCTTATAATACTGAATTCCCCACATCCTTTAGCACTTACGATTATTTTCTTATTCTTGAAACTGTATTCTAACATAATGATCTTCTGTTTTCTCCAGTTACTGTTCTTTCCTTCCTGGTCAATCTTCTTGGCACACTGTTCATCTGCTTGTTCCCAGGGTTACAGCCCCAGCTCTCTTCGCCTGTGCACTCTCCTCAGGAATATACTACTTTTGTTACAAAATTTCACATTTTTACTACTATATCATACACATTTTACTGATGAAGACACTTATATATTAAAAGATTAATTGAATTTCTGAGGTCACAGAGTAATTAAGGAATTGGGGATTTGAATCCAATCAGACTCATTCAAGAACAGATTTATTGCCCTCTTTCTGCATTATAATTCAAACCATATAATTGACTATCCCTTTACCATGATGATTCTCAAATCTTTGTCTCCACCTCAAGTAACTCTAACTATTCTGATATCCACCTGCTAACTGAACACCTCCACTTAGTGTCACACAGCATTTTAAAAGCTGCTGCTGCTGCTGCTGCTGCTAAGTCGCTTCAGTCGTGTCCGACTCTGTGCGACCCCATAGATGGCAGCCCACCAGGCTCCCCCGTCCCTGGGATTCTCCAGGCAAGAACACTGGAGTGGGTTGCCATTTCCTTCTCCAATTCGTGAAAGTGAAAAGTGAAAGTGAAGTCGCTCAGTTGTGTCTGACTCTTCGCAACCCCATGGACTGCAGCCTACCAGGCTCCTCCATCCATGGGATTCTCCAGGCAAGAGTACTGGAGTGGGGTGCCATTGCCTTCTCCGATTTTAAAAGCTACATGACCCCAAAACTGAACTCTTACCTTCACTCAGTATTTTTTTTTCTAAATTTCTTGTAAGACATCAAGAAATCAATCAAAAATCAATTAAAATCTTGTAAAACATTAAGACCTGTGATGACCCCCACACAAGTCTCAAATACCCAAGTCCAAGTCCTCCCTCTCCCTCATCCCTACTGATACCAGTTTCAGTCCCGAAGTTCAAGAGGTTTTTCCATCTGTATATTCTTATACACATTCGTTATTTTGCACTTACATCAGTGCTCTGATAGTCCATGTTTTCTTTATTATTCATTTGTACGATACTGCCTTCTCAACTGGTCTATCTAAACTTACTTACTGATTTTGCTTATATTCTTACTGCTGTCCAAGTGAATGTTCACGTACATTGATTTGACTGAGACATTTCTCTATTTTACAGCATTTAATGACTTACTGTCATTTTCAAAATAAGAGCTTAATTATTTAGCAAAAAGTATAACGGTTAACATTTTTGTCTGCCTCTTGTGTATATATTTATCCTTCCCTCCTATCAGTTTGCTTGCATCCTAAGTTCCAGTCATACTAACCACTTAAAATTCCTCTGAAGTGCCACTCTTTCCTCATGATTTCCTTTGGACAGAACCCTCTTAATCTCAACACAAACTATTCATACTTTACAGCCAGCTGAGATGTTGCATCTTTCAAATGAGCTTTCCTTGATCTTCACCCTGGGCCTAGTTATCTCAAATACCCAACCCACAGTGTCTTTAGAATGCTTACATCCTTTGGCAAAAGAATACCCACACTTTAATGAAGCTGTATACAAACGATCTGTTTCCAGGTTGCTATCTTTGTTCTTTTCTCACTTAGTCCAGTGCCTGGCTCACAGCTGAAATCTTCAGTGAATGATAAGTAAAAGCTTATATAACTAAAGTCCACATTTATTTCCTATTTCCTATAGAATGGACAGTATTACTTTCCAAGTTTACATTCTTCAGAATACTACATAATAGATATTTTTCAAATATCCTTACCATTTTTATATAAAGAATAAAATAATGCATCCTTAAAACAGATTTTTCTTTTAAAAACCATTGCTGAACAACATCCAAATAGCCATTCGGTTTTTTTATCACAGAAATACTATCTTCAAATTCCTAACACACTGATGATAAGAAATGAATAGAAATAATAAGCATGAGACTGCTAGTAATAACAACATGACTTGAAATGAATTTTTTAAAATAGTGAAATTTCATGGGGTATTTTTTTTCCATTTAAGACTTCTTTTTTCATTGCTTTGAGAAAAGAAACAATTTTACTGCTGCAAAGGGTATCAAGTTATCTTACCAAATTAGAGATGTCTGAATGATTTATGTTAGAATTAAATAAAGTCTCTTAAATCATTTGTCAATAATCACTGTGTTCAGTTTTAAGAATTTATCTGGTTGTTTAATTACCACTATTTTTTGTAATATCCAGTCTCTAATTATCTACAGTGTGTTTCCAAATGATAAACCAAGTTAAAAGATGGAACTAATATTGTTTAGATCATGAAAATATTATTCCTGCATGAGAAATAACATATGACCTGAATAATTACAGTCAGATGGAAATTTTTTAGTGACCCTAAAAACCTAAAAGACATTCTTACTACAAACAAGAGTAAGTACTGATATGCCCATAAATTCATTAAATAGCAAAATCCAATTCAGTAGCATGTAATATAAAATTATAAGTAAGAAATATTACTAAGGTAAAATCCACAATGGACCAATAAATAAATGTGGAATATTGAAGGAATATATCCCAGTCTTTTGACACTTACCCAATGAGGGTGAGTCCTGCTACCCACAAACTGTCTAAATATTGGGCTGTGAGGACTAACTCTGAAGTCACAATCTGTAACCAACTTTTCTAATAGTGTATCCAAAAAACTGACCTATTCCTTTGCTATGAAGCAACATCAAGTTGAAAAATCCTTCCAGAATTCTTGCTTTGTTCACAGGCTTTGTCCATTTTTCCTTTGAACTCCTTTTTTTAGACTCTCCCTCATCTCCCTGACTCCTGTCTCCTGCTCCCTCTTGCTTTCTCATGTGGTGTTTTGAGAGCATTCTCTGGTGGCTCAGTTGGTAAAGAATCTGCCTGCAATGCAGGAGACTCCAGTTTGATCCCTGGGTTGGGAAGATACCCTGGAGAAGGAAACGGCAACCTACTCCAGTATTCTTGCCTAGGAAATCTCATGGACCAAGGAGTGTGGCAGACTGCAGTTTATGGGGGTACAAGTCAGACACAACTTAGAGATTAAACCACCATACCACAGTGTTTCGTACCTGGTAACTAATGTGGTTACCATTAGGAAAAAAATGAAAAAGCTGGCTTAAAGCTCAACATTCAGAAAACTAAGATCACGGCATCTGGTCCCATCACTTCATGGGAAATAGATGGGGAAACAGTGGAAACAGTGGCTGACTTTATTTTTTTGGGCTCCAAAATCACTGCAGATGGTGACTGCAGCCATGAAATTAAAAGACGCTTACTCCTTGGAAGGAAAGTTATGACCAACCTAGATAGCATATTAAAAAACAGAGACATTACTTTGCCAACAAAGGTCCATCTAGTCAAGGCTGTAGTTTTTCCAGTGGTCATGTATGGATGTGAGAGTTGGACTGTGAAGAAAGCTGAGTGCCAAAGAATTGGTGCTTCTGAACTGTAGTGTTGGAGAAGACTCTTGAGAGTCCCTTGGACTGCAAGGAGATCCAACCAGTCCATTCTAAAGGAGATCAGTCCTGGGTGTTCATTGGAAGGACTGATGCTGAAGCTGAAACTCCAATACTTCGGCCACTTCATGAGAAAAGTTGACTCATTGGAAAAGACTCTGATGCTGGGAGGGATTGGGGGCAGGAGGAGAAGGGGACGACAGAGGATGAGATGGCTGGGTGGCATCACCGACTCGATGCACATGAGTTTGGATAAACTCTGGGAGTTGGTGATGGATAGGGAGGCCTGGCGTGCTGCAATTTATGGGGTCACAAAGAGTCAGACATGACTGAGTGACTGAACTGAACTAAACTAATGTAGTCCTTTAGTCACTAACCTTTGTTATAAACTGTGCTTTATTCTCTATATCTATTCCCTCACTCAGTCCAGGACACTCCTGCAGAGTACCATATTAGTCCCACATTTCATATATTAATCAAGGTAGGCCATGCTGAGCTGTAGTAATAAATTTCAAGAAATCTGTGGCTTAAAACAAAGTCTCTGGGCTCACTCTAAGTCTGCTGCAGGTCCAGAAGCTCTGTAAGGCAACATCAATCCAAGCAATGATTCAGAGGTTTGGATGGGTCCATTTTGTGGTTCTACAATCTTAAGAAGAAGCTTATGATCACTGTGGCAGGAGAAAAAAATAACTCAGGAGTCTCACAACAGTTTTTAAATGCTCTGTCCTCAAAAAAACAAAGGTTACTCTCACAATCTAGTACCTTGACAATTCACATAGTCCCATCTTATTTAAAACTAGATTACAAATGTGAAGACACATACACATTTGGTAACCAATACATATCTCATCCAGATAACTTAATACCTTTTTCCACTTCAAAATATAGTAGTAGTCCCAATTAAATTAGCTTTATACTCAAATTAAAAGAGAATTATCAAATTTAAGAAAAATGATGAACTTTGACAAGTTTACTTCTGAAAAATCACATTTCTGATTTTTTTTTTATTAAATGAGAATGAGAGGCTTAAAGTTTAATAAAAATTTTCAAGGATGGCATAAGCCAAGATTGTGTTGTTCACATGAATCCCTTTGTCTTCTATGAAATGACAGAAGAATGGAATGGGTGATTATTCAGCAAAAATAACATGCATTATAGGTATTTTTAAAGTTTTAAAATGAGCAACAGAAGTTCAGAATTTCATCTGAACATCATAAATCACATCTCTCATTGTTCATATATACATGTGTATGCGTGCATGTGTACACGTATACACACACACGCACAAACACACACTGAAACTACTGACTAGTGATGTCTCAGTCTAATGAAGGAGATTCTGAAGCACATAGGTAAATTCCAGTTCAAATTAAGAAACTAGTGTGGTAATAAAAAAAAAAGTCTACTTTTTTTAGAGCTTTTTTTGTAGAGTCAGCTAAATCAAATAGATTATTTGGTGGAAAGAGGGAAAGAGATTCAAAAGAATCATAAATATGCATGGTTTACAAAGAAGCTGTATCTTCCTCATCGTTACTGAAATTATAAGGCAGTTAAGGATGTAGGTATTAAACAATAAATATTTGAACAGTATTACATGTCCAAAATTCTTGGGAGTAGTTGATTGCGAATATAGCTATAAATAAATCCCCGTCCTTGAAATGCTTACAGTCAAATAAATATACCACATTCACTCTTAATCTCTAAATAATTGAAATATGTATGGTCAACACAAAGAACACTAAAACTTGAATAGGATGTTTCATTTCAATTCACATTATAATGTTCAAGTAGTACAACTACTTGGTATCATTATAATACCCCTGCTGCTGCTGAGTCGCTTCAGTCGTGTCCGATTCTGTGCGACCCCATAGACGGCAGCCCACCAGGCTCCGCCATCCCTGGGATTCTCCAGGCAAGAACACTGGAGTGGGTTGCCATTTCCTTCTCCAATGCATGAAAGTGAAAAGTGAAAGCGAAGCCTCTCAGTCGTGTCTGACTCGCAGCGACCCCAGGGACTGCAGCCTAAGGGGGCTCCTCTGTCCATGGGATTTTCCAGACAAGAATATCCCAAATATAACTAAAAATATATGAAATATACACTTAAGAAATTGAAGTATCATTAGAGAAACAGATAAACTAACTACTTTAAAACAAAATAGAATACATCGGTATTATCAGAGGTCCAAACCATGCTAAGTAAATGCAAAAAATCAAGTGGTTCCAATTTGAGCTATGAAATAAGGTACACAGAAGAGGTCCTAAAAACACTGGTCCTTAAAGGAAAATGGGAGTTCAGTTCATGAGCAAGTGAGGCAAGGAGATGGACCTACTAAATATTGAGTGAATCCTCAAGAGAGTAAAAAAGAATATTCAGTGAATTGATAAAATACAGAGTAGGGTAGTCATGCAAGGGATTTCAAGACCAAAAAGACAGGTGGCAGAAAAACTATTAAAGAGCCTCTGGACTGGAATGTCAAAATTGGGTTCTATTTTGTACATAATTGAGTAATATGCAAAACTTTAGAAAGAAAATAAGCTAATTGATTTAAACCATACTGTATACAGTTTTACATTATTTACTCCAGTATAAAAGACAAATTGAAGAAGAGGCTTCAGGTAGTGAAACAATGATTAAAATACTTAGAAAATTGTTTAGAAAATAATGACACAACTAAGTGAAGAAGAAAATAAGGAATCAGATACAGCAAGTATTTTAGTAGTATGACTGATTAAAATGAACACATGTATACCTGTGGCGGATTCATTTTGATATATGGCAAAATCAATACATTATTGTTAAGTTAAAAAATAAAAATAACCCTATGTACAAGACAGCAAAAGAGACACTGATGTATAGAACAGTCTTATGGACTCTGTGGGAGAGGGAGAGGGTGGGAAGATTTGGGAGAATGGCATTGAAACATGTATAATATCATGTATGAAACGAGATGCCAGTCCAGGTTCGATGCATGATACTGGATGCTTGGGGCTAGTGCACTGGGACGACCCAGAGGGATGGTATGGGGAGGGAGGTGGGAGGAGGGTTCAGGATGGGGAACACATGTATACCTGTGGCAGATTCATTTTGATATTTGGCAAAACTAATACAATTTTGTAAAGTTTAAAAATAAAATAAAATTTAAAAAAAATGTTATACAACCTAAAAAAATAAATAAATAAAAATAAAAAAAGTTTAATCAGTTATCCAGAGGAAGGAAGGAAAATGAACATGGTCCTTCTCTTGGAAACCAAAAGGAAGCTGGAAGCCAACAATCACTGAATGAGATAAAGGATACAGAAAGAACACAAATACTTTAAATATTAAGTATACGTTGATATTGACCATGGGGCTTCCCTGGTGGCTCAGGTAAAGAACCTGCCTGCAATGCAGGAAGCATGAGTTTGATCCCTGGGTTGGGAAGATTTCCTGAAGAAGGAAGTGGCAACCCATGTCAGTATTCTTGCCTGGAAAATACCATGAACAAGGAAGATGGGTGGACTACAGCCCATGTGGTCACAAGAGTTGGACACGACTTAGTGACTATACCACCACCACCCACTGACCATATTTAGTATGTGATAAATTTGACATACAACAGAAGATTAACATTCACATCTGTGGTCAGAAGAGAAGTCAGCGATAGAGATTACAGATGCTAGTAAGTGGCATGTACCTAATATAATGGTTGAGGACATGATGTACAAAATGTTACCTGGGCAAAGATATAAGATGATCCTGTTAGGTAGTTAGAATAGGAAAAATGAGTCCAGAATGGCGATGACTAAAAGCCAAAGAAGGGGAAAGCCCACAAAAATAGAACAAACGAAGGTCAGAGGACCGGAGGACCTCGGGTAAAACAAACAGCACTCCTGGCTAGCCCGATTTACATAGGGCAGGCCCACGGGGAGGAGAAAAAATATATAAAAAGAGGAGCCAAAATTGGGCCAGGGGCTTTCTCTTCATGTCTTTTGGGTTGGTCCGCCCTCATACCTCAAGGATGTATTTTCCTTTTCTTTCTAAATAAAACTGAGCTGTAACATGAGGTTGTAACACTGATCCATCTGAGGAAATTACACGGGGCTGTAACGCTGGTCCGTCTGTTGCTTCAAATTTTTGTTGCAATGAGACAGAATCAAGGAAATTACAAACTCCCGCAACAATACTATATCATGGAAAAATCATTTTTGAGGAGTAATCTAAAAAACTGGGAGTCAACCAAGGAAAGGAAGAATCAAAGAGAAAGAACAGAGGCAATAGAGAAAAGCTTCAAATCTATACAGTCTGTCCCTGAACTGTTTTCAATTTCCCAGTACTATACACAGTCCCATACCATTCCCAGGCATTAAAAATTTGAACCACACTGTTTCCAAAACATGCTATGCTTGTCCCCAACTCAGTGTTTCCTTGTACTATTTAAATAGCTTGGAATTCCCACCCACTAACCCTTTCAAATACCACTTACCCTGTGAAATTCCCCCGCTCTTTGTCCCACAATGTTTTACTCAGCAAACTTCATTAGAGCACACATCACCCTGTATGGTAATTGTTTTTGCGTCTGTTTCCCTCAAGTAAATGGGAACTCCAGGTGGGTCAAGGAGGACCTTATTCAACTTCTAAAGTCAAGGCTTTGCACATAACGGGCATCTAAAGAACACTTATTGAATGCAGAAGGTTTAGTGGATAGTAATGCTATAGGATTTTCAGCAGTTAGAATTAGCACAGAGAATAGGAAGTGGTATTTGCTATTTAGAAGGAAGTGATGACCTTTGTAAGAATGATTTCACTGCAGTACTGTGGGTAGAAGCCAGATAATAAAGGATTAAGGAAGGAGTGGGTAGTAATTAGATAGAAAACCTACTGCTATAATTTGCTACTAAAGGGCAATTGAGAGATGAGAGAGTAACTTGACAGGGAAGAAGTGTTGAGGGATGGAATTTTAAGGATAAGGAAATCTTGAGTACATTTTTAAGCTGAAAGTAGATATTTAAGAAATCAAATAATAGAAGTAACTGTGTGATGTAGAGAGGGATTAAGAGAGAGAGAAATCAGGGGTACAGGAACATGTGTGCTTGATCGTTCAGTAATGTCCAACTGTTTGCAACCCCATGGACTGTAGCCCTCCAGCCTCCTCTGTCCATGGAATTTCTCCAGGCAAGAATACTGGAATGAATTGCTTTTTCCTCCTCCAGGGGATCTCCCAGACCCAGAGATCTAACCCGCGTCTCCTGTGTCCTGTGTCTCCTTCATTGGCCGGCGGATTCTTTACCACTGAGCTACCTACAGGCACAGGTATGTGCATGCTAAATCGCTTCAGTCGTGTCCAACTCTGTGCTACCCTATGGACATCAGCCTGCCAGGCTTCTCCGTCCATGGGATTCTCCAGGCAAGAATACTGGAGTGGGTTGCCATGCCCTCCTCCAAGGGATTTTCCTGACCCAGGGATTGAACCTGAGTCTTTTAAGTCTACCTGCCCTGGAAGCAGTTCTTTACCATTAGCAACACCTGGGAAGCCCAAGGGCACAGATAGCTGAAAGCAAATGGGAAACATTCCTCTTCTGAGATTAGAAGGGAAAGGAAAGGTAGTGTCCCTGTAGAAATCTTCTATTGTAGATGAGAAAAACTGAGAGATCTCTCTTCTTACTGTATGGTTTCTCTGATTAGGTGGTGAATTATTCTGCCATCTTCCATGAGTGTAGGAGTAAGGAATGAAATATGAAAAACTGGATATTGAATAAAGAAAGGTAGCATAACTATATAATTTAGTAACAAACAGAAAAATCCATTTTATTTGAACTGAGGCTAAATATTTAAAAGTCCCATAGTTAAGTAACTAATTAATAAACTTTAACATCCTTGTCATACGTAATAAATATGAGCCTGGTTAACAAAATACCTCAGTTAATAGAGAGTTATATAAACCATGAGCTAGCTTGATAATTTTGACAGGTATATTTTTCTTAAATTGCCCTTAGTACCAAAATTAGATGACTCCTAACTTTGACTCTATTACCTATTTGCAATAGAAAATACTTCAGGATCCTACTCTGCCTTGGAGTCAGGAGAATCATCTCTAATTTTCATGGTACTTGTAGTCTAAAAATATAAATCAAGAAATTTAAGGTCAGTAGAAATCTAGAAAAAATAATTAACAGTGTGTGTTTTGTTATATTATATACATATTTCTTACATTAGACTGCACTAACTCCAAAGTCAATTTTTCAAGTTTTTAAAACTGTCTCCTTTAGAAAAATGTGGCTTAAAATAGACTAAAACAATTTAAAAACACAATGCTTAACTCAAAAATTATTTAGAGATTCTACATTTTTTTCCAAACCCTAATGATACTGGAATTTTTCTTACTTTAATCCACTGTAAAGTACCACACATTCATTGTGTCATTTATCATCCTCAAAATATCACCCTGAAGCAGGTTCCTGAAACAGTACTGTGGATAAGAGGCTGAGGTTTGACATCAAACAATCCTATTTAAATACTCAATCCACCATTTACTAGTTAAGTGATCTTGGCGAGAGCTTTAAACTATCCACACCTGTTACCTCTTTTGTGCATTGGGGACACCACCACCAATCTCATAGGTTTGTAATGAAGATAAACAATTGGCTGCACATAAACCATTTAAAAAGGTGCCTGGCACAGAATAAGCTCTCAGTCAATGGCAGCTGGACTTTCCAGGTGGTGCTAATGATAAAGAACCCTTCTGCCAATGCAGGAGTCACAGGAGATGCAAGTTCGATCCCAGGACTGGGAAGATCTCCTGCAGCATGGCAACCCACTCCAGTATTCTTTTCTGGAGAATCCCATGGACTGAGGAGCCTGGCAGGATATGGTCCATAGGGTCTCAAAGAGTCGGATATAACTAAACAGACTTAGCAAGCACACAATGGCAGCTATTGTTATCAGTGATAGCCTTCTTCAGTTCAAGCATTTTCCTTCTGACATTTTTCCTTTCTTACTGAAACAAAGGTTTTTTTTGTTTGTTTGTTTTGTTTTTATCATCAAATACTTCTGTTCTTTGGAAGGACTGATGCTAAAGCTGAAACTCCAATACTTTGGCCATCTCATGCGAAGAGTTGACTCATCGGTAAAGACTTTGATGCTGGGAAGGATTGGGGGCAGGAGGAGAAGGGGACGACAGAGGATGAGATGGCTGGATGGCATCACCGACTCTATGGACATGAGTTTGAGTGAACTCCAGGAGGTGGTGATAGACAGGGAGGCCTGGCGTGCTGCAGTTCATGGGGTTGCAAAGAGCCGGACATGACTGAGTGACTGAGCTGAAATGAACTGAACTGTGAAGGAAGAGTTGTTAATCTATTAAACAAATTTTAAAGTATTACCAATATATCACACAGTGTAATAGTAGTATTTCTGGACAAATCAACTCTATAAAGAAATATATCATATTAGATAAATATGCTAATTAAAATATGAAAACTAAATGCAGAGATTAAACTTTTCTTATTAAAATGCTTTATAGAGAACAGACTTTTGCATAACTTTCAAAAGTGTCATGTTTTTATGATTAACATTGGCAATTTGGAGTTATATCTGCTATATACATATTATTAAAAATAAAGATGTACTCAAGTGCATTCTGATAAAATATTAACATGAAATATTATAATCAATTACTAAAAACTTCAGTGTTTAATATTCCATTCATAGCATTGCTCCTATTTTCTCTCTTCTTCCTCACTAATTTATTTTTGTTTTCTTTGTTATATTAATACAGTGTTCCAGTGGTTGGTCAGATATTTATTACCCATATGAAAGACACTTTCCCAAAATTCTCCGTTTGTATTTACCTCAGTGGAAATAGCTGAGTGAAAATTAAATCAAATAATGCAGCCAAAATAATAAAGCATTTTGTGATGTTTATTTCCACATGCATGAAAATATAATTGAAAAAGTAACACTATTGAGGTAATTAATATTGAAACTTTTACAAAATACTATAATGCTGGATTGAATGAATATATACTCTAAATACTCTTAGCACGAAAAAGAATGTACTCAACAAAAAGAAAATCACATTAAATTTTAGATGAAAATCTGCAGTTATGGATGTGACTTTCTCTTGACTAACCCTGAAGTCCAAATCCCTCCAGACATAGAAGTTACTCTAATATATCTATGTGTCTCATAATGCAAATAGGTCAAATTGACATTGAAAAGAGGAGCCAAGAACTACTGAGCCAGATGCTTTTTTGAAAATTAAGAGAGCCATGATATGCATACTGTTTGCCATAAGAGGATCCATAAGAGGATCTGTTCCACTAACCTTTCTTTTGTGTGTGTGTGTGTGTGTGTGTGTGTGTTCAGTTGTGTCTGACTCTTTGCTACCCTGTGGACTGTAGCTGGCCAGACTCCTTTGTCTATGGGATTCTCCAGGCAAGAATATTGGAGTGGGGTTGCCATTTGCTACTAGAGGGGATCTTCCCAACCCAGGGGTCAAACCCACATCTCTTGTATCTCCTTCATTGACAGAGGGATTCTTTACCACTGAGCCTCCTGGGAAGCTTCCTTGCTGCTGCTGCTGCTGCTGCTAAGTTGCTTCAGTCGTGTCCGACTCTGTGCGACCCCATAGACGGCAGCCCACCAGGCTCCCCCGTCCCTGGGATTCTCCAGGCAAGAACACTGGAGTGGGTTGCCATTTCCTTCTCCAATGCATGAAAGTGAAAAGTGAAAGTGAAGTCGCTCAGTCATGTCTGACTCTTAGCGACCTCATGGACTGCAGCCCACCAAGCTCCTCCATCCATGGGATTTTCCAGGCAAGAGTACTGGAGTGGGGTGCCATTGCCTTCTCTGGGGAAGCTTCCTTAGGACCCTGTAATTACAGTAGAGTGGGGCTGGGAACTAGTTCTATTTACGACACAACACAGCACACCTCTGCAGAGCCCAGTTACTGTGTAAGAAGCTCATTTATTTTGAAGACTAAGAGGGCTTTTGCTTTGATTCATTAGCATAAAAGTTAAAGAGGTTACCACAACAGAAATAGTAAAATCCAAATTAGCAATTAATGAACAGTAAAAGCAGAGAAGGCAATGGCACCCCACTCCAGTACTCTTGCCTAGAGAATCCCATGGATGGAGGAGCCTAGTAGGCTGCAGTCCATGTGGTCGCTAAGAGTTGGACACAACTGAGCGACTTCACTTTGACTTTTCACTTTCATGCACTGGAGAAGGAAATGGCAACCCACTCCAGTGTTCTTGCCTGGAGAATCCCAGGGACGGGGGAGCCTGGTGGGCTGCCGTCTATGGGGTCACACAGAGTCGGACACGACTGAAGAGACTTAGCAGCAGCTGCAGAACAGTAAAAGACAACAAGCAGCACACTTTCAGTATTCAGTATTGAAATTTTTCTCAATAATGCTTCAACAATTAGTATTACAAGATGGTCAGGAATGAGTATGGAAGTTCAGTTGCAACTCATTGTATTCTCTTGTCTTTTCTATTCAGTTATTTGATTACCCAGTTATATCATAGTGCTACCACATAATATCCTTTCACTTTGAGTGACTACATATAAATACAGTTGATTTGGGGAAAGATTCAATAGTTAAGCCTGCATATTAAATAACAAAGTGTATTCTCTCTATATCCAACTACAGATTTTTTTCAGCAATCGTGTGTCAAGAATGTATTCAGTTTGGGCATTTTCATGGCACTATGGGACACTGGGTTTCCCTGGTGGCTCAATCAGTAAAGAATCTGCTTGCAATGCAGGAGATTCAGGTTTGATCTCTGGGCTGGGAAGATCCCCTGAAGAAGGAAATGGCAATCCATTCCAGTATTCTTGCCTGGGAAATCCCATGGACAGAGGAGCCTGGAGGACTAAAGTCCATGGGGTTGCAAAGAGTCAGACATGACTGAGCAACTAAACCACCACCACCATAGTGGACACTGAAAGAACAATAAATAATTCAAAACCTTAATCCTCAAAGCTTACTATCTAGTGGAGCATGCAGAGTCTGATTAAGAAAGAACTGTGAAGCTATATTTATTTCCATGATAGTGACATATATATATATATATATATATATATATATATGCTGCTAAGTCGCTTCAGTCGTGTCTGACTCTGTGCGACCCCATAGCAATTGCCCTCATGTCTACCCCTGTCTGGGTTAGCTGGCCTCTCAGACTTGCCCTACAAACTCTATTATATATATATATACATATATGTATATGTATATTTGTGTGTATATATATATACATGTGTGTATATATGTATACATATGTGTGTATATGTATATATATACATATGTGTACATATATATGTGTGTGTGTGTATATATATATATAATAGAGTTTGTAGGGCAAGTCTGAGAGGCCAGCTAACCCAGACAGGGGTAGACATGAGGGCAATTAGGAGATTTGAATTGTTTTCATTCAAATACAGTGATGGAAATGTTCTGTCCACACAGTTCTCTTAATCCCACCTAACATCTCAACAACAACAAATTAGCATTTGTGAATAATTTAATTGGCTTTTTGCATGTGATGGAAAGAACAAAATCCTACCTTAGTTACCTCTAGCAACAACAACAGCAATAAAAATCTTGGATGTGTGTGGTGGGGAGGGGACGGCGGGGGGTGAACAGGTGTGAAATTCTAAGGACATGAGTACCAGGAATGAAAAGCCTTCAGGAGATTTGGCAGTCCTCTCCCTCAGTGTCTGTCTCTCAGGGGCTGTCTGATCTCCTTCACATGGGGTCTCTGCATAACTCTGTTCTTTGCCTTGTGACTTCTCCCTCATAATTTCAGCCATGGCTTTCCTGATTCAGCTCCTCCCACTAGCAGATTTCGTCTCTGCTCCATAGATATACACACCTCAGATTCTTAAGCCAGGTAAGGTGTAGAAGAATGGGTTAGCTGTCTGTTGGTCAGGAGCCCATCCAAACCTACCAGTTTGAGACAAGAAAATGGCCCAAACCATATGAGTCCATTGAGGCAGCTGTGCTGTCAGCAGGCAGATTGGAGGCAGGCATGAACTGACCTCTGAGATTTAGGGTATCTCCTGACAAGGTTTAAGGCACTTTCTGATTTTTTTCTGTTTTAGCCTTTCTTTGTATTACTTTGACTTTTAGAATCCTGTGGCTCCTTGCAGTTCTCTAAAATTTGATCTATGGCTGCAGAACCTAATTGCTTTAACTCAATTCCCAAATATCTTTGCCCTGCTGCCTTCCATGACACAAATTTTAACTTGTTCATACAAGAAAGAAAACTTTGTCCTTGGCCTTATTAGTTCTGTGCACAGACTAAGGCTTTGAGTTTAAACTCCCTATGGCCATTTCTACTATGATTCTCTAATCAAACTCTGATGGTGGTATTTTTTTCATTTCAGGATAATTCATGCATTCATTAAATACTTATTTAGTTTGTACTATGTGCCAGGAAATGTTGTAAATGCTGAGGTTATAGCCAGATACAAGCAAAATAATTTTTCAATCATCAGAAATTTTTAGAAAATAAAATATTCAAAATAATGACAAATTCTGCAACCAATATATAGTCCTTTGATTAACACATTTTGAATTGTCTATGATAAATTTCAACCTTTTAACTAAGAATTTTGGAAACATTTAGCCACTTCCTAATGATGAAGGATAATCATTATAAGCATCTATTGTTATATGATACCTATGGTACCCTGCATATAATTCAATTATCGTGCTTACAATATCATACATCAATTATTTTCTTTTTCTCTCTCCTTTCCAAAAACAGGAGCTCCTTGAAGACATCTTGTATTTCCCTTCAGTGCCTGACAGATAACTGACCTTGACTATTGAATGGGTGAGAATGAGCAGTTCACAAGGATAGCATTGAAGGTTTAAGTAATTTGATCATGTACATTTCCAATATGATTATAAGTGGAAGTTACAGAGTGTGCTTCTGTGCAGGACTGCCCAGACTTACCAGAGTCCAGTTGTTTGAACTCCAAGCAGAGTGTTTTGAAAGTATTTCCTATTGATCATCTTGGAACACCAGTGAAAGAGTAGAAGGAAGCCTCAGGTGGCAGGAGAGGCTTTTTCATTAGAGGTTTTTAAAGTTCCTAGAGAAGTAAGCTTACAACAGAATGCTGAGCACATCACCTTTCCAATTCTCAGGTGTACAGACAGCAGGTTAGACACATCTGTGCCGGGCAGAGCATCCGATTAGTGCCGCATCATGTGCAATGAAGCATGCCAAAGGCCAACAAAGCTAAATGTACACACTGGACATTTCCCACCCATACGTAATGCCAAAAAGGAACAGGACCAAGTTTTGGATGGGAGGAGCCACTCTCTAAGAATTTCATGATTATCTTCTCTAACCCTTTTATTGTTTTCCCTCTAGACAATAAGGAGAAAATATGGGGATGAAAGGGGATTCCTAAGTTTTACTTCAAAAAAAAACCCAGCCAAGGCATATGCAGAAGATGATGCTGCATGAGACACATAATATATTTCAAGAGAACCAAAAAAGTAAAGAACAGACATCCTCTGGGTGAAAGCTCAGGACTATCCTCTCAAAACCAGAAAGAAGAGAATGCTAAACTTCATTGCCTCAAACCTTCTACATCTAAATGGTTGATTAAATTTCTCTATAATTCAGATCATTCATTTGAAATATACCAGCTCAAATTTTTTCAACTGTCAAATGAGATGAACATACAATTTGTGCCATGCACTATGAATTTATTCCCACTTCCAAGCACTTCTCTTTTCTAAAACACAGTAAATAGTCTTTCTTTCCTCCCCTCCAGCCATGGCACTGAGAAAAAATTCCATACACCTCCTTTCCTCCCAAGTACTCCCCAGCACAACTGACCTGATGATAGACCAAACTAAAATTCACCCAATATTTTTCATTTATGATTCACTAATTACCTTAAGTCAGCTCTGTGCTTGATGCTGAAGCTTTACATCAATCTTAACAACTCATAATCCTTGCCACAGTATCAGAAAGTTAGAGGCCACCACATAATCACATTTTGTCTATTACATTGGAACAATATGTTTGGCTTTTGTGACAAGACAGCATTCCAACAACCAAAAAAGAAGCAAAATAAAGACCAAAAGAATTACATCAGTAGGCATAACAATGATGCCTGGGTGAAAGTCAGCTCATATCTCATTGTTGAACTCTTCCTGGTGTAAATCTTATGAGAGCAAATGTTTTTCTCTGTCTTGTTCACATTTGTGTCCTCAGGGCCTAGAAGAATGCCATCATATGATGGGTGCACAATAAATTCTTATGTATGAAATGAATGAATGAACATAATGGGGATTCAGCCAGATCCAGATATAAGTATATCCAATGACTAACTGAAAATGATTTAGGCTTCTGGATTATGAATGTCCCACCCTGTCTTCTTACTCCCCTAAAATTTTGTGCACCCCAACCCTAATCTCTTCCCTCATGGTTCAGCTGGTAAAGAATCCACCTGCAATGTGGGAGACCTGGGTTTTATCCCTGGGTTGTGAAGATCCCCTGGAGAAGGAAAAGCCTACCCACTCCAGTATTCTGGCCTGGAGAATTCCATGGACTGTATAGTCCATGGGGTCTCAAAGAGTTGGACATGACTGAGTGACGTTCATTTTCACAACCCTAATCTCTAGGTCTCCCATGCCTGTGGATAGTGATAAAAAGGAATAGCATAATAAATTATGCATAACTTAAAGTGGCATTCAAAGATGAACTAAGGCACACCTTATGGACTTAAGAAAGTGAACACAACCCATCATCTTATTCTCTACAACCAGGAATACCACCTAAAACACCCAGTTGTAGATGCTATGGGAAGTTCTTCCAAATGGGAACAACACATTTAACAATCAGCTAGAAATTTACTGTTCACCAATCTCAAAAGGAAATTCTTATACTCTGATTACATTTCATTGTGAATGTTTCCTGGACAAGCTGCCAAGAAACATTATATTACCCCTAATGGGAACAGGGTAGGGAGAAATTTGAGATCACAGTGATTTAGCTACAGTTGTCTGTTCTCAAGAAAGCTATAGTGTCATGGGTGAGCCTTAGGTGGGTGCTGACCTGAGGCTTCCCCAGGTCATTGGAGCAGGAACAGTATAGAGGTGAGACTAATAAAATTCCCAAGATCACAAAATACAACTCAATCCCAAATGGCTTCCAAAAGATTTAGATAACCCCTTCCTTTTAGAGGGAAGGAAATAAAATCCCAGAGAGGTAAGGAAACATACCCAAGGTTACTTGACTTAGTGGCAGATGGGGGTTCTCTCCAAACCATAAATGCTTAGAAAGGGAAATTGTACCCATAGCACATTTGCACGCACTGCATCTGTCTACTTTCACTGCACAGGCAGGCACATGCTATTCACTTTTAACTAGAAAGGTAAAATTGGGCCAAATAATATTTAATTCCCCACTGTAAGAGTAGATTTACATTCCATATTCAGACAGCTGGCATAATTGAAGACAGCTCGGAACCCCTGAGGATATCCAAACTGTCACAATTGGAGAAAAGATTGACGTATCCTGCAGTGTAAGACCTACTCAATGACATTACAAAGCTGATTCAAAATATCATCTTTGTAGGATCCTCAATATCCAATCTATGAACAATAGACATAATTAAACATAAAAAGCTGTAAATTAAGCAGACTAAATGATGAAGCAAATCATTTCATTTTTGCACCTGTGAAGTACAGTATGCCATTGTCATTTTCCTCAAAGAAGACAGCATAGATACTCACATGGACAATTATCAAAAGAGTTCAGAGCAGTAGCAACTATAATGGACAATAGATTTCTTTCCAAAAAAAAAAAGACTAAAAAGATATCAATGAATGTAGTTTTCAAGTCACAGTGTGAATACACAGCTGCCGCCACAGATTCTATTTAATGTATTTCAATATGACTAATTAAAATAAAAAAACTTAGGTCTCCTATTCTGAAGCCGGTAAAAGCAGAGAACACAGAAAAACAAGTTCAAGTTATCGTTTTGTATGTCTCTGCAAGAGAGTTTTTGGCTCGCTTTGTGCTTGACAGCTACAGAAAATAGTCTGTACAAAGAAGCACCTTGCCTGGAGATGACTGTCCAAAAGGCAGTGTCTTCATGGTTAAGAGTATGGGTTCTGAAGACATAGACCTGGCTACAAATCTTACTTGGCCACCTCCTGAGTAGCCTCAGGCTAGGCTCCTCTGTCCATGGAATTCTCTAGGCAAGAATATTGGAGTGGATAGCCATTCCCTTCTCCAGGAGATCTTCCCAACCCAGGGATCAAATCCAGGCCTCCTGCCTTGCAGGCAGATTCTTTACCCTCTAAGCCACCAGAAAAGCCCAAGTTATTTAACCCCTCCATATTTTATTTTCTCCATGAGTAAAATGAGGATATCTATAGTTCCTCCCCCACTGGATTGTTGTGAGAATGAAAAGCTACAGATTAAGTAAAGCACTTGAAACACTGATACTCAGTGACTACCCAGCAAGTGTTAGCTTCTATAACTGCAGTCTAAAATGTTGCATCTGGGATTTTAAATGAAACCAACAAGAGCAGGTATTTAAGAACCTATTCTCACTCTAGCCTTTTAAGGGAAGATTCATACGGCAATCAAGGCAGTTTCATCCATAAACTGGCTCTCTAAACATTTAAATTGAAAAAAAAACTTACAGTATTAAAATCAGAAAAAAAGCAGATAAAAAATATATTTTAATGTGAGCTGGAAAGATACTGGTAAGGTCATTGAACATACATTGCAATCAGAGACACACAGTGTCACCTCAAGCCCGGATTGAGCTAAAAGAGCCAAGGGAAAGATCTGCCAAAGAGCCCACCATGAACTAGCATAAAACCACCTGCAAAATCCGTTCAAGCATCTGTCTCTGTGAAGTGCCAAGCCTTCTCCTCCCACCCCACCAGGCTGGCCTCATCTACCAGAGAGCAATACTAGAGGCCCCCTTTTTTTTTCAGTTCAGTATTTCTCCATTTGATCAATCCAGGAGGCATTGCATGAAACCTCACACAGCAACTCATTTTCCTTCCTTGTCACAATTTATTCCAAATACCCTTGTCCCTCTAATTTTAGTACCTGCCAAAACCAAATCAGGCTGATCCATGTGTTCAAGTATTAGACTTTTATTTTGTACTGGAGTACAGCTGATCAACAATGGTGTGACAATTTCAGGTGGACAGAAAAGGGACTCAGCTGTACATATACATGTATCCATTCTCTTTCACACTCCCCTGCAGTTTAATGTTCCCTAAATGAATCCTCAAAACTGTTATAAGAGAAACGAGAAACACATTATCCACTCAGTGGTCATTTGTCCTCTTATAAGGGTTCAAAGCAGGGAAGGGAGGGTGGATCACCAATGTGAGGGTGTTTCAGCTGTAGCGGTTCTCTGAAGCAATGCAAAGGTAAAAAAGAAGCAGGAGAAATGATGACACCACTACAATATTTCGTATCTGTAACTAAGGATAATATTACCTACCTCCTGGGACTCTTATGAAGATTCAATAATTCAATAAGTGTAAAGTGCTTAGATTAGTTCCTGGCATATCCTAAGCATTCAGTAAATGTTAGTTATGATGAAATGATGATCATGATCAAGATGATGGTGATGCTGAAAGAAATTGCTAGTAGGCAATACATACCACAAACCAATAAGTGCAATTTGGAGAGGATGATTAGAATACTCAGCTCTCCCTCTGCTTTCAATAATTTCACATATTACAGGAGAAAATTGGAAATATCATAAAAGAGATGTTTATTTCCTAAGTAAGACATGAGCTAGAGATGCAAAAATTGATGAGAGTTAAAAACAGAAAAGCCACAAGATATGAAAAAGATGCCATGGAATTGTTAAGTTCAGCTCAGGAGATAACAAAATAATATCCCTGAATGATATTAATTAATATGCATGAAAGCAGGTGCAATGAGTCAGGCATTGTTCTAAATTCTTTAACATATATCACTTATTTAATCCACACAACAATCCTGTGCAAGGAGGCTATTATATTCTGAAGTAGGGCACAGAAAGATTAAATGATTTCCTCAAGGTTTCACAGCTGATAAGTGGTGAAATCAGGATTGTATACCTTTAGTTTGTCTCCAGTCTTTGCCCTTAATTGCTGTACTATAATCCTTCTCAATACATGAAGGAGAAGATCTTTTGAGAACTTTAACAATCAGTAGAAAAAAAAAATATGAGTGGAGATATGAAAAAATTCCTAAACAAAATACCAACATAAAACATCAACATTTCTTAAAGTATGATGTTAATCATTAGAGGTGATTATTATGTAACAGGTAAAGTAAGTAAATTTGGTTTAAGACAAATGTTTATCATGTTTTTTCCTGATTGTTATTTGAGGAAATTGCATTATTTTATATGATTGTTTTTAATGATGTGATGCTTATTCCATATAAGATTTTTCTCATGTTTATTATTATCACAATGTGATATCCTTCTTGTCCATAGGATAAGTGAATGGAAGTAATCTGTGCCTTTTGAGAGCCTACAATCCAGAACTGAATAACCATGAAAAGTATGTGCAATACATTTAAATAAGGTAGAGGCTTTGCTTGATTCAGCAGCATGAGAGAGATGGATGGGGCATCAGATACAGGAAAATGAGAAAGCTGGAGAAATTAATTCAGAAAAAAATATTGAGAATTAAAGGGTGGTATAGATAAACAAGAATTCTGATCTCATGAAAATAGGAAGGAAGAGGAAAAGGAGTAAAAACTGCAGATATGTAATCAGGCTAATGATAGAAAGGAACACAACATAAATTCTAAATAAATCTTTAGAGGTCTCTTTGAGAAACACTTCAAGGTTTCTTGCTTAAGAACTGAGTGATATGGTTATACTATCTTAAATTAAACCCTAATGAAAATCTTAGCCAAGTAAAAAATTGCTTTATGAAAGACTATTATACATATATTAGCTCTATATTTATGTAACAAACTCATGGTCTATTTTTCCATATCCTCCAAAATTGAGCCAAGTGTCGATGGAGTACAAAGATGCACACACACATTTTATATTGTTCAGTGTCATGTGTTCTCAGAAGGCTTCCATAATTCAGGTGTGCAGCTTCTGAGATGAAACAGAGCTCTTCTTAAGGTCTGTGTTTCTAAGTGGGGTACTTCTGCCCCTAGCACATTCAGCCTTGTGCTGTGACACATTATCTGCGGGATAAACATGGTTCACAGATCTGGTTAGGCACATTTCCTGGAAGGCTTGAGGAACACATTATTTTTATATTTCAACAAAAACATCTGTATTATTAAGTAAAGTGGAAAATATACATAGAATTTTTAAAAGAAAACAGTAAACTTTCAAGAAATCTGTTCTTAAAGTAAGCCACTTTAGGCAACTCCAACTGAAAAAAAAAAAAAATGCAAATGGCCTATAGGCCCTTAGAGACTCAAATGACAACATGCAGGAAGCACTGCTTGGCTTTGTTTTGTGAGATGATACATCAGAGTCTCTGTATACCTGGGAGGTAGGAAATCAGAGCAGCACTAACCTGCTTAGTCAGGAAAAAGGCCAGTCATCTGTGAATATCTCCCCAGTGACACAGCTAAAGATTCCAAGACAGAATACAGAAATTATAATCTAAATTAAGAAACAATTTGAAAGGTGTCCTACTTAAAAAATTCAAGAGGAGAGAAAATTCAAGTGGAAGGAAAAGCAAAGAAATAAATGTTAATTTAGCTTTGAACAAATTACCTAGAAAAACAGGAAACATCTGTGGGATCTACCATAGGGTGACCTTTTTTTTTTTTTTCCTAAAAAAGAGCAAACAAACCCTCTATGAATTGATGTTGAAGCTGAAGCTCCAATACTTTGACCACCTGATGTGAAGAGCTGATTCACTGGAAAAGATCCTGATGCTAGAAAAGACTGAGGGAAGGAGAAGAAGAGTGTGACAGAGGATGAGATGGTTGGATGGCATCATTGGCTCAACAGACATGAGTTTGAGCAAATTCTGAGAGATAGTGAAGGACAGGGAAGCCTGGCTTGTTGCAGTCCACGAAATCTCAGAGTCAGTCGGACACGACTTAGTGACTGAACAATGAACACTCTATATTTGGAGGCACTTTTTCATACTTACCCCTTGAGTGCAACTCAACAGGTTTGGAAGAAATGTGCAGGCTGTACAGTGAGAAAGCCAGGGTTTGAACTTCAGCTCCTCCACTGCCTTGGAAAGCCTGGAGCAAGATAACTTTTCTGAACCTATTTTGCCAATCAATGAGCAGCATGATAGCTATATCAAAGATCCAGTTTAAAGATTAAATTATTTGAAATGTATAAAAGCACAGAGCATGGTGTAGAGGAGGCCACTCAAAGAAGGCAAGTTGCTTTGGAAAAAAAATCCATAGCGCATCGAAAGAGGGAAGTATATCACGGGTATGAATCCAAAATAAAATAATAACTGAGAGGAGATATTATAGAGCGAAGCACTTCAGTGGTGATTCATACAGGATCCTCAACAATGGTGCAGGTCTTACAGGGTGCAACAAATTGACTTACACACACTTTACTTCCAAGGCAGGATAAAAGTGTTCCTTCCCCAGGGTGCAGTGCAAGCCTATTCAGTGGAACACAAACACGGAAGTTCAGTGAATCAAAAGGCAGAGCCCATCCTGCATTGTCATCAGTGATGACATGTAACAGGAAAGCTTTAAACTTCTGTTTAGAATACAATATATCCTATTCAGAGAGTCTAAACTCTGTTAATTTTCTCCAGCATATTCTTCAAAAATAAAGACACTGTTATTGTCTTTCCCAGGTAATCTCATTTTTCTCCAAATTATTTTTTAAAATAAAAGAAAAGGGAAAAAAAGAAGAAGAGAAGGAGGGAGGTGAGAAAACTAAATTAGTTACAATACACCGAAAAGAGGTGAAAGCACTTAACCCAGTGTCAAGGCTGTTTTGACACTTTTCTATCAACACAACCTAGTGTGTTTATTTTAAGTAATTACAGCACTGTGTTCTTGACATATGCTTCACCAATGTCCCACTGAGATCACAGCACTTCTTCTGCTATATTATACTCTGCTTACTCAATCATTTTCTATCATTGAGTATTGTTTGGAACTCATCATGAAAAGCAGTATTTTCGCTAACTCCTTACTAAGCATTATTCTGTTTGGGTTACTCTTTTATTTAATTAACAATGCTTGTAGCATGGCTGAGGATCAGCCATTGTTTAATCATTTTACCAAAGATAGCCCACCTAATGCTTACAGCAACTCTAAAGACTAGAGATTATTATCAACAATTCTTGCCTGGGGAATCCCATGGACAGATGAGTCTGGTGGGCTACAGTCCATAGGGTCACAAAGAGTTGGACACGACTAATTGAGCACACATGCACAGGTGTGCACACATACACACACACAAACACACACGAGGAATCCTAGGCACAGAGAGTGGTATAATTCACCCAAAGCCACAAGTTAAATGGTATAACTAGAGTATGAATCCAGACTCTGGAGTTCCTGACTTTAAACATCACCTAATGCTTCTTCTTGAATAGAATAACTGAGTTAATATATGCAAACACCATGGAATAAATAACACCTCGAATATGATAAGGGCTGAATAAATGTCAGTTACACTTTATTATTTTGATGGTGGTGTTGTTGAGATCATATTTAGATTATATTAGATGATCATTCTGGTAGGTTTTATTTGAAATGTTCCCATTGGCCAAAACTATTGCCGTTCTTTTGAATATTGGTAGAAAAGTTTATGTTTTTCAGATTGTTAATTGGGAATAGTTCAGAACAGAAGAAAAGCCTCACTATATCAAGTTACATTGATACTTTGACTTTAGGTGGGTTTACTAAGTCTGTCACTCTGGCACAAAAGAAAATTAGATTAATCCAACAAGAAGCATTCCTCATGGAGTCACATTGATTTTTGCCTGCACTGGATGTTCTTCTTTGCACTTAGAGAATTGATTTATTCCAGGTGAGCAGAAAATCTATCATTTTGGGAGTTTGTTTTCTGTCTGCTTGTTTTTCAAATGGCTCTGAGCTTACCTATTTCTAAACATATATCCCATAAGGACAATCAGAAGATAATCCAATTCTCCATATAATACAATTTTTTCTTGTGTAGCTTAACTTCATTTATGGACAGTATCATCCCAGTGATTATTTGTATTTTCTTACCCTTCCTATAACAATGTGTTTTGAGTAAATCAGTAGTTACCTAAACATATGACAATCTGTAAATCAAACAGCCACTGATGATATTCTAAAAATAAAACAGGAGTATAGTTACTAATGCAGCATTCTTGATATCACTAAATTTTTATTTTATGTGAAGACATTAATGTTTCATAGTTTACTTAATTTTCTGCTTGAGTTTTAAGGTCATTTACACTCTTAATAGTTATTGTATAACAATGTAACTATTTTAAAAGCTTCAAATGCCTCATGATCCCAAACAGCTATTTGCAAGTAAGGTCTAAAAATGGCTGACTTGTAAATACTTTGAATTTATGCATAATACTTGAAATGTATAAACCATTATCTTTTGTGTACATTTGCTGACAGAAAGAAATGTGTTTTAAAGGAAGATGCTACTGCTTCTCTAGATTCTGTACATCAAACACAATCTTCGTGCTATGGTGACTGTTCTTTAGGTATGTTTGCTGCTGATATGGAAGCATTTATACAGATTATGTGCCTGTAAAATCCAAAGAACTCTGAGTTGCCAGTAATATTTATTCAAACATGGATACAATGAACATTATAAATATGCAATTTATTTTAAGATAGCTATTTTCTGATTTCAACAATTATTCCAGCCTCGTTAACAGCATTTGGATTTCTCTTATGATTCTTTTATTCCTCAAATTTACAAGAAAAATCTCCCAAAGCTCATTACAAACTGTGATTACATCTACTTTTGAACTGGATTTCATCAAAGCTTAAAAAAATTAGATGAGAGGCTTGATTATTACAGTTTCCTTAGAAACATGGGAAACAGTAAAAACACCTTAGAATCGAAGTCTTTTTGGCAAAGACTCTAACAGTCCATCTGCTGTGTTCAACTATTAAGATAATACAAACAGAACAGCTATATTTCAGATATCATTATGTATAATTAGATTTTGTTAATAAAGGGAAAGAATTTACATTGTCTTTATGATATGTAACTATACAATGAGTATATATTAGAAGACTATACAATGAATATATACTAGAAGAAAGCAAGAAAGAAGAAAGGAGGGAGGGAGGGAGGGAGGGAGGGAGGAAGGAGAAAGGGAGAGAGCTATGAAGAAGACATAAAAGGAAATAAAAGGAAAAGGGAAGAAGAAATTAAAGCTTGAACTTCCTTCACTATCCAGTGTGATCAACATGTATTATAATAGCCTCTGAGGGTCTCTGAGAAAATAGTTTGCTAAATTGTATTCTTTTCACCTACTGAGAGTGGACCAGTAAATTTCTAAGCTATATCACTTAAATTAAGTTAGCGACCCACTCCAGTATTCTTGCCTGGAGAATCCCCATGGACAGAGGAGCCTGGCAGGCTGGAGTCCACGGGGTCGCAAAAAGTCAGACACAGCTGAGCAACTAAGCACAGCACAGCATTCATTTGTTTGTTTAACAAACATTTACTACACAAAATCCTATGCCCAAACAACTGGTGTAGGAGCTGGGGTTTAACAGTGAAAAAGACATAATCTTTGACTTCAAGACTTGGATGTCACTGGGAAGACAGAAAAAGAACGAATTCTTTAATAAAGATCATATCCTTTCTGATAGGGACAGAATGAAAGGACAAAATAGGTGGTTAAATAGTTAATTGCACTAGGAGATTGTAAGTATAAAAACATGGGAGACTACTTTAAGTTAATGATTACTTGAGCAAGCAGGTTTGTTTAACCACAAAACCAAGCAGGCTTGCTTAGCAATAAAACCATGCAATAGAAGCACAAAATAGGCCCCCAAACAATAAAACAATGGTGGCATGAGACATATATCCTGCCCAGTGAGCTCAGTGAGTTAGTAACCCCCAAAACATGTTCTTTGGCCCCTAAGACATGTTCTTTGCACAATGCCCCCCAAACAATAAAACAACAATAGGAAACAAGGCCTACAATCTGCCCAATGGTGTTACTAAGGGCAGATGGTTAAAAACAGGCTCTGGGCATGCACGCACGCACACACACACACACACACAATTATTTATGGAAAGGCGACTTTTCAGAATGGAAGATCTTCATTGTACTGAAAATATTTTTCCAACATGCTATGATAGTCCTAGCCTGACCATATAGGTGATGACAAGGAGACTTCCCTGCCCAACCTGGGGGAGGAAATGATGATGGAAATGGGACGTCTACTCAAGGAAGACAAAGAAGATCTTCTCCTCCTTCCCTCTCTTTCTCCGATTATAAAAATGTAAACTACTAAGTACTCAGGGTAGTGCAAAGCTTGGCTGCTGCTTATGAACCTTACAAGTGTTCTGTTCTAATAAATCACTTCTTATCTATCACTTTGCCTCTCTGTGAATTCCTTTCTGCATTGAGACATAAAGGGCTGTGGTGTCAGAGCACTTCAGAGCCCCCAAAAAGACACCAATTGGTTTCATTTCCTTTTGGCAACTCTTAACACATCCCTGTCTCCAAATACTACTTTCAATCAATATTCTTACTAGATCTTGATTCTGGTGTGGGTGGCAGTCACAGTACCCAGGATTTCTTCACCTACCAATCTCCTTCCCACTCCCTGCATTCACAACAGAGCATTATAACTTAATTTAGGCCCATCGATTTTCTCTTGAAATTTGAATCCAAACACAGACACACAGGAACAGAAGAGTTTTGAAACTGAGGCAGAGCTGCTGCAGTTTCCACCTTTGCCCAAGGTTTGATTTCAATTCCTCATTCAATTCTGCAAACCAAAGATATCCCCCAAGAATCTCTTTTTCTTGCTTATGCTAGTCAGCTCTGTGTTGAAAACCTGGCTTATTAATGACTCTAATATATCACTGTAGAATATCAGGACAACTTACCTAATGCATTAGCTGAAAAAGACAGATGTTCTGAGTCTAATTCTTCATGGAATCCTTACTCAAGCAAAATTCCCAGATCAACATAATTATGTTTAATTTGGGACTCATAGAAACTTAAATTGAATTTTAAGTCAAAACTAAAATTAAGAACCTCAAGACAAGGTCATCTAGTCTCCCACTCACTAGTTTTGACAATCTCCATTATGTAACCATTCAGCTGCTCCTTGAATACACCCACTGATAGGGAATGCACACCACAAAAGGCAGTTAGTTTCCTTTTAGATGATTCCAGTTGTCAGAAAGGCCTGGCATTTACGCTGTCTCATAAATTTGTATCATAACTTTTCAAACATTAAATTCTTTGCCATTTCCTTAAAAAAAGCTCTTAATTTGACACTTGCACTATCAACAGACTTTCTTATACGCTCCAATACAAATTGTCAGAATAGACTCAAAATCCAATAAAATGGAGTTTAAAAAAGGGTGTACATATTCACAGACCACAATTTTGACCACAGAAAAATAGCCATGCTTGAATGAATATTAAAAGATCAGGTGAAAAAAATGCCAAGAATCTCTGACCTTTCATGACAAGCTGTCAAGAAAATAAATATTTCTTGGCAGGTAGACCAGATCCAAAGGCCAAATATCAATGGATGCACACTCATCCTCCAATCTTTAATATGACTCAATGAATCTTAGCATTGGCAGGAACTTTAAAGATCATGTAGCTAAAATTCTGTAATTTATTGCAAGGAAACTGAGGCATAGGAATTAACTACTATTTTCTAAATAAAGCTGCTGCCACTTTTTGAAATTCAAAGCTCTAAGAATTTCTTGTGTTTAAGATATGAGGAAAAACTTACAGCTAAGACATTATTATTTTTTATGCACAGACATGACTTAGGACATTGAGAATTTTTCTTTATGGGTTTCTCTGCAACTCATCCATCTAGAATGCAGAGTGTGAGACAAATCCTTACTGTATTTGGGAGATAACATTAGGGAAAAGAAGAGGATGACCACCAAAAACCTACTTAAAGAAATGGAGACTGTTTGTAACTTATTACTACCCCTCCTAATAAGCAAATGACTTTGTTGCTAAGACCCCAGAATTAAATTTAAACCCTATGGTAATTAATCTGAGATGATAAATTATAGTCATTGCAGAATTTCAATTTCCTTCTTAGTTATTTAAAAACTTTTAAATAAAAGGCTTCAAGTACTCAGATTATTTCCTTTCTTCCATTTTCATAATAGCTTTATTCATGTTCCAGAATTTGGAGTTGATTTGCAATAATTTGTATTTAATATATGTGCCTATCAGGGATGTATTTTTCTGTATAGAGCCTATTTCACCAAAGATTTATATATTTCTGTTATGTATGGTTGCTATTACAATTTAGTGTAATAAAAAAAGTAAATAAAATAAAAGGTTATATTTACTCTCTAGAACACAAGTGAATTGCCCTTCAAAAACTCTCATTTTTAATTTCAAGAGTCTCTGTTAATAATTATCTAACCATTAGTATGAAGTGACAGTTCAATCTCTGCCTCTAAGTAATGATTATTTGTTGAATGACTCAATATTATTTAATTGACTTGCTAGATGATCCCTGAAACTCTTTTTTCTACATGTCCGATTTTTCATTTGTGCAATATTGTATCTAATACTTTTCAAAACATAATAACTCTACTTATCATTAAGGTAGCCATCCAGCATTCTCAATCACATGAAATTCATCTGGAATTAGAAGTTGATAAAAGAGACCTTCGGGCACCAGAAATAAATTTTATACAACATTCGTCAAGACACCCACATTTTAATCACAGAAAAAGTCTTAGATGTTTGCTCAGAGCTTGTTTGTTCTTGTCCTGTAGACATTTCTAATATATTCAAACTGATGGGAAATACTAAGTAAATGGGAGCTCCTCTGGTGGCTCAGAGATAAAGAATCTGCCTGCAATGCAGGAGACCCAGGTTAGATCCCTGGGTCGGGAAGATCCGCCAGAAGAGGGCATGGCAACCCACTCTAGTATTCTTGCCTGGAGAATCCCACGGACAGAGGAGGCTGGCAGGCTGCAGTCCATAGGGTTGCACAGAGTCGGACACGACTGAAGTGACTAAGCAGCAGCAGCAGTAAGTAACTGAATAACATGAAGAAGGAGCACTGGCAGCAATTGTATTACCTTTGATAGGAGGGATGCACTATGGCAGTCTGGAATTATTTAGAGTAAACACGTGCATAAATGCATGCTTAGTCACATAGTCGTGTCTGACTCTTTTCGAGCCCATGGACTGTAACCTCTGTTCATGGGATTCTCCAGGCAAAAATCCTGGAGTGGGTAGCCATTTCCTTCTTCAGGGGGTCTCCCCAACCCAGGATTGAAGCTGGGTCTCCTGCACTGCAGGCAGATTTTTTACCTGCTAAGCCAACAGGGAAACCCAGAGTAAACACAAGCAGGGCTAAATAAACAAAATGTACTGAGGATATCTATGGGTCACAGTAAATTACTATAATCAATAGTCTTAATTATAAGCCCAGACTGTCAAGAAAAATGTTAAGTGTGCTTAATGTATCATGTCTAAAAAGTCAAGAATATATTTGTGCCAAGTCATTTCAGTCACGTCTGACTCTTTGTGATGCTATGGACTGTGTGGCCTGCCAGGCTCCTCTGTCCATGGGATTTTCCAGGCAAAGAATACTGGAATGGGTTGCCATGACATCCTCCAGGGGATCTCCCCAACCCCGGATTACTCATCACAAAATTTTCTATTATGACTGGTGAAAACTTTAAAATATTAAAATTGCTGAAAATGATTTTAATTACATGAAAAATTAAGCCAGGGAGATAGCATATTCTCTGCTGTTGTTTAGTTGCTAAGTTGTCTCTGACTCTTTTGCGATCCCATGGTCTATAGCCCACCAGGCTCCTCTGTCCATGGGACTTCCCAGGCAAGAATACTGGGTTGCCATTTCTTTCTCTGGGGGAATCTTCCTGACCCAAGGTTCAAATCCCTGTCTCCTATGTTGCAGGTAGATTCTTTACCACTGAGACACCTGGTAAGCCCAGCATATTCTCTAGCATTGTCAAATAATATACAATGTCACAATAACAACACAGATCAGTGTAATTTTTACTCTATCTATTTGTACATCTGGGAGTCCAGTTCCTGTCACTAAGCTTAGATTAATCGATTCTGAATATAAAATATTTCCTGAATAATCTAGCTGAGCATCACAGCATCTTGAGAGAATCCTAGTTTTGCAAACAAAAGCCACTAGTATGTTTTTCAGTAAAAATACAAAACTGAAATTATTCTGTAAGCAAAGGATGCTAGGTTATAATGTGCTGTTATCAAGAGTCTTGTTGGTTTCAAATACTGTTGATCTTGTGCATATCTTCTTGTTTCTATGGTAATAAGTAGTTCCTTTTATTGAAGCTTTCATTGCAGTAAGTCTAAACCCGAACATTTCACCTCTATTATATTTCAGAAAATACGAAGAAAACAATATTATGCAGATGGTTTCAGGAAAACCTTAGTGTGACAGGCATGTGCTTAAAATGACTGCTCATGGTAAGGTATTCCCTCTAGCATTGCTGAAATGTTTTGTTCAATGGCAGTGGCATATGTAAAATAGTGCACTTGAAAATACGAGTCTTTAGTTCCTTCTCCAGCTGCATGACTGATGATTTGTGGAGGTCAGTCAATGACTCTAGGCATGTTTCTTCAATCAAACAGCAAACTAGAGACATAGTAAGTGTGTTTTAAAATAAGTTTATAGGACAATTTGAAATCCTCTCAAGCGATTCTACCTTGCCAAGATGATAACCCTCTCTCCGAGACACAAAGGCCCATCTGGCCACAAATTATGAAAAATAGATAAAGAAATCACTAAGAAGGCATTGCTTTCTGCCTCTGTCACTCCCTGAAATACTGTCTCCCTGATTTGCTTAAAAAACCAAACACCAAACAAAAAACACAACTACTCTCATTTTGTGACATAAAAACAAGTCACAGAATGCCCATTAGTTTTTGTTTGCTGGTTTTTGAGGAAATAGCAATGGACTCACTCTAGCTACAACCAATATTCATTAAGCAAAACAAAACTGTCTCTGTTGATTTGCCCCCCAAATGGAAATAAGAGATATTATAAATATCTTTTATAAATATATATATATATAAATTATATAATATCTACTATAAATATCTTTGGAGAAGGCAATGGCACCCCACTCCAGTACTCTTGCCATGGACAGAGGAGCCTGGTGGGCCGCAGTCCATGGGGTTGCTAGGAGTCGGACATGACTGAGCGACTTCACTTTCACCTTTCACTTTCATGCATTGGAGAAGGAAATGGCAACCCACTCCAGTGTTCTTGCCTGGAGAATCCCAGGGACCAGGGAGCCTGGTGGGCTGCCGTCTATGGGGTCACACAGAGTCGGACACGACTGAAGTGACCTAGCATAGCATAGCATAGTATAGCATTATAAATATCTTATTATAAATATCTATAAAGATATTATAAATTCCTTTTTAGTTCTTACTGAAAAGAATGTTCATATTTAACCTGAATTTCTTTGTTATTGTTGAGCTGCTAAATCATGTCTGACTCTGCAAGCCGATGGACTGCAGTCCTCCAGGCTCCTCTGTCCATGGGATTTCCCAGGCAAGAATACTAGAGTGGGTTGCCATTTCCTTCTCCAGGGATCTTTCCAAACCAGGGATCCAACCTGCATCTCCTGCATTAGCAGGCAGATTCTTTACCACTGAGTCACCTATAGCAATTGGTCAAATGTGGGGAGCCAAAAGTGTTTGACAGGAATAAGCACATCTGTTTCAGAAGTACTGTAACTTCTCTGGCCTACTTGGATATTGTTTCAAGTTCTATCAGAATAATATACCAAATAAAACTCCAGGAACCTAAAAGAGATACCTCCATGTATTTTGATCCACTTCTACAACAGACCAACAGCATACCACTCATTTCCAAAGCCATGCATTTAGAATTTTATCTTTTTACTCTTCATTATGAAGATAAAATTCAATAATGCTGAACTCACTTACATTGTAGTAATGTGGCATTGATTAAAACTAAAATAAATTTTTGGCTTTTTAATTAAGAATCATTACCCATTGGAAGAATCTAGATGAATGTGTATGAGTGACTTTTCATGGAAGAAAAATTTTGATATTCATAATAATAATAATCTGATTATAATCCAGAGACTGATAAATATCTAACCAAAAGCATTAAAGACAATAAACCAGAGTAAAAGCATGTTATATCTTAAAGCAAAATATAAATCAGAATAAATCTAATAATGAAAAAGATAATTATAATCAAAGGAATTATAATTTCTATAAATGTCTTCTCTAAGGTTTTTTCCTTATTCATTGGTGTGTTTCTTATCCCACTCCAACTATGCTGGATTCTGCACCTAGAGAAAATTGAATGTATAGAGCTCCTTCAGGTAAAACCTTACATACAGAGTGAATTAGAAGATGGGCATACTAAAATGAAAAGGAGATGTGCCTGATGGGCCTAAAATCATTCTTGAAAATTGAATGTATTTTTTTCCCTAGTATAATAGCATTTTATCTAAGGCACTGCAAAAATCAGGTCATCTTTGATGCACAACCTGAATAGAGTGTTGAAGCAATGAACATCATTCCTGAACACCTTTCAGTATCGGAAAAAAAGTAGGGGGTTTAAAAGCCAGCTCACAAAAAACAATCTCGTTTACCCTTTCAAAATGTCAAGGAAACAAATGGGAAATGGAATTAATAAGAGGTTATTAGTATAACTTATCTTAGATGACCATGTTATAGTTTGTCCCTCAAACTATAGTAGTTTGTCCCTACTTCCATGCAACTAGGGAGAAATAAATCCATGAATGTAACTGGGGGAAAAATATATTAAAATCCAACAGACTATATACTTTATCTCTGAAGTATGGCTTACTAATTGGTTTGATGTTTTGCTTAAATACTGAAGTATGTGTGACCAAAACATTTACACAATACTTTATTTAGGTGCTTACTTTCAGTAAAAGCAGTATTTTACAGTAACGAGATATTCTGTCTTCATAAAATATGTCAGCATTATGAAAGAAAAGGGAAAAAATCATAGCAAGTCAGCTGTCCACCATAGCTCATCCATGTCATATGCCACTATAATACTACAATTGCTTTTTACATAGATGAGAACCCAACAACAATTGTACAATGTGGCCCTATTTATTTTATATATTAGAGTTAATTCAGTAGAGGAAAGATGGGATGTGAGCAAATATACTGAAAAGTGAAATAATAACATTGGCAATTATTTGATCTCGACTTTAATTAAAAAATGATCAGCACTTTGTTATTCCCTAGGTTCCCCAAACAAAGCCATCTTGCAGTACAGTTGCCTGGCTCTTAGTTTCTTTACATTAAAAACAAAAAGTTACCCAACACACACAGGAAATGAATTACGCTTTAGTTCAAAAAGTGAATTTTCATTTTCATGTGGTACAACAAGGCAGTTATATTCCTTTAGTTGACAAGTATGATATTGCTACCATACTGATGTAATCTCAGTTTAAGCCCAATATTTCATGAAAGTTTCTCATTTCTAGCCAAGATTTAGAGATATCAACAGTAAACACATCATGCTTTTATGGAGGTTTTCGTTCTCCTCTGACACACCATTTTAGTGATACATTTGTTACATTAATAGAATTCTGTTGTTTTTTTTTTTTTCTTTTACAACACTGGAGCAATACCTAGTTATTTTCAGAGAAATCATACTTTTTTGCTACTTGTAGAAAATGTGGGGTATTAGGCTACAAAATGAAACTACTTCACTTTTAGTCATAAGCAATATGTTAATGATGTAGCTCAGAACCCAGCAAAATAATGTCAAACTAATCTGCAATCTGCCCAGAAAAAATGAAATGTCAGCCAATTCTACCAAATGGCAAATCGTTTTGCTGTTCAAGTATATGGCTTATAAATCCGCTGGTTTAGAGTAAGGGGTAAAAGGGAAAGAAAAATGAAAAGCCTTGAAAAAAAAAAAAAAACAGCACTGTAATGGCAATCTTTTACTCTTCCTGATTATCTAAAATTTTGTTGGTCATGTTTTAATCGGCAAGTTTTGTTTTGTTTTCAGTGCTTTTAGAATGATTTAGTCACTCAAAGATTTAAGCTACCATTTTTCAGGGTCTGTAGAATAATACGCTTCAAAGGAATTTTTATAAACAGAGACCATCTCCCTTGAATATTATTAAGAATAGCCCTTATAAATAAAATCATTAAGTGGAATTTTATATGTAAAGTCATCCATCTGTGTCAGTGTTCACAAGGATTTCCACAGATTGTATTGGGTGGGGATCTTTTAAAAGTAAGACCAGCATAAAATACAGATGCCTTTTACATATGGTTTAGATAATTTGAATTGACTTCACAATCACTCATCTTAGTACTGGCATGTAGAGTTAATGTTTTTTGGTTAAAAAACTAAACACTGTATCTAGAAACAGCATCTTAAAAGTGATTCCTTCCTCAAACATGTGAACACTGCAAACTGCCTGAACTGAACTGTATTAAGGCATAAATTGAAAGCATTCAGTAGTGCCCTTGAATACCAGTGTCTAATCAACCAATATCAAAGAAATCTTATGTCAGTCATTAATAGCAGGAGATACAAAATTGTGAGGATATGTCTTTCAAAGCAAGTTATTTTCCTAAGACAAGAAGTACTGCTAAATAATTGTGTAAATTATATTTGAAAAAATTTAAACCTTGATTTATATCACAGCTTATGCTTCTGATTAGCTTACCACCATCAACTGTTTTTAGATAATCAGGAAAAGTGAATCTATTTGATCTGCATGAGGTCTTTTTATAAGAATTGCCTCTTGAATCTGTAAATTCTTTTCCTTAATGTCAATGAGTCAAGAAGGTATGAAAAGAAAGAGAAGCAATGATATAAGAATATAAAAAATATAAAAGCAGAACTTCTAACTAAGAAAGGACAAATGCAAAATAAACACAGAAATGCCACTGAACTATGATAAATAAGTTCCAGTGGCAGAAACAACTTGATAGTAACAGATTATGATTAACTGTGAGGGCAGATGTTTAATTTCCTTCATGATGGAAATAAGTGGTTCAACAGCTGTCATGTAGTAAAATCACTGAACTCTTATAGTTAGACACTCACACTCAAAACCAGAGCACAATTCACATTATCTCTCCAGTACCGTACATGGATGCATGAACGGCCTAACAGCACTTTCGGCTGGCAAGTTGTGAGGTTTAAGATTTACTTCTTAAATCTCAGCTATTTAAGAAGCCCATATAAAGTCTTCAAACGGGTTTGCCTGTTCTCAACCATTTCGTGAACTAAAAATCCTTTCATATGCACTATGCTACCTTCCAGAGTAGAATAAAAGACATTCAAAAGGGTGGTTATAACAAGGTAAAAAAGTACCATCCTCTCCTTTTCCTAGACTTGACTGAAGCCTCCTGTCTAGACTCCAAGCTAAATAGTCTTCAATTTCTATTTCTCCTCTGATAAAATTCACATCAATGCTTCTTTTTGTTCTCACGATGAATTAGTCCCTACCCAGCAGTTTCTGCTTGGATACTTGTATTTGCTTCTTAATTGCTCTTCCTGGAGATTTTCTCACTCCCTATATCCAGGTAAACTTAATCCAACTCAGGCATCACTTGCAAGAGGACACTCAGGGAATAGGAAGTGCTCTGCCTTACAGAACAGACTAAAGCTGAAGTGCTTATCATAGCATTTAAAGCCTTTTACAATCTGACCTCAAATTAATAAATTAGTTTCCCAATGTGGTTATGGATGGTAAGTGTGCTAAAATCAAGGATGAGGAAAGATCTGTGTTGACAATTTCATGGAAAGGTTTGAGATAAGCTGGACCTAATTGTGGGAGAAGGCAATGGCACCCCACTCCAGTACTCTTGCCTGGCAAATCCCATGGATGGAGGAGCCTGGTGGGCTGCAGTCCATGGGGTCGCGAAGAGTCAGACACGACTGAGTGACTTCACTTTCACTTTCCATTTTCGTGCATTGGAGAAGGAAATGGCAACCCACTCCAGTGTTCTTGCCTGGAGAATCCCATGGATAGAGAAGCCTGGTGGGCTGCAGTCCGTGCGGTTGCACAGGGTCGGACACGACTGAAGCGACTTGGCAGCAGCGGTGGACCTAATTGTTCACTTTGTCTTAAATATTAATTTATTCAGTTTATCCACTCTTTAAAAAAAACTTTAATTTTTCTTTATACATTTATTTTGGGTGTGCTGAGTCTTCATTGCTGCATGTGGGCTTTCTCTAGTTGTGGTGAGGCGGGGACTATTCTCTAGCTGTGGGGAGCATGGACTACTCTCTAGTTGCAGGACACTCTCTCTACTCTTCTCATTGTGGTAGGTCTCCTTGTTGTGGACCATGGGTTCTAAGGTGCATGCGCTCAGTAGTCGCAGTGCAAGGGCTTAGTTGCCCCTTGGCATGTGGAATCTTCCCCAACCAGGATCAAACCCATGTCCAGGGCATTGGCAGATGGAGTCTTAACTACTGGACCACCAGCGAAGTTCAACTGAACTCTCAAAATATCTTCTCTATGTTTTTCCCATGCTTTCTTCCTTTCCTCATATTAACTCATTCCTCTATTACAGTTCTATGTAAATACACTGAGTAATATAATCTGAAAAACCTTAAAAATACAAAGATATAAGACAAAGCCCTGGGCTTCCCTGGTGGTCCAGTGACTAAAATTCTGTGCTTTCATTGCAGGGGATGCAGGTTCCATCAAGTTGGTTGGAGAACCAAGATCCTGCACACCCTAAGCTGTGGTTAAAAAAAAAAAAAAGAAAGAAAAAATTCTCTCCTTCTTCACCTTCATCCTTTCTTCCTCATGTATAATCATATTTCCCCTTACATAGAGCTATATTCTAAAAACTCAAATATATTTTCATATTGGTTTCTTTCCAACAGCCCATACTCTCTTTTACATTTTCCCATTCAAAATATCTTGGGACTTGGAACTCTGATACTCCTTTGAAATTCGATCCTGTTCTTTTTTTAAACTACAGTTACTGACTCTGAGTCTTCTCACTCTAATCCTTTAAACTACTAAAGTCTATTACCTCCCTTTACCTATCTCCTAAAAGCATTATATTAAGGTCACAAATAAAAATTGAATTAAAAAAATAACAATAATCTCTAGTCATCAGCAAACTTCTATGCAGAAGCTGATAAATATTTATTGGGTGTTCAATATCTGCCAGGCACTGCACCTGGTGCCTGACTAAAAGATGACTAAGATAGTCTCTACTTTCTGAAAATTCACAGTATAAACTCCTCTCTGATAGGCATGTAAATGCAATAATGTATGATAGAAAATATACACGGTATGAAGTACATTCAGGGCATAAGAGAGTGGTCAATTCTATCAGAAGAGGTCAGAGAACATTTATTCAGAAGAGATGGTAATTAAGCTTGTTTTTGAAAAAGAAATAAGAATTCTTCAGAGTAGAAGAGAGAACATTCCCAAAGAGAGAAATTAATGAGGTACAAAATTGCAGTGGAGTGTTTGAGCTGTGATTAGGTTAGTATAGTTGGAAAGGTGAGTAAAAAATAGTAATGAAATTAGAGAGACCAAAACATAGCAGGCACCCTGCCACAGAGGTGTGTGATTTGTCATCTGAGCAACTGAGAACCATTGCAGTATTTTTTAAGAGATAAGTAAAATTATATTTGTGTTCTATAAAGATAATTCTGTTCTCTAATGGTGGGGGGTTGAGGGCACAGGTAAAACTAGAGGCAAGGAAGACAAGTTGATGGGTTACTGCAATGTTCCAGCTGATCAGTTATGAGAACTGGAATCAATGAAAAGCAGAAGGAGAATATGAAGGCAGAGGGAGGGATACAGTTATGAGATGGTCAAGAAGTACATTTAATAGAAGAATCAGATTAATGTTTATGAGGAAATGTTGACTGCTAGCTTTCTATTTCATGGTGGTGCCAAGAACCAAAACAGGACTTGGGAAGAACAGACTGAATAGGGAGAGGCATGATTCATTCAGTGCTGGAATTTTTGACTTAGGGGGCTATTTAGAATGCAGTTTGGCTTATCTCTAATGCAGGAAAGAGATCAGAGCTATAAATATATATTTGGAAGTCTCCACTAAATCAGTAATATACCTCTATACTTATACACATGTGGGTGGGAGAGCTCAACCAAAGGAAGCTCTTTTACAATTATATGGTTTTACTTGAGTACTTTCACCACATAGGTTCTATTACAACTACTAGTTATTGTTCAATCTTGTCTGACTCTCTGCAACCCCATGGACTATAGCACACCAGGATTCCCTGTCATCACTGAGCTTCAGCATCAGTCCTTCCAATGAATAATCAAGGTTAATTTCCTTTAGGACCGACTGGTTTTATCTCCTCACAGTCCAAGGGACTCTCAAGAGTCTTCTCCAACACCACAGATTGAAATCATAAATACTTTGGTGCTCAGCCTTCTCTATGGTCCAGGTCTCACATTCATACATGACTACTGGGAAAACCATAGCTTGACTATGCAGACCTTTGTCAGCAAAATGATGTCTATGCTGTTTAATACTCTGTCTAGTTTTGTCAAAGCCTTTCTTCCAAGGAACAAGGGTATTTTAGTTTCATGGCTGCAGTCACTATCCACAGTGATGGAAGATTCTTGAATCTATATGTTCCTTGTTTTCTTTCTTATTTATTCATCTAAACAATTCTGAGTGCCTGCAGGACTGGCAGTGGACTAAGAACTATATACATTTTCTTAAATGAATAAGGTATGGTCCCTTCCTTCCCAAGGTATACATATAAATAGAAGTCAATAATATGAATAAACAAAATACAATTTAGTAAAATGGCATACCTATGCATAATTCTATGGGACCACAGAGAGGTCATTAATTTTTACTAAAAGGAAATACTGGGCTTGACAGAGCTCTCAAACTATATTTCTAATGGGTTTATCAGATGTCCCAATTGAATTTCCTATGGCACTTCAAACTCAATGTATTTAAACTCAGCATTTAACTGTGCAACTTTTGATGAGAGTCACCTAACCTCCCTTTCATTTTCCTACATGCAATTAGAGAGAAGAAATAAATGGTACTTCCAGATGTAACACTCTAATTTCTCTGAACTTTTCTCATAAACCTGTAGCTTTTTGTACTCTTTGTTTAGGCTGACACCAACAGTCTTAGTGGCTCCTTCCTTTCCTTTGCTTTCCCGACATTGATAATGGGTCAGTTCCCTTCATCCTCTCTCCAAAAATATTGTAGTATCCATATCTCTTTTGCGTCTCTACTACTACTACTACTAAGTCACTTCAGCCGTGTCCGACTCTGTGCGACCCCATAGATGGCAGCCCACCAGGCTCCCCTGTCTCTGGGATTCTCCAGGCAAGAACACTGGAGTGGGTTGCCATTTCCTTCTCCAATGCATCTTTACTATCCCTGTCAAATTCCATGTCCTTCAACCTCCCTGTAGGTTTCTGCATTAACCTCTTAACTACCCCTTTTAATTCCAGCTTTGCTCACCAAAAATCTCTTCTAAAGACTGTTTTTAGAATAACTTTTAAATGAGGAATTTTGTTCCTGCATTGCAGGAAGATTCTTTACTGTTTGAACTACCAGGGAAGCCTTAGTGATCATGACTCAGCTCAAAACATCAATTTCCCCTTTCTGCATTTGTCAGTCACATAAAGTCAAATCTGTATTTTTTTAAGGCTTTCTAGGATTTTCCAACAATTAGTTTTCCAACTTCATGTCACTTATATTTTCTTCATCATTTTTTTATACTTTTTCTGCTTTCACCAAACTGGATTCATGAATATACAAATATAGCCATAATTTCCTTGTAATTGCTGTGTTCTTCAATTATTTATCACTGATGGCTAAAACAGTGCCCATAATGACTTTTGACAAAATGACTTTTAAATTACTTGTTTTTTTTTTTAAACTGATTCATACATGCATACATCCTATGTTACTTTAGTCATATCTGACTCTTTGCGACCCTAAGAACTGTAGCCTGCCAGGCTCCTCTGTCCATGGAATTCTCCCGGCAAGAATACTGGAGTGAGTTGCCATGTCCTCCTCCAAGGGATCTTCCCAACCCAGGGATCAAATTCAAGTCTCTTATGTCTCCTGTGTTGGCAGGTGGGTTCTTTACTACTAGCAACATCTGGGAAGCCCAATAATTCAAAGAAAATAGATAAACACAAAGTGTACATAAAAATCATATGAAATAATAGTCAACTTTCGTTGAACATCTTTCAGATAATTCTCCAGTTATAAACATATGTATATAATTTTACACAGATAAATCATGCTATGTATGCTGCTGTTTGACTTGCCTTTTTTTATGCAACAACATGCTGCAGGCATCTTCCATTATTTATTTTAATTATATATTCCATTGTAGATAAGGTTCACATTCAGCCAGTGTCACACAGAGGATGGCAGCTGTCCGTTCTAAAAAGTCAGACATCTATTCTGAATTGTCAGTGTACACATTACACTGGTCATTGAATATTTTAATATCAATCTGATTATAGAAATGTATCATTATTTCTGTGGTCTTCCCTGGTGGCTCAGTGGTAAAGAATCTGCCTTCAGTGCAGGTGATGCAGATTTGATCCCTGGGTCAGGAAGAGCACCTGGAGAAGGGGATGGCAACTTACTCCAATATTGTTGCCCAGGAAATCCCATGGACAGAAGAGCCTGGTGGGCTGCAGTCCATGGGGTCACAAAGAGTCGGATAGGACTTAGTGGCTAAACAACAACAACATTATTATTTCTTTGTCTTCTCTGGATAGGCAAATAAAGATAATATTTTAATTGACTTTTTAATTTAAAAAATGAGTTGCACTTATCCTTTGATATGCCACTTAATGCATTTTACTCCATTAAACCATTTTTAAAATCCCAAGCCAGAAATTATCTCCAGCCTCCTGAATTCCCATGGGACTTTGCCCAGTCCTTGTTTGTGGGGTTGCACAGAGTCGGATATGACTGAAGCAACTTAGCAGCAGCAGCAGCTGCACTTATCACTTTCAACCTTGAATTCTAATTATTTTAGTCTTCTATCACTAATAGAATATAAGCTCCTTCAGGACAACAACTCTTTTAATATATTCCACAGTACTTGGATCAATGACTTGCTCATCATAAGCATTCAAAACTTGTTGAATAAATGGTTGAAATAATTAATATCAAAAATATATCAACAAAGAACACTATATCACAAGGGCAATTCAGAATTCAGCATGTTGAAATTATTAGTGAATGCTCAAATAAATTATGTAAATTATACTAAATTATCTAGTAAGCAAATTACCAACTGTCAATGACTTTAGAAAGAAAAAGGAGAAAGTCCTATCCAACAACAATTTCTCATAAAGCAATTAAAAAAGCAATTAATGAATGGTGAGCCTTGGAGATTATAATGGAATTATTGGGTGGGAATGCCTTCGTTTAGCCATTGTTTTTCTAAACGTCAAAATTTTACAAAGTTAATTCGCTGATGGTGTTCTTCTGTAAGGAGGCTTTAAAAAAAAAAAAAAAAACAGGAGATAAATTGAATTGTGTGAACTTTGAGTTTTGCCATCCTCAGTAAACCCTAAGAGAACTGTGAAATTTATGGAGAAACAAGGTAAATGAATAATAATATAAGTTCAATTTAAAAAGGCATGGGGCTCCTAGGCACTCCACTTATTGTTGATGAGAAAGAAATCTAGCTTAACATTCCATCTGTACCATTAATCAGACCAAGTGAAATGCATGAATTTTGCCCTTAAGAGAAAATGTTCAGAGACTAAGCCATAGCATCACCCAACCTCATGCTTTAGCAAACTAACTAGTCTCAATGCTAGCTGAGTAGTATAGAAAGTTCTTTCCATAGCTTAAATTTCATAACCAAAAAATGCCATGAATTAGAAACATCATCATAGAGTGAATATTCAGAATAGAGGAAAGAAAATGAGTTATGGTTTCTGGACATAACAGAATTAGGTAGTTTGGCATTTTGTTATCTACTTTGACTTTGAATCAAATTTTCAAATAAACCTCAATTTCTGCATAAGCATACATAGGCATTACCTTAGCCTATGGAGAGCAAGATGGGACAATGTGGGACCTGAAATGTAGGCATGGAACCTTGGGCATGGGTATCAGTAGAGCCCAGAAGCTTTCTGAAAGAAAATGGGATGACCCAAAGCAAGATGCTTCTGTGAACATGAGATCCAGCTGGAGGCAGACCTGCCTGTCTTTTATAAAGGAAAATCTCTGAAGTAGTGAAGCAAGACCAGATTGTAAGAATGTATTTCTGAAAATCCAGCAGAGAGGTTTTAGTAAAGGATATTTTCATTCCAGGTGTAAGTTTTTTTCAGTCCTGATTGAATATTAAGACCCTCATACAGGCCAGCTTTACCCTACCAAGAGGCCTGAGTCAGCAATAGTTTAAGAACCACAGAAAATGGTTCTGTCCATGTCCTTTCTAGGATGCTTGCCATACTGTTGTTGGATCTGCTTTGGCTAAGGAATATAAGAAAATACAATATAGATCCACAATTCCTTTTTTAAAAATTGGGGTATAGTTTCTTTATAATGTTGTGTTAGTTCCTGCTATACAAAAACATGAATCAGCTATATGTGCACATATATCTCCTATCTCTTGGGTCTCCCTCCCTCCCCCCATCCCACTCCTCTAGGTCACCACAGAGCACCAAGCTCCCTGTGCTCTCTATAGCTCCCTATGCTATATAGCAGCTTTCCACCAGCTGATTTACTCATGGGAGTGCACACAGGTCAATACCAATCTCCCAGTTCTCACCCCTCTCCCTCCCATGTCCACGTGTTAAAATTCGATATTTGCTTTCCTCTGACTTACTTCACTCTTCACGCAGATATCTACATCTGTACATCTACATCTACAGTCCATCTACATCTCTACAAATGACCCAATTTAATTCCTTTTTATCACTGAGAAATATTCACCTGAAATTAAAAAATCTAAAACAATCTCTAACAAAATACTTTCTTGGTAACTTTAGTAGCAAAATGAAGCTTGAACTGACACAAGACTATTTATAACTTTTATTCATCGCATGAAGCATGAATATTGTAGAGATTCTACAGCAGAAATATCAAAAAATGTTTAAGAACCACTGTCCCAGAACCTAAAGCGGGTATTCCATAATACAAAGTATATGTAACTTACAAAATCTAAAATATTCTAATTTCAAAATCTATAGCCCCACAGATTTCAAATGTAATTAGGTAATAGTGTCATAGTTAACATTTACTAGGTGTGAGCTAAGTGCTTCCTATGCACTCCCATATGCATTAGCTCATCTAATCTTCATCACAAGAACTCTATGATTATTCACATTTTACAGCTGAAGAAACTGAGGTAAAGGAGGGTTCAGGAAGGTGTGCAGAATGACCCATCACACTGAGTGGTACAACTGGGACACCAAATCAGTGATCTGATACCATAGCCCACATACCTCCCAACTCCATATCACCTCTCCATGTTCTGTTGGGAGACATTGTCATTAAAACTGCTCTTTGGAAGAATTAACTACTTAAAGGATTCTAATAAAGTCTTGTTCTACAGGGAAAGTTTAAGCACATAATTACCCACCAGTCTTACTTGCTAAATTTTCCTTAGAAGAGAGTGGGTGAATGAGGAAAACAGCACCTCTTTTTCTATTATTTTCTACAGAATGTTATTGGACTGTGCCTCTAAAGAATGAGAAATCCTGTCCTTAAATGAACTCTTAAGATGGTCACCACTATTGGCATTTATTCCTAATAAAATCTGAAGAACACCAGAAATACCTCTGTGCACAGCCTGACATTACCCACAAAGTGTCGGAAACAAACAGGCAAGCCTGGCCTTCATCAAAATTACAAAATCAAAGTGGTTGACATGTTCTGAGAAAACATACCTATGATAATTGAAAATTGAGTAAAAATTGACTTTTTAGTCCATTTCCATTCCAAACTGCAGTTCTAACTCTATTGTCACTGTAATAGATCTGTCTTGATAAAAGATCGCTGAGACCACCCTCTTTTGCAGAGCTTTAGTGAATTCTTAAGCAGACACCATTTTGTAAGGACACTTCCTTTCTTTTCTTGTGAAGGAGGTAAAGTCTACGGACCTCTAAGCTAAAATCAGTCTATTGAGTTTGATCATAATACAGTAGTTGTCAGTGTGTGACTGTTTTACAGTTAACTGTTCTGAGAAGCTGAGCAGATTGTTTTTGCTTCAGATTAGAGAGTGAGGGACACACTTGGCCACTCTGCCGTCCTTGATGTGTCAGATATCTGGTGTCTTTGATCTGTCCACTTGAAAAGAGTGGAGGCCACACTTTGCTGACCCCAATAGAAAGAGAGCCGAAAGCCTTTACTCTGGGACCGCCTGAGGCAACAGGACATAGGTCAGGTCTGTAACACCAGCAGGTACCCACTGGAACGTACTAATAGAAGCTGCCTTCTCTGAACCCCAGGAAAGGACTCAGCCTTCTACAGGGCCCACAGCCTAAGGAGGGTCACTCCTCCATTTACTCCCTGTAAACCATTAACTTGTGCTAAAATCCATGTGTAGGGATGAAAAATTGCAACACTTTACCTCTCTGCTCAGTACTTATCCTTTCTGGGTGTCATGAGAAGCTACAGGGAGCATTAAACTCTGAGTCTATGTCCCCCAAATTAAGCTCACCCACTTCCAGACAGTTCCCTATTTATATTGGTTCAACTGAATGATTCTTCAACTTTACGATGGTGCCAAAGTGATTCATGATCAGAGGAAACTGTACTTAAAATTTTTAAGCTTGATCTTTCCCCAGACTAGTGATATACAGTGTGATGCTCTCGCACGATGTTAGACAGAAGCAGGGACTTGAAGCTCCTGATCAGCCATGCAATCCTGAGGATAAACAATCGCTATACTTACATCCATTCTGCCCCCACACAACCATTCTGCTTTTCGCCTTCAATACAGTATTCATAAATCACATGAGAGAGCCAACACTTTATTCTAAACTGGGCTTTGTGTTAGATGACTTTGCCCAGGTGTAGGCTAATAGTGTCCTTTTAAGGTAGGTGAGGCTAAGTTATGATGTTGGGTAGGTTAGGTATATTAAATGCATTTTGACTCATATTTTAAATTTACAATGGATTTATCTGGACATCAACCCATTGTAAGCTGAGAAAGGTCTGTAGAGAAGAATGATTTTCTATAGATAAATGTGTGGAATTAGAAAATTAGTACTAATAAATATATAGGCCATTATTTATTCTGCTACATGTAAGGTGAGAGAATGTAACAGAGCATCTCCCTTCATGTTTTTGGATTGCAGGTCAAGAAGCAACAGTTAGAACTGGACATAGAACAACAGACTGGTTCCAAATAGGGAAAGGAGTACATCAAGGCTGTATATTGTCACCCTGCTTATTTAACTTATATTCAGAGTACATCATGAAAAATGCTGGATTGGATGAAGTACAAGCTGGAATCAAGACTGCCAGGAGAAATATCTATAACCTCAGATATGCAGATGACACCACACTTATGGCAGAAAGTGAAGAACTAAGAGCCTCTTGATGAAAGTGAAAGAGGAGAGTGAAAAAGTTGGCTTAAAACTCAGCATTCAGAAAACTAAGATCATGGCATCTGGTCCCATAACTTCATGGCAAATAGTTGGGGAAACAATGGAAACAATGACAGACTTTATATTTTGGGGCTCCAAAATCACTGCAGATGGTGACTACAGCCATGAAATTAAAAGACACTTCCTCCTTGGAAGAAAAGTTATGACCAACCTAGACTATTAAAAAGCAGAGACATTGCTTTACCAACACAGGTCAGTCTAGTCAAAGCTTTGGTTTTTCCAGCAGTCATGTATGGATGTGAGAGTTGGACTGTAAAGAAAGCTCAGTGCAGAAGAATTGATGCTTTTGAACTGTGGTGTTGGAGAGGACTTTTCAAAGTCCCTTGAACTGCGAGAAGATCCAACCAGTCCATCCTAAAGGAGATCAGTCCTGAATATTCATTGGAAGGACTGATCCTAAAGCTGAAACTCCAATACTTTGGCCACCTGATGCAAAGAACTGATTCACTGGAAAAGATCCTGATGCTGGGAATGACTGAAGGCAGGAGGAGAAGGAGATGACAGAGGATGAGATGGTTGGATGGCATCACCGACTTGATGGACATGAGTTTGACCAAGCTCCAGGAATTGGTTATGGACAGGGAAGCCTGGCATACTGCAGTCCATGGGGTCACAAAGAGTCAGACATGAGTGTGCAACTGAATTGAACTGAACTGAACAAGATTATCCAGCAAATGAGTTGAAACATGTTGATTTATGCATATTTTCTTTCTTGTTTAACAATAAGCAATTGTGCATAGTTTTATATATATACCCTGATTACTAGAAATTCTAACTTAATATGACCACATACTTTTCTGTTTTTAAAAACCCTGTCAATAAGTATCTGTTTGTAAAAGTATATAAATTTGTTGAACCAAAAATTAGAAGAGTGAACATTGAAGCAATCATTACCCACTAAGAATAAAGATCAGAGTTAATAAAGCTCTCTTTTCTGAAATAAAGTCAGGGATAATGTTGGAAGGCAACAGGGACTGAGTCATATGCAGAGACTAGTCCACAAGAAGGTCTAAGAGAGGAGTCAGTCTATGCACACATCTAGGGAATCACTTCTACTCTGCTGCTTTTATAGCCATCATCCCAGCTTCAACTTCTGGCTATGCACATTAACCTCCACAGTCTCAGTGCATCTTGCTGTACTTTATTTTACTCTATCACACTTTCTACTGCACTGGTGGTATTTGCTTTCCTCTCTTTTATTTATCATATTATATGGTCCTTAAATCAGTGCTGATGCTCAAGAAAAGAAAGTGGAAAACTGTATACCTGATTAATATGTGAATTTGATAGTCCTCCCGGATATAACAGAATTGGCAGCATGTAGTTACACACACTGGAGAAGGCAATGGAACCCACTCCAGTACTCTTGCCTGGAAAATCCCATGGATGGAGGAGCCTGGTAGGCTACAGTCCATGGCGTTGTGAAGAGTCAGACACGACTGAGCAACTTCACTTTCACTTTCATGCACTGGAGACGGAAATGGCAACCCACTCCAGTATTCTTGCCTGGAGAATCCCAGAGACAGAGGAGCCTGGTGGCTGCCGTCTATGGGGTCACACAGAGTAGAACACAACTGAATCAACTTAGCAGCAGCAGCAGCAGTTACACACACATATTATTTTCATAAAGTTGCTCACTCATGTCATATTTGAAATTCACAATACACATTTTGTATAAAGTGAGTGTAATAAAACAGGGAATCTTGACCCATCCTAAAGCATAAAGAAATCAAAACTGGAGAATGAAAGTATATGAATGATTTCAACAGCTTGCTCTTCTCTGAAATTCAGGAATTGGCACTTTAAAGGTATCAGACATTTAAAAAGCAAAAGGGTAATTATTAACTAAGCTCTCTGAATTAGCCCATGGGTCTAGCTGACACTAAAAGAGTTTTTAAAAAAACACATTATTTTCTGTTTTTACAGCAAGAAGAAAAGAACTGAGAATACTGACGGGTATTACCCATGTTTATCTCAACTACTGAATTAATGTGTTTATAAAATAGCATTCATATTTTCTCCATAGTTGGAATGGCTTTCTGTCCTGCTCAAGAATTTAAGGCTCAGATTTAATACTACTTTCTCCATAAAACCCCTCCTAATATTCTTAACTTGAAGATGTTGTTGATGGTTGATCTAAGAATCACAGTCCCAGCCCTTATCACTTATGCTATACTGCTTTTTGCAAGTTTTAATTGTATTTACATCTTAGTCCCAATCAATGGTCAGAGATCTTGCCTTATTCATCTTTGAATCCCCTTCTCTGACTTCCCTCAGCAAGTTCCTAGTATAGTTTGTATCACAGTAGATCTACAAAAAGTGCCTTGCTAATTGTGGCAAAGAAATGGGGACAACTTTTCTGGCTACCAGACGTTAGTTTCTTTTTACTTGCACTCAAATAGAATTCTATCCTCAGATTTCTTCAAATAGTGTTACAAACATAATATTTATAAAAATATTTGATTCATCCATTAAGAAAGAATTTGCCTGTTGCATACTATCAGATATGAAACCATGGGAGAGTGAAAAGAAATTAACACAGACCCAACTTAATCACTTAGCATTCTAACTGGAAGACTGCACATCATGGAAAACTGTTAGTTCATTAATTCAACAACATACATATGCAGTTTATCATATGCCAGTTATTGTGAATAAAATTGTTAGCAAAAATTGATGAAGTCTTAGAAGGTCACGGATCTTGCAGTCTAGATAGAAAAAAAACAGACAATGAAACAATTTGTTATGGTAATGGAAAAATAAAGGACAAATGTTAAGAGCTTCTGGAGAAGATCAGGGGAGAGTTCGGTGGTCAAGAAAAGATACACAGCTTTTCCGGTAAGCTGCCTGAGGTGACCCCTAAAAATGGTGCACTATTCACTTGACCCAGAAAACCCCACAAAATCATGCAAATCAAGAGGTTCAAATCTTCGTGTTCACTTTAAGAACACTCGTGAAACTGCCCAGGCCATAAAGGGTATGCATATCCAAAAAGCCACCAAGTATCTGAAGGATGTCACTTTAAAGAAGCAACGTGTGCCATTCCGTCGTTACAACGGTGGAGCTGGTAGGTGTGCACATGCCAAACAGTGGGGCTGGACGCAGGGTCGGCGGCCCAAAAAGAGTGCTGAATTGTTACTACGCATGCTCAAAAATGCAGAGAGTAACGCCGAACTTAAGGGCTTAGATGTAGATTCTCTGGTCATTGAGCACATCCAAGTGAACAAAGCCCCCAAGATGCGGCGCAGGACTTACAGAGCTCACGGTCGGATCAACCCCTACATGAGCTCTCCCTGCCACACTGAGATGATCCTTACTGAAAAAGAACAGATTGTTCCTAAACCAGAAGAGGAGGTTGCACAGAAGAAAAAGATATCCCAGAAGAAACTGAAGAAACAAAAACTTATGGCCCGGGAATAAATGCCGCAAAAAATAAATGCAAATAAAAGTAAAAATGTTATTTGTCTTAAAAAAAAAAGAAAAGAAAGAAAAGATACACAAATGTTTTATTTAAGCTGTGTTTGGTAGATATTACTAATGTCTACCAGCATTCTCCTTCCTGGATATGTGAGCAAATTAACACATCCAGAAAGAAGTACTTAAAAGCTTTTGCCTAATTTCTTATGCATTCTTTCTTTGTAGTCCTCCTACTGCAAAATCATGTGTTTAGATAGAAGTACTATAAGAATGCAAGCAACTAAAAGACAAAGACATCACATGAAGGACACGACAGCCCATGACAGTGACCTCTATCAACAGCAGGCTTGCATGACTCAGAAATAAAAAACTTGTTATGCTAAGCCGCTTAGATTTGGTCTTTCCTTTTTTTAATGAATCATAATCTAGCTGATCCAGACTAATACAAAGCTATCTAAGGGATGAACAGTGATTAGGTAAATGAAAGTGGTGGGAAAGGGGAGAGAACCTGGTGCTCCAAGCGGGAAAATCAACTGGGACAAAGCCCTGACATTAGAGATGACAGGTGCTTTTAAGAAAGTGAGCAAAATGAACTTTATGGTTTAAATTGCTGCAAAAGATCCTAAGTAATTCGTTTTTAGGGAGTTTTTTTCAAACTGGTCTTTTAGCCCTAAAATTCTGATAGCTCCTAAGGACATATGAGGTACATATCTAATCAACAGTGATACAACCAAGGGGATACTTTCTCCATAATACCTTCAGAGTATTCATAAAAAAAAATGCCCAACACAATCACTAAAATCTCATTAAATATAAAATATACTGTCTTACTTTAAATGTCTTACTTTACCTTTGATTTAAATAAACCAAAATTAAATAATGCATCTTTCAAAAATTTTTTGATTCTTTTTTTATATGTAGATTAAAACAAAGCTGAGCTCTTTTTATGTGGTTATTTCCTATCATCTCCCTGAAATGCATAATCCAGAAAAAAAGAAAGGGAAGTAGTAGTTATTTTACCTCACATGACAGCTTATTTCAGGAGAACTCTAATGTACTATTAGGAAAGCTAGAGAATTCCTTGGTGGTCCAGTGGTTGGGCCTCCATGCTTACACTGCCAAGGGCCTGGGTATCCCAGCACAGTCAAAAACAAACAAACAAAAAGAAAAAGAAAACTAAACAACATTTATCCTCTGTATAATAACTGCTTTAAATTAAAAGTACCTTAGTTACTTTATTTCACTTAATTTTATCTTAAAACAATTCTACTCTACTCAATTTCTGATCAATATATTATTCATTTTTTTTACCAAATTTTTAACTTGGTTACACTTCAATTTGAGCAATTGAGAATTAAAACTTCACTCATGGAAAACAGTTTTGTGCCGCCAATTAATGTAGTAAAAGATTTGGGAACAGAAATACAGTAAGTAATCAAAAAAACCCACAAAGGTTTACATGAAGACACTTGTAATGGTTCTATAAAATAATACTTCTGGAAACGCACAGGAAAAAAAATCTCATAATTGTTGATTGGCTAATAAAATTAATGATTTGTCTAGATAATTTTATTTTTAATAAATCCCAGTAAACTAGTTTGAAATTAAAACACAAAGCTTATTATAGTAAAACTGGATGATGTTTTGTCTATACAAGTTTCCTTTTCTCATCCAGAATAGATGTGGCAACTCTAGCTACTAGAAATTGAACTTTTATCTTTGAAATGTAATTTTATGCTTTCATTTCTTTAGAGAAACTACAGAAATTGGGTATATATCTTTTAATCTAGAAGTTTTATTTTTCTGAAAAACCATATGAATTATGTGAAAAACGAAAAACTAGCATATCAAATATTACAGTTTTGCTGCTTTTATTTAAGCTTTCTTTCTAAATTTGAAATTTTTTTTGCTAAAAACTAAATTTCTTTGATGTAAAATATGGTATAGCAATGCATGGCACATCATACATACATTAATTAGTAATTATGAAAACTTTGACCATAACAACATATTTCCCATGAAAACAATCATAAAACAGCTTTGTATAAGATTTCAAGACATTGCTCTGCAGTGGTACTGTCATAATGTCATTTCTCATTGCACAGTATGTACACTGAGAATATCTGGGAGGTTGTGTTTTACCCTTAGTCTATGTGATCACTTGGTTGTTTGCATTTTTTAATTCTTATTTCGACTGTTCACTAGCAGATATACTTTCTCTCAAAGGAGTTGTAAACAAAATGCCAAATGAATCTGGATACCAGATAAATAAGACGCCTCTGATCTTTTTAGTACATCCAGTGAGATTTGAGAATTGAAGAAACATAAAATAACCAGTATTTCAATTGTACTGTCTTCCCTGAGTTCCTTTTCCTTCCTGTTCTTTTTTAAAATTTTGTATTTATTTACTTAGGGCTGTTCAGGGTCTTCTTTGTTGCATGGACTTCTCTCTCGTTGCTGCAAGAAGGAGCTGCTGCTGCTGCTGCTAAGTCGCGTCAGTCGTGTCCAACTCTGTGAGACCTCATAGACGGCAGCCCACCAGGCTCCCCCGTCCATGGGATTTTCCAAGCAAGCGTACTGGAGTGGGGTGCCATTGCCTTCTCCAGCAAGAAGGAGCTACTCTCTATTAATAGCAGTAGTCTGAGGGCTTCTCATTGTGGTAACATCTCTTATTGTGGAGCACAGACTCTCAGGCATGTGGACTTCAGAAGTTGTGGCACCTGGGCTCAGTAGTTGTGGCTCCCAGGCTCTAGAATATAGGCTCAGCAGCTGTAGCACACGAGCTTTGTAGCCCTGTAGCATGTGGGATCTTCTGGACAAGTGATCAAACCCATGTCGCCTACACTGGCAGGTGCGTTTTTTACTACTGAGCCTACTACTACTACTAAAGCATTTTTTACTACTGAGCCTACTACTTTACTACTAAAGAAATCCCCCTCTTATTCTTATTTGGTTATATAACACCTATAACATTAAACATACATGTACTAGCAGTTTATTAATTGCTACTCCATCCTTTGTACATATTATTTCTGGTGCTTATGAGCTCATGTATTAATTTTGTGTATGAAACAATATAGAAACATTAAAAAATGCTTAATGTTAGAGAAAAAATTCTTTGCAAAACAGCAGTTATCCAATTAACTCTGAAAATTCAGAAAAAGTGTGAAAAATATTGATACCTATTTAGAATTTGGTAGGATGAAAAAAATCTTTCTTCCATTTATAATAATATATTATAGAAAATAGTAACTTCAAAAATTCTCATTATTTTAGTATTCTAAACATGGTACTCATCATTAATAGTTTATTAATAACGTTGGACTTAAAAGACAGAATAACTTTGGAATCCTCATAGGCTCCTTGACTTTTGAGGCAATTTATGTCTTTCAGTCATTGTTTTCAGACAGATATCTGCCGGGAGCCGGTGAGGCATTCCGCTCGTGACAAAGGTCATGAGGAAGGAGGCTCGGCATATGTAAAGGCGGGATCGAGCCTCAGGAGTCCTCCCGGATATTCTCGAGCATTTTCCCCCAAAAAAACCAGAGTCTGCCTACTTTATTGCTTTGTGCTCTCACCTCTGACTTTACTGGGGGCTGTCCCCTACCACCATCTCGCTTTCTCTGTCAAAGAGTTAACTTACAGCTCCAATTAATAAAGTTCCTGGGCAATTAGGAGTGTTTAAATCCAAACCCCTCAGATGGCTCTCTAACTCGCCTGACAAGTTTACCCGGACTCCTACAGCTATGCATACAAATTGTTTACAGTCTCCCAGCCTCAAGAGGCACGGGAAGCTTAAGATATTCAAATAGCTTAGAGCCTCTCAGAGAGTTAGAAACTGTCAGAATAAACTAGTAAAGGATTTCATTGATGAGCCAATGCCTGTTGCCAAGTTTTCACATCCCCTGAATTGTATCCTTGAATGTGAATTAATTAATATAGTTGGTATGTAGAAAAAATAAGTAGTGGCCTTGGTGTTAGTAACTTTAGACCCTTAAGGTAATAAATTCTTTCCTTTGTTGTAAACCCATTACACATCCGCCCTATAGGAATGCAATTTTATCTTCGGAAGATGGCACCAAACCTTAAAATAATTACTCTTAGAGAAAATAAGTCTTTGTTGATAAGTCCTTGTCAAGAGTCATAAAATGTTAGTAGGCCTTCTGGCCAGAAGATGATGTAAATCACCTAAACCATTTGTATACGATAAATCTGCAGGAAAGAAACCCTGGTTTTTGATAAGAATCAAAGACTGCTGACTTTGCATCCCCTATTATCCTCTATGTGTAACTTAGGGTATAAAAGCCCCTGTTAAAAATAAAGCTACGGGCCTTGCTCACCAATGCTTGGTCTCCCCATGTCATTCTTTCCTTTAACTTCCGGCTGAAGTCTCCATCTGGAGCGTGGATATCCTCTGCGACCACTTATTTGCCTGGGCTTCTAAGACCCACTCGAGAAGGTGTATAAGGTGGGGCACCTTCCGCTATTCGAGAGGGCGCCTGAGGCCTCCGTGGTCAGAGCTAACCTGGTGTCACGGGTTATATTGATTTTCCGCGTAAACCAAGCTACTCAGCCTCTTTTCTCCACTGAATTTTCCTACTGAGCTATCCTCACTCTATTACTCTTTATATCTCTAATTACCATTTGAATAGGTCGCCAACGCTGTCTCCCCTTCGAATACCCTGGATCAGCCGGGGCTGGTCCTCGGCAGATATCCTTCTCATATATTCTGCTGTAGAGAATACAGAGCTTATCTTGTATCACAAACCAAAATTCAATATCAATTCTAGCTGATTGCACTAAAAGAAAAACATAGGCAAGTCATCAAAACTGTTCCAGATGCACCTTACAGAAATAGGAATTTCTAAAATTCCTTACGAGAAAGTCAAATACAAAGGTTCAGATAAGCATTATGATTGGTTCCATTGTGAATCAAAAGAAGTTCAAAATTATACAAATATTTTGATAATTTTTACTCATATCTACTATTGCAACTCAAGTCACAGGGGTGGTTCATAATTTTTATATGATTTTATATCCTATCAATAACTCAATCAAAGAATGTGGGTTGCAGAAAATAAATCATACTTTCCCTCAAGAATGAGACAGAGAAAGTATTTTGTATTCTGGAGCTTAATTAGATGAAGTTTCTTTACCAATACAACAAAATGACTAAAATGCGGTCTGAGATGGCATTTTGTTTCTGTTCTGGAGAGGGGCATACTTTTTATTTTTCATAATTTTATTTCTTTATTGGAGCATAATTGCTTAACAATATTGTGTTAGTTTCTGCTATACAATTAAGTGAATCAGCTGTATGTATACATATATCCGCTCCCTCATGAACCTCCCTCCCTCTCCCCCCTATCCTACCTGTCCAGGTCAGGAGATGGAGTTTTGAATCTCCAACATACATTAGCAGTGTAACCCAAGGAAGATTACATGAAATCTCAGTCTTCCTATATACATTTAAAAAGGAAATAGTAACATTCATAGCATGCAATGATTTTGTGGAATAAGTTGTAATAAAATTCTTAGAATGCTTCATATTAGCACCATTAGCCAAAAAAAAAAAAAAAAACTTTCATTAACTTCACAATGTGCCAACTGCTCATTTTGGACTTGGAGTTTAGAGTATCAACTGTAGAATGATATCTCTTATATCAAAATATTGCCCATCCACTGAGGCTGATTTAAGTCCCACCTGCTCCATGAATCTTTTTCCAACCTTTCCAGTCTCCATAAATCTGTCTCTACTTTTCATCTCAGCAGCACATCTCGTGTATGCTGTTATATCTCAAGGTGCACTGGGAAATGTTGTGGAGGATACTGAATGGCATGCTGATGAGATTATCCTTAGTTCAGAGGCAAGGCTTAGCCAATTAAAAACTCTCAAACATGGGTAAATGTCTAGAAATATATTTCCAAAGGGCATTAATAGTTTATATTTTAGCATGTTTTGCCAAATTTCCCTCCCAAAAAGTTGTAACAATTTCTACTGCCCTCAATAATGCAGTTTTTAATATGATTGTTTTAAAATCTTTCATTATAGAAAATAAGCTTTCCCATCCTGCAAGGGGATGCTCTGTTGGATTAATTAGATTCTAAATCAAAGAGTATTTTCTAAAGTGGGCTCCTATAGGAGATACTCAGGACATGCTCAAAATAAGCTTGGAAAATTGCTTATCCAAATAATTTTTACTGGCTCCTTTATTGCAGGGCTTCTCTATTGCACGGCTTCTCAAACTCTTTAATATGCTGAAGTATATACTGTAAATCTCTAAAAGAGATATATATGGGGCCACATTTCCCAAACACATTTGGCCATAGAATATTTTCCTCATAGCATTTCAAGGAAATAACATTTCATAGAATACTTTGGGAAATGCTGTTCATTACTTACTCATATATCAGCCAATATTGCTATCTGTTCTTTGCAGAGAATTTATTGCCTTTCCAATGTGATGGGAAGCTACTTATTTTGCCTTACAATCTTTGTGCTCTGCATAACTACCATAACATATACTGCAAAAAAAGTGTGAAATATATCTTTGCTGATTAGCTGACAATATATTTAACAACAAAAAGATTATATACACTAAAAGTTCAGAGTACATGGGAAAGTAATGCTCCTAAATAGTAAGTAGGACTCAAAGCCATCTCCATCTTTTTAACTAATCAAGATACTTTAGGCTTTCATCACACTCAAAAGTATCATTAAATGCTGGAGTACATAACAGTAACTATTTTCTCTAACAACAATTAAACAGTTGCTATAGTACTTTTTAAAAACTTTATTGCCAACATATTTATCTTAACAAGACAACACACTCCAATAAAAACTTTACCTTGCAATCTTAATAACTCAAAACACTTGTTGTCTAAAAAACACACATAATGGCTCTTTTTAAGATATTTAAAATTTATCTTTTTATGTGTAAAGAAGATTAGCTTTAGGTTGAAAAGGTTACAATTTAAAATAATCACATAATTATATAGAAGATAACAGACACCAGGAGTCAATTCCTAACTGTGAGAGTCTTACATGTACTATGACTATTGGAATCAATATTCGGAAGCATCACTATGAACAAAGTTAGTGGAGATGATGGAATTTCAGTTGAGCTATTTCAAATCCTAAAAGATGATGATGTTAAAGTGCTGTACTCAATATGCCAGCAAATTTGGAAAACTCAGTAATGGCCACAGTACTAGAAAAGGTCAGTTTTCATTCCAATCCCAAAGAAAAGCAATGCCAAAGAATGTTCAAACTACTGCATAATTCCACACATCTCACATGCTATCAAAATAATGCTCAAAATTCTTCAACAGTACTTGAACCAAGAATGTTCAGATGTTCAAGCTGGATTTAGAAAAGGCAGAGGAACCAGAGATCAAATTGCTAACATCCATTGGATCATCGAAAAAGCAAGAGAGTTCCGGAAAAACATCTATCTCTGCTTTATGGACTACGCCAAAGCCTTTGACTGTGTGGATCACAACAAACTATAGAAAGTTCCTAGAGATGGGAATACCAGACCACCTTACCTGTCTCCTGAGAAATCTGTATATAGATCAAGAAGCAACAGTTAGAACCGGACATGGAATAATGGACTGGTTCCAAATTGGGAAAGGAGTATGTCAAAGTTGTATATTGTCACCCTACTTATTTAACATATGCAGTGTAAACCATGTGAAATGCTGGGCTGGATGAAGCACAAGCTGGAATCAAGACTTCCAGGAGAACTATCAGTAACCTCAGATATGCAGATGATACCACCTTATGGCAGAAAGCAAAGAAGAACAGCCTCTTGATGAAAGTGAAAGTGGAGAGTGAAAAAGTTGGCTTAAAACTCAGCATTCAAAAAACTAAGATCATGGCATCTGGTCCCATCACTTCATGGCAAACAGTTGGGAAAACAATGGAAACAGTGACAGACTTTCATTTTGGGGGCTCCAAAATCACTCCAGATGGTGACTGTTCAGTTCAGTTCAGTCACTCAGTCGTGTCTGACTCTTTGCAACCCCATGAACTGCAGCACGCCAGGCCTCCCTGTCTATCACCAACTCCTGGAGTTCACCCAAGCTCATCTCCATCAAGTCAGTGATGCCATCCAGCCATCTCATCCTCTGTCATCCCCTTCTCCTCCTGCCCACAATCCCTCCCAGCATCAGAGTCTTTTCCAATGAGTCAACTCTTCACATGAGGTGGCCAAGGTACTGGAGTTTCAGCTTTAGCATCATTCCTTCCAAAGAACACCCAAGACTGATCTCCTTTAGAATGGACTGGTTGGATCTCCTTGCAGTCCAAGGGACTCTCAAGAGTCTTCTCCAACACCAAGGTTCAAAAGTAGCCATGAAATTAAAAGACGCTTGCTCCTTGGAAGAAAAGTTATGACCAACCTATAAAGCATATTAAAAAGCAGAGATATTACTTTGCCAATAAAGGTCTGTCTAGTCAAAGCTCTGGTTTTCCCAATAGTCATGTATGGGTGTGAGAGTTGGACTATAAAGAAAGCTGAGAACCAAAGAATTGATGCTTTTGAACTGTGGTGTTGGAGAAGACTTTTGAGAGTCCCTTGGACTGCAAGGAGATCCAACCAGTCCATCCTAAAGGAAATCAGTCCTGGGAATATTCATCGGAAGGACTGATGCTGAAGCTGAAACTCCAATTCGGCCACCTGATGCGAAGAATTGACTCCTTGGAAAAGACCCTGATGCTGGGAAAGATTGAAGGTAGGAAGAAAAGGGGACAACAGAGGATCAGACGGTTGGATGGCATCACCAACTTGATGGACATGAGTTTGAGCAAGCTCCAGGAGTTGGTGATGGACAGAGAAGCCTGGCATGCTGCAGTCCAAGGGTTTGTAAAGAGCCAGACATGACTGAGCAACTGAACTGAACACATATCTTTTGGCTTCCCAGGTGGCTCAGTGGGTAAAGATTCCACCTGCCAATGCAGGAGACATAAAGGATGCCAGTTTGATTCCTGTGTCTGGAAGACGATCTGAAGTAGGAAATGGTAACCCACTCCAGCATTCTTGCCTGGAAAATTCCATGGACAGAGAAGTCTTGTAGCCTACAATCCATGAGGTTGCAAAGAGTCAGACATGACTGAGCACATCATCATTTTTAAGGTATCTTTAGCCTGTTAATAAGATTCTTCATTAAGTAGCCAAATATTGCTTGAGGAACAGAAAGGCACTGGGTAAAATCACAACCAGTAACATGCGATACTTCAGAGGAAGCTAATAAGTATGACCTGATATCTGCTAGAAGGCAACACATTCTCAGTAATTAAAGTGGAGACTTAAAAGTCAAAATTGTATTTGCCCACTTGAATGTTTCTTGACTAAAATTCATCATGCTGCCCATTTTAAAGTACAATATATTGACAACTGGAAACCTTTTTTAGAATGCTTGGATTTAAAGATGAAGATAAATACCATATTTAATATTTCAATAAATATTTAAAAAGGTTAAAATTTTCTTTGAATTTATAACAGAGTTCATAACAGTAAGATACATAATTTTTAGACTATCTCCTATGAAGATCCCTTTTCATATACTGTAAGTAGTTCCTTTAACATTTAATCTCACTTCTCAGATGTGCAAACTGAGACTTACTCAAGGTAAGCAACTTTCTTAAAGTTTCACAGGTACCAAGTGATAAGTTCAGGTTTCAACTTTCAGTCTATCTCATTTTAAACCTGTTCTCTTTCCCCTGCAGCAGGCTGGCTCTTCATCGTATCTTCATATACTCCAACAAAATCTCCCATATAGTATTATAACATATCCTATAATAGATGCAGATTTGTTAAATAAAAAGCAAAAAATGATAAAAGTAGGTGCCTCATATATTTTCAGTAAGAAAGGACAGGGGATAAAATACATATTCCAGGAAAAAGCAATTGGCCTTTGCTTACATAGTGAGTTAAGAATCTGTCCAATTTGTTCCATAAAAAAGGTTAGCTTGGAACACAAGACTACATAAAATAATTATCAGAGTCAAAACATATCTTGTTCTTCTGCATGTGAATTTATCAAATATAGTAAAAAGATGTTATCACTGAAATATATACATATATATTTTAAGGGTTGAGAAGGCCAACTTGCTTAACATATGAGGAAATTCAGTTTTATATACTTGCCTTTTGCTGGGAAGGCAGCCAAATTTCTAACTGAATCTAAGAAAGTCTATATTTTATTATAGCTATATCCATATAAATGAACAGCATATAAAATATAGACAGCATCCTTTCAGGTTATTTAAACTATAAGGGATCAGTGTACCATTAAGAAAACATTCCCTGTTTCATCTTTTTCAGGAACTAAAGATTTCAAGATGTCTTCAAAAAATATGTCATTTCAGAATTTCAATGTTTCTATGAATCTACCCAGAAAAGCTGAAAAACAAAACACTGAAAAAGCTATGTGACCACTGCCTTATGTGATTCTATACTGTGTATCCTTGTTAGAGACACAATTTATCATCATGATCTTGTTCCCCTGAAAAAGACCTGTATTCTGTCACCACTTTCATTCTTTTTTAAGTGGTAGGATTGCTACTACAGCTGACTCAAACATAACTCTAATATGTCTCAGATTGGGATGTTACACTATTTCAATAAAATACAGCATGTTCTAATTTCGAGTATTAACCATTAAGAGAAAATTGCATTAGAGAATTTACAACCTTAACATTAAATGAGTTCCTTAAAAAAATAATACTCTATGTAAAGACTATATAACAAATGAAGGTATGTTAAGTCTGAATAGAATATAAAACAAAACTAGAATTAGCAAAGCAAGACACATAAAGTCATTGTTTACATTAATCACAGTCAAAATATTATGACAAAGAATTTGAAGCCAGAAGTTTTCCAAGTGTGACAGAATGTTGTCAAAACAAATAATTATTTGAAAACAAGGCTTTTAAAACATAGTGAATATTTATAGTATTTAGTTTTGAGGGGCATGATCACAAATACCACCTGTGTCTCACAAAGGTTTGCTGATTATGGCAAAATGAAAAAAATGGTGGTTTATTGAAAACAGTTATTACTGTGAAGAGAATGTAGTAAAACTGGATGTTTCGAAATATTTTCATTGTGTGAAATGTTTCACAGGATTCTGAACCAGTTAGTTAAGAATATGTAAATCTAAACACAGCTGTTCATTAGAAACATATCTGGAGCATTAGAGAAACAAAGCAATACCCGAGCATTTGTATTTTTAAAAAATTCCAAGATAATTCTGATATGAATCAGAAAAAACAACTGGACTCTATGATGAGCTTTTCCTTTTATCTAGTTTGTTTCTGTTTAATATTCAGTGCTCCAATTTCATTTAGTTTATGTTTTCCAATTTCTCCATCAGTTTTAAAAATTCTTTTCAAGACTTTATTAAGTGTAGTAGAAAAGCTTTTATATCAGTTCAGTTCAGTCGCTCAGTCGTGTCTGACTCTTTGCGACCCCATGAATCGCAGCACGCCAGGCCTCCCTGTCCATCACCAACTCCCGGAGTTCACTCAGACTCACGTCCATCGAGTCAGTGATGCCATCCAGCCATCTCATCCTCTGTCATCCCCTCCTCCTCCTGCCCTCAATCCCTCCCATCAGAGTCTTTTCCAATGAGTCAAGTCTTCGCATGAGGTGACCAAAGTACTGGAGTTTCAGCTTTAGCATCATTCCTTCCAAAGAAATCCCAGGGCTGATCTCCTTCAGAATGGACTGGTTGGATCTCCTTGCAGTCCAAGGGACTCTCAAGAGTCTTCGCCAACACCGCAGTTCAAAAGCATCAATTCTTCAGCGCTCAGCCTTCTTCACAGTCCAACTCTCACATCCATACGTGACCACAGGAAAAACCATAGCCTTGACTAGACGGACCTTTGTTGGCAAAGTAATGTCTCTGCTTTTGAATATGCTATCTAGGTTGGTCATAACTTTCCTTCCAAGGAGTAAGCGTCTTTTAATTTCATGGCTGCAGTCACCATCTGCAGTGATACATATGTATAAATAGTATACATACACATATATGTATATATATAAATGGCATCACCAACTCAATGGACATGAGTTTAAGCAAGTTCCAGGAGTCAGTGATGGACAAGGAAGCCCGGCATGCTGCAGTCCATGGGGTCACAAAGAGTCAGATATGACTGAGCGATTGAACTGAACTGATATAAATAGTATGTATGATATACATATTTTAGAAATCTTATGAATTTTTGCCTAAAAATTTTATGACATTTTGATTTCACTTGTTTGACTTTGTATGAATAGAATGCTAGATTTCTAATTTTAAAAGTAGATATTTTTAGAATTAGGTTTACTATAATTAAGGTTTACTGTATAGCACAGGAACTATAGTCAATATCTTGTAATAAACTATAATGGAAATAACTTCAAAAATAATATATGTATACTGTATTATATATATATTATATATGAATCATATATGCATGTATTATTTTTGCAAGATCAAACCAGTCATTTTTAAAGGAAATCAACTCTGAATATTCACTGGAAGGACTGATGCTGAAGCTGAAGCTCCAACACTTTGGCCACCCATTGTGAAGAACCAGCTCACTGGAAAAGACCCTGATGCTGGGAAACATTGAAGGCAGGAGGAGAAGGGGACAACAGAGGATGAGATGGCTGGATGGCATCATCAATTCAACAGATATGAGTTTCAGCAAACTCTGGGAGATGGTGGAGGACAGGGAAGCCTGGCTGCAGTCCGTGGCGTCACAAAGAGTCAGACACGACTTAGCAACTGAACAAAATAACCGTAACTGAATCACCTTGCTGTGCACCTGAAATACTGCAGGTCAACTATACTTCAGTAAAATATATATATTAAGAAAAAAAGAATATGTAAATCTAATACTATGTGATTAGTTTACAAGCATAGTTGATTAACTTCAACTGAGACAGAAATTCATCAACTGGATTTCAGTAAAAGCCTTGGTAAATTTTTGGCCAACAAATTTCTTTCTTCATTTGGATCTATATATCGTTGTGAGGAATCATTTTTCAGTTTTGAATTAGCCATTAAAACAAATACACTTTAGAACTAGACTTTCAATTTCTGTATTTCAAAGTATTAATTTTCTAAAAAGTAATGATTCATCTTCTAATGCATTATTTCACAAAAATGTTAGAATTCTTTCATTTCTATATTTTAGTCATAACAAAAAAAAGCTTATATCATGAATGAGAGTACTCGTTTTAAAAAATCTGTTTTTTCACCATTATCTTTTCTTTTATATTTCTACCTTGCAAATTTTATACCATACACAATGTAAGACAAGCATATATTACTCATAAATAAATGTAATTATACCCTTAAAGATATTTTATGTATGCCATGTGTTATATATGCAGTTTTTACAAACAGACATATTCAACAAAAATAATTTTAGGAACCACAGCTTTAGCAAATGACCCTTTTATTTTGTTTAAGTGTATTCATTATTTATTTATTTATTTATTTGGCTGCACCAGGTCATAGCTGCGGCATGTTAGATCTTTAATCTTCCTGGCAGCACATGGGATCTTTAGCTGCAGCATGTGGAATCTAGTTCCCTGACCAGGGATGGAATCTGGGCCTCCTGCCTTGGGAGCATAGAGCCTTAGCCACTGGACCACCCGGGAAACCCCACAAATGACTCTTTAAAGGCCCAACTTTTTATAGACTCCTTTTCTTGGGCAGTTACCCAGTTCCATTTTACTATTTAACCAATAGTGTTTACATCTCTCTGTTATATGTGTCCAAAATGTCAGGAATTATGATACTAACCCAATCATTGATCAGAGGTGGTTTCATTAAGAATTCACTACATTTTTCAATGAAACATTTTAAACGAATCTATAAGCTAATCATGAGTAAGATTACTTTAAAATATCTCAAGGTCATTTCACCGTATAACTATTCAGAAATAATAAGAAATGAGCACTGCCATTTTCTATTCCATTTTGCTAATTTCAAAGCAGAGAAATCTTGAGACAATAATTTGTTTTTTTATTTGTGTCTTTCTAACCATAAATTTAAATTATTAGAATGTATATATATTTTGTAAACTTCTTGGAAATCAAAAATGCTTATTAATAATACATTGAGCTATGCCACACATATACATTTTAAATAAACATTAAATAATGATTACATTAATATTTCTCTATATAAAGGGAATTTTACTGTACTTAATATTAACTTCACAAGTGCCGCTTGAACCAATTTGATCATAAGGTTTTACAGAATTGGAAAAGATCTTAAAGATCTTCCCCCAGAGCTTCCTTTAAACGACAGCAGAAACCAAATAACTCGATAGTTAAAGGTCAAGGAACCAGGTCATGTAAATCTTTATCCAGTACATCCCCCATTAAACTACATAAATGTACGCATGAGGCTTACTGTGAATTAAATTGTAATGATATCTTACTTGAATAAATAATTTCTGATTATATGTAAACCATTGTTGCAAGGTAATTATAATCAGTATTCTTAGCCCCATAAGGTATTTACCCAGAGCCAGAGCAACTTTTCAAAGGCCAAGTAACTGGATGTTTATAAAAAGTCCTGCATATTTCCAATAATGTTTCCACTTAGTACATAAGCTGCTTTGAGAAGGTCATGACATCGTTTGCATTACTGTTGTTGTTGTTTAGTAGCTAAGTCGTGTTCCACTCTTTGCGATCCCATGGACGGTAGCCCACCAGGCTTCTCTGTCCATGGGATTTTCCAGGCAGGAATACTGGAGCGGGTTGTCATTTCCTTCTCCAGATCTTCCTGACCCAGGGATTGGACCTGTGAACCCACGTCTCCTGCACTGGCATGCAGATGCTTTTACCACTGAGCCACCAGGCAAGCAGAGTATTGCATTTTTTAGTCAATTATTTTATTTTATTTTATTTTTATGAATCCTACTCTACTGGGTAGTTTATGTTCATTGCCTGCCTGGAATTCACTATATTTTTTGTTAACACCAGCCCTATTTTATTGCTGTGGTTTAAAGATCTACTCTTCCCCATCTCTCAGATTATAACCTTACCTAACCAAACAAAAAGACTGTGAGCCAATAGGATACAAGGGCACTTATGCTGGGGAACAAAGAAGCTGGAGAAGACCTTCAGAGGATGATGAAATTGGAACTGCTGCAAACTATATTCCCACCCCCTGAATCCTGAGAATATTACAATCACACCCACTCAGGTGCAGTCTTTCAGGATAAACCTCCTTTTTTCCTTCCAGGCCAGAATCCTTTCTTTTTGCGGGTCGGGGGAGGGGGGTGGGCCATGAGGCGTGTAAGATCTTAGTTCCCTAACTGGGACTCAAACTCAAGTCTCCTGTATTGTACTAGACCACCAAGGAAGTCCCAGGGCAGAATCCTTGACTGCACTCTTTGTTAAACCTGAGAAAAAACTTGGTCATGCCAGGGGTTGCATATAGCACAATAAGACTAACATGTCATGACTGTTAGCCTTGTTCACCTTTTTCTTTATATGCACAACTCTGCTAGTTCCATATACAGCTAACCCATTATTCTCATTTCCTTAATGATATTATCATAATAGATGAAATGAGACATAATTTCAATTGTTACGGCAATATTCCATTTCCTTTCACATTACTTCATCAATAGATTAAATACAGTTTTACCTGTCAATTTTAGCTAAAATATTCCCTTGTGGCTCAACTGGTAAAGAATCAGCCTGCAATGCAGGAGACTTAGGTTCAGTCCCTGGATTGGGAAGATCCTTTTGGAGAAGAGAAAGGCTACCCACTCCAGTATTCTGGCCTGGAGAATTCCATGGACAGTATAGTCCATGGGGTCACAAACAGTTGGACACAACTGTGACTTTCACTTTCAGTTCAGTTCAGTCACTCAGTCGTGTCCGACTCTTTGCAACCCCATGAATCGCAGCATGCCAGGCCTCCCTGTCCATCACCAACTCCCAGAGTTCACTCAAACTCATGTCCATTGAGTTGGTGATGCCATCCAGCCATCTCATCCTCTGTTGTCCCCTTCTCCTCCTGCCCTCAATCCCTCCCAGCATCAGAGTCTTTTCCAATGAATCAACTCTTTGCATGAGATGGCCAAAGTATTAGAGTTTCAGCTTTAGCATCAATCCTTCCAAAGAACACCCAGGGCTGATCTCCTGTAGAATGGACTGGTTGGATCTCCTTGCAGTCCAAGGGACTCTCAAGAGTCTTCTCCAATACCAGAGTTCAAAAGCACCCATTCTTCAGTGCTCAGCTTTCTTCACAGTCCATCTCTCGCATCCATACATGACTGCTGGAAAAACCACAGCCTTGACTAGAGTTGGCAAAGTACTGTCTCTGCTTTTCAATATGCTATCTAGGGTGGTCATAATTTTCTTCCAAGGAGTAAGCGTCTTTCAATTTCATGGCTGCAGTCACCATCTGCAGTGATTTTGGAGCCCCCAAAAATAAAGTCTGACACTGTTTCCACTGTTTCCCCATCTATTTCCCATAAAGTGATGGGAACAGATGCCATGATCACACCAATATAAATAGGTACCATTCTGTATCACAGACTCAATGGACATGAGTTCAAGCAAACTCCAGGAGACAGTAAAGGATAGGGAAGCCTGGCATGCTGCAGTTTATGGGGTCACAGAGTCAAACACAATTTAACACCTGAACAATAACTATGTATACAGTTTTAGTTCTCATACCTGGAATTATTATTGAATGACTATTAAATCAATTATTATTGATTTTCACATAGTTTACAGTCTGTCTTTTCAAATATTAACAAGAGTCAATCTTGAATAAACTAATACATTTTTATTGTACATTTTATCAGTTTAAAAAGTTTGTGCATAGCCCATCTTAAGTAATTGTCCAGTTTGTAAACAATATAACTTGTATATACATGTTTTAATGTGGATATTAATTACGCTTTTAACATTTAAATAATCTTCACATTTCTTGAGTAACAATTTTGTGCCACAAAACCTTTAAGTATCTATAAGAACAGTGCTTCTCAAACCTCTTTGCACATATGAATTAACTAGGGACCTTGTCAATTCAGATTCTGATTCAGTAAGTCTGGGTGGGAACCAGAGAATCAGTGTTTCCAGCAGCTTCAAGGAAACATCACTTCTCCTGGTCCAGGGAACACACTGAGGAGTAAGTTAGTAGGTAATGAAATTAGTATTTTTAAATAATTTTATTTATTTATCTTTGCGTGTGCTGGGTCTTTGTTGCTGTTTGGGCTTTTCTCTAGTTGCAGCAAGTGGGGTCTACTCTCTGGTCGTGGTGCACAGGCCTCTCATCGCAGTGCTTCCTTCTCTCATTGTGGAGCATGGGCTCGATGGCATAGGGGCTTCAGTTGTGTGGGGAATGGGCTCAGTCGCTCTGGAGTATATGGGATCTTCACGGAACAGGGATCAAACCTGAGTCTCCTGCATTGGCAGGCAGATTCTTTACCACTGAGCCATCAGGCCAGGGATTGAATCTGAGTCTCCTGAGTTGGCAGGTGGATTCTTCACCACCGAGCCATCAGGGAAGCCCTAAAACTAATATTGATTGTACTACTAAATAACTTTGCTCCCATGATTTTATTTGGAATTTAGAGTTGAACTAACTATTCCTTCCTCTTAACTGCAAGGGGCCTAGATATATGTACAAGTTTCTCCATGTATGAAATAATAATATATTATCATATGTTATATTCATGCATCAAATGGCTTGATAAATATGTTGAAAGTTCATTTTCAACATATATTTTTCCCTGCACATGCACACATCCATAGATTATGAATTGCTGGGTAACATCGAAATGTCATTTTCTCTAGGCCAAGATAGGTAATCTACAGAAGATATCACAGGATTAAAGATGCAATCTTTGATACCCAAAGGAATCATATAAGTCAATATAGCAATGCCATAGCTAATTAAGTTTCTTTTACAAAGAGATAATATTTAATACAATTTTTGAAATTCAGCTAAAGTATGCCAGATAATAGAGAAACAACCCCAAACTTGTAAGTTCTGCGAATTAGTGGTGAGATAAGTCTTCCCTGCTCCTAGAAAGCAGGTCTGAAAAGAAAAGATTTAAGCAACTTCTCAGGATGTATACCTCTTTCACTTTTGGCTAAGTTCCAGATAACTGCAGGATTACTTTCTTTAAAATCATAGTTTGTCTATTATCAATATTCCTTTAAAACATTTAGATGTTTACTTTCCAAATAACCTAGGATTAAAATTCTCAGGTCTGCCTGAGCAATTCTAAAATAACTTTGCTGTTAAAGAAGCAAACCACTGTTACAAACTATGGTGTAAGTAGAATTATAAGCTATTATTTAAACATGTGAAAAAAAGTTGTAAAGCTAAATTTATTTTTGAAAAATCTTTTTCTTTCACCATCCCCCTCCTACCTCAAAACAGCCAAATAGTTGCCAAAACCTTCTAAATATTTGCTTACAAAGACTCAAAATAGCCTTGATGTTGTTCAGACATTAAGTCATATCCTACTCTTTGCCACCCCAAGCACAGAAGCACACCAGACTCCTCTGTCCATGGGATTCTCTAGGCAAGAATATTGGAGTGGGTTGCCATTTCATTCTCCAGGGGAATTTTCCAACCCAGGGATAGAGCTCACATATCTTGTGTCTCCTGCATTGCAGGTAGATTTTTTACCACTGAACCACCAGGGAAGCCTAATGCTTCTAAGCACTAGGTCATGGGTATTGATTTTAAGAAATTATAAATAAAAAGACACGTTAATGTTATTGAAAGAAGTTTACCTATTGCTTTTGTTGTTTAAGTCACTAAGTCATGTCCAACTCTTTGCAGCCCCATGGACTGTAGCCTGCCAGGCTCCTCTGTCTTTGGAATTCTCCAGGCAAGAATACTAAAGTGGGTTGCCATCTCCTTCCCTAGGGGATCTTCCAGTTGCAGGAATCAAACCAGCATTCCTGCTTGGCAGGCAGATTCTATACCACTGTGCCACCAGGGAAGCCCATAAGTTTACCTCTACCTCTTTAAAAATTGAGATAGTCATTTATTTAATAGGAATTAAGTGCATGGTTTTTCCTGTGGTCATGTATGGATGTGAGAGTTTGACTGTGAAAAAGACTGAGCGCCAAAGAATTGATGCTTTTGAACTGTGGTGTTGGAGAAGACTCTTGAGAGTCCCTTGGACTGCAAGGAGATCCAACCAGTCCATTCTGAAGGAGATCAGCCCTGTGTGTTCTTTGGAAAGAATGATGCTAAAGCTGAAACTCCAGTACTTTGGCCACCTCATGTGAAGAGTTGACTCATTGGAAAAGACTCTGATGCTGGGAAGGATTGGGGGCAGGAGGAGAAGGGGACGACAGAGGATGAGATGGCTGGATGGCATCACTGACTTGATGGACGTGAGTCTGAGTGAACTCCAGGAGTTGGTGATGGACAGGGAGGCCTGGCGTGCTGCGATTCATGGGGTCGCAAAGAGTCGGACACGACTGAGCGACTTAACTGAACTGAACTGAAGTGCATATTTATAAATTAATAAAAAAGATTATGAGAGAAAATTTAGCCAGCTAATTATAAATAAATTATAGATTTGGAAGAGATTTGTAAGTGTTTCTAAACAACTAGCAAAGCATTGCAAATTTCAAATACTTCATGAATGGTTCCTTTTTGGAAACTTGGTTGAACGGAATAGACAGGATAAAAAGATTGAAATGTAAACTATATTCTTTGCACTTTGCTGTACACACAGTAGTGACATTTCTACAGTTGACTCCTATAATTCATTCTAAGAGAGCAAAGCAATAGAGCAGAAAATACCAAATTGCAAATAATTCAAATATCATTTGGAATGCATGCATTGCTTTCTATTTGATTATAAGTACCCTTGATGTTTTGGAATTTACAGGCAAGACTTCAAACTAAATAGCAAAGCCAAGGTTAATATCTAATTCAGAAGCAGATGGAAAGTTTCCCAGATTCCTCTACCTGGATCATTTCCCCTCTGGGCCCATTCCCCCTAGACTGCAGATAAGGTAGTCAAAGCTTCTCTATAACTTCTTCCTAAGCTTTCAGTTCAAGGCAGAAAGATAACTGCACATTTTTATTTAAAAACTTATTTTCTCGTGGCTGAATTAGAAAGTCTTTCAACATCATTGACCTTCAACTTTTTTTAACGGTTAATTCATTTATTACTTCAGTCCACTAGACACATATAATGTTCCAGGACTAGAGAATTCATAATTCAGTGTTTAAAAAAAAATAGATTTGCATACACTGAAGGCTTTATCTTTAAGAGGCTTTAAGTCCTATGTGGCATTATGGTGGATATAAACAAGTAACAGCCACTGTGGTCAAGCTGGCTAGGTGCTTTGTATACATCATAAAATGCAGTCCTCATAGCTCTGACTGGGAGGTGTTACCAATTCCACTTTGTTGGTGAAGAAACTGAAGCTTGGGGAAATTAAATCATTAAGTCATACAGGAAGAAAATGTCAGAGATGGAATTCAAAAAAAGTCTCTCTAAATCTTGATGCTCTTTTCAACATACCAAACTGATTATTAGAGAAGAAAAAGGATCTGTAAAGTGATAATAAATTATAATGGCTTCCAGGCCAAGAGTCTCTGCTACAAATGTACCTTTGGGATAAGCTATATCACAGTTATTTCATGGAATTAAGACATTTGCCCCTACTTACATAAACTTGGCTTCCGTGGTAGCTCAGTTGGTAAAGAATTTGCCTGCAGTGCAGGACACCTGGGTTCGATTCCTAGGTTGGGAAGATCCCCTGGAGAAGGAAATGGCAACCCACTCCAGTATTCTATCCTGAAAAATTCCATGGACGGAGGGCTACAGTCCATGGGGTCACAAGAGTCGGACACAACTTAGTTACTAAACCACCACCATCTAAAACTTAGGTTTTAATAATTTTGTTAGCATTTTAATAACTTACAAAAGAAATTCCTAAGAAAGAGGACTATTCAAGCTTATGAAATAAAAAAAGCTGACAATATTAAAAAGCCTCATGTTCTCTATACAAGCTCTGATATAAAGCTTTGCTTTATTCACATTTTTTTAAATAATGGTAGTCTCAAGAACTCCTTTCATTTAAATTTACCTAAGATTTTGTGTTTTCAGAAGTTGTGCTAATTGGAATTATACTCAGATACATTCAGTCTTTTGTACCTACTGAACTTCAAGATCCTTAAATGCATCATCCTCATTCTGGGACGTCATAGTATCCAGTGTCATCTGACAAGTAATGTGAGAACTCAGTAAATATTTGTTAAGTTTAGTTTCCTCTTACATGCTTTAATTTTCTCTGATATGGTCTTCCATTTGAAAAGAAGATTAAATAGTGAAGCAAACTATGAAGTTTTAAGACAGGATGTTGTATCCGAAAAAAAAATTCATGTCAACATAACAACTTAATTGCCTAAATACTCCACTTCACTAGTTTCTTCAAAGGCAAATACAATGGCAAACAGGTAGAAAATTAACTATTGTCTTTCAGGTTTTTCTTATGTAGTATTTGGTGGTTCCAAAATAATGCATGCTGTTAGTTATAAACCATGATAATAAAACTAACTCTTGTGGTCCCACCATTAAGTTAAATCCTGGGATGGTATCATTACCTTTCCTTTCCCCTAAACCCAGCCTTCTCACTAGGGGTATTATCTTGATTTTTGTATTTATCATTTTTCTTGCCACATTTTTGAATATCATTTCACACTTATTTGTGTGTTACTAAATACGCAGAGGTTAATTTTGATGGTATTCAAGCATTGTGTGGCTCAGCTGGTAATGACTCTGCCTGCAGTGCGGCAGACCTGGGTTGGGAAGATCCCCTGGAGAAGGGAAAGGCTACCCACTCCAGTATTCTGGCCTGGAGAATTCCACTGACTGTATAGTCCATGGGATCGCAAAGAGTCGGACATGACTGAGCGACTTTCAATTTCACTTTCAAGCATTATAATAATGGGACTATACACTGTCCTTTACAACTTATATTTTTCATTTTACATAATGCCCAATAATTCTATTATTCATCTTTATTTTGCCTGCAGTCCATTCATATTTACACCCAGTGAACCATATTCCATTGTATAAATTAGCCATATCTTCATCTTTTTCAGCTTTAAAACATTTTTTAAACCTAATTTCTCAATCTTTGACATTTCAAAAGAAACTTGGCCTTAATTCTGATAGGAAAAATCTGATAAAGCTTTTATTAGGAAATATTTCTAATATATGAATAGAATAATATCATTAGTCTGTATAAGCATACATGAACAAATAGATATGTCTCTAAGACAATAAGTTATATCTCTAAAACCAACTAATCAAGAGCCTCTTTTGCTCTTTGGAGTTCCATAATTTATTAAAACAAAGACCTCTAAAGCAGTTGTCCACAACCTTTATGGCATCAGCAACCAGTTTCATGGAGGACAATTTTTCCACAGACCAGGAGGGGGCAGGGTGGTTTGAGGCTGATTCAAGAGTATTACATTTATTTGCACTTTATTTCTATTATTATTACATCAGCTCTACCACAGAAGTTCAAGTATTAGATTCCAGAGGTTGGGGACCCCTATTCCAAAGCAGTTATTATGTGTAGTTTCAAAGAAGATATTTTTCAAACTAATTAATTATAAACATAAAGAATGTGAATTTCTGAATGAATTTTTAGGATCAGTGTATCATTTCAAGATCCCTAAAAAAGTCATATCAAATTCTCAAAGTCAGCCATGTTTAACTGGATATACTAAAGAGTTCATGGGAATGCAGTAGTCCCAGCTGCTTCCAAGGTCTGTAGAAAGTTGCATAGCTGTCTGTACTACTTTCCATACAGAATAGTCTGAAGAATTCAAGTGAATATCATTTTAATGATAATAAGGACATAGGTTTTCCACTAATGATTCCAACCTTACTTAGGTAAATCTTGAGTTAGTAAAGTGATTTATTTGGTATGAAAGCTTAAGATGCACTTTGTATCAGATTCATTTCTGCAAAATATTCCTCATGTCTTTACCCATAGCTCTTATAAAATATGCACATAGGTGTGCATTTTGAGACTTTAAAATGTATGAAACTCTTAGTAACATTTAAAATGTATCAGGAGCTAATGTTATTGGCAGCTTCTTTCCAAATTAGAAATAAAAGCTCTATTGAGGTTTATCAATCACTAGTCTTTCCAGTCAAGAAATGAAAATGAAAACATTTGTAAGTGATAGTTTTAAATGCATTTTCATGGAACTTTCTTTTTGAAAGTATATATTTATCTAATGTACACAAAAATAAAAGTTGAAAATGTCAGTTCTAAAATCACATATTTCAGTTCAGTTCAGTCGTATCTGACTCTTTGCGACCTCATGAACTGCAGCACGCCAGGCCTCCCTGTACCGCAGCACGCCAGGCCTCCCTGTCCATCACCAACTCCTAGAATCCACCCAAACCCATGTCCATTGAGTCGGTGATGCTATCCAACCATCTCATCCTCTGTTGTGCCCTTCTCCTCCTGCCCTCAATCTTTCCCAGCATTAGGGTCTTTTCAAATGAGTCAGCTCTTCGCATCAGGTGGCCAAAGTATTGGAGCTTCAGCTTCAACATCAGTCCTTCCAATGAACACCCAGGACTGATCTCCTTTAGGATGGACTGGTTGGATCTCCTTGCAGTCCAAGGGGTTCTCAAGAGTCTTCTCCAAAATCACATATTTAGAAATATTAATATTTGAATTCTTTTAAAAATTACTTTAAATAAATATTGTTGGAATCATTCAGACATACAATAATACATATGAGAAGAATATGGATTTCGAATTTTCATATGAAAGTAAGATTTAAAAAAAAAAAGAAAGAAACATTAAGCCCATTTTCTCTCAATTGGAAAGAAAAAAAAAAAATCCCACTCATTGAACTGAGTCCTAATTCCCAGGAAGAATGTTCCTAACTAGACAGCAGCCGCAGGAGAGTTCAGCCCATGGGGCATGGGATCGGCTGCCCCAGCTTTTACCTCAGTTTTCCCTCTTCATGGCTGTGTGACCAAGGAGAAGGCAATGAATTTCAGTACACACTATCTTCCTCATCTGTAAAACGAAAATAATTATAATACATGTTTCATTGTACACTGCTGGCTCAGCTGGTAAAGAATCCACCTGCAATGCAGGAGACCTGGGTTTGATCCCTGGATTGGGAAGATCCCCTGGAAAAGGGAATGGTAACCCACTCCAATATTCTGGCCTGGAGAATTCCATGGACTATTCCATGGGGTTGCAAAGAGTGGCAGGACTGAGTGACTTTCCATTAATGAGTCAATATTTTAATGTTTTATTGAATGAAAATGCACATTAAATTGGTTAGTTTGGACAAAGGGCTATTACAATACTTAGCACATAGTGGGTACTCAAAAAAGGTTTGTATTTTGATTATTAACTTATACTGTGCTATTTCCAATAACAGGATATTGTATCCTAATTTAAAACCTTTAAGTGCTTTTTAAAATTTTATTTTTAACATAGTTTTTTAAAAAATTATCAAGGGAGTGATTACAGATTGCCACTCGTTTTGCTCTATTTTTCAGACAAAAAATAAAGTCTTCTGCTTTTTAAGTTTTTCAAGTAGTCATACAGGAGACTGTGTAAATCTAATTTTCTTTAAGGTCTTATGTTAGAGAAGTGAGAGCTGACTGTCCTTCCCTCCCCTACTTCTCTCTTTAAATTAGTACATTAGCTACTATTAATACATTGGTTACTAATCCACTTGGGACTTTGTGAAGTTGGATCAACAAATTGTGGGGACTCACATGCATTTAGTAAGGAAATGTCTATGGAATATGAATGATATTGTTTTGGTACTATTATTTTGGTTTTCCATGTCTTCTACAATAAAGTCAATCACATTTTCAGTTTAGTGCTATTGCTAATAACTTCAGAAGTCACAGAGAACAGAAGCATTGAAGGAGAGAGAGTCAGCAGGCTAAGTCAAGGTTTGAAAACACTCTTCACTTTCTTATAAGGAAGGACAAAACAATAGCCAGCTGATTAATGTAGAAAAACTTCCATAAGTCAATGGAAAAGGACATCAGTTTAAGCAACATTTTCAAAGGCAGCAATAAATGAACTTCTCTTGGCATAAAATGTACCAGGTACTAGAAGACATCAAATCAGAATGGAAAACTTGTACAGAAAATAAAACATGAAAATGTATGCTAACTGAGTGATATGGGTAATAAAAACAATGCAGTCCTAAGCAATCTGAGATATCAAATCCACCAAAGATTAAATAAACATAGTATTTTTAAACTTAATGCTAGAGCTGCACTTTATCGAATGAGGTTGGTCCCTAAAGCAAGCATATATATGCCTAGTATACCAACTTAAGAAAATACTGACTTAGCAAGTATGACATTTGAATTGCAAAAACTAATCATTTCTCGTTCCTCTCTGGAACTCACTATGATTGTGTCTAGAGACACATTTTTTTTATGCAAATTTCTGATGGTATAAGGGAAATATATAGCTTACAGAAGGGGTATCTTGGGCTATGAAACTAATAGGCAACTTCTTGCTAGATTTACCTTATTTTTTTATGCATAACCTCCTAAACTCCACAAAGGATTTAAGATAGTTTACAATGCAACATACAACAAAACATAGTACTTTTATATAATATCTGTCTAACTAAAGATTCAGTTGCTAAATCCAGGCTTTCAATTACTGGCACAGTGTATAAAAACAAAACTAGTATAATTCATTTTGTTATTCTTGTCCTGTGTATGACCAACACAAATAGAAATTTTCCTTTTAGTTTAAAGGCATTTCAAATGAAAAAAGTCTAAAAGAAAACTTTACTAAAAATTGTTATAATAGTAAAGTCTCAATTATGGAATAATGGATTTTTCTTACTTTTCTACAGTTTCCAGGTTTTCTACAGTGATGTCTTAAATCACACACACATAAACATACACATATTGAAGTATAATTCACTCACCTGGTACATGATTCATATCCTTATAAGTGAGTAAAATACTTATGTAAAATAAATGATCCCTTTGCTAAACACAACCTTTTAAATGTATTTTGTCTGTGTCTCAAGGAAGTGTATAAAAAACCATGCAATATTTTGAGTTGTTCCATGGATCAATGCAATAATTTAAATGGGACCAGATAAATAGGAAATTTAGAATTTATATCCCATTTTAAAATTTATACACACACACACACACACATATACACACAACACACAATCCCTAATTTGTTCATCTCTGAAATAAAGAGAGTAGTATTTAGGCTTATCTGGTTCTCATTTTTTTTTATAATTTATAGAAGTCTCTAGGTTAAACCATGATGTTACATACTGCTTTCTTCATGGCTTCCAGATATCCTCCATCCAGCATTTCTAGATAAGCCTATCTTCTCCTCCTCCCTTCCTCCTCCCACAGCCTACTGCTAGCCTAGAACTCTAGGATGGGAGAAAGTATAGAGTTTGACAGAAAGCAAGTCCTAAGCAAGGCCAAAATTTTACAAATTAAACACTGAGGAGAGTCAAAGTACATAGTTTCCTACAAGTCATGTAAAGAGAGGGAACACTTTATCATGAAACACAAATGCAACAAATTTAAACTGGGAAAATATATAAATTACTAAACACCCCCCTTTGCATCAAAAATCTCAGCAAAGTGTCCAAGAAAAAAAATGTCAAAATTAGAACAATATACTTTGTTGGGTCACCTTTCAAGAAAAACTAGTTGTAAAATGTATTATCCGTAAACAATAGCACTGATTTGACTTCCAGTTAATCATTTGAAGTTGGGATTTCTACCAAAAATGATGACTTAAATTATCTTCAAAACTTGATAAGATTTTTGGACAACAAAGAGCCTCCTTCCTTTTATTCCTCCCTCTTCCCCTCCCACTGATACCCATTGATAATACTGTGCCTGTTTTCTCACCTTCTACTGATCAATCTTCTTTGGACTAGATCGTACTTTTCCCCCAAACCCCCAATCTCCATTGAAATCGTTCTCATTAGAGTTGACAATTATCACTCTATACTTTTAAAAAGAATGGCAATACCTAATGAAGCTGACTTTCCTATAGATTTTGACATGTTTGATCACTCTTTTCCTTTTTAAAACTTGGTCTTCCCCAGATTCCAATAATGCTACAAGCTCCAGGCTTTCCCCTATGTTTTGACTCCTTCTTCTCAGGGGCTTTTTCCGACACTTGCCCCTTGGATTTTGGGTTTTAATTTTCTTAGCACTTTTCTCTCCTATGTGTGTATGGTATCACCTAAAGCACACAAGGCCCTTCTGTGAGTTAGGCCTCACTTGTCAATTTGATTGTAAAGCCCATCAGAATATTGTCTAGACACAATGAAGTGTGGTCATTGAGTAAATAAACATGACATACGTTGTACTGAAGTATCTTTGCAGTAATTATGCAATCTAAAATTACAAGCAAGATAATTGGTATTAAGTAGTTTGATAAAAATCATTGTCTACTATAATAATTTCAAATTTTATATTATATGCATAACATTAACTGATCTCTTAATTTTTAATTAACAGCAGAGTCTAGAAAAAATAAAACAATAAAACTACTTCAGTTCTCAGGCTCCCAAGTTAGCTCTTTAAGTTATTTAAAAACAGATGTCTAGAAAAGTAGTACTATTTAATGGAATAAAAAAAAAATTTATTTACAAATACATTTACGCAGAATCATATGCTAATGCTGAGATGCAGATTGATGTGTTTGAGATTTTTCCCCGAGTCTTCCTTTATTAAAATTGCTTTTTTATGATTCTGAATCTGTTTGGGCAGTTTTGTTTACCTTTAAATCTGTACTTACATGATTGTCAAGAGAATTGGTCCTTAAGCTGAGAAAACATTCCTTTTATTAACACTAAAAGGTAACTCAACATCATATTTATCTCAAGATATACAAAAATCTCTAATTTTTAAAATGGTACTGATTCTTTAAAAAAAAATTCTTTTTTTACTTATTTATTTATTTGGCTGCACCAGGTCTTAGCTGAGGCATGCGAGATCTTCCATCTTCATTGCAGCTGTGTTTTGCTATGCTCAGTCATGTCCGGCTCCTTGCAACCCCATGGACTGTAGCCCAGCAGGCTCTTCTATCTATGGGATTTCCCAGGCAAGAAAACTGCAATGGTGACATGTGGGATCTAGTTCCCTGACCAGGGATCATACTCAGGTGTCCTACACTCGTAATGCACTCTTAGCCACTGGACAACCAGGGAAGTTCCAACAATCTCTTATTTTTTGATAAAAGAACACTCTAGAACAGTTGTCAGAGCCTGTAAAGTATTGATAACAAGAACTAGCATTTATCAAGCAAGCACCTCACCAAGCAGTGATCTAAACATCTGATATATCTTGTTTTACTCTACATTAAAACCTTGAAAGTTAGATACTATTTTACTCAATTTACAGATATTTTCAACCTGATTCAGTCATACAGTTGACATGATCCAAACCCTGGCTTTGGATACTAAAAACTATACTTCTTTACTAAAATATGCAGCATGAATCAATAACATGAAGAACCAATTACCTAAATGCCAATAAATATGAATAAAAGCATTTGAGGGACAACGATTTTCAAAAATACATTTTAGTGTTTCAGAGATGTGTTTTTTTTTTTTTCTATTTACTCTCTTACCATCAATCATACAGGATAAGGGTACTGTTAAGAAAAGCAAACTCTTATTTTTCTAGCATCTAGTTTACCCATCTAAATTCATTCAGAATTATGCAGAGGGAAGTTCATCAAGTATATTAAAATTCATCAAGATCAGGTTGAAAACCGATCACCAGAAGTGGTGGTTTTAGGTGTTAGTCGTGTCCAACTCTTGCAACCTGATAGACTGTAGCCTGCCAGGCTCCTCTGTCCATGGGATTCTCCAGGTAAGAATACTGGAGTGGATTGGATTGCCATTTGCTTCTTCAGGGAATCTTCCCAACCCAGGAATAGAACCTGTCTCCTGCATTGCAAGCAGATTCTTTACCAACTGAGCTATGTATAATCATTTTTTTGCAAAGTTGCCTTAACCTAAAAGTCAGGTGTCTCTTCCAAAAAATGTAGTCCTTCACAAAAACAATGATGTTACCTAGAAAACTCAGATCACTCCAAATCTCAACAATACAAATAAAGACCACGAAAAAAAATATTCCTATGAAAATCCCATATATTTTTGAGTCATAAATTCCAATTTATCATATATTCACAGAGCTACAATTAGTTAAGAATTTAGAATTCCTAGACTTATTCAATTTTTTAAAAATTCATCATGCAAAGATAATTGGCTTTCTTGGGGAAAAAAAAAACATAACTCTTTCTATGCATATAAAGCTAATTCATATTGACAGTTTGACAGAGGACAGAATTTACTTGAAGGCCTTTAATCCAAAGTTTACCATGACATAGATTATTTGCTAGGTAAAATTATTTCACTTCACAGGGTTCATGAAAATGTAGAATACTCAATCTGGTCCTTCCCTGATACTTAAAGGAAATACCAGTTCACTTTGTCCCTTCATTAATTAAGAAAGGAAATAAATATTCACTGAGCACAAACTAAATGCCAAGCACAGTTCCAACCCCAATGGATCTTAATATAGAGTATATGCTTATACTATGGCTGTAAATCTACAAGCATCAAAAAAATAGTTCAATTTGAAACCAAAAAGTTTTAGGACATATATGAGAAGAATTATCAAATACTGTGCATGAACAATACATTTCTGTAAAATTAATTGATTTTCTCAGGAAAGAAACAAAAAAAAAGAAAACATAAAAATAAGGGAGGAGACTTAAAGCAATCACAGAATCAAAGTACATTAAAATGTATGTAAATATCATTGCCACTTTTATAAACAATACAATCCTGTTTTATTTGCTACAAAATTAATTGAATATTCTAAAACAAATAGAGCCTTTATATTACGACAGCTATAAAATGTACTAACATATCAATAAAAATGCATGAAGTCTGCTAAAGAAAACAGAATATTTTACTTTTAGATTGACCAAGACATTTGCATTTGGTAAGTGAAAGAAAATAGTATTGCTATTTCAAATACCACCAAATTTTTCTAAAGCAAATTTTATCATCACATATCAAAGTCTTTTGTAAACACATTCCATCTTTACAGTGCTTATTACAGTGTTTATTAATAAAAATGAACTTATAAAAATAACTAACATTTAACATTTAAATTGGAACATTCAATTAGCATAACTTAGAACACTTTAGCCATAAATTTCTATTTATTTGAAAGTAAAATTTCATAACATTTTTAAAATGCAGAATATAAAGTTAACTTTCAATTACCTATGAATGTGAACATATGGAACTTTTAGATAAGGATAAATCTTTACTATTAAGTATGAAATTTTATGATATTAGGTACATAAAAAAGAATAAGCAATAATACACTCAGCATTCTTTTCAACTTCATACACCCATCTGGTGGGACAAAAATGTTATTACTCCATTTTAAAATGTGAAAACCTACGGTGTAAAACCTTTTATTTCAACAAAGCTCAATAAAATGTGAGTAGAATCAACCCCCATATTTATATATTTCTGATTCATTCATTTACTCATTCATTTTACTTTGTTATTTACATTACATTAAGCCAACAAAATATTTATTGAGCATTTACTATATGCCTGGCACTATGGTAGATGTTATAAGAAGATGGTTAAAAAGTTAAACATGATCTCTGACACCATGGAACTTATAATCTAATGCAGGAGGTGCAGACTGAATAAGCAAATGGAAAGGTGAATACAGACTCCCAAGTTGAGGCAAGGTGTATGAAGGAAGCAAAATGGGGGGGTATAAGGAGAAAGAACAGAGTGGGTAGCTTTCTTAAACTGGCTCACACAAGGAAGCAAATTATTGGAAAATAAAAAGTTGAGTGAATAAAAGAAAACACACTGAGAAGAAAGCAGCACAGATGAAAGCCTTGAGGAGGAAAGGAATTCGGTATACTTGAAAAGCAGGGAGTTAGCTGGATCAGTGAGTGAGAAGGGCAGAAGAGAGTGAATTAGCTCCATTTAGTACTCTTGCCTGGAAAATCCCATGGACGGAGGAGCCTGGTAGGCTGCAGGTCCATGGGGTCACTGAGGGTCGGGCATGACTGAGCAACTTCACTTTCACTTTTCACTTTTATGCATTGGAGAAGGAAATGGCAACCCACTCCAGTATTCTTGCCTGGAGAATCCCAGGGACAGAGGAGCCTAGTGGGCTGCCGTCTATGGGGTCACACAGAGTCAGACACGACTGAAGTGACTTAGCAGTAGCAGCAGCAGCCTCTTGAAAAATGTGTGGTTTTTACTTTAAAAACATTTTAACCTACTTGGTCCCTTTTACCAAACATAAAACCAGGGGCCATCAAGTAACAAAGCTATTTCTTAAAGCATGATTGAAGCTATTTCAAAGGTTTATTTGATCAATCTCTCTTTAAATTCTTACGTTATCAGCTAAATTAAGTTGGGAGGAAAAAAAAAAATATATATATATATATATATATGCCCAAATTGTAAGTGATCTCCAAGCTCAGGATAAGTACAGATCTTTTTTTGAAATTGAAAGTGCACTCATCATTTGGGCACTAATGATAGTGAATGATCACTTAAAACTTAAAAAAAAAAAATTCCAAAAACACACACTTTTTCATTGATATTAAAAATGATAAATTATATTTCATGGGTGTTCAGTTTTTCTCCAAACTGTGTTACTTTAAAAGGCACAGATTTTGTTTTTCTTAGGCACTGAAAGGAAGCATTTTTCTAGATGCCAAGTTAATCCTTGTTGGCAAAATACATACCGTGTATAATGTTTGTGCAATTTGTAATTACAAACTGACACCCACTGACAATACAAAATAGCTTCTATCCCAGCAAGTAGCTACAAATATTAAAGACCATTGTCTGATCCCATAACGCATGTCATTAACTTTCATTATTACTAATGGGAGCTACGGGCACACTTCCAAAGTAAATCATAGACACTGTCACAACACTGTTCCCAAAACTGCTTTATTTTCAGGTTGAATATTTTTGGCCATGCAGACACTTCATTATTTTATTTTTCTACTTAGAAAAGTCCAGAAATACAAAATACGAACAAACATCTTTTCTTTCCCATCCTATTTTGCCTCTAAATCAGTATGTAATATAGAGGAGAGAATAAAATCAGTAAAAATATTTACTTAGAAAAATGTGATCAGAAAAAAATACGTTTTTGTAAAAAAAAAAAAAACTCCCAGTATTTGCAAGTGAAATGTATATTCACTCTATTTGAGATATAAACTTCCTGACCCAGGAACCTGGGTCTCCTGAACTATAGGCAGATTCTTTACCATCTGAGCTACAGGAAAGTCCCAGACTGTTAAAACCTTTATAGTAAACTGGCAATGTGAATCAGAAGCCTTAAAACATCCCCAAACTTTTATTAAATAATCCCACATTAAGATATTTGTCATAAGAAAATAATCAGAGATGCATACATGCCCAAGACTCAAACACCTTGGGGAAGTCAATGAACTTTCCACAATGCATGGAAACCAATCCAGTATTACCTGCATCTTAAAGGCTGAATAATACAATTAATAAATGGGAATTCAGATAAATAGGTATATAGATAGGTAGATGTGTAGGTGGTAGACAGCTACATGATAGATTATATAATACATAGTATATACAAATATATTAATATGTTTATATATTATAAACTACATAATAGATAAATTAGGAGAAAGCCTGAAAGAAGGTAAATCAGAACATTAACAATTTCTGTGAAAGTGAATGTGTTAGTCACTCAGTGGTGTCTGACTCTTTGCAACCCCATGGACGGTACCCTGCTAGGCTGCTCTGTTCATGGGATTCTGTAGGCAAGAATACTGGAGTGGGTTGCCATTTCCTTCTCCAGGTCTTCCCAACCCAAGAATTGAACCCAGGTCTCCTGCTTTGTAGGCAGATTCTTTACTTTCTGAGCTACCAGGCAAGCCCAATCAGAATACTGACAATTACTAAAGAAACAACAAGATAATTCTATTTTTATATATTTTATATATATTTATAAGGTATTAAATAATATAGAATATTATTTGTTTTAAAATGTATTAAGATGTATTGTGAACTATATAATTTGGTATATCAAATTCTCTATATTGAATACTACTTAGTCTTACAGACAGTATAATCTGTAAAGGTAATAATTTTTAGTTTTTAAACCTCAGAGGTTCTAATACATATACTTTTAAAGAATATGTTGTGCACAAGCAAGGACCGAAATCCCCTCAACCTCCTGACTAGATGCCTGCTTGTCCCTATAGATTCACTTCGTCCATTTTTCCCTACGTACTTATTTATATTATTTTCATACTTTAGAAATTATAGCATATATGTTGATATAATCTAGTTGTAATCAAACAATATGAAGATAATAGATGCTTTAATTTCAGTCACGATGCCTCAGGTCTAAATGCTACTTTTGTCTAGTATTTTAGTTCTTGTCTATACCTTTACAAATTAGACCTCCTGTGCACATGTTGACCATTTTCTATAATTTCTTTTTGCATCCCGAACTTCACTTTAAGTCTCTTTTTCCCTAAATTACATTCATTAAAATTTCACTGCTGCTGCTGCAAAGTTGCTTCATTAGGTGATGATTAATAGGTCACAGTAGAAATGTCTCAATTTTTGTGGCCTGAAAATATTTTTGCTTTGCCCATGTTTCTGAAGAGAAATATTACAAAGTATATGATTCTCTGTTGAGAGTTACTATCTATTAGAATCTGATGATATCAGTTCGTAAACTTTTGGTTCCCATTGTTTCTATTCAGAAGTTATCAGTCAGTTGAATTTTTTTCATTTGTAGATAATCTTTTTTCTCTGTCTGGTTGGTCCTAAGATTTTTCTGGTCTGTCCTTGATATTGTGGAATTTCACTATATGTCTAGGTATGAATTTCTGTTTTGTTGGATTTCTTGAATCTAAGGATTTGTGTCTTTAATATTTCCAGAAACTTCTTATCTATTACCTTTTTGCCTTTCTTCTATTTTCTATAATCTCACCTTCAAGCAGCCTGATGAAATGTATATTATACCTTTTTAACCAGTTTTTTATATCTGAAATTTTCTAACATCTGTACTATATTCTGGATAATTCTGCAGATAATTTAGTTTACTAATTCTCTTAGCTATGTCTAATCTACTATTGAAACTATCTATTGTACTTCTAAATACAAGTACACATATTTTATTCTAAGAAGTTCTCCAGAAGTTCTATTTAATTCTTTTTCAAATCTACCAGTTTATTTTTGATAGTCTTGTTTTACTAAACCATCAATCCTCACTTTTATTTCTATTAGTACAGTAAAAATGTTTGGTTTTATGAATATGATAATTATTAATATTATTTGAAATTCTGATTCTAGAATTTGTTTTCTCTGCTGTCTCCAGTGATACTCATCTTATCATATATGTTGTCTATTTTTTATCCAAAAGAACTGTCTGTCTTTAAAGGACATTACTCTGGACTCCCTGGAGAAGTGCCTAATTCCAGGTCTGGGGAAGAGAAAGTACAAGCATAGCCTAGGACATGTTGTGCTATACAAATAGGAAAGTTAAAAAAAAAAAAAATGAGGGCAGGTCAAGAAGACAGAAGACAAAGCTTTGGACAAAGTGGCCTTCAAAAGAACAATAACTGTAATTTATTATAACTTATAGAATAAATTTTTAAAAATGAGTCCATAGTGATGCTCAAGATAGGAAAAAAAAAAGGCGGAAGAGGAGAGATTTATTACTTGTCCTTATTGGAGGTGACTCTTTTGTCAATAATTTTCTCTAAGAACTGGCAACAGAAAAGAAAAAAAATCATTTACCTTTTAGGACAAATGGCAGTTCATTCTCAGTTGATAAACGAAAAGTCAGCATTACAGAAAAACATCAGCAAATGTTAAATATCAGCTAATTAATATCAACTCTCAAAGTAATTACTTCAGTTAGTATCATTTTAGGATGCTGAAACTAATAAGTAAAAAGTCCTTTGGAATCAAGGTATTCAATATGGGGCAAAGTACCATCCTAAGGATAATTTGCTAATGGCAAAGATGAAAACAACTACAAGAACATCTGGTAATCACCACCTTAAATAAGTGATCAATCTTAGTCTAAGGGCAATATTTTAACTTCTTGTACCTCCTAAAGAAATGCAATATGAAATACATAATAGAAGTAATTTTTTCCAGTAAAAGTTTTTTACCTAATATGCATTTAGAACTTACTTTCAGTTAATACATGTATATATTATACATATGCATATATGTGTATAATATGTATATGTGAACTATGATAGAAGCCTATGAAAATAACAATGATAGAAATGATTTAGCATCATTCATGGAAATCTGAATATACACTAGGCATGAGATGATATTACAAAATTATTATCTTAGAAATAGTGAAGATAGTAGTGTTGTATGTAAGTATTTGGGGGAGATGTATGCTAAAATATTTATAGGTAAAGTGTTATAATATCTGTAATTTACATTCAAATATTTCAATAATGAGCCAGAAAATGGAAAAGTAGAAACAGAGAGAAAAAAGACAGATATAGAGAAAATTTGGCAAAATGCTGACAAATGTTGAATCTAAGTGGTAAGTATATGAGTAGTCCCAGTACTACTCTTTCAATATTTGTAAGTTCGAATTTTTTTTTAATAATTAAAACATTTTGGAATCATTGAACACATTAGACTACATAGAGCAGGTCTGTATCTGCTTCCTCCATGTGCCTGGGGAACAGTGCAGAACAACTTAACTGTAGTCTGAATTGATGATTTTCAGGCCACAGAGACTGTCAGTATAAATCCCAGCCCCAGAGGATTATGAAACTTTTCTCCTTTTCCCTGTTGTTTAGAAACAAGCTTTAAAATGATACATTACCATGTGTAAAACAGCTAGTGGGAAGCTGTTTTATAGCACAGGGAGCTCAGCTCCATGCTCTGGGATGACCTAGAGGGGAGGGGTGAGAGAGGGTGGGAGGCAGGCTCAAGAGGGAGGGGACATATGTATACATACAGCTGATTCAGTTTTGTACACTAGAAACTAACACAGTGTTGGAAAACACTTATACTCCAATTAAAAAAAAAAAAAAAGACATGCACATTTCTTATTTGGACAGAGGTTTTTTGGAGTTGATTTTCCTTTATTTCCTAAACTTTCCAAGAAAGTAGCCACTGAGGTTCACAGGTTTTGGGTGACATTTTCCATCCAATCCCAACATTACTAGTGTCCAGATTCTGTCCCCCTGACCTTCACACATGTGACAGCGAAGTGAGAGGGTCCCCGGAAGTGGCAGGCCTCTCTAGATGCCAACTTTCTTACTCTGTTTGATTTCTGAAGATTTCTCTTACTTTTCCACAATCATGTTTTTGTTTTTGGGTTTACATACACACACACACACACACACACACACACATTTATTTATTTATTTATTTGACTGCACCAAGTCTTAGCTGCATCGTGTGGGATCTTCGGTCTTCGTTGCGTATGCACGTACTTTAGTTGTGGCATGTGGGGTCTTTCATTGCAGTATGTGAGCTTCCAGTTGTGGCATGTGGGATCTAGTTCTAAGACCAAGGACTGAACCCGGGTCCCCTGCATTGGGAGCGCAGTCTCAGCCACTGGACCACCAAGAATGTCCCTGGTTTTGTTTTTTAAGATGTGCATTTGGGGTATATGAATGTGTGGCTAATGTTTTCTTTCTATCAGTCAGTTCATCCTATTACTAGAAATGAAAGTGAAGATTAAAAAAAACCTTTTATAAGAAGCACTTATCACAGTGCCTATATTAATGATGTTCTTGTTTTTGTTGTTTTTGTCATTGTCACCACTTTCCTAAGGGTGCCATGCTGTAGTTTTCCTATTCTCCTTGGTAGAAAAGTTACACTAGAGGCAGGCCAAATATCAATAAAAAGCAGTATACCTAGTGCCCTTAAAAATAAACTGTTAAAAATCAGTGTGACCATGATCTCCGTCAACCTTTATCTTATAGTAATCCTCTATTCAAGACAAACTGAATGCCAAAATTCATATGTTGAAGCCCTAATCCCAAATTTGATGCTATTTGATATTTTATATGGAGTCTTGGAAGGCAGTGGGTTTTAGATGAGGTTATGGGGGTGGACCCCATGATGGGATTGTTGCCCTCATAAGAGGCCCTACGCTATCCATCGCTCCCCTTCCCTGTTAGGACACAATGGAAAGGTAGATGCTTACAAGTGAGGAAGAGAGCTCTCACCAGGAACCAAACCTGCTAGCACCTTGGCCTCAGAGTCCAGAACTGTGAGAAATAAATGCCTGCTGTTTAAGTCACTCAATAAATGACATTTTGTTATGGCAGCCTGGGCTGACCGATATAAAACACATTTCTAAGGTAAGGTCTCATTCCTCTACAATGCCTTCCTGAACAACCACTGCCTCCTCTGAACCTCTGTAATAAGTCTTGTCTGGAGCATACTCCTCGTGGGTTCAGGTTCGTGGGAAGGTTAAAAGCACAGACTGTCTGGAGTTTGACTCTTACCAATATGAGTCTGTCCTATCATTTTGGAGATCTACATTAAGCTTTCTATGTCTCTTCTTTCTCATTTGCAAACTGGAATTATCAATAGTTACACTTCACAGGACTCTTGATTATTTAATGAGAGATGACCCATAAGATGTTTAGCATAGCTCATAGCATGTTGTAAGTTCCAAACACATTACTATTTAATGCTTATTTTGTTAGTCATCTCTGCAAACATCCTTTTTTTTTTTCCTTCCATATAGAGCAAAATTTCCTTGTAAATGAAAACCATGCTGCTATTGTTGCTCTATGTCTCTTCATGGAAATTGCATGTCGCTGAGCATACTGTTAACCAGATTGTCATATTTATATTCAAGTTTCAGTTATAGCAATGTAAGAATATCATCACCCTTTAAAGATTTTTCCTCTCGAGTAACTATAACACTGAAACTGAATCTTTCAGAGGAAAAAATACTATATTTTCAAAATTGACAAAATATACTTCCAATAGTATATTCACTTAGAGAACAAATGAACGTTCTCACCTTCATTTAGAGAACAAAAGCCCTAAGGAGGGTATTCCATAGTCCATAACACTGTCCTGATGGGTAGCTGGGTTTATCTGGAGTCTTCTAAAATCATACCACATATTTGGAAAATGAGAACTTTATGAAAGAGTACCACATGCCTGAAGACACATAGCCAGTCATTTGAAGAGCCTCTAAGAAGACTTCTTTGACTTCAACAATTTAATTACAAAAGAGAATAACTTAGTAAGTTTAGCAAGAAAATAAAACAATATGTTATCATAATAGGCAAAAATGGTGATTTCACAATTTTGGTTTCTACAGAAGTGTCTCAAAATACCACCAATATTTGGAACCGCAGCTGAATGGGGATATTCTGTAAGTAGGTTTATATTTAAAATCATATCCAGTGGTGGTAGTGTTCAAAATAGTAACAGTCGTATAATTCTAATTAAAATATAGATACTCAACATTATTTTAGACAAATTTGTGCTAAGCAGATTTAAATTTAGCTTTCTAAAAACTAATCACCTCTTGAAATACTAGTTAGCTTCTCTTTTCTATAGCCTGCCAATTAGTTTTTCTTCTAACTCTCATTATAAAGGAACATTCAGCAATTATATTTACATATTTTCTATACATATAAAGAGCTATACATACAAGAGCTAAAGAGTCTCTTGATGAAAGTGAAAGAGGAAAAAAAGAAAGTGAAAGAGGAGAGTGAAAAAGTTGGCTTAAAAATCAGCATTCAGAAAACTAAGATCATGGCATCAGGTCCCACCACTTCAAGGCAAATAGATGGGAAACAATGTAAACAGTGAGAGACTCTTTTGGGCTCCAAAATCACTGCAGATGGTGACTGCAGCCATGAAATTAAAAGATGCTTGCTCCTTAGAAGAAAAGCTATGACCAACCTGAACAGCATACTAAAAAGAAGAGACATTACTTTACTGACAAAGGTCCATCTAGTCAAAGCTATGGTTTTTCCAGTAGTCATGAATGAATGTGAGAGTTGTACTATAAGGAAAGCTGAAGGCTGAAGAATTGATGCTTTTGAACTGTGGTGTTGGAGAAGATTCTTGAGAGTTCCTTGGAATACAAGATCAAACCAGTCAATCCTAAAGGAAATCAGTCCTGAATATTCATTGGAAGGACTGACGAAGAAGCTGAAATCTAATACTTTGGCCACCTGATGTGAAGAACTGACTCCTTGGAAAAGACCCTAATGCTGGCAAAGATTGAAGGCAGAAGGAGAAGGGGATGACAGAGGATGAGGTGGTTGGATGGCATCACCTACATGATGGATATGAGTTTGAGCAAGCTCTAGGAGTTGGTGATGGACAGGGAAGCATCCTGGTGTGCTGCAGTCCATGGGGTTGCAAAGAGTTGGGCATGACCAAGTGACTGAACTGAACTGCACTGATCTCTTGTGAAAGAGAAAAGATAAATCCACCTATTATCAGGAACATAATATTGAGAAAATCATTTTGAAAATTAAGCAGAAGGATTTTTAAAAGTTTGTATAAGTGTGAATGTAAGAGCTTAATTCAAAATATTTAGACATTATTTGCTCTGATCATTTTATTTTAGATGAGGAAATACAAGCCAAGAGAAGAAAAAGTGGCTTCTAAGTTGCATATAATAAAACCAAAATTAGAATTCAGGTTCCCCCAAAACTAATAAGACATCCATCCATCAATAAATGTATTAACTGAAACAAGCACTAAAAGTAAAAATAATAATTTTCCCAACAATAATTCAGATTAAATTCATGCCGAATTCATCTCTACCAACTGAGTAAACACCTGCAACAAGTTGGCTATATTATAATAACAGGCACTGTTTTCTTCTATTGATAAAGATATTTTCCCACAGAATGAAATCAAAAGCTTTCTAAATATCGTGATCCATGACCTCTTTCACATCCTCTGCCCACATGGCCTGTCAAGAGATTACATAAATTTTGTGGGTCATAGACTATAGAAGTTATATGTCTACTACTGGAGAAGACTTTAAAGATTTTCATATGCATGCTTTACATTCCTCAACCAAAGTTAAGTCAGAATAATTTGGCTAAATACAGGGCAGGATGATTATTTATAAGGACAAAAGATATTATAAAAATATTACTAGGAGCAGTAACTAAGCCTAAAATATTTTAAGACTCATGTCTATTTAGAGCTCCCTTATATTTGGCTTTCAAATACAGTCTAAACAGAAAGATGAGAACTGATGCCTTCAAACTGTGGCACTGGAGAGGACTGCTGAGAGTCCCTTGGACAGTAAGGAGATCAAACCAGTCAATCTTGAGAGAAATCAACCCTGAATACTCATTGGAAGGACTGATGCTTAAGCTGAAACTTCAGTATTTTGGTCACCTGATGCTAACAGCTAACTCACTGGAAAAGTCCCTGATGCTGGGAAAGATTGGGGGCAGAAGGAGAAGAGAGCATCAGAGCATGAGATGGCTGGATGGCATCACCGATGCAATGTACAGGAACTTGGGCAAACTTCAGGAGATGGTGAGGGATAGGGAGTCCTGGCATGCTGCAGTCTATGGGGTCACAAAGAGGCAGACATGACTGAGCAACTGAACTGAACTGTACATTCCTTGGAATTAAAAGATCCAAATCAGACTTTCTTAAATAGTATTTTGCCTACTGTAGTTAAATGATAACATTTATCACTGTTAATGTGTCTTTTCCTATATAATTCTGAAAAAAATTCTCCCTAATTTTGCTTTTTCCCTACCAAAAGGCAAGCTCCATGAAAGCAAAGAGTTTTGTCTTTTTTTATTTAATGCTGTATTCCCAAGCACCTAGAGCACCAAATAGTATAGTTAGCATAAGAAATAGTTAAGTGAACAAATGAAAGATCCAAAACAGGAGGGGCTACTATGTGTAAGTTACATGACAGGTCACAGTGTGACTGTTACTATGTGTAAGTCACTTGTATTTTTCAGCAGTTTATGTTGTATAACTCATGTGATTTACTATGTATACCTCACAATGTATTTTTTCAGCAGTTTATGTTTTACATGTTGCTTATTATCAGATAGCTTTCTAATATTATAAAATAATGTGCTCTTATACAAGTAAAAAAATAATGACAATCCCCACTAACATGCATCATCCCATTTTATATTTACAATAATGCTATGCTCCAGGTAGGACTGACATTATTACCTCCAGTTTGTAAATGGAAAACTGAGGCTCAGGAGGAAGGGAGACAAGCACATTGTAAAGTCAGTCAGAAGCAGAGTCAGTCCTAGAATACTCAGTGTCTTTGACCTCTTGGACCAGAATTTATTTCCATGAAACACTCTGGTTCTTCCTGGCGTACTATAACCCAATTCTGGCAAGAAATATTAAGGGTGACTGCATTGTGAATGCTAAGTTGCTTCAGTCACGTCCAACTCTTTACGACCCTATGGGCTGCAATTCACCATGCTCCTCTGTACATGGTATTCTCCAGACAAGAATACTGGAATGGGTTGTCGTGCTCTCTTCCAGGGGATCTTCCCAACCCTGGGATCAAACTTCTGTCTCTTACGTCTCCTGCATTGGAAGGTGGGTTCTTTATCACTAGCACCCCCTGGGAAGCCCGAGCATAACTACATTACTACTGTAGTAAAAGACTAAAGCATTACTGGTTAAATGTTCAATTACATTAAATTTACTAAGCATCTGGGGAAAAAATTACTTCGTCAGAACCTAAGACTGACTTTACAAAGTCAGAATAAGCAGTCATCTGTGCAGTTTGAACTTCCTCTCCAATTCACCCTCATCTATGAAACTGCCTCTACAAATGAAAGGGAATTAAAGACAAACTCCATCTCCTCAAAAAAAAAAAAAGCCCTGGGTGCCTGATTTTGGAGTCTAATGTGTTATAATCAAATATCTAGACAGAATATTTAGAGACTTAATCTAATTCCACAGAACTACACCCTTCTCAGGATTTGGTGCTATTTTATACTTACAGTCTTTGAGAGAGGAATCAGTAAATTAAAATATCTCACAACCACTACTAAAAACCATGTATGCAAGGATTATAAGCAGATTACCTACACATAAACTCTGGCTCCTATTTTTCTTGAGGGCTTCATAGTTAGTAGATAAAGCTATATTTTGATTTACTACTAGCAAAACTTGGAAACAGAATTGATGAAATGGATTTTGGAAGTCCACTTGTAGATTCAATAAACAAAAGTACAAGCAAAGATCTAATAGATCATCAGGGTTCTTTCCTAATCTGTTTTTCTTTCACCACCCAAAGAGTTGGTCAATGTAACTCCAAGGATAAAAGTAGAATAAACGCAAAAAGTATCTTCTGGGCAAACTACCTTATTCAAGTTTCTGGCTTAAATGCCTTAGTAACTTCCTCTTACTTGTAGCTTGGAGTAAAAACCTTTTAATTTGGTAGGCCTTCCACAATCTGCTGATTTACCTACCACACCTCAAAATTCCATTCCCATCATGCTAATCCAGTGGTAATACTTGCATGCCCCACAAAGAAGCCAGCCTCATAAATAAATATTCAGTCACTGCTGATCCATAGACTTCTTTCCTCCATACCCACTCAGGCTGAAAATTTCCTTGGTGACATCACTTTACCTTTTACCTCAAGGATATTTTTATTTATTTATTTATTTTAACATGAATTTTATCTGTTAATTTTTTTAGGGAAAAGGAGACTAAAAACACTAGGGCGTAGTTTTCCCCAAGCAACATCTCTCTCGGGGGAAACTTTGATACAAGAGTAAAGCTCATCAACATGCATAAGTTTTATTACCAAGAGCTTGATAGACTGAGTTCCAGATAATCATAAAAGTCTTAACTAGCAATCCATGTATTTCATATCATAATGCTTTACATACATATCACCAGCCCCACCCTCAAATAAAGTAAAGCTATTTTACTAAATACAAAGTAGCATAACAGTTGTCTGCTAAAGACATTTTTCTTTTTTACCAATCAGATAAATGGCAGCATAAATTGAAAATATAAAGCTCCTCTGGATCACATATTATAGTTCAAAAGAACTATAGCTTTTCTTTGCCTATTATGCAGAAAAGGAGCTGTAACTGTGTTATTTTTCTAAAACAAATATTCATATTAAAGACTTTCTTTTTATATTCATGTTTTATCACCTAAGTATATTTCAACATAATTGGCCTTATCCCTATAAAACCTCTCTGACTGTTATAATCAAATCTACTAATATTTATGATGCAAATCCTTCTCTAAATTCCATAAGAATTACTTTTCAGAATTAATGACCGAAACAAAATGACTAATATACAAGGTTATTGCCATATTTCACATAAATATCACAGAGCAAATTCTCCCAAAATGCCACAAGTGTATTCTTCACTAAATGATTCAATATTTTAAAGATACACAAAACTCCTACAAAAGGAAAGTACTTATGTTTGAAAGATTAAAGAAAAATTACCAGTCTTTCCAATTAGTTTACTATGCCTAAAAATTAATTAAGTTTAATGCAATGCAAAACAATACTAAACTAGCCTGAAGTTATGCATCTTCAATTACATCCCTATGCATTATAACCAACTTAATCTTAGGAAGATCATATAATTTCTAGGGACTTGAATGTTCTCATCTATAAAATGAAGAAACTGAATTATCTCATTGCTAAGTTACCTTCAAAATATATGTTTCTAAAACTATAACTAGTTTCCATAATTTAGAGTAAGATATAAGATTTAGTACATGGATATTTAGACCTATTCTTTTTGCTGAAGCAAATGATCTGTGTTTAGTCAAGGTTGTTGTCATCACCCTATGTAAAGTCAAGGTTATTTGATGCTATTTCGTTTTCCTGATACGAGATGTGTGTTTCAATTGAATTATGACATGCTTCTGCAGCCTGATTCCTGCAAGACAGCAACAGTCTGCTGTCTGTCAGCCACGCCAATAAAAGTGATAAATGTTCCCAGTGATTAAGTTATTTGTCAATAATAGAAGAAGCATTTTGAACTCATAAATTCTGCACCTATAATTTCATACTTGTCTAAAACTGTATAATCTATTTAAGCATTGAACTCTAACAGAAATAGTCAAGGAAAACCAGAAGTACTTGTTCTAGGTTAAAGAAATATACTTTACTTTAAACTTCTCTGTTGCCTGAGAAAATCCCAATATGGGAATTTTACTGCCCCTTTAAGACAGTTGCTTGAATGTTATCTTAACATTATCTAACCAGATATCATTAACTGATGTCAAAGACTTAAATACAAACTTCTCATGTCCTATACATTTTATATATATATATATATATATATATATATATGTGTGTGTGTGTATTTGTGCGTGTGTGTACATACACACACATATATATGTACTTTAAATGTCATAGTAATATAGTGTAAAAATTAATTAGCATAAATAAAAAGCATAAAGTATTTAAAATTATTTTTAAAATCTGATGATTCCCAAGGAAATCTTTTCAGAAAATACAATGGAGGATAATATGCTAAAGTAGTAATATTCAAGCTGTAGTAGGTCTTCTGGGAAATATTCAATGCTCTCTTCAGCTTTTATTGAAAAACTAAACAAACCACAGGCAGCAGGACAGTTTTCCCTCTGGAAGCGGATGGTTATAGATGCATTAAGGAGTATAACATATGCTATTAAATATGATGGTGAATAATTCATATGTGCTATCAAAAGAGCCAAGCAACTGGGACTAATATCTACGCTGCTAAAATTCTCATTTTGCTCTTTGTTGTCTTTTGCAATCAGTAGGCTCATGGAATATCAGATGTAAATGATATAAGGTTGACTGCAAAGCTATAAAAAATAAACAAATTAAACTCAGGTTATAAGCCAATGCTGACACATTCTCCTTTACTTGAGAAAATCCTCAAAACACTCTAAATAGCTGCCCAATATATCTTATTATAACCTAAGTAATGTGTTGGCAGAATGTCCATATTAATTTCTTATTTTAAATATTTCTTTGGTTGAAGAGAGAAGGAAAGTAAACCAACAAAAAATGATGCAAGGAAACAGTAAAAGAAACAGTCATAGAAATCATATCAGTTCTGTAGGGTTTTTTAAGGTGGTTATTTAAAGGTGACACTCTGCTTAAAAGGCATATCTAAATAGGCAAGAATGACACTTAGGAAAGCATCTCAGCTGGTATGGACTCCCGAGGTTCAGAAGTGGCATTTCTACACCTACTGCTAATTGTATTGCAGAAATAATCTTAAAGAAGTGACGGTTGCTTACTTAACCAATTTTCTTTGATAGATGTTCCATAAGATGTTATGGAAAAATCTGAATGAACTTTTTGATCAACCCAGTAAAAATCACTGAAAGTTATGTCATTGCCTCTTGCCCAGCACAGCCTTTGTCACAATAAAAACTCTGAGGACAAGCCTCAGAAAGTAGAATTTCATAAAAAATTAAATGTTCACTCTGAACTCTGTAACAGTTTAAGATCTATTTAAAAAAATAAAATTTTAAAATTATGACTACTGCTTTTGAAAAATAATAAAAAAACATAAGAATTGCTGTAATATATTTGTAAACCTATTTTTCTTTAAACATCTGTATATGACACAGCTAATATACAAGAATTACATATTGGGTGTAAATAATTGTTTATTGAAACTACTAAATACAAAATTATTCTTGGTGTTGGTTGTACACTTTGTTAAAATAACAAGCAAAAACTTCTCTCATGAACATTAAAAACAGCTTTATACAAGTAATAAATAAAGAATAATTTTAAAGTCTTGCTTTCCCATCTTTTATCACTTTCCACTTAGTCCCTAAGTTATATTGAGTCAACCATCCCATTCATTACTTCCCTATTCCCACTCCAACTACCTTAGTTCAGCCTTCTTATTTTTCATCTAGATTACTCTCACAGTCTCCTAACACATCTCTCTCTGTTTCTGTATTTCAAGTGTATCTAAACCCCCATAACTTCACTTCAACACTAAAAACATACATAAGTCCATTGCTTTCAGAGTGATCTTCCTAAAATACAAATCAGATACCATTCCTTTGCTCAGAACCCTTCAAAGATTGTCCATAAATTTGGTGCTATAATTCACAGTCCTTAGTTTAAATCATAAAGCCATTCCTAATCTCATTCCTTCTTATCTCTGTAAACTGATCTGTTCGGGCCTCACACACTCTCCTCTGATAGGACCTGATGCTGCTGTGTCCTACCCTCAGACCTTTGCTCATATTGATTCCTCTGTATAAAAATGCCTTCCCCTTTGTTCCATTTACAATAATACACACCTTTAAACATCCAGCTGACACCATCTAATTTCGGAGACCTGAAGTGCCCAGGCTATTAGGATTTGCCCATTTGAACCCCAATTTACTCAGGGCAGCATATGTCAACCAAAGAAGTATCACTGACAACCCCTGCCTTGCTTGTTGATAAAATTGGGGAATCCATTGAGAAGACGGAGCACAATTCATTTTATTTGTTCAGTGCTGAGTTCAGGTGTGCCAATAGTACAATGGGTGCTCAATTATCTTTGTTACTTGAGGGTATCTAAGGAAGGAAGTTTAACTAGCTGAGGGGAATAAAAATATTAGTACTTTGGCTTCACAGGTGCACATAATAAAGACCTATATCTACACTCATTCACCTATTAAACTCCAAACCAAGCACTTCTAAATGGTGAAACGTTTTAGAAACACATTTTAGGTTAATTTGGCCACCTGTAACTGAAAGAAATAAAATTGTATTTACCTGAAAATATTGTATATTTAATACTCAAAAATAATTTGAAACAAATCTGTATGTACAAAAAGTACAAACTTTAATTGAATAGTAAATAATTTTTTTAATTTCTATAACTTGTAACCTGTCCATTTGTAAATAATCTGTAATTTGTAAAGTTGTAAATAAATTATAACAGCACTGTTTTATGAATGTTGCCTTCTTGGTAGCAACGCCTTCTAAGATTTAGTTTACCAATAGCTAGAGATTTCTCTCTTTGTCTCCAAGGATAGACTCCAAGCTTCTACTTGTGGAATAAGAACTAATTAATTGCTAATTGACAATTATGACACTAATAATAGCAAAATAGCCTTATGCATTCATTCCCAGCATCAAAAACAGCTTACATACTCCCTTTCCTAAAATCAATAAGGTTTCAAAAATTATGCTATTAGTTTCTCAGCCCAACTAAAGACAGTTCTTGAAATATACAAGAATGATATATTTCCTCAGTTATGTTAAAGAAAATCAGTGTGTCACTAAGTTTATTTTTTAATTTCATGAACTTTAGAGTCAAATAGAGCTATTTGGACATCAAATTATCTCAAGGTTAAAAACAGATTTGTCTTCTAATTTGAAAATACATTTTCACAGAGAATCATTTTATATTTGCCAATGGCCATTCCTGTTTGTCAACATACTGTTCATTCATGTGATTAATGGAAAGGGGGGAAAACTATGTATTTCAATCTAAATACATATATGTGTGTGTGTGTGTGTGTGTGTGTGTGTGTGTGTGTGTATGTATGACACACTCAGGATCAGGGAGTTATCTATGGACTGTGGGATTAAGAAAGGTTTAAGTTTTCTTTTTTTCTGCTTCCTTGTCTTTTCATTGTTTTCTATTTATAAAAAATATTCTATTTCTAAAAAGCAAGTTGTACTCCATAATCAGTTGGCCTTTGTAGAAGGTAGGAGAATGAGCTTTGTTTTATAATAAGAAAATGAGACTGGTTTTCCCCCTGGCAAAAGAGAAAGAGGACATTAGATAGGAAGACATGAAGATGAGGAAAGGGGAGCCCAGTGGAATGCTATGAAGTTTGGAAAAAACAAAATTCCTGATAGATAGATATTAATAGCTAAGGTTCCAATTTAAAGTCATTTGTAATGATGTGATATAGACCCTCCTTTCCTTCCTGTCCTAAAATCAGCTTACGTTTACTACTATTGAAAATAACTGGTTTAAATGGTTGGTTTGTGGACATTGATGAAGAAGCTTAGTTTCCCCTGTGGGTTCATACTTTGTAGAAAAGAAACTTCCATAGAATAAACAGAAATCCTTCTATGGGATGACCTGGAGAATAAAATCTTTTCTATACTCATCTTTATAAATTTGGCAAAACTACCTGGAGGGGATTGAACCTGCCTGGGGTATGGTCAGGAAGGATTCTCTGTTGATGCCTGTTGGATTCTCTGTTGATTCTCTTTTGATCTACAACTTTAATAGATTTGGCAAATTCTACCTTTCTCTCTGTTGAATACAATATGACTTTTCCCCTCAAAATTGCAATATTTTGAAATAAAAAACTTCAGAATATACAATTCAAGGTACTGTCCACAGAAATAACCTGAAGGTCAAAAACATTCAAAATGAAAAATGTTTGAGTTTCATTCACAAAGTGAAACATTTTTCAGTGTCTAAACATAAAAATTAAAAAGACATGTAAGTGTTGACAGTTGACATTTGTTGTGGATAAATGAATTTCATAACATATTTCATTAAATAGTTAATTTACATATTACTGTTAATTACTTATTACTTTAACAAGCAAGAAAAGAGTCAAAGTTAGCCAAAGATAAAATATGTTGAAGTTAGAATTAAAATAATTTTTTCAGTAAAAACTGGAAACTCAAAAATACTAGCATTATTTTTTCAACTAATTTTTGAAATTGTTATTTTGCAGAACCCAAACTTTTGGTCTTCTAATCTGTATGCAGACCTCTGTACAAACACATGTTAAATATCTATGATGAATATAAATAAATAAATATCCATGAAGATAAATGACTTACTTGGCTAATTTTTCAACTATGCCAAAGTCATATCAACCTTAAAATATAAAGAAAAAATTCTCACTCACCAAGAAGGGAATACTTATATGTTATAACCGTCCAGCAAATACCACTTAAGAGCACCTTTGAAACAGATATCCACAAGATGACTGCTAATAAAATTAGAACAAATGGTACAGACTACTAAGAAGTAAAGGTTACAGAAAAAATAAGGTCAAATAAATGAGATTAGTGACCACAACAACGAGTGAGAGGTTGGCTCTGTCTAGACATTCTCTCTCTAATTTTTGTAATTCAGATCAGATCAGTGGCTCAGTCGTGTCCGACTCTTTGCGACCCCATGAATCGCAGCACGCCAGGCTTCCCTGTCCATCACCAACTCCCGGAGTCCACTCAGACTCACGTCCATCAAGTCAGTGATGCCATCCAGCCATCTCATCCTCTGTCATCCCCTTCTCCTCCTGCCCCCAATCCCTCCCAGCATCAGAGTCTTTTCCAATGAGTCAACTCTTCGCATGAGGTGGCCAAAGGACTGGAGTTTCAGCTTTAGCATCATTCCTTCCAAAGAAATCCCAGGGCTGATCTCCTTCAGAATGGACTGGTTGGATCTCCTTGCAGTCCAAGGGACTCTCAAGAGTCTTCTCCAACACCACAGTTCAAAAGCCTCAATTCTTCGGCACTCAGCCTTCTTCACAGTCCAACTCTCACATCCATATATGACCACTGGAAAAACCATAGCCTTGACTAGACGAACCTTTGCTGGGTAAGTTCAAATTTTTAAAACCAAAATAAAATGAGGACAAGATACTATCAGCTTTCTCATTCATGATTACACATGCTTTTAGTTTGCTGGTTGTTTACATGCCCTGTTGTATCTCATTTTTCTCAACTGAAAAAGTGCTGATTTTGTAGCAATGGACAGTATAATCCATTTCAATAAAAACACCAATATATGTTTGCAAATTTAGAGTATACTGCTTCAAGTAACATACAAAAGGCTAACCATGACCAAATTAGTTAAAGCAGGTAGAATGAGGCAAAATGTGTTACATTCATAAATATTGTACTCAGGCTTCAATTTTTAACACCACCTTTAAAACAGAAGTTATAAAAACACAATTTTTTTAAAAGATTATTCCTTTGCATATAATGTAATTTTTAAAATAAATCTCAACATGTTGACTTTATTTAAAATCATTTTAATTATTCTTCCAGTCTTGTGTTTTGTTCATAGAAAATACTGAACAAATAAAATACACTAAAATACACAGGATATAAAGATAAAACAGAGTCTCATTTAAATATTCTAGCTCTCTTCTCAATTAAATTCTGGTGATAGAATCAGAGTTTTGAATTCATTGAAATTTTTAAGGACTCTAAACTGTAAAAATCTGGGTTAAAATACTACTTTCATTAACTTTTCCTGATTTTCATTGGACTTATTAATTACAAAATCCCATCCACATTATACAGCCCCATTTAAAATGTACTTTTTTAGTAAAGATTAGTTCATAGTCCATAATCTACCCAAACTCTATGATACAAAAATCAAAGATGCTCACTCAGCCATCTCAGCTTAAATTTCAAGCAGTGTCTGGCACAGACGGTAGGTATTTGATTTTAAACACATTCATATTTTTTAAAGCCACCTGTTATGCTATTTTCAGGAATGGCAAGCATGATACACTGATAGATTCTACAGCTATTATAATGCAATTGACAGTATAAAATGCAAATTATGGTCTAAACTGGTAAAGAGGGGAATCAATTAGTGCTTAATCTATTTGAAGTTCTTTCTGTGAGTCCCTAAGAATGGAAGACTCCTTCCCCCTGTTGCTCGTTTAATATTAGCATTTCTATGTGGCAGATGGTGACCTTATCCCTGTGCTTCAGCTAAAAAGATTTTTATTAAGGCTAAACAAGTGTGAACGGTGCTAATTTCTTGCAGCAGGCCAACATGAATAAACCTCTAGAATGAGTGTAAATGCCCTGCCTCACCATATGGCTAGGGTTCACATACTGCCAATAGAATGGACTGAAAAGTAGCCAACATGCTTGAATCCTGCCCTGAGTCCGTGTTTCATCATTAGCCACCCAATCAAAGAACAGCTACAGAGGAAGGGAGATCATAATGGATGAGGAACATAATCTGAAGAATTGTTTGGTGGGCCAGGCTCTGAAGAAGGGCCAGCTGTGGGCAGATTCTGAAATATAAAACATTCACCTTTTAGTAACCCTCATCATTCATGATTCTCCCTCATCAATGCCAGCATTCTGGCAATGCTTTTGCCACTTCTTTCTCTATTATCCCCTGACTCTTCCCTTCTAATAATCCAGAGCCCAGTGGTGACTGGTATTAATCATTACTCTGAGCATACCACTATAAACTGTGCCCTCTAAGTGTGAGTTCCAAGCTCTCAAGGGTGTCTCAAACTTAAGAACTGCTATCACTTCCTTTAAAGAACATTTTCACAGACTCCTAGTCTTAATTTATTTTACAAGTTTACTTAAACACATACAAACATAAACCATGTGGAATCTTGGTAAACTTTTAGTCCATAAAGAGTTAAAAATTTTACAAAGTAACATTTTAAAACCTCTACAATTAGTAAATAGTAAATTTTAATTAATCACAGTTTGCTGCTTTGCTGTGATAAATTGCTGGATATTTGAATATGGAATGGTTTCTTCTAGGTTGATTACACTACTACACCTTGGGTGGGGATCTAAGATCTCAGCACTTTGTCTTCCTGGAACCACTGTAAAACAATTTACTCATACAGCCTTGACTTGACATCACTTGGTTTGAAAATAATGTGAATGAGATTCTGTATGTTTAACATCTGGTCATCTCAGTGGTTAATCAGGTTAAGAGAGGGAATTATTTTTATAGATCATCAAAATAAACATTAAAAAATTAAACACTCTCAGGAGTGTTTAAGAGCCACTATTCTAAAGTTTCACCTCTTCTTTCCTCTACCAAAGTATAATTACCATATAAATAAGATTAAATTTAGTGAACTCTTTCCATGTGCCATGCTCTTTATATGTCTTATCTCTGGCAACCCTCCCAACAGTCCTATAAGGAAGCTACTACAATCATTCACATTAAAGATTTAAAAACTAAGGTTATACAATTAGGATACAAATCAAGTTTTAGTGGACCCCAGAGCCTTTTTCTTTAATTACTACAATATGCCTTCTACAACTTGTTCTCAGCTAGTTGTCCAGCGGAAAGGTCCCTACCAGTTAACTCTTCTTAAAAAGCTGACTATCTCTTCTAAGATTTGCATTTCTCTACTTCTTACTGCCCTCAAAGTGAGTGAAGTCGCTCAGTCATGTCCGACTCTTTGCGACCCCATGGATTGTAGCCCACCAGGCTCCTCAGTCTATAGGGTTTTCCAGGCATGAATACTGGAGTGGGTTGCCATTTCTTTCTCCAGGGGATTTTCCTGACCCAGGGATCAAACCCGGGTCTCCCGCATTGTAGGTAGACACTTTACCATCTGAGCTACCAGGGAAGCCCAAAATCCAAGTGAAAGTGAAGTCACTCAGTCATGTCCAACTCTTTGCAACTCCATGGACTATAGCCTACCAGGCTCTGAGGAGCCTCTCAGTCCATGGAATGGGTTGCCATTTCCTTCTCCAGGGGATCTTCCCAACCCAGGGATCGAACCCAGGTCTCCTGCACTGCAGACAGACGTTTTACCGTCTGAGCTACCAGGGAAGCCCTCAAAATGAATAAAAATAAAAGTAAAAATAACAAAAGATTGGTGTGGAGAGGAACAAATCATTCTGTAACAGAGTATATTTCAAATGGAAGATGAATGAAAATAATATAACTATATAGATAGCTACTTATTCTCTAATAGTTCAATCTAACTTTACTAGAGAGCACATAATAGCTGAATCCATTGTAGTTATGTTTTAAATTAATTGTTAGGTATTCCAGGGGTTAGTTGTAATATTTGTTGGATGAAATAAAAAGATAGCATGACCTTATATATTTTGATGATTTAAAGAAAGTTGAAATACTTCATTTATGACATATCTATTTTGTCCTTCTGCAAAATCTTCCATATTAGGCAGATCAAATACAGTACTGTCACAACTCCTTTCTATATATTTCACTCTGCATCTAAAAGTATCTATCCTTTATATTCTCCTCTAAGATTCAACTACTGTTGTACTCAATCTGTATAGACAACAAAATTATAGTCCATTTATTTAAGTATAATGGTTTTCATTCTCATATATCTTCTTCTCACAGTCCATTCATCCACATAAACATTGCCTTTTTTAGATTTAAATTCCAAGGCTGTATAAATTTTGTCAATAAGATATTTCATATCCACAAATAGTGCCATATATCAACAGAAGATTACTGAATACTTTCTGCAACTCTCTCCTTCCTTTTGCTGATAGAAAGAAAAGTGATAGGAAGAGAGGCCCTGAATTCTTCAAATAGTATAACACAAAATCTAACAGAAACATGGCAAAACAAACAAAGCAAAAACAGAAACAAACGTTTTCAAAGGCACTAAAGTGATGAAATAGCTATTTATAAACGTCTTAAATGTGTTCCAACTTTTAAACTGATTAAAGGTTAGAGTCTACAACTTCCTTTTGTCTCAGCCAAAATAATTCCTTTTAACTACATCTAATACATTTCACAAGCAATTTTAACATATCATTTTGATGGACTCAGGCAAATACAGTATATTTTTGATGTTAAAAAAATAACACATTTACTTATGTGTTTGCCCATTAAGTTGGCTTTTCTAAATTCACTAGACACAAGAGGATGATAAAATTCTAGTCAGTGAAGGAAAGCATCAACTCTCTAGGGCACAATACACCTTCCCTAAATGTGTGTCAACTTCAAACACATATAAGGCTTTAGATGTGTTATCAGTCATCAGAGACATCAGGCAAAGCAGATAAGAATGTCTTTCAAGAATTCTTTTTCTAAGGCCTCAAGGGAAGTCTCCTATAATTGATCAACACAAATGTTACATCTTCTGGTTATCTAGGAAGCACAAATGATTCATGTAATGAAGCACTCAAGTGTTTGCTTGCACAGGACTATGGGAAAAAGAAAAATCGGTCAGTTGCAAGAGTAGGAAAGAAATAACTGATATGAAGATTTATTTTTCAGGTTTCCCAAAATTTATAATTGTTATACTGTGATAAATAGCATCATGTGAGCTTTTTAAAAACAGTTTTAAAGAAAGCTTTACTTTTAATTGCATTACCTACAAAAGTTATCTAATTTCCAATTTGCACAATGCAATTTAGGCAGTGAAAGCACATAGTGAAGAAAACGTGCCACTCTTCAATTTTTCTCCTGTGGAATCTGAATTTATTTCACTGACTCAGATGTAACAGTGATATGTGTAAAAGCTTAGTAGGAATATGAAATAGAGGGTAAGGGTCTTGGAACATGATTATCATAGAAATAAGATTTTTAGAACCATAATGCCTTCATAGTATATTATCAGAAAAATCAACAGCAAAATGCAAAGCACAATATTCAAGCCAAATTTCTCATAATAAGTCAAATATTTTAATTGACCAGATAAATCTTTAGGACATTTATTATATTAAAAAAAAATAAGACTAACACTAGGTAAGAAATATGTACTAAAAGTTTCTCCATATTCTGGTCATCATGGTCCTCCTCAAACAGGCATCCCATTTAACACTCTGCATGGCTTAAGAAATAAAGCCCTTGCAGTTTGAAATCTTCATTTCCAGATGATTAGGACATTTCCATTCTAATTGTAAATAAATTTTAAAGGTCCTAATCTCAATTTTTTTAAATTATTTATTCAGTCAACTAGATTATTTTAAATGAACAGTCCAACAGTAACACTGAACTCAGTTCCAAATAATCACAGATCTTTTGGGGGTGCACTGATGCAGCAAAGATGGTTTTGCTTCTTTTTCACTATGCCCTCATGTCAAACCCACTCTGCAACCACCTTTTCTGCAAACACCCCATTCAGGATTCATTAGTAGGACAACGTAGGGAAGAGGAGTCATTGAAAGAACTGGACTATTAGCCATTTAGCTGATAAGTAAAAAAGAGTTCTGTGATGACCTAGAGGGGTGGAATGGTGGGGGGTGGAGAAATTCAAGAGGGAGGGGCTATATTTTTACATATATCAGATTCACATTGTTGTACGACAAAAGGAAACAAAACAATGCAAAGCAATTATATTCCAATAAAAACAAACAAACTAAAAAAGCTAGACAGCAAGGTTTGGTTGTTTTGTTTCAGTTGTCAAACAGTGGGAGTATATGTAGCCCAATATTCCTACAAAATTGTATATAAGTTTAATCTGTTCTGTGGGAGAGGGAGAGGGTGGGAAGATTTGGGAGAGTGACATTGAAACATGTAGAATATCATGTAAGAAACGAGTTGCCAGTCCAGGTTCGATGCACGATACTGGATGCTTGGGGCTGGTGCACTGGGACGACCCAGAGGGATGGTATGGGGAGGGAGGAGGGAGGAGGGTTCAGGATGGGGAACACATGTATGCCTGTGGCGGATTCATTTTGATATTTGGCAAAACTAATACAATTATGTAAAGTTTAAAAATAAAATAAAATTTAAAAGAAAAAAAAATAAAAGCTCTGAGAACCACAAAAAAAAAAAAAAAGTTTAATCTGTAATACGGAAAAACAAGGCAACATGAGAAAGGCAACATCTGCTGCTTACTTTTCTATGCCTTCCATTTAGTGATCGATCACATCTATTCCTCAAAGCTATGAATGTAAGTGCTTTCTTTCCTTTATGACAGAGCAGACAAATAAAATGTACTACAAACCTAAGGGCATTCAGTAGGTTGGAAATACGGGCAGAAAAAAAAAAAAAAGAATCACAACTAGTAACAGAACCAAATGATTTAGTTGTTATTTGTTTCTGAAACAAAAATATAAGCTATCTCAAAGATGGGAAGTAGAGTATACCAAAACCAGTCACTGAAATCTTTTTAGTTCAGTTCTAATTCCGGTTTTGTTTGCTGAAAGAAATGTATAGTGCCAGACGAACCAGAGTGCTATCTATGTTGCTCAAAAATAAAGAAGCATTCTAATTGTTTACCAAATCCATGTTGTGGGTAGGGAAACAGGAATACAGAAAAACTGGGGTGCTACTTGTCTAAAAACCTGAAAATTCCTAAAAGAAGCAGTGAGTAAATGAAACCTCAAAGCTGGAATAAATTATTTAATCCACTTTTCTGAGGTAGTATATCAAATTCTTAATTAAACACGTTTTTTTTTTTTTTATTAAAAAATTTAATTGTTTTTTGTCTGCCTCAAACTCGTTTTTAAAAGTTCTGTTTAATTATAGGACTGAAGTTTCAGAAATAAAACCAAGAAAATCTGTTGTAAAAAATCATGCAGAAATGAAAGAACTTCCTTAAAATGGGCTGAATAAACACAAGATATGATCAATTAGAGGCAGTTTCAATTTTAGTTATTAAACCTCTTTCTCTTTCTCTTCCCTCCTCACATCTATTCTGAAATTTCTATTAAACTAAAAAATTGAAAATGAATACAATTTGTTGCTTTCCATTTTGAATATATAACATTTCTTATCTTGAAATGAATATCAATCTTTAAAATTAGCAATCAAAGAACTTTGAAAGCAGACAGTGCAACAAACTGCATAATGATTTAAAATCACTAGAAGGAAAAGCTGCCAATCAGCTAATTGTAATTATGTATTGTGCCTGCTCAAAAAGAACCTGAAATGGAAACTGTTTCTTATTCACACACTTAAAATAAATTTTGGTCTGCACAAACTTCATGAATTTTGAATAGACTTTAAGCCATACATTTTGTCAGTCAAGCTATAGGAGACTTTCCTGTTTTAAAGGAAAAAAACAAAATAAAACAAAAAACAGTAGCTTTACATTTCTGTAAATATGTTACAGATGCATTTATTTTAAATGCACGTATTCAGTATGGAAAATCTGTGATGTGTCTCTAAGGACTCTATACTGAATACTGAAGTCAAAATAAATAACCCTGGATATTTTGAAAACTACCAGAACAAAATCTTCAGTATCAATATTTCCAAACAGTATTGTATCTCTATAGCAAAAACAAATTAAAACAATAAAGCACAAAGGAAAGGATGTCTTTGAAAAGGCAATTTTGGGTGCTAAAATTTCCAAAAGGAGAGCTATTCCTAAGGAGAAGACTTAGGAAAAATCTAGATTACAGTAAAAAAAAAAAAAAAAGATATTAATAAAGAGCAATTACCATTGCTATATGGAAAACATATCCTGTAACTAATAATCTAGGATAAATAACAATAAATATGTTTAGCAATATAAACCAAATATCTAAGTATCTTCAGAGAAAACTATATTTCAAATGTTGTATGATAATAGGGAAATATTCTTTATTGGAAAAAAATATCTTTATAGACACTATGATTCTGTATGGATGTGAAAGTTGGACCATAAAGAAGGCTGAGTGCCGAAGAATTGATGCTTTTGAACTGTGATGTTGGAGAAGACTCTTGAGAGTCCTTTCAATTGCAAGGAAATCAGACCAGTCAATCCTAAAGGAAACTAACCCTGAATATTCATTGGAAAGACTGTTGCTGAAGCTCCAATACTTTGGCCACCTGATGCAAAGAGCTGACTCAGTGGAAAGACCCTGATGCTGGGAAAGATGGAGGGTGGGAGGAGAAGGGGACAACAGAGGACTAGATGGTTGGATGGCCTCACCAACTCAATGGACATGAGTTTGAGCAAGTTCCAGAAGATGAAGGACAGGAAAATCTGGTGTGCTGCAGTCCATGGTGTCACAAAGAGTTGGACACAACTGAGTAAGTGAACAACAACAATTGATTCATATGGAACACATAGCTAAACTTGAATGCTTACAATATTGGCCTCTTTTCTGCTCATGTATATACAAAATAAACTAAATTTGTATTATTAATGAAAAAGAAACATACTAAGTAAAAAGAATTTCTCTCAAATTAATACAAAACTAAATAAAGCAAACAAACAAAATATAACAAAACTAGAAACAAAGTCACAGGTACAGATAACAAACTAGTGGTTACCAGAGGGGAGAGGACTAGAAAAGGGCCAGAATAGGTGAAGAGGATTAAGAGGTTAAAAATTACTAGGTACAAAATAAAGAATTTACAAGGATGTTTATGTACACCACAGGGATATAGCCAAAACTTGTATAATTTCATATTAAAAAAATCAAATCACTGTTGTACACCTGAAACTAATATAACATTGTAAGTCAACTACATTGTTGCTGTTTAACTGCTAAAGTCTTGTCTGACTCTTTGCAAACCCATGAACTGTAGCCCACCAGGTTCTTCTGTCCATGGAATTCTCCAGGCAAGAATACTGGAGTGGGTAGCCATTCCCTTCTTAAGGGGATCTTCCCAGTCCAGGGATCCAATCCAGGTGTCCTTAACTGCATGTGGATTCTTTACCATCTGAGCCACCAGGGAAGCTATGAGTTAACTATACATCAATTTAAAAAAAAAAAAAAAACCCACAGATATGCTATGCTTGAATTACATTAGCGACTTTAAAATTTTAATGATCTTTAAGCTATCGAGTTAATAAATTAAGAACTAAATACTTTCAAGAAAGATATCACTTCTCAATAACTTTAAGACAGAAATCTCAATGCCAACTTCAATTTTAGAAAGAGGCATAGAGACTTAAAATTCAAAACATCTCAGTTTCATATATACTACTCTTTATACTATTTAAAGTCATTGTTGTGATTGGTATTTAGCTGTAAGATATGTTTACCACTATATATCTAAGTTGTTGTATGACAGTAATCAAAATAATTAGCTGAAAGAATCTAAAGGTCTATTTTAACATAGTCGTGTAAAAGTCATAGACATCAAATCATTATGAAATTATCAGGCTACTAGGGCCATAGTAAAATCAGGTGACCATTCACATTAAGTCATTAAGTTTTCATGCTTATTTTTATTTATTTATTTATTTGGCTGCATCAACTGCATTGAGTCTTAGTTGCAGCATGCAGGCTTTTTTTTTTTTTTTTCAGTTGTGGCATGAGGTCTCCTTAGCTGTAGAATGCAGAATCTTTAGTTGCAGCATGGGAATTCTTAGTTAAGGCACGTTAGATCTAGTTCCTTGACCAGGATCGAACCCAGATACGCTGAATTAGAAGAACCAAATTTCAGCCAAGGGAACCACTGAGGTTTGAACTCTGGTTTGAGATTTGAACTCTGGACTGATGTCCAGTCCAGGCCTGTTTCCAGTGCACATGCAAACAGGACATGCTGGTTATACGATAGAAGAAAGTGAAAATATGGGACTGATACAGCCATGTCTTTGTGCAATGAAAAGAAACCAGTTGCATCCTTGTACTTAGTTATTCTGTTGTGTCTGACTTTTTGCCGCCCATGGACTATAGCCTGCCAGGCTCCTCTGTCCATGGGGATTCTCCAGGCAAGGATACTGGAGTGGGTTGCCATGCCCTCCCTCCATGGAACCTTTCCAACCCAGGGATTAAACCCAGCTCTCCCACATTGCAGGCAGATTCTTTACTATCTGAGCCACCAGGGAAGCCCTCGGCTATCACTTTGCATTATGATATAAAAAGAATACACCCAAAGATAGCATTTATATTTGAGTTTTGGTAGTCAAATTAATAATTTCTTCCCAAAAGCATACCGGTCTTGATAACATCATGGTTGTGCTATAGATCATGCAAACCACTAAATGTGTTCACCTCTATAAAATTCCTGATAGAAAAAGATGTTGAATATTGGCTATTGTCGTTTAATAAAAAAAGTTGAGAAGTTGTTGTTTTCTTCCTATTTTTCTTGTACAGTCTAGTATCACTGTGCAGGAGTGTAGTGAATAGGGAATCTACTCTTTCTCTGAAATTGATTACTAAATTCACAGACTGAGAACAGACTCACTGAGTCTGAAGACAATGACCTTCCTGAATGTCTTTTTTTTTAATATGAATGTGGTTTTATTACTTTCTTTGGCTGTGTTAGGACCTCATTGCTGCAAGCAAGCTAATCTCTTGTTGTGCTGTGTGGGCTTCTCATTGCAATGGCTTCTCTTGTTGTGGCACGTGGGCTCAGTATTTGTGGCTCCCAGGCTCTTGAACACAGGCTCAACTGCACAGGCTTAGTTGCTCCAAGGCATGTGAGATCTTCCTGCACCAAACCTGCACATGGGATCAAACCCATGTCCCCTGCATTGACAGGCAGATTCTTTACCAGTGAGCCATCAGGGAAGTCCTTCTTGCAGGTCTTGAACCCATCTTTCTATTCCCCTACTCTTTCTCCCTCCTTAGGATACATAAGAAGAGCAGTTGGGAAGAAAGGAGGTTTTCATAATCAACATGATGAAAGGGCTTCTGAAAAAAGGGAGAATTCCCCTTTCAAAGCAAGTGCTTATATGTGTGAGGGCTATTTTAAACAGAATGACACCTAACAAAAGAAGGCTCCTCCAAGAAGTAAAATTGGTATTTTTCAGTTTAGTTCAGTCCAGTCACACAGTCCTGTCCGACTCTTTGCGACCCCATGGACTGAAGCATGCCAGGACTCTCTGTCCATCGACAACTCCCAGAGTTAACTCAAACTCATGTCCATTGAGTTGGTGATGCCATCCAACCATCTCACCCTCTGTCGTCCCCTTCTAATCCCACCTTCAATCTTTCCCAGCATCAGTTCAGTTCAGTTCAGTCGCTCAGTCATGTCCAACTCTGCAACCCCATGGACTGCAACACACCAGGCCTCCCTGCCCATCACTAACACCCAGAGTTTACCCAAACTCATGTCCATTGAGTCAGTGATGCCATCCAACCATCTCATCCTCTGTCGTCCCTTTCTCCTCCTGCCCCCAATCCCTCCCAGCATCAGGGTCATTTCAAATGAGTCAGCTCTTCGCATCAGGTGGCCAAAGTATTGGAGTTTCAGCTTCAACATCAGCCCTTCCAATGAACATTAAGGGCTGATCTATAGGGTGGACTGGTTGGAGCTCCCTGCAGTCCAAGGAAGTCTTCTCCAACACCACAGTTCAAAAGCATCAATTCTTTAGTACTCAGCTTTCTTTATAGTACAACTCTCACATCCATACATGACTACTGGAAAAACCTAGCTTTGACTAGACAGACCTTTATTGGCAAAGTAAGGTCTCTGCTTTTTAATGCTGTCCAGGTTGCTCATAACTTTTCTTCCAAGGAGCAAGCATCTTTTAATTTCATGGCTACAGTCACCATCTGCAGTGATTTTGAAGCCCCCAAAAATAAAGTCAGACACTGTTTCCACTGTTTCCCCATCTATTTGCCATGAAGTGATCAGACCAACTGCCATGATCTTAGCTCTCTGAATGAATTTTAAGCCAACTTCTTCACTCTCCTCTTTCACTTTCATCAAGAGGCTCTTTAGTTCTTCTTCACTTTCTGCCATAAGGGTGGTGTCATCTACATATCTGAGGTTATTGATATTTCTCCTGGAAATCTTGATTCCAGCTTGTGCTTCACATTCAGCCCATGTTTCTCATGATGTACTCTGCATATAAGTTAAATAAGCAGGGTGACAATATACAGCCTTGATGTACTCCTTTCCCTATTTGAAACCAGTCTGTTTTTCCATGTCCAGTTCTAATTGTTGCTTCCTGACCTGCATACAAATTTCTCAAGAGGCAGGTCAGGTGGTCTTGTATTCTCATCTCTTGAAGAATTTCCCATAGTTTGTTGTGATCCACACAGTCAAAGGCTTTGGCACAGTCAATAAAGCAGAAGTAGATGTTTTTCTGGAACTTTCTTGCTTTTTCAATGATCCAACAGATGTTGGCAATTTGATCTCTGGTTCCTCTGCCTTTTCTAAATCCAGCTTGAACATCTACAAGTTCACAGTTCACATACTGTTGAAGCATGGCTTAGAGAATTTTGAGTATTACTTTGCAAGCGTGTGAGATAAGTGCAATTGTGTGGTAGTTTGAGCATTCTTTGGCATTGCCTTTCTTTGGGATTGGAATGAAAACAGACTTTTTTCAGTCCTGTGGTCACTGCTGAGTTTTCCAAATTTGCTGGCATATTGAGTGCAGCACTTTCACAGCATCATCTTTTAGGATTTGTAAGAGCTCAACTGGAATTCCATCACCTCCACTGGCTTTGTTCATAGTAATGCTTCCTAAAGCCCACTTGACTTCACATTCCAGGATGTCTGGCTGTAGGTGAGTGATCACACCATCGTGATTATCCGGGTCATGATCTTTTTTAGTCTGCTTGGACAACAAACTTCCTGATTGTTCCCATATATAACAGAGCAAGGAAAAGAGACATAGAAAGAGATGACAGAGCAAAGAGAGAGGGGCTAGAGTAAAGCAGTTCCCAATCCACCCACTGTCCTGCAGACATGTAGGAGTGTCCCTCAGGTCAGGAGAAAAGAGCCGAATTCAAGTCATTTTGCTGATACTCTACTCAAGAGAGTTATCCACCAGTAAGGGGACCCTAGAAACAAGCTGCTGTACTGCTGAGACAGAGCTAACATGGGAAAGTGGAAGAAGTAAAGCCTCCCTTGCTAAGGGCCTGTCCAGTGGGAAGGCTCCCCTGAGCCTCTAAAGAACTTGAGTGTGGACCGGCCACACAGAGGGCATGAGCACCCAGCTAGTGTTAGCCCTAGAATCACTGATCATCGATCAAAAAACAAGAACAGCAGTGACCTAAGAACACACGTATACCTGTGGCGGATTCATTTTGATATTTGGCAAAACTAATACAATTTTGTAAAGTTTAAAAATAAAATAAAATTTTTTAAAAAAGAGAGTATTCATCATTTTGCCTCTTGATCCTTTGAAGCCTGGAGGAGCCAGATCCTAAAGAGAAGTGTCTAGAAGCAAACTATACTCTCAGTAACTGTGCTACTCCAAGAAACCATGAGCCTCCTCAAGTGTGCAGCTGGAAGATGGCACAGGATAAAATGAAAGTGACTATTAAACTGGATGGACTTTAAGGAATTAAAATGACTGGAAAGTTGTAGAATCTATTCAAGCTATTAGTAAAGGATGGAAAGTGAACACAATACTGAATGGTTAAAACAAGAGCATTCTAGGTTTTATATCCCACCATGTACTGAATTCAGAGATGCTGAACCTGCTTTTATAAATGTGTAACTCATTGGTTTTTATTATATATCAATCACATCAGTTCTTCACCAGTAATAACAGAAATTATGTTTGGACAGTCTATTAAGATAAATGGGCCTAGTGAATTTACATCTTCTAGAAAGAAAAAAAAATAAGTGATATTGTCTATTTTAAGTAATTTCCTTGGCTGGCTTGGGTCTTGCATTAAGGAGTGTGAGGAAGATAGTTGTCCTGTCTTGCATGCCAGTAACAGTTTTCCCTTTTTTTCATTTTCACATTATTTCAATCTTATAAAAATGATAAATAGCATCCCATGTGTTAAAATAGGGTAGGTCATGGATCAAGAAATCTGAAATCTTAAGTTCCAACAGTCTTGACTAAACCTCATTTTCTCCAGTATGGGATTACAACCATAGAATGTGCTAGTTGGTGGGTGATCAGAGAACAGATGGTAAACTTCTCACTCGTGGTAAGATCTACTTTTCAACACTTCTGAAACTGGGCTATCCAAATTCTATTTAAATATTTCCAGTTATTGCCTTCCAATGGCATCACTGTGACTGGAGCAGTCCTCTGGCATACTCACTCCTCACCCCATGGTCTGCATTTCACTGTTGTTCAACTAGAGGAATGTAAGTGATTTGTGTAGGGAGGGGGAGGTAGAGAGAAGGAGCAAGTGAGGAAAGATGGGTTTATTATATACAGCACCTTAGTACATATGAAGGTTTCCTCTCCATGAACTTGAAAGAGCATATTACAGTTTGCTGGATTATTATGGTTCAAAGACATCTCCTTGAACCTATCTGCAAAAGGTCTCCACCTTGTCCATTTCCCGTTCCATTACATTGGCAACAGGAAGGGCAGTTGTACAGAGAAACATGTCCTATTACCTGTTCAAAAAGGAATGGGTTTTCACACTTGTTTCCAAAGCAAACTAAAAACCACAAGAGGTATCCATCCACCATTTAAAAGATTTTTTTGTCTAGAACATTTTCAACAATTTTTAAAATTAATTTTTTTTAATTTATTTATGGCTCTGCTTGGTATTCATTGCTGCACGGTCTTCTCCCTAGTTGAGGTGAGCGGGGGCTACTCTACTGCAATGCTCTGGCTTATTATTGTGGTGGCTTCTCTCATAGTGGAGCATGGGCTCTGGGGCACACGGGCTTTGGTAGTTGCAACACATGGGCTCAGTAGTTGCGGCTTCTGGGCTCTAGGACATGGGCTCAATAGTTATGGCACATGTGGGATCGTCCTGGATCAGGGATCCAACCCATGTCTCCTGCATTGCTAGGCAGATTCTTTACCACTGAACCACCAGAGAAGCACAACATTTTTAAAAAATTTATATATGCCAAAATCTGCCTAGAATTTCCATTGTACTTCACATGAATAGCAACTGAAATTCTTGGTCCAAGTAAAGCATACTATAAAAAGGTATGGAGTAAAAAGACTATAAAAAGTTATCTGGAATTAGAACTCAGAGTTGTATCTGATCTAGTCCTCCAGTATAAACAGAAATTTTTAAATTGACTATATTCATGAAAAGTTAAGCTTTAGTAGAGGAAGAGAAAGTGAATCTGAACTAAAGGAAGGAATGTAGAAAAAATGAGAAAGGATTATGGGAGCAGCACATACTGGGGACCATATAAGAAATAATAATCTAGATTACTTTTCACTACAGAGGGTTCCTATGTATATTCAGTATGTAAACTAATAGCCTGATGTTTATATGTTTACATTTTACTTTGTTGCTGAACTTGAATGATACATAAAGGAACAGAGAGTTAGACATTTTTAATAATTTTTACATTTATTTGTTTTTATTTATATTTTTATTTGGCTGCACCAGGTCTTAGTTGCAGCACTTGAAATCATCCGTCTTCCTTGCCGCATGTGGGATCTAGTTCCCTACCAGGGATTGATCCTGGGCCCCTGCATTTGGGAGTGCGGAGTCTTAGCCACTGGACCACCAGGGACGTCTCAGGAGACAGACATTTTTAAATGTTATCATTCAGGGTAAAAATGTTTCCTTGGCAGTGTCCTTCCTGCCATCCAGAGGAATTCCCCTGCCCCTTTCCCACTATACCAGGTAAGGTCAATATTAGGTAATGGGAGTGAGAACCCTGACTTTGTCAACTAGTAAAATAAGGATGAAAGACTCTAGCTTGCCCAACTCTACATATGAATCATTGTGCATTTTACCAGGCTCTTCAGAGGCACTGAAAACCTTGTCTCTGATCCAAACCTTGAAAGCTTTTTATCTTTTATAAAATTTTTGATTATGTTAATAAAACACAATCCATAATTGGCCCATCTATGCTATTTTAGCATCTGGCAGTTTTACAAACTTGACTAAAAATACATGTGTAAAGCCCACTGCTGTATAATTAAATGAAACTTTGGCTTTATTCAAACATGTAAATGAATTCTTGGCTTCTTCTCTTATACACTTTTAAATTATTTATATGTATTCCCCATCCATAGCATTTTCTCTGGTCCAGAAACAATTCAATTTTAACAAATTTCCAATTTGTTTAAAATTTTACAGTAAAAAATGACTTTATACAATAAAAGCACATTTCTATTGCTGGAAAAGGGTATAAAATACATCTCGTGATATGCAACTTGCCAGATCAGAAGTGAATGAACAGACATTTCATTTTCTTGCATTATCTAACACAAGTAGTGTGTATGTATAGTATAGCAAGTGCTCAGATCAAATCTCAAAAGAAAGGAAATTATTTTTATACGTTATATAAAAGCAATTAATGCTTTTAAAAGCACCTTTACATTTCATCCATCTTTTAAATTCTAATCAGTTAATAAGTAAATCTTTCCAATTGCATAGTCAACAGCAAGTAGCCAACAGTGAACATTTCTAGATTTCACCTTCATCATCTGCAAGGGTTTTCTTCTAAACATTCTGAAAGCACACTCACTCTTTCAGAGTTTTTGCAGTTGCCTAAAATAGTTTATGCCTCCTTTGTTCTCCATAAAGTTTGACATCTTGAGTTATATTTTCAAAAATGTACAAATGAAAGATGATATACATGGCATGATAAGTTGAGCTGATGATGCGGATTTTATTTTTTAAATATTAATATTTCAAAGTAACCAACAAAGATGTTTCTACTAACGCTAAATGGTTTTATTTATGCAGAAACTTCTACTAATTGTAAAGTCAATGGATGCTACAACCTGCAGCACACAAAGAACTTCCTATTAAATTTTGGTTATTTTTAGGGTTGTTCAACTCACTGAAATGCTACTAATAATAATAGCATGCTGATATTAATCAAGTTATAAAAATATAGTACAAATTGCACATTAGCTGTTTTCCTTTTATGCAAAAGTAAATAAAATAGAAGCATAATAATCAATATTGTATTAAATCTGATACATTTATGAAGTACAACTGTGCTTCTCTGAGGTAAACAAAATACATTTAATAACAGGTCAATTTAATTTCAATGAATAGATGAAGTTTGAAGAGCTTTCAAGGTGATGAAACCATGACCCAGAAAGACATAATTTGACAAATTAAGAACACTGGCAATGACAGAAGCAAATATTTTGGAAACAACTGAATAAGTGTGAACCATAACAACAGAGAGTGTCAATGACAACAACATTGATTGGAGGCCAAGATTTAAATAAAACCTGTCTTTGATTTATAGTTGTTGTTCTTATTTTTGAGTTCATTTGGGAAGATGATCTGACCTCATGCTTTTAGATATCGTCTCCCTCTAGTCAAAACAGCACTCAGCCTCCATAAGACTTGAATTAATCTCATCTTTTTCTCCAAATTGAGGACAATTTTCTTGCTGAGAAACGTTGCTAAATACTTGACCTGACTGGAATCTTAATATGTCTGAATTTCTTTGATTTAAATAACCCAAGTATCTGGCTTGATATTCCTCAGTTATAGGAGGGATATTTTTCTTATCCCAAAGGTTTTAGGACAGTTTCCTCTGTGGTGGTCTGAGTGATCCTGGGCCTCCTATCTCAATTGTACTTGTAGCTAATCAGAAGTGGAGAGCCCTGAATCCCACTGCAGAACTACTAGGTCAGATTCTCTAAATCTGAAGTTTGAAAATATACTTTTACAATAAGTTCTCCAAGAAAATCCAAGATCCATTGTTCTCAGACATCAACTCCTTGACCATTATGCATTTCAGGACAATAAAAATGCTATAGGTAATGAAACAGTGGAGAAAGAATTTAAGAGTCTTGCTATCAAAATTGGCTTACAAAAAGCTAATGATCTAACATCCCTACATATCCCATCTCTGCCAGGTGTCCACCCTTTAAAAGACCTATGCTGTTCTACCTTGAAGAAGTCACCAAAAACTATTTTTTCCAAAAGGGTGTGGTAAAAATTTTTAATACAGTTCGATGCAATTGCCTTTAACTACAGGCAAGGTTTATATCTGTTTCACTGACACTATCTCCTGCCTAAGAAAAAAAAAACACAAAAAAATGTCTGAAATCTGGAGCACTAAATTGCATCGTTTTCTTCATCGGGCTTCATGCATCCATCCCTGTACTGCATATGACCTACTAAACTCCACCACTGCTGAGGACACTCACCTTCTCTCTAGGCTGACCTGATCTTGTGTAGGATATCTCTTCTTCCTGAGAGTCTGCTTTCTGCCTGCTGTCTTCCTTGCCAGCTTCCAAACTGGTGCTGGTGCTCTGTCCATGCGTGCTCCTTTGCTAATCCTATCCACAGACACCTCACCTAAGTAGATTCCCAGTAAAAAAAAAAAAAAAAAATAGAAACACCCTCACAAAAAAATGAGCGGGTAATATAATAATCTTGTGAAACATTGTGTACCATCTAGCTTACCTCCTCTGAGAGATGTACTCTACACATTAATGCTTTGAAGGAGATGAGAATTCTTACATCAAGGAAAAGTCATAATCCAATTCAGTATCCCAGATGAGCCTTTTTTTAGACTAACACAGCCATATTCAGTGGGATTACTGCTCCTCAGAACCAACCTTAGAAAATACTGTTCTCTACATATGTTGGAGTCTCTTTGCCTTGTGCCCATAACCTGACTCCATCTGTACGGTGAGGGCTAGAATCCTAAAGTCCTTGAATGGAGGCAAATTCATGGAGGTACCTATAAGAACCTTCCTATCTTATGTGTATGTGAAGTGGTTCCCTGAGAAAGAGATATGGAATTTTAAACCATTATCTCAAAAATTATTTTAAGAACTACTCCAAAAGGCCAGGTATATATTTCCAGTGGAAACTGAGTTTTCTAGTTTGATATAAAGATAAGCAATGTCAACATGAAATACAATTTACATTCTTCTAATTTCATTCTGATTCCAACCATTATAACTGGCATCAAGACAGTCTACAGTTCTTAATTAGGAAAACCAAATGACTTTTTTCCATCACATATTTTTTTTTAATTTGCATTTATTCATTTGTACTGGGTCTTAATTGCAGCATGTAGGATCTTCAATCTTTGCTGTGGCATGCAGGATCTTTAGTTGTGGCAAGTGGGATCTAGTTCCCCAGCCAGGGAATGAACCTGGGTCCCATGCATTGGCAGCACAAAAGTCTTAGCCACCAGGGAAGTTCTACAAATTTCTTTAAAGAGATAGCTTCTTTTAACCATCTTTAAAGACAAATTTCTTTTAACCATCACAGACATAAAAAGGTATTTATCAAGTAATACTGTGATCAACAAATACCAAACAAAAATATTCAGAAATAGATTATGGCTTCTTTTTCTAAAATTCATACACTTTATGTGACTTCTGTGGAGAAGGCAATGGCACCCCACTCCAGTACTCTTGCCTGGAAAATCCTATGGACGGAGGAGCCTGGTAGGCTGGAGTCCATGGGGTCGCTAAGAGTCAGACACGACTGAGTGACTTCACTTTCACTTTTCACTTTCATGCACTGGAGAAGGAAATGGCAACCCACTCCAGTGTTCTTGCCTGGAGAATCCCAGGGACAGGGAAGCCTAGTGGGCTGCCGTCTATGGGGTCACACAGAGTCGGACACGACTGAAGAGACTTAGCATGTGACTTCTTACAGATTGTGGAGACTTTGTCTCTAAAACATTGCTTTTAAAATGTCATTATTTAAATTATTAAATTATGTTAAAAGAATAGTCATTGAAAGGATTTGTCATATTGCTCTACTTCATTCAAATTTCAAACAAAATATTTTGATAGCTATTTTCCCAAAAAGATAAATGTCTGAAATATTTAAAACACCCAACTGCTAATCTATGGTGTTTTAGGGCATCAATAAAAAAGAAGGTATTTGCTTATTTTAACACAATAATCTTCAACATTATTCAACTCTTCAACTCTTGCTTATGTAAGAGAGTCCTTTCCTTAGTTAACCCAGGTGTTCCAAGTTGCTAGACATCTTCTTCCCCCTAGGACCCACTTATCAGTTCTCCCGGCCCATCCTCACCTTTCACTGACCATGTCCCCCACGGTTGTGGGAATCACTGTGGGATGTATGCTGGGCTGTTAAATCAGGGACAAATGTTAACTATCCCCTTGGGCAGAAGCCCAGTCCAATCCCTGACCCTGCTCCTCTGCACTAACCCCTTGCTTCTCCATTCTGCACTCACCTGGGCTATACTAGCTAACTTCCTCATAACAAATTCCTTAAAAACACAGAAAGGTGGATGCACCTAATTGCAGAGCAGGAACAAAGATGCAGATGTAGAGAACAGACTTGTGGACACAGTGAGGAAAGGAGGGGGTGGGATGAATTCAGAGAGTAGCATTGCCATATATACACTACCATATGTAAAACAGATAGTGCAGAGTTGCTGTATAACACAGGGAGCTCAACCCAGCATTCTGTGATGACACAGAAGAGAGGGATGGGGGAATTGTGGGAGGGAGGCTCATGAAGGAGGGGTTATAGATAGTTACGACTGATTCGCATTGCTGTATGGCAGAAACCCATACAACACTGTAAAGCGATTATCCTCTAATTAAAAAAAAAAAAACTCTGGCAAGGGCCTGACTTTAACTCCCCAGAGCACAGACAAAAAGTACACCAGAGTGTAGAATGAGACATTTCTCTAGTCTTTGGGAAATTTCAAATCATAAACAGAGACTGAAATTGGACTGTAGATATTAATGTCCCCAAGCTCTATAGGCTCAGACTCCAACCATTTCCTCAGTCCCAGCTGTCCCAATGATGCACAGACAGGCTAGCCATTCCCCATGTCCCATCCAGTCCCCATTCAAGTCACAAGCCCTTCATCATGACTTTCTTTACCGAAATTCTGGTTTCCTATTCATGGAGAGTTCTGGAAGAGAAAGTCTTTTTTATTTCTTAACAAGAAAGATAATTTCTTAAAGAGATTGTCTTTAATCCATTGTATATTCTTGCCTCCTTTGTCAAAGATAAGGTGTCCATATGTGCATGGATTTATCTCTGGGCTTTCTATTTTGTTCCATTGATCAATATTTCTGTCTTTGTGCCAGTACCATACTGTCTTGATAACTGTGGCTTTGTAATAGAGCCTGAAGTCAGGTAGGTTGATTCCTCCAGTTCCATTCTTCTTTCTCAAGATAGCTTTGGCTATTCGAGGTTTTTTTTATTTCCATACAAATTGTGAAATTATTTGTTCTAGCTCTGTGAAGAATACCGTTGGTAGCTTGATAGGGATTGCATTGAATCTATAAATTGCTTTTTCTCTTTAACAAGTGGTGCTGGGAAAACTGGTCAACCACTTGTAAAAGAATGAAACTAGAACACTTTCTAACACCATACACAAAAATAAACTCAAAATGGATTAAAGATCTCAACATAAGACCAGAAACTATAAAACTCCTAGAGGAGAACATAGGCAAAACACTCTCCGACATACATCACGGCAGGATCCTCTATGACCCACCTCCCAGAATATTGGAAATAAAAGCAAAAATAAACAAATGGGACCTAATTAAACTTAAAAGCTTCTGCACAACAAAGGAAACTATTAGCAAGGTGAAAAGGCAGCCTTCAGAATGGGAGAAAATAATAGCAAATGAAGCAACTGACAAACAACTAATCTCAAAAATATACAAGCAACTCCTACAGCTCAACTCCAGAAAAATAAATGACCCAATCAAAAAATAGGCCAAAGAACTAAATAGACATTTCTCCAAAGAAGACATACAGATGGCTAACAAGCACATGAAAAGATGCTCAACATCACTCATTATCAGAGAAATGCAAATCAAAACCACTATGAGGTACCATTTCACACCAGTCAGAATGGCTGCGATCCAAAAGTCTACAAATAACAAATGCTGGAGAGGGTGTGGAGAAAAGGGAACCCTCTTATACTGTTGGTGGGAATGCAAACTAGTACAGCCACTATGGAGAACAGTGTGGAGATTCCTTAAAAAACTGGAAATAGAACTGCCTTATGATCCAGCAATCCCACTGCTGGGCATACACACTGAGGATACCAGAAGGGAAAGAGACATGTGTACCCCAATGTTCATCGCAGCACTGTTTATAATAGCCAGGACATGGAAACAACCTAGATGCCCATCAGCAGATGAATGGATAAGAAAGCTGTGGTACATATACACAATGGAGTATTACTCAGTCATTAAAAAGAATACATTTGAATCAGTTCTAATGAGATGGATGAAACTGGAGCCTATTATACAGAGTGAAGTAAGCCAGAAAGAAAAACACCAATACAGTATACTAACGCATATATATGGAATTTAGAAAGAGGGTAACAATAACCCTGTGTATGAGACAGCAAAAGAGACACTGATGTATAGATCAGTCTTATGGACTCTGTGGGAGAGGGAGAGGGTGGGGAGATTTGGGAGAATGGCATTGAAACATGTATAATATCATGTATGAAACGACTCGCCAGTCCAGGTTCGATGCACGATACTGGATGCTTGGGGCTGGTGCACTGGGACGACCCAGAGGGAGGGTATGGGGAGGGAGGAGGGAGGAGGGTTCAAGATGGGGAACACAGGTATACCTGTGGCAGATTCATTTCGATATTTGGCAAAACTAATACAATATTGTAAAGTTTAAAAATAAAATAAAATTTAAAAAAAGAAAAAAAAAGAAAGATAATTTCTAATATGCACCTCTACCTACAATTAAAAAAAATTCTAATATCCATTTGTTCCTACAATTTACACAATAAAGCAGAGAAAATTTAATGCTCAAGATCTTGAATATCTCTATTTCAGAAGAGCATTTTGACTTTACTTTTGCCAAAAGAAAAAGCCCAGTGACCTTCTATTCTAAAAACAAAGGGGCATTTTGCCCTCTTAGGTGAATTCAACCTTCTCCTGAGAAATAGAAAATATGCTGTCAACTTCAGAACAACAATTTCTCATGATTCTCTCCAACCAGCCATCAATAAAAAAAAAAATTACTTGGATGCAGTTTCAGATAAAGCACGTTGTCATATCAGAAAAAAGACATTAAATGATGGGCATTGGGATGACTTAGTAGCAATGTATGGTCCTACAAAAATTATACATAACTTCTATACAATGCTAGGCACAAATAATTCTAACTGAACAATATATTAACATTAAACATCCCCAAATATATATTATTAGTATGTCAAGTTTACCTAAGTGAAATTAGGCATAGAAAGGTTACAAGGTTACAAGATTCCCCACTATCACACAGTTAGGAAGTCAGAACTGAGATTCAAAACCAAACAGACTTGAGAAGCAATTTTCAGCCTCTTGAGAATAGCTAGAAATGTCAGGAAACAGAATACTCTAATATGTTGGTTCTGTAGAAAAAGTATTAGAATTTCAAAAGATTTGAGCTTTAGTACTTGCCAAACTAAGTTTTAACTCAGTCCTTTTTTTTTAAGCCCAATTTAACCCAAACTGGTATTATCCCAGTAACCCCTAATGCTAAGTAGTGTTTGGCAACTGATAACTATTAAGATCATTTTCTTCAGCACTGTGGTCAGTAGAAAAATGGCCTCCCAGAGATGTCCATGTTTTAATCCCTGCAACCTGTGAACACATAATGTTTCATTGCAAAAGGGACTTTGTAGACATGATCAACAGTGTGGACCAGGAGATATGGAAGATTATCATGGTCCCCCTGGTGGGCCCATCTAATGACACAGATCCTTAAAAGTTGAGAACTTTACAAGGTTGCATCAGAAAAATGCAATGTGAAGACCTGATCAGCCATTATTGGCTTTGAAGATGGAGGAGGAGACTATGAGACCAGGAATGTGGCAGCATCTAGAATCTGGGAACAGCCACCAGCTGACAGCTTGCAAGTAAGCAGGATACCCCCACAACCACACGAAACAGAATGCTGCCAACAACTGGCATAAGCAGGGGAAACATTAACCCCTAAAACTTTGAAAAGAAATTCAGTCCTGTTGAACCTTCATTTTCATCTGGTGAGACCCATAGCAGACTTCTGACCTACAGAACTGTAAGTTAATATACCATGTCAGTAACAGAAAACTAATATAAGCACCCAGAGACAACATGTGTGAGTCCACATGGCTTCATCTCCAGGATTTAGTAACTGAAAAAATTCACTACCTTTTGCCCTAATTAAAGAATATTTTTTTAAAAAGCTGTCATTTCATCTCTACATTGTGTTATCCAGTTATATTTCCATGCGGTATCATCCTGTTAAATGTCTACAGTAATCCATAGAGTGGGCACCCACACACACTGTTACTAAAAGTACTGCTGTTAAGAACAGTTATATGTTGCCTGTAACTCTCATCATAAAATAAGTACCTACATAAATTGAATTACAGGAGTCAATTTGTTGTGAAATCAAAATTTTTAAAAACTTGACTTTTCTTGGAAGGAAAAAAAAAAACCCAAAAACTGACTTGTCAGAAACGTCCTTTTGCTTTCTCTCAGGCTCCTAAGAACACAAAATTTGATCTTTGAGAACCCATATTTAATACTTTGAGGTATCCTTCCAGAGAATATGAAGGAATTGAATGGTGAAAATTGAAGATTCTCTACATGGAGATAACCCCCTACAGTTCAAAGATTAAATGCTAATTTCTCCAGGATGGTGTTGTATTTAAATAGAGGTATTTACCTCTCTATTTAGATGAATTGGGCCAAAGCGTTAATCTGCTGTTATCATTTTTACTACATCAAAAAAGTAATCCAACTGCAAAGGAATATTCTAGTTTATTTGCAGCAGTTCCTGTCAGTATTAAGAATGCTTGTTGCTACAAATTTGATTTTAAACCGGTGTTACATTATGAATATAATGTTTATTTGGGGATTTATTCTTCTACTCAAAAAGAAAACTTTCAGTTGAGGGCTTACACCTATTCTCTACATTAATATTACCAGAATGTTCTATATAAGCTCTTAGATCTACAAAATGGTTGCTCTAGAGGAATGCCTCTCCTTCTCTGGGCATGTGTCCATGTACAAACAGACCTGAAAGGCCCCAGGGAGAGCACAGTGACACTCTGCTTTGGGCATACAAAGCTGGAGGGAAGTTAGGAAAGGCTTCACAGAGGAAGTGATATTTTAACTATGGTTTTGAAATTGTTACAGCAGCACATCTAGAAAACTGAGAGAGAGAGAGAAGGAAGTGGCAGAAGAAAAAGCAGGGGCAGAATCTGGAGGATGGCAGGAGAGGATAAGAGCAGGCAGTCTGTGATCTCCACACTTCAAAGCAGAACACCCCGCTAAAGTTCAAGAATACAACAGGCAGTCATCAAGGATGCCCTGCAGGAAGCCTCTATATCTGGGGACTTGCTCATTGACCACCAGAAATGGTCCAATATAGTTGAAATTCATAGTTCAATTCACCTGAAATTTCCTGTAAAGTTCCCTTTTTGCATATTTAAGAGCCATCTGTAGGAGTAATCATCAGTATTATGCCCAAATAAGCTATGCCTTTCAAAAAAATGTTTAGTCTCTTTATGAACAGAACTATAATATGAATTTCACTGACAAAGATTAGGAAAGTTATTTCAGTAAGAATATATCATGATGGATTTTCTTAACATGTGTAGTAAATGTATTTGTGACTTCTAAATGGAAGACTAAATGGTTTCTTCCACATCAACAGAAATGATAATATATGGCTATTACTCTTTTTCCTCTTTGGACTGAGTCTCACATGCTTTTAAAATGACAACATTTAAAGGTTCAATTCAATTTAGGTGATCATCAGAAATGTCAGCTGCCTTTCAAAGGACCCTTGAAGTCTGCCAAATTGGGCTAGAAATCATGCATGGATAGTTTTCATTACATGTGAGCTGACAGTTTCTGCTTCTGGTCAAGAAAAATCCATTCCTGCAAAGAAGGTTTATTGGGTGGCTTAGCCCGTGTCCAGGAAGAGCACAGAGGCTCTATTATCAGGCCTCCAACTTTAGAAAAAATAAAAAATGAGAATTGTGACACTTTGTACTTCTGTACTTTTTAAAAATTAGGGTTTGTAATTTCAAAAAAGATTCAGTTTACATTTTTTAACCAATATCAACCATATTCTAGCTTTTCATGAGTAGTTCTCATAGGGAATTGACAAAGACCTACCCCTACCTTTTGTTTAAAGGCTGCCACCACCAGGCTCAACCTAGTTACAGAGCAGAAGTGAGCCAGATTTTACCAAATGATCACCACAGTGGTAGGCATAGAATACAAAGGTCCCGACCCTGATGGAGCTCTGTACCCACACTGCCAAGACCCAGGCCTGTCAGCACTCAGTGAGTGTCAATTACATCAGAGCCTCTCAACTGATGCACAGGGAAGGGGTGCCCTGAAGGAGGCAGGGGCACTGTTAGGCCTGGGCCAGCTATCTCAATCTACCAGCATCCTCATCTTTCCATTTATCCCACTCAGGCATAGGTAATCTGATCATTTTCTGTGTGTTAAAATGGAGAAATATCAGAAACACTGAATTAAATGAATGAAGAGCCCTATCAAGGAACTATCTAGCAAACCAGGCTAAAATGAGACTGATTCACAACTTTTCACAAACATAATTTGAAAGGATACGTCAGCTGCATAATCAAAATATGAACAACATTTATTTTAATGTTAAGATGTTTTGGTGGCTCAGCTGGTAAAGAATTTGCCTGTAATGCAGGAATCCTGGGTTCGATCCCTGCGTTGGGAAGATCCCCTAGAGAAGGGAAAGGCTACCCACTCCAATACTCTGTCCTGGAGAACTACATGGATTGTATAGTCCACAGTTTTGCAGAGTTGGACACGACTGAGTGACTTTCACTTTCACTTTTCACTTCACTAAGATTTTTCTGGAATTTTTCTTAAAAAAATTAAATCTCCTCCCAGAAGGGAAAAATGATAGAGTATAGAACAAAAATAATTAAATCTGATCACTTCAATAATAATCCTTTATATTTAAATAACAGACATCTATATTTTAATTTTTAAAAATATACAGTGTGTTTTTATGGAATACTTATTTTTCATGAAAGGCTTTTAAATGCTGGTTTAAGTGTTTTTGCTTTTTTTTTTTTTTTGCCTTTCAAAATAAATTAATTTCAAGTTCTATCAGTTTCATCATTTAAATAAATGTGCTACAGAAAGGTTTGATGGTTTAAACTTATTGTAAAACACCTTGCTCTCACATTGGGTGTTCTTCACCTTTGCTTTCATTCAGAGTAGTAGCCACAGGATTCTGTGACATCCCAGAAGTTGCTATTTAATCAAGCAAGGAAATTATAATAAATTCTAATTCCAGGTCAGCCTTGTCAAATAGGATAAAACATTCAAAGGAATAACCTTTCATGAAGCACAAAAACCTTAAATGTTAATGTACTTAAAATTCCTCATTCACCAAAAAGGATGAAAGAACCCATTGGAGCATTTAGCAAGTAACTCTAACTAAAATTTGGTTATGTTCAAGAGACCAAAGAGTCTATTCAGAGACCAAAATGAGCATTTATTTCTAGAAATTGAAAGGCAAAATGTTAATTAAGATAGGATTGGCTATGAAAAAAATTAAATATTCTGCAAGAGTAAAATATGGATAGACTATGTTAGCTAATAAAGATTATACACAGATTTGTATATACTGTAGATATAATCTTACATGTATGTATAAACCTCAGAGGATCTAAGTGCCATACTGTTAAGTTATATTTGATACCATCCTACAGGAATTTCCAAAAGCAATTTCTCTATTAAATATGCATTACAGATATCAAGATTTGTTTGTAATCAATAAATGACTCCAAGAAGTACAAATTGATTAACATGTGCTGATGTCTCATCAAGTTGCCCATATACTATTACAATTAACTAGTTTATAATAGTGGTGACATTAAAATTAGGTACACAAGGTAAAAAACAGATATACACACAGAATATAGTCATAAATCCCTGTGCATGGCTTAATTACTGACAATTACATATCTGCAGTTTAATGTTGTTGTTGTTCAGTCACTAAGTTGTGTCCTATTCTTTGTGACCCTGTGGATTGCAGCACGCCAGCCTCCTCTGTACTCCATATACATGTACTCATGTCTCCCAGAGTATGCTCAAACTCATGTCCATTGAGTTAGTGATACCATCCTACCATCTCATCCTCTACACTCCCTTCTCCTCTTGCCCTCAATCTTTCCCAGCATCAGGATCTTTTCCAATGAGTCGCCTCTTTGCATCAGGTGGCCAAAGTACTGGAAATTCAGCTTCAGCATCAGTCCTTCCAATGAATATAAGGGTTGATTTCCTTTAAGATTGACTGGTTCGATTTTTTTGCAGTCTAAAGGAGTCTCAAGAGTATTCTCCAGCACCACAATTTGAAACCATCAATTCTTTGGCATCCAGCCTTCTTTACAATCCAACTCTCACATTCATACACCTTAATAAGCATGTCATTTTACTCACTCATATACTTTGCTTCTCCTAAGCATACATATATAAACAAAACACCAAAGTGTTCCCTTTAGAATTGTTTAGCAGTTAGCTAATCCAACAAATCAGCTAAGCCAAAAGCCACATTTTTATCATAGCTTGCTTCAGTTAGATGATTAAGTTCACTATGTTTTGGGTATTCCCCAAATAATCCAGCAATAATCCTCTAAACTCTGAGCTTGTTCTCTAACATTGTGTTTGTTATATTTATATCTATGAAGTTCATTTTCTTTCTTATCTGATTCAAAGCCCAAAAAATTTAAAAGCTTTTAAGATTTAGATTTAAATATATACATAACCAAAAATAAAGTCTCATACAATAATGCAAAACCCAAGATCTATAAAATAAGAACGACACTAGGTAACTTTTTTGTATTTTTTTGTAATCTGTCACCAGTCGTGTCTGACTCTTTGTGACCTCATGGACTGTATAGTCCATGGAACTCTCCAGGCCAGAATACTGGAGTGGGTAGCCTTTCCCTTCTCTAGGGGACCTTCCCAACCCAGGGATAGAACCCAGGTCCCCCACATTGCAGGTGGATTATTTACCAATTGAGCCACAAGGGAAGCCCAAGAATACTGGAGTAGGTAGCCTATCCCTTCTCCAGCGGATCTTCCCAATCCAGGGGTCGAACCGAGGTCTCCTGCATTGCAGGTGGATTCTTTACCAACTGAGCTATGAGGGATTCTTCTTTCAGTTCAGTCGCTCAGTTGTGTCCAACTCTTTGTGACCCCATGAACTGCAGTACTCCATGCTTCCCTGTCCATCACCAACTCCCAGAGCTTGCTCAAACTCAAGTTCATTGAGTTGGTAATGCCATTCAACCATCTCATCCTCTGTCGTCCCCTTCTCTTCCTACCTTCAATCTTTCCCAGCATCAGGGTCTTTTCAAATGAGTTAGTTCTTTGCATCAGGTGGCCAAAGTATTGGAGCTTGAGCTTCAGCATCAGTCCTTCCAATGAATATTCAGGACTGATCTCCTTTAGGATTGACTGGTTTGATCTCTTTGCTCTCAAGAGTCTTCTCCAACATCACAGTTCAAAAGCATCAATTCTTTGGTGCCCAGCCTTCTTTATGGTCCAACTCTCACATCTATACATGACTACTGGAAAAATCAGAGCTTTGACTATATGGACCTTTGTCAGTAATGTCTCTGTTTTTTAATATGCTGTCTAGGTTGGTCATAGATTTTCTTTAACCTCAATTTTTTTCCAAATTAAGGTTGTATTCACACACAAATGCATGTATTTCACATACCAAATACACATTTGAAGTTGAATTATTATTTGCAATCTCTCAACAAAATTTTGAACATTTACTATGTGCCAAATACGGGTCTAGACACAGTGGATACAATGCTTATTTAAGATAACTGACTTGACTAAACTTAACTCTTCTGCTTATTGGAATTTGATATTCTGAACAACTGTAACTAAGGAGCCTGTATCTCCACTCCCCACACAGCTCCAGTATTAAGTAGCTTCTTGGACAAATAATATTCAGCCTAGGCAAGTTTGAGTATAAATATTTCCACAGGCAATATTCTTCCTCAAATTGAAAATATATCAGTATCTAATTCTGGATTCTACTAAAGCATTTCTGGGTTCTAGGCATTCATGACAGTCTTTTCTATCAGTTCAGGCCATATACAATCAAAAATCATGATGTTAATGAAGATTTCCTTTATTATCTTGTCAAATGCACATGCCCCCTTAAGCATCCCTCTTTTCCTTTTTAAAAATATGCAACTATTCCTGCCAATATTCAACAAGTTAAAAGTATCTAAAGCCCCCAAGACCTACCCTATATTAGAAGTATCTTGTATTCCAGATCAAGTTCATGAACATACCAAATTATCTCCTCTTTCAAATAATGGGAGTGTTTCTTAAGGGTGTGTTCTGTGTCAGGCCCCACACTAACACCCCTTTGGGATATCCTCTCTGATAAATGGCAGCCAGCTCATCTGATAAGCTGAGCTAATGTGTTAGTGGGTCCTACTGGGATAATAGACCACTTTCACAGAAATATGTTACATGCTAATAAAAGCTTCCTGAAGATAATACCTTAATCCAGAGAGATTATTACAGTGGTTGAAACTTCAGATACCAGGGTAAGTCTGCATTTAAAAATCATTTCAGATCCAGAACGGGTTTTCAAGACAGTCCAGTCAAACTCCATTTACAGAAACCCAAAAGCGTTACATGACCTCTTTAAAATCGTATATCTGGTTCCTTGAAACAATCAACATTTAGGTTTCAGTTGTCTTGTGCCCCAGGCTTTAAAGTTTTCATTTCTTAATCCAGGATAAACTACCAGCTATTTAATCAATTATATATTGAGCATATCCTGTGCTTATGGAATTGCAATTCTGATTTTGTTGAATCACATCCAAAATCAGAAATAGTGTAGTACAAGCAGATCACACAAACATAAATTATCCTATTAAGTTATAAATAGCATAATTTCTTTCCTACTAAACCCTTAATATATATACAGGGGACTGCAAGATTAATGTGGGCTTATCATGTTTATATGAAGCTTTCAAATCAAACTATTACCTACCTGTATTATCCAGGCAGGTGGACGACTAAACAAGAATTCAGAAAAATTATTGAGCCCTCAATTTATAAGAATTCCACAAATGTCTATATTCCACTGAAATTAACTTGGGAAGTATAAATTTAACCACAGTTCAGTTCAGTTCAGTTGCTCAGTCACGTTTGACTCTTTGTGACCCCATGGACTGCAGCCCCCAGGCTTCTCTGTACATGCGGATTCTCCAGGCAAGAATACTGGTGTGGGTTGCCATGCTCACCTCCAGTGGGTGTTCCCAATCCCGGGATGGAACCCACACTACATCTTCTGCATTAGGCAGTTAGGTTATTTACCACTAGTGCCACCTGGGAAGCTCCCTAAGAGAGTATAACTAAGCTTAAAACAAACCATTTAATTATTCAGACATCCTTGAACATCCAGTGAGTCCAGTAATTTCAATTTGCAGAAATAATTTTAATTTTAAAATATCAATGCCAATTATCACTGATACCTGCTCACTGATGAACTGACATACCTAGGGCTGCTCCTCCTCCATTTATTAGCTTTCTGTTAGCTTTTTGGACAGCTTCTTTCCTCATTCTGTTTTTATATAGAAGAGGTTCCATGGTTAGAGCTATATCCTAACCTTGGAGTGAATCCTGGACCTCTAATCATATGGAACTGACCACAAATTTAAAATAGCCATAATATTTTTAACTTAAGAAATAAAACCAAAAACAAATGGCTATAAAGACCTTGTGGTAACATGGGGAAATGTGTATAATCTTATGTGAAAAAGCTGAATATAAAATTGCTTATAAAAAATAAATGCATGAAAAAATTGGAAGAAAATAAACTAATTTACTAATAATTATGTTAAGGGGTAAAGTTATAGATGAAGTTTTTTTTCTTTTTTTTGTTTCTATTTTCCAAACTTTCTGTGATACCAATATTTAATTTCTATAATGAAAATGTTTAATCAGAAAAGTATACTAAATTATTAATATATTATTAAAACCAAAATTTCCTTTAGGTTACCTTAAAGTGATCCTTAGGTTACCAATGCATTTTTTGTTTCAAACTTAAACTTTTTATTTTGCATTGGGGTATAAACGATTAACAATGTTGTGGTAGTTTCAGGTGAACAGCAAAGGGACTCAGCCATACATATACATGTATCTATTCTACCCCACACCCTTCCATCCAGGCTGGCACGTAGCACTGAGTAGAGTTCCATGTGCTATACAATAGGTCTATACCGGTTATCCAGTTTGAATACAGCAGTCTGTACATTTTGTACAGAGCATTTTCATTCTGACTTAGCAGTGTCACCATATTATTTTAAGAACAGAGCAATTGTTCACTCTTGTTCACAAGCAGGGAATGAGTTCACACTTTAAAAACATATCTTCTAATTGAAAAAGCTAAAAATAGTTCTGATGATTGTGTGTTGTTGATCTGATTTTGAATTCTAAGGTAGAATAACACTGAATGTCAAAAAAATGTAGATTAATGTCTAAAAATCTTCAGAGCTCACCAAATTTATATCTCCTTGGCTATCATCAAATTCCTCCTTGGCTATCATCAAAAAGACTACAAAGAACAAATGTTGGTGAGGATGTGGAGAAAAGTGAACCCTTGTACACTGTTGGTGGGAATGTAAATTGGTACAGCCACTGTTTTTTTAAGAAACTACGGAGATATTTCAAAAAACTAAAAATAGAACTACCATTAAAACCAGAAATTCCACTCCTGGGTATTAATTTGAAAAGAAAATGAACCACTAATTCAAAAAGATACATGCCACCCCAGTGCTCATAGCAGCATTATTTACAATTGCCAATCCACAAACATACACAGTGGAATACTACACAGCCATTAAAAGAATGAAGTTTTGGCTTTCCCAACAACATGGATGGACTTAGAGGGAGAGGGTAAATAAGTCAGACAGAGAAAAACAAATATTGTATGACATCACTCATATGCGGAATCCAAAAATTAAAACTAGTGAATACAACATAAAAGGAACAGACTCACAAATACAGAAAACAAACAAGTAGTACCAGTAGGAAGAGAGAGGGAGGGAGGGCCAAGTTACGGGTAGAGGATTAAGAGGTACAAACTATTATGTATAAAATAAATAAGCTACAAAGATATACAGTGCAACACAGGGAATACAGCCAATATTTTGTAATGCTTATAAATGAAATATAATCTTTAATTGTGAATCACTATGCTGTACATGTGAAACATATAACATTTGTACATAAACTATGAAAAGTGAAAGTGTTAGTCACTCAGTTGTGCCCGACTCTTTGCAACCCCATGGACTGTAGCCTGCCAGACTCCTCTATCCATGGGATTTCCCAACCAAGAATACTGGATTGGGTTGCTATCTCCTTCCCCAAAGGATCTGCCCATTTGCAGGCAGATTCTTTACCATCTGAGACACCAGGGAAGACACATCAACTACACTTTAGTTGAAAAAAATTCAAATTCATCCTCTTTACGAAATACTAAAGCTGATGCTACTGTAATCCTTCCAAGCTCTGCCTCAGTAGAGCTCATGGAAGAAAAAAAATACTAGTGGTTTCTCCATAGAGAAATGTATTAAAACTTCTCTAGCACTACGACATATAGAGCAGAATTCAGTAAAACCTAATGTTTGTACAGCAAATTCCCAGTGGCTATCTATTTGACATATGGTAATGTAAATATTTCAATGTTGTATGATGCAGGGAGCTCAGCTTGGTGCTCTGAAACAACCTAGAGGAGTGGAATGGGGTGAAAGTGGGAGGGAAGTTCAAGAGGGAGAGGACATATGTGTATCTGTGGCTGATTCATGGTGATGTATGGCAGAAACCAACACAACATGGTAAAGCAATTATCCTCCAATTTGATTGGGTTTAGTTTTAGAAATTCTCAGTATCAGGCACATTACACTGAGCATTTTCATGGCCATGCCCACTGCCCTTAGCTGGTTAGTCTCCTGTGTTGAAATGCGGACATTTAAACAGAAGGCATCATTCAGCACCAGTGGTTTGTCTAGGACAGCTACACTAGCTTTCCAGGCCTCCCCCTGCCGGGAAGAGCTAGCATGTGAGGAGCTAGCATGCATGGCCATACTTATGTGACAGCTAGAGGTTGGACACTGGCAACTCTCACTGGTATCTCATGAATTTATATTGGATCTCACAAACTCCTTTAAAAATGCTCCCTCCCATAAATCATAGGCTATTACACTGTCATTAAAATCTATGATTATAAACAAATAGCTTTTGGTATCCTGGACTTTTAAAATTCTGCAGTGTTTTTCTGTCTTGAAGGAAAGTCAAAGGAACAAATCTATTTTATGTAAAATCAGATGCTTTAAATCTGCAGTTGGTAATGCTATCAATCTGAGAAGACATGAAGGAGGAGGAGAAGGGGCAGGGGGAGGAGGCAGCAGTGAAATATGTCTGCTTGCTTCAGTGTGCAATAGGAATAACTCAATTTTGCCCCCTCATACAAAGGTGAGTTCAGCTTCTCCTTGACTTACTTTATTGTTTCAGGTAATGGTGATTTGGTGTTGAGTATCTCCTAATAATGTCCCATTTTAGATCTTATGCTTTGTTCAAAAAATTAGGACTCCTCTAAGCCTGTTACTGGGAAGTAAGTTGATGCTTTAAAGATTTCTCAGTTGTATATTTTCAAAGAAACATGTGAATGAAGGAAAATTCAATGCAATAAAATTAACATATATGTGCTAAAGGGGTGCAGATAACATCAAAGTATAGACATAGAGCACATGGACTGGAAGGTTACACATTTAATAACATAACCTTTTGGGGGCATTCCCAGTATGTATTTCTGATGAAAAAGATTACATTTGTATTGCTCTAGTGACTGGAAAATCACAAACAAATTAGACATTTTGAATGCATCACAACTAATAAGACTGTGGAAACCTTTCCTTATTAAACTAGGTTAACATTATCAATTTAAAGCATATTTCTGACAGTTCAAATACATTTTTTGGCCATGTAACAGGTTTGCAAATCTTAAATGGTTTCACATCTCTCTAAACCATAATAAGAGCATAACATGAATATTTAAGCAGCTTAGCTTTGATTTAAATATATTTGCTCAGGATATGCTGGCAGCAACCCAAAATGTAATGTAATACCCTTAAAGCTGGCAGTTCCAAACTCATTTAAGAAAGCAGATAATATGGGTTGGCAGCATTAAAGCAAATAAAGTCAATTAATTTTTTTTCTTAATTTGTTTTTTTCTAGCTTGAAATTGCCAGGGATGGATAAATCTGAAAATGAATAAAAAAAGAAACTGCTGAGAAGGGACCAAAAACAAAAAAAGGATTAAAAGAAATCTGAAGCTCCTATTTCTTATTCTGATCTTAATAGCAGGTTACAGTTGAATAATAACATTGTCTATTGGAGATCACTGAAATGTAGAGAGGGAAATAGATTTTGAAAACTTTAATATGTAGAAAGTTGGTACATCAGATCACAAGCAGGATCCTAAACAGAAAGGATTTTTAGCACTATGTTATAGAACACTGCATTGTTATAGTAACTGAAAGATGCAAACTTACTGCAAAAATAAAACTGTCATCTTTTATTTTCATTAATCATATAGTTTGAAGTGCAATCTCTTGTTGAAGCTGAGGCTATTAAGCGGTGAGATTTCTACTGACCACACTCAAACAGTATTCTCAGTGTTGCACCACGTTCTTCAGCCCATGTTGTTTTACTATGGGACTATAACACCATTTTTCAGAAATGGGAAAGCTATAAAGAAGCACATTGAAATGGAATCCTAACCTGCTTTCCAATAAAAAAACAGTTTGCATTATTTAGTTTCTGCTTGAAGGCACTTCAATTTTTGATGCTTAGATGACTCAACTTAGGTGTTGAGCAAACGTATCTTTCATACTATCATTGCCACCTTTTTAGGAAAAAAATATATATATATATCAGAGAGTAAAGCTATCTTGGAGGAACTTAAAAGCTGTGTCTTATTTGATATTTGAGAACAATAGTTCTCAACTCTGGCTACACTTTGGAAAATTAAAAAAAAAAAAAATCCCCAAACTCTAGTTTGCACTGAAATCCCAAATCAATTAAATAACAATGCCTCTGGGTGAGCCCTCAGGCATTGGAAGTGTTTCAAAGTTCCCCAGGTGATTACAAGGCCAGGCTTAGAACCACTGCTTTAAGAAAAAGTTATTCTTAAAGCATTAGAAAGGTTTCTACTATTGCTAATTAGTAGTTTAATCTTTAATTAAACCAGGGCATCATACCACACTGATTATCAATACTATAGCCACGTTTTTGAAGAAAGCGTTTTAACATATGGAAACCCGTATGCTATGCTTGCATATCCATATGCTCTGCTTCTATGTATATTTTTCAAAATACCATTTTATCCTTTGTGTCATTTTCTTAAGAAACTTGTCCTCCATTTTGATTAATAGGAGGGTATTTATTACTATGGACTTCCCAGATGGCTCAGTGGTAAAGAATCCACCTGTTAATACAGGAGATGCAGGAGACTCAAGTTCGATCCCTGGGTTGGGAAGATTTCCTTGAGCAAAAAATGGCAACCCGTTCCAAGAATTTGCCTGGATAATTCCATGGACAGAGAAGTCTGATGGGCTACAGTCCATGGGGTCCGCAAAAGGGTTGGACGTGACTCAGCAACTAAACAACAATTTATTTTTATATGCATAATGTTCAAAATTAATAAAAATATTATTTCAAGCTATAATTCATAGTAAAGTACTGGATAGTAGTTTGAATATTAGTGAATACTTTGTCTTACACTTTAATAGGTAATATTGGATATCATGAGTACCTCCATAGGAAGGAAGAACTAACCTAATAACAGTGAAAAATAAAATTTCTAACATTTACTAAAAGAGTAATAAAAATAAAATTGATATTTGCAGGGCAAATCCTCTGGTCAGTCACATTAAATATATTATTTTTTTCTCTTTTAAAAAAAATTCCTGAGAGGTACATAGCACTCATCATCAGAGTCAAATAATGTGATTTCAGAAAAATTAATAATTTATCCAGACTCATCCAATAATTAAGTTAAAATATGGAATGCATTAGACTCAATGGACATGAGTTTGAGCAAATTCCAGGGGACAGTGAAGGACAGGGAAGCCTGGGGTGCTGCAATCCATGGGGTCACAGAGTTGGATGTGACTTAGCAACTGAACAATGGAGTACAAATCCAGATTTTATTCTGTACTTTTTTCCAACCATTCCATGCAATCTTTAAGAAAGACAGTTTTGTTTGGCTAACTACAAAACAACTGAAACACATATCTCAAAAGAAATGACTAATTCACTAACTGTGTGATACAATCAAGAGCTGCTGCTGCTGCTGCTAAGTCACTTCAGTCGTGTCCGACTCTGTGCGACCCCATAGACGGCAGCCCACCAGGCTCCCCCGTCCCTGGGATTCTCTAGGCAAGAACACTGGAGTGGGTTGCCATTTCCTTCTCCAATGCATGAAAGTGAAAAGTGAAAGTGAAGTTGCTCAGTCGTGTCTGCCTCTTAGCGACCCCATGGACTGCAGCCCACCAGGCTCCTCTCAAGAGCTGCTAGCAGCTATCAAAGAAATAGGAATGAAACTCATTCTACCACTGTCTTCAAATATATCATCACACAAATAATAAGTGATGATAAGAATATAGAAAGGGCTATTAGAGAAGTATAAACCAAGAAGTACTATTGTAGAGCAGACAGAGAAGAATTTTTCTGCATCAGGAATTAAGGAAGCAATGAAAGATGACTGAGCTCAGCCATGAAGGTTAAGCAGAATTTCCATAGGACAAGTGTGTGAAAAAATTGCACAATTAATCTACAAAGGGAGATGGTTTATAACGGTTTAGAGACTGGTAAGAAGTAGAGAAATCTAGCTGAAGTATAGAATACACAAAAAGATGGAGTGGGAAAGGAGACAGATCTTGTCATGGGATCAAAACCAAAATCCTAAAAGCCACTTTAAAGATTATCAAGTAGTATATCCTCTCTTTTTATACTGAGAAAACTTCAGCCCAGTGACACTGAATGCTTCATCAAACATCACACCAGTAATAAGTAGCAGTGCATGCATGCTCAGTTACTAGGTCATGTTCAACTCTTTGAGATCCCATGGACTGTAGCTTGCTGGGTTCCTCTGTCCATGGAATTTTCCAAGCAAGAATACTGGAGTGGGTTGCCATTATTTCTCCAGGGGATCTTCCTAATCCAGGGGTCAAACTTGCATCTGCTGCATCAGCAGGAAGATTCTTTACTGCTGAGCCAAGTGGGAGGCCCCATAAATATTATTACATTAACCCAAATGAAACTAAACTCCAAGCCATTACGTATCTTACCTGAGTTCCAGGATGGCTTTCAATAGACTCAGAAATATTATGGAGTCTATTAGTAAATGTACTGAACAGCGAATTTACCAGAGCAATTTATAAAGAACAGAGTGAAAGTCAGGATAATTGTAATTTCCCTAGACTTTTGTCCAAACTAGAAAATGTTCTCATTTTTCAGCTCTTTTCCAAAGTTTTACCTGTGTATTAGTAGTCTCCATGCTTCAAGAAAATCATGTTTGGATTTCCCTGGTGCCACACAGTAGGTAAGAATCTACCTGCCAAGGCATGGGACAGGGGTTCAATCCCTGGTCCAGAAATATTCCACATGTTGCTGAGCAACTAACCCAGGGCACCACAACTACTATCCCTGCACTCTAGAGCACCCGAGCCGCGACTACTGAAGCCCGCTCACCTAGAGCCTGTTGCACAGCAAGAGAAGCCACCACAGAGAGAAGCCTGCATGCCACAACAAAGAGTCAGCTCTGCTCCTGCAACCAGAGAAGCCAGGGCAAGCAACAAAGACCCGTGCAGCCAAAAATAAAATACATAATTTTACAAAGAAAATCACGTTCACAGTCTTCCTATCAGATAGTTCTTTTCCACATTTTGAAATATTTATTAAAGGCATCTGAAATATGGAAAGAATTATTTGATTAACGAATATGTTCAAAGTGGTAGAACTATCACTGACATTTTAAATAAATTTTCAAACAAAAATACTAAAAGCCTCTCAGTTTATATAATTCAACTTAAAACAGCCATTATTTTCATTGATTAATTATACTTTGCAGAAAATTTATTATTTTTATTCATTCAAAAAATATTCATTAAAGCAATTCATCTTAAATCTAAATATACATTATAATAAGTGTTAATCAATAACATAATTTTTTAAATTTCCTCACTTTGGCATTGTTGATATACTAAACATCCAAGTAAAATGACAGTAATTCAACTTCCTGAGGACCTCAAAATACTCAAATGTGAGGTATGTTGACAAAATATTTGTATATGTAATAAGCCTTTTTTGGCATAAGCATTGAAGCAAAAATGAAGAAATTCTGAATGTTATATATAAATCATATGAAAGCAAAAGTGTGAGTCACTTAGTCGTGTCGACTCTTGGGACCCCGTGGACTGTAACCTGCGAGGCTCCTCTATCCATAGAATTCTCCAAGCAAAAATACTAGAGTAGGTTGCCATTTGCTAGTGCAGGGAATCTTCCTGATCCAGGAATCAAACCCATGTCTCTTAGGTCTCCTGGATTGTCAGGCAGGTTCTTTTTAAATCATATACATACACACAAACATTCAGCACATAATTTCAAAATTCTTAAGTAAATTTTCACCATATTGTTAGGAAGTACATCTTTGCATGACTGAATACAAATTCATAATGTAGGACTAGATAGAATATGTCAACCTTTTCATAATCATAACAGAATTAAAACTCCCTCAATCTGTTCAATCAAATTGATCTTCCTTCAATGTCAGAATATCTGTATTCTATGCATTTACCACAGGTAGCTCAGATGGTAAAGCGTCTGCCTGCAATGCGGGAGACCTGGGTTCGATCCCCGGGTTGGGAAGATCCCCTGGAGAAGGAAATGGCAGCGCACTCCCATACTCTTGCCTGGAAAATTCCATGGATGGAGGAGCCTGGTAGGCTACAGTCCATGGGAGTACAAAGGGTCGGACACAACTAAGCAACTTCACTGACTGACTGACTGAAGCATTTACCCCAAAGATTTACCCCTAAACTGATCATTATCCAAGCTTTGTAAACAGTGCTGCTAAGATAGCTGGTATGTCAAAAGGCTGAACTAGCCACCCCAAACTGATATTTTCAGATAATTAATACTGTTTTCACAAAATCCCAGCCACCCTGCTTTTTAATATTAAATCCTTGAATTATTACAGTGAAAAATCTAAAAATAACCAAAAGTGTTCCCAATAAGGCCACTAAGGCCACCGTCCATTCTGTTATTACTATTTCTTATAAAAAACCCTTTTAAAAAGATGTCTTCATTTATCAGATTATAGTATTACTGCTAAGTGTTTCTTGTTGCCCTGCCTTCCAGGATGCCTAGAGCTAAATTATGTTTTATGTTGATTTCAATTATAAAGTAATACTCTAAAAAATTAAATATATAGAGTAACATTAAATAAAAAGTAAACATCATTTTATACTCTTACAAACAAGGAATGCACTCATTACCACTTCATTGGGTAAATAATTGTATTTTGTTTTTGTTATTGGCATTTATTTGATTACTAATGAGATTTAAAATATTATAGTAAACCAATGTCATTTTTATTTCTTATTAAAAGAATTTATATTTCATAGTATGTGAGTTCTCTTTCAGGTCCTTTGTCGATTTTTCTAATTAATACTTAAAGATTTCCCTTATGAGTTTACGAAGCACTATACTAATGATGATATTTAATGTATTTCTTTCAAGTATTTGCTCTGTTTGCTTATATTTTAACAGGCATTCAAATATCTGATAAACAGTTATTTAATAAGTAAGCCTCCATTTTTCTCACCAAATAAATGATGCAACTTTCTTATGTATTAGTTTTTCTTCTAAAACTAAGATGTTTTGATTTATTGTTCAGTTGTTATGATATAGCATTAAAATAAAGGTTTAATGGCCAAAATATGTGAACATGGATGATTGGAATAATTATTTATTTTATTTCCTAGGCAAATTTTAATATTTACTTTCATACTTAAAAAGTTACTATAAAAAAGGTAATTTAGGAATTCAAAAAAGTAAACTTATATTAAAATATCCTATTGTTGCTTTTGCTGTTGTTCAGTCACTGAGTTGTGTCCTACTCTTTGAAAACCCATGGACTATAGCACACTGAGCGTCCCTGTCCTACACCATCTCCCAAAGTTTGCTCAAAGTCATTTCCATTGAGTCACTAAACCATCCAACCATATCATCCTTTGTCAGCCCCTTCTCTTCCTGCCCTCAATCTTTCCCGCATCAGGGTCTTTACTGATGAGTTGGCTCTCTGTATCAGGTGGCCAAAGTATTGGAGCTTTAGCACCAGTCCTTCCAATGAATATTCAGGGCTTATTTCATTTAGGATTGGTTGATTTAATCTCCTTTCAGTCCAAGGGATTCTCAAGACTGACTCAAACACCACAGTTTGAAAGCATCGATTCTTTGCTGCTCAGCCTTCTTTACGGTTCAACTCTCACATTGATACATGACTACTGGAAAAACCATAGCTTTGACTAGACGGACATTTGTTGACAAAGTAATGCCTCTGCTCCTTAATATGCTACCTTGGTTGGCCATAACTTTTCTTCCAAGGAGCAAGTATCTTTTAATATCATGGCTGCAGTCACCATCTGCAGTGATTTTGGAGCTCAGAAAAATAAAGTCTCTCATTGTTTCCACTGTTTCCCCATCTACTTGCCATGATGTAATGGGACCAGATACCATGATCTTAGTTTTCTGAAAGTTGAGTTTTAAGCCAACTTTTTCACTCTCACCTTTCACTTTCATCAAGAGGCTCTTTAGTTCTTCTTCACTTTCTGCCATAAGGGTGGTGTCATCTACATATCTGAGGTTATTGATATTTCTCCCTGCAATCTTGTCCAGCTTGTAATTCATCCAGCCCAGCATTTCACATGATATACTCTGCATATAAGTTAAATAAACAGAATGACAAAATACAGTCTTGAGGTACTCCTTTCCCAATTTGGAACCAGTCTATTGTTCCATGTCCGGTTCTAAATGTTGCTTCTTGACCTGCATACAGATTTCTCAAGAGGCAGGTAAGGTGGCCTGGTATTCACATTTTAAGAATTTTCCACAGTTTGTTGTGATCCACACAGTCAAAAGCTTTAATGTAGTCAAGAAAGCAAAAATAGATGTTTTTTCTCGAACTCTTTTGCTTTTTTGATGATCCAACAGATGTGGGCAATTGGATCTCTGGTTCCTCTGCCTTTTCTATATCCACCTTTAGCATCTGCATGTTTACAGTTCATGTACTGTTGAAGCCTGGCTTGGAGAATTTAGAGCATTACTTTGCTAGCATGTGAGATGAGTGCAATTGTGTGGTATTTGGAACATTCTTTGACATTGCCTTTCTTTGGAATTGGAATGAAAACTGGCCTTTTGTCGTCCTGTAGCCACTGCTGAGTTTTCCAGATTTGCTGGCATACTGAGTGTAGCACTTTCACAGCATCATCTTTTAGGATTTGAACTAGCTCAACTGGAATTCCATCACATCCACTAGCTTTGTTCGTAGTGATGCTTCCTAAGGTCCACTTAACTTCACATTCCAGGATGTCTAGCTCTAGGTGAGTGATCACACCATTGTGGTTATCTGGGTCATGAAGATTTTTTTGTATAGTTCTTCTGTGTATTCTTGCCACCTCTTCTTAATATCTTCTGCTTCTGTTAGGTCCATACCATTTCTGTCCATTATTGTGCTCATCTTTGCATGAAATGTTCCCTTGGTATCTCCAATTTTCTTGAAGAGATCTCTAGTCTTTCCCATTCTATTGTTTTCCTCTATTTCTTGGCATTGATCACTGAGGAAGGCTTTATGTCTCCTTGCTATTCTTTGGAATTCTGCATTCAAATGGGTATATCTTGCCTTTTCTCCTTTGCCTTTAGCTTCTCTTCTTTTCTCAGCTATTTGTAAGGCCTCCTCAGACAATCATTTTGCCTTTTTGTATTTCTTTTTCTTGGGGATGGTCTTGAACACTGCCTCCTGTACAATGTCACGAACCTCTGTCCACAGTTCTTCTGGCACTCTATCAGATCTAATCCCTTGAATCTATCTATCATTTCCACTGTATAATCGTATGGGATTTGATTTAGGTCATACCTGAATGGTCTAGTGGTTTTCCCTACTTTCTTCAATTTCAGTCTGAACTTGGCAATATGGAGTTCATGATCTGAGACACAGTCAGCTCCTGGTCTTGTTTTTGCAGACTGTTAGAGCTTCTCCATCTTTGGCTGCAAAGAATACAGTCAATCTATTTCAGTGTTGACCATCTGGTGACATCCATGTGTAGAGTCTTCCCTTGCATTGTTGGAAGAGGGTGTTTGCTAGGACCAGTGTGTTCTCTTGGTGAAACTCTGTTAGTCTTTGTCCTGCTTCATTTTGTACACAAAGGCCAAATTGCCTGTTACCCCAGGTATCTCTTCACTTCCTACATTTGCATTGCAGTCCCCTATAATGAAGAGGACATCTTTTTTGGGTGTTAGTTCTAGAAGGTGTTGTAGGTCTTCATGCTGCTGCTAAGTTACTTCAGTCGTGTCCGACTCTATGTGACCCCATAGACAGCAGCCCACCAGGCTCCCCCATCCCTGGGACTCTCCAGGCAAGAACACTGGAATGGGTTGCCATTTTCTTCATAGAACCATTCAATTTCAGCTTCTTCAGCACTGCTGTTCGGGGCATAGGCTTGGATTACCATGATATTGAATGCTTTGCCTTGGAAATGAACAGAGATCATTCTGTCATTTTTGAGATTGCATGCAAACACTGCATTTTGGACTTTTTTGTTGACTATGAGGTCTACTCCATTTCTTCTAAGGGATTCTTGCCCACAGTAGTAGATATAATGGTCAACTGAATTAAATTCGCCCATTCCAATCCATTTTAGTTCACTGATCTCTAAAATGTCGATGTTCACTCTTGCCATCTCCCATTTGACAACTTCCAATTTACCCTGATTCGTGAACCTAACATTCCAGATTCCTATGCACTATTGTTCTTACAGCACCAGACTTTACTTCCATCACCAGTCACACCCACATCTTGGCATTGTTTTCGCTTTGGCTTCATCTCTTCATTCTTTCTGGAGTTATTTCTCCACTCTTCTCCAGTAGCATATTGCATATCTTGAGGCTATCACCACATTAAAGCATCGACCACAAATAATTATTCAGAATAAGAAAGACAGTCAATACTCATAATCTTTTATTTCTATAAACTGACCTACTCTTTCAGTCTTTTTCTCTCATATATCATGCACCTGAGTAAGAACTGTGTATTTTATAACTGGAAAGGACTTTGAATCATTTATTCACAGTATCATTTTTCTGATGAGGATTTTGAAATGTTGCAGTTGAATTAGTCACTCTGGTAGAATAATAATCAGAATGAGAACCCACAGTTTCTCTAGACTCAGTACTCTTCCCAATCTACCATTAGCCCTTTGAATTCTACAAAAACAAACAAACAAGCAAACCATTTCCTGTGTTAAATTTCCAACTGAATAATTTAAATTGCTGCTTTATATGTAATTTCTCTAACTGCTGACATTATATGAATTATGGTTAACATCATTAATATAAAAATGACATCTTTCTCAAGAAATAAGTATGATTCTTTACATATCAAGAATAATATTTATTCTGAACATGGTAAAAAAAAATATATTAATGTGTCAGTAAACTACCCTAACCTAGGAGATCTCTTTCAGGTTCAGTTGAATCCTGATTGCCAATGTCATGTATATGATATGCAATTACTTATCCAAATCTGACATTGTATTTATATTTCAATTCTTTTAACTCTTGTTGTCACTGCAAGAGAGTAATTTCTCTTTGATAGCAGTGGATTAAAACATATCTGACTTGTTTTCTATTGTAATATCAACAATTAGAATAGTACACGGTACACAGTAGGTGCTAAGTATTCACTAGATAAATTGTTAAAACTTTCAGCTTTATTTTCCTCCTTGAGTATAAAAAGCATAATCTAATATATAATTTTAATCATAATTATACTGATTATAATTATACTGATTTTAATCATAATCATTTATCTTAAAAATCATTAATTTCTCTATTTTGTTTGAACCTTACGAAATTTATTTTCATATGTCAAAAATGGCCAAATATTAGTAATTACACATGGGTCAGTCAAATATAAACATGCAAAGGAAAGTTGGTTAAAATTTTTGGTACCCTTGATGTAAGCAAATATGCACTTATTTGTCAGGTATTCACAGGAATTAAGTATAAGTGAAAATCAAACAATTTCAAATCTAGTTTTTTAGTTGGTTGCTTGCTTTTGCCTTTAGAGTGTGTGTTTGTGTTAGAGAGAAAGAGAAAAAAAAAAGAGGTTTGATTATCTCCATAAATAAGAAAGTTATATATTTAAGTCTTCCAAAGCTTTAAGAAGCTTAAGTAAACTTTAATTCTTAGAATATACAACTTTAAAATAATTAATGAAATGTAAGCACTTGGATGCAAATATTTTCACAGTACACTTCCCACTCTGCACTGTACCTTGGTAATCTATTAACCCTAGCTCTCCTTTTCTGATTATTTGGACCATTTCATGAGGAACCTGAGAAGTCAGACCATACTATGAGCCAGGGATGTCCTCAGGCTCTGCTGAGACTATGAAGAGCTTTTAGCCTTAACTTCTAGCTGAAGTCCAAGCTATTGAGTCTTACATCTCTTTGTTTAAGTGAGTACACAACTGTATGTCTGGGGGAAGAGAGAAATTATGTCTGCTCCCTTCTCTCAGGATATCTCTGTAACTTCCTGATAATCTTTCTGTAGCTATCTGCAGAGCCTGTTTCTTCCCCTGCCCATCTCAGACTTCAAACTGGCTCATAAAACAGAAAAATCAGGTTTAAAAAAGTAAATACATTTTGGAAGTGTTTCTCTACTATATAAACTTTATACCCAGCCATGTGATTATACAGATAAAGAAAATGATGCTCAGAAATGAATTTATTCCCCAAAGATTACTTTACTGCCTACTAACTTCTGGTTAGTACAATTTGGGGGAAAGGACTGGTCCATGCAGTTCTGATTAATTAAACATCATGGATATTTAACTCCTTATTTATAAATCACTTACTAAACAGTGCTTCAAATCTCAGGCTTAGATGTTCATGCAAAACACAGTTATCAGTTTATTTTGGTGCTGATATATGAAAAACTTAATACTTAATATAAAAAATATATTTGACTAATGAGCTATCATAAAATATAAAATATTCACATTTTGGAAATAGAGAACAATGTCCAAACTCTTGTTAAGGAATTTGAGGATGAGCTATGTAAGACAAAATAACCACAACATATTGCACACCAGGTAAACTAAATCTAAACCATGCCTCTTGATGACCACAAATTCAATGAGCCAATGCTTGATCAGGCTCCCTAAAATAATAGAAGCCTAAAGTATAGTACATACAGCCATGCTCACATCATGGTCACATTATATACTTTGTGCCAGATTACTGGGTTCACTTCTAAGAAGTCCATTTTTAAATGGGACATTGAAAAAACATTTAAAGGCAAAAGATAGGATGATAAGAGGTCTGGGAACTATGCTATCAAATGGTTTAATTAAAAAATCTTAAGTAATTAAAGAGAAATGATATTTAAACAGCTGTTCACATGCAACTGGGATTAGTCTTATTTGGTCAGATGTCAGTCTGGGGATTTAGGGAATTTTGTAACAATATGAATTGCCAATAAATAATGGGCTCTAAAAAATAAGTAATGTCCCATCCATAGATGTGTACAAGATGACCTCAGATGAAAATCTATCTGTGAAAGGTTTCCTAGAGAAGGTATCAGAACTGAACTACATGGCGGGAAAGTTTCTTCTAATTTTTATATGCAATCTATAGATTTCTAGAAATATGTGAAACTTACATTTCTACATATGTTTTAAAAGATCCAAATATGTTAGGTAATCAACAAACCTAAACAAGTAAGATATATGACTACAGCTCCCAAATTATCTATCTATACTATTACTAATCAGAACTCCCAAGAGACTTGTTGTCTCTTGAATATCTCCTCAAGAATATCAAGAGAGTAAATACAGATCTCTTGGTAAACCTTTGTTTTGAAATGGATGTTACCTAAAGAGCAAAAAATTGGACTCTTGAAGAATTACTGGGTCAGATTAATTCAAATATATTTACCTGGGAAGAGATAAAATTTATAACTAATAGTTTTCCACTGGAAATTTGTGTAAAGGGGCACAACTTCTTTGGAGGACATTTGAAAAGCTTTTTTAGAGAATTTACCTCCAAGTCTCTAAGATTCTGACTCTCCTTTGGCCCTCTTCTACAGCAGTGAGAAATCGCTGCTTCAGGAAGCTACTCTTATTGAACATAATGTGTTAGATCACTCAGATGTACTGAGGAGAGAATGAAGGTAGCAAACCACTGTGGCATATGTATAAAGTATTTTCCATGTGTAGTGTGTCTGGCCAAGAGCAAAGAAACTAGGTGACTGAAGTGACTCTATAACTCTAGTAAGACATGGGTGGCATTTCCATAAATTCCCCACAAAAATACTAATATTGTCATGTGTGTAGAGTGTTTTTAAGTGTTTTGACATTTAATCTAGTTGTCCTTCAAGGTTCAGGACTTTTAAGGACAATTTTTAAAATACATGGTTAGTTTAAATGAAATTATTCTCCCTCATTGGAAAAGACGCTGATGCTGGGAGGGATTGGGGGCAGGAGGAGAAGGGGACAACAGAGGATGAGATGGTTGGATGGCATCACCAACTCGATGGACATGAGTTTGGGTAAACTCCAGGAGTTGGTGATGGACAGGGAGGACTGGCATGCTGTGATTCATGGGGTCACAGGGTTGGACACGACTGAGTGACTGAACTGAACTGAACTGATTCTCCCAAAGAGATAATGAGAAAAATGATCTGTAAAAAAATAAATAAGTAAATAAAGTTAACCTTTCTGAGAGCGAGGGGAGTGATCTATCATCTGTTTTCCTTTCCCAGTGCTGATTCAGAAATATGCCTTACCAACAAGGAGCTTGATTACCGAATGTGATTAAGCTCTTTTACAAGTCAGACCATCTTATGCTTTTAAAACCATAAGCTCCTTAGTGTACAAAAGAAAGATATCATCAATGATGAGGACAAACATCAGTGCCACTTTATATCTGTTATTATCATAACACTGTATAATTTTATTCTATGTAAAGAGAATTGTATTCTTTGTAATGAAGTATAATGATGAACTGCTGTTGCTGCTAAGTCGCTTCAGTCGTGTCCAACTCTGTGCGACCCCATAGACGGCAGCCCACCAGGCTCCCCCGTCCCTGGGATTCTCCAGGCAAGAACACTGGAGTGGGTTGCCATTTCCTTCTCCAATGCATGAAAGTGAAAAATGAAAGTGAAGTTGCTCAGTCGTGTCTGACTCTTAGCGACCCCATGGACTGCAACCCACCAGGCTCCTCCGTCCATGGGATTTTCCAGGCAAGAGTACTGGAGTGGGGTGCCATTGCCTTCTCCATAATAATGAACTGAATATATCAAAAAGATGAGAATTTCAAAAAAGTCCTATGAATAACTACTAAACCCACAACCTTGTGCTATAAAGAGCATACTTCTAAATTTGCAAAGCTTATCATTCATTTGAATTTGGTTCAGCAAAAATACATTCTACCTAATTACACACAGATCATTGGGTTTAGTACTATCGAAGATGCCAGCACCATAGAATCTCTTAGGACAGATTATCCAAAATAAAGATTCTACTCAGCAAAGCCAAAAGAAACAAGCTGAGTGCTAAGTGGAAAGATGTCACAAAGAAGAGACTAGTATTGAAATGTGAGCAAGGAGATTATAGTCGGAGGCCAGGTTAAATGACACAGAGGAAGTGGTAAAGTATGAGATGTGCCCGTGGAATGAAAATAATACCAAGATCTTACAAATGTAAAACTGTGTTTATATATGTTATTCACTAAGTCTTTAAAAGTCCAGAAATTTAAAGAAAGCAAATACTTCTGCCTCATTCAGAGACAGAAAAATCACACCGCAATAGTTTCTATGTGTGTTGTTACAGGAAAAACCCCACAAGCCTTGAACTCTGGAGAGGTTTATCACAGCTACATTAGTGAATGATTCAGCTAGAGATGGAAAAAGTGGCTATGACCTGACTGCCAGAAAATTACAAGAATTTGTTGTAGAATTAGTCAGTCAGCACTCATGTGGTCCCAAGGCCCACATCAACTAAAATTTTTGGCCCGTTATAAAAGAGAAAACAGACACAGGAGAATAACTAGTGCTTTGGAAAGATGAAAGGAAATTGGTAAAAAGATCAAAGGAACAATGGATTCTAAAGTGGTGGCAAGTGCCCTTCTGATATGGCTGTCCCTGGAGTACAAGCTGAACATTTAAGCAGATGAACCAGAATGAATAAGACGTAGAGGGCATATGAGAAGGACAGAAGGACTCGGGGGAGGAGATAAACAAGAAGTTCATTATGGGGGTGGAAGAGGGAGAAGAGAATGGAAAAGAAGATGGGATAAGATGTAGTGTTCACAGAGAGTATGTTCTGGAAAATATATTTTCATGTAATAATAGAAAATATAATCACAATGATAGGCAGGTCAAACGGGCTAAAACTGAATAGAGACAAATGCCACTAGGTTGTAGTAGGTGAAAACAATGCAATATTAATACCAGGTTAGTCAAGGGTCATCATTTGAGTATTGTCTCCAAATAAAATGGCAAGAGAAAGACAATGAAGAAGACTAAACCAAATTTTAAAGTTATGGAGAGGAGAGCAAAAGAGTAGAGATCAAGGATTATGCTGAGCTTGCTTCCTAGTTCCAAGATTTTTAGGGACTTGATGGAATGGTACCCTGCACTAGAAGGAATTCCAGGGATGCTGTCACATTTGGGGTAATATAAAAAGCAGAAGAAGAAATGTCTGAGAAGTTCAAGTCTCAGGATTAGTGTGTTCCCAACAGGATGAGAAGTGCATACAGCAAAGTAGAGGCAACTGATACATAGCAGATAGGGTGAAGGGATCCTGAGGGCTTACTGCAGGGTAAGAAAACAACAGAACATTGAAGAAAAAAGTTCCATCCACGAGGGCCAATGCTCAAGGTTTGAGCATTGACATGAGGAGGGTGAGTTAACTGACAAGAGTTAATGAAGATTTTAGTAGCATCGATCATGTGGGTCAAGTTGGCACCTTTCTTTGGAATCTGAAAAAGCAGAGATTTTCAATAAGAAAGAAGGACCAAAATTCCCAAACTGGAAATTCTTAGTGAGCAAAGCATGTGGTTCCGTAAGAAAATGCAATTAAGATAAACTTCACATAAAAATGGAAGGGATTTTGTAAATTTGGATCATTATCACCTTTTCCATACAGTAGGAAACCTTCTCACAGGCAGGTTTGTGGGGAGTTTTGGAATCTCAGAAGGCACCGTTAAAAAAAAAAAAAAAAAACACACAGAATACACATCTAACCACAACTGCAGAAAAGAGAACTTTCCTGAAAAAAGCTCTAACCTAACAACCTAACTAACGCACAGCCTGGCCCCCACACAGCCTGGCTCACAGAACTAAGGATTGAGCTAATACCAAAGGAGAGCTAGCCTTCTGGGTTCCGAGCCCTCCCCGCTCAGAGGCAGAGAGGCAGGCTTGCTAAAGCCAGAGCCAGAAGGCAAGGGGCTGCTACAATCTCAGCCGCAAAGACAGCAGCATCTTCCAGCAAACTGTGAGCAGGCTCCCAGCTGCTAACCATGTCTTCCTAAGAACCTGGATGGTTGACATCCCTAGGAGGGTCTCAGCCTAAGATCAGCTCTCCAGAGACATACTGCACACCTGAGACAGTGCTCTCCCTGTATACCCAGGAAACCGAGTGGCTGGGACAAGGGAGGTGATTAAGATACATGGCACACCTGGGACAATGAACACACCAAGCACCTGGTCACCTAGCTGCTCAGACCTGGGAAGGGCAAAAAATGCATGCCCAAACCACAGAGACTAAACCAGAACTGTGTCTCCTGTGGAGGTATGGGTCAGCAGTGGACTGCTGCAGGGGCTCTGGGTGCAGCAGACCTGGGTATGGCATAAGCCTTCTTGGAGGAGGTCGCCATTAACCCCACAATAGAACCACCAGAACTTACACAGGACTGGGGGAACAGACTCTTGGAGCGCACAAACAAAACCTCGTGTGCACCAGGACCCAGGAGAAAGGAGAGGTGACCCCACAAGAAACTGACCCTACATGCCTATGAGTGTCCAGGAGTCTCGGGCAGAGGCATGGGTCAGCAGTGGGCTGCTTCAGGGTTGGAGGCACTCAGTGCAGCAGTCCCTGCATGGGACCTTTTGAAAGAGGTCATCATTATCTTCATTACCTCCACCACAGTTTGGTCTCAGGTCAAACAACAGGGAGGGAACACAGCCCCACCCATCAACAGAAAATTGGATTAAAGATTTACTGAACATGGCTCTGAACATGGAACAACAGACTGGTTCCAAATAGGAAAAAGAGTACGTCAAGGTTGTGTATTGTCACCCTGCTTATATAATTTATATGCAGGGTACATCATCAGAAACAATGGGCTGGAGCAAGGACAAGCTGGAATCAAGACTGCCAGAACAAATATCAATAACCTCAGATATGGAGATGATACCATACCACCCTTACGGCAGAAAGTGAAGAACTAAAGAGCCTCTTGATGAAAGTGAAAGAGGAAAGTGAAAAAGTTGGCTTAAAGCTCAACATTCAGAAAACGAAGATCATGGCATCTGGTCCCATCACTTCCTGGGAAATAGATGGGGAAAGAGTGGAAACAGTGGCTGAGTTTATTTTTCTGGGCTCCAAAATCACTGCAGATGGTGATTGCAGCCATGAAATTAAAAGATGCTTATCCTTGGAAGGAAAGTTATAACCAATCTAGACAGCATATTAAAAAGCAGAGACATTACTTTGTCAACAAAGGTCAGTCTCGTCAAGGCTATGGTTTTTCCAGAGGTCATGTATGGATGTGAGAGTTGGACTGTGAAGAAAGCTGTGTGCCGAAGAATTCATGCTTTTGAACTGTGGTGTTGGAGAAGACTCTTGAGAGTCCCTTGGACTGCAAGGATATCCAACCAGTCCATCCTAAAGGAGATCAGTCCTGAATACGCATTGGAGGACTGATGCTGAAGCTGAAACTCAAATACTTTGGCCACCTAATGCAAAGGGCTGACTTATTTGAAAAGACCCTGATGCTGGGAAAGATTGAGGGCAGGAAGAGGAGAGGATGACAGAGGATGAGATGGTTGGATGGCATCACTGACTCAATGGACATGGGTTTACTTGGACTCGGGGAGTTGGTGATGGACAGGGAGGCCTGGTGTGCTGCAGTTCATGAGGTCGCAAAGAGTCAGATATGACTGAGCGACTGAACTGAACTGAACTGAACATGGCCCAGCCCATCAAAACAAGACCAGTTTCCCCCTCAGTCAGTTTCTCCTATCAGGAAACTTCCATAAGCTTCTTATCCCTATCCCTCAGAGGGCAGACAGAATGAAAACCACAATCACAGTAAACTAAGCAAACTGATCACATGGACCACAGCCTTGTCCAGCTCAATGAAACTATGAGCCCTGCCACGTAGGGCCACCCAAGAAGGACAGGTCCTGGCAGAGAGTTCTGACAAAATGCGGTCCACTGGAGAAGGAAATGGCAAACCACTTCAGTATTCTTGCCTTGAGAACCACATGAACAGGATGAAAAGGCAAAAAGGTATGACACTGAAAAATGAACTCCCCAGGTCAGTAGGTGCCCAATATGCTACTGGAGAAGAGTGGAGAAATACTTCCAGAAAGAATGAAAAGACAGAGCCAAAGCAAAAACAACACCCAGTTGTGGATGTGACAGATGATGGAAGTAAAGTTCAATGCTGTAAAGGGCAATACTGCATAAGGGCCTGGAAAGTTAGGTCCATGAATCAAGGTAAATTGGAAGTGGTTAAACAGGAGATGGCAAGAGTGAATATCTGCATTTTAGGAATCAGTGAACTACAATGGATGGGAATGGGCGAATTTAATTCAGTTGACCATTATATCTACTACTGTGGGCAAGAATCCCTTAGAAGAAATAGAGTAACCTCATAGTCAACAAAACAGTCTAAATTGCAGTTCTTGCGTGAAATCTCAAAAATGACAAAATGATCTCTGTTCATTTCCAAGGCAAAGCATTCAGTATTACAGTTTTCCAAGTCTATGTCTCAACCAGTAATGCTAAAGAAGCTGGAATTGAACGGTTCTATGAAACCCTACAAGACCTTCTAGAACTAAAAAAGATCTCCTCATTATAGGGAACTGGAATGTAAAAGTAGGAAGTTAAGAGCTACCTGGAGTAACAGGCAAATTTGGCCTTGCAGTACAAAACAAAGCAGGTCAAAAGGCTAACAGATTTTGCCAAAGAAACACACTGGTCTTAGTAAACACCCTCTTCCAACAACACAAGAGAAGCCTCTACACATGGACATCATCAGATGGTCAATACCAAAATAGATTGATTATATTCTTTGCAGCCAAAGATGGAGAAGCTCTATACAGTCTGCAAAAACAAGACTGGGAGCTGACTGTGGCTCAGATCATGAACTCCATATTGCCAAGTTCAGACTGAAATTGAAGAAAGTAGGGAAAACTACTAGACCATTCAGGTATGACCTAAATCAAATTCCATACGATTATACAGTGGAAGTGACAAATAGATTCAAGGGATTAGATCTGATAGAGTGCCTGAAGAGCTATGGACAGAGTTCATGACATTGTATAAGAGGCAGTGATCAAGACCATCCCCAAGAAAAAGAAATACAAAAAGTCAAAATGGTTGTCTGAGGAGGCCTTACAAATAGCTGAGAAAAGACAAGCTAAAGGCAAAGGAGAAAAAGCAAGATATACCCATTTGAATGCAGAGTTTGAAAGAATAGCAAGGAGAGATAAAGCTTTCCTCAGTGTCAATACAAAGAAATGGAAAAAAATAGAATGTGAAAGACTAGAGATCTCTTCAAGAAAATTAAGAGATACAAAGGGAAAATTTCATGCAAAGATGGGCTCAATAGAGGACAGAAATGATATGGACCTAACAGAAGCAGAAGATATTAAGAAGAGATGGCAAGAATACACAGAACTATACAAAAAAGATCTTCATGACCCAGATAACCATGGTGGTGTGATCACTCACCTAGAACCAGAAGAACTATACAAAAAAGATCTTCATGACCCAGATGACCATGGTGGTGTGATCACTCACCTAGAGCCAGAAGAACTATACAAAAAAGATCTTCATGACCCAGATAACCACAGTGGTGTGATCACTCACCTAGAGCCAGACATTCTGGATTGTGAAATCAAGTGGGCCTTAGGAAGCATCACTACGAACAAAGCTAGTGAAGGTGATGGAATTCCAGTTGAGCTATTTCAAATCCTAAAAGATGATGCTTTGAAAGTGTTGCACTCAATATGCCAGCAAATTTGGAAAACTCAGCAGTGGCCACAGGACTGGAAAAGGTCAGTTTTCATTCCAATCCCAAAGATAGGCAATGCCAAAGAATGATCGAACTACCACACAATTGCACTCATCTCACATGCTAGCAAAGTAATGCTCTAAATTCTCCAAGCCAGGCTTAAAAGTATAAGAACTGTAAACTTGCATATGCTCAAGCTAGATTTAGAAAAGGCAGAGGCACCAGAGATCCTATTGCCCATATCCGCTGAATCATTGAAAAAGAAAGAGAGTTCCAGAAAAACATCTACTTCTGCTTTACTGACTATGTCAAAGCCTTTGACTGTGTGGATCACAACAAAATATGGAAAATTCTTAAAGAGATGTGAATATCAGACCACCTGACCTGCCTCTTGAGAAATCTGTATGCAGGTCAAGAAACAACAGTTACAACTGGACATGTAACAACTAACTGGTTCCAAACAGGGAAAGGAGTACATCGAAGCTATATATTGTCACCCTATCTATTTAACTTATATGCATAGTACTTCATGAGAAATGCTGGGCTAGATGAAGCACAAGCTGGAATCAAGATTGTCGGGAGAAATATCAATAACCTCAGATACACAGATGACAACACCCTTATTGCAGAAAGCCAAGAAGAACTAAAGAGCCTCTTGATGAAAGCAAAAGAGAATGAAAAAGTTGGCTTACAACTCAACATTCAGAAAACTAAGATCATGGCATCTAGTCCCATCACTTCATGGCAAATATTTGGGGAAGCAGTGGAAACAGTGAGTGGAGCCTTATTTTCTTGGGCTCCAACATCACTGCAGATGGTGACTGCAGTCATGAAATTAAAAGATGCTTGCTCCTTGGAAGAAAAGTTATGACCAATCTAGACAGCATATTAAAAAGTAGAGACATTACTTTGCCAACAAAGGTCCATCTCGTCAAGGCTATGGTTTTTCCAGTAGTCCTGTATGGATGTGAGAGTTGGAACTATAAAGAAAGCTCAGCACTGAAGAATTGATGCTTTTGAACTGTGGTGTTGGAGAAGACTCTTGAGAGTCCCTTGGACTACAAGGAGATCCAACCAGTCCTTCCTAAAGGAAATCAATCCTGGGTGTTCATTGGAAGGACTGATGTTGAAGCTGAAACCCCAATACTTTGGCCACCTGATGCGAAGAGCTGACTCATTTGAAAAGACCCTGATGCTCAGAAAGACTGAAGGCAGAAGGAGAAGGGGACAACAGAGGATGAGATGGTTGAAGACATCAACAACACGATGGACTTGAGTTTGAGTAGGCTCCGGGAATTGGTGATGGACACGGAAGCCAGGTGTGCTGCAGTCTATGGGGTCACAAAGAGTCAGACATGACTGAGTGACTGAACTGAACTGAACCACCCTTAAAAGAAAATTAAAACCCTAAAGACACCAGAGGTTAGTACAAAACAATGTTTTCTTTTCTAGTTCAGAAACCTTAACACATATTACAAATAACCCATAATATTCTATAATCATAACCTTGGTCAAACTGCCAAGGTTTCATTTGAGATGAAACATTTTTACTCAATTGAATACATTATTTAGTATAAATGTAAAATATTTGTAAAAATTATAAAAGTAATAACTATATGAATAAAACAAGTAAAACTTTCATCTGGAGGACCTTATCTCAGAACATAAAATATGTTCTTCCATGAGGTGGAAATAAAGTAATTCAAACATGATATTATACATGTTTCAGTGCTATTCTCCCAAATCTCCCCCACCCTCTCCCTCTCCCACAGAGTCCATAAGACTGATCTATACATCGGTGTCTCTTTTGCAGTCTTGTACACAGGGTTATTGTTACCAGTCCAGGTTTGATGCATGGTACTGGATGCTTGGGGCTGGTGCACTGGGACAACCCAGAGGGAGGGTAGGAGAGGGAGGAGGGAGGAGGGTTCAGGATGGGGAACGCGGGTATACCTGTGGCGGATTCATTTCGATATTTGGCAAAACTAATACAATATTGTAAAGTTTAAAAATAAAATAAAATGATTAATTTATTTAAACAATAATAATAAAGTAATTCAAGAATGAATACATTTTCAGCCTGAGATACTAAAAATTGTCATCCTGAGTGATGTAAGTTTGACAGAGAAAGACAAATATCATACAAAATCACTTACATGTGTAATGTAAAAAAGAGATACAAATAAACTTACGTACAAAGCAGAATATTACAGATGTGGAAAACAAACTTATGGCTACTAAGGGGTAGTAGGGGAGAGATAAATTGGGGGAGATAAATTGAGACTGACATATACATACTACTATATATAAATTAGATCAGAAGCACCTACTATATAGCAAATGGAGCTCTATTCAATATTCTGTAATGGCTTATATGGGAAAAGAACATAAAAAAGAGTGCGTATATGTATATGCATAATTGATTTACTTTGTTGTACATCTGAAATGAACACAACCTTGTAAATCAATTACACTCCAATAAAAATTAAAAAAATAAAGGAAAACACAATTTAAAAAAATATATAATGAATACATTTTCAGACTGAGATATTCCAAATTACACTTGATAAAGTATAAATCATTCCTGACAGCAATCACATTTCTAGAGCAAGTAATCAAGAAAGAGGGAAAACTATTATATGTCTTTAGTTTGGAATTTTCCAAGAATATGCACATATTCAAACAATTCATCCTATTAAAATGTCGGGAATAATTTTCATTGACATATAATAAATAATAATCACTTTTAAAGTGGTTGTCAAAAATATTTTCCATGTTTCCAAAATTTACTTGCCCATTTTAGCTTTGTTTTCATCTCAGAAGATAAAGCTGAACAACATTAAATTCCTTTATTAAAACTCAGAAACACATATTCCCTCATTTGTCTTGAGGAATAATCATAATACAACCACATAATTTGTTTTGATAGTTAATATAATCTGCTTTTTTCCATCAATCATTGGATATTTTTAGAACTTTTCTATATGATAGTATTTCTCTATGTAAATTGGAATTCAATTATTTCATTTTTGTGATAGTATTTTCCATATATAGAGACATTTTTCCTCCTTTCATTTTCTGTCAAGTGAGCTGTTTGATTCTTAAACACACACACACACACACACACACACTACTGATGCTATTCACTTTTTCACCCCACAAAGAAAGTTACTGGCTCTTATTCCTTATTCCTTAAGTGCACTCAACTGTGCCTTTTCTTGAAGGCCTATTTCCAACTTTAGATATTAAGACATGGGACTAATAAATCTCAACCTGATCACTCTGTGATGCATCCTATTACATCAAAAAGAGTGATGAAAATGAAACAGTATAATGCAAAATTGAAAGTATTCATGTCCAATTCAATTATAAACATTCAGTTCAGATCAGTTCAGTAGCTCAGTCATGTCCAACTCTTTGCAATAAGAAAATAAAACTGGAAAGTATCTTGTGTAGTTTGCTAGTTCATTCATGACCTGCTAATACCAGGCATGGTAAATATTCTTAATATCAGAAATCTTGGAAAGTAGTCAACAGAAAAGGTAAAAAGTATCATTCTCAGGCCAAATCTATCTACTATCTGGTTTTGCAAATAAAGTTTTATTGAAACTCAGCTGTGTCTATTCATTTATGACTTTCACATACAAAGGTAGAGTTGAGTACTTGCTACAGAAATTGTATGTCCTAAAAAGTTTAAAATATTCACTATCTGGCCCTTTTCAGAAACAGTCTGCCAACCCTAGTTTTAGGTTCAAAAGAGTTCTCCTTTAATTGTCCTTTCAGCACTCTTTTTGTCTTATACTTCCTTCTAAGTCTAATGGTACTATATAGAAAACATAAGTTTCTGGTATGTCTTTCAAGAAATCTGGCAGTGTGTCAAGCAACTATCAAGCTTCAAGACAGATCGATGGTTAAACCAGGCTCCATGCCATCCTTGTTTGTCATCCAGCAGACCCTGGAATCTTAACCAATGTTGCTTTCCTCTTTAAAATTATCCTCACCCACTCTTACCTCTTGAAGTCACCCTTCTCCCAAGAATTAGAAAAACTCTTCTCTGCTCATCCTTGTCTTGCATCTCCTAAGAGACAAGTATTGCCATCCTTTTACTATAAGAAGTTTCCCAAATCACTTTTGTGCACTCAGTAGTTTCGGCAACAAAATGAGGCCATAGAGACTTCTTAATTCATAAAGCTTTCCCAGGTCTTATACCCAATCAGGCACAATTACTGGTGACCCATTGTTGTAGGAGTAAATCACTTCCTCAAGTTGGTAACACCATGTGGCACAGGCATTTCCAGTGTTAAAATGAAACAGAAACAAATTGACAAACAAACCAAAATGATCTTGTTCTCTCACTATAAAAACAACCTGGAGACCTTCTAGAAATACAGAAAACTATGGCCACTTATTTTTCTTTTCCCTAATTTTCCAGTATAGAAATAGAATCTGATTCACCAGCCTAAGGAACTGCCAGGGTCAATTCCCTCAAAAGCAGAAATCCTGTAGAGACAGGAGACAGACACTAGACTACACAGAAAGTGTCACTTGGTGAGAAGCGCTATGTGGGGAGAGTGCTTTTGGAAAGGGCTGAGTTTAGAGGCATATAAAGGTATTAGGCCTGAAAAATAGAAGACAACTGCATGTCCTGCAGTCTAACACTCTCCCCACTGTGAATCTTTGGTAAAATTGAAAAACCAAACCAAAACACAGAATTTCTTATAGAATCTGGCAAAGAAGATGAATCTTTAGGTTTGAGTCTGATGACCCCTGGGTCTTAAAGTTCTTTGGAGATTTGGGGGTTGGAGGGAGGTTGGGATAGACAACAGAAGTAACACATTATAAGTCTATGAAAACAGCTTTGAGCTGTTCTAGGCTCTCATACAGAAATATGGGTAAATGTGTCAATATGTCCTATTGCAGAGAAGGGCCCCCATTTGGAATCTGATCATCGATTTCAATTTCTTAAACTGAAAAGAATTAGGAAATAGAGTTGTTAGACAGCCTGCATGGGTTCCAGTTTTATTAAACAGGTAGAAAGATGTACAGCTTTCAGTTCCTCAGTCCAGTTACTTCCAACTGGGCATAATAATCTTCCTCAAATGATTTTCCTTCAAAGTTGACCAGTCTTAGAACTGGCTGATTAACCAGATCGACTGTGCAAGCATTTGTCCTAGGGTTCTTGTGGCTTCAAACCACTGGGTAAAGAAATAGAGATTCGAGTGTCTCAGCAGGATTATTTTAATTACTGATTAACTTAATGCACTGAGCCAAATTGCAACTTTGTTCATTTCTTCATAAAATCTAGTTTTTCCCTCCAGTTTCTGTTGACATCAGTTGACCCCTGTCAAATAAGATTTGCTCCATGCTGTGTCTTGTACATAATTCTGTTCAATTTCTCTGTATCTAATTTCACCTTTATTATTTACTATTGTTTTATAGAGTCTTTTTCAAGGACTTTTCCATTAAAAGGTCATTTTTATTTGTTATTCCATCATTTTTCCTGCAATTGTATATGATTTTATATATATATATATATATATATATATATATATATATATATAAATCCAATGTATTTCTTGGAAGCTGTTTTTTCCACTGGCATTGACTAACATTTGTTCATTCCATAGCATTTTCATAATCTCATTGAAATGTTCGTTTTTTCAATAAAAACATTATTGCCATATTTGTAGTTTTTAATCCCAGAGTCTCACTAATTTTCATGAACAAAATGAATGATAATTCATTTATCAAGAATCTTTTTTACTCAGGACTCTTCTAAATCTTCAAGAATCTTCTTTACTCAAGACTCCACCTAAAGCAGAATATTGCTTTTCATTACAAATTGCCTTTAACTCAAGGTAACTAGGTATAACCATTTAACCCAAAATTTTGAGCCAAATTCCCATCTTAACATAATCTCATAATAGATATAACTACATAATATAAGTTACATTGCAGAAATTTTTTTCTTCTTTTTGTTATTTAAACTATTGTATATTTCCATTTTAAAATAAATGCATATTCACCTGTATAATAATTTCAACAAGGAAATTTGAAAAGAAGAGTAATATCTATTACAGTCAGTAGAGCATAATGGGAAAAGCCCAAGTCTTTGGAAATCAGAAAATCATGTATTCAAATGTCTATTTGCATGAATTTAAGTAATATGGCTTTAAAATTTAGTTTCTTGATCTAAAATATGAGATTAAGGATAATTTTTTTATAGGGTTGCTGTGAGGATTAAATGAAATACATATCTAATGGAGCCTGTCAACATTAAGTGGCTGCCAGAACTATGGCTTCCTTCTAAGGCTAGAAGTCCCAAGATGTTCCCACTGCATAAAGATGTTACTTTGCTCCATGGGTATCCAGTGAAACCATCACTGCTTTCTAGAACAAAATTAACTGGGTAAGGGATTGGTAGCCAAACTATAAACAAATATAAGTGAGCCCATCTCTGAGATAGGTTCCATGGAGCAATGAACAGTAGTAATAATGCATATGATATAAACATAAGAACCCAATGAGACCCGCTTTCAGGAAGTAAACACACTCAGTACAACTGACAAAGTGGTTACCAAGCTCCAGCTGTATGCTGAAAGTAACAAAGCTTAAGATACAATTTTTGTTTAAGATATAAATGGCCTATTTTATATCGCAGGCTTAGATGTTCTGAGACAAAACTGGGACGCAAGGCAAATGAAGCCAGGATGACAGATATGTCAAACCTCATTAGTTCTATCATCAACCTCAAGAGTCACTGTTATTTTCACAAAAATCAATAAAACTACTAAAGTGTATACATTCTTGTAATCATAGATGTGCCCTCTTTAAGCAATTGAATCTTTTCCCAGGGATTCAATTTCTATCTGTGTGTGACAACTCTCAAAGTGCCCTTATTTGTGACTTTATTTTAAGGCATAATTTATTCTATCAGTTTACTGAGAAAAACACTAATAACATATAACATGTCACTTTTAAATGTTACTTTATATATATTTACTGGAAAGCAGTGATGTCATATACCTATAAATCACAAATATGGACTCCCTGTAAGAGTGTGCCAGGGACAAAAAAAGATGCTGATCACATGTTTGTGGATGGTGATCTCACAAAGCAGCTGCATTATTTTGGTCTTTCCAGAGGACCCTGTATTGGAAAGATCTATGTTCCATCCAGGAGTTCCTAACAAATATTTATTTATAAGTGCAATAATGGACCTAATCACAGGATAGATCAGCCTTTGTAATCTCAAATCTCTCAAATAAAACTTATCTAAAGAATTAAAGCAATTTTATTAATGGCCAGTGTCACTTCAGAATAAATTGTTCTGACCAACTATGTCATTCTGTGAAAAACGAAAACCTTTCAGTTGGCTAAGGTCAATACAACAGCAAATGAGTGCCTTCCCTTGCACTAGCCACATCCCCATCAACCTTGAAAGCTCATTTTGTGTCCCTCTTCTTCCATGATACCTTCCTAATCACTTCAATCCACAAGGGCCAGTAACTTATTAGAATTACAATAATCCTTACTGCCTCTATAACAAATTTGGTACTTAATCAAAGCCAGGTAAACTTTCACATGATGGATAAATGGAGACATGGAAGTGATCAAACAAACCAAGGTCTTACAGCTGTTTGTGTCAAAATCAGAAAACTACTAGAGTTTATGGGGTTTCATGCCAAGTTTTTCCCCACTACTTTATATGTTCTCTGCCCACGGCTCTGAATTTTATTTCCTTTTCAGAATGTTTTTGTCTCTCACAATGAAAACACAAGCTATTTAAAGAAGGATGGAACTTGGGAGGTGAGCTGGAAAGGAAATAAAGGGGAAAGTTTCAGGCACGTTGCTAACTTCTTTACTTCTACTATTTATTCTACTCAATACATTATTCCTATAAACATCTTTCCTTATTTTACAGATAAGAATTTGAGACTTAGAAAGATAATGTTAGTTGGCCAAACCTACTCAGATGGCAAGATGGAGAGTTTAGACACTTTGGGAAAATGGGAAATCATTGGGCTGGGCTTTTCCTTATTCTCTCACATATTAAGTATGTGTACCCATTTATTTATAGCAATCTCACATTCCTAAGAAATGTCCTATGAAATTACAATTTCCTGAAGGCATAATAACAGAAATAACAGAGAAATGGAGTAGGAAATTTTTAATCACAATATTTACTGTATAGCAACAGAGAATATTAAAAGGGGCTTTGAAATCAATAGAAATGGAACAATCTTTTTTTGCCCTTATTGGCATGGGTTTCGGCAGTTGTGAAGTACATCAGATGCTCATCACATTATGTTTCTATTATGCAGCTAGACCATTATCAATAAAAGGAAAAACAACCTATTTGCTAAGACTTCCATTAACTAAATAGGTCTCAAGAAGGAATGCAAAGTGACATTTTTGCTAATGCCTTTCCTTACGTGAGAATGGAATCAAGCTGAAGATTTTTCTGAGAATGGAAATAAGCCAGTAAATGTGGTCTGTTTACTCCCTACCAGCATTAAGAGACAGTAGAGTGATATGTATCTCCTTCAGTCCTATGTAAGTTTGGGAGATTTCTTTGCTAACTATTGGCTACAATAATGACACTGAGTTTATTTTTTAAATTTTGTTCAAAAAATATAATATATATGTTCATATAGGTAGCTAAATCTGAAGTATTTAATTGTATAATTACATGCGATATATAGTACAATTATAAACTATATGAGAAACTATACACTATACAACTATAAACTACAGAGAAACTACTAAACTTTAAAACTACAATAACCCATTTATAATCTCAATTTAGAAAAAACTCGGAATATAATTTTAAATAATCTGGGACTATTTTTACTTTAAATTACTACTGATTTTTACTCCCTGCCAAAGGTCTCTAATTATTAAAGAACAAGAAAAACTAAATCTTAAATCAGGTTATTTAGTTCTAGGAAACGATTATACATGATGAACCAAGAAGAATCTGAAAATCTGCAGAAGATACCAATTCTCCAAATTACATACTCTTCATGTAGACTAGTACTTGCTCCCACATAAAAATCTTGCTCCAGTAAGAGCTAGGATAACATAAATCATAGGCTCTAAATATGGAAGAAACCTAATTATTCACCACACCCCCACTCTATTCAAGCTTTGCCACAGAACTTTTTCTCACAAGGCAAATGCTAAAAGCCTCTGTACATAGCCTTGCAGCTGAAAAAAAAAAAGTAACAATGTCACTAAGAGTTCAGTACAGAGAAAAAAAGCCATCATCATTTCAGCCAAGCTTTCTGTTTGTGAAATGTTCTGACACTCAAAAAATACTGTAGGAATATAAGATATAACAGCCTTCAAAAACACAGCTTGAAAATAATTATCTGATAAAAATGAATAAATATTAATAATTAGAAAAATTTGTTCATATACATTTAAGTATTATATAAAAACATCAACTTGTTCAAATGTTTTACTTCTGAAGAATTCTGCATAGAATCTATTAACAAATCTTATTTGAAAAGAACCAAGCAAGATCATACTTACAAAGAACCTTAAGTTGAATCCTGAAAAGGATAAATAATAAATCCTAACATTAAAAAAATCAAGTGCAACACATTTTAATATTTCTATATGAAAAAAATATTTCTATATGAAATAAGATTGACAATAAACAAATTGGGAGCCAACTCTAATCATCCATGTGAACAAAAATAATGAGTACCTAACTGTGACTAAGCCAGATCCAGGAGGCTCTGAGAATCAAGTCTTCAAGGCTTGGAAAAGGTTTAGCCTTGAGAGTACGGATAGGAAAAAACATAAAAAGGCAAGTCCAATATTCTGAGTCCGAGTAACTGGAGAATGTCACTGGCATTAATAAGAATAACGGGGATTCTTGGAAGAAGAAAATGAATTTGGTTTGGACACGTGACTTCTGAGGTTCCAGAGGAAATTACGATGGCGTGAAAAGCAGACAGGACTAGAGACAGAGATTCAGAAACCACGCATGTAAAGGAAATTGTTTGAACCATTGGTACAGAGGCGATGGAAAAGGGAGACAGTAGAAAGAGAGGCCCAGAAGGCCCCAGCACGCTGGGGAGAAGTGAGCACAAAGAGAAAACTGTGTGAGCAGCTTATTTGGCGTAGGGGTGGCTGGACCAGTGCTACACCCTGATTTAAAACATCTGTTTTCAGCCCTCCTTTGCTGCAAAAATAAATACATAAATAAAAATCACTTGTGTACCTTCAGAATGAAATTGGAAACTGTCCAGTTCTTGGCACAGTTCAAGCAGGATAGGTAAAGACAAGAATCCTGAAGGGAACGATCCCTGCTCTGAACAGTAGGAAGTATCAGCATCAGACAAAGCCCAGAGTGGTCCTACGGTGCACAACAGCTATTGGGGCAATAAGCACAAGGCATCATTCCTGCTGCTGAGTCACACTATATTTATTCAAAGAGAAAAAGAATAGGAAAGTACATTCATGGATCTGGATGAAAGCACTCAACAATCTGATCTAGAAACTGTTACACAGGAAAAAAAAATGCACTGATGAAAAAGAAGAAACAATTTTAACTCTAAGAGCTGGGACTATGTGATCTATTATTTTCTTTGAAAATGCAAGCTCAGTTTGAACCTAAGTCTCTCTGGACAGAATTTTCTTTTCTCCTCAGATTCCTCCTCAGGAGCTAAAATAGATTTGCCAAGTACTCAGGGTCCTCACAGGGTAGTTGCAGAGAAATAAGCAAAATATTGTTTATGTCCTGTGGTTTCTGTTTTCCCTTCAGTGATCACAATGACCAGCTGGGGAAAGAACTATGCCCTCTGTGGTGATGCCTTCAGACTGACACATTGGACAGACCCTCGAGAAAAAAGGACAGCTCTCCACAAGGATCAAGCATGTGATAAATTGAATAATTGCAGCGAGGTTAGGAAAATCCCCTTCACCTGGGAAAGGCTTTATCTCATTCCAGAAAGTGGCAGGGAAAGAATACATTTTAAATCTCCACATCCAGAAGGTGATGATCAAACCACTAGGCAAAATTCAACAGAGCTGTAACATTTTACCCAAGGTTCAAAAATGTCTCAGAAAGAAAAATATATAAATGACTCATTTTTTTCTTGTCTCTTCTCATTAAAAAATCAAATCAGTGGCGGGGGGTGGGGGGTGGAGTCTACACGTTAGCTCTTCCATTTACAGAATCAGCCACCTACAAGGTACTTGATGTTTGAACTATCTGTCCGCTGATACCCAAATTCCTTCCAGCTCTAGATTCTATTATTTTGAGTTTGTCTGAGAAAAGGGAAACTTCTCTGAGAATCCAAGTCTAGGGAGGTGCCCAGGGCTATTATAGGATGTCCCCCACAAATGATCCCAGGACATGTATTGTGTGGCAGACTCTCTGAGTTCTTGGAGCTTCTGCTGAAGCCTCTAGAATTCTGTGGCCAGTGGCCTATCTCACCCACTTGAATAAGGAGCAAGCATAGAAAACTAGCTTTGTGCTGTTTGCCTGCCAGTGTCTAAAAGAAACCCCACAGACAGATGTTATTCCATATTTAAGGGTGATCTACAAAACACCTACACACCCCTGTATCAGTGGGCCACAGTAAAATGTGGGGCCACGGAGCTTCTGTGATTGGTCATGCACTGTTTCTTCCAGCATAGTAAAGAGGGACTTGTAATCTCTAGTCACAATTTTAAGATCTATTCCTGGCCTGCACGACTCATAAAGTGTTCCTTAAGCTTCTCCAGGGAGTAATTTACATAGGCAACTGGTAATCATTAACTGGGCGACTGCAAATACAGGCAATAGAGGATAAATGAATGTAGAGCTTTCTCTTTTAATCACACAGCTCACCTCTAGATTCAGAGCGAAAAAGTTCTCATCCCCAAGGACCCCCTGCTCTGTTGTAGAATTCTAAACAGAAAGCTGTATATCTTGTTCTTCAGCATACCAAAACCAGTTAAAACAGTTAGGAAAAAAAAAAAAACCTTAGATATGTACTTTCTGATGAAGAGAAAAATGAAGCTAAGTTTCACACACATAGAAACACAGAAGAAACAAAAATATAAATTTCTATTCTCAGGCATAATAAACATTTATTACATCCCTACTGCATGCAAGTCACTGGGCTAAGCACACTTTATACGTTGTCTCTTTTAATCTACATAACCATCCTACAAGGTAGCTGCTAATATTATCCTCATTTTAGAGATGAGGCAGTTGAAGCTAAAGAGGTTAAGCAATTTTCTCAGGGTCACACAGCTAGAAAAACAGCAAGCAGGGACAGTCTTTATTCTTCTAGTCTTTTTAAACCTCAAGAAGTTAAATGATTCAATCTTGTCAGAAGACAAACTGGTTAAGAATTAGAAGCAACATGTACCTCCCAAGAATTTTCTAGATGCCAGGTACTTCACTGGACACTTCACATACTTTTTTCATGTGGCCCATATAACAGCACCCAGAATAGTTATTATTGCCTCCAATTTACAGGAAAGATCACTGGGGATTCTGCCAGCCCCATGATCCAACACAGCCTCTGTCTCAGGTCACCTCACCCTGTAAGCAAAGACTCTCAGCTCTCAACTTGGAGTCCGTTGAGAGTCTGTGCCCCTGGCTCACTGTGTCATACAGTTTTCTCTCTCCTCCTCCACCACATCCTTAAAATAATAGAGTCTGGAAAGCGGGGTGTCTTTTTTTCCCCCTCTGTTTCATATATTCTTCTCTGGCTCATCAAAGACTTAATAGTGGAGAAATTTCTCTCCTCCTTTTGTTGGGAAGAAAAAGATACTTAGAAGATCTCGTCTCAAGAAAATAGCCCAGGTTGTGTGATTATAATTGCGTTCTCTAATCCTACTCTTGAATGACAGAAACTGAATATTCTCATGGTCTTTTCTTAACAAATTCTAATCATCACCCACTCCTATCACCCCAAGCAGATGGATCTCGTCATAGACTAGGATGAGTTTCGTTCCCAAAAAGGCAAAAGAGAAGTGCACAATTATTTTTAAATCTCACCCTCAATACATAGGTACCAATCTCCTCACCAATATTATCAGAATATGGAACTGAAGCTTTTCATCTTTGTGTTACTGCATTACATTAGGTGTTGAATTAATGTTTACAGAGTGAATTTTTGTTAAGTGTTATCTGGGCACGAAATGTTGAGACTGACACCACAATACAAATTAGTTTATCAGAACAATTAAAGAAAGGCCCAAGGGATTAGGACACCAGGATATAAACTCTAAGAGAATGAGGACCTTATCTTTCTAGTAAGCACCTAGGACAGGGACAATAGAGCAGGATCCCCATAAACATTAGCTGAATGAATGCTTCATAAAGCAACTCTTCCTAGAGGAAGCAGAAGAGAAAAATGTTAAAATGTTGGAAAAATAGGCCTGATTCAATTATAGGTAAGGAGCCCCAGAAGGAGGCTCTGGGAAAGTGGGGAGAATTATGAGAGTATGGTGTGTCTGGAGACAAGCAGGACAGGATCAAATGAGAAAAATTAAAATTACGTGGACACAAGATTCTTAATTGTGAATGAGAGTTTTAATTCCTTAACAGTTGCTCAAGATGAACAATTAGCTTCCTGTATGTGGAAAGTAGATGAGAATGGAGATCCTGATTTTGATAAGGAATTGTATTTTGTTGAGAATATGAACATGGTGCAGTTACAGGGCTCCTAGTACCAGCTGTCCACATTTGAGAAAACATACATGGGATACACGTAATGGGCAGTGCTGGCATGCGCAGGAAGCCTTACGCCCCTCACCCTGATTGAGTGTTGGAAATTGCTCCTCTTTATAAGGAATATTATATCAAGAGCTATCAGGTATCCATTGCAGGCCAAGTAACAAAGCAATGACATGTGTTCTCATTTTTCAAATGGCCAAACTGATGCTACTGACAAGCTCTACCCTGGAAAATAATAACACAAGCTTGTTTAGGTCACATACACAAACACTCCAAGTGCACACACATAAGGCAAAACTCTCCTTATAATAAAAGGAAGTTTATTATCTTTGTCTCCCTTTTTATAGACCTGAGATCTTTTTATGGCTCCTGACCAAGAACTTTTCCAGGTTGCCACTGAGAGGAAAGATGTTAATTATCTACTTAACACTTCCTTTTTAGACTCTCAGTAGTATCCACTCTTCATTTCTCTGCCAAGGTAATTCTTGGTCTATTATCAGAGCTCTGAGGTCCTTATGCAACCATTCTGACTTGAAGCTGTGAACTAACCTGGTCAAGATATAAGGGAAGAAGGACGTGCATACATAGTTAGGATGGGTAACACATCTCTCTTTAAAGTGTTAATGAACTATTCAGGAGTAAGCAGGATATCATTTTACCTGATCTTATATGAATTCTCTCCTTAACCTGCGCTACTGCCATCTTCTTAACATGCTACTTACAAAACCAAGATTCCTGTGGGGCTTAAATTAGAAGTAACAGGCAAATAACTACTTTTAAAGCATTTCAACTAGAAAAGATCTGATTCTGTCCATATGTGTCATTCCCACTAGTTGCTGTTGGGGTCAACAAGATCAGCCTGACTTTTACTGTTCCCAACATGACTTAAAACAAAATGAAAACACACAGAGAAATTAGTATTTTAGATGCAAACTGAGCTTTGAATATATACATTTAATTTTTGGTAAGTAAGAAGTCACTTGATTTTCCACAAGGTTATTCTTGGAATTTCAATGTAGCAAATTTTAATGAGAAACCTAAGAATTTGAGAGGAGAAAGAAGAATCATAAAGTAAATTTGAGAGAATGACTTTGTGATGTGTTGGAAGAACACAAGACTGGGAAGTAGGAGACGCAGTCCAATGCAGACTAACTCCAGTCAGTGACTAACATTCCCATTCCTTATGAGCAGAAATGATGAATGTATTGGAAGTAACGATTTTTACATTACCCTCTATTTTTAAATTCTATGGTTTTATGGATTCTCATTATATTTGCTTTTTTGTTAAAAAAAAAAAAAAAAAACACTAACACATGGATTTTTATTCCTGCTTGATTCTTTATAAAAGTGGAAGTTTTGCTTGATCATGTTAACAATTTTCTTTTGTAAGTACAAGAAGCTCTTCAATTTCAATGTACTTTCTTGTATCTTATCAAAGTCACCATAAGCCTTTAAAAATCAAGAAATCAATAAAAAGTGATACTATCAGCCTACCAATATTTTAAAAATTATTTTCCAAACATTAATTTTTTTTGTAGTGACCCAAGCTTTAAGCTTTTTCTTTTGTGTTGACAATCGACTGACAAAAGGCATTCTCAGCTTTGCTCTTCTTATTCAATGCTATAAAAATAGTGCATCGGAAGTGAAATGCATTTTCCTCACTTCAATATGGAGGGAAACATAAAGCTGCCTGTTAACAAATGAAAACCGTATGAAAGTATTTTCAAGGCATAACTACCAACAGAGTTAACAACAAGGTAATCACCAGGCTTAAGAGAACCCTTGATTTTTTTTTTAACATTAGTGATTCATATTCAGAAATCATTATTGTGTGTAGGTTTGGTTCACACAAAAGAAAATCACTGACTTTTTAAAAATTATTTATTTTCTTTTTTTAATTTTTATTTATTTATTTGGTTGTGCCAAGTCTTGGTCTCAGCATATGGGAATTTTTAGTTGTGGCATATGAACTCTTTAGTTGCAGCATTTGGGACCTAGTTCCCTGACCACGGACTGAAACCTGGCCTCCTCCATTGAGATTTGGGAGTCTTAGCCACTAGACCACCAGGTAAGTCCCAACATTTTTGTTTATAGATGATAAAATACAGACTGAGTATCACTTCCAACAGAAGTACTAATTCCTAATGATCTAATTAAAGAAAACTGAATCATGGCAGAATGTATTGAGTGAAAGATGTCTCTAAAATCACATCCTAGGTAGATAACCCTAAGGCAGGAGTCCTCAACCTCTGGGCCACAGACCAGTACCTCCTGTCAGATCAGCAGCAGCATTAGATTAGAAATAAACTGCACAGTAAATGGAATGCACTTTAATCATCCCGAAACCATCCCTGCCCACTTCCTCAGTCCTTGGAAAAGTTGTCCTCCATGAAACAAGTCCCTGGAGCTGAAAAGGTTGGGCACCACTGCCCTAAAGGTTAAAAATACTATATATTTGCCTCTACATCCTATTAGATTATCCCAGAAATTGTACAACAGATTAAAGACAATAAATATTTTTTTAATTACAAACTGTTGGCATTCATTGAATGAATGAATGAACGACAGATGAACTGACTGGCTGATAGACTAAAGACAACCTACTAATAGACTGATCAATTAACTTTAAATGAATCATTTAATTTTACAAAACATTTCAGATCTATATTTCCTCACAGAATTCAAAGACAGAAAATACTACTGTAACTCAAACCTGGTCATTTATTTGCAATCAGTGTGTAAAAATACTTGGGAGCTCAGGTACATTCTTTTCCAGGGGAAAAAAAAAATATTGAATAGTGCTGGTTCAAAGTTATTCACTCAGCAAATATTGACAGACTGCCTACTAGGATAAGAGCACCAGGGTATGGAATCATAGATGGAAAGCTTAGAGTCTGCCTACAAGTTTGTTTTCTAGCTACTCAGATAATCATACATAATTATATGTGTTCACATACAAAAAAAGAGCAGACAAATAAGTGACTTCCAAAATAGAGAGTTATTTAGGAGTGCAATGAGATCTCAAAAAGATGAGTGAAGGTGGTATTTCATCTTGAATATGCAGGGATTTCAAAAAAAGCTCAATGAGCAAGAAGAAGAAGGATCAAGAGGCTGACATTCAGTCAGTATGCTTCAGTTTGAATATGGAAGTTGTTAAAATGTTGAGATAATTGCATGCTAGGTGGTAATTGGGAATATTTTCATTTCTCCATTTTTATTTTCTCACGTATAGAATGACACATAATTTTACAAAAATGCATCAAGTATGCTCATGTTGCTTCTTTCATTTTTCCTCATTTCCTTTTTTGTCTGATTCCTCCCTTTGGTTTTCCCATTCACATCCATATTTCCCACATATATCCATGCCTTTTCTTTTCCAGGGATCTATCTCAACAATCAGTAGTTCTTCTCTGGAGTCATATAATCTCATACAGAGCTATACCTAACAAGGCGTGGGCACACATATACACACAGACTCATTCAGAATACTCACACAGACATAACATGCATACACATATTTACACACGTATTTTATATCTATGTTTTTACTTATTGTTTTCTTGTTCAACAATATCTTTTAGAAAATCCTCTAAATCATCTGCTATAGTCCCACTTTGTTTTCTTAATATAGATAAAATGTTACATGGCATGAATATATAATTTATTCAATGATTCTCTTAATAGAAACTTACTGTATTTCCTTTTTTTTTTTTTTGCTAAAACAAACAACACTTAAATAAAGAACCACTTACTTATGTCTTTGCACATAGTGCTTTTATGTATATGGGATAAGATCTTAGGAGTATACTGCTTGTGTGTATATATTTAATTTTAACAGATTGCTTTCCAAAAAGGCTGTAATGCTTCTCATTTCCACCAGCAATGTATGAAAGTACCCTTTCCCCCACAGCCCAGCCAACACTATATGCAAAAGCTCTATTCTATTTCTGCCAGGCTGATGAGTGTGAAGAGATAGATCGCTTATTTTCAAATTGCCTTTCCCTGACTGAGAGTAAATGTGAACATCTTTTCATATGCATATTGGCCAAATGCCCTGAAAAATGAAGAAGTTTAGTTTTTCTTCTTTTTAGGGATACCCCATAGGGCTTTTTAAAGTATACCTAAAAACAAGTTTATCTAGCATACCCATGTGAGTAAAATGGGATTCTCTCTAGATATTCAAAACTAAGCCAGACTGGAAAAGATACTCAGCTGTGCTCCCCAGAGTCATTGAGGAATTCTCTAGTTCCAACCTGAAGTATCTAAGAGCAGCGGTCCCCAATCTTTTTGGCACCTGGGATCAGTTTCGTGGAAAACAAATTTTCCACAGACCAGAGTGGATGGGTGGTTTCAGGGTGATTCAAGCACATTATACATATTGTGCATTTTATTTCTATTACTATTATACCACCTCCACCTCAGATCATCAGGCATTAGATCCCAGAGGCTAGAGACCCCTACTAAGAGGGTTCAACATGGCCAAGGGTTTGTCTTGGGGTTTGTGGACTGAGTAAGGCACAAAGACTTAAGTCCACTGGTGGAGTTAGCTGGGCAGTCAGCACTGCCTTCAGACTTTTTATATTTAGCATGTACTGTAGTACACAACAGAGAAGGCAATGGCACCCCACTCCAGTACTTTTGCCTAGAAAATCCCATGGACGGAGGAGCCTGGTAGGCTGCAGTCCATGGGGTCTCTAGAGTCGGACACGACTGAGCGACTCCACTTTCACTTTTCACTTTCATGCATTGGAGAAGGAAATGGCAACCCACTCCAGTGTTCTTGCCTGGAGAATCCCAGGGACAGGGGAGCCTGGTGGGTTGCCGCCTATGGGGTCATACAGAGTCAGACACAACTAAAGCGATGCAGCAGCAGCAGCAGCAGTAGTACACAAGCCCATCTGCTCTCTGGCAGGACACATCCCATGTAGTAATCAAACCAAGAGACACTGAGGTACTACGGCAGCATGACGGTTCATATGAATTCCCATAAGAGTCATATGAAAAACAATTCAAGGAAAATACAGAAAGACTCCATTATGAGTTCTAAGAGGTTTTCCTGGTCATGTTCTAATGTTGAAGAATTCAGGGAGAAATATATACCTGACATTAAAATCATGTCCTGTGATTTTCAATGGTAAAGAAATATTTGTGAGCACTATATTGAATTTATATTCAAAAGCACCTCTGTTATTTTTTTCCTTTTGTCTTTTTACTCAGGAGTAAGGGTGGAGTAAATATGGAAGGCTGAGGTTCTTTCTTTCCAAGAATATACTCAATGAAATTTTAAATGAAGTGTTTCTCTAAAAAGACTGAAAAAGAAAGGAGGACTTCATCAGGTAGGTCATAAAAGTGCTAAACATGGAGAAGTCAGAGCCATAATGATGCTCCAAATTAGCTTCCCCGAGGAGGGGATTCTGGCCATAACCTTTGTTAAGTGCTGTAATGTGTAGTAAGTAAAATGCATTATTCATGTAATACTTGAACATACTCTGGGAATTTCTGAAGGACTCCAGGAGGAAAATACGGTTTGTCTTTCAGGTGATGAGAAGAATCTGGATCCTGATTTCAAGCAAATAATACAATTCAAGAGCAGCTTGCATTGATTTCATAATCTTTAGACTCTCCCTTCCCTCCCCAGTAAAAGCAGAGGAAATATAATTTAATCAGTTGGGTAAGAGCCTGTGCTGATTATCTGAGCCCTCTCCTGAATTCTCAAAGGTGGGACTGCCATTCCTAATGCAGGATTTGCATTCAGCCTGCCTTTGCTAAGTACACAACTGCTGTTATTTGTGTATGCGAATTATTTCTTCTATAACAAGGCTGGAATTACATTCAGGAATTTAACTCAAATTAAGTATTCATAACAGGAGCAACTTCTTTTAATGTCATATAAAGCACCATTGATACTTAAAACATAGACTGTCACAAAGTATCCTGCCTCTCCCTGCATACCTTAGGTTCTAACCCCATCATTAAATTTTCTGTCAAAATATTTTCTAAGTTATTACCAATGGAATGAAGGGAATTCAGGTGAGAGTCGATGCTTATTTCTTAAAAATTCTGTTTTTTTAAAAAAGAATATTCAGCAGATATTTACTCCCTTTTCTTTGGAAACTTGGTGGCACAAACGGCCCAAGGATGCTTTCAAAAAGAACGAGAATGTATTTAGGACACATTACTTGTATTTGTGTGCTTACATGCTAAGTCGCTTCAGTTGTGTCCAACTTTTTCAGACCCTAGGGACGGTAGCCTACCTCCAGCCGGTTCCTCTGTTCATGGGATTCTTCAGGCAAGAATACTGGTGGATTGCCATGCCCTCTTCTAGGGGATTTCCCAACCCAGGGATGGAATCCATGTCTCTCATATCTCTTTACCACTAGGCAGGTTCTTTACCACTAGTGCCACCTGGCAAGCCCTACTTGTACTTAAGTGTTACTTACTGAAGTTGGCTACTCAGTAATCAGAAAATATACCCAGGATGATACTAATAACTTCAAATATTACTCAGCAAGGTAGTGGTCTTTAAACTTTCAGAACTCATCCTTGGAGCCTCAGTTTCTTATCTCTAAAATGGAGGTGATGCCTATGGTAAACTAAATTATGACAAAGGAGGCAAGAATATACAATGGAGAAAGGACAGTCTTTTCAATAAGTGGGGCTGGGAGAACTGGACAGTTGCATGTAAAATAATGAAATTAGAACACTCCCAAAGACCATGTGCATGTGTTCATGCTAAGTCATGTATGATCTGTGCTACCCTATGGACTGTGGCCTGCCAGGCTCTCCTCTGTCCAGGGGGATTCTCCAGGCAAGAATACTGGCGTGGATTGCCATCTACATGAAAATAAACCCAAGATGGATTAAAGACCTAAATGTAAGGCCAGATACTATAAAACTCTTAGAGGAAAACATAGGCAGACCACTCTCTGACATAAATCAAAGCAAGATCTGTTTTGATTCACTTCCTAGAGTAATGAAAATAAAAACAAAAATAAACAAGTGATACCTAATTAAACTTAAAAGCATTTGCACAGCAAAGGAAACCATAAACAAAAAGACAACCCACAGAACAGGAGAAAATATTTGGAAATGAAGCAACTGACAAGGAGTTAATCCCCCAAATTTTCAAATTTTTTGAGGCTCAATATGAAAAAAACAAATAAGTCAAAAAATGGGTGGAATATCTAAACAGACATTTCTCCAAAGAATACATACAGATGGCCAAAAAGGACAAGAAAAGATGCTCAACATCACTGATTATTAGAGAAATGCAAATCAAAATACAATGAGGTGTCCACCTCACACCAGTCAGAATGGCCACTATCAAAAAAATCTAAAAAAATAAATGCTGGAGAGGACGTAGAGAAAAGGGAACTTCCTTCTCTGTTGGTGGGAATGTAAATTGGTACAGCCACTATGGAGAAGAGTATAAAGGCTCCTTAAAAATCTTAAAATGGAGCTACCATATTATCTAGCAATCCCATTCCTGGGCATATATCTGGAGAAAACCATAATTCAAAATGATCATGCACCCCAATGTTCACTGCAGCACTATTTACAATAGCCAGGCCATGGAAGCAACCTAAAGGTCCATCAACAGAGGAATGGATAAAGAAGACATGGTACATATATACAATGGACTCAGCCATAAGAAGAACAAAATAATGCCATTTACCACAACGTTCATGGACACAGAGACTGTCATACTGAGTAAAGTAAGTCAGACAGAGAAGGACAAGTATTGTATCGTATCACTTATATGTGGAATCTAAAAATGTGGTACAAGGGAACTTACCTACAAAACAGAAACAGAGTCATACATACAGAAAACAATCTTACGGTTACCAGGGAGAAAAAGAGGGAAGGATAAATTGGAAGATTGGAATTATATTCACAGTATTACATATAAAATAGATAAGTAAAAGGAACCTACTGAATAACAACAAACTCTACTCAATACTCTGCAGTGACCGGTATGGGAAAAAAGTGGATACATGTATATGCACAACTTGTTCACTTAGCTGTACAGCAGAAAATAACACATTGTAAATCTACTCAAATGAAAATTTAAAAAATAAGTACAATAAAATGGGGGTCTTGGACCCGCTGTGAGCTTAAATGAGATAACATAGGAAAAGTACCTCTTCTGTGTCTGACATGTAGCAGACATTAAATAAATAATAACCATCATCACTATTTTTAATTTCACCATTATTATCTTAACAAGGGTCCACACTCTAGAAATTAGAATAACTCATGTTCTTCTATGCATTTTCTCTCCATAAGAAGTAAAGCAGAGCTGGGAAAGGCTGCTTGAGAGTTATTGCAGAAGAGTGATGGTTCTTCATGCTGAAGGAAATAGTCTCATTACAGCATGTGTTGCCTGCTCTAGGTCCAACAGTGGGCTTGGAGAATCCATATCTCGATCACAGAACCGCAAAATTCAACTAAATTCTACCAACATCTACTGAAATGAAAGAATCAGAAGATTTACTGTCAGAAGTCTAAACCAGCTTCAAACTCCTCATTATTTGGACCATTTGGGAAAAGCTATTTAACCTTTCTCAGCGTGTTTCCTCATCTGTAAAAGGAGACTAAGAGTCCCTACTTTTTAGGCTTATGATAGGAATTAAATAAATATGGTGTGTGCAAGTGTACACAAAATGCAAACCATTAAACAAGTGTATTTATTTGTGCAAACTGCAGTGAGACATGTCCCAGGTTCAACCACACTATTCCATGGTCCCTCTAAGTCCAAACCTACCTGTCACACCTGTGTATTGATTCAGAACTTATAAAATGTGTTCATGGTACCTGTATGATCTCTAATTATCTCAGAACTTAAGCCATCCTTCTATGTTACTGGTGAGCCTAAATACCCTCCCCACCACCCCAGCCCCATCGCACAGGCATGTATGAGATTTTGGTAATTTAGTAGAGCCATTAACTAGACAAAGAGTGAAAGAGATATACAGAATAGAATAGGATGTTTATCAGAAAAAGGAAATGGAAGTGAGTCCTGTAAAGGTGGGACGGTGATAGGAAAAGATCCTATACTACTATAAAGAATAGATCATGTGATAGAACAAAGAAAGAGAATGAGTAAAAACAGTTTGCTGCCTAGGCTGAGGAAGAAGAAAAAAGATCAGGCATCAGAGCTGTCCACAGGGAAGGAACGAGTCAGAGTAAGGTAAGTCAGAGGAAAAACAACGTAAGTTGTATGAGAGGATTTCTTCTTTCTAGCTTAGGTAACTAACTGAGACTCCTCTCTGCTCTTAAAGGCTAAAGAAGTCTTATGGACATGAGTACATTATAAATGGCACAGTCAAGATTTTTCAGTAAAGATTTGAAACTTCCTTGGCATGTCAGGGTGACCCTGTTACTGAAGTTCTCAAATGAATAAGAGAAAATGGAAAATAACCTGAGTTTGGGGGCTCATTCTCTTCTAGATTTCATAACTGTTATTTTGCAGATGCTGTTTAGCGTAGCTATTTCTCATTCAATTGATATTGAAAAAAAGCAAGAGAGTTCCAGAAAAACATCTGCTTTATTGACTATGCAAAAGCCTCTGACTGTGTGGATCGCAACAAACTGGAAAATTCTTAAAGAGATGGGAATACCAGGCTACCTTAGCTGCCTCCTGAGAAATCTGTATGCAGGTCAAGAAGCAATAGTTAAAACCAGACATGGAACAACAGACTGGTTCCAAATAGGGAAAGGAGTACATCAAGGCTGTATATTGTCATCCTGCTTATTTGACTTATATGCAGAGTATGTCATGTGAAATGCTGGGTTGGACGAAGCACAAGCTGGAATCAAGATTGCCAGGAGAAATATCAATAACCTCAGATATGCAGATGACACCACCCTTTTGGCAGAAAGTGAATAAGAACTAAACAGCCTCTTGATGAAAGTGAAAGAGGAGAGTGAAAAAGTCAGTTTAAAACTCAACATTCAGAAAACTAAGATCATGGCATCTGGTCCCATCACTTCATGGCAAGAAGATGGGGAAACAATGGAAACAGTGACAGACTTTATTTTGGGGGACTCCAAAATCACTGCAGATAGTGACTGCAGCCATGAAATTAAAAGACACTTGCTCCTTGGAAGAAAACCTATGACCAACCTAGACAGCATATTAAAAAGCAAAGATGTTACTCTGCCAACAAAGGTCCGTCTAGTCAAAGCTATGGTTTTCCCAGTAGTCATGTATGGATGAGAGTTGGACTATAAAGAAAGCTGAGTGCTGAAGAATTGATGCTTTTGAACTGTGGTGTTGGAGAAGACTCTTGAGAGTCCCTTGGACAGCAAGGAGATCAAACCTGTCAGTCCTAAAGGAAATCAACCCTGAATATTCATTGGAAGGACTGATGCTGAAGCTGAAACTCCAACACTTCGGCCACCTGATGTGAAGAACTGACTCAACAGAAAAGACCCTGATTCTGGGAAAGATTGAAGGTAGGAAGAGAAGGGAACAACAGAGGATGAGATGATTGGATGGCATCACTGACTCAATGGACATGAGTTTAAGCAAGCTCTGGGAGTTGATGATGGACAGGAAAGCCTGGCATGCTGCAGTCTATGGGGTCGCAAAGAGTCAGACACAACTGAGCGACTGAACTGAACTGATATTGAGGACACGGCCATTTCCATTATGAGAATTTGAAGAAAGAGGAACAAATGGTTATTGATGAAAGGGGATTAGCAGAAGGAACAAAGGAATCTCCTCCCCCTCCTTCCCTCATTCCCCTGACCATCATCCTCAAAGAAAGCCCCAACTGACTCCATCATGCCCCTGTGGAAAGACCACAGGGACAGCTGCCTTTCTGGCTAACCCACATGACATGAAACTACAAGAAAGGAAAAGAAACACGACAGACAAGCATTTGCACTGCTTTCAGTCTCAAACTTCCATAGAGTAATATTTTGATTCATGGAAACTTGAATCTACAATTTTACAAACATCAGTGGAAAACCTATCTTTATCCTACCCTCCATATGTAGTCTGGTACCAGTCCCTAACAGGGCTGTTAAACTCTGCACAGACCACTTTATAAAAATAGGCCCTTTTATCTGCTGCCAGAGAGTAACAAAAGAACTCTTGTGTGTCTGTGGAGATTCTAGGATTATGTTAGAATGGATAATAGAAAGACAAATACTTGCTAAAATATTGTCTGTTACTCCCAGAATCGCTATAGCAATACCCAAGCCAAGCAGCTGAGAAAAGCCTTAACACGCTATGCAATTCAAATGCAGCCCATCACTGCTGCTATAATTACAGGTGCCTCCCTTCCTCCTCTCAGATCTGTGGATAAAAACCTAGGGCTGAATTTGTATCTCAGCTGCACAGAAGCTGAAACTAGTAGTCAATAAACACAGAGAACTCTGCATTTGACAGACAGGCTCTTGTAGGACAGAGCTAACCTATTGTTCAACTGTTCTTCCACACTCACATTATCGGGATGACAAAAAAAGGGAAGGGATGTTTTTGGATGCTCCCCAAATCCAAGGACTTTATTTCATTTAAGCCCCACAAAAATCACATGAGGTGTTATTACTCTTATTTCTATATTTTAAATAAGAAAAATGAGACTCAAAGATTAAGTTATTTCCTTAGGTTACACACCTTTCTAAGTAGTAGAATTGGCCCTGGAATTCCAGTCTTTCCAACCACATGGTCCATGGGAAAAACACATGCCTTTTGCAGATCAGTGTGGAATCAGGTTCCTGTCAATAGTAGGTTATTAGCGATGGGTTTCCCTGGTGACTCAGTGGTAAAGAATCCACCTGCAATGTAGGAGAAGTGGGTTCGATTCATGGGTTGGGAAGGTTCCCTGGAGAAGGAAAAGGCCAACCCCTCCAGGATTCTTGCCTGGAAAATCCCATGGACAGAGGAGCCTGGCAGGCTATAAAGTCCATGGGGTTTCAAGAGTTAGATGTGACTTAGGGACTAAACCACCATCACCACAGCAATGGGCCATTGTTCTTATAACTTGTAAACTCCTCCCAAAGGCTAATACATAACAATTTTTAAATTAGAACTCTGCACCTCCACGCTTTTAGGGGAAGGTGGAATGATCAAGATTTAAAATTCACTGAAGCTGTATCTGTGTGCAGACAGATAAGAATATTGAACTTATGGGCAACCTAAAAGATTAAAAAGAGTACATCAGGGTAACTAAAGAAGCAATATTTGGGAAGACACAGAGAGGCAATGCTTAGAATCTCTAGAATCTCTGCCTTATTAAAATATTTGTGCCAAGGTTATAAAGGTTCTATTAAAGGAAATGGACAGTGTCCACTAGCCATGTGAAAATTCACCTTCTTACACAGTGTAAGCTGTTCTCAGATTTTAGCTGTACTAACATTGAAACCACTTCTTTCTCTCTGAGCAGGCCAAAGGGATCTCCTTTCAGTGCTATAGGCTCCTCTCAAATAGAGAACCCAGGATAATTACTTCCAACGTCCCACTCTGTAGATCATACCATTAATCTATCTCAAAGGCTCCAGCCACACATTTTTATATACCATTTACTAGAAATTTATGAAGCCTTAACATGTCCAGTTTTTAAAAATATGATCTGAAATACATAGAAAAAAAAATAATCGACAATTTAAAAGTATACCCTTTAAAGAAAAACCTGGGTAAACCTAGCAACAAACCCTGAGGAATTACCCATTTCAGAATGTTAATTGCTATGTGGAAGTGACTTTTGAAGTTCAATTTAATTTCCTGAAAACCCCAAACAACTCTATTTCCCTACAGAAAATAATTAAGCATCGGGGATGATAACGTGATTAGAAAGTAAAACACCTGGAATTTGCTTAGCGAATCAGAATGCAAAGAGAGGACTGCTGTGCAACTGCGGCTGCTCCTCTCCTGCCCAACCTCATCACCACTGCTGAAGAGCCATTATCATCTTCAGAAGGTGGTGGGGGTGGGGGAGGGAGGCCTGCCACTGTAGAGAAATACTCCACTATTTATTCACCTCTCTAAAGGTCTACTGGGTCCTGGCTGATCATCTGGCCCTGCTTGTTCCTGAAGGGCAGCCCACTGGCCTGAAAAAAGCTCCATAGAACTCTGGGGTAGGGGCGGGGGATCATCCTTGTGAGAGTAAGATGCAGAAGCATTTGATCTAAATGAGCCTGAACCAATTACAGAAATCAATAGTCTGTGTTGCAAAATCAATTAAATGATTGACCAACTGATTGATTATATTAACACTTAGGTTCTTATACAGCAGATACTTCACTAAGCACTATATGTGTGTTATCTCTTTTAATCCCAAGAATGACTTTATAGGTGAATACTATTATCATGCCCATTTTGTAAGGAGCTAAAACTTAGGAAGATTCAGCAGCATATTCTAATCACACAACTCAAAAACAGCAGAGCCAGGTTCAAACTAAGATATGCTTAGTTCAAGCCCAAATTCATGACCCTATAATAGAGCTGGTTGATTAATGACAGACATCTATACAGTGGAAAGTCAGACACTTAAAAATTGGATACAAAAAATACTTGAAGATAGAAAAATGTTCACAATAAAGTGTTGTGAAAATAAATTAATAAAACATGTACAGTAAAGAGTCAAGGAGATAAATCTCAGAATGACATTTATGGTGAAATAATGGGTGATCTTTAATCCTTTATATATATAATATATATATATATATATATTTCTATTTTCTACAATAACTATGCATCACTTTTATACTCAATCCAAATATTTTCATTTTAAAAGGCGAGCAAATAGAAGCAAAATTACAATAGTGGTTTTAGGTGAATGGCACAATTATGAGAGATCGTTTTCACTTTTCCATATTTTCCCAAATGTACCACAAAGCATTACTCCATAACTATACACACTCACACAGTTAAAAATTCTAAAGAGCTGAGCTGCTTTCTAAAATGTATAATTGGACGCCTGTGGCAGAGACTATCAGTGGTTCTTCAATGTTCATTCTCCATGTCTTCCACAGGAATAGACCCTGAGATTTTCAACTGGGCACATTTCCTGTAATATGGCTTCAATCCCCAGCCTCCTGTGCACACAGATGTAGCCATGTGCCTAAGGTCCTGTCCACAAGTTATGAGATCAAATGGAGTGTGCAACATCCAGGACGTGTCCATACTGCTTTTGGGAAGGTGCACAAGATGGCTAGACTATGAGAAAGGCCACACCAGATGCCAGATATAGATGCCAGAAGAGACAGCTGGAAGTAACATAGACCCCAGCAGGCTGCAGATGGCATGGCAGATCCACCATGCCATCCCTGACTTGAATGTGAGAGCCAAGAGAATATCTCTCATTTAGTTTTGTCTTTCTAGAAGGTAGGGTGAAGTTTATGTTACTGAATCTACATTCTAACTAATATAGTACTGAAACACTTAATTTACACTAGTTCTCTCTCTCCCTCTCTCTCTCTCTCTATACACACACACACACACACACAAATGTGTATGTGTAAGTGTCATGCATATATGTGTGAGTATATACATGTGGGTATATGTATATATATATATGTGTGTGTGTGTGTGTGTGTATATATATATATATATATGAAAAACATTAATGGCATCACTATGATTTGAGACAGGAGGCCCAGACCAGCTGAAGACTTCTGATGGAGCAGTGGAGAGAAGGAACACATACAACACAGCCACTCTAATAGCTAAGCTAATATCAAGAATGGAATGTCCAAGTAAATGCCTTGAGTGAGTGAATGAAGTCACTCAGTCATGTCCGACTCTTTTTGACCCCATGGACGGTAGACAACCAGGCTCCTCCATCCATGGGATTCTCCAGGCAAGAAAACTGGAGTGGGTTGCCACTGCCTTCTTGAGGGGATCTTCCCAACCCAGGGATCAAACCCAGGTTTCCCGCATTGCAGGGAGACGCTTTACTCCCTGAGCCACCAGGGAAGCCGCAGTAAATGCCTTAGTAGATCACAAGTCTTAATGAAAGATGCAAACAACAGGTTTTAGAAATCTTTCCCTGCAGATGTAGTCAGATTCCTCTCTTCATGTTAGATTATGTATTTACATATTACTGTGTGCATTTGTCACATCGTTTGCAATTTTCTTTTAGGTGGCTACCTATACCTGTAGAATATGAGATCTACATAGACTTTTTTTTTTTTTGGACGTGTCCATGGCATGCAGGATCTTAGCTTCCTGATAAGGGACTAAACCAATGCCCTCTGCAGTGCAAGCACAGAGTCTTAACCACTGGACCGCCAAAGAAGTCCTGATGCAGAGACTTTGAACTTCTTAGTGTCCTAAAGCCAATGGCAAAAGGTAAGCAGTGAAATGTTTGCTAAATGAATGATTCAAAGAATGAATGAATGAAAAAATAACAAATAGGATTACTGGTTGCTTGTACAAGTACAGAATTAAATACCAAGGTATTTATTACAAATAGGCAATAGATTACATGATATATATTAAAGTACAAACTCTAAATATTAGCAAAAAAAAAATCTCCAAGCGTATACATTTTGGTAAGTTATATCAAACTAAATGTGAATTTCTTTGTGTGTGTGTGCTCAGTCATGTCTGAGTCCTTGCAGCCCTATGGACTGTAGCCCACCAGGTTCATCTGTCCATGGAATTTCCCAAAGAATACTGGAGTGATTCCCATTTCCTACCTAGAGGATGTTCCCAACTCAGGGATCAAACTTGCATCTCTTGCATCTTCTGCATTGGCAGGTGAGCTCTTTACCACTGTGCCACATGGGAAGTCCCGAATTTCCTAAAGTCAATACAGTGGATTCTTCAAAATTAACAAGGTAAGGAGATAAAATATTGAAACACAGCCTATAGTACAGAGTTTTAAAAATATAGATCTTGCTGCCTATAAGAAAAAAAAAAACAGTATCATTAGGAACCTCCACATAATGTATTTTGTAATAACTATATTTGGGGGAAATTTTCATATTTTGAAGCTTCAGTTATATCTCGCTTTTCATTATTGTATTATGTCAATAATTGAAGAACTGGATTAGATACCAATGCTGAATAAATATTTGTTGAATATCTGAATCAAAAATAGAAGCAAAATTGAAAGAGTTGATAGGAAGCTTTTGGCTTCCTCCTTACAATTACAGTATAAAGCCTTACTTTATTTTCTGATAAGTTTAGCTTTATCTCTTTCTTGAACAATAGCACCAAAAGAGAGAGATTACTTATACTAAATACAGCTTTTTCTTACTAATATGTAGAGAATTTTTTGTATTCAAGTTCAGTGCCCTTATAACATACACAGTACAAGAGAACAATAAACAAATTTCAGCGTTAAAATTCTATCCACACTTCACTTAGAAAATATGGTACTTTGAAATCTTAGCTAAGATTCTATCCTTGTTTATATTCAAAATGCTAATGCAGTTTGGCGACCTGCTAGGCAATAAAAGATGTACAAAATTCAAAGAACTTTGAGCAGTTCACTTCCCTTACCACTTTCTTGTGGCTGTAAAGTTTAGTAAAGTCAGAAACCCCTATTTAAAGCCAATAAATGAGTATCCTTGAATAAATATAAATGTATTATTATCTACCATATGCATTTTTTCATATCCTGTGTGTGTATGTATATATATATATATTTATACTCCACAAATGGAAAGATTAAAGACAGAATAATTCTAGACTTATAATTGTATAAATATACATATGAAAACCTATTCTATCTCTGTTTTGTAAATAATTTCATTTATATCATTTTTTTCAGATTCCACATATAAGTGATACCATATGACATTTATTTACAAAACAGAAATAGACTCACAGACATAGAAAATAAACTTATAGTTACCAAAGGGAAGCAATGGATAAATTAGAAGTTTTGGTTTAACAAATGCACACTACTGTATATAAAATAAACAAGGACCTATTGTATAACACAGGGAACAATATAATAACTCATAAAGGAAAATAATCTGAAAAATAATATACATATACAAATGTAAAACTGAATCACTTTGCTGTACACCTGAAACTAACACAGCATTGTAAACCAACTATACTTAAATTTAAAAAAAAATTAGATAACAACAACAAAAAAATCTGTGAAATTCATACCATATAAAAGGGTTTTTCATTCTTCTTCCAGAGAACTACACACCACCAAATACAAGTTTTTGAAATTACATGTTTCCATTAATTAAAATAATTGACAATATTTAAACATATAGTGACAAACACAGCTAAGTCCAAATAAAAACTTCTGAGGAATACTAAAGTTAACTCAATGAGCTTCCCCAATTCATATCCTAAAATTATCATTAGCATTTAATTATGATGATTTCAATACTTTAAAATCTCTAACCAATTTATAATTGTGCTACTATTAATGGTACCATCAATAAGGTATCTCCTATACATAATTCTGTATAAAGTCTCCCATATTGCAGTTTAAATTATTGGAATATACGTAATAAACTTGTGTCTTACCTAATTGGTAATTAATATGAAAAGCTCTTAGTTACCAATAATTTGGACAGATACAAATATTATCAGTTTTAATACTAAAGAAATGTATATAATTGACAATGTCCACCTGAAACAAATATACAAGCACTCTGGTTTCATTCCAAAAGCAGTGTACAGATTTCAGCTCTTGGCACCATGACCTAGCAATGACACGGACAGTATAGTCACAGCAATGGGAAGGTGGGGTAAGGGTGGATGTAGTTTAGTCCAAGAGATTTCTAATGAACACCATCTAGGCTAGGCTCTATTTTCTGCCCAGATTCTGGGCCATTTCCATGTACTCATTCATGGCAACTAAGTTAGGGTCTTCTTAACTAGAACAGATGCCTGCTACAATGTTTTTCTGATAGATTTTTTGAAAACAAAATTTTAAAAGGATCTGTTAGGGATGACTTTAGTAGGAGGTTGAGGGGGAAAGGTCCCACAACTATTCATCATCTTAGACATTATTTGTAAAACAACACCTGCTTAAGATCCCTTTGGGCTGTGGGGTTGGTTATGTGAATGTGAATATTCTAAATGCTTACGTTTTAAAGGATCAGTCAGCCCATCCGTGGTGTGCTGGGAGCCCAACACTGTGTGTTCTGCAAGGAATGATAAAATATCCAAGCCGCACCCTTATCTACAAAACTCACTCACTGTTTTTCACAGCCTGGTCATGATTATTGATTACCAATCCAGAAAGTTAATGTACCCACCCACTATAAACAGAGGAATTATAAATTTTAAGGTTAAAATCTCTTTAGGATTATCTAGCTCAGTGATTGATTTTCTACCTGCCTGGGAGTTTTATTTTGTGTGTGTGTGTGTGTGTTTTTTTAGTGTATCCCTTAAGAGTTTTCTTTAAAAATATATTTTTAAAAGTGAAAGCACAACTATCCAGTTGTGAAACTATGCGGTTGTGAAAAATGAAACATTTTAAATCACAGTATCTCCAGGTTTGGGAATCAAGAGTTTAAATTATTAAATGTTTAAAATTATTATTATTATTATTATTAAATTATTAAATGTGAAACAAGATTTGGGAATCATTTATCTGATCAAATTTCCTTGCCAATGCTTGAATTTATTGTGCAGAATCCCCATCTAAGATAGACCCTTTGGAGGAGACAAAACGATCCAGATTTTTAAAAGGACAGCTGATGCATGGAACAGCAAGAGGAAGATAAATGCATCTTAGAGAACAAGCTGAGGATGAGTGATTGAAACATCAGCCCTAGTCTCCAGGCAGGCTCCCTAACAGATCAACACAGAACCCTCAGGGAAAGGTTACAGAATAGAATAGTGCTCAGTCCTTCACCCACCAGAAGCAGGAATTCAACTGCAACTTCACATACTCCAACATCATTTCCACTACCATGCAGATGTGCTTCCAGAAAACACACAAACAAGACTTAAGACATTTTTCAACCTGCATTCAGTCCATTTTTCCTTTAGGTTATCATAAAATTTTGAGATTGCCCCTCCTTTATTCCACTCCTGTCAGCTGAGAATCACTGCTCCAAATGGATCAAGTACAGTCACTTGTGTATCTACAAAGCATGAATAATAGCTAAAAGTTCTTTATAGGCAGATGGATAGAAGGAAAAAAAAATTAAGTATACATAAAAGCAGGCACAGCTTTTCAGAAAATGTTTTGAAACTTAAACGAGAAAAAATACACAGCTGTGGAAAAGTGAACTAATCTTAAACCACTGGATTTAACATAATTTCTTTGCTTATTACAATATTTTGGCTTTTAAGTGAAAGAAAGTGAAAGTTGCTCAGTCGTGTCTGACTCTTTGCGACCCCATGGACTATGCAGTCCATGGAATTCTGTAGACCAGAATGCTGGAGTGGGTAGCCTTTCCCTTCTCCAGGGGATCTTCCCAACCCAGGGATCGAACCCAGGTCTCCCACACTGCAGGTGGATTCTTTACCAGCTGAGCCGTTTTTGCTTTTAGTGGTAATTTATTTCCTACTTTTATTGTGGACATTGGATAATGCCAATTAAATGCCTGATATACAAAAATGAAAAAAGAAACTGTGGACTTTCTCTTCTATCTAACTACCAACATAGTAGAAAGTTGGTTCTAAAAGTCAATAAACCTTTTAAACATGTTTATGATCACTTCAGGTGCAATGCAAGGAAGTCTTAGAAAAGACAGACTATCACAAACATTTTATGCACAGTTTAAGAAGTTGAATGAAATGCACATGAGTAATAACAAATTTGACTTTGCTCTACCCATACACAGTAAATGAATGACTACACCCTCAGTCCCCAAAGTCCTTTTCTACCAATAAGCCCAGGGTTCTATGCATCTTTCTGTTAATTCCAATATTATCCTTGGAAGTTAGATGGAAACCAAGTACCCATTCTACAGAAATATAAATCAAGGCCTAGTGAGATTTAATTATTTTTCACTAGATGACAAAGTAAAAAGTAAAATTCATAATTCAAATAGGTCTGGGGTCCTGAGTTCATGTAGAATTAGAAAATATCACTACAATGAACGCATTCTACTAAAATTGCTTTAAATTTTAATTTAATTTTAAATTCTGATAAATAATTTTATATTGTATAAAATGATACAATGATTACACACACACACACACACATATATAATTTCAGTAAAGGAAATCTCTTAAAATTAGAAACACTATGAATGCCTTGGAGACAATATACTATATTCCTCAAAGACGCTAATGGTACTTTTAAGGTGGCTTCCAATGCATCTCCCTTAGATTAAGGAAACTTTTCTCTGCTTAATCATTTGATATGGCCATGTGTTAAAAAAATACCCCTTTATTTCATTTCAGAATTTCACTTAAGAAGTACTCGTGATCCCAGGCAAAGAATTTTTTCAGAACTTCAATGCTCAAGGACAAGGGTGGGTTCTTTGCTTTCATTTCAATAACACAGAGAAAAGAGATCCACTTCTTCTTCATAAAATGTAAGCTGCAGACTGAGAAACCACTTGACTGCGTGTTGCAGACCAAGTCAAGCCCATCCTTTCACTTCAATGGCTTTCTAGGGGTAACAAATAGGAGTACAAACCCTGTAACCTAAATATTAAAGCTCTGAAAAAGCAAGGCCTTATCTATCCTGTGACAGGGCCAGTCTACTCCATGTCCCAAAGCTCACCTTCTTAACTTCTGCCTAAACTATTTTCTTGTTCTGAGTCTTCTGCCAATGATACATTTCCCTCTCTTCTTCCCTATCACACTTTTTTTTTCCTTTAACAGGTCTCAGCCAGCATCTTATCCCGCCTTTAAAAATACAAACCTATAGAAATCTCCTTTAAACAACTATTGTATATATTTTCTGTATCACTCAAATGACACTTTAATATGTATATGTCTTTTCTCTTTAATGGGATTACAAAATCTTTGAGGTCAGAATCTGGATCTTAGACTTCTATTGATATTTGCCTGGTACGTCATATGTACTCAATTATTATTTGCTAAATAAATGGTGTGGTGAAAGTTCTGGACAAGGAAGAAGATGACTTCGACTTTGGCAGGTATGGGAGAAGGGGATGGAAGGAGCTACAGAAAGAGATAAAGAAAATGGATAACTCATGGGATACTGTTCTTTGAAACAAAAGGTAGAAGAAACAAAGCAGGCAAAAGTCTTGGGGAAGTGACAGGAACCAGTAACTCTTCCTAAAACTAATACAAAGCAAAGAGAGTCAGAGGCTACCCTAGAAGAATAGCATAATTCACTAAAAAACATTACTTATCCGGCAGTCAGGATATTCACATTTTGATCTAAAATCTGACATTAACTAGCTGTGACCAGAACAAGCGATTTCATTGCCTTTGGCAACTCACGTCTAAACCTTAGATACCAGATCTGATCTCTAAAGATCCCTTTAGCTCAGATATTATACAATTCTATAGTTTTCCTTCATCTTGAGAGAGTTTTCATTTCATTTCTTCTGGACAAAGCGGGGGCCTGAATGCACTAAAAGGTATAATAAACAATACAGAATTATTTGTTGCTAAAAAGATAAGCGGGATATAAAAGACAACATAAAATAAACCAAATGCCTATGGTGACACTGAAGCAGAACTTTTCTTTAACATCTGCTTTGCTTATTTGATCACTTTAGCTGAGCAATATTTCCATTGTAATAGGTCGAGGACTCAAGAGTGAGGCAGAGCTGTAGACAGAAATGGGAATTAGAGACAACACCTTCCAAATACTTGCTTTAGCTCAATGATGGTAAAGTGCCTTGTTGATTTAAAAGGGTGTGAAAAGCATTTAAAGATCCTTTTCACTGGGAGGAGATATGCCAATATAAGAATATCACTGACATCTTATTTAAAACCATCGCGTATGCTCAAAGATTTGGACTAATACAAGCAAAACGATTAATTTACAAATCACCGAGATGTCTGGCATTAATCTAAAAATGACTGTGTATAAGATAGTATTTGACTTCCCTCTTTTTTCAGCCTCCCCTTCAAATCAGTGCTAATCACTCAGCACTCCCTTAGGCACCTGGAATTCTCTTTTGTATCGGAGTATCTCTGCCACAGACAGAATCGATTGATCTAATAAACTCATCCTAACTTTACAGTCTAGGGACCATGTGCTCTCCCGTCCAGAATATACTTATCTTAAAACAAGGCCATGGGAGAGGGCAAATGCTAAACCAAAAAGACTGATAGATAGAATTACATGTATCAGTGAGGAAAATATCTGAACCCCACAACCTCCTAGATCCTTTTAGATCTTTACACATAACTCTGCTGTCCAAGTAACCTGTCTCTATTAAAAGAATGTTTAGTTTTAATTAAGAAAATGAAGGGCTCAAATCAATAAATAGGGAAATGCTATATTTGAATGTTGCGGTAAATGGAGAAGAGCCTCAAAGCCCAAATAGAAAATAAAAATGGAAAACGAAAAATCCTGCAGAAAAAATTTAAGGGTCTTCTCTAACCTTCCACTCAGTTTTACAGTATTAGTTTTATCTGATAAGCTAATTGTCACTTTGAAAATACAGCAATATGAAATGTTTGGCTCTAAAGGTGTGAGGCAGAAGACAAATAAGCCAGTAATCCAGGGATGAATGAGTGGGAATGTGGAGTAGGCAGGAGGGTGAAAACTGGTGACTTTGAGGCCACCTCCCATCTAGCTGAGTGCTTTTGATTTGGTCAACTTGGAATTTTTTAAACAATTTTTTAAAAATATGTACAATCTAAATTGGGGAGATTTTTAAGTAAAAACTTGGGTTTCAGGTTTTTCTGGAATAATCAAAGGAAAAGGCAACTTTGGGAAGACAATTTCACAAGGCAAGAAGCAGTTGGAAGGGACAATCTCATAAGAGACTGAGGCTTGACTTTCACCATGGTACTGTCACTAAACGTGTTCTCAGTGTAAACCAAAGAACTGTCCTTTTCAGGGGCAGAAGGAACCTGAATGCACTAAAGTATGGTAACCTGAACAGAGAAGTTTCATTAAGAAAAACAAGGGAAGAATTAAAAAGACAGCGTAAGACCAAGGTCAAGTATCCAGGACTCCACTGAAACTGCAGAAGAACATTTTTTTAAATTATTTTTGCAGTTTCTCTAGTACAAATAAGTTCTGTTTAAAGAAAAAAAAAGTTTAAAGAAAACTCAAATTTGCTTTTTTCAGTTAGTGAAATGAAAGGATTCATCATCACTTACCCTCAACACCCTGGATCCTCTCAAAGAATTTTAAATGTCTTTTACTTTTGAAATAAAAAACACATATAGTTCCATGTATAAAGTGAGCTCTTAAAGGTATTTCCTTATTAAAACTTGGTCCTAAACCTAGGTTCACAGTACATGGTGAAGGTCTGAAGAAAGCTTATTTAACCTACATTAAATCTTGAAAATGCATTAATGAGTCTTTTAAAGGTATAATTTTAACTCCACAATCTTCAGCTATAAAGACTATATAGAGCTAATCTGCCTTGCCCTTTCGATTAAACTTTTTAAGGGCGTTCTATTTAGTCAGCACCCAGAATGGGCCATTAAAATTCTTGTTCGGTAAGAGTTGTGTTCAGTGCTCTGTTGTTTTAAATTCCATTAAATCCAAATGGTCTTTATCACCCCATGACCACCCCTGACTTCAATCAGCCAATTTAATTACCTTACAAAATTGTCAGCAGAAGCAGCAAGGAAAAACAGGAAGCCTTATGACGTTATCAGACTGAAATCTTCCTCTTCAGTGTTTAATCTAGACCAGTCAATAAGGATGATGAGCACCTACTTCCTTCCCTTTCAAGGGCTTTTGACCTTACCTTTCATGCTAAGATTTAGGGTTTAAGTTTCATTTCAAGCAATTCTAGTACCTTGAGAACTGGATTACAAATTGAAAACCCATTTAGAAGATAAAGCTTCACCACCCAAATGCAAAACAATCAACAATTCCATTTCAATATTTCAGACCATCCTACAGAGGAAAACCGAGGATCTTTCAGAAACCCCAGGTATTATGGATGCAGTAGATTAATGATTTAATGCAGATTAATGATGTAGTGACGTAAGGATAGTACAGTTCAAAGACAGTAACCTACTTTCTATTCTGATATGTCAAAATGGACATCGATAATTTCCAAAGAATAAACGGAACTGGAGCTAAAATAACACAGTAAAATCCTAAGAACAGAAGGAAAATAAATTTCTCTCACTTGACTTTCTACCACAAAAGAATAAGGCATCTTCTTTATCAGAAATTTTCATAATTAAAAGAAAATCAGAGATTATGTCATCATTATCATAGGCAACCCTTTATTTAAAGGTGAATAGACTTGAAAAGGCCCTGATAATCAATGATGCATCCCATGCTTGGTCTATATTACGCTCCTCCTTTGTGTGGGAGCATTAACTTCCCTGTGCTGAGTAAATGTTGAAACAGTGTCATTTGAGAATTCAGGGAATGAACACACTGCAATGACACTTAAGTTAAAAAGCAAAAGGTGGTCTTTCTGGAGAAATGCCTACTGACATACAAACCCCTGCATAAAGACAACCTCACAACGCCAGAAAACGTGTTGAGTTCCACGTGTCTGGGTGGAGAAGGGGTGCTATTTCTAGAGGACGGAAAGATCATTTTTCAAAGTCATTTTCTGAAATGAGTGTGCCTCTGTTGATGGATCACATCAGAGCTATTCTTTGAAGCTTTAAGAATAAGTGGGAACTTATGTCAAAAACAGGTTTTTTGGTTTTTTTTTTCTTTTTAGTGCGGCAGTAGTGTTGGCGATTCTTGGAAAGATTCCCCTCCCCTGCTTTCCAGAGCTCAGCTGAGCAGGTGTTCGGGCTTTATCTGTTTCACTCAGTAGCCGCTGTTACTCCCCCATCCCCGCCTCCCAAGAGCGTTTTCCAGCTTCCAGATGTAAGGCCACTCCTCCCTCCCGCCCACCTCACCTCCCAAAGGAAGAAAAATCTCTTTCAAAGAACTTGTAGAGAGTGGCAGCTTCCAAGCCCAGCCAATTCGCTTACACTCCTCTATGATGTAGTACATCTGCTGCTAATTATTATATCTGGGAGCACATGAACTAGCCACTAAGTAGGGGGATTTCCATAGGAATCCATTCCGTTCCCTCTCACCCTGTGGGCTTTATAACCTGGGCTGTCCCTGAGCTGGCGGCCTTCACCTTCGGCCTGGGCACAAGGAAGACGCTACGCGTGTGCATGGACGCAGGGCCAGCGCACAGTGTGCCAAGAAGTCCGAGCGCGTCCTGGGAAGACCTCAGCTGGGAAAGCCTTTTAAGAAAGCCGCCCTACTAACACGCCAAAGAGAAAAGCTAGGTCGACATCTGAAGGGAATTAGTGGCCTACCACAAACCAGCTCAGCTCTTCCTAGAGAAGTCTTGGAGAAGCTGCCCACGAGTTTGGGAGAAAGTTTGGGTTCACGTTTTCGTTCTTGGCATTCGAAATGCCATTTCAGATAAGGAATGTGATCAACTCGACCTCAAAGATCCTAAACAAGTGATGGTTTGGGGACTGATTCCTTAGAGGATACCAAAGCTCCCTGCCCCCCACACTCCGGACGGGACTGCTAGCCCTGCGCGGAGCCCAATCCCGAGCTGGCTTCTACTCCTCCCCTTGCTTTCCGGGGAGCAGAGGTCGAGCGGACCCGGAAGAGAGGGTGGCGAAAGTAACAAAAGAAACCTTCAAGTACCTCCGAGCCACTGTCATTTCGGGAGAACGAGGCAGTGGGGCCCACGCCCCCGGGGACGGAAGGATGCCGCCTGCGCCCCTCCAACCGCCGGCTGGGCCGGGCCGCAGCTGCGGGGAGACAAAGGTGCCTCGTTTACATGGCCCGCCCCCGCCGCCGGCTGCGGGGCCGAAGCGCACCAGAGAGGGCCCGCGGGGGCGTGGCAGTTCCGCGCATGGAAACGCCGACCCCGGAACGTTAGACCTAACCTGGAGCGGGGAAACTAACCCTCTTAACTGTCCAAGCTCCACCATGTGCACGCGCCCGCTGGGTGGTCGCCCAGGAGAAGGCAGGCGGGGCCAAACCAGGATCTTGGGAGGGGAATCCGCCATGACCCACCCGAGGCGCAACGCCGGCCCGCCCACGGGCGAGGAGCTGACCCTAGGCTGATCCTCAGGTTGCTCCCCCATCGCTCCGGGCTGCCCGAAAGCTTCGGGAAAGCTCCCTGGAGTCGGCGCTCGGGAGACGGTCTCCCAGAGGTGTTTGCAAAGCATCTTCGGAGAAGCAGGCCCGGGTGTGCCGCCCTAGGTCAGGCGAGGGGGAGGGGGCGCCGGGATACAGGCGCTGGCGCACGCGACTGCAGGAAGTTTTTCTGGGAACCAAAGAGGAGTCATTGTGCCAGAGTGGTGGACGTGCCTCCCGAGAGTGCATTTGTCGGCGCGCGAGCGAGTGTGTTTGTGAGAAAGACAGAGAGCGAGCGAGCGAGAGAGAGACTGATCATCCATCCAGAAGATGGGCGGGGGTAGCGAGGGACTTGGCAAGTAACACAGTACCCTAAGCTGCTCCCCTATCCACACCCGTTGGTAGGAGGATGCAGGGTCAAGTCACCGTCATAGTGGGAACGGGGAAAACCGGGAAAGGACTGCTTAAAGCCCACGAAGGTGGTTTTCCACCACCTACGGGAAAGGGGTCTGAGGATGGGGCGGTAGCCGAACTGGGCCCGCGGTTGCCATAGTGCCGCTGCAGAGGCGCCGAGCGGCTGGCAGAGGCCACACCAGGGTCGGAGGGGGAAGGGGCTGGAGGCCACCTTCTCACCCGCGCCCCAGAGGCAGCTGCTCCACTAGCGAGTCCCTTCCCTTCCAAGGCTCCGGGCCAGTGGTGAGCCTCTGGTTCACCTTTTCAGCTGAAGTTGAAAATAACATTTCTCAAGAGTGGCTCATACGCGCGCAACCAACCTCCACTTCATTCAGAACATGTTTTTCCCAGAAGAAAATAAAACTCCCGCCATTGCATCAAAATATCTCCATCAGGGAAATGTTCCAATGGTTATAATGTACACAATCCTTCACCACTCAACTCGAGTCACAAACCAGAGAAAATGGATCTCCGCGTGGAAGATGTTTGAAGTTAATGGAGAAAATAACAGGTTATCTAGAAACTGGTCAGTTGGTTTAAGGTAGCAAGGCACAGGTGTGAAGGTGTTTTCCTACTCCCCTATTTCTTACGGACATTCTTAGTAAGCACTGGTCTAGGAAAATGTATTTTTGTGTGTGTGTCAGCTCTTTTGGAAAGCTGCTACACAGTCTGCTACAGTCGCCAAGATTTTTAATATGAAGATATGAAATGATCAGCGAATGTAACAATCTAATGATTCAGCAAATATTATGCTGCAAGACCAGAGCAGCAATAATTAAATCTTTAGAGTATTGGTGGTCGTTTTCCGGCTCCCAGCTTTCTTCTTTCCCCACCTCTTAGTCCTCAAACACACTAAGACACTCATTCACAAACACAGTTCAGAAGACACCTCAGTATTCCAAATAAGTAGGTTGTACTACTCAAAATATTGGGCAAAACTACCAAACTGTGGCACTTACAATGCTTGAAGCAGAGCAACGGAACACACGTTTCCAATGATACAGGGACCCATTTAATTTCATCCAAAGAAACAAGCATTCCTGTGGACTCTTGTTGCTAAGAGCAACGTGCTTAAGTACCATCTAAAGGCATGCAGAAAGCAGGAAAACTACAACAGTAGGAATCCACTTATTGTCTTTTCTCATTATCAGTCCTGTGGGCTCCAGGTGTGTCTATGTATTGGTGGGGGAGGGAAAGAAGGGTTCCCTTTCTCAGTATGTGAAAGCATTCCTACCCAGGTTCCACAAAGCCCCAGATAGATGATAAATTTTATCCTTATAGAAAAAGCGTATAAGAAACAGACAAGAGAGAAGATGCTGCTGACATAATGGGAAATGCAGGCAATCACTCTTTGATTTAAATTTGAGTGACTTAATGTATCTGCTTTTATCTCAAAGACACATACTCAGGATTATATGGTTTCCTGCACTCTTTGGTCTAAATCCACTTGAAGTGTCAGAGGAGGTGCCCACAGTGGGAGCCTTTACCCTGTTGGCTTTCTCTTCTCTGGCTCTTATCTACTTAAGGAAACTTTTCCTGACTAGTTCTACTGAAACTCCATTGGCCAGTGGAGAGAGGCTGAGTGTTGCCCACGCTTCATTTCCTCCAAGTAAATCTTCTGGCCAACCTTTCCACTGGAGTCTCATGTTTAGATTTTACTTTGAGCCCTAAAGAAACCTGATTCCTTAAGAAAAACAATGGATTCCCCTAATATATAATTGCCATTTTAGCTTTTTCTTTTTTGTTTAAATCATGCTACAAGTGAAATAAAGGTGCAGACTTAGGCTCCCATACACAGATTCCCTCGGCCTTTATCATCACTGTTTATCATGTATTAGTCCGGGAGGCACAGCGAGCAAGATGTGAGAAGACTCACAACTTAAAAACAGACAGAAACCCTTCCTTATGACGCTATTTCACTCAAACAGCAGCCTCCCTGTGTTAAGTACCTTTCAACCTTACAACAGTATTTTTTAAAGCTCCGCGTATCCATAAAGGCACCAGGCATTGAGAAAATGGAGAGATTAACCGAAAAGGCTGTCTCTGATGACAAATCAAAAAGATTAGCGCCCTTCACTTGCGGACCTGTCCAGGTCCCACGCGGAAGCGGACAGGCGCCAACTTGCCAAAGAGTTACCAGATATTAACTCATCAGCTGGGGCAATCCGAGAGGCGTGTAGCCCCAGCCGCTCACGTTCTTGGGGAAGGAACTGCGAGCCAAGCCCGGAGGCTCCCGGGGAGACAAGCGGGAGCAGCGGCGGTGGCCGTACCCCCAGCGTCATTACCGACTCTGACACTGGCTACCATGGGGAGGTAACGCAGCGACCACTACCACACACTGACACTCGCCGCATCCTCCCACGGCTATTTTTTTTTTTTAATAAAAAGGGGGGAAATAAATGAAATGAAAAGCACAAGTGGGTCCTTTCAAACCTCGGAAAGCCTCGGAGCAGGGAACAGGTCGAAATGCACCGAGCCCACCCGCCTAGCAGAGCCAACACGCCTGTTTACATCCGGCTGCCTCTGAGCCGGCAATGGAGAGGGATGGGGAATCTTACCAAATCTTAATACATGTGTGGTTCCTTGAGAATATCCAATCCACAGTAAACAGAGCAGGAGTTTAATGGTGCGCCTGAAGACTGGATTACTTAGAACCGGGGAAATAATCTTCATGGTGTTTCTGTGTCCACACGCGCAGCACCCACTTCCCCGATCTAGCGTTAGGCTCCCGGTTTGGGTAGGAATGAGGATGCGTCGAGTGGTGGCCGCAGACACGATCACGGCATGGTCACAGAGAGGAAGGAGTCTCCGCTTCCCAAACCCATTAGCAATCGCTGCATGTTCTTCACTCACTGCGCCAAGGAGCAACCTTCCACTGCAAGGGATGGTGGGACATCCATGTTATTCGGGGAGCATCCGGGAGAAAGCCAGCACGCACACCCACAATGTCCGGCCGCGCGAGCCTGGGGAAGCAGAGGAGGAGGAAAATCAATAGGAAATCCAGCCTTGGAAACCGCCGAGGCGCCGGGAGCGATCCACGGTCCCAACACAAAAGGCGCTTTGCTCGCAAAGGTTTCGCCAGGCCCTATTCCACTGCACTGCTGCACAGCTTCTGACGTGAAGCCAAGATTAAGTGAGAAAAATTGAGATAGCTGCTTGCCTCTTAAGGCTTCCTGCCAGTGAGCTTCCCAATATCTATTATGCAACCAGTCTGGTCGCCCACCTTGAGTTGCAAGGAGGAAGTTGGATTTATTTACGTGGGGAAAAACAAGTGCTTTTATTTCCAGTAAAAGTCTTTACTAAGATAGTGACTGAGCTATGCAAGTGGACTTCCTACATCAACTGATGAATTTTAATAAATGACAACCTAAGTCAAAGTCACTTTGCCTAGGAGTCGTGAATAAAGAAGTGGTCTAAAACAGAGAAATTTACTGCAAATGTAACTTGTTTTTAGGCTGAACAAGGGTCTTTTTATACTTTTAGAATTTTGCCTAGGCATTAATATAGATTGAAATACTATTGGAGAGGTAAAGATAGTCTTTAAAAACTTGAGTGAGACATTCTTTGATTACTACGCAGTAATAAAAATACATTTCTGCAAGTGGACTTTTAGGGAGGAAATGTTAAAATGAAGGAATCATATTTCCCCACCCATTTTTTACCTTATCTTAAAATAATTGTGAATATATTAAAATACAATGATATTTGAAAAGGTGCAGCAAACTCCAAAGGCTTCAATAATTTATGCCCAAATTTCCTCTCACTTTGATTTTCTGAATATCTTTTTCTTGAAGACATGAAATATGGAATTGTAGCTTAAGTGGCATTGAGTGTCATGGTTTTGTCTAAAAATGCCTTATTTTTTAGTGTTCTGATCAGAATAATCAGAGTCCCCAGACAGTGACTGTTGTCTTGGCTTTCACAATTTATTCAAGGAAAAAAGTACATAATTATATTTTCTTTTGTATTTTAGCTGTCCTCTATGATGCATATAGGTAAAATATCCAACCATAATAGTTACATTAGTAAGTGAAAATAAATTGGACAGTGATAAATATATTACTATATATTAATATTTTTAAGTGGTAGGAAGCCCAAAAGGCAAATTGCTGAAACTGTATCTTAAAAGTAATATCTTTTTCATAACCAACTAAGAGGACATAATGTTAACCCTTATGAAAAAGTTATCAGATCATATCATATTTGAAGAATACCTAATTTTTAAATGAGTGATATGAGAAGTATTTCTTCTAGATAGCAAGATTTCTTAAATCTATTTTAAATCTATTTTTCTTAAGATAGTATAAAATGCTGATCTGAAAATAAACCTACATTCTGCAAAGGCATTAGGTGGGCATTGATTTTTTTTTTTTTTAATGGAGGCATATCTGCAGTGTCAAAAATAAATATCATGAATGGCTAGTTCTGCAGTGTAGCAGGCAATTCAATCAAATAATCTGACTATTTGAGCACTTTAAAGGGAACACCTTGTGCTAAAACCAAGGGTATCTAGCGACTCCTTCAGTCCATGTTTAAAATATCTCTTGTAAAGCATGTACAGCCTAACATACCCTGTCTTGTATTTGCTGTCTCATTTATTCCATTCTATTTGTCCTTTTTATTTTTGATCCTAGGAGAGATAATAATGATTGCCAGGGCAAAAATAAATATTCTTATTTTTTATGTCAATATAATTGATATCTTCTACCTAAAAATAGTACGTTTTGATGTGGCTAATCAAAATACTGCAGTTTTGCAGTATAGTTAGCATTTAATGGAACTTGCGAGAACAAAATGTACCATAACTCCTTGTTCATATATTCTGTTAACATAATGGCATTTGATATTACAGTTGTAACTTTTCTACTTAAAACTAGCATCCGAAACTATTTAGGTTTTGTGAGATTATTTATTGGGTGTCTAGCTGTACTGAAAGATCAAGCTTCCAGATTCATGAAGTTCTTACATAGTAAATTAGGCAGTAAAAAGTCTATCGCAAAATTTTCTTACCATTAATTGGTCCCCAAAGAACCAGTTTTGCACATATGCTAAATTAGGTTCATTTACATCCATCAGCTAATCTGAAAGATTTCAACACCACAGACAGCAACTCCACCTGTCCAATTGAACTTCTGCAAGACAAGAGACGACCTTTCTTCAGTACCGCGGACAGCGCTCCAGACGTGGATTTCTTTTGGAGCAGTACAGTGAAAGTAGTACATTGAATGGGTAATGTACCATTGGAAGCGACAGTGTGCGTATTTCCACTATACAGATTCTGGGAGTTTGAATTATTACATTGTTCACATTGTCAAGAAGACTATTTTGTCAACTGTGTTGTGTGTATATTTCAGTGTGACTTAATGGGGATTGCTTAGCATACCCAGGATGTGCCAATAGCCATCCCTTTCCAAAGCATACTACTACAAAAGCCATTCATTTACATTAACTGTGAGTCCCCTCATGAGCACTAAACTACTTGTTTCTCAGTACAGAAAGTTGCCTGAAAGACCACCAAAATTCAGAATACTGAATAATTCTGTCAGTGTTCAGTGGCTAAAGACATTTCTAAAATGTATAATTAGTTATCGCTTTCGAATTTGTCACCTTCAGATTTCCATCCGTTACAGGGTCTAATTGTCATTCTTTCTCATTAAACTTCACTTGCTTCCGGGGCAAAAACAACAACAACAATAAAACCCCTACAATTACCTCCCCAATATTAGAACAAAATGATTTGATGGTGTAGAAGATGTGGTATGGCAATTCTGAAGTTATTACAAGTTTCTCCACAATACTGATACCATGCATCATAATTTTGGGTCTATATGAAGGATTGATAGAGTCATTATATAGTATTTACTGATCATATTTAACTCTTCTTTTAAATTTGTAATTTGCTCCTCAAAAGAAAAAAAAAAAAAACCCTAGTGGTGTCAGACAATCATATATATTTAGTAGTTCTGAGGTTCATACACCTTATTCCATGGTTTTGATTGCTTTTTCTCTCATTTTAACCATATGGCAACCTTTACTTCCAGGAGCCAAAGCTCTGTAGGTTCCAAGGTCAAAGCAGTGATGACAAACTGCAAACGCACACACATATATACACACACACACAGAGCAGCTGTGTCTAAAAGTAAGCCTAAAAAAGAAAAGAAAAAAGAAACCACACAGATAGAAGGCTGACATGAAAGATATCAAGCCCATGATAAATTAGCAAAGAACAAAATGCATTCCATGTTCACCCAGAGCTTGTTCCAATAACAACAATAAAAAGCCATTAGCTTCATCTTTTACTCTATTTTTATATTTACTGACACTAATGACCTCTTATTCTTGGGCACTATTACTTGAGAAGCAATTTTAGTTTTCTATTCTCCCAGTGAAAATGAATCTTATTCTAGTTAGCTGCCACCTGCTGGGGCATGTACAAATGTGTAATAATCCTTACAGCACAAGGTTTTAAAAGACAATGCCTCTACCTTTTGCAAGAAATAGCAAATACATATCCCAGGATAACTTGAATTTCAAAGGTGTTTTTCAAAGGTTCTTTCATGTTATATCTATATTTCATTTTTCACATGGAATTTTTTCTAAGAATTCCACTTGACTTGTCACTGAAGTCCTGCTGATATGTGACATTTGAAAACCCTCATCTTATAGTAACACCTGACCTATTCTTCCATGCATGTGGCCTGTTGTATTGCAGCTAAGCTAAAATAAACAGCCTGTTCATCCATGGCATTAGAGGTGCCAGAGAATAATGTCAGAGCTGATATCAGTTAAAACCACACTGTTGCATATTTGCACTTCACCCTTCCTATGAGTGCTATGCTATGCAATCCCTTGTGATTCTGAACACATTTCAGCTGTTACACCAACATTCTGCTGCATTGATGATTAATGATATTTAGAGCTTAATTAATTTTTAGATGAGAAAAGAAGTGTATCTTAATTAAGAAATTGAATTGGAATAGATTCACATGACCTGAAACCTTTTTTAAAAAATTTCAGAACTGTGTAATCTTTAATGGGTTTAAATAGAAGAAAACAGGTAAGATTTCTAGCATCATTTATTTGTCTAACACCTTCCCTCTGTGTGTTTCATTTTGTTTGTTTAATAAATTCCTAGGGCCACTGGAAGCTGCTTTGGTTGTTACAGGAATGATTTATATAAAAAGTTACAAGGTAATGAACTTATACAAATCAAGATTGAAATATCAGTGCCTATCTTCAGCAGCTAAACTACAAACTAAGATTCAAATGAATCATGATCTGTTGTGAAATTAAAATAACCATCAATCCATAAGGTAATTTCTGCTGACATGATACTTACAGCATGAAGATGAAGAAATGAGAGAAGATAATCTGTGCGTTACCATCAGGATAGTAGTAGTTAAGTTTTCTAACCTCTCCTAGTCCCTAAATTGGAAATCATTTTCTAAGGTGCCTCAGCTAGGTCCCCTGGTTTAGTAAAGAACTCTTTGAAGGTAAAAATATCAGAGAATGAGAGTCATTAAAAGTTCTTGACGTTTATGATCCACCCTGGTAACACCACTCCCCTCACCCTAATGGGACACTCTCCGAGTTTTTTTCAGAGGCTTTTAGTACTGGCACCGGTTAAAATCAATGTCTGTACTTCCTCAGCACCGAACTAAGGAGTAGGGTTAATAGATGAATGGGCGGATGGAAGGGAGGCTGGGGAGTTGGTCAGACCCGCAGGCGGACACACAGCTTCTTGCCATCTGTCTCTCTTCGCCTCGCGTGAGTCCCAGTAGCTGAGGCCACTTCCTGACACGTCCACTTATTAAATTATTTTATGGGGAGAACGCGAGCGCCTGCAGCCAACCGAGCCAGTTGCATCCTTGACGGGAATTGGCTGAGGCGAGCGGGACAAAGCCACTCGCAGCTAGTCGGTCCAGCGGGTGCCCCGAGAGCACCGGGCTCCACCGCGCCTTCTTCCTCTCCAGGCGGAAAATGCCCCTCGCCCACCCCAGGTCTCTCCTGTCCTCGTGGGAACAGACGTCTCCGGAGGCAGCCCGGAGCGGAGCCCACCCGAGGGAAGCCCTTACCTTTCGCTGGGGGTGAGGTGGGCGGGGAGGGGGAGGGGTGGTCCTCGGGGAGGAGCAGCCGGAGGAGGTCGGGCGGGAAGTCCCCGGTTCCCGGACAGAGTAGCGCAGCCGCGGGCGCCGAGCGCGAGTGACGGCGGCGGCGGAGACGAAGACCTCGGAGCCGCGGCAGCGGCGGAGACAGACACGCCTCCTGGCGGGGGTTCCTCGCCTCTTGCTTTAAAGGCGCCGCGCTCTATTCCCCGCGGTCCCTACACGCTCCGGGCCGCCGCGGCCACCAGGGCGCAGCGCTCGCCCCTGGACCGTAGGAGCTAAGGTGAGAAAATTCTGGGCGCGCACACACACTTGGACATAATGAACTCCCCGGCCTGGACTTCCCCCACCATATACGCCTGCCTACTCAGATGGGGCGACTGGAAACGTGATGCTTGGTTAGGGAGTGATGCAAATCGCCAAGGGATTTGCCTGGCCCTGGGTGGTAGACAACAGGTAGAAGGAGCTCGCGCGCGTTTTGTTCTGGGTGGTGGCTTTTATACCTCTCCGAAACCATAGCAACGGATCTACTCTGCTGCCAGGATTTGGGGAGCAAGCTGGTAGTCTCCAAAGTGGCCCTCTTAGTCCAACTTTTGTCATTTCCCTATGAGAAAAACCTTGACCTGCGCTTCACCCCCACCTCCACCTCAAGTGCACCCTGCCAATGGGCTTCCCCCGGGTACCCGTACGGGTACCTGCCGTCACGGCGCCCATTTCCCTGCCTCCATCTCCAAAAACAGAGACAATCCCGAGAGTCAGGGGCTGGGGGCAGAAGAGTCAGCGGACAGTCTCTGAGCCCGTCTGGAGCCTCAGTGGCAGACGACTACTTTCCTCCCAGATCCCTGACCTCCCAATCCAAATCGCAGAAGGAAGTTGGGCTCGAGATCTGGTGGGCGCCGAACTGTTGGTCTCAGACGCAAAGTCTGGCGAAAGAAGCCAAGGGGAGCCTTCCAGGCCTGGCGGCCGCCGGTCTAAAACCTCCAGTAGACTTCTTAAATAGGCCCGAGTTGGGGAGGGGGTGCCTAAATTTCCGAGACTTCTCGAAGCCCGGCGTCCAGGGACGGGCAGCCGGCGGCGAGCAAACCCGGCTCCCCCTGCTTCTGAGTAGAAACGATTAGCTTCTGCAAACAATCCCCGATTTCCACTCCTCTGGGTCGGAAAAGTCAACATCTATTCAATACCGTCGCTATTTTATCCTCGGCCCTACAATATTAACTAGAGCAGAGACTTCGCAAGTTGCCCCCAGAGAAACTTGGCAAGCAGCCGGGATTCGCTGGGAAGTTTAAGTTGAGGATGAGCGGCAGCAGGCCGGGCGCGCTGAGCCGGGAGACAGTTTTCAAACTGGCTGTGTAAGGAGAGGGCCTGGTGAGAACCCATGGAGCTGCCCTCATCCCTGGGGACACTCCAGTCTCTGATTCCTAAGCTCCGGAAGTAGAGAGACCCTGCACCCCCAAGGGACTGGCTGTCTGAGCTGGAGACAAGCCTGTGTCCTTTTGTTGCTTCCTTTCTTGCAGTCCTGGTAGAGTTAAGTCCTTGCCTGTCGGCTCCTGACGCGGCCTTGTGTCCCTCCACACCCTGGGGTTAGCGCCTGATTCAGACTAGCCCTGAAGCTCTCAAAAACTTACTCCCGACAAACGCTATCCGGTTCTCAAGCAAAACCACCAGTCTACTCGGTGGGTCACCACTCCAGGCCCTCCTGTTTCCTGCATGCCTATTGCCCACGCCCAGGCAGGGAACCCTCGGGTTTTAAAGAAGTTAAGGAGAGATGAGCTAGTGGCAATGTAGCGTCCAGTTAGTCATTTAAAGATCCCTAGGGTGAAAGGCAGGCTCCCGTAATTAAGTCAACAGCGGCCTTGTTGTACGGAGTAAATAAATAGTCAATGACTCCATTGTGCCTCCTGGAGCGGGCAGCACAGACGCGTGACCGGCTCTGGGCGCCTGGGCTCCAGCTGCTGTGACCTGCAGCCTAATGGGCCCTCGAGGTACAGCCAAGTTCGGGCCAGGCCCAGTAAAATATCCCATTCAATCCCACTGCCTCACAGGAGTAATGAAGACAACTTGTCTACTGGCCAAAGACACTTTCCTTGTCATCACAGGACTGGCCTCCCCACTTCCAGGGGAGGGAGGAGCGAAACACTGGACACAGAGTAGATTCTGCAGCAAATCCCTGGGCGGAAGGATCCAGCCTTGTTTTGTTGTGACTCTGAGAATGCAGAGTAGGGAGTGAGCCTCATCTGACTGTGATAAGCATAGGCTCTGGCATGTAGTAGGTGCTGAATGAAAGAATAATGGATTCCTGGGCTCAGGCTCCCACTTCCACCTTGTTGTCCCCAAGACCACATTGTTTCTGGGGAAGGAGAGGTGGCATCAGACAACGTCCTCTAAGTGCTATGTGTGTTCTTAGAAAGTAGTTGTAAATTTCTTTTCCAACCTGGTCGTGAATTTCTTTTCCAGAGCAAACAGGACACACTCATAAAGACAGAAATAACAGGCACTGGAAAGGGAATGAGGGGCAAGAGGAGAGAGCTGTGAGAAAAGTGAAACAAATCAAAATTATGCAAGTTGTGACAAATTCATTTTCTTTTTTTTTTTTTAATTTTATTTTATTTTTAAACTTTACATAATTGTATTAGTTTTGCCAAATATCAAAATGAATCCACCACAGGCATACATGTGGTCCCCATCCTGAACCCTCCTCCCTCCTCCCTCCCCACACCATCCCTCTGGGTTGTCCCAGTGCACCAGCCCCAAGCATCCAGTATCGCGCATCGAACCTGGACTGGGAACTCGTTTCTTACATGATATTCTACATGTTTCAATATCACTCTCCCAAATCTTCCCACCCTCTCCCTCTCCCACAGAGTCCGTAAGACTGTTCTATACATCAGTGTCTCTTTTGCTGTCTCGTACACCAGGTTATTGTTACCATCTTTCTAAATTCCATATATATGCGTTAGTATACTGTATTTCTGTTTTTCCTTCTAAATAAAATGTTACCTGGATTCTAATGAGAAAAGCGGACTCACAGGGGAACTTTAGCCTATACACACCCATTTAAACCTTCAAAATAAATTCTCCAAAACTGTAAAATCTTTTCCATAATCTATGTCAGGATTTATGAAGTTAAACTTTAAGATATCAGATCCCAAGTCTCTCTGAAGAAAGTCATTCCCAGTCATCCTGAAGCCCTGATCTCCCGTCTTTGAGAAGGTAGCTGAGTCCCTCAGCTTGAATTGAATGAAGAAACCGCTTCTCCATCTTCCTTCTCAAAATGCTCTTAGCACATTAGCATGTCTGGGATTTTGACTCCTGAGGACTCAGCAGAGATCACTGAATTTCCAAGCTTTCTACCAGGTTTTGTTTCTTTGTGTTGATCTGGTTTGTTTGAATTACATGTATTCATTCAATTGGAAGACACTGTTTGAATAATCTAGTTCAGTGCCTTCATTTTACAAGCAATAATAAACCAAAGTGAGAAAAGAGGAGTGAACAACTGGGATGTGGCAGGACTAAGACTGCCTCCTAATTGTGGCAGGGCAACATCAGCCTGTCTTCTGCCATCCACCTTCAAAACTTAGAATCATATGAAGTTAGGACTGTAAGGAACTTCAAGGACTTCTACTCCATTTCAGGGTCACAGATCTTGGTATGCGGAAAAAAATGTACACTTGGGCACATAGCCTCGAAATCTTGCATGCAATATAAGAGATGCACATAGCACCTGAAGCCCACTGAAGGCTTATGAGTCCCTCAACCCCAGGCTAAGAACCACCAACGTAGTCCAACAACATAATTTTTCAGATGATGAAATCTAAACAAACATACTTACTCAGAGTCACATTGTGGGTTAAGGATCGTTCTACATCTGGATACCTAGAGTCCAGACTAAGAACAGTGGAAATGTTTGGGATTTGGAGATGAACACAGCAATGTAGAGATGAGAAGTGATACAGAATAACCTGGAAGCCCCAGGCTTCTTGCAAAGACGCTATAAAAAGGGAGAAAAGGCAAATGGGAGTGAAGCCTAATGATCTCCAAGGCATAGTATGGTGCTAAGGTTGTGGTGAGTGTGTGGGGTTGTTCTGGATGCCTGTTTTAACTTCTGCGTATGAAAGTGTGGGTCAGAGAAGGTCATTATTGCCAGACCTCTGAACTCTCAAGGCTTTTGCCTGCTATTTTTTTCTGGAGAAGATACCCCTTCACCCCCTAGAAAGGAAAAGGTGGCAGAGCGATCTAAATACCTCCTCCAATGCACTTTTCCATCTCACTAGGCATGTAAAACATACAACTGATCCTCTTCATTCTGGATGTGACCATATCCAGACTCAACACATCAATGAGACTCCAAGTCACCTGCAATGACTCATTCTTCTACTTTTATAGTCAGTTTATTACTTCATGTGTAAATCTATTTCCATTTAGCATCTTCTACACATAATGCATTCCAACTTTCTCAGTGTCAAAATTTGCTCACTTAGTCATTTCACTTCTGCCTGGACTACTGAAATAGTACCAAGACCAAAGTATTCCTCAAGTACTCTACTTAGATGACTATAAATCTGTGAGAATTCCAAGGATTCTCATGCACCCTTCCTACCAATTTAAGTTTTAGGTTCTTGAGGTTACTTTGTACCGTCTCCCCTCATCTTCCTCACTATCATTGTCCCCTCACCTCTCCAATCTCTAACTGGCCAAGTCCTTCTTCAACTCCTAGCTAATTTACTTATTTATTAATTATCTTAGCATGTATTTGTATATGTTTTAAGGAAATAAAGACAAAACAATGAGGAAAAATGTAGGCAATATACTTTGCAAGATATTTCTAAAGGCACACAGTCACTTCTATTAGCAAGACCATGACATTCTTGCTCCTTCTTTTGTAGAAAGCACTGTTATAAAAGTTGGAATATGTTGGCACACAACTGGCATCTAGTAGAGAGGCTTTGTACTAGAAAATATTTCTTATTAGACTCCCCATCCCACCTGCAACTAAGGAGGGAAGAAACTCTGAAGATCCTTAGGCATACGGACAGGTAGAGAGGGGGTCCCACTCTGGGTGAGACAAGGCACGCAGGGACATGCTTCTTCAAAAAACAGCATCTTAATTGGTCATATCACGAAGGAACTGCCAACACAAATCCTCAGGACTATTCCCCACCTACCATTAATCTCTCGTGTTTCTTGGAAGCTTAATAAAAAGTTTCAGAGGGGAAAAACAGCTATTTATATAAGTCCTGTGCACATATGCGTACATGCTAAGTTGCTTCCGTCGTGTCTGACTGTTTGTGACCCTACGGACTACAGCCCACCGGGCTCCTCTGTCCATGGGATTCTCCAGGCAAGAATACTGGAGTGGGTTGCCATACCCTCCTCCCAGGGATTTTCCTGACCCAGGGATCGAACCCACTTCTCTTACCTCTCCTGCGCTGGCAGGAAAGTTCTCTACCACTAGTGCCACCTGGGAAGCCCATATAAGTCCTACCCTATTCCAAAATGTTTCACATAAAATATCACATATGGACTCTGTAAACAATCTTGTCAAAAGTATAATTACTATTTTAAGGATACTAAAACTAAAATATAGAAAGGTATGTGACTTGCCTATGGACAAACAAATAGCGAAGGCAAGACTGGGATTCACAACATTGTAGTTTATTGTTCTTGCTGGTACAAGAAAAGAGGCAGCCAGAACAAAGCAGTATCTGCCCAGCTCACTCTTATCCTGAGGGTTTCAGATGTTGTTACTAAGCTGTGAGGGGTAAAGCCCAGCAGCTTAGGCTGGGAATATGGAGGGCTGGAGAATACGCAGCAACTCAGATTGAGCAGATCTGCTTCCTCAGCAACCCCCTGAGTGAAGGATTCATCTGGAGCCAGAAACCAGAAGCAGCTGCCTCTCAGAGGGGAAGCCAGCTTAAAAGCAAGCAGAGGGCATTTCTCAGCCTTTGTTAGAGTCCAAGAAAAAAAAAAAAAACAGAATTTGATCTGATCCCTTAAGAGTGTTCTCAACAGAAACTAAAGGCTATCCTTTGCCAAGAGAGTAGTTCTTGCAATTAGTGAGAACTAAAAATAAAGACACCCCAATCCAGTACTCTTGCCTGGAAAATCCCATGGGTGGAGGAGCCTGGTAGGCTGCAGTCCATGGGGTCCCTAAGGGTTGGACACGACTGAGCGACCTCACTTTCACTTTTCACTTTCATGCATTGGAGAAGGAAATGGCAACCCACTCCAGTGTTCTTGCCTGGAGAATCCCAGGGATGGGGGAGCCTGGTGGGCTGCCGTCTGTGGGGTCACACAGAGTCGGACACGACTGAAGTGACTTAGTAGTAGTAGTAATAGTAGTAGTAGTAGTAGTAATAACCATTTGTCCTTAATGATAATACCTTCCTAGCTGTTCCCTCTATGAAAGAAACTATACCTTCCAGAGCTTATACTAACTTTCTGACTGTATAGCAGTCCAGCACTCTCCAAGAACTTTGTGTTCTTGGCTTGTTCCAATGCTAGGATACTGTTCACTTGTATGTTGGCTTGTATTCAAGCAAACTTTGTAAACTAGGTTCAGAATGTTGAATAGGGCTTTATATTTAATTTTCATTCTGCAGTGAAACATTCTGATTAATTCAGTTCATCACAAAAGAAGTTGTTAGATACATAATTATTGTCTCCATAACGGGCCCTGTCTAGAGAGGTCATCCAGGCTGTAGAAAGCTGTTGTAGAGGAACTGACCAGGATTCCAATAGATTTTTCCTCTTCTACTTTAAAGTAGTGATGCTAATTAGCAGCTTTTGAATCTCTTATTGCAGGTGAGCCCAGCTTCAAGGGCTGACATTCATTAAGAATATGGACACTGCTGACATCCTACCTTTCACATTCCTTCCAACCCAAGGGTCACACAGACTGTTGGTTTGAGTTGTTGGGATTGTTTGGACATGCACTGTAGGAGAGAACACAACAGAGGTAATAGAATTCGGTTTTTAGGATCTGTAAACTATATTGTTTTTAGTTCTGTAAATTAAGCTTAAAATGGAAAGAAAATAAATAGCCTAGAGGCTAGAATCAAAATGTAGGTCCAAACTCTGTATACAAATGGAAAGTGTGGAAAACAAACTTATTTTGCAATCTGTTGTACCAACAACTTTTAATATATTAAGATAACTGTCTTGATCTGCTTCCAAATCAGTGTCCCTTTGTAAATATACATGAAATTTGACTACAAAGAGATGAACAGCAATGCATCACTTAACTGTATCAATATTTTATTGATACAGTTGATCATGTAAGAATCAGAAGCAGATTTAGTCTTCTCTGTGGACTGTAGGGACTAAGAGTCTGTTGACCTTATTTCTACTTCACAAACAGAGCTATCCAACCAAGACTTGCTTACAAACTGGAAATGTGCTCAAACACACTGTCCCTGATATTCTGTTTGCTATTCTAGGCTGACAAATTGCTAACTTTCTACAATACTATATATATATATACATACTGTAATTAGGAAAACAGAAGAAGAGACTCTGTGATATGGAAACATTTCTGATGATAGCTGATAATTAAAATTGCTATTTTGGGGGATAAAACAGAAGAAATGTAGTAATTTCTATAATATTTTCCACTATTCACTAATTTTAAATTAAGACATAGATTTCATGTTTATATGTACTTTACTAGGGACTTCAGAGTCAAGGTCCAAGTGTCAGAAACCAGAATTGTTGGAAAATGGTCTCAGCCATAAGGGAAGAGGATCTAGAATTCGCAAATATTTTTCATTTATTTCTCCTCATTCTATACTTATAATAACCATTAAAAAGAGTTACCACTTCCCAGGTGGCTCAGTTCAGTTCAGTTACTCAGTCATGTCTGACTCTTTGTGACCCCCTGGACTGCAGTAGGCCAAGCTTCCCTGTCCATCACCAACTCCTGGAGCTTGCTCAAACTCATGTCCATCAAATTGGTGATGCCATCCAACCATCTCATCCTCTGTCATCCCCTTCTCCTCCCACCTTCAATCTTTCCCAGCATCAGGGTCTTTTCCAATAAGTCAGTTCTTCCATCAGGTGGCCAAAGTTTTGGAGCTTCAGCTTCAGCATCAGTCCTTCCAATGAATATTCAGGACTGATTTCCTTTAGGATTGACTGGTTTGATCTCCTTGCAGTCCAAGGGACTCTCATGATCTGATTCTTACATGATCCCAGGTAGCTCAGTGGTAAAGAATTCTCCTGCCAATGCAGGAGGTGCAGGAGACATGGGTTGGATCCCTGGCTGGGTTGGGAAGATCCCCTGGAGAAGGAAATGGCAACCCACTCAGGTATTCTTGACTGAAAAATCCCATGGTCAGAGGAGCCTGGTGGGATACAGTCCATGGGGTTGCAAAGAGTCCAACGTGATTGAGCAGGCACAAGAACAATCACAGGATATATTTTCGTCATTTATAGAAACAAGAAGCAAAAGTTTTAGAACAATTGTATGCATAGCAAAAACAACACTGAACTGAGTTCCACCAGCTGAACCTCTATTTAAATATAATGTCTTTGTAACTCAGTTAATTCCTATATGCTTCTGTCTACTTATTTGTAAACTCTGGAGGAGAGATTTATTAATATTTTGAAATCTGTGAGGAGATGAAAAATTTAAAAACCTGATGGTTTCTTGACAGACCCAGGATCACATCATAGTCACTGGTGAAATGAGAGCAGTACCCAGGCCTCCAGAGTTTGACCATTATCCAGACGATGAAATGTTTCTGAAATCAAAAACTGAGCTGCAAAAAAATATAGTTCTTTGTGTTTATCTTTCATTCAAAATCATCAGAAACATTCAGAACTCATAATCTAACTTGAAAACAAATATTTCTGTAAAAAGAGATAAATTTTGTTCATTTAGCAAAAATCACTAAAAACACTAATCTAATAATTTGTGTCTAAAGTTAATGTGTACAGGAAGTGGTACCATAAAAATTTTTATGACTATCACCCTGATTAAACTCATTTAGCATTTGGACCCAAGTAATAAACATTTCTAGAGAAAATCATAGAACTGGGATATATGGGTTGAATAAGTTCAGTTCAGTTCAGTTGCTCAGTCATGTCCGACTCTTTGCAACCCCATGAATCACAGCATGCCAGGCCTCCTTGTCCATCACCAGCTCCCAGATTCACTCAAACTCATGTCCTTTGAGTTCGGTGATGCCATCCAGCCATCTCATCCTCTGTCATCCCCTTCTCCTCCTGCCCCCAATCCTTCCCAGCATCAGAGTTTTTTCCAATGAGTCAACTCTTTGCATGAGGTGGCCAAAGTATTGGAGTTTCAGCGTTAGCATCAGTCCTTCCAATGAACACCCAGGACTGATCTCCTTCAGAATGGACTGGTTGGATCTCCTTGCAGTCCAAGGGATTCTCAAGAGTCTTCTCCAACACCACAGTTCAAAAGCATCAATTCTTCAGCGCTCAGCTTTCTTCACAGTTCAACTCTCACATCCATACATGACCACTGGAAAAACCCTAGCCTTGACTAGACGGACCTTTGTTGGCAAAGTAATGTCTCTGCTTTTGAATATGCTATCTAGGTTGGTCATAACTTTCCTTCCAAGGAGTAAGCATCTTTTAATTTCATGGCTGCAATCACCATCTGCAGTGATTTTAGAGCCCAGAAAAATAAAATCTGACACTATTTCACCTGTTTCCCCATCTATTTCCCATGAAGTGATGGGACCAGATGCCATGATCTTAGTTTTCTGAATATTAAGCTTTAAGCCAACTTTTTCACTCTCCTCTTTCATTTTCAAGAGGCTTTTTAGCTCCTCTTCACTTTCTGGCATAAGGGTGGTGTCATCTGCATTTCTGAGGTCATTGATATTTCTCCCGGCAATCTTGATTCCAGCTTGTGCTTCTTCTAGCCCAGTGTTTCTCATGAGGTACTCTGCATATAAGTTAAATAAGCAGGGTGACAATATACAGCCTGACGTACTCCTTTTCCTATTTGGAACCATTCTGTTGTTCCATGTCCAGTTCTAACTGGGTTAAATAGTATCTCCCTAAAATTCATATTTACCTAGACCTATGTATGTGACCTTATTTAGAAAAAGTCTTTGTATATGCAATTAAGTTGAGATTTACTGAAGAAGTCTTATTATCCCACAAGTATTTTGAAAAATATAAATAATTTAATTGTAAAAATTATAATTTCTAACATCTAAAGCACCACATTATATAGTATACTATGGATCACATATTTTTTGTGTCCATGCATAATTACTAGCTAAAATATTACAAAATTATTCCCCAGACTTATAAACTTTAAAACTGATTTTTTTCTTCTGAGATAGAATTTAATAATCAGATACAAGGAATGATCACTGCAGATGGTCAAGTTTCATAAGTAAGCCTCTATTTTGCTAGTAACTGGACAATTCTAGAAGATAGTGATTCCATCTGACTGTGCTCAGAAGAGCCAGGGCTTTTAATGCATACATCAGCAGTGCATCGACCCCTTTGCTGTCACTTAAACAAAATTATTGGAACAGCTCTTACATTCTAATTATTTCTCCTTTTCCCCAAGATTACTCATTTATCACTGTGTAACCCTGGCAGGAGTTCCATATTCAAGTTTCCCCTATAAAATCTGATGGCAAACTTACAGTATTACTTTTTTTTGTCCTTGTACTGGTTTTTAGATTGAAGAAGGTTTAAAAAATTTTTTTTTGTTGTTAAATATTGCTTTGGCCAAAAAGTTCATTCACTTTTTTCCATTCCATCTTATGGGAAAATCCAAACTTTTTGCCCAACCCACTATATGTTATATGGAGACACTCCAATAGGTGTTTTGCATATTTATCTCACTAACTCTTCCTAAAGCAATCCTGCAAAGAAGTTATAGCGACTGGCATTGAAGGGTATTCAGTTTCTCAGTCTACTCATGTTTGTTGAGCATGGTTTTGCTTACTTTTGAAGTTCAGACTCTTTCACTCTACTCCCTAGGAGTGACTTTAATAAGAAAGAAATACCATTTTGCAAATGAAAGGTACTAGGTCAAAAGGAGGCCTTCTCCTGGCCAAGTGTATATTTTGATAATATGCTTGGTTTCACATCAGTACCATCAGTGCATCTTCAAAATAGTGTTGCCCTATTTTCTATAAAAGTAGTTTTTTTTCCAGAAGGACAACTCTGAAACATTTTGAAACTAAACTAATTTTCAAGGCTTTATCTCACATATTGTTGAAATGTCTTATTTATATGTCAGTTTTCTTACAGTGTTTCATGCAGAAAACAAATAAAACAATTGCTGATTCTTGTATTTTCCTGGTTGACATAGCTTTTAAACAGAAAAGAATCCTAACTTTCAACTCCACTAACCCTATGAAAACTCTTCAAGTTCAAAACTTGATTTTAAGTTTGACACTTTCTATTGCCTGCAATAGAATAGGTGAGGGAAATCTAAGATTAAACTGTCAAGTGTGGAAAAGAAAGATATCATTGATAGAAAAAGGAGATGTGTACCCTCAATTCACTTCTCTGCAAAATGAGATATTCTTAAAGATTGATGAGCATTGAAGAAAAAAAAAACTAAGACTGTGGTGAAAGTCCTCCTGTATATTTAACATGTTGATTAATTTATATGCATCTAGCTATTCCTTCAGAGAAGGTGATGGCACCCCACTCCAGTACCCTTGCCTGGAAAATCCCAGGGATGGAGAAGCCTGGTGGGCTGCAGTCCATGGGATCGCAAAGAGTCAGACATGACTGAGCGACTTCACTTTCACTTTTCACTTTCATGCATTAGAGAAGGAAATGGCAACCCACTCTAGTGTTCTTGCCTGGAGAATCCCAGGGACGGGGGAGCCTGGCGGGCTGCCGTCTATGGGGTCGCACAGAGTCGGACACGACTGCAGCGACTTAGCAACAGCAATTCCTTAATGTAGAATTGGAACACATGATCTCAATATAAAACAAAATAACTGAAATCTGAAACTTTCCAGAAAAAAATAAAGCTATATTTACAGAAGAATGCATAGTGTTTCCTAATTAAAAAAAAAAAAAAAAAAGAAAGGGATATTTCATAGTATGGGTGCTTGTTACAAGCACATAACAAATTTCTGCATCTACTTCTCAACCTTCTCTGTCTCTCTTAAGAGTACACAGACATACAGTGATTTTTCTGTTTGTCAAAGAAAGTACTACAATTTCTAAAGCTGCCCATTGAGTGGTTCTGAGCCATAGCCAAAAGCTATTTCAAAATGAGGACAGATTTCTTTTCTCCCTGGGGACAGACAGCATGCTGCTTCCTCAGCCCTGCATTCGAAGCCTTTTCTCCCCCAGATCTTGTTTAATTCTAGGTGTAAAAAGACATTTCTTCCACTATTAAAATGCTGAGCGCAATCAAGTTGGGAGTATGACCATTTTTCATTCATTTCATGTTAAATTAAATCATCTGTAGTTCTATAACAATGAATTCAGCCATACACTTAAAGAGAAAAAAAAAAGATTTCAACTACTCCTTTGGAAAAGAAACAACTACCAAACTGTTCTCAGATATGGGTCAAGAACAGATTATTGTGAGTATACTCAAATGTAATTATGACATACATTCATAAAATCCTGGCACTGTCTCCACTTTCATCAAAGAGGGAGCAAAGAGGTTGCTTTAGACATCAGTGGTTAAAGCCATCTCCTTTACCTGACCCGTCACTGTGCTTTCTTAAGTCCGCCTTCCCCCTCCATCGTATTTCCATCTGTTAAACAATACATTTTGTTACCATTGCAGTATTTCCCCAATATAGTGCCTTTTCATATATCCATAGAGCTTAAACAACCTGCAGATGAATTCTCACAACATTCCTTCAGACTTCCCATGTGGATTCAAACACAATATGCAATTATGTCATTTATATCAGTACAGGGAAACTAAGAAAAAGTTAATGTTCCAGTGCTTTTAACGGAGTTCTTTCTGCATCACACCATTTTATTTCTCTGTGAGGAAAAAAAGAGTACAATTACAGATGGTGATAAAAGAACTGAACCAAATAGGCCCGGATCATGTTAATGATATTGAGTCAAGCCTTGGCTCTCAGAAATATCCCTGATTTGCTACATTATAGGCACCCATGAAGCTACCAGCTTTCTTCCTCACTGTTTGGACTTTCTCCTGTTTAACTTCCAGGATGGGAGGGGGAGAGAGAGAAGGGAAAGTAATACATTTTGCATGTAAATCATTTGTTTTATAAAGAGAAACAGTGTTAATTTATAAGTTTTAAAAATTTCTAACAATCCCATTTTGAAAAGAAAATAAGAAAAACATATTTTAATAACTTACCTTACCTAATATATTAGTTTTTTGGTGTACACATACGTGTGTGTGTTTATGAATTTTTTTATTAGAGTCACATGCCATTGCATATTTCTCTGCCCAGGGTCAAGATTCCAGTTTGCTACTTAGAAGAGGCTTGAGTTTTGCCAAGGGCAAATGCATAAATATTTCTATAGCATTACTGCTATTCCCTGCCTGTCAACTGCCAAGGGCTCTGGCAAAGATAAGACTTCACACAAGGGAAGGCCAACCAAACTGGTGAGTTTAGCAGAAGCCAGGGACCTACCCAAGGACAGCTGTCAATGAGATACCAAGCTATACAGTAGAAAGGAACATGGATCTAAGATGGGAGACAAATGAGTAAAAAGAAGAAGGCTGACAGAACTCAAGTTCTGAGGACCAAGATCTTAGTAGCAGAGATGGAGACTCTGGCACTTCAAGAGAGAACACCTGGGGCTATATCTAGGCATAAAGAGACTCACAGTCAAAAGGAGGAATCCAGACAATTATAGATGGTACCCTCTTCAGCAGAAAAAAAAAAAATTATGAAAAGACATGGAGGAGTGGTGATGCTTTTGAAATGTGTATAAATATCAAATCACAATAATGTGTCCCAGGAATGAACAGAATGCTGTAGGTGCATTATATTTCAGAAACAAACTTGTAGAAAATGAGAGTAGATTTGTGAGGCAGGGGGGAAAGGGAAGGGGAACTGGATGAAGGTAGTCAAAAGGTCCAAACTTCCAGTTATAAGATAAATAAATACTAAGGATGTAATGCACAACATGATAAATATAATTAACACTACTGTATATTATATGTGAAAGTTGTTGAGGGAATAAATCCTAAGGGTTTTCATTACAAGGAAAAATGTTTTTTTTTTCTATTTCTGTAAATTTACATCTATTTGAGATGATGAAGGTTCACTAAACTTATTGTGGTAATCATTTCATGATTTTGTGGATACTATAATGGTGGAAATGTGTCATGACATGTTTGTCAAAGCCCATAGAATATACAAAACCAGGAGTAAAGCCCAATGCAAGCATGAACTTTGGACGATTATGATGTGAATGCAGGTTTATCAGTTGTAACAAAGGTGTCACTCTGATGAGGGAGGTTGATGGTGAGGGTAGCTGTGTGTGTGTAGAGAGTCAGGGAGTATATAGGACCTCTGTAGTTTCTGCTCAATTTTCCTATTAACCTAAAATTGCTCTAAAAAATAAAATCTCTTACAAAAATATTCAGAAGAGAACCAGCAGCAAGGCTGCTTCAGCATTGACCCAGAACACCAGGCAAAAAAGAGTCCCGAGCATGCCTTGCTCTCCAGGGCCAGGCTCAACTTTAGGGACAAAGGGACATGATTGAACCTAGAGCTGTATGACACTGCAGACTGAATTGTGTCCTCCCAAAGTTCGTATTTTGAAACTGTAACCTCTATATACCTATTGTGATGTCATTTGCAGATTGCACTTAAAAAAAAAATTATTTGGCTGCAAAAGTTCTCAGTTTCAGCAGGCAGGATCTTTAGTTGTGGCATATGTGATCTAGTTCCCTGACCAGGGATCGAACCTAGGCCCCTTGCATTGGGAGTGCAGAGTCTTAGCCACTGGATCACCAGGAAAGTCCCCCTGAAGACTAGACTTTTTAGGAGATAATTATCAGAGAAGGCAATGGCACTCCACTCCAGTACTCTTGCCTGGAAAATCCCATGGATGGAGGAGCCTGGTAGGCTGCAGTCCACGGGGTCGCAAAGAGTCCGACAGACTGAGCAACTTCACTTTCACTTTTCACTTTCCTGCATTGGAGAAGGAAATGGCAACCCACTCCAGTGTTCTTGCCTGGAGAATCCCAGGGATTGGGGAGCCTGGTGGCTGCCATCTATGGGGTCGCACAGAGTCGGACACGACTGAAGTGACTTAGCAGCAGGATGTTTGGATGAGGTCATGAGAGTTCTCATGATAGGATTCATGTCCTTATAAGGAGACACAGAGCTAACCCTCTCTTTCTCTCTCATGTGAGGACACGGTGAAGTGGCTGTTTGAAAGTCAGGAAGAGTTTTCACCAAAACCCAACTATACTGGCACAGTGACCTCAGACTTCCAGCATCCAAAACAATGAGAAAATAAATCATTGTTAAAGTCATCCAATATATGGTATTTTGTTATGGCAACTTTAGCCAACAAAAACATTCAGGTCCCACTTCTCCTGAACCAACGTTTCTAAAGACCAATATAAACGGGGAGGGGGATAGGGAAACATAATCACTGCTTCTGTTTAATCAGGTATGTTTATCCAATAGGCATAGCTATCCAGACAGAGAGCACATGAAGGAAAGGGAAGGGCTTTCTCTGAGAGGCAGCTGAAATGAGGGTGGGGGATTTGATTCTGTGGTTAAGTTAGGATTTTCCTTCTTGGTAGGAAGTCCCACTACTTACAAGGTTATGACCAACTTTCTATTAAAAGTAAGAATTAGGGGAGAAGGAAGGGTGGGAAATCAGGTAGGAAAATGCCCTGCTGGTGGGTGCCTCCTGGATGCCCTCCAGGTAGATCTCCTGGTGTAGTGCTTCCCTTGCTTGGGACTAAATGCACTGACAAGCTCAGTATAAATGGATGAATATGCTGTGTTGCGCTTAGTCACTCAGTCGTGTCTGACTCTGCAACCCCAGGGACTGTAGCCCACTAGGCCTCTCTGTCCGTGGGGATTTTCCAGGCAAGAATACTGGAGTGGGTTGCCATGCCCTCCTCCAGGGGATCTTCCCAACCCAGGGATTGAACCTAGATCTCCCACATTGCAGGCGGATTCTTTACCATCTGAGCCACAAGAGAAGCCCAAGAATACTAGAGGGGGTAGTCTTTCCCTTCTCCAGGGGATCTTCCCAACCCAGGAATCCAACCCAGGTCTCCCGCATTGCAGGGGATTCTTTACGAGCCGAGCCACAAGGGAAGCCCATAAATGGATAGTTAGCTCTACCTTAAAAGAAAAGGTTTTGCAAGGTGAAAAGACAGCCTTCAGAATGGGAGAAAATAATAGCAAATGAAGCAACTGACAAACAACTAATCTCAAAAATATACAAGCAACTCCTACAGCTCAACTCCAGAAAAATAAATGACCCAATCAAAAAATAGGCCAAAGAACTAAATAGACATTTCTCCAAAGAAGACATACAGATGGCTAACAAACACATGAAAAGATGCTCAACATCACTCATTATCAGAGAAATGCAAATCAAAACCACTATGAGGTACCATTTCACACCAGTCAGAATGGCTGCGATCCAAAAGTCTACAAATAACAAATGCTGGAGAGGGTGTGGAGAAAAGGGAACCCTCTTACACTGTTGGTGGGAATGCAAACTAGTACAGCCACTATGGAGAACAGTGTGGAGATTCCTTAAAAAACTGGAAACAGAACTGCCTTATGATCCAGCAATCCCACTGCTGGGCATACACACTGAGGAAACCAGAAGGGAAAGAGACAAGTGTACCCCAATGTTCATCGCAGCACTGTTTATAATAGCCAGGACATGGAAGCAACCTAGATGTCCATCAGCAGATGAATGGATAAGAAAGCAGCGGTACATATACACAATGGAGTATTACTCAGCCATTAAAAAGAATACATTTGAATCAGTTCTAATGAGGTGGTTGAAACTGGAGCCTATTATACAGAGTGAAGTAAGCCAGAAGGAAAAACACCAATACAGTATACTAACGCATATATATGGAATTTAGAAAGAGGGTAACAAAAACCCTGTGCACGAGACAGCAAAAGAGACACTGATGTATAGAACAGTCTTATGGACTCTGTGGGAGAGGCAGAGGGTGGGAAGATTTGGGAGAATGGCATTGAAACGTATAATATCATGTATGAAACGAGTCGCCAGTCCAGGTTCGATGCACGATACTGGATGCTTGGGGCTGGTGCACTGGGACGACCCAGAGGGATGGTATGGGAAGGGAGGAGGGTTCAGGATGGGGAACACATGTATACCTGTGGTGGATTCATTTTGATATTTGACAAAACTAATACAATTATGTAAAGTTTAAAAATAAAAAAAAATAAAATAATAAAAATTGAAAAAAAAAAGAAAAGGTTTTGTTGCTTGGTCCTCCATTATAACACTAAGCAGAGTAGTATTTTAATGTTTTAACATAGAAACAAAAAAAGTATTTATATGGATATGAAGATAAATGTGTATTTTTTTTTCATTAAGAGAAAAATACCATTCTGGTCACAGGGAGTCAAATTTGGGGTGAGTAGTCTGGGTAGAAATAAGCATCTTCTTTTGAGTGGGGGTTGGGGAGGTGGTGCTTGAAAATTTGGCTATTTGGGGCTGTTATTCCCTCACTACCACTTCAGGGCTTCTATGTGCCCTGCTCACCCTTCTGGGGAGACTGATACTGGTTGGTTTAACAATTGAAGCCCGTGATGGCAGTAGTAGTCACCTGAACCCTCGAGCTTTGGTTTAAAAGACACACATATACACGCAGGGGTTTGGAGATATGTTTGCTGGTCAGCTTGAGTATGTTACCGATAAGAGGGTATAGGGGTTATTTATTGGTGGGATTAGCATATCACTGAAGCAGGTCATTTGACATATTAAAAAATTTTTAAAGCCAAACATAAGTTTAGATTATAATCATATTTGTAGGGTTTCTAAAGTGTTTGTTTCTCAGAATGGCTTGTTTGCTTCAGTTGTCTCTTTCCCATCTCTGGTCTTGGAAGAAGTGGGAACAGTATTGGAGTCAAAACACTTGTAATTTTGTATTCTGCTATCTATTCCCTGAGTGTGAGATATTCACTTCCGTTGTTAAGATTCCTGAGGAGTTTTTTTTTTTTTTCTTTGATAATAAAATGAAACCCCACCTCGTCCCTACATTTCCCCAACTGTTTCTGGCTGTCTTTGTGTTGGTTGCAGCAGGCAGACTATGGTTTTCTCAGACAGTTTCTAATTACCATGTACAATATGTTCAGAGTTAGGTAACTCCTCACTGTAAACAAACTGTGTTCACTGTCCAGAGCAGCTCTAATAAGTCAAATAAATTCAATTTGTATATGGCTAATTTTGACCAAACTCTTCAGTCCTTGCAAGCTTCCAAGCCTTTCTATTTTTGCTTCATAGCTGCTGCTAAGTCACTTCAGTCGTGTCCGACTCTGTGCGACCCCATAGACGGCAGACCACCAGGCTCCCCCATCCCTGGGATTCTCCAGGCAAGAACACTGGAGTGGGTTGCCATTTCCTTCTCCAATGCATGAAAGTGAAAAGTGAAAGTGAAGTCGCTGAGTTGTGTCCGACTCTAGCGACCGAATGGACTGCAGCCTGCCAGGCTCCTCCATCCATGGGATTTTCCAGGCAAGAGTACTGGAGTCGGGTGCCATTGCCTTCTCCGGCTTCATAGTTAGATGCATTTAAATCTTTTACTAGGCACAGAAGAAACTGCTGAAGGCAAGAAAACATATTTAGATGTCTACAGTCCAACTTGCTTTGTGAATAAGTACTATGTTACTTTGAATGAATACCAAGTCGTGTCTGACTCTTTGCAACCCATGGGCTGCAGCACCCCACACTTCCTGTCCTTCACTATCTACTGGAGCTTGTCAAACTCATGTCCATTGAGTCAGTGATGCCATCCAACCATCTTATCCTCTGTTGCCCCCTTCTCCTCTTGCCCTCTGTTTTTCCCAGCAGCAGGGTCTTTTCCAGTGAGTTGGCTCTTTGCATTAGGTGGCCAAATTATTGGAGCTTTAGCATCAGTCCTTCCAATAAATATTCAGGGTTGATTTCCTTTAGGATTGACTGTTTGATCTCCTTGCTGTCCAAGGAACTGTCAAGAGTCTTCTCCAGCATCACAGTTCAAAGGCATCAATTCTTGACTGGAGAACAACAAAAGTATAAAAGATGTGAAAAATCTTTAAGATTATAAAAGGAATTAATGTGGTGAGTGTACCCACAAATCTTCTTGGCCCTTCTTTGTTAGGTGAAAAGGCAACGGAAATAGAGGAAATATAGATAAATATGATGCATTTTTGGTTTTTAAAAACCCCATCATTAAAATCATCTCAAACAAGAGTTGCCCTTTGGCTTTTCCATTCTTGTATTTGCTGAATAGTTCCACACTCATCGGAGCCATTTCCCATGTACTCTGACTCTTACTTCTAGAATAACACATCCTCATTTTCAACTTATATTCAAAGGCATCCTAGTGTTCTTTTTTTTTCCTCTTCCTTCAAGGGACAATTACTAGAATCTGGTGAAGTGCCCCATAACAGCACACTGAAGCTTAGTGAAGGGTCAAAGATAAAGGTTTCCCCAGCCCTTCTTGGCTCAATGGTCAGAGAGTGAAGGTGGGGGTAGGCTCAAGGTCCTACCTCTGTGAATCTACCCGTATATACAAAGTAACATAATAACCCCTGTGCTTTTGCTAGTTGCAGTAAGAAAATTAAGCGCTAAAAATTTATTTATTTTTTTTTGGATGTGATGGTGAAGATGACAATAATAGAAGCTAAAAATTTACTCTTCAATTAGAGTAGGACCTCAAAATTTTCATAGCCATTAAAAGATGAAAATCTGAGAACACTCTAGCAGATAAGGGAAGGTGGGCAAAATAACATGTATGGGCAAAGGCAGAAGTTAGAAATTATATTGGTTCCTGTGTGTGTGTGTGTGTGTGTGTGTAAGTCGCTCAGTCATGTCTGACTCTTTGCATCCCCATGGATTGTAGCCTTCGAGGCTCCTCTGTCTGTGGAATTCTCCAGGCAAGAATACTGGAGTGGGTTGGCATTCCCTTCTCCAGGGGATCTTCCCAACCCAGGATCAAGCCCAGGTCTTCTGCACTGCAGGCAGATTCTCTACCTGAGAACAGAATTAGCCTAATCTGTGGATATCATGTTACTAAAGTGCCCACCCACAGCTATTTGACTGCCATATCCTCCCAGTCCCAGATTGGCTGACATTCTGCCCTCCCAAAATACCCTGTTGTAGAGATAGTAGTCCTCCCCAGGAAGGAAGCTCATTAGAATGACTTCTAGTACTAGGGTCATGTGTTGAGGGCCTACTAAGTGCTATAGACATTTTCTCATTTAATACTCAGAGCAAACTTCAGAAATGTCCTTACTCTGACTTTTTTATTCAGGACATAGATTTAGAACTGGTAAATAATTTGATTAAGGTCAGAAAACCAGAAGGGATAAAAGATGAAATTTTACCCCATGCTTGTAGAACTATAATCCATGTAGCCAGAAGTATGTGGTGCTGTACTGGGATTATAACCAGGAGAGGAAATGGCAACCCACTCCAGTATTCTTGCATGGGAAACTCCATGGACAAAGAAGCCTGGTGGGCCACAGTCCATAGGGGCCACAAAAAAGTCGGACATGACTTAGCAATTAAACAACAGCGCAGCAATGTGGTGCTGTGTTGGGATTATAACTGGGAAGAAATTTGACACATGATTTTATATTAAAATAAGCATGTATGACTATTTAATATAACATAATGTCAATTTTATAAGGACTTTAAGACATGGGACTTCAAAGAAACTTTTGGGTGTATTAAGTTTATTAGTCCACCATGGGCTCTGTCCCAGTCCTCTTTCAGTTTCATTCTCTTGTATCATTGGATTGAAAAGTGGAGAGTACACTCCTTCCATGCAACTTCTTAGATAACAGAGTTTCAGCTTTTCTAAAGTATTTTGAGGACAAGTGGAAAAAAGCATGACAAATTAAAATGCAAAAGCTTAGACACGGAAGAATAATTAAAAATATAGAATCCTTTGTGTTTGGGTTGACATCAACTCCGTGATCTCACTTCATTCCTGTTTCACTGGGCACCAGACAAGACAACCAGGCCAGCCAGCCTCATGTGGAGTTGAGTCACCACTGTGCTTAGGTTTGGAGGCTTTCTTGGGTTCCCCCCACAACCCCCTTCTTACCCTATTTTTTTTTAATGTTTATTTACTTATTCGGCTGCATTGGGTCTTAGTTGTGTCATTTGGGATCTGTTGTTGCAGTGTACAGACTCTCTAAGCTGTGGCACACGGGCTCCAGAGCATGCCACCTCAGTAGTTGTACCATGGGCTTAGTTGCTCCACAGCACATGGGATCCTATTTCCCCAACCAGGGATCAAACCCGTGTCCGCTGCATTGCAAGGTGGATCCTTGACCACTGGACAGTGAGGGAAGTCCTGCCTTCCCCCATTTCAAGGAAGAGCCCCACATCTGGCCCTGGCTCCACTCCACCTCAGCTCTGAGGAACCACCTCATGATCCAGTTTCATATATCCCTCCCACTACACAACAACTCTATGGAGGACTTCGCCATCTGAAAGCCAGGAACACGTGCTTGCAGATTCCACCCCCAAGACTCCCTCTAGCACGTGACTCACCCCTTTTCACTTTCTTCATTCCTTTGAACCATAACTACTACTAGTTATTATTACCACATAATCCCCACTATTAGTTGAAGATGAGCTCACATTCCAGCCTAAAGGAGCACAAGAAGCTCATCTCCTGAGCATTCCAATGGTTTTGATGTCTCCTGACATCACCCAATCAGAGTCATTATCTCATGACACTCCCCATCAGGCTATCACTACCTGGCAGGAGTGTTTTACCCAGGTAGGAAAATTTGGCAACTATAGCTGAGAAATCACAGGGTTGTATCCTAGGTTTCTATAATCCCAAATCAAGGAAAAGCCTATTATATACAACAGACAGTTTTTTAAATGGAGACAAGATCTGGGAACATGTGTCTGAGCCACAGGTCTCCAGAGGCACAGTCTCCTTTACCTCGTTTTCTGTTCTATCTACTGGGCTCCCATCAAAATGTCCAGTCACTGAAACAGATCCCAAGGCAGTTTACAGGAAGTGGTGAATGAACAGTGAGCCCAAACCTCCCTCCCCAAATTACAACGAATTCACTCAAATGAATCTCCTGTTGGTGAAGTACCTGGAAGAGCCCCCAGGGCAGGCAGACAGATTCTGCTCTATTTCCATCACTACCTTGCACACTAGTAAGGCCAGCAGCAAAAGTCATGGAACCACACGGCCTAATGCCATTCACCTGCTGTCCTTTTTACCTTTTGAAAAAGGCTTCGTTCTCATCAGTAAAACAGTGAAAGCAGTCTTTCAATAGCATATATTTTTAAAACTATAGTGGAAAGTATCCAAATATAGAAGTTTTCTATCCTGCTTTCCCCCATTTTTGCTTTGCAGCAAATTCTATAATGAAAAACCAGAAAGAAATAACTCTTTATTGTCCTCATGCCTTTCCAAACGAATTTGCAAATTTTCTGGTCTGTCCTTCCATCAAAAAATTTCTAGTTTGGAAAGCCTGCAAGATATGACACAAATTCACCCCATTCTGCCTCCACACGTGACCAATCACAAAAGCATAAAGCTCTTTCATTTTTCAAATGAACATGACTTTGGTGGAGAAGTCCTTTATTTTGATACAAATCTCATTTTGCAAGAAAACATGAATAGTCAATATTTCCTGATGTATCATGCTGTTCATCTACAATAACCAATTTATTCAGAGATTTATTACCTTACCCCAGCCCACTGCTTAGCACTGACAAAGCTGATAAGAAATTCACTGTATTTATGAAACTACAATCCTTTTGGTTAAATGAAAAAGGTACACATAAAGATGTGCAATAACTATGTTTTCACATAACTAGAGATAGATTCAGTGTGTTGAAACTGGCAGAGCCACCTTAAGGAGTTAAGTGCTGCTAAACCCGGCTGAGGGTCTCCTGGGTTCCCACTTAGGAGAGCTTCTATTAAGCAGAAACTGTATTATAAAAATGCCAGCTCCTTCATATCTCTGACAAGTATGTGTCAGTGTTAAGATTCCATTAAATGCAAATTTGATCTTTTATAAAATCATGTTTAAAGCTAATATCACAGAGCATCAATTAGACTTCTGTATGCTTTGAGGAGGCTGAAAACTGCATTTATTTTGAAGGTACCTTGTGATAGGTATAAAACAGAAATTTAATCAAGTTTAACTAATTACAAGTCAAATTCCATTCCCAATATGTAAATAAAGTCATCCCCCTGTTGTTTACGTATTTGGTTCATTTTTCCTTTGAAGAATTCTGGCCCCTGAAATCAATAGTAACTGATTTATTCTTCAGTCATGCTTTATTTACCAGGCATGAGAAATGAGGTTTTTGGAAAAAGGGAGGATTGTCTATCTTTTAAGCTATACTTTCAAACCTTAAAAATTTTAATTATGATAACATAATCTTACAAATATACTTTATACATTTCAATTACTCAAAGAACCTACATTATTCAATTAGATTTGGACCCTCTCCTTCACTCTGCAAAGTCTGTAAAACAAATATTTTCACTAAACAGAGGGGGAAAAAAAAACGAAAGCTCAGAGAAGTTAAATGACTTTCAAAGTTACTTAACTTGTAAGTAGAAGACACAATATAAGAATCTTCAGACTCCACAAAAAGTGTTCTTTTCATCAATAATGTCTTTTGAAAATATACTTAGCTCTCTGCTTTATAAAATAGAAGTTTCTCAAAATATTTTTAAAATTTTCTTGATGAATCAAAATTTTTTATGAACAACCAACAAACTGAACCATGCAGCAATATATTGCTATTTTTGGCTCTTGGAAGTAAGAAAGATTGCTTTCCCCAACACTGTATAATTCCAGAATGCTGTGCTGTTCTAATTGGTGAGCTTTAGTCTTAAATTGGCACTAAGAATCCCTAGAGGGTTACTGAGTCATGCAGAACCTAACTTGCCCTACACTAAGTGTCCTCAGAATACTGTAGTGTTTGAATGGGTGTTTCTCTCCCTCTCCTCATTGTTATGTGGGGATGCTATCATCATTGATCACATGTCAGTAAATTATCCCACTACCATTTTTAATCTCCAAAGGTAAATATCATCGTCTTCTGCTATTCCTATTTTTCTCTGTCTCCTGCAGTCTTGCTAAGACTTAAGTTATTACATTTGACATCCACTGTGAGTGGATAGTTCTTCAGTTTGATGAACTAAATGGTTACATTGCATTTCCTAGTGTCTCTTTGTTAAGCACTTATTTACTTGGTTGTGTCAGGTCTTAGCTGCAGCACACGGGATGTTTTACTTGTGGTATGTGTGATCTTCAGTTGTGGTATGTGGGATCTAGTTTCCTAACCATGGATGGAACCCGTGCCCCCTACACCGGGAATCTGGAGTCTTAGCCGCTGGACCACCAGGGAAGTCCTTCCCATTGTCTTTTTCTTTGTTTTGGTGACTCTTTTCAGCAATTTTTATCACTGTTCACACTTAGAATATACGCACACACACACACCACACACACAAATAAGTGGGAATGCTGCTGTTGTAAATTTAGAACAAATTATTCCAAACATTTAACACTTACATTTCTTTTGAATTGGGCTTCCTTTGGTGGCTCAGATGGTAAAGAATCTGCCTGTAATGCAGGAAACCCAGGTTCAATCCCTGGGTCAGGAAGATCCCCTGGAAAAGGGAATGGCTGGCTATACTACAGTATTCTAGCCTGGAGAATTGCATGGACAGAGAAGCCTGGTGGGTTTATGGGGTCACAGAGTCAGACATGACCAACCGTCCAACACTTTCACTTTTTTCTTTTGAATTAATAAAATGAAATAAAGTGATAACTCTCAGTAGTAGATGAAGTAACCCAAGAATATTTTATATCCATTTGGTTCCTGAGTGAAGACTGGAGAACATCCCTAGTGGAATAATGGGATCATGGAATGTTATGGAGCAGAGAGCCTTACAGACCACCTGAATTAGGCCCTGAAGTACTCAACCTCTTTTTTGGAATTCACATATAAGTCTCACAAGTGTGAACTATTTCCAATTATTTCCAGCACATAAGCCACAAATCTATCCTCTTTCTGTCCTACTCAAAATTAGCACATAGGAATGAAAATTATTGTGAATGTAATATTCAAGGCATAGCCACCCTAAAATCACATGTTAATCCTTGGCAAATCTGACATGTTCTATACCCCTTTTTTTGTTCAGTCACTAAGTTATGTCCGATTCTTTGCGACCCCATGAACTGCAGCATGCCAGGCCTCCCTGTCCTTCACCATCTCCTGGAGTTCACCCAAGTTCACATCCATTTAATCAGTGATGTTATCCAATTGGTGATGCTCATAACCTCATCCAGACCTAATTACCTCCCAAGGGCCCCATCTCAATACCATTACATTAGTGGTTAGAGCTTCAGTATATAAATTTTGAGGGAACAACCATTCAGTCCCTAACAAGACCAAAGTGTTAGGTTCTGTGATCAGGCAGAAGTAGATTTTATCATCATCTAATAATTAGCATACTTACAGTATCTTTTAAATATATATATATATATATATATATATTCAAAAACACTACTTCTAATTCAATAGAATGTGCCTTGCCTTTCCTTGAAAGTGAAAGTGTTAGTTGCTCAGTAGTGTCAGACTCTTTAGCCCGCCAGGCTTTTCTGTCCATGGAATTCTCCAGACAAGATACTGGAGTGGGTTGCCATTCCCTTCCCCAGGGGATCTTCCCAACCCAGGGACTGAATCCAGGTCTCCTGCATTGCAGACAGATTCTTTACCAGCTGAGTCACCTTATAGGTGATTTAATTTCATTAGGCTATCTGAAAACAAACTGCTTGTCAGATACATTAATAGCATCTACCATCTATTTCTCACACAGTTCACTTACCTGAGTGATAAAACTGTATTCCACATATTCTTTGGGGGTGAAAAAAAGTCACATTCTACTCTTCGCTTGTTCCTGAATCACTCCTCTATGCTTTGTTACCCTTTATCGGTGATGATGCAGATTATACATACATATATTACACCATAAAACAAGATGTGCTTACTTGAAACCATTTTGGCATCAAAGCAATGGTTTAATGTTGCTCAGTTATCTGCTTTTTGACATAAGATAGAACAATCCTGTAAATGAGCCTGGCCCCCATTTAAAGTGCAGGAAACCAATATACCAGTAGAAAACAACCAGGACAAATCAACAAATTTTGTATTGCCAAAAAGGAGCGTGTGATTTATCTTGAACAAAGATCATGAAGGCAAAAAAAAAAAAAAAATCCACCAAATCGAGAGTCACAGACTGTAATGGTTGTTTGAATTCACCTAGCAAAGGGAAAAAAAACCTTTAGACATGCTAATAAACATTTTCTCCAAAAGTGAAAACCAAATTTTATAAAGATAGTTGAAGATGAATGATTAAATGATTTTTGTAAATCCTGTAAATCATTTTTAGCAACCTTTGTCTCTCAGTGCACATTAGGAAATTCAGAATGCATTTAGTATAAACAGATTTAAATGTAGAATGATTGCAAGTCCTAACTGTGCAGCTGAAATATTTAAAGCTTCCCAGTCTCTATATGTCAAGCACTTTGAACTTACAACCATCAACAAATAACCATTGTCTTTCATCTGTGGGAAAAGAAGGAAAAGAACAACAAAAAAAAATCTAGACTGTTCAGTTTCTTAAAGATATGAATCTATTTTAGAAAGAGTTGAGGGTAATTGAAGATGTTAAGTAAATGGTAAGAAAACATGAGTATCAAACTGTTTTGTTCTAAAGTTTAGTAGAATAGATTTTGTTCTTTATTAGTTTATATTAACTTGTGCTAATCTGATTACAAAAAAACAAGGTAAACCCTAACCACCTCTGCATAGAAGCCTGAGAAATTTAGTTATATTTTCATAAAGTAATTGAAGCATATTGACCAAAAGGACATGTTAGAAAATATTCCTGGGGCTTCCCTGGTGGCTCAGTGGTAAAGAATCCGCCTGCCAATGAAGGAGACATGAGTTCGATCCCTGGTCTGGGAAGATGCCACAGGGCACAGAGCAACTAAACCCTGTGCACCACAACTGTTGAACCTGAACACTAGAGGCTGGGAGCAGCAATTGCTGAAAACCCAGCATGCTAGAACCCATGCTCTGCAACAGAAGAGGTCTCCTCAATGAGAAGCCCACGCACCTCAACTAGAGAGTAGTCCTTGCTCGCCACAACTCGAGAAAAGCCCATGCAGCAATAAAGACCCAGCAGAGCCAAAAGTAAATAAATAAAAATAAAAACAAAAATGTTCCTTTATTAAAAACTTTGAATTTCAAATTCCAAACTTAATGAAAAAACTCAATACCTTAAGAAAATTATTCTTATATGTATATATAATATATGTAATACTCTAATAATATTAGGTATTTTAAAGGTATGAATTCTGTAATTTTCAAATATATTCAGTTCAGTTCAGTCTCTCAGTCATGTCTGACCCTTTGTGACCCCATGAACCGCAGTACGTGACATTGTACAGGAGACAGGGATCAAGACCATCCCCATGGAAAAGAAATGCAAAAAAGCAAAATAGCTGTCTCGGGAGGCCTTACCAATAGCTGTGAAAAGAAGAGAAGCGAAAAGCAAAGGAGAAAAGGAAAGATATAAGCACCTGAATGCAGAGTTCCAAAGAACAGCAAGGAGAGATAAGAAAGCCTTCCTAAACGATCAATGCAAAGAAATAGAGGAAAACAACAGAATGGGAAAGACTAGAGATCTCTTCAAGAAAAATAGAGACACCAAGGGAACATTTCATGCAAAGATGGGCTCAATTCAGGACAGAAATGGTAGGGACCTAACAGAAGCAGAAGATGTTAAGAAGAGGTGGCAAGAATACACAGAAGAACTGTACAAAAAAGATCTTCAAGACCAAGATAATCATGAAGGTGTGATCACTCACCTAGAGCCAGACATCCTGGAATGTGAAGTCAAGTGGGCCTTAGGAAGCATCACTATGAACAAAACTAGTGGAGGTGATGGAATTCCAGCTGAGCTATTTCAAATCCTGAAAGATGATGCTGTGAAAGTGCTGCACTCAATATGCCAGCAAATTTGGGAAACTCAGCAGTGGCCACAGGACTGGAAAAGGTCAGTTTTCATTCCAATCCCAAAGAAAGGCAATGCCAAAGAATGCTCAAACTACCGCAAAATTGCACTCATCTCACACGCTGGTAAAGTAATGCTCAAAATTCTCCAAGCCGGACTTCAGCAATACATGAACTGTGAAGCTCCAGATGTTCAAGCTGGTCTTAGGAAAGACAGAGGAACCAGAGATCAAATTGCCAACATCTGCTGGATCATGGGAAAAGCAAGAGAGTTCCAGAAAAACATCTATTTCTGCTTTATTGACTATGCCAAAGCCTATGACTGTGTGGATCACAATAAACTGTGGAATATTCTGAAAGAGATGGGCATACCAGACCACCTGATCTGCCCCTTGAGAAACCTCTATGCAGGTCAGGAAGCAACAGTTAGAACCGGACATGGAACAACAGACTGGTTCCAAATAGGAAAAGGAGTATGTCCAGGCTGTATATTGTCACCCTGCTTATTTAACTTATATGCAGAATACATCATGAAAAACGCTGGGCTGGAGGAAGCACAAGCTGGAATCAAGATTGCCGGGAGAAATATCAGTAACCTCATATATGCAGATGACACCACCCTTATGGCAGAAAGTGAAGAGGAACTCAAAAGCCTCTTGATGAAAGTGAAAGAGGAGAGTGAAAAAGTTGGCTTAAAGCTCAACATTCAGAAAATGAAGATCATGGCATCCGGTCCCATCACTTCATGGGAAATAGATGGGGAAACAGTGGAAACAGTGTCAGAATTTGTTTTTTTAGGCTCCAAATCACTGCAGATGGTGACTGCAGCCATGAAATTAAAAGACGCTTACTCCTTGGAAGGAAAATTATGACTAACCTAGATAGCATACTGAAAAGCAGAGACATTACTTTGCTAACAAAGGTCCGTCTAGTCAAGGCTATGGCTTTTCCAGTGGTCATGTTTGGATGTGAGAGTTGGATTATGAAGAAAGCTGAGCGCTGAAGAATTCATGCTTTTCAGCTGTGGTGTTGGAGAAGACTCTTGAGAGTCCCTTGGACTGAAAGGAGATCCAACCAGTCCATTCTAAAGGAGATCAGTCCTGGGTGTTCATTGGAAGGACTGATGCTGAAGCTGAAACTCCAATACCTTGGCCACCTGATGCCAAGAGCTGACTCATTTGAAAAGACTCTGATGCTGGGAGGGATTGAGGGCAGGAGGAGAAGGGGACGGCAGAGGATGAGATGGCTGGATGGCATCACCAACTCTATGGACATGAGTTTGGGTAAACTGCGGGAGTTGGTGATGGACAGGGAGGCCTGGCGTGCTGTGATTCATGGGGTCGCAAAGAGTCGGACACGACTGAGAGACGGAACGGAACTGATCTGAACTCAACCGCAGCAAGTGAGGCCTCCCTGTCCATCACCAACTCCCGGAGTCCACCCAAACCCATGTCCATTGAGTCGCTAATGCCATCCAACCATCTCATTTCTGTTGTCCCCTTCTCCTCCTGCCCTCAATATTTCCCAGCATCAGGGTCTTTTCAAATGAGTCAGCTCTTGGCATCAGGTGGCCAAGGTATTGGAGTTTCAGCTTTAGCATCTGTCCTTCCAATGAACACCCAGGACTGATCTCCTTTAGGATGGACTGGTTGGATCTCCTTGCAGTCCAAGGGACTCTCAAGAGTCTTCTCCAACACCACAGCTCAAAAGCATCAATTCTTCAGCGCTCAGCTTTCTTCACAGTCCAACTCTCACATCTGTACATGATCACAGGAAAAACTGTAGCCTTAACTAGTCGGACCTTTGTTGGCAAAGTAATGTCTTTGCTTTTTAATATGCTGTCTAGGTCGGTCATAACTTTCCTTCCAAGGAGTAAGCGTCTTTTAATTTCATGGCTGCAGTCACCATCTGCAGTGATTTTAAAGCCCCCCAAAATAAAGTCAGCCACTGTTTCCACTGTTTACCCATCTATTTGCCGTGAAGTGATGGGATCAGATGCCATAATATTAGTTTTCTGAATGTTGAGCTTTAAGCCAACTTTTTCACTCTCCACTTTCACTTTCATCAAGAGGCTCTTTAGTTCTTCTTCACTTTCTGCCATAAGGGTGGTGTCATCTGCATATATGAGGTTACTGATATTTCCCCCAGCAATTGATTCCAGCTTGTGCTTCCTCCAGCCCAGCGTTTCTCATGATGTACTCTGAATATAAGTTAAATAAGCAGGGTGACAATATACAGCCTGGACATATTCCTTTTCCTATTTGGAACCAGTCTGTTGTTCCATGTCCTGTTCTAACCGTTGCTTCCTGACCTGCATAGAGGTTTCTCAAGGGGCAGATCAAGTGGTCTGGTATGCCCATCTCTTTCAGAATATTCCACAGTTTATTGTGATCTACACAGTCAAAGGCTTTGGCATAGTCAATAAAGCAGAAATAGATGTTTTTCTGGAACTCTCTTGCTTTTTCCATGATCCAGCGGATGTTGGCAATTTGATCTCTGGTTCCTCTGCCTTTCCTAAGACCAGCTTGAACATCTGGAATTTCATGGTTCACATATTGCTGAGCCTGGCTTGGAGAATTTTGAGCATTACTTTACTAGCGTGTGAGATGAGTGCAATTTTGCGGTAGTTTGAGCATTCTTTGGCATTGCCTTTCTTTGGGATTGGAATGAAAACTGACCTTTTCCAGTCCTGTGGCCACTGCTGAGTTTCCCAAATTTGCTGGCATATTGAGCGCAGCACTTCCATAGCATCATCTTTCAGGATTTGAAATAGCTCAGCTGGAATTCCATCACCTCCACTAGCTTTGTTTGTAGTGATGCTTCCTAAGGCCCACTTGACTTCACATTCCAGGATGTCTGGCTCTAGGTGAGTGATCACACCATCGTGATTATCTTGGTTATGAAGATAATTTTTGTATAGTTCTTCTGTGTATTCTTGCTACTTCCTCTTAATTTCTTCTTCTGTGGGGTCCCTACCATTTCTGTCCTTTATTTAGCCTATGTTTGCATGAAATTTCCCTTGGTATCTCTAATTTATATACTAAACAAAACTCAAATATCAATTAAGCCCATATTGAGTCTAATTTTAATCATATCATATATATTATTCTTTTAATTTCAAAAGTTATTAATGTTTTATTTCTAAAATATTTAAGAAACTTTCATTTCAGAGGAGTTCAAAGATCACTCAACTCCAAGATTTAATCTATTCCTTTAATAGGAGGATATTTCTAAGCAAAACAGTTTAGAAACTTAGCCCCTGCCACTTGTCTAAGTCTAAAATTAATTCATATTTTAGAAATGGTGTCACTGTGGTTTTATTTCCAAGAGTATAAACTCTAAGAGGGTATTTTTGTCTATTTTGCTCAATACTGTATTTCTCACATCTTGAATAATGTTGAGTACATGATGAGTACTACAAGTTTTGGTGAATGTTGAATAAATATATTGCATTCTGAGAACTACTCCTGGAGAAAGTCTGTTACTGTTTTCTTTGGGAGACAAAGGTCTGCAGGAAGGAAGATATGCCATTTGACTTTTTCATGTGGTCTGGACTTGTCTCAGTCTCAAAGTTAGTATTTTCTCAAATAATTACCTGCTGTTATTTTCAGGAATAAGATTTTAGTATACAATGTTGCTTTTAATCGTGTTGAATTGCAGGATCTTTTAGAATGCATAAAGTCACTTGGGTATACTTCAAGAAATAGCTCCTTGCTAAGCTTCCTCCTCAAGGAAGTTAACTGGCTAAGTGCAAATGTTCCAATTTATTCAGTGTAACCAGGAGACTGATGTGAGCTGTAAATTTTTTAAATGTTCCAGTGATTAGCATTTCAAAAAGACATATTACTAAATCCCTTTTTTAATTCCTTATACTCAATTTACTTTGAGAACATTTCTCAAACATTAGTAGAAATAAATGTTTCTAAAGATAAAATAAAGACAATCACAAAGATTAGAAAAAGTCACTTTTTAAAAATAAAGGCAAATCACAAAGATTAGAAAAAGTCACTTTTTTAAAGCATATCCATTGACAGAAGTTAATAAGTAAAATACTTTTTGAAGTTCATCTCCTTCAAGGCAACATATTTCAGAGCTCATATAAGAGAGATCATATTGAACATTTTGCTATCTATTATCCAGAAATAATTTATCATTTTTTACTTCCTAGAAACTATAGAGATACTGTATACACTCTTCAGCCTGTCTTGTAGTCCTGGATCTCTGTTATACGGAACCTAAAGTATGTGTCAGGAATATGTTTGCACTGCTTCCTATTAATCTGTTTAAAATTTTATTTTTACTTGTGCTTAAAATAAATACATTCTCTTGTTAAAACTACAAATATTAATAAAACATGTGAGGTAGAAATTGAAAATACCCAAGCCTCAAAATTAGTAACTATAATGTAGTCATAATACTTTTGCCAAAAGCCTGTCTAGTCAAAGCTATGGTTTTCCACTGGTCGTGTGTGGATGTGAGAGTTGGACTATAAAAGAAAGCTGAGTGCCGAAGAATTGATACTTGTGAACTGTGGTGCTGGAGAAGACTCTTGAGAGTCCCTTGGACTGCAAGGAGATCCAACCAGTCCATCCTAAAGGAGATCAGTCCTTTTATTTTTTTGAAAAAAATCTATTTTATCCAGAACTTTCCCCTAACTGATTAATATGGAAATATGCAAAGAAATCTCTTAACATTTAAAGTATCTACTACTACTAAGTCCCGTCAGTCATGTCCGACTCTGTGCGACCCCATAGACGGCAGCCCACCAGGTTCCCCCGTCCCTGGGATTCTCCAGGCAAGAACACTGGAGTGGGTTGCCATTTCCTTCTCCAATGCAGGAAAGTGAAAAGTGAAAGTCAAGTCGCTCAGTTGTGTCCGACTCTTAGCCACCTCATGGACTGCAGCCTTCCAGGCTCCTCCATCCATGGGATTTTCCAAGCAAGAGTACTGGAGTGGGGTGCCGTTGCCTTCTCCCCTCAATTAAGAGAATATTACCTTTTTTCATTCCTATTTGTGTTTTGCTTTCCTTTTTTTCCCTTCATTGAAGTATCTACTAGCTTAACTTTTTCAACCAGATTTTTTTTTCAAGCTAGCTCTCTGATTTATTTATACCACTGCTTTCTTTTCTTCTAATACTTTTATTTTAACATTACTTCTCCCTGTATTTTTTGAGTATATTTTTATTTTCCTAATTTCTTGAGTTTGATATTTAAGTAATTCATATTTTTAATTTTGTATTTAATAAGTTAAATGTTTAATGCTGGTATTTTTCTCTGAGTACATTCTTAGCCATATCCTTTAACTTTTGATTTATAATATAGTATCTTTATTTCTTAGAAATCCTACAACCATTTTGTTTTTGATTCTGTCTTTCAGCATGTTTTGATATTTTCTTTGATCTAAGAATTGAATTGTGAATCTGACAGAGATTATTTTAGGAGGAGGAGAAAGGTTTAGTTGTATATATGTGGTTTTTTTTTTTTTAATGTTTTCAGTTTTTCTTGATTTCTTTTTCTTTCTTTTTTTTTTTTTAACTATAACCTGTTTTATGGCTCTTGGTCAAAAATGTGTTTGTTTTTTACTGATTTTACTTCTTAAAATCTTCAGGTTTTACATTTATGGTCATTATGAGATTCTTTTAAAAATTTTAATAGGTACATTTACAGTTAATAGTAAATGAATTTAATATTAAAATTTATTCAAATACTCTTTGTTCTTTCTCTGATAAAAAATAAGCTGAAATCACTACTTATCATTCATAGAATAAACTGAAATCACTACTTGGCATTAATGCTTTGATTCTATCAATGTAATTAAATCCATTCACCCAATCCAACTGAACCCCAACAATGCGTCAAGCATGGAAATGATTTTATGAATGAGAAAACTGTGGGCAATTACAAAAACAGACAGAGGGCCACACACAAAGTCTAGTGAGAGAACACAGTAGGGAGAAATTAATCCTGGGAGAACGATGAATGAAGGCAGTAGGAAATCATTGCCTTTCCTAACAGGGTCTCCAATATACATTTTTCAACATGTCAGCCCATGACAGAAATTTAAAAAGATAGGATTGTCATTATATATATATAGTCTTAAAATACCATGAAGTCTGTGCTGTAGATGTCATGGTTTGGATCATAAACCCAAAGTCGGAAATATTTCATTACACATCTTCCAATGCAAATTTTCTGGCAAGATTTGCTAATCTGGTTTTCAGATAATAGCAACCCCCTACCCTGCTTCAACCCACACAATTGAAAAAGATATGTCTTAAGGGAATTTATATTTGAAAGCATGAATCTCTGAGGCCATACTAAAAGCTAGTGAGGAAAAAAAACAAAGCCCATCAGAAAGGGAAAATAGGTTTTATAAGACAAAATGGGACATTTTTCTTATTATTAAAACATACCATGGAACTCTAGGGATTGTGGTGCTCAGGTGCAGAATAATGAGCCTTGATTTGGCAATGGAAAATTCCATGAAGGGTCCAATAATATGTTATGCTTCATTAATATAAGAATTTTTACATTTATCCTGTGATTTTCACCCTTCATTATCCCAAAATGCTTTATTAAATGAAGCCACGATGAAGAAAATCTCACCACCACCTTGGGAGAAGTTCCTGTGGTATGTTTTTAAATTAAAATATCAAAAAACAATTTTGTTTAAGATAGGGAGAACAAAATGATACCTAAATAGAAGTTTCAGAAATATCTTTAAGCCAGTAAATATTAGCACCAATCACATTTTAAGTGTAGATTTGTAGAGTCATTTATTTGCACTGAGAGTAAAGACAAAGGACTGGCCTGAGATGATGGTTTGCGTTTACTTGGACACAGACCCTTTTGTCTGGCAATACCCTTGAGTGACGATCTCTGAAAAACCAGATATAAAACTGCTACATGACACTTATACAATCTCTGTATGAGCACAGTGATACAGAGTGATGAACAACTCTTCAGTCTGCCCATTCCCTTGCCCCTGAGAAGTATGATTTAATTCTCACCAGCCCCCTTCTCTTCTCATAAAGTTCTTTCTGATGCTGCTAATAGAAGAAATGTGGATAGCTAACAGAGAAACAGCAGAGTCCTTGGCCTTGCCCTGGGTGTGCTAATAAAGAGATCTCTCACCTCTAGCAGAAACACAGACTCCATGAACTAAGGTTGGGGTTCCCTATTTTGTTCCGAGCAGTCAGAGTCATGGAATCACACCAGTGCTCTTGGTTAGACTTCACTCAAGAACACATGGGCTATTTCCCAAGGTGTCCTCCCCAGGACAGAAGAAGCAGCAGCATCCACAACAGGCTGTCAGGGAAGCTGATGGCTGGTGGTCGGCAGTGGCCGGGGAAAGTGGCCAGAAGGAATGGACTGAGTTTCCTAGCCCTGAGAGTGTCTCTGTGATCATATCACCTCTCCAGGCTTCTGCTTTGAAGTAGCATAATAGATGTTGAAAAATAAAAGTGTTAGTTGCTCAGTCGTGTCCGACTCTTTGAGAGTCCATAGATTATACCCCACGAGGTTCCCCTGTCCATGGAATTCTCCAGGCAAATGTTGGGAATTCCCTGGTGGTCCAATGGTTAGGACTCCATGCTTTTACTGCCAAGGGCCCAGGTTCAATCCCTGGTTGAGGAACTGAGATCCTGTAAGTTGTGAGGGATGGCTGAAAAGATAAATAAAAATTAATAAAGAAAGCAAATGTAAATTTTATTCATCAAGGGGAAAAAAAAGCAGATCATATTTGATCTCTAAAAGCCCTCTACTGCCACAGAACTCTAATTTATCTAGACCCTGGGTGGACTCTGTCTAGTGTGGTTTCTTACATACTTTTCCTCAGAACCAAAAACTGTTCCCTGTGTTGACTTTTTTAATTGTGTAGAAGTATGAGCTCTCAAGCTTATGAGCTGGGTGACCTTGAGCAAACTGCCTAATCACTTCTTATCTAAAGTCCCTACCTGTGTACTTCAAAGCTTTACAAGGAAAGTCTTCTGAATAGAGTCTTCACATATAGAACCTACTTTACATAAACTGTTATTATTACTGGCCGGATTGTATATACAAGGTGTAATCAGATACATACTTCTGAAAATACAAAGGAACAAACTATAAAAATAATTACAAATCAAGCTAACCACCCAGCAATGCTTTACAAATTTACATATTTAAAAGCAAGATGCCTGGCATTTTATTATAACCATTTCCCTTAATATAATAGGAGCATTTTTTCCTATCATTAATATTTTAACAATGGCTTTATTACAGTCTTTCCTATGAGGATCTATTGTGATATAGTTAAATGCCTCTATTTAAGAAACAGACTGTTTCCAATCTACTATTTGAAAAATGCTGGGATAAATGCCCTTGATTACAAATATTGGGTGAAACAATTGATGTTTATTTCCTCAAGATATATCCTATGAATGAGATTTTTTGGTCAACAGGAATTATCTTCCTCAGGGCTCTTTATATGTAGCTCCCAATTGCTTTCCCAAAGGGCTGCACTAATTTGGAGTGTGAGAGTCCTTATCAAACTACACCCTATTCAGCAATGAATATTACTTTTATGTAATCTTTGTCAATTTGATAAAGTGAAAGTGAAGTTGCTCAGTCCTGTCCGACTCTGCGACCCCATGGACTGTAGCCTACTGGGCTCCTCCGTCCATGGGATTTTCCAGGCAAAAAGGTACTGGAATGAGTTGCCATTTCCTTCTCCAGAGGGTCTTCCTGACCCAGGGATCGAATCAAGGTCTACCTGCACTGCAGGCAGACGCTTTACCCTCTGAGCCACTAGAGAAGCTTATATAAAACTAGAGACTTCCCTGGTGGCTCAGAGGGTAAAGCATCTGCCAACAATACGGGAGACCTGGGTTCAATCCCTGGGTCAGGAAGATCTCCTGGAGAAGAAAATGGCAACTCACTCCAGTATTCTTGCCTCGAAAATCCCTTGGATGGAGGAACCTGGTAGGCTACAGTCCATGGGGTCGCATATATAAAACAAATATAAAACTAATATGTTAATTTAAATGTTTGCTTACAATGAGATTAAATTTTGTTTTCTCATAGCTAATACATTTTATATTTCTTCTTTAAATTATCTGTTCCTGTTTTTTGACTATCTTTTTACTATTTATTTTAGTGTTTATGTTTTAATATGATTTGCTTTATTATATAACCCTTGGTCATATTTAGACAAAGTTTTCCTCACAATCTCTATTCATCTCTTATTTCTGTTTCTAGTGATATTTTAGTCATTCAATGGTTATTTATTGAGCACCAACTGTGTCCTGATCTCTGCTCCCTGTTCTGGGAAAACTAGACAATATTTGCTGGGAAGCAAATAAAATAGAGAAGCCCTTGATCTCATAAAACTTTTACGGTCTAGTTAGGACAGATATTAATGGAGAAAATAAGTAAGTAAATAATGTAATAAGAGTGATGTTCAAATGATATGGATCATTTTCACCTGCCAGAATATCACAATATAAGAAAGAGCCTTCCTTTTCTTCCCCAAAGAGGATTCACAGTTCTAGCTGCACTTGGAAGCACCAGCATATTAAATACCCACACCTGCCCAACCTTCCTACCCCATGAATTGGTCCTGGGTGTTATTGATATTTTTTTTAAGCTTGCCAGGCAAGTCTGATGTGAATTCAGTGGATGTGTTTGTGAAATCTGTGTTGAGAATAAAGGGTTGAAAAGGAATTTACTAGTGCCTTCCTGATCTCTCAGCTTGACTACAAAGAGACCAAGACCTGGCTTTCATGTTACAGCTAAAGACACCAATCTAGCTCACCTTGGGACAATGCTGAGAGACACAAGTCTCCTCATTCCTGAGTGAAATCCAGATGACTTGGAAATCAGACCTCAAATCATCCACGAATAGTTAAAGGGAAAGACTCTGGGAGTATGATGAACCACATACCCAAAGATAAAACTAAGAGACACACCAGCAGTGTTGAGGGAAGACCGAACAGCAAGAAGAGATAGTTGCAGCACAGAGGCTGTACCAGGACAGGAGTTAATTATAGCATGATAACTAGAAATCTAATTATTATTGGCTAAAAACCATATTTCTTGCTCAGGGTAAATATCCTGCAAGAGCTGGTAAGGAGTTCTACTTCATAGTCACACTTAGGATTTTAGGCTAACACATGAATTTAAACACAAAGAAATAAGAGAAAATGAAAATCAAAGTACCCTCTCTTTCCAATCTGCGCTGATACCAATAAGATTACTGCTTTTTGCTCTACATTCTTTAAAAGAATGGTAAGTACCCTCCATATTTATTATTATTATTAACAATCAGATTATATCTCAAGGAAAAACCAGGTTTATTATTTCCTATCCAAAGCTGAATTCCATAAGGAAAAGTAAATCCGAGTTCATCAGTTTTTAACATATGTTGTCCCTGCTCATCAAGGATATGGTTTAAAAATTTACCCGCTCAATTAGCAACGTCTCACATCTGGATGGATGTAAGGGTGGCTGGAATTAAAGAAGATAGAGACACAAAGCCATTTACTGCTCATAACATAGTTCCTGACAATTATGGATAATGAAGTAGCATGGAGTATATTCTACTTTTCTAAGCTGCTACTGTGTAGTGTAGTTTGTGGAAAAGACAAGACCCCACAAAGTCAAGAAATAAAAAGTGTCACTCCCCCAAAAGAAAACATTAGGTAAGACTAAAGAATGAAAAAAATACCAAAGAATGTATTTTTTTAAATATAATCATCACCTGATCTATGCTGACTCAGGTGGATGGTGCAGTATAAGGCATTAGTTCAGCTGATTGAATGCCCATGTTCCTGAAAAATTAGTCAATGGTGTGACCCAACGAAACCTCTTCTCCAAATCCATGTGACTATCCACCTCTTGGAAATAAGATGGGGTGCTATGAAAGAGGATGGGTGGATTACTTCAAATACTTCCCCGTAACCAGGAAAGGAAGTCAGAGTATGGGTCTCTTTTAACTTCAAAAACAACACTGCAGGGATAAAACAGTAGTTCTTCCTCGACTTCCACTGTGTTCTTGAAATACTCTCATGTGAAAAACTTACTGCTGAGGAATTAAAGACTCTGTAGGAATGAGTTTAGGGAACTGATGACATGAGGGGACCTGTGAAAGCCCTATAAATATTTTTGGCCTGTGTGTGCTCAGTTGTGTCTGATTCTTTACAACCCCATGGACTGTAGCCCTCCAGGCTCTTTTGTCCATGGAATTCTCCAGGCAAAAGTACTGGAGCGGGTTGCCATTTCCTACTCTAGAGGGTCTTTCTGACCCAGGGATAGAACCCCGGGTCTCCTGCATTGGCAGGCAGATCTTTTACCACTGGGCCACCAGGGAAGTCCTCTCTGACACTTTTTAACTGCTTCCTACCTAACAGGGAAGGCTTAGGGTTGTTTGTCTCATCTTCTTATATCTGTTTTAAGGCAACACTGAAAAATCCTCTCCCATGCATTGCTGATTACCATTGTTTTATCTACCTCTGTGTTATAGAGCTGAAAAAATAAAACTTCCCTTCCTATAATGTGGTGTTAGGTGCTTCCACAAGTGACGAACTAGTCAACCTGTGTTTTTTATCTTCTGCTTTGACTAGGAAATAAACATATAAGAAGAAATAAAAGAAAAAAATATATGGTCTGCTATCAATTGAATTGTGCCCCCAAGCTGAGGTTCTTTCTCTCTCAATCTCTCTTCATTTGTCAGACGAGGACAGGACAAGAAGATGACTGTCTACAAGCCAGGAAGCAAAAGCCTTCACTAGGAATCAAGACAGCACCTTGATCTTGGACTTGCCAATCTCCAGAAATACGAGAAATGAAGTTTGGTTGCTTAAGCAACCCAGTCTATGTTGTTTTTAGATAACAACTGAAGAAGATGTTACTGTCCCAGAATGATGATTATCTTTCATAAATCTGTGGACAATTCTGCCTTGTCTCTAAGGGTTATCATTTTTTTTCTTCTTATTCAGAACCTGGGACACTACACTGCGATAGTGAGGAGAAGCAACAGGTCTACGCTCCTCTCTGGTCTCTTCCATGAACTTCCCCTGGGGCTTATTTTGTCTCCTAAATCTTACCCAATTTTCTGCCACAAAATTGCTTCAAAATCCACATCTCCTAAAACTGAAATTCTCCACGTTGAGGAGGCACTTTTTGAACCCAATTCTCAAGAGAAAGAAACTTGTATGAGAACAAACTAAATTAAATTTCAACTCAAAAATCTGTTGTGGTATTTTTTTTTTTGTATTATACATAAGGTACTGAACATTAATAAAGTAAACTTTAATTTAATAAAATTTTCCTCAAAGGAAACCATTTGATCTTTCCCTAAATTTAAGTAGACTTCAAAATTATGACTGATTCCTTTTCTTTTTTTGACTGACTCCTTCTTAATGCTTGTTATGTTTGAGAGGATGAGGGTGTAAAATGATCTCACATTTTGATTTTAGAAGAAAAATTATTATTTTGTGTAGAAAGCTCTATAGCCTAAATGTCCAGGGCTTTCTCAAACACAATTCAATGACCATTGTAAAGATATGGTCTCCTTTGGGTCTGGATCTGATAGCTGGCCCTAGGGAGAAATGGACTGTTTTAGGATAGCCACATGTGGTTCTAAGCTATGCTGCTACACTAACCTTGGTGCCTTAATACTTCCTCTTCAAAGGAGTATTGGGGTCTCAAAGGACTTCAGTGTTGTCCTCATGTTTCATGGGTTCCCTGGGCTATAATATCCAACCTGAACCTGTAACAGAATTCCCAGGGAAGCTTAGAGAAAGTCTGAAGCTTAAGTTGGAGGCTCACAAAATTAATATGTATTTATTAAAGATGTGCTGTGTTTCCCTCCCAGTTTTTCTTCTATTTTCTGTTTGCAGGTAAATGCTCAGTTTACCAATTTATAGGTTCATTTTTCTTCAAAGGCAAATACTTTAGCAAAATGATTTTGGTACTCTTCCTCTTCTAATAAAATAAAGCAACATAATTTAAAACTTCTAATCCACTTGCAAGACTCTCAGAAAATACTCAGCTTATAAATCATCATTATTGCTAATTATTTCAAACTTTAAGAACTACCATTATGTTTGCTTCTGTGTCTTTCTTTATGTTTGTTTTCCATGTGTTTAAAGTGCTAATGACATTCATTGCTTTTGAGATTTATCAGATTAGCACTACCATAACAGTTTATGGTGTTAGATTTTACAAGATTCACTTAATATAATTTTAATTATCACTGAAAAATGGCTTCTAGTCATAAAAGTGCTTTAAAAATTATAAGCTAAACCCATGCTAAATTAAAAGTCAAGGCTTGTGCTGTTAATAATAATTTTATAAAAGGAGAACATCACATGGCACAGTAGCTTAAAATTGAAATATTCACATTTTAAAAAACAAAGTACATTTAGAAATATAAAACTGCCAAATAAAATGGGTTCTTTGTGATAATGCTTTATGGTATTGTACAAATTGTTACTGGTGTGACAATCACAGGTTATTAGCAATGTGTGTTATTTTAAGAAGCAAGATTTAGATTGGAATCTTGGCATTTAATCCCTAAATTGTGCTTCCAAAATATTATAACGTGATAGTGAAAACAGTGCAAGAATCAATTCTATGCTAAGCATTATGAGGACTGTACTTGCATACACAATATACCTAATTTTGAATCACCTACAAATAGAAACTCAATAAAAGCTTTAGATATTGACTCTGAGGAAACAGTATTGCCAAAGATCTCTAGAGATTTTGCAAATTTTAAAAATTTTAGAAGCTCCATTTAAGAGGATATTATAAACAAAGTATCAACACTTTATTCCAATCAAAACCACTATCTAAAAAGGATATTTATTATTTCACATAACTGCTTCATCTTCCCCAAACTTGCTCTAGGATTACCTCTCTAATTTTCCTTAAATTTCTCCCCCTACCTCTAATTAGGATATTCTCCATTTTTCAATAACCTCCTACTTCCCACCTCAATTTGCACTAGGTCTTATATTAATTTCAATACTTTGTTCAAGTCTAAGAGTCATAAACAAAACAAAACAAAGCCTTCAAGATTACTTATACTTCTTGTCTAGGGTTAGACAAGCGTTGAATCCTAAAAGGTTGCACAATAATGGCAGGGAATAAGAACATTAGTAACTCAAAGCATGAGACTGTGGATCCAGAGGAAGATATCAAATTTGTAAATGAGTTGATCAAGGGGAAAAAACAGATAGAACCAGACCAGTCAAAAGTTCTAGACCATACCTGAGTTTCAAGACATCCTTTGAAGCTGGGTGTCAGGCAACAGCATAAGAGCAGGGAGACAAGTGGCCAGTATTTGAAAATCTGGAAAGAGATACTAGAAAATTATCTTGGAGAAGTTTATTTAGCAACAGAAAATTCTTTCTCTGGAGGGGTAGGGAAGAGATGGGTAGCTGGGAGGGATGGATACATCCACATAAGCCCAGGGGAAGCTTGATTATTGGAAACTCGAGGGTGATCGAAGCAAGGTCCAATGCTGTGAAGAGCAATACTGCATAGGAACCTGGAATGTTAGGTCCATGAATCAAGGCAAATTGGAAGTGGTTAAACAGGAGATGGCAAGAGTGAACATCAACATTCTAGGAATCATTGAACTAAGATGGACTGGAATGGGTGAATTTAACTCAGATGACCATTGTATCTACTACTGTGGGCAGGAATCCCTTAGAAGAAATGGAGTAGCTATCATAGTCATCAAAAGAGTCCGAAATGCAGTACTTGGATGCAATCTAAAAAACGACAGAATAATCTCTGTTCGTTTCCAAGGCAAACCATTCAATATCACAGTAATCCAAGTCTATGCCTTGACCAGTAACGCTAAAGGAGCTGAAGTTCAATGGCTCTATGAAGACCAACAGGACATTTTAGAACTAATACCCCCAAAAGATGTCCTTTTCATTATAGGGGACTGGAATGCAAAAGTAGAAAGTCAAGAAATACCTGGAGTAACAGGCAAACTTGGGCCTAGAGTACAGAATGAAGCAGGGCATAGGCTAATAGTTTTGCCAACAGAATGCACTGGCCATAGCAAACACCCTCTTCCAACAACACGAGAGAAGACTCTACACATGGACATCATCAGATGGTCAACACCAAAATCAGATTGATTATATTCTTTGCAGCCAAAGATGGAGAAGCTCTATACAGTCAACAAAAACAAAACCAGGAGCTGACTGTGGTTCAGATCATGAACTCCTTATTGCCAAATTCAGACTTAAACTGAAGAAAGTAGGGAAAACTACTAGACCATTCAGGTATGACGTAAATCAAGTCCCTTCCAATTATACAGTGGAAGTGAGAAATAGATTTAAGGGACTAGATCTGATAGACAGAGTGCCTGATGAACTATGAAGGGAGGTTTGTGACATTGTACAGGAGACAGGAATCAAGACCATCCTCAAGAAAAAGAAATGCAATAAAGCAAAATGGCTGTCTGAGGAGGCCTTACAAATAGCTAAGAAAAGAAGAGAAGCCAAAAGCAAAGGAGAAAAGGAAAGATATACGCATTTGAATGCAGAGTTCCAAAGAATAGAAGGAGAGATAAGAAAGCCTTCCTCAGTGATCAATGCAAAGAAATGGAGGAAAACAATAGAATAGGAAAGACTAGAGATCTCTTCAAGAATATTAGAAATACCAAGGGATCATTTCATGCAAACATGGGCTCAATAGAGGACAGAAATGGTAGGGACCTAACAGAAGCAGAAGATGTTAAGAAGAGGTGGCAAGAATACACAGAAGAACTATACAAAAAAAGATCTTCATGACCCAAATAATCACAATGGTGTGATCACTTACCTAGAGCCAGACATCCTGGAATGTGAAGTCAAGTGGGCCTTAGGAAGCATCACTATGAACAAAGCTAGTGGAGGTGATGGAATTCCAGTTGAGCCATTTCAAATCCTAAAAGATGGTATGTGTAAGTGCTGCACTCAATATGCCAGCAAATTTGGAAAACTCAGCAGTGGCCACAGGACTGGAAAAGGTCAGTTTTCATTCCAATCCCAAAGAAAGGCAATGCCAAAGAATGCTCAAACTACCGCAAAATTGCATTCACAAGCTGGTAAGGTAATGCTCAAAATTCTCCAAGCCAGGTTTCAGCAGTACATGAACTGTGAACTTCCAGATGTTCAAGCTGGTTTTATAAAAGACAGAGGAACCAGAGATCAAATTGCCAACATCCGCTGGATCATCGAAAAAGCAAGAGAGTTCCAGAAAAACATCTATTTCTGCTTTATTGACTATGCCAAAGCCTTTGACTGTGTGGATCACAATAAACTGTGGAAAATTCTGAAAGAGATGGGAATACCAGACCACTTGACCTGTCTCTTGAGAAACCTATATGCAGGTCAGGAAGCAACAGTTAGAACTGGGCATGGAACAACAGATTGGTTCCAAATAGGAAAAGGAGTATGTCCAGGCTGTATATTGCCACCCTGCTTATTTAAGTTATATGCAGAATACATCATGAGAAATGCAGGACTGGAGGAAGCACAAGCTGGAATCAAGACTGCTGGGAGAAATATCAATAACCTCATATATGCAGATGACACAACCCTTATGGCAGAAAGTGAAGAAGAACTAAAAAGCCTCTTGATGAAAGTGAAAGAGGAGAGTGAAAAAGTTGGCTTAAAGCTCAACATTCAGAAAACTAAGATCATGGCATCCAGTCAATCACTTCATGGCAAATAAATGGGGAAGCAGTGGAAATAGTGGCTGACTTTATTTTTCTGGGCTTCAAAATCACTGAAGATGGTGACTGCAGCCATGAAATTAAAAGATGCTTACTCCTTGGAAGGAAAGTTATGACCAACCTAGATAGCATATTCAAAAGCAGAGACATTACTTTGCCAACAAAGGTCTGTCTAGTCAAGGCTCTGGTTTTTCCAGTGGTCATGTATGCATGTGAGAGTTGGACTGTGAAGAAAGCTGAGTGCTGAAGAATTGATGCTTTTGAGCTGTGGTGTTGGAGAAGACTCTTGAGAGTCCCTTGGACTGCAAGGAGATCCAACCAGTCCATCCGAAAGGAAATCAGTCTTGGGTGTTCATTGGAAGGACTGATGTTGAAGCTGAAACTCCAAAATTTTGGCCACCTGATGTGAAGAGCTGACTTATTTGAAAAGACCCTGATGCTGGGAAAGATTGAGGGCAGGAGGAGAAGGGCACGACAGAGGATGAGATGGTTAGATGGCTTTACCGACTCAATGGACATGGGTTTGGGTAAACTCTGGGAGTTGGGGATGGACAGGGAGGCCTGGCGTGCTGTAGTTCATGGGGTTGCAAAGAGTCAGACATGACTGAGCGATTGAACTGAACTGAACTGAGGCATCAGAATTACCTCCTGATTTACAAAACAGGAATTCAAGAAATGGGTACAGTGCTGAGGCCAGAGTGGAGGCAAACACCCTAGGAACTAGAGTGGACTAAGGTCTTGAGCAGGAGTAATCCTACACTGGGATTAGGGAGCTCCAGTCATAAACAGGAGAAAAGTTTTCCTTAACTCAGTAAAAAACTAACTCCCTAGGAAAAATCAGGACAGAAAAACAAAAATTCCCCAGCCATTTCAGGTGACCCTTGTCATTTCAGCATTGGAAACATGAAGTCTTACTCACTGGACTGCCAGGGATGTTGCCTTCCGTGTCATTTCTGAAATCCGTGTGTGGATCCTTTAGTGGTGGATAGAACACTTTCACAATAACTGGGTTTCCATTTGTGAGGCTGAAGCCTAAAAGACCACTGCCCTCCTTCCTCATGGAGCTTTCCACTTGCCCCTATCTTTCCTTCTGAACTCCTGCAGTAATTATTATTTCCCTCATTAATTTAACATTTAGAATATGCTACCAGTGTATGACTTTAAAAATATATTCATGTTCATGAACTCCCTTTCCTCTGAAGTCTGAGACAATATTTTAAATCTCTTTACCCTTTATTTCCCAGGAGGCTGGCACACTGGGTATTGATAACAGTTTGCAGATGATGATGAGTTTATAAAACTGGATAAGGGGAGTTGGCAAAGACACTGATTTTGAAAATTCAAAACGTCCAAAACGTCCGACAACTCTGAGGCAAAGGGGTAAGTTTATTTACCTTGAAAACCGGATATTGCTCCAGTGAGCTTCCAAATATCAGATAAACAGCTGTTCAGATTAACCAGATAAACTTTAAATCATTGCCAAGAGAATCTCACAGTTCTCAATATGATGAGAGAGGGAGGGAGGGCGGGAGGAGGGGGTAAGAAAAAGAAAGTGTGCAGTATGATTAACTTAAAATTGTTTAAATGAGTAGAGTTTTTATAATCATCTTTCAAATACTTATAGAAAAAGTGATTAAATGCATTGAAAAGAGAACATTTTAAGAGGCTTTAAAAGTGTATGATTAAGATGAAATGAATGGAAAGAAGAAAAAGGAAATGAGGCTCGAAATCAGGAAAGATTTTGGTAGCAGAGCCATTATCCTGGAGTACATAGAAGCAGAGAGCAGGATTAAAGATACTGTGAACAGACAAACTTCTCATTGCCCCAGAGAACAGACTAGATTTCTGAGTCAATCTTTTCCCATCAGACTAGCGAGATACTTTGTGAACTAATTGGTACTATTGTGGTTCTGAAAACACTTGCTCTCGTCTTGCTTGTAAGAGTGTCTGCATTTATGAAAGAATTGATGGTTTTCTATCTCAGGATCATATCTTCGTTTCTTTTCTGCTGGTAGTGGCTCATACACTCAGAGTCATTCAACAAGCAAACATGCATACAGACAAACACACAGCAGGAAAATGAGTAATCTGTGTTCCATGTAGCTTTGAGATATGGACTGAAGAGATACCTTATTTGCAACTTCTTGAATACTGACATGACTTACCTATGATCTTGTCGACACTAAATGGAAAGATAGTCACCAGCCCCATAGTTGTCTCACCCGCTGGCCTCAGTGATTGACATATCTGTGCTTGTGGGAATGGAAGCTCCACCCACCTCAATTCCCAGTTGAGGAGGGGCAGATGCATGACAATGGCAAGTTACTAAGGGGAAAAGGGAACAAGAGACACACTTGTAAAATACACTCAAGTGTGACATAGGCATATAATCTAGACTACAAGCAGCAGTGAAGGTAGATCTTAAAATGTAAATTCATAGACTATTATACTGGAAGGAACCTTGGCGCTCTCCCAGAACACCCTAACTTGCCCTCCTTGTATGAAGAATTTGAGGCCCCGTGAAGGTAAATGAATTGCCTAGGGTCATATGCCTACTTAACAATGGTGGGTCAAGTAGCATTACAGATTTGTGGAGCCAAGGCTCGGAGTGACGCAGTCTTAAGGGCAGTTTGCTAACCAATCCCTGCAAAAAATTTCATGTAAAAACAAGGGTAAGACTTTATGCATGACTAATGGAAGTGTGCGTTAGCTGCCAATAACTTTTTAAAATTCCTTTCAGTTATATAGATGCTGGTAGTGACATCTTCTGGAGAAGGCAATGGCACCCCACTCCAGTACTCTTGTCTGGAAAATCCCATGGACGGAGGAGCCTGGTAGGCTGCAGTCCATGGGGTCGCTGAGGGTTGGACACAACTGAGCGACTTCACTTTCACTTTTCACTTTCCTGCATTGGAGAAGGAAATGGCAACCCACTGCAGTGTTCTTGCCTGGAGAATCCCAGGGACGGGGGAGCCTGGTGGGCTGCCGTCTATGGGGTCACAGAGAGTCGGACATGACTGAAGTGACTTGGCAGTAGCAGTGACATCTTCAAAAAGGGGAGAGTATCACATAACAGCTCATAAACTGAGTAAAAGCACTATTGTCTTCACTCAAATCTCTGACCTTGCAATAGTCGCCCTAACAATTGAACTCAGCAGCTTTGATCTACATAGAAGAAACCCTGGCAAAAGCACTGTGCTTCCAGTTTAAAAAATCACCTGCCTCCACTTCATTCTGTTAGTCTCCTAAGCACACTTTTATTAATTCATTCATTCACCCTCTCATTCAATGAACATGGTGTTTCAGACACCATCCCAGGTTACAGGAATAAGGAAGGTAACAAAATAGAAAAATTCTTTTCATCACTGGATTTAAATTTTGGTGGATACAATAAAGCAGAGTAGACAAAATATCACATGGTTTTATGAGGATGCACACTTATTGCTTAAACTATCTCTTATAAATGGAAAGAGAGGTTCTCTTAAATGATCTTCTACTGTCTTTTAGAACCTTATTGTTTTCCATCTGTCAGATTAATTGCTAGATATTAGAAATATAATCTTAACTGAGATTTTAAACATCTCTGATATTACAAACTCCCATCCAAAGAGCGAAACCATAATATCCAAGTATGGTGCTTTTCCTCTTTTTTCACTGGGGAGTCCCATTTCCATTTTCTATAAAGAATCACCATTCCTGCCTCTCATCTCAGAATAATACATTTTTTTAGGGAAATGTGTAAAACAATTCATTCAGTAATCTAGGAACTAGTCAGTCCTTACCAAGTTCAAGGTGAGTTTAGTTCCCTTCTATCCTCCTTCCCTTGCTCTCTTTCTCATGTTCCTCCCTCCAGCACTTGTGTGACAGCTAGGGCTCTGTAAATGAAGGACTTACTTTGATGGGGACAAGAAGACACCTTCCTCTCGACCCCTTCCCTGGAACCCAGCAGATGGAAAATGTACCAGTTTTGTTTTCTGAAGCTGATCAATATAGATCCATACCCTGAATGTAACTTAGGTCAGGTAAATGTGAAAATAAATGAGAAAATAAAATACTATAATCTCAAATACTCCATTCCTTGCCATTTGGGTATAAGTGGTCTGGTGGACAAAAGATTGAACACAGAAGAAACTAAGATAAAAATGTGTGATACAATCAGTAAATAGGTTGCTTCACATTTATTAGCGTTGTTATTCTAAAATACAATTACTAGAATTTTCTGTGCCCTCCAATTCTACTCTGAAACTTGATTTCCTGAAAAATATTAATATTAAATCACTGTGAAGTGGCATATTATTCATAGGAAATGTAGTTGCCAACTAAACACCTTATCAATATTCAAGTTTAATTTTTTTTTAATTTCATGTTTTTATTTATTGCTCCTGAGAAATACTTGTGTGCTTCTGAAACCATAGAAGAATGTAGGGGCCTGTGCTTTTCTTAATCAACAAATATTTACGTGGTAAATAGAATGCCTTTGGCCAAGAACTTGCATGTTGACTTGCATGCTGATGAAAATTTAAATAGCTGATTAAACTCCTCCAACACAGGATTTATAATGGATGCCACTATCATTTTGCAAAGTAATTTAATGCATATTTAGTACAATTTTATGTGCTATCTTTTCAGAAGGAGACCCAGCTGTGATTCTGCAAGTGTAAGAAAGAGAGCAGTTGATATAAGGGCAGCAGTTTGTTGAGATTTGTGTGAAGGTCTTCTGATCCTTGCTTCACTAGAAAGACATAACTGTAGATTTGGAAAAACTTCAAGATGTTGCTACTAGATATTGTATGCATTTTGAGTACAGCAGACAAACAAATATAATATTCAGTACTCAAGGACTTAAAAAATCTATTTGGAAGTTTCTACTGCTAATTCTTCCTTGGTAGCTCAGACGGTAAAGCATCTGCCTACAATGCGGAAGACCCGGGTTCAATCCCTGGGTCGGGAAAATCCTCTGGAGAAGGAAATGGCAACCTACTCCAGTACTCTTGCCTGGAAAATCCCATGGACGGAGGAGCGTGGTAGGCTACAGTCCACGGGGTCGCGAAGAGTTGGACACGACTGAGCGACGTCACTCACTCACTCACTCACCGCTAATTAGATAAACACATCTAAAGGAGGACACACACCTATGGCATAGCCCTAGACTAGGGAGGAGCAAGTGAGCCTACAACTCAAGACTGTTGCCTGGAAGAGTCGCACCTTATAATGTGCACATGTGTGCGTGCATGGCCCCGTGAAGACTAACTAGCATCACTGTTTTACCGCTGTGTGAATGAACCATAACATTAAGGTCCATCTTAATTAAGTCAAACAAAAATTCTTCTCCTAATTTCCAAAGATTTTACTTTCATCAGAAATTATCCCTGAACTCTCTTAATTCTCTATATTAACAATAATTGACTTGATTTTAATAATAATTTGCTAAAATTATTATAATTTCTCACTTTATGTTCTCCTAAGGTAGTAGAAGGTTCAGATCAGTTTTTGCCTGGAAACCATAGAAATCACATACTTCACAGAGAGAGAAAAGGAAGATAGAGAGAAACCAAAATAAAGGATGGAAAATATATTTTCAGATGAGAGTTAAAATGAACCTAACTAATGTTGTCCTATAATTTATTTCAAGCTGTCTGAAGTCTGCACCAGGGATGTATTCTCAATTTTTGTGGCCTTTTATGAGGAGAAAAGGCTTACTCAGTGTATCATATTTTGCATGTTTTCTTTCTGTTGCTTTTAATGAAAATGTTATCAAATTGTTGCAGTGCATTCTGGCATCACTGACTCATGGTGTTTGGCCTGTGTGTGCATGCCTGAAGCAGCCTTCTTGTAAGCACCTGAAATCTGTTAGCACCAATTCCCCACCCAAGAAGCATAATAAATACGTCAGTCCTCTCAACCTCATTTAGGCTGACGTGTTTAGACTATTAACTAAAAATATGCCATTTCTTTGCTCTTTTTAAATGAAATCCAAGATTAGCTGTAGAAATGGAAAATAATTGGCAAAAACTGGTCTAGAAAATAATACTGTTTAACAAAATAATATTTGAGAAACATTAATACTTGGTAATAAAAGGAGTGTAATAAAGGTGCCATGTGCTATCTCTGTCATTCCTTCAATCTGATGCTCTGTAGGGAAAGACAGAGTTGGGAGGAAGGAGAACCTCACACATTCACTTTTTAAAATGGGAGAATGAGCTATAAAGAGAACGAAGATATATATATGAATATATTTTTAAGTTGGGTTTATATTACTATAAGAAAATGCACTCAAGCCTTGGGAACTTCCACAAGAGTTAGTGAGTTTAGTAATCTGGATATCTAGGAATCAATCCTTTCAGTCTAGTGCTTGAAACCAAAAGGTAACCAGAGGGAGCCAAGGGAAAGGTCTAGAGCTTCAATTTATCAAATCTTAGCTAAACTCTCAGAGGAGCTCCAACATTATAACTTTGGAGTCTATACTTAATAACCACTGTTCACTTTTTCAGTGTTTGTGTACTTGTTTATGCTTTTTAAGCAGGAGCCAAGAGGGAAGAAAAACATTCTTTCAATAGCCCTCTAACTGAGTTCAGTTTTACTGGAATGAAGAGAAGGAGCAGGGGAGAGCAAAAAAGAGGGACAAACCTAAATAACTTTCCTTCCGGAGAAATCAGGAAATTGAGGCAGAATCTGGAGAGTGTTGCTCAAAGTACATCAACTTTAGAGACTGATGTAGAGATTTCCACCACTGAGATCAAAGAGTGGTTAAAGACTCTTAAAAGCACTGAGGTAAGAAACTGAGGTCATTGTTTTTCATCTCTGAATTATGTTTTCACAGATTAAATAATATGCACTCTTGAAATGTGGGCTTCTCCAGTGGCTCAGCAGTAAAGCATCTGCCTGCAATGCAGAAGACCTAGGAGATGCAGGTTCACTCCCTGGGTAGGAAAGATCCCCTGGAGAAGGAAATGGCAACCCACTCCAGTATTCTTGCTTGGAAAATCTCATGGACAGAGGAGCCTGGTGGGCTGCAGTCCCCAGGGTTGCAAAGAGTCAGACACAACTGAGCACACATGCACATATCTTGAAATGTATATACTATGGAAATGTCAGATACAGGCGAATTCAGAACTCAAAATAACATTAAATTGTTTAGCAGTCCATATTTGCAATTTTGCATTACAAGCTTCACTGCTCCATTTCACCAACCAACTTCAACCCACAGCTTAGCAAGTATCTCTTGAAGCTCTACTATTCATCTAGCTTTGAACCATGAATACAGGCAATAGATAAAAAAATAAAAAATACACAACTGTGAAACATGGTCTACACCCAAGAGAAATCGACAGTTTTAGTTGACGTCTATATCCAGAGTTTCCCTGCTGATTACAAGAAAGTTTGTTCCCTGTTCTAAGTGGACATGAAATAGAGCTTTATCAAAGGGATTTTTATGAAGAGTACAATTCAGCAGCAGGCTGAACCAATTGAATTGACTTTTTTAGTTTTGAATTCATGTTAATAAAAAGACTTTTTATAGTTATTAAGAATTAGAGTAATAGATTGTTTTGTGCCCTCTTGAGCCACAGATTCAGACAATGAGTTTTCTACTCTAAATTGAGTGAGTCCTACAATCGACATTATATCTCTGCTGTTATCCCTATACCTGTCTTTTGTTTTGTTTTCTGACAAGCAACTGTGATTGAATAAGGCAGTTAGCTGGTGTGTGAATACTACTGCTGGAAATGCTACATAGACACAAGGGAGGATTATCAAACTAGAATTGTGATGTAAGTTTTAGAACAGCTTGAGGAATATTCAAGACAAAGGTCAAAGAAACAGGCAGTGAAAATCAACATGCATTTAGGGATTGGAGGAAACCTAACTTACTAAGGGCACTACATAATTATTGCAGCTGGGGAGGACACATCAACAAACGTGCCACCAAGAGTAGCTGGAAGAATGTATGGTTGGAGGTGTATCAGGACATCAGGGATTTGAAGAGAAGAGTAATTACTAATGTGAGCTTCCAGGAGCAAGACTCAGCAGACCTTTACTATAGCATCCCCATAGAGAAAGGATATAATTTAAGTTCCCACCGCTAGGGCCTGACTGCATTTTCTGAGCAAGTTTATAACTAGGCATTCCCAGTGGTTGGAGAAGGAAATGGCAGCCCACTCCAGTATGTTTGCATGGGGAATCCCATGGATAGAAGAGCCTGGTGGGCTACATTCCATGGGGTCACAGAGTCAGACATGACTGAGCAACTACTGCTACTACTACTATGCTATGCTATGCTAAGTCGCTTCAGTCGTGTCTGACTCTGTGCGACCCCATAGACGGCGGCCCACCAGGCTCCCCCGTCCCTGGGATTCTCTAGGCAAGAACACTGGAGTGGGTTGCTGTTTCCTTCTCCAACACATGAAAGTGAAAAGTGAAAGTGAAGTTGCTCAGTCGTGTCTGACTCTTAAGAGACCCCATGGACTGCAGCCTTCCAGGCTCCTCCATCCATGGGATTTTCCAGGCAAGAGTACTGGAGTGCAGTGCCATTGCCTTCTCCGATGCTCAATCGTAAAAAGCTTTTCAACATGTATTCTGCATACATGTAGATCCACTTCTTAACACAGAACACATTTTAAAGGATGACATAGAGATTAAATGTTCCTATCTTTTTTCCTTTTCATGCTGTTAGATAGGAACATTTAATCTCTATGTCATCCTTTAAAATGTGTTCTGTGTTAAGAAGTGGATCTACATATATTCTGCTTTATTGACTATGCCAAAACTTCTGACTGTGTGGATCACAAAAAATGTGGAAAATTCTTAGATAGATGGGAATATCAGACCATCTGACCTACCTCTTGAGAAATCTGTAAGCAGGTCAAGAAACAACAGCTAGAACTGGACATGGAACAACAGCCTGGTTCCAAATAGGAAAAGGAGTATGTCCAGGCTGTATACTGTCACTCTTCTTATTTAACTTATATGCAGAGTATATCATGAGAAATGCCAGGCTGGGTGAAGCACAGCTGGAATCAAGATTACTGGGAAAAATATCAATAACCTCAGATATGCAGATGACACCACCCTTATGGCAGAAAGCAAAGAACTAAAGAGACTCTTGATGAAAGTGAAAGAGGATTGAAAAAGTTGGCTTAAAGCTCAACATTCGGAAAGAAAAAAAAAAAAAACAAAACTCAACATTCAGAAAACGAAGATCATGGCTCCGGTCCCATCACTTCATGGCAAATAGATGGGGAAATAATGGAAACAGTGAGACTTTATTTTCTTGGGCTCCAAAATCACTGCAGATGGTGACTGTGCCATGAAATTAAAAGACAATCCTTGGAAGAAAAGTTATGACCAACCTAGACAGCATATTAAAAAACAGAGACATTACTTTGACAACAAAGGCCCATCTATTCAAAGCTGTGGTTTTTCCAGTGGTCATGCATGGATGTGAGAGTTGGACTATAAAGAAAGCTCAGTGCAGAAGAATTGATGCCTTTGAACTGTGGTGTTGGAAAAGACTCTTGCAGGTCCCATGGACTGCAAGGATATCCAACCAGTCAATCCTAAAGGAAATCAGTTCTAAATATTCACTAGAAGGACTGATGCTGAAGCTGAAACTCCAATACTTTGGCCACCTTATGTGAAGAACTGACTCCTTGGAAAAGACCCTGATGCTGGGAAGATTGAAGGCAGAAGGAGAATGGGACAACAGAGGTTGAGATGGTTGGATGGCATCACCGATATGAGTTTGAGTAAGCTCCAGGAGTTGGTGATGGACAGGGAAGCCTGGCCTGCTGCAGTCCATGAGGTCATAAAGAGTTGAATGCGACTGAACAACTGAACTGAACTGAGAGATTAAATAATTATAAACATTAATTTTAATTAATAAGATAACTTTTATTGTTCCTTTTACACTATTGCGTAAATAAATATGGTAAAATGTTTTATTATTTTTTAATTGGCTTCAACTTTATGATTCAGTTATTTGAAGAAGCTCTGGTTTTTTAAGTCCAGTTTATGAGTACTTGATTTTATTTGCTATTTAGTTGAAAAGATATCCCCAAAGTATACACAGTTTGATAAAAGTGCATCACTAGCTATGTTTACAAAATCATAAAACTCACTGCCACCCACCAATTACATAAATTTTTTTGCCAAAATTCAGATAGCAAAATGTCCATCTTCCCTGATGGTAATCAGATGCTCTTACATACAAATTGGAAGGTATTTCCCCTTATTTTTTAAAAACAAAGTAGTTCAAAATTCACTGAATAACTTTATTTGGAAGATTTTAAAAACAGGTTAAGAAATTCAGTTTTCCTGTTTTGTAAGTACGTAGAGTTTATTAATACAAGAGTTTTTATAGGTGACACATTACTTTCAGTAATAAAATCACACAGCAGTGGAAACATTTGCAAATATTCATTTTTGAAGGACTCTCATTGTAGTGAGTTTTTTTTAATACGTAGCATTTTCTTTCTCATTTATTGTTTAAATGTCATCTTTACCTTTGAGAGGGACAGATTTGGTGGTTTTTTTTGATAGCTCCTAGACAGCATACTGTTGAAAACCATTTCCCTCACAAAAATATTTAGCAAATTTAAAATATTTATCTTTTCATGAAATAAAAATATATAGCTTTTACACTTCAACAACTGTTGTAAAGATTTTACTACAAGATTAATGGCAAACTTCTGTGGGTAATAGATTTTTCCACTTCTCACTGCAAAGTATTTAAAAATTATAAAATTTCCAGCTCTTGCTTTTATTAAAATAATCACCTTGGTGGCAGTAAACGGCAAATAGACTTTTGTCACGAGATGGTAAAATCAAATGAGTGAGGGCAGCCCTGTCAACACCTCCACCTTGAGAAACTTCCATTTCTCCTTCAGGAGGCCTCAAGGGCCTGGGTTACTGGCTGAGATGTCAAGGGTGTGGGATCCAGTGTTAATTCACATATGGATTATTAGAAAAGCTTTATTTTTGTTTGAAAAGTAATAAAGAAGGGCTCTACTTACTTTTTGTCTGCTCTGCTGACTGTCCTTGCACACTCCAGGGAGCATAGGCAGTATGAAGACCACATGGCACTTGTCCGGATTTTTCTAGAAAATGGCGAGCAGAGGAACTGTAGAAGTACAGATCTGGGACTTGAACCCAGGTATTATAAGCTTCAGACTCACTTTTAACCATCTTACCCACAAGCCTTTACAGTGGGTGTGAGAATGATTGGCTCTTGCGTTGCCTGCTAAGTCATTTCAGTCATGTCTGACTCTTTGAGATCCTATGGACTGTAGCCTGCAAGGCTCCTCTGTCCATGGGATTCTCCAGACAAGAATACTAGAGTGGGTTGCCATGCCCTCCTACAGGAGATCTTCCCAACCCAGGGCTCAAACTCACATCTCTTACCTGTCCTGCATCGGCAGAGCAGTTCTTTACCACTAACACCACCTCACTTGCCCAGATGAGTGTATGACAAGATGAAGTTAGAAAAGACCAACCTCCTGAGAACCCAGATGTCAAAGAGGAAAGTGGGCTGCTTGTTTCTGCCCCTGGACCACAGAGACCTTACTATTCGTATAAGGACCAAGGAGAATACCAAACATTGACCGGAATATCATGTTCTTCCGTGAGGTGTATGAAGGAGTGAATGGTTTCCACGGACACTCTCCCAAGTTGAAAGAATAAAGGGTAAAACCTTCCCTGTGATCTGAGCTTCCCAATCACCTCTTGACAGTCAGGATAATTTCCTTCAACCCCTTTGAGCCTCTGTGTCCTTCCTCTGTAACACAGAGATTAGAATTCCGGCTGCCAGGATTCAGTTCAGTTCAGTTCAGTCACTCAGTCCTGTCTGACTCTTTGCAACCCCATGGACTACAGTACACCAGGCTTCCCTGTCCATCACCATCTTCCGGAACCTCGCATCGGTGATGCCAGTGTATTTAATGAAATGTAAAATATTAAAACCATGGGGTTGGATCTGTTGAAAAGGAATGGAGAGGACCTTCACTATCCTCAGTGGTTCCAGACACAGAAAACATCCAGTGCCTGAGGCTGACTGGTGGGTGAATCGAGGAAGAGAATCCTTTCTAACTAAGGCAATTTCAAAAAATTGGTCTTCAGTTCACAGCTTGGGTGGGTACAAGTGATCCACCCACTCCCAGCTGTGCACAGAGAAAACCTAGTCCTGGATTGGGTGGCACCTGGGCTGCCTAGAAAGTTTGAGAAACAGTTCTATTTCTGGGCATCTCAAAACTCCCCAAGCACTCCTCCACAACATGCAATTTACTCAATGCTTTCCCTGGACAGCCTGCCTTCTCTTTATTGTATTACATGTTATAAAGCCTTTGGAAATGCAAAGAATTCTCATTAGCACAACTTTTTGTTTTCCCAAAACATGACTTCCTCAAGCTGTGGAAACCTCATCCAGCAAGGAATGAAAAAATAAAAGAAGATATCCTTGTCTAAAAATGCTTTATTTTTGTCCCATAAACCCCTGAACTTTATTCTGATAGAATTGCTTATGAAAGCTTCTTTCAATCCAGTATTGGGTATAAATGAAAGAGGAAATGAATAGCATAATTCATAATGAGATATTTCATAGGTCCTTTGCTAAAAGTCAGAACTCTGCTATGCCTCCCTTTATTGAAAGCTCCCAAATAACGCATCTTATTATAATTTTGGTGTTGTGTATATTATATATCTGAAAGGCAGATATTATGTAATGGATCTGAAAATAAATTTCAGATGCAATTATGAACCAATTTTCTTTCTTCTAAAACTACTACCCTGAGTTTCTTCTTCTCTTTACCATTGTACTTCTAGAATGAGAAGTCCATCTCAATCTGACATAGCCTGCAGCCTGCCTTCCTCTCTCATCACCAGACTGGAGCTGCTGTCTAGGAGATCATCAACTGAAATTTTATCTATTTTAAAGTCACGGAACTGTTGACATTAACATCCTCTCCTAGAAATCCTCCCCTCCACTGATATCAAGCTCGTTTCTTCATTCCTCTCAACCCTTTGCCTGTTCCTCTCCGTCAGCTCCCAGCCTTAGATGATCCATCCACAAGGGCTTTGTTACGTTGTGATTCACTTTGTAAATGCTCCCCTGGTTTGGCCTTCTTTATCTCTAACCAGCAGTCCTTGTAGATTATGACTACCATGTAGGGTAGACGTAGTCCTTCTAACTCTAACCTCGTCCTTCTGACTTATCTGTCAGCTTTGAGGCTGTATTTTATTTTAATTCTTTAAACTTTTTCAATTGTCTACCCCAAATACAGGCTAAATCACAGCATTCACCCCCTTAGAAAACCTGGTGGCTTCCCACTCCTTTCACGACACTGTGTACATTCCCTGGCAATGATGGCTCCCTCAAGGTCTGATTCCAGCCCTGCTTGCAGCCTCATTTCCCAGCCATTCCTGTGAGAATTCCTCTCTCCGGGGATGGCAGATGTCTCATTGTTCTCTGAGGGCACTCTGCAGTTTTCATATCTCTGTTCCGTAGAATGCTCTACCTGAAGAAGGAGATTTCAGTTAAGTCCAATACAGATGGCCCCACCTCTGAGAAACCTTCCAAAATGCCCAGTGAAATTCCACCTCTTCTCCCTTTGGCCCTCCCCTCCTGCTACACACACAGCATAGAGTCTGTCCTTGATAAAGCATTAGGTGACTGCAGCTTGTGTTAATTGTCCACATGCATGTTTCACAAAGAGATTTTAAAATGGAAAATTCACAATAAATATCTAATACAGGATATTAGATTGTCCTGACTTGCTATAGATGAGGGAGACCAGTGGATAATTTTTTAACTTATATAAAATTCTAAAATAAAGGGCAAAAATATTGTAATGAACACTAAGCCACTAATGTACTAAATGTAGATTACATGTACACTAATGTTCTAAATAGTCATCCAGAAATAAACAATAAATGTTGACATTTTATGTTATTTACCACAGAGTTTATTTTTAATTTAACAAAATATTTCTGATACAGTGCAGTCCCTTTAGTATTCAATCTATAGTTTCATTTTCTCCTCTCTCTCACTGGAAGTAACTTCTCATGAAATCACTCTGTATCCAATTCACCTGAGTTTTTCATTTTTAATATTATTTATATGCTCAGTAATACATAAGCGATGTTAGTATTGTTTTATGCATTTTAAAAGCTTAAATAAATGGTAAAACCATGTAACTTGCTTTTTCTACTCAATATTATACTTTAAAAATTTGCCCATACTGGTACATTTGAATCTAGTTCATTCATCTGAATTACTATGTACCTCATTTGATAAATATACCATGATTCATTCATTCTCCTATTAATGGATATTAAATATTTATTTCCCCATCTTTTTGGTGAGGAAATAGTCATGCAATGAGCATACTTGTATCTGTCTCCTCTGCTCATTTTCAAGTGTTTTTATAGAGTATATGTTTAGACACAGAATTATTGGGTATTGTTTGTTCATTTTCATTTCCAAGTTTGATAGATATTGCCAACTTAATGGAGAAGGCAATGGCACCCCACTCCAGTACTCTTGCCTGGAAAATCCCATGGACGGAGGAGCCTGGTGGGCTACAGTCCATGGGGTCGTGAAGAGTCGGACACGACTGAGCGACTTGACTTTCACTTTTCACTTTCATGCATTGGAGAAGGAAATGGCAACCCACTCCAGTGTTCTTGCCTGGAGAATCCCAGGGATGGGGGAGCCTGGTGGGCTGCCGTCTATGGGGTCGCACAGAATCGGACACAACTGGAGCGACTTAGCAGCAGCAGCAGCAGCAGCAGCCAACTTAATCCCCAAAATGGTGGTTAAAGACGGAGGCACGTTAATGAAATGTGAATGTAACCGAAAAAGAAAGACTTACTTATGTCATCCATGATGTTCAGAGCTAACTAAAACACTAGGAAGTAGAGGAATATATAAATTTCAGGAATTGGCCATTCACTCATTGCCAGCCAATAATCAAGTAGGCCTAATTTATTAAGACAACAGTGTCAGCAGTTTCTGTGATCTTTTTTTTTAACATTTTTATTTTATATCGGAGTATAGTTAATAATGTTGTGTTAGTTTCAGGCGTACAGCAGAGTTATTGTTATGCATATACATGTATCTATTCTTTTTCAGTGTGATCTTTTCTAGTATACAAACGTTGCCATTCTTTAGCAAATATGAATCTTGACGAAAATCTCGAGTAAGCAAAAACTAAAGCACTTCTCTTTTTCCTTTAAGTCAACAAACTTTGACTAATATCTCTATTCTTCTTTCGCACCCCCAATTCCCTGAGATATGCAGAGTTTCCAGGAACTTACATAACATCCCTGGTGTCTCAGATGGTAAAGAATCCACCTGCAATGAGGGGGACCCTGGTTCGATCCCTGGGTTGGGAAGATCCCCTGGAGGAGGGAATGGCAGGCCACTCCAGTATTCTTGCCTGGAGAATCCCCATGGACAGAGGAGCCTGGGTGGGCTACAGTCTATGGGGTCACGACATGACTGAGGGACTAAACACAGCACATGACATTAGGGATTTCACAGTCCTCTTCAGTGACTGCTTCTGCCTATGACTGAAAATGGGCATGCAGCCCATTCAGATATGGCAGCTTTGCTTCTCATTAGTCACATGTGGAGTGCAGAAATCTTTGTTGAAGCAATGAGTACCTGTATGTAGGGTCCAGAGGACTCAGTAAACAGTAGGCGGGCTTTTGAGGTGTTTGCCCCTCTGCGGGCCACTCTTGGGCTCTAATCTTGAGACTTCCCCACTTTTGTCCTTTTCTTGAGTCTTCTGGAATCCAACACCTCTCTTTCTCTCTCTCTCTCACTCACAGTCACACTCTCTCACTCATACTCTCACTCACACATACACACAAACACACATACACAATCTCCCTTCTCATTATCTTCAAAGATAAGATAATGAATCTCTTCTTTCCATTCTAAAATATTTAAAACATACCCATGGTTTATGATAACAAAAAACTTATTTTGCGCTATGCTCTGTGGGATTTTATAAAATTGCAACTTAAGTCCTAGATATTTCAGGGTCAATTACTATTTTTTGTTGATTAACACAAGAGGTAATTAGGGATACCAATTATCCAGAAGTATTACTTTAATTAAGTGAAGTAATTATTTTCTATAGGACTTGGAAGAAACATGAGTAACCACAACTTAAACTATTGAGCAGTTTGGAGAGGACAGTTTTGGAATTACCAATTCTCAATTCTCATTTCTTCCTGTGCATGCTCAATCACTCAGCTGCATCCAGCTCTTTGTGACCCTATGGACTGTAGCCCACCAGGCTTCTTTGTCTGTGGAATTGTACAAGTGAGAATACTGGAGAGGGTTGCTATTTCCTCCTCGAGGAGATCTTCCTGACCCAGGAATCAAACTCGTGTCTCCTGTGTCTCCTGCATTGGCAGGTGGACTCTTTACCACTGTGCCACCTGGGAAGCTTTCATTTCTTCCCAGTTTTTCTCAAATACTTTGGGCACAGAGTGTTCAAGCACAGTGAGTCCAGTGCTGGACCATTACCATCTGACACCAGCTGGCAATGCTCTACCAATTATAAAGAAATAAAAATGACTGGGGCTTAGAGCTTTTGTGTGAAAAGGTGTTTTCAAACCACTAAACTGCTCCATTATTTAGTTCTGTTTTATTAATGAACAGTTGGGGAAAGCCAAGGAAATCAGAAGAAACCCATTAGGTGATTAGATTCCCAGCCCAAGTCACCTCCAGGTCTCCACATTTTCTTAGAGCTCAGGGTGCACACCTTGAACAGACTGTCAAGACCTAGACTCTCCAGTGTGAACCCTGCTGTAGCTTCTGCTGACCATACTCTGCAATGTTCTTATTGACCCAGATCCCAGGTTTGGGAGTATAGAGATTGAGTCAAGACAAAAAATAAGTATAAAGGCCAAAAGCTTTGGTGAGGCCATCTGATTGAAAGTGAAAGCCTGAGTTTCCCATACAAATTAGGACCTCTGGTGTTAAGTCATCACTAACAATGAATATGCATGTGGATGGTCATACTCTAGTCACAACCTCCATACCTGAGCCAAATTCCATATATCAAAGGGCAATGGCGGGTGATCTTACTAGCTGACTCTATTATTTAACTTATATGCAGAGTACATCATGAGAAACGCTGGGCTGGAAGAAGCACAAGCTGGAATCAAGATTGTCGGGAGAAATATCAATAACTTCAGATATGCAGATGACACCACCCTTATGGCAGAAAGTGAAGAGGAACTCAAAAGCCTCTTGATGAAAGTGAAAGTGGAGAGTGAAAAAGTTGGCTTAAAGCTCAACATTCAGAAAACGAAGATCATGGCATCCGGTCCCCTCACCTCATGGGAAATAGATGGGAAAACAGTGGAAACAGTGTCAGACTTTATTTTTGGGGGCTCCAAAATCACTACAGATGGTGACTGCAGCCATGGAATTAAAGATGCTTACTCCTTGGAAGGAAAGTTAGGTCCAACCTAGATAGCATCTTAAAAAGCAGAGATATTACTTTGCCAACAAAGGTCCATCTAGTCAAGGCTATGGTTTTTCCTGTGGTCATGTATGGATGTGAGAGTTGCACTGTGAAGGAGGCTGAGCACTGAAGAACTGATGCTTTTGAACCGTGGTGTTGTAGAAGACTCTTGAGAGTCCCTTGGACTGCAAGGAGATCCAACCAGTCCATTCTGAAGGAGATCATCCCTGGGATTTCTTTGGAAGGAATGATGCTAAAGCTGAAACTCCAGTCCTTTGGCCACCTCATGCAAAGAGTTGACTCACTGGAAAAGCCTCTGATGCTGGGAGGGATTGAGGGCAGGAGGAGAAGGGGACGACAGAGGATGAGATGGTTGAATGGTATCACTGACTCGATGGACGTGAGTCTGAGTGAACTCCAGGAGTTGGTGATGGACAGGGAGGCCTGGCGTGCTGCGATTCATGGGGTCACAAAGAATCGGACACGACTGAGCGACTGAACTGAACTGAACTGAAGTTTCACTGCTTTATCTCATAATAAGTCTAAGCAACCAAAGATGTAGGTGCATTTTTCAGCAGCTCTGTTTACAGGCCATTAAAAATAATCTTGGTGGGGTAGGGAGTCAGTAGAATTTGAGGAAGAATATAACCCTGAAGGAATTATAACCCAGAAATTTGCCTCAGCTCTCTTGCCAAGGCAGTGGCTTGGGTAACCATAAACATATGGAAGTAAACAAATCAGTATATCCTCTGTTGGTGAGGAATTCTGGAGAAAAACCCAATAATAGGTATTTAACTAAGGGAAGATCTCATAGAATTTACGCTACGAGAGTTGTTTCTCAGCATATGGTGTTTAATCAGGAGTGGAACTTTAAAAGCCTTTTGTTCAGCAGAATGACTTGAGGTTACTGGAATGAAGGAAATCAAGATACTAGCCTTTTATTTTTTCCAAGATGACCATTCAAGTAGAGAGATATCACTGAATTATGCTAAATATGACAGGAAAACGTTCCTGTGAACAGAAGAGACAATGAAGCCAGTACATGACTTCTTTAGCATTTGACAAAAATGCACCTCAGTTGCCCTTAAATACATTGAAGATAGGAAAAGGGGCCAAGAGAACTGGGATTAGTGTTCAGTATTCTGCTCAGTATTCAGCTAAGGCAAAGGAAAAGAGAGCCACTACTGCTTCTCACTCCATGGGATGGAATAAACAACACTACGAGGCCAGAGTTAAGGTGTGGCCAGGTGCTCAAAGGGAAATCCACAGAACTAGAAAATTCCTGGAAAGTTGGTAATAACTGACATCTGCAAGTCAACTTCTTATCCACTGGAAAGAAATCCCAGGACTGTACCTATGTATATAAGAAAGAAGAGTGGGGCTAGGATTTAAAGCAGCCCACAGAATAATATGCAGAATAAGGACAGGAATGTTAGAAACTGGCAACTAAATAGAGTGAAGAAAAGTCAAGCATTGAGGCAGAGTGGAAGATAGAGTGTCTGTATAAAAACAGGTCTTAACACCTGTGCAACACTGTTTAAAGTGGAAAAACCATTAAGATCACTGGGAGACTGATGGGGATAAAGAGTTAGGATATCTAATTCTATAGGGAGGAGAAACTGTCGAAGAGGAATAAACTTGAATGAATAAATGAACACCAAGTACCAGATAAGAAAGACATTAGAAATAAAAAAAAAAAAATGCTGGAGAGGGTGTGAAGAAAAGGGAACTCTCTTACACTGTTGGTGGGAATGCAAACCAGTACAGCCACTATGGAGAACAGTGTGGAGATTCCTTAAAAAACTGGAAATAGAACTGCCTTATGATCCAGCAATCCCACTGCTGGGCATACACACTGAGGAAACCAGAAGGGAAAGAGACACGTGTACCCCAATGTTCATCGCAGCACTGTTTATAACAGCCAGGACATGGAAGCAACCTAGATGCCCATCAGCAGATGAATGGATAAGAAAGCTGTGGTACATATACACAATGGAGTATTACTCAGCCATTAAAAAGAATACATTTGAATCAGTTCTAATGAGATGGATGAAACTGGAACCTATTATACAGAGTGAAGTAAGCCAGAAAGAAAAACACCAATACAGTATACTAACGCATATATATGGAATTTAGAAAGATGGTAACAATAACCCTGTATACGAGACAGCAAAAGAGACACTGATGTATAGATGAGTCTTATGGACTCTGTGGGAGAGGGAGAGGGTGGGGAGATTTGGGAGAATAGCATTGAAACATGTATAATATCATGTATGAAATGAGTTGCCAGTCCAGGTTCAATGCACGATACTGGATGCTTGGGGCTGGTGCACTGGGACGACCCAGAGGGAGGGTGCATGGAGGGAGGAGGGAGGAGGGTTCAGGATGAGGAACACAGGTATACCTGTGGCAGATTCATTTTGATATTTGGCAAAACTAATACAATATTGTAAAGTTTAAAAATAAAATAAAATTTAAAAAAAAGAAATAAAAAAAGTAGCAACATTTTTAAACAATTTATGAGCAAAAAAGTAAAAACTGTAACGGAAATTAGACAATACTTGGAAAAGAATGACGATAAACTTACAACATAGCAAAACGATGGAATGCAGGCTGAATGTTCCTGAAAGTCTGACCTATTGCCTTAACTGCTTAGAGAAAAAAAGGTAGAATAAAATTTGTTGCGTTAAGAACTATATTTATAAAGCTGGAAAAAATCAGTAGACTAAATTTGAACCATGTGTATAGAATGAATCTAAATTATATTTTTGAAAAATCTAAGGAAGTTGACAAATTTATAAGATTTATTAAGAAAAAACAAACAATATTAACAATGATAAAAGAGTCATAACTACAGAAAGTAAAAAAATTAAATATAAAAGAATACTATTAGTGACTTCCTGCTAAAAAATGTGAAACTCTAGACAAAGTTTTCTGAAAAAAACAATTTACTAAAATGAATCTAAATGAAAGAGTAAAACTAACCATTCAATAAGTCATTAAAAATCTATCAACTTTAATGCAGTTTGTGTTTATTTTACATATGGTATTAGAGAATTTTCTAATGTCTTTCTTTTATATGTGGTTGTCCAGTTTTCCCAGAATAGGCTGTGTTTTTCTATTGTATATTTTTGCCTCCTTTGTTGCAGATTAATTGGCCAAAACTGTGTAGGTTTATTTCTGAGCTTTCTATCCTGTTCTGTTGATCTATATGTTTGTTTTTTTACTAGTACCATACTATTTTGATTACTATAACTTGGTAATTATTCTGAAAGCAAGAATTTTCCAGCTTTGTTTTTTTTTCTCAAGATTGCTTTGGCTAGTCATGGTCTTCTGTGTTTCCAAACAAATTAAAAACAAAAAATTGTTCTAGTTCTGTGAAGAATGCCATTGGTAATTTATTAGGAATTACATTGAATCTATAGATTGCTTGGGTAGGAGTCATTTTAACAATATTGATTCTTCTAGTCCAAGAACATTGCATATCTTTTCAGCTGTTGGCGTTATCTTCAGTTTCTTTCATCAGTGTCATAGTTTTTGGACTACAAGTTTTTTGTCTCCTTACATAGGTTTATTCCTAGGTACTATATAGGAATAATACTATATTCTTGATGTGATGATAAATGGGATTGTTTCCTTATTTCTGTTTCTGATCTTTTGCTGTTATAGTCAACTGATTTTTGACAATTGTCACTACCATTCAAAAGGGAAATAATAGTCTTTTCAATAAATGGTGGTTGTTTAACTGGATATTAAACATGTTACAAAATGACTTTGGATCCCACACCATATTATATAGTCCATACCATATACAAAAGTTAACTTAAAATAACCTTGTTTTCCAGAGCTTTATTGACCTAAAGAGTTAATTTCTTTTATATTTTTTAAAGAAAATATTAAAAATAAACTGTTTCAGGAAAAAACTCAAAATAGATCAGATAGCTAAATATAGAGCTTGAAGAAACTCTTAGAAAATTTGGTATAAATCTTTGTAAATTTTGGATTATCAATATTTCCTATGATTTGATAGGCCTATCAAATTTTCAATCCTACTTCATTCATTGCATTCTAATTTCTCTTTGGATTCATTCATTAAATTTATTCATTTATTCAACAGATATTTTGAAATGGAAGATCCAAAAAGTCTTGAAAAACATGAAGAGTATACAATATAAATGTAAGTGAAATAAATTATCAGTCTTGATAGATTCAAGTAGAAAAGAACAAAAGCACAGAGAAGGAATGGTGAGAAAGAAAAAAAATCCATGGTTATTTTATAGTTGGTTTAATAAAAACATAACAGAGAAGAATAAACCTGACTCCATATTGGATCTATTCCTGTAGCTCTAACCTTTGTGCTCTATTACCTGTGCTTAGTCATGTTGGCTTTGCACTCTGTAAAAATGCAAATATTCTGTAAAAGAATATTACCTATATACATGACCTTTAAAGGGATAACACTTTTGCATTCATATAAAAAGTTACAGAACAGAAAATAGCATTTGTCCTGTTGGAGATTTATAGGACCATTGTAATCAGACCTACATAGACAGCTACAAGAACGAAGGATTATTGCAGCAAGAAGTTTGCAATAACCAGCCATACCTCTCCCCCTGTTAGTACAAGGGAAGCTTGGAATCTAACCCAGGCAAGGTGGTTCTTTGGGACACTAGCTCATCATGTTTTCAGTCTGATGGCTTTCTGAATAAAGTTGCTTTTTATTTCTGCAATACCTCATCTCTCTATTTATTGACCTGTTATACAGCAAGTTTGGATTAACAAAAAGAGTGGTAGAGGCCTAAGTTCTAGTCTCAGCTCTGCCTCTGGCTTGGACCAGAACTTTAAACAACTGTATTAGTTTCATTGGCCCCTTGGTGACCACATAGAACTTTTATAGATCCTTCCAGATTTCAGACCAGTAAAAGACAGACAGGGGCAGGGGATGAGACAAAGAAGATAATTGAGGAGTGCTTCTCTGGAAAAAAATATTATTGTATTCATGAAGTCCTTCTCTTTGACATCATTACTATGGACTTAAAGAATTTCAGAATCTCAAATAGTGCCATGACTTCCTGTGGGGGAGGGACGCACTTTCAAAAGGCAATTATGAAAAATTTAGAGAAAGCTAGGCTGTTTTCTGTGAAAACAGTAAGTGACTGTTTAAGACAAAATTCTTTTTTAAGGGACTGAAGTGATACAAATGAAACCTAACTAGACAATCATGAATATGATCTTTTTTTCTCCAGCAAAATGATAGCTCTCTGAAGACTTAAGAACTTAGGAAATTATTGAAAATTGAGTTTAAACAGAAAGTTTCACCAGTTTGTTCTTCTGTACTGACATCTCATTCAATTACACTTTTAATTTAACTGTTATTGAGACAGTCGTAATGCTACCAAGTTGACAATTTAGTAGGGGTAACAAGGGGAATTCATTTTGGCCTTTAACTGCTCTCTCAAGGTTTCCATCTGAAGGTCACATCTCATTGTAACTGAAACTAAGGTTGTGTAAAAATTACCATAAGAGGAACCATTGCAGGATTCTCTGTTTCTCTTTTTCTTTGAAAAGTTGGTTAAGGTGGCATTGGCAATGAGTGGGAAACACAATAAAGTCAATTTTTACTTAATTACTATCATTATAAGCTTTAAATGAGAAACATGAGATTATGTTGAAATTAAGGCTGTGTACATTGTTGTCTGAGGTCTTGCCAACTTCAGAGGAGAGGGGCTTCTAACAGGCTGGGAAAGTGAGTTTTCTCCAACTGTGTGAGTATAAAAGGGTTACAAGGTCTTCAAAGATCCATTATGCTAATGGAACCTGTGCTTGAATAAGATGTAAACTGTATGTACATTACAACTTGAACATTTCTGGCTTTATTCACATGATTTGGAGTTTTGGAAAAAACTGAAGTGACTGAATAGGAAAAAGAAAGCCCAGATCAAGGACACTGAATAGGAAATGGAATGTATAAAGGGAAAGCAATTGAAGTTATTTTTGCTTGTTGCCTTTGCTATTTGTGTCAAATGCAGAAAATCTTTGATGGGCATCAAGTTGCTTTCTTCCAATGTTTTCTTTAAGAAGTTTCATGGTTTCGGGTCTTATGTTTGAGTCTTTACTTTATTTTGAGTTAATCTGTGCATTGTGCATGGTGTAAGAGAGTGCTCCAGTTTCATTCTTTTGCATGTGTTGTCCACTTTTCCCAATATTAGTTTTAGAAAAGACTATCATTTTCTTGTTGCATATTCTTGGCTTTCTTGGTTCCTTTGTCAAAATTAATTGAGCATCTACTGATGGGTTTATTTCTGGGCTCTCTGTTCTGTTCAGTTGATCTACATGTCTATTTTTGTGCCAATGCAATACTATTTTGATTACTATGTCCTTGTAATATGGTTTGAAATCAAGAAGTGTGATGCCTCCAGCTTTGCTCTTAAGTCTGCTTTGGCTATGATGGGTCTTTTGTGATTCTATACAGAATTTTGAATTATTTTCTATTTCTGTGGAAAAAATGCCATTTAAATTTTTGTAGGGTTTTGCATTGAACATTACATATAAGTTTAATATTTCTTAGAGTTCTACATTTAACAATATTAACATGTGAATCAGCAATAATAAAACGCTGAATGTATGTATCACTATGGTATCTATAAAAAATTTTCCATATATAATCTATTATTTCATCTTCACAAGAAACTTGTGAGATATTATAATGCTAACTTAGTGGCCCATTAATTAGCTATCTCAATTATTCAGAGTATGATCAAGCATCTAGAGAGAAGCAAAAAACAAAACATTTTAATCAACTCAAATCAGTAATCTATTCTACTATTACGAGTGCCCCTCAGTTTTACTCTGAACCTACCTATTTTCACTTTCAGTTCAGTCGCTCAGTCGTGTCCGACTCTTTGCAACCCCATGAATCGCAGCACGCCAGGCCTCCCTGTCCATCACCAATTCCCGGAGTTCACTGAGACTCACGTCCATTGAGTCGGTGATGCCATCCAGCCATCTCATCTTCTGTCGTCCCATTCTTCTCCTGCCCCCAACCCCTCCCAGCATCAGGGTCTTTTCCAATGAGTCAACTCTTTGCATGAGGTGGCCAAAGTACTGAAGTTTCAGCTTTAGCATCAGTCCTTCCATTGAACACCCAGGACTGATCTCCTCACTTTAGGCATCTCTAAGAAAAATGGGCACATGATTAGAAAACAACTAGTAAAGGTATTCAGTAAAGGAACAACATGGTGTTATGATGTATATGATTTTTAAGAATAGTAGTAAGTGATGTCTAATATTTGAAATACAGACACATTATTTTTACTTTAAAGCAAACTTATAACTACAAAATGGGATCATTTAAAGGAGGCATAAATGCCTCTGAGTTATTTTATCAAGTATAATGTATTAATTCTAGGTATTCCTATTTATTGACTGGGCTTCCCTGGTCCGGCTGGTAAAGAAACCACCTGCAATGCAGGAGACCACGGTTTGATTTCTGGGTCAGGAAGATCCCCTGCAGAAGTGATAGGCTACCCACTCCAGTATTCTTGGGCTTCCATGGTGGCTCAGATGGTAAGGAATCTACCTGCAATGTGGGAGACCTGAATTTGATCCCTGGATTGGGAAGATCCCCTGGAGAGTGCTGTTCAAAGTACTTTATATTTACATTAGGATGTAATGCTCACCATAGTATTATGACATGGGAACTGTTAGTATCTGTATTTTACAGATGAGAAAACTGAGACACAAAGAATTTAAGTAAACTGTCCAAGGTCTTACAGCTAAGCTTGGATTCCTATCTAAGTGGTTGAACTCCAGAGCATATGCTTTAAACAGCTCTATTCTATTTCATCGGAGAAGGCAATGGCACCCCACTCCAGTAATCTTGCTTGGAAAATCCCATGGACGGAGGAGCCTGTTAGGCTGCAATCCACGGGGTCGCTAAGAGTCAGACACGACTGAGCGACTTCACTTTCACTTTTCACTTTCATGCATTGGAGAAGGAAATGGCAGCCCACTCCAGTGTTCTTGCCTGGAGAATCCCAGGGACAGGGGAGCCTGGTGGGCTGCCATCTATGGGGTCGCACAGAGTCGGACACGACTGAAGTGACTTAGCATAGCATAGCATAGCATTCTAATTCATACAATGACCCTACACAACCAAAGAACAAATCTACTATATACAACATACATGTTTTTAGAAAACAGGGAAATGGTTATGTTTTCAAGAAACATTTTCTACAAAAATATTTTCACATTTTTAGTTTGTTTTTTTACATTTATACATTTGTTATTTAAGAAAAAAATCATTCTTCAATAATACTTGGGGTTTTGTTTAGTTGGTTGGTTGTACAGTACTTAAAATTTTTGGCTACCTATAGCCTAAATGTCTCACTGGAAAGTTAAATAACTAGAAAGATTCAAGTGAAAACTATCTCTGACTACTTTATTTGAGTAAAGAAAGGGGAATGGAAGAAAATAATAGGCATTTCAGATGAATTTGAACTGACTGTCTTCTATATGCTGAGGGCTTCCCTGGTGGCTCAGACAGTGAAGAATCTGCACACAGCATGGGAGACCCAGGTTCAATCCCCGGGTTGGGAAGATCCCCTGGAGAAGGGAACGGCAACCCACTCCAGTATTCTTGCCTGGAGAATCCTATGGATGGAGGAGCCTTAAGAGCTACAGTCCGTGGGGTCACAAAGAGCTGGACACGACTGAGCAACTAACACAATACCCCAAGTTTTACACATCAGGTGGCAGAAGGGAGAGTTTCCCCAAACTCATGGAGAAGCTGGAGGTGTGCAGGTTCTTAGGTGTGCTAAGTATAGAAGTCCCACCTTAGTCCCATCTAGTGCCTGGAGATGCAACTGGACTTCAGGAGTAAATGGCTACAGGAAGGTGACTACACAGTCCGGTTGGCCTAGAGAGGCCCCCTTATCAGCCAGTTAGGTCAGTATGGCCCTTGTTCACTCTCAAAATGTATTGATTTGGATCATGAATTTGGTGTAGCTAAAAAGGTTGAATGCTAGGCACCAAGTGCCCAGGCAAGTCAGGTATCTTTGGCAACAGGAACAGAAGAGAGGCCTTGGACCAGAAACATTTCAGTGACAACCACTGCAAATTACAGACCAGGAGCCTTCAGAGTCTATGAGACCTCCAACCTTTAAACTGGGGAGCTAGAAGAATGTGGGCTTCTCCATCATCTAGTAGAATGGGATTGGAGGAATCATTTTCATTTTTTTTAATTTATTTATTTTTTAATTTTATTTTCTTTTTAAAACTTTACATAATTGTATTAGTTTTGCCAAATATCAAAATGAATCTGCCACAGGTATACATGTGTTCCCCATCCTGAACCCTCCTAACATAATGTGAGATTTCTACACTCTACACTTGAGACCAGGGGTGGCTTCATAGGCACGCATTAGAGATCCATGGTCAAAAAGGCTTTGTGCTTGGTTTAAAGCTTTGTTGTTGCCATACTGAAATTCCTGGTTTATGAACAAGGGACCCAACATTTTGATTTTGTACCAGGCCTTGCAAACTAGTCCTGTTTGTGAATTTGCAGAGTTAAACTCATACCTACTACATATTACTTTGGAGACTTTTTACATCTCCATTCCACCTAACTTGAACTTTAATAGCAAACCGTCAGTAAATCTTAGGACTGAGTTAAAACTGCACACCAAGTAAAATCTCACACCAAAGATAATTTTTCTTTTGTTTCACAATTCAATAATCTTGTTATCAAATTAAATATTAGACCACAAAACCTTCCAGGCAAAGTGGCTTAAAAAAAATCCTCATGGAGATGTATATTTTAAAGCCAAGTAATAATTGAATCCCTGCAGACTAAACAATATCACTTAGCAGCCTGCACAATGTGAAAGACTAAAAGCTTTTAATTAGACTTTTACTCAATAGGGGAGGAAAAAATAATTTAAAAGACTCAGGGCTAAAGCTGAATTGTTAGTTTTAACTTTGAACACAATGAAGAAACAATTTGACTAAATTAGTTTAGCTGTGCATTCATTAGCCTTTAATAGAAATGTGAATGCAAACTGACTCCAGGTTATTGTACTTAGAGCCAGTGTTTTAATTAGTGATTGGCAAAATGTTTATCTAGTTTGTTGTTGGAATGTTGAACCATTTACACAACAGGACTGTTGTAAACCTTTATGTAATCTTAATTGGATCTTTCAGGAGAACAAGATTTCATGTACATAAAATCACAAACTGTAGCGATAAAGTTAGCTAATTTATATCAAAGTTGGTACTTAAAGAGAAGAAGTTGTGCTATTTGGCTCAATGAGGTGGAGAAATGGTTAACATCTATTTAAACTTAGTTAAATGTGATGCTCAGTTGAATTTGGCCAAACCTTGGTTATCATTGACTTTGAAGTTAGACAGACCTGGTTTCCAGGTGGTAAATGAGTTACTGATCCTATGGTACTGGGCACATTAGTTAGCCTCTCTGAGCCTCAGTTGCCTTATCTGTAAACTGGGTATTATATCATGGATTTCAAGTAGTCATTGTGAGCATCAAATATTCAAATGTTACAAAATTCAAAATGTACAAAGCACATACAGAGAAGAGTAATCTTCCATTCGCTGTGAATAACGTGGCATTATGTGCGTTGTTCAACAGGTTGCTAACATGTCATAATAATAATATTGCATGATTATATAATAATAATTTATCCCAGAGTTCATTCTATTTCAATATACATAAAACCGTTTCATCTTCTTTAATGGCTACCTGGATATACAGTAATTAAAATAAGTAGTGTCTTATTATTAGAAAATTAGCTCATATCCACCCTCTTGAAGCAGTATCACTGAAGAAAATATCCTTAGGCATAGATTATTTTGACCTGTATGAGTATAGCCTGAGGATGAATTTCAAAGAAGCAATATCAGTGGTGAAAGCATATATGTATTTTTTTTCACTTGGATAGACAGTACAAATTGCTCTCCACAGAACTGTCCCAATTTATATTTTTAACAATAACTGTAAGTCCTTGTTTCTTTGCACTCTCATCTACAGCATATCCATTTTTTAAAAAAAAATCTCTGCCAATCCTACATATGAACATTTTCTCCTTATAGTAAATTTAGGCCCTTTTATATATTTAAGATTAATTCTCATGTATCCATCTATATACTGTTTCTTCATGGTCTTGTCTCACATTTACTGATTAATGGTCTTTTTCTAAAATTTATTTTTTAGGAAAATTATATGTACTCAGAAATTCCACTCTTTGTCTATTGTATTTATTTTAATCCATTTAATCTCCTCATATTTCTTTTATTTTATATAAAGTCATATATACTTTCTTTTTTGGTTTAAGTGTTTTATATTATCTGTAACAGACTCTCTTCAAGAATTTTTAAAAAATCTTTCATGGTTCTTCTAGTGTATTTCTACTTTCACTTTTTATATTTAAATCTTTGAAAAATTTTAAGCTGGTCATTTAGCTGCTCCAGCCTAATCTGTTCACCATCAGAATACAATATGATTTTGATTATATGCTAAAATCATTTATTAATAAGTTGTACCTTTTTCTAGACTCTATTTAGTCTTACTGGTCTATTTGCCTTGCCAACTGTTTTAAATTCTATTGTGTTTATGCTATTTCAATATCTGTAACATAACCAGTTCACTGTTACTCTCTTATCTGACTAAAAATCAGAATCATATTTTGCATTCTAAAAAGACAATTGTTAATATTTTATTAAAATTAAATGTTTCCCATATTAAGTTAGAGAAAGTAATACTCTCATGATTTTGCCTTTCCATACAAGAACCAAAATGCCTTTTCTTTTCTCATTTATAATTTTGGTATCTTATTAACACCTGAGAGCTTTCTTTGTCTATGTCTTTTATATTTCTTATAAGTTTGTTACTAAATATTACATTTTTTTCTGTAATTAAATCTTTTTCTCAATTATATTTTCAAATTGGTTTTTGTGTAACTACAAAAAAATACTATTACTTTTTGTTATTATTTTTCTACAAAAACAATCCTCAGCAATATTGTTGGTTTTCTTACTTGTTGAAAACTATTTTGATTCTTTGGATTTTTCAGGTATGATATCAATACACTATTTATTGAGAAAAGGAATTATTTTACCTTTTGCTTTTCAGTTTTATATCTCTCATTTCTTTCTCTTACCTATTCATTGAGCTTGAAAACTTCAGACTAAGTTAGATAATAATGATGAGAGGGGTCAGTAATAGACATATTAATTATTTCACCGGTTTGGAGGTTGAGATAAATTTATTTTATCAAGTTAAGAAACCATCTACCCAATCTTACTGTATTTTTAAAGATTAAATAAATATTGATTTTTTCAAACACATTTTTATTATCTTTATAAATAATTATATGCTTTATTTCACTGGAATTATTCATTTAGTGAATTTTATTGAATAATTCTTATATTACAATATTAACATAATAGAAATGTTGGTCAAGACCCTAAGTGAGAGACAGCAACTCACTAAATGTGTGGTAAGATGGAACACTCAGAAGAACTTGCAAAAATTTAGTGGCCTGCAGCTAGCTATAATAGAAAGACATTGGCCTCCTCCTCTTCATTGCTTACAATGAAGCAATGGCTATAGCCAGTGCAATAATGCAAAAAAGGGAAAAAAAGGAACTGAAGAGATGGAAAGAGGTAAAAATATGTAAAAACCATTCATACTATAAAACAACAATAATGGTTGTGCACACTGAAAGTCCTTAAGGATCTACCAAAAATTATCGGTATTATAATTCACAAGCAAAATAGCAAGTTCACGGGATACAAGGGGACTATAAAAAAATTGACTGCATTTGTATTTGTTGATAATGAAAAACTAGAACTTGAACTTTTAATTTTTACTATTTCATTATATTTAAACATGAAGTAATTAGAGAAATTTTAATAAAAATACTAATTCATGCCATATCTGTACACTATAAACAGTAAAACATTTTGGACAAAACTTAATGATCTAAACTGATATAAATATATGCCAAATTTATGAATCAGAAAAACATACTGCCTCCATCTCATCTTCTGTCGTCCCCTTCTCTTCTTGCCCCCAATCCCTCCCAACATCAGGGTCTTTTCCAATGAGTCAACTCTTAGCATGAGGTGGCCAAAGTACTGGAGTTTCAGCTTCAGCATCAGTCCTTCCAATGAACACCCAGGACTGATCTCCTTTAGAATGGACTGGTTGAATCTCCTTGCAGTCCAAGGGACTCTCAAGAGTCTTCTACAACACCACGGTTCAAAAGCATCAATTCTTCGGCGCTCAGCTTTCTTCACAGTCCAACTCTCACATCCATACATGACCACAGGAAAAACCATAGCCTTGACTAGATGGACCTTTATTGGCAAGGTAACATCTCTGCTTTTGAATATGCTATCTAGGTTGGTCATAACTTTCCTTCCAAGGAGTAAGCATCTTTTAATTTAATGGCTGTAATCACCATCTGCAGTGATTTTGGAGCCCCCCAAAATAAAGTCTGACACTGTTTCCACTGTTTCCCTATCTATTTCCCATGAAGTGATGGGACAAGATGGCATGATCTTAGTTTTCTGAATGTTGAGCTTTAAGCCAACGTTTTCACTCTCCTCTTTCACTTTCATCAAGAGGCTCTTTAGTTCTTCTGCATTTTCTGCCATAAGGGTGGTGTCATCTGCATATATGAGGTTATTGATACTTCTCCCAGCAATCTTGATTCCAGCTTGTGCTTATTCCAGCCCAGCATTTCTCATGATGTACTCTGCATATAAGTTAAATAAGCAGGGTGACAATATACAGCCTTGATGTACTCCTTTTCCTATTTGGAACCAGTCTGTTGTTCCATGTCCAGTTCTAACTGTTGCTTCCTGACGTGCATATAGGTTTCTCAAGAGGCAGGTCAGGTAGTCTAGTATTCCCTTCTCTTTCAGAATTTTCCACAGTTTATTGTGATCCACACAGTCAAAGCAGGAGGAGAAGGGGACAGCAGAGGATGAGATGGCTGGATGGCATCACCAACTCGATGGACATGAGTTTGAGTGAACTCCGGGAGTTGGTGATGCACAGGGAGGCCTGGCGTGCTGCAATTCATGGGGTTGCAAAGAGTCAGACACGACTGAGTGACTGAACTGAACTGAAGATGTAATTTCTACACATATTGGTCTATACATTCAACACAATCTCAGTTAGAATGTCAGAAAGCTTTCTTGTAGAAATCAACAAGTTGATTCTAAAATGGCAGAGGAACATTCTTTTCAAAGTTAACTCTGGTAGCCAAGAAATGAATGGACTGAAGAGTGACGGGTCTATACACAAAGAGAACTGTAAGTTCAAAGTTGAGGACTTATTTTAGAAGTAGAGTAATTAAGAAGGTATGATACTGGCATAAGAACAAACATACAGAATAATAGAATAGAATATATACTACAGAAATAAACTCATTAATATAACACCAAGTGATTTCGAATAAAGGGGTCAAGGTAATTTAACATGGGAGTGGATACTCTGTAACCAATGCTGTAAATATTTTTACATTTTACAATTTTTAAAGTTCTAAAAGAAAAAGTCTTTGTTCTCGCATAGGCAAATATTTCTTAGGTCAAAAAAGAAAAACTGATAATGGGATTGTATCAAAATTTAAAACTTTCTTTTCAAAAGTCATTATTAAATATATATTGTGTATATGACTAAAGATTTGTAGTCATGTTAATAACTTACAATTTGTGAAATAATAAATATGTATGCATGCATGTGTGTATATATATATATATAATACATATATATTGGTCTCTGCCCCCCGTTTCTGTTCATATATGATCTTTGATCCCAGTTTCTGACATTGAGCTTCTAAATTATTTGAAATTTGTAGGTTATCGGGTCAACTTTTGTTCCAACGAGGTGACTCTTGGTGAGCTTCTGGATGGGGGTTTTAGAAAGAACCAAGACATGATTAGAAGCTTGGAACTTTCAACTCTGAACCCCATTCTCTGGAGAAGGGAGAGGGGTTGGAAATTTAATTAATAATTGATCATGTCCATGTGATGAAGTCACCATTAAAAATTCCAAAAGTACAGAGTGGGTGAACATACCCTTGTGCCAGGAGGATAGCACACCCCAACTACAAAGAGACTGAAGCTCCTACATTTAAGACCCATTCAGATCTCCACCTATGTATCTCTTCATCTGGCTATCCATTTGTATCCTTTGCTACAAATAAGCAATAGTAAGTAATCTGCTTACCTGGGTTCTGTGAGCCACTCTAGCAAATTACTAACAGTAAGAAGAGGATCATGGGAACTTCTGATTTGTAGCCAAGTGAGACAAAAGTTGCAGGTAACCTGGAACCCACTGATTGTGATTGGTATCTGAAGTGGGGAGCAGTCTTGTGAGATTGAGCCCTTAAAATGAGGGGTATTCATTAACTATAATTAGTGTCAGAATTGAATTGTTAGGAAACTCAGCTGTTGTCACAGAACTGGTCAGTGTGGGGGAAAATCCACACATATCACAAGTATTCCCAGTGGTGAGTAAAGAAAATAAGTGTTTCCTATATAACTTGATAGGTAAGCAACCTAGTAGAAGGTAAATAAAGGGCCAAAAAGCAAAATAAAGATGCTCAACATCATTCTAAGGAGATGAAAAATAAAGCTATAATAAAATTCAACACAAACTCACCAAGATGGACAAAATTAAAAAGACTTTTGCTACCAAGTTTTGAAGAGGAACTCATATATTGTTACTTGGAATGCAAAATGATACAGCCACTTTAGAAAAGCTGGGGCAGTTTCTCATAAAACTAAACATGCCATAAAACACAAAAATTCCATCTCTAGGCACTTATTCAAGAGAAATTAAACATATGTTCATAAATATCTTGTTCCAGAATATTCACACAACTTTATTTGTAATAGCCACAATGTGGGAATAAACTAAATGTCCATCAGTAAGTAAATGGGTAAGCATATAGGGCCATACAATGGATTCAGCAAGAAAAAGAAACTAGTTACTGATACATGCAACAACATAATTTAATCTCCAAAGGCAGGATGCTGAGCAAAAAAGCCAGATATAAAAGAATACTATATGATCCCATTTATATGAAAGTGTCAACACAAGAAATTTAGTATATAGTGGCAGAAATTATAGTGGTTGCTAGGGACCAGAGAAGAAGGTGAGGACAGACAGGATAGGGGCATAAGGAACCCTTTCAAGATGATGGAAATTTTCTATATCTTGATTGTGGTGATGGCTATATTTGTCAAAATTCATGGAATGCTACACTTATAATGGATCTTTTTTCACAAAAATTATACATCAATTAAATTGCTATTTTGAAAAGCAAAAGCTTTAGTTAGATATATTCCTAAGTATTTTATACTTTTTGTTGCATTGGTGAATGGAATTGTTTCCTTACACTGATGTATTTTGGACTCTGTGGGAGAGGGAGAGGGTGGGTTGATTTGGGAGAATGGCATTGAAACATGAATAATATCATATATGAAACGAGTCGCCAGTCCAGGTTTGATGCACGATACTGGATGCTTGGGGCTGGTGCACTGGGAAGACCCAGAGGGATGGTATGGGGACAGAGGAGGGAGGAGGGTTCAGGATGGGAAACACATGTATACCTGTGGCGGATTCATTTTGATATATGGCAAAACCAATACAATATTGTAAAGATAAAAAATAAAATTAAATTAAATTAAAAAAAAAGACCCGACACAGCCAAATGAATGATAAAAATAAATAAATATTTTTTAAAAATAAAATAAAATCTGAAAAAAAAATGAAAAGCAAAAGCTGATTTTTGTTTTTTATACTGGTGGTAAGTCTGCATGTGAGTGATGGATTTTATATGAGCTGCTTGGTTTGCAGTGAGAGATTTTATAGAGCAGATTCTAAGAGAAAATAGATTCTGGACTTTGGATTTGGAAGGCTGAGTGCAGAGTACTTTAACTGATCCTGAATTAAGCTCACTGACTTCCTCTCCCCACACATAATTGTAGAGTTGGACAAAAGAGCTCCAAGCTTTCAGCATAAGACAGAGGAAGTTGTTCTGAGGCATCCTATAACAGGGATCTCGAAAGGCTGCCTGATTTCTGTATGGAGACTGAGATGGTTAATTTTGTGTGATCAGCTTGACTAGGCTAAGAAATGTCCAGATAGCTGGCAAAACATAATTTCTGTAAGAGTGTTTCCAGAAGAGGTTAGCATTTGAATCTGTAGACTGAGTCCAGTGTGAGTGGGCATTATTCAATCTGTTGAGGGCCTGACTAGAACAAAAAGACACAGGAACAGTGAATTTGCTTGAATTGAGCTGGAACACCCATCTTTTTCCGCCCTCAGACATTGGTGGTCCTGGTTCTTAGGGCCTTGAAGTTGCTTTGAATTTGCCCTGAAACAACAACACTGGCTTTCCAAGACCTCCAACCTGCAGAGGGTAGATGGTGGAACTTCTCAACCCCCGTAATGGTAAGAGCTAGTCTTTCATTATCAATTTCTTTAGATCCATATCTCTACATATCCTGTTGGTGCTATTTCTCTAGAGAAGACTGACTAATATCAAAATAAAGGAAAGAAATTGAGCTTTTCAATTCAAAGGAGCCAGTTTATTCCTGTGGGAAAATTGTGCTGTACATTTTATCCTTTGCATATGTATGCACGTGTATCTATTTCTCTGTTTAATTTCACCTTTTTATTGTTTTGTCATGTTATCTTTTTAGTGTATCCCTTAATTTTATTTATTTACTTTTTGCTTAGCAAAGACTATGGCTGGCAACACTGTTGAATGTAGTTCTCTGCTATATCAATTACTATGATTCTGTGTCCAGATATATAAAAAGACACTGAATGTTATGGCTCTAAGTTCTCCTCATGAAAGAAAATGTTAGTTGCTCAGTCCTGTCTGAATCTTTGGAACCCTATGGACTGTAGCCCTCCAGGCTCCTCTGGAGGGATTCTCCAGGCAAGAATACTGGAGTGGGTAGCCATTCCCTTTTCCAGGGGATCTTCCTGACCCAGGGATCAAACCTGGGTCTCCTGCATTGCAAGCAGATTTTTTACCATCTGAGCCACCAGGGAAGTTCTCCCCATAGTAATTGATAAATTACCCAGTTGAAAATAGAATATCTCAGGTTATGTCATTATAAAAAGTGAAAGTGAAGTCACTCAGTCGTGTCCGACTCTTTGAGACCCCACGGACTGTAGCCTACTAGGCTCCTCTGTCCGTGGGATTTTCCAGGCAATAGTACTGAAGTGGGTTGTCATTTCCTTCTCCAGGGGATCTTCCCGACCCAGGGATCAAACCCGGGTCTCCCTCATTGTAGACAGACGCTTTACCACCTGAGCCACCAGGGAAGTCAAAGTTATTACTAGGCTTCTACTTCTATAACACAAGAAACAGAGGCTTGGACTTCTTTTCCTTGTTTTCCTCAGCTTATTTCTTATGCATCACGTGTAAACAAAGAGTGTGTATTATTTCAACAAGGAAAGATCTAGGCTCAGGGACTTCCCTGGTGGTCTAGTGGTAAAGAATCTACTTTGCAATGCAGGGGACATGGGTTCAGTCCCTAGTTGGGGAACTAAGATCCCACATGATGAGGAGCAACTAAGCTCATGTACCACAACTGCAGAAGCCTGTTCACTCTGGAGCCTGTATGCCACAACTAGAGAGTCCGTGAGCTGCAATGAAAGATCCCACATGACGCAATGAAGATCCCACATCCTGCAATGAAGACCCGATTCAGCCAAATAAGTAAATATTCAACAACAAAAAGATCTAGGCTCAAATCCTATCTTTGTCAGTGTCCCTGACCTTTGAGTGACAACTCTTCAATTAATTTCTTAACTTCCTCCTTTATTAGGTAGGAATGGTAGTATCATGGGAGAGAGACTGGGCAAATCAGTAAGGTTTCATGGTGTTAGTGACATTTAAACTTACTTTAATCAAGGTAGGTCATCAACAGATGGAAGAAAGAATGCAACATCTGAAGTAGAACACTGCCTTTAGTGAAGGAACAGAGACAAGACATTATAGCATGTACTTGACAACTACTCCAGTTTGCATACGAAATGGCAAAACTATTGGAGGGATGTGAAGATAAGATGTCAAGAGGGCCTTGAATGACAAGACACAGAATTTGTATAATTTCTAATGGGGATAAAGAAGTTCTTGACAAGAGAGTGACTGATCAGAATTATATTTTAAGGAGAATATTCTGGTGCTGAAAAGAATAAATGGAGTTTGAGAAAACAGTTATCAAAATTCAAGAGAATGGTAAATAGGAGTTTATAAAAAGTAGGACATCAAGTCAGTTGTAAGATACATCATTATTTTATGTGCTATTGTGAATTAACAAAGCATGGCTAATTAACACAATCCTAATACTATCAATTGTATGCCACATTCTACTTTCAGAGATGTTAACATTTGAACAAATATGGATGTTAGAATTGATTAAATATAGTATAATGACTATAATGAAGAGGAAAAGATTAAAAGTTTTGACAGAATATGATAACTGAATAACTGAAAGTAGAGTGGAAAAAGAAGGAATCAAGTATGGAACTGAGATTTTGGGTTTTAATTCTTAATGCCAGTATCAAAAAATGGAAATGATTTCATTATGGTGCCACTGGAACTTCTGGGGTATTGTCAATCAAAGAATTGGATATGTGGACTAGAACTGGAAAATGGTTGATATTTGACAGTGATATTTGAAAATCAGTACTTAGAGATGATCATTGAAGTCATGTGAAGATGTGAGCTCACTAAAGAACAGAGGATGCAGAAAGAAAAGAATAGGATTAAAGACACACTATGACCCAGAGGGATGGTACAGGGAGGGAGGTGGGAGGGGGGTTTAGGATGGGGAACACGTGTACACCCGTGGCAGATTCATGTTGATGTATGGCAAAACCAATACAATATTGTAAAGTAATTAGCCTCCAATTAAAATAAATAAATTTTTTAAAGAAGACACACTATTGGAGAAGGAAAAATGAACAAAGAAAACAGGTCAGAGGAATAGAAAAAGAGCCATGCTAGGGTAGAGAACCCAGATCAGGGAAGAAGAGAGCTTTCAGAAGAATGTGTTGGTTGTTAGTGTTTGTTAGTGGCTACAGATGACACCACCCTTATGGCAGAAAGTGAAGAGGAACACAAAAGCCTCTTGATAAAAGTGCAAGTGGAGAGTGAAAAAGTTGGCTTAAAGCTCAACATTCAGAAAACGAAGATCATGGCATCTGGTCCCACCACTTCATGGGAAATAGATGGGGAAACAGTGGAAACAGTGTCAGACTTTATTTTTTGGGGCTCCAAAATCACTGCAGATGGTGACTGCAGCCATGAAATTAAAAGATGCTTACTCCTTGGAAGGAAAGTTATGACCAACCTAGATAGCATATTCAAAAGCAGAGACACTACTTTGTCAACAAAGGTTCGTCTAGTCAAGGCTATGGTTTTTCCTGTGGTCATGTATGGATGTGAGAGTTGGACTGTGAAGAAGGCTGAGCGCCAAAGAATTGATGCTTTTGAACTGTGGTGTTGGAGAAGACTCTTGAGAGTCCCTTGGACTGCAAGGAGATCCAACCAGTCCCTTCTGAAGGAGATCAGCCCTGGGATTTCTTTGGAAGGAATGATACTAAAGCTGAAACTCCAGTCCTTTGACCACCTCATGCGAAGAGTTGACTTATTGGAAAAGACTCTGATGCTGGGAGGGATTGGAGGCAGAAGGAGAAGGGGATGACAGAGGATGAGATGGCTGGATGGCATCACTAACTCTATGGATATGAGTCTGAGTGAACTCCGGGAGTTGGTGATGGACAGGGAGGCCTGGTGTGCTGCGGTTCATGGGGTTGCAAAGAGTTGGACATGACTGAGCGACTGATCTGATCTGATCTGACAGAGCATGAAGGAAGCCAACTACTGGAGGAAAAAGAATGGTTTTGTCTCAACCAAAGTTAATTAAGTGAAGTTAAAATTTTACACCCTGAAAAATATTCTCAAAGAAACATGCCAAACAGATTTTATGTTCCTGTCTTTTTTGAGAAATTTCCAGCATTTAAGAGGGACATATTTTGTTTTAAAAGCTACTGCATAGGTGTTTAGAATCTGCCCCACATTTTTAAAAGCTAATGCATGCACTTTAGCAGTAATCTTAAGTGAATCTGAAATATAGCTGTCATAATAACTTCTCTAGTTCCCAGTGCTGCAGATGGTCATTAGAATTTTCAAAGAGAAAAAAAATATATGTAGCATCCAGAAATATAAAAACAAAGAGCAAAACATTTCTCCAAGTGAATAAATAAATATTAATATGAATCATACTATAAGTACTTCCTAACAGGGGATAAAGATGTCTGGTGTGCATTCTTCTAGAGCCAGGAATTCTACCTGCTGACATCATCTCAAAGACAGCATATTTTTACTGGGAGAAAGCACCTTATCCTATGCCAAGCTTCTCTCTCACCCCTAAAACAAGCTGCTTATGTCACATGAAGAAAAACTGGGATTTTCTAGGTCCTCGTGTGTGCATTGATCTCTCTACTTCCATTCCATTTTTTTCCCCCGGTTCTATTGTGTTCTTCAGTAAGAAGAATAACCTAGCCTCCCAATTAATCTATTGCTGGATATTATGAAATGGCAATCGACTCCAGTATTCTTGCCTGGAGAATCCCATGGACAGAGGAGCCTGGTAGGCTACAGTCCACGGGGTTGCAAGAGTCAGACATGACTTAGCAACTAAACCACCACCACCATGGCTTCTGAGGAAATGTTATCGCTAAACCCATTTTTAAGACTATGCCTGGGGGAAAAAAAAGGGGCTAGGGAGAAGCAAACCATTTTCTTCAGCAACCCCCACTCTGAACATTTCTATACTGGCAAAACTGTAGTAAAATGAGCATCATGGAAAGCCCTGATGTAGAAAATGCAGGCTCAAAAAGTAGGGATGGAAACTAACATTTGTTAAGCATTTTACTACAAGCCAAATCATCTGCTAGCTGCTCTAGTGATATTTTAAATTTTTATTCTCAAAACTGCACTGTGAGATATGTATTATTGGTCCCATTTTACAGGTTCTGATACTGAAGACACAAGAGGTTATGTGTACCATCTGACAAATCAGGACTCAAATTCAGGTCTGACTCCAAAATGAATGACTTTTCCCCAACACAGTTTTGCCTGCCTGAATATGAGAAGATGTGAAAACCAAGACCTAACACTATGTTTGGAGCAAGGTGACTGTGTACATGAGGGCTCAGTCCTCTTTTTTGTCATCAGCTTAAAGAGACATCATCTTCCCACTACATGTTCCTGTGTCAGTGCTCACCTGTCACAGAGAGGCAGCGAAATTATCCACCCTAGATCTAAACCCAGTCCACACTCTTAAATACTATATAAAATGCTGCTTCTATAAACTAGATAAATGTAGTGTGTTATTACCTATTTCTACCTGCATATAAACAATACCCTAAAAGTCTTTTCAAAAGCTCTTTTTAATGGGATAAATGTATTCCACCAGACAATTTTTCTAACTAGAAAGCCCCTCCTTTTTCTATTCTAATTTGTTATATACTACCTTTTGACAAAGAACTAGGAATACAGCTGTTGTGATTTAGTTGCTGAGTCCTGTCCGACTCTTTGTGACCCCATGGATTGCAGCCCACCAGGTTCCTCTGTCCATGGGATTTCCCAGGTAAGAACACTGGAGAGGGTTGCCATTTCCTTTTCCAGGGAATCTTCCCAACCCAGGGACTCAACCTACGTCTCCTACATTGGGAGGTGGATTCTTTACCACTGAGCCACCAGGGAAGCCTATAAATGCAACTGGTAGGCATTTGAGACACAGAAATACAGCTGCTGTATCTCAAATGCCCACTCAAATCAATGGTGTTAGGAAGTGGGACCCTAACGTACACATAACAATATCCACCTTCTAATATTGTTATGAATATTAGGGATCATTTATTTATTCAAAAATATTTGTTGAGCACCTGTATGTGAAGAATACTCCTGGTTATGTAACTCACCCAGCACTATGCATGGCACATACTTGGCACATACTTGGGGCTGAATACCTAAGGACATAGGCCTCATCCCATAGGATCACAGAGAATAGAGAAGCAACTCTGACTAAAGGGACAGCTCCTGACTTCTGAGAGGTGGCCCTTTTCTTTTGTCCTCTGGCAGCACAGTGATTGCTGAAGAACAGGTAGTATTTCATCAGTGGCTGCTGAGCCCTGCTTCCTTCCCTACAGCTACATACCTGGGTAACCACTGCTGTATAAACTGGCCAAAGATGACCCTTGTACATTGGCTTCTCTGTTGTTTACTTCTTCACAGCAGGCTAGGACTGTTAAATGCCAAAGCCTGCCAAACTCAAATTCTGACACATGCAGTGGCTTTAAACATAGCCCAAGGAGGCATATTTTTAGCCACATAGAGTCTGCCTGCTTTGCCCACCCGGTGGAACTGCATCCAACATGTGTTAATCATAGATAAGCCAAATCAAATATGAAAAAACAACAACAAAAAAAACATGTGTAAGAAACTAGACAGTTGCAATTCAATGGATATAGAGTTTCACTTAGAATCTAGAGATTTGCCATCCAAAGCTGTGCCTGTGGTTAAGAACACTGTATCGTGCCCTTAAAGATTTGTTAAGAGGGTAGATCTTAAGGGTTCTTACCAAATGTTAGATACAAGAAACTAGTCATAAGGAAAGAAATGTGTTTTTTCCTAAAGCACAATGATACCTCACATACACATACACACACACACACACACACACACACACACAATCTCTAATAAAGGACCATCAGTGAAATTTAAGCTTAAGACTAAAGGAAATAAATTATTTTACAACCTTATATACAAAGTTAATTCTACCTTATTAATATGTTAATTGTGGGCATTTGAGATACAGTAGCTGTATTCTACACTTCCTTGTCAAAAGTTAATATACAGCATTTTAGAATAGAAAAAGAAGGGGGCTTTCCAGCAAGAAAAAGTATGTGGTAGGGCATATTTAATCCATTAAAACTACAATTTGAAAAAGTTTTGGGGTATTATTTACATGCAAATGGAAATAGCTGATAATAAACTATATTTATCCAGCTTTTATAAGCAGTGTTTAATATAGTATTTTAAAATGTGGACTGGTTTAAATTCCAGTGGGCACTTAGTAGCTGTGTAGCTGGACAAGTTACTTATCTTCTTGAGGCCTCAGTGTTTTGATCTGTAAAATAGAGAGAATAACATTTAGGATGGCCCATATGGCACTGCTGATATTCCACAGCTTTTTATCTATAAAGATGGCAATTTCATGTGGTTTAAGTTAATAACAAACTCTAATATGTATGCTGAGGGGATTATAGAAATAATATGTGAAGAGCATCCTACCCACTTCCTGGAGTATATTCAAGCCTCAGTAATGTTTTCTCATATTCCCCTCAATTCTCCATGGATGCTGCTGACCTTTACATATAATCTGTTCTCAATTTTCTGTGTTCGTGAAGATAGCCTTGGGATGGGAAACCAAATACAGCAAGTGATAATCATACACTCTAAAGAGCTGAATTGGACCTCAAATAAATTGCTCCATCGTGCTATTTTTTCAGATGAGGAATCTGAACTTAGTCACTCACAGAGAATCCCCATCACCATTCTATGTTAGGATCATATTTTTTCTGCAATTTTTCTAATACAGCCAGTCCATCAGGATATCACAGAATGCCTCTCAACCCAAATTTTAAATGCCAAACATCTAAAAGGGTCTCTTCATGATCATTTTAAACTTTAAAATGGGATTTAACATCAGTGGCAATTTAGACTGACATGAATATACTAAACATTACAAACTGTAGTCATTTTGATCATCAAGAACATTTATTAAAACACTTACAGAAGAAAATCCTTAAAATAGACCCCAAAATACTGGAGTAGTTTACCATGCCCTCCTCCATGGGATCCTCCCAACCCAGGGATCGAACCCAGGTTCCCCATATTGCAGGTGGATTCTTTGCCATCTGAGCCACTAGGGAAGCCCAAAATATTAAATTAGCTCTAATTAAACAATGTGGATTTAATATAGCTTCCATGCTACTTCCTCTGAATTTCTTCCCCGTATGTCAACTAACTATTCATGTATCTTTAAGGCCTCTCAGGTTTACTTATTTCACTCAGACGTTAACACTACAACAGAATAGTTACAGGATTTTAAAAAGAATAAGCTACCTTAATTTTAGGTGTGCTGTTGGCTTACATACCGTCACAGTATATATATATATATATGCTATATCCAAAATAAGAATATCAGCTGCTGGAAATAGCGGAGTGTCATGACCATTTCAGTTAGGAAGTGTAGTGATTTGTTAGCTTGATTAAGACTCTAGGCTTTGATTCAGAAAAGTGTTGAATAGAGTTCAGTCACATCTAGATTCCAAGCTGGCAAAAAGCAAACATGTTAATAAATGGTCACAAATGGCTGATGGTCTTGGAAAAGTCTGGGAAGAAAAGAAGAAGATATTTTCTAGTTATGAAATGTAAGCATATCATAATCAATTTTCTTGCTTTTATACTGTCCATGACATTATTATATTACCTATGGAATTCAAATTGCAAGGCAATCTTTTTTTTTTCTGTGTTGTACTACTGTGCCAAGTGGGCCAACCACTCAGAAATATAAAACCTCAACTACAGCCCATCTTCAATAAAGAGAAAACAATTGGCTAGGTTTGCATTTGGTATAGTAGTGTTGCTATCCATAGACAAGTGGAAAAGTAAAATGGATGGAACATATTAAGAGGAAGAAAATAGAAAAGAAAAAATGGCCTGGAAGATGACTCAAGTTAACAAGCCACCAAAGAGTCAGAATCACAGAGCCTCTTTGTCATTTGTTTTCTCAAAGTGTAGTCAAAGGTTGCTTCTGAGTTAAGACCCTAAAGCAATCCTGGCAGTATTTTTCTCTGTACCAACGATGCTATGCTCACTCCCTAACCTTGCTGGATATTAGCTCTTTCTTTTTTTCTTCCTGATTACATCTACAAGAATGATGTAAAAACAATTGTATTGTGAATTTTGCTTTTCATACCCCAATCAAGCAAATGTAAAAGTGGCATATGGCACAAAAGCAAGCTGCAGATGGCTCAACAGCAGCCATGCACATCTGGCACATGGCTGTTGGATTTTGTATTTGCCAACTTGCCAGATGACTCTTTCTGGGAAGAAGCCCAATAAGAGAAATTCACTCATCTTCCTTCTACAGACTCAATGCTTCAGCCACTCTTCTCAACCTCATCAGTACAACCCCAAACAATCATGGATTCTCAACCCTTCTAAAAGAAAAAAAGAAAAAAAAATTCTGGAGCAGTATGATGGGAAAGAGTACCTAAGTTTTCTGATTTTACAACCTCTGTAACTATTTCAGTGCTTTATCTTTGGGAGCTGGTTAGATAGCCTATAAAATGGAAGAACATGTGGTGCAATGATTATGCAGTGGTAAGAATACATTGATAGAAATTCAGGAATACCAGTCTCCCTCCAGAAGTTTTCCTACTAGATATTAGAATCAAGCTGCCAAGATATTTTAAAGTTTACCCAATTTGACACCAGGGGTCCAACTGAAATATAATGTGAAGAAATCACTCTTTGTTACAAAAAATTATGCTATATGATAACTTGTATGTTCTAGGGAAAGAATGCATACTCTTTTTATGTATGAACAATCTGTAATTTCTCACATAATATACAGAGAGATTTAAGTTGTCATCACTACAGAATTATACAACCTTCCCTCAAGCTCAGTTCCCTCCCAATACAATACTTCACATGTACCTAAATTCTACTCCTCACCCAGGTCCCAGAATAGATACACCACCTACATTAACATGCTGCTGTCTGCACTCAGAGCTCTCAACTCGCCTGATCTTTGGAATTTCCCCACTTACGTTACCACAGACATGACTAAATCAGGGACTATATTGTTAAGTGCTATAACCTGAGCATCTAGCACATCTGTGTACTAGAGCACATGTGCTAAGTCGCTTCAGTCATGTGTGACTCTTTGCAACCCCATGGACTATAGCCTGCCAGGCTCTTATGTCCATGGGATTCTCCGGGTAAGAATACTGGAATGGGTTGCCATGCCCTCCTCCAGGGGTCTTCCTGACCCAGGGATCAGACTCATGTCTCTTATATCTCCTGCATTGGCAGGCAGGTTCTTTACCACTAGCACCACTTTGGAAGCCCCCAGTATGCAGCACATGGTACTGACCAAGTAAATCTGTGTTGAATGAGAAGGAATGATATCTCTGGTTTAGAGACCAGCTTCTCAGATTTAGGGGTAAATCTAATCCTGGAGAGGCAACTAGAGTAACTTTAAGTTGGGTCCATAAATTTTGATGAGACGGTATTACTGGACCTTAGGAAGATGTGAGAGTGGATCTTGCATTGCAGTGAATAGGACTCTGAAAGGATGGGTCACAAAGCCTCTGGGTACAAAGTGAATGCAATGATGATTCCATTTTAGGTTCATATTTGGGCTCTTCTGGTCTACAGAATAAAGCTTTTTTTCCATCATTATATATCTTTACTAGAGCACATAAGTATTTCTTCAGGATGATATTTTTGGATTTGGGACCTTGGGACCAGAATATGTAGGTTAAATTCACTTTGGGGAGGTCAGAGAAAAGTCTGAAACTGAATGCAAGTATCTTGTTAGTAACAGAAATCCTTCTGGCATTAGGAGTTAACTCAGGCCTATGCCTGTAGCTTGAATGCTGATCTTCTGTGTACCTGAGGAACCAAGAGAGACCACGGCACCTGGTCTCTCCTGTGGCCAGGAAGAAAGGTGTTGATGGTTTGGAGGAAGGAGGCTAAGGCACTGGGTCCCTTAGGTGAAATCAACAAGGAAACACTTTTAATGCTCCTAAATTTGCAACATTCTTATATAGTAGGTTATTGAAAGCACTAAACTAATGAAGGGCATATATTAAAACCACAATGGTATTTCAGTTTTTACCCTCCAAAAACATTGTTAAAGGCTTATTTAAAGATAATGCAGAGTTTGAATTGATTTTGAGGTGATCGAGAGCAACTTAATTAGGCAGCTGGGTATAAACCATCCAAACACCTCATCACAGGTTTCAGGGCCTTGGCCATCTGCCCTCCCAGCCTCCCCAGCCCCTTCTCATCCCAGAAGCATCCTTGTTCCCTGTGGTCTAGATGCTTCAATATTGATTCTAAATCTCTAAAACTCAAATGTACCAAACACTTTCTCATCTATTTGCTTTTATTTCTACCATTTCCTCCACTTGGAATTTTTTCCTAAAAGATCTTCCTGTGACATCTTCATCTCCTCATTCAGTCTCTGTTCAAACATCATCTGCTGAGAAAGGCCTTCCCTGAACACACTCTCTATAGAACAGTCTTCCCCACCCCACCAACCTTTGGTTCCTTCTCCTGATTATTCTTCATAGTACTTATCATTCAGCCAAATTATCTTCTCTGTTGATATATTTTTTTGTTTATCATAATATTATATACTAGAATAGAATTCCTCAAGGACAGAGAGTCAATAAACATCTGTTGAATAAATAAATGCATGAATAAACAAAATAAATCAAGCAGAACCTGTAGTTAGACTGATGCTGAACTTGAAACTATTGATAGAGGTTTCCATATCAGACAACTGCCAGCTCTTGTTATAGGATGGATGCCAAAGCTTGATGTGGGACCAAGTTAAAATGATTAGAATCAAAATAATAACTATTAATAAATATCAATTCACATATATAGAACATTGACCAGATACTGTGTTAAGCACTTTATATGCATTAACATTTAATTTGTAAATAACCCCATGAGATAGGTAACATGTTTATCTCTATTTTACAGGTAAAGAAACTGATAATTATAATGGCTAAGCTACTTGTTGAAGAACTTTTGGAAAGTAAAGGGCACAGAGATAGAGATAGAGTCTATAGATGTATTATTTAAAGCAGAAGAACAATGCTGCATCACATTGCTATATACATGCATCCCCTTTGCTTTTCTAGCAATTATTCCACTGAAGTATTTATGTAATTATCTCACAGGTTTGTTTTTTTTTTTTTTGCTTGCTTATCATTCCTTCTTTCCCTCATGTCACAGAGGACATGAAATATAGAATAAATCTTATTCGAACTCTCTACTTCTATCCTGGATTGTCATGACCTTGCTGACCCATGAGGGTTCCACAAGTCTCTCCTTACGGGTCCCTAAGTTCTTGCAACATGGACATTTCCTTTACTGTTTATTTTGGTTGTGTCTTGGCAATCATTCTTTCCTTGCCCATTACTCATATCTTCTGCTCTCTGCCACTGACTACTGAATTTCATAGGACATTCTAAGGAAATCTATAATCTCTTAAGGGCATAAAATTAGATTGTTCACACAATTTAGAAATTCCGATTTACTAGTGAATTTGCCTTCCATTTTAAGGATTCTAAGATTTCCATCAGAGTTAGAGCAGTTCAAATAGAATTTCCCAGGTAACTTCCAAGATTCTAATGTTCTGTTTTTATTCCTATACCTGGCATAAGCACAGACATTTAAATACCTAAATTCTATAGGAGATAAGCATGTTTGTGATTAAAGATTTGGAACTAACAGCTTCTTCTTTTCAGTGTATCCACAAAAACAACAGAATGATGAGCAAAGAAATAACTGGCACACCAATTATCTAAGCAGAGATAGGGATTATACTTAGTGGTAAGGGCAGCAATCTCAGATATGCAGTGATACCACTTTAATGGCAGAAAGTGAAGAACTTGATGAAGGTGAATGAGGAGCACGAAAAAGCTGGCTTAAAATACAACATTCAAAAAATGAAGATCATGGCATCCAGTCCCATCACCTCATGGTATATAGATGAGGAAAAAGTGGAAGAAGTGACAGATTTTATTTTCCTGGGCTCTGAGATCACTGGTGGATGGTAACTGTAACCATGAAATTAAAAGATGCTTGTACCTTGGAAGAATAATTATGACAAACCTCTACAGCATATTAAAAAGCAAAGACATTACTTTGCTGACAAAGGTCCATATAGTCAAAGCTATGGTTTTCCAGTTTTCCGGTTATATATAGATGTGAGAGTTGAATCATAAGGAAGGTCAAGTGCCAAAGAATTGATGTCTTTGAATTGTGGTGCCAGAGAAGACTTTTGAGAATTCCTTGGACTGCAAGGAGATCCAACCAGTCAATTCTAAAGGAAATCAACCCTAAATATTCTTTGGAAGGACTGCTGCTAAGGCTAAAGAGCCAAAATTTTGACCACCTGATGCAAAAAGACAACTCATTGGAAAAGGCCTTGATGCTACGAAAGATCAAAGGCAAAATGATAAGAGGGTGGCAGAGGATGAGATGGTTCTATAGCATCACTGACTCAATGGAAATGAATCTGAGCAAACTCTAGGAGATAGTGAAAGACAGGGAAGCCTGGTGTGCTGTAGTCCATGAGGTTGTGAAGAGTCAGACGTAACTTAGTTGGACAACAAAAAGAGCAACATTGGAAAACTGAGCTGAGATTGGTCAAAACTAGGCTAAGTTCCTAGGAATTATCAATCCTGGCCTTAAACAGGGTACCATGGGATATAGTTTTGCTTTAAAGGTTTACTTTCCAGTGCAGTTTTCTTTGTATGGCTATCATATCTTAATTTATACAACAAAAATATATCATTTATTAGGCAATACAGTTGAGACTCAGCTCAATGTTAGTGAGCTGGTTTAGCAATTGGACAATCAACATGATAGAAATTCAAGTAAATACTAGTTCCTGTCTATGTATTTTTTCTTATAATAGATAACTCTAAATGTGGCCCTGTCCTTTAATTTTTTATTCTTTCACATGGTTCCTTTCACTTATGTTTTCACATATGACTGATTAAATATAAAATGATGTGAAAATCAAAGTTAAATAATCATCAAAGGAAAAACAAAAACAGTCCACATCAATAGGATTTTGAAAGGAGAGGGTTTAGTGGTAATTGAGACAAGTATTTGAGAACTGCTTTTGCAATCAATACCTCTGGAGAAACATCTATGTTCTAATCAGATTGTATCTTAATAGGAAATACCATACACGAAATACCCATGTGTAAGAAGGTCTAAGGTCATGGCTCTGGAATTAATCCCATACTAAATCCACACATCAAACTCCATGAACTTTAACTGAAGTTGAGAAAGACAATTTCAGGACCCAGCTGTAGGTGGATAATTTACGAGGTAGTGTGAAATAAAGAACTCTCTATACCTGAGCAATACAAAGGGCTAAATTTACTGTCGTCAATTACTTCTATACAACAGCAGGGTCAGCCTCTGCCCCCAATTACTCATGTGCAGAAACAGAGCTGGTAGCAAGGAAATCAACAGATCCTCAGAGGTTGTAAAAGAGGCCTGGAAGTGGATTGAGCAGGTAACACTGGTCTCTTCACCCTCTGCCTGGGCACCAGGCAAGAAAGCTGTGTGACCCTAAGAAACTCACAATAAGACTTCCTGAAATTCTCATTCTTAAAGAATGCCTTTGGTTTGATTCTCCTTATGGTATGTGTAAGGATACAAATGAAGGAGGAGCTGGAGCTTAAATGGAGTTTTTCACGTCTCGTTTTTTCTCCACCATTGACTAAAGCAGGCCAGGAGTGCTATCTAGATACCAAAAAGCTACTGAATGAAAATATTTTATGCAGAGGAAAAATATTTCACACCTCTGTAGGATTTAGCCTCTGCCTACACATGGTACATACCAATTCTATCAAAATGAGTAAGGCAAAACACAGCTGCAGACCTACCAAAGATCAGGTCCAGTCTTCTCTCCATCCCCACGACTTATTTCCTATCTGCATGTTAGGCGTATGGGCCTGGACAAGGAGATATTGGTCACATTTTCTAATCTCTAGGTCAGTTATTTCCAACAGTGCTCCAATATCTAGGGTACCACCTACCCCTTTATTCAACAAGAGAATCTCTGAACTTATTCAGTTCAGTTCAGTCGTTCAGTCGTGTCCACCTCTTTGCAACCCCATGAATCGCAGCATGCCAGGCCTCCCTGTCCATCACCAACTCCCAGAGTTCACTCAAACTCACGTCCATCGAGTCAGTGATACCATCCAGCCATCTCATCCTCTGTCGTCCTCTTTTCCTCCTGCCCCAAATCCCTCCCAGCATCAGAGTCTTTTCCAATGAGTCAACTCTTTGCATGAGGTGGCCAAAGTAATGGATTTTCAGCTTTAGCATCATTCCTTCCAAAGAAATCCCAGGGCTTATCTCCTTGAGAATGCACTGGTTGGATCTCCTTGCAGTCCAAGACACTCTCAAGAGTCTTCTCCAACACCACAGTTCAAAAGCATCAATTTTTCAGCGCTCAGCTTTCTTCACAGTCCAACTCTCCAACATCCATACATGACCACTGGAAAAACCATATCCCTGACCAGACAGACCTTTGTTGAGTTATATAAATGGGATACTAGGCAAGTTTTTTGGGCTTCTCTGGTAGCTGAACTGGTAAATAATCCACCTGCAATGCAGGAGACACCAGTTCAATTCTTGGGTCAGGAAGATCCCTTGGAAAAGGGATAGGCTACCCACTCCAGTATTCCTGGACTTCCCTGGGGGCTCAGATAGTAAAGAATCTGCCTGAAATGCTGGAGACCTGGGTTCAGTCCCTGGGTTGAGAAGAAAGAGATGAACACAATGCAGCTCTAAGGAGACCATGAGGCCAGATTGTAAGGAAGTACAGCTTTTAGTAAGTGGAATTACACACTGAACTTGAATGGAAGCACTCTTTGAGAGGGACTTGTTTCTATCTGCCTCTGCAGAACCCTCTCCATTCACTCCCATTTAAGATGGAGTTGAGGAAGTTAAGGAGGAAGATGGAGTAATAATACCTTTTAATGAGGAAGACATGGGACTAGAGTGGTGTTAAGGCAGGAGACACATATGGGGTACTTCTACCAGTGGGAGATGAAGTCCCTTTTTTGGTCTTTCCCAAATTTCTCTTCCTGTTTTTAGAGTAGAAAATAAAGGCAAAACCATATATGTATCTAGTGGAAGGAGATACCCTTTTTCTACTTTTAGTCTGGTCCCTTTACAGAATGAAGGTAAAAATGTTCTTGAGGCTCACTTGTAGTTTAGACCAGCTTTACTGGAGTAAAAGATAAGATAAAGGTTGGAGTTCAATGCTCTAGCTAGTGATCATGTTTATATACATTGCTTGGTGTCTTCTGAGGATATATTGCAAGGATGGCACAGCTATGATAAATTCAAGATTTAGATTGAAGTTTCATGACCCGAGAGATCTTCCTTTAGAAGAAACATGAATAATAGAGTGGTTTAAGGGGCAGAGATCAGGTGTTTACAGAAATGAGTTACACCCTTTTAAAATGCTCACAATGGGTAGAGTTCTCTCCAGAGGACTAACTTGAAAGAACAGTCACCAAGCAGGCATAAATTTTCTGAAAAGATAGATGTCTGAATACTTTTTCTTGTCTTCAGCAATTTCTTCTGCACCCAGTGAGAGATTTAAATTCATCTGGCTATACAGCAAAGATAAAAAGGCCTGGAAATCTCCAAGGACTGAAGAGTATAGTCAACATCTACTATATCCAAAGTTGAGGGTGGGCTTTGGCGACACTAATGCAGGAACAGTGGGACCTGGCCAGTATCACCTGTCTTAGTCTGCTCAGCTGTCATAACAAAATACCATAGACTAGGAGATTTAAACAATAGAAAATATTTCTCACTGTTATGGAGGCTGGAAGTTAAGATTAATATGCCAGCAAGGTTGGGTGTAAGTGAGAGTTTGCATCCTTGCTTGCAGACAGCCACCTTATTATGATGTCCTCACATGGCAGAGATGGGAAGCCAGGGGAGAGAGAAAGCAAGACAGAGAGAGATTGCTCTCTGGTGTCTCTTTTTATAAGAAGACTAATCCCATCATGAGGACTCCACCCTCATGAAAATAAAAGTGAAGTTGCTCAGTCCTGTCCGACTCTTTGCGATCCTGTGGACTGTAATCTACCAGGCTTCTCTGTCCATGAGATTTTCCAGGCAACAGTACTGGAGTGGGTTGCCATTTCCTTCTCCAGGGGATCTTCCTGACCCAGGGATCGAACCCAGTTCTCCTGCATTGCAGGCAGACGCTTTATCTTCTGAGCCACCAGGAAGCCTCTTATAACCTCATCTAAAAACCTAATAATTTCCCAAAGACCTCATCTCCAAATGCCATCACATTGGGAGTTAGGGCTTCAGTTATGTGAATCTGAGAGAGACAATTCAGTCCACAACGTAGAGTTTCTAAATACTTAAACGCTATTGTTCTGTATCTATAAACATACAAAATACCAAAATTATCATGATGAAGCACTAAGAAGGAAGAGGATTAAGAAGCCCTCAAGAACAGGACTAAACCTTTAAGAGATGCAGCGTGATTTAGTGAAATAAATATGGGCACTTGGAACCCAACAGATTTGTCCTGAAATTGTACTCCAGCACTTGCTATCTCTGTGACAGGAGAGCTCTGGACAAGAGTAATACTAATTCCTTCCTAACAGAAGTGCTGTGAAGATTAGTGAAATAATGTAAAAAACATCTTATACCACAGCTGATACTTAGTAACTACTCATAAATATTAATATATCCTTTTGCCTTTTATCATTGGGGATGTTTTGAGCACAAATAATAGTAGCTTTGTTGGTAAACACAATTGTCTCCTAAAATTAAGAAGTCTGGAAGTACAAAGATCTAATCCTGACACAGTAGCTCAATAATGCCCTCAAGGACTGTTTAAATTTTTTCTCCATCATCTTTTTGTGTATTGTTTTTATTGTTTTATCAAATAAGAACATCATCAATTGATCATCAAAAGAATCATGTACATGCTTGTACACAGATGGCTTGTTATACATGGGTGTCACTTCATGGTCATCAGGTGGCCAGTGCAGCCCCAAGCATCATACCTACATTCCATACAGGAAGGAAAAGTTCCGAAGTACCTATTTATCAGCAAAGCAAAGGTTTCTCAGCTGCTTTTCAGCGAATTCCCTCTTAACGCTCCATTGGCCAGGTCAACCAGTTATCCTACCTGGAAGGGAAGCTGGAAAAGAGTATGTGGCTGTCCAACTTCTATACTGCACATAGTAGGAGAGAATAAAATTAGGTTATTCACCCATGGCAGTCAGAATTCTAAGACAGTCCCCCAGACTCTCAGCCTCCCGTGTGGACATACCTCTCAGTTACACAATCAAACTCTAGTGTAAGTACTGCTATGAAGGGATTTTTGCAGATGTGATTAAGGACCCAAATCAGCTGACTTAAAGGAAGATAATCTGGATGGTTTTAACTTGATCATATAGCCCTTAAATACCAGGTCTAAATGTCAGAAACTGAGAAGTCAAGGAGAGATCAAGACAATTTTCTTGGCTGGATGATGGAGGAGGACACTAGGCAAGGAAGGAGGTAACCTCAGGAGATTAGAGCAACCCCAGCTGACAGGTGAGGAAATGGGGAGTTCAGGCTATCGCCTCAAGGAACTGAGTTCTGTCAAGAGTTGAGCTGGGGCCACTCTTCGTTGTGGTACACAGCTTCTCATTGCAGGGGCTTCTCTCATTGCCCAGCACAGGCTCTAGATGCATGGGCTTCAGTCGTTGCAATACGGGGGCTCAGTAGTTGTGGCCTGTGGACGTTAGGGCATGTAGGCATCAGTAGTTGCTGCACAGAGGCTCAGTAATTGTAGCGCATGGGCTTAGTTGCTCCAAGGCACGTGGAATCTTCCCAGACCAGGGATTGAACCTGTGTTCCCTGCGTTGGTGGATTCTTACCCAATGAGCCACCAGGGAAGCCCTCAGCTGATGTCTTGATTTCAGCCTGTGAGACCCTGATCACAGCTACCCTGAGCCAGAATGCTAACCTACAGACATCTGAGCTAATAAATGGATATTATTGCAAAGCCACTGAGTTTCTGGTAATTTGTTACACAGTATTAGAAAACAAATACACCATCCAGCACTGCCCACCACATCCTTGATTTTACTATTAAAGTATTCTTATAAAATGTATAGCAAGTCATATTTACATAGAGTAATTTAGGAAAATAGTGCATAGTGAGGAGGTGAGAAATACTTTGATTTCTACTGAATCAAGTGGAAATGATTAATTTCTGTAGAATCAGATGATCTATTGAAGTCAGCATAATGAAAAGAGGCAGGAGCAAAGAGAGCTTTGACTGAAGTCTCTAGACAGGAATAATTGGAGCTTTAAACTTAAAGTTCCAGGAAAATTAGATAATTAGTAAATTAAATTTTCTTAAAACAAGGAAGTTTTAAAACTTAATCCAAAGAATAACAAAATTAGCATTATTTTATAAAGCAATGACACTATCACTTGTTCCAAAGTTAAAGAAACTTGGACATTAAACTAAGATATGAAATTGTTTGTATTTGATTTTACTAAAATGGTAAAAAAAAGGCCTACTCTATGTATCTTAAGAGGCACTACCATGAATTAAATTTACTTAGATTCTGAATAAAATAGTTTCAAAAGTCACAACTGATTACCCAACAAATACACATTTAATCTAAATACATAAGGGTTTCCCTTGTGGCTCAGCTGGTAAAGAATCTGCTTGCAATGCGGGAGACCTGGGTTCAATCCCTGAGTTGGGAAGATCCCCTGGAGAAGGAAAAGGCTACCCACTCCAGTATTCTGGCCTGGAGAATTCCATGGACTGTATAGTCCATGGGGTTGCAAAGAGTCAGACATGACTGGGCAAATTTCACTTTAACTTTTCACTAAATGCATATAACATCACTTTCCCAATATTCAATTTATGTGAATTAAAATATTGAGTGAAACGCCACCAAGATAAACTTGTAGTATCCATATCTATGTCAGATAAGGATAGATATGGGAGCCATGGGAGCCTCTGACACTTATTCAGAAATGGAGAACTACTTGATTTGAAAGGGTCAACTTACTACCTGGTCAACCATACTACCTGGGATAGGTGAAAACTTACCAAACCTTCCCCTTCGCTGGAAAAAAGAAAATTAGCCAGAAGCACCCATGATCCAAACCCTGGCATCTTACAGAAGACATGGTCATTTGTCAGACTGACATCAGGATACTTTAAGGAATGTGAACCCTAAATATCATTCAGCACATTAGGATTCTGGAAGAGAAGAGTAAAAATCACCCTGTCACTTGGTGGAACTGAAGGCTAGAAAAATTAAACTTCCTCTTGATTAATGTGAGTACCTTCAGCTTCCGCTCCGTCACCTACTTGGATGGAATCTGGGTTTACGTCGTGGGCAGGAAGAAGCAGTTAAAGCAAGCATCAAGGCAAAAACAGAACCAGCTTTTAAAGAAAGATTGCTTTAACTCTTCAAAGAACCTCCCCTTTCACATACATCATGTCTCTTCTGGTGGCTGGCTCAGATCAACGAGTATAATTAGACTGAATCTCTGGTGGCAGGGCAGGTGGCAGCTGAATGGCTAGAAAATTACACACTTTGCTTCTAGGCTGCCAGAAGCTCCCGTTTTCCTGTTTCTGATTTTGTTCTTAAAAAGAAAAAAAAAAAAAACTTTTTTCAAAGAACAAATTTAAAGAGAGCTACATTCACAATCATTATAAAATAGCTAATTTCATGGGAAGACAGTCCATAAACATAAAATCTTCTTGAAAATGATCAGTAAGTTAATAAAAAGTAATATTAATACTAATCAGACAGGGTAAGGATAAAAGGAGCAATAGCAATTATACACAACTACTTTAAGTTCATATAAAAATCTAACTGAACTTATTCCTTGTAGAGGCTGAAGGTAAGATCTTGATCCTTATACTCTTAAATAAGCTTGTTTATTTTCATCTTAGAGTTCTACAAGAAATAGCTAAAATTATGAATCCTTTCCACACGACAAATGTATATGCACATATGGTATAGTATCAGGACCTATAAGTTCGACAAATATTTTCAATTAGAAATTGAATGGTTTCAAACCTTTTCAATTAGAATTCTATTCATGACAGATAGAAGAGTAGAAAATGGCAACCCACTCCAGTATTCTTACCTGGAAATTCCACGGACAGAAGAACCTGGCAGGTATAGTCCATGAGGTCGCAAAGAGTCAGACACAACTGAGCGACTGAGCATGCACACACAATAGATTAACAGATTTTAAAAATCAAAAAGCATGAGAAAGATTTTTGAATATGACAGAACAACACTTTCTTTTAAGTTAAGAACATCTCAAACTAGACAAATGTCCAAATATGACATTTTCTCAGAAGTGACTACGTTCTCAGAAGTAGTATCTAAGATTGATAAAGGTGTGCTAAGAGATAAATTAAGGAAGGACTTCTTTCAAAGTAAGCTTTAATCTTAAAAGGAGACTTACAGAGGCCAGCAAATTACTTAAGAAAAGGAATAGTGGGAAAAGTGTTAGACAAGGCTTTACTAGAAGGAGCAAGAAAAAGGAGGGGATGGTTATTTGGCTGGAGGCAAGGGAAAGGACAGAGCATATATAAAGATATACAAAAGGACACTGAAAGAATGCTCTGAAACCAGGAAAGGAATCTTCTGCAAAGAGCAACAGATGGACATGTGAAAACTATAAAGGGTGAAGATCCTATTCAAAGTGATGTCAAAAGAAAAAAGCAAAGGAGTTAGAAGAAATAAAGTTGATGGGAAAGAATGTTTATTATGTGACTAAAGAAACACAAGGCAAGAAATTAAAAATAAATGACAAAGTTTAGAAATAACAAAAAGAAATGAGTGTCAGAGGTCTGATGGATTAATCAGATGGATTAATGATGGATTAATAGCTAGAATGACAATTTTTACAGCTAAAGTCATTATACTGTTTGACTTATATTTGCAAGTCTGTAGTCCAAACATGACCCAGGAGTTGTGGGGCAAGAGGTGGAGAGAAACTTTCCTGGTTTTTCTCACTTGGTTGGAAGGCTTACCTTTCAACAGGACACTTGTGGAGATTTCTAGAATATCTGCTTTGCGTAGATAGTCCCTATATCTATTATATATCCTTTGGTGTCTAAATTCATTCCCAAACAAGAATCCATGACCACACCAAGGGAAGGATTCTTGGCCTCTCTGAACCTCTTTACTTCTGTATCTAACTGGCTGTCTCTGGTTGGAATCAGCTTCAGTGATCTATGATTTCTCCCAACTCCATGTCTCCAGCTCTGTCTCTCTCTCAATTTCTAGCTCTATTCTTACAACTGCTTCCATTAGCCTATAGGAAGAGGTCAAGATCCTTCATCAGCATGGAAAAGATCCTTTAGAATCACCTGTTGATCTCTCTTCTCTCATCACCTTTATCTCCTGTTGTGCATCCCACTTACGGCCAAACTCAACTCCCCCAAACACATGAGCAGTGTGCTCCATCAGTCTTACTGTCAGACAGGAAAATTCTACTTGCTTTTTACAAACCTCAAATATGACTTCTCAGAAGCCTTTGCCCTCCTTCCATGATAGCTGAAAATCCACCTCTTCCATGATACTCTGAGTGCCAAGACAAATATGATGACATGCTCACATCTGCTTCTAATACAGTGCCTGGTATATCTCATAAATTAGTAAAATGCTGCAGCTCAAATTGCTGCTTTAACCTCTAGTTTTCCTTAAGTACATTATTTTACCCAATGTACAAAGTACACTTAGGCCTCCAGGATGTTAGAATATAATATTAATAGGAAAGGATATTTGCCAGGTGCTTAGAAGTAGACATGAGACAGATTGGAAGCACATATAAGGAGATCCAACCAGTCTATTCTCAAGGAGATCAGCCCTGGGATTTCTTTGGAGGGAATGATGCTGAAGCTGAAACTCCAGTACTTTGGCCACCTCATGCGAAGAGCTGACTCATTGGAAAAGACTCTGATGCTGGGAGGATTGGGGGCAGGAGGAGAAGGGGACGACGGAGGATGAGATGGCTGGATGGCATCACTGACTCGATGGACATGAGTCTGAGTGAACTCCGGGAGTTTGTGATGGACAGGGAGGCCTGGCGTGCTGCGATTCATGGGGTCGCAAAGAGTCGGACATGACTGAGTGACTGAACTGAACTGATATTATTTTCAGAGCAAAAATAAAAATAATAATCTTGATATAGCATGGCATGCATTTAAAAAATACAAATCTGTATGTGATCAAATGGATGGTTATCAAAGTCATCTAAGAACACAGAGGAAAAGAAGGGTAGTTGGGACTTTCCTCCAATAATTAAACTAAGAAAGCAAATACAGAAGATATAAAAACAGTCTTTGGCTAGCAGACAGTAAAAAATCTGCCTGCAATGCAGGAGACCTGGGTTTGATCCCTGGGTCAGGAAGATCCTCTGCAGAGGGGAATGGCAATCCACTCCAGTATTCTTGCTTGGAGAATCCCATAGACAGAGAAGCCTGGAGGGCTACAGTTTGTAGGGTGGCAAAAGGTTGGATACGACTGAGGGACTGACACTTCCTTACTTACTCATCTGGCCAGCAAGAATTGAGCATAACCTAATCAACATTATCGATATAACTGAGCTTAGAAAATGCCATTCAAGGTTAAGACAGCTATAAGAGCACAAAAAGATTGTCACAGAGGTAAACATCCACAATGATAATACAAACACTTACCAAGAGACAAAAATACCTTTCCAGGCAGGCATAAACATAGATCTGATCTGGATAGAGTATTTCTGTTATATAGTTGGACACTATTAGCTTCCAAAGATGGTTGCTGTTACACATCAAGCCCATTTAACTCATACCCCTTGCTCTAATTATACCATCACTAATCCCAAGTTGTTTGTCTATAGAGAGAGAGGGGCTAGTCAGGCCCAGAGATATACCCGATTTTTTGAATAGTTATATACTCATTTTAAAGTAATATAGCTGTATTCTTGCTTTATATACTGGTCTTTTGTGAGGTCTGTTTACATGATTCAACATGCCAGCTTCTTAGCACTTTGGAATACAGATATGAGACTGGATTTCTAACTTTACAAGGCTGAGTGCCAGATTCACTAGTCATATCTAAGACACACCCTTTACAATCATATGCTTTCTCCCAACACAAATTACCCCATAAAAAAGAGGGAAAAATTGAACAACTGGTAGCAGTCTTAAGAAAACAACCTCCCAGAAAATGGCAGTAATTGGGATGTACTATGTGCTTAGTCTCTCAGTTGTGTCCAACTCTCTGTGACCCGATGGACTGTAGCTCTCCAGGCTCCTCTGTCCATGGGGATTCTCCAGGCAAGAATACTGGAATGGGTTGCCATGTCCTCCAGGGGATCTTCCCAACCCAGGAATCGAACCCAGGTCTCCTATACTGCAGGTGGATTCTTTACCATCTGAGCCACTAGGGAAGCCCAGTAATTAGAATAAGTTAAAGCAAAAAACCTTTAGACAATGGTCAAAATATCCATCTAAAATAAAGCACAAGAATGAGGGAATAAACTATACCTCTAGTTCCTGAAGTATGATTTCAAGGGAGAAAAAGAAACAAAGTCAATGAGGAACACCAGAAGGATAAGTAAAGAGATTATACACTTAGAACTGGTAATAAGGACATGATTTTAATGGACCAGAAACTAGACTGCTGAGAATCTAAGAGAAGGCAAGAGAAAGAAAAGGCGATATATAAATCTTGTAATTCACAAGGAAAAGGAACGCAGTAAGATTCAGATCAGATCAGTCGCTCAGTCATGTCCGACTCTTTGCGACCCCATGAATCGTAGCACGCCAGGCCTCCCTGTCCATCACCAACTCCTGGAATTCACTCAGACTCATGTCCATCGAGTCAGTGATGCCATCCAGCCATCTCATCCTCTGTCATCCCCTTCTCCTCCTGCCCCCAATCCCTCCCAGCATCAGAGTCTTTTCCAATGAGTCAAGTCTTCGCATGAGGTGGCCAAAGGACTGGAGTTTCAGCTTTAGTATCATTCCTTCCAAAGAAATCCCAGGGCTGATCTCCTTCAGAATAGACTGGTTGGATCTCCTTGCAGTCCAAGGGACTCTCAAGAGTCTTCTCCAACACCACAGTTCAAAAGCATCAATTCTTTGGCGCTCAGCCTTCTTCACAGTCCAACTCTCACATCCATACATGACCACAGGAAAAACCATAGCCTTGACTAGACGAACCTTTGTTGGCAAAGTAATGTCTCTGCTTTTGAATATGCTATCTAGGGTGGTCATAACTTTCCTTCCAAGGAGTAAGCGTCTTTTAATTTCATGGCTGCAGTCACCATCTGTAGTGATTTTGGAGCCCAGAAAAATAAAGTCTGACACTGTTTCCACTGTTTCCCCATCTATTTCCCATGAAGTGATGGGACCTGATGACATGATCTTCGTTTTCTGAATGTTGAGCTTTAAGCCAACTTTTTCACTCTCCACTTTCACTTTCATCAAGAGGCTTTTGAGTTCCTCTTCACTTTCTGCCGTAAGGGTGGTGTCATCTGCATATCTGAGGTTATTGATATTTCTCCCGGCAATCTTGATTCCAGCTGGTGTTTCTTCCAGTCCAGCATTTCTCATGATGTACTCTGCCTGTAAGTTAAATAAACAGGGTGACAATATACAGCCTTGATGTCCATATAAATCCAAGAGCCTATATAAATCTGGGATTTTGCTCTCAGATCAACAGCAAACCATTTTGGTCATGTGGCTGCAGGCATAATAGTCAGTAGATTTCAGAAAGGCAGTAGACCAAAAAAGAAGATGGTGGTCAATGCTAAGTATATAACATAAGAACTGAAGTGGCTTTGACATCCTGGCTTCTCATACCAAACCAACCCCATGAGGAAAAGATAAAAGTTTAGATGACAATAGAGAGGATGCTACATCCATTGTGAATAGCAACATCAGGTTCCTGCTACTTTCCTGAAACAAAATCAAGACTGTTGTGGCCTGTTTTGAGCTCAAGTACAGATTTTGCCACCAATTTATGGGCAATTCAAGGGAAATTCTCAAACCAAATTTTAAAAAGTTAAGAAGCATTTTTTTTTTGTACTGCAAATACTTGTGGATTCCTCTTATGTAGAGGGATAACATTTATTGCTTTTGAAATGAAAATTTGAAGAGTAAGAGGATCAGTAACACAGTTGGCCAAGATAATCTAAGCTACTGATGTTGATCAGGATTTATCTAGTCTTTAGTGCTTAGAATGCTTTATATGATAATTTAAATATAGAACTGGGATAAACCCAAGCAGTTATTTGTTCTCTGAAATGGTCTCCTAAGGCAAGTAGTTCAAGTTCAGTGATTTAACACTTCTAAAGTTAAAGTGAAAATTATTTCCAGGGCTATTGAGAAAGTAATCCTTCATTCGCCCAGGACCAGGCTGCCAAATGGGTCTTTTCCATCTTTTATTTCTTCATGTACAGTAAAATTCTGAGACCTTTCAGCTCTTATGGGATTAGACAAACATGAACAGCAAGTTTTCTAAAGGTTTATGAAACTCCCCTTAAAGCAAGGCTCTATGTTGTGACACATTTCAGCAGTTCGAGCAAAGCTCAAGCTTTGGAGCAAATTGTGTGATGTTGAACAGGGTCAGTGCTTTTATTTAGTTCTGCAGGAAGCTAAAGTAATGAGAAGAGAATGAAACACACTACAAATTTAAATTATAATTATCTAAATTTTTGCAAATTTTGATAAATTGCTCACCCAATATTAAAAGTATGTATAAAAAATTGGAAACAATATTCCCAAGCATATTTTATCTACTTAACCATTTTTTTCCTGCAGATCATGGACCACTTTTAGACTTTCATGGCTCACTCTCTAGTAAAAACCACAAACACACATACACATAGACATACAAAGATACATATATAGAAACTGACACAATTCTTGATAATACAATGAATTATCCAGACAAATATGTCATAGATCTGCATGCAGAACTCTGTCTTGCATATTACCCAGCTTTTACCTAGATTTTTTAAATTGAAGTATAAGTGACTTACAATATTATATTAGTTTCAGGTGTATAACACAGTGATTTGATATTTTTGTACATTACAGAATGATCACACAAATAAGTCTAGTTACCATGTCCCCATACAAAGTTTTTACAATATTATTGGATATATTTCCTATGATTTCACCTCTTTAATCTTAGATATTAATATTTCCTAGCACTTGCCTCTCTGGAATTTAATCCTCGGCATGTAGCTCAGCCCCATGGTACTCCCAGAAGATAATGAATCCTTTCTCCAGGGGATTTTCTGAGAGTCGTCGTGCCTCTTCACTTTAGTCTTCTCTCACCCAAACTAGGGCTTCCCTGATTGTTCAGGTGGTAAAGAATCCACCTGCAATGCACGAGACCCGTTTGATTCCTGGATCGGGAGGATCCCCTGGAGAAGGGATAGACTACCCACTCCAGTATTGTTGGGCTTCCCCTGTGGCTCAGCTGGTAAAGAATCTGGCCACAATACAGGAGACCTGGGTTTGATCCCTGGCTTGGGAAGATCCTCCAGAGAAGAGAAAGGCTGCCCACTCCAGTATTCTGGCCTGGAGAATTCCATGGACAATATAGTCCATGGGGTCACAAAGAATTGGACAGGACTTTCACTTTCACCCAAACGAATATGTGTCAGTTCCTTACTTCAGTTTATCTATACCCAGCATGGAACCCAAGGTCCTTATCCACTCAGATCTCTCTCTTTTTAATCAAAGTTCAAATTAGCATTTTTTGAAAGTCGTGTCACTTTTTCAAATGAACTTCTAGTAAGCCATGTCTCTCCTGTGCTATGCATGGGCAGCAGATCAAAATCACAGAATGTTAAAGGCAGAAGGTATCTCAAGAACTGCCCAGTCCATACTACTTCTTCAACACATGAAGAAACTGAGATTTGTTGAGTGATCACCCAAAGTTTTCAGCAAGTTCATAAGAGAATCAGACAGGCATCCTGTGCTTGCTCCCTTGTACTCTAACATCTTCTGCTGCCACGTGTGTAGTTTCAGGTCTCTAATCTTCAGAACTTTGCTCTTGTAAAACTGGCACTCTATACTCATTAAACAATTTCTTAATTTGCCCTCTCTCCAGCCCCTGGTAACCCCCATTCTGTTTCATTTTCATGACTTTGACCATTCTAGACACCTCATAAGAAAGCCATTTTCAGTGATCAATGCAAATAAAGAGAGGAAAACAACAGAATGGGAAAGACTAGAGATCTCTTAAAGAAAATCAGAGATAGCAAAGGAACATTTCATGCAAAGATAGGCTCAATAAAGAACAGAAATGGTATGGACCTAACAGAAGCAGAAGATATTAAGAAGAGATGGCAAGAATACACAGAACTGTACAAAAAAGATCTTCATGACCCAGATAATCACGATGGTGTGATCACTGACCTAGAGCCAGACATCCTGGAATGTGAAGTCAAGTGGGCCTTAGAAAGCATCACTATGAACAAAGCTAGTGGAGGTGATAGAATTCCAGTTAAGCTATTTCAAATCCTGAAAGATGATGCTGTGAAAGTGCTGCACTCAATATGCCAGCAAATTTGGGAAACTCAGCAGTGGCCACAGGACTGGGAAAGGTCAGTTTTCATTCCAATCCCAAAGAAAGGCAATGCCAAAGAATGCTCAAACTACCACACAATTGCACTCATCTCACACGCTAGTAAAGTCATGCTCAAAATTCTCCAAGCCAGGCTTCAGCAATATGTGAACCGTGAACTTCCTGATGTTCAAGCTGGTTTTAGAAAAGGCAGAGGAACCGGAGATCAAATTGCCAACATCCGCTGGATCATAGAAAAAGCAAGAGTGTTCCAGAAAAACATCTATTTCTGCTTTATTGACTATGCCAAAGCCTTTGACTGTGTGGATCACAATAAACTGTGGAAAATTCTGAAAGAGATGGGAATACCAAACCATCTGATCTTCCTCTTGAGAAATTTGTATGCAGGTCAGGAAGCAACAGCTAGAACTGGACATGGGACAACAGACTGGTTCCAAATAGGAAAAGGAGTACGTCAAGGCTGTATATTGTCACCCTGTTTATTTAACTTATACGCAGAGTACATCATGAGAAACGCTGGACTGGAAGAAACACAAGCCAGAATCAAGATTGCTGGGAGAAATATCAATAACCTCAGATATGCAGATGACACCACCCTTATGGCAGAAAGTGAAGAGGAACTCAAAAGTGTCTTGATGAAAGTGAAAGTGGAGAGTGAAAAAGTTGGCTTAAAGCTCAACATTCAGAAAATGAAGATCATGGCATCTGGTCCCACCACTTCATGGGAAATAGATGGGGAAACAGTGTCAGACTTTATTTTTCTGGGCTCCAAAATCACTACAGATGGTGACTGCAGCCATGAAATTAAAAGACGCTTACTCCTTGGAAGGAAAGTTATGACCAACCTAGATAGCATATTCAAAAGCAGAGACATTACTTTGCCAACAAATGTTCGTCTAGTGAAGGCTATGGTTTTTCCTGTGGTCATGTATGGATGTGAGAGTTGGACTGTGAACAAGGCTGAGCACTGAAGAATTGATGCTTTTGAACTGTGGTGTTGGAGAAGACTCTTGAGAGTCCCTTGGACTGCAAGGAGATCCAACCAGTCCATTCTGAAGGAGATCAGCCCTGGGATTTCTTTGGAAGGAATGATGCTAAAGCTGAAACTCCAGTCCTTTGGCCACCTCATGCGAAGAGTTGACTCATTGGAAAAGACTCTGATGCTGGGAGGGATTGGGGGCAAGAGGAGAAGGGGACGACAGAGCATGAGATTGCTGGATGGCATCACTGACTTGATGGACATTGAGTCTGAGTGAACTCCGGGAGTTGGTGATGGACAGGGAGGTCTGGCGTGCTGCGATTCATGGGGTCACAAAGAGTCGGACACGACTGAGTGACTGATCTGATCTGAGACACCTCATATAAGTGGAACCAGACAGTATTTGTCCTTTGGGGACTGCTTATTTCACCTAGAGTAATGTCCTCAAAGTTCATCCACGGTGTAATATGTATCAGAATGCCCTTCCTTTTTAAGGTTGAATAATATTCAATTGTATGGACATCTTACACTTTGTTTATCCATTCATCTGCTGATGAATACTGGGTTGCTTCCACCTCTGGCTATTGTGAATAATGCTGTTATGAATATGGGTGTGCTCAAATGAAATAATTTAAACTGTTTTTCTTAGCATCTATAAATGATAACTATATTAAAGTTAACAAAACTAGAAGCCAATAAATCAAACATTATGCTCTTGGCAATAGACTAATAAAAGTTTCCATATAAAGTAAAAATAGTCAATTTAACAACCAAGTTCAAAATGAAAAAGCCTGTACTTGCCAAATACATAATTAGAAGAAACTCTTAGAAAAAGAAAATAATATGCTTTAGTTTTACATATATTATATATGTAAAGTCTCTAAATTTTACTAAATTCATTGAATAATTAAAAGCTGAAAGCAGATATAAAGCCATCGCTTTAAAATTATTCAGTGTAATAAAAGAAGATATTTCCTTACTGATGACTACAACTAAACTCCTTCAAAATAATTATCCTTTGTTATTAAGAAAATACCTTGGGATACATTCTGCAGGGTTTTTGGACAACAGCAGCTAAAGACTGTTTTTAAAACTATACACACAGAATAAGAGAAATGACTTAAACATATGGCTAGTTCTGCAGCTAACTTACCAGATGGTTAATACTAAGCTTGAAAAACTAAAATGGAATTTCTTAACATCTTAATACACCACGTGATCTTACTTACCTGTTTAATGACAGTTATACCTTTCTATGATGTAGATTGTTTACATCTTGGCTGTATGAGACAAGATTATAAAGAATACTTGTTAAATATAAAAAAAGGAAATGAAATAACCATAACAATTTACCTCAGGAATAGTAACACTGATTTACTCATACAGTCTTTAAAAAAAAGTATAGTAAAACTGATCACCTTATTAGCAGTTCGACTAAATCACGTTCCTCACATTCAACACATATAAATCTTACTCTAATTCAAGAAGTCTCTGACATTAGTTTTAAGTGTTCTAGTTCTTTCAAACCCAAGTATATGATAGAATTCTATGCCTCTAAAAATAATACAGTGTTTACAAGGACAACCCCCTCCCCAAGCCATGTTCCTGGGTTACTAGAAACACACCTGGTTGGATTGGAATATGGCCTTAGAGAGGAAATGTTTAAATCTTAACTACCTAATAGTCTGTGTATTTTGATTTTTTCATGCATTGAGTCTGAAAGTATCCATTGTTTCTGATTATTTACACATGGAACTGACTAGAGTTGTACAAAAATTTGTTTAGGGAAATAAATATCTAATAGTTATAGAAAGGATTACCCACTGACATAAAGTAGCAAAGAAATTCAATTTGGTAGGAGAAAAAATAAAAATGATTAAATACATACAGTTGATTCTTACTATTTACAGTAGTTATATTCTGTAAGGGACCACACAGAAGCGTGGTGGCTGCAACAGACCGCACAGAATATTCTTGCCTTGAGAACCCCATGAACAGTATGAAAAGGTAAAATGATAGGATATACTGAAAGTGGAACTCCCCAGGTCAGTACGTGCCCAATATGCTACTGGAGATCAGTGGAGAAATAACTCCAGAAAGAATGAAGGGATGCAGCCAAAGCAAAAACAATACCCAGTTGTGGATGTGACTGGTGATAGAAGCAAGGTCCAATACTGTAAAGAGCAATATTGCACAGGAACCTGGAATGAATCAAGGCAAATTGGAAGTGGTCAAACAGCAGATGGCAAAAGTGAACGTCGACAGTCTAGGAATCAGAGAACTAAAATGGACAGGAATGGGTGAATTTAAATCATATGACCATTATATCTACTACTGTGGGCAGGAATCCCTTAGAAGAAATGGATTAGCCATCATGGTCAACAAAAGACTCTGAAACGCAGTACTTGGATGCAACTCAAAAACGACAGAATGATCTCTGCTCGTTTCCAAGGCAAACCATTCAATATCACGGTAATCCAAGCCTATGCCCCAACCGGTAATGCTGAAGAAGCTGAAGTTGAACAGTTCTATGAAGACCTACGAGACCTTTTAGAATTAACACCCAAAAAAGATGTCCTTTTCATTATAGGGGACTGGAATGCAAAAGTAAGAAGTCAGGAAACACCTAGAGTAACAGGCAAATTTGGCCTTGGAGTACAGAATGAAGGAGGGAAAGGGCTAATAGAGTTTTGCTAAGAGAACACACTGGTCATAGCAAACACCTTCTTCCAACAACACGAGAAGACTCTACACATGGACATCACCAGATGGTCAACACCAAAATCAGATTGATTATATTCTTTGCAGCCAAAGATGGAGAAGCTCTATACAGTCAGAAAAAAAAACAAGACCAGGAGCTGACTGTGGCTCAGATCATGAACTCCTTATTGCCAAATCCAGACTTAAATTGAAGAAAGTAGGGAAAACCACTAGACCATTCAGGTATGACCTAAATCAAATCCCTTATGATTATACAGTGGAAGTGAGAAATAGATTTAAGGGACTGTATCTGATAGACAGAGTGCCTGATGAACTATGGAATGAGGTTCGTGACATTGTACAGGAGACAGGGATCAAGACCATCCCCAAAAAAAGATATGCAAAAAAGCAAAATGGCTGTCTGAGGGGGCCTTACAAATAGCTGTGAAAAGAAGAGAAGTGAAAAGCAAAGGAGAAAAGGAAAGATATAAGCATCTGAATGCAGAGTTCCAAAGAATACCAAGGAGAGATAAGAAAGCCTTCCTTAGCGATCAATGCAAAGATACAGAGGAAAACAACAGAATGGGAAAGACTAGAGATCTCTTCAAGAAAAATAGAGATACCAAGGGAACGTTTCATGCAAACATGGGCTCGATAAGGGACAGAAATGGTATGGACCTAAAAGAAGCAGAAGATATTAAAATGAGGTGGCAAGAATACACAGAAGAACTGTACAAAAAACTATCTTTACAACCCAGATAATCACGATGAAGTGATCACTGACCTAGAGCCAGACATCCTGGAATGTGAAGTCAAGTGGGCCTTAGAAAGCATCACTATGAACAAAGCTAGTGGAGGTGATGGAATTCCAGTTGAGCTATTTCAAATCCTGAAAGATGATGCTGTGAAAGTGCTGCACTCAATATGCCAGCAAATTTAGAAAACTCAGCAGTGGCCACAGGACTGGGAAAGGTCAGTTTTCATTCCAATCCCAAAGAAAGGCAATGCCAAAGAATGCTCAAACTACTGCACAATTGCACTCATCTCACACGCTAGTAAAGTCATGCTCAAAATTCTCCAAGCCAGGCTTCAGCAATATGTGAACCGTGAACTTCCTGATGTTCAAGCTGGTTTTAGAAAAGGCAGAGGAACCAGAGATCAAATTGCCAACATCTGCTGGATCATGGAGAAAGCAAGAGAGTTCCAGAAAAACATCTATTTCTGCTTTATTGACTATGCCAAAGCCTTTGACTGTGTGGATCACAATAAACTGTGGAAAATTCTGAAAGAGATGGGAGTACCAGACCACCTGACCTGACTCTTGGGAAAGCTATATCCAGGTCAGGAAGCAACAGTTAGAACTGGACATGGAACAACAGACTTTCCAAATAGGAAAAGGAGTACGTCAAAGCTGTATATTGTCACCCTGCTTATTTAACTTTATGCAGCGTACATCATGAGAAGCAATGAACTGGAGGAAGCACAAGCTGGAATGAAGATTGCCGGGAGAAATATCAATCACTTCAGATATGTATGTGACACCACCCTTATGGAAGAAAGTGAAGAGGAACTAAAAGGCCTCTTGATGAAAGTGAAAGAGGAGAGTGAAAAAGCTGGCTTAAACCTCAACATTCAGAAAACTAAGATCATGGCATCTGGTCCCATCACTTCATGGGAAATAGATGTGAAACAGTGGAAACAGTGGCTGACTTTATTTTGGGGGGCTCCAAAATCACTGCAGATGGTGACTGCAGCCATGAAATTAAAAGACGCTTACCCCTTGGAAGGAAAGTTATGACCAACCTAGATAGCATATTAAAAAGCAGAGACATTGCCAACAAAGGTATGTCTAGTCAAGGCTGTGATATTGCCAGTGGTCATGTATGGATGTGAGAGTTGGACTGTGAAGAAAGCACAGCGCCAAAGAATTGATGCTTTTGAACTGTGGGGTTGGAGACTCTTGAGAGTCCCTTGGACTGCAAGGAGATCCAACCAGTCCATCCTAAAGGAGATCCGTCCTGGGTGTTCATTGAAGGATTGATGCTGAGACTGAAACTCCAATACTTTGGCCACCTGATGCAGAGTTGACTCATTGAAAAAGACCCTGATGCTGGGAGGGATTGGAGGCAGGAGGAGAAGGGGACGACAGAGGATGAGATGGCTGGATGGCATCACCAACTTGATGGACATGAGTTTGGGTAAACTCTGGGAGTTGGTGATAGACAGGGAGGCCTGGCGTGCTGCAGTTCATGGAGTCACAAAGAGTTGGACACGACTGAACGATTGAACTGAACTGATGTTCTATAAGGTTGCTGGGCTTCTCTGATGGCTCAGTGGGTAAAGAATCTGTCTGCAATGCAAAGTTATGGGAGACAATGGTTTGATCCCTGAGTCAGGAAGATTTTGTGAAGGGGGAAATGGAAACCCACTCCAGTATTCTTATCTGGACATGACAGAGCGCAGCACAGCAACAACTAAGTTGCTACCAACACTGAACTATCTCTCCAGGGAGAAATACAAGGTTAGCCTCCTGTGAGCCTCAGATCACAAAATCTTTGTCAACCCAAACACCACTTTTAGAGGTTAATTTGCCAATGTCCTTGTTAAATCAGCAAGCATCATCCATATTGAAAACCTGCTCTTCCACATAACCCTTTCTCTGTAACACTTTAGAGATACTTTTAAATTCTTTGGCAGCATCCTGATCTACAGAACCTGCCTCACCTTCAGGTTTAATGTTTCTCACACCATATCACCTTTTGAAATGTGTGAGCCAGCCAGCACTAGCCAAGAAAGGTTTAACATTTTCCTGACCCTGAATAATGTGACCATAAACCCCTTTGGCTTTCAGCCTTTCAGCCTCTCAGACTCATGACAGTGCTGCTGCTGCTGCTAAGTCACTTCAGTCGTGTCCGACTCTGTGCGACCCCATAGACTGCAGCCCACCAGGCTCCCCCATCTCTGGGATTCTCCAGGCAAGAACACTGGAGTGGGTTCCATTTCCTTCTCCAATGCGTGAAAGTGAAGAGTGAAATGGAAGTTGCTCAGTTGTGTCCGACTCCCAGCGACCCCATGGACTGCAGCCTACCAGGCTCCTCCATCCGTGGGATTTTCCAGGCAAGAGTACTGGAGTGGGGTGCCATTGCCTTCTCCACATGACAATGCTACCCACTGCATTTTGAAAATCAGTTCTCGTCTCACAAATCCACCAAACGAGCCACTTCTCCCATAATTTAATCACAAACCCCAGGTGTGACCTTAGCACTGGAGCAGCTTCACCTATGGACTGGAGACATTTCCTCTGTTTACACCACTCCCAGACTGAGATCACCATGGTCCAGCTACAGCCCCCAGGTTAAGTGTGGTCCTGAGGCATTTAATCACTGTGGCCTTTATAATCTCCCGTACAGTAGAAAAGACTATTTCATGTTCTTTTCTCACTCCATGTACACATAAACCAGAAATTGAAAGAAATACTTTTTTTAAAGTTTAGAGGAGCTGGTTTTTCAAATCTTTTCAACTGTACCATGGTAAAACATGTAATAAAAACTTCACATACTTAACTTGTATAATTTTATAGTTTTTGAAACATGGATAAACCCATAAAACCATCACTACAATCAAAATAATGAGTATAGGGACTTCCCTGGTGGTCTGGTGGTTAAGACTTTGTGCCTCCAATGCAAGGTGGCACATGTTCAATTCCTGGCCAGGGAATTAAGATCCCACAGGCTGCTCACTGCAGCCAAAAAATAAATAATAATGATAGTTTCCTTGTACTCTTATAATCTTTCCCTTCTATCCATCGTAGTCTCTCTCCCCATGCAACACTGATCTTTTTGTTTCTATAAATTAAAATGCATTTTCTATAATTATATATAAATGAAATCATCCAGTATGATATTTCTGGCCTGACATTTTTCACTCAGCACAATTATTTTTGAGATTCATCCATGTGGCAGTGTATTTCAGTCATTCGTTTCTTTTTATTATTGACTGATATTCCATTGTGTGGATGTATCAAGATTGCTGTTCACTGATCTGTTGATGGACGTTTGTGTCCACTTTGGGGCCATGAGCATTCAAATACAAGTTGTACATGGACATTGTTGGGAAACAATGTTCAGTGAAAACTTTCACTTGTCTGTGAGCTAAGAACATTGGTATTTGTATTAAGAGATAATCAAGTAGCACTACTGGGGATATACCCTGAGAAAAGGATAACTGAAAAAGACACATGTACCTCAGTGTTCATTGCAGCACTATTTACAATACCTAGGACATGGAAGCAGCCGAGATGCCCACCAGCAGATGAATGGATAAAGAAGCTGTGGTGTATGTGTGTGTGTGTGTGTGTGTGTGTGTATACATACACACACTGGAATATTACTCAGTCATAAAAAGGAATGCATTTGAGTCAATTCTAATGAAATGGATGAATATTTTGGCCACCTGATGCAAAGAACTGACTCATTTGAAAAGACCCTATGCTGAGAAAGACTGAAGGTAGGAGGAGAAGGGGATGACAGAGGATGAGATGGTTGGATGGCATCACCAACTCAATGGACATGAATTTGAGTAAACTCTGGGAGTTGGTGATGGACAGGGAAGCCTGGCGTGCTGCAGTCCATGGAGTCACAAAGAGTCAGAAACGACTGAGTGACTAAACTGAATTGAGAGCCTATTATAGAGAGTGAAGCAAGTCAGAAAGAGAAAAACAAATATCATATATTAATGCATATATATAGAATCTAGAAAGATGGTGCTGATGAACCTATTTGCAGGGCAGCAGTGGAGACACAGACATAGAGAACAGACTGTGGACCTGAGGGGAAGGAGAGGGCGGGACAAACGGAGACAGCAGCATGGAAACACATACACCACCATATGTAAAACAGGCAGCCAGTGGGGATGTGCTGTATTACTCAGGGTGCTCCAACAGGTACTTTGTGACAACCTAGAGGGGTGGAAGGTGGTTGGAGGGAGGAGGAGGGCCAAGATGGAGGCGACGTATGTATACCTATGGTTGATTCATATTGATGTATGGCAGAAACCAACACAATATTGCAAAACAACTGTCCTTCAATTAAAAATAAATTTTTAAAAATGGAGACAACAAGAGAGATGTGAAGTCTTCTTTCCCTGCGTGTATGCATGCCCAGTGGCCTCAGTCATGTCTGACTCTTTGCAACCCTATGGACTGTAACCTGCCAGGCTCCTCTGTCCATGGGATTCTCCAGGCAAGAATATTGGAGTGGGCTGCCATTTCCCTCTCCAGGGGATCTTCCTAACCCAGAGATCGAACTCGTGTCTGCTGCATCTCCTGCATTGCAGCAGATTCTTTATCCACTGAGACACCTGAAAAGCCCCTTCTCTCTCCCTAAAGACATCATTCATTTCCATTCCAAACAATAATGACCCTAGAGACCTTCCCTCCCCTCCTTAGAGAGGCTTCACTTACATTCTATATACTCCGGAGCAAAGCTTGCTTTCTCTTTCTGTCTCTGGAATAGAAAAAGGGGTATATTTGCCACCTGTTCTCTATACAATCTGAAATACATAATTTTAGAATCTCTCTCCTATGGTGCAAATTCCTTCCCATGCATAGGACTATTAGGCCTTTATTGTATTAGCCTGTGGATTACTGAAACTTGAAGAAATGGCACTAAGATGCTCCTTGAGTAAATAATTGATATGTCCTTTGACCCAGGAAGATAAAGACAAAAAAACTTTAACTGACATATGCTTTCATTTCTCTTGGATAAATACTTAAGGGTGGAATTACTAGATCATATGGCAGGTGGATATTGCACTTTTAAAGAAGCTTCCCAACTGCTTCATAAATTGGATATACCACCTTATATTCTCATAAGCAATATATGAGGACTCCCATTTCTTCTCATTCTCCCCAACACTGGATAACCATTCTAGAAGATGCACAGTTTCATCTCATTGTAGTTTTAATTTGCATTTCCCTAATGATTAATGACAAGAAGCATCTTTTCATGTATTTATTTGCTATCTGTAAATCTTCTATGGTGATATGTCTGTTCAAATTTTTGGCCCTGTTTATAAATTTTTTCAGGCTTCCCTGGTGACTCAGATGGTAAAGAATCCACCTGCAATGTGGAAGAACTGGGTTCGATCTCTGGGTTGGGAAGATCCCCTGGAGGAGAGCATGGTAAACCATTCCAGTATTCTTGCCTGGAAAATTCCATGGACAGAGGATCCTGGCAGGCTACAGTCCATGGGGTTGCAAAGAGTAAGACACAACAGAATGACTATGCACACACATAAATTAATTCTCTCGTTCAGTATTATAAATGCTCTCTGTTCAAAGTCATAAGCAAAATACACTTTTATTAATACAATATTCCAAGTGCAGAGAAAATGCTAAGAAAATGCTGAAAATAAAAAGACTTGCCTTTACCTTTAGTCTATATTAAACGTTTGCATCACTTTTTCAATTATTTAACTTTTCAAGATATCTTTTTGCAATTCTGTAAAATAAAAACTTTCATGATTCATTTTTTATTAAAGACCAGAAATCTGCAAACACATAGCGATTGTTAGTAAAGATTTTGAAAATTTATCTTTTCTTAAGTTAATTTAAATAAGGTGACCTATCCCTTGTTGACCAATGGATTTCACACTGCCTCTTGTGAACAGAGCCAATGAGGTGAAAGTACACATTTCTTCCCCTTTTATTTGTATTTCTAAATGACTTATGAGTAGGTAAATATATCCTGGGGAAGAAAACAACATTATCATCAAAGCATATATTACTTATTTTTCAATGATCTTTTCCACACTTTCTAGGGTTTCTTTAAAAGTAGGATTACCATTAAAACTAATTAAAAAGTGTTATTCAATAGATCTTTCACTTTTTTTTTTACTATGAATTAGTAACAAGGAATCAGTTTATATCAGAATCCTTTCCATTTTCCAACTCTATTTAAAGTGGTATTAAATTCATTTTAAAACTTTTAAAAGTAGTAGACTAAGAGTTCTTTCAATCAACACTTTGTGACATAAATTAAGGTATATCTGCCTACCCTTCAGAACAATGCAATGCTTATTAGGAAGTGCCAGCTGGGAGCCACTTCACTGGACACATTTAATTTACACTTGGCCTACTTCTCCTCACAAACCACCCCTAATTGAAGTCAGGTATAATTATATAAAGTTTGAATTATTTTTTGGCATGCGCCAGTTCATCATTTCAGATATACTTAAGCTCTCCATTTGTCTTCCATTATTTTTCTAAAATGTTAGTTCTTTGAAGAAAATGATGTAGTAGCTCACCAAGTTAAATTGACTAATCCTTTTCACTCCGAGGACTATGTAAATGTAATCCATATGACTTTATTATTTATTTCCCTTATTAACTGGATGGTGTTGATTTGTCTTTACTTAAATCCTAACACTACCTAAAACTCTTCTCAAAGTTATAAAAGAGTTCTTAAATATAGGACTCTTTCTGACTAAATTTTAAAAAAATAATGACTTTGAATGATAGTTGGTGAAACAATTAGCATTTTTTCTGGTTTCTTTTAGGTGGAGGCATAATATAATTTTATTTTTCAAGATATTAATACTTTTACAATTTCCTTGTTTACCTTATCTCTATATAGTGTCATTTGAGTTGGGTAGCAGCTACGCAGAAACTATCACATAACCTTAAATAGAGTATACTAATTTGTGGCACAAATTCATCACCCAGCATGTTTTAAAATGACCAGCTGTTAAAACATTAGTTGTTTGTTTAGTTGCTAAGTCATGGCCAACTCTTTTGCAACCTCATGGACTATAGCCTGCTAATCTCCTCTGTCCATGGGATTTCCCAGGCAAGAATACTGGAGTGGGTTGCCATTTCCTTCCCTCAAACATTAATAGATAATTCTTTAATACATTCACTTAAAGATAAAGTATTCAGACTCCAACATCAAAAACCCCAAACTTCCTCCAATGGGTTAGATCTAAATATATTTTGTTAAAAAGCAATCATAGAACTGACTTTATTTTTTTTTTATTGGAGTATAGTTGCTTTACAATGTTGTGTTAGTTTCTGCTGTACAGAGAAATAAAATAGAATCAGAAGAAAAAAAGCAAAGCAATCATGAAACTGATCAGGAATTCCAACTGTGACCAATATGAAAATATAGAGACTGAATCTGAAAGAACTGAAACCAGTAAAAACAGATATCAGGCAATGAAAAAAAGTGATGGAGTTAGGAAACAAAAGACATAAACCTTACTACTGCTCAAACTACTGTCTTCACAACATTTCTAGGCTGTGACCTAGAAAGGGGAACCCAGACAGAGTCTGGAAGAGTCTATTATTAAGGAGATGGAGTTGAGAGTTCATGGAGACCAAAGCAGCTAGAATTCACAGCACAGAGAACCAGAGATGAGAGAGCTATGAAGAAAAAGAACTCCAGAGTTCTGAAGAGGATTCCTCTCAACTTTTCAAAGTACTGATGAGTTCATGTAGGCTAAGCTGAGCGCTGAAGAATTGATGCTTTTGAACTGTGGTGTTGGAGAAGACTCTTGAGAGTCTCTTGGACTGCAAGGAGATCCAACCAGTCCATTCTGAAGGAGATCAGCCCTGGGATTTCTTTGGAAGGAATGATGCTAAAGCTGAAACTCCAGTACTTTGGCCACCTCATGCGAAGAGTTGACTCATTGGAAAAGACTGATGCTGGGAGGGATTGGGGGCAGGAGGAGAAGGGGACAACAGAGGATGAGATGGCTGGATGGCATCACTGACTCGATGGACGTGAGTCTCAGTGAACTCTGGGAGTTGGTGATGGACAGGGAAGCCTGGTGTGCTGTGATTCATGGGGTCGCAAAGAGTCAGACACGACTGAGTGACTGAACTGAACTAAAGAAACTACCTGAATCTAGAGAATAAATTATCTGAAAACAACAAACAGACAAAGCCTTAAATAAATGACTATTCCCACAAGTCAAGTTGGGATACTTGGTAATTCACAGGATATTTGGTAGATTTACTTGAAGGATATTACCTCCTTAAAGTAAATAATTAGCCCTAGATGAAACAGTGTTTGACCTCACATAACAAATCTTAAAACTAAACCAGAAAAATCAAAGTGTTCTCAAATAACTTAACCTCATTTTTGAACAAAGCTCAAGAATATTCATATTAGTAATAATAGAAAAAAATATTTAGTATAGGTAATATTACAAGGTCTATTATGCAATAAAAAGTTATGTATATACAAAAGCATGGGAAAAAATGAGAAAAAAAACCTAATAAACTCAACCCAGAACTGACACAGATGTTAGAATTACTGACAAGAACACTAACAGAATTATCAAAACTTTATTCCACATGATAAAAAGCTACATAAAGATTTAGCATTTCAAACAGAGACACAAAAGATATAAAAAATACAAATTAAATTCTAGAGATAAAAACTTTAATATATGACATGTAAAAAATGCACAGGATGAGAGTAACAACAGACTAAACTTTTCAAAGAAAAATTTAAAGAAATAGCAATACAAATTATTGAAAATGAAAAAGAAATCATAAAAAGACTCAAAAACAAATGAGAGAATTAGTGATCTGTGGTACAACTTCAAGTGACCTAATATCTCTGTAATTCAATTGTCCAACCATTAATAGAGAGAAAGGGCAAAAAGTTATTTGAGAAAATACTGGAGAAAAACTTCCCAAAATGTATTAAATGTATAAACCTACACATTCAGAACATCTATAATGTTCAAGTACGTAAGAGACAAAGGAAAACTACAGAGAGTCACATCATAATCAAACTTTAGAAGAGCACCAAATAAATAAATTAGGGATCAATAGAAGGCAGAGCACCAAAGAATTGTGCTTTCAAACTGTGGTACTGGAGGACTCTTGAGAGTCCCTTGGACAGCAAGGAGATCAAACCAGTCAGTCTTAAAGAAAATCAACCCTGAATATTCATTGAAAGGACATATGCTGAAGCTGAAGCTCCAATACTTTGGCCAATTGATGCAAACAGCTGACTCATCAGAAAAGACCCTAATGCTGGGAAAGATTGAGGGCAGGAGGAGAAGAGGGCGAAAGAAGATGAGATGATTGGATGGCATGACCTATTCAATGGACATGAACCTAGGGGAACTCTGGGAGATGGTGAGGGACAGGGAAGCCTGGCTTGCTGCAGTCCATGGGGTTGCAAAGAGTTGGACACAACTTGGCAACTGAATAACAACAGAAATATTTCTTTAAAAAACTATCAATTTTTTAAAGTAAATAATGTATCCACACAACCATAGGTCAAGAAGAAATCAAAAGGCAAATTATAAATATTTGAAGTGAGTGAAAATGAGAATATATAAAACCTGTGAGATGAAGCTAAAGCAGTACTAGGTTAAGAAATTTATACAATGAAGTATCTTTATTAGAATAAATGAAAAAGTTCAAATAAATCTCAGTTCTGTCTTAAAAAACTAAAAAAGCACAGTAAGCTCAACCTAAAGTAAGCAGAAGAAAAGATATAATAAAGTGAAAGTGAAAAGTGAAGTTGCCCAGTAGTGTCTGACTCTTTGCGACTCCATGGACTGTAGCCTACCAGGCTCCTCTGTCCATGGGGTTTTCCAGGCAAAAGTACTGGAGTGGGGTGCCATTGGGGATCTTCCCGACCCAGAGATTGAACCTAGGTCTTCCGCATTGTAGGCAGATGCTTTAGCTGCTGGGCCACCTGGGAAGTCCTAAAATATAATAAAAATTAAAGCAAAAAAAAAAAATCAATGAAATGGAAAACAGAAAAACAATAATAGAGAAAAATCAATAAAACCAAGAGAAAGTTCTTTGAGAAATAGATTTAATCAAGTCCCTAGCAATAATGATCATTTAAAAAGGCCATAGATTTCTAATATTAGTAATGAGAGATATGTATCACTACATATTCTCTGGATATTAAGCAGACTATAAAGGGATATAGTGAATAATTTTATGTTAATAAATTTGACAATTTTGATAAAATGGACCAATTCTTTGAAATATACAAACTACCAACAATCTATAATAGGACTTGAATATCCCTAAATCTATTAGAGAAATTGAATTTGTAGTTAAAAACATTCTTACAGAGAAAATTCCAATTCCTAATGACTTCATTGGTGATTATTTTCAGAAAACCTAAGGGAATATTTTCCAACTCATACTATAAAGCCAACATTGACCTAAAAGCAAAACAAAATATTATATGAAAGTACAAGAGAAAAATACCCCTCCTGAATATAGACATAGTGTTATTTACAAAATTTTAGCAAACGAAACCCAAAACATAAAAAAGGAATAATACATTTTGATCAAGTGGGATGTAAACCAGAATGCAAGGTTTGTTTAACATCTGAAAATCAATAAATATAAAACATCATAATAGAAAACTAAAAAAGAAAAATATCATATGATCATAATCCCTATTAATACAGAACAACTTATTCAACAAAATTCAACCATCATTCAACATTTTTTAAAAGCCTCCAACAAGCTAGGAATAGAAGGGAAGTTCTTCAACACTGATAAATAGCATCTACAAATAATCCTACATGTAGCATCATTCTTACTGGTGAAAAACTATATGCTTTCTCCTCTCTCAAGAAAAAGAAAAAAATTGTATTCAGGTTTGAAAAAGGTAAAGTTTCCTTTATTCACAGATGACAGCATCATTCATGTAAAAAAAATCCTATAGAATCTAGAAAAATGGGAACTAATAAGTGAGTTTATCCAGGTTGGAAGATACAAAATAAATATGGAAAATATAATGTATTTATATAAGCAGTGAACAATCAAAAACTTGAAACTGGAAGAGATATAAGAAAATTACTGCTTTTTCCCTCAGAAAATTTAGGAGCTTCTTTCTGGAGCATACATTTTGCTCAAAATAATAACTATTTTAATAATTTAACTAAAGAGACATATTTTGGAAAAAATTTTAAAATTGAAAAGCAATACTGTAGTAATAAAAATTTGAAATAATTAGGGATGAACCTAACAAAAGATGTGCATGGGTTATACACTGAAAGCAAAAACACACTGCTGTGAGAAACTGAAGATTGAAATAAACAGAATGATAAACTATATTGATGAATTATGAAACCCAATATTGCTGAGATATCAATTTTCTATAAATTGACATGTAGATTTGATGTCATTTCAATTTAAATCTCCAGACACTTGGTTTTAGAAATTGACAAACTAATTTTAAATGCACAGAAGTAACAAGCACTTATAATAAGCAAAACAACTTTGGTAATGAAAACCTAGAGGACTAATACTATCTAATTTCAAGACTTACTTTAAAGCTGTAATAATCAGAACAGTGTGATTTGGTATACAGATAGAGAAATAGATGAATAGAACAGAATGGAATAGAATAGAATAGAGTGCTATCATAGAACCACAAATGTTAAAAAAAAAAAAAAAAAGACAGCTAATCTTGAATAAACATTCAAAGATAAGTGAAAGTGAAAGTGAGTCGCTCAGGTATATAAGACTCTTTGTGACCCCATGGACTATAGACCACCAGGCTCCTCTGTCCATAGCATTCTCTAGGCAAGAATACTGGAGTGGGTTGCCTCTTCCTCCTCCAGGGGATCTTTCTGTCCCAGGGATCAAACCCTGATCTCTCCCATTGCAGGCAGATTCTTTACCATATGAGCCATCAGGAAAGTCATTATATATAATGATTTTTACAAATGGTGCTAGAACAACTGGATATTCATATGAAAAAAAATTAACATTGATCCACATCTTTCACTGTACACAGAAGTTAGCTTAAAATGAATCATAGGCCTAAATGTAATACATTAAACCATAAACCTCTAGAATGAAATATAACATAAAAAAATATTTTTTCTTCGATTGGGCGGAGACTTCTTAGATAAATTAACAGCATGATCCTGAAAAGAAACACTGATAAACTGGACTTCCTCAAAATTAAAAACTTCTATTCCTTGAGAGACACTGAAATAAAAATATAAAAACAAATCACATATCAAGAGAAAAATACTAAAAATCATAAATCTAATAAGGGACTTGGCTTCCCTGGTAGCTCAGCTGGTAAAGTATCTGCCTGCAATGCAGGAGACCCCAGTTGCATTCCTGGGCCTGGAAGATCCCCTGGAGAAGGCACAGGCTACCCACTCCAATATTCTTGGGCTTCCCTGGTGGCTCAGATGGTAAAGAATCTGCCTGCAATGTGGGAGGCCTGGGTTTGACCCCTGAATTGGGACGATCACCTGGAAAGGGCATGGCAACCCACTGCAGTATTCTTGCCTGGAGAATCCCCATGGACAGAGGAAAATGGTGGAGGCTACAGACCATGGGGTCACAAACAGTCAGACACAACAGAACGACTAAGCACAAACCCAATAATGGATTTGTATTTACAATATATAAATACCTCTCAAAATGTAACAAACAATCCAATTTTTTAAAATGGGTTGAAAATTTGAACAGAGATTTTTACCAAAGATAATAATCGAAGATAATATATCAACAGCTGATAAATATATGAAAATATGATCAACATGATTAATCATTATGAAAATATAAACTGAAATGACAGTGAGATGCTACTTAATATTTGTTAGATACAGTGGAAATAAGAAACTGATTGAAGGGACTAGATCTGATACACAGAGTGCCTGACAAACTATGGACAGAGGTTTGTGACATTGTACAGAAGACAGGGATCAAGACCATCCCCATGGAAAAGAAATGCAAAAAAAGCAAAACAGCTGTCTGAAGGGGCCTTACAAACAGCTGTGAAAAGAAGAGAAGTGAAAAGCAAAGGAGAAAAGGAAAGATATACCCATTTGAATGCAGAGTTCCAAAGAATAGCAAGGAGAGATAAGAAAGCCTTCCTCAGTGATCAGTGCAAAGAAATAGAGGAAAACAAGAGAATGGGAAACACTAGAGATCTCTTCAAGAAAATTAGAGAAATCAAGGGAACATTTCATGCAAAGATGGGCTCAATAAAGGATAGGAAATGGTATGGACCTAACAGAAGCTGAAGATATTAAGAAGAGGTGGCAAGAATACACAGGAGAACTGTACAAAAAAGATCTTCATGACCCAGATAATCATGATGGTTTGATCACTGACCTAGAGCCAGACATCCTGGAATGTGAAGTCAAGTGAGCCTTAGGAAGCATCACTACAAACAAAGCTAGTGGAGGTGATAGAATTCCAGTTAAGCTATTTCAAATCCTGAAAGATGATGCTGTGAAAGTGCTGCACTCAATATGCCAGCAAATTTAGAAAACTCAGCAGTGGCCACAGGACTGGGAAAGGTCAGTTTTCATTCCAATCCCAAAGAAAGGCAATGCCAAAGAATGCTCAAAACACTGCACAATTGCACTCATCTCACATGTTAGCAAAGTAATGTTCAAAATTCTCCAAGCCAGCCTTCAACAGTACATGAACTGTGAACTTCCTGATGTTCAAGAAGATTTTAGAAAAGGCAGAGGAACCAGAGATCAAATTGCCAACATCTGTTGGATCATCGAAAAAGCAAGAGAGTTTCAGAAAAAAAAATCTCTTCCTGCTTTATTGACTATGCCAAAGCCTTTGACTGTGTGGATCACAATAAACTGGAAAATTCTGAAAGAGATGGGAATACCAGACCACCTGACCTGCCTCTTGAGAAATCTGTATGCAGGTCAGGAAGCAACAGTCAGAACTGGACATGGAACAACAGACTGGTTCCAAATAGGAAAAGGAGTACGTCAAGGCTGTATATTGTCACCCTGCTTGTTTAACTTATATGCAGCACATCATGAGAAATGCTGGGCTGGAGGAAGCACAAACTGGAATCAAGATAGTCGGGAGAAATATCAATAACCTCATATATGCAGATGACACCACCCTTATGGCAGAAAGTGACGAACTAAAGAGCCTCTTGATGAAAATGAAAGAGGAGAGTGAAAAAGTTGGCTTAAAGCTCAAAATTCAAAAAACTAAGATCATGGCATCCGGTCCCATCCCTTCATGGCAAATAGATGGGGAAACAGTGGCTGACTTTATTTTTGGTGGCTCCAAAATCACTGCAGATGGTGACTGTAGCCATGAAATGAAAAGGCGCTTACTCCTTGGAAGGAAAGTTATGACCAACCTAGACAGTATATTAAAAAGCAGAGATGTTACTTTGCCAACAAAGGTGGCTATAGTCTTTCCAGTGGTCATGTATGGATGTGAGAGTTGGACTGTGAAGAAAGCTGAGCACCAAAGAATTGATGTTTTCGAACTGTGGTGTTGGAGAAGACTCTTGAGGGTCCCTTGGACTGTACGGAGATCCAACCAGTCCATCCTAAAGGAGATCAGTGCTGAGTGTTCATTGGAAGGACTGATGTTGAAGCTGAAACTCTAATACTTTGGCCACCTCATATGAAGAGCTAACTCATTTGAAAAGACCCTGATGCTGGGAAAGATTGAAGGCAGGAAAAGAAGGGGACAACAGTGGATGAGACGGTTGGATGGCATCACCGACTCAATGGACACGAGTTTGGGTAAACCACAGGATTTGGTGATGGACGGGGAGGTGGCATTCTGTGGTCCATGGGGTTGCAAAGAGTCAGACACGACTGAGCAACTGAACGAACAAAACTGAAAATTAAATATACCACACCAAGTATGATAAGTACACTGCTGGTGAAATGTAAAATGGCACAACCTCTTTGAAAAACAACTTGGCAGCTTATTAAGAACTTAAAAATATACCTATACTGTGATCCAGCTATTTCACTAATAAGTATTTACCTAAAAAAAATGAAAACCCATGTCCATACAAAAGCTTGAACATGAACAGTCATAATGGCACTTTTTTTTTTTTTTTTTGCAATAGTTCACAACTAGTAACCACCCAAGTGTCTATCAGTAAGTAAACGTATAAACAAAGTGGTGTGGGCACACACTGGATTACTTACAGCAATAAAAATGAATTAGCATTTGATGCACAGAACATGATGGACGAAAAATAATTATGCTGAGTAAAAGGACCTATGCTCACTGTCCAGTTCCTTTTGAGTGAAAGCTAGAAAATTAAAACTGATCTATGGTGATAGAAAGCAAGAAAGAAGTTGTCTGGGGATAGAGGGGAAGGGGCAGGATTATAAAGGAACTAAAGGAAGCTTTGGGGGGTGATAAACGCATATATTGAAACTGTACCTATTTGATGCATGCACTTTATGGTGTTCCAATTTTACATTAATAAATTGTTCTAACATTTAAAAAAATAAACAGACAAAAGTCAGGTAGAGACAGGAAATGATCAGGTCTCCTTAGCATGAAAGTGAAAGTGAAAGCGAAATGGGCTTGGGTCCAACTCTTTGCAACCTTATGGACTATACAGTCCATGGAACTTTCTAGGCCAGAACACTGGAGTAGGTAGCTGTTCCTTTCTCCAGGGGATCTTCCCAACCCAGGGATTGAACCCAGGTCTCCTGCATTGCAGGCAGGTTCTTTACTGCTTAAGCCACCAGAGAAGCTCAATGAGAGATATGGCAAACACTGAGTATTATTTAGGCAAATATTAAAGTTCGTTTGCAAAGCTCTGAAGTGATCTAAGGAGTCTCTGTAAATGATGAGAACTGGGGGAGCTGAAGAGGCAAAGGCAAGAATACTGGAGTCAGTTGCCATTTCCTTCTCCAGGGGATCTTCCTGACCCAGGAATAGAACCCCTGTCTTTTATGTCTCCTGCATTTGCAGAAGGGTTCTCCACCACTAGTGCCAACACAAATCAGCCATAATTACACATATCCTCTCCCTCTTGAGCCTCCCGTTCTTCCCCTGATCCTACCCCTCTAGGTCATCACAGAGCACTAGGCTGGGTACCCTGTGTTATACAGCAACTTCTCACCACCTGTTTTACACATGATAGTGTATATATGGCAATGATACTTTTTCTATTCATCCCATTCTCTCATTCTCCCTCTGTGTCCACAAGTTCATTTTCTAGATCTTTGTCTCCATTCCTTGACCCCAGCCTTTTTTAGTTAAGTGTATGAATATACTTGATGATTCAGGAAGTTGTTTCAGGTTGGATTTACTGTCAATAGAAACAAAAGAAATTTTAACTGATATAGTGCCTTTTTTTTTTATCTTATTCTATGGGGTGAATTCTCAATCATTCAAAATTACAGCAATTACATGGAAAATTGAGATTTGACAAAACCATTAAAACCCTACTTGGTCTCCCAAGACCTTGCCTTCATCTATGCTTCACTCTCAGAAACCACAGGGAAACAAAGGGACTGTATTTTCTCTGCATCCCATGAGCTGGTAGTATCTATTGATAATAAAGTATCACTGCTTTTTTCCTAACTAGGTTTAATTAGGGCTGACAGGTTTAGCCAATAAAAATACAAAGATTGTATGGGATGTGTTTGTACTAAAATATTATTTGTTGTTTATCTGCAATTCAAACTTAACTGGGTGCTGTGTATGTTATCTGGCACCTCTAAGTGAGATAAATAATCTCAGATTTCTATCTCTGACATCCTATATCCTGGAACCATTTCTGTTAACAAACAGAAATCATTTTAGGCATTTCAAGCAGAATGAGATTAAACAGAGAATTCTATACTTAAAACTACACTAGAAGGAAGGAAAATAAAGGTCATGGAAATTTCCTTCTACATCTCATGTGTACTACTAGTGCTCACTCAGAAACTGCCAGAAAGCAGTTCCACTGGTCATAGCTATCTAAAGGCTAGGCAAACCACATGTCTGATAAAGGGTTAATGTCCAAATATACAGAGAACATATATGACTCAGTAGCCAAAAAATAAATGAGTAAAGGATGCTGAATAGATGTTTTGGGTTTTTTTTTTTTCCCAAAGAAGAGAAACAAATGGTTCAAAGGTACATGAAAATTGCTTACTATCACTAACCTTTGGGGAAATACAAGTCAAAGCCACATGAACAATCACCTCACACTATTAGGATGTCTATTATCAAGACGATGAGATAAATGCTAGTGAGGATGTGGAGAAAAGGGAGATCTTGTACATAGCTGGTAGAAATATAAACTGGTATAGTCATTATGGAAAACAGTATGGAGAAAGTTCCTCAAAAAGTTTAAAACAGAACTACCATATGATCTAGCAATCCCACTTCTGGGTACCCACCTAAAGGAAATGGAGCCAGGACCTTGAAGAGATATATGTGCTCCTATGTTCCTTGGAGCACATAGCCAAGGAATGGAAACAACCGAAGTGTCTGTTGACAGATGAATGGATAAAGAAAAAACGGTGAATATAAAATATGAAATATCATTTAGCCTTAAAAAATAAGAAAATCCTGCCATTTACAACAACGTGGATGAACATGGAGGACATTATGCTAAGTAAGTCAGAGAAAGAAAAAGAAAGTACTAAATGATCTCACTTATATGTGCAATCTACAAAATGAAAGAAGTTGAACTCAGAAACAGAGTAGAAAAGTGGTTGTCAGGGGCTGGCAGATTGGGGTAATAAGAAGTTGGTAGGAGAAAACAAGATGGCAGAGGAGTAGGTGAACGTGGAATACATCTCTCTCCACAGATACATCAGGAATACAGCTTCAGACACAGAAGTGCATACAGAACACCAGCTGAGAGTGGACAGGATTACCTGACGAGTGGGAAAGAGTATATAGAACCAAGCAAAACTCTGTAGGATGAAGGAACTAGGGGGAAAAACAGGAGTGTTAGTAGGACTGGACCTGCCCTCGGTGGATGCGGGAACTGAAGCAGGAGTCCAATCCCCACATCAGGGCAATTGTCTGAGTCAGAGCAGAAACATTTAAGGTTAAGAGTGAAACAGCTGATATGGGGTGGTCTAAATGGAATGAGAACAGACAGTCCTTGCTGTAGCCATACATACCCCGGACAGGAACACTGTTCTCTTGGAAGGGGCAGCAGCTGGGAGCTGGAGTTAAGGGATTGTGGAGCAATCCCAGGACAAGGGCTGCTGTTGACTGAGGAGAAACGGATTGAGAGAATGTGAGGGAGGAGATCATGGTGGGAAATGCAGATGGAGGAAAGCCACGCAGCCAGAAAGCAAGGCAATACTGCTAAGTCACACGTAGCAGGTGGGGCCATCACCATAGCCTCTCTCTCCCCACATGCCAGCATCAGCAGCTGAACAATAGAGAGGCTGGCCCATCAAATGCCTGATGCACTGAACTACAGAGTAGGACCCCACCCAGGGTGCCCCTTTAAGTGGCTGATGCTCTGATCCACAGGGAAGGACCCCAGTCAGGGGGTCCCCTCTATGTGCCTGACCCACTGAACAATGGAGAATGACCCCAGGCAAGGGAGCCCTCTAAGTGCCTGAATGGGCGGAGCAACGGAGAAAGACTAGCCAAAGAGGCCATCTGATTGCCAGCTATAAGACACTTGAAAAAAGACCCTGATAGGGCCATAACTCCTGTGGTGGAGGCAGTCTGTGTCTCTGCACACTTGGTGCCACCAGGGTCCCCACAAGTCAAGCAGCTGCACTACCTTCATGCTCAACTCTCACTGGGGCAGAGCTGCCACAGGAAAAAAAAGGCTTGCGTTTATGTGCACAGGGTCGCTTCGGTTGTGTCCGACTCTTTGTGACCCTGTGGACTGTGGCCTGCCAGGCTTCTCTGTTAGAGAGTGGGTTCTCCAGGCAAAAATACTGGAGCATATTGGCCAAGACTGGTTGCCATATCTTTTTAGAGCACTGTATTTCCTACTACCCTGGCCACCAACCCCCCTGAGTACCTGGTGCTGCCAGAACCCCTGTGACCCAAGCAGCTGCACCACCTCCACACCTGGCCCTCACAGGGCAAACCCAAGCCCTCCAGGGAAGCCTCAGGAGCTAAAGCCCATGGACGACACACATGTAGAGGTGGAAATAAAACCACAGTTGAAACCCAGGGGCAGTGTGGCTAAGGAAAAAAAACCTAAAACCTTCCCACCAGCTGTACAAGCTGCAGATTAAATCCACACAATCAACTAAGCAGACTCTGTGCCTATGGAATATATAAAAGGCCATTGAGAGCTCCCACAACAGAAAACGCACCAGCTCTCATAGCTGTGGACATTGGAGGCAAGAACACACAGGAGTAGGACCAGATTAGAATCTGAGCAGCCTCCACAGCAGGTCCAGAGATCAGCACAGTGTTGGAGGGCATCCTAGGGAGGTAAGGTGAACTGTGATTCCCAGCACAGGAAAGGACTCTGACAGCCGAGACTCAAGAAAAATATTTATTATTCTTTTTTTTTTGACATGTTCTGTAGATTCTTTCGGACTTTCTCCCCACCCCTCCCCCCATTGTAGTTGTCAATTTTATTGGCACTAAGAAATCCAATTAAGCTTTTGAGTTTTTTTTTTTCCTCAGTCACATTTTTTATTTGTTGTCATAAACTTCTGCTTCTACTTTGGCTTTTGCAGTTCTGTGGAGTTTTCCTCTTCTTTTTTTCTTTTCTCTTTTTTTAATTTTAATTTTTTAAACCTATTATTATTTTTTCCACATTTATTCCTTTGTTTGCTTTTCCTACTGTTCTTTTTCCCTTGCAGTTAATCTTTATTGCCTATAAATCCTCTTTATCTACCTCTATCTTTGCATATCTATTCTTTCTTTCTTTTTTTTCTCTCATCTCAAAATATTTGTTATATTTATTTTCATTGCTTTATTCCTCAATTGGCAACTTGCTTTAGTTTTGTTTTCCAGTTTGTGCTTTAATTAGTTTTGTTCTGGTAGATATAATTTCTGGTTTCTTTTCTTCGCCAGGTCAATCTACTGTACTTTATTTTTGTTGGACTGTTTTGACTTTGCTTATGGGTGTATATATATGTGTGTATATTCAGTCACATTTTCTATTGTTATAAACCTCTGCCTCTACATTGGGATTTGCAGTTCTGTGGAGTTTCCCTACCACCCCCCACCTCCCCGCTGTTTCTTTCCTCTTCTGTTTTCTTATCTTTTCTCCTTTTTATGATTTTAATTTTTTAAACCTATTGTATTTTATTCCTTTGTTTGCCTTTCCTACTGTTCTTTTCCCCTTGCAGTTAATCTTTAATGTATGTAAATCTTCTTCATCTACTCCTATTTAACTTTGCATATCTATTCTTTCTTTCCTTTCCTCTCAACATATTTGTTAGTTTAGTTTCCATTGCTTTATTCCCCACTTGGCACCTTGTTTTAGTTTTATTTTCCAGGTTGTGCTTAAGATAGTTTTGTTCTTAACTGGTAGATATAATTTCTGGTTTCCTTTCTTCGCCAGATCAATCTACTGTACTTGTTTTTTGTTGGACTGTTTTCACTTTTCCCATGGGTGTATATGTATATGTGTACATTTCATTATTTTAATTATTATTTGCCTCATTTTGTAACTGCCATTTGTCTGGGGTTCATCTTCAGTTTCTCACTTTTGGATATTTGTTTTAATCTCACTTAATGCCATAACAAACCACTTGTGGAATCTTCATTCCTGACCAGAGATCAAGCCCCAAGCCTTTGGAGTGGGAACACTGACTACCAGAGAACTAACCCTAGGGAGTATCAGATAGTGAGAACTCACACAAAAAACTACTTGAATACAAGACCCAGCATCACCCAACCACCAGTAGCACCCTGCGCATGACACCTCATCTAAACAACAAGCAAAACAAAAACACAAGCCCAGTCATTAGTAGACAGGAGTACCACCTCACTCAGCCTTGCCCATCAGAGGAAAAACAAACAAACAAACAAAAACTCAGCACAAATCTCACCCTATACGAAGCTCACACAAACCACTGGACCAACCTTAGGAGGGCAAAAAACAAAAGGAAGAAAGAATTCAACCTTCATCAAGGAAAGAATTCAACTTTCCTTGAAGCCTGGGAAAAGGAGATCTCAAACAAAATAACTTCAAAAAAAAAAAAAAGAAAAGAAAAGGCAGAGAAATACTGCACAAATGAAGGAACAAACGAGAAACACAGAACTCCAAATAAATGAAAAGGAAATAGGAAAATTACCTGAAAAAGAATTTAGAATAAAGATAGTAAAGATGATCAAAAGCCTTGAGAACAAAACGCAGAAAATGCAAGAATCAATTAACAAAGACCTAGAAGAGTTGAAGAAATCATATAGAGACAAACAGCGCAATCACTGAAATTAAAAATACTCTAGAAGGAATCAATAGAGCTTCCCTGGTGGCTCAGATGGTAAAGCGTCTACCTAAAATGCGGGAGACCGGGGTTCAATCCCTGGGTCGGGAAGATCTCCTGGAGAAGGAAATGGCAACCCACTCCAGTACTCTTGTCTGGAAAATCCCATGGATGGAGGAACCTGGTAGGCTACAGTCCATGGGGTCACAAAGAGTTGGACATGACTGAGTGACTTCACTTCACTTCGGAAGGAATCAATAGCAGAATATCTGAATCAGAAGCACAAATTACTGAGCTGGAAGATGAAAGGGTGGACATAAATTCTGAAGAGCAAAATAAAGTATAAAGAATGAAAAGAACTGAAGACAGTCTCAGAGACTTCTAGGACCATATCAAACACCCCAACATTTGAATTAATTATAGGGGTCCCAGAAGAAGAAAAGAAAAAGAAAGGGTGTGAAAAAATTTTTGAAGAGATTTTTTTTTCGTTTTCTTTTTTTTTTTATTATTTTATTTTTAAACTTTACATAATTGTATTAGTTTTGCCAAATATCAAAATGAATCCATCACAGGTATACATGTGCTCCCCATCCTGAACCCTCCTCCCTCCTCCCTCCCCATACCATCCCTCTGGGTCGTCCCAGTGCACTAGCCCCAAGCATCCAGTATCGTGCATTGAACCTGGACTGGCATCTCGTTTCATACATGATATTTTACATGTTTCAATGCCATTCTCCCAAATCTTCCCACCCTCTCCCTCTCCCACAGAGTCCATAAGACTGTTCCATACATCAGCGTCACTTTTGCTGTCTCGTACACAGGGTTATTGTTATCATCTTTCTAAATTCCATATATATGCGTTAGTATACTGTATTGGTGTTTTTCCTTCTGGCTTACTTCACTCTGTATAATAGGCTCCAGTTTCATCCACCTCATTAGAACTGGAGAGAGGGTGTGGAGGAAAGGGAACCCTCTTACACTGTTGGTGGGAATGCAAACTAGTACAGCCACTATGGAGAAGAGTGTGGAGATTCCTTAAAAAACTGGAAATAGAACTGCCTTATGATCCAGCAATCCCACTGCTGGGCATACACACTGAGGAAACCAGAAGGAAAAGAGACACATGTACCCCAATGTTCATCGCAGCACTGTTTATAATAGCCAGGACATGGAAGCAACCTAGATGTCCATCAGCAGATGAATGGATAAGAAAGCTGTGGTACATATACACAATGGAGTATTACTCAGCCATTAAAAAGAATTCATTTGAAGAGATTATAGTTGAAAATTTCCCCAACATGGAAAAGGAAATAGTCAACCAGGTTCAAGGGGCACAAAGAGTCTCAAACAGGATAAAACCAAGGAAAAACACACCAAGACACATACTAATTAAACTAACAAAGACTAACACAAAGGAAATTAAAACTAAAATTAAATTAAATTTTAATTAATTAAATTTAATTTAAAATTTTAATTTAAAATTTAATTAAAAATTAAACTAACACAAAGAAATCATATTAAAAGCAGCAAGGGAGAAGCAACAAGTAACATACAAGGGAAACCCCATGTGCTTAACAGCTAATCTTTCAGCAGAAACTCTGCAGACCAGAATGGAATGGCAGGATATCTTTAAAGTGCTGAAAGGGAAAAATCTACAACCAAGATTAATGCACGCGACAAAGATCTCATTCAAACTTGTAGAAAAATAAAACTTTTCAGACAAGCAAAAGTTAAGAGAATTCAGTACCACCAAACCAACTTTACAACAAGTGTTAAAATGGACTTAAATAGTCAAAAATACAACAGAAGAAAAAAGATCTACAAAATCAATCCCAAACAATTAGAAAATGGCAATAGAAACATATATATCAATAATTACTTTAAATGTAAATGGATTTAATGCTCCAACCAAAAGAAACAGACTGGCTGAATGGATACAAAAACAAGACTCATATATATTGCTGTCTACAAGAAACCGACTTCAGAGCTCAAAACACATACAGACTGAAAGTGAGAGGATGGAAAAATATATTCCATGCAAAGGGGAAGCAAAAGAAAGCTGGAGAAAGAATCCTCATATCAGACAAAATTGATCTTAAAATAAAGAAGGTTACAAGAGATAAGGAAGGACACTACATTATGGTCAAGGGATCAATCCAAGAGGAAGATACAACAATTGTAAATATCAAAGCACCCAACATCAGTTCAGTTCAGTTCAGTTCAGTCGCTCAGTCGTGTCCAACTCTTTGTGAACCCATGAATCGCAGCACACCAGACCTCCCTGTCCATCACCAACTCCAAGAGTTCACTCAGACTCACATCCATCGAGTCAGTGATGCCATCCAGCCACCCCATCCTCTGTCATCCCCTTCTCCTCCTGCCCCCAATCCCTCCCAGCATCAGAGTCTTTTCCAATGAGTCAACTCTCGCATGAGGTGGCCAAAGAACTGGAGTTTAAGCATTATTCAGCTTTAGCATTATTCCTTCCAAAGAAATCCCAGGGCTGATCTCCTTCAGAATGGACTGGTTGGATCTCCTTGCAGTCCAAGGGACTCTCAAGAGTCTTCTCCAACACCACAGTTCAAAAGCATCAATTCTTTGGCGCTCAGCCTTCTTCACAGTCCAACTCTCACATCCATACATGACCACAGGAAAAACCATAGCCTTGACTAGATGGACCTTTGTTGGCAAAGTAATGCCTCTCTTTTGAATAGGCTATCTAGGTTGGTCATAACTTTCCTTCCAAGGAGTAAGCGTCTTTTAATTTCATGGCTGCAGTCACCATCTGCAGTGATTTTGGAGCCCAGAAAAATAAAGTCTGACACTGTTTCCACTGTTTCCCCATCTATTTCCCATGAAGTGATGGGACTGGATACCATGATCTTCATTTTCTGAATGTTGAGCTTTAAGCCAACTTTTTCACTGTCCACTTTCACTTTCATTAAGAGGCTTTTTAGGTCCTCTTCACTTTCTGCTATAAGGGTGGTGTCATCTGCATATATGAGGTTATTGATATTTCTCCCGGCAATCTTCATTCCAACTTGTGCTTCTTCCAGCCCAGCGTTTCTCATGATGTACACTGCATATAAGTTAAATAAGCAGGGTGGCAATATACAGTTCTAACTGTTGCTTCCTGACCTGCATACAGATTTCTCAAGAGGCAGGTCAGGTGGTCTGGTATTCCCATCTCTTTCAGAATTTTCCAGTTTATTGTGATCCACACAGTCAAAGGCTTTGACATAGTCAATAAAGCAGAAATAGATGTTTTTCTGGAACTCTCTTGCTTTTTCGATGATCCATCAGATGCTGGCAATTTGATCTCTGGTTCCTCTGCCTTTTATAAAACCAGCTTGAACATCAGGAAGTTCACGGTTCACCTATTGCTGAAGCCTGGCTTGGAGAATTTTGAGCATTACTTTACTAGCATGTGAGACGAGTGTAATTTTGTGGTAGTTTGAGCATTCTTTGGCATTGCCTTTCTTTGGGATTGGAATGAAAACTGACCTTTTCCAGTCCTGTGGCCACTGCTGAGTTCTCCAAATTTGCTGTCATATTGAGTGCAGCACTTCCACAGCATTATCTTTCAGGATTTGAAATAGCTCAACTGGAATTCCATCACGTCCACTAGCTTTGTTTGTAGTGATGCTTTCTAAGGCCCACTTGACTTCACATTCCAGGATGTCTGGCTCTAGGTCAGTGATCACATCATTGTGGTTATCTGGGTCGTGAAAATCTTTTTTGTACAGTTCTTCTGTGTATTCTTGCCACCTCTTCTTAATATCTTCTGCTTCTGTTAGGTCCATACCATTTCTGTCCTTTATCGAGCCCATGTTTGCATGAAATGTTCCCTTGGTATCTCTAATATTCTTGAAGAGATCTCTAGTCTTTTCCATTCTGTTGTTTTCCTCTATTTCTTTGCATTGATCACCGAGGAAGGCTTTCTTATCTCTTCTTGCTATTCTTTGGAACTCTGCATTCAGATGCTTATGTCTTTCCTTTTCTCCTTTGCTTTTCATTTCTCTTCTTTTCACAGCTATGTGTAAGGCCTCCCCAGACAGCCATTTTGCTTTTTTGCATTTCTTTTCCATGGGGATGGTCTTGATCCCTGTCTCCTGTACAGTGTCACGAACCTCAGTCCATAGTTCATCAGGCACTCTATCTATCAGATCTAGGTCCTTAAATCTATTTCTCACTTCCACTGTATAATCATAAGGGATTTGATTTAGGTCATACCTGAATGGTCTAGTGGTTTTCCTTACTTTCTTCAATTTAATTCTGAATTTGGTAATAAGGAGTTCATGATCTGAGCCACAGTCAATTCCTGGTCTTGTTTTTGTTGACTGTATGGAGCTTCTCCATTTTTGGCTGCAAAGAATATAATCAATCTGATTTTGGTGTTGACCATCTGATGATGTCCATGTGTAGAGTCTTCTCTTGTGTTGTTGGAAGAGGGTGTTTGCTATGACCAGTGCATTTTCTTGGCAAAACTGTATTAGTCTTTGCCCTGCTTCATTCCGTATTCCAAGGCCAAATTTGCCTGTTACTCCAGGTGTTTCTTGACTTCCTACTTTTGCATTCCAGTCCCTTGTAATGAAAAGGACATCTTTTTTGGGTGTTAGTTCTAAAAGGTCTTGTAGGTCTTCATAGAACCGTTCAACTTTAGCTTCTTCAGCATTACTGGTTGGAGCATAGACTTGGATTACTGTGATATTGAATGGTTTGCCTTGGAAATGAACAGAGATCATTCGGTCGTTTTTGAGATTGCATCCAAGTACTGCATTACAGATTCTTTTGCTGACCATGATGGCTACTCCATTTCTTCTGAGGGATTCCTGTCCACAGTAGTAGATATAATGGTCATCTGAATTAAATTCACCCATTCCAGTTCATTTGAGTTCGCTGATTCCTAGAATGTCGACATTCACTCTTGCCATCTCTTGTTTGACCACTTCCAATTTGCCTTGATTCATGGACCTGACATTTCAGGTTCCTATGCAATATTGCTCTTTAAATCATCAAACCTTGCTTCTATCACCAGTAACATCCACAGCTGTGTATTGTTTTTGCTTTGGCTCCATCCCTTCATTCCTTCTGGAGTTATTTCTCCACTGATCTCCAATAGCATATTGGGCACCTACTGACCTGGGGAGTTCTTCTTTCAGTATCCTATCATTTTGCCTTTTCATACTGTTCATGGGGTTCTCAAGGCAAGAATACTGAAGTGGTTTGCCATTCCCTACTCCAGTGGACCACATTCTGTCAGATCTCTCCGCCATGACCTGCCCGTCTTGGGTTGCCCCACGGGCATGTGTTAGTTTCATTGAGTTAGACAATGATGTGGTCCTAGTGTGACTAGATTGACTAGTTTTCTGCGAGTATGGTTTCAGTGTGTCTGCCCTCTGATGCCCTCTTGCAACACCTACCGTCTTACTTGGGTTTCTCTTACCTTGGGCGTGGGGTATCTCTTCAGGGCTACTCCAGCAAAGTACAGCCGCTGCTCCTTACCTTGGACGAGGGGTATCTCCTCACCGCCGCCCTTCCTGACCTTCAACGTGGGATAGCTCCTCTAGGCCCTCCTGCGTGCACGAAGCCACTGCTCCTTAGACGTGGGGTTGGTCCTCCAGGCCGCCGCCCCTGGCCTCAGGTGTGGGGTTGCTCTTCCGGGCCACCACCCTTGGCCTTGGGTGTGGGGTAGCTCCTCCTGGCCGCCGCCCCTGGTCTCCAGCATGGGGGCATGGGGTGGCTCCTTCTGGCTGCCGCCCCTGACCTCGGACTTGGGTAGCTCCTCTCGGCCGCTGCCCCTGACCTCAGACTTGGGTAGCTCCTCTCGGCCGCTGCCCCTGACCTCAGATGTGGGGTAACTCCTCTTGGCTGCCGCCCTTAGGGCATGGGGTCCTCCCAGCTTCTTCCCCTGACCTCGGACATAGGGTGGCTCCTCTCAGTCGCGCTTAAGTGCGCCAGTCGCAGCTGCCCACACTTAACATAGGAGTACCCAACATAGGAGTACCTCAATACATAAGACAAACACGAACAGACATAAAAGGAGAAATTGACAGTAACACAATGATAGTAGGAGACTTTAACACCCATACACACCAATGGACAGATCATCAAAACAGAAAATTAATAAAGAAACACAAGTCTTAAATGATATATTAGGTGAGATGGATCTCATTGATATCTTCAGGACATTCCATCCAAATGCAGAATAATACACCTTCTTCTCATGTGCACATGGAACATTCTCCAGGATAGACCAGATCTTGGGTCACGAATCAAACCTCAGTAAATTTAAGAAAATTGAAATCATATCAAGCATCTTTTCTGACCAATGCTGAGACTAGATATCAATTACAAGAAAAAAACTGTAAGAAACACAAACACTTGGAGATTAAACAATGCTTCTAAATAACCAACAGGTTACTGAAGAAATCAAAAAGTAAATCAAAAGATTTCTAGAAACAAACTACAGTGAAAAGATGACTACTCAAAACCTATGGGATGCAGCAAAAGCAGTTCTAAGAGGGAAATTTATAGCAATACAATCCTACCTCAAGAAACAAGAAAAACATGAAATAGACAACCTAACTTTACACCTAAAGCAACTGGAAAAAGAAGAACCACAACAACAAAAATAGAACCAAAATTAGTAGAAGGAAAGAAATCATAAAGATCTGAGCAGAAATAAATGAAAAATAAATGAAACAAACAATAGTAAAGATTAATAAAACTAAAAGCTGGTTCTTTGATAATTTAAACATAATTAACAAACCCTTAGCCAGACTCATCAAGAAAGAAAGAGAGAAGAATCAAATTAACAAAATCAGAAATGAAAAAGGAGAGGTTACAACAGACAGTACAGAAATACAAAGGATTATAAGAGACTATTATGAACAACTATATGGCAATGAAATGGATAACCTCGAAGAAATGGACAGATTCTTAGAAAAGTTCAATCTTCCAAGACTGAGCCAGGAAGAAATAGAAATTATGAGCAACCCAATTACAAGCACTGACATTGAAGCTGTGATCAAACATCTCCCAAAAAACAAAAACCCAGGACCAGATAGCTCCACAGGAGAATTCTATCAAACATTTAGAAAAGAGCTAATGCCTATCCTAAAACCCTTTCAGAAAATTTCAGAGGAAGGAATACTTCCAAACTCATTCTATGAGGTCACCATCACCCTGATACCAAAACCAGACAAAGACAACACACAAGAAAGAAAACTACAGGCCAATATCTCTGATCAACATAGATGCAAAAATCCTCAACAAAATTTTAGCAAACAGAATTTAGCAATACATCAAAAAGCTCATACACCATGATCAAGTTGAGTTTATTCCAGGGATGCAAGGATTCTTAAATATACAGAAATCAATCAATGTGATACACCATATTAACAAATTGAAAGATAAAAACCATATGATCATCTCAATGCTGCTGCTGCTGCTGCTAAGTCACTTCAGTCATGTCCGACTCTGTGTGACCCCATAGACGGCAGCCCACCAAGCTCCTCTGTCCCTGGGATTCTCCAGGCAAGAATACTGGAGTGGTTTGCCATTTCCTTCTCCAATGCATGAAAGTGAAAGTGAAAGTGAAGTCGTGTCCGACTGTTCGCGACCCCATGGACTGCACCCTACCAGGCTCCTCCGTCCATGGGATTTTCTAGGCAAGAGTAGAGTGCCTAGAGTGCCTGGAGTAGGGTGCCATTGCCTTCTCCGGATCATCTCAATAGACGCAGAAAAAGTCTTTGACAAAATTCAGCACCCATTTATGATTAAAACGCTTCAAAAAATGGGCATAGAAAGAACTTACCTCAACATAGTAACGGCCATATGTGATAAACCTACAGTAAACATTATTCTCAATGGTGAAAAACTGAAAGCATTCTCCCTAAGATCAGGAACAAGACAAAGGTGTCCATTTTCACCACTATTATTCAACATAGTTCTGGAAGTCCTAGCTACAGCAATCAGAGAAGAAAAAGAAATAAAATAATCCCGATCAGAAAAGAAGTAAAGCTCTCATTGTTTGCAGATGACATGACATGTACATAGAAAACCCTAAAGATTGTATCAGAAAATTACTAGAGCTAATCAGTGGATTTAGCAAAGTTGTAAAATACAAAATCAATACACTGAAATGACTTGCATATCTATATACTAACAAGAAAAATGAAAAAGAGAAATTAAGGAATCAATCCCATTCAGCATCGCAACAAAAAGAACTAAATATCTAGGAATAAACTTACCTAAGGAGACAAAAGAACTGTACACAGAAAATTATAAGACACTAATGAAAGAAATCAAAGATGATATAAACAGATGGAGAGATATTCCGTGTACCTGGGTAGGAAGAATCAATATTGTGAATATGACTATGTTACCAAATGCAATCTACAGATTCAGTGCAACACCTATCAAATTACCAAAGGCATTTTTTTTCACAGAAAAATTTTACAATTCATATGGAAACACAAAAGACCCTGAAAAGCCAAAGCAGTCTTGAGAAAGAAGAATGGAGCTAGAGGAATCAACCTTTCTGACTTCATATTATACTACAAAGCTACAGTCATCAAGACAGTATGATACTGGCACAAAAACAGATATATAGACCAGTGGAACAAGATAGAAAGCCCAGAAATAAACCCATGCACATATGGGTACCTTATTTTGACAAAAGAGGCAAGAATATACAATGGGGTAAAGACAGCCTCTTCAACAAATGGTGCTGGGAAAACTGGACAGCTACATGTAAAAGAATGAAATTAGAACACTTCCTAACACAATCAGTTCATTTCAGTCACTCAGTCGTGTCTGACTCTTTGCGACCCCAAGGACTGCAGCACTCCAGGCCCCCCTGTCCATCACCAACTCCTGGAGTCCACCCAAACCCATGTCCACTGAGTTGGTGATGCCATCCAACCATCACATCCTCTGTCGTCCCCCTCTCCTCCTGCATTCAATCTTTCCCAGCATCAGGGTGTTTTCCAAGGAGTCAGTTTTTCACATCAGGTGGCCAAAGTACTGGAGTTTCAGCTTCAACATCAGTCCTTCCAATGAACACTCAGCACTGATCTCCTTTAGGATGGACTGGTTGGATCTCCTTGCAGTTCAGGGACTCTCAAGAGTCTTCTCCAACACCACAGTTCAAAAGCATCAATTCTTCAGTGCTCAGCATTCTTTATAGTTCAACTCTCACATGCATACATGACTACTGGAAAAAACATACCCTTGACTAGATGGACCTTTGTTGGCAAAGTAATGTCTCTGCTTTTAAATATGCTGTTTAGGTTGGTCATAACTTTCCTTCCAAGGAGTAAGCCTCTTTTAATTTCATGGTAGTAGTCACCATCTGCAGTGATTTTGGAGCCCCCAAAAATAAAGTCAGCCACTGTTTCCTCATCTATTTGCCATGAAGTGATAGGACCGCATGCCATGATCTTAGTTTTTTGAATGTTGAGCTTTAAGCCAACTTTTTCACTCTCCTCTTTCACTTTCATCAAGAGGCTATTTAGTTCTTCTTCACTTTCTGCCATAAGGGTGGTGTCATCTGTATATGTGAGGTTATTGATATTTCTCCTGACAATCTTGATTCCAGCTTGTGCTTCATCCAGGCCAATATTTCTCATGATGTACTCTGCATATAAGTTAAATAAGCAGGGTGACAATATACAGCCTTGATGTACTCCTTTTCCTATTTGGAACCAGTCTGTTGTTCCATGTCCAGTTCTGACTGTTGCTTCCTGACCTGCATACAGATTTCTCACGGGGTTGGTCAGGTGGTCTGGTATTCCCATCTCTTGAATTTTCCACAGTTTACTGTGATCCACACAGTCAAAGGCTTTGGCATAGTCAATTAAGCAGAAATAGATGTTTTGTTTTGTTTTGTTTTTCTGGAACTCTCTTCCTTTTTCAATGATCCAGCAGATGTTGGCAACTTGATCTCTGGTTCCTCTGCTTTTTCTAAAACCCGCTGGAACATCTGAAAGTTCACAGTTCATGTACTGTTTAAGTCTGGCTTGGATTACTTTGCTAGTGTGTGGGATGAGTGCAATTATGCAGTAGTTTGAGCATTCTTTGGCATTGCCTTTCTTTGGGATTGGAATGAAAACTGACCTTTTCTAGTCCTGTGGCCACTGCTGAGTTTTCCAAATTTGCTGGCATATTGAGTGAAGCACTTTCACAGCATCATCTTTCAGGATTTGAAATAGCTCAACTGGAATTCCATCACATCCACTAGCTTTGTTCATAGTACTGCTTCCTAAGGCCCACTTGACTTCACATTCCAGGATGTCTGGCTCTAGGTGAGTGATCACACCATCGTGGTATCTGAGTCATGAAGATCTTTTTGTACAATTCTTCTGTGTATTCTTGCCACCTCTTAATATCTTCTGCTTCTGTTAGGTCCATACCATTTCCTATCCTTTATTGAGCCCATCTTTGCATGAAATGTTGCCTTGGTATCTCTATTTTTCTTGAAGAGATCTCTAGTCTTTCCCATTTCATTGTTTTCCTCTATTTCTCTGCATTGATTGCTGAGGAAGGCGTTCTTATCTCTCCTTGCTATTCTTTGGAACTCTGCATTTAAATGGGTATATTTTTCCTTTTCTCCTTTGATTTTAGCTTCTCTTCTTTTCACAGCTATTTGTAAGGCCTCCTCAGAGAACCATTTTGCTTTTTTTTGTATTTCTTTTTCTTGTGGATGGTCTTGACCCTGTGTCCTGTACAATGTCATGAACCTCTGTCCATAGTTCATCAAGCACTCTATCAGATCTAGGCATTTAAATCTATTTCTCACTTCCACTGTATAATCATAGATTTGATTTAGGTCATACCTGAATGATCTAGTAGTTTTCCCTACTTTCTTCAATCTCAGTCTGAATTTGGCAATAAGGAGTTCATGATCTGAGCCACAGTCAGCTCCTGGTTTTGTTTTTGCCAACTGTATAGAGCTTCTCCATCTTTGGCTGCAAAGAATATAATCAATCTGATTTCAGTGTTGGCCATCTGGTGATGTCCATGTGTAGAGTCTTCTCTTGTGTTGTTGGAAGAGGGTGTTTGCTATGACCAGTACGCTCTCTTGGCAAAATTCTATTAGCCTTTGCCCTGCTTCATTCTATACTCCAAGGCCAAATTTGCCTGTTACTCCAGGTGTTTCTTGACTTCCAACTTTTACATTCCAGCACCCAATAATGAAAAGGACATCTTTTTTGGGTGTTAGTTCTAAAAGGTCTTGTAGGTCCTCATAGAACCATTCAACTTCAGCTTCTTCAGCATCACTAGTCAGGGCATAGACTTGGAATACTGTGATATTGAATGGTTTGTCTTGGAAATGAACAGAAATCATTCTGTCGTTTTTGAGATTGCATCCAAGTACTGCATTTAGGATTCTTTTTTTTTCCTTATGATGGTTACTACATTTCTTGTAAGGTATTCTTGTCCACAGTAGTAGACATAATGGTCATTTCAGTTAAATTCACCCATTCCAGTCCATTTTAGTTCGCTGATTCATAAAATGTTGACGTTCACTCTTGCCATCTCCTGTTTGACCACTTCCAGTTTGCCTTGATTCATGGACCTAACATCCCAGGTTCCTATGCAATATTGCTCTTTACAGCATCAGACCTTGCTTCTATCACCAGTCACATCCACAGCTGGGTGTTGTTTTTGCTTTGGCTCTGTCTCTTCATTCTTTCTAGAGTTATTTCTTCACTGATCTCCAGTAGCATATTGGGCACCTACCGACCTGGGGAGCTCATCTTTCAGTGTGTTATCCTCTTGCCTTTTCATACTGTTCATGGGGTTCTAGAGGCAAGAATACTGAAGTGGTTTGCCATTCCCTTCTGCAGTGGACCACATTCTGTCAGAACTCTCCACCATGACCCATCCATCTTGGTCGGCCCTACCTGGCATGGCTTAGTTTCATTGAGTTAGACGAGGCTGTGGTCCATGTGATTAGATTGTTTAGTTTTCCGTGATTGTGGTTTCAGTCTGTCTGCCCTCTGGTGTCTCTCTCAGTGCCTACCATCTTACTCGGGTTTCTCTTGCCTTGGACATGGGATATCTCTTCAAGGCTGCTCCAGCAACTCCTTACCTTGGATGTGGGATATCTCCTCTTGGCTGCTCACCACTCCAGAGCCACGCAGCCATACAACAATGATAAGCACCATACACAATGATAAACTTCAAATGGATTAAAGACCTAAATATAAGACCAGAAACTATAAAACTCTCAGAGGAAAGCATAGGCAGAACACTCGATGACATGAATCAAAGCAAGATCCTCTATGACCCACCTCCTAGAGTAACAGAAATAAAAACAAAAGGAAACAAGTGAGACCTGATTAAACTTAAAAGCTTTTGCACAGCAAAGAAAACTATAAGCAAGGTGAAAAGAAAACCCTCAGCATGGAAGAAAATAATAACAAATGAAACAACTGACAACGGATTAATTTCCAAAATATACAAGCAGCTCATACAACCCAATACCAGAAAAACACACAACCCAATCAAAAAGTGGGGAAAAGACCTAAACAGACATTTCTCCAAAGAAGACATACAGATTGCTAACAAACACATGAAAAGATGCTCAACATCACTCACTCTTAGAGAAATGCAAGTCAAAACTACGATGAGCTAGCATCTCACACTGGCCAGAATGGCCATCATCCAAAAGTCTACAAACAATAAACGCTGGAGAGGGTGTTGAGAAAGGGGAACACTCATGCACTGTTGATGGGAATGTAAATTGATACAGTTACTATGGAAGATGGTATGGAGATTCCTTTAAAAACTAGTAATAAAACCATCATATGACCCAGCAATCCCACTTCTAGGCATATACCCTGAGGAAACCAAAACTGAAAGAGACACATGTATCCCATTGCTCATTGCAGCACTATTTACAATAGCTAGAACATGGAAGCAACCTAGATGTCCATCAACAGATGAATGGATGAGGAAGATGTGGTACATATACACAATGGAATATTCCTAAGCCATAAAAAGGAACACATTTGAGTCGGTTCTTAGATGGGTGAACCTAGAACCTATTATACAGAGTGAAGTGAGTCAGAAAGAGAAAGATAAATACCGTATTCTAACACATATATATGGAATCTAGAAAAACGGTGTTGAAGAATTTATTTATAGGGCAGCAGTGGAAAGACAGACATAGAGAATAGACTTATGGACATGGGGAGAGGGGAGGAGAGGGTGAGATGTATGGAAAGAGTAACATGGAAACTTACCTCATCATACGTAAAATAGATAGCCAACGGGAATTTGCCATATGGCTCAGGAAACTCAAACAGGGGCTCTGTATCAACCTAGAGGGGTGGGATGGGGAAGGAGACGGGAGGGAGGTTCAAAATGGAAGGGATGTATGTAAACTTATGGCTGATTCATGTTGAGGTTTGACAGAAAACAGCAAAATTATGTAAAGCAATTATCCTTCAATAAAAAATAAATTAATTAAAAAAGAAAAAAAAGAAGTTGGTAAAAGGTTACTAGGTTTTAATTATAAAATGAATAAGGTCTGAAGATCTGATTTATAACATAGTGACAATAGTTGATAATACTGTATTGTGTAAATTTCCTAAGAAGGAATACAAGTGTTTTCACCAAAGAAAAGTAAATATGTGAAGTGGTTGATGACAACACATACATATATCAAATCAACACTTTAAATATATTATAATTCTGTTTGTAAATTATATTTCAATTAATCTGGGGAAGAGTAGATACTGTGTGTATCACTTTATATGAATTCCAAAAGCAAACAAAGATGATCTAAGGTGTCAGAAGTTGGAAGAGTGGTCACCTCAGAGATTAGAGAGTGAGACTGATTGACATGTAACAGGAAGGATTTTTCTTGGGTGTTAAAAATATTCTGTGTCTTTAACAGGGTGTTGATTACATAAATAAATACACATATAAGTAAATATTCATCAAGCCATAAACTTAATATTAATGCACCTTACAGGATATATGTTATATCTCAACTGAAAGTTTTCTCAAAAGTCATATTTACTGAAGCACACATATCTATTTATTACTATTAGCAGAAGAACAATATTCTCTACTTTCCTTACAACTTTCAAATTTTATCAAGTGACTTTCATTGATAAAAACTGGAATCATACCAACAAAAGAATTAGGGGAGTTTATTTCCCAGGATTCTGGGCCCACAAAACAGGGAACAGTGTAAAATGAAGTAAGAATAAACACTGAATATCCCTCTCAATACACTTATCTTGTGGGAATTTAATTAAAAACAAAGAATAAAAAGAATCCTAGAGTATTGCGCTACAGATGATATTTTTAAAATATTCCTTTTGGAATATCCTAAGATTCATAATTAAAATCCAACAGGTGTGTGTATATTTTAACCAGGATAGCAATATGAGGGAAACACAGTTATCTAGGAAGTACAGTATTAAAAATAAGTCCCTATACAATTGCATGATTAAAATCTAAATGTTCTTAGAATGTAGGAATGACAGTTTTAATTAGACTATACCTTAAGAGAACGAAACACAAGCACTGATTCTCTAACAAAAGAATTTCTACTCAAATGATAGAAAATGCAACAAAATAAAAATAGCACATTTCAACTTTCTTAACATAATACATGATATAAAAATATGAATACCTGATCTATGTTTTCATTTTCTTTGTTGCATTTACTTTACTTAGAAACGTAATCTTTAAACGTACCATGTCTAGCTTCAAGCTTAATCCAAGTTTATGATTTTTTTTAACTAGCATGTTTTACTACAGAGAGAAATATTTTGCATATTGTAAAGTATGTTGTCATTTGTGGTGGACTTTTCTATTTTTTTCAAATTAAAAACCTGTGATTATACCTGCCATAAATCAATAGCTCAATGTTTTATCCTACCACATTATAACTATAAAACCCATGTTATTATTGAGACTAGTAAGTTATAAAGCATGCAAAGAACAATAAAAGTATTTTTAAAGATTTATTGCCTACTGCTCTACTAATTTTCATCTTTAATACTATCCCCATTGCTACAGTCTGTCACATGCTCTCGTCCATCCTTCTGTAGCTGCCCAGACAACGTCATCTGACAAGCAAAGCCCATACAACTGTTTTTTTTTTTTTTGAAAGCCTCTCACTGTAACTTAGCTTAGCATAAATGTGACAGGTCTCCTTATGAGGAGGAACATAGGGCCACCCACTAAAGAAAGATCATTTATCCCACTCTGCCTATCATTTTATCTTTTCCCATCACTACTGTGTGGGAACCCTGGGTTCATTTGAATGTCATGTTCTCACATATCTCAGCATGGTCCTGAGGAGAAAAGCACAGTCTCTCTAATCTAAAGTGTTCTCCCTACCTTCCTCAAATAGCATATTTTGCTACTCACTGATCATTTCCTTCTGATTTATGGTATACCACTGTGCTGCATGTGTCATCCAATAAACTATTCATGAGAACATTTGCAGCAGGATTACTAGGAAAAAAAAAAAAGACGACTGGAAAATTACATTTACCAACATCAAGGTTTTCTCTCTTGCCATATTCTTTTTAAAATAACGTTATTATTTCAATAGTCATTTGACATTTTCCATACATCGTTGAAGATTTCCATCTGAGTTAGATAAGAATATTTTCAAACATCCAAAATTCAGCATATCTCTGACCCACCATAACTTCTGTAATTTTTCAGTGAAAACTTTTTCTTCTTCCATTGCTTCATGGACTTTGACACTCTTCTCCCAATTCTGTTTCTTTAGTGATCTCTGAACTCGTTTTATGTAATGTTTTCAATGCTTTCCCTCTTCTTTGGTGCATTGATATAAGTCTGACCACGGTTCTCTTACAACTGTCAATATGCTTTACTTGGATATGTTTTCGTATATGTAAGTTGCATCTACTCTCTTGTTTGTTTCTGGTTTTCCTTTCTTAGCCTTTTCACCATCTCTTAATTATATTCTTTAACTATTTATGTTTTATTTTTCACCCTCATTTTTTTTCTATCTATGCATACAGGAGGCCCCATGATACAAGGGAAAAGCACTGGAGAGGCAAGAGATTTGGAGTGAATTCTTGCATATTAATTCTCTCTGGCTTTAGGAAAACCACTGCCCCTCCATGGGCCTCTCTTTCCTTCTCTGTAAATAAGAAAACTCATTGGGGTTGCTGTGTGAGGTTATAGCCCATGCTAGAAATTTTATAGTTCTAAGAATCAGTAACAGTATCTGTGCCTATATGGCCACATCTATATCTAGCCATCTTGTTCTCCGTTTTCTGTTTTTACATAAGACTAGAACCAAACTTTTCTCTGAGTTTCCAGTCCTAAATTCTGCAATATTATTTTTCTTCTCCTTTTTACTTTAACTTCTACTTTATTTGTTGTCTATTTCTTCTTGTTTTTGGTCTGAACTCCAGAGAAATCAGATTCCAAAATCTGTAAATGTTCTGCTCTATAAGTCTCAAATCTGGCAACATTTGTTAAGCTGCTTAGTTCGTGAACACATGAGCACACATACACACTCACATACACACACTTTGCCACTTCTGAAATCATACTGGTCTAAGTTCAAACCCTAGCTGTACACGTCCCTTGCTAAGCCATAGTTTCCTCAAATGTGAAAAGAATATAATATCCTTACCTTGTTGTCGCCATTGTTTAGTCATTCAATTAGGTCCAATTTTTTACCACCCCATCGACTATAGCCTGCCGGACCCCTCTGTCCATGTGATTCCCTAGGTAACAATACTGGAGTGGGTTGTCATTTCCCTTTCCAAAACATACCTTAGAGCTCTGTTATGAGAATTACATAGAATACTGGTTAAACAGGGTAGTGTTCCACACAGTGCCAGTACTTAGTAAGTTTTAAGCTATTCTTCTTCTCCACCTTCTATTTTAATATTATTTCACATGCAAAATGTAACTCAGCTCCTTGAGACAAGTCAACTTCCTTTGTCATCCACACCAGGACAGAGGACCTCCACACCTCCACAAGAACCTCCACTCCTCCTGGCACCTCCTGGTGCCACACCATGACTCCAGCGGAAAGATGGGAGTCCTTCAGATCTCTGGATCTATTTTTAATAATACATAGAAGAGTTCTTTATTTGGAGATTTTCTGACAATGATAAAAGGATTTGTTGGCAATGACTAAATTGACTCTAAAGAAACTACATAAAGTGTATTCTAAGGTGTGAGCATCAGTTCCAGGTCACCTCCTCTTCCCTGAGGAACTGGCACGTCACTTGGCCAGTGTGATCAAAGTGACATTTGCCTGGAACCTCTTCTGGATTTTGTCACATGCAGATTCCCCCCTCTCCCCCATAGGAACTCCTTTGTCTTCTCATAATGAAATCAATGAATCTAACTGTATCCTTACCCTTATTTTTTACCTTGTCTTCTGTTATAATGGAAGACATGGCCTGCCAATCCTTTGCTTGTGCTCCAGATCCCACTTCCATTTCCCTTCTCAAAGGCTTTTCCTCTGCAGTCATCTCTTTCTCTCCTGCATTATTGATTCCTTCTTCTTGACCATGCCATTCCCATCTGCCATTGATATGTTCTAGGACATACTTTCCTTAAAACATAAACTTTCTCCTTAATCCGATAGCTAACGTAGCTAATATTCTATCTCCGACCCCCACTTCACAGCAGAACTGCTCAAAAATCTGCTCTCCTTTTTATTCCCTCAATTTTGATTCATTCTTCAATCATTCTGGTTTCCTTCACAGTGGAATCAAAACTGTTCTTTATATGGCAACCAATAAACCATCATCTGGTCAAATCCAAGCCCATCTCTCTGGTCTTCTCTTCCTTAGCCTCTTAGTAGAATTCACAGAACACTCCCTTTTTTATTAAAATACTTTTCCCTTTACCTCCATGTTGTCACACATTTTGATTTTCCTTTTATTCTATCTTCTATCTCCTTTGCTGCTTCATCCTTCTTCCAAACATCTAAATATTGGAGAATCTTAAGGCTCAGTCCCGAGAGGTTTGTTCTTAATCTTTCTGTATTTAGCCTCACCATCTGTAATCTATTCCAGCTCCACAGATAGAATTGATGCTTTTGAACTGACTTCCAAAATTTTATCTCTGGCACCACGCTCTTCTCATAGACATCCTGTATTTCTAGTTAGATATACAACAGGAATCTCATACTTGACATGTTCCAGACCAATCTTTTAACATAACCCCCTCTCCTAATCTTTCCCATCTCAGTAAATGGCACCAACCCCTTTCCTGTTACACAGGCTAAACATATAGTCTTACATTGGATGTCTTTCCTCCCCTCTCCCAATTTAGTCTACTTAAGACCTGCCTATTATTTCCACCTGTAAATTAGATCTCAAAATACCCATTTTTCTTTGCCTCAGATGCCCCTTTACCCAGTTAAACCATCATCTTTTCATGTTACCTGGGCAGAGAACTTGGAGCAAAGGAGAATTAAAGCATAATGCTAACATATTTACATGGCAAGGAATTTCCCCATTCTTCAGCCCTGTCTTTTCAAGAAGGAGTTTCAAAGGGAAGGAGAGGCATATTGTGTATACTTACTTCATTAGAATAATTGGGGTGAAGAAAAGGGTTTACAAGTACAAAGAGCACATGGATGAAACAGATATTACTTTTGGGGGAGGTCCTTAGGCACCCCACTCCAGTATTCTTGCCTGGAAAATCCCACGGATGGAGGAGCCTGGTAAGCTGCAGTCCACGGGGTTGCGAAGAGTCAGACACAACTCAGCGACTTCACTTTCACTTTTCACTTTCATGCACTGGAGAAGGAAATGGCAACCCACTCCAGTGTTCTTGCCTGGAGAATCCCAGGGACGGGGAAGCCTGGTGGGCTGCCCGTCTATGGGGTCGCACAGAGTCAGACATGACTTGACGCGACTTAGCAGCAGCAGTTAGTACTGACTGGGATTCCCTCATGGAACAGTGGTAAAGAATCTACTTGCAATGCAGGAGATGCGTGTTTGATCCCTTGTCAGAAAGATTCCCCTGGAGGAGGAAATGGTAACCCATTCCAGTATCCTTGCCTGGGAAATCCCATGGACAGAGGAGCCTGGTGGGCTACAGTCCATGAGGTCATGAAAGAATTGGACAGAACTTAGCAACTAAACAAAAAAAAACAGTGCTGACTAGTAGAAAAGCATAATAGTAATAGCTTAAATATTAAATTAGAAATAAATCCATATTTTGAATGTGTAAATTCAAAATGATTCCAAAATGCATCAGCTCTGTCATTCTAAACTGAATATATTAAATAGGCAACTTTTCCTAAAAGCTCAAAATATTTGTGTTTTTAATATGCTGTGGCCATAAAGGAGATTTCATAGAAAATATATCTTCATGTGTGAAGTTAGAACTTAAAATAATTCTCATTTATTCTTCTTGTATCCCCATATCCTCACTTCTCATACAACGGAGAAAACAGTCATGCAGACATTGCTAAGTAATTTCTTCCTGCTCTAATGTAATAAATTAGTGACACTTATATGTATAAATTAACACTGACTCAGTTTTTCTTATGGGATCTAGAAATACCTCTTTCCATTTGAGTTACCTTCCAGTTCTCTGGTCTCTTCACTCTGGAGAACAGGAGTTGCTAATTTTTTTATTTGCATGTTTATATAGCTCTATGCTACCTTTCTGGAGAAGGCAATGGCAACCCACTCCAGTACTCTTGCCTGGAAAATACCATGGACGGAGGAGCTTGGTAGGCTGTAGTCCATTGGGTCGCTAAGAGTCGGACACGACTGAGCGACTTCACTTTCACTTTTCACTTTCATGCATTGGAGAAGGAAATAGCAACCCACTCCAGTGTTCTTGCCTGGAGAATCCCAGGGACGGGGGAGCCTGGTGGGCTGCCGTCTATGGGGTCGCACAGAGTCGGACACGCCTGAAGCGACTTAGCAGCAGCAGCATTAGCATGCTACCTTTCTGAAGCCTAGAAGAGGACAGATGATGAAATGCAATGGTGGAAGGACTGCTACACTCCGACTCTGTGTTCTGTTTCTATCTACCTCAGTGACTGGCTTTCCCTGCTCTCTAAAGAAAACAAGAGTTGCTGCTGTGGTCTTTCAAATATCTTAAGAGAACTAAAATCTTACTTTGGCTTCTCTCATTGCCATTTTTATTCTTTTGGCTTCTTCTAAACAACCATTTTTCTCTTGTCCTCCTCTTCCCAAGATGACACTCTTGTCCTCAGCTATTCCTTTAAATCTCTCTCTGCCAATCAGAATAGCAATGCCACCCTACTCTATAGTATGTTCTCACTCTCATTTTGTTAATACAGTGTGTTTAATTGACTCTCCCAAGACATCCTTTGAATTCTCCTCTTGATCTACTGCCATTCTGACCATAGTTTTCAATTCTATTTCTTCCCTATTTCTACTTCTAGCAAAGTCACAGTGTCTCTCAGGCACAACTTTTCTGACCTTTACATTTTTGTGTAGCATTCTTTTTTCTTAACTTATTCAGAGGAATCACTAAAATCACTTCAGGGTCCTGGCTTCTCTTCCCTCATGCATTCTCCAAAGTCTGATCCATTTTTTCTTTCCCCACCAATTTGAAGCTTACAGAAAATCCATTAATAACAAGGATTTTAATTATCTCAAACATGCCTCTTGTGTTCAGTCCAACTGAGTTTCTAATCAGTGTTCCCTGGTTGAACAACTCGGCTCAACCTCCTGTGGCAAATCTTCGCTGCAATTCTTCCCTCCAAGGCATTGCCAGCAGCATCCTTTTAGAGCCTCAACAACATCTTACAAGCTTACTCTAAAACTCCTTCTGAAACTGGTCCTTATCTTTAAAAAAAAATGTAAGCCAACAAGGTGAGCTTGTTTTCCTTTTTCTCTCCTTCTTTTGTTTCTCTTTCCACACCAGCTCAGCTTCTCACACTACCACTCCTCACTTTGAAATTCCCCATTTGCAGGACACAGGCTTGGCTGAGCTGAGGACCTCCGTTGACAGCACAGCACAAGCAAGCGCCCCCTGGTGGGCACCCGCTGTACCTTTCCCCCTCCACAAGGACCACAGTAGCCTGAGCAAATGGCTCAACTGTTGCTTTCCCCTGACTCCTCCAACACCTGAACTAGTGATACCTGAGCTCTTAGCTGTAGACCGAAACTGGAAGCAGTGAAAATTGCTTTACGAGTTTGGGGACCTTTCCTCCTGATATTTTCTGTAAATTAAATGTGCTTTGCTTTCTTCTTTATTCTTCCTTTACCCCTCATCCCAGGGGCAGTCTCGCTGCCTCATCAGAAATACAAGCCTCTCTCACAGGTATAAGAGGGTCCACAAACTAACCTTAATATGAAGTCTATTTGAACTGTATTTCCTCAAGTATTTATAATTACTTCTAACCTGGAAATTACAGCGATCTGCTGTGATCTCGTCTAGCAGGGTGCCACAATCAAAGAAACATAGGCAAACAAATAAAAGTAAGTAAAAGTTATTTCAAATCTGTATTTATCCCTTAAGAAAGCCCAAAAGGCATAGTGAACCAGCCTTAAAAATCCTTTCTAGCCATCATTGCTACTCTCAATATTCTCTACACAGGCAAAGATGCTCTCAAAAATTCAACCTATATTTTCCTTCTCTCCATATTTTCTCTCTAATGTTAATGGTTAAAAATCACTCTTCCTTTTGTTCATGAATGCAGCTCCCCTGGTCTGCACACTGCTTTCCAATTTCCCTCCCTTCACCCTCAGGCCATCACTCCATCCACCAATCTTCTCCAGAACATTCCAAAGTGCAGAGGAAAGAGGTGCAGTGAATCTGCTTCTCTCACAAGAATCAGCACATCAGCCAAACTCTGCCATACTCTGTACAAGAAAGGAATTGGAAATTGACCCATCCTTTAAATTATCCCTCCTTTAAAGTCGGCACTGGAGTGAGAAAAATTATGACTGTGCTGAATATCTTATTTTCTTTTTACAAAGTTCAAGTCCATAGTACTTGACTATCTCCTGCACAAAAAAGCATATATCCCAAGAAAAAGACGGTTCAAAAGAATACATGCACCCCAATGCATTCACTGCAGCACTATAATAGCCAAGATATGGAAGCAACGTAAATGTTCAATAACAGATAAATGGATAAAGAAGATATAGCACATACATATAAGGGACTATTACTCAGCCATTTAAAGAAATGAAATAATGATAGTTGCAGCAAAATGAATGGACTTGGATATTACCATATAAAGTGAGGAAAGTCAGAGAAAGACAAATATATGATATCGCTTATATGGGGGATCTAAAAAAAGGAATGATACAAATGAACTTACTTGCAAAACAGAAACATACTCACAGACTTGGAGAATGAACTAATGGTTACTAGGTGAGGAGAGTGAGAGGAAGGGGTTGATTGGGAGTTTAAGACTGACATGCACACACTGCTATGTTTAAAATAGATAATTAGCAAAGACCTTCTGTATAGCACAGGGAACACTGTTCAATATTCTGTAATAAATGGGAAAAGAATTTGAAAAAGGATACATGTATATAAACTGAATCACTTTGTTGTACACGTGAAATTAACATAATATTGTTACCTAATTATGCTTCAATATAAAATAAAAACATTTATAAAAAGGAGTAACAAATTATGAATCAAATTATCATTGTGGGCAACTGGAGCTATTTCCTTCTGGAACTCAGAGAGACTGTAAAGAAGATACCCTCAGAGTTACCTCACTCCAGGATGAGGAAGACGGGGTATTTAAACAGCAGTTTCTATCAGACATCGATTGGGAGTTTTTTTATGGAGGGAGGAGATGTTAATTCTATGATAGTGTTCCTCTAGAACAGACAGAGAAGGATCAGTTGATCAGAGTAAACACTCAGTCAAAGAGCCACAAATCCTACTAGTTTGAAGATTTTGCAGGGTGCGTGGAAGTAGTGATCATCAAAGGGCTGTGAGTATGACACCTGTGGTATCTTGCTACATTCTGTCCCTTGCACCATTCAGATTCTCTCATACATCATGAAGGTCACTCCATCATATCACTGGTTCACAATTTCTTTTGTAAAATGACTTTAGGAATATGAGCAGTTCCCACTGCTCCAGTTGATTCTGAGACCATAATTGATATGCCCTATGTACTTTATCATTCTTGCTACCTTTTTCTTCCTTTTCATCCAGCAATTCAGTTTCTCTAGGTTGCTTGCCTGGTAGGGCAGCCCAGACTCTTATCCCTGAGGGGTCTGAGTCCTGATTCTCATAACCGTGTCAGAATGTGACTGCTGCAGTGTATAATCAAAGTTATCAGGCATGGGAGACATCTCACTGAATCCCCTGGGTTTCAGACATGCTCTTTCTTTTCCTCATTAGCTACCAGCAACTCTATCCCCTCTTGATAATCAGGGTATGCTATCCTGCCAGTATGGTAATTTCTTTCTTTGCCTGCTTGTCAGGCTCCAGTACTTCGGCCACCTGATGCAAACAGCTGACTTATTGGGAAAGACCCTGATGCTGGGAAAGACTGAAGGCAGGAAGAGAAGGGGACGACAGAGGACGAGATGGTTGGATGGTATCACCGACTCAATGGACATGAGTTTGAGCAAACGCCAGGAGATGGTAAAGGACACGGAAGCCTGGTGTGTTGCAGTCCATGGGGTTGCAAAGTGTTGGATGCAACTGGGCGACTGAACAACAACTACTACTGCTGTGAGAAGCGCAGAATTACCAGATGGTAGTCCTGGCTAAGACTGAATGGAACACTCACCACGTCTGTTTTCAGAGGACTTACTTCCCATTCTGGAAACCAAGACCTCTAATCCAGCAGAGTTTAAAGTTGTGGAGAGAGGAATCACAAATTCTGCAATCAAACTGATGGGCCACTCTGACTTACATCCCTCAGTTCTTTTTCTGTCAGGGACACAGAGTCATACAATGGCAAGAAAGTCAAAGTACATAATACCTCTTGAAAGCAGCACCCCACCTCCTCAAAGCTTCATCCCCAGCTGGCTTTATAGCCATGCCTTTAAAAACTAAAGAACAGCATTCCATTAGGCCAGCATCTTCTGGGTGATGCATTAATAGTAGAACTAATGGGTCCCTAGGTCATATATTCATTGTTGAACCTCTAACCCTGTAAGTGCTTCCCTTGATCCAAGCAATGTCATGTGGGATTCCATTATGATAAATCAGACATTCTGTGGGCCCTTTGATTGTGGTTGCTGGAAAGGCAAAAGGTCACATTTATTGTCAATCTGAAAGCAAGCTGGCATGCACAGAAATGATAAAAGCCAAAGGGATACAAGTGGGACATTGACATTATCTGTAAATTCCCTGAATCTGTCTCATGTATCAACTGGACCAAATAATAATATCTCATAGGATTTCTATGGGAACTTACTTTTGAAGCAGTATAGAGATGTATGCTATAAATATTCAGGGTTTTTTTTTTTTTTTGAGAAAATCTACAAATATCATTACTCCAACCTCCAGAAAATGAGAACCTATTTTGAGTTTTCTTTTGCATTATATTTCATACTTACCCACCTGTGGTTAATAAATCTAAGATATAAAAATTAGGCAACTAAAAAGAAAAGTGATATATGTTTAACTTATATATGAAAAACAAAGATTTCCATTTCCAAAAGGGTTGTTGCTACTAATAATGTATACAAAAGAAATTAAGAATAATTAATCTTCTAAAATAAAATCTGAAATTAAATATTTGGGTAGTTGATGGAGGGGAAGGTCATTTGCTTGATTATCTCAAAAAATATAATCAGTGAATGATACCCTTATTTCAAAGATTTAAGAAGAGTAATCATTGAAGTAGGTTTTTCAGTATTATTTCAAAACTTATTACATTCCTTTAAATGTATCAACGGTATTTTGTTTCTATGAGTATCAACTAAAACTATTTTATACTCAGTAAGTACATATCCATTTTTGTGAAAATCTAGTTTCTGCTAAGCTGCATTAATTTTTGTGGACTTTATAAGGAAAAATGATGGCATAGCCTTCAGAACATGAGGCCATATTGTAAAATGCAAGAGCCAAGTCTAATAAAAAAAAAAAAGCTTACTAGAAAAGAAAAGGCATGAGGCTGAGACTGTAAGAAGAATGGAAGTTTAATCGCTCAAAGAGAGCATTTTTGTACAAAGAAGTTGTTTTTAAGAGAAAGAGCAGATCTGACCTAGTTGGTCCAAATAGTAATGTTGATGAGTGAGATAACCTTGGAGAGATAGAACAAGTTTTCTCAGAGGAATGAAAGTGTCAACTGTCAGACCTGGTAATCAATTAAATCTTTAAAAACTACTGTTATATTTAAAGAGAGACAGATGCCATTTGCAGAAATTTTGTTTTTCCTTTTTCATTTGTTATTATGGCTAAATGTAGTTGCCTTATATATACATATCTTATTACAAATAAATATCAACATGAACTTTTCTGAGACCACGGTGAAATCCGTTTGCACATTCCTGAGGCTGCTCAGTTATTCACACATAACTAAGGAATATCTAATATCTCTTCTCACCCACTGCCAATAACATATGAGTGAGCACAAAATCTTAGCTACAGCTGAGAAATCTAGTTAGATTTGTCTCAAACCTCAAAGTAATAAGAAAAATAATGGGCAAAGTTATACTCAGTAGAAAGACACGGTGAGATCCCTCCCATCCTTTCACAAAAGGCAAACATGAAAAGAAAAAATTCATTAATGACAACAAACACCTGTCTCAAGGCTTCAGGCTGGACAAATCAGGACTGATATCTATACCAACATCCAAAATTAATGTTCTCTTTTGTTCACATGGAGAACCCTAGACATGATTAAAGGTCTGTCTCTGACCACATCTCCTCTTGTATTCTTTCCACAAACACAGAAATGCTTTCCTTCTCATCAACCTGAGAGACAGCTGTACCACATTCTCAAACACACACTCAGGAAAAATGTATACAATATTATAAAGCAGATTGACTTCATGTATTTTACCACCTGTGACATAAACTGGTACATATGTATATATGTATATATATTCATATACACATATATATTTATAATATATACATTTTATATATGCAGTAAGTTTTATTCTTAACTTCTTGATGAGTTAAGCTTTTCTTCTATTAGCATAGAAGTATCTCCATGAAATATTTAAAGCTGATGTTCTAGAGGAAATAATATTTTTGGCAATCCCGGGGAGTGAGGAGTTTATTTTTTCCATTATAATGCACAACTGCAGAGAAATTTGTTTTCTTTACATCTTTACACTTGGATGACATTTTGGATATTATTTTTCAGGCTACCTTAAAAGAAATGTGCATTTCAAGGTATTTAACCATGAGTGCCATTCCCCCAAAACAAGGATATATGCAAAAAGGAAAAAATGAAATGTTTAAGAAGAAAGTTACATGATTACCAGGACAGAAATTATTTTTAATCACAAGGTAATGATTTGAATCAAAATTCAAGCCCTTGGCATTAAAATTTATAGTAGCATAGTTTTCTGTCAAATTTCAGTTCAGTTCAGTTCAGTCGCTCAGTCGTGTCCGACTCTTTGCGACCCCATGAATCGCAGCACGCCAGGCCTCCCTGTCCATCACCAACTCCGAGTTCACTCAGACTCATGTCCATAGAGTCAGTGATGTCATCCAGCCATCTCATCCTCTGTCGTCCCCTTCTCCTCCTGCCCCCAATCCCTCCCAGCATCAGAGTTTTTTCCAATGAGTCAACTCTTTGCAGGAGGTGGCCAAAGTACTGGAGTCTCAGCTTTAGCATCATTCCTTCCAAAGAAATCCCAGGGCTGATCTCCTTTAGAATGGACTGGTTGGATCTCCTTGCAGTCCAAGGGACTCTCAAGAGTCTTCTCCAACACCACAGTTCAAAAGCATCAATTCCTCGGCACTCAGCTTTCTTCACAGTCCAACTCTCACATCCGTACATGACCACTGGAAAAACCATAGCCTTGACTAGACCGAGCTTTGTTGGCAAAGTAATGTCTCTGCTTTTGAATATGTTATCTAGGTTGGTCATAACTTTCAAATTTAAATATGTATAAATTAGATTAAATTCTGTCAAAATGGAAAACTAGATCAAATATTTTGTCAAAAATGGATGTTCAATTTTTTTAACTGACTACATTACATTATACAAATGAAACACTTTTGTTCTATTCAAAGGAGAATACAAGAGTTAAAAGACAGAGTTCCTGATTATTGCAGTATTTATAGTATTATATTAATATATTTATTCTATTATGCTTTTTTGCTTGACAATTTTATTTAGATTTAATTTATATTAGTGCTGAGATATTCAACTAATCTGATCACCATACCAAAATTCTAAAATATTAAATAAAAAAAAGATTTAAGACAAAGTTGAATTTCCATATTTGCCTCAAATACTTGGATTTTCAAAGACAGCAAATTTTAATGCAAGGGAAATTCTGTGAACTGAAGATGTCACCTTTATGTAATACTGCTATTAAACGCCTACTACAACCATTTTATAAATTTACAACAGTCTGTCTTAGAACACTTTTATATACTTAAGATGTTTAACAAAAAATTGTGATTCTAATCCAAATTCAAATATATAAAGCTCTCCTAGTAAGTAAACATAATAAGCAAATGTATTTGAATTCAACAGTATGAGTGTGCTCTGAATATTCTGAAATCTCCTCAAATGACTCTACAAAAACATGAAAAATGATAGAGAAAAGGATGGGAAAGGAAATAATATTTCCTGAAGGCCTTTCTCTGTGTCTTTTTTGTTTTCAGCATATTACTTAGATCATCCTCAATAGCAATTGACTTCCCTTCTGTACTCTGAATCAAGGGTCGGCAAATTTTTTTCTGTGAAGAGCTAGATAGTATTTTAGACTCTACCTATCTCTGTCACAACTACTAACTGTCAACATAGCATGAAAGTAGCCATGGACTGTACATAACTGAAGTCCCTTGTTCCAATAAAACTTTATTTGTTTAGGCTGAAATTAGAGTTTCATAAAAATTTTTATGTCAAAAATATCCTTCTTGTAACTATTTTTGAACTGTTTTCAAAGGCAAAAGTTATTCTTAGCATGTGAGTTATACAAACAGGTGTCAGACTGGATTTGACCTACAGACTGGAGTTTGCTAATCTCTGCTCTAAATTTACCCCAGTGTGATCTGTACTTTAACAAACTAAAGTAGTGGTATTTTAAAAAATTAAATTAAACTGATGGTTTAATGAAAGATCCACTTACTTTTATTCACTTTTATGCCTCTATGGATTCCATTTACTTATGTGTTTATTTTTTAGCATCCAAACAATCCCATAAATTTAAGTAGAAATTTATGGCTAAAATCAAGGTGATTATTCCAATGTTAAATTTTTTAATTTCATTAATTTGAAAATGAAGTCTGATGGATACATGTATATGGATGGCTGAGTCCCTTTGCTGTTCACCTGGAGCTATCACAATATTGTTTATCAGTTATATCCCAATACAAAAAAAAAGTTCAAAAGAAAAAAAATGAAATCTAAAAGTTAATGCCTATGCTTTGTAATGAATGCTGTGTTACCTTTTAAAACATAAAACTGTAAAAGATACTCAGTATAACAGTTAAAAACTGTATTTCATAGTATATAGTAAAGTACATTCATTTAGATAAATTGTGAAAACAACTATGAATTCAAATCATATAAGCTAAGATTCAGATCAAGGAGATGGACTAGGAGGACACAGAACTCATTTCTCATCAAGAACACATCAAAAATACATCTACATGTGGAGCAACTCTCACTGAACACTAACCGAAAACTGGTTGAAAGACTTGGTATGACCAAGACTGTGAAAAAGATCCACATGGACTTGGGTAGGAGCGGAAGAGGAGTGATCAGGTCAGGACCCGTGCCCCTGGGAATGGACTCAGAGGAAATAGTATACATGGGTGGAGGTCCTCCCTGGGAGGATCTTTGTGACCCCATGGATGCAGCACACCAGGCTTCCCCGCCCTCCACTATCTCCTAGAGTTTGCTCAAGTTCATGTCCATTAAGTAACAGGCATCTGTTAGAAGTGCTCAACCCTTTCAGTCTTGGTGGGGCCATATGACTAGTTCCTCCTCCCCCAAAGGAACATGAACAGAGGGAACTGGAAGTCGTTCTGTTCTAAGAGTAAGAAGAAGCAAGTGTTCATTCTTTCTACTCTCTTTCCTTTTCCACCAACTGGTAATTCAAAGGAATTTAAGGACTTCTATTATGGAGAGATTTAAGGTGGAAATAGCCTGAATCCTTCATTCAATGGACAGACAAAAGCCACCAGGAAAACAACCTTCTATGTTTCTAAGCCAATGAAATTTGAAGTTTAGTTGTGATGACAGCCAGCATCAGTCTAATAAGGATAATGTCTCAAGGGTTTTGTTGTTCAGTTACTCAGTCGTGTCCAACTCTTTGCAACCCCATGGACTGCAACACACCAGGCTTCTGTGTCCTTCACCATCTACTGGAGTTTGCTCAAACTAATGTCCATTGAGTCGGTGATACCATCCAACCATCTCATCCTCTGTCGCCCCCTTCTCCTGCCTTCAATCTTTCCCTGCATCAGGGTCTTTTCCAGTGATTTAGCTCTTCACATCAGGTGGCCAAAATATTGGAGGTTCAGCTTCAGCATCAGTCCTTCCAATTCGTACTATTCAGGGTTGATTTCCTTTAGGATTGATTGGTTTGATCTTCTGAGTATAATGTCTCAAGGGTAACATATCCAAAGTAGAACTTTCCATCTCCGGGACATTCCTTGCCCACTCTTGGCCATCTCTATAAATGTAGCACCAACCACTCAGCTTCTTGGGACTAACACCTTGGTGTCATAAGCCCAACATCTACTTCTGAAACATAGATTATGACAATCCCCTACCTAAAACCATTCAAAATGTTGTCTGTGAACTTAGACAAAAAGTCCAAATTTCTTATTATAAGCCCTCCAGGATCTTTAACCTCACTTATCTGCCACACATACTCTCAGTACTTGTGTTCCAGCCAAAGTGACTTCTTTCAGCTCCTCAAATGCACTGAATTCTTTGCTACCACAACAAATCTGAGCTTGGGTTACTGTCATCCTGGAATGCTCTGCCCACCCTACTTGACTTGGTTAATTCTGACCTTTGCTCAAATGTGTCTTCCTCAGAAGACACACTTCCTCTTTCCAACATTACTGTCTAACTTAGATCTCCCTTTTATCCCTTCCCATAACACTGTATTTTCTTCACAAACTTGTTATATTTAAAATTATACAAACATTTTTCTTTCTAATGATTCAATGTCTATCTCACCTACTGGGCTGAGATTCCCACAAGGGTAGCAGGTTGACATGGGCTGTATCTGAGGTTCCATTATTAAAAATGTTTTTTTTATGTTTCTTTTTATTTCATCCCATCAAAATGTATTTATTTTATGCACTTGGTAAATTAGTAAAATAGTACAGGCATGCAATTTTTTTGAACTGTGGTGTTGGAGAAGACTCTTGAGAGTCCCTTGGACTGCAAGGAGATCCAACCAGTCCATTCTGAAGGAAATCAGCCCTGGGGTTTCTTTGGAAGGAATGATGCTAAAGCTGAAATTCCAGTACTTTGGCCACCTCATGCGAAGAGGTGATTCATTGGAAAAGACTCTGATGCTGGGAGGGATTGAGGGCAGGAGGAGAAGGGGATGACAGAGGATGAGATGGCTGGATGGCATCACTGACTTGATGGACGTGAGTCTGAGTGAACTCTTGGAGTTGGTGATGGACAGGGAGGCCTGGCGTGCTGTGATTCATGGGGTCGCAAAGAGTCGGACAGGACTGAGCGACTGAACTGAACTGATGCATATGCTAATTGTTGCTTCTAAAAATATTTTTCTAATAAAGCTATTCAATCAAACATTAAAAACATTGCAGTAGACCATAAAGTCCACAAGAGGAGGGATTATGTCTGTCTCTGTCCCCTTCAAATGGCCTTGCACATGATTACACTCTATAAATACTATTAATAGATAAGTGAATAATAAGCATCTACAATTTACTGTCTTTAATAATTAGTTGGAATTATTATATGTATGCTAAAGTAACTAAATCTATATTTGTAAAAACAAATTATTCTAGGCTTGCTTTAATAAACAGACAAAAATCAATTCATAAATAATAGCATGCATTTACATATGAACAGTGTTCTAAAGTCTTCTAAAATTATGTTGTCTCTTTCATAAAGGTTAAATACCTCCCATCATCTTCTTTAAGCTATTCATCTGTTCAGTTAAAATTTTCTTCAATGTAATACGAAAGGAAATGTCAGTCTTGGCAAATGATCGCCAATTCCAAATTAAATAGACTCTGAATTAATGAGGTTTTATGGTATTTTCAAAACAACAAAATTCACTCACCATGCTCAAGGTCATTGCTTCCATTTTTAAATGATAAATTTAACTTTTATGTCAGTAGTGATTCTCAAGCCCTATGGTACATTCGTATCTTGCAATCATGTCTTGGGAAACATTAAAATAATTATTGCTATTAAACTTCATGTCTTCAGTATAAACAACACTATACTTTTACAGCTTTTTAAAATCACATAGCTTCTTTACTATTTCTTAGACATATTAAAAATATAAAAATTTTTATATTTTTAATGTAATCTTTTCTATATAATATAGTTTATTGTTTATAGCATTTCCAATTATCTGCCCTAATTTTTCCCCCCTTTGTCTAGTTCCTTTTAAGCTGAAAGAACTCACTTTCTTCCTACTGGTAAGTTATCAAAATGAAGTGACAGAAAGTTTAGCAGGGCCTTGATCTCTGATATATACCCAGTCTGTTTTTCTACAGTCAAAGCTGGAAGAATAAGTTAAGAATTCAATCAGTAGTGAATGACAAACACTAACCTCAACACACAGTTAACAGTAGTATTTCCTCTCATTCATTTATTCATTCAATAGTCGTTATTTATGAAACCCCCTTATAGGTCAAGTGTTATAGATTGACGAACAAAACAGACTTACACTCTGTCTTCATGGAGTTCACTGTTCAGCAAGTGATCAGTGTTATACCATGAAAAGATACGTGAATATATTCTTGCAAATTGTGATAAATGTTAAAAATCAAAAGAACAGATATTCTAATTGCAGTCTACTCACAAACTGGTGATCTGATAAACAAAATAACTACAATATTGAAAAGAACATTTTAAAAAAATCCCACCCTGTGTACTGGCAAATAGATGAGCATTAGCCAAGATTTTTCTGGTTAGAATTCACACACTGCTGTGATGATTCACTCTTGTTGCTGTAATCACATCATACCTTGCTTTTCCCACGAGCTTTTATCTCAGTATTCTTGAATCTTTCATGGTTACTCTGTATAAAAAAGTTATGAAGAGCAAGGTGGGACGTGAAAGAAGAAGTCAAACTCAATTTTTAAGATATATATGTAAAATAATAAAATGTCTACATGGTAAACATTAAGGAACATTGAGATAAAGGCAAGGAAAATTTAAATATCTCAGCAAAATAGAATGTTGGGTATAATAGTGATAAAAAATGATGAAAATAAATGATGATTTTTGTCTCCAGGTGATGAGTACATTGGAGATAATTATATAATACTGTGTTCTCTATTTTTGTGTATATTTTAAAGTTTCTATAATATAAAGATTTTTTCTAACTTTAAGAAGTAAATGGATTTAGATGTAGTGGAAGATTTTATTTAGTAATGTATGGTTTGTAGAAAAACTAAAATACATAGATAAGCACAATTAAAACTGAAATTACAATGTCATTGTGATAAACACCATTCCAAATCTTTTTCAAAGTATGTGCATGTATAAAAAAGTGGTGGTTTGTACTTGAAGAAATATAATTTATCCGTAGCAATAGGAACTAAGTGCTGGACAAAAGTGATGAGCTGATTTTACAGTTGTGACAACTTGAAAAACCCTCTGGACCCAGCTACTGTGGATTTGCCTTGAAAACAGGGCTATGAGTGAACATTAAAAGGATCGGAAGTTTGTGAGCAGAACCAACCTTCCTGTTGAGAATTTCTGGCTGAAGAAAAGAACACTGAATAAAGACTGTTCCTCCCTCACACCCAGAGGATCCTTGGGCTGAGCAGGGATGTGCACCCATGGAGGGAGCGGTGAAAGAGCAGGAGGCTTGGCCCCAACCCTATCATTTCATGCTGACAAACCACAGGGGCAACACCTGCTTCCTGCCTTGTTGGAAACCTGGTAAAGCAACCAGCATTCAATGCAGAGTGGCTTAATTCTGACTCTTGCAACATGGCTAGTAATAGCAGGATGGGTCCTTTCAACTTGAGAAATCATCCCTAGGTGTTCTTGGAAATATCAGTGAAGAAGGAACCAAAGTGAAAAAAAAAAACATTTTATTACTATTTGTAAGAAGATGTTCCACGGTCATAACATAGATGTTGGGTATTACTTATTGAAAACCATTATTTTCTCCCTAAATAATTAAGGAGAGAATCACAGCTAACTATGTATTAACATAAATATGACCATTTGTACATTTTCTTTGCTTTATTCCACTTACTAAATTGTGAACATGTCAATAAACAAACCATAATATTATCTTGCTTGCAAGTATTCCATGACAGTACTAAACTTCAGTTTGCTGTTTACCCTCTATATCTAAATATTTAGCTTGTTTCCCAATTTTTACTATTATAAAAAATGACCCATTGAGTATTTTTATAGTTAAATCTTTGTACTTATCCTTGTTTTCCTAGGATGAATTTCAAGCAGTGAAATTTCTGAGTCAATACAGTATTGCAAATGGGCAAACAAAATGAAGCACTTCCTTGATGGCTCAGTGGGTGAAAAATTCACTTGCTATGCAGGAGACACAGGAGATGTGGGTTTGATCCCTGGGTTGGGCAAAAAACAAAATGAAGGGTGTCCCAGGTGGCTCAGTGGTAAACAGTTTGTCTGCCAAGCAGTAGACCCAGATTCGATCCCTGGGTTGGGAAGATCCCCTAGAGGAGGAAGCGGCAACCCACTCCAGTATTCTTGCCTGGAAAATCCCATGGACAGAGGAGCTTGATGGGCTACAGTCCAAGGGTCACAGAGTCAGGCAGGACTTAGCAACTAAACAACAACAAAACAAAATGAACTGCCCTGAACAGAGCTCAGTATATGAAAGTATTAAATATATGATAAAGTAGACATCATGGATTAAAATAGAGTGGAATTATTTTATGATAAATACTACTAGGCTAATTGCTTAGCTATTCACTAGATTTATTTTTCATACCCCTCTTTGTTCTTAAACAGTTTAAGATGGTTTACTAAGGTATGTATCATACAGCAAGATAAGACGAATTGTAGACGGGAAAACAAAGTAAGGAAGAAACAAAGAAAATGAAAGAATGCATGTTTTTTTAATGCATGTCTTAAAATACTATATATTTATTACACATAAACCACAAACCTAGCATCAAATGAGAAGACAGAAAGTAGTTGTAGTTATTTAATTGACATAGATAATGAAATAAAGACAACCTAGTTGATAGGAAGAAGTACAAATACTTGTCCATAAACCCTGCAGGAAAATCCCCCTGGGCTTTCTTGGAAGACAAGGTATAAATGAAATGGACAACACCCTCACAGTGCATAGCAATGCATTTCATCAGGCTGTTTACTGCAACATCCTTCAACATAAGTTAATGGCATTGTGCCGAAGTGAGAATCAATACAAACTCCACAGGGGAAGGTGAGCAATAAAATGCAGTCCACACAGACAGCAACCTATTGTACTGATTCCATCCAAGACAGGGTATATAAAGGATGATAAAGAGCATATTTTTTAACTCAATCCCTCTTAAATACAGTTTCTTTCAACCAAAGCTTTGATAGATAGTGAGCATTAGGGAGTTAATACTTCCTGAAACGTGCTGTGAGCATAGCCATGTTAAACATGGTGAACAGACCAATGAATCCCCTTACAAGGACATACAATGGACTTCGTGTAAGTCCATTTCATCTCTCTGAAGTAAGCAGAGCAAGTAGCTTTAAACAGTTTAAATGGAATAACTAGTCAGTTAATACGGAGAAGGCAATGGCAACCCACTCCAGTACTCTTGCCTGGAAAATCTCATGGGTGGAGAAGCCTGGTAGGCTGCAGTCCATGGGGTCGCGAAGAGTCGGACACGACTGAGCGACTTCACTTTCAGTTTTCACTTTCACGCATTGGAGAAGGAAATGGAAACCCACTCCAGTGTTCTTGCCTGGAGAATCCCAGGGACGGGGGAGTCTGGTGGGCTGCCCGTCTACGGGGTCGCACAGAGTCGGACACGACTGAAGCGACTTAGCAGCAGCAGCAGCAGCAGCAGTCAGTTAATGGGTCCATAATCTTTCATGGTTGTAACCAAACCTTGATGTCAAGATATATTTAATATTCCTGGCTAGACTGTAAGCTCTGAGGATAGGAACCATAGCTATCTCACTCGTTGTTGTTGGGGCTGTTTAGTCTCTAAGTCATGTCTGACTCTTTGTGACCCCATGGACTGTGGTCCACAAAGCTCTTCTGCCCATGGGATTTCCCATGAAACAATACTAGAGTGGGTTGTCATTTCCTTCTCCAGGGGATCTTCCTTACTCAGGGATGGATCAAACCCAGGATCATCTCCTGCATTGGCAGGCAGGTTCTTTACTGCTAAGTCACCAGGGAAGCCCGTCTCACTTGTACAAAACTCAACTATCATAGGCATTTACAACCCACCACTACCACCTCCTTATATCTCACATGGAATATTGACCAATAACTTCAGGTTTGTCATTTATAAGCCAAAGAACGGCACACATTTTGGAGAGATTGTTCAGTAAGTTAACAGTATTTGGGAGGGATTAAAAGAGCTTCTGTTTTGAAAAGGGATACACTAAAACTTGGGACCTCAAATCACTTGATTTTACTTGTGTTGATAAACATGTAAGCAAGAAGTAAAGGCTAAAATGAAGAGAGGTTTTTGACCATGTTAATATCAGAAATTCTTTCCCAGTTGCTTCATTTAGCTTAAAACTTTAATCACATTCTGTGTTCTGCAAAGTTTGAAGCAGGGGACTTTGGTTTATAAACTGGAAAAGATAAATCTTCCAGGTAGTAATTTCCGGAAGTATTATAATCCTTAAACAAACAAATCCCTAATTGATGGTGATGTGGATAGCGGTGGAGCTCCTATTCCACAGCTTTCTTTCTTAGCATACACTCTGCCTCTTGAGTTGAGGGTGAGGGAGAAATGAAAGAAACATATGAGCTTTCTTTTCTTCATTCTTAATCCTTGTTTACTTCATATATGTTTTGCTAGAATGTAGGCTACTTTGTAATAACGTTTTTTTCTGTAAGACACTTGGATCATACATCATATGTAGTCCATAGTTTTAAATGAATTGTTATGAAGTTTTTAATTATCCAATAGCATGTTTTTCCTAAATAAAATGACAAAAATAACTCTCCCTGAGATTCCAAGCTCTTTCATTCATGAGTTATCAAGAGTCCAGAGAAATGTATGGTGATATCATGATGAATTCTGAGCTTAGAATACTGGCTCTATGAAAATGTTTTCTTTGTATTTTTGTTTTTGCCCTGGTTCAGTTCAGTTCAGTTCAGTTGCTCAGTCGTGTCCGACTCTTTGCGACCCCATGATTCACAGCACGCCAGGCCTCCCTGTCCATCACCAACTCCAAGAGTTCACTCAGACTCACGTCCATTGAGTCAGTGATGCCATCCAGCCATCTCATCCTCTGTCATCCCCTTCTCCTCCTGCCCCCAATCGCTCCCAGCATCAGAGTCTTTTCCAATGAGTCAACTCTTTGCAGGAGGTGGCCAAAGTACTGGAGTTTCAGTTTTAGCATCATTCCTTCCAAAGAAATCCCAGGGCTCATCTCCTTCAGAATGGACTGGTTGGATCTCTCCTTGCAGTCTAAGGGACTCTCAAGAGTCTTCTCCAAAACCACAGTTCAAAAGCATCAATTCTTTGGCGCTCAGCCTTCTTCACAGTCCAACTCTCACATCCATACATGACCACAGGAAAAACCATAGCCTTGACTTGATGGACCTTTGTTGGCAAAGTAATGTCTCTGCTTTTGAATATGCTATCTAGGTTGGTCATAACTTTCCTTCCAAGGAGTAAGAGTCTTTTAATTTCATGGCTGCAGTCACCATCTGCAGTGATTTTGGAGCCCCCCAAAATAAAGTCTGACAGTGTTTCCACTGTTTCCCCACCTATTTCCCATGAAGTGATGGAACCAGATGCCATGATCTTCGTTTTCTGAATGTTGAGCTTTTAATGTTGAGCTTTTTCAACTCAACATTGAAGCCAACTTTTTCACTCTCCACTTTCACTTTCATCAAGAGGCTTTTTAGAACATGTAAAAATAAGTTATCTTATAATACAGTGGTGAACCATGCATAGGAGTGGAAGTCTTACTTTTTGCTAATATTACTTTACATAATATACATAGAAAACCAAAAATTTAAATTAAATATTTAAATAATTTAAAATCTATCCTCAATCTCAGTATTAGGAGAAATACAAATTTCTATAATGATGGTTGAACTTTACAAAGCTTGCGCTTAATCTAGGAAACCAAACTAAACTCAACTAATATTTCATTTGCCTATAACCTCAATAATCAAGAAAATTTAATTTTTATTGAAGATAGACAAAATGAAATTCAATATTGAAACACAGTTTGCACAAATACTTGAAATGAAAAAACAGTAGAGCTGCCCTACGCTAAGTAAAACAGAGAGCAGGGTAGCACATATGTGCAATTATCTGGAAGCCCCAGTCAACACTACCCATCTCTGGAACATTGATGACTTGCTGAACCATCTGTGCAGAGAATTCTAAAGTAGCAGGGGAGAGGGGATGTTGTGATGGAGCAGAAATTGAGAGGGAATAGGGAGAATTAACGGTCTAAGGATTTTTAAGGGACAGGCAGGGTCCCTGGGAGATGGCTAGAGAGAAAGAAAGAGAACTGAGTCAACAGACACGATTTGATCCACTAAGTAAAGAAGCATCTGAATGCTTACAACATGCCAGACAATGGTCCAGGCATTAATGACATCAATTTCAAATACTTGAAACAAAATCTTCAAAGACATAGGATGCGGTAGTTCTTGCCAAAGTATTATGTTACTGAAGCATAATAAGAAACATGAGTACCAAGAAATGTAGAGCAAATGGAAACAGTCAACATGAGCAAATGAGTAGGACCAATATCTTCCAGGCTTGACCATCTCGACTAGAACACATCATCAGTTGAAGGATGCTAAAGCACCTGGGGTCCCTTTGTTTTATTTTCTCTCTTGATGGATAAATATGTTTCTTACCAGCTTGTATATTAGAATATGACTTATATTTCATAATTTAAAGAGTCAGTTTTAAGCAACAATTCTTTTTTTTTTTCTGGTAGCATACATGGAACATATGTGGTCTCCTCAACTTCAACACACACTCCTGATATTCTTCTTATTTGGACTTATTTGCAACTTGGAGCAAGATTTATAATTGCAAAAACCCTAAACATAACAGTGACTAAAATTTTATTTGCTTGACAAAATTATTAATATTGTAGATATAAAATCATTACAGATCTATAGATCTAAGATCAAAGCTTACTTTGAAACATATAATATTTCAAGGCTCCAGGGCCATACATGTTCTTACTGTGTCAGCTGCTTTCTTTTGACCCAACTCTATTTGAAAAACTGCTGTGGTGTCTTCTCTCCTTATCTGAATTAAGGATCACATTTATCCTCTGGCCTTGTCCTCACTGAGAATCACTTAAAGACAGGGTGCCCTTCTTCTGTCAGCTGCTCACTGCTCTTCACTCACTGAATAACAAGACTCAGAGAAAACCTTAGTCTGCTCTACCCCTATTCATCTAAGGGGAAACTTTTTAGAAAAATACCAGATGCTGTGTGTAATTTTATAAATGGCAACCCAGTTAAAAAAATAAAAGCTAAATGATTATTACTACCAACATCCAAAAGATACATTCTAACATCTTAAGCACAATAGAAGTTCAATAAGTATTTGCCAAATCAGTGAGCAAATTAATGATAAAGAAAATCATCCTATCTTTATACTCATTATGGAGCTGAATTATACATCTAGTCAAGGCTATGGTTTTTCCAGTAGTCATGTATGGATGTGAGAGTTGGACTGTGAAGAAAGCTGAGTGCCGAAGAATTGATGCTTTTGAACTGTGGTGTTGGAGAAGACTCTTGAGAGTCCCTTGGACTGCAAGGAGATCCAACCAGTCCGTTCTGAAGGAGATCAGCCCTGGGATTTCTTTGGAAGGAATGATGCTAAAGCTGAAACTCCAGTACTTTGGCCACTTCATTTGAAGAGTTGACTCATTGGAAAAGACTCTGATGCTGGGAGGGATTGGGGGCAGGAGGAGAAGGGGACAACAGAGGATGAGATGGCTGGATGGCATCACTGACTCGATGGACGTGAGTGTGAGTGAACTCCGGGAGTTGGTGATGGACAGGGAGGCCTGGCGTGCTGTGATTCATGGGGTTGCAAAGAGTCGGACATGACTGAGCGATTGAACTGAACTGAACTGAATGATATGATATTCCATTTACTTGTTCTATATAATATTCTCAAAGATTTTGATCTTACTGCTCTCTTTTCTAATCTATGAAACACTATATTCTACAACTTACATATATAAAAGTTTTAATTAGGGGTGGCACATTTGTTGACCAGAGTCTTTTCTTCTCAATAAAAACTATTTTTGACCCAGAAGATAATAGAGCCAAGACTACCTCATCTATTTGGTCAATGATGACTGACCTCAAATGTCTTAAATTAGGTCAGAGCACAGGAGACCATACTGACTGAATGAAACAAGTCATTAGGCTATTTCAACTTCTAACTTCTTCAGATCTTTCTAGATGATTATAAAAACATAATTTTTTTAAAAAAAGAAAAAATAAGTGGAACACTTTTTGTACCCTCATACAGACATGACATTTAGACCTCCAAAGTTCATAATTTCCACAAAAGTTAAATGACTATTGCCAGTCACCCAGAGCTGTCATAGATTATAAAGCAATTAAGACCTTTTTAAGAGTTCATAATGACTATTTTTTCTTAAAGCACTATGGCAAGCAACAAATGACATTCAGCTGCATTTAAGTCATTTTAATGGTTTGATTGGATCACATTTATCATTAAGGCGAAAAACTCAGAAGGCACATTTTTCATAATCGCTTTGTACAAAGTACTGCTGCACATGCATTACTTAACAGACTCTTTTCAGTTCCTGAATACAAGAGCATAAAGGTAGTCTGGAAAATTCAGCTTTACCTCTATTAACTTGAGTTGGTGCATTAATACTAGACTGTATCCTCCGCATTTTATGGGCACTCTTTCTGCTGCCATAGGGCCTTCATGTCCACATATTTTTTATGCATGAGAAGATATAAACAGCTATGATCAGAAGGAAGTGTTTTTGAAAGCAAGCTATAATCATAGCTAAGTCTTTTAAATGATACGACAGACAAGTGTAATGAGAAAATCTGTGTACTGGCTGGAGTGACAGGTGCTGATAAAGTCAAGTTCTGGTTATCAGGAGAGGACAGAAAGAAGCTCAGTGCTTAAGAAAAGTGAATGGAAATGTGCTGCCTGAAGGCTCTGAAGTAGACACTGAGGTCTGGATGACAGCTTCCACTCTCACTTACTGCTTACAAAAGACTGATGGCAAGTAGTAGACAAAGGAATAAAGATAGCCCCGATCCTACATACACACACACAGCATCTTTCAGCAGTTTACTTGGGAATATTAAAATTATTGTTTTTATATCCTAAACCCAGATAGAGTTCTAAAGAGTAATCAAGAATCTAACCAAAATGGCATTAACCCACAGGATTTGAAAGCATGGAATAATGAAAGCTAAAAATACATTTAAGAAGATAGGTTTGAAATTTAAACTAGTCTCTCATGATATTCAATATATAATTGATCTGATGCATGCACTTAACTGTATGGATATAAAATAGCATTCAGTGACATTTTATTTTTACTAAACTTAGGCAACCACACTTTTTTGGAAAGCCATCCATGAGTCATTGTATGAAATCATTCCTCTTTGGTAGCACGAATATATAGGCCTTTAACCAGTCAAAAATTAAGCTATCTCCTATCATTTTTGAAATAGAGTAGATTGATGGATGGTGTATGCATGCTCAGTCATGTCTGACTCTTTGTGACCCATGGACTGCAGCCTGCCAGGCTCCCCAGTCCATGGAATTTCCCAGACAAGGATACTGGAGTGAGTCACCATTTCCTCCTCCAGAGGATCTTCCCTGAGTCTCCTGTGTCTCCTGAACTGGCAGGAGGATTCTTTACTGCCGCATCACCCAGGAAGCCTAGACTGAAGGACAGAGTCAGATAATTATGGTTTACTGGGTTTGAATGTGTCAACTTGCAGGTATATCATCCCTTTTTTCAGTCATGGTGTCAATTGTCATTATCATCATTGTCATCATCCTCAAAAATGATAGAATGTTTGTACTAGAAGGAATATTAGAGATAAAGCTGCCAAACTGCTTAATTTTCAAGAAACTAAGGTCTAAAGAAGCTAAACAATACTGGCAACCTGGCAAAACAGCAGGAACTCAAGCATCACCACACTTGCCAATACTTTGTAAGCCAATATTTAAGCCAATACTTTGCTACTAATTCTGTGCTACTCTGGATGTCTGCTTCTATTATACTGTATCTCACTGAATGTAAGGCACTATCAAGTATATGGCACACAATTATTTTATATGCCATTTTAAAAACAGATATTGGACATTAAACTATGCTATGCCATCAACTATATGCCACATTTTCACTTCAAAGGTGTTAATTATGAAAAAATGGGAATCTTAGAATTACTGAAATATGCTATCACATACTAAACATGAAGGAAAGGATCACTTCTTGGTTCAATAAAATTCATAATTAGATACTAATTGATGATTATCTAATTCATACAACAACTTTAATTCTATAAGCAATTGGGATCCAGAAGAACAAGTGACTTTCCTTAATCACACAGAGATCTGATACAAATATTAAGACAAACACAAATTTGGTCCAGCAGTGATGGCAGCTTACATAACTTGAGTCTTGTCTCAAATAGCAGGTCACTATGTGACTGTGGGTGAGTCATACGGCTCTCTCTCTGGATTACTGGTTTAAGACAAGACATCTGCAATAAGAAGGCAGCGCCCAGTGATTTGTGCGATTCTTTCCAGACTTAATGGTCTTTAATTATTCATGTATGCAATAGTATATTCTACACACACTAAATCATGGTTCTTATTAATAACTTGCAAGAGAAATGCAAAAATTTACTGACATCTTTTCTGTACCTTATACAGAACTCAGTAAAGTGAAAGTGAAAGTCAGTCATGTCTGACTCTTTTCGACCCCAAGGACTTCTCCAGTCCATGAAATTCTCCAGGCCAGAATACTGGAGTGGGTAGCTTTTCCCTTCTCCAGGGGATCTTCCCAACCCAGGGATCAAAGCCAGGTCTCCTACATTGCCATTGCAGGTGGATTCTTTACCAGCTGAGCCACAAGGGAAGCCCACAGAATTCAGTAAAAAATCTATAAAACAAAAATTCAAAATGTTTATAAAGGATCTGATTCTCGTCATGTCTACTATAATTACCACTTTCCACTCTTCCATTTCATGAAAAAGGTTATTGAAACTTCAGATATATATTGGACATCAGTATCTTTGTGATCAAAATTTGTAGGTTGTAGCAGACTTGAATGTTCCTCTTCACATCTAGATCCAACATATTAGGATTTGTTAGACATAACAAACCCTGAGCATTCACCATTCATTACATCTGCAGAACTGCCTACTGCCCTCCCACTCTCCCGAGACTGAAGGTTGAGACTTGACACAGCTCTGGACCCTGTTATGACCAGATTTCCTGATATTCTTACTCACAGTGATCATCTAGGCAGTCAAATGGGGGAGACACTCCCAGAGGACTGAGGGACCAGCACAGAAACCAGATTGAAGTTGATGTCCTGAAGGCGATGCTTTGGTATCCCATCCAAATCCATTTAGGACCAACTGAGACACTTACTTCTACAGCTGCCAGAAGTGCTCATCAACAATGGTTCACAGCTGAGTCTCGCTATAAGTAAGCATTGAAAAATGTTAACTGCTCAGTTGTGTCCAACTGTTTGTGACCACATAGACTGTAGCCCTCCAGGCTCCTCTGTCCATGTGATTTTCCAGGCAAGAATACTGAAGTGGAAAGCCATTTCCTTCTCCAGGGCATCTTCTGGACCCAGGGATAGAACCCAGGTCTCCCACATTGCAGGCAGATTCTTTACCATCTGAGCCATCAGGAAAGCATTACCCTCAACCAAAGAGAGTGTCTTCACCCAACCTTATGCCCTCACTGGGGGCAACCTATTTTCAGTGATTAAGCAGTGTGGGGATACAAAAGCCCAGCACCCTTGACTCAAGGTAGGACAACTCTGAGCGTCCATGACAGTCCCAGAGATCCCCATGGGGCCCACTGAGTGTTGCAACTTCATGATAGTTCAGCTCCTCCCTTGCCCAACCCATCTGTCCTCTCTCCCTCACAGGTGTTTTCTCCAAAAGCACTCCCAATACATCACTTGCATGCAAATCTCTGTCCCAGAGTCTGATTCCCAGGGAAACCTACATAAGAAAGGAACTGTGGCCTTCTGCCCATTCTACCTCCCCCCAAAAGTGTTGGGGAGCAAGATTTAATTTATATAAATTAGATAACCTTATATTGAATAATCTCTTTGTTGCATCAATAATTATAAGTATTTTTGAAAGGCTTAGTCAGTGTGCACATTTTTACATTAAATCCACTCAATAGAATATTTTACACTGTGGGTTTTAGACCTGCAGTTGTTTTGTTACTGCCCTCATATATTTTTGTAAACCAATTGCTGGATACTATTCTAATATAGAGAAATCTATCAGTACATTCATATTCTATTCATATAAGTGTTTTTAGACTAGGTTTTATATAATGAAGGCTTCCCTGGTGGCTCAGACGGTAAAGCATCTGCCTGCAATGAGGGAGACCTGGGTTCGATTCCTGGGTTGGGAAGATCCCCTGGAGAAGGAAATGGCAATCCACTCCAGCATTCTTGCCTGGAAAATCCCATGGACGGAGGAGCCTGATAGGCTACAGTCCATGGGGTCGCAAAGAGTCGGACACGACTGAGTGACTTCACTTCACTTATATAATGAATATAATTTCTACATGATAGAAAAAATAATTACACAGAAGAATATAAAATAAGTAACATCTCCCTTTACCCTTTTTTCTGAAGTCTAGGTCCCAAAAATGACCACTTTATATTGTGTGTGTTTTGGTTTTTGGGGAGACTGCCATCACAACTCTACATAATGTGACTGAGCTTCTTTTTTATAGTTTATAAATATAATGTCTGATACTTTTTATTAAAGATGAATTTATACTATATTCTATAATTCCTGCCACTTCTACACTTTGTTTCATTATATTATTATATGTAGTTCTTCTAATGGTTTCTCTTTTAAGTTTAAATAGCACACTGAAGACTCAAATTTTTGATTCACACTATGAGATATTGTTCATTACCTTCCCACTATTTATGATAGTAGTAAGTGGTGTGACTGGACCTAAGGTGAAATAATTATAATTCCTTTCCCTTAAAAGACAAGCAACTGGCATCTTATTGTTCTGAATTCTCTTTCAACTTTTTCCCGAATTTCACTTTTCTTAGATATAATTGCCTACCTTTATTTATTGTATCCTGTTCCATCTTTATTGTATTCATTTTATTGTTTTGATCATTTTACTGAAGTACTTACTCCCTGAGAATGATACTTTACAGGTAGAGTATATGAACAGTAAGTGTTCCAAGTACTATTGTGTTCAAATTATTTTTTTATTTCTCTGATAATTTAGCTGGATATAAATTTCTGGGTTTAAAATACACTCTTCTATACTTAAAATGGATAACCAACAAAGACTTATTGTATAGCACAGGGAACTCTGCTTGTATGTGGCAGCCTGGCTGGGAAGGGAGTTTGAGGGAGAAAGGTTACATGTATATGTAGGGCTTGAGCACCTTTGCTGTCCACTGAAGTTGTTAATCAGCAGTACTCTAGCATAAAAAAAATTTTTAAGAACCCTCAAAACTTTGAAAAAATTGTTCCGTGATCATCTGCTTTCCATTGATGCCAGAGTAGTTCTCATCCCTTTCAAGTGACCTCCTTTTTTTCTCCAAAAGGCTTTTAGAATTTTCTTTGTCCTATGGGTTATAAATTTCACCAGATTGTATCTAGGTGTGGTTTGGAGGTTTTCCTCAGTTTTGTTTTGTTTTGTTTTTTATTAAACACACTTGGAATTTAATGGACTTTTTCCATTTAAAAACTATCTATTTCTTCAGACCTGCACTGATGTTTTGTTTTTTGTTTCATGGCTCATTAATATCCTCTCCTCCCTCAACTTTATTTCCTATTTTTAAACTTCACATTAGAAGAATATCATATCAGTTATAATATTCATTGATGTATTTTAGCTTTTCTAATATTTTGTTCAACTTTTTATTGCCTAGCTCGGTGTTCTCAAGTTTATCTTCCAAATAATAGGCTTAGTATTCACACAAGTCTATTTTACTCTTCAGTCATCCAATGAATGGTTTTTATTTAAGTAAACAATTTTAAGTTTTTTCTTGTTCTCTGTTTCTTTTCCATTAAAGCTTATTCTTGATTCATGGGCAAACATTCTTCTGAGGTTAATAATTAGATTTATATATATAATTTTTATATATATATGTGTGTGTGTGTGTGTTTTTAACTGAAATATCTTTCTAAGAGGGATTTTGGGTCTTTATGGTGGATACTGTGGTGTGCTACCCTGATTCCTATCCAGGAAGATCCTGTTACCCTAACTGTGAGCATATTCCACTGTCAGCCCCATCAGCTGCAGAGAGTCCCCTGGGCGATACCTCTTCCCTGGATTTCTGACATCTAATGGGGGCTTGACATGGCCTAACCTGGGACAACTGTGAACAGCCACTTCAGTCCAGAGCTTCCCTTATGATTGGCTGAGGTTCTTATTACGCCGACATCACAGTTCAATTTCTGCCTATGCCATGAGAAAGAAGGAAATCGTGGAATTTATTCAGCCATGAGAAAGAAGAAAATCTTGCCACATGAAACCACATGGATGGGGCTTGAGAACATTATGCTAAGTGAGATAAGTCAGACAAAGAAAAACAAATACTGTTTGATATCATTTATACATGGAATCTAAAAAAGCTGAACTTATAGAGACAGAGATAGCATGGTGGTTGCCAGAAACTGGGATTGGGGAGAACTTGTCTAAGACTACAAACTCACAACTAATAGATAAATTAGTTCTGGATACCCAATGCACAGTGTAGTGATTATATATAGCCAATAATACTGTATCCTTCACACTGCTAAGAGCATAGGTCATAATTATTCTCATCACAAAAAAAAGAAATAATTATGGGATGCAATAGAGGTGTCAGCTAATGCTTTGGTGGTAATCAGACTGCAGTGTATAAGTGTATCAAATCAATACTTTATATCTCCTAAACTTACAAAATGTTATGTCAATTATCTCACTTTAAAAAAGAATGAATGTATCACTTCTGTTTCTTAAATGGCAAAAGGATTCAGAAAAGAGATGAGATGTTATAGATGCCAGAACAGATGATATTGACTTTGTCTCTAATGCATTCTGAAAAAGGTGGATAATAGCAGATCTCATGTTTTGTATATTACAGCAACATTAAATGAAAGTAACAGTTTCACTTTCACCCTCAATACTTTATGCCACCAAGAAAATCGCTCATCCGAGAGTGGTTTTGAAATAAGTATTATTGACTGACAAAACCAGAAGAAATTTAAAATATTTTAAACCATCGCCTCATTTCCATTTTCAAAAATGAGAGAGAGCTCATTGAGCTCCTCTGAAGTCAAAGCAGCTTGAAAAGTATGTGATAATTTGAGGGCAGGCCAACAACCTGATCCAAAACATTTCAAATGCCTAGAATAGATGTAAAATGCATCTCGACACTATAAAGACATGGTTAATCCTACTCACACAGAGTGGGAAATGCGAGATCAAATTTACTATAAATTGATTATCTTCCTTCTTTCCCTGAATTCAAGTTTTCTAAATTTCAAGCTATGAGTAATGACAAAGAAATGAACTAAATCCTATGTTTTCTGAATCTAACCATCTGCTATTCAAAATTATGTTTAGAAAAGGACACAGAGGGACAAAGCAATCAAAATCTCTTTTACTGTAAACATTCTTTAAATTAAAGAAAGAAAAATTCCTTACATAGCAAGAATCTCACATGAAAATAAACCTTGAAAATTAAGTCGTGAAAATTTTTGACCTTGAAAAACAAAGCATTGAGACATTTTTAATAAAAATGGTATATCAGTTTCAGATTTGAATCCAGGGCTTTTAAAATATAAGGTACTTAAAATTGTTTATAGTGTTATTTTGGTTTGTTTTAACAAGACTGATTCCATATATGTAGCTTTTTTTAGAATCAACAATAGAGTAGTAAAAATTTGATACTTCTAGTCTTTAAAATACATACACACAGAACAACTTCACAGCAATTTACAGATAAAAGTAAAATTTTAAATGCATTATTTCTAGTACTTATCTCTTGTGAATATGGCAAATTTTCTGGGTATTCCCATAATTATGTAGTGGTGTTTTCTATGTCTAGCTTAATTAGTTCTTATTTTTTCATATTAATGAAATAAATCACAATCATAGATAAACCAAAATAGAATACTACCCTCCCCTCAGCAAGAAACCAAAACATTTTGTTGGAAAATAATTCTGTCCTTTAGTATCAAGAGGCAGAATGTGAAATGGCTAAGAATGTGTGCTTAGAATCAGACCCCCTGGGATGGATTCCAAGCCTCTCTATGCATGATTCTATAATTTTGAGCAGATTTCCAAACCTTTCTAAGCCCTAGTATCCTCATTGGGATTCTGATTCATGTTGGGCTCTTCTGGTGGCTCAGTGGTAAAGAATCTGCCTGCCAATGCAGGAGATACAGGTTTGATCCCTGGGTCAGGAAGATCCCCTGGAGAAGGGAATGGCAACCCACTCCAGTATTCTTGCCTGGAGAATTCCATGGACAGAGAAGCCTGGCATGCTACTGTCCATGGGGTCACACAGAGTTGGACACGACTGAAGCGACTGAGCACACACACATGCATATATATATATATATATATATATACACACATAAATTATATATATACACATATTATATATATAATCTATATACACACAATTATTATTCTCAGAGGAATTTTTACCTTGTAAATCAAAACTAAGCTTTAATGAAAAAGGAACAATCAGGGAACAAGAGCAAATTTTAAAAATATGCTTACTTTAAAAATAATTCAGTGGATGACTGGAGAGAAGCTGAGAGTTGTAAGAATAAGTATAAAATGTTAAAAATCAAACAAATTCAGAGTTTAGAAGAAGCAATAGTCTGGTTTCATGCTAAAGTACCTGTTTCCGTAAGAAGCTGGGAAACTGAGAAGCCTAAACAGTGAAATCAAAGCAAGGCAAGAACGTCTGTAACAACTTCAGGGCAGTTACTTTATCATTCCTGTTAGTCCCCTTGCTTGAAAGATGAAACCAAGGAGTTTCAACAATAGAAAGAGATAAGAGTACCCGTGCATAATTTTTCTCCATCTTTCTACCCTGATTTCACTTGGAAGTAGGAAATGTTAAATGATAATGAGAAACTAAAAGCTAATTTGAAGACTCCCCTCAACATAAATATGTAATGAGCAATGGGCCAAACCTATGATGTCCCATCAGTGGCTGTTTCAAAGAACAGAACCTGAGGGTTGAAGTGACAGCTTCCTACATAATGAGGCAGCAGTTCAGGGAGAAGGGCTGCAGGGATTTTAGGCCAATGCACCCAGCTGCCAAACAATGGCAGAGGTGCCCTCACCAGCTGACCCGCCAACACTTCTGCTCCTAAGAAAAGCAGCTTTGGAATTAATGCCTCTAGCACCTATGCAAAAGACAGTGAGAATGAGTGGTATTAAAAAGCAAAGACATTGCATTGAGTTTCTTGTCTCTTTCAACTCTTGTTCCCTGTATATGTTTATATTTATCAGCTTCATGTAGCAGTGATTATTTTAATCATATTCATTTCAGAAGATTTTTAAAAAATATTTTATCTGTATCTGCTTTAATACATTTCTATCTTTCTGCCTGTAAGCCCCAGTCTGCACTGCACCACCAAGTATCTTCTCTACCTTGTATCAGTTTCTTCAATTTGCAGAAACGAGCCTGAAGACAGTAATGAGCCTAAAGAGGGCATGCCTTGCCAACATCATATGATTTTAGTGACAGCTCATAAGACTTGGAACTGAGAGAGACATGCACTACCCCTCATTTTAGGTAAGGACTCTGAAGCCAAAAAAAGATTTAAAGAGAAAAAAAGTGTCCAAGGTCACATGGCTGCTTCTGCACCACACCTTGCCCTGTGTTAGGGCTGGGCTATGCCGGCCTCTGCTCCACCACTGAGGCAGCAGCTGCCACAGCTCCAGGCCCCAGGCCCAACCCAGGATTCTGACTTTTCCCACTCTTCCATATTCATGTAAAGTGCCGTGCCATGGGACATATGATCTAGCTTCTAAGAGGCAAACCCAGAAGTGCAGAAGATGACAATAAGGAGCTGCCAGATTCCTGTCCCTTCCTCCCTCTCTGAGACTGTTCTGAAGTGCAGTGGGCTCCACAGCTCGTCTCATCCACAACTCGCTGTGGTTTTTCACTGTCATGCAAGTTTGGTAATGAACCACCCCGCACTGACTGATTCTCCTCCCTTGCCTCTCCTTCCATTTTGCCTCACTACTGCCCCGCTTCCTAGAATGATGTTACGGCAAAATATTTCACTCCGGGCTCTGTTTTCTGGAGAGTCGTGGCTAAATATTTTGAGTCACTCCTCTGGGAGAGGTACTCCACAAACCGGAACACATATGTGTGCTGCTTTCCCTGAGTTTACCACAAAAAGTATACCACGAACTAAGGGCTATATTTCAATACATGAGTGGTCCTAGTTTATACCTGCAATAAAATAAAAATATTTAACATCGCTCTACTAATCTTTGTTCTTTTATAATTTCCAGATTTGCATTCCAAAGTGTACTTGAAAGTCTTTTTCTCCCAGTTATTTTACTCTACCAAGCTCTTCATGGGCTTCCCAGGTGATGCTAGTGGTAAAGAAACCCCCTGCCAATGCAGGGGATGCAGGTTTGATCCCTGGGTCAGGAAGATCCCCTCCAGAAGGAAATGGCAACCCACTCCAGTATTCTTGCCTGGCCAATTCCATGCACAGAGAAGTACAGTCCATGGGGCTGCCAAGAGTCGGACTCTACTGTGTGACTGAGTACACAGTGGTGAAGAATCCACCTGCCAATGCAGGAGACATAGGTTCAATTCCTGGGTGAGGAAGATCCTCTGGAGGAGAAAATGGCAATCCACTCCAGTATTCTTGCCTGAAGAATCCCATGGACAGGGGAGCCTGTCTGGTTACAGTCCATAGTGTTTCAAGGAGTTGGACATGACTGAAGCAACTTAGCACTAGCACAAGCTTTTCATAAGCTTTCATTTGAAAGCGTATTGTTTAAGCTTGAAATATTTCCACAACTTACCAAAGTTTTGATGGTACAGATTTAAAAAAAATTTTCCCCCTAAGTCAAAGTTTTAAAAGGGAGGAGTGTTGTTCTTAAAAATGCAGAGCATGAGTATGTACAAGAATAGAAGGCTTAATATTTTACCAGTTCCTCCTCTATCTAGAGTAGACATGTAAGACACACATTTTCTGGAGGATACAATATAAAAAAAAGAGATAGTTGTTAAAATACTGTTCCATCACCTCTAGATTACTGACTGGAGAAAAGGTTACACCATCAAAAGAAGAAAATTAATGCATTAGCAGGGAAGACTGAAAGGATATCAGATTATAAATACCTAACTTACAGGAAGTATAGGTTTTGGTAGTTTCCATTGAATCAGTTGATTCAACTGAAGCTTTCAGATATATTTATAATTAAGCTCAATGATAGTGATATATTGGAGATGAATTATGTTTTCATTAATAGGATGTTCAAAGGATGTGGAGAGGCTATACTAGGTCCTAAAGATCCTGAATATTGTAGATACGCGGTCCAACTTGAGGACATTCAAACAATGGCATCTTGTCATAGGCCATTGGAGAAGGCAATGGCACCCCACTCCAGTACTCTTGCCCGGAAAATCCCATGGACAGAGGAGCCTGGTGGGCTGCAGTCCATGGGGTCGCTAAGAGTCGGACACAACTGAGCGACCTCACTTTCACTTTCACTTTCATGCATTGGAGAAGGAAATGGCAACCCACTCCAGCATTCTTGCCTGGAGAATCCCAGGGATGGAGGAGCCTGATGGGCTGCCATCTATGGGGTAGGACAGAGTCGGACATGACTGAAGTGACTTAGAAGCAGCAGCAGCAGCAGCAGCAGCAGCAGCAGCAGCAGCATAGGCCATTACAACCAAACAAAGTCAAAGAAGAATTCACAACAGTATAGGCTCTCAAAAAGGAAAATATTAGACTCCCTTGCCTTTAAAAATAAACTTTCTTTTGGATATTTTAAGGTTGTTTTCCCTGAGATACAGTGAAAGCTAAAGAGTGCTTGCTTTCATTAAGCAGGTTCCAACATAACACCACTCAGAGACTATCAACTGAAATCTCAGCACAGGGGTGGCAGTGTCTTACCAACAACAAATAATAGACCAAAGACTGAGTGAGCAGATGTCTACCACTTTAGGGAAGTAGCTACACATCCATCTTGTTTTCCTCTGTGGAAAGCTGGGTGGATTATAGTGTATGCTCTTCTTTTCAGCTTTTAACACACTGGCCTTTGAGAAAGTCATCAAATCCCTGAGAACATGAATTTCCCTTCTGTCAAGGCAGCCTTCATTTAAAAGAGGCAGTGATAGTAGAAATTTATAAAACTCCTCTAAATGTGATGGCGGCTTCCTTGGCTGAATTGAGTACACAAGCCCTCACACATCTTTTTCAGAATATCAGGTACCCCTGATCTATACAATTGGTGAATAGGGATCATAATAAAAAAGCACTTCGAAAAGTATGCTTTTTGAACAAAATGTGTTTGGTATATTAAAAATGTGTTTGAAAGGGTAGGGAAGAAAGAAGCAACTTTGAAATCAGTGGTCCACTTGCTTCAGTAAAGAAAACCTTATCTTTAGGAGCTAATGATCAGGAGCAAAAAAGAAGGGAGGAGGGAGGCGCCAAGGAGGGTAGGTGCCTTAGCTAGAATAAAAATAAAAATAGCCACTGACAGAAGCTGGGAAAGATATAACTGTTGCTGATTGGAAGGTGAGCATCACAGGGAGACAGGAGAGAAAAAGAGAGAAAAGGAATAGCATATTTTCTATTTTTATCTGAAACAGGCAACATCAAGCAGTTGTCCTTCTAAGGAATATGCTATAAACTAGCTTCCTAGACTGTGAGCTCCTGGAGAACAAGGTCTGTGTCTTCTTTATATCTTTTAGCCCCAACAGGCACATAATATGTGACACATAGAAGGTGTGCAATAGATGTTTACTGGATGAATAAATGACCAGGCAGCTCTGTAGTAAGAAGGAAGCATAGCCAAGCAGGATACAGAAACACAGGAAGTTAGCTCATGGAAGATGTTATCCATCAGTGACCGCCACACACAAAGGAGCAGAGAAAAATACAGCATGAGAGACCCCCTGTCTTTTATCTTCTGTCTCTACCATTCGAGTTTTATGAGGTTCCTGAAGGAAGCCACCCTGGGCAAAGAAGTTGACAGTATCTTTTTATATTTTAATCACTGCTGACACCTAACATCCTTTCTTGAAATATAACATTCTCTTCTGAAATGGTACTATTGAGGCTAGGGCATCCCCTAGTCACCCCCTGTCTCACCTTCTTTGCCAATTTGCTCTACCAACAGCTCAGTTTTACTTCTATATCACAGACATGCATATTCAGAATCACATTTACTTTATTTACTTGTGAAGTTCACACATTCATGGCACCCATTTGATTGTGGAATAGCTTGAGAATATATTCTAGTCACATTTTATGTTTATAATTAAGAAAAATATTGGCTCAAATACCGATCTGTAGAAATAACTCGTCTTCTTCTACCACCAAATGTATTCCATGGCTATTTGTTTGGGAGGTTTTAATGTCCCCAAACACCAATTCAGAACAGAACATAGGATAAGTCATTACTTAAAGCACAGCTACACTTTAAATTGAGTGTTTAAGTGACTTTGTGAATTTGTTTTTTCTAGGTGACATTCACTTTGTTTATTGTTTGACACACCCATGTGTGATTCTCCTGAATACTAACATTAAAAAAAAAACACTGCTGAATTCCTGGGACACTCCCCATGATGTCTCTTTATAGCAAGTGCGTCTGTCCCAGGAGCATATGCCACTGAGGACATACCGGGCATCCAGACCCAAGTTCTCCTTAATGGGTGACTCTCATGAACTAGCTGACACCTTGGTTTGACACACAATCCTGTCAATCCTAGTTTTCTGACCTTGGCTATTCTCTTGCTTATGGCTTCATCTCTCCATTTTGGCAAATACTCCCAGAAACAAAGCCCCTTTGTTTATACCCACTAGAACTCTAGACGCATATACCACCCCAGGTGGTAGTTTTCCTCTGTTTGTCCCCAGCTTAGAGAAAGAATTCGTACAATAGTTTGGGCTACAATAGAATATATCATGCAAACCGTACATTATTATACGTGCTGATACATTATGTTTAACATAGACTTTCTCAGCATGACAAATTATCAGATACATGAAGCTCATCTTTTCAACTCTCACCTTTTGCCAGTTTTAGCAACTAAACATTGTAGCCATAAAAATAAACACACCCACCTGTGACCACGCCTAGCCTGACTTACTGTCATTCAAGGATTGGCAGACCTTATCTCAATCCAATGACCTCACAGCCCAACTCATTGGGTCACTTTCCCTCTCCTGAGCCTCACTTTCCTTGAAAGTTCCCTTTTGCTTCATTTTGACCATTTTTGTCTCATTATTCTACTGACATCTGCTTATCCTCTCAAGGAGAGACTTTCCCACCAAAACTAATACACACTAAGTTGCTAATACTAGTAAAGCTTATTACAAAATCAAGCTTCGAGTAGCTTCATTCTAGCAATGAGCAACTGTTCACTAGTGGTCAAATCTCAGTCATCAGCAGCAAAATTAAGAGGAGATATTCCAGGGAAGAAATCTTTCTCACAGGAACCTACATATCTCTTCTACACAAAATGGACTGACCTCCTAACCTCAGTCCTCAGCCTTCCAAAGTGTAAATGAGCAACATGACTAAACTCTAAGCATCCACTGAAGACATTAATTAAATGACAGCCTCTCCTATCACTGCCAATAATTAGATTTCCTATCAGGTTCTATTGTTTCCTATTAACCAAATGTCAAGGTCTCTAATTTAATAAAATTGATATATCATCATGTCAGGATGTTCCTGATAAATTCTACAGTATTCTTCATTCAGTAAAATATCTTTCTTGATCTCTAGAGTCAATGACTTCATAAAGGAAAACCTGAGATTTAATTGAGCAAAATTTAGCAAATTCCATTGCTAAGAGCTTTATTTATGTGCTGCTAAATGATCAGACAATGATATCAAACTAGAAGTTCTCGTGTCAGAGATGACCTCCACACCACAGGCCAGAAAATATCTCTCAAGATTAAAATAGTAAACTTTCTCCATTAAGGCATAAAAAAGAAAATTTTATTATTAAGAGTGACTTAAATAGCAAAATCTATGTTTAGCAAGAGTGCAGAATGTCCCAGTCTCAAAAGTAATTATCCTGAAAGTAATGGTGAATGAAATTGAGTTTAAAATTCAATCTTAAAATTGAAAGGCATTATCAATTCTAAATCTGAGATAAAAAGAAAAGCAGAATTTGCTAGTTTTCACATCATGCCCTTGTGTGATGATTTTAAGCTTCTGTGTTTGCTTTTCCCTTCAATTGGGAAGAACCCACTCTCCTTGACCCCTTGGCCAAGGCTCTTTCAAGACTCTTGTTCAAATGAAACCTCCTCAAATAAATCTTTCCAAATATGGTGGGGCATTAATGATGGAAAAATCAGACATTACATGCTTCATGATATGGATGTGATACATTAGGAAATATTCATCTCTGCCTATAAAATATAATTGCAAAAAAGTATAAACTCCATCTAATCAAGCTCCTCAATCTAACAATCAGTTTATTGGAAACATATGAACAGAAAAACCAGCTAAATGACACCCCAAAGAAGCAATTAACCAAAGGCAGAATATGGGACAGAATAAAAGATACATCATAACCAAATGCAATAGGTTGATCTTATTTTGCTCCTAATTCCAACAAAATAACTCTAAAAAGATATTTTTGAGATAATTAGGAAAATTTGAGTATGTACTGGGTATTGGATGATATAAAGAAATGATCATTAATTAGTTAGATATTATAATTATGTGGCTCTTGTATTAAAATATTCTTTTCAGTCAGAGATTCATGTTAGGTGAAATGACATGGAATTTGCTTTAAAATACCTAAGCAAAAAAAAATGAGTAGATTATAGTTGAAATAAGATTGGAAAAATTATGGAAATCATTGAGGCTGGTGATAGGTACCTGAGGGTTCACCGAACAACATTCTCTACTTTCTGTATCTTTGAAAATTTCCATAATAAAATGTTTTAAAGTGCTGAATATATACAGTGTGGAGTAAAATCACAGAACTCTGTGTATATGAAGGTGAACAAAAGCTCCAGAGGAGCTTACAGTCTCAAGCAGGAAAAACAATTTTAAGAAATTTAATTTTATGAATAGTTAATAAATTAGAATTTGTTAGTGCTCCAGAAGAAAAATACAATGTGTCGTGAGAATGAGCCTCTGTGCTTTCGTCAACACTCAGCTCAACCACCATACCAACTCTCAGAGTTCTTATGTCCTAAGACATTCAATTTCTCTCTCCTTTGTCCCTTAAGTCTTATATCATACACAGTTTTATTCATAACATCTATTATAATTTACTGTACATATTTGACTCATGTCTGCCTAACCCATGCCCACCTCCCCTCGCCTTCAAGTTTATAAGGGCTTTAATGATAGGGAACACTATTTAATCCAGGTCTGGGTTAACTGGGCCTGTGTGGACATTACCTGGTCCCAGTACAACCAACTTCTCACCTAATGGTTGGGCTGTACACTGGTAATCATTGCTCAGATACATTACTGGAGCAAAGTTTTGAAATTGTTTGATAAGGACACAGACTTCTGATGGGCAGGCCCTCTACCTGCCACTACACTAAAGCCACATCAGGCCAAATGCCAGGACCCAGATGGACAGAAGGACTTTAGTCTGACCTCTGACACCTCAACTTCCTGACTTCACAGCTCATGTCCCCTCACTTCTGTTCACCCTAAATTGGGGTTTGAGTTTTTTTTCTGTCCTTTGGAAAACCTCTCATTGAAGGTAGAAGAACCTAGATTCAGAGCAGAATGAAGCCAAAACTCTCCAAGAAAACCAAGTATCTTCTCTCTCTCAAGTGTGTGTTGTGCTAAGTCACTTCAGCCATGTCTGACTCTTTGCAACTCCATGGACTGTAGCCCACTAGACTCCTCTGTCCTTGGGATTTTCCAGGCAAGGATACCAGATTGCATTGCCACTTCCTATAACAGGGGATCTTCCCAACCCAGGAATCAAACCCAAGTCTCTTAGGTCTCCGGCATTGGCAAGCAGGCTCTTTACCACTAGCAGCAGCTGGGAAGCCCGCTACACACCCTAATGTAATCATGGAAGAGATTATATTACCTAGTACATCCATTACCATTGCCATATTCTATTTTTAGAAGCAAGTCAAAGGTCTCATCTACACTCAAGGGCCAGACAGAAACATGGTAGTCATCCTAGGGTCTGTCTGCTACATGTATGAACAACATTTGCACTATAATATTACTATACATTAATTTGCTTTTGAAATTTCAGAATCAACTTACAAAGAATAGCTATTAATATTCATTATAAAGTTCATAACAGGAGAGATGAAAAATATTAAAAGATATGTTCTAAAGTGGTTAAATGAATAAATGGAGAATATGTTATTGAAAGTCATAAAGGTGACCACTGGAAAAATTAAAAATAAGACATAATTTAAAAAAAATAGGAGGAAAGTGAATAGTTTCCTGGTAGCTTTTTAAAAATTTTTTGAATTTTATTTATTGTATTATTTATTTTTGGCTGTGCTGGGTCTTTGTTGCTGCACAGGCTTTTCTCTAGTTGTGGTAAGTGTGGGCTACCCTTTGTTGCATTGCTGGCTTCTCATTGTGGTGGCTTCTCTTGCAAAGCACGGGCTCTAGGGCACATGGCGTTCAACAGTTGCAGCTTCCAGGCTCTAGAGCACAGGCTCAAGAGTTATGGCAATTGGGCTTAATTGCTCCACTGCATGTGGGATCTTCCCAAATCAGGGACTGAACCTGTCTCTTGCATTGGCAGGCAAATTTTTTACCACTGAGCCACCAGGAAAACCCTGATATTTGTTTTTTGACTTATGTTTTCCCTTCATCTTTTATAAAGGAAATCAATACTTTCTAGTAGTCAAACTAGAAATCAACCTACAAGTATATTGTTTAAATGGTAATCACTGAAAGAAGTAAAAAACAAAAACCACTGATGCTTGCTTGTGTGGCACAGACCAGTGGTGGAAACAGGCAAGAAAGGAGACTCATCGTTGTTTTAGACTCCTGTGTATTATTTGATTCTTTTTTTTTTTTTTTTTACCCATCGCATTATTTTCCAAGGGCTTCCCTGGTGGCTCAGACGATAAAGCGTCTGCCTGCAATGAGGGAGACCTGGGTTCGATTCCTGGGTCGGGAAGATCTCCTGGAGGAGGACATGGCAATCCACTCCAGCACTCTTGCCTGGAAGATCCCATGGACGGAGGAGCCTGATAGGCTACAGTCCATGGGGTCGCAAAGAGTCGGACACGACTGAGTGACTTCACTTTCTTTCACCTTTATTTTCATATTATTTTTAAACTTGCTTTAAACATTAGACATTTTAGGAATTGGGTGACAATAACACTGATGTTGAAGCTGAAACCAAGGCAGAGCCTTGGTCTTCTGATTCTAAAGCCATTCCCCATTCCCATACAACACAATGCTCAAACACATTTAAACAAAAGGCAGGAATTCTGGGTTCCAGTTCTGGATTTGCCATAATTTGTTTGGGGCAAGTCATTCACTGAACTTTAGTTTCCTCATTTATAAGTTGCATAATCATGTATACATTAGTGATTTTTAACTTTTTTTTTAAGCAGCAAAATGTACTGTTCAAGTGAAATACTGGAGTCTCAGATTTGACAAAAGCTTGAAATGAAAGGGAAAAAAGTCAAACCTGAGCTTCTTTGACTAAAAAGGGCAGAATGAACACTTCAGGCTTCAACAGCCCAGGCAGACTCTTTCAGAGTCTAGAAATTTATGCAGTCCAAGTATGTGAAAACCATCAAATTAGGTTCTAATTGAGAGGCTGGTTGGGTGGGGAGGCAGAGAGTTCACAATTCCAACAAACTTCCAGGTGGTGCTAATGTCGCTGGCCTTTTCATAAGTCACTAGATGCTCTCAAGCCCCTTTCTAAAGCCTTGATGGATTTTATCTTATCTTCATTTCCTACTTAACATCCGTCTTTATGAGCCCACTGACAACAGAGATCAATCTCAAAGAGCATCACCAGCTCTCGATTTACCAGTAAAGTTTTCTAGTGAAGGAGCAGGACCATCTGAATCTGCAGTGAGGTACCAGAGCACAGTGACAGAGGACATAATCTCTGGGTGTTACAATTTCAGGTCTTAATTGTCCCACTTACTGGTTAGGTGACCTTGGCAAGTAACTTCACCTCTTTGACTATTAGGTTTCTCATCTGTAAAATGGAGATAAAAGTAGCTGTCTTCAAGGCTGTTGGGAGGATTATAAATGGTATTTATCTTTAAGAGCCTTAGCATGATGCCTTGAATGCCATGAAAAATGTGAAAATGTGAGTCACTCAATCGTGCCTGACTCTTCGCGATCCCATGGACTGCAGCCCACTAGGCTCCTTTGTATATGGGATTTTCCAGGCAAGGATTCTGGAGTGGTTTGTCATTTTCTTCTCTGAGGGATCTTCCCCACCCAGGGATCAAACCTAAGTCTCCTGCCCTGCAAGCAGATTCTTCACAGACTCAGCTACCAGGGAAGTCAATGGGCAATCAATAAATGTTAGCCATTAAAGGGGCATAGGGGATATTTTAAAGAATTGCTTGCAAAGCCTTAAATCTAGTATCAAAGTACCTGTGCATAAAGAATTCTAACCTGTGGTTGGTAGACTCACGGCAAAGGTACGATGTACAGGGCAAAAGCACATGAAGGGTTCAGTAGCAGAAATAAACTGCTGTTTTCACCAGGGCCCTACTGACTATTTACAGCCTATCAGGACAACAGTGTCATGATTTCATTACAGTTACCCAGTGTATCACCAGAAAGTATTGTTCACATAATGTGTCTCTGTAAGAACAAGTTATAAACAAAATACAGACAAGAACAGATCTTTCCTGTCAAAACTAACTAAAATCTACTCTGAAACTGATTCCACCTCCTTAGCTTTTCTGCATTTTTTCCTGATAAAATCTCTACTGTTATAAGAATATGTATATATACACACACACACACACATATATATATATCTTACAATTATCCTCAAAACCAAGAATTAACATTCTTTCTATCATATCAAAAATATTCCCTCTAATATTTTCCCCCAGCTCACAACAGACAAGTTATCAAAATAAATTTTTGTGAAGATTCTACACCACAGAATTCTAGATTTAAAGAGAGGAGGTCATACTACATTACTGGGAAACTTACTCAAGAATGCTCTGGCTCTTTCTGATTTTCTCTGAAGTGGCACTCCCTATGACAATATAATCCATTGTGTGGGATAGCCTAGGAATTCAGTGATTTGGGGCTGAAGCATCATGCTAAACTTTGGCAGAGTATTGTGCAAAGATCCAGCCTCAGTCAAAATGCAATTCCAGAAAGCTTAACCATGAATAGACAGCTAATTTAGAAAATAATTGAAAACTTAATCTGTCAGTAGAATATGAAAGAATAAATGCTAAAGCTTCATCAAATGATTACTGACTAGAGGCTGCACATATTTTCAAAAATAAAACAATTTATTAGAAGCACAGACATTGCAGAAGGGCAACTACACAAGGCAAAAAAGGAATTTGTTGAGTCTTAGTGAGTCTCCTGGGGGCTTCCTTGAGGGCTCAGTTGTAAGGAATCCACCTGCCAATGCAGGAGACACGAGAGATGCAGGTTCAATCCCTGGATCAGGAAGAACCCCTGGAGTAGGAAACGGCAGCGCACTCTAGTATTCTTGCCTGGGAAATCCTACGGACAGATGAGCCTGGTGGGTTACAGTCCATGGGGTTGCAAAAGGGTCGAACATGACTTAGGGACTAAACAACAACAACAAAGTGAGTCTCCCAGACAATACTAAAGAAAAGAAAGTGAAAGTGAAGTCTCTCAGTCGTGTCCAACTCTTTGCGACCCCATGGACTGTAGCCCACCGTGGAGATAAAGCTCACCTACATGTTCCAATATGATATATTTTGTTTTCTCAAATTAAAGAAGCAACATTGTCATTTTTATAACCTCTAGATTAAAAAGCAAGTGAATTGACTTATTCCCCAATTTTACCTCTAATGGGTTGTATGACCTTGGGCAAGTCATTCAATTTCTCTGAACTTTGACTTTTTATTGAATGAATGGATCGATGATTTCAATTATAATTTTATTACAAATATAAATATGTTTATTTTATTAAAATATATAGAAAACTATATAAACTTCTAATTTTTCTACATTTGTTCTGTGTTTATTATTGCAACCCTCTCAATACTCATTGTTTACTTTGTTCCAACCTTTCAGAAACTTAAGAGTAACAAATATCAAATGGTTAAAATAAATTGTATTTGAGAAGGAGGGGTGTATATGTGAGAAAAAGAGACAACGAGTTCACACCTAAAAGAATACATATGTGTTTAAGATAAATGAATATCCCTTTCTAAAACAAACCTAGGTTTTAGTTTTATTTGACTTGTGTATATACACTATTGCCTCCTGGAGAAGTTCAGCTTCAGAAAGAATCTGCACAGTGTGTGTTACAGTCTCTCAGGCATTTAGGGAGTTATGAGGCATCATGCCCATTAGAACTGTTTCTTCCCCATAGAATTACTCTTCCTTCTTTTCCATGACAGTTCTTCATATTATTTCCCAAAAGGCACAGAGTCTTATATCTGGTAGCACTCAATAAATGCTTGCCGAATAAAATTGAATGCTAGCCGATGTGAAAATAGAACAAAAGAAGTGGTGTCTCCTTCTGAACTTCTTTCTCCTGGGTCTATAAGTGCCTTTCTCTTACTTTGAGGTCTCAGTGTCCATCCCACCAAGGAAGTCTGCCCTTTCTCTAGTTCTCTAGTTCTCTGTAAAGCTCCTGCAGCTCAGCCACCTGCTTCCTGATGGAGTTAACCAGCATGCACCTCCCACACCAGATGGCTCCCCTCCTTTGCCTTTGCTTGGCAAAAATTTACAAACATATTTCTACGTGTCCACACCGGGACAAGCATGGACACATTCAAGGGTCAAGAATCTGTATAAGCATCAGCAGAAGCAGCTCAAAGAGCCCCCAGTGAACTTGAAAGATTTGTATTGTTGCACTATTTTGCATTCTTTTCTTGTTTACACTGTTTTTTGTGTGTGTGGTATACACACACTTTGTTTTAGAAGTTTTCTTTCCCCCATCTATCATCAGAATTCCTCACAAATTTTTCAAGTTTCACGCAACAAGGCCATATCAGAGAACTGAAAATGATTTCCTTAGTCTCAGTTTCCTATCTGACCTCACAATTTTATATACCCTGATTATCAACCCCAACACCATGAGGATCGTGAGAGGAAGACTGGAGTACTTCTTTAGTGCAGCTAGAATTAGAGGGTTGGGAGGGGAAAATGCGTGGAGGAGGCAGACTTTAGAAGCTGTTTGGAAACCAAACTGGCAGATCACATATACAGGCTGAAAATTCAGTTTTCAATCCGCATTTCAGAGAAGCCTATCATGGCTCTCCTTCTTTTTGACTTAAATAGTTCAAAAGTGAACCCAGTTGTCAAAATGGAACTAGAGATACTACAGAGATGAAAGTTTTTTGTTTCCTCCTGGTCCACCTGTTATGGAGCTGAAGGAAGGAATCAAATTTCACTTCTACCTCAGTTCCTCCTCTTACACTGTACAAACTAATATAAAAAGTAAGAACATAGTGACCTTAGAAAAAAACCAGAAACAAGAATTTAATTCTCAAACTCTTTTACAGCTACCTCCCTTCACTAAAAATCAGTGAGCTATCTGAGCTATATAGCTCAGTTGGTTAGTTCCATGGTCTCAAAATACAGGCAAGGACCAGCAAACCCTTAAGGTATACCAGATAAACTACAGTGGGGTCATAAATCATGTCATTTATGATATTGCTGAGCCTAAGCTTATAACTGTAAATGAATAATTTCTCTCTAAATTTTAGAAGAAGACTTTTGCTGATAACATTTTAAAACTGTCAATTTGCCCCTTGTGTCCAGTGAAATTCTTTGGCTGGTCTGTTTGGTTGGGACGTTCGTTGTAGTAGAAGTCAAAACTTGGTTTGAAAGGTCCTGGGCTTCCCAGGTGGAGCTACTGGTAAAGAACTCACCTGCTCATGTGGGAGACTCAAGAGATGTGGTTCGAACCCTAGGTTAGGAAGATCCCGGGGAGGAAGAAATGGTAACCCACTCCACTAAGCTTGCCTAGGAAATCTCATAGACAGAGGAGCCTGGCGGGCTACAGTACATGGGGTGGAAAAGAGTCAGACACAACTGGGCGCACAAACACGCACACATACATATGGCTGATTCTAGACATTATCAGGGCCATTGCATATATATTCCAACTTCCTCTGTCCATCTTCACCACTGTTCAGTAGTGTGTGTAGTGTAGTGTAGTCGCTCAGTCATGTCCGACTCTTTGCGACCCTGTGGACTATATAGCCCACCAGGCTCCTCTGTCCATGGGATTCTCCAGGCAAGAATACTGGAGTGGGTTGCCATTTCCTTCTCCAGAGGATCTTCCCGACCTAGGGATCGAACCTGGGTCTCCCGCATCACAGGCAGATGCTTTACCCTCTGAGCCACCAGGGAAGCCCTATATATTTACTTGCATGTCTCCCAACTTCACAAAATCATCCTCCACCCACCTGGAGAAAGAAATGAGAAAAATCAATAAAAGCTGATGTCCTTGAGTAATTTCCACTCCCAATTTCTTCTTGAAAAAGCAATCAAGGCAAAAACTTTATTAGTTTCACAGCCAATGGGAGGGAGAAAAATCCATCATTTTCTTAAACATTTTCCTTTAGTTGAAGGAAATCCTTCCATTAAGAGCTGTCAACTCGGAGCCACACAGTGTCGTTAAGCCACACAGAGGGTTAAAACAAAAGCACAGTGCAGGTTCCTAATATCTACAGCTGCTTCACCCCTGCCCTCCCACTGTTGCTGTCTGTCTCCATTCCTCTTCATTGGAACCAGTCTAGCATAATGCTTTTCCTGTGGACCAAAGGTTCTGAAGCCAAAAGCCATCATTTTGAAAAAAAAAAAAAGAGAGAGAGAGAAAGTAATGAACATAAACATCACTTCTCAATCACTTTGCTTGCTTCCAAAAGCATTGGTGCATTCATTTTTATTACTTTCCTAACGACACTTTCCCTAAATTGCTCTCAAGAAATAGCTGAGGAAAGAAGTTGGGGAAGGAGAGAGAGAGAGAAATAAGAGACCAAAGTTAAGGGCTGGCATTCTGAGTGGGCGCTGTGTGTAGCTGTCTACCTCCTGTTCAGAAAGGCTTCCCACCTCACCAATTTCCTTACCCGACCAACTTTCTAAGGTTGAAAATGCCGTCATTAGACTTAGAAAAGAGTTTGAATTAAAATGCTAGCTCCTACTAAATTACAATTGCAAATTCTGAGAAACCTTAAGTGATGTATGAGATCATTTTTAAGACTACAGCATGATAGCAGTAATGGATGACAAACATGAGAAACCTGAGAACGAATTTAAACAAAAGAGAGAGAGAAATTATTTCCCAAAATGATACAGAAAAATTATTGTTCAACATGATACAGATAAACTGCAAGTGACTAACTTTGAAGTCAGCATTAATTATGTTTTCAGTAACAAGAAAGAGAATCACAGGTTCTTGCGGTAGATTCACATTATTTGCCTTCTCTCTCATAGAACAGTGGTGAAATGTGCAGACTCTGGCATCAGAATACCTTTTTTGAAGCCTGGCTCTGCCACTTAAAATTTATGTAACTTTGTACATATTGCCTTACAGTCTCAACCTCCCCGTCTGTGAAATGGGTATAATAATAGTGGCTGTGCATGTAAAGGTTGATGACATGTTACAAATAAAATGTTTCATTCAGTGTCTGCTACATAAGGGAAAAAACCTAAGTGTTTTCCATCATCATCATCATCATCATTATATAGGAATAATGGTTATTCCTTATTCCAAGAAGAACATGGACTCTGTGTAAGAAAATTAGATAGTAAAATGGTTAATTTGAAAATAATTCCCATTTTATGCAAATATTCCTTATAATTAAGTTCAGTGTCATATTACAGTTTGCTCATCTTAAATGATAATAGTTATCATTTGTTGAGGAACTACTAAGTACAAAGCACTGTGTTATTTACTATATGCATTCAGATTTAATCTAAAACTTGGTACCTCCTACAAAGTTTCAGTTACACTTGATGATTAGCTCTGGATAACATAAGGCCTATAATTAACAACACAATATCACATACTTAAAATTTTGCTAAGAACATAGATATTATGCTAAGTGATCTTCCCACAAAAGAAAAAATATTTCAAAAATAAATAGCAGGGGCAGGAGATAATTTTTGGGCGTGATGGGTAAGGTTATGGCCTTGATTATAGTGATAGCTTCATGGTCCAAACTCGTGACATATTAAACAGTAAATATGTACAGCTTTTTGTATGTCAACCATAACTAAACAAAGTGGTTTCAATAAAAAAAAAAAAAGACGCAGTACCCTGGAGAAGAGCCAATTTTTCCCAAATAAGCAGATTAAATTTTAAAATTTCTTTTCATACAGCAATTTATCTTCTAAATTTTTTTCTAGGGGAAAAGTATCATGCACAGAAATTTATATGCAACATTTAGAGCAGCATCACCCATAACTGTCAAAACAGTGGGAAGAAAACCTGGATGCCTAAAAATATAGAATTGGGTAAATACAAAATGTTCACCCTTTTGACAAAATAAGATTAAATTGTTTCAAAAAGAAATATTTAATACCCTGGGAAATTATCCCAAAAATGTAAGTAAAAAGAGCATTTTACAAAACATTATTTATAGTATATTTTCACCTGTATAAATATTAGTACAAAGTATCTAGCACAGAGCATAGATCAAATGATACTTGTAAAACACATGTAAATCCAGAGAACAAGGACAGTAGGTTGTGTAATGTTGTCAATGGTTATGTAGAGGTAGAGAGATTACAAGTGATCCTTGATTTCTGCTTTATATTTTTCTGATTTCTCTGAATTTTATATAATAGATATTATTATTATAATTTAAAACAACAACAACAAAACCTCATTCTGACTGTCTCAGAAAGTAACCAATAACTAAGAAGCTCAGCAAAGGAGAAGTATGTATAGGAGACAAGAATGAAACCCTATAGGACAGGTAAGCGAGGGCTTTAAAGACTGAGTGTAGGAAGAACCTGGACAAATTTTCTTAGCAGACACGGGGAACTGCATCTGCTGTTGTTATAGGCAGCAGGTAAGAACCAGAACATAGGTGTTAAAATTCCAATCCACCTCGATATTCATTAGTGTAAGACCCCACGTGACCAATTCTTTTTAGAGTTTAGAACCAAAAGGAACAGCCATCTTCTCTAAAAGAAGCCATTTAGATGTACCATCTTTCGGTCGGAGTCCACATACAGAAAATGAATATTATTGTAGTAACTAATTTATGGGCTTTGAATGCATGTGTGCTCAGTTGTGTCTGACTCTTTGCAACCACATGGACTGTAGCCCACAAGGCTCCCCTGTCCATGGAATTTTCCAGGCAAGAATACTGGAGTGGTTTGCCATTTCCTTCTCCAGGGAATCTTTCTGACCCAGGGATCAAACCTGAGTCTCCTACATTGCCTGCTTATTGAAGATTAAGTGAGACACTACACATGTGACAGAAATCACTCATTAATATTAGTTGCTTTTATAATTACTATCAGATTTCCAGTAGTCATGTATGGATGTGAGAGTTGGACTATAAAGAAAGCTGAGTGCTGAAGAATTGATGCTTTTGAACTGTGATGTTGGAGAAGACTCTTGAGAGTCCCTTAGACTGCAAGGAGATCCAACCAGTCCATCCTAAAGGAAATCAGTCCTGAATATTCATTGGAAGGACTGATGCTGAAGCTGAAACTCCAATACTTTGTTCACCTGATGCGAAGAACTGACTCATTGGAAAAGATCCTGATGCTGGGAAAGAAAGAAGACAGGACGAGAAGGGGACAATAGAGGATAAGACGGTTGGATGGCACCACCAACTCAATGGACATGAGTTTGAGTAAACTCTGGGAGTTGATGATGGACAGGAGGCCTGGCGTGCTGCAGTCCATGGGGTCGCAAAGAGTCGGACATGACTGAGCGAGTGAACTGAACTGAATTGAATGAAGCATATACATATCACTGTCTTTCCCTATTTGCCTAAGTATCTGGGGAGTCCTGAGTAAAATTTAACTTTCAAGTGTACTAACTAAATTACCCCTCATGAACAGACTATTTTCTATCTTTGCTTTTACAAAATTTTGCTTTTTTATTTTGTTTCAGTTGGTCAGTTCAGTCATTTTGTTTAGACAGTATTAAATATTTAATATTTTTCACAAAGTTATACAAATTACCTTCTATAGGAAGTAACATTTTGGTTTTAATCTCTTCATTCTACTCCTCTTTCTAACAAACAGCTTATCTCATCTCCTTCATACTTCATACTTAAGAAGCTTCATACTCAAGCTTCTCTTAAGGATTTTCTAACTCACTGATCAATTTCCTTTCTCCTCAAACTTCTCTAATCTGATTTTAATCTGTTGTGGCAAAATCAGACCACTGAAGTGCCACCTTCTAAGGTCTGCAATGGCATCTGAATAACTAAATTCACTGGATATTTTCACGGCTCCCACTCCAGTATTTTTGCCTAGAGAATCCCATGGACAGAGGAGCCTGGCGGGCTACAGTCCATGGGGTCGCAAAAAGTGGACACGACTGAGAGACAAATACTTTATCTGACACTCAACAGTGCTTGTCACTATTCCTTTCTCTTTGATTTGCTTCCACGACACCCCTCACTTAATTCTTCAAAAACCTCTGGCCCTTCCTTCTCTTTCTTAACTCACTGGTTCCCTCTCCCCACACTGGCCACTACAGTCAATATCTTCACATGCCAGGCTTAATCCCTCTCTTTGCTCTCTATAGTTACATATTTGTTGATCTTCCTGGTGATTTCACCTTACTCATGCTATAATCCATCTGATGACTCTCAAATTATCTCCAGCTCTAGGCCCAAATAACCAGAGCCCACCAGCTTTCTCCACTTAGATGTCTCAAAGGACATTTATGTTGTCATCTGAAATCCAAAATCATAGTTTTCCCCCCTAATTGTTTGAATGGCTTTATAAACCCCAACAGCAACAACAAAAATAATTCCCTTTCTCTAACCCCACATACAGTTTATTAATTGGTCTTACATGAGCTTCCCTCATGGCTCAGATGGTAAAAGCATCTGCTTGTAATGCAGGAGACCCGGGTTCAATCCCTGGGTAGGGAAGATCCTCTGGAGAAGGAAATGGCAACCCACTCCAGTTCTCTTGCCTAGAAAATTCCATGGATGGAGAGACCTTGGGCTACAGTTCATGGGGTCGCAAAGAGTCAGACATGACTTAGCAATTCCACTTTCACTTACATAAGTTACTAATACTTTTCTCTTCTGCCCTGCAACCAACCTGGCCCAAACTATCACCTCACTTGTGTAATACCCTTCAACCAACTTTGTTCAAACTATCACCTCACTCATGTAATATCCTCTTAATCAGTCCCCCCAGGTCTGTTTTACCCACCACAAGACCATTCTCCATGTTATCTGACAAGAGTATTAAGTTTAGATCATAACCAAATGTCTGTTGTTGTTGTTGTTTTTTATTTGGAGGAAAATTGCTTTACAATGTTGTGTTGGTTTCTGCCTTACAACAATGCAAGCCAGCCATAATTATACATAAATCCCCTCCCTCTTGAACTTCCCTCCCCTCTCCCATCCCACTTCTCTAGGCTATCACAGAGTGCCAGGCTAGGCTCCCTGTGTTACATAACAACTTCTTATCAGCTATGAATTTTACATTTGGTAGTGTATATATGTCGATATCACTTCCTCCATTCATCCCACTCTCTCCTTCCGCCATTGTGTCCAACAAGTCCATTCTCTATATCTGCATCTCCATTCCATCCTTGCAAATAGGTTCCTTAGTACTATTTTTCTATATTCCATATATATGTATTAATATATGATATTTGTCTCTTTCTGACTTACTTCACTCTATGTGAAGTAAGCTAGGTTCATCCTAGCTTACTTAACCTAACAAGCTCTAGGTTCATCCACTTCACTAGAACTGACTCAAATCCATTCTTTTTATTGTTGAATAATATTCCATTGTGTATATGTTCCACAAATTCTTTATCCAGTCATCTGTTGATGGACATCTAGGTTGGTTCCATGTCCTAGCTACTGTAAATAATGCTGCAGTGAACACTGGAGTGCATGTATCTTTTTTGATTATGGTTTTTCTCAGGAAACCATATTCCCAGTATTTCTCAGGAAACTATTCCCAGTAGTGGGATTGCAGCGTCATATGTCTCTACTGTTTTCAGTCCTTCATTCTTGGGGTAAAATGCAAAGGTTTAATCTGACCTCTGAGACCTCGAATGATCTGGCCTCTCCTTTCATACTGCTCTCCCTCTTATCCTCTGCTTCAGTTTCACGGGTCTCCACCCAGTTGCCTGAATATAACACCAGTTTCTCCCTCACCTTGAGCTTTTGAATAAGCTAGTCCTTCTGCCTAGAATACTATTTCATTCTCCCCCCTTATTTTGTATGTACTTCTTACCCTTTTATCTAATGTTACTTCCACAGGGAACCCTTCCCTGGGTCAGATCATCTAATCCATGATCTTGTAGCACCAAGTTTATTCCCTTCATAGCCCGGTGATTGCAATTACATAATTATTTGCAATTGTTTGAATAGGTCCTTGCCCACTAGTTAAGTAGTTAGTTCAGTCCCTCAGTCATATCCAACTCTTTGCGGCCCCATGGACTCCAGTTTCTTGCTCACTACTATGTCATAAATCTTATGAAGTCAAAGTCAATTTCTGTTTTGCTTGCCAGGGTTATTTCAGAATCTAGCAGAATCTGGGGTGTCCAGTACATATTAATTGAATGAACACACAGTATATTTGACTTACCCACTTCTCCCCATACCTAGTGCCTCTCCCAAGTCAGATATGCATCATCACTTTCCTAGGTTACTGTAATACTCCTTAACTGGAATCCCCACCTCCCAGTCTCTCCCCCTTTTAGCACACTATATGATTCACTGCCAAATGAATCTTCCAGATGTAGAACCCTGATCATTTCATTCCCAGCTCAGGAACCTTGACTGGTTTCCCACTGCCCACAGAATAAATCCACATTCCTGATGGCCTCCAACCAACCTTTCCAATCTTATTTTCCCACTAATCTTCACAGGCCCTGTGCCCTGGTTAAACTTCACTGTGTGTGATCTGAGACTTTTTGTGATTTTCTTGCTGCACGTGGGATCCTTATTTTTTTTTTTCACAGTTTCTTTCACCTAGAATATTTTAATGATGCCCCTACCATCTCTACATATTCAAATATGTGAAATTTTCCTAATTTAGCCAAAGCCTAATTCCTCCAAAAAGCTTTCTTTGATTTCTTCTATCTAGAAATAATCTCTCTTGCTTTTGAATTCCCATCGTTTCTTTCCTATATCTCTTGAATCAAGACTATCGTTTTCTAGCATTTATTAGAGCTATTTATTAATACTATGTGAAGCTCCACATCACTGCAAATTCTTTGGAGGCAACACTCAATCAGTGCCTCATGCAATGGAAGAGCTACACAAATATTCACTGAATTTTAGGCTTGGGTAAGTATATGAATTATTCTAGTAAGAGGCTCATTAAAGATTATTTCATAATTAGAAAGGGAAAAAACTCATCTACATTACCATTCCTTTGAGGAAACAAGTTGATTTTCATTGACCCAGTAGGTAATTTTCTTTGTTCACTTGCTTAATTTATTCTAATCACTAAAGTGGCAAAAAAATGATACAGGAGAAAATTACACTTTTAGCCTTTTCCTCCTTTTTTGATGATAACTTCAGGAAATGTCTGCTCGAGATCTTTTTGATAGAATATAATTATTATCTATAGTCTTTATCTGTTTCTTGCTAATTCCATTTGGGTGCTCCAGCAGACAACTGAAATTCTTAGTTTTTCTTTTTGCCTGAACTGCTGCTTTCAGCCAGCTTAGACAGCTCATACTGTGTTCAGATCAGTCACTCACTCATGTCCAACTCTTTGTGACCCTATGAACCACAGCATGCCAGGCCTCCCTGTCCATCACTAATTCCCAGAGTCCACCCAAACCCACATCCACTGAGTCAGTGATGCCATCCAACCATCTCATCCTCTGTCGTCCCCTTCACCTCCTGCCCTCAATCTTTCCCAGCATCAGGGTCTTTTCAAATGAGTCAGCTCTTCACATCAGGTATTGGAGTTTCAGCTTCAGCATCAGTCCTTCCAATGAACACCCAGGACTGATCTCCTTTAGGATGGACTGGTTGGATCTTCTTGCAGTCCTAGGGACTCTCAAGAGTCTTCTCCAACACCACAGTTCAAAAGCATCAATTCTTCGGCGCTCAGCCTTCTTCACAGTCCAACTCTCACATCCATACATGACCACAGGAAAAACCATAGCCTTGACTAGACGAACATTTGTTGGCAAAGTAATGTCTCTGATTTTGAATATGCTATCTAGGGTGGTCATAACTTTCCTTCCAAGGAATGAGCGTCTTTTAATTTCATGGCTGCAGTCACCACCTGCAGTGATTTTGGAGCCCAGAAAAATAAAGTCTGACACTGTTTCCACTGTTTCCCCATCTATTTTCCATGAAGTGATGGGACCGGATGCCATGATCTTCGTTTTCTGAATCTTGAGCTTTAAACCAACTTTTTCACTCTCCTCTTTCACTTTCATCAAGAGGCCCTTTAGTTCTTCTTCACTTTCTGCCATAAGGGTGGTGTCATCTGCATATCTGAGGTTGTTGATATTTCTCCCAGCAGTCTTGATTCCAGTTTGTGCTTCCCCCAGCCCAGCGTTTCTTATGATGTGCTCTGCATATAAGTTAAACAAGCAGGGTGACAATATACAGCCTTGACGTACTCCTTGTCCTATTTGGAACCAGTCTGTTGTCCCATGTCCAGTTCTAACTGTTGCTTCCTGACCTACATACAGGTTTCTCAAGAGGCAGATCAGGTGGTCTGGTATTCCGATCTCTTTCAGAATTTTCCACAGTTTATTATGATCCACACAGCATATGGTGTACCTAAGCCATTTATCTCAATGGGTTCCTGCTTCATCTTCTGAAGTAAGGAGGCAAACCAGGGAGAGAAAGTGCCTTTCCTTACAAATCTAAAGGTAGAAAGAGGAAATTAACCCATCAGCATTGCAGTGTGGACTGTTGTCACAACTTTATCCTCAAAAATTTAGAACCAAGTGAATTTTAGGAACATGAATTCAGATTAAGAGATCTCATAACAATGTCTTTAAACTTGCTTTGTACATTTAGGGTGATTATACAAATATAAGGCATTGTTAATACTAACCAGGTGTGATCCAAAAGATTGATATAAACGTAACATTTAATTGTGCATGAAGCCATTGCATGTTATTTGAGAACCTAAAGTTTTTAGACAAGAAGTGACTCCATTCTTACCTTTCAGGCTGAGTGACCTAATGCAAAGGATATTACGGTGAAGTCAGGAAATGTGTGTTCTGGTTCCATCTTCCCCTTGCTTATCATGAGTCCTTGGAAAAAGTGCAAAACCTCTCTGAGCTGCAGATTTATTTTTCCTGAAATGAAATGAGTATCTATTCTACCTGTCTTTCTGGATATTTTTTGAGAATCAAAAGAAAACAAATGAAATAATAATTATGAAAGCATGGTGTAAACTGAAAGCACATGATTTTAGTGACATATTTTCAGCCTAATGAATTAATATATGACATGAAATTCAAATCATTTCCAAAAATATTTACCATTAACCAAATTTTAACTTTGCCCACCTTTATAAAAGGTGATGAGAGCATGCCTTCACACCTAATTGAGTGTAGTCTATCCTTATTTCTTCAAATAATCTGTTCTTTTTTAGGTAATGCCATCACCTTGAGATTATTCTCACAAAGCCTATTCCCTCAAAGCTGAAATCAGTCCTCTTCTTCTCTTCATCTTTTCCAAATTTCCAAAACCTGATTTAAAATGCTGATCTTAGCAGTAGACAGACTGAGATGATGGATATTGATTTATGTTTTACCTCATTACCCCACAGGTCTTCCTTCAAGCTATATTCCAATACCAGTTCACTTACCGTAGCATCATTCATTCAATCATATTTGTTGAGCATGTAATATATGGAAGGCAGTAGAGAATGCAGCACTGTAGAGAATACAAATCTGTGTTTGGTTCTAGCTTGTCTTTCCAGGAGTTTACACTTCCGATAGAGGAGACAACATGCAACAGGTAATACTGTCAGAGAATGCTTTGGTGTCAACAAAAAACAGAATATTTTTTAATTTGTGGAAGCTTTATTATGAGAAAGTAACTTAGACATTCAGATTGTCCCAGAAAGTTGACTTGAAACAATATTTTTACTTCTCTCAGGGCGAGTTGTGTATTTAAATGCTATAAGTCCTAGGCTAGCAGCATTTGCTAATTTTCTTCACATGTTTAAGTCACAATCTTCTTTACCAGGACCAGGGGACCTCCTGAATCTAATCAAATCCCTCCCACACTGTGTTGCTGATTAATTTTTAGGTAAACATTTTAGGAGACAATGATGTTTTTTAATGCACAACATTACTGACACCAAATAAAAACATAACTCAATGTGGCATTTTTAAGTGAAATAGAATGTTAGAAATCTTCTAATTCAAGCTCTTATTTTACAGATTTGTAAAACTGAAGCCCTTCAAAATTCAGAAACTAGTCTGAGGTTCCATAAGTAACTAGTAACTAATGTGTGACTGTCTCTCCTCCCAGGCCAGGGTCTGATCTACATTTCAAAAGAATATTTTGCACAGCCAGAACCATAAACAAAATGAAAAGGCCACCTACTGAATGGTAGAAAATATTTGCAAGTCTTATATCCCAAAAGGAGTTAATATCCAAAGTGTGTAAGAGTATAAAACGTATTAGCAAAAAAAAAAAAAAAAAAATCCAGTAAAAAATGGACAGAAGATTTGAATAACATGTATCCAAAGAAGACATACAGAGGGCCAACAGGTACATGAAAAGATGCTCATCATCACTAGCCACTAGGGACACTAACACCACAATAATGTATCATCCCACACCTGTTAGAATGGCTATTATCAAAAAGGCAAGAAGTACCCAGTGAAAGGGAGGGTGTGGAGGAAAAGGAACCCTTGTGCACTGTTGGTGAGAATGTGAATTGATGAAGCCACTAAGGAGAACAGTATGGAGCTTCCTCAAAAAATTAAAAATAGAATTATCATGTAATATAGCAATTCCACTTCTAGTATTATCCAAAAAAATGAGAACCGTAACTCAAAAAGATATATGCACCCCCATGTTCACTGTAGCATTATTTAAAATAACCAAGATATGGAAACAAGCTAACTGCTCATTGATGGATGAATGGATCAAGAAGATGTGATTATATAGGCTATTATCCAGTTAAAAAAAGAAGGAAATCTTACCATTTGCAACAACACAGACAGAACCTGAGGAGATTATGCTAAGAGAAGTCAGTCAGACACAGAAAGACAAATACCATATGATCTCATTTATATTTGGAATCTAAACAAAAATATCAAGCTCATAGATACAGAAAACAGATTGGTGGTTGCTGGAAGTGGGTGCTAGGAGTTGGGCAGAATGAGAGAAGAGGATCAAAAGGTACTAATTTGCAATTACAAAATAAATACATCATGGGGATATAATGTACAGCATGGTGACTAGTATAATTGATAATACTGTATTAAAAACTTGAAAGTTGTTAAAGTAAATCTTAAAAGTTCTCATCAGAAGAAAAAGTTGTAATTATATATGGTGATGGATAATATCACACTTGTGGTCATCATTTTGCAATATGTATAAATATCAAATTATTGTGTTGTAGGTAGTACATCAATTATACCTCAATTTAAAATTTCTTAAAAAAAAAAAAAAAAGGAACACCAGACACTTTTTGCAGAGCTGAACCTCTAATTTGGAATTGAATGTGGTTAAAGAATTAAAGGCATGCTTGTAGCTTAAAATAAATTTCTTTTTCATTTAAAAATTTTAAAAAAGACTTTGTCTTTCAGAGATGAAGATGCAGAAAGAGAAAATAAATCCCATGAAAAGATGGAAAGGAGCTCTGTGCTCCATGATCCTAGCTATTTAAAGTTTCTCTTCCCTCAACACTGCCTCTGCCAATCACTGTGAAGGGCAGTGTGGTCCTAGAACAGACACGGTATTCCCATTCCTGAGACCAACACTCTGGTCCCACCTCCATTTAATTAATTCTGATCATAAATACGTTGCCCTTTTCTGTGAAATTAGAAACCAAGTCCAGTTCAGTTCTGTTCAGTCGCTCAGTCATGTCCAACTCTTTGCAACCCCAGGAACAGCAGCATATCAGGCCTCCTTGTCCATCACCAACTCCCGGAGTCCGTCCAAACCCATGTCCATTGAGTCGGTGATGCCATTCAACCATCTCATCCTCCATCATCCCTTTTTTTTCCTAGCCTCAATCTTTCCCAGCATCAGGGTCTTTCCAAATGAATCAGCTCTTCGCATCAGGTGGCCAAAGTATTGGAGTTTCAACATCGACATCAGTCCTACCAATGAACACCCAGGACTGATCTCCTTTAGGATGGGACTGGTTGGATCTCCTTGCAGTCCAAGGGACTCTCAAGAGTCTTCTCCAATACCACAGTTCAAAAGCATCAATTTTTCTGTGCTCAGCTTTCTTTATAGTCCATCTCTCACATCCATACATGACTACTGGAAAAACCATAGTCTTGACTAGACAGACCTTTGTTGGCAAAGTAATGTCTCTGTTTTTTAATATGCTGTCTAGGTTGGTCATAACTTTCCTTCCAAGGAATGAGCATCTTTTAATTTCATGGCTGCAATCACCATCTGCAGTGATTTTGGAGCCCAGAAAAATAAAGTCTGACACTGTTTCCACTGTTTCTCCATCTATTTCCCACGAAGTGATGGGACCGCATGCCATGATCTTTGTTTTCTGAATGTTGAGCTTTAAGCCAACTTTTTCACTTCCCTCTTTCACTTTCATCAAGAGGCTTTTTAGTTCCTCTTCACTTTCTGCCATAAGGATGTTGTCATCTGCATATCTGAGGTTATTGATATGTCTCCCGGCAATCTTGATTCCAACTTGTGCTTCCTCCAGCCCAGCATTTCTCATAATGTGCTCTGCATAGAAGTTAAACAAGCAGGGTGACAATATACAGCCTTGACATACTCCTTTTCCTATTTGGAACCAGTCTGTTGTTCCACGTCCAGTTCTAACTGTTGCTTCCTGACCTGCATACAGGTTTCTCAAGAGGCAGATCAGGTGGTCTGGTATTTCCATCTCTTTTCAGAATTTTCCACAGAAGAAGTTTTAAGACTAGAGTCCCTAAACCTCTGTGATATTTTTCTTCCCTTGCCACCTTAACCCTACCCACAAATGTAAACTTCAGTAATAATAGATGTGCTTTAGGTCACTCACTGGCTCTAGAATGGAATGCTAACGGTCTAGGCAGATGACGCTTTCACAGTGTGTTCACTCACACTGTGAGTGGACTCACACAATCCCTTCCCTTTGTCAGGCAAGTGTATGCTCCTCAGTTCTGTCTCATAACAACAAAGATTTGGAGTGACGGACATTAAAGCCCTCAGCCTGTCACAGCTCACAGGTCTTGGACAGACTGTGTTATAGCTCTTAGACAAATCAGTGTTACAGCTCCGTGTTACAGCTCTATTTTATTTAGAAGCTAGCAGGAAAACCCATCCTCGAGGCGTTGAGGGCATGTCGACCCAAAGATGCAAAGAGAAGAGCACCCCAGCGCGGGAGAGAGAGAGAGACTTCTGGCCCTTTGGGTCCTCTTTTTATGTGTCTTTTCCTTCCCCCTGGGCCTGCCCTATGTAAATTGGGCTAGCCAGGAGTGCTGTTTGTTCTACCTGAGGTCCTCACTCGGGTTCTCGGACCTTCCTTTGTTCTATTCTCGCAGGCTTTTCCCTTCCTTGTCTTTTAGCCACCACCATCCTGGACTCTTGTTTCCTATTCTAACTACCTAACACCTTGATCCTGAGGTAGAAGAGGCAAGTACTGCTAGTGAAGAAACCACACAGAGAAAGCATGTGCAGAGGGTACTTCTAGAATCTTCCAACCCCCAATCAAATACATCTCCAAATTATTCCCAGAAAAAAATAAAAGAACTTTTCAGATAAAATTTCAAGTATCTCTAAGTTTTTGTTCCTCACTTCTTTTGCAATTCAATTTTCTTTATGTCAAAATTTACATTGCTCTGCATCTTGTCCAGAAAGACCCATAGATTGTTAGCTCAGGAGGGCTAGTAGCATGAATTGAATCTCCATGCCAAACACAACAATTGGGCATAGAAGGCACTTAATTGTTTTTTTAATACATCAATTAACAGCTTCAAACAAGCAGATAATTGCCACTATTTCCAAATGACGCATGATAGTTGAGAGAAATCATCTGCTTTTTAATTCAATGTATATATATGATGATAAAGACTTCCCTGGTGGCTCAGACAGTAAAGCATCTGCCTACAATGCAGGAGACCCGGGTTCAATCCCTGGGTTGGGAAGATCTCCTGGAGAAGGAAATGGCAACCCACTCCAGTATTCTTGCCTGGAAAATCCCATGGACAGAGGAGCCTGGTAGGCTACAGTCCACGGAGTCGCAAAGAGTTGGATACGACTGAGTGACTTCGCTTCATTTACATGATGATAATAAGCCTGATATATTAAGAAAATACTGACTCACCCAGAAATAACAGTGATATCACTATGCTCACAAAACAAACATAGGATTCCCAAATTCTCCTTTTGTCTGGATCCCAACTAACCATCCAGTTCACTATGTCTGTGTTAGATACTACATTAAATAATCATAGCTTCTCATTGAAGATAGAATATCCCAACACAAACCCTTTAAAAGCTATTTTTGCTGAATAAATAAGCTGGTTGGTTACAAAAGTTATTCATGTGGATAATTTAGGAGACTATGAGGTCAGGAGAAAATAAATTTCATTTTACGTACTCTAAAACCTTTTACATTAACATCTTTGATCAAATGAATGGATTTCTTTATCATGAAATGAATTTAGGATCTACTACTTCAAAGACATCATTTTCTTATTTCCTTGATATTTTAATCCCTGCATTAAATTTGTCATAATCATTCAGACTTTCTTTGCATTTTCATTTTTCAGTCATATGTGAACATTATTTGCTTGAAAAATTTGCTCTCACTTGATTCCTAACACTTCCCTCAAAATTCATCATAGATGAAAAGTTCTAAAGTAATACTGAGTTTTTCATTTTTAGCAATATGTAGAATGACTTCATTCTTGCCTTGAAGGAGCTTTTTTTGAAGTTACTAAAAGATATGCAATAGAAGAAACAGAAGGGAATTAAAATCTAACTGTGAAAGTGTCTGTAAATGAACACAAAAATAAGATGAGAGATCCAGAAGACCTCAGACCTTTTCAACTGCAGAGCTGCATCCATTTTAACCAATGGATTGGTATGTCCAAAAGTGGGTGAATATTCTATGGAGAATATTCTATGGCTGTAATGAAAGAATATAGTGCTCTGAACATAGATTAATTGGTGAATTTTAGAGAATTGGTGAGAGACTTTATTTTGGGGGGCTCAAAAATCACTGCAAATGGTGACTGCAGCCGTGAAGTTAAAAGACACTTGCTCCTTGGAAGAAAAGCTATGATCAGTCTAGACAGCATATTAAAAAGCAGAGACATTACTTTGCCAACAAAGGTCTGTCTAGTCAAAGCTATGGTTTTTCCAGCAGTCATGTGTGGATGTGAGAGTTGGGCTATAAAGAAGCTGAGTGCAGAAGAATTGATGCTTTTGAACTGTGGTGTTGGAGAAGACTCTTGAAAGTCCCTTGGACTGCAATGAGGTCCAACCAGTCCATCCTAAAGGAAATCAGTCCTAGTATTCATTGGAAGGACTGATAATGAAGCTGAAACTCCAGTACTTTGGCCACATGATACAAAGAGCTGACTCATTGAAAAAGACCCTGATACTGGGAAAGATTGAAGGTGGGAGGAGAAGGGGACAACAGAGGATGAGATGGTTGGATGGCATCACCGACTAGATGGACATGAGTCTGAGTAAGCTCCAGGAGTTGGTAATGGACAGGGAAGGCTGGCATGCTGCAGTCCGTGGGGTCACAAAGAGTCAACCACGACTGAGCGACTGAACTGAGAGCATTGGACTTATTATTTGGACACTGGGTCATTCTTTGCACCCCACTAATTCCACATTAATCTCAATGTTAAATAAATCATTTAACATATCTAATTATCATATTCTGATTGTGCTATAAGGATTATAAAAACATGTCACTTTTCTACAAGTGTGAGGGGATGTTAATTATCTACAATATGTCTCAAGTAGTCTGAGGACAGCACTATGGAGAACTACACAAAACTGAAGGGATTTCTAAAGAGAAACAGATTTATGGAGGGGAAAAAATGAGAAAATGTATATACTGGCTGAATTACAAGTTTTAAAAGATGATCAAGGTATTTAGCCAATAATTTCTGTCATTTCAATGCATTTGATATCAAAAAAATCACAGACTCATTACAAAATGTTATATGGTAGACAGACGGTGTTCTCTTGACAATATAGCAAAAGTTCATGAATGGAAGGCTAAGTGTTAATTGTGTTGGCGGGATGCTAAAAAAAAATATGGACACTTCCTATTTAAGGCAAACATTTCAAGAACAGACCAGATTGCTCAGTTCTGATTTTTCAGCAAAGAGGAAGAGCAGTGGGTGCTTTCATTTTTCTTTTGAGGAAGGGCATTAGTCAGAGGGCTCTCATCATTTCCTATTTGCACAGGATTCTGAATTATCATCTGGCCTGAACTCTTAGATGCCACTGATTTCACAACAATTTACTATGATCACATTGTGAGTAATTGGCAGTATCTTGATTTATATACTGTAAACTGAAAAATGGACATGGCACATGACAAAGCATCTAGAATTATGTCATCCATTTCCTTGAGGCAAAATCAGTAACAATGACATGATAAAGATATTGTACTTTAAAGATCTTACAAAGAAGATATTTAATCCACCTCCAATATTTGCATTATGGAAAATATTCATGATTCATCTAATATTTACATAGTAGCTTTCTCTAAGGAAAGTGTTTTCATGACATGATTATTCTCAGAACAGTTAAAAGCAAGTGTTTGAGGGTTTTTTTTAAACAGAGAAGTTGCATTGTATTTAACAGCATTGCTAGCACTGGAAACCCAGGTTGCTTATCTCTTAGGCAGTATTCTATGCCACACTTCATTCATTCCTTCTTCAACCAATGGATGAATAACTCTTATGTGTCAAATACAGTGCTTGATACCATGAAAAGAGTACACAGGTTTGGAGCCCAAGTGTTCTGCTTTTGAAAATGAACTTCAGTTCAGTTCAGTCACTCAGTCATGTCCGACTCTTTGCAACCCCATGAACCTCAGCACGCCAGGCCTCCCTGTCCATCACCAACTCCCAGAGTTTACCCAAACCCATGTCCATTGAGTTGGTGATGCCATCCAACCATCTCATCCTCCATTGTCCCTTTCTCCTCCTTCCCCCAATCCCTCCCAGTATCAGGGTCTTTTCAAATGAGTCAGCTCTTCACGTCAGGTAGCCAAAGTATTGGAGTTTCAGCTTCAACACTAGTCCTTCCAGTGAATATTCAGGACTGATTTCCTTTAGGATGGACTGGCTGTATCTCCTTGCAGTCCAAAGGACTATCAGGAGTTTTCTCCAACACCACAGTTCAAAAGCATCAATTCTTCAGCACTCAGCTTTCTTTATAGTCTAACTCTCCGTATATCCATACATCCATACATGACCACTGGAAAAACCATAGCCTTGACTAGACAGACCTTTGTTGACAAAGTAATGTCTCTGCTTTTCAATATGCTGTCTAGGTTGGTCATAACTTTCCTTCCAAGGAGTAAGTGTCTTTTAATTTCATGGCTGCAATTACCATCTGCAGTGATTTTGGAGCCCAGAAAAATAAAGTCAGTTGCTGCTTCCACTGTTTCCCCATCTATTTGCCATGAAGTGATGGGACCAGATGCCATGATCTTAATTTTCTGAATGTTGAGCTTTAAGCCAACTTTTTCACTCTCCTCTTTCACCTTCATCAAGAGTTGTTACTAAATGCATGACAATGAGCAAATTGATGAGCTCTTTGAAACTTTCTTTCATGTATGATGTGGGTATCTACTTGACTCCGTTGCTTTGAAATGGGATGCTGTAAGTTAAGTGTCTAGTATATTATAGATGCTCAATAAATGCAAAGGAGGAAAAAAGAAATAAGAGAAGTAGTGAGACTAAGAAGAAAACAGAATCAAATGGAAAAGGGAGGATATAACTATTCATTTTTAGCTTCAACTCCTTCACTTTAACCACAATCATTGATTGTTATTCTCTTTCATATCTTCCCAAATTCAAACCACAACCACAATGGAAGTTCTGGGCATCAGGAACAAAGCTGACTGTTTACCTTACACTGGCAAAGAGCCAATGGCAATATTTCTGCAAAACATGTCTTTAAAATATTGTCTGCCCCTGGCTTCCTTTCTGCCTCTTTCTGCTGATCCCCCTCTTTCTCCTGATTCCCATTCTTCTTTCCTCATGGTTTTGTTTCCTTTCAATCCTCATCTTCTTCACTCTCTCCTCTGCAAAAATATAGTTTTTCCTGAAAGTTTTATCCTGTGAATTTATTTCATCTTTCTGTATATTCTCCTTCCCCATGATCTCATCCACTCTCATAACTTCAGCAATTCAAACCTCTCCTCCTGAGCCCAATGTTACCATGTGCTCCAAATCGCATTTTCAACTCTGCTTGACATCTCAGCTAAAGTGCCCGCATTGGTCTATAACTACACAGGACAGCTTTCAATTGCCCTCCAGATCACCATCCATCCTGCTGTGTGCCCTGGAGGCTGACCCAAATGGAAGACATTAACAGCTCTGTTGACCTTTGGCTTCCATTCATGCTTGGTCAAGATGGGAGATCTCAAGAGAAAGCAGAAGTAGGGAGGAGAATAAGGTCAGGATATTTTCCCTAAAATTACTCTGAACTGGCTGCCTCTTTCTCCCAAAGGCTTTCTGCTTTGCAGAGTTTTCTCCTGGTCCTGATAAAGCTTCTGTCTCATACCACTTCAGACCTAGCAATGGTGATGGTTTGTGCTTTAACAAGGCCCAAAGAACTGTGTTATCTATCCTTTATGGTTCCCCCCACATAACTAGTCATACCTTTGAAAACTACTTTTATTAAATTCTCCTCCATGATCCAAATTGAATGTGTCATTTGTTTCCTATCTGGACCCTAGGTAATACTTCTTACATTCTTACTAAATCTCCAATCCTCTCTCAATAATCTAGGTGCCAGAGTACTGCAATGATATAATACTTCTCAACCTCTCACCTCTTATCTTTCCCCACCATCATATCTGCCAGACCACATTTCTTATACCATGGCACCAAACCTACTCTTCTTTTCCTCAGACTCTTTCAGTGGCTCCACATTTCCAGTTAAATGAAGTCTGGGATATTTCACCTAATATTTCAACTAATATTTAGGCCCTTCTGCAGTAAGGCCACCCTGTCTAACTTCATCTTCCACCACTTGTCCAAGTGAACTTAGATCTAGATGCATTCAACAATTACAAAATAGTGAGTATTCAAATATTCACTATTTCAAAACATAAGAACACTTCCCCACTAGCAAAGCTCTGCTCATGCTCTTCTTTCTCCAATCCCTTTGCTCCCCACCAAACAAAAGCCTACCCTTTCATGTCCATCTTAAATGTCACCCTTTTCATGAATTTCGGTTACATGAACTAGTTTCTGCTCTTCAATTCCATATAAACTATTGGTATTTTTCTTATTTGTTCTTAATTATAATTATTTGTGTTCTATTAATACCTTGAATTCCAGGGCCTCTTGAACACAAAGTGTATATCTTAACCCATTTTTCATATTTGACCTACACATAGTGGTCTGTTAAATAATTGTTAATCAAAATGGAAAATAAAAATTGTCATATCATATTATCATACATTATATGTATATTTTATATATATATTATTATTATTTAGTCACTAAGTCATGTCTGACTCTTTAGCAGCCCCAAAGACTGCAGCCTGCCAGGCTCCTTGGTGCATGGGATTTCCCAGCAAGAATACTGGAGTGGGTTGCCATTTCCTTTTCCAGAGCATCTTCCTGACCTACAGATTGAACCCACATCTCATGTATTGGCAGATAGATTCTTTACCACTGAGCCACCAGGGAAACCCTATATATATATGTATATATACACACACATACAGCCAAAAGTTATGAAAAATACACCAGTTCTCGTTCTTGATATGACATATACCTCCTTGGCAGTTGTATAATTGCGTTATTCTTTATCTCTCTATTTATAGTTTTTATAGTTTTGCGCCTACACATAGTTAAAAGAAAAAGAGTAATTTCCTCACCAATTCTATTATTGCACTCACAACAGGCAATCAGATGGGACTCTGCTGTACTAGATTTTTGTCCCATGTATCCTGTAGGAAGCTACAGTGAAAGCACGGTCACAAAGACTAAGCTAAATGTCAAAAATCCAAAAATGCTAACTTTTATAACAGAAGATGAAAGGGTAATATCTCCCGGCCTATTTGCTACCCCATGTATACTAGTCCATTGATGCTCAGAATCAGGGCAGAGCAAGAATAGAACTTCCAAATTCCCAACAAGACAGGAGAAAGTTGCAACTTTAGTACAGCTCAACTTTAGTACAACTCTCTTATTTCCATATTAGCTGTCTTGTCCAAAGTCAGGCTGTTTGCGGCCAGTCGGCCACCAAAACAAAATACTACAGGGTCTTTGCTTGTACGTTTATTGGCCCATATTCACCAATTCATTCAATTACTCATTGAATACAAATTTATGGAGGCCTACAATGTGCTGGCCACAGAGAATCAACAAATAACAAAGAAAAAAGTAATAAAAATTATAAAGAAATGTTTCAGGGAACTTACAAGCTGATTGGAAAGGAACAGATTTCATCTCTTTCCTTTTCAAAAAGATGTCTAGGAGAAGACCTTTTTGCTCTCACCCCAAAACATTAAGGCACATATATGATATAAACATTCTTAGCAGTTAATTTTTTATATTTCAATATAGAATTCTATTATATGACACATATTTATAACATATATCATGTAATGTACTTGATATACATCATTATACAAAATGGAAAAAATGGTGAGTTCTTTGGGCAGTTAAAATTTTAACTATTGGGTGGCGAATACTTTGCTATTTCACCATCCTGAAGCATCCCTGTGGAGCCATTGGGATCTCAAGAGCAGGATTTGAAACCTCCCCTACTTTTCCAATGTGCCTCTTTGACATCCTCTCGAGTGGGGATAGGGGATTCTTCTTCATCACTAGAGGAAGTCTTCACTAACACTTCAGTGGTTTTTGACTTGTTTTTTAAACCAAAATACAGAAGTGGATAAAGATCTTAAATAAAGAACCTCACAGTCAAATTCTACTGAGTCTATGTGAATAAGGAGTCAAACAATCCAGAAGAATGTGAATTCCAGAACCAATGGTTAATTGTTTGATCTAGTTCTTAGAGGGTTAGGTGCCACATCAAATTAAAAACTGCATGGTTCTTGTTCTCCAGGAAACTAAAGATCTATTTTGGCCTTTGTTTTAAAAGAGAATCCATGAGACTTCCCTTGGCTAAGACTCTGTGTTCCCAACGCAGGCAGGTGGGGTTTGATCTCTAGTCAGGGAACTAGATCCTTTATGCTGCAACTGAAGATCCCACATACCCCAACAAATATCAAAGATCCCAGGTGCTGCAACTAAGACACAGTGCAGTCAAATAAATAAATATTAAAACAACAACAACAGAATCCTCAAGTGGACCAGCGTTCATTTAGTTTTCTGTTTTACACGGAAGCAATACTCAGCTTCCCTTTGCGGGGTGGACATTGTGAATGACCTGAATGAATGCTGGGAGCAATGACTCCTTCTGTTTCAGTTGAATGATGTTTAGTGACTTTCTAGCTGTCTGACTACCAGACCTAAAACAGTGAAAGATCCTGTTTGTGCCTACTTTCTGAAAATAGCTTCCCCAAACCCTCAGTTTTGATCTAACACAGAGAGTAGTAGAGTAGTCATTCCTGTCTGAAGTTACATTGTAACCGAAAGTAGAGGTCAGTTCCACCTGAAAAACTGAAGAAGTCTGAAAAGAGTAAAAGAAAATATGTGCAAATAGATAATAGCAACATATACAATGAGAACATGGAGGAAATATTTTTAACTAATAATTCTGAGTAATATAAAATGAATAAAGAAACAATATTTCTAAATATTATATGAAAAGAGAATTTTTAAAAAGAGAAAATGTCTACTATGAGAATAAAGAAATAAAAGTAAAATAAAAGCAGTGAAATAACACCCAGCACATTGACTGAAAAATGCCAACCAAAGCAGGGGGTGCAAAAGTGTGGTTGACATTTTACATCTAGCATGTGAGCTTTCCTAAATTTTTCTTTCCTATATTTTTTCTCATCAAACCTTTATAGTCAAGGACCAAGACTACATCATGCTGTGAAAATGAGAGAGGAGAAAAGATTTAATGACCAGAAGCTAATAATAATAACTACATGGAATGAAAAGGAATTTGGACAAAGCAAACTGTTATATGACAAAATCATCTTCTAAAGGTATAAGTTAATCTTTTTCATCATTTTGTTGGAACAAAGGACAAATTGAAACATAAGCATTAGCTACTAACCTTCTGTCATAAAGATCTGATCTGTCTCTGTAATTGCTTTAAGAACAGCTTATTTCAAAGAGAGTAAGAGGAATATAATATCACAAACCACAAAAATCAAAGTAACTTATTTGTTAAGCAGGTATGCTAACAAAAGAAGTTGGAAAGACTCCTCTAAACACTAAAATCAGTGGGGTGGCCTTCTGAGCCTTTATCCAAAGAAAACAAAAACACTCATTCAAAAAGATATATGAACTCCTATGTTCACTGCAGCATTATTTACAAGAGCCACAATATGGGAGCAATTGTGTCTATCAACAGATGAATGGATAAAGAAAATGTGAGATGGATAAATACATAGAGGTTGAGAGGGAAAAAAATTTTTAATGAATAGTCATAAAAAATGAATGAAATCTTTTGGACATAGAGAGTATTATGTTAAGTGAAATAAGACAGAGAAAGATAAATAGCATATGATCTCTCCTATGTGTAGAATCTAAAAAACAAAACAGAAACAGACTCTCAGATACAAAGAATAAAGAGGCAGTGGCCAGAGAGGAGTGGATGGAGGGTTAGGTGAAACTGGTGAAGAGGATTGAGAGATACAAACTTCCAGTTATAAAATAAGTAAGTCATGGGGATGTAATACATAGCATAAGTGAAAGTGAGAGCAAGAGTGGACTATACACTCCATGGAATTCTCCAGATCAGAATACTGGAGTGGGTAAGCCTATCCCTTCTCCAGCGGATCTTCTCAACTCAGGAACCGAACCAGGGTCTCCTGCATTGCAGGCAGATTCTTTACCAACTGAGCTATCAGGGAAGCCAGCATAAGAAGTATAGTTCATAATAATACTGTAATAATTTTGTATACTGACAGATGGTTACTAGATTTATCATGGTGATCATTTCATAATATATTTACATGTCTAATCACTATATGGCACACCCAAAACTAACATAATATTGCACATTAACTATACTTCAGTAAAAAGTCAACTCAAATGAAATCAAATCAAATCAGTGGAATGGCCTGCTACTAATGTTCATTCCTTACTTTTTACAATAGCCTGCAGTCATATTATGGAAATCATATGTCAGAAGAGCTGGCTGGCCCTTCACTGAAACCTCTGTCTCTGACATCAAGTGTCAGAATACAGGTGTATAAGTTGAATTGTATCTTCCCCACAAAATTCATATGTTGAACTCCTAACCCCCAGTATCTTAGAATGTGAATTTATTAGGAAATAGGGCCATTGGCGATATAATTAGATAAGATGAAATCATACAGGATTAGGTAATCCTTCTACAGAGAGGAAATTTGGATACAGACGTGCACACAGGGAGAACACCATGTGACAATTAGAGTTATGCTGTCCCAAACCATGGCAACTTCCAGAAGCTAGGAGAGAGGTCTGGTACAGGTCCATCGCTGGAGCCCCCAGAAGGGAATGCAACCCTGTAAACACCTTGATCTTGGATGTCTAACCTCCAGAACTGTGAGACAATAAGTTTCTTCCATTTATAACACTGAATTTGTGGCTTGTTGTTGTTGTTCAGTAACTAAGTTGTGTCCAACTTTTTGCAATCCCATGGACTACAGTACACCAGGCTTCCCTGTCCTTCACCATGTCCCGCAGTTTGCTCAAACTCATGTCCATGATGCTATCCAACCATTTCATCACTGTCATTTCCTTCTCCTCCTGCTTTCAATCTTTCCCAGCATCAGGCTTTTTCTAATGAGTTGTCTCTTCCCATCAGGTGGCCAAAGTACTTGAGCTTCAGCATCAGTCCTTCCAAAGAGTATTCAGGGTTCATTGCCTGTAGGATTGACTAGCTTAAATTCCTTGCTGTCCAAGGGACTCTCAAGAGTATTCTCCAGCACCACAGTTTGAAAGCATCACTTCTTCAGTGCTCAGCCTTCTTTATGGTCCAATTCTCACATCAATACATATCTACTGGAAAAATCATAGCTTTGACTATACAGACCTTTGTCAGCAAAGTGATGTCTCTGCTTTATAATACACTGTCTAGGTTTGCCATAGCTTTTCTTCCAAGGAACAAGCGCCTTTTAATTTCATGGCTACAGTCACTGTCCACAGTGATTTTGGAGCTTCAGAAAATAAAATTTGCCACTGTTTCCATTTTTTCCCCATGTATTTTACACGAAGTGATAGAACCAGATGCCATGATCTTAGTTTTCTGAATGTTCAGTTTTAAACCAGCTTTTTCAGTCTCCTCTTTTACCTTCATCGATTTATAACACTCAATTTGTGGTACTAGAAACTAATGAAACTGGGCTATAAATACTCTATTAGATTAATTAATTCCTATAAGTTGTTTCCCTCATGGGCTTCTCTCATAGCTGAGTTGGTAAAGAATTCGCCTGCATTGTGGGAGACCTGGGTTTGATCCCTGGGTTGGGAAGATCCCCTGCAGAAGGGAAAGACTACTGACTCCAGTATCCTGGCCTGGAAAATTCCATGGACTGTATAGTCCATGGGATCACAAAGAGTCGGACACAACTGAACAACCTTCACTTTCACTTTCAGTCTCACTCCCATGGTAGAGAAGTCATGAGAACTGGTCAAGTTTGTTGTTAAAGATAATCTGTCTCTACTTTAAATCAGAACCTACGGGTGAAAAATTGTTCAATTATCAAACCACTTATGGTGAAACTGAATTGCTGAATTAGAATATTAATGGGAGATATAGATTTAGAAAAGTCTTGATACACCCTAAAATCATAGAAAAAGGAAAATTCAAGTTGCTTTAATCCTTAACTACTCTACAGGTACATGCATTTTTTTTTCTCCCCAAAAGAGTCATCGCTGTATCATGAAGTTTTAGAATTACAGAACTAAATAAAAGGCCCAATAGATTCTACAGTGCTTTTTCACACCCCTGGCTTTAGAAGTATGATTTAAAAATTACACACATGAAGCCCTAAAATAATGCTTCCTGAATAAAATAGTAGAAGCAAAATAAATGGATGTGCATTCTCAACGTTATAGACACTGGGCATACAGAATCAAGTCTGTCTTGTTTCATGGTTAATTTGAAATTATAAACCTAGAACCATGTGAGACCATCATTATTGTTCAGATAGATTATAGCAGATGAAATCTATTAATACATATTTACTGTAAATTTCATTAATTAAAAAGATCCTGATATGCTGCTATATTAACAGTTCTTTAGTAAATATCATCTCTTCAAATATGAAGACTGGTGGCATTACAAAAGGGAGAAAAAGAACCCCATGAATTACATGTATAAAATGTGTTGCCCTAAGGACAATACTTGGAAAATAAAGATGATAAATAGGGTATGATGTGTTGTTGCTATTCTTCAGTCAACAGCAACAATCACACATCAGGATATGATGTGTATTTTATACTAAAATTTTTTTACTAACTCTTGGCTTTAATTTCATAGATTGTTTACTTCTTTATTTCAGTCATATTTATTGATGTACAATTTACACATATAACAAACTTCATACTTTATAGTGTTCAGTTCTGTAGGCAGTTCTGGTAACTGCATAGAATTATATAACCCTCACAGAACCAACAAACAGGTTCATCACTCCATAAAATTCCTGCTATAGATTGAATGTTTGGATCCTTCCAAAACTTGTACATTGCTACCAACTTGATGGTATTAAGAGATAGGGTATTTGGGAGGTCTTAGGTAATGAAGGTGTGTTTTTCATTAACAAAATTAGTGCCCTTATAAAACAGAACCCACAGAACTCTCCAACCACTACCACCATGGAGAACACAGCAAAGACACTGAATCTGCTAGTACCTTGATGTTCAACTTTCCAGCTTTCAGAACTATGAAAAATACATTTCTTTCATTTTTAAGCCACCCAGTCTATGGCATTTTTGCTATGGCAGCCCAAACATATTAAGACTCTCCTTCTACACCCATTATTATCTGACAATCACTGATCTGTTGCCTGTCTCACACTTTTGCCTTTTCCAGAACATCATACACATGGAATCATTCAGTGTTGTTGTCATTCAGTCGCTCAGTCAGGTCCAACTCTTTGCTACCCCATGGACTGCAGCATGCCAGATTTTCCTTTCACTGTCTCCCAGAGGCTCCTTTTACCCAACACATTAGTATTTTTGAGAGTCAGCTACGTCATTGCCTGTATCAGTAGTCCATTTCATTTTATGGCTTAGTATTCTACTTTATGGATGTCCCACAGTTGATATATACATTTATCAGCTGCTAGATATTTTGGTGGGCTTCCCTCATGGCTCAGATGATAAAGAATCTGTCTGAAATGCGGGAGACCTGGGTTTGATCCCTAGGTTGAGAAGATCCCCTGGAGAAGGCATGGCAACCCACTCCAGGAGAATCCTCACGGACAGAGGAGCCTGGTTGGCTACAGTCCATGGGGTTGCAAAGAGTCAGACACAACTGAGTGACCAAGCACAGCACAGGCATTTTGGTTGTTACTAGTTTAGGAGCTATTACAAATAAACCTGCTATAAACATTAGTGTATAATTTTTTTTTTATTTCTTTTAGGAAGAGTACTAATGCCAGACCTTATTTTAAGTGCTATATTAAACTTCATAAAAAACTGGAGAACTATTTTCTACAGTAGCTATATTATTTTATGTTCATATCAGTAATGCCTAAAGACTGATGCTGAAGCTCCAATACTTTGGCCAGCTGATGCAAAGAGCCAACTCATTGGAAAAGACCCTGATGCCGGGAAAGAGTGAAGGCAAAAGAAGAAGAGGGAGGCAGAGGATCAGATGATTAGACAGCATCGCTGACTCAATGGTATGAATTTGAGCAAACTCTGAGAAACAGTGAAGAACATGGAAGCTGCTGTGCTGCAATCCCTGGGAAGACGAAGAGTTGGACATGACTTCGCGACAGAACAACAACAATGCCTAAGAGTTCCAGTTGCTCCACATCCTTGCTAGTACTTGGTAATAGCAGTTTTATTTTTGTATTTTAAGCATTTTAACAAGTGTATGGTGTTATCTCTTTGTGGATTTAATTTGCATTTTTGTCAAGAAAAATGCTTATTTGCCATCCATCTTCTTGGTAAAGTGTATATTCAAATCTTTTACTCACTTTTAAATTAATTTTTAAAAAAAAATTTATGATTATGTTATGAGATTTCTTTCTATATTCTGGATACTGTTGTTCAGGTGCCCAGTCATGTCTGATTCTTTGTGACCCCACAGGCTGCAGCACACCAGGCCTCTCTGTCCCTCACAATCTCCCAAAGGTTGCCCAAGTTCACGTCCATTGCACCAGTGATGCCATCCAGCCATCTCATCCTCTGATGCCCTCTTCTCCTTCTACCCTCAATCTTTCCCAGCATCAGGGAGTTTTCCAATGAGTTGGCTTTTTCCATCAGATGACCAAAATACTGGAACTTCAGCATCAGTCCTTTCAATGAATATTCAGGGTTGATTTCCCTTAAGATTGACTGATTTGATCTCCTTGCAGTCTAAGGGACTCTCAGGAGTCTTCTCCAGCATCACGGTTCAAAGACATCAATTCTTTGGCTCTCTGCCTTCTTTACAGTCCAGCTCTCACAACCATACATGACCATTGGGAAGATCATAGCCTTGACTATATGGACTTTTGTTGGCAGAGTAATGTCTCCTCTTTTCAATACACTCTCTAGGTTTGTCATAGCTTTCCTGCCAAGAAGCAATCATCTTCTGATTCTGGATACTAGTTCTTCATAAAAGATGTAGGGATTTGAAAATATTTTTACTCATTCAGTGACTTATCTTTTGATTTTTCTAAACTGTGCCTTATGGAAAATAAAAGTTTTTAATCTTGATGAAATCAAATTTTTCTTCTATTCATCAAGATTTGGATATCATTTCTAAGAAAATTTTGCTGAACTTGAAATCACAAAGATTTTCTCCCATGTTTATTTCTAGAAGTTTTATAGTTTTAGGTTTTACATTGTGGTCTATGATCTACTTTGAGTTAATTTTTAAATGGATGCAAGGTATGAATCAAGATTCTTTTTTGTTTCACATTGATATTCAATTGTTCCAGCACCATCTGCTGAAAAACAATCCTGGATTTCCAGCTTCAGTTCCAACATGCAAAGAGCTTGGAAGTCATCACTCCCATCCTTACAAGAAAAATACCGAACAAACTGAAAATCTATGACTTTTCTTGGACCCAACAGAGAAATGAGATTGCAGGGCAAACTGCCACCCCCTGAACCTGGAGAGACAAGTGAATGTAAAGAATCGCAGCTTAATCTTTTAATCTAAGAGTAGAAGCCACTAAGCATTCCAGGTGGCCAAGTAGTGAAGCATCTTCCCAAGTAGTGAAGAATCTGCCTGCCAGTGCAGGAGACAGAAGAAATGCAGGTTTGATCCCTATATTGAGAGGATCGCCTGGAGTAAGAAGTGGCAACCTATTCCAGTATTTTTGTCTGGGAAACCCCAGGAACAGAGGAGCCTGGTGGGCTGCAGTCCATGGGGTCACAAAAAGTTGGGCACGACTGAGTACACACACACACACACACACACACACACACAAAGCCACTAAATAGTGGGAGCACATAAAGATAATTTAGACATTATTAGAAGTTGAGTGTGGATTAGTATCAAAGTAAGAAACTCCTCAGAGTCACAGTTTTAGGAGGGCTCCCAACCACAGTGGGATTAACCTTCAGAAATCCCACCAAATTCAAGTAAGAACAGAGCACTAGGATTAGAGAACTTTGCTGAACATAGTACCTCTTCATCTTTACATCTTCTGAGATACTTTTTTGCATTTCTCAAACTTGGGGTTGTATTATCTACTTTTGGACTCATACCTGTTTCTTATAATTAAGATGCCAAATAATTACAATGTTAACTACACTTATTTGGTTTATAACTACAGGTGAAACATCTATCACAAGTACAATTATTAATAAAATACTTGTGAGGCATATAAAGATAAATGGAAATATAAGCTATCATAGCCATTAGAATTTATCAAACAGTAAGCCATCTTTTAAAAAGCAAAGTCAAGTCACTCAGTCGTGTCCAACTCTTTGCAACCCCGTGGACTGTAGCCTACCAGGCTTCTCCATCCATGGGATTTTCCAGGCAAGAATACTGGAGTGTGTTGCCATTTCCTTCTCCAGGGGATCTTCCCGACCCAGGGATCAAACCCGGGTCTCCTGCATTGCAGGCAGACGCTTTACCCTCTGAGCTACCAGGAAGCATCTTTTAAAGGAATATATTATTAAAATGTAAATTGAAAATAATAACCTGCTAATAATAAATTCAAAAGGCTTTTTAAATTTGGTTGTTTCTGAAATGTTTTGTACAAAGGAAAAGTAGAAATCAGTACATCCAGTAAGGTAAAGACCAGATTGGATAAATGCAGGAGCACATAAAAACTAATAACAAATGAAAAGCTGAATCACATTCACTGATAAGAACATCTTTCAATAATGTGGCTTGAAAACTTGGAAGGAACTAGAAAAGGAATGATACCACAATGCTACAAGGCCAGTAAGAATAACATATAAATATGCATGAGGAGTAGCTTGATTGATGGAAGAAATGTCTGCATTTTTCCAAATAGAAAAAGGAGCTAGGCAGAAATGACTTAAGTGCTTCCTTATTGTAGAATTTAAGAATAAGATCAAGAAACACTGCAAAGAAGAATGGATGGAGTAAAAATGAGCAGTGCGAATTGGAGAAAATAAGCATGCAGGCACTGATAAACCCAGATCACACATACAGAAATAAGGGGGGAAATTTAAGCAGAAATAAAAGATTTGGAAAAGGTCACACAGATATGGGATATACCAAAAATAAAAATTAACAGAGGCAATGTGTTTCAAATATTGAAGCACAGACATAAATGTCAGCCACATGCCAAGAAAATAAAAGAGATTTAAACAATAAAATCTCACTTGAAACTACAGAGAAGACTGCAAACAGCTAAACAGAACACCTAAAGGTCATGAAAGTATATAATCAAAAACGCATTTGAGTCAGTTCTGATGAGGTGGATGAACCTAGAACCTATTATACAGAATGAAGTGAGTCAGAAAGAGAAAGATAAATATTGTATTCTGACACATATATAGGGAATCTAGAAGAATGGTACTGAAGAACTTATCTACAGGGCAGCAATGGAGAAACAGGCATAGAGAACAGACTTATGGACATGGGGAGAGGGGAGAAGAGGGTGAAATGTATTGAAAAACTAACATGGAAACTTACATTACCATGTGTAAAATAGACAGCCGAGGGGAATTTGCTGTGTGGCTCAGGAAACTCAGACCGGGGCTCTGTATCAAACTAGAGGGGTAGGATAGGGAGGGAGATGGGAGGGAGGTTCAAAAGGGAGGGGATATAAGTATATCTATGGCTGATTCATGTTGAGGTATGACAGAAAACAACAAAGTTCTGTAATTATCATTCAATAAAAAAAATAAATAAATAAAAGGATTAACCCACAATAGGTTACCACAATAGCTAGTGTAAACTTTTTTTTTTATAAAACATGATTGTTGTCTCATTTCTTTCATGAATTTGAAAGATGAAAAACACTAAAGAAAAGCCAATGATCTGGAGTGTAATTGTTTTTTAAATGATTGCAGTAAATAAACTATGCAAAAAAATACAGGAAAAAGTACATTTACGTTTATCTAGTGCTTACTATCAGAGAAGGCAATGGCACCCCACTTCAGTACTCTTGCCTGGAAAATCCCATGGATGGAGGAGCCTGGTAGGCTGCAGTCCATGGGGTTGCTCAGAGTCAGACACGACTGAGCGACTTCACTTTCACTTTTAACTTTCATGCATTGGAGAAGGAAACGGCAACCCACTCCAGTGTTCTTGCCTGGAGAATCCCAGGGATGGGGGAGCCTGGTGGGCTGCCGTCTATGGGGTCGCACAGAGTCAGACACGACTAAAGCGACTTAGCAGCAGCAGCAGCAGTGCTTACTATATACATAAGCTGTGTCATTTGAACTTCACAGTAATACTTTAAAGTCAGTATTAGTATTCACACTTTATAGTTAAAGAAACTAAACTCAAAGAATTTAAGAAATCAACTGTAGGAATATATCTCTAAGCCAAGCAAAAGGACTCAGATATAGGTCTCTGAATGTAACGTTCATCCTTTCCCACTTTCTATGTTGCTCCTCTAATACAACTAAATCTAATGATGAACAAAATAGAAAAAACGTACAGTGTAGATTCTAGGAATCTGTAGTAGAACTAAGGAATTCACTGCAAAATTCATTCGACTTGGTTTGGTGTTTGAAAATTTTCAAAATAAAATGTTACCATCTGGGGTTAACGAGATACCTAGAAGTTTAAAAGATCCAACTAGAAAGGAAACTCTTAGACATTACGTTGCTTACAAAGAATACCAAAAGGCTTAAAGGCCCATGGGCACCTTCACTGGGGTACCAAAAAGACATTAACATCTCTTTTGGATAAGATATTTATAGCTCTATAAGGCTCCCGTGGAAATAGAGACATGTTTCCTGGAAGGAGACCACAACTTAAACCATTTAAATCCATGAACACATGATGCTAAGGACATCCTCCTAATACTTCAGAAATCAGAGACAGAGGCTCTGGAATAATGGGACTGAGAACAGATATACTTTGATACTGAAAATAGTAATAATAACAAGAGCAGCTTCACACCTACACTGTGTATGCTGTGTTACAGCCACTGTTCTAAATACATAATAAGTAATAACTCATTTAAACTTCTTAAAAACCCAATAAAGTACTGATACTAGCAGTTTTATCTGGAGGAGGGCATGGCAACCCACTCCAGTATTCTTGCCTGGAGAACCCCATGGACAGAGGAGCTTAGCAGGCTATGGTCCATTGGGTCACAAAGAGTCGGACATGACTGAAGTGACTTGGCACGCATGCAACAGTTTGATTCCAGAGGACATGCTCTCAGTCATGTACTCTTTCTGAGGTTAACTGCAATCTCTTTGGAATCCCTGGATATCTGGGAAATAGCAGAAAATATTGAAAGTGATAACGGTCAAAGTCAGGAGATGGGGAAAGGGTTAATGGTGAAGTGGGATTGAAAATAAACAGAACTATTGATACATGACTTCAGTTGTGTGCTTACCAGTACATTTCTTATAACAGTATAAGAAAGGAAAATAAGATATCAGCAAGATGTTTTCAATCAAATAAGTAGGGAGAAAGAGGATATGAAGTCAATAAGAAATGAAGTGAAAAAAAAAGGAAGAAAAGAAATGCTTACACACTGGAAGAAATAAAAGTTGAGCAAGAAGAGCGGAAGATGATAAACAGTGAAGAACTCTGAAAAGTTTTATTTTTAAAAAGGAGAATATTTCCAAGTCAACAGTAATAACATTTTAAATAGAAAAGTATCTGAGGATAGAGTACGGAGTGAGTCTGTTAGTGCAAATGTAAGGCATATCCAAATCATTATGCATTGCTATGCAAATGTATTTCCTTTAAAATGTTTCCAGTTGCATTATTTCATTTCATTACTATGTTTTGCTACCCGGCATCCAAATACTTTCTTATGGAGGAAAATCCCTAATTGTACCTTATGAGGGAAGTCTCCTCCTCTGATTCCCAGGAACTTCACGCCCTCAGAGAGAGTGAATGTATATAATCTATGGTTAGCCAACTGGTGCTCCCACTGAGGACTGGAAGTCTTGTGGGTGTGATGCACACTCCAGTGACTGGAGTCTAATGCAGAAACTCAGATTAGAGCCATGTCAGCTCCAGTCATCAGGCAGAATATAGAAGTCTCCAGCAGGAAACCCAAACAGACTGCTCTGACACGTGACCTCGGCTGCACTGCCTGCTACAAATGCCTTGTTGCTTGCTATTCCTAGGCTAATCCTTTAGTGTTTTTGTCAATTCGTTTTCAGCTAAAATAGTCAGATTTCGTTTTGTTGCTTGAAACTAGAAAACTTCATGAACAACAACAACAGGAACAACAAAAATGGTCCCCTGGAGGAGGCTGCAGCAACAAGGGCAAGATATGGAAGGCCACACAGCAAGAGAGGAATTGTGAGTGTCAAGACCTACTGGTGACCCTTCTTCCAGCGGTACTGAACAGATTAAAGAGAATGACTAGTTAATATCCCTAAATGTTTGCCTTAAGAAACAAACTAATACATAGATATTAGGTCAATAGGAATTAGACCTTCTCTGAATAGAATAAAGGATTTCTTAAATCTTGAAACTTTAGGGTTGAGGTGGCCAAAAGCTGCACTAAGCTCTGGATGAGTGACTTATTCAATTATGTCCACTGAAATTTAGAGCTTCTTCAGGTTTCTTTCACATAAAAGTTACAGTAGCAGTGAAGAAAGAATAGTACCCTATAAACTGTGATGGAGTAAATAAAAGGCTTTAGGAGACACAAAGCATTCTGAACCCCAACTTTCATTCTCACCTCTGTGAACTATCAGTCCCTCACTGTCTGTGAGACTATTCCTCCTTACATGGGGAGTTACCTTTGCATGTTCAAATCCTGCCCCTTCTGGCTCCTTCTGCTTCAATCCCAGTGTGCCTGGAAGGTCAGATGCATCACTGTCTGATTCACTGTGCTGCCTTGAGCAGCTGGGAAGGATTATAATTGATTGCTCAGCCGATAATTAGAAACTCGGAATCACTGGTAGACTAACAAAAATGAACGTGCTGAACAGTCCTCACTGACTTCCATTAGGAAATCCTGTTGGCTCTACATTCAAAATAACTTCATGATATGACACTTCTGATCATCTCAGAATACAACACTGAGATGATGAGATGATGAGATGATGGTAGCTCATCACAGTCTGAGGCTCCATCATCTCCCGTCAGGATTACTGCAAAAGCCTCCTAACAAGTTTCTTGAACGCTACCCTTGCCTCCTCCACCTTCATCCCTGTAGAGCAGGAGTGCTAAATCTCTGGGGTGTAATGACAGATGATCTCAGGTGGAGATGATGTAATAATAGAAATAAAGTGCACAATGAGCGTAATGCTCGTGAAGCATCCTGAAACCATCCCATCTCCCCCTCCCACCCTGGTCTCTAGAAAAATTGTCTTCCATGAAACTGGTCCCTGGTGCCAAAAAGGTTGAGGACCACTGCTATAGATTATTCCTGGCTCAGCAGCCAGATGGATCTTTAAGAAATTGAAGTTATGCAGTGTCCCTTTCTTCAAAACCTTGCCAAGGCCCTCCACTCACCAGAGTAAATCCAAAACCTTTATACTGGCCCATAAAGCTCTACATGACACAGCTCCAGCTGGCCCTCTGAACCTTTCTCCTACCATCCTCCTCCTCACCCACTGCTTTGTCCACACTGGCCTCTGCTGGTCCCTGAACTTGCCCAACACACCTTGGGGCATTTTTCCATTTACTGCTCCTTCAACCTAGAACACTCTGCCCCCGAAGGCTGTGTGGTTGGTTCCTCACCTCTTTCAAGTTTTTCTCACCTTCTCAAGGAAACATATCCTAAACATCCTGTTTAACTCTGCAACCCGATCTTTTCATCCTATCTGGCAATCTCTGTCTCTCTCGACTTCCTCTACTTTTTCCCCCATTGGCTCTCATCCTCTTCTAACACAATATGAAATAATTTATATGTTTACCATTGATCTTCAGTCTTCTTGTGGTAAAAGATAAGTCTTCATGTGTCAGGCTTCCTGTGCTGGTTTTTGGCTCACCTAATTTGCCCTCAAATTCCTTCTGAGCCCTTCCTCCACTCAGCTCTGTATCTAAGAGATGGTGACCTCTACAGGCTGCACTCCCAGACACCCAGCCAGTCTGGACCAAAGGGAACCAGGAAACATGAAATTGGTTAGTAAAGTAGATATTATATCTTTCACCAACCCCCAATCCCGCCCCACCACACCCACTATACCATGGCCAGAATCCTGATGTTTTTAGAAAGATCTTTAACATCAGTCCCCTAAGATTCTATTAACTGCAGTGAAGATGTGCAGTTTATTAAATAGGAACCTGAAGGTTTTAAAGAGTTAATGTCACTTTAAAATGAGCTGAACATAATCAGGTCAAATCTTTAGGGAAAGAAATGAGGTTTTGTTTAATTTGCTCAGGTATTTGTTTTGCTCTGTACAGTTTCCCTCAAAATTTTAAAACTATCACATTCATTTGAAAAGGCATATAAGTTGAAAATTATTACAGAACACTTCTAAAGCTAATTTGTCTTCTCTTGATTATTTTCCATAAATATTCCCTGATGGCTCCTTCTGTCTTTTATGTTTTTTGGAGTAGTTTTGAAGTGTCTGAGAGATAGTCGTGGTGAGCTAGCTGCATGCGAGCGTTCCAAAGTCTGTTTCCATATTTCCACCCGACAGTAGGCTATTTGTTCTTGGATATGTCCCGAGGCAATCTTGACACAGAAATGCAAAGTAATCACAGTTATCCAGAAGCTTTGATTAAAACTTACAGTGATAGCTTTGGCAGCAGAAATATTCTTATACACCAAGGTGTCATAAAGCTTGATTTTTAGACTGTGATTAGATAATGAATCCACATAATCCTGCAAAAGCACTTTTAAATTTATTGCAAAGGAAGCCATTTATTTAGCCCAGTTCTGACCTAGCCATTTTATAAATATTATCTTTTTTAATTTTTACAATCCAGCTAAGGCTATATTATCATTCCCACTTTACAGGTGAAAAACTGAACTCATATAGCTATATGTGGCTATATGTGAGTCTTATAGCTATATGTGACAGCAGTGAGATCTCCGTACAGCTCTCCCTGATTCCAAATTCTCAGATTTCCACTACTCTGTCACCTTGGTGTTTTTTTTTAATAAAAGGTAGAATGAAAAGAAATAGGGTTATATAAATATCTACAAAAATTTTATGATCCCCAAATAATATTAGCTCATTTCAGGAAGATCTCAGGAGAATGATGTGTAAAAATTCTAGCTCTGCTACCTAAGTTCTCTTGCTCCTAAGTTCTCTTGACCTAATTTCTCTTGGTCCATTTCTTCTGAAAAAAGAGAATAATAAATCTTTTCTATGATTGTTCTAAGGGCTAGCAAATTCTGGCCCATCAGCCAAATCTAGCTCATCTCCTGTTTTTGTACAGGCTGTAAGCTATCTCTAGTATATCCTGCAAGGGATATAACATAGGTTTCTCTACGCAAACCAGCAGATACAGTGGGAAAGGGAGCCAACTGGAAGTAAACTGCTTGTTGTCTTTTGTGATGGTGGCACCTATATATAATATGTATAACAATAATTTCATTATTTCTAAATTGGTAAAGAAAAGACTAAGCAGATACATGGATGATGAGTTATTGAAGAATCCAGGTTGAATACACAGTGAAAATTTTCTCTACTACTATTAAATAATAATAATAGATAAACTTTTTATGATTTAATATGTACCAGTCACTGGGAAAAGTATATGTAAGGGCCCTTTAAACTCTTACCATCAACTATTATGGCTGACAAAATTTAGAGAGGCTTAGTTTGTCTGATGTTCGGCAAATGGCAGAGTTTGCAATTAAAGCTCACGGTTTTGGGGGGTGGTTCAATTTTTTGGCTGTGCCATGTGGGATCCTAGTCCCCCAACTAGGGATTGAACCCAGACCCCTTGTATTTGAAGCACTGAGTTCTAACCACTGGACGGCCAGGGAAGTCCCTTAAAGCCCATGTTTTTAACCAAAATTCTCCTAAGCAGTGTGGAGCATCATAGTATACTGCTGAAATATAATGTAGCTTCACTCCATGTCCTCTACCCTCTTGCAAGGGCACAACATCTTAGGAAAATAATTTTAATTGTTCAGAATGCCATAGCACAGAACATTAAACAGAGCAATACTTAAAATCAGCTATATAAAGTTGTGAAATATCCATTATGGATCATTTGTTCTGCAGTAGTAAGAATCATCAACTTTTTTCAACATAACATTTTGGAGGGAGATCTTATCTCTACCATAAAACCCCCTAATAAATTCCCCCCTCCCGGTAGCCACATCTTTGTGTAGTCTGCTCCCACACTGACTCTCAGTATGCCCACATGCCTTTCTTTGGCCAGTAAGACACAGCAAATATAACACAAGCAGAGGGTTAATAAGTGCTAAAATGTTGGTGCATGTTCTTGGAAGACTCCCATCAAATTATCCTGCTGGAGAAACTACATGGAAGAGAACTAAGCAACCTCGGCCAAGAGCCCCAGACATGCAAGTGATATACTGTGGACCATCCAGCCACAAGTGAAACCCCAGATGACTGCAGACACAGGAATGACTCCAGACAGGATCAGCAGAAGAATCACTAGCTGAACCTAGCCAAAACTAAAGAAGCATCAGTGTATAAATGGTTGTTATTTTAATCCAATAATTTGTGGGCAGTCTGTTACTAACAGTAGCTAATTGATGTGATACAGTGTCATTTTTCTACACACATATAAGCATACACGTGCACATGTGTGTGTGCACACATACACACACAGACACAGACTATCCTCCTGTCAGCATACTTCCACATATTACCTCTGTTCTTGACAATGGGAAAGTAAATGTTATAAAATGTCTGGGTGATATTTCTCTACATTGTGTGAACCATTGATATTTCTGCCTTTTAATTGCACTTTTATTGATCTTATGAATTCTTCATAGATGTGTTTACTGTACGATAGTATAAAACTAGCAAATATGATGCTTACTAAAATACAAACTATTATGCCATTGAAATACACACACACACACACACACACTTATATATATATATATATATATATATATATATATGTTTAGACCCTACCTTTTTTTAGTGATAAAAAGATTAAAGACTCCAGCAAGTTGGGAAAGAGTTTAAGAGTAAATTGAGGAATAGTTTAAGGAACATTGGCTCATGTCAATTTCATGACAAGATATAAAGTATGGACATCTGTTTATGGGGCCCACAAAAATATTCTCCATACCTACATTACCCATAGATGATAGATATAGCATTAGGATATTAAATATTGTGATTCAGGGCTTTGTCCCAAGTAAAAATACAAATCCTTGAGAAGGGGAACATCACTAGCCTCCTCATTCATTAACAATTTAGTATAATGATATTTCTCCTTAAGTAGGGATTTACCAGGATATTAGAAAGAATATAAAGAATCTAAGAACCCAAAGGTGGCTGACTAACAAGAGAAAAGGGTGTGGGAGACACTCACTGCATTTCAAATACATTTCATACTCTCAAGATCTAGAATGGAATCAGCCTGGCTAGATATGCTTTCAGGGAGGTAGGGAGGTACCAGTCACATGAGTCACCAACTCAAGAGAGGACCAGGTTTTATAGACACAGGATTTTAAAGACATACAGATGTCATTTACCTTAGGAGTCCCCAATTCCCCAACTTTCCACATAACGCTGCAGTCTATGTCCCCATACCTCCTAGGAACCTGTACAACTGAGAAAGGGAGAATCACAGGCTTTTGTGAAATAAGAGAAAAAATTCTAGCTCTGCTACCTAAGTTCTCTTGCTCCTAAGTTCTCTTGACCTAATTTCTCTTGGTCCATTTCTTCTGAAAAAAGAGAATAATAAATCTTTTCTATGATTGTTCTAAGGGTTAGCAAATTCTGGCCCATCAGCCAAATCTAGCTCATCTCCTGTTTTTGTACAGGCTGTAAGCTATCTCTAGTATATCCTGTAAGGGATATAACCAGCAATGTGAAATTATTTTCTTCTGATCCCTACTAAAAATTTAACCTAATAATTCATACCAAAATTTAAAGATGATAAAGATTTAACAAATATTTCTTTTAATAAACTCTGAAAAATACAAAATAGTGTTTTTGTTAACTACTATGAAGGAAAGATAGTACTTAGTACTTAGATGATGCTCATGGAAAACTTTTATATTAATAAATTTATTTAAACATTTTTATCCATTATTAACAGCTTAATTAGTTATCTCATTTGCTTATATACAGCCAGCAAAATCCCCCCAAATTCAGAGAATACTGGGTAAATTAATACAGACAAGAAAACCAATTTGCAAGATGGAATTATTCAAACTGGCTGGCTTTACTGCTCTAATTACATAATAATAGCTCTGTTCCTGTCTGTTTTGACTTGTTTGTGTGGACCTTGTCTTAAACTATAAAGTGGAGGATATGAGGCTACAGAAAGAAGAAGAGGGAATATTCTAAGAGAAACAGAGGAATCCTGGGAGCAGATGGGCAGATTAGAGAAAGAACAGCAGAGCCGTGGCAGTAGCTGCACCTGTCAAAATTTGGCTGGAAAGTATGCTCCCAGTTGATCTGATTTTAGAGTAACAGGATGGGTCCGTGAAATACTTATCCTGACACTTTAAAATTGTGGATTTTATGGTTTGCTGCTGCTCCTGCTGGGCTGCCTATTCTATTCAGCTATGCTGAATCCACATATCTGGAAATGGCACCTCCTGTCAGAGGTAGAATGGCTTCCAAAAAGGCCAGTTGAGCCAAAAGAGACCCAAGATTGACACAAGGTATTATAAGCCTGGAATGTAATAAAGAGTCAAATATTGGAGAAAATATTGCAGCTTTCTAGTAATCAGTGAAGTTGATAAATCATACCAAGATTTATTACCTGGCTCTGAATAAATAAATTAAAAGAATAAAACTTGGTTTCAATGGGCTCTAAAAGTCCCTTAATGTTTGAATCTTTAATTAATTCAATTTATTTGAATCTTTTATGAATAAAAGACTAAGATTGTATAATAGATACTGTGGCCCCCATCCTGGTAGAGCTCTGAGATGTGCACTGTGTGAAAGTGAGCAAGAAAGAGGGGACCTGCTGCTGCTGCTAAGTCGCTTCAGTCATGTCCGACTCTGTGGGATGAGCCTAAATAGAGACTACAGTTCTGGACTCCTTCCCTTCCCACCATGTAGCCTCACCCTCTGCTCGCTCCTTAATCTGCTATCACCTGGCTTAAACCACCTACCAATCCTCTGAAATACTCTCTCAAGAATGCCCCTAGTTACTGATACCACAACTCACTTTTTAGTAACAATCTGGTGGACTCAGTACCCTGATAGAAACTCTAACCAAAAAAGAGGGGGGGAAATGAAGAAAAAGTATGGATCGAACGTCTTTTTAAAATCTTAAATTTATCTATGAGTTGAAAAGAAAGTAGGAAATACTGGAGGGAGAAAACCAAAGTGATAAAACTTGGCTTTCACCTTGTGAATATTTGCCAAATTGTGATACATTTTCTGCTCGGTTTCTATGACTTTGAAATTAGAGAATATAGACAGAAGAAAAAAACTCAGGGTCTCCTAACTTGGAGAATGTCAAAAGATCTCCCACCATAAAACTGGACCTCAAATGGCTATAATCTCAGGGGAAAGGTGAGAGTGAGCTTGAAACAATTCTATCCAACCACCTACCCCTCAGAGAGTGACTGCAAAGAGAGTTGCCTTGGTTCTGAGCAAAAGGTTAACACCCTTGAGAACTTTTAACCATAATCCAGGCCTCACATGGGTTTTACTTAAATGCATACTGCTCATTTAATCTGAAAAACCTCAAGATGAGAATTTCAAGTGTTTCTGGGCTAGAACTAGCAGAAGAAAATACAACTCTTCTTTGTATGAACATACATTTATCCTGGGTCTCAAATTATTCCTATAGATTAAACTCCAAGAAATACTATCAGCCAAAATCAGAAAACACAGGAATAAATTGCCACAGGAAAAACATAGGACATATCAAACAAGTACACAGTTCAGACGTTGAAATTATCATATAGAATATAAAATAAGTATGTTTATTATGCTTTCAAAAATAATGAAGGAACAGTAAAGTAAATAAAGAACAACAGAGTATAAAATGGCCAGTCATATTCGAAAAATAATCAAAAAATTTCTGCAAATGAAAAATGATTGAAAGTTGAAACTCAATAAATGGATTTAATAGATGAGTTTAATTGGACAGTACAATACATCTGAAAACTGCAGCACAGAAAGACAAAGAGACTTAAAAAGAAATTTTTTTTAATGTAGAAACATGGAAGAGAAAATAAGAAAGTCTAACATTTCTCCTGTCTTAATTTATATCAAGCAAGATGAATAAAAAAGATACCAATTCCCTAGTGAAATGACTGTAAATCTGCAAAAAAATTAGACAATCTTAAAACAGAAGGAAGAGATAGGCTGAATTTTAAAGAAAATACAATTATACTGATAGCAGACTTTTCAATGGCACCAATACAAGCCAGAAGCAAGTGGAATGCTTTCAACATATTGAGAAAAAAATGCAAACATCAGTCTAGAATCCTAAATCAAGTAAAAATATCTTACCAAAGAAAAGGACAAATAAGCCACTATTATATAATGAAAACATGAGGGTTTGCTTATCTATAGAAACTTACTATAGTTAAACATAAATGATACACATTAGCCAATAGGAAATTGATTCTTAGATCAGAAAAAAAAAATGATCTGAGTAACAAGAATAAATAAGATTGAGAAGCAAGAGAAAATAAAGAAGAGAGACACACTGGTAAGTATTTGGATAAATCTAAATATATATAAATATATAGATTTCCTGGTGGCTCAGACAGTAAAACATCTGCCTGCAATGCAGGACCCTGGTTTGATCCCTGGGACGGGAAGATCCCCTGGAGAAGGAAAGGCAACCCACTCCAGTACTCTTGCCTAGAAAATTCCATGGATGGAGGAGCCTAGTGGGCTACAGTCCATGGAGTCGCAAAGAGTCGGACACGACTGAGAGACTTCACTTTACTTTACTTAAAATATATACTGACTGAATTAAACAATAATAATGTTTAACAATAATAATCAAACAATAATAATGTTAGCAGCAGCAGCAGTGGCATAAAAAGATAAACTAAAATAGATGACAATAATAACATAAAATTAGGAAAGAAGTAACTGAATTTAAGGATTTTAAGGCCCTTTTTTTTTTTTTTTTTTTGAGGGGGAGCGTAAAACTGATTAAATTTAGACTTGAAAAATATGCATGCTAAATTTTCTGGGATAATCATTTTAAAGTAATAAACTAATCCAAAAAAAAGCAAGAATCAAGAAAAAATACAGAATAAGCAAGGTAATAAAAAAATACGGCTGTAGAAATAAAATCAAATACTTTAATAATTGCAATAAATATAAATGAAAAAATGTTCCACTTAAGACAAATATCATGACTAATTTATTGGATGTCTATCTTGGCTCTCTTAAAGAACATCTAAGATACAAAAAAAGAAAAAAGATACAGAATTCAGATATATTGAAAGACAAATGATGGAAAAAGATAGATCACTCAAACACTAACCAAAATAAATTGGTGTCCCTCTCTTATTATAACACAAAATAGATTTAAACTCAAAAAAAATTTTTTTAAGATAAAAGGTCACTACTTAGTAAGATTCAGAAACACATAAAAATTCAGAAAATATATTAAAACGTATAAATATATAATTATAAAACTTTATATATTTAAAATATATAAAAATCCTGAAAAAACAGAGACATTGTCTTTACATATAATGAGAAAAAATCAAGGCAATTACAGGAAAAATTAAGCAGACAAGTAAGTCTAAATAAGTCTAGTAGAGATACTGAAAACTTTAATTCATGTAATTAATAAGCTTTATATACATAAACATAATAAATAACTAGATTCATCATTTGCAGAATACATATTAATTTCAAGCTCACAGAGAACAATTACAAAATTTATCAAATAAATGTAATGCTAGTCTCAATAAATTTCAAAGAGCTGGGATTATAACCATTACATTTTCTGTAAAATCTGTGAAATCTTCAATATGTACCTCTAAATTATAAAGACTTTTTTCACCATAACTACATCACTATTTTGTATTTTAAAAATTAATTAAAATCTTAAACTATCCAGGAGAGATCAAGCATCCAACTGCCTCATATTTTCCATATATGTAAAATTATTTATACTTATAATTCCTTTATGTGACTCAAGAGCCACAGAAGTTTAGTACATTGTGATAAATTGATACAGCTCTGAAGTCTTTTTTAATCTCAGATAGCTCTTCCATATTTTGCAATTTATTAATTGAAGAAAATGGGTTGGCTGTCTAGCAGAGTGCCCCACATTCCGAATAATTCTGATTGCATTTTTGTTGTATCATTAACATGATCCTCTGGCTTCCAGGGCTTCCCTGGTAGCTCAGAGGTTAAAACGTCTGCCTGCAATGTGGGAGGCCTGGGTTCGATCCCTGGCTCGGGAAGTTCGATCCCTAGCTCGGGAAGATCCCCTGGAGAAGGAAAAGGCAACCCACTCCAGTATTCTTGCCTGGAGAATCCCATGGATGGAGGAGCCTGGTAGACTGCAGTCCATGAGGTCGCAAAGAGTCGGATACGACTGAGCGAATTCACTTTCACTTTCTGGCTTCCATGTTTGCTGTAACTGGGTAATTGGATCTAAAAACAATAAGAACCAAGTGTTTATTCCCCCAGGACTACCTCATAAGTTGTGCTTTATTCTTCACTCAAAGGATGTATAATATTGGTTTGTCCCTCTTATTGTAATGTAAGCAGTCGATGAATATCAGTGCTTAAATCCACTAATGATTAAAAATTGGTAAATTGCCTGACTAGTGTCTAAACATCTTATTCACCTTTCATGTCTGAATGTAATACACTCCTCTTTAAGGGCACTCTTCCCTCACTTTTCCCATCAGTCTCTACTTCCATATAGACGATATCATACTCTACCTTGCATTGCTGTTACTTGTTAAAATGAGTATCTGCCCCGAAAACATGGAAGTCTAATGTGGTGGGGAACCACATCTGCTTATTTACTATCAAATCCTCAAATCCTTGCATAATATCTGACATACAGTCAATATATAAAAAGTGAAGAAAGAGAGAAAGAAAGGGAAAGGAAGGGAGGAATCAGAGGAGAGAAAAAGGGAGAAAGACATTTCAAAAGGTTGGTGATTGGAATGGATCGCAAAACATGACCACTGACAAAAGACTACATTCGTGCATGAACATAATAGAAGCAGAAAACAGGAGCAGATACAAGGTTACCTGGATTTATTCTTCGTGCTAGAATTAGGCCATTTAACAAGCATGTCTCAGCAACTTTCAGACATAGATTGATGGATTTAAAGTTCTAAGTTCCCTCAGAAGAGATAAGAATAGTACAGAAAATAATGCATTATTCTCGGAAAGCTGAGATACTAAGAAATACTCTAGAAGACCTATAGTGATTGAACTGAAAAAACAAAAACCAAACGATAATGGGCAGAAATGTCAGAAATGTTTTGCCTAATGTCCTTCCCACACTCCCCACTATGCTGGCTTCCTTTTTGATAAGTATTTTCAGCTTGGAGAAAAAAATAAAAAACTTCTCTTTTCTCCTATCCCTGCCTTATACCCTGAAATAGAGATATTTGCACTCGTTCTGAGAATGGAATGTAACTAGGAGTGACTAGTAGCTTGTGTTCCTGTAGGTAAGAAGCTAACTCTATTGTACCTGGGTATCATGTTTTATTGGAAATGTGAACAAACAATGGATAAGAAAAACAAATAAAATAACCCTCCTTATTTATATAGAAGGAAGTAAAATGTCATGTTTCCATAATAATTATCTTTGTTGATAAAAAACTTGGCCCTTATGATCCTTTAAAATTCAGATGTCCAGGAAGATTTTCTGAATCCTTAGGATGGACAGAGGTCCCACCTCACCATTCTGACTGCACTTTGGGTATATCATCAACAAACTCTATTAAACTGAAATTTTCTGACAATCTCATTTCACCTACTCCTTTAGGGCAGGGGTAAAGTTGCTTTCATCATTATATTCCTGTACTGTAGCACATGCATGCATAACATATGTGTTATGGATTTTTTGAACAGTGGCAACAAGATGGTCCCATGTAAAATGACACATATGCTTCCCTTCATGTAATTATCACCTAAAGTAGTCCTCCAACACAGTGAGAGACACTATTCAATCTGCTGTCACAGTAAAAGAATAAACCCAGCAATCTTAACAAGAAAATTTTCCTTATGCAAGTTTCATCTCCACTGAAATTAAACTTCAACTGATGCCACTGATATGTAATGCTGATGCCTCATGCCAGGTAGAGTTCTCGATACAGAAAAACAGTGGATATGATGGTTCATGTTCATATTTGAATACAGATATCCTCTCTAAGTGCTGAGCTTTTATATACGCCTCCCTTCCTTTCTTGGCAAGGTTATCTCATCTCCTCAAAACACTTTCAAACATTGAAGTTAATAATGTAATATGACGTAATATAATGCCCTCAAGCAATCCCACAGTGTCTGAAAGACAGGTTTATAACACAATAAAAGAGTCCCTGCAATAACTTCAGGACTCTATATCAAATATAATCCATTTGTCCTATGTATCTGTTTCTCAGATTTCATGAGAAACAGACTTTCAACATCACTATAAAAATAACCCTGTTCTCATTGAGAATATTTTGCAGTGGAAAATAAATAATGTTTTCCTGTGAACTGATTTTGGGGGCTTGCTTTTAAATGAACAACTGGGAGGGCTGGAATGTGGGGATGTGTTTGTTTGTTTGTTTTTAATGGATTTTAAGTATTTGAGATTTTATACAAGTTAAAACAAATGAAATAACTCATTCATATATTGAAGTAGAAGTATGGGATACAAACTAGGGAAGATATGACTAATGTGTCTTGGTCAAATCGAAGCATATTAAGAAAATATAAGAAAATATATATCATTTCTTTTATCCCATTCTACTGACATTTCTCAATGAAATAGAATTTGTTTATGTATGGATCCCAACCAGATCCAGTTTTTTTTGTTGTTGTTGTTTGTTTTTGCTTAACATTTTAGAAAGCAGTACAGCTTTGACAGAATACTCTTTTTATCCTAGGAGGAAAGGTCTCAAGTGTAACCTTGTCAGGACTTTTTCTTTAGTCACAATTTTAAGAGCCCAGCAAAATTTGCACCCTCTCCCTACAGAGGTTGCCTATGTGGGCTAATTACAAAACTGAACCCCAAATCTAGTATCATGAAGTCTGATTTTTGAGACTCTAATGATTATTACTGGGAGTTTACTGCAAGTCTGGAAAAATCAACAACTTTATCATTTCAACTCTTTTGGGAGAGGATCAGGCAAAGGAGAAAAGGAAAGATATACCCATTTGAGTACAGAGATCCAAAGAATAGCAAGCAAAGATAAGAAAGCCTTCCTCAGCGATCAATGCAAAGAAATAGAGGAAAACAACAGAATGGGAAAGACTAGAGATCTCTTCAAGAAAATTAGAGATACCAAGGGAACATTTCATGCAAAGATGGGCTCGATAAAGGACAGAAGTGTTATGGACCTAACAGAAGCAGAAGATATTAAGAGGTGGCAAGAATACACAAAAAATCTATATGAAAAAGATCTTCATGACCCAGATAACTATGATGGTGATCATCCACCCAGAGCAAGAAATCCTGGAATGCAAAGTCAACTGGGCCTTAGGAAGCATCACTATGAACAAAGATAGTGAAGATGATGGATCCAGTTGAGCTATTTCAAATCCTGAAAGATGATGCTGTGAAAGTGCTGCACTCAATATGCCAGCAAATTTGAAAAACTCAGCAGTGGCCACAGGACTGGAAAAGATCAGTTTTCATTCCAATCCCAAAGAAAGGCAATGCCAAAGAATACTCAAACTACCGCAAAACTGCACTCATCTCACACGCTAGCAAAGTAATGCTTAAAATTCTCCAAGCCAGAGTTCAGCAATATGTGAACCATGAACTTCCAGGTGCTCAGCTGGTTTTAGAAAAGGCAGAGGAAGCAGAGATCAAATTGCTAACATCCATTGGATGATTGAAAAAGCAAGAGAGTTCCAGAAAAACATCTATTTCTGTTTCATTGACTATGCCAAAGCCTTTGACTGTGTGGATCACAACAAAACTGTGAAAAAGTCTTAAAGAGATGGGAATACCAGACCACCAGACCTGCCTCCTGAGAAATCTGTATACAGGTCAAGAAGTAACAGTTAGAACTGGACATGGAACAACAGACTGGTTCCAAATAGGGAAAGGAGTACATCAAGTCTGTATATTGTCACTGTGCTTATTTAACTTATATGCAGAGTACATCATGAGAAATGCGGGGCTGGATGAAGCACAAGCTGGAATCAATATTGCTAGGAGGAATATCAATAACCTCAGATACTCAGATGATACTACCCTTATGGCAGAAAGCAAAGAAGAACTAAAGAGCCTCTTGATGAAGGTGAAAGAGGAGACTGAAACAGTTGGCTTAAAACTCAACTTTCAGAAAACCAAGATCATGTCATCCGGTCCCATCACTTCATGGCAAATAGATGGGGAAACAATGGAAACAGTGAGAGCCTTTATTTTGGGGGGCTCCAAAATCACTGCAGATTGTGACTGTAGCCATGAAATTAAAAGATGCTTACTCCTTAGAAGAAAAGTTAAGACCAATTTAGACAGCATATTAAAAAGCAGAGACATTAGTTTAGCAACAAAGGTCCATCTCCCAAAGCTATGGTTTTCCCAGTAGTCATGCATGGATGTGAGAGTTGAACTATAAAGAAAGCTGAGCACCAAAGAATTGATGCTTTTGAACTGTGGTGTTGGAGAAAACTCTTGAGAGTCCCTTAGATTGCAAGATCAAGCCAGTCAATCCTAAAGGAAATCAGTCCTGGGTGTTCACTGGAAGGACTGATGTTGAAGCTGAAACTCCAATACTTTGGCCACCTGATGTGAAGAACTGACTCATTTGAAAAGACCCTGATGCTGGGAAAGATTGAAGGCAGGAGAAGAGGGGACAACAGAGGATGAGATGGTTGGATGGCGTCACCGATTAAATGGACATGAGTTTGAGCAAGCTCGAGGAGTTGGTGATGAACAGGGAGGCCTGGCGTGGTGCATTCCATGGGGTTGATTGAGTCAGACACGACTGAGCGACTGAAGTGAACTGAAGTCAGGCACTGTCCTAGGTGACCATGGTGTCTAAAATGTGGAATGTTATCCCTGCCCTCAAGTAGCATAGAGTGAGACTTGGCATGGCTTTGAGTAGTTTATGAGCATTAAAGGAAGGAGTATACTTCAGGGCAGTTGTGCACATGGGGTTAAAAGGTATAGACACTGAATCCTAGACAGGGTCCAGATACTAAGTTGCTTATTTTCAAAGGAGTTTCTGCTTCTTTTTTTTTTTTTAATGTGGACCATTTTTTAAATTGTTATTGGATTAGTTATAATATTGCTTCTGTTTTATGTTTCAGAAGCCGGTAGGATTTTAGTTCCCTGACCAGAGATTGAACTTGCACCCCATGCACTGGAAGGCAAACTCTTAACCACCAGACCACCAGGGACGTCCCAGTTTAGCTTCTTAAAGCCTCAGTTTCCTTAACTATAAAATGGAGCTAGTGATGCTTACCTCATGGGGCTATTTGAGAGATCAAATTGGATAAGGTATACAAAATGCTTAGCACCGTGACTGGCATGTGAAAAATAAAATAAGAGTTAACATAATGCCAAGAAACAATAACTAATTAGTGTGTGCAAAAAGAATAAAATATTTTTACACTCTTTGACTTTCTTCCCAATGAAAACCTTTTATTTTCTGTAATATCCACAGGTAAGAATTTTTGGCTTGACTGTCATACTCACTTTCTGTAGATGGTAATCCTGGATTCTTCTTCTCTAATTTGTACTATACTTTGATCTTTTTTCAAAGGAGGTCTATTTGAGGTTGACTCTTTGGATTTTCTCTGTACAGCATACTTACAAACTACAGAAATGAATTTAGGCTTGTTAGGTATGAGCTGAAGGAGTACTGAGGGATCCTGGATAGGATGAATCTACTTTTCTTAGTATCACGTAAGTTTCATGGATTCTACTGTCAAGTGGGGCATAAATAATTTGTGAATCCAGTCTCACTAGGTCTAGATTATACTGAGTGCCCTTGTTGGGACAAGATTAATGCTTGGTTGCTTCAAGTAGGTTTCTTTTTTTTAATGCTATTACACTTCCTATAATGCCTTTTGCTAACAGTTACAGTTTCCATAACATGTAGCACTGTTAATTTTACTATTTTGTCTGTATTTTTAATAATGGCATTTAATTCATTTTTTATAGACCCAATTTGACTAGCTTCTATCACATGAGAATAAACACTGCAGCAAAATGACAGTGAACGTGTTATATTAAAAATTTCATGTGGCCTTTTGCATGTCCTCTGGTCTTTGTGCTTTTAAAGCTAGAGGGGTAAATGCTAAAATTACTGCATGAATTAAAACTTTGCCACATCAATTTCATCATGGTACTAATAGGTTGGCAGGATAGGTTTCAGATTATGGTGATACAAAATGCTTAATTTCTGAGCAAAACAATAAAATTCAAAAACATAACATTCCTTTGCGAGGAGGAGTTGCTCTTGAATGAGTTCAATTAACAAAAAATGCCAACTGATTACTCCAAGAACACTGAAAATTAGACATCGCCAGAAGGAACGTGTAAAAGGCTTTCTGATGGCTTGGATTAGAGACAACTGTTCCCACAAAGCCTATCAGAGATAAATGAAATAAATGGAAGGAAGACGCAGACGCGGTCTTTGTTCCAATAACTGCTGAATGTCATATTGGAATTCTCAACACAAAACCCAATGGCTGGCAAGATCATCTGTATGCAAATGCAGAGTGAGTGACCCCTCCCAGCTCAGCAGCTATTTTGAGATAATCGAAATCTATACTATATAGGAAAGTAGTTTCTCTCCAGAACTATGTTGCCTTTTCAAGAAACCTGAAAAATTCTATGGGAGCCCTTAATCCTAAAATGTTACTTTTATAGTTTAATAGATATATACCATTCTTTTAACTGTCCAGCATCTGAAACCCCTTCCTATAACTGGTAAAAGGCAACTCTTCATCTTTCTCTGAAAATCCTAGCAGGTGAGAGACTGCCTCTGTCTGCCACAGACAGGTAGGACAGGTGATCCAGCCTTGGTCAATCTGATGATTTTGCCTGAATTGTGAGCAAGTGAAAGAAAGAAACAGGGACAGGTTGGAATTCATTCCAAGAGGTGTCTCCCAGTGCCAGTAGCAGCATCCGCTGTCTGGGGTGGTGGCCAGGGGAGGCGTGGTAGTCAGCAGAGTTCAGGGGGAATGTCCTCACCAGGCTATTTCTGCAGCATGACCTTGGCCTTGGTTCCTCCTGCTTGAACCTGCATTCCTGCAATTTACACGGTCTCTAGGCATCTCAGCAAACAAGTGAGCTTTCTGATAGCTTGCCAGCAGCTCTCTCTTTGCTGAAGTTAAAGAGAATCAGCTTCCGATGCTTACAACAAAGAACACTAACTGATAAAAAGAGGGTTTACTTATTGTTAAGTGCTGTCAGCGCTGCTCCAGTAGTTTTGTTCTAAGTATGAACAAAACTTTACCCAGTCTTTCATGTGACTATTTGTATAATAAATAGCCTCATAATTCAAAGTCACCAGTGTAAAATATCACTTTAGAGATAGATTAGTCAGAATTATTCAAAATTAATATTGTGGTTGTGTTATATGTCATATAGTAGGCATAACAGAAGATTAGCTACTAAAAATCATGGAAACGAATACTTTCAGCTCTTAAAGCTTTGTTTATAGAGACTAAACAGAAAAATTCACAAATGTCCAACTGTATGTAAGTAAAAATGTCACTTGAGAAACCCATCACTAGCAAAAAACTTTAAGAGGCAGCATAGTATAATTATTAAGACTAGGGACCTGGATTTCAAGTCCTTTTTAAAAAAATATTTATTTGAGTTTTCAAGGGCTTTGTTGGATCTTTGGTTGTACCATGCAGGATCTAGTTCCCTGGCCAGGGATCAAACCTAGACCCTCTGCGTTGGGAGCAGAGTCTCAGCCACTGGACCAACACAGAAGCCCCTGGGTTTTAATTCTAATTTGCCGCTTTCTAGTCATGTGATTTTAAGTGTTCTACATCACACCCTTCTTCTTTATGCAATGTGTGTTCTGATACCACTGAGTTCACAGGACTAACATAAGAGTTAATCTCAGAATCTGGGAGCACAGTACTAACACATAAGAAGAGCTTACAAATGATGGAGGCCTATATGTCAGTAAGTCTATTATCTGATGATACATTTGTCCCCACTTATATGTGTGGCCCCAAAGCACCACTCATCACCACAAGCCTCTCCTGTATTCCCACATGTAGATTTGTTGGAATTTATGTTGGAAAGGTTAACACAGATCGGATTATCATTCTCTCCCCTGGTCTTTCAGGGATTTCACCAAAAGACCCAGTCATTCCCCCTAGGTATCAGACCCTGGAATCTCCCGGTGGCAGTGGTGCTGTCGGCATGGTTGTTTTCCGGCCTCTGTCACATTAAATGAAAGGAAAAGCAAAACACAAAACCTCAACTCTGCCTTGAAAACAGTATCAGGAAGTTTATTACAAGATGCAACACCCTCATCATTTAGACAAGGAGAGAAGCAACAGAGAAGCACCACTGGATTCCCCCGGCTTCTTCCGGACGATGTTTTCCTCCTATTCCTCCTCCATTGCTGCATTGCCCAGCCCTACCTCCATTCCTCACCTTAGACCTGGAATTGACTGAAGACAGAAGCATCCTGAAGGTTCAAATTATTGACTTGAAAGTAGGGTTGACAGTCCAAAGCTGCCCATTGCTAAAGGGCTGACCCACTGCATGCTGGCCCATCCAGCCTTCATTCCCTTCCCTGAACAAGCCACCAAATTCCCGCTGTAGGACCTCCGTGTCAGCTTTCCTGCGGCACAAACCACCTTCAACCCTCAGATCATTTCCTAGTTATGTCCTGAGTCAGTTCTCAGCTTAGATGTCACCATCACCCAAGGACTCTCAATCCCATCACTCTGCTTTATTTTCTACAAAGCTGCTTTCTGGAAAAAATTTGGCATGTTTGCTTCTCTCTCCCCCAGGTACCAGTGAAATTAAGCTCAATGCAAGCAAGAACCAATCCAGCTCTGTAGATGTTCCCAGTGCCTTAAGCCACATTTGACACGTTGAAGTTACGCAGTAAATACCAGTTATCTGCCTGCCTGACTGAAGCAATGGATGCTTGGTCTGCTTTGGAAACCCAAAAAGATAATGGTCTCTCCCAGCTACACCTCATTCCTCTTTCTGAAAGTTCCTCTCATTTCTTGAGTAGGTGCCAGAAAGAGAGAAAAAAAAATGGCTCCACAGTTGCCAGCAATTTCTGGTTTGGCTAATAAAAGGGGCTTACAAGTGAGTGTATACAGGGAGCCCAGCCTGGCACTCTGTGATGACATACAGGGGTGGGATGGGAGGGGAAGGGAAGCTCAAGATTGAGAAAATTATATATATATATATATATATATATATATATATATATATATAATGTATATTATTAAATATATAATTATATATATATATAAAATTATGGCTGATTCACATTGTTGTACAGCAAAACCAACACAACATTGTAAAGCCATTATCCTCCAATAAAAAAAAAAGTGTATAGAGTCTGCCATTTTTCCAAACATCAGCCTGGACTTTCTTTTGCCAACAGGGTCTTCTGTGCTCCTCTCTGGACTAAGAAACCAGCCATCCAGTGCTGTCCCCCTAGATCAGACCATCAGCAGACACCCTCGTGTGGTAACACCACACCCAAGGTCAGGACAAAATATTTCCTTAGTGCACATCAAGGTATCAGAAGTACCTGAGGACAATTTCACGGCAGGTTTCCAGCTCCCCACACCAGAGGGTGAGGAGGCAGCTCATTAACCAAATTTGAATGTAAGTGCGAAATGCCATATTTTCACAGGAGGAAGTAGATGTGTTTTCTGCAAAGAATTTCAGTCTAATTTCTTACTCAGTCTTTTAATTCCTAAATGCAGGGGGGAGAAACAACTAAATAATAAGCCTGTTAGAATACACACAGAAGAAGTTCTGTTTAACCCTAAGCTATTTAACATCTCAGTGGTTTTGTAAGCACCAGAGTCTTATTAAATCTTATGTGTGTCTGTGTGTGGGTAAGGCACGGGGTGGCCCAGGAATGATCGCTGCCACCCTGACGGTCACACTGAATAAGCTGTGGAAAGACGGAAATGAGGAGGCGAGCAACAGTGACATCTAGTGTGGGGAAGCAATGCCAGTATGTCACTGCAAACTCCAGGTCTTCCCCTAGCAAAAGGGAAGACCTAACAGAAGCAGGTGGCAAATTAGGGTCGGAAAAATAATGCTGAGGGCAAATAGGCAACCAGAATGCAGATATAATGGACGACTATAGAAAAAGAGGGATCTTCCCTGGTGGCTCAGACGGTAAAGAATCTGCCTGCAATGCAGGAGACCTGGGTTCGATCCCTGGGTCAGGAAGATCCCCTAGAGAAGGAAGTGGCTACCCACTGTAGCATCCTTGCCTAGAGAATTCCATGGACAGAGGAGCCTGGTGGGCTACAGTCCATGGAGTCTCAAAGAGTTGGATACAACTGAATGACTATAACATACACACATAGAAAAAAATCTACTCACGTAACATTGCCACCAAATTCTCTCCCCAATTCTACATTGTTAGGCATTTTCTCATCCCACAAAGTCCCTAAGGTGATCCAATCTCCCATCTCTGCTTCCCCCCACCCCATCTCAAACCCTCCCACTTGTGACCCCTGGAGCCATCCAGCCCCCTCATCCTCAGGCTCTTCTTGCAACACTCCACCTCTTGTTAAAAATCTCTGTTTGGAGAACACCTGCTCTGAATCCCTGTTAAGGAAACGCTCTTTTATTTATCTTACCCTGTGCTCCTCCCCAGCAACTTTCACTTCCCCTCACTCATCTCTTCCTGACTCTTAACAAAAATCCTTGCTCCTTTGAGCTCCTGCTAACCAGATATATCACTCTATCCCCACACTGGTTGCAATCATCTGCCAAAGCCCTACTCATGCACAATCATTTATTGACTATTTTAACTCTTAGCTCACAACTTTCCCTCAACCACACACTTACCATCATTTTCAGTGTCACCACTTACTTCATCTTCCATCAGTCCCCTCCTACATTTGCTGCCCTCCTACCCAGCCCAGGTACTCAAGATCCAATATTTATTCCCTGCCTTGCAAATACTCTCAATTCCCTTACTCCTTTCTCCCTCCATTAAACTGATGGATAAGCTGGCTTATCTATGCCTACAGATAAGCAGCTGAACATTCCTCAAGAAAAATTACTCAACCCAGCTGACCGGTTTCACTTTAAATTCATGACCACAGACAGGTGGGTGCTCACTAATGCCTGACAGTCCTACCATGTTTCTCTCAAGGAGTATTACTTCTAATTCACCAAGAACTATTTCATACATACTTCATCCTCCCTCTAGTATGAGGGCTTCGCCTCATTACTCTTTGAAAATAAGAAAGTCAATGATCTGCTTCATCTTCTCAGCATGTGCACAATTTTTCCTTCTTGCTTCCTATCAAGTCCTGGTCCCTCCTTGTGTGATCAGGTTCCCACCCTCTAGCTGGTGGATGTCACTGCTTTAGTCAATTCCTCCCTGTTCTATGTTAGCATTTCCCCTCTGTACGAAAGCAGTGCTATCTTTATACAAACATGCTGCAGTATCATGGATCTAAAAAAAAAAACCCAAAAAACAAAAAACACCAAAACTCTCTCAATCCCAAAATATTCTGTTACCTCCTTCATAGCTGAATTCCTCTAAAGAAGCACTACCTGTGCTGCCTCCACTCTCTCACTTCCCTTTCACTCTTCAACCCACTTCAGTCTGGTTTCTGCCCCCACCATTCTGGTGAACACCTCTTTTTCCCAAAGCTCTCAGGAGCATTCATCAGAGGTGACAATTCCATCCCCCCACTGAGCACGGGACTCTATACTCTTTGAGTTTTCTTCTACCTCCCTGGTCACTCCTTCTCAATCTCCTCTTGAGATTTCCTCTCCCCCAAACTCAACCTATAAATGTTGGTGATTCTCCACACTCTGTCCTGGCTCAAGTTTCTTTCCCACCTTATGGGATCTTGTGTATTTTGACTTAAAATACTATTCATGTGTGCTGCCCTGCAAATAGGTTCATCATGAACCCAGGTCTCTCGTATTGCAGGCAGACTCTTTCTTATCTGAGCCACAACGGAAGGCCACCATCTTTCGACATTCCATATATAAGCACTAATGTACGATATTTGTTTTTCTCTCTCTGACTTACTCCACACTGTATATAGGCTCTCGGTTCATATATGTCATTAGAACTGACTTGTGGACACAGTGAGGGGAGGAAAGGGTGGGATGAATTGAGAGAGTAGCATTGAAACCTACACATTATCATGGGAATTTGCTGTATGATGCAAGGAGCTCAAACCCAGTGCTCTGTGACAACCTAGAAGGGTGGGATGGGGTGGGAGGTTGAAGGGAGGTTCAAGGTTGGGGTGGGGGACGTGTGTGTGTGTTAGTCTCTCAGTCGTGTCCAACTCTTTGTTATCCCATGGACTGTAGCCCACCAGGTTCCTCTGTCCATGGGATTCTCTAGGCAAGAATACTGGAATGGTTTACCATTTCCTTCTCCTGGGTATCTTCCCCACCCAGGGACTGAAGCTGAGTCTCCTGCATCGCAGGCAGATTCTTTACCATCTGAGCCACCAGGGAATCCGGGACATCTGCATATCTATGGCTAATTCATGTTGATATATGGCAGAAACCAACACAACATTGTAAAGCAATTATCCTCTGATTAAAAATAAATTTTAAAAAAGAAAAAAAAATACTATTCATATGTTTTTCTCCTGGAAACTTAGGTTTCCAGCATGAATCTTTACTGAGAACCCCATGCTCATATATCCAGCTGCTTTTTAATATTTGTCATATCCATTTAATACTTGGATATTTCACAGAAATCTCAATCTTAATGTGTCTAAAGCTAAACATTTATCCTCTCAGTGTCGCCCCTCCTTCTTTCTTTCTGATCGCAATAAACAGCAATAATACACAACCCATCATTCTTCCTTTCCTTCCCTCCCCATATCTAAGTATTAATAGCAATGTCTGTATGCTTCTATGGAGAAGGAAATGGCAACCTACTCCAGTGTTCTTGCCTGGAGAATCCCAGGGATAGGGGAGTCTGGTGGGCTGCCGTCTACGGGGTCACACAGAGTTGGACACGACTGAAGCGACTTAGCAGGTGTGCTTTTATCCTTAGTGTATACCTTGAGTTACACCACTTCTTCCATTTTTATTGCAATCACCCTATTAATGGCCACCATTATCTCTCAGGAGGTTTCTGCAAAAGCCTCCAAAATTAGTCAAGATAGGTAACGCTGTTGCTGCAATCAATCATGACATCTGAGTGACGGAGAAGAGAAAAGAACTAGAAATAATCGGTATACAGCACTAATGACTAAAGACTGGTTCCAAATAGGAAAAGGAGTACATCAAGGCTGTATATTGTCACCCTGTTTATTTAACTTATATGCAGAGTACATCATGAGAAACGCTGGACTGGAAGAAACACAAGCTGGAATCAAGATTGCCAGGAGAAACATCAATAACCTCAGATATGCAGATGATATCACCCTTATGGCAGAAAGTGAAGAGGAACTAAAAAGCCTCATGATGAAGGTGAAAGTGGAGAGTGAAAAAGTTGGCTTAAAGCTCAACATTCAGAAAACAAAGATCATGGCATCCGGTTCCATCACTTCATGGGAAATAGATGGGGAAACAGTGGAAACAGTGTCAGACTATTTTTCTGGGCTCCAAAATCACTGCAGATGGTGACTGCAGCCATGAAATTAAAAGACGCTTACTCCTTGGAAGGAAAGTTATGACCAACCTAGATAGCATATTCAAAAGCAGAGACATTACTTTGCCAACAAAGGTTCATCTAGTCAAGGCTATGGTTTTTCCTGTGGTCATGTACAGATGTGAGAGTTGGACTGTGAAGAAGGCTGAGCGCCGAAGAATTGATGCTTTTGAACTGTGGTGTTGGAGAAGACTCTTGAGAGTCCCTTGGACTGCAAGGAGATCCAACCAGTCCATTCTGAAGGAGATCAGCCCTGGGATTTCTTTGGAAGGAATGATGCTAAAGCTGAAACTCCAATACTTTGGCCACCTCCTGCAAAGAGTTGACTCATTGGAAAAGACTCTGATGCTGGGAGGGATTGGGGGCAAGAGGAGAAGGGGACGCCAGAGGATGAGATGGCTGGATGGCATCACTGACTCGATGGACATGAGTCTCAGTGAACTCCGGGAGTTGGTGATGGACAGGGAGGCCTGGCGTGCTGCGATTCATGGGGTCGCAAAGAGTAGGACATGACTGAGCGACTGATCTGATCTGACTAATGACTACCACTCTCTGCCCCTCCTGTAATCAAATATTCTATTCATCATCTTTCACACAGACCCTGGGCTTATCCATCATGCTATGGAAGCTACTCAGCATTGCACCTGGCCCCAGTATCAAGCTCAGTGTTTAGCATTTCCTGGTGATGTATAATAAGCTCGAAACACTAAAAAGTTTAAAAATGAACTGTCTTCACTATATATTCCCTGCAGACAGTAGTGGAACAGGAACAGAGTAAGTGCAATAAACACTCTCATTCAGAGAGCAAAAGAATGGGAAAACACAAAGTAGTCAATATTCCACAGTAATTGTGAAATCCCACCTGGGGCTGGAGAATGTTCTTTGATGAGGCCCAGATTCTTGTCCTGGAGAAGAATTTCACATTCTCCACCCTCCCCTCTTTCCTTTACTAAAATTTTAGCTGGATTGAAATAAGCAACTCTATTGATTACTGTTGTATATAGAACACCAAGCTCAGTGCCAGAATTATGTATAGTAGTAGGTGCTAGTAAATAGTTGTTAAATGAATAATTAAATGAACCTTACCTAAGTTTCGATGATGATTCTGCTTTCAGCTGCACATTCTACTCTCTTAATTTTCACTTTTTTCTTATTTTTTTCTTGGTAAAAATGCTGTGCTCCCAGTCTAAGTGGCTTCCAATTCTAGTTTTCTATTTCCTTCTCTGTATATCCTTACTTTCCTCTCTCAAGTACTTTTTGAGTCCTGACAAGGTGCTGAATTCTAACTAATATTCTTCATTTGTTTTCCTAAAACATTATCTTAGCCTTCTCTCTTTTTCTGATGCCAAACTCTATGACTTTATTTAGTTAAAAATGACACACCAAGAAACAGCAACTGAAGAGCCAAACTGCATAAAATAGCCAATCTTCGAAACAAGGTCTCGCCCACTGCAGAGTCCTCAGTGTTGATCACTGGGTCCTGTGGAGCCCAGAGGCCACTGGGTAAGGACTAGCACATATCCCCGTGGTCCCGATTCCACTGTGTCCTGAGAGTGGCACATTTCAGATGTTCCTCCCCAGGGCGTGCGTGCGTGCTAAGTCGCTCAGTCATGTCCGACTCTTTGCGACCCTATGGACGGTAGCGCATCAGGCTTCTCTGTCCGTGGGATTCTCTAAGCAATAATACTGGAGTGGGTTGCCATGGCCTTCTGCAGGACATCTTCCCAACCCAGGGATGGAAATCGTGTTGCTTAGGTCTGCCTGCATTAACAGGCGGGTTATTTACCACTAGCGCCACCTGCAGGGCTGGTACAAACTAGAGCAGTGGTTTTCAATCTTAGCCGCACAATAGAATGAGTTGCAGTTTTTGAAACTCAGCCCAGTAGGTGAGTCTTAGGGGAAAGGAGGGGGGAACCGAAGAATCAGTAATGTATATAACTCCGCATGTTACCCCAATGTGTAGCCAAAACTGAGAACCACTTTTCCAGAGTGAGCTTTCTCTCTTTCTCCTTCTTTCCTCCATAGCTCTGAACCCTAACACTGATTGCTCAACCTATGGATCCACCATCATTGCAAACAGCAAATCAACAAGTATTGAATTCCCTAAGTACTCACATCTGTGACTAATTTTACTTCCTCCTCACTCTTTTTCCCCCCTCCCAGCTGTATTTCTCCATCTCTATTCATGGCACTAAATTCTTGATTTTAACAATTGCACTTTAATTTCCTTTTAAATCTGTTTCCATGTCGTCTCTCCTCAATTGCAAAACTTTACTTAAAATTTCAACTAAATCTTCTACATTTTCTCATTCAGCACGTGTGCTGATTTTCTCTAGCTTTCATTTCTTCTCATCCACCTGTCTTTGTTTTGTATTAATCATAAAAGGAGTATATACAGATTTTTAGTGACTCAACATATCCCTGTTATGTACTCTCATCTCTACTGACTCTTGCTTTTTTAATGCAATTGCTGATCATAACATCTTCCTAAAAGTGACATTCTATAAGAAGGATACATTGTTACTTACTGTCTCAATGTCTAAAAAAAGTAATAAAAATGTAAATCACTATTTCGTGTTTTGGTACCAGCCTAGTGGTTAACAAATAGAGTGTATTTGAAAAGAGAAAATGTTTGAAGATCCATAATTTTAACATACACACATCAACACAAAAATATATGAAGAATGAAAACACCCTTCAACATTCCATCATCTTTCTTTAACATATCAAAAGGCTGTGCAAACGTGTGTGTAGAATAGCAAACTCTAGCTGCCTCTGAAGCTGGAGATGGAAGATGGTACTGCTGGCCAGATGCATTTAAACTTCCTCTGTAGATTCTACCACATTCTAAGTGGGACAGAGCAAGTCATTGAAAACTGACTGCAGAAGTGTTTTTAGTGCAGAGTATAGTTGGGTCAGATCACAGGTACATGCAGTGGCTGAGTTCAACCACACCTGCCTGGAGACAAGAGATTAACGGTAGAAACCATCATGATCAGACAAAGACCATTCACTGATCTGCTTAGCAAATTCCTGTTGATTTCTTAAACCTCCACAGGCACAGGGAATACTACTGGAATTAAGAAAATCAAGGACAAGAGAAAGGTAAATATGCTAAAAAGTGGTACTACAATTCAAAAACTGAGATGCGTACTGAGTGGAAACATGACAGGAAGGAGTGCTTGAGTAAGTCTCCAGATCTACTGGGAATCAGGAGCTAGAGATCACAGAATTAAACTAAATATGCAGAAAAATGTTGCAACAAATAATTGACAAATACAAAGTTAGTAGGCCTTTTTGACGAGTAATGAACTTCCTTCCCATCAAAAGAAGCCTGGTCATACCTGAGAGAATGCTGGAAATTTCTTCAACTAGTGGTAAAGACAATCAAGATACCTTATTGAGTACCCCTTCCCTATTCTTCTCTCTGCAGTCCTGGATAAAGCTAGATAAAGATGCTAGACAAATAAAATGAGAACTAGCATATAGAAGAGAAAGATATGACAAACTTAGCTTAATACACAGACTTGGAAAGTTTCAAAGGAGAATCACTACTAGCAAAACCAATGAAGTCAAATGGAACAATTTCACTCGCAAAATTTTTCCAAATATACTATCCTAAAACAACATGAAGAACCTCATGATTGAGACCTGTGGCTGCCATACTAACTTGTACAAACATTAGACATTTTCAAATAAACTATATCATATAGCAATCCAACCAGCCAATAGACTCCTTTCATCTCAGTACCGACATCACTATTCTAATCATTTTCCTACATGATCTCCTCAGGCTATTTCCCATTGAACTGATTTCTACTCTGGGATCCCTATGTTATAGGCCTCCCCAAAGCTTCTTATTATTTTATAGACTGCATCTCTAATAATGTCTTTGATTATGTTTTAAATACCTTACTCTATAGTATTGCATTGGTTATGTCAGCAGAATGTGATCAGAAAGCCAGATCCCATAATACTGAGGAAGAATGGGTTAACAATTTTTCAGCTGCACTTCTTGCTGGTGAATATGCCACAGATGAATATTTTCAAAATGAACATGAGCAGTTTTAGATGAGTGCTCCTTAAATGTCACTGTGTATTAGTCATGCAAGGATCATTAAGGGGCATGAGAGGAGGTAGACATGCACATTTCATCCGAGACGTAGATTCTAGCTGTAGACCGGAACTGTCAGAGTTGCCAGGTTAGATTCTGCTGCTAATGATTATTAATGCAACTGAAGCATTAAATGGTTCATTTTTCTCCATGTACAACAATATTTCCAAAGTATACAGAAAAGAAGAACATTTTCTGCATGAGTCCTTGGGGATGGCAAAGAAGACAAGGTAAATGAACCACTAAAAATTCCAAAATAAATTGATAAATAGGAAATTATCTTCTATTATAATTTAACAATATGTTACTATGCTTATTTATAGGTAGAAAACATATTTCTGCAATGAACCACCTTAGTGGTTCCTTAGTTCTTTAGGAAAACATACATGACTGAGTGTCTTGAATGCTTCTCCTCCTCCTCCTAAGTCGCTTCAGTCGTGTTCGACTCTGTGCAACCCCATAGACAGCAGCCCACCAGGCTCCCCCGTCCCTGGGATTCTCCAGGCAATAACACTGGAGTGGGTTGCCATTTCCTTCTCCAATGCATGAAAGTGGAAAGTGAAAGTGAAGTCGCTCAGTTGTGTCTGACTGTTAGCGACCCCATGGACTGCAGCCTACCAGGCTCCTCTGTCCATGGGATTTTCCAGGCAAGAGTACTGGAGTGGGGTGCCATTGCCTTCTCCGTCTTGAATGCTTAAATGCCAGTAAATCTGTATGTCTCCTTCCTTTTTGATACATCAGATATCAGTCTCTTATAAGTATATAAGTATATATAACTAAACTTCAGTTGATATCTGTGCTTCTTAGATATTTATATGACAAATAGGAAATGCTTCACAATCTCTTTTCAAAACACACTTGGTGACCTATCATTTAGATTTTATTGGGATGTCAATTGTTTGACCCTTGAGGCTGATCAAAGAAGAGACCCTTTGAAACTTGCCAGATTGCCTCTGACAGCACATGTAGACCAAGGCATTTTTATGTAGGAAGGTAGGGTAAGTCTGGACCAATAATCTGAGTCAAGTCCTAGAAGCCTTTCTAAGAAATAATATCTCTTCTCAGAAGGGAACCCTCCTACACTATTGGTGAGAATGTAAACTGGTGCAGCCACTGTGGAAAACAGTATGGAAGTTCCTTAAAAAACTAAAAAATATAACTACCATCAGTTCAGTTCAGTTCAGTTGCTCAGTCGTGTATGACTCTTTGTGACCCCATGAATCGCAGCACGCCAGGCCTCCCTGTCCATCACCATCTCTCAGAGTTCACTCAAACTCACGTCCATCGAGTCGGGGATGCCATCCAGCCATCTCATCCTCTGTCGTCCCCTTTCCCTCCTGCCTCTAATCCCTCCCAGCATCAGAGTCTTTTCCAATGAGTCAACTCTTCACATGAAGTGGCCAAAGTACTGGAGTTTCAGCTTTAGCATCATTCCTTCCAAAGAAATCCCAGGGCTGATCTCCTTCAGAATGGACTGGTTGGATCTCCTTGCAGTCCAAGGGACTCTCAAGAGTCTTCTCCAACACCACAGTTCAAAAGCATCAATTCTTTGGTGCTCAGCCTTCTTCACAGTCCAAATCTCACATCTGTACATGACCACAGGAAAAACCATAGCCTTGACTAGACGAACCTTTGTTGGCAAAATAATGTCTCTGCTTTTGAATATGCTATCTAGGTTGGTCATAACTTTCCTTCCAAGGAGTAAGTGTCTTTTAATTTCATGGCTGCAGTCACCATCTGTAGTGATTTTGGAGCCCCCAAAAAGAAAGTCTGACACTGTTTCCACTGTTTCTCCATCTATTTCCCATGAAGTGATGGGAACAGATGCCATGATCTTCATTTTCTGAATGCTGAGCTTTAAGCCCACTTTTTCACTCTCCTCTTTCACTTTCATCAAGAGACTTTTGAGTTCCTCTTCACTTTCTGTCATAAAGGTGGTGTCATCTGCATATCTGAGGTAATTGATATTTCTCCCAGGAATCTTGATTGCAGCTTGTGTTTCTTCCAGCCCAGTGTTTCTCATGATGTACTCTGCATAGAAGTTAAAAAAAGCAGGGTGACAATATACAGTCTTGACATCCTCCTTTTCCTATTTGGAACCAGCCTGTTGTTCCATGTCCAGTTCTAACTGTTGCTTCCTGACCTGCATATAGGTTTCTCAAGAGGCAGATCAGGTGGTCTGGTATCCCCATCTATTTCAGAATTTTCCACAGTTTATTGTGATCCACACAGTCAAAGGCTTTGGCATAGTCAATAAAGCAGAAATAGATGTTTTTCTGGAACGCTATTGCTTTTTCCATGATCAGGATGGAAATTTGATCTCTGGTTCCTTTGCCTTTTCTAAATCCAGCTTGAACATCTGGAAGTTCACAATTCACATATTGCTGAAGCCTGGCTTGGAGAATTTTGAGCATTACTTTGCTAGCATGTGAGATGAGTGCAATTGTGCAGTAGTTTGAGCATTCTTTGGCATTGCCTTTCTTTGGAATGGGAATGAACATGGACCTTTTCCAGTCCTGTGGCCACTGCTGAGTTTTCCAAATTTGCTGGCATATTGAGTGCAGCACTTTCACAGCATCATCTTTCAGGATTTGAAATAGCTCAGCTGGAATTCCATCACCTCCACCAAATTTGTTTGTAGTGATGCTTTCTAAGGCCCACTTGACTTCACATTCCAGGATGTCTGGCTCTAGGTCTGGCTCTAGGTGAGTGATAACACCATCGTGATTATCTTGGTCGTGAAGATCTTTTTTGTACAGTTCTTCTGTGTATTCTTGCTACCTCTTCTTAATATCTTCTGCTTCTGTTAGGTCCATACCATTTCTGTCTTTTATTGTGCCATTTTTGTATGAAATGTTCTTTTGGTATCTCTAATTTTCTTGAAGATATCTCTAGTCTTTTTCATTCTGTTGTTTTCCTCTATTTCTTTGCATTGATCGCTGAGGAAGGCTTTCTTATCTCTGCTTGCTATTCTTCGGAACTCTGCATTCAGATGTTTATATCTTTCCTTTTCTCCTTTGCTTTTCACTTCTCTTCTTTTCACAGCTATTTATAAGGCCTCCCCAGACAGCCATTTTGCTTTTTTGCATTTCTTTTCCATGGGGATGGTCTTGATCCTTGTCTCCTGTACAATGTCACGAACCTCAGTCCATAATTCATCAGGCACTCTATCTATCAGATCTAGGCCCTTAAATCTATCTCTCACTTCCACTGTATAATCATAAGGGATTTGCTTTAGGTCATACCTGAATGGTCTAGTGGTTTTCCTGACTTGCTTTATTTTATGTTTGAATTTGCAATAAGGAGCTCATGATCTGAGCCACAGTCAGCTCCTGGTCTTGTTTTTGCTGACTGTATAGAGCTTCTCCATCTTTGGCTGCAAAGAATATAATCAATCTGATTTTTGTGTTGACCATCTGGTGATGTCCATGTGTAGAGTCTTCTTTTGTGTTGTTGGAAGAGGGTGTTTGCTATGACCAGTGCATTCTCTTGGCAAAACTCTATTAGGCTTTGCCCTGCTTCATTCCGTATTCCAAGGCCAAATTTGCCTGTTACTCCAGGTGTTTTTTGACATCCTACTTTTGCATTCCATTCCCCTATAATGAAAAGGACACCTTTTCTGGGTGTTAGTTCTAAAAAGTCTTGTAGGTCTTCATAGAACCATTCAACTTCAGCTTCTTCAGCGTTACTGGTCGGGGCATAGACTTGGATTACTGTGATATTGAATGGTTTGCCTTGGAAATGAACAGAGATCATTCTGTTGTTTTTGAGATTGCATCCAAGTACTGCATTTCGGACTCTTTTGTTGACCATGATGGCTACTCCATTTATTCTGAGGGATTCCTGCCTGCAGTAGTAGATATAATGGTCATCTCAGTTAAATTTACCCATTCCAGTCCATTTTAGTTCACTGATTCCTAGAATGTCGACATTCACTCTTGCCATCTCCTGTTTGACTATTTCCAATTTGCCTTGATTCATGGACCTAACATTCCAGGTTCCTATGCAATATTGCTCTTTACAGCCTCAGACCTTGCTTCTATCACCAGTCACATCCACAGCTGGGTATTGTTTTTGCTTTGGCTCCATCCCTTCATTCTTTCTGGAGTTATTTCTCCACTGATCTCCAGTAGCATATTGGACACCTACTGACCTGGGGAGTTCCTCTTTCAGTATCCTATCATTTTGCTTTTTCATACTGTTCATGGGGTTCTCAAGCACAAGTGTGGGCGGCTGTGACGGAACACAGGCACGGCCGAGAGGAGCTACCCCACTTCCAAAGTCAGGAGCAGAAGCTGGGAGGGCCCCAGGCCAGAGGGGCGGCAGCCAAGAGGAGCTACCCCACGTTGGAGGTGAGGGGTGCCAGCCGAGAGTGACAGGCTGCAACAGCACAGGAGCAGCCGAGAGGAGCTATGCCCCTCCAGAGGCCAGGGGCAGAGGCCTGGAGGAGCTACCCCATGTCCAAGGAGCGGTGGCTGCGTGGGCACAGGAGGGCCTAGAGGAGCTACTCCACATTCAAGGTCAGGAGGGGCGGTGATGAGGGGATACCCCTCGTCCAAGGTAAGGAGCAGAGGCTGTGCTTTGCTGGAGCAGCCGTGAAGAGATACCCCACATCCAAGGTAAGAGAAACCCAAGTAAGATGGTAGGTGTTGCAAGAGGGCATCAGAGGGCAGACACACTGAAACCATAATCACAGAAAACTAGTCAATTTAATCACACTAGGACCACAGCATTGTCTAACTCAATAACTACCATATGATCCTGCAATCCCATTCCTGGGCATATATCTGGAGAAAAACATGGTCTGAAAGGACACATGTACACCAATATTCATTGTAGCACTGTTTACAATAGCCAAGACATGGAAGCAACCTAAGTGTCTATCGACAGGTGAATCCATAAGGATGTAGTACATATATACAATAGAATATTACTCAGCCATTAAAAATAATGAAATAGTGCCATTTGAAGCAAGATGGATGGACCTAGAGATTGTCATACTGAGTGAAATACGACAAAGAGAAATATCATATGATATGGCTTATATGCTTAAAAAGCAGAGACATTACTTTGCTGACAAAGGTCCATCTAGTCAAAGTTATGGTTTTTCCAGTAGTCATGTATGGATGTGAGAGTTGGACTATAAAGAAAGCTGAGTGCCGAAGAACTGATCCTTTTGAACTGTGGTGTTGGAGAAGACTCTTGAGAGTCCTTTGGATAGCAAGGAGATCCAACCAGTCCTGTTTATTCATTGGGAGGACTGATGTTGAAGCTGAAACTCCAATACTTTGGCTACTTGATGTGAAGAACTGACTCATTGGAAAAGACCCTGATGCTGGGAAAGATTGAAGGTGGGAGAAGGGGACGACAGAGGATGAGATGGTTAGATGGCATCACCAACTCGATAGACATGAGTTTGAGCAAGCTCCAGGCGTTGGTGATGGACAGGGAAGGCTGGCATGCTGCAGTCCATGTGGTCGCAAAGAGATGGACGTGACTGAGAGACCAAACTGAACTGATGGCTTATATGCAGAATCTTAAAAAAATAATAATATAAATGAACTTATTTACAAAACAGACTCACAGACTTAAAGAACAAACTTATTACCTGCAGGGAGGGATAGTTAGAGAGTTTGGGAATGACATGTACACACTGCTATATTTAAAATAAATAACCAATAAGGACAAAAATAAATAAATATATATACATTTAAAAATGGTACCTCTTCTCAATACCAGGTCTCACATAATCATTTCCCTTGACTGAGTAAATCATTTACCTTCAGTTTCTCCATCCATAAAGTGAGAAGCAAACACCTCATGGGATGACAAGTCTGCTTCAGGCTTTTAATAAGGTTCTTTAAAGAAAGTTAATACAATTTACTTATAATTACAGTATAGCAATTTGAATTTAAAGAATATTTTTCTCCTGAGTGATTCCAGTTACCGAGCACTCTTTGTCAATGTAGTAAATTATTCTAACTAGGTAGACGTAGCTGGCAAAGTGTGAAAAGTTACTATCGGCATCTTCATTCTGCATTTAAAAAAGCTCTCATGATAAAATTGCAGAGTCTTTTATCTGGTTGAAATATGAGTAAGACAGCAAATAAACGTGATTTTAAGCCTCATTGTTAAACAATGAGTTCTTAAATTGAGCAGAAATCCCTATGCAAGAAAGAGAATTCAGTGGTGTCTATTGTTATTACTATTATGCTTTGAGAATCCAAAGTTTTATATTAAAAGCTATAATTAGATTTCTAAATATTAAATCATTTCATAAACAAAACTTCCTTTTATCTCAGTAGAATAAAAATGATTTTCATTTCCTGACAAAAATATGATTTCTCCGAGAGAGGTCATTCTTGTCTATCTAACTCTATTTATCTCTCTCCTGTGCATAATCAAGAAAAAGTCTCCCAAGGCAACTCAAATGATTCAATAAAGCAGCCTTACATATCACAACCTCATTAACTGAGCTTAAGGTAGAAGTAGCAGGACATACACACATCTAAAACATACTTAGGCCAAACAGGAGGAGGGAAACTATTAATATAACTTCCCTATTACTTCAGACAATTTTCACTAAACAGTATGCTCCATTCCCATTTGTATTATTCTAAGTCTTGTATTAGAAGTATAATTGTGAACATAATCATTGATTAGGATGCTAGGGATCAAGAAAATTAAATGATCGGTCCAGGAATCTTAACAAATCAAAAAGACACACACACACACATAGGCTTGGGACCAGTCCCTCACTTGGTACCCTGGGCTTGCAAAGAACTGTAAACATGGTTTCCCAGCATCCTTGCCTCAGTCAATTCACCCTCCATACTCCTTGCATCATCAGGATGAAGCATAAATATCTTAGTAGCACCCATACAGCCCTTCTGACTTTGTCCTCATTCTCTTTATATCTTCAGATTCGTTTCTTGCTACTCCTCCATGTACATTTAATGCTCTTTCACATCTTTTCCTGACATAGTATACACATACAAATGTACATATATGGTCACAGCACAAAGACTTTTCTATGTCTTCACACACTTATCTTTCACTACCCAGAACTCATTTTCATCCTTTAAAAATCCCTGTGAGGACCTTTCACCCAGGAAGTTTTTCCTGGCACCAAATCCCACTCTATATTCCTCTAGTACTCTGTTTACTGCTGTCATAGTGCTTTCTATAGTCTGCCTTTTCTCTATTTTCTCTATAAACTGTATGCAGCTCAAGAACAAGGGCTTTTTATTCCCATGGCCTTGGAGCCTAACACAGAGACTGAGTCATACTGAGTGTTTGGATCTGTACTCTTTTAGTGCTAACAACCTGGTGAAATAGCTAAGACATGCATGTATGATGCAGTTAAACACAACATAAGGCATGTCAAACTGAAATATGGAATCTGGTGCTGATTGATATAGGGAGACTTTTTAGAGAAATAAGAATTTAGACAGAGTTTTCATGAACAAAGAAATGGAGGTGAATAAAACAATATGATAACCAGGAAGCCAAAAGGGAAGTCTAACAGCAGGGGAATGAAAAGAAAGAGACCCAAATCCAAGCAACAGTAAAATATAATAATGTATTAATATTACACAGTTAAAAATCTGTTAAGACAATAGATCTCTTATTAAGTGTTCTTTCCAAAATAAAATAAAAAGCCCAATGTCACTTTTATAAACTAGTGTTGGAAATGTTAAAGTTGTATAGGCTTTCTAAAAGGCAGTTTTTCACCAGGAATGCCTTAAAATATACCTATCAACATTGTCACCACTCTCATGACAATATTCTTTTCCCTACCTACTGATACAATAATTCCATCTCTAGCAACTTTCTTAAAGAAACGATTAAGAATATGTGAAAAGATATGTATGAAGCTGTTAATTAGAGTATACTGAAAATTAGGCAAAAAAGGAAACTAATAGTTTCCCATTAATAAAGGACTCCTTAAATAAAGCATCACATTCTATGTAATGAAATATATAGCAATTATCCAGTTGACACTTGACTATCCATGTTATGTTGTTATCATGTGATAGTAATAATAGTACTAAAAGAAAATGCTAGAATATTAAAGGTATTGACTTAAAAAGACTCTAAGTTTATAAAAAGCATTTACATTGTTATTTTATTTAAAAGATACTGACAGGAAAACAACTGAAAATATAAGAACATGTCAACAATGAAGGAGTTATAGAACTTTTTTATTTCTTTGCATTTTGTGTATTTTCTAAAAGAATAGTCTATTTCTAGTAATAATAAATTCATCTCAATTGACATAAAATCTTTACTGCTCTAAGAAATGAAGGAGAAAGGATATGTTAGGATAGGAAGATTATTTGGGGGATTGCTGAGGTTATTTTAGAATTATATCTTATAGAATGATTGATAGAATCCAATGCGATCAAATATGAAAGAAGTTTGAGAACTGAGAAGCATAGTGATTGAATTTCTTGAAGCCTCTTCTCAGGAATGCATAGAGAGTTTATGTCAAAACATTGCACTGATATAATAAAGCTAGAATATTATGAGTGAAGCAATGTTATAGTGATTTTCACTGCAGGACATATCAGAGCTTTTAATATGCTGGATTTTGCTGAGGAACTTTCAGTTCAGTTCAGTTCAGTCACTCAGTTGTGTCTGACTCTTTGTGACCCCACGGACTGTTAGCACACCAGTCTTCCCTGTCCATCACCAAATCCCAGAGCTTGCTCAAACTCACGTCCATCGAGTTGGTGATGCCCTCGAACCATCTCATCCTCTGTCATCCCCTTCTCCTCCTGCCTTCAATCTTTCCCAGCATCAGGGTCTTTTCCAATGAGTTAGTTCTTTGCATCAGGTGGCCAAAGTATTGGAGATTCAGCTTCAGCATCAGTCCTTCCAATGAAGAACACTAAAAGGGCACTATAATATGCATTGTTTCCCAAGCATATTTGGCTGTTTCTTCACAGAATATCTAATAGGACTTATGTTTCACAGAACACAGTTGGGTAACATGTTCTCATTAAAAAATACAACGTAATGTTCATTTTGAAGTGATTACAAACACCTGGAAATACAGAACTGGCACAATCAATGTTAGAGTCATCACCACAAGTCAGATTTTCTCAACCTGGCCTTATTGATAGCCGAGGGCATACAATTCTTTGCTGTGGGGGGTAGACCAGTGCACTGTAGCATGTTGACAGTACTCACTAGTGAGCCCTAGTGATGCCAGTAGCAACCACCATCTCCCCCCAACCCAGCTATAACAACCAAAAATGTCTGTAGATATTGTCAAATGTCCGCACCAGTGGTAAAGAAGACTGATTTGAGAAATTAGGCTAGGCAGCTTTGACTGAGGTCAGAATTCCCAGGCTCAGTTCTTCAGTATTTTTAAATATAAGCTGCCTTAACATTTGCAAAATGTCTGTCTGCTCCAGCAAATGCAGAATGTCATCGTGTTACTTTTCTAACACACTATGTCAAAAAGAACCATCTGTTAAAATGCTACATTGCGCATCTTCATCATTTTATCTATGTAACATTTTGATGAATTCTTAATTTTAAAAAGTTATGAATTTTACAAACAAATGAAAATATCCTCTTTTCTATATGTTAACTCTATAGGTGTGTTATTGGGCAAATCAGTTACTTAGAGGCTTGGTTTCCTCATAAACACACACACACACACACACAAATGGTGGGTAGGCCATTGGCCAACATGATTTCTAGAATCCCTTCCAAAGATAAAAATCAATAAAAGCTGACTTTTATTTTTCATTTTGATATAAAACATTTTACGCATTAAACTTAAGTTCTGGTTGTCACAATACTTTTAATTGGGGAAATGCTACATTCAGACATTGGAGTGAATTATATTCAAAAGAAGCCAGGATGATAACCTTCTTTATACTTTGGAAACCCAATGTGCAGCTGGGGAAATAAGCTATGAGTTCATCAAAAACAATAATACAAACATTTAACATAAGGAATCAGAAGAGAGATTTAACTTCAGAAACAGATTTTTCAATTATGAGCAATACTATGATAATATTAAAATTAGAATCATTGATGAAATAATTTTCTAGGATAAAAGCTGAAAGAAATTGAACAAGATGTCCAAAGAGAAGCCAAACTCAGTTTTAGGGAAGAATTTTTTCTTCAAAATACAGATCATTCTCTAGACTATTTTAATTCCTTCAGTGTAGAAAAATCTTGAAAACTTGTTGATTGTTTATAAAAAGCTATTATAATGATATTAGAACCAGAGTAGATGTATCACCCCCCCCAAATATATTAAAATAGCAATCTCACTAACATAAATACAATAATCCAAAGCAAAATGTTAGTAAATCATATCCTGTAATTAATCAAAGAAAGTATCTGACATAATTAAGTGGGATTCAATACATCTATTAATTCATTCAACAAATGTTTATTAAGCATTTATAATACAATCATAATTCTCAGTGTTTGGAGTATATCATCATAAAACAAAGATATTTGTTTCATGGAAATTACTTTATGCAGGGGATTCCTAAAGGAAATCAACCCTGATGGAAGGACTGTTGCTGAAGCTGAAGCTCCAATATTTGGCCATCTGATGTGAAGAGCAACTCATTTGAAAAAGCCCCTGATGCTGGAAAAGATTGAAGGCAAAAGAAGAAGGGGGTGGCAGAGGATGAGATGGTTAGATAGCATCACTGACTGAATGGATATAAATTTGAGAAAACTCAGAGAGACAATGAAGGACAGGGGAGCCTGGCATGCTACAGTCCATGTCACAAAGAGTTGGATATGACTTAGCAACTGAGCAACAGCAACACACTGGTATCATTAACAGGTACATTGCACAGTACGTTAGTGACAAATGAGATAGGAAAAGAAAAATTAGAGTTGGATAAAGGGATTAGGGTGATGAGAACAGGAGTGGATTGCCATTTTAAATAAAATGTTCAGGAAGAGACCTCCACTGAGTTGATAGCATTTGAGCAAAATCATAAAGAAGACCTGGGAGTTAGCTTTATGGACACTCTGTGGAATAGCATTCTAGGCAGGGGATACAGCCAGAGCAAAGGCCCTAAGGCCAGATTATGCTTGGGAGGCTCAAGGAACAACAGAGGCCAGTGGAGTGGGAGGAGAGTGAAGTATGGGAGGAGTTGGAGACTGGGCTCGGAGAAATAACAGGGCCAGATCCTCTAGGGTTCCAGGCTAAAGGCTTTAGCTTTTACCCCAAGTGAAATGGGGAGACTTGAGGGACTATAGCAGAGCAATAACATAGATGATCTACATTGTAAAAGAATCTCTCTGGCTGTTGTACTAAGAGTAGACTGTAGTGGGAAAGGATGGGATCAGGGAATACAGGAGATCATTGTGTATTCTGGGCAAGTGAGTGGCTTACATCAGTGTGGTACCTGGCTTGGTGGTAAGAAGTGGTTGGAGTCTGGATATATTTTGAAAATACAACCGTCAGACATAGCTGATGTATTGGAGAGAGAGGAGGTGACAGTGACTGTGTGGTTTTTGTCCTCAACACCTGGAAAGATGAAGCTACTATCAACTGCAATTGGGAAGGCTATAAACTGAGCAAATTTGAAGGGGAAGATCAAAAAATGTTCTGAACATGTTGCACACAAGAGGAATTTAGATGTCTAAGAGGAGACAAGTAGGCAGCTGGAGAAACATGTTTAGAACTTGAGAAAGAGTCAAAACTAGAGATACAAGGTTATAAATCTTCAGCATTGTTTCTTAGTTGCTCAGTCATGTCCAACTCTTTTGTGACCCTGGGGACTGTAGCCCGCCAGCCTCCTCTGTCCACGGGAATTCCCAGGCAGGAATACTGGAGTGGGTGGTCATTTTGGAGCTTGAGAAAGAATCAAAACTGGAGACATAAATTTATAAATCTTCAGCATATTTATAGTATTTAAAGCCATGAGACTACATAGGTTCAAGAGTAGAAAGCAATAAATCAGATTTATTTGTAGCACTTAAACATTAAGAGATTAGAAGAAACCAACAAAGGAAACTGAGAGGGAGAGAAAAAAAAATAGTAAGCAAGCCAGAAGTGAATGATGTTCTAGTAATAGTATTCAAGCTCTGTAAAGTAAGTATGGGTCAGTTCAGTGAAGTAAGAACATAGAGATTCTATTAATATAATTATTAATTACATTACACATAAATGTTATTATATTAATTATATAATTAATTATATTACTATAGTTATATTAACAGAATTATTTTGATGTAACTAATGAAATATAATAAGTCAAAGAAGAAAAATTATATCATCATCTTAATGGATCTACCAGAATGCTAACTGATAGAACTGAAGGCTATTTTAAAAGGTATGTGATCAACTAATAGCCAATATAGGGCTTCCCTGGTAGCTCAGATGGTAAAGAACCTGCCTGCAATGCAGGAGATCCAGGTTTGATCCCTGGGTCAGGAAGATCCCCTGGAGAAGAGAATGACTACCCACTCCAGTATTTCTTACCTGGAGAATCTCATGGACAGAGGAACCTTGCAGGCTAAAAGTCCATGGGGTCACTCTCAACTGAAATGGTAGTAATTCTCATTGAATCCAGGAAGAAAAACAGCATGCCTACAAGTAACACCATAAATTTTTTTGTATTTTTTTTTTTGAAAATTCTCATGAAGGAAATAAGAAATGTCTCCATAAGAAAAAAAGGAAATAATGAGTTATATGTATGTGAATGTAGGATACAATATGATTACCTATTTAAACCTTCTGAAAAATCAACTCTAAAATTTTGTAATAAGAGAACTAGTGAGATTAGTCACCAAGTAAATATGAAAAAATTACTTTTTACTATAAAAAAACAGTAAAAATTATGAAGTAAAGATCCCATTTTCAATAAGTTCAAAAAGATAAAAGATCTAGAAGTAACAGTCAATATGATTTTAAAAACATGGCTACTGAAAGTGTCAGTTATAAAGCATGTAACTTTAGCCAAAAGGATGCAAGAACACTAACCTGTGTTATACAAGATATCAAGCATAATAGCCTGCATTACTCCTTTCCAGTATCTTTATTAGACCCATAACTGGAGTCACTTGCCTTCTCAGCTTTTCCTTAGGCTATCTATGGAACCAATTTTATTTCTCATCGGCGACAATTTTGCTATCTCCAGCCCAGACAGTAGTCATTTCTCTGATCAAACTAGAAGTTCATAATTGTCATCATTATTTCCCACCTGGAATATACTGCCTTATGACTAGAACCATGCTTTTCAAAACTGCAAAGTTTCTTGTCTCTTAACTCCTTTCTATTTAGTATATATTTATTATTCAAGAGAGAATAGGAAAAAGAAACTTTTGTGCTAAGTCACTTCAGTCATGTCCAACTCTTTGCGACCCTATGGACTGTAGCCAGCCAGTTCCTCAGTTCATGGGACTCTTCAGGCAAGAATAATAGAGTGGTTGCCATGCCCTCCTCCAGGGGATCTTCCTGACCCAGGGATCAGACCCGCATCTCTTAACATCTCTTGCATTGGCAGTCAGGTTCTTTATCACTAGCGCCACCTGAAGGCCACTGAAACGCTATGGCCACTGAAACGCTATGGGAATTTTAACTTTGGTACAATAAAATACAAAATAGCTCCCAAAGAACTTTACATGATAATAGGTCAGATTTAGAAGAATGAGCCATAGAGAGCATCAGAACCTTTCTCTCAGACCCAAACAAGTATTTGAACCTCTAAAAATATTTCCAAAAATTGTGATTGAGGCCTGTCAGAATGCTTGACCTAGCAGGATGGTTGTTTACACACACACACACACACACACACACACAAAAGCTCAAAAAGTAAAAAACAAAAACCACATCTCCTGTGTATCCTGCATTGGCAGGCAGACTGTTTCCCATCACCTGGAAAGCCCTAGGTCATGAAGATAGTTAGCAGCAAAGCTCAAACTTGAACCCAGGCCTCCTGACAACAAATCCACTACATCTGTATAGCCCTGGACCAACAGTTCCCTTCTCTACAGACTCAGTTCTCATCACTATACTATATAACTACTAATTCCTAGCCCTTCTGGGTCTAAATTCTTTGTGTTTTATAGAAGTTAAAAAAGAAGATGTTCAAAGTAACTGAAAAAATATATTATAAATGAAGATTTATATCCTATGTCTGATCAGTGAAAATCTTTTATTGAACTTTTATAATCTCATACACATCCCTTCTTAATTTTTGACACCACCAGCCAAATCTTGGTCCTCTAATTTCAATTTTATGTTGCCAAAACCTAGCTAGTTTTACTGCTAGACTAATTGTGTGATGTAGATGGTACCACACACAATACTTGTCTACTCAAGCACTTTTTATTATTTCCTCACATTTTCTAAATCTCATCTCTTCTGTTTGGTGTTCAGGTTCTCTCTGATTTATTCTCATCTCATTTATTTAATCTTACTTTCCAACTTGAGTGCCTTTACTTGTGAGACCAGTGTCTTTGCCAACCAAAGATGTCAAAGTTCAGTCCCACTTTCGTGTCTTCAGTCACACTGTTCCCTCACCTGGAATTATTTCCTGACATTCCACATATTTCAGCGCTATGTCTCCTGAAAGACTGCTCACTTTCTGCTATCACCTCAAAACCTCTTACTGCTTCAAAACTACTAATACCTCTTTGGCCAGCTTCTCCTCAAAAAGCCTCAAAATGCCCAGAGAACTCATGGTCTCCTCTTAAAGGTCTTAGTTATATTTAGTACAAAGTAGATATTTTTCCATTTACAACCACAGAGAATTGCTCACACCCACCTATGTTCAAAAGTAAAGAAAGATCTAGTTTGTATTCAGTGTGCTACTTGAACTCTTGGTACTGATACTTGAGACTCTTGATACTTGAACTCTCAGTAAAACAAACATTCAGTATATTACTAACTGTGCCCTCAAATTATTTTATATAAATCCTATTATCAATATTTTATATTGTTCTGGATGAACTACCTCAGCTTTCATTGAGAAATGTCTCCTCAAGCACAGATCTTAAAGGAAAACTAACCAAGTTGATTAACCAAATTTCTCATATATTGCTAGAATCTAATATACATATCTAATATAAAACATCACTTTAGTAAAAAATCACAAGACATATTGAGGCAATATAAAATTTATACATAAAATGTTAAAAAGTAGAGATTCTTAAGTTCTTTAAATTGCTACATTATGAGCAAGATGTAATATTCAAAATATTCTAATAGGTGAGTTATGAAATATACCTTACAGTTTCTGTAAAAACTTAACTTTATACTTCCCTGAAGACTTAGATCTGAGTTAACTTACTTGGGAAAAAAGAGTCAGCTGAATTTAATGAATATTCTTGCCTGAATAATTTTCTGCTGACTGTTGTAACCATGGGTCTTTTTAATTTTTTAAGTAGGGAGAAGATAATCATGCTACATGTGAAACAAACCAAGAAGACTGTAAATCTATTAAAAATGTATCTAATAGTTAAAATAATAAGAATACTAATTACTGTGATGTATGACAGTTGGAGGGAAGAAGGATATGGTCCTTCTGAAAAAAGCACTGGCTTTGGAAGTATAAGACCCAAGTTATAGGACAGATCCTAACAACATAATAGTAGAGTGAACATGTATGTGAACTTTTATGAATAATCAGTTTTCACATCTGCAAATTAATCCCTGTAAGTCCTTCCATCGTCTGACATGGTAAGAAGTTAAATGGATTACATGTAATAATGTATATACTATAAAGTACTATACAATTTTCAACAATTTTTCTTGCTTATTTATGATTATAAAAGTTTTTCAAATAAAATAAGAAATGCAAGCTTTATTTAAAAGTAAACATTTTCAAATTACTAATAATTTTTATCATACAGTTATAATTACTTTTCACTGTATGACTTTCTAGTTTTTGTTCTATGCATATATATATGTGTATATGTATATAAATCTTTTAAAATTTTGCATTATGCTATGCTTATTGCTTTAAAAGTTGGTTTCCTCATGTAAAAAATAGTACACAAATTTAAATCGTCTTTAGGTGTATGTGACAATGAAGATACATAAATGTGGGGGGAAAGAGTTTTCCACAATCAAAACCAGTGTTGGGAGACTTGGGTTAAGCAGAAAAAAAAAAAAAAAAAAAAGATACATCTGTATGTATGGCTGAGTCCCTTTGCAGTTCACTTGAAACTATCACAACATTGTTAATTGGCTATACCCCAATACAAAATTAAATGTTCAAAAAAAATGTACTTTCTATAAAACTCATTGGCATAAAATTATCCAAAATTTTCTTTCAAAAACCGTTTAGTAAATTTAAAAAGCAAAGATAAAAAGTGAGTAGTAAAGAGACAACTTGGCATTGAAAATCTCTCTGGGAACCCCTGAATGTATAACACAAAGGACCCTCAAGATTAGAGTCTCCCTGATTTTTCACTGAGGGCTACCCTGAACATCCTCTAATTGGGAGCCCTATATTTTCACAAACGAAGAAGCTTACACCTCAGACTTCACCCTGGAAGCAGATGGAGGAAGAGAATGTGGGTGTGAGCTGCGGTGCACTGACCAGATACCCTCTTCAGTCCAGAGGCATCATGTCCCGGCTGCTGGGGTTGTCACTGATGCTGCAGAGCTGCAGAGCTCCCTGCTCGCTTGGAATGCCTTTGGCTGGGAGGGTGGGAACTGCCTCAACCAGAGGCGGCTCCCAGCCTTTGACTCACTGATGCAGGTACCAAGGGTTGGCCTGTTGCCTCAAATGGGAACAAGTCTGAAGGGCCTTTCTCACTTTCCTATAAAGTATCACCACAGAGATTTCCCCATGAACCAACTTTTCCCCAATATACCCAATCTCAGCATCTGTTTGCAGAGCACCAATAACAATTCCTTCTCCAGGAGGGAGATGTGGGGGAAAAAAACCCTGAAAAAGACTGTTACAGAAAGGGAAAAATGAAGATTTATAGCAAGAAATAGAAAGTCAGGATCCAGGGCCACTTTAAATAAAATACCATTAGGAGACAGTACTTTGCCAGTTACTAAAGACTTTCACATATATTCTCATTTGTTCCTTACAATAGCCTGGTGAGATATGTTTTATTACCTCCATTTTATAATTTAAGCATCTGAGAAAAGTAGACTGAACAGTATGATTTATGGAGAAATAGTCCTACTGAATGATCCCTCTTTTAACCCATTGACTCTGAAACTCTAAGATTTATCAGATAGATACCTAAAGAAGAGTTAAAGAGATGTCTATTAATTTCTTTAAAGTAAATTGTGTTGCTTTCACCACAGTTTCTGAGATGTAGTTTGAATGGGAACTCGGAGGAGATGAAATGGTGGTGGAAGAGATAGGGATAAAGGTAATCTTAAAGGATAATCATCTCTTCCCCAATCCTCACACCTCATAAACTGGCACATCCTACATCTTCAATCTCAGCCTCTCACTACTCCCCATCTCATGGCTCATCCTTTAGCCAAGTTAAACTCTGTTCCTCAAGCAGATCCTATTCCTCCACTTTTTACACAGGACTTTGGTGTTGTCTGCCTGGACTGCATGTCATAGCCCTTTGTGCTTAGGAAACTTCTATTCATCCTTCAAGATACATTTTGAGTTCTCTGGAGTACTCACTTTTTCCTATATTGCCCAGATGCAGTTGATCTCTAATTTCACTACTCCATTTTCTTTCTTCTATGTCCCTGTTCCATGTTCATGCTCTGTTATGGCCCTGAAAGCATGGTCTTTTAATTATCTGTTTATATGTCTAATTCAACCATTAGACTCTGAGGGGGCAGAATTGCATCTAATTCATCTTTTGATTTCCCAGGGCTTTGTTCATTTTCTGGTAGGTCAGTTCAGTTCAGTTCATTTCAGTTGCTCAGTCATGTCTGACTCTTTGAAACCCCATGGACTGCAGCACGCCAGTCTTCCCTGTCCATCACCAACTCCTGGAGCTTACTCAAACTCATGTCCATTGAGTCGGTGATGCCATCCAACCATCTCATCCTCTGTCGTCCCCTTCTCCTCCCACCTTCAATCTTTCCAAGCATCAGGGTCTTTTCAAATAAGTCAGTTCCTTGCATCAAGTGGCCAAAGAATTGGAGTTTCAGTTTCAGCATCAGATCAGATCAGTCACTCAGTCATGTCCAACTCTTTGCAACCCCATGAATCGCAGCACGCCAGGCCTCCCTGTCCATCACCAACTCCCAGAGTTCACTCAGACTCACGTCCATCGAGTCAGTGATGCCATCCAGCCATCTCATCCTGGGTCGTCCCCTTCTCCTCTTGCCCCCAATCCCTCCCAGCATCAGAGTCTTTTCCAATGAGTCACCCTCCTCTTCGCAGGAGGTGGCCAAAGGACTGGAGTTTCAGCTTTAGCATCATTCCTTCCAAAGAAATCCCATGGCTGATCTCCTTCAGAATGGACCGGTTGGATCTTCTTGCAGTCCAAGGGACTCTCAAGAGTCTTCTTCAACACCACAATTCAAAAGCATCAATTCTTCAGCGCTCAGCCTTCTTCACAGTCCAACTCTCACATCCATACATGACCACAGAAAAAACCATAGTCTTGACTAGACGAACCTTTGTTGGCAAAGTAATGTCTCTGCTTTTGAATATGCTATCTAGGTTGGTCATAACTTTCCTTCCAAGGAGTAAGTGTCTTTTAATTTCATGGCTACAGTCACCACCTGCAGTGATTTTGGAGCCCAGAAAAATAAAGCCTGACACTGTTTCCACTGTTTCCCCATCTATTTCCCATGAAGTGATGGGACTGGATGCCATAAGTCCTTCCAATGAACACCCAGGACTGATCTCTTTTAGGATGGACTGGTTGTATCTCCTTGCAGTCCACGGGACTCTCAAGAGTCTTCCCCAACACTGAAGTTCAAAAGCATCAATTTTTCGGTGCTCAGCTTTCTTTATGGTCCAGCTGTCATATCCATACATGACCACTGGAAAAATCATAGCTTTAACTAGACAGACTTTTGTTGGCAAAGTAATGTCTCTGCTTTTTAATATGCTGTCTAGGTTGGTCATAGCTTTTCTTGCAAGGAGCAAGTGTCTTTTAATTTAATGGCTGCAGTCACCATCTGCAGTGATTTTGGAGCCCAAAAATATAAAGTCTGTTACTGTTTCCATTGTTTCCTCATCTATTTGCATGAACTGATGGGACCAGATGCCACAATCTTAGTTTTCTGAATGTTGAGTTTTAAGCCAAACTTTTTCACTCTCCTCTTTCACTTTCATCAAGAGGCTCTTTAGTTCTTCTTCTCTTTCTGCCATAAGGGTGGTGTCATCTGTGTATCTGAGGTTATTGATATATCTCCCAGCAATCTTAATTCCAGCTTGTGCTTCATCCAGCCCAGCATTTCTCATGATGTACTCTGCATATAAGTTAAATAACCAGGGTGACAATATACAGCCTTGATGTACTCCTTTCCCTATTTGGAACCAGTCTGTTGTTCCAAGTCCAGTTCTAACTGTTACTTCTTGACCTGCGTACAGATTTCTGAAGAGGCAGGTCTGGTGGTCTGGTATTCTCATCTATTTAAGACTTTTCCACAGTTTGTTGTGATCCACACAGTCAAAGGCTTTTGCATAGTCAATAAAGCAGAAATAGATGTTTTTCTGGAACTCTCTTGCTTTTTCAAGGATCCAAAGGATGTTGGCAATTTGATCTCTGATTCCTCTGCCTTTTCTAAATTCAACTTGAACATCTGGAAGTCCACAGTTCATGTACTGTTGAAACCTGTCTTGGAGAATTTTGAGCATTACTTTCCTAGCATGTGGGATGAGTGCAACTGTGGTAGTTTGAGCATTCTTTGGCATTACCTTTCTTTGGAATTGGAATGAAAACTGACCTTTTCTGGTCCTGTGGCCATTGCTGAGTTTTGCAAATTCGCTGGCATATAGAGTGCAGCACTTTCACAGCATCATCTTTTAGGATTTGAAATAGCTCAACTGGAATTCTGTGGGTCCTCAATAAATGTTTACAAACATATGAATGAATAGGGAATGGATGGGGTAAAAAGCCACAGAAGAGTTGCATGAAGGCAGTTTAAAGCATTAAAATGGGTTTTGAAATGTAAATATGAATGTTAGAGTAATTTAGAAATTTTTATCATGTGATTTATATTATCACATTTTACTTTATCAACTAAGAGTTTTGAAGTTGCATGCGGAAAACCGTAATGCATCTAAATTTCATAAAGTAGATAGGAGAAGGAAAGGAGGATATGGAATGCCAAGACAGATAACAGCTGAAGGTACTTTTGTCAACAGGACTACAGAAACTCCATCTTATATGTTGTTGTTGCTCAGTCACTCAGTCATGTGTGACTCTCTGTGACCCCATGGGCTGCAGCACTCCGGGCGTCCCTGTCCTTCACCAGCTTGTATACCCATAGCCCAACAATAGCAGTGGCTGGTTTATCAGAAATTACTTCATGTAAGAATGATTGTTTTTAGAAGTTTATCAAAAATTTGACTATTTATGATTACAAAAAGGTTAGAAAAATACAATACTAAAATCTACCTCAGAGGGAAAAAAATAGTTGTGCTCAAAGGAAAGAAAAACTAAATAGAACCTTTAGAAAAGATTTATAATGATTTCCTCTTGCATTAAAGGCAGAAGGAAAAAAATTACCATTAACTCTAAACACATAAAAGTATGCTTTTCATACCTTTGAAAGCATTTAAAGTGTTTTTATACTGCTAGATTCTATAGACAAAAAAATAGTTTAATGTATAAATGTATTGCAATTCCCTGAAATATTGAATTGCATATGCAGTGTTTTTCTAATCTGCAAATCAACTTGTCCAGAAAAATACCAGGGAAATTCAACAATTGATAGTTACAATTTTCTCCTGAATATTGTGTTAAGTGTTGCTTGGATAATACTTTATGAATATTTTAGTAATAAAATTATTACTTGTTCTTCATATTGAAAACATGAAAGTTAAGTAAAATATCCATTTACTGCTATCAATTAATGATTTCTAAGTAAAACAATTTGAAGTTCTAAAATTAAATTATAGAAGGAATGTGTTCAATAATTAAAGAAACATTTGAAAACTAACTATTAATCTGATTCTCTTGAGCATAGCACTAACTCATTTCTATAATCTAAGATTTGTCCCTTTGTTTTTAATCACAATTTGCCAAGTACAACTTAAGACTGCCATACAAGCCAATCCAAAACAAATTTTCTGCACAACACTGCATAATAATTGAGGCATGCCAAACAGTTATTGACCTTGGAAATGGTGAGTTGTATGAAATATGTACCTGTAACACTCAGTCTTTACTAGTGTTAGTAAAACCCATAAAACCCTAACCCTGGACCCCACTAAATCTGAGGAGCTGTGTATGAGTTTGCCCCAAAAATGCTATGGTTCTTAAGTTAAAAATCACAGTAACTCATGAAAATTGAAGATCATTAGTGAATCAAGTACTACTCTCTTGAGTGTGTAAAACACAATTTATGTCTTATTAGGACATTATTCTAAAATACAGTTGACCCTTGAACAACATGAGTTTGAACTACTTGGGCCCATGCAGATTGTCTTTAATAGTGAATACTACAGTGCTACACCATCCACAATTGGTTGAATCCAAGGATGGGGAACTGAATATACAGAGGGCTGACTATAAATTATACATGGATTCTAATTGCAGGAGGGTGGGTGCCCCTAACCACAGCACTGTTCAGTGTTCAAATGTAGCTCCAGAATTGCTTGAACAAGTTAATATTAAGCCATTTACATTTGAACTATGTAATCTTGTCAAGTCCATCTTATTTACTTCATGGAAATACTAAGGAACCTTATTACTTTTGTAGTATCTCAACATTTATGGTCAAATTGTAAATGTGGTCCTGAATCTGCTCCATTTGTTCTCCCCTCCACCCTTCACCAGACATGTCTTCCATCCTTCTCCACCTGTGTGCTCTTCCTGTGTGCTCAGGAAGCTGACCTCTATGCCTTGCCTTCTGGATTCTGCTTGGGTTTGGCCAGTGAGAAGCACCAACAGGCTATCGGAGGGTGGAAGGAAAGAGAGATGCGGGTATTTATTTCCCTGGTCCCCCCTCTGCTAAGAACCTATTAGCAGCAGCTACGTTTTTCTGTCTAAGCCCACAGCTCCTGCTGATCCCCTTGTCTTTCAGTTATAGTTCTCCTAGGATTTTGATAATCACTCCTCTTCACATGGATCCCTGTGGTGGTTAGCATTGCTGAGTTACCTTAATTCTGCCCACACGTTACAAACAGTCTGTTCATTAACTGCGCCTAATTACTAGAGTGGAGTGTGCCATTTATTTCCTGCCAGGACCCTAAGTGATGAAAGTAATAAAGAAGAACATGTATTATTTTAGAAAAAATAAATATTTTCTTCCCTGCTCTCTTCCTGCTAAGCTGATTTACCACTTTAGATACTATTAATTAGGGGAAAACAGTTCTTTTGAGAAGAAACTGTATTTCTCAAACATAGGGGACCATGAATTATCTTTCTATAGTACCCACCAAGCATCACAGTCCCTTGATTCCTAAAGATAAGTATAGTAATATGTATCTATTAAGCAATTAGCAAATGGTCAGTAGTTTTGAACATTGAAATCTAACCTAGGTAATTTCTATAAATGATTACTTTATGATCCCATCTGACAGTAATGTTACCTAGGACAAAATTAATCATTTGGCAAAAAAAAAAAAAAAATCATGTCAATCAAAGAAGAAAGAGTACAGAGTAGCTTCAAACTCAAAAACTTGTGAAATTTCCAGGACCACCTTTGGAAATTATCAGTGAAATTGAATAAAGCGGGTGGATAGGAAAGAGATCATAGTTTGTAATCAAATACAAGTCTAGTAACTGTATATATTTCCTAATGGACAGAATTTAGCTTTTACTTAAGGTGTGAAATAACTTTATACGTGTTTTTAAGAAAATTTCTTAAGAAGCAGGTGGATCTATTTAATTGTATAAAACAGAGGCTTATCTCCTGAATTTTCCTTATCATTACAAAATTACACATGGCCATCTTATAATATTTCAGAAATTACTATAGATAAATAGGGAGAAAAAATAATACATGAATATGACAAATAGGGTTATTTCATAGCAGATTCAAATAAACATTGAAATGTTTTTCTTATTCATCATTCTTATCAAGTAGGTTATAAAAAGTTATTTGCACAGCCTAAAAATAGAAAATTTGTAGAAACTGAATCTTGCAGAAATTTATTAAACTTTTCATTATGTAAATCGAAGAAGCAGAGCACCCACAGCTTTGACAAATGAAGATTAAGTACCCTATTTGTTTTGGTTAGTTCAGTCTCTTTCACAAGTCACAGTTCTACAAGTGAGAAGGGCCCCATTCCAGGTGGAAAGACAGACATTTTTAAGCCCAGAACAAGCCAATCTGCCCATCGAAACAACCTTGCCTCACAGAGGAGGATCAAAGAGACAAAGGGATCAGTAAATCTAGGCTATGAGGACTTGTGTTACTTCAGGCACATTTGAGGAAGTCAGGGACATAAATCTTCTGAGACTACAGAAATAGTTCATAACCTTCTCTATGCATAACTAGAAATTATATTTAATTACTTTATGATAAAATACTCAAGGCTCAGCACCTTAGAAATGTGATGCTCTAGTTTACAAGTATTGTGCCATGGAAAATAAATATAACAGAAAAAAAACTTCAGAATGACTAACAATGTTCATTTAGGAGTCACTAAAAAGTAGTTTTCCCTATCAAGTGAAATCTACCTCATCATACAAAAAATCAGTAATTTCTTACATAAAAAGCCATCATAGTTCTCAAAATCCTATAATATGAATTTTAAAGGTAGATAATTATATTACTAAAGTTTATGAATATTCATGTAGAGAAACATTTCAAATAGCAAATGGGAATAGCATTAATTCTAAAAGAAAGTTTGCTTAAAACCTTGTAATTACAATGTATTGTTCACTTTTTCTCAATCTATAATCCTGGAAAGCAAAGTTCTTGGTTGTTTTCTTTTAGAGGTTTAAGTCAATAAAATTGTTTTATGGTGACCTTTTAAAGTAATATTTATTTTTGATACAGTAATCTTTTTAAATTTAAAATACAGAAAAATATAAAGAAGGAAAAATCACTATAATAAGTCAAGTAAACACAGCCCCTCTTTACATTCCAGTACTGACTATGCCACTTGATTCCTGTCTTATTTTTTAACAACATATCATCGGTATTTTCTTGTGAGATGTATCATAATTTAGCTATTATAAGTAACATCTTAATTTGAATATGTTTTTAATTAAAGTTTTGACTTCATCTTGAGAATCTCCTTAGGAATGAGTTGTAATAATGACAGATTGATATAGATGGTGGTTAATGTTCTCAAAAGAAACACCCTTTGTTGCTTAAAAATATTTTTTTCTGTGGTTTTAGATGTTAAAATTCATAGAAAAAGAAAAGTATACTCAAAATACAGAACAGCCACCATAAGAACAAAGTTTACAGGGTAATTAGTAGCTAAAAATCACTTTTATTTAAAATTCACTTCTGTATTTTGTGTATTGGCTACCCTTCACAGTGGGCTACCCTGGTGGCTCAAATGGTAAAAATCTGCCTGCTATGCAGAAGACCTGGGTTCGATCTTTGGGTTGGGAAGATCCCCTGGAGGAGGGCATGGCAATCCACTCCCGTATTCTTGCCTGGAGAATCCCCACGGACAGAAGAGCTTGGTAGGCTACAGTCCATGGGGTTACAGAGTCAGACATAACTGGGTGATTAAGCACAGAGACCCTTGACAAAGAAAAACCACACTGGAAGGAGTTAAACAGGCAAGGAAGATTTTATTCAAGACTAATGCAATATGGATAAGAGGTTGCATTCAATGTCCCTGGACCAAAGTTAGGAGAGTTTTTAAGTGCTGGGGTGAGCTAGTGGAAAAGTACTGAAGGACATTGAGGTGAGGCGGTCAATAAGATTAGGCCATCTGTGTCTGCCAGTTGGTACTTATAGAAGTTAGGCTCCTACCTCCCATAGAGACTAAAATCTAGGGAACCATATTTTTTTTTAATAATTTCATTTTAGAGGAATGACACCAGGTCCTTGAGAAAGAGAGTCCTGAATTGTAGATTTCCATCTCAAGGAGGCGGAGAAAGAATTCACAATTACAAGTTTTCTAATATAAGTGCTCTAGGAAAAGGAAGGTCAGGAGCCTGGAGTCAGGAAGAAGTCTGTATAAAATTATGTCAAATTGAGGGGAAACTTAAGACCATCTTGGTCACTATCATCCATGATGACACTGCCCTATTGTACTGATGGCTGGTTTTATGGACATGAAAACCTAAGAAAAATTATCTATCTTAAGTAATATCACTTCCTATTAGTTTTTTCTTAATGACCACATAATAAGAAAGGATACTCAATAGCTGTTTCTGACTGAATCCTTCTAATGATGTATAAATGCACACAAGTACCAAGCACTCAACCCATTTTTCCTGGTGATCTCAAAAATCTTAGCTACATGGGATAAAATTCCCACAGACCATCACTAGCCTATGATGTGAATGAGAAATAAACCTTTAGTGCAGTAAGTTCTAAATATTTGTGGGGATTTCATTACTCAGTAATTACCTCTCCTAGCGCCCAACTAATTCAGCCTTGAAAAATCAGTAGGAATTCAAAAGGTGAACGAGAGAAGAATAAACCTGCTAAACTTCAAGGCAAACTTTCAAGTAAAATTTTCAACTACAAGGACCATAGTTTATCTCTAAATTTAATTCTTTAACCCAATAATATTCAAAATCTCAAACAAAATGCCTATTTTCAACAGGTGGTAACTAGCCATATTGTAGAGAGTAGATTGCTCTCATGGGCATACCATTCTAGTTAGTTGCTTTTCAGTCAGTAAGCTGTGTCCAACTCTTTGCAACCCCATGGACTGTAACATGCCAGGTTCCTCTGTACCCCACTATCTCCTGGAGTTTGCTCAGATTCATGTCCATTGAGTGGGTGATGCTATCGAATCATCTCATCCTCTGTCACCCACTTCTCCTACTGCCTTCAATCTTTCTCAGCATTAGGGTCTTTGTCAATGACCTAGCTCTTTGCATCAGGTGGCCAAATTGTTAGAGCTTCAGCTTCAGCATCAGTCCTTCCAATGAACAGTCAGGGCTGATTTCCTTTTGGATTGACTGGTTTTATCTCCTTGAAGAACAAGGGACTCTCAAAGAGTCTTCTTCAGCACACATTTGAAAAGCATCAATTCTAGTTTAAAGCATCAACCATTCTAATCAAAGAAACATAATAACTGTTGGACTGGGACTTCCTTGACAGTCAAGTGGTTAAGATTTCGTGCTCCCAATGCAGGAGACACAGGTTGGATCCCTGGTTGGGGAAGATCCCGCATGCTGTGGGCATGGCCAAAATAATAATAAGTTTTTAAAAATCCCCAAAAATATTGTATAGAGGAATAAATGTTGAGAAAGGGGAGATAACATTCAATTTATGTGTAGAGCCAGTATGTAAGTATATTACTTGAAATTCCTCTAATTATTTAAGGACTCATTTATGTGAGTAAATTAAAAAAAAAAATAGGCTGATTAGTGGCAATCAAAGAACAATCAAATTTTAATACTGCTTGAGTTTTCTATGAAAGTGTGGATAAATTCTCCTGAAGTTTTTTGAAAAAATTAGGAACTCTGTCCAAACATCTATTCCTGTAACAGACAATTCTCTCAGAAAATGCCCATCTAACCACACTTTACCAAATAACTCACCCTTTTCCCAAAATTTGACTTTAGCTCTACGTAAAATTTATGTAATTATCGGCAGAATTCAGCATTAGTAGAGTAAAAACACACTACAAAAAAATTGGGTAGTAGCGTACAGACCTAGCCTTTCAGAAAGCTATTCTTTTGTAAATCCCTTTAATGGTTTTTGATATCTTTTTCAAAGCCTACTTTGATTTATTATTACAACATGGCTTGTAAGAATTAAACCTTACCTTTTTTTTAAACTACAGTTTTTAATGATCTGGGAATGGTTATCTGAGATGTCCAAAACCATGGTAACCCCATGTGAAGTATTCATTATACCTCAAACTCAGGTACCCTCATCATCTTCTCCCCAAAAGCATTTATTTGGCTACATCCCCATTTTAAAAATGGCAATGCCAATATTCCTGTAATAATCATAGCTATATAAAAATGAAATAGTTACATGGATATAAAACTTAAGAGAACTCACACAAATGATTTTTAAAAGCAAAAATGGTATTATCATCCTTCTAGTTATCCTGCCTTTCAACCTCAGGTACTCTGCTATTACCTTCTATGGGAAGGCCAAACTCCAAGGCCTGCTCATTCTGTAGCCATTATGTCCTCTCCCCTGTGCAATCCATATTACTACCAGCGTTATCTCTGTTTTAAAAAAATACTAATTGAAAGCACAGTAAGATATAACTCTGCTGCTGTTCCTGCTGCTGCTAAGTCTCGTCAGTCGTGTCCGACTCTGTGCAATCCCATAGACGGCAGCCCACCAGGCTCCCCCGTCCCTGGGATTCTCCAGGGAAGAACACTGGAGTGGATTGCCATTTCCTTCTCCAATGCATGAAAGTGAAAAGTGAAAGTGAAGTCGCTCAGTCATGTCCGACTCTTAGTGACCCCATGGACTGCAGCCCACCAGGCTGCTCCGTCCATGGGATTTTCCAGGCAAGAGTATTGGAGTGGGGTGCCACTGCCTTCTCTGAAGATATAACTCTAGACTCCTAGAAAGACTAAAAATGAAAAAGATATACCAAGTATGTCAATGTTGTTGAGAAGCCAAAACTGTACAAAAGCTAGTGGGAGTGTAAATCGATGCAGTGTGCTTAGAAGTCAGTTTGTAGTGTGTGGGTTTTCCTAGCGGTTCAGATGCTAAAGAATCCACCTGTAATGCTTGAGACCTAGGTTTGATCCCTGGGTCAGGAAGATTCCCCTGGAGAAGGGAATGGCTATCCACTCCAGTATTCCTGCCTAGAGAGTTCCATGGACAGTGGGCTACAGTACATGGGGTTGCAGCGAGTCAGACACAACTGAGCAACTAACACACACACAGACTTGTAGTGTGTACTACAGCTCAGTTGGTGCACACCCAGCCAATTCACACCTAAGGATATTCTGTAAGTGGCAGGGAATGTGTTCACAATGTAACTTTTTTTGTTCTCTGAGAAAAGAATTAACAGTAGAAGTAGCAGTCTTAACTAGACTACCAAAAGGATATATGCATGTACTTTTTATTTCTTTAACATAGTCATGCCTGTAATACAATTAATAAAATATTATGGTTAGATTCAACTATAATAAACTGTATTAAATATGCAACAAATTATATACATTCAATTTAATGTAACAACAAGGGTATTAGCCAGTAACTGTCTTTTAGTGCCCTTCTGTACTTCCTGCTGGCTTTTTTCCGTTGTTCAGGCCATTATGACCACATTGCTTTTCGTTGGTGTTGGGTTTTTCTTTCCTACCTGCAATTCAACTATTTACCAGTTGTTTTGTACAGTTTCCTTTTACACCAACATAATTTATTTGTACATTATGGTACACTATAAAGTTAAAGTGGCTCTTTATTTTTGTTGGAAATTTTAAAAATAATTTCAAAAGTAATGCCATATTCAGACAAAAACTAATAAAGTAAATGTTATACTGTAAGCAAAACTTTTATTTCTATTTTGAATAGATTAAAAGCTTGCTTGTTTGCAAATAAGAATCAGTATTTGTCATCATTTTGATTGTTGTAGCTCTATTACTTTATTCATGTGACTATAAAAATTATTCTTATGAAAATCTTTTAGCATTTAGACTTAGCTCTAATCCTCATAAAATAAAGTGAAACAATATACAGAAGATTGCCACCCCAGAGGCAGATGTCTATCAATAATCTATTTGTCTTTTTTCATTTTTAACGTGAAGCACAAAGCACCTTTCATAGCTGGAATAATTTTCATTTTCACTGTCATAATATACTCATTAGTTCAAACTACTTGTATTGAGAGTCAGTTGAACCAGGGGGTGATGGAAAAGAACACAAGTTGAACAGTGTTACATGTTACATATCAATTCCCCTAATTGTGACAGGAAATCAAATAACATATGCTTTATTGTGGGGGGATAATCCAGGATAATTTTTTTTGTCAACACATCTACTTCAAAAAATGGATTTCAGTTATAGTGTTTTATCTGACTGCTTTTGTTTGCAATGAATCATTTTGAAAGTGTCATGACATTTTGCTCTGTCAGATAATCAATCTGTACTTTTCCTTAATACTCATTGCAACTCAATGATCATGTCATGGCTAATAAAGGATATTGTAACAAAAAGCATGGGCTATGGGAAGATTGTGTAACTGCATGTTGGAGCTCAGAGCCTGGTTCAGCAGGCTTCTCTCAGGCCACCTTTGTGCGCCTGGAATGGTGCTGAGGCTGCTGCTGAGTCGCTTCAGTCATGTCCGACTCTGTGCGACCCCATAGACGGCAGCCCATCAGGCTCTGCTGTCCCTGGGATTCTCCAGGCAAGAACCCTGGAGTGGGTTGCCATTTCCTTCTCCAATGCATGAAAGTGAAAAGTGAAAGTGAAGTCTCTCAGTCCTGTCCGACTCTTAGCGACCCCATGGACTGCAGCCTACCCATGGACAGAGTTGCCCTCAATGAAAGAGAAGAACCAATAGTTTCTGTTCTTTAAGAACTGACCACCTAGGTAAAGAATAATGATGAATTACAAAGCAATGAAATGTTCTCTAAGAATTACTTGCTGCAGGACCCCACAGCAAAGAGTGACTAGCCTGGGAGATCTGAGAACTCACTGGAAAATCTATGTGGTGATTCCTACCGGATTCTCAAGCTTCCTTGGGCTAGATCCTGAGAGAGGAATGAAGATTCCAGGCAGAAGAAAGACAGATTAGACCCCCAAAATGGACTCGCCAGGGAAGAAGAACGTTATCTTGTTCTAACACCAGGAATCCCACAAAAGACAAGACTCTCTCAGTTTGTAAATCAAATTATGGCCCCAGGGCACTCCAGTAATTCTTTGTTTATTTGGATTGGACAATTCTGAAGGAATTTATCTCATGCCAGAAAACTTAATGTATTATTAAAGCCATTAAGGCAAGGCGTTTAAGCCGAACAATTGCAAAGTGTGTCTGTCGATGCACTTTGAAAGCAGCTAAAGGGCCTTTTTCTCTGGGTTTAATAATCCAATTAAAGTCTACAGAGTTAGACCCTATGGAAGGAAAAAGTACTTTATTCTTTTTGTTGCAATTTTTTTTTTCTTTTGCTCCATACTGATATTTCAAGTCCAGTTATGTTGAAGGTAGTATGGTCTTAAGTCTCTTCAGCTGCTTGGCCTAAAAGTGAGATGAGGGTGAAAGAGTTGGGGTAGCGGCAGGAAGCTTTTTCCAGTATCATTTCATTATTTTTGTTTAGGATGGATTATTTCTTTTTAAAACAAAGTAGTATATTTTACTAAGAGTGAGTTGTCAGTAATCTTCCATGGTTTGGGTTCAGATTAGGATATCGTCGAATCCTTAGTGTATCATGGCTGATGACATCTCCCCCAGTGAGATTTCAGTGATGACTACAATATGTTTGGCATGTGACGTTGTATAGAATTAGTATAATAAAGGACCAGGTTATTTACCCAATATGGTATACTCAGAACACTTCTTTGTTGTTCTTAAATCTAAAGGTGTTTTTAAAAACAGAAATCAGAATGTTCATGATGATAAATTTTTAATACAGTTTTTAACATATGTTCACAAAGAAAATATCCCATTATCTAACACATTATCTCCTCTTCCTGGGAATCCTTATGTAGGAGATACATGTGGGGTTGCACAAGCCAGTACACCAGATACCACCCGTGGTACCATTTTCTTGACTGGAAGTGGAAACACTCTCACCTGCATCCCATAACCAGCCGCAACAATATCTCATATCACTGTGTCCCCTATTTTGTCTCACTGCTCTCCTTTCTGTCTCTCAAACACACTGAGTAATTCCTACCTCAGGACGCTAGTACTGCTGTTTTCCTCTACATAGAATAACCTAATAATCTTTCATTAGGGGTGTGTGTGTGTGTGTGTGTGTGTGTGCACGTGTGAGGCAGCTCCTCCTGGAACTTATTTGCCATATGGGGCAAAGTCAACAGCCCCAGGAAAGGTCTCAGCCAACAACCAGCATCAATTGCCAGATATGAGAGCAAGCCTCCAGATGATCGTGCTTCCCAGCCTTTGAGCCACTCTAGCTGATTCCAATTTGAGCAGAGCTAAACTATCTCTGCCAACCCATGCCCCAATTGTGAGCAAAATATATGCTGCAATCATATTGCTGCTGCTGCTGCTGCTGCTAAGTCACTGCAGTTGTGTCTGACTCTGTGCGACCCCATAGACAGCAGCCCACCAGGCTCCTCCATCCCTGGGATTCTCCAGGCAAGAACACTGGAGTGGGTTGCCATTTCCTTCTCCAATGCAGGAAAGTGAAAAGTGAAAGTGAAGTCACTCAGTTGTGCCCTACTCTTAGGGACCCCATGGACTGCAGCCTACCAGGCTCCTCCGTCCATGGGATTTTCCAGGCAAGAGTACTGGAGTGGGGTGCCATTGCCTTCTCTGCAATCATATTAGGCCACAAAATTTTGAAGGCATAGTAACTAGAACAGATTTTTGGTAACACACACTATATAGAATATATGTATACACACATATATATGTATGTACTACATACCACAATATGCAAGACACACACAGTTATGAGGACGTGTACATAAAATAATTATACTGCACAAGAAGTACTTGATTGTTTTCATGCTTTCATAAACAATGCTGTTTTTTTCCCATCAATATTCATATATTCACACATTTTCCCTCTCCAGAGTTCTGTATTTTTTCCTGTGGCTCTATGCTTCCATTTATGATCATTTCCTTTGCTTAAAGAATACCCTTTAGTGTTCTCTAGCTTGAGTTTGCTGGTGACAACTTTTGTCACTTTTTGTTGAAAATGTCTTAATTTTGCTTATTTTTTGAAGGATATTTCATTGAGTAGAGAATTCTAGATTGGAAATTATTTTCTCTTGGTATTTTGAAGAGACCATTCCGTTGTCAGTCTAATTATTGCTCTGTTGAAGATATTAGGTCTTTTTTCTCTAACTGGTTACAATATTGCCTCTTTGGTTTTTCAGCAGTTTGATTACATCATCTCGAAGTACAGTTGTCATTGTATTCATCCAGCTTAGGGCTGATTTCGGCTTTCTAAATGTACTTTGGAGAAGGCCATGGCACCCCACTCCAGTACTCTTGCCTGGAAAATCCCATGGACGGAGGAGCCTGGTAGGCTGCAGTCCATGGGGTCGCGAAGAGTCGGACACGACTGAGCGACTTCACTTTCACTTTTCACTTTCATGCATTGGAGAAGGAAATGGCAACCCACTCCAGTGTTCTTGCCTGGAGAATCCCAGGGACGGGGGAGCCTGGTGGGTGGCCGTCTATGGGGTCACACAGAGTCGGACACGACTGAAGTGACTTAGCAGCAGCAAATGTACTTTAAATATTTTTTAGAAGTTATCTGTTTGAGTGTAATTTTTGTCAAATCCTGTCCCTCTCTGCTCAATCTGGGACTAAAATTACATATGTTGAAATTTTCCACCATGTTTCATATAACATATGTATTCTATGTTTTCCATCCTTTCACCTTTCTGTGCTTCAGTCTGAATATTTCCTTCTTATTTATCTTCCAGTTAATCAGTTCTCTCTTCTGCTGTGAGTAATCTGATATTAAACCATTCTTTAAATTCTTAATTTCAGTTATTGCCTTTTCAGACAAAAATTTCTAGAAATTCTACCAATTATTTTTCTTATAATTTCTACTTCTCTATCAAAATACTTGTATTTTTAACTTATAAAACATATTAATCATATTACTGTAAATTCCAAGTTTGATAATATCATAATTTCAATATTTGAACCTTCTATAGGTATGAAGTGGAGAGTGAAAAAGTTGGCTTAAAGCTCAACTTTCAGAAAACGAAGATCATGGCATCCGGTCCCATCACTTCATGAGAAATAGATGGGGAAACAGTGGAAACAGTGTCAGACTTTATTTTTATGGGCTCCAAAATCACTGCAGATGGTGATTGCAGCCATGAAATTAAAAGATGCTTACTTCTTGGAAGGAAAGTTATGACCAACCTAGATAGCATATTGAAAAGCAGAGACATTACTTTGCCAACAAAGTTCATCTAGTCAAGGCTATGGTTTTTCCTGTGGTCATGTTATGGATGTGAGAGTTGGACTGTGAAGAAGACTGAGCACCGAAGAATTGATGCTTTTGAACTGTGGTGTTGGAGAAGACTCTTGAGAGTCCCTTGGACTGCAAGGAGACCCAACCAGTCCATTCTGAAGGAGATCAGCCATGGGATTTCTTTGGAAGGAATGATGCTGAAGCTCAAACTCCAGTACTTTGGCCACCTCATGCGAAGAATTGACTCATTGGAAAAGACTCTGATGCTGGGAGGGATTGAGGGCAGGAGGAGAAGGGGACGACAGAGGATGAGATGGCTGGATGGCATCACTGACTCGATGGATGTGAGTCTCAGTGAACTCTGGGAGCTGGTGATGGACAGGGAGGCCTGGCGTGCTGCGATTCATGGGGTCACAAGGAGTTGGACACGATTGAGTGACTGATCTGATCTGATCTGATACAAGGTATGTACAATACATATACAATACTATACAAGGACTTTTTTCTCTTGGCTTTCATTCAGTTCTTATCTTTCTATACATCTAGTTACTTTAGACTGAATGCTAAATATTGTGAAATTTCTGAATAATGTTATCTTTCATCAGAGAAGATATACAATTGTTGGGCACACAACTAGGCTAGTAAGAGATCACCATAATGTAATCAGGCATTGAGCTAATTTAAGACAGGGCCTCCATTATTTGGGGAGCTGTTTATTACAGCATACGCTTTCTACTAGGTATCAGCACTTTGGGGTTCCAACTAAAAACTTCCATCTAAGAGATGCTTAGCAGGGCCTCTCTACCTCAGAGAGGTCCAAACACTAGCAATACCCAGAAACTGCTAAAATCTCAGCTCAATTTATCCTCTAAGCCGCGGTTTTAACTTCAGTTTCTCAGCTGCCACTTATGAATTAGCAAATGCCTCAAGGGGAAAACCAATGCCAAGTACTGGACTCAGTTCTAGGTATTTCCTTATACATCTTCACTATCTTGCTATCTCTCTAATGCCATTAAATATACTGCTTTTACTTATTCCAGCTTTATAATTATTCCCAGTGGGAGGGGTGGTAGAAAACAAATTAATCTGTCACTACTGAAAATTGATCTCTAGGTGGTTTCTTTTTAAACATTAGATGACTGCAAAAATATTACTTTGTTCAGAGAGGACTTATTTCACCATGGATTAATGAAATCATTCCAATTCCCATTTCTTTATTTTCCTTCATATTATCTTTATTTCCTTTATAACATTTTTCACAATCTGAAATTGTCCTTTTATTCATTTACTTATTAATTATTTTTAAATGATATATTTTTCCCAACTAGAACACAAATTCCCTAATAACAGGAAAATGAGTTTATTACTATCTTCCAGTGCCCAGCACTGTGCCTAAAACACTGAATAAATATTATTTGAATGAGTAAATAAATGAATAAATTGCTCATAATCAGCCAGGAGATTCAAAAGTTGCTTTCTACAGAGTTAACTAAATAAAAACTAAAATGTCATAGGTAACAGACTTTTATTGATAGATGCAGTAAATGTTTTACCTATTTTTTTTTAATTAACTCAAAGAATAAAAAGGTTACTCAAACTGGAGTTGATAAAATTAAGAGAAATTATATCTGGATTACCTGGATTCTGTGACAAAATTCTGTTACATGGTCTATATCAACAATGTCAACCATGTAACATTTATATTTACTACTCTCCCAGATGGTACAAGAGGTAAAGAATCTGCTGCCAGTGCAGGACATACAAGAGATGCAGGTTCAATCCCTAGGTAGGGAAGATCCACTGGAGAGGGAAATGGCTACCCACTCCAGTATTCTTGCCTGGAGAATTCCTTAGACAGAGGAGCCTAGCAGGCTACAGTCCATGGGGTCATAAAGAGTCAGACACGACTGACCACGTACATGCCACACACAATTATTTACTTAGTAGCTATTACACTCTGTGCTAACAACATCCTTTCTCTGCAAACCATGAGAAGCCACGGGAGCATTTGAAAACCAGCACCCTACCACATTGCTTCTTAAATCACTAGGTATTGTGGCCACCATTATTCTCTCTCCAGCGTACTCTGCAATTAAAACTACTAACACAATTGCAAAATAATTTTCTTCTTCAACATTTCTTTTCTGCATCTTCCTACTTCATAGCTCTGAAAGTGTTTTTTAGGGGATCCACTTTTAAAATTTCTTTTGAAAAATCTCTCTTACTCTCAGAGCTGTTGTGTGTGTGAGCATACATATGCATGTATGTATGTGAGGAGTGAGGAGAGAGATAGAGGGAACAAAATGGCAAGGACTCTGAAATATACTGTTAATGAATTCACTCTAAATAAGCTGGATATTCAATTTTCCTGAATCTCTGAACCATACTCAAGAGGACAAGGACATTTAAATCAAAGTTTGTTTTTACCTCTTGTAATATTCAGGGAGAAAAATGTCTTGTAGCTAACCTGAAACCTTGTGTGAAAAACATGAAGAGCCAGTTCTTGGAGTCTGCTTGCAAGATCTACATCAGGGTAGGTTGTGATAGCTGTGACAAGGCACTGTGAGTTTGTGCCAGCTCAGTACCTCAGTGGACCTCTTCTTCATACCAGAGAGAAGGTGAGCTTTAGACTTACCACAGCCACAATAATTCTTTCTAGGTACTAACCAGAGATAGGCCTTCCAGAATGAGGGTGTTTTACCTACTTTTCTGGAAGACTTAGTTCTTTTCTATTCCATCTGGATGAATAATAAAAAGGAAAGATGCTGGAACCAACCTAACATATACTGATTACTATAGGAAGACTGATGGAGGAAGTAAAAGACAAAAAACAACTCACCCTTCATTCCTACTGTTTTAGTCACAAAATTCAGCTTCAAGCCTATTAAAGGTAAAGCTTGAGCCAGTGCTTGAACATAGGCCAGAAATCAAAATTTTAGAGTACAGGTCATCAACTGGTAGCCTGTGGACTGAATTGATTCACATGTATGTTGTTTTTGGCTGGCGAAGTATTCTTAAAAAATCGAATGTAATACCTAAAGGATTGGAAACGTGTCCTTCACTCTGCCAAATCTCCCATACTGCCTAGTATTTTATACCAAGCATGAGTCACTCAATCATGATGCATGCCTGGCCTCTATAGGCATTTCAGATTGCAATTTCAATTTTAGAATGTATATATTCAGGTTTCTAAAATAAATGAAATTATCTTTTAAAAATGAAATGTACTAATTAGTTATAGATATTGAATAATGTTGATTATAATTTTTATTCCAAAGGAAATATTTAATATATTCAATCACTTAGATGCAGGAAGAGGTGAAATGCACAATCTAGAATTAAAAGATGGAATATGGGTTCAATTTTGTTTTATTTTGTTGGATTGCCTAAAGTCTCCCCAAATCATAAAAGTGATATATCATTATAATTTTCACTCTAATTTGGTTTTATAATTTATCTGTACAATAGGAATAACAAATAAGCATAAGATCTCAGTGGCATATAATAAGAAACATATGTGCTCAAAAGTCTATGGGTTGGCTAACTGATTTTGCTGATTTCAGTTGGGCCCAGTGGGATTCAACCATGTGTCTGTTGGCAGGTCAAATGGAAACAGGCTGGTCTAAAATAATCTTAGTTAAGACAACCAGTCTCTCACATGCCAGCAGATTAACCTCTGGTAGCAGAGTCCCCAAAGACAGAAGAGAACAGCAGAAGCCTTCTTGAGGTCTAGGTTTAAGAGCTAAATATTATCATATCATGAAATTGGCCAGAGTAAGCCACATGGCCAGCCCAGATACAGGGGGTGGAAAAATAGACCCCATCTTTCAATGTAAAGTCATATCGCAAAAGGCACATTAGGGAGGAGTGGAAAACTAAGGCCATTTAAAAAAAATCAATCTACCAAGGTAGTACTTTCTGTATCTCTTTTTTCAATATACCATAAGATCCTTAAAAATATATAATGCCCTCAACCCATTTCTTGGGAAAATTTTCACATTTAATAGCACAAGATTTTAATGTTGCCATGGAGTCAAGAATTCCTGTTTTAAGAATATGTTTGAGATTTATAACTTCAAACCTCACATAAAAACTAAAGAGGTTAAAAAACAACAAAATAATTTAGTGGCAAAAATAAGTATTTCCTCAGCTACCATTCTGATTTTCTTTAAACCTTGCTGGTTGTGTGTGTGGATGTTTGTGTATGTGTATGTATGTGTATGTGTGTATGTGTGCTTGTGTGTGTGTGTGTGTAGGTTATCTTCCATATGGAATATAGTAATAATTCCTAAAAATTCTGCTTCCAATCTGGAAACCCCTCCAATACATCTTGCTCACAGCTGCCAAAATGACCCTTAAAATGATATCTGATTACACAACTCCACTTCAAACCCTTCAATGATTCTTATTCCCTCAGGATAAAGTCCCAAACCTTGGTTCAACATCATACGTGAGCTCACACCTCACATCACCCAGAACCATCTGATTTCTTCCCATATCTAATCTCATTTCTCGCCACCTCCACACACTTCTGTTTCAACTGCACCTCAACATTCTAACGTGCTTTTTGTATCAAATCTTTGAGCCTTTGTGATGTTATTCTCAGTTGCTGCCTATGAATGTTTTTTTACTTTAAACTTTTTTTGTATTAGGGTATAGCTGATTGGACTTCCTGGTGGCTCAGTGATAACAAATCCACTTGCAAAGCAGGATATGTACGTAGATGCAGGTTGAGTCTCTGAATCGGGAATATTCCCTGGAGAAGAAAGTGGCAATCTACTCCAGTATTCTTGCCTGGGAAATCCACGGACAGAGGAGCCTGGTGGGCTGCAGTCCCTGGGGTCACAAAGAGTCAGACATGACTGAGCAACTGGACGTGCATAGCCAATTAACAATGTTGTGATAGTTTCAGGTGGACAGTGAAGGGACTCAGTCATACATATACATGTATCCATTCTCCCCTAAACTCCCCTCCCATCCAGGTTGCCACATAGCATTGAGAAGAATTCCATGTACCTTACAGTAGGTCTTTGCTGGTCACTTTAAATATAGCAGTGTATACATGCTACCTATGAAATTGGTGAAAACTTTAAAAATGGCTAAGATGCAGGGAAATAGATATTTTACGCCTGTGGATAAAAGTCTAAATTATTGCCAGCTTTTTGGAAAACAATTTGGCAATATCCAAATCTTTATTTTAAAATATATTTCTGTTTTAGAGGGAAGAGCACATTAAACTTTGATCTTCCTCCTTCAATTTCTATTCTAAACCTATTAGAATAAGAATGAGAACAGTAAAGTGAAATTCAACTGAAATTTACTGGTAAGAAACATTGTTAAATAAATGAGATCCTAAGTATTATAATTAATAAGTTTCATACAGCCATAAAGCCCAGAAATACACATTTTTAACTGCTGAAAATGTCTTACTCCTAAAAGGGAAGGAGATTTTTTTCAGTATCTCTCCCAAGTATCAGAACATATATTAAAAGAAAGCTAAAACCTTATAACCTATATGAGCAAGAAATGACCTTAAAAAGCCAAGCTATTACTAGAAATGGCCTTCGAGCCATCCTGTGCCTCCCTGGGCTCTCATTAAAGTTTTTTTTGTTTTTTTTTTTATAAGATCCACAGTGAAGGTCAGTCTGCTGTACTGAGTAAATGGAATGTGAATGCCCCTTCCCATTTGGTTGTGAGAGGGACTTGGACCAATCCCCAAAATGAAACAAGTTCAAAGTTTTCGAGAGTGGAAATAATGTTGCTAGCATCTTAGTGAGGTTTGCAGTTTGCTGCTGAGTCCCTTCTGATGAGTCAGGTGGAAAGCCTGAGCTGGAAAAGGTTGAGTGATAGGCAGATGATGGACTAATATGACCAGAGTATTCACAGAGATGGTGAGACATCTTCTGACCCTCTGGCTCGGTAACTACAAATCTGTGTGTCATCAGATAAATGGAGAGAGAAGGAGCCTTTTGAAACTGACCTCACATAACCCCATTCACCCCCACTCTACGACGTAAACTATTCAACCAATCCTTAAAACTTGTCTCTTCAATGAGAACTTTGGATGACAAACTAATAAAAAAAAAAAAAAACTATTTTAAAGCAAGGTTTATGGAATGTACACACTCCAAAGTTTGTTCAGATCTAATAGAAGCAAATTGTAAACCTACAGTTGACATTGATATTTTTTCTATACTTACATGGTTTACACAGCACTTTTCATAAATATAAACAATTTGCTTCAGCATATAGTCTCTGAAGTATGGGCATTTGAGGAAGGCACTTACTGATAAATAATTCATTTTTTTTTCCTATTAGCCAGTGTGTTCTATAGAACCAAAAAATAGATCTTAATAGCTTAGGAACCAAATGTAGGGAGATATTTCTTAAACTAGAACCTAACTTAAGATACGCCCATACAAGAAGCCATATACTAATTTTATGGCAAAGCATTAGTAGTGGTATTATAAAGAGATATCAAAAGAGGAGAAAAAAAACTTCTTTCTACTCTCAGAGGAAAATTGATCAGGATATATAGACACAAGCCTATAACAGGATTAATGTTCAAAATCACTAAATGGTGTTTGGGAGGAAAAAAAACCTAAAACTATTTCTTTTATAGATATTCTATTACCATTTCTGTTTTTCAGATCAAATAGATTTTCCATTACCAATGCAATTTGAATCCAATTCAGCCACTCAGTCATGTCCGACTCTTTGTGACCCCATGGACTGCAGCACACCAGCCTTCCCTGTCCATCAATATATTCTGAAGCTTACTCAAATTCATGTTCATCGAGTCAGTGATGCCATCCAACTGTCTCATCCTTTGTCATTCCCTTCTCCTCCTGCCTTCAATCTTTCCCAGCATCGGGATCTTTTCCAAAGACTCAGTTCTTTGCATCAGGTGGCCAAATTACTGGAGTTTCAGCTTCAGCATCAATTCTTCCAATGAGTATTCAGGACGGATTTACTTTATGATGGACTGGTTGGATCTCCTTGCAGTCCAAGGGACTCTCATTAGTCTTCTCCAACACCACAGTTCAAAAGCATCAATTCTTCGACACTCAGCTTTCTTTATAGTCCAACTCTCACATCCATATATGACTACTAGAAAAGTCATAGCTTTGGCTAGATGGACCTTTGTTGACAAAGTAATGTCTCTGTTTTCAATATGCTGTCTAGGTTGGTCACAACTTTTCTACCAAGAGCAAGCATCTTTTAATTTCGTAGATCCAGTCACCACCTGCAGTGATTTTGGAGCACCCAAAAATAAAGTCTCTCACTGTTTCCATTGTTTCCCCATCTATTTGCCATGAAGTGATGGGACCACATGCCATGATCTTAGTTTTCTGAATGTTGAGTTATCAGCTAACTTTTTCACTCTCCTCTTTCACATTCATCAAGAGGCTCTTCAGTTCTTCACTTTCTGCCATAAGGGTGGTGTCATCTGCATATCTGAGGTTATTGATATTTCTCCCGGCAATCTTGACTCCAGCTTGTGCTTCATCCAGGCCAGCATTTCTCATGATGTACTCTGCATATAAATTAAATAACCAGGATGACAATATACAGCCTTGATGTAATCCTTTCCTGATTTGGAACCAGTCTGTTGTTTCATGTCTGGTTCTAACAGTTGCTTCTTGACCTGCATACAGATTTCTCAGGAGGCAGGCTAGGTACTCTGGTATTCCTATCTCTTTAAGAATTTTCCAGTTTGTTGTAATCCACACAGTCAAGGCTTTGGCATAGTCAATAAAGCAGAATTATCCTAAAAGATGATGCTGTGAAAGTGCTATACTCAATATGTCAGCAAATTTGGAAAATCAGCAGTGGCCACAGGACTGGAAAAGGTCAGTTTTCATTCCAATCCCAAAGAAAGGCAATGCCAAAGAATGCTCAAACTACCACACAATTGCACTCATCTCACACACTAGTAAACTAATGCTCAAAATACTCCAAGCCAGGCTTCAGCAATATGTGAACCGTGAACTTCCAGATGTTCAAGCTGGATTTAGAAAAGGCAGAGGAACCAGAGATCAAATTGTCAATATCTGCTGGATCATCAAAAAAGCAAGAGAGTTCCAGAAAAACATCTACTTCTGGTTATTGACTATGCCAAAGCCTTTGACTGTGTGGATCACAATAAACTGTGGAAAATTCTGAAAGAGATGGGAATACCAGACCACCTGACCTGCCTCTTGAGAAATTTGTATGCAGGTCAGGAAGCAACAGTTAGGACTGGACATGGAACAAAAGACTGGTTCCAAATAGGAAAAGGAGTACGTCAAGGCTGTATATTGTCATCTGGATTGCTGGGAGAAATATCAATAATCTCAGAGATGCAGATGACACCACCCTTATGGCAGAAAGTGAAGAGGAACTAAAGAGCTTCTTGATGAAAGTGAAAGAGGAGAGTGAAAAAGTTGGCTTAAAGCTCAACATTCAGAAAACTAAGATCATGGCATCTGGTCCCATCATTTCATGGCAAATAGATGAGGAAACAGTGGAAACAGTGGCTGACTTTAGTTTGTTGGGCTCCAAAATCACTGCAGATAGTGATTGCAGCCATGAAATTAAAAGACGCTTACTCCTTGGAAGGAAAGTTATGACCAACCTAGACAGCATATTAAAAAGCAAAGATATTACTTTGACAACAAAGGTCTGTCTAGTCAAGGCTATGGTTTTTCCAGTGGTCATGTATGGATGTGAGAGTTGGACTGTGAAGAAAGCCGAGTGCCGAAGAATTGATGCTTTTGAACTGTTGGTGTTGGAAAAGACTCTTGAGAGTCCCTTGGACTTCAAGGAGATCCAACCAGTCCATCCTAAAGGATATCAGTCCTGGGTGTTCATTGGAAGGACTGATGTTGAAGCTGAAACTCGAATACTTTGGCCACCTGATGCAAAGAGCTGACTTATTTGAAAAGACCCTGATGCTGGGAAAGATTGAGGGCAGGAGGAGAAGGGGATGACAGAGGATGACATGGTTGGATGGCATCACTGACTCAATGGACATGAGTTTGGGTAACCTCTGGGAGTTGGTGATGGACAGGGAGGCCTGGCGTGCTGCGATTCATGGGGTCACAAAGAGTCAGACACGACTGAGCGACTGAACTGAACTGACTGAACTGAGATGTTTTTCTGGAAGTCTTGATTTTTCTATCATCCATCAGATGTTGGCAATTTGATCTCTGGTTCTTCTTCCTTTTCTAAATCCAGCTGGAACATCTGGAAGTTCTCAGTTCACATACTGGTAAAGCTTGGCTTGGCGAATTTTGAGCATTACTTTGCTAGCATGTGGGATGAGTGCAATTGTGTGGTAGTTTGAACATTCTTTGGCATTGCCTTTCTTTGGGATTGGAATGAAAACTGACCTTTTCCAGTCCTGTGACTACTGATGAGTTTTCCAAAGTTGGTGGCATATTGAGTGCAGCACTTTCACAGCATCATCTTTTAGTATTGGAAATAGTTCTACTGGAATTCTATCACCTCTGCTAGCTTTGTTTGTAGTGATGCTACCTAAGGTCCACTTGACTTCACATTCCAGGATGCCTGGCTCTAGGTGAGTGATCACACCATCGTGGTTATCTGGGTCATGAAAATCTTTTTTGTATAGTTCTTCTATGTATTCTTGGCACCTCTTCTTAATATCTTCTGCTTCTGTTAGGTCCATTACATTTCTGTCCTTTATGTGCCCATCTATGCATGAAATATTCCCTTGGTATTTCTAATTTTCTTGAAGAGATCTCAAGTCTCCCTATTCTATTGTTTTCCTCTATTTCTTTGCATTGATCACTGAGAAAGGCTTTCTTATCTCTCCTTGCTATTTTTTGGAACTCTGCATTCAAATGGGTATATCTTTCCTTTTCTCTTTTGCCTTTTGCTTCTCTTTTCACAGCTATTTGTAAGGCCTCTTCAGACAACCATTTTGCCTTTTTGCATTTCTCTTTCTTGGGGATGATCTTAATCACTGCCTCCGTACAATGTCATGAACCTCCATCCATAGTTCTTCAGGCACTCTGTCCATCAGATCTAATCCATTGAATCTGTTTGTCACTTCCTCTGTATAGCATAAGGGATTTGATTTAGGTCATACATGAATGGTCTATTGGTTTTCCCTACTTTCTTCAATTTAATTCTGAATTTGGCAATAAGGAGTTCATGATCTGAGCCACAGTCAGCTCCCAGTCTTGTTTTTGCTGACTATATATAGCTTCTCCATCTGGTGGAGTAGAAGGACGTGTGCTCATCTTCCCCTGTAAGAACTCCTAAATTACAACTCGCTGCTGAACAACCATTGACAGGAGAATGTTGGATCTCACCAAAAAAAGATACCCCACATCCAAGAGCAAAGGAGAAGCCCCAGCAAAATGGTAGAAGGGGTGAAATCATGTTTAGAATCAAATCACATACCTGCCAGAGATGCTCAGTGGGCTCAAACAGTGCAATTTAGGAGTCATTTAATTGTTTAACCTGGAATATAATCTATTATGTATTTAACTGGAGTTGGAAACAACCATCCCCAAGCTGTAACAATACTCCAAAAGAGCTGGTCAATGAAGATGGAGCTCAGCTCACTAAATCTGCCTGCAGGACTGTTTTTTCCATTTCTGAGTTAGGGTTATATCTTAATCTCCTGTAAGAAAAACACATCATTTAAAAATTAAAGAGGAAAAAAGCTAGAAAAATAATTTTTCCTTCATGTGATAAGTTTGCTGTTTTCAATATTTTAATACAAAGGGACTCTCCTATTACCCAGTAGGGAAGAAGAATTCTACGATGATCCCCAAGACTCCCTTTGAGGGCACAGGACCTGCAAACTTGATAGGATATCACACCTATAACTACGTTGGGTTATATTGAAAAGGTGAAAGGATTTTGCACAAGTAATTAGGGTCCCTAATCAGGTTAAATTCATTAAAAGGGAGATTATCCTAGGTGAGGTTCACCTAATCCAACATACCTGTTATTTTAAAAAAGAGAGTCTAGAGATCTGAGACAGGAGAAGTCAAGAGAATTCTCCTTCTGGCCTTGGAGAAACAAATAGTCATATATGAATTGCATTTGAACGTACAGTCTGGGCACGGAGCTCTTCAGTCCTATGGCTGCAAGTCATTGCATTCTGCCAGCAACCTGAATGAGCTTGGAAGAGGACTCCAAAACATAGATGAGATTACAGGCCCAGCTGATATTTTGATTTTAATTGAGTGAGACCCTAAACAGAGCCAATTCATACCTTGACTCCTAACTTACAGAAACTGTAAAATAATAATGAATATTGTCTTAAGCTATTAAATATGTAATTCATTGTACAGCAATGAAAACTAATACACCCAGTAAGTTGTTGGTTGAGTTCTAAGGTATATTCTTGAGTGGAAATGACATTAGAAGTCTAAATTTTCATCCAATTAGTTATGTAAGTAATTTCCTGGTTAGATAAATTACTTTCCTGATTACAGAAATTAACTTCTTTTCTCCTTGACTATCTCCTTTATAATACATGGAAGAACTACGTGTAGCTTTAAGGAACAGTTCCCATAGTCCATCCATTTCCTTCGCTTATACAAGTGGCTGGAATCAACATGAGCAGAGAGGAGTATGATAGCACAAACCGGTCCACTTTCCAATACACAGGACTACATGGTGCTTAGCTAGAGTTAACTGGTCCAAAAGTAGGTTTGAGATTTAAATATCCAGTTTTGCTTATTAAGATGTATATCACTGACTGGGATTGAAATAATGGATGTGGACACATTTTAGACAGCCAATTCTAAATAGAAAGTAATTTACAAATTCATGTAACTTTGTGATGGGAGTCTGAAGATCTAGGTGTACAGTCTATCTCTACCACTAACTCATTGTGTCATCTTAGGCAAGGCCTGAATCTCTATACATAATTTTTACAGTATATTATTAGAAAAAAATATTTAAAGCTCTTTTAGTGCAAATATTCTAAGATTGTGTTAGTTCATAACTACATGTTTCAGTAGGTCTGAGCCTGCACTAGTTCAGATGACTGTTTTGGTCTACCCACTAGAAATACTGGTTTTACCTTTCTTTTCTCTAAATGAAGAGTTTCCCTCATAGCTCAGTCAGTAAAGAATCTGCCTGCAATACAGGAGACCTGGGTTCAATTCCTGGGTCAGGAAGATCCCCTGGAGAAGGAAATGGCAACCCACTCCAGTATTCTTGCCTGGAGAATCCCATGGACAGAGGAGCCTGGTGTGCTACAGTCCATGGGGTAGCAAGAGTTGGACACGACTAAGTGACTAAACCACCAAATGAAGAGTAGCACTGATGAAAACAACCCATAGCAGTGCCATTATAACCTCTTTGGCATCCACCCAACTAGCGCCTGAGGAAGAAAATATGAGTGGCTAAGGAGGAGAGGAATATAAAGGCACCAACAGGAGATTAAATAGGGATAAGAAAGCAAAGGCTACAGAGACAAGAATTATACATGTAAAGGTAATGACTAAAAACTTCCACAAGCTCATTTCCTTCCAGAGAAGGAATTCCAGAGATGAAATTATTCAAGAGACCCATATAGAGAGGACTTTATGTAGATTCCAATATCTAAGAAACCTATGAACAGGCCTCTAGCTTACCTACAACATAATTTAGGACATCCCTATAAAAAATATAGGATATACAGAATTTTAAAGGAACCTCAGATTTCTTACAAGATTCTCCCCTTATTAGAGAAAAATTAGTCTCTAAGAGACACCCTAAAATGATAATATCACTAAGATCCTAGAAGACAGTCAATGTTTAATAACTTTTTTGCATTATCTAGAACATAACTGCATAAAAATGCTTTTTAAAGTCCTACTGCAGATGATGTGCTATTTAATAAGATCTTTAAATAATACCACCAAGGAAAGAACAATTCAAACATCTGTCCCTTTGAAACATGAGTGAGCACATCTTCACAAGTCTTAAAATAAGTTGACCGAGAATGCCTTGGGCAATATAGGATAACTATGCTGTCCTCTAAAGAAATCTAACTCCTATTTCCAGTTTTTTAAGGAGTTTACACACTGTTCTCCATAGCACTGCCATACGACCCAGCAATCCCACTGCTGGGCATACACACCTAGGAAACCATAATTGAAACAGACACGTGTACCCCAATGTTCATCACAGCACTGTTTACAATAGCCAGGATATGGAAGCAACCTAGATGCCCATTGGCAGACAAATGGATAAGAAAGCTGTGGTACATATGCACAGCGGAATATTACTCAGCCATTAAAAAATGCATTTGAATCAGTTCTAATGAGATGGATGAAACTGGAGCCTATTATGCAGAGTGAAGTAAGTCAGAAAGAGAAACACCAATACAGTATACTAACACATATATATGGAATTTAGAAATATGCTAATGATGACCCTATAAGCGAGACAATAAGAGATATAGATGTAAAGAACAGTCTTTTGGACTCTGTGGGAGAAGGCAAGGGTGGGATAATTTGAGAGGGTTGCGTTTAAACATGTGTATTATCATATGTGAAGCAGATCGCTGGTCCAGGTTTGATGCATGAGACAGGGTGCTCAGGGCTGGTACACTGGAATGACCCTGGGGAATGGGATGGGGAGGAAGATAGGAGGGGGGTTCTGGATGGGGAACACATGAGCGCCCATGGCTGATTCATGTTGATGTATGGCAAAAACCACCACAATATTGTAAAGTAATTAGTCTCCAATTAAAATAAATAAATTAATTTAAATTTAAAAATTAAATTAAAAAGAAAAGAAATATAATTCCTAAGATCCCTGATACCTCAGAGTGTGTCAATCAAAAGCAAACTACCTGGAATTTTCAACAGCATCAATTTTAAATGATCTGATAACTAAAAGGGAAATAAACATATTCTTATTAACAAGTATTTCAATATAAAGTCCATGGAAGATATAATTCATACCATCTATGTCTGTAGGGTTCTTGAACAGAGAAAGGGGGGGGTGGTGTTGTCTAAATCATAGATACTAACAATATTGTTTGTTAAGAACTAAAACAAGAATTTTGAACTTCATAGTACCAATAAAATTTACAGTTCAATAGAGAGAAAGCTGTTATTTCCCCCAGATTTCAGCCTAGCTTTCTATAGTAGATAAAAGTAAATGCTATATTGAGAAACTCTTTTGTGGAAGAAGGTGCTAAATCTCCAATTACATCTCAAAAAGAAAAAAAAAGTCAGTAGTTACTCATCATAAAAAATGACATATATTTTGAGATCAAGAATCAGCCACCTGCCTGGGACATAGAGTGAGAGAAAGATTTTTAAAAATCTATCTTAGAGTCTGTGATATCATAAGTTTGATAAGAAAAATGACAGAGAAGATTAATACATAGCATAGCTGCACGGTCAGAGCTAAAATTAATGGCCTTCTGAGTTCTTTTCCGAATCTCTCATGAGTGTCCAAAATAGTCCTTTTGAAATCTACAAAGTTTCACATTGCATTCTAGGGTCATGAGGCAAAAAATCAATTATGAGACAGTTTTGCAAGCCATTTTTAATTTTATACAGTAAAAATCACAAGTATGTATGTACACAGATATATGTGTACATGCATATGTGTATGTAAACATAAATTTTTTTTTTTACAAAATTCTTACCTTTCATACCCTACTCTTTTAATCCTCATGGCCTTAAGCTTTGACTATCGTGACAATTCATAATTTGGAGTTCTATCTGTGAAATATTTCCTTCTCAGATATAGACAACAAAATCCAAATGACAAAGAAAGACAAACTGCAGGCAAGCTAGAGGATAGAAAAACTATTTTGAAAGCAAAATTTAAAGAGACCTACAGATACCAAAAAGGGAAAGAAAAATGATTATTATAAACATTGGGCAGGTGTAAAAAGATGATATGTGCTCATAAAGAGTCTGTATTCTGAGAAAAATGCAGAGGAATTTTGAGGAGTGAATGGCAAAGATTAGCTATTTCTGATATACACTTTCTTGCCAGTTAGATAGCCATCTTTAAATGAATAGAATAATTAATGAGTCACAGCACATTAAAAATTGAAAGTTTAAAAATTTTAAAAAGTTGAAGCTTATTTTAAGTCCAAAGAAATAGTTTTCTGATTTATCACAGAGTCCACTTTATCCCTACACAAGGGTAGGCATACTTGTGTTGGAAAAAAGTGCAAAATAAGCATGTTTGTTCTTTTGATACTCAAATAAATACTGCATTTATTTACTGCAGTGACTTGGAAAAAATGGAAAATTCTACTTCAGAAAAATTCAGTGGGAAGGATAAGGTTAGGAGTAAAGTGTATAGCATGGGCTTCCCAGGTAGGGCAGTGGTAAAGAATATGCCTGACAATGCAGGAGATGCCAGAGCCACAGGTTCAATCCCTGGGTCATTCACATAGACCCAGGTGCCCATCCCCAAGGTGAATGAGGCAGAGAAGACCTCTGGGTTTGGTTGTAGCTTCATCATAACCAGCCATGAGATTACTAGGTCCTTACCTGTGCCTGTCAGCAGACATCATCTACCTCATTCCCACAGGCTAGTTCTTGTCTGCCTTTTAAACTGGGGTGTGATGAGGTAAAGGCACTTCCCCAAGGTCTCACAAGATCTCAAGTGGCAGAGTGAAGACCTGTAAGGATATTTGGCCTGAACCACCATGCCCCCAGGCTGCACAGGAATCAAGAGTGCAGGTATTAGGAAAGTGCTAGTCAGTCACTCAGTCATGTCTGACTCTTTCATCCATGGGCTTCTCCAGGCAAGAATACTGGAGTGGGTTGCCATTCCCTTCTCCAGGGGATCTTCCTGACCCAGGGATTGAACCCAGGTCTCCTGAATCGCAGGCACATTCTTCACTGTCTGAGCCACAATGTTGTTGGCAGGTATTAGGAGCAGCACACTAATGGAAATAAGGATGGCTGCCAAGTCTGGGAGGGAAAGAAAACAGCTTCAACATCAGAATTGTAGCATCCTTCAGAGCACTGATGGGCTTTCCTAGTGGCTCAATGGTAAAGAATTCGCCTGCAATGCAAAAGCCACAGGAGACGTGGGTTCCATTCCTGGGTCGGGAAGATTCCCTGGAGAAAGAAATGGCAACCCACTCCAGTATTCTTAGCTGGAGAATCCCACGGACAGACGAACCAGGCAGCCTACAGTCCATGTGGTCACAAGAGTCAGATATGACTTAGCAACTAAGCCACCACCACCATCAGAGCTCTGAAGAGGATCCAGAGTTAATGCTCTTAGTTAAAAAAAAAAAAAAAAGAAAGAAAGAAGTATGTTACATTGTGTTAGTTTCCATACTGTGGCTGTAACAAATTACCACCACCTTGGCAATTTAAATCAACACAAATGAATTTTCTTACCTTTCCAGAAGTCAGAATTCAAAATGAGTCTCACCAGCTTAAAATCCAGGTAGTAGAGCTGTGTTCCTTTTGGAGAACCTTGGAGAGAATCCATTTTATTCCTTGGCTCGAAGCCCCCTTCCATCTCCAAAGCCAGCCAGGGCCATACTGCTGACCAACTCCTGACCCAACTCCTCTGACTCGTGCTTCCTCTTATGATTATACTGAGCCCACCTGGATAATTCAGACTAATCTCCTTATCCTAAAGTGAAGTGAAGTGAAGTGAATTGAAGTCGCTCAGTCATGTCTGACTCTTTGCGACCCCAAGAACTGTAGCCTACCAGGCTCCTCCCTCCATGGGATTCTCCAGGCAAGAGTACTAGAGTGGGTTGCCATAAAGTCAACCTTAATTCCACTGGCAACCATAACATACTCATTATGCTTCCAGGGATTAGAATGTGCACAGTTTTGAGGGGCCATTATTTTGCTACCTCGTATCTTTTTAGGAAAAAGTTTCATGAATAGTGTTAAAATGAAGCAGCTTTAGGTTTTTTAATGATCTCAAAAATCTATATATGATTCCTTGATGTTGCTGGGGGAAATAAAGGCATTTCTCTTCTTGAAAATTAGTTTATTCTGAAAAAGAAAAGCTATGTTGTATACAACAGTACTTACACATTTAGGAGCTTGGATAAATTATATAAATCATTGTAAACAATACTATGTGACTGTAATAAATTTTTAAAACTTCACATTTTCCTGCTGCTTCAGCATCCCCACAAACAGGCTGTGAGCAGCTCATGCAAGGGACCAAGTGAACTATTGTGTAGGCTGGTCCTGCCCCATCTTCCCCTTCGTGCCGTCTCCTGACTGTGGCCTGCGACATTCAAACAGACCCACGAAATCTCCTCATGCCTTTTTATCTGTGTGCTCCATCTCCATCCACAATAAAGGCACTTGCCCCCGAGTTCTCAGTCTCTCCCGACTCCCCATCTCCCTGGCTAAGCCTGCTCCCTTGACCTCTCCCCGTGTAGCCCCTGTACATGGGGGCCTACCTCTTCCAGAACCTGTGAATATAACAAATCCTTTAATTTCATATGCCTCTCCACATGTAATTCCAGAAATGGATTTGCTGGAATGATCCTTAAAGATCTCATAGGTGAACTTAATTGCCCATTTACAGCACAGTCTAACTATGAAATGCTTATAACGTCCATAGTAATCATTCAAAGAAAAAACTTTATAAATAACTGGCACTAATGTTGTATCTTTCTACATAACTTTATCTCTCTGTCACATCAGACATATTCATCTAGTTGAGAAGTTGTCATCTATATAACCCTTAGCCCCTCATCATCACTCTAGAACTTTCCTTCTAACATCCCCAAACCCTTACTAGACCCCCAAAAGCCAACATTTTCCACGTATCAGTGCATGCGTGCTCAGTCACTGTCAAGTCTGATTCTTTGTGACCCCACAGACAGCAGCCCACCAGGCTCCTCTGTCCATGGGATTTCCCAGCAAGAATATTCAAGTAGGTTGCCATTCCTTCCTCCAGGGGATCTTCCTGACCCAGGGAGCCAATCCATGTCTCCTACACTGCAGACAATCTTTACCGCTGAGCCACTGGGGAAGCCTTCACATATCAGTAAAGGAGATCAACTATTTTAAGTGCACAACTGTTCTATAGTTCTATATTTAGTTAATTGGCCATCTGCCCTTATAGCCATCTGCTGAAAAACCAAATGGCACCAAAGATAAAAGAAGAATTGACTAGTATAGTTGAAAATCATAGCATTTTAAAAGCATGATACTCTATTAAAGATAATAGTTGAAAATATTTTAAAACATGTAATAATGTCTTCCAAATTTGTACTTTTCTAGCTAAAAACATTGTTGGTTAAAGAGGTGGAAGATGACTGATTCCAGAACACACTGAAAGAAAAGATCCAATGAGAGAATTTAGTACATGGTGTGTGTGGGTGTGGGTGTGTGTGTTCCAGTTACAGCAAATTTACCCAACCACTAAGTTATGCAGCAAATCACAATTTGTCAGGTGTGGAGGTGTGGTGCTGAGTGGCTTACAGTCATTAGTTTTGGTTCAATGCTTGTAGCTTGAGGAACAAAGGCGTTACATTCTATGCACATTTAAAAAGCAATTTCATAAGCTTAAATGCCAACAGTTTCTCATAAATGTTGCTATAATTATTTTAAATCACCTAATAATATTCCAGGGTAAAAAGGACTTAACTGTGTTAAACCCAAATCCATTTCACAGAAATCATCAGCATGGCCCAGAGCTTGGACATTTTTTCTTTGTTTTTTTTTTTTTTTCCTGAATCAAGATGTCTGTCCTAGTTCAATTATTATTATAGTTTCCAAGAAGCCATCGCTAGGCAGGCATAAAAAAGTGATTCAATTGATTTAAAGAATACTGACTAATGTGGAAGATTAATAGACTAGGGAGATGCACAAAAGGCTTCTTTTCTGGGCTGAAAATCTCCAACCTGATCTTTATCTACCAGCATGGGAAAATCATGAGAGATTATTTTACATTCAAATCAGTTACCATTTCATTGTTAGCCTGTCTACCGCTTCCTTCAGGAATCCTGTTTTCACAAAATGAAAATAATGAGAAAATATGATCTATGCAAATATGAAGAAAGTCAAAATAATGATCTACTAAAGGCTTCTCTCATAAAAGCATCAGAACTTCTGAATAAGCAAATATATTTTCCTTTCCAAAGAATCAAGTTTTTTGTTGGTTTATATTTTATTCTTTATGAAGTATTCTTATTACCTGGGTCTATGTGACAGGAAATGAAATATACTTGGATAGATTTTTTGTTCTGTGCATCACTATCTTACCTACAATGATTCTCTGTACTTCACATAGCCAGTCATACTCATAGGTACTGGACATGATACTTGGATTTGTGGGGTTTAGGAGGCCAAAGAACAAATCAATTAAACACCCAGCCTAAGCTCACTGGGTCAAGGTGTATTAGGTAAGCAAAATGAAATCGCTTTTTCATAGCTAAGTAACGATTGAATACTATTCCCTTAAAAATTCTTAAAATTTTACGATATATTTGAAATTTTTCATAACAAAATGTTGGAGAAACATAAGCACATTCATAGAGTTAACCTAATAGTATTTCCTAATTCTAAACTTTGGAATCTCTGAAAGTAGACTCCTCAAACTTCTGATCCCTAAGTTCTAGCCACTTCTGCTTAATTAATCAAAGTCCCAGATTCTGCCTGGTAGCATCTATCATGCTACTACCCAAAACCTGTATAAAGCACACATGTGGAGCTGAATGGATAGGGTCTCTTCCTGCCTTCAGGAAAATATCCTTGCAATTGACTTCCTATTTTCTGAAACTAGGCCACCTAACCTTCCTGTGTTCAAGTGACCCCTAGTCATCAGTACAGAGGTCACCTAGGTTTTCATTGCTCAGTGCCAGCATCCTCTGGAAGTCCTTTTGTGTAATCATCTAGACGTGCTTTTGGTTTTTGGTGTGCCTTTCCTCTTCAGCTTGCCACCCATACGCTGTGAAGTCTTTACAGCATCAACCTCCAAGCTTTTCCCAATTCAGTCCTTTTTTTAGAAGTAGCACCAGTTTCAAGATCCACTCCAATGTGGCTGTTGATTATGAGGACTTGTTCAACGCATTGCTGTATGTAGAATTGAGATAGTCGTATCATCTATCTTAAGTGGTTACAGTCCATAGCTTCAGAATGGTTGCACCACTTGGGGGAAAGGAAGGTCTTCCTTCCACGTGGAAGACAAGCCAACTGGACTATTTATTAAACATTCAACCAGTATTTACTGAGCCAACAATCTACCATGATGGTCTGTTAAAAAAATTACAAATAAAAAATTAAGCTTCTCCTCACAAGCTTATGATGATTTCCAATGAATTCCAATATAAATATTTATTTTAAAGTTCAATTTTTAATTGTTCCTATTTTTATTTTTATCCAACTACCATTCACAAAGCTTTAAAAGTCTAATAGTACTACAAGCCTTACAATAAAAATTTTCAGTATCCCAACTCAGTATATCCCCCTCTTAAAATTTCCAATAAAAAAAAGAAACCTCTGTCAACTCTCTTAGCTGATTATTCTGTAATTTAAGAATATATTGTTTCTTTTAGTGAACAATTGCTTTCATAATGCTTACAACATGCCAAGAGCTTTCCAAGTACTTTACTATACTAACTCATTGAGTCCTTGTAGTAAACTATAAGGCGGTTATTCCTACTTTCTAGCTAGGAAATTGAGGCAGAGAAAGGTCAAGTAACTTTGGCCCAAGGTCACATAGCCAGTAAGTCATGGAGTCAGGATCCTAACCTAAGCAAATCTGGTTCAAGTCAACAATTATAATCACAGCAATGCTTATATCTTTCTAAGTGGTAATCTGAAATTGATCAATGCAAAGAAATAGAGGAAAACAACAGAATGGGAAAGACTAAAGATCTCTTCAAGAAAATCAGAGATACCAAAGGAACATTTCATGCAAAGATGGGCTCGATAAAGGACAGAAATGGTATGGACCTAACAGAAGCAGAAGATATTAAGAAGAGGTGGCAAGAATACACAGAAGAACTGTACAAAAAAGATCTTCATGACCCAGATAATCATGATGGTGTGATCACTGACCTAGAGCCAGACATCCTGGAATGTGAAGTCAAGTGGGCCTTAGAAAGCATCACTATGAACAAAGCTAGTGGAGGTGATGGAATTCCAGTTGAGCTATTTCAAATCCTGAAAGATGATGCTGTGAAAGTACTGCACTCAATATGCCAGCAAATTTGGAAAACTCAGCAGTGGCCACAGGACTGGAAAATGTCAGTTTTCATTCCAATCCCAAAGAAAGGCAATGCCAAAGAATGCTCAAACTACCGCATAATTGCACTCATCTCACACGCTAGTAAAGTCATGCTCAAAATTCTCCAAGCCAGGCTTCAGCAATATGTGAACCGTGAACTTCCTGATGTTCGAGCTGGTTTTACAAAAGGCAGAGGAACCAGAGATCAAATCGCCAACATCCGCTGGATCATGGTAAAAGCAAGAGAGTTCCGGACAAACATCTATTTCTGCTTTATTGACTATGCCAAAGCCTTTGACTGTGTGGATCACAATAAACTGTGGAACATTCTGAAAGAGATGGGAATACCAGACCACCTGATCTGCCTCTTGAGAAATCTGTATGCAGGTCAGGAAGCAACAGTTAGAACTGGACACGGAACAACAGACTGGTTCCAAATAGGAAAAGGAGTACATCAAGGCTGTATATTGTCACCCTGGTTATTTAACTTATATGCAGAGTAAATCATGAGAAACGCTGGGCTGGAAGAAACACAAGCTGGAATCAAGATTGCCGGGAGAAATATCAATAACCTCAGATATGCAGATGACACCACCCTTATGGCAGAAAGTGAAGAGGAACTAAAAAGCCTCTTGATGAAAGTGAAAGTAGAGAGTGAAAAAGTTGGCTTAAAGCTCAACATTCAGAAAATGAAGATCATGGCATCTGGTCCCATCACTTCATGGGAAATAGATGGGGAAACAGTGGAAACAGTGTCAGACTTTATTTTTCTGGGCTCCAAAATCACTACAGATGGTGACTGCAGCCATGAAATTAAAAGACGCTTACTCCTTGGAAGGAAAGTTATGACCAACCTAGATAGCATATTCAAAAGCAGAGACATTACTTTGCCAACAAAGGTTCGTCTAGTCAAGACTATGGTTTTTCCAGTGGTCATGTATGGATGTGAGAGTTGGACTGTGAAGAAGGCTGAGCACTGAAGAATTGATGCTTTTGAAGTGTGGTGTTAGAGAAGACTCTTGAGAGTCCCTTGGACTGCAAGGAGATCCAACCAGTCCATTCTGAAAGAGATGAGCCCTGGGATTTCTTTGGAAGGAATGATGCTAAAGCTGAAACTCCAGTACTTTGGCCACTTCATGCAAAGAGTTGATTCATTGGAAAAGACTCTGATGCTGGGAGGGATTGAGGGCAGGAGGAGAAGGGGACGACAGAGGATGAGATGGCTGGATGGCATCACTGACTCGATGGACGTGAGTCTGAGTGAACTCCGGGAGTTGGTGATGGACAGACAGGGAGGCCTGGCGTGCTGTGATTCATGGGGTTGCAAAGGGTTGGACATGACTGAGCAACTGAACTGAACTGAATCTGAAACTACTATTTATTAATTTTTAAATTATTTATAATATCGATATTTTATGATGAAAAATCAGGATAATATCCACAGAAAATGCACAGACAAAGCATAAACCACACACTCACACACATGTACATTCCCTCCCCATTCTCCCAATACACGTATCATGCTTTTGTTAAATTGCCATCTTGTTTACAGTAGTATAACAGCTGATTCATAAGTGCACATTGATTATATCTTTCTTGTATAGATTTTTGTTTGTAAGATTTTATTTTTAAGAAAATTCTTATATCTTGGATATCACACCTTGAACTATTTGATCTGTTTTGTTGGTCATTTGAAGTAGATCTTATCCCTGTGATCTTAATTGATTTAAGTTGACCCTGTTTCCCAAATGAAACAGTTTTCAGAAGATTGCCTAACTGGACATGAAGAAGACGTTAACCTCCCAGGCTCTCCTAGACTGTAGTTGGCACATATGACTCCAGTAAAGAATATAGACTTAAATGAAGGACTATATCCATTGCTGTATTTATGTGCATATTTCCTCCCTCTTATCGGTAGATACTTTATTGCTGAACTTACAGAATTGAAATGATGCACATTCCCCTGACTAATGCTGACCAGGCACCTAGAAAACTCTAGAATTTCCACAATTTAGTTTGAAGAATACTCCCACTCCCACCTCCAATCCCATGTAGAGAAGCCTTAAGATGCTAGGAAAGAGTGCTACTTTTATTTTCACAAAAATAGAAAAGGCACATCAAAATTATTTCATAGCTCTTATTTAAGCTTTGAAAGTCACAGAAACGCATAAGAAGAGAATTGACAGAGTGGGCATCAGATGTTTAATTCAAAACTTGATGATGACACACAGGAAATATAACACTATTAAAATTAGAGGTACATTGACAATTAAATGTATAGTATTGCTGAAAGTATTTCCAAATTTGTTGAAAGTTAACTTATTTTAAATATATATCATTTGAACTGGGTTTAATGTGTTTTGACAAATGAATAAATATATCTTTGAATACAAATTAATAATTATAAAACAAACCTACAAATTTTTTGAAAAAATTCTTTGTAACAAAGTTTCCCATAGTTATGTTATTTCCTTAAAAATTTACATTTCAACTAATGTGAAAATGAACTTTCATCTAGACTGCTTCCTAATAAACAGAAATCCTGAATAAGTGAAGTCTATAGTCACAGTACTCAATTAAACGAACTGCAAGATGTTAAAATAAAATGCTTTAACAGCCTCACATATCAGCTATTCAGTCACTCTCCTTTTGAAACCACCTTTCAATTTTCAGCTTGAAAGCAAAACATAAAGTCAGTCTTATATATCGATAAGAAAGAAGTTTGAAATTACAATATATTTTCATAACTTCATAGAAGTTATCAGAACTACAAATCCAAACACTTTATTTATAGAAAATTTTTTCTAGACCCTGTTATTGTAAGTTCCTCACCCACTGTGGAAAAGTTCAGTAGAATTTCATCTTGTTTTCAATACCCAGTCTTCCCTTGGTGCAAGCTTTGAAAATATTAACATTTTTCCCCAGTATCAGCTCAACACAGCAAGAGAAAATAGACCATATGACATAATTCATTCTGTCAGGAAGAAATCCATCAAGTCATCCTAGACAGTAGAGACTCAGAAATAGGCCATAAGTAATGGATCAGGCTTGCCGCTGCTGCTGCTGCTAAGTCACTTCAGTCGTGCCTGACTCTGTGCGACCTCATAGACTGCAGCCCACCAGGCTCCCCCGTCCCCAGGATTCTCCAGGCAAGAACACTGGAGTCGGTTGCCATTTCCTTCTCCAATGCGTGTAAGTGAAGTCGTTCAGTTGTGTCTGACCCTTAGCGATCCCATGGACTGCAGCCTACCAGGCTCCTCCACCCATGGGATTTTCCAGGCAAGAGTACTGGAGTGGGTTGCCATTGCCTTCTCTGGATCAGGCTTAGGAACTTACAAATAATGTTCAAATCACAGTAAACAAAGAAAATTGACATGAAAAAAAAGGCAGCCATCTGACAGGTATGCATCAATACATGCATTCTGCATCCTTTGTACAGACTAGAACTTGTAGATACAGAGCAGAGAGGGTAAATTTAACACATTCATCAAAAAGAGGAAAAAAATTTGGAAGATTTGATTCAATATGTGTTTAGCAACTAAATAAATAATTTTAAAGTTTAGTTATCAGCTCTGGTTTCCTCACTACTATCTAATCCTGATTCCTAAAACTAAATATATTATTAAGTTCCATAGGTTTTACTGGCAGATGCAGCCCTATGCCAGTCCTGTATCTAACCAGGCATATGCAGGTAATATATTTTGTGAGGCTGGTACACATGATGGAGACACAATTCCAAGTTCAGATCCAGTGACCCAACAACAGCCGTGAGACTTCCAGTCACCCTGTTGCCTCATCCTGCCCTACTCTCAGGTTCAGTTTTGTTTCTAGATAACACATACGGGATCTAGGACATGCATCTGAATGAGGTTGCTCTTCTGAAATGTTCCCTACATACCTGTGGGTAGGACTCCTATGGTCCTACGTTGCCAAGTTCTAGCTTGGCAATAAATCAAAGAAGCAACAGCTCAAATAACCATTCTTAAGAATTTGAAACAATTACCCTGGATATTTGTATATATTTGTTTAAAAAGAGGAATTGTAAATAACTTACCAAAAAAATCCATTTATCTCTCTCAGTAATTGAGAAAATAGAACCCAAAAAATGCATATGGAAGACTTCATCAATGTGAGTAACATAGCAAATAACCTAATGAACAAATATACATTTACATTTAAATTTTTTTTGAAGTTTTTATTTATTTTTTTTTTCTGGATGAATTTTTTTAAATTTTATTTTATTTTTAAACTTTACATAATTGTATTAGTTCTGCCAAATATCAAAATGAATCTGCCACAGGTATACATGTGTTCCCCATCCTGAACCCTCCTCCCTCCTCCCTCCCCATACCATCCCTCTGGGTCGTCCCAGTGCACTAGTCCCAAGCATCCAGTATCGTGCATCGAACCTGGACTGGCAACTCATTTCTTACATGATATTTTACATGTTTCAATGTCATTCTCCCAAATCTTCCCACCCTCTCCCTCTCCCACAGAGTCCATAAGACTGTTCTATACATCAGTGTCTCTTTTGCTGTCTCGTACACTGGGTTATTGTTACCACTATTTGCAGATGACATGATCCTCTACATAGAAAATCCTAAAGACTCCACCAGAAAATTACTAGAAATAATCAATGACTATAGTAAAGTTGCAGGATATAAAATCAACACACAGAAATCCCTTGCATTCCTATACACTAATAATGAGAAAACAGAAAGAGAAATTAAGGAAACAATTCCATTCACCATTGCAACGGAAAGAATAAAATACTTAGGAATATATCTACCTAAAGAAACTAAAGACCTATATATAGAAAACTATAAAACACTGATGAAAGAAATCAAAGAGGACACTAATAGATGGAGAAATATACCATGTTCATGGATTGGAAGAATCAATATAGTGAAAATGAGTATACTACCCAAAGCAATTTATAGATTCAATGCAATCCCTATCAAGCTACCAACAGTATTCTTCACAGAGCTAGAACAAATAATTTCACAATTTGTATGGAAATACAAAAAACCTTGAATAGCCAAAGCGATCTTGAGAAAGAAGAATGGAACTGGAGGAATCAACCTACCTGACTTTAGGCTCTACTACAAAGCCACAGTTATCAAGACAATATGTTACTGGCACAAAGACAGACATATAGATCAATGGAATAAAATAGAAAGCCCAGAGATAAATCCACGCACATATGGACACCTTATCTTTGACAAAGGAGGCAAGAATATACAATGGATTAAAGACAATCTCTTTAACAAGTGGTGCTGGGAAATCTGGTCAACCACTTGTAAAAGAATGAAACTAGAACACTTTCTAACACCATACATTTACATTTAAATTTTAACCAAGTTGTACAAAGTAGACAGGAAACATTTACAAAAACTGACCATATTCTGGTCACGTATGGACATATATGATATAGGTAGCACTGAAAATAAGTCAGGAACCTAGCAATATATAAGAATAGTGCCTCAATACCAAGTAGGGTTATCCTGGGAATACAAGGCTAACTCAACATTCAAAAATCAGTCAACATAATCCATCATATTTATAGACAAAGGAGATAAAGCAATCTGATCATTTCAACTGATACCAAAATATTCAACATCCATTCCTGACCTTAATACATTATAATAGAAGGCCCCTCCTGAGCCTGAAGAAGGCACCTGCAAAAAAACTTTACCATCAGACTTAACGGTGGGACACTGAATGCTTTCTCACTAAGACTAGGAACAAGTTTTGAATGACTTCTTCCATTCTTCCATCCTTGCTAGAACAAGGGCCTGGGAACAGGGAATTTCCAAAATTTTTCTGGTATCCAAATGTCTATTTTGCTCTTATACTTCACCATTTGATTTGCTGAGTTACATTTCAGCAACTTTAGGAGAAATATCCACCTCTATATATCATTTTATGCAATCCTCTTCTCCTTTTAGAGTCCCATCTTTAAGCATTTTCTCATTTTCCCATCCAGGAAAGATATCTTCATCCAAGGATTCTCCTGCTCCCTTTGTAATTCTTTGATATCCAGGATGACCCAGGATATGTAACAGTTACTTTTGCAATTCCTTCTCCCTGGTCTGTTCAAATCTCAGACTTTATCTTTCTTACCTTTTCGTAACAGCATCCAAATTAATCACTTGTGTAAAGTTGGTAATCAATTAATATTTCTCTAACAGACTAGAAAATTTCTGCTAAACATTAGAAAAGAGCCAATGAAACACTGCACCTCACCTGTCATCTAAAAGCTCTAACACCTGTTCATGTCATTCATTTAGAATACCTCTTAGTGCACTTTCCACTGGCATAGTTGTTAAAATTCAAATGAGGCATTAATTAACTGCCACTCAGTTCCTTTTTACAAGCGTCTAGTGCTTTGGTGGCTTCATATAACCACAGAACTATAAAAGCTAAGTAAAGCTAATAGAACATATTTGAAAATAGGAAAATATACTTAGCAGCATTTCTTTTCCAACTTAAAAAGTAAAATCCTAGTTCTCCTACAAAAGGAAATATGAAACTCATGCTTTCAGAATGTTGCACTATTAGAAGCCAAAACAAAATTATAGAAGTGTACAGATAGATAATATAATTTTTTTTTCTCCATTCATGTCACAGATGGTAAGGTAGAAAACTCTGAGAAGTTTATCAGAAATGGAACTGGATCTTTCAAAAGCTAGAAAAAAAGAGATCATTTATTTATGAGGAACTTCAGATTAAAAACTCAGTGTCTTTTGCCAAACACTTTTTTTAATCACTATTCTGAAGCACAGAAAAAAATGAAAAAACATGCATAAAAATATCAAGTCTTTCCCCAATAACATGACATTTCCAAATATAGTGATATCCATGCTCATTAACAGCAAAGATTCATTTTATTTACATTTGATATTGGAATCCTTCTGGCATGTAGCTGGTATGTGTGTTTAAAATCAGTTAGATATATAAAATAACTACATGGTCCATGCATTTAGCATTACATCTTTTATATACCCTTTTGACAAGATTAGACTATAATAGTTTCTTGTTAACACAGATCAAATTATTTTCTGGAAGAGGAAAAATCCCAGGAGATATAGTACTTACCACAGTTTGTGGCACAAGGTAGTCATTCAATAAGAATTTGTTGAAAGGAGGGAGGGAGGGAAAGAGGGAGGAAAGAGAAAGAAAGAGAGAGAAAGGAAGGGAAGAGTCAGATAAATGTCTTTCTAGTCATATACAAAATAGATGCTTTGCAGTTATAATTGTAAATAAAAATGAGTCATTAAAAATGAAAGCAACTATTTACAGTGAAGGCAAATTCTTCACTGAAGGCATAAATTAATTACTGCAATTTTATTTCAGATTCCTCTAAATGATTTCTTTCCAATCTCAAATCTCCATGCATTTAATTAAGACTTTTTCCCCCAGGTTTTAGACTTCCTTCCTTAATCATAATATTTTCCTGGGTTTCCTTATAGGTAGCTCTGGAACTTCAAACTTTTAAATTCATTGCTTGCTTATCAGTTCAGTTCAGTCACTCAGTCGTGTCTGACTCTTTGCAACCCCATGAATCGCAGCACACCAGGCCTCCCTGTCCATCACCAACTCCCGGAATCCACTCAAACTCATGTCCATCAAGTCAGTGATGCCATCCAGCCATCTCATCCTCTGTCATCCCCTTCTCCTCCTGCCCCCAATCCCTCCCAGCATCAGAGTCTTTTCCAATGAGTCAACTCTTCGCATGAGGTGGCCAAAGTATTGGAGTTTCAACTTCAGCATCAGTCCTTCCAATGAACACTCAGGACTGATATCTTTTAGAATGGACTGGTTGGATCTCCTTTCAGTCCAAGGGACTCTCAAGAGTCTTCTCTAACACCACACTTCAAAAGCATCAATTCTTCGGCACTCAGCTTTCTTCACAGTCCAACTCTCACATCCATACATGACCACTGGAAAAACCATAGCCTTAACTAGATGGACCTTTGTTGGCAAAGTAATGTCTCTGCTTTTGAACATGCTATCTAGGTTGGTCATAACTTTCCTTCCAAGGAGTAAGCGTCTCATGGCTGCAATCACCATCTGCAGTGATTTTGGAGCCCCCAGAAATAAAGTCTGACACTGTTTCCACTGTTTCCTCATCTATTTGCCAGGAAGTGATGGGACCAGATGCCATGATCTTAGTTTTCTGAATGTTGAGCTTTAAGCCAACTTTTTCACTCTCCTCTTTCACTTTCAATAAGAGGCTTTTTAGTTCTTCTTCACTTTCTGCCATAAGGGTGGTGTCATCTGTATATCTGAGGTTATTGATATTTCTCCCGGCAATCTTGATTCCAGCTTGTGCTTCTTCCAGTCCAGCGTTTCTCATGATGTACTCTTGCTTATCACTCCTATACAAATAACTGGTATTTGTTGAGAAGACCTATCTTCTAATATCAAACTACTATATTTGATTAAGATTTTAAAGTTCCATTTGACTCAGCCACATTGCCTCAAGCTTTTAGGGCAATCAGGAATAAATTTATGCAAACTTTGATGTTACCAGAATTTAAAGGGAAACTGTAATATAGGCAAAGGGTTTAGAGAGACATGAGGATATTCTGTCTACAGATTCAAGAAGTCATTCTTAGACAGGGAAGTTTGGTCCTGTTCAGAGAGGTTTATCTCTGTCATCTTCTTCCTATAGTTCTGAGGTTGCAAGTTCAGTTAGCTGCTCTCCAAGCTACATGCAATTTCCAAATCATCTTCTTTAAAGGAAAGAGAATGAACTGACCAGCCTAAGTGTCTATTAGCTGCAGCAATAGCAATCGTATTAGCTCTCATTGTAAAGGACTGAATTTCCTTTCTGGTGCACATTATCCTCTTGTAAGCTTGAGGATATCTAAGTTTTGCTCTGGGGCTAGTCACTCTTCACTGGCCAACCAAATTTCAGAACAGTAGAAAAAAGAAACCCCTGAAGGACAGAGAAGTAACACCCAGCCTTTCTTGACAATCAACCATTTCCTGCTAGTACTGTGCAGTGTTTTGTGGTTTGTTTGTTTGTTTTTGCGTGGAGGGTTAGTGAATGGAAGCAAGTATTTGCTTTACATGTGAAAACTCGGGAAAGTTTATCTCCCACACATCCTTCTTTGAGGTTGTACTTCTAACAATGACAACAACAAAAAGAACTGTTCGGGAAGTGGTGAATCCACTTGAGGAAGAAGTAAAGGGAAATTCCAGGATAATCTAAGTGTGTGAGAACAAGTCATGTAGATTGTAACCAAAAGACCCCAAGAAAGACAGATTTCTTAGAAAAAGAGGGTTACTTCATGCAACAGGCGTTAAGATTGCAAGGCTGTAAAACTCAAGGATATGGCAAAGACTCTTTTTTTTTTTTTTAATTGACAGTAAAAAAAAGAAAGATGTATAGATTTCAGAGTGGAGAAGGATGAAAGGGTGTACAAGAAGATAAAACATGATATAATATTACACAGTTATTTGAAAAGTGAAAAATAACAGTCTATTTGACTTGGTGGCTAGAAACATTCTAGTTTAAGGAAGGCAGAAGTCATCATTTGGGATTCGTAACCAAAATTTGTAACCCTTAGAAATCTTTGTTACTAAAAATATAAACATTGTCTGTTGGATTTTTGCTTTCATTCATTCATTGGCTTTATTCTAGGCACCAATCTAGAAAGTAATTAAAATTTAGTTTTTAAAAACCTTCAGAGATAGCATAGAAGATTAATTTTTATTGTAGAACTGAATTAAATGTGATCTTGCAACAGTAGCTATGTCTCAGAAACAGTAGGAGATGAATACGATGGGGAGGGAAGGTAAAGAGAAATCATAAGGGCCTAATGGTGTCATATTATACAAATGGAAGTCTGCAGTGATTAACTCGGAGGATCAATAAATGGAAGCAAAAATATACTATTTAAAACTCCAATAAACAATCAAATTTAGAGTAGGAGAAAGAAGGAAGGGTAGAATTTGGTGAGTTAAATCCTGATCATGCACTGTTGGGAGTCTGTATCTACTGTCTTGATAGAGTTGATTATTAGCAGAAGAAACAGAAGCATGTTATTTAGAGGGATAATTAGAAATTTTTTAAGTTCTTCCAAAAGGGCTGCTGAATTTTTCATTGATTTTTATTTAATTTATAAAATTATCTGAGATTGACATTGTTTTCAATACTAATCACATATCTATGAAGAAGATATATATATATATATATATATATATATATACTGATTCAGATACTTTTGCATTCTTTCATAGAGTTTTAAAATCTTCTCTATGAAGACCTTGTGGCTGAGGGCCTTTGGGGAGCCAGCACTGTGCTAAAGCTAAATAAAATCTACTAACTGCTTTTACCACTTCCCGCCTGGTTGGAAGACCTCCTGGCTAACTGGCCAGCCAAATCGAGGTAACAAGTATAATTTAGAGTAGAAATGAGAATATCTGTTCAACTTCTGTTTTGTTTATTGCATTACTTGAGTTTCATTAAATTAGAGTCATGGTCTACACTTTGCCCTCAGATTCTGCTCTACCCAGAAGAGGACCTGGGTCCAGGCCTGAATTTATTCTGTTATTTATGATGAAGTCTCTCTAGATAAGATAACTGGGGAAGAAAGTCCTGAGTAAAATAAATTATCCTAAAGGAAGAGAAGGAATCAGGACCTGGGGGAGAAGCAGAGGAGGAGAGGGGCTGGAATCCAGCCCTTAGGATGCAGTGGTCCCCACAGCTCCAGAAGAAAGGCTGGACATTAGGTCTGGTAATATTTCCCACTCTTTCTCCTCTTTTTATATCCCCAGGGCACACCCCCCCTCACTTTTCCTCACTGGCTTCTACAGCCCTGTTCTATTTTAAGAAACACTGCACCAGAAACCTCAACCAAAGATTAAAGCCCAAATTGGATCAAATGACTAATAAACAGAAGAAAAGATATTCAACCTTTTTAATATCTTGAGATCTTGCCTAAGGGTTTTTTTTAACAAGGGTTTTTAACAAGTGAAGAAGGTTGTCAGAATCATTTCAAAGTGAGGGCACATAAACTCAAAACAAAATTGTAATTCAATATATCATTCTGAGGTCTCAAGATGTAAATGCACACTTAAGAACTATTTAAATACCTTAAAAAGAAGATATTAAACACACACAGACACACACATGCACACACAGCTCTTTCAGCCCTTGAAAAACAGAAAAACTAAAAACCATATTTTATTAATGAAACCCAAGTTTCACAAACCTAACATCTCTGAGCACACAGCTGCTCAGTGCTCTAAACGCCCTGACCCAGCTGCATGACTAACATGGAAGTTAGACGACAAAAGTTAGCCAGCTCTTTGCGACCCCATGGACTGTAGCCCTCCAGACTCCTCTATTCACGGGATTCTCCAGGCAAGAATACTGGAGTGCTTAGCCATTCCCTTCTCCAGGGGGTCTTCCTGACTCAGGGATCAAGCCTATCCTGGCCCTAAAAAGATGGCAGCCCTGTACTTTCCAAAGAAGCAGCATCCCTTCCCCCATTTTGGGCCACACCTGTATGTCTAATGGCAGTCTCTATTCAGGATCTTGTTCTGGAAGCATTTTCCACTCTAAACTCAGTGTTCTAAATGAATTGAAAGACTGAAAATAGCTCAAGTGGTCTAAGAGCTGTAGGCTGTGCATGCCCATCACAGAGTAAACTGAAGTTCAGCTTAAGTACTAAGGTCACCCTGACTCTGAGACCTTAAAACCCTGATGCTCTATGTTCCACTCCAAACATCCCGTTCAGAGGAGCTGACCTTTTGTAGCACTTAAGGATATGCAGAATGACTAATACTGTGGTATTTAACTATTTTTTTTTTATTTTAAGTAGTTAAATATATTGAGTAGTTTAGAATGTATCCTTATGTAGTTTTTTCAGTGAAATGATCTCTGGAGGGCAAACCATGATATACTTATAAAGCAAATGTAATATTTATCATGAACTTTTTTTATCCTTTCATTATAAAGCATCTTGAGCCTCTGGCCACTGAATAGACCTTAAAAAAGTAAGTATTTGAACATTTTGTAACATTAGAATTAAAAGCATGTAGAGTAATGCCAGACAGGAGGGAAAAAGTAATCAGGTAAGTGAATAAAAGCGAGAAATGAGAGGAGCTGAAGAGCTATTCAAGAGGTTTTCAAAAGATCGAATTAATAGCTGACAACTTACATAAAGTCGTAAAAGGAATAAACAGTTTAGAAGGAAACCAATACTTTTAACTTGAGCAACCTTCTGTATGCCAATACCACAGTTAATATCTGTTCAGAAACATAATTTGGGGTGATGTGTAAAGGAAAAAGATAATGTAGTTTTGTGTAATTTGAAGTATCTGTGAGCTATTTAGATAGAAATATCTAGCAAGTAGTTAGATATACATCTATAATTCAGGAACAATTGGTTTATATAAATTTGCTTTAAGTTTGAAGTAAAATTTGTAAACCATGAATTCACTCATTGTAAATGTATAGTTCAGTGATTTCTAGTAAATTTTGCAGTCGTGCAATCACTGTGACATTCCACTTTTACAACACTCCCGCTTCTAGTCCCATGCAGCCACAGATCTACACTGTGTCTGTGTAGTTTTAGAAATTTCAGCTTCTTTCCCATTGCATAATTTTGTTGCATGTGTCAGGAAAAAGAAGTTTTACTCTGCCCTTCTAAATTATTTTCATTGCGCTAGTAATAGATTAACAGGAGAAAATCACACAGAAGTTTGATAGCATGGATACATGGGAGAGACACAGGAAAACAGAAAATTATCAAAATGACTGAAGCCTTCACTTCAAACACCATCTTAACCTGACAACAAAGACAAAAAAGGATGTTGGAGGTAGTAGTTTGGGACTTCAAAGTGAAGGAAGGCAACTCACATGGAGCTGAAAAAGCAAATGTTTGGTAAATGTTTCCTGGACCATGCAGAGACAATGGGACACAGAGAAGAATTTTAAAGACTTTTCTAAGTTCCTCCCTGTCTACTTTACCTAGTTCTTACCAGTGGTTATCCATGGTGATAGCTTCCTTCCCGGAAGAGGTTCTCTATCTATATTCTTTTAGACAGTTAGGGGGAAAGGTCAAAGTTTCTTCCTAAGTCTTTTGGACCTTGACTTGTTTCAACATGAAATAATCCACATTCCAAAGAGACATTTGGGGATAGCAAATTTTGTTTCCTGAACATGTATTAGTAGTTCATTCCTTTTCATTGCTGACTAGTATTTCACTCAATGGATACAGATTTTGTTTATCCATTCACATGTGGATGGACATCTATTCTACTTCATCTTTACTCTGGTATTCAGGCTGATGGATTTGTCCCTTTATGGAGCAGTTGCCTTTTGTAATGTTGAGGGGAAAAGAGAATGTAACAAAACAAAAGCTGTTTTTTAAAGCTTCTGCCTGAAAGTAACACATACCAGTTCCAGTCATATATCTTTGGTCATTCTAGTCACATGGATAAGCCTGACTTTAAAGAATGAAAGAGTGTAATTCTCCTGTAGGGAGGGGAGGGAAAACAAATATTGGTAAAGCTGAAGTTTATATTCTACCACACTCAGAGCGACAATAAATGACCAGAACTGGACAAGGATAAAATGTTGTGGAATGCTAGAAGTCATTTACTTATAAATACATTTTACTGAACACTGACTGTGTATCAATGATAAGGTGTCTCTCATCATCCAGCAACATAGCCTGGACTTGTTCTTATGACTATGACAGGGAACCAATAGGACCAGTAGACACAGTCAAGACCTATGCTTGAAATTTACATAATCTCACCACATTCTCCAGCCAAAGCAAGACATAGCACTCTACTTTAAAGAGACCAAATAGACTCCACTTCTTGGTGTGAGGATCTATAAAGTCACCCTGAAAAGGGCCAGATATAGAGAAGAGGCAAGCATTTTTACAACCAAGTTACCACATACCAAAATGCCAATTATCACAGTAACACAGAGTAACACTGTTTCTACATCCGTATTGAAAACTTCCATTGGAAATGAATCGTTGAGGATAAACACAGGATGGAGATGATTGTTGACTGCAATTTAAAGGTACAACTTGGTCAGGTCTCAAGACGTTCATGTTGTTCTCTGTCAGGATGGGGTCTGTACTTCCTGGGGGTTCCATTGGCTTGCCCTTCCCCATGGCTTCACTGCGCGTTAGTCTCATCCTTTGAAAACAAGGTGGAGAGAGGTGCTCTCTCCATCTCACTGCACTTCAGGCTTGTGGTGAGAGTGGCAGAAAGGCAGCTTCAAATCTCTGAAGCAGCTTTGGGGCCCTGTACCCATCACTTGAAGAGTAGCTCAAGTTCACAGCTGAATGGTTCTATGGTATGATCCTGCAGGGTCTTTCTCTGTCCTCTTTCTCTGTTTCCTTTAGCCCCAGGTGGCAATGTGTCTGCAGTTATCTTCTCATCTCTATTCCTGCCTTTTGTTGGGGTGGTTGATTAAATCCTTGGGTCACACCCACTCTAATCTCCTGTCCAACCTATCACACCCTTAGTGTTCTCTTCTGAAAAATTTTCTCATTTTTCATAATATGGACAAGTTGAGAATCTTCAACTCTTTAAGTATCTAATTCCTTTTATTTAGCCATTTCATCTTTAGTTCATTTTTCTCCTCTCACAACTTTAAGTAGTCAAGAGGAACCAAGCTGTTTCTTCAACATTTATTTTTAGAAATCTCCTTTGCTAAATATTTAATTTCGTCAATTGCAAGTTCTACCTTCCACAAAACTCTAAAACATGAATATGATTCAGCTAGGTTCTTTGCCAGTTTACAATGAGGATTGCCTTCCCTGCAGTTTCCAATGACATGTCCCTCATTTTTGTTCCAGATTTCATCAGATTGGGCTTTGACTGTCCATATTTCTACAAACATTCTGTTCATGGTTACTTAGATATTCTCTAAGAAGATGAAAACTCTCTCTATGGCTTTCCTCTTTTCTTTCAGAGCTCTCACTAGAATCATCTTTTAAAATCTGCCCATGGCAATTAAGGCTTTTCTTAGCATGCACCTCAAAATTCCTCCAGCTTTTACCCATTACCAGTTCCAAAGCCACATCCATATTTTTATAGCAGCAGTCCCACTTTTAGGAACTAATTTCCATCTTAGACCACTCAGGCTGCTATAATAGAGTGCCATAGACTGAGGGGCTTATAAACAACAGGAATTTATTTCTCACACTCTGGAGGCTGCAAGCCTGAGATCATGGATCGATTCTGATGAGAACCCTCCTTTAGGTCATAGACTGGAATTTCTCATTGTATGAAAGCTCTGAGGTCTCTTTCATAAAAGTATTAATTCCATTCATATGGGCTCCACATTCATAACCTAATCATCTTCCAAAGGCCTCACCACCTAATATCATCATACTGTGGGGTTAGGATTTCAACATATAAATTTGAAGGTGGCTGCTGCTGCTGCTAAGTTACTTCAGTCGTGTCCGACTTTGTGTGACCCCAGAGACAGCAGCCCACCAGGCTCCCCCGTCCCTGGGATTCTCCAGGCAAGAACACTGGAGTGGGTTGCCATTTCCTTCTCCAAAGCATGAAAGTGAAAAGTGAAAGTGAAGTCGCTCAGTCGTGTCCGACCCCTAGCAACCCCATGTACGCCAAGAGCCTATCAGGCTCCCCCGGGAGGGGACAAAAACATTCAGTCCGTAACAGCACTCAGTTGTTTTCCCCATCTGTAGTAATAGAGAAATTTCTATATTTTATGAGATTCTGTAATGATCAGTACGGAAATTATGATCAAAATTCCCTATGCCAGAGAGCTGAAAGTATGTTTTTCCAGTGTAGTATAGGAGCAGTTCTGCTATAAAATGTAATGTGCATGTTCAGTTGTGTCCAACTCTTTCAACCTCATGGACTGTAGCCTGCCAGGCTCCTCTGCCCATGGAATTTTCCAAGCAAGAACACTAGAGTGGGGTGCCATTTCCTCCTCCAAGAGATCTTCCCAACCCAGAGATCAAATCCACATCTCTTGAGTCTTCTGCACTGGCAAGTGGACTTGCAGATTTGTATGGAATTGCTTCAACTTCAAAATATACCAGAATATAGTCTGACTGTATGGTGATACTGAGGTACATGATTCCTGGAACATATCATGTGCAGGATTTTAGCAGATTGGTTTGAGGACTAAATAGTCTAAGGGCTAATTTCTCATAGGAAAATTTATCTTCCATTTATTTCTTCTCCAATATCCAGAAGAAGTTGTCAGTTTGTAACACTCTGAGATAAATAGACTAAAATAGAGGATTATCCTAAATATCTGGAATTAGAATGAAGAAGTGACAATTTGAATGCTAATAGCATTGAGTCCAATAATTACAATATAAATGAAACATCATTTTAAAACTCATCACTTGCTGGGTGAAATACTCTTAAGAGTAGTTTTCTACACTGTTAATCTTTGAAACTGTCTATGTAGGGGAGCAAACTTTGCCACCCCAAAATGTGTTTCTTGGATATAAGGATTAGGGCTTCCCTGGAAGCTCAGCTGGTAAAGAATCTGCCTGCAATGCAGGAGACCCTGGTTCGATTCCTTGGTCAGAAAGATCTGCTGGAGAAGGGATAGGCTATCCACTCCAGTATTCTTGGGCTTCCCTGGTGGCTTAGCTTGTAAAGAATTTGCCTGCAATGTGGGACACCTGGATTCAATCCCTGGGTTGGGAAGATCCCTGGAGAAGGGACTGGTTATCCACCCCAGTATTCTAGTCTGGAGAATTCCATGGACTGTATAGTCCATGGGGTCTCAACGAGTTGGACACAACTAAGCAATTTTCACTTAGTTACAAGAGGCTGATTATTTTTAAGAAACAAAAAACTCAGAAAGTCTTCTTTTTACCTCCCCCTTAGCTGCCTAAAGATTCAGAAAAAGGCTCTGTTTCAGGAATAGAGCTATCACCAGATATAGCTGCAAAGAATATGGACAAGGTGTGGTGGAAGAAGGGCTGCTCCAGTGGCTCAGTGGTAAAGAATCCACCTGCAATGCAGGAGATGCAGGAGACAGGAGTTTGATTCCTGGGTCAGGAAGATCCCCTAAAGGAGGAAATGGCAAACCAGTCTAATATTCTTGCCTGAAAAATCCCATGGACAGAGGAGCCTGGCAGACTACAGTCCATGGGGTCATAAAGAGTTGGATATGACTGAGCGACTGAGCAAGCACATTCGTGGTGGGAGAAATGCAGATCAACATCCACTCTGTGTCCCATTGTTTCTGCAGGGTGCAGCAAATACTACTTCACTAAACATTTGATTTCCATCTCCATGTCAGTTGCCTTTCTCCCCAATGAAATCCCGTCACCATCCCCAACATCTTCCTTTGTCTCTAGCTGAAGATGGTTTCTGAGGTTAAATTTCCACCATTTCTGTGAGTTACTCAGTTTTCCTGGGTCTCTCCCATGCACACATGTAATTACACTTCTGTTTGATTCTCTTGGTCTCATGTCAACTTAATTCTTAGAGCAGGCAGAAGAACCTAGAAGGATAGAGAATTGTCTTCCTCCCTGACAATTGCCTTTCTCCTTGACAATTGCCTTTCTCCTTGACAATTGCACCATATGGGACCTTCTTTGGCATTGTTTCTCACCTATATTGGCAGAGTTAGCCATTAGTACTAGTCTAAAGATATTTTGTTTTGAAAACTGTGAGGCAGCACTTTGAATATCACTTGCATTTAGAAACAGAACAAATTGAAATGAAATCAAATGCCTGAATGTGAAAAATAACTACTCACCCTCCATCTTTGATGAAGGAGTTAGAAATCATTTGCAAACCAATTACCATGCTAGGCAATTTGAAATGGGAAAATTAATATATATTTCATATTAATTTAACTCATATCAATTAATTAATATCAAAATAACTAAGTATATAGTCAAATATACCTTAAGTACAGAAGATTTTCTTTGGCACTTGTTAGCCAGAGAATGTGGGGAGAGATATCCATTTTCGTCAGTCTTATCCTATGATAATATATGCAACAAGACAGGAAAAGATACAGTTCAATCCCACTTTTCTGCTGATTTACTGCCACTCACAAGGCTGACAGAACGTTACACCCGAGGCATCAATATTAATCATTCCACAGCTGTTCTCAATTTACCTCTTGAGCTTCCCAAATGTTAATAGCATATAGTGGTCCAGAATGGCAAAAAGAAAAGTTCTGAGTAAAGATTTAAATACTTATTAGGAAAGATATAGATAGAGATGACATTATAAGTTACAGATTGAAGCAGATATGACCTTATATATGAAAAAGGGACCTGTAAAACAATTCTGTTTTTAAATTTGTTATAAACTGCACAAAGAATGTTTAAAAAGCATTCATGTACATTACAGATGCTACTTACATGAATTTGTATAAGCACTTCCACAAGACCTAGGAAATTCTTTAACATTTAGATGTCACAAGAATAGCTTTTCCAAACAAGTGAAAATTTACTATTGTACGGATTAAGAAAAAATAGCCTGGTTTGTGGGTTTAGACTTTTCCTATATACAAGCAGTTAAGAAGGAAAATGGAAAAATTGCTTTTTTTTAAAGAAAATGAGACAGTTTTCTACCATCTCCATTTGTTTACCTACCTAAATTTTCTTATAGAAATGTTGGCTAACTGGTTAAAAGAATAATTTTAACCTTAATTCCCTGAATAAAGACTGGGGAAAAAATTCAACACTGACCACTGTCTCTTCCTAGCTTACTGAAAGTTTATATAACCCCCAAATCAATTTTAGATACAAAAATTCCCTTCTAAAGTGGCTTTAAAAAGGAAAATAAAACCTTGGATGGTAGATAACTTACTTAATCTCTGAATTTTTTATTTTCCACGTTTATAAAATAAAAGTAGTATTATCTTCCCCATAAGAATTGCTATAAGATTAAATATGATATATATTTTTAAAACCTAGATGAATAATAGTCAACTTATCTGGAATAAAAAGTATGGATTTGGGAAGAAGAGTAATTTCTAATCAGAAAGTGTATAATGATGTTCTACTATCTTAGTTGGTTGGCTGGCTGACAGAGGGAATAAATGCTATAATCTCACTCTCCTCACTCCTTCTGCCTGCAAGGCTCCCATTGCCCATCCAGAAGTGAGACCCATATTAGATCAGGCTTGTGTAAGAGAGAAGGCTAGAGAAGGATAAAGAGAGAATTTGAAGGGACAAATGGAAAGTACTTGACACATGACATTTTTCATTGATGTTTCTTGAACACCATGAAAGTGGAATACAATTCATGACAATTTTTATACAACTCTTTATTCTCTCTTCCATTGACTTCTCACACCCACAACTCCAAGATGCTACCCTCTCCCAAACTACCAGAAAAAAAGGACTTGGAAATCCTGCCTAACTCCAGCATTCTTTACCTCTTCTTACTCTTCTGTCTCACAACAGTCCAGAAGGAGCTTGATATTGCCAAAAATCTCCCCAGAGAAGATGAATGAAGAACAAAATAAGTGGTCAAAATAGATCTCCTCTTCCTCCTTTACGAGGGTACAGGAAACACAGAATATTCATATGATAATTTTTCCCAGTATAATGCGAAAATCTTCTCAAAGCTATTCTTACTTCTTTTCTGCTTTCCCTCCTTTTCATTTTCCTCACTGCTGTTAGAGGAATTACTCTAGTTACAAATTTTATCCTATTGTTCATTCTAAAACATTTAAATAGTTTCTGCTATAAATTGAAAAAAAAAAATGGCCACAATTCTCCTCTATTCCCTATACCCAGGCTTCTTTGCAAAGGTGATGTGACTGGTCCTCTTATCAAAATGTACAGCCTAGTTCCCCTCACTCTTGGGAATCCTGCCATCTGTGAACAAGCCTAAGCTGCCCTGAGTGATGACAAGAGACACTTGGTCTGATAACCTCTGTCATCCCTAAAAGCCAGTCAACCACCTGACATGTGAGTAGGGCCATCTGACCCAGGCAACCACAGAGCAATGAGCAAGTCTAGTCAAGTTCAGTGGAACCTGGACCAGGTCAATATTACCAACCAGCAAAGCTTCTAACTAATAATGGTAATAATGGCTACTATATATGGAGAAGGAAATGGCAACCCACTCCAGTATTCTTGCCTAGAGAATCCTATGGCCAAAGGAGCCTGATGGGCTGCTGTCCATAGGGTCACACAGAGTCAGACACGACTGAAGCGACTTAGCGTGCATGCATGCGTTGGTGGATGAAATGGCAACCCACTCTAGTAGTCTTGCCTGGAGAATCCCAGGGACAGGGGAGCCTGATGGGCTGCTTGCTGTCTATGGGGTTGCATGGAGTTGGACACGACTGAAGCTATTTAGCAGCAGCAGGCTACTATCTAAAGCCAAGAAGTTTTGAGACTGTTTGTTATATAACAATAACAGATAAACTCCCCATTGGATATAATGTCAGAAATATGAACTCTCATAATAATCAGATGCTTCATAAAGTGTAATACAAATGTTCAGCATTATACTCCAACCTTTAAGCTTATCTATATTACAGTTCAGCCCTTAGATTCTGATCAGTATTCTGCAAACAAGTGCATACCTTCATACCTCTGTGCTTTGCACATGAGCTGGAGGACAGAGGAGACTGAAACTAACAGGTGCAGAACATCTACAGTGTCCCAAGATTCTTACATATGCTTTCTAATTATGCCCTCACAGTTAACCCTGTAAAGCTATAGTCATCCCATTTTATAGGTTGGACCATTGTGGCACAAAAAGGTTAGATTTCTCAAGGCTATAAAACTAACAAGTGATAGATCTGTAGGATTTCAAAGTGTGTGATCTTCCTAATGCAAAATAGGTTCTCAGTTTGGTGACCAGAAGAGGAATGAGTTGTGGCAGATATTCAGAACTGTCATGATACTCCTTTCAAAAATTATTTGCCTACTCTATTCATCCTATTGAACACATAAGAATTTTAGCAGGGTTGGAAATGAGCTCTTCTAATACAACTCTCTCTGTTCCACACACCCCTCTTTTAAAACTACCATTCTTACTTTTTCTATATTATTTTCTCTGTTTGAAAAACCCTTTTCTCCTTTTCTGTCGGTCTAACTCATACACATCCTCTAAGGCCAGATAAAAATAATCGAAACTTCTTACTGAAGATTAGATAGAAATATTATATATAGAAGTACATGTTCACTCCTCTGAGCTTTAAAACCACTCTGCCAATGCGTACCTTCCCTTCTTCCTTGTGAGCTAACTGACAACAAGGACCATGTTTTATTTATTTTCATTCCTGAAACTATACCTGGTATGTAGATATAGCAAGTGCTCTCTGAATATTTGTGGAATTACAGTGAATAACTTTCCATGTGCTTAACAAGAAATGAAAGAAATATGTTTCTTTTCTTCCTCAGTGATCAATGCAAAGATGCAAAGAAATAGAGGAAAACAATAGAATGGGGAAGACTAGCTGCTGCTGCTAAGTCACTTCAGTCGTGTCTGAATCTGTGCGACCCCATAGATGGCAGAGCACCAGGCTCCTCTGTCCCTGGGATTCTCAGGCAAGAATACTGGAGTGGGTTACCATTTTCTTCTCCAGTGCATGCATACATGCTAAACCACTTCAGTCATGTCTGACTCTGTGTAACCCTATGGACATCAGCCCACCAGGCCCCTCTGTCCACAGGATTCTCCAGGCAAGAATACTGGAGTGGGTTGACATTTCCTTCTCCCAGGGAAGACTAGAGATCTCTGCAATAAAATCAGAGATACCAAAGGAACATTCATGCAAAGATGGGCACAATAAAGGACAGAAACAGTATGGACCTAACAGAAGCAGAAGATATTAAGAAGAGGTGCCAAGAAAACACAGAAAAACTATACAAAAAAGATCTTCATGACTCAGATAACCATGATGGAATGATCACTCACCTACAGCCAGATCCTGGAACGAGAAGCCAAGTGGGCCTTAGGAAGCATCACTATGAACAAAGCTAGTGGAGGTGATGGAATTCCAGTTAAGCTATTTCAAATTCTAAAAGATGATGCTGTGAAAGTGCTGCACTCAATATGCCAGCAAATTTGGAACACTCAGCAGTGGCCACAGGACTGGAAAATGTCAGTTTTCATTCCAATCTCAAAGAAAGGCAATGCCAAAGAATGTTCAAACTACTGCACAATTGCACTCATCTATCATGCTAGCAAAGTAATGCTCAAAATTCTCTAAGCCAGGCTTCAACAGTATGTGAACCAAGAACTTCCAGATGTTGAAGCTGGATTTAGAAATGACAGAGGAACCAGAGATCAAATTGCCAACATCTGCTGGATCATTGAAAAAGCAAGAGAGTTCTAAAAAAAATCTACTTCTGTTTTATTGACTATATCAAAGCCTCTGACTGTGTGAATCACAACAAACTGGAAAATTCTTAAAGAGATGGGAATACCAGATCAGCTTACCTGCCTCCTGAGAAATCTGTTTGCAGATCAAGATGCAACAGTTAGAACCAGACAAAGAATAACAGACTGGTTCTAAATTGGGAAAGGAGTATGTCAAGGTTGTATGTTGTCACCCTGCTTATTTAACTTACATGCAGAGTATATCATGCAAAATGCCAGGCTGGATGAAGCCCAAGCTGGAATCAAGATTGCAAGGAGAAATATCAATAACCTCAGATATACAGATGACACTACCCTTATGGCAGAAAGTGAAGAAGAGCTAAAAAGCCTCTTGATGAAAGTGAAAGAGGAGAGTGCAAAAGCTGACTTAAAACTCAACATTCGGAAAACTAAGGTCACGGCATCTGGTCCAATCACTCATGGCAAATAGATGGAGAAATAATGGAAACTGTGACCAACTTTATTTTCTTGGGCTCCAAAAATCACTGCAGATGGTGATTGCAGCCATGAAATTAAAAGACGCTTGCTCCTTGGAAGAAAAACTCTGACGAACCTAGACAGCATATTAAAAAGCAGAGACATTACTTTGCCAACAAAGGTCCGTCTAGTCAAAGCTATGGTTTTTCTAATAGTCATGTATGGATGGTAAGATTTGGACCATAAAGAAAACTGAGTGCAGAAGAATTGATGCTTTTGAACTGTGGTGTTGGAGAAGACTCTTGAGAGTCTCTTGGACTGCAAGGAGATCAAACCAGTCAATCCTGAAGGAAATCAGTCCTGAATATTCATTGGAAGGACTGATGCTGAAGCTGAAGCTTCAGTACTTTGGCCAGCTGATGTGAAGAACTGACTCATTTGAAAAGATCCTGATGCTGGGAAAGATTAAAGGCAGGAGGATAAAGAAATGACAGAGGATGAGATGGTTGGATGGCATCACTGACTCGATGGACATGAGTTTGAGCAAGCTCCAGGAGTTGGTAATGGACAGGGAACCCTGGCGTGCTACAGTCCAAGGGGTGGCAAAGAGTGGGACATGACTGAGCAACTGAATTGAACTGATAGCTATAGTAAGTGCTCACTGAATATTTGAATTATAGCGAATAACTTTCCATGTGCTTAACAAGAGATGGAAGAAATATGTTTCTTTTCTAAAGCTTAAGATAAAAGAGCTGGTTGGGGCTAAAAAAGAGATATTTGCTAAAATCCCAATTTATGTTGCTATTCCAAAATAAGAAAATTTGTCCAAATTTCTTTTATAAAGTAATTTACAATATAATTAATTCCAAGAATTAAAACTTGAAGCCCTCTAGAGAAGAAAAATAATGACAGCAGTGTCTAGGGTAATTGGGGAATGTAATTGTGAATTTGCACAATAGACAAATAGAACTCCTGAAGAAATCCATCCTGCTAAATGTAGTTATTAGCAAAGCACATATTAATCTTCTCATGCCAGATAAAGTTCCATACTTAAACTTCTACATACTTGATTACTTAGCTGACAAAGCTGTAAATACAGCTGCTAATTTTAAAAGAAATGGCAAGATATTGATGTAGCCTGGTCTTAAAGTGTGAAAGTTATTTGTTTATGTTAAGCTATTTTGGTAGATAATGCCCTTTCTGAGAAAAAGAATGACAACGAGAAGAGTACACCTTATACGTGAATTTCTGGACCCCATTCAAATATCCCCTGAACCCAAATCAGTCTTCCAAAAGGAAGGGCCTCTGATTGTTACCTTGACACTAGGATCTGACAAATTGGGGCTCCGTATTGATTTAGCTCCATTTTAACACAGCAATATAGATTTCAGGGTTCAGTGATGCTATTTTTAATTCTAGATTAAGTTTGACCCTTGCCTCCTATTCATTTCAGTGACTAACCATACCACCACCATCTTCAAAAGTATAGGATCAACTTTGGTAATCACTGCCTGTAAGGAGACATGAAGACTATTTCCTGTGTCATCAATGTTTATTTTTATACAAGTGTCTATTATTCAGAGCAATAAAAGAGGCTTAATTTATAAGTACACCAATTGATGATCACAATAAGGTGTGTTGAACCATAATCTTAATCTGACTACATGGAAAATTTTTGTGAGCATAAAGATACATACAACATCACACACTAAAAGCGAGAAATACTATAGGTGAAACAATTTAGGCAGCTAATTGATCACAGATCATGAGAAAATGATCATTTGTTCATAAACAACAGAGTCAAGAATGCACATGATTCATTAATTAATGATATACGAGGGTATAAGAGTGCAGGCCCCCCAAAAGACTCGTCCAGGTGTACAGTCAGTTATAAGACAAGGTTTAGTTCAGTTCAGTCACTGAGTCATTTCTGACTCTGTGACCCCATGGACTGCAGCATGCCAGACTTCCCTGTTCATCACCAGCTCTGGAATCTTGCTCAAACTCATGTCCATCGAGTTAGTGATGCCATCCAACCATCTCATCCTCTGTTGTCCCTTTCTCCTCCTGTCTTTAATCTTTCCCAGCATCAGGGTCTTTTCTAATGAGTCAGTTCTTCGCATAAGGTGGCCAAAGTATTGGAGCTTCAGCTTCAGCATCAGTCCTTCCAATGAATATTCAGGACTGATTTCCTTCAGGATTGACTGGTTTGATCTCCTTGCAGTCCAAGAGACTCTCAAGAGCCTTCTCCAACACCACAGTTCAAAAGCATCAATTCTTCGGAATGCCAAAGAATTGATAAGGCAGGGTAGCTACTGGCTACCTGTGAACATGTTAGTCACAGTTCTAGATGTAGACTACTACTACTACTAAGTCGCTTCAGTCGTGTCCGACTCTGTGCGACCCCATAGACGGCAGCCCACCAGGCTCCCCCATCCCTGGGATTCTCCAGGCAAGAACACTGGAGTGGGTTGCCATTTCCTTCTCCAAAGCATGAAAGTGAAAAGTGAAAGTGAAGTCGCTCAGTCGTATCCGACTCTTAGCGACCCCATAGACTGCAGCCCACCAGGCTCCTCCATCCATGGGATTCTCCAGGCAAAAGTACTGGAGTGGGGTGCCATTGCCTTCCCCGCTAGCTGTAGACAACAGTGGCTTATTACAAACGCAAGAGTGGGAAAAGGAATTGCCACTTGGAAAAAGCATGAAAATCTCCAAAATTTAGCATTCAGCTGTTTAGGGCACTTATAGGTGTATGCATGTATGTATATGTGTGTGTGTGTGTGTGTGTGTATATATATATATATATATATATATATATGGATTGATTTATATTTTAAAGAATAGCATCATCTTCAAAAGTAGTTATTTTGTTAACACTAGTGAAGGTTAAATCATAAGAGAGCAGTTGATAAATAAACAGAATCTCTAAAAACAAAAACATCCTAGTAAAGGTGAAAACGCTAATCCCAAACCATACATATTTGCATAGTTCATGAATGATGATGGATCATAGGGTACATAATTGAAATATAATTTTGAAATGTAGTTGAAAACTTGGAACCAGTTTTACATGTTTCCTTGTATTTTTCCCCACTGAAGATTTTGGTTTGAGTTCTGTTTCCTTTGCTACTTTCCCCTGCCTGCAGTCATAATCTTCCAATTCTGACATAAAAAATCTTTTTTGTGACAACCAACTGTGATACCTCAAACAGAGGACTACTCTTTGAGATTTGAAAAATCAGCAGGAAATGACTGTCAAACGTTTTTTTAAAAAATCCCAGCAAAGAACTAAGCGAGAGAAATTCAGAGAACATAATGTAGAAACAGAAATGATCTTCCAGAGAATGCCTAATTTTCCCAAAGAGATTTTATAGGTTCTATTAGGCCACTTTCACAAAATACAATCACACAGGATTCATCTTGAAAATAATGACAGAGCTTCAGAATACAGAGAATTTAAGACCCAGGAATCGTTTAAAAACTCACAGTTCTAAAGAACATCACTATTCCAAACAGAAATCTCACAGAACTAACTTCTTAAAAATAACTGAGTAAATATTAGTAAGTCAAACTGTAAAATCAATATTAAGGAAATAGACTGCCCACAATAAAAATAGTACAACTTCCATGAAGTTACATGCTACTTCTATTTAAAGAATTTTTAACTGTTATAGAATTGGCAAACCAGGGAACAAAAAACTGACCATTATTGAATGATGAAATGATTTTGAAATGAATAAGCATTTAAATTTTTACTTGAAATACACAGTTAAATCATTTTTTTTAATTTCAAATTAACAATTATGTGAATATATTGCTCAAAAACAATACCATCCAAGCTATTCAAGAGACCAAGATCACTAGAACTGTAAAATAAATAAATAAAGAAATAATAATACTGATTGCTGTGGGAAATAAAAGAGATAATATATATAAAGGAACTTTATAAATATAAGACATTAGTCACATGAAATGAATTGTAATAATCATTTTGGGGGACTTGATACAAGTGATTACACAGCAGATTCTTGGGTATTTTACACAACCTCATGATTTTGACTCTTTCAAACCAAATGTTTTATTCTCTTTTTTGTGATTGGCTCAAGAAACATTTTTTTTTAATTTTTAATACTCCATCTTTTGCTAATATTTTAAAGATGTTATACTAGGGGGGATAAGGTCTACTTATGTCTTATCTAGTTCACCTAAAGGCTTATAAATCTCTTGGTTTGAATTTTCTAGAAAAAAGAGGCTAAAATGAGTACGTGTATGCAAGTAAACTTATTGTGGAGGCAAAGTGAGACAGGGAATGACTAGTTAATGAGATGGTACCTGTTGAGGTCACTGATACAGTCATCCCAGCACTTCTGGGAAACATAGATGTCTGCTTGAAGAACACTGGACCTTTTCTCTACTGACTCTAGCCTCCACTGAGTTAGTCATTCCCCCAAAGCATTAAGGGCTTCCCTGGGGGGTCAGTCAGTAAAGAATCTGTCTGCAACACAGGAGACCTGAGTTTGATCCCTGGGTTGGGAAGATCCCTATGGAGAAGGAAATGGCAATCCACTCCAGTATTCTTGCCAGGAAAAATCCCACAGACAAGGAGCCTGACGGGCTACAGTCTATGGAGCCACAAAAGAGGCGGACACAACTTAGTGCCTAAACTACCACCACCACCAAAGCACTAAGTTCCTCATCCTTACAAGCTTATGTGACTGAACAGAGCCAAAGAGGCATCAATTGCATTGGAGAAGACCCTGAGGTGGGAAGAGCATGGATACACAATGTACTCTGAAGAAAGGATGAAGCCAGTGAGAGATGAGCCTGGGCTCACACAGAACTACATGCAGCAGTTAAGGCTATGTAGTATTAGTTTTCTATAGCTGTGTAATAAACTACCAGAAACAGAGGCTTAAAATAATACCCATGGAGAGGCAGTCTGAAGATGGTGGAGGAATAGGACAGGGAGACCACTTTCTCCCCCACATATTCATAAAAAGAAAATTTGAACACTGAGTAAATTCCACAAAACAACTTCTGAATGCCAGCAGAGGACATCAGGCACACAGAAAGGCAGCCCATTGTCTTCGAAAGGAGATGTTTTATCAATGGTGCTGTATAGATGGAGAAGTCTTGAGGCTACTTTAAAAATAAGACTGAACCAGAAGCAGGAGGCTTACGTCAAAATCCTGAGAACACCAGAGAACTCCCGACTCCAGGGAACATTAATCAACAGCAGCTCAGCAAAAGCCTCCATATCTACACTGAAACCAAGCACCAACCAAGGGCCAACAAGTTCCAGAGCAAGACATACCATGCAAATTCTCCAGCATCACAGGAACACAGCCCTGAGCTTCAATATACAGGCTGCCCAAAGTCACTCCAAACCCATTGACATCTCATAACTCATTAGTGGAAACTTCATTGCACTCCAGAGAGAAGAAATCCAGCCCCACCCACCAGAACACCAACACAAGCTTCCCTAAACAGGAAACCTTGACAAGCCACCCATACAACCCCCCCACCCTCCACAGCGAGGAAATTCCACAATAAAGGGAACTCCACAGACTGCCAGAATACAGAAATGCCACCCCAAACAAGGCAATATAAACAAGATGAAGAGACAGAGGAATACCCAGCAGGTAAAGGAACAGGACAAATGCCCACCAAACCAAACAAAAGAGGAAGAGAGAGGGCATCTACCTGATAAACAATTCGGGGGAAAAAAGATCATAAAAAGATCATACATCATGACCAAGTGGGCTTTATCCCAGGGATGCAAGGATTCTTCAATATCCGCAAATCAATCAATGTAATACACCACATTAACAAATTGAAAAATAAAAACCATATGATTATCTCAATAGATGCAGAGAAAGCCTTTGACAAATTTCAACATCCATTTATGATAAAAACTCTCCAGAAAGCAGGAATAGAAGGAACATACCTCAACATAATAAAAGCTATATATGACAAACCCATAGCAAACATTATCCTCAATGGTGAAAAATTGAAAGCATTTCCCCTAAAGTCAGGAACAAGACAAGGGTGCCCACTTTCACCACTACTATTCAACATAGTTTTGGAAGTTTTGGCCACAGCAATCAGAGCAGAAAAAGAAATAAAAGAAATCCAAATTGGAAAAGAAGAAGTAAAACTCTCACTGTTCGCAGATGACATGATCCTCTACATAGAAAACCCTAAAGGTAAGTCACTTCAGTCGTGTCTGACTCTGTGCGACCCCATAGATGGCAGCCTACCAGGCTTCCCAGTCCCTGGGATTCTCCAGGCAAGAACACTGGAGTGGGTTGCCATTTCCCTCTCCAATGCATGAAAGTGAAAAGTGAAAGTGAAGTCGTTCAGTCGTGTCCGACTCTTCGCGACCCCAAGGACTGCAGACTTTCAGGCTCCTCGTCCATGGGATTTTCCAGGCAAGAGTACCAGAGTGGGGTGCCATTGCCTTCTCCAAAGACTCCACCAAAAAAGTACGAGAGCTAATCAATGAATATAGTAAAGTTACAGGATATAAAATTGACACACAGAAATCCCTTACATTCCTATACACTAATAATGAGAAAATAGAAAGAGAAATTAAGCAAACAATTCCATTCACATTGTGAATTCCATTCACATTCCATTGAAATGAAAAGAATAAAATACTTAGGAATGTATCTACCTAAAGAAACAAAAGACTATAAAACACTGGTGAAAGAAATCAAAGAGGACACTAATAGATGGAGAAATATATCGTGCTCATGGATCAGAAGAATCAGTATAGTGAAAATGGGTATACTACCCAAAGCAATCTATAGATTCAATGCAATCCCTATCAAGCTATCAATGGTATTTTTCACAGAGCTAGAACAAATAATTTCACAATTTGTACGGAAATACAAAAAACCTCAAATAGCCAAAGCAATCTTGAGAAAGAAGAATGGAACTGGAGGAATCAACCTGCCTAACTTCAGGCTCTACTACAAAGCCACAGTCATCAAGACAGTGTGGTACTGGAACAAAGACAGAAATATAGATCAATGGAACAAAATAGAAAGTCCAGAGATAAATCCACGCACCTATGGACACGTTATCTTTGACAAAGGAGGCAAGAATATACAACGGAGAAAAGACAATCTCTTTAACAAGTGGTGATGGGAAAACTGGTCAACCACTTGTAAAAGAATGAAACTAGAACACTTTCTAACACCATACACAAAAATAAACTCAAAATGGATTAAAGATCTAAATGTAAGACCAGAAACTATAAAACTGCTAGAAGAGAACATCGGCAAAACACTCTCCGACATAAATCATAGCAGGATTCTCTATGACCCACCTCCCAGAATATTGGAAATAAAAGCAAAAATAAACAAATGGGACCTAATTAAACTTAAAAGCTTCTGCACATCAAAGGAAACTATAAGCAAGGTGAAAAGACAGCCTTCAGAATGGGAGTAAATAATAGCAAATGAAGCAACTGACAAAGAACTAATCTCAAAAATATACAAGCAACTCCTGAAGCTCAATTCCAGAAAAATAAACGACCCAATCAAAAAATGGGCCAAAGAACTAAACAGACATTTTTCCAAAGAAGACATACAGATGGCTAACAAACACATGAAAAGATGCTCAACATCACTCATTATCAGAGAAATGTAAATCAAAACCACAATGAGGTACCATTTCACACCAGTCAGAATGGCTGCAATCCAAAAGTCTACAAGCAATAAGTGCTGGAGAGGGTGTGGAGAAAAGGGAACCCTCTTACACTGTTTGTGGGAATGCAAACTAGTACAGCCACAATGGACAACAGTGTGGAGATTCCTTAAAAAACTGGAAATAGAACTGCCTTATGATCCAGCAATTCCACTTCTGGGCATACACACCAAGGAAACCAGAATTGAAAGAGACACGTGTACCCCAATGTTCATCACAGCACTGTTTATAATAGCCAGGACATGGAACAACCTAGATGTCCATCAGCAGATGAATGGATAAGAAAGCAGTGGTACATATACACAATGGAATATTACTCAGCCATTAAAAAGAATACATTTGAATCAGTTCTAATGAGGTGGGTGAAACTGGAGCCTATTATACAGAGTGAAGTAAGCCAGAAAGAAAAACACCAATACAGTATACTAATGCATATATATGGAATTTAGAAAGATGGTAACAATAACCCTGTATGCAAGACAGCAAACGAGACACAGATGTATAGAACAATCTTTTGGATTCTGTGGGAGAGGGTGAGGGTGGGATGATTTGGGAGAATGGCATTGAAACATGTATAATATCATATGTGAAATTAATTGCCAGTCCAGGTTCAATGCATGATACAGGATGCTCCAGGCTGGTGCACTGGGATGACCCAGAGGGATGGTATGGGGAGGGAGGCAGGAGGGGGTTTCAGTATGGGGAACACATGTGCACCCATGGCAGATTTACGTTGATGTATGGCAAAACCGATACAATATTGTAAAGTAATTAGCCTCCAATTAAAATAAATTTATTTTTTTAAATAATAATAATAATACCCATGAATTTGTCCACAGTTTCTGAAGGTCAAAAGTCCAGGCATAACTTGATTCTCTGCTCAGGGCCTCACTGGACTGAAATGAAAGTGTTGGCTGGGGCTGTGGTTCTCATCTGGACATTGGGTCCTTTTGCAAACTCACTCGTCATTAGCAGGAGGCACTTCCTTGCAGTTGTCGGACTGAAGTCCCTGTTTTCCTGCTAGTTGTTGCCTGGAGACTGTTCCTGGGTATAAGAGCCTGCCCATATTTCATTCCACACAGACCCTCCCTAGGCAGGCAGTTCACAAGACGCACATTTGCTTTCTTCCAAGCTAGGAGGGGTACATCTCTCCGACTTCCTTTTCTGCCACCAGTTGAGAAAACTCTGTTTTCAAAAGGTTCATGTGACGAAATCAAATAATGTCCCTATTTTAAGGTCAACTGATCTGTACTTTGACTACATTTGTAAAAATCCCTTCACAGCAGCATCTACATTAGTGTTTGATTCAGTGACTGGAAAAGGATGTGCACACCAAGGACGAGGACCTTCAGGAGGTTAGAATTCTCTCCCCCAACCCAGTACTGAACTCACAAATTAGCTGAGAGAATATGACATGGGACATCAAAAACATCTGCTGCGTGAGTTTTGTTTTTGCTTAACAATTTAAATAAAGGAGAAGCCAAAGTCTAGGAAGATGGGTCTGAATTTAAAAGTAGCTCCTAAAGTTTGGTTTGGGCAACTAATTGATCATATTTTTTCTGATACTTTAATAAAGAACCAAATGGAGTAGATCTCAACACCCATCATAACCTATTCAATTATTTTCTCTGATATCTTCTACATAGTGTGCCTAGATAAGTATACCTGTTAAATAAGAAATATGCCATAAAACTGATTGCTCTGAAGAACTGTGCAACTACTAAAGAAGGTAAGTGGGGTATTTTTGATTTACTTTCCCTTTATTTCTTTATCCTGTATTGTAAGCATTATTTGAATGAATTACAATGGACTCAATTTTTGCATACATAATTGTTACATTTTATCTAGCCTATTAAATCTAATATTTAAATTTAAAAACCCAGTTACTATAAATTAAATATCTGCCAGTTTTATGGCTATGAGCACATGCTAATCTTCTTGCTGGAAGATGAGCCATGCAGATTGCAAGAAACCAAGCTAAATTTAGAAGCACATTACTGGAGCTGGGTATTTCAATTTGAGCTCTGTTAGATCTTGTATGACACTCTCTTCCATTTTGTAAAAATGTTCAACAGTTCTTCTAATTATATAATTTTACTACTGGGAGACTAAGTGGCGTTCTCTCATTCTACATGAACAACAGTGTTGTGTTTGTGGTTACTGCACACAAATGCAGCCCTCAGATTTTTTTGAATTCATTTCCAGCTCTACTTGGCATCTCTGCTGTGGCTTCCCGGGAAGCTCGCCGGGGTAGTACAAATAAGAAAAGGCAAAGGGAAATACAGACCACAGGGGCCTCCATCTTTACTCTTGTACACCCTGATGGCTCCCCTGCTTCTTGGCTTGAAAGAGGGAGTATTATACATATGTGTGAGCACTTACTATATGCCAAGCACTATGCTGAGAACTTGATTTATATGCTTTATCCTCATTTAATCTTCACAGAAACTTTAGGAAAAAGGGCACCAGTGATATCCTCATTACAGATGAGGTTACGGAAAAGCTTACATGATGTGGCTAACAAGTTTGCACAGTTAATAATAAGCTACTGCTGCTGCTGCTAAGTCACTTCAGTCGTGTCCAACTCTGTGGGACCCCATAGACGGCAGCCCACACGGCTCCTCTGTCCCTGGGATTCTCCAGGCAAGAACACTGGAGTGGGTTGCCATTTCCTTCTCCAATGCACGAAAGTGAAAAGTGAAAGTGAAGTCGCTCAGTCATGTCCGACCCTCAGCAATCCCATGGACTGAAGCCTACCAGGCTCCTCCATCCATGGAATTTTCCAGGCAAGAGTACTGGAGGGGGTGCCATTGCCTTCTCCGAATAATAAACTAATAAGGGTTCAAATCCAGGTAGCCTAACTCCACAGTCAGTATTCTGAACCTTTATGCCATACCATCAAGAAGGTGTGAATAGATTAATTTTCTAAAATTGCTGCTCAAGGTCCAAAGAAATTAATAAATTTTCCCGCAGGTCCTTAAAACCAAGATGCCTGGAGGGTATAGATTCATAAAGTATTATAAAATGCCACATATAAATATACTGCCAAGTATACTTTAATATGAAGCTTTTGAAGATCTTAAGACTTCTTTTCCTTTTACAGAATATGTCATTTATTGAGGCATAGACAGAACTTTTATTATCAAATGTCAATGTCCCAAATGGAACAATGACTATAGGATTGTTTTTACTTTAAAATTTAAAATAAAAAAAGTGACTACCAGAACAACTGTCTGAATATCAGAATTTATATTCTATTCATTTTTTCCCCTTAAATGTCAGTCATTTTTGAAAAATAAGGCAAAAGTTCTCTCGTGTCGGATATACTCATACCTGGCAAGTACTCAGACCTCTGAGTCCTTTTTCCCCAAGCACAGTAAGCAGGATTCATGATGGATTTTAAGGGTAATTATTTAAAAAGGCAAAATGATATAAAACTACTAACATGCATTTGCTATTATTTGTCAGAGAAATTTTTCTCTTGAAGTTTGGTTCTTATTTGGAGGAAACAAAGTGTCACCTAGAATTAAAAGACTACCAAATGGTGATTCATAGTCCAAATGTATTGGTTCACATACTCTAAAAACAGAATGTTAAGCTAAGTCTTTAAACTGCCCATATGGACTTTGTAGGCTAAATGAAGTTTAGGATTGAACTACAAAAGGCATCAGGGATAAATTTCACCAAATGCGTTGCTTCCAAACTTAGTGTTATAAACTTCCAACCCTTAACTTACAGGATTTTGTATAACATTAGGGAACCAACATTTGAGCTCATGCAACTTACAGGATTTTGTATAACATTAGGGAACCAACATTTGAGCTCATGCATTTCTTTTTCCTTTAAAGAGTCTTGGTATCCTGGAACTGCAAGGGATATTCCATAACTGGAAATGATCACCCATATTCCACTATGCCATTCAGTTCAACCCTCACTGAGTCCTCAGAGCTTCTAACAGTGTTCAAAATCATTCATTTCCTCTCTGTCATTGTGATGCATAAATTTTACTCAGTATAGATACATTTGGGGGTTTAATATCATTATACAATCATAATGTAAGAATAAAACTACTGTTTTTTCCCAGTTTGAGTAAAATATTTGCATATTCAAAATAAAAATTATAGGATCAATGAAAGAAATACAATATTTTGTATTGTATTTCAAATACAAATACAATATTGCAAATACAATACTTACAAATTAAATGCTTAACATGAGTGATCTGCACTATCATCAGAAAACCTTATTATACACACAATTTGTTCAAGTTCCTTTTATCAATTCTACTGAGAAGCAATGAGTATACGCTCTTTTAAAATATATGGTTCCTAAAGAGATCATAATCGACAGGTAAATCATTAATACCATAGTTCCATGAGGGTTATGTATAATAAAATTATTTCTTTAAATGAAGTAGAAAGGTTTTTTAATTCGATTTTAACTTTATTTTTTCTCTTGGAGTAGCAAACAATTCATAGTAAAAACTCAAAAATATTGTATCCTCAGATATTATAGTGAAATGACAAATAAATATATATCAAATTTTAAATCATAGAAGGATGTCTGATATACCATGATTTGTTGCATTTTGGATAGAACAAAAGCCTTTTTCTGTAAAAGATAATTGATGTGTGGTTTTCTCATTTGGTTTAATATTTATACATTAAATATAATCTTGATATTTTAACTGTTTGATGCCATATTAATCCATATTTAATCATTTTTCTGGAGACCTCTGAATCATGAAGGAGTCATACTTCTAATGAAACCAAGAACTTTATGATGAAACCATTCAGAAATCAAGGAAATAGCCCAGCAAGCAAGTCCAAGTTGGAATATAAAATAAAAAATAAATATATATGATATATATTTACATAATATATATCTTTATATGTGTATTATATAAAACTAACAAAAAGCAAATGCAACATATACTATATTTTCTTCACTGGGCAGAAAACCCAGGGAGGTGGGAGGTATAGTATTTGTGGCCCTGGACTTAGATGGCAAGTCTATGTTTTAAAAGAGCGCTTATAAAATAAATAAAGTTAGAAGAGCTCTTATTAACTGAATGACTCATGAGCCTAACCTCCTTCCTATAAATGGAAGTGATACCATAAATCACTGGCTTGTTGTGAAATAATGTGTCAAGCAGTTGAATGGAAGAAGTTACATTTTTGAGACAGTAATTGAAACAGAGCTATTTATTTAATCCTTACAAAAACCAAACAAATTAAACACTATTTCCTCATTTTTTAGATAAAGATATGGAGGCTCAGAGAAGCTGAATAACTTGCTCAAGAATGCCTACCCAGAACACAAGAATAACAATATTTGAACACAGATCTGTCTGATTTTTCATTTATACCACACTGCAAACTGTATTCTACAATTCTCAAAGTGCCCTAAGGGGGGATTTTTATTTGTATTTAGTTTTAGTTTTCTCATTGCCTTTTATAGCCCCTGCCTTGGTTTCCTAGGACTGCTGTGACAAAGTACTAAAAACTGGGTGTCAGAATAAACAGAAATTTACTGTCTCAGAGTTCTGGAGTCTAGAATTCCTAGATCAAGATATCAGCAGGGATGGTACCTTGGAGGCTGCATGGGAGAAGATCTGTTCCTCTCTTTTTGCTTTTGATGGTTTACTGGCAATCTTTGGTATTCCTTGACTTTTGCTGCATCACCCCGATCTCAACCTTCAACTTTACATTGCATTTTTCCTGCATGTGGGTCTTGTCCAAATTTCTGCTTCTTATAAGGACATTAACGATTTTGAATTTGGGGTTCACCTTACTTCAGTATGATGTCATCTTAACTATACTTACAATGATCCTGCTTCCCCGGTGGTTCAGTGGTAAAGAATCCACCTTCAATGCAGGAGCCTCTGGAGACAGGTTCGGGAAGATTCCCTGGAGGAGGGCATGGCAACCTACTCCAGAAGTCTTGCCTGGAGAATTAGGCAAGACTACTAGAGTAGGAAGAAGGCAAAAATCAGGCAAGAATCTGGAGAATCAGAAGACAGAAGAGCCTGGTGGGCTACAGTTCATGGGGTTGCAAAGAGTCAGACATGACTGAATGACTTAGCACACATAGTGACCCTATTTCCAAACAAGGTCACATTATGAAGCATAGGGGGTGGGGAGGATTCAACATATGAATTTTGAAAGTGAAAGTGAAAGTCAATCAATTGTGTCTGACTCTTTGAGATCCCATAGACTACACAGTCCAAGGAATTCTCCAGGCTAGAATGCTAGAGTGGGTAGAATCTTCCCAACCCAAGGATTGAACCCAGGTCTCTCATATTGCATACAGATTCGTTACCAACTGAGCCACAGGGGAAGCCCAAGAATACTAGAGTGGGTAGCTTATCCCTTCTCCAGCAGATCTTCCTGACCCAGGAATTGAACTGGGGTCTCCTGCATTGCAGGTGGATTCTTTACCAACTGAGCTATCAGGGAAGCCCTGTAAGAGGTATAAAGTGCTATGTATAAAATAAGCAATTCAACAGTCCCCAAAAGGGGAAAAAAATCTTATGCAGGCAGGTGTGGAGGCTTGTAACACTATCCTTCCCTGATAGGATTTGCCCACACAGTGCTTGGTGTATTGGTGTGATCATTTCACTGCTATGTTGTCTGCTGGCTCAAACTGCACAGTGCACTGATTGTGCATTCAACTGTGGCACCCAAAGCTAGCTTATTGATCTTACTTCTTCTCCTAGCCAGCATCCTTTGATCATTCAAGTCTCCCACCATCCCTTGTGAATACCTAGATATTCCACTGGAAAGTTAGGAAGATCTGACCTGACCAGTGATGAGCTCTCACCCTGCCCATGCAGCTCTAGCAATCACTATTTCTTGCTGACATTTCCACACCCTATTTTAGAGTTTAACAACTTCTGTTTCAACTTCTGTTTCAGTTTTACCTAGAAACAGAATATTCTTTTTTTCTCTCTGAGTGGCAAATTTTCTTTACCTTTGAGTTTTTCATCACTGAAGATTGTTCACTCACATTTCTACTTTCAGGGAGCACTTGTGATTACTAAGGTGACGTATTCCTGCTCTGGGATGTTTATGTGTTTGTTCTACTCTTCGCAACGTCAACACTGGCTGACTTGATCCGGTCAGTTGATCGAAGCCTTACTTATCCCACTCTTGAAGATGATGAGGCATTTTTCCTGCAAATGGCCACACCTATCTTTCCAGGCACCATGAAACTAACTCAATTTGTTCTTAGTTTTTGAGATCCATTAAAAAATGGCAACTATGAACATGTATTACATATGTGTTAGGCTTCTCTTGCAATTAAGGGGACAAGACGTTGGGACCTGAATGTCATGATTTTTTGTTTATGGATTATATCCTATCATTCAAACATAGAAATAAAAATCCAATATTATAGCATTTACTAGAAAATATGTCATATATGTCTAAAACTCTCAATAATTCCAGTTAAAATGGCTTCTCATGGGAAGGCAGGATAAAAGACAATTTTAGTGTTTAGGTCATAGAGTCTGGCAAAACCAAGTTCAGGTCCCATTTCTGCCACACCCCAGTTTTGTGACTTTGAGCAACTTAATTAAGTTCAATAACCTAAGATATAAAGTGCAGAATAAAATCAGCTTTTACAAATAAGGTTGTATTTGTGTAAAGCAGGGTTTTCAAATTTTGCCTAGTGATAAAAATTGCCTAGAACAGTGAAAACACAAATTCTAGGACCATTTTTCAGGAGAATAGGATTCAGAGGGTTCCCTGAATCCTCTACGTTTGAGATAGTAAGTATCTACAAATCCCTACATTTGAGATAGTAAGTATCTCAAATGATCAGTATTATCAAGCAAGTTTGGAAGATATTGCTGTATTTCACAGTTTATGTCCTACTTAGTAAATATTAGTGCCTTTCTGTTTATCAAATTTTATTTCCTAGAGACCCACAGAGGGAAGCTGAGGGAAACTTACAAACCAGTTTCCTCTTCCTGGTCCCACTGTTAAACTACAATTCCCAGGTCTTCTTGCTTCTCCGTGACTTCATGAAATTAGCCACATCAGCAGAGATAGTTTGTCTCTTCTCTCTTCACCTCCCTCCCTCCAGTCTGTTGGTTGTGTACACTCTAAGGTAACCTTGAGACCCCAAGTTAAAGATGGTTAACCCACAGTTCACAAATTACATGGGTTTATAAATGACTTTGTAGCATTCAGTCCCCTACTGGCCTACACTTAGTTCAATACAAAGACAGATAAAGCTTTATTGTGGTTAGCCACTGACTTTTGGAACTATTGCACAGCCCGCATCACATTACACACCCACATGATATCATCAAAGATTACTGAAACTGGTCTCACTTCCTTCATTCAGGCTTGCAGTCTCTCAATCCAGTTTGCATACCACTGCCTGACGCTAATCTTAATACCACACTTTCCTCAACTCACTTATCTACACAAACACATATTAATGACTTTTTTTGTTTTTTGGCCCCACCTTGCAGCATGCAGGATCTTAATTTCCCAACCACGGATGGAACCCATGCCTCCTGCAGTGGAAGCATGGAGTCCTAACCACTGGAGCACCAGGGAAGTCTCATTAATGACTTCTTTTCTTTACCTTATCAGGTCAAAATTCTTCATCTTTATTTTTAAATCCCTGAATATCACACCCTAATGATCTCAACTTTATTTCTAGAGGATGGAAGACATAAAATGCCTAAGAAAAGTATAAAGAACTAGGGAGCTATAAAGGTCATTCTTTCTTCATGGAAATCTTGTTTCACTTGGTGTCATAACCACACAACATGAAGCACCATTTTTCTGTTATTTTTTCTAAGATAGCTTTATCCCCTCTCCTGGATGATGCCACTAAACTTGGGGTCCATAGCTCACACTTCCTTTTTATCTGGTTTCGTGTCTGGCACCATGCTAAACACACAGCAGGAATTCAGTAAAACCTTGTTCCTTGATTGTTGAGCTGAGTTCATAAGGTTTTACATCTCCTTTCTTAGTTGAAACTGTTTATTTCTGAAATGTAGCACTTTACACAAAGTGCTGTAATAATGTGAGCAACCAGAGAAAGTATTCTACTTCGTGGCAGGCAATGGAGTGACTAAAAGCTATGTGGTTTCCTGGATTGGAGAAGCCTGTTGAGAGCTGCTCTGCCCCGCAAGACATATTTCAGTTCTGTTCAGTTCAGTAGTTATTTGTTGCCCATTACTTAGAAGCTTTGGTACAAGTATAGAAATTAAGAAAATCCTCAGATTCTTTATAAAATGGATTTTAGAGGAGAAATGAACCATAGGGCTTCCCTGGTTGCTCAGTGGTTAAAAATCCACCTGCCAATGCAGGGAACACGAGTTTGATCCCTGGTCTGGGCAGATCCCACTTGCCTCAGAGCAACTGAGTGCCACAATTATTGAGCCTGTACTCTAAAGCCTGGGAGTCACAACTACTGAAGCCCACTCACGCTAGAGCCGTGCTCAGCAATAAGAGAAGCCACCGCAGTGAGGAGCCCATGCACCGCAACAAGAGAGAAGTACCCCTCGCCACAGTGAAAGAAAAGCCCACACAGCAACGAAGACCCAGCACAGCTATAAATAGATAAATAATCTTTTAACTGTTTAAAAAGAGCCATAAAAATTATCCAGTTCATCCCCTTCATTTTTATAGACAGGAAAATGGCATGGTAGAAAAAAGATGTGACAAAAGGCCACACATCTGTTTTCTGGTTTTAGTCCCACATGTGTGGTTTGGGCAAAACACTTAATTTCCCCCCAGCCTCGATTCCTCATGTAAAGATTAAGGAAACATGATGATACTAAAGGCCCCTTCTAACTCTGCAATTCTAATAGTTCTATATGCTTATTAAATACGTTTGAAAAATGTTAATTTATAAGCCTAGATAAATAATGTGATTTCTCTACTTATACAAAAGAATGAAAAAGTCTTTATACAAAGATTGAAAAATTCATACAATATGCTGTGTTAATAAATATACTATGATATTCTACTTTGCAAAAATATGGCAAAACTAAGTTAATGAGCCCTTAGTTTAAATCAATGCAAACGAATTACAACCAAAACTAAAATTATGGACTTATTTTTTAGAATCTACAGTAATAAATTTTTGCCTGTACTGCTTTACTTAAATCTATTTTTGAGCATATAATGAGTGAGCTTTCCACAGTACCTAAGTTATGACATGGACATCAATTAGGCACATAAAGAAAATGAGCTTTTGCAAGCCATCATATTACTACTTAGTGCGTAGAGGAAATATAATTACTAAATGATACACATAAGATTTGGGGGGGAAAACAATGAAGCTTTTATACTGACTTACTCCAACAGTGTTGCCTACAAACTAGACCCATACTTATTCACTATAAACTGTATTTATAGTGAATGAAATCCTCTACCCCTTGAGTTACAGATAAACAAAACCCCTCCCCTTATTCTACGGCCTGGACAAGCCCAAGTGAACATATAACCTCTGCCTTCTCACAGGCAGACAACCTTTCACTCCTCAGCAAATCAAATGTGATATTCAACAGCCATTCCACCCATTGCCTCAAAAGCTACATCAAAGCATTAATGAGGGGACTTCCCTGGTGGTCCAGTGGCTAAGACTCCAAGCTCCCAATACAGGGAGCCCAGGTTCAATCTCTGGTTGGGGAACTAAATCCCACAGGCTTCAACTAAGAGCCCGCGTGCTGCAGTTAAGACTGAAGTTCCCATGTGCTACAACTAAGACTCAACACAGCCAAATACACATATATATATTTGAAAGCATTAATGAGAATTGAACACCTTCCCAAAGATCAGGGATCATGAGGAAGAATCACACAGCAATTTTAAGATTCTAACAATGTGAGAAGGGTTCTCCAAGTCTCCACATCTTCCTGAGGCATCATAATTTTCTCATCTTCCTTCACACCAAAGAGCCATAGCAACAAAAAGTATTTTATCACCTCCTTTTCTAAAACTGCCTTCAATTCTCAGGTCCTTGGGGTGTCATCTTTTATACCTGGAGCGTAACAGTTTTTCAAAACAAAGTTCTCTCCTTTAAGGCAGGATTTAGTGGGAAGTTACTGAAAGAAACAAATTAGCTTTAGCCACAAAACAAGATTTATTAACTCATGTAACTGGGAAGTTGGAGGTGGATTCTAGGACTTAAAACTGTACCATTTAGACTTTCTCACTGACTCTCCTGCTTTCTTTCAGTGCTCTGTTCTCTCCTACCTGTCCATGTTTTTGGAGATTTGACAACTGGAAGATAGAATCATTTCATTAGAGCTCACAACTGAAGAGGACCAAGAGGCCTACTTAATCTGTTATTGCCATTCTTCAGAGGCAGTATGGATCCTTACCTAAAGTTTAAATCAAGTCAAGACTGATGAAACATAAACACAAACACCACAAGAGTATAAAGAAGGCTTGCTACTCTGTAGCAAGGGTTTCTAGAGAGAGCAGGGCAGACTTTCCATACTGGTCAGAAAATGGCTTGAGAGAGTGAAGGGGACTGACTTCACTTGAAAGAGTGAAGCTTTTGCTGTGATTAAGAAGTGGGGTTGGAGTGAGGGTTCCCATGCTTGGGCAGGTGCTTGCCCATCAGCACCAAAGGAGAACCCCAGTCCTTTCCTAACATCATGTCCAGATGCGAGGTGTAAGGGATGAGCAAGGGGTAGGCTGAAAAGTTTGTCAACTGCCAAAAGTATGGAATCAGACTATTTATTTATTACAATATTTCAACTTAAGTCACAAGTCCAACTATCAGAATCATGATGGTATCTGAAAGGATACAATCCTGTAATAGATCTCATGCTTACATTTGTGGCCATGGGACCAAAATGCTAAAATTGGCAGCCCCACCAAATCCAGTATAACGGGTGGTGAAAAAAGAGTGAATCCTCAAAGAAAAGATACATGCTCTTGCAAAAAAAATAATAAAGTTGAGGTAGCAGGCTGAGTAGAAAAAATATATATAATAATAATAATTCCAAACCCAATAAAGAGATTATAGAGCTACTTGAGGAGATTTGTAAAAATCCCCTCCTTGTTATGTGTGATTGGTAGCACAAATAATAAACAGAAGTGCATAATAAAGTAGCACTGAAGTTTGGATCCAGAATGAACTTGTTAGGAATGTAAAACCATTCACTCACTCTGGGAACTTGGGCAAAAGTAAAATAAGAAAAGGAAAAAGGTAAAAAGGAGAAAATAAAGATTTTTAGAAAGTGCTTAGGAAGTGTCAAGTAACATGATGACTGCTTTACGTGGATTATTTTATCTAATCTCCCATAAGAACCCTAAGATTTGGATGGTGTTATAACTTCCACTTTATACTTTTGAACTGAGAGTTTAAAAAATTGAGAAAGTTTATAACTTTCTCAAGTCCTACCACTAGAAAGTTTGGGTTCTTGAATTTAACTTAAGTGCAAAGCTTACATGATTAACCACCATAACTTAACTTCTTTAAACCATATAAAATGAATGATGAGTGAGTTTTTAAAAATAATTCTGAAATCTTTGCTCTTAAGTCAGTCAGTTCAGTTACTCAATCGTGTCTGACTCTTTGCCACCCCATGGACTGCAGCACACCAGGCTTCCCTGTCCATCACCAACTCCTAAAGCTTGCTCAAACTCATGTCCATCAAGTCAGTGAAGCCAAACATCACCTTATCCTGCCTTCAATCTTCCCAAGAGTCAGGGTCTTTTCTAAAGAGTCAGCTCTTTGTATCAGGTGGCCAAGGGATTGGATCTTCAGCTTCAACATCAGTCCTTCCAATGAATATTCAGGATTGATTTCCTTTAGGATTGACTGGTTTGATCTCCTTGCAGTCCAAGGGACTCTCAAGAGTCTTCTCCAACACCACAGTTCAAAAGCATCAATTCTTCAGTGCTCAGCTTTCTTTATGGTCCAACTCTCACATCCCTACAAGACTACTGGAAAAACCATAGCTTTGTCTAGATGGACCTTTGTCAATAAAGTAATGTCTCTACTTTTTAATGCACTATCTAGGTTGCTTATAGTTTTTTCTTCCAAGGAACAAGGTCTTCTAATTTCATGCACTGCAGTCACCACCTGCAGTGATTTTGGAGCCCCCAAAAATAAAGTCTATCACTGTTTCCATTGATTCCCCATCTATTTGCCATGAAATTATGGGACCAGATGTCATAATCTTTGTTTTTTGAACATTGAGTTTTAAGCCAGCTTTTTCACTCTTCTCTTTCACTTTCATCAAGAGTCTTTTTAGTTCTTCACTTTCTGCCATAAGGGTGGTGTCATCTGAATATCTGAGGTTACTGATATTTCTCACAGCAATCTTGATTCCAACTTGTACTTCATCCAGCCCAGCATTTCACATGATGTACCCTGCATATAAGTTAAATAAGTAGGGTCACAATATACAGCCTTGATGTACTCTTTATCCAGTTTGGAACCAGTCTGTTGTTACATATCTGGTTCTAACTATTGCTTCTTGACCTGCATACAGATTTCTCAGGAAGCAGGTAAGGTGGTCTGGTATCCCATCTCTTTAAGAATTTTCCACAGTTTGTTTCGATCCACATAGTCAAGGGCTTTAGCATAGTCAATGAAGTGGAAGTAGATGTTTTTCTGGAACTCTCTTGCTTTTTCTATGATTCAACAGATGTTGGCAATTTGATCCCTGGTTGCTTTGCCTTTTATAAATTGAGCTTGAACATCTGGGAGTTCTCAGTTCACTCAACCAATCCTTTAAATTTTAAGGAGTAACTTTAAATTTTTTTCATTGTATTATGTAAAATAGATTCCAACTCTTCATCCTTACTGCCAGCTTCACACTGGTTCCCAAAGATCTCACCTTCAGAGCAAATATCTCTCAAAGTATTTTTTATATCAAATTATTAAATACAGCCCAAAGTATTTTTTTAAATCAAGATAATTCCCTCCTTGAGAACTGTGCTTATAATGTTTCTGTCTCATGAAAAAATGATCAAACAAAAATGATAGTGAACAAGAATGACATTACTATCTCACTGTCTCACATATGATAATGAAATCAATTTTATTATAGGATTAAGCAAAAAATCTAGTTAAAATTGCCCTTAAAAATTCATCCAAGTCTCCACTTGAGACCTACATTTAATTTGTAATTTAGTAAGTCCAGCTCCACCAGATCTTCCCCCAGCACTGAAGACTATCATTCATTTTGAGTGAGCTTAGTAGAATACTGGGCTTGTGTTTTAAAAGTCATGTATGAAAAATACCTACCTTTAATCACTAAAATTGCACTAAGCCCAGCAAGGAATTCACAGCATGAGAAGTGTGAAGAGATTAGGATTCATTGTGGTAAGAGTAGATTCAATGTGCCTTGGAATAAATACAAAAGAGATGAGATCATACTGGCATTTGAGAAAGATCATTTTTATTTCAATGTGGAAAACAGTTGATAGGAAAGAGACCAGCATGAAGTCTGTTGTACGACTCCCAGTAGAAAGACAGTGGTGGTGAGAACTCAGATAGCAGCATTGGGGGTGGAAAGAAAGAATTGATTGTTTTTAAGAAGGTAGATATAACAGAACTTAGTATTTGATTGGATGTAGAGTTGAAGGGACAGGGGAGCCTGGTGGGCTGCCATCTATGGGGTCGCACAGAGTTGGACACGACTGAAGCAACTTAGCAGCGGAGTTGAAGGAAAGGAAAGAGTTGAGGATGAAGACTGGATATTGAGATGATTATGCATGATACTATCAACACAGAAAACACTAAAACAATTACTTTTTATCAAGTGGGATACTGTCCTTCCATTAAAGCAGCACGATTGCTTTTTCAATATCACACTAGTGTTTTAACCAATTAGATCCCTAGCTCTTTTTTTTTTTTTTTTTTTGCATAAACTTTAAACTTCTGCCAAAGTAATGTCCCTGATCCTTTATTTGGTATATAACTTTTTAACCTCCTGATCCAATATGTGGCAGTTCTCATTTCTGGAAAACTTTTATTTGATAATCATGAACTGTAATTAAATATAAGAAACATGGTTAAATCTATGGGTAAATTTAAAACTTTATAGTCAGTTCTTATTTTCTCTTTTATTATCTATAAGTCCACGTGTCATGTGGATGTGGGAATATAAATTTCTAAGTGACTCCATGGGAGACAAACAAAGCTATGGCTATAAGTTACAGGCTATAAGCTATAGCTCAGTTGGTAAAGAATCCGCCTGCAATGAGGAGACCCCGGTTTGATTCCTGGGTCAGGAAAACTGCTGGAGAAGGGATAGGCTACCTACTCCAGTATTCTTGGGCTTCCCTTGTGACTCAGCTGGTAAAGAATCTGCCTACAATGCAGGAGACCCGAGTTTGATCCCCACCTTGGGAGGATCCCCTGGAGAAGGTATGCTAGCCTGGAGAATTCCATGGACAGTCCATGGGGTCGCAGAGTCCGACATGACTAAGCAACTTTCACTTCACTTAAGCTACAGGAAGATCGATTTTAGTTATGTATAAGGACAACCTTTCTAGTATCTGTAGCTATTCAGAAATGGAGTGAGATAAATGCTCTGTCTCTGATGGTGTTTAAGAGGCTTCAAGCATTTTTGGAAGAATTAGATCAGATGATCCTTCCAAAAGAAAAATATGATGATAATGATGATAAGTAACAATATCTTACTGAAACCAAAATATATGCTAACATTGAGGTGTGCAAAAAAGAAAGTGTTTATTTACTATACTGACTTTATCTTGCTCTACAGCTCAAATCCTAATGATGACAGTACAGAACACATTTTCTTCCAGCTTAATATAAATATTTTCTCTCAGGTTCTTAACCTTTTTCAAAAAAATCAGAGTTTTCTTCATTTCCTAAAGTTATATGTGGGGATATAGTTGAGCAGAAGGATACACAGGACTTCGGGGGTAGGGAGCTGCTGCTTCTTATGCTGTTCTCCGAATTCTCACAGGAAACTGTGACGACGTCCCCAGTCCTGTCTGGATACCAGGTGCCCACAGTAACCATCCACTGATAGGTGGGTAGCCCCTTCTGGCTTGGGTAGCCATTGTACTGAAGCCTGTGGCTGAAATATATGGTTTCTGTCATCTTCTCCTGTCATTCTGATATCTCTTTCATTCCTTCCCTAGGCATCTTCATGCCCACCAGTTCCATCCTGGAACATATGGAAATTCTGGATCACATTCAGTGTGTCACATTCAATCTCAGAGTAGCTTAAAGAGCAATCTTAGGACCATCTAACTTGCTCCTCCTTTCACTGATGCTACTTCACTGCTCTTGCACCATGTTGGATGCTACTCTGAACTAGAAAGAAAACTTCTCTGGGAGGCTTGCAAATGTTCTGAGGTACACATGAGAAAGTGAAGCATTAGTCTGAAATGTTGGGGTTCACTCAAATATACCTGGTATTTTTACCTGCCTCTCCCTATTCCCAGAGTTTCTCTCCAGAGAAAAGAATAGTTAAGACTTTACCTCTTATCCTGGCTCTTTTTATGATTTCTTTCTCTTTGGCTCCTTTTATCAGTCATCTACTGCCACATTAATACTACGAACAAGTCATTTCAAAAACTAAGTGACTTAAAAAACCATCATATATTTCCACTAGTGCTTCTGCAGGCTAGAAGCTGGGGCTCGTGGGACCTAGTCAGGGTTGGCTGGTTTAGCTCCAAGCTGAAAGTTAGATCCCAGTCACCATATCCTGTTTCTCATGCATGTTGGCCCAGTGGACTAACCAGGACACATTCTTGTCATGACCATGTTGCAAGCGCTGAAGCTCAACCACATGGACACATTTCAAGGCTGTGCTTATGCCATATTCATTAGCCTTTGCCTTGGTCAAAGTACTTTCCCCCTACTTTAAGGCCAAATTGAGTCACATGACAGAATCCAACATGAATGAGGTAGTGATGTAAATTCCATCCATGGAGATGGGGAAAAGGCAGGTGAATATATGTGAACAATAATCTAATAGAGTATTCTCCTTCTCCCAGCACCAAAAACTTTCTCTATTCTCTCTTTATGCCAGAAAGAGACAAAAAGACATTCCCATTGTAACACTGGCCTTTCCATTGAAGAATCCCACTGGATCACTGAGAAGAAAAAAAAATCAGGTAATATTTCAAATATGATATCCCCAAAGCAATTGCTAATATCATTTAGTCCAGGTCCTTGCTAAGTCTTTTACTATTTCAAATCATTTAATTATTACTGTAACCTAGTGTAACAATTTATGAGTACTTATTTTACAACTATGGGCCATGATAAAGTTCAGAAACTTGACCAAGATCACCCAGATGAGTGAAAGAGATAAAACTCAAACCAAATTCTATGTGATTCAATAATTTATTACCAGCAAGAATTCAAGCTCAGCAAGGAATGCTAGGAAAATACTTTGTAATCCCTGCAAACATATCAGTAAGAGAATGCTGTTTGTTAGACTAATGGCTAAATCTTAACATTTCCTACAGATTTATTGTTTCAATGAGCATTCATCATATTTTCTTAGTGATCATCATATGCCACTAATTCGTTTTGCCTAATGACCTCATATTTTCCTCCAAAATTCATGGCTCACAAGTCAGAAACTAAGACATTTCTTTATTTATCACCATCTAGTCTCCAAATATCAGGCACTGCTATCTGTCATGGTAACTTGATATCTTAATTTAGGAAAATCAATAGGAGCAATAGGGGCAAAATTTCTTGCAGTAACAGAGATCAGGAATGAAAATGTACTTGTGTGAAACAAATAACAAAAGGGCCACCTGCGAGACACACACACAAACCATAAAATACTAAAAGTCCCCAAATCTGTGACCATAAGTTATTACTATCACAAGGTGTGAAATCAATAATGACAACAGCAATGATTCAAGTTAATTGAAATCTGAGCTCCCTTATTGTTATCTTCACACCCCAAGAGGTGCTCAGGAATCTTTTCCTGACTGAAATCATCTATAAAATACCTTCCACTCTCTCCTTCAGTGTGCATTAATATGTAAGAAATCAAATCAAATCTCTCTTTTTGTAAAGAATTCACAAAATGGTTGAGTGAGTTTTGTGCTCTTTGCTCACTTTTTCTGCAAAACTATCATCTTCAGTTTAAAATAATATTTCTTGTGTTATGTACCAAGCATTGACCTGGACTCTGGATTACAAAGTTCAGCAAGACAAACAGGTCATTGCTTTGCAGAGTTTGTATTCTGGAAAAGAAATATATGCAATAAACAAATGAAAGATAGTTTTATGTTGTGATTAAAAAACACTTAATCCTTGGAAGAAAAGCTATGACAATTATAGACAGCATATTAAAAAGCAAAGATATCACTTTGCTGACAAAGGTCCCTATAGTCAAAGTTATGGTTTTTCCAGTAGTCATGTATGGATGTGAGAGATGGACCATAAAGAAGGTTGAGCATCAAAGAATTGATGCTTTCAAACTGTGGTACTGGAGAATACTCTTAAGAGTCCCTTGGACTGCAAGATTAAACCAGTTAAGCCTAAAGAAAATCAATGCTAAATATTCACTAGAAGGACTGATGCTGAAGCTGAAGCCCCAATACTTTGGCCCCTGATGCCAAGAGCCAACTCATTGGAAAAGCCCCTGATGCTGGGAAAGATTGAAGGCAAAGGAGAAGGGTGTGGCAGAGGATGAGATGGTTAGACAGCATCACTGACTCAATGGGTATGAATTTGAGAAAACTTTGGGAGATAGTCAAGAACAAGGAAGTCTGGCATGCTTCATTCCGTGGGGTCACAAAGAGTTGGACATGACTTAGGGACTGAGCAACAATATATAAAATGGTTGAGAAGGTGGCAGCAATTTTAGATTACATAGAGGGAAAGATGTTCTGTGAATGAATATCCAACAAGACAGCCAATATTCTGCTGTGGTAAGAAGTGATCCCAATATCTCAGTAGGGCTATCTGCTCCAATTCAGAACAACCCCCAGAATAACTGATATTTTTACAGTAATTCAACAATACAGGCTAGTGAGGTCTTCACTTTCCCAACTGCACCATCTGAAAGACCCCATTTCTCCACCTGATATGGCAGGAAAACAAAGACTGGAAAACAGCACAATCAATGGCTTTTCACTATCACCCTCTGTTATAGCCCACTGGCCAGAAGCAGTCACATAGCCCTGCCCAATGCCAACCATCATTGGTAATTTGCCCTCAAGATGGACCCTTTAACATGGTATGCAGGGATCATCTTGACCTGTGAACTCTCCTATTTATCTCCCCAAACCTTGCCCATCCTAAAGCATAATGGGGCATGTTCACATCACACATTTACTTCCAATTCCTGAAAAGCTCTTCCTGTCACCATTCACCTCCCTCACCTTTCTCTGGGATAATTTTTACTTGTGTTTCATAACCCAGCATGCTCGTCCTCCTCCTTTCCTCTGGTGAGCTTCTATGACTCCCCCAAGTTGGTCTAGTGTCCTCGTCTGTGCTCCTGTGCTTACCTCTGCACTTGCTAATTTATCATTTGTTTCTCTCCTTGACTTTCTACCAGACTGTAAATTTATGATGAACTCAACTGTATCCTCCTAATTATTATACCTCAACATATTTCCTTAAACACATAAGAGTTATTTAAATACTGTTGAAGGAAAAAACAGAGAGAAAAATAGAAACTAGAGGAAAGATGCTGAATGTTTAAGTGTAGATAACTCACCATATAGTATCATTCATGTAAAAAATGACAAGAATCATGAAAACTAGTGTGTTTGATGCAAAAAGAAACAGAACAGGAATTTTTTTTGAGTGCCTATCATATGCCAAGTATTGAGAGAGAAGTATTATGGATGTTCACATGCAGTTTGAATATACTGAATGTAAGATTCTATTGGAATAATCATTAGAACATGTCCAAAACACAGTGGAGATTGAAGTCCAGTTGTCATGGAAGAAGACATGTAGAGTTTAGATTCATCCATCAGGGATAATGGGATCCATCCAGCATAGATCCCTGCATCTCAAACTCTGTGTAACAATACTTGATAGAAATAAAACCTGGCCAAGTCAACAGCCCACAAGCATTGGGTGATAGTGAAGAAAAAGCTTGTCTGACATCCTGAAGCAAGATACCGTTGAGAATTCTAAAGGACAGATTCTATGGCAAACAGGAGCTAATGGAAAGGCTGTGAGGCTCAGATTAATTCCATCACAGTTTTCATGGGTGTTCAGCTTGATTTTGATGTCCCCACATCATTTTTACATCTCCAACTGTTCAATTATGTTTTAAACATACCACCATTTCTGAAAAGAGACAACCGCCTCTTTATGATAAAGAGGAAAAGAACTGTGAGGATTGAGAGGGACAAAGGACTGATGAAACAGAAGGAAGTAGAGGGCAGGAGAGGGGATTCAGCATAGAATCTGAAGGGGGAAGTATATTTTGAAGCAGAAGAAAAACAGTTGAAGGACTAGTGAAGGGGCAGTTATATAGATACGGAGCATAATTATGGCGTGTTTCTAGTGATTATTTCCAAATGTATTAAATAAAGGAAGGAGCTGGGGGAGAGCTAGGGAAGAGGGAAAAACAATAGGAATAAAAGTAAATTAGTTATTACTTGCTTAATGATGAAACCATTTTCAATTTACAACTAGCCACTGGAAATACTCTGAAAAAGAAAATTGTTTTATTTACAAGTGGAAATGCCACTTGCATCTGATTTTACTTCTTATATCATTCATCACTGATGTAAGAACTAACTAAGTATCAGCACAAATCTGGGAAATGCCACTTGTTGGCTGTGTCTTCCTGATTGCAGAAGAACTGTGTGGAACTGAAATAGTCAACGCAATATACGCAATTCAATTTTAGCTCGTGAAGGCAGTCTCATGAGATCAGTGTTTGAAACCTCTCTGTTTTGTGCCACTTGTGGAGCTACATAGAAAGATTATGGTCAACTAGAAGCAAATCTTTTGTTCAAGCCAGCTCAACTCCAGTCCTGTAAATATTGCTATAATGCAGTTGACCTTTGAGCCTCTTTGATTTTCATATAATTCATCTAGAATTTGTAATACATTGACTAATTCTGGACGAAGTTTATTTTTCCTAAACCTAAAAACCCTCTGACTTTCATTTCTACAAACTAGCTAACCAGATTATTTTTGAAGTGCATTCTGCAGAATAAATATTCAAGATTTTTTTAAGTGTTAAATTCAGGAATAAGCAAGTTGAACAGCTTTATTTCCTATGAAATTTCTAAGCTTTTAAAAATATATTAGTGCCTATTGTGATTTTCTTAAAGGCAGATACCCTATGGCATGTTGCCAAAAGTTATTTGACCTTGAAACCCCTTTTTCCTAGAATGCATTTTGGGAAATATTAATTGAGCTTAAAGTATGCCAGTACAGATTTCATTTATTTTCAGACCATCTATACAGTATGACAGGCATTGTGCTAGCATGGTCTGAGGAAGCAGACCTAATTTCTGTCTGGGTAAGACACACATTAAGTTACAATTAATTTAATAATTTTGCATGTGCAAATTACTAAAAGAAAAATGTGGGGAAATATAACCTGACCTGGGAGGTGAAGAAAGACTTGGAAGTGGAACATTGTTTAAGACCTTCCAAATGGGTGTGTGTAAGTAAAATGAAGAAAGGCAACAGAGCACCCTAGTTAGAGGAAACAGCAGATACAATGGCCCTGAAGCAGGAGAAAGTATAGCCAATATGAGCAGAGCTGAAAGGCAGGAGACAGCCTTCATGGAACATACTCTCTAGTTGATGAGAAAGTTGTGTTATACTTTACCCTTCTAATTCCAAACCATGAGGAAGCATCTTTTCCAGCAAATGATCAACTTGTTATTCAGGACTGATACAAAACTGAGAATAACCTGAAGAATGGGAAGAAACATGGAAATCATGTCTGAAGACATGGGAGTACTGCCAAAGTAAACATTGAAAGGAAACAATTCCAAAAGTAAGGGAAGCTGAAAGGTGAAGCAAATGTTGGGAACCTCTCTTAACCTGAAGGCATTAGTCGCTTGGAAGCATTAGCTGGAAGCTGAGAGGCTTAGCAGGCAAGTCAGTAGTTTCATAGAGTTTGGATGACAAAAAGAAGAAACAGATTAAAACATTGAAGGTCTTCATTTGAGAAAACAAAGAATTACAACCAATGTCTAAAGTGAGTGTTTGCAAAGGCTAAATCCCAGCTTCAAATCAGCTCAATGTCTGTTCAGGTTAAAATGGTCCACTCTATCCTTACTGCCCACCAGAAACAAAAGTAAAAGTTAAAAAAGTATAAACCCAATCATCAGCAGACAGGACTACCACCTCACTCAGCCTTGCCCATCAGAGGGAAAGCAAACAAACAAACAAACACTCAGCACAAATATCACCCTATACAAAGCTTACAAAAAGCGCTGGACCAAACTTAGGAGGGCAGAAACCAAAAGGAAGAAAGAATTCAACCATGAAGCCCGGGAAAAGGAGACTTCAAACACAATAAGTTTAAAAAAATAATAATGAAAAGCCAGAGAAATACTACACAAATGAAGGAACAAACGAGAAACATAGAAGTTCAAATAAACGAAGAGGAAATAGGCAAACTACCTGAAAAAGGATTCAGAATAATGATAGTAAAGATGACCAAAAACCTTGAAAATGGAGAAAATGCAAGAATCAATTAATACAGACCTAGAAAATTAAACAATAAACATACAGAGACAAACAGCACAATTACTGCAATTAAAAATACTCTAGAAGGAATCAATAGCAGAATATCTGAAGCAGAAAAACAAATCAGTGAGCTGGAAGATAAAATGGTGGAAATAATTTCTGAAGAGCAGAATAAAGTAAAAAGAGTGAAAAGAACTTAGGATAGTCTCAGAGATCTCTGGGACAATGTCAAATGCACCACCATCTGTGTTATAGGGGTCCCAGAAGAAGAAGAGAAAAAGAAAGGGTAGGAAAAAAATTTTGAAGAGATTATAGTTGAAAATTTCCCCAACATGGAATAGGAAATAGTCAAGTCCAAGAGGCACAAAGAGTCCCATACAGGATTAAACCCAAGGAGAAACATGCCAAGACACATACTAATCAAACTAACAAAGACTAAACACAAAGAAAGAATATTAAAAGCATCAAGGGAGAAGCAACAAGTAACATACAAGGGAAACCCCATATGCTTAACAGCTGATCTTTCAGCAGAAACTCTGCAGACCAGAAGGGAAAGGCAGGATATACTTAAAGTACTTAAAGGGAAAACCTACTATCAAGATTACAGTACCTGGCATTGATGGAGAAATAAAAAGCTTTTCTGAAAGCAAAAGTTAAGAGAATTCAGTACCACCAAACCAGCTTTACAACAAATGTTAAAGGGACTTACATAGTCAAGAAATACAAGAGAAGAAAAAAGATCTACAAAATCAACCCTAAATATGTAAGAAAATGACAACAGGAACATATATATCAATAATTACTTTAAGTGTAAATGGATTAAATGCTTCAACCAAAAGACACAGACTGGCTGAATGGATACAAAAATACGACCTATAATAAATGCTGTCTATAAGAAGCCCACTTCAGAGCTCAAGACACATATATACTGAAAGTGAGAGGATGGAAAAATATATTCCATGCAAATGGGAAGCAAAAGAAAACTGGAGTAGCAGTCCTCATATCAGACAAAGTAGACTTTAAAATATGGAAGATTACAAGAGATAAGGCAGGACATTACATAAAGATCAAGGGATCAATCTAAGAGGAAGACATAACAATTGTGAATATCTATGCACTCAACATAGGAGCAACTCAATACAAAAGACAAACACTAACAGACATAAAAGGAGAAATTGACAGTAACACAATAATAGTAAGAGACTTTAACACCCGTTCACACCAACGGACTGATCATCAAAACAGAAAATTAATAAGGAAACACAAGTCTTAAATGATGCATTAGATGAGATGGATCTCATTGATATCTTCAGGACATTCCATCCAAATGCAGAAGAATACACCTTCTTTTCAAGTGCACATGGAACATTCTCCAGGATAGACCACATCTTGGTCTACACATCTTGGGTCACAAATCAAAGCTCAGTAAATTTAAGAAAATTGAAATCATAGCAAGCATTTTCTCTGACCACAATGCTATGAGACTAGGTATTAATTACAAGAAAAAAAAAAAACTGTAAGAAACATAAGCATATGGAGATTAAACAGCATGTTTCTAAATAACCAACAGGTTACTGAAGAAATAAAAAGGGAAATTAAAAAAAATTCTAAAAACAAATGACAGTGAAAACGTGACAACTCAAAACCTATGGGATGCAGCAAAAGCAGTTCTAAGAAGGAAGTTTATAGCAATACAATCCTACCTCAAGAAACAAGAAAAACATTGAATAGACAACCTAACTTTACATCTAAAACAACTGGAAAAAGAACAACAACAACAACAAAATAGTAGAAGGAAAGAAATCATAAAGATCTGAACAGAAATAAATGAAAAAGAAATGAAAGAAACAATAATAAAGATTAATAAAACTAAAAACTAGTTCTTTGCGAAGATAAACAAAACAGATAAGCCTTTAGCCAGACTCATCAAGAAAAAAACATAGAAGAACAAATCAACAAAATTAAAAATGAAAAAGGAGAGGTTACAACAGACAGTGCAGAAATACAAAGGATTATAAAAGACTATTATGAACGACTATATGACAATAAAATGGATAACCAAATGGAAGAAATGGACAGATTCTCAGAAAAGTTCAATCTTCCAAGACTGAACCAGGAAGAAGTAGAAATTATGAGCAACCCAATTACAAGCACTGAAATTGAAGCTGTGATCAAATATCTCCCAAAAAACAAAAGCCCAGGACCAGATGACTTCACAGGAGAATTCTATCAAACATTTAGAGAAGAGATAATGCCTTCCTTCTAAAACTCTTTCAAAAAATTGCAGAGGAAGGAATATTTTCAAACTCATTCTATGAGGCCACCATCACCCTGATTAAAAAAAAAAAAAAAAAAAAAACAGAAAAAGACAACACAAAAAAGAAAACTATAGGCCAATATTACTGCTGAACATAGATGCAAAAATCCTCAACAAAATTTTAGCAAACAGAATTCAGCAACACATCAAAAAGATCATATACCATGATCAAGTTGGGTTTATTCCAGAAATGCAAGGATTCTTCAATCAATCAATGTGATACACTATATTAATAAATTGAAAGATAAAAACCATATGATAACCTCAATAGATGCAGAAAAAGCCTTTGAAAAAATTCACCACCCATTTATGATTCAGTTCAGTTCAGTTCAGTTGCTCAGTCGTGTCCCACTCTTTGCGACCCCATGAATCGCAGCACGCCAGGCCTCCCTGTCCATCACCAACTCCCGGAGTTCACTCAGACTCACGTCCATCGAGTCAGTGATACCATCCAGCCATCTCATCCTCTGTTGTCCCCTTCTCCTCCTGCCCCCAATCCCTCCCAGCATCAGAGTCTTTTCCAATGAGTCAACTCTTCGCATGAGGTGGCCAAAGAACTGGAGTTTCAGCTTTAGCATCATTCCTTCCAAAGAAATCCCAGGGCTGATTTCCTTCAGAATGGACTGGTTGGATCTCCTTGCAGTCCAAGGGACTCTCAAGAGTCTTCTCCAACACCACAGTTCAAAAGCATCAATTCTTCAGGGCTCAGCCTTCTTCACAGTCCAACTCTCACATCCATACCTGACCACTGGAAAAACCATAGCCTTGACTAGACGGACCTTTGTTGGCAAAGTAATGTCTCTGCTTTTGAATATGCTATCTAGGTTGGTCATAACTTTCCTTTCAAGGAGTAAGCGTCTTTTAATTTAATGGCTGCGATCACCATCTGCAGTGATTTTGGAGCCCCAAAAAATAAAGTCTGACACTGTTTCCACTGTTTCCCCATATATTTCCCATGAAGTGATGGGACCAGATGCCATGATCTTAAAGCTTTTCCAAAAAAAAATGGTCATAGAAGGAACCTACCTCACCATAGTAAAGGCTATATATGATAAGCTTCCAGCAAACATTACTCTCAATGGTGAAAAACTGAAAGCATTCCCCCTAAGATCAGGAACAAGACAAGGGTGTCCACTTTCACCACTACTATTCAACACAGCTCAGGATGACCTAGCTATAGCAATAAGAGAAGAAAAAGAAATAAAAGGAATCCAGATTGGAAAAGAAGTAAAGCTCTCACTGTTTGCAGATGACGTGATATTGTACATAGAAATCCCTAAAGATAGTGTCAGCAAATTAGTAGAGCTAATCAGTGAATTTAGCAAAGTTCCAGGATACAATATCAATACACAAAAATGACTTGCATTTCTATATACTAATAATGAAAAATCAGAAATAGAAATTAAGGAATCAATCCCATTTACCATTGCAACAAAAAATTAAATATCTAGGAATAAACTTACTTAAGGAGACAAAACAACTGTACACAGAATATTATAAGACACTAATGAAAGAAATCAAAGATGACATAAACAGATGGAGATATATCCATGTTCCTGGGTAGGAAGAATCAATATTGTGAAAATGACTATACTACCAAACACAATCTACAGATTCAGTGTGATCCCTATCAAATTACCAAGGGCATTTTACACAGAACCTGAACAAAAAATATCACAATTCATATGGAAACACAAAAGACTCGAATAGCCAAAGCAGTCTTGAGAAATAAGCACGGAGCTGGAGGAATCAACCTTCCTGACTTCAGATTATACTACAAAGCTACAGTCATCAAGACTGGCACAAAAGAGAAATATAGACCAATGGAACAAGATAGAAAGCCCAGAAATAAACCCATGCACCTATGGGTACCTTATTTTTGACAAAGGAGGCAAGAATATACAATGGGGCAAAGACAGCCTCTTCAATAAATGGTGCTGGAAAAACTGTACAGCTCCATGTAAAAGAATGAAATTAGAACACTTCCTGACACCATACACAAAGATAAACTCAAAATGGATTAAAAACCTAAATGTAAGACCAGAAACTATAAAACTCTTAGAGGAAAACACAGACAGAACACTCAATGATATAAGTCAAAGCAAGATCCTCTATGACCCACCTCCTAGAGTAACAGAAATAAAAACAAAGGAAACAAGTGGGACCTGATTAGACTTAAAAGCTTTTGTACAGCAAAGGAAACTATAAGCAAGGTGAAAAGACAACCCTCAGAATGAGAGAAAATAATAGCAAATGAAACAACTGACAAAGGATAAATTTCCAAAATAATCCTACAGTAGCTCATACAACTCAGTGCCAGAAAAATAAACAACCCATTCAAAAAGTGGGGAAAAGATCTAAACAGACATTTCTCCAAAGAAGACATACAGATGGCTAACAAACACATGAAAAGATGCTCAACATCACTCATTATTAGAGAAATGCAAATCAAAACTACAATGGCCATCATCAAAAAGTCTACAAACAATGAATGCTGGAGACGGTGTGGAGAAAAAGGAACACCCTTACACTGTTGGTAAATTGGTACAGCCACTATGGAAAATGGTATGGCGATTCCTTGAAAAACTACAATAAAACCACCATATGACCCAGCAATCCCACTCTTAGGCCTGATGAAACCAAAATTGAAAAAGATACATGTATCCCATTCTTCACTGCAGCACTATTTACAATAGCTAGAACATGGAAGCAACCTATATGTCCATCAACAGATGAATGAATAAAGAAGTTGTGGTATATATACATATATACACAATGGAATATTACTCAGCCATAAAAAGGAATGCATTTGAGTCAGTTCTGATGAGATGGATGAACCTAGAACCTATTATACAGTGTGAAGTGAGTCAGAAAGAGAAAGATAAATATCATATTCTAATGCATATATACAGAATCTAGAAAAATGGTACTGAAGGATTTATTTACAGGGCAGCAATGGAGAAACAGACATAGAGAATAGACTTATGGACATGGAGATAGGGGAGGAGAGGGTGAGATGTATGGAAAGAGTAACATGGAAGCTTACACTACCATATGTAAAATAGATAGCCAACGGGAATTTGCTATATGGCTCTGGAAACTCAAACAGGGGCTCTGGAAATTCAAACAGGGGCTCTGGATTGGGTGGGATGGGGTGGGAGATAGGAAGGAGGTTCAAGGGGGAGGGGATATATGTATATCTATGGCTGATTCATGTTGAGGTTTGACAGAAAACAACAAAATTCTGTAAAGCAATTATCCTTCAATAAAAAAAATAAAAATAAAAAGTAGAGCTAAACTGACCCTAGAATAAAGGCTACTCTATGAACTCTCTTTAAAAAAAAAAAAAAAAATGAGTAGAAATGGTGGGGGTGGGGGTCGGGGGAGGTTGAAGTGGAGACTGAAAGGATCAAGTTGATCCACAAATTCTACACAAGAATACATAAATCTCAGAGTGTCATACCAACACTAAGGCCCTCTGCACAAGTGCTGTGGGTCCTTCCTCTAGGACAAGGTAAGAGCAATATTATCAGTGGAAAAATGAAAATAAACAGACTGCTTAGAGCACCACTATCCAATAATACTTAATGCATACTACATATTGAAATTTAAATTGTCAAGTGACCACATTTTAAAAAATAAATGACATTACTTTTAATGTCTATTTTAAACTTGATATATCCAAAATATTACGGTTTCAGTGTTTACCTAATGGGAAGTAAATTATTATTAAAATATTTTACCTGTTTTTCATGCAAAGACTTTGAAATACAGTGTATAATTCAGCAGATCTGATCTCAGTTCAGGTTTGCCTGATTTCAAGTCCTTCACAGCCATATATGATTGGTGGTTACTATACTGAACAGCACAGACCTAAATCTAGGGAGTCTGAGTGTCAGTTGTGTATAAGAGTGGTCTAGGAAGAGAAAGAGAAATATCATATGACATCCTTTACATGTGAAATCTAAAAATAAATACAAATGAACTTACAAAACAAAAAGAGACTTACAGACTTAGACAATGAGCTCATTGTTTCCAGGGGAAGGATGAGGGGAAGGGATAGTTAGGGGATTTGGGATGGACATGCACACACTGCTATATTTAAAATGGATAACCAACAAGGACCTGCTGTAGAGTACATGGAACTTAACTCAATGTTATGTGGCAACTTGGATGGGAGGGGAGTTTGGGGGAAATTTGATACATTTATGGGTATGGCTGAGACCCTTTGCTGTTCACCTGAAACTATAACAACATTGTCTTAATTGGCTATACTCCAATGCATAATAAAAAGTTTTTTTAAAAAAGAGTAGTCTAGGAAAGCCAACATCTCAGGACCTTGAGCTCATAAGAAGTTGCAGCCCCTCCAGCTGGAGAAAGAGAGTCATCATTCCCTTAGGAAAGGAACCATAGAAGCTAAGTTTAGAAGAGGCCCCTTGTAATCGTCCAGCATTATTTTGGGGCCATCCTGTTTGTCAAATCACAGAATAAGATTGTTAATACCCAAAATATTTATTTAATGTATCTGTCTGCTGTCATTAAAATAATGTAGCTTTTTCAAGAGCTTAATTAGACCATGAGGTAAACAGGAGCAACCTACTACAACAACTTCAGTCTTGCAAAGTCATTGACTGCCAGATGTCACCAATGAAAATCATATGCAAACTGATAAAGATCACTTCCATAATAGATCAATCATATTTAATACAGGCATGCCATTTATTAGAAATAATCCATCTACTTTACTTATTACAATAGACAGCAGCAAAAGAGTAGTCTATCTAAGAACTATAAACAGACAACGAAAGCAGGTAGCTCCTGGGTATGAAAGAGTTTGTTGTGAAAACCTACCAGTCCCAAAGGATATGCCAGTATGTATATCTAGACCTTATACACATAGGACACTGTGTCATTTGTTTATGGTTATAGATTTTTCATGTTACTCAGTGACATAAAATACCTAGTTTTCCCAGATACTTTGCATAGAATAAAAACATTGTAATTCATAGATCTGAGTTACAAAAGAAAGATAGATCTCTTTCAGTGTTTTAAAGAGTAATATGCTATGTTCCAGTTAAAACAAACCAAGAAATACTCAGAAAGCTTGTTTGGGGTAAGTGAGTACAGCGTAGATTTAGTCAGCTCAGAGATTTGGAGAAGGAAATGGCAACCCACTCCAGTATTCTTGCCTGGAGAATCCCAGGGACAGAGGAGCCCAGTGCGCTGTCGTCTATGGGGTCGCACAGAGTTGGACATGACTGAAGAGACTTAGCAGCAGCAGCAGCAGATCTCATATGGTTGTCTCATCTGGTATATATACTCACTGAGTCTCTGAATTTCTCTTTTCAGTGTAACATTCAGGCCTTCTTTTCATATTTCTTAAAGTGCTTCTGGTATCTCTCTATTTTAGAAGTGTGTGGAAAAACAAGACAGTGTATTTTTTAATAGACATCGCTCACCTCTCCAATGATTTTCACAGGATTCTTCCCTGTAGCCAAGATCTTCAGCTGGAGTCTGAGCCAAATGCACCTTTCCAAATGACTTCCCTGTTGGAAAACTGAGGCAGCTGGAAACCTGACCACACCCCAGGCACACCCTCCAAATAGAACTGTTTATTTCCAAACCTGGGGACTTGATAGCTTTTAGAGTAAACCTGTTGAGAGATAGCATATTCAGAAGCAGAGACATTATTTTGCCAACAAAGGTTTGTCTAGTCAAGGCTATGGTTTTTCCTGTGGTCATGTATGGATGTGAGAGTTGGACTGTGAAGAAGGCTGAGTGCCGAAGAATTGATGCTTTTGAACTGTGGTGTTGGAGAAGACTCTTGACAGTCCCTTGGACTGCAAGGAGATCCAACCAGTCCATTCTGAAGATCAGCCCTGGGATTTCTTTGGAAGGAATGATGCTAAAGCTGAAACTCCAGTACTTTGGCCACCTCCTGCGAAGAGTTGACTCATTGGAAAAAACTCTGATGCTGGGAGGGATTGGGGGCAAGAGCAGAAGGGGACGACAGAGGATGAGATGGCTGGATGGCATCACTGACTCAATGGACGTGAGTCTGAGTGAACTCGGGGAGTTGGTGATGGACAGGGAGGCCTGGCGTGCTGCGATTCATGGGGTCGCAAAGAGTCGGACACGACTGAGCAACTGATTTGATCTGATCTGTTCAGAGAATTTCTGCAGGATTATTAACAACGTTGACAACAACAACATAACTGATATTTAGTATCTCTTGAATGCTTATTACATGCAGGTCTTGAGCAAAGCTTTCCCCATGGTTCCCTAATTCCATTTGTACAACAACTTTTGAAGAAGGTATTCTGATTTTCCCCTGAAGGAATATCAGGGTAAAAAGTCAATTATCCAAACTCACCTTGCTAGCCCTGATGGAGCTGGGGTTTGAACCCAGTCTGATTTCAGATCTCATGCAATTCTTGCTACACATACTGACTGTAACTTGTGAGGGAACAAAATCTCACTTTCAGCTCAAAATTAACTCAGACTCCACCAAAACCATATCTGCACCCATTGTGGATCTAAGAGTCAGCTAAGTATTCCTCTTCTTTGTTTTTCCAATAATGTTTGCATTCCCCATTCACCATACTTTTTGCATTATATAGAGCATTAATCAACTTCTCAGTTGTCTCCCACTAGTTTAAAATTTCTTTAAGGCAACAGTTTTAACCTAGAAGTGATTTCATCCCCCAGGGCACACTCAGCAAGTCTGGAGAGCTTTCAGTTGTCACTGCTGGCAGAGTGGTGCTACTGGCATTTAGTGAGCACAGGTCTTTTTTGTTTTTTTGTTGTTGTTTAATCACTAAGTCGTGTCTGACATTCTTGTGATCCCCATGGAGCCCACAAGGCTCCTCTGTCCATGGGATTTCCCAGGCAGAATACTGGAGTGGGTAACCTATCCCTTCTCCAGGGGACCTTCCTGACCCAGGAATCGAACCAGGGTCTCCTGCATTGCAGGCAGATTCTTTACTACCTGAGCTACCCAGAAGCCACTGTTTTTAACAGGTCAGAAAAAGCAGGTCTCAAAAATTACTGTCAGGACACTCTGCAGTAGGGACTTTCTTGCTTTTCCTGCAGAGGAAGTGGAATCTAAGCAAGCCTTCCTGTGAGAACTTGCTACAGAAAAAAGTGATTTTTCTCATTGAAAACAAGTGAAATAGGATCAAGAACCATAATGGATAGCTCTTATTCAAGAGTAAGAAAATGTTTCTTACAAAAGGCATTGAAAAATGCCTGTTAAATCTCATTGGGTTATTAAGATAACCTACCCAGACTCTTTTCATTAATGTTTATTTATTTATTTCTATTGAAGTATAGTCGATTTACATGGTTTTTAATTCCTGTGATATAGCAAAGTGATTTGGTTATGTACATATTCTTTTTTAAATATTCTTTTCCATCATAGTTTACTGTAGGATTTTTTTAATTAGAGGATAATTGCTTTACGATGTTGTATTAGTTTTTTCTGTACAACAATGTGAATCAGCTATAAGTATACATGTATCCTCTTCCTCTTGAGCCTCACTCCCCCCAGTTAGTGTTTTGTTTGATAGCAATCTAATATTCTAATATTGGTAAAATAATGGTAACCTGATGTCTCTCATATGAATTATGACCTGTAGTAGTCTTTCCTTAGTTTAAATCTCCTTCTGAGGCTGCTCAGTCTTCCTTTCTGGACTAAGATTTGATTAACATGTTACCCTGATGTTTTATTTTTTATAAATAATTATATGCCATTAGATCATAGTTTTCCCCTTTGAGATATTTTTCAAGTCTTTGGGACTTTGGAGCAAGAAATGTGAATCTGGTCAGTAAAGCAGCAGAAATTAGCTGATAAGTAGTGCTTTGAGTAGTTGCAAGAAGCTGGGAGAATAAAAATTTGAGTTCTAGGTGGTGCTAGTGGTAAAAAACCTGCCTGCCAATGCAGGAGACATAAGACAGATTCAATCCCTGGCTTGGGAAGATCCCCCTGGAGGAGGAAATGGCAACCCACTCCAGTATTTTTGCCTGGAGAATTTCATGGACAGAGAGGCCTACAGTCCATAGGGTTGCAGAGTCAGACACAACTGAAGTAACAGCACACAGCACTGGCAAGGAAACCCAGGACTTGAGGGACAAAGAGTCAGACATGACTGAAGCAACTTAGCACGCAGCACTGACAAGGAAGCCCAGGGCTTGATGGACCAAGAACCTGTATGAAAGAAAGGATACTTTCAAATAAAAGATACTGGGACTGTGGCATACCTACATGAGAAAAAAGGAGAGAGAATCTTGACCTTTATTTTATATCATACCATTTAAAAAACTCTTCCAGAATTATTTTAGGTTTAAATATAAAATTTAAAACTAAAAGCTTCTAAAGGACAACAGGAAACTATATTAAGAGTGGAAAAAAATTTAAGCACCTCAAAGGCACTAAATTTAAAAGAAAAGATTGATCAATTGGACTGCATTAAAATTAAGAACTTCCTTTTTTTTTTTCAAAGGACACCTTTAAGAAAGTGAAAAAGGTAAGTCCCAGAGTAAAAGATTTTCAATTTATATATTCAACAAAGGACTTGTATCTGGAAAGTAAAAACAGTTCTTCCAAATCAGTAAGAAAAAATAGACAACCCAATTGAAAAAAATGAACCAAAGACTTACACAGATGCCTTGTAAAAGATGATGTCAAAAAGATAATAAACATGAAGATGTATCAAAATCATTATTTATCATGGAAACACCAGGTACAACTACAGTTACACAATAACAGCTAACATTTTAAAAGAATAGCACCAAATGTTTGTGAGATTGTGAGTAACAGTCTTACACACTGTTTGAAAAATGGGAATTGGTACTTCTACTGTTTGGCAATATAGGCTTTTACGTTAGACGTATGTATAACTTAGGATCAAGCACTTCTACTCCTATCTTTCCACAATGCAGAGATGCAAAAATATGTTCAACAAAAGGCATTCATAATAATGTTTATTATAACACTATTTGGAATACCCCCAAACAGGAAACAACACAAATGCCTTTTAGCAGAATTGACTAATAAATCATAGTCTATTCAGACAAGGTAATATTAAATAAGAATAAGAATGAAATACTATAATATTAATAGTGTTAGCAATATGAATGAAATAGAGCAACATTGATAATCTTAATGAAGGAAAGAAAGCAAATACAAGGGCATACACTATGCAACTTCATTTTCAAGTTCAAACACATATAGAATTAGTTAGTGGCAAAGATGTCAAGATAGCAGTTGCCTTTGAGAGAGATGGTAGGGACTGCAAAGAATACAAAGGAGGATTCTGGGCTGTTGGTAATGTTCTTTCTTGACCTGAGTAGTAGTAGTATAACCACTAAAGAAAAAAGTTCACTGAGCTGTACACTTATGATGTGGGCACTTTTCTTCTGTGTGTTATATTTTAGCACAAAGTTTATGCTCTAAAAATTCCATTACAAATCAGATGAAAAAACAATGTTCATGTCTTAGGCAAAGCCCTTAGAGACTGTATAAGATAATCAGGTTGCAAAAAGAAACTCTGACCTCAATATATTATTTGTTTTGATTAAGACAAAAATCTTAATTTCTTCTTTCTATTACATATTTTTACCACTTGACATTACAGTGTTTATTAACTTATTTATTGCCTGCTTCCGCCCCCCAACTAGCATGCAAACTACGTGAAGGCAAAGAGTTTGTCTAATTTATTCACTGCTGTAAACTCAGCATCTAAAATAGTACATAAAAATTCCTTATAAATCTTTACTGAATGAATGAATCAAGCACATTATGGTCATTACTGGTCATTGATGATTTCATTTTGTTTGAGTTTCACACACACAGAACCTTACAGAAACCTCACAATAATTCCAGAGCTTAAACAATTTGCAAGCGGTGGACAATAAGTAATTGAAAAAAGTTCTGGAAGATAACCCCTTAATCTTGCTTCATAGAGACAATGGAAGAAGACCATAAAGCATTATAAAGAATTATTTTGGTTGAAGGGAGTATCTTGCCAATTAGAATATTCTCTATACAATGTTTAGTTTTATAAAGGGAGAAAACAGTTTTTCCTGCCACTCAGACAAGAAGGAAAATATGGCTCAAAGGCTATAAGATAATGCCATTATCTGGACTGGACTAGTATCCAGAATGATGTGACCATCTGCTGACTGATTTGCATCCCTACCTAAAGCACATTGGGTAGGTGAAGTAATATTGGGAAATCAATAAGAACATTCCCTTTATGAAACAGGTGATATGAGCCCTTTCCTTACAGGCTACTGGCCCCAGAGGATGTGACTTTTGGGCTCACATACAATCCATGGGCATGACTCAAAGAATCAGGCACTACTGAAGCAACAGAGCAAGTAAGCAAATGAATAACACAGAGAGGAAGCCAGAGAGCTCAGGGGAGGTCTGTACAGACTGCCTGGTGAGGGGTGAGCCTGGGAAAGCAGCCCTGGATGGGTGAGCACAGAGAGAAGGAGCAACAGTGGGCATAGCATCACAGGAGACCATGAATAATTCAGTATCAAGAATAAATGTGAGAAAAAATGGAGCAGGAAGAGAAAGCTAACAATCAGAGCCGTTGCAAGAGAAATGGGGAAATGCACACGTGTCCATCCACATCCAGGGAAGCAAAGCCCACTTACTGAACTGAGTATTGCATAAAGACTGAATCAGCTGACATAAGAAGAAATGGGAAGAGGAAAGAGGTGAAGGAGTGAGGAAAAGCAGGAAAAGCAGCAGGACAAATGGTCATTGTCCAATGAGAACAGGCAGCTGTCCTCATTGAGGGGGCAGAGCTAAATGTATATGTGTTGAAATTGTGATATCATTGATGTTTAATACAGCTACTTCATAAGTGCATTTTAAGCTAATTCTAAAGAATATTAGTAAGCCTCCAAAAAGCTTTCTAAAAGATAATTAGTTTATATTTTTTTAAATTATGAAATCCTGGAGGACTGATGTCCAGTAAGGCTGTACATAACAGAGGCATGTACCTTCCCTACCTGGCAGAGAGAAAATGGGACTGTTACAAGGTAAATTCCCTAAATAGGAGTGGTTTGAGGAATGCCTGTGATCAAGGTTGTGTCTGAAGGATATCCTTCACAACACAAGCAGAATAAAACCTGATACACCAATCTGCTTCATTTGTACCCTTAGTCCAAGCAGCCAGGGTTTGGTCTTTATTCATGGCATAAATATGACTCAAACTCAGTATTCAAAATTGTGTTGGGTCAATAGACACAGCTAAGAATTCAAAATTAAAACTAATATTAGAATTGGTTAGAGCCTTCCTTTTTTTAAATGCAGACTCATGTAAAATATACCCTAGATAGGTTGTTATGGTTCCAAACTGAATTTTTTTTTTCCATAGAAGTTAAAATGTTAATGAAATGTCATTACCGGGGGCAAGGGAAAGGAAAGGATTAAACAAACTACTGTTGTATAACTCTGACTTAAGGGACAATATCCATGATGAACCTATTATCTCTTTTTCCAGGCAAGATATTTACTGAATCTACTTTTTAAACCAGCCAAAATTGCAAAATGCAATTCATTCTTTAAATAATTGGAAATCAGTATTGTGAATGGATTTTGATTGCTAGGAAAAATTTTTTTGGCTTTTTCTTATTAGCAAGGCACAGCTGAAAATGAAGATGGAAGACAAATAAAATATGAACTTGTTAATGGACCCTGGAAAAATAAATGAGTTTTTCTTAATTTCTTAGTGACTGTGGAGAGAATGTTTATGTCACAATAGAAAAGACGGTTCTGTCAAAACTCTGCAAAATAAGTTGGAAACATATAGAAATAGGTGAGTTATTTTTTTTTAATTTTATTTTATTTTTAAACTTTACATAATTGTATTAGTTTTGCCAAATATCAAAATGAATCCACCACAGGTATACATGTGTTCCCCATCCCGAACCCTCTTCCCTCCTCCCTCCCCATACCATCCCTCTGGGTCGTCCCAGTGCACCAGCCCCAAGCATCCAGCATCGTGCATCGAACCTGGACTGGCAACTCGTTTCCTACATGATATTTTACATGTTTCATTGCCATTCTCCCAAATCTTCCCACCCTCTCCCTCTCCCACAGAGTCCATAAGACTGTTCTATACATCAGTGTCTCTTTTGCTGTCTCGTACACCGGGTTATTATTACCATCTTTCTAAATTCCATATATATGCGTTAGTATACTGTATTTATGTTTTTCCTTCTGGCTTACTTCACTCTGTATAATAGGCTCCAGTTTCATCCACCTCATTAGAACTGATTCAAATGTATTCTTTTTAATGGCTGAGTAATACTCCATTGTGTATATGTACCACAGCTTGCTTATCCATTCATCTGCTGATGGACATCTAGGTTGCTTCCATGTCTTGGCTATTATAAATCAAAGAGGACACTAATAGATGGAGAAATATACCATGTTCATGGATTGAAAGAATCAATATAGTGAAAATGAGTATACTACCCAAAGCAATTTATAGATTCAACGCAATCCCTATCAAGCTACCAACAGTATTCTTCACAGAGCTAGAACAAATAATTTCACAATTTGTATGGAAATACAAAAAACCTCGAATAGCCAAAGCGATCTTGAGAAAGAAAAATGGAACTGGAGGAATCAACCTACCTGACTTCAGGCTCTACTACAAAGCCACAGTTATCAAGACAGTATGGTACTGGCACAAAGACAGAAATATTGATCAATGGAATAAAATAGAAAGCCCAGAGATAAATCCACGCACATATGGACACCTTATCTTTGACAAAGGAGGCAAGAATATACAATGGATTAAAGATAATCTCTTTAACAAGTGGTGCTGGGAAATCTGGTCAACCACTTGTAAAAGAATGAAACTGGACCACTTTCTAACACCATACACAAAAATAAACTCAAAATGGATTAAAGATCTAAACGTAAGACCAGAAACTATGAATTAAGTTATTTTTTTATCCTCCCTAACAACTTCTTGAAAATGAGTTTTAAAAATAAAAAACTAAGTAAATTACTTATTCAGAGTTGATTTTTCTTGTAGTTGTTGAAGTCTTAAATATTCAGGATACATACAGATTCATTGATTCCAGAGGCAAATAGACTTTCAAGCTTTATAATTTGGTGTAAAAGGTTGAGTCTTATATCTGGAAATATATCAAAAGAAAGGACTCTGCTCCACAATCAACCTTTAACTGTATATATAAATTGGGGTTGGTTCCTTAGCTTCTGAGAGTTCATTTACTCATATGTTAAGTGGAGAAAATAATACCGTCCCACTCAATACTCATTGTGAAAATCAAATTAACAACAGAAGGAATAGGCTGTTGAAAGTGATTTTTCTTATTCTAACATCTTGTTCACTAGCTGAGCATTTGTTGACTTGCAGAGGCTTGTGTGTCCACTACTGGGCTGCCACCTGGGTGAAGAATGATGCTGCTGCTGCTGTTGCTAAGTCGCTTCAGTCGTGTCGGACTCTGTGCGACCCCATAGACAGTAGCCCACCAGGCTCTGCCGTCCCTGGGATTCTCCAGGCAAGAACACTGGAGTGGGTTGCTATTTCCCTCTCCAATGCAGGAAAGTGAAAGTGAAGTCACTCAGTCATGTCCGACTCTTAGTGACCCCATGGACTGTAGCCCACTAGGCTCCCCCGTCCATGGGATTTTCCAGAGGCAGTGTTATTAGGCTTCTCCAGAAAAACAAAACCAATAGATCTATCTACCTATCTATCTATCTTTATATTTGTCATTGTTTAGTCACTCAGTTATGTCCAACTCTTTGCAATGCCATAGACTGTAGGCTGCCAGGCTCCTCTGTCCTTGGGGTTCCCCAGGCATGTGCAAGTCGTTCAGCCATGTCCAACTCTTGGCGACCCCATGACAAAAAACAAAAACAAAACAAACAGCCAAAAAACCCCTACCATTGACTGACTGGTTTATAAACAACAGAAATATATATTTCACAATTCTGGAGGCTGGAAGTCCAAAATCAAGGTGCCAGTGGATTCAGAGTCTGTTATTTGTCTGCTTCCTGGTTCACAGATAGACATCTTTTCACTGTGTCCACACACATCAAGAAATGAGGAAGCTCTCTGGTTTTTTTTTATAAGGGCACTAATCCCTTCATCAGAGTTGCACTCATAACCTAATCACTTCCCAAAGTCCTCACCTCTTAGCATCACTACATTGGGCATTAGGATTTTGAGACAACATAAATGTTCATTTGTAGCAGATGCAAGGCAAATGCGCTTCCTCCAGGACACACTTCATCTGTGTGTGCTAAGTCCCTTTGGTCATGTTCCAGTCTTTGTGACCCTATGGACTGTAGCCCACCAGGCTGCTCTGTTAATGGGATTCTCCAGGCAAGAACACTGGAGTGGGATGCCATTTCCTTCTCCAGTGTATCTTCCCAACCCAGGAATCAGACCCACTTCTCTTACATCTCCTGCCTTGGCCAGTGGGTTCTTTACCACTGGCACCACCTGGGAAGCCCTCCAGGACACACACAAATAACCAATGAAAATGTGCATGTTTACTACACAGAGGATATTTAAAACCTGACTGCAAGAGTCTCAGGGATATAAGAAATATGATGATTTTCCACTAATCTGCTCTTCTCTTTCAACAGCCAGAATCATCTTTAGGTACAGGAAAGAGGGGCCACTGCTCTGAATCCTCCGAATGTCTCTTCCCCAGGTCCATCCTCCTAAGGATAGACTGTCCTGCGGGTATGTGCACCATACACTGAGAAGTGGCCAAGAGTTGGCTGATTGTAGAAGGTGTGCTAAAAGCTTGGATAGTGGGTCAAGTTAACCGTATATGTGGGTATAAGTCCCTCAAAGAGCCAAAGGTAAGAAGAGAAAGAGGCAGGTCCTCTCATTGGAGTATAGAACTGTCTGAAATTTTTAACTTCAGAATTAGCTCTCCAAAATATTATGAAGATCCATCTGTCAAAGGAAGAAAAGAGGAAATAATTTTATATTACAGTTTGTTGTCTTGATTTCTAACTGTAAGTTACAAATGCCAGGATATCTTGTTTCAGATCACAAAGGAAGCAGGGGTATATTATAGTATATTCTCATTGTCTTCAGTTTTTTCCTTTTCAGAGTGTTGGCTAACCCCCATTTAGGTAATTGATAGTATCTAATTAAACTACCTATGTGGTTTTAATTTGTCATGGCATTTTTCAATGTTCCTACTCACCAAGAGTTAGATGAAATATTTTCTAAGTGTATCATTTTGTAAAGCTCTCCAGAGTGAAACACAAGATTAGTATAAGGTCATAATCATGATGATAAAAGCAGAGTCTTAAATTTATGTTCAAAGTTTCTATAATGATTTGAGACAAAAACTTTTGTCATTATAAAATGTGATCAGTGGAAAAGTATGTCATTCAAACTAAATTGATTAGTAGATTTATGTTCTCTACTTTGACTTTACAATGCTTTTGCTAAGTTTTCAAGCCCATCTCCAAAACAGATCCATCAGGCACTTGCTAGTCAATTTCCCCATCAGTGAATTCCTGTTTTAAGAAATGTTGGGTCCCACACCCCTTACTGAGTGGGCAAGGTGCCATCTCCCCCCTGGCCTAGCTGACTAAATGAGGATGGTCACCTAATTTGAGCTGAACCAAGTAGCATTTCTTGCAAACATAGGCTCAACAGACTTGTGGACACAGGGAGGGAAAGCCAGGGTGGGGCAAATTGAGAAGCAGCACTGACATATACTACCATGCGTACAATAGATAGCTAGTGGGAAGCTGCTGTATAGCACAGGGAGCTCAACCTGGTGCTCTGTGATGACCTGGAGGGAAGAGAGGGAGGAGGGGATGGGTGGGAGGCTCAGAGGGAGAGATATATGTATACCTATAGCTGATTCAAGACAGGCGGGTCATGGTGCAGAGATCTGACAGAATGTGGTCCACTGGAGAAGGGAATGGCAAACCACTTCAGTATTCTTGCCTTGAGAACCCCATGAACAGTATGAAAAGTCAAAATTATAGGATATTGAAAGAGAAACTGCTACTGGAGATCAGTGGAGAAATAACTCCATAAAGAATGAAGGGATGGAGCCAAAGCAAAAAGAATAGCCAGCTGTGGGTGTGACTGGTGATAGAAGCAAGGTCCAATGCTGTAAAGAGCAATATTGCACAGGAACCTGGAATGTCAGGTCCATGAATCAAGGCAAATTGGAAGTGGTCAAACAGTGGATGGCAAGAGTGAATGTCAACATTCTACGAATTAGCGAACTGAAATGGACTGGAATGGGTGAATTTAACTCAGATGACCATTATGTCTACTACTGTGGATAGGAACCCCTCAGAAGAAATGAAGTAGCCATCATTGTCAACAAAAGAGTCCGAAATGCAGTACTTGGATGCAATCTCAAAAACAACAGAATGGTCTCTGTTCATTTCCAAGACAAACCATTCAATATCACAGTAATCCAAGTTTATGCCCCAACCAGTAACGCTGAAGAAGCTGAAGTTGAATGGTTCTATGAATACCTACAAGACCTTTTAGAACTAACACCCAACAAAGATGTCCTTTTCATTATAGGGAACTGGAATGCAAAAGTAGGAAGTCAAGAAACACCTGGAGTAACAGGCAAATTTGCCCCTGGAATATGGAATGAAGCAGGGCAACGACTAATAGAGTTTTGCCAAGAAAATGCACCGGTCATAACAAACACCCTCTTCCAACAACACAAGAGAAGACTCTATACATGGACATAACCAGATGGTCAACACCAAAATCAGATTGATTATATTCTTTGCAGCCAAAGATGGAGAAGCTCTATACAGTCAGCAAAAACAAGACCAAGAGCTGACTGTGGCTCAGACCATGAGCCTCTTACTGCCAAATTCAGACTGAAATTGAAGAAAGTAGGGAAAACCACTAGGCCATTCAGGTATGACCTAAAGCAAATCCCTTATGATTATACAGTGGAAGTGAGAAATAGATTTAAGGGCCTAGATCTGATAGATACAGTGCCTGATGAACTATGGAATGAGGTTCGTGACATTGTACAGGAGACAGGGATCAAGACCATCCCGATGGAAAAGAAATGCAAGAAAGCAAAATGGCTGTCTGGGGAGGCCTTACAAATAGCTGTGAAAAGAAGAGAAGTGAAAAGCAAAGGAGAAAAGGAAAGATATAAGCATCTGAATGCAGAGTTCCCAAGAATAGCAAGAAGAGATAAGAAAGCCTTCTTCAGTGATCAATGCAAAGAAATAGAGGAAAAAAAAAAAACAGAATGGGAAAGACTAGGGATCTCTTCAAGAAAATCAGAGATACCAAAGGAACATTTCATGCAAAGATGGGCTCGATAAAGGACAGAAATGGTATGGACCTAACAGAAGCAGAAGATATTAAGAAGAGGTGGCAAGAATACACAGAAGAACTACAAAAAAGATCTTCAGGACCCAGATAATCACAATGGTGTGATCACTGACCTAGAGCCAGACATCCTGGAATGTGAAGTCAAGTGGGCCTTAGAAAGCATCACTATGAACAAAGCTAGTGGAGGTGATGGAATTCCAGTTGAGCTATTTCAAATCCTGAAGGATGATGCTGTGAAAGTGCTGCACTCAATATGCCAGCAAATTTGGAAAACTCAGCAGTGGCCACAGGACTGGAAAAGGTCAGTTTTCATTCCAATCCCAAAGAAAGGCAATGCCAAAGAATGCTCAAACTACCGCACAATTGCACTCATCTCACATGCTAGTAAAGTAATGCTCAAAATTCTCCAAGCCAGGCTTCAGCAATATGTGAAACCGTAAACTTCCTGATGTTCAAGTTGGTTTTAGAAAAGGCAGAGGAACCAGAGATCAAATTGCCAACATCTGCTGGATCATGGAAAAAGCAAGAGAGTTCCAGAAAAACATCTATTTCTGCTTTATTGACTATGCCAAAGCCTTTGACTGTGTGGATCACAAGAAACTGTGGAACATTCTGAAAGAGATGGGAATACCAGACCACCTGATCTGCCTCTTGAGAAATTTGTATGCAGTTCAGGAAGCAACAGTTAGAACTGGACATGGAACAATAGACTGGTTCCAAATAGGAAAAGGAGTTCGTCAAGGCTGTATATTGTCACCCTGTTTATTTAACTTATATGCAGAGTACATCATGAGAAATGCTGGCCTGGAAGAAACACAAGCTGGAATCAAGATTGCTAGGAGAAATATCAATAACCTCGGATATGCAGATGACACCACCCTTATGGCAGAAAGTGAAGAAGAACTAGAAAGCCTCTTGATGAAAGTGAAATTGGAGACTGAAAAAGTTGGCTTAAGGCTCAACATTCAGAAAATGAAGATCATGGCATCCGGTCCCATCACTTCATGGGAAATAGATGGGGAAACAGTGGAAACAGTGTCAGACTTTATTTTTCTGGGCTCCAAAATCACTGCAGATGGTGACTCCAGCCATGAAATTAAAAGACGCTTACTCCTGGGACGGAAAGTTATGACCAACGTAGATAGCATATTCAAAAGCAGAGCCATTACTTTGCCAACAAAGGTCCGTCTAGTCAAGGCTATGGTTTTTCCTGTGGTCATGTATGGATGTGAGAGTTGGACTGTGAAGAAGGCTGAGCACTGAAGAATTGATGCTTTTGAACTGTGGTGTTGGAGAAGACTCTTGACAGTCCCTTGGACTGCAAGGAGATCCAACCAGTCCATCCTAAAGGAGATCAGTCCTGGGATTTCTTTGGAAGGAATGATGCTAAAGCTGAAACTCCAGTACTTTGGCCACCTCATGCACAGAGTTGACTCATTGGAAAAGACTCTGATGCTGGGAGGGATTGGGGGCAGGTGGAGAAGGGGACGACAGAGGATGAGATGGCTGGATGGCATCACTGACTCGATGGACGTGAGTCTGAGTGAACTCTGGGAGTTGGTGATGGACAGGGAGTCCTGGCGTGCTGCAATTCATGGGATCGCAAAGAGTCGGACACGACTGAGTAACTGATCTGATCTGATATGATCTGATAGCTGATTCATGTTGTTGTACAGCAGAAATAACACAACATTGTAAAATAACTATTCTGCGATTTAAAAATAAATTTGAAAAGACTAAATTAAAAAACATAGGTTCAAGGACTCTTGTCAGTCTCTTTTGGGCATTTGATCTGATACAGGGTGCAATGCCAAGATGGGGGTAACTACATTAGTTATGAGAGAGTGGAGCATAGGAAGTCTACCTGCAAACAGAATCACGAAGTAGACAGACAGACAGAGATCTTAGCAGAGATCCCAAGAGACTGAAAGGAAAAAAAAAAAAAGAGATGCTGCCTTGATTTCTGTTACTTTCCCAATCCTGCTTCCAGATCAAGTGACTGACAGCTGCATTTGCTCTTTTGGGTTCTGAAAAGATGCCCTTGTATTTTTATAATAAATTAGATAGCTTACTTAAACTAATTTAAGTGGTATTAAAAGCAACCACCTTTCAATAAAAAGTAGATTTTACCATCTGTAATTCTGTAATTCTATGATGGCACTTTGTATACAACCTACATGCAGAAACGAATTTAATAATATAAATCTTATAATATAAATAGTATTAGAATCACCACTTTACAAATGAGAAAATTGAGGTACAGAGAAATTATGTAACTTGTCCAATGTCATTCAACTAGTATTGAAGGTCATTCAGTTAAGAATCAAAAACAGATTGTGTGGCTCCAGGATCCATACTCTAAAGAACTATCTACTTCATAGCATATCTATCATTTTTCTATGATTCAAATAACCATATTTTAGAGGAGGCTGATAGTAACTCATAATTTATTTAGTAACTGCATTAAGCAAAATAAATAAAACAATACAGCCATGAGAAGGAGCCTGAGAAAACCATTAGCATTTGGAATTATGAGTTTGTTATGCAGATTAAAGTCATAAAACCTTTAACCTTTCTTTATAGAATGCCTCACTGACCATCCTTTCTCAGAGGATCTACAAAGAAGATTGATGTATGATAAAATCATTATGAAAATTAGGGTATTTATTTTAATTTTCCAATGAATAAGCAAACATGAACTAGAGAGTAATAAGATCAAATATTTATTAAGCACCCAAGAGAGTCTGGATAACAGTTCCCACATGGCTGAGAATCTCTTTCCAGTTAAAATAATTTCTGTATATTGTCTTCTTTCTACTATATCATTTATTTACTTAAAATGAGACATAAGAAGCTAAGATTACTGTGAGATCAAATTGAAATTTTAAAACTTTAGGGGTTCTTTTTTTTTTTTTTTTTTACTAAAATTTACACCATTCTGAGATAAAACTAAATACAATCTCTAAAAATAGGTTTTAAAATGTTAATGACCAAGAACATAACAACAATAAACAATGCTATGTTTTGGATCAGTAAGAATTAGATAATACTAATCTGCTGTTTATACTCTGAGCCCAATTCTGTGAGGTACAGGAAAAATAGAGCGCAAAATTCCTGTCAGTAAAAGTGTACAATCTGGCTTGGAAGACAAAAGAGATCTTCATGAAACAAGCACAGACTGGTAAATGAGGGTATGCTTTGTTATTTATTCATACTCCTAACTCATTAAAAAATATATCTGGTCATCTTCAAGTAGCAGCATTTAATCCAGCCTACATTGTGTGGCTCAAAATAAGCATCTAACAGAGAAGGGTGAGAATGGGGATGCAATAGTCAAGTATGATATCTTGTAGCAAGAAAGTAAGGCTTGACCTTATCCTCCAAGATGAGTATTCCAATAAACAGAAATAAGGGAAGAATCCATCCAATTTCAGAAAAGCAGCATAAACATAAGTTTGGAGGTAGGCAGTATTACACTGTGATTGTCCTTCCAACATCCATTCTTGCTATACATTGGAAGATAATATCCCCAGTTCCAGGAATGAACCAGGCCCCAGGCAATCAGGGAAAATCCATCTTTTTTCCAGTCACTGGCCAAATTATCCAGGCCTAAACCAATCAGTAAATGTTATTCACTGGTCTGAGTGGTTTAAAGGAAGACTCAATATTGTTTTGGGAAAATATGCTTTCTTACACTGGCCACAGCAAAGCTTGGACTCTGGTTTTCTAAAGTAATCTTAAGTACTAGAACATGAAAAGTGTGATTCTTCATACTCATGGGAAATAGAGATGTTTACTACTGAGGAAATACTGTCAGTTTGTGATGTCACTGATTTGTGATTCTACTTACAGCCCTTAAAATACAACATCTATAAAGAGGAATTTTGTGTTCTTGTTGTATAATATTCTCATTGATAACATATATGAAGAATGAGAAGATTCCCAGGTGGCTCAGACAGTAAAGAGTCTGCCTAAAGTGAGGGAAAATACATTGGGGGATTTGCAAAGCATGTCTATTGTGTATAATACTGACTAAGTTACTTGACTTCAAAGATTATCATTTCATTAAAAGTGAAATACTGGCAAGGGGGAGGGGGGGAGGGGGGGAAGTGCAGTCCTTAGATGGTGGAGGAATAGGACAGGGAGACCACTTTCTCCCCCACAAATTCATCAAAAGAACATTTGAACGCTGAGTAAATTCCACAAAACAACTTCTGAATGCCGGAGGAGGTCATCAGACACCCAGAAAAGCAGCCCACTGTCTTTGAAAGGAGGTAGGAAAAAATATAAAAGATAAAAAGAGAGACAAAGAGGTAGGGGTGGAGCTCCAAACCAGGAAGGGAGTCTTAAAAAAGAAGTTTCCAAATACCAGGAAACACTGTCACTGCCGAGTCTGTGGTGAGCTTGGAACCACAGAGGGCAACATAACTGGGAGGGAAAACAAATAAATAATTAAAATCCACAGATTACATACCCAACGGTAACTCCCCCAGCGGAGAAGCACCTCAGACGCCTGCATCCACCACTAGCAAGCGGGGGCTGGGCAGGGAGGCGCGAGCTGCATTGCTTAGAGTAAGGACCAGGCCTGAATGCCCCAGGGCTATCTGAGGGAACTAACTTGAGATAGCAAACCAGACTGTGGGATAGCTACCACGCGAAAAGCCCTAACCAAGAATACACAGAAGAACTGTACAAAAAAGATCTTCACGACCAAGGTAATCACAATGGTATGATCACTCACCTAGAGCCAAACATCCTGGAATGTGAAGTCCAGTGGGCCTTAGAAAGCATAACTACGAACAAAGCTAGTGGAGGTGATAGAATTCCAGTTGAGCCATTTCAAATCCTGAAAGATGATTCTGTGAAAGTGCTGCACTCCATATGCCAGCAAATTTGGAAAACTCAGCAGTGGCCACAGGACTGGAAAAGGTCAGTTTTCTTTCCAATCCCAAAGAATGCCAAAGAATGCTCAAACTACCGCACAATTGCATTCATCTCACCCGCTAGTAAAGTAATGCTCAAAATTCTCCAAGCCAGGCTTCAGCAATTCGTGAACCATGAACTTCCTGATGTTCAAGCTGGTTTTAGAAAAGGCAGAGGAACCAGAGATCAAATTGCCAACAGCCACTGGATCATCGAAAAAGCAAAAGAGTTCCAGACAAACATCTATTTCTGCTTTATTGACTATGCCAAAGCCTTTGATATGTGGATCACAATAAACTGTGGAAAACTCTGAAAGCGATGGGAATACCAGACCACCTGACCTGCCTCTTGAGAAACCTATATGCAGGTCAGGAAGCAACAGTTAGAACTGGACATGGAACAACAGACTGGTTCCAAATAGGAAAAGGAGTACGTCAATTAAGGCTGTATACTGTCACCCTGCTTATTCAGCTTATATGCAGAGTACATCATGAGAAACTTTGGGCTGGAAGAAGCACAAGCTGGAATCAAGATTGCTGGGAGAAATATCAATAACCTCAGAGATGCAGATGACACCACCCTTATGGCAGAAAGTGAAGAGGAACTAAAAAGCCTCTTGCTGCTGCTAAGTCGCATCAGTCGTGTCCGACTCTGTGCGACCCCATAGACGGCAGCCCACCAGGCTCCCCCATCCGTGGGATTCTCCAGGCAAGAACACTGGAGTGAGTTGCCATTTCCTTATCCAATGCATGAAAGTGAAAAGTGAAAGTGAAGTCACTCAGTCATGTCCAACTCAGCGACCCTATGGACTGCAGCCTACCAGGCTCCTCTGTCCATGGGATTTTCCAGGCAAGAGTACTGGAGTGGGGTGCCATTGCCTTCTCCGAAAAAGCCTCTTGATGAAAGTGAAAGTGGAGAGTGAAAAAGTTGGCTTAAAGCTCAACATTCAGAAAACAAAGATCATGGCATCTGGTCCCATCATTTCATGGGAAATAGAGGGGGAAACAGTGGAAACAGTGTCAGACTTTATTTTTTTGGGCTCCAAAATCACTGCAGATGGTGACTGCAGCCATGAAATTAAAAGACACTTACTCCTTGGAAAGAAAGTTATGACCAACCTAGATAGCATATTCAAAAGCAGAGACATTACTTTGCCAACAAAGGTCCGTCTAGTCAAGGCTATGGTTTTTCCAGTGGTCATGTATGGATGTGGGAGTTGGACTGTGAAGAAAGCTGAGCACCAAAGAATTGATGCTTTTGAAGTGTGGTGTTGGAGAAGACTCTTGACAGTCCCTTGGACTGCAAGGAGATCCAACCAGTCCATTCTAAAGGAGATCAGCCCTGGGATTTCTTTGGAAGTAATGATGCTAAAGCTGAAACTTCAGTACTTTGGCCACCTCATGCGAAGAGTTGATTCGTTGGAAAAGACTGATGCTGGGAGGGATTGGGGGCAGGAGGAGAAGGGGACGACAGAGGAAGAGATGGCTGGATGGCATCACTGACTCGATGGACATGAGTTTGAGTGAACTCTGGGAGTTGTTGATGGACAGGGAAGCCTGGCGTGCTGCAATTCATGGGGTCGCAAAGAGTCAGACATGACTCAGAGACTGAACTGAACTGAACTGAAGACACCCTCAGGCCCGCTCAGAACAAAGGAGTGAGCAGAGCAAGCCGGCTGCAGACCGGCCCATCCCCCTCCAGTGATAGGCAGACAAAGGCAACCAGAGCCAGAAGGGGGCAATCGCAGCCCCAGAGAGGCATTATCTACCAAACTGGAAGGAGGCTTCGTTGCTAACCAAGACTTCTTGAAATTCTGGACGGTCAACATCCACCTGAGAAGGTGTACCTGTTGTACACCCAGAAAACTGAGCGGCAGGGAAGGGGGAGGCCATAAGTCACAGTGACTGTGCTCACCAAATACCCAGTCACCTGAGCTGCTCTGACCTAAGAAGGGCACAAAACTCAGGCCCAACCGAGTCTGCACTTTTGAGGAGTACCCAAGTACATGAACCTGAGCGGCTTAGACCTGAGAAGTGCATACAACCCAGGGCCGGCCTCAGACAGTTCCCAGGCAAAGCAACCTAGAGCCTGAGCAGTGTAGACAGGGAACGCACACACACCGTGAGCGGGGGAAAACTCTGTGTGGCCGAGACACTGCAAGCACACGCCAGTGTTATTTGTTTGCAGCACCCCTCCCTCCCCACAGCACTACTGAACAAGTGAGACTAAAACAGTGTCCACCACAGCCCCCTTGTGTCAGGGTGGAAATTAGACACTGAAGAGACCAGCAAACAGAAGAAGCTAAAACAAACTGAGGAACCGCATTGGAAGTGACAGATGCAATAGATTAAGACCCTGTAGTTAGTACCGACTACATAGGAAGAGGCCTATAGATCTTGAGAAACATAAGCCAGATAAATGAACTACCCGAAAATTAACTGACCCCACACTGCCCACAACAACACCAGAGAAAGTCCTAGATATATTTTTACTATTTTTACTATCATTCTTTAATTTTATTTATTTTTTTTAATTTTAAGTCCATTACTTCTTTAATTTTCATTTTTATAACCTACTATTACTTTGCAAAAAAAAAAAAAAGAGAGAGAGACCCTATTTTTTTAAAGCAAACTTCATATATATATATATATTTTATAATTTTTGTGACTTTTTTTTTCCTTTATATTGTATTTTTGAAAATCCAACCTCTACTCTAGATTTTTAATCTTTGCTTTTTGGTATTTGTTATCAATTTTGTACCTTTAAGAACCCAATCTTCAGTACCCATTTTTACTTGGAAGCGAGATTACTGGCTTGACTGCTCTCTCCTCCTTTGGACTCTCCTTTTTCTCCACCAGGTCACCTCTATCTCCTCCCTCCCCTTTCTCTTCTCTACCCAAATCTGTGAATCTCTTTGTGTGTTCCAGACTGTGGAGAATACTTAGAGAACTGATTACTGGCTGGATCTGTCGCTGCTTTTGATTCCCCCCTTTATCCTCCTGGCCACCTCTGTCTCTTTTCTCCCTCTTCTCTTCTCTGTGTAACTCTGTGAACATCTCTGAGTGGTCCAGACTGTGGAGCACACATAAGGAAGGGGTTACTGGCTAGCTTTCTCTCTCCTCTTTTGATTCCACATCATCTCATCCTGGTCACCTCTATTTCCCTTCTCCCTCTTCTCTTCTCCATGTAACTCTGAGAACCTCTCTGGGGGTCCCTCACTGTGGAAAAACTTTTCATCTTTAACCTAGATGTTTTATCGACAGTGCTGTATAGATGGGGAAGTCTTGAGGCTACTGTAAAAATAAGACTGAAAACCAGAAGCAGGAGGCTTAAGGCCAAATCCTGAGAACACCAGAGAACTCCCGACTCCGGGGAACATTAATTGACAGGAGCTCATCAAACACCTCCATACCTACACTGAAACCAAGCACCACCCAAGGGCCAACAAGTTCCAGAGCAAGACATACCACACAAATTCTCCAGCAACATAGGAACATAGCCCTGAGCTTCAATATACAGGCTGCCCAAAGTCACTCCAAACCCTCTGACATCTCATAACTCATTACTGGACACTTCATTGCACTCTGGAGAGAAGAAATCCAGCTCCACCCACCAGAACACCTACACAAGCTTCCCTAACCAGGAAACCTTGACAAGCCACCCGTCCAACTCCACCCACAGTGAGGAAACTCCACAATAAAGAGAACTCCACAAACTGCCAGAATACAGAAATGCCACCCCAAACACAGCACTATAAACAAGATGAAGAAATAGAGGCATACTCAGCAGGTAAAGGAACAGGATAAATGCCCACCAAATCAAACAAAAGAGGAAGAGATAGGGAATCTACCTGATAAACAATTCCAAATAATGATAGTGAAAATGATCCAAAATCTTGAAAATAAAATGGAATCACAGATAAATAGCCTGGAAACAAGGATTGAGAAGATGCAAGACTTCCCTGGTGGCTCAGAGGGTAAAGCATCTGCCTGCAATGCAGGAGACCCGGGTTCAATCCCTGGGTCGGGAAGGTCTACTGGAGAAGGAAATGGCAATCCACTCCAGTATTCTTGCTTGGAAAATCCCATGGACGAAGGAGCCTGCTACAGTCCATGGGGTCGCAAAGAGTCAGACACAAATGAACTACTTCAATCAATCAGTCAGAAGAAATAAAAAAGAGTCAATATATAATGAATAATGCAATAAGTGAGATCAAAAACACTCTGGAGGGAACAAATAGCAGAATAACAGAGGCAGAATATAGGATTAGTGAGGTAGAAGATAGAATAGTAGAAATAAATGAATCAGAGAGGAAAAAAGAGACACAAATTAAAAGAAATGAGGACAATCTCAGAGACCTCAGGGACAATGTTAAATGCCCCAACATTCGAATCATAGGAGTCCCAGAAGAAGAAGACAAAAAGAAAGACCATGAGAAAATACTTGAGGAGATAATAGTTGAAAACTTCCCTAAAATGCAGAAGGAAATATTTACCGCAGTCCAAGAAACCCAGAGAGTCCCAAACAGGAAAAACCGAAGGCGAAACACCCCAAGACACATATTAATCAAATTAACAAAGATCAAACACAAAGAACAAATATTAAAAGCAGCAAGGGAAAAATAACAAATAACATACAAAGGGATTCCCATAAGGATAACAGCTGATCTTTCAATAGAAACTCTTCAAGCCAGGAGGCAATGGCAGGACATACTTAAAGCGATGAAAGAAAATAACCTACAGCCCAGATTACTGTACCCAGCAAGGATCTCAATCAAATATGAAGGAGAAATCAAAAGCTTTACAGACAAGCAAAAGCTGAGAGAACTCAGCACCACCAAACCAGCTCTCCAACAAATGCTAAAGGATCTTCTCAAGACAGGAAACACAGAAAGCGTTTATAAACTCGAACCCAAAACAATAAAGTAAATGGCAATGGGATCATATTTATCAATAATTACCTTAAACTTAAATGGGGTGAATGCCCCAACCAAAAGACAAAAACTGGTTGAGTGGATACAAAAACAAGACCCCTATATGTGTTGTCTTTAAGAGACCCACCTCAAAACAAGGGACACATACAGACTGAAAGTGAAGGGCTGGAAAAAGATATACCACGCAAATAGAGACCAAAAGAAAGCAGAAGTAGCAATACTCATATCAGATAAAATAGACTTTAAAACAAAGCCTGTGAAAAGAGACGAAGGACACTATATAATGATCAAACGATCAATCCAAGAAGAAGATATAACAATTATAAATATATATGCACCCAACATAGGAGGGCCACAATATGTAAGACAAGTGCTAACAAGTATTAAATAGGAAATTAACAATAACACAATAATAGTGGGAGACTTTAATACCTCACTTACACCTATGGATAGATCAACTAAACAGAAAATTAACAGGAAACACAAACTTTAAATGATACAATAGACCAGTTAGACTTAATTGATATCTATAGGACATTTCACCCAAAAACAATGAATTTCACCTTTTTCTCAAGTGCACATGGAACCTTCTCCAGAATAGATGACATCCTGGGCCATAAAAGTAGCCTTGGTATATTTTTAAAAAAAAATTGAAATAATTCCAAGCATCTTTTCTGACCACAATGCAGTAAGATTAGATCTCAATTATAGGAGAAAAACTATTGAAAATTCCAGCATATGGAGGCTGAACAACACGCTGCTGAATAACCAACAAATTACAGAAGAAATCAAAAAAGAAATCAAAATATGCATAGAAAAGAATGAAAATGAAAACACAACAACCCAAAACCTGTGGGACACTGTAAAAGCAATGCTAAGGGGAATGTTCATAGCAATACAGGCATACCTCAAGAAACAAGAAAAAAGTCAAATAAATAATCTAACTCTACACCTAAGCAACTAGAAAAGGAAGAAATGAAGAACCCCAGGGTTAGTAGAAGGAAAGAAATCTTAAAAAATTAGTACAGAAATAAATGCAAAAGAAACAAAAGAGACCATAGCAAAAATCAACAAAGCCAAAAGCTGGTTCTTTGAAAGGATAAGTAAAACTGACAAACCATTAGCCAGAGTCATCAAGAAACAAAGGGAGAAAAATCAAATCAATAAAATTAGAAATGAAAATAGAGAGATCACAACAGACAACACAGAAATACAAAGGATTATAAGAGACTACTGTCAGCAATTATATGCCAATAAAATGGACAACTGGGAAGAAATGGACAAATTCTTAGAAAAGTACAACTTTCCAAACCTGAACAAGGAAGAAATGGAAAATCTTAACAGACACATCACAAGCACGGAAACTGAAACTGTAATCAGAAATCTTCCAGCAAACAAAAGCCCAGGTCCAGACGGCTTCACAGTTGAATTCTACCAAAAATTTCAGTTCAGTTCAGTTCAGTTGCTCAGTTGTGTCCAACTCTTTGAGACCCCATGAATCGCAGCACGCCAGGCCTCCCTGTCAATCACCAGCTTCTGGAGTTCATTCAAACTCATGTCCATCGAGTCAGTGATGCCATCCAGCCATCTCATCTTCTGTCGTCCACTTTTCCTCCTGCCCCCATTCCCTCCCAGCATCAGAGTCTTTTCCAATGAGTCAACTCTTCGCATGAGGTGGCCAAAGTACTGGAGTTTCAGCTTTAGCATCATTCCTTCCAAAGAACACCCAGGACTGATCTCCTTTAGAATGGACTGGTTGTATCTCCTTGCAGTCCAAGGGACTCTCAAGAGTCTTCTCCAACACCACAGTTCAAAAGCATCAATTCTATGATGTTCAGCTTTCTTCACAGTCCAATTCTCACATCCATACATGACCACCGGGAAAACCATAGCCTTGACTAGACGGACCTTTTTGGCAAAGTAATGTCTCTGCTTTTCAATATGCTATCTGGGTTGGTCATAACTTTCCTTCCAAGGAGTAAACATCTTTTAATTTCATGGCTGCAATCACCACCTATCCTACTCAAACTCTTCCAGAGAATTGCAGAGGAAGGTAAACTTCCAAACTCATTCTATTAGGCCACCATCACCCTAATACCAAAACCTGACAAAGACGCCACAAAAAAAGAAAACTACAGGCCAATATCACTGATGAACATGGATGCAAAAATCCTTAACAAAATTCTAGCAATCAGAATCCAACAACACATTAAAAAGATCATACACCATGACCAAGTGGGCTTTATCCCAGGGATGCAAGGATTCTTCAATATCCGCAAATCAATCAATGTAATACACCACATTAACAAATTGAAAAATAAAAGCCATATGATTATATCAGTAGATGCAGAGAAAGCCTTTGACAAAATTCAACATCCATTTATGATAAAAACTCTCCAGAAAGCAGGAATAGAAGGAACATACCTCAACATAATGAAAGCTATATATGACAAACCCACGGCAAACATTATCCTCAATGGTGAAAAATTGAAAGCATTTCCCCTAAAGTCAGGAACAAAACAAGGGTGCCCACTTTCACCACTACTATTCAACATAGTTTTGGAAGTTTTGGCCACAGCAATCAGAGCAGAAAAAGAAATAAAAGAAATCCAAATTGGAAAAGAAGTAAAACTCTCACTGTTCGCAGATGACTTGATCCTCTACAGAGAAAACCCTAAAGACTCCACGAAAAAAGTACTAGAGCTAATCAATGAATATAGTAAAGTTTCAGGATATAAAATCAATACACAGAAATCCCTTGCATTCCTATACACTAATACTGAGAAAATAGAAAGAGAAATTAAGCAAACAATTCCATTCACCATTGCAATGAAAAGAATAAAATACTTAGGAATATATCTACCTAAAGAAACAAAAGACCTATATATAGAAAACTATAAAACACTGATGAAAGAAATCAAAGAGGACACTAATAGATGGAGAAATATACCATGTTCATGGATCGGAAGAATCAATATAGTGAAAATGAGTATACTACCCAAAGCAATCTATAGATTCAATGCAATCCCTATCAAGCTACCAATGGTATTTTTCACAGAGCTAGAACAAATAATTTCATAATTTGTATGGAAATACAAAAAACCTTGAATAGCCAAAGCAATCTTGAGAAAGAAGAATGGAACTGGAGGAATCAACCTGCCTGACTTCAGGCTCTACTACAAAGCCACAGTCATCAAGACAGTATGGTACTGGCACAAAGACAGAAATATAGATCAATGGAACAAAATAGAAAGCCCAGAGATAAATCCACGCACCTATGGACACCTTATCTTTGAGAAAGGAGGCAAGAATATACAACGGAGAAAAGACAATCTCTTTAATAAGTGATGATGGGAAAACTGGTCAACCACTTGTAAAAGAATGAAATTAGAACACTTTCTAACACCATACACAAAAATAAACTCAAAACGGATTAAAGATCTAAATGTAAGACCAGAAACTATAAAACTGCTAGAAGAGAACATAGGCAAAACACTCTCCAACATAAATCATAGCAGGATCCTCTATGACCCACCTCCTAGAATATTGGAAATAAAAGCAAAAATAAACAAATGGGACCTAATTAAAATTAAAAGCTTTTGCACAACAAAGGAAACTATAAGCAAGGTGAAAAGACAGCCTTCAGAATGGGAGTAAATAATAGCAAATGAAGCAACTGACAAAGAATTAATCTAAAAAATATACAAGCAACTCCTGCAATTCAATTCCAGAAAAATAAATGACCCAATCAAAAAATGGGCCAAAGACCTAAACAGACATTTCTCCAAAGAAGACATACAGATGGCTAACAAACACATGAAAAGATGCTCAACATCACTCATTATCAGAGAAATGCAAATCAAAACCACAATGAGGTACCATTTCACGCCAGTCAGAATGGCTGCGATCCAAAAGTCTACAAGCAATAAACGCTGGAGAGGGTGTGGAGAAAAGGGACCCTCTTACACTGTTGGTGGGAATGCAAACTAGTACAGCCACTATGGAGAACAGTGTGGAGATTCCTTTAAAAACTGGAAAAAGAACTGCCATATGACCCAGCAATCCCATTCTTGGGCATACACACCCAGGAAACCAGAATTGAAAGAGACACATGTACCCCAATGTTCATCGTAGCACTGTTTATAATAACCAGGACATTGAAGCAATCTAGATGTCCGTCAGTAGAAGAATGGATAAGAAAGCAATGGTACATATACACAACGGAGTATTACTCAGCCACTAAAAATAATACATTTGAACCAGTTCTAATGAGGTGGATGAAACTGGAGCCTATTATACAGAGTGAAGGAAGCCAGAAAGAAAAACACCAATACAGTATACTAACACATATATCGGGAAAGGCACTGGTGACCCACTCCAGTACTCTTGCCTGGAAAAATCCCATGGATGGAGGAGCCTGGAAGGCTGCAGTCCATGGGGTTGCTAAGAGTCGGACACGACTAAGCGACTTCATTTTACTTTTCACTTTCACTTTTCACTTTCATGCACTGGAAAAGGAAATGGTAACCCACTCCAGTGTTCTTGCCTGGAGAGTCCCAGGGACAGGGAAGCCTGGTGGGCTGCCATCTATGGGGTCACACAGAGTCGGACACAACTGACCCAATTTAGCAGCAGCAGCAGCAGCAAAGCTTATATATGGAATTTAGAAAGATGATAACAATAACCCTGTATGAGAGCCAGCAAAAGAGACACAGATATATAGAACAGTCTTTTGGACTCTGTGGGAGAGGGTGAGGGCTGGGTGATTTGGGGAAATAGCATTGAAACATGTATAATATCATATGTGAAATGAATCACCAGTCCAGGTGTGATGCATGATACAGGATGCTCGGGGCTGGTGCACTGGGATGACCCAGAGGGATGGTACGGGGAGGGAGGTGGGATGGGGGTTCAGGATGGGGAGCACATACACACCTGTGGCGGATTCATATTGATGTATGGCAAAACCAATACAATATTGTAAAGTAATTAGCCTCCAATTAAAATAAATAAATTTATATTAAAAAAGAAAAAATAAAAGTGAAATACAATGTTTTTGTCCCTTTGTCTCACAGATTTTGGGAGTTATTGTCCATAAAAGGAGGATGTAGTGGTGATGCACAATAAGCTTTAGGAAGAACATAAGCATAATTGCACTAAAGTGAAAATCACTACTAAGCCAGTTAATAGCCAAATTTATATTCCTTTTTTGTTTATTTGTTTTATATTCCTTTTTAATAAATAGCTTTGCTAATGTGTTCTAGTTTCTAAAACACCCAGAACACTAGGCTTCTTTAATCAGAGTTCCTCTGAATCATTTTCTTTTCCAACATAGTTGAAATATTTGGAATGGCTGAAGAAAGAGTAAAAAGAGTAAATTTATATAACTCCTACTTCAAATAAGGAAAAGTACAATACAACTAATCCATATTCTTTGGAATGAAAGTCAGTTACAATATTACTTTGAGTAGCTGAATTTCTTATTTTTCTCTTGAAATCTAAACAGTCCTTTCATAACTTGTAGTGATTTTTAACTGAAATTTAGGTCAACTGACTGTCCTCTTTTTCCTTCTATTCTAGTTTTCAAATCTCTAAGTTTTATCAATTCATTTTCTGTCAGCACAATATATAAATACACAAAATCAATACTCAGTTTGATAGATACAGGACTAATTTTAACAATTGTTATCTCAATCAAACTCTATTCCAAATGTAATCTTTATTTTAAATGTCCTATATTAGTGTTATTAAAGTTATTTTCATTTCACTCTCAGCACCTCTCTCTCTTCATATGTTCAATAATAACTTGTCTGTTTTTTCTTATTTTTGATTTGGAAATATTTGCCATTGAAGAAGGAGTACCAATTGATGCTTTCTTTTTCACCTCAATTAATCCTTCAAAAAATTAATGTATAGATATAGCTTCTTATCTCTTGAAAAGAATTCTAATTAATCTTCATGGACAAAACAGCTCTGGTATATTAGACTCCCATAATATACTTAGATTAGGGACACATTTTAAAAGAAAAAAATTTAAGTCAATAGTTTCTCTCAATCTTTAAAAAATTAGTTTTCCAAACTCCTAATCTGCTTAACAGAAACATGAAATCTAAAACTTTATGAAAAATTTTATTTTATCAAAAGGTATTCATATAGTATCTTTCTGAACTTCCCAAAATATCACCAAACAACCTGTTAATAAAGCCATGCTAGGTTCATCTGGACTCACTGCATTAAAGTAGAATACCACTTTGACAAAGTGTTAGCAGTATTTCAGAAAAAAACATGTCAGAAGTGCAATATCTCTAATACTTTGGAGTTTGAGCTCAACTGGGTGAAGATGAGTCTTTTAAGGCAGGGAACTAATTAAGATTCAATAAAAACTTGTTATATAATTGCTTAAGTTGGTAGACATAGCCAAGAAAGAGTCTTGAAGAGACTCTTGAAAAGTAAACCCCTGTTTGTTTAGGAGTAGTTTGCCCAGGTGAGCATATTGTTTCCAATAAATTGATCTATAGGAAATTCCTGAAGCAAACACTGAAGTTTTATAGTTGTATCTCTCCAAAGCAAAATTTTCTTAGAACAAACAATTAATTCAGGTTGACATCATTGGTCTAAAATATTATTGAAGTCCTGTTGATACAGATAGTCATCCTCAGTCTTTCCTTTTGATCATTCTTCAACCTGTCCTGGATGGTTATCATAAGGGGAAATAGTTAAATAGATGTTTGCAGAGCATCTGTTAAATATCAGGGTTCTGTTTTTCATTATTTCAACAGTTACACACACACATCAAGTTTTCTCATTCTTTCTGTTGGATTATCATTTGATGGAATGTAACCTATGAAAGGCACTTAAGATTCTAAAGGTTACATATTTGATATTATAACACAGTCAAATACTTAGAGTACGATGATCAGATTCTACTGTCCACATCTTAGTCAAAAACCAAGGGTGGTCTAATTAAAACAAAATAAGAGATGGCATCCACAAAAAAACCTCCTACTGGATATCAGTTTATCAGCCAAACTGCCTAATTTTAACATTTTCTTTGTTTCCTGGACCATCTTAATAATATTAAAATTCTCAGAAATATCTATAGGAAATATTCTTTTTTGAAAGTGATATTTGTAACACCTCTGCAGTTCAGTTATGTCTAGGACTTTTTTTTATTTTTTTTTTAATTTAAATTTATTTATTTTAATTGGAGGCTAATTACTTTACAATATTGTATTGGTTTTGCCATACATCAACATGAATCTGCCACGGGTGTACACGTGCTCCCCATCCTGAACCCCCATCCCACCTCCCTCCCCATACCATCCCTCTGGGTCATCCCAGTGCACCAGCCCCAAGCATCCTATATCCTGTATCAAACCTGGACTGGCAATTCGTTTCTTATATGATATTATACATGTTTCAATGCCATTCTCCCAAATCATCCCACCCTCGCCCTCTCCCACAGAGTCCAAAGGACTGTTCTATACATTTGTGTCTCAATTGTTCTCTCGCATACAGGGTTATCATTACCATCTTTCTAAATTCCATATATATGCATTGCTACTGCTGCTGCTGCTAAGTCGCTTCAATCGTGTCCGACTCTGTGCGACCCCGTAGACGGCAGCTCACCAGGCTTCCCCTTCGCTGGGATTCTCCAGGCAAGAACACTGGAGTGGGTTGCCATTTCCTTCTCCAATGCATGAAAGTGAAAAGTGAAAATGAAGTCGCTCAGTCGTGTCCGACTCTTTGCGACCCCATGGACTGCAGCCTTCCAGGCTCCTCCATCCATGGGATTTTCCAGGCAAGAGTGCTGGAGTGGGGTGCCATTGCCTTCTCCGATATATGTGTTAGTATACTGTATTGGTGTTTTTCTTTCTGGCTTACTTCACTCTGTATAATAGGCTCCAGTTTAATCCACCTCATTAGAACTGATTCAAATATATTCTTTTTAATGGCTGAGTAATACTCCATTGTGTATATGTACCACAGCTTTCTTATCCATTCGTCTGCTGATGGACTTTTTATTTTTTGAATAGAGAAGGAGTTCTAAGGATTTTTGACATTATCTAACTCCTCTTTCAATCTTGGAACCATGGTGTGTTAAGATTTTCTTCACCATCCATTCCTCTAGTAGGATGATATGAAGAGGCTTAAGGACCAAAAAAAAAAAATCATCCTTAATTTGCCTTGAATGTATAGAACTTCAGTTTTTTGGGTTTTGTTTTCTTGGTTTTTGGGGGTTTTTTTGTTTTTTTGTTTTTTTGTGTTTTTTTTTTTGCCTTCTTGAAACAAGCTATAGAATTATCTTGTTTCCTGAGAGCATCAAATAGTGGACCAAAACAGTCTCAGTGGTATCAGAGACTCCTGACTACTTGAAAAAGGCATCAATTCACTAAGATAAGACGTATCTGTCTGATTTGTTGGCAGCAGTCAGCAGCCTTTTGTGCCACGTTGAATATCTATGCTAGAGGACTGCCCAATGACAAATTCTTAGACAACATACCCATGTGTGGATGCCAAGATTTATTATATAGTTTCAGCAGTATTCAAAAGTATTGGGTACTAGCTGGGAGAATATATAGTAAAGATGTCATGAAATAGATGAAATGTTCTATCTTGTAGAAATCTTTGGATTTCCTACATTGTTTTTAAGGTCTGTAAACTTGAGGCAGGTGTTAAATAAATTACATGTGTTCCCTTTCTGAGTCTTATCTCTGTAAGAGCTCAGTTATATAGAGATGTGCTCCTACAAGTGACACCTGGGTCCTCACTTTCTATCTTCCTAGGTGTTTTAGTTTTTGATTATCTGCTTGATGTGCTACCCTCTTACAAAAAAAAAAAAAACAATCAACGACAAAAACAACAGAACCTGTATGTTAGTGATGGAATCAAATAATTCACAAAATCACATTTTTTTATTATAAGCAATTGGAACTAAAGGGAGCAAGTAGATAGAGAAAACAGATTCAAGCTCAACCATTGGTTCAATTGTATGCTTTACCCAAATCCAAATCATGAACAAATTACATTCAGATATTGGACTTATACTTAGTCATGAATAAGATGGCAAAAGGCAATATTGATCATAGAGAACTTTTAAATAACATAAACAACAATAAGTGTGTTTCTTTAAAATTCAGAATTTTAACTAGAAAAAGATGGAAATGGCTAAAAAAATAAAATAATGAAAGCATACAGATTAAAGAATGACGATCTTTGGCTCCAATCCTTAGAGTCTTTTCCATAGCTCTAGAGTAGAAGTCATCCATATTATGCAGCTGTCCATTGATGAGGTCAATAACCTCATGGAGAGGTCCACTGATGAGATATGAAGGGCTCCCAGCCAATAGTCATATGAATAATGTTGGAAATGGGTAGTCTAGTCAAGCCAAGGAGAAGGCAATGGCACCCCACTCCAGTACTTTTGCCTGGAAAATCCCATGGATGGAGGAGCCTGGTAGGCTGCAGTCCATGGGGTCGCTGAGAGTCGGACTCGACTGAGCAACTTCACTTTCACTTTTCACTTTCATGCATTGGAGAAGGAAATGGCAACCCACTCCAGTGTTCTTGCCTGGAGAATCCCAGGGACTGGGGAGCCTGGTGGGCTTCCGTCTATGGGGTCGCACAGAGTCGGACACGACTGAAGTGACTTAGCAGTCAAGCCAAGACTTCATATAATGGCAGCCCCAACTGGTATCTTGATTGGAACCTCATGAGAGACCCAGATCCAAAATCACCAGCCATATCATTCTCAAGTCTTGGCCTCAGAAATTATGGGAAATAACAAATGCTTACTGTTTTGAGTCACCAAATCTGGGATCATTTGTTAAATAATTTGTTCCTCAGCAGTAGATAACTTGGAGCTTCCCCAATGGCTCAGCAGGTAAAAAAAAAAAAAAAAAAAAAATCCACTTGCAATGCAGGATACACAGGAGTCTTGGGTTCAATTCCTGGGTCAGGAAGATCCCCTGGAGAAGGAAATGGCAACCCACTCCCATATTCTTGCCTGAAAAATCCCCTGGGCAGAGGAGCCTGATGGGCTATAGTCCATGGAGTCACAAAGAGTTGAACATGACTGAGCAACTAAGTACTATGGGTAAGTAATACTGAGGGTGAAATTCTGTGTCTTTTTAACTAGAAGACATAAATCCAGGGACCCTGAGAGTATAACTGCTGTTATAATCGCTGGAAGTATCTAATGAAGTTCTTTGCAAAATGGCTCCTAACAGTTTTCTTCTCCCTGCTTTTGTCTTGTCCTGAAGAGGAAACCTCCAGGCTTTAGGCCATATAGAGCTTCTTAGGAGGATGTAAAGAAAAGAGAACTTAAATCTGCTGCAATAAGACTGAATATATAGCATGAATACTTTGCAGTGATTTTCCACATATGTCTGAAGTACAGTCCAAAATCGAGGAGCAGTATCATAGGGTAACTTGTAACAACTTCATGTGATAAGAATTGATGAGTCCCAGAGGATGTGAACCTCGGGATCTTAAGAGTTAGAGGAAGCCCCGAAGTGTCAGTTTTAATATCATTAATTCTGTCTCATTTTCTTGAGGTTTGAGGAGATGAGAACAATGAATTTTCTCAATAAGTTCAAGGCCTTACAAAATTTTCTAATAGTCCCAGTAAAATGAGTGTCTCTATCACTGGAGCGAGAGATTGAACTTCCCCAGCTTGGGAACATATAATCAACAGTGTGTGTGCTATGTCAAAACCATCACTCTCCAGGAAGGAAATGTTTCAATCCACTCTAAAAATAAGCAAACAATGATCAGAAGGATATACTAAAAACCCTTAGACATGCTGCAAAGCAGAAACTAACACATTGTAAAGCAGCTATTTGTATGCATGCATTTATGCTCAGTCAGGCCCAACTCTTTGCAACCCCATGGACTGTAGCCCACCAGGTTCCTCTGTTCATGGGATTTTCCAGGCTAGAATACTGGAATGGGTTGGTATTTATTCCTCCAGGGGATCTTCCCAACCCAGGGATTGAACCCACATCTCCTGTGTTTCCTGCATGGACAAGCAAATTCTTAACCACTGAGCCACCTGGGAAGCCCAAAGCAACTACAATACAAATTTTAAAAAACCCATAGGAGGAGGCAGTTATTTGAACTTCATATGGTCCTAGAAGCCTGGGCACTTATCCATGTCCCATCTTTACACATACCCACAATTTTAATAAAATTTTCTTCATCAGTGTTCATTGACTACAGCAGTCAATTTGTCCTTCTTATGGTAGATAATTTCATATGAAAATTTGGGCAAGGTTCCAGTTAACATGCCCTAGTGTCATGGAGTAGCCCCTTTGAAGTGTCAGAGATTATCTTCACATATTTTACAACTGGAATTTTCCCAGTATTCTTCATATTTTGGAGTCAATCACTGCCATTCCATAAAAGCTTCCTTCAACCTCTCAAAAGAATTGGCTTCTAGGACTATCATGGGAGCCAAGGAGCCTGCCTGCCACATTGATTATCTAAGATTTTTTGGCCTCCATGCTGTTTTTTCATGGCTTCAACCTTTAAAACAGCCAACTCCTTAGGAGTACTGCAGCATTTAAAAGTTACTTGATCAGTTATTTTTAACTAAGTTAACCTCTAAGATGAAAAATCTTCATTGTTACTACTTTATATTCTTTAGAATAGCTATTAAAAATATGGAAAATAACAAGTGTTAGCAAGGATGTGAAGAAATTGGAACCCTCGTGCATTACTGGCAGGAATATAAAGTGTTGCAGTTATTGTGGAAAATACTTTATATTAATATATTAACCTTAATGTTATATTATGCTATGTGAGGTAAGCCAGACACAAAAGAAAAAGCGCTACATGATTCTGTTCATATGAGGTACCCAGAATAGGAAAATTCATGTAGAAAGAAAGTAGAATAGAGGTTACTAGGGCTAAGAAAAGTGGGCAATGAGGAGTTACTTTTTAATGGGGATATATTATACTTTCTGTTTGGGATGATGAAAAAGTTATGGAAACAGATTATCGTGATGGTTGTAGATGCCTTGATCTTGGATTTCCCTGCCTCCAGAACTATGAGAAATAAATGTTTGTTGCTTAAGCCACCCAGTCTATGGAATTTTTGTTATAGAAGTCCAAATGGACTATGAAATATGTATGTGTCTATATATATGCATAACCATAATTTTTAAAAAGTTTCCTTTGTTTCTGCAGCATTCCAAAATCATGGACCATTCCAATAGCCTACCTGCTATGAGTGTATATTAACTCTTGTCTCTTATCAATTGGCAAGCTCTGGCAAGAACAAAAAAAAATTGACCATGCGGGCTAAATTTACTTCTGATAAAGGGTCATATCCCAGGAATGAATTGAGATCTTTCATGGCATATCTTGCCTAATATTTCCTAGTTTCAGAAGAGCTGACTCATCAACAAACAATACTAAACCAGGATTTTCTAGGGATGTTTATAGCAAGTCTGTTCAAAGCATAGTCAGTTCTTAAATAGACTCTAGATAATCATTGGATTCCCTTTTTGGGTAATAAAGATTAATACAATTTAAAATACTACAATGATGGATACAATGTGAGGAAAAGTGATAAAATTTCAAAGGAAGTAAGCCTGCTTGCTGAATACTGTCATCTATTTTCAACAGTAGTAAATATTATACAGCATGAGATACCATCACTTTTAAGAAAGATCCTGAAACCAAGTCAGTATAATGTTCTACTTGCTTGGCTGCTGATGCTTAGATAGGAAGATGTGGGTCCAGGGAAAGGCTGAAATAAGCACTTAGTCTCTGATGAGTCCCGTGGGTTTGCATCAGAATACTAAGGGATTATCCCAGAGCACTGATGCAGAAATAGGAACTCTCAAAACTTAATTTAAAAAAGCAACCTAGTTTTTTAAAAGAGGTAAAACATAAAACCATAGCCAAGAAAGCTCAGGATACAATTATAGTAAAATAATATTTTCACCTATCAAAATGACAAATTACTTGTTCTATACTTGCAAGAAAACGTGAGGACAAATATTCATATTTTTGTAGGCATGTAGGCTGGTAAAACTCTTCTTGAGGAAATTCTGATGCTTTCTATTCTAGAGCCCTAACTATGCTCATTATTTTGACCCACATATTCTCTTTTGTGTAGATAAACTAAGGAAATTATTATACATGTAGTCAAAGATACAGCCAGCATAGGAAACCATCTGCACTGAAAGGCAGAAAATGTTAGCTCTTGTCATTTGTAACACATAAGTTTCTGGATTTTTTTTTTTTTTTAGATTGTGGATAACTTTTGTCTTCTTTATATTTTCAGTGTTCTCTATAATAAACATGTATTTCCTTTATATTGAAAATCAGATTGTTTTCTCTCACTTATTTTAGGTTGTACAGCAATCATTCAAGTGATGGCTTTCAGGTACTGATTTATCACAGGAGACAGTGAAGTTGCAATATAGATCCTTCTTTGTCTTAATCTTTTTAAAATACAGATTAAGGATAATAAGCTCAATCAGAATGTTCTTCAAGAAAATTAAATTAAGGGACAGTTTCCAAAGTTTTATGTGAATACATTTTTAAGACTGAATTTAAGAGTAGAGCACAGAAAACACAGTGAATCAGTGCTCTTTCCTTTGACACTGAGGGATAGATGGAAAATAATGGCTCATGACTAGTGGATTTTTATTTTTTAAAAATCAGAGGTTGCTTTATTCAATCTTCTCACTTTGTAGATGGAGCATCTGAGAACTTCCTACTATCCCTATGCCTAAAAATCTACTAATGCTAGCTAGTTACTATTTTCTATCCCATATTATGTAACAACCTAAATGGGAAAAATACATGTATATGTATTACTGAATCATTTTTCTGTACATCTGCAACTATCACAACATTGCTAGTCAACTGTATTCCAATATAAAATAAAGTCTTAAAAAAGGGTGCCTACCAGTACTCAGAATTTCGTTGACACTTTAGACATCTGTTGCTGCTGCTGCTGCTAAGTCGCTTCAGTTGTGTCCGACTCTGTGCGACCCCATAGATGGCAGCCCACCAGGCTCCACCATCCCTGGGATTCTCCAGGCAAGAACACTGGAGTGGGTTGCCATTTCCTTCTCCATTAGACATCTGTTAGCTTTCCTATTTGTTGTGGTAAACAGACAGGAAGGGATGCCAAAGGCAACCTGTATAATAATAAATGATGGTCACAAATGTGGCCCAAAATGTATCACAATGAACTTCTGCTACTTTTATTACTAGAGACCATCTCCCTTTCAAACTGTGTCTGAGTCATTTCTGACAGTCTTCCAGTGTGCTACCTCTCATGTGCTCTCATGTCTTGTCCTCCACTTCTGCCTCAGGTCAGTACTGTTACTTTAACGCTCCTAAAACTGCTTTACCATTGACTATAACTACTCTCATACAATGACTGTCTCCACTACTATCATCTGGTCTCAGAGAAAGAATTCTGCTCATTCATTGTCTACTTTGTCGTAAATGTTGACCAGGTCTTCTCTTTAATTCCCCATAGCACACCATCAACCCCTCATTACATGGGAAATTGAAATTTATGGCACATCGTTAATGAGGATGAGGGATAACAGAAAGGAAACTTAGAGGAATCGACAACCTCCCATAGCCATCATTTGAGTAAATCATACAAAAGTAAAGTCAATGAATTCATACCCCAAAAAGGGGATTGGAGGGAAGAGAGGGCTGTTAAACAAACAATTCTATTTCCCCTACACCATTGTGTACTCTAGTGAGCAAATAAGCCACACTCTTCACAAATGTCCAGAGATTTATTTTGTTTTAGATTGCCTTGTCAATGATTCATCTAAATCTTAAATACCTTTAAAGCTGAGATTAAAAAATACTTTTGCCATCACTAGATTTTACTACTGTGGCTCTCCTTCATATATGACATTTCTGAATTGTTTGAATATTTACATTTGTAACACTGCTGCTGCTACTGCTGCTAAGTCACTATAGTCGTATCCGACTCTGTGCGACCCCATAGAGGGAAGCCCACCAGGCTCCCCCGTCCCTGGGATTCTCCAGGCAAGAACGCTGGAGTGGGTTGCCATTTCCTTCTCCAATGCATGAAAGTGAAAAGTGAAAGGGAAGTCGCTCAGTCGTGTCCGACTCTTAGCGACCCCATGGACTGCAGCCTACCAGGCTCCTCCATCCATGGGATTTTCCAGGCAAGAGTACTGGAGTGGGGTGTCATTGCCTTCTCCGTTTGTAACACTAAAGGATAGCTATTATACTGCAAGTTCTTACCTTGAATTTGTTTCATTTATCCTAATTCCATCTCCACAGCTAAATGGCTAACATTGCAAGGACAAGAACTGTTATTTCTTTTTCCACTCTCCATAGTACTTTGCACAATACTGGACACAGAGTAGGCTTTTGATAACTCAAAGACTTGAGTGCATTTGACTTATAGCACTAGGATAATTTGAGATTTGAGATATGATGGCAATAGACTTCTTCAAATGTTTATTCTCTTTCTTCAGTAATTTAAGTGCCTTAGCCCTAAATTTAAGAGTGAACATAAATCATTATAAACACTATCATGAAACAATAAGGAATGAAATCCAGATTAAAAAGGAAGTAACTATGCATACATATGATTAGTCATTTGTATTTGACAATCCAGTGTTATTCTCTTTCTTTACATAGTTTGTTAAGCTTTTAATGACAAAAATGTATTTGAAAAATGTATTCTATTTTATTATCAATCCAAGAAAACACATGGACCAATAGTATCCTAAGCACATTAACCTGCTGACTAGGGATTATCTTAAAAAACAGCAAATCTAACATTCATTCCCTGGAACAAGGACAAATAGAATAGAAAAACTGTTCACCTCCAGATTCAGGCAATTAGTTTTGAATATGTCTAGATGAGTGCTGAGATGAGAAATAAATGCACTGAATAGTAACTATGAAAAAAGATAAATTGCAAAAGAAGCCAAGGTACAAGTAAATAGCCTAGCAGAAGGCACTTGAAAATAAATCCTCCCTAACTAATATCAGAGGTTTCAAAATATAAAGATCTATTAAGTTTTATTTCTGAACTTCTATAACTGTCCCCATGGTAACGTTCCAGGACAATTCAGATGGAAAATTTAAATTGAGAACCGCAGGTTGGACAGAAAGCACAAATGTCCATAAATCCCTAACTTAATTGAGAAAATGAATTCTAGCGTTCATCTTTTTAAAATAATAAAGCAATAGGCCTTCTGTCATGATCAGGAGATGGGGTAATCTGAAGACAATCTGATAATTCTTCTTTTAAAAATGTGACCATAAAAATACAAAGTGGCAAATATTCTCAAGATAATATTTATCTTTTCTCAGAATGGCAGCTATTCCTTTCCAAGTAAAAACTCTTATTTTGCTCCTATTATAAGAGTAATAGATGCACACAGAAACAAAAATTTTAAAAATATAGAGGGTTTTAAAATGAAAAGCAAGTCTTTCTTCCTGCCTCCCATTTCCAATTGCATTCCCCATAGATGACAATTTTTTTATACACTTTCTGCTTTTAGTTCTTTTATAGATTACCTTTGTTATCTCCTAATTAACAAGGATTATCTACATTCTAGGTTATCTTCTAGGGGTTATCTATATAAGCATATAACAATATTGCTGATACCGCTATACCTCTTATCGAGGTTGTCTCTAGCAGAAAAAAATGAGACATTAGCTCAGGCTTTCCACACCTTCCCCCTTCCCATTCAGTCTTTATTACATTTTTGTTTTAGTAAGTTTACTTGAGAATTTTAAGTAAACTGCTTAAATATGTCATTCTTTAATTTATATTTCATCTCACTGAAATATGAAAAATATTAGTTATTCTGTAGTTCATTCTACTTCTCCTAAATTCAGATATACCATTATTTTACTGTTATAGAATTTGCATCTTATTTTCTAACAAACATAAATTCCTTCACTTTGTCTATATGTTCAATTCTGAAACTGAAAACCAACAGAAAGCATTTCCATGATCATTCATTACAGAATCACATTCTATTTTTGAATTTAGAGGGAAAATAAATATAGTCTACAAAATTGAACTTTGTAAATAAAATATTCCAAGAGCGCAGATCAATTGGATTCTCAGTGTTTACTTGGCTGCTTCTCAAATCTTTTGCCTAGGAGGAAATATCTGAAAAAATAATGAAACTATATTTTCCAGAATTCTTTTAAAAGTGAAATATTTCAAATTTTAAAAGTCCTCAAAGTGCCAAAGTGAAGAAACAGAGAATATCCACCTTGAAACACACCAGAGTGATGTTTCTGAACATCAAAGACAAACAGAACATTTTAAAACCTTACAAAGAGAAAGAACAGAGAATACATAAAGGAATAAGTGACTTCAGATTTTTCAATAGCAACACTGGATGAAAGAAGACAATGGAGAAAAGTCTCCAAAGTATTCAATACTAAATAAATAGCTTTTTCTCCTATCTTCTACTGGGTATTGATTCCTCTTTTTCACTATTTTGACTTTTGTGATCATGAACCTCAACCAAGCCAGTGAGACTCCCTTTCTCGGTATTATGTACTGAATTGTGCTCTCTGCTTCCATCACCAATCAGTGTTAAAAAGTAATCAGTCCTATGAATAAAAACTACATGAGAATAAGGGAGCATAGGGATGGAGGAGGTGAGTCTATTTTAAGGTAATTGTGGTGGTTTAGTCATTAAGTTGTGTCCGACTCTTGTGACCGCCAGAGACTATAGCCCACCAGGCTCCTCTATCCATGGGATTTTCCAGGAAAGAATACTGGATTGGGTTGCCATTCCCTTCTCCAGGGGGTCTTCCCAACCCAGGGATCGAACCCGGGTATCCCGCAAGGCAGATTCTTTACCGATTGAGCCACTAGGGAAGCCAGGGGAGTAAATATTGGGAATTTTTGTTCATTGTGTGCGTCTACAGTTCTCAAAGGAAAAATACTCTCTAGTATCAGCAAGAGTTTTATGTACTTTTACCAGTGACTGGTTCATTTTCACCATGTTAAAACCACAACACTTTTAACTGTTCACATTACACATGTAACATTTGTAGTCTACCCTTACCAACAAAGGAAAGCAATTGGTCAGACAGCTGACAGCAGCAACAACTGAAGATAGAAAACAGAGGAATATTTTCAGAGAGAAGAGGCAATCATGAAATTGAAGTCATATTTTAAACATAAACCATCTGGACCCAATAGAAGTGTGTCCTCATTATGGAGATGGCTAGATCAGGTTACCGATGTGCATTTGAATCGAGATAATAGCTGATAAAAATACCTTCTGCCTATAATACACATAATCTCCAATCCTAAAATCAATCCTAAAAATAGGCATTATTATCTCTGTTTTATAAAACAGAACTAGAGACTTAGAGAAGTTAAACTGCATAAAACCACTCAACTAATCAAAAGATCCACTGTTAAGAGTTCAAAGCCCATACTCTGTACTTTAAACCACCAACCTTTCCTAATTTGCTAACTTTATGTTCATCAAGAAAACTTCATAATATTTATTATTTGTTTAATTTATTTTATCTTTTAACTTTAAAACATTGTATTGGTTTTTGCCATATATCAACATGAATCCACCACAGGTATACACGTGTTCCCCATCCTGAACCGTCCTCCCTCCTCCCTCCCTGTACCATCCTTCTGGGTCATCCCAGTGCACCAGCCCCAAGCATCCAGTATCGTGCATCGAACCTGGACCGGCGATTCGTTTCATATATGATATTATACATGTTTCAATGCCATTCTCCCAAATCATCCCATCCTCTCCCTCTCCCACAGAGTCCATAAGACTGTTCTATACATCAGTGACTCTTTTGCTGTCTCATATACAGGATTATTGTTACCATCTTTCTAATTTCCATATACATGCGTTAGTATACTGTATTCGTGTTTTTCTTTCTGGCTTACTTCACTCTGTATAATAGGCTTCAGTTTCATCCACCTCATTAGAACTGATTCAAATGTATTCTTTTTAATGGCTGAGTAATACTCCATTGTGTATATATACCACTGCTTTCTTATCCATTCGTCTGCTGATGGACATCTATGTTGCTTCCATGTCCTGGCTATTATAAACAGTGCTGCAACGAACATTGGGGTACACGTGTCTCTTTCCCTTCTGGTTTCCTCAGTGTGTATGCCCAGCAGTGGGATTGCTGGATCATAAGGCAGTTCTATTTCCAGTTTTTTAAGGAATCTCCACACTGTTCTCCTTAGTGGCTGTACTAGTTTGCATTCCCACCAACAGTGTAAGAGAGTTCCCTTTTCTCCACATCCTCTCCAGCATTTATTGCTCATAGGCTTTTGGATCACAGCCATTCTGACTGGCGTGAAATGGTACCTCATAGTGGTTTTGATTTGCATTTCTCTGATAATGAGTGATGTTGAGCATCTTTTCATGTGTTTGTTAGCCATCTGTACGTCTTCTTGGGAGAAATGTCTGTTTAGTTCTTTGGCCCATTTTTTGATTGGGTCATTTATTTTTCTGGAGTTGAGCTGTAGGAGTTGCTTGTATATTTTTGAGATTAGTTGTTTGTCAGTTGCTTCATTTGTTATTATTTTATCCCATTCTGAAGGCTGTCTTTTCACCTTGCCTATAGTTTCCTTTGTTGTGCAGAAGCTTTTAAGTTTAATATTTATTCTTAAATATATTTCACTACAGGGAAAAAATTGCATAGTGATTTTTCATAAAATTCATGTAAGAAATATATTTGAACTATTAGGGAATTTTTAATTATATGAATAATATACTGTCTTTAACATATAAAGTACAAGCCTATCATCAGAAGGACAGGAAGACTGGGATTTTTCTCAGTAGAAATGAAATGTTGGTCCTACTCTACCTGGCTTTCTCACTTGATTTCTCTTTATGCCTTTCCCAACCCCCAGCTGGAAGATGATTGGTCGTCATTAAGTGCTTAACTCAGCCATAGAACATTCTGACCCACACAAAAAAAATCAAATTCATGTCCTTGGCCTTATTAGAACTGTTTCACAAATCATCATTATCCAAATTTATGTTTTAAAAATTCCAATAGTAATTATTGTCTATACAATCTTCTCAGTAATTAATCATGCACTGCTTTGTGACAAATCTATTGTTCTCTTAAACTGTTACTTACTGTTTTGTTATTTATCTGGATACTACAGTCCATCTTTTACACTGGCACAAAACTATCTTCTTAAAGCACAGATACTACAGTCATGTTAGTGGCCCTGCTCAAAAACTGTGAAAGACACATTCTTAGGATTCTCTCTGGTGTCAAGGCCCTTGTTTCCTCTGAATTGGTGCATTGTACAAACCATGACACTGTTCTACCTTCACTTTCTGTGCTTCCCCACAGGGCAGAGTAATGGACCCCCCAAAATGCCCATGTCCTAATCCCCAGAACCTGTGAATATATTACCTTGCATGGCAAAAGTGGCTTTGCAGTTGTGATTAAGAATCTTGAGATAGAGAAATAAGCCTGGATTAGGTAGGTGGGGGCCAATGTGATCACAAGGGTCCTTATTAGGGAAAAAGGAAAGCAAGGGTCATTCAGAGAAGAAGTGACAACAGAGACCAGGATCAGAGTGAAAAATCTGAAGATGTGATGCTGTTATCTTGGAAGGTGGAGAGAGGACCACAAGCCAGAGAATGTGGGAATCTTCTAGAACCTGGAAAAGACACGAAGAGATTTTCCCTAGAGCTTCCAGAAAAAAAACAGGCTTCCCAGGTGGCACTATTGATAAAGAATCTTCCTGCCGATGCAAGAGACATAAGAGACTCAGGTTTGACCCCTGGGTTGGGAAGATCCCCTGGGGCAACCCACTCCAGTATTCTTGCCTGGAGAATACCATGGACAGAGGAGCATGGCGGGCTACAGTCCATAGGGTCACAAAGAGTCGGACACGACTGAATGGCTTAGCATGCACACACCAGAAGAAGCTAGTCTGCTGACACCTTCATTTTGGCCCTGTGGGACTGATTTTTGGACTTCTCACCTCCAGAACTACAACAAATTTATGTTATTTTAAGCCACTAAACTTATGTTAATCCATCATAGTAGCGATGAGAAATTAATACTAATCCAATTGAGGAAATCAGTCCCTTCTCTCAACTTGTAAAACAGACTCTAAATTTTACTGAGGATTTTGGGAGATTGAGTAGAGTGTTCACATTTCAGAATAATGAATATTAGACCTCTCTGCTTTTAAAATATACAAACTTTTTCTCTCCCTCTCAGTTGTCTCTTCCCCCTTTCCTCAATTTCTTGTTTATCATAAATAGACATTAAGCTTTTCCCTATGTTAGATTTAGGGGCTTCCCTGGTGGCTCAAATGGTAAAGCGTCTGCCTGCAATGCTGAAGACCTGGGTTTGATCCCTGGGTCGGGAAGATTCCCTGGAGAAGGAAAAGGCAACCCACTCCAGTACTCTTGCCTGGAAAATTCCATGGACAGAGGAGCCTGGTAGGCTACAGTCCATGGGGTTGCAAAGAGTTGGACACGACAGAGCAACTTCACTTTCACTTTCTTTATGTTAGACTTCTGATAATCCACACCCTTAGGGTTTCAGGTAAAGTGATTCTTTTTTTTTTCCCTTGAGAACAGAGCCCTTAGGGGTAAGATGGATAGCAGCCCAAAAAGTTATTGCTCAATCCTTACAGTCAAAATAAGTCAAGGATGGATGAGGGTGGTTAAAGACAGAACCCCAATCAGGACCTCAGTCCATTGCCCAGGGCCCAGGCATTGGCCAAGTTTTTATCCCAGAATCTTTTGCCTGAGGGAGGAGTCAGGTCCCCATAAAGAATGATCCAGCAGCAGTGGGAAGAGGATACATGGTCATGACTTCCTCTGTCCTTTTCCAAAGAAACCTGTGGCCATTTACTCACGTAACTCTGTCCACTGGGGAAAGGGGAGAACTCAAGCATGCTGAAGTTTAGGGGTGCAGGGTCCAAGTTGACACTGAAACCTGGAGATCTGGCTTTCTAGATTAAGTTTAACTCATACTGGGTATCCCATGCCCATGGAGCCCTCCATGATCATTCCCTCATCCTCAAATATGTAACTGAAATAGACATCCTTGGTAGTTGGCAGAATGCCCATATTGCTTTCTTGCCTGTATAATAAGAGTTATCATGGTTAAAAAAAAAAACCAAAAGGTGAATCTCTCTGCCCCTGAACCAAGATAGCAAATTAAAGGGGAAAAAAAAAAAAAGCATTATGGGGAAAAATGGCAGATATTAGGACCACCCTTAAAGATGCAGGTTTGGTGTTTCCTATCAAACTCACTTTTTTTTTTTTTAATCTAAGCATTTCCTCAATAAAATCCAGCTGTTAAGATAACAGCTTTTTCATCTCACTGTACATGAAACAGATATCATATATGTAGATATAGATACATGTATATATTGCTTTTACCTCTCCAGGTCCTTTCTTAAGGCAGATGCTCAGCACATTTTCCTTTCAATTTTACTGGATCAGAAGTGCTAATATCTGAATTCAACATATAAGTTTTAGCTGCACACAGGGTTAAATAATCTGTTGCTGATGGCTCCTGGAATTGCCTTTGAATTTCCCGTCAGGAAGAGGTCAATGGATCTAAACTTAGTAGGACATTAGTTTTATTTGCTTTCCTTTTGTGCTGATAGTTTTACAAAGACTACTTGCAGCTTCTCCACATACTCTCTGTGACTAATGGAATATACTTTCGAAATGTTTGCCCATAATTTTTTTCCTCTGCTTTCTTTGTTTTCCTCCTAACTTGAAAGAGAGGTCTCTGAATTATCAATAGAATTATGTCCAGTACCTAGGTTTTTGTTTTTTTTTTTTTAACCTGAGACCAAGAGATGACATTAGACTATACCAACTAACAGGTCTTAGGAACACAAATAGAAAGCCAGCAAGAAGGCAGATGGTCAAAAATCGAGCACAAATACTGACAAAGAAGTACCAGGAATACTACAGGATACAGTTATAATGCCAATTTCTTGCTCTTATTTCCTAACTTTGTAGAAAGTTTTTAGAAAGCAAAATCATTGAATGTGATCAATATGAGGCAAGTCTAGGCTGCCTCAAGTTTTTCTTATCTTTTGTATTTAGAAGAAAAGTATGTAACTGGTTTGACAGGAAGAAACCAAAAAATGTTACATGAAATACTCTATCAAGGAATTTGTTTTATAAACACCGTTCTCCTACTCAAGGTAAGGAAACTATGGCACTATAAGTCAAATTCTGCATCTGATTTTATACTCCCTGAGTGGAAACACTCTACATCCAAAATTGTTCTGGTATTTGATGCTAGCATACCCCATTCAGAATGGAGCTTTATTTTTGAGATTTAAAGATTAGATCAGTTGAAATATGGCTAACAGTGGTTAATTAGATACTCAAAATTTCAAAGGGCAGAGATAATATTCAATCATTTACTTAAAATCCCATAGCTCAAGTAAATAGTAGAACATGACAAAAGGTTATTTCCAACTCACTTCCACCAGAGAAGACTCAAATTACTTACAAAGGACAGCAGTCTGTCACACCCCTCAATTCCCTACCAATTCTTCACATCTAAGTTAAATGGACACAATATAAAAACATGAGGTAATTACTAAAATTAAAGAAAAGCCCAGAACAGAGACAATATTCAACAGACACACCAGTAGATCAAATGCTCCCAGGTGAGCATATCTCAGTGTCACACATCGGTTTGTGTGAAATTATGCTAGAGGCCATTTCCCAGCCTCAGTTACACAGCCTTGCACCGACATTCTCTACTGAAGTAATTATTCTATGACTGCAGAGACATTACTTTGCCAACAAAGGTCCATCTAGTCAAGGCTATGGTTTTTCAGTGGTCATGTATGGATGTGAGAGTTGGACTGTGAAGAAAGCTGAGCACCAAAGAATTGATGCTTTTGAACTGTGGTGTTGGAGATGACTCTTGAGAGTCCCTGGACTGCAAGGAAGTCCAACCAGTCCATCCTAAAGGAGATCAGTCCTGGGTGTTCACTGGAAGGACTGATGCTAAAGCTGAAACTCCAATACTTTGGCCACTTCATGCGAAGAGTTGACTCATTGGAAAAGACCCTGATGCTGGGAGCGATTGGGGGCAGGAGGAGAAGGGGACGACAGAGGATGAGATGGCTGAATGGCATCACTGACTCGATGGACATGAGTTTGAGTGAACTCTGGGAGTTGGTGATGGACAGGGAGGCCTCGCATGCTGCGATTCATGTGGTCGCAAAGAGTCAGACATAACTGAGCGACTGAACTGAACTGAACTGATGACTGCTAACAACCTTTTTTGACATAAGCTGCTGTCAAAAGGTTTTGTTGTTGTTTTTGGTTTTGTTTGAAATGTCTTCTACCCAACTGTCTTCTATGTTTTCCCCTGCTGGAGAAGCAGATATTACCAAGTATAATTCCAAGTGTATTGCTGAGGAATATTCTACTATAAGATATTCCATAATTTATTCATTCACTTTTCAATAGGCATTTGAGCAATATCCAGGTTTTTAACTATTGCAAATAATATTGCTATGAACACCTCTGTACATGTCTTTATGTATACACCTGTTTCAATTTCTTTTGGTAAATTCCTAGAAATGAAATTATTGGATCCTGAGGAAAGTATGTTTACTTTCTTAAGAACTGGCAAGCTGTTGTTAAAAATGGTCATACCATTTTATATTCCCGTGAACAGTGAGTGTATGACAATTGTATTTTCTAAACATCTTCACCAAAATCAATCTTTTTAATTTTAGCCATTGTAGGAGGTATGTAGTAGTTTCAAATGCATTTCCTTAATTATTAATGATGAGCATTTTTCATGTGCTTATTTTCCATTTATAAATCTTCTTCAATAATGTGTCTGTTCAAATGCTTTTGCTCATTTTTGTGGATTGCTTGTTGTCTTAATACTAAATACTGAAAGTTATTTTTATATTCTGGCTATAAGTCATTTATCAAACTTATGATTTACAAATATTTTCTATTCACTTCATGTTTCATCTTTCACTCTCCAAGAAATATCTCTTGTAGAGCAAGAATGGTTAATTTTGATGAACAGTTTTTCAATGTTCTTAATGGATGGTGTTTTTGGTATCTTCACTAAAAAAAAAAAAATCACATAACCCAGGGTTTTCTACTATGCTTTTCTGTGTGTACTGAGATAATCCATATGATTTTTCTTGTTTAGTTTGTTGTTATGGTGAATTACATTGCCTGGCTTTCAAATGTTAAATCAATTCTGTGTTTCTGGAATAAGCTCCATATGATCATGACGTACAGGCAGACTTCAGAGATACTATGTGTTCAGTTCCAGACCACCACTGCAAGAAAGCAAGTGTATCAATAAAGCAAGTCACATGAATATTTTGGTTTCCCAGTGCATATAAAATTATGTTTACATTGTACTTCCTAGGTGACTCTAGTGGTAAAGAACCTGCCTGCTGATGCAGGAAACATAAGAGATGTGGGTTTGATCCCTGGGTCAGGAAGATCACCTGGAGGAGGCCATGGCAACCCATTCCAGGCTTCTTGCCTGGAGAATCCCATGGACAGAGGAGACTGGCAGGCTATGGTCCATAGGGTCGCAAAGAGTCAGACATAACTGAAGCAACTTAGCACATACTGTAATCTATTAAGCGTACAATAACATTATGTCTAAAAAATGTACACATACTTCACTGCTGAAAAACAGTAACCATCACCTGAGCCTTCAGTGAGACGTAGTAGTAACATTAAACCTCACTGACCACAGGTTACCACAACAAATATAATAACGAAAAAGTTTGTAATATTGTGAGAATTACCAAAATGTGACACAAAGTCACAAAGATCAAATGCTGCTGGAAAAATGGTGCTGATGGACTTTGATTCAGGATTGCCACAAAGGTAAAAAATATAATATTTTTAAAGTATAAAAATAGTATTTTATAAAAAAAACAATACATGTAAATCACAATTTAAAAAAAGAACCACAATAAAACAAGGTGTTCCTGCATTATCCTTTCCACATATTTTTAATATAATTGCAAAATTTATTTAAAGTGTTTCATCTTTGTTTTTGAGGAATGCCGCTGCTGCTGCTGCTGCTGCTAAGTTGCTTCAGTCATGTCCGACTCTGTGCGACCCCATAGACGGCAGCCCACCAGGCTCCTCTGTCCCTGGGATTCTCTAGGCAAGAACACTGGAGTGGGTTGCCATTTCCTTCTCCAATGCAGGAAAGTGAAAAGTGAAAGTGAAGTCGTTCAGTCCTGTCCAACTCTTAGCTACCCCATGGACTGCAGTCTACCAGGCTCCTCCGTCCATGGGATTTTCCAGGCAAGAGTACTGGAGTGGGGTGCCTTTGCCTTCTCCGTTTATGAGGAATTCAGTTCAGTTCAGCCGCTCAGTCCTGTCCGACTCTTTGTGACCCCATGAATTGCAGCACGCTAGGCCTCCCTGTCCATCACCAACTCCCGGAGTTCACTGAGACTCACATCCATCGAGTCAGTGATGCCATCCAGCCATCTCATCCTCTGTCGTCCCCTTCTCCTCCTGCCCCCAATCCCTCCCAGCATCAGAGTCTTTTCCAATGAGTCAACTCTTCGCATGAGGTGGCCAAAGTATTGGAGTTTCAGCTTTAGCATCATTCCTTCCAAAGAAATCCCAGGACTGATCTCCCTCAGAATGGACTGGTTGGATCTCCTTGCAGTCCAAGGGACTGTCAAGAGTCTTCTCCAACACCACACTTCAAAAGCATCAATTCTTCGGCACTCAACCTTCTTCACAGTCCAACTCTCACATCCATACATGACCACTGGAAAAACCATAGCCTTGACTAGACGACCTATGTTGGCAAAGTAATGTCTCTGCTTTTGAATATGCTATCTAGGTTGGTCATAACTTTCCTTCCAAGGAGTAAGCATCTTTTAATTTCATGGCTGGAGTCACCATCTGCAGTGATTTTGGAGCCCAAAAAATAAAGTCTAACACTGTTTCCACTGTTTCCCTATCTATTTCCCATGAAGTGATGGGACCGGATGCCATGATCTTTGTTTTCTGAATGTTGAGTTTTAAGCCAACTTTTTCACTCTCCTTTTTCACTTCCATCAAGAGGTTTTTTAGTTCCTCTTCACTTTCTGCCATAAGGGTGGTGTCATCTGCATATCTGAGGTTATTGATATTTCTCCCGGCAATCTTGATTCCAGCTTGCGCTTCTTCCAGTCCAGCGTTTCTCATGATGTATTCTGCATATAGGTTAAATAAGCAGGGTGACAATATACAGCCTTGACATACTCCTTTTCCTATTTGGAACCAGTCTGTTGTTCCGTGTCCAGTTCTAACTGTTACTTCCTGACCTGCATACAAATTTCTCAAGAGGCAAATCAGGTGGTCTGGTATTCCCATCTCTTTCAGAATGTTCCACAGTTTATTGTGATCCACACAGTCAAAGGCTTTGGCATAGTCAATAAAGCAGAAATAGATGTTTGTCTGGAACTCTCTTGCTTTTTCCATGATCCAGCGGATGTTGGCAATTTGACCTCTGGTTCCTCTGCCTTTTCTAAAACCAGCTTGAACATCAGGAAGTTCACGGTTCAAGTATTGCTAAAGCCTGGCTTGGAGAATTTTGAGCATTACTTTACTAGCGTGTGAGATGAGTGCAATTGTGCAGTAGTTTGAGCATTCTTTGGCATTGCCTTTCTCTGGGATTGGAATGAAAACTGACCTTTTCCAGTCCTGTGGCCACTGCTGAGTTTTCCAAATTTGCTGGCATATTGAGTGCAGCATTTTCACAGCATCATCTTTCAGGATTTGGAATAGCTCAACTGGAATTCCATCACCTCCATTAGCTTTGTTCGTAGTGATGCTTCCTAAGGCCCACTTGACTTCACATTCCAGGATGTCTGGCTCTAGGTCAGTGATCACATCATCATAATTATCTGGGTCATGAAGATCTTTTTTGTACAGTTCTTCTGTGTATTCTTGTCACCTCTTCTTAATATCTTCTGCTTCTGTTAGGTCCATACCATTTCTGTCCTTTATTGAACCCATCTTTGCATGAAATATTCCCTTGGTATCTCTAATCTTCTTGAAGAGATCTCTAGTCTTTCCTATTCTGTTGTTTTCCTCTATTTCTTTGCATTGATCACTGAGGAAGGCTTTCTTTGTCTCTTCTTGCTATTCTTGGGAACTCTGCATTCAGATGCTTATATCTTTCCTTTTCTCCTTTGCTTTTTGCTTCTCTTCTTTTCACAGCTATTTGTAAGTCCTCCCCAGACAGCCATTTTGGTTTTTTTGCATTTCTTTTCCATGGGGATGGTCTTAATCCCTGTCTCCTATATATAGTAATAGTTATCTGTAATTTTATTTTTGGTAATTTTTTTGTTATGGTATCAATAAATTTTGCCTCATTGAATTGGGAAAAGGCAACTCCTTTTTAATTTTCTAGGGAAGCAAAGGGTCACCTCCTTGCCGAGGCGAAGCCTTACGGGAACGTTACCCTTTGCCAGGCAAAGTTGGATATTGCATTTGGAACACACCACACGTAAGCAATTTTTATGAAGTGGGGGGGGATTTGAGTTTAAAAGATTGAATGATGCTCTTCAGAAATCAGTCTTAAAAGGGACTCACATGTGATGATTTTGTTGCGGGGAAAGCTGTAAGTTAGGAAGTAGAGGAAATGGAGTTTTTCCTAACAGTCTTAAGAACAAGTACCAGGAAATCAAAGTGTGGATCTGTGGACCTGGACTGGACCTGACAGTCTGAATCTCTGATGTGGTTTTCCACTCTCTGCTCAGGACTTTCCTTACAGCCACTCGGGGGGCAGAGGCAGGGATAGGTTGTGGTCCGTGGTTGTGAGTGACTGTAGACGTGGCCATCACATGCCTGAAGATTCCACTGGTTTAAAGAAAACCTTGTGATTTTCGTAAGATTCTAAGTTTCAGCAAATAGAATATTGTTAGGTCAGCTCTATGCTGTGAATAAAAGAAAAACAATTTTGCAAGAAAAAAAAAATAGAAGAGGTTGTTGAAAACTAGTATTATTTCTTTCTTAAATGTTTGGAAGAATTCATTAGTCAAGCCATCTGAGACTAAAGTTTTCACTGTAGGAAGGTTAACTGCAAATTATGAAAGTCTAATTTCATTTACTTATTTCTTCCTTAATAAGCCTGGTGTTTTGTGTCTTTGAAGGAATCTGTTCATCCAAGTTTTCTCATGTATGGGCATACTGTTGCTCTCAATTTTTAAAGCAGAAACTGTCAAAGGTTTGGGGGCTTCCCCAGTTGCTCAGCGGTAAAGAATCTGCCTGCAGTGCAGGAGACAGAGGTGTGATTCCTGGGTGAGAAGATCCCCTGGAAGAGGGTCTTGCCTGGAGAATCCCATGGACAGAGGAGCCTGCCAGGCTAAAGATCTAAATTGCCATTTGTATTTTTATGTATGTGGTAGCTTAGTTACTTTTCTCGGCCTTGGAGAAGCGACCTTCTGCAGGAGGTTCTATGTGTCCCAGAGGTGCACTCCCCTCTCTCTCATCACCCAACCTGTATACTCTGTGGTTTTCCCCTGAGTGGGCTGCATGGGTTCTTCTATAGTGGTGGGCTGACCACGTGGGCAGTCTGGTGGGCTTGGTTGGCCTCTAATCTGGTGGGTTGCTGGGTCCAGCCTTGTGTGGCTGCTTCCCCATTGCTGGCTAGCAGGGCCTAGTCACAAGGTGGCTGGTTGCTGACTCACTGTTGAGTGGAATCAGGGTCCTTGAGACTTGTCTGTTGCTCACCCGCTGGCAGATGAAGCCAGATCCTGGTGTTAGTGCTGGATGACTGACAGCAGAGCTGGTTTGTGGAGTTTAGCTGCAGGACCCAGGGATCCCAAAGCTCATTTCAGATTGTTAGAGAGAAGGGACTGGTTCCTGACACAATTGGTATGGGGTCTGGTGTGTTCCGAATGTTGCACTGTCCTGCTAGTGGGCAAGGTCAGGGCCCAGCTGGCCCTGGGGTAGGGTCTGGCCTGTGTCTGCCCTCTCATGGTAAGGCTAGTCTGGAGGTTTCCTGGTGGAAGGAACAAGTGCCTGCCCACTGGGAGGCGGGGCTGGATCTTGGCCCTGTCGTGGGCAGGGCTGTTTTAGCGGTGTGTCCAGAGGGAGGTGTGCGCTCTTAGTCTTTAGGCAGCCTGACTGCTGATAGGTGGAACAGTTAGTTGTCTCGCCTAAGACATCCCAGGGGCTTCGCTGATGGCTCAGATGGTAAAGAATCTGCCTGCAATGCAGGAGACCTAGGTTTGGATCCCCTGGAGAAGGGAATTGTTACCAATGAATTCCATGGAGAAGAACCTGGCTGGCTACAGTCCATGGGGTCGCTGAACTACTAACACTTTCAAGACATCTCAGCACTGGTGCCTGCAGGCTGTTGGCGAGGGTCAGTGTTAATGTGAATAAGCTAAAGTATCTGCCACCAGAGACAACAGTGTTCACGCAACAGCATATTTTCCCTTATGAAATGTTTACTGTTCTTTTAAACTATAAATTGTTACACAGCATCACATAACTAGCATAATTAAGTGTATTTCTTTCACTCACATTTCATTTAGTTACTACAATCATATAGAAACAAGAGAGTCTAGGAAGTGAACTCTACCTATATACACCCAGTAAGAATGAGAGAACAGCTTTTGGTGGACTGCTGGTATTCTCTGAAGGCACACGTTCTAGTATCTGGACATTATCTGAGCTGTGGTTCAGTTTCTTCAACTATATTGTGGAAATGGAAACCCAAATTTTAGTGGTGATTAGCTATTTCTGCAACAGCTGACTTGCGTTAAATGCCTATACTTGAACGGAAGAATGGAGGCCAAGAAACCGGATTAACTACTACTAGTATGAAGGCCATCATTGTGCAGAAACAGAGGACAGAGGGAGTAGTTCTCAGAAGACATATGGACACAAGTTCTAGGTAGACAATTGCACAGATACACACTACATTTCTCAATAGATACCTTTAGAATGAATTAGTAACTCAATTGAACTTCTCTACAAAAGAATGTTTAAAATATAAAACTGTTAATGGACATGAGACAGATGTATATATCATGACACAGAAAGAGGTCTGTTGTATACTGTTAAGTGATAAAGCAGGCTATAGCACAGTCTGTATAAAATGACTCCACTTATAAAAGCAAACAAATGAATATGAATATATATATATATATATATATATATGCATGAAACAGTCTTGGGAAAAAAATGTATTAATACTTCAAACTGTTAACATTTGTTGCCCCAAGGACATTCACTTTCTCTTCACAGTTTGCTATTGTTTGAATTTTTTTACTATTTTATACACACTGCATTGTTTAAATTGTTTATACTAAATATCTGTTACATTTATAGGACTATGTAGTAATAAAAAGCAAAAAGAGCAATAAAAATAAATATATTCTTTATTTAAAAAAAACTCTCTAAAATGCTTCACAAATCTGTCCTTTTCTCTCCATTGCATCCTGCTTCCTAAGCTTAGTCCTTTACCATTTATTACCTAAACCAGCAAAATTTTCCTGTTACTGGCCATACAGTAAATATTTTATGCATGCAGACTATGTGGTCTCTTTCACAGTTGCTGCTGCTGCTAAGTCGCTTCAGTCGTGTCCGACTCTGTGTGACCCCATAGACAGCAGCCAACCAGGCTCCCCCGTGCCTGGAATTCTCCAGGCAAGAACACTGGAGTGGGTTGCCATTTCCTTCTCCAATGCAGGAAAGTGAAAAATGAAAGTGAAGTCACTCAGCCATGTCTGACTCTTCGCGACCCCATGGACTGCAGCCTACCAGCTCCTCCATCCATGGGATTTTCCAGGCAAAAGCACTGGAGTGGGATGCCATTGCCTTCTCCTCTTTCACAGCTACTCAATTCTATTGTTACAGCTTAAAAGCAGCTATAAATGATACCTAAAGTATCGTTTACAGTGTGGCTGTGTTACAATAAAACTCTAATTACTAAAACAAGTGGTGGGCCAGCCTAAGGGCCATAATTTGCTAACCACTCACTTGTGCTGTGGTTAGTCGCTCAGTCGTGTCTGACTCTTTGCAACCCCATGGACTGCAACCCACCAGGCTTCCTCTCTCCACGGGAATTCTCCAGTCAAGAATACTGGAGTGGGTTGCCGTGTCCTCCTCCAGAGGATCTTTCCAACCCAGGGATTGAACCCAGGTCTCCCACATTGCAGGTGGATTCTTTACCAACTGAGCCACCAGGGAAGCCCAAGAATATGGAGTGGGTAGCCTATCCGTTCTCCGGGGGAATCTTCCCCACCCAGGAATCAAACCAAGGTCTCTTGCATTGCATGCAGATTCTTTACCAGCAGATCTACCAGGGAACTCCAACCACTCACTTAGACAACTTCAAATTGTATCTCTGACTCCAAACCTTCCCTCCTCCCCCTCCCATATCTTGCACTGTTTCTGTATATGTTACATACATAATTTCTTCACATCCCATGTTTTTGCTTAGGTCTCAGCCTCCTGGAAAATCCTTAGATTTCTGGTGACATCTAGATTATTTTTTAAGACCCAGAATAGCCTTCATGACTCGAATAAATAATACTGACTGCTTTCCTTCTATGCTTTCATAGAATTTGCACATACCTTGATTAGTACTCCATATTGTGATCGTTTCTCTATGTCCCTCCCAGGCAGACACAAGAAGGCCGAAACTACACTTCTGAACTCCTGGAACCTGACACAAAACAGAGCAGATAATAAGGATTCAGAAATGTTTGCTGAGTGAATAAAGACAGAGAAAGAGGTGTCTCTTCCGCCTTTAGGTTTTCAAATTAGGTGCAGAAAATTGCTCCTTTTGGCAGTCCTTTTTCCCTCTACAATCAGAGATATCAATACCTGACAGCTTGGATCTTTCTTCTTTCCTTCCTTTTTACATTTCTGCATAATTTAATCCCCAGAACAAATAAACCACATAGGTAATATCAACTTTTTGAATCTAATTTGTCATCAGATCCATAACAATACTCTAAGCATTTACAAGTAACATCATTTGGGGGGTTGGTTCATCCTAGACTTCTTGTCCAATTTATAAGGATCTTCTCCAACCCAGGTTCACTAGGTGGTAAGCCACTTGACTATGGGGAGTATATTTCTGAAAAACTAAAAAACACTTAATGCATAAATGAATGGCTTCCTGTGTCACAGCCTGCAAATTCAGAATGTGCCTCTGGTATGCTTAGGACCTTTTCACAGGGCTTGTACATAGGATAAACAACAACAACAACTTACTTATGCATATTAACTATCAAAAACCTATTACATTATTTATTAATAACTTAATCTTCCATCGGATGTTTAATGGCTATCATCACCAATTTGGCAATGAGCAAACTGAGGCTCAGAGTTGTTAAGTATCTAGCCCACTGTCGTGGTGAACAATGAGGGACTCCTTCAGATTTTAAATCCTGTGTCCTTTTCTCATATATGACTTACCCTGATCTTCCCTTCACTCAGCACTTGTATGAAAACCTTTTGTGTATCATTTAACATGAGTTATTGAACTATCCTGTCTAATCCTGGAGCTTTTGCAGCTGACTTTCCCCTAAATAATATAAAGTATGCAAATCACTGTTAAAAAGTTTGCAAAAGGCAAATGTGTTAAAACACATTTTAAACATTTAAAACCTAATATTTAATTTATTTTTAATTTTAATGCTTAAGTGTTTAAAACAGACAAGATGGTTTTAAGCCTCACTCTTTACTGAACTTTGTTGATCCATCCCTCGGTTTTGACCAGCAGTGAGACAGGCAGACTGAGATGACTTGCATGTGAAGACAGAATAAATATCCATCCACAGGCAAGGCAAGTGAATGGCTAGAACTGAGCAGCCCAGCATGGTTGGGGAAGGTTATTGTCAGTTACAATATTGGAGAATTTAACAATGGATGGGAGCTCCAGTACATGTATAGAATGTATTAACGAAAGATCCAATGATCTACCCATCATCCAAAAGATCCTGAAGATAACAATAGAAATCTACTCTCAGAGGTGGAACTGAAGTGAAAAAAAAAGAAACAGGGAAGAAAGCTCAGCTTCATAGAAGCTAGTATACCCGTCTTAGAAACACAAGGCTAAGACTCAGGCGTGGGAACCAGCAAAACACCAGGGGCAAAAAGTAGGCTACAAAGTTAAAGCGACAGCAAGTGACAGGACTTGGGACCCTCCCATTGTTGCTTCTCAAAGGCAGAAATGTTTCAGTTATGTAGGTTGAAAGCTATGAGTGGTAGATATAACCTTCCAGGTAAGAAGAGACAGGAAAAATGAGCAGAGATCACAGTTATCTGTATGAATATCTCTCTTCGAGAGCACCTAACTCCTTATGTATGTTTCTCTTTTTCACTCTTGCCTGCCTCCCTTTAGTCCTTGCTCCTCACTGTTCAAAGGCTTTATGGAACCAAAGTACTCTTTGGAATATTTTTCTTAATTATTAAATAATGTTCATTTTTCTTGTTCTGAATTTTTTAAATAATTGAGTATTCTGCATTTCTATTATGAAAAATATAATACCCAATTGATTCCTTTCTCCCCTTTGGGCCAACAACACTCTGTAGAATTCCTAACCCTCCTTTACCCAACTCTTTATTCACCAGAATGAAAACTGTAATAAATTCAAACTACACAGATTAATGTTTTTTTAAAAAAATCTCTACCCTACAATAATAGTTAAGAGTATACATGCCTCCTAAATATTCACCAGTGATGAAAGTATTAATTATTGTGCATTCACTTGATGAAATATTGTGCACTGACTAAAATGATATTTTAAAATGCTAAAAAGCCAAGTACACTAATGCCTACACTTAAAAAATGAAGCACTGTATACTTAACTACAAAGAGGTAAACATTTTTATATTTTTTTGTATTATAACTATAAAATGGGCAAAAATGTTAATAATGTGGAAAAGGAAAAATATAATTTCATAAAGAGGCAGAAACAAAGACTAATGATGAATTATATTTTACTTTTTTGGTGTTATTATATTACTTGGGCAATTGATCATATTTCTTCAAATGAATAAGAAATATATAACCCTCACCTATATTCTTTTTTATATATATATTTAACTTTAATTGAGATGAGTGCATGAGCTCACATAACAGTTTCACAGAGCCACTGCCATAAAAAACGTTCAGTTGTTCCATTGTGATTGGTCTGAAATAAAGCACTTTAAAGAATCTAGAATATTTGGGAAATGGAGCTGTAACATCATGTATCTAAAACAAAAGCAAAAGTCTTCCACGATAGGCATGATAAAGGAAGGTGTCACTCAATACAGATTAGTACAGAGTATTCTCCAGGGAAATTTCTAGCTGTCACCTCCCACCCACCTCTATCCCCTAACCCTCTCCCTCCCCATGGTTCTGCAATTTGAAATTTTTCTCTAATCCTCAGTGTTCTCATTCAGAATGCCGAAAGACTTGTTGCCCTTCCTCTGCTTTCTGATATGCCATTTTGGGTTTCTAATTTGAATATACTTAAATCCTGCCCAAAATTAAATTCTGATTATGCATTCACTTTACCTTTTATTCCTTAAATGTAGTTTTCCTTCCCCTGAGATTATAGTAGCAGGCTGATAAAGGCCTGCTTACATGTGCAATTTTATTAAATTAATACACATTCAGTAGAAGCATTGAGATATGATTATTTTACTATTCATAATACATAATTTGTTTCCTTTGAGAAATCGTTTATTCTTCCAACAAGTAACTTCAATAAAATACAATAACTTAAGATTGAATACATAGATAGACCTTTTTCATTATGAAGAAATATTAAAAATATGGTCTTTTCCCATAAGAACTTCTTAAACATCAGTTCTAAAAAGATGAAGTAAAATGAATTTTTATAATAGCATTGAAATTTGTGGCAGTTTAAACTGAAAGAAGATTCTAATATGAAAATAGTTACTTTTTATTGTTTATATCTTCAGATTCATTGCCACTATATTGTTTCAGCTGCTAGCTATGACCTAATTTTCATTTGTTTATATTTTTTCATCTGCTTTATTTTTAAAATCTTACAGCAAAATAAAAAATATTGAAAGCTTCTTTCAAATAACATTGAAGATTTTATATCAACTTACTATACAAAATCTAAGTATTAATGAATATAAATTTGGAGTGGTGATTCGGAGGCAGGAACTTGCTTAAGCGTTTTCAATAATAGCAAGGAGGCAGGATGAGTGAAACAAAGAGAGGGAAGAAGAGGATGAATGAAGAAGGTAACAGCACAAAAGATAACCAGAGGGCAAGACACTGGGCTATCTAGGTCTTCAGATATCATGCAGTAAGAAGCCATTTCGTTGAACTGGATGATGACATGACCTTATTTATGTTTTTAAAGGCTCACTCAGGCTGTCCTGTGGTGAGCAGACTGTAGAACCAGCAACATTAGAATTAGAGTAATGAAGATGGTGGCTTTGAGATAGGTTGTTTTGCATTGGATGGTAAGGTGTGCTTAGATTCTGGAGATAAAGAAACCTACAAATATATCCTTTACCAGGTTCACCTGTCACTAATATCAAGCTCACTTGCTTTATCCCCTTCTTCCTCTCTCTTTCTCAAGCCTTATTACCCTCTCTCTGAACTATTTGATGTATTATATTCATCATACATCATAGCCCTTTACTTTTTTTTTTTAAAGAATGCTCTGATTATTTATTCAATTATTCAACAAATAGTTTTGTTTGTTTGCTTTTATTGTTGTTGTTTGGTCATGCTCTGTAGCATGTGGGATCCTAGTTCCCCAACCAGGGGTCGAAGTTGAACCCAATGCACTGGAAGCACAGAGTCTTAGCCACTGGACTGCCAGGGAAGTCCCCATGGCCCTTTACTGTTAAATTCTTCACTGTGCATTTCCAATGAATAGGGCTTATCCCTTAACTAACCCTTGTACAAATTCAACGTCAACAATGAATTAAAACATTGATAGAGCATCTAATTTTATGTAATTCGCCATTCATATTCCAATCTTGTCCTAGTACACTGACCTAGTAATGTCCTTTATAGCATTGTTCCTTTCCAATATAGGATCCAGTGTTACACTTAGCTGTCATGTCTTTTTAGGCATCTTTCTTATGGAACTTCTCAGAAAACTTTGTCTATTATAAATGTATATTTAAGGTAGAGTCAACTAACAGGACTAAACATTTATACCCATGGATTTGTTGTGGGCTTTCAGGGAGTTGAGGATGACTTCAAAATTTTTGGCTTGAAAAACTGAATGGATGTCATTTATTGTCTAGTCTTTTGACTAAAACTCCCCTTGTTTAAAGATGAAGGTAAAAAAACACCATAGCGTTTATGAGAGGGACTTCAGGAAATAGAAAAAACATTAAATTGAAAAAAACAGTGGATCACTGAAAATTATTTATTGTATACAAAAGAACAGGTAATCTTAATGGTTTTGTTAAAATACAACTTATATATCATAAAAGTCATTGATTAAAATAAATAAATATCTTATGTTTACATATACAACCATCACCACAATCTAATTTTAGAAGATTTCTATTATTTTTTTTAAAAGACGACAGGATTATACAGTGATTTCCCATCCCTACCCACCTGCCCCCAGCCCTGATTGTATCATATATCAGCTCATTTTTCTTCTTCTTTTTATTGTCTGTTACTACTGAAGAGTATTCCACTGTATTTTGTTTACACATTTGTTAGTTGATGAACATCTGATTTGCTTCCATTTGGGGGGGGGTGCTATTGTGAATGATGCTATTATAAACATTCATGTACAAGTCTTTATGTTGACATTTTTACTGTTCGTTTCTCTTAGGTAGATATGTAAAAGCAGAAATGTTGGATCACATGTTGACTCAATGATTAACTTTTTGAGGACTTGCCAAACTGTTTTCAAAGCAGCTACCCCATTTTACGTTCCCAAGCAGTGTATGAAGGTTCCAATTTATCCATGTCTTCCAACATTTGTTACTATCCTACTTTTCTGTTGTGGCCATTCTAGCAGACAAAAAATGACATCTCATTGTCATCTTGATTTGCATTTCCCTAATAGTTAATGAAGAGAAGTGAAAAGCAAAGGAGAAAAGGAAACATATAAACATCTGAATGCAGAGTTCCAAAGAATAGCAAGAAGAGATAAGAAAACCTTCTTCAGTGATCAGTGCAAAGAAATAGAGGAAAACAACAGAATGGGAAAGACTAGAGATCTCTTCAAGAAAATCAGAGATATCAAAGGAACATTTCATGCAAAGATGGGCTTGATAAAGGACAGAAATGGTATGGACCTAACAGCAGAAGATATTAAGAAGAAACGGCAAGAATACACAGAAGAACTGTACAAAAAAGATCTTCATGACCCAGATAATCACGATGGTGTGATCACTGACCTAGAGCCAGACATCCTGGAATGTGAAGTCAAGTGGGCCTTAGAAAGCATCACTACGAACAAAGCTAGTGGAGGTGATGGAATTCCAGTTGAGCTATTTCAAATCCTGAAAGATGATGCTGTGAAAATGCTGCACTCAATATGCCAGCAAATTTGGAGAACTCAGCAGTGGCCACAGGACTGGAAAAGGTCAGTTTTCATTCCAATCCCAAAGAAAGGCAATGCCAAAGAATGCTCAAACTACCACACAATTGCACTCATCTCACACGCTAGTAAAGTAATGCTCAAAATTCTCCAAGCCAGAAGAACTGTGAAGTTCCTGATGTTCAAGCTGGTTTTAGAAAAGGCAGAGGAACCAGAGATCAAATTGCCAACATCGCTGGATCATGGAAAAAGCAAGAGAGTTCCAGACAAACATCTATTTCTGCTTTATTGACTATGCCAAAGCCTTTGACTGTGTGGATCTAAATAAACTGTGGAACATTCTGAAAGAGATGGGAATACCAGACTACCTGATCTGCCTCTTGAGAAATTTGTATGCAGGTCAGGAAGCAACAGTTAGAACTGGACATGGAACAACAGACTGGTTCCAAATAGGAAAAGCAGTACGTCAAGGCTGTATATTGTCACCCTGCTTATTTAACTTCTATGCAGAGTACATCATGGGAAACACTGGACTGGAAGAAGCACAAGCTGGAATCAAGATTGCCGGGAGAAATATCAATAACCTCAGAGATGCAGATGACACCACCCTTATGGCAGAAAGTGAAGAGGAACTAAAAAGCCTCTTGATGAAAATGAAAGTGGAGAGTGAAAAAGTTGGCTTAAAGCTCAACATTCAGAAAATGAAGATCATGGCATCCGGTCCCACCACTTCATGGGAAATAGATGGGGAAACAGTGGAAACAGTGTCAGACTTTATTTTTTGGGCTCCAAAATCACTGCAGATGGTGACTGCAGCCATGAAATTAAAAAACGCTTACTCCTTGGGAAGAAAGTTATGACCAACCTAGATAGCATATTGAAAAGCAGAGACATTACTTTGCCAACAAAGGTCCATCTAGTCAAGGCTATGGTTTTTCCTGTGGTCATGTATGGATATGAAGGTTGGACTGTGAAGAAGGCTGAGTGCCGAAGAATTGATGCTTTTGAACTGTGGTGTTGGAGAAGACTCTTGAGAGTCCTTTGGACTGCAAGGAGATCCAACCAGTCCATTCTGAGGGAGATCAGCCCTGGGATTTCTTTGGAAGGAATGATGCTAAAGCTGAAACTCCAGTACTTTGGCCACCTCATGCGAAGAGTTGACTCATTGGAAAAGACTCTGATGCTGGGAGGGACTGGGGGCAGGAAGAGAAGGGGACGACAGAGGATGAGATGGCTGGATGGCATCACTGACTCGATGGACATGAGTCTGAATGAACTCTGGGAGTTGGTGATGGACAGGGAGGCCTGGCGTGCTGTGATTCAAGGGGTCGCAAAGAGTCGGACACGACTGAGGGACTGATCTGATCTGATCTGATCTGAATAGTTAGTGACTTTTTTGTGTTTATTGACCATTTGTGCATCTTTTTTTGAGAAATGTCTGTTCAGATCCTTTATCTATTTTAATTAGATTATATATTTCTTTATATTATTAGCTGTAAGAGTTCCTTATTCTGGATATGTCTCTTATTAGATATGTGATTTGCAAATATTTTTTCACATTCTATGAATCTTTTCAATTTCTTGATGGTATCTTTTGAAATGCAGAAGTTATCAAAAAAATTTTTTCACTTGTAGTTTTTTGTCACATCCAAGAAAATTTCCTCTATGCTTCCTTTGAAAACTTTCACAGTATTAGCTTTTACATTTAGATTAGGTTTGTGATCCATTTTAAGTTAAATTTTATATATAGTGTGATTTAGTTCAGTGTCATCTTTTTCCATGTGGATATTCAATTGTCCTAGCACTATCAGTTAAAAAGACTCCTTCCTATTGAATTTTCTCAGCACCTTTATCAAGAAAATTGAATGACTTTAGAAAGGCAGTTGACATAGTATGACAAGTCACTGACCTGTATCAAAGAAGAGTAAACCATTAGAAGAAAACAGGCTAACATTAAAACAAGAAGAGAATAAGATGAAATAGGTAAAAGAGGGAAAGAATGCAAAGGAATAAATAATGTAACAGAAACACTAACATGCACAGTACAGAGCAGAACTATTGAATGTCTAGCCTCTTCCAGTTATACACATACATACATACACATATATATACATATGTTAGGTAGTTAGAATAGGAAAAAGGAGTCTAAAATGGTGGTGGCTAAAAGACAAAGAAGGGAAAAGCCCGCAAGAATAGAACAAAGGAACGTCTGGGGACCAGAGTGAGAACCTCAGGTAAAACAAACAGCCCTCCTGGCTAGCCGGATTTACACAGTACAGGCTCAGGGAGGGGAGTAAATAACATGTAAAAAGAGGAGCCAAAATTGGACCAGGGGGCTATTCTCTTCCTGTCTTTTGTGTTAGCCTGCCCTCACGCCTCGAGGATGTATTTTCCTATACTTTCTAAATAAAACTGAGCTGTAACACAGAGCTGTAACATGGGCCTGTCTGAGGAAATTACACGGGGCTGTAACACTGGTCCATCAGAGGGCTGTAACACCGGTTGGTCTGTCACTTCAACTTTTTGTTGCAATGAGACAGAACCAAGGAAATTACAAACTCCCCGACATCTATGGTGCTGTGACTCATATTTAACCCGGCTGAAACAACCTTGGCTCAGCCCCTGCGAGGCAGAGGCCAAGCACAGCAGAAGCCCAACTCAGCGAAAACTCCCACGGTGGAGCTGGAACAAAAAGAAAACCCACCGCAGCGGAAGTGACATGAAGCCCAGCGTGCTGAAAACTGGGACAGCAAAAACAAACTCAACAGAAAGCTTACACGGCTCACAGTGATAGGTTAGAGGTGAATTTGTTCCAATTCAGAGAGAAGCACACTCCACAGAGTGTGGGCCATCACAGAGGAGAGTGCAGTGGCCATGGAATGTGTTGTGGTTAGTTTCTGCCAGCTGGGTGATTTCATATGCTAATGAGTGGGAGGTTCATCCCAACAATTAGGGAATCACCCTCTCCTTGGTCTTCTGACAGTGCCTTGGAATTGTCCTGGTGCCTCTGGGTGTGTCATTTAGCTTGTAGATTGAGGATCAAGGTTTAGTTGATCTTCTTGGACCCATTTGATTTTAATCAGTTTATGTTATGCCCTTGGGCTATGTCATTCTCTCAAAAGCCCGTGTCCTGCCCCCTTCCCTCCTGTTTCATGCTTTTTTCCTGAGCCCTATCTGGGACCACAATGTTGCCTCTACAGTCTTCTGGAGGAACAATCAGAAAATAGCTGGCCCTTGGAAGGGAAATGCTGTATAATATCCAATCTCTCTAGATATTCAGGCCTTCATCTTCCATGTTTCCTACAACGTGTGCAACAACAGCATCTCTCAGTGAACCTGCTAAGGTGGGTGACAGGCACACAATGCCTGGTAGAAGTCCATCTGCTGGCGTCCCTTCAAGGGCAATTGGGCTTCCAGGGATAATGTTTGCCACTTTGGGAGTTAGCCCTGCAGGCTGTTTGGGCCCAAACGTCTACCACCCTTCTCCTAAAGTTACAAACACACCCCAGGATCAAATCTCCACTCCACTTTTATGAAACATCTGGTATGTTGCCTCTTATCAATTTGGTCTTAAACCACTTTCTAACTCCTACAACCAGGACCCTGCCCCCTTATAGGCAACATTGCTCCATCCTGCTTATTATTAAAATATTCTTAATGCTCCTAACAGGACCAGATAACCCATTCCCTTGTCATTACTTCTGCTATTACCTAAAGTGGGTCTATAACAATGAAATGTTTACCATTGGAGACACCCTAAGCTGCTCTTATGGAGGACTAGGGGAGGAAATCAGTGACTTACATTTCCTCAGAGCAATAAGAGGATAAGGCTTATGGCTGCTTCACCAGGTTCCCAGTCTCAGGGCACAGGCTTGGATTGCTTTACATCATGATATCTATTCCCATGTGATGAACAAACTGGCAGTGAGTTAAGATTACAACTCCTCAATCCTACCCAGAACTGGTCATGCTGGAGACCTTGGGGATGCCCAACTCCAGTCCTGGTGTCCCAGGAGGCTGACCTGCCTTGACCTGCCTAGGGATCCTGTCCTTGAAAGGTTGTCACACCTCAACCTGCTCAGGGATCCGCCAGTCTAGGGATCCCAGGAAGTCAACATGCCTCGACCTGCCCAGGGATCCAATTCTCAAGATGCCGCCCTGCCTCGACCTGCCCAGGGATTCAGTCTCCAAGAGGCTGTCATGCCTCAGCCTTCCCGGGGATCTGCACCCTGGCCCGGGGATGCCCAGCTCTCAGGTTGCAACAGTACTAGGTAGGATAAGCTTCAAAAAGCCTCACTCCTAAGAAGTCCACCCATGGAAATAGAAGGAAGCCTATTAGCCGTGGGACTATGCCCAACCTCAGCAATAACTCAGGAGTCCAATGAGAATTCCATTGCCTTTCTGGAAAGGCTAAAAGAAGCCCTCCAGAAGTTTACCAATCTTGATTTAGACTCTTATGAGGGACGGGTGATTTTAAAGGACAAATTCCTGTCCCAACATGCATCAGACATCAGAATAAAGTTACAACAGCTACAGCAGCAGGACCCTGCTTCCTCTTTAGATGAGATGGGCCAGTCAACCACCAATACCTTTTATAACAGAGAACAGGAGAGAGAGGCCAAGGCCCAGGAAAGGGAGTAAAGGAAAGAGACAAGCCATGCCCAGATGCTGGCTGCACTCCAGGGAAGCTCTATGTCAAACCCTGAGTCTTTAAAGGACAAGGTAGGAGGCAAATGCCTAATCTGTGGATAGGCAGGACATTGGGCTAAAGCGTGTCCAAACTGTGACAAGTCTCCTTGCTAAAAATGCCATCAATTGGGACATTAGGCAGCACTCTGTCCTCGGGCCCAAGAGCCTCAAGGTCAAGTGCCAAGTCTTCCCTCACAATGGTTCAGGAGGACTGAAGCAACCCACTCCAACCAACCCACCAGTCACAGATAACCATCACAGGGCTGGAGCCAAGGGTGCAACTGGATGTGACAGGTAGTTCCAAGAATTTCTTGGTTGACACAGGGACTACCTACTCTGTCCTGACCTCCTGCTCCAGAGCCTTCTCCCCCCATATCTGTACCATTTTGGGTGCTACAGGAAAAACAATTACAAAAATACTCACCTGAGCACTTTGTTGCTGGGATGGACAAATATTTTCCCACCAGTTTCTGTTGGTCCCTGAGTGTCCTACTCTCTTATTGGGAAGAAATCTCTCTCCACCTTCAAAATCTTGCATATTTATATACTGATAGAAGATGCATTGAAACTCTCTTTTGGGGGCAAGCTAACTATTTTTACCAGCCACCAAGTGAAACAACTCCTGAATGGGAGAGGCCACTTATGGATGTCTGATCAAAGAATCCTCAGATATCAAGTAGTGCTGATGAAAAATCCAGGCTTGATTATATTCCTTTGTGAGGTTCTTAACCCTACCACCCTCCTGCCTATTCCCGAGGACTCTCTCCCCTTTCACTGTTGCCTAGAAACTTTGGACCATTGGACAAAACCATGAGAAGGATTGTCAGAAGATGCTTTGATCGATCCTGAGGAAATCTGGTACACTGATGGAAGCAACTTTGCCTTGGATGGAAAAAGAAGAGCCAGATATGCAGTAGTTTCCAATTTTGAGACCATAGAGCCTAAACCTTTGCCACCAGGTACTTCAGCCCCATTAGCTTAGCTCATAGCCCTGACTCCAGAGCTGAGAAAAGGGGAAAAAGTAGCCATTTATGCTGACTCCAAGTATGCCTTTCCCGTGCTACATCCACATGTTGCTATTTGGAAAGAAAGAAGCCACTTGACCACCCAAGGGTCCCCAGTCAAATACGGGTAGGCTCTTAGAGGGAGTCCATCTGCCCACTGTAAAGGACACCACAAAGGGAGCACGGAAGTGGCACAAGGAAACCAAGCAGCTGATCAGGCAGCTAAGAGAGCAGCATTACAGAACAGTGACCTAATAGGGGTTTCCACCTTAGTTCCACAGACTAATTTGCCAGAAACTCCTTCATATACTGATGGTGAGACACTTGAAGCTAAGAGTGAGTGCTTTCAAGAAGATCATATGGGGTGGTTCAAAGAGGGACTCCTTTTTCTGCCTGGGAAACTCCAATGGAAGTTGGTAAACTCCTTACATGCCACCACTCATTTAGGGGAGAAGGCCCTCCCAAGATTACTAGAAAGGTCCTTCAGAGAAATAGGCCTCCAGACGACTATAAGGCAAGTGGTCTCCTCTTGTCCCACTTGCCAGTTAAACAACTCCCAAGGAGCTTGAAGACCCCAGCTATCCCAGCCCATCCAACGACATAGGACCTATGCAGGAGAGTACTGGCAGATGGACTTCACCCATATGCCAGTTTCTCAAGGGTATACATACCTATTAGTCATGACAGATACATTCATAGGATGGATTGAAGGCTTTTCCACCTGGACTGAGAAGGCTGAGGAGGTGGTAAAAAAAAAAACAAAAAAAACTCCTCCATGAAATCATTCTGAGATTTGGTCTGCCCAGGTCATTACAAAGTGACAATGGGACATAATTTACTTCTAAGGTCACCCAAGGGGTCTCTAAAGCATTGGGCATTACTTATTATCCCCATTGTGCCTAGAGGCCTCAGTCTTCAGGAAAAGTAGAAAAGCCAACCAATTCTTAAAATCAACGATAAAAAAAGATAACACAGGAGACCTCCCTGGGATGGAAGGAGGCTTTACCAATAGCTCTCCTCCACACCCATACTGGCCCTAAGGAACAGGTTGGTCTCAGTCCTTATGAAATGCTATATGGGAGACCTTTTTTTTATGGCAGTGACCTCTTCCTTGATCCAGAGGCTCAGTCCCTCTGGTCTTATAATATGGCCATTGGACAATTCCAACAAGATATATGCTTGTGGGGTGTCAACCAGGACTCAAAAGATTCTAAAGAGCCACCAATATATGCTCCAGGGACTCAAGTCCTAATTAAAGTCTGGAAAGATGGGTCACCAAAGGCTCAACTCCAGCCCACATGGAAGGTCCCCTATCCTGTAATACTTTCCACCCCCACAGCAGTCAAGGTATCAGGACACAACTCCTAGATTCACTACTCACGAGTCAAGCCATGGAAGAAAACAGAAGAGGATACTCAGCACACCTGTGAGCCCCTGGGAGATCTCAGATACCTATTCAGAACTACAAATGAGTGCCATTCTAATGAACACCCCCAAAATTAAGTTTCTGGGGATAAGTTTCTCCGGATAGCTCTAAAGAGCCAACATAGCTTCGCAGAGGTTGTACTTCAAAATAGACAGGAGATAGACCTCCTGATCCCTGAACAAGGAGGGACTTGAGCCATCTTGAATGAGTTGTGTTTTTTCTGTGGGAATACCTCCAGCTAAGTTAAAGAAAGTCTCACAGTCCTCAAGAAAAACATTCAGGCCCTACAGGATCTCAAAGAATGAGCTGGAGAGTTCTTGGGGTGGCTACAGTCTCTCTTTGGGGGATCCTTCTCCTGGTGAGGGGGAATTTGGAGTTGGCTCATGCCCCTACTAATCCCTGTTATCACCATATTGATGCTGCTTATGATTGTTCTATGTATTATTAATTGTCTAACCCGTTTTGTCTCTGCCCAGGTCAAAAAGCTACAACATGCACTGCCAGTTCAACAAGGATGTATTAAACTACAGCCGACCATGGACAATATCACTCACTCTTAGATGGGCACCGCTATAAGGAATCTGAGGCTTGAGACTAGCAAGAGGGGGAAGCCCAATGCCCCTTGCCATCCCAGTTCAGCAGGAAGTAGCCAGAAAGACCTCGATGCCCCTATTCCCAAAGAATTGGGCCTCCCATCTCTTGAGGGGGGAATGTTAGGTAGTTAGAATAGGAAAAAGGAGTCTAAAATGGTGGTGGCTAAAAGACAAGGAAGGCAATAGCCCAAGAAAATAGAACAAAGGAGGACCTGAGTGAGAACCTCAGGTAAAACAGACAACCCTCCTGGCTAGCCTGATTTACATAGGGCAGGTACAGGGGGAGAAGAGGAGGAAAAAACATATAAAAAGAGGAGCCAAAATTGGACTGGGGGCTTCTCTTCTCTTTGCGTCTTTTGGATCAGCCCATCCTCACACCTCAAGGATGTATTTTCCTATACTTTCTAAATAAAACTGAGCTGTAACACGGAGATATAACACTGGTCCATCTGAGGAAATTACACGGGTCTGTAACACTGGTCCATCCGTCACTTCAAATTTTTGTTGTGATGAGACAGAACCGAGGAAATTACAAACTCCTCTGAAACATACGTACATGAAGTGTTAGTGGCTCAGTCAAGTCTGACTCTGCGATTTCATGGACCATAGCCCACCAGGTTCTTCTGTCCATGGGATTTTCCAGGCAAGAATACTGAAATGGGTAGCCATTCCCTTCTCCAGATGCATATGTATACACACATGTATAAATATATAGATCGATAGTTTTTTTTTTTAACTGCCAGATAAATATGAGACAGAATTTAAGAAATGCAATATAAGAACTTTACATGTTTTTAATTAATAAAATAATTTGCAAAATAATTAAGACATAGTTAAAGAAAGATTCCCTTAAGTAAAGATGTGCATACACAGATGAGAAAAGCTCAGAGCTTTCCTAGGAAAAACCCAAAAGAAATTTTCATATAGATTTATTACAGAAAGAATGGATTAAAGTAAAATTCCTAAATAAATATCATATAAGGAAGATGCTTTGCATGAGAGGAACAATTGGATTGTTCCAGTTTCCTCTACTAAACAATAAATATTAATAAACAGTGAAAACATTTCAAGTTTTGAGTAAACAAACCTTTTCCTTTTTTCATACCAAAGATTTTAAAACCTGGAAATGTTATCTTTCATTTGAAAGCAACCAGAAAACATCTTAGATAGTCAAGGGTTCAGAAAATACGACATCTGTGTACCTTATTAGTAAAATTTACTTAAAGATTTCTCTTTTGTAGCAAAATAATGAATCAAAATAAAAAACTAAAAATGGCATATGACTTTATGGGAAGGTCTGATGGTCTGCCCATATTCTTTCTGAACCCTGAAGGAAGAAATACAATTAGATCTGGTTTTCAGGTTGATGCAGGAAGGAAGAGCTAGAACCTGTGATGTTTCACTCAGCTGTGTTTCATCAAGTTCTTAGTGAACTGTGTTATTTCTTGAATTATGACTACAGTCCACAATTTAGGAGACCTCACACTGCCAATTTAGTACTGATTTTTCTCCTATGAAGGTGGTAATTAGTAAAAAGTATTAGCCTGGCAGGCTACAGTCCATGCGGTTGCAAAAACAGTCAGCCACAACTCAGCGACTAAACAACAGCAATTGTTTCCTTACCCAGAGCCTGTGAGCAGAGTTTTCCTACAAATACAAACGTACCTCCTGGAGGTTAATTTGTTAATGAAGAAAGTATGGGAAAAGAGAGTGAGTGCCCTTTGGATAAATTCTCTTTTGGAATGAAGGTCATTCAAAAATGTAAGTATCAATAGACTAGAGGTCCAAATTCTGAGGTTAACTGAAGTTTTGCTTAGATTTAATCCCACAAAAGCACAACACATTGCTAGATTTCTAAGTACCTCATAACCTGAAGTTTTCTATTCTGATTCAAAATAGTACAGATAATGCACTTAATCTTTACTTGGAAGTTCATTTCCATCACAGATACTGAATAGTGTTAGATCCTAAGTCAATTCGGTTTAATTCAACACATTTACTTTTATACTTGCACTATGCACGTTACTCGTTACTGACGAGAAGATAACTAACCACAAAGAGGAATCAACCACAGGCTTTATTCTTGAAATAAGGAACTTCCCAAGAGGTTGTTAAAGATGTAAGACCTGGCCTAGTTCTCAAAGCTTCTGATTCATTAATTCTTCCACAGGATCCCAGGTGAGAGATTTCTTTGGGAACATTTGTCTAGAAGACAAGCATATAATCTATATTTTAATATGATGTCACAATTAGTCATTATTTAAATAATGGTTAAAATCATAGACTTCAGCTCCAGAAGATCTGGATTTGAATCTACTACTACTACTTACTACTATATGACACTGCATAAGTTGCTATCATAACTCTACAAAATCTTACTTCCTATTGTTGTAGATGATTATAACAAATAAAGGAAATTAAGTCTAAAGACATGAACTAAGCCTGAGAGCTTTAATAATTTTGTTTTACTGAAAAGTCCTGTAACAAAATTCCCCATTACAATAAAGGGACTTGGTGTAGGCAAAAGGAAAGTTGGAGACAAGATGTAGAGTCTGTAGGTGAAGTGTGAGATTATGAAAGAGATGAACAGCAGTATTGGATTAAGAGGATTGCTTAAAGTTTTTTCTGTTGTGTGCAAGGTACCTTAAGAACACTTCATAACATTTATATTACTAGCCAGTGTTTTTGAAGTTGGACTTGCTTTTGCAGGGAATGCCAGAAGAAGTGTTGAGTCTGTTCTCAGAGTGGGCTGGGTGCAAGAAAAGAGGCTGCTCAAAGGGTATAGTCATATTTTTGTTGCATAAGTAAAAGGCTACTAGGCTAACACATGACAAGCCTCCAATAAATGCTAGCTATTACTCATGGGATGTCAAGTGCTCTAAAAAGAGGTATGTATGCAGTAGGTTGAACAGAGATTTCCCAAAAAGACATGTCTTCATCCTAATCCTCAGAACCTGGGGAAATTGTTTTATGTGGCAAAAGATGTGATTAAAATAAGGATTTTGAGAGGATGAGTTTGTTCTGAAATAGCTACATGAGCCCTAAATGAAATCACATGCATTCTTATAGGTGTGAGGCAGAAAGAGTTTTGAGGCCTAAGAAAGGCAATGAGATTGGAGCCATCAGGCTGCAAGTCAAGGAACTCATGGAGCCACCAGCAGACAGCCACCAGGAATAGACAAAGAACAGATTTTTCCTCAAAGCCAATAGAGGGAACATGGTCCTGTTGACACCTTGATTTTAGATTTCTGGCCCCTAGACCTGCGAGACAAAATATATGTATATGTATATATTTGTAAATTTTATTTATTTTATTTACTATAACATAATAATAATGTTATTATTATATAATGTGCCAGGTCTTTGTTACAGCATGTGGGATCTTTGATCTTCATTTAGCCATGTGGAATCTTCAGCTGTGGCATACGAACTCTTAGTTGCAGCATCTGGGGTATAGTTCCCTAACCAGGGATTTGGAGCCCCTTGCATGAGGAGTGCAGAATCTTAGCCACTGGGCCACCAGGGAAGTCCCTTTCCTTCCAAGGAGTATCTCTTATTTTAAGTGATCCAGTTTGTGGTAATTTGTTATATCAGCCATAGGAAAACTAATACAAAACATTTTGGCCAATTTGTGAATGTAGAAATTGCTTTTGGAAACTGAACTGATCTAAAAGGAGATAAAAAGAGTCCAGTTTCAGTTCAGTTCAGTTCAGTCAGTCAGTCGTGTCTGACACCGCAACCCGATGAACTGCAGCACGCCAGGCCTCCCCGTCCATCACCAACTCCCGGAGTCTACCCAAACCCATGTCCATTGAATCGGTGATGCCATCCAACCATCTCATCCTCTGTTGTCCCCTTCTCCTCTGGCCCTCAACCTTTCCCAACATCAGGGTCTTTTCAGATGAGTCAGCTCTTCACATCAGGTGGCCAAAGTATTGGAGTTTCAGCTTCAACATCAGTCCTTCCAATGAACACCCAGGACTGGTCTCCTTTAGGATGGACTGGTTGGGCCTCCTTGCAGTCCAAGGGACTCTCAAGAGTCTTCTTCAACACCACAGTTCAAAAGCATCAATTCTTCAGCGCTCAGCTTTATTTATAGTCCAACTTTCACAACCATACATGACTACTGGAGAAACTATAACCTTGACTAGACAAACCTTTGTTGGCAAAGTAACGTCTCTGCTTTTCAATATGCTATCTAGGTTGGTCATTACTCCTTCCAAGGAGTAAGCGTCTCTTAATTTCATGGCTGCAGTCACCATCTGCAGTGATTTTGGAGCCCAAAACAATAAAGTTAGCCACTGTTTCCACTGTTTCCCTATCTATTTGCCATGAAATGATGGGACCGGATGCCATGATCTTAGTTTTCTGAATGTTGAGCTTTAAGCCAACTTTTTCACTCTTCTTTTTCACTTTCATCAAGAGGCTCTTGAGTTCTTCTTCACTTTCTGCCATAAGGGTGGTGTCATCTGCATATCTGAGGTTCCAGTTTAACTATATGTAAAACATTAATTTAGAAGAAAGCCATCAGACAGGAAACAATAAAATTTTTTCCAAAAAATATAAATGGTGGTCCATATGGAAAGATAAGAAATGAATTAGGCATGGTCAGTTAGGTCTTTGAATGGTACAACTAAGGAACCAAAACTCTAAGCCCTTGGTACTCAAAGTGTAGTTTTTAGAGTGTCAGAGGCAGCGTTACTCAGAACCTTTTAAAAATATATAAGTGGGGGCCACATTCCAAACCTATTCATGTAGAATCTGCATTTTAACAAGATCCTTGGGTCACTTGTATGCATTCTAATATTTGAGAAGCATGCTTTTAGGGCAAGGTAACTGGAAGATTTTGAAAGATTTAACACACATCAGGGACAAGGTAATATTTGCATTTTAGGTCAAGCTATGTGATAGTATTATGAAGAACAGATTTGACAGGGGTAAAACCCAAGGCAGAGACAAGTGACTGCCATGGTACAGGTAAGAGATTAATGAAGTTTTGAACAAAGGTGGTGGTAATAGAGATGGGGGAAAAATGACACAACTTTAAGAAATATTCACATCCTGGTCTAATGATGCTCCTACCTAGGTTCTATAACACGTCTTGATTCTTTATGATTAAATTTCTTTTCTTTTTTAAAAAAGCTTTTTATTGAAACTATTTTCAACTTGTTAAGGAGGAAACATCTTAGTTTCAGGCATAAGTGGTCCACACAACTGCAAGCTTTTACCTTAAGTTGTTTCAGACTGGAACGTGACATGACTATTTTCTCTTTCTTTCATTTATTTAGTTCTGGATTGTTGTGACATGTGGAATCTAGTTCCCTAACAAGGGATGGAAGCCAGGCCCCTGGATTGGGAGTGAAGAGTCTTACCCAGGAACACCAAGGAAGTCCCTATACTTCAATTTCTAACAGGATCCCAAAAGGAGTTTTTTTGGCATAGTTTCTGTTGAAGCACCAAAAGATGATAGGATACCCAAGAGAGAATGAGATACATTCTCTTCTCCAAAGGCAGTTTTGCAAAGGAAATGTGTTCAAAAAACTGTTACATGATTCTCTGGGACTTCAATCAGATTTAGGATACAAAAAATTGTCATAGAAATAAACTTCCTCAGAGAACTGCAACTGTGTTGTTGATACCTACCCCCTGCAGAGAATAGATGTAGGTGAGTATGACCTTCCAATCTCACTTCAAATGGGGTACTTCCAGGGGACCATAGCAGAGCTTTGAAATGTGCCTTTTGCACCTAGAAAATGCAAAGATCTAGTGTGTTGATGCTGATGTCCCAAAAAGCTTAAATGGACTGTCGACTGGGATTTGACTCTACTTCCACTCCAGAGGCTAAGAGCATGACTGCCAACTTGATGTGGAGCCAAAAGAGTGCCATTGCTTTAAGACTGGTCTTCATTCCAGAACTTATCAGAGCAAGGGGTGTAAGCCAGGGAGAAGAGAGCTGGAGTGAGTCATGTTGGGAGTCTTTCTAATAAAGCCATCTGGAGGAAGAAGAGGTTCCCCTTGAAAAGAAAGTGTAGGTGCACAGCAGACTTCCCAGGGCCTGCGGAAGGAAAGACGCATGTGTCAGGGGACTGAAAGATTTGGGAGGGTCTGGCTGAGAACCTTCGAAGAGGCCCCAAGATAAAGAGTTTGCTTTAATCATTTACCTGTAATCAGGATCTGCAAGGGTCCCTGCCTTTAGACTCAGAGAGGGAAAACACCAGGCTTTACAGCCCAGTAAGAAATTTCCTCCATCTCCTGACTTCCTGCCAAACCCCAAAAGGTGTGAAACTTCCTTTCAAACACAAAAAGGAATATGTGTGGCCTTGGAAATGACAGTGATAATGGGGTGGGAGTATGCTATGATATGCAGAAAGGAGAGAAAAGGCTCATCCCAAAACTTAGGTTCAGGCCTTTGGCTTTAAATCAACTTAATTAAGCTGGTAGAAGGGAGAAGAATTAACACTACCTCTGAAAGAAATGGCTACCCACTCCAATATTCTGCCTGCAGAAATCCATGCACAGAGGAGCCTGGTGAGCTACAGTCCGGGGGGATGCAAAGAGTCAGAAACAACTGAGCGACTAACACTTTCACACTTTCAAGCTTAATTAAGCTGGTGGACAGAAGTTCAGTTCAGTCACTCAGTCGTGTCCAACTCTTTGCGACCCCATGAATCGCAGCATGCCAGGCCTCCCTGTCCATCACCAACTCCCAGAGTTCACTCAAACTCATGTGCATCGAGTCGGTGATGGCATCCAGCCATCTCATCCTCTGTTGTCCCCTTCTCCTCCTGCCCTCAATCCCTCCCAGCATCAGTCTTTTCCAATGAGTCAACACTTCGCATGAGGTGGCCAAAGTACTGGAGTTTCAGCTTTAGCATCATTCCTTCCAAAGAAATCCCAGGGCTGATCTCCTTCAGAATGGACTGGTTCGATATCCTTGTGGTCCAAGGGACTCTCAAGAGTCTTCTCCAACACCACAGTTCAAAAGCATCAATTCTTCGGCGCTCAGCCTTCTTCATAGTCCAACTCTCACATCCATACATGACCATAGGAAAACCCATAGCCTTGACTAGACGGACCTTTGTTGGCAAAGTAATGTCTCTGCTTTTGAATATGCTATCTAGGTTGGTCATAACTTTCCTTCCAAGGAGTAAGCGTCTTTTAATTTCATGGCTGCAGTCACCATCTGCCGTGATTTTGGAACCCCCCAAAAATAAAGTCTGACACTGTTTCCACTGTTTCCCCATCTATTTCCCATGAAGTGATGGGACCAGATGCCATGATCTTCATTTTCTGAATGTTGAGCTTTAAGCCAACTTTTTTACTCTCCACTTTTACTTTCATCAAGAGGCTTTTTAGTTCCTCTTCACTTTCTGCCATAAGGGTGGTGTCATCTGCATCTCTGAGGTTATTGATATTTCTCCCGGCAATCTTGATTCCAGCTTGCGCTTCTTCCAGTCCAGCGTTTCTCATGATGTACTCTGCATATAAATTAAATAAGCAGGGTGACAATATACAGTCTTGACGTACTCCTTTTCCTATTTGGAACCAGTCTGTTGTTCCGTGTCCAGTTCTAACTGTTGCTTCCTGACCTGCATACAAATTTCTCAAGAGGCAGATCAGGTGGTCTGGTATTCCCATCTTTTTCAGGATATTCCACAGTTTATTGTGATCCACACAGTCAAAGGCTTTGGTATAGTCAATAAAGCAGAAATAGATGTTTTTTTGGAACTCTCTTGCTTTTTTGATGATCCAGCGGATGTTGGCAATTTGATCTCTGGTTCCTCTGCCTTTTCTAAAACCAGCTTGAACATCAGGAAGTTCATGGTTCACGTATTGCTGAAGCCTGGCTTGGAGAATTTTGAGCATTACTTTACTAGCGTGTGAGATGAGTGCAATTGTGCAGTAGTTTGAGCATTCTTTGGCATTGCCTTTCTTTGGGATTGGAATGAAAACTGACCTTTTCCAGTCCTGTGGCCACTGCTGAGTTCTCCAAACTTGCTGGCATATTGAGTGCAGCATTTTCACAGCATCATCTTTCAGGATTTGAAATAGCTCAACTGGAATTCCATCACCTCCACTAGCTTTGTTCGTAGTGATGCTTTCTAAGGCCCACTTGACTTCACATTCCAGGATGTCTGGCTCTAGGTGAGTGATCACACTATCGTGATTATGTGGGTCATGAAGATCTTTTTTGTACAGTTCTTCTGTGTATTCTTGCCATCTCTTAATATCTTCTGCTTCTGTTAGGTCCATACCATTTCTGTCCTTTATTGAGCCCATCTTTGCATGAAAGTTTCCCTTGGTATCTCTAATTTTCTTGGAAAGATCTCTAGACTTTCCCATTCTGTTGTTTTCCTCTATTTCTTTGCATTGATCGCTGAAGAAGGCTTTCTTATCTCTTCTTGCTGTTCTTTGGAACTCTGCATTCAGATGCTTATATCTTTCCTTTTCTCCTTTGCTTTTCGCTTCTCTTCTTTTCACAGCTATTTGTAAGGCCTCCCCAGACAGCCATTTTGCTTTTTTGCATTTCTTTTCCATGGGGATGGTCTTGATCCCTGTCTCCTGTACAATGTCACGAACCTCATTCCATAGTTCATCAGGCACTCTATCTATCAGATCGAGACCCTTAAATCTATTTCTCACTTCCACTGTATAATCATAAGGGATTTGATTTAGGTCATACCTGAATGGTCTAGTGGTTTTCCCTACTCTCTTTAATTTAAGTCTGATTTTGGCAATAAGGAGTTCATGAGCTGAGCCACAGTCAGCTCCTGGTCTTGTTTTTGCTGACTGTATAGAGCTTCTCCATCTTTGGCTGCAAAGAATATAATCAGTCAGTTGGATTTTGGTGTTGACCATCTGGTGATGTCCATGTATAGAGTCTTCTCTTGTGTTGTTGGAAGAGGGTAAGAAGCTGCTGCTACTGCTGCTGCTAAGTCGCTTCAGTCGTGTCCGACTCTGTGCGACCCCATAGACAGAAGCCCACCAGGCTCCGCCGTCCCTGGGATTCTCCAGGCAAGAACACTGGAGTGGGTTGCCATTTCCTTCTCCAATGCATGAAAGTGAAAAGTGAAAGTGAAGTCGCTCAGTCATGTCCGACCCTCAGTGACCCCATGGACTGCAGCCTTCTAGGATCTCCATCCATGGGATTTTACAGGCAAGAGTACTGGAGTGGGTGAGAAGAATTAACACTAAATCCAGTTTTTCATTTTTGTTACTATACTCTAGTGAATAGTATTAAATAGTCTAATCACTGAATCACAGTAGCAACTGTGATCTAAAATGACAATGGAAAGCTATATTATTTAAAAGTAAACAAAAATAATGAAACTATAATCTCATGAGTTTTCATCTGGAAACAAGTAAGATATTCCAACAAAAGTTAAAGGAACTGTGAGAGAAAAAAGGTTTCATTCTGGTTATGTTAAAAGCTATGTTTCCTCCAGTGTGCAGATTACATTAATATTTTAGTCATTAAAAAACATTTTAGTAAATATTCCTTGTAACCACACAGGCCAAAATTCCAGTAAAGTGACAGATGCCATTCCAGAGCCTGACCCTCCAGGAGTGATGCCCACTTCAGACTGTGAACAGAAGGAAGGGGCCGGAAGGCCATGCTGGCCATGCGTGGCAGGTGGGGCCATCCTGCTGGGCTGCAGGATCTTCTCACCATGCTCCAGGCACACCCCTCTAAAGCATCATTCATGCTGCACCTCTGTGATGAAGCACTATATTCTGGAGAAGTTCCCTGCTAATTATCTCTTCATTCTTTGCAGAGATTTTAAGATTTCACCTTCAGGAATATAAACAAAAGCATCTTTTGGGGATGTGGGCAAAGAAGTCGGTCTTCTTGCAAAGTATTTTGAGAGTGGATTGAATTGCCTGAATATTGAAGTTTATGTATATTTTATCTGCAAAACATATAAGTGAAATTTTTATTTGTTGTTGTTCACTTGCTAAGTTGTGTCCTACTCCTTGCTACCCCATGGACTACAGCATGCCAGGCCTCCCTGTCCATTACCAACTACCAGAGCTTACTTAAACTCATGTCCACCACTTCAGTGAGGCCATCCAAACATCTTATCCTCTGTCCACGCCTTCTCCTCCAGCCTTCAATCTTTCCCATCATCAGAGTCTTTTCAAATAAGTCAGCTCTTCGCATCAGGTGGCCAAAGTATTGAAGCTTCAGCTTCAGCATCAGTTCTTCCAATGAATATTCAGCACTGGTTTCCTTTAGGATGGACTGGTTGGATCTCCTTGAAGTCCAAGGGACTCTCAAGAGTCTTCTCCAACACCACAGTTCAAAAGCATCAATTCTTCGGCACTCAGCTTTCTTCATAGTCCAACTCTCACATCCATACATAACTACTGGAAAAAACATAGCTTTGACTAGATGGATCATTGTTGGCAAAGTAATGTCTCTGCTTTTCAATATGCTGTCTAGGTTGATCATAGCTTTTCCCCCAAGGAGCAAGTGTCTTTTACATTCATGGCTGTAATCACCATCTGCAGTGATTTGGGAACCCCCCCAAAATAAAGTTTCTCATTGTTTCCATTGTTCCCCATCTATTTGCCATGAGGTGATGGGACCGGATGACATGATCTTAGTTTTCTGAATGTTGAGTTTTAAGCCAACTTTTTCACTCTCCTTTTTCACTTTCATCAAGAAGCTCTTTAGTTCTTCTTATCTTTCTGCCATAAAGATGGTGTTATTTGCATATCTAAGATTATTGATATTTCTCCTGGCAATCTTGATTGCAGCTTGTGCTTCATCCGGCCCAGCATTTTACATGGTGTACTCTGCATATAAGTTAAATAAGCAGGGTGACAGTATACAGCCTGGACGTACTCCTTTCCCTATTTGGAACCAGTCTGTTGTTCCATGTCCAGTTGCTTCTTGGTCTGCATACAGATTTCTCAGGAGACAGGTAGATGGTCTGGTATTCCCATCTCTCAAAAAATTTTCCACAGTTTGTTGTGATCCACACAGTTAAAGGTTTTGGCGTAGTCAATAAAGCAAAAGTATATATTTTTATAGAACTCTCTTGCTTTTTCGATGATCCAACGGATATTGGCAATTTGATCTCTGGTTCCTCTGCCTTTTCTAAATCCAGCATGAACATCTGGAATTTCACAGTTCACATACTGTTGAAGCCTGGCTTAGAGAATTTTGAGCATTACTTTGCTAGCATGTGAGATGAGTGCAATTGTGTGGTAGTCTGAACATTCTTTGGCATTGCCTTCCTTTGGGATTGGAATGAAAACTGACCATTTCCAGTCTTGTGGCCACCACTGAGTTTTCCAAATATGCTGGCATATTGAGTGCAGCACTTTCACAGCATCATCTTTTAGTATTTGAAATAGCTCAACTGTAACTCCATCACCTCCATTAGCTTTGTTCATAGTGATGCTTCCTAAGGCCCACTTGATTTCTCATTCCAGGATGTCTGGCTCTAGGTCAGTGATCACACCATCGTGATTATCTGGGTAATGAAGATCTTTTTTGTATAGTTCTTCTGTGTATTATTGCCATCTCTTCTTAATATCTTCTGCTTCTGTTTGGTCCATACTTTTTTTGTCCTTTATAGAGCCCATTTTTGCAAGAAATGTTCCTTTGGTTTCTCTAATTTTCTTGAAGAGATCTCTAGTCTTTCCCATTGTTTTCCTCTTTCTTTGCACTGATCACTGAGGAAGGCTTTCGTATCTCTCCTTGCTATTCTTTGGAACTCTGCATTCAAATGGGCATATCTTTCCTTTTCTCCTTTGCCTTTAGCTTCTCTTTTCTCAGCTATTTGTAAGGCCTCTTCAGACAACCATTTTGCTTCTTTGCATTTCTTTTTCTTGGGGATGGTCTTCATCACTGTCTCCTGTACAATATCATGAGCCTCTGTCTATGGTTCTTCAAGCACTCTGTCTATCAGATCTAATCCCTTGAATCTATTAGTCACTTCCATTGTATAACCGTAAGGAATTTGATTTAGGTTATACCTGAATGGTGTAGTGGTTTTCCTGACTTGCTTCAATTTAAGTCTGAATTTGGCAATAAGGAGTTCATGATCTGAACCACAGTCAGCTCCCAGTCTTGTTTTTGCTGACTGTATAGAGCTTCTCTATCTTTGGCTGCAAAGAAGATAATCATTCTGATTTTGGAATTGATCATCTCATGATGTCCATGTTCTCTTGTGTTGTTGGAAGAGGGTGTTTGCTATGACCAGTGTGTTCTCTTGGGGAAGCTCTGTTAGACTTTGCTCTTCTTCATTTTGCACTCCTAGGCCAAATTTGCCTGTTTCTGCAGGTAGCTCTTGACTTCCTACTTTTGCATTCCAGTCCCCTATAATGAAGAGGACATTTTTTAGGGGTGTTAGTTCTAAAAGGTCTTGTAGGTCTTCATAGAACCATTCAACTTCAGCTTCTTCAGCATTACTGGTTGGGTCATAGACTTGGATTACTGTGATATTGAATGGTTTGCCTTGGAAACAAACAGAGATCATTCTGTCATTTTTGAGATTGCATCCAAGTACTTTATTCTGGACTCTTTTGTTGACTATCATGGCTACTCCATTTCTTCTAAGGGATTCTTGCCCACAGTAGTAGATATAACGGTCATCTGAGTTAAACTCACCCATTCCAGTCCATTTTAGTTCACTGATTCCTAAAATGTTGATAATCACTCTTGCCATCTCCTGTTTGACCACTTCCAATAAGCCTTGATTCATGGACCTAACATTCCAGGTTCCTATGCAGTATTTCTCTTTACAGCATCAGACTTTACTTCCATCACCAGTTGCATCCACAACGGGGTGTTGTTTTTGCTTTGGCTCTGTCTCTTCATTCTTTCTGGAGTTATTTCTCCATTCTTCTCCAGTAGCATATTGGGCATCTACCGACCTGGAGAGTTCATCCTTCAGTGTCATACTTCTTTGCCTTTTCATACTGTTCATGGGGTTGCATATGTATGTATTCATAATTTCTTGTGTCTTTGCAAAGGCTTAAAAGGAGAAATTCTCCCACAGAGTATATATGTCAAAACGTATTTTGTAAAATTCACTTTAGTGGTTGTTAGATAACTAAATCTCTTCAGAGTTGTATAATCTGAGGCTTTATGTTCAAGCAAGGACAATTTTTATCATTGTACATTGATTGTACCTAGATTTTAAATTTTAAAATGATGCATTGATGAAATACACATCATATTTCTAAGGAGGAACTTATTTTTAGGCAACCTTGGATATATATTTTAAGTACTAACATACTGAAATGAATTATCTGTCTTTATTTCTCTTTCTTCTGCATAATAGCAACATAAACATCAAATGACAGAGTTGCAACCCTTCCTTATGGAGTCCTTTCTTCTGGTCTAGAAAATACCAGAATTCTAGATGATAAACCATACAATAAAGAAGGGAATGAGGGAACCCTTGACACCTTTGTCACCAGTCCCCAGGTCAAGTCCTCCTATTTGAAATTCCACATCTTGGCAAAAGACGGGGCTCTTTTATCCAACACAGAAACTGAAAGTGATGGAGGATAATTTTTCAGATTGCTGTTGCATAATCTCTCAGTCATGTCCTATCTCTTGTGACCACATAGACTGCAGCCCATCAGGCTCCTGTGTCCGTGGAATTCTCCAGGCAAGAATACTGGAGTGGGTTGCCAATTTTTCCTTGGGATGATCTTCTCAACACAGGGATCAAACTCATGTCTCCTGCATTGCAGGCAGTTTCTTTACTGCTGAGCCACCAGGAAAGCCCACTTTTTCAGATAACAAGTATTTATGTTCATTACAGCCAGCAATGAATGGCCTTTTGCTAGCAAGGAAGTTCAGCTTTGGAAGATGGGCCAAGAGGCATTTAGACACACTCTTTCAGTGAGATTGTCAATGTCTTAGAGATTCAATTTCCTTACCTGTGAAATCTAGATAATAAAAGTGTGAATAATAGAGTTCCGGAAGAAGTGCTTAGTACAATGCCTGGCAAACAGCAGATAGATGGGCAATGAATGTTAGCTGTCATCCCTAAAAGCCAACAGTGTTTGTCTTCTCTGCTACTGTGCCTGCTGACCCAGAGTAGGTATTCAATATACAGTATATCAGTTAAATGAAAGGCTGGATGAGCCTTCAAATCAACCTACAGAGTTAGCTAAAAATAGCTTTTAGTCTGAGACTTCTGAGCCTTTGAAATCAGAATCTTATGCCTGACTTGAACCTTGGCCTTCCTGACCAGTGACTCCATAATATCTGCCTGCCCGACTGTGATTTGATTGACTTTAATCATTCTGATCCTGCTAAGGTGGCTAAGATGGTGTTTCAGTTTCCAACTTGTTTCAATTTAAGTCTTGTATCTTACTATATTTTAACAATAGCAACAACAAAATCACAACTCATTTTAAACTTGGACGAGAGCTAAACCTATCAAAATAATAATAAAAATGATTTTAAACAGAAATTTGACATAAATAATAATTGGCCTCATAACCCTTCATATTTTTTTATTTCATTTTAAGCCATGATGGTGTTAATTCCTCAAAGATGATTTCTCAAAATATTCACTTAAAGAAAAAAATATTCAAAATATAGGAATGATTTTAGACAATTTCACCAATTTCACCCTTCCTTATGGAGGTTTTTGGGAGTTAATACTCTTCCTGGGGGAATCTTACTCAACCCCCAAGCCTCAAAATCACTGAATTGTTGCTAATTCGCCTTGTTTTTCAGCATTGCCAGTACTGGTGTTAATAGCTCCTGGAAAACCCTCAAAAGAACTAACTTTCAGAAGTACAAGTCAGTAATCTTGGTAGAATCCTTGTATTTATATATATTGGACAACTGGGGGAGAAAGAAAATGTTAGTATTCCTTCTTCAATCTTAACTTCTTGTCAAACATGTTGAGATGCTTCATAATAATTCAGAATCCTTAGAAACACAAACTTGTGAAATTAATCATTGAGAAAAAATTTTTCAAAGAAACAATTTAATTTTTGTTAAATTAAATTTAACAAAAAACAAATTCTCTTGTCAGTGAGGTGAAGATTTGGGGGTATGTAGTAAAGAACTGGGGCTTTCCCAAAGAGAAATCTTGGCCTCTGCCCTCAGCCGTACAGTATCTGCTGTTTGCCCCAGGGCTGTGGGTCCTAGTGGGTTGTCTAGCAATATGATTCAGGGTGGGGTCTGGCCATACCATACAATCTTAGGTTGGGGGCTGGCCCTGTCACAGGCCCAATTGTGTGACTTAGGGTAGGGGTTTGGGGTCACAAAGTATCCATGGACCTGGAAACTGGGATTAAATAAGGGGACAATCAATCAATCATGTCTACATAATAAGACCCCCCCCCCCCCCGCCCAGGGACTTCCCTGGTGGTTTACTGGTTAAGACTCCTTGCTTGTGCTTCCAATGCAGGGAGTGCAGGTTCCACCCCTAGTCAAGGAGCTAAGTAACTAAGATCCCACATACGTGTAGTGCAGCCAAAAGATAAGAGAGCCCCCCACTCCCCCCTGCTGCCAATAACAACAACAAAAAACAGCTCTGGACACTAACCTCAGGTGAGCCTTCCTGGCTGGCCGCCTGGCAGAACTCTGTACCTGCTGTGACACATCAGTGTTGGGAGAGTACCACGTCCTGACTCCATGGCTAGAAGACAACTAAAACTGCATGTGACCCCCTCCTGGACTCTGCTCTACCATGTCTTCTTTTGACTAATCTTAATCTGTATCCTTTCCCTTTAACATAACCATGAGCATGACAGCTTTCAGTGAGTTTTACGAGTCTGTCTAGCAAATTATTGAAACTGAGGTAGTTGGGGTCCTGTTCAAACCCTTGCAAACTTGCAGTTGGTGTCAGAAGTGAGGGTGGTTTTGTATAAGGACTGTGCCTCTAAATTTTTTTAACTTTTTTTTTATATTGGGGTGTAGCCAATTAACAATGTTGGGATAGTTTCAGGTACACAGCAAAGGGACTCAGCCATACATATACATGTATTCATTCTCCTCCAAATTCCCCTCCCATCCAGGCTGCCACATACTATTGAGCAGAGTTTCATGTGCAGGATAGTGGGACCTTGCTAGGTATTATCCATTTAAAATATAGCAGTGTGTACATGTCCATCCCCAACTCCCTAACTATCCCTCCCCTCCATCCTTCCTCCCTGTGCCCTGTACCTCTAACTTTGTAATTGACCTAAACTTCTCATATGGGATTTCCAGATTTGTCTGAGTAAAAAGTCACAGCAAGTTAACTTTATTGTCATCGTGGAAGTACCAGTTACACTGGCTGTGCCTGCCCTTAGAGTAAACACAACCTGTCTTTGAAGTGTAAAGACTAATGACAACTCTAATGCAAATTACCACTTAATAAACACCTTTCCTATACTTTTATAGGGTTTTCCCATAAGAAAAGACTTTAAACTAGAGGGTGGAAATATCTCTTTCAAGTATCAACAAGCTACACAGATTAAGACCAGGGTAGCAACAACTTGAAAAAATGTTGAGTGAAATATTATTTTGTTTATATGAATTTCAAAACTAGGAAGATAATCTATATTGATAGGAATCAGAATAGTGGCTACTCTGGGTGGCTGGGGTGGGATGAGCTGAACTGAATGTTGACTGGGAGGGTCATAGAATAATTTGGAGAGTTAGGAATGTTCTATAACTTGATTTGGGAAGTAGTTACATGAGGTGGTATATGGCACTGTACAATTAAGATCTGTACACTTTCAGTTCAGTTTAGTCGCTGAGTCGTGTCTGACTCTCTGCAACCCCATGAATCACAGCACGCCAGGCCTCCCTGTCCATCACTAACTCCGGGAGTTCACTCAGATTCATGTCCATCGAGTCAGTGATGCCATCCAGCCATCTCATCCTCTGTCATCCCCTTCTCCTCCTGCCCCCAATCCCTCCCAGCATCAGAGTCTTTTCCAATGAGTCAGCTCTTCGCATGAGGTGGCCAAAGTACTGGAATTTCAGCTTTAGCATGATTCCTTCCAAAGAAATCTGTACACTTTAGTACATTTCAATTTTTTAAAAAGCTATACCTCAATAGAAAAATGTTAAGTCCTTAGTTATAAAATAAAAGAAACACTGAGGGTAAAAGGAAAATTGTATTTATTTAACAGATACTTGAGATCTCAGAAGATATTAAGAAGAGATGGCAAGAATACACAGAAGAACTGTACAAAAAAGATCTTCACGACCCAGATAATCACGATGGTGTGATCCTGACCTAGAGCCAGACATCCTGGAATGTGAAGTCAAGTGGGCCTTAGAAAGCAGCACTACGAACAAAGCTAGTGGAGGTGATGGAATTCCAGTTGAGCTATTCCAAATCCTGAAAGATGATGCTGTGAAAATGCTGCACTCTATATGCCAGCAAATTTGGAAAACTCAGCAGTGGCCACAGGACTGGAAAAAGTCAGTTTTCATTCCAATCCCAAAGAAAGGCAATCCCAAAGAATGCTCAAACTACCGCACAATTGCACTCATCTCACACACTAGTAAAGTAATGCTCAAAATTCTCCAAGCCAGGCTTCAGCAATACATGAACCATGAACTTCCTGATGTTCAAGCTGGTTTTAGAAAAGGCAGAGGAACCAGAGATCAAATTGCCAACATCCGCTGGATAATAGAAAAAGCAAGAGAGTTCCAGAAAAACATCTATTTATGCTTTATTGACTATACCAAAGCCTTTTGACTGTGTGGATCACAATAAGCTGTGGAAAATTCTGAAAGAGATGGGAATACCAGACCACCTGATCTGCCTCTTGAGAAATTTGTATGCAGTTCAGGAAGCAACAGTTAGAACTGGACATGGAACAACAGACTGGTTGCAAATAGGAAAAGGAGTATGTCAAGGCTGTATATTGTCACCCTGTTTATTTAACTTATATGCAAAGTACATCATGAGAAACGCTGGACTGGAAGAAACACAAGCTGGAATCAAGATTGCCGGGAAAATATCAATAACCTCAGATATGCAGATGATACCACCCTTATGGCAGAAAGTGAAGAGGAACTAAAAAGCCTCTTGATGAAAGTGAAAGTCAAGAGTAAAAAAGTTGGCTTAAAGCTCAACATTCAGAAAACGAAGATCATCACATCCAGTCCCACCACTTCATGGGAAATAGATGGGGAAACAGTGGAAACAGTGTCAGACTTTATTTTTCTGGGCTCCAAAATCACTACAGATGGTGACTGCAGCCATGAAATTAAAAGATGCTTACTCCTTGGAAGGAAAGTTATGACCAACCTAGATAACATATTCAAAAGCAGAGACATTACTTTGCCAACAAGGTTCGTCTAGTCAAGGCTATGGGTTTTCCTGTGGTCATGTATGGATGTGAGAGTTGGACTGTGAAGAAGGCTGAGCACCGAAGAATTGATGCTTTTGAACTGTGGTGTTGGAGAAGACTCTTGAGAGTCCCTTGGACTGCAAGGAGATCCAACCAGTCCATTCTGAAGGAGATCAGCCCTGGGATTTCTTTGGAAGGAATGATGCTAAAGCTGAAACTCCAGTACTTTGGCCACCTCATGGGAAGAGTTGATTCATTGGAAAAGACCCTGATGCTGGGAGGGACTGGGGGCAGGAGGAGAAGGGGACGACAGAGGATGAGATGGCTGGATGGCATCACTGACTCGATGGACGTGAGTCTGAGTGAACTCCGGGAGTTGGTGATGGACAGGGAAGCCTGGCGTGCTGCGATTCATGGGCTCGCAAAGAGTTGGACACGACTGAGCAACTGATCTGATCTGATCTGATCTGAGATCTCTGTGTCAGGCATTCTGTTATTACTTGTGGATACATCATAAAGCAAAAAACAGAAACTATAACTGCTTATAAATGACTCAGTTAGTCATTTTTAGACTTTATGCTACTATCAGCAACTGCTTGGACTTTAAATCCAACATGTCTTTTTCCCCCAGGATTAACCCTACAAATAAACCTTTTATGATTTTGCATATGAAAGGGTTTTATAAATAAATTACAGCTATTCTTATATGCCTAGTTCAATTTCCACTATTTTCACAAGGTTTTGTGCAGCCAGGAATGGCCTACCTTTACTTTAAATTCCTTTTGTACTCATAAAGTAAGTATCATACAACTCAGGGCATAATTGTTTCTGAATAGTCTTGAGTATTAAATTCGTCTTCTACCCAAACTGTAAATTCTTCTAAGTTCCTTGAGTCTAGAGATCATATCACATTTTTTCTTTGGGACCTTTCACACTGCTCAGTGAAGTATGGGTTTTGTGATATATGCTTAATTACTTTCGGGTTCAGCTCAGTTCAGTTCAGTCGCTCAGTTGTGTCCAACTCTTTGCTACCCCGTGGACTGCAGCATGCCACACCTACCTGTCCATCACCAACTACCGGCGTTTACTCAACTCATATCCATTGAGTCGGTGATGTCATCCAACCATCTCATCCTCTGTTGTCCCCTTCTCTTCCTGCCTTCAATCTTTCCAAGCATTAGGGTCTTTTCAAATGAGTCAGCTTTTCGCATCAGGTGGCCAAAGTATTGGAGTTTCAGCTTTAGCATCAGTCCTTCCAACGAATATTCAGGACTGATTTCCTTTAGGATGGACTGGCTGGATCTACTTGGAGTCCAAGAGCTCTCTAGAGTCTCCTCCAACACCATAGTTCCAAAGCATCAAATCTTTGGTGCTCAGCTTTCTTTATAGTCCAACAGTTAAATCCATACATGACTACTGGAAAAAACATAGCTCCGACCAGACAGACCTTCATTGGTAAAGTAACGTCTCTGCTTTTTAATATGTTGTCTAGGTTGGTCATAGCTTTTCTTCTGAGGAGCAAGCATCTTTTAATTTCATAGATGCAGTCATCATCTGCAGTGATTTTGAAGACCAAAAAGTAAAGTCTGTCACTGTTTCCACTGTTTTCCCATCTTTTTGCCATAAAGTGATGGGACCAGATTCCATGATGTTAGTTTTCTGAATGTTGAGTTTTAATACAACTTTTTCACTCTCCTCTCACTTTCATCAAGAGGCTCTTTAGTTCTTCTTCACTTTCTGCCATGAGGGTGGTGTCACCTGCATCTCTGAGGTTATTGATACTTCTCCTGGCAATCTTGATTACAGCTTGTGCTCCATCTTGCCCAGTGTTTCTCATAATGTACTCTTAATATAAGTTAAATAAGCAGGGTGACAATATACAGCCTTGACATACTCCTTTTCCTATTTGCAACCAGTCTGTTGTTCCATGTCCAGTTCTCACTGTTGCTTCCTGACCTGCATATAGGTTTCTCAAGAGGCAGGTCAAGTGGTCTGGTATTCCCATCTCTTTAAGAATTTTCCACAGTATATTGTGATCCACACAGTCAAAGGCTTTGGCATAGTCAATAAGCAGAAGTAGAAGTACGTGTATGTAGAATGAATGAAAACTTCACTTTGACCATATTAAACATGCTTAAGAATAGTTTAATTTAGGTCATACCTGAATGGTCTAGTGGTTTTCCCTACTTTCTTCAACTTAAGTCTGAATTTGGCAATAAGGAGTTTATGGTCTGAGCCACAGTCAGCTCCTGGTCTTGTTTTTGCTGACTGTATAGAGTTTCTCCATCTTTGGCTGCAAAGAATATAATCAATCTGATTTTGGTGTTGACCATCTGGTGATGTCCATGTGTAGAGTCTTCTCTTGTGTTGTTGGAAGAGGGTGTTTGCTATGACCAGTGTGTTCTCTTGGCAAAACTCTATTAGCCTTCACCTTGCTTCATTCCGTATTCCAAGGCCAAATTTGCCTGTTACTCCAAGTGTTTCTTGACTTCCTACTTTTGCATTCCAGTCCCCTATAATGAAAAGGACATCTTTGTTGGGTGTTAGTTCTAAAAGGTCTTGTAGGTTTTCATAGAATGGTTCAACTTTAGCTTCTTCAGCATTACTGGTTGGGGCATAGGCTTGGATCACCATGATATTGAATGGTTTGCCTTGGAAACGAACAGAGATCATTCTGTTGTTTTTGAGATTGCATCCAAGTACCGCATTTCAGACTCTTTTGTTGACAGTGATGGCTACTCCATTTCTTCTAAGGGATTCCTGCCCACAGTAGTAGATATAATGGTCATCTGAGTTAAATTTACCCATTCCAGTCTATTTTAGTTTGCTGATTCCTAGAATGTTGACATTCACTCTTGCCATCTCCTGTCTGAGCACTTCCAATTTGCCTTGATTCATGGATCTGACATTCCAGGTTCCTATGCAATATTGCTCTTTACAGCATCGGACCTTGCTTCTATCACCAGTCACACCCGCACCTGGGTATACTTTTTGCTTTGGCTCCATCCCTTCATTCTTTCTGGAGTGATTTCTCCACTGATCTCCTGTAGCATATTGGGCACCTACTGACCTGGGGAGTTCCTCTTTCAGTATCCTATCATTTTGCCTTTTCACACTGTTCATGGGGTTCTCAAGGCAATAATACTGAAGTGGTTTGCAATTCCCTTCTCCAGTGGACCACATTCTGTCAGACCTCTCCACCATGACCCACCCATCTTGGGTGAACCAACATGGCATGGCTTAGTTTCATTGAGTTAGACAAGACTGTGATTATACAGTGGAAGTGAGAAATAGATTTAAGGGACTAGATATGATAGACAGAGTGCCTGATGAACTATGGATGGAGGTTCGTGACATTGCACAGGAGACAGGGATCAAGACCATCCCCATGGAAAAGAAATGCAAAAAAGCAAAATGGCTGTCTGAGGAGGCCTTACAAATAGCTGTGAAAAGAAGAGAAGTGAAAAGTAAAGGAGATGAGGAAAGATATTCCCATTTGAATGCAGAGTTCCAAAGAAGAGCAAGAAGAGATAAGAAAGCCTTCCTCAGTAATCAATGCAAAGAACTAGAGGAAAACAACAGAATGGAAAAGACTAGAGATCTCTTCAAGAAAATTAGAGATACCAAGGGAACATTTCATGCAAAGATGGGCTCGATAAAGGACAGAAATGGTATGGACCTAACAGAAGCAGAAGATATTAAGAAGAGGTGGCAAGAAAACACAGAAGAACTGTACAAAAAAAGATCTTCATGACCAAGATAATCACGACGGTGTGATCACTGACCTAGAGCCAGACATCCTGGAATGTGAAGTCAAGTGGGCCTTAGGAAGCATCACTATGAACAAAGCTAATGGAGGTGATGGAATTACAGTTGAGCTACTTCAAATCCTGAAAGATGATGCTGTGAAAATGCTGCACTCAATATGCCAACAAGTTTGAAGAACTCAGCCGTGGCGACAGGACTGGAAAAGGTCAGTTTTCATTCCAATCCCAGAGAAAGGCAATGCCAAAGAATGCTCAAACTACCGCACAATTGCACTCATCTCACACACTAGTAAAGTAATGCTCAAAATTCTCCAAGCCAGGCTTCAGCAATACGTGAACCATGAACTTCCTGATGTTCAAGCTGGTTTTAGAAAAGGCAGAGGAACCAGAGATCAAATTGCCAACGTCCGCTGGATAATAGAAAAAGCAAGAGAGTTCCAGACAAACATCTATTTCTGCTTTATTGACTATACCAAAGCCTTTGACGGTGTGGATCACAATAAACTGTGGAAAATTCTGAAAGAGATGGGAGTACCAGACCACCTGACTTGTCTCTTGAGAAACCTATATGCAGTTCAGGAAGCAACAGTTAGAACTGGACATGGAACAATAGACTGGTTGCAAATAGTAAAAGGAGTATGTCAAGGCTGTATATTGTCACCCTGCTTATTTAACTTATATGCAGAGTACATCATGAGAAACGCTGGACTGGAAGAAGCACAAGCTGGAATCAAGATTTCCAGGAGAAGTATCAATAACCTCAGACATGCAGATGACACCACCCTTATGGCAGAAAGTGAAGAGGAACTAAAAAGCCTCTTGATGAAGGTGAAAGAGGAGAGTGAAAAAGTTGGCTTAAAGCTCAACATTCAGAAAACTAATATCATGGCATCTGGTCCCATCACTTCATGGGAAATAGACGGGGAAATCGTGGAAACAGTGTCAGACTTTCTTTTTTTGTCTCCAAAATCACTGCAGATGGTGATTGCAGCCATGAAATTAAAAGACGCTTACTCCTTGGAAGGAAAGTTATGACCAACCTAGATAGCATATTCAAAAGCAAAGACATTACTTTGCCAACAAAGGTCTGTCTAGTCAAGGTTATGGTTTTTCCTGTGGTCATGTATGGATGTGAGAGTTGGACTGTGAAGAAAGCTGAGTGCTGAAGAATTAATGCTTTTGAACTGTGGTGTTGGAGAAGACTCTTGAGAGTCCCTTGGACTGCAAGGAGATCCAACCAGTCCATCCTAAAGGAGATCAGTCCTGGGTGTTCATTGGAAGGACTGATACTGAGGCTGAAACTCCAGTACTTTGGCCACCTCATGCGAAGCGTTGACTCATTGGGAAAGACTCTGATGCTGGGAGGGATTGAGGGCAGGAGGAGAAGGGGACGACAGAGGATGAGATGGCTGAATGGCATCACTGACTCGATGGACATGAGTTTGGGTGAACTCTGGGAGTTTTTGATGGACAGGGAGGCCTAGCATGCTGCGATTCATGGGGTCGCAAAGAGTAGGACATGACTGCGTGACTGAACTGAACTGAAGAATAGTTTAAACTTCAGGAAAAACTGATCCTTAATGTAGTAATGTAATCAGGATTTCTTTTTCCCATTTTTTTTCACTAGCTCACTTTTTAAGTGCTAGAAAGAGATAAAAGTTATTCCTGACATTCTATTCTGTTCTCTGTGGCTCAGTTCTGATAAGGGAAGAGAGGTTATTCTCATCTGTTTAATACAAGTATATTTGCTTTAATTGAGAAGGAAACGCATTCTGGATGAAACATTTTTCTCCAAATATTTCTTACCTCCTGATTTTTCAATTTAGGACTGAGTCACCTGAAATAAAAACTACATTTTACAGCTTCCCTTGCAACTAAGTAGGTCATGTGACTGTGAGTGACAAGCATACTTTCAGTTCCCAAAGGGATGTCGTTGGGTTCCTTCTCTTCCTTTGGGCTGCTACTTGGAATATGAGTAGGAGTCATCTTGCACTATTAAATGAGGACAACACCCTAGAAAGGGCAGAGTGATGAGAAGGTGCCTGCGTCCCTGGATGAAAACTGAGAAAGAAAGCTTAACAGTTTAGGATCACTCATGCATTCTGTACATGAGGTATCTATTGTTTATTGTTGTTTAGTCCCTAAGTCATGTCTGACTCTTTGCGATCCTATGAACTGTAGCCCACCAGGCTCCTCTGTCCATGGCATTTCCCAGGCAAGAAAACTAGAGTTGGCTGCCATTTCCTTCTCTAGGGGATCTTCCTGACCCAGGGATCAAACCCATGTCTCCTGCATTGACAGTTGAATTCTCTACCACTGAACCACTTGGGTCTCATCGTGCTGTGCTGTGTTTAGTTGCTTAATTGTGTCCAGCTCTTTGCGATCCCATGCACTGTAGCCTGCCAGGCTCCTCTGTTCATGGGGATTCTCCAGGCAAGAATACTGGAGTGAGTTGTCATGCGCTCCTCCAGGGGATCTTCCCAATCCAGGGATCAAACCCAGGCCTCTTGCATTGCAGGTGGATTTTTTTACCATCTGAGACACAGGGAAGCTCATTATATATAGCTTAACCAATTTCCTACCTTATCAATGGGAATAATCATAGAATGGTAACAGTTGGCACAGAATAAATCTTCCCTTCCCACACAGTGCTTTCAGGAATAAATATGCTTCAGCCCCAAATTTTGGCTGGATCATTGGCTTGCATGAAAAAAACAGACCTAGCTTCTGCTATCAAAACACTAATTAAAAATGATTAGTTTTGGAGCTAAATACCCCTAATCATTTTTCCCTAAAACATATACTCACACTTATCATGGGGTGTCTCTTGGCATTTGGGCAACCAATTGGATATCAAGTTAAAGTAGCCAATAAGAACTGTGTGAATAGTAGTTCTCATTACATATTTTCATAGTGACTGAATAGTGTTGCTTTTTAATATCTAACCTTGACTACATCCTTGAAATGGTGTTAACCCAGCATTTAGTAATATTTTATGAAAATTTAATGCATGTTATTATAAAGCAATTAAATATATTCATCTACCAAAGAATTCATAATTTTAAGGCTGCCAAAAGATGAATAACTTTCACTTTGTATATTCAAGTTTGAAATTTCTATAGCTATACATATCTCAATGTGCCTATGTGCTAAGGTGCTTCAGTCATATCCAACTCTTTGTGACCCTATGGACTGTAGCCTGCCAGGCTCCTCTGTCCACAGCATTCCACAGGCAAGCATTCTGGAGTGAGTTGCCATGCCCTCCTCCAGGGCATCTTCCCAACCCAGGGATTGAAATCATGTCTCTTTCGTCTCCTGAATTGGCAGGCAGGTTCTTTACCACTAGGGCCACCTGGGAAGTCCACATATCTCAATACCTTAAATGTATTCCTATATATTCCAGGATTCTCTGTTGCTGCTGCTAAGTCGCTTCAGTCGTGTCCGATTCTGTGCGATCCCATAGACGGCAGCCCACCAGGCTTCCCGGTCCCTGGGATTCTCCAGGCAAGAACACTGGAGTGGGTTGCCATTTCCTTCTCTAATGCATGAAAGTGAAAAGTGAAAGTGAAGTCAATCCTCTAGTTCTGGTCTATCTCACAGAAAAATGTCCTTCTACCAAAATTAAGTATAACCTCCCCCATGGTCTTCAGGGCATCTTTGTCTGCCTTCACCCAATTATCTCCTTCTTTGCTTATCTCTTTCTTGGAGGTTCCTTCCCTCCACCAATCCCTGCCTCTACTCTTCTATCTAAAAAACACACACAGACAAAAGTCTTTCTCAGACCCTAATATTTCTTCATGTATTGTGTTGACTTTTTAGGACAAAAATGATTATCATCAAAGTTTTATTTTCTCACTTCTCATTTACTCACTTAGATTTGCTATATGATTCCATCTTTTTACTAAAAATGTTTCCAATTCATCAGTCTCCTAAATCTCCACAGACATTTACTCAGTGTATACTCCCCTTGACTTTGGAGTAGGAATTAACCTTGTTGATGACTTTTAAAAAATAATAATTTTATATGTCTTTGCTTATCACTTATCTCTTTCACCACTCTTCTTCTTTGCTAGCTCTCTTCTCCCTCTCAATATTGATATAATGGATACATTCTGAAATGACCCTTTTCCTGATAATAATTTTTTTGAATTTCCTTTAAGGAACTACCCCTGTCTACATTTTATCATGGCACCATTTCATTTACTACACCTTCACTTATTTTCAAATCCCTTATTTTACCAATGTAGGAGGTGTAAGAGATATGGGTCCCTGGGTTGGGAAGATCCCCTGGAGGAGGGCATGGCAACCCACTCCAGTATTCTTGCCTGGAGAATGCAATGGACAGAGGAGCCTGGCGGGCTACAATCCATTGGGTCGCAAAGAGTCAGACACGATTGAAGTGACTTGGTACACATGCGTCATCTGTTCTATTGACTGCCCCGCCTAGCACTCCTCCCCCACCCCAGCATTTTCTCCATTAAGACCTTGCTCCTTGAACCCTTCTTCTTGATCCCATCTACATGGCTTTCTCTCTAGGCTTGATGCACAGCCCTCTTCTGTAATTTTTTCTTTGCCTTTGTCTAGGAGTGATACACTTTTTCCAGAATTCCATGGTTTCCTCTTGGTTTTTGCCTTTATTTTGCTGGAATATATGGGAGATCACTTTCTAAAAGATCACACGGGGGGAAAGTATCCTGTAGTTCTGCATTCTTGCTGATCTGAAAATTACTTTTGCTCTTATAGTTCATTAATAATTTGAATGTGTACAGAGCTCTAGACTGAAAAATATCTGCCATTTAAATTTTGTCTTTTAGATCCAATGCTGCTGAAGAGGTCTCATATTTATTCCTTTGTTAGTAAAATGTCTTTTATGTTTAGAAATTTTGCAGGTTTATTATTAGTATTTTTAGTTTTTATTTTTTTCCCCTCTTTTTAAAAAAAAAGATCCTATTTACTCATTTATTTTTGACCTTGTCAGGTTGTAGTTGCAACACATGGGCTTAGTTGCTCTATGGCATGTGGGATCTTAGGTGCCCGAGCAGGGATCAAACCCATATCCCCTGCATTGGAAGGCAGATTCTTAAGCACTGAACTACCAGGGAAGTCTCTCCTAGTTTTTATTCTTGATTTTTTTTTTCAGTTAAAAGAAATCTCTTTCTCTTCTACTGATTCAGGGTTAGTCAGTTGGATTGGCTTTCCACAACTCTTTAATTTTTCTCATATTTTCCGTTTATGTCTTTATATCTTATAGTCTAGATTTCCTTGATTTTTATCTCCAATACTTTCAATGAATTTTCTTATTTAAGTAGTCATGCTTTTAGTATTTCAGAACTCGATTTCATTCTTTGGTTGCTCTTTTTTTTCAGAGTACTTTGTATCTCACAGATCCAGTATATTCTGAAACTGGGGTACATAAAGTGGAGTGCTTTAAAAAAAATGTTCTTTTTTTTTATTTCCTGAATTTTAACTGCTTCCTTAGGTATTAGTTACTGTATCTGTTTTTCTTTGTCTTTCTCTTTCACAATGTTGATTTTCCTGATTTCCCTGTTGATTCTTCATTGTATGTTCCTATATACAAACAGCTGGTCATTGATGTGGTTTTCCTTTGCTTTTAGTAAGTAGGGTTTCTTCTAGTTCTCTCTCTTGTGTGGAAATTCTGAATAATTAGCAAGGTTGAATAAGGAAGGGCCAGGGATACCAGATATCAGGCTTCACTTTCTGACTGCGAGGCAAGTAACTGGTTTTTCTGGACGGTGGCCCTGAATGCCAGAATGACAGTGGTTTTGCTCTGAGTTGTTAACATGAAAGTCCTCACATCTTCTCTGTAATTTGTACAATTAATTTGAAGGAGATTTTGGGGTCTTTTGGTTTTTCTTTTTGTCTGCTGGTAGATGTGTCTTTGCCTGCTCTCTGTGTGCATAGATGAGAGAAGGAAATGTGTGTGGTGTTGATTCAGTTGTACCATATTTAGAAGGTTATCTCCATTTTCAGCCCTTATTTTCAGTTCTGCCCTGTGCCATGCCTCCAACCAACTCTTCTGTAGCGTCTTCACTATATTTTGTCAGGCAATGGCTTTGGGTGTTATTACTAGTAGCTCTGTGACCCAGGAAACTGTTGAAATTTCATTTAGTTTTCTCCCCTTTGCTACCTACTGTCCTCTCCTAACTTAAGCACATACATACAGACACATATCTTTATTCTTTGGTTTTTCTACTTCTACATTTTTATTTCAGTAATGTCTAGGATAGACTAGCTAGCAGATTACATGCCAAGTCAATCATCTTGAACAGAAACCCAAGAATAACTCTATATTTTATAAGCACCTATTTTGCCATTTGGGTAAAACATATTGCAGAATCCTCCCTAGTTTGGTCACAGGACCATCTCTACAACATTATTTTTTTTAAAAAAATTATTTATTTATTTATTTTGGCTGAGTTTTGTCTTCAATGCTGTGGAGACTTTTCTCTAGTTGCAGAGAGTGGGGGCTACTCTCTGGTTGCAGTGCTTGGGCTTCTCATTGCAGTGGCTTTTCTTGTTGAGGGGCAGGGGTTCTAGGGTACGCAGGCTTCAATAGTTGCTGCACTTGAGCTCAGAAGTTGCAGTTTCCAAGCTCTAGAGCACAGGCTGAATAGTGGTGGCTCACGGGCTTAGTTTCTATGAGCCATGTGGGATCTTCCCAAATTAGGGATCAAACCCATGTCTCCTGCATTGGCAGGTGGATTGTTAACCACTGAACCACCAGGGAAGCCCTCTACAACAGTCTTATTCAAAGGGAAATATAATTATTACCAGGGTAACGGGAGAAGCTCACATTTCTTTAGTTTTGGAACGATAACAAATTCATTTTATTAAGAAAGAGGACAAAAATGGAGTCTACATAGGCAACCAATAGTCTGCCACGGTAGTGATCCATTTTTCCTTCCCAACATAGTTCATCAAAAAGTTTAGGGAGGCTTATTTTAGAATTGAGTCTTTTCTTAATCAGTATTGCCCCGCAGCTAAGTGTCAGCTCCAGGTAGGGAGCCGCACTGGGTCCAACACAGATGGAATTTTAAGATCCAATGTCACAAACTGGAGTAAGGAGGACAGCTGGACACTGGACTGAGAACAGTAACAGCAAAAAGGCATATAAGGTAAGGCTGTGGGACACTGGTGAGCTGAACAGACTTACTGGTCTTACATATTGAGATACTAAGAGATTGACTGGCTGAAAATGAGTCTGCAGCTTATTAACCCATCCCGACAACCCAGGAGGTGACAAGGCTGAGAATGAAAGGCTAACATGCTAATATGATGGAACATAGACACGAGAGGGCTAAAAACATGAATGACTTTGTTGAGCTACTGAAAATATGTTGGAAACATCCCACCCTGAGATTTTACTTTTGAGACACTTTTGGAATAATTAAGGTAATTTTGGTTAAATTGCATAATTACATACATCACATATATAATTTTACATATATGGGTTCATTGTATTGTTGCTGTTTAGTCGCTAAGTTGTGTCTGACTCTTTTGCAACCCCATGGACTGAGGCCTGCCAGGCTCCTCTGTCCACGATATTCTCCATGAAAGAATGCTGGACTGGGTTGCCATTTACTTCTCTAGGAGATTTTCCCTGACCCAGGGATCAAACCCATGTCTCCTGCATTGGCAGGTGGATTATCTGCTGCTGAGCTACCAGGGAAGCCCCCATATGGGTTCATATTGTACATATATTGTTTTGAAAACTATTTACTCAGCTGTACATCTTAATATGTTTCCATATCAAACAACACAGATTTCACTTTATTTACAGATGTGCCATAATTTATTTAAATCAACCCTCTACTGAACAGTTTTTGGTATAATACATTTTTAAGTACAATGAGTTTTAATTGGTCTCCCAATCATCCATTAATTTTAACTCACTACACTCAATATTCGGAGAAGGCAATGGCAGCCCACTCCAGTGCTCTTGCCTGGAAAATCCCATGGATGGAGGAGCCTGGTAGGCTGCAGTCCATGGGGTCGCTAGGAGTCGGACACGACTGAGCGACTTCACTTTCACTTTTCACTTTCATGCATTGGAGCAGGAAATGGCAACCCACTCCAGTGATCTTCCCTGGAGAATCCTAGGGACAGAGGAGCCTGGTGGGCTGCCGTCTACGGGGTCAAACAGAGTCGGACACGACTGACACGACTTACCAGCAGCAGCAGCATACTCAATATTGCCAAGATAATCTTACAATCCCATTTTGAAACTGCCAAATACTGATTGCCAACAGAACTAAATCCCTTAAATTTAAAATTGAGTCTCTCTTTATAGACAGTTTTCTAGCTAGTTCTGACTTTATTCGTCACTATCTTCTAATAAGAACCTTCTATCATGGACAAACATTTTACTCACCAAAGAATGCGTCTGCACTCTTGTTTCCTTACCTTTGCTCAAGGTATATTTTATGGACAGTGTTCCTTCTCTTCATCAGGAATCTTTGTCATCAGACTATCTTTCCATTAATGTTTCAGAAAATTCCCCCAGGGACTATTAAGAATACAAAGACAGTTCTTAAAGTTCAATGAAGTATATTTCCTTCTAGATCAGGACTATCTAATAGAATAAGATGCAAGTAAACGATGCAAGTGACACATGTAATTTAAAATTTTTCTAGTAAGTAGATTAAAAAGTAAAATTGAACAAGTGAAATTTAACTCAATTATCTACCAAATATTATTTCAACACATCATTAGTGAAAGAATTACGCTATTTTATGCTTTTTCTTTGTACTAAGTCTTTAAAATCTGATGTGTATTTCACACTTAACTGTATTTCTGAAATTGGACTAGCTACAAGTATGATAGTGAAAGTTGCTCAGTCCTGTCCCACTTTTTGCTACCCCATGGACTATACAGTCCATGGAATTCTCGGGGCCAGAATGCTGGAGTGGGAAGCCGTTCTCTTCTCCAGGGGATCTTCCCAACCCAGGGATCGAACCCAGGTCTCCTGCATTGCAAGTGGAGTCTTTACCAACTGAGCCATCAGGAAAGCCCAAGAATACTAGAGTGGGTAGCCTATCCCTTCTTCAGGGGATCTTCCTGACCTAGGAATTGAACTGTGGTCTCTTGCATTGCAGGCAGATTCTTTTACACCTGAGCTACCAGGAAAGTGCATTACAAGTATACGAATTTATATTTGGCTAGTGGCTACCCTACTGGACAGGGCAATTCTAAACACAGTCTATTTTCAATTTCCTTCTTATCCCTTAAGTCTCTGAAACTGTGATGAGAACAATGTCATGTGAACTCCTAAAACTTATTGCTACCACCTCGCTTTATCATCTGGCCTTCCTTGCATTTTTTACCTTTTGATGCATTTGTTTCACAGCTAACTTGTAAATTCTAAGGCTGGAACCATGAACTGATTGACTTTTCAGGTTGTAAACATCTTTAACAAAACCATCAACTAATTCTTCTCTTGATGCCTGGCTCTCCTGTACCTAGGTCCTGTTAAGTAAACCTTCACAATCTACTTAAAAGTCAAATCCAGTGGTCAAGGCAACCATGTAACCTAAAGCAGACACCTTCTCTGGTGAGTGCCAGAAGGGAATCTTCTCAGGATCTGAAATCTGTTTCTCTCAACTCTGCATCTCTTGAGACCACATGAACCAAATCTATGTCACATGACAAGTTTTTACATATTTGGAGACAGTCCCAGTAGCTTCTGTTCTTCTATGAGAATCTTCCCAAGTTCAGATAATACTTCATTTGTCATGGTTTTGAGAATTCGTCATCATTTTGCTCTTCTTTTAAATAGTTCCAGCATCTTTGAGGTCTTCTTGAGGTATTTGGTCTAGAACTGAAGAGCAGAACCCCAGAAGTAATAGTTGGGCCAGTTAAATGTATAACTAGATCATTACTGGCAGCCTCCATAAAACACGGTTCTATGAGGCATCAAGACACATTCCTTACAAGAGTGTGTTTGGAAGAGAAAGAAGGAGCCACAACACATTATTAGCTCATACCACCTTTGCGTGCTCGGCTTTTTTAGTCTAGAATCGTACACACATGCGAAGAGCTGACTCATTTGAAAAGACCCTGATGCTGGGAAAGATTGAGGGCAGGAGGAGAAGGGGACGACAGAGGATGAGATGGTTGGATGGCATCACCGACTCAATGGACTTGAGTTTGGGTGGACTCCGGGAGTTGGTGATGGACAGGGAAGCCTGGCGTGCTGCGGTTCATGGGGACGCAGAGAGTCGGACACGACTGAGCAACTGAACTGAACTGTACACACATACTTGAGGTTAGTTTTTCTTAACCTCTTCCTGATTTGCAACTGAGCCAGGTAATCTCCAGGCATTTTGTTTTTGGTGGGGTTCGTCAGACAAAAGGACCAACTAGAAGACATAACTTTGAGAAAACTAAACTGAGAATCAGAAAGCTTAAGGAAGGCGGAACTTGAGAGCAAGGAATCATGTATAAAGTGACCAGTGGCCAGGGTTGCTGGCTGGTGATGACAATGGCAGTTAACTTGGTTCTTCGCTCATACTCAGGACTCCTCTCTTATTTATTTGTAATAAGCATTATTTCCTCCAGGTCTTCGTCCGACACGACTGAGCGACTGAACTGAGTCTCCAGGTCTTTGCCTTAGAAATGGGCGAGAAGATAAGGCCGATCCAAGTATAATAACTGCAAAGAAAGACGCTCAGGTAATTTGGAGGTGGCCGGAGAGGCGTGGTGACGGCAACCTGCTGCTGCTGCTAAGTCGCTTCAGTCGTGTCAGACTCTGTGCGACCCCACAGACGGCAGCCCACCAGGCTCCCCCGTCCCTGGGATTCTCCAGGCAAGAATACTGGAGTGGGTTACCATTTGCTTCTCCAATGCATGAAAGTGAAAAGTGAAAGTGAAGTCGCTCAGTCGTGTCCGACTCCTAGCGACCCCATGGACTGCAGCCTACCAGGCTCCTCCGTCCATGGATTTTCCAGGCAAGAGTACCGGAGTGGGTTGCCATTGACCTACACACCCGGAATCCCAGGATTCCTTCAGCTCCACCCCGCCCGCACGCGTGCCCGCCCAAGAGCCCGCCCTCGCAGTTGGCCGGGTCCGGATCCGAGCTCCGCGGGCAGGAGGCGGGGCGGCGGCGCGCGCGCGCGGGCGGGGTGGAGCTGAAGGAGCCGACGTGCGACGTTGGCGCCGCTGCCGGCGGGTGACGTGTAGGCCCGCGTCTCCTCCGCCCCCTCCCTGCTTGCCGGGTCTGTGGGTCTGTCCCCTGGTCGAGCCGTCTTCGTGGACCCTGCCCCAGGACTGGGAGGGATCCGGCTAGGCCGGCGTGGAGTGCGGACGAGGACGCGGCGGGGAAGTTGTCCTCTGGCCTTCTCTGCCCTGCCCTCTGCCCCCCACCCGGCGTGGGAAGTAAAGATCAAACCGAAAGGGAGGGAGACAGGAGCTGGCAGAGTGATGGGAAGCTCTTGAAGCGGGGCCGAAGGTGAGGATGGGGACCTGGGAGGAGAAGGGGAGCTGCGGCCCGGGGAAGCCGGCGGGAGGCGGGGCCAGGGCGCCCCAGGTGCGATTGTCTTTCGGCCCCGGAGGCGAGCCCGGACCTGTCATTCCTCTCTGGGCCTGAGACTTTTCCGTGGTCTCGGATAGTCTCGTCCTGCTCAGGAAATTTGTAGGGTGGGGGTGGGGATCAAAACATGAACACGGCCACATGTTGCCAAGGTGTTAGGCCACAAGGCGAAGACCAGATGCGTGCTTTTTTCCCCTGTGCGTGAGTAGTTTGTTTTCATTAGTTTTCTTTTTTCTTTGCAAAAATGTAATAACTTTTTCATTTTCTTTACGTGGACTTCGGAGAGAAATCAACTTACCAGTATTTTTTACTTTCACACTGAACAGTAAATAAACTGGATAGGGAGTGGACCATGGTGAATTGTGGGTGAATTTAGCAATCGAGGAATCTAGAATGTTATTTTGAAGAAAGTGTGTTGTATGTGCGAGCATGCTGCGATGTCGTGGGTACGTGGGCAGTTTTTTTATTTTAAATAGGCTTCTTATCACACACTAACTTGTTCACTGATTGCAGTGTGCTCATGTATTTGCTCTCTGGTTTAAAAGAAACGTCATTTTAGCGCTAGCTAAAAGTTTAATACGAATGGCATGACATGTGCAGTTCAAACTAGTAATCTCATTTTCTTTCTTTACCTAAGTAAAATTAGACTTGAGTAGCTGTTGTCTCCATCACCACATTTCATGTTTCATAGACTGAAATCATCTTTCCGACTTTTCAAAATGTTCTTAAAAGTTGAGGATTCAGCTTTTGATTCCAGTCTGGATTGTGCTCCTGTTCATATATCTTTTATTTTTAATCGTGGTTATAATATTCTTGCATAAGAAAAATGCTCTTTAGAGATGCCAGTTAAGTGTAAGCTAAACAGTGTTATTGGAGTGAATTGGGGCTTCCCTGGTGGCTCAGAGGGTAAAGCATCTGCCTGCAATGCGGGAGACCTGGGTTCAATCCCTGGGTCGGGAAGGTCTACTGGAGAAGGAAATGGCAATCCACTCCAGTACTGTTGCCTGGAAAATTCCATGGATGGAGGAGCCTGGTGGGCTACAGTCCATGGGGTGGCAGAGTCGGACACGACTAGGCGACTTCACTTATTTTCTTTCTTTAATTTTTCATGGCTTATCATTGTGATCCCTGCTGTATAATTTTAGTTTTCTTTCATTCATCATTCACTTATTTATGTCTTTCTATGTGCCAGGCACTATGCTAGGCCTAGGCAGTCAAGAGAGACAGGATGTCTGTACTTAGGAAACTTTCTATAGCCCTTCCTCCTTCTAATAGAGAATCTTGATTAGGGTTCCTCCTCATGCCACGGATATCTAGTTGACAAAAGCAAGGCTTTTTGCAAGAAAAAGTTACTGTCAGTGTTTATATATAAAGTGGCATTGAAAGAGGAGCAGATCATTTTACTTGAACAGCATGACTTGTTTTGTTTTTGATCAAAAAGATAGTATGCATGCTTGTGTTTTGCCGGTTAAGAGGAGTAAGTTTTCTTTTGGACAAGTTGACTTAATTATAAAATTCAGAATTAGAAGTCAGTTTATACCTGAAAAATAATACTTAAACATTAAAAATGTTTTTAAAGTAATTTTTCCAGTTTTTACGTTGGTCTGTTGGTCTATGTGTTAATAACTTGTAATTCATTAGAGTAATTCATAGTAGTTCTATGCACAGAGCATTTTCATCAGAAATATGTATAATACTTGTTGACTGAAGTGAATTTATTGTCCAATAATACCTTCCATGGGGCAGTAGTTAACATAAGCCTTTTTAGTACAGAATAGTCTTGATGTGTTGTTAATGTTCAGTCAGTAAGTTGTTTACCATTCTTTTGTGACCCCGTGGACTGCAGCGTGTCAGACTTCGCTGTCTTGATGTAATGTGGCACAGTTTTCAACTTTGAGCAGATGTCTACCTGAAACTGAAATTGTAGCAAACACATTTATGGAAAGAAAAAGTGCTTAGTTACCAAGGAAGAGAGAATAAAGTATTTGGGTTTGCTCAGTTGTGTTCTGTTCTTTGTGACTCCCATGCAATGTTGTCTGCCAGGCTCCTGTGTCCATGGAATTTTCTAGGCAAGAATACTGAAGTGGGTTGCCATTTCCTACCCAGGGTTGAACCTGTGTCTTCTGTATTGGCAGGTGGATTCTCTACCATTGAGCTACCTGGGAGTATATGATTAATAATTATCCAAAGGCAGACTTTACGTGTCTATCTCCTACATTATACTCTAAAGTTACTTAAAATAGTTACTTATTTCTTTTGCCTGGTATAATATCTGGCACATGGTTGACAGACCCATGTAAATATTCATTCATTCAATATATACCATCTCATTTGAGTATTTTGTGGTTAGATGAGCAAGTGAATATTTTTGAGTGAGTTTGTCTACTGTTTGTTCATTTTCCTGCTGTGTTGGCCTATAATAATGTCTTATAGACATATTTATATTTCTGAAACTCTATGTGTTTCAGAGTTAGTGCAGTTAAACTTGTTCGAGTATTATGGTTTAATCAGATTATTCAGCCTGAAAGGGGCATAAAAAAATCATTTTGTAACCCTCTTTATTTTATTGATCAGAAAATTGATACCTTGAGAAGTTAACTGGTTTTCTGCCATCAAACAAATTGGCCTCTGAACTAATTTACCTCTATTTTTATTCTGTTTCTTCCCACTGCATTCTACTTCTAAGAAATTGTTATTTGAGTAGAATAACCCTTGGGGATCTTTGTAAATTAGATTCCCATTTTGTCTTCCTGGTGTTGGAGTCTGGGGTTAGTTTTTCTCCATTTCTGTGATTTCCTCTTGAAGGAGAATTCATAGGAATTGCATTTGTTATCAAAGGTTTGAACTGACATGGAAAATAAGGGTGGGAAGTTGGAAAGATACATAATTTAAAAATGTAATATGTAAGAAATTTTCAGGTAATAATAAAATTCTTGGGATATGTTTTAATAAGATAACTGGGAAGAAATGTTTATATTTGAAGAAGAAAAAGTTCACAGCTACTTATTTAATGACTAAACCAGAGATTGTCAAACTACTAAATCATAATTTTCGGAAGTGGTGTCTGGAAATGTCTATTTTCAAGTGAATTCCCAATGATTCCAGTGCAACCAATTCATATTGTTGAAGGACTTCATATTAAAGCATATGAATTCAAGAGCCTCTTAATTGTAGATAATATCTATTAAACCAGAACTTCAAAAGAAGGAAGGTAATTTTATCTTAGGATTGTGGAGTAGTTAGAGAGGCAGTTGATAATGTTTTCCAGCATTTTCAAAGACTTGCCAGGTTAATTTCAAATGAAGTGAGTGACCAGCAAGTTCCTCAGTTGTGTGTAGCTAAGAAATGTGGCATATGAATTTGATAAAGGAAAACTACATTCCATTTCAAGGGAGGAAATTCTTGTTTACTGATGAGACAATTTGGGTTTGCCAAAAAATTCTTGAAAGTGCATAAAGTGTTCAACAGGCTAATCAAATGTAACAATATAAAAATGGTAAATTCTACTCTTATTTATAAATACAAATAGATACAGCTTCATCTTGATTTAAGAGATTTAATTATAAAATTCTACATAAATAATTTATAAGAAATTAATGTGAAGGGCAGGTCACAGTTTGCAAAAGTGATTTCAGTGCACCTTTTTCTAGTGCACATGCCTTTTCTAAAATGTTCGGTTCCGTCGCTCAGTTGTGTCCGACTCTTTGTGACCCCATGAACCGCAGCATGCCAGGCCTCCCTGTCCACCTACCATCTTACTTGGGTTTCTCTCACCTTGGATGTGGGATATCTCTTTGTGGCTGCTCCAATAAAGTGCAGTCGCTGCTCCTTACCTTGGACGTGGGGTAGCTCCTCTCAGGCGCCGCCCCTGACCTCAGGCGTGGGGTGGCTCTTGCTTTAAGTAGTACCTCTGTCACCAAGGGGGCCCATTAAACATTCTTTCTGAGCATTCTTTAATGAGTGAAGGAAGCTTTGCAAAAATATTAGCAATGCTTTTACTCTGGGGACTGGAGAGGTAAGGAATAACCTAACGATCACTTCTGGAAGACTTCACAGTAATACTCTGAGTACACATCATTGAATAGATATTTATTGAGTTCTTTGGCACAGGCCAAGAACTTTGCCAGGTACCAAAGAGATGAAGATATACATTACTTATTCCCTCTTGGAGATTATAGTCAAGATGTTGGCTCTGTGAGAGTGTTCAGTGTAATTCCTTAAGGCAAGGACAAATACTAATGCATGGCCACTGACTGCTCTCCTAGCCATCTGAAGTTAGAAAAGTAGAGGCCCTGTCGCTGATTAAAAAGGTGAAAAAGCTGTTATCGTAAGTCAGAGATTTTGGCAATCAGCTCAGAAAGAAAACTGAGTGGGTTTTAGAGAGGTTTAAGGTTGCTTGACTTAACACCAAGCTTTGAGAACTCTTCTATTTGTATTTATTAGAAACAGAACACTGGAAAAACACAGCTTAAATTCTAAATCCCAGGATATTTTACTACATTTCTTGACAGCGTTTGGCATAGTTGACCATATTGCTTGTTTAAAACTTATCCTTCCCTTATCCTAACCCCAGTCTGGCCTTACTTGACCTTCTGCTGTTCAGAATCTCCTTTATAGACCTTACCCCACCCCTACCCCTGCTATTTTTTCTGTAAAGACTTGTGTTTCTCCACCTTCTGCTGTCTTGTCTTCTTTAGTCTTCATGTAAATCCTTGGATGATTTTCAGCTGTTCCCATGGTATTCCTTATGATTCTCATGTTTATATTCAGACCTCTCTCCTGAATTTCACACCTGAATATTCAGTCCCTGCTGGCCATTTTTACTTGAATGTCATATGGACATCTTAGATTCACTCTGTTTGAGATTGAACTCATGATATTCTGGTCTAGTTTTGTGAATTATATCATCACCTGATCTGTCAACGTGGAAGTTAACTGTGGTCCTTGCCTCCTTCCCCACCACAGATAAAAATAATCAGCCTAAGCCAAATAGATTTGATTGGATTCTTCCACTTTCCTCTAATTCACTACCATTACAGTTCAGGAACTCTCATCTCTTCTTCTGGATTACTCTAACAACCTCATAGTGTCTTTCTGCTTCAGGTCTTGCCTTCCTGTGGTCCGTTTTCTTCTCTGCAGTCATAGTGCGTGTGTGCGTGCTTAGTGGCTTCAGTCGTGTCCAACTCTGTACGACCTTATGGACCATGGCCTGCCAGGCTCCTCTGTCCATGGGATTCTCCAGGCAAGTAATCCCTGTTAAACACAGCTCAAGTCAATAACTCTTTCGGAGATTTCTTTTACTATTAAAAGAGTTTCCGAGCAACATGACTTACAAGGCCCTGATGACCTTGTTCCCACCTGTCTCTCCAGCCCCATCTCCTGCCACATTACATACTCCTTGACTACTATCCTTCAGTCATCTATTTAGTTCTTTGAATGTGGAATGTTCTCACCTCTCATCAGTATGTGTACCTGATTGACTCCTCATCCCTGTTGTCTCAAGTAAGGAAGGTACTTTTTCTTCCCGGTTTCCTTTTCTGCTAGGCTGGATGCACCTGCTTTGTGTTCCAAAAACGCTCATTACTGCCCTCTTTGAGAGCCAGCAGTCTTACTCTGTATTGAGATAGCTTATCTCATTGGGTTGTCTTCTGCACCAGATTGTGAGATTACCCTCCTGAAGTTTACTCCTTCAGCCCTGGGCACCTGGTGCCTCTCAGGTCACTGCAGCTGCCCTCATAGATGGTCACTTAAGTGTCACCACTACAGACTTGTCTAATCTTTTACTTTGTGTTCATTCTTGTCATTTAAACTTTTAAATAGTTGATACCTATTAAAAAAATCTGGAGATCTCTTATTAACTTTTACTCTTAAGAAGATACAGTATTTACCAAAAGAGTTAGGGAAGACAGATATTTGAATATTCAGAGTAGTGTTTCTAAATACAGGATACAGAGTTAAATTGGATTTCAGGTAAGCAACAGTGATTTTTTTTTTTTTTTTTTTAGTATAACTATATCCCATTTAAGAATGTCTCAAATATTGCATAGGACATATTATACTAAAAGAATGATTTATTAAACAACCTGAAATTCAAATTTAATCCTGCATTTTATATTTTTATCTGGCAACTGTAACTTACAAAAAAATTTGTGTGATTCTTAGCCTGAGAGCATAGACACAAAGGTAGATTGGGTCTCTTGAAAATGTAATCCTGATGTTAATCATACATTAACTCCAGTGATCAAGAAGAGAGAGGTGTCTCAAGAAACTGATGCTGTGCCTGAGTATTTTTTTAAAATATAAGTTGAACAATGGAGAAAGAGTACAAAAACTAAGAATGAATTAAAGAAAAGTGAATTTGTAGAACCTGTGATGTGAATCCTTGAAGAAACACTGAGGATAGCGAAACAGTTTTTAAGCTACATTTAGCAGTGTATTTCTTGGGGCAATTACTAGGATGTTAAAAGAGAAAATAGATTTAATTAACTGCTAAATTCTCTTCCATCTTTTATGCTAAGGAGAATGGACTCTGGATTGAAAATGGCAGAATTAATTTGGTTAAATGGAATTGAAGTACATTATGGGTGGCAATATTAAAAGAGCGCCCAGGTGTTCAATGTTAAGTCTCATAAGCCAGAGCATTTTCAGGAATGCTTTTAGAAGCTGCGATTTGCTAGACATTCAGTTTGATGCTTTCACAATTCTTCTGTTTCTTATTAGGCTTCTGTGTTTATTTAAAACTTAATTAGGGAGGGAGGTTCAAATGGGATATACATACACCTATGGCTGATTCATGTGGATGTATGGCAGAAACCAACACAGTATTGTAAAACAATTATCCTTCAGTTAAAAATAAATAAACTTAATTAAAACCTTAGTTTTGATATATTTCCAGAATATGGAAAATGTTCAGAAAATAATGTAACACACATTGCCAAGCAGATTTAACAAGGAGTAATTTTTGCCTTGCTGCTACTGCTGCTGCTGCTAAGTCACTTCAGTTGTGTCTGACTCTGTGTGACCCCATAGACAGCAGCCCATCAGGCTCCCCCATCCCTGGGATTCTCCAGGCAAGAACACTGGAGTGGGTTGCCATTTCCTTCTCCAATGCATGAAAGTGAAAAGTGAAAGTGAAGTCACTCAGTCGTGTCCGACCCTCAGCGACCCCATGGACTCCAGCCTTCCCGGCTCCTCCATCCATGGGATTTTCCAGGCAAGAGTACTGGAGTGGGGTGCCATTGCCTTCTCCAAATTTTTTTTTTTTTTTAGTTGCTTCAATTCTTCTCTTGAAAAACGTTGCTAATTTTTTTTTCTCTTTTGTCACTTCTCTGCTGCCTCTCAATCCATTGCCTTGAAGCTGTTGTATAAAGTTCTCATGCATGTTTCGACATACTTCTGAGTGACAGGATATAAGCCAAGGCTTAATGAGGGGTATTGGTGGAAAGAAATGGTACTGATTACCTTGGTGAAGAGAACATTTAAAGTAAGATGACAGGTTTATATCTAGAAGTCACTTATGTGAACAGAGTACTCAACTTTGAAAACTCACTGACATTAGACAGTACAGATAATTTTTTTAAAGTACTTTTAAGATCAGAAATCAACATCTAGTACTTAGTGACCCAGATACTTTGTGATTTATACTTACATGGAGATTTTTATAAGCCACTGAAAAACATCGATGTTTAACCTATACAGATGTCATTTTTATTAAACAATCAATAACTACCATGATTTTCCTGGTATCTTTACTGTAAAAATGGTTAACTAGCAATCTTTAGAGGTTTCCTTTAGTAATTATGTTCTAAAAAAGGTTGGAGATGTCATTGTCAAAACTTATTTTTTTCTCTGAAATGTAGTATATATAATTGGTTGGTAAAAAAAAATGGCTTAGAAAGTTAGAATATAAGAAAGAAGGAGAAATATGGATCTGACCCTTTCAGACATCTTTCAGTTTAGGAAGCTGTGAGTAACAGAGTATGGAGTGAGAGTTCAGCTCAGAACAGGGCACACAGAAAATATTCTTATTAACTGTATTTGTCAGGGTGCATTTCTGGCTAATACAGAGTGAAAGAGAGTACCCTCTTTTAGTAATTAAGTCTTTAATTCAATAAGATTGAAACAAACAGTTCAGACTAGAATGTTAAGTAACGGTCCTGGCAATACATTGTTTCAGAAAGACTAAGTAAAGCACGCATTACATTAAATAACATGTAACTATGATAAAATTCTTATGTACTCTAATTTGTAATGCCCAATGAGTTAGTAATTTCCTTTTCTGTTTTTATATTTCTTGTTTACAACATAAATTCACCTCAGTCCTGTTGTTAATGCCTACTTTTTCTCTACTTCAGAGAGAGGGGTAGAGATTTCATCTGCTATTTCAAGGTAGTGGCAGCTTCTTTGACATAGTGTCGAGTTAGGGCTATTCAAGAATTTCCTCTACACAAAACAGTAAATAAAGATCAAAGCCATTATACTCTTTGATAAATTTTTTTTTAGGATTTGGAGTGTATAATCCTAGTTTATTTGCATGTAAAAACTATCAGATTTCTGAAAGATCACTGGAGCTCATATTTGGGAATGTGGTGGTGTTCCATATAACCGTGGTACAGAGGAACAAATGTGCAAGGTCAGGAAAATGCTTTCTCTAAACAGCTAAAGCTAACTCCAGAGCATCACTTGAGTTTTGGGTTTGGTGTATGAGGGTACCTTATGAGAGGTTTCAGTTAAATTAATCTTCTCAGGGCTCATTAGGGGACAGGAACAGAGTCCCTGAGTCGATCTTTCCAGAGGCCCATAGATTGGAGTGGAATGAGAATTTTGCCTTTTTCAGCTAATTTGGGCCGCAACCTTTTCTACTGGAACGAAAGGAAAATATGTATTGCCTTGTATGTAGTGAGTCTGCTCCACACATTTTCTGGAATACGTGTGCTGGTTTGTTCCTTGTGGGGTGTTTTTTCTGACTGTTCTTCTCATCTGTGCTGATATGTTATTCTTGCCATTTATCGTCCCAGGAATATTTAAAAGAAAAGCTTTTCTTATCCTTTGTTAAAAGTAAATATAACCTTGGAGGTCTTCTGTAGACTCTTAGGTTAATAGTTATGAGTCTGTCTAGGTTTTCTCCCCTATCTGTGGTTGGTAAACCTGGAGTTAATGTAAGTAAGTAGTTGGAGGGAAAAGTTAGAGAACAAGAATCTTGTATATATAAATTTTATTCTTAACAAGCCATTATAGATTTTGATTCATATAAAAGGTGTATATGTCGTTGTTGTTCGTTGTTCAGCCGCTAAGTTTTGTGCAACTCTTTGTGACCCCATGAACTGCAGGGCATTAGGCTTCCCTGTTCTTCACTATCTCCCAGAGTTTGCTCAGACTCATGTCCATTGAGTCAGTGATGCTATCCAACCATTTCATCCTCTGTTGCCCCCTTTTCTTCTTGTCCTTAATTTTTCCTAGCATCAGGGTCTTTTCCGGTGAGTTGACTCTTTGCATCAGGTGGCCAGAGTATTTGAGCTTCAGCATCAGTCCTTCCAATGAATATCCAGAGTTGATTTCCTGTAAGACTGACTTGTTTGGTCTCTTTGCTATCGAAGGGAATCTCAGGAGTCTTCTCCAACACCGCAGTTTAAAAACATCAACTCTTCGGTGCTTACCTTTCTTTATGGTCCAACTCTCTCACATCCATACCTGACTACTGGAAAAACTATAGCTTTGTCTATATGAACCTTTCTTGGCAAAGTAATGTCTCTGCTTTTTAATACACTAAGTTTGTCATAGGATTTCTTCCAAGGAGCAAGCATCTTTTAATTTTGTGGCTGCAGTCATCATCTGCAGTGATTTTGGAGTCCAGGAAAATAAAGTCTATCACTGTTTCCACTTTTCCCCCATCTATTTGACATGAAGTGATGGGACCAGATACCATGATCTTAGTTTTTTGAATGCTGAGTTTTAAGCCAGCTTTTTTGCTCTCCTCTTTCATGTTCATCAAGAGGCTCTTTAGTTCCTCTTCACTTTCTGCCATTAGAGTGGTATCATTTGCATATCTGAGGTTGTTCATATTTCTTCTGGCAGTCTTGATTCCAGCTTGTGCTTCTTCCAGCCCAGCGTTTCTCATGATGTACTCTGCATATAAGTTAAATAAGCAGGGTGACAATATACACCTGACGTACACCTTTCCCAATTTGGAACCAGTCTGTTATCCCATATCCAGTTCTAACTGTTGCTTATTGACCTGCATACAGATTTCTCGATGAGGCAGGTAACGTGATCTGGTATTCCCATCTCTTTAAGAATTTTCCACAGTTTGTTGTGATTCACATAGTCAAAGGCTTTAGCAGTATTCAATGAAGCACTTTTTTTTTTTTTTAATTCCTTTGCTTTTTCTGTGATCCAGTGGATGTTGGCAATTTGATCTCTGGTTCCTCTGCCTTTTCTAAATCCAGCTTGTACATCTGGAATTTCTCTGTTCACTTGCTGTTGAAGCCTTGCTTGAAGGATTTTGAGCATTACATTGCTAGCATGTGAAATGAGTGCAATTGTATGGTAGTTTGAACATTCTCTGGCATTTTCTTTCTTTGGGATTGGAATGAAAAGTGACCTTTTCTACTGCTGAGTTTTCCAAACTTGTTGGCATATTGAGTGCAGCACTAACAGCATCATCTTTTAGATTTTGATTCATGAAAAGAAATGTATATGTATGTATTTATTTATCTTTGCTGTGCTTTCTCAGTTCTCCATGTTCCAGGTGTGTTACCTAACTTGATTGGAAACTATTCAAGAGCCATTGCTTCTTGCTTAAGAATGAGTTAAGATCTAAAGTGAACTTGTTTGGTGAAGGTTATGAATAGTTACAAATTTCCCTTGAAAGTCCTTTAGGAAGACACCAGGTTGTCAAAACCTACTGTCTCTCAATATGTCATATACAGCCACACTTTTCCTCCAAACTTGGGACATATCGTAGTTTCTGAGGATGAACAAGATGAAAAAGTTGGCTTGTGTTTAATGGCCATGTATATTTTTTTAAAAAGGAAACTTGGTTTTAAACCTTGGAGTCCTGCAGTACAGCAGGATTCTCAGTTGGATAAGCATGTAATTATTGAAACAGACTTAAGGGAGCATCATATTCTTGTTGTTCACCCCCGTTCACTCAAGAGCATGTATTGAGTATGTGAAATAGTGGACAGAATCTCTAGCATTATTTTTTGTGTCTGTCTATACCTTGTATTTGGTTTCCTTTGTTTGATTCAAATAATTAATTAAATATACCTAAGATGTGACTTCACATTGACTTGTTGGTGGCATAAGGTACAAGGCAAGTAAGGAATACAAGTTCAGTACAAGTAACTAAAAGTTTTCTTTAGGATTTACCATGAAAAAAAAATCGCCCCCTTTTGAAATGGTATAGTAGAGGATTTGTATATATATATATATGTATATGTACTACCATCATGGCTCAGAGGGTAAAGTGTCTGCCTGCAGTGCAGGAGATCAGAGTTCAATCCCTGGGTGGGAAGATCCCCTGGAGAAGGAAATGGCAACCCACTCCAGTATTCTTGCCTGGAGAGTCCCATGGATGGAAGAGCCTGGTAGGCTACAGTCCATGGGATCGCAAAGAGTCGGACACGACTGAGCCACTTCACTTCACTTCATATATATATATATATATATATATATATATATATATATATATAATATCTATTAAGGCTTATTTTTCTGAATTCTAATTTTAACAGTGTTAATTATATCTATATCACAACTTGATTTTTTTTAACAGATGAATTAAAATTAAATATTTCAGCTTATTTTTTCTAAAAGGTATTGTATGTGGGCATATAATTCTGTTTTGGCTATTGAAATCTTAAATTCTAATTTTTGTTCCATTCACAGCCTCATCCATCTTTTCAGTGCTTTTATCCCTTACCTACATTATATCTCTTTTACTTTCTTTTTCCCCTCCTAATAATTACCTGGTATTCATGATCACCAACAAGCAATTGCTTGACTTTATACTTATTAGGAAATATAGTTTGTTTCTTCTTGAGTTTTTGTTATTTATTTGTAATTAAAAATACTGTAACTGTATTTTCCTAAAGTTGCTGTCAAGCAGTTGGACCCTTTTTAGAGTTGAGAAACATGGGTTTGGAATATGAAAAATAAATCTTATAATTTTTAATATGCTACTTCAGAATAATGTGTACTAGAATTCTAGCTTACAAATTATTGGTTAATATTGTTTCACAAAGGGAAATACGTTACTGTCAGATATTTTTCTTCCCTATTTGAATGTTAAAAAGGGCGGTTAACTTCTTCAAAACAGTTTCTGTTTATCTGTTTCTGTATATCTGTCAATATATCTGATTGACAGTCTACAGGCTTATTCAGATAACCATAGAGGAGTACTTCAGGGAATAGGAAAAAAAAAAAAGTGACTTCTAGGCTTTCTATCTTTTAGAAAGATAGATATATTTGTTTTGAGGGATATTTTTATTTACAAAATTTTGGTTGGAATAAAAATTACTGGGGTAGCAATTGCTTTGTAGGTCAGTTTATCTTGATAAGCCTTCGCTGTATCTTGTATCAGAAAGTTTAATAATAAACATTACGATGTCTGTCTTTAAGACCTCTTAGTTGAATGTCTTTTCCTTTTGTTTTGGACCTCAAATCCAGCACTCAATCATTTGCGCCATTTAGGCTCCACTGCCCTCCTATTGTCCCTGAGTTATCAAACCTTAACCCTATATAATGCCAACCTTTGTTCCTGTGCCAGATTGTTGCCATTCTAAATTTATGGTTTCCAATATGGGATGAGCATTCATTTGCCACCTGAAAAATCCTTTTATGATTTATTAGTCAGTTTCCTCTCATTGTTGATGGTAAGGTCAAACTTTTGCCTCTGTCTTCAAAAATTCCATCTCACTTTATTTTGGCTAGTTTTGGATCTCAAAGAAAATAGGAGTCATTTGGTGGAACTATCTTTTACCATATTTTTTTCTCTCCCTATTTACCTTCTGCTTCCCTTATAAACATATATGCACTTCTACTCACCCAGCCCGCCACACTCCTTCTATCCAAGTGGTATATCTAGACCCATGATTGTCTCTCTTGCTTTCTCAGGGACCCTACTGTCCTAAGCCATGTTCATAGTCTTTGCTTTGGTTACTCAACCTGTCTTTATTGGCTCTCATCTGATTTATAGAATTGTGCTGAACTCTCTCTTGTATTACTAAAAAGTATTAACCCTATGTTTTCACTATTTCTTGCTTTTTCTTCTCAACCACATTCCTTAAAAGAGTCGCTAGTACTCAATTTCTTCCTTTCCATTTATGTTTCACCTACTGAAATATGCTTTCTTCCACCATTTGTTTTGAAAATGTGTTTTCTAAAGTCATCTAAGACTTTAGTGGCTGAGTGCACTGGACTATGTAGCATAACATTTGAAACCTTTTCTTGTGATACCACTTTCTTTATATGACAGCTCTTTTTTGATCCTTTAGGACTCTGTCCTTGGCCCTCTACTGTCTACTCTCAAGAGGTTTTTAGGGATACATGGATGGATTTCATGGCTGTCGTGCATCCTCTGAAATGAATTACAAAATGTTTGTACGTGTGTATGTCTGTTTTCTTAGGGAGAGAGTCTGCAGGTTTATATAAATAATTTCACATAAAGTAGTATGTTCAACCATGCTTTTAACTACATTGAAGGGATAACACTAAATTCTGTCCTTCTAGCCCCAGACCTCTGATAGGAAACCCTAAACCGTATATCCCACTTGATGGCCCATGATCAAAACTTTCCAAAGCAGAACTAATCATCTTTCCTCTTCCAGTACGCCTTCTCTACATACACACTCAGCTATTCTGCCTTTCATGAGCTAGAAAGGTGGGGGTCCTGCCTCTTTCACCTTCATCCTCACATCCTGTCCATGAATTTCTTCTGTCTCCCAAATAAAAACATTTCTTAAATCCATCCTTTTCTGTCTTTTCTTGCTTCAATTGTATCCTCTGTTTTTCACCTAGTTTATTGAAATAAATTTCCAAATAGTTTGCTTGTCTCCAATTTGACCTCACCTTTAATCTGTTCACTACACTTAAATCTGAGTCATTTTTCTACAATATGTTACATTTTTTAGCAGGACAAAAAGTGCTTAAATTGAAACATGCTGTTGGGTCTCTGCTTACATCTTTAATTTCATGAGTCTCCAAATGAACTATTTTATAGGTTTTTTTAAGCAATAATCTGTTGGTTTAGTTTTCTTCTTTATATATTTACCTTGGAATAACCTTTTTTCCCCACTCAAGTCCTTTAAAATCTCAGTTTCCTTCCTTCTTACCTACTTTCGTTTCCACCTTCTTAGGTGTTTCTCCCTTGTCTTCCTACAGTTATATCTGCATAATTTTTGCAGCTGTTTTTCTTTCTTTTCAGCTGTTTATCTAGGGTAAGAGGCAGTCATACAAGAACTGTTTTTTCTTTTTCCCCCTTTTTAAATTTCTAGATCCTTGCAGGGTATCTAATACATTGTAGGTGATCTATAGATATTTGTTGATTAAATGAATAACCATAAGATTGAAAATTTATTTTTTCAATTTGAACTTTATGCATTTCAGATACCCTTAAATGTTTGGCGATCTTTTTACTGGTATAGGATACAGTGGGTTTTGAAGAATAGAGTTCTGTAAGGCTTATTTATACCCAGTGCTTAACACAGTTCCTGCTGGATAGGAGATCCTAAAATATTTGTGAATAAATGATTTACAGGTAACTATGAAGAAGTGAACTATTATATTTTACAGTGGTGGTCATTTAACTTGAGGAATAAAGTAGATAAAACCAAATAAAAAAAAATCAAGGAATGTGCTTTACTTCATTTTTTGAGACATATAATTCATACTGATTATGTTGATGATCCCTCGGGGAGCTTTAAAGTTTCCCGTTAGTGTAGAGTCTAACAGTGTGACCTCAGTACCGGGCCCTACTATTATTAGATCTCTTCTTAGAGTTTGGGTGTGAGCAGTTTGTTGTTTTGTTAGGATTTGTTGGATTGGTGAATTTGAATAAAAATCAATGAAGTCTTACTCCTTGCTTTTTATTTTTATTTTTAATTTTTTAAATTTTATTTTATTTTTAAACTTTACAATATTGTATTGGTTCTGCCATATATCGAAATGAATCCGCCACAGGCATACACGTGTTCCCCATCCTGAACCCTCCTCCCTCCTCCCTCCCCATACCATCCCTCTGGGTCGTCCCAGTGCACCATACTCCTTGCTTTTTAAAGAGAGGCACAGGACATTCAGATTACTGTGAGATATGTCAAAATAATAATGAGAGATGCCAAACTCTGTTAATTCTTAAGACCTTGCCTGAGGCAGAATATCCCATGTATCACATGTTTCTTGTTCTGATATTATATTTTGAAAGCACTAACATGTATGGTTAAAAAGTAGGTTCTGAGGCAGAATACTGTTCAGTTTAGTGTCAAGATCTTTCTTTAAAGACTTCTGACTTGTCAGTCATGAATAGAATTCTTATCTTTGAATAGAATTCTCTCAGTCTAGGTAGAGAATTTAAACTCCAGTGCCCTGAGGCATACATTTTATGCTTTACTACTCAATGGATGATATTAACTATGTTCCATCTGTAGGAGAATTGAGAAAAAGTCACTCAGTTCACTTTCAGGAAGACTTCTCTCACAGATCCTTGTTGAGAAAGACTGCTGGGAAACAGATTGTGCACCGAACTTAAGCCGCTGAGTTCTTAATACAGGTGGAAACTTCGTGGTTACTGTTGGTTTGAGACAGGACTGAGATGGTGACTTCAGAATAAAAGATAACACCTCTGAAACAGCAGTTCTCCAAGTGTGGTACTAGACTTGCTGCATCACTGGAGAACTTGCTGGGAAGATAAGATCCTGTGTCCCATCTCAATGCCATCTGGTCTGCTGAATAGAAGATTGGGGGTGAAAAGTAGGGAAGTGAAGCTCAGCAGTTTGAGAAGCCCTCTGGGTGATTGTGGTGCACACTGAAGTCTTACAACGTCAATGTCCACTGACTCTTGCTTTCATTTATTCTTCCAAATGCTCTAGGAAGTATGTTATGTTGTATTAGAAAAATCCCAGTGTGATACTTTGAATCATCTCATTTCCAGAAATGTTCTCCTAAACTCATTCCCAGTGGGTAGCTGAAATTTAAAGTCAGCCAGTGAGGGAGTTTATTTGCAAATTGGATCATTTTACTTTTCTGACTGAAATTCTTTATTGTGATGTGGAGAATCCAGCTGGTTTTTCCTCACCCGAATCATACCCTTTACTTACAGATTGGCAATGCAAACAACTATGTTTTTTAATCTTTTGTGTTTCTGATTTCTAATCTAATTGTATTTTATTCAGAAAATGTGAACTATATCTGGAGTCAGCAGATTAATTTGGTTACCCTGAGCCCAAGAATGATTTAAAGAAAAAAAAAAGAATATACAGCAGAGGCTCCCTGCCACACCTAAAATATTTGCTCTTTTTCTGCAAATTTTGTTGTCTGCCAGTCTATACTATACTTAACTTTTTGACATTTGTTGAGATTTACTAGAGATGGGAATACCAGACCACCTGACCTGCCTCTTGAGAAACCTATATGCAGGTCAGGAAGCAAGAGTTAGAACTGGACATGGAACAACAGACTGGTTCCAAATAGGAAAAGGAGTACGTCAAGGCTGTATATTGTCACCCTGCTTATTTAACTTATATGCAGAGTACATCATGAGAAAAGCTGGGCTGGAAGAAGCACAAGCTGGAATCAAGATTGCCAGAAGTATCAATAACCTCAGATATGCAGATGACACCACCCTTATGGCAGAAAGTGAAGAGGAACTAAAAAGCCCCTTGATGAAAGTGAAAGAGAAGAGTGAAAAAGTTGGCTTAAAGCTCAACATTCAGAAAACGAAGATCATGGCATCTGGTCCCATCATTTCATGGGAAATAGATGGGGAAACAGTGGAAACAGTGTCAGACTTTATTTTTTTGGGCTCCCAAATCACTACAGATGGTGACTCCAGCCATGAAATTAAAAGACGCTTACTCCTTAGAAGGAAAGTTATGACCAACCTAGATAGCATATTGAAAAGCAGAGATATTTATTTGCCAACAAAGGTCCGTCTAGTCAAGGCTGTGGTTTTTCCAGTGGTCATGTATGGATGTGAGAGTTGGACTGTGAAGAAAGCTGAGCACCGAAGAATTGATGCTTTTGAAGTGTGGTGTTGGAGAAGACTCTTGAGAGTCCCCTGGACTGCAAGGAGATCCAACCAGTCCATTCTAAAGGAGATCAGCCCTGGGTGTTCACTGGAAGGACAGATGCTAAAGCTGAAACACCAGTACTTTGGCCACCTCATGCGAAGAGTTGACTCATTGGAAAAGACTCTGATGCTGGGAGGGACTGAGGGCAGGAGGAGAAGGGGACGCCAGAGGATGAGATGGCTGGATGGCATCACCAACTCCATGGACATGAGTTTGGGTGAACTCCGGGAGGTGGTGATGGACAGGGAGGCCTGCATGCTGCGATTCATGGGGTTGCAAAGAGTCGGACACAGCTGAGCGACTGAACTGAACTGATACATAGGCCATTTAAAATTGTTACAAATGTACTTGAAAAGAATATATATTTTCATTTATTTTAGGTTGAATTCACTAATTTCAGTGCTCAACTTCCATTTTTTTTTGGTTGATGTTGATTTGACCTATCAATAATTGATCGATTATTGAACTTTCACTTTGATGTTGGACTTGTTACTTTTTTCTGGAAATCTGTTTTAATTTATTTTGAGGCGTGTTGAGGTTTAATTAATTTTTATTGGGGCATGCAAATTCAAAATTTTTATACCTTAGTGAGCTATAACTTCTAATATTATGTAGAGAGGTTTTTTTTTTTCCTCCTATCCTTAATAATACCTTTTGTTTTAAAGTCTCTTTTATCTGATCTGATGCTGTTGATACAGCCACTAGCTACTTTTGGTTATCATTTACAGGAGGATCTTATTCCATCTTTTAACTTTCAACCTTTCTCTGTCCTATTTTAGGTATAGCTCTAGTGTTTACTTGATTGCTGTTTAGTAATTCAGGCTGTCAATCTTTTGGTGTTAAGATGAATTTGTTTACATTTATTGTGAGTATTGATATATTTGGGCTTCTTTCTCTTTGATCTACTTAATTTATACTTGGTCTAGTTGTAACAGCATACTGCGTTATTCAGATATCTCTCTCTTGCAGAGCACCAATTTTGTTTTCACTGTATCTAATCTATTATTTAACTCATTATTGATTGTTTTTTTATTTAAGTATGTAGTTTTATTTCTAAAAGTTATATTTTCCAATTTTCCTAGTCATTTTACTGTTCTTCATTTTTTAAAAATTCTCTTATTTTGTTAAACATTTTATACAATTTTTTTATATGTAGTTAATATAGGAACTGGAGATTTTACTGAGAATCAAATTTTATAATAACTTCAAAGGTGTATGCAATCAAGAAGAGCAGAAACAGGGAGTGGTCTGAGGCATCCTATATGGTCTCCTAGTTGCTATTCCAGTCCCATTAATGGACAGATACTCTTTGACTCAGAATAATTAGTGAGGTCTCTTAATTGAGGTGTGTAGGTCTTTTCACACGTTGAGAAGTGCTTGGGTTACAAAACATCTCTATTTTTAGACTCTGGAGTGGGAATCCTAATAAACTCTGCCCTATTGACATTTGGGGCTAGATAATTCTTTATTGTGAAGAGGCTGTCCTGTGCCTTATAGTGTGTTTAGCAGCATCAATAGGCCCTACCCACCAGAAGACAGTTGCACCCACCCAACTCCCCAGTGACCCAAAGTGTCACCAGATATTGCCAAATGTCCCAAGTGGGGCAAAATTATTTCTGTTTGACAACTTTCATAGCTTGGGCTTCCCTGGTAGCACTAGTGGTAAAGAACCCACCTGCCAATGCAGGAAACACAAGATGCAGGTTCCGGGGAACCTGAACAGATCCCATGGACAGAGGGGCCATGGGGTTGCAAAGAGTCGGACACAACTGAGCACACACGCACATAGCTTATGTGACATTCTCCAGGGAGCCATGCCTTATAAATATATATATTGTAGTTGTATTACAATAAGCAAGCTTAAACCAAGATAGCCCTCTAAGAGTATTCCAAGGTTGAGGACCCTCTTCATAATAAATAGTCTATCTGCCAGAAGACGAGTTGTTCAGTTGTTAGCATATAAACAAGGAGATTAGATCAAATCATCTGACTTTTCTTTGCCTGGGAGTTCTCCCCTTCCTCAGCTGCTCTGATTGTTTTCTGGTTCTTTAGTCTTCCCATTACCATGATTTCTTTTTCTCAGTTTTTCATACTTCTATTATTAACCACACAATTATTGTTGTTTAGTTGCTAAGTTGTGTCCAACTCTTTGCAACCCCATGGACTGTAGCCCACCAGGCCCCTCTGTCCATGGGGTTTCCCAGGCAAGAATATTGGAGTGAGTTGCCATTTCCTTCTCCAGGGGACCTTCCCAACCCAGGGATTGAACCCACATCTGCATTGGCAGATTCTTTACAACTGAGCCACCAGGGAGGCCCAACCAAGACATTATTGACTGCCAAACATATTGCTTTTCTGTTGTGTTTGCTAGCAGAGATGAGTGAAATGAAGGTCTTTTTTTTTTCTTTTTTTGTCATGAAGCTTACTCTTTGTTGGGTGAGACAATATAAAATAAGTAAATAAGAGACTATCAAATATTAATTAGTGCCTGTAAAGAGGAGTTTTGTATTATGATAGACAGTAGGTGGGTAGCTGCCCTGTCTGTGATTGAGTGGTCTTTTAAGCCAAGAACTTTGTTTAACGAGGCAATTGTATGAACGTCAGAAGAGCACTCCAGGTAATACAAATGCATGTAACTGGAAAAAGCCAGTGAGACAAAAAATAAGAGATTATGTGAGATGAAATCAATGAGCATAAAATGAAATTGGAGAAAAGATGGGCAAATGCTTTTCTCTCTGTCATTGTTCCTGGTTGTCGTACTTGGAAATCTATACAATTCATTTGAAGGAATGTTATAGTAGTACCCACAAGCAAGTGTTGTTGGTGTTTTTTTTGTCTGTTTTTTTTTTTTCCCACCTATAAGACAATGTGTTATAAAAGAACTACATGGGTAGAAAATGTGTCAAGAGAACTTTTCAGCATTGGTAGCAATTGCTTTTTAAGTGTTTTCTTTATTTTAAATACAGGCTAATTTGTTGAATGTGATTATCTCTCCCACCTCCTCTCTACAGTTAAATATCATCTTGTTTTGTTTCAGTTTCAAGTTTCTCATTGTATGGATCACTGATTGAATAATAGATGGCTTTACCTCGACTCACAGGAGCCTTGCGCTCCTTTTCAAATGTCACCAAGCAAGATAATTATAATGAAGAAGTGGCTGACTTACAGGTACATTGTTTTAGATAAAATGATTATAAATATAAAATATGGGCAAATATTTGACAGTCCTTTTCTCAATTCTGTGTGCATTTTAAAAAATGGTAAATTTTACCTTCAGTTCCGTTCAGTCACTCAGTCCTTCTCCTCCCGCCTTCAGTCTTTCCCAGCATCAGGGTCTTTTCAAATAAGTCAGTTCTTCGCATCAGGTAGCCAAAGTATTAGAGTTTCAGCTTTAGCATCATTCCTTCCAATGAATATTCAGGACTGATTTCCTTTAGGATGGACTGGTTGGATCTCCTTGCAGTCCAAGGGACTCTCAAGAGTCTTCTCCAACACCACAGTTCAAAAGCATCAATTCTTTGGCACTCAGCTTTCTTTATTGTCCAACTCTCACATCCATACATGACTGTCGGGAAAACCATAGCTTTGACTATATGCACCTTTGTTGGTAAAGTAATATCTTTGCTTTTTAATATGCTGTCTAGGTTTGTCATAGCTTTTCTTCCAAGGAGCAAATGTCTTTTAATTTCATGGCTGCAGTCACCATTTGCAGTGATTTTGGAGCCCAAGAAAACAATTGGTAACATCCAGTTGGTAAAAGCATGATTTTTTTCTTGGGTCCAAAATCATCAGTACAACCAAGGGGAAAATTAGAGTTGGACATGACTTAGCAGCTAAATGACAGGAATAACATCTGATTCACTGCTTTTCATTTGGTTAGAGGATGTCACAAAGTTTAATCCAGGGATCAAGTTCAGTGATATGAAATAAAATATTTACAGCTTTCTGTGTCAGTTCTTGAGACTGGAAAGATTTATAGTCTCATGGAAAGACTATGTACAGATAAGAATCTCCTGGATTCCTAACCTGTTGTAGGATCAACCTTAGGAAAGCAATACTGATTTGAATATATTGAACCCATCATTTGTTGCTGTCGTTCGGTCCCTAAGTCATGTCTGACTGTGATCCCCGTGGACTGCAGCACACAGGCTCCCCCTATCCTTCACCATCTCCCGGAGTTTGCTCATATTCATGTCAGTTGGGGCAGTGATGCTTTCTAACTGTCTTATCCTTTGCCACCTCCTTCTCCTTTTGCCTTCCCATCATAGGAGTCTTATTTTCTTTAAATGCCTTTCATCAAAAAGCATGACATAAAGCTCTTATATACGGTATGGTCTAAGCTATGTAAAAAACAAGCAGGAAAATGAAAAGAGGTTTGTGGTATGTTACCAATTGTTATCTGGGTGTTGGACTTTTTGCAGTTTACTTTGCCATATGAAAATTATTTCATAATGAGTATTCATTGTGATTAAACTATAGAAAAAGAAGCTTTTAAAAACATATCTTTGAATAAATGAGGTCCTTTTAAATCACATTTAAATAAAGCTCCTTCTGGGAGCTATAAATTTGGATGTGAGTAGATACAATTTTGCATTCTTGTAGAAGGTGCCAAGTTGTATGATTAATGAAAAATATATGTGATAAATGATAGATTCGAGAAAACTTTTAACCAGTATGTTTCTGTATTATGCTGTCTGTTTCAGATGAAGCGGTCTAAACTTCATGAACAAATTGTAGGCTTGGACCTGACATGGATGAAGATTGTAAAATTTTTGAATGAAAAACTGGAGAAGAGTGAAATGCAAAGAGTAAATGAAGACTTAAAAGCTATATTACAGGCTGCAAAACAAATAGGTATAGTCTTGTTTTTGTTTTTTTTAAACCACTAAAGTTCAAAAAATAGATTCTTTTTAAACTGTATACTAAAATTCCCAGGAAAGTATTTATAATTATAAGATAGTCTTATCTATCAAAGAGCTTAGGATTCAGGGATGCAGAAGTAAGCTAATTAGTATAGTAAAATTAAATTTGAACGATCTTTAGGAATCTATTTAGAGTTTTAAACCACTGTCTTTACTGAAATAAGGATAGGGTAAATTAAAATTGTCATACAGCTGGAAGGAAACTTAAAAGCCATGTAGTTTTTACTCAAGCTACTTTCCCAAGATTGAAGAGAGCAAAACAAAACAAATGACTCTTTGGTAAAGCATCTGAATTTATTCATTGGAATTCGTTGCTTCATTCCAGACTCTGATAACTAAAAAGCATACTTTAACACTGCTGCTGCTGCTGCTAAGTCACTTCAGTCATGTCCGACTCTGTGTGACCCCACAGACGGCAGCCCACCAGGTTCCCCCGTCCCTGGGATTCTCCAGGCAAGAACACTGGAGTGGGTTGACATTTCCTTCTCCAATGCATGAAAGTGAAAAGTGAAAGTGAAGTCGCTCAGTCGTGTCCGACCCTCATTGACCGCATGGACTGCAGCCTTCCAGGCTCCTCCATCCATGGGATTTTCCAGGCAGAAGTACTGGAGTGGGATGCCATTGCCTTCTAGTATACTTCTAACTTCAAATTCAGGTTTTTACGTACAAAAGCTTGAGACTGATAACTGTGGCTCTGTGTGATCTGGCCTTCATCTTTCTATCTGATCAGAAGTCATCCTTGCTTTTCCTAACTGTGCTTCGCAGACATGCAGCCTTTCTCACTTCCTCAAACCCACCAGTTTGGTGCCTGTTTGGGGTTCTTTCTACATGCTCTTCCCTGTGCTGAGAATGTTCTTCTGTCCTAGTCTTAGAGTGGGTAGATCCTTTCTTGTTTCTTTTGAAGTTATTGCCTTAATGAGACTCTCATTGGTCATCTAATCTCAAATGATTACCCATTCTTTATCTTGTAACCCTTGGTAACATTTTCTCCACAACATTTATTATTATCTGATATTTTGCTTATTTATTGCCTTTGTTTTTCTCAGAACAGGATCTTATTCCTCTTGTTCAACACACACCATCCCTGGTGCTCAAAATAGTGCTTGGTATATTTTAGAGTCTTAATGACAGTTCACTTGACAAATAAATGAAAATTTTTTTCAGGTGATTTCTCGGTAGAAGGAAAATTTAGAGTCTTACTTCACCATATGCTGGTTGACAGTTTTCTTCCTTTCAGCAATTTTGGAAGGTGTTTCTATTTTATCTCATATACAAGAATAATTTTCATTTATGATCATCAAATCTTTGAATTTATTATTCTGATATTTTGACTTTGCTGTATCATTCAATTATCATTGATTTGCAATATAGTATGATGTTAAATTTAATGACCTCATAGTTTTATGTTGTGAAAATATAAAATGAATGTCATATATGTTTTTGCAGTGAGATAATGTTTTGAAATTCAAGGATTTTGGTAAGACTTGAGTTTGCTTATTAAGCCTGGGAAAAATAGAGCACACTGATGTGATTTGTGATAGCATTTGACATACAGTCATACTTTATATTTTAAGAATATTGTGGCAGTTGGGTTCATTGGAAAATAATGGTGAAAATGCAAAGTCTCCAATCTAACTAAATTACCTTGAATAGGATCTTAACCCTTCTGGGCTTCACTGTCTTCATGTGTAAGGTGTTAGAATGATTTTGGGTTGGGGTGTCTGACTCAGATAGTTTTCAAAAACTATAATGTCATTCCTCTTCTTTAATTTATAAAAATACCTCAGAATACCTAGCAAAGGCAGTATAAAATAGTAAGCTTATTCAGCACCATGACTGAATTAATTCTTTATTAAATGATGTGGAAGTTAAGATTTTAAAAAAGTAAGTTTTCCTTCACTACTTTCTGCAAATATCCCTGACAAGTCAAAAATTATTGTTTTAAAAGCCATTTAAAATATAACTTTAAATGTATTTAATATTATCTATTAAATATAATCCTAGGAGTTTTGCCTGTTAGCAAAACATCTGATTCAAACTCAGGGACTAATCTATTGACTGATGTATTTAAATAATTGAATATTTTGAGATGTAATATCTCAAAAGTTTAATACTTCTGTGACAGATGAAATCTTGGGGTCGGATTTAGGCAGGTGCTCTTTTTAATGGTATGTTTAAGTTAAATAACTATTAGCTTTTTAGTGAAATTAGTAGTTGACTGGTAGTCATCTAGTCTGAATGAAAAATACTGGTGATACTGGAAATTTTATTAAAGCTAGCAGCATTAAGAGGATTAGTCTTATGGAAAAAAACATCTGTGTGTTTTCTCTTATATCATTCTTTTAACACAGGTAATTTTTGTGTAATTGTGTTAAAAAGGTGGAACAAGAGAATAAAGAAAAAGAAAATTACTTGTATTTCAGTTGAGCATATTGGTATGAGGTACTTAAGACCATGTATATTGATGAGTCAGAGTTCTGGGTATTTCAGCTCGAGGAGACATCAGGGAACATCTTGTCCAGTGCCATCATTTTGTGTGTGAAGAACCAGGGTCCAAAGTTCAGTGAATCCTGTAGTTGAGTTGTGGTACTTCTAGGCTTGGACCCCAAAGTTTGAAATGGAAACATGATGGAATTCTAGATTCTTTCCTTGTGGTCAGAGGTCAGGTTCTGTTAAGTCTACAGCTGTTCTCAAATTGACTCCCTCTACATATTCGCTATTGCCCTAGTTCAGGCTTTTACCATGTCGTGTCTGAACCACTGCAGTAGCCTGTTGTCTCAAACTTCCTTTCTTATTCAACTTCTTCACTGTCACTAGACTGATCTTTATAAAAAGTAAAGCTCATTTTAGCCCCAGTTTAGTGGCTCAGCTGGTATCTGCCTGCAATGTGGGAGACCCAGGTCAGGAAGATCCCCTGGAGAAGAAAATGGCAACCCACTCCAATACTCTTGCCTGGAAAATTCCATGGACAGAGGAGCCTAGTAGGCTACAGTCCATTGGGGTCACAAAGAATTGGACATGACTGAGCGACTTCACTTTCTTTCTTTATTAATTTTTTAAACTAGATTCCTTAGAATGGGAAAAGAAAAGCTCCTTTATGAATTGGAATAATTTATCTTCTTCCCATTCTGTCACATGTAACCTTTATTCCTAACATATGTAATATTTACTATAATACTTTACTGGGAAGTACTCACTGTTTTTTCTCTTTGTAATTATGTGTTAGAATAACTTCCCCCGTTGTGTTCATCTGGTAAAATGCTTCTCATCTCTGAAGAAATGGCTTAGGCTTCATCCATGTCTTCTTCTAATGTTGTTATTCCTTATTAATGTTAGCAGACGGTGTTCTATTCGAATGGCATCTCTTCCATACCTTTTTAAGAGTACTTTCTCATTGTTTGGTATTTACCTCAGTCCCTTCACTGGTGGACTGTGAATGCCTTAACGATACAGGAATTCCAGGAATCACAGTGTCTTTGTACTCCAGTGCCTAATGTGGTATGAGGCATATAGTAGATGCTCAATAAGGAAATGAAGTATTGAGAATCCAACTAAAAGTTGACTGTGGTCTTTACTACCTGTGATACTGATAGTGTCTTTCAAGTAACAGCTTTTAAAGAAGTTTTGTAATTTTAAAGTACTTTCTTACCTCTCAGATTTACATTTGATATATTCCCGTGTCTTTTTTGCAACTTTATTCTCCCTTCAAGAATGTTTTAATAACAAAACTTAGCTTGAGGAAGAAAATACTATAAATTATTTTAAAATAGTGTTTTTGGCCCTTAATATTAATTTATTTAATTACTCATTGTAGACATAGATGTGTCATTAGAAAATTAATTTATCAGGGTCAGTATAAAAATCAGTTTTATTTCTCTTTACAAGAAGCAAATTTGTAAAAACGCCATTTACAAAAGTACTGAAAATTATCAGATACCTGGAAGTAAATTTAACAAACGATGAACAGGACTTCTTCACGAAAAACTAAAGTATTATTGAGAGAAATTAAAGATAGCCTAAATCAATAGGGGGATATACAAAAGATGGAAACATGACAATAAAGCTATCATTTTTATCCAAATTGATCTGCAGATTCAGTGTGACCTAATCAAGGTCTAAGCAGGTTTGTGTTTGTGAGTTGTGTGTACATGGAAATTGTCAAGGTAATCTGAAAGTTATATGGAAAATTAATGGTGAAGAGCAGCCAAGTCAACCTTGAAAAACAAAGAGGGAGAGCTTACTTTTTGGATATAATAATATTGATTTATTATAAAGATCAGTAATTTAGACAGTGAGGTATTGATCCAAGGATAGACAAACAGACCAGATGGAAGAGGGTCCAGAAACTAGCCCGTGGATATTAGAATACTTGATTTATCATGAAGGACTTCAAGTGTGAGCCATGAGTGATTGTTCAGTATGTGGTGTTGGGTCAACTAGATGTACATATGACAAAAAAATGTACCAATACAAATAATTGAAAGCAACTTATAAAATGAAACTGAAGCTCAGCACAATAAATCTAAAAGATAATATAGAAGAATATCATGATCTTTGGATATAGAATAATTTTTTAAACAAAAAACAGCTTTCATAAAGGGAATGATTGGTAAATTGGACTACATTAAAATTAATGCATTTTATTCTTTCCGTGTAAAAAGGCAGGTTATAGAGTGGGAGAATATATCTTCAACATATGACCAAAAAGATATCTTGTGTCTACAATAAGCCCTATAAATCAATAAGAAAAGGACAGATAATAGTGTGTAAATAAAAATGAGCAAGAGTCTTGAACATTTTGCAGAAGATAATGGAATAGTTAATAAATATGAAAAGATTCCCAACCTTGATAGTAATCAGGGAGATGCCATTACATACCCATCAGAATGGTTAAAATGAAAAAGACTGACATACCGATTGTTGGTGAGGCTCAAGAATATGAAACTAGAATTTTCATCCACCTCTATTAGAGTTTACATTGGTATGACTGCTTTGAATAACTGTTTGATAGGCTCCTCTGTGGTTGGACAAGTGAAATTTAAATCTTGATACAAAGTAATAGGTACATAAGTATCCAGTATAAGTGCCTGTACATGCAGAGACATGTGTGTTCATGGCTACATTATTTGTAAAAACCTTATGATGGAAACAGCCTAATTCACTGTTAAGTAGTGGCATGGATAAATCATGATATATAGATTACCTTATAACAATAATAAACCACAGCTACATGTAACTTTGTAAACGCATCTTATGAATGTAATGTTGACTTAAAGAAGCCGAACAGAAGAACAGATCATATGATTCTGTTTATATGAAATTGAAAACTAGACATTGCTAATGTCAGGTTTCAGAAGTCAGGATAGTAATGACTGGGAATTAATATGGGAGAAGTTTCTAGGGAGCTCATAATGTTCTGTTTCTGGAAGTACTTACCCAAGTTATATAGGTGTGTTCATTTTGTGATAATTCTTTGAGTTGTGTTTGTATTGTATATATCTTGTTATATTCAAAAACATAAAAATTGTGCTTTTCATATTATCAGTTTTCATGAAATGTTTCAGACTGATAAAATTAAAAATGTATATAGCAAATACCTGTGTATTCACCATTTAGCTTAACACTTGACTATCTTTCCTTCCAGTTTTCTCTTTTAAAAAAATAAAATCTTACTGACATCTTCAGAACTGTTTATGTACCTTGCTCAGTCTCTGGTAACTGATATAAATAGAATTAAAAATTGGTATTTATCACTCTCATGCCTATTTTTGTTTTTATGACATTTATATATTCATAAATATGTTTTAAGAATGTATTCAACTCAAATATGAAAACCTACTAAAGTGATAGGGAGCAAGTAAGTTTATTTGTTTTCCTCTGACACCCTCCCTCTGCAGAATTCAGCTTGGTTATGTTGGGGTTAAGGCTGCTAATGGTTTGTCCTTTTCTTTGTACTTGTTGGCTTTTGTTCACCATGTCTGCTCTACTTCTGGCTGTCATATCTTAGCATTAGTCTCTGTTAATTTTTTGAGAGTAGATTATTTTGCTAGGTTTTCTGATAATTAAATCATCTCTGCATTCCTGAAATAAACTCTACTTGCTTATAGTTTATTTTAAGAAATATGGATGGTTCTAGTAAGTTAGTATTTTGTTTAGGATATTGCAACTGTATTTTTGTACCATCTTTTTGTTTTGTTTTCAGTTTTCATATTTTCTTTTAGCCTAGATAATTTCAAGTTATCAGTTAATATATGTGGTACAAATTCAGTTCTGTCATTTATTAGTGGGTGGCTAATTTGTGTTTGTGTGTGTTGTGCTTAGTTGTTCTGTCGTGTTCTTCTCTTTGTGACCTCGTGGACTATAGCCTGCCAGGCTCCTCCATTCGTGGGATTTTCCAGGCGAAAACACTGGAGTGAGTTGCCATTTCTTCTTGCAGGGGATCTTCCTGACCCAGGGATCAAACCTGCATCTCTGTCTCCTGCACTGGCAGGCACATTCTTTATCCACTGAGCCATAGAGAGCTAATTAATATCCCTGAATCTGTTTCCTCTTATATAATGTGATGATAGTTGTAATTCTTATGTGTAGTTGTTGTTATGTGAAGAAGTACTACAAAGTGCCTAAAGTAAAGCCTGGCAAATGATTGTCAGTGAATACTTTTATTATAACCTAGATGTACCAGTAGCCATTGGTAAACAAATAGTGCTCTGAGTGGTTAAAATGTTAAATGATGTGCCAAAAGGTCAGGAACTTCCTAGGGTAAATCGGGAAGGAATTCTTAGAGAGGGAAACTTGGGACAGAGTTAGATTGTGTTTTGAATGCTAAGGGACAGAGGTGTGTTATATTTATGTTTCTTTCACAAGAGAAATTGCAACATGAAAAAGCTAAATAACTTGTTGAAAATCATAGATGACTTTTTACAAATGTATAAACAGGCAGTCCAGATTACTTGGCGATATGGCAAAACAGCTGAAAGTTAAATGGCTGTTGTAGCAATGGCAGGAGTTGGAAATAGGATCAACTCTTCACAATTTGCTTTAGCTTATCAGTATATTCTTCATTTACAAATTATTACGACTCCCTTAAGTATAAGGCAATTTATACTGCCCTCTGTAAGAGGTATTTTTAAAAGTTTCCAGTTAATTTTCTGTATTGTATTACCAGGTATAATATTACTAGGTGCCTGATAAATGGATGTAGCACTCAAGTGTATATTTAAAACATTTTTCCCCCTTAGAATTAAAAAAAAAAAAAAAGGTCAGTTAATTATCAGTGAGCTATAACATTTGTTCAAGGATAGAGTTTTCTATTTCCTTCAGTTCAGTCGCTCAGTCATGTCCGACTCTTTGCTACCCCATGAACCACAGCATGCCAGGCCTCCCTGTCCATCACCAACTCCCGGAGTTCACTCAGACTCACGTCCATCGAGTCAGTGATGCCATCCAGCCATCTCATCCTCTGGCGTCCCCTTCTCCTCCTGCCCCCAATCCCTCCCAGCATCAGAGTCTTTTCCAATGAGTCAACTCTTTGCATGAGGTGGCCTAAGTACTGGAGTTTCAGCTTCAGCATCAGTCCTTCCCATGAACACCCAGGACTGATCTCCTTTAGAATGGACTAGTTGGATCTCCTTGCAGTCCAAGGGACTCTCAAGAGTCTTCTCCAACACCACAGTTCAAAAGCATCAATTCTTCGGCACTCAGCTTTCTTCACAGTCCAACTCTCACATCCATACATGACCACTGGAAAAACCATAGCCTTGACTAGACGGACCTTTGTTGGCAAAGTAATATCTCTGCTTTTCAAGATACTATCTATGTTGGTTATAACTTTCCTTCCAAGGAATAAGTGTCTTTTAATGTCATTAAAAGGCTGCAGTCACAATCTGCAGTGATTTTGCTATGCTAAGTCACTTCAGTCGTGTCTGACTCTGTGCGACCCCATAGATGGCAGCCCACCAGGCTCCCCCCGTCCCTGGGATTCTCCAGGCAAGAACACTGGAGTGGGTTGCCATTTCCTTCTCCAGTGCATGAAAGTGAAAATTGAAAGGGAAGTCGCTCAGTCGTGTCCGACTCTTAGCGACCCCATGGATTGCAGCCTAACAGGCTCTGGAGCCCCCCCCCAAAATAAAGTCTTGACACTGTTTCCCCAACTATTTCCCATCAAGTGATGGGACCAGATGCCATGATCTTAGTTTTCTGAATGTTGCTTGCTGCTGCTGCTGCTGTGTCACTTCAGTCGTGTCCGACTCTGTGCGACCCCATAGACAGCAGCCCACCAGGCTCTCCTGTCCCTGGGAGTCTCCAGGCAAGAACACTGGAGTGGGTTGCCATTTCCTTCTCCAGTGCATGAAAGTGAAAAGTGAAAGTGAAGTTGCTCAGAATGTTGCTTAGTGATGTTCAAAATATGGTTTTATTATAAAAAAGCTTTTATATAACATCAAAACTTTTATGTTAGCCATTTGGTTACTTGAGAAGTCAGGTTGTAATTTGATGCAGAATTTTTAGTAGAAATGATAATATAGAGACTGGATGCTGACTTAAAAGTCTGCCATGTAAGATGAGTATTCACATTTTGTAATGAATATATGTAAAATTAAATAGTTGACTTTAAATCATGGGGACATGTTTTGGTCTATTTTTAATCTCTTGTGTTAGTTACTACTCCCTTTTTTTGTACCAAATATGTTTCTCTATTCATTTTCTTTCATTTAATTATTTGCTCACCCTGAAGGCAGTTATTTCTATATCAGTCTAGAAATAATATTTAAGCACTTCATTCAAATTAACACATTGAACATTTCTTGAATACTTTACCCACTTAACGCAAGATTTTGATGAGGTACTTTCATGCACAGAGTTACAATTTCTCTAAAATAATGAAACTCATTATTATTACATTACTTTGGCAATTTAAAATTTGCATCACGTAAATTGTTCAGTTTATTCCCCCAAAATCCATTTGGGTAGTTGTTTACCTCTATTGCATCATAAATTTGTTAAGTTGAATCACTTGTGTTTTTTATATGTAATGTTCTCGGAAAGTTGCTGATACAAGTATTTTCCATATTTATAAAGTAAATTTAATCATAATTATCAGTTAGCTAATCTCTATTCAAATATAAAATGTTTATAGCCTCTTTCCTACCTTGCTGATATTTTTAACAAGTGAAATGAGCTTAAGTTAACTCTGTGATGCAGGGTTGTAATGTTTTGGTATTTACAGTTTATCAAGTGTCAAGGGTAAAATGGACATTTAAAGTTTGGCCATAACGTGAAACAAAAAATTTGTAAAATATTTTCTCCCATACATTAAAGATTTAACTGGTCAGGGAACTCATTTGTTGACAATTTCTATATTGAATATTTAGCAACGATGTAAACAGTTGATAGATATTTTTTATTCATTTTCAGTTAAAATTTCCTACTCATCCTTTTTAATTATTTAGGTAGGCAGTTTAAAAAGCTGTAAGTTTCAACCTTTTAACTCTTAATAGTTTGCACTAAAAGATCGCTGGGGGGGTGGGGGGAAGGCCTTTACTAGCAAGTTGGGGTGGCACCCTTGTTGCTGCCCTCCTTGGGCACACAGTTCTCTGCTCCAATCCTGAGCTGCCTTCTTATCGGGGGTTCTCTGACAGCCAGTCCCCCTGTGGGTGATACGTCATCACATGCGGACCGGGCGCAGTGACGCACGTCTCTGCCCCAGGCTGGAAGACACGCATGTGCAGTCACCTGAACACGGCTTAATCCACGTCTTCATTATGCGTTAGTGCTGTGGAGAAGTTCCTTAGTTTCAAAATGTGATCGTCAGTTTCTTGGAGAGCCAGTAGTTCTAAGAATGCTGTTTTCAAATACTTCTCAAAAATTGCAGCTCTCAGACTCTCGAGTAGCACGGTGCAGAGTTTCAATTTTGAGAAACCCCTTTGTACTCTTGCCTGGAAAATCCCATGGATGGAGGAGCCTGGAAGGCTGCAGTCCATGGGGTCGCTGAGGGTCGGACACGACTGAGTGACTTCGCTTTCACTTTTCACTTTCATGCATTGGAGAAGGAAATGGCAACCCACTCCAGTGTTCTTGCCTGGAGAATCCCAGGGACCGGGAAGCCTGGTGGGCTGCCGTCTATGGGGTCGCACAGAGTCGGACATGAAGTGACTTAGCATTTGTGCGTAGAACCGTGTTCATTCTTCGCAATCTGCCTTAGAGATGCGGTAAAGTAGGGCTTTCCTGGTAACTCAGACGGTAAAGAATCCGCCTGCAACACGGGAGACCTGGGTTCGATCCCTGAGTTGGCAAGATCCCCTGGAGAAGGGCATGGAAACCCACTCCAGTATTCTTGCCTGGAGAACCCCCATGGACAAAAGAGCCTGGCGGGCTACAGTCCATAGTGTTGCAAAGCGCAACACACAGCAGGTTATCCAGAAGAATTAGTAATTAGGCAAAGCTATTATTAATAATATGTGTGAAGCACCATTATGAACTAAGTTTAAAAGTATCTGTATGTTACTTAAATTTTTTTATAGATGTACAAAAGGGCTCAAATTAAAAATTTGAAACCTTGAGAAAATTGTTTTTAGATCTTTGTAGATGTTCCTAATGAATCTTCAATTTATTTTTTCTTCAAAAGTGAGCTGATAACCTTTTTTTCCCCCTCACTTAAAATATATTGTGGAGATTATTTTATAGCAAGATACATGGATCACTGCATTATGTTTGGGTTTTTCAGATCACGCTGGTGGTAAAGAAACCGCCTGCCAATACAGGAGATAATGAGACTGGAGAGACAAGGCTGCTAGGCTCTCGATCCCCTGGAGGAGGGCACGGCAACACACTCCCATATTCTTGCCTGGAAAATCCCATAGACAGACAAGCCTGGCAGCTACTCCATGTCGCAAAGAGTCAGATGCGGCACACGTTATGTTTAATGTATATAATATATGGCTGTAATGTGATTTAACCAATGACCTAATAATAGGCATTTAAGACGTGAGTCTGAGTGAACTCCGGGAGTTGGTGATGGACAGGGAGGCCTGGCCTGCTGCAGTTCATGGGGTCGCAAAGAGTCGGACATGACTGAGTGAACTGAACTGAACTAAAGTTAATTCCACTTTTGGTAATAAATAATAAATAAATCATTTATTTCCTAGGGTGGTGATTATTTGTTTATTAAATGAGAATAAGCATCTGCCTGCAATGTGGGAGACCTGAATTTGATCCCTGGGTTGGGAAGATCCCCTGCAGAAGGAAATGGCAACCCACTCCAGTATTCTTGCCTGGAAAATCCCATGGACAGAGGAGCCTGGTGGGCTACAGTTCATGGGGTAGCAAAGAGTCTGACACGACTGAGTGACTTCAAATGAGAATTAGAGATAAATCTGGACTTCCCTAGTAAGCTCAGTGGTAAAGAATCTGACTGCCAATGCAGGCAACAGGGAAATGGCAGTCCACTCCAATATTCTTGCCTAGAAAATCCCATGGACAGAGGAGCCTGGCTGGCTACAGTTCATGGGGTCACAAAAGTGACAAAAAAAAAAAAAAACAAACAAACAAATAACTAAGAGATAAATCTACTTTCCAGAAGTATAGTGTAGTAGAAAAAGTTTATTTAGGAGTTAGAAGACTTCTTTGAATCTTGCTCATTAAATAGCTATTTGATCTCTCCCAAATTTAATCTAAAGTCTCTTGTAGTATCTATAAAATGGAGATAATTTTGTTAAGAAGAATTAAGATAATTTAAAAGTTCTTAGTAAATTGTGTAAGAAAAATCCAAGATGCAAAATAATACCTTTACCAAAGAGCACATGTATAATGTTAGGTACAGAATGAGTTTGCAAATGTGAATTCCATTTATGGTCAGACTTCCTTAGTCCCAGTTCTATTGAATTATCTATAGAATTATCACAATCCATAACTTATCCAAAACCTAAGTTCTCCAAATCTCATATATAGACAGAATAACTAAAATGTACACAAATGCTATTTAATTAATTAAAGGCATTATTTGATCTCTAGAAGATATTTGTTATGTATTTTCCTAAGTACTAAAAGAATATGGCAGATGGTGCTTTATGAATTCTTTATAATCATGGAAGGTTTTATAGACTTTATACTTGAAGAATTAAATAATGGACTTATATTGTGTGCTTAACTTCACTTGAATAAATTGTTAGTCTTCTACACACATGTGGAAATATCAGATACAATAGAAAGTTACCTAAGCAGGTGGTATAATGTAAAAACAGTAGTCTGGTGTCTTTGAGGCCTGGGTTCAGATAATTCAGCAGTTTCTTCTTCTTCTTTTTATTTTATTTTTTTTAAAGATTTGTAGTCTTTTTTTTTTTTTAATTATTTATTTGGCTACACTAGGTTTTAGTTGCATCATGTGGGATCTTTAATTGCTACATGCAAATTCTTAGTTGTGGCATGTGGGATCTAGTTCCTTGACTAGGGATGGAACTCGGGCCCCCTGCATTGGGAGTGGAGTCTTAGCCACAGACCATCAGGAAAGTCCCCCAAATTCAACGGTTTAAATCTCTTGAGACACTTATTTTGGCTAGGTAACAGGGAATAAAACAATGCACACAGTATTTTACTTGCTTTGAGAGAGGCATTTCAGCTGGACTATGAAACATGGGTAGGATTTGAGAAATTAGAGGCCTTGTTCAGTTCAGTTCAGTCGCTCAGTCGTGTCCGACTCTTTGCGACCCCATGAACCGCAGCACGCCAGGCCTCCCTGTCCATCACCAACTCCCGGAGTTCACTGAGACTCATGTCCATCGAGTCGGTGATGCCATCCAGCCATCTCATCCTCTGTCATCTCCTTCTCCTCCTGTCCTCAATCTTTTCCAGCATCAGGGTCTCTTCAAATGAGTCAGCTCTTCGCATCAGGTGGCCAAAGTATTGGAGTTTCAGCTTTAGCATCATTCCTTCCAAAGAAATCCCAGGGCTGATCTCCTTCAGAATGGACTGGTTGGATCTCCTTGCAGTCCAAGGGACTCGCAAGAGCCTTCTCCAACACCACAGTTCAAAAAGCATCAATTCTTCGGCACTCAGCTTTCTTTATAGTCCAGCTCTCACACCCATACACGGCCACTGGAAAAACCATAGCCTTGGCTAGACGGACCTTTGTTGACAAAGTAATGTCTCTGCTTTTTAATATGCTATCTAGGTTGGTTATAACTTTCCTTCCAAGGAGTAAGTGTCTTTAAATTTCATGGCTGCAATCACCATCTGCAGTGATTTTGGAGACCAGAAAAATAAAGTCAGCCACTGTTTTCCACTGTCTCCCTATCTATTTGCCAAGAAGTGATGGGACTGGATGCCATGATCTTAGTTTTCTGAATGTTGAGCTTTAAGCCAACTTTTTACTCTCCTCTTTCACTTTCATCAAGAGGCTGTTTAGTTCCTCTTCACTTTCTGCCATAAGGGTGGTGTCATCTGCATATCTGAGCTTATTGATATTTCTCTCGGCAACCTTGATTCCAGCTTGTGCTTCCTCCAGCCCAGCGTTTCTCATGGTGTACTCTGCATATAAGTTAAATAAGCATGGTGACAATATATAGCCTTGACGTACTCCTTTTCCTTTTTGGAACCAGTCTGTTGTTCCATGTTGCTTCCTGACCTGCATACAGGTTTCTCAAGAGGCAGGTCAGGCCTTGGGGAAGGTTTAATAAAGGCATGGAAATAGGCATAGAGTAGAGCAGGACCTGCCATTACCAAGGTTAAAATCCCTGGTCAGTGAACTAGATCCCACGCGCCACAACTAAGAGTTGGAATGCAACAATTAAAGATCCCATATGCTGCAGCTAAGACCCAGCACAGCCAAATTAATAATAACATTTTTTTTAAGGACTTCAAATCTTAAAAAAAAAAAGAACACCAAGAGTAACTAAAGAGTTTCTTGATGAAGGTGGAAGACGAGAGTGCAAAAGCTGGCTTAAAACTCAACATTCATTATCATAGCCTTCAGTCCCATCACTTCATGGCAAATAGATGGGGAAAAAGTAGAAACAGTGACAGATTTTATTTTCTTGGGCTCCAAAATCACTGTGGATGGTAACTGCAGCCACAAAATTAAAAGATGCTTGCTCCTCGGAAGAAGAACTGTGACAAACCTAGTTGTTGTTCAGTTGCTAAGGGGTGTCTGACTCTGCAATCCCATGGACAGCAGTATGCCAGGCTTCCCTGTCCTGTCTCCTGCAGTTTGCTCAAACTCATGTCCATTGAGTCAGTGATGCCATACTATCATCTCATCCTCTGTTGGCCCCTTTTCCTCCTGCCCTCAGTCTTTCCCAGCAGCAGGGTCTTTTCCAATATGTCCGCTCTTTGCATCAGGTGGCCAAAGTATTGGAGCTTCAGCATCAGTCCTTCCAATGAATATTCAGGGTTGAATTCCTTTAGAATTGACTGGTTTGATCTCCTTGCAGTCAAAGGGACTCTCAAGAGTCTTCTTCAGCACCACAGTTTAAAAGAATCAATTCCTTAGTGCTCAGCCTTCTTTATGGTCCAGCTGTCACATGCGTGTATGACTACTGGAAAAATCATACTTTTTACTATATGGACCTTTGTCGGTAAAGTGATGTCTCTGCTTTTTAAATACACTGTATAGGTTTGTCATAGATTTTTTTCCAAGGAACAAGCATCTTTTAATTTCATGGCTTCAGTCATTGTCCGAAGAAGCAGAGACATCATTTTGCTGACAAAGGTCCGTATCGTTAAAGCTATGGTTTTTCCAATAGTCATGTACACATGTGAGGGTTGGATCATAAAGAATGTTGAGTGCTGGAGAAGACTCTTGAGAGTCCCTTGGACAGCAAGGAGATCAAACCAGTGAATCCTAAAGGAAATAAACCCTGAAATATTCATTGGAAGGACTGATGCTGAAGCTAAAGTTCCAGTACTTTAGCCCCCTGATTCAAAGAACCGACTCAGCATCATCATTTCTCATTGACGCTGGGCTTACCCAGCAGGAGGAAGGCAGGAGGAGAAGGGGATGACAGAGCATGAGATGGTAGGATGGCATCAGTGACTCAACAGACATGAGTTTGAGCAAATTCTGGGAGAGAGTGAAGGACTGGGAAGCCTAGCATGCTTCACTCCATGGGATTGGAAAGAGTTGGACACGACTTAGTGACTGAACAACCAGAACAGGACCTGAGTTTTGGATGTTAAGAAATTCTTGTTGGCTAGAGTAGGAAATGTATAGTAGCGAGTAAAGCAGGTAAAACAGAATGGATCAGCGTTAGGCATGACTTTAAAATAAAGTATAGGAGTTTAGGTTGAATTACTGAGTTTTATGGGGCTTCCCAGGTGGCACTAGTGGTAAAGAACATGCCTGCCAGTGCAGGAGACATAGAGACCTGGTTTGGATCCCTGGGTTGGGAAGATCCCCTGGAGGAGGGCATGGCAACCCACTCCAGTGTTCTTGCCTAGAGAATCTGGTGAACAGAGAAGTCTGGCGAACTATAGTACATAGAGCCACAAAGAGTCCTACACAACTGAAGCAACTTAGCATGTATGCAGGCATTGAACTTTATCATAAGCTGCTCAAGATTTGTGATTAATGATGTAATTGGAGCTATGGTTTCAAGAAGGTGATGGTGTTAATTGTATTATTACTAACATTACAAATATTACTTTAGGAAGTCTTACTGACTTTTCAGGCCTTCTCAGAATTTCTTTTTTACTCTAAGAATATTCTTTGAATTCTATGACATAATTATAGACTCTTCCTTTTGAGAATTAGATATGAGATACTAATGCCTTAAAGAAATTAGGGGCTGGTCCTTTTAACTTCCTCTTACTTTCATAAGAATTTACTTTTGGCCTCTTCTCAATAGCAGAATTTAAAAAAAACTTTTGTAGTATGGCTGAGTTTATTTTAAAAGATTCTTTTCATGTACATCCTTGATAGTATTAAATATTTTCAAAACTATTTTTTGTTGAAGTGTAGTTGATTTATGTAGTAATAAATATTTTTGAATGAAAACTATAAATCTGTTCTTGCCATCTCAGATGTACAGTACATGGAAAGAAAGTTATGGATTTGTAACTTGTGGGAGCTGGCTTCCTTCCAGCTCCAGAAGTCTATAATTCAGATTTTTTTTTGCATCTTTTTTATTTAACTAGCTCATCAAATCAAGTTTCAAAATTTGGTTTTAAAATGTCTTACGTAATGCCTCAAATTGTTTTTAGAAAAAGGTAAGGGATTATTATAGGTAGTTTCTATCTTACGTATAATACTGACAATGGGTTATTTACCTAATGCCATTCTTTGGGAATTTGGGAATGGCCTTAAAGGGATTTTCCTGTTCCTGAATTGGTTATCTTCATCTGTCTCACTGTATCTAAATATCAGTATATTTTCACTGTTGAATTTGCTCAGAGGAATATTTGTAGTAGCTTTTTTTGGAAAATGGAAGCTTGAACCATGATCCATTTAAGCTAATACTGTTTCTTTTGTCTGAATAGTTGGAACAGATAATGGGAAAGAAGCCATTGAAAGTGCAGCCGCATTTCTCTTCAAGACATTTCACTTGAAGGACTGTGTTGGTCACCAGGAGACAAAGGCTATCAAACAGATGTTTGGTCCTTTTCCATCATCATCTGCCACTGCAGCTTGTGATGCTACTAATCGAATTACTTCTCATTTTTGTAAAGACAGTCTTACTGCTCTTGTCCAGATGACAACCGATGAAAATGGTGATCGAGTTTTATTTGGTAAAAATTTAGCATTTTCATTTGACATGCATGATCTGGACCACTTTGATGAACTGCCAATAAATGGTGAATCCCAGAAAACTATAAGCTTGGATTATAAGAAGTTTCTGACTGACCACCTTCAGGACCATTCCACCCTGAACCGCAAGCCTGCGGAAAAAACAAACGACTCTTTTTTGTGGTGTGAAGTTGAGAAGTACTTAAATGCAACTTTAAACGAAATGGCTGAAGCAACAAGAATAGAAGATCTTTGCTGTACTTTATATGATATGCTTGCCTCTGTTAAAAGTGGTGATGAACTTCAGGATGAGGTACAGTTGAAGTTATTGCAGTTTTATCTTAATGTGCATTATCTTAATGGAATAGCCTTTTAAAATATGGGTGTCTAGCAAAGAAAGTACTTTAATATTGTGCTGCAGTGATCAAATATGTAGCCAAATGGTTTTACATGGTAGGCATGCATATTTCTCCACTGTGTTGTAGGAGGACTGTGAGCGTGATGAATAGGGGAATAGTGAGGGTGTCCACATGACCTGGTTACTGGGACAGTTCTGGTTAAACCTGTTGTTACATTGTAATAATTAGAAGTGTCCCTTCTTCAAAAAGTATATAGGTTTGAATGATAAATTACATGGTTAATCTAGTAATATCTGATGAAAATAAGTTTCAAAACACAAATTTTATCTGACTGTTGAATGACTTACTGATTTACAAAATATTTTTGGCTAGTTTCTATGATTTAAAGAATAAACTTGCAAAAACAAACTAATCTGGAAATAATTGGACTATTTTATATTACTTGTTCAATAAAGAATTGTGTATTTGTAAGTTTTTTATATCACACAAAGGAAACATTATTTTAATTCCTTTCTATGCCACCATTTGGTGATGTTACTCAAAAAATGGTGAATTACTCTTACTGTCACATGAAAAGTTTATCTTGAAGGGTTTCGGTTGCTTTCAATCATGGCATTATATTCATTTTCTGATACAAATGTCAAATAATGTCAACCCAGTTTTAATACTGGATGAGTAATATATTTGATGAGGATGAACAGAGGTGGCATATTGTTGTATTAATAGAAAGGGCAGAGGCTTTGAAATCAGAAGTCCTTCCTTTCCCACTTATTGATAGTGAGACTTGAGGTAGTTGAATCTCCTGGAGCCTGTTTTGTAGTTGAACTGTCTCAGGGTAAAAAGAATACATTGATTATGGAGTTGGTATAAGTCTTAAATAGGATACCATATGTGAAATGATAAGTAGCATTTGTAAATACTGCATGGTAGCTGCAATTATTTTTGTTGTTGTTGTTATTGAAATTAAGAATTTTAAAATCACACAGTATCAGAAATGTAGAAAAAAATCTCGGTAGTATTATTTTTTTTTCCAGAAGTGGGAGAAAAATTTAGGGAATAGGAGAAATAAGTATTGGAGGCATGCCAAAAAATCTCGGTAGTATTTTTTTTTTCCAGAAGGGGGAGAAAAATTTAAGCAATAGGAGAAATAGGTATTCGAGGACTAAACCCCTGGTAGTTAGATATTATACTCATTAACTGTAGTTTCAAAGTAAGTTAACATGCTGTTAATTCTTTGATCAGTCTTGTTTACCTTTAATGTTTTACACTTAATTTATCAGATATGGTCCACATTCATAAGTGGTTCTCTTTAACATTGTGAAAAGTAACATTCTTTTAAAAATTGTGATATAAAGAAAATTTTACTATTTGCTTGTTATAATTGAATACATAGCAATTTTGCTGTGATTATTGTAAACTGAAACTTACAAACATCAAACTCATGGAAATTTGTCTGAGTGAGCCATAAAACTATTCTTTTTATTTTAGAGTATCTAGAGTGAAGTTTGCATTTCTTAGTTTTTCACCACAATTCTTAAGTATATAACTGAAACTGGTTGTTGGAAGAACATATTCTTCTCAAGATTGTTTTCATAATGTACCTAACTGCAGGGTCAGAGTGAATTCATGCTTTCATCCATTCATCATATGTTGTAGCACGAGGTGCTACTTACTGAACATAAAAGGATGCATAGGACAGCAACCTTGCTCTTGGGGAATTTGTTGTTTAGTCAGAGGAGGCATGCCAATAAGTAAGTGCTCCCAGATACCTAGGTATGATGATACTGTATACAAAGAAAAGTGGGGCATAAAAGAGTCAGTCATAAATTTCATAGGGGAATTAGAATGGTAGGAAAAGTATTCATAGAGGAGGGTAAGCATGAGCCAAACCTTAAAATACAACAAGATTTAACTTCTTCAAGTGGATCAGAAAGGTAAGGAACATATTTTAAGTGTGAGAAAAAGCAAGGTGTGTTTTGAGGGCTGTAGTCTCTACAGTGAAGATGCAAGATATGCAGAGTGGGTACGGTCAGAGACAAGGATGAGCAGGGAGGTAAGGGCCAAATAAGGTAAAGCCTTATACACTTTGTTCAGGTATATTGTAAGCCACTCTAAGACCTGTAGATACACCCTGCTTGATCTTGTTTAATGATTTTCAACCAGGATTTTATGGACAGTTTAACATGTAAGTGAATATTTCACGTATTAGATTAAAAGCTGTTAGAGACCTTAAGCACTGAAAATGTTAAATGCTGAGGCATTTCTTCTCCCCTCCCATAGACTTTTTTTAAAAATTAAAAGCATGCTACAGCAAATATAAGAAAGTCTAATAAAATTTTATTTTATTTTTACCGTTGTGGCTGAATTGATGTCTTTTTCAAACATCAAATTCTTAAAAAAAAAAAAGTTTTTCTCATTTTTTGGTACCCCTGTTTTGCTGGTACTTGAAGGAAATGTTTGGTGGCCTCATGGATTATTGCTCACTGGAGATACGTGTTTTATAGAGGTGCTGGGAATTTTGTCCAAGGTTGCAGGATAGTGAATCCAGGGTTTAAACTCAGACAACTGTGACTCCAGTGTGTGCTTTCTTTGCAAAGAAATAGTTCTGTACATTTCCTTAGGTTTGATGCTTTGAAACATCAAGCAGTTTAAGTATGGTTAGGATTCTTTGGCCTTTACTCTAATTTACAATTTCTTCAGAAACAATATCTGTTCCTTAAACAGAATTCCAGATATGGAATTGGCTGAAATAAGAGAAAGGAAGAAATATTGAGAACTTGTTAAAGATGAGTTTTAAAATTTCTGTGGGGAATTGCATTTAAAGTAATTCTGTGTTTCTTTGAGTGTTGAACTAATAAAACAGCCAACTTAGGTTTCTGAGTACAATCTTCTTTTCCTTTCCTACTTTGCATCTTTAAGTTTAAACTCTGACTCCCGGTAATTTATTTGTTAAGGCCATAGTTACTATGATTAAGCCTAAGAATTTGATTGGGCTAGACTCTCTATTCTTTACACTCTTTGAGACTTACTTACTTGTAAAAATACTTTTTAAAGTTAGTACATTTTAACTACCCAGAAGAAGATAAGATATAAACATTTCAGATTATTTTCTTAATCAGGACTCATCCCTGGTTGGTACGGACATCTTCTTGGCTGCTGCTTTTCTGTAACCAGAATTGTAGCAATAGGTTTGGTCCTAATAGGATCACATAGTCAGTGAACTTTCAACAGAAACTTTTCCCCAAGAAAGTAGTAGTTTTAATAACAGCAAACCTCCCATGTTTTGAATGCCTGTTATATATAGAGTTAGACCAAGCTGTCTCACTTGATATAACCCGTTTCTTCATAGTTCTGCAAGGTAAGGATGGTATACTATGTATAAAGATAACAAACAAAATAACCCCCCCAAACCCGTGTCCCAGTTTGTTTCCTAAAGTCACAAAGCAAGACACTGGTAGGTATTCTGGGCCTTTTGTTTTAATCACCAGCACAAGCCTGCTGTTCCTCTCTGGTATATCACTGAATTCTTTGAAGAGAAGGACACTTACTTAAAAGGCTCTGAAGGAAATTCTGTCTTTGTGCACTTACCTATTGTTGACGGTGGGCAGGTTATTAAACTCTTGTGAACCTTTGTTTCACAATGTCTCTGTAAGGATTTGTGAGAGACTATATACGTAGTACCTACCTAGCATAATGTTTCACAAACTGTAGGTTCTCGGATGTTAGATTCTTGCCTTCCACATTAATAAGGATTATATATTTCCATGTATGCAAAGTTTTATTAGAGTGGATACCTTACAGATCAGTATATAAATTTTATCTATGCCTTGTTATATATAGATGTTTCAAGTAGTTAATTAAATGATGCTTAGAGGATAGTTCTTAATTCAGAGAATTATTATTTTTACTGCTTTTTTTTTCTCTTTTGCTTTTATAAGTCTCACTATTCTAAAAGTCTTGAATTCAGTTTTTGCAGTGAGTTCTGATTTTAAAATCTTTGGTAAAATAGAAAAGAAATTAATAGAAAATTACTTGAAAATATTGGAAATGGAGTATACATATCTCTTGGTATTATTTCAGGATTAAATGCTATTTGCAGAGTTATTAATATTGATGTAAATATTGATAAGTTATGTTTAACAAGTTCTTAGGAAAAGTGAATTTTGAGTTATATTGATATTATCATAGTTTGCAGTTGGGCAGCTGAGGTTCATTCTTTATAGCTTTTCTAATTTTACATTCACTATTAGCATTATCGACTCTATGCAGATGGTGTTATTTAACCCATGAAAGTTCATTTCTGAACCCAGTCCTGTTCCAGATATGTACCTGATCTTAAAAATTAGGACTTATTTGGTTAGAATGTCTTTTGAGGAAAGACTATTTTTTTAAAATACTCATTTGCATTATAAATGATTCCAGCATCCTTTGAAATTTTAATATAGAATAATTAGCATGGCTTAATAAAGTGGCTCCCAAACTTTACATTGTTTTTTTTTTTTTTTTTCCAAACTTTACATTGTTTAACATTATGGAGGATCTCATAGAGTTTTCTTTATGTTGCTTATCATAATGTTCTACTAGGGTCAGACATGACTGAGCAACCGAACTGAATGGAATATTATGTTAAAAATTGAAACAAAGTTTTTAATATGTTATTAAATACTGTATTTATTAAATAAAAATCATTTAAAATAATACTAAGTCTATTACATTAGTGTAAATAGCTAAATCTATTACATTAATGCCAATAACACTAAATATGTTATATTAATATAAGTAACATTTTTATGAAAAATAACTTTTCTAAAATAGAATATAAAGTATGAAGAATGGGATTGTATGGCATTTTTTCAAGTCTTTTCAGTATCTAGCTTAATATAAGACAACGAGATTCCCATATGTGCTTCTGCATGCAGTCTGTTCATATATCACACATTATGTAGCCTCTGAAAACTCCACTCACTTTATACTCATGGGAGGATGAGGATGAAGGAGGCAAATAACATTTGACTGTTATCACAAAACTAATTTTGGTTCATGGACCTCCTGAAAGGGTCTCGGAGATTCTAGACCACACATTGATATATACACTATAGCTTGGCAAGGAGGCTATAGTGATGATTTTGGTACCCAGAGTAGAAAATTTAAAATATTATTGAGCTGAATGTCTAACATGAATGCTTTATGAAAAGTCTTCGTATTATATAAGGACACCAACATTAATGAGGTTGAAATTAAAATAGTATCTCTTTAACTGTAAGGACCAATTATGTGTTGCTTTTTCTATAGTCATTTCACCAAATAATCAGAAGAGCCCTGCCCCTGCCCCAAGTCTGAGTAGAGAGCTGCCATTGGGTAAAGTTATACTTAGAGAATATTTAGAATCATAGCATTCCCCCAACCCTGCCCCAAAGTATATCATGTGTGTGTCTAGCATTCTATCCAAATGATGCCCATATAATAAGATCTACTTATTCTAATGAGTTTCTTTTTTTTTTTCAAAGGGCATTTTACCCCTTTCTTGAGTAGCCCTCGTCTAACTTATTTGTTTATTAAACTGACAAACTGCTCCTATTACATCTGCCATTTAGTCTTTTTTTTTTTTCTAATTTTATTTTATTTTTAAACTTTACATAATTGTATTAGTTTTGCCAAATATCAAAATGAATCTGCCACAGGTATACATGTGTTCCCCATCCCGAACCCTCCTCCCTCCTCCCTCCCCATACCATCCCTCTGGGCCGTCCCAGTGCATTTAGTCTTATATCTATACATGGAGAAGTAAAGTTATAGATGTCTCCTCTTTTATATGATTGTGTTTTAGACATGTGATGGCAGTTATATTTTTCTTTTCTTTAGTATTTTTTTTTAAGTGTAAAACCCTCCCAGTTTTCCTCTGTTAGTATTAATCCATTATCGACACAATTTGGATACAGCTGTTCAGTCCTCTATAGATCTAACACTATTGACGTGTAGAATGCTTTCATCATCTCATCTTCAAAGGTATCAAACTTTCAGTTGCTTTTCCAATCTAAGAACAACTAACCTAACAATCTCATAGGAAAAAGAAGACTATTTTGCCATGATTTTACTTGTGAATTCTGTTCATGTTCTGTTACATTTTCATGTATTGATATTAAGTAATTTTCACAATCCATCTTTTACATCATTTATTTTTTAAATTGGGGACTTTTGCCTTCATCTGGCACTTCTGTTTTCCTTTATTATTCCTCAGAGATAGCAAAGACTCTGGCCTCAAATCTGTAAGTAGTTTTTGAACCTTGGGATATGATTCATCAAGGTCTGAACACCTGAAGTTATTTATTTGAAGACGTTAAGTGATTCCTTACTACTTTCTCCATAAGATAAAGCTCAGTATTTCTCTGTAGGTAACATTCGGTCTTTATGGTATCTGTTCTGCTCTTTCCTGTCTTAAGCTAATGTTTCCTGTAGGAGAAGTGAAAATGGACTTCTCTTATCTTCCTCCTGGAGGAACATGTGTCTTGGTTTTATTTCCTTGCTTCAAACTTGATAAAGAAAGCTCTTTGTTATTTCTCTCATGTGCCAAGATATTCTTAGAGATTTAACTTTATAGATACTACAATACTATGTTTTAAAGACATATATGTATAATTATGTTAGTTTTTATTGTGATTTGCTACCATACTTTCTCTCATGTCCCTCTAGGTTTTTTTTTTTTTTTTTAGTTTATGGTTACTGCCTAGCCATAGTGTTTTATAGAATCCAGTTTTTTCCCCTTATTATTTATTTTTAACACTGTACTGGAAATTCTAGCCTTTTGTGTCATTTCATTTTTTTAATGTCCACTGTTTTTTACACAACTTTATTTTTCTAATTAAAATAATGTATCATTGTAGAAAATTTAGAGCACACTTATATATAACATGTAGAAACAAAATCATCTGCATTCTCAGTATATCTAGTCATGGTCATAGCAACTATTTTGGCATATATATTTTAAAAATATGAATAATTTAAAAATGGATCATATGGTCTATGAATTGCTTTTTTGTTACTTAACACTTTTGTGTGAGACAATAAAACATTTTTATGACAATAAAATCTGCAATACATTATCTATTGTATACATTTTTTAAATTGAAGTATACTTGACTTACAATGTGATATTAGTTTCATGTATATATCATGGTGATTTGGTTAATGTATAATACTTTTTAGTGGCTGCAGAGTATACATTTTTCATCATATCCTAGTTTATTCTGCTACTGAAGATTTAAGTTAAATCTAGCCTTTCTCTATGATAAAACTCTTATGCTAAATATTTGCTCACACACATTTTCCCCTTTAATATATTCCTAGTACTTAAAATTTTGCATCCAGAAGTACTGACAGAATTCTTTCCTGGAAGAGTCCACCAGTGTACATTTCTGCCTGTAGTGTATAAGAGTATCCTTGAACTTACATTCTTGGCCGGCCCAGTTTATTAGGGGGAAAATGATATCTCACTGTTTTAATTACATTTTTATTACTACTGAGGTAAAGATTTTTTTCCCCATATATTTATAGGCCACTTACTGCTTTCTTAAGAGAATTGCGAATTTTTCATTTGATGAAGTTGAGTTACTTTTTCTTAATTAATAAGATAATTTATAATGAGATTGCAAATGTTTTTGCAGATGTTTTGGGTATATAAATAGGCAAGTCTATTCATCTTTTCATTTACGAATCTTTTCTTTTTTTTGGTGTTCTGCTTAGAAAGGCAGTCCTCAGGACGTGATTGAACCTCTCTTTTATGAATTTTTTTCATTTTAGTCTCACTGGGTTTAGTCAGAATGTTATTTGGGTCAGATGTATCTTTGTATTTAATTTGTAGGTACATATATGAATATATTCATATTATGTGCTCTGAAGTGATATAGCCATTTTCTCCCAAGGTTCTTGTTACTTCCACATTGTCTGCCACTTCAGATTATTCATTCCTACTTTTACTTTATAAGGGATAAAATTTTTATGAGGAAAATTCATGTTCTACTTTATCTGAATGTAAAAATTAGGAAAGGTCGAGACAGTTGAAGTGTTTTACCTGCTGTAACAGGTCTCTTAAGTTTTACAGTCTGTATTGGGAAAGCACTAGCTATATATATATATTTTTTATTTTGGTTGGATGTTGCTTTTATCTTCTTTATGGTTCAAATTGTTAGAACAATGGGCTGAAATGACATGATAAAACAGATAAATATAAGTTCATATACTTGTAACAAGGAACACTGTTAATTTTAGACAGGAAGGTCTAGTTCAGCAGCAGCATTTGAATAAACTAAATTCAGTGGGAGTTAGCCATGGGACCTGTGAATTCAAGTGTTTAAGAGAGAATGGAAAAAAAAAGAGAGAGAGAGAGAGAATGGGCTTTAGGGCAGACACATGTATGAATCCTAGCTCTCCTGCTGATAACTGACTTTGGCCAAGTCACTTCTCCAAGGTGCAGCTTTTGTAATTGTTATGTGGAGAAAGTGATAGGCTTACCATATAGGTTGCTGTGCAGATACGATGTAAAGCACTTGAAGCACTTAAAATAGTGCCTAGCAGATGCTAAGTATTCCATATGTATTATTTTTGTAAGCAGTCTTATGTAGCTAGCTAACAAGACAATTTTAATATTAAAAAAGTACAATCTTATACATGGGTAATGACAGTTCAGCTCTTTTTTGTGCTCTTTAGGCCGCACCTGGCCACCATAGTTTTTTTAAGGGAGTTACAGTCCTACAAAGGCATAGAGAAGAGAGTGATGAGGTCAGTGAAGGAAGTAGAATTAATGTTTTGTGATGAACACTTGAAAAACTTCTAACTGTTTATTCTTTTTGAGAGAAATCTATGGTGGGATAGGAGGATGGGCATAATATTTGAAGATCTGTACATGGAAGAAGGATGCCCAAAATTTTAACTAGTGCTCTGGGTGGAAGGTACATGAAGACAGATCTCAGCTCAGGCAAACATTTTCTGAATCCTTTAAATATAAGGTGCTCTTTTGGCAAATAATGAGATCTTTTATTGGAAAGATAGACATGTATACTCAATGATTAGTTTGTTGAAATTTGTTGAGGGTTGAATTATATGACTTTTAAGATACCTTTCATCCCCAAAAGTTCTCAAGGTCTTGTGTCATCTTGTTGTAGATATGGAGGAAAAGATATTATTAATATGTTAAACTCACAATGAGGACTTAAAAATACTTACTTGCTTCCAATTTGTGGCAATAACAGATTTCAGACTATTTTGCCCTTAGTTGGAATGATTGTTCAAAGAGTAAGACATTTTGCCAAATTTCATGCATTTAGTTTTATTCTTCTCTGTTTGGTACTGTTCATTCACTCACTCATTCATTCTCTACTGTGCGTCAAGTACTCTTTGGTTTTGGGAGACAAAAAGGTAAGGTAACAGAGTTCAATCATCCCATTCCCATTATCTTGCTTTCTTAAGTCTCTTCCTCTTGGAACTTTCACACATATACTTAAAAGGAGAATGGGCAAGAAAATTATGTTTGATATAATGAATGTTGTTATGACTAATTTGGAAGAGCATGTGGATTTTCTAAACATATATTGAGAAATATCTGTAATGTATTGATACAGAAAAGTAATATATGAGAATAAAGAATAAATTTCTGTGTTTTAAAAGTATTTGAGATGAATAAAAAAGCATTCTGAATAATGTTTTAGTTGTCAGTTTATAGGCGTAAATAAGTATGGCTATTAGATTTAGAAATTGCTGTAAGCATTTATTTAAATATTTAAAATTTCATATTTGTTCAGCTTTATATATATATGAATAATATGGTCCACTCATACATGCATATGATGGCTATAAATTTGTTTTCACTAAGGCATTTAAAAATCAGCGTAATTTCTTTTTAATAATTAGTATACTATAAATTTGCCATGTGCATGCAATTGTAAAGTAAACTTTTAAATATACAATGATACTTAACTTTAACCTTAACTTATACATCTAATTAATTATAGTATGTGAGGAATAAATAGATTTACATTCCAAGTAGTTTTAATTAAGTTGTAAGTGACCTTGGTTTTAGCTTTGTTAAGTTGTTATGATAGATTAAGTACCTGTAAATAATGAGTAAGTTTTTCTGAAAATGTAATTTATCTAATTCTCTGCAATGCAGCAACAATTTGCATAGCACATTTTTCTTGAGAGAAAAATAAATGTTAAATAAATACTGTCCTAATTTTCATGGTCATTTTCTTTTGTTGTTTAAGACTTTATTTTGGAATGTATGAATATTTAATAATTTTTTATGCCACAAATCAAACTAAGAATAATTTACAGTGTTATAAATAACATGCTCTGCTTTATATAATTATTCTGATACTGAGTTCCACATGGACTGTTAATTCAAACTTTTCAGAATTACTCAGTTAGCGTTTTATTTTATCATACTATATTATTCTTTGTTTTCAGTATGCACATCTTTTTCATTTCATGTATAAATCTAACTAAAGTTGCTTATTGTCTCAAAGGAAGACATTCCCTAAATTGAGTATCATTTTTCTCTGGATACCACATTATCTATAGTGTATGGTGTATGCTGTTTATTATATACAGTAGAGGTGTAGGTACAACTCTTACGTTTTAAAATTTTGTAACTAAAAATGGAAATACATGGATTTGCCTTAGTTTAATTTATGAAAATCAGAATGCCTCCTCTTTGTCATGGGGCTTTATTGGATAGTCACATGATATTCCAGTCCTCCTACTATGCTTAGAATGCCAACCTGAGCAGATAATTTGTAAATTACCCTGTTTTAATACTAGTGTGTTAGTTGCTCAGTCATGTCTGACTCCTATGGACTGTAGCCTGCCAGGCTCCTCTGTCCATGGAATTCTCCAGGCAAGGATACTGAAGTGGGTCGCCATTCTCTTCTCCAGGGAATCGTCCTGACCCAGGGATCAATTCCAGGTTTCCTACATTGCAGGTGGATTCTTTACCATCTGAGCCACTAGGGAAGCCCATTTTAATACTAATGCCTAAGGTTATTCTGACTTCATAAAGTAAACTTCTGGAGGTTTCTTTATTTTTTAAAAAGGTTTCTTAAAGCAATTATTTCTTTCATGAAAGTTTGACACTAGTATGCTAATAAACTTATCTCACCTGGTGTCTTTTGTAGTTAGCAATTCATATTTTCCAGTTGTTGGTTTATTCAGATTTTCTATTTCTTCTTAAATCATTTGACAATTATATTTTTCTATGAAATTAGCCATTTCATTAGCCACATATTCAAGCTTTTTGCTCTAAAGTTACTCATAAATGTCTTCTAATTAAAAAAAAAATTTTTACACCAACTTTTAGTTATGTTGCCCCAGTCTTTTTATCTGTACTTTCTAATTTTTGATACAAGACTGTTTGCTTTCAAAGAATCACATTTTAATTTTGCTGGTCTTTATTTTTTCTCACATAAGTTTTGGCTTTTATTCATATAGCGGGTATCCGTTTTAAATAATAAGACATCTGGTAGTTTCCCATCTTTAGATACAAAGGGTTTGAGACAAGCCTGATTGTCCTTCTAGTTACATCCAGTTATAACAGATATAATTGTTTCACAGTGGAAATGGGTTTCTTCTTTGAAATTTTTAACCTGTTTATAACTACTTGTTTTTAAATGCTATCAATAATAATCATGATAGCATTTGAAATACTCTAAAAATATAAAATGACATCAAGGACATTTATTGTATCTGCAAAATAAAATAGATCCCAATGAGAATATTAAAAGATATGTATATTTTACGACCTGGTAACTATTGCGGTTTGAAAATGACCTCATATTGACCATTAATTCCCTCTTTTCATTACTCATTTTCTTCACAAAGATTTGTTAAGCATCTTTTTTTTTTATATGTAAGGCATTTTACTAGGTAGTTTTTACTTAAACCACAAGTGTATGGTCCTTTAACTTTATAAATATTTATCAGCAGTAGGAGAATCACCTTGATTGATAGAGCTTTAAAATTTATTTTTCCTTGAATCAGTTATCATTTTTTAAATTAATAAACTTCTTAAATAGCAGCATTGTTTACAGAAAAATTGAGCAAAAAGGATAGAATGTTTCAATATACCTTCTTTTGTTTTGTTTCATAAATCCTTTTAATAGAAAACAACTGCTTTATTATCTCCTGGAACTTTAGTGCTTACTTGAAAGTCTGTATCACATTGTTCTGTATTACCTTCTTCTGAGTAAACTTAAGTTCCTGTGTCGATTTTGTTGACTGTCATTTTTAGTTTAAGATTTGTTCATATGTTTTAAAATTTTAATTCTTATGCTGATGTTGATTTGTAGGATCTTCCCTCCACATCCCCCTCCTCCCTCCACATTCCCCCTCCTCCCCATCCTAGATTGCTGTAGAAGGTGTGGCCCCACGTCTCATTTTGATGGTAGTTCTTTTCAGGCCCTTCTCATGAACATGGGAGCTCTGTGCCCATGCTCTGGCTTCACCTAAGTCCCCTGGCTCTGCTTCCCACATTGTTTGCAGCATTTTTCATCTAGATTATCTCTCAGGAGCCAGGCTCCTGGCCTTGCTGTCCAAAACTGGAGCTCAGCTTGTCACTTTTACTCTACTCAGTGCTTCCCTTTTTTTTGCTCTATTTATGGCCAAGAGAGATATTTTTCTTCTTTTTAAGGTTGAGGTATCTTTTAGGTTTTTCTCTTTTTCTGTCTTACCAGAGAAGGTGCATTCAAGTGTGAATTTTGTGCCATACCTTCTTTTTCATCTTAATTGCTAATACTTGTTATCAGAAGGCAGCCTCTTTCCTGTGTTAAGGGTAAAAGGGAGTTTTTTTTTTTTTCAAAATAATTTTAAGAAGAAATTTAAATGTAAAATATATTGTATTTTTTAAAAAAGAGAAATGACTGTGGTTATCCTTTAAGATCATTATTTTTTATTGTGACAAACTGTTTAAGGGTTTTTTTATTTATAAACATTCTACAATTTGAAAATAGTAGACTAAATTCAGTATATGGAAAGTCAGTTGTACTGTCAGAATCCATGACCAATAAACACTTCTTCTTCAGCTGTTCTTTCTACTTAGGGTTAAAATGGAAATCTTAAGTTTGCTTAAGACAATGGAAAATTAATCACGATGGTTTTCTTGTTTTAATAAGAATAACTAATACTTGTAGCCTTTACAAGTATTTTGATAATTTTAACAAAAAATTCCCAGTAACTCATTGTTCAGTTCAGTTCAGTTCAGTTCAGTCACTCAGTCATGTCCGACTCTTTGTGACCCCATGGATCGCAGCATGCCAGGCCTCCCTGTCCATCACCAACTCCCGGAGTTCACTCAGGTCCATCGAGTCAGTGATGCCATCCAGCCATCTCATCCTCTGTCGTCCCCTTCTCCTCCTGCCCCCAATCCCTCCCAGCATCAGAGTCTTTTCCAGTGAGTCAGCTCTTTGCATGAGGTGGCCAAAGTACTGGAGTTTCAGCTTTAGCATCATTCCTTCCAAAGAAATCCCAGGGCTGATCTCCTTCAGAATGGACTGGTTGGATCTCCTTGCAGTCCAAGGGACTCTCAAGAGTCTTCTCCAACACCACAGTTCAAAAGCATCAATTCTTCGGCGCTCAGCCTTCTTCACAGTCCAACTCATTGTTACTTACTTTATTATTTTTGTTGTTGTTTAGTGGTTAAGTCACTAAGTTGTGTCTGACTCTTTGCAACCCCATGGACTGTAACCCACCAGGCTCCTCTGTTCATGGGATTTCCCAGGCAAGAATACTGGAGTGGGTTGCCATTTCCTTCTGCAGGGACATTATTATTTAGCTTTATTTTGTTATTTTAAAATAATTTATTTATCTACTTTTGGCTGTGCTGTGTCTTCGTTGCTGTGGGGGCTTTTCTCTAGTTGCTGGGAGCGGGGTTAGCTCTTCGTTGCAGTGCACAGGTTTCTCGTTTTGGTGAGTTCTCTTGTTGCAGAGCACAGGCTTTAGGGCTCTGTGGCTTCAGTAATTGTGGCATGTGGGCTCTAGACCTCAAGCTCAATAGCTGTGGTACATGAGCTTAGTTGCTTCTAGGCCTGTGGGATCTTCCTGGACCAGGGATCGAATCTGTGTCTCCTGCATCGGCAGGTAGATTCTTTACCGCTGAGCCACCAAGGAAGCCCTATTTTGCTCCTATTAACCCTGTGTCTTGTTTATATGGGTATTTGGTTCTCATAACTTTATTGCTTATGCATTTTATATATTAACTAATACCCAGAAAAAGTGATGTGTTCTGTAATATTCCTGGGGACTCAATTTCTGTGTAGAGAATATGCTACTGCTACTGCTAAGTCACTTCAGTCATGTCCGACTCTGTGCGACCCCATAGACGGCAGCCCACCAGGCTCCCCCATCTGTGGGACTCTCCAGGCAAGAACACTGGCGTGGGTTGCCATTTCCTTCTCCAATGCATGAAAGTGAAAAGTGAAAGTGAAGTCGCTTAGTCGTGTCTGACTCTAGCGACCCCACGGACTGCAGCCTACCAGGCTCCACCGTCCATGGGATTTTCTAGGCAAAAGTACTGGAGTGGGGTGCCATTGCCTTCTCCGGTAGAGAGTATAGTGTCTTACAAATCCTCCAGATAGAAAGTACACCTAATAAATGCTGTGATTTTCCTTGTCTCTGCCAGTAAGGAAAGAGGCTGAACATTATTCCCTGTGTATTACCATGAAACATAATAAATAAGTCTCATACCAACATTGAATGTATATTTGAGGAGTTACATGTATTACTTTGTGAAAATGTTAAATTGCTTTTGATATACAATTAAATAAGCATACTTGGAGAGTAATACTTTATTCCCATGCTCCATTTTGTAAATCTAGTCATTTAAATGCTCAAGCAAATTTTTAATTTCTGTTTGCAAGCTGCTGTTCCTTTCTTTAACTAGCTTAGTTCAAAGTGCCATCATGGCTCTTCTGTTAATATTTAGAATACAATGTATTTTTCACACTTTCTGCATCTCTATACCTCTCCAGTTAGATATTAGGATAATGGATTTACTTGTTAACTCAAATGATTAAATTGTTACACATTCATTGCCATTGGAACTGATAATTATAATGTTGTTAAAGGTACTGAAATAGTTTTTCAGTGGTCAGATTTTTTAGAAAATGCTGTGTTAGCCTGATTCCTTTGTGGTTACACTGTATTTGATTTTAAAAAAAGTTTTTCATTTGAAAAATAAGATTTGGTAGAGGAAAAAAGTTTATTCCTTGGTCCTTGTACTATTAGTTATCAGCTGATTTGTCAACATGATAAGGGATTTTTTGGTTTATATAATTTCTTGTGTTCATTCCAAATAATGGCAATTTGTGAAAATCTATTTTATTTATTGTTAGTGATGCTTTGTACCCTTAATGGAAAAAAAGTTAAAAAACAATTGTTAAACCAGAATCTTGTTTGTATTATCTAAAAATAAAACTTCATCTGATTAAGTAATATATGTTTATTATTGTAGAAAATTTGGAAAAGACAAAAATGAAAAATGTGCAATTTAGTGATATTTTTTCAGCATTTCTCTCAATAGGACTTGCTTACATATTTTTATGGATGAGATAATTTGTGTAAAAAAACAGAATTTAATGAAATAAAAAATAAAGACAGTTGTCAAAAGCAAACTAGATATCCTTCAGTAGGGAAATAGATGAATAAACTGTGGTATATCCATATGATGGAATAATATTCAGTGATAAAAGAAAATGAGCCTGCAAGCCATGAAAAAACTTAAGAACTTTAAATGATTATTGCTAAGTGAAAGAAGTCAATCAGAAAAGGGTGTGCACTGTATGATTCCAACTATGTGACATTCTGGAAAAGGCAAAACTCTGGAGACAGTCAAAAGATAAGTGGTTACCAGGGTCTGGGGAGAAAGAATAAAGGGATGAATTGGTGGCGCACAGGGGATTTTTAGGGCAGTGAACTCTTCTGTTATGATAATATAATGATGGATACATGTAGGCATCATACATTTGCCAAAACTTGTAGAATATACAAAAGTAAATAAACTCTATGTAAAACTATGAGCTTTAAAGAAAATCTAATTTGGTAGTCATTGTGATACAACTAGACAGATAAATTTTTCTGTATAAAAATATTCTATCTAGATCTCAGCAGAGTGTTTTATAATAGAATCAAAATATCTTCTAGCCTAGTGCTGTCTTTTTGTGATGATTAAAGTATTCTGTTTACTCTTTAATGCAGTAGCCACTTGCCTTATCACTAGCCTCGTCTCTTGACATGTAGTTAATGTGACTGAGGAGTATTAAAAAGGATGCCGTTTTGAAGAGTATTTAACTTTATTATTGATGTTAAAATTCTTTCTAGTCAGAGCAGTGCAATTGAATATACCTCAGTATCAGTGTTATTGACTCTTCATTTAGCACTTTGTGAGGTTTTGAGGTTCTGGTTCTATGTTCAGTTCAATTCAGTACTTTATCTTGAGAACAGTGGAGGGCAATTGAAAATTTGTTGTCAAGGGATGGACAGAAGGCAGTGAACGTTGATCAGATCTACATTTCATAAAATCGTCATTGTTCTGTGCTCTGTGTCATTTGGATAGATGTGCAAAAACCATTTAGGAAGCCCTTTGAGTGGTATAGGCAGTAACTGGGAGTTTAAGACAGACTAGGACAAAGGCTTGAAATCTGTTTAGTAATTGAGAGAACTTGAGAGTGGATTGAATGACAGGGTTAGAGTTGGGTGTGATGGGGTAAAGAGGTGGTAAGGATGCATTTTAGCTTTTGACTTGTGTAACTAGAAGGATGGCAGTGCCATTCATGGAAATAAAGAGCAAGTATAAAACAGTGTAATATGTGGAAAACTGAGAGATAGTTTTGGGCATATGTGGAATTGTGGGAGGTCTTAAGACTTCCAAGTGGGAGATGACAACTGGGCAATTAGATACATGAAATTCAGCATAGAGATCTGGGAAGGATGTGTAAATGTACGAGTTATCACTATATGCGTGCTAATGGGAGTTGAAGGCTCGTATGTGAGCAGTTAAGGAAAGAACAAGTAGTGGAAGTAAGAGAAAGCCTGGGATTAAACCTTAAGGAGCTCCAATGTGTAATAGTCAAAGTGAACCTCAAGAGAAGATAGGAATATAACAGTCAGAGTGATAGGATACATATCAAAAGAATGGTGTGTCAAGGATATCAAAGGAAAAGTGTGTTTCAAGAAGGATAAGGAATGATATATGGAGGAAGATCAAGGAAGATGGACCCAGAATAATATTCATTGTCTTTGTCAAATCTATGAATGAGGATCCTTCAAACGGAATGGATAATAATAGATAAGAGATCTACATAGATATATATCTTGCATAGATATATCTTATTTTTACTTTCTTTTTCTTGTTCTACTCTTTTTTTGTCTGTTTGAAAATGTATAGATTAAAATTGAACTCAGCCATCTAAATATGATTCAATTAATGTAGTATCTTTTGAGATGCTAAGTGGGATTTTTGCGATACAATATTGCAATTTTCCCCTAGCCTTCATTGCATTTTAAAAAATCCATATTGAGTCAGTAAATAACCAACCTCTCCAGCTACAGTCCATGGGGTTGCACAGTTGGACACCACTGAGCAACTAACACATACACACACACACACACACACACACTATCTTTTCTGGATTTTTCTTAGGAATTTATTTGTGGGATAATATTTCTTCATCCTGTACAAATACACAGGAGCTTTTTTTTCTATTTGAATTTCTATTGTTGTTGATTTTACATGTGGGTTCTAAAATTGTGGGGTTTTATATTTACCTCTATTACTTTTCCTTTGGTCTGGCAGATTATATCAGACTATTTAGAAAATTTCAAAATTTTGATTCTATCATGAACCATATTAATACTTGAAGTAAATTTGATTTAATATGTCTTCTAGTTTATATATCATAAAATTTTGAACAAGACAAAGCCATGGCTTCTTTTTTTAATTTTCTTTTTTTTACCATTAAACTTGTAAATTTTGTATTGGTGTATAGCCAGTTAACATGTTGTGATAGTTTCAGGTGGACAGCAAAGGGACTCAGTCATACATGTACATATATCCATTCTCCCCCAAATTCCCTCCCATCCAGGCTTTCAAAGAACATTGAGCAGAGTTTCCCTGTGCTGTGCCATATGTTCTTGTTGGTTATCTATTTTTTAAGATTTATTTATTTATTTAATTTTTGGGCTGTGGTGCTTTGTTGTTTTGCAAGGGCTTTTTTAGTTGGCCGTGCCTTCTCTTGTCGCAAAGCTTGGGCTCTAGAGTGTGGGTTCAGTAGTTGCGGCTCCCAGGCTGTAGAGCACGGGCTCCATAGTTGTAGTGCAAAGACTTAGGCAAGTGGGATCTTCTTGGACCAGGGATCAAACCCATGTCCCTTGCATTACAAGGAAGATTCTTATGCACTGGACCACCAGGGAAGCCAGGTTATCCATTTTGAATATAGCAGTGTGTACCTGTCTATCACCATGGCCAGTTTTTGAAGAACAGCTTTAGAGGGTAGTCTCCATATTGTGGTTAATTCCATAATCCACTTAACTGTATTGTTGTGCCTCATTCACATGAATGTATTATGCCTAATGTGCATCACTAGCTGTTTTTCAGAATGCCCATTGACTATTTGATAGGGAGAATCAGTTCAGTTCAGTCACTCAGTCTTGTCCAGATCTTTGTGACCCCATGGACTGCAGCACTCCAGGCTTCCCTGTCCTTCACCAGCTCCCGGAAGTGGCTCAAACTCATGTCCACCAAGTTGGTGATCCATCCAAGCATCTCATCCTCTGTCATCCCTTTCTCCTCCTGCCTTCAACCTTTCCCAGCATCAGAGTCTTTTCCAATGAGTCATTTCTTCACAGGAAGAAGGGAGACTGATTGGTCTTTATTTTGAAAGTGATTTTTTGGGAACTTCAGATAGACTTATTTTTGACTTTTAATGAATTCCTTAATATTGACTAGATGGAAACAGAATGGAACTGACAAACCTTTTAAAAACCTGAGTTTTATTTGCTTTAAAGCTGTTTTAGTGATTAAATACTTTGTCTAACATTTTTTGACTAACCTAAGAAATAGGATTCAAACAGGACATTAACATGACCAGAACCTTTCACTTGGAAATAATGCTTTGCATGAAAATCTTTGAGTAAACCCATAAGGCAAGTATGTTTATCATGTTTATTCTGAGGTTTCACAAACCCTCAGCGTATCTCTGCATACCCTAGTTCTTGAACAGATTTATAGTTCTTATTTAGCCCCATGATAACTTTTTTTCTTACCAGTTTTCCTAAGATTTGTAGTATAATTTTCCGTGGTATATTATTTAAAGGTTTTCATTACTTTATGTTTTGCTTTTATGATAATATAATGTTTCTGATTTATTTGATACTGTGTTGGGGATATAGCATCCACTATAGCTTTGTTCCTGTTGGAATAAAAATGATATAAGTCAGAATACAGTGGAAAGTGGGGATTGCCTTTCCTGAGAGATTCACAAACTACATTCATCTGTTAAAAGTGTAAGAAACAAAGAAGTAATGCTGCTTTAAAGTTAGTCTGTACATGTTCTGAAATTTATTTTTGACTTTTCAGGAATGTAGTCTGTTGGTTAATTTTTCTTATTGTTTCCATTATTTTAGTCTAATGAGGAGGTACTTTAATTTGATCATCTAATTTAATAAAAAAAGGAATTATGATAACAGTGAGATCTCTGAGCACCTTTATCTGTTGATAAATTATTTAATAGATAATGTTGGCTTTAGCGGAATCTACCAGGAATAGGATATTACCTGTCTGTTCCTATTGTGTCTGTTCCTTTAAATCTCATATCCTTAACTTACAGCCAGAGTACAGTTTTACTTAAAGCCAAGTAAAACTTGTCTTTTTATTGTTTGAGAGCTGTATTTTTTTTTTTTTTAACTCTGTAGTTGATGCCTTCTTCTCTACCCATAGCTAACTTTTCCTACCTGCCCCCCCCTTTTTTTTTTTACAATTTGATAGCTTCTGGAACTTGTTTGCAATCATCCAGACAGCTGTACCTTTATAAACAGCTAGTCTCAGTGCCAGATTAGTTTGTAGTGCAAATCTTGAATGAGAACTGCACCTGCTCTCAGTGTAGATGAAAATGGCAAATGTTAGGAAAAGCAGAATTTGGGATTGCTTTAAATCTGATGGCAGCTGATCTCAGAATTCTGCTGGGGATTCTTCATTGTGGGTTAGGGAAGTCCTGCTATTCAGAGCAAAACCGCTTTCTTGTCTTTTTGCTAGATCTACAGATATGTTGTTTTTAAGAAATATTAATAACATGTTCTATGTGCTATGATTTTGTACCTGAGATATTTTGTCTAGAAGTTATCTTCCAATTACACTGGTGGTTTCCTAAAATTATGTTAGACTAAAAATTTCTGAATCTAATTTTTCATATGTCAACATTATATTTCAAATTAAATAACCTTGAGTAGCTGGGAATATATGTCAGGGTAACTGCTCCAGTATATCACATTCTTATGGGGAAATGGTTTCAATTTAAGAATTAACACAGTCTATGAAAGTTGGTAGGATATAAAGACATTTCATGGTGTATGTAGAGAGCATTTCCTGATACAGTTTGTTTGGAGTGTCAGGGGAAATTAACTCTGTAGGTATGTGTTACATTTATGTTTTTTGAATTTCTTGTTTTTTAATATCACCCTTACCTTAAGCATGAGGCTGGCTTGTGTCTAACAGCCATTCAAAACCTACTTAACATGCTTATCAGGAAATTTATATTTAATCTTTATCCTTAATATTTCCAACCCTAAGCAGTTTATTGGTTACTTTAAGTATTATAAGTCATTTTGGTTCATAATTTAAAAAAATAGCTTCATCGATAAATAGTACACATACCATACAATTCTCTCACTTAAAGTATATAAATCAGTAATTTTTAGTATATTCATGGGTAAGTACAACCATCACCACGGTCAACTTTAAAGCATTTACAAAACTTCAAAAAGAAATCCTGAACCTTTAGCTATTTATTTTCTCTACTCCCTCCTGACCCCACCCCCTTGCCCCAACCCCCAAGCCCTGAACAACCACTAGCTTACTTTCTGTTTCTAGAGATTCCCCTATTTAAGACATAACATATTAATGGAATCATATATGACCTTTTATGACTAGCTTATTTTACTTAGCAAAGTGTTTTGAAGGTTCATCCATGTTGTATACTACTTCATTCCTTTTTATGCCTTAGTATTTTTTGTTGTGTGAGTATACTGCTTTTTGTTTATCTATGCACGAGTTGATGGACATTTGGGTTATTCCTACCTTTTGGCTATGTTAATAGCCCTATTCATGTGCAAGTTTTTGTTTGGGTAAGTTTTAAATTCTTTTGGGTATATACCTAGGGATGGAATTGCTGAGTCATATTGTAATTCTATGTTTAACTTACTGAGGAACCAGAAAGCTGTTTTTCACAATGGTTACACAACTTTGTATTCCTACAAAGTATGAGAATCCTAGTTTTCTCTACATCCTTGCCAACACATTATTTTCCATTAAAAAATTCTTCTTTCCAGTGGGTCTTCTTTGCATTTCTTTAGTGACTAATGATGTTGAGTATCTTTTCATGTGCTTATTGGTCATTTATCAATTTTCCTTGGATAAATTCAGATCCTTGGCTCATTTTTTCATTGGTTACCTTTTTATTAGTAGTAAGAACTGTTTATGTATTCTGGATACAAGTCCTTTCACAGATATATGATTGGCAAATATTTTATCCCATCCTGTGAGTTGTTTAATTCACTTTCTTGATGGTGTCCTTGAAGCAGATGTTTCTTATTTTTATGAAGTCCAGATTATCTGTGTTTTCTTGTGTTAATCATGCTTTTGGTGTCATGTATAAGAATCCCTTACCAAATCTGAACCCATTAAGATTTACTTCAATAAAGAGTTCATAAGTTTGTATGTTAAATGTAGATAACTGATCCATTTCACTTTAATTTTCGTGTGTAGTATAAGGGTCCAACTTCAATTTATTTCATATGGGGCTAGCCAGTTGTCCCATCGTTTGTTGAAAAGACTGATCTTTCCTCACTGAATGGTCTTGATGTGCTTTTTTAAAACCTCACTTATTTATTAGTTCTAATACTATTTTAGTATGTTCTTTAGTATTTTCCACATAGAGAAAATTTAGTATTTTCTATTTTCCAACTATTTCTGCAAATAGAAGTAGTTATACCTTTTCATTTTCAGTCTGCATGCTCTCTGCTTCTTTTTCTTACCTAATTGCCCTGACTTGAACCTCCAATACAATGTTCAATAGAAGTCACAAATGCACACTCTTTTGTCTTGTTTCTGTTCTTAGTGGGAAAGTAATCCAGTGTTTCACCATTAAGTATGATGTTAACCGTGGGATTTTTATAGATGCCCCTTATCAGGTTATGGAAGTTCCTTTCTAGTCTTAGCTCATTGATTGTTTTTATCACAAAAGGATGTTGGATTTTATCAAATGGTTTTTCTGCATCTGTTGAGCTAACCATGTGATTTTTGCTTTTTATTCTATTGCCATGATATAATATATAAATGATTTTCTTATATTGAACTAACCTGATATTCCTGAAATAAGTCTCACATTGTCATGGTATATACATTTTTCATAAATTGCTGTGTTTGATCTGGTCTGCTTGTATTTCCCTGAGGCTTTTGTGTCTATATTGCTAAGAAATACTCATCTATAGTTTTCTTTTGATGTATTTGTCTGGTTGTGGGGTCAGAGTAGTACCGACCTCATAAAATGAATTGTGAAGTATTCTTCTTCCCTCCTCTGTTTTTTGGAAGTGTTTGTGAGGAATTGGTTTTAACTTTTTAAATGCTTTGTAGAATTCACCATTGAAGCTATCTGGACGTGGATTTTTCTTTGTGGGTAGTTTTTGATTACTAATTCAGCTTTCACTTGTTTTAGATCTATTCAGATTGTCTTGAGTTAGTTTTGGTAGTCTTGAGTTATTTTTGGTATGTCTTTCTAGCAAGTTGTCCATTTCTTCTAGTTCCACCTATAAGGCTTGTTATTGTTATTGCGTGTTGATTTAGTGGCCAGCTGGACTATTTCAGTGCAGACATTTATTTCTCACTCCACAGTGTTTAGTTTCTGGTGGTGCTCCTTGTGGAGACACATCTGTGAGTTTACCTGAAGTCACTCTGGGACAAAGGTAGTGTTAGCCGAACCCTTTTCCCCACTTCTCCTGACTCCACTCAGCCATTCAGTTCAGTTCAGTTCAGTCGCTCAGTCGTGTCCAACTCTTTGCGACCCCATGAATCGCAGCACGCCAGGCCTCCCTGTCCATCACCAACTCCCGGAGTTCACCCATACTAATTACCAGCTGACCATTCTATTGTTTGCAAAAATGCCCTGGACTCTAAATGGTTCCATGAACTAATCCAATAAATCTGTGACCCCTTTGAAGGACTAATTCCAAACGTTAGTGTTGATGTTTATTCTCACCCCAAGAGGGGTCCTCTCAATTGTGTCTTTTCTCAGTTCTCTTCTGCAACTTGGTTGTTGAATCTGTGAATCTTCTAATTGTGGTTTACCACAACTCTGCTGTTTTTGAGATAGCTCTTTGGCTTCAACTTCATGGCCTTGGTTATCCCAAGAGAAACCAATTGTAAGAAACTTTTGGTTTGTGATTCAGAGTTTTATATATGAATCATAATTATTTTAACAGTTGGGTCATGCTCTTTAATTATATAGGGCTTCTCTGGTGACTCAGTGATAAAGATCCACCTGCGATGCAGGAGACCAGGGTTTGACCCCTGGGTCGGGAAGATCCCCCCTGGAGAAGGAAATGGAAACTCACTCCAATATCCTTGCCTGGGAAATCCCATGTAATTGCAGATAGCCTTATAAAACTGAAAGCTCCTTAGCAATATGAGGAGTTTTTGGTTTTTTTTTCTTTCCTAAGTTATTATTTTTTTACAATTCTTTTCTAAATATTTTTTAGGTTCTTCTGTGTTAGTTTAGCTTCATCGCTCTGTTGAATAGATGTTAATAACTTGAAAACGTTAATTTTGAGTTAACAGTTTGTTTTGATTTTCCTCTTCTTATAAGCTGTTTGAGCTGCTGGGACCTGATGGACTTGAACTTATTGAGAAACTCCTCCAGAACAGAGTTACAATTGTGGACAGATTTCTTAATTCTTCAAATGATCATAAGTTGCAGGCTCTTCAAGGTAAGAAAGTAATCAGTGGTAATTTTACTTTAAAGGAAAAACTCATTGTTTAGCAATTTTTTAATGCAATTATACTTTTAATATTCTTTGGTTGTTATATAACTTACTGATAACATTCTCAAGTAGATTTTAGATATGGAAGATTATGAAACAATTATCAATGCCCTAAATAGGGTTTTATGTCAGAGAGTCTATCTATGTTTAAGTATGACAGAAGATCTGAATAGACAAAAAAAGAATTAAAGCAACTACATATTATGCTTAGGGTCAAATAGAGTTACATTTATAACCACATTTTTTATTTTGAAAAATTTCAGACCTTAGTAATGGTGCAGGGATAGTATAATATAACTACTCACATACTCTTCATGTAGATTCACCAGTCATTAACATTTTGCTTCCATACCCACCCCTTATCTTTCTCACACACTCACACAAACACACACAAACACACATGTGCAGGTGTATGCATACATGAACTCATACATGTTCACAGTTAAAATTTTTGCTAAACAATATGAAGTTGCACACATCATAATATTTTAGATATAAAATCTTCAACATACAAATTCTCCTACTTAACCTGTAGTACAATTATCATAGCCAGCCAGTTGAACATTTGTATAGTCATGTATTACATATATTTGAAGACCCCCAGAAGAATTAGAGTTGTCAAGGAAGCTAAAATTATTTATTAAAAAAAAAAAAAAAAGCCTGACTTACTATGAGACAACTCATGCCAAACTCAGGTTTTAGGTGGTAAGTATTGATAGGAAGACTGTTTCTTACCTTTACCAAATTTCTTTGCCAGCCTTGTAAATAGTTTGGAAGTTTTAAAAAAGTACATGAGCATAAGAAATTAGATATTTACCCTTTGTTTAAGTAAGTGATATCACTTTTTTCTTACATTTATGAGTGTGGCACTGAAAGGAAATTACAAAACCAGCCTTGATTTAAATCCAAAATTTCTTAAGGGTTTTTTTATCCTACACTTTGATTACTGGTAATTGCCTTGGAGTTGCTTTGAGATTTCTAGAAACTTTGAAGGTTGGAATTTAGCCACTTTGTCTTTCTAAAAGTGTTTTGGTTCTTTAAGTATATTGAATACTTACAAACAACCTTGCTCTAAAAGGACTCTCACCTGTTAAACCGTGATTAAGCAGACATTGCAATAAGCCAGCAGAACTGAGTGTTTAAAATGGGTATCTGCCAGAAGAAAAGGAATGAATTTAAATATCTAGTCTTGCAATGTAATTTCAGAGAATTTGGTGCTCATTTTTTCAGTCTTTAAAGTGCTGATTCTTACTGATCCCACCTTTCATTAGTTCTAATTTATTAACAGAAGTTCAAAATATGTTCAGCATATGTATTTTTTTAAGAAAGCTGTAGGTGATGAGTGAATGTTGTTTTTCCATTTCATTATGGTCATTTTTGTATAACACAAACTTTATTCTACTAGGATAACTTTTAAGAAGCAGCACACTTTTTAACCTAAAACCACATATTAAATTTGAATTATTAAAAATTTTTTGAGCCTTCAGTTTGCCCTGAAATATTTTCTACTCTTCCCAATTGGCATTTACTCTTTTTGTCTATGCTAGGTTGTTATTCATGTTGCTATTAGTGAAGAATATAATTATAACCATCAACAATTTGGGACATTTAAACAGACTAATTTCTTCTAAGGACTGTGGTGAAAGAAACTGACAATGAGCATATATTAAAGATTTTTTAAATAGAGTTTTTGTATAATTGCATTAAAAATGATTCTCCTTAATTTCTTTTTGTGAGGAGTGGGGGAAGGAAATACTCCTGAAGAAAAGAATCATTGGACTTGTTACTTTATCTCTGTTCTCATCCATTTATGTATTTTGATATAATTTTGTATTAATGATCTTTCAAAATTCTCTTAAAACTACCGAATTGTTCCATTCTTTATTAAGTTACCTTAGTAAGAGAGTCACATCCTATTCTTTTCTCTCTTCCACAAAATCATGGTCTTAGATAGCAGTCTGATGGCCCAGATGGTAAAGAATCTGCCTGTAATGCAGGAGACACGGATTCAATCCCTGGGTTGGGAAGATCCCGAATGGCCACCCACTCCAGTATTCTTGCCTGGAGACTCCCATGGACAGAGGAGCCTGGTGGGCTATAGCCCATGGGATTGCAAAGAATCAGACACGACTGAGTGACTTTTCACTTTCAGAGAGCAGTAGCCTTTTGCCATTTAGCGTTTTCTATCTTTTATACTGCTTTTCTTTGAATATGTATGTATGTATGTGTATATATACACACACACACACACCCACACACCCTACTTTATCTCTGTTCTTATAACCAGGAAATATAAGGTAGGCTAGAAGTGAGTGAGAATAATGTACTAACTGCTGAGTTGATAGTTATAAATTGAATTCTGTTTTGGGGGCTGTTGTGACGACTGTTTAGTATAGGGTATATCATAAAAAAAAGATTAAGTTAGCTTATGCTGTCAAATGACACTGTTTTGAGTAGTTATAGAAAACTTTGTCTGTCATAGTAGCGTTTTAAAAGGATACAAGCTCTACATGTTTGTCAGTAAAGTTCTGTATTAGAGTTGCTGTTAAGCTTATTCATTTCATTTCTGCTTGTCAGTCTCTACAGTTAGCTGAACTCATCAAAGAGAATAATACACTTAAGCATTTGTGCTTAATAACTTGATTTTAAAAGTCACTTATTATGTTCAATCTTATGGGATTTCAATATATTCTGACTGAGGCCTTTTAAAGCTATTAATATGGTAAATATAGTTCCTTATAATTTTGACTTTCTTATTTTGATGATCACAGATGTGTCCAATAGTATTTTGTACCCGTCACATTTGTTTAAAATATTAATGATGTTAGCATAAAATATAATATGTCACCTGAAGACCCCTTCAAAAGCAGAGACATCACTTTGCCGACAAAGGTCCATACAGTCAAAGCTATGGTTTTTCCAGTAGTCATGTATGGATGTGAGAGTTGTACCACAAAGACTGAGCACTGAAGAACCGATGCTTTCTAACTATGGTGTTGTAAAAGACCCTTGTGAGTCCCTAGGACTGCAAGGAGATCAAACCTGTCAATCCTAAAGGAAATCAACCCTGCATATTCATTGAAAGAACTGATGCTGAAGCTCCAATACTTTGGCCTCCTGATGCGATGAACCAACTCATTGGAAAAGACCCTGATGCCGGGAAAGATTGAAGGTGGGAGAAGGGGATGGCAGAAGATGAGATGATCAGATAGCATCACTGACTCAATGGATGTGAATTTGAGCAGACTCCAGGAAATAGTGGAGGACAGAGGAGCCTGGCCTGCTGCAATCCATGGGATTGCAAAGAATCAGACACAACTTAGTGACTGAACAACACCCGAAGAATTTAGTTTCACGTACACAACCTTTAACATTCATTTATAGTAATAAGTTTATGGCATTATTCATATGTTTTAAAAAATCTGCTTAATATCTCTGTTCTTGAGCATGTGACTTTGCAAATAGGTTACTTTTTTTTTTCATATTTCAGAGTACATTTGAAAAGTGGCAGTATGCTGCTTTCTTTCTCTAACACTAGAGTTTCTTGGTTATAAATTCAATCATTATAATAGATAAATAAGATTTACTTACAAAGCAAAATATGTAAGACTTAGAAAAATACTTTTCTCAGAACCATAAAATGTAGTTCCAATATAGGTAAGATTATATCTTATTTCATAATTTTCAGATGTAACTTTTATTTCTCACTTTCCTTTTTGAGACTGATGGTGCCCTTATACACAGGGGTTATTTCATGTGGTTGAGAGTTAAAATGACTTATTCAAAATCATGTAATGAGATAATGACACATGCCTGAGAATTGTGAATAGAGTGAATTAGAAAGCTAATTTCCCCCTCCTGATGCTATGTTTAAATCCTTCCTTGTTTTGTATTAGGTCTTGGAACTTGATAAAATAACTTGCACTGTGCATCTTCAGAGTGTGGACCAATTTCATTCTTCATTGTTTTTCTAGCCTAGCAGCAGTGCCCGGGGCCTAGTAGGTCCTTAAAACAGTAAGCTTGTATTGACTTGGATTGCCTTCAGTGACATTCCTGTCAGTTCCTTTAGGGCTGCAGTGAGCCAAGATACTATTTCTTAGAAAGATTTAATTAAACACAGAAGGTAATCCTGTTAGAACATTTTTCCTGAATATTGAGTTGACCAACCCCAGGTTTAATTCTCCCTTGTGAACACTGAGCTCTGATTGACCTGATTCCTCTTAAGTGGTTCTAGACTTCTTCCATTTTTTAAAGAAGCTGTATTTTCCAAATCAAAACTACAAGGAGGTATCACCTTACACCAGTCAAAATGACCGTCATTTACCAGTTGACAAATAATAAATGCTGGAAAGGGAACCCTCCTACCTTGTTGGTGGAAATATAAACTGGTGTAGCTACTATGGAGTACTGTATGGAGGTTCCTTAAAAAGCTACAAATAGGGAATTCCCTGGCAGTTCAGTGGTTAGGTGCTTCTACTCTAGGGGGCACAAGTTTGATCCCTGGTTGGGGAACTAGATCCCTCAAGCCATGTGGTGTGCCCCCCCCCGCCACCAAAAGTAAATAAATAAATATAGATGTACCATATGGCCCTGTAATCCCACTCCTGGGCATATATCTGGATAAAACTCTTAATTTGAAAAGATATATGCACCCCAGTGTTCGTAGCTGCACTATTTACAATAGGCAAGACATGGAACCAACCTAAGTGTTCCACTGATAAATGAATGGATAGAGATGTGTTATATGTATACAATGAACTATTACTCTGCCATAAAAATGAATTGATGTAATGCCATTTACAGCAACATGGATGGATCTAGAGATTATCATATTAAGTGAAATAAATCAGAGAAAGACAAATATCATATGATATCTTATGTGTGGAATATAAAAATAGGATACAAGTGAGCTTATTTACAAAGCAGAAGTAGACTCATAGACATAGAAACAAATTTATGATTACAAAGGGGATGGGGGATAGATAAAATTAGGAGTTTGGAATTAACATATATATATACATAGTGCTGTATATAAAATTCCAAACAAGGACCTACTGTATATAAACATAAACTGTATATAAACATATCTATAAACATAACTATAAACATAAACATACATATAAACACATATCTATACTGTATATAAAAATATGCTGTATATAAATATATGTATAGTATTGTATATAAAATCCCAAAGACCTACTGTATAGCACAGAGAACTATATTTAATATTTGTAATAACCTATAATGGAAAAGAATCTAAAAAAGCATACACACACACACACACACACACATCTGAATCACTTTGCTGTACATCTGAAATTAACACAACATTATAAATTAACTATACACTTTCATGCATTGGAGAAGGAAATGGCAACCCACTCCAGTGTTCTTGCCTGGAAAATCCCAGGGACGAGGGAGCCTGGTGGGCTGCTGTCTATGGGGTCACACAGAGTCGGACACGACTGAAGTGACTTAGCAGCAGCAGCAGTTTAAAAAATGGTTAAAAAACTCTGCATTTCCATGAAAATGTGGAGCATAGTTAGTTTGCTTTAGTCATCTTCTGAATATATCCTGAGCTGTATTTTATTTTTATTTTACTTTATTTCATGTATAAATTAGTAGTGACATGTAGACAATTTAACAGAGTGAGACCTATTATATGGGAAAAAGTTAAATCTTATATGTAAAGAATATCTTTATTTTATTATGTTAACAGTAAATGCTGATTAGTATTAATTATTTTGAAATAATTTAGATTATTTCAAAATTATGAAATATAATTTTTAGTTTCCTGATGTTATATCTAAGAATTTATATTAGTCTGTAGAAAGACAATATCTGCTGACTTTTTCTAAGCAAGGGTATTATATCATTTAGAAATTGTGACTTAGAAAAACTCTCCTTAGAACATGTAATTAAATGTGCCACTTTAAAAAAATGAATTCTTAGAGCATTGTGTGGCTTATGTTTTGGTAAAGAGGAAAACTGGTTTTCATAAAGGTTAAATTTGTAAAAATATGGATCTTAAATTTGCTTTGCAGACAATTGCAAAAAAATTTTAGGAGAAAATGCTAAACCTAATTATGGTTGTCAAGTCACTATTCAGTCTGAACAAGAGAAGCAGTTAATGAAACAGTATCGCCGGGAGGAAAAAAGAATTGCTAGACGAGAAAAAAAGGCTGGAGAAGATGGAGAAGCTACAGAAGGACTCCTGTGCTTTGATCCTAAGGAACTGCGGATACACAGGTAATAAAAACCAGAAGTTGAAAAATGCTTGTGTTGTAATTGTTGCTTTTATGTATCATAATTTTAGTTTAGTTTTAACAACTTGGATGATTCTTCTAGACACGTTTTCTTACAAGAATAGAATTTTGTTGTATGAAAACCTAATTTTCTAGGATAAGAAAGCAGTGATCTGCTTAATTAGAATATTCTTGGTTGCATCCACAAAGGTGAGAGATTTAGATGCTGTGCTTTATGAAGTGTACACAAATTTATTTTGAGACCTTTTTCTTTCCTACCTTAATGAATGCTCTTTCCCATGTTGTTGAGAAGTAGAAAGGAGGCAAATGAAATAAAGGCATTATTATACATGGTATTTAAAATATTGAAACCCAATTTAAGAAAGGAACTTATTTATACTTCGTTAAATATCTTTGGATTGTGAAAAAGAAAATTATAATAAAAAACATTAAGTCAAACTTATCAGATGAGGTTATCTAAAAATAGTACCTGAAAATGTGTTAATACTTATGTGATTACACGGGAAATGTCAGGCTTGCTAATAACGTTGTGTTGTTTAATTTCTTCTCTTTTGTAATTGAAGACTACGTGAAATAGTTATAGTGATTTTGTTTTAGTATATGCTTTCTATTGTGAGATAAAAATGACAGATTTAGCCTATTATTTTTTTATTTACAGAGAGCAGGCACTCATGAATGCTAGAAATGTTCCAATTCTGAGCAGGCAGAGAGACACAGATGTTGAAAAAATACGTTATCCCCATGTGTATGATTCCCAGGCTGAAGCCATGAGAACATCAGCATTCATTGCTGGTGCAAAGGTATGTCATTGGTATATGACCACTTTTGGATAACATGTCTGTTCTAGAGAAATGACACATAGATTTTTCCGTTTCTTTTTACTATGCTAAATTGTATATTTAAATTTTGAAGAACATGAGATAGTGCAGTTTATGTGAAGTTCTTAGCACATAGTAGGTATTCAAAACATATTTGTTCTCCTCCCTTTCATTATCTCTGCAACTTGTGTTTTTGAGTTTTAGCAGTTGTACCACTTTTTAACTAAACCTTACACTGTGTATTGCACGTTTTCCCTGGCTGCGTAACTACATTTATCTTCAGGAATTCCATGTAATTACTGTGTGCTTAAAATTCATCAGTGTGATATAGTTTGTGTGTTATATGAGATATCTGACTCATGAATGCTTTTTGTATATGTGTGTGTGGTTTTTGGTTTGTTTTTGTTTTCCTTTAGCTACGTTTATTTGCTAGTGCAATGTCATGAAACCAATAGCGTTTTTCCCTCTCTCTTTAATTAAAGAATCTTTACCAGAGATGTTATTCTATTTTGTATTATTATTGGATTTTAAATTTTTGATGTTTGTAGATGATTTTACCAGAAGGAATCCAAAGAGAGAACAACAAGATATATGAAGAAGTAAAGATTCCTTATACTGAACCAATGCCAATTGGCTTTGAGGAAAAACCAGTTTATATCCAAGACTTAGATGAGGTAAGATTTTCATTTTATAAAGTTGATAGTTTTGATGCTTGGTATGATTTTGAATGCATTTGTATTGGGAAAATTATTTTTAAAAGTCGGTTAATACAGTAAAGAGATACATGCAGTTGGTTACTAATGAAATAGGGGAATTTAAATTAAAAAATACATATACATGTATTTCTTTACACATTGAACATATTTACAAAAATTTTGTGTATATTTCTATAATTATATGTTTATTTTAGCTATTTTAGCTCATATTTGATTTACCTTATGTAAGCTGACTCAAGTAAGTTGTTTTAAAGGATTCATGTATTGACATATCAAATGGTCAGCCTATAATAAAATAGAGTATTATTTGAGTATAGGACCAAATTCTAAACTAACTTTCCCTCAACTTTTAAATTTTGAATAATTGCAGCCCTATGGAAAAGATGCATGAATAGTAATTCCCTTCTGTTTTGATTTACCATTAGTTAAAACTTTGCTATAACTGCTTTATCTCAGAATGAAATATTTCTTCATTTAAAGTACATATATTATTTAAGGTTAGCCTTTTCATCACCAAAGTGAAGTTGCTTTATTTTATATATATGTAAGTCATATGAAGTCATTCAGAAATATCAAATAATATAGGCATACAAAAGGAGCAGCATAAGGAGTAACTATAGCCAACCAAAATTAGTTCCATTCTATACATATGGGTGCATATGTGTTTTGATTTTACAAAAATAGAATTATATCCATAAATACTTTTTTTGTGTGTTTATATATATATATACTTACATACATCTTTCTATGTCAATAGACATATTTTTACAACATTATTTTAAATCACTATGTGGTATTCCAACTTATGTCCTCATTACTTTTACACCAGTTTCTTATTGTTAGAATTTTAAGTTTCCTACAAGTTTTTATAGTAGGCTAAAATTTTCATTGAAACTTATATTAGTGGGTTTCATTCAGCCTTTGCATCAAAATTACTGTAGAATTTTTTCAAGATCCAAATGCTTTGATCCCTATTAAATCATAATCTCTTGGGTGGGACGCATAATATCTATATTTTGAAGGTGATTTTTAGAGCTCTATAGGTGATTCTGAAATGTAGGCAAGGCTGAGAGCCTATAGAATTAAATAGTTACATATATAATTCTTTTTAAACCCTACTGAAATGGAGAAGGCAATGGCACCCCACTCCAGTACTCTTGCCTGGAAAATCCCATGGACGGAGGAGCCTGGTAGGCTGCAGTCCATAGGGTCGCTAGGAGTCGGACACAACTGAGCGATTTCACTTTGACTTTTCACTTTCATGCATTGGAGGAGGAAATGGCAACCCACTCCAGTGTTCTTGCCTGGAGAATCCCAGGGATGGGGGAGCCTGGTGGGCTGCCGTCTATGGGGTGGCACAGAGTCGGACACGACTAAAGCAACTTAGCAGCAGCAGCAGCAACAATCATTATAAGGATTATTATCATGAAGATTTATTTAGTTTTATATATTAAATACTAACTTTTTTTCATGTAAAAGCATCATTGACATTCATTATCTTTATAATGAATGGACCAGGCTTCTTTTTCTCTCATACTTATTTCCAAATAAATACTTTGTTCACTTTAATGTAGATTACAGGATATGAATGGACCAGGCTTCTTTTTCTCTCATACTTATTTCCAAATAAATACTTTGTTCACTTTAATGTAGATTACAGGAGTAAAAGAGATTTCTGAATGGGTTCTTTCCATCTGCAACCTTAATGCCTCTTTGCCATGTAGCCTAACACACTTATAGGTTCCCTGGATTAGGATGTGGCCATCATTGGGTATCATTATCCTCTCTACCACGCGAGATGTGGATGACCACAATTTAGCTATTCACAGATGTTGACAGACATCTGTGTTGTTTATAGTTTTTGGCTCTTATGAATTCTGTGAGTCTATTTGAGCTGCCCTAAGCCCAAACTAGGTGGCTTAAAGAACAGACATTTGTTTTTTCACAGTCTTGGAGGCTGGAAGTCCCAGGCCAAGGTGCCGACAGTTCTGTTTTCTGGTGAGGACTCTTCCTGGATTGCAGCCCTTTGTCTTCTCTCTGTGTCCTCTTGAACTCATATGGCCTCTTCTCTATGTGTCTAGAGACCTCTGGTGTCTTTTCTGCTTCTTATAAGGACACCAGGCCTATTGGATTAGGGTCTCATTCAGATGACCTCAGAACCCTAAAGGTTCTGTCTCCAAATATGATCACTTTGGGAGTTAGGGCTTTAGTTTATGAAACTTCAGAATACATAATTGCATCCATAATGTGGAAATAACTGCTCCAGATATTGGTGTACAGGTTTTTGTGCGAATGTAAGTTTTCATTTCTCTGGGATAAATATCCAAGAATGCAATTACTCAGTCATATTATAATTACTTGTTTAGTTTTCTAAGAAACTACCGTAATTTTTTTCCAAAGTATCATTTTATATACCCAACAGTAATCCAGTGTGACCTAGTTTCCCCACATATTCACCAGCATTTGGTGGGTATCACTTTTTAAAATTTTTATTTTAGCCATTTTAAGTCATATTTTTATATATTACTTGTATTTTCCTTCTTGTGGTTTAAATGTGCACTTTCATAAGCAGCAATATTTGGGGAATACTACATTCAAATGCAGTGTGTCATAAGTACATAAGTAAACTCTTTGATGTCTTAACAATGTAGATAATGATCCCAACTAGATGCTGTCACTGTGGATATTAATATAGAGCTCAGGAAAAAATATAGATGTTAACAGACTGTTAGTTTAGTTAGATGCATCTGTTAGTTTGTATCTTTTTTAAAAGGCAGGATCTTTATGTATCAGGAGAAATGCTCTTGAAGATGTTATCTTTCTCTTTTCACTGAGATCATAATTGGATTCTGCTCCTGACAGTCCTGTGGAATAATAGATAAAATGCTTTTATGTCCTCTCACTGACTGAATGTCACATCAGATAAATTTGTCCTGTCTTTCTTGTCTTCTTAAAATACTTCTGTAATTTGATTAAAAAGAGAAGGATAATTTAAAAATTCTAAAATGATGTGCAAAATTGCTGTTAATGCTCTTAAATGGGTTTTGTACTTTCTTGGAGAGGGAATAATCCAAAAAAAGAACCAAAAAAATCATTAGATGGGCTTCTGTATTAGATAGAACTCACTCATTTGGAAGTTAGAGAAATGAAACTCAAAGTAAGTTTTAGCAATGAATACAGACTGTTGGCTTTTCTAACCAAAATATCTGGGAATAAAGCTGCCTATGCATTCAGATGGATATATAAGTTCACATGATGTCATCAGATCTTTTCCTCGGTCTTCATCTCTTTCTCTCTCTATTTCTGTCTTTCTTTATACCTTCTCTTTCCCTTCTCCCTTATCTTCTCCTTCCTCTCTTTTACCCTCTATTCCCCTCCTTTTATTTCTCTGGTTCTTTTTATCCCGACTCTCAGATACATACTTTTTACATGTAATCAGGGAAGAACATAAGACAGCAACTTCAAGCTTTTCTGTCCCCTCATTCTAAAAGCAAGAGGGTTTTCTCCATTAAAAAAAAAAAAGAAAGAAAAAAAACTCCTGGAATGAACTCTTATCTTCTTGACTTGTTTCACCAGTTCATTTCTGAACTACTTTCCCCACGGTAGGAGTGTGGGGTTCTTAATTGACTGTGCCTGCTCACTTGAGTTGGAGAAGGCAATGGCACCAGTACTCCAGCACTCCAGTACTCTTGCCTGGAAAATCCCATGGATGGAGGAGCCTGGTGGGCTGCAGTCCATGGGGTCATTAAGAGTCAGACACGACTGAGCGACTTCACTTTCATACATTGGAGAAGGAAATGGCAACCCACTCCAGTGTTCTTGCCTGGAGACTCCCAGGGACGGGGGAGCCTGGTGGGCTTCTGTCTATGGGGTTGCACAGAGTCTGACACGACTGAAGCGACTTAGCAGCAGCAGCAGCTTACTTGAGTTTCCTCACCCTCAGCCCACTGTGAGCCATCAGGAGTCAAGGAGGAGTTTCCCAAAGGGAAGATGAGGCTGTTATCCTTAAAAAGGAGCATGTGAAAGATGCGTAGCAGACAGAACTGTGTCTTTGATATTTTGATGAAAGAGTGAGTTTTGCATTTTTTTTGGTGTTAAATCAGTTGAGTGCTATCTGTTTCCACAGGTGGGAGTTACAGTTTTTAAATAGCCAATAGAATGTTATTTGGCATAATCAGAATACTGATCCAAATATACTATTTAGTTTGGAAAAGTAATGTAAAAGATGCATATAATGTTTCATTTGAGAAGTTAAAAAAGTTGAGTCCTTTAAAATCTGAATGTAGAGAGTTTGAGGATTTTTGTGACCCCAGATTATTGAATCCCATGTTTACAGGCTAGGTCCTGGGGGAAATTATAAACAGATCCGACCTCTGATCTTAAGTTACTTAAGTAACTCGCACAGAGTCGGACAAGACTGAAGTGACTTAGCAGCAGCAGCAGCTCACTTGAGTTTCCTCACCCTCGGCCTTCTTTGAGCCATCAGGAGTCAAGGAGGAGTTTCCCAAAGGGAAGATGAGGCTGATATCTTTAAAAAGGAGCTGATCTTAAGTTACTCCATGTAGTGTATCTGACCCACACCATTTCTATAGAAGTGATTAATAGAGTAGGGGTATGTTGTGCAGGTTTCTGAGGCAGCACAGAGAAAGCAGATTAGCAAGTTCACAGAAGTCTTCATGGAGGTCAATGCGGGGCATAGGATTTTGCCAGATAGACAAAGGACATGGTGGGGGGTGTATCATAGGCAAAGGATGCTCCATGAAAGAGTATGTGACCTTTTGTAAACATGTATTTCAGTATTAGTAGTATGCAAGCTACATATGTAGCATGGCAGCAAATTAGTCTAAAAAGAGACTTACTAGTGTACATGAAGGACTTTGAAAACCATACATAGTAAGTTTAAATTCAATATTGTGGGAAATGCTACTTCTTAAAAATAAAAGTAAATAAAAAGGGTTTTTTTCACTTACAGAGATTACTCTGGTTGCAGTAAAAAAAAAAAAAAAAGAAAGAAAGAAAGAAAGAAAAACTGATGGTTGAGAGTAGAGCTGCTGCAATAATTCAAGGGAGAAATGCTGTGTGCCTGAATGAAGAAAGTGGAGCCTATACAGAAAGTGGGACAATGAAGAATAGATAGCTGCTAGTTAAATGTTAGTAAATGTTAGTTTAGAAGTTGTATAACATCTGATGACAGGTTAAATGACAAGAGATGAAGCAGAGAGAAGAAACTGAAATGATAACCAGGGCAACATGGGTGAGTGCTGGTGTCATTCGTTAAGATGAGAAACAGGAGAGGAGGAACAGAGTGTGTGTGTTACGTCCAGGAGGTCACATGTTGGTGAAGAGTGAGGCTGTGAATCCAGGCGGTTGCGCTGAAATCTTGGCTCCCCGTGTTCTAGCTGAAAGAATGGGGCCAAGTTACTCTCTGAGATCCAGTGTTTCACTTGTAAAATTGGGATGATAGTACCTACCTCATCATTTTATTGTGAGGATCAAAAAAAGTTCAGTTCAGTTCAGTTCAGTCGCTCAGTCGTGTCTAACTCTTTGCCACCCCATGGACTGCAGCACAGCAGGCCTCCCTGTCTATCACCAACTCCCGGAGTTTACTCAAACTCGTGTCCATGTCCAAACATTTCATCCTCTGTCATCAAATGAGTTAATATATGTAAAACACTTGGAAGAATTATGAGTACTTAAGACATTTTAGATAGAATGTTAGCTTAAAATGAATGATAAATGTAAACAGACAACGGGTGAGATCAATCTGAGTATGGTTAACATGAAAAGACTTATTGTTTCTCTGGAAATTATATTTATTAGATACATTACTTGTATGTTCATTTATGCTCTTCAGGTATTCTTTCATTACAAGTACATAGTCACTCTATGAAGACATAGGGTAGTTTCCAGTTAATTGATAGAAAATAAAGAAACCTGTCATTGTATTTATTGCTATCTCAAGACTAAGAGTTTGGGGAAAGGGAAGTAAAATGAGTATAAAAAACTGTTACTTTTCTTGTGGTTCTACTGTGTTCTCTGAGCCTGAAGGGATCCTAAATCTGAAAGAGTTTATTGACACAGTTTGATTCAATCAAATTACAAAAGCCAGAAAGCTAAAGAGTCATCCAGAAAAACACTTCAGAATGTGAATCATTTTTATGAGATCAGTTTGAACAGGAAAAAATGTGACTAAAACCTGGACATACACCCAAATAAAAAGCCTTTTCCCACAGGCTGCTTAGTACCTGTCAAGTGTATTATCAGTTTCATCAGCACCATGACCTTGAATTCCTCACTGCTTTTTTTAGAGGTGGTATCAAGAAATAATAACAAAATCTAAAGTTCAAAACTGAAAAGTGAGCTTACTTTTCAGTAAAAAAGCTTATCAGTCTTTTTCATACTGATAGAGATCTTAGCGAAGAAGATTTCATAAATTTCACCAGGAAGGAAACAATGTGACAAATATTAAATTTCTGATCATTTTACCAAATTATAATTTCCCTTGATACATGTCTCACCTCACCTGGCAATCAAAGAAACATGAGTATTCTGATAGTATTTGCTATTATATTTGTCAGATTTTTCAGTACTTATGACCACCAAAACAAACAAATGAAGAAACAAATATGTAAATATAGACACCTTCTACATCTGTTGTAAACCCCACAACACGTTGTTATTCTTCTTGCAGTTAACAGTCTTTTTAAGATATTAAGATGTCTAAATGATAACCGGGAAACATCCTTATACGTGTGCATCTATCAGCTCTTTTATGCCTTTGTGTAGGGAGATTCAGATGTCCATCTGGTATTCCTTTTTTCTAGTGCAGGTCTGCTGGTGATAAATTCTTTCAGTTTTGTATGTCTAAAACAAAAAAACTTTATTTTGTGTTTGTTCTTGAGGAATATTTCATTTGCTGTGAAATTTTAGGTTGATGGGCTTTTCCCCTAGTACTTACAGATGTAGCTGCTTCTTGCAGCTTACAGATGTAGTCTTCTTGCTTACATTGTGTCTGATAAGAAACTTGTCCTCATTCTTAATCTTCTTCTCTATATAATAAGTCTTTTTTTTTTCTGGTTGATTTTTAGATTTTCTTTTCCTCACTGGTTTTAGGCAGTTTGATTATGATGTGGCTTTGTATTAACTTTCTGTTGTTGTATAAGAAATTACCAAGATATTAGTGACTTAAAACATCCATTTATTATCTCAGCATTCTGGAGGTCTGATTTGAATGGGCTGGACTGGGTTCTCTGTTTGGACACGACTTAGCAACTAAACAAAACAAAAGGATTTTAGGGGTTTTCTGTTTTAGGAGTCAATAAATGTGCAGTATATAAAAGTTTGTTCCATGAGATAAGCTTTCCCATAAGAAATGCTTATATGTTTTGACTCTCAGCAAACATTTATATGATTAAAAAGTAATATTTACTTGCTAAGAAAGTACATTATAGTTCAAATATATGAAATAGCTAAGTCTGATTTGAAGGAGTGAATCTATATTTTCTTTTCTAAAAAATAATTTTGTCTGTATGCCCTGAACTTTTGTAGGATTATACCATAAAGTATACTGGGAATGCTGCAAACAACTAACTAGGAAAAGGGCACCAGCTGCTTAAAATATACCTGCTAAAGAGAGTTATAACTAACATCTGCCTCTAGCTAGGAGTAATTGAACAAAATAACTGTCTTTACAACCTATACTTTATTGATTTTATGGGGAGGAAAATTAGAAGAGAGAAGAGTAAAGGCATAGTGGCATATTGAGCTTCCCCAGAATGATAATGTTAGAACTCAGATGATTTCAAAAGTCTGAAATGTGCATGAATTTACCTTGTAATGTGGGAATTTCAAGTTGCTTTAGAAATGAACTTTGTCCATATTTTCCAACATATCTGTGTGTTGTAGTTACGCAGGCCTATCACAGATAGACAAAAATAATTGGGTAGGATTCTATTGCTACTGTAGAGTTTCATTATTTGTCTTTGAAAATATATGTGAATTGGCTATCTGTCATCAGGAATCATTTCTTGAGTCTTGATTGATGCAAGTCACTGTGCTACAGTGGGTATCAAAAGGTTTGGAATTACGATTGTGCATTTGAGGAACTTACTATCCCGTTAGGCAATTAGAACTGATGGGGATTCTCAGCTTTACCATTTGCACATTTTGTGACATGGATCAAGTTACATAACACCTCTAAGTTTCAGTTTCCTTATCAGTCTGTTTATTCTGAGAAGACTATATGAGTCAGCACACAGAAAATGTGTAGCAGTATCTGTGATATATTTTGAAAGATGGGCTACCCAAATTGCAGTGTGGTATTGCAATCCTGACAAGGTTCAGGGCATACTTTGAATTTTTCTGTTAAGACATATGGAAAGGTGAAATTATTTTGGTATAAGTAACATTAAAATTCCTTGAAGATGAATACTGGGGCTTCCCCGAGGGCTTAGCAGTAAAGAATCTGCCTGCAGTGCAGGAGTCACAGGAGATGCGGGTTCGATCTCTGGGTTGAGAAGATCCTCTGGAGGAGGAAATGGCAACCCACTCCAGTATTCTTGCCTGGGAAATCCCATGGGCAGAGGAGCCTGGCTGGGCTGCAGTCCATAGGATCACAAAGAGTCAGACGTGACTGAGCATAGTACAGCACACAGAAAAGATGAATATTCAAGTAATTGGCTTTAAATTGATAAAGGTAAGGCAAAGGAACTTGCATTTTTTTAGTTAATACTGTACACTTTTTTAGGCTTATTATATCACATTATTTAACTTAATCCCCTCATACAAACCCTGAAAGCAAGAGCTTTTAGAAAGGACAGGTTTCAATTGGATTGAATGGTACAAATATCAAGCAGTGGCTAAATAAACTTAGGGTTACCTTGCTTTTTGTATTCTCTGCAAACTCTTAAATTCTTGATACATTTTAGAGTTGTATGAAAATAATAATTATGTAATTTGAAAGTGTTAGTTGCTCAGTCATGTCCAACTTTTTGCAACCCCATGGACTGTAGCCCACAAGCCTCCTCTGTCCATGGAATTCTCCAGGCAAGAATACTGGAGTGGGTAGCCTTTTCTTTCTCCAAGAGATCTTCTCAACCCAGGGATTGAACCCAGGTCTCCCGCATTGCAGGCACATTCTTTACCAGCTGAGCCACAAGAGAAGCCATATGAGGATTCTCTTAATATTACTTTTTCTTGTTTAAGGATTATATGTTTAAAATGACATCCTTGATTTATTTAATTAGTTTTGAAAAGTTTAAAGTCATTCATACTGTAAAAACATTTTAAATTTTAAATGAAGAAATTACCTATAATTTAATAAATATAACATTTTTGTGAACTTGACCACATTAAGTGCCTAAATACTTCACCTGCTTTAAAGATTTCAAGCAAGCTAATGAAAGTAATTTAAAAGTTAAGGTCAGAGATAAAACTGGTTATTACTATAAATACCAGCCAAGAAACTGAAAATGACATTTTCTTTGTGGGACTCCACCGAATTGGACAGAGATTCTTCTGTTGTATTGCCATGGTTAGAAGTGTGGCTGTTTATTAGGAGGCAGGACCCACAATTCTGGTCAAAAAGACTGTGATACCAATTAAATAATAGTGTCTTACATTTTTAAGATCTAACACATAAAAAAAGTGATATCCTGGAGGGCTATTTACAATATATAATGTCAGGATAAGTTCATCTCCCTTATGAAAATAATTTATTTGCTTAGTACTGTTACTGTTAAGTCACTTCAGTCGTGTCCAACTCTGTGTGACCCCATAGACGGCAATGCACCAGGCTCCCCCGTCCCTAGGATTCTCCAGGGAAGAACACTGGAGTGGGTTGCCATTTCCTTCTCCAGTGCATGAAAGTGAAAAGTGAAAGTGAAGTCGCTCAGTAGTGTCCGACTCCTAGCAACCCCACAGACTGCATCCTACCAGGCTCCTCCGTCCATGGGATTTGACAGGCAAGAGTACTGGAGTGGGTTGCCATTGCCTTCTCCCATTTGCTTAGTAGAAAATGCCTTATTCTTTGCCTCTAATTTTACTTCTGCTTTAAGCATCTAAAGTTTGTATATGTAATTATAATAATACTGGTTTGTGAATCCAGCCCTTGTTTATTCTAGAGAAGCAAGCCAAACCTAGCCAACTCAGACTTAAAACTGAGGTCCCACCATGTTTTTTTTTTGTTTGTTTTTTGATTTTTTGGCCCTGTTGTGTGGCCTTTGTGATCTTAATTCCCCAACCAGGAATCTAACCCATGCCCCTTGAACTCGGAGTGCAGAATCTTAACCACTGGACTGCCAGAGAGTTCCCTTTTACTGTCTTTTTGTGCATTGGGAATGTGACTCTTGCCACAGCACATTGGTGAAGGTGTTTCGGAAGGACATCTGACCTGCTGACTGTGCTGGTAGAAACCCACATGTGCAATCATGATGATTTATCAGTGGAATTCGTTATTGTGCAGACAGACTTTTGTCTTTTAAAATTTCCTCTTGAGATTTTTTTCTTCAGTTTTCTCAGTAGTTAAGCCTTAGCTCAAACCTGGAAGTAAGGAGGATACCTTCCCCTTCCAAGAAGAGGATAGTACTTTTTTCTAACACCCATTATGCCTTAAGTTCTCAATTAAAGGTGCTAGTGTTGCTATTATTCGTTTTTCTTTCCTTGTATTTTTCTCTTCAAGGCCAGTAATAGCTACTTATTTATCATTTTGTCATCAGGGAGTTCAGTGTATTTAGAAGATCCATCTGTTTATTTAATTGGATTTTTTGGGTTGTTGTCAAATGGACTATCTTCAGGATGAGAGAATTTTTAGAAATTGATACTTCAGGGCATATGGAGTATTTTTGGTTACTTTTTTAAATGATGTAAATGCATTCCTTTAAATAATATGAAAGGATTATGAATTATGCATTGTGATTTCTTACTGCTTTTTTTGTATGTAATGAAAATTGGCTCAGTTTCATATTAGACAATGACTAACTTACTTGATTTTCACAAAATCTTATAATCTCATTTCCTTCAAAGATTTAATAGAAGATTACTCTCCTGAGGTCTTTTGTTGCTAACACTTAATTTCCTCTACCCAGATTGCCTGGTTCAAAATGATTTAATATCATAAAACATTAAAACATATAACTGTCCAGTAAAGAGTAACTAATAATGACCATACACTGTCTTTCTTATCTCTTTTTTCTTTTTACCCCTTATCTCTTAATTAACAGAATTCATTAATTTTTCAATGTGTTTTCAAGTAGGAGTACAAATTGGAAATTTGGGTTTTGGTAAAGATACAGAACTCTTCATATGACATAATTTAAAACAGAGTGAATCAGTTACTTTTTATTAACATAAAACATTAAGTGTTTATCAGTTCAGTTCAGTTCAGTCGCTCAGTTGTGTCTGACTCTGCAACCCCATGAACCACAGCACGCCAGGCCTCCCTGTCCATCACCAACTCCCGGAGTCCACCCAAACCCATGTACATTGAGTCGGTGATGCCATCCAACCATCTCATCCTCTGTCGTCCCCTTCTCCTCCGGCCTTCAGTCTTTCCCAGCATCAGGGTCTTTTCTAATAAGTCAGCTCTTCGCATCAAGTGGCCAAAGTATTGGGGTTCCAGCTTCAACATCCGTCCTTCCAATGAACACCCAGGACTGATCTCCTTTAGGATGAACTGGTTGGATCTCCTTGCAGTCGAAGGTGTTTATAGCTGTTAAGAAAGAAATTATTACTATTTTTAATACATTAAGACAACATAGACTAAATCCCTTTTTGTTTTTCCTCAAGATAGATATTTTTCTTATGTATAGAGAAAAGCATTTTTGTGAATCTGATTATAAAATCTGTTCTATAAAAAATATCTAAAATGTAATATCTAAATTTATAAAACAGAAGGTAAAATTCCTTTATAACCCCAGATCCAGTGAAACAGTTTGATATATATCATTTCATAGTTTTTTGTATAACAGTTTCTATTTAATTAATTCTGTTACTGTTCTGTGGCATATTTTGTTTTCCCCTTTTAGGTGTGTTTGTTTGTAAGAATATATATCTTCCTCATCCTATTCAGGGTTTCCCAGGTGGCTCAGTGGTAAACAGTCCACCTGCCAAGCAGGAGATGCAGGTTCAATCCTGGGTCAGGATGATCACCTGGAGATGGAAATGGCAACCCACTCCAGTAATCTTGCTTGGGAAATCCCATGGGCAGAGGAGGCTGGCAGGCTACATTCCATGGAATTGCAAGAGTCAGACACAACTTAGCGACTAAACAATAACATCCTCTATAACTACTGTAATTCATAAAGAATGCATCATGAATTGCTTGTCTCCTTTTTATGTACATTCAAATTGTATTAGCTTTTTCTTAAATTATAAATAATATTTTAGCAGATATCTTTGAGCTTAATCTGGCATTCTTGTTCAATTAGTTAACTTAGGTAAATTTTTTGGAAGTGGAATTTTTAGGCTAAATGATATGCAGATTTCTCAGTGTTGATCATTTAAAAGCAATGTGTATGATTTAAAAGCAATGATCATTTAAAAGCAATGTATATGAAGACATAAAAATTACAAGAATAATCCAGTTTTTAAAGTCTTAAACACCGAGATTAAAAACCTTCTTACTGTATTTTGCATTTATTTATTAGTATGGTCAATGTTTTTGTGACTTTATATTTTTATATTTTCTATCTATATATATTTTTATTTTTATAAAATTAAGTTATACTTGGTTTTAAAAGATCATTATAGGGAATAAAAGTGTAAAACATAATGACATCAGTAAACTTTATAAGTTTTTAACTTGGACTTTAAAATCTGAACTTGTTCCAGTCCTTGCTTTGCTACTTCTTGGCCGTTTGTCCTACAGCACAGTCTTCAATTTCTCCATGCCCAGTTTCCCTATCTTTAAAATAAGGATAATAAAAAAAGACCTACTTCATGGGTTTTCTTTGGATACTGAGAGAAATAATCCCCTTAAAGGTTATAAAGCAAAGCCTCATATGCAGTATGTGCTCAATAGAAATGCTAGCTAACTGGTACTATTATCATTAAATTAACTAGTGAATAATTTACCTGCCAATTTAAATAATAAGGAATTTATTATCTCCTGGATTTATCTATAATTCAAGAGTATTAAAAGTAACATTTTAGGTTTTGTTTTGTAACATACACATCTACAGATCTTGCCACAGATCATCGGTTTGGGGTTAGCCGTCAGTGAAGCAGTGTGCCAGGTCTTCGAAGGTTGTGGTGCGTAGGTGTGTAGTAGTAGAGCTATCAGTTCAGTTCAGTTCGGTTCAGTCCAGTCACTCAGTTGTGTCTGACTCTTTGCAACCCCGTGATCGCAGCACACCAGGCCTCCCTGTCCATCGCCAACTCCCGGAGTTCACTCAAACTCATGCCCATCGAGTCGCTGATGCCATCCAGCCGGTTGGGGCCTAGGTAACAAACTCTTGGTGGCCTAGGTTTATCTGCTCCACCTTTAGCTCTTCAAGACAGAATATAAGCCCTGATAGCTTGGCACTTGCTAGGTAGAGTTGGGTGCATGACGCACAAGTGGGAGGGTACATTTGAGATAACAGCAGAGTGTAATATAGGCTTTGCGTATAATAATAGATCTGGACTTTTGATGTACATAGCATCTTGATGACGTAGCATCTTGGGTGAGATCCCTGATCTAATGTTATAGGTATTAGATACTGTAGAAGAGAATCTGCTGTTTCTTCTATTCCTAAACTTGTGATAGAGAAAAGCCTTTGAGGAATTCAGCATATTAAGACCAAAAAAGAGAATGTTGAGGAAGACATTGAGAGGAGGGACATAGAACTTAATTTAAAGAAACTTCAGGAGGGTGATTCAATTTAACTTTATTTAAAAATTTTTAAGATTTTTTTGGCCATGCTGCACAAAATGTGGGATCTTAATTCCCCAACCAGGGAGCAAACCCATGTCCCCTGCATTGGGAGCACAGAGTCTTTATCACTGGATCATCAGGGAAGTCCTTCAGTTTTCCTTTTTCTCTCTGTAGGGTAGAACTCTAGGAATAGTGAGAAGAACTTTTTAATATGAAATAGTTTTGCAGTACTTGAGAGCTCATTTAGGCATCACAACTTAATCAGACCCATTTTAATTTTCTGGTTTTTTAAGGAAATCAGTTGTATATCTTTGTGCATGTCTGTTATCTTTTTCTTCTTCTGTAAGTATTATCACATTGTAAAAACTAGAAATCTTTAAATAGCAAAATATCTCTTTAATTTATCCTTGTCCCCTGTCAGCCGAGATCCTTACTTCTTCTATCACTATATTAGATTGTGTGTATCCTTCTAGAATGTCTACAAGAAAATATGAACATATGTTAATGTTAAATATTAAGCATATACAAATAGTAGATTCTTATTCCCTATTCCCTACTGCTGTCATCTTAAAAAAAAAAAATTTATTGATGTATAGTTGCTTTCCTACCATCTTTGAGAAAAGTAGTATAATATTGCTGTGCATCTTGCTGTTTTCCATCTTAGTAAGCAGAATATATTCCATGGCTAATCAATTTATAGTATGGAATATGGTTTGTAAGAAACATGAGAGCAATGGATTCCAGCATATACAGCTTGGACTGACCGTACTGAGTTGTGAAATTTTGAGCCTAAGGCACATGCTATCTAAAACTGGAAGAAACTTAAACTTTGAAAATTATATATGTCTCTGGTATCTTTATGATTTTTCCTAAATATATGCTGAGATTGATGTTTACTGTTTAAAACTTAAGCTTATGATACATACACTAACTTGGGAGGGATGACATGATCCTGGCTTCGTCTTAGGTACCTAGTTAATGCATTTTAACTGGTAGTACCTACATTTCATTATTATAAACATTTAATGCAGTATGTTTCATGTACATTTTTGTTCTTCCAGGTAAATCGTATTATACAGAATATTTTTAAAAGATAAAACCTGCATTTGAGAGCAGTCTGTGTAGCTAGTGTTTGGTAAAATATATTAGAAACATACTTTCTGTGGATTTGCATATATGAGCCATGTCATTTCTGTGAGATTAGTAGTATGATGAATCCAAAATATGCTAGACAAGTGGATTTAGGATGAAACTTGTAACATTTTCATCTACTGATTATAATGTTTTGAGAGTAGTAAAACTAAAAGGGAAAATGGTACTTATTTAGAATGACTATCTAAGCTAAATATAAAGCCTTTGTGATAAATTAGCCATGAGATACTCAGTTTTCTGTTTAAGAGCAAATATTAACATACTAAGAAAAATAATTACAGTTTAACTTTTTATACTCATTAGCATAAGAAGTCAATACATGAGTTAGAAGGATATTAAATATTTGGAAGCAATGATTTTTAGTGCCATTTAATTAGACATTAGTGGATGTTTGGTGTATAAATAAAATGATGAATATTATTATTACATAGTTTGAAATTTGAGTAAATTAGAGTTTTGATATAGTCACACTTTTCTTCCTCTTTAATCTTTAGTTTTCCTAAGATATTTGTGAATATAATTTGAATATTGTTCAAATACAAGAAATTCCTTGTGCATAATGAGCTTTAACTTAATTATCTCATGTTCCAGTAGCTCACAGAATTAATTTGAAGTACAATGAATCTTCTAGTGATATTTTTAAATAAAGTTATGGTTGCTGTCTCTGCACATTCCTTTTATTCTTTTACTGACAAGTTTATTCATGAAAATTATTTCATGAATTTTTCTAAATTTTAAATAAAAAACAAAAAGAAACTTGGGACAAGGGGGTAGAAAGTTAGCTGCTTAAAGTAATTTATAAATTTTTGCAGGTTTTTGGGGGTAACTTGCTTTTTCTCATCAGCATGGTATGTTACTAGTAAAGAGTGTATATATGCAACAATATTTTAAGGGTTCTTTTGCAGTGGTTTTGAATATAGAGTTCTCTACAGTAGTTCAGTCTTCTTAGTCTGGTCATGACCTCCTGTTCCATCTACATCATCTCTGCTGCCCCTTCCTCCCGTCTCTGTCATACCACTACTAACTTTTAACAAGTTCCAGATGTCTTTCTAATACTCTGTTCCTTCTGCCTAAAATAGCATTCTGCTTACTGAAACTCTCCCTCAGATGCCTCAGCACATAGTTTGTGTCTTTAATATAGACAGCTAAACTGATGTAATATAATTCTATCACCTTTTCCCCCTTTAAACAACAAACTAATGTGTTGTAAGGATCATTTTAGATACTCTCTAACTTTTGTTAAGAGAAAGAATATTTATATAAGTCCTTCAATTCAGCTCAGTTCAGTTCAGTCGCTCAGCCGTGTCTGACTCTTTGTGACCCCATGAACCGCAGCACGCCAGGCCTCCCTGTCCATCACCAACTCCCGGAGTTCACCCCAACTAACGTCCATCGAGTCAGTGATGCCATCCAGCCATCTCATCCTCTGTCGTCCCCTTCTCCTCCTGCCCCCAATCCCTCCCAGCATCAGAGTCTTTTCCAATGAGTCCACTCTTCGCATGAGGTGGCCAAAGTACTGGAGTTTCAGCCTTAGCATCATTCCCTCCAAAGAAATCCCAGGGCTGATCTTCAGAATGGACTGGTTGGATCTCCTTGCAGTCCAAGGGACTCTCAAGAGTCTTCTCCAACACCACAGTTCAAAAGCATCAATTCTTCGGCCCTCAGCTTTCTTCACAGTCCAACTCTCACATCCATACATGACCACTGGAAAAACCATAGCCTTGACTAGATGGACCTTTGTTGGCAAAGTAATGTCTCTGCTTTTCAATATGCTATCTAGGTTGGTTTCTTCCAAGGAGTAAGTGTCTTTTAATTTCATGGCTGCAGTCACCATCTGCAGTGATTTTGGAGCCCCCCAAAATAAAATCTCTCACTGTTTCCATTGTTCCCCATCTATTTGCCATGAAGTGATGGGACTGGATGCCATGATCTTAGTTTTCTGAATGTTGAGCTTTAAGCTAACTTTTTGACCCTCTTCTTTCACTTTCATCAAGAGGCTCTTTAGTTCTTTTTCACTTTCTGCCATACGGGTGATGTCATCTGCATATCTGAGGTTATTGATATTTCTCCCGGCAATCTTGATCTCATCATATTTTTCAAATTTAGTGAGTTTCAATTCCCAGGTGCATTAGAATTATGCAGTAGTTGTGAGTTGTTCTCAACTGCATATAGCTTAGATACAGGATTTGAGAGACTAAATAAGTCTTTCTTTTTAATTAAAAAAAGATGGCATTTAATGTTTTGTGTGGGACCTTCACATTTTTAGTTTATCGTGGATAATTTTTTTTTTTTCTTTTTAGATTGGACAGCTGGCTTTTAAAGGAATGAGGAGACTCAATAGAATCCAGTCAATTGTGTTTGAGACTGCCTACAACACCAATGAGAACATGCTGATTTGTGCCCCTACTGGAGCTGGAAAAACCAACATTGCAATGCTTACAGTTTTACATGAAATTCGCCAACATTTTCAGCAAGGTGTTATCAAAAAGAATGAATTTAAGGTAGGAACTAAATTGAACAACAGCTTTTTAAATTGTAAAATCTAAAATCATTTTGCAGTTGTATATATTGTCTGATATGTGGTAGTTTTTAAGGATATTATAAATGAAGTCATATAAAGAATGCTGCATGGTTTCCTTCGTTACTTTTAGGCAATACCTCTTTGTGTTATGAAAGTCCCACTATCCCTGTGAAAGCTATCAAAATGCACTTAGCTTTAAAGCACCAATTTTCAAAGTGATGATGCTATATAAACATTCCATAGTTCTTTAAACAGCTGTACACTTATACAACAAAGATAAGTATCTTTCATCTATCAGTATTAAGATTTTTCACCATAAGTGGCTAGAATCATGTGTCGTAATAAATATGACTTCAGTTGACTTCTTTGAAACAAATGGCATTGTAGTTTTACTCATTCATCAAGCTAGTGTTTCTTGGGCACAGATTGTATATGTTGCTCCAATGAAAGCCTTGGCAGCTGAAATGACAAATTACTTCAGCAAACGTCTGGAGCCACTGGGCATCGTTGTGAAAGAATTGACTGGTGACATGCAGTTGTCAAAAAATGAAATTTTACGAACTCAGGTATGTTGTATACTTAGATTTTTTTGTTGTTGTTTAATACTATCTTTTTTTTCCAGGTAGTTGTGAAAATTGTTAAACAACTGTTCCTTAAGTAACTATAAAATGTAATATGAATATTATGTGGTGAACTTCTTTTGTTTGTAACCACATCTTAGCATCTACAGAAGAGGTTTTTACTGGTGCTTTATTCTGTTATATCCCTTCTAACTTCCATAATTCTTGCTGTATCTTGAATATTGTTAGATTGCTAGTGTAGATATTTAAGTCATTGACAATAGATATTGAGCTTTTAAAACAATAGGTAGTGAGGATGTAGATAAGACCAGGCTTCAGTTTTAAGAGCAGGAAAATACATAGACCTTTAAATGATCCCATAAGCATTCTAAACTATTCCATGAAGATTTAATGTACATAAAAAAGTTTTTAGTCATCCTTTTTTTCCCTGGTGGTTCAGAGGTTAAAGCATCTGCCTGCAATGTGGGAGACCAGAGTTCGATCCCTGGGTCGGGAAGATCCCCTAGAGAAGGAAATGGCAACCCACTCCAGTGTTCTTGCCTGGAGAATCCTATGGAGGGAGAAGCCTGGTAGGCTACAGTCCACGGGGTCGCTAAGAGTCGGACACGAGTGAGCTACTTCACTTTCACTTTTTTAGCAAATAGGATACCATTAAATCATACACTGTATATAGCACTGTGTTAAGTGAAATGTATGACAACTAAGGCATCTAAGATACGATCTCTGCCTGCGAAGATCTTATATTATGACTGAGTAAACAAAAACTACATTAGAATTGCAACTAGATTATCATTAATGGATGCAACATGTAAGTAAGGTGATGTTTATAGTGCTTTAAAAAATAAAATAATATATAACCAAATATTAATGGGAGAATTCAGGGGAATTTAGTGGAAAATAGGTGATGAGGCTTTTGAAACAGTGAATAGGCATTGATTTAAAATGTGATTGGAGATTATCTTCAGGTCCTAAGGCTGCCATAACAAATTATCACAAGCTTTGTAGCTTAAAATATCAGAAACTTAATTCTGTCACAGTTCTGGAGGTCAGAAGTCTGAAATCAGGGTGACGGTGGGATTTAGTTCCTTCTGGAGGCTCTGATACAGTATCCTTTTCACGTCTCTCTCCTAGTTTTTGGTGGCTGCAGGCAGTCCTTGGCATTCTATGGCCTGTACACACATCACTCCAGTCTCTGCCTGCTTCTCACATGGACACTTCTGCATATTTTTCCTCCTGCTTTTCTAAGAACAGTCTTTAGGACCTACCCTAATACATATGATCTTATCTGAAGGTCCTTACCTTCAGTATGTCCACAAAGATACTTTTTCTAAATAAGGTTAACTTCTGGGTAGATGTACATTTTGGGATGCAACAATCCAACCCAACAATGGGAATACTGGGTATAGTGAACCACATAGCAAAGACAGAAAATCAAGTTCCAGCTGAATGTATTTTGGACTTGATAAAGATAGAGTGCATTGTAATAAACATTTTGGTCAGTTTTGCCAGTTATTATTTTTACTTTTTGTCCACACCCTTCTTTTTTCATAGACACTCTTGAAAAAATCAAATCTTAATATTTGTATACAGGCATGTTCATATAGGGGCTTCCCTGGTGACTCAGTGGTAACGAATCCACCTGCCAATGCAGGAGATGCAGGTTTGGTCCCTGGCTCAGAAAGGTCTCCTGGAGAAGGAAATGGCAGCTCTCTCCAGGATTCCTGCCTGGGAAATCCCATGTGAAGAAGAGCCTGGCGGGCTACAGTCCATGCGGTCGCAAAAGAGTCAGACATGACTTAGTGACTAAACAGCAACAGTGTTCTGTAGTATTTTAAAAAATACATAGCAAAGATTAAGAAGAAGTTAAATATCTGTATGAATAGAAGACTAGTTGAACAGTATTTCACTTGATGAAGTAAAATATTCCTTAAAGTGATGTTTTCTGGGAATTTTTAATGATCTTAGAAATTAAAGTTAAGAAAAAAAATACAGAAACAATTCTTTATATTAATATAATTATCTATGCTATATAACAACCAAATCACTATCAGGAGGAATAATTACATTAATAGTAGTTATGTCTGGTTGTAGGATTATGGAAGATTTTTCCCCCAAGTTTTCTACCATAAGAATGTGTTAGTGTTATCATCTATAAAATATGCATAGTTTTCATTTTACTTTAGGCATTGTTTTATTTAGCATAATTATTTTTCTTCAGTTGTTTCATAACCTATCACTCAATACAAATGTAACACTGCAGTTCTATTGAGGAGAATGAGGCTCACTGAGGTAACAGTTCTTGCCTGGGGTCCCATTTCTAGTAAATCATGTAGAAAGAACTGGATTCCAGGTTTTCAGATTTCAAAGTCTATGATGTTTCTGCTAAAATATGTCACTTTTGCCAACACAATTTATTGTTGTTGGTGGTGGTCTTGGTGATTTAAACCACCAGGATACCAAAGGAACTTGGTAGTATTTGAAAGAAAATCAGTAAAACAAGGGTATGGTATGTCCATGGAGGGAAAAAGTGGTACAATGAAATTTAGGGAAGAAATTAAGTCAGTTTGTTTCTCTTTTGCTACTTGCAATTCTAGACTCATGAAATTTTCTGTAAATGTTAAATTTGGCTGTGGTAATCCTATCTAACTCACTGCTATGCCCAATCTAGGGCCTTTCCTCTGTATCTTTCTGCTCTAGTCTTTCTGCATACCAATAGCAGACTGGTGAAAAAAAACAAAAACAATTCCCTGCATTGATTTGGTCATTCTCATTGCTATAGAAAGGCCACTCTCAAATGGATATGGAGACACCCAGAATTTGCTGAGACTCCTCAGGGGAGCAAAGAGGTTAAAATGCATTTTTGTAACAATATTATGATGTTATTTTCTTTTACTCTCATTATCTCACAAGAATACAGTTGGCTTTCCAGCTACATAACATGTGATTTTCATCATCAGTGACAGTTAATGGAATGAGTACTTTGTATTCGTGTGTTGTAAGGATCTCTTAGTTTCAATTTATAATATAAGACATATTGATAGATTTAATCCAGGAAAAAAAAGCTTTTTTGGAGCCTCAGTAGTTTTTAAGAGTGCAGAGGAGTCCCAAAGGCAAAACGTTTTAAGAACCACTACTTTAGGAGAAAGCTCCTTGTATATTACATTGGATTCTCTTCATAATCTTCATCCAGTCTAATCTTCAGCCTTTTTAATGATTTCCTAATATAGACTTCAGCAAGACTGTTTTTGCTTTTTCTAAAATCACCTTACTCAACATTTTCTCAAATGAATTTTCTGGTTAGTAAGTTTCATCTTGCATTTTCTCTTTTTCGTATCTTCCTTTATCCATTGACATTTGTCTGAATCTTACCCTGAGTTCTAAAAAACTCAGTTTGAACTCTGTAAGTACCTTATTTCCTCTTGCCTGAGTCCTGTAGCATCATTCATTTATATTCATAAAAAAATACCTAGTCCACCAAGCCCGTGATTTTGGATCTGGTCTTAGAAATTTGGACCACTCTCAAATAAAATTTTGATTGCTAGTGCGCCATATTCAGTTGCATTACTAATGCTTATGAAAGAATATTTATGGAAAGAGATTATAACATTTGAATTCAAATTATGGACCAATCACTATAGTAAGTGCATATATACATTCTCACTAAGTCATTACAGTAACCTTATTGAGTAGTGTCTTCATTTCATACATACAGAAAGCAAAACTTGTCAAAATCTATCTCGATTTATGTATTATATTTTCAGAAGATTGATTACCATCTCTTTGTCTCTCGTTTGCTCATCTCCGTACTTCCCTAGATCTGCTCTGGATGCTTTGGCAATATTTGTTAACTCTGTAAGGACAGGAACCGTGTGCTTGGCCACGGTAATAGTTTATCAGTGGCTTCCTATTTTATGCTTGCTTTTCATTCTCCTCCAGTGTACCCCTACTATCTGTGACAGTAATTTCTGTAGACCTGAAACTATATAGTTATTAGCCTCTTCCACCCTATCTTTCTATGTATTCTCACATTTGTACAGATTAATAGACTGCACTGCTGTCACCACCTTCGAGATTGGGCTGTAGAGAGAACAAAACAGGAATATTGCAGGGCATGTGGGAGAACAGACACACTCAACTTTTTTTGAATTTTTAATTTCCTGCTTTCCTTCCTTTTCCACTTTTAGAATTTTTAATAGCTTTTTAATGATTCCCATTGTATATTTCTTTTGGTAAGTAAGTTTCCCAATAACTTAAACAATTAAATATAATCTTAAATTTTCCCTGTCATTTAAAAAATATGTTTTCAATGTCATTGGTTTATTTTATTTTACTTTAGCATGCGAAGGCAAATTGATCTCATTTTGCAAGCTCTCTGTCATGCTGTTCTGATCGTATTATTTCCTTGCTCATAAAATTTCATTGGCTCTTTATTGCTTATTGAATTAACCGCAACTACCTAGCTTGTTAAGAATCTTGTATAAATTAAATATAATGCGAGATGTAATCTGTTTTGTGGTTCACTAGGGATTGTCACGGAGAAGGCAATGGCACCCCACTCCAGTACTCTTGCCTGGAAAATCCCATGGACGGAAGAGCCTGAAAGGCTGCAGTGCATGGGGTCGCTGAGGGTCGGACACGACTGAGTGACTTCACTTTCACTTTTCACTTTCATGCATCGGAGAAGGCAGTGGCACCCCACTCCAGTGTTCTTGCCTGGAGAATCCCAGGGACAGGGGAGCCTGGTGGGCTGCCATCTATGGGGTCACACAGAGTCGGACACGACTGAAGTGACTTAGCAGCAGGGATTGTCAATGGCAACCCACTCCAGTACTCTTGCCTGTCAAATCCCATGGACGGAGGAGCCTGGTTGGCTGTAGTCCATGGGGTTGCTAGGAGTCGGACACGACTGAACAACTTCACTTTCACTTTTCACTTTCATGCATGGGAGAAGGAAATGGCAACCCACTCCAGTGTTCTTGCCTGGAGAATCCCAGGGACAGGGGAGCCTGGTGGGCTGCCATCTCTGGGGTCGCACAGAGTCGGACACGACTGAAGCGACTTAGCAGCAGGGATTGTCAGGTCAAGCAGAGGTTATGATTTTATTGAGATTTGATATAAAATTTCCTTTTACAAGAGAGAATTGTATAGTTCTAAGATTTATTAGTCATGAGAAATAGTCTGTGTAGGGAACAGACACCTCTTTGTTGTTCAACTGAAGAGCAACTTTAAACAGTAAGGTTGTCATCAGTGAAAACATCAATCCACTTTTCAGAACTTATTTTTCATTATTCTATACCTACCATTAATTTCAAACTTCTCCCCCTAAATGTATGCTTTATCAAGATAAATTGCTATTTTATAATATTCATTTGGCTTTTCAGTGGTTCCATGGAGCAGTCACACTTTTTCTTACATTATTTCCTCAATTCAGATTATCCCTTCTGCATTCTTTCCTAATATCAGAGATGCAGTATTCTTTTGAATCTCAGTGAAAATGCTGGTCAGAAATTTTAGAAAAGGTTTCTCCTCTCCTTTTTCTCCTCTCCTATTTCTCTGGTGTTATCCAAAAGTTTCTGTTCATCAGGGCTGCCCTCCATCAGTACTTTGTTTAGAGAAAATATATAAAAGTATCTTTGGATCTTGAATGTTTTATTTTGTTTTGGGAGTGGGTTCTGCACCCTTTTTGCTATCTCATTTTGAGCTTCTTCAACAACTGGTTGGGATATATAGAGGCCAAAGAAAGAAACCCTAGGGAACTCACTGCCATGTTATTTATTGAATCCCGAGATCCCTCTTCACGTCTTCTTTCTGAATTTTAGAGTCTTCTGATGTCTGTTTCATGTATTTTATCTAGGGCTTTTAAGGTAAGGTAAGGTAAGGTAAGGTGAAGTCGCTCAGTCGTGTCCAACTCTGCGACCCCGCGGACTATTGCCTACCAGGCTCTTCCATCCATGGGATTTTCCAGGCAAGAGTACTGGGGTAGGTTGCCATTTCCTTCTCCAGAGGATCTTCCCCACCCAGGGATCAAACCCAGGTCTCCCTCGTTGTAGGCAGACGCTTTACCGTCTGAGCCACCAGGGAAGTCTCTAGGGCTTTTAGGTGTAATAAATTATTGATGAGATGAAATGTGTCTAATCTGTCTTATCCAGCCAGACTTAAAATTACAAGAAGTTTGTTTTATTTTCTTGGAAACACTACATGCATACTTTGGAGATAGTGCCAGTTTGGTTCCAGATGACCACAATAAAGCAAATATTGCAATAAAGCAAGTCATGAATTTTTTGGTTTCCCAATTCATGTAAAAGTTATTTATACTGTACCTTAGCTGAGTACATGTTCAGTAGCTCTGTGTCTTAAAAGATAATGTAATGTCTTAATTTTAAAATTAGTAACGCTAAAAAACGCTAGCCATCATCTGACAGTGCAGGGTTGCCACAAACCTTCACCATTTGTTAAAAAAAAAAAAAAAAAAAAACAGTAGCTGCAATGCACAGCAAGTGAGATACAGGGAAACGAGGAATGCCTATTCTTTAAGCCAAGTTTATGAGATCTTTCTCCTATATTTTTCTTCTAGTAGAGTTAAAACTTGTTTTTCATATTTAAGTCTTGAATCTCTGAATTTTAGTTGTTATATCTGTGAGGGCAGAATTCTAATTTTTTTTTTTTTAACCTAAGAAAAGCCAACTATTTCATCATCACCTTCTTTATAAATTTTCCTGGTAAATTTGAAATGCCATCTTTATGATATTCAAAATTCTACTGTTGTGGCTATGACTGAATTTTCTGTTATTGCATTCATGTTGTGTATCTCTAGCCTGGTCTTAGGCCTATGCTGTTTTAATTACTGTTATTTTAGAATAAGTCTTGAATATAAACAAATTCCACATCTTTATTTTACTCTTATTTTTCAGAATAACTTTAGATGTTCTTCAACCTTTATTTGAGCATTTTCATTTTGAAATCAGACTCTAATTTAAAAGGATCTGTTGTTTTCTATGTAGAGGATCATGTCATCTGCAAATAGTGAGAGTTTTACTTCTTCTTTTCCAATTTGGATTCCTTTTATTTCTTTTTCTGCTCTGATTGCTGTGGCCAAAACTTCCAAAACTATGTTGAATAGTAATGGTGAAAGTGGGCACCCTTGTCTTGTTCCTGACTTTAGAGGAAATGCTTTCAATTTTTCACCATTGAGGATAATGTTTGCTGTGGGTTTGTCATATATAGCTTTTATTATGTTGAGGTATGTTCCTTCTATTCCTGCTTTCTGGAGAGTTTTTATCATAAATGGGTGTTGAATTTTGTCAAAGGCTTTCTCTGCATCTATTGAGATAATCATATGGTTTTTGTTTTTCAATTTGTTAATGTAGTGTATTACATTGATTGATTTGCGGATATTGAAGAATCCTTGCATCCCTGGGATAAAGCCCACTTGGTCATGGTGTATGATCTTTTTAATGTGTTGTTGGATTCTGATTGCTAGAATTTTGTTTAGGATTTTTGCATCTATATTCATCAGTGATATTGGCCTGTAGTTTTCTTTTTTTGTGGGATCTTTGTCAGGTTTTGGTATTAGGGTGATGGTGGCCTCATAGAATGAGTTTGGAAGTTTATCTTCCTCTGCAATTTTCTGGAAGAGTTTGAGCAGGATAGGTGTTAGCTCTTCTCTAAATTTTTGGTAGAATTCAGCTGTGAAGCCGTCTGGACCTGGGCTTTTGTTTGCTGGAAGATTTTTGATTACAGTTTCAGTTTCCGTGCTTGTGATGGGTCTGTTAAGGTTTTCTATTTCTTCCTGGTCGAGTTTTGGAAAGTTGTACTTTTCAAAGAATTTGTCCATTTCTTCCTCATTGTCCATTTTATTGGCATATAATTGTTGATAATAGTCTCTTATGATCCTTTGTATTTCTGTGTTGTCTGTTGTGATCTCTAAAGACTCCACCAGAAAATTACTAGAACTAATCAATGATTATAGTAAAGTTGCAGGATATAAAATCAACACACAGAAATCCCTTGCATTCCTATACACTAATAATGAGAAAACAGAAAGAGAAATTAAGGAAACAATTCCATTCACCATTGCAACGGAAAGAATAAAATACTTAGGAATATATCTACCTAAAGAAACTAAAGACCTATATATAGAAAACTATAAAACACTGGTGAAAGAAATCAAAGAGGACACTAATAGATGGAGAAATATACCATGTTCATGGATTGGAAGAATCAATATAGTGAAAATGAGTATACTACCCAAAGCAATTTATAGATT